>NC_138119.1:5000-10005000 GCF_964146895.1 Miniopterus schreibersii
AGCTACTGCAGGGGCTGTCGGGAGGATTTCCACACCCCTGGCTCGGGGACACCTCTCTGGGATGGGGACAGGGAGGAGGGCTGCAAGCAGCAAGTCTTCAATGGGGACGCTTCAAACACTAGAAAGACTTAAGGATATGAAGAAAAGCAGGTGATGGAAGAAGAAAAGGAAGACAATTAGAAAACATGTCTGTAACCACAGAGGACTCAGAAAAGTGGGGCATGGGCCGCAGTCATAGCCCAGGCACCTTCCTGAAGAGGCGGGAGGTCTCAGGATGCTATTGTACTGGAAGACAAAATGTAGATACACCTATCGAGGTGCACATTCTTTAAAGGGATTGATGACAACAATGACCCCTAGGAAATAAACCAAAATAATGGTATTCCTACTGTGGGCTGAGAGTGGGGAGAGGCGGGTCTCAGAACCTCCACCCTCTGCTGCAGGGCAGGAGCTGGCAGGTCCTCAGGAGCACTGCAGAGGGGAGTGCAGGGCTGGCAGCGGCTTCCTTTCATTTTCTGCTCTTTCCTCACTGTCCCATTTTGTTTCATGTGCATATTTTATTTTGACAAAGAGACGACATGAGAACGATAACCTGGGCAGATTAAAGGTGACAGAGGACTGAGTGGAAGCTACCCTGCCACTCTCCCGGGACCAAACTGGAATGACAACTAAACGACAGAAAAACCATCCTGAAAAACCAACTGCAACTGAAGACGAGCTGGACGGCACCCCCATAACCAAGGAGGAAAAGGGAAGATCGCAGAGACGGGTAGGAAGTGCGGGAGCACGAGAGGGCTGGCTGGGCTCCCACAGGCAGCAGCTGAAGGTCCAGAGGGAGATCTCAGCTGTGGGGGGTTCCCACTAAGGACTCTCGGGCCTCAACCCCTGGTGGGGCTCCCCAGCCCAGAGCACCAGACCTGAGATGGATGCCCACATAACATCTGGCCCTGAAAAGCAGCCACATTTCTGGCAGGGAGAGATGGCTGGAAATGCAGGTCCCCTCTTCAAGAGCCAACCCACAAAGTTTCGTGTGCAGCCACTCACCTTGGGCTGCAGCAGAGGCAGGGCAGAGTGGACCATAGCTGTGAACCCTAACCCTGAACCCGAACCCGAACCCTAACCCTGAACCCGAACCTGGACCCGGACCCGGACCCGGACCCTGACCCTGACCCTAACCCTGACCCTAGACCCTAGACCCTGGCCCTGGCCCTGGCCCTGGCCCTGACCCTGGCCCTGACCCTAAGCCTAACCCTAAGCCTAACCCTAAGCCTAACCCTAACCCTAACCCTAACCCCAACCCTAACCCCTAACCCCTAACCCTAACCCCTAACCCCAACCCCTAACCCCTAACCCCTAACCCTAACCCTAACCCTAACCCCTAACCCTAAACCCTAAACCCTAAACCCTAACCGTAACCCTAACCCCTAACCCCTAACCCCTAACCCTAACCCTAACTCTAACCCTCCCCCACGAGCCCACATGGGACCGCAGACCTGACAGCTTCATCAGCCCCGAAGCCCAGGCCTAGATCTTCAGCCTGGGAGAGTGCCATGGAAGATGATGAAATGAGGACTGAGGCAAACAATGAAATTGCCAGATAGAAAACAAAACCCCTCAGAAATGACTTTGGAAGAGAAAGGAACTCATCATGGGGAAGCTGCAACTCAAAGACATCTCAGTTGACCTAGAGATGGGAGAAAGCATCCTAATAAGCAGACAGAAGCACTTTCACCGCGGGAAGAACACCATGGCATTAGAGGTCCTGAGGCAACTTCCCAGCATGGCATGGGCCAGAGAGCCCACAGGGCTTCTCAGCAGAACCCCCAGGGAACTCAGGAAATCTCCCCTTTTTATCAGGATAAAGCTCTGTAACTGTGTTGAATGGCCAAATGGCTACACCTGCTTCCCCAGGACACTGGCCTGGCTCTGAGAGGTAGCTCAGCCCAGGCTTCCCCCTGAAACTCAAGGAGCATCCTGGCCCCCGAGAAGGCATCGCTGCAAGCCTGGCTGTCAGCCCACTGTGCCTGGAAAACCAACACAGCATTACACAGGCAGGTGCCTTCTGCCTGACTCCCCCCCCCCCACAACCCTGCCCCCCAGCACACAGCCCCCAGTTCCCATTCCACCGACGTCCAGCCTCGAGACCTCACGTCCTGTGTTCATCTTTGGCCAGCTGATTCACTCCAGGAGTTAGGAAGGAAGCCCACACTACCTCCTAGGAAAGCCTCACTTGGCTGGATGGCAGGGGCTTGCTCAGATCCACAGCAGTCGCGGGGCTGGGAAAGGTAGACAGGGCAGGTGTGGAAATTCTTCGCCACACTCCTCGGTTCCTCCTGTCTGCAGCCTTCTGGACTGTTGTCCTGGCCCCACGGCCAGTCCACAGCAGCCAGGATACCCACGGCCCTCCCAAGCCCCTTTAAGACTACAACCTCGATATGAATCCAGGATCTTTATGCTGCTCGGGAACTCTGACAGCCTTTATCTGGGGAAAGAAAATGCCAGAAAGAGGCTGCAGGAAAATCCCAGGACAATCTCAGGAAAAGGCCTGAGCACCATCCAGATGTCCTGTCTGCCCTCATGTTTCTGGATCTTCATTTGTCTGATGGAAAACCAGCCTCTTCTTTTTGGGAGATGCTGGCTGGGGAAAGCTGTGGTTTCCAGAAACAGGTAAGCAAAGGGCTTTATGGGCACCAGCTGGGTGGGAGTCTGTAAACCAGGTGAGACTCCTCACATAGCCTGTGGATACTGTTGCCCGAGACACAAGGCTTTGCTGCCTTACCTCTGAGGGAAGACACATTCTGGAGCCTGCAGTAGTGTCTCCAGGAAGCTGCCCGCCTATGTGCCTGCCTGGCTAACGCCAGTGCCCTGATCCTCCTCCCGGTATGTGCTCTGGGGGTGCTGCTGGGTGGGTCTGCGAATCCTGCACACAAGGAACGTCCACAGCCCAATGTGGGGGGATGGGGCCTGGCTCACATGCACCACAACCAAGGCAGAGCCTGGAATTCTCTTAAAATATAGAACTGTCCAAAGAAAATATTGGAAGGCAGATTTTAAGAAACACCCTCAAAGCATGTCCAATGACCAAAAAAAAGAAGACCTAAGAAACAAGGTAACCATTTTGGAAGATTGGTCCAGCATTTCCAACATCCACATCACATCTGTGCTCAAGAGAGACACCTGAGAACATGGAGGGAAGAAATTATCAAAGAGACTATGGAGTAAGATGACCAAAAACTGCCCAGCGCTTAAAGGAGACCTTGATGTCTTACTTTAACTCAAAGGCTTAGCACCACGGTGAATTAAAAGGTCTCTTACCTAGGACTTAAAACTCAAAACAAAACCCTCCTTTTCAGCTTCAGCCATTCACGGTGGATGGGATATAAAAGAAAAAAAGGAACCACTGAACTGACAAAAACAATCCAACTCATAGGTATAGGTCTCACAAGTGTGGTTACCTGAAGAAGGGGGTGGGAGAGGGAGAATTGGGTAAAGGGCTCAAAATATAGGATAACACCCCAGGCGGTGTGGCTCAGGGGTCGAGTGTCAACCCATGAACCAGGAGGTCTGCAGTTCGATGCCCGGTCAGGACACATGCCTGGGTTTTCGACTCGATCCCCAGGAGGGGGTGTGCAGGAGGCAGCCCATCAATAACTTTCTCTCATCACTGATTTTTCTCTCTCGCCCTCCTTCCCTCCCTCCCTCTCTGTGAAATCAATAAAAATACATTAAAATATATATATACAGTCAAAGGTGGTTAAGCATACAACTGAATATACAGATACCAAGTTATGATGAAAAGTACCTGGCAATTACGTGATGTTAGGAACCAAAGTTACCTCCGAAACTTTAATCTCTTAAAAAGCTCCAATAAATGAATTGCAGGTAACCTGCAGAGAAGGAAACGTCCAAGCGACTTGTGACTTATCAAGGACACTGGCTGCCGCAGTGATACGGAGCTTTCAGGTTTCTAGTGGGAAAAGTATTTTAAACTCTGAATTCTGTCCCTGTCAAATCGTTAGTCCAATGTGAGGGCAGATTAAAGACAACCTGAGGACAACTTACGCCCTTTCCTATAAAATTAACTGAAGACGGTCTCCGACATAAGACATGTGTCGGGACAGAGAGGGCGAGACCTGTGACTTGGGACTCCCTGGAGCTGACCCAGGGAAGCTACTGCAGGGGCTGTCGGGAGGATTTCCACACCCCTGGCTCGGGGACACATCCCTGGGATGGGGACAGGGAGGAGGGCTGCAAGCAGCAAGTCTTCAATGGGGACGCTTCAAACACTAGAAAGACTTAAGGATATGAAGAAAAGCAGGTGATGGAAGAAGAAAAGGAAGACAATTAGAAAACATGTCTGTAACCACAGAGGACTCAGAAAAGTGGGGCATGGGCTGCAGTCATAGCCCAGGCACCTTCCTGAAGAGGTGGGAGGTCTCACGATGCTATTGTACTGGAGGACAAATTATAGATACACCTATCCCAGTGCACATTCTTTAAAGGGATTGATGACAACAATGACCCCTATGAAATAAACCCAGATAATGATATTTCTACTGTGGGGTGAGAGTGGGGAGAGGCGGGTCTCAGAACCTCCACCCTCTGCTGCAGGGCAGGAGCTGGCAGGTCCTCAGGGGCACTGCAGTGGGGAGTGGAGGGCTGGCAGCGGCTTCCTTTCATTTTCTGCTCTTTCCTCACTGTCCCATTTTGTTTCATGTGCATATTTTATTTTGACAAAGAGACGACATGAGAACGATAACCTGGGTGGATTAAAGGTGACGGAGGACTGAGTGGAAGCTACCCTGCCACTCTCCCGGGACCAAACTGGAATGACAACTAAACTACAGAAAAACCATCCTGAATAACCAACTGCAACTGAAGATGAGCTGGACGGCACCCCCATGACCAAGGAAGAAAAGAGAAGATCGCAGAGACGTGTAGGAAGTGCGGAAGCACGAGAGGGCTGCATAGGCTCCCACAGGCAGCAGCTGAAGGTCCAGAGGGAGATCTCAGCTGTGGGGGGTTCCCACTGAGGACTCTGGGGCCTCAACCCCTGGTGGGGCTCCCCAGCCCAGAGCACCAGACCTGAGACGGATGCCCACATAACATCTGACCCTGAAAAGCAGCCGCATTTCTGGCAGGGAGAGATGGCTGGAAATGCAGGCCCCCTCTTCAAGAGCCAACCCACAAAGTTTGGTGTGCAGCCACTCACCTTGGGCTCCAGCAGAGGGAGGGCAGAGTGAACCGTAGCTGTGTGGGAAGAATCTAGGCCGAAGGCACCCCTCTGGATTCCGGTGCGGAGCCATTCCCCCAGACTGCAGAGGCAGACACTGACCTTTCCAGCAGGTTTTGCCTGAGGAGGAAGCAATTGCCCCCACCCTGCTAGAAAACCTCTCGCCCTACCCCCCTGGAGTTTCTAAAGCAGGAGGCTCATTAAGAGAATCAGGTTTATCAGCCTGCAGGCAGAGGCAGACCTCAGAGTGCTTTGAGTCTCTGCCTGATCTGCTTCTCAACCTGGGCCTTGCAAAAGCAGACTTAGGTGTGCATCTCGGTCCTGCCAAAACACACTCAGCCCCGAGAGAGGGGACCTCAAGCTGTGGGTTGCTGATAGCTCCAAACAGGATGCTCAAAGCCACTCACAAACAGCATCTGGCATTTGCCTGCATTAGAGACCCTCCAAAAGGACAGCTTGACCTAGCAGGCCAACCTAATGAATAGAAACTTGCCCAAATAGGCAGCTATTAGGGCAAGCTTCAGCTTCTAACAGATCCCATGCAAAACAGGTCCACTGTCCTAAGGGTTTTACCTGTTCCTTTTTGTTTTATACAAACAAAATTTATTTGAAATGCAGATGTCCAAGGCCTATCTCCAGAAATTCTTCAGCTGAATTTGGAGTAATATCCAAGAATATGCATTTTAAACATGTTTAGATATTTATATCTGGATTACTGCCTGAATTTTACAACTGGCTTCTGTTTTTGTATTTGCTGAGACACAATGACAAGTAAATGGGCTTGAATTTGGAATGTCAAGATGGACCAGATATATTATATTTGAAGTTAATGTAATACTCAACATAAGATTAGTGGTGTACGCCTCTCTCGTTGCTTTCTATTTGTATAGGGTTAGATATAGTTTGTATTTCTCAAGGTACTGCTTCCCATTTTAAGTCTCTTTTTGCACATTAACTCCCTCATATGTGCTGATGTCTATTATGTATTTATTTAACAAACCAATTAAAATCAGTATATTTACTTATTTACTTTATAATCAAACCTCCATTACACCTCTGACTTAGACACTCCAAAATCCTGAGGCTGTGCGTTCCTATTGCCTCCTTCATAAAGTAGTAAACTCCTACCCTATTACTTAATGAAAAAAGAACTTTCCTACATTGAAAAGGGTTATTGGAAACAAGGGGAGAGATGTACAAAATTATATAGCCACAAAGATGACGCAAGAAATTGAGCCAAGAAAGACTTTTACAAATGGATTTGTGCCCCTTTTTTGTGGCTCTTACATTATGATTATTTTCATAAGTGCTAATGAAAAATCTTCAGGGAGATGATGGCATCTAACAAAGTCATGACTTCAGGGATGCTTGACGTCGTTCCAGTCAAAAGAAGAAGAAAAAGTTGCCTAACATAAAAAATTACAGGTACTAGTTAACTCCTATGCCCAAGTCCAAATTCAGATGTTGAGAACCCATAGCCCTAAATAAAAATTTATTCACTCTCTCTAGTTTTTCAGCATTGTGCTTAGAAGAGGAAGGTAAGAGAAATGGAAATAGGCATCTAGGATGAAAAAATAATGCAAATTGAAGGGAGATATAAAAATTATCAAACGAAGGCTGAGAAATTCAGGAATATAGTCTTAGATATTTATTGTAATCTCCAAAAATTAAAAGAAGATAAATCCAAAGAACAAAAACCACTTTCTATACAGAATTCACATACAAATACCTAATACAGCGCATACAATTTTTACACAGTTAACTTCAAGAGAAGTAAAATTTCAAATGTGAACGCACTTTATAGCTTTAAGCCCAGGCAAGAGCTCCTGTGGACACGTGAAGAGTCACGAGATTGCCGCGCAGTTTTCAGCTGAACAGCAGATCGCCACAGGAAAGCATGGAGCAGTTGCTAGTATTTGCTCAAGAAGAGCTCCACGGAGTCCCCAAGGCGCCCGGGGTGCCCGCCCTCCCGGCCGCCGCGACCCGCACAGGACCTCTGGCGGGCGGGGCTCACCGCCCGAGTTACCTGAGGGCGAACTGCGGCTCCCAGGGCGCCTGAGGCCGCCCCCACTCCCGTTCTGGGCGACTTCCTTTTCCCTCAGCCCCGGGTAAATCTCGGCCTCTTTGTAACCCGGGGGAGGCTCTCAACGGACGGGGCGGGGCCAGTGGCGGCTCAGCCAATCAAGGCCGCTCGCCCGTCTCCACGGCGACCGCGGGGCTCGCTCCCTTCCCAGCTGCTGAGCGTCTCTGCTGAAGGTCGCTTGCGGTTTCTGAACATTGTATAAAAGAATCTAATAAACAAAATAGACTGAAGAAGAAAAAAGATCCAGAGAAACAGAAGCAGGGAACAGTCTGATGAATCTCAGTGGGGAGGCGGGGGTGGGGGGTGGCTGGGGGGAGATTAATCAAAGACCTTATATGCATAACCTATAGACGCAAGGCAACTGTGGTGAAGGACTGGGGGGCGCGGATGCCGGGTGGAGGGGATCCATGGGGAGAAAAGGGGAGGATATATAATACTTTCAACAATAAAAGTAATTTTTTTAAAAAAATGAAGACAGCTCAAATAAAGTCAGACCAGCTACCAAAAGCAAAGGAAGGTCCAGGATCCAGGAGACACTCACACAACTTCACCACATGGGCAGGGAACCAGCAGGCTCAATGGCCCTTTCCTGGATCCTAGCACTGGGTCTGAGTCAAAGGGGTGGTCTTGGGGGAGCATCTTTGGAAGCCTAATGACTGCACCAAGTAATGTTAATGTCAGAAATCATTCAAACCTGTGAAGATATTTTGTGAGTTTATTTTAAATGGCATGCAATGAAATCCATTGGTGATAAATTAGGGAGGCAGGAGAAAGCAAAGCAGGGAAACCTCTGTGATTGGATAAAAGGTACAATGATAGACACATACTTCTTTTACGTAGATGGTTACAGGATAGTTAACAGTCAACAGTTAACAAGATATCAATAACAATGAGAAAATTCCTGGTCTCTGCCCTATTGCATTGAGGGCCTGGAAATTACTTGGTTTTGCAAAGACATGTGTTAGGTGTGCCATCCCAGATGCAAAAGACAACAGGTTAATGTGAAAATTAACCTTTGTCAGTGAAAAATACTGCCTCAGGAAAAGGCTACGAACCATAAGACTCTGATTGCTCAAACCGTATGTCCTCTGGCCACCAGGCCAGTGTCAAGAAACAGCCTGGGAAACGAACAAACCTGAGTTGAGCAATGGGAATGAAAGAGACAAAGTTATGGGATCAGGAAGACTGCTCTCTGAGGAGGAGCAGCCCCAAATGGCTTCAATGCCTTTATTATATAGTAAGTGACAATTGGTAATGAGGTGAGGGTGATACAAAGTAGTGCCTTCAAGGCTGCATAAACACTCTTTCAGAGTAAACTCCCTGCCTCCTGCGTGAGCCCAGACCGTGGTAATTTCTTTATCTCGGCTCCTCATGGGAACTTGTGGGGAGGGTTGAGTCCTTGACTTCAAACCCTCAGGTGACATGGGCCATGTCCGGACACATCACCAGCTCCCAACAGCCAGGGGAAAGGGCTGCTTTACTTTCCCTTCTTGTCCAGGATTGGGAGGGTGAGGCAGTAATTCTAGCTAAAAACAGAATGACTAACTGCAAGCGTAAAACTAAAATAACTATGAACACCTGGCAGTGATGAACTGGCACCAAAGGTATGAGGCATGTCTTCCCTCCAGTCTCTGCAAGCAGACACTCTCAGGTGACTGAGGGTCTCCCTCGTGATGTGCAAGGGCCTCATAGGGACTCTAGAATACAATTGTAACTAGACTTTGACCCGTCTGGGGAGTGCATATAAGGTTTGGTCGCCCAGCATTTCGGTCCTCAGGGTTGTTTTAGACAGCCTGTGAGAGAAACTGAGGCACGTAAACTGAGCGAGGGTGACCATCAGGCTTCGCAGCCTCTGAGCACCTCCTCCACAAGCAGCACACTCTGACCCACCACATTGATCCCCAAGGATTCGGCTCGCAGCCGTGACCCTCGAACCCACACTCTCGCCGTATAATCCTATCACCCATGTGTTGTTATGATTTAATAGGCCTCACCCGCCCAACTGGTCTGTTTAACCTACACTCTCGCTGGTCTCTATGCTCCAGGAACATTTTTGCATTTGTCCCTCAGTTAAAAACTGGGCAGGAACCATTAGACAGGAATCACTTTCTAGGACAGGAAATGGACCCTCCTCTTCTTACCTGTGCCCTAATGACATTGTAGGGAACATCGCTGGGCTAACTCTTTATTTTTAATATATTTTTATTGACTTCAAAGAGAGGAAGGAAGAGGGAGAGAGAGCTAGAAACATCAATGATGAGAGAGTCATTGATCGGCTGCCTCCTGCACGCCCCCTGCTGGGCATCGAGCCTTCAAGGGAGGCATGTGCCCTGACCAGGAATCAAACCTCGATCTCCTGGATCCTAGGTTGATGCTCAACCACAGAGCCATGCTGGCCGGGCTGGGCTAGCTCTTTAAATTGGCAACTGATAACCTGTATCTGGAGGTGGTTAATGCCGAACTCTTTGCAGGAAAAGAATAAAGCCAGTCGTCCTCACCACTTTGGCTTGAAGGACAAGGTTAACTGTGGTCTCTTTCCTCCCTGCATCTTTTCATAGCTATGGAGTTCCCTCTCTCTCCCTCCCTCCCTCTCCCTCTCTCCCTCTCTCCCTCCCTCTCTCTCTGCAGACTGCCACACTGTGCAGGCATGGGTGGAGTATTTAAGAGCCATTAGGCACTCGCCACTCCCGTGACAGGATGAGTTGGTCATGGACCAGGGAAGTTTGCACTAGGAACATCGGTGACTGCAAGACAACGTCCATACACCCAGGAACACTGTGAAATCACACAAGGCCCTTCCCCACAGCTTTTCCCTGTTAGGTCACTAGTTCCAATGGAGACAGAGTTTTTTGGTGGTGGTGTTTTTTTTAATATGTATCTTTCTTGATTTCAGAAAGAGGAGGCAGAGGGAGAGATAGAAACATCAAGGAGAGTCATTGATCAGCTGCCTCCTGCACGCCCCTGACTGGGGATCGAGCCTGCAACTCCGGCATGTGCCCTGAACCAGAAATCAAACCGTGATCTCCTGGATCCTAGGTCGATGCTCAACCACTGAGCCACACCCAGCCAGGCTGGGGAGAGTGATCTTCACCCTTTGGCTGGAAGGATGTTCTTTTCTTCACTTTCTCTTCCTTTGTGTCTGTAAACTCAGATGAGCTTCTTTGAGCTTTTTGAAATCCTCAACGTAGTGCTAAGGGTTAAGGGTTGAGAGACCCTAGGCTACAGATAAGGGTCAAGATAACTAAGAACAGCGGGAAAAATGGATGGCTGCTCTTTAACATCACTTTTCTGTTGGAGTTGCTTTGTGAGGGTCTGAACAGGACATGATGCTGGATAAATGAGAGCCTAAAATATTCTGACTTGGAAAATAAGGGACACCTGGCAGTTTCTAATCTTCCTAGACAAGGCCCACAGGGCTCACCCCCAGGGCCAGAGGCGCTGTCTCTGGCTGGCTGCTCAGCTCACATGCAGGGAGTATGTCCACCCTCCCTGTGACTGGGCATCTGGGGCTGCTGGGAGGTCTGCCCTCAGGGCATGAGGAAAGCTCCACATCCCCTGTCCCCCTGGGCGAAAGGAACCCTACCCTGGTGTGGTTCTCAGGCCACAGGACTACTGCCCGGACAGTCCAGAGACTAGCAGGGACGCCTCTGACTCTCGGCTGGGAATTTATGTCCTCCGCAGATGGGAGCCAGTCCACAGTGTCTGCAGATACCCCATTGGGGTGACATACCCCTGTGGGCGAAATGTGACGAGTCCCTCAAGCTTTGGTTTTATCTGTTTTCTTATTTTTTAATTTATCTTTATTGTTGAAAGTATTAGAGATGTCCCTTTTTCCCATTTACCCCTCGAGCCTGCTCCCTGCCCCTCCCTGGCCTTCCCCTCACTATTGTCTGTCCCTTACACGCATGAACACTATCGTCCGTCCCTTACACGCATGAACACTATCGTCCGTCCCTTACACGCATGAACACTATCGTCTGTCCCTTACACGCATGAACACTATCGTCTGTCCCTTACATGCATGAACACTATTGTCTGTCCCTTACGTGCATAAACACCTGTGAGTTCATTGGTGACTCTCTTCCCTCCTCCCTCTTCCCTCTGAAACACGTCGGTCTGACGCTTTATTTCTGAAGCCTTTTTAAACCTACCTTAGTTAAACATAACTATTACTCACAACGCCACTTCGAGATTTAAAGTTCTCCCAGTGACTCTCCTACTGTATTATTTCATCTGTTGTTTGACCCTTTGAGCCCCACGGAACTGTTCTGTCCACGACTTGTCTGGGGAGGATGTGCTGACAGTCCCCCGGGTGCAGCGCAGCCTTCACCACACACGACCTGGGTACTGTTCATCCTGAAAGGGGGCTGACGAGGAAGGGCGCCCACGGGCCCAGGAGAAAGTCCGCGTCCTGAGCACAGTCTGGCGGCAGGAAGGCCCGGTCCGCCCTCAGGACCTGCGGGCGCTCGGCTCTCCCAGCTCCTGCGGCGCCGGCGCCTCACCCACGCGGGGGAAACTAGCGGAAGAAACCGCCCTCCGCGGAAGGCTTCTTGACAGGCACTCGCAGGCCCCAGAGCAGCCAATCACCGCGCGGTGGGGCGGGTCCTTCCACAGGATGCGAAGACCCGCCCGCCAGACGCCAGACTGGAGCCAAAGATTCTGACCGCAACTGACGGACAGGCTCCATGCTATGCCCCGGCCTTTCAGCTTCTTCTGACCACCCATTGGCCCGCAGGGCCCTGTGATCGCAGCACTGATTGGTGGCTTTGCCTGACGCCTCTATAAGGAGGGAACCTAGCCCCGGGCGCCCTCACTCCTCCTGAGGGCAGGTAGCGCGAGGGGCTCAGAGAGGGTGCTCGGCCAGGGTGGGCAGCGCAGCAGGAAAGCCGGGACACTGACAGGAAAATGGGGACCTTGCTATACGAAACCCTTAGCCCGAGGCCTTCGAATTCCAGCCCAAGACCCTAGATGCATCTCCTCCTGAGATGCTCCAAGTCCTCTCAGCATTGAAGGACCCCAAGTCTCCTCACCCAGATAAACACTAAACCCCCCAATGCTCACATCCCCAGACACCCTGAAAACCCCATTCCCCTCAGCCGGGGGCATTCTAAATACAGCCCAGAAAGACCAAATCTCCCACAACTCAAACCCTAAATGCCCCCATCCTGGGAACTCAATGTCAGGAAGCCTGAAACCCCTTAATGAGAGACCCCAAATCTCCTCACCCTCAGAGGTCCCAAATCCTGTCACCCCGAACATTCTAAATGTCCTTGACCAGAAAAACCCCAGGTCTTGTCCAAGTCTCCTCAGGCTGAGAAGTCTCTGCCCCTTGGAGACTGCGCCTCGTTATGCGCAGATTTTTCTAGAATGTCCAGGTGGAATTCCCTCCATTGTCGCCGGCACAGCCCCTCCTAGCTGTCAGCGCGCCTCCAGCCTCGACCCTCAGGGCCCCCAAACCCCCAGCCTTCCCCTCAGGGCCCCTCACGACCCCACGGTCACGCCCCCCAGGCCCCCCACATACCCCGCCGCGCCCCCCAGGGCCCCTCAGAGGCCCCAGCTGAGCCCCCCAGGGCCCCTCAGACGCCTGGGCTGCGACCCCCAGGGCCCCTCAGACGCCCCAGCTGTGGCCTTGGCGCCCCTGCGGCAGCGAGGCGGGAGCTGCGGGAACGAGTCTGCTTCCACCGGCGGGTCTGCATGGCCGCGTCCCCGTCCCAGCCGTGCCCTGGTCGCAGCTGGGTTCCGAGTCTTCCCCTCTGGACACCCTGCCCGACGGGGAGACGGGCTGTCACCCTCTCAGCACCTTCTCGTTCCACAGGCACCTTGGCCTCAGGCTCAGGGACTCGGGGTCGCAGCACCATGAACCCCGACAGGTGCTCGCAGAAGAGCCCTGAGGAGAAAGGGGGAGAGCGGGGTGGAAACCCAAGGTGGAAAGGTGGGGGTCCGCGGGGAGCCGGGGAGCAGGGCTCGGTGCCCCTCTCTGCGCATGGGCAGCGTGGAGGCCGGGAGAGCCCCCCAGGGGTCACGGGCGGGGTCAGGTCACAGCGGGGGCACGAGCGCCAGAGCGGCTCAGGAGCCGGGACGCGACGGGCGGGGCGGGGGGCAGAGCGCTTCGTCCCGGCTCCGCAGAGGCCACAGAGGCCTGGCTGCTCCCCGCGCGAGGCGGAGCGAAGGCCCCGCTGCGAGTTCTCCCGCAGGAGTGAGTTGTCGACGGGATCTATTATCGTCTCCAGGCCAGAGCCGCTCTCAGAGACATTTCTGTCTACTTCCCCCGGGAAGAGCCGGCACAGGTGGGAGACGGGAGAACGCGGTGCAGGAACGTGAAGAGGAGCCACGAGGGGCTCCCAGCCTAGGGGACGGCGGTGCTGGGCCGGGGGACCTGGGACACGGCGCACGGGGCTGTCTCTCCTCAGGCGCTCTGCCTGCAGCGCCCTCCCGGGTGGGCACCAGTCCCGGGGATGCTGCTCCTGTGTCAGTGCAGGGCTCGCGCTGGCTGTGCAGAGCTCTCAGCACCTTGTTCTGGACTCTCCCCTCCCCTCCCCTCCCCTCCCCTCCCCTCCCCTCCCCTCCCCTCCCCTCCCCACCCGCTTGGTGGCCTTTGTTCCTCCTTCAACCTCTTCACTTTCAGCACCAAGATTTTGTTTCCTTCCAGGTCTCAGAGCCCCTCGACCAGCTTTCATGTGTCACCGCAGGCAGGCCACCAAACCCCAGGTGGAGGACCCTGAGGACTGTGGTGAGGAGTGGACCCCGAGGCAGCAAGGTGAGGAGCCTGGAGAACTCAGAGGTGCCCTCCCAGAATGGACCTGGGTTTAGGTCACACTGCATCTCAGGAGTTACCAAGGGAACTGTGTTTGCTTGTTCAGCAAACAAGAAAGATGCAAAACTGTTATACAGTAAGGGGCTATTCATATAAACTCTTTAAATGTGTGAAAGAATTATATATTTTTATTGTTGACACTATTACAGAGGCCCCCATTCCCATATATATTTATATATATATTCAAAGCACACCCACGCCTTTGCCCCCCCCTTCTTCCCCGACAGCGTACATCTCCTAAATGCTAAACGACCCCAGGAGGTTTGCATGAGCATCAGCAGCTTGTTCCTGGATAACCCTCTGAACTGTCTCCAAGGCCCTTTCTCTGTGAATTTACAATGAGCCAAAGCAGCCCTGCCTAGGCTGATTTCTTTCCTGTAACAATGAGCCAAGGCAGCCCAGATTAGGTCTCTCCTGTTGCTTCTTCTGTCCTAAGCCCTTCCTTGTTTCGCTGTGCCCATCTTTAATAAACATACTCTCAAAATAAAAATAAACAGCCCTGGCTGGGTGGGCCAGTCAGTTGTAGCATTCTCCCCTACACCAAAAAGATTGCAGGTTCTATTCTGGGTCAGGGCACATACCTAGGTTTTGGGTTTGATCCCCAATAGGGGTGCATGCTGATCAATGTTTCTCTCTCACATCAATGTTTCTCTCCCCTTCCTTCCTCTCTCTCTAAAATAAATAAAAACATATCCTTGATTGAGGATTAAAAACAATAATAATAGCCCTGACCAGTTTGGCTCAGTGGTTAGAGCATCAGCCATGGACTGAAGGGTCCCAGGTTCGATTCCAGCCAAGGGTAGGTACCTTGGTTGCAGGCTCGATCCCTGGCCCCAGTTGGAGTGTGTGCAGGAGACAACCAATCGATGTGTCCCTCTCACATAGATGTCTCTCTCTCTCTCTCTCTCTGAAAAGCAATGGAAAAAATATCCCCACGTGAGGATTAAAAAGACAACAACAATAATAATAGACGCAGCGTGGAGGTGCAAGAGGGTATGGGGGGGATAAATGGTGATGGAAAAAATAAAAGAAAGAAGAATAAATAAATATATATTTATAGATAATTAATAAGCATTAAGTATATAAAATACAAAAGTGAGTAAGTGCTAACTAATTCAGAATAGCTGTCATCACAGAGGGGGAAGGTCTGGCAGGTGAGCGGTGCTCTAAGACCTGGCTGCCTGTTGGTTTGCATAGGGACATATGAGAAAAATTATTAATCATGGTGATTCAGGGGGTTGGGCTGTGGGCCAGGGTAGAGAGTAGTTCATCATTTAATCAGGTCCTGATGTCTGCCATGGAGTCATTCTGTCAACTTTCATGGAAGTGTGGGCAGTAAAGTCGTCCCTCTTTCACAGGTCTGGGGTTTAAACACAGCCGAAGTCAAGATGTTATCTCTAATTTGCCCAAAGTTCTGTGTCTATGGCCAACAGACCTGAGTCTTTGTTCCTAAGACTGTGTGATGCTTACCAGAATCTAATGATTAAGAAAGGGGGTGGACAGCCAGTACGTGCAAAGGTGGAAGGACAAGAAAGGAAGGAGGCAACGTAGTCATGGTGCCACTGGATTGGACGAGGCCAGTGTGAATCAAGAAGACAGAAAAGAGAAACAGAGTTTGTGAACGGTTATGTGGCCTTTATTACATTTGTTCAGCCTGCCTGTCTCTGCATTGTGAGCTCTTTGAAAGGCTGATACTTCTAAGAAATCCCAGGCTCAGCTCAGGGTCCCTGAGGGTCCCTTGAATGTTTGCTGAATGAATGATTTCATATTTACAAATTAAACTAGAGGAAGGTCAATGAATACTAAAGATAATTAATGTGCAATTTCAAATATGGAGATGGCTGAAGGGTAAACTGATAACAGGACTGTAACCTCACAGTCATACTGTATTAAATAGCTCACAAAACACTTTGGTGTGGACATAATTATATTTCATGTTCACTATAACATTAAAAATGAGCATGTTATAGATCAGGAAACTGAAGAGAACTAGCTAGTGATACAACCTTACTCAATTGATGGGAGCCAGCTAATCTAATCACAAATATTCTTTCCAAGATACAACAATTTGCAAATTTCAACACCATTTTCTTTATTGTTTAGAAATGTTTCTGCCAACTATTTCTTTTTTCTCTCCCCAATACCCCTCACTTTCACTATTATAGATAAAGCTAAAAGGAAAGAGCCTTAAGGCATAGGTTCTAATCTTGGATTCACTACCCACAATGGCCCTTTCTTTTCCCTCTAATACTCATACTCCCCAGGTATTTCCAAGGGTTGTCGAAGTATTGATTAAACTCATGCATGTAAAATATATCATAAGTCCTAAAGAACTGAAGAAATGAATGTTGTCTCTTTTATCGTGCAACTTTTACATTGAAGGCAATATCCAGGGCACCATTAAGTACTGATTCCAGTTTGAAGGAATTGTCAGGAACAGCAAATCTGCTGACCACAAGCGGTTCAGAGCCAGCCCAGAAACCAGTGTCCCCTCCTGGAGAAGCAAGTACCTCTGGACAGCACTCTAGACCAAAATTGGGTAAGAGAAAATAATTTGGAGGTTTCAGTTCCACTAAGTCCTCTAGAAAGGCTGATAAGTATGGCCTATGTATGTGGGGTAGACTGCATAGGCCTGGATTGAAGCTGGACTAAGCTGAGACAGAAGGTAGCACTGGAACTTTGGGCAAATCTTATAAACTCTGAGCTCCTAAATGCTAATGTGTAAAGGGAACATAAGGATACATAACTCATATATTGTTTGAGAGCATTACATTATATTTAAAGTAACTGACACATGCAAGTTGTCCAATAAATCCATCTGTGATAATAGCAACCATGCTTTCTTCGTGTTGTATACCCAAGCCTTTGCTCAATACCTAACACATAATGTGCCCTCAATAAATATTTTATGAATGAGTAAAGATTGGGAAAGATTTTCCCTGATAATGGGAAAATCTAGAAAGTAAAATTGAGTCAGCCTTCGGTAGTCTTTGCGGAGTCTTAGTCTCTCTTAGTTAACAGAGGAAAATACGAGAGTATGTAGAAAAACAGGTAATAATTTAATGGGAGGAGATTGTGTGTTTTCTGACGAAACAGGGACCAGCCTCATTCACCTGTTCTTCTCCAACTTAGAACTCAGGAGGAAGGGGATAGAAATGCAGACGTACAGCCTATGAGAAAGAAAGGGCCATGTGTACCAAGAGGTCAGCGAACCCCAGGACGACGACTCTCTGTAAGTGACCCTCACCAATAAGCATGTTATATCTTCATACAATAATTTCATCTGGTGATTGGGTCCCCAAATCAGTCCCTTCCTCTAGTGACCTGGAGTACAGGATTGAGGCTCAATTATGTGAGTGCCTGGGTTCTCTCTAAAGCTCTTTATGTCCAGGAACATGCACTATACTTTTCCTTACCCCTGTTCCTCTTGCCTCCAGATTGTGAGAAGTGTCAGAACTTCTTCATTGGCAGCTGTGCTGTGCTTGGGCCCCTATATTTGTAAAAGACAGTGCAGTGGACAAGGGGCACCCCAGCCGCTCAGCCCTCACTCTGCCCCCTGGGTTGAAAATCAGACTGTCAGGCATCTCTGAGGCTGGGCTTGGAATGTTGAACAAGGAATCGGATCTGCTGGTGGGTCTGCACTTTGGCCCCTATGAGGGCCAGATCACAGAAAGATGAAGATGCAGCCAACAGCAGATACTCCTGGCTAGTGAGAAGTGTTTACCTCTTCCTCTGTCTTCTGCCTTCACACATCCCTCCTGTGGCTTGGTGGGAGCCCACCTTCTACATGGTAGATCATGGGTGGGCATAATATGGTTAGCTCTGTGTACTGAGTGGAGTTTGTATGAACAGGGAGTTCCTGTTTAAGGATCAGACAGTGAGTGGGAGCAAGGTGGTACAGACACAAAGAAGTGGCTCCTCCCTGTGAGACTCCTGCTCTGAGTGGACAAATGGACTCAGACATGTAGATGGTGAGTAAGAAAAATATCGTGTGGTCGCCAGCGACAGTTGAATCCCGAGGCAGGCTGAAGAAACCCTAACCCTAACCCTAGCAACCCTAACAGTAGCCCTAGCCCTAGCCCTCGGCCTAGCCCCAGCCCTAGCCCCAGCCCTAGCTCTAAATCTAGCCATCGCCCTCACCCTCGCCCATTTCAAAGAATGGATGAATGAATTTGTTAGTCTTTTGCCAGTATGTCCCAGTCCTTAAGGTTTTAAGAGTGACTGTCCTTATTTTACAATTAGTCTTTATAGGGCCACAGGTGGGGCTCCAAAATATCCAAGCCCACCAAATCTTTTTACCTCCCCAAACCTCCTCAGTTCCTCAGAATGTACATAGATAATTGTCTTTATGAAGATAATCTTTTAAAATACTAAAATAAAATACAAGTTTCTGGGAGGTGAGCCTTTTTGAAAGGAAAAAAAAAAGAAAAAGGAGAACCTTAGCCATCTATGTAAATCAATTTAACTTATTTCAACTATTCCTTTTTAAATTTCAAGCTGTTGATGTAATGTCTTATAATTTGTGGGAGGTGTGCTTTTTGAAACAGAGTATGTTTGAAATGTGTTCATAAAACTCAATCTAAAGAGTAGCAATTGCTTACTTTAGAGGGGTCACTAAATGTCAAAAGTTTTAAAGAGTTAAGAATTTTAATGAATTGGAAAGAAATTGTATGCTTTGGGTAAGAGAAGGTATAAGGTATGGAAACATATTTTGAAGGGAAAAATAAAGTGAGTTGTTCTAAAGCTGGTTGTTTCAGAATGGGTAAAAAGGTCTGAACTTAATAACACACTCAAAGAATATAAAAAAGACTTACAAGGGAAAATAGACACATTTATAATCGTAATAGATTTAACACACCTCTCATTCAGGGGCAGAGCCTACCTCTTTCAGAACCAATAGACGCCCACTAAAAATACAATAAGGATGTAAGAAACTTCAATAACATGACCTGCAAATGGAGTTCAACATTCCCAGATAATCCACTCTACCCAACAGCTTTCCTTGAGCTCCTGAGCCAGGGTGTTATTGCCAAGCTGCCCACGAGACGGCAGCATTCAACATGCAGGTGATGCGCTCTACCCAGCAGCCTTTCCTGAGCACCTGCGCCAGGGTGTTATTCCCAAGGTGTCCACAAGACGGCAGCATTCAACATGCAGGCGATTCCCTCTACCCAGGATATTTTCCTGAGCTCCTGAGCCAGGGTGTTATTCCCAAGGTGCCCAGGAGATGGCAGCAGAGAAACACGCTTGGAATCTTCTCTAAAGTGACCCTGACCAGGGCGCAGAGGGAGCATAACAAAGGCGCTACACCTTCTGAGCCCCAAGGATCATGATCCCGAGAACTGAATCTGACCGGAGCCTCCCGGATGCAGATGCGCAGGGAATGCTGTTGGCCGAGGGGCTCCCCGACTCTATCCCCACTTCACGGACAGAGGCTGAGGCCCATGAAGGCAGCCAGTCCGCAGCCAGCTCCGTCAGGAACCTCGGTGTCCAGCCTCTGGGCCCCAAATATGCGACGTGAGGCCGGGCGCCAAGCAACACCACGTGGGCTAAGATGTCACGTGGGCTAAGATGTCACATTGGCATGATACTGGTGGGGGCAGAGATGTGGATGATACTCTGTTAACCGTGACTGTGAAATGGGGAGGGTACCTAATAGGAACAGGACCCTCTTTGTTTAATGATGATTCACCTTACTGACTATAAAGGATTTTCCTACAGACCCCAGGAAACTGCCGGATGTGCTACGGCGCAGCCCACATCAAGCCCACCGAATAAACTTCACTTCAGCCTCAGAACATGTCCCAGTGGCTGCCAGGGCAAGAGGGTTTAAAGGTCACTTCCATAGCGAGGAGACATTAACTAGGCTGCGATGACAGAGGAGTTGGCATGTCATCGGCAGCCTGTCAGGGTAGTGTGGTTGGTTAGAGGTACCTCCTGACTATGACAAGGTTGCAGGTTCAATCCCCATCAGGGCACATAGAAGAATCAACCGATGGGTGTGCGTCGCGGAAGAAGACCCTGGCTGGGGCCTCAGGACATGGCCTGTGACCCTCGAAGTCCCCCAAGTTACAGGAGCCGCTGTTACCACAAAGCCAACCGCACCAGCACCAATGGCTCAGGGCGCTGAGTGCGCCCGAGGCGCCGAGGCCACCACCCCCTCCCCAGGGAAGAGGGCCTGCAACCACAGACCTGACAGCTTCACCACCCCAAAGCCCCGGCCTCGATGCTCAGACTAGGCAAGTGCCGTGGAGAAAATAAAATGAGGACTGAGGTGAAGGAGGAAATTGCCAGATAGAAAACTCCTCCCACCTTAAGATGGGAATGACTTTGGAAGAGAAAGGAAAGCATCATCCGGAAGTTGCGACTCGAAGGCATCCTTGGCAGACCTGGAGACGGACGAAAGCGTCCTGATGAGGAGACAGAAGCAGATTCACTGCAGAAAGAACACCATGGCCTACGACCGAAGCATTAGAGGTCCCGAGGCACCTTCCAAACATGGCATGGGCCAGAGTGCCCACAGGCCTTCTCATCACAACCCCCCAGGGAACTCAGGAAATCTCCAGTTTTCATCAGGACATAGCTCTGTAACTTGTGTTGAATGGCCGAATGTCCACACCTGCTTTCCCAGGACACTGGCCTGGCTCTGAGAGGTAGCTCAGCCCAGGCTTCCCCCTGAAAGCCCAAGGAGCATCCTAGCTCCCCAGAAGGAATCACTGCAAGCCTGGCTGTCAGCCCACTGTGCCTGGAAAACCAACACAGCGTTACACAAGCAGGTGCCCTCTGCCTGACTCCCCCTCCCCCCAGACAACCTTGCTCCCCACTCCACTGCCCCCAGCTCCCATTCCACTGACGTCCAGCCTCAAGGCCTCACGCCCTGTGTTCATCTTTGGCCAGCTGATTCACTCCAGGAGTTAGGAAGGAAACCCACACTACCTCCTAGGAAAGCCTCACTTGGCTGCATGTCAGGGGCTTGCTCAGATCCACAACAGTCACAGGGCTGGGAAAGGTAGACGGGGCAGGTGTGGAAATTCCTCACCACACTCCTCGGTTCCTCCTGTCTGCAGCCCCCTGGACTGTTGTCCTAGCCCCATGGCCAGTCCACAGCACCCAGGATACCCACGGCCCTCCCAAGCCCCTTTAAGACTACCATCTGGATATGAATCCAGGATCTTTATGCTGCTCAGAAACTCTGACAGCCTTTACCTGGGGAAAGAAAATGCCAGAAAGAGGCTGCAGGAAAATCCCAGGACAATCTCAGGGAAGAGGCCTGAGCACCATCCACGGGACAGATGTCCTCTCTGCCCTCACACTTCTGGATGTTCATTGGTCTGAGGGAAAAACCACCCTCTTCTTTTTGGGAAATGCTGGCTGGGAAAAGCTGTGGTTTCCAGAAACAGGTAAGCAAAGGGCTTTATGGGCACTGTCTTGGTGGGCATCTGTAAACCAGGTAAGACTCCCCCCATAGCCTGTGGATAGTGTTGCCTGAGACACAAGGCTTTGCTGCCTTACCTCTGAGGGAAGACACATTCCGGAGCCTGAGGTGGGGGCTGTGTCACCAGGAAGCTGCCCGCCTGTGTGCCTGCCTGGCTAACGCCGGTGCCCGGACCCTCCTCCCGGTATGTGCTCTGGGGGTGCTGCTGGGTGGGTCCGTGCATCCTGCACACAAGGAATGTCCACAGCCCAATGTGGGGGAGATGGGGCCCGGCTCACATGCAGCACAACCAAGGCAGAGCCTGGAATTCTCTTAAAATATAGAACTGTTGAAATAAAATATTGGAAGACAAGGTTTAAGAAACACCCTCAAAAGCATGTACAATAACAAAAAAAGAAGACCTAAGAAACGAGGTAACCATTCTGGAAGACTGGTCCAGGATTTCCAACATCCACATCACATCTGTGCTCAAGAGAGAGACCCGAGAACATGGAGGGAAGAGATCATCAAAGAGACTATCGAGTAAGATAACCAAACAATGCGCAGAGCTTAAAGGAGACCTTAATGTCTTATTTAAACTCAAAGGCTTAGCACAAAGGTGAATTAAAAAGACTCTTACCTAGGACTTAAAACTCAAAACATAACCCTCCTTTTCAGCTTTAGCCATTCACGGTGGATGGAATATAAAACAAAGAGTAACCAGTGAACTAACAAAAACAATCCAACTCATAAGTACAGGCCCCAGAATAGTGGTTACTGGGAGACAGGGGCGGAGGAGGGAGAATTGGGTAAAGGGCTCAAAATATAGGGTAACAGCCCAGCTGGCGTGACTCAGTGGTTGAGCGTCAGCCTATGAACCAGGAGGTCAGAGGTTCCATGCCCAGTTAGGGCACATGCCTGGGTTTCGGGCTTGATCCCCAGTAAGGGGTGTGCAGGAGGCAGCCCATCAGTGACTTTCTCTCATCATTGGTGTTTCTCTCTCCCCCTCCCCCCTCCCTTCCTCTCTCTGAAATCAATAAAAACATATTTAAAATATATATATATATATATATATATATATATATATATATATACACACACACACAAAGTCAAAGAAGGTTAAGCATACAATTGAGTATACAGATACCAAATTATGATGAACAGTACCTGCCAATTACGTGATGTTAGTAACCAATGTTACCTCCATAACTTTAATTTTTTCAAGAGCTCCAATAAAGGAATTGCAGGTGACCTGCAGAAAAGGAAACGTCTGAGTGACGTGTGACTTATCAAGGACCCTGGCTGCCGCAGTGATACGGGGCCTTCAGGTTTAAAGTGGGAAAAGTATTTTAAACTCTGAATTCTGTCCCTGTCAAATCGTTAGTCCAATGTGAGGGCAGATTAAAGACAACCTGAGAACAACTTTTCAGGAAATTTATTTTTCACTCACCCTTTACTGTAAAGTTAACTGAAGATGGTCTCAGACATAAGAGAGGTGTTGGGACAGAGAGGGCAAGAGCTGTAACTTGGGACACCTTGGAGCCTACCCAGGGAAGCTACTACAGAGGCTGTCGGGAGGACGGCCTCACCCCTGGCTCAGGGACACATCCCTGGGATGGGGACAGGGAGGAGGGCTGCAAGCAGCAAGTCTTCACTGGGGACACTTCAAACACTAGAAAGTCTAAATAATGTGAAGAAAAACAGGCGATGGGAGAAGAAAAGAAAGACAATTAGAAAACCCAAGAAAACATGTCTGTAACCACAGGAGACTCAGAAAAGTGGGGCATGGGCTGCAATCATAGCCCAGGAACCTTCCTGAAGAGGTGGGAGGTCTCAAGATGCTATTGTACTGGTGGACAAAATATAGATACACCTATCGAGGTGCACATTTTTTAAAGGGATTGATAATGACAATAACCCCTAGGAAATAAACCAAGATAATGATATTTCTACTGTGGGCTGAGAGTGGGGAGAGGCGGGTCTCAGAATCTCCACCCTCTGCTGCAGGGGAAGGAGATGGCAGGTCCTCAGGAGCACTGCAGTGGGGAGTGCAGGGCTGGCAGCGGCTTCCTTTCATTTTCTGCTCTTTCCTCGCTGTCCTATTTTGTTTCATGTGCATATTTTATTTTGACAAATAAAAGACATGAGAACGATAACCTGGGCAGATTAAAGGTGACAGAGGACTGAGTGGAAGCTACCCTGCCACTCTCCCGGGACCAAACTGGAATGACAACTAAACTACAGAAAAACCATCCTGAATAACCAACTGCAACTGAAGACGAGCTGGACGGCACCCCCATAACCAAGGAAGAAAAGGGAAAATCGCAGAGATGTGTAGGAAGTGCGGAAGCACGAGAGGGCTGGCTGGGCTCCCACAGACAGCAGCTGAAGGTCCAGAGGGAGATCTCAGCTGTGAGGGGTTCCCACTGAGGACTCTGGGGCCTCAACTCCTGGTGGGGCTCCCCAACCCAGAGCACCAGACCTAAGACAGGTGCCCACATAACATCTGGCTGTGAAAAGCAGCCACATTTCTATCTGCCAGGGAGAGACGCCTGGAAATGCAGGCCCCCTTTCAAGAGCAAACACACAAAGTTTTGTGTGCAGCCACTCACCTTGGGCTCCAGCAGAAGGAGGGCAGAGTGGACCGTAGCTGTGTGGGAGGAATCTAGGCCAAAGGCACCCCTCTGGATTCCTGTGCACAGCCATTCCCCCAGACTGCAGAGGCACACACTTACCTTCCAAGCAGCTTTTGCCTGAGGAGGAAGCAATTGCCTCACCCTGCAAGAAAACCTCTCTCCCTACCCATCTGGAGTTTCTACAGCCTGAGGCTCATTAAGAGAATCAGGTTTATCAGCCTGCAGGCAGAGGCAGACCTCAGAGTGCTTTGAGTCTTTGCCTGATCGGCTTCTGGACCCAGGCCTAGCAAAAGCAGACTTTGGTGTGCATCTTGGTCCTGTCCAAACACACTCAGCCCCAACAGAGGGGACCTCCAGCTGTGGGTTATTGATACCTCCAAACAGGGTACTCAAGGCCACTCACAAACAGTGTCTGGCATTGGCCTGCACTACAGACCCTCCAAAAGGATAACTTGTCCTAGCAGGCCTACCTATTACATAAAAAACAAATCCAAATAGGCAGCTGTTACAGCAAGATTCAGCTGCTAACTGACCCTGCCACAGAACCCTAACACAAAACGTAGCACAAATTTTCACCCTAACACTAACCCTAACCCTGGCCTAAACACTAGACCTAATCCTAACCTTACCCATAGCCCTAACCCTAGCCCTAAACTTAAGTGACAACCTAACCCGATCCCTAACCCTAACCCTAACCCAAACCTAAACCTAATGCTAGCCCTAACCCTCACCCTAGCACTAGCCCTAATCATAAACCTAATCATACCCCCCTAACCATAACACTAACCCTAAACATAACCCTAGACATAACATTAACCTCAACCGTAGCCCCATCCCTAACCCTAAACCTAGCCCTGACCCTAAACAAAACATAACCCTAGCCCTACACCTAATGCTACCCCTAACTCTAACCCTAGCCCTGACCCTACCCTAAATGTAACACTAGTCCTATCCCTAACACTAACCCTAGCCCTAGCCCTAGCCCTAGACCTAACCCTAATCATAACACTATCCTTACCCCTACCTCTAACACTAGCCCTAACCCTAACCCTAACCCTAGCCCTAGCCCTAACCCTAAACAAAACCCTAACCCTGAACCTAGCCCTAAGCCTAAGCGAAACCCCTAACAATAGCCCCAACCCTATCCTAGCCATATCGCTAGCCCTGAGCTAAACCCTAACTCTAGCCCTAGCCTTAACCCTAACACTAGCCTTAGCTCTAACTCGTCATAACCTTAAAACTAATCCTAACCCTAACCCTACTCCTAACCCTAAGCGAAACTCTAACCCTAGCTCTAACCCTAACCCTAGTCCTAACCATAAGCGAGACCCTAGCCATAGCCCTAACCCTAGCTATAGCCCTAACACTAAGCAAAACCCTAACCCTAGGACCCACCCTGACCCTGACCCTAACCCTAACCCTAGCCCTATGCCAAACCTCTAACCCTAGCTCTAACCCTAAGCCTAACCCTAACCATAACTCTAATCCTAACCCTAACCATAACCCTAACCATAACCCTAACCCTAGCCCTAACTCTAACACTAACCCTACTCCAAAGCCCTAGCCTTAGCCCTACCCCTAACCCTAGCAGTAGAACTAACCCTAATCCTAGCCCTACACCAAATACCTAGCCCTAGCCCTATTCCTACCTCTAAACCTAAACCTAGCAGTAGCCCTAACCCTAGCCCTAACTCTAACCATAAAACCCTAACCCCTAACCCCAACCCCAACCCCAATCCCAACCCCTAACCTTATCCCTAACCCCTAGCCCTAACCCCAAACCTCTAACCCTAACCCCAACCCTAACCTCTAAGCCTATCTTCTAACCCCTAACCCCTAAACCCTCACCCTAACCCCTAACCCTGACCTTAGCCCCTAGCCCCTAGCCCCTAGCCCTAACCCTACCCCTAACCCTGACCTTGACCCTGGCCCTAACCCTTAACCCTGATCCTTGCCTTAGCCCTAGCCTTAGCCCAAGATCTTTCCGGAGAGGTTGGCACTATTGCGAGAGGAAGCCAGTATGGGGAGAATCGGCCAGTACCGTTAGAGGCAGGAACTATCTTGAGCGGCGGCCAGTATCACGAGAGGCAGGAACTATTATCTTGAGTGGCAGGAACTACCGCGAGAGGCAGCCAGTACTGGGAGAAGCAGCCAGTACCGGGAGACGCAGGAACTATCACAAGAGGCAGGCACTATCAAGAGAGGTGGCCACTATCATGAGAGATAGCCAGTATCTCAAGACCCCTGAAAGATGGACACCGAGCCTGTATGGGAGCTGCTGCAGGAATGGGAGCCTACTAGCCACCTGGTGCCTCTCCTCATGGGCCCAGCACTCGTGGGTCTTGGGCAGGCAACTGGGGAACGGGGCAGGTGGGGAGGGAGGGGGTGCCCTGCCCTTCACAGGAGCACAACCAGCACCAGGTCCCTATAACAGCTACTTCTCCACTTCCACTCCCTGCCTGTTCCTCCGGTGTTTTAAATTCTGTTCTTTGGTCCAGAGCACAGGTGTGCTTTTGCCCATGATCCCTTCCTCTGAGATATCAACTGACAAGAGCTTCTTAGTGGCTCAGGATGAAGTCTAGGGTGACAGTTTCCTTACTAGGGAGTGACTAAGCCCCAGACAGGTGCAGAGCCTACTTATGGCCCCACCAACTACCTGCTGTGACTTCAGGCAAAAAATGGACACTTGGTCTCCTCCTCTGTGAGATGGGGATAACCACTCCCTCTCAGATGGCTGTGAGGAGTCAGTGAGGTGGTGCATGCGGCTCCTGCCCAGCATGTGATTGGTACTCACTCTCCCTCCCTCTTCCCTTCTTTGTCCTTGCTTACCTTCTATGGGTCAATAAATCAAAATTTTAGAAAATAGTCTCTTTTTAGCAGAATGAGCTCTCCTCTTGGTGTCCAAATAGCCAAAGTCCCCTAGGTACTAACTCTTGCACCTGTGCTGGCTTCATCCTCAGGACAGTATGAACCACAGCATCCTCTGCTCCTCTGCAAATTCATGGGCTCTGTAAGCTCAAGCCAGCACCACTTACCAGCGTTGTCACTGGTCTCTCTGCTTCCTGTCCCCCTCTCATCCAGTCCAACCTCCACACTGTGAGAGGCTTGATCTTTCTAAGTTAGGAATCTAATCCTGTCACTTCCCATGCATAAGAGGCTATTTCTGAGAAATCACTGAACTCGATCATAACTCAGTTGAGAGTATGATTTTTAAATGATTTTTCTCATCTCAGTGATGTAGAGAAAGTGGTCTGAGCCAAGAAAGCATATACTCTGATAGGAAACATGTGAAATTCATTGTAACTACAAAAGTGTTATTAAATCAACACGGGCATTTTAATATAAATTTCAATATGTAGTATTCTTTCCCCAGTCTTCCATAACAGAGTACCACAAACTGGGTGGTTTCAGACAACACAAATTGTTGGTTTTGCAGTTCTGGAGGCTAGAAGTCCAAAATGAAGGTGTTGGCAGGGCCTCTGACACCTGTGGGGGCTTCTAACTTCTGGTGGCAACTCCTTGGGCTGACCTGCAGCACATCAGTCTCTGCCTCGGTAGCCACACAGCACTGCCCTGCCTGTCTGTACCTTCTGTTTTTCTTCTGAGAACACCAGTTGCATTGGATTGGGGCAGGTCCTAAGTGAGTAGCACCTCATCTTAACTACATCTGCAAAGACTGGTTTCAAGTAAGGTCATGTTATAGTAACAGGGAGTCAAGATTTCAAGATATCTTTTATTTGGGGTGAGGGGACATAATCATGCCTGTCAAATTATGACAATTCTTTATTATAAATGTCTGCTGTGCAGTGGTAAGCCTACAATGCAGGTATTAGTTATATCTTGTTGCAAATCCATAAATGAGGTACACTGTGATCATAAATGCTAAGATTATTACCAATCACGTTTATACTTCTTTCCACTGGAGTGTGGATAACAGACGTCTACAGTAACAGGAAGAACAGACCTCCCTTACTTGGCATGAATATCCAGTGAAGGCTTTTCTCCTACTCACACCTTTGTTATACATTACAAACATAAACATAGATTGCATGATTATAAGACCTAGCACCTAGCACTTGGGAGACAAAATTCTTACACCCTTTTACTTCTCTAGTGAAGGGGTATTCAGGTAATCTAGAGTTCAGATTTCTCTTCCCAGTCTAGAATTTAATGTAAATAGCAATCTCACACATTCTGCAGGTAGCACCACCACCCTCTTAGTCTCAGGGATCAGGAGCAAAAGAAATGATGTCAGCTGGCCTTAGAAACATTTGAGTGTCTGGCTAAGACTATGGTATTTTCTTCCATAACAAAGATTACAGGTATCCAACCACCTTCTGGAAGAAGAAGATGGTCTTGAAGGACCACTATAGAGAGTTCTGGTAAACTGAGACCGGCATATTGATGGGACAGTTAGTGTCTGCCAATGAAACCACCTGACTGCTGGTGTATTCAGAGGTTACCAAGGGTGTGTGGTCATGGAGCTGGAGAAAGGTGTTACGGAATGAAATACAACTGAATCCATAAAATAAATACAGATCCATGTATTAAAATATGCTTTAAAATGTACCAATCTTGGACAGGAAAATCCTCGAAGATGGTTAAGCATGAAATGCAAGGAAAGTAAAAATTGCTACAGACTCAGGCTCTGTTAAAGTTAGTACCAATTCTTTATAAAATGTCAGAGAAACATTAACAAAAGAATGAAATTCTATGGTTGGCACATGTTCACAATTATTTAAAGGTAAATAAACAGTTTAAGGAATTCACACTAGAATTCCTAGTGTCGTTTTTAAAAAGTTTTGGGTTCTTTCGATCACAGTATACAGTCCTCACCTCCATTTTGCCAATCCTATGTGCTTAGCAAAAAATGGACTACAAAAAAAAAAAAAAAAAAAGGACTACATTGACCTCCGAGTCTAGAACCTTAGAGAATTAGACAGAAATGCTGATGGCCTTAGTTAGAAATACCTCAGAATTCTAGACATCAGATCAGAGCCACCAACTCAGGAATGTCATGAAGTGGTGGCTCAGGGGGAGGAGCCAGTCTGGAAGCCCCTGAAGTCCAACAGGTCAGAAGAAACAGTATCAGGTCCTACCTCTTCCAGACAATAATTCAGAGCCTCTTTTCAAACAAGTGTTTTTCCAGTCACCTTCCAGAGTGTGGCAGATCTCTGACACCACCTGATAACCTGTGGCAAATGAAGCCCCAGCCCAAACTCTCTGTGGTCAGCAAGGGCTCCAGGGTGGCTTCAGTTCAACGAGGAAGGAGCACCAACTTTGGCACCTAAGCCATGGGTCACCGGGACAGAATTTTCTTCACAACGTGGCTTCTCTGATGTTGAACAAGGTATGAAGTTCGGGTGAAGCCCTTTCCACATGCATCACACTCATAGGGTTTCTCACCAGTGTGGATTTTCTGGTGTTCAATAAGGCTTCTGTTCCTAGTGAAACTTCTCTCACACTCATTACATTTATAAGACACGGGAGCCTCAACATCCCCCTCCTGGCTCTCTCTCTTCCCGTGACTCTCCCAAGTCTCTCCATGCTCAGCATCCTGAACATTTCTATCTCTATGGACCCTCTGATGTCTCAGGAGATGTGAATTCCGCCTAAAGGCTTTGCCACACACGCTGCACCGGTACGGCTTCTCCCCAGTATGGATTCTGTGATGTTCAAGGAGGCTGCAGCTCTGGCTAAAGGTCTTCCCACAGTCATCACACTCATAGGGCTTCTCCCCAGTGTGTGTTCTGTGGTGCTTAGTAAGGTCTGAGCTGTGACTGAAGACCTTGCTACATTCTTCACAGGCATAGGGCTTCTCCCCAGTGTGGACTCTCTCATGAATAACAAGGGCTGAGCTCGTGATGAAGGACTTGCCGCAGTCTTCACACTCATAGGGCTTCTCCCCAGTATGGATTCTCCTGTGCTTAGTCAGGCCTGAGCTCTGAGCAAAGCTCTTTCCACATTCATGGCAAATGTGCCGCCTCCTCCCAGCGGTGGTCTTCTGCTTTCTTTGTAATCTGCCCTCCAGTTCACTGGCCCCTGCACATGTAGCTATCTTGGCAATGGCTTCACCCAGGTGGCACGGTATCTGCCCAGGCTCCTGTTCCAGGTGCTCCTCAGCTAGAGGCAACTCTTGGATCTTGGTCTGTATTTCACCACCTGAAAGAACAAAGGGCCAACAACTGTCTGTTACACCCTGCGGCGTGGAGGAGAGCTCTGTTGAGTCCCAAGGAGGCAAGAATGACAGAGGTCTATCTACACCATGGATGGGGCTTAAGTACAAGAATGAGGGAGAACAGGCGTGCTGGGGAGTGAGGAGACTTGGGAAAGGAAACGGATGCATCAGAAGAAGGGGCCAGACTGTGAGCATGCAGGGAAGGGGCGAGGACTGCGCTGAGTCTACACGCAGAGGCTCCGAGTTCTAGAGATCGACAGGCAGGGCCTTGCCCCTAGAACTGTATAATAAAGGGCTGGGCAGATGGCAAGCGTAAGAAAGGCAGGTGAAAGGACTTCGGAGCGTTCCATACAAATCAGAGAAAGGACCTCAGAAAAGCACAGTCACCTCCACTCTCATCCCAGGCAGAGGCAAGGTCCCCACACAGAACTGACTTCGGCACTGGGGGATCTGAGTCGGAGCCCCCACTGTGCCAACCATGAGCTATGTGAACTCGGACAAGCCAGGCCATCTGTGAGCCTCTGCACCCTCATCTCTGAGGTCAGGCTCCATCATCGGTCTCTAAGTGGCTCCCAGCTGTCACACACTGGTCCCATGGCCTGTTTCCTGAAGAGACCCCTCAGCTCTCCTACCATCTCAGGTCTAGCCACAAGAAGGGACTCAACACTGACTGATCATCTGCTCTGAGCCAGACCTGACCTGTCTGCTTCATCCCACTTAACCTAAGAGAACGCAAAGCCAGAAGGGTTAAGGAGCTGGTCAGTAACAGGATTTAGAAACAGTGATTCCGAATCCAAACACATGGCTCTAACAGCCTGGAGGTTCTAATGCACAAAGGAAGCCAGGAAACCTTAGGAGAAATCGGTGCCCATCAGTCTTACCCAGGGAGGTCAGAGCGCCACCGTCGTCCTGCCTTTCATCTCCACACACCTTCACCTGAGGTGACTCCACCTCTGAACGTCCAGGGGACACAGGCAGAGCCACATCTTCCATTTTCAGCAACCCCTGAAACAACAGGTAACCCCACCTAGCTCCACTCCCCAGGATCAGTTTCAGGGGTGGGCACATGCAGAGAATGCACATCCCCCTAGAGGGGCCTGTGGAAAAAGGCAAGTGGGCACCCTTTTACCAGCCTAATCCTCACTCTCATCACATGGGTGTCAACAAAATAACCACTAAAGAAGGAAATATTACACACGTTACGAGAAGTCCTTTACTTAATCCTAAACAGTCCAGAAAGTGAAAAGTTTCGGGAAACAAGGGCAAATGCAGTGAAACCCGATCCAGACCTTTCAAGTGCTTTGGGTGGGGTGTGCTCCAGCAAAGTGGGGGTGGGGGCTCACTTATATCAATGCTTTTTAAATACAATGAAATCTAGGTCTGAGGTCAAATAGGTCAGGAAAGACTGGGTAAGAGATTAAAACCCAGTGCAAGTAAAGATTGTTCCAAGTCTACTATTAACCTTTCTACGTGAGGACACACCTTATCTGTGCCTTCAAGTTTAAGTTCCTAGAGAGCAGAGGCCATGACTTTATACTGCTCACTAACAGCACAATTTATGACACTTTAGAAGACAAAACTAAATCATCATGACAAGATCTTCAGTTTGCATTGGCTGAACTGCTCTCGTTGAACAAGAAAATCCCACTGAGGAAGCAGCTGACCAAACAGATGGGGTTAGGAAGATTGGGGTAGCACACACAGCCCCCCAAGCTAGGAGTAAACCAGGAAAATCCTCTTTTAAGTGGCACCAAAATAAAGGCAGACAACAGTAAGCAACCTTGGGATAGATGAGAAAACTCAAACCCCATATGGGCCTGGGGGAGGGGGGGGGTAGGACGTGTGAGGAGAAGGGATGTAACCAGGAGCCCCTCAGCAGGGCTGGGGGCTGGGCTGGGGCAGGAGCGGCTCTAGCTCACCTGGGATTCTGGGGTGTGCCTGGCAGCCACCACTGCGTCTTCTGTGAGGTCCCCTCCCAGGGCAAGCCCAGGAACCTGCAGAGCTGAGGAGAGCTCTGGATGAGATCTACCCTCACAGTCGGCCTCCCTACCTGTGGAGTCCAAGTTCAAACACTGGTTAGTACATTCCTGCCAAGGAGTTTATGCCGTGTGCTCCTTTCCAAAATCCTTGATCCCTCCCAGCTCCAGTCCTAGACCCACAGAGATCTGGTGTGTTCTGTAGATACAGAAAATTGATGGATGCTTGGTAGGAATGACATAATGAAAGCAGCATAGAAACAAAACAAAGCCTTCCATTGTAAGACCCTTTAGCTTGACTTTCTAAGAGAAGGGATAAGAGGATTTTTGTTACTGTTAACATCACTTTAGTAGCTCTTACAGTGCTTTCTGCTTACGTCTAAAAACCTAAGATGAGTCAGATATGGCTTCTCCCCAGAAAGGACAAAATGGGGTGTGCTTATCTACAACTTGCACAGATTTTAGAGAAGGGGAAAGTCAGGTTCACCTATAATGGGTGGGGCCTTGCCAAGGCAACCACGGGCGGGACTCAAAATTCAATAAATCTAGAAGCTTTTTTCATAGCAATTTTAAAGTTTCTAATTCTGTATGGCTTGCAAATGATGTCATAAATATCCAAATGGCCTTGGCAGAAAACAGGTTCTCCACCCCTGACCTATAAGAAATAAACTTAGCAAGGGGCAAAGAACAAGCTAGTTTAGGCTAGAACCTCTGCTGAGAAATAAAGACTGCATGTTGACTTGTCGTGTCCCAGTGTTGTGTGTCTTGGGAACCTGCCTCAGTGTTCCCAGCACATGGGGACCATACAGTAGTTTCCTACTGAGTGATTTTCAATTTGTTCTGATTACAGACCAAGGGTTTGGAAGATGTATACTCTTCTTTTTGCAGCAGTCCTACAATCTCTGGGACATTCTGGCTGGCTTTATAGATCCTGCCTTCTTTTCTTCACAGCATTTACCAATATCTAAAACTGTATTATTCATTTATATGCTATCTTCCTTACTGGAATGTAAGCTCCATTGCAGTGAGAAATCTCTGTCTTACTGAGAACTCTGTCCCTGGTGTCTACTACACTGGCTACCACATAGGGGCCTCCATAAATGCATGCTAAGTGAATGGAGATCACTTTGTTGTTAAATCAATTCTTGCCCTGGTCCATGTGGCTCAGTTGGTTGGAACGTCACCCCATTGCACCAAAAGTTCACCAGTTCGATTCCTGGTCGGGGCACATGCCCAGGTTGGGGGTTTGGTGCCTGGTCAGGGTGCTTAGTGGGAGGCAACCAGTGTTTCTTTCTCACATCAGTTTCTCTCTCTCTCCCTCTCCCTGAAATCAATTTTTTAAAAAACATATTTAAAAAAATCAATTCTTTCCAAACACAAATTTTAATAGTCTTATTTACTATGTCCAGATTTGGCTAGGAAAGCTTTCCACTATTGTTTGAAATTTCCCTTTTAGTCTCAGTCTCAAATTAAAATAGATATGTGATGGGCATATAAAAAAACACAGTCAACAGATCTGTCTTTTAGCTGACCCTAAGTGAAACTGGATGAAGATGGCAGAATTCCTACTGCCCAAAAGATAATCCTCACCTCTGTCTGGTAAGGGCTGGGATCCCACAGATTCATGCTTGAGCAGAACTTTCATCCGCTGGAACTGGGTACTTCGTGACCTCTGAGCTGGTGTCAACACTGCTATCTTGCAACAGAGCATTTGCCCCTGGTCACCACTTGGGACCTAAAAGTCATTCATTTATCCATCAAACATTTCCATCATGCTCTCTGTGTGCTAGTACTTTCTCTTTTCCAGGCACTATTTCTATGAGCTTTACAAATATTAACTCAATACAGACAACAATTCTATGAGCTAGTACTATTATCATCTTTACATTTGTAATGGGGAAACTGAAGTACAGAGTTTATGTAACTTGGCCAAGGTCACTCAGCTAATCCATGTCAATGCAGGATGGGAGCTCAGGCAGAATGACACCAGAGCCCATGCTCTTGGCCAGTGCTCTGTGCTTCCTCATTACATACATTTGTGCGTTTATGAAAACTCTTTGGGAATCGGGGCTAAGTTCTCAGAGAACACTGATATCTTTTCTTCTATGAAAAATGAGGATAATTTCCAGTTTACAGGTTTTGGGGGAGCAGTAAATAAGCTTCCCCCCAAACATTTATACTTAAGTTAGTGGATACTAACTTACTTTCTCAGGAGCAGCTCAGAATTCCCCACATCCTCTATCAAGAATGAAGAGCCTGAAGATGAGTGACTTGAAATGATTTTTCACTGTTACAGCACTAGGGGGCACTCCCTCCCAGATATTCCATGAGTGCAAATAGGAAAAAAATATACTTTTATTTTTATTAGTCTCTAAAAGAGATTTAGCATTGGCTTCAAGCCAAGTGGAATAAGCACACCCGGGAACCTGTCTGCTATAGAAATTGCTCGTCTTCACATCATGTTACAACCAGGTAAACAGTGTCAAAGTAACTCATGCTTGTAACCCTTTGAAATGACCAGTTATTAGGCCTGTCCCTAGAAATTACGATTTAGCGCATTAATTTTTAAAAGCGCATCTATAACTTTGTCACAAATTTGTTTCATGCCCTGCTAACTGTATTTCAATATAATCGAGCTCTTTTGTAATCCTTTATACTTTTATTTTAAGAATATTATTATGAGAAGGGGTCCAGGGACTTCACCTACTGCCAAGGAGGTTCCTGGTCCACAGAGAGACTGTGAACTCTGGGTCCTAAAGGAAATGCCCCACCTCGGCTCGTGAGGTTTCAGGAGGAAACAGGCCAGGCTCTGAGACACCGAACCTGCTCTCTACCTGCGGCGCGGGCTCCTCCAGCGGCCTCTGCAGATACTCCAACAGCACCACGGCCTCCTCCCCGCTCTGCGGGTGCAGCTCCCGCACCCGGGCCTGCAGCCCCGCGGGCAGGATGCTCAGGAACTGCTCCAGCACCAGCAGCTCCAGCATCTGCTCCTTGCTGTGCGTCTCGGGCCGCAGCCACAGCCGGCAGAGCTCGCGGAGCCGGCTCAGCGCCCGGCGGGGCCCCCGGGCCTCGGGGTAGCGGAACCCGCGGAAGCGCTGGCGGGACTGTTCCAAACCGGGGGTACGGGTCCCCCTCCAGTTGGCCTCCGCAAAGGCAGAGGCCTCCTGGTCCTCCACCTTTATGACATGAAGCCCTATCCGGTCCTCGGCCGATGGGGTGTCCAGGGCCACGCTCTCCCCGGACTCTCCCGCCATCCTGGGCCCTGGCAGCACTCGGGCCTCCCTGCAGCTGGAGCTGCTTCCTCAGCAGATTCCTGGAGGGGAAGGTCGCTATCAGCCAGTGGAACGGGCAGTGGCCCATTACGCATACTCAGGAGCCCGAGCGCATCGCCGGGAGCAGCTGCGAAGACTTCGGACCCAAGTTCAGGGGCCTCTGCTTCCAAGGATCTGCAGGGCAAACAGCACTTCAGCTCTGAGCCCAACTGACCGTCCCCTCCTCTGAACAGCCTTTTCACCTGCTTAGGCGGAATGAACTGTCTCCTCCCATGACACCTCCTATCTTCCTGGCAATAGAGTAAGACAGCTCATGGAAAGGGTGTGCTCAAGCGCTCAGTGAACTTCATACTAAAAAATGAAACAACAGCACCTGTGCACCCTCGTTCTCTACTTAAAACTCTGCCCTGCTGGGCTGAGCTTCTTGAAAACAGCTGTCTTTAGCTTACCCGAGAAGTCTTTTGTTCCCCAGGTCCTGACACACATAAAAACGCAGAATAAGTTTGTTGTTGTCTACATGAAAGGAAGAATGAATGTGGCAGCATCAGGTGAAGAGCCGTCTCTGTAAGGACCTCGCATGAGTTAGTGGGTCCAGGAAATGGAGGAAGGGAGAGGGTAGTGGAGACCACGGTTCACAAGTCACAACTCCCTCTGTCATTAGCCATGACCAGAAGCCATGGGACCTGGGCCTGCCCTGGAATTTCAGGGACGGGGAGCGCGGGGATTCCTCTGAACCAGATGGGGTTAGATTTTAAACCCTAAGTGACAAAATCTACTTGACTGGGGTCAAGTGTCAGTAAGCCCCTCTTCACGCTGTAAAACTACGAAATGTAAAGTTGGTAGAGGTTAGTAGGGTGAAAACAATCCCAAGACTATACCTTTCAGAGCTTTTGTTCTTATTCTAACCTTCTGCAGTTCTGAGGATGACAGTGTGGGCGGGATGGAATTTAGGAAACTGAGAGACCCTAGAAAATACTTCCTCCTAATGAGTTGCCACAACAGATCTGGGGCAATGCCACGTGAACGAATAGTGCAAAAATCAGTGTGTCAGTCTCTAGATCCAAGTACCAGCGAGCAAGTACTGACCTTGTTTCCAGGAGCAAAAACGCAACGGCTCCCATCGTCCACGCTTGTCTGTGGGTGTGACCCAAGAATCCCGTCTCCTAAGGCCATGAGGCAGCGACCCAGACGCGCAGGAATGGCCCTACACAAGGGGCACCTGTCCTGGGCCCCACGCTGGGACTCCTGACACCACTCCGAGGGCATCTGACGCCCTTCCAGCCCCTGGGCCTCGGCCAGGGGTCTCCCTCCTCGGAGACCCGGCAGGGCGGCTGAGGGAGGTGCCTCCACCCACCCGCACCCACCCGCACCCACCCGCACACCTCTACCGAGGACAGAACCCCCCACCCCCACCCCGGGACGAAACAGCGGCGGGACGGCGGGAGGACAGCCACGAAAGGACACTTTAGCCCGCACCCAGACCTCCCGCACTCACAACAGACTGACCAAGTGTCTGAAACTCCCGAACCGCCGCGGGGCGGGCTCAGCGGCCACTTCCGGCCTCTCTGGCCGCCGCCGCCAGACACTCTGTGGTTCACGAGCTCCCCGCCCCGCGCCCGTTACAGAGGCTTTAAAAAACGACTTTTCCAGCTGTAATCAATGGAGAAATGCCAGGTGTAGGTCTCCGCCTAGAGTTTGCCACATGTGCGAATAGAAGGTAGTGGAAATAATTTAAATTACATTTTCTAGTGTAGCCAGAAAGAAACCCTGGAAAAATACATAAGAAAATGAGTGAGTACCCATGAGGGGTGGATGTTAGAAACCGAGTAGAAAAGGCGGCCAAGGATGCGAGGAAGAGTGTACTTTTCACTGTTTTCATCATATTTTTTTAATTTAGAGCTGATCCTATTACCTAGTTAAAACATTATTTACACAGAAAATCCAAGATCATCTAACACTCAAATTACGGTGATCAATAAGAGAGGGTAGCAAAGTTGTACAATTTTTAAAATTTTATACTCACAAATATATTTCCCATTACAAGCACAAATGTGTTTATTTTTTTCACATGTCTTTGCTGATTCCAGAGAGGAGGGGAGAGGGGAGAGGGGAGAGGGGAGAGGAACATCAGTGACGAGAGTCACTGATCGGCTTCCTCCTGCCGCCCCCTCCTGGGGATGGAGCCCGCGCCCCGGGCAGGCGCCCTGCGGGAAATGGAACTGCTGTCTCTTAGAGCATAGCTCGATGCTTAACCGCTGAGCCACTCTGGCCCGGCTACAAGCACGGATTTAAAATTGTAATTTTTAAAAGACAACAATTACAGCGCCAAAGGAATATATAAGATACCCTAATGGAAACAGTATAAAAGTTAATTTATTAAGGATAGATCATAGAGACGTATACCATGTCTGTAAATAGAAGAACTCAATGTCATAAAGATGTCATTCCTTCCCAAATTAATATACAAATTCAATGAAAAGCCCATCAAAAGACAAGAATGTATTCTGTAGAACTTAACTAGCTGATTCTAAATTCATATGGAATAATGAAAGAGTGAAGATGACCCAAGGAATTTTTTGAGCAAATGGAGATGCAGAAACTTTCTCATCTTCTATATGGGTTTATTATAAATGTATAATACTTAAGACAGTGTTGTACTGGAGCAATTAGACACAAATAAACCAATAGAACAGAAGTGAGAACTGAGAAACAAATATGCACTTATGGGTATTTGACATGTGAGGAATGTGGCATTACAAATGAGTGAGGAAAGAAGGAGCTACTTAACAAGTAGTACTGTGGTATCTGAATACCAAAGTGGAAAAATTAAAAAATAATTGGATCCCTGCATAAAAATCAACTCCAGTAAGATTAGAGACAGTAAACCCTGGTTGGATAGCTCAGTTGGTTACAGCGTTATCCCAGTATGGCAAGGTTGGGGTTTGATCTCCCATCAGGGAACATACAGGAAGCAACCAAGGAATGCATAAATAAGTGGAACAACAAAATGATGCTTCTCTCTCCTCTCTCTCTCTTTCTCTCTCTGTCAAAAATCAATAAATTTTTAAAAATTAAAATTAAAAACAGTAAAAAAGCAAAACTTTAGGACTTTAAAAAGAAAATTTAGGTTAATTTCTTTATGACCTCATGTAACACAAGATTTGTTTTAAATGCACAAACATACAAACTGTAAAGAAAAAAATTAAATTAAATTTGACCGCATTCAAAATTAAAACTATATTAAAAAGACACCAGAAAGTAACTGTAAAAGACAAGCAAAACACTGGGAGAAGATATTTGCAGCATCTGTAATTAACAAAGAATCAATCAGTACACAGAATGTATAATGAACATGTTTTAAAAATTAAAAACAAAATCTAGCAACCAAACAGGGGAAAAAGTCCAAAAAAAGAAAAAAAAATGTCCAGGCAATCCATAAACATAAGCAAATATGCTGAATCATTAGTAATTAAGGAACTGCCAATTTTAAGCCATTTCATACCCACACTTGAGCAATAACATTTGTAAAAAAAAAAAATTGTAACTCTCAGTTTATGAGTATAAATTGGTACGTTCATCTTAACAAGCAATTTCAAAATATAAAGTTAAAAATTAGATACACATTGTCCCAGCAGCTTCCAAGTATTTATCCTGTAAGAGCTCTACTACATAAACGAGAATGTTCATTGAGTGACTACTCTAGGCCAGTTTTAGGTGCCCAGGATACAACAGTGGCAAGTAAAAGGGCAGATTCCTGACCCCAGAGAGCTAATATTCCAGTGGGGAGTGACAAAAATAATAAGCAGAATAAATACATAAGGTAGAATGGTAGTTGATGAACACTATGATTTTTTAAAAAAAATATAAGGTAAAATCGGGGTACAGAGATCAGAAGTCCTGACATGGAAGGGGCTAGCTGAAGTATCGAATAGGAAAGTTGGTGTCAGTCACATTAAGGAGGTGACATTTTAACTAAGACCTGAAAGAGATGAAGTTAGCCCTGTGCATATCTGAAGAACAGTGTTTCTGGTGGAGGAAACAACAAGGAAACCAGAATGCACAGTCCCGCCGGGTTAGCTTGTGTTTCCAAATGCGTTCGCCCTGGGATCCCCAAGGGTTTAAGCCACCGAGAAGCGACAGCCTCCGAGGGGCCTAGAGAGTACAGAGCCCTCCGAGCAGGGCCCCGACTGGCCTCCGCACGCAAATGTGCTTCCGGCCTTTGTGGCTCCTGGTGGTCAGGGTGCCGCCGCCCCGCCGCCGCGGTCCCGGAGCTCTGTGGGACCTGACCGGGAGTCTCGGGCCGCGCCACCGGCCGCACTGCGCTTGGGAAGGGAACGGGCGGGGCGGGGCCTCTTTGTGAGGGACGGGGCCTCCTTGAGGGGCGGGGCCTCCTTGGGGGCGGGGCCTCTTGTGAGGGGCGGGGCCTCCTGGGCGGGCACTGCCCGCCCCCACCTTCCCGGCCGCGGGGGCGGCTCCCGACAGGCCCGGCACTTTGATTTAACTGTGCTCACGTTATGCAGTTTGTCACATGTTTTTCTCCAAATACTTCAGAATAAATGACAAGCATCAGGACTTGTCACCTCTAGTTAGGAAAGTGCATCTGCAAAAATGAAGGACATTTCACGTAGGAAACACGTCCGCAGGGTCATCCCCACACCGACGACGCCTGGACGGTTCCCGGCCGCGGCCGGCGCGGTTCAGACCCAGCTCGCCCCCGACCGTCCTGTAGCTTTGTTGTGCAACTAGTTTGTACCAACTAGGATCCATTTAAGACCCTTCGTGGATGTGGTTAAGTCCCTTAATTTAAAACAGCCCCTTCCTCTCCGTCTCCGCGCCCCAGTGCACCTGGCCCCTGGACAGTCCAGGGCCTGCCTGTTTTCTCCTGGCATTTAAGTTGTACCTCTGTTTCCTTGCCATTAAAATTGGTTATCCTTTGGGAATTATTTTACAAAGGTGGTTTATGACTTCCCTGATCTCTCTTTTGTTGTTACTAATGAGCCAAAGAATAAGAAAAAGGCTCTTTTATGCTCTTTGTCAATGTAAGAAACATCCAAACCTTACTTTGACAGTTAGCATTGTGCTTCAGGTAGAAATGTGCAACGTCTCCGAAAATCCAAGAGGTCTACAAAGGCACCTGGGTTACCTGCTCTGTGTAGCTGCCAGGCACTGTTCCCGGGGGCACCAGTCACACAGCTCACCCAACAGCACAGTTTTTCTTACTCTCTCACCCCATGTTCAGGAATGACTGGATTCGCTTTCGCGACACCTCTCCTGCACGCATCATACAGTTTCCCTATGGACTGCTGGCCCACCTGAGAGACCTCCTCGCCATCCGAGAAACAGCTTCTCTCACTGGCAGGCTCTATGCCAACAGCATTGGAGCACAGACTGATAGTGCCATCACCATGTCAATGACACACAACTATCATGTTCTTCCACTTGGATATTTAAATATCCCTTCTTTGTCTTTTTCATATGTTCTGTATTCGTAAGGGGACATTTTTCAGTCCTGTTCTCATGGATTGCTCATTGCCCTCACACCTTTCTTCTTTAAGGCTGACACTAACTTTACACTTGTACAGAAACCATGGAAACACAGGTGATAAGGATGCTGACCTTGCTCTAAAATAAGATCAGCAAAATTCATCACTAGATTTCCACCTACACCAAGATCAAGATCCTTATCTGCCACCACAGTGAATTCCTGATGGGGCTCAAACCAAGCCAGATAACCTTGTGTGGTTGTACCACACCAAATTTTATAGCCAACTAACAGGTTTCCCATTCAGGAATTGGTTATATACGTAAGTTCATCTGCACCCGAGGATATTTTTTCCATTGATTTTTTTTAGAGACAGTGGAAGGGGGTGGAGAGAGAGAGAGAGAAACATCAAAGTGAGAGAGACACATCGATTAGTTGCCTCCTGCATGAACCCTGACTGGGGCTGGGGATCAAACCTGCAACCCAGGTACATGCCCTTGACCAGGAATTGAACCCAAGACCCTCTGGTGAGCAGGCCAATGCTTTAACCACTGAACCAGGCCACCCAAGGCAAGAATGTATTTATTTAATTCTTCATACTTGGAATCTTTTCATTGTCATTGTTTTTTTATTTTTATTTACTTACTTTAAAAAATACATCTTTATTGATTTCAGAAAGGAGGGAGAGAGAGAGAGAAAGAGAGAGAGAGAACCATCAATGATAAGAGAGTCCTCATTGATTGGCTGCCTCCTGCACGCCCCCAAATGGGGATCAAACCCACTACCTGGGCATGTGCCCTGACCAGGAATTGAACCAATCTCCTTGATTCTAGGTCAATGCTCAACTGCTGATGCTGAGCCACACCTGGCTGGCAGTCACTGTTTTTTAAAAAAAATAATATTTATTCATGTTCAGAGAGAGAGAGGAAGGGAGAGGGAGAGAGTAGAGACATCAATCCATTGGCTGCCTCCTGCACACTCACACTCGGGAATCAAGCCCACAGCCTGGGCATGTGCCCTGACTGGGAATTGAACTAACAACCTTTTGGTGCACAGGACAACGCCCAACCAAATGAAGCACACTGGCAAGGGCCATTGCTCTTTAATGAAAAGAAAGATATTCTATGTTCTTTCCTTCTTAAACTAAACAGAAACATAGGTTTAAACTATGACATAGAGCTAAATGTTTAGGTACTGACCTCAGCACAGTCCTCAAAACACGTAGGGGGGAATCCCTGATGTCAACTTAATTTCACTAATAAAAGAATAAAAGATACACAGCTTTGTGGCTACCTAAGCAGTGGGTATGACTGACTTCCTATGAAATTCTTATTTCTCAAAAACTTATAGGGGCTCCTACAGATTTGGCCCTCCTTCCACTGGCCAGCTCGCATCAGTCAGCTCAGAGTGGGAAGGAACGGGAAGTGGATCAGACTGCTCAGTGCCTATCTGGCATTCATGCCCCCTTTGTTCTTAGTAACAGAAGCCTAACTTTCTGCTGGACACTGCAGCCAAGAATAAGACACTTTCCAACCTCCCCTCCCTAAGTTTTGGCCTATGACATAGTGCTGAAGTGACCTGATGGAAGGCTGCTCACAGGGAGCTGACTGAATTGGCAGGAGTTTCTTTTTGCCCTTCTGCCTTTTGTGCACATTTTGCATGTGATGGCTGGAGCTTGAGCAGACACTGAGGATCATGTGATGATTGTAAGGACCATGGCGTGCACCAGGATGGTGGTACTGAAAAGCAGAAGACAGGGTCCCCAGTGACGTCACTGAACCACCTTACCTGTCCTGGACTGCTCATCTACAGCCTCTCTTATTTAGGAGAAAAACAGACTTTTATTAAGTCACTCCTACTCTTTTTGTTTTTAAACCATCCGCAGCTGAACCAAATCCTTAACAATCCACAATGCTTCACTAATCTTCCCATTCCCATGGCAGACTGTGAAGCCTTTTCCAGAGAGCAGAACCCCGAGCAGCTACTATCACTAAGCAAATGATGTTCACCACCCAGGTGATGGGTCTGGAAGTGGAGTCTCCTAAGCTTAATATTCATCATGACGATGACATTTTTGTATTCACAATATAAAAATCATGATCTACAAGCTGACTTTATTATTTGACTTTCAAAGAATTCCAGAACAAGCAACATTTTTAAATTGCAGCATCAGTATTTAAAAAATATCCAACTTCTTCCCTCAGACATTTACTGAATCGTGTCTATGCGGCAGTCACTATACTGGCACTGGAGATATCAAGTAAGATAGCTGCTGCTTGAATTAATTCATCATGGTTCATTCAAATGACTTATGAATCTCTTCTCTAGTCTGAATAAAACCTTAATTTCTAACTTGAATCAATGAGGTACTGTGGTTGGGGTGGGAAATGGTAAAATTAGATGATCTTTGTTTTTCCAAAATGCCTCTGCTGGTTGGGGGTGGGAGGAGTGGAGATTAGTAAAGCCAGTGGGGGCAAACCGTCACCATTAGCCTGCACTTTAAGACACCTTTCAGTGTGGTTTATTTCCAAGCATCATTAGTTTATCTTACAGGAGTTCGTTGCTGTAGCATATGCAGAAATATCAACCTACTCTTGTTCTGCTTGAGCCTGTAAATCTGTGGATACTTAATTGGCTGCTGACTTCAAAGCCCTCACTCAGTCATGAGGCTCTTGACTACATGGAGATGCATCATCAAGACGTTACCATGTTAAAGCCTCTGAAAAGTCCTGTAGTCAAGAATGCTGTTCAACTCTGATCCCCCAGTACCATATAGGGCCAAGTTATCGTGGAACAAATTGACTTCATGGAAAACAAAGTAGAAAGAGTGGGGGCAGATAGTCTCCAAGTTGTCCCCACAAATTCTGATGCCAGAATTGGATAGAGCGACTCTTTCTAAAGTGCAGCTTGGTTTGCTTGTTAATGTACTGTCTCTGATGTTCCTTAAGGAGAGGACACCTCAGCAAGCCAGTTTGTCTTTGTGGTGATATCTCTGATGTTGAAAAAGACCTGACCTCTGCCTGAAGGCTTCTCCACATTCATTACACTCATAGGATTTTTCTTCATTGTGGATTCGCACATGCTGAGCAAGGTGTGAGTTTAGTCGGAAGGCTTTCTGGCATATATTACACTTGAAAGGTTTTTCTCCAGTGTGAATCCTGTGATGTCGAATAAGGTCTGAGGTTAAACGGAAGGCCTTCCCACACTCATGACACTGGTGGCTTCTGGAGTGGCTGTGGATCCTCTGGTGGTGGGTGAGGAGCAGGGCCTGACTGAAGGTTTTTCCACACTCCTTGCACTCACGGGGCTCCTCCTGACTGTGAATTCTCTGGTGTCGATTAAGGTGAGAGCTGCGCCGAAAGTTCTTTCCACAGAGGATACATAGAAAAGGTTTCTCTCCAGTATGGATTCTGAGATGTTCCAAAAGGCCTGTGTTCTGGCTAAACACTTTCCCACACTCCTTGCACTGATAAGGCTTCTCACCAAGATGGATTTTCTGATGTCTGACAAGGTGTGAACTTCTCTGAAAGGCTTTCCCACACTCGTGACACTGATGACCTTTCTCTCTAGAGTGGATTTTCTGATGTCCAGGAGGAAGGAAACTTTGATGCCCCTCAGATTCACAGAGCTTCCCTGCAGTATGCATACCTTCATGTTTAACCAGGTCTGAGTGCTGGATAAAGCCCTCCCCACATTCTGAGCAGTTATAGTTGGTCCTCTCTTTGGGGTTGGCCTGCTGCCTTTCCAAACGAGAGCCCTCATAATGAGCATCTGCCAGCTCAGACACTTTCCCAGATGATTTCACTCCTCCACAAAGGTCTATCTCTACAACCGGCGTCCCATTCTCAATTATTGTCTCTTCACCTGAAACATTAAATATATGCCATCAACTACTTGGTTTTTGGTCGTTGGTGAAAAAAATCTGCAATTAGGAGGAAAATTTTTAAATCAAGTCATATATGCAAGTGGAGATGTTATGGATGTTTGAGTGTGTGTAGAATACATATGGAATGATACAGAAGAAATTGTGAACAGTGGCTGCCTTTGTGGAAGGAAGGGGGTTGTGGTAGAATGTGATTTATTCTCATGGTTTGAATTTTATCATATCACTCACACACACACACACACACGCACACACACACAAGCTAGCTACTGTCTTAAAGGGAATGGCTATATATTCTTGAAAATGGCTTGACACATGTAAAATTAAAAAGCTAGGTCAAGTGAAGATCCTGGGCCCAATAAGAAAGCGATGACATTGTAACTGAAAATGAAAAAATGTAGACATGGTGCCCATTTTATCACTGACCAGCTGTGTAACAGCAGAAATGTAAATTAAACCTCAAACCTCTAGAAAAAGCATCCAAAATTGAAAAAGTAGGTAGGTGGTAAAGGAAGGCTTTAGAATCAACACCAACCATTCAACAAATAGGCATTTAGTGAGGGCCTACTTTAGGCCAAGGACTGTAACAGACTCAGGAAACAAAGCAAAGGCCCTGCCCTTTTGCCTGGCAAGATAAAAAGAGACATTAACCAGCAACTATAATACAATGTAATCACTTCTGTAATAGGAGAACACCTGGTGGGGAACCTGGACTCTGGGGACTCAGGGAAGGACAGGGAAAGTGCTGTCTAAGGTCCTGATGGAAAAGTGGGAATTACTCAGTGAGAGTGAGGAAGACAGAAGAGGCTCAGAGAGCTACGGGCGGGACAGAGGGTGACACACTGTCCCACTCTGCCTGGGGACAGGTTTTTTCCCCAGGACATGGAACTGTCAGTGTTAAAGCCCAAGCAAAGCGAAACAAGTTGGTTATGGTAGTGGACATGAGGCTGCGAGGTCAGCAGATTCCAGAATATGACATGTGAGGCCTTTGTTAATGGCTATTAGAAGACACTGAAAGTAGTGGTTTTTCTATTTTTTACTCTATTATAAAATTTTTCAAACATCGCAGAAAAGGTTGAAAGAATAACATTACTCAGCTAACTGAATGGTTTTCTTCTTTTTTTTCTTTTAATCCTCACGTGAGGATATTTTTTCCATTGCTTTTCAGAGAGAGTGAAAGGGAGGGAGAGGTAAAGGGGGAGAGAGAGAGAGGGAGAAACACAGATGTGAGAGAGACACATCAATCAATTGCCTCCAGCATGCACCCAGACCAGGGCCACTCAGTCCGCAGCCCGATGCTCTAACCACTGTGCAAAACGGGCCAGGGTAAATCTTCTGTATCTTGATTGTGGTGGTGATTAGATGACTGTAATTACTTCATGTTTGTGAAACTCACTGAACTGAATGCTTACAAAGAGTGGATTTACAGTATATAAACTATACCTCAATAAACCTGACCAACAACAAAAACAAAAAACAAAATGCCAACGGGGCTGAGCACGCCTCTTACACGCAAGCAGACACAGTCTGTTTCTTACCCTGTTCTGTTTCAGGCTTCGGAACTGCACTCTCAGGTGGGACCTGCAGGGTCTGCACTGCATTCAGAGCCACTGTCTCTTCCACATGCATGCTCCGTTTCTTTGCCTGTTCTAGGTCCTAGGAACAATTGGGTATAAGTGGGTATAGGAGAAAACTGCCATTCAGAAAAAAACGCTCCAATATTAGGAAAGAGAGCAAAGAAAAACCCCAGAGGGGCAAATAAAAGCATTTAGTTTCCTCCCAGCAGAGAAAAGGTAAAACCTATAGCAATGAACATCCAAATCAAAAAGAAACTGAAACAGAACTCAGCAATTCTCATCCCACTGCTCAGCTCACGTCTGCCTCTCTGGCTGAGGCCATCTCAGTCACATCTTACCTTTTCTAACTGTCGTCCTGTTTCTTGGAGCTCCAGCTGCAAATCCTCCACTACAACCACGGCCTCCTCCCCACTCTTCGGGTGCTGCTCGCGCACCTGGGCCTGTAGCTCCTCGGGCAGGATGCTCAGGAACTGTTCAAGGACCAGCAGCTCCAGCATCTGCTCCTTGCTGTGCATCTCAGGCCGCAGCCACAGCCGGCAGAGCTCGCGGAGCCGGTTCAGCGCCTCTCGAGGTCCTGTGGTCTCTTCATACCGCAACTGCCTGAACTGCCTGCACAGAGGCTCCTGTCCAAGGCCTGTGCCATTTCCTGGCCACTTGAATCCCTGTTCCCAAGCAGGGTGGTCATCCTTCTTCACAGCCAGAAGCCTCTCCTTCTTCAAATTCAGAGGAGGCCAGGCAGGAGCGCCCACCAATGCTGTTGCCATCCCCAGCTGCAAACTGCTCTCTCTGTTTTGGAGAACTTTCTTTTGACTATCTCCTCAGGGACACCCCTGGAAATGTATAACCAGAATCACAGACACAGTACTAGCAGTAGCAACAATGACACCAGCAATAGCACTACTCCTTTGTTAGGTGTGTACACCTCTAATAATTACTATCCACTCTGTTCTCTGAAAAAACAACACATTCCTAGAAAAGGAACACATACAAAATGAGAAACCTCTGTTTAACGGACTGCCAGCTAATGTAGCAGGAATAACACATTTGAAAGATTTCCATGTGGTAGCTCTAAATGAAAGAACCGGTTCAATCAAGAACCACAAATAGGCAGTACCACTGGGTGAAAGGAGTCAGGATGCATTCTCGGTCTTACCACTTATTAATTCATTAAAAAGGGAAAAATGGCGATATCACAACCTTAATTCAGTGATAAAATCTAGCAAAACCAACAGTAAGACAACTGACCTTGTGCTTTTCCACCTGTATAGCATTTTTATTAAAAATGATTTAACGTGGATCTAATAATGAGGAAACTTTCAGATAAATCCAGCACTCCGCCATCTACAACAGCCATGGACCCTTCAAAACAATCAATGCCACAAAAATAACAAGGTGTGGGGAAGGTATTATTCTAGATTAGAACAACACAGCAAAAAGCAATGTGTGAAACTGGCTCAAGTTAAAAAAGATATAAATATTATGTTTTGAACAATTCAGAAATCTAAATATGAAGTATAGACAAACTACAGCCCAGCACACCAAAGGAGACCAAAGTCTGGTTTTGTGCAAAAGGCTTTTCTGGAATTTAGCTACACCCAGTTGTTCAGGTTCTGTTACAAATGCACCTGCACAACACTGACAGGACCGAGTGGCTTCCACAGAGATCGCCTCACCTGCAAAGCTGAAAACATTTACTACCTGGCCATTTACAGAAAAAGTTTATAGATCCCAAAAGAGAATTTTCTCAGGTGGGATAAATGCACTGTGGCCACGAGAATATTCTTATTCTCAGGAGATGGCACTGAAACTTATTTTCAAGTGTTTCAGGAGGAGAGTGTGCACTGTGGGGAGAGAGCACGCAGCAGTTCCCAATGCTGCCGCACAAGGGTTACAGCATTGACTGTAGATTTGCAAATTCTCAAAATGTTGAGGGGAAAAGACACAAAATAAATAAAACTGCTTATATGTTCATTAAAGCCCATCTCAGAATTAACTAAAAGGACATCAATACTCATAACTCACCTCACTTACTAATTGTCTACTCTGAGCCAGACTCTTAGCTGCCAGGAATACAGAGACAGACACAGCTCCTGGCCTCTAGAGCTTGCTGCTGCTGAAGAGGTCTCAGTGAGTGAGCAGTCGCAGCGCAGTTCCTTCAGTGCCACGGTGAAGGGATGCACAGGGTGTTGGCAGGACACAGTGGTGAGGCACTATTCCCAGTTGTGGGTGAGGAAAGGCTTCCTGGAGGCAAGTTCTTCTGGGTCTTCAAAGACAAATAAAAGTAAAGCTGACAAGAAAAGAAAGAGGCTTTTTCAGACAGAGCAAAGGCTGAGCATAGAGCTGTTGGGGAAAGCCTGGTAAATTCAGGGTAATGAAGAAGTCAGTTGTAGCTGGAACCCTGGTAAACTCTTAGCACATGGAAGAGAGATGAGAAGGAACAGCTGGAGAGGCTGAGAAGAACAAAGACAAGAGCACCCAGAAGGCCAAGGAGACTATTTCTGTGAATGATCCAATCCAGCCCTGTCACGTGCAAGCAGTGTGACTTGGGACAAGTTACTTATCCTCTTGGAGACTTAAGTTTACTCATTTGTAAGATGAAGATAATACCTAATTCACAGAGGTGTTTTGAGGTAAATGAGACAATAATTGTAAAGAATACAAATTCATTGATTTATAATTGGAATTATAAAATGGCAGTGCTGGAGGGAAGGGCAGGAAGAGATTAACCAAAGAACTTATATGGTTATATGCATAACCCATAGACACAGACAACAATGTGGTAGAGGCCTGGGCAGGGGGGAGGCGGGGAGAGTGTGGGGGGGGCAATGGGGAGAAAAATGGGGACATCTGTAATACTATGAACAATAAAGATAAATAAAAATAAAACGCAGTGCCCAAGAGTGTGAAACGCTATAGGAAGGTGCACTAATTGAATATCTGACATATGCACTTAATTAAAAAAAAAAACACAGAGGTCACTGACTTCTGCGAAGGCAATGTAGGTAGGTTAGGGTCAACAGTCAGCCAGCCTGCCAAGGGAAAATGAGAACATGAAAAGAATGAGCAAAAATCACTTTTTCAAAAAATAAGACATTGAATGGAAGGAGAAAAATAGGGGAGAAGCTAGGAAGCAGTAATGTAGAGGACAGGTATGTCTGTAACTTAATTACTAACTTGATCCAATGATTTCCTTGTTGTCCGGCCCAGATATCTCAAGAGAGCCACACCTGTACCTTCTTCTGGCCATCTGGTACCTGGATGCCTTACAGAAGCCTCTCAAACTCACATGTCACCATCATCCTCTGTTGGTATGTGGGGACTTAGCATTCTTGATTTTGAGTTCTCTTGAGTGACTCAGAAGATCAGTGGAGTAGCATGTGCTGACAGCTGATACTTGCCTTTGAATCAATATGCGTGGGCGGGGTTTGCGGCTCACTCAATTAGTGGCTGTGCCTGGCTAAGCTCCAAACACAGCTTGATGTTATATATTTCCTGATGTATACATGGGAACACTCCCAGCTGGTGTATACTTTTCTTTGTCAAAAATGGACTTAAAATTTAAAAAGCCAAATCCTGCCCGGCTGGGCGTGGCTCAGCGGTTGAGCATCAACCTAGGATCCAGGAGATCAGGGTTCAATTCCCAGTCAGGGCACATGCTCGGGTTGCGGGCTAAGCAGCCGATCAGTGACTCTCTCATCATTGATGTTTCTCTCTCTCTCTTTACCCCTCCTTGCCTCTCTCTGAAATCAATTAAGATATGTTTAAAATAAATAAGTAAATAAAAATAAAAAGCCAAATCCTACTCTTAATGGAAGTGAAAAAGTCCAAGAAAGTGATGAATGATTGTTGTCTAGAAATAAAGGTATTGCAATGGTTAATTTTATCTAACAATTTGACTGGACCATGGGGTGCCCAAATATTTGGTCAAACATTACTATGGGTGTTTCTGAATGAGATTAATATTTAAACCCATAGACTAACTGAGGCAGACTGCCCTCCATAACATGGGTGACCTTCATCCGATCAAGTGAAGGTCTGAATGACACAAAAAGGCTGACTCTCCTCCATACAGAAGAGAATTCCTCCCACCTAACGGGCTTCAAACTGGAAAATCAGCTTTCTTCCTGCATTTTGACTTGACTAGAAACACTGGCTCTTCCTGGGTCTTGAACCTGCTGGCCTTCCGACTGTAACTACACCGTTGAATCTCCTGGTTCTCAGGCCAGGAACTAAATCATTGGCTCTCCTTGAATCTCCAGCTTGCCAACTCACTCTGCTGATCTTGGGACTTGCCAGCCTCCATAACTGCGTGAGCCAATTCCTTTAAATCTTCATCTATGTGTATCTATATGTCACTTATTGGTTCTGTTTCTCTGGAGAACCTTGAGTAAAAAAGATATTTAGTGTGGAATATTGAATTAGTGGTGGCTCATTTCTATGATGTGATTACATCTATCAAACCCAATACATAATAAGTATTTCTTAAAACTGTCCCTTCCAGCCTCCTTTCACATCTCATGTATCAGGTCAATCAAGCTCTGTTGAGTCCACCTAACTCTCTCTCAGACCATCCCCTTCTCTCCGTCCTCTCTGCCACCATCTTCTCCTACCCAGGCTACTGCAACTGGTTGTCTGACTTGCCACGCTAGCTTCTCACTGCAGTCAGTGATCTTTCTAAAGAGGAAATCTGGTTATGTCTTTGATGTGCATATTGCATTTAATGGCTCATCATTATGTTCTGGATCAAGTTCAAAACATCCAACAACAGGATTTAAAATTTTCTTATGATCTAATGAACTTTCAAACTTGCAATACTCTTTCCTGCTCCTGGGTCCTTCCACATCTCACTCCTCTGCCTGGAACATCTTCAGCCTTCCAATTTTCTTCTCATTAATGCCCCTTCACTTTTCATGTCTCAGCATAATAAAACAATAAGCCTGAACAACTGTTCTCTGTGCTTTACATGCAGTAATGAAACCCTATCAAGAAGATACTATTAAAGAGAAGGGAACTGAGACAGAGAGAGTTAAATAACATATTCAAGGTCCCAAAGCTGAACCTCAGATCTTTCCATCAACATCTCTTGTAGCCACAGGCCAAAAACCTGTTACTCTCACAACCCACATCTGATCCAACAGCAAACCCTTTTGGCTCTACCTTCAAAGTGGATCATTAATCTGGCCACTACTAATCACTTCTACAATACTAGTCCAGGATATCCTTATCTCCTACCTGAATTACTTGCCATAGTCTCCTAACTTTTCAGTTCCCCTGATTCCATTCTTGTCCCTCTACAGGCTATTCTCATCATAAGTTCCCAGCTATAGATGCTTTAAAATATAAGTCAGATGTTTTTCCTCTGCTCAAAACATTCCAAAAACTTTTCCCACCAAGAAACGCCCAAATTCCTTACACAACACAATGCCTCCCCGCACCCCCAATCTATCGTCCTCTACAAACCTCACCCTGTTCACTCTGGTCTCCCTGCTCCTCCTCGAATGTGTCAACCAAGATCCCGCTTCAGAGCCTCTGCACTGGCTATTCCCTCTGCCTAGAAAGCTTGTGATCCCCAAAAGCGACGCAGATCTTCTCAGCTACTTCAGGTTTCCGCTCAATTGCCTTCTAAGGCTTACCTTAACACCTGCGAACTCGCGCTCCCTGCATGGAAGGCTGCAGCCGACGCCGGCGTCCGGGGAACGACGTCCACAGCTCCGCCGCCTGCAGGCCCAGGACGCCGTCGGCGCGCTCCCTCCGTCGCGAAGGCTTCTCAGCGCCCGGAGGGACCGAGCCGCTCTCCCGCCGGGGCCAGCCCAGCGCGCCCAGGACCCGCCCGCGGCACCGAGCGCTCGCCACGACAGTCTGCGCCCCGCGGGCGTCGGCGCCCGCCCAGCGCGCGCTGCTCTCTGCTCTAATGCCGCTCTAGGAACGCGGAGGACCGCAGCTCGATGGTGTCCTGCGTCCGCCAAGGGCTCTGGGGCTAGCTCCTGGGACGCACTTGTTGACGCGACCTTAGGTGTTTTTTCACTTTTAAGCCGAATTTTATTTCATTCATATAAAATCAAGCCAACTCAGTTTACTGTTATCACAAACAGCTGGCATTTCCACTTTGCTCACTCACATTATTAAAACACAGGCACATGGTTTACCATTTCTCCCCAATTTAAATAAAAGCCATCAAACCCAGTGGTAAAATTAAGTGTCAAAGTATTTTGGAGATTGAATTGTTCTAACTCCTTTTATTAACTCTCTTGAAACAAAGTGATCTTCAAATTCTAATTTTCAAATCTCTCTTAAGGCAGATTTACTGGCCAGTTTCCTAATAGCAACATTAAACAGCAAGTTAAGCATAATGACAGCACGAAATAGTCATGAGAACATTGCTGTAGGGATTACACTTATAATTTGTTGTACTGTGTGTATTCTGTCTTTTTGAAAAAGAAACTCATCAATCTTACCAGGGCTTACTTAGAAGCCGTAGTTTCTTAGCTGCATCTTTTTCCCAAGTGAGGACAAATATATTTAATTGTATGGCTAGCGTTAGGGAATCTTTTTAGGCTGTAAAGGGCAATATGATCAAGTGTTTTCCCAGAAAAAGCAATTCAAAACTCAAATAAAAAGGGGGGGGGGGATATCTGCATGGTATGTAATAAAGGGATAACTTATTTATTATTGGCAAGTTATTAGGACCAGTAAGAAAAGATCAGCAACCAAGTAGGAAAATGGGCAAGGGTTATAATGTGGGTAGTACCCATATACATGAAAAAGAATTACAAAAGACATATATCTGTAGGAAAAGATGCTCACGTTTACTCTTAAAGAAACAAAAACAAAAATGAACTGCCATTTTCACCTATCAGATTGGCAAATATCAAAAGGTTTAGAACTGCATTATTGGTAAGTGTGTAAACTGGTGGGTCTTATTTGGAAGGCAATGTTTCAGTATCTATTACAATTTAAAAGCACACAGCTGAAATGTGACGGTCTTAGCCTTTCCTGACCACCCTATCAAAAAATGTCCCCTATTACTGTCTCTAGCCTCCTACTTTCTTCATAGAATAATACAATTTATACTTATTCATCTGTTAACTTTTAAAAGTCTGTGTCCCCTAGTAAATATAAAATTCTATAATGGCAGGAATCAAGCCTCAGATGTCCCTTGGTTTATCCCCAATACCTACCATAGTTCCTAAACACATAGAAAACATCTAATAAATATCTTCCTTTTAATCCAATAATTGCACTTCTATGTGGCCATTCTTAGATACCCAAAGGATTCTTTTTGACCCAATACTTATATTTCTAGATGAATATACTACAGATAATACACTTACAACACAAAGATTTCCCTATACTAGTATGTAATCATATAATATTGAAAACATCCAATAAAATATGGTCCTTCTATACAATAGAATACTATAAAGTCATTACAAAGAACGAGGTACATTTATATACGTTAATATCAAACATCCCCATATGCATTGTTGAGTGAAAAAAGCGAGGTGTAGATCCATGTGTATAGTGTGGTATGGTTTGTTTCTAACAGTGGAAATATACATATGTAACAAGGTGTCTTTCACAGTGTTCCCCAACCATCTTTGGGGAAAATCTGAAGCTAGTGTGGTCCAGTGCCAATCAAGTCACACTCTGGGATAAAGGTGCCCTTCCACATAGCTCTTCCTTGTCCGATTCTAGAACACCACCCCTTCACCTTCAGCTCTATGGGGCTTACCAGGGTCTTGAGCCTCACAAAGTTGGTTATCCAAACAAAAGCTCAGGGGTCAGGTAAATGTCACTGGATGACAACAATGACCTTATCATAGACTATAAGTGAAGCTCATTTTAAAGTCTTCTCCAGCACTGGTGCTAGCAAGCCTCCCAATGCTGTCTTATCCACGCCGTTTTTCCTCTTCATCTGGGCTCCTTTTAATGAGCTCTACCAACTGCCTCCTCCTTTACACCTTCTCTTTTCTTTCTCTTCCTAGTCTAGGTGGCACCTAATCTACTCTTTGGAAGACTGAAGCACTCTGGACCTTCATCTTTTCTCTTTCATATCTACTTTTATGGATAAAGCCTATGCCCCCTTCAATCATGTATCTGGCTTCTAAAAGTCGAAGTCAACCTTTTCTTCAAGAAAATTTTAGCATTCAGCACAGGTACTCTGTTTTTAAAAAAATCACTCAAAACTGTAGTGGGCATTTCTTGGTTGCCTATCCCCCATTTCTAATATTACCCTGATTTTTATTCAGGTATCTGTTTGTTCCCCATGTAGCCCATAAGCTGACCAACCCTACAGCTCCAAGAGTAGGCCATTCTATTTCCCTGGCAGCAATGTCTTTTTATGATGGGCATGTGACCTAATCTAATTGGGCTGAATCTCAGGGTTGTTTGCAATGCAACACAAAAATGTTCTTTCTCTCTTTAGAGGTGGACCAGGAAATATATAACCTAACTCAGGGCTCTGGCAGACCTTATTTGAGAGAAACCAACCTGAAAAGGAAAATGACCCATAAAGAATAAAGAAGCCAAAGTCCTATTAAAGCCATGCAGGAAACACATCCTCCTGCTGCACATCTATTATATGAGTGAGTACATCTATTTTTTTAAAACTCAGTCTGTTAAATGCAATCAGGCTGCAACAATATGCTTACATGTACAAAGAACTCATGGACAGATATAGAGAACACAAAGAGGTTTCTTTGGGGAGAAGGATCAGGAACTTGATTCACATTTTACTGACTCTCCTGTAGTGTTTGAATATATATGTATATATTTTTAATCCTCACCCAAGGATATATTTTCCATTGCTTTTCAGAGTGGAAGGGAGAAAGGTCGATATGAGAAACACACATTGATTGGTTGCGTCGGGCACGCACCCCAAACTGAGGCTGGGAATCTAGCCTGCAACCAGAGTACGTGCCCTTGGCTGAAATCGAACCCAGGACACTTCAGTCCGTGGGCCACTCTAGCCACAGAGCCAAACCAGCTAGGGTGTGTTTGAATATTTTAAAAGCTATGTGCATGTATTACTTTTTAAGTTAAAAATAAAAATAAACTGCTAAAGAGATCTCAAAAAACAGCTTTTTCTTGAAGGACTTACTAACATAGTAGGCACAGTAGCACTGTAAAGCCTTTTAATACTACTTGGTCATGTAAAATTGTTACTCAAAGTCCTGTAGAACAAATGTCCCTATTTGTCATCTTTCCCTTTTGTCTTTCTGTACACCATCTCTCGGAAACTGGCCAGAATGTTATTCTCTCTCTTCCGTCTCTCTTCTTGGTTAAAGGAGGCAAGGGCTCTTTTCTCATCCGCACTATAGATCTGGTTCTCTTTACGCAGTCGTACAGCCTCCATTCTGCGATGCCTGCTACCACTCATAACATAACCCGAGCATTCAAATGAAGCAATCTCTTCACTTGTCAGCCCAATTTCACCTCTTCGTGGGATACGCTTCCCAGCTTTTACATACTCAGCCATAGCTGCACCTTCACCTGGGAGCAGAGCATGGCCATAGTTCAAAGGTTTCTCATCTTGAGAGGTGAGTATTACAGGTGCTTCTGGACCTATGAGATCCATGGTATCTGCAATCTTTGAGTGCTCAATGCAGGTATCTTCTGGCAACGCTCCTCCTGAACCCTTATAGCTGGAGTCAGCAGGCTCTTTTTTAATCTTTTTTTTGTTTTTCTCCCCTCTGTGTTTCTTTTTCTTCTTTCTGTTCTTGGCTTTTTTGGCTCTCTTTTCCCCATCATCAGAACTAGAATTCGTGTCAGAGTCTGAATCACTGTCACTACCATCATCATACTTCCTATGTTTTCTTTTGGACTTTTTCTTTCTTTTTTTTTTGCTTTTTGAACGACTGATCTTCTTTCCCCCTTTGTCTTCGGAGCTGGAATCTGAACTGCTGGTGCGCTGAGTTTTTACCTCTTCGTTTTCAAAAGGGGTGTGTTCATCAGAATCCGGCTCAGGGTACTTTGGAGACAGCCCCCACACCTCGGGGGCTCCCAACTCCCCGATCCTCTCCCTCCCCTTCAGCCTCCTCTGCCGACAGCTCTCCTCCTTCCCCACCGCGTCGTCGTCGGCCCACCGCCGGTCGCCGGTGTACTGGTGGTGACGGCGGTGCCCGCCGCGGGAGGTGGGAGAGGACAAGCCGTCGCGGAGCCCGGGGGGCGGCTCTCGAGACCCGGAGCCGCTGCGGCGGGAAGGAGCGCCGGCCGACCACCCCCACGGAGGCTTGAGGCCCTCGCGGCCGCGAGAGCGGGAACGGCTGCTCCTCGATGAGCTGCGTCGCCGTCTCCGGGAGCCCGGGGTGTCCTCGGAGGAGCGGGACCTGGACACCGGCGCCATGGGCCGCGCTGCGCCCTCAGAGGAGACCTACGGGTCAACGCCCCACCGTCACCACCCGGAACATGGCGGCCGACGACTCCCGCTCGCGCAGGCGCGCCAGCCCCAGTCCCGCGCGGCTTCCGCTTCCGGCTAGTTGCTGGGCGAAGCCCCGACCGGCGCGGGGGCTGCGAAGCGCCTGCCAGGGTCGAGGCAGTTGGAGGTTTTTGTCCCGAGCGCGTAAAGGGCACGGCCACGCCTGTGCTTGGGGCTTACATTCCCCAGACGGGGCCCGTGGGAACATGAAACGAGGACTTTGCACCGCGGAATCCCGCTGCTGTCCCAACACCCCCTCTCCTGCATTTGCCTTTTCCCTCTCGAGAGCCTGCCCTTCGCTCCTCCCACTCTCACTTCCGTCCGCCGCGTCCTACCCCTTCCCCAGGGTCCCTACCACCCAGCTCCTCTTCTTTGTCCCAGAGAGAGGCGCCTGTCCGCCATCTTCATGGCGGAAGATACGTTTATTAAAGATGCCCAACCCCAATAGCTCCTACCGGAAGCAAGAACCAGAACTTCTTTTGGAATTAAAGTTTGAGCTCAGCCTCTTTGCCAAGTGCGGGCCAGAGTCATGATTTCTGTTCTTCAATTCAGTCTTTTCTACCCAGAAACAAGGAAGCATCCAACTCAGTCTTGTGGATGTCTCCCTATGTAGTTACTTTTTTCAGAAACATTGTGGTTTTAGAACCACTTTCCCCACACACTTTGTTCACTCTGAACTGACAAACGTTTCATACAAGATCACTTCCCCCGGCCTTAAAATGCACACAGTGATTACCGTCCTCTTGCTTCTCGTTAGTTAACTTTATCTGCTGGGTTAGTTGACAGGGAAAGTGATGGAAAAACTAAGTCAGAAGCTAGGAATGTTTTTTTTTCCACTTAAAACTTTATCAAACTTGCATTCCATGGGGTGGAAAGGGGACTTACTGATATCTCAGTCCAGCAAAATAACTGCAGCCACTTCTGGCTTAAAATCTAGTGCCATCAGGCGCAAAGGGTTCTCAGGACTTCCTTCCGTTTGGGGCTGGCCTCGCTTACAGCCCGGCGCCGCTCCCGGCGCTTGACGCAGAAGCGGCTCACCTACTGCCCCGCGGTGTTGCTCAGAGGGTGGAGCGTCCGCGGCGCACTGAAGGGTCGCAGGTTCAATTCCCTGTCAAGGGCACTTACCTGGGGTAGATCCCAACCAGGACAACCAACCAGGCACCTCGATGTCTCTCTTTCCCCCTCCCTCCCTTCCACTTTCTCTAAAAATGAATGGAAAAATATCTTTGAGTAAGGATTAACAAAACAAAAACTCTCACCTAATGCTCACGTCTTTATATACTATTACAACTCCCATTTATTATAGATTAAGAACGTCAGGCAGAAAGAGGTTAAGTACTTTACCAAGGTCACCCAGCCAGAACGCGTTAAAACCAGGTGACGCGGCTGGAGAGCCTGCGGGTCCAGGCTCAGGGCTAGACTGGGCGAGGTCCGGGGAACACCGGACGGCAAGGGGCGGCCCTGGGAGCCAGGGGCAGGGCGTTCCCGGCGGAGGCCTGTAAGTCGGCTGCCTGCGAGGAGCCCTGGAAAGTGGCTGGGGGCGGGGGGGGGAGGCTACGGTTACTTCTGCGGGACAAATCTCAGCGGCTTTGCCCCTACAGCGCTTTAAGGCGGAGTGAAGGTGAGGGCTGGAGTCGGGGGAGTGCTTTCTTTCAAGCAGTTTGGCCTTGAAGGGAGGAAAGAGAAAGGCAGCCGGGAAGGACGAGGGGCGGCCGCTACTCTCGGCGATGTTGGGCAGGGAGAGGCCGGCGCCCCGCGCGGAGCTCCGAGGGCTCCGAGGGCTCCGAGGGCTCCGAGGGCTCCGAGGGCTCCGAGGGCTCCGAGGGCTCCGAGGGCTCCGAGGGCGCGGCCTCTGTGGGCGACGCTGCCACCCCTCAGTCTAGCCGGCCTCGGGCCTGCGGACCCCGCGCGGCCCTGACAGCGTTTCTCAGGGTGCAGAGCCGCCGCTCCTTCCCCCGCCTGCCGCCTCCCCGGGGTGGAGGTCGGGACCCGGGAGCTAAGGGGTTAATTCGGGAAAAGCCACCGAGAGGCGCTTCCTAGAGAGCCCGGGGAGGCGAGTCCCGCTTAGGCTGCGCGGCCTCGGGATTCGCGTGGGGCGCCCAGGGCGAGGCCGCGAGGCGCGGCTGCCCCGAGAAGCCTGTGCACCTGCGCCCAGGGGTGTCCTTGCTGCTGGACTGGCTGACGCGACCTCCCCTCCAGGAATCTGCTGAGGAAGCAGCTCCAGCTGCAGGGAGGCCCGAGTGCGGCCCGGGTCCAGGATGGCGGGAGAGTCCGGGGAGAGCGCGGCCCTGGACGCCCCGTCCGCCGAGGACTGGGCTGGGATCTTGGCGGTGAAGGTGGAGGACGACGAGGCCCCGGGGCCGGAGCGCTCCCGCCAGCGCTTCCGCGGGTTCCGCTACCCCGAGGCCCGGGGGCCCCGCCGGGCGCTGAGCCGGCTCCGCGAGCTCTGCCGGCTGTGGCTGCGGCCCGAGACGCACAGCAAGGAGCAGATGCTGGAGCTGCTGGTGCTGGAGCAGTTCCTGAGCATCCTGCCCGCGGGGCTGCAGGCCCGGGTGCGGGAGCTGCACCCGCAGAGCGGGGAGGAGGCCGTGGTGCTGTTGGAGTATCTGCAGAGGCCGCTGGAGGAGCCCGCGCCGCAGGTAGAGAGCAGGTTCGGTGTCTCAGAGCCTGGCCTGTTTCCTCCTGAAACCTCACGAGCCGAGGTGGGGCATTTCCTTTAGGACCCAGAGTTCACAGTCTCTCTGTGGACCAGGAACCTCCTTGGCAGTAGGTGAAGTCCCTGGACCCCTTCTCATAATAATATTCTTAAAATAAAAGTATAAAGGATTACAAAAGAGCTCGATTATATTGAAATACAGTTAGCAGGGCATGAAACAAATTTGTGACAAAGTTATAGATGCGCTTTTAAAAATTAATGCGCTAAATAATAACTGGTCATTTCAAAGGGTTACAAGCATGAGTTAGACACTGTTTACCTGGTTGTAACATGATGTGAAGACGAGCAATTTCTATAGCAGACAGGTTCCCGGGTGTGCTTATTCCACTTGGCTTGAAGCCAATGCTAAATCTCTTTTAGAGACTAATAAAAATAAAAGTATATTTTTTTTCCTATTTGTACTCATGGAATATTTGGGAGGGAGTGCCCCCTAGCGCTGTAACAGTGAAAAATCATTTCAAGTCACTCATCTTCAGGCTCTACATTCTTTTTTTAAAAAATGTCTTTATTGATTTCAGAGAGAGGAAGGAAGAGGGAGAGAGAGAGAAACATAATGAGAGAGAATCTTTGATGGGCTGCCTCCTGCATGCCCCCTACTGGGGATGGAGCCAGCAACCCAGGCATGTGCCCTGACTGGGAATCAAACCGAGATCTCCTGGATCCTAGGTAGATGCTCAACTGCTGAGCCACACCGGCCAGGCAGGCTCTTGATTCTTGACAGAGGATGTGGGGAATTCTGAGCTGCACCTGAGAAAGTAACTTGGAAACTAACAACTATAAATGTCTGGAGGGAGGCCTGCATTCCCCGGGGACACACCATGTGCAGGGGCCTGTGTAAGGTGATTTCACGTACTGTGACCTTATTTACTGCTCCCCGACACCCTGTAAGCTGGAAATTAATACCCTCATTTTTCAGAGAAGAAAAGATATCAGTATTCTCTGTGAACTTAGCCCCAATTCCCAAAGAGTGTTAAAGGAGTTAATATTCTTAACGCTCTTGGAAACATTGTCAGATGCATAGAAAGTGCTATAGAAGTGTTTGATGAATAAGTGAAAATAAATGATAAATTCTAGGTTCCAGGTGGTGACCAGAGCATGGCAGTGTTGACACCATCCCACAGGTCACATAGTCACCAATTCCAGCCGATGAAGACTCTGCTCAAGCATGAACCCATGGGATCCCAGGCCTTACCAGACAGAGGTGAGGACTGTCTTATGTAGTAGGCAGTGTTGCTAGTACTGGGGGTAGAGCCATCACTGAGGTAGAGTCCGTACTGCAAGGGAGCTTACATTCTAGTGGTGAAGATAGCAAGAAAACACATTAATAACACAATTTCAGAAAATGAACAGAACCTGTAAAGGCAGTTAGAATATCCCATAGACTATAGGATTGTTGCAAATCAAAGAATATAAATTTTCTAAAACCAATGTCTGTTATTAAAGTAGCATGACACTCACTCCATAGGACATGGCTGTGTGTTCTGAGGTGTTTCTCATGTGCCCTGGTCATGTGTTTCAGTTTCCAAGACACAGCCCTGGGACATGGCACCCCACACACAGTCATCATTTCTTAACAGAGGTTCTAGTGCAAACCAACTGCCTTGTGCCCTTTTAAAGTATGCCTCCTACAGGAAAACCTGCCTTCTTTTCACTTTTCTCTCTCTTGAATCAGCAAGTTCTCTACAACCAGATGTTTACTTCTGCCTTTCTGGGACCAGCCTGTCTTGCTCTTCATAGTTTTTCAAAACCAAGCAGAAAGCCCCAAAAGAGCTACTAAAAACATAAATAAAATCTCATTTTTCTCCCCTTCCCTAGCAAAGTTCAGAGGATCTGCAGATGAAAAACTTTTCATTATTTTGCTTTCATTGTCATTCCTATCAAGCATCCATCAATTTTCTGTATCTACAGAACACACCAGATCTCTGTGGGTCTAGGACTGGAGCTGGGAGGGATCAAGGATTTTGGAAAGGAGCACACGGCATAAACTCCTTGGCAGGAATGTACTAACCAGTGTTTGAACTTGGACTCCACAGGTAGGGAGGCCGACTGTGAGGGTAGATCTCATCCAGAGCTCTCCTCAGCTCTGCAGGTTCCTGGGCTTGCCCTGGGAGGGGACCTCACAGAAGACGCAGTGGTGGCTGCCAGGCACACCCCAGAATCCCAGGTGAGCTGGAGCCGCTCCTGCCCCAGCCCAGCCCCCAGCCCTGCTGAGGGGCTCCTGGTTACATCCCTTCTCCTCACACGTCCTACCCCCCCCCCCCCAGGCCCATATGGGGTTTGAGTTTTCTCATCTATCCCAAGGTTGCTTACTGTTGTCTGCCTTTATTTTGGTGCCACTTAAAAGAGGATTTTCCTGGTTTACTCCTAGCTTGGGGGGCTGTGTGTGCTACCCCAATCTTCCTAACCCCATCTGTTTGGTCAGCTGCTTCCTCAGTGGGATTTTCTTGTTCAACGAGAGCAGTTCAGCCAATGCAAACTGAAGATCTTGTCATGATGATTTAGTTTTGTCTTCTAAAGTGTCATAAATTGTGCTGTTAGTGAGCAGTATAAAGTCATGGCCTCTGCTCTCTAGGAACTTAAACTTGAAGGCACAGATAAGGTGTGTCCTCACGTAGAAAGGTTAATAGTAGACTTGGAACAATCTTTACTTGCACTGGGTTTTAATCTCTTACCCAGTCTTTCCTGACCTATTTGACCTCAGACCTAGATTTCATTGTATTTAAAAAGCATTGATATAAGTGAGCCCCCACCCCCACTTTGCTGGAGCACACCCCACCCAAAGCACTTGAAAGGTCTGGATCGGGTTTCACTGCATTTGCCCTTGTTTCCCGAAACTTTTCACTTTCTGGACTGTTTAGGATTAAGTAAAGGACTTCTCGTAACGTGTGTAATATTTCCTTCTTTAGTGGTTATTTTGTTGACACCCATGTGATGAGAGTGAGGATTAGGCTGGTAAAAGGGTGCCCACTTGCCTTTTTCCACAGGCCCCTCTAGGGGGATGTGCATTCTCTGCATGTGCCCACCCCTGAAACTGATCCTGGGGAGTGGAGCTAGGTGGGGTTACCTGTTGTTTCAGGGGTTGCTGAAAATGGAAGATGTGGCTCTGCCTGTGTCCCCTGGACGTTCAGAGGTGGAGTCACCTCAGGTGAAGGTGTGTGGAGATGAAAGGCAGGACGACGGTGGCGCTCTGACCTCCCTGGGTAAGACTGATGGGCACCGATTTCTCCTAAGGTTTCCTGGCTTCCTTTGTGCATTAGAACCTCCAGGCTGTTAGAGCCATGTGTTTGGATTCGGAATCACTGTTTCTAAATCCTGTTACTGACCAGCTCCTTAACCCTTCTGGCTTTGCGTTCTCTTAGGTTAAGTGGGATGAAGCAGACAGGTCAGGTCTGGCTCAGAGCAGATGATCAGTCAGTGTTGAGTCCCTTCTTGTGGCTAGACCTGAGATGGTAGGAGAGCTGAGGGGTCTCTTCAGGAAACAGGCCATGGGACCAGTGTGTGACAGCTGGGAGCCACTTAGACACCGACGATGGAGCCTGATCTCAGAGATGTGGGTGCAGAGGCTCACAGATGGCCTGGCTTGAGTTCACATAGCTCATGGTTGGCACAGTGGGGGCTCCGACTCAGATCCCCCAGTGCCGAAGTCAGTTCTGTGTGGGGACCTTGCCTCTGCCTGGGATGAGAGTGGAGGTGACTGTGCTTTTCTGAGGTCCTTTCTCTGATTTGTACAGAACTCTCCGAAGTCCTTTCACCTGCCTTTCTTACGCTTGCCATCTGCCCAGCCCTTTATTATACAGTTCTAGGGGCAAGGCCCTGCCTGTCGATCTCTAGAACTTGAGAGATCGAGCACATGCGGAGAATGCACATCTCTCTGCGTGTAGACTCAGCGCAGTCCTCGCCCCTTCCCTGCATGCTCACAGTCTGGCCCCTTCTTCTGATGCATCCGTTTCCTTTCCCAAGTCTCCTCACTCCCCAGCACGCCTGTTCTCCCTCATTCTTGTACTTAAGCCCCATCCATGGTGTAGATAGACCTCTGTCATTCTTGCCTCCTTGGGACTCAACAGAGCTCTCCTCCACGCCGCAGGGTGTAACAGACAGTTGTTGGCCCTTTGTTCTTTCAGGTGGTGAAATACAGACCAAGATCCAAGAGTTGCCTCTAGCTGAGGAGCACCTGGAACAGGAGCCTGGGCAGATACCGTGCCACCTGGGTGAAGCCATTGCCAAGATAGCTACATGTGCAGGGGCCAGTGAACTGGAGGGCAGATTACAAAGAAAGCAGAAGACCACCGCTGGGAGGAGGCGGCACATTTGCCATGAATGTGGAAAGAGCTTTGCTCAGAGCTCAGGCCTGACTAAGCACAGGAGAATCCATACTGGGGAGAAGCCCTATGAGTGTGAAGACTGCGGCAAGTCCTTCATCGGGAGTTCGGCCCTTGTTATTCACGAGAGAGTCCACACTGGGGAGAAGCCCTATGCCTGTGAAGAATGTAGCAAGGTCTTCAGTCACAGCTCAAACCTTATCAAACACCAGAGAACACACACTGGGGAGAGGCCCTATGAGTGTGATGACTGTGGGAAGACCTTTAGCCAGAGCTGCAGCCTCCTTGAACATCACAGAATCCACACTGGGGAGAAGCCGTACCGGTGCAGCGTGTGTGGCAAAGCCTTTAGGCGGAATTCACATCTCCTGAGACATCAGAGGGTCCATAGAGATAGAAATGTTCAGGATGCTGAGCATGGAGAGACTTGGGAGAGTCACGGGAAGAGAGAGAGCCAGGAGGGGGATGTTGAGGCTCCCGTGTCTTATAAATGTAATGAGTGTGAGAGAAGTTTCACTAGGAACAGAAGCCTTATTGAACACCAGAAAATCCACACTGGTGAGAAACCCTATGAGTGTGATGCATGTGGAAAGGGCTTCACCCGAACTTCATACCTTGTTCAACATCAGAGAAGCCACGTTGTGAAGAAAATTCTGTCCCGGTGACCCATGGCTTAGGTGCCAAAGTTGGTGCTCCTTCCTCGTTGAATTGAAGCCACCCTGGAGCCCTTGCTGACCACAGAGATTATGGGCCGGGGCTTCATTTGTCACAGGTTATCAGGTGGTGTCAGAGATCTGCCACACTCTAGAAGATGACTGGAAAAACACTTGTTTGAAAAGAGGCTCTGGATTGTTGTCTGGAAGAGGTAGGACCTGAGACGGTTTCTTCTGACCTGTTGAACTTCAGGGGCTTCCAGACTGGCTCCTCCCCCTGAGCCACCACTTTATGACATTCCTGGGTCTGTGGCTCTAATTGGGGGCTGCTGCTCTAGTCATTCGGCCCATATTTAATCCTTCACCAGTGGGTTGGATCACTGACGTCTTATGCCCCCATGGTGCTTTCTTAGCACATAGGTGCTACGTGTGAAATGACTTTGTCTGAAACTGGAGTTTCTAACTAAGGCCATCAGTGTTTGTGTCTGATTCTCTGATGTTCTAGACTCAGAGGTTGATGTAGTGTATCTGTTGCCAAATATATAGGCTTGTCAGAGTTGGGGTGGAGCTTTCATTAAAATTGCCTTAAACAGCTCTGACTGGTTTGGCTCAGTGGTTAGAATGTAGGCCTGAGGACTGAAGGGTCCTGGATTTAATTCTAGTGAAAGGCATATATCTCAGTTGCAGGCTCAGTCCCTGGCCTTGGCGGGGTGCATGCAGAAGGCAACGAATTGATGTGGTGTCTCTCACATCAATGTTTTTCTCTTTCTCCCTTACACTCTCTGAAAAGCAATGGAAAAAATATCCACAGGTGAGGGGGAAAAAAAAAAGAATGCCTTAATGTCATTAAGACATTGAGACTGCTCCATCCATACAGCTCCATTCTTTAGTCAGTGTCAATTACATTAGTTCACCTTAATTTTAACAGTTGGGGGAAACTGTTCACATTCAGGTAAATATGAATTTATCAAGTCAGATCAAAATGACTATGAATCTGACAAAATGTCTATGATGCTCAATAACTTCTTCTCAGCTTTTACTTATCTTGGGCATAACTAAGTGTCAAGACACCATCTGCATCCCTCCCAATTTAGAGCCTACGGTGCACCAAGGCATATGTCAGCTGAGTTTAATCTTCCTCCAGGTCAGAGGAGTCACACCAAATATTTATAACCAGTATCATTCCTGTTTTCAAAACTGCCCATGGTTGGGGATGAGATGATGGGGACAGAGGCAGCCAATGAGGACAGACCTGAGTGTGGGCAGGAGAGACACACACAGAGAACCCTGTCTGACCAGAGTGATCCCACCGTGTCCAGTGTCAACATGTGAAGTCAAGACTATGCTGTGAGTTATCCATAGTAAAAATTTTGTGATATCTTGTTTTCACCCAAATCACCTTCTGTGAGTTCTTCCTCAGTGCCTGAGTGCATATCACCTGGTTCCAGCTGTACCAGGCTGTGCCAAGAATGGATTCAGTTTCGGACGAAACCCTGACCATGTTCTGTTCACTTACCGTCCTGGATTTCTGCTCTGAAGGAGCACAGGTTAACTAGAGACTCTCTAAACCACAGGGCTCTCCCTCTACCAGTCCTACAGCCTGTGCCCTCAGTGTCCCCACTGCAGTCCAACACAAACCTTTAGCTCTCACAACCCTATAGACTTTCTTCACTTAATCATTTCTAGCCTTTTAAAATTTCCTTTTAAATTAACCTTATTTTTGTTACCTCCACAAATTAGTTATTTCCTTTTCTCTTTTCTGTTTTTCCTAAATATTTGCTAATGGCCTTGATCTTAAACACTGTTCATTTTTCTTTGGTGTTTGTTTCTTGTATCATGTGAAGAGATAAATGTGAAAGCCTTTTATAAACCAGAAAGGATTATACACGTATAACTTATTGAGATTAACAAAGGACCACTGTGTCTCCTTTTACTCTTTCAGCTCCTTCCAAGCACAAAACACTTCTCTGTAGAGAAGGGGAAAATCGTAGAACAATACTTTTGAGTACAGCTTTCCTGACAATGAAGGGATAAACTGTGCGCATACACACGCACACTTGAGCTCAGGCGTTCAGTTCAATCAAGTTGCTAAGACTTGCATGTAAGTGAGCAGTGCCTGGATATCTTGAGTGGTAAACAAGGCTATGAAGTTAAGAGGAGGGAAAGGTAACTTCCAGCTGAGCTGTTGTTATTCCGTGGACGGGTGACATGTTAGTAGAAAAGACTAAAGGAGTTTCTCAAATTTAGTAAATAAGACAGGTTTGAGAGGTAGGTATATTGTAGAACCCTTCAGTGCCAGAGCAAGGACTTTAAATTTTATTCAGTAAGCACCCTGGCATTTTCTGCTAAGAATAGTCAGCATTGTGTGATTTCAGAAAAATGTATTAATTTGCTGCTAGTCTTTTAGATGTGCCACTTGTGTGTAAAACAAAGGTGTGTTTATTTTTATTTTACTTTGTTAATCCTCACCTGAGGATATTTTTTTTCCATTGACTATGGGAGGGTGGGGGAGACAGACACACATCGATTGGCTGCCTTCTGCAGGTACCCTGACAGGGGCCAGAGATTGAACCTGCACCCAGATATGTGCCCTTGACTGGGAATCAAACCGGACACCCTTCAGTGCTCAGGCTGACACTCTAAATACTGAGCCACACCTGCTAGGGCAGGTGTGTTAATTAATAAGTGAGTTATAAAATGTGTTTAATTCTAGCCTATTTAAAAGGACAGCAAAAAAAATATTTTCAGATGAGATTAGACCCAGTAAAACAAGCTGCTTAGTTGAGATATAAGCAGTCACTTTTCATGCTTTCGAAAACTGTTTCTAGGAACTTAAGTGAAAAAAACAGCAGGAGTGACAACTTAGCTCACAGGGTTGTGAGGATCTGCTTATACAAATAAGAGCTGTGTAAATAACCTGAAAATGTTGATACTGGTAGAGAAATGGATATTACTTTATTAGCCAAAAACTCTATATATTAGAGTGACAATTGTTTAATAATAATAAAGACTACCTTTAAAGTGTCCTGTGTCTGACAATGTTGATCTTATCTTGTAATGATATCTCAAATCATGTGTTGTTCTGTCTCAATTATTCATGAGAACTTTATCCACTAACTCAATTTACCTACTTGTTTCTAAACACCCTTTTTTGTCTTGTTTTTACTCATAATAGTCAAACTATCTGAAGAATTCAACTGAGGAAACTTTTCAGTCCACTTTGTAAATGCAGAACCTATTTCATACATTTCAAGTGGAGTTGCTACTACAGAAATGTTGCTAGATGACTACTTTCCTGGGAACTTTTGTTGACACTGTACTCACATTTCTCCCTTTGTTTCTGGTCTTAGCAATTCCTCTGTATGGATGTCAATGTAAGACCTTGGGATGTGAACATAGCAACAATTCCTGGTTTCCTTTCTAATGGCTGAACCCTATGACATATTCCTGCCTGTTCTGTGTTTTGTTTATTAGGAAGTGGCTGTCATCTGAAATCCTCTGCACACTTTTCCAAATCTTTGCTTTTATTCCAATTTCTAAAATATACCAAGATTTTCAACGGTCTAGAAAAAAAGAAATCTGAAAAATCCTAATGTAGTGCACTTACTTGTTTAAAAGTAACAAACCATGTGGTTACTCCTTTTGTGAATCAATTCTTAAACAGTAGCATATAGCATTATTTCCAACCTATCAGAAAAGAACTATAGTTTCAGGTATTAAAGCATTAAAACTTTAACCATTTTCTCCCCTTACATAGCTAATGTTTTCTAATTGCAAGGCTAGTATTTTTCTATATACTTTATATCTAGAACAGGGTTTCTCAACAGGATAATTTTTTTTCTTGTGTCCTGTGCATCTAAGATGTTTAGCAGCATCTCTAGCCTCTACCCACTAGATACCAGCCACATCCCAGCCATCCACCACCACCACCTCCAGACAATGCCAAATTTCTCCAGCTGAGAACCACTCTGAACTGACACAGTTCTCAAGCATTTCTGCAACACAGTAATATTTGGTGTTTCCTATTTTCTTTCTTAACAAATTAAGTCTGGCCAAACAAATGGGGAGTTCATACTTCAACTTTTCACACATGCCCTCCGAAAATGGGAATTGAGTTTTTGGCCTTAGTCTTAGGTATAGGTAGTTACTGATGGACTATGGAAATAGGTCTGTGCACAAAGTAGTAAGAAGAGACATATATCCTTATAAACAGCGTAAAAATTTCTGTAGGTAACACCATAAATAACCCACACAATAATTTGACAAACATTTATTAAACGCCTACTGTGCGCTCAGCATTGTACTAGGCACTAGGGGTGCAGAGATACAAATGTAACATTATTATTCCTGCCCTCGAGCTTACAACTTAATTTTGGAAATAAATACAAATGTGAAACTACAATATAGAGTGCTAGAAAATAATTACAAAGCTAAATATTAGTAAGTGCATGGATCACAGTACAACTCAAAGGATGAGTGCTGAGGCAGCACAGAATAAGGGCGGCCTCAGTGTGGGTGAAGTCAGTCAGGGAGGTCTCACTCAGAAGGTATAAAGGAAACCAAACTTTGAAGGGAGTGATGAACATGAGCTGGGGCCAAAGAGCAACCTAAGGGAAAGGAACAGCATGAGAAAGGCACGGCGGCAAGGTGAAGGGCCTGTAAGACAACAGTGAAGGCCACATGAATGTGACCGTGACGCAGGTGGACCCCCTGGAGAGTAAGCGTGGAGGACTGGTAATGGAGAACTTGGGACATCACTGCTCCAACAGAAATTATGTGCTGGGTGTTCTCAAGTGAAAATGGATGCCTACAAGACGGGGCTCTTGGAGAGATTAAAGATGGCAGCGAACTCAGTGGAAGCTACACTGCGGCTCTCCTGGGACCAAACTGGAATGACAACTAAACTATAGAAAAGTCTTCCTGAATCACCAACCGCACCTGAAGATGAGCTGATGGCACCCTCATGACCAGGGAGGAAAAGGGGAGACCACATAGAGATGGATAGGAAGGGCGGAGGCACGAGAAGGCTGGCTGGGCTCCCAAAGGCAGCAGCTGAAGGTCCAGAGGGAGATCTCAGCTGTGGGGGGTTCCCACTAAGGACTCTGGAGCCTCAACCCCAGGCTGGGCTCCCCAGCCCAGAGCACCAGACCTGAGACAGGTGCCCACATAACATCTGGCTGTGAAAAGCAGCCGGGTTTCTATCTGCCAGGGAGAGACGCCTGGAAATGCAGGCCCCCTCTTCAAGAGCCAACGCACAAAGTTTTGTATGCAGCCACTCACCTTGGGCTCCAGCAGAGGGAGGGTAGAGTGGACTGGAGCTGTGTGAGGAGAATCTAGGCGGAGGGCACCCCTCTGGATTCCTGTGCAGAGCCATTCCCCCAGACTGCAGAGGCAGACATTTGCCTTCCCAGCAGCTTTTGCCTGAGGGGGAAGCAATTGCCCCACCCTCCTGGAAAACCTCTCCCAGAGGAGTTTCTACAGCCTGAGGCTCATTAAGAGACTGATAATAACCAGCTACCCCTCCCCGTGGAGTTTCTACAGCCTGAGGCTCTTTAAGAGAATCAGATTAATCAGCAAGAAGGCAGAGGCAGACCTCAGAGTGCTTTGTGTCTTTGCCTGATTTACTTCTGGACCCGGGGCCTTGCAAAAGCAGACTTTGGTGTGCATCTTGGTCCTGTCCAAACTCACCCAGCCCCAAAAGAGGGTACTTCAAGCTGTGGGTTGTTGATAGCTCCAAACAGGGTACTCAAGACCACTCACAAACAGCATCTGACATTGGCCTGCACCAGAGACCTTCCAAAAAGACAGAGTGCTAGCAGGTCTACCTAATACAGAGAAACAAATCCCAATAGCAGCCAAAATGGGGAGACAAAAAAACAAGCCCCAAATGAAAGAACAAGAGAATTCTCCAGTAAAAGAGTTAAATGAAAGGGAGATAAGCAACCTATCAATTATAGAGTTCAGAATACTGATAAGGATGTTCAACAGCATGAAAAAAGATATGGAAACTATGAAGGAAATTAAGAATGACATAGAAGAATACATTGGAAGGAGTAAACACCAGTTTAGAGGAAGCTGAGGATCGGATCAGTGAATTAAAAGACAGGGTAGAAAATTCACTCAATCAGAGAACCAAAAACAAAAAACAATTAAAAAACAGGAGGAGAGTCTAAGGGAGCTGTGGGACAACATGAAATGTAACAATATTCATATTAAAAGAGTGCCAGAGGAGGTCGAAAGTAATTAGAGAACCTATTTGAAGAAATAATGGCAGAAAACTTCCCTAATCTGGTCAAGGAAAAAGTCACACAAGTTTAGGAGGCACAGACAGTCCCAAGCAAGAAGAATCCAAAAAGGCCCACTCCCAGACACATCATAATTAAAATGCCAAAAATTCAAGACAAAGAGAAGATCTTAAAGGCAACAAGACAAAAGCAATCTATTACCTACAAAGGAGCTCCCAAAAGCCTGTCAGCTGATTTCTCATCAGGACCTCTACAGGCCAGAAGGGAATGATATGAACTACTCAAGGTAATGCAAAACAAGGATCTGAAACCAAGACTACTCTATCCAGCAAGGCTATCATTCAAAATAGATGGTGAAATAAAGAGCTTTCCAGACCAAAAAAAAAGGCTAAAGGAATTTATCACCACCAAACTGGCACTGCAGGAAATGTTAAAGGGACTGCTGGAATAAGAAATAGAGAGAAACATAGGCATAAAGAATTGAAATGGCAATACAAAAGGACCTATCAATAATAACCTTAAGGACTTCAAGGGAGAAACCAACAGCAATATAGTCATAGTCAGGGACTTAACACCCCACTGACTTCACTGGATAGATCTTCCAGACAAAAAGTCAACACAGACACAGTGACTAAATGGCACACTAGATCGGATGGATTTAACTGATATTTACTGAACATTTCACCCCAAAGCTGCAGAATATACATTCCTCTCAAGTGCACATGGGTCATGCTCAAAGATAGAACACATGTTAGGACACAAAACAAGTCTACAAGTTCAAGAAGAGTGAAACTATATCAAGCATCTTAGATCACAATGGCATGAAATTAGAAATCAACTACAGGTCCGGCCGGCAGTGGCTCAGTGGTTGGGCATTGACCTAGGATCCAGGCGATCGGGGTTTGATTCCCAGTCAGGGCACATGCCTGGTTGGGGCTTGATCAATGACTCTCTCATCATTGATGTTTCTGTCTCTCTCTCTCCCTCTCCTTTCCTCTCTCTGAAATCAATAAAGATATTAAAAAAAAGAAAAAAGAAATCAACTACAGTAAAAACCACTCAAAACATTCAAACACATGGAGGCTAAATAGCATATCATTAAACAATGAATGGGTAACCAATAAGATCAAGAAAGAAATACAAAACTTCCTGGAAACAAATGAAAATGAACACACAACAACCCAAAATCTATGGGACACAGCAAAAGCAGCCCTAAGAGAGAAGTTCATAGCACTACACGCCTACCTCAAAAAACAAGACACATTTTTAGTAAACTATCTAACCCTACAACTTAAAGAATTGGAAAGCTCCCTTGTGAAGCTGTCCGGACCAGAGCTTTTGTTTGCTGGGAGTTTTTTTATTTCTGCTTCGATTTCATCGGTTGTTATTGGCCTATTCAGGTTTTCTGATTCTTCCTGATTCAGTTTTACATGATCTCACTCATATGTGGAATCTAATAAACAAAATAGACTGAGGAAAAAAAACAGATCCAGAGACCCAGAAGCATGGAGCAGACTGAGGAATCTCAGTGGGAAGGCGGGGGTGGGAGAGTGGGTGGGAGAGATTAATCAAAGAACTTATATGCATATATGCATAACCCATGGACACAGACGACAGTGTGGTAAAGGCTGCGAGGGGGGCCCGATGCGGGGTTGGAGGGGATCAATGGGAAAAAAAGGGGGGATATCTGTAATACTTTCAACAATAAAGGTAAATTAAAATAAAATAAAAAGGTGGGGATCTTGAAGAGCAAGGACACTGGAAGGAAAGAATTACAATAAACTGGGCCCCAGATAATACGGATCTGAATAGAGTGCTACAAGAAATGGCAGAAATGTAAACATCCAACCTTAAGGAGAAAACTAAGAATTGGAACAATTTAGCAAGATTTTGGACATGCAGAGTGGAGACCAGAAAAAGACAACTCCAAGATTGAGATAAGAAACATAAAGGGTAGTGAGTCGTTCAGGGTAAAGAAATTAAGCAATGATGCCTATTTAAAAGGAAAATGGTGTTTGGGGGACAAGAGTGATGAGTTGTTTTCAAATACCAAGACGTAGGGAGATGGTGTGAAATATTAAGTTACTGACAATCAAAATGAACAAACAAGAGTGAGGAGAGAAAAACTAGTGACTATGCTCAGTGGAGAGGAGAAAAAAGACTAATAAAAAACCAGAAATTGGAGAAAGGACCAAAAAGGTTTCCACAAGCCAAAGAAGAGCATCCCTGAGACACAGGGTAAATTCAACTGTATGAAATAACAGATGAAGGATAAGAGCTAAGAAAACGCGTGACATTTATCCACTGGAGATTCTGGGGACACTCCGTTGAGTGCTGAGTACAAGGCCAGCTGAGGAGCTTTAAGAACAGGTGATTCTGTCTGGCCTGTTGCATATTTCTACCTTCTCTGGGGCAGGTGAGGGGAATGTATTTGAGTCTGTAAGTTATTGCTTCATCCTCCCAGTTACTCTTTCAACATTTTTACTTACACATTCTAGTTTTCTAGTACAAAGCATCAAGACTATCGACATTTAAAGATGATGCAATTATAAAGCAAAATGGCATTTTCAACCAGTCTCCCAGGAATTGTAACAGATTTGCCCTATTCTGCACATTTCTGTCCCCAGTACCTCCTGTACAAGGGAGATATGGTTCTTGATCGGCTGGCCAGGTTTGGGTGTTCATTAGAGACACACATCACAGTGGTCAGGAGCACAGGTGTGAGAACCGGAATGTGTAGGTTAGAATCTCTGCTCTACCACTTGCCAGCTATGTGATCTTGGTCAACTCATTTCACTCTCTAAGCCTCAGTCTTCTCATCTGTGAAATGGGGACATTATTCTATCACAGCATAAGAAATGCTTAACATAGGGTCTGGCACATAGTAAGTGCTCAATAAATGTCAGTCACTCCTATCTAGAGCCTCAGGACCAAGAGTGAAGCCCATAGCTCCCCTGCGAGTCAACCACTAAGTTCTTATACTGCCACCTTGCTCACGGGAGGAAACCTCCCAGGACTGTGTGGGACGGTAGCAGCTCCAGAAGAACCAGTCATTCCAAGTCAGTCCACAACGAGGAGCCGAGGAGGCAGAGAAAACATCAGTGAGCAGTTCACTTCAGATTAAGAGCATAGAAACAGAATCTGCAGGATAAAGGAACTTCATGAATGTCCATTTTTTACTACTTGGCTGTTTCTGTAGGTGCTGAGTCAGCCTTGATAGTTCCTTCAATTCACTCATTTCTCACATTCATCCAGTATAACACTGATCTTGCTAGTCATATTTTCTTTTCTCTGAATTTCTGCCTGATTAGTACTATTCTGATGTTGAAGTAGTCTGGTTATACCCTACTCTAAGTAAAGAGACATTAGCTGGTACTTCTTCAATCATTTCAATGTTACTCTGCTGAGAGTTTTCACTGTAATAGAAGACAAGCGTTCCTCTAAGTTATATGGGAGGTGTGTTTGTGTGTGTGTGTGTACACGCACGTGCACACACACACACATCCTCCCCTATCCATCCTATGTAATACTGGCACACAGGTGGCACTGGCCTCGGCAGAATTAGTATCTAACAGAGCGTAAGGCAAAACTGAAGCAGAGGACAAGGACCTAGACAACCAGACTTATTAATTTCTAGTTTCTTGAAATTTCAAATATAAGGGAATGGTAATCCATAGGCCAGAGAGAGAAAGAGAATAAGAAAATAAAGGACAACTGAAAGCACTGTCTTGAAAAGTTCAAGGAAACCAGGATGACAAATGATGGTGAGTAGCAGTAACTCAGTGAACTAGGTGTAGGTAACCATGATGTTCGTGGTGAAGGTAGGCCAAAGGGTGGTAGAGAAAGGATGTTACAGAGAAGGAATTTATGATCCCAAAGACGGACCTCTGTAAATTAAGATTTTATGACTGATTTTTAAAAACATCAACCATAAAATAACATAATTATTCAGTGCTGTTCCTGTTCAGAATAGTCACAGTGTGAAGTTACATAACTTCTCTTGGAGTTTCCAGCAAAACTTATATCCTATTTTTAATGGAATCAATTTCCATTATGAAAGATGAATTTGAAAATAGCCAGTTACTTGATTCCAAATCTGGTGAATAAGTGGGTAAGCAAACAGTCAAAAACGAGATGTGACCCAAGACTAATATAGTTTTCCTGTATGGTTTATCAAACGGGAATACCTGAAGGAATGCTTATTGCAGTAATAACACTATCAAAATAGTTACAACCGCCCAACTGGAAGGACAACCCATGTGGACATGTAAGCTCTGATAATACTTTAAACCAGCCTCCAAGATGAAATGCCATCCTGGTGATGATGAGTTTTACATGGCCTTTGTGGATAGAGATGGAATGTGCACCCAAACTGAGAAAAACAAGCGACTGTGAAGCGAGGTACTTGAAAGACCACTACTGGGATGTATAAGTGCATGGCAAGAAGCAGACGAACATGTGAGGTGCTGGCTGCCTGAAGAAGGGTGTCCAGGGTGACCACAGGAGTGACCAACTATCTAGTCAGGAACCTGCAAGAGCAGTACTGAGATGGGCGAAACGGATGAGTGCACATTCTGTGTAGGATTTTTGTGCCTTCCTCAAGCCCATCTCCTCCCACCTGACACCATAACTAGGATGGTGTAAAACACCCATCTGTACACAGTGTGCGGTGGGGAGACGGAAAGGAGATGCAGACGTCACAAGGAACAACCATCCAAGCTCAAGAACAGCTGGGCTGCCTGCACTCACCTTTCTCTGCACAGTCATCACTAATGCATTACTTCCTTGGCTGACTCGGGGCCCGGTATCGGGGTGGAGAAGGACACGTATGGTGTTCTACGACTCAGTGGAGTCAGAGAAGGAGACATATGAAGAAAAACGCTGGAGTGCTGTTAAAAATATAGCGTTCTGAGTTTGCGTGGGAATATGAATTTCCACCGACTACCAGAAACATTAGAAGAAAATGCACACTTAAGCATGAATACCTGTCTGTAAAAATTTCCCTAGAACTAGGAATACAAATCTAAGTCTCACACAGAGGCTGCTTCAGACTCTAAAGCAGCTTCCTAGGTAGATAAGGAGCACACGTGCCCCTCCAGGGGAATACCCAGGGAGGGGATCACAGGGGTGGAGGAAGCAGAGGAGCCAGAGCAGCCTCGCTTGAATCTACAGCTACTCACCCAGAAGACAAAATTAGGTACCTCAAGCCACAAGCTTCTTTAAGCGGATGCTCTTCAAGCTTCTAAGGGGTACACTGGGCCATCAGACACCTCCGAGGACAGTCAAGCTAATCAACCTGTCTCGAGGCACTGGGCCTGAACTACTCGAGCTATTCTAACTGCCACCACTATCGATTCTGACCCTGCATCAGGTCACGACGACAAACTTTCTGGCCTTTTACTGCACTGAAAGACCTCTCACCAGCATGTGGTTCCTCTAATGTTGAACACCACCCAACTATGACTCAAGTTTCCCCCTAACCTCCTATGATTCAGATTTTTCTCCACTGTGGATTCTCTGATGTCGAATGAGACTCGACCTCTGAATAAAGGCTTTCCCACACTCATTACACTGATAGGGCTTCTCCCCCGTGTGAATTCTCAGATGCTGAATGAGGCCAGTGTTCCCATTGAAAGCCTTCCCACATTCTTTGCATTTATAGGGTCTTTCTCCAGTGTGGATTCTCTGGTGCTCAATAAGGCCTGACTTTTGACTGAAGGCCCTCCCACATTCATTGCATTTGTAGGGCTTCTCCCCAGTGTGGCTTCTCTGATGGCCAATAAGATGTGAGCTCCGCCTGAAGGTTTTCCCACACTCATCACACTCATAGGGTTTCTCCCCCGTGTGGATTCTCTGATGTCCAATGAGGTGTGAGCTATGACTGAAGGCTTTCCCACACTCATTACATTCATAGGGTCTCTCCCCACTGTGGATTCTCTGGTGCAGAATGAGGCCCGCACTCTGACTAAAAGCCTTCCCACACTGGTTGCACTGATACGGCTTCTCCCCAGTGTGGATTCTCTGGTGCAGAATCAGGCCTGTGTTTTGACTGAAGGCTTTGCCACACTCCTTACAGTGATAGCGTTTTACTTTGTTGTGGATATCCTGATGGGAAAGAAGGGCTGATCTGTAACTGAAGGCCTTCCCACACACATTACACTGATAAGGTTTCTCCCCAGTGTGGATTCTCCAGTGGCGAACAAGGCCTGAGCTCTGAGCAAAGCTCTTCCCACATTCATCACATTTATGTCGTCTCTCCTGGGAGGGATTTCCCCGCTGCCTCTCTAATCTGCCCAGAAGATCTTGGGCTTCTCCATGCTCAAGACCCCCGATAACATCCCTGTTGCATTTGGCAGCTGTCTCTCCATGTAGTTGGGCTCCGGTAGATATTACCTGTTTTGAAGCTAATTCCCTGTTCTCATTCCTGGTTTCACCACCTGAAATAAAAATGTAATAAATAAACATCAAGCCAATGTCACTTCCTATTCTTTCTGTTAGGACAAAAGAATCAAAGATAGTGCAAAAGGAAAATAAACACAGAACAACTACAAGAAATGAAAAGCTTCCACCTGTCTCCAAAATGCCTTCATAACATGAGGAGATGGAAGCAAATCAAACCCAAGTAACACCGGCTAACTGGGGAAGAATTTCCATGAGAGGAGGGTATTGGAAGGGAGACTAAAGCAGGGAAGGGATTAGCTGAAGGGAAGTGGAAGTCGGGGAGTGGGAAGGAATATGAAACCACTTAAAGATCTAACAAGTGGGGCAGAAATGGAAAAAAGCCCCAGAGAGTCATTAAAAGGAAGGAGAATAGGCCTAAGTGAGAGAAATCTATATAAACTTCTTATGGGAACTGAGGACAGAAGAAATGAGTAAACTCAGAAAGCACTAAAAGAGTAAGCTAACTAAGTCCTGGATTGGAGAATAAAGTTCAAGAACTCTCAACATGATATTTCTCTGTTGGATCCTGAATTTAAACTCAACTATGTCTTTTAGAAAGCTCACAATTAGGTACACATAAAAAAACAAACAAGCAAACAAATGAACAAACAAAAAACCTTAACTATAATAATAACCAGAGCACTCCTCACCCAGGGAGAACATGCTTCTACAACTCTCTGGCCTGTCATCTCTCCTCAGATCCTTCTGTGATGGATCAAGAAGCCATTCCTCTCGAATCAGGGACACAGCCATGTCTTCGATCTTCTCCAAAGTCTGAAACAAAACAAGCTCCCATTTGAGGACTAGATTGTTCCACAGCTCAAACCCAGAGTGCCAGATATCCACCAGGGTTGGACAGGGTCAAGAGCTGAGGATGTGGTATGTAAACGAATCTGAACAGCTAGGAATAGAAAAACATACCAAGTCAAGTATCAACCTGCTTCTATTCAAAAGAATTTGGGATAAGTTCTTGGATGTGCATTGCTACAGGCAGTCCACACACAGCCTGGATGCCACAAACATGAACAAGGCCAGCAATGGGACTTCAGTGAAAAGGAGCATGACTCACCTGGAACCCTGCTGTCAGAAGTGACGCTGTCATCTGGTTTCCAGGACTTTCTTCCTGGGAAGGGGTGGGACTGTGAGAAGCAGATACGGCTGAGGAGGAGAAAGAAGCTATGAATGAGGCCAGCCTTGTGCTGTGCCTGATGGAGCCAGCAGTAACCCATTCTAAAATTATCTGTATTTCAGCAGGAATGCATGCCAGAGATTGTATTATAAAATGCTGATAGCCTGGCTCTGGGCCCACACCTATGGCTGTCCATAAAACATCCGCACTTTAATGTCTCTCTCAGCCAGAAGTTACACATCAAACATACAAAATGCATGGTTTCCTAATAGGAACTGCTTTGCAATTTCTCCTCTGACCAAAGCTATATTCTATCCTTGCGCTTGTTACAGGAGCTCTTTAGGTCCTGGTTTCCTGGCAATCTCTCTCTCAATTTACTGTTACTTTCTGAAATGTCTACCCAACTGCTAGTATCTGCTTCCTACAGATACCAGACAGCACAATACGAAATCAGCAACAGGTCTCAGAACATCAGACAAGAATTATATTAATAACTGAAAACGTTTCTATGTTTCTTCTCTAGAAATATTAAAAACTCACTTATATAGAACAAACTACTATAAACCATATAAGTAAAAACGTAAAAATGCAGGGCAAGTATGAGACTGGAATGCCCTATTCTGTAAGGAAGCAAGTTCTCAAAAAATGATTGGAAATGTCAAAAGGACATAGGAGACAGACTGAAGGGGCCTCCTCTGGCAAATCTAAGACAATTTAAGGATCAAAATAAAGATACTAACAGAATATTCATGGAATAAAATAAGAATTTATGAGTCCATACAGATTAAAAAAAAACAAAAACAGAAAGAAGGGAACAGTCTCCATTACAATAAACAAATAAATACAGAAGGAATAACAGAGTTAGAAAATTATCATTTTGTAACTGTCTTAGTAATCCTTGATTTAGTCAAGAAGCACCAAGTAATACTCAAAGTAGTATTTTAGCAACAATAGTAATGAGGAGGACCAGGCTATTTATGCAGACTCAAGATTATCTACCCACAAATTACTTATTAATTACAAAGAAAAACAGTAACTTTATAGCCAATTAACCCAGCAAGAATAACCTTAACCAAATCATCAAAATTACCATCAGCAATAACAGGACAAATTCCTGCTGCATTCCTGAGAAGGACACAACCTCACTTCTGGGGTGTTCCTGCCAAATAGATGAAAAGCTGAATAACTAAAGTGTTGTCTTGGACTGGACTCTGGATGAACTCTATTGGAACCACTGGCAAAATATGAATGTGAACTGTGAACAAGATGAGTATTGTATCGGTGATACATCTGATTGTTTGAGGAAATACATACTGAAATATTTACAAATAAAGTGGCATGATGATACCAGCAAAAACCTCAAAAACACCTTTTTGGAAATACACTGGAGTAACAGAAATGTATGAATACATAAAAATCCCCAAATTCTTTAATTTGATCATGAGTTTAGCATTGGGAGTAACTGGTAAAGCCTAGATAAACATTTACACTACACCTACGAATGGTCTGTAAAGAGTAGTTCCCCAGGAACAAGACAGGATTCCTTCCTACTGCCTCCTTGTCAGTGAAATTCAGCTCCTCACCTCTGTCTCGGAGCCCGTGAAGCACGGGAGCTGTGTGCCCGGTTGCCAGAGGCTGGAGCTGAGCTTCTGGAGGCTCTGGTGCAGGTTCCGAGTGTACCACCTCCTCCCAAAGGACCCTGTGTCCATGTGCACGAGCCGGGACCTGAACACAACGGGCAGTTGGGTTACAAGCAATCCCTCTGAGAAACCAGGTGAAGGGTGTAAGAAGACCCAGAGCACATTCACAGGGCACATGCTGGGCAGGGAAGCAGTAGACCTCACTGACTTCCTCTGTCAGCAAGGAGCACAAACACACTGATTAGCACAGAAACCAAAGGAAAAGATCTGCTGATGCCCTCCCTGTACCCAACAAATACTTTGCACTCTCAAGGCCAGGGGAGAACAACCAACAAGAACAGAACAGAGCTATTCACGGGGAAAAACCTTCTGAGGAATCAGGAAATCTGAGTTCCGGTCTCAGATCTACCTTTAATGTTTGGGTGCCCCTGAAAAGGTAATTTAACCTCTCTATGCATCCGACAAACAGGAGCAGTAACAGTGTAGGACTGCGATGAGGACAAAAATGGGTTTATTCCTTAAAAAAAGGACTCTCCAAGTATAAGCCGTGCCACACTATGACTGCTCTCATCCTCCAGGAGCAGAAACGTATGCCAGCATTTATGCACCCCTGCCCCTCCACCCAGCCCCCAGGGTGCCCAGTCACAACACACACACCTCCTGCTACTTACTGGCCGTCCTAGTATATCAATCTGCCTCTCCAGGTCCTCCAACAGGGTCACCACCTCCTCCCCACTCTCCAGCTGATGTTCTTTCACCAGGGCCTGCAGCTCCGCGGGCAGGATGCCCAGAAACTGCTCCAGCACCAGCAGCTCCAGGATCTGCTCCTTGCTGTTCAAATCTGGCCTCAGCCACTGGTGGCAAAGTGCCCGGAGCTGGATCAGAGCTTCTCGGGGTCCTCGTGTCTCCTGGTAGCACAGCTTTCTGAATCGCAGGCGAAACAGCTCTTGGCCAGGAGGGTTTTGTTCATATCGACTGGATTCCTGGTCCCAACCATGATCTTCCTCGACCTTGACAATTACAAGGTCCTCTTCAGGAGCCTGGCTGGGTGGGGATGGGGCTAAAGACTTTCTTGACTCTGCAGCCATGTAGGGCTGGAAAAGTTCAGGAGACTTGTTTCCACTACCTTCTTTATCTTAAGAGAAGAATCTTCTGAGGTCCTGTTCTTTAAAGGGACTTCTTTAGAAATATAAGTTTGGGAACTGAAAATAAAACAAAACAAGAAAAATATTTTCCAGGTTTATATCATCAAGAAAAGGTAGGGGAAGCAAACACTGTGCTTTGCAGTATCTCAGACTCCACAGGCTGAATGCTTTGGCATCCACATTTTACACTTAACCACAATGGAAATTCAAAGTATGTTTGCATTTGCTAAAACAGTGATTACCGCACAAATATGCATAACTAACCAAACAACAGAAATCTGGGTTGTGGCGGTGGCGGCAGGGGACAAGTTACTCTTGAGGGACCCCAGCTGTGGAAAAGGGGCACCTGCTTCAGTGAGTTCTTCTACTAAAGGGAGGAATTCTGAACAAGGCTGAACTCTACACTGCCCCGAAGTTGTAAAAAGTGTTTCTTCTTGTACAATTATCCAGACAACACCACCATTTTCTGAATACAATACAAAGAGCAGAATAGCTTAACAGCGAAAACAGGTTTCCATAGATAACTGGGGCTTCCCAAAGCAAAATGTATCTTTTTTTAAAACGCGAATTTTATTGTGATGGAAATGCAAAATTGTTGCGTAAAAGCAATTCACTTGGTGGAAAAACAACTGTAAAAAGACAATGTGGGGGCCGTTTCCTATTGTAGGACAAATAAGCTCGACTGCAAATTACACCACTAATCTATGAGCGATGAAGAAAACGAGCACTCCTGAAAGGTTACCCCGCAAGAAACTTGGGGACGCGGACAGGGCTGGGGACTGTCCCCACAGCCCGGGCGCCACCTCGGCCCGGCCCCACTAGGACACTCAGGCCCGTCTCCAGCGGCGGCCGGTCAGGCCACAAAGCGCCCCTCAGGCCCGGGGCGAAAAGTACTCACCGCGAGTCCCGGGCGCCGCCCGGGGTGGGGAAGAGAGACGGCGAACGGCGGACGGACCGGGGGAAGAGCAGGAGAAAAAGGGGCGAAAGCCGTAACGCGACCAGGCCCCTCCGGCCCCCAACTTCCACACCTGCCGGGGGGACAACACCGGCCAACGCGCATCTTGCCCAAAGGTACTTCCGGCAGCTCTCTAGGAATCCTGGCGGTCTGAAAGCTCTATGGTCGGCGCCCCGGGCTCCTCCCGCGCCTGCGCGTCGCAGGGTCGCAGGCCCCCGGAGCCGGGAGGTCCGAGCGAGCGCTCGGAGCGTCCCCCCCACGCGGGTTCGCCGGGCTCGGGTCGGGTCGGTTAGATGCGGCTGCAGTCAAGTGTTCTCTTCAAATACAGGCCGGTCCTTGAGGAATGCGTTAATCGTCGTTCAGTTTTTAAAATCCCTATGGCACCTAGTGATAGTACACTTTATACTATTAATCTTCAAAAACAACTCATCGAGTATAAATGCTTTTCGAATCTCGACCTATCTTCCACCCTTTCCTACCTCAATGGCTTGCACTCGCCCACCAAACCTGCGTTTGCAGTGTCGCCTTTTCACCGCGAAATCTGCGGCGTCAGCTTCAGGAGCGGACCTCGGTTTCGATACGAGTCCTTCTTTACATCCCGCGGGTTCAAGTCTTCGCCTTTCAGGCTGGGACCTCGGGGCGGAGGCTGTGGCACATTACTACTGCTGTTGTTTTGGTCCCACATCTTTCACTCCTCCCGCACTTTCCCGAAGCACCCGCTTCTTCCGGTCTCAGGAGCCCCTCACTTTTCACCGTCGTCTCCGCTTCTGCTCCTGCCGACGCCACGGCCGAGGTTTCCTCTCGGTCCGCAGCCCTAACCCAGGAAGACCCCGTCCCAGTATTAGTTTTGATTTGGTTTTAAGGGTCCCGTAATCTAATCACAACAAAACAAAAGCCAAGCACGGAGACGTCCCAGTGCTTCTAAACTCTCGAAACACTCATCGCTCTTTATTTCATAGCTATGGACTCCCGGCTGGAAGTAACTGGAAGTAACTGGCAACAGACTAGACCTCTGCTCTTTCTTCTTTTACCTTAAAAAATGTAATTTTTAAAACCCAAAGTTGTAGTTCATAAGTAAAATAGCATTATGACCTTTACAAAGATTTCTCAAAAGGCACTAATATAATAGTAACAGATGAAATTGATAAATTTGACTTCATCAAAATTTAAATCTTCGGCTCAAGGAAAAAATCACCATTAAGAAAGTGTAAAGAGCGCGCGCAATCGTCGGGCTGTACCTGCCGTCCGTGGGGGGCGGCGGGAGACCGACTGGCGGACACGCTCCGCCGCGGCCCCCGCTCCCGCCCCTGCCGACCCCGCGCGACGGGGGGCCCCTGGCGCCTCCGCCCAGCGCCGCTGCTGCCGCGCGACCGGTCCCGTGCGCCGGACGCGAGACTGGCCTCAGAAATAGTGGCTTTTTAATTTATTTATTGCAAGCGTATTTCTTTTAATGACTCCAGTAAAAAGATGAAGCATCAAGCAAATAAAAGTGGAAAGTGTCTGCACCTGTAACTCCTCTCGCTGGCGCCGACACGCAGTCAGGCTCCGGGCTCTGCGGGCGGCCGGCGGTTTCTAAGAATTTGAATAAAGGTTTAGGGTCATCTGCCGGAATGTGCTGTGCAGAGCCATAAACTTCCCATTTTGTTTGGATCAGCTAGGCCAGTAGGAATGGACCGAGGCCTTGTCACTGGTGATGCCTCAGACATTGGCTGGCTAGGTGACTACCTATCTCCTATGCCAGAGTTGTTTTGCTCTTTAAATGAAAATCTGTAGATTCTCTCCTCCCCCATCCCAGAAAACAAAACAAAATAATGCTTTTTGGATTTTAAAGTAGAAAATGATAGTACTACCCAAAATTCTTTATTTCAGACCATGACAATAGATCCTTTTAACGTAGGCTCAAGATCAAAACAGAATATTCTCTAAGCTCAGAGAGACTATTGACTCCAAGGGTTTTGATCAAGGCCGTAACAAATCTTCCTTTGACATGCTCTGATTTTTGTTGTTTGCAGGGAGAGACATAGAAATGCGTGTGTGCCGCGTGCAGTGTCCACCAGTATCAGTGCCTGCCCAAGTTAGGAAAATTACATTCCTGGTTCTGTATGAGAAGGGTGTGTAAAGCAACATGAAACATTAGTCCTCACTTTGTTTTAAATTGCAGACTAATGGTAATTTTTTTCAGATCTGGATTTTCTTCTTCAAAATTGAGTTTTTTTATCTTTTGGATTTAATGAAGTATTGCTAGCTAAAGCCAGTCTGACATGGTGAGAGAGATGCCAGGCTGATGAAAGGTGTGCAGCCTGATTTAAAACCAAACCCTGAACCCTTTTAAAGAATAAACATATTTTACATGCTCAAAAAGAAAGTGTAAAGAAGCAACAGAGTGGAAAACACTGGCAATGTATATTTCTGACAACTGGAATTCAGAATATATAAAGAACTCTTACAACTCAGTCATAAGACAAACCAACATTAACGGGCAAAGATTTTATTACACACTTTACAAGAGAATATCTATATGAATATTCAACAGCATTACTCATTAGGGAAATATAAAACAGCCTACAATGCGTCAGAATGGCTAACGTTAAAATGACTGACAATATCAAATGGGGAAGATAGGAAGCAACTGGAACCATACACTAGTGGCAGTGAAAATGGTACAAGAAGTTTATAAAAATGGCAGTTTTTAATGAAGTTAAAGAATACCTACTTTATGACCAGCTCTCACTCCTAGGTATTTACCTAAGAGATATGAAAACCAAGTCCAGAGCAGCTTCATTCATGACAGGAGCAAATTGGACAAACCCAAACGGTCAGCAACAGTGTTATGTTCACACAGTGGGATACTATCCAGAAATAAAATGGAGCTACTGATAGATGAACAGCGTTCATGAATATCAAAAATATTACATAGCCTTATATGAACATGTTCAAAAACAAGTAAAATTAATCTGCAATGACAGAAGACAAAAGTGTTTACCTTTGATGGGTGTTCTGGTTACATGGTTGCATATGTATGTAAAAATTAAATGAGCTGCACACCTGAATTTGTGTATTTTACTAATTAAAATACATTTTTTTAAAAAATGGGCACCAGACTTTTTTTTTAATGTTCTTATTGATTTTTTAGAGAGAGGGAGAGAGAGAAAGGGGAAAAAAGAGAAACATTGATTGGCTGCCTCCTGCACACATCCCAACCTAATTCTGCCCACCCCGTATACTCAGTGGAGACACTGTAGAAACTGACCTGCCATTCTTGACAGACACACATTCTACCTGATGAGCAAAGACTGACAGTAAAGGGGACAGAGGGTTGCTCTCCTTCCCTTTCCTTCTGTGTTGCCATTTTCTGTAAGTGGTCGAGTAACACAGGGAAGTAACACAAATAAGGAAGAATACTGTAGGGCTCCTTGGTTGTTCCTGTTTCTCAGACGTCGCCATTTGCCATCTTTCTGATATATAAGCAAGTCCTGATTGCAGAAGAAAGTATGGTCTCACCTGGCTGTCAGCACCTGACTGACTCAGACCTAACATGCTTACCTTGTATGTGTAGAGGTGGAAAAATTTCCCTTCTCGGTTCTTTTATTGGTCTAGTATCAAATTCACATAAGAAAGATTAACAGGAGAAAAACAATTTTAATTTTGTACATACAGAAACACCCTAAAGTATAAGACCCAAAGGCAGTCAGGCAATTGAGGCTTGTCTGCCATCCAAAGCTAAGGAATGGGATTGGGGCCAGGGGCTCCAAAGGGGAGGAGGCAATTCATAGGAAGATAAGAGCTGATGTTTAGTAGTCAGATGGTTCCCCAGTCTTACACACAGGTCATTCAGATAAACGTTAACTCTATTAATAACTCTCTCTCTGGGACAGGCCCGCTATCTAAATGCTTTTAAGCTGTTAAAGGGGGAGGTAAAAGTTTTTCCTGAGTCTGCTGGGTCTCAACTTCCTTCAGCTCAAGGTAATTCACATGCCAAAGTGGCCTATTTTGGGGTGGGCTCCTCTGCTCCCCTTCATACTCCAAGCCTCACTGAACTCCCACGACTCATGGGCCCACTGAAATTTGTGCTCTTGGGGGACACAAATGCTCAAAATGAATGGGGGAGCCAAGAAACACAGACGTCCCCTCTGGTCAGGCACATGCTCCATTGTCCTATTTAATTCACGTACAACGCACAAGTTTACAGATAAAATTAAGAGCCCTGGCTGGATTCCCAGTCAAGGGCATGTACCTGGGTTGCAGGTTCAATCTCTGCCCTGGTCGGGGCACATGTGGGAGGCAACCAATCAATGTGTCTCTCTCACATCAATGTTTCTCTCCACAACTCCCCCTTCCCTTCCACTCTCTTTAAAAATCTATGGGAACAGATATCTTTGGGTCAGGATTAACCAAAAAAACAAAACCAAAAAAAGATAAAGTTAAGAATTTCAAGACTGGGACAACAGCATTAAGCCAAGCTTCTGACCACAGGACTTCTGAGCACGCAGGGAGTCAGTGACGGAGCAGGTAAGTCGCCACCTTTGAGGTGAGACCAGCACACGTGACTCACTGGGGATGCACAAGGCACGCAACAGCGGAGAAGCTTTAAACAAACAGGTGATAAATGTCGGGGAAATGTCACCTGGAATTCAAATCTTATCAAAAACATGAGAAATCATATGGGAGAAAAGTCTCCCAATTGTGGCGACTGTAGGAAAGCCTACAGTCAGCATTCCCACTTTTCTGGACATGAGAGAGCCCACACTGGGGAGAACTGAATCGCTGTAATAAGTGTGAGAAAACCTCATTTTGCTGCTCCCCTGAACTCCCCCCCCCCCACTCCCCTGAAGTGAAGAATGCAGGAAAGCTTCTAGCAGAAGCACTGGCCTTGTCCAGCATCTGAGAATCCACAGAGGAGAGAAACTCCAGCATGTGATGAGAGTGAGAGAGGTTCCAGGTGGTTCAACTCTGAGAAGCAGCCAGACTGCCCAAGTGGCTACACACTGAAGCAGTTTCATTAAGAATTCAGTAATAAAAAGGATGCTGTGGGAAAGAGCATGAGAAACACTTCAAGCACTTTGAGGTCTTTTCCTCTTGACATGGCAATTTTTCCAAAGTCAAACCCTCGTATGGAGATAATCCTTTAGACAGAGTCATTAACTCTTGTCTGCAGCAGGCCAGGCACCTTGGGGTAGTGGTTTAACTGTGTCTCCGGGTGAGCAGCTGTAGGTTTGGAGAATCCTGCTTTTCACCTCATGACCTTGTAACTGCTGACAACTGAATTCCTTTATACCCAGAATTTTCTTCAATGAAATGAGGATATTACAGGATAAACAAGGCATTTGAGTAGATGTGCTTCTGGCTGGTTTAAAGTTTCAGGACCTTTACTTTTGGTACTAACTCCCTTCCACACTCACTGGTGGTTAGAGAACCCGCTGCTATTGAGAGGCCTGCAGAACTGCAGTCTCTGTCCCTTCAGCACACGAAAGTGCCCACGAATCCACAGCACATGGGGCAGGAAGGTCCCAGTTTCAGGGCTCTGTCTGCATCCTCCAAATCTAGGTTCACTTCCATTTGAACACATTCCTCACCTGTCCCCACCTCCTGCCTCATTTCCTTCCACTCCCCTCCTGTCTGTTGGGATCTCTGACTCTGGCCTCTTGCCTTGGCTGCTCTTCTTCTGGTTGTACTTCCTGGCACAACCTCGATGCGACTCCACCCCACGTGCTGGAAAGCCATCACCACCTGTGTCCTCATTTCACATGACCCTCAGGTTCTGTGTCTTCACTTATAGAGCAGTGTTGTTGTCCAGAACCACTGACTAGGGCTGAGGACCATATTCTACCTAAATCTCCCCCACACTGTGATCAAGGTTATTTTCCAAGAAGGTCCTTCTTTTTCCTATCTCTCCACTGCTAGATATCCTATTTACTCGCCTCCCCCAACTCTGCTCTTCTGGTTTGACAGCCCAGCCTCACAGGAAGCACACGGAGGTCGTGGCCCCACACAGGACAGCGCACCAGAGACCCAGAGAGAGGAAAGAGACACTGGTTGTTCAGTCACTCACCCCACCAGTATTTATTTTGTATTCTGTGTTTTCCACATTTTGCTATTTCCTTAGCATTCCCTATGAAGTTAAGTTCCTCACATGAATAGGCTTTCCCTCTTGTGAATTCTCTCATGCTGACTGAGGTGTGAGCTCTGACTGAAGGCTCTTCCGCACTCGCTGCACTCATAGGGTTTCTCTCCAGTGTGGACTCTCAGGTGTCGAATGAGGTGTGAGCTCACTCTGAAGGTTTTCCCACACTCGCTGCATTCATAGGGTTTCTCCCTGGTGTGGATTCTCTGATGCAGGATGAGGTGTGAGTTCAGGCTGAAGGCTCTCCCACATTCTTTGCATTCAAAGGGTCTCTCCCCAGAGTGGACTCTCTGGTGTCTAATGAGATCGGAGCCCCCCCCAAACCCTTTCCCACATTCCTTACACTCATAGGGCCTCTCTCCAGTGTGGATCCTCTTGTGTCTGGTAAGCTTGGAGCTGTGTCTGAAAGCTTTCCCACACTCGCTACACTGATGGGTTTTCTCCCCACTGAGAACTGTGGTCTGTTTAGTAAGATTTGGGTGCTTGAGAGATTTTCCACATTGGGGAATTTTTTCTCCAGCATAAATTCTTTGATGCTTAATAAAACCTGAATTCCACTTGAGACTTTGGTCATAGGTACCATGTTTACAAGATTTCTGGTGTGTAAATTCATTTGAGTTCAGGTTTACACTTCTGTCACATCCACCATGACTTAATATTTCACCTGAGAGTATATTTTTGTGGGTGAGGATTTTGCTAAAACCTCCATCCTGAGCAGACAATGGTCTCCGAGGCTCCCCAGGTTCGTTTTCCTGCTGCCACTTTATTCGGCCTGCAGACTTGGAGACGTCCTGAGGCTCCGGAGATTCCTCTGATGCAAATCCCGAAGGTCTTCCTGATAAAATTCTCTGTGAGTTCATTTTTTCATGAATGTCCAGGTTTGGGATAGACCCACTGTTTTCACTCTCATTATCTAAAATGATAATGATAAAAGAGATAAATACCTGTTTGCTGAGCTAGAAGAAAAGAAATTTTTCAGATACACCCAGGAGAATGTCGCTACTTCACTCAGCCACTCTAAAAACGTGGCCTTTCAAATGAGAGGCAAGAAGGACACAAAAGAAAACATCAGTACAAGCAGGTCATATGTACAGCGGTTAGCAGAGAGAGGAGACAGACTCCCAGGGATGAGCAGATGAAACAGAAAAGACTGGAAAGACTATCACCACCAGCAAGAACAAGGAGGAAGAGAAAGGAAGGAGAAAGAACTATGAGTGAGACTGAGGGGTCTTGGGGGACTCTGGGTCTAGGATTCATGCCTATGGTTAGGCTTAGAGTATGCATATGTGGAGCAGAAAACATCCGCCCATCTATCCATCCGTCCACTTCTTCCACAGTAACCAAGTCCTCTCAGCACTTTCTACTAAACATTCCCTCCCTACATCCCTTTCTTGACATTTCTGCTACATCACCATTTCCTATCTAGGTAGCTGTTTTGCCTCTGAACTATTTTTTTTCCTAGTCATCCTGAACACCATTGCCAGACTGTCATGAAACCCTGTCACGCTCTAACACCCCACCACGAACCTTCAATCTCTTTTCCTCCACAACAGGAACCACTTATGGTCTAGCCCTCACAATTCTTCCCTTTTAGCTCGTGACTCTATACCATGCTGGAATCAAGCAGCCCCTTTGTTACAGGGGATCCTTTCTCTGGAAGATGCTAGGGTAGGGAAGGGGTTTAGGTAGCCCTGGTCTTAGGGTGGAGGAAGGTCCACTTTTAGACAGTGTGGATGGAAATGTTTCCAGAACAAACTTGAAAGCAGAATCTAGGTATTTAAAAAAATTACTATATGTTATTCTTGAGTTTGTTTTTAGTGTCTCTCACAGCTAACATGATGTCAAGTCCGTGAACTTATAAACAGGAGTTTCAGAACAGTGGTGAGTATTCTATGGAGGTGTCACCAGAAGTATGGCCAACTTCCTATAAAAACATGAGAGAGCTCTATAAGATGGAAAGCCCAGAAGGAAAGGCCACAGCATGGATCTTGCTCTGTCAGCTGTACTCTGAACATGCCTCTCTCTATGAACAGTTTCTGTTTCTGCTGCTGTTTCTTCCCCTTTTTTCATCCTGACATTTTCTCAACTCCTTCAGTTTTCTTTCCTTTAATTTACTCATAGATAAAAACATGCATGTTCTGGAAATATTCTGGAAAAGGGAGAATATTCTCTCCCTCTCTCTCTAATGACTAATAACACAGAGGAAAAAACGTTCTCAACTTCTCCTTGGGTGACAAAGGACCCCTACAGCTACTGGGGCAATCTGAGAAGGGAGAGTCCCTGTCCCACACCTCTAGTGCCATGGACTTACCACAGTCCAGTGGGAGAGGGGGTTCTGAAGAACCCTGAAGGTCCTTGGCCTCCACCAGCTGGAGCTGGACAGTAAGTGTTGGTTTAGGAGGTGCCACCTTTCTCCTGAATATTTCTTGTCCATGTCCAGAGACTGGAACCTGAGAAAAATAAAGTGTATCTGGGCTTATGAGAGAGTCCCTGCTGGAATGAAACATCTTCCCCAAACGAAGAGAACCTCCTGAAGGAAGAACCAAATCGGACTCAGCTGTAAGATGTGACATAGTAACAAACAGAGAGCAAAGGAGACATACATGCACCCTGAACTAGGAGCTCCTCCGTCTCCCACTATGGATGTCATCCACTCTCGTGGTCTTGGCTTGCCCATACCCTCTGTACCTGAGACGTGGCCTCACTGCTGCCGCTCTCCACATCTTCCAGCACTGTCACGGCCTCCTCCCCGCTCTCCGGGTGCTGCTCCCGCACCCGGGCCTGCAGCTCCACGGGCAGGATGCTCAGGAACTGCTCCAGCACCAGCAGCTCCAGCATCTGCTCCTTGCTGTGCATCTCGGGCCGTAGCCACAGCCGGCAGAGCTCGCGGAGCCGGCTCAGCGCCCGGTGTGGCCCAGGTGCATCATGGTAGCTGAACCGCCTGAAAAGTTGCCGGCACAGCTCCTGCTTGAGAGAATCACTTCTCTGTGAGCAAGCATCCTGCTCCCAGGCAAAACCTTCGTCCTCTACCTTCACTCTCAGGAGCCCTTCTTCCTCCTGAGGATTCTGAGCTGCAGCTTTCTTTGACTCTGTCATCATCTTGGGATAGAATGATCAGAAAGCCCAGTTCTGCTTTGTGAAGGGTCTTATTTAGTTTCAAGAGCTCTCCTGGGGGGGGGGGGGTGTAAAAAATTACTATTACTGTCTAGAAGATGAAAGATCACATTATGGAAATAGACGTTTTCTATTACACAAAGATGTACTTACTATGTGTAAGAACACTGAAATGTCTGCTTTGTGAATACAACTTATATAATTCCTACCTCAAAACAGCTTAAAATTTAAACTTAAAAGCACGATAATTTAGGGAGCATCTGAGATCTTGCTCCTGGCATATGCTATCAGTTTGGCTAAAATAAACTCATAAAAATTCAAAAACAACAACAAAACACACACAAGATAATTTAAACGAGAAACATTAAATATAATATAAATACAAGGCAGTATTAAATGTTAACATGCCACATGCAATTAAATTATTTCTAAGTTACACAGACAATAAGGACCAGGGACAAATGAGAGAAGAGCTTCATAAGGTTGGAAACAGGAAAGAGCACAGAGGTCACAATGGTCAGGGAAAGCTACCTAAAAACTAACTTCTGAAGAATGGGTGGAACTTGACGAGGTTGTGGGAGACAAGAAGTCACAAACAATGGAATCTTTGACATTGAGGCTAACCATCTTACCGATAAAATAAAATATCATAAACCAGCAACATAACTTTCATAGGTCTTCTGCGCGTCTAGTTATTGAATATTAGATCCCCAAGACTTGTGAGCACACGGGAATGGTCTGTCTAGTTTCTGAACTGAAACACTGAATGGCAGGAATTTAGAGGTGACGCCTGGAGTACAATAGTGAAATGCAAACATCAATCCTTTGGGTCTGCCCACTAAACATTCCATCAAGTTGGCTTCTGGGTGTCCCACTGACAAGCACTTTATTAACAATGTTAACACACACAAAGCACTGGGCTAGGAGTGGTAGCTCAGTGGTTCCCAGCGTAGGCTGGGTTTAGAGCTGGGCTCACTGCCTAATCGCCACGTGGGAACTTTGTCAGAAACAGATTCCTGGGCCCAGCTCTGGGGATGCTGACTTGGTTAGCATGAGGTGCGCCCGGAAAATCTGTATTCTGATGTACAGCTATAAGGAATTGAAATAGAGCGTTTGAGTTTGCAAGAAATTTGCAAAATCTTTGGAATGACACAAAACACACATGGATATAAACCACTAAAATAAAACATGTTCCACATGACACACTGAAAATGCTTGATAAATGCTTTAAGCTTTAGTACTAAACACGCTGTATGGTGAAGCTGAACAGACTAACAGGTGTGAGGTAGGGAGAGAATGAGTGTCTGTGTACACGTCGTAGCAAATATTTCCCGGAGTTGTGTGTGTTGGGGGGGGGGGGTACACTGGATGCTAAAGGGTGAGAAAGATTCAGAAAGGCAAGAAGGGGCAGGAGCTGAGAGGCGGGATGGCCAGCAGGTGTTGGGAGAGGTCTGCAGGGCCTAGCAGGTGGAGGGCTAAGAGTCCACTGTGTCCAAAAGGTGTCAGCACAGCCCCTGGGAACACATGTCCACCTCATATTACTGTTAGTTGTTTGGCTGTTTTTCTTCATCAACTGACTGGAGGTCCATGAGGTAAAGCACTGTGCATTTTCAATATCCACTCTTAAGTTCCCATATTTGTTGATTTATTGGATAAAACTGGAATTGAGGAAAGTCTGAGATGCTTTTGCTTTGAATATTCTATACTTAAGATGATAATGACACACCCACTTGGAAAAACATTTCCAACAGATGTCATGAGATGTTAATGGGAAGGAGGCAGGGATGGAAACAGATTGAGACAAGAGCCATAGGAAGGGAAGATGAAGACAAACATCAGGATTAATTCTTCAGGAGTACGACCCTTGCAGAATCCTGCTCAGACTGAACCTTGGAAACAGACTGAGTGGGTGTGAGACCCGACGCTGGCAAGGGCACGGGGGAGTGGTCAGCGCCGTGGCGGGTGAGACTGTCCCTCCCGGTCGCCTGGACGGTTTTGATACTTCAGGGGCATCGTGTCACTCAGCACAGTTGCTGACCGGACCCACGACCCCCTTACGGTCCAGCTCTCCTGCTAAGCAGCGGTCGCACGCACCTGTCACCTCCTCCAGTGAAGTCCTGCCCGCAGGTGTCTCCTCACTTCGCACCCACTTAAAACAGTCCACAGCTCCAGGGAGAACTGCTCAGTCCTCGGGGTCGGCTGGCTTTTAATTGTCTCACTAGCTTCGAGTTAATAAACATTCCGCGAGCACCTCGCGATCCCCGCGTCGGGGAGACCCCGCTCAGCCGACGCGCGGACAGACGCCAGAGGCCGCGGGACAGACAGCACGCGGGGAGGGGCGGGGTCTGCGCGGCGCGCCGCGGCCCCGCCCTCGGGACGCGCTCACCAGCCGGAGCTGCGAGCACCGGTGCCTCCGAAAGGGCGGCGACTCCTCCCGCGAGAAGCGGGCGCTCCGGGCGGGCTGCGGGCACCAGCGGCAGGCCCGGCCCAGACGCCGCTCCGCGCCCGAGAGCCCCAGAAGCGCTCGGCAGGAAGGCCGCCTCCCCTGCCCACGCCCCCTGGCCGGCGTGGTGACGCGAGCCCCGCGGGTAACTATGGAAACCACACGCTCCTCCCTCCGGGCGCCGAGCCCAGTTCCACCCCCTCCTCGGGATTCCTGAGGTCCGCGGACAGAGCGCCGCTGGGCTGCAGCCCCGAAGGGGACATGCGAGGACTAGGTGTTTGCAGGGGACAAAAGGCCGAACGCCCGGGTCCCCAAGCTCGCACTCACCTCTCCCGTAGGGCTGGCTCCGACCGGACACTTCCGGTGGAAGGACGGCGCCGCGTCACCCGTTTCTCTCCACGGACAGCTCTGAGTGTGCGCGGAAGACGCGCCAGCTTCGGGCTGCGATTCCCAGAAGGCCCCGGGTCTCCTCGGTGCTCGGACTCCATTTCCCAGGGGTCTTCGCCAAAGTCCCGAGGTTCTCGGAGCTTGAAGGAGGCGGAGTCTCGCCTCAGCTTCCGGGTCCTGACCTGCGCTCCGGCGCCTGCGCGGTCGGGGCCTCGACCTCAGTCGGGGCAGGAAAGGCGAAGCGCGCGTGACGGGGCCGCCGCGCACCGCGCGTTTGCGAAGCTGCCCCGGCTCTTCGGGACCTGGGTTCACCCGCGCCCCGGGCGCACCTGTGCGGAGTTGCTCACAGCCCCGGCTCTCAAGTGTGGATGCGCTTGGATCCCTTTCCCTATGCAGAGAACTACACCATTAGCAATAAGTTGCATTCGCTACCCTTGCCCGCCCGTCTGAGGGAGCCACTATTACATATTTTGTGTTTATTGTCTGCTTTCATTTAAACGAGATAATTCTACAATTTTATAAAATATATGCTTGTCTAACCTCTATGCTGTACACCTGAAAGTAACACAAAATATGTTGAGTGTAAACTGTGACTGAAAAATAAATACAGCAAAAAGTTCTATTACACACTCATGTCCAAACAATAGATGGTTCGACCTAAAAGGCATCATGTCACAGGTGGGATGGTATTTGCTTCTTCTCACTCCACAGGGTTACTAAGATTTATCCATATTGTTGAGTTTAGATTAATTCTCATGACCATAATATTCCAGTCGTGAATGTAGCACTGCGTTCGTCCGTTCTCCGAGAGGTGGGCAGATACACCAGCACCTCGGGCCCGGATCACTGCAGTCACCTCAAGGGGTCCCACTGCTTCTGCCAGGGTCCCCCAGTCTGTTCTCAATAGAGCAGCCCTGGCGATGCTATGAAAGCTGAAGTTCCATCATCTCCTGACAGGTAGCAGAATAGGCCTCCCCAAAACATACACTTGAAAAACAGCAAACAGAGGCTTGCTCTGAACTCCCCTTATCTGCCTAAAGACAGGAACTCCAAAAGCAATTCAATTGTCATAAATCCCCTCCCGGGGAGTTTCATCCACCAGGGAAGATTGGCACAGGAGGTTGAAGACAAAGAGAATTTAAAAATTACTGTATGGCTAACATTTTGAATATGATAGAATTGAATTATTCATTTTCTGATGCTATTGTAGGACCATGCTCAAGCAATACTAAATAGCTGGATGAACATGGCGATCCAGTAACTTTAGAGCTGGCAATGTGTTTGGACTAGCCTAACTAACTTCAAGATAGCTCCCAAAAAGGTGCATATAAAACTAACCTAATGTAGATAGATGTTTTTAGATCTTTATAATCCCAAAATATCCTTTTCTTTTTTAAAATATATTTTTATTGATTTTAGAGAGAGAGGAAGGGAGGGAGAAAGAGAGAGAGACAGACAGAAACAAACATCGATCTGAGAATTCAAGACACATTCATTGGTTGCCTCCTGCACGAGCCCTGTCCCAACTGGGGATCAAACCTGCAACCCAGGTGCATGCCCTTGACCTGGAATCAAACCACTGAGACTTTTTAAAAAACTGGTTATTGCATTTGCCTGGTTTCTTTATTAACTAAGTTGAATACAATCTGTAATATATATTTTATGTCTATGTCATCTCACCTTTCTTCTGGGAGTTAATTCTTTTTACTAAGATACATGCATATTAGGTGTAGCTGCAGTTGATTCATACTGACTCTGGATACACTTCTGTGCTACCCCTATTTTTAAAAATCCAAGAGTGTTTGCCCATTGGCTAAAGTTATTATAAGCACAAAATAAATGGTAGTGTTTGAAAAAAAATCTCAGCACACCTGTCCTGTCCACTGGTGCCCTTGTCACCTCCCTATTTCTAAGGTATAGATGAGTCATTGTCAGTGGGGACATGACAATGGCCTTTACCAGGCCACTCCCCCAGGCCAGAGCCATCAGTCGTAAGCACAGCTGGGGGTGCATGAGAGCGGCGCAGTGCAGGGGCCTGCAGAAGGCAGCATAGTGGTACAGTGGTTACAGGCCAAGGCAGACCTCCCCCCACCACCCTCCACCCCCAAACAGGAAAGAGAACAGCTGGATGTGGAAACTGCAAACGGTGATAGCTAATGGTCTTGTCAGGGCCCCACAAGTTGACAAGCATCTGTGGGGTGTGACTGGTTCTGAAGCAGAGATTCAGGAAGGAAAGATTGGCCAGGAAGAAGTACATGGGGGTATGAACTTGAGGGTCTAACATGCATACAAGGATGATCGTTGGATTTCCCAACAGGGCAACTGAGTATGGGGTAAAATTGACTGTGAAGAGCCTGGAGTATCAGGGAAGCCCACTGATACTGAGCTGTCACTGGATTTTCCCATTGCTTTCCTTTTACATCATTGGTACAGTTGGTAAGAATGAAATGAAGAATATTTCATCTATAGTTTGTGAAAACCACTGAATATTGGTGTTTTTAAGGAACAGATAAGTCATCAAGGACGACTCTACTCTTATTACTGTGGTATAAGGATGCATTATAGTAGAGGTAGAAAGTAATGACAAGGTGAGATGAGACTGATGCACCAGAAGCTGTATAGAAGTGATTACAGATCTCAACCTGTGAAGACGGAATGACAAGCAAGCAGAATTGCCTTCCATGTGTGAGTTGTAGTTTCTTCCAGAAGACAAGGAGTTTTAAAAGCCATGTGATTTCTTTTTCTTACAATTTGACTAAAGTGATAGAGTAATGGTGTATCGCTGCCTCAGAGAGAAGGTAAAAGGGGTAATAACCACAGGAGTTATGGAGAAAAGAGGGAACTGTAATAGAAAATCACAGTAGCATTCCTCCTTCTGTCTACCTCCACTGGGGCCAAATACCCCACCTTCAGGAGGTTGTCAGGCAGACACGTCCTGCTGCCGGGAAGATTAACAGTGTAGATTTGGAAGCTCTTAGAGACCCAGATTGAGTACCAATTTCTTAGCATCAGAAATGATTTCTTGTTGCAATCATGGGGACTGCACACTCCTTTGGATAATTAGCTGGGTTGCAGAAGAGAACATAGGAGTATATTCTTAGAGAAAATCTTGGAATAACATAATTCTTCCAAATTAAAAATATGTTAACACATAACCATATAAAAATGTAACCTATAACCATGGGTATATGCTACTTTAACATTTAAAAGAGTTACATAAAATTTTGGAAGGAAATAAACATAATTTAGCTTGAGTTTAATATTTAGGTTTGACTCCAGAACAATCTTAACCTCACAAAGATTATATATCTCTGCATCTCACTCCTCAAGCACGGGAACCACGGTGGTCAGCTACATCTTTTCTAGAGCCCAGGAGTCTGCATTTGTGACTCAGGATCACATTGCTCCAGGGCTCTCCAGCTGCCCAGTTTTCTGACCCACATTAATGTAACCACACATATCAACTACCCCACTGTTTTCTCACAACACCCTGGACTTTAGTAGAAAAAAAATAGTTTTATCTCTTTCTCAGAGTGACATTTAGTTAGAGAAAACAAATGTTTTTCAAAATCAAAGCAGAAAAACTATTTGCAGAACTGGGCCAAATCACAATTTGATTGGTAAAATCTAGCACAGCTTCCACTAGATATTTGTATGTTCCCTGTAAATTAAACTTCATGTTAATTCTGTGGGCTCAAGTGGAACCTGTAAACACAGTGACACCAAAAGCATTTTTGCACAAACTACTAGGTTTTGTGTGTGTTTTTTTACTTAAACAAATCAGCTTAGTTTTCTTTTTTCCCTTTTTCAATGTAATGGTGCACATAAGTTCGGAAGGAAGACTAGATATAACAGTACTTTGTTCTCTGCTTTTAAATATTTTGCAGTTCTTCATATGAACATAAAATTAATGAATGTAAATAACTATGAAGAACATACAGAATACTGAGTCATTTCCCCCATTTGTGAGTGAAAAGAAAATAGAGTCTATCAGTTCATCGAACAATTGCCCTATCTACCCTGACAGGTTCTAAAGCTGAGAAAGGATGGATGGAATCACAGATCAGATAAACTGAGGAGTGAGAAATGCTTGGAACTATTAACAAAAATCGTTTTTCTTAGGCCATTTCTGCTTCCTGGTAAAATTGAAATATGGCTACATTGACTCATTGATTCCCTCTGGATAATGGTGGAAAGTCTTAAGAGATCATGGATGATGTAGCCAGTGAGTAATTTTTAAAACTAGAATTGGCAGGGGAGTGATTTTCAACTTCTGCAGTTCTTGACAGAAGTTGGAAGAACAAAACCCTAGAGATCTTATTAGAACAGTTATTAGAAAGGAGCTCCTGATAAAATGACCTTCTTGTTTTCTGGGTGTCCACAGGGATCCAGCTCTAAGAGTGGAACTCATTAACATGTTCTCCACATGCATATGGCTATTTAAAAGTTTCAAAAGGGTTTCATTATTGTTCACAAAATGGAGCAATCTCTAGGGCTATCTGTCTTGGAGGAAAACCCTTGATTAGGGACTGACTGCCATGGGAGAGAATGGTGTCGGCACCTGTCACTACTGGGTTCACCCAGCTTCAAGGGGGCCTTAGAGCCACTCAGCAACCCTGGGATTCACCCAACTATATCACATCCCAACTTTCCAAACATCACTGGAACAACTGTCCCTCCCTTTGGGATGGCCTTTTGTCGAGCAGGGTCTTAGCCAGTGTGGAGCAGAGCTACCCTCTCCCAGGGACACTGTTGTTGATTCTGTTGTGTTTGTCAATGGCTCATCCACTCTGTGATGTTTTCACTTCCCATAAGTATTGTGTTCACTGCCATGTTCCTAGCAAAGTCTTAGTACATAGTTAATCAATATTTGTTGACTGTATCAGTTAATTTATAAAGGATAGTAATAGGCTCGGTGAAGACTTGCTATCATTTACAATGAACACTTTGGGGGGAAAATAGGCATAGGTAATTTTTCATTGAATAAAATATGAGGGCAAAAGTATCAACTTTATATTGACAATAAAATTGTGACTCTACCTTATTTCTCCTTCATGTATCTCTGTTTACTATTAGTACACATTTCTTAGTTTTTGACAACTATGTACATGTTGTTTAAAAATAAATAAAATAGAGAAATATAAATAAGTGGGAACAGGTGATATATAATAAAACTGAAGAGTCACATATACCATGTCTGAGAAATTTTGTATCTATAGATAAACTCTTCAACATATACCCAGGAGATAACACACAGAATGTTGATGTCATCTTTATTTGTAACAGCAGGGATGGGCAATGCTAAGCCACAAGGACGAGGCTCCACATTCTGGATGTGGACTGCGTTATTCATGCCCTTAAGAAACATCATCATGGCTCAGGATCACCTCTTACTGAGTTTATCGTAGGAAGAATCAACTGCATTCTAAACTTCTATCTTCTTTCAAAAATAACAGAATATTTTCTATAACCAAAACTAAACCCAAACCCATTCTTACAAGCCCTAACTAATCTAAAATAAAATCTATTCTATCTGAAAAAAGTGTAAGAATTAGTGCTCAGAATAGGAAAATATGCACATTGTATCTGAAAATGATATATTTTGAGAACAATTTATTAGGTATTTGTGTTTTTTCCCCCTGAGGGCTCTAGATTGACCTTAAGTTTCTTAAAGATATTGAAGGAGTTTAACTGAGAAATTGCTAAGGCAGCCTTTTATCCGGTATCTAGTGACACTCTTGGCGATACCCTCACATTTTGGAACCCTATCCACTTGCAGAAATTTTAATGCAACACGTTTTCCCAGATTACGAGATGAGGTTCATCCATCTGATAATATTTCAGACCTGAAGAAATACGCCTGCTTTTGAGACTCATTTATTTGACACAAACCATTCAAATCAGTTTTCGTTATGCCTGGGGAGGGGTTGCCGCCACCAATGTGAGGATGAAGAAGCCAAGGTCCTCCAATCATGAAGATGCCAACAGCCCCCAGAAGTCCATCCTGCTCTTCCCTATCTCTGTCCAAGACCATCCTGACAACATATGAGGAAAGTGGAGGTGAACAACCTTCAAACATTTTAAGCAAGAAGACCCTTTGCCCTTCTTTTGTCATGAATAAACTATTAAGTATTAAATATAAGCCAGAAATTCTTCCTCTTATATGAAGCAAATGCCTCATGATCTTTACATTCTTTCTTCTTCACTTTCTATTGCCTCAGAAGGTCAAACATCAATGTCATTAAACTCGATTACAGAAATGATTCAAAATACATGTGGCCCGTTAGGAGTCCGTGTTGGAGGTACTGAGTGCTAGAGAATCGAACAATGTGTTTTACCTTTCATTCAGGCCTTTGGCACTTATTATAAAACTACCTTTGAACTTTCTCGAGAGAATAAGTATTTCCCTACTTCTAAGTGCTTTCTTTTTATATATGTTGAGGACCTACTAAGTCCAATCATTGTCATGGAAGCTGGCACAGGTACAAAAATGCCTGGTGTCTACATTCATGCCTGCTATTTTGCAAGCAGAGCTCACCGCTGGGTCCAACTCGGGAACACTGCATTTCCTCAGCCTAGCTGACCCACTGAATTCCCTGCCCATCTCATCAAGTGTCTCTTCAGTCCATAATGTCAGAGTTTCCTTTATTTGTTAGGTCCAACAACATGTAGGGAAGGTAGGTCAAAAGAGAATCACAAAATTTGATCACATTTTACTATATGCCTGCACCCCCCTTCCCTAGCACCTTCTTCATGGCCTCTTTGACATCTTTGTTTCTCAGTGTGTATATAAGGGGGTTAACACTGGGAGTGACAATTGTGTAGAAAAGAGTAAGGAACTTGCCCTGGTCCTGGGAATAAGTGTTTGCTGGCTGGAGGTACATGTATATGATTGTACCATAGAAGAGAGAGACAACAACCAAGTGGGAGCTGCAGGTGCTGAAGGCCTTCTTTCTCCCGGCAGCAGACTTGATCCTAAGCACGGCTCGCGCAATGTACCCGTAAGAGATGAGGGTGAGCGTGAGCGGAGCCAGAATGATAAAGATTGCCAAAGCCAAAGCCAGTGCCTCCAGGGTCATGGTATCGACACAGGCCATGCCAATCAGTGCTGGCATCTCACAGAGAAAGTGGTCCACCCGCCTGTGCCCACAGCGGGGCAGCATCAATGTCTGGGGTGCCATGATTAGAGAATTGCCAAAGCCACTCAACCATGCCACAGAAGCCAACTTCCCACAGAGGCGTGGGTGCATGATGACCGTGTAGTGCAGGGGTTTGCAGACAGCAGCATAGCGGTCATAGGCCATGACAGCCAGGAGGACACACTCCACCCCACCCAGAGCCAGGACAAAGTAGAGCTGCGTGGCACAACCCAGGTAGCTGATGGTCTTGTCTGGCCCCCACAGGTTGTAGAGCATCTGAGGGATGGAGCCGGTGGTGAAACACATGTCTAGGAATGAGAGGTTGGCCAAAAAGAAATACATAGGTGTGTGCAGTCGGGAGTCCAGAGCTGAAAGCAAGATGATGGTCATGTTGCCAAGAAGAGTCAGCAGATAAAAAGTGAGGACAGCCACAAAGAGGACCAGCTCCAGGCGGGGCCGGTCAGAGAAGCCCACCAGGATGAAGCCTTCAGAGGAACTGATGTTGTCCTTTTCCATCACCTGTGACCAGGTGTTACCTGCTGGGGGAAAGATGAGTATCTGTGAAAAGTACACATATACTCCCTCAAAATGGGTGGCTGGTAAAATGGCACCATGGACACTTCCTTGGAAATGCTGGATGCTCCACCGAGAATTTCAGTCGGTGTTAATTAAGTCATCGTTTGGTCTGAGGAGCACAGCATTTGGGAGTTTTTCAGGCTCCTGGCTGTGATTATTCACCAACCTTGTGCATCAGAGAACCCAGCCTGCTGTTAGCTGAAATCTCATTCTAAACAATGTCTCATCAACACTGGGAAACCCAGAGTCATGTCCCTACTGTGCCCCCGGCCCAGCCCTGTCCTAAACCTCTCATGAAATTGTGTTTTACATCCACACAGTGTATTTTAACCCTGGGGTTGTGTGATTTTTCTGAAGCTGAGAATGCTTTCCTATAAAGAGGAAAAAGATAGAAATAAAGCTATAGCCAGAACTCACTCCCAGTGGAATTAATATTCTGTGTTCTTTTAAATCTTTTCTCCTCTCTTATTGACATTTATTCTTACAAAGAGCTCCACTCCCTGGAAAACTACACAGATCATTTTATTTATGTATCTCTTTTGAACCCATAGAAATGAAAGATTTTTTTTATCTTTATGACACTTTATACTTTCAGTTGTTGGGCAATGTTTTTATGTCTTTGGGGGAGTATACTGTATAATGTACATTAACCAAGGACAAAGTCTCATTCCGATATTTTTACATATTTTCCTAAGCAGTTATTAAGAAGTAATAGAGTTGTGACTCTTGTTAAAATGGATGTATTGCATCTCTCAGGTGACTGGGGCACAAAATAGGGTTCCACTGCTCTAAGAATGCTTTGCCTTAATTAAATCATGTTGTGGTATGTGTCCCAGCAACAGTTCTAACATGATTTTGTACCTTATTGGAAATTATAGGATTGTCAAAGTCCTCACTCCAGAGGCTGCAACAAGAGTCTCCAGTGGTGATGGACGAATGTGATGACATGTGGGGATAGACACCTGAGGATTAGATAACTGAGGACCAACACTTGTCATCAAGCCAGAATTTTGGGCTTTCCCTCCACCTCCTGTAACGTGAAAATTATACATATAATATATATAATTACATATACATATATGGTTGAGAAAATACACACACATATATATACATATATAATATGTGAGAAAAAAGACATATGTATACACAAATAAACTGGGAGGGTGAGACATCAAACTGATGATAGTGAATGTCTCTGGAGGGGAAACTGAATCAGAGATTGGTACTTGCTCTATATCTACAATGTTCTACTTCTTTAAAAAGAGCTGGAAGGAAGTATGACTAGAAGAAATAGCTATTAATTCTGAATAGTGGAGTATATGAATACCTTTTCTACTAGTCTTTGTAAATTTACATACATTTAAAATATCTCAAATTATGAAAGAAAAAATAACAATATGAATTACAAATCATTTAAATATTAACATAACCAATGTTTATGGACCTCATGAACCAGGCACAAATGTTAAGCATTTGAGATAGTTTACTCCATTTCATGCTCAGAGCAGCTCCAAGAAGCCAGCTGTGTCATTACTCAACATTACAGAACAAGCCCCAGAGGCCAGAGTGACCCAGGACTCCACGTTGGAAGTTACGCTGAACAGCCTGATTACTGAGACCCGTTAATATCCTCTCTGGCAAAGCAGACCATATTAGCGTTTCATTCTTAAGGTTTTCCAGTTCAGTAGATTCCACTAGTTTTTAAGTTCATGGTTTTGGTAAGAACTCCGTTAAGTGAGTTCAAAATCCCTCTCCAGCTTTCTCAGAATGAGTGATGTTTAATCACCATCTTTAGAACTTAATCAAACCTACGTTAAAGTGCATAATACCTCTAACTGCCCATGGTTCAGCTCTAGTCTACGGTTACAAAACAAAAACGAGATGCCTGGATGGAGGCCTGGGTCCCGTTTCTCCCTAAAGGATCATTAACTTACCAAATTTGACAGCAACCTCATATTTGCTATGTCCACAGGTCTTTCTCTTTCTTGGGACTTCACTCAGGAGTCCAAGTGGGATGACCAGGGTGAAAATGAGGAGAAAGGAAAGATGAGATTCAGGAAATCTGTGAGAAAGGACAGAGGATAGGGAGGCAGCCGGCCCAGCAGCTGAGCCCGACAAAGGGAGAATGTTGATGAGCAAACAGCAGCTACACCACCTGAGGGCCCTGAGCACCCACATCCCCCTCCCGCCCCAAGTGAGGACGCTGGAGGCGGCTCAGAGGTACACTCAGCACAGGGAACACAGCAGTGTTCCCAGGGTTCAATTCTGAAAAGAAAGAACTTATGGGTTTCAGGGCCAGACGCTTCCTTTTCTGCCTCCCCCTGTGGAGTAAAACTTCCTTTTCAAAAATTCCCTGAACTAATTATCTCTAACAAGGGTTGGGAGAGTGTGAGGTCTCAGAGGAAATATTACTCTTGCCAACACACACACACACACACACACACACACACACACACACACACGCTACAGATTCACCGGAGAGAGAGAGAGTGATGGAGAGAGACCATCAAACCCTCCTCACTGGGTCTCTCAAGACCAGGAGTCAGTGCTGAGCCTCAATCTTCATTCAGAACAGAGCCCAGAATCGAGGAAAGGTTGTGAGGATCTGCCTGTGCTGGTTTCCTTTGTGATGTGTGTCCTCTGTCACCTGCTTGGGGCACAAAGAAGGGCTGATCACAGTCCTTCACCATTTTATTTACTTCAGATGAGTTTTCTGTGGCATTTTAAGATCCATAATAATAAAGCTTAACTTGAATATTTTCTATTTAAGATGACTCAAGAGGAGGGTGGATAAAATGAGAAATTAACTTTGACATTTAAAATTAATACAAAAACAAAAAGAGTCCAAAAATATTAAAATAATCTTATTTCAATTTGCCAAGTTCGGTGTAGAATTAAGATTGTCCCAAGAAAGTTACTATGTATCTGACGGACAAACGACTTCAGCTGTCATTAGTGTAAATTAAGAAAGACAAAAAACAACAGCGCCCTTCAGGTCACTTCACTGCTTGTTACAGTCCTGGACCAGCAAGATAAGAAGAGGCGTCTCTAAAGCATATTTTCTGTATCTACCTGTTTAAGACTTCTAAGGGAGATGACTGTCACATTTCATCTCTAGAACTGGATATTTTAATTTATACATATGAGACAATACATATAAATGTGCCTTGTACATTGAAAATATTATTTAGATCTTAATAACCATTATTATTAATATCTTATTGATGACTAACTTCAGTGGCCGTTTGTAGATCCTTTGTCAAATAGAAACAAGACACATCTGGTCATTACCATGTCAAATGCTATGTTTAAAATATAAACATGATTAAAGTCATACACAATATTCTTAACACCACTAACTAACTTTACTGGTGGAGATAGAAGATAAATAGAAAAAATTATATCATCACCATTAATTTGAAAACAAATGGCATACAATGACTGTATTCTGTCAACAGAAATATTGAAATATTTAGGTGATCAATCAAAACTAGTCAATATTAATTCCATATTCCACCAAACTTCTTGGCACAATTAGAGGAGCCATTCCCCCGAGAGTTGCTTCTTATACTTAAATTATTAACTTGTACAACCATCTCAGCCTAATATTTTCTCATGGAAACTAGGGAGAAATGCCTGGAGAATTTGATGCTGTCAAGAATGTTCTACCTGAGATAATGAGTCCCTCTGAGAAATGAAGGGGACGAGGTCCTCGGGGGCATTAGCTCAATGGAGGATGTGGAATTCTTAGCCAAAGACATTTGGGAATCAAGTTTTAAAAAAATTTTTTTTTGCCACCTGACTTTTACTCACCCCCTAATCTACCCCTAGTCCATCACAAATACACTTAAAATTGTAGCTGATGTAAATATAGCTGTGGAAATAAAATAGAACAGTTCAAGGGTTACCAGCAATTGTGAGAGCTGCTTCCCAGCACATCACCATATGACTTGATAGGTTGTAATATGACATCGTGGACAATATGACAATGCTGTCAGAGAAAGAAATGAAGTCTATAAATGTCTCAGTCGTCTTTCCCATCAAATGCTATTATATTTAAACAAGTTCTTTTATTGCAATTTAATCTAATTTTTAAAAATTATTGTAGCATTTGTGGAAGTGCACAACCAATTCTTATAAAACTTTTATCGCATGTATTCATGAGATTGAATGTCAAATATCCATCACATTTTTGAACCTCATTTCCCAAACCTGCTTTTCTTCTTCCTTCCCTCCCTCCCTCCCTCCCTCCGTCCCTCCCTCCTTCCCCCCTCATATGGAATTATTTTACACTTATTGAGGTTTGTTTTACGGCTTAGTACATGGTCTCTTTTGTTTACTGTTTTGTGCAACTTTATAAAGAATATGCATTCTGCTGTTGGTAGGGGAGTGTTTTGTTGATGTAAATTTGGTCCAGCTGGCTGTTAGTGCCATTCCAGTCTTCTCTTCCCTGCTGATCATCTGTCTACTTTCATCAGTTTTGAGAGGAGAGCATTGAAATCCTAAACTATCCTTCTAGATCTATTTTTTCTTCCAGGACATGTATTTTCAAGCCCTGTTATTGGGAACAAACAGATAGGATAGTTAAGTTTTCTTGACTAACTGATTGTTATTATTAAAGAAATGCAGTTTTGTTTTGTTTTCTCCCTGGTAATATTCCTTGCTCTGGAATCACCTTCCGCCCTAGGAGTGGTTAGTATTTGCCTGGTCTGTCTTTGTCTAGTCTTTTACCTTTAAGCTATTTGTAACTTTATAATGCAGCCTGACAATCTCTGTCTTTTAGCTGGAGGTCTTAGATGACTTATATTTTATGTTATTACTGACATTGTTGGGTTTTAACCTACGGCCTTGCTATTTGTACTATTTGAACTTTGTTTCTTCTTTTCATATTTTCTTTTGGTTCGAGTATTTCTTATTAGTCTTTTTTATCTCTACTCTTTGTTGTATTTTTTTTGGCCCCTCCAAGGTTTACAATATATATCTTTAACTTATGCAAACCTATCTTCAAATAGTGTGCATCTTCCCGTATAATACGAAACCTTCACAATATACTTCCCTCCCCTCCCCCGCCCTTAAATTCTACATGACATAAGCCCCACACACGACCATCCCCCAAACCCGCTTTTCTTCGATTCTGCCCCTGGACATCTGCGCGGCGCCAGGCCCGACAGCATCGCTGTTCCTGGGCCATCTCTCGGGAATTCTTACGCTCAGCCGTTCGCGTCTTCCCGCAGCGCTGTCCTTCACGCGCCGCCTCTCTCACGGCGCTGCCGCACTAACTCTCGCCCCACTGGCCACAAGAGCCCGCTCACTGGCTAGTGTCCAGTGTCCACTACTTGACGTCATCTTCCACTCTCCCGTAGAAAGAGCGTCCCCGAAGCACCGGCGCCCTCGCCCCGCGCAGTCCCTCAGGGAGCCCGCCCCGGGAAGCGCGCCGGCGTCCCGGCGCCGAGGCCGGCTCTGAGCCAGCCGCCTTCCCGGGCCCGCCTGAGGGGCTCCTGCTCCCTTCACCCTCCTAATGCACTGAAGTGCCACCCTCTTTCCCGAACAAAGAAAAACTGAATCTTCTCTGGAAAATAATTTGGACTAAAGGGAAGGCGCGTAGCCGCCGGACGGAGGGCGGCTGGGGCTCGGGCTCGGGCTCGGGCTCGGGCTCGGGCTCGGGCTCGGGCTCGGGCTCGGGCTCGGGCTCGGGCTCGGGCTCGGGCTCGGGCTCGGGCTCGGGCTCTGCAGCGCCCCCTCGCGGCCCTCGGGCCGTCCGCTCCCCCACGGCTCCCTCCCCGGCCTGTCCGCGACGTCTCGCCGAATCCGAGCTAAACGACGTCTCCTGTGACGGAAGCAAAGCCATGAGCTCGTTCGCTTGGACTTCGCCGCCGCTGCTGAAGAGGGGCCCGGACGGCTGGGCCGGCGTCTTCCCCGCCTCTGCTGCCGGGGCGACTCAGAGGCTGCTGAGACGGAAACCAGAGAGAGAGAGAAGAGAAACGCGGCTTTGCGGGGGAAGAATGGGAGGCGCCGCGCTCGTCCGCGTGGAGGCCACGGTGCGGAGGCGGGCGGCAGGCGGCCCGACGGGCGCCGGGACGCGCGGACCCGGCCGGCGCGCAGCCCCCGCACCCGCCCCGCGAGCTCCGTCCCCGCGGCCGGGGCGGCGAACGCGAAACGAGCCTTCGCGGCCCCTCCTGGGCGCCCCCCGTGGGCCTTTGGGGTAAAGGAAGGACCGGCGAGAGTCTAAGGTCGAGATTCTGGGCCAACTTCCAGACTTGAGAATCGAGGAAACCGGAGCGCAAAGGGAATCGTTCCAGAGAAGCGCCGGGTTCCCCACGTAGGACCCGGTGGTCTGAGTCAAGTTGCTCGACAGGAGCGAATCCTCCTTTTTCTTTCTTTCTGTCGTCTGGGAAAATAGAAGGAACGCTCGTGCGCCGAGCTCGCTGGGAGGACCGCCGAGAGTGGTCACCAAACGGCCAGGGGTCGCCGCAGCGCCGACGGCGCCGAGCGCTGGACAGGCTCGCGGCGGAGACATCAGTCGCTTTATTTTCAGAGACTAAGCCCGGAGTCCAGGAAAGTTACTGCTCAAAAGCCCCAACTCCCCAGCCAGGGGTCAGGGCGGGTTATGAGGGTTCAGGCGAAGCAGGTACGTGGGAGCCTGGCCCCCCGACTTTAACCGGAGGACGTCGGAGCCTGGCGAAGGGGCGTCGGCACCAGGCTTCCCGGCCCCCGGCGCTCCCCTCTGAAAGGGCCGGTGTTCAAGTTCCGGCCACGTCCCGGATCCTTGGGTTCCGAGCGGGGCAGGCCGAGGCCTGGTTCCGCGCGCAGCCGGGGGTCAGTCCCTCCTAGCGCCTCACGACTCGCAGCTTGGGCATGTTGTCTCTGAAAAGCAACTCAGTATCTTGTTACCAGAATAGGGCCATTTGAGCTGGTTCTGCGGTTACCAACGCAGATCCCAGAGCTACCGGGGCTGTGAGCCCTCCTTGGCCCCAAACCTAAACTCCATACAAATGTGCGTGTGCAAAGGGCTCTCAGGAATGTGTCCATATCTTTCTTCACGGTCTTACCGGGATCTCTAACCACATGCCCCCCACTCCAGACTTGAAGGGGAGATGGGCAGGAACAGGTTTGAGCCATGGTGAGCTTTCAAAGGTGCATTTAACGAATGAGTTTGGCCCTTATGTTGGTACGCAGAGTGGGCAGAATCTCCCCGAAAAAGAAGAGGCCTGTCGGGGAAATTTATGGTTCAAAGAAAAATTGTAGCACACCCTCCAGTGTCATCAGATCCTGGATCCGGGAGCGATTTTCCAGCTCCTTGCATAGCAGATAGCTGATAGCAATAGAAAACAATCCGCCTGTGACATGCAAATGGCCGTCTGGCGGTGGAACATCTCCGGCCTCCGCAGCGCCCCCCAGGGGTCCTGGCCTTGTCTGCACGTTCACTTCAGCATTCCTGATCTGCAAGCGGGGTCCATTGTTTGAATTCTCCTTTGAACTGGTGGTAACACCTCACCAGTTACCTCATTAATGAGTCAAATAAAGTCCAAGAGGGGTTTACTTTCAATTTGTATGAGAGTCGTGATCGTGCCTTTTTGGAAAATTAGCCCTTATTGGGACCTTTGCGCTCGACCATGAGCATGAAGCGGAAGGCAAACGCCCAGAACCCTACCCCCGCCTCCCTTTCCTCGGGGCGGAACAGCGAGCGGCCCCCGGCTCCCCTCCCTCCTCCCAGAGCCTCCTCTCCTTCCCTTCAGGCCTCTTCCAGCCCGAACCGTCGAGCCGGCGCCCCCGCCCCAGCAAACTGGGGGGAAGAGGCCGCCGGAGGCTCCGCACCCAGGGGCGCTGGCGGAAGGGGCGGGGTCTGCGCCCCAGGGGCGGGGCCTCCACGCGCGGCCCGGAGCTGGGGGCGCTCTGAGCCTGCGGTGAAAGGGGGCGTCTCTGAGGAGAAAAGAAGTGTTACGAGGTTCTACCCAATAAGAGCGAAACAGCGTCTAAACATGTTTTTGAAAAGAAAATGAGCTGACAGCGCCACAAAAATGACGTAAAGAGCACATTCCCGGAGCCAGCGCCTAAGTCCAGCAGCTGGCATTGGTGGTTCAGTGGTAGAATTCTCGCCTGCCACGCGGGAGGCCCGGGTTCGATTCCCGGCCAATGCATCTGCCTTTTTTTTTTTTTTTTTTTTGCTGCTTTTAATCTTTCCAAACATGTTGAAATGCTCCAGTTCAAAGGTCGGCCCGTTCCACACTCGAACTTCGGGCTTACACATCCTGACTGTAGGCCTGGGGTCGTTTCTGCCGGGCGCGGGGCAGGCTGGCGACCGGCTGTTTTATAACAGAAACAAAGAGTGTTTTGCGTTCATAATATCTGGACTCAATGTATTTTGGATTCATTGTGCTGTTTGAAGCGTGAGTAAAATCAAATGGTCTTTGAAGGAAAATCATTTAACAGAAACTTTTAAAAGGAAATATAATCAAGGAATAAGCTTAAAATACCCCCGCGTTGCCGGTGAGCAGAGTGGCGCAGCGGAAGCGTGCTGGGCCCATAACCCAGAGGTCGATGGATCGAAACCATCCTCTGCTAGCTGTTTTGGGGGGGGAATTGGAGGCGTTCAGACAGTAATCCTACACAACCTTGTTTTTATCTTGTCCCCCCCATCCCACGGGGTGTCTGCACCTAACAAAATCTTGGACAAGTGCACCGGACACGTACTCAGCCTAGGAAATTTAGAAAAAAAAATAAATTAATTTATAAATTAATTTAAAATAATTTAAAAATAAAATTTAAAAATCACAAATCGGAAAGGTTCTAATTGGGAAATGTCATATGTACTCTGTCTGAGACAACATGAAACCTAAAAATGAAATAAAATCTGGACACAGATGGAGCTCATGTTGTTCACTCCTGCATCTGTGCAGAGGGGATGAAAGGGCGGCGAGGGTATCGCTTTGAGATGCAGGAAACGGGAGTTTAGGCACCACTGGAAGACACTGAAGGGGAAAATTGAAGGACTTTCCCTGGAGCCTTGAGTCCACTCCGGATTCCTGGCTACCCAGCGTTCAGCCCACTTCGTGTCCGTGGGGTCTTTCTGGGGTCCGTTCCTCTTATTGCGCACAGGGTTCTGACTTAGGTCGCAGGATTTCTAATCGTGGACTCAGATCGCAGCCTGACCCTGCCGCCCACTCGCCCTGATGGCCGCGAAGAACGCGGCCGACCGGCTGCTGGGCTCCTTACTCAACATTTTTTGCGCAGGGAGCCTCCCAACCGTCATGTTCGCCTTATGGCTCTGGAGGCCCGTGATTCCCGCACAAAACGCAGGGGCCACAATTTTACCTTCCACAGAAAATCTAGCAAAAACACACCAGCTAAGTCTAGCTGGCAAATTGGAGCCCAGGGCGGGCTTTTCAAATAGTCCCGCCGCCCAGTTGGACGCGGGGGCGTTCCTCGCACTGCCCAAGGCCAAGGGGGAGCCTCTCAAAGGGCTCTAAAGAGCCCACACTAAATTGGCACACAGTGCGCCTAATGCTTATCCAAAAATGCGTGCGGAGAGCTATTAAATAAGCATTTGGCCCTTACCTTCCTCGCCCAGGCCAGCCCCGAACCCTTCTAAGGAAACTAGACTACAGGGAAAACGAGCCAGCTGTTCCCGTGAGTGTGAGTGGCTCCGAAGAGAGCCTTTGGGTTTCACAGTGGCGGGAGCACATCACTTGGAGCTGGTGTACTTGGTGACGGCCTTGGTGCCCTCGGACACGGCGTGCTTGGCCAGCTCGCCGGGCAGCAGCAGGCGCACGGCCGTCTGGATCTCCCGCGACGTGATGGTCGAGCGCTTGTTGTAATGCGCCAGGCGGGAGGCCTCGCCCGCGATGCGCTCGAAGATGTCGTTGACGAAGGAGTTCATGATGCCCATGGCCTTGGACGAGATGCCGGTGTCGGGGTGCACCTGCTTCAGCACCTTGTACACGTAGACCGAGTAGCTCTCCTTGCGGCTGCGCTTGCGCTTCTTGCCGTCCTTCTTCTGCACCTTGGTCACCGCCTTCTTGGAGCCCTTCTTCGGGGCGGGCGCGGACTTGGCGGGCTCGGGCATGGTCGCGACAAACCGCCGAACAAACTGCTAAATAATGGGAAGAACGCGTGGAAAGCTGCGAGCGTCCTCTGGGTTCCCAGCCTCTTAAAGGAGCCGGTGAGTAAAGTCGTGTCTGACTGGCGGTGACTCCTGGAAACGTCACATGAATGTCGTCCAGTCAAAATAAGTGTGTTTCAGAACCAGGATCCCATTGGTTGAAGTGAACCGGCTGTAACTTTTGGCCAATGGCACAGATTCACTTTCGCGCCCTGGAACCGCTATAAAGAGGGCCCCTCTGCATGACTCGACTCCTATCCAGGTCAGAGCGGAGGTTTTGCATCCACCATGTCTGGACGCGGGAAGCAGGGCGGCAAGGCGCGCGCCAAGGCCAAGACGCGCTCCTCGCGGGCCGGGCTGCAGTTCCCCGTGGGCCGCGTGCACCGCCTGCTGCGCAAGGGCAACTACGCGGAGCGGGTCGGGGCGGGCGCGCCCGTGTACCTGGCGGCCGTGCTGGAGTACCTGACGGCCGAGATCCTGGAGCTGGCGGGCAACGCGGCCCGCGACAACAAGAAGACGCGCATCATCCCGCGCCACCTGCAGCTGGCCATCCGCAACGACGAGGAGCTCAACAAGCTGCTGGGCAAGGTCACCATCGCGCAGGGCGGCGTCCTGCCCAACATCCAGGCCGTGCTGCTGCCCAAGAAGACCGAGAGCCACCACAAGGCCAAGGGCAAATAAGGCATTAGTAGCAACGTTCAACACCAAAGGCTCTTTTCAGAGCCACCCACGTTTTCCCTAGAAGAGCTTACAGCTAATTGATAAGGAAATGGCCACCATGTGATTATGAGGATACAGGATAAGGCGTGTGGGGGGGGGGAGGGGGGTAACGGCAGAGGGGCTGTATTGCTCACTGAGACTAAACTTTTCCTGAACCGCCAAAGGGCTGCATTTGGTGTAGAGGTGCAAGTGCACAGCTGCTTTCAGGCGCCTTTGGGTGGCTCTGAAAAGAGCCTTTGGGTTGGGTCGCCTTTAAAACGACGAACTTCCTACTTCTTCTTAGGAGCCGCCTTCTTGGCCTTCGCAGCCTTGGGCTTGGCTGCCTTGGGTTTGGCGGCCTTGGGCTTGGCCGCTTTAGGCTTCACCGCTTTGGGCTTGGCCGGGCTTTTGGCTGCCTTCTTAGGCTTGGCGGGGGCCTTAGCCTTCTTGGGGCTCTTGGCCACCTTCTTGACGCCGGTGGCCGCGGGCTTCTTCGCCTTCTTGGGGGTCTTCTTCACAGCTTTCTTGGCGCCTGCAGCCTTCTTGGGCTTCTTAGGGGTTGACCCTGCAGGCTTCCTGGGCTTGGCCGCGCCCGCCTTCTTGGCCTTGGGCTTGGCGTCCCCGGAGGCCGCCTTCTTGTTGAGCTTGAAGGAGCCCGAGGCGCCGGTGCCCTTGGTCTGCACCAGGGTGCCCTTGCTCACCAGGCTCCTGAGGCCCAGCTTGATGCGGCTGTTGTTCTTCTCCACGTCGTAGCCCGCGGCCGCCAGCGCCTTCTTGAGCGCGGCCAGAGACAGACCATTGCGCTCCTTGGACGCGGCCACGGCCTTGGTGATGAGCTCGGACACCGGCGGCCCGGACGCCTTGCGCTTGGCGGCCCCGCCCGCCTTCTTCGCCGCCTTCTTCTTGGCCGGGGACTTCTCCACCGGCGCGGGCGCGGCCGTCTCAGCGGGAGCGGTCTCCGACATGGCGAGGGGAGCGGCTGCCAGAGGAGAGAGTGTTCAGAATCCAAAGAGCGAGTTCGCGGTGCTGCCGCGCTCGGGCCCGGGCTTATATAAGCCGAGGCTGCGCTGTGATTGGTGGGACGTCCGATCCACCGCCCTCGGGCGGCCGCCTTTAGCGGTTGGATTTCCAAACTGTGTTTTTAATCCCAGAAGTCCGATTAAATGCTGAAGACACGGTACAGAATGTGACACTTTGAAGCTCAAAAGGAGGAAAACAGTCTCCCGGTTCACTTACTTGTCTGTGTTTTTATGAATCAAGTGCAGTTGATGAAAGATATATTTTTAAATCACTTCAGTTTTCCATAGGAGTCCACTCGGCTTAGGGCGTGGTGCTACTTAGTTGCCTGTGGCAATAAATTTCTACTAAGTCTCAAATGAACGTTTTTTAAAAAGCTTTGTCTCTAAATCCTGGCTTTGATTTTTACAAGAGAAAAGGCACTAAGTTCATTCGTTTGAGCATAAACTTTGTTTCTAAATGTAGCAAGCAGCACAGGCGTGGGGCAGCAGGTAACCAGTAGACCCGACTTTGAAAACCGGTTCTGCCTCCTACAAGTTTCCATGTGCCTATGTCTTTAGAGAGAGATATTATTCAGCTTGGAAAAGTTCAGTTGCAGCAGGGGAAATAGAAACTTCTTTGACTGCAGGATCCAAAGACCTAGATTCAAATTAAAAATTAAATTTGATGTGTCTTTTATTGATGCGTTGTCTGCTTTGTCCCTATCAAAATCTATGAAAACAAGGAGGAAAAAAAATTTAGTTTAGATAATGTTTTAGAAAAACTCTGGAACCTGCTTTAAAAAATTACTCAAGGGCTTCCAGTAGCTATCAAAAGCACAAATGGGGTTTTGTCAACTTTCAAGGTGCTTTCCCAATGCTCTCATTCAAACTCATGTCTGTCAACATTTAACTAATTGCACCGTCAGGAACACCCTCTTCTGTAAGCAGACAGGTGACATCAATATTGATATTATTGTGTATAAGCAAATATAGACCTGTATTTTAGAAAAAATAATTGGATACTGACTATAATAAGGGTGGATTGGGAACTTCCTAAACTCAGAAGAATTCAGGAAAACATTAACATTCAACAGGAACTGAGGCAAGGACCATGAAGCTAAAGTAGAGGGTGAAGAAGTTTGCTATTGACTTGGAAGGAGCAGAGGGTGGAAAATGAACAAGATTTTGTGCCTGACCTGGAAGGTAAGGAAAATGAAGTGATGATTGTGACCTCTAATACCATCAACAGTACTTAGTGTTCCCTGGGAAACACTGGAGCCAAATAGCCAACACACTTCTTTCAAAGAGTTCCTGGAGTTGAAGCTGTAGCCATATCTGGACAGTGGTCTGTTTTTGTACAGTCCTCAAGCTAAAAATGGTGTGTGGATTTTTAAAATTATGTAGATGAAAATGTGAGCGACCACATGTCGCCAGCAAAACCTAAAATATTGACTATCTGGTGCTTTTACAGTTTTGTACTCATTGACAGAGACATGGGTCGTGGTACCTTGCTACAAGCCTGACTCAGAACAATGGGAACCAAGAACTAAAAGGAGATCTTAACAAGAAAATGTTTCAAGCAAGCACTTTCCACTGTTTCAATCACAAAACTTTTAGAAGATCTGGGGCTGGTGGGTTAGGATGGGGGTGGAAACCTCTATGCTTTAGGGGTAGGAGAGAGAGGCATAAAAATAACAGCTAATGTGCATTCAGCATTTTACAAAGTGCCAGGAGCTAATTGAAGGATGCTCTGCAGATTTTATTTGACACATTTTGCAGCTATTCAAGCTGAGGCCCAGAAGAGGGTGGGTAACTTGCCAAAGGTTATACATCTAATAATTGGTGGCCCTGAGGTTTTGAATGTAGACCACCTGGATCTATTATGATGGGAAGATACTAGAAGGTGTGGGGAGAGGACAATTTCTGAAGCTTGGAACAGGCAGCATCTTGTCCCTACACCTGACGGCCCCTAAAGGAGCTTCAAACTACTCTGTAGGGAGAGGCTTCTGGCCCCATCAGTTAGAATTTTTGCTGAATCTGGAAGGGCAAATCCAAAAACAGGGAGGGAAGGCCCAGATGGCTGGCCTGACTGAAAGTACACTGGAGAAAAAGTGCTTCCATATAACACTACCTCCTGGAGTTAGGCTGTGCCACCCCCAAAAGGTAAGCAGCAAAATGAGGCATTGATAGTCATATATGAACACACAAGGAGACTGAAAAACTGAAAATACTGGACAAAATAAACAGCCAAGTTCAGTTAAAAACCCAGATTCCTAAGAGTGCAAGCAAGAAACAGCTTTAAAATGACATTTCAAATTTAATCCCTAGTCTATTTGTAAACAAAAGAAAAATATCATAAAATTTCATCATAGACTTGCAAGCACATACTTAAAACACTTGGGCAAATTTTTTAAAATTGATTTTCATTTTCAGAGATATTGGGAACTCATTTTGCAGAGAATCGCCTACAGCCCACAGGTTGTCCGCCCACCCTTCCCAGTCACATACACAAAGCACACAGCAACACTGTCATTACATTGAAACAAAAATCAGCAAGATTTTAAACTTGGCAATACTTGTTACTTCTGACAGGAAAGCAAATGAGAGGCACATCTCTAAAGAAAAGGAGCCAAAATACTTCAGAAAATTTAAACTGCATTCCAATTCCATAACTCACAGCAATTTAACTAAACTCGTCAAAGGATTGGGACAGTCTTCCTTCAACTTCTTGTAGCCGAATGTTTAGCTGAAAAAATGACCGAGTCATTGTTAAGGGTGCTTTTCTAGAAACTGGAACCTCAGAGCAAAGAGTAGCAACAAGGACCAGGCACAGAATAGTTAGGTTTACAGGGCACACAGCCAGCTGCGACCACCACACCCTTCAAGTGTGCAGTAGGCCAATAGGCGTGTGGCACTGTAAATGCCTCCAGAACCGCTACCTCGCGTAAACATGCCTATTTTTCATGAGCCTGCCACACACTCTAGAAGCAACAGCTCTTTATTGGAGAGAATTGAGGGGCTCTGAAAAGAGCCTTTTTGGGGTAGGGCACATTGAGGAAACAGGAAAAAACTTAAGCCCTCTCCCCACGGATGCGGCGCGCGAGCTGGATGTCCTTGGGCATGATGGTGACGCGCTTGGCGTGGATGGCGCACAGGTTGGTGTCCTCGAAGAGCCCCACCAGGTAGGCCTCGCACGCCTCCTGCAGCGCCATGACGGCCGAGCTCTGGAAGCGCAGGTCGGTCTTGAAGTCCTGCGCGATCTCGCGCACCAGGCGCTGGAAGGGCAGCTTGCGGATCAGCAGCTCCGTGGACTTCTGGTAGCGGCGGATCTCGCGCAGCGCCACCGTGCCGGGCCGGTAGCGGTGCGGCTTCTTCACGCCGCCCGTGGCCGGCGCGCTCTTGCGGGCCGCCTTGGTGGCCAGCTGCTTGCGCGGCGCCTTCCCGCCCGTGGACTTGCGCGCCGTCTGCTTCGTCCGAGCCATGGCTCAGTGGTGACAACTTAACACTGAGTGAAACCAGCCAGCCCAGTATTTATATCGACTCTCGCGCTCCGATTCGACAGTCCCTGCTCCACCCACTTCCTCCCCCGCGGATTTAGTTCTTGGTTTAATTTCTCTCAGGAAAGGAAACATTTTCCCGCCTGTTCAGCCTCTGTGATACTGTACAAAGAAAATATCTTACTGGCTTTTAAAAAGCCTCCAGGATCCATTAAAAATTCTAAAGAAAATGTGAGAATCTGAAAGCGCCTTGCACTGTTTTAAGTAAAAGGTGTCTTAGTGGGATTCTTGACAGTGGGTTTAGTGAGCACGAAAGGGGATGAGAAATTAAACCGAGGCATTGAAGTGGTTTCTACTTCCAGCCACTGTGCCGCGCTGGCTTTCTCAAACCTGAGCGCACTTAATCGCTCAAAGAGCTTGTTAAAACAAGGGTCGGCCAACTTTTTCTGTAAAAGATCGTGATATTTGCTGTCCTTGAAAGTACAGCGTGAATGTAGTGGACATAAGCTTTCACTAAAGGTATCAGAACAGGCGGTGTGGACTTCAGTCACAAGATACTGCCACAGGAGTAGGTGATGGACATGCTGGGCATGGGGAGGGGGCCGAGTGGTACCCAAATGCTCTTAAACTGTCTGGGGAAAGTTACACAATTTAAGTTCCTAAGCGAATTCCCAAAGTCCACGGTAACCTATCCGCGATAGGAGCTCTGAGAAATTTTTTTTTTAATGCCTACAGCTGTTAAACGTATTTTGGTGTTTCCCGAAGGGACTCTGCGTAATGAAATGGCGGTTTGGAGACTCTAGCACCTGCAGCCTTAGAGGGCGCCTGAGCGAGCTGACTCCGGGGCGGAGTTAGGACGCAGGGGGAGAGGCTGTGACTGGGGGAGGGAGCCCCTCCTTCGCAAATGCAAGATGAGGCCCTACAGGTAGCGAGAAAGTTAACGCACCCGAGTTAGAAATCTGACCATTTAGTCTAGTCTACGGTCAATGGCAAACTGCTTGACCTTGGGTTTGGCCAGAGTACCTGCCTGGAAATGGAGATGAGCACGGCGCAGTTTTTAAACGCAAGCGCACTGTGAGGAGGGGAGGTGACATTCAGCCGGATACCTCGAAAAACATAACGGGGGGGGGGGGGTGGAACAGAGTGCCCGTATTTTGTGACGTTGCGAGCGGAGGGAGCAGTGTGGGAGGCACACTTGTGCTGTTTACTGGAACCACTAACTACCGCCCTTTCCCGGGACGACTGGAATTAGTCTTAATTCAGCTTCAGTGACCCAAAAAAGGACGAAGGCAGCGCACAGGTCTTCCCGAGGGAGTGGGCGGCCCTGAAAAGGGCCTTTGGGGGGGAACAGACGAGGCTGGTGGACGCGGGGGCTCAGCCGCCGAAGCCGTAGAGGGTGCGGCCCTGGCGCTTGAGCGCGTAGACCACGTCCATGGCCGTGACCGTCTTGCGCTTGGCGTGCTCCGTGTAGGTGACGGCGTCGCGGATCACGTTCTCCAGGAACACCTTGAGCACCCCGCGGGTCTCCTCGTAGATGAGCCCGGAGATGCGCTTGACGCCGCCGCGCCGCGCCAGGCGCCGGATGGCGGGCTTGGTGATGCCCTGGATGTTGTCGCGCAGCACCTTGCGGTGGCGCTTGGCGCCGCCCTTCCCGAGGCCCTTCCCGCCTTTGCCGCGACCAGACATGTCTGCAGTCGGAACAAACACAACCAACCCTCGTCGGCAGTGTTTTATATACGCCTTTTGCGGACCTGTTTGGGAACCGGTCAGGCCAGCTTCCCCCGCCCCTTCCACCGCCCCGCGCTTTTTTCCGGAAAAAGAACCAGGCGGTGCTTCATTAAACCCCTTGGTTTAGAAAAACCCACCGCTCAAGTCGTGTTCAAGGGTGAAAAGCTGAAAGCTTTTTCGTTAAGACCAGGAACTCGACAAGGATGCCATTCTCACCATTTTTATTAAACATAGTGTAGGTCGTCCTACCGACAGCATCAGACAAGAAAAAGAAAGAAAAGACACCCAAATTGGATAGAAGTAAATCTCACTCGCAGATGACATACTATAGAGACCCCTAATGATTCCACAAAAAACTATTAGAACTAAGAAATGAATTCAGCAAAGTAGCAGAATGCAAAATTAGCATTCAGAAATCTGTTGCATTTTTATTGACCAATAACACCATCAGAAAGTTAAACTGCAATGAGATGTCACCTCGCACCTGCTAGAATGGCGATGGTCACTAAATCACCAAACAGCACATGTGGAGAAAAGGGAACCCTTGTGTACTGTTGGGATTGTAAATTGGTGCAGCCACTATAGAAAAAAGGTATAAAGGTTCCTCAAAAAATTTAAAATAGAAATATTATATGACCCAGCAACCCCACTTGTGAGTATTTATACGAAGAAATCCAACACAATAATTCAAAAAAACATATGCATCCTTCATGTTCACTGCATCATTATTTACAATAGCCAAGATATTGATGAACCAACATACGTGTCCATCAATGGATGAGTGGATAAAGATGTGAGATTTTATATATGTATAAAGGACTATTACTCAACCATAAAGAAAAGTGCAAGCTTGCCATTTGCGAAAACACGGATGGACCTAGTGGGTATGATGCTAAGTGAAATAAGTCAAATAGAGAAAGACAAATACCATATGATTTCATTTATATGTGTAATTTCAAAAAAATAAATGAACAAACAAAACAGAAACAAACTCCTAGATATACAGAAAAATTGATAGTCGCCAGAGGGGACAGGTTTTGGGGAACTGGAGATAAAGGTAAAGGGATTGAGAAGTACAAATTGCCAGTGCCATTGGGTGTAAAGTACACGTTAGAGACATTCTAATAACTGTGTATGGTATCAGATGGGTACTTGACTTATCAGAGCCATCACTTACTAAGGTATATAAATGTCTAATCACTATGTTGTACACCTGAAACTAATATAATATTGTTTGTCAACTGTAATTGAAAAATAAAATGTTTAAAGCCTAATTTAAAAGTTCCTCAGTCCAACTGCTCCTTCTACAGTGTCTTCTGCTTGCCCACTGCTGGAAGACCATTCCTTTGGGTCAGGATTTGCTGTCTCTTTTTTTCCTGTCACCACATAGCATCCACCACACTAGTGACAGGGATCACTGGATTCCAGTGGCCCATCTCAAGAGCAGTGATTGCAGTCATCTGGGTTATTAATGAAGCCTTGTATCCAAAGCGCTTTCTGTACAATCTTAACAGATTCAGCCTGAGAAAGTGGCTGACTACAGTTAATGGCCCTGATCATGGAGAACTTCAAGGTGGAATTCCTCACGTTTCAGCTTCGCTTCTCTACCCCTTTCCTCACCTCCTGCCCATTCTGTCCTTGCTGTCATGGGGAGGGGCAGGGGATGACTTTTGTTTTGTTTTTTCATCTCGGTTTGAAACACTTTACTTTTCTAAAGTTGTTTAAGGAAAGTCAGCTTTTATGCACCATTTCCTTGGAGAATTGCTGAGCAGGCATCCACCGGGTGGTCTGGAAACATACTCCCTGAGGATAAGGGGGGGCTGTCTGTTCTTTCTGGAAACACTGAGAAAACTTACCAGTGCTCCCTTATCTGGTGAAGATAACATACTCTGAAAGACCTGTAATTTGATTGCAGTAACTGCTTTGCTCTGGAAATGATTTTAACGTCCACATCTACGTTTCTCAAAGGTGTCACTCTCCCTGTTAAATTAGACTTTGTTCATTCTCTTCTCCCCCCTTCATGGAGGAGACAAATAGACTGGCTCTGCAGATTTCTTAGCTTAAAAAAAGTTTGAGGATCTCGTTTTATTTAAATTAAGTACTATTAAGATGCTTCCTTTTTGCCTTTCTCAGCAAATAATAAAGCTGATTGGCATGAATTGCCCAATAAATTCTTGTTGAATAAATGGGATAGGGTTTTTTTTTTCTCTCACAAGAAGAGACATATTCTTTCCAAGAGAAATTTGCAGTGTTTTAAATTCCATAGAATCCCCTTCCTTTTAATCAGATGAATAAATGAGCTATACTGTCCTTCGCAATGTTCTGAGTGTTGCTGACCATTTCTTAATGTTCTTTGTTACAAGTGTTGGAGTCAGTCCTTTTCAATAGGTATGTTTTCAATTTGTTATGCCACTTATTTATTTCCTTGACACCTGATTTTGTTTGTTTGGGTTACGGCTTTGGAATTGGCTGGTAGGTTGTGTTGTGTGCCTCTTTTTACTTTCCTCTTGTCCTTCGCTCAAAATTATTTTACTTACTAGTCATTAATACCTCTTCTAACTCTCATTTCTTCTGTCCCCAAACACATACACACTCACACATAAGCACACAGACAGCTCTTTGCAGTACTTTCCACTCTCTGAGCTTATCCCTCAGATGCCCCCTGCCTCTCCACAGTATCCAGTTGGGAACCTTAACCAGGAGGCAAGGAAGGATGGAGCATCCCTTCTTGCTCCCGCCTTACAACACACCATCTCTGCCCTCGTCCTTGAACTTCCTTTAAGCTCCTAGTGCCTCCATGTGCTGTGAATATCAATTAAAGAAACGTGGAGATGCAGAATTCACTCCCCTCTCTGGCCTCTTTCTCAACTCATCTTCCCTGTGCCATGTTCTTGTCTGCTCCTGGCCTAAAAACAATTTCCAGAGATACCCCATACTTTCTCCTCAAACTCTCAAGACCCAAGTCTCCAACTTACAAAGCGTTTCACGCCTGACACTCCCTCCTTGTTTGACCTAAAACCCTAACATATTTCTGCAGTTTGGTACATATGACCACTAACGGTCTTTATGTTGCCTTGGAGAGCTGGTTTTCACATCTGAAATATATCACACAATACCTGACAGAAGGTAATTTTTTTCATTCTTCTCCCCTTACTAATATCTTTAGGGTTCGTTATTTAAACAACCTTAAAGTAAATACTACGAGAGGGCTAACCAACATTTACACCTGTTTTGCTTGAGGGAATTAAGGTAACCAGTTTTTGCGGTAACCCCGGAACGCCGTCCCTGTTCCCATTGTTTTAAACCTCTTTTTTTTAACACCAAATCTAGTAGTGGAACAGCCACTGTCAAGAGTATGAAAGTGGCTCTGAAAAGAGCCTTTGTGTTCAAGGTTTCCGCCCCCTGGGAGTTTACGCCCTCTCCCCGCGGATGCGGCGCGCCAGCTGGATGTCCTTGGGCATGATGGTGACGCGCTTGGCGTGGATGGCGCACAGGTTGGTGTCCTCGAAGAGCCCCACCAGGTAGGCCTCGCACGCCTCCTGCAGCGCCATGACGGCCGAGCTCTGGAAGCGCAGGTCGGTCTTGAAGTCCTGCGCGATCTCGCGCACCAGGCGCTGGAAGGGCAGCTTGCGGATCAGCAGCTCCGTGGACTTCTGGTAGCGGCGGATCTCGCGCAGCGCCACCGTGCCGGGCCGGTAGCGGTGCGGCTTCTTCACGCCGCCCGTGGCCGGCGCGCTCTTGCGGGCCGCCTTGGTGGCCAGCTGCTTGCGCGGCGCCTTCCCGCCCGTGGACTTGCGCGCCGTCTGCTTCGTCCGAGCCATCGCCAAACGCCTGGGTGCAGGGAGCCGCCAGAAAGATCCGACCCTGTCCCCTCAACCACTATATATAAGGCGAGCCCCGCTCTCATTGGATCAGGCACCTGTCGATCAAGGCTCGCGGCGAAGTTATTGGAAGGCGGGTCCACTTCCTGATCCTAAGATCCTCCCCGGCGTTTGGAGCCGAAATTAACTTCTTCCTCCCACCCACCCTTTCAACCTCGGCTGTTTTCTACCCTCTCTCGCCTCTACGGTCTTTACGCCTTTTCTCTACAACGCTCTTTGGCTTTTCTCCGCAGAATTTAATGTAAACATTACAATGGTACATCTCCTTCGCTGAATAAAAGTTTTAAGTTTTGGCGCCTGAAACTGGCTTTCGATTGGTCAATTTGAAAAGGCGCGCGCTGGATGTGATTGGCTAAGTGATTTTTTGGCCTCAAGTTTAGGAAGGCTCATTTCACGTCAATTTCTTCACTTCTCTATTTAAACTTCGAGCTTTCAAAATGTTTTTATAGCCTTTTTCTAAATGTCTCACTCAATTTCACATTTGATATTACAGCTACATAACATTTACTTTTCACGAAGTAGCGTTCTCAGGTAAAGCATTCCACAACGTTGTGCAATTTCAACTGAAATGTGTGTAAAATTGGGTTAAGGGAAAAAATCCGCAAACGTCTACGTGGTACAAAAAGGTTAACTGTTTCCCTTTTTAAAGTCATGCTGGGCCCTGTGTTGAGAAGCTCCGCCTAAAGGTATGCCTCCGGGGCAGGTAGTTTTCCCATTTACAAGGGACTAGGGCCCAGCAGAGTTGAAGTTGGGCGAGTTGCAGATGAGTCCTATTAACAAGGACTCGGTGGTTTTTTGCACGGGCGGTCCACTAATTAGATTTTCATTTAAATATTCACCTTTGACCAAGCCTTGTCCTTCTCGATGTTTTTCTGGTGGCTTAACCCTGAGGCCCTGCAGCATTCATCCCCTTAATTACCTGGTGCAGTCTCTAATTTTACTAGGCTAATGCTAACTTCTTGTTTTCATGGAATTGCTTTCGCGTTCCTAGGCGTGTTTAGACACTGACACCTACTGGTAGACTGAAGGCCATTCCCAAGTAGCTGCTACAATGCGGGAAATGCCAGCCCTTTTAGTGAAAACTGAGTGGCTCTGAAAAGAGCCTTTGGTTGAGATCGAGGAAGACGCTAAACTTCCCCTTTACTTGCCCTTGGCCTTGTGGTGGCTCTCGGTCTTCTTGGGCAGCAGCACGGCCTGGATGTTGGGCAGGACGCCGCCCTGCGCGATGGTGACCTTGCCCAGCAGCTTGTTGAGCTCCTCGTCGTTGCGGATGGCCAGCTGCAGGTGGCGCGGGATGATGCGCGTCTTCTTGTTGTCGCGGGCCGCGTTGCCCGCCAGCTCCAGGATCTCGGCCGTCAGGTACTCCAGCACGGCCGCCAGGTACACGGGCGCGCCCGCCCCGACCCGCTCCGCGTAGTTGCCCTTGCGCAGCAGGCGGTGCACGCGGCCCACGGGGAACTGCAGCCCGGCCCGCGAGGAGCGCGTCTTGGCCTTGGCGCGCGCCTTGCCGCCCTGCTTTCCGCGTCCAGACATTGGAATCTTAAGAATTTTACAGCAAGTAGCTGCTAAAGTGAAAGTGCAGGGGCGGCACTTTTTATAAACGTTTTTGGGCGCGAAAAAGCAGACATGTCATTGGTTAACATCTCAGCTTCATCTTAACCAGTGAAAATGCAAAGTTGGAATTCTTGCGTTCTGATTGGACAGAGCTAATTTTTTTGACGTGGCTCTGAACAGCCACCAATCAGACGCAGGATTTTAGTTTTTCACCTTATTTGCATGCGATGTTTTATATAAATACGACACATTCTGCTTCACTCTTACTATTTCTCTGCTTTTAGCGTCCACGTCTGTTGCTCTTCCGACCATGCCCGAGCCCGCCAAGTCCGCGCCCGCCCCGAAGAAGGGCTCCAAGAAGGCGGTGACCAAGGCGCAGAAGAAGGACGGCAAGAAGCGCAAGCGCAGCCGCAAGGAGAGCTACTCGGTCTACGTGTACAAGGTGCTGAAGCAGGTGCACCCCGACACCGGCATCTCGTCCAAGGCCATGGGCATCATGAACTCCTTCGTCAACGACATCTTCGAGCGCATCGCGGGCGAGGCGTCGCGCCTGGCGCATTACAACAAGCGCTCGACCATCACGTCGCGGGAGATCCAGACGGCCGTGCGCCTGCTGCTGCCCGGCGAGCTGGCCAAGCACGCCGTGTCCGAGGGCACCAAGGCCGTCACCAAGTACACCAGCTCCAAGTAGACTCGCAAGTAAGCGCCTGACTCCTAACCCAAAGGCTCTTTTCAGAGCCACCCACCTGCCAAGAAAGAGCTGGTGTGCTTTGCCTTTCCGGGTTGTGTGTTGGGGGAAACGGGGTAGTGATCTTGGGAGGACATTTTAAAAAGTAACATTTTAGGTAAATTTGGTGTTTAACATCTATTCAGACTGGAATAAGCACATTTAAAAACTAGTCTTAGCCATTCACCTCCAGCCAGGCAATCTAACTTTGACCTGTAGGATCTCCATCCTGTCCTCCACAGCAGTGGTTTCATTTGTAGGACCAAGTGGTTATTGCCCTTCTGGTGACATAAGATGCCAGAATGAGAAAGACCCTCCACCAAAGATAGAGACTAGGCTCACCAGCAACATTTGCTGCAATAACAGGAGGAAAACTATCAATCATAACATGTGCAAACAGAAGAGGAATTTAATCAAAGTTAAAATCAGATGGAGGAGTTTTGTTACAATGAAATACCCGTGTGGGAAGAAGCCCAGTGAGGGTAGATCTGTAAGGGTAATGCCTAATAGAGGCCTGAGTAATCCAGGAGCCAAAACAAAAGGCTGCTGTGTGGCTTCTCCACACACAGCTCTTCACTTCTCTGCCACGAAACACACCTATGATCTTGGGCTCCAGAAAATGAACAAAACAAAGGGAAGAAGTCATTTCTTTCCAGAATCAATGCTGCTGCTGTTGGAGTAAGTGTGGGGGGGCTGAGGAATTTTGTTATGGATGGAAAGTCCTCTTCAGGGAGTTCACTCTCTGCTTGGTTTTAGTTTCAGTTCTGTCTCTTCTGATGAAATGGTATCCCTGTGGCTTCGTTAAGATTTTAAAACTTCAACAGCTCCAAAATACTTGGATTTGTGAAGGCAGATGGCTCCTTAAAAAAAATAACTATATTGATGATTCCAGTAAGGACAATCTCTAATTTTCAAAGAGCTGAACAGGGACTAAGGTGTGGGGATCACCTTGTAACATGCTGTCTGAGCTGGCTTCCTGGGCTTGTGAGTTGGGCAGCTGCACAGGGTCCTGCACTCAGAAGAGCCACATGTTTGTTTAATGCTCTGCTGTCATTTATCTTCTTAGTTTCCCTCTGGGATGTCACATATCAGAAAAATTAAGATTATTTTTTGCTTGTTTCCTGAAAATATAACATTTCCCAGGCATCTGTCTGTGGCAACAGCATGGTAAAGATTTTATTCTGGTGCTTGGTTTGAGTGTTGTTTTAGTTTTGTTTTGTTGCTGGCTTCTGTTTAACCTTGGTATTAGGATTAACTCTAAATCTACCCCTGAACCTCCTTCAAAAGCTCCCCCCCCACACACACACATTAATGCTTTGGCACTATGGTGACAATTCAGTTAATTATCTCAAAAAACGGCATAACTTAACTACTGAGACTTTCTTTTTTAATCATGTCCTTAATTCAAAGTTGTTCCACCTTTGAAACAATGTTTACTCTTTGAAATAGACTTTATTCTTAGAGTATTTTTAGGTTTACATAAACATTGTGCAGAAAGTACAGAGTTCCCATATACTCCCCTTCCTCCACTTCAGAATCTCTCCTATTATTAACATCTTGCATTAGTGTGATATACATTTGTTGTAATGGATGAACCGATATTGATACATTATTACTCCCTAGAGTCCATAATTCATATTAGGGTTCATTGTGTTACACAGGTCTATGGATTTTGACAAATGCATAATTACAGTACATACGGTAGTTTCACTGCCCTAAAAATCGCCTGCGCTCCACCTATTCATCACCTATTCGCCCCCCAAATGCCTGGCAACCATTGATCTTTTTACTGTCTCTCTGCATTTCTCATTAAGTCAAATCATTGCAAACTTTTTAGACTGGCTTTATCAGATATGTGCTTTGCAAATGTTTTCTCCAGACTGGCTTGTCTTTTCATTCTTTTCAACAGTCTTTCACAGAGCAGAATATTTTAATTTTAAAGCAGTCCAACTTACCAGTTTTTCTTTCATGGGTGATACTCTTAATGCTGTATCTAAGAGTCATCGCCAAACCCAAGGCCACCTACTTTTCTCCTAAGTAATTTAGAGAAGTTTTATAGATTTATATTTAGGTCTGACATATCATCCCCTTGAGTTAATTTTGGGGAAATATGTAAGGTCTGTGTGTAGACTTTTAAAAATGTATTTATTTTTTTAGAGTGTGGATGTCTAGTTGTTCCAGACCAGTTGTTGAAAGGACTATTCTTTCTTTATTGAATTGCCTTTGCTCCTCTGCCAGAGATCAGTTGACTAGACTGGTACAGGTCTCTATCTAGGCTCTATTCTGTTCCATTAATCTGTTTATACTTTCACCAACACACTGTCTTGATCACTGTAGCTTTATAGCAAGTCTTGAAGTTCAGGAGTATCAGCCAACTGAGCCAACTAGCCACTTTCTTTTTTTAAGAAAAAAAAAAACTTCCTTGACATTTCTGTGTTGGTCTAAATAAAAAATAAGTGGACTTTCTTCTACCTCTTAATTTCCCTTTCCTTAAAAGGCACCTGTCTCGCTCCCATTCTACTCCCTCAATTTTCTTCAATAAACTCTTTATGCTTTTATATTAATTTTTAATCTAAAAAACAATCACACCTATATTCTTCGTGTTTCCATTGAGAGAAGGTCTGAACTTCCAGTTCTGAACTGTAGTGATCTTAGGCTGTTGGCTCGAATTGGAAAGTTCACTCCGTGGGCGAGAGGGTAGTGAGCGCCTGGCGGGAACGGGGATCGAACCCTCAACCTTGGCGTTATTAGCACCACGCTCTAACCAACCGAGCTAACCGGCCACTTGGTGGCGCCCTTGTCTTTGACCGGAACAATAGCATTGAAAGGAAGTTTATGTTTTAAAATAAAGGGACATTCTTCTACACCTTCGACCCCCTTCGCCCTCGGTTAAAATAAGACCTTTAAGCCAGTATTTCACGTTCACATAATCAAACTGAAAGTACTGTCGTGGGCTCCCACGAAAAGGAGCAACTACACTGCCGAAACCCGGGATCGAACCAGGGACCTTTAGATCTTCAGTCTAACGCTCTCCCAACTGAGCTATTTCGGCTAGGCCTGACGCTGCTTTTCTTGTCAATTACTTTTAAATAGTCTTTTTAAAAAAATCTTAGTCTCCCTTTTGGATGTCACATCTCAGAAAAATTAAGATTATTTTTTGTCTTGTTTCCTGAAAATATACTGTTTTGCCCATTTAAAAAATAAGTGTATCAACATAAGATCAAATTGAGGAGGAAACCCCCAAAATTTCCTGAATATGATGGGAAGAATGAAAAACCAAGGCGATAAAGGAAACTACATGTGGTTTCTCAGGTTACAATTGGCTGGCAGCAGGGCTGTGGAGGTTCAGAGCTTCCTGCTGGAGTGGAGGCTCCCTAGAGTCCAAGACACCACCATTTGGGATCATGTCTTGTTCAGCGCTCAAATATACTTTATTTTTTCAGGTGTTTCCATTCCTTCTCCCTTTTGGTCTATTGAGGTATAAATTACATCTGGTAAAGCACATCCTCAGTGTACAGCTTGATGAACTTTGCAAGTTTGTATCCCTATGGACCTACCACCAACTCCCTAGCTGAGACCCTCCACAGTGGGCCAGTGTTCCGAACTCCTTCACTAGATGGACTGTCACTTATTTTAACTTCACATACACCAAATCAACTAGAATCTGCACTGTTATGTCTGGCTTCTTTCGCTCAATATTATCTTTGAGATACATCTATGTTTTTATGTGTAAAAGTAGTTTGTTCTTGTTCACAACTTCCATTTAATGGCTATTCCACAATGTACTTATTCATTCTAATGCTGATGGGCATTTGGATGGTTTCCAATTTGGGGTGGTTATAAAAAGCACTGACCCTTTTTGTGTACGGCTTTAGGTGAACATAAACACTCATTTATCAGATAGAAAGATGGATGGGTGATGGATAGATAGATGATGGGTGAATAGATGGATGGATGGAATTGCTGGGTCATATGATATGTGTATGTTTAAGTCTATTAAATGTTGCTAAACATTTTCAAAAATAAATGTACAAATTTACACCACTAACTACAATGTATGAGGCTGCTGGTGCCTTCATAGGCTAGTCAATACTGGGTATTGTCAGTCATTTTAATTTTAGGTATTCGATTAGGATGCAATGATAGTTCTTTGCGATTTTAAATTGTATTTTTTGATGACTAATATTTTATGCCTTTCCATATGCTTTTTTCCCTTCTTCTAGAAGGTTTACTTTTAACCATTAAGTTTAGTTCCATCTTCAATTTATGTATGATGTAAGATAGGGATTTAATTCATTTTTTCCTATATAATATCAACTGACCCAGCATTATTTTCTGAACAGTCGATCCTGTCCCCACTGAATTTCAATGCCTCCTTGTCATACAATGGGACACTGTATTATATCTGGGTGGGTTTGTTGTCTGTTTTGTTTGTTTGTTTGTTTTCTGGTTTTTTGGTTTTGGGGCTATTTTGTCCCATTAGTATGTCTATCTTTACAACAATATCACACAGTCTTCATTTCTATACCTTAAAATAAGTGATAATACCTGATAATATGGCATAATCAATCGCTCAGGCTGATGTAATGAAGCCTCAATCAAAGCTCTGGACATGGAAGCTTGAGTAGTTTATTCTGTGCACAGTCACCCATTAATGCCAGAAGAGTAACTCAACCTGAGGAAAATGGAAATTTTACGCTTGAAACCCTGCCTCTAAATGTATATGTTGGGGGGGGGGGGGTGGTGAAAATTAAATATTTAAGCTTCCATCTCAAGAAGCTAGATTAAAAGAGCAAGTTAATCCTAAGAAAGTAAAAGAAAGACAACACTGAAAATAAGAGAGATCTATTAAAATGCAAGCAAATGTACAATAGAAAAAAACCACTGAAGCAAAAAAGTTAGTTCTTTGAAAAGATTAAGAGAATCAGTAAGTCACTAGAAAATGATACCAAAAAACAAACAAAACAAAATAAAGAAGACACAAATTACCAATATCAGCATAAAAAAGAAAGATTGCCAGCTTATTTAATGAAGTCAGTATGATGCTGACATCACAACTTGACTAGGACATTATACAAGAAGAAAAATACAGGTCAGGATATCTCAGGGAAACAGATGAAAAATCTTAAACAAGATATGAGCCCATTGAATCCAGGAACATATTGAAAGAATGATCTATTATGACTATATGGGACTTACTCTATAAATATAAGATTGGTTTAAATATAAAAATCAATATACTTTACCACACTAAATACTAAAAGAAAAAATTCTGTGTATATCTCAGTAGCTGAACAATAACTTAATAAAATTCAATTCCCATTTATAATTACAATTCATGCAAACTAGAGGGGGGAAAGTATCTTCTTTAGTCTAATAAGAGTATTCAGGAACAACACCACCCTACAGCTGACTTTATGTGCAATCCTGAAATACCGAGTGCTCCTCCCTCTTCTCTAACTGCTTCTGGACCACACCCACACCTAGGCCTTTGCATTTGCCCTTCCCTCTGCCTGTACCTGGATTTCACCATATATACCCAAGACTTTTTTATTTCCTTCAGGTGTCCACTTAAGTATCACTTGCCTAGGGAGAACGTCTGTAACACTAATGTAAAATAGCGCCCCTGGCACAGCCCTTGGCATCGCCTACCCCTCTTACCCTATTTTTATTTTTCTCTATACAAGTAGTCACCACTTTATGTAATTATGTATTTATTTTTAATTGTTTGTTGTTTACTTCTCCCTACTAGAACTTAGGAGCCAGAGACCAGAGGCTTTTTATTTCACTGCGGTAACCTCAGGACCTAGAATGGACCTAGCAAAGAGTGGGCCTATTGGTTGAATGGCTGCATTTGAGATAAGAGCTCAGAGGTTGATCATTTCCTCCCGAGTCTGGAATTTCCCGTCATTAGTGCCCTGTGGTCAGCAGGGTGCAGAGCTCTGCAGTAAAGTAAGAGGACTGAGTGGGAGAGAATGTTACAACCATGACAGGTAGAGTCAGAGAGATGCTGTAATCAAAGTAAATAATACAGAGAACGTGCATCTCATCAGAGGGGAGGAAATCCGAGGACAAACTGGGGGAAGATCATATTTAAGAGACACGAGACAGGATTAAACCCGGAGGGACTGGATGAAAGCAGAGCAACCACGAATTATTACTTCAGACACACAGTTCTCCAAACAAGGCCATTTGTTTATTTTCTGATGCGATTAGGAAGAAATACACACCCAGCGAGCTATGCCCGATGTTTCCCAGGCCGGTTCATGTGAGGCAGGCGGGGCAGCGCCGCTCGAAGCCCCTTCAGGTTTCACAGGTGGGGCTCCGCGACCTCCCTGCACCCTGGGGGCGTCAAGGCCGCGACGCGCGGGGCAGCTCCGCATGGCCGTGAGCCCGGCGGCCCAGAGGGCCAAGGAGCAGGTTAAAGAAAGCGGCGGGAAGCGGTGCGGGAGACCGGGCTGCGCGGCCTGCCGTCAGGTCTCCTGATGAAGGGGAACTGGTTTGCTTGGATAATTTCAATCTCCCTCCTCTGGTCTGATTTCCTCCTGTTTGAAAACGACGGAACGTGCTTCTCAATCAGGGGAATATTCGCCGTCTCGCCATGGAAAACATAATAACCTCTTTTTAGCGTTTTCTTTGGAGAGAAAGGAAAAACACATGAGAATGAAATAAGCTCCTGAAACCGTATAGGGAAGAAAACATGCTCCAGGTGAGGCTCGAACTCACAACCTCGGCATCACCCGCACATATACTGCTGTATAAGTACCGCGCGCTAACCGATTGCGCCACTGGAGCATGCTTTCCCCGCCTCGCGCGCGCGCGCGCTACGGAGTCAGAGACGCGCAGGATCCTCGCTCCCCGTGGAGCCGGGAGCCGGACGCCCACGAGCCGTGGCACCCGCACCCGCACCCTTTCCCCCGGCGCCGGCTCCGCGGATACCACCGGCTTCGGTCACGGCGCTGCCATCTCTCCCGCAAGAATGATGCGACGCTCCCTCTGCGCCGCCGAGAGGCCACACTTCCCAGGGACCCGGAGCGAGGCCGAGCGCGCGGCGCCCCGCGCTCCCCTCCCTGCCGCGCGCCGAGCGCCCGAATCCTCCCGGGCCCGCCCGAAAACCGCCTTCGGAGTCAGAGCCCGCGGGCCCGGCGCCGGCCGCGGGGAGGCTGCCGGAGGAGTGACCACCGCGCTCCGTGCGCGCTGCGGGAGGCGGCGCCGCCCCCCACCTGCCCGGCTGCTCTAGGGGTTCGCGCCGCAGCCCGCCTCCGGGACAGCATGCCTCCCACTGTCCTTGCTTCCTCCCGGGGGCCTCTGGTTATAAAGGCCCGTTTTGCCGGTGGGTTGGTTTGCTTGCTCGCTTCTCGGCCTGGCGAGAGTGCAGCCGCCAGCCACACGTGCACGTGCCATACGAAGCCTTCTGGCCCTTAAGGGATAACTCCTGTCCTGAGGACTGTGCAGCGAAGGGACTAGACTGAGCCTTGGGGGTCTCTGCTCTGACAAGCCCTGGCTCACCCTCTGTCTCCAGTCTTGGGGGCAGAGGTATCCCTGCGACCTCCCCTCTCTTATGTTTTCAACAGAGTCGTTAATATTTCAGTCTGTTCAGCTTTTTAATTGTTGCTAGGATGGAGAGGAGACTTCCAAGGTCCTGGAAATCCTGTGTTGCATTTTTTTAAATTACTGAACACAGTGCCCTGTAATTAAGACCTTTTTATCAATATGAGTTAAAATCACACCCCTGAATTTCAACGGATGAACTGCAAATATTACAGACATTAACACAGTAAAAATTATTACAAAGATGGCTTTAGTTTTCCAGCTTATTTTCTTATAACCCCAGGTTAAACAGTTGCCCGATAACTTCATTTTGCTGGAGAGCACATGCAGGTTTGGGGATGCAGTGCTACAGAGCGAGGGTCCACTGCCCGATGGGCGTACAAGCCAGTGCTACGGCACCTGGTTCTGAAAAGAAAGCTTTATTTTGAAATCGACTGGCAAGGAGACGGGCTTTCTGATCCAGGGCTCCCGGCAAGGCGAAGGGGTTTCAGCACCAGCCTTTCTGGACAGCGCACCTTCGCTTCTGAAAGGGTTCCTGCGTCAGGCTCCGGTCACGTCCCCGCGTCACGTGCAGTATTCTCTGCTCTGCACATACCTGGGCTGCGTGGCTTGCAGTTTTGTTCAGCTGTCTCCGGAAACAACTCAGTATTTTGTAAGAGGCAGGACTGGGCCAGTGTGAGCTGGCTCTGCGGTTACAGCAGCATTCATTTATTTTTTAAAACTTATTATTCATCACACATATTTGAATTCCGACTGGCTTGTGGCGATTCAGTCATAATGAAGGCTGGTTCCTACTATGAAGTGTCATTTTAGTAAGAAAAAGTGCATAGGTGAGCAAATGGTGCTGTGAAGAAGGACCTCACACGGAGACTGCGGGTAAAGCGAAACACGAGCTGGATCCTGAAGGACAAGTAGGGCTTCGCCAGAAGGATGGAGGTATATTTCAAGCAGAAAGCAGTGTCTGTTGAGTCATGAAGCATAAAGAACGCTGAAAAATCGGAGGAACAACCCGAGTCCTAAGTTGCCAGCAGTAGGAAGCTGCTCTGGTTGATTTTAATGGAAGCAAATCACCTGTGCCTGTCCTGAGTCTTGATCAATTTACAGTCAACTTTTCAAACATGGTACAATGTTAAATGTGTTGGATTGTTTCAAGAATCCAGAGTACTTTGGAGGGGAATGTATCCATGTCTTATCAGTATTATTATAGTATTATTTAATGCACATGTGGTGTAGGGAAATTCCATCATTTTAATTTTTGATATAGATTATTGATTTTGGTAATTTATGTGAGCCATTCAGATGTTATCAGGGCTTATTTTTTAGGGCAGCTAATCCCAACTATGAGATAATACACTGAGATCAGGAGGATCTGTCACTTCATATTTAGGTACAACATTCATCAGGGTGGAGTTACTTTCTTTGTTTTTCTCTCTTAGTTGACCTTGGTTCCTTGGTCTTCAGGTAGTCTATACACCTCCTAAGGTATTTCCAAACTCACCACACTCATTACATTTCTTTAGCTGGGCTTCATTCAACGGTTACTGAGCACAGACCAGGGTCCATACTCTGCAACTCTCTGAGATACAATATCGGATAAAATGTGACTCCTATCTCCAGGGGAGCTTAGCATCCATTAGGTAAATATGGTAAATTTGGTAATCATAACATAGTCTCTTTAGGCCTACAAAGGCTAAATTAGACAGGACTCTTTAGGTTGCAAGTGGGGCTGTTCCAAGTAGCGTGATAAAATCGCAGCATTAAAGTCACCCACATGACTGCTAAAGGATTATGTCACAATACCTGTGTCATTCACCTCATCTGATCTCATCACATAGGCGTTTTATCATCTCACATGAGTACAAGACAGTAAGATATTTGGAGAGAGACCACGTTTACACAACTCTTATTACGGTACATTGTTATAATTGTTAACTTCTCACTGTGCCTAATTTATAAATTAAACATTATCATAGGTATGTGTGTATAGGAAAAAACATGTACATAGGCATGTACAAAGACCGTGGTACCATCCACGGTTTCAGGAGCCTTGGGAGGCATGGCTCGTGAACAAGGGCCACCACAGCGTTGGCATTAGCTGTATTCAGGCATCATTGGGTTCAGCTGGCACAGCTTTCTACCATCTGTTCTGAATTCCCCGCTGTTGGCAGTGAGTACAGGGCTTGGGGAATGGAGTCAAGGAAACACATTCCCCACAATCAAACATGAAAAACCAAGACCTAGAGGCTCCAGTGAGATTCGAACTCACGACCCCTGGTTTACGAGACCAGTGCTCTAACCCCTGAGCTACGGAGCCTCGGTTACCTTCGTTCTAGGTCCTTCTCTTAAAGTTGATCATTTGGTCAAATCTTCAGGGTTTTGTTGCTTTCCGGAAAGCCTGGCGTTCTACCCTCAGGCCCTTTCCGATTTTCTGTGCTGCGGACAAAGGTATTCCAGCGCCCGCTTCGAGTCTCAGCATCCCCTTCAACTGGGAGGGTTTGGCCGGGATCAGGCGGTGGGGTGAGGGTGGGGGTGGGGTGGGGTGGGGGTGGGGTGGGGGTGAGGGTGAGGGTGGGGGTGGGGTGGGGTGGGGTGGGGATGAGGGTGGGGGTGGGGTGGGGTGGGGATGAGGGTGGGGGTGGGGTGGGGTGGGGTGAGGGTGGGGGTGGGGTGGGGTGGGGATGAGGGTGGGGGTGGGGTGGGGTGGGGTGAGGGTGGGGGTGGGGTGAGGGTGGGGGTGGGGGTGGGGGTGGGGTGGGAGTGGGGTGGGGGTGAGGGTGGGGGGGTGGGGTGGGGGTGGGGTGAGGGTGGGGGTGGGGTGAGGGTGGGGGTGGGGGTGGGGTGGGAGTGGGGTGGGGGTGAGGGTGGGGGGGTGGGGTGGGGGTGGGGTAAGGGTGGGGGTGGGGTGGGGGTGGGGTGAGGGTGGGGGTGGGGTGAGGGTGGGGGTGGGGTGAGGGTGGGGGTGGGGGGGTGGGGGTGGGGTAAGGGTGGGGGTGGGGTGGGGGTGGGGTGAGGGTGAGGGTGGGGGTGGGGTGAGGGTGGGGGTGGGGGTGGGGGTGGGGTAAGGGTGGGGGTGGGGTGGGGTGGGGTGGGGTGGGGTGGGGTCCCGGCTGAGGGCCAGGCCTGCTTCTCCCTCCACGCGCGTCGCTGAACCCAGACAGAGGAGCACTGACAAAGGTCCCAGAAAATGGCCAGGGGGGCGTTTGGAGACCCAGCTCGGACAAGCAGCAACCGCAGTTGAGAAGACGGAGCACAGGAGGCTCAGCCGCGTCTGTCGCTCACAGGTTCCTCGGGCAGGAGTCTGGGGAAAGCTCCGTGACTTCCGGAGGGTCCACGGGCAGAGTCGCGCCGGCGGGAAGTGCCCTGAGGGCCTCTCCTGCGCACGGCGCCGCCCGGGGGGCCCGAGAGCCGGGGGCAGTCCTGCCCAGGCCGGGGGTCGGCCCTTCACTCGCCGAGGGTCTCCCCATCCTGGAGCGGGGTGGGGCGGCGTCTGCGGACGAGGGTTGGCTTGCAGGGAGCACAGAGGCCCTGGGGTCCGGGTCACGGGGGCCGGGCCGTGGACGCTGTGCCGCGCGGGGAGCGAGGAGGGAGCCCCCGGTGCCCCGATCCCGCCTCAGGACTAGAAGGTATTGGGGTCCTGACTCGCGAGCTCCCCGCTTCTCCGGGAGCGCAGAGCTCAGACCTGGTCCGACACCTTCCCCGAGCGCCCCGCGCTCGTGCCCGCGGGCAGCTGGGCGTCGACGGTCAATCACGACAGCAGCAGGGCGGCGGCAGCGCGTCAGGGTGGCCGAGTGGTCTAAGGCGCCAGACTCAAGCTCCGCTTCCCGCCCCGGGGGTTCTGGTCTCCGCGTGGAGGCGTGGGTTCGAATCCCACTCCTGACACACTGCTGTTTTGTGCCAGCGGAGATTCCCTCTGCTCAGAAAGAAACCACCGTAACACCCTGTGGGGTTCCCCTAGGTGCCCAACTCACCAGTCCTCAACACTTGGGTCCTGTTTGCTGTGGAGAGAATTACTGAAATCTTCACCACTTTTCAGGACATGAAAATAATCTGTTATAAAGTTCTATAGAAAATTGGCCAGTTACCTCCCTCTGTCACCTCTAAACTCTAAGAAGTCTCTCGAGATTATGACACTGCCGAAACATTTTAAGATCATCAATAGCAAAGAAATGCTCATGCTGTTAAAATAAATTAACAGCTCCCTCTCAGATTTCTCAGAATGATGTGACTTAGATGTCTTTTGTTTTATGAAAGAAAAAAATGCAGTCTGTGACATTCTACATAGACTAAGATCTTGGTCTTAAAATTAGGAATCTTCAGATTTTTGCAGCTTTGACATTAAATGAGTTTTTCTTCCTGTATAGCTTTTAAATTACTAGAAAGCAATTTCTCTCCTAGACAGTCACCTCAGTGAAATTCCAGTCCAGCTCCATGGCTGGCTTTGCCTGGTGCAGTCAGTAGTATTTGAAGTACCAAATTGTAGGCGGCCACCTAGATGTGCATCAGGTGTCCTACAGTGGCTGCAGATGAATTTTGTGCCATTCAGCAACCGCACATAGAAGCAGATATAAATATAGCAAGACAATAGATTATTTGAACTGTGTTGAGTAGAAAAAAACAAAATCAGGACCAACAGTGCCAATGAAAGTTAAAATCACACAAATGAACATTTTTCAAGGGTAGGTTCTTTTCTAAGGATCTTAAATACTTAAGAGAAGATCTATAAGTTGGAGGAGAGAAAAGGGCTGGATACAGGGCATGACAGGAAAAGGCATGTTTATGAAACAGAGTAGAACTGAGAATGACTGTTCATGGACCAGTAATATAGTGAGCCATAGACAGCCAAGTGTGATAAACTTGCGTCTGTGAACCCGAGGCCTCCTTTCCCCTTCTCCCCATGACTAAATTTCACTTACAAAAATGCCAATGAAAATTTGCTTTACAGAAGTTATGGGCAAAACTTCACTGATATGTAATTTTAGTATTCACACATTTGAGTTCTATTTTTCTTTAGTTTTTAACATCTAATTTCAGGGACCCCTGCATGTGCTCCACATCCTGCATGTGCTCCACATCCACAAAACATGTTTAAAGATAAAAATTGATAAGAATTTCAAAAGAGCAATTGCAGAGCATAAACCCCAAGAGCAGGGACCTTCTAAGTGTGGGTTTGGAGCAGGGGATAAGCTGTGTGACCGCGACATGGTTTTCTAAATGAGAAGTTTCAGCAGTTGAGTAGAAAATGAAAGGCCATTTTTAAGCTAAAGATGAGGCAGTAAGGAGTGAGTGACAGGAATGCAATGTGTGTGGAATATTCCCTGGGATCAAGCTAAGCAAGTGCTTGCTTTCCTAGAGGGAGCCACCCACAGGAGTCAGGGTAGTTTTGCTGGAATAATATTTGCATTGAGCTTTTAAACAGTTTTACAGAAGGAAACTAACACCACCAAGGCCTGGGCCTCAACTGTCCTCATCACATTTCGAAACCTCCTTTTCAAGACTTTCCTGGGAGAGAACCCTCTTCAGACTAAAAGCCACTGGCTTACAAGACCAGAGGCCAGTGCTTCTCTTTCGGAAGGTCATGGATTTGTTCTGTCAGTACAGCTGGGGAGGTTACTGGAAGTGGAACCATCTGGGAAAATGGCTTCTGTGTTAGGAGGCCAACTATGTCTGCAGCTTCTGTAGCAGGGAAAATGAAAACGAGTAGAACCTGTGCCTTGCAGGACTCCGAGGGGAAACCGAGAAGAAAAGAACAGCTCAGAAAAAGAATCAGTCAGCATCTTCTGCTTCTTTGCTGAGGAGCTAACATGCCTCATGAATGAAGATGCACTGTGACAGAGGCCACCTGCCTGGGACCAGCACTCCTGAAAGACTCTAATGAGGCCCTAAATAATAAACACCCCTCAAAGGGAGCCTGGGTAGCTCAGTCGGTAGAGCATCAGACTTTTAATCTGAGGGTCCAGGGTTCAAGTCCCTGTCCAGGCGGAGCTATCTCTTTTTATTTCAGTTAATAAGCTCTGGGTGACAGAGCCCATTCAGGAACATCTCTGTGACTGGGGAAACCATAACAGACAAAGGCACTGCCCTAAAATAGTACAAGTTCTAGTCTTTCATTAATGATCCTCTCCCACTATTAAATGAAATACTTTCCCAACTTTCTAAGAGGAATTGAAAAAGGGCACCATATAGACATAAACTAATGATAGGATTGTTGAGAAGTATGCCACTTTAAAGTTCTCTGGAAATGATCCATTAATGTGGGAGTGGAGGGGAGTGATTTGCGTGGACCTGACTAGAATGTGAAAGACCAGTCACCTGTAGTGTCTCTGAGGTTCCCCCACCATTCAAACAATCTCTCCCTACATAGAAAATTTGCAAAAGACCCTGCTTGGTTGGAAAACCTCACCCAAACACATTTTGAAATTCTTAGTTGTCTTTTTTTGTGAAAGTGTGTTGGCATTTGCAAAGCACTTTTCCAAACACAATGAGATGAGTGCTTTTGGTGTGAGCCTTGGTGCCTAGGGATGCCAGGTGAGGGGTCCAGGGATACTTTTCAGTATCGTTTTTCTCTCCCACTACCTTGGACACTTGAACCAGCGGGAGCACTTCCTTCCCTGGAGCCCATAAAGGGCAGTGCTACTCAGCCAGGAGCTGTCCTCCTGCAAGTCCTAGCAGAAGGGTTGGTCCCATCCAGGCCTAAAACCAGAGTCACCCCAACTCCACCTCGGTGCTCAGTGAGTTCGCTCCATTTTGGAGAGTCCAGTACCCAGCAGGAGCCCAGCTCAAGCGTCAGGGATCAGGCCCAGGTTGGTGAACTCTCTCGCCATCGGAGAGCCTGACCTCCCACCCGATGCCTTATGCACCCAAGGAATTTGCCCAGCTTGCTAAAGACGTTTGTCAAGTCCTATCATTATGTCTATCCTATCCCTCTTCATAATGGGAATGCTCTGCATGTCAGTAGTCGTGGCCGAGTGGTTAAGGCGATGGACTAGAAATCCATTGGGGTTTCCCCGCGCAGGTTCGAATCCTGCCGACTACGTCAGAGGCTTTACTTTATGCTAAAGTGCTCACCGTGTAGTTCCCACAGAGACAATACCTGTACCTGTCTCCTACCTGCCTTTCCACTCTTAATCAACCACAGCTGCTCCATGTTTCTTACCAACGCTTGTCTTGTTGCAGCCCCTGAAACCCAGAGCCCCTTCCCGCCCACAAAAAGCGGAGTAGGGCTGTTTCCTCAAGAAGTTTGCTGGGGAGGGGGTGGGCAGGACTCAAAGCTGTCTCCAAGTTTCTCTCCCAAACCCTGCTGGAAGGAAGCTATTTCATAAAGAGACAATTCAGTGAAAGTGTTTCTCAGATAAATCCTAGAAGGTAGTCTATGCCACAAAATGGAAGCTATTTTTATTTTACTTTAAAATGTATCATAGTGTAAAATTGGGAACAGAATTTAGGGAAAAGTTTTTTATGATGATGAAGAGACCAGGATCTACTGGAAATAAAGAGTATGATAGCAGAAAAGAGCAGTTAATAATACTGGAAGATAAAATTTAGAAAACCTCCAAAAAACCTAGAAACATATCAAAGGCAGAAAACAGTAGTGACAAGAAAATTGAACAACCAGTTCAGGAGATTCAATGTATTCTGACAACTGGCAGTTCCAGGAGACAGGAGAAAAACTGGAGGGAATTTTATCAAAAAATACAAGAAAACTCAGGACAGCAGGATTTGATGATCCAGATGGAAAGGAGACCCCTTTGTGACTGCTCTCATGGTGTCGAGTTTAGAAAATATTTCCCTACTTCAAAGTCATGAAGATGCTCCCCTGTGTTGTTCTAGAAGCTTTACTTACCTCCCAACTATCATCTTTCTATTTAACCTTTACATTCAGATCCACAGTCTACCTGGAACTGGCTTTGTGGATATTGTTAAAGGAGTCAATTTATCCCCCCCCCCCCCCCCGGCTGTATGCATTAGATCATTTCCCCCCATTATATTCACAATTTATGCAAAGACTATTCATTCTCACCATTTCTGAGGTGCTCCCTTGCTCATAAAGCAGGGTATGGAGTGTGAGGGTCTAAGTCCAAATTCTATTTAGTGTCATTGTCTGTCCATGGACAATGTAATATTGTCTTAATTATGCTACATTTATGTCTTTAGCATAAAGTAACTCCTCTAATTTTGCCTTCCTTTTAAAAGGTAACCTGGGCTACTTTGGCCTCTTTCACTTTAATGTTATATTTAGGTCAATTTGTCAATCTCCAAAACCCCCCACACCTGATAGTATTGTTACTAAAATGCACTGACTCTAATGGGTCAGTCTAGGGTAGAGTTGGCACCTTTACAGTACTGAGTGCTCCGATCTAGATTCTTTCTAGGAACATGCTGTTAAATATGACACTTAGTGGCATATTTACTTGAATTTTCTTACTGCATGTTGTTGCTTTAAATTTTTTTGTACTGATAGGAACGTTAAGAGGTTTTAAAATGAATGTGGTTGAGCCCACCGGCCATGCCCTAGATCTAACTCTGGTCTCTCCAAACAACACAGTCAGGAACCCACATCACACAATCACTTGGTGATGACAGAGACAAGGACAACTGGTTTAACTGGAATCTCAGCTTCAGGGGTGAGCGCACCTTTCCCTCCTAATTTGCAAGGTTAAGGTTAATGAATCATGCAGCCTGAATTTAAAGAGAATGCTTCTTTAGCAGCTTTATGCTTAATTTTACTGGAGTTATTTTGTTTATTATCATTACATTTAGGCTACATGATATGAAGGAGAAACCCAAATGCAGGGGATTCTTAGGCTGGGGCACAGCATCTTCAATACTTCTGCAAATTCCCTGGAATAGTTTGCTAAGTGGATGGTGTCTGGGTTCATCTTGTGTGAGAGGGTGCAGAGCTTTCCATTCCATATGCCATGGGGTGGTAAACCCACACAGGTTTTAGAAATCGTCCCTAATAACTTCACAGTCCATTCAAGGGAAGGGAAGAAATTGCCAGCTTTATTTTCTTGTGAGAAATGCATAAAATGTCTTTCAGAGGCCATGAGGCCCAAAGCACATTCTTTTTAAGTAGTACAAGCAGCTTCTCCACATGGGCTCAGCAGCTCTTCCCCATGACAACCAGTGGTAGCCAACATATTGAGGGGCAGACCCACTGCAGTGCCCTTGTTGGAGTTCTGTGTTCACACATCAATGCTGGCACATCCCCCTAGAAGGCAATGCACAGAGGCTTGACTGAGCCTTAATCCGAAGTCCGTTGCAGAACCTATTCTTCACCTTCCGTTGTTTGTTTCTCTATCTGTTGCTGCCCGAGGTAAGCCACTTCCTTTTCGATGACCAGGATCCACATGCTGCAGCTGCACTATCCTGCACATTCTGTGTGTGAAGGTCATGGACCACTCTCTCTGCAGAGCAGCATGATCAGTTCTTGTGCGAGTCAGTAATTTCCACTTTTATTCATGTTTTAGGTTTCCATCTTGTCCGCGCCGCTAGACTGCCAGAAACAAGCCCTTTCCCAACATACCCCGCGTGGGCTCTGCTTTATGGTCCTGTTTACAGAGCTTCCTTCCCAGGGGACACTAATCTGGTCAGGTGCAGGGACTGTCTTCGTCTCCTTTACCCTCCTGTCTCCAGCACCTTACCCTCCACTGGAGTCCATAAAACTAGCTAAACAAGCGATCTTGAAGAAGGAGCTGAGCTAAGGACGTTTCCCCACAGTAAGAACTGGGGGAAACGTAACCTTTCCTTGCTTCCCGTGGCTCGTCTCACCTCTCATTTCTCCTCTCCCAGTCCCCGTGCCAGTGCTCAGGTTTATGTTCATTTTACAGGACAGCCCTACCCCAGTGCCTGCCCAGAGGGACACCGGCATATGCAACCACCCGGGAGAAGAGCTTGACTGAAGAGGGGAGCTTTCATCTCCGTATTTGCAAGCGCTGCTTCTACGCTCCTTTTGAAATTACTTCCTTTGGCTGTTTGCGCTCCGTGCCCCGGTGAGTTACAGGTAACGCTTTCTTCGGGCGCTGACCATACATACGCAGTTGTGTTGGATGAACACAACCCAGAGTCTGGTACAAGGCCCAGCCCTTAGAAGGTGCGCACTAGAAAGGTTTTGCATGAAGTAGATGTTTTGGAAGTTCCTTGTGTTTATTTGTTCGTTTTTAATTGCCGGGACAACTGGAAGGAGAGGTGTGTCTCCTCTGCGCGCCTGCTCCTCCAGGTGGGCAGGAGGGCCCGGCTCTGCGGCCTCCTGGGCGCGCGCAGGAGCGCGGGGCGCGGGCGGGAAGCTGCACAGCCTGGGGGCACCGCGCAGCCTCGCCGAGTGGCAGGGTCTCTTCCTCCGGGTTAGAAGTCCTTGTGCAGTCCTGGAGATGCCTGTATTCCCGCTGGTAGCCCCACCAACTCGGACCCCCAGGGGCAGCTGGCTAAAGCTCGGCTGAACGCTGCAGCTGCGCCGCGGGGCCGAGACCCGTCTGCAGGACTGGGGAGGGTGGACCCCGAGGAACCCGCCTACCCACCCTGGAAACACGTCCTGTGACTGGGTCCAAGGAAAGGAGTCTGCAGTGCACTTGGAAGCTTTCACCGGGCACCTGCCTCTTGATGGAGGCGAAAAAGGTGACCTTGAAATGTCGTCTCCGAGAACGCTCCTCACCCATCGCTACACGAGACAAAATTCAGACTTTTTCGAGCACAAACTCTCCCATTTTCTCTCAAGCACACTTCTTTTGCAAGTTTTCCTCCGTGAATTTGCCAGGAATCGACACATTCAAGGTGGTTTTCTTACAGGACTCGGACCTGGTGAGTACATAACCTGGGTGGAGAAAAGTGTCTCACGGTGAAGTTGAGCGGAGTTGCAGACACGAGATGTGAAATCTCTAAGTTCACTTTACCCGTCTCTACAGGAACTAAACGTACCAACTTCACCAAGTCTTCAAGCATTAAGTCATATAATCAACAAAAGACGCCCAGTCCAGGGGTGCAATGCCTAGGACACGCCCACTCATTTCTCCGTAAGGAAGGAAGCAGGGACTAGGACCACCCAGCTTCCGAGTTGCTTATGGGGTGCGCTACATGCGCTCCAGTACTGGGCAAAAAGTAAGATAAAATAAAGTAAGATAAAATCCCTTCTGATTTTCTTCCAAAGTGTCCAGCGGGCGTGGACCAAGAATTTTAACTGACAAATGCTTTCAGGAGAATTACTCTAGCTCATTACACATGATTACGGGAGGCACCACCTAAGGTGAGGTTCCATGGTGTAATGGTTAGCACTCTGGACTCTGAATCCAGCGATCCGAGTTCAAATCTCGGTGGAACCTACCTTGCCTTACCTTTTTCATGTTCCTCCGAGGAAAACACCTCCACCTAAATGAGGGAACCCAATTTTGACCCTGACATCTGTGAGTTCCTTAAGTCCCAACGCACCTGCATCTGGGAACATACAGGAATAGAATTCCACTTGGGTTTAATAGAATTTATTTTATAAGGAAGAAAAGAACCATCATGATGTCAGAGTAAGAAACATTCACAACAAATACACTTTCTGGAAGAATATTTGACCTCCTGGAGAGCTGAAGTTCCCTGTGGCTTCTTAGGCTAGTGAGCCAGCAGCCTCTGTGTAGTTGGTCCTGGCTGGTGGTTAAAGTGGTGAACTAACTGCCCCGTCCACGCCGAGACCCTCCTCATAACGAGCAGTTACTCATCTGAGCTCCTTAGAAGGAAGGTTCCCACATCTGACTTTTCTTGGTCCCAGTGGGAGACTCCAGGAGTGTTCCCACATCACCACCATACTTTATTACTTTTTAAAAAGGAATTAGACCACAGTCCTACATGTTTCCTTTCCCCCAAAAGAGCCTAGGCTTTGGTGATGCCTTCCTGTTCCCTGCCATCAAAACTGCTTTGAAGGCAGCCTTTCCTAAAGAAAGTAGTGTTTGCTCTCCAAGGAGGTGGACCCTTCTACAAGCACCTAGAAAAGGAAATTCCAGGAAATCATGAATCATCTACAGTGAAAGCCAAGGTTGCCAAGTTGTGAATCCAAACTGGGTATTAGTAAGCAAACCACTACACAATTCCAGAAATTAGGAAAAACCATTTTACTTGTAATACAATCAAAAGGAGTCAACAAAGTCATGCCAGGCTGGCTCGTCCTGGGGTCCAGGATGGTGGTGAAGAGAGAGGGGCCAAAAACCAGGTGAGGTTTTGAATCATTCTGGGCACAGAGTTCAGACGCAAAATCCCATCGTATGATTAACAAGTACGGGTCAATGTATTGAAGGAATGCCAACCACAGTTGAGTTTCTTCCTAGGAATTCCTGGGAGGATTCGGTCTGTCTCTGCCTTGGCAGTTTCCCTTCGCCTCTGGCCACTCAGCCTCTTTTTCACTTTTGAAGTCTACTAGACAGGCCCTCTGCTCCCCATTTCCAAGAACAGCTGCATGCCTTTTTCTTTATTACTTGATCAGTTTACCCAAGGGTTTACCAATTTTATCTTTTTCTTTTTTTTTTTTTCCAGATAAAATTTCAGCCTTGTAAATAATCTCCACTTTATCTTTCTATGCTAGAGCCTTAAAGCAGCTGTTTTCTTTATTGCTTCCTTCTCTAAGCTCTTTGGGAAGGTCTGCTGACCTGTCCCGGGCCTCCTCCCCTCCCCTCCCCTCCCCTCCCCTCCCCTCCCCTCCCCTCCCCTCACCTCCACCTCCACCTCCACCTCCACCTCCACCTCCACCTCCACCTCCACCTCCACCTCCACCTCCACCTCCACCTCCACCTCCACCTCCCAGGTGAGTCCTTTCTCCTCCGTGTCCCTTCCTCCAGGACAGGGGCAATCACATCAATCCACCGCCGGCCTCTGCCCACACAAGAGACTCCCTTTACTCCAAGTTCTTCTCGGGCCTTCCCCTCCATGGTGTACCCGGGCTCTGTCCTGTTAAGCACCGGACCGCCCAGCAGTGGAGGGACGTGTGGGCCACGGCCACGGCCATGGCCATTCACGCTCCTCGCGGGAGCCCAGCAGGCAGCTGAGGCGGAGGATGAATGACACTGAGGGGAATCTTGCTTAGCTGGAACCCCGAAAACGAGATCAGCCTGTCTCAAAAGAAAGAGGACCCCGCGGGTCTTGGAAAAGCATGGGAAGAACACAGCTAGCAGAGGATGGTTTCCATCCACCGACCTCTGGTTATGGGCCCAGCACGCTCCTGCTGCACCTGCTGCACCTGCTGCACCTGCCCGGGGCGGGACTTTATATTCCTGACGCCTTTTGGTCGCAACGGCCTCTAACCCACTCACTCACACAGAGACCACAGTGACTGGGAGGAGCTACATGGAATAAGAATAAAAATCTGGCCAAATGAGATTATTTCTTTAAGTGAATTCAGGACTCAGGCCTGCAATGTGGATGGACCTCATCAACTGACAGCACAAATAAAGCAAAAGCTGCCCTGAGTAAAAGGGAGTTCTGCCAACAGACGAGCTGCAGTGCCAGCTCCCTCTGGGCCACCAGCCTGCTGCCCCTCTGCAGGTCTGAACTTGCCATCCTCAATAACTGCCTGGACCATTTCCTCAAAATAAGTCTATATACATACACTGGCTCTGTTCCTCTGGAGAACTCTCACTACAGACACAGTCTTTTGTTAGGCATATGCAATATAAATATCTTCTCTAAGATTTGCCTTGTACCTGCTTACTGGTGGCTAGTAACGAACAAAAGTTTCCAGTGTTGGTGAAGACTAATTTGTACATACATATTTTTTGTGGTGACTGCTTTTTGTGCTCCATTTTAGAAATATTTGCGCACTCCAACGTCATGAAGAAATTATCCCAAGTTATCTTTCAGAAGCATTATTGCTTTACCTTTCATGTTTAAATATGCATTTCATCTGATTGAGTTTTGTGTAGGTTGTAATTCATTTATTTCCATATCGATATACAATTTATTGAAAACAATGATCTTTCCTTGGAGCACTGCAGGATCACCTTTGTTCTAAATCAAGACTGTATGAGTGGTTCTGTTTAGGATGTGTTCTTCTGTTTCAATGTTTAATTACCCATCCAAGTAAGTGCCACACTGTCTTGATTGCTATGGCTTTAAAATAGTGATTTTTTTTCCTTCCAGGAAACTTTAGTTCACAAAGTCTAACATACATTCACAAGCACATTGCTTGGAGCTTCAGGTCTTATTGAAAGCAGCAATGTTGACACTCCTCAAATGCTCCTGGAACTTGGGGGGGTGGCCATTTGCCTTGGGCCTCCACACATTTGACTGGCATCTTGTGGAGGCTCCAGTCCTTGCAGTTGCCCAGGCCAGCCAGTGCAGCCGGGTGGAGCGCACAGAGCTCCCAGCTGCGCCACGCGGGCATCATCATTCCAGGGTTTGATGTCTAGGATGGAGGGCTTAAATACCTTCATGGGCATTTTTACCTTCTTTTTGGCATATTGCCCCAGTAGCTCTTTGTGCATGTAAATGGGAGGCAGGTGCCAACCATGTTCTTATTAACTCCCAATGAGTCTTAAGTCTCTTGTCATTTAAACCCAGGTTCTCCTCTGGGCCTTAAAGTAGCTGCAGCTTTGATATTCGAAAGGCGCTGGAGTGGTTCTCGGATCAACGCAGCTGGGACTGGGAGTGACGCCAAAGAGGGAGGGTGCAGGTCCCCTGCAGGGGACTGAATACAAAACAGGTCCTCCCACCTCCCTGTCAGAAATGGAACCACCGTCTCCCATAGGGCCCGAGGGGGGGTCTGCGGGGGAAGAAAAGGCCACGGAGACTCGTGAGAAGAGGGGCTTCCCCCACAGTGCCGCCACATCTGCCCTCCCAGGAAAAGGACCGCGTAGTCGGCAGGATTCGAACCTGCGCGGGGAAACCCCAATGGATTTCTAGTCCATCGCCTTAACCACTCGGCCACGACTACACTAACCGTACAGGGGCTTTTGCAGGCTATAGACAACAAAGAACACAAAGACGTGTAACCATAACCCCACATACAAGCAGGCTTTGTGGGATGAACACAAACCAACCTTTAGGTAAAATTATTTCTGTCCATCATCTATATATAGCAGTTTTGTGGGGTTTCTGGTGCACACTTTTTTGTGAAGCATATATGCTCCCCCCTGCGTCCCCCCACCTAGTCATTTGGAACATTAGCTTTCATTGAAGTTAGATGCCAAAACAAAAGAAAAAGTTTGTATTTAATAAAACTTGCAAAATAAAAAGCAATTAGTGATGTATTAGAACTAAAAATATTAATCAAATTGTTTGTTTTAGGGAAACAGTGAACAAGGACTGGACACAGCCACAACTTTGTTTCACTGGACCAGAAAAAAAAGAAAAAAAAAAGACCATGGCAGAATGGATTTTGGTAAAGGAAGAAAGTCAGGCTTCATTTGCAGGAAACAAAAATTACTTTAGCCCTAAACTGGAAACAAACCAAATGTCCATCTACACTAGAAAAAATTGTGGGTTTTGTTTTGTTTTTCATACAATGGAATACCAGAGTGAAGAAACTAGAAGTACACACACCATATGGACGAAATCTCACAGCCTGATAAAGCCAGACATGAAAGAACACATACTATAGTGCATTCCAATTTTGGAAAGTTTGAAAACAGCTGAAACTAACCTATGGCATTAGAAATCAGAATAATGATTACCCTTATAAGGTATAGACTGGGAGGTCCCACTACCCTTGGGGGCTTTTTCTTAGATTCTGATAATGACTCTGGTTCCCACACTGGGTCCTGGGGACAGGGCTGTGCTTGCTTTGTGTAAATATATTGAGTTGCTCACCTTCATATGCTTTTTTGTGTACCTGTTAAACTTCAGTAAATATTTTACTTTTTAAAAATTCCATCAGTAGGGTGTAAAACTTTTGCTGTCACTGAAAGTTACTTTATATATGAATATTTATTGATGACATACTGAGATATTCACTGCGTATTTTCAAGTTAAAAAGAACAAGTTATTACTAAAATCCTATTCATTGTGCAAATAACTAAGGCAGGGTTATATCTTAAATAACTGACCTACACATATTCTGTGAGTTTCCATCTTTTTTCTGTTTAATTTTGTAAGAAATTGCCAAACTGTCTTCCAAAGTGGCTATACCACCTTGCACGCCTACCAGCAAGGAATAAGGGATATGTTCTTTCTTCTTTTTTATTTCTTGATTTTAAAAAGAGAAACATCAATTTGTTGTTCCACTTATTTATACATTCATTGGTTGATTGATGTATTCTTTCTTAAACTCAGAAAATTAGTCATATCTTTACTAGGCAGTCTAGTGTTAGAGACTGAAAGTGAGAGTTTGGGACCAAATTACTACATTGAAGTCCTACCTTCATCATTTACTGGCTATGTGACCTTGGGAAGGTTATTCGACTTATCTGTGCCTCAGTTTCCTTTGTTGTAAAGTAGAAACAATAATACAGAAATAACTTCATTAGGTTGTTTCAAGCATTAAGTAAATAGATGTAATGCACTAAAACACTGCCTGGCACACACAGTGTTAAATGAGGCTGATCTCAAGTGGTCTCTCCCTGGTGGCCAATTATCCACACCTTGGCTTTCCTTCCTATCCTTTATGTCTAATCTATCCATCATCCATCTTTCTCTTTTGAATCATGGAGGAGCTTTAAAAGAATATCCTATACACAACTGATTCACTTTGCCACAGCATCAGGTTAATTCTTCTCAGTATAACTTTAATTAAGTTGCTGAATCTTAAACGTTTGCTGTATGTTTTTAATACTTTTTCGCTTAGTATCTTTATTTCAACGTGTTCTCTCACAGCTTTCTTTCGTGTTTCATTTAGGCCATGTTTTCTTGCAGTCTATTGAGAATACCAAATTGTTCCTGTAAATTTTCTCGTTCCTGCAGACTTTTTCAGAAATCTGCTCTTAGAGACTTCTAGATATTGTTCCCTTTCCTTTGATTGCAACTTTGTTTCCATATAGTCCATAATAGGATTTCCAAGTTAAATTCTGTCAAGCAATGGGTTGAGTGACTTAATCTTAGCCCCTGTCCAAATGCTGTGGACGTATGCAAGCACAATAAAATGCGTGGGCCACATATTTAAAAATATAAAAACCTACCGACTTCTGTTGGATTCTTTTCTGCCAAGGACACAGACACTGGCCGGGCTCATTCGCAGTCCTGTGCCGCGGACACAGGCACACGCTGCACTACAGCCGGGCAAAGCATGGTGACGTCATCTCCCGATTCCTTCAGCATTTTTAAAAATTTGGGTTGTGACCCATTTGGGAGTCATGAAAGCAATAGAGTGGGTCAGGACCAGAATTTTTAAACAAACGAAGAGAACACTGAATAGAGTGCAGGCCAGGCTGTAGAAGTACGTAATGCATGCGGAAATGCTTGTTTGCTTTTTAAAATTATATGTGTGAAAATGTGTATTTCTCACGGTCTGTCCAATCACACAAACTCGAGGGTCAGCGCCCCAACACACATCGCCACCTGACTCAGGAGCGAACCACCGGCGGGTACACCTTCCAGGCCCGCGCGACTGCGTCTGCGCGGCGACCGAGGCCTCTGGGAAATGGAGTTCGGCGCGTGGAGCGTTCTGGGAATCGTAGTCCTGCGTGGCCACCCGCGCTCCAACGCACCGGCGAACGGGGGCGGGGCTCGCTCCTCGCGACCGGAAGTGGCCGTTGAACCGCTGTAGGACGGGAAAGAGGTTGGCGCTGTGAAGTCCAGCAGCTCTGGCCCCTTTCCCTAGGTTTGCTGATCGTCTCGGCGCTTCCAGACCCGCGATCTGAGCATGCAGATCACTGTGGAGGAAAGCCGAGGTATCACCATGGCAACCATCAGCCCTCCGGTCGCGTGACGTCACCCTCCTCGCCGAGCTAGGATCGGCCTCTACCGGAGGAAGCTGGGGGGTCCTGGAAGCGGGCGCCCGGTGCAGCCTTCGGCACGGGCGGTTCCGCCCTGACCCCGCGGACGGCTTTGTTCTTTTGTTCCGCTCTGGGAGGGAGGACCGGAGCTGGGCCCCGCCCCGCTGGGCCACCTTCCAGCTTCCCGCCCCCGCAACAGGTGTGTCTTCCCGAATCCGAGCCCGCCGGGGTGCACGAAGCTACTCGGCAGTCCCGTGGGCGCCTCTGGCCAGATTCTAGGGGAGGCACCAAGGGTTTCGTTAATCCCGGGCTGAGCCTGCGCCCTCGAGCGCCGCGGTTTCGCTCAGCGGGAGTGCCGCTCGCCGTGGGCGCTCTCGGCACTTCTTTCCCAGGACCCCGTGGCCGCTGGGCAGAACTCTGCGGTGTGACCGACGCGGGCTGCTGACCCATCTGTCTTTCAGCCAGCCATCCTCAGCGTGTGTTAAGGTTCAGAGCCCTTGCTGGGCAGCTGAGCCCCAGACGGAGGACCCAGCTGGAGGGACGCTGCTGGGGACACGTGGTGACCAGGTTCCAGAGGCACGGGATTGGCTCCTGAGATGGAAGGTAGTGAGGCCGGCTGGGGGGGAGCGCAGTGATGGAGGCAAGAGCAGCCCCAACTTGAAGATCAGATACTTGGCAGCTGGACTAGGTGGAAGGAGGAAACCTTATATTTAAGGGTCAAATAAAGAGGCCGAATTACATTACAGGGAGACTTGGCGGAAGAGTTAACTCCCGGGTTTAGGGATTGGGGCAATAGTTCAGAATGTCTGTGATCTTCACATGACTTCTGTTTGTTAAATATCAGAATGATAATCTTGCAGTCAGAAAAAAACCTTGGTAATCATCCCTTCAACGCAAAAATGAGTTTTTTAAAATATCGCTGGGAGATAGCCATCCTTAGGCCAATACCTGAACAAGTGTGGCATTAAACTCTCCATTTTATGTGCAGACTGTTTCCTTGTGACTTTTTTAGTTCCTTATATTAGACAGAAGTGCCTTTTTTTAAACTTCTGCATTGATCTTAGTTCTTGAAATCCCCCGAAGCAAAACTGTTCTCTCACACGCTGCCCTTCAGATATGTCAAATCAGCGATTACCACTCCGATTCACAAATTTTTTCCTAAGCACAGTAGCCTCAGTTCCTCTGATGCCAGAAGAGCTCCTCTGCATTGTCACTGTCTTTACATTCTTTAGGTATGGCTATGCAGTCAGGTTTGGTTTAACCTATTATTATACAATCCTTTTTCTTGCCTTTCTTTAATATCATTAGAAGTTTGAACATTACTTATTTATATAGTTTAAGCTATACCTTATATTTGTCTCAATTCTTTTTTTAAAGGGTACAAAAAATGTTTTCTTAGAACTGCATGTTTATCTAGTTATCTCAAAACAAAAATGTTTAAAAAATCAACTGTCATTATATTAATGAACAATTGGAGATTGTACTAAAAATAACTCCATTTACAATAGCATCCAAAATATGAAACAAACATATCTAACAAAATGTTCATGATCTGTACACTGAAAGCTACAAAACATTGCTGAGAAAATTTGTTTTCCAGCTGAGATATAATTTACCCATAATACTGTGTAAGTTTAGTCCAGTGGGTAGACTTCATACACCTACATGTTGCAAAATTATAATAAGGTTAATGCATCTGTCACCTCACATATTTGCCTTTTGTGTGTATCTGTGTATTAAGAACATTTAAGATTTACTCTCTCAGCAACTTCTAAGTATATAATGTAGTATTGTTAACCACAGTCACCATGCTGTACGTTAGATCCCCAGAGCTAATTTATAGCTGGAAGCTTGTACCCTTGGACGAACATCTCCCCATTTTCCCTATGCCCTTCCCTTCCCACCCTGGAAATAACTATTCTACTCTTTGTTTCTATGTGTTCGGTTTTTTTAAATTCCACATGTGAGATCTTACACTATTTGTCTTTCTGTCTTCCTTCATTTCACATAATGCCTTCAAGGTCCATGAATGTGGCAAATGACAGGATTTTCTTCTATTTTATGGCTGAAATATTTCATTCTGTGTGTCTACATATATACACATATTCCCACAGTTGGTGGGAATGTAAATTGGCATACCCACCATGGAAAACAAAATGGAAATTCCTCAAGAAATTAAAAATAGAACTACCATCTGATCCACCAATCCCACTTATGGTTATTTATCCAAAGGGAATAAAATTACTATCTCAGAAACATATCTGTACCCCCAGTTCACTGCAGCATTGTTTACAATAACCAAGACATAGAAGCAACCTAAGTGTCCATCAATAGATGAATGATTAAGAAAATGTGATATGTATTTCCTTGATGGCTATACCAATTTATATTCACACCAACAGTATACAATGGTTCCCTTTCCTCCACATCCTCACCAACACTTACATCTTGCCCTTTGATAATATTCATTCTAACAGGTCTGAGTTCATATCTCATTGTTTTTAATTTGCATTTTCCTGATTAGTGATATCAAGTACCTTTTCATGACCATTGTATGTATTCTTTGGAAAAATGTCTATTCAGGTACCCTGTGCATTTTAAAGTGGATTATTCGTATGTATGCTGTTGAGTTGTATGAGTTCCTTATATATTTTGGATAATAATTCCCACCGGGGATGTCCCCTGTCCTAGAATTGAACCGGCAACCTTTCAGTACAGAGGATGATGCCCAACCAAGCCACACTAGCCAGGGGCAGCACAGAGTATCTTCAAATTTATTTGTATCTTCAGTTTTCCTCCTCATTGTCATATAGTTTTCAGTGTACACATCTTTCACCTCCTTAAATTTATTCCTAAGTATTTTATTGTTTTTGATGCTATTCTAAATGGGAGTGTTTTATTTATTTTGCAGATATTTCCTTGTTAGTGTACAGAAACACTATAAACTAAAGTTGTATTCTGCAACTTTACCAAATTTGTTGATTAGTTCTAAGTTTATTTTTTGGTTGAGTCCTTAGGATTTTCTCTATGTCATCTGCAAACAGATGATTATACTTGTTCCCTTCTAATTTGGATGCCTTTTTAAAAATTTTTCTTACCTAACTGCTCTGGCTACGACTTCCAGTATTATGATGAATAAACAGTGTGAGTGAGCACCCTCTGGTTTCTGTTCTTAGAGGGAAAGCTTTCAAACTTTCATTATTGAGTATTTTAGTTTTGGGCTTGTCATATATGGTTTATTATGTTGAAATACATTCCTTCTTCAGCAAGTTGAGAATTTTTGTAATGAAAGGATGTTGAACTTTATCAAGTGCTTTTCCTGCATCTATCGAGATGGTCATATGGGCTTTATCATTCATTTTGTTAATGTAGTGTATCACATTTATTGATTTGGATATGTTGAACCATCCTTGCATCCCAGGAATAAATCCTGCTTGATCATGATGTAAGATTCATTTAGTGTACTGTTGAATTCAGCTTGCTTAAATTTCGTTGAGAATTTTTACATCTATGTTCATCTAGTTTTCTTCCCTTGTAGTGTTCTTATCTGTCTTGGTATCATGGTAATGCTGGCTTCCTAAAATGAGTGTGGGATTGTTCCCCCCTCTTTGTTTTTTTTGGAAGAGCTTGAGAAGGATTGGTGTTAATTCTTGCAATGTTTTGTAGAGTTCACCAGTGAAACCATCTGGTCCTGGGCTTGTCTTTGTTGGAGGGTTTTGATTACTGATTCAATAACCTTACTCCTTACTGGTCTGTTCAGATTATCTGTTTCTTCATGATTCAGTATCAGTAGGTTGTATATTTCTAGGAATTTATCTACTTTTTCTAGGTTATCCAATTTGTTGATGTATGACTGCTCAATTATAACCCACTTAATTTCTCTAGTCTTGCCAGCAGTTGTATTGACCATGCCCATTTAATTTTAGACATTCTTGTATGTAGTATAAGTAGCAGACATCACTGTGATATTTAATTTGCATTACTAGCAAAATTTCAAAAGGCCTGTGAAGACTAAGTAGCTAGAGAAAAAACTGTGAATCTTAAAGCAATGATTTACCTTCTCAACCTACCAATGAGAGTATCAGGGCATTTATCAGGGCTAATCGTCAGCAATTTTCTTGATTATTTTTTGGATTCTGTGAATTAAAGGAAATGGCACCATTCTGTTATTTTCAAATAGAATAAGTGGATTTTCAAAATTGCTGGGAGCAGCTCTGTTGGACAGGATTCACTGGTTTCTTCTTCCTCTCCTAGAGCTGTCCTCTCCAATATCTGCCCTTCTCCAAGGGGGACATACTCTACTCCCATCAGCCAGTTTTCAGGTAAGTTGAGACTTCCTGAAATGCCATTTCAGCCCTTAGAGTAGGGTATGATTATCCAAAAACCAATGTTGGCATTTCATTCTGGGTTCCTATCTGACGTTCTTCCTGGTTCTGTCTCTCCAGCTTAACTAATACATTCACCACTTAGCTCTTGCTTAGTAGCTTGCCATGCTCTAGCTTGGCTGATAAATATTAAAAAGGTGAAATAAGTGCTGTGGAAAATAAAGAATGAATAAAATGTAGTCTGGAGAGCATAGGAGAGTTTCATGGAGGATGTGGGATTTTCACTACCTCTCAAAGGATGGACATTTGGACAGGTAGGTGGGAGGGTTGTAGTAGATTCTGGGTATGGAAAAAGATTATGAGCAAAAGTTAACATATAAGAATTAGCTGGGGTTATACAGGATTCATAAATATTTGGAGGAGATGGATGGGTTGAATAAAGTTGGAATATGAAAGGTATTGAATGTCTAGATGAGAAATGAAGGCTTTATTCTATAGACCATTTGTGAATCATTGTTTTTTCCACTCCTCACCCAAGGATATTCTTAATTGATTTGAGAGAGAAACAATGATGTGAGAGAAACATCAATTGGTTGTGTCGCATGTGCACCCCAACCAGGAATTGAACCTGCAACTTGGTTATGTGCCCTGACAGGAAACAGAACCCCCAACCTTCTGGTTTATGGGATGACACTGTTTTACTATTCATTTTACAAAGGAGGAAATATCAGAATCATGTTTCAGATAGCCCATGGCTTGCCTTACTCTGTCATTATTGCAAACTTCACCCCTGTCCTAGGTAAATGCTTTATGACCAAGCAGAAACATGTTTGGTATTTCAGGAATCAGTGACCTTCAAGGATGTGATAGTGGACTTTACCCAGGAAGAATGGAAACAGCTGGATTCTGTACAGAGGGATTTATTCAGGGATGTGACCCTGGAAAATTATACACACCTGGTCTCTATAGGTAAGGATGATGTCTCTGAGTTAGCATCTGGGGTATAAAGGAGGAAGAGGGATTTCTTGTGCTTAGGTGAGTTTTGCCTTTAGGATTCCTAAATTTTGAAAGGCTTTGAACAGGTTTCTCTCTCCTAACAAGTAAGACACACTAATAATTTTTCTGAACCCTGATCAGTTCCCAAATTATACGTTGTCAGGGAATTTGTAACATTGAAGCTTGATATGCTGTTCATTCCCCTCGTTCGGTTCCTATATATCCTTTCCTCTGAAAACAAAGTGGTGAAACTGAACTCTGATTTGGCACTTTTCCCTTACTGCAGACAGGTAACCATCTTCTTTTTTCCTTCTCATGAGCAGGACTCCAAGTTTCCAAACCTGATGTGATTTCCCAGTTAGAGCAAGGGACAGAGCCATGGATCGTGGATCCAGGCATTCCAGTGGGTGGCTTTGGAGGTAAGTAATGGGTCCCAAAGATGAATGCCATTAACTTAGACCTCCTCTCAGTCCATGCTGTCTCCTCTTTGCCACCTCTGTCACTCTTTAAATTAGCTATCTCCTTAAATGGAGTGCCCTTACTCTTTCTTAGAGGTGATCTATAAAACTGAATTAGATATTCTCTTACTATTTTTATCTTTTATTTATCTATCATTCTCTTTGACTCCTTCCAAATTTCTCCCCAAATAATAGGGATATTTTTGAAAATCCTTAGAATTTCCTGAGGGCTTTCCATTGAATTTCATTAGGTCACTTCCACAACAGCCGTCTATTTTTTATTGTTGTTCTTTACCCCTCTACTAAGAGAATACTGGCATTATTTTTTCTTTCAGGCTGGGAAACAAGACTAGAAAATAGCACATCAGTCCCAGAGCCAGACATTTCTGAAGAAGAGCCATCTCCAGACACAGTCGTGGAAAAACACAAAAGTGATGACTCTTGGAGTTCTAACTCCTCAGAAATGTGGGTGTCTAAAGAAAGTCTAGAGAGGCAGCAGGCAAATGAACAAACACTGCCAAGGGAAATAAAAATAACTGAGAAAACAATACCTACTTTGGAGAGAGACCATGTTAATCATGACTTTGAAAAAAGCATCAATGTTAGTTCAACCCTAGTAACACAACAAGATGTATCTCCAGAAGAGACTGCTACTAAAACAAGCATCAAACAGAATTTAAAACCAGTTAAAAAAGAGAAATCTTGTAAGTGCGACGACTGTGGGAAAGCTTTCAGCTACTGCTCTGCACTCATCCGCCATCGGAGAACACACACTGGGGAAAAACCCTACAAGTGTCACGAGTGCGAAAAAGCCTTCAGCAGGAGCGAAAACCTTACAAACCATCAAAGAATCCACACTGGAGATAAACCATATAAATGCGATCAGTGTGGAAAAGGCTTCATTGAGGGTCCATCTCTTACTCAACATCAAAGAATCCACACAGGAGAAAAACCCTATAAATGTGATGAATGTGGGAAAGCCTTCAGTCAGAGGACCCATCTTGTTCAGCATCAGAGAATTCATACGGGTGAGAAACCATATACTTGCAATGAATGTGGAAAAGCCTTTAGCCAGAGAGGCCACTTTATGGAACACCAGAAAATTCATACAGGAGAAAAACCATTTAAATGCGAAGAATGTGATAAAACCTTCACGAGGAGCACTCACCTTACTCAACATCAAAAAATTCACACTGGAGAGAAAACCTATAAATGTAATGAATGTGGGAAGGCCTTCAATGGGCCCTCAACGTTTATCCGTCATCATATGATTCACACTGGTGAAAAGCCATATGAATGCAATGAATGTGGGAAAGCCTTCAGTCAGCACTCAAACCTCACTCAACATCAGAAAACACACACTGGGGAGAAACCTTACGATTGTGCTGAATGTGGGAAGTCCTTTAGTTACTGGTCATCCCTGGCTCAACATCTGAAAATTCATACTGGAGAAAAACCTTACAAATGCAATGAATGTGGGAAGGCCTTCAGTTACTGCTCATCCCTTACTCAGCACCGCAGAATTCACACCAGGGAAAAGCCCTTTCAATGCAATGAATGTGGGAAGGCTTTCAGTTACCTCTCAAATCTTAATCAGCATCAGAAGACTCATACCCAAGAGAAAGCTTATGAATGTAAGGAATGTGGGAAAGCCTTTATTCGGAGTTCATCTCTTGCTAAACATGAAAGAATTCATACTGGTGAGAAACCCTATCAGTGTCATGAATGTGGGAAAACCTTCAGTTATGGCTCATCCCTTATTCAGCATAGGAAAATACATACTGGAGAAAGACCTTACAAGTGTAATGAATGTGGGAGAGCCTTCAACCAGAACATACATCTTACACAACATAAGAGAATTCACACGGGAGCAAAGCCTTATGAGTGTGGCGAGTGTGGCAAAGCCTTTCGACATTGTTCATCTCTTGCTCAACATCAAAAAACTCACACAGAAGAAAAGCCCTACCAGTGTAATAAATGTGAAAAGGCTTTTAGCCAGAGCTCCCATCTGACGCAGCATGAAAGAATTCACACTGGAGAGAAGCCGTATAAGTGTAATGGATGTGACAAAGCCTTCAGCAGGAGCACTCATCTAACTGAGCATCAGAACACTCACACTGGGGAGAAGCCATACAACTGTAATGAATGCAGGAAGACTTTCAGCCAGAGCACTTACCTCATTCAGCATCAGAGAGTTCATTCAGGAGAGAAGCCTTTTGGATGTAATGATTGTGGAAAAGCCTTCAGGTATCGTTCTGCTCTCAACAAACATCAGAGGCTGCACCCTGATATGACTATTCCAGGAGCATCATAAACGTAGCGATGCATTTACTCTACTTTGTCCTATTGTTAAGTACTGAAGAACCAAAATGGATTGAGAAACTGCTTAAGTAATTTTCACTTTTCACTGTCACACTTTGGAACAGAAAGTACACTGAGCTGAAGTAATCCATTACGTTAAGCAACTTTGTAACATTGGAAAATTCAACTGCTTCCAGCTTCACTTTCCTTCGTGAAATGAGGGACTTGGAAGGAGATGATTCTGAAGGTCATGTGGAGGCTGATGCTCAGTCCGTTCACAATGTATTCTTGAGTAGGGTGACTGCATACCAGGTTCTGCTGTGCTGCATCTAGAATATATTCATGCATGTTTTGTAACAGCGTTTACACTATGGTAACTAGACTAGAGATCTATTAAGCTCCTGTTCTAATGCATTTAAGTTGAATAACTGGTTCCTAATAAAAAGAGTTATAAAATACCCTCCTGTTAATAATTCAGTAGCATATAATGGCTTAACTCAACATAAGTACTGTACTTTCCTACTGTTTTCTAGTATGTTTTAACATTCCAGTTTATTACAGAGATTCTCTTCTACAGCTTAAACCAGTGTTATCTGACCCTAGTTGCATAGTAGAATCAGTTCAGGAACTACAAAGCTTTATTGCTAAGTTCCACCAGCAGAGACTGTAATTTAATTGCCCTAAGGAGTGTGATCCAGGGGTCAGTATATATATATATTTTAACTCCTAATTGTGTTTCATCTGTAAAATAAAGAGTATTCAAGGAATTAATTTATTAGGCATGATAGTAGCACATGTAAGAAACAGTCCATAGTTTTTAGAGATGATAATGGAATATCTAGGGGTGAAATTACATGATGTCCTAGTTTCATTTAAAATATCTCAGCAAACAAGCAACACGAAGGAAAAATGACTAATAGAGCAAATGTGGCAAATTTTAAATAATTGTTGAATCCTGGCAATTGGCATATGAGAGTTCAATTTACTATTGTCTAATTTTGCACGTTTTAAGTTTGTCATTTTAATAAGTGAACATTATGTTTTGTCAATTTCTTAGAGAACAAGTTTAAAATAGACTTAGCTGGTTTTGTGATCCCTGAGATTAAAAATTCAAAACAATTATAAAAATGTATTAAAAAGTTACAGAAATTAAGTCATTAATTTTCTGATTGGAGGGAGCAACTGGACCTTTAATGTTCACCTACCCAGTGGTCAGCAAGTGGGGCTATGAGATAGAGTAATGTACGATTAAGCATTTATGATTGTCCGAGTCTCAGTTCAGGTCTGCAGAACAAGGAGTTTTGGTCAACCCTCTTTAGTACAGGGAGTGCTAGGGTTATGGGACCCTCACGGGGAGGCAACTGCTGGCAGTTTCAGAGTCCAAGAGAGCAAAGTCACGCCTGGTATACAGCTTCACAGTTTAAATTACAAAACATCCAAATGTTGGGCCACAAATTATATTAAAGTTCTTGTAAGTCCACAAAAGGTACGGACTTGTTGTCTTGATGGCCCACCAGCCCCTTTCCCTAAGTTCTGTCATCCTCTGATCGCCCTTCTTCCTTTCCATCTCCATTTGCTTTCACAAGCAAAATTTAAAAGACAACGTGTTGGGAGAGTAAAGGCAAAAGGTGATATAAAAGATACGGCTTTGAGGGGCTGTAAAAGTAAAATTAATCACCAGCTGCCCCTCCACCTCCCAAAACTGCATAAAGCCATCACCTAGGAAGTAGGCAAAGGGCAACTTCAAAGTCCACTTTACACCGTTTCAGACACCCGGGGCTCACAACCACCGAGAGTCCTATGTCTCCGTTAAAAAGTTTTTAATGCAAGATGCTCGGATTAACTTGCAAGAATTACTAATTCGTACCATAAAAGACTGAAAGTCACTAGCAGAATTTCAACAAACCTCTGAAAATGAGTTGACTGATCAGCAAGCAGAGCCAACAAATGCACTTTCTTCATTAAAACCAAGAATTAAATAGAAATTAATCTCCAGACTGCTGTATCCAAAAGCATTAAAACTTAAAAAGCGTGAGCGCAGAGTCGTTTTCGAACCACTCACAAGGAGCTTCCGCGGCAGAAGCCAGCGAGCCTGAGCGACCCTCGCCCTGCGCGGCCCGTTTCCTCCCGCGCGGAGCCGCGGTCACGCCCTTTCCCAGGAGGTCGGTCGAGAGCCAGAGTCCCGACGTCAGAAAGTTCCGGAGCCGAAGTTCGAAAAAGGAAAGCACGGCGGGTCCGAGGAGGGCGGGCCGCTCGCCGCGCCACTGCGGCCTCAGGCTCCTCCGCGCCCCCGGCGTCCACGCGGCCCCGAGCGGCGGGAGGAATGCGGCTTCGGGGCGGCTGGTGGCGCCACCCCGCGACTTCGAGGGGCCACGAGGGGAAAACGGCGCGCAGAGCGGGGCCGCAGCTACGAGGGCCGCCGGGGGCCAGGCGCGCACACGCGGGGCCGCAGCTACGGGGGCCGCCGGGGGCCAGGCGCGCACACGCGGGGCCGCAGCTACGGGGACCGCCGGGGGCCAGGCGCGCACACGCGGGGCCGCAGCTACGGGGGCCGCCGGGGGCCAGGCGCGCACACGCGGGGCCGCAGCTACGGGGGCCGCCGGGGGCCAGGCGCGCACACGCGGGGCCGCAGCTACGGGGGCCGCCGGGGGCCAGGCGCGCAGGGCGGGGCCGCAGCTACGGGGGCCGCCGGGGGCCAGGCGCGCACACGCGGGGCCGCAGCTACGGGGGCCGCCGGGGGCCAGGCGCGCACACGCGGGGCCGCAGCTACGGGGGCTGCCGGGGGCCAGGCGCGCACACGCGGGGCCGGCCCCGGGCGCCGCCCTCCGGCCCCTTGGCGCCCTTCTGCCTCCCCCCGCGCCGAGCGCCTGGTCGCGGGCCCCGTAACGAGGGTCACCTCGGAGACGTCGGTCAGCGTGCGCCGAGTCGCTGTGATTTTCTCCGTGAAACAGCTGCCCCGTCATGGGCCCCGCGGGTCCCTCACCCGGCAGAGCGCTGCTCCCCGTGCGCGGGCCGCGTGGGCACCGGCGCTACCGAGGACCCCGCGGGCGAGCGAGACGCGAGCTGCCCCGTGCAGTCGCCGCTCCGGGCGGTGCGGGCGGCCGGTCCCAGCCCGTCGCCTGGCCGCCTCCGGTACCGTCTCCAGTCGTTTTGGACGCGCGGGGAGTCACAACGAGGCGGATGCTGTTGCCGGTTTCGGCGGTTGGGGAAACGCCTTTTAACTTCCTCGGTTGTGGCCCGGGTTCTCCACGTCCGGTCAGGAGCTCCAGACCCTGCCCGCGCGAAGTGAAAGGCTCCAGGCAGACGGGAGGCAGGGCAGAGACTCGCGTGTCGGGCGCTTACTAACACCAGGCGCCGCCTTGATCCCTTTACCCGAGTAAGTCGCGTCTCGCGCCGGGGAGGCCGGCGACCTGCGCCGGAGCGGGAAGGAGGGTCCCAGACACGCACACAGAACTCGCGCGGGGCGAAAGGGCGGCGTGGGCGAGGCTGCGTGGACATTCAGGAGACTGCAGGGATCCCCCTTAAATGAAACCCTCCCGGTTTGGGCTGAAACAGAGTCCAGGCCTGCACTGGGCCCCTGCGAGATGTAAGACAATTCTCACTTCAAGATTACGGAAGAAGCACCTGAAAGAACCAGAGAAGAGTGAGAAAGTGCGCAGATCAGAAGACGGAAACCACCGCTGCCCAGGGCTCCGGAGGCGGGCGGGCTTGTAAGTGCGGACCGGGCTCCCGAGAAAGCGGCAGGAGGGACGCGGGAGGGGCGCTGGGCAGCAGCCCCGCGGAAGCCCCCGGAGAAGAGGGTGCCGCCGCGGCGAGCACTGGCGCGCCCTCGTGTGCTGGGGAGTAATGGCAGGTGACCAGGCAGAGCCAACCGTGCAGGCCTTGAAGTTAAACAGTCTGAATTTTCCTGTGGAATCTTTCGTAGGGAATCCGAACAAAGTGGTGGTTTAGTCAGGCAGCTAAAGACAGGCAGACACGGGCATCAACAGTGTGTCTACTCTAGTCATCTAAGCCCAAACTAGGAGCAGGGCAGCAGCAGTAGAAACAGAAATCAACTATGAAGTTGTTTCGAAAAATCGAGTGGGCCGATTATCTGGGATAAGGAGCCAGTGAGCAGTGGTTACAGGGCATCCAGTAACTTTGCAGCAGTTTGTGATGTTTTATAGCGTGATTTGCAGCATTTTTTCATCTCGTGGCACATAAACTAATTACTAAAATTCTGCAGCACACCAAAAAACATATTTTTTGCCGATCTAACAACAAAAAGGTATAATTCTCATTCGTTCACATCAGACAGCTACTGTTGTGCTTGGCTGTTGTCACTTTTTAATTTGACAATCTAAGGGGAAAGAGGTCAGTTCACCTGAGTAGTCAGGTACTGCACGTATAAAAATTCTTGCAGCTTTTTACAAAGATGGTGCCAAAAGCAAAGAAGGAAGCCCCTGCCCCTCCCAAAGCCGAAGCTAAAGCAAAGGCTTTGAAGGCAAAGGAAGCAGTGCTGAAAGGCGTCCACAGACATAAAAAAAGATCCGCACGTCACCCACCTTCCCACGGCTGAAGACACTGAGGCTCTGAAGGCAGCCTAAATATCCTCGGAAGAGCACACCCAGGAGAAACAAGCTTGACCACTATGCCATCATCAAATTCCCCCTGACTACCGAGTCAGCCATGAAGAAGATAGAAGACAACAATACACCTGTGTTATTGTGGATGTCAAGGCCAACAAGCACCAGGTCAAACAGGCTGTGAAGAAGCTCTAGGACATTGATGTGGCCAAGGTCAACACCCTGATCAGGCCTGATGGAGAGAAGAAGGCATATGTTCGACTGGCTCCTGACTATGATGCTTTGGATGTTGCCAACAAAATTGGGATCCTCTAAACTGAGTCCAGCTGGCTAATTCTAAATATAAAAATCTTACACTGCAAAAATAAATGAATAAATAAAAATAAAAATTCTTGCAGCACACCAGTGTGCCACCGCACACCGGCTGAGGATCACTGTGTCATAGGGATCTAAACAAGACTTCTGTCTTCAAGAAGCTTACAATCCAATTGAATAACCTCATAACCCACTAGAATGAGGTTATTCTTGTCCAATTCTTGCCCAAAGTCACAGAGCTAGTCATTGTTAATCAGAGAAATGCTGGGAGGTAGGAAAAGTGTGGATCAGTACAGACTCATGGAACCCAGAAACTCAACTTTGAAGGCATAAGAGTGGCCCAAAGAGCCAATTCTACAAATGTCAAGTAGGAAAAGGAGAGACAAACAGGCACTGAGTATGTCTAAGAGATCAGTGTTAAAAGATTGGCAGAGCCCGGCCAGCATTGCTCAGCAGTTGAGCATCGACCTAGGACCCAGGAGATTGAGGTTCGATTCTCAGTCAGGGCGCATGCCCAGGTCTCCAATCAGGGGTGTGCAAGAGGCAGCCGATCAATGACTCTCATCATTGATGTTTCTATCTCTCTCTCTCCCCTCCTCTCTCTGAAATCAATAAAGACATATTTTAAAAAATTAAATTAAGATTGATGAGAGTCAGAGCCAAAGCGAATCAGTTTCATGAAGTCTGTAAACAAAAATTTTAAAATTGGGGCAGCAATATATTTCCAAGGAACTAAATGTCTGTAAAAGTTTTAGGACAGTCTTGGTAATGATGAGATAAAATAACACTAGGATTAATTAGGCACATTAGTACTATGGGTTATACTTTGACAGAAATATGAGACAGCAAAAATGTGAGGAAGAAAGAAAAATCTGTCCTTATAAGTCCAGAGACTGAATTTGACTCAACAGTATTAACCCCAAACTGGTGGGAAGTGTTTATTTTCGGTCTGAAGCCAGCTCCTCCTCTTCTGTGACTGGCATCAGCAACCATGAATATATACACACAGAGAGGACTTCCTCTTTAAGTGAAGGGGCTGATGTGGTTGGAAAACAGGGGGTTCACTGGCTGCTCAGAGAAGGTAAGGAAATGCAAGGTGTCAGGTAGCTGTATACTCTAAAGTTGGAGTTTTCAAGAGTATTAGATTGATGCTAGGAGTTTGAAGTCATCTCGTTGAATGGATCACTCATTTCAGCATTTAGTTTACAAATAGGAAGGCTAGTTGAAACCAGCTTATAGCTAGCTAGGAAGAAGGAGAATTCAAACACATTTACTTTTCTTTTCAGTTGCAGGAGGGTATGCAATATGCTCTTCGGCTAACATTCATGAAAGCCTAGATGTCACTGTTTAACATGAAGCTGCTGATGTCTGATGAGCGTTGAGCTCTGACTGAAGGCTGTCCCACAGTCATTACACTTGTAAGGCTTCTCTCCAGTGTGACTTCTCTGGTGAATAGCAAGGGATGAGCTCCGACTGAAGCCCTTTCCACACAATCTGCACTCATGCGGCTTTTCCCCAGTGTGGACTCTGATGTTCAGTGAGGGATGAGCCTCGACTGAACACCTTCCCACAGTCCCTGCATTCATAGGGGTTCTCTCCAGTGTGTGTTCTCTGATGTTCAATGAGGGATGAGACCCAGATGAAAGTTTTTCCACATTCACTGCACTCATAGGGGTTCTCTCCCGCGTGTATTCGTTGATGCTGAATTACGGTTGAACGGTCGCTGAAGGCTTTCCCACATTCATTACATTTGTAAGGTTTTTCTTGAATGTGAGTTTGCTGATGTTGACTAAGGTTAGTGCTTCGGCTGAAGGCTTTTCCACATTCACTGCATTCATACGGTTTTTCTCCAGTGTGGGTCCTCTGATGTAGACCAAGGTGGGTACTCCGGCTGAAAGCTTTCCCACACTCACTGCATTCATAAGGTTTCTCTCCCATGTGAGTTCTTTGATGCTCAATCAGGTGTGTACTTCAGCTAAAAGTTTTCCCACATTGATTGCATTCAAAAGGTTTTTCTCCACCATGAATTCTACTGTGGATAAAAAGGTGTGATTTATAACTGAAGGCTTTCCCACACTCACTGCATTTACAAGGTTTCTTTTGTGGAAAGAGTTTGTGTTTAATTAAACCTGAATTATCTTTGGAGTTTTTCCTAGATATGGGGAATCTGGCACCCTTTGGAGTTTTTCGCTGTGTGTTAAGTTTTGAGCTTAGACTAAGTTCACTGGATTCTGGGCCTCTCTCCTCAGTGACAATCTCTTTGAGAGTCATTGACACTCTCCTGATGGCTGTTTTCTCAGAAGAGTTCTTCCGTGCAGGACATGCTGTCTGCCTTGACAGCTGGCCCTCACTGTCACAGGCCTCTTCATCCCTAGGACCTTGGGTGGTATTCCCTCTGGGACTTTCCATTGCTGGCCCTGAAAAGTGTAGCTCTTCAGAAACAGCCTGATTGGTGTTGATGCTTTGGTTCAGCTCAACTCTCCCTATCTGAAAGACAGTGATAGTGCAGATGTCACCTGTGTCTAGTGTTGAGAGCAAAGAAAACAAACCAGCAGGAAAAAGACAACTAATTTGCAATTTGAGCACACCACCAACTTTATAAGTGGAGAAAATAAAAAGAGGCAGTGGAAGAGACGTGTGCAAAGCCAGAAGAGATACCAGGCAGATTTTTTTATTTTATTTATTTTTTGGTCTGTTTGTTGTTTTACAGAGGACATGGTGAGAAGAGAATTCAATAAATACAGGGAGGTGACTGGGTAATATGCTAAGCCTAAAAAAAAGGAAATGAGCAGGTACTCTAGCTGATGAGCTGACTTGGGGATCAGAAAGTAAAATGAGGCCATGGGCATGGCAGCCACAAGCTCACAACAGGATCTGAGATCCACTGGGTGAGGGGGTGATATGGTTTTACAAGCTTTTCCTTTCTTATAACTGGAAACCTCCCAGATGTGGAGATGAACCACATAGGACATTCACCAAGAAGCCATGCACGGAGAACCTCAAGAGCAACGTGGTGATGCTGTCAGTGTCCAGCTTTGCCAAGATCATGCCTTTCAGCTGGAAACGGAACAAAAGAGCCCTACCACTGGGTTGACTGAGGAGTCAGAATTTCTAATTTATTTAGAACCTTGCAGTAAAATCCAGGTGCATACTTTATGGGAACTGGCTTTTCTGCTGGGCTGGCTGGCCTACATTCTTGCAGCCCAGATCCTATGCTAATCCATCATCAGGGCACTTCTCTCTTTTATTACAGCAGTCCTCAAGGCAGCAGTACCACCTCCTGGGGAGAGTTTTGGGAATTTGTTTTTTGGTTGTCACGTTGATTGGGGGCCAGGGATGGTGGACATTCCTGCAAAACAAAGAATGTTCCTTATCTGGCCAGACTTTCAAAGAGCTGTTGCCTGAGGCTAGAACCTAACACTGCTTGACATGTAAATACAAGGTATTTTGCAGAGCCTTGTCATATATTGGAAAATCAACGAAACAAATTCCTCTTTCTTTGAATGTTATTGACTGCACTCACCATTTCAGCAAAACCAAGCCATTCACAGTATTAGGTTCACAAATGCAACATCCATATTCAGTGCGCATTTGTAGCTGTTGTGTTCACAGTGACTCTTTGCCCAGGAGCAGGCACTGATTTCACTCAGTTGTTTACTCGGTGAAATACCTATTCTATCATAAATTACTTTCCTTTTGGTTCTCCTTTATATTACAGTTAAGGTAATACATAGATATTTTGGAAATTGTATCTAGAGGTAATTACTACTATCTATAAACTTTATTGCAGAATTTTAAGGGGGATGGTAGGTCTGAAGGGTAGAGAATTACTTCTCTAATGCAATGGAACTAAAGTACTGACAGTTACCAGAGAGGTGAATAGTGCATCTCTCAGCAGGTAATTTGCAAAGCTTCTAAAGCCTCCAAAGCAAGTCTTCGTCCCCAAATGAAGTCCTTGAATATCTGAGAACACCCACACCACCATAAAGGTGCTGTGAGAACAATGGAGATTTTGTACATTGTGGAATATTATTACTTTTAAATATTACATTCCATCCTGGAGAAGACATATTCTTGAGGAAATATTTAGGATGTTGGAGGCAAAGAGAAACCAGAAAGATCTGAAATTTGGAGATCTTTGTAAATTCTCACACTAGAACCATTCAAACAGAGGGTACCTAAGAGTAGACAGGATATCCTGAACAGAGAATGAAACTAAGACAGAGTTCACAGGTGATAGCCAGTTGGAAGTTTAGGGTTCACTCTCATGCTTATTAATATCCTGATGATGGCTAAAATGTGCCAATTTGATACAAGATTATCTATAATTCAGCTACTGTACAGTGCACATTACAAGAGCCCCAAAATGTAGTTGTTTTTGCATTTCAAATAATCTCATGACCTGGATAACTGTATCACGCAATGTCTGTGTATGTGACACATACGATGGACACACAGAAACCCCGTTGGGGAAAGAATCTACATTTAAAAAAGGAACCTAACTTGGAGGTGCATGCAACCTCTGGAAAAGGGCCTCCTTTGGGTCTTTTCTTTTACATCTGCCTTTTCTAAGAATTTTACAAATACTGACTTATTTATGCCTCGCAATGACGGGGGCGGGGGGGGGGGCACACGACTATTATTATTCCCACAATACAAATCAAGAACTGAGGTACGGATACACCCAAGGCCAAGCGCTAAGTCCTGGACTCAGGCTCACCACACCTGAGTGCACCGCACTTACTGCATCTCAACAGGCAGGGGAAGAACACTTGAGTCCCATTTTCCATTCCTGGGGCCCCTACCTAAATGGCTGAGAAACTGAGCTCTGACTCCAGGACACCAGCCCGACCCTGACTCCACAGGGTGGAGTGGGGCGCAGCGCATCTCCCCGGGGCGCCCCAGGATCAGCACCCTCGAGGGGGCGGCAGGGACCCGGCCGAGCCCGAGCGCGAGGCCAGTGCTGGGCGCGCGGAGACCCCAGTCCAGCCGCCGAGGCGCCCCGGGCCGACCCGCGGGCAGACCCCCGAGCCACCTCGGGTCTACCTAGGGAGCCCAGTGTTCCCGCAAGACCGCTCCCAGAGCCCCCAGGTCCACCCGCCCGGCTCCGCCGCTAAGCGCTGCGCGCCCCACTCACCGGCCGCCTCCCGCCCAGCACCGGACACTCACCCGGCGGACCAGCGCTCGCACGGAACCCGAGTGCACGGAGCGTGGGGAAGCCGGAAGCATTAACAGGAAACCCCTGCGCGCGCCGCCGCTCTCGCACTCGCGAGCTTCCCGGGTCCCACCGCGCTTCACACTCTGCACTCAGACCGTGGTCCCTCCTGCGCCGAGCGCAGGGCGGGTCCGTGCGCAACAGCCTCCGGGACTAGTGCACCGGGGCCACTGCAGACGACCCGTTAGAGAACCGGGGTGGTAGGGGGCGTGGCACGGGCCGGTCGGCGCCCGCTGCGCATGCGCGTGAGGGCCGGCGGGCGGCGGTTGGCGGGCGGAGCGGGTGGGCGGAGCCCGAGGACGGACGCGGCGAGCGCGGCCCAGAGCCGCGCGGTGCAGGCCTTCTACTAGCGGCCGCGAGGGCCTGTAGCACCGAGTGTGGGCAAGAAAGGGCCTCGCCGTTTGGGTGTCTGCGAGGCTGAAGGCGCACCCAGCGCGCAGGGGTCGGTAGCGTTGCTGTTTCCACGAGCGCATGTGCGCGTCGCGGCTCCCACGTTCGCCTCCTCGCAGCCGCACCGCCCGCGAGGGCGCCCTCCTTTCGCTCAGAACCCGGGGTCCTCCCTGCCCCTCTGCTGTCCTCTCGGATAAGTGGGTAGCGCTTCCCGGCCCTTTCATGCCGTGCACGACGCGGTAACGCCCCGACTCACCCGCTTTGACCACCGTCGGGGAGGGGGGAAGGCGCAGGCCCGGAGTGACGGCGGGGGCGGCCTGCGGGGGAAGCGCCGGCCCGACTTGCGCGGGGGCGGGGGCGCGGGAAACGAGCGGCGGAAAGAAGACGGAAAAGGAAACTCACGGAACGACGGAGAACGTCGGCACCGCTCCGGGGGCTTCCCGTCGGGCTTTTCCCTCGCGGCTCCTCTCCCGACGCGCGTCCCGCCGGACTGAGGCAGCGCCCCCCGCGCGCAGCCGCCCGGCACCGGGAGGGGGCGCCCCGCTCCAAGTCCCTCCCGCGGTCCTCCAGTAGCCCGGGAGCCGTCCCCGGGGAAGGATTTTCAGCCAGAAATAAAGGCCTAGGTGGGTCCCCTGCCTGATGTTCACGAGAGAAGGGGCCACGGGGGGTGAGGACGCGCTCCCAGGGCAGCGAGGCCACGTGGGTTGAAGGGGGGTCTCGACGCGCGCGCCTGGAACCCCGAACCGCCCTCACAGTGCGGGGACAGTTGCGAGCCGATGGGCGTCATTTATGGAATGAGTCCACTTTGTTTACTTACATATTAAAGGAGAAGAAAATGGAATAAATCCATACAATCAATTTTTAAAACAAAGCAAATATATTAAACGTAACTGATTTACAAAACTGGCTACAAAAAAAAAAAAAAAGATAAAAATAAAAGGGAAATAAACCAAAACTGGCTACAAAAATACCGTGCTGAATAAAGAATAGGTTGTCTACGATCATTTACTATAAAAGCAATAAAATACTTTTTTCTAAATACTCCTTAAAATTATAAAATATATCATTTTAAAGGGGAAAAAATAGACAGCTAATTTGGATACAATTCTTGTGGAGAAAATAACCGATTTTTATACAAATACCATAAGGTATCAATTTGCGGCTCAATATTTTGGGAAGCTAGAGTCAACTAGGTGACTAACATTCTGAAAATTTAAAAAACAAACAACTTCTAAAGATTACTAAAAGAAAGCCTCTTCTAACAATAATCTTGGCACGAACCGAACCCGACTCTGGAAAGGCCTTTGGAAAGCGGGCTCCGGTCCAGCCGCCCGCGGCCTCCCCTCCCTGCGCTCCGCCCGGCGCCCAGCGCGAGACGGCGGCGGGACCGAGCTCCGCCCCGCGGGCCTGCGGGGGCCCAGGCTCCGGCGGGTGGAGACGTCCCGGGGCCCCGCCTGACGAAGGACGAGCGGTCCGAGGGCGACTGGGATTCAGCCCCTCGGGCGCCCCCGGACGAGGCGGGGACGCGGCCTGTCCGAGCCCGTCCGCCCCGCAAATGCCGGGCCCTGCCCGCTGCGGGAAGGCGGGGGCGGCAGGAGCGAGAATCGGCGAGTTGGGCCCCAATGTTCCTGCTGACCCGCGACGGCCACCCGGCCGCGGGCGCACCGTCGGGCCTCCAGTCCTGGGCTCCTCGCCGGGACCCCGGGGGCCCGGGCGGCCCGCGAGCCCGTCTGTAGTCGGCGCCGGGGCCGTCGGGCCCGCTCAGTCCAGACCTGCGCCCCGCGCTCCCCCTCGAAACCCTCCCCTCGTCCGAGCGCCCAGCTTGGGCCTCCCAACAGCAGAGCGCACGGGCCTGCGGAGGCCCCGCGCGCCCCTGGGCCCACCGACGCCGACCTGCGGGCGGCCGCGGGGCCTGCGAGGGTGGAGCGCCCCAAGGCCGCGCCCTTTCCTCGCGCTCGGATCCCAACCGTCAGCGAACCCTGCGCGCTGGGACTCGGCTGTCGGAAGATGTCGGAAACCGCGGAGGCCTAAACCGCCCTCGGAGTCGCCTCGCCGCCTCGCCGCGCATGGGCAGTTACCTGGGCAAACCGGGGCCCCCGCCGTCCCCGGCAGAGGGGCGCGCAGGCCTGCCGCAGAGGCCCGTGACGCGCCGGCCTTCCCAGGCCCTGCACCAGGTCCACCGGGTTCAGCACGTCCACCGCGCCCACCCTGCCCCGCGGCTCAGACCTGGGAGCCGGCCGCGCAGCTGGGACCCCGCCAGTCCCGCCTCGTGGGCGGTGAGCGAGGCCTGGCGGCGCTTCCCCATGGCGCAGCCCCGGAGCGCCATCGTGGGGCCGCAGCCCGCCGACTGGTGGGGCAGCTACCTGAAGCGGACTATCTGGTCTCTTCGGCACCCCAGGGCCGTGTGGAGCCCGGTGACCATCAAGATCACTCCCCCCGAGCAGAGAGGGCTCCCCGGCACCTCCCCGGCGCCGGCCGTCAGCCTAGCGGGGTTCTCACCCTCTGAGCAGCCCCCAGACCCACCTGCAAAGGAGACAGTGCTCAGGGTCCTCGGAGAGTACAAGAAAGGGAGACTGAGGCCGGGAGAGCCGCCGTCCCGGGCCCCGGAAAGGTCGGACGGTAAGAGGAGTCTAGCTGCCGGGTCGTCGGCATTTAAGCCTCTGGTGAAGGGTGGAAGCCTCGCTTCCTTCGTGCCCAGTCTTGGGCCTCTGGGCTTGGACCGCAGCTTGAACAGGGGGCCCAGCTCCTCCCCCGCGAGCTCCTCGGCCGGTTCACACGCAGGCGGCCCGCTCTGCTCCAAAAGAAATGCTATTTCAAGCTCTTATAGCTCCGCCAGAGATTTCTCTGAGCCTTGGAAGAGAAGTGTTTCCTGTGCACCCTTCCAGATGCCAGAGTGGCCAGTAAAAAAGAAAAAAGGTCATCAGCGCCGCTGTCCAGTCCCACTGGCATCAGAGGAGTCCCCAGCAGCGTCTGGCAGCATTGGGCAGCAAAGTGAGGAGATTCCACGGCTGCCCCCTAGCCCTGGGACCCCGGTGTCCCCTAGTCCACCTCCCCAGCTTGGTTATGCAGTTCCTGCTGAGGACCTGGCCTTGGGGACAAAAGCTGGACTTCAGTGGAGCAACAAAAGCAGAAAGGATACACTGGAGATCAACACCGACCCTGTCCCTGGCACTCGGTCTGCAAGTCCACCTTCCCAGTCTCTTACCCTGCCTTCTACAGGCACAGCTCCACCCCAGGGCACAAATCCTCGGGTGGCATCTCCGGGCCCGCTGGCCTCCATAAAGTCCATGCGAGAGGGAGTCAGTGTGGCCCACTCACCTCTGAAGACACCCAGCCTGCTGTCAGAGCCCCTTGCAGGCCCCTCTTCAGACTCAAAGCCCACAGCTGCTGTCACCCTTCTGACCCCTGTTTCTTCCACATCACCAGTCACTGACACTACATGGCCACCCTTGATCTGTCAGGCTGACAGGCCTGCCAGGCCCCCAGGCCCACCTGCTATTACCCCCGCAGTGCCCTCTACACAAAGGACTGTGTTTGGAGTGGTGAGACCAGCCCACCATCCTTCTGCATCTGCATCTCCTGCTGCAACTTCTGTTGACCCCACATCAAAACCCATTTGGGGGTCCCCACCCAACAGTGAGCCTGGAGTCTCCTTACCTTCCGGGATCTCAGTCACAGCTGCAGCATGGTCACCTTCAGGCTTCTCAATGCCCACCTTCAAACCCATCTTTGGCAGCATAGGAGCGCTTCAAACGACGCCTGTGATAGCTCCTTTCTCTTTCAAACAGACCTCTCCTCTAGTTCCTCCTGCTTCTACCCACCTCTTCCATGACCTGGTCAAAGCTACCTCTGTAGGCACCTCCACTACCCCAGTCAGCACATCCAAAGACCCCTCTTTCAAGCCACCTCTGGATTTTGGTGTAGTGGTTGTTACCAGTACCACAGGCAACACTTACTCAGTCCCTGTGCCTTCCACTTCTCACACTTTCCTCCTTGAGGCTTCCCCTGCCTTCAGGGCCGGCGTCTCCCCAGTCACGGGCTGCATTTTCCCACCTCCCCAGCATTCTGCCATTCCTATGGTAAAGGACTTTAACCAGGTTCTTCCCAGTGCTGTCCAGGTATCCCCTAGTAAAAGCACTGTCAATTTTAAGGGCAAGGACAGCCCTCTGCCGGCCTCAGCCCTCGTAACCACAAGCCAGCCAGCATTATCATCCTGCATCTCCAGTCCTACCTCAGCATTCACACTTCCTTTGGCATCAAACTCAAAGTTACCTTTTCTGCTATCCCTGGGAGCCACTCCCCAACCTGCATTTGGAGCTGCAGGTGGACAAAAGCAAGGGGCCACCCAACCAACCCTTAGCCCAAGCTTCAATAGCTCTTCTGTTTTAGGAAACTCAGCAGTGGTATCCCCAACCCCAACCCCAACTCCAGCTCAGCCAGCCTTTAGCATCCCCACACAGCCAGCATTTGGGGTGTTGGCACCCTCAGCCTCCACCTTCCACATCCCTGCCAGCCTCCAGCCAAATGTAGGCAGCACCCCAGCAGGTTTTCCTTTTGGTCAAGCTAGTCCCACTGGTTTTGGAGTTGTCACCCAGACCCACCAGAGTGGAACTCGTGGCTCAGTGTTTGGCAGCACAGCCCCACGACCTTTTGCCTTCGGGGGATTAGTGACCCCTATGGACTGCGGGGAGCCTGAGGTCAGCAGGACTGTCCCAAACATGAGCTCCAGCTCTGGAGTGTTTTCCATTGGAGCAATGCCAAGTGGGGTCACTCGTATCAGCACACCCTTTGGAAAAGGCTGGAGTCAGAACACCCAGGACCTGACCACCCAGAGCACCCCTTTGCCTTTGGGGAGGGCCAGCATTTCTGCAAGAAAGATTATGTTTGGGCCTTCCCCCATGGCCCCCTTAGCTCAGAGCATCCCTGTCCCTAGACCACTTAACACAGGCAGTAGCTTTGGCTTTGGGATTCCCTCTCCGCCTGCCCAGGCCTCCATTGGGAGAGGGTCTTTCAGATCATCAGTCCCTTCATTTTCCATTGGTGCAAAACCAAAAACCCCAAAGAATCGGGAGCAAGGGCATTCCCGGAGGCATCATGCCCACAAGAAATAGCCTGTGTCCCTCACCCTCACCCTGACTCGGACCTCAGTGTTGTTGGGAAGAGACTCAGCATCTAATTTTCTAAAGCAAAAAAACCCAGATTTAAGGCTAGAGCTTTATGTTCACCTGTGACTCCTCATCTGTATTCTAGAAGGTGAAGCACCAAGATGTCTAGTGGTGGTAGCAGGAAAACACTGGGTGGAACCTCTGGACTTGAACAGAGCCTTGCCTTCCCCTCCTACCCATTCCTCTCTGCATCGGGTGTGAGCTCAGTCAGGATACTGCCTCCTACCCTCCCCTGGGGACAGACATGCCAGGAAGCAGCAGGCACAGCCCCCACCCTCTTGCATCTTTGGAAGGAGGAATGGATTCTAGGCCTTAGCTTTTATTCAGCTCTAAGAAGTGGTTCCCTTCCTCTGGTCCCTGGGGATGCTGAGCCCTCATTCTTGCTGTGTTGTTCCTCATTGGGTTCTTAGAGGAATTTTGATGCAATTTGACCTTGAACCAGCTTTTCCTCAAGGACCAATGGTTATCCCTGAGGGTGTTCTGCCGCTTCCTTCCACCAAACCGTTTTAACCTTTTACCAGGCAAGGTGGCATTTCAGCCCCACCCTTCTCTCTGCAGTTTAGCTCCTAAGAGACTGGTGAAAACTCAGCCTGTCAGGCCCAGAGGTCACTCCTCATTCTAGAAAAGGGAAGAAGTTCTTGGCCAGAGTCCCTCCAGGCTGGGAGCAGGCAGGTGGGCCTTGCTTACCTGACACACTTTCATTCACCATTCTCCATTAAGTGCGCAGAGACTCCTCCTCTTCACTGTGTCTCATAGGATTGTCACGTGGGCTTCCAGTTGAATTTGGAGGACAGACGACTTGTAGGCGTGGAGGTGCTCTGTTGTTAGAACCAGACTTACCTGTATATGTAAATCTGGAGCCTCACTGATTGGATAAGTCACATTATGGCTACAAATGCCAATTTTCAAGTTTGTTTTTTGGTTTTTGGTTTTTTTTACTTTAAGGATGACTTGTCAGGAAGCTGTAGGGCCAGGCAGGGCCAGGTGACCTTGCTTCTCTCTACAACGTAGGCTGTGTTGCCTCCAGTAGGAGCAGGAAATACTCAGGGAACCAAAACTCACCCCTCATTTTTCTTTTAGTTGGTACAAACCACTCCTCCACTTTTACACCTGGGGGTGAGGGGTCGGCAGGGCAGGAAGCCTCGTGGGCCTGCAAACAAAGAAAGCAAGCAAGCAAAGGAGAGCAGATCCTTTGGCTGGCCTCTGCCCTGTGACCAATGATGGGGGCCTGTGCATGAGTGGTGACGGTTCTGCAGCAGTTCTTACTACCCTGAGGAGAAAGCGACAAGAACAATGCCCTGAAGACATCTACCTGCTGTTTTGTTCTATGGATACCTTGGAAGAGGCCTAGTTGGAAAAATAAGCCATCTTAAATTGGTTGATAAAATAAAAAATTGTCAAAATAAGTCAGTGATGTAGAAATTACTGTGAAATTCATGTCAATCTGGAGGCACAAAGCCCAAGCCCAGCCAGTTAGTAAAGGTGAGATTCAGGATTTAAACCTGCAAGGTTCCAAGGTCTGGTCTTTCCCTCATATAGCAAATTGCCAAGGTTAGAACTCTAACTAGGTCTCTCTGACTCTAAATATCCATGCTGTTTGCTCCAGCAAAATAAATGGGTGATACTGTATATGATATAACTTAGTCACATAACCATGTTCACGTAGTCACTTCCTGTTACCTTTGTCATATTCTGTTAGAAGAAAGTCACAGCTTGTGCCAGACCCTCAAGAGAGATCAAATAAGGTCACAACTATGGGGGGTGGTTATGGGGACCATATTAAGAGAACCTGTTTGCCATGCTGGTTTCTGATCAGCTCATCTCCACCTATGCCCCTTGTGTGTCATGTCCTATGTTGCCAACATGGTGAAAAATGAAAAAAGAAAAAGCTAGGCTGGGGCGGGTGGGCATGGTCCCTTCAATAGAAGGCACCCAGAAAGAACTCATTAAAATAAATAATTGTAGTTTACATGGAATATATTACATATACATATTTTAATACATTATTCTTTGTTTAATCTTATAGTAATGCACTCATTTCCATGACAACAAATACTCTTTGAAAGTATAATTCTGAAAATTCCATGTGTTTTATCGAATGGAGGACACATAAGGACCACAAGCTTCATGCCTGTTTTGTGTTCTCAATAGTAAATGCATTCAGCTCATAAATATTTGTTACATTAAACTGATCATACTGTATTTATACATTCCAAATATTTTCCATAATAATGCTGAGATGAATACCTCTGTATGAAAATCTTTACCTGCATCTGTATTTCCAAAAGATTGAAGCTTAGAATTGGAATCATGGGGTAAATATGGAGAAACACCTTCAGACTCTTGTCATATGTTTCTTTCCAAGTTTTTGGTCCTTGTGTCCCTTCCCAGGGTTGTTACCAGGAGCAAATGAAATGCCCTTGACCAACGAAAGATCTTTTTCCGCCTGGGAAACTCATCTTCTTTTGCACATTTTCGTTTGACTTGTCTTCTGTTTCTTGATGAGTCATAGGATGTGTCTCCCCCTCGCTGTGAGGCCTTTCAATTGCAATATTTCCTTCCACTTAGAAACTTGCATTTCATCCAAATAATGATATCTTTCAGTGATCACAGTTCTTGGTTTTTTTTGTTTTTGTTTCGTTTTAACTTTGTGCTGAAGAACAGTACACATCCAGAGGCTGCCCTGAAATCAGGGTGTCGCCCACTGGCCTTCCTCACACTGAGCACATCAATGTAACCAGCATCCAAGAAACAGAATATCAGGAACACTCCAAAAGCCACTTTGTGCAGAGTGATACTTACATTAATCAACATACACTTTGAGACTTTTTTCAGATACCCCTTCCCTCTTTTCAGTCAGCCACCCTGTGAGGACCTGCAGGGGAGCGAGGGCCGGTCCTGGGCACCTGGTTGGTGAGGAGACTGGAGCAGAAAACACGGGGGCACCACAGCCCAGCTGCCCGCTGGGTCCCTCAGAAAGGGCCCAGACGTGAGGGGGCTCTCGCAGCCTTTTAACCACCGAGGACCTGAACTGAGCTTTTCAGTTGAGTCAGCGCCCAGACATCCATAAGTCCTGTAGACAACCCTCTGGAGAACTTAGGAAACAAGGTCCCGTTGTCCAGAACCGGACACCCGAAGGTCCCCTGCTGGGATTCTTGTCAAGCACGTGCATTTCACCATAAAAACGCTCATCATTTCTTTTTCTTCGAAACACTCTGGGTATTGCCTGGTAGCGTTTCCAGAATTGTAATTCGCTTAAGACCCTTGAATAAAACTATGTTATTTAATTGCAGCAAAGACCCTGGTTTACTTACGCCCAGTGGGGACCAGGGCAGCCCGGTGGCCACAGGCTGCGGAGACGCCTGTCAGTCTGTCTGTCAGGGGGCGCCTTTCTCCACTTCTGGAGTCAATCCCCACTTTTCTCGGTCCCCAAGTGTCACCTACCTTCCTGTTGCTCTTCTCACATGCCCCCTTCCCTCCTGTCTCCTCAGCTCACGGGCTTTCTCTAGAGATTTCCTGTTCCAGCAAGTCTGGGGGCTCTCCTCGAGCATTTTCTTTCGGGATTTCTGCCCCCACAAGAAAAAGTGGCACACAGCGAGCCTTACGTTGTCCTTTGGCTGGTGACTGCAGACACCGGGCTCAAACAAGGACCAGAGACAAAAACGAGGTCCCACCGAGATTTGAACTCGGATCGCTGGATTCAGAGTCCAGAGTGCTAACCATTACACCATGGGGCCCACCTGTCACCCAACCTGCCTGAATTCTTTGGTGACATAGTCCCTCCTCCCAAGTGCCCTGACCCAGGCCCCCTTTATAAAGGTGTAAAGCCTGCCTGCTTTTCCTTCTCTAGGATTAAGTGGTAAACTGTTACCTGTCAGGTGCCAGCCAGCACCTTTTACACCGGAGTCTCCCTGGAAAGGACAGGCAGGGAGGGGGGCTCCTGAAGCAGCCCACCCTTGGGGTGCCTCCTCGCAGGGCGCTTGGGCTGTCAGCTAACACAGAGGCCTCAGAGACAGGGAAAGAGCATTCTTTCAAGAACTCCTTAAGTTGTATCTCTTGTTGATTTCAAAGAGAAGAGTAGTTGGTATGTTGGAAAGACGAGTTAAAATCAAACGAATTTTTAAAAACGTTGCCAACTATCCTTTCCACTTTTCCCCTCTTTCCACCAGGCAGGGCTCCCCCCTTTGAGCCCCTTGCCCCTGTGCTCGGCCACCGCTCCTGGAGGAGTGGGAATGAAAACCCTGTCCGGGAAATGTTGGATTTATGGGAATTGAGTTGGGTCATGGGTGGATTAAAGGGTAACAAGAGCGATGGATTTGGAACTTCTTAGGACATTGCACGTTATATGTTATTCTCTGCTTTCTATGGGTTAAGAATCGGGTTTCTCTAAAATCAAGCAAACCTGTGGCCGGTGTGGACATCCAACTGGCAATCTTGGCGTTATTAGAACCACATTCTAACCAACCGAGCTAACTGGACTCTGACTTGCAAAAACTTTTTTTTCTTTTTTAAATGTTAAGTTCAAAATAGTTGTTACATATATAGCAATTGACACAGTTTTTGCAGGTTCTGCAACTTACACAACTAACTGCTCACTATAAACTCGGCTTTTCATCTCAAAATTGAGGTAACATTAACCGTGTAGGACCATGATGAGTTCACATATTTGTTCAATTAATATTTATGGTGTGTACTAGGCACTGTGTACTAGGGTTTCATTGATGAACAAAACTGGGCACTACACCCCTTGGAGATTATATTCTAGTGAGAGAGACAGAGGAATCAAGTCACCATGCAAATTAATGCAAAATTTATTTAGAAAGTTTGGGGAAAGTTATTTCTGAAAAAGTAAAGACTGAGAAGATGCTAACTGGTATAGAAGATATTTAAGGAAGGACAGTAACATGCACAAATCCATGGTAAGTGAGAGGCTGCAAATAGGGCAGCGTGGTTGGAGAGGAAGGAGATGTGAAGTGCGAAAACGAGGCTGAAGACCGAACATTGGTCACGGAGAGGATTTCAGGGCATTATCTTGAGGGTTACATAATAAATCAGCTATAAAATATGTAGGTAATGGATAGCTCTTTTATATATTAAAAAAAGTTCCTGCCTCTTACCCCTTTGTCTTCTCAAAGTACACAGAATTTTAGACCTAGTCTGACCTAATTAAGTATAAAAGAGCTAAATTTCTCCCAGACGATTTGAGAAAACTCACAGGAACGTGGCTCCCGTGACTCCCCTTAGCGGCCCGGGGACGCAGCGGTGGCCTCGCCGGCAGCCGGGAGCCCCAGGGCCCCGCCCCAGCGAAGCATTTCCCGGTGGCGTGGCCCCATGTTTGAGCCTGCATTCAATCAAGCAGAAATAATGTATTCCATATTTCATGCTTTTATAAAAATAAAAAATCTGCGAACAAAACACACGCATCGCCACTCAACATACCGTTCAACTATTTGCTCCTTTCCTTTCCCACCTGGACAAATCGCTCCTCGGCCCCGCACATCCAGGGGCGCTGTCCGTGGTCCTGACTCCGGGAAGCTTCGGGCTCCCTCCTGACAGGGGGCGCACCTGGCACGGAGTTGGGTGCCACTCCCTGGAGATGTCCGAGGGGAACAGCCGGCTGTCACGACACCCTGCCTGCGAGGCCCACACCCTGCGAGGGTTCCCTGTGTGTCTGTCTCGCAGACTTGTCTCAACCGCACACCCAAGTGAACCCACCCACACCGGGACTGTTTTGTGCTAAACCAAATGAAAAGTTGAACCCACTAACGCCGAGCTTTTCGGTGCCCAGCTAACGACTGTTGGCTGCTAGTAGCCGCAGAACCAGGAAAGCCTCGCCCGGGTCACCGGGTCAGGCTCAAGACCCCGGGCCTGGGAAGCCCAGGTGTGCAGACGCAGCTCGGGCTCAGGTACTTGCACCCGGGAAGCCCCGATTTGGAGTCAAGGGTTGGGCTCAGGTCCCAGCACCTGGAATGCCTCTGCCTTGTGTTGGAGATTGGCCTCAGGTGTTTTCTTTCTTCCCCTTTTTCTTTACCTATGTCCTAGCTAATCTATCTGTCGATCACCAACTGTCTCTTATCTATCCATCTATTACCTACCATCCATTCATCTATCATCCATCTATCAATCTATCACTTATCTATCAGTCATCTACCATCTATCTGTCATCGATCCATCATCCATTTATCTATCTATCTAAATTTCGGTATGTCACACATCTCAATTTCTTACTAGCCATTTGGTTGTCTTTCATGAAGTGCCTGTTTAAGTCATTTGCCCACAGACCAAAAGCAAAAGTGCAAAGGATACAGCCTATTGAAGAAAAATCAGAAAAATGCTTCATGCCTTGGAGATAAGCAAACATTTTGTAGACAGGATATAACAAGCACCAAGTGTAAAGGGAAGAGTGATTCTCTGGGCCTCATACAAATTGAACACCACTTTCACCTAAAGACTCCATTGAGAGAGAAAACACCAGACACAAACTGAAAGAAGACTGCTAATGTGCAACGGTAAGAGGGAAGGATCTAATTTTTAAACATAATTAGGTGGATTTCAAGTTCTTGTTATTCTTAGAAATTCTTTGCATAAAGTCCCAGGGTTGACAGCGGGAATGAAGAGTGAACTGCCAAAGGCTTAGACATTTAGAGGAGAAATGCAGATGCAAAAAGCCTCAGACAACCACTGTTTCGAACCAGGGACCTTTTGCGTGTTAGGCGAACGTGATGACCATTACACCCTACACCACAGAAACACCGCGCTGAAGAGCAGCTTTACAAGGTGCAGCAGAATCGCGTACTCATTTCGTGGGCGCCCACAGAGCTAACAATTTTGAATGATCTTTCTTTTAGTATATTTTCACTCATGGTGCATTTCTCTTCCTCGCATTTTTTATTTGTTAAAATAAAAATATAGAAACTCTAAGACTCATAATCAAAAGTAACTCAAAACCAGAGTCCAAATTCCTTCTCCAAAACTAGGCAGGGTGACATCTGCACCTTTTGAACTTTTAGGGGGGGGTTATTTTGTTTATTTGCTTGTAACTCAATTGGGTGTAAAGCAGTATTTCATGTGGTTTAATTCGAATTTCTCTAATGAGTAAGCAGGTTGGGCATCTTTTTTTGTGGGATTACTGGCCATCCATGTGTTTTTAATTGAAGTGGTTATCCAAGTGTTTTGCCCATTTCTTATTCACTTGTCTTTTTATTATTGGTTTCTGGGAGTTCTTTGAATAATCTGGACCCAAGTCCTTTGTGCACGTATGTGCATGCTTCCCTTAGCCTTTTGGTTGTCTTTCCATTTCCTAATGATGTCTTTCAATGATCAGAGTGAGAAGCAGGGCCCAGGGTCCAGAGAGAGATGTGCAGAAGGCGCCCAGCCTGGGAGCTGAGCTGAATTTGAGCCAGAATCTGATTAGCAGGGGGAGGGCACCAGCATAAAGAGTGACATTTCTCTGACATTTGTCATTAAAATAATAACATTCACAATGAGAATAATCATCCACTTATATTTATGGAACTCTGTCTGTAACAGGGCAGTTTTAGTTGGGAGTGAGGATGGTTGTAGACACAAGTCAGTTATATGCAGAACAGGTACCAAATCCCAATTCCTGGGAATTTCCTTTCTAAACAAGCCGCTTTCTCCCGTTCAGTGAATAAATATGTCCTGGCCTGAGAATGCATAGGGCTCAGACCCCATCTCGAACCCGGCTCTTTGCCAGCTTGAGCCAGGTCTGCAGCTGCTGGAAGATGCTCTGTAAATGTGGGAGAATTTTGAAAGTCAGATCCCAGCACTGGTGAGGGGAGGAACATGCAAATTAGTATGCAGATGAAATGTAAATCACCCAGAGCTTTTTCTGCCTTACCTGGCGCCCTAGGAGGAGGCTAGGGGAATCTGAGGGCCTCTCAGGTGCCATATCCAAGCAGTGAGAGGCACTAGGGATGAGAATGGCTGAAACTGAGGGCCCCAAGGCCTGTGTTACACTTAGCACATGCCAGGGGTCTGCATCCCCTGGAGAGAAAGGAGAGAATGGTGTGCTGAGCTGGGGCAAGGTGGAGACTTCGGGGCCAGGTTCTGAGGGCATGCTCACCATTAACGAACAGCACCTGGGTGGCCCCTGGGGTCTGGCCGCCATAGTAGGAGTTTGTCTGGGCCACAGCCTGGCCTATGGAGGAGGGTGAAAGCCCAAACACCTGCTCACACAGCTCTAGCTGGGAGGGCAGTGCTGGGAGCCTGGAGAAAGGACATCCAGGATCCTCACAGGTGACATCTGTGGAGGGAGATATCTGTAAGTGTGGGGTATAAACTCAGCTCCCCAACCTGCTTCAATAATCGCACGGCTCTCCCCAACAATGGCCAATGAGTTCACAGTCCTGTTAGAGGGACACCTCTGGCACTCGACTGATGGCCCAGAACGATAGGGCTGTGATGGGATAGTGTCAAAGATGAAGCAAAATGACTGTATATGAAAAATAGGGTATATACTTTCATTAGAAGGGGCTATGAAGCATGAAGATGGATCTGGTTGAGGGAAGAGAAAATAGAATGTGTTTTTTTGATAAGGAAGGACATAAAGGACATAGGTGTTTTCTTTTTTGGTAAAGAAAAAAAAAGGAAAGTGATTTTGTTCTAAAATAGAATAATAAAAGGACAAAAACTGAAAGTTGTATGTAGTTGCCGAAGGTTTGTGTAAGTTGCAGAAACTCCGTGGAGGGATCTTGAGAAAATAACTTTATATATGGGTCAAGCTAACTAAGATTGGGATGGTAACTAGGTCAGCTGCATTAAGTATGATTGCCAGACGGACTGCTATTAGGCTGTTCATTTACCATGTTAGCTTATCTGCACCAGTAGAAATAAACGCATTCCTTCTATGGATGTAATTGTTCACTTCCCTTCCTCAGAAACACCCATTGCCTTTGTCTCCTAATTGGAAATCTATTTAGGTTTCTGCCTAAATCAGTGTCTCTCATATAGGTATTCTTATTGATCTCAAATAAATGCTTGTTGCCTATTACCTATCCCTTCCATAGCCTTTTTTTTTTTTTTTTTGCTTTTTTTTTTTTTAGGTTATTAGAGGTGAGGGTTGGGCCAGGCACTCACAGAAGCCAAACTCAGTACAAGTCTGGTACAACCACTGCCGGTCACCCACACCGGACACTTGGGGTTCTGTGACCCTCAGCTGCGCCAATGTCTCTGCTCGGGAAAAGCTTAAACACCTCTGGCCCAGGCTGTGTATGACAACCTAGAAGACAATATACATACATACATAAATACATTTATAAATTTCTCCCCTCCCCCCGTAAGCCAGGGTCTGAAAGCATAGATCCCTAAAAGTCAAAGGTCAGAAGTCAGCCGAGGGAGTTCCTACGTTCTCCTGGGAGTCAGTGGTCAGAGGAGGTAGGTGCCTGGGTCCCTGTGGGTTAGACGTTAAGGTACTAGATGACTGGGACCTTAATTACCTGTGAGAACTTGGGCAAGGGATAATGACTTGGACCTCAGTTTCCTCATCTGTAAGTGGGGACAGTAATAGTGCCTACCTCCTAGAACTACTGTGAGAAGTCAATGAAATAATATATGGGAAGCACTTTGCACAGCTCTTGGTGCAGATAGTGCTGTAAAAGTGACAGCTGGATTACAACTGTGGATTCCGAAGATGGCGGTTCTGGGCTCCAGGAGGAGAACTCTGTCCTCAGGGCTACCTATATTTTTTCATTCAGTCTATAACTACTAATCGACACTTGCCTGTGCCAGACACTGTTGCAAGCCCCAAGAAGAAGACAAAACAAGACAGGAAAACCGATAGCATAGTTGCTAACTTTGCATAGTGTGTGAGCCCATCACTGGCCCCTCTTTACTTCACCTCCCCAGGGCCCTGTGTCATCCCCCATTTGGCAGATGAGGAAAATAGGGTCCAGAAAGGATTCGCGGCTGCCCAAGATTGCACGGCGGAGGTGGAGCGGGAGCCCTTGTCTCCCGCCGTGCTCGGGGAGCTCACCTGCACGGCCCGGCGCAGCCCGCGGTAGGGCCCGGGGCGGCTGCCATTGCCCCTGCCCTCGAGGAGAAACCCGCAGAGCCGTCGCACGCTCAGCGGCGCCCCCGCCTGCCGGTCGTACTGCACCGCACCGCCCACCAGCGCCTGCAGCGCCCCCAGCAGCTCCGCCCGGTCCTCCGCGCGGCCCAGGGACGCGCATGCGCCCAGCTCCGCCCTCAGCGCCGCCCGGGCCGCGCCACCCGCGCGCAGGCGCCGCTCCACCTCCGCGAAGGCGCGGGACGCCGCCGCCCGGCACTGCGGGGAGAGGCCGTGTCGGCGGAGACCGGCGCCGGGCCGCTGTCTCTTCCAAGAGCAGCGGCTCCCTGCGCTCCCCGGCCCCGAGCCCGCTCCTCCCCGGGACTCGAACTCGCGCACGCCAGGCCCAGCCCCCTCCGAACCTCCCGGGCGGTCGTCCCCAGGCCCCGCCCCACCCTGAGCCTCGCCTCCTGATAGGGTGGTCTCTCCCCAGGCCCCGCCCCACCATGAGCCTTGCCTCCTGATAGGGTCGTCTCCCCAGGCCCCGCCCTCGTTAGCCCCGCCCCTCCTAAGCCCGGCGCCTCCTCCGCTCCTGCCCTCTCCTAGGGTCGGTCCATCCCTCGGGGCGCCCCTCTCCCCAGAAGGCTGCACCCTTTCCTCTGGCCGCAACCTGGAGGCCTCCTCCCCCCCGCCCCCCGGGACTGGCCCACTCCTACTTCCGGGGACCCGCCGATGGCTGCGCTCGTGAGGCTCCGGGACACCACCTGTGGCGACCGCGGGAGAAGAGGCGCGTCGGGGACCCGCTCCGCGGAGACGCCGCTCCCGCCGGGCCCCGCCCGCGTCCTTACCTCGTTGTACGCGGAGAAATCCAGCACGGCCCGCACCGGGGCCGAGGAGGCGACCGCGGCGAAGAGGAGATGCGGGAACTGGGGAGGAGAAATCGTCAGGCCGGGAGCGGGCTGGGACCGCTGACCGCTGACCGCTGACCTCCGCCCTGTGCCACGCGCTCCCCGCGCGGCCCGGGCGAGTCGCTCTCGCTGTACCCCAGACCCTTGTGGAGACAGCTGGGGAAAGCCCTTCTAGGGGGGGAAAGGGTGGGGAGGGGGGTCCTATCCCCTGGGGTGGGGACCCCGAGTCCACCCCCCGTCCGCCCAGAGGAGTCCCGCGACCTTCAGCCGCGCCCAGGCGGCCAGGGAGCCGGCGTAGGAGCCTCCGAAGCAGACCCAGGGGCTGGAGGCGGAGACGTTGAGGAGGCGGGAGAGCGCGAGGCGCGCGGAGACCACGTCGGCCAGCCTGGGGTCGGGGGAGGCGGGTCGGCCGTCTCGGGAAGCCCGGAGGCCCCCGTCCGTGCAGGCGGGGAGGGGCCTGGCCAGAAGCCGGGGCCCTTCCCTCGCGAGGACTTCTGCGGACTATCCGCACGTCCATGGCCGCCGGCGGCTGGGCGGGCGCAGACCTTTTGGGAAGCCTGCGCCCTCCTTTCCTTCCGTATTAGGCGGGAGAGGAAAACTCTCCTGGCAGTTTAGGGGGAAACCTGACATGCATAAAAGGGCTTGGGGACAGTCAGGCAGAGTTCGCCAGGAGGCGGAGGGGCCCCAGGCTGGGACGGTTGCGGGGGGGGGGGGGGGGGTAGAGAGATGCTGGCACGCGTCTGACGGCCTCTTCTATCCTGGGCGCTTTCCTGCCTCCCTAAGCTTTCTGAGCGGTTTGCAGTTACTGCCATCCTACTGCAGTTAGAAACCGGCCTAGCTTCTGAAAAGATTGAGAGACAGGAAGTAACACAGAGGCACAGAGATGCAGACGGACATATAGAGATGGAGACAAGGGTAAGACAGAGAAAGGCAAAGAGGACTACAGACAGACAGACAGACACCAAGGAGGAGAGGGAGAGGCAATGTGTGGAGACCAATAGCGCAGGTGAGGGGAAGAGCAGGGGTTGTTAGTAGGAGCAGGAAACCCTAAAAGGAGGTGCAGTGTCTGGGGGAGCCCACTCCTTGCAGAGGGGAGGGCTCAGAGGCTGAAGGCAGCAATGTGCCTGCATGTGGAGGGCAGCCCAGCGCACTGCAGCCCAGTGAGACTGGAACCCGAGGTCAGAGGTAACGTAGGCCGGAGCCCGCAAACCTCTGGCCACTGTGAGGGAGAGACAGAGGAGAGGGATTTGCAGTAGGTTTAGGCTCTACCAATCCCTCTGGCTTCATCTGGAGAAAAGACTGAAGAGGGCAAGGGCAGAAACGGAGACCAGTGGGGGGGCCGTGCCATCCAGGTAAGAGACCAGGCCATGCGGACCAGTAGCCATTGTGAGATGGGATGAGGGAAGAACCAAGAGATAGGGAAGGACAGAGACCCAGAGGCGGAGAGAGAAAAAATGTGACAGTGAAAGACGGAAGAAAGCGGGAACCAAAAGCTCCAGGGCAACTTCTGGAGACAGAGACCGACCCCTCCAGTCCCACAGCCCCAGACACTTTCCCTGCCCCAACTTACGCATGGCGACTGGACAAGAAGCGGAGTTGGGCCATGTTCAGACCCCCAGCAGGTATACTCAGGCCATAAAATCTGTGTTCCAGGCCTATCACCAGAGCGCCCAAGGCTGGGGCCAGGGCTGCAGGGTGCCCTGTGAAGAGTATGGAAGAGGGTGGGAGGGGTGTAAGCCCTTGCAGCCCTCAGGTGTCACAGCACTGCCGTGCGCAGCTCCCCTTCCCACCCCCAACAGCTTCCCAGCTACATCTTCCCCACCACATCTTCCCCACCCTTGCTTCTTACCTCTCATCACTGAGCCTGGCCCGAGGCTGCCCTCACCTCCCAGATGCAAGAATACGGGTCCATCCTGGCTGGTCCAGTGCTGGTCGTTTACCCAGTACCGCTGAGAAGAGGAGGAAAGAATGGGATTGTGGTCGTCCGGGCCTATTTATTCCCTGTTCACCCCAGTCTCTCTCCCTAATGGATCTTTATACACTGAGCAGCCTCTGAAGTAGGCTTGTTTACTTATGTGTTCATCTCCCTCCTGTTGTCTTCTCACCTAGAATGTAAGATCTACAAGAGCAGATATTTTGTCAACTTTTTCTCTTATATCCCAGGAATAGTGGTGAGCACATGATAGGCACCTGCTATATATTAATAATTGTAGAATAAGTACAAATGCAGGTGGGTTTAGGAATAGCACCTAGGTGAGATGACCTTTGGGGACTGTGTACAGAGTAGGTGTGAAAAACAGTAAGTTTGTTCATTCAGTAGATATCTCCAAGTGCCTGTTGTGAGCCAGGGCTGGTTCCAAAGCCAGTCCAAACCTCTGCTACACACTGAGACCTGGTGGTGGGTTTAGTGTTTAATCTGAAGGACAGGGAGAAGAGGGACTGAGGGGGGAGAGAGAGAAGAGAGAGAATTGAAGGACAGGACCAAAAAGTAGAGGGTGAGGGAAGAGATAGGGGACAAAAGGCACATTTAAAACACAAGGGGACTGAGCTGAAGGTCATAAGGGATACTGACAGCAACATAGGGTGAGACTGAGGGGCAGAGAGGTGGGAAGACATAGGTATGGAGACGGGAAGAATGCAGAGGCTAAAGAACAGAGTAGAGAGGTAAGGAGAGGGCAGGGTAGGCAGTGGACTCCCCCTTTCCTGGCCTCACCTGTAGGAAGGACCTCCTGTCAGATGCGTTGAAGGGGTCCAGTGGCTGCTCCAGCCATCCCTCTTTAGGGAGGGATGCAACCGCCGGGTCCAGACTCAGGCTCAGGACAGAGCTCTCCTGAAACCGCTGAATGTGCTCACTGAGACGCCTAAGAAGAGAAGCTGTGGGACCCAGAGGGGACAGAGTTAAGATGGGACCCCTTAGGAGCCCCTCCCTGACCCTCAGGCTCCTCCTACCTGGAGCTGAGGACCCCCAGAGGGAAACCAGGAGCAGAGGGCCCAACCACAAGGCAGGGCCCACAGCCATGCTGTCCAGTCCTCTGCGAGAGGCTCTAGGGATCGTCATGTCCCCAGGGCTGGCCTTGAGATTTATAGCCTTTCATCAGGAGCTCAGGTTTCTTTGCAGGTGACTCTCCCGGGACAGGTCAAGCGTCTGTAGGCGCCACCAACGCGGGGCAGGGACGCCAGAGTCTATGTCTAGAGGCCTGATGATGGGGCACCTGGATATCCAATTTCTTCTCTCCCTGATTTTCTCCCCCTCTCGTCCCCTGACCTCCCTTCGTTAGTCCCTCAGTCTTCCCCTCCCCTCCCTGTCCTTCAGTTGTCATTAAAAAGAGCTAAACAAGAATGTCTTCTTAGGAAAGGGGAAAGAAATATCCTTTAGTTCTAACCACACAAGAGTGTCAACAAACTTATTTTCTCAAGTAAAAAGAGGAGCTGGTAGCTGGCCAGTTAGCTCAGTTGGTTAGAGCGTGGTGCTAATAACACCAAGGTCGCGGGTTTGGTCCCCGTACGGGCCGGGAGGAGGAGTACCTACCCTTTTTCTCCTTACGATACTTAAATTTGCTGCAAAGTCACCATTTATGACAAAGCGATGTGTTTGGAAAGGCCACAGTTCTGTATAGAATTCACAAGAATTTCAGAAGTGAAAAATTAGAGACAAATATAATCCAGGCAAAAAAATGAAATTTAGACATTTCAGATTTGACAAAGGGGCATCTTCAAAGGGCGATGAAATCAAAGCCAAAGCTCATTGAAGGAGAGAGCGATGATGGTAAAGGCACAGTCCCTGCCAGAGAGCTGGTGGCTGATATTTTGGGGAGCAGGGTGCTTAGGAAATTGAGGCCTTTCCGAAACTGAGTGGGTTGACAGAACCTGGTTATTTGGGAGAGATGGTGTTGTTTGGCACTCAAAGGCTGTTGCTGAACTGAGTCCATCTCTCCCTGGCTTTTTTTCAGAAGGCAGGGGTTGACAGTGATTGGGTGTCTTCCCAATGTGTGTTCACAAGGCGGTTATCAATGATAGATGGGCTTGGTTTAAAATTGGTTCTGGTGGCTACTTGTTATGGTTACAGTTTATCCAAAGTTTGTGATTAGTTTGTGTTCTCAACATTTTACTTTGGCCTAAAAGCAAAATCAATCTCCCTTCCTTCTTTCCTTCCCTTTTCTTTCGCCATTCGATATCCAAATAATGTATATTTAAAATACCAGTTTTATCTCGATGCTTCTCAGTCCATCTTGGACACCTTTACCTTTCAGTTCACTGATGGGAGGAAAAGCAGAGATGGAGTTAAGGACAGGGTGAGGGGTGGGTCATGATCACGACATGGGTGATGGCAGAGTTGGGGAAAGACACTGGAATGTACGGGGTTCATAACTGGGCCATAAAAAATGATTTTTATTTTTATCTTTGTGCATCAATTCAGCCAGAAATAATTAGTTATGTGTGGTGGGTCCTATTTAAAAACTTAAATCATATAGAGTCTCTTCACTTCTTAAAATCCAACCTCTGATTTTATTAAAATGAAGACCAAAGTCCTTAAACAATGGCCTCATAAGACTCTATACTCTATGCTTTGTCCCTTCCGCGCTACCTCCGCCTACTCGGCTCATCCTAGGCAATTACAGTGTATTCTTTTGTTTGTTTGTTTTAAATAGATTCAGTGACATAGAAGCATGGCACCGTGTATTCTTGATCCCTCTGCACACACTCCTGTCTCGGGGCTGTTTACTCTGTCCCGCCCGGGGCGGCGGGCACCCCCTCCTTCTGAGGGCCCCCTCCTTCTGAGGGCCCCCTCCTTCTGAGGGCCCCCTCCTTCTGAGGGCCCCCACCACCGCCAGGCGCAGCTTCAGCCCTACCCGGCGGGCAGGGCGCAAGAGGACCTGCTGAGCCGAGCGAGGTCTCCTTATACAATTCTTGGAACTTAAGGTGCGGCACTGCAAATGGAGCGCGAAGATTTCAGAATTTGGCGGAAATAAATATAAACAGATTGAGATAGAAGTTTTCTGGTACAAAATTCATGACCTTACGCGTTGTTTCCGCCCGGTTTCGAACCGGGGACCTTTCGCGTGTTAGGCGAACGTGATAACCACTACACTACGGAAACGGCCCTGCCGGCGGCTTTTTGTATTTCTGAGTAAGTTATGATTAACCTTGACTTTATCTTTAAGTCCTTTTGGTTTGGTTCAGACCCTATTTTCCCTCCACACTCGGATCCTCGGCATCCACAGCGTCTGAGCCGATCACTCAGCACAGGCTCCTCCCAGGGCCCCAGCGGCAGTACAGGAACCGGGCTGGGGTGCGCAGGCGCCAAGGAAATCCCATTTCAAGAAATACCTTGGTATGTTCTGCGCCCATTTCCCGGATCCCATCTCTCGATGACTGTAATTACCCTTTAGAAGCTGGACGGACTGGCAGGGCTCCGAGGACAAAGGCAGCAGGCCTGGGGAGGGGTGGCCCCGACCAGGTCGGCCGCGGGGGCTGGGGAGGGGCTGCGAGCCGGTCTATCCGAAGTCACGCTTCTCTGTCCTGTTCTGCGCCTTACGTCCCGTAACGTCCCCCAGCGGGAAGGTGGCCTTTGTGGTTCACCTGACTCTTCTTGGTTAAACGCCCCATTTTCACTGTCCCGAGTCACCGCCCTTCCCGGGGACTGAAGCCTCCTGCCGTCCACTAGTTTCTAAGGCGGACCCCACTCCCCGCCCGAAGCGCTGAGTACAGAAAAGGTGCTCGTCCGCAAAGTCGCCACGAGGAGCCAGAGACGGGAGAGGCTCCTGGCCTTTGAAGGTCACGCAGACTGGCTCCCCTGAGGCAGCGGCAGGGGACCTGAGGAGTAGATGGGGGCGGGGGGGAAGGCAGGGGTCTCCTCCGCGGTCTCCAGCCCACCTGGTTTTGTTTTCAGGTCAGATCAGCAAGACAAACGCTGTTACGGGAACGCAGACGTGAGTTAACCTTTCTTAGCAAGCGGCTTCACGTTCATTCTGAAGAAGTTATTGAAAAGCCCGGTCCCATTCTAGGCGCTGCAGGTTCCGACGCGCGAAAGCAGGGAAGGCGCCCCCAGCCGGTCGCACGTCGCGCCTTAGTCACAATAAGGCGGCTGCGTGGAATGACCTGAAAACCGCAGGGATCTCTCCTCCAGTCTTAGCGGTCAGGAAACACGTGCTGGGGGAAGTGATGTGACTTCAGCAAATGTGAGGCGTGGGCGGGCCGCAGAATGGAGAGCGAGTCCCGCCCCGGGGTGAACCCGGACTAGAGCGTGGGTGGGTCCGCGCGCTCCCATTCTAGGTGTGAGTCAGAGCCTGTCTTCCTCCCTTTTCCTCGTGGAAATTCATTCCTCTCAGAGCAAGTAAAGTGACATGTGCCGGGGCAGGGGGCTCAGGGAGACCCTCCACAGTAGGAATTTAGATTTAACCTGAATGTGATGGGTGGGGAAGAATCAGCTGTTCCAAGACGAACAGGACAATTTCCTTTTCCATCCACAGACCTCTTGGCTTCCGTGTAAATGAGTAAAATGGGCCAATATTTTGTGACGAATTTTTCAAGCATTCCTGCATTTTGAAAGAAGTCCACAGTGATCACCACATGTCTTTGTACTATTGGAGACTGGTGCTCAGCTTTCCTTGTTGAGCACTTCTGCTCTAAAAGACAATGTTCCCCGGCACCCTCTCCTGCGCGGGGGTGAACCAGTTCCTGCAGAGCAGTGTCCCAGAGCCATCTTTCCAGGGCAGGTTGGGCTCGCTTTCTTTTGACCATCTGGGGGGTGCAGGGCACCGAATGTTCTTCTCTGTTGCCTACGGGGCAAAGAGCCTCACAAACTTATTATCCATAATCTTCCAGGAACTAGAAATTCTAATTAGTGCTAACTTGGTAAAACTTAACGCAAAACTCTTACCTGGTCACCGGGATGGCCGAGTGGTTAAGGCGTTGGACTTAAGATCCAGTGGATGCATATCCGCGTGGGTTCGAACCCCACTCCCGGTAGGTTGGTGCTCGCGGGTATTTTATCCTTAAAAAAAAAGTTCCTTGTGTAGTTTTAAAGTAGGCCAGTTTCTATTTGGGCTTTAATTTAGTCGTTCCAACCTGACTACAACTGATGGGTTTAGGTAATTGACATACAACATATTTGTGTAAAAATCTAAGTTGTTTTCTGTGTTCCTTTTTTGTTCTTTATTTCTTTTTTAATCTTCCTCTTTGAATATAAGCATTTTTCATGATTTGATTTTATCTCTACTGTTGCCTCTATCACTTATGACTTTTAAAACAATCTTTAGTGCTTTCCCTAGGATTTTTTAATATACAAATACAATTAATAAATCTGCCTTCAAATAATATCATGCTGCTCCTGTATAGTGTGAAAAGCTTACTCCCTCCTATATTTTGTTATTGTTGTCATACGTTGTGCTTTCATGTACACTATAACAGTACAGCATGTTTCTACTACTTTTGCACAATGCAATCTTTTTTTTTTTAGAGTGATTAAAAGTGGGAAAATTTTTTATTCATACCAACACTGTAACCATTCCTGGAAATATTAAATTCTTTGTATATCTCTGGTCTCATATTCCTTCTTCCCGAACAACTTTTTATAGTATTTCTTATTTGCAGGTCTGCTAGTAACACACTCTTCAGGTTTTTTGTCTAAAAAGATCTTTATTGTTTCTTTATTTTTGGAAAATATTTTTTGTTTGGTGAAGAAGTCTACGTTGACAGGTTTTTGTTGTCTTTCCATTTTGACTCTATACCCTTAAGATCCATTCCCATTAAAACCTGCCAGGTTTCTTTTAGTATAAATTGGCTAAATCATGCAATTCTTTTTATGTGTAACACATCTCATGGGCCACACTTTGTCCTTGATCCCTGGGTCACTTATACAATGCTGTGTGTAGATTATAGCTCAAAAAAAAAAAAAAAAACACAACTGGGGGAAAGTATCATTAATTCACACACAAATATTCTCCAGGATGTTTCCTTAGCTTTCCATGCCTGAAGTTTGTGTAAGATTTGGAGCCCTGGGTGAAGCCTTTGCTTGGTTATAAGTTTTGTCTTTATAAATTTAAAAAGAAAAAAAGGGGGGGGGGAAGGCGTCGCAACAATGTGCATTTTCTGTACAAGGCTGTGGCAAATGCAGGCCACACAGGCAGCCTCCTCTATCCTGGGTGGGAGGGGGTGCCCCCGTCAAGCAGTTGTTTCCGTAGTGTAGTGGTTATCACGTTCGCCTCACACGCGAAAGGTCCCCGGTTCGAAACCGGGCGGAAACATAGTTTTCCTGAAATTCAGTTTAGACTTTCTTATAGATATTTACCAATTACAGAGCTCAGAATTCGCACACTTACTCTTTGTTGGAAAGGAAGAGTTATCATCCTAAGAGACCCGGGCTATACCACATCATTTCTCTGTCCCCTTGTCCCCTCTGCAGGTTCAGCCCCTGGGAGGAGGAATGGTTGCTCTCTTTGAATCTGGGTGGTAGGATTATCTGACCGAGACTTTAAAGCAGCCATCATAAAAATGCTTCAGTGAACAATATGAACATTCTCGTACCAAATGAAAACCAGAAAGCCTCAACAGGAAATAGTAAACATCACAAAAAAGAAAGAAAATAAAATATGGAGAACATGAAAATTTCATAATTGAAAAATTAACTAAAGTAAAAATCTCAGGGCATGGGTGCAGCAGCAGCATGGAGGGGACAGAGGACAGAATTAGTGAAAGGGAAGACAGGAGAAGCCTCAGGGCAGCCCTAGCAAACAGATACACTCATACCTTGCTGGTGGGGATGTAATACAGCCACTCTGAAAAACAGTTTGACATTTTCTTTAAAAACTAAACACGATATCACCATGTGACCAGCAATTGCCTTACTTGGCATTTATTCCAGAGAAATGAAGACTTACTTCTCCATAAATAACTGTAGGAGAGGAAAAATAATTCTCCCTGTTTATCAAATTTTTACCTGAGTTTTGGATGAGTGAGGGAGGCAGTATGACACTTTCAACTTCTGCTAAAAACTTGGGGGCTTCAGAGAATTTAGTTCACAGGAGAAAATCCTAACGGAGTAGTCAATGTAACCATACCGGACTTGCTCACTTTTCTTGTGGTCCTCCCCGCCCCATGTTTCTTGGAAGTTATTGCTTAAACTTATGGGAATTTACAAATATGTACTTTATCAAGCTGTCTTCAACCTTGGTGGTGATAATACTCTTGTTTCGAGAGAGGGCTGTGGATGCAGAGCGGCCCCCAAACGCCAAAGGAGCCGAGAGACCAAAGGAAGAGGCAGATGAGTCCAGCCTGCCCGTTAATGGGTTTAATGGAGACTTAGTGCAGAAACGCAGTCCTGGCGGCGGCCCGCGGGACTTCCGCGTCCAGCCCCGACACGCGCGCGCTTCTACCGCTGAAGCCGCGGGTCTGCGCGCCCCGAGAGGAACGCGGGCGATGAGAGCGGCCGGCGCGGGGTCCGCGTCCAGCTTCTCGGAGACACTTCCGGGCGCCGCTCCGGGAGAACTAACGGGATTCCGTGGCTGCACTGCGCCCTCGGGTGCGTCCCAGGACCCCGGCGCCAGACGGAGACTAGGGTCAGAGCGGAGTCACTTGGGTTCCGCACAATTCTCCAAAACTACGCAAAGCGAGGGCGGATTCCAACCCGGGATATTCTGTTTAAGCGGAGGTGGAAGCTTCCGAGACGCACAGGGTAAGTGCCTTAGATCGCCCAGCACTCACACCGCTGGGAAGTGGGTCCATTAACTTCAGGCGCACGAAGCGCAGAAAGGCCGAGAAGAGACCGGGGCGCTGCGGGATGCGGCGGAGACAAGGGAGCAGAGGTGACTCGGCGTGAGCGCTCCGGGGCCCTCCCAGGTGGACACCTGTCTGCGGGCGGTCAGGCCCTGCACGGAGGGGCGTCTCCTCCGCGACCCCCGCGTTCCTCCTGGTTCCGACCACGGCCCACTCGGGACACGGAACTTCTTGGGCTTGGGGGTCCTGGTTCTTGGGAACCGGAAGGGGTCGCCGACTCTGGAGAGGAGGTCGGCACGGTCTTCCGGCCCTGCGGACCCGGCCTGCACTCGGGCGCCACCACGTGTCAGACGCCTCGCACTGCAGCTCCGGACCCTCTACTACGCGCGGGGGAGTCGGCTCGGTCACTTTGACAAAGACCGTTTTCCCGGAAGGAGCATGTTCATCTGTGCTGGCGTCTTGGATTACTGTTTTTTCTTTCTTTGTAGTAAAAAGAACATTTTTTAAACCTTTTTGCAAAGAAGGAACTCGGTGACTTTAGTGGAATATGCCCTTAGAAAGGCTAAGTTAAAAGGCCCTCTCGTCGTTGGCCGGTTAGCTCAGTTGGTTAGAGCGTGGTGCTAATAACGCCAAGGTCGCGGGTTCGATCCCCGTACGGGCCAGCTGCGTTTTTCCCATCAGCTCCTGTTTTTATGTCGTCCGCTTACATCTGACTACAGACAACTCCTCACATGATAACCGCTGGGCGATAAGACTTGTCAGTTTTGTTTTGTTTTTTGTCTAAGAAGCAACGTGGGGGGAGTCAGGATGGAGAGGTTTGAGAGAACACTAGATGAGGCAGGGCGGGCGCATTTAGGGACCGGGGAAACAGGGGACCTAGAGGATTCCTTGAACCACTCTGTACAGAGCTTGACCCAAGGGTTGCGATAGAGCTTGAGAAAGCGCTTCCTTCCGCGAGGGTCAGGCGTCCCGCGGGTTCGGGCACGGTGCCTTCTGTCAGAGCGAAGGAAGCAGGAGCCTCGCGGCGTCTGGAGGAGTTTAGTGTTTCTCTTCAGCGCCCCAGGTCCAACAGCAACCTGCAGTGACCTCTGACCCTTTCCCCCAGTTTTGCATATTTGAATGACAAAAACGGTGCTGCACTGAAAAATCTCTAGGAATTTCCCATTTGGTGTACAATTTCTGAAATGTTTATGTAAGTAGGAAAGACTAATCTTTCCTCCTCTCCCCTCCTCCTGGCATTGCTTCTGATTTGACGACTAATCCTGTGCAATTTATCAATAGTAACATATCAAATAACCCTAATTCTTTCCAGCATCTGTTTTTTACAAGGTTAAAGAACAAATCTTTATGACTTTCCAGGGACCTTCTGGGAAGTCTCAAAGAGAGTTTTAGGTGCAAAGATACCCTGAAAGCTTTATTTTATATTTGGGATTTGAATTTGGGAAGGCAAAAATTAAGCTGTCACCACATTTGAACACTTAGGATAAGAATTGGATCACAAAATGTGTTCAACTTTGTAACTTGTTAATGAACTAATAAGTAAGCATTTAAAAATTTGTGTTGGGATTGTTCATAATGGACAAGCATTTCAAGTTTGTATTTTTAGCTACTTAAATCTTCAAGATATAGCCGAATCAATTGTTTATAATGTGTTTCAATAGCGCCATTCCAATTCAAAGGGCCCTTTAAATACCAGGGTTCTGACAAATGACTGCACTCCCAAGTGGATTGACTGGCACATCAGAGACTTAAAACAAGAGGCTCTTGAGATGCAACCCCCGGTTTGAAAAATGTTCTACCAGTTCCAGAATGTAAATAGATAAATAAATAAAAATCATATTTCAGGATGACATAAATCTGTTTACTTAAAAACCAAGGCAAATATTAATAAACTGTCAGATATTTTTATTTTCAGATGTTTATCCTTTTGCTTGAAGCCTTTTTGTTTATGTTGACGAAATAAATTCCAAACCTAAAGAAAGTTTTAAGGAGTTTATTTGAGCCAAAGCTGAGGGCTAGACCCTGAAGCAAAATCTCAAAGGATTGAGAAAATGCTCTGCCGAATAGTAGTTTTGCCATTCATTTTACACATTAGAATCAAAGGAGAGGAGGTAAGGAAGGTACATAAAAACCATTGGTGGCAGATTAAGGAGGCGGGAGAGAGTCATGTAGTCCCATTCATTTATGTTTGCCTTTTCTTCCCTTGTCTTTAAAACTCGCCGCTTTCTGTCAACCACAAAAACCTTATTCATTTTTCTCTTCATGCGGATCCCTCAGATTGTGATGCAATTATCTGGCAAGAGATCCTCTACAATTGAAATAACAATTCAATACAGGCTTAATCAGCTATATAAATTCCTCAATGCCTCTCTAGCTTTTTTAATGGCATGTACACTAGTGAAAAGACAAAACCAAACAAGAAGGCCCCGCTGGGATTCGAACCCAGGATCTCCTGTTTACTAGACAGGCGCTTTGACCAGCTAAGCCACAGGGCCCCCTTTTAGGTAAATGTTCATTTATATCATATTTGTAACTTTTTCTGTGAAATGTAGCAATTGGCCACACTTATTTGATTTTGTGACAGAGAACACATCTGTATTTCTGAATTGGTTCTAAAGCAGAAACATCAACATTTAAAAAGTGCGTTCTGTATTGCAATGTTTTAAAAAATTGATTTTAAATTGAAATGAAATTCCTATTTCATGGTGTCTATCGCCCTCTACAGGAAATATTGGATATTGCAGCACATTTTAAATTTTTTTTTTTTTGTTAATTACGTAAATCTTTTGTCCACAAATATTGAGGCACTACTATATTTCAGGTACTTTTCTAGGTACTGGAGTTAGAGCAGCGAGAAAGACAGACAAAAACTTCTACCGAATTTGTATTCTAGAGGAAGGTAAAGAAAGTTAAGTTTTAAAAATTTGGTCTCCAAACCCCAAGCAAACGAGTGATGCCAGAAAAATTCCTCTGTGGTCTGGCGACAGAGCCCACGGTGCCACCTTCTGAGCTAATTCACTGCACATGACAACTGTCATGCTCCTTCTTTTTCAGCTTCCCTGCACGAGAAAAGAAAGGAAGCAAAGCTGCGGACGCACGGATGCGGAGGAGGCTGGCGGCCACCCGCTCCCACCTCGCGCGAACCAGGCGCCATCAGGGCCCCTCGTTCAAGGACACAGCCTGGGCCTCAGTGGATCTGCCGCTCCGCGCGGGGTCCGCGGGGTGAAACGTTGCGGGGCACCGTCTCATTGTGCTCGCTGAACTGACTTGGTTCTGTCCTCAACGACGTAAACCTGAGCGGAGGGTTTGGATCTATGAATCCCCCGTTGTCCGCGCGTCCTGCCGCCATTCCCCGCCTCATAAGCAGCCTGTCTAATCTGGTTATCGTGCATCATTTTGATCACATGCATTCTTTACAAAGTTGGCATTTTTGTTTTGTGTACATATATACGTTTATGTAAATGGTATAGTATATATTCTTATGCCTTTAAAAAAATCATTGTGACTTTAAGATCCACCCAAGCTGCCCTGTGCACACCCGTCATTGCTTCTGACTGCTCTGCACAGTCCGGTGGGCACCGGCCGTGTGTTCCTGCCCTGTTCCAGAGATGGACCCCAGGTTGCCTCCAGTCCCATGCCGCAAATAACCCGCCCCTCGGCCGCCCCCCTTGGTGTACTCGTGTGAGGACTGCACTGGGATAGGCTTGCAGGAGAACGGCTAATGGTCCCGGCTTCTTCTCCAGTCTGTCTACGCTCCACCCGCACTGCGTGTCCTTTGATCGTGCCCACGCTTAACATTATCCAGCTTTCTACTTCATCTAGTGTGTGGAGTGATGAATCTCATCATTGCTTTTTGAGGTTTGCATCTATGGTCTTCAAAGACTTTGAGCATCTGTTTAGCCATTTGAATTGCATTTAAGTGCATTGACTCTTATCATTTGCCAGTGTTCTTATTGAGGTTGATGTCTATTTCATGTTGACCTACAGGGGCATATTGTTATTAGTCTATTGCGAATTTTAGACCTTGCAGTAGTGTCTACCATTATGTTACCTATTGATGTTGTCAGTGGAGAAACTTAATGGTAGGAACTTGATTTTTGTTAAGAATTTGTCTCCTCTATCCCTTAGGACTTGAACTTTTGAAGTTATGCTTAAACGGTCTTTCTCTGTTACTGGGTTATAAATCTTCTCTCAAAAAATGTATATTTTCTTTTTCACGTTTGAGACATTGATCCACCTGGATATCTTGATAAATGTACAGTTTTTATGTGACAATCTGTTGAAGTTGTGTCTTCTGGTACCCAAAATTTGGTTTAGTAAGGGTTTCCAGGATATGTGGGTGCTCATGTAGCATCCCACACTTCAAGCCTCCTGTTTCATGTAACTACTCAGAATGCCTTTTTTTGCAACTGTTGTTTTCAAGTGCTTTTAATTCAAAACAATCTGCCAGAGGCACATGTATTTTGGGGTGGCATTTTCTGACCCCGTACAGTGGAAAACATTTATTTGCTTCCCATCTTAATGCACAAATATCCTAAGCATAACTCAGTGAGCAATCCCCAGTTGGTCTGTTCTGGCCCAGTCACAAATAAAGGGAGGTCTGTTTATAGAGAATCACTTACCCAGCACCTGTAATTTGCTACAGGTTGTGTAGGCACCACAGTGTAAGGTGAGTGCACTCAGGGGTTCTAATTGCGGCACTACTCTGTCTGCTGAACCTCCACAGGTGCTTGGCACCTGCTCAAAATAATCTTGGAATGAATGATGGACATAGAAGTGTTCAAAGGGTCAAGAGTGAGGTTTCAGGCCTTTTTTCTCATGTGTTTATAATGACTCTACTTGAGATTATTTCAAACTTGTGTGTGAGAGAGATGCACAGGAAATGCAATTTAGCACCAAAAAAACCAAACACCCACCAAAATTATGAGTCAAATAATTATAAACATTTTCTACTGTATTAACTCTGAAATATTTCCCACAAGTGTGTGGTTCCATAGTGCAGCGGTTAGCACGTCTGCTTTACACGCAGAAGGTCCTGGGTTCGATCCCCAGTGGAATCAGCAACGGAGGGCTTTTCTTCCCCTCCCCTCTAGGAGGCAAACAGTGGGGTTCTTTTGTTTTAAGCTTCGGAGAAACAATTGGCGATTCTCCCCCATCCTGTCTCTGGGAGATCCACTGCCACACACACTGCTAGCTCAGATTGTCACCAAGAATAGTCCTGTTATTTCTGCACTTCCAGACACTGAGTTATGGAGAAATAGGTTTCAGAAAAGCCTGAGGGCTAGAGTCACTAACCATCTTCTCACCTGAAGAGTATGAGAACCTAATCCCAGGAATTCCACTTCTGCCAAGACTCAGATCCCCACCGAGGTTGCTGCGGCCACAACAGAGTAACCACTGTAGCATCGCAGCGAGGGTGCTACTAGAGCACCTGCCACAGCCCTTCCTCTGCTCTCTTCCCAGCAACATTAAATACGTGTATTTATCTTACATACTTATCCTGTAAGTGGTCTGTAGTGAGTATCTCTTTCTGGGTGTTTTTTAAAGGCTCACTCTCTTCACACTGTTCTTGTTGAAGCTTTCACATTATGGTGCAAAGCTGAGTTATGTCCCAGCACTGGATGAGTGAAGTGCCTTCCTGGATCTGGAGGAGGGAGAGAAGGCCAGGGGGAGATCCTCACTTTTCTTGCAATTGTTTTACATTACCTTCCCTTTGCAACAGTTGATGCATCTAAAACTTTTGCAAGAGTGTATAAAATGAGTAAAGATTTTTAGTTTGTAGGTTTGCTCATTTCTCTAAAATGAAAACATCCTCTTTGAATTTCCTTATGAAAGTAAAGAAGCAATACCAGTGATGTATGCTGGTCAGTCTTACAATTACCATCACTGACATTGCTCAATGTTGATATTTATATTCATGTTAATGTACATGTTGTAGGCGTGCAGATGCAGTGCCCAGATCCCACCTTGAGTAAAGACTTGCTGGCCAAGTACAGACAGCTCCTTCTGTCTACTTTTCCCCAGGCAGCCCACCTCCAGTGACAGCAAAGTGGGGATATAAGGGCTGGTTCAGGGACATTTGGACCCAATGTGGGGGCACCTCTAACAGGCAATACAGGCACCAGAGCTCCCCACCTGTGTCTGGTCTGTATCAATTTGACTCTCCTTTTACAGATTTTGGTCTCTGATAATCATCTTCCACTGCAAACTTGACCTCAGCATCTGCCTCACAGAACCCAATCTGCATCATTACATCACCATGAATTTTTCTGTGTGGCAGGGATTCTCTTGTATGTTATCATTTCTACACAGAAGCAGCAAATAAATCTGTGTATTACAAGTCATTTTCTCTCAAATCAGTTTGTAAATCCCACATGCTAAAGTCAATGCTATTTTTTGGTGTCTTTTTTTTTTTTTTTTTTAAAAAGTGGTTTGTGTTCTGTAGCTTTTTCCATAACTAATTTGTATTATCAAATTTATTATCCCAGAGATCAGGATTGCTGTTGTTTTTAGTTATTCATACACATTAATTTACACACCCAACAAAGTCCTGTATTAATGGTCACGTTTCACCCCCCTCCCCTTTCACTTCATAGCCTCATGGACTGTCCCCAAGTACCAAACACGTTTTGTCTTCAGGCCGTTGCACTTTCATCTCTACTTGGGAGTCCTCTTCCCCTAATAGCTGCTGCTCTCATTTCTTTTTTCAATTTATGTAGGTCTCTGATCAGGTAACACCTTTCATTAAAGAGCTTAACTCCACTTACCCTCTATCTAACTAGCTCCATTATGCTCTATAGCTTAACCTATTTCCTGCCTGGGACATAAAACACTTGACAGCACAAGTTAGCATATCTGTCTCCCCAACCTGGGTTTGCCCGGAGGCAATTCTCTAGGTTGCATTCCTTGTTGTACCCTGACCTGCTGTGAGTTCAGGAAATGAAAACACGTTTTCCAAAGAAATAGGGCCACGAATTAACCAATATGGGATTCAGTAATTCTGCACATTTTAAGTCAATAAATCAAAACCTAATTCTCTTTGGGGTTAAATCCTAAAGAAAAAGGGATTACCTGCTGAAAAAAAGTAAGACAGGTTGGGTGTACCAGCTTTCTCCGATAGTGTAAGTGGCTCTGAAAAGAGCCTTTGTTTACCAGCGTTTCTAACCTGGCTCTTTCTTACTTGGCCTTGTGGTGGCTCTCGGTCTTCTTGGGCAGCAGCACGGCCTGGATGTTGGGCAGGACGCCGCCCTGCGCGATGGTGACCTTGCCCAGCAGCTTGTTGAGCTCCTCGTCGTTGCGGATGGCCAGCTGCAGGTGGCGCGGGATGATGCGCGTCTTCTTGTTGTCGCGGGCCGCGTTGCCCGCCAGCTCCAGGATCTCGGCCGTCAGGTACTCCAGCACGGCCGCCAGGTACACGGGCGCGCCCGCCCCGACCCGCTCCGCGTAGTTGCCCTTGCGCAGCAGGCGGTGCACGCGGCCCACGGGGAACTGCAGCCCGGCCCGCGAGGAGCGCGTCTTGGCCTTGGCGCGCGCCTTGCCGCCCTGCTTTCCGCGTCCAGACATTGTAAGCTTATAGAACTTCACTACAAGTAGCTGCTAAAGCGAAAGTGCAGGGGCGGCACTTTTTATAAACGTTTTTGGGCGCGAAAATGCAGACATGTCATTGGTTAACATCTCAGCTTCATCTTAACCAGTGAAAAGGCAAATTTGGAATTCTTGCGTTCTGATTGGACAGAGCTAATTTTATGACGTTGCTCTGAATAACCACCAATCAGACGCAGGATTTTAGTTTTTCACCTTATTTGCATGCGATGTTTTATATAAATACGACACATCCTGTTTCACTTACTATTTCTCTGCTTTTAGCGACCACGTCTGTTGCTCTCCCGACCATGCCCGAGCCGGCCAAGTCTGCGCCCGCCCCGAAGAAGGGCTCCAAGAAGGCGGTGACCAAGGCGCAGAAGAAGGACGGCAAGAAGCGCAAGCGCAGCCGCAAGGAGAGCTACTCGGTCTATGTGTACAAGGTGCTGAAGCAGGTGCACCCCGACACCGGCATCTCGTCCAAGGCCATGGGCATCATGAACTCCTTCGTCAACGACATCTTCGAGCGCATCGCGGGCGAGGCGTCGCGCCTGGCGCATTACAACAAGCGCTCGACCATCACGTCGCGGGAGATCCAGACGGCCGTGCGCCTGCTGCTGCCCGGCGAGCTGGCCAAGCACGCCGTGTCCGAGGGCACCAAGGCCGTCACCAAGTACACCAGCGCCAAGTAAGTGCCTCTGCAGGCACCTCTTTATCCAAAGGCTCTTTTCAGAGCCACCCAGTTGTCAACATAAGAGCTGTAGATACGTATTTTAAATGGGATCCACTCTAAAACAAGATGGAGGGAGGCGCGCTCTCCCTCCGGGGATCCTGCCCGCGCCTTTCCCTTCCCCCACTGACACTCCGAAGCTCTAAGCGTCCCCCCGAGACTTGCAACAATGGGAGCAAAGGGCAGAGGCAGCTCATCCAGGGCTGAACCCCTCCCCTGAGCCTGTCTCCAAGGCCCCCTTTCTTCTGACTTCCCAGTGAGCTAAAGCAGCTCCGCCTTGGTACATCTCTTTCCTCTAACATTTTTAGAGAACCAAACCCGTCCAGCTTAGTCTCTCGTGTTGCTTCTTCTATGCTAAGCCCTTCGTTTCACGGTCCCCAGCTTTAATAAACGTACCCTCAAAAAAACCCCCAAAATAAAATGGAGCTGGAGCTGCTTATACCTGAAACCTTGGAGGGTTAAAACCGGTCGAAATAACCTTTGGACTGGGCCTAGGGCAACACTGTACCAAAGAAAAAAGGGTTTTGCAAGGAAAACAAAGCAATTATTAATACATTTAAAGGGCCAAAGGGAGAATAGTGATGGCCAGGACCTTCTAGACCCCAGGCCTGACACGGGTTCTTCAGGCTCCAGGCAGTTCCAACTCGCGGCCGGACACCAGGGTGGGGCGGGAGAGACAGAGGCCCTCCCCTGGCCCCTGCAATCCTGGCAGGGTCCCTGCACCGCCCCGGCCCACATTCCCAGCCCGGAGTTAACCTAGGAAGCTGCACTAAAGAATTAACGTCGCTCTATTTAGGCAGTTTGCCACTGGTCGCTTCAGCTTTTACGATGGAAACTTGGCCTGAAAAGGGCCTTTGGTTTTGCTACGGAAAGCGAGTTTGTGGGTTCAGTCTGAAGGCATATTTCAAAGAAACTTTTTGTAATCATATTGTAGTGTTTAAAGAGCCCATAACAAAACAAAACAAAAATTTAAAAATCTGATTCACAGCAGGCAGCCAAGAGGAAGATGATCTGGGAAGAGGGAGAGAAGAGGCGGGGAGCCTGTGGCCGCCCGAGGAAGCTCTTTCAAAGACAGAGCGCGGCCACTCGCAGAGGAAGGTAGACGGTGGAGTTAGAACTCCGACCCCCTAGGGAAGGTCGCTGGCGAACTGCCTGGCCTGGGGCTTAGGAAGGAGCCCAGTCTGAGGCTGGGAATCTGCGAGGCCCGGGTGGCGACGGGCTGCCCTTGTTGCTCGGGACTAACCTATTAGAAATGAGCACCCAACATTTTGTTTCCTCTTTCCGTGGGCGCCTGGCGAAACCATTGCAATTTACTAAGACACCCCACACACGCGGGGTTATTCTCCGCGAAAACCGCAAGCTACAGCTGAGCCCCTTACCGGAGGCAAAGGAGAGATGGGGGCTTCCACTGCAAACCCGCTGGAGCCGTTAGGGTTCGCCCTGTCGTTTCTGCCTGTGTCCACAAAGCAGGACAGCCGCGCACAGCTCTTCCCGAGAGAAAGTGGGCGGCCCTAAAAAGGGCCTTTGGGGGGGAACAGACGAGGCTGGTGGACGCGGGGGCTCAGCCGCCGAAGCCGTAGAGGGTGCGGCCCTGGCGCTTGAGCGCGTAGACCACGTCCATGGCCGTGACCGTCTTGCGCTTGGCGTGCTCCGTGTAGGTGACGGCGTCGCGGATCACGTTCTCCAGGAACACCTTGAGCACCCCGCGGGTCTCCTCGTAGATGAGCCCGGAGATGCGCTTGACGCCGCCGCGCCGCGCCAGGCGCCGGATGGCGGGCTTGGTGATGCCCTGGATGTTGTCGCGCAGCACCTTGCGGTGGCGCTTGGCGCCGCCCTTCCCGAGGCCCTTCCCGCCTTTACCGCGACCAGACATTTCCAAGAGCTGGGTGACCAGTAATGCACCAGCAGTGACAGGAACTTCTTCTTATAGGCACCGCTCGCGGACCAGAGTGAAAACCTGTAGAGCTGTGGCGGGAAGTCCCTCTGGGCGGCAGGCAAGCGGAAACCCTGCTATACTAATTTCTTTTCCCCCCAGTCAATTCTTTTGAATCCTCAACACCTGGGTTGTTTTTCTCTCTTTTCTTATTTAATGTGTCTCGCCCTCCTTCCAAATTAAACAAAACCTTAACATTGTAGAGCAAAGATTTTCTTTATTTTTTGTTCAAAATATTACGTATGTCCCTTTTTCTCCCCAATGACCCATTCCACCCTGCCCCACCTGCCTCACCAGTCCCTCTCCACACCATTGTCCGTGCCCTTGGGTTCTGCATATGTGCATATAAATTCTTTGGTTACTCTCTCCCTCTCCACCCACCTGCCCTCCTCCATCCCTCTGAGATTCCTCAGTCTGATCTATGCTTCCATGTTATTGAATAATTTCTGTTCATCAATTTATTAAGTTCTTTAGATTCCACATATAAGTGAGATCCTGTGATGTTTGTCTTTCTCTGCCTGGCTTATTTTGCCTGGCATAATATTCTCCAGGTCCTTGTATACTGTCCCAATCGGTAGGAGAGCCTTCTTCTTTACAGCTGCATAGTATTCCATGGTGTAAATGTCCCACAGCTATGCGATTTTCAATTTTTTTTCCTCTTAGCCCATAGAAACTAAAGTTGAAAGTAGCTATTGTAGAAGATACATAAAAAAGCAGTGAAGAAAATATTTTGTTTTTATCTCTATATATGTACATGTATTTTCTTTCTCCAACAGTATTTGCATAGGACTGTACCATTCTGGAATGTTTCTTAATATGCAAGAGAGAGACATTCCACATACTGACTGCAGAAACAGAACAAGATGGAATAATTAAGTAGAGAATTTTAAAGCATTCCAGATATACTGTTAAATTCTCGTTCACCAAAGGTACCAATTTTCATTTTCAACAGCAGCTCCTATTATGTCTTACTAATTATGGGTAGAACCACTTAAGAAATAATTCCCAACATTCCAGATATAGAGAATTAACTTTAAAAAAATAACTGGCTGGTTAATCAGTGCATATCAAATATGTCCCCACTGATTTGAGAAACTTTATTATATATTGAATATTTTACTTAAAATTAATTCTTCAGCTTTTTTTATTTTTAAAAAATATATCTTTATTTATTTCAGAGAGAGGAAGGGAGAGGGAGAGAGAGAAACATCGATGATGAGAGTCATTGATCGGCTGCCTCCCCCACGCCCCTGACGGGATGGAGCCGGCAACCATGGGCATGTGCCCTGACCTGGAATGGAACCTTGACCTCCTGGATCCTAGGTGGATGCTCAACCACTGAGCCACGCCTGGCTGGGCCTTCAGTTTTTATTGTTCTGCTGATCTGTGTGGGCTTAAGTATTATCAGTTTGTAACAAAAAATACATGGTAGTTGGTTGAAGTGTGCTCCCTCCTCCCCAATTCCCATCTACCTGGATCCTCACAATGCCACCTTATTTAGAAATAGGGTCTGTGCACATGTAACTATTAAGGATCTCAAGATGAAAACATCTTGGATTTAGAGTGGGCCCTGAATCTAATGGCTACTGTGATCACGTAAGAGAGGGCAGGCACAAAGGCAAGGAGGGTGTGAAGGACGTAGAGGCTGGAGGTGTGTGGCCAGTCAAGGAATATGAAGGACTCTGGACTCCAGAACTGCTGTATAATCCCATCAAGTTTGTGGTAAATTGTTACAGGCAGTCCCAGTAAATTAAGTGACACAAAAGGAAACACTCCCAGCTCTCCTGCCACTCTAGCCTCTGGACATGATGTAGTTTTCTTCGTAGTACTGATCACAACCTAGTTTGTTTTTTTCCAACTTTTGGGGGCCACTGAAGTGTCTATCATTGTTATATACTGTTCCCAGCATTTTTTACTGCAAGAATTTTCATTAGGATAGCAAGTTCTTATTTTCTAACTTACGAATAAACCTATATATATGTGTGTGTATATATACAGGTATACCTTATTTCTTGATGCACTTTTTTGTCACGAGATGGGGAGCTGTGACTGTTTCAGACTCATTCAATACAAAAAGAAATGGTAAGGTCTTTACCAGAAAATAGGGTGGCCCTGAAAAAAGGCTTGACTGCTAAGCACTTCACTTTTAGTCCTGAGACCTTTAACCCTGAGGGCCTGCTGCATCCGGCACCTTAATTGCCTGATACAAAGCACCTGTGGTTCCTCTCTCAGCTGTTGGTAACTTTTGTCCTTTAACTATCAGATGTATAGTTAGCATCTGGTCTCCGGGGTACTAACACCTACTGTGTGAACTACAGTAGAGGGGTTTTATCAACTAGGGGCTACAATGCGGGAAATGCCAGCCCTTTTAGTGAAAACTGAGTGGCTCTGAAAAGAGCCTTTGGTTGAGATTGAGGAAGACGCAAAACTTCCCCTTTACTTGCCCTTGGCCTTGTGGTGGCTCTCGGTCTTCTTGGGCAGCAGCACGGCCTGGATGTTGGGCAGGACGCCGCCCTGCGCGATGGTGACCTTGCCCAGCAGCTTGTTGAGCTCCTCGTCGTTGCGGATGGCCAGCTGCAGGTGGCGCGGGATGATGCGCGTCTTCTTGTTGTCGCGGGCCGCGTTGCCCGCCAGCTCCAGGATCTCGGCCGTCAGGTACTCCAGCACGGCCGCCAGGTACACGGGCGCGCCCGCCCCGACCCGCTCCGCGTAGTTGCCCTTGCGCAGCAGGCGGTGCACGCGGCCCACGGGGAACTGCAGCCCGGCCCGCGAGGAGCGCGTCTTGGCCTTGGCGCGCGCCTTGCCGCCCTGCTTCCCGCGTCCAGACATGGTGGATGCAAAACCTCCGCTCTGACCTGGATAGGAGTCGAGTCATGCAGAGGGGCCCTCTTTATAGCGGTTCCAGGGCGCGAAAGTGAATCTGTGCCATTGGCCAAAAGTTACAGCCGGTTCACTTCAACCAATGGGATCCTGGTTCTGAAACACACTTATTTTGACTGGACGACATTCATGTGACGTTTCCAGGAGTCACCGCCAGTCAGACACGACTTTACTCACCGGCTCCTTTAAGAGGCTGGGAACCCAGAGGACGCTCGCAGCTTTCCACGCGTTCTTCCCATTATTTAGCAGTTTGTTCGGCGGTTTGTCGCGACCATGCCCGAGCCCGCCAAGTCCGCGCCCGCCCCGAAGAAGGGCTCCAAGAAGGCGGTGACCAAGGCGCAGAAGAAGGACGGCAAGAAGCGCAAGCGCAGCCGCAAGGAGAGCTACTCGGTCTACGTGTACAAGGTGCTGAAGCAGGTGCACCCCGACACCGGCATCTCGTCCAAGGCCATGGGCATCATGAACTCCTTCGTCAACGACATCTTCGAGCGCATCGCGGGCGAGGCCTCGCGCCTGGCGCATTACAACAAGCGCTCGACCATCACGTCGCGGGAGATCCAGACGGCCGTGCGCCTGCTGCTGCCCGGCGAGCTGGCCAAGCACGCCGTGTCCGAGGGCACCAAGGCCGTCACCAAGTACACCAGCGCCAAGTAAGTGCCTCTGCAGGCACCTCTTTACCCAAAGGCTCTTTTCAGAGCCACCTATGTTCTCCGAGAGAGAGCTGGTGCGAAGTCGCGCGACAATCTTTTGAGAACCTGTCGACCCACTAAGGACAAAAATAGCCACATGACCCTCTCAAGGGTCTGGAACTCCTTTATGGAAGAACGCCCTGAGCTTTACAATGTCGTTTAGGAATTCCCTACATTTAAAAGGGCTCTGCCACCTCTCAGGGTTAAGGAAGGATGTAAAGGGAAATGTTAAACTCTACGCGTTATGTTCAAATACGCCCAGTCCCCTACCGGGGATCGTTGGACTGGCGCCCAGGGCCGAGGTTTCGCGGGCGGTTTGAATCCGCCCCGGGCGCGCCAACCCGGACGCTGCCTCCTGGAATGGGAGGCCCCCCCGCCCCCAGCTCGGTCGGCGCTGCCCGGTGGCCCCTCCTGCCCGTCATTCTTTCCTCTTGAGCGTCGTACCCATTCGGGAGTGAGGTTTATTTCCTCTTGAAATTTTCGTTGGAGAGAAGGTTGTTGAAAGAAGTAATTGCACCATGTATCGAAAGCATAACCCCGGATTGATGACACTTCCAGACTCTCCCATAAGCCATCAGCAAATGTCTGCTTCCTTTAGGCTGCGGCTCTTTGGGGTCTTCGTTACACAGACGAAATGGCATTCTAACTAATACATGTGCTTTTACTTAGTGAGTTTCTGGTTTGGTATTTTCTATTGATTTCCCCCTTATACAAAAGAAGACTCGCCTTTCCTCACCGAGAGCACAACATACAGGCACTTTTCTGTCAACCTTTCATGTGTAGCTGTATCATAATCTTTGTAGAACTGGTATTTGCTCTTTAGACAAATATTGTTCACTGATCTCATATTGTTTCCTGAACATCAGAATTTTTTTTTAATTGGGCGATTTCTAAACTTTCTGTAATGTTTCCATTCTAATGTTTTCTTTCACACTATCCTGCAATTATTTCCTTCCCTGCCAGGGGTGCTGGACACCCCATTCCCAAGGCTTTTTCCACCTTAATTTGCCTTAGTAGAGGACATTGTAGAGGAGCTTCCTCTTGTGTGGACGGCTTTTATATTTTTTATGTTTTAGGAAGGTGGGGGGTAAGAGACAAAAAATGGGAAATGCTGATATGGAAACTTGACTAGTTCAGTTTCTCACTGCATCCTTCCTATTCATATAATTAAAACTAAGCACATTTCTGAGGTAAATAATTGTAATTGTGGAGGGAGAGGGAAAGTGGCACTCCACAGGCAATGAGGCTACCTGGTACTTTTGTTCAGGGGAAAATGTCAGTAGTTTTATATAAATTTTAAGGTGAGAAAAGAGATTCAAGAGGTTAGTAGTGAAAGAGTAAAATCTTAATTCGGGCCTGAAAAGAGTGACAAGCAGCCTGGACCAATAAAGATAAAGTTGGTCCTACTGTCAACCAGGTTGGGAGAACAGACAGGTAACGCTGGCTATGAAATTACCTGGATTTTTCTCCCAAGGTCATTTACAATAACCATCCCCTTCAGTAATTACTCTTTTCCTACCAAAGGTGCCCCAAACCACTTTGCTAGACCCCACCATGACTGGGGGTCCCTAATGCATAAACCACCCTGTTTCATGACAGCACCCAATCCTAATTGACTCCTGCTAATCCCCCTTGGAAAATATCAACACACCCCGAACTGGTCCATGCTTCCCTGAGAGTCTCCTCGGACAAAAGCCACTGAAAATTATAAGCAGTGAACTCACTGAAAAAAGTTTGGGCATTTTAAAAAGACAACTCTGGAAATATTGAGATCTATGTATCAGAGATATAAAAATTGGAACCACATGGCAAGCCAGGAAACTTAGACTAATCAAAATGGAATATTTAGTGGATATTAAATGTAAGAATTCTAATTATGGATTGAAAGCAAAAGCCCCTCCCATGAAACAATATGTAACATCGGGTGGAGTTGAGGGATAATCTGTGAAACCTGCCCTAGCGGGTGGGACACAACCGTCCTCACCGAGCAGGTGCCGTGACTGAGGGACCAGCCTTCTCCAGGTCCAGCTCGGGGTAGCGGGCAGATCCCTAAGGGTGTTGAAAGCTGTTTTGAGAAGATTTACGCACCAAAAGCCACGCAGCCGACGAGGGTGGGATTCGAACCCACGCGTGCAGAGCACAATGGATTAGCAGTCCATCGCCTTAACCACTCGGCCACCTCGTCCTCCGGGGCTGGGTGCTGGTGCGCGTCCGCCTTGGACTCGTTCCTGGGCCCTGCCGGACGCTCGGATGGACAGGCCCTGGGGTGTGGCCGGGAGATGTCTGCGGACTTGGGGACGGATTCTTTCCCTCCACGTAAGAGACCAGAACCCGAGGGGAAGCGGCCGGGACGGGATGGAAACGCGTGTGGGGCCTTCGCCCCTTCCCAGCGCCCCGGTCCCCCGGGGGCGACGGGCTTCGCAGTCCCCCCCGCGTCGGGGAGGCGGCCTTGGGGCCGGGCGCGGGCGCCGCCGGACGCGCGGTGGGTAAAGTCGCCTGGAAACGAGGGGAGGGTGTGCGGGGGGCGCCCCTCGACGCCACGGGGGCGCACAGGGGGTCCTTTCCCGCGTCCTAGGACGGGGAGTTCTGATCCCCCAGGTACCTGTGCGCTTCTTGGGTGGTTTCTAGGGGAAATGTCCAACTTTCCTTCCATTTGGCGAGGGATGCGGTACTGAAAAGGTTCAGGGAAGCGATTCGGGTGGGGAGAGAGTGGGGGAGGGAAGGGGGAGGGGAGCGTGGGGGAGGGGGAGAGCCGTGGGGGGTCGGTCTGTTGGATGGATGGATGCGCACGACTGGACGCGAGGAGGGACTGACCGGACTGAGTCACAAACGGCTGGAATAAGAAGGTGACGCTGGAGGCGAGTCCTGAGCGTTTTCTGGAGGCGGCAGAGAGGGCGGGAGGGAGGAGGCCGCAAAGAGCGTATTTGTACTTATTTATATTTATAGGGCCAAGTCTATGTGTGGTGTGAGGAATACGTCTAATTTTATCTTTTTCTAAATTATATAATTGATCCCCAAGGCTCAATGAACACCTTTCCCTCGGTGACTTGAAAGGCTCTTGCCCCACGCGCCCGTGTGGCTGTACCCTTGTTCCCAGCACACCAGGTCCCTATCCCAGCCAGGCCACCGGCGCGAACCCTTGTCTCGCCGCACGACGACTCCCAGCTGCCTGACGTGTCCTCCACCAGGCTCCAGGTGGCACACTTCCCGGATGAGCCCCTCGTCTCCTTCCAGATACCTGCCAGCCCAGAGGTGAAGGTGTTAGACCCTCCCCACTTCAAAGGGGCAACCACCTCCCGTGTGATGCAACCTCTTGAGTCCTTGTTGAGAAAATGGCAAAAGGTACAGTGTCCTCTGCACCCCTGAGAACTCTGAATGGCCACCTGCACTTAACCCAGCTGTGGGAAACCCCGAGAGCCACTACCTACACCTGCAACCTTGCTCCTCTGTCCTAACATCACCCCACTGTTTTCACAACAACACTCAGTCCTGGGATAGACAGCGACCGTGGACCTGGCCAACTCTAGCTCAAGCATCTCATCCTTTGTGAAGCTGAGCAGAATGTTCTCTCCTTTGAGCCTTCTAATTGCTTCATGATAGTTAATAAGCATCCACTATAAGGTCAAATCCCTTCTCTATCTGGATTCTGGACACATTCAAATGGAGAAACAGTCTCTCCATTAAATGAGCCATAAAAGAAACACATGAAATCCATAACATACTCAGACCACTGAGCTAAGGGTTGTATGTGCAGCCACTTGTGGAATCTCAGGGGAAGACAGGTGCTCACTGGCCTAAAGGAATTAAAGTCCTCGACGTCAGCGAACAGGACCAGGGAGGATGTGGAAGCCAGTGGATGTGGTCAATCAGAGGGAAGGACATGGAGGAAGAGGAGCCCACCACACACTCCAGACATGGAGGCCTCCATGGGTGGCCAAGTTTTCTCCCTGAAATCTGTGACTACAACTTCTTAAGTCTTCTCACGTAAAAATGGGGATTGCAATACTACTACTATAATTATGATTAAATTTAATTATTAAATGAGTTAATACATGTAAGCCCTTTAGAGCAAGGCCCAGACCTTAGTAACTCTTTGGTGAATAGTATCTGCTGCTGTTATTTTTCTGAGGATGAGAGGACAATGTGCCTCACACAGAACCAATGATCAGTAAGCTCTGGATGAGTGGATCTGCCAACAGCAGGAAACACACTCTTCTGGTCCTAGAAAAGTCAAGTACCTGCTACAGAAACGGAGAAACAGGCCAGTGAACACCTTATGACTGTAAGAGCTAGTGGCATTGTTTGGCAGTAAACTTTTAAAATAAATATATATATATATACAGAGAAGTGTAAATATCATGAGTAAACATCTCTGAGTTGTATGAATCTAGAGCAGGAAGCAGACAACGCTAGCCCCTAGAAGTCTCCCTCTGCTGTCTCTGAGACACCACACCCCAAAGGTAGCCAGTATTCGGATTCTAGCACTCTATGCTCTTTAATTAGCAATTGTCAATGTAATGTGGTTTTTAAATGTTCTGAAAGTGACCAATTCTGATATTCAGATGTTTCCTCCAGGTTATTCCTGAGCTTTGGTGAACAGAGGGGATGGTGGGAGGCTGTAACGAAGTCTGGGGAACCCGGCCTGTCAGCGAGCTGAGCTTTGGTAACTGCTCGTACTCAAGGTCCCTCTGATGCAGTACTGCGCATTGGCTCTAATTGGGATTGGGATGTTTCTGGGCTCAGCAAATTATGGAGCATCAGGGAGAAGGGACAGTTGTGCCCCAGGGACCGACATTGTGCAGAAGGAGCCCTTTACCCGGGACAAGCCAGAACTTTTGATGTTGATATTGTGACAACAGTGAGTGTTATCCATGAGCTGTGGGGATGTGGGGCAGTATAAACAGGGCCTCACAGGTGCTGCCGCCGGGACCACCACCCAGAGCAGCGTTGCACAGAGCTACCAAGGTGAGTACACCTGACAGCCGTGGATTGTGGCTGCTTTAGCTTTGGAAGGGGGCTGTTTGGGGCAGGACTGGGCAGGGGCAGGTGTGGGAGAGGGTAACAGTTTTCGTTTGGTTGTTTATTGTGCTATTGTATATTATCTACACTGCTATTTTCTATAGACATTAAAACTCTAAAAGTAGACATGGTTCTAGATGTAACCATTTAAAATGAGTGGAGTTCTACAAAAATGCAAGACTTGAGTAACACATAAGCTTGCAACCTCAATACTACTGCCTTCCTAATAGTCTGCCCCACTGCCCTCCCCACGATCAAATGTGAAATTAGGACTCAGCCTATACTCGGTCTTCCTTGCTCTCATCCATCATCCTCTCTCCTCCTCTGCCATCCAACCCAAGGCTGCTAGTGGTGATTTAACTTGAAATACCTCAGCCTGAGTGGTCTTGCTCCCTGCATTGCAGGGGTCTCCTGCATCAGTAACCAGCATCGCAGCTCCAGCCCACTGCCAACTCAGCATCAAGGATAGTAAGCCACACACCTGAGCATTTTATGAGCCTAATTAAACCCCTTAAATAACTACCCACAAGGGACCTGCAGAGTAGAGTCCTTGCCAGGTGGACAGACCTCCCTTCTGTCACCTTCCTCCTTAGCATTTGTCCAGTCACACTCAAGCTGCATCCCAAATTTGGTACAAATACAAATGTATTTGGGAAAATTCAAAATACCTTCTTTGGGGAAAATGTGTGAGACTGCCTCATGGATTGTTTCAGAAGCCACACATGGAGGAGCTTGGGCAATGTACATTCAACCTTATCAAAACGCACATTACCCTACAGTCCAAAGGTAGAGATTGTTGTGTTGCATTAAGAAAATAATACACATCTATTTGTTGTCTACCAGAGATATGCTCTACATTCAAAGACAAAAATATGTTAAAAATAAAATGATGGAAAAATATACCATTCAAAATTTGGATGGCTGTGAATATCAGACAAAATAGATTATAAAACAAATGAAACTAGAGATTAAGAAGGGCATTTTTATAAGGACAAAAAGTTCATTAGGAAAATCTAACAATTATAAATATATGCAACTAACCACAGAGCCCAAACATACACAAATTGAAACTGGCAAAGGAAGGCAATTCAACAGTAATAAATGGAGACTTCAATACTCCACTGTCAATTAATAATAGAACGAGACAGAAAAATCAGCAAATATAAAGAAGACTTGCACAGCAATACCAGCCACCTTGACCTAACCGACATCTGTAGAACACTCCACCCAATAACAGCAGAATACAGATTCTTTTCAAGAAAACATGGATCATTCTCTAGGACAGACTATATATTATTTAAAAGTCTCGATAAAAATCTGAAGATTGAGATTATACAAAGTATGTTCTCTGATCATAATAAAATCAAATTAAATTCAATAACAGAAGGAAATTGAGGGAATCAACAATCCCTGGGTATAAAAGAAATCAGAAGGGAACTGTAAAAGTACTTTGAACTGAATTTAAAAAAACATAATACATCAAAATCACGGCACTTCATTAAAGCAGTACTTACACAGAAACATGTTTTTAAACACCTGTATTAGAAAAGAAAGGCCTCAAACGAATAACCCAAGCTTTTGTCTTAAGAACTAGAAAAAGACAAGCAAACTATTAAATGAAATGGAAAACAGAAAAACAATAAAGAAAGCCAATGAAATGAAAAGATGGGTCTTTTGGAAAGCCAGCAAAATGAACAAAATCTTAGCTAGACCCAACAAGAAAAGAGAGAAGATGAAAAATCAGGAAGGAAACAGAGAACGTCACTACTGATCTCGCATAAAGGAATAGTATGGACATCATGCTAACAAATTAGACAACTTGGGTGAAATGAAAAATTTCCCAGAGGATGCAAATTATGGAAATTAACACACACAAAATAGAAAATCTGGATAGGCATATAATGAATTTTTTAAAAAACAAGAGTCGGTAATTAATCTTTCAAAAAGAAAAGACCAAGCCCAGGTGGCCTAACTAATTCATTAAACATCTATAGAGGAAATACATCAATTCTTCAGAAGCTAGGAGTAGACAGGAAAGCACTGGAGAAAGGGATGCGCTCTCCGGGTGGAAAAGATGCTCCAGGTGAGGCTCGAACTCACAACCTCGGCATCGCTCGCACACATACTGCCTATAAGTACCGCGCGCTGACCGATTGCGCCACTGGAGCACTCGCCCCCACTTCCGGTCACCCGTTACTCAGCCCACGCAGGGATGTCCGGCGCTGGCTCCCGTGGCTATGGCCCCAGCGTCGCCGCCTTCCTGGAACCGGGGCTGCGGGTAGCGCACGAAGGCGGGCTGGGTCGAGCCACGGACCCCGCCGGGCCACGCCTCCTGCAGGCACGGAGGGCGCTCTGCTCGCGGGGCGAGGGAGACACTTCCAGGGCGACCGGAAGGCCCGACGCGAGCGGCGCCGGGGGAGGACCTTTGCGGCTGAGCTGCAGGCGAGCCTCCTAGGGCGGCGCGGGTCCCGGAACCCTGCCCTCAGGGGCCCTAAGCGCCGGGGGACCTGCAGTGGGCGACGCACCCGCGCACCCGCCTGCCCGCCGCGTCTTTCCCGCCGGAAGCTGCGGCGTCCCGCGCTCCGGGGGTTCCGGCTGTGCCTGGGGACCCGCGTCCGCGACCACGTGGTGGTGGGGACGCGGGACGCGGGGTGGGACGCACGGGGCCTCCGCGAGCCTCCCCCAGCGGCGGGGAGCGCCGGAGTCCTCGCGGACCCGGGAGAGGACCAAGGTCGCGCGTCTGCTCTCGGGGCCGGGTGAGGGGTCCGCCCGCTTCCACCTGCGGGCGGGCGGGAGATGCGGGGCGCGGCGCGGCGGGGCGCGCCCCCCGCGGTTGCCCGCGGTCCCGGCCAGCGGGCGCCCACGGCCGGGCCTGCCCGTTCCCTCGCACCCGCTTTGTTTTTAATTTAGTGTCGTTCTTGTGGTCTCCCGGCCAGCCCTGGAGGCCCTGTTGGAGACGTAAGAACCCAGCCAGTCCCCTTAGAGACAGGAGCCCAGCGCTTCTCGCCCCTGCCTGCGCATTAGAATAAGCTGGGGAGCTTTCAAGGAATAATAACAAATCTTTGAAAAGACATGCCTGGAACCACCCCCGATGATTCTGACTTCATCGGTTACAAGTGCGTGATTCTTTTTTTTTTTTTCTTCCAGATGTTACATTTCATCGTGGCTTGGCGGTGTTAGCTAGGAAATTAACAGCCATACATACTTCAGAGTGGCTCTGTCCAGGGATAAAGATAAAGCCACTCTGTCACCCATTCTTTATACCTGTTCCAGTCTCATTGAGCAAGCTCAGATCTTGGACTTGGGTCAGTTCAGACAATGAATGCCGTTCACCTTCAGTTGGTGATCCAAAGTAGTGTAGATTTATCTATAAATAGTTTAGGCAACGTACAGTATAGAAAGTGCACTTATGGCAAAACCTTTGCAACCGTCATGGTGCCCTAAAACAATTACAATAGTAACGTGAATAGCTGATCACAGATCACCATAACAATGGAAAAGTTTGAAATATTGCAAGAGTGACTATAATGTGACACCCACACTCACATGAAGTAAGCAAGTGCTGTTGGAAAAATGGTGCCAACAGACTTGCTTGACGCTGAATTGCCACAAACGGTCTGTAAAAGATGCAACAAGCATATCTTGTTTTGTTGTGTTGCACTTTTTTATGCTTTGTAGATATTACGTTGTTTTCATGCCTAACACAACATCCATTCTGCAGCCCATGTATTACAGAGTAATTTCAACTTTCAAGTTTTATTACTTAAATAAATTTTTGTAAAACTATGGCTGTTAGAGAGCAGGCAGCATTTTCAATCATGTGAGCAGAGTGTTTACAAAAGAAAGAAAAGTTAGCTTCTCTACCCAGCCCTGTAGGTAACTGAGATATCAAATTTTATTATATATTTTAAACTTCATATTTGGAAAAATTTCAAACATGGACATTGACGTAGTTAGATAATAAACTCCCATGTAATTGGTCTTACAATCATCAACATTTTGCCAGTCTTGTTTCCTCTATGTTTTTACTACTTTTTTTGGGGGGGTGGGAAGATTGGAATGGGGGAGGGACTATCTTAAACTAAAACCTAGAGCTAGCATATCATAAATTCTTCAGTTTGTATGTCTTAGAAATAAGAATTCTTTATTTTATTTCACTTTCTTTTATTTATATAAGTGCAGTACCACTATCACATTCAGCAAATTTAGCAGTAATCTCTTACTGTAAGAAGTTACTTGACCAAAAAGTGAGAACTAGTATTTGAATAAAGGTCCTCTGTCTCTAGCTTCTTGATTCCTTTTCCAAGCCATTTTAAACAAAAAACAGTTGTCTCATCTTAAGGGGGCATGTGCCTTAAAGTGAATGTGGAATGATTATGTTTTTAATGTGTGGACTGAGAGGTTATATATAAGAGAGTAAGTGACCAATGTTGATAGTCAAGAGTTTGCTTGTAAATATATTTAAGTTTCCCTTTATTCCTTTTTTGACATCAGCAGAAATCTATTTGCCCATCTACTTCGTTTTCCTGGGTCAATTCAAAGCTCAAGGGAAAATACGGGGCTCCCACCAACCTCAAGACTTAAACATATTGCCTTAAATTTCTATTCTTCCTAAGTCTCCTGGCTGGTTTCTGTGTGCACACAGTTTTCAAAAGCAATCTTGACCTTGTTGAGTTACCTCTGATTTCCTGCCATGAATATTGCTTGTCTCCCCAGCCAATGGCATTACCATGCTGTCCTCTTTCAACAGTACAACTGATCAGCACATAAACCCATAGGGCTAAGCTGGCAGTGCACTACTGTTGCACACCCCAACGTCCTAGTCACCCCTGGAAATACATGGCTATAGTATATACCCAACACAAATTGTCATTTGGGGGAAACTGCTCCTGGATCATTCATTCATTCCACAAATATTTATGTAACACCTGCCTTGTGCAAGGCAAAGTTGTAGGTGCTCAGAATACATATGTGAATAGAATAGACACAGTTAATCCTTGCCTTCCCACAGCCCACATTTAAGAAACGTCTAAACAGAGGTTTTCAGCAACCCTCTGCTTTTTTGTCTCTATTTTTATTCATTTATTTGTTAATTCTTTCACCAACAAGCATGCCAAGTGTTCACCATTGGCTAACCAGTGTGCTAGACAATAAGGTTGGGGTCTGAAGGCATTACATGTTTTAGCATCATTCTAGTCAAGGATGTGAAGGGTGTAGTTTGACCCACTGTACCCTTAACATAAAATTGGTTTCCACTTACATCTTCCCGGTTATTTCCTTGATTATCCTGTATTCTCTCTCAAGTGTCCTTCAGCCTTGTACAGGACTACGGTTCTTCTGCTCATTAGGTATTAGAAGTGAGAGCTAAAGACACAGGCCATAACTTTTGAAGCACACATGTGCCAAGGAAAACAAAGACATTGCTGGGTGGATTGGCATGGACATGAGACGTTTTTAAAAAACAGGGGCAACAGGGTAGGATCTCACATTTTTGTTGGGAGACAGAGTTCACATACTTATGATGTCACTAAATGTTCCTGCCAATGGAACAGGAAGGGACCACAACATTCTACGGTTGAAGAGAAGGCCAGGATGGGCCTCTATGTAAAAAGGCGCCATAGAAAACAGAGGGAATCAAAAGATGGAAGCTGAAACAGAAAGAACCAAAAAAAAAATAAGACAAAAGGTTAGCTGGGATCATGAACAGCAGGAGAAAAGCAAGGACTGTGATTTGAGGGGAATGACAAGGAGGAGGCATGCTGAGACTGCAGAGCATCCAAAATTTACTTCTCTTGACATCACCGAGGAATATACTTGGAATGTGCTATGTTTTTTCCCCTTTCTGTTAAGAGAGATTCACTGAGCTCCTCCTACATGTAAAGATGTGGTGGGAGATTAAGGAGTCAGGGCTCTTGTCTTCTAGGGACATCTAATCTAAGTGATGGGACAGGACAGGCGGGAAAAGCATAGTAACAATATGGGCTGTGGATGATTACGTGTGAGGAGTGTTTCAGACAAGATGCGAAGACCAAAGAGGAAGATTTCAGGCCTGGCTGGTGAGGGACCCAGGTCAGCCTGTGGCCTGGAGAGGATGTGCTTAGGGGATGAGGAGGAGGGAGAGCCTGTGAGCTGAGGATGAGAAAGGACAGGAGGATTGGACTTATATGGGGAGAAATCCCAAAGGAACTGAGGGAACTTAACTCACTCACGGCCCCCCTTTTTTCTAGTCAGCACCCTTTTATATGAAGTGTGGGGTAACTAGGCCCTATCGCAGTCTCATCCTTACCTGCGCTCTCCTGGGTTTTGCTCTTCTGTGGTGGGCCTTCAGCCTGTCCACCTGGGTGAAGATAGAGATCCCAGACAACTCCCAAGTCCTGTTCAGTGCTCTGTTTGCAATCTGCAGTGGCGAGATCACATGTTGGGCTCCGCTATCCAAATCATGTAAGTTCTGGCCTTGAAAGGGAGGGCCCTGCTGGTCCTGCCCCAGCCCTTCCAGTCATCACCAGCCTCTTTTTCTGCCCCAGCTCACATGGATAAAGCAGTCATACGCCTCCCAGTGACAGTGGCTCCTTTCAGGATGAGCAAGGGGATGAGGCTGTCCTAGGGTTACCAGCCTGGCCAAAAGCACGGGCCTAGACCTTTTTTGAAGCCTGGCTCCCCTCCAGCCCTAAGTTTCCCACCCGCTGCTGCTGGTTCCTTCCTTAAAGTCCCTGCACTTCTTCCTTAGTGTTCTGGGGATTCAGACCCAGGAAGGAGGGGCCCTATAGGGAGCTGCTGGCCTTTCTCCCCTCTCCCTCCCCAATGCAGACTATTTCATATTTGGTCGAATTTTCATGATCAGCGGCCTCTTTCTGGCCTTCATTGTGAACATCACCCTTCTGGCCTTCCCTCGCTTTCTTCCTGACACCCGGGAGCAGTGCTTTGTCTTCACCATCACCTTCTCTGTCATAGGTAAGAGATGGGAGGAAGAGGCTTCCCTCAGTTGTCCTGGTTCTGGGCTGGGGTGATGTTCCAGTGGGCACAGCTCCTTAGAAACTGTTCAAGGACTGCTAAGGTAAAAGATAATCTAATGACAATAAAAAGAAACAGAGTAGAGGAGCTGAAATGACAACTGAAGGTCTTGGGAATTTGCCCAAAGGCCATACACTCAACTAAACCAGGCTGGTCTTTGCCCACCCCCCCACCCCCCTTTTTGTCCCCTAACAGGTATCTGTGTGCTCCTTGCATTACTGCTGCACTCTCTGCATATTTTGAAAGTAACTAACATATTCAAGGAAGTGAAAATCACTTTTCTCTATCCCTCTGTCATCCTTTCAGTCAGCATCATACTGTTTTTCTTATCTGGTGAGTGTTCTTGAGGCTTTGTGAGTCCTTGGGGTAGGTCCTGAATCCAGAACAATCATGCCTATGGGTTTCAGCGATCTCCCTTGAGTACTGCTAGTTTCTGGGTATGGATTTGGTCCCACCTTACTTGATCTATTTCATTTGCTTATTGCAGCGGCTCCTACTCTATGTTAGAATTTTGCCTTCATAGAAAAATAGAATCCATTTCTCCTCTACCTTCATTAAGAACCATGTCTGGGAGATGAGAATTTATAGGATCGATTGTAGGAGGGTGAAGGGTGGGTGGAGTAGAGAAATGAGGTGACAGAGTAATCTGCACTTTAGGTCCCTGGACCCCACACTCATTTGCTAAGCCTGCTGAAAAACTGGGCTTCTTAACTGACACCAAGTGTTGTAGTTATTTGCGTCTTCAACATTGTCATTTTTTCCCTCAGGAATTCTCTGCTTCTTCAGCTCCCACCACTGTTGGTTTTGGTGTGTTCTACAGCGACCCATCCAAGTGAAACCCAAGCCAACATCGGGGGCCAGTGGGAGCCCAGTGACAGTCACTGAAAGTAAACCGGGTGGAGACAGCTAGCCTAACCTCAGTGGTGAGAAGGGTAACCGTAGAAACATCATGTCGGGCCTGTAACTCAAGACTTCACAGCTACACACACTCTCTTGTTAGTTACTGTGTAAGCCTGGGAAGAGTTTGCCTGTTCCTGGCCACTGTTCAGGTGAGGGTTAGGGTCCAGGGACTTGGGCTTTCATGAGAGAGAGGGTGTAGCTGGGGATGGGGAGCCATGAGCTTGCTTTGGGTCTTGGGGACTTGGAATGAAACCTTCTCCTCACCTTGAGCCTGACCAAGGCCCACCCCACGTGTTTCCTGTATCCTGGAAGTCATGTCCTAACAGTAACAAAGCTCTTTCTCCACCTGTGAAGCCTGAGTTTTGATATAAATTCTCTGCCCTCTGGTAATTTCATGAGTGGAATCTTTTCGCTATCATATTATTCAGGACTCTGTTGCAGGTAACAAAACCCATCCAGACTAACTTACACTACGACAAAAGAGTGAACATTTTGGACAGATGCAAGGGTAGTCCACAGACTCAAAGGAAGTCCTGGTAGAATCAGGGCTACACAAGACCCTGGGGATAGAACCTGGAGCTCTTTCCTTCAGGATGCTATTTTTTTACTATTCAGTGAAGGTTAGTGGAATTTCCTGATCCATAAATGCAAACACTATCTTAAATTCCCCTTGCTCATCACTTTCAACGAGTCGTCAAAACCTGGCCAGTCCACTTCTGCTCCCCTGTCTGAGCCCTCCTTACACCCAGTGGGCCTGCCAGGCCTTGGTCACCCCTGCCAGACTGGGGGGGCTCTGAGCATGGCTTCTCCCCACTGCAGTCTGTCTCTACCATGCTGTCGACCCCATCTTAGAACACAGAGCTGAGAATGTTTTCCTTAAAAAAACATTTTGCCTTGTTCTTATCTTCAGGATAAATTCCTTATCTTGATAAATAAAGTTCTTTACAAGTTGACACCAACCTATCTTTCAAAATGTTTTAATATTTTTATTGCGATTCATGTCATACATGTGAAAACAGTGTTAAAATGTATGTATACAGATGAAGGCTAAGAAGGGAACCACCATATCTAGAAAAAAATATTTCCAGTGTATCAGAGTCCCTGGTAAACCCCTGCAGCCCTTCAGCCAGTCCCTCCACACCAGTTCACACTGTTCCACCTCCTGGAGCTGCTTTCCTGAAACTCTGCCAGGCACCTGTTGTATCTTTCAGTCCTGCACGTCCTGAATCCTGTGGCCATTTGTTTCCTTCTCCACAAGGTCAAATTTTTCTCTGCTTCAAAATGAAGCTCACATGTGCTGTCACGAGAGCGTCCCCTGACATCCTCCCACCTTACTTGATCTATTTCTGTGCAGCCCGCACATTTCCTTTATTCCTGTTTTATTGAAAGTATGTGTTTAGACTTGTCTCTCTGACTAGATGTTAGTTCCTTGAGGAATGAGGCTTAAGCTTTACCTTTGAATCCTTAGGGTTTCACATTTTGCTTGGTAAATGGATGTTTAATAAATACCCTTTGAGTTATTGAGGTGAAGCTTTAGAAGATCGGGAAGGAGTGGGGCATTGCTGTCACTAATGGCCACACTTTACCGACAGCCTAAACATCTGCCAGGACTTTCCCTGCATTGTGTCCTTTAATCTCTCAACAAACCTGCAAAGGGAGTTTCATCCCTGTTTTGCAGATAAGGTAACGGGATTACTCAAAAGTTAAGCAAATCATCCAAATTGACCTATCTAGTGAAGGGCAGAGTCGAGGTTTTAACCCGGTCTCTCTGAGCCTGCTCTTTCCTTCCACATCGAGTTTCTTCTACGTGAACAACGACCAGAACACAGAGCTAAAGTTAAGGCAGAAAATGTTAACTATGATTATGCCGGAGATGAGCAGATTGTGAGGATGAAACGAATTAAAAATCAATGGTTAAAGAAGCTGCAAAAGTGAGCTGGGAACCAATGAGAGTTACATGTTTTATAGACAAATTGAGGCAGCATAAATTACCGATTTTCAGAGTAAAGCATAGGACTCCTGCCCTGTAAAGAGGTAGATGGAGGTGGCCGTTTTGGGTGGAGCTTCAGGTCCCTGCACTGGGATGCTTGTCAGCCCCTCGACTCCAGATTCAGAAATGGAAGTGTCATTTTACTACGCGGTCATAAAGACCTGCGATGTATGACATTATTAATGGCCAAACTTACACAATTCCGATTTACGTCAATATATAATCATGTACAATTAATGTCAGGTACTGAATACAAGTACTGTATACAAGCTATAGGTCAAATTAGTTTTATGGCGGTGAGATCTGGAAATCTGGCCATGGTCTAGGGTGGGTTAACGTAAGGAACAGAGCTCTCAGCTTTCGAAAATGCTTAAAATACTTATTTTTTTAAATTTCAAATATGGGGATGGAGTTGGGTATAGCAGCTAATACAGTCCCAGTCTTGGCAGGAAGGGGATTAGGTGAGAGTATGTGATACAAATGTAGCCAGTGCGAGGAAGTCTCCCAGCGGGAAGGGAGGGCGCAGGAGGAGTTCTCAGCAAGAGACAGCAAGGCCGAGGTCAGTTTGTTTTTCTTTGGACTTGAGACCGTGGGAGTTGGAGGGACTGCGAGGGAACCAGCTGGAGTTGTGAGATCCGTAGGCTGAGAATGACAGCAGGCAAAGATTCAATATAAAATCTGGGTCCTGGTGGCACCATGGAGCCACTGAGTTAACCAGACAGCAGCCTCCCGACGCTCGGGGCTTGTTAGGCGTGATAATTAATTCACTTTAAGCCGGTTGCATGTCGTTGCAATTGTGGAGCTTTGCTGAAAGCTCCCAGCTGCTGCAGCGGGATCTTTGACTGGAGGTGTGACGGGTTTTGTATTCTCGTGCCCTAAATCCTCACGATCACTGGCGTTATGAAAAAGCTCAAAGCCAGCCCCGTCAGCCGTGTGAAACACGGTTCGGTGGGCGCCTGTTTGGCTTAGGAGGTCTGCTTCTCTGCCCGCTCCAGGCCCCGGCTCTGCTGTTGGGCATCACTGTCTGTAGGCTTAGGGGGCACCTGCCCAGCCCCAGCCCCAGCCCGGGAGCCAAGCTGCATTCAGAAGCCAGAATGCCGCCCTGTACACGGCACTGCTCCTGCATTTAACGAGTCAAACGAGGCTAGAAAAGATACACACATCGGTCAATAGTATCTTCTCCGCCAGCCCATTTTGCACGAAAAAGTCTCCGTTTGAGAGCGCTTGCCTCTTTGCTAACGCTCCTAGAGAGCGAATCCTGCCGAGTTTTCTCGGGCGTCTGCGGCCCAAGCGCGCACCGAGACCGGCCGCAGCGCTGCGCCGCCGCCGCGGGGAGGCGCTCGGCGCCGAGGGCGGAGCGCACGCGGGTCCCGGGCAGGCTGAAGGCCGCGAGCGAGGGGACGCAGCTCCCGAGACCTCCCCGCGGTGGCCCGGCCGCTCTGGGTCTGGTGTGGATCGAGGGGCGCGCAGGTCCGGCGGCACCGGAGCTTCCCACGGAGGCCCCCTCGGCGGCTGAGTCGGTGCCCGCCGCGCTCTGCTCGAGAGGACGCGCCCTTAGGCCCGGCTCCCGGTTGTGACCGGTCTTGACTCTCTCTGTGTCCTGAGCCACCAGAAACTGAGTAATGGAGACCCGCACATTTGTTCACAAAAGAAAAAAAGGGGAGCGAGGCCCCAGCAGGTGGGGAATTAGCTCAGGTGGTAGAGCGCTCGCTTAGCATGCGAGAGGCAGTGGGATCGACGCCCACATTCTCCAGGTTTTACTTCCCCGACCCCGGCTCTCCAGGAGGCGCCCCCAAATCTCCTGACCCACTGAGCAAAAAGAAAGACAAAGTGTAGGGCGTCCTGAACGCAGCGGTCACTTGGCCATTTCCTCCGTTTTTGACCTGTGGGCATGGACAGTACAGGGCTCGTGATCACCCGAACCCGGTGTATAAAGATCTACCAATTTATAATTCGTGTTCCGTCTCCCCAGAGGCGCTGTGACCCCACAGGGTGAGGTAGACCACGTTGCCGTTTTCTACATGCAACTTTGCCCTAAACTTGACACAGGCCTGGAAAGTGCAAAAAGCATAAACCCAAACTGAAGAAGCTCAGCAAAGCTCAAGCAGGATAAACCCAAAGAAATCCACACCCAGGCATATCCCAATCAAACGTCTGAAAAGTAAAGAAAAGAAAAAATCCTGAAAGCTGCCTGAGGAAAATGAAAGGGAACCTACAACTTGTAATGTTTGGGGATTTCCTACCAGAAACCATAGACACTAGAAAAAAATGGAAGAGTATTTTTTTTAATGCTGAAAGAAAATGTGCTAAGGTTTACTTCTGGCCTCAGGTTTATTCCATTGGTCTGTATGCTTGTTGACATCTAAGACTTCTCTCTCAACTCACTACACACAATGTCTTGACAAATATTGTGGATTCTCTTTATAGTCTCTCTAGAATCTTTCTCTTCCTCCCCTTCATCTATCCCTCCATTCATTCGACAATGTTTATGGGGAGATACTCTGTGCCAGGCGGTACAGTGGAGGCAGGAGCTGGAGAAAGACTCATGCTGTTTGCTTCAGCGACTGGCAGGATTTGTGTGAATAAATCTCAGTACTTTAATAACTTTATAACTTGTTTGCCTTTCTCTCCAATTCCAGTTCCCATTTCCAAGGTCTTTGTCATTCAAAACTGAAAACCTTTTTCTAAAGTGTAAAATTGATTATATAAGGTGCGTGCCTGGATTTTTTTCATGGGTTTTAAGCCTTAACAATGTTTTTTTCTGGTCATATCTCCAAGTATCAAGGCTTTTCAATCACTGCTTCCCTTCATGTATATTTTATGGCAGGTATGCAGACACATCAGGCACCATACAACCCAATAGGACAGGTACCTCTCCTCACGGAGGAATTCCTACATCCATGACTGTCTCGCCCACCCTGTGTGCGTCCCTCCTAACCTGCTCCTTCCATTCCAATGTTTATTCCTTCACTCTAATGTGATCTTGTCTCTTAATCCCCATGATTTTTGTCTGTAATACTTTTGTGATTTTTGCTGACTTTCATGTGGCGGGGATGGGTGGGTTCTACATGTTACACCTGAACAGGACTCAATGCATATGTCAGATATAAGCAAAAAAGGACTCCAGTGTGAGGGTCCTGTAGAGGTTTTTCCACTGGCCGCACACGAGAGGTCCTACCTCAAGACCAAGTGGAAACAGCTGGAAGTTGTTAGGGTTTTTTTTTGCCTCCAGAACCTACAAGAGGCTGCCGCACCACCTGCTCCCAGGCGCACCCAGCTGCAAGGAACAAGGGATAATCGCACCTTTTTTAAAGGGCCATGCGTCATCCCGAGGGAACTGTGCCACCTTGTCTGTTTTGGGTGGGTCCGTCCGGCTGTTCTGGAAAACGTGAAACGTGAAGTTCTCGCGGCGCCACTTCAACCCACGGGGACTTTCCCGTCCCCTGCCCTCCTTCCCCAGCTGAGCAGGTGCCCACCGCGCTCTGCCCCGTGGTCCCTGAGAGCACGTGCTCTTATCTTAGTCCTGGTTCCGCGACAACGGCCCTGCGTCCTGAGCCACCAGAAATAGCGGATACTGGAGACCCGCGCATCTGGTCGTAAAAGGGAAACTGGAGAGAAAAAGCCACGAGGCAGGCGGGGAATTAGCTCAGATGGTAGAGCGCTCGCTTAGCATGCGAGAGGTAGCGGGATCGATGCCCGCATTCTCCAGGTTTTACTACCCCGACCTCGGCCCTCTAGGTGGCGCCCCCAAGTCTCCTGGTCCACAGAGGAAAGCGACAAAACCTGGGGCGTCTCGAGCGCGGCGGCCACTTGGACATTTTTCGGATTTTGACCTGTGAGCATGGACAACACGGGACTGCTGATGACCCTAATCCAGTATATATATACCCACCAGTTTATAATTCGCATTCTGTCTCCCCAGAGGAGCTGTGATCCCACAAGGGTGAGGTGTACCACGTTGCTGCTTTTCCTCAATCCTACGCAGGCCTGGAAAGTGCAAAGCGCATAAATCCAGACTGAAGAAGCTCAGCAAAGCTCAAGCAGGATAAACCCAAAGAAATCCACACCCAGGCATATCACAACCAAACGTCTGAAAATTAAAGAAAAGAGAAAAAAAAAAAAATCCTGAAAGCTGCCAGAGGAAAATGAAAGGGAAGCTACATTGGTTCATATGGGTTAATTTTCAAGTAGACTCGATTGTACTCTTTAAAAACTGGAAACTGATAACACGATGGTGCTTGGAAAGTACTATTTACTGTTCCACGTGTAACATGCCCCCTGGCGCCGGGTTGCCCTCTTAGCGCAGTAGGCAGCGCGTCAGTCTCATAATCTGAAGGTCCTGAGTTCGAGCCTCAGAGAGGGCACTCTGGTTTTCTTTTTTTTTTGGCACTACGTGTTCCATGCACCATAAATCACAACACAAAGAAAAACTGGCAAATGGTCACAACCATTTCAAAACTGACCCCACATTCCCTCTCAGGGGGAAATCACTTTTAGACTTACTTCAGCTTCCCAGAGCTTTGAATCAAATGATTGGGGAACAATTTCCCATTACACCAGAAACCACAAGCTACGCCTGTTTGGGCTCTTCCTCTCCCTCTCATCAAAGAAGCTGGGAAATTAAATTGCTCTTCCAATCTCATGCTCTGAAGGTCCCCCAACAACACTGAATGAATGGGTGGACCAGGGGTAAGATCATTCATTCTTTTAGCATCCAACAAATATTTCTGGAGCACACATCTTATTAAGGGACTGTTCTAGGTACAGTGGTTAGAGAGTAAATAAAACACAAAAATTCCCTCCCTCCGGAGGCATGCATCATAGATACTCATTGAGGGCTTGAAAGATAGGCTGAGAGATTCAGGCTCTCTTCCTGGAAGGAACAGGCTGCCCTCTAAGGTTCTCCATGGTCCCTGGGTAGCATTGTGCCTTTCCTTTCAGGATAGGAAAGAACCTTTTTCAGTTATTTTAGACTCAAAATACACAAAGATAATTACAGTGGGATGGGATTCTGATGAGGGAGCTTCAGGGTTCTCGTTGTTGACCTTTCATTATACTCTGTGAGGAAAAGTCCTGATTTCTACAGAATCCAAAGTCTATTAGAATTCTCCTACCCACCCCCCACACCCAGCAATCCAAGACACTTTGGGAGGAGGTAGTGCAGAGGCTGCCCACCTAACAGAAAATCCCTCAGCTTTTTGTGTACCTGGGAATGCCTTAATTTCCCCCTCACTCTTGAACTCTTGAAGGACGGCGTTGCGGGCTACAGGATTCATATTCGTGTTTGACCCTCTCCCTCCCCTTCCCCCCCTCCTCTGTCTTCTTTTACTTCTAGCACTTCTGGCCTCCAAAGTTTCTGATGAGAAATCTGCTGGTACTCTTACTGAGAATCCCTTGTATGTGATAATTCACTTCTCTCTTGCTCCTTTCAAAATTCTCTCTATGCCTTTGTCTTTTTAAATTTTGATTTTAATGTGTCTTGGTGCGGATCTCCCTGAGTTCATCTTCCTTAGAGCTCACTGGGCTTTTAAAATGTTTATATTTATGTCTTTATTCAAATTTGGGAAGTTTTCAGCCATTATTTCTTCAAACACCTTATCTGTCCCTTTCTCTCTTTTTTCTTCCTCAGATACTCTCACAATGCATATGTTGATTTGTTTGATGATGTCCCACAGGTCCCTCAGGCTCTGTTCACTTTTCTTTAATCTTTTTTTTCTTTCTGTTCCTCAGCCTCAATAATTTACATTGTCATACCTTCAGTTCACCAGTTCTATCTGTTCGCATCTGCCTTTGAGTCCCTCAAGTAAACTTGTCATTTCAGTAATTGTACATTCAGTTCCAGAGTTTCTTTTTACATTTTCTACCTTTTTTGATATTTTCATTTTGTTCATACAACCTTTTCTTGAGTTTCTCCATATTTTCCTTCAGTTGTTTGAGCATCTTTAAGACAGTTGTTTTAATGTTTTTGTCTAATATATCTGAAATGAGATCTTCAGGGAATGTTTCTATTGATTTTTTTCCCCTTTGAAAGCCATTCTTTCCTGTTTCTTTGATGCCTTATAATTTTTTTGTTGAGCTCTGGACTGTTGACTCTAATAATGTGGTAACTTTGGCGATCAGATTCTCCTCCTTCCTCAGGTTTTTTGTTGTTGTTCTTATTCTTAAAAAAAAAACAAAAAACTTGTTATAGGCTCTTTTTGTGTTGAGGATCAGCCTAAAGTGTAAACTTGAGGTCTTCTTGGGTCTTTTCTGACCCTTTTCCTTGGCATGCACAGTTACTTTCTATTTTCCCCCATATATGTTTTTGAATGTCCTAGTTTTTAAAGTCTAGCTCCCAAAGGAGGGAAAATTAAAAAATAAATAAATAAAGGGGCAAAAAGAGCTCTGATCGTTTTAATGTCTTGAAAGGCAGCTCAGCCAGAGAAAGAGGGGTTTGCAACAATGAGAGGAGCTGCAAGGACAATTGGCCTCCTGCCTTTGTCTGCACTTCTCTGATCCAAAACAGCCATCAGCTACTAACAGTGTTTATATCAGCCCAAGGAGGTAGGAAGAGGAACAAAGAAGAATGGAAAGCAAAGGGAACAAACCATCAATAAGTTATTAATAGGTAAACCCATATGAAAAGGTATCAATGAGTGTACATAATCTAAACACATCAATTAAAAATCAGAGATTGTCAGAATGTATTAAAAATATGCTGATTATAAGAAACTCAATATATAGTTATATGCGAGATTTAAAGTTATATACAAGATACAGAGTAAGACAGAAGTGTGGACTGGAGACAAATTCGGGGACGATTTATTCGCTCATTCACTCATTTACTCAGTTTATTGGGCACCTCCTACGTTATTAAAAAAAAAAAAAAAAAAGTAAAGAAGACCTTGGAAGGTGAAAGATCGACTGAGATCTTTTGGGGCAGGAAAAACCACTTCATTGGAACACAAGAGCAGCTGCGGACAGCACAGCTGTCCCTGGTCGCACAGCCCAGAGGGTCTTACGGTTGCGTGAAGACGGAAAGGCGAGCTCTCCACCGTGTCTGGCCCGAGTCCTTCGGGCGCAGCTCTGGCTCTGATGGAGTGATTTTCAAGCAGCATCTACTGTACTGTTTTAAAACGAAACTGGTAACACGACGGTGCTTGGAAATAACATTTTCTATTTTACTGGGACTGTGGAAAACCAGCCCCAGCTGCCCTCTTAGCGCAGTAGGCAGCGCGTCAGTCTCATAATCTGAAGGTCCTGAGTTCGAGCCTCAGAGAGGGCACGTTTTTGGTCACAGCCCGCCCGCACCAGAAACCGCGAGCCCACGCGTGTTTTAGCGCTTCCTCTCGCTCTCACGGAAAAAGCTAGGACATTGCTCTTCCAACTTCGTGGTCTGAAGGTCGCCCAACTGCACTGAACGGGCGGACCAGGTGTAAAATCCTTTTTTTATCATCCAACAAATATTTCTGCAGCACACATCTTATTAAGAGACCATGCTGGGTACAGTGATTAGAGCGAATAAAACACTTAAGTTCCTTCCTTCGTGGAGCTACATCTCATTTGGAAGGAGTGGGAGAAACAGACAGGCAAAGAAGAAAATGCACAATAAATTAAATGGGGAGATGTCTGCAGTGGGGTAATCATTAGGCAGTAAAGGGAGTGGGGAGTGTGGCGGTAGCACGTTCAGCTTTCAGAGAAAGAGTTTTTAAGTTAACAAACAGCCTCCGGATGGATGGGAACGGCCGTTACCCCCGAGCTCCTCCCGCTCCCGCAGTGCGGGAGAGGAGTGACGTCAGCAGGACGGCCGCCGGGAAAGCCGCCGACCCCGTTCCCCGGCAGAGACACGAATTTAACATCCCGTAGGGTCAAAAAGCCTTTAATAAGAACTCCCGAAACCAGTTAAGACGTCGCAGTGTCCCAAGCCAGGGGAAAGCCAAGAATAGCCACGTTGACATGGATGCGCCGCTGCATTTCACCCGCTACAGACTCTCCGGGAAGGTAGCTCCCCGAGATCGGGAGAAAATGTCCAACGCGCCACTGCTCGGGGAGGGAAGAGAAATGCATATTTAACATTCTGGCTTTGTGAGGCGAGGGGAGGGGAGGCCAGGGGAACCGGTTTCTGCCTCACCTGACTGGCAGCGAGGACGGAGAGCCTCATGCTTTGGATGTCCCGGGGCCGCGGAGAACCCGCAGCAACGGAGATAAACGCCAGAGGGAGCAAGAGATCACGAGCTTCGGGGAAAGAAGCCGACAACCTCCCGGGGAAATGCCCTGCACAAGCTCAGGGAACGCACATCTCTGACAGGTCTTCAGATCCTCCAGCCAGGCTGGTTGGTGAAGGTCAGTCGGTCAGTCAAGACTGGAGAACAAGTAGCTGCTTTTTCAAATGCCCAAATTTCAGCAAAAAATCCCAAGGCATATGAAGAAACAGGGAAATCTGACCCAATTAAAACAATTTGATCTCCAGAAGCCAACTACAAAGAAACTCGAGATATAATTCAAAATAATCATTTTTATGAAGCTCAATGGGCTCTAAGAGAACACAGACAGTAGTGAATGTGAAGACAAGTCATTTGAAATGATCAAACTAGGGAAGCAAAAAGAAAAAATTAGGAGGAAAGTGAAAAAAAGTGTAAGGGACTTATGAGACATCATCAACAGAATAAAATATGCATATAGGAGTCCCAGAAGGAGAAAAGGGAGAAGGGGCAGAGAGCTTATTTGATAAAATATGGCTAAAAACTTACCAAAACTGAGGAAGAAAATGGGCATTCAAAGGACTTCAATTAGGATGAACCCGACCCACATCGAGACACATTATAATTAAATTGTCAAAAGTCAAACACAAGAGGGAACGTTGAACGCAACAAGAGAAAAGTGACCCATCATGCCAAGGGACATCTCATAAGATTATTGAAGCAGAAATATTACAAGCTGGGGGAGTGAGATGATACATTCAAAGTGCTGAAAGAAAAAACCTGCCAAGAACAGTATATCTGGCAAAACTGTTATTCACAAATGAAAGAGAAATAAAGACCTTTTCAGATAAACAAAAGCTGAGAGAGATCATTATACTGCGCCTTACCAGAAATGCTAAAGGGAGTCCTTCAAGTAGAAATAAAAAGATGCTAGACAGCAACACAAAAGCATAAATATAAAGCAAAATATTTAACAAAAGCAGAAACATAAAGCTTTCTGATAAAACTAAATATATAGGCAAATACAGAACCCTGTAACACTGTAATGGTGGTGTGCAAATCACTTTTTGATTTTGATATTTAGAAGATAAAAGCATAAAAACTGTAAAACGATGTTGATACAAAATATTAATATTTTTTTGTGTGCTAAAAAATTATTCTTTTATTTATTTTTCCATCACCATTTATCCCTTCTATGCCCTCTTCCACCTCCACCCACCTCCCTTCCCCCACTTAAGGAACATCTTTACTGCCTAAGGGACACCACAACAGGCCGCTCTCATGGCATATGGTAGACATTCCATGTAACCCCATCACCCATCAGTCAATGGAGCCATCAAAGTCTGGAATGGCTCATTCAAACGAAGGCGCCCAGTCAGGCCCCACAAACCCAGGCTCCCAGCTGGGCCCAGCTCTTGACCAGCTACCACAGACCCAGGATTTTGACCCACTCCAGCACCACACCAGCCCCCGAGGACCCAGCCTGGAGGCCAATTCCCACAAACCCAGGGTCCTTCTCTGTAGTCCCAGCTACCATATGTAACTTCCACCTCTATTATGATACCTGCTGTCTCCAAACTAGGCTGTAAGTCTTTAGAGGAATGGGACTGAGTCTTACTTGCCTTTAAATTCCTAATACCTAGCATGGTGTCAAGTGAATTGGAGGTGCTCGATAAACATTTCTTGAATGAATGAAACAATGAGGAAAAAAAGCACTTTACTTGGGCCAGAGTCTCTTGAAAGACAGGGTTAAGAATACAAGAGTAAGTCCTCACTTAATATCGTCAATAGGTTCTGAGACTTTAAGTGAAATGATATATAACAAAAGGAAGCTTACTATAGGCTAACTGATATAAACAAGAGGGAAGTTCCTTCATCATCTCATCAGCATTATAACAAAATGATGAACAAAATAATGTTGAGGACCTGCTGTACTTTTCCACAATATGCTCACCACTATTGAGATAGGCATATAAATGTAGTGGTTGCAAGCACAGGGTCTGATATCAAATTGTTCCTATTTCAGCTTCCTGTTACTAAATGTGGGACCTTGGACAAGTTACTTAATCTGTGTACCAGTTTCTCCTAAGATAAAAATAATAATACATATCTCATAGAATGTTACAAGTTAATGAGATAATACATGTAGAGTGATTAAAACAATGCCTAGAATATATCACGTACTCAGAAGTAATTAAAATTTATTATTTCAAATATTAAGAAGACTCTGGATAGGGTGTTCTGACTTTACTTAGAAGTTTTCATTAAAAAACTAACATGAAACTAATCTGCATCTCCTTTCATGAAGAATTCCAGGATTAGAACCTGTGATTAGTTAATCTTGAAATGTGACCGTTAAAGACCCCGATGATGCTCTCAGCACCCTCGAGCCGCAGTCTTTTGCTCACAGTCCAGGTCCTTGGTCACCGTGCCCAGGCTGGAGACCTCTGTATTCTTACCCCTCAACCTTAACCTTTGATATCTGGTGGCTTTTTAAAAGCTCTGTTTCATTTAACAACTGAGCAGGGAAAATATATGTATATATTTCATTCTAAAGGAAATCTCATTTCTGCTGCAACTCATAGTTGATTCCAGCCCAGAAGCATACCCGGAAATGGCCGGGAAACCTCGGGGTCCGAGCAGCCCCGTTCCCACCACGCGGGCCCACCGCGACCCCCTTTAAAGCCTTTCTTCCAGCCCGATGGGCACGTCCTCCACGACAGCGCTTCTGCTGTGCTTTTGCAACCGAACTCAAGGGGTTCGATGCTTGGGGTGGTCTACTGAAGAGCCAGAGGCGTGGCTGCCTTTCGCGGTTCATTTACTTGCAGTAAGAGAGGAGTCGGGCGTGATCACGTCCAACGCGGGGTCTCCGGGGGCGAGGCGTGGTCGCGGCTGACACCACGGTTGCTCAGTTACGTGTTGATTTCGCCTTTGCGGCTGGCGACCCTCATCTGGTTGGGTTCCAGCCACGCTCGTCTGGTTGTAGCTGCGTCTGCAGAACACTGTCGTACATTTAAACATTTACCGAGAATACCCTTTAGGAAGAATCCCCGCACCTTGAGACCCGGATCCTATCTAACACTTTGGGGTCCTCCCTTCCTTCCTGGTCCTTCGGGGTGTTTTTCTCAGGGGTGGCGGCACCCGTCTGGGCGACTCCAGTCCCGCGTGCAGCCCCTTTTCACAGCCTTGAAGAAAGAACAGGCGTCGGGAACAGCAGCGCGAACGGCCGGCGGCTTCCACATCCGGGCCCTCGGCAGCCTGGGCTAGGCCGCATGCGCCCCGGGGCCCCGCCCCTCCGGAGCCTCAGCCCCATTGGCGCAGAGACGGGGGGAGGAGCGCGCTGTCGCCGCGGGCGGGTGACCACGTGACCCGCGGCGGGGCGGGGCGGGGCTGTGCCGCCGCCTCCGGCCCGGCTGAAAGGGCTCGGTAGCCGGCCTGGTCGGTGTGGAGGCGCCGCCGCAGGGCCCGGCCCCAGCTCCCCGGCCCGGCGCGCAGAGGGAGCTGCTCCTGGCCCTCGTCGGCCCCAGGTTTGCTTTCCCTCCTTGCCCGGGGGTGCGCCCTTTGGTCCACGACCGCGGAGCCTGCGGCCGCCGGGAAACCCGGACCGAGTGTCCGCGAGTAACCGGAAGTGCGGCGGCCGAGGGTCGGTGCGGGGGCCGCGGGGCGAGCGGGCGGCGGGCTGTGGGGGGCCGGGCCTGCGGGGTCGGGTCGGGACGCGGCCGACCGGCGCCCCGCGGCCTGGGCCCTGGGAGCGGCCCTGCTCCGCCCGCCCTCGCGCTCCGGGACCGCGGGCGCGACTGAAAGGCGGTCAATGGAAAGTTGAAAGAAGAGCCGCCCCGCGCGGTGGGTCGCGCCGAGAGCGCGGCCGGCGCTTTTCTCGGCGACCTGCGCCGTTCGTGCCGGGGAAGGAGCCCGAGGACTTTCGGTGGCGCCCCCTCCCCCTCTTTAATGCAGAGATTAGTTGTGTTGCATTCGAATCAGATGCGGGAGAACCCGGTTGATTTAATCACGCCGTAGCCATTTTTGGAAACTTGCATTATATGTAACTTTGTTATGCACACTTACCAGTGGTAGGAGATTGGGTCCTTGACCTTAGAGGTTGACATAATACAGACAAAAAACAATTAGCAGAAGGACAAAAGTTAAGCAAAACAGGACTCGGGGCTTTGTGATGAAGTTAGTTATTATCCAGGAGGATTCTTGATATTTTGTCTTGAGCTGGTTGGGAAGGAACCATGGCTACCAGGGGCAGGTACTTCTTGCAGGAGAAACAGAAGGAAGCAAAGGTAGGAAGAGGTAGGATGTGGTTGAAAGATGCTGACCAGACTGGAGAAAAGAACCAATATGTAGATGTCCAGCTCCAGAAAAATTATAAATTTCTACATTATTGGGTGTGTGTTTTTTCTCTAGGACAGGGAAGAATTGTATGTTGTGAATAGTTATGTACTAGAGACCTTTTGGAGCCAAAAGGAAGACAGTCTTGAGTGTTTGTTATGGGAAGTGGCATACAAGGCTGTATGTTTCCATATAAGTGGAGTGCATTTTGGAGGGGGAGAAAACGGGGACCTGGGGAGGACAGGAAGGAATGGGATAAGATACATGGAAAAGGGGAATGATCCTTTTTTAGCTTGTGGGATAGCAGAGTGATATAACTGGGTCCTATCCTACCAATTTAAGTGTATTTTATACTACATTCCAACATGCATATTCACAATAGGCTTGTAGTAATTGCTTCTTGATTGATTTGAGCCCCCCAAAAGGCATTATGGTCAATGCTTAGGTAGGCTCAGGAGTCAGAAGATGGCAGTTTAAATCCTGGCTCTGCTACTTACTAGCTGTGACATCTTAGGTAGTTATTTAACTGCCCTAAGCATCAGGCTTTCTATCTGTAAGGTGCAAACATTGGTAATAACATCAACTTTACAAAGTTCTTGGGAAGATTAAATGAGACAGTCCATGTAATCAATGAAAAATAGGTATGATAATCCCTAATCTAGGGCCTGATAGGGTAAGAATTATCTATTTTTTAGATATTGCTTTATGGACTTGTCTGCTTGTCCCATACAGCCTTTAACTGTAAAGATAACCTTGAGCTTTGAAGTTCTTTACTCAGCTTGTGTGCTTGGACTTTTATTGCCTGCCTGTTCATTCTGTGCACTCTGACCCTCACAGTGGAGGAGAGAACCAGTCTCTTCCTACAGGAGGGCTTCCTGGAGCTAAGACTTGAAGGATTGATGCACTCAGGTTTGCCAGAAGAACCAGCCAGGGCTCCAAGCCTAGCTGGTTGCGTTGCTGCTGGGCCTCCAAGGAGGACGATGGCCCTTTTTGGTTCTGGTATTTATGCACTCGCACTCTCATTCAGTCAGCTAATGTATTCCAGGTGCTAGGGACACTGCAGTGAACAAAGACTTAGTCCTAACCCTAGTGGAAGTTATAGTCTAGTAGGAGAGAGAAACAAATTAAGGAACATAAAATATATACCACAAAGTGGGGCATGGCTGTGTTAGATAAAGTCATCAGGGTGTGCTGCTTTTTGAGGAAGTAATTTTCAGTCCAACACTTGAGTCAAATAAAGGATCAGGCAACCCCCGGGGGAAGAGCATTGTAGGCAGAAGGAAGCAGTGCAAATGTTCCAGGTATCCTGGGAGGCTGGAGGTAGGTGGAGGTGCCACGTTACACAGAGCTGTGAAAATTTTGTGTTTATTTTGTGTGATAGGAGACAATTATAGTATTTTGAACTAGGAAAGTGTTATGAACAAGTAGACTTAGATATGGATAATAAAATTATTTCCTTGTTTAACAATTTTTTTTCTTCTTAGTGCCCCACAGTTGTTGGCTACTTAGGGCAAATACAATACCCTGGGCTGATAACTTTAGGAAATACTCATTTACAGTCTGTGACCAAGCTCAGAATCCTTTATCTCTACTCTATTCTCCTTTCGACCTTAACAATAATACACATTTTAAAAGGCAAAATTCCCATAAACCCACCATCTTATATTAGTTATTTGTCTGATGCCTGCATATCTTTTACTTAGTTGCGATTCTGGATTCTTCCTTTTCCTCCTGACATTTCTCCATAACTGTTTTTGCATAATCTTTTTATAAATCATTAATTTGCTGAGTTACTTTATTATTTATTTGGTTAATTATTTTAAATGGATTTTAAACAAGGCTTTATGCAAGATGCAGGCACAGAGGATGGGCTCAACGACTGTTTTTTGTGCATGTAAAGAAGGAATTAAGGAAATAATAGAACCTGTCATTTATTGAGCACTTGTTGAGACCCAGACATTGAGCTGAGTCCTTAACTGACACTGTCTCAGTTCTCACAGCAACTCCTTGAGGCATGTAATCATAGCTCACCTACTTTATCAAAAGGGAAATGGAAGCCTAAGGACTTTAAGTCACTACCCAAGTTCTCACAGCTACAGAGGAGCGTAGTGGGAACTTGAACCAAAATCTAATTTCAGAGCTTGAACATTTAATTTTAACTAGCACAGTGTGCCAACTCTCAGATACCATGTTCTTTAAAAAAAAAACACAACCTTTTCATTTTAAAATCATTTGAGACGTACAAAAATGTTGTAAAATAGTACAAAGAATGTCCATACACCCTTTGCCCATAGTCCCTAAATGTTAACATTTTACTGTGTTTGCTTTATGATTCTGTTTCTCTGTTCACACAGATATGCATTTATTTCTGACTCAGCAATCCCTGTTCTAGAAATTCACTCTGAAGATACCCATGCATAAGGTTACTCATCGTAGCAGTGCTTGTAGTTTGAAAGTATTTAAAACAACTGAAATGCCCATGTGTACGAAAGTGGTTGAATAAACTTGGTATATCCACATATAATGGATATTTTGCAGCTGTGAAAGAGAATAAAGAAAATCTTTACCAATTGATGTAGAATGATTTCCAGGATAAACAGTAAATTGTAAAAGCAACAGGGTAAAAGAGTGTGCTTGCTACTTTTGTGTAATTTTCACACTGATACTGGTAGTGGGCTGTGGTTCACACTCTTCAGGTTTAGTCATCGGTGTTACGTAACCTGTGTCCTTTCTTCTACATGATGTGTTTTCATTGCTCTTTCATTTAAAAAAATTTTCAGAATGTTTGATTTTTGTTATAATGGCTACCTTTGTATACTTAGACCTTTTTAAATGCCTCTAGTCCCATTTTTTAAAATATATATCTTTATTGATTTCAGAGAGAGGGAGGGAGAGGGAGGGAGAGAGAGAGAAAGAAGCATCAATGATGAGAGTCATGATCAGCTGCCTCCCACACGCCCCCTGCATGTGCCTTGACTGGGAATTGAACTCCAATCCATGCTTAACTGCTGAGCCACGCCTGGCCAGGCTAGTCCCGTTTTCTTATTGAACCTTTAATTATCTGGTTTCCCAGTTTTTAATAGTGCTCTTCACTCCTGCCTTCCATTAATGCAGTAATCAGTGAGGTTATTTCAGTTTTCTTCCCCTTCTCCCAGTTTTTAGTTGAATTATTTTTATTTTATAGAACATAAAATGTTTTACAAGGTTGCTAATTCAGCAGCACATTTTCACTTTGCCACTGTGGTCAAGTTTTGTTTTAAAACTGGATGGTATTTTTAGAAGATACTGGGGAGATAGATTGTGCATTTTAAAATTTTCCTCCACTTTGAAGGACCTTAAATTTCCCTTTGTTCCTTTTCTCCTTGCCTATGAGGTCCACAAGGTTCCTCCCCTTCCTTTTTACTCTCCTCTTTCCTAAGAATTGTTGTTCCAGGCTGCCTCTTCTATGTGCACGCTAAGTCTCTTCCTTGTATCCTGCTTTTATCAGAACTCTTAAAATTTTTTTTTTGTACTTAGAGTGGGTTTTCTCTTTTTGACAGTGAACCTTTGATCGATTCTGCCACAGGTAGCCCCGTTTTGTTTTCTGTCCACTGACTGAAGTCAGTCTTAAATTACTGGCATGGAAACCCATAGGTTTTCTGAAAAATCCCAACTGAATTACATTTTACATTTTCCTTGACTTCTGTGATTCAACCTGTATCAAGTTCAGGCCAGGGGATACAGAGGGGACAAAGAAATAGTGAACTCGCTGCAGGTGAGGTGGTGGTCCCATGATCTAGTGCGGAGTTCGGAGTTGTGTTTTATGGGAGAGACAGCTGGCATGTGTTCACGCCATCTTTCCTGGAATCAGAACCATGAAACATGTCATGTTATTAGTGGCGGCTGTGGGCTAAGTGTATGTCCCCTGTGCTCTCTGCATCTGAGCGGCTCCGTGTTTGCTTCTGGTCCTCAATAGCAGAAAGGTTGCTGAGGAAACGGAAAGTCTGGTGACCTGGAGCAGGCAGGTTAGAGCTGCTGAGGGAAGAAAGCAGTGGACAGGCCTGGTGTCTAACCTCTCATGCCCATAGTCAATGTGTCCTGAGTTGTTTGTGGCTGAAATATAAGTCAGCCTAGTCTTGTAAATTGTGAATGACCAGAGTGGTGGCGACGGCGGGCCCTACAGGGAAGGTGTGGAGGGGTGTCCTCCCTGGGGACACTGTGGTCCCTGATGTACTTCAGACCAGGGCAGCTTGTCTCCTGGAGGAAGCTCATGCTTCATCAGCGAGCTTAGTGTTAGGGGCCCTTCCCTGCAGTGCCGCTACGTCCCCAAGGATGGTTTGTAGGTTCTTTATTGTCCATTTCCTCCAAAGTCATGTGGGATGACAGGGATTGCGTAAGAAAACCCACCTGCTCTTGTTAAGAAAACTGTCCCCGTTTTCGGGTGGTTTGAGTGAAATGATGTAGTGCTAAGTCCTCTCATTTGTGACTGTTTTTCCTTTTCTTGTCCTGTGTTTTATAGAATGCGGTTGCAATCTTCCTTGAGAAATCACATCCTCAGGACCAGGAAGTAAATGCTGCTTTTCCTTCATTCACATTCTAGGTGAGTTCCATTTCCTCAGCCTTTTGAAATGGCCCTTCTTTCTTCTAAACCGTATCTCATCAGACCAGCTCCCACCTTATGGCATTCAGCCTTGGTCCTTTACCAGACAAGGACACAAGTAGGACTGCAATAAGCTGCTTATTAAGCACCAACTGTATGCCTGAGCTGCTCTGTATATTAAGAAAAGAGCAGCAATCAAAACAGACATCATGCCATATTCTGGCCGTAGACAGCAAATCCGTGGATTTCCTGTGCACTGTATTAGATGACAAGTACTGTGGAGAAAAGCAACAGTGAAGGGGTCAGGGAATGCCAGGGCACTACTCAGCCAGAGTGACGGGAAGAACCTAGGTTTGAGATCACCCAGGTTGTGGAAGAAATAATAATTCCTAGTACTTTCCATATATGTTGCTGATTGGTTTGATACTGGCAAAGAGAGAAACGAACTGATTTCAGCCCCTGCAAAACCGAGGGTATTTACGGACCCTGATGCAGAATTTCTGTCTTTCCTACAGTGATTTTTAACTTTGAGCATTATTTTCTTAGTTATAGGAATATAAATAATATTTCTCCTTTGTCTCACAGTGTTGGAAATACCGAGTAAGGAACTGGTAGTGTATATGATGTTGGAAACTTGTAGAGACCAACAGCTCATGACTCAAAGATCTAAAACAAGTGTATCTTTCAAGTTCTTATCTGGAAAACGACAATGAAGAAAATGATGGGTCAAGATGACCAGTGGAAAACTCCCTAGGAGAGAGCCATAGAAATGTGCACTTCAGAAGAGAGAGCTAATCAGAGAACTCAGAGAAGGAAATTATATCATGCGTGCCCTGAGAAGGGTCAAAAGATTTTCATTCATGTACATGAGATTGCTCAAATAGATGATCAAATATACCAGTGCCTTGAACGCAAGCAAAACTTCTGTGAGAACTTAGCTCTTATTATGTGTGAGAGAACCCACACTGGGGAGAAACCTCATCAGTGTGATATGTGTGAAAGAACCTTCATCCAGCGCTCAGATCTCATTTCACACCAGAGGGTCCACAGTTATGAGAAACCTTATAAATGTAGCAAATGTGAGAAGAGCTTCTGGCACCACTTAGCCCTTTCAGGACACCAGAGAACACACGCAGGTAAAAAGTTCTATACATGTGACATTTGTGGCAAGAATTTTGGACAGAGCTCTGATCTGCTTGTCCACCAGCGAAGCCACACAGGTGAGAAACCGTATCTGTGCAGTGAGTGTGATAAATGCTTCAGTAGAAGTACAAACCTCATTCGGCACCGAAGAACTCACACCGGTGAGAAACCATTTAAGTGTCTGGAGTGTGAAAAAGCTTTTAGTGGGAAATCGGATCTCATTAGCCACCAGAGAACTCACACTGGCGAAAGGCCCTACAAATGTAATAAGTGTGAGAAAAGTTACCGACACCGTTCAGCCTTCATTGTTCATAAAAGAGTTCATACTGGGGAGAAGCCCTATAAATGTGGCGCCTGTGAGAAGTGCTTTGGCCAGAAATCAGACCTTATTGTCCACCAGAGAGTCCACACAGGGGAGAAGCCCTATAAATGTTTGGAATGTATGAGAAGTTTTACTCGGAGTGCCAACCTCATCAGGCACCAGGCAACTCACACGCACACTTTTAAATGCCTTGAGTATGAGAAAAGTTTCAGCTGTGGCTCAGACCTTATTGTGCATCAAAGAATTCACATGGAAGAGAAACCACGTCAGTGGTCTGCATGTGAGAGTGGCTTTCTCCTAGGCATGGGCTTTGTTGCCCAACCAAAAATGAGAACTCAAACAGAGGAGCTGCATTATCAATACAGTGTGTGCGATAAAGGCTTCCGCCAGAACTCAGCCCTCCTTCAACATCAGACAGTCCACATTGGTGAAAAACCATATATCTGTAATGTGGCTGAGAAAGGGCTTGACCTCAGCCCTTCCCATGCGTCAGAAGCCTCACAGACGTCTTGGCCGGACAAGAAGTTATAACAACATAAAAAAAGTACTTAAGAATCAGAGAACTCATTTAGATGAACTCTAGGCTAATCTTAGACTTTTCTAAGAGCTCAGACTTCAGTGGGGACCAGAGAATCTGCGATTGTAGGAAGTTGGGAAATGGTTTACCCAAAGAGCCAACCTAACAACACCTATCAGTCACTCCAATGAGAAACCTTCAAAGGCCTTCAGGTTTGGAAACCTTCAGTCTGAGCTCATATCTGATCACCCACAAGAAGATTCGTACTGGTGGGGAACCTTGTAGATGCAAGAGAGTGAGAGAGCTTCCTAGCAATGCTTACTCCTCTCCATCCCAGAAAATTCGCACCAGAGGACAATGCCATTGGTGTGAACAGTGCTTCAGACACTATGCACAGCTCACTGGATGTCAGAAAGCCCACATGGGAGAAACCCCAGCAAAGTGTGGAAAAAGCTTCCCACAGAACTATGACTTTCTTACCCATCAAAGAAGCCATATCGGTAAAATTTTAGGCATTTGTCTTGAATGTGGCAAAAGCATTAGATGGAGAGTCTTCTTGGGTTTGCAACAATAAAACAGTCTAAGAAGAGACCTTATGAAATCTCTGAGTGAGAAAAGCTGTCAATGATCAGCTCCTTTGGTACACCAGGGAACTCACACAAGTGAAAAAAACCGTAAATATCTTGAGTCTGAATAAAGCCTTGCTAGAAACCTCTACCTTTGGGCTCCAAAGAACCTACTCTGCAGAGAATTTTGCTCTGGTGAGAGATCTAGTCATGGACTGTGTACATATAATAGGTATGAGAATAACCGTGCTCATAGTTAACTGACCCATGGGGTGGCGGTGACTTTAATGAGTCAGTATGAAAACAGTTGTTAGATACCCAGAAACGTGTTGTGGGAGGAGCTTGGGCAGGTCAGAGCAGGCTGATGGAAAACTCAGGTGAAGATGCTTTTTTATCTGAACCACTTAGTTGATGATTGCTTTACTTCCTCTTTTTAACATTTGGAAATCCAATAAAGGAAAGGACTGTGCCCGTGTGATAGATGGTGTGGCATGTGTTACCGTTGGGGAGAGTACTGACTTTATCTCTTGATTTTTTTTTTTTAATCTTGGCCAGACTGGGGACTGGTGTTTTGATAGTAGCTTGGGAAACTTGCTGGTAGTGGAAAGAACTAAGCAGTAGGGAGTAGTTATCCTGGATCAGAACTCCCAAGTTTCCCCTTTGGAGGGCCAACCTCATAAAGAAGCAGAACACCCAATGTTTTGCTTGGTGTGAGTTGAGGCATACCCTCGAAGTTTCCTTTCCCTAAGATATGAGTATCACTGGTATATGAATTTTCTGCTTTAGAGATTCATCTCTTCAACTCAGAAATGCAGATTTCAAGATGAGTTATGATATTGCTAGTATCTACAGTTTTGTGGCTTCATGTATCATCTCCTCCAATGATAATGTATTCTCATCAGCTCATGTCTGAATGTCTGAGGGAAGACTGGAAGAAACGTTAGGCCTGCACAGGCGAGTAACACACGATGGAACAATGTTAATGGAGGAACCGTGCTTCTTGGTTTTGACTATCCTGATTCCAAAGCCAGTGTTCTTTTCACTCCATTATCCTGCTGCCTATAGCAAAGTCAGCCCCATAATGATATGCCTTTCATTTACTTTAGCTCTGCCATGAAAAGAGAGGATGCTTTTTATTCCCAGGGAAAGGATTGCAATCACCACAATATAAGGTATTTATTTGGCTTGGAACGTAGGATGCTAAATGCTAGAGGGGAAGAGTAGTTGCCAAATTCATCAGAGGTTTGAGGATAAGCACTTAGCTCCAGGTTAACAGAATTATTATATTTAACATTCTCTAGAAGTACTGTAATTAATCCAGGAATCTATAAATTGACACTTCTGAAGGTTTTTCCCCCCTCAGATTAAAACACATTTAATAAAATACTTAAGATTCCTGCAGTGTTTGGGACTAGACTGGTGAATAAATATTTTGTTGCTAGTCTGTCTGGTTGATCATAGTGAATCCTTAAACTCAGGAGCGTTGGCCTCGGACTCCTGGAGGTGGCCAGCGGCTATTTTGTGTGTGGCTCTAAGCTGTGGTCCTGATGACTGGCTGATGATCTTGATAATCGTAGGGTCGGTGGGTATAGCTCATAGTGATAGTATGGAATCTGATTCTAGGGTGTTTTTTCTTTTAGCAAACAGATTCTGGAAGGTGATTCAATCTGATAGGTTTTTGTTTTCATAAATAGCCCTTATTCCATGAAAAGTTGCCCAGTGTGGTAAAAAACACAAGATGTATTTGTTTTTCTTTGGTGAAAATCATGCCTATCACTAGTATGTGTTTGATTGTTGTAACACTGAAATAGTATGGGTGTATGGCATGGTGGTGATGAAATCAGTCCTGTGGCTACTTGTTAGTCATTAGAGAGAACTTGCGGAAGGGGACAGAATTGGTCTCGTTGGCATAATGACTTGACCCTTCTTTCAGCTAATCTCACTGGTGATTGTCTCTAGTCTTCAAGTAAATTAAAGATGGACCACTCCTCAAACACCGAAGTTTGTGGGTATGAAACAGGTCCGAGGTCTCTTAACCATGGGGGAAAGGTGTTGGTATTATTCCTATAGCATAACCTGAGGTTGGGGAGGACCACTTGGGAGCCTGTAACCAAAACTAGAAGGTACCTTCTGGGATGGATGGAGGTTCTCTTGAAACAGTGCCAACCTAGATCTACCTCAGGTAAGTAGTTAGAGTAACTTTCAAGATTTCAGACCAAACAAGACACTTGTATTCAGTGTATCATTCCTATGCTTTAATGTTTTTGTTTTCCCTTAATTCTTAAATAAACATTTGTTCTGAAAAACTGCATTTTGTCTACTGTACTAAGAAAAGCTTTCCCCCTACACCTGCATTAGAATAAAGCAGGTATTCAGGAATCCTTTCACAATATATATCATCAGTTCATCATGATGTATACTTTACATTTTAATCTTGCAGTTTTGTCAGTTATACCTCAATAAAGCTGAATGAAAAAAGAATAAAGTGGATACTCATGTGGCCCTGAGCCCTGGTGGTGACAGTCACCGGCGTGGCTCAGCAGTTGAGCATTGACCTAGGATCCAGGTGATTGGGGTTCGATTCCCAGTCAGGGCACATGCCAGGGTTTCGGGCTCAATCCCCAGTGGGGGGCGTGCAGGAGGCAGCCGATCAGTGACTCATTGATGTTTTTATCTCCCTCACCTTTCCTGTCTCTGAAATCAATATATATATATTTTATATATATTTTAAAAATTTCTAAAAAAATAGAAGTCTAGGAGTTTCCAGTGCTAAGGCTGAGAGTGAGTGAAACCTGGAAGGAGTGCAGTCTGTGCTCCCTGGGCAGCGGGTCCTTTTGGAGCCTCCTCACTGCATGACATAACAGCACAGGGAGGAGTAATAGCTTCATCTGACCACATTGGCTAAAATTCAGTAACCACCAGTGCTCCATTAATGACCCACGTGGAATCCAGTACCCTTGTTAATCACAGATGTTAAACACATCCAGGTTTCCAAGAGAAGAAAGACACCTGGGAGGATCATCCTCTAGAGCAGCTCAATTCCACTCAACCATGCTTTTCCATACTCCACACCCTGGGCAGGATGTGCTAGTACTAATGCATCAGTGAGAACATGAACACACCTATGGCAAGAGGATCTTCAGGTGAGTGGGGAAAGGGTTAAATATCCTTTCCAATGTAATTAGTGAAGGTCCTGCTAAGAAACGCTTTCTTCTAGAGATGTTAGGTGGCCTGGTGAGTCCAGACATGGCTAAATTATTAGGAATACTTTCTGGTTTATCAGGTTCCTTACCATGAGAGGTTTATGTGTAGGGTTGAGGTTTGTGGGTGAACATAGGGCAGGAGACAGCTCTGAGACCCTCTCGTCCAACATTTTGTGTATCTGACAGTTCTACTAGTCTAGCTGACCTCTAACACCTACTTACCTACCCATGCCCTTATTGGTAGAAATGTGGGTTGATGTATAGATACAATTAGTGAATACTCATCCCTGAACAGTTGAGTGTTATCTGAGTCGTGAGATAGACCATCTTTTACATGTTTATTGTCCACGTGTGTCCCTGCCTCAGTGCAGTCTTTTATATCTGGCATCTTTATCTGGTGTATCAGGGAGGCTATTTTTATGTATGGTATTATTTTCTGGAGACATGTTGAAATTATGTTACTTACAAATAGTGTCAATTTTGTCTGTTTTAAAAATATATTTTTGTTGTTATTAGAGAGGAAGGTAGAGGGAGAGAAACATAAACAGAGTAAAACATCAATTGGCTGCCCCCGGCACACCCCCTACCGGGGACAGAGTCTGCAACCTGGGCATGTGCCCTGACTGGGAATGGAACCAGCAACCTTTCAGTGCACAGGACACCCCACCAACTGAGCCACATCAGCAAGGGCAATTTTATCTTTTTTTCCACTTGACTTTTGTTTTCACTTTTGTCTATCACCAGGATTTTTTGGAATGTATGAATAGTAGTGGTAACAGGGAATATCTTCATTCATTTGTGACTTTAATTAGAATATTCTAAATGTTTCACAAATTTTGAGATTTGTAATAAGATCTTCCTGGATGCTCCTTATTTGGTTAAAAAAACTTTTTTATTATTGGACCACTAAGGGTTTTTACCATTATAGAGTCTTAAATTTAGTTAAACTTCAATCTTCTGGTACATTTGCCCAGCTTTGAAACTTGGATTCTGACCAGAGTTTCGATCTCTGAGGCTGTGTGCAGACTTCTTTCTCAGTTATAGTGTTACCTGTTGTCAGTCCTTACTAGTTAATACTAGGCTGCTCTGCATGTTGTCTGTGACCCTCCCCTGTCTGAGCCCTAACACAGAGGTGTACCTGAGGGGAATCACTGTGCCCACCGTAAAGGTTTCAACCCAACACTCCATCCCAGGAGCTTTGTTTGCAGTTGTAGTTCACCAGGCTCTTCCAGACTTCTGTTCACCTTTCAGGAACAATCTGGAAAAGCTGGTGAAAAATGACTCCATCTCTGAAGACTGTGATTGGGAATTAGCTCCAGACAGTGTCACCATGCTCTCCCATGGCCCCACACTACCCTTTACACACCCCACATCCACCATGATGCCTGAAGTACCTCTATGCATTTATTCCTTAAATATCTCCCTTTTCCTAGTGGTCTATACGATTCTTAATGCCAAGGACCATGTGTTGTTAGATGCTGTCATTCACATCCTCATATAATGACTTAGTAAGTACTGAATTAGACAACTGATTGATAAAATAGGCTAAAAACTAGATAGGTAGAATGGATTCTGAGACCAGACCAGATGGAATGAAGGTGAGGGAATGGGACACAGAAGACGGAAGTTGTAACTTACCCAATGCTCTGCCCCTCAGGTACAAAGTTGTAATTATATATATATTTCTTTCTTTTCTATAAATACATTTGGAAGGTGTTTCCCAAACCAGTCCCACCCCATTAACCCCACCGGTTCATCTTTTCTAAATGAAAAGGATGCTGCTGCTGCTGCTGCTGCCGCCAGTATCTGTGGTTGGTGAACAGCTGCCCCAGTCTACCCACTGTCACTCCAGCTTGATACAAGGCTCTTCCTGGGCCCAGGAAGTGGGATTTTTAGAGGTCCCCAAAGGGTAGGAGGCAGGCAGCCAAGAATCAGATAAGATAAAACAGGCATCTGTAGTAGTAATAATCGTGCTACTAGCATGAATTAGGTGCTTCTGCCAGGCACATGCAGTAGTTGGAGAGGGGAAGAGAGGCCCAAAAAAAAGAGGTCTGGACACTCACTAGACTCCTAGTCTGAGAAACAAGCTCAGACTGAGTAGTCATTATCAGGTGGACAGAACTCTGGGCTGAGCTAGGAGATGGACTCCCTGCCCCTCAAGAGTCCTTGACCACCTTGGGGTCTCCCATGCTCTCTGAGGGTGGTGGGGCTCCAAAGATCCTGGCGAGGAGCCCACGGTTGGAGCGGGCCTGGTCCTGAGCATTGGCCAGGCGAGCCCGTTCACGACCCCCTGGACGAGCTGCCTTACGGGCCCTCAGCTCCTGCTCAGTAGGACGCTGGGCAAATGTCCAGGAGCCATCCGGGCGGGTGGAGTCCCCGTCAGCGGCAAGGAAGCGCTTCCCTCGCTCCACACTGCGCAGATAGAAGTCAGTCTCACGCTTGGCCTGGGCAACTTCTGCTCTCAGGCGCTGCCTGCGCACCTGGCGCTCAAAGGCAAGATGCTCGCTGAGGTGGGACCAGGTGAATCGGTGCAGGTACTGCAGACAGGAAAACAAGAAAAGGTCTGGGTAGGACAGGTCAGGATGGAGAGAAAACAGGAGGTGCCTGGGCTGGGTGGGAAGGTAGGAGGATGGGAGATGCGACAGACAAGCCTATCCCCTCACCTTGAGGTTCCATAGGTCGTAACGGAAGGGGCTGCGCCTGCGGGCACCCATGGGCGTGTTGTGAAGGCTGGCGGCCACACGCTTGGCTACTCGCTTGTCCCGGAACTCCACCCAGCCCTCTGTGTAGTCCTTGCTGTACTTGGACCGCTTTTTCCCTCCGGTGGCTGAGGCTGCTGCTGCCTTCTTCTTGCGACGCACAAACCCATCTGTGTGCCAAAGACAGAGCAGTGGTCATGGAGACAGACGCAGCACCCACTTACTGCATTGCCCGCTGGCCGAGTTCTCAAAACCTGCCCGCAGGCCAGGATCCCAACTCTAGGTCTTTGCCGGAAAGGGAGTTGAGAACTGCAAAGTCTGCCCTTTCTCCCCATGTCTAACTCAACCCTTCCTCAGTGTTAACTCCTGTCACGATATAAATGGAGTCATTTGAAACTGGAGCCAGAGCTGCCCTTCCAGTACTGGAGCCGGTACTGCTTTGCACGTTTATGCCTCAAACCTTTGGATGTTTAGTGGCTACTGGACTAACAGATAACAGACTGAAAATTAAAAACATTGTTTAGAATTAGCATCACGATGTCATGTTACCTGCACCAATAGCGACGCCTTCCTTCTACTGACGTAACTGTCCCCTTCCCTTTCTCATAAGTTCCCTTTGTGTGTTTGTCTCTTCATCAGAACACTATCTGGGCTTCTGCCTGAAATCAGTGCTTTCCCAACAGCTGTTCTTATTGATCTCAAATAAATGCTTGTTGCTTCTCACTTTGAAAGGCCTTCGATTTGGTGGTTAACGCTCCTTAATCAGGTCTGCCCTAAATGTTCTATTTAAAACCCACACGGCCCCCAAACTCCAATCCCAATCAGTGCCTGCTCAGGAGTTGGGGGCCGCAATGACAAAGAGATGTCTTCCGTTCTGTGGAAAAGCCACTAAGATTTAACAAACTGGCAAATTCAGGCCAAAAAGGGGGGGGGGGGGGCGGAGGCGAGATTAAACTCCAAATCAGCTCTCCGAGCACAGGCCTGCAGGGCTCCCGCCGCAGCCTGGCCCCTGCGGAACCACCCCGGGGCCTCGGGCGCGCGCTTACCCTCGGGCTGGAAGAAGACGCGCCCCACCTCGCCGTAGGCGCTGAGGAGGTTCCGCACGTGCAGAGGCCGGAAGCGGGGCGGGATGTGGCCCAGGTACACGATACCCGGCACCACCCGCTTCCTGGCGCTGCCAGCTGCCTCCTCGGATTCCTCCTGCTCCTCTTCCGCCTCTAGTTCCAGGTCTCCCCCTTCCACAGGCTCCTGCGCTGCCGCTTCCTTCTCCGACTCCCCTGCCGCCATGCTGGTCGAGACGTGAAGCAAGTCTGCCGTAAAGCGCCGCGCTGTCTGACGCGCGCCATGTGCGACGCCGGCGGCGAGGGGGTGGGGCCGATGAGGGTTCTGACCAATGAAAGGTCCAGGCCTGGTGCAGAGGGCGGAAGTGGGTCCCGGTTCGCGGGAAATTCAAAGCAGGAGAGCGGCTCACAGGCTAGGGAAAGGAACTAGCCTGACTTCCGGGCTGGAGAGAGGCTGACCGGAAATGGCGCGCCGGAAGAGGCGCACCGGCCAAGGCTGATCCCCAAGTGTAATGCTCCCTGCAGAACGCCCGGTGAGACGCGAAATGGCGGGTGGCAGCAGGCCTTGCCGGGATTTGGGAGTGGCTGGAGTGTCTTCTGCGGTGGCAGGCGGGCACGGCTGCGTGGATCGGAGGCACCGCCTTGTTCAGTCCTCTACAGTTCACGGTCATTCTCGGGAGCCGTCCGGCTTTCTTACCCGCCACCTTGGGCTGTTAGGGGGGCCGTGTGCAGGGCGCGCCAGTGCCCGCGCGATGGCGCTCCTGAGCCGTTTCCGCGTGTCCTGCGGGTGACCAGAATTGCCTGTCACCACCCTCCCCGGAGAACTAATGGGCTCCCGGTCGGCACTGCCTCTCAGCTCTGATTTGGCTACTCGTATTTGGAGGCTGAATTCCCCGAAGGAGGTTTGCAAAGTCTGCCTTTGTAAAATGTCAATGCCCAGTATGTTCTCCGGGATCGGGGAGTGAAGACCTCATACTGGGGGGCCGGGAGCAAATCCATCGCTCCCGGTTCTCAGCCACGATAAAGCTCCCTGGCTCTGAGCGATGGGGTGGGGCGGGCTTTCTTTCATTCCAGTTCTACACCCGCCCTCCTAGTAGAACCATGGAAAATAAACAGGCAGTAACAAATGAGTGGCGGCCAAATTGAGTTCTGTGGCTGGGTAAATTCTGTCCAGGGAAGAGTATGGAGAAAGCACCCAGGTAGTGGTGAGAATCAAGGCAAGGCTCACACTGAGCCACTTTGAGATGAATGGTGGGTTTCTACACGCAAAGAGAACACCTAAGTTACGACCTCTCTTGTCTAAGATGGGGGGTGGGAGCGGTGCGTTTCTCCTCACAGAAAGTTGTTCACTTTTTGTCAGCCCTGATTGCAATAATAATAATAATAATACAAAAGCAGAAGAACAAGCATTAGGACATTGTAAAGATCTGGGAAGGTCCACTCTGCATATCCTGCAGAGCCTAGGGACAGAGTCCCTTTCTTAAATAAGATGTTCCAGCTCCATTTTAATTTTGATCCTCTTGCCCCAATTTAAATGAGATTAGAAAATAACATTAAACCTCAAAGAGGAACTTTCTAATGATGCAACATGAGGCAAAGCAGTGGGTGAAGGTGTAGATGTTGGGTGAGGGCCTTCACATTGCTTGAGAAACTTGATTTTTTCCTCCTGGATGCACTTGCGCTTTCCTTCCGGTTCCCTGCTTCTGCGGGTGGATTCCAGTGTGAAATAAACATGTCCAGTTTCTAAGCACATGTTTCCGCGGACTCCACTGCACTCGGGAGATATCTCCGGACAGGATCCAGCTCCGTGCAGCATGTTACAGGTGGCACTGGGGGCCTGAAGTCGTCCTGAGGCTGTTTGATCACTACTGATCCGCAGCCCAGCTCTTAGTTCTATTGGATGATAGGCCAACTATAACTTGTATCCGAAAATGCTAAACTCTTTCTAAATATTAAGGTGGGTAAGGGAGAGAAAAAGGCACGCCAGGGCGGGGAATTAGCTCAAATGGTAGAGCGCTCGCTTAGCATGCGAGAGGTAGCGGGATCGATGCCCGCATTCTCCAGTTTTTATAAATAACTGCTAAAACGTTCTCCGACAACTCCCCCGGCCTGAGTTCCGGACCTCTCATTGCCCATTTCATGACAGGGATAGCCATCGCGTAAAGACCCACGTACTGGTGATTACCTCACCTTCAGGATAGGAGAGGCAAGGGTCGACTTTTGGGGCTTTCTTCCACGCTTGCAGGTTTGAATAAAAGTTCTGAAGCATGAGAACAAAGATACAAGACATTGCCAGGCACAAAATTCGCAGGCAACTCTTCCTTACCTTGATCTAATATCTTTGTAGGAGAGGATTCTTCAATAGGTATTCGGGGTCACATTTTTGAGACAGGGTAAAAATGAGATTGGCACAAAATTATGAAGTGCTTTCTATTAAGAGAGATCTCTACCTTGTAATTCCCGAAGCTGGTAGAAAATCGTACTAATTTTTCTCTATTTTTACTTCTAAAATGTTTGTTTCTCTTGTAGCAGTGGTTCTGAAACCTTGCAGCACGTTAAAATCACCTGGGAGCTTTTAAAACTACCAAGGCGGGGGGCTACCTGCAACGCGGCCAGAGCGGGGGCGCTTTGTAAAATCTCCGCAGGTGATTCTGACGTTCCCTAACCGTTGTTAGCAGAGGTTGAGAAAGGCCGTTACCTAATTAAAGGTAGCAGTGGGCGTAGTGCCGGAGTTTCGTCCCGCGGGCGGGGCTGTGGGCATCACCTGGGAAAATCCTTCCTGAGGCTCAGGACTCTCTGGCCACCAGGGGGCGCGCGTGCTCCACCAGGTCCCCGAGGTCTGTCGGTTCGCTTGGCAGCCCTTCCCCCCCCTCCTCCGGGTCTCCGCCGGGGGGCTGATTCGCAGCACTGGACCCATTGGGCCCATTGGGCCGCCCCTGATCGCCTGGTCCGGCTCCGGACTTCTCTGCGGAACCGGCTCCGTGCGAACCAAGGGACTGAAGTCTGGTCGCCGTATTAGGCATGGTTACGGAGAGTAACGATTGATATAAAAACATAGATTCGCTGCACAAGAAAAAGTCAAATAGATGCCCATCCAGGACTTAGAGAACTGGGAGGGACTGGGAATGAAAAGGGACGCAAAAAAGTCAGTTCCTTCGAGCCGGATTCGAACCAGCGACCTAAGGATGCCCGGGAGCTTCCACTACAGTCCTCCGCTCTACCAACTGAGCTATCGAAGGAAGCACGAGGGCCAGCTCCCCTCCGCGGATGCCAACTCTGCTCACAGCACCAGCGACCCGCCACCTCACGTGTCCGCGTCGTGGACAGGTCGCCGTGGACGAAGGAGAAAACGGGAACAGCCACTGATTTGCAAGAAGCAGTCGGGCACCGCTGAGAGAAGTCCCTGCTTCTTGCGGCTCTCCTCGCTCTCCGCTCTCTTTTCCATGTGTACGCATTTCTTGAGCTGCAACACTTGAAAATAAGTAGCAGATATCATGACTTTCCTCTTTAGACACTTCGGCGTACACACCCGTGTGTGAGGGCATTTTCTACATATGCCATCAGTATCACCCCTAAATAAAAAAAGGTTTCTAAACCATCAGAGATTCAGATTGAGTATGTCTGAGATGGAGCCCAGAAACCTGAAATTTTAGAAACTCCCCAGGTGATTCACATGTACAGTGGGTAGCCAAACTCAGGCGTTTCCATTTAATTGTCCTGAGTGAGGCCTGAGAGAGCATTAGAACAGCGCTAGTGAAGTCAGAGGGAAAGCGTGTGGTTAATTTGGCTTTTAGAATCTGTGTGTCTGCTTTCTCTTCTCGTTGTCGTGGGTGTTTGGGTGAAACACAAACCTGTGAAGGCATGAAAGCTTCAAAGGAATAATAAAGGAAGACATGCGCAGTGGGATTTTATAGAGGGGGGGAAATCTCAAAAAGTCTCCGTCGGTTTGACCAGGGGACTGATTTTCAAGTCACTAATAATAGCAAAATTCGCTCCAATCTGGAATAATATTGGCAAAGTACAGGGCTGAACTGACCTGCTCCACAACCAGCATGTATTTGAGCAAAAAGTGTGCATGGTGGGAATGAAGCGAACACACATCAGTGGCAGGACAGGGCAGTATCTTCTAGAAGGTAGAGAGTTCAGAGGAGTTGGGGGTAGACATGCAGTTTGGAGTTTGAAAAACAGGCTTAAACTTTTGGATTTTATTTTGCAGGCAATTGCAACCTGTGGTGGTTTGGTTGGTTCTTTAATTGCCACAGGAAGGGGAAGAAAATTTGGACACTGTGTCCATTGTGCTGCGTTGGTGTGAGTGACCACGCCCCGAAAAGGTGTAGGAGGCGGTGGTAATAGAAAATTTGTTATCCATGCTTCCATAATGACATGTGCTTGGATCAGAACGTGGAGTCTCCATTCTCAAGACTCCGTGGACATTGCTGCCTCTGAGCCTCTGCCCGTCAAACTGTTCCCTCTGGATCGTTTTGTCCACCGTCAGACTTTACATTTTCCAACATCTCTGCACCTTCTTTCTGCATCCTAGACCTTTTCTGGTGTGGATGGTGCTTCAGGATCATCCGAAGCGCCTAACTATACAGAGTAAACGGCCTACTATAGACCAAATATGAACACAAGTAATAGGCCAGAAAAATACATTCCCTCCAGGGGGACGGGGAGTGAGGCCACATTCAGGAGTTAAGAGGGCACGGAATTGATTAGCAGAGCCAGGAGCAGTAGCCGCTCACGGAGATTCCATAGTTCCACGCTTTAAGGGTGTTGGGCTCTAAAGTTTCTCGTTTGACAGCGAGGAGGGATGTCTTTTGGAGCTAATGGGTGTACATGAATCAAGTAGAAGAGCGTTATAAGTAAATTAAAAAGACTCGCCCAACGTGGGGCTCGAACCCACGACCCTGAGATTAAGAGTCTCATGCTCTACCGACTGAGCTAGCCGGGCGCTTGTTTACAGCACGGCCAGTGTACTATGAGACAAAATCAAGCAGAAAAAAACATTAGCAGTAAATTAAAAACACCCGCCCAACGTGGGGCTCGAACCCACGACCCTGAGATTAAGAGTCTCATGCTCTACCGACTGAGCTAGCCGGGCACCTGTGGAAAACGGTCCCAATGTACTATGAAACTACTAAGATTCTATTTGGGATGACTTTGGATAGAAGATTCTAGATATTGAGATCACGTTTTTGTTTTATTGATAAAATCACATGAAATTCAAAGAATGTAAGCATTCTGTGAAATTATTAGCATGCGTTACACGCACTTTGACTACATCTTCCCACCTCCCCCCATTCTCACCAACCTGTATTGACAGACCACAAAATATCGTGAGAGAAACAAGCAACAAAAGTTGGGCTCGTCCGGGATTTGAACCCGGGACCTCTCGCACCCTAAGCGAGAATCATACCCCTAGACCAACGAGCCACACGCCTGCGGGCCTCTTCTGAATGTATTAAATATATGGTGAGTTTCTGTTTGTTGTTTTTTTGTACTTCATGTATAAATGTGTGCAACTATAACTAATATTTTCTTTTTCTCTCCCTCCACCTTCCTCTCTCATATTTTTCCTACTTTGAAAAACCTGTTGCTCTCAGAACTTCCCCGGACTTTCCTTCCACCCAACCCTCTAAAGACTGTATAAAGCCTTATTTCTCAGAGGTTGTTGACCCATCCTTTGAATAAACAACTGTGGCGTTTGTTAGAAACGCAGAAACCTGTGCCCTTTCTCTGGGGCGAGGTCCCATAGGCTGCATTTTGACAAGGCTCCTACGGCCCCTGCAGCTGTAAGCGCGGGGCTAACTTGGCCCATGTGCGCGTTCCCAAACCCACTCGGTCTCAGCATTTCCCACGTAAAACAGTGAAAACAGGTGCAAATTTACTCAGAAGGATACGAAGCTGTGAGGACGTGAATGAGTAGAGGAAATGGTCTGCACAAGGAACCAGGAGATACATAATTAGGGCGCTGAAAGTCTGGTGAAAAATGAGGCTGATTGGCAGGAGTCACACCAGGAAATGACAGAACAGAGGGACAGGTCGGTGACAGAGTGCGAGGCAGAGCCTGGAAAAGGGCTCAAGGTGGGATCCTCTGAAGATCCGCCCCGATGGAAACACTGCGCGTCGGGGACACCGAGTCCGGGCTGCTCACGTGGCCCCTCGTTCCAGTCGCTCAAGACTTATCTGTTTGGGAGCATTTCGAGGGAAGTGTTTGACCAGCAACCTGGTGACATTCTTGTTCCTTCTGATGAATTTAATAACTGCTAAGGTGCCCTGCAGCGTGTCTGCTGCCCCAGGGCAAGCGCTGCGAGAACTCCGCTGGCGCAGACCCGCGCTCTGGGCTCCCTCTAAGGGCCCGCGGCGGTGGAGACGCTGCAGGCGGGCCTGGGTCTTTCCTTTTCTAGGAAACTACACCCGAGTGCGAAACGCCGCGAGCTTAACCACGGCCGCGGAAAAAATAAAAGTAAAAATAAAAACGGAGCACCCTTGGCCCGTACGGGGATCGAACCCGCGACCTTGGCGTTATTAGCACCACGCTCTAACCAACTGAGCTAACCGGCCAACCGGCAGGCGCCAGCTCGGGAGGAGGGTAGAAGAAATTTCTCCTCTTGACCTTGCTGTTTTTTGGGTTTTTTTCCCCCTTCCAACAATGTGATGCGTTCCAGCAGCTGAACTCGCCCACACCGACCCGGGCCTCTCATTTTTCCAATGTTGGTCCTATTTTGTCGTACCCGACGCAGCAACCACGGGATAACAATACGCCTCCTTCCGTCTTAGTGTTCTCAGAATAAGATTATTTCTCTTCTAAAGGCCAGCCAGACACCATAAGGTGGCCGTTAATTTAATGAATCCTGGGCAATTCTCCTGGTTGTTCCTCTTCGGCCTCTCCATTGGGTATGTTTATCTCTTTCAATTTCGTTTCAGATAAAGATTTACCAAAAGACTTTTAAGCAATTTAATTTCCCTCTCTACATACACAGTTTACACGCAGTGGCTAAAAGGACACTGTAAGAAATTAATGAAGAGGATGATACAGCATATTTGGACATTTTTAAAATGTAACTTCTGATAGTGTGTGAATAAAAGAGGCTTGGAGATGCCGGGGATCGAACCCGGGGCCTCATACATGCGAAGCATGCGCTCTACCACTGAGCTACATCCCCTGCCCTGTGGATGGTCACTTTGTTCTTCTCCCCAACTTTTAAAATCTGATTTTTCCCCCCGTCTGCAATCGTAAGATTTTCTGAATGTTAAAGCTAAATTCTCCTTCACTTATTCATAAAAACCTTGAAATGGTTGATGGGACAACATTTATCGCTATTCCAAGTGGAGGAAGCCTTGCAGCTTTCTGACCTTGTCAGCGCTTAACGTAGAGATACAGGGATAGAGCTAAGTGCCTGCTGACCAGGAAAAGGGGAGCGGGGCTCCCCCTAAAAGCTTACTTCTTTTTTTTACTCTTTTCTCCAAAACACAGTTGAGGCCCGGCACAAAATCAAATCGTTTCCCCTGTCCCTTTTTAGGTGTCCAAAGTGCCGCGGAAAAGGTGATTTAATTAACTCGTTAAAGAACAGCATTGGATCGGCTTCCTTTTGAAAGTACTCTGCGGAGGCCCAAGTGTAGAATATTTCAGCTATTTCTCCGGGAAGCCTAGGAACTGAAGGCCAGCATTCGACAGTTCTTGGCTGCACTGAATTCTACGCAGTCCAGTATGTATTAACAAGCATTTTCAGAATGACTAGTTCTGAACAGAAATCACTTAAAATTTCTAAAATGACTTTCGCCTTCGATTTTATAGTTCAATTAAGTATAGTTGATGTGAGCGCCCTCTCTGCGTGAGCCCGGATAGCTCAGTCGGTAGAGCATCAGACTTTTAATCTGAGGGTCCAGGGTTCAAGTCCCTGTTCGGGCGCTTTCGTTTTTCCTCTATTTCTGCAATTTTATTCAAAAAATAGTGACAGGAAGGAAGGAATTGTCAATTCATAGGTTGATTTCCCTAAAAAATAAGAGGGAATCCTGAGCACGGCATCGAAATAATAAACTAGGGTCTGTTCAGAAAATAGAAGGGCCTTTTAGTAAGGCGGCTGGAAACCACAGCACACAAAATATTTCATCTAGAGCATGAGAAAAAGTTTTATTAACAGTAGTTACCAGTTATCAAAGGTCAAACTGTTTTTGAAAAGCAACAAAAGCGCGAAACTGCTCCCTCGGCGGTGCATCAGCGCGCCCCCGTCTGGTCGCCTGCTTTGCTCAGCTCTGGGGATGCCCAGGTAAACGGCGTGTTGCAGTGGGGCCGGCACTCGGAACTCATGGCCTAGCGGTTTCCAAACCGTTTGGCCAGCACCAGTTTGAAGTTTAGTTTACCTCTGCATCCAGAAACACGCAGGTAACAGGAACAAAGGTTGCCTACATTACCACTCACTCTTTCACATGCCCTACATTCTGCTATTTCAGATGCTGATTTTTTTAAATGCTGGGTGCTTCCCGCCATTACGTTGATTTCAAGTCCTCCTGCTTGGGAAACACTGGGCTGTAGGGTAACCATGAAATGAAGTGTAACATGGTACCGGGGGATGGGTGCTGTGCTGAATAACCTGCCTGCTCCAACTCTTGCCCTAAATCCAAGTCCCCTGTCCTGGCGTGAGCCAAAGCCTCCAGTCACCTGACCGACATTTTTCCTGCCTTGCTTGATAGCCCTTGATTGAGACTTCACTTGGTAATTGATCAAAGCAGAAATTTCATCCTAATGGATCCATAAGATAACAGAAAAATTAAATTTTTTTCTACAGCTTCCAAGGGGCAGCCTGGGAATCCAGCGCAATCCAGACCGGCCAGAGCGCGGGGTCACCGAGAAGATGGCCCTCCGAACGGCCTAGAGGGGACCCGGAAGTGCGTCTGCGCGGTGCGGCTTGTCCGCCGGAAGTTCCGGTAGGGCTTTCGTACGCCATTTTTGTGACCGGACGGGGGCGCCATTGGAGGGGTTTGGAGAGGCTCGGTGTCTGTATTACGGGGTCGCTGTGACCACAGTTGAGAACCGAACGTAGAGGCACGGGGACGAATACGGGGAAATGAGTGTCCCTCCGTCTTCCTTTCAACCCTCGCAGGACCAGTACCTCCGTTTTGGAGAGTTGTAAGTTCGATTATTGAGAACTCTGGGTCACTCAAGCTGTTTCAAGTCAGACACCAAATTCCCAAAATGTTTGTAAACCAGCACGTTAGGTTATGACTTGACAGGTAGAAACGTAAGTGCCTAATGGATCGGAAAGGTGGGCAAGGGCGTTTAAAGGTGAACTCACGTTTTCCTCATTTCCCCTTTCCCATTTGAGGAATGTTTCTGTCTAAAAAATTACCGTCCTTGTACAGAAACAGTCTTCCTTCTCGCTTTATGTTGCTGGAGACATACTAGCGCTGTGAATTCCACGACCACTTTCCCCCTGGAATTTACTGTCCTTTCGTTACTACCCTTTTTCACTGGTAATTACCACTGTTTAGCTTGCAGACTATTTTTATTACTTGCATTTGAAGTGAAATGGGGGTAGTAATATTGAATATATAGTCATGGAAATAAAATTATGCATGTAAATCACTGAGCAGACACAGTTGTTGGCAAACAATAAACACTTAAATAGTGTAAAGAACCTAATATAACTTGGTTATGCATTTTATTTTGTTGATTCAACAACTTACTGAACATCTGTGCACCATGTTTTCACATCCTTCAAAGTGTTATTACTCTTACTAGAAGACTTTTCTGCACTCCTTGCTTGACCAACTTCTGTTTGTTTTCATTTTGCTGTTTAGGTGTCAAAATGCCCCATGAAGCCCTCCCTAAAACCCCTTCAAGTTCTGGCGTCCAGGTTAGGTCTCCTGCAGCATTATCACAACACTAAGCACACTGCTATGTGGTGATATCACTTGGCTTTGGACTGTGAGAACAGAGAATGCTTATCTTTAATCTTGATCTGTTTGGGAAAAAGGAAAGTAGAGGTTTGTTATTTATGGAATACAATGGGGTGGGCATGGTTTAGCAGAAGAAGGATGGTAATATGCCAGGATGAAGTAGACTTCCCAGCAATTCAGTTGTGACAGCCATCTAACTGGTCTTCCTCCTTTAACTCTTCTCCCCTTACAGCCTATAGCCCATGCATCAGCCACACACACAGACCTTAGATTGTGTCATTTCTCTGTTCAAAACTCTAATGGCATCCTATCATGGAGAGAAATTACAGCCTGGAGAGTCATCATTGTCTGGCCCTTGGCCATCTCTGCAGTCACATCAACTATCGCTCTTTCCCTCACTCTAATTCAGCCACTTCTGCCTCCTAGTTCCTCCTCACTTCTGCATTTGCTATTCCTTCTGCTGGAATGATTTCCCCTCATAGTCACATCTCATGTTCCCCTATTTCACTAAGTGCTCTGCTGAAATATCACTGAACCACCCTAAGTACCCACTTAGTTCCCTGTCACATAAATATGTGTATTTTCTACCTGCACCCCAACCCCCAGAATATAAGCTTGGTGAAAGCAGAGACTGTTTTGTTCACTGTTGTACCCCCTCCCCACTCCCTGGGCACATGGACAGTGTCTCATATTAGAAAAAGGAAAAATGGTTTAAGGTGGTGAACAAATTGTCTGTATGTAGAGAATCTATGGTTGTCTATGTAGAAAACCCAAAATATGTAACTGTAAGAATTAATGAGAGTTTAGCAAGGTTGCTGTATACAAAAATCAACTTTCAATAAAAACAAAATGTAGTAACTAAAAATATACCATATAAAATAGAATAAAAAAGTACGTATAAAGTCCCTAGGAAATATTAACAAAAGAAGATATTCTTGGAGAAAATTATAAAACTTTATTGAAAAACATTGAAAGATCCTAAATAAATGGAGCTATACTAGGTTCATAGATTGAAATACTAAACAATGTAATTTATAAATTCAATACAAATCCAATAAAATTCTAACACTTTTGTTTGATTTAGGACTTGTCAGTCTAGCTAAGCATAGCCAAGACACTCCTGAGGAAGATAAATTTGGTGGAGGTGTTGGAGGTGGACGTTGGATTTGTTCTGAGGTATCAAGACTGCTTTTTAAAGTTGTAGTACTCAGCACTGCCACAGGTTAGACAAACTGACTGGTCAGTCAGAACAGAAACCACCATCAGACCCTACCCCCACCCCACACAGAAACGATTTATGAAAGAGCCAATGTTACAGATTAGTGGGGGACTGGATAAACTTTTCAAAAAATGGTGCTGGGACAACCACTTATACATATGGAAAAAATACTATATTGAACTTCTATCTCATATGCTTCACAAAAATCAGTTCAGGAAAGGCTAAAGATAAATGGGAAAAGCAAAACTATACAACTTTCACAAGGCAGTAAAAAATATCTTTATGAGTTTGGGTAGGAAATGATCCCCTCCCCACCGCCAGTTTATATTCAGCTTTTGCAGATACTTAAAAGAACACACACACCCAAATCAACAACAAAAAACCAGTTACTTCCAACAGAATATGGGTAACAAGCTATAAAATTTTACAACTTCCAAAATCCCTTCCTCAAAAAGTCAATCAAATCTTCTGTTGCTGCTTTGAACAGGAAAAGATTTCAGAAGGGATAGACATTTCATGAGGCATGTAAGAACTTTTCACAGGTCAACTTTGACATGAAGAAAAAAACGTAAAACCTGCAGGATTCTCAAAGGGATGATCCACAAACTACAAACAGAAATCTTGGTTCTTTTGAGCAACACCATCTCGATGTCATCATCAGAAAGCTTGAGTGCTGCTACCCAACACAGTCGATTTTAGGGGTACCAAGGCCACATCCTGAGTTGTGGTTTCAGGAAGTCAGCTATATCTTGATGGCATCAGGAAAGAAGACATGACATTTGGTTTCCCACAATGAAAGTCTTCTGAGCCAAAGTGACTCAAGTGTAAATGGAACCAAGAATAATCTTCAAAAACAAGAACAGCAAATCCTATTTTTCTCCATTTCAATCTAGCCTCTAAACACTGTATTAGTGGTACTTGCCCTTTCCACAAAAGATGGCAACAAAGTGTCTTGTGTGCTAACAACATAACTTAAAAAAAACAACCTACGTTTTTATAAAATTTGATTTAAAAAATAGTATTTCAAACAGAGTCATTAGAAGTATAGACTATGAAAAGTCCACTTCACTTGGCATCCCCAGTGCCTTCTGCTTTCTGTGACTGGGCTGTGGTGGTGTCTCGAGTTTTTGCAGGGTTCCCATCCTTGCCAACATCTGCTTTCCCCTTTCTTCCTTTGGGCAGCTTCTCCCCCTTCTTTGCAGGGGCCTTTTTAGGCCTGGGCTCTGGTTTTGGAGGAGCAGGCTTGGCAGACAACCGTGCAGACCTCCTCTGTGGCTCATCCTTCACCTTCACCTTGTCACCTTTAGCATCTCCTTTTGCCTTTCTTTTGGGCATGGTGGCAGCGGTGCTTGACAGGAGGCTTTTCCAGTCCTGGGGGTTCTCCTGTTTTCCTCACGCTGCTCCTAGAAAGATTCATTTAACAAGGTACAAAAAGTGTAAACCATAAAGGGAAAGACTGACATTTAACTACATTAAAGTTCAAATTTGATTATACTAAAATTAATAATTTGTGTTTATCAAAAAGATAGCATAAAAATGTAAAACGATAAGTTACAACCTGATGCTCATGATGCATATAACTGACAGTGGACTAGAGCCAGACTATATGAAGAACTTCTGTAGGTCCAGGAGGAAAGGACAAACTGAAAACTTGAACCGGGCGGAGTACTGACAAGCACCTCTTAGAAGCCTGAATGGCGAATGAGCGCGTGAAAGTGTGTTTTCTCTTTCATCTTTAGTCTGTCTCCACTGTCCATGCACCAAATCCCACCTCATCCAGTACTCACTCCCGACGCAGCGAACACATGCAAGGCACATTTTAGCAGCGTCCTTTTGGTCCCTTGACTGTTACCGAACTGGGTTTCCGAAAGATAGTTCTGACTTGAGCACTGGTCTCAACCCCACCCCGAAGTCAGAAGGCCCCCTCCTCTCTCTGCCTCTCAGGGTGAGAGAGGGCCTTGGGGTTGGAGGAAAGCCCTGGAAGAAGGTGGTTAACACCAGGCTTAGGAAAGACAGAATAAGGTGTGTAATATAAGAGTAAAATAAAGGAGCACAGGCAAGGCGCAGTGAGCTGCGGGGGCGAGAGTTACAGGGTGTCAGTCACTCTCCCCCACCTTCCACAGGGAACATCAGTCGAGGCTGCAGCCTGAGTTTCCGTTTGGAGTTAAGGAAGGTGTGCGGAACCCAAGTGACTGCGCCCTGACCCTAGTCTCCATCTGGCCCCGGGGCCTGGGACGCACCCGAGGGCGCCGCGCGGTCCAGGAATCGTTAGTTCTCCCGGAGCGGCGCCTGGACGTGTCTCCGAGAAGCTGGACGCGGACCCGGGGCCGGCCGCTCTGGTCACCCGCGTTCTTCTCCCCGCTCGCAAACCCGAGGCTTCAGCTATGACCCCGGTGTCTGGGGGTGGACTCGAAGGTCCCGCAGTGCTGCTCCCCAGGGCTGCGCTTCTGCACTGTCCCTCATTAACTCAGTAACGTCGGGCCGGACAGTCCGCTGTCTCGTCCATCCATTGGACTCTCAGCTCCTTCTGTGCTGGGGCCGCTTTGCGTTCGCGGCGTTTACGAGATGGGGGGAAGGGGACAGGGAGGTGGGGCAGGACCCGGTCTCACGTGCCTGAGCCCCGCGTCGACCAGTCACCGGGTGCACCCGGCGGCGTGGGCTCCCCCGGCTTCCCAGGGACGCGGCGCTGTCCTCGGACACGGGAAGGACGCGGGGTTGGAGGGGACGACGCGCGACCCCGCCTGGCCCTGGGGCCCCTCCTGAGTGGTGCGGACGGGCTGCAAATAAAAAGATCTTAGAGTAACTGGAACTGAGGGCAGGCCCCGCTTACGGCCTCGCTAACGGCGCCCGGCTCAAGCGGCGAGGACGGAGGGGAGGGCGCCCCGCTGCCTGTTTAGACAGATAAGAAACCCGCTCGCTGGGAAGGAGGGCCCGGGCCGGGCGCCACGAACGCGTCACCAACGTCCCCTTCAAGTCGGGCACCGAGGGAGCCCGAGCACCGCGATCCGGACGACTGGCTTCTGACCCTTAGAAACAGGGATGGAAACGACAGTGGTGGTAACGGGCCTAGGAAGGGACCCCCAGGCCGACAGGTGGAATAACGAGACCTGGTTCCCCAAAACGCGTTTGAAGATCCGGTGACTGTGGCCGCCGGCCGGGTGTCCGACGGGTCAGAGGCCAACCAGGCGGCAGGTCCTGCGGGAAACCCGCGCGGCGACGCCTCAGGCCGCGGCAGCTGGTCGGTCCCTTAACTTGGGGGGGGGGCGCCTTTGACGGGAGCGCAGGCCAAGCGGAGGAAGCCTGGGCCCGTCGGCGTCCACTCGGAAGGTGTCCCGCTGGCGACACCTCGGAGCTGGGGGGGAGGGACCGCGCGCCGCGACCTCCCTGCCGGGGCTGCGGCGGTGCCACCGACCCCGCCGGCCTAGGACGCGCGGAGCGCGGGGCAGGAGGCGCCGAGAGGCTCCGCACTCACCGAGCGGCAGGCCGTCCCCTCGCGGCCGGGAGGCCGGGATCCGCGGGCAGGAAGGCCGCGAGCGCGGGATGCGCTTCCGGGGCCCGGCTCCGCGCCCACGTCAGCACCGCGGCCCGGGGCGAGCAAAACGGGAAAAGGAGGCACGTGCTTACCAGGCCGTGAACGTGTAAAAATGAAGTAAAATAGGTTTTTAAGTCAGTCATTCCATAGTGGAAAAACACTCCCACAAAAAGCTTGTTTCCGCCCGGTTTCGAACCGGGGACCTTTCGCGTGTGAGGCGAACGTGATAACCACTACACTACGGAAACGCCGCGGCAGCCAGCGGCGCGAGCCGCCTGTTCCCGCCGCGCCCCTCCCGCCTCCGCGCCGGCGCCTGGGAGCGCCCGCGCTGCGCCTGCGCGCCCCCTGCCCCGCTCCCGCGCTGGACGCCCGGATGGCGAGAGCGGAAGGGGCTCCAGCCCTCGCGAGGGGCTGCTCACGGCTCCTCAGCCCGAGCGTCTCACGCAGCCGCTGCCCTTTCCCTAAGGTTCCCCCGCCCCGAGCCTTCCTCCGAGCGATCGGCGGGCGGGCGCGCCGCGCGTGGGGGCGCCGCCGCCTGCTCCGCGGGAAAACTCCTCCGCGGGCGCCGGAGGAAGAAATAAAATTGCGTCGCGCCCACCGAGCCAGCCAGGAGTCGAACCTGGAATCTTCTGATCCGTAGTCAGACGCGTTATCCATTGCGCCACTGGCCCGCGCGGGGACCGAGGCGGCGGCCCGTCTTCATCAAAACCCCGACGGCGCGGCTGTCCCTGGGGAGCCGGGGGCGCCCCGGCTGACGGCCTGGTCTCCGCACGCCCGGTGGGCGGCCCTGGAGACCCGCGTCCCTCCTCCCGCGCACACCGGCCCCGGGCCCCGTGAGCAAACGGGCTCTGCCGAAAGCAGCGAGCGGCAGGAACCTCAGGAGGCGACCTGAGCCCAAAGCCCGGTCGGGCCGGTCGCGGCGGGGAATCGCGCTCCACGTCTCTAATTCTTTAGTAACAGGTCCTGTCGCCTAAGCAGACCCTGCCCGCTGTCCTTGCTCGTCTAGGTCCGCACACCTTTGGAACGCGGGAAGTAATCCCTCGCGCGCCCGAGGAGTGACCACCCTCCGGGGAGCACCTGGCCTGTTACCTGTCCTGCACCTAGTTTTCTCCCATTTTCCCTCCCTTATTCCGAATGCACAAAAGAAGCTACAAAATTGTCATTCCCCAGAGCGTTTGAGATCTTGCTCCCCTGTAATGTCTCTTTAATATATAAAAAGATAAATCCATAAGATTTCAAAGGGAAACCAATTATATTTAAATATATTCTTAAAATATTAAAAATGCATGGTATGATATATTTGTTCTCCTTTATTAATGCACAATAACAGCAGGAGGTCTAATCAATACTGAAATTTCAAAGCAGTACTGAGCATAATTATTTTAACAAATGATATTTTAAGAAATTTGGAACAAATCAAATTTGTAAGAAAATATTTGTAATTTCCAATAGTGACAACGTCAAAACTGCTGAAATACAACTGTGACGTGTTGCCTATAGTCATAATGGAAGAAAACACAAAATGTCAGTTATTACTTGACAGAATATAATATTAAAATTCGAAGTTCACAGACTACCCCTTTTCCAGTTTCTCTGCCAAGCGTTTGGAAAAGGGCACCGCGGGCCACTCCCACGCTTCTTTACATTATTGTCGTGTCTGCGACACAGCACTCTGCCCCTGCTCCCATTCCCCGTGTGTGGCACAAAGCCAAGGTGAGGGGCCTTTCCAGGGGCCTTCACGGTCACACTGGGAACTGGGAAAATAAGAGTTCACACCCTGATTTTCGGAAGTGATTGCTCTGTCTCAACTTTCTCCCGAGACTTGCCTCTGGCATGTTAACTCCTTTGACTTCCTAGAATGTCTGTACAAATTTTGACTGCTGCCAAAGGGAAAAACCAAACCAGATCCGGTAGGCTCTGCTGTCCTGAATGTCTGCCGCAGTCCGGTCAAGGACGTCTCAGGTGTGACTTTTGTTTATAACTCCCTTGGCTCCGAGCAGGCTAATAGAGATGACGGCTCATCTTACAATATTAAAGAAACAGGTACTTACTTCATGGCGTTCGAGTCGAACTGTGTGTTGAGTTCGTTGACTTCCAAATGCAAGAAACGGCAGAGCCACGCTGCCCCCGAGCGCGTGAGCAGCCAGGAGTCGGTCCTCGGCGCGTGAGAGGGGAGCCCTTCAAACCCGCCCAGCCTGGAAAGACCCGGCTGGCGATTTCAGCATCACCGCCCGGACAACAAACACCAAGCAAGGCAGCCCAGCATAGTTACAGGTTTCAGCTGGGAAGATGCTTTCACAGCTCCGGCGACAACTTGTAAACTGCTCAGTTTCACTACAGCCGTTTGTTCAGATGATATCCCCAAGGACGGATTTTCTTGACAGCACAGAATACGTTGGGAACAGCTACAAATGCTCACACCGGCCCCGCGACAAAGGAGACATTCTTGTGAACGCTCTCAGCTGGGTATCTTATCAAAACATCCTCTGGACAAGTCTTGGGGCAAGAAAGGGCCTCCCCTTCCGTAGCTTCGGGGAGAAGGGGTCGCCCTCTTCTCTCTTTCCAGACCCCGCTTGCCTTCGGAAGCCCCGCGATTGTGAGGTGCGGCCCTGGAGCTGCACAGGCGGGCGGAGCCCAACCTACCCGCGTGGGGCGGGCAGTGGCTGGGATTTTAATCAAAAGCCGTGAAACAGGGATCATGTAGCCGGCGCCCCGCGCGGGCCGGCGGTTGCTGCCGGGACTGTGCGGTGTCCACGGGGCGCCCGCCCGGGGCGCGTCCTCGCGCGGGGTCCCCCCCCCGGCTCCGCGCCCGCCCCGCGCCCGCCCCGCGCCGAGGCGCTCCGTGTTCCCGTCATAACCGCGAGGTTTCTTAGGTCTTTGGGGGCGAAGGGGAGGCTCATCTTTAGGGTCCGGGGAAGCATCGGGGCTGCTCCAGATTCTCGTAGGGAGAAAATAAATAAACAAATGCACCGAACAAAAGCAAAGATCCTTCTCTTTCCCCATCGGCTTGGACGCGAGCCGGCGGGCCGGCTCCGTGGCTTAGCTGGTTAAAGCGCCTGTCTAGTAAACAGGAGATCCTGGGTTCGAATCCCAGCGGGGCCTTTTTGCGTGTGGCTTTTTCCCTTTCAGCAAAGGGGATGGGTGATCACAGTGAAATCTTAAGGGTAAATTTTGCCAGTGGGGCTGCACAGAAGTGTTTTACATGCGTCTGAGGATGGACTTTCTTGTTATTTACAAAAAATAAAAAATAAAAATAAGGAGATGAATTTGTTGTTCATTTGAAGAAAATTTCCATATTTTTGTTCCACGTGTTCTTTTTTCAGCCAGTACAGAAGGACCCAGGGACAGCCGAAGGCAATGTCACCAAATGTAAACTACAAGCTGCATGACCTCTGATCCTTCTGTCTTCTCTCCTGGGAAAACCCCAAAGGGGCGCCCTCTCCCAGTCTGCGGGGATGTTTAGAAAGGGATGCTTGACAGGTGTGTGCTGAGAAGGCTGCAGCAGCGCCATTCGTAGCAGCACTGAAAGCCGACCTTATAGGTAACACGTGTAAGGGGCCGGGGAGTCTCCTGCTTGTTCTGAGCTTATCTAGCTGTACACTCAAGATTGGTGGACTTTTCTGAATGGATGTTATATGCAATAAATAGTTTTTAAAAGAAAAAGAAAAAAAAAAGAGATGAGTAGCTTCTGCATCTACTAAACCTGGCAAAGGGGGCAGGGGGTGCTTGATACCAGGCTTTCCCCACAGCAGCTTCTGCACACACACTGAGGGGTTTCTGAAATCATGGTATCACCGATTCAGCCTCAGGTGATGAAGACAGGCTTTGGCAAAGCATTTGGGAAGGTGACATTTCTTCTCTTTTAGAAGACTCAGAAATACCAGAATTTCCAATATAATTTCCCCCAGACACTGGCACCTGGTGCCAGCTGGAAAGGGCGCGTCCAGGTGCATCTGATAAGGTCTTCCTCAGGGTGCCTCATGCCCAGAGGCTAGAGCTGGGGAACGGAAGGACACAGATGTTTCCTAAGAATCTGTCACCTGCTCAGTACTGTGTGTGGTGACCGTTTCCCTTGAAGGGGAAAAGGGAAGGAGAGGGGAGTCGAGGAGCTGATAAAAATCTGTGACCGGTTTCCTTTCTGCTCTCAGGGAGGGGTTTCTGTGGGAGCCCCGTCTATTCCGGGTGAGGTTTCACACACACATTACAAATTAAACCAGAAAAGCAACTGCCCGAGGCTCCCAAGGGTTTTTTTGTGTTTTTTTTAAAGTTTGGACTCTGCTTTCCTTTGACTTTTGAAAATCACAATTTGAATACAAACGAATACTTTTAAAGCAGGGATAAATCAAGTTCTCCTCCCTGGGATATACAATGTGGGAGGGTGGCGGGCGGTGAACAGTGTGGGGTGAGCAGTGCTTGGGGCGGAATGAGGAAAGGACACTGAGACTCACATCTCATCCCTTTGAGCAGCAGAGCTGTTTGAGTTGTGTTAGGTCAGAGCTTACGGGAAGGTGATTGTTCCTGGTCCTTCTCTGGGGCAACGTAGGGGAAAGCAGGCGACTGGCTGAACTATTAGGGCCTTCAACAGTGATTTCCAAAGACCACCCAAGTTTGTTTGTTTCCCAAATACAAGGCACTGCCATTAAAAATTTCCCAAACATTGCCTCCTCCTGGAAAAGTACTGTTAAAATTCCAGGATGTGGCTTCAGTCACCTGCACCAGGAATAACCTTTTAAGCAGTGAGAATGGAGTCACCACCCAAACAGGGGCTGAAGGTGGGCAGCCAGTGACACTGTGGCCTTTTGGTGAGTGTCTGGACCCTCATGGGACAGCAGCCCCTGTGCAGCGTGCCCTGGTGAGCCCACTGCCCTCAGGCCTGGGATGAGTCTTTGGTAAATAGAACTCCATTGCTTGGTAAACAGCATTCCCATGGAGGCTTCTTTCCTCTGTTTTTGTTTTTTGTTCCACTTGTTGCAATAAAGAATGGAAGGTGCAGGTGCTGCTTTCAACAATCAGACAGACTTATTTATTAGGTTAAGACCATGGGCAACATCTGTGCTGAACACTGGAAAAGTACAATCCAAGTGGGAGATATGAGCGTGGATAAATTTGCAGTCTGTTGGCCAGACAAGCTACAGGTATAAGGAAAATGCAGATACAGACAGGAGGAATCAGGCTAGCTGTGCTGAGCAGAGACACCGCATTCAGGGGACCCGAGGAGAAGAGTGTGGTAGGAAGGCCACATGGGGAGAGTGCACAGGGCATGGTGTGGAATCAGGTGGCAGCTGGTGCTAGTTGGAGGTGTGTTTGAGGGGTTAAACAGGACGTTGGGGTGAAGGCTGAGGGGGCAGGAAGCTGAGACAGTGGTTGATGAAGTGGTGATATCACTGAGGGGTGATTCCTGGAAATTCCTCTGAAATGGAGAGAGTCTAGATCATAAGGAGGAGAGAAGTGGAAACTATAGAGCCCACAAAGTGGGGGGGGGGGGATGACCCACAGCCAAGGGAGCAACAGGCCGGTGCAGAGAGGAACAGGGTCTGAGACACAGCTGTGCACACAACTTTGAATTCTATCTAAAATCCTCTGTTCTGTCCACCTTGCGTCTGACACCTGGCCCTCCTCATGGCATTTCTCCTCTACTCCCCCTTGCCAATTGCTCAGACCCCACAGCAATAGGGTCAGTTTCCTTTAACCTGTAGGATATTTGAGATACAGGCCCTAAGGATACAGGCCCTAAGGCTTAGGATATTTGACATACAGGCCCTAACACTCTAGGGGCAGCCCAGCTGTTCATCATTGGCCTGGATTAACCTCACTTTTCCTCCATCGCAATGTTCCCTCCAGGTTCCTTTATGGGGTTTCAGCCTTGGGTCTTCTGTTCCCAGAACCCTTTGGATTTCTTCTTGCCTATTCCTTTATATACCCCTAGTGTGGACACCAGGATGTTTCTGTCATAACCCCATGACCACCTAACTCCATCTTGATCCCTAAGCTGTCTTTTGAGTTTGTTTCAAGTCCTTCCCTTTAGGAGTGGGCCTCAAGGGATAGGAGAACAGAAGTAGTTGAAGACTCACCTCCCTGGCCCCTGAATATTGGTACAGAAACAGATTAGAAAGATCCTACACCCCACACACTCTAGCAGCAGCAATGCAACCATCCAAGACTAATCGATCCCTACCCAACAGGAAGCAATGGGAGCTGGGCAAAGCTGGCAACTGAAGCCTCAGGGGGTGGTGGCAGACAGGGTTAGAGCAAAGGAGAACAGCTAAACTGGCATCGTTCTTAAGGTGCCCCTTGGTTAGACTGGGTAGAGATTAGTTTAGAATGAAGTGCGTCTGTGTCTCCAGAGGCAGCATCCTCCCTCATGGGGGACAGTGGGATCTCGTTGGAAGGGTCCTTGGCATCAGCAACTACTGTGACACCCTCAAGCTCATCAGTGATCGGGCAGATGGTCAGGGGCTTTTTACCGCAGGACCACAAGCAGAAGAAGGGTCGTAGGGGGCCAGGGAAAGGGGTGTTGGAGAAAGTGTAGATGTGGGACCCATCAGTCATGTTGTAGAATGCAATGTGTCCTGATTCATAGTCCAGGAAAATCCCAACCCGGTGGGGGGGTCCTGCTAGGGTAAGAGGGGTCCGCAGGGGGGTGAGGGCCCAGTACCCATTTCCATACAGCTCCACAGCCCAGAACCCATTCTTGGGAGTCATGGGGTCAAATCCTTTCTTCATCACATCCTCCCTACACACCCCGATCACCCAGTCGGTCCTGTCTCCTACCTCCACCTCCCAGTAATGTCTCCCCGAGGTGAAGGCCTCCCGACCCAACACGCAAGGCCAGGAGTCAAATCTCTCAGGTTTCTCAGGCAGCTTCTGACGTGCATCTTCCAGACGGACAGATTTGTAACCCTCATACAGGTAGAGGTGGGGGTGGGCGGTGTCTGGATCCAGAGTCACATCAACTAGACAGGGAGAGGAAGTGGGTCTGAGCATGAGTGGATGTGAGAGGCTGCAAGACCTGTCCTTCCTTCTCCAATGAGATAGGAGCTGACAGGTCTCCTCCGAGGAGAGCTACTCGGTCTGCTCAGCTGTCTCTATTCCCCTCTTCCATCAACAGCCACAGGGTGACATATGAGCTGACTCCCCAGTGCCTAATGCCCTGTGTTGGATGGGGCTTGTCTCCTAGCCATCTCCCAAGAGCCCTCTATGTGCCTCAAGGAAAAGTTGATGCCATTTGCCATCATCCTTCCCCTCTCTATCCTCATTGCTATAATGTGTTGGTGCTTTTATTTCCAAGTATTGTAGGACTTTGAATCCCTGGGGACGAAGCTTCAGAGCCCTTGAGAGGTTGAGTCACTGACCTGCATGCAGTGTAGCCTTTTTCCACTCTGCAATGAGACAGAAAGACAGTCAGTGACAGGTCTTATTTAGAGAGAGAGAGAGAGAGAGAGAGAGAGAGAGAGAGAGAGAGAGAGAGAATCTTGAGGGTGAAATAATAACAAGAAGACAGAACTTACTGAGCTCTTCCAGGAGTTTCTCTGGAAAAAAAACAAATAACTAATGACCTTCTATAAAGGACATAATGGGAGCCACACAACTAGTGTGAGAAACACACAAAGGAGTAAGTGTTAAATCATGACTATTCAATTACCGAAACACGATCAATACTGAAGAACAAGGGTTGTTGTGTTTTCTAAGAAATAAGCAGGAAGTGCCTACTGGTCTGGGATCAGATCTTTCGTCATTACTGGGAACCCAGGTAGTCATGAGGAGAGAGCCTCGGGGGAGTAGGGAGCAAAGATCCGGTCTAACATCTGCTAGAACTGGCTCTGACTCTTCCTGCACCCAAACCTCTGTTCTTGTTCAGATCGAGTACCAGAGACTTCAAGAGCCTTATAATCCCCTCTGACTTTCACAATTCTAGAGTCAGAAATCTTCCAGTGGCAGTTCTCCTAAAGGACTTGGATCCAACCTCACTCGGAAGCACTCCTGACAAGTAGCCTGAGATTCTGTGGCTTACCTGTAGAGCTGAATTTATCCTTCCTCTGTCTGGACCTTTCCTTGTATAGTCTCCAGGTGAAAAATATGGACCCGATGGTGAGAATTCCTAGGACCACTAATATGACAGCCACAGCCACCATCCAGGGAGTCAGCCTTGGGAAGGAAGGAGCTAAAACAAAGTCCCCCCAAAAGGACATCTGTTGAGAAATTTTGAGCAAATCCGGCTCCTCTTCTGGTTCCAAAGGGACTTGGAGGAGGGGATGACCTGGACCTCTCCCATTCCTCCCATGGAGTCCAAGGCCACTCAGGTTTTTCAGAAAAAAATAAAAATAAAAATTGATCTTAGGTAGGAAAGAGCAGAAAAAGAGAGGAAGGAAGATGCACAAGAGTCATTTTGGGACAGAACCTGTGAAATAAAGGAAAAAATGGACTAATTCATGTTGTTATGGAAATTCCTCCTTAATGATCAATGGAGGATCTGAGCCAAGGGGATGAGGGAAGTAAGTCAGGAAGGGGAAGTATCACTTCCGTGTGACTCAGTGACCAAAGGAGAAGGAACAGTTCCTGCCAGGACCAGAGGTGGTGTTGGGGGAGCAATGGGAAGATTTGCTTTCCTGAGGACCCTGGATAGAGCCCTAGCCTGGGATGGGGAGGCGGAAGGGGATGGGGTGAGGGTGGGAACAGGAGAAGGTAATCTTCTTGTTTACTACTGGATCAGGAAGGCCTGCGGGGACAAACCTTCTCTATCTATGGTGTATCTACTAAGATGGAAAATTTGGGATTTCTATTAGGTCTGGGTGCAGTTCATGCCTTCAGCGTCTTTATGCTTCAACTGAAGTTGGTGGGGGCTCCCTCAAGTCAGTGGGCAGGATTTTAGGTGGAGAAAGTAGACCATGAGGTCACGTGGTGCAGGTGTCCCAGGTGACCTGGCCCTGAAGCTGCCAGATAGGAACCCAGTATTGGTTTCACTGACCTGGTATGAGAATTCCTACTTCCTTCTCCTGGCCAAGAAGGACGTTCTGGATACAGCAGGACACATTCTTCATAGAGGTGTCCCTGATGGTCACTGAAGCTACTACAGTGAACAGGCCTCTTTCATCAGGGTTCTTGAACTCTGACGTGGATGAAAGCTTCTCTCCCTTGGGTGTTCTCCACTGCACCTGGGGCTCTGGGTACCAGCCCACTGAGGTGCACTCCAGCCGGGCCTCTCCATTGTCTTGAACTTCCATATGGATGTGAGGATCAGAGCCCAGAGCTGTGGAGAGAGAAGCTGGTCTTACTCCTTCAGTGGACACCCTCCTGGGAGCCTTATAACCACAGGGTTATGTAGCTGGAGAACAAAAAGCACAAGGGGACAGGGAGTGAGGGGGACTCCTCTCCACAGTTCATTACATGAGGAAACTGAGGTATACATAAAAGGAATTTCATAACCTCATCAGAAAGGGATACCGTGCGGGGGTTCAGTGGTTGAAACGTGGGCAGGAGTTTGATGGGCAGACATGGGGCACTTGTCCAGTCAGCAGAAACACCAAGACTAATGGCTAGTGATGAGTCGGTGGTCTAGGCTGGGAGCTCCAGAGGTGAGAGGGAGCTCTGTGGGTGGAAGTGTTATGAGAAGGCTTTGGGGAGGAGAAAAAGAAAGTCAGGTATTTGAAGATAAGTAGAGGAGTATCCTTGAGGAGAGTGTCCTGGCTGGAGGTCCTTTGCACTGTGATCATAGCTGACAATTTAAGTTTCCTTTACCTGTGATATTGATTCAGAAATTTTCTTGAATTTTTTCAACCTCATTTCCCTCAAACAAATATGTCCTAACATAAATCAATATCTGCTTTCCTGGTCTCTTCAGCTTAATTATTTTCTTACACTTCCCCAGAAAAACACTCAGCTACACAGAAGAGTCCAAACACATGTCCACAACTATGGGTCTAAATCCATATGCCAGGTTTTTGTGTATAGGTGAGAATGTGTGTTCTTCTCATGAAAAGGACTGCCACTCTCAGCAGATTCTCAAAGGTGTCTGTCACTCATAAAAGGTGACAATGACAGTTTTGTGCTATCAAAACATGTAATACACATTTAAGATAATTCCCTAAAAAGGAAATGTGATTTACACATGATGTTGCCACAGGGCACAGCCTGCTACGAGGCAGGGATCCAGATATCACTCAAATTTTTCAAACTTTACCTTCATTTGAATATATACATGAAGGGCAATATATTTGTATATCATATTTTAGAGCAGCCTGGGGTACAGTAATAGTATCTTACCAGTATAGAAGGCTTCTGGAGTTGACGGTTTCTCATATATTGTCCAATTTTATTTCATTCTTGCAAAACCTTGTCGGGTAGATGCTCCCCGGTTTTTACAGTAGGAAACGTGGCTCGAGAAGAGCTTTGCTTGAGGCCCAGTAAGTGGGAAAGTCAGACCTCTGCACACTTTCCACCCGAAGGCTCCCCACGTTCGTTATTGTTTCACCCCAAATGTTGGCTTGGAGCGAAACAGGAAACAAAAGCAAAACCTTTTCTAGGTGGGTCAACAAGGGACCCTGCTTTGTGATCTCAGGAAATCAGAGGATACTATTTGGGGTATCAACCCCTAAAACAGCCTCAAAGTGCGCACGGGGACGCTGCCCGGAGCCCCTGGTGATGGTGAAACATAAACTCACGTGTGTTCACTTCTGGGGCCGGATCAGGTACATGTGGGGGGGGGGGGGAGGGAGAGCTAATAGTGTTACAGAGTAAAAGGGGGAAATGCTTATCCTTAAATCCACAGGAAAAGGCAGGAGATGCGTGAAATGAATTTCTACAAGAAAGGCAGTTCGCTGCGCTCTCGCCCCCAGCCGCAGCCCCAGCCCCAGCCCCAGCCGGGCGCCACCGCCGTCCCACCCGAAAGGGGCTGGGCAGGGGAGTGTCCGCAAAGCCGCAGCCCCTAGGAAGACGCGCCGCGGGGGCCACGCGGAGGCGCTGCGCTCACCCGCCACCTGCAGGCGCGCGCGGGCCTCTCCGCGGCGCTCGCCCAGCCGCAGCGCGCAGCGGTACTCCCCGGCGTCCGACGCCTGCACCCCGCGGATCCTCAGCGCCGCGCGGCCCCGGGCCAGGCCGTCCTGCGCCAGCGCCGCGCGGCCCCGGTACCGCGCCATCTGCTCGGCGTCCTGCGCGCGCCCGTCCCGGATCACGAGCACCGCGGGGGCCTCGCGCTCGCGCAGCCAGCGCAGCTCCAGGCGCGCGGCGCTCACGTTGGGCGGCAGGTGGCAGGGCAGCTCCGCGTCTTCACCCACCATCGCGAGGATGGGCTCCGGGGGCCCGACCACGTCCAAGCCGGCTGCCAGAAACCAGGGCGTCAGACGGGGCGGGCCGCGGGCCGAGGGCTGGCCCGGCCCGGGCCCCCCGCCGAGCGCAGCGGCCTCGCCACCGTCCCTCTCCTACCCGGGACGCCCGACAGGGTCCATGGGGGGCCCGTGGCAGCCTCCGGGGGAACCAAGTGCTGAGAAGTCTCAGCCCTGCAGGCCAGAGGCGAGGGGAGACGCACCTGAGTCCAGCCGGGGCAGCTGCAGAAGCAGGAGCGCGAGGAGACTCCCGCGGAGGCGGGGCGCGGGCGCGGCTGCCATCTGCCCGCCGGAGGCGCGGGGCCGGGGCCTGGGAGACAGCGGGCGGGTCCTTCCCTGGGGCCGCGCACCCCGCGCGGACCTCCAGTCCAGCTGCCCTCCCACCACGTCAGTTAGGTCGGGTCAAGCGCATATAAAGCAACAAAACGGGCCCCCAAACCCTGAGGAGGCCTAGGAGAGGGGACCTGCGAGACAGAGTGCCCACGAATGGGGTGCGTATAAAGGAACGAACCTTGGAACCGCTGTTCTCAAAAAAAACACACACCCTCTTCTTTCGAATATAGTGATTTGGTATCTGCTTTTGGCCATGATGATAAAGTGGTGGAGGCAGAGGTGGAGGCCCCCCGACGGGACAGGAGCTGCGGACAGCCAAGGGCTCCAAGTGCAGAGGGCCTGGGACTTGGGGGCAAGGGGCCAGAGGGAGAGGAATCGCAGACACTGACCTGGCTCCTGGAGGAAAAGGCGCGGAGCAGCCACTGCTCCCGAGTGAGGAGGCTGGCAGGGGCCCCGGGCAAAGTTAAAGGCCGCGGGAGCAGGAAGGGGGAAGTGCTCTCCCAAGGCCTGCCCCCCGCCCTGGTGTATTTACTCTGGAAAACTGGAGGGTCTGTGGATGTGCGGCCTGCTGCTCAGAGGACAGGGTCTGCGCTGATGACTGGGCTAAATAAATGGGATAGAGTGAAAAAGGAAGGGGGCCGAGAAAAGGCCAGGACGGGACAGGAGGCCTCCGTTCTCTTATCTCTAAAATGGGAATATTGTTAACAATAACCTTATTCAGAGAGGTGTTGGGAGAATTAAACGGGATTAAGCATGTAAAGCACAGAGCATACAGTAGGGATCAGAAGACGGTAAATTGTATTTTTAATTTTTTAATTTTTATGGGTTGAGAATTAAAGGTAGGCTGTGAGTAAGTATGTGTGACCCAGTTTTCAGGGCCCCAACATTGCCTCCCTGGGAGCAATTCATGAGGCCTGCAATTCCTTATTTGAGGATAAACTTCTTATTGTTATGGAAAAAATAAAAAATATAGGAAAAAATATTTTTAAAAAGTAGAAGTCTCCCATAATGTTTCCAACTAATGATAACCTCTACTCACGTTTTAGCTTATTTCCTCCCAGTTTTTAATTTTATGCTCATGTACATAAACACACACACACACACACACACAAAACCAGAACTGATAAGGATTTTGCATAGTTTGAGGCATGGTTAACAGTTATGTGATATCATATTGTAGGTTTTTATAGTTCACAAGATTGTGGGACAGCTGGGTTTTGTTTTTTTCCTATTATAAATAGTGCACCTTACACATAGTCTTTGTCCGCATCTTTGATAACTTTCTGATAAATTCCCAGAAATACAGTCATCGGGTCAAAGGGAATGAGCATGTGACAAAAGTTTCTTCCTGAAACACTGAACCTATCTCACTATCAACAGGAATGTCCTTCTCACCTAACCCCTGCCCACACTGCTGAACTGGATCAAGTTGCTATCTTGCTAGGCATTTATATGATAGTGAGAGTGGTCACTTTTCATATTATCCACTGAATATGTTCTGGAAGTGAGCTCTTCAGACCAACTGCCCATTTGTTTCCTAGACAGATGCTAGTGCTGTTTCTTATAAATTTGTATAAAGTAAAGACGTCAGTTCTGTAATATATTTGTGGCAAAAATTCTTCATTACCACAATTTGTTGTTGGACTTTTAACTGGGTCTATGATTAAGACCAAACAAAAGACTGACCCACCAGACTGCTAGGAGAATGGCTTCCCAAATGCAAATCTGATCATGTCACTTTTTGCTTAAAAATCCCTAAATGTCTCCTTACTGATCCCAGCACCAAGTGCAGGCACCTTAATATGGTCAAGAAAATGCTGTAGGATCTACTGTTCTGCTTCCTTCCTCTCCTCCATTTTCTCCAAGGGCCTACCTACCCAATGGAGGAATTTTGGTGGAGATGTGGTTGTCTCAACCCACAACACCCTCTCAGGCATTAAGATGGCAGTGTTGGCTCCCCCTCTTCCCAGATGCTGGCTTTCCATGAATTGTGGGGATGCCCTGGAGAGGGCTCTGGCTCAGGGGCTTGGGTTTGTATTTTTTGTACATGGCCAAACCAAGCTAAGACAATGGACTGGGTGAAGGCGTCATGTATAGCACTGTATTCTGCGGCTTGCTACTGAGCTCTATGGTCCACTGCTCTTTCCTGGGCTGCACACTGTTGATGTGGTAACACTGACATCATTCCCCTACTTTCCAAGCCTGTGTTGAATTTATGGGCACTGTACACCACAGGCCCTGTATCCTTGAAGGGCGGGCAGTGAAGTGAGGAGGCCTGGAGAAGGTGGTGACAGGATTCTGTGCAGAAGGACCAGTAGGGGTGGTGGAGGTGCAGTGTGCCCTGGGGTCAGGGTGAGTGGAGACATTCTGAGTCATATTCCCGGAAGTACTGTTGAAATCGAGAGTTCCTAGAATAAACAAAAGGGCAAATGGGGCACTTAGGGAAGCCAATGAAGTGAGGTTGGATTGAACAAGAGAGGAGCAGAAGAAAGCAGGGAGGGACCAGGGAGTCTGAAGCAGTCTCTTTCCCCCAGAATCTACCCCACTGCAGCCTCTCCCTGTCACCTGGTGGGCAGAGCCCTCCAAGCAGGGCTACATTCACCCTCTGGAGGACAGGCTCTAGGAAACACCAGAATAAAGAGTTTAGGAATTTCAGGAGCAGGCCATGAGTTCATTCACCTTGTTTTCTCTTGTCATAGCTGTCACTCTTGTTCCTTGATCAGGCCTGGTCCTAGTTAGAGTTCCACCAAAAACAGACCCTGAGACAGATATGCGGGCAAGTAATTTATCTGAGATGTGGTCTCAGAAAACACTGTGGGGAAATGAGGAAATGAGACAGGGAGGAGCCAATAGTGTGATGGATCCTGGGTACAGGGTGGGCACCTGGGCTCAATCTGGCTGGGGACTAGTTGAGAGATTGTGTGGAACTAGAAGACACCCGACTCAGAATTGTCTCAGAAGGAAGAACACAGAAGGATTTATCCACCACCCAGCTCCTCATTGGCTGAGGATTTTCTAGGATGAACTCCTACAGGTGAGTGTGAGTGTGTGTGTGTGTGTGTGTGTGTGTGTGTGTGTGTGTGAGAGAGAGAGAGAGAGAGAGAGAAAGAGAGAGAGAGAGAGAGAGGAGAGGGGGAGAGGAGGGGAGAGGAGGGGAGATTGAGAGGCACTGAATGTGAGATTCAGAAGGCATCTCTTTTTCCAGGTCCCAGGGCCAAGTCCCCTCCTCACCGGTCACTCAGTAGAATACAAAGAAGCTGCTTAAGCATGAAAAACGCACAACTGGGAACAGCCTGTGGAGCTTATCTGGCCTTTTAATTATTATTTTTTTGTCTCATTTCAGAGGCAATGTAAGTTTTTATAAATTTTTTTATATGGTCTTCCGATTCCCTGAGTGTTGTGGCGTCCCTGCTCACTCCCAGGACAGAGGCCTGTATGTGTACAGGTGTGTGTGTGTGGTTGGGTTTGGGATGGGCAGGTGTTGAGGGGGACATAAGCACCCTCTTCCCAAAGCCAAGGACTCTCCTGCAAGTTGCTGAGCTGTAAGGAGCAGGGGAGAGATGGGAGGACACAGGGAAGGGCTGGGGTTAGAGAATGGAGCCAGCAACTGTGATGGAGACTCTGGGACTCATTCAGAAACTTTTGAGTGAGAGATCTGAGGATACTGAGTGAGAGTCCAAAGCCTTTCCTTTCCCTCGGGAGGTGGCACTGCAGTGCCCTCAGGACCATAACAGTGAAGACAGGCTTCCTGACTGCCACTCGATGGTCTGGTTGGGCCCAGCACCCCTATACCCATACAATGCTCCCTTCCTGTGACCTGCAGATCCCAACCTGGCCATTGCATACACTTCTTCTAGAAGAATCTTCCCAAGGCACAATTCTTAACATGGTTCTACAGTGTGATAAAAATCCCACTGAAGTTCATCTAGCTCCCTTCTTCCCAAATTTATGTTTGTCTTTTAAGTATGAGTTTAAAGGGCTGGTTGTGCTCAGTGATCGCAGGTCACATGTTGGTTAAGAGGTTGGCCTCTAGTCCCTTCTCAGCCCTGTGTGACATGGTCACTGTGAATCCATCCCTGGACAAAGTCACCCTGCACAGCCAGGCAGTGAAGCACTTGACCATGGCTCTGACAGTGGACCCTTGAGGGAACCAAGAGGGGTGTGGCCTTCATAGTCACCTACAGTGACCTTTACCCTTGGTGCCCTGAGAAGGGAACCTCAGGACTGCACAGGACCCTGCCCAGCAGGAACAATGGCTGCAAAGGAACAGACTAGAGGTAGAGGGAGGGGACAGAGGCAGAACATCTTCCAGCAGCACTACTTTCAGTGTGAATGATATATGTCACTTAACTTGGCTCTGTCTCAGTTTCTACATTTTCACTGAGGCACCTCACAGGGGTATTGTGAAGATTAATGAGTGAAATCAGAGAAGCACTCAGCACAGCACCCAGTACATTTTAACTTATCTATAAATGTTAGCTATGGTTGTTCTTTGAGTGTTGAAGTCCCTTTGTGGTCACCAGAGAATGTCACTGGACAGAGGACCCCACCCTGAGTGGATCTGCCAAGGGCCAGCTGGTAGTGTGTGGGTTCTTGACTTCATGCAGCTTTATGCTGATACCAAAATGAAATTTATTCTCTTGACTTCATCTGTCCTTGGGTGTGGTTGGCAAATGGCATGAATTTGATTTCTGCTGTCTCCCTGATTAGGGTGATTTAAGCTATTGAAGCCCTGGTTGGGGAGGAGAAGTGCAAAGTATTTCCTCTTAAGTGTCCCTGGTTTAGGGAAGACAGGATTTACTACATGGCTGCAAACTGCTGTTTAAGTGTCTGTCTCAGTTTCCCTCTTCTGCTTGTCCTGGCTTACTAGCTTGTCTTAGTTCCAAGCCAGCTGAGTCACCTTAGGAAAGTTAATTCACCTTCTGCACGCTCCACTCCTTATCTGTCATGTGGGAAAAATTGAATGAATCTCAGTGAAGTGCTTCACTCAGTGTTTTGTTTTGTTTTGGACATTCTCCAATCATTTTATTATCTTGTTTCATGGTGCCATATTACTATGCCTTTCACACCGTTTACCATTCCCACTTCCATAATTCAAATGCCAAGAAATTACTACACATTCCCTTATACAGTCAAAAATAGACTTACTGGAATGTTTTTAGTCACAGCTGAAGGCAGCAGTGTTCATAGCACTTAGCTGTCGTTACACCCATAAACGTGGAAACTGCAAAGCAACTGTAACGAGAGAAGCGCTTTGCGAACATGGGTGGCCTGGCTACACAGGCTTCCTGACCCCCACCTGAGTGCAAGAGCACATGTCCTCAGGCCATGAAAGAAACGGTAGGAAATCTCCTATCAGTGTTGAACTACAGACACAGACAGTGAACTGGCAAGCATCTCGTTTCAGATTAGATCCTTGGAATGTGGCAAAACAGAGGCTGGCTGTCCTGGCCTTGAACATAATTATTAAAAGCACATTTTGCTAGAAAGGAAAATGATACTGGACATTCTCAGTGCTCCAGTTTGAAGTGATACTTGCCTCTTAGTTTCCTGAAAAAGAAGCTTTGAAAGTTATATACATGGGTTTCATTTAAATTATACAGCAGCCTGGCTGGGCTTGGCTCAGCGGTTGAGCATCGACCCGGGATTCTAGGCGATCAGGGTTCGATTCCCACTCAGGGCACGTGCCCAGGTTGCGGGCTACGATCAGTGACTCTCCCATCATTGATGTTTCTATCTCTCTCTCTTTCTCCTTCTCCCTTCCTCTCTCTGGAATCAATAAAGATATGTAAAAATAAAAATTTGTATCTTTAAAAAAATAAAAATAAATTATACAGCAATCTTTTATTATTATTATTGTCCCAGGCTTCGTTTAATGAAGATCTCCGTCATCAAATCAAGTGCGGTATTTCACAACTGTAAGAATGAAGATCACCAATAAAAGGATGACTGCAGCCAGCGCCATGATGGCTCTTAGTTTGCATCCACGCCACCACAACTGCCCCCGAAGCTGTTTGGATCTGTTGCTAAAAGCGGTTCTGTCATCCGATAAGCTTTCTGATTTGTCCTGAAGTTCATCTCGTCTCTCCCCTCTTTCAATTACCTTTGTGATATTTTCTTGCATGACATCAATAACTTCATCCACCTGGTTCTGAACATGCTTAATTTTATCATTTCTCAGAACAACTCTTGGTCCAGATGGTCCCCTTAGAAAAAAGTCCTCTTCTTCATCTGAATCATCTTCCAAAAGATTTCTCCTTTCACTTTTCACAGAACCAGTGACATCGTCATCATTTAGGTGGCGCTTAAACTTGGGAGGCATGTTTTTCTCACCCTACAGCACTCTTTTACTTCCCCGCAGAGTAAGAACACAGCACCTGAGTCCCCGAGGAGGCCTCGTGTGGCGGGAAGCGAGCAGCCAGTGGAGCAAGAAGGCAGGGAGCTGAGGCAGTGGGCGTCCAGCCGGCGTGGCCACGCGGCCACAGCTGCCCCCGGACTCATCCACTCAGTGTTTTTAGAAAGTACTTTATCACTGTGACACTTTGCTCTTAAGGAGGCCCTGGGCTCCAGGCTGGGCAACAAGAAGCAGAGACGTTACTTCAGCTTGAGGGTCCTCATTCCCATCAGCTGAGCCTGAGGCCACTGTGGTCTCCAGGAAAGGGTCAGGCACTGGGACAGTCACAAGGGCATTCCCTACTTCTCTTTGGGCTGGGCAGATGGTCAAGGCAGTGGGATCCCAGAGCAAAATCCTGAAAACAGGCCACAGAGGCCCAGAGAAAGAGGTGTTTGTGAAGGTGTAGATATGTGATCCATCGATGGCATTGTAGAATGACACCTCCCCCTTCTCATAGTCCAGGAAAACCCCAACTCTTCGAGGAGGGTCACCAAATGACAGTGGGGTCCGGGGCTCCGTGAGAGCCTGACAGTCATTCACCTTATACATCCCCGCTATCCAGAATCCACTCTCGGGGTTTAATTTAATTAAACATTTTCTCTCCACATTCTCTCTACACACCCCAACATACCACTGTGTTCTCCCTACCACGTCCACCTCCCAGAAATGTCTGCCGGTCGTGAAACTCTCACAGCCCAGCACACAGAAATTCCCAGAAAATCTTCTGGGGTTGTCTGGCAGGCTCTGCTCTGTGTCTGTCCACTGCAGGCTCCTGCGGTCCTCAGAAACAAGGAGATTGGGGTGCGCAGTGTCCGGGTCCAGAATAACATCCGCTGAAGAGGGTTCAGAGATGGAGTGGGATCAGCCATGGTTCCCGGTCCTCAGAGCCTCAGCCTTCAAGGCTGAGCCCAGAGTGTGAGGTCCCCAGCCTGCCCTGATGTGACCCTCAGCAATGCCAAGAGAAACAACAGGTGCCTTTTGTCTGTGAGGAAGGGGAGGCAGAGGAGGGTGGGGGTCTGCCTAACCTGCTTCTTCAGCTGGTGCCTTCCTTCTACCTTTTTCCTGTTTCCCTCCCCAAATGTCCATGCCCACCTATGCTGTATAGTCACATAGATTCAAATTCCAGCCCTCGCTCTACCCTCCTGAGCTGGATGACTTCCTTCTCTGCACAGTCTCTTTTCCTATAGACCCAACCTATGTAGGATCTCCACTCTCAATTTGATATCTGTAAAATAGGAGTAAAAATACTGATCTCTAGAATACAGTAAGACAAAATGTGCTATATTTAGTCCAAGGCTGGTCATGGAGGAAGTGCCTGGTGTGATAATAGAGACCATGTCTCTGCTTTGCTTGGGGACATGCTGGGGGCTCTACATGCTCTGGGATCCACTCCCCAGCTGTCCCCACCCTCTGGCCCCAGGAAGTAGTCCTCCTTGGACAGCATCACTGGGCTCCCTTGCCTCTGGTTACCTGTTGGGTTTGGCCAGGGCAGGTACTAGCTGAAGACTGGGAGCAGAAAGGAAAGAGAGGCACAGCACTGCCTTCCCACCTCCTCCTATGGAGATGCTCTAACAAAGCAGGACTCCTCTCAGGCAGCTTCTCCCTGAGCCCAGCCTGTTCCTAAATCCATTGAAGCTTTCTAGTCCCTCTGCCTTGGGCCTAAGGGTGGGGACAACTCCCACTGTTGTGAGCCCTGGGACAGCATTCATCCTTGGTTTCCCTCAAGGCCACTCCCCACCCTGCACCCCAAGTAGTTCCTTCTGTAAACCCTCTTTAATCACGGTGTAGATTCCCTGTGAACAAAACCAACTCCATGTCCGTGTCATGAATTTCTTTCACCTCTTCATGCTGTGACCTGTGGCCCACCTCACTGTCCTTAGCAAGCACAGCAAAGCCTTTGGGTCATGTTTGTCTGTGTTCCTTAAATGCAGCCACAAACATTTTTGTTAGTAACAGCTAGAATGGCATCACAACCAAGGTCAATACTGTGGACAAAACGGGGTCACATACTGAAACTGATATGCTCTCAGGGGCTGCACGGTGGCCTTACAAACTCAGAGAACTGAAGCAATCACATAGGATGTTCTTAAATTAAAACTTTTTAACTAAAGGCAGCTTATGGTGGGTCCTCATGTCCTAGACTGGAATCTTCCCTGACAAAAGTCAGTCTTGACCTTAATTGAGCTGTGTATTGTCTTTTGGCATCTATGATAACACACCTTTGGAACACCAAGGTAACTTCCCGTTTTCAGGACCCCTCTAGAGCACAGACCATGAATCCCCTCACTGTTGCCCTGTTAGCTGTGGACTGTTAACTACTCTGCACCCACCATGCAAAAGACGTATGTGTCTATCATTTCACTTTTTATTATCCAGTTCCAGAGTTTCCCCACCCAGCTTTGCTCTCTCCTGCCTCCCAAACCTATCACCAGTGGACTTCATGTAACCCACTTACACCTCCTATTTTTTATTGTAATGTATAAAATAAGGGGGAAAACTACCACTTTTGAAGCATATTTTAAAATCCGTTTAGATTTTGCTTCCTGGCAATTGTCAGTTGCACTCAAACAAAGTCATAACAATTCTCTAGAGGTTTGAATATTTCTTATGTTGACACCAGACTGGTGATAAAATCGGTTGTAAAGAATCGTCCACCACAGGAAGCCCAGCAGTTGTCGGCAGGAGCTGCCATATTCTTTGTCCCTTTGTCCTGTCAATCACATGTACCCAAGTTATAGTATATAAAAAATGCTGTAACGGGTCTGATAGCTGTTATTAATCTGTGTAGATTGTCCAGGCGAATGTCCACTCCAACCTGACACCCCAGTGAGCAAATCATCCTATAGAACCATCTGCTATGTTCTAAGGAGTTGCCAGCATCATTTTTAAGTCTTAAGAACCTTGCCCTTGCCACAGTCATTACCATCAAAGAGCTATTTTGACCAAGCCATTGCTGTTTTGACCGATGCACATTCATTACCTCACCTAGTCTTCACCTCAACCCTGACATAGTGGGAATGACCACCGTCATCTAACGAGGAGACTAAACCTCAGAATCCTTGCACAACTTGAGTACACACAGGCACACAGGGCAGGAGGGGGCAGAGCTTGGTCAGGTCACATCCTCACTCTCCTACCCCTTCCTCCAGCTTCAGCCCTCAGCCTCCTCCTTCCCACACACACCTGGGGAAGCCCAGGACAGCAGCTGCCCCTGGTTCTCTGGGGTCTCGGCAGCAGATGGGCCCACCTTGGAGACCAGGACCTCAAGTCACCCACCCAGAACTCTCCCAGTGAAGAGTTAGAGAAGAAAAGGGAGCAGGGACCTAGGTGGTTGTCCCAGAGGACACACAGTGGTTCACTCACCAGGTTGGTAGGTGGTCTTCAACACTGAAAGGAAGGAGACACAGACAAGGAAAGGCCATTAGTTCTGTCTTCCCCCCACCCACTCTCCTCACTGAGCCTCTTCTGCTTTCCTCCCTCTTTTCCAACATCCAGTTCCCTTCAAGTACAGCTTGTGGATCAGGCATAAAGCCTCTCTGAGTGTTGGGCTTCCCTCCATCACCCTGGGGCTGTGGGCGCCATGGCCAGGCTTTGCCCAGGTGTGGGTGTGTCAGCAGGGTGAGGGGACACTGCATGTGGAAGGTCCTCTCTGGGTGTCCAGAAAGGAGGGGGTGGGACTCCACAGAAAATGAGCCTCTGAGCTGGATGTGATTATCACACACCAGCACAGAGAGGGGTAAATGCTTCCTACACAGGTGCCAGGAAACCAGAGAGGTTGAGTCACTCACCAGCATAGGCCACAGCCTTCTCACCTGCAAGGGAAGACGGGCAGAGGGTCACCTGAACTGTTATTTTTGAGTCAGTTTCTGTCTCTTCCTTTGCTGGCATCTACTGTTCTGTCTTGACCACCCCACCCTTCCTGCCTCTCCCTCTGCCTGTTTGATTCCCTGATCCCCCCTCCTCTTTGAAATCAACTGTATCCAGTGACCCCACAGGCACCGTGTAGGAGCTTTCCCAGCTGTCACCCCAGATCTGTTTTGTACGAATCTATATGCAGTCACCCCTTATCCGTGGCCTTTGTTTCTGAAGTTTCAGGTACCTTCCCTCAAAACCTGTCAAAAAGTAATAAATGGAAAATTCCAGAAATAAACCATTTATAAGCTTTAAATTGTACATCATTCTGAGTAGGGTGATGAAATCTGCTTCCATCCATCTCCAACCTGCCAACGCGTGAACCATCCCCTTATCCAGCAGGTCCACCCTGTGTACCTCCCCCCGTTAGCCTCTTAGGAGCCTCCTGAGATCAGGTCAGCTGTCCCAGTGTCACAGTGCTTGTGTTCACGTCACCCTTATTTAACTGAGTAAGGGCCCCAAGGCCCAGAGCAGTGACGCAGGCAACTCGGGTTTGCCAATGAGGAGCCTTCCTTCAAGTGAAAAGCAAACACCCGGGTACACACAGGGTGTGGAACTATCCGCGGTTGCAGGCATCCACTGGGGTCAGGATCCCACCCCTGGGGTAAGTGGTGCCCATCTCAGTCCTGCACCTGAGCACAGGCTCGCCCTGTGGTACTGGATGGAGATGTGTGCTGGGGTCCATCTATCTCAATCTGCGTTATTTCCCGCCTACTTCCAAAAGAATTGGGAAATTAATGAGAAAACTTCAGATGCTATTGTTTTTTCAGCAGTTAAGACAAACCCTGACAGCTGAGGCTGGAGCCACTCCTCTCGCTAGGAGACACTCTCCTCTCTCCTTCTGCTTCCCCTGAGCAGCTACAGATGCGGTAAAGCAGCAGGCGGGAGGGCAGGCTGCACGCACTGAGCCCATCGCCCCCTTTCCTTTCTGGGGCTCCCTGGACATCCCTGAACGAGCGGCCCCTGGTGCAGACAGACTGAAATTCCTTCCTGCCCCGAGAAAGGCCCCTGCCCCGGGTTCCCCAGATCACGGCCCTTAATTCTTCCCGGGGCGGGGAGGGGCGAGGAAGGGGCTGGAAATAGGGGAGCAGAGTCTGAGGCCGGGACCGGGATACTCACGTGCCAGGTACTGGACCTGTCTCCTCCCTGCAGGGAAAAAGAGGGGGGTCGGTGCCGCGCATCAAGCAGGGCCCCAGAACCCCGGTGGCCGGGATCAGCACTTACTGAGTTTGTCCTGCAGACTCTCTGTAAATAAGCAGAAAAAAAAAAAAATTTAAAAAAGAGCCGTGTTATGGGGATAGAGAGGAGGACCCGAGGGGGGTGCCTGGGATGGGGCAGGGAGGTCGCCCTTCCTGCCCCCGGGCTCACCTTTGGCGCTTCGCTCACGCTGCTCCCGGGCCCCCACCGCTTCCTTCTCCTCTCGCTCCCTCTCCTTCTCCTGCCACAGGACATGGATTCTCTTCTGCTGTCGCCACAGGAAGAAACCAGCCACCGCCAGGAACCCCAGCAGAGCCGGCAGGGTCACCCCCACGGCCACCTGCCAGGGTTGCTCACTCCAGAAGAAGGGACCTGCAGAGGGACAGACTCAGCCGCCCGCCAGGCGGGGCCCTGGGGTATCTCGGGAGGTGAGGTGACCTCTCTCCCCCCAAAGGATCCCAGAACTCTTCCAGTCACATAATAAATTTTATTTTCTTGAAATGTCTGCCTCTCACATGGAGATAATTCAAATATCAAAAAATATATGTACAAAGCAGTGAAGTCTCCCCTCCACTCCCTTGTCCCTCCCCCATTTATCAGCTTCTCATTACTCAGCTTAACATGAGGATGAAGGGTGTGAACTTTGGGGTTGGAGGGCCTGGGTTCAAATTCTGGGTCTTCGGCCTGACCTGCTCTGTGACCTTGTACTAATGACTTAACCTTTCTGTTCCTGGTGCCCTAGCTGGTGAAAGGATTAAGTTAAAGCTCATAAAGTGCCTGACGCACAGTGAGTGCCATGCACGTCTTTATTAAATCTAAAAAACATAAATATATTCTCCTTTTTCTTGCTTACACCAAAGACAGCATCCCTACAAGCTGGGCTGCATCCTGGGTCTCGGGGACCTTTCTGCATCAGCACGGAGAGCAGGTCCGTGTTTCCTCCACACTGCAGCCCACTGCACAGGAGCCCCCTGCTGGGCCTTGGCTCGGTCTCTAACTTTTATTATTATAGTTGATGCTCTAAGAAGTAACCTTGTACATGGGCCATTTCATACAACCCAAGCTGATCTGTCAGATGAAACCCCAGAAGTGGGATTTAGGATCAATAAATAATTTGGATAAAGATTGTTCTATTGTCCCCAATGGAAGATGTGACAATTTATACCAAAAATATACCAAATTATAGCCACAAACGTCTAAGAGTGGCTGTCCCCCCACCACCCTGCCATCGGCTGTGTTACCAACCACCTTGCTTTTCCTACTGTTGCCAGTCTCCCAGGTGGAACCGGTTCCCTACTCAGTGAGACTGGGATCCTGCTGTGAGGTAATTTCCTTTCTGGTGAACTGATAATTTAGGTTCTCGGCTCATTTTCTACTGGGCTGTTTTATGTTTTAACGAGATCAGCCCTTTCTCCAAGACATGGTTGTACTTATATTTTCCCATGTGTTTGCCGATCTTTACCACTTGCCCCCAATTCCTGTTGGGTGTCACAGTTTGTAACATGCAGAAAATATGGAAAGATGTTTGTGACATAATCAGCTTCATGGGGAAAGAAGCAGCCAGGTCCCTGCTCTGTCCTTATGTTCCCTGCAAAGACCCAAGTCAGCAGCACACAGTCAGGCCTCCTTCCCCAGTGTCCACAGCTAAGCAGAGTGTCGAGCAGGGACTCACCTGCAATGGAAAGCCTGGCTGTCTTTTCCTGGCTGAGCAGGGGATTTCTGATGATACAGGAGATCTCCTTCCCAGAGCCATCTTTCAGGATCACAGAAGATGTGGCTGCATATAGACCTGTGGGATCTGTAGCCACAGGTGAGGCCACAGCTGGCAAGCTCTGTCCCCTGTCATCTCTCCACTCCACTTGGGGCTGTGGATACCAGCCTGCAGACATGCACTCCAGACGGATCCCTCCATCTTCATAACCTTTCATTTTAATGTGAACATCAGAGCCCAGGGCTGGGGAAGGAAAAATGAGCCTGATTATGGGGACTCCTCTGTATTGGTGAGGATCCCATCAGGAATGAGGAGCTCACTCGCACTAGGTACCACAAGCAGGTTCACTAAGGAGCTGTTTACAAAGTGTGTTGTGCAGTAGGGACTGTTGCATGATGTGACCACTACCTGACCATCCCTGGACCTCATAGTAGATCTAGCTAGATGTTGGCCTGAACAGAGATTGCTTCCCCTAAAATCCCTTAGAGACAGCTGGATCCCTCCTCCATGCCCCAGGCTGCTGGTTCCTAAAACTGGCCCTCACCCTGCCCTAGGCAAGCATGTAAGTCCTTCCCCCTTGTCTGGTGGGTCATATTCCAGTGCTCCAATCTCCCCTGCCTGTCATGCATAAGCCTGAGCCTTTGCCATGTGGTGGAGAGGACATGCATGTTGTACTGCTGCCTAAAAGGCTGTTCCTTGTATGTAAGGCACCTTGGTAAACTCTTGATATAATTAACCTATTGATGACACCATTTTTCTCTGGTCTCTGGACTCAGGGAAACTTCCATTATGTTGTGGAGAGGGAGGAAAACCTTCATGGGAGAGAGCTGAGCCAGGGCCAGGACAGTGGAGCTGTTACCACCAGTCCCTAAACTCTTAACCCAAGCTGAGGAGGGAGGAAGCCTTTGAAGACCTGCAAGGACAGAGTCCTATAGGGAAGGCTTTCTTAAGAGGAGCTGTGGTCTCCAGGAAGGGACTGTAGCTGGCTGAGGGGGACCTGCAGGGAGAAAGACAGGACCCTCCACACCCATCTTCCTTCCTCTGTGAGGCTCCTCAGTGACCGGCCCGGGCAGAAGCCACAGGGCAGGGTTGTGCCCTGAGAAAGAGAAATGCAACCCTGACTTGAGTGGACATTAGCGATTCATGGAACAGCAGCATCAGACAAGGGTGTGTTGTCCCTGTGATGAGTGAGAACAAAACCACCACCACTCAGCCATCGGGTCTGAGCACAGAGAACACGAAGTGTCCAGACCACAGCAGCCAGCAAACCTCCCATCCTGGCTCAGTGGCCAGTTACATCCCCACACCATCCCGACAGCATCCACCCAGAGCCAAGCCCTCCTTCCATAAACCCAACGCCCCTATCAGCCCAAATGTTATGCAAGTCTCCCTGACACCTTCTCGTTGAGACACCCCTTGGTTTCCACATGGGTGCATCTCCCTCACTGCAACATGGACTAAAATCAACCTGTTCAACTACAGGTGTGATCCTGGGCCTTGGTTAGAGGACATGGGCAGCACAGGTGATGTCCCTGCACTTCAGCCTCCCTGGACCACAGCCCTGTGCACCTGGAGGGCCCGTGGCCACTGTCTGGCACAGCTGAACCCAATCAACTGTGTGCCCCCCACTGAGGGGAGGTTTTCTCATCCTTCCTACTCCTGACCCCACCTCGCTGTTTAGACCCTGGTGGTCTTCACCTGACACAGGAGGAACCCTTCCTAGAGGAAAATGTGGGTCTGTCAAGGGCCCCAGAGAAGCAGAGTTGGAGGCTGGGAAACAGTTGCTGCTGAGTTGCTGGAGGTGCTGTGAGGTGGGCTTTGAGCCTCTGTCCCCAGGCCCCATGGCAGAAGGAGCTCAGAACAAACCTCAGACTCACCTGCAACCTTCAGCTCCATCTGGGCTTTTGCATTGAAATCACCATCTTGGAAATAACACACGTAGATTCCACTGTCAGAGGCTCGGAGGTTGCGAATCAAGAGAACATTCTTCCCCTCAGTGATGTACTGTCTTAAAATGGAAGTTCTCCCTCGATACTCTGGTATCTGTATTTCTTCCTTGCCATGTGCATATGCATACACCACCTGCTTGAGGCTGGGTCGCACCCACATCAGCTCCATGGTCTCAGCGCTCATCTCTGGGGACAGCTGACAGGGCAGCTCAGCATCTTCACCCACCATGGCCAGGATGGGCACAGGGTGTCCAATCACAGCAAACTGAGCTGGTCAGCAGAAGGGGGTGCTTCATTAGAGGGGGTTGGGGCCAGAGGGTAAGGGGGTGTCCCAGGAAGGGAGGGGGAGGTAAGAAACACCTAGGCAGGCACTCCTGACATCACAGAAGTACAGTCTGGATGGGCCTCCCAGGTGTGGGGAGGAGCCCAAGGTTCTGACTGGGCTCTATAGGTAACACTCCACATACATAATGCAGAACCTTTCCCTACCTGAGCAGGGGGTGAGCAGCTGGACCAAGGCGAGGCACACAGGGAGGTCCAGCAGATGGAAGGCCAGGGACCTCACCATTGTTACCTGCTGAGCAGACAGAGAGGCTCCAGAAGGAGAAATGACGACCTGGAAGATGGAGAATTCCACATGGAGTCTTCTGCCTCCCTAGGGCAGACTCGGGGTGCAACCCCCATCACTGCTGACCCCAGGGCTCCTCTGAGATGTCTGCTTGGGAGTCTTTAACCTTTGATGCCAACGTGGGAAATCACCCATAAAACATGTAACGTGAAATGTGTGTCCCTTAACCCTAGTCACCAGGACATCCTTGGCTCCACTGTCCAAATGTGCTCAGAAGCCCTCCCTTACCCACACTTCCTGGGACAGTCAGGTCCAGGCCTCCATCATCACACTCTGATTATGCAGGACCCTCCTCTCTGAGTCCCCGAGTCCACTGGTGCCCCCTACAGTCTCTGCTCAACACCACAGCCAGAACTTTGCTGACTCACACCAGGTGGCTCCTCTACTCAGCCCCTTCCAGGGCTCCCATTTCACTCAGAGCAGAAGCTGAAGTCCTTTGCACCATATAATCTTGAAATTATTTGAACGTTCTATATTTTTAAAGTTTTTTAAGCGAGGAATATATTTCCACCTATTTTGGAGGCTATTTATTTTATTTTATTGTTTTGATTATAGACAAATTTGAATTAAAAAATAAATTTAAATAATTTATAAAGGTAATTATATACTGTATTTCATATGAATATAAATATTTCTGGATGTATTTTGACCACATAAATATGCATAATGACTTAAAATGCTTTATCGTTTGACCCACAAATTCCACTTACACGAATTACCCCTTCTACTCAGCACAGTATTGGAAGTCCTACCTAATGTAGTCAGAAAAGTCAAAGAAATAAAAAGCATACAAATCAGAAAGGAGGAAGCAAAACTCTCACCAGGTGCAGAAGACATGATACGACAGATAGAAAAGCCTGAGGACTCCACCAAAGAACTATGAGAACTAATCACTGAACTCAGTAACGTGGCAGGATAGAAAATCAGAAACCTGCTGCATTTCTATACAGCAATAATGAAAAATCAGAGGAAGAATTGTAAAAATTCATTTAGAATTTCATCAAAAAGCATAAGTACCTAGAAATAGATGTAACCAAAGAGTGGAAGGACCTGTGGTCTAAAACTACAGGACACTGAAGAAGGAATCGGAAGAGGGTACAAGGAAATGGAAGGGGCACTGTGCTCATGGGCTGAGAGGATTCACATTGTCACATGTCCTTACTGCCTGAAGCAATACACAGGTTCAGACAATCCCTATTAAATACCCATGGCCTTTTTCTCAATCCTAAAATGTATATGGAACCACAAAAGACCCCAACTAATGGAAGAAACCTTGAGAAAGAGCAACAGTGGAGAAACCACCTTCCCTGATATGAAACTATATTACAAGGCTACACAAATAAAAACAGCGTGGTTCTGGCATAAATACAGACACATAGTTCAATGTGAGAAATGGAGAGCCCAGAAATGAACCCTGACTTATATGTTCAATTAATCTGCAATAAAGGAGGCAGGAATATACAATGGGGTGAAGACAGTCTCCTCTAAATGGTGCTGGGAGATCTGGACAGATCAGTTTCTTACACCACATACAAGACTAAACACCACATTCAAAGCGGATGAAAGATTTAAATGTAAAATTCAAAGCCACAAAACTAGAAGAAAACGTCCACAATAAACTCTATGAGAACGCTCTGAGTAACATCTTTTTGTATGTGTGTCCTCAGGCAAAGGCAACAAAAGAAAAAATAAACAAATGGAACCATGCCAAGTTAAAAAGTTTTTGCACAGTGAGGGAAATTTTAACAAAACCAAAGGACAACATACTGAATGGGAGAAGATATTTGACAATGAGACATGAAATAAGGGGTTGCTATCCATCGTTTATATATAAACCCATACAAAGTACTGTACAAAAATCCAATCCAAGTTAAAAAATGGGTAGAGGACCTGAATAGACGTTTCTGCAAAGAGGAGGTCCAGATGGCCAGCAGATGGGTGGACTGGAAATCCCTCTACCGTCAGACAATGTTGTTTATCTATTCTCCAACTCTTGTATCTATACACTGGTTCAGATTTTTCTATGTTTCAAATAATTCTCTAATGAACAGCTTTACATATAAATATTTAAGACACACACACATCTCTTTGAAATCTCTTAGAACACATTCCCAGGGTTGATCAGGAGGGACTGTAAAAGGCCTTTGCTCGTTTCTGGCCACAGGAAGTCCCTAGGAACATGCAGTTGTCGAGCTCCTTCATTCCGCTTGTCTCCCTGCCACAGATTTCGGAACTTGGGCCTTACCTTGCCCTGCCTCTGTGCTTCCACCTGGGCCCTCACCTGAAGACTCACACTTACCCTTGGCACTTCCAGCTGAAAATCATGGAACGAAGAATGCCAGTATGGTTGAGTCTCTGATGCGGAAGTGTGGGGAAACCGAAAGCTTGTTCAGGACAGGAAACAGTGCAAACCCTCTTTTGAAAGCAGTTGTTTTGTGATTGACTCAGAGCAGTGTCTCATCAGTTGTTGGGCAGAAACCAGGGGCAAGGTTAGTGTGAAGGTACACTCGGTATTGGGTGGTAGCAGTGAGGACCAGCTCCAGCACTGATCTCCACACTCCGCGTCTCTCTGTGTGTTTACCATGTTGACCCACTCCTGGGGGTGGGTGTATGATCAGGTCTTTATTACATACGTCTGCTTTCTTTCCTTTATATCAGAATGGACTTAGCAGCAGAACTAAGACAAATGAACAGATGTTAATGTGTGAGAAGAACTTGTATGTTAATTGTACAGTCGTTGTGGCCCTTTGCTAACATTTTCTACAGCAGAGCCCAGTGAAAGCATGAACAGAAAGACACAGAAAAACTACACTCACGACACCTTTTGTGGCACCTCAGATATTCAGGTCTCAGGTCTATTCCCAAGTAGTACAATTTTCAGGTTTCCAGAGGCAGTGCTGTCAGGGACCGATGGGCATGTTGTACATTTTTCAGAGAATTTTCATTTGGGGTGTTGCTGAGAAGATTCATCCATTCTCCATCCTTCTCTTTGCTGCATTTGGATTTTCAGGTTATTTATTTCTCCTTGCCTGCAGCTGTCTGTAGCTTCTGTTTACAGTGAACATTGTGTTACACATGCTGACTTCATTGTACACTAATCTTCTGTTTATCTCGGTATCCTTGATTACTCATCTGATGCCTTGAAAGTTGCAGACATCAGTGCACTTCCCCCTGGGTGCTTCCACACATCTATGAAGCAGAACACAGTTCTGAAATGCCCGAAGCACCAATGTTGTGTTTAAAATATAAATGTAGGAGGCATGCTGTCCCTCCAAGGAGCATGCTCACGCCTATGGACAGAATAAACTGACGAACAAAAGAGACACAGAGACGTGGAAGCAAGCAGCAGACTGACATATATCAGAGGGAATGGGGGTGGGCTGGGAAGAGATTAACCAAAGAACTTCTATGCATAACCCATGGACACAGATAATAACTCAGTAAATGCCTGGTGACAGGGCAGAAGTGGGGTAAAAGGGGCCAATGGGGGAAATATTTTCAACAATAAAGATAAATTTTTAAAACATGGCTTGCTGCCTGAAATCATAGCAGTAAAATGGGAACATTCCAGTCTTGCTTAGAGGGTCCAGGTGACTTTGACATAGAGAAGCAGCCTAATTTCCAACGTAGGTCTGAATGTCCAATATGGGATTTCTGGGCAGAACGCTGCATAGCTCTTTAGAGTTTCCAAGGAAATAGGGTCCTAGGTTCACTTATTCAGACCTTTACGTGATGCTGGGAGACAAATTGTGTGAAATGGGACAATAAATATAGCAAGGTCGAACTTTCATTAGAGAAACTCTGTATTTTGCAGATAATCTCATTGGCTTTCTGTGTCTGTGTGTGGGGGGAAGGGGTTGAGTATTGTCAGCCAAAAGAGAGATGTCCTCCAGAAATGCTCTTCCTTCCCAGCTGCAGGGATGGTAATGTCTAACTGAGTCGGGGCACCCCCTAAAGGCTCATCCATGCACTGAAAGAAAGCAGAACATGCCTTTCAATCAAAAAATAGACTGTACCTGAGGCCAATTTGTGGAAATCGAGAAGTTTGACTTCAGGATATCCAGTCTCCACTTGGTGTCAGTTTCAGAAGCCCAGGGCAAGGCCCAGGCAGGGCCCTTCTCTCTTACACATTTGCATACTTGAGGGAGTACAGTTAGTGACAGAGGCAGGGGCCCAAACCACTGGTCCAAGGACAAGAGAGACACACACACACAGAGACAGAGAAATCACCGTCCTCATTCACCCTAAAACTCACTAGTTCTGTTCTGTGACACTGCAGCTGAGTCTTCTGTTTCCACTGTGGGGATTGTGAGTACCCTCAGAAGACCTCATCTGACTGTGCCGGTCTCCACTCCCAGGGCGCCTGTCCCCACAGTCCCTCCCCTGTACCAGCCTATTTCCTAGTCATCGGCTTCACATTAGCGAGCCTTCCAGTTAATTGAAGGAGAAAGGTTAGCCAAACTTACCGTCACAACCCGAGACCCGTGTGTCTCCTCAGGAGCATGGGAGGCAGTTTACCAGCCTCCTCTCCTCTGTCCTCACCACTAAACGGCTGTCCTGCTTTTCGCTTTTCGTGTCTGTGTATCCCCAGGCTTTGAATCCATGGGGTCAGGAGCTCAGAGTCCCAGAGAAGCAAAGAGCCACTGACCTGCATACAATGGAACCTTTCCCTTCTGCAGGAAGATGGGCTTTAGGGCCTTGTTTGTAGAACAATGGAAGGAAACCCTAATTTCCCACGGCAAATATGTCCTGACAAAAATGACTGGGGGAGAGGGGAAGCAGAGTGACTGGGGCAGCTAAAGCCTCAGAAGAGGGAACTGGTGTCAGAGGAGGGAGGTTAGGGAACGAAGGCCAGTGGTTGCCCTGGGTGGCTGCTTAAGGTTTCTGCTGGCTGAGCTCCGGTCACTTGTTTAGAAAGGAGCTTGTCTGTCACCTGGAGGCCGACTGCTCCTCCATGGGAGTCCGTGCTTAGCCTATTTTCTGATCCACTGGTTGTGCACCATCTCAGGCAGGTGCAAGTTAGATAATTGCCACTAATTGTTTTCAGGAAGTAGCCCTACAGAGAAGGCTGCTCTCAGTGGGTGAGCTCAGACTCAGGCCACATGGAGACCAGTGTTGGAAAGGAGGGCTTCCAGGGAAGCAACGCACAGCACAAGTAATTAAAATTCACCAGAAACTGTGTTGTTGTTTTTTAATTCTCACCTGAGGATCTCTTTTTATTGGTGAGAGAGAGAGAGAGAGGAAGAGAGAGAGGGAACACGCACTGTCCTGGGGTGGAATCGGCAGACATCTGGCACACGGGAAATGCTGCATCCAACCGAGACACCAGGCCAGGCCATGGCTTTTGAATGAGAAGGGTCCCTTAATGCAAGAAAAAGGAAGAAGGGAATCCTAACGAAGTGAATTCCCCAGGAAGAAAATGAAACCGGACATTACCTGCTTGTCTGCACTGTGGTTGTTGAGATGCCTCTTGCTCTGAGTCTCAAGGCTCCGCCAGGTGTTGCAAGTGAAAAGGCTCCTTAGTGAATCAGCGACCTGCAGTAACCTCAGCAGGTGATGTGAACACAACCCCTACCTGGGCAGGTCTTTATGGGCACTGAGCCCCAGGCCTGTAATTCTTTAGTAAAAGGTTACCTTCCCCTTAAGGAAGCCCTGTCCACTGTCCTGGGCATCTAGGGTAACACACTGTCCAAACGCCAGAACTGATCCTCTTTTTCGGGCCCCTCGGAGCATCATCACCCTCCAAGGAGCACCGGGTCTTGTTAACTCTCCTTTCTCCCACCTTTGTGAAATCCTTACGTTCCCTCCCTCACCCAAATGCAGAAGAGAAGCTGCAAAACTGTCGTTCTCGAGAGCATCTGAGATCTTGCTCCCTCAGTTTTGCTCAAATTAACTGTTATAAAAACTCTCTACAGGTTTCCAAGTCCTACATTGACAGACATGAGAATCCAGTCTCCTGTTAAACCTGACATCAGGCCTGAAAAACAAATGAAACAATGCCACACACCTCACTAGCATTTATTTCCCTTTGCAAACAAATTATTTTTAACAGCAACAAAAAAAGTTCTTTATATTACCCTGTAATCAGTTTATTACTGTCATTGAAATAGATTAATAAATACATCTTTAAAGGCTTTCAGTCCAACATAGTAAATATTAGCAGATATAAGCAAGAGCAAAAGCCCTTAGGGGCCCTCAATAATTTTTCAGTATTAAAGGCATCATGAGACCAAGAAGTTGAAAACCACTGGTCTCCCCACTGAACCTGGACCTTGTGATTAACCTGGTTCACTGCTCACCTGCTCAGCCAGGACCTTAAACCTCAGGCCATTCTCAGTGACCTAGAGTGTTTGCTGCAGGGACACCTGGGCCAGGCCAGACCCAGAGGTGTCCTTGTCATTGCTCCTTCTGTCTTGGTTTCTCATCCTTGGAGGCCTGGGGGCTTTACTGGGTGGGCTGGAAATCCGGGGGAGGGTGGGCATGGGCCTTGGATGCTGGGGTCCCCGGCCACCTTAACCACGCCAACAGCCAGGGCTCCTCCCCGCTCTCTGTCCCTCTTCCTCTGTCTCTGAGGTCCAGTGGTCGCTCCTCATCCCCTCAGGTCCTGGTGAATCCTGTTGTCCCCACCTGGAGTCCATGGCATCTGAAGTCAACGCAAGTTCAATGCCGAACATGCCACCTGATGCTACAGCAGCAGGTTTTCAGCCTGTGGCTGTCTCCCACTTTCTTCTTGGTTGGGAGCCATGTGGAAGCACTAGTTTCCCTGAGACCGGTCCCTGCCCCATGGTGACAAGCAAATGAGGTACAACAGCAATAGCCTGATGAGGGAGATGGGGCTGGGGACTGAAGAGGGGGTCACAGGGGCCTGTGGTGGAGGCTCTATGATGTGTCCAGAGTAAGAAGGGCCTTTTCCTCTGGACGCTGTGCTGTGGGAAGAGAGATGTCCAGGGCTTCTCTATTCGCCTCTGTGGCCAGGGAACTGGTCCTGGCGTCTGCAGTGGGTCCCTGCCCTGTGAAGAACCAAGCCACCCTCAGGCACCGTGACACCCTGGGCCCCTGTGAACGCTGGGCAGATAAACAGGGGGCTGTCATCAGATCCCAGCCTGAAGAAGGGCCTCAGGGGCCCAGAGAAGAGCGAACGGGGACACGTGTAGATGTGCGATCGGTCCCTCATGTTATAGAAGGAGACATCTCCAGACTCGTAGTCCAGGAAGACGGCCACCCGGCGAAGGCGCTCTTTCAGGGGAAGAATCTTTTCAGGGGAGGACAGGACCCGGTACTGGTTTCCAAACATTTCCAGGGTCCAGAAGCCATTCTGAGGAACCAGCAGGGCCTCCCCTTTCCTCGCCACACTGTCCTCACAGACCCCAACAGACCACACCATTACGTTTCGCACCTCCACCTCCCAGTAATGCCTCCCTGAGGAGAAGCTTTGGGCTCCCAGGACACAGGGCCGGCAGTCGAATCTCTCGGGGTTGTCAGGCACGCTCTGCCTAGAGGGTCCCCGCCTCACGCTTCTCCGGTCCTCTGACAGGAAGAGCTCGGGATGAGCGGTGTCTGGGTCCAGGACCACATCAGCTGCAGAAGAAGTCCCAGGTTTAGGCCTGGGGTCTCAGAGAGGTCCCAGAAAGCAGGAGTTAGGGGAGACATCTTGCATGGGATGGGATCTCCATGAAGGCCCCTTGATCCCAGATCCCAGCTCACAGATGGAGAACCCCCGAGGCTGCACTTCTACCTGCTGCGTGAAAGCAGTGGGGCCCCAGGTAGAAAATAACTGGGGCTCTCAGAATGTAGAAAGTTTAGCAAATGAGCTGAAATTAATGGCTCCCACTTTCTCTCCACTCTCAGATCTGCCCCCTTTTCTATTCAAGACCTGTGACCTCTGAGTCTCTCTTGAGTTGGAATCTTTCCAACTTGGCTTAAACCAGCAAAGGGTCCTCTTATTGGTCCTCTGTGCTCCACCAGCTTAACCAGGTGACATCTGACTTAAGTGACTGACAAGGGCAATGTTCAGAAGGTCCAAAGGCGGACAATGTCCCCACACGCCAACCTGCCACCTGAGAGGTGCGTCTGGCAAAAGGTGGGGGAACTGTTTCCACCGGGCTTTGCTTTGACACCTGGTCTGAAGTGACCTCTCTGGGTGCAGGAAGTACTCCAGGCACCTGAGGTTCTGCGGGCCTCCCCCACCTGCAGCTCTATCACTGAATCCACCTACAGTTCCCTTGTGTTAATATGGTTTTCTCCTTTCCCCATGTAGGTATTTCCGACAGTGACAATTGTGAAATTCACCTAAAGAGGAAAGGCCCAAGCACCATGGCATCTACTAAAACCTGGATTCTCTGGTGCCTGTGAGCAGAAGGGGATGAGTCACAAAATGCAAGGTGCTCATCAGGGGAGGCAAGTGGAGGCTGTAGGCTCCCTCGTGCCCTGTCCCTGCCCCTCGCAGACTGTGCACAGCATCAGTGCCCTCCTGGGGCACCTATCTGTCCAGCCCTGAGACAGGCTTGGGACAGCTTCCTGCCTGTCCCACCCAGAACTCCTCACTGTGCAGCCTGGACCGTCTCCCAGGTTGTGACTACCTCAGCCAGTATTGTCTTCTTTCAAATTAATGCAGGATCCAAAGAGCAACAGCTACTGAAACAGAACTGTGGGGAGGTCCACTCTGTGTGCTTGGCCTCTGGTCATCATGGATGAAATTATACTAAAAAGTGAGGGTGGGAAGGAAGCCAAGAGCTGATCAAGAGCCACGGAATTCCCTGTGGGAAGAGCTGGGATCCTGCACGGGGTGGGATGCTGCTAGTGAACTGGCCCAGCCCCCTGTCCCCGCCCACTGTGGCCCCTTGTGCCTCTCAGCTCAGGTGTCCCTTTGGCTGGCTAGTGGGGAGGAAGCTCTGGGACGTGAGGGACTGTCAGGGGTGCTCACCGGCGTGTAAGAGGCCTCTTCTCCATCCTGCAAGGGGACAGACAGAGTGAGTGAGCTTCAGGAGATAACAGCAACCAACAATACACATTGAGCAGGGAATCATTCAATTCGGGAAATGCTCAACTCACGCAATTCTTCTTGAAGTTGCTCTGAAAAATAAACAGAAACAAATGAATGTCTTCAACAGAACTAGAATTTAGCCCGTATTAAACAAAGGTCTAGCCCTTTCTGTGAAGCCAATATCCCATCCCCCACAGGCAGGGAACTGTCCACATTCCAGAAATGATCAGAGGACCAGGTGGCTGGATTATCAGTACTTATTTAGGTTGGCTTTCTTTCAACAATATGAAAGCGAGCTGGAGGGGTAGTGACTGGGACGCAGCTCCAAGGCCTGACTGCTGTGTCTCTGGTTCTCTGTCCCCCAGGCTTCTGCTGCCCGAGCTGTGTCCTTGGAATGACCATGAACTGCCCTGTTACTCTTTTACCTTTTATTGGATGTTCTTTCTCTCTTTTCCCACACGTTCCTTCCCCAGTTTCTTACGTGCAGTTTCTTTCTCTTCATTTTCACAATCTTTGTCCACTGATGGAGCTCCTTTCTCCCTGCGGAGTTTCGTGATGAGACCGATGCTCCCAAGGATGACAGTGAGGAGCACAGCAGGCAGGATGACGGCCAGGACCTCCATCCAGGGAAAGGCAGGCATGCTGGGGATAGAGGGCTCTGGAGGAGGCCAGGAAAGTCCCAGCGAGACAAGGGAAACCGCCCCTGAGATTCACATCTGAGGAGCTCACTCAGGTGCGTGCTCTGTCCCCTTCTCCCTCAGAAACCCACAGTAGTGGGCACAGCTGGGGGCTGATGAAGCCAATTCCTATACGGGGACCCACAAAAAAGAGGCCACCCCAGCGGCCCATCTCACAAATCCACACTTACATCAGCCTGCATGGACTGGAAACACCCCATGGTCAAGGACAACTAAAGGACACCTGTCCTAATCCTCCCCCTCAGCTTCAGCCACTCACCTTCCTCTGGAAAACAGACCTACTGCCTTACAAGGAAACCCCGGCCTCCTAGTCAGTCATGCCTGTTTCCACCTCGGTAACCCTTGCTCTTACCCAGAATCCCTCAGGAAGAGGCTCCCCTGCTGGTGAGGACCTGCACCCTCTCCCAATCCATGGATGGTTTTCCCTTGAACAAGGGACGTAAAACTCGTTACTAAATTGTTTTAGTTTTGTCACTTGACAGGGCCCAGAAGACAGAAGACAGAAGTATGTGGAGCCACCACGGGAAGGACCAAGATGAGGAAAGCCAACCACCGCCACCATCCTGGCACAGCCACCATCACTCTTGTCTGGGCACTGCAATGCCCTCCTCCTTGCTTCTGCTCACATCCTATGCAGTCTGTCCTCAGCACAGCTGTTTCTGTGAGATTATCTCTCTGCTCAAAACCCTGTGGGGTTTTGTATCTCCTTGAGACTAAAAGCCAAGATCTACTCGTGACCTACATTGCCTCATGTGGCCTGGACCCATTGCAGATCTGAATTCATCTCCTCTGATTCTCCGTGAACTCAATCCATTCCATCCACAGTGGCCTCTTGGGGTTCCTTGAAACTGCCAGACATGCTCCTGACTCAGGCCCTTTGCATGTGCTGTTCTTGCCACTTGGCTTGCTCATTCCTCAGTTGCCCACCTGCCATCTTTGCATTGAAGCCCTTCCTTACCATCCTGTTCATAATTACAATTCCCCTTCCCCTATCCCGCCCTGCCTCATCCCCTCATTAAATTTTGTACAGAACTCATCATCATCTGATATAAAAGTTTAACTGATTATTTTACTCCTTGCTTTAATTGTTTTATTGATTACCCTCTGCTTCCCTAGAATGTAAGCCCCATGAGGTTAGGGATCTTCATGTATTTTGTTCAGTGATTAATCTTTGGTTTCTAGAACAGTGCCTTGAACATATGTGAGCCTTGCTAAGTATTTGTTGAATGACTTTAAGAATGTTTGTAGATCACCCGGCCAGGCGTGGCTCATAGGTTGAGTGTCGATCTAGGATCCAGGCGATTGGGGTTCGATTCCCGGTCAGGGCACATGCCCGGGTTGCGGGCTTGATCAATAACTCTCTCATCATTGATGTTTCTATCTCTCTCTCTCCCTCTCCTTTCCTCTCTCTGAAATCAATAAAGATATACTAAAAAAAGAAAGAATGTTTGTAGATAGACAGACGATCCCCAGTTCTGTCCTTGGAAAATCCCATGAACAGGAGGAGAGGGCTTCAGCACACAGCACCATCAGGTGTAGACAGCTACCTGCCCTCTGCATGTTTTGTGATTGTTCTAAATGTTTAAAAATTGCTGCAGGATCAGAACCATAATGGGGGAAAACTATCAGATTTACCCTCGGATAAGAGGCTCCTCCTCAAGTTTTGAGACTACCTGATGTTCCCCTTGTGATGAGGGGAGAGGCCTCAGCTCAGCTGCAGCCTGAGTTCTTCAGGGCCCAGGACCCACCCCAGCCTCCATCAGTTCCATTTAAGTTCCCATTTGTCTGCTGGGGATCCTGCCTCCATGGGCTGGAACTAACCTGGAATGAAGATCACAGAGTCTTTCTCCTGGCCCAGCAGGGTGTTGTTGATGGAGCAGGACATGTTTCTCACAGAGCTGTCCATGATGATCACGGCCATGGTGACCCTAAAGAGGCCGTCTGTGCCCTGGGTGTAAGCCTCTTCCAGGGCGGGCACAATCTCACCATAAGGGTCCCTCCACACTGCTTGGGGCTCTGGGTACCACCCTTCAGATGTGCACTCCAGCAGGATACCCCCATCCTCATGGCCCTTCATTTCAATGAAGGGATCGGATCCCAGGCCTGGGGACAAAAATCTGGTGGTGTTCGGGGGGCCTGAGATTTGGAGAGAAACTTTCCCCAAGGGTCACACTGTGAAAAAGCCACCAAACGATGTGAAACCACGCACCTGCCACCAGGAGGTACATGACAGCCTCGTCGTAGGACCTGCCTTGTTGGAAATAACAGCGGTAGCGGCCACTGTCGTGGGCCGTGACTTGGTGGATGATGAGGGCCACCCTCCCCCTGCTGATGTCTTCACTCACAAGGGTGGTCCGTCCTCGGTACTGCTCCATCTGCTCCTCTGGCCTCTCGCGGCCACCCTTGTACACCAGCACCGCGGGCGAGAACTGAGACCGGAACCACCGCACCTCCATGTCCTCAGCACTTTTCTCAGGTGACAGGTGGCAGTGAAACATGGTGCTTTCTCCCACCATGGCCAGGATGGGATCAGCTGGCCCCACGACAGTAAACTGGGCTGTTGGACAAAGGGGCAGAATCAGGCAGGGCACCAGCTGTGCAACATCCAGGGCGAGAAAGGAAGTGGCTGTTCCAGGGGCAGCTATTCCTGGGCTGAGCATTCTGGGGCCAGCAGCTGTGGCTGGTTGGAGCAAGAGAAGCCTGGTAAAGGCCCTGGCCCCGTAGTCCATTTGGAGCCTTATCCCAATAAGCCAAGGTTGTGGGTTCGATCCCCACATACAAGGATCAAACAATGAATGCATAAATAAGTGGAATAACAAATCTCTCTCCTTTCCTCTCTAAAGTCAACACAATACAAAATTCCTTTTAAATAACTAAAATAAAAAGAGAGAGCTGTCCAGTCGGCATCTGCTGAGGCTGCTAGTGCTTGGAGAACAGAGCCCAGAGAAGCACACACTGAGCACCCACAGACCCTGTGCTGGCAGGGGTTTTCTCCTGTTCCCCAGGCCAACCCGGTGCCTGGAGGGAAGGTGGGACTGGAGCTGTCCAGCATGGTAGCCACCAGCCGGGCCCAACTGAAATGTGCTGTCAGTGTAAAATGCACATACACAATTTGAAAACTTGGAATAAAAAAAGAGTTAAATGTCTCATTCATAGTTTACATTAATTAAAAGTGTGAATGGTAATATGTTGGTTATTTGGGGTTATTTGCCTTTGAACTGGGCGGTGCTGGTGCCAACCCGGGCACAGGCGCGGACGGGAGTGAGCACAGCCCCAGGGGACAGTGTGCAGGAGCCAGGGGCAGCGCCCTACCTGAGACCAGAGCGGACAGGCCGAGGAGCGGGAAGCAGAGCAGGGGGTCCGGCAGGGGCACGGGCAGGGAAGCAGCCGGCTCCATGGCACCAGGGACCAGCCACCCAGGGGAGGCCTCGACCGCAGGCCCGGGGGCGCAGACCTGGGGGACACGCCAGAGAGACTTGGCACCACAGTGCTGATCGAGGTACGTCCCGTGACCCGGGTTGGTGCCATCAGAGCCCCCGCCTGTGTCCTGGGCACCACCTTGCTCCCCCGGCTCAGGCACCTCCCCCAGACAGACGCAGGAACGCTCCCCGCATAAGCCACGGAGCCACGGTCCCCCGCGCGGCTCCCCGCGGGCCGGGCTCCGCGCCTGCGGGTGTCACCTGGGAGCCCCCGCGCCTCCCCCGCCCGCTCCCGCCGCTGTCCCCTCCCCCTCCAGGTACCGCCCGCCGAACCCCAGGGGCGGACCCCGAGGCCCCGGGGAGCCCCTCTCCGGGTCCCCTCCGCCCCCGCCGCGCGGAGCGCAGCTCCGTCCCGCCCGCCGGGATTCACGTCTGCACCCTCTTTCCTCCGCTGACGCTCAAACCGCGACTCCCGGTTGCCTCTCTCGAACCCGCCCACGGGCGCAGCCACAGCCCGAGAGCAGAGCGCCCCGAAGGCGCGGGAGAAACGCGCCCTCTTCCCGGGTGGGCGGCGGTCGGCGGGCGGCGGTCGGGGCTGAGCCCTGCACCCGGGTCCTCCAGGGACCGCAGTCCCAGGATTTCCAGGGGCCGCTCGGAGCCCAGGATTGGCCGGCGGCGGGCCAGGCAACCAATAGCATCGCCGAGTTTTCTCCTCACCAGTTGCTGGGTAGAATACACAGACCCTGCTTAAGTATTAAACAGCCTCAACTGCAAAGAGCCTTTGAGATGATCTGGCGATTTTAGTTCCCTTTTCTCTTTTCAGAGGCAATGCAATTTTTTAAAAATTTTTATTTTGCACAGCAGTGCGATTCCATGTGGATTTTGGCTTCGCTGCTAACTACGAGGACAGAGGCCTGTATGTGTACACCTGCAACACGTGTGTGTGTGTGTGTGTGTGTGTGTGTGTGGTTGGGATTGGGATTGGGATTGGGATTGGGATTGGGATTGGGATTGGGATTGGGATGGGCCGGTGTTGAGGGGGACATAAGCACCCTCTTTCCCAAGCCAAGGAATCTCTTGCAAGTTTCTGAACTCTGAGGGGCCAGAGAGAGATGGGGGTACACAGGGAGGGGCTGGGGTTAGAGAATGGAGCCAGCAGCTGTGATGGAGACCCTGGGACTCATTCAGAAACTTTGAAGTGAGAGACCTGAGGATACTGAGCGAGAGTCCAAAGCCCTTTCTTCCCCTCCACAGGTGGCACTCCAGTGCCCTCAGGACAATGGCAGTGGAGAAAGACTTCCTGTCTGCCACTTGATGGTCCGGTGGGGCCCAGCACCCCTACACCCACACAATGCTCCCTTCCTCTGCCCTGCAGATCCCAATCTGGCCATTGTGTACATTTTTTCTACAAGAATCTTCCCAAGGCACAATTCTTAACATTCCCACATGTGCCTACATGCTTTCTCTGGAGGCCTCTCATTCCCTCCTGACTCAGTTTGACAAGCAATTAGCACACTAGCAATGACCCCACTAGCAATTATTCCATGACTGGGGCTCTGTTCCCCATGACATTCCCTTCACCTGAATTGTTCTCTCACATCTGCCTCCTGCTATACTTATTCCGGTTGTTCCCAGCATGGAGGGCTCTCAGCTTCTACTGACAGCCATCAAAGAATGGCAACCTGGATCCCACCACTGCAGAAAACTCAATTCTGCCAACAATCAGAATTAGCAAGAAACAGACTGCTCCCTAGACCCCCCAGAAAGGGGCCCAGCCTGCAGACACCTTGAATTCAGCCCAGAGAGAACCATGCTGGGCTCTCACCTACAGAAATGTGAGGTAAGAAATTTGGGTTGTATTAGGACATGAAGCTTGTGGCTATTTATTACAGCAGCAACGCACAACAAATACATAAGGATTTTGTGAAAATGTTACCAGAAGATAAACTGTGACCCAGTGGTGAGTCACCTGTGGGAGCTGAAAATCTAGAAGAGTCTCAGTGGAAGAGTGAAGATTATTGACCAATTTATTTAGCAAATGTAACCTGACAGCCACCTGCAGGGTAGAGGGGACACAATGGTGAAGAGTCACAGTGACAATGCCGATGGCGGCTTTTCCCCAGGACGCACCAGTTCAAAGGAACCTCTGGTACCATCAAGGAATGACCAGCAGTGGAGTGTCCCTTGTCTGGAGATGGCTCTACACTGTGATAAAAATCCCACTGAAGTTCATCTAGCTCCCTTCTCCCCAAACTCAGGTTTCTCAGATGACCTTTAGGTATGAAGTCGGAGGGCTGGTTGGGCTCAGTGATCGCAGGTCACATGTTGGTTAAGAGGTTGGCCTCTAGTCCCTGCTCAGCCCTGTGTGACATGGTCACTGTGAATTCATCCCTGAACAAAGTCATTCTGCACAGCCAGGCAGTGAAGCTCTGGACCATGGCTCTGACAGTGGACCCTGAAGGAACCAAGTGGGGTGTGGCCTTCATAGTCACCTACAGTGACCTTTACCCTTGGTGCCCTGAGAAGGGAACCTCAGGACTGCACAGGACCCTGCCCAGCAGGAACAATGGCTGCTAGGAACCAACTAGAGGTAGAGGGAGGGGGCAGAGGCAGAACATCTTCCAGCAACAATGCTTTCTGTGTGACTTATATGTCACTTAACTTGGCCCTGTCTCAGTTTCCACACTTTCACTGAGGCACCTCACAGGGGTGTTGTGAGGATTAGTGAGTGAAATCAAAGAAGCACTCAGCACAGCACCCAGTACATTTTAAGTTATCTATAAATGTTACCTATGGTTGTTGGAAGTGAGCTGAGTCACCTTTGGAAAGTTAATTCCATTCCAGGCCACTTGTCTCCTTATTTGTCATGTGGGAAAATTGAATGAATATCAGAGAAGTGCTTTACTCAGTGAGTTTTTAGCAACTAATTTTTAAAAAATATATATCTTTATTGATTTCAGAAAGAGGAAGAGAGGGGGAGAGAGAGAGAGAGAAACATCAATGATGAGAGAGTCATCATTGATTAGGCCGCCTCCTGCATGCCCCCACTGGGGATTGAGCCCACAACCTGGGCATGTGGCCTGACAGGGAGTCAACTATGATCTCCTGGATCCTAGGTCAACGGTCAACGGCTGTGCCACCCTTGAGCAGGCGTATTTTCTTGCTGTTAAGGAGCCCTGGGCTGAGGCTGAGCAGGGAGAAGCAAAGACATTACTTCAGCCTGAGGGTCCCCATTGCTATCAGCTGAGCCTGAGGCCACTGTGGTCTCCAGGGAAGGGTCAGGCACAAGGGAACTCTCCACTCCTTTTGGTGCTGGGCAAATAGTCAAGGCAGTGGACTCCCTAGTCCAAATATCAAAAACAGGACACAGAGGACCAGAGAAGGAGGTGTTTGTGAAGGTGTAGATATGTGACCCATTGATGGCATTGTAGAATGATACCTCCCCCTTCTCATAGTCCAGGAAAACCCCCACTCTTTGAGGAGGGTTGGCAATTGTCAGTTTTGTCCGGGGGTCTGTGAGAGCCTGGAAGTCATTCCCCTCAGACCTCCCTAATGCCCAGAATCCATTCTCCGGTTTTGTTCTAACCCAGTCTTTTCTCTCCACATCCTCTCTACACACCCCAATATGCCACTCTTTCCTGTCCCCCACGTCCACCTCCCAGAAATGTCTGCCCGTTGTGAAGCTCTCACAGCCCAGCACACAGAAATTCATGCAAAATCTCTTGGGAGTGTCTGGCAGCCTCTGCATGGTGTCTGCCAGCTGCAGGCTCCTCTGGTCCTCGAAAACAAAGAGATTGGGGTGCGCAGTGTCCACGTCCAGAAACACATCAGCTGCAGAGGGTTCAGATGGTGTGGGGTCAGCCATGGTGCCTGGACCTCAGAGCCTCAGCCTTCAAGGTCTGGTTCTGGCTGAGGAGCCCTGACCCAGATCCTGAGGTCCCCAGCCTGGCCTGGATGTGACCCTCAGCAATACCAAGAGAAACAGGAGGCGCCTTTTGTCTTGGGGAAGGGGAGGCTGAGGAAGCTTGGGGTCTGCTAACCTGCCTCTTCAGCTAGTGCCTTCCTTCTACCTTTTTCCTGTTTCCCTCCCCAAATGTCCATGCCCACCTGTGCTGTATAGTCACATAGACTCAAATTCCAGCCCTTGCTCTACCCTCCTGAGCTGGATGACTTCCTTTTCTGCACAGTCTCTTTTTACACAACAAACGCTAGGTAGTATCTTGGCTGTCAATTTGATATCTGTAAAATGGTAGTAAAAATACTGATTTCTAGGGTAGAATAAGATGAAATGTGCCATATTTAACCCAAGGCTGGTCATGGAGGAAGTGCTGGGTGTGATAATAGAGACCATGTCTCTGCTGTGCCTGGGGCCATGCTGGGAGCTCTATGTGCTCTGGGGTCCATTCCCCAGCTGTCCCACCCTCTCTGGCCCCAGGAAGGAGTCCTTTTTGGACAGCATCACTGGGCTCCCTTGCCTCTGGTTACCTGTTGGGTTTGGCCAGGGCAGGTACTAGCTGAAGACTGGAAGAGAAAGGAAAGAGAGGCACAGCACTGCCTTCCCACCTCCTCCCATGGAGAAGCTCTAACAAAGCAGGACTCTTATCAGGCAGCCTCTCCCTGAGCCCAGCCTCCCCCGGGCTCCAGTGAAGGCTCCCTGTCCCTCTGCTGAAGGGAGGTGACAATTCCCACTGTTGTGAGCCCTGGGGCAGCATTCATCCTTGATTTCCCTCAATACCCCCCTCCCCCCCCAGAAGTAGTTCCTTCCCTACCTTTGTTAATCACTGTGTTGATTCTCTGCGAAGAAAACCAACTCCATGTCTGTGTCATGAATTTCCTTCACCTCTTCATGCTGTGACCTGTGGCCCACCTCACTGTCCTTAGCAAGCACAGCAAAGCCTTTGGGTGATGATTATGTGTGTTCCTTAGATGTAGCCATAAACATTTCTGTTAGTAACAGCTACAGTGACATGACTGAGATCAACACCAAACAGGGGATGGTATTGGTTATAAAGAATCATCCATCTCAGGACCACCGGGAGGTTGGTCTGGTGCTACCACATTCTTTGTCCATTTCTCCTGTCAATCATTTGTACCCAAGTTATACTATAAAACACTATAGCAACAAGTCTGTTAACTGCGAATAATCTGTGGAGATTGTGGGGGCGTCTATCTCCTTGGACTCTATTCCCCTGAGAGTAAATTACCCCACAATACAGTCTGTTATGTTCTAAGGAGTTGCCAGCATCATTTTTAAGTCTTAAGAACCTTGCCCTTGCCACAGTCATTACCATCAAAGAGCTATTTTGACCAAGCCATTGCTGTTTTGACCGATGCACATTCATTACCTCACCTAGTCTTCACCTCAACCCTGACATAGTGGGAATGACCACCGTCATCTAACGAGGAGACTAAACCTCAGAATCCTTGCACAACTTGAGGGCACACAGGCACACAGGGCAGGAGGGGACAGAGCTTGGTCAGGTCACATCCTCACTCTCCTGCCCCTTCCTCCAGCTCCAGCCCTCAGCCTCCTCCTTCCCACACACACCTGGGGAAGCCCAGGACAGCAGCTGCCCCTGGTTCTCTGGGGTCTCGGCAGCAGATGGGCCCACCTTGGAGACCAGGACCTCAAGTCACCCACCCAGAACTCTCCCAGTGAAGAGTTAGAGAAGAAAAGGGAGCAGGGCCCTGGGGTGGTTGTCCTAGAGGACACACAGTGGTTCACTCACCAGGTTGGTAGGTGGTCTTCAACACTGAAAGGAAGGAGACACAGACAAGGAAAGGCCATTAGTTCTGTCTTCCCCCCCTCCACTCTCCTCACTGAGCCTCTTCTGCTTTCCTCCCTCTTTTCCAACATCCAGTTTCCTTCAAGTACAGCTTGTGGATCAGGCATAAAACCTCGCTGAGTGTTGGGCGCCCCTTCATCACCCTGGGGCTGTGGGCGCCATGGCCAGGCTTTTCCCAGGAATGGGTGTGTCAGCAGGGTGAGGGGACACTGCATGTGGAAGGTCCTCTCTGGGTGTCCAGAAAGGAGGGGGTGGGACTCCACAGAAAATGAGCCTCTGAGCTGGATGTGATTATCACACACCAGCACAGAGAGGGGTAAATGCTTCCTACACAGGTGCCAGGAAACCAGAGAGGTTGAGTCACTCACCAGCATAGTCCTGAGCCTTCTCACCTGCAAGGGAAGACGGGCAGAGAGTCACCTGAACTGTCATTTTTGAGTCAGTTTCTGTCTCTTCCTTTGCTGGCATCTACTGTTTTGTCTTGGCCTCCCCACCCTTCCTGCCTCTCCCTCTGCCTGTTTGATTCCCTGATCCCCCCTCCTCTTTGAAATCAACTGCATCCAATGACCCCACAGGCACCGTGTAGGAGCTTTCCCAGCTGTCACCCCAGATCTGTTTTGTATGAATCTATACACAGTCACCCTCTATCTGAGGTCTCACTTTCCGAAGTTTCAGTTACGTCCCCTCAACCCCTGTTGGAATGTGTTAAATGGAAAATTCCAGAAATAAACAATTTATAAGCTTTAAATTGTACATCATTCTGAGTAGGGTGATGAAATCTGCTTCCATCCATCTCCAACCTGCCAACACGTGAACCATCCCTTTATCCAGCAGGTCCACCCTGTGTACCTCCCCCTGTTAGCCTCTTAGGAGCCTCCTGAGATCAGGTCAGCTGTCCCAGTGTCACAGTGCTTGTGTTCACGTCACCCTTATTTGACTGAGTAAGGGCCCCAAGGTCCAGAGCAGTGACGCACGCAACTCAGGTTTGCCAGTGACGAGCCTTCCTTCCAGTGAAAAGCAAACATCGGGGTACACACAGGGTGTGGAACTATCCACGGTTTCAGGCATCCACTGGGGTCAGGATCCCACCCCTGGGGTAAGTGGTGCCCATCTCAGTCCTGCACCTGAGCACAGGCTCGCCCTGTGGGTACTGGATGGAGATGTGTGCTGGGGTCCATCTATCTCAATCTGCGTTATTTCCCGCCTACTTCCAAAAGAAGTGGGAAATTAATGAGAAAACTTCAGGTGCTATTGTTTTTTCAGCAGTTAAGATAAACCCTGACAGCTGAGGCTGGAGCCACTCCTCTCGCTAGGAGACACTCTCCTCTCTCCTTCTGCTTCCCCTGAGCAGCTACAGATGCGGTAAAGCAGCAGGCGGGAGGGCAGGCTGCACGCACTGAGCCCATCGCCCCCTTTCCTTTCTGGGGCTCCCTGGACATCCCCGTATGAGGGGCCCCTGGTGCAGACAGACCGAAGTCCCTTCCTGCCCCGAGAAAGGCCCCTGCCCTGGGTTCCCCAGGGGTGAGGAAGGGGCTGGAAATAGCAGAGCAGAGTCTGAGGTGCGGGTCCAGAGTATCACCTGCCTGGTACTGGCTGTGTCTCCATTTTGCAGGAAAAATGGGAGGAGCTGGTCACATGCATAAGGCAGGGAACCCAGAACCTGCGAGGCCGGTATCAGGACTTACCGAGTTCTTCCTGCAGCTTCTCTGGAGATAAGAAGAAAAAAAGCCCTGTTATGGGGATAGAGGGGAGGACCCGAGGGGGGTGCCTCCCCACTATGGGGCAGGGAGGTCGCCCTTCCTGCCCCCTGGCTCACCTTTGGCACTTTTCTCTGCCTCCTTCTCCTGCCACAGGGCTTGGATTCTCTTCTGCTGTCGCCACAGGAAGACACCAGCCACCAGCAGAGCCAGCAAGGTGACCCCGAAGGCCGCCTGCCAGGGCTCCGCTCTCCAGAAGAAGGGACCTGCAGAGGGACAGACTCAGCTGCCCGCCAGGCGGGGCCCTGGGGTATCTCTGGAGGTGAGGTCACCTCTCTCCCCCCAAAGGATCCCAGAACTCTTTCTGTACATGATAAATTTTATTTTCTTGAAATGTCTGCCTCTCACATGGAGATATTTCAAATATCAAAAAATATATGTACAGAGCAGTGAAGTCTCCCCTCCACTCCCTCGTCCCTCCCCCATTTATCAGCTTCTCATCAGTCAGCTTAACATGAGGATGAAGGATGTGAACTTTGGGGTCGGAGGGCCTGGGTTCAAATTCTGGGTCTTCTGCCTGACCTGCTCTGTGACCTTGTACTAATGACTTGACCTTTCTGTTCCTGGTGTCCTAGCTGGTGAAAGGATTAAGTTAAAGCTTATAAAGTGCCTGACACACAGTGAGTGCCATGCACGTCTTTATTAAATCTAAAAAACATAAATATATTCTCATTTTTCTTGCTTACACCAAAGACAGCATCCCTACAAGCTGGGCTGCATCCTGGGTCTCGGGGACCTTTCTGCATCAGCACGGAGAGCAGGTCCGTGTTTCCTCCACACTGCAGCCCACTGCACAGGAGCCCCCTGCTGGGCCTTGGCTCGGTCTCTAGCTTTTATTATTATAGTTGATGCTCTAAGAAGTAACCTTGTACATGGGCCATTTCATACAACCCAAGCTGATCTGTCAGATGAAACCCCAGAAGTGGGATTTAGGATCAATAAATAATTTGGATAAAGGTTGTTCTATTGTCCCCAATGGAAGATGTGACAATTTATACCAAAAATATACCAAATTATAGCCACAAACGTCTAAGAGTGGCTGTCCCCCCACCACCCTGCCATCGGCTGTGTTACCAACCACCTTGCTTTTCCTACTGTTGCCAGTCTCCCAGGTGGAACCGGTTCCCTACTCAGTGAGACTGGGATCCTGCTGTGAGGTAATTTCCTTTCCTGTGAACTGATAACTTAGGCTCTGGGCTCATTTTCTACTGGGCTGTTTTATGTTTTAACAAGATCAGCCCTTTCTCCAAGACGTGGTTGTACCTATATTTTCCCATGTGTTTGCCGATCTTTACCACTTGCCCCCAATTCCTGTTGGGTGTCACAGTTTGTAACATGCAGAAAATATGGAAAGATGTTTGTGACATAATCAGCTTCATGGGGAAAGAAGCAGCCAGGTCCCTGCTCTGTGCCTCATGTTCCCTGCAAAGACCCAAGTCAGCAGCACACAGTCAGGCCTCCTTCCCCAGTGTCCACAGCTAAGCAGAGTGTCGAGCAGGGACTCACCTGCAATGGAAAGCCTGGCTGTCTTTTCCTGGCTGAGCAGGGGATTTCTGATGATACAGGAGATCTCCTTCCCAGAGCCATCTTTCAGGATCACAGAAGATGTGGCTGCATATAGACCTGTGGGATCTGTAGCCACAGGTGAGGCCACAGCTGGCAAGCTCTGTCCCCTGTCATCTCTCCACTCCACTTGGGGCTGTGGATACCAGCCTGCAGACGTGCACTCCAGACAGATCCCTCCATCTTCATAACCTTTCATTTTAATGTGAACATCAGAGCCCAGGGCTGGGGAAGGAAAAGTGAGCCTGATTATGGGGACTCCTCTGTATTGGTGAGGATCCCATCAGGAATGAGGAGCTCACTTGCACTAGGTACCACAAGCAGGTTCACTAAGGAGCTGTTTACAAAGTGTGTTGTGCAGTAGGGACTGTTCCATGATGTGACCACTACCTGACCATCCCTGGACCTCATAGTAGATCTAGCTAGACGTTGGCCTAAACAGATGTTGTTTCCCCTAAAATCCCTTAGAGACAGCTGGATCCCTCCTCCATGCCCCAGGCTGCTGGTTCCTAAAACTGGCCCTCACCCTGCCCTAGGCAAGCGTGTAAGTCCTTCCCCTTGTCTGGTGGGTCATGTTCCAGTGCTCCAATATCCCCTGCCTGTCATGCATAAGCCTGAGCCTTTGCCATGTGGTGGAGAGGACATGCATGTGGTACTGCTGCCTAAAAGGCTGTTCCTTGTATGTAAGGCACCTTGTTAAATTCTTGATATAATGAATCTATTGATGACACCATTTTTCTCTGGTCTCTGGACTCAGGAAAACTTTACCATAATGTTGTGGAGAGGGAGGAAAACCTTCATGGGAGAGAGCTGAGCCAGGGCCAGGACAGTGGAGCTGTTACCACCAGTCCCTAAACTCTCAACCCAAGCTGAGGAGGGAGGAAGCCTTTGAAGACCTGCAAGGACAGAGTCCTATAGGGAAGGCTTTCTTAAGAGGAGCTGTGGTCTCCAGGAAGGGACTGTAGCTGGCTGAGGGGGACCTGCAGGGAGAAAGACAGGACCCTCCACACCCATCTTCCTTCCTCTGCGAGGCTCCTCAGTGACCAGCCCGGGCAGAAGCCACAGGGCAGGGTTGTGCCCTGAGAAAGAGAAATGCAACCCAGTCGGGTGGACGTGAGCGATTTCATGGAACACCAGCATCAGACAAGGGTGTGTTGTCCCTGTGATGAGTGAGAACAAAACCACCACCACTCAGCCATCGGGTCTGAGCACAGAGAACATGAAGTGTCCAGACCACAGCAGCCAGCAAACCTCCCGTCCTGGCTCAGTGGCCAGTTACATCCCCACACCATCCCGACAGCATCCACCCAGAGCCAAGCCCTCCTTCCATAAGCCCAACTCCCCTATCAGCCCAAATGTTATGCAAGTCTCCCTGACACCTTCTCGTTGAGACACCCCTTGGTTTCCACATGGGTGCATCTCCCTCACTGCAACACGGACTAGACTCAACCTGTTCAACTACAGGTGTGATCCTGGGCCTTGGTTAGAGGACATGGGCAGCACAGGTGATGTCCCTGCACTTCAGCCTCCCTGGACCACAGCCCTGTGCACCTGGAGGGCCCGTGGCCACTGTCTGGCACAGCTGAACCCAATCAACTGTGTGCCCCCCACTGAGGGGAGGTTTTCTCATCCTTCCTACTCCTGACCCCACCTCGCTGTTTAGACCCTGGTGGTCAGCATGAGGGGCTCTTCACCTGACACAGGAGGAACCCTTCCTAGAGGAAAATGTGGGTCTGTCAAGGGCCCCAGAGAAGCAGAGTTGGAGGCTGGGAAACAGTTGCTGCTGAGTTGCTGGAGGTGCTGTGAGGTGGGCTTTGAGCCTCTGTCCCCAGGCCCCATGGCAGAAGGAGCTCAGAACAAACCTCAGACTCACCTGCAACCTTCAGCTCCACCTGGGCTTTTGCATTGAAATCACCATCTTGGAAATAACACACGTAGATTCCACTGTCAGAGGCTCGGAGGTTGCGAATCAAGAGAACATTCTTTCCCTCAGTGATGTACTGTCTTAAAATGGAAGTTCTCCCTCGATACTCTGGTATCTGTATTTCTTCCTTGCCATGTGCATATGCATACACCACCTGCTTGAGGCTGGGTCGCACCCACATCAGCTCCATGGTCTCAGCGCTCATCTCTGGGGACAGCTGACAGGGCAGCTCAGCATCTTCACCCACCATGGCCAGGATGGGCACAGGGTGTCCAATCACAGCAAACTGTGCTGGTCAGCAGAAGGGGGTGCTTCATTAGAGGGGGTTGGGGCCAGAGGGTAAGGGGGTGTCCCAGGAAGGGAGGGGGAGGTAAGAAACACCTAGGCAGGCACTCCTGACATCACAGAAGTACAGTCTGGATGGGCCTTCCAGGTGTGGGGAGGAGCCCAAGGTTCTGACTGGGCTCTATAGGTAACACTCCACATACATAATGCAGAACCTTTCCCTACCTGAGCAGGGGGTGAGCAGCTGGACCAAGGCGAGGCACACAGGGAGGTCCAGCAGATGGAAGGCCAGGGACCTCACCATTGTTACCTGCTGAGCAGACAGAGAGGCTCCAGAAGGAGAAATGACGACCTGGAAGATGGAGAATTCCACATGGAGTCTTCTGCCTCCCTAGGGCAGACTCGGGGTGCAACCCCCATCACTGGTGACCACAGGGCTCCTCTGAGATGTCTGCTTGGGAGTCTTTAACCTTTGATGCCAACGTGGGAAATCACCCATAAAACATGTAACGTGAAATGTGTGTCCCTTAACCCTAGTCACCAGGAGATCCTTGGCTCCACTGTCCAAATGTGCTCAGAAGCCCTCCCTTACCCACACTTCCTGGGACAGTCAGGTCCAGGCCTCCACCATCACACTCATTATGCAGGACCCTCCTCTCTGAGTCCCCAAGTCCACTGGTGCCCCCTACAGTCTCTGCTCAACACCACAGCCAGAACTTTGCTGACTCACACCAGGTCGCCCCTTTGCTCAGTCCCTTCCAGTGCTCCCATTTCACTCAGAGCAGAAGCTGAAGTCCTTTGCACCATATAATCTTAGAATTATTTGAATGTTCTATATTTTTAAAGTTTTTTGAGTGGGGAATATATTTCCACCTATTTTGGAGGCTATTTTTTAATTTTATTTTATTGTTTTGATTATAGACAAATTTGAATTAAAAAATAAATTTAAATAATTCATAAAGGTAATTATATACTGTGTTCCATATGAATATAAATATTTCTGGACATATTTTGACCAAATAAATATGCATAATGACTTAAAATGCTTTATCCTTTGACCCACAAATTCCACTTACACGAATTAACCTTAATGAAAAAAAACCAGGCAGTAACACAAGGATTTATGTTTAATGTTGTTCATCATAGTAAATCTGCAATAGCAAAATGTAGATACAATTTAAACACCCAAATTAAATCCGACTTTGTTATAATTATAAATAAAAAACATTTATCCAAAACCATGATTCCTAAACCTACAGCTAAGATAATACTCAATGGTGAAAACCTGAAAGCTTTTCCTCTAATGTCAGGAATAAGACACGCTTGCCCACTATCACCCCTTCTACTCAGCACAGTATTGGAAGTCCTACCTAATGTAGTCAGAAAAGTCAAAGAAATAAAAAGCATACAAATCAGAAAGGAGGAAGCAAAACTCTCACCAGGTGCAGAAGACATGATACGACAGATAGAAAAGCCTGAGGACTCCACCAAAGAACTATGAGAACTAATCACTGAACTCAGTAACGTGGCAGGATAGAAAATCAGAAACCTGCTGCATTTCTATACAGCAATAATGAAAAATCAGAGGAAGAATTGTAAAAATTCATTTAGAATTTCATCAAAAAGCATAAGTACCTAGAAATAGATGTAACCAAAGAGTGGAAGGACCTGTGGTCTAAAACTACAGGACACTGAAGAAGGAATCGGAAGAGGGTACAAGGAAATGGAAGGGGCACTGTGCTCATGGGCTGAGAGGATTCACATTGTCACATGTCCTTACTGCCTGAAGCAATACACAGGTTCAGACAATCCCTATTAAATACCCATGGCCTTTTTCTCAATCCTAAAATGTATATGGAACCACAAAAGACCCCAACTAATGGAAGAAACCTTGAGAAAGAGCAACAGTGGAGAAACCACCTTCCCTGATATGAAACTATATTACAAGGCTACACAAATAAAAACAGCGTGGTTCTGGCATAAATACAGACACATAGTTCAATGTGAGAAATGGAGAGCCCAGAAATGAACCCTGACTTATATGTTCAATTAATCTGCAATAAAGGAGGCAGGAATATACAATGGGGTGAAGACAGTCTCCTCTAAATGGTGCTGGGAGATCTGGACAGATCAGTTTCTTACACCACATACAAGACTAAACACCACATTCAAAGCGGATGAAAGATTTAAATGTAAAATTCAAAGCCACAAAACTAGAAGAAAACGTCCACAATAAACTCTATGAGAACGCTCTGAGTAACATCTTTTTGTATGTGTGTCCTCAGGCAAAGGCAACAAAAGAAAAAATAAACAAATGGAACCATGCCAAGTTAAAAAGTTTTTGCACAGTGAGGGAAATTTTAACAAAACCAAAGGACAACATACTGAATGGGAGAAGATATTTGACAATGAGACATGAAATAAGGGGTTGCTATCCATCGTTTATATATAAACCCATACAAAGTACTGTACAAAAATCCAATCCAAGTTAAAAAATGGGTAGAGGACCTGAATAGACGTTTCTGCAAAGAGGAGGTCCAGATGGCCAGCAGATGGGTGGACTGGAAATCCCTCTACCGTCAGACAATGTTGTTTATCTATTCTCCAACTCTTGTATCTATACACTGGTTCAGATTTTTCTATGTTTCAAATAATTCTCTAATGAACAGCTTTACATATAAATATTTAAGACACACACACATCTCTTTGAAATCTCTTAGAACACATTCCCAGGGTTGATCAGGAGGGACTGTAAAAGGCCTTTGCTCGTTTCTGGCCACAGGAAGTCCCTAGGAACATGCAGTTGTCGAGCTCCTTCATTCCGCTTGTCTCCCTGCCACAGATTTCGGAACTTGGGCCTTACCTTGCCCTGCCTCTGTGCTTCCACCTGGGCCCTCACCTGAAGACTCACACTTACCCTTGGCACTTCCAGCTGAAAATCATGGAACGAAGAATGCCAGTATGGTTGAGTCTCTGATGCGGAAGTGTGGGGAAACCGAAAGCTTGTTCAGGACAGGAAACAGTGCAAACCCTCTTTTGAAAGCAGTTGTTTTGTGATTGACTCAGAGCAGTGTCTCATCAGTTGTTGGGCAGAAACCAGGGGCAAGGTTAGTGTGAAGGTACACTCGGTATTGGGTGGTAGCAGTGAGGACCAGCTCCAGCACTGATCTCCACACTCCGCGTCTCTCTGTGTGTTTACCATGTTGACCCACTCCTGGGGGTGGGTGTATGATCAGGTCTTTATTACATACGTCTGCTTTCTTTCCTTTATATCAGAATGGACTTAGCAGCAGAACTAAGACAAATGAACAGATGTTAATGTGTGAGAAGAACTTGTATGTTAATTGTACAGTCGTTGTGGCCCTTTGCTAACATTTTCTACAGCAGAGCCCAGTGAAAGCATGAACAGAAAGACACAGAAAAACTACACTCACGACACCTTTTGTGGCACCTCAGATATTCAGGTCTCAGGTCTATTCCCAAGTAGTACAATTTTCAGGTTTCCAGAGGCAGTGCTGTCAGGGACCGATGGGCATGTTGTACATTTTTCAGAGAATTTTCATTTGGGGTGTTGCTGAGAAGATTCATCCATTCTCCATCCTTCTCTTTGCTGCATTTGGATTTTCAGGTTATTTATTTCTCCTTGCCTGCAGCTGTCTGTAGCTTCTGTTTACAGTGAACATTGTGTTACACATGCTGACTTCATTGTACACTAATCTTCTGTTTATCTCGGTATCCTTGATTACTCATCTGATGCCTTGAAAGTTGCAGACATCAGTGCACTTCCCCCTGGGTGCTTCCACACATCTATGAAGCAGAACACAGTTCTGAAATGCCCGAAGCACCAATGTTGTGTTTAAAATATAAATGTAGGAGGCATGCTGTCCCTCCAAGGAGCATGCTCACGCCTATGGACAGAATAAACTGACGAACAAAAGAGACACAGAGACGTGGAAGCAAGCAGCAGACTGACATATATCAGAGGGAATGGGGGTGGGCTGGGAAGAGATTAACCAAAGAACTTCTATGCATAACCCATGGACACAGATAATAACTCAGTAAATGCCTGGTGACAGGGCAGAAGTGGGGTAAAAGGGGCCAATGGGGGAAATATTTTCAACAATAAAGATAAATTTTTAAAACATGGCTTGCTGCCTGAAATCATAGCAGTAAAATGGGAACATTCCAGTCTTGCTTAGAGGGTCCAGGTGACTTTGACATAGAGAAGCAGCCTAATTTCCAACGTAGGTCTGAATGTCCAATATGGGATTTCTGGGCAGAACGCTGCATAGCTCTTTAGAGTTTCCAAGGAAATAGGGTCCTAGGTTCACTTATTCAGACCTTTACGTGATGCTGGGAGACAAATTGTGTGAAATGGGACAATAAATATAGCAAGGTCGAACTTTCATTAGAGAAACTCTGTATTTTGCAGATAATCTCATTGGCTTTCTGTGTCTGTGTGTGGGGGGAAGGGGTTGAGTATTGTCAGCCAAAAGAGAGATGTCCTCCAGAAATGCTCTTCCTTCCCAGCTGCAGGGATGGTAATGTCTAACTGAGTCGGGGCACCCCCTAAAGGCTCATCCATGCACTGAAAGAAAGCAGAACATGCCTTTCAATCAAAAAATAGACTGTACCTGAGGCCAATTTGTGGAAATCGAGAAGTTTGACTTCAGGATATCCAGTCTCCACTTGGTGTCAGTTTCAGAAGCCCAGGGCAAGGCCCAGGCAGGGCCCTTCTCTCTTACACATTTGCATACTTGAGGGAGTACAGTTAGTGACAGAGGCAGGGGCCCAAACCACTGGTCCAAGGACAAGAGAGACACACACACACAGAGACAGAGAAATCACCGTCCTCATTCACCCTAAAACTCACTAGTTCTGTTCTGTGACACTGCAGCTGAGTCTTCTGTTTCCACTGTGGGGATTGTGAGTACCCTCAGAAGACCTCATCTGACTGTGCCGGTCTCCACTCCCAGGGCGCCTGTCCCCACAGTCCCTCCCCTGTACCAGCCTATTTCCTAGTCATCGGCTTCACATTAGCGAGCCTTCCAGTTAATTGAAGGAGAAAGGTTAGCCAAACTTACCGTCACAACCCGAGACCCGTGTGTCTCCTCAGGAGCATGGGAGGCAGTTTACCAGCCTCCTCTCCTCTGTCCTCACCACTAAACGGCTGTCCTGCTTTTCGCTTTTCGTGTCTGTGTATCCCCAGGCTTTGAATCCATGGGGTCAGGAGCTCAGAGTCCCAGAGAAGCAAAGAGCCACTGACCTGCATACAATGGAACCTTTCCCTTCTGCAGGAAGATGGGCTTTAGGGCCTTGTTTGTAGAACAATGGAAGGAAACCCTAATTTCCCACGGCAAATATGTCCTGACAAAAATGACTGGGGGAGAGGGGAAGCAGAGTGACTGGGGCAGCTAAAGCCTCAGAAGAGGGAACTGGTGTCAGAGGAGGGAGGTTAGGGAACGAAGGCCAGTGGTTGCCCTGGGTGGCTGCTTAAGGTTTCTGCTGGCTGAGCTCCGGTCACTTGTTTAGAAAGGAGCTTGTCTGTCACCTGGAGGCCGACTGCTCCTCCATGGGAGTCCGTGCTTAGCCTATTTTCTGATCCACTGGTTGTGCACCATCTCAGGCAGGTGCAAGTTAGATAATTGCCACTAATTGTTTTCAGGAAGTAGCCCTACAGAGAAGGCTGCTCTCAGTGGGTGAGCTCAGACTCAGGCCACATGGAGACCAGTGTTGGAAAGGAGGGCTTCCAGGGAAGCAACGCACAGCACAAGTAATTAAAATTCACCAGAAACTGTGTTGTTGTTTTTTAATTCTCACCTGAGGATCTCTTTTTATTGGTGAGAGAGAGAGAGAGAGGAAGAGAGAGAGGGAACACGCACTGTCCTGGGGTGGAATCGGCAGACATCTGGCACACGGGAAATGCTGCATCCAACCGAGACACCAGGCCAGGCCATGGCTTTTGAATGAGAAGGGTCCCTTAATGCAAGAAAAAGGAAGAAGGGAATCCTAACGAAGTGAATTCCCCAGGAAGAAAATGAAACCGGACATTACCTGCTTGTCTGCACTGTGGTTGTTGAGATGCCTCTTGCTCTGAGTCTCAAGGCTCCGCCAGGTGTTGCAAGTGAAAAGGCTCCTTAGTGAATCAGCGACCTGCAGTAACCTCAGCAGGTGATGTGAACACAACCCCTACCTGGGCAGGTCTTTATGGGCACTGAGCCCCAGGCCTGTAATTCTTTAGTAAAAGGTTACCTTCCCCTTAAGGAAGCCCTGTCCACTGTCCTGGGCATCTAGGGTAACACACTGTCCAAACGCCAGAACTGATCCTCTTTTTCAGGCCCCTCGGAGCATCATCACCCTCCAAGGAGCACCGGGTCTTGTTAACTCTCCTTTCTCCCACCTTTGTGAAATCCTTACGTTCCCTCCCTCACCCAAATGCAGAAGAGAAGCTGCAAAACTGTCGTTCTTGAGAGCATCTGAGATCTTGCTCCCTCAGTTTTGCTCAAATTAACTGTTATAAAAACTCTCTACAGGTTTCCAAGTCCTGCATTGACAGACATGAGAATCCAGTCTCCTGTTAAACCAGACATCAGACTTGCAAAACAAATTAAACAATGCCACATACCTCACTAGCATTTATTTCCCTTTGCAAACAAATTATTTTTAACAGCAACAAAAAAAGTTCTTTATATTACCCTGTAATCAGTTTATTACTGTCATTGAAATAGATTAATAAATACATCTTTAAAGGCTTTCAGTCCAACATAGTAAATATTAGCAGATATAAGCAAGAGCAAAAGCCCTTAGGGGCCCTCAATAATTTTTCAGTATTAAAGGCATCATGAGACCAAGAAGTTGAAAACCACTGGTCTCCCCACTGAACCTGGACCTTGTGATTAACCTGGTTCACTGCTCACCTGCTCAGCCAGGACCTTAAACCTCAGGCCATTCTCAGTGACCTAGAGTGTTTGCTGCAGGGACACCTGGGCCAGGCCAGACCCAGAGGTGTCCTTGTCATTGCTCCTTCTGTCTTGGTTTCTCATCCTTGGAGGCCTGGGGGCTTTACTGGGTGGGCTGGAAATCCGGGGGAGGGTGGGCATGGGCCTTGGATGCTGGGGTCCCCGGCCACCTTAACCACGCCAACAGCCAGGGCTCCTCCCCGCTCTCTGTCCCTCTTCCTCTGTCTCTGAGGTCCAGTGGTCGCTCCTCATCCCCTCAGGTCCTGGTGAATCCTGTTGTCCCCACCTGGAGTCCATGGCGTCTGAAGTCAACGCAAGTTCAATGCCGAACATGCCACCTGATGCTACAGCAGCAGGTTTTCAGCCTGTGGCTGTCTCCCACTTTCTTCTTGGTTGGGAGCCATGTGGAAGCACTAGTTTCCCTGAGACCGGTCCCTGCCCCATGGTGACAAGCAAATGAGGTACGACAGCAATAGCCTGATGAGGGAGATGGGGCTGGGGACTGAAAAGGGGGTTTCTAATTCCCCTCTGACTCAGTTTGACAAGCAATTAGCACACTAGCAACGTCCTCACTAGCAATTATTCCATGACTGGGGCTCTGTTCCCCATGACATTCCCTTCACCTGAATTGTTCCCTCAAATCTGCCTCCTGCTATACTTTTCTGGATGTTTCCAGCAGGGAGGGCTCTCAGCTTCTACTGACAGCCATCAAAGAATGGCAACCTCGGTCCTACCACTGCAGAAAACTCAATTCTGCCAACAATCAGAATTAGCAAGAAACAGGCTGCTCCCTAGACCCCCCAGAAAGGGGCCCAGCCTGCAGACACCTTGAATTCAGCCCAGAGAGAACCATGCTGGGCTCTCACCTACAGAAATGTGAGGTAAGAAATTTGGGTTGTATTAGGACATGAAGCTTGTGGCTATTTATTACAGCAGCAACGCACAACAAATACATAAGGATTTTGTGAAAATGTTACCAGAAGATAAACTGTGACCCGGTGGTGAGTCACCTGTGGGAGCTGAAAATCTAGAAGAGTCTCAGTGGAAGAGTGAAGATTATTGACCAATTTATTTAGCAAATGTAACCTGACAGCCACCTGCAGGGTAGAGGGGACACAATGGTGAAGAGTCACAGTGACAATGCCGATGGCGGCTTTTCCCCAGGACGCACCAGTTCAAAGGAACCTCTGGTACCATCAAGGAATGACCAGCAGTGGAGTGTCCCTTGTCTGGAGATGGCTCTACACTGTGATAAAAATCCCACTGAAGTTCATCTAGCTCCCTTCTCCCCAAACTCAGGTTTCTCAGATGACCTTTAGGTATGAAGTCGGAGGGCTGGTTGGGCTCAGTGATCGCAGGTCACATGTTGGTTAAGAGGTTGGCCTCTAGTCCCTGCTCAGCCCTGTGTGACATGGTCACTGTGAATTCATCCCTGAACAAAGTCATTCTGCACAGCCAGGCAGTGAAGCTCTGGACCATGGCTCTGACAGTGGACCCTGAAGGAACCAAGTGGGGTGTGGCCTTCATAGTCACCTACAGTGACCTTTACCCTTGGTGCCCTGAGAAGGGAACCTCAGGACTGCACAGGACCCTGCCCAGCAGGAACAATGGCTGCTAGGAACCAACTAGAGGTAGAGGGAGGGGGCAGAGGCAGAACATCTTCCAGCAGCACTACTTTCAGTGTGAATGATATATATCACTTAACTTGGCCCTGTCTCAGTTTCCACACTTTCACTGAGGCACCTCACAGGGGTGTTGTGAGGATTAGTGAGTGAAATCAGAGAAGCACTCAGCACAGCACCCAGTACATTTTAACTTATCTATAAATGTTAGCTGTGGTTGTTCTTTGAGTGTTGAAGTCCCTTTGTGGTCACCAGAGAATGTCACTGGACAGAGGACCTCACCCTGAGTGGATCTGCCAAGGGCCAGCTGGTAGTGTGTAGGTTCTTGACTTCATGCAGAACAAATTTCACAACAGGAGTGTAGGTGAATTTTAGAGGATTATTATTAAAGTTGGGGACAGTGAAACAAGGAAGGGTCATGGAAATGAGCCCTGGCTGGGCTGCTTTGGTTCAACAGAGCTCAGGGAAAAGCGCTGCCCACAGAGTTTAGGAGATGTGTGCTTGTGGTGGAAGAAGAGGGGTGGGAGGCACAAGGGAGAGTGTGGGCTGAGACCTTTGTTTTGAGGGGTCTAAAAGGCTGGGAGTTTGGGGAAGGTCTTAGGAGAGGATCTCAACAGAATATGCATCAGCTTTATGCTGATACCAAAATGAAATTTATTCTCTTGACTTCATCTGTCCTTGGGTGTGGTTGGCAAATGGCATGATTTGATTTCTGCTGTCTCCCTGATTAGGGTGATTTAAGCTATTGAAGCCCTGGTTGGGGAGGAGAAATGCAAAGTAGTTCCTCTTAAGTGTCCCTGGTTTAGGGAAGACAGGATTTACTACATGGCTGCAAACTGCTGTTTAAGTGTCTGTCTCAGTTTCCCTCTTCTGCTTGTCCTGGCTTACTAGCTTGTCTTAGTTCCAAGCCAGCTGAGTCACCTTAGGAAAGTTAATTCACCTTCTGCACGCTCCACTCCTTATCTGTCATGTGGGAAAAATTGAATGAATCTCAGTGAAGTGCTTCACTCAGTGTTTTGTTTTGTTTTGGACATTCTCCAATCATTTTATTATCTTGTTTCATGGTGCCATATTACTATGCCTTTCACACCGTTTACCATTCCCACTTCCATAATTCAAATGCCAAGAAATTACTACACATTCCCTTATACAGTCAAAAATAGACTTACTGGAATGTTTTTAGTCACAGCTGAAGGCAGCAGTGTTCATAGCACTTAGCTGTCGTTACACCCATAAACGTGGAAACTGCAAAGCAACTGTAACGAGAGAAGCGCTTTGCGAACATGGGTGGCCTGGCTACACAGGCTTCCTGACCCCCACCTGAGTGCAAGAGCACATGTCCTCAGGCCATGAAAGAAACGGTAGGAAATCTCCTATCAGTGTTGAACTACAGACACAGACAGTGAACTGGCAAGCATCTCGTTTCAGATTAGATCCTTGGAATGTGGCAAAACAGAGGCTGGCTGTCCTGGCCTTGAACATAATTATTAAAAGCACATTTTGCTAGAAAGGAAAATGATACTGGACATTCTCAGTGCTCCAGTTTGAAGTGATACTTGCCTCTTAGTTTCCTGAAAAAGAAGCTTTGAAAGTTATATACATGGGTTTCATTTAAATTATACAGCAGCCTGGCTGGGCTTGGCTCAGCGGTTGAGCATCGACCCGGGATTCTAGGCGATCAGGGTTCGATTCCCACTCAGGGCACGTGCCCAGGTTGCGGGCTACGATCAGTGACTCTCCCATCATTGATGTTTCTATCTCTCTCTCTCTCCTTCTCCCTTCCTCTCTCTGGAATCAATAAAGATATTTAAAAATAAAAATTTGTATCTTTAAAAAAATAAAAATAAATTATACAGCAATCTTTTATTATTATTATTGTCCCAGGCTTCGTTTAACGAAGATCTCCGTCATCAAATCAAGTGCGGTATTTCACAACTGTAAGAATGAAGATCACCAATAAAAGGATGACTGCAGCCAGCGCCATGATGGCTCTTAGTTTGCATCCACGCCACCACAACTGCCCCCGAAGCTGTTTGGATCTGTTGCTAAAAGCGGTTCTGTCATCCGATAAGCTTTCTGATTTGTCCTGAAGTTCATCTCGTCTCTCCCCTCTTTCAATTACCTTTGTGATATTTTCTTGCATGACATCAATAACTTCATCCACCTGGTTCTGAACATGCTTAATTTTATCATTTCTCAGAACAACTCTTGGTCCAGATGGTCCCCTTAGAAAAAAGTCCTCTTCTTCATCTGAATCATCTTCCAAAAGATTTCTCCTTTCACTTTTCACAGAACCAGTGACATCGTCATCATTTAGGTGGCGCTTGAACTTGGGAGGCATGTTTTTCTCACCCTACAGCACTCTTTTACTTCCCCGCAGAGTAAGAACGCAGCACCTGAGTCCCCGAGGAGGCCTCGTGTGGCGGGAAGCGAGCAGCCAGTGGAGCAAGAAGGCAGGGAGCTGAGGCAGTGGGCGTCCAGCCGGCGTGGCCACGCGGCCACAGCTGCCCCCGGGCTCATCCACTCAGTGTTTTTAGAAAGTACTTTATCACTGTGACACTTTGCTCTTAAGGAGGCCCTGGGCTCCAGGCTGGGCAGCGAGAAGCAGAGACGTTACTTCAGCTTGAGGGTCCTCATTCCCATCAGCTGAGCCTGAGGCCACTGTGGTCTCCAGGGAAGGGTCAGGCACTGGGACAGTCACAAGGGCATTCCCTACTTCTCTTTGGGCTGGGCAAATGGTCAAGGCAGTGGGATCCCAGTGCAAAATCCTGAAAACAGGCCACAGAGGCCCAGAGAAAGAGGTGTTTGTGAAGGTGTAGATATGTGATCCATCGATGGCATTGTAGAATGACACCTCCCCCTTCTCATAGTCCAGGAAAACCCCAACTCTTCGAGGAGGGTTGACAATTGACAGTGGGGTCCGGGGGTCTGTGAGAGCTCGGAAGTCATTCACCTTATACATCCCCGCTATCCAGAATCCACTCTCGGGTTTTATTTTAACTAAACATTTTCTCTCCACATTCTCTCTACACACCCCAACATACCACTGTGTTCTCCCTACCACGTCCACCTCCCAGAAATGTCTGCCGGTTGTGAAACTCTCACAGCCCAGCACACAGAAATTCCCAGAAAATCTCCTGGGGTTGTCTGGCAGGCTCTGCTCTGTGTCTGTCCACTGCAGGCTCCTGCGGTCCTCAGAAACAAGGAGATTGGGGTGCGCAGTGTCCGGGTCCAGAATAACATCCGCTGAAGAGGGTTCAGAGATGGAGTGGGATCAGCCATGGTTCCCGGTCCTCAGAGCCTCAGCCTTCAAGGCTGAGCCCAGAGTGTGAGGTCCCCAGCCTGCCCTGATGTGACCCTCAGCAATGCCAAGAGAAATAGCAGGCGCCTTTTGTCTGTGAGGAAGGGGAGGCAGAGGAGGGTGGGGGTCTGCCTAACCTGCTTCTTCAGCTGGTGCCTTCCTTCTACCTTTTTCCTGTTTCCCTCCCCAAATGTCCATGCCCATCTGTGCTGTATAGTCACATAGATTCAAATTCCAGCCCTCGCTCTACCCTCCTGAGCTGGATGACTTCCTTCTCTGCACAGTCTCTTTTCCTATAGACCCAACCTATGTAGGATCTCCACTCTCAATTTGATATCTGTAAAATAGGAGTAAAAATACTGATCTCTAGAATACAATAAGACAAAATGTGCTATATTTAGTCCAAGGCTGGTCATGGAGGAAGTGCCTGGTGTGATAATAGAGACCATGTCTCTGCTGTGCTTGGGGGCATGCTGGGGGCTCTATGTGCTCTGGGATCCACTCCCCAGTTGTCCCCACCCTGTGGCCCCAGGAAGGAGTCCTTTTTGGACAGCATCACTGGGCTCCCTTGCCTCTGGTTACCTGTTGGGTTTGGCCAGGGCAGGTACTAGCTGAAGACTGGGAGCAGAAAGGAAAGAGAGGCACAGCACTGCCTTCCCACCTCCTCCCATGGAGATGCTCTAACAAAGCAGGACTCCTTTCAGGCAGCCTCTTCCTGAGCCCAGCCTCCCCCGGGCTCCAGTGAAGTTTCCCAGGCTCTCTGCCTTGTGCCTAAGGGTGGTGACAGCTCCCACTGTTGTGAGCCCTGGGACAGCATTCATCCTTGGTTTCCCTCAAGGCTACTCCCCACCCCCCACCCCAAGTAGTTCCTTCTGTAAACCCTCTTTAATCACGGTGTAGATTCCCTGTGAACAAAACCAACTCCATGTCTGTGTCATGAATTTTTTTCACCTCTTCATGCTGTGACCTGTGGCCCACCTCACTGTCCTTAGCAAGCACAGCAAAGCCTTTGGGTCTTGCTTATCTGTGTTCCTTAAATGTAGCCATAAACATTTTTGTTAGTAACAGCTAGAATGGCATCACAACCAAGGTCAATACTGTGGACAAAACGGGGTCACATACTGAAACTGATATGCTCTCAGGTCCTGCACGGTGGCCTTACAAACTCAGAGAACTGCAGCAATCACATAGGATGTTCTTAGATTAAAACTTTTTAACTAAAGGCAGTTTATGGTGGGTCCTCATGTCCTAGACTGGAATCTTCCCTGACAAAAGTCAGTCTTGACCTTAATTGAGCTGTGTATTGTCTTTTTGCATCTATGATAACACACCTTTGGAACATCAAGGTAACTTCCCGTTTTCAGGACCCCTCTAGAGCACAGACCATGAATCCCCTCACTGTTGCCCTGTTAGCTGTGGACTGTTAACTACTCTGCACCCACCATGCAAAAGACGTATGTGTCTATCATTTCACTTTTTATTATCCAGTTCCAGAGGTTCCCCACCCAGCTTTGCTCTCTCCCACCTCCCTAATCTATCACCAGTGGATTTCATGTAACCCACTTATGCCTCTTATTTTTTATTGTAAGGTATAAAATAAGGGAGAAAACTACCATTTTCTGAGCATATTTTAAAATCCGTTTAGATTTTGCTTCCTGGCAATTGTCAGTTTGGCTCAAATAAAGTCATAACAATTCTCTAGAGGTTTGAACCAGTCTTACGTTGACAACACCAAACTGGTTATAATATTGGTTATAAAGAACCATCCATCACATGAAGCCCAGCAGGTGTGGCCTGGAGCTGCCACATTCTTTGTCCCTTTGTCCTGTCACTCATGTGTACCCAAGTTATAGTATAAAAAAAAGTGTAGTAACTGGTCTGATAGCTGTGATTAATCTGTGTAGATTGTCCAGGCATCTCTCCACTCTGACCTGTCATCCCGGGGAGTAAATCACCCTATAAAAGTGTCTGTTATGTTCTACGGAGTTGCCAGCATTGCTTTTAGGTCTTAAGATAGCATCTTCTTACCAGGGTCATCATCATTAAAGACCCATTTTGAACTTTCCTGATGGTGTTTTGAACAACAGTCATTCATTACCTCATCTAGTCTTCACCTCAACCCTGACATAGTGGGAAGGACCACCGTCATCTAAAAGGAGACTAAAGCTCAGAATCCTTGCACAACTTGAGGACACACAGGCACACAGGGCAGGAGGGGACAGAGCTTGGTCAGGTCACATCCTCACTCTCCTGCCCCTTCCTCCAGCTCCAGCCCTCAGCCTCCTCCTTCCCACACACACCTGGGGAAGCCCAGGATAGCAGCTGCCCCTGGTTCTCTGGGGTCTCGGCAGCAGATGGGCCCACCTTGGAGACCAGGACCTCAAGTCACCCACCCAGAACTCTCCCAGTGAAGAGTTAGAGAAGAAAAGGGAGCAGGGCCCTGGGTGGTTGTCCCAGAGGACACACAGTGGTTCACTCACCAGGTTGGTAGGTGGTCTTCAGCACTGAAAGGAAGGAGACACAGACAAGGAAAGGCCATTAGTTCTGTCTTCCCCCCACCCACTCTCCTCACTGAGCCTCTTCTGCTTTCCTCCCTCTTTTCCAACATCCAGTTTCCTTCAAGTACAGCTTGTGGATCAGGCATAAACCCTCTCTGAGTGTTGGGCTTCCCTCCATCACCCTGGGGCTGTGCGTGCCATGGCCAGGCTTTGCCCAGGTGTGGGTGTGTCAGCAGGGTGAGGGGACACTGCATGTGGAAGGTCCTCTCTGGGTGTCCAGAAAGGAGGGGATGGGACTCCACAGAAAATAAGCCTCTGAGCTGGGTCTGATTATCACACACCAGCACAGAGAGGGGTAAATGCTTCCTACACAGGTGCCAGGAAACCAGAGAGGTTGAGTCACTCACCAGCATAGTCCTGAGCCTTCTCATCTGCAAGGGAAGACGGGCAGAGAGTCACCTGAACTGTCATTTTTGAGTCAGTTTCTGTCTCTTCCTTTGCTGGCATCTACTGTTCTGTCTTGACCACCCCACCCTTCCTGCCTCTCCCTCTGCCTGTTCGATTCCCTGATCCCCCCTCCTCTTTGAAATCGACTGCATCCAATGACCCCACAGGCACCGTGTAGGAGCTTTCCCAGCTGTCACCCCAGATCTGTTTTGTACGAATCTATACACAGTCACCCTCTATCTGAGGTCTCACTTTCCGAAGTTTCAGTTACGTTCCCTCAACCCCTGTTGGAATGTGTTAAATGGAAAATTCCAGAAATAAACAATTTATAAGCTTTAAATTGTACATCATTCTGAGTAGGGTGATGAAATCTGGTTCCATCCATCTCCAACCTGCCAACGCATGAACCATCCCTTTATCCAGCAGGTCCACCCTGTGTACCTCCCCCTGTTAGCCTCTTAGGAGCCTCCTGAGATCAGGTCAGCTGTCCCAGTGTCACAGTGCTTGTGTTCACGTCACCCTTATTTGACTGAGTAAGGGCCCCAAGGCCCAGAGCAGTGACGCAGGCAACTCGGGTTTGCCAATGAGCAGCCTTTCTTCCAGTGAAAAGCAAACACCCGGGTACACACAGGGTGTGGAACTATCCACGGTTTCAGGCATCCACTGGGGTCAGGATCCGACCCCTGGGGTAAGTGGTGCCCATCTCAGTCCTGCACCTGAGCACAGGCTCGCCCTGTGCGTACTGGATGGAGATGTGTGCTGGGGTCCATCTATCTCAATCTGCGTTATTTCCCGCCTACTTCCAAATGAATTGGGAAATTAATGAGAAAACTTCAGATGCTATTGTTTTTTCAGCAGTTAAGATAAACCCCTGACAGCTGACACTGGAGCCACTCCTCTCGCTAGGAGACACTCTCCTCTCTCCTTCTGCTTCCCCTGAGCAGCCTACAGATGCGGTAAAGCAGCAGGCGGGAGGGCAGGCTGCACGCACTGAGCCCATCGCCCCCTTTCCTTTCTGGGGCTCCCTGGACATCCCCGAGCGAGCGGCCCCTGGTGCAGACAGACCGAAGTCCCTTCCTGCCAGGAGAAAGGCCCCTGCCCTGGGTTCCCCAGATCAGGGCCCTTAATTCTTCCCGGGGTGGGGAGGGGCAAGGAAGGGGCTGGAAATAGCGGAGCAGAGTCTGAGGTGCGGGTCCAGAGTATCACCTGCCTGGTACTGGCTGTGTCTCCATTTTGCAGGAAAAATGGGAGGAGCTGGTGACATGCATAAGGCAGGGACCCCAGAACCTGCGAGGCCGGTATCAGGACTTACCGAGTTCTTCCTGCAGCTTCTCTGGAGATAAGAAGAAAAAAAGCCCTGTTATGGGGATAGAGGGGAGGACCCGAGGGGGGTGCCTCCCCACTATGGGGCAGGGAGGTCGCCCTTCCTGCCCCCTGGCTCACCTTTGGCACTTTTCTCTGCCTCCTTCTCCTGCCACAGGGCTTGGATTCTCTTCTGCTGTCGCCACAGGAAGACACCAGCCACCAGCAGAGCCAGCAAGGTGACCCCGAAGGCCGCCTGCCAGGGCTCCGCTCTCCAGAAGAAGGGACCTGCAGAGGGACAGACTCAGCTGCCCGCCAGGCGGGGCCCTGGGGTATCTCTGGAGGTGAGGTCACCTCTCTCCCCCCAAAGGATCCCAGAACTCTTTCTGTACATGATAAATTTTATTTTCTTGAAATGTCTGCCTCTCACATGGAGATACTTCAAATATCAAAAAATATATGTACAGAGCAGTGAAGTCTCCCCTCCACTCCCTTGTCCCTCCCCCATTTATCAGCTTCTCATTACTCAGCTTAACATGAGGATGAAGGATGTGAACTTTGGGGTCGGAGGGCCTGGGTTCAAATTCTAGGTCTTCTGCCTGACCTGCTCTGTGACCTTGCACTAATGACTTCACCTTTCTGTTCCTGGTGCCCTAGCTGGTGAAAGGATTAAGTTAAAGCTTATAAAGTGCCTAACACACAGTGAGTGCCATGCACTTCTTTATTAAATTTAAAAAACATAAATATATTCTCATTTTTCTTGCTTACACCAAAGACAGCATCCCTACAAGCTGGGCTGCATCCTGGGTCTCGGGGACCTTTCTGCATCAGCACGGAGAGCAGGTCCGTGTTTCCTCCACACTGCAGCCCACTGCACAGGAGCCCCCTGCTGGGCCTTGGCTCGGTCTCTAACTTTTATTATTATAGTTGATGCTCTAAGAAGTAACCTTGTACATGGGCCATTTCATACAACCCAAGCTGATCTGTCAGATAAAACCCCAGAAGTGGGATTTAGGATCAATAAATAATTTGGATAAAGATTGTTCTATTGTCCCCAATGGAAGATGTGACAATTTATACCAAAAATATACCAACTTATAGCCACAAACGTCTAAGAGTGGCTGTCCCCCCACCACCCTGCCATCGGCTGTGTTACCAACCACCTTGCCAGTCTCCCAGGTGGAACCGGTTCCCTACTCAGTGAGACTGGGATCCTGCTGTGAGGTAATTTCCTTTCTGGTGAACTGATAATTTAGGTTCTCGGCTCATTTTCTACTGGGCTGTTTTATGTTTTAACGAGATCAGCCCTTTCTCCAAGACGTGGTTGTACCTATATTTTCCCATGTGTTTGCTGATCTTTACCACTTGCCCCCAATTCCTGTTGGGTGTCACAGTTTGTAACATGCAGAAAATATGGAAAGATGTTTGTGACATAATCAGCTTCATGGGGAAAGAAGCAGCCAGGTCCCTGCTCTGTGCCTCATGTTCCCTGCAAAGACCCAAGTCAGCAGCACACAGTCAGGCCTCCTTCCCCAGTGTCCACAGCTAAGCAGAGTGTCGAGCAGGGACTCACCTGCAATGGAAAGCCTGGCTGTCTTTCCCTGGCTGAGCAGGGGATTTCTGATGATACAGGAGATCTCCTTCCCAGAGCCATCTTTCAGGATCACAGAAGATGTGGCTGCATATAGACCTGTGGGATCTGTAGCCACAGGTGAGGCCACAGCTGGCAAGCTCTGTCCCCTGTCATCTCTCCACTCCACTTGGGGCTGTGGATACCAGCCTGCAGACGTGCACTCCAGACGGATCCCTCCATCTTCATGGCCCTTCATTTCAATGTGAACATCAGAGCCCAGGGCTTGGGAAGGAAAAGTGAGCCTGATCATGAGGAGTCCTCTGTATTGGTGAGGAGCCCATCAGGAACAAGGAGCTCACTCGCGCTAGGTACTACGAGCAGGTTCACTAAGGAGCTGTTTACAAAGTGTGTTGTGCAGTTGGGACTGTTCCATGATGTGACCACTACCTGACCATCCCTGGACCTCATAGTAGATCTAGCTAGATGTTGGCCTGAACAGAGATTGCTTCCCCTAAAATCCCTTAGAGACAGCTGGATCCCTCCTCCATGCCCCAGGCCTGCTGGTTCCTAGAACTGGCTCTCACCCTGCCCTAGGCAAGCGTGTAAGTCCTTCCCCCTTGTCTGGTGGGTCATGTTCCAGTGCTCCAATCTCCCCTGCCTGTCATGCATAAGCCTGAGCCTTTGCCATGTGGTGGAGAGGACATGCATGTGGTACTGCTGCCTAAAAGGCTGTTCCTTGTATGTAAGTCACCTTGGTAAACTCTTGATATAATTAATCTATTGATGACACCATTTTTCTCTGGTCTCTGGACTCAGGAAAACTTCCATAATGTTGTGGAGAGGGAGGAAAACCTTCATGGGAGAGAGCTGAGCCAGGGCCAGGACAGTGGAGCTGTTACCATCAGTCCCTAAACTCTTAACCCAAGCTGAGGAGGAAGGAAGCCTTTGAAGACCTGCAAGGACAGAGTCCTATAGGGAAGGCTTTCTTAAGAGGAGCTGTGGTCTCCAGGAAGGGACTGTAGCTGGCTGAGGGGGACCTGCAGGGAGAAAGACAGGACCCTCCACACCCATCTTCCTTCCTCTGCGAGGCTCCTCAGTGACCGGCCCGGGCAGAAGCCACAGGGCAGGGTTGTGCCCTGAGAAAGAGAAATGCAACCCAGTCGGGTGGACGTGAGCGATTTCATGGAACAGCAGCGTCAAACAAGAGTGTGTTGTCCCTGTGATGAGTGAGAACAAAACCACCACCACTCAGCCATCGGGTCTGAGCACAGAGAACACAAAGTGTCCAGACCACAGCAGCCAGCAAACCTCCCGTCCTGGCTCAGTGGCCAGTTACATCCCCACACCATCCCGACAGCATCCACCCAGAGCCAAGCCCTCCTTCCATAAGCCCAACTCCCCTATCAGCCCAAATGTTATGCAAGTCTCCCTGACACCTTCTCGTTGAGACACCCCTTGGTTTCCACATGGGTGCATCTCCCTCACTGCAACACGGACTAGACTCAACCTGTTCAACTACAGGTGTGATCCTGGGCCTTGGTTAGAGGACATGGGCAGCACAGGTGATGTCCCTGCACTTCAGCCTCCCTGGACCACAGCCCTGTGCACCTGGAGGGCCCGTGGCCACTGTCTGGCACAGCTGAACCCAATCAACTGTGTGCCGCCCACTGAGGGGAGGTTTTCTCATCCTTCCTACTCCTGACCCCACCTCGCTGTTTAGACCCTGGTGGTCTTCACCTGACACAGGAGGAACCCTTCCTAGAGGAAAATGTGGGTCTGTCAAGGGCCCCAGAGAAGCAGAGTTGGAGGCTGGGAAACAGTTGCTGCTGAGTTGCTGGAGGTGCTGTGAGGTGGGCTTTGAGCCTCTGTCCCCAGGCCCCATGGCAGAAGGAGCTCAGAACAAACCTCAGACTCACCTGCAACCTTCAGCTCCACCTGGGCTTTTGCATAGAAATCACCATCTTGGAAATAACACACGTAGATTCCACTGTCAGAGGCTCGGAGGTTGCGAATCCAGAGAGCAGCCTTCCCCTCAGTGATGTCCTGTCTTAAAATGGAAGTTCTCCCTCGATACTCTGGTATCTGTGTTTCTTCCTTGCCATCTGCATACGCACACACCACCTGCTTGAGGCTGGATCGCACCCACATCAGCTCCATGGTCTCAGCGCTCATCTCTGGGGACAGCTGACAGGGCAGCTCAGCATCTTCACCCATCATGATCACTATGGGCACAAGGGGTCCAATCACAGCAAACTGAGCTGGTCAGCAGAAGGGGGTGCTTCATTAGAGGGAGCTGGGGCCCGAGGGTAAGGGGGTGTCCCAGGAAGGGAGGGGGAGGTAAGAAACACCTAGGCAGGCACTCCTGACATCACAGAAGTACAGTCTGGATGGGCCTTCCAGGTGTGGGGAGGAGCCCAAGGTTCTGACTGGGCTCTATAGGTAACACTCCACATACATAATGCAGAACCTTTCCCTACCTGAGCAGGGGGTGAGCAGCTGGACCAAGGCGAGGCACACAGGGAGGTCCAGCAGATGGAAGGCCAGGGACCTCACCATTGTTACCTGCTGAGCAGACAGAGAGGCTCCAGAAGGAGAAATGACGACCTGGAAGATGGAGAATTCCACATGGAGTCTTCTGCCTCCCCAGGGCAGACTCGGGGTGCAACCCCCATCACTGGTGACCACAGGGCTCCTCTGAGATGTCTGCTTGGGAGTCTTTAACCTTTGATTCCAACGTGGGAAATCACCCATAAAACATGTAACGTGAAATGTGTGTCCCTTAACCCTAGTCACCAGGAGATCCTTGGCTCCACTGTCCAAATGTGCTCAGAAGCCCTCCCTTACCCACACTTCCTGGGACAGTCAGGTCCAGGCCTCCATCATCACACTCTGATTATGCAGGACCCTCCTCTCTGAGTCCCCGAGTCCACTGGTGCCCCCTACAGTCTCTGCTCAACACCACAGCCAGAACTTTGCTGACTCACACCAGGTGGCTCCTCTACTCAGCCCCTTCAGGGCTCCCATTTCACTCAGAGCAGAAGCTGAAGTCCTTTGCACCATATAATCTTAAAATTATTTCAATGTTCTAAATTTTTTAAGCTTTTTGAGCGGGGAATATATTTCCACCTATTTTGGGGGCTATTTGTTTTATTTTGTTTTATTGTTTTGATTATAGACAAATTTGAATTAAAAAATAAATTTAAATAATTTATAAAGGTAATTATATACTGTATTTCATATGAATATAAATATTTCTGGATGTATTTTAGCCACATAAATATACATAATGACTTACAATGCTTTATCCTTTGACCCACAAATTCCACTTACACGAATTAACCTTAAAGAAATAACACCAGGCAGGAACACAAGGATTTATGTTTAATGCTGTTCATCATAGTAAACCTGCAATAGCAAAATGTAGATACAATTTAAACACCCAAATTAAATCCAACTTTGTTATGATTATATATAAAAACCACTTATCTAAAACCACGATTCCTAAACCTACAGCTAAGATAATACTCAATGGTGAAAACCTGAAAGCTTTTCCTCTAATGTCAGGAATAAGACAGGCTGCCCACTATCACCCCTTCCGCTCAGCACAGTATTGGAAGTCCTAGCCGCAGTGTGTTGTTTATCCAGTCTCCAGCTGCTGTACACGTATGTTGTTTCAGATTTTTCTATATCCCAATATTACAAATCATTCTGTAATGAACCTCTTTACATAAACACATTTAAGACACACACCTTGTAACCCTCCCTACCTGTCTTTTAACATTATTTCTGTAAATGATGACATGTTGTAACCAATATGTGACTGCACATAAAGCGCCTGTTTGCTTCGCAATTCCAGGAACTAATTTAAAGGAAGCAGACTCAGACCTTCAGACATTCCAGCCCCGGGAGTTTCGCTGACCTTCAGCCAGTTATCTGAGCAGACTGTGTTGGCATGTGCTTAGTGCCCTCAGTGGAGCTCTCTCAACCCCCTCCTTTTGAATCCAATGTTCTGTCCCCCTGTCCCCCCATCCTCTCTCCCTTCTTACAAAAACCCCTGCCCACGTCCCGTTGTTCAGAGGATCTTTGCAACATGAGTCCACCACCATCTCAAGCTGCTGGCTCTAAATAGACCTACTTTCCTTCCACCAGTCCCTGCCTGTCCACCAGCTTTCAAGCAGCAGGCAACTGAACCCGGGTTTGGTATCAGCCTTTGAGAATCTCTTAGACCACGCTCCCGGAGATGAGCAGGAGAGACTGTAAGATGCCTCTGCTGCTGTGTGAAGCTCCCTCATTCCAGTGGGCTCACTCCCACAGATTTCCCAGTTCAGGCCTTACCTTGCCCTGCCTGCTGCTCCCACCTGGGTTCCACGGGTAGGCTCAGAGCACCCCACTCCTTCTGTGGGCGAGCATCACCCTGCAGGCTCACGTAGCTTCTCAGCCTCTCTAACAGGGACCTGGGACTCTGACTTTTACCAACTGCCCCTTTTACCCTTCACACTCCCGGCTGAAATCCACAGAACAAAGGCACTGGGTAGGTCCTTATGCTACTTGAGTGTCTCACCTGGAGGAAAGGGTGGGGAAAAGAAAGCTGGCTCATGACTGGAAAGAGTGCAAAGTCCCTATTTGAAAGCACCTGTTATAAAAAATAATGGTAATAACCTTTACTCCCTACGGGTGCAGGTGTTTTAGACAGATTTCTATCGCAGTCATGCCTGAAGGAGATCGTATCAACATTGATTTCTCTCCCTCGTGGGGCCCCTGGTCTGGGTGGGCTCCCCTGGGCTGGGCTGACTGGGGTTGGGCTCCAGGCTGCAGTTTGGGTCCTGTCAGCTCCATAGGTCTCTTCATTCTGGGACCAGGAGCTACATGCACCTGCCCCCCTTCCCCTGCCTTTCCTCCCCTCCCGTCCGCTTTCGCTGGCCCCCCTTTTCCCGGTTCCATCCTCCCTCCAACTCCTCCTCCCCCCTCTTCCTCTAACTTCTCAGAGGGTAATTCCAGGCACCTCCACCCCCTACTGGCAGAAGCGCATCACTGCACGTTCTGAGCTTGGGAAATGTGGCCAACTCTCCCTCCATCCACCCTCTGGTCCTGCCAGGTTCCCAAGTCTTTGTTTAATGTGAAATCTTCATTGAAAATTTATTTTCACACAAAATAATGTGAAATCTTTATGTGAAAATTTTAAGTGGCAATTTTCTTTATTGTGATCCACAGTAAGGAATATATTCTATAATGTAACTCGGAACATGCAAATTTCTATATACTGTATGCTCTCATAGTTCCATTTGATTTTGATTTTTAAAAATTGGTCTCTACCGAATATATTGATCTCATAACCCCTCAAGGGTCCAGGACCTGAGGGGGAGAGGTACTGTTCCATGATGATTGTCTCATGGCATAAACACTATGCCCCATGTCCTGTGGGGCGCTGCTTTTGTTGCCGAAAACACAGGAGTCTGACAATCAAAAATGTACCTCCAAAGTATAATTTCGATGTGGACTGTTAAAAAATAATTTGGAAAGTTAAAAATGTACTCATTTCTCTTCATGTTAGTGGTTAAGAACCCTTTCATTGGGCATGAGGCAAGGTAGTTTTCTGATGCAGGATAAATACATGGGTTAACATTCCTTGCCCACCCCTTCCCATATCTATATATATATATCTCACTACAAACCACACATCTATGGAAAGCACTGTGTAGCTGCACATTAGTTCCCTAGGCCTGGCTGCACAAAGTGCCACATACTGAGCAGTTTAAACAACAGAACATTGCCTTCTCAGTTCCGGAGGCTGGAAGCCTTAGCTCCAGGTCCCCACAGGGTTGGTTCAGCCCTGGCCCTAGTTTTGGAGTTTGCTGGCAGTCTTTGGCATTTCCTGGCTTGTGGAGGCATCCCCCTGTCTCTGCCTTCATTCTCATGTGGTTCTCCCTGGGAAACATGTCTTGCTCCCATTCCCATAAAGAAAGAAGGTGGGCCAGTCCTGTATTCTTGCCAAATGCAGCAGGTGACAGGAATTCCACTTTCGTGGTCTGTTAGAAGGTCCTCCCTTGATCTTATTGGGTTGTGATACCGTCTCCTGTGGCAAGCCTCATCTCTGAGCTCTTTTATTTCATATGTTAATTACACACAAGTGAGGGAGAGATAAAAGACCAATGTTAAGGAGGATGGCAGGTGTGGGAGAATGGGCTTGAGGTTCGGAAGGCCTAAGTTCTCCAAGCACCACTCTAGGGTGTCAGATCCCATTACCTGCTTAAACAGTGAAGATTTTTCTCAGTTAACAACAAGTCCTGAGGTTAGGATGCAGAGGCACCCTACACCCTTCCTGCTAGTGGTCTTTTCTGTAGTCGAGACATGGGGAAACTAAAAACCATTGTGGGGCAGGTCACAATTATATGAAATTCAAATGTCAGCACCTGTAAATAAGGTTTTGCTAGGACATGGCCAATCCACCCATCTAAGACTCCACTACAAGAGGAGCTCTGGCAGAGACCCCATGGTCCACACAGCCAAAATATGTAATATCTGGCCCTTTGCAGAAAAAAGTTTCCACGTCCCAGGGCCAAGTCCCCTCCTCACCAGTCACTCAGTAGAATACAAAGAAGCTGCTTAAGCATGAAAAACGCACAACTGGGAACAGCCTGTGGAGATTATCTGGCCTTTAATTATTATTTTTTTGTCTCATTTCAGAGGCAATGTAAGTTTTTATAAATTTTTTTATATGGTCTTCCGATTCCCTGAGTGTTGTGGCATCCCTGCTCACTCCCAGGACAGAGGCCTGTATGTGTACAGGTGTGTGTGTGTGGTTGGGTTTGGGATGGGCAGGTGTTGAGGGGGACATAAGCACCCTCTTCCCAAAGCCAAGGACTCTCCTGCAAGTTGCTGAGCTGTAAGGGGCAGGGGAGAGATGGGAGGACACAGGGAAGGACTGGGGGTAGAGAATGGAGCCAGCAGCTGTGATGGAGACTCTGGGACTCATTCAGAAACTTTGGAGTGAGAGACCTGAGGATACTGAGTGAGTCCAAAGCCTTTCCTTTCCCTTGGGAGGTGGCACTGCAGTGCCCTCAGGACCATGGCAGTGAAGACAGGCTTCCTGACTGCCACTCAATGGGCTGGTTGTGCCCAGCACCCCTATACCCACACGATGCTCCCTTCCTGTGACCTGCAGATCCCAATCAGGCCATTGTGTACATTTCTTCTAGAAGAATCTTCCCAAGGCACAATTCTTAACATAACTCTTCCGTGTGATAAAAATCGCACTGAAGTTCATCTAGCTCCCTTCTTCCCAAATTTATGTTTGTCTTTTAAGTATGAATTTGAAAGGCTCGTTCGGCTCAGTGATTGCAGGTCACATGTTGGTAAAGAGGTTGGCTTCTAGTCCCTTCTCAGCCCTGTGTGATGTGGTCCCTGTGAATTCATCCCTGGGCAAAGTCTTCCTGCACAGCCGGGCAGTGAAGCACTGGACCATGGCTCTGAAAGGAGACCTTAGAAAGTTAATGCCTTTCCTGCCCTCTTGTCTCTTTATCTATCATGTGGGAAAATTGAATGAATATCAGAGAAGTGCTTTACTCAGTGAGCTTTTAGCAACTATTTCTTTAAAAAAATATATCTTTATTGATTTCAGAGAGAGGAAGGGAGAGGGAGAGAGAGAGAGAGAAACATCAATGATGAGAGAGTCATCATTGATTAGGCCGCCTCCTGCATGCCCCCACTGGGGATTGAGCCCACAACCTGGGCATGTGGCCTGATAGGGAGTCAACTATGATCTTCTGGATCCTAGGTCAACGCTCAACAACTGTGCCACCCTTGAGCAGGTGTATTTTCTTGCTGTTAAGGGACCCTGGGCTAAGGCTGAGCAGGGAGAAGCAAAGACATTACTTCAGCCTGAGGGTCCCCATTGCTATCAGCTGAGCCTGAGGCCACTGTGGTCTCCAGGGAAGGGTCAGGCACAAGGGAACTCTCCACTCCTTTTGGTGCTGGGCAAATGGTCAAGGCAGTGGACTCCCTAGTCCAAATATCAAAAACAGGACGCAGAGGACCAGAGAAGGAGGTGTTTGTGAAGGTGTAGATATGTGACCCATTGATGGCATTGTAGAATGATACCTCCCCCTTCTCATAGTCCAGGAAAACCCCCACTCTTTGAGGAGGGTTGGCAATTGTCAGTTTTGTCCGGGGGTCTGTGAGAGCCTGGAAGTCATTCCCCTCAGACCTCCCTAATGCCCAGAATCCATTCTCCGGTTTCATTCTAACCCAATCTTTTCTCTCCACATCCTCTCTACACACCCCAATATGCCACTCTTTCCTGTCCCCCACGTCCACCTCCCAGAAATGTCTGCCCGTTGTAAAGCTCTCACAGCCCAGCACACAGAAATTCCCAAAAAATCTCTTAGGAGTGTCTGGCAGCCTCTGCCTGGTGTCTGCCAGCTGCAGGCTCCTCTGGTCCTCGAAAACAAAGAGATTGGGGTGCACAGTGTCCACGTCCAGAAACACATCAGCTGCAGAGGGTTCAGATGGTGTGGGGTCAGCCATGGTGCCTGGACCTCAGAGCCTCAGCCTTCAAGGTCTGGTTCTGGCTGAGAAGCCCTGACCCAGAACCTGGGGTCCCCAGCCTGTCCTGGATGTGACCCTCAGCAATACCAAGAGAAACAGGAGGCGCCTTTTGTCTTGGGGAAGGGGAGGCTGAGGAAGCTTGGGGTCTGCTAACCTGCCTCTTCAGCTAGTGCCTTCCTTCTACTTTTTTCCTGTTTCCCTCCCCAAATGTCCATGCCCACCTGTGCTGTATAGTCACATAGACTCAATTTCCAGCCCTTGCTCTACCCTCCTGAGCTGGATGACTTCCTTTTCTGCACAGTCTCTTTTTACACAACAAACGCTAGGTAGTATCTTGACTGTCAATTTGATATCTGTAAAATGGTAGTAAAAATACTGATTTCTAGGGTAGAATAAGATGAAATGTGCCATATTTAACCCAAGGCTGGTCATGGAGGAAGTGCTGGGTGTGATAATAGAGACCATGTCTCTGCTGTGCCTGGGGCCATGCTGGGAGCTCTATGTGCTCTGGGGTCCATTCCCCAGCTGTCCCACCCTCTCTGGCCCCAGGAAGGAGTCCTTTTTGGACAGCATCACTGGGCTCCCTTGCCTCTGGTTACCTGTTGGGTTTGGCCAGGGCAGGTACTAGCTGAAGACTGGAAGAGAAAGGAAAGAGAGGCACAGCACTGCCTTCCCACCTCCTCCCATGGAGAAGCTCTAACAAAGCAGGACTCTTATCAGGCAGCCTCTCCCTGAGCCCAGCCTCCCCCGGGCTCCAGTGAAGGCTCCCTGTCCCTCTGCTGAAGGGAGGTGACAATTCCCACTGTTGTGAGCCCTGGGGCAGCATTCATCCTTGGTTTCCCTCAATACCCGCCCCCCCCAGAAGTAGTTCCTTCCCTAAACCTTCTTTAATCACTGTGTTGATTCTCTGTGAAGAAAACCAACTCCATGTCTGTGTCATGAATTTCCTTCACCTCTTCATGCTGTGACCTGTGGCCCACCTCACTGTCCTTAGCAAGCACAGCAAAGCCTTTGGGTGATGGTTATGTGTGTTCCTTACATGTAGCCACAAACATTTCTGTTAGTAACAGCTACAGTGACATGACTGAGATCAACACCAAACAGGGGATGGTATTGGTTATAAAGAATCATCCATCTCAGGACCACCGGGAGGTTGGTCTGGTGCTACCACATTCTTTGTCCGTTTCTCCTGTCAATCATTTGTACCCAAGTTATACTATAAAACACTATAGCAACAAGTCTGTTAACTGCGAATAATCTGTGGAGATTGTGGGGGCGTCTATCTCCTTGGACTCTATTCCCCTGAGAGTAAATTACCCCACAATACAGTCTGTTATGTTCTAAGGAGTTGCCAGCATCATTTTTAAGTCTTAAGAACCTTGCCCTTGCCACAGTCATTACCATCAAAGAGCTATTTTGACCAAGCCATTGCTGTTTTGACCGATGCACATTCATTACCTCACCTAGTCTTCACCTCAACCCTGACATAGTGGGAATGACCACCGTCATCTAACGAGGAGACTAAACCTCAGAATCCTTGCACAACTTGAGGACACACAGGCACACAGGGCAGGAGGGGGCAGAGCTTGGTCAGGTCACATCCTCACTCTCCTGCCCCTTCCTCCAGCTCCAGCCCTCAGCCTCCTCCTTCCCACACACACCTGGGGAAGCCCAGGACAGCAGCTGCCCCTGGTTCTCTGGGGTCTCGGCAGCAGATGGGCCCACCTTGGAGACCAGGACCTCAAGTCACCCACCCAGAACTCTCCCAATGAAGAGTTAGAGAAGAAAAGGGAGCAGGGCCCTGGGGTGGTTGTCCTAGAGGACACACAGTGGTTCACTCACCAGGTTGGTAGGTGGTCTTCAACCCTGAAAGGAAGGAGACACAGACAAGGAAAGGCCATTAGTTCTGTCTTCCCCCCACCCACTCTCCTCACTGAGCCTCTTCTGCTTTCCTACCTCTTTTCCAACATCCAGTTCCCTTCAAGTACAGCTTGTGGATCAGGCATAAAACCTCACTGAGTGTTGGGCTCCCCTCCATCACCCTGGGGCTGTGGGCGCCATGGCCAGGCTTTGCCCAGGTGTGGGTGTGTCAGCAGGGTGAGGGGGCACTGCATGTGGAAGGTCCTCTCTGGGTGTCCAGAAAGGAGGGGGTGGGACTCCACAGAAAATGAGCCTCTGAGCTGGGTCTGATTATCACACACCAGCACAGAGAGGGGTAAATGCTTCCTACACAGGTGCCAGGAAACCAGAGAGGTTGAGTCACTCACCAGCATAGGCCACAGCCTTCTCACCTGCAAGGGAAGACGGGCAGAGAGTCACCTGAACTGTCATTTTTGAGTCAGTTTCTGTCTCTTCCTTTGCTGGCATCTACTGTTCTGTCTTGACCACCCCACCCTTCCTGCCTCTCCCTCTGCCTGTTCGATTCCCTGATCCCCCCTCCTCTTTGAAATCGACTGCATCCAATGACCCCACAGGCACCGTGTAGGAGCTTTCCCAGCTGTCACCCCAGATCTGTTTTGTACGAATCTATACACAGTCACCCTCTATCTGAGGTCTCACTTTCCGAAGTTTCAGTTACGTTCCCTCAACCCCTGTTGGAATGTGTTAAATGGAAAATTCCAGAAATAAACAATTTATAAGCTTTAAATTGTACATCATTCTGAGTAGGGTGATGAAATCTGCTTCCATCCATCTCCAACCTGCCAGCACGTGAACCATCCCTTTATCCAGCAGGTCCACCCTGTGTACCTTCCCCCTGTTAGCCTCTTAGGAGCCTCCTGAGATCAGGTCAGCTGTCCCAGTGTCACAGTGCTTGTGTTCACGTCACCCTTATTTGACTGAGTAAGGGCCCCAAGGCCCAGAGCAGTGACGCAGGCAACTCGGGTTTGCCAATGAGCAGCCTTTCTTCCAGTGAAAAGCAAACATCGGGGTACACACAGGGTGTGGAACTATCCGCGGTTGCAGGCATCCACTGGGGTCAGGATCCCACCCCTGGAGTAAGTGGTGCCCATCTCAGTCCTGCACCTGAGCACAGGCTCGCCCTGTGGGTACTGGATGGAGATGTGTGCTGGGGTCCTTCTATCTCAATCTGCGTTATTTCCCGCCTACTTCCAAAAGAATTGGGAAATTAATGAGAAAACTTCAGATGCTATTGTTTTTTCAGCAGTTAAGACAAACCCTGACAGCTGAGGCTGGAGCCACTCCTCTCGCTAGGAGACACTCTCCTCTCTCCTTCTGCTTCCCCTGAGCAGCTACAGATGCGGTAAAGCAGCAGGCGGGAGGGCAGGCTGCACGCACTGAGCCCATCGCCCCCTTTCCTTTCTGGGGCTCCCTGGACATCCCCGTATGAGGGGCCCCTGGTGCAGACAGACCGAAGTCCCTTCCTGCCCCGAGAAAGGCCCCTGCCCTGGGTTCCCCAGATCAGGGCCCTTAATTCTTCCCGGGCGGGGAGGGGCGAGGAAGGGGCTGGAAATAGCGGAGCAGAGTCTGAGGTGCGGGTCCAGAGTATCACCTGCCTGGTACTGGCTGTGTCTCCATTTTGCAGGAAAAATGGGAGGAGCTGGTGACATGCATAAGGCAGGGACCCCAGAACCTGCGAGGCCGGTATCAGGACTTACCGAGTTCTTCCTGCAGCTTCTCTGGAGATAAGAAGAAAAAAAAGCCCTGTTATGGGGATAGAGGGGAGGACCCGAGGGGGGTGCCTCCCCACTATGGGGCAGGGAGGTCGCCCTTCTTGCCCCCGGGCTCACCTTTGGCACTTTTCTCTGCCTCCTTCTCCTGCCACAGGGCTTGGATTCTCTTCTGCTGTCGCCACAGGAAGACACCAGCCACCGCCAGGAGCCCCAGCAGAGCCGGCAGGGTCACCCCCACGGCCACCTGCCAGGGCTCCACTCTCCAGAAGAAGGGACCTGCAGAGGGACAGACTCAGCCGCCCGCCAGGCGGGGCCCTGGGGTATCTCGGGAGGTGAGGTGACCTCTCTCCCCAAAGGATCCCAGAACTCTTCCAGTCACATAATAAATTTTATTTTCTTGAAATGTCTGCCTCTCACATGGAGATACTTCAAATATCAAAAAATATGTGTACAGAGCAGTGAAGTCTCCCCTCCACTCCCTCGTCCCTCCCCCATTGATCAGCTTCTCATTACTCAGCTTAACATGAGGATGAAGGATGTGAACTTTGGGGTTGGAGGGCCTGGGTTCAAATTCTGGTTCTTCTGCCTGACCTGCTCTGTGACCTTGTACTAATGACTTGACCTTTCTGTTCCTGGTGTCCTAGCTGGTGAAAGGATTAAGTTAAAGTTTATAAAGTGCCTGGCGCACAGTGAGTGCCATGCACGTCTTTATTAAATCTAAAAAACATAAATATATTCTCATTTTTCTTGCTTACACCAAAGACAGCATCCCTACAAGCTGGGCTGCATCCTGGGTCTCGGGGACCTTTCTGCATCAGCACGGAGAGCAGGTCCGTGTTTCCTCCACACTGCAGCCCACTGCACAGGAGCCCCCTGCTGGGCCTTGGCTCGGTCTCTAACTTTTATTATTATAGTTGATGCTCTAAGAAGTAACCTTGTACATGGGCCATTTCATACAACCCAAGCTGATCTGTCAGATAAAACCCCAGAAGTGGGATTTAGGATCAATAAATAATTTGGATAAAGGTTGTTCTATTGTCCCCAATGGAAGATGTGACAATTTATACCAAAAATATACCAACTTATAGCCACAAACGTCTAAGAGTGGCTGTCCCCCCACCACCCTGCCATCGGCTGTGTTACCAACCACCTTGCTTTTCCTACTGTTGCCAGTCTCCCAGGTGGAACCGGTTCCCTACTCAGTGAGACTGGGATCCTGCTGTGAGGTAATTTCCTTTCTGGTGAACTGATAATTTAGGTTCTCGGCTCATTTTCTACTGGGCTGTTTTATGTTTTAATGAGATCAGCCCTTTCTCCAAGACGTGGTTGTACTTATATTTTCCCATGTGTTTGCTGATCTTTACCACTTGCCCCCAATTCCTGTTGGGTGTCACAGTTTGTAACATGCAGAAAATATGGAAAGATGTTTGTGACATAATCAGCTTCATGGGGAAAGTAGCAGCCAGGTCCCTGCTCTGTCCTTATGTTCCCTGCAAAGACCCAAGTCAGCAGCACACAGTCAGGCCTCCTTCCCCAGTGGCCACAGCTAAGCAGAGTGTCGAGCAGGGACTCACCTGCAATGGAAAGCCTGGCTGTCTTTTCCTGGCTGAGCAGGGGATTTCTGATGATACAAGAGATCTCCTTCCCAGAGCCATCTTTCAGGATCACAGAAGATGTGGCTGCATATAGACCTGTGGGATCTGTAGCCACAGGTGAGGCCACAGCTGGCAAGCTCTGTCCCCTGTCATCTCTCCACTCCACTTGGGGCTGTGGATACCAGCCTGCAGACGTGCACTCCAGATGGATCCCTCCATCTTCATGACCCTTCATTTCAATGTGAACATCAGAGCCCAGGGCTGGGGAAGGAAAAGTGAGCCTGATCATGAGGAGTCCTCTGTATTGGTGAAGATCTCATCAGGAATGGGGGACACATTCACACTAGATACCACAATCAGGTTTCACTAGGGAGCTGTTTCTAAAGTGTGCTGTGCAGGGGAGAATGTTCCATGATGTGACCACTGCATGACCATCCCTGGATCCTTCTGCTAGATCCAACTATACCTGGGTCAGAACAGAGACTTCTCCCCCAAGTTCCCTTAAAGACAGCTAAACCCCTCCCCCACTCCCCAGACATGCTGGTTCACAGAGGAGGTCATCACCCTGCCCTTGGCAAACATGTAAGTGGTTCCCCCTTATGTGGGGTGGTCCATGCCCAGGTACCCCTATCCCTAGCACCTGTCTTGTGTAAAGTGTAAGCCTTAGCCTTTGCCATGTAGTGGGGAAGACATGCACGTTGGATCGTCACCTCCAAATCTCTTCCTTGTATGTAATTCACCTTTGTAAACTCTTGATATAATTAATATAGAGTTGACACCCTCTTTCTCTGGTCTCTGGACTCAGGGAAATTTTCATAACATGGTTGTGGAGGGGAGGAAAACCTACATGGAAGAGAGCTGAGCCAGGGCCAGGACAGTGGAGCTGTTACCACCAGTCCCTAAACTCTTAACCCAAGGAGAGGAGGGAGGAAGCCTTTGAAGACCTGCAAGGACAGAGTCCTGTAGGGAGGGCTTTCTTAAGAGGAGCTGTGGTCTCCAGGAAGGGACTGTAGCTGGCCGAGGGGGACCTGAAGGGAGAAAGACAGGACCCTCCACACCCATCTTCCTTCCTCTGCGAGGCTCCTCGGTGACCAGCCCGGGCAGAAGCCACAGGGCAGGGTTGTGCCCTGAGAAAGAGAAATGCAACCCTGACTTGAGTGGACGTGAGCGATTTCATGGAACAGCAGCGTCAGACAAGGGTGTGTTGTCCCTGTGATGAGTGAGAACAAAACCACCACCACTCAGCCATCGGGTCTGAGCACAGAGAACACAAAGTGTCCAGACCACAGCAGCCAGCAAACCTCCCGTCCTGGCTCAGTGGCCAGTTACATCCCCACACCATCCCGACAGCATCCACCCAGAGCCAAGCCCTCCTTCCATAAGCCCAACTCCCCTATCAGCCCAAATGTTATGCAAGTCTCCCTGACACCTTCTCGTTGAGACACCCCTTGGTTTCCACATGGGTGCATCTCCCTCACTGCAACACGGACTAGACTCAACCTGTTCAACTACAGGTGTGATCCTGGGCCTTGGTTAGAGGACATGGGCAGCACAGGTGATGTCCCTGCACTTCAGCCTCCCTGGACCACAGCCCTGTGCACCTGGAGGGCCCGTGGCCACTGTCTGGCACAGCTGAACCCAATCAACTGTGTGCCGCCCACTGAGGGGAGGTTTTCTCATCCTTCCTACTCCTGACCCCACCTCGCTGTTTAGACCCTGGTGGTCTTCACCTGACACAGGAGGAACCCTTCCTAGAGGAAAATGTGGGTCTGTCAAGGGCCCCAGAGAAGCAGAGTTGGAGGCTGGGAAACAGTTGCTGCTGAGTTGTTGGAGGTGCTCTGAGGTGGGCTCGAGCCTCTGTCCCCAGGCCCCATGGCAGAAGGAGCTCAGAACAAACCTCAGACTCACCTGCAACCTTCAGCTCCACCTGGGCTTTTGCATAGAAATTGCCATGTTGGAAATAACACACGTAGATTCCGCTGTCAGAGGCTCGGAGGTTGCGAATCCAGAGAGCAGCCTTCCCCTCGGTGATGTCCTGTCTTAAAATGGAAGTTCTCCCTCGATACTCTGGTATCTGTATTTCTTCCTTGCCATCTGCATACGCACACACCACCTGCTTGAGGCTGGATCGCACCCACATCAGCTCCATGGTCTCAGCGCTCATCTCTGGGGACAGCTGACAGGGCAGCTCAGCATCTTCACCCACCATGGCCAGGATGGGCACAGGGTGTCCAATCACAGCAAACTGTGCTGGTCAGCAGAAGGGGGTGCTTCATTAGAGGGGGTTGGGGCCAGAGGGTAAGGGGGTGTCCCAGGAAGGGAGGGGGAGGTAAGAAACACCTAGGCAGGCACTCCTGACATCACAGAAGTACAGTCTGGATGGGCCTCCCAGGTGTGGGGAGGAGCCCAAGGTTCTGACTGGGCTCTATAGGTAACACTCCACATACATAATGCAGAACCTTTCCCTACCTGAGCAGGGGGTGAGCAGCTGGACCAAGGCGAGGCACACAGGGAGGTCCAGCAGATGGAAGGCCAGGGACCTCACCATTGTTACCTGCTGAGCAGACAGAGAGGCTCCAGAAGGAGAAATGACGACCTGGAAGATGGAGAATTCCACATGGAGTCTTCTGCCTCCCCAGGGTAGACTCGGGGTGCAACCCCCATCACTGCTGACCCCAGGGCTCCTCTGAGATGTCTGCTTGGGAGTCTTTAACCTTTGATGCCAACGTGGGAAATCACCCATAAAACATGTAATGTGAAATGTGTGTCCCTTAACCCTAGTCACCAGGAGATCCTTGGCTCCACTGTCCAAATGTGCTCAGAAGCCCTCCCTTACCCACACTTCCTGGGACAGTCAGGTCCAGGCCTCCATCATCACACTCTGATTATGCAGGACCCTCCTCTCTGAGTCCCCGAGTCCACTGGTGCCCCCTACAGTCTCTGCTCAACACCACAGCCAGAACTCTCCTGACTCAAACCAGGTCGCCCCTCTACTCAGCCCCTTCCAGGGCTCCCATTTCACTCAGAGCAGAAGCTGAAGTCCTTTGCACCATTTAATCTTAAAATTATTTCAATGTTCTAAATTTTTTAAGTGTTTTGAGCGGGGAATATATTTCCACGTATTTTTGGGGCTGTTTTATTTTATTGTTTTGATTATAGACAAATTTGAATTAAAAAATAAATTTAAATAATTTATAAAGGTAATTATATACTGTATTTCATATGAATATAAATATTTCTGGATGTATTTTTGCCATAGAAATATACATAATGACTTAAAATGCTTTGTCCTTTCACCCACAAATTCCACTTACACGAATTAACCTTAAAGAAAAAAAAAACAGGCAGTAACATAAGGATTTATGTTTAATGCTGTTCATCATAGTAAATCTGCAATAACAAAATGTAGATACAATTTAAACACTCAAATTAAATCCAACTTTGTTATAATTATAAATAAAAACCATTATCTAAAACCACGATTCCTAAACCTACAGCTAAGATAATACTCAATGGTGAAAACCTGAAAGCTTTTCCTCTAATGTCAGGAATAAGACAGGCTGCCCACTATCACCCCTTCCGCTCAGCACAGTATTGGAAGTCCTAGCCGCAGTGTGTTGTTTATCCAGTCTCCAGCTGCTGTACACGTATGTTGTTTCAGATTTTTCTATATCCCAATATTACAAATCATTCTGTAATGAACCTCTTTACATAAACACATTTAAGACACACACCTTGTAACCCTCCCCACCTGTCTTTTAACATTATTTCTGTAAATGATGACATGTTGTAACCAATATGTGACTGCACATAAAGCGCCTGTTTGCTTCGCAATTCCAGGAACTAATTTAAAGGAAGCAGACTCAGACCTTCAGACATTCCAGCCCCGGGAGTTTCGCTGACCTTCAGCCAGTTATCTGAGCAGACTGTGTTGGCATGTGCTTAGTGCCCTCAGTGGAGCTCTCTCAACCCCCTCCTTTTGAATCCAATGTTCTGTCCCCCTGTCCCCCCATCCTCTCTCCCTTCTTACAAAAACCCCTGCCCACGTCCCGTTGTTCAGAGGATCTTTGCAACATGAGTCCACCACCATCTCAAGCTGCTGGCTCTAAATAGACCTACTTTCCTTCCACCAGTCCCTGCCTGTCCACCAGCTTTCAAGCAGCAGGCAACTGAACCCGGGTTTGGTATCAGCCTTTGAGAATCTCTTAGACCACGCTCCAGGAGATGAGCAGGAGAGACTGTAAGATGCCTCTGCTGCTGTGTGAAGCTCCCTCATTCCAGTGGGCTCACTCCCACAGATTTCCCAGTTCAGGCCTTACCTTGCCCTGCCTGCTGCTCCCACCTGGGTTCCACGGGTAGGCTCAGAGCACCCCACTCCTTCTGTGGGCGAGCATCACCCTGCAGGCTCACGTAGCTTCTCAGCCTCTCTAACAGGGACCTGGGACTCTGACTTTTACCAACTGCCCCTTTTACCCTTCACACTCCCGGCTGAAATCCACAGAACAAAGGCACTGGGAAGGTCCTTATGCTACTTGAGTGTCTCACCTGGAGGAAAGGGTGGGGAAAAGAAAGCTGGCTCATGACTGGAAAGAGTGCAAAGTCCCTATTTGAAAGCACCTGTTATAAAAAATAATGGTAATAACCTTTACTCCCTACTGGGTGCAGGTGTTTTAGACAGATTTCTATCGCAGTCATGCCTGAAGGAGATTGTATCAACATTGATTTCTCTCCCTCGTGGGGCCCCTGGTCTGGGTGGGCTCCCCTGGGCTGGGCTGACTGGGGTTGGGCTCCAGGCTGCAGTTTGGGTCCTGTCAGCTCCATAGGTCTCTTCATTCTGGGACCAGGAGCTACATGCACCTGCCCCCCTTCCCCTGCCTTTCCTCCCCTCCCCTCCTCCCTTCCCCCTCCTCCCCTCCCTTTGCTTCGTTCACCCCCGTTTTTCCGGTTCCATCCCCCCTCCCAACTCCTCCTCCCCCCTCTTCCTCTAACTTCTCAGAGGGTAATTTCAGGCACCTCCACCCCCTACTGGCAGAAGCCTGGGAAATGTGTCCAACTCTCCCTCCATCCACCCTGTGGTCCTGCCAGGTTCCCAAATCTTTGTTTAATGTGAAATCTTTATTGAAAATTTATTTTCACACAAAATAATGTGAAATCTTTGTTTGAAAATTTTAAGTGAAAATTTTCTTTATTGTGATCCACAGTAAGAAATATATTCCATATTGTAACTCTGAACATGCAAATTTATATATACTGTATGCTCTCATAGTTCCATTTGATTTTGATTTTTAAAAATTGGTCTCTACCGAATATATTGATCTCATAACCCCTCAAGGGTCCAGGACCTGAGGGGGAGAGGTACTGTTCCATGATGATTGTCTCATGGCATAAACACTATGCCCCATGTCCTGTGGGGCGCTGCTTTTGTTGCCGAAAAGACAGGAGTTTGACACTCAAAAATGTACCTCCAAAGTATAATTTTGATATGGATTGTTAAAAAATAATTCAGGCCCAGCCGAACGTGGCTCAGCGGTTGAGCATCAACCTGGCATCTAGGAGATCGGGGTTCGATTCCTGGTCAGGGCACATGCCCTGGTTGCGGGCTCGATCAATGACTCTATCATCATTGATGTCTCTGTCTCTCTCTCCCTCTCCTTTCTTCTCTCTGAAATCAATAAAGATATATTTAAAAAATAATAATAATAATTTGGAAAGTTAAAAATGCACTCATTTCTCTTCATGTTAGTGGTTAAGAACCCTTTCATTGGGCATGAGGCAAGGTAGAGTTTTCTGATGCAGGATAAATACATGGGTTAACATTCCTTGCCCACCCCTTCCCATATCTATATATATATATCTCACTACAAACCACACATCTATGGAAAGCACTGTATAGCTCCACATTAGTTCCCTAGGCCTGGCTGCACAAAGTGCCACATACTGAGCAGTTTAAACAACAGAACATTGCCTTCTCAGTTCCGGAGGCTGGAAGCCTTAGCTCCAGGTCCCCACAGGGTTGGTTCAGCCCTGGCCCTAGTTTTGGAGTTTGCTGGCAGTCTTTGGCATTTCCTGGCTTGTGGAGGCATCCCCCTGTCTCTGCCTTCATTCTCATGTGGTTCTCCCTGGGAAACATGTCTTGCTCCCATTCCCATAAAGAAAGAAGGTGGGCCAGTCCTGTATTCTTGCCAAATGCAGCAGGTGACAGGAATTCCACTTTCGTGGTCTGTTAGAAGGTCCTCCCTTGATCTTATTGGGTTGTGATACCGTCTCCTGTGGCAAGCCTCATCTCTGAGCTCTTTTATTTCATATGTTAACTACACACAAGTGAGGGAGAGATAAAAGACCAACGTTAAGGAGGATGGCAGGTGTGGGAGAATGGGCTTGAGGTTCGGAAGGCCTAAGTTCTCCAAGCACCACTCTAGGGTGTCAGATCCCATTACCTGCTTAAACAATGAAGATTTTTCTCAGTTAACAACAAGTCCTGAGGTTAGGATGCAGAGGCACCCTACACCCTTCCTGCTAGTGGTCTTTTCTGTAGTCGAGACATGGGGAAACTAAAAACCATTGTGGGGCAGGTCACAATTATATGAAATTCAAATGTCAGCACCTGTAAATAAGGTTTTGCTAGGACATGGCCAATCCACCCATCTAAGACTCCACTACAAGAGGAGCTCTGGCAGAGACCCCATGGTCCACACAGCCAAAATATGTAATATCTGGCCCTTTGCAGAAAAAAGTTTCCACGTCCCAGGGCCAAGTCCCCTCCTCACCAGTCACTCAGTAGAATACAAAGAAGCTGCTTAAGCATGAAAAACGCACAACTGGGAACAGCCTGTGGAGATTATCTGGCCTTTAATTATTATTTTTTTGTCTCATTTCAGAGGCAATGTAAGTTTTTATAAATTTTTTTATATGGTCTCCGATCCCCTGAGTGTTGTGGCATCCCTGCTCACTCCCAGGACAGAGGCCTGTATGTGTACAGGTGTGTGTGTGTGGTTGGGTTTGGGATGGGCAGGTGTTGAGGGGGACATAAGCACCCTCTTCCCAAAGCCAAGGACTCTCCTGCAAGTTGCTGAGCTGTAAGGAGCAGGGGAGAGATGGGAGGACACAGGGAAGGACTGGGGGTAGAGAATGGAGCCAGCAGCTGTGATGGAGACTCTGGGACTCATTCAGAAACTTTGGAGTGAGAGACCTGAGGATACTGAGTGAGTCCAAAGCCTTTCCTTTCCCTTGGGAGGTGGCACTGCAGTGCCCTCAGGACCATGGCAGTGAAGACAGGCTTCCTGACTGCCACTCGATGGGCTGGTTGGGCCCAGCACCCCTTCACCCACAGGATACTCCCTTCCTGTGACCTGAAGATCCCAATCAGGCCATTGTGTACATTTCTTCTAGAAGAATCTTCCCAAGGCACAATTCTTAACATAACTCTACCGTGTGATAAAAATCCCACTGAAGTTCATCTAGCTCCCTTCTTCCCAAATTTATGTTTGTCTTTTAAGTATGAATTTGGGGGGCTGGTTCGGCTCAGTGATCACAGGTCACATGTTGGATAGGAGGTTGGCTTCTAGTCCCTTCTCAGCCCTGGGTGATGTGGTCACTGTGAATTCATCCCTGGAGGAAGTCATCCTGCACAGCCGGGCAGTGAAGCACTGGACCATGGCTCTGACAGTAGACCTTAGAAAGTTAATGCCTTTCCTGCCCCCTTGTTTCCTTACCTATCATGTGGGGAAATGTCCGGGGTGGGGGAGCGGTGTAGCTGTCCCTAAGGGGACTTAGGGGAATAAACCTGTGCTCTGGCCCAGGTCCAGCTGGATGTAGCACAAGCTTCCAGAGATGGTGAGGCAGTAAGAATTTCAGCAAACTTTGCATTGATAGAAATTCACCAGCATTTATTGAGAGTCCACTGTGCGCCGGGTAGGCATCCTTCTAAGCACGTTGCATCTGTAAATTCACAGCAAGTCTATGGGGCGGGTGAGGAAAGTGTAAATTTCAGTTTTTAGTCAGCAGCTGATCACCCTGAATTCTCTGCAGATTCGTTCCTCCCCTGGTCGTTTATTTTCTGAAAGCCCAGCACGTCCCGCGCCCAGATCCCTTACCTCCCCACTGCGCTCGGTAGCGACCGACAAAAACAACAAAAGTCCCCGAAACGTCTATTTTTTATTTAGATGGAGAAAACTAGGTGAGAAAAGAAATGAAATTTAATGGGAAGAAGTGCGGATACAAGCAATTGGGACGCAGAGAGACTCGGGGGTCGGTTGAGGAGGGAGCCAGGCGGGGTTCGCACCCCGGGGCGCGGTTGGCACCCAGGCGCGGAAGTCTACCCCACAGATCAGGTGGGCAGATTTAGGAGGCGCCGGCTCCGGGGGACCTCGTGGCGCAACGGTAGCGCGTCTGACTCCAGATCAGAAGGTTGCGTGTTCAAATCACGTCGGGGTCAGGCCTTTTTTTTTTTTTAAATTTATTTTTTATTTTATTAGGGCCCGGGGGTGGAGTAGGAGAAGGGGAAGGTTCTGGTCCACAAAGTTAAATCTTATCCAGGAAGAAAAACACGCCTTTCCTGCTTTCTCCGATCTTGGATGCCCCCCTTAAGCGCCTTAAGAAAGTAAAAATCAATAAAGAGGCGAATATACAGAAGAGTATTCAATGTTGTTATTGTATTGGGCGCTGATCTCTGGGCTCACAGGGGCGTTTACTCTCTTGTTGCGAACATTCTGGCTTCCACTTCGCCGGCGCTCCCGGCGCTCGCCCCCTCGCGCTCCCGTGGGTGCTGGGGACCCTCCCCGCAGCCGCGCTCCAACCTTTGGCAGCTGCGCAGACCGCAGACCAGCCTGGTTCACCCGCTGCACGGCTGCAGCGGCTTTTCCGTGCCAGGGAGGTTCCGCAGCAAGCAGAAAACCGGAGCACAGGCTCCTCTCACCCCCCCCCCCCAACTGAGAGTACAGAGAATGAACTATAGCACTAGAAAGTTGATCCTGTGGGCTGGAAGTCCCGGGGACACCCTAAAACTCTATGTTTAAAACAAGCAAACAAAAAAGTGCAGAAACGTGCGTGTTTTGTTTTTTTTCTCTCTTGGGCTCCAGAACGTCCCCCCACCCCCGCAACACCATCGCACTACAGCAAGGAAGAAAGGGAAGGCACGTTAGTTTCTTCAGAGTTTTATTATTTTGTATAACTGAGAACGACTTTAAAACATGACCTTTGGGATATCGGCAGGCGCTTTGTTACAGATGCAGCCACGTACACGTCCGCCGAGCGCACGGTGACGATGTATCTAACCACGCCCTCGTGCTGCTCCATTTCTTATGAACTCTTTTCTTAGGAGTTAGTTCAGGCCCATGGCCATCGTATTACAAACGACAGATTGTTGATCTGGAGAAGGAGAAAAAGAACACATTTAGTTCTGAAAATTGGAAAAAGAACCTCCGCAAAAAAGAAAAAAAATTGAAGAGGTCAAACCCTGGAAAAGCCGAATATTAACTTTGAGAACTGCTCGCGTTGTAGCAGAGTGGCGCAGCGGAAGCGTGCTGGGCCCATAACCCAGAGGTCGATGGATCGAAACCATCCTCTGCTAAGGTTGTTCCTATTTTCCCCCCCATCCCAAATATATCTGCCTCAATGGGAGGTTCGGTTCATAGTTACCATGGGAACCATTAGAACCGGGAGCAAAGAGAGGACTGTTGGCTTTTGTTACAAATCATGCGAAATGTTTGATTCTTTAAATTATGTGTATGTAAAAAGACTAGAAATAATAACCTAACAAAATTTCCTATCTACTGTGTGTATATCTTCTTTAGGGAGATGTCTAAGTCTTTGGCCTATTTTTTAAAAGCATAGGAAAAGATATTCCACATCCTGTCATGAGAGAAATGCAAATTAAAACAACAGTGAGAAACCACTACATAACTATTAAAATGTCCAAAATCCAGAACACTAACAACATCAAATGCTGCAAGGATGTGGAGCAACAGGAACTCTCACTCGTTGCTGGTGGGAATGCAAAATGGTGTAGAAACTGGCAAGAGAGTTTGGTGGTTTCCTACAAAACTAAATATACTCTTACATTAAGGTTCAGCAACTGTGCTCCTTGTTATTTACCCAAAGGACTGGAAATTTATGATTATACAAAAACCTGCACACAGATGTTTAGAGCAGTTTTATTCATAACAACCAAAACTTGGATGCAAGCAAATGCCCTTCGGTAGATGATGAATAAATAAACTGGTATGTCCGGACAATGGAATATTATTCATAATTAATAAGAAATGAGCTACCAAGCCATGAAAAGACATGGAGGAAACTTAAATGCATATTAATAAGTGAAAGAAGCCAATCTGAAAGGCTACACATTGCAGGCAAAACTATGAATACAGTAAAATGCAGGGGTGTGTGGGAGGGAATATAAGTAGGCAAGGAACAGAGGATTTTTTGTGCAGTGAACATACTTTACATGATACTAGAAAGATGGATATATGTCATTATACATTTGTCCAAACCCATGGAATGTACAACATCAAGGGTGAACTTTAATGAAAACTATGGACTTTGGGTGATTATAATGTGTCAGTGTATGTAGGTTCATCAGTTGTAACGCATGTACCACTGGTGGGGGATATTGACCATGGGGGAGGCTATGCATGTGTACTTTCCTCTCAATTTTACTGTGAACCTATAACTGCTCTTAAAAAATGAAGTTGAGAGAGACAATTTTGAAGATGGGTCAGTTTTGAAAATAAATTAGCAATGTGGCAAAGAAAATTTATGTATAAGAGTTGTGAGCTATAAGCTGGAACCTATATTATTAACATTTTGTTATCTTGTGTAAAAGATATAGAATAAAAATTTTAAATTAATTAAATTAAAAGATAAACAATACAGAAGCCTAGGAACGAGAGGAGCCTCAAAGAGCATAACCAAAAAAAACAAAACAAAACACAGGATATACGAGCCAGCCAGGAGTCGAACCTGGAATCTTCTGATCCGTAGTCAGACGCGTTATCCATTGCGCCACTGGCCCACCTGGACTGTACATGATATTTACACGTACAGAAAAAGGAAGCAGAATTACTTGCCCTAAATAACAGTATGTGAATCCTTTCCTTCAACTTGCTTTTCCCCCCAGAATCTGGAACTGCCGAAGTTTACAACTGAAACTGAAGTTTCATGGGTTTTAGCTTAAACACGTGCTATGATTTTTAAGTGGGTAGAGAATATCTGAACATAAAAGCCAGCCGTCGTAGTCGGCAGGATTCGAACCTGCGCGGGGAGACCCCAATGGATTTCTAGTCCATCGCCTTAACCACTCGGCCACGACTACAGCTGAGAACCAGAAAGGTGTTGCTCAGTGTTCTTCAATTTACCATATAGCATTTATTATATCATACTTCAGGATTTAGTGATTAGAGAACAAGACAAAAGATACCACGTCCCATTAATGAAACTAAAAAAGAATCAACCAACTTCAATGCTAGCATGTGGTAAGCTGAGAATGCCTCTTTGGATCTTTTCTAGAAAACAGATCAGCGACATATTGCAATAACTTTAAATAACCTGACAAAGATGTTCCTTACAGATAGATACCCTACGTGTTCAAACACCTAATCTAATGCCTGGAATATAGGAAGGGCTCAACAAATATCAGCTGGTATTTTCACCATCATTTTAAAGTTCAAGAATGAGAATCCAGCCCTGGCCAGGTAGCTCAGTTGGTTATAATGTTGTCCCAATAGGCCAACATTGTGGGTTCAATTTCCCACCACGGCACATACAAAACCATTGAATGCATGAATAAGTGGAACAACAAACAACCCCTCCCCCCTCCCCAGCCCATATTTCTCTTCTGAGTTCCAGAATATAAAATTGTCTTGGTTATTTCTTTTTGTATCTTTATGCGCATCTTGCAAGCAATACATTCCAAAAATGTATGTTCCATCCTTTCTTTCCAAACTTAAATCTCCAATAACCTAAGTTTTTAAAAGGGGCACCCAGGTCAACCTCCTAATTACTTCTCTAATCTGGCTTTTCTTCCCAAGCCTCAGGCCCATTTTCTTAGACCAGGTTATGGAATGAATTATTTTGGAGCTCAGATCTCAAGGATGTATGGAAATAAGCCCAAAGGGAGAAGGGGTTACTGTTCTAGGCCTCAACCTCATAGAATACGAGAGAAACTGCAGACACTTCTGTCTTGCTGGAACATTACTTTTTGGAGGGGTGGCAATGGGAGAACACCAGAGATGATGCAGTTAAGGGCTGATTATGCAGGTGGGGCTATGTCAGCACTCACTGGTATGTTCATCTGAGAATGCAAATCTGATTGTGTCCCTTACCCCCTTTACAGGGAAGATCACCGATAGCATAGGAAGCCCTATCTTGGGAGTCTATCTAACCTTCTTAACTTCCTTTCTGGCCACTCTGTTAGGGAGCCTGGGGCTCCTGAGCAAAAAGGATCTGCCCTTCCTTACCTGGCCTGGGTTCTTCATGCTGACCTTCTGTCTTCTTGGAGCCCTGTACCCATCCTTCAGAGTCTTTGTTTAACTAGGACAACTTCTGCCAAGTCTTTTTTAAAAAATTAAAATTTTCATTATGAATATTTTTAAACATTAAAAAAGTTGAAAGAATAGGGAATTATCTGTATACCTACTACCCATATTCAACAGTTGTTAACATTTTGCCATATTTGTTTTATCACATAAACACATCTTACATAACCAAAATACCATTATCATAACTAAAATATCTGGCAATTCTTTTTTTCCTTTTTATTGAATGTATTGGAGTGACAACGGTTAACGAAAATGTATAGGTTTCAGGTGCACAATTCTACAACACATTATCGGTACAATGTATTGCGTGTTCACCACCCCAAGTCTCCTTCCATCACCATTTATCCCCCTATACGCTCCTCCAAAGTCTAATAATTCTTTATAAAAACATCTAATATTCAGTCCTTATTTAAATGTCCCTAATGTCTTTTGGAGCCAGTTTTTCTAACCAAATCCAATCAAAGTTCATTCAGCACATTTGGCTGTAATGTTTTCTTAGTCCCTTTTAGTTTACAACAGCCTCTCAGCTATTTTTAAATTTTTTTCATTTTGACATTGACTTTTAAAAAAAAGTCCAAGCCAAATGACGTGTCGAATGTTCCACATTCTGGATTTGTCTTATTGTTTCCCCACGGCAACTTTTAATTTATTCTTATACTCTAAACTAGAAGTTAAGTCCAAGTGACTGATTAGAGCCCTTTAATTGATTAGATTAGATTCAGGTTAAAACTTTTGGGTTGACACCATGTACTTGATCCAGTACTTCTCAGGGCTTCCTTTGCCCTTTGCAGTTAGCAAGAGATCCTGGGTTGGCACTTTGACACCATGAACATATTGCATCTCAATCACCTTCTCCTAAGGGGTTTAAGGTCGCTACTGCTCTTGTCCTGAGTCTATTGTTTTCTTGGGGATTGCAGATGGTGAATTTCTAATTCTACCGCTTCCCTACGTTTGTTAGAGGGGGCTTTTGTCAAACTTATTGACCTTTTTACTGCCTTCCTCTGCTCCAGTGTTTCCGAGAGTTTCCCCAGGAGGCTGCACAACACACTCGTTATAATAATCTTGGGTGCAGATGAGTGGGCACTAAACAGCGAGAGGCCCTGTGTTTGCACTGGCGTCCAGCGGGCGGGGAGAACTTGAGGCCCACAGTAGTTCTCACGCTCGGGTTTGCAAGGGCCGCGCTGGCCCAGCTGGTGGAAACACAGACTCCCAGGCTCCACTCCCGGGGGTCCTAACTTTGTTGACAGAAGATAAATTGTTAGGGTGAAGAGCAGATTTCTGACTTTAACAGGATGTAAAATTAGTACTTGTTAGGACACTGACCACAACTACGTTAAATGAGCCAACCACGAAGGGATTCGAACCCTCAATCTTCTGATCCGAAGTCAGACGCCTTATCCATTAGGCCACGTGGTCTCCCCGAACCGCCTTCTTGAGGGTAGCAGATGTGTTGGAAGAATCTCGGCTCTGCAACTGGAATAATAGCGAAATTATCACCGTGAGCCAAGGCGCTTCCGACCCTCGAAAATCTTACAATCTAATTGGGAAACAAGCTGAACCTAATGGTAAAAATACTGTAAAGTTACAACTGAGATGACTACCCAGGAGAGGAACTCGCTGCCATGGCTTTTGATGGGAATCGGGGAGGAAGGCCACAGCGGGGAAGAAACGCTGAAGGCTGAAGGAGGGAGGCGAAGAAGGAACCGGGTCGCTTTGTCTACCTAGGGAACCCCCGCTGCTGGGCAGGGCTCCCAGGTAAATTTGGCGGATTAAGCACATGATTTACATTTGCGCACTCCAGAAATCCCGTTTAAAGCAACTCTAAAACAAATTCCAATAGGACGGAAGGTTGAGGAGAGGAGATAACAGCAACATTTTGTAATCTGGAAATCCGCTTGAGGTGTGACAGCTGACCTGTCAGACCTGAGACAACTGAACCCCAAACAAGCAGTATGGGAAGAGCAAATTTACACCACAGACCTCGTGCTCACCCCCAGGCCAAGCTCAGGAACTGTCAGCAGGAGCTCCACCTGGAAACTGCCTGCTAGGAGCTGAATTCTGTCCTTACCCCCAATCCCACCCCCTGCCTAACCCCCAGGACCTCAGGCTGTGACTGTATTTGGAGATGCGGTTTTTAAAAAGGTAAGAAAAGTGAAATGAGATCATATGGTTGGGCCCTGATCCAAGATGATTGCTGTCCTTATAAAAAGAGATTAGGACACAGGCACACACAGGGAAAAGACCGTGTGAAGACCCAGGGAGAAGGTAGCCACCTACACACCTGTTGACAAGGTTGATGTAGGACTTCTAGCCTCCAGAAGTGTGGGAAAATAAACCTGTTGTCTGAGCCACCTAGCCTGTGGACTTAGTTATGGCAGCCCTGGCAAACTGATATTCCTACCCTTGCCCCATCCTGGAAGAAGACTGCAAGTTTACTTTCTCAAGAGAGCAAAGTTTCGGGTCTCTAAGCTGGGGCAGAGATTCTCAGACGTTTCCAAACACAGGCCACTGGGCCGCCCCCCGCGGTCCTGGTCGCGTAGGCCCGGGTGTGGCCGGGTTTGCGTTGCTAACCAGTTCCCAGCTGATGGGGACGCTCGGGGTCCCGGGAGCACCGTCTGAGAACCGCTACAGGAAGGTCCCCTACAGGCCTAGTGGAGAAAGCTGAGGGCTCAGAACCGAATGGCGCGGGCGCAGGACGGAAGCCCGGAGGCCCACGGACTCCGACGGAGAAGACGGCCGCTGACGCTGGTGGGCTGAGGCTCCGCCGCCCGTGGGGTCTGCGGCGCGGGGACTGCGGCGCGGGGCGGGCGGGGGGCGCGGCGTCTGCGGCGCGGGACGGGGGGCGCGGGGTCTGCGGCGCGGGGCGGGGGGCGCGGCGTCTGCGGCGCGGGACGGGGGGCGCGGGGTCTGCGGCGCGGGACGGGGGGCGCGGGGTCTGCGGCGCGGGACGGGGGGCGCGGGGTCTGCGGCGCGGGACGGGGGGCGCGGCGTCTGCGGCGCGGGACGGGGGGCGCGGGGTCTGCGGCGCGGGACGGGGGGCGCGGGGTCTGCGGCGCGGGGCGGGCGGGGGGCGCGGGGTCTGCGGCGCGGGGCGGGGGGCGCGGCGTCTGCGGCGCGGGGCGGGCGGGGGGCGCGGGGTCTGCGGCGCGGGGCGGGGGGCGCGGCGTCTGCGGCGCGGGGCGGGCGGGGGGCGCGGGGTCTGCGGCGCGGGGCGGGGGGCGCGGCGTCTGCGGCGCGGGGCGGGCGGGGGGCGCGGCGTCTGCGGCGCGGGGCGGGGGGCGCGGCGTCTGCGGCGCGGGGCGGGGGGCGCGGCGTCTGCGGCGCGGGGAGCGAGCGCCAGGCGGGGTCCCCTTCAGAAGGCGGGGCGTCGGGTGAATTTATGGGAAAAGCAGTAGCGCCAGCCGCGTAGCCGTTCTTATCCCAGTGTCCCTGTGGATGTAAACCCAACGCGTACACGATTTTTCTCAAAACAGGGAAATTTCAACGTGGGAAACGACAGTTTTCCCCATAGGGAGCATGGGAATTAATATTTAATCTGGGTAACCCCGTATCTTTAAAAACGAAGCATTGACGAAGCCATGAATAGTGTGTGTGTGGGGGGGTGGGGGGTGGGGGGAGTGAATAATCAAATCTACCAATAAAAAGAAATAAATCTTTAGATCCTGGAAGAAAAGAGAAAAAAGTATTTGGGGAGAAGGGAAAATTATTTAAATCCCACTTGCCAGGGAGAAAGGCCTCGCTCTGCGGCCTTGTTGCCGCAACGGTAGCGCGTCTGACTCCAGATCAGAAGGTTACGTGTTCAGGTCAGGTCGGGGTCAAGTGCAGTTCTCTTTTTGGGGGGAAATGAAAACTCGAGGTGACTTTCCTGAGGTATACATACCTTGAGACCAGTTAAGACTTCCCAAATCGGCTTGTGGTAAAGAGAATAGATTTTCTGCTTTTATCAGAGTTTGGGTGGCATGTATTTGTGACTCCACTTTTTTTTTTTTTTAAATCTTCTTCTGTGTCTGCTGTTTCTTAAAAAATACTCAGCCTAAGATAATTCTTATGTCACAGAGGCATTTTGGGGTGGAAAATTCTGCTCCCTTTCATCAGTTACTCTGCAAGAGTTTCCAGTTTCCCTGGGTCTCTCCCTTGTGTACATGACATATACGTGTTCATAAACTTCTGCTTTTGTTACAGGGATTTCAACCAAGAATTTAGAATGGTAGAGGGAAAATTGTTTTTTCTTTTCCTACACCAACTTCTCTCTCAGAAGGGAAGTTGAGAGTTGCTTCGGGGAACGGGATTTATGACAACTGAGTTCTTTTGGAAGGCTCTGCTGTTAGATAAGGGATTTTGGAAACTCAAATGTCTAGCTGGAAATGATTTTATTTTTGCCACACCACCACTGGTGGCTTATTTTGGATCCTCCATCAGCGTGATTAATGTACTGCTCAAAGTGAATGAAATTTAAGAAAGTCCTGAGGGAAAAAAGCCATACATTCTTGTTATTTTAATGTGACAATATAGCTATGTCTATATAAGGACACAAAAGAGAGTTGTTACCATCGGGCATTGGTGGTTCAGTGGTAGAATTCTCGCCTGCCACGCGGGAGGCCCGGGTTCGATTCCCGGCCAATGCAACGCCTCTTTTTCCTCGCCCCCACCGCGGGGCGAGATACCACTGAACAATCACAAACAATATGACGGGTGCGAGATCTATCAGGATGATCACTGAGTAAATTATTAATGTCTAATCTCTTGGATCTACACCTGAAACTAATTTATGTCAAAGGGAATTGAAAGATAAAAATGATTTAAAAATGGAAAAAAATACCCATGTTAAAGTAGCTATGTTTCTTCTGGTATCCGGGGATGCCTGGGCTGAGAAAGACCAGTTAACCTTCCTTTTGCAATTTCACCTTATTAAATTATGCCAATTAGCATGTGTTTGGTTTTCCAATAACCTGAAACATCATTTTGGCAGTGCTCGAGTGAACTTCGATTTGAGGCTTGGAGTCTTTCACAGGTACTGTAAGCCTCTAATATTTGTAGGTGGAGTGTAGACAAGTCTGGATATCAATGTAGTCTTTCCATTCTTATTGATGGCCACTGAAATAGATTCATCAATTACTTAGAAGTAAGAAAAATACGCCGAAGTTTATTTTTTGAATATTACTTGATAGCGACCCAGTTGCGTCCGAGCAGAGTGGCGCAGCGGAAGCGTGCTGGGCCCATAACCCAGAGGTCGATGGATCGAAACCATCCTCTGCTATCTGCCCTTGTTTTGATGAAAATTCAGATTTTAGGAAGGGGATCTAATCAAGTTTATCACTATCAGATAGGGCCTGTGGACCAGTAGTGCAGGTGTACTGTTTTCCCTCTCCAGCTGCGGTCAATGCTATTCATTGGTCTGGCGAATCTTGTGATTCAGTATCTCAGATTTGGGGACCAGTGCACCTGTTACAGATCGGACTGTTATCTCATAGTCGGATTGTTACAATTTGTGATAACTTCTGTACTCGAGACCTTGATTTCCAAATCTTGTGGTTGGGTTTTTTGTTGTTTTTCACTACCATGATGACAGACACTCCAGAACAGTTGTCAAACAGAAACACCAGTGATGTTACAGGAAAGGTAATATTCCTCATGGGAATTTATCTGGGGCGAAGTAAGAGTCTCGTAGTCGTGGCCGAGTGGTTAAGGCGATGGACTTGAAATCCATTGGGGTCTCCCCGCGCAGGTTCGAATCCTGCCGACTACGTAGTTGTGTTTTCTTTCTCCGTACATCATCCGCAGGACCAACTGTGGAAACTCAAACACACACTAAAACAACACACGAAACACAGTTTTCCTTGTTGTTATTGTATTTCTTCATAAAACTGGAAGCAGGTAGTGCGAGCCTCTTGGTCTAACAATAGCTAGAGAAAAATATTTGAAAATAATTTTGGGATAATATTAGGAATTTCTGAGCCTAATATAGAGATGCTCAGGCGAGTTGCTATCTCCCTACCGCAGTCTATCTCAGGCCTGACTTCTGAAACCCCGCCTGCCTATAACTTCTTCCGCTTGATTTTCTTCCAAAAATGTGGGCACATCAGCGCATCAGTATTCCCCTCATGATCATGTTTGATGATTGGGAAACAACATCTCAAACAGAAATTTCCAACCTTTCCTCCTGGAGCCCTCTTATCTTCCACTTCGGAGGCCAGTTATAAAGAGGAAGTACCAAAAAGATAATTTTTAAAACTGCTTTCAGATGTTGGCTAAATCTTATTTTTTAAAAACCGTTTTGCTCGCTCTTTCTAATGCATACACTTCCTGTATATGTAACAGAAATGAGTAAATATAACAAAAATGATCTTTTATTATACTTGCATTCGGTCCATTAGGAAATGCGGGCACACAAATGACGAATTAAAAATACCTAAAGAGGTAGCAGTTTTTTCTTAATCTCCGAAATTGCCAAGAATACACAGGTTTGATTTTGCAAAGAACGCCGTTACGCGAACTCTCTATGGGCCGGAGGAAAATTCCAAGCAAAAGTGAGCTCTGCTCGGCTTCGCCTCCGGCAGAGCCCTTGCATTTTCTCCCGGGACCCATGGGGCATTCGGGAGAGAAGGCACCCTCACGAAGGCCACACGACGCAGTGCCAGCGCACTTGAAAAAGCGTGCGAGGGGCCCTTCGCGTTATTGGCCCCATGGTGTAATGGTTAGCACTCTGGACTTTGAATCCAGCGATCCGAGTTCAAATCTCGGTGGGACCTGCCACTCTTTTAGTGCCTTCCTTCCTCTGCCTTCAGGTCACCTGTGCTCCCAACTCATCTCACTGCCGCGCACAGCAGCGTCCCCACGCCTTCTCCTGGGTGCCACACCTGTCCTCGCCTTCGTCGCCGCAGGGTCCCCTGAGAGTCCTGGCAAGTGAGGCTTTCTTCTGGATGCCCAAGTGTTCGCGTTTCACAGCCCGGACCTCAGTTCTGTGTTCGGGTTCTATCAATTTCCAACACGCGCTCGATCTTGAGAAGTTCGCGGTACGGGTGAGCCCAGCTCTTCGTGCTCATCTTGGAGCCTCTGCCGTGTGTGATACAGCAGATTTTTAAGTTAATTAATATATTTTAAACTAAAGCTATAATTCACAAAATAGTGGAGAGAATGACAAGCTCTGTAAGGAGTATTTATAGGTATCTCAGCACAGGCCCCTGTGGCCCCATGGTGTAATGGTTAGCACTCTGGACTTTGAATCCAGCGATCCGAGTTCAAGTCTCGGTGGGACCTTCTGCTGGCCTGCTGACGTTTTCCCGCGTGTTTTCCCTGTCGCTGGTGCATCTCGGGCTCTGTACATAAGGTTCCCCAGAGGACTATCGTGTCAGCCCCCACTCTTTTCTCGGACTTCTGTAAAGTGTCCTACATCACCTTCGTGTACCTGCAGAATATTCTCTTTCTCTTCACATCTACTCTTGCCCGGGATCCCGAGGTCAGTCAGATCATCTTCAGTTATTTGCGTACCCAGGGTCTTAAGGGTTCATACGTCCGAAGCCCCTTCCACTATTCTTTTCTTCTTTGAAGACCCCTCAAAAGGTAACAGCCAGATACACAGAATATACATAAGATTTGCAGTAGGAAGCTCCCCCTTACACTTGATGTCCCTTTCCCCCCAGAGTTCCCCAGATCCTGATAAGTTAGAACCCTGGCACCAGTGATTAAGAGTTTATGCCTTACAGTCCCCAACTCAGGCCCTTCCTTTCCTGGAGCCACTTAAAGTGTTCCATCAGTTTCTAAACACTAACACCTGGCTGAATTAGTTCCCACTGTACTGCGGCACCGCTGCCCTGAACATCTTAGAGTCTCCACTGTCCCTACCCATTAGAGGCTCTGTTCAAACTCCTTAAGCTAATGTGATGCCCAGGTCATTTTGAAGATAAACAGATCTGTGAGGAGTACACACCAGTCTTTCAGTGGACATCCACCTTCAAGGCTCTCATGATGTGATGGCTAGCACCTGGACTTCAAATCTCGGTGGACTTGTCTCAGTTTTGGTGACCTTGTCTTCGAGTTTTCCAAACCAAGAGTACTCTCTGGTCTGTACATACCCTCCCCTACACTTGAACTTTGTTCCCCCATCAACATTCAGTGCCTTGCTGTTTCCTCTGGCTGCTAAAAATTGCTAGGCCATTGGGATTCTTCAGTTGAACAAAACAGTCTCACAGAACAGAAGCATCAGACAAGGTCATTCTCTGATTGTAATGAAAGAAGAAATTACAAAGAAACAAATAACAAAACATTTCATAATCTCCTCTGAGAACAGGCAAGGTCACTGCAAACCACAACAATACCGAACATCTTCTTTCATCTAATATGAGGGACCATTAGTTTTACAGCTTTAGCTTCATTATAGTCTTATCTTCGTCTAGATAAAAGTTAAGATACTCAACCACAGAATTACTGTCAGCGTCCAACCCAGAACAAAGCCCGGTTTCTTGCACCCTCCCCAAATCATCCAACATAAGACAAATGCTACAATAAGAACTTTAAAACAAAGAAGTATGATTGATATAGAACATTGTGGGAGTTTAAGCTGCGCCACGTGTTGATTGATACGTTTATGTATTGCAATGTGATTTCCACAGTAGCATCAGCCAGCACTTCCATCACATCATGTTATTATTTCTTTTCTGTGGCGAGAACATTTAAGATATAGTCTCTTAACAACTTTAAAGTATATAATGCAGTATTGTTGATTACAATAGGTGTGCTGTGCATTACATCTCCAGAACGGATTCATCTTCTAACACCAAGTTTTGTATTATTTGACCTTTATCTTCCCAATTCCCCATCCCCAAGCAAACCCCTTATAAACCAGTATTCTATTCTTTGTTTCTGAGAGTTCGGCTTTTTTAGATACCACATTTCTCTTGGAAAGTGTATTTTGTAATTTTTACTCAGGTTCATGTCCTTGCCTCGCCCCTGCCTCTCTAGACTATAGCCTCTTCTTTATTTTTCTTCCTTTATCAAAGCAATAAGGCCTTTCATACAAACAAATACATCATTTTTATTAATGAACACTTACAATAAAATAATGGAAATTACGAAACAGAATTCTGTTGACTGAAGAAATGTAATATTTATCCAGGAGTCCCCACGCAGCTGACGAGGTGGCCGAGTGGTTAAGGCGATGGACTGCTAATCCATTGTGCTCTGCACGCGTGGGTTCGAATCCCATCCTCGTCGTTCAGGTCCCTGCGCTGCTGTGGGCAGTAGGTTTTAGCTCCTTTAAGGGGTTGTTTTTAGTGCCTTGTGAACCGGATGTTCGAGTCTGTAGGCAAAGGAGAAAGAACTGCACGCTGAGCTCAGTCAATTAGAATCTCCTGCGTGGGATCTACCGGTCCGTGTGGCGCAGGTGCTGTGAGTGAGGCTCTGAGACCCAATGACCACTCTCCTTCTTCGCTCACTGCCCCAGCCAATTTTAGGAACCCTGTCTTGGCAGTTTTTGTCTCATATTCTTTGCCTTTTAAATCTCAGGCACGTTTCCAAGTCCAAAGCTCTTTCTGGACACCTTATCACCCCCTGCCCTCCCAACTCCTTCATTAAACTCGAGTTTTGTCTGTCCCCAGGAGCAGAAACTGCCCACTCGATGTGCTTTTGCTTATGTCGTTCCTTCTGCCAGGAGGGTCTCTGCTCCCTCCTGGCAAAATCCTTTTTCAAAACCCAGGTTAAGTGTCCCTTAATCTGCAAAGGAAAACACTATTCTTCTCTTTGTATTTTAGTTGAATTAATTTAAATCCAAGATCTTTCCCAAGCGCTCCAGCCTCTATATATTTCCCCCTTCTTTGATTATATTCTGCCATGCACATCTTAATTTTACCACATGCTCCCATAAAAATCTCACCTGTCACCTGTTTTCACCTTAGACTAAACTATAGCAAGGGGTCAGGCACACAGCACAGAGTAACAAAATTTGAGGGGACAGTAGATATTATCTCTCTGAGACTCCCCCCTCTATCACCTGTCTCTATCTTACAGATGAGGAAGCTGAGGTAGACAGCAGACAAACCCAGTCTTGCCTTGCAAGGCTCATGGGAACCAAGATTTTTTAGATCAAGTGGTTGAGGTGATGAGGTGTTTGCAACATGTTCAAATCCTCCGGTTAGGATTGCAATTTTTCAGATCTGGAAAATTCTTCTGAAGTACACTTGTCATAAGCCAGGCCTCATGAAGGCTGAGACCTAACAAGCATGGATTTTTAAAGCAATATCTGTTTTTAAATTCAACCTAACAATATATGGCTTATACAGTATATATGGTTCAAAGATGGCTTAAAAACTGTAACCCATTTAATCTTGGAAATTATATCCTGTTTCTCTAACTTTGCACGCTGTAAACATTCAACAGATTGTTGTAAAATAAACACTTAAAGTCATACTGAGTGCATGTGTGTGTGTGTGTGTGTGTGTGTGTGTGTGTGTGTGTGTGGTGGCAGAGGGAGGCATTGAAACTTCACCCAGGCAGAATAGACCCAGGGCATTTGTCACTCCTTTTAATACATGTAAAGGATGATTTTAAATGTGCCCATCTCTTGTTTTGTCCCAAAGTAGGGAGGTAGATCTGGGCAATTTTGCCTCTGCCCCCCACTTCTTTCAAACTCAAAGGGCCTGTTTTTTCCCTTAAGTACTAAAGAGGGAAGGAAAGAGGAATACATTAAGTAAAAAGAGCTAAGTCTTTTTGTTCTCTCTGTACAATCTGGACTTTACAGATGACTAGAGGAAACCAGTCAGACAGCAGCTCTAAGAAACAGTCTGGCCATTGCTACCCTGTTTTAATTGTTCATTGCTTTGACCCAGCAAAAGCACTCATGGCCCCCACATTTGAACCAATGTTTAGATCTGAAATCAAACACCACATTTCACCATGAAGTCAACAGTTGGAAATTATCTTTTCTTCATTCTATAAATTATTAAATTTGGTCATTTAGTCACAAAAATGTGTGTTTTTATATTTTGCTCAGCTATCTTCTCTGTCTTTCTGTTTGCATATACACTATGTAAACACTTGGGCTCTTTCAACAACCTTAATATTTCTGCTCTGTAATTTAGGTTGGGATGCAAGCTGTTCTCATCTGTTTGATGAAAACACAACCAAAGGAAGACTGGAAGGTGGAAAAGGGAGGGGGAAGAGTGAAAAACAGTGACATAGGCTCCACAGCAGCCAGAACTTTAAAGGACACATGGACTCATACTAGAGGCAAAATGTGAAGGAGAGGTCGTGGCCTTGGCAAAGCAGCAGGTTCCCCACTGCGCCGAGGCTCAGCAGTCGGAGAGCGCTCGGTTGACAGAGTCGAATTCCCTTTTCCAAGTGGCTCCGGACAAGCCGAGCCTATGAAAATGAAACTCGGGTGCTCAAAATCCAAATTTGTGTACTTGAGAGCCCCCAATTTACTGAACGACCTTATTTCAGTTGATTTTCAGCCTCGCGTCACCCCAGACACTGGTTCTCCCAAGGCTTTCTAGAATGACTTCTTTAAAGTAGAGCCAGAGAAAAGAAAAGAAAAGAACGGAATGTGGGAAAACATAGGTGACAGCCCGCTGCTCCTCGCCCTTTTTAGGGGTTGGGGCTGCGGATCTACATAGGAACGCGCAGGCGCTAAAACTAACCACGAAGGGATTCGAACCCTCAATCTTCTGATCCGAAGTCAGACGCCTTATCCGTTAGGCCACGTGGTCCTCCGGAGTTGCTCTTTGCTGAAATGCTTAGAAAGCGCAATGAGTTTTCGGCCGGGTCCGAGTCCTTCAAGTCATGTAACGAGGTGGTCTTGTGGCATATGGGGACTCTGTGGAATAAAGAAAAGTCTTTTCATCTACCACTGCTGAGCAGAAAAACGAGTTTATGGCCCCTAAGAGATGCAATAAGTATTGCATATTGTCTGCATCAAGGCATATTTTCTAACAAGCTAACTCATTGTTTCTTTCCTATTAATACTCACCCACATTCACTGTTTTCAGACTCGAGGTACATAGGACCTCTGTCTGGACAGTTGTCATGGTAACCGCGCCCGGAAGGCGGTCTAACTATCGGGCAGCATCTGCACGACTGTCCCTCTCGCCATCCTGCATGGGTTCCTGCAATTTCCCCCTTCCCATGCTCTTCTGGTGCTTTCTTTGATTGTTATAAAGTGACATCGGAGCACTTTTCACACGATGTCTCTATCCGTTTGAAGAAAAGAATGCTTTTCTTGGAGTTTCTCAGGGGTTTAAAGAAGTCCCGGGCTGTTATTATTTGAGCCTTCTATATATTAAAAAAATTTTAAAAAGTCACTACAGTAGGATTACAAAAATTTTGACTGTTAACAATATTTACACTTAATAGATATATCTACACAAAAACGTGTTTCAATAAACTCACTCTATGGACAAGATATTTATAGACTTTATAATATTCTGCAGAGTGCTTAGCCCAATAATGTGATATAGATTTAAAATTGTATTTAGGATGGCTTCTTTCAAACGTGCCAGTGCACGTCTGTGACCTCAGGCACTTCGTTTGAACATAATGCCAGCACTACACACAGAAGGCACTTCCTTAATTTTCTTAAATTGCAGACCCTGGGAGCATTGGCCCTACTGGCTCATTTGTCTTGACTTTTCTTGCTTTCTTTCCTTACTGTGAAAGTGAGCTGCAGGATTTTAAATCGGGGGACGGGAGAAAAAGAAAGAAAGAAAGAAAAAAAAAAAAAAAAAAAAAAAAGCTAGCAGAGGATGGTTTCGATCCATCGACCTCTGGGTTATGGGCCCAGCACGCTTCCGCTGCGCCACTCTGCTCCTTGTCGCGCCGGCTTTCTAATCATATCCTTAATGCTGTACAGAAGCGATTTACAGTCTACTAAAAATAGCTCGCAGGAGAGTGCCCATTTATTTCAATACCTTTTCTACCACAACTTGCCAATTCTGTTTGGACTAATGTCGCTACCAGAATCAAAGAGAAGACAAAACTAGGAGCAGAGAAGTAAACATTAACACACATAAATTTCTGGGCGCAGAGATGAGGGTGGCTAGATATCAAAATGTGAATTACAGGTTTTAATACACAGGGAAGAAAAAAAAAAAACACGCCGGGAAGGGACCCGGGCCTCCGTGCAGGCAGGTTCCACCGCGGGTTCGCCTTCGGGAAAAACACCCCTTTGGCCGGACTTCCCCGCCTGGTGTGAAGCGGGCGGGGCTCTGAGGTTTTAGACTCCTGGGGGACTGGGCTTTGGCTGGAAAGGCTTTGCCGCCGGAACAGGAGTGCCCTGCGCGCCGAAAACTTTGGGCCGAGGGGCCCGCGTTCCCACTAAGGTGAGACTGCCTCAGACCAGGGAGAAACGTGTGAAAAGGGGGCTCTGGAGTAAATTAGTGAACAAAAGTGACCGCATAGGGAGATATGACCTCAAATCCCTAACTGGGCAGGTCATGGTGGGGGGTCAAGCCACAGTCCTATAATTCTTTAGTAAAAGGTTATCTCCGCCTTAAGCGAGCCCTGTCCTTTGTCCCTGTGCGTCTAGGTTAACACACCCTTGAAACGCCAGAAGTACTCCTCTTGTTCAGCCCGCAGAGCGTGAGGCCTCCAGCGAGCACCTGGCCAGGTTAACGCTCCTGCGCCTTGTTCTTCCCGCCTTTGTGAATCCCCCTCGTTGCAAATGCATAAAAGACGCTACAAAACTTTCGTTCTCCAGAGCATTCGAGATCTTGCTCCCTCGCATGCCGTCAGTTTGGCTCTAATAAACTTATAAAATTCTCCACAGGTTCCCACGTTTCTACACGGACAAGAGTTCCTTTAGTTTTAAACAGTTGTTTAAAAGTTCCCGGAATCCTCATCCGGGGACCCACAACCTATCGCCGGAGGGGGAGGGGAAGCGGAACTCCATTCGCGGTGACGTCATCCGGTGGGGTCTACCGACCGCGGAAGTTCCTGAGCGCCTCCTGTTTTCAATCAGGTCCGCACTCCGCGTATATAAACGGGCTGCCTTCCACCGGCAACTCGTTCGGCATCTGCCTGAGCGGTGTTACCATGTCTGGTCGCGGCAAAGGCGGGAAGGGCCTCGGGAAGGGCGGCGCCAAGCGCCACCGCAAGGTGCTGCGCGACAACATCCAGGGCATCACCAAGCCCGCCATCCGGCGCCTGGCGCGGCGCGGCGGCGTCAAGCGCATCTCCGGGCTCATCTACGAGGAGACCCGCGGGGTGCTCAAGGTGTTCCTGGAGAACGTGATCCGCGACGCCGTCACCTACACGGAGCACGCCAAGCGCAAGACGGTCACGGCCATGGACGTGGTCTACGCGCTCAAGCGCCAGGGCCGCACCCTCTACGGCTTCGGCGGCTGAGCCTGGACCCACCCACTCGTCTCAACAGCAAAACCAAAGGCCCTTTTCAGGGCCGTCCAACCTTTGAGGAGAGCTGTGCGCTGCTTGTCCTGCTTTCGCTCTCGAGTGGGGGGAGGTGGGGCAGGAGTGGGCAGCCCGGGCGTCCTCCGCCCCTCCCCGCTCGTGGAGGACAGTTCTCTGGCGCTCCTGGTACTTGACTGGCAGGTACGTTGCGTCCCCTTGTTTCTGCCAAAGGTGCTGACAGGCGAGGGGCAGGATCTAGTGGGCCGCCTGGAACGAGCTCGTTCTTTGGGCCTGGCGAGGTTTCAACTCCCTGCCCACAGGAGCTGGGGTCGCCTAAAGTAGGAATTCCCGGTGGAAGTGCTTGTGTGCTCGGCCTGGGCGGTGGCAGGCAGGGGAGGGTCGGCCCCTCGGGACTCGCCCCCCGCCCCACCTTCCCCGCAGGCTCCGAGCCGGCCTGTTACCCTCGCACACGACGGGCTCAGGTGTAAGTAGAAGGAAACCGCCCTGCGCCCTTCCCCGGCCGCGCCCCTCGCTCAGCCCGAGGCCAAGCAGTCTAAAGCCCATGACGACCCTACGGGGTCAGTGCTCGACCTCGGGGGCACTTCCTCTGCACCTGGAGGCGCTGCTCCCTCCGCGGCGCGGGGCCTCCTCCCGCCCCCAGCTCCCCGCGGGGGACGCCGTCCGCGCGCTCGGGCTCCAGGGCGGCTCCCACGGGTCCGGGGCTAAGGCGCCCATTTCCAGCAGCTTAATCTTTTCCTCCACCAAAGGCCCGCCTCGGGCCCCACACGTTCCCTGAAAACGAGCGCCTTTTGCTCTGCTCCGCGCGCAATTAAAGCTACCAGGAGCCAGCTTTAGCCTGCAGCCCCGGGATTGGTTGGGAGTCTACTGTCGGGCGTCTACTTCGTGGCAATCGCGTGGTGAGGACACGTTCGCTCGGCCGTTTGAAAGTTTCAGGTGGCAGCGAAGCAGCTCGCGTGGCGTTGTCTAGCCCCCCACGAACCTTCCTCCCAGCTCTCCAGGCCTTCGAGTGGGGAGACGTGTGCACGGCTCGAGGAAACCACGGGGAAGTCGGGTTGCACGGTCCCGAGGCGGCAGGGGACCCCTTTTCCCCGCCCGGGTCCCCGCGCTCAAAATGGCGGAGGGCGAGGGACAAAGCCCGGCGGGGACAAAGCGCGCGGGCCGGCGAGCGCGCGGCGGCCCCCGCCCACTGCGCGTGTGCTGTGCGGGGGCGGCGGGAGCGCTGGGGGCCCGCGCGGGGCGGCCGGCGGGCGCTGTTAGCTCAGGGGCTGCCAGAGTCCTGACTTGTGCAAAATTAAAGTGCAGAAGAGGCGTTACTCAGTGAACACCAGGGCACAGATGTCGCCCAGCTCGACAGTGAGCAGACAGACCTTTTTGTTTTTTTTAAATCCTCAGCCGAGGATAAGTTTTTCATTGATTCTAGAGAGAGGAAGGGAGAGAAAGAGCGAGAAACATCGATTGCGAGAGAAACACCGATTGGTTGCTTCCCATGTGCACCCCGACCAGGGATGGGCCCGAACCTGGGTATGTGCCCTGATCGGGAACGGTTTTAAAAGTATACATACAGGCGACAGGATATTACACCCCAAATTATTAAGTACAGTATGCACTATTTAAAAAATAAAACTTTCATGTCATCACACTTAAGTAAAATTCCTTAATATCTAATACTCAGCTCATTTAAAAATCCCTATTATGCCCCAAATGTCATAGAGATAATGGTTTCCTCAGAGTTGGATCCAATCATGACACCTTTGGTTCTGTCTCAGGTTTCTTAAGTCTTTTCCTCTCTCCTGAACCTCAACTTTTTTTTTCCGGACCTTGATTTGCTGGAGATCTGACCTATAGGATGTCCTGGTTTGTCCTGTTTCCTGATGGGGTCTTTTCATTGGACATCTATACCCTGTAGGCCCTTCCAGGTAGAAGTGATTTCCATAGATGTGACTGAAATCATGTTAGTTTTCTTGTCAAGGAAGTTTATAGGTGATATGATGTACACAGTGCTGCACCATGTCAGGGCCACATGATGTCAGGCTTATCCAAATTCGAGCTAATAAATTGATCACTGGCTTAGGGTGATTGTAAAATCAGGTTTTCCCTCCTTGTGGCCAGCAGGCAATCTAGGGGTGATACTTTGAGACAGGGAAAAATCAGTGGAGTAATTTTAAATCTCATCTATTTTAAAGATATGGACTCTAGTACTTAAATAGGAAAAGTATCAGATCACATCTAGAGGATGCTTCGATATAATATATAAGTACAATTTTCATTATGTAGATTACTTCATAAGCCTATTATCAATAAGTGTGTGGACTACTTAGAACAGAATATAACTGCTTACAACATGTGGAAGTGAGAATAGATACAAATTTAGGGCAAATAGCCAAGAAATCTGCCTTAACTCTGCCCCCTCCTCTGATTAGCTGAGCTGATTCCGAGATACATTTTTCAATTTTGAAATGAAGGGATCTGTACAATTTACTGGTTCTCAAATGCTCATCCAAGGGCAGTATTAGCTTTTGTTCAAGCTCTCTTCTGTGTAAGAATGACAAAAAAAAAGTCTGTGTAGTAAGTCTTTCTTACTATTACAATTTAATTCACCCAGCTACACTTCTATGACTGGATTAAGAGAAGTGGGACTTTGGAAACCCAGGGATGTAATTCCCTGCAGATTAAAAATCACTCATTCTCAAAAAAATTTTTAAAATTCAACTTATTTGGTATCAAGGACCAAATTTACTTGGTACAAAGGTTTCTTTTTTTGAGTTTATGCTTATTACCTTTGAGGTGATAAAAGGATAGTTCTTTTATGAAATAAGACTGACATCAGTCTTCTAAATTGTTGGCAACCCTATGTCAGTCTTTAGGGTGGCCCTGGCTTTTCCTAGTTTGGGAAGGATTGTGGACAATAATGACTTGGTTCCCTTTTGACCTTTGAAAGTGTAGCTGCTCTTCTGAAGATACTTCATCCTGGCTGGATGCTACCATGAGGGTTAGGCAAAGGGAGTGGGAGGCATGGGGAGAAAAAAGGAATAAAAAAATCACCAGGAGTCCCTTTCTTATAATCTAGCACATCTGACTACTACGTGGTGCCCCCAGTTCTAGTGTGGCACGCGAAGGTGCCTTGAAAATCAGCTTGCTTGAATTGACAATCCAAGGCAGGGAAGTCTTACAGGCACTGGCATGTCCTCAAAACAGTGCAGGGGAGAGATGGCCCTAAAGAAGGGCTTAGACTGTTGGGGTTTGCATTGTTGTTCACACTGCCAGACAAGGAACCCTAATTGCTGTCAAATGTTAGCAGGCTTTTTGGCCTCCTGCTCTGGGTCAAGGTCTCTGGACCCTGAGATTCAGTGTGGGCAGGACCCAGGGCACCTCCACTAACAGTGACAAGAGGCTTTAGCCACAGCTAATATTTGGGAGGCCTCTCTCTTTCCTAAGACACTATCCTAAGTGATTTACCTGTGTTTCTGTATCGATCACCCAGGAATGCCATGTGGTAGTTCCTCATTATTATTCCCATTTTATAGGTAAGATGATGCTCACAGAGGGTTTAAGTAATTTGCCCAAACTTGGCATTCAAAAAGGGAGGCAGGACTGTATCTTGCCCTGGGGGATTTCCCCTTAACCTGTGCTTTTTTAAAATTTTTTCTTTTTTTTCTTTTTAAAGTAATTCTGTTTTATTTACTTTTTTTGAAAAAATTAAAAGCTATCCTGGCTTTCTTTTTTAGAATAAAGAAAAGGGTGAGATCACTTGCAACAGGCATATGTATTTTATGAACACACAGTGTTTATCTTGTAAAGAGGTAGGGAAAAAATCAAAATATGTCTCTAGTTAACAAGTAAGTTTTTCAAGCCTAAAGGTGAAACACATTTCACAACTTGATCATTTTCTCTTTTTACCTTGAATAAAGCAAAGACTCAGCTTTTTGTTTCTTTTCATGAACACATTGTTTTAGAAATGTATTTGAAATTTGCTTTGGAGAGCAAGAAATATATTCCTTAATTATGTGTGGGCTGCAGGGAATTTTCTTCACAAGCTCCATTACAAAGCTGAGTCATTTATTTAATGTTCACAGAAACCTGCTATGTAGGCATTTCCAGAAAAAGACATGTAGCTTGTAAGTAGAAAATGAGATCTTTAGCTCAGGTTTACTCTGTCAATGGCCATGGTTCCCTCTTCACACCACAGTCCTCTGAAGTTAGATTTGCTGCCAGGTGATCCTTATGTTCCAAATCCCAACTGATGTACATTTTAAAGAAAATTTGGCTGGTAATAACTTTAATGGGCCTCAAAGAACATGCGTCCTCTGGCCACTTTTACTTTTCTTTTATTCTAATGATGTATTTTCCTTTGTGCCTGTTTCCCCATTCCTATTACAACTAGCCTCTTCCTTGAGAATAAGTCTAACAAATACTGTGGAAACCAGTCCTTAGACAGATGGGCATTCAGATGTTTTATTTATGTGAGGGGCTAGTACTCAGCCTGAAAGGTCAATTCACCTGAAAACTGGAGACTCCTTCACAGGTTTGTAGGATAAAAATCAGTGACATGCTGAAGAGCACACAAATTTTAAATCCTGTGACCCTTCTCTCTTGAAGTACCAAGAAATGAAAAAGTAGCTGAAAAAGAAAATACTAACTCCAGAGAAATTTTATGGGGAACTCTGGGAGATCTTGGGGCCTGAGTGAAGCTGACCCCTGAAGGCACAATCAATGCTTAGGAATTAGAGCTAGTTGAAAAACTTACTTAACAATAGATACCTCTTTCCTACCCTGAGGATATCTTGCTATTCCTTTTACCCTTGAATATTAAACTGAATTTAAAACTCTACCGGATCAAACAACCCACAAGCTTGCCAAGAGGTACTATTTGAGCTACTTGAAACAATTTAAGGTGATAAATTCCAGTGAAAAATTTGTGGAAACGTTCGTTAGTGGGCTTGGGGGAGAAAATGAAACTGAAAACATTAAATTTACAGGTTCCAGGCGGTGCAAGATTAAGAGATCAAACCAGGCCCGGCCGGGCGTGGCTCAGTGGTTGAGCGTGGACCTAGGATCCAGGCGACTGGGGTTCGATTCCCAGTCAGGGCACATGCCCGGGTTGTGGGCTTGATCAATGACTCTCTCACATTGATATTTCTCTCTCTCTCTCTCTCCCTTCTTTCCTCTCTGAAATCAATAAAGATCAAACCAGATTTGGCCACGTTTCCTTTGCCAGTTACTCTAGTAGCAAATGACTGGTCAGGCTGCATACGTCTTTACTAACTAGATGAGGAAGAAACTTGTGTCAGTTTAGTTTTCATGATGCTGGTTGCCTTAAACGTTTTCACCAAGTCAGGAGAGTTACAGATCTTTGAGATAAGGTGAGTGGCTCTGAAAAGAGCCTTTGGGGTTAGGAGTCGGCCGCTTACTGGCGAGTCTACTTGGAGCTGGTGTACTTGGTGACGGCCTTGGTGCCCTCGGACACGGCGTGCTTGGCCAGCTCGCCGGGCAGCAGCAGGCGCACGGCCGTCTGGATCTCCCGCGACGTGATGGTCGAGCGCTTGTTGTAATGCGCCAGGCGCGACGCCTCGCCCGCGATGCGCTCGAAGATGTCGTTGACGAAGGAGTTCATGATGCCCATGGCCTTGGACGAGATGCCGGTGTCGGGGTGCACCTGCTTCAGCACCTTGTACACGTAGACCGAGTAGCTCTCCTTGCGGCTGCGCTTGCGCTTCTTGCCGTCCTTCTTCTGCGCCTTGGTCACCGCCTTCTTGGAGCCCTTCTTCGGGGCGGGCGCGGACTTGGCCGGCTCAGGCATGGTAGAAATGCCAAGTCGGAAGAAATGGAGAAATAGTAAGAGAAGCTGTAGACCTGCCCTATTTATATAGAACTTCGCATGTAAATAAAGTGATATCCTAATGTCCGGTGTCTGATTGGTGGCTATTCAGAGAAACATCATAAAAATTAGCTTTGGCCAATCAGAACGCAAGATGAAGCTGCAATTTTAACCAATTACACAACTGCTTTTTCGCGCCGGAAACTGTTTATAAATTGTGCCACCGCGGCGCCCTCACTACCTCCTCACAGGTTTGTAAACTCATCATGTCTGGACGCGGAAAGCAGGGCGGCAAGGCGCGCGCCAAGGCCAAGACGCGCTCCTCGCGGGCCGGGCTGCAGTTCCCCGTGGGCCGCGTGCACCGCCTGCTGCGCAAGGGCAACTACTCGGAGCGGGTCGGGGCGGGCGCGCCCGTGTACCTGGCGGCCGTGCTGGAGTACCTGACGGCCGAGATCCTGGAGCTGGCGGGCAACGCGGCCCGCGACAACAAGAAGACGCGCATCATCCCGCGCCACCTGCAGCTGGCCATCCGCAACGACGAGGAGCTCAACAAGCTGCTGGGCAAGGTCACCATCGCGCAGGGCGGCGTCCTGCCCAACATCCAGGCCGTGCTGCTGCCCAAGAAGACCGAGAGCCACCACAAGGCCAAGGGAAAGTGAACCAACTAAAATATCTGATTACAATCTACCACCTTTTATTTTACCCAAAAGGCTCTTTTCAGAGCCACACATTGTCACATAAAAAGAGCAAGTACTTGGTGCTATATTTACAGGCATAACCACCTCTCTCCATAGTCAGTACAGCTCATTCACTTAGTTACTGAGTTACTGTCTGAGTACTTGTAACCCTACTCAGCTTGAATGTGGCTCAGGGAAAAACGGTTTCTTTTTGAGAATGTTTAAAGATTTTTTTGAAATTAGAAGAAAGCAAGTAACGGACTTTTATTATAAACCCCAGTAAGCAGTTTGACTTCAGTGTTAAGCAAGTCAAATTTTTCTAGGGAGGAGACCAAAGGTAAAACCCGGTTTTCAAGGTCCGCAGATCTCCCCTGCGGGTGGGGGTGGTAGGCTGTGGTTTGCCTGTTGTCTCTGGTCCAAGAGTAAGTCACAGGGAAAACAATACAAGTAAACCTGCCCTCTACACGTGGTCCTCAGACCACTATATAGATCTAGAGTCATTTGGCACCTTTCCAGAATCTCCAATAGGTTCCCTATTTACAACTTGAAATACAAGAAACAAGATTAAAAAGTTAACGCATCACAGACTGTTAAAGAGAAGGGATTGGGGCATAGAGCAGTTCGTCCAGTTTCTAATAATTCGCCAATCACCACCATCTTTACTTTTCAGCCAATGGTTTGTTTGCGCGGGGCTTTTGAAAAAGCGCAAAACCAATCAGAACGTTTCTGAGGCTATATAAAGGATGCCTCTTTCTCTTTACTGAAGTTAGTATTTCCCTTCGTTGTTCTTGAGATGGCTCGGACGAAGCAGACGGCTCGCAAGTCCACGGGCGGGAAGGCGCCGCGCAAGCAGCTGGCCACCAAGGCGGCCCGCAAGAGCGCGCCGGCCACGGGCGGCGTGAAGAAGCCGCACCGCTACCGGCCCGGCACGGTGGCGCTGCGCGAGATCCGCCGCTACCAGAAGTCCACGGAGCTGCTGATCCGCAAGCTGCCCTTCCAGCGCCTGGTGCGCGAGATCGCGCAGGACTTCAAGACCGACCTGCGCTTCCAGAGCTCGGCCGTCATGGCGCTGCAGGAGGCGTGCGAGGCCTACCTGGTGGGGCTCTTCGAGGACACCAACCTGTGCGCCATCCACGCCAAGCGCGTCACCATCATGCCCAAGGACATCCAGCTCGCGCGCCGCATCCGCGGGGAGAGGGCTTAAACTCTTAGTGGAAATCTTGAACACAAAGGCTCTTTTCAGAGCCACCTACTGTTTCCATTTGGAGAGCTGTAGGCAAAAGGGTGGAACCGAAATCTCGTTCCTGCCAGTAACTCAGAGCTTTTTCAAGTAAGTGCAAACTCATTGTGCTGAACAGGTGTCTGCATCCTGCAGGAGAAATGTCATTGTCGCTAAGGCACTAAAGACATACCTTGCGCAGGTGAAAGTAACCCCCTAGTAGCTCTCCACTTTTCCTCCAGTAAAGGCAGTGTCCTGAAACACCCTCGATCAATGCAGGAGTTGTGGAATCAGGTTTATGCACATATTAGTAATAGGAACTCCTAGCCTAGGGTGGTTGGTAAACTGTTGAGGTTGTCAGAAACTAAGCTGTGAACTAAAAGTGAAAACCGAAGTTCTATGCTTAGCCACAGAACCTGGCTTTCCCTGCACTGATTTAACCCAAGTCAAAGGCTCTTAACGGCCACTCCACCCCCCCCCTTTTTTTTTTGCCAGTTCTGTGTGTTAAGTTACAGTTTTAATGTGTCTTGAGATTTTATTTGAAGTAGTTTGATTTGGGACATTTAGGTGGAGATTTGTTTTCATAAGGTGGAGGTGAAGTGGGACTGCTGGTTTTAGAGTTTCCTCTGATGTTTCAGCCCTCTCGGGTGAACCCAAGTGAATAGGTTATGTGCAAAAATTTCCCCAAGTTAGGCGGAGCTTTGCTGGCTAGTGGGAAATAGGTTGTAAGTATGAGTTTCAGGTGTCCCAAGGGGTGCTTGGCAATAGGCTAAGTTGTTTCCTTGTATTTTAAGTCATTTGCAAGGAGCAGTAATTGAGTGTGAAATTCTAGTTATATAGGCACACATGAAAGGTGAGGTTCTTTAAAAATGGTTGGATTTGGGGTGTGAATTTTCTATTGACCGGTCTTAAAGCTTTGCTCCCACATGTTTGGTCACTGGTCATCAGGAAACTTAGTGCTATGGGGGGAAACCTTTGATGTTTGCTTTTTCATGTCAATTCCAATCTCGGTGTAAAGTTAAAAGTGAAGCAGTTTTGGCTTCCCTGTGAAATATTTCTTTCACACAGAACAATGAAGGCATTGTTTTACTGATAATTGATAATCAGGATTTCTAATGAGCTTATTGGTGGCAGAACTGAATGCAGAGCCCTGAAGAATTGTTGGGACAAGTAGCAGTTTTGGCATCCCTTGGACCTTGCTTGAAATGTAGTCTCAGACCCACCCAGGCCCCCTTGATGTACACGGTTCCAAGTTCCCCTCAGGGATTCCCATGAATTCCAGTTTTAGAAGCCTATTCTTTAAATTGGTCACATTAAGAAAAGCAGCCTGTGTCTGAACTCTCACCAGGAATAAGGGTTTGGAAATTGCTTGCTTATTTCCATCACAGAATTAAATGTTCTCTAAAGCAATGACCCATGACATCGTGCACCTAAGACAGTTTGATTTCATTGTGGATTTGAGGTCTCAATGTTAATTGCACATTAGAACTGGTATGTCTTCTAAATGAGTTGAGAAAAAAGACAGCACTGAGGCAGGTAGGATTGGAGCTTGTGTACTGTATTGTTGTATGTGGAATGTATATTAAAATGAGTAGGGTGTCACTGGACTCCAAACTCAGTCTGACCTCATTCATAGAAGGCACTGAGTCTGACCATGCAGTCCTCCCTCCACATTTTGAGGCATTTTCCTGATTTCCAGAGCCCTGTACTGATTGCACATAGCTACGTTTGGACTCCCAGTGACCTCAAGCACTACTCACCTCAAAATGATAGTACAACTCTTGTTAGAATTAAATTATTTTCTTTTCTTTCCTAATGAAATATTTCTTGCCAGAATTTACAATTCATTTTTGTTGTACTGGAAAATTTGTGTTCTTTTGAAGACTTAAGAACTTATTAATTTTCCCTCTTATGTATAGTGCCTTTAGGCATGAACCTGTGGCAGGGACTGCCATGTCCCCTGAAATTGATTTTCCTTTCTTATTTAGTAATTAAACACCATAGGCTTCCTTTGCAGCTATGTATCGCCATTATTTTTACCCAAGGTGAAATTATACCATCTCACATGGTTTCAAAAAAATGGTGGGGACCAGCCAAGCAACACTCAGTGGTTGAGTGTGTCGGCCTAGGATCCAGATATTGGTTCGATTCCCAGTCAGGGCACATGCCTGGGTTGTGGGCTCGATTCCTAGTCAGGGGTGTGCAGGAGGCAGCTAATCAATTATGACTCTCTCATCATTGATATTTCAGCTCTCTCCCTCTCCCTTCCTCTCTGAAATCAATAAAGATATAAATATGTATATTTTTAAATTTTTTTTAAAGGTAGGAAATTACCTTACTGCAATGGTAGCCTCCAAATCCACTGCCAGGCCGGCCATTTCCAAGGTCAGTCATGGAAGAGAAATGCTTACAGACCAATTGAAGTTCGAGTTCCATGATTTAATTTTATTGAATAAATTTTAAACATACAGCAAGAAACAAGGGGAAAGAGATTGGGCAAATTAACACATTTCAGATAGATTACAAGTGGGACAGTCATACTGCTTGAATCCTTGGTTTCAAGTTTCACATTTTTCTTCTTCCCCTTTCCCCCAATGAATTTCTTCTCTGCTGAGGGTGGAATTGAGAACCAGGGCTGAGGAGCAAAGTGGCCTAGCAGATGGGAGGCTGTGTACTTGGCCCTGTATCTCTGCAATAGGGCAAACATATTGGATGAAATAACTTCAGTCTGCTGTTAACTATAGTCCATAAATTGGAATTTGAATTCTGCACATCTTTGTAATTCCTCTATCTTGCTGTGTCTTCCCTTGCCATCTCTTACTCCACCTTCCTTCCAGAACTGCCTCCAAGGAACTTGAAAATTTAAAGTTAAATCAATTCAGCATTTGGCAATGCTAACTCGACCTTAAGACTCCTCTGCACCAACCCCTCCCCAACTCCTACAGAAAAGACCATGAGTATGGAACTTAGAGACCAACATTTCAGATATCTACATGCTTTCTAATCAAGGTATCTTGAAAATCCACAGCTGAAAACGTATTGTTGATTCGCAGCCTGTTGAAGGGTAGACTGCCCAGGCAAAAGACATTATGTTACCCACAACAAAGAGGCCTTGTTCTCACCTGTTTCAGGTTTCCCTCTCCTCCATTCTCTCATAAAACCTACTTAATCTTTATCAAAGAAGCCTGAAGTCCTAGTTACTTCCTAGGGGTTTAAGTTACTCTTCCATGGACCTCATTTTGGTTCCAGTCCCACCCAATCCCTTACACTTATTAGAAATGAGTACCTTGTATCACCAATGTACAGCACCTTATTATCCAATCAATGAGTTACATCAGAATCCAAGAGCACAGTATGACCTCTAAAAACTACCTCTTCAAAAATGTATTGTTCAATTTGTCCCCACAAATCTGCACGCCTTTCCTGCAAGATAACAGCACCCACACATTACAGCTCTTTATGTGAAAATGTGAGTGGCTCTGAAAAGAGCCTTTGGGGTAGGAGACAAGCCGCTTACTTGCGCGTCTACTTGGAGCTGGTGTACTTGGTGACGGCCTTGGTGCCCTCGGACACGGCGTGCTTGGCCAGCTCGCCGGGCAGCAGCAGGCGCACGGCCGTCTGGATCTCCCGCGACGTGATGGTCGAGCGCTTGTTGTAATGCGCCAGGCGCGACGCCTCGCCCGCGATGCGCTCGAAGATGTCGTTGACGAAGGAGTTCATGATGCCCATGGCCTTGGACGAGATGCCGGTGTCGGGGTGCACCTGCTTCAGCACCTTGTACACGTAGACCGAGTAGCTCTCCTTGCGGCTGCGCTTGCGCTTCTTGCCGTCCTTCTTCTGCGCCTTGGTCACCGCCTTCTTGGAGCCCTTCTTCGGGGCGGGCGCGGACTTGGCCGGCTCAGGCATAGTGCAAGGTTCTCTGACAGAAAACCAGCAGAATGAGGGTTGCTTGCGAGGCTGGCCTACATTTGTAAGGCTTCTATGCAAATAGGTGCTTAATCGAACCCAATCCCTGATTGGATGAAATCACCCAATAGGAACGTTTTACGCAATCAAGGCGATTTCTAAGCTACTTATTGACTGGCTGTTTATGAGGAAGCAGCCCGGGATTCTTTTCTCCTCCCTCCCTTAAAAGTTTTCATATTCACTGCAGTGCAAAAAGTGAAATAAATGTCTTGTCGATCGTATCTATTTATGAACCTTGTCTCTCCCTCGACCTAGATATAAAGAGACAAAGTGTAATATAAATTCATGAGTGTATAGTTCCTTGCCAAAGTAGATACCAGGTTGCTAAAGTTAGAAAAGAGCACTTAGAAGTTAGCTGCATATTTAAATGTGTTCAAAATTATGCTGTTGACATTCTCATTTTGGTCTGATCAAAGTCAGCACATTTAAGCTTTTTTAAAACTCAAAGAGCCATTCCATTTCCACAGAGGTAAGATTTTCCTGTTACCTGGGAACAGAGTATATGAAAGGAATGCAAGTGTTTGTTGGAAGGTTAGAAATTATGAAATAGGATGCTTGTATTGCTGAAACTTTTATAAAGGACGAAACTGGACTGGGTTGATCATATTGAAACTAGACTTTTTGAGGTTGAGAAACTTTCATTTTCGTCTTCCCCCAAATTTAATCCAAAACAAGGGAATTAAGGATATTATCAAGGAGATTAAACAAAACCAATTAAGGAATTCCTTCGCGTTCAATACAGGGTGGGCCAAGGACGGAGACCTAAGTGAAAAGATAACCGAGCATCTTTCAATTTTTAAAGTGGACCGGATAGCCAATCACAGGCCGATTACGTTACTTAACTCATTTGGCGCGAAATTTGAACATTCGGACCAATCAGGAGGAGTTTGGCGTTATAAATAGGAGCGAGAACAGCTGCGGTTTCAGTTGAGGACTGTCTTTGCAGTTTGTGACCATGGCTCGGACGAAGCAGACGGCGCGCAAGTCCACGGGCGGGAAGGCGCCGCGCAAGCAGCTGGCGACCAAGGCGGCCCGCAAGAGCGCGCCGGCCACGGGCGGCGTGAAGAAGCCGCACCGCTACCGGCCCGGCACGGTGGCGCTGCGCGAGATCCGCCGCTACCAGAAGTCCACGGAGCTGCTGATCCGCAAGCTGCCCTTCCAGCGCCTGGTGCGCGAGATCGCGCAGGACTTCAAGACCGACCTGCGCTTCCAGAGCTCGGCCGTCATGGCGCTGCAGGAGGCGTGCGAGGCCTACCTGGTGGGGCTCTTCGAGGACACCAACCTGTGCGCCATCCACGCCAAGCGCGTCACCATCATGCCCAAGGACATCCAGCTCGCGCGCCGCATCCGCGGGGAGAGGGCGTAAATTGTCCCTACAACCGGCCTTTAACCTTGAACCCAAAGGCTCTTTTCAGAGCCGCCTACTGTTTCACTTTGAAGAGCTTTAAGCAGAGCAGTGAAACGTGCTTCCTGAGCCCAAAACAGCTGTGGGGTTGAGCAGGTAGTAACCACCGTACCCGCGTCGGAGTGACTGGCCGCCCAAGTCTCCCCGTCTTCCCTAGAAGTAGCAGCAGCACCAGGGCAGTGCTCGGCTCTGCTCTCAGTGATGCAGCTGCGCACCGCACCACTGCAGCAAAAGAGGCCTCGGTTTTTAGCCAAAGGTCCAGTCAGGAATTCAGCTTTTTTTCCAAGAGCAATTTCTAAACATTCTTAGGCAATGTACAGTTTTGGGTTTAGTAAGGTGGCACATATTAGCAATGGGAGTTCCTAGCCTTCAGTGAATAGTTCTGCAGTTTAATAAAATCAAGTCTCAGGCAGGAACACAGAAGCTGGAATTGCTAGCGGCATATTCAACGAAAACCACACACTCTTGCTAGTGGGATATTTTTACCTTGAAGCAAACTTTCAAGTGATTTACCAACACAATGTGATTTCTATGTGACTGTGGAAAGGTTATTAGGCTACCAGTCATCACAGCAGCACTAATGCACCTTTAAGAACTGCAATTTTAAGGTGGAAGGCAGGAAGTACAAAATTAAACCCAAATTTGGGGTTTAGGGGAAGAAACAACAAAAAACCCCCCACTCCATACTTGAAAGTTTTTAATAGCTTTATTTGTAATAGCCTTAAAGTAGAAACAACTGTGTATCTTTCCATTGACGAATGGTTATTGTACTGTGGGGAAAAAAGAAAACAGGGGCCTCATACTAAACCCAACAAGCTCAGGGGAGGCCTAAAGAGATGGAAAGTAACTACATAGGGCCATCTGACATCAAAACTTTCTAACTAAAAGGCTTGGTGGGTAGTCATGGCCTAAGGCGGTATCTTCTGGGACAAAGATTAATCCTTATCTTAACTGAACCTCTTTATTGTCTTTTTGCATCTAGGATAACAGACTTTTGGAATGTCAGGGTAATTTCCTTCCTCCAGAACCCTCCAGGCATAATCACTGCACCACAACAGAGATCACACATCCCATTATTGTTATTTTTATTGTGTTAATTATGGTATGCCCTCAGGTATTAGCTCCGCTAATTTTTTTAAAAAAATAATGCAAAGATCTAGAAATGCCTGCATTTTTATTACTGTCCTTTGCATAAAATTCCTTTTCCTAGTTTTAGAGTTTATGAGAGCTTTACTTGAATTCCATGCACCAACCCGAGAAAAGGACGAGCACCCTCCACCCTCTGTCCTACACAGAACACGGCGTTACCCCCTGGAATTTCCATTGTTTCCCTCTGCAGTCCTTCATTGTTTAATTGAATATGCTCAACTTGTTTAAATTAAAGCACACTGCTCGTGCTGGTGTTATATTGGAAATGTTTTGAAATCCTTCCACGTGCTTTAGTCCTGTTATACTTTGTTTTAAATTCTGTCAACAGGATTTACTGGCAACGTACTATAAGCCATTTTGCTTATAATAACTCCATTATTGACAAATATTTCTCCTTTTTCTGGAGAAGGCCACTAAAACTCAGTTTAAGAAACAGGCCCGTTAATAGCTTGAGAGCAGCCGCTCTCCGATTTCACACCCAAAGTCTGGTAGGGTTGCTTGTCACCGCTTACCAATTCCTTTGTTTCTTGGGGTTTGGGTTTATTTCAATTCCAGTGTGGAAATGATCCAAAATATCCAGGGGATAGATAAATATTTAAAAACACACACATACGTAAACCAGGTAATTTCTTTTGTGTACATGGTACGCACTCCTGCTGAAAACTTCTTATTTTCTAAATACCCGGACAATTTCCCTACCCCCGTTCACTTGAGCCTCCGGAAGCCGGGGCGGGGACTCGGGGCGGTTTCCCGTCTTTTCCGGTCTTTCTGCGCCAATGAGGTCCGCCCACTTGTTACTTAAGAGGCTGCAGCGGGCGGTGTGGGCACAAACGGCGCAGAGTCTACTCCTTCGTCATGTCTGGTCGCGGCAAAGGCGGGAAGGGCCTCGGGAAGGGCGGCGCCAAGCGCCACCGCAAGGTGCTGCGCGACAACATCCAGGGCATCACCAAGCCCGCCATCCGGCGCCTGGCGCGGCGCGGCGGCGTCAAGCGCATCTCCGGGCTCATCTACGAGGAGACCCGCGGGGTGCTCAAGGTGTTCCTGGAGAACGTGATCCGCGACGCCGTCACCTACACGGAGCACGCCAAGCGCAAGACGGTCACGGCCATGGACGTGGTCTACGCGCTCAAGCGCCAGGGCCGCACCCTCTACGGCTTCGGCGGCTGAGCCCGCGCGTCCACCAGCCTCGTCTGTTCCCCCCCAAAGGCCCTTTTCAGGGCCGCCCACGTCCTCGGGAAGAGCTGTGCGCGGCTGTCGCGCCCTGGCGGTTCTGTGGACACGGTTTCCTGTGTTTGATGTTGCGGGGGGGGGTCTTAAGCTTTAGCAGTAACTTCAGGCCGAATGTGGGGGGCGGGTGGCTCCTCCAGGCCTGGCCGCCGCCAGTCAGCGCGCAGGGACCCGGAGTGGCGGCGCCCAGGGCCAATCGGGATGGCGCGCGGACTTGGGTGGGGGTGGGGGCGACAGGAATAAGAAACGAAACCCGAGTGGAGTGAGGGTGTGGGGGGGTATCCCTGGGAGAGCTGAACCCTCAACAGAGGAGAGAAAGCTCTGCGGTCCTGAGCTCTTCGCAGGGACCCCGCTCGTTCCGTGTCCGCAGTGAAAGAACTCTAAGGAACGTGGTTGGCGAGGGCCCTGGAAGAGCAGGTGCGCCGGTTTTAATCTGGTGGTGGGGGTGGGATTCCGTAAATACGCGTGTAAATTATGAGTCTGCTAGGTGCTGCCACCGCCCACAGGAGCCCAGCTCGATTAAGAATTGCCAGGAACCGCTGGGCGCTAATTCTTACTGTTTAAATGTTACTAACTGGGACTTGGTGATTTCTGTTCTCAGGCCGGGTCCCTCCCTCAACCTGAGGCAAGAAGTTTGTAAATTAACGTTAACTAGACTGAGGCCAGTGTCCTAACTCGGGTGTCCTAGTTCTGAGACCCTAGGCACTCACTTTGCATTTGTGGAGGACCAGACCCCTCCTGCGGTCACAGGCTCTCCGGAGTCTGGCCCACCCCATTCCCCTCGACTCCCAGCTTATTTCCCTAACTCTTGCCTGCTGTAATTAGTTAGATTCGTTTCCCCGTTTTTTATTGTGGACCATTTAGACATTCCAATATGTTTATAAAATTTTATAAAGTATGTCTTCATATTGATGTATCAGCCAATTAATTTGCATTTTTATTTAATGATTGAGAAAAGTATTTTTCAATTTTTTCAGTTTTTGAGAACTATTTTTAATAGGAGATTGAAGTTTATCATATGCACGTCATGCCTGACATCTGAGAAAATGCTATTTACTAAAAGTTATAGATTTAAAATACACATTATTTGTATTTTAATACAATTATAGGGTCCCAGATTCAAACAAGCAAGTTTGATACCAAGTTTGCATTATATAGTTATTTGTTCTGCCACAAAGAACTATAGTGGAGGTAAATTTGTTGGTATACTTCCGAGAAAAGTATTGATGGCTGGTTAAGAGAAAAACTGCTGCCAGGCTGCTCTGCTAACTGGTCTTTCTCCAACACTGGAGGAAATATTGAATCGACAGTTCAGTTGCCATCGGATCTATAAAGGCTGTACAGCTGGTGTGGGGACAGACATCAGAAATGTCCTTTCTCGTCTTTTCTGATCTCGAAGTAAAGGTGGAAAGGCCCCATCAAAGCTGCATAATTTATTTTCTATCTGAAAGGCTAGAAACAGGTAACACGAATCATTCATTTATTGCATGGTACTAGGCCTTTAGAGAAGATGGTCTAATGTGTAGGTTTTTTCTTCTGTGCTAGTTTAATAAGAGTAAGAGAGTAGACAGTTCAGAGGTACAACTGTGCACATATTAAACTTATTTAATATTCAAAGCAACCCTAAGAGACAGACATTGAAGTATTATTACTTTAAGGAATGATACCAAGGCCCAGGGTGTATAAGTAATTTGTCCAGGCCCACACAGTGGAGCTGAGGTTTGAAGCCAGGGAAACTAGCTCCAAGGAGCATGTGGTGCCCCTTTTCTGCAAAGACGGGGGATAACAGTGAACAATGCTTTCCATGCTCTCTTCCTGTGGTGGTGGTGGGATATTTTTGATGTTCTATAGCCTTTGCAGGGAAGTCAGATTTTACCTCTACCTCTTAGTGTTCTTGGCTGGGCCTGAGAATTAAACTGACATAAAACTGAAGGGGAGCAGAACAGGCCACCCCAAAATGTACTATTTGGCATGTGACTTATTTTGATCCGAAGGCAAAGACCCAGCAGACTCAGAATAAACTTGTATGCCTAAAAGCATTTAGACAGCAGGCCTGTGCCAAAAAGAGAGCTATTAACAGAGTTAACTTTTATCTGAATGACCTGAGTACCAACCATTAGCTCTTCCCGTGAATTGCCTCCTCCCGTTTGGTGCCCCAGTCACCCTCCCATTCTTTAGCTCTGGATGGCAGACCAGCCTCAATTGCCTGACTGCCTTTGAGTCATACTTTTGGATGCTTCTGTATGTACAAAATTAAAATTGTTTTTCTCCTGTTAATCTGTCTCATGTGATTTTGATATTAGACCAGCCGAAGCAGCCAGAAGGGAAGAAGGAAATTTTATACACATGGAAGGGAAGGAGCCAGCAGAGAGAATATGAAAACTTTAAGGTGGGATATCCTTGTAGTTAGAATAAGATGACCAACTAATTTATTGTCCAACCAAGTAAGTTACTGATAGTGGAAGGTACCTCCATTAACAACTACGCTAAGATGTAACAGGTACAGACTGAAGCTGCCCCTGGTATCCTGGGTGTTTTCACTGTGGGTTTAAGTGGCATACATGGAAGTCTTCAGGTAGGGGAAGGATTTAGATCACAGGTGGGAGGGTGAGCATGGGATCGCCTAAAGGCTACCTCTTCTGCCTGGCAGAGAAATGGAGGAGAGGCTGCAGGCAGGGTCACAGGTGGGAAGGCTGTAGGTTGACACAACACATGAAGAAGCATTTAATTACCAAAATTCTGGAAATAAAGCAGTAAGATAAGCGGTGACCTAAGTGATGCTAGAGTTCCACATCCTCAGGAAGGCACCGAGTAAGAAAACAATTAACTGTCTTTTCCACTTTTGATTTTGAGTTTCTAGCCTCTGTCCACAGCTACCCTGGTTTCCCGCAGGGAGGTTAAGCAGGAGCGCCGCCTACAGGCCGCAAGGTGCTGGGTCGGCGGGACCTTCTGGGAAAGTGAATCTTAATGCTCCCGGGAACCTGCAACCAGTGAGGCGCATTTAAATTAGAGAACTGCTGCCGCCCCAAAGGCAACGAGACCCAGGTGGTCACGAAACCAGGGAGTTTCCGAACGAGGACCCCCCACCCCCAATTTGCTTTGTTCTTTGGGTTCACTTGAGAGCCGCCATCTTAGGCCAGGACCGCCCCAAATGGCGCCGAGACGAGACGGGACTTTGCAAAGAAGCGACTTCATTTTGTTAAAAGTTGGAATTACAGCGGAACACCGACCCAAATATAGAGTATTACCTTCAGGCTTGGTTGTTACTAACAGCCCTTCGTGCGAGCAGGTGGGTGGCCCTGAGAAGGGCCTTTTGGGGACGAGCTGGGGGCGCGGGCTGCGGGGCGGCTCAGCCGCCGAAGCCGTAGAGGGTGCGGCCCTGGCGCTTGAGCGCGTAGACCACGTCCATGGCCGTGACCGTCTTGCGCTTGGCGTGCTCCGTGTAGGTGACGGCGTCGCGGATCACGTTCTCCAGGAACACCTTGAGCACCCCGCGGGTCTCCTCGTAGATGAGCCCGGAGATGCGCTTGACGCCGCCGCGCCGCGCCAGGCGCCGGATGGCGGGCTTGGTGATGCCCTGGATGTTGTCGCGCAGCACCTTGCGGTGGCGCTTGGCGCCGCCCTTCCCGAGGCCCTTCCCGCCTTTGCCGCGACCAGACATGGTAAAGAGCCACCGGCCGGTCAGACCCTGCGGCCGGCGCGCTCGCTGCAGCCCCTTATATAGCCTCGCGCGCTCCCGGAAGCTGGGCGGCGGGGGCGGGGAAAGCGCTCCGCGCCGGCGCCGTCCGGGTCCGGGGGCCTGGAGCCGCGGGCTTCTGTGGGCTCGAGACCGGTGCCTGCGCCTTGTCGCAATAATTGGCATTGTGCAAGTGTCCTCACCACCGTGACCGTCCATAAGAAAGAGGCCATAACGCTACACTGATCGACAAACGGGAGAGAAATACCAAAATGCATTAATTTTTTAATGCGAGGATTCTTTAAAAAATATCAATAGTGGTTTTTACAGCTCTAGCAATACTTATTGAATTTGGCCGAACGTGTAACGTTCTCGTCTGCGGAGCATAATGATCCACATCGTTTTCAGTCTTCCTAAGGGGGAGCCTCTAGGAAGGGGATCGATGTTAATTGCATTTCCACTTTTTGCTCCCAAATTTGTAAAGTACTCTTTGCATTGTAAAGGAGAAGAATTCTTGCTGGGGGAGGGAGGGTAGGTGGAGAAGGGTATAGAGGGGACTGAAGATGAACGGAAAAAAGTAGGTAGTGATTTTATTTTATTTTTTTTATAAAGGAAGAATCCCAGGCTGGGAGAGCCAATGCTGTTCTAAAATGTGGTGCTACCGGGTTAGAACTGAGGCCTGTGATTCTGGGCTCTTAAGACCTTGCCACTGACCACTGATCTATATGCCATTAAAGAACAGAAGGTATGTCATGGTGAATAAAAGTTAACAAAAATAACACCAATAAACACTGAAATACTGTCCAAGTACAAAGTAACAGAAGTGATGTTCTATACACAGGTGATGGCTCCATTTGTTTAGACAAATGCCAACGTTTGTTCACATTCACACTGAGCACCTTCTATGTACCACAGAGGCGATCTGCAAAAACCCCTTCTCTGTGGGTGCCATCATACAGGCAGTCAGAAAATTAATCATTTCCTCTAAGCTGAGACTTAGACACAGATTTAAGCTGACATAGACACTGTGATCTCCCACACTCTCCTTTTTGAGAAATCAGGAAACAATCATTGATTGATTGATTGATTGATTCAGTAACTCAGAGTCTACTATATGCCTAGAATAGTGTACGAATTCCAGATTTACAATGACAAACACATTCTTTTAAAGAAACAGTCAAGGACAGGCGAGAGAAAAAAACTCAGTGTGAGGGGTCAGCCTGAATCAACTCACCAGGCTCCTGCTTCTGACTGGTAGTGATGGGTGGGAGCAGTTGTGTGATTGCAACATTAGCTTCACCTGGGAGCTTGTCAGACTTAGGGAACTTCAGGCCCAACCCTAAATTGACTGAACTGATAATGGCATTTTTAACAAGATCTCCAAATGCGTAATATGTGAATTCAAGTTTGTGAAGAGCTGTTGAAAGTGGTGCTGTCCTACATTAGCCACTAGCCACAAGTGCTTATTTAAATGTAAATGAATTAAACTTAAATAAAATTAAAAATTAACTTCTTATGTTATTGAGTCACAGGTAAGACCTAACAGTCACATGCAGGTAGTGGCTGTCTATTAAACAGTACATCTACAGACACTTCCGTCATTGCCGTAAGCTCTGTTGGGCTGTGCTGGAGTAGAGAATTTCTTCTGAAGATCTAGTGCAGACTGGGAAAGGGAAGAGGGTGGGTACTTGAGATGAAGTGAATATTGGAGTATTTTTGAAGGGTGCTAGAAATTAGCCAACTTCTGTGTGAACCAGATATTACAGATAGAGACACGTAAGAAGGAAATGGCAAGTTTGGGAGTCATGTCCTTTTTAGGAAGTAAAATGAGTGAGATATAGTTGTGCTTGGAGTGGAGTTTTAAGTGGGAGAGTGCCCTCAGGTGAGACCATCTGATAGGAAATTAAAATAGATGTGTTTCCTCAGGGTCCTTCGGAACATGTTCTATTTGAATACAATGCCCTGGCTGCTATGCAGCCCTTCTATTTTCTTTGCCTTTTTTGATCTTTAGTTAATGAAGTCACCTTTCCCCTTAAACATTTGCAGGTCACTGAATTCTGGAACACGTAGCACAGCCCCTGTGCATTGACCTGTGAGCACTACCTGTAACTCTCACAGTCATCTGGGGGGGGGGGGGGGATTTACCACCACAACTGAGAGAACACAAATTCATGAGCGAGGTATCCATCATTTATCTGTAGTTTCACTTGGTTACTTTATACGTCTATACAGTAAATGGGTCACATCTTAGCATAGTGGAAAATCCACTCTTTTAAGATACATACGGATTTAGAGTTCAAAAGCAAAAGCACATTTTTTTGGTGTGTTACCAAAGTAATAGGGAAAAGTTTTCCAGTTTCCAGTCCCATGGGGCATAATCCAGCTTTCGAGAACCCCGTCCACGCTCCATTCAGTCCCAGATAGAAGTGCCTGAGTCTCAAGCAATAACAGTAACTGTGTGTAGCACAGCCCCACCCTCCTATAAACATGAAAGAAGAACTCTTCTGGTGAAAGCAATTATCTCAATGATTGCCCTTCAGGAAGGACACGTGAATGAGATAGGGACATCTGCTCTAGGACAGGCTCCCACCCATCTTATATCTAGTGTATGTAATTTAGGGAAAAATTCACACAATTTTCAACGATAGTATGACTACAATGATGACCCAAATTGTAAACTTTTAGAAATCTGAATTTTAATTGTATCTTTAGGTCTAGATAATATTAGGCTCTAGGATGAAAAGGGAAAGGGCCTATAGAATGTGATCACTGCTATTGGTAATGATACTACTGAGGATAACAGCCCCTTCCTGTAGAGACCCATGAAATCCCTGCCTAGGAAGAATGAGAGTGGGGAAGATCCAATCCTATAAGCCTACTTCTTTATACACAGTATTTGTATAACATTGTCTCAAGCCCCAGAGACTTGGTTCCAGTCAGTGCCTGCCAATAAATGACTATTTTAAAACAAGTTAAGTGATTTTTATGAAATTAGTTAACTGGGACACCTTTGAAGTTGGTTATTTTACTTTGGATTTACATGAGAAAGTTCTCAAACCATGCAGAATCTAAGCCAGAATAACTAGACTTTTGGAGATCCAGGCATTTATTAGAAGAAACATAACACCCAAATACTTTTCTTGTTTATTTCTTTTGACAAACATGAAGTTTAATTTCAGTACCTGAATATTCAGTGGGTAATATTAATTTGTGCTTAGTTATCCAATATTTGCTGAATTCTATTAGCTCTGCTGTGTTTCAAACAAAGAGATGGAGTGGGAGTCAGTCATGCTTGCGATGAAATGTTTGTTCAGGTCCTTAGGTGGACATGTTCTGCTGATTGATTTAGGTTGTGACAGCCTAGTTCACATTTTGTTAGTAAAAAGCCCAGGGAGAAATATGAAAATTCACACAGTGATTTAAATGCCAAATGTTTCTTTCTAATCCTCTGTGTGCCAACTTGCAATGATAAAAAAGGTCAAATCAATTTTGTATTTTAAATATCATCTTGAAATGTAGGAAATAGGTACAAAACTCTATGCTAAATTTTGGAGGGGGGAATCTGATGGATAGAGTGTCTGTCATTAAGGAATTTACAAGTTTAAGGGGATGAGATGAAAAGTAGGTGATCTTGCAGTGTTCTTCAGCTCACAGCTGGTAAACTGATGGGGCACTGTTATTCTGTTGCATCGTTACTCGCCCTTTCTTCTTTGTGGGGAGGGTGGTTGACCTCTCATGCCCACTCTAGGTCTGAAGAATCAGTTGGGCTCCTTTTAAAGAGAAGGTTGGTGACTAGTTAGAACTGGTTATTTAAAAAATGCACGCATGGAGCCCCATTCTTGCAAAAATACTACGATCAAACCCAGTTTACACAGTGGTCACTCAAATACTTAAAAATATATATATATTTTCTAATATAGTTAGTTGCCCATCGTGTACGCAGACTTTTCTCCCCCACCGCCAATTCCCAGTGCTCAGGGCAAACAACTTGCAAGCGAGCTGTGCTATTGCTCCTGCGAAAAAACCGATTTTCCTTGTATATTTGAGTAGAGATCAGTTTATTTACACAAAGTTGCAAAGAAAAGAATGTGCAGAACTATGTCCTGGAAAAAATATTTGCAAAGGAAACAGAGAGAAGTCGCATTTTTAAGGAAAATCTGAAAGTTGTCTGAGTTTGACCTAAGTTTTAAAGCGAGTTGGGGGAATCAGGAAAGTTTCAGGGTGCCAGCTGTGAAACTAGGCTCGGGAAAGAAGGCAGGAAGGAAGCCTGAAGACTGTCGGATCCGTTTCCCCCAAATCTCTAATTATTTCGTGCACAGATTTCTTATATTTTTCTTCTTTTTTAAGGGACAAGAAACACAGCCTCCCGGCGGCGCGGAGGAGCCTCTGGGCAGCGCGGCGCACGGAGCCGGCAGCCAATCACCACCCAGCGCCTCGCTATATAAACCCCGCCGCCCGCGCAGGGCCTCGCCGCTCTGACAGTTCAAGTCTTTTTTTTTTTTTTTTGTCTTTTCTGGCAAAACTGAAAAATGTCGGAGACCGCTCCAGTGGCTCCTGCTACTCCCGCCCCTACGGAGAAAACACCTGTTAAGAAGAAGGCGAAGAAAGCCGGCGCGTCGGCCGCCAAGCGCAAGGCGTCCGGGCCGCCGGTGTCCGAGCTCATCACCAAGGCCGTGGCCGCGTCCAAGGAGCGCAGCGGCGTGTCGCTGGCCGCGCTCAAGAAGGCGCTGGCGGCCGCGGGCTACGACGTGGAGAAGAACAACAGCCGCATCAAGCTGGGCCTCAGGAGCCTGGTGAGCAAGGGCACCCTGGTGCAGACCAAGGGCACCGGCGCCTCGGGCTCCTTCAAGCTCAACAAGAAGGCGGCCTCCGGCGACGCCAAGCCCAAGGCCAAGAAGGCGGGCGCGGCCAAGCCCAGGAAGCCCGCGGGCGCCGCCAAGAAGGCCAAGAAGGCTGCGGGGGCCGCCACCCCCAAGAAGAGCGCCAAGAAGACCCCGAAGAAGAAGCCGGCGGCGGCTGCAGGAGCCAAGAAAGCGGCCAAGAGTCCGAAAAAGCCGAAAGCAGCCAAGCCCAAGAAGGCGGCTAAGAGTCCAGCTAAGGCCAAAGCCCCTAAGCCCAAGGCGGCGAAGCCTAAAGCTGCCAAACCGAAAGTTACGAAGGCGAAGAAGGCTGCGCCTAGGAAGAAGTAAGGTTACAGCGGGAGGTCCTGCTTTGAAAATCTCAAAGGCTCTTTTCAGAGCCACCCACTAATTTCAGGAAAAAGAGCGTAACCGCATAGAAAAAGTGTTTTCCATAGAGTTACCGATTCACTTAAGCGGGGGGTCGGGTGAGGGAAGGGGGAGGGGAGGAAGATGACCATGGGCGGTTGGGTTTCCAGAAATCCTACATGATCGTGGTCATAGTCCTCTTAAAATCTGGTGTTTCTGGACAGCCTTTGGCTTCTGGCGCAGGGATAGTGGTCTAACCTTCACCTTCCCTAGGCCATGGGGTTGGTCTTGGGTAGGACACCGCCCTGGGCTGCGGTCAAACGGCCCCAGCAGCGTGTGGAGCGCGGGTCACTGCGGCCGGCCAGCTGCAGGTGGCGCCTTGGCGCACGTCCTGCCGCCTTACTTCCGGCGCCCCGACACGTTAAAGAGAAAAAGTGTAACTTGTAAGAAGCCAACCTGAGGAGAGGGTTGTTCCAGCCTCGATGTTTCCTAAACTTTCCTTTTCTGTTGGTTTGCAGAGGGTATTGGGAGCTAATCAACGTACTGGTGGACTCACGGGCATGGGCTGGAGAGCACCAGTTCGAGGCTGAGATATACTGTCTTGTGTATATTCAGAGGCCGCTGCAAAGCTTAGATTCTTTTCCTTGAGGTCAGTAAAGTTCTCTTGGCCGGGAGTATGCAAGCTCTTGTTATTCTGCAGATAATTGAGCTGCCACCCCGAGGCTAAGGGACCGTGAAAGTGTAAACCACCCCACTCTGGTGGTTTGTATTGGGCCCACTTAGCCTGATTCCTTCCCCACTGAGTGTTGCAAGGATCTAGGGAGCCATAGTTGCCTGCTGAGCAGACAATGAATTCGGAGGGGGAAAAAACAAAAACGTTTTGGAAGGCAGCGTGGCTGGCAGGGAGCTCCTGGAATTGGGGTGACTAGGGCACAAGAGGGGCTCTCAGAAGAAGTGTTCACTTGCATGTCTCACCATTCCCACTTCATCTCTGGGACTGAGGTTTTTATTTTATTTCAGGGAAGCCCACTTAAGTTTACTGGCAAATCTGACAAAATCTGAGTTCTACAGACCATTTGGGGCTGTAAACGTGGATGGGGAGAAACTATTTTCAAAAACTAAATGTAATTTAGCATTTCTTTCAACTATGCATGTAAGCAATTAATCACAATGGATTTTGCAGTACCTGTGACTTATTCAACAAGGGCAATCATAGGTTTTTCTTGGTATCACTGTGGTTACTGAGAATATTGAAACTGATATTCTATCCCTTGCTGCTTCTTGTTATTTGATGTTACTAATGACACACAGTGTTTTATAAACTCAAATACATTCAATTTTAATCTTGCTGATTTTCTTATTCTGTATGCATTAAGTATCTTAAACATCCATTTGAAAAGGTGGATGTAGGCCTCAGACTATCCATAGAGTGAGTCCACAGTAAAAACAGGTCACAAGCTCCTGAGCCCACTGCCAGGGGGCACAAGTATCTTGTGACTGGAATGTCTCTTCACCTTATTCTTTGTTTACAGCACCCCCTATTGGATAATAATTTCTTACATTTTACTATTTAAACTTATTTTTAAAAGGGAGGGCATGTAAGCCTGTAGCCTGTATCTTTCTACCTTTTCTAACCAGGAGTTCAATTTTTCCCAGTCACAGCTGCATCTCACAATTTCTGCCTCCTTCCACGGGAGAGTGGCTTGCTTAAGAAAGAAGACCTGGGTAATTGGGGGAATGTAAAGTAGTTACTCAAAATAATCTTTTTTAAAATTAGAGATTGCATGGAGTAGAATAGGTGGGAAAACAGCTGTGAGGTGTTTAATAACCAGAATGAGAGAGTTAGGCTTTTGATGAAGAGGGATGAGTAATAAAAGTTATAGGGGAATTTGACATTCAATGATTGTTCAAAATGAGTATACACTATCTCTAGTCCCTTACAGTTTCCAAAGCACTTCTAGGACTGCCTCACTATAAAGCACTTGCATTAGGTATAGTTGAAATGCTTGTTTTACAGTTAAGAAAGCTAGTTTAGAAAGATGAACTGAACAGAATCACCTTACTGGTGCTTTGACCAGAAAATTTCAGGCTGGTTGATTGAAATTATGCTTCTGGGTGGGATTGAAAGTGCAATTAGATCAGATACTAAATGCAGGTTTGGTATCTTGGGCTTTTAGCACCAGTGATGCCATTTTGGGCCTTTGGTTTTTGTCCCTTAACATTGTACGTTTATGATGCACCAAGCACACTGTTCTAAACACCATGGATTATTAACTCAGCCAAGAACCCATCAGAAAATTTGAGATTACAGATCTCAACCTTTGAAACGAAGTTTACTTTTTGGTAGGAACAGCAATATCTACAAAATTATATACCAACATAAATGAAACCTCAGCCAAATGGATGTCACCACTAGAATACCCAGAACAAAGCCCACCCCTCTCCCTGCAGTTTATATGAAAAAACATTTGTTCAGCAAGTCATAGAAACCTAAGCAATACAAGGTAGCAGCTGCTAAAGAACTGGTACAGCTTTGCTAGTTTCAAATTAAGTCCATTGAACCCAATGTTCCCTAATGGTGACATCCTATATATTAAAACCAGGCGATTGACTTTGGCAAAATACTGTTAACTAGGCTACAGTGCAGGCCTTAATCAGTCCTCACCAGCTTTACATGCTCTAATCTGGGCATGTGTGGTTAGCCCTATGCAACCTTATCCCATGTACAGAGCTATGTAACCATGCTGTCTCACTGAGGATTTCCAGCAAAAAGGGTTATTCAGCTTTAGCAGGGTGCAGATATTCTGCACAATGAGCTTGCAGTAATTAGGGGCAACAAGCTCCGAACTCCTGGTAGGACTTTAGCTACCACTCCACGCCTCATTTGGTGCTGTAGTGCTGTGCGCAGCTGCATCACTATCAGAGCCGCGCACTCCACTAGGGCTGCTGCTCCAGACCAAGGCCTGGCTGGAGAACGCAGTACGTGGTGCGCTCGGGTGAAGCGAGGTGGGTGGGCGGCCCCAGGGCCACTCCCATGCAGCTGCCCTACCTACTACCCTCCCCCTCACCGCCTTGTTTTGGGGACAGGTTCATCTCCTTTGCTCACAGGTCTTCAACTAAAACTGTAAGTGGCTCTGAAAAGAGCCTTTGGGTTCACTGTTAACGTTCGCTAGTAACGACAATTTACGCCCTCTCCCCGCGAATGCGGCGAGCGAGCTGGATGTCCTTGGGCATGATGGTGACGCGCTTGGCGTGGATGGCGCACAGGTTGGTGTCCTCGAAGAGCCCCACCAGGTAGGCCTCGCACGCCTCCTGCAGCGCCATGACGGCCGAGCTCTGGAAGCGCAGGTCGGTCTTGAAGTCCTGCGCGATCTCGCGCACCAGGCGCTGGAAGGGCAGCTTGCGGATCAGCAGCTCCGTGGACTTCTGGTAGCGGCGGATCTCGCGCAGCGCCACCGTGCCGGGCCGGTAGCGGTGCGGCTTCTTCACGCCGCCCGTGGCCGGCGCGCTCTTGCGGGCCGCCTTGGTGGCCAGCTGCTTGCGCGGCGCCTTCCCGCCCGTGGACTTGCGCGCCGTCTGCTTGGTCCGAGCCATGGCTTAGCTACAAAGTAAGTGGACTGGAGTGAAGGTCTGGACGCTCTATTTATACAGGAACAGAATTGCTCTGATTGGATTGTTGGCAGTTCCCGTCGGGCGCCTCGATCTAAATTCCGGAAGTGCTCGGAGCGTATTAGGGTGGCTGCCTCCGTTTGGTGCAAGCCTCTGATTGGTTACTTTGAAGTTGCCGACGTCATCGCAGCCCCTTAAATAAAACCGTTCCCTTAGTTATAGGTTTTATGTATCATTTTTCTGCATCCACAAAAGCGTGACCCACAGACACGTTTAATATTCCTAAGCTTTTCTCCTGCTTGGGAAAAAAATGTGTTTGAAAGAGACAGTGCTTTAAATTCGTGGGGTCTTTTTTGAAAACAAAAAACCAAACACTACCCCCCCCCCAAAAAAAAAAACAACGCCCGCCATTTTGTGCACAGTTAACCCGTTTTCATCCAGCTCTTTTTACCCGCCCTTTCTCCCTATTTAAAAATCCATCGCCGGAGCCTCTCACGAGAGGTTTCACTGTATTTTCAGGAAATTCCTAGTTCATGCTCAAAAACCGCTGAGACGCGAATTTTGCGTCATTCAGGGTGCACGCAGATTTCCGATTTCCTGGAATCCCTGGCGCTTTCAATGCGGGTTTGACTCAAAATGGAAATTGAACTCTGCCTTTTGATCGGGATGCATTTAAAATGTCAGCTGGGCTGTAAAAAGGAATCGTTAAAAAAGCGTTTGCAATGCGCAACCTTCGAACAGATGGCAGCGACCCAGTCCTCGGTGACATTTCCTTCAAGTGCTTCTGGCGACAGACCTGGGGTGTCCTGCACAGCTGGTGACGAAGCCTAGGGACCTGTGCTCAGGGCTGGACTCGGCTAGATGACAGGATTTTCTTCCTTGGCTTTCCACTTATTTTCAAAAAATTAAAACATGTTTTATCAGGACATTTTCTAAACACTGATTTTGTTTATCGGATTCCCTGGAAGTATTTGTTTTCATCCAATAGAAAAGGAGTTTGGGAATACCTAATATATATACTGTCAATATATTGGCCAGATTTGGTCCAATCAGAGTTTAGATTTGTGAGTCTTTGCATATAGGTGCTATAAATACCCGGGATTTTCCCTTTGTTCTGTGTCTGTTAGTCTCCCCCTTTTTTTGCCCTTGTAATTCCTACCATGCCTGAGCCGGCCAAGTCCGCGCCCGCCCCGAAGAAGGGCTCCAAGAAGGCGGTGACCAAGGCGCAGAAGAAGGACGGCAAGAAGCGCAAGCGCGGCCGCAAGGAGAGCTACTCCATCTACGTGTACAAGGTGCTGAAGCAGGTGCACCCCGACACCGGCATCTCGTCCAAGGCCATGGGCATCATGAACTCCTTCGTCAACGACATCTTCGAGCGCATCGCGGGCGAGGCGTCGCGCCTGGCGCATTACAACAAGCGCTCGACCATCACGTCGCGGGAGATCCAGACGGCCGTGCGCCTGCTGCTGCCCGGCGAGCTGGCCAAGCACGCCGTGTCCGAGGGCACCAAGGCCGTCACCAAGTACACCAGCTCCAAGTGATGTGCTTCCGCCACTATGAAACCCAAAGGCTCTTTTCAGAGCCACTCACTTTTGCATCTTGAGAGCTGTAATATCAAGATTTTAAGAAACATGGTTGTTTTTTTTTATATAGACAACCCTCTTTAAAATGTAAGTATAATATGATGACTTCATTGTGAGCTTTTATTAGTGCAGCAAAGAATTTGAAATAATTGTGTGCAGTAGGAGCTATTGTGCTATAGCCTGAAAATGTTGTAGTATTCTGGTTTTTATGTTTTAACCAAAACCTTTATTCTCAAAATTATCCAAAATAATTTTGTACTTGGGTTCTTTGCTAGGACACAATGTCATATAACCACATTTTACTATGATGTGGTTATATGACATTGTGTCCTCTTGTGTTCCTCACACGGCTCAATACCCCACCCGTGGGCATTCAGTAACTATTGGTTGAACTGGCTGGATTATGAATGAAAATGTTCAGAGAAGCCAAAATATCAGTACTTTAGTACCTCAGGTGAAATAAATAGAATTTCATTACCATTTCAGGGACTTTGGCTTGCTAAGAGTAACTACCTTTAATTGCATGCTTTTAACAACATGAAGTTATTTGCTTTAAACTTAAATAGTCACAGTTCAAGACCAGTATTTTTTTCTATTCTTAAAACAGATAGGCATTTTGTATTTTAAAGCCATGAATTATCTCTATGATTACTTCAAATGTGCCCCCCAATAGCAGAGTGAACTGGGTAGTATATATACGCAGGCACATAAAGACTTCTAGGCAGGTGGCAGGAGGTGAGGTAGGTAGGTTAGGCCTTTCCTGCTAGTCTTGGACATGTGGGGTTGGCCTAGTCAGTTATTGTAGCCACAGAAGGTTTTTAAGCAAGGATGTCCCTGGCCCAGTTACGGGTTCCAGTACATCAGACCTCAACTCACCTGTGAGTTCACTTGAAGTTGGCTAATCAAGAAACAGCTTATTCTCATCTACAGAGATATTCACAGATGCCTCTGCCATTGGATTTTTTCTCATATTCTTTCAAGGAAGGGCTGATTTTGGCCTCAATATGTTAGCTTTAGCTGGTGTCTCCTAGTTTTTGAGCTCTAGTTCTCACCTGATAACTGTCTTCCAAGGTTTCTTGGGGAATGAAGACAGTTCCTAGCCCAGCTTAATCAAAACTGACAAGGAGAATTCAGAGCTGCAACCTGGATGGGTAGAGGAGCAAATGTGGTCCTGGTTGGAATGGTGGTTGTCTTATGTCATCCTCAGCTACTGTCCCTTCAGGAGATATTTAGTGACCCTAAGTGAGTTGTCAGATACGGTTGTCGGCATTGGGGTACATCAGCGAGCAAATTAGATTGTAGAGAGGTGTGTGGATGTAGATTTCCTAAGTGAATGGGCAGGGTGGCTGTTCCAACAATAGGTACACTAGTTTCTGTTAGGGTCAGCCTGGCTTCTTTAGTTGGTAGCCTTGTTGCTCATTTTAGTTACACCCGCCACCACCCTGGGTGAAAACCCAGAGCCTTCCTCGGTCTTGATTGCCTCTCCTGAATCATCTCAGATCTTCTGGAGGAAAACTGCCATGCAGATTCAGGCCTCGGCACCTGAAAGAATCCTAGGAGGGAAATCAGTCCTGGCAGCACTCCCGTGGGGCAGAGGGGCGGGTGTGTGTCTGCGGACTTGGTAGAAAATTCATGCATGCATCCATACCACAGCTTTCAAGTAACTACAAGCTGACCTAATGCTGGCAGCTAGGTCATGGCGTTCCCCTGTTCAACATAAACTATTTCACAGAACACAGAAGTGATGAGACTAGATGAAGTCTCCTGGAATAGAAAGGGGACCCAAGAACTGAGCCAAGGTAATCCTGAGTGCAGACGGGGGTAGTTTTCTTTCTTCAGCAGGGCTCTGTAGTATCCCATTTGATATCAATTCTGTACCCACCCACCCCCATTCCCGTTTTGAAATACCCCTCGTGTGATGGTGTTAGGAGGTGGGGCCCTTGGGAGGTGATTAGACCTTGCGGCTGGAGGAGCCCTTTGTAAAAGATTAGTGGGATTAGTGCCATTAATGCCCTTTTAAAAAGACCCCAGAAAGCTCTTTGGCCCCTTGTTTTTGTCTTATGAGGGCGCAGCGAGAAGTCAGCAGTCCATGAACCAGGAACTGGGCCCTCAGATACTGAATGCGTCGTCGCCTTGAGTGTGGAAGTCTCAGTGTCCAAAACTGTGAAAAATAAATGTTTGTTGTTTAAGCCAACCAGTCTATGGTGTTTGGATTGTCCAAAATAAAAACAGGAAAAAAATAAACCTCACGCTTTGCAGCAGGCTGATTTAAGCGCAGAAAGGCGGAAGGAGGCGGAGGGGCCGAGAGCCAGGGACCGCAGGAGGGAGCTCCTCGTCCAGAAAGCGAGGTGAGGCCTCGGGGCCCGGGGAGAGTTAGACGCCGAGTTAGAACCCTGACTCCTGGGTCAGAGCTAATGGACAAACTGCTTAGCCTCGGGCTTAGGGAGGGTCGGGCCTGGAAACGGAAAAGAACAAAGCCCAGCGCCACTGAAATGCAGCGCCCGGGGCTTGGGGAGGGCGAGGACCGCGCGAGGACTGCGAGGAGCCCGGCGCACTCGGAGCCCAAAGTGTGCGGGTCCGTCCTGATGTCGCCCCGGGCAAATGTTTAGGATTAAACACCCAGCCTCCCGCTGGCAATTTTTATTTTATTCAATTTGGCTTCCCCCGTTTGCTGTCTTTCTCTTCCCATCCCGTTCGCTTTCTTAATCTTGCCTGCGCCCCGGCACCTCCCCCACCCCCGGGCCACCTCTCCCTCCTGATGCGCCCGGGGCGTAGCTGCTCCTTTGTCCCCGCGCTCAGACTGGCTGAGGCCCGTCCTGGAGGAGCCACCACCCACCACCAGGTGCCTGAAGCTACTGCTAAAGGTGAAGGCCCAGCTGACACCAAACACAAGAAACCGTGTCCGCAGAACCGCCAGAGCTCTTCCCGAGGACGTGGGCGGCCCTGAGAAGGGCCTTTGGGGGGCACAGACGCGGCTGGTGGACGCGGGCTCAGCCGCCGAAGCCGTAGAGGGTGCGGCCCTGGCGCTTGAGCGCGTAGACCACGTCCATGGCCGTGACCGTCTTGCGCTTGGCGTGCTCCGTGTAGGTGACGGCGTCGCGGATCACGTTCTCCAGGAACACCTTGAGCACCCCGCGGGTCTCCTCGTAGATGAGCCCGGAGATGCGCTTGACGCCGCCGCGCCGCGCCAGGCGCCGGATGGCGGGCTTGGTGATGCCCTGGATGTTGTCGCGCAGCACCTTGCGGTGGCGCTTGGCGCCGCCCTTCCCGAGGCCCTTCCCGCCTTTGCCGCGACCAGACATGATTACTACCGAGAAACAACAAATTACCAGTTCACCTGGGTTGAAAAAAAGCCGAAATTCTTATTTCTAATCCTGCCTGTACCTTTCTTACGCTACAAAGAGAGCATGGGCTGGGCCGGGGGGTTCGTCGCCGCCCACGCGCGTCTGCAAGGCTGTGGGGCGGAGCCCGAGGAGACAAAGGCAGCTTTGTGAGCCCCTGCTCGGTTCCCGGATTCGTTTCAAAAGCCCTGTTGAAGAACATTTTAAAAATTCTGAAAAAAATAAAAAGTAAAAGTAAAATAAAAAATTCTGCTGTGTATCAACATACTGAAATAATTGTACCTATATCAAACTAACATGTTTTTCTATTTTTAATTATTAGGATCCTTACCGTGGGGAAGGTATTAACGAAATTTTTAACCGAAATTATACATTGTCTCCTATTTTAAGCGCAGATCTCAAATGTGAATCAGTCCCAGGCTTTTCTCTTGCCTGAGTGGCATCTTTGAACACTTTAAATGAAGGAAAAGTAGCTAGTGACTTTGGTAAATGGCTTTAGAGAGCGAGGAAGAGCTGAAACCCCTGGGCAACAGGAGGGCCAGTCTTTGGGTGCTTGTCCTTGGGAAGCTTGACCCCACTGCTTGGGCCTCAGCACTTCCTATGCCCCCACCTTCTAGGTCCAAGACCTGTTTTGTGACATGTCTTCTCTTATTTTCACTTTAATTTCACCTGTGAAATGGAAATATTCATCTCAACATCTCAAAGGTGTTTTGACAATCAAAAGGTAAAATTTAGGTCAAATATTCAACACAGCCAATGAGAAGAAAAGAGGTTCTATGAAAAGTAACCTCCTAAGGTAATCTGATCATACATTTTTAACTGGGCAGGTCTTGGTGGGAAGACACGCCTCAGGCATATAACTTCTAAAGGTTATCTTTGCCCTAAGCAAGCCTTATGCCTAGGCTAACACACTTTGAAAGGCCACAACTACCCCCCTCTTTTTTCCCCAGGCCTCTTGAGGTTTAACCATCCTCCAGGCAGCATATAATCTTAACTTTTGAAAACATCCGATCCAGGCCTTGTTTTCTCCCATCTTTATGTAATCTTCCTCAGGTTTCCTTAATTCCAGATGCAGAAACAACAATAAAAAACACTGCAAAACTGTTAGTCTTGAGAGCATTTGAGAACTTGCTTCCCGGCACATGTCCTCTATAAATTTTTCTACAGGTTTGGACATTTCTTAGGTGGAAAACAGTAATTACCTGAGAAAATTAATCTTCATGTCCCATGGATTGATTTTCTCCCCAGTATCCTTAAATCTCTCAATCTGGTATTTTGCAACCTGGACCTGTGTTCATTTGCTTTCATATAGTTACCCTATAAAGTTTTATAGTTATTTTTCATCCAGGCTCTATGTACTTATTTTTCTCTACTAAGGTTTCACAGTGTGAGAAAAATTGTCTGAAACTTGAAGGTAAAGAAAAAGCATAGGCCATGATGTCCTATATTATAAAAGGTGAAGGCCAGACAAGGTTCCTATGAACTTTGCCTCACTGATTACTATTGATTAAAGTTACCAAACTTAGTGAAGTTACTTGTTAACTTGCAGGGCTTTATATGGTGGAGATGCTAATAATTTTTGCCCAGTGGAACAGCTATAACTCCAAAGATTTATATTCTTTTGGACGTTAACTTTCTTTTAGCCTAATTCAACAATACTATCCTAACATTTTTTTGTTAAATTTTAATAAATACCCTAATTTGTTAAATGTTCTTTGAACCTATCATAGAGTTTTCCCATTGCTTCACTAACTGATAAGTTAGATAAATTCTTTGCCATGGGGTCATTTCGTATTTGTTGAATCATGATTTTTCCTTTTGAAAATAGTAAAATCCATCTTGGTTTATGTTTTGTTTTGTTTTGTTTCTTCATCTTGGTTCTTGACTGGGGACCCTGTACACATAACACAGATTAGCAAGAAAAAAACAAACAGAAGTTTATTAATATCTATATTTATATATACATGGGAGAGACCCAGGAACAATTAATTCATAGAAGTGGTTTAAAGCTCCAGTTTATATAGCATCTTCAACAAAGTACAGTAGAGTTGTAGAGAAACAACAGGAGAAAGGATACAGTTTTAGGCTTCCTAAGGGTGGCAAACTGGGCAGGTAAAATATATGGGAAGAAACTAAGAGTCAGCTTCATTTGCAGATTTGTGTGCCTGTGGGCTGTTAAAAGTCACTGATAAGAGTCAGTGGCCTCCGGAGTTTATATCCTGACTTTAGGCAGAAAAAGGGGAGGGAAAAGAGCTTTTCCTACAATTGCTGCTTCCTAACTGCCTATAGCTGAAAATAATTTTTGTCAAAGAGGCATATTTTGGGGTGACTATTCTGGTTTCTATCACTTTCATGTATATATAATCTTGATAATCTCCTATACTCTTTTGAACTGTTTACCTCCATGATAGTTCCCTTAACAATAAATTATATTTTAGAAACACCTGCTATATTTTTGAGGCTTGGTATATATTATTGTGAATTTTACATTTTGATAGCTGTCAAAAGCTAAATGCACAAAAACTACTAAAGCCTAGACAGTAAATTAGAGACAGTAAATTAAGATATTCATTTCATTTGATCTCCCTACACTTGGATACCAATGATTATAAGTACAATTCTTTCATACTAAATAAGAGTATAAGGTTGCATATTACTTAAATGGGTTTGAAATGAGCCTAGTTAAGTTCAGGGGTAACAATAGCCTTGGTCTGAGCCAAGAGGTAACAGAGGAAAGGAAATTGGCTAAGAGGACTGCTGTGGTTTCTGGCCTTAGAGGAACAGGTCAATCTGGTTCCCAGGTCCTGCACTGTAATCTAATTGGTTTAACCAACGGACTTAAAAATTTTCATTAGGAATGCTGCCATCAGTAAAATTTAAAAAGCCCGCCCTGACATGTGATTGGTCAGCTATCCTTCCTTTGTTCTACCATTTCTTTTTTTCAGTTTAGACTGACAGCAAGTTTACTGGAATATAGTGTATATATTATTATGTACATATGTTTACATAGTGCACATATTCACAGAACAATTTAAACATGTTGAGACATGGTCTCAATTCCTACCATTATGTCACTTAAGAGTCCTAACTTATGTCCTGGCACAGGATTGAATGGCCTTCAGTACAAGAGGCTGTCAGAAACCTAGTTTCATGAATTTTCCTTTAATACATTTGGTTATAAAGTGTGAGGAACGGTTTAAAGTAAACTGACTTCTTTGTGGCAGGTATATAAAACCTTACCAACCGGCTGTTAAGAGGCATGTAGATTTAAATACGTCTTCTAGCCTTAGGCATTTCACCTTTTCAGAAACAGTGGGCGGCTCCCTACTTCCTTAATGGGGACTGTTAAGAGTTCTAAGAGCTTCACTTTAGACCCAGAGGGCCTGCTGCGCTGACCACCGTTAATTGCTTGGTACAAAGTGCCTCTATCCTTTACTTGGCTGAAGCCAACTTCGTTCATATTGTAGTTATCAAACGGATGGGAATAACTGTAAAGGTAATTTTTAAATAGTTGCTAAAATAAGGAAAATGCAAGCCCTTTCAAGGAAAACGTGGGTGGCTCTGAAAAGAGCCTTTGGTTTAGAGTTATCCGAGTTGTGCCAAACGAATGCAGGCTTTTACTTGCCCTTGGCCTTGTGGTGGCTCTCGGTCTTCTTGGGCAGCAGCACGGCCTGGATGTTGGGCAGGACGCCGCCCTGCGCGATGGTGACCTTGCCCAGCAGCTTGTTGAGCTCCTCGTCGTTGCGGATGGCCAGCTGCAGGTGGCGCGGGATGATGCGCGTCTTCTTGTTGTCGCGGGCCGCGTTGCCCGCCAGCTCCAGGATCTCGGCCGTCAGGTACTCCAGCACGGCCGCCAGGTACACGGGCGCGCCCGCCCCGACCCGCTCCGAGTAGTTGCCCTTGCGCAGCAGGCGGTGCACGCGGCCCACGGGGAACTGCAGCCCGGCCCGCGAGGAGCGCGTCTTGGCCTTGGCGCGCGCCTTGCCGCCCTGCTTTCCGCGTCCAGACATGCTGAGTAGTAGAAACGGGAGATCAGCCACAGGAAAAGAAATGAAAGAAATGTCCTGAAGGGAGCAACATGACGCTAGTTATAGTCCTGGGTGGAATTGTTAAGCGCGAGATGGGATTGGTCAAAAATTATTTCTGACACCGCCAACCAATAGGAAAGGAGATGTGATGCAAGTAAATTTACATAGACTCGTCACTGACACATTATCAAATCAGATCTGGATATTCTTGAGTCCCTTATTTGCATAGAGCATCTATAAAAGATGACGCTGTAGACCCGCGGCGACATTTTACAACTTCCCTTTCTTCTTTGTTGGTTTCATCTTTCCTTTGAAATGCCCGAGCCGGCCAAGTCCGCGCCCGCCCCGAAGAAGGGCTCCAAGAAGGCGGTGACCAAGGCGCAGAAGAAGGACGGCAAGAAGCGCAAGCGCAGCCGCAAGGAGAGCTACTCGGTCTACGTGTACAAGGTGCTGAAGCAGGTGCACCCCGACACCGGCATCTCGTCCAAGGCCATGGGCATCATGAACTCCTTCGTCAACGACATCTTCGAGCGCATCGCGGGCGAGGCGTCGCGCCTGGCGCATTACAACAAGCGCTCGACCATCACGTCGCGGGAGATCCAGACGGCCGTGCGCCTGCTGCTGCCCGGCGAGCTGGCCAAGCACGCCGTGTCCGAGGGCACCAAGGCCGTCACCAAGTACACCAGCTCCAAGTAGTGTGCTTCAGCGAGTGTCAAACCCAAAGGCTCTTTTCAGAGCCACCCACTTTATCAGCTTAAGAGTTGTAATGACCTTACCAGGTACTGTGACTGTCAAATACAAAGCCAAGCTGTGTTCGTTTTGGTTATCTTTATTAAAATATTTTGCTGCCGTGTGGTGCTTGCACCTTGGAACATACAGACGTTTGGTTGAAAATAAGATGGGTATTTAACTGGGTTGGTGGTAGAATTGCTTTTTCTTGCTTCCACTGCTCACTTTGGCCATAAAGCTGGCTGAAGTACAGAGGTGCTGTATAAACTGATGTTCTGTGTCTTACACATTGTCCCATGAAAAGCAGATTACTTAAGTTTGCTAATACTTCTTGGTAAGAAAAAGGGCTTTATAATTCCAGTTCTAGTGGATGTATTTCCTTAAAGCAGCATAATTTCTAAACACAACAGGAGCTGGACAGTGAATTTGCATGAAAGTTGAAAGGAGAGTTGATGGGTTCCAGGTTAGGAGTACAGGGATTCCCTGAAATTGTTTACAATATCTACATGTTACCCACCCCACTCACCCTTAGCAGGAAGGACTGTATATACCTGTTCTTCAAATTCTAACTGCTGTAATTTAGTGTCGTAGGCAGAATAATGCCACCCCAATTAATCTAACTCCTAATTTCTGGACTCCATGTTACATTCGATTATGACAAATGGCACTTAAATTGCAGCTGAAACAGGTTGCTAATCACTTGAATTTAAAATGAGATTATCCAAGTGAACCCAATATAACCACAGAGGTTCTTAACAATGAGAGGGAGTCAGAACACAGAACCAGACAGATGGCAGCACGAAGAGGACTTGGCCAGGGATCTCTGGCTTTGAAAATAGAGGAAAGGAGTCGACCTAAGGAAAGAGGAAGGCCTCCAAGAGCTGGAAAAGACAAGCAAACAGTTTCTCTTTTAGAACCCCAGAGACAGAACCCTCTGATACCTTGATTTTAGCTGGGCTACAGAAATATAACATTTTAAATGTGTATTTTGCCAAGTTTTTGATAATTCAGAGTAGCAGTTGAAAATTCATACATGTACATATGTTTAATAATTATTGCCTAATGTTTTCAGTGATGTTTTAAAGATTAACTACATAGTTAAATTTAAATGTGTAAATATAAATATCAATATAGATGCATGTAAATTCTAAACATTTCAGGCTTACATAATTTTGAAATTGCTCTAATTTTAACAGCAGCAATTTACGTTTTCTTTTTTGTTAATGTCTGCAATGTCTGATTATAACAGCAGAATGTCTAATGTCATGGAGAAGCACTTCCTCCACTCACTGCAGAATTATTACTACTTCTGATTATAATACTACTTCAAAAAGCTGGGCTTCATTATAGGTAAAGTATAAGAAGAGTGATAAAATGTCCATAAAGAACTTCATGAATTAAACATCCCCCTAAATTATTTAAATTTATTATAATCCTTACATGTGTTGATTTTAGTAATATTTAGAAATATTTTCATTTTATAAGTAAAAAACAGAGGGTGTGGGAACCAAAGTTCATTTACCTGGCAGAACTCAAATTCCAACAAATGTCTTCTGATGTTATGGTCTCCCAAAGATCTCCACATAGGATTCAAAAAACACTTTTATCGAAATTTATAGATTAGCACTTTAGAAAGCAACTTTACATGGATGTTTGCCTCACCCCAGCATTAGGCTACATCTGATCTTTTTATATTTCAATTCATCTTTTTCCTGTGCCCTGAGTCAGCCAAAAAGGAAGCTTGGCTAGGCTAGGAGGAGCCTGTAGCCTGTACTTCATTCACTCTGTGTCCAGGAATAAGTGCTTTACCTACCTGGGAGAGCTGATGGTGATAAACGCTCCTGAGTCTGTGCATTCCTTGAGTGGAAAAGAAATGTCTTATATGATTTTCAAAGTGCCTGGTGCTGACAGGAGCACCATGGACAAATTCTTTAAGATGTAAAGTAGAAATAACCTTTTAAATCAAGGGAGGCTTGGCACCTTGGTGTCAATGTCCAGTGAGTAGAACAGAAAACTATTGGTTATTTTTACAAAGATAACTTAATACCACACAGGTGTGGGAATGCTGAAAAGTAAAAGCAGAACTTGTGTTCCAGAGACTGAAGGAGGCAGGAGAAAAAGCAGGGTTCAGAGCATACACACACAAACACACATATGTTAGTTATTAAAATCTAGAAACCTGGAGGGGTGTGCTGGTGGAGACAAGGCTCAGATCTCAGAAGGGGGGGCTTATAACGCTGATGCTGGAAGTGTAGAATCCAGACTTGGGGGGAAAGGCCAAAGCTGGGAACTGGAACCAATTGTTGCAGTGGGAGGTAAGATCAGAGCTGATGCAGAAGGAAACTAGAGGTCTCTCTGTAAACTCCCATTCCAGCCCCCCTAGCTTTGCCTAGAGTTGACTGTAAATGAAGTGTGTGCACAATTCCAGCCTCTTTATTAGAGAAGATGCAAAGGTCCAGGGAGTACTTGAGGCAGAGAAACAGGGCCTAGTACTGAGTACCTGGGCCTCCCTACAGATGCCTTTCTGGAAAGGACAATGGCTCAGCAAATTCAGGTGTTACATTGTGCTTAGAGGAAGAGAAATGCATTCAACTCTTTTGATGAGAATGCAAGTGGGTCTGAAAACCTTTGGGGTTATGTGTCAAGGTTTAGATAAAACGCTTACCTAGGACTCTAAAGGCCCCAGGCAAAGGGCTGGGGATAGGGAAAGTAATTAGATCCACACAAAGAAATGCGGGGCAGAAAGCCACAGGGACACCTAGAGGATGTTCCCCTTTTAGAGAGGGATTTTCAAAACTTGCTGTGACCCCTTAGGTGCTACGAGATGAACCTTAACATAGAAAAGGAACCGGTCTATTTAGAAGCTTCATAAAGCATCGCCTCCAGCCAGCACAGGCCCTGCAGAAACATTAAAAAGAAAAAAGGAAAAAAAACCTAGCAGCTCAAAGGGATGGGTGAGTGACCTCTGGGTTTCAGTTCATGGTCACTTAGTCCTGGGACCCCTGTCCGGGGCACGATTGTCAAGAGCACAAGCAGTGCTCCTACCACTCCAGAACTCGGTGAGGCCGTCCTGAGTGTTAGCATTAATGCTCATTGACCCCCAGAATGTCAGTGCACAGCTCTTTAGGTGAAAACATGAGTGGCTCTGAAAAGAGCCTTTGGGGTTAGGAGTCGGGCGCTTACTTGCACGTCTACTTGGAGCTGGTGTACTTGGTGACAGCCTTGGTGCCCTCAGACACGGCGTGCTTGGCCAGCTCGCCGGGCAGCAGCAGGCGCACGGCCGTCTGGATCTCCCGCGACGTGATGGTCGAGCGCTTGTTGTAATGCGCCAGGCGCGAGGCCTCGCCCGCGATGCGCTCGAAGATGTCGTTGACGAAGGAGTTCATGATGCCCATGGCCTTGGACGAGATGCCGGTGTCGGGGTGCACCTGCTTCAGCACCTTGTACACATAGACCGAGTAGCTCTCCTTGCGGCTGCGCTTGCGCTTCTTGCCATCCTTCTTCTGCGCCTTGGTCACCGCCTTCTTGGAGCCCTTCTTCGGGGCGGGCGCGGACTTGGCCGGCTCAGGCATGGTAGAAATGCCAAGTCGGAAGAAATGGAGAAATAGTAAGAGAAGCTGTAGACCTGCCCTATTTATATAGAACTTCGCATGTAAATAAAGTGATATCCTAATGTCCGGTGTCTGATTGGTGGCTATTCAGAGAAACATCATAAAAATTAGCTTTGGCCAATCAGAACGCAAGATGAAGCTGCAATTTTAACCAATTACACAACTGCTTTTTCGCGCCGGAAACTGTTTATAAATTGTGCCACCGCGGCGCCCTACCTCCTCACAGGTTTGTAAGCTCATCATGTCTGGACGCGGAAAGCAGGGCGGCAAGGCGCGCGCCAAGGCCAAGACGCGCTCCTCGCGGGCCGGGCTGCAGTTCCCCGTGGGCCGCGTGCACCGCCTGCTGCGCAAGGGCAACTACGCGGAGCGGGTCGGGGCGGGCGCGCCCGTGTACCTGGCGGCCGTGCTGGAGTACCTGACGGCCGAGATCCTGGAGCTGGCGGGCAACGCGGCCCGCGACAACAAGAAGACGCGCATCATCCCGCGCCACCTGCAGCTGGCCATCCGCAACGACGAGGAGCTCAACAAGCTGCTGGGCAAGGTCACCATCGCGCAGGGCGGCGTCCTGCCCAACATCCAGGCCGTGCTGCTGCCCAAGAAGACCGAGAGCCACCACAAGGCCAAGGGCAAGTAAAAGCCTGCATTCGTTTGGCACAACTCGGATAACTCTACACCAAAGGCTCTTTTCAGAGCCACCCACGTTTCCACTGAAAGGGCTTGCATTGTCTTTTAGCAGCTACTTGAAAACAGTTGCCAGTTGGTCATTTGATGTCAGTATTTGAACACCCCATAACCATCCATGGGGAAGATACAATAAAAGCAAAAGTTGTAACCAGTCAAGTAAATACTGCAGGTATTTTATGTCAGGTAATTAAGGCGATCACTGCAGCAGTACCTCAGGGTTAACCAGGAGCAAAACACAGGGTAAACTTCGAGGCTTCGTCGAAGGTGGGTATTTAGATAGGAATCTAGTTAATGACCCGCAACAATAAAACAATCTTCAGTCTTGTTAAGTCGTTTTGCATCCTAATAGGACAAATCACCTGCAACACCTCCAGTTTCCGATTCGTCTGGGCCTTAAGGGATGATACCTAGGGAAACAATACTTCATGCCCTGTAGTCTTGTCCACTTTTTAACTTTTATTGTTGCCACTATTGCAGATGTCCTTTCACCGCCTCCACCCAGCCCAGGCGCCCCTCATACCCTTAGGCAGAACTTATTAACTCAGGGTTAAGCTTTACTTTAAAAAGGCGCGAATTTGCATCTTTTATAGATTTGAGTATTTTTTAAACTTTACACTAAACTCAGTTCAATGTGTTAAACGTAGTGGAATGCTGTATGTGAGAATGTTAGGGAGAAGTACATATGGTAATGTAGTTACAACTGAAATTAATTCAAATTAACTTGGTGCATTTAGAAAAAACACGAAAAGAGAAAACTAAAAAATCTCCAAGTTCACGGGATTGAAAAATCTCGACGTTTACTTATGAAAAAATCAATAAATTGATGTGAAAATACCCTTCCTAAACTTGGTTGAAGCTAAAAAAATATCACTCGGCCAACCACAACTAGCGCGCGCTTTTTCAAACAGGAAAAAAAGCCCATTTCAGGTGCCAAAATGTAAAATTCTTCTTAAGCAAACAACATGTTATTGTAGTAACTTATACTGTGAGGGGAAAAGCCAAAACATTGAAGAAACGCCTTAAAGACGACTGAGGCGAAAAACGGTAGAAAAATCTTGTTGAAAGTGTGGCTGGGAATGAAGAAGTTAATTTTCTCGTTTGAGGCTCCGGAAGTTCCAGCTAAAAGGAAGTGGCGCTGCTTGCAGTAATTTCAGTGCAAGCTTTGATGGACAGAGGTGTGGTCCAATGAGAGTGGGACAGGCATTATATATACTGGCTGAGCTTATTGGGCCTCATCCTTGTACCAAATTGCTGCTCCCTGGTCTTTGGCGATGGCTCGGACGAAGCAGACGGCGCGCAAGTCCACGGGCGGGAAGGCGCCGCGCAAGCAGCTGGCCACCAAGGCGGCCCGCAAGAGCGCGCCGGCCACGGGCGGCGTGAAGAAGCCGCACCGCTACCGGCCCGGCACGGTGGCGCTGCGCGAGATCCGCCGCTACCAGAAGTCCACGGAGCTGCTGATCCGCAAGCTGCCCTTCCAGCGCCTGGTGCGCGAGATCGCGCAGGACTTCAAGACCGACCTGCGCTTCCAGAGCTCGGCCGTCATGGCGCTGCAGGAGGCGTGCGAGGCCTACCTGGTGGGGCTCTTCGAGGACACCAACCTGTGCGCCATCCACGCCAAGCGCGTCACCATCATGCCCAAGGACATCCAGCTGGCGCGCCGCATCCGCGGGGAGAGGGCGTAAACGCTTCACTCCTTTCTGTCAAACTAAAACCCAAAGGCTCTTTTCAGAGCCACCCCAAATTTCAATTTGGGCTGTTTGCAAAAGGGTTGGGCTTAATTATTCGCAGGGATTTGGAGTTTAGGCTGCAAACAACTACAAACAAGTTGTTCAGGATGTCTGCGCCCCCTTTGAGAAACAAGTTGATTCTAACTGCAAGCACCCGTACCTCAAATGTAGTCGAAGTCCTTTAATTACTGAAAATTCTCAACTTTTGTGTCAAGGGTTAACACTTTACCAAATGCGGAAACCTGGGGGACCCTGGGGCACTCCAGGAATCGGGAATAAGGTTTTGCACACAGTAAAGGGATCCCCAAACTTGGAGCATTGGCAAACCCAAGGTTCCGCAGTAACTTTTCTAATATACCCACAATTGGCAGTTTTTTACCCAAGTGACAATAGAATAACAAATCCATGTATTTCAACCTACTGAAATGGCTATTAGAGTTCTAGTCATAGCAGCATTAATTCACCATTAAGTGTGATGTTAGGGTGGAATGCAGGACGTACCAAATGAAACAAACCCACCAAAACCTGTATTGGAAAGTTAAGATTTATTTCTCATTCATAGTTATTAACAGCTTTATTCCCTTAAGTGGAAGCAAGCTTGTGTTTTTATTCACAAGTTATACAGGGTATCACTGAATCCTACTCGTCAATAAAAAGGGTCCACTGACGTATTAACAACCTGGCTGAACCTGAAGGGCATAAATACTGAGTTAAACAGCGAGCGCTAGCCAACCCTAAAGCAAAGGCTCTTTACTGCGCCAAACCACCTCTTCTGGGAAATATCTGTGTACTTACTTTTATTACTACACTGAGACCTCTGCGCACCAGGTGGAAAATAGAAACAATCTCACCTCCGTAGCCTCCCACCACCATGCACAGTGAAAGTGTCACAGCTCTGCCTCAGATTAGTTGGGTGGCTCTGAAAAGAGCCTTTGTATTCTCAGGTGGTTGTCGTTCTTACTTCTTTTTGGGGGCAGGTTTCTTGGCCTTGGTAGCTTTAGGCTTCGCCGCCTTGGGCTTTGGAGCTTTGGCCTTCACTGGACTCTTAGCCGCCTTCTTGGGCTTGGCTGCTTTCGGCTTTTTCGGACTCTTGGCCGCTTTCTTGGCTCCTGCAGCCGCCGCCGGCTTCTTCTTCGGGGTCTTCTTGGCGCTCTTCTTGGGGGTGGCGGCCCCCGCAGCCTTCTTGGCCTTCTTGGCGGCGCCCGCGGGCTTCCTGGGCTTGGCCGCGCCCGCCTTCTTGGCCTTGGGCTTGGCGTCGCCGGAGGCCGCCTTCTTGTTGAGCTTGAAGGAGCCCGAGGCGCCGGTGCCCTTGGTCTGCACCAGGGTGCCCTTGCTCACCAGGCTCCTGAGGCCCAGCTTGATGCGGCTGTTGTTCTTCTCCACGTCGTAGCCCGCGGCCGCCAGCGCCTTCTTGAGCGCGGCCAGCGACACGCCGCTGCGCTCCTTGGACGCGGCCACGGCCTTGGTGATGAGCTCGGACACCGGCGGCCCGGACGCCTTGCGCTTGGCGGCCCCGCCGGACTTGCGGGCCTTCTTCTTGGCGGGCGCCTTCTCGGCAGCGGGCGCAGGGGGCGCCGCAGGGGCGGTCTCGGACATGGTCGTCGGTCGGGATTCCCAGCAGTAAAAAAACAGAAAGTCTCCGGGTGCGGCGGGGCTCCGGCGCGTGTCTATATAAACACACGGCGGCGCTGCGCGCTGATTGGCTCCCGGCTCCCTCTTCCGGCCTCGCAGCAGCGCAGCCTCAGCTCTGTCCCCGAACTGTGTTTGTTTCAATTCAGGAAAACCAAAAAATTAAAATTTCTTGTGGAGCAATCACACCAATTCTACCCTACATTGCACCGGGACAGCTCAAGCTTTGAGATCGTCATAATTTTTGCTTCCGATTAGCGTCACTTCGGTCTCAGCCTTTGTCAAAAGCCCCCGACACTCTGAGAGATCTGCAGGTCAGAGAGTCAACTTGTTGATTTTCGTTTAAAATATAAGTTTTCCCCTTTGTATCTTCAATATCTTGCTCTCCAGTAATGTTCTGTACCTTCTTGGCTTCTCATACATTTCAACAACTGTTGTGTTCTCATTGAGATTTACCCTGAAAATCTCTTTCACATGAGGAGAAATAACACAGGCTCTTTCAGGATTTTCCTGCAAGAACGGTAGTCACGGATGCTTGGAATAACAGCATTTCCTGATAATAAAAGGCTTTATTTTGTCTGTAAAAGCTTTATCATAGCCTTTTGTGACTATTGGGAAGGTTAGGTAATTTTTGGCTCTGAGGAGTCAATAGTTATTTAGGAAAATAGGGAATGTAGTATTCAGTGATTGTCCTGTCATGGTAGTTGGGCCGTTGCCGTAGCTGATAGCAGAGTAGATTTGGGTAAAGGCATAAAAGGGAGTTGGCTCCTTTTATGGCTTAAAAAAAAATTATGTTTTTAAAATGTTCATGAGCTTTTGGGTATAGAGGTCTGTCATGCTTGGGTAAGATAAATTTGGCAAAGAAATCAAGTAACAGCAGGATTAAGGAATATACACAGCTCAGCACACACACACTTATATAGAATTCCATTAGGAGAGGGAAATTTAAAAGCAAGCATGTTTTAGATTTACTACTAAAATTCTTATTTAAGAAAGGATATTTGTTTATAGGGAACACATTAAAGCTTATGCTGTATTTCCAGTAAGAAATTGATGGCAGAGTTGTTAGATAGGACAAGGGTCACAAGGTTTGGGCAGTTCTTACTAAATGCTATTTTTGCTAAATGCTGAAATGTAACAGTATTTTGCAGACACAGATATAACCAGATGAGCTTGACTGAATAAAATCCTGGCCAGAATCAAATCCGGTAAAGAACTACAAAGGAGAAAGTCCAGTCTCCTTTACTTGCTGCAAATAATTAAAAGCACCTATAAACGACCGTGTCTTTAATGAAAAGCAGCACCCTAAGCAGCGAACTCCTTGAGTCTGGTAACAGTGATTTGATTTTCTTTTTCACTCCTCAGGCTATATGCTTGTCTTTAATAAGCACGTCTGTTTCACTAGGACTACGGAAGGAAGAAACACTAGGACCCGACAGAGCAAAGCACAAGAAGTTAAGCTTTCTCCTTGATCCCATCGATGTTTCTCCCACATCTATGTTTCTCTCTCCCTCTCTCTAAGATAATTATGCTCAAGTTTTGCTTAATAAAAAACAACAAACCATGCTTAATAAACACACACACACATATCCTCAGGTGATGACTTAAAAAATGCTTGTAAATCAATAAATTTAAAATTTTAAAAATCTTTAAAAAAATAGACATAGGATTACAAAGAAAAACTATTATATTAAAATACTTTTATTAAACTCATCAAAAAATCCAAATTGGTGAAATATAAACATATGTGCTTCTTTATCAATACGTTAAACAAGATTACTCAATGAGCAAGAATTACAGTTTAATGGAGTAATATATTTCAATATTTTGAAATATTGACAGCTGCAAATGCATTGTGGTATGAGTACAGCACAGGTCCAGCCAGTTACACTGTTTGTTGCCTGCGTTCATAAACAGGGGAAATGCTAACATCTAGTTGGGGGATAGTAAGAATAAAGATGAAGTTTTTGTTGTGTATACACAGGCTCCCAGATGCTCTGAGTCCTGTCTGTGTATTCCAGGTTAAGAACACTCTGGAATTTGTTTCCATACAGTGTAAACTCAGGGAGCAGCTTTGATGAACTTGGTCCTCCTTATAGACCGTGGAGGAAAAGCCAAGTCTACCCAAAGTCATCTGGAAATCCTCAAGGGAATAAATGAGTTAAATATGTAAGTATTTATTATTTTGTTCTCAAGTGCATGGTTTGGGAACAGCACTCCCTTAAATGTGCCCCCTTGGCATATAATTTGGAGCTGAAATCAATTAAAGCCCACCAAACTCAAGAAGAGTATCTCTTTCCTTTTTAATGAAATTGAGACAGACCTGCTTTAGGAAGGGAACTTGAGCATAATTATCTTAGAATATACACTTTAGCATATATTTATTAAGTATTTTGGACATACTTAATTTATACTTAGAATTAAATGTTTTGTCCATGCAAAAATATGTTCACTAGATTTCCCTCTGTCCTGTACTTTCTGAGTTGTGTTGCAATTTTTTTTGCAGCTTTCTTTACCTGAATTGTGTTTCCCGTTTCAAATCCCAACCCCCTTTCTCCCTTTCCTCCTTTGTTCAGAATAACAAGATATCCCTCATTCTGCCCGTCTTTGGAATTTTCATGCTTCTGTGAATTCCCCGTATGCACATATTAAGCCTACATTTTCTCCTTAATCTGTCATCGTTAATTTATTAGCCCACCTAGAACTTGGAAGATAAGAAGAAAATTATTTTTTCATAGCCCTACAGAAGGTTTTAGCAAATCAGGACACTCTCTTAGGCTCATCTTTTTAGAAGGATGCATATTGAGGAGAGGAATAATTAATGTGGAGTGGCTGTTTTTTATAAATGTTAAACAATTTGCATAGATTAGCTCTTATATGTGTCTTTATAAGGAACAACATGCATTAACTCATATTTTGGGAAACCTGAAGCGTTAGTCCTCTTTGTGGAAAGTGTATGAAATGTTCCATTTAATGCCTCCAAGTATTGCACACACACACATATCCACATGGAGAAGCGTTCACTAACCCCCACCTCCAGTGCTCAGTGTTCCTCGGGCGCAACACCGGTTCTCAACACCTCTGAGCCCGGACGAACGAACTAAGGGCGGGGACTGGGTTGGTTCCCGCCCCTACCGCCTCTGTTTCCAATTAGGTCCGTCAGATTCGTATAAAGGTGCTGCGCTGTGCGGTACTCAGCATTGCGTTGCTGGCTCAGCAGCTGTGTTGTCGCTATGTCTGGACGTGGCAAAGGCGGGAAGGGCCTCGGGAAGGGCGGCGCCAAGCGCCACCGCAAGGTGCTGCGCGACAACATCCAGGGCATCACCAAGCCCGCCATCCGGCGCCTGGCGCGGCGCGGCGGCGTCAAGCGCATCTCCGGGCTCATCTACGAGGAGACCCGCGGGGTGCTCAAGGTGTTCCTGGAGAACGTGATCCGCGACGCCGTCACCTACACGGAGCACGCCAAGCGCAAGACGGTCACGGCCATGGACGTGGTCTACGCGCTCAAGCGCCAGGGCCGCACCCTCTACGGCTTCGGCGGCTAAAAGTCGACTGACAACGTCCTTTCAACAGCAAAACCAAAGGCCCTTTTTAGGGCCACCTATCTACTCACCTAAAAGAGCTGTCACTTTGGTTTTAAATTTCAGCCACTGGGGATGGCATTGTTGTGGTTTAAAGGTTTTAAAGTGGTTTTAAAAGAGCCGGTGGGGTCAATTTAGTTCGTATTTGCTATACTCAAAGCATTACAAGTCCTTTGACAGTATTGAGATCTCAGACTTTATTCCCAGTGAGATATTTCCTGACGACAGAAGTGGGTATGCAGCTACAAGTGTTATTTCCAGGTCTGGGATTTTGAATTTCCCTTTTTCCCAGTTAGGGAGGTGTTGAACTTTGGTCTTTGACCAGGCGGAGATTAACACCCTTCCCCCCCCCCCCCCCCCAGCGAAGTTCAAAGACTTGAACAAGAGCCCCTGACTAATCTCAGGAGGAGCAGGTCGGCCCCATAGCTGCACTAACCAGATCTAGTCTAACGTGAGATGAGAATAAGCCACATTATTGTTGAGTCTGCTTTTACCCTTTTGAGACAATACATGGAAGGCAGGTAGGCGCTGGGGAGGGTGTCTAGGAGAACTCAGGTCAGTGATGGCAATTCTTGCTGCATTTGGTATGAACAGTTATGGGTGCTGTGCCGCTAACAGAACCCTTGTCACCTTACTTCCGGAAGGAAGCCTCTGCCTCAGTTTCCAGGTAAATGAGGGAAGAGAAGTCCTTCAGTTTATTGGGGGGGGGGGGGTCGCCCTGTCGTCAATGGGATTACAAACTTTAGGCGTCCAGACCTCAGTGTCCCGCATACGGACGTTGAAAAGCATCTCCTGGAGCACTTGAGATCTTGCTCCCCAGCATATGCTGGCAGTTTGTCTCAAAGTCATAATTTTTTTTTTTAAACAAGAAAGAAGCACTCCCACCTTGCCTTACGGGTCCTGACGGCCCGGGTCCCTCTCTTCCCGGCCAGGATTCCCCACAATCCACCGGCTGAGCAGGGGAGGCGACCTGGAAACAGGATGAGGGGGATGGGCTCGGAAGGAAACTCGAAAGTGACGGTGAAAGGGGAGGACGGGCTGCAGGCCGCAGAGCCAGTCTCGTGAGGAGGCTGCAGCCTGAGAATCCTCCGCGCAGGCCTAGGCTCTGACAGGAGTTAGGGGTGTGGGAAGGACTGTGTGCTTCGCCGTAAAAAACCACCTAATTTCGAGCACGTTCCCTTAAGACTAGGAAAGAGATAAAAAGCAAAGTTGCAGTAAACATTGTTCTCTTACAGGAGAGCTGCAGCCACCGGACTCGTGTTTATAAAGAACCTAGGATAAAACGCTTGGCCAGGACCCTAAAAGCCCCAGGGCAAAGGGCTGGGCAGGATTCGGGAAACTAATTAGGTTCCAAAAAAACAACAACAAAAAAGACGCGCGCGGAGAGCCGCAGCGACACCTAACGGACGTTCCGCTCCCAGGGCGGGATTTTCAAATGCGGCCGTGGCCCCGCAGGCGCTACAGGATGACGCTTCATACAAAACGGAGAACAGACACTTTATGGCCGATTTAGAAGCTTCAAGCGCCACCTCCAGCCCACACAGCCCCCGTGCAAATGTTAAAAAAGTGACAACAGCTTAAAGGGACGGGAGTGAGTCCTGGCTTTCAGGCCACGTTCGCTTGCACTCCCGGGACCCCTGTATGGGGTACTTTTACCAAGAGCATAGGCAGTGCGTCTACCTCCCCGGGGCCAGTGATGCCATCCCGAGGGTTGGCATTAAGGGTCATTGAGGTCCACGACCTGCCAGTGAGCAGCTCTCTGTGTGAAAACATGAGTGGCTCTGAAAAGAGCCTTTGGGTTAGGACTCGGCCGCTTACTCGCGAGTCTACTTGGAGCTGGTGTACTTGGTGACGGCCTTGGTGCCCTCGGACACGGCGTGCTTGGCCAGCTCGCCGGGCAGCAGCAGGCGCACGGCCGTCTGGATCTCCCGCGACGTGATGGTCGAGCGCTTGTTGTAATGCGCCAGGCGCGACGCCTCGCCCGCGATGCGCTCGAAGATGTCGTTGACGAAGGAGTTCATGATGCCCATGGCCTTGGACGAGATGCCGGTGTCGGGGTGCACCTGCTTCAGCACCTTGTACACGTAGACCGAGTAGCTCTCCTTGCGGCTGCGCTTGCGCTTCTTGCCGTCCTTCTTCTGCGCCTTGGTCACCGCCTTCTTGGAGCCCTTCTTCGGGGCGGGCGCGGACTTGGCCGGCTCGGGCATGGTGGAGACCACAGCAAAAGTGATGAGCGACTAGAAAAGGTAGGAACAGAGAACCACATGTCCCTTTCATATAGAGCTTAGTATGCAAATAAGGGGATAAACTAAGGTCCAGTGTCTGATTGGTTGCTATTCAGGGTAACGTCAAAAGTATTTGCTCTGCCCAATCAGAACCAAGAATCCTAAATTTGCATTTTCATTGGTTAAGCGGAAGCTGCGCTCTTAAACAAAGCCACAATTCTTTTTCAGACTCAAAAAGGTTTATAAAATCTGCCGCCCCTGCACTTTCACAAAGTGTTCCTGTCGAGCGCGGGAATCAGGGCTGCCAGGCACGAACGCTTGTGTTCATTTGAATTAGTGTGGTACACCCTTGAGGGTGGAGGAAGATATTGGGGGGGAAAAAAGGTGGTTTGCCATCATCCATACTGACCCCAGGACAGTGTTTCCCACTGTAGACGCAACGCAGAAATATAAAGTAAAAATAAAGAGCAGGAGATAAAACCTTAGTGAGAAAGCAAAATAACTGCCTGAAGGGAGGTAAGAGAGGAATTCGTAGGTCAGTATGACTTCAGTTCTTCATATTGGAAAGTGTCAAGTCATTCCCAGCCTAGTCACAGAGCAGGATCAAATGCTTCTTCCATCTAACTTGTAAAATTATTTTAAAAAATTTAAAGTGAAGGAAACCAGTGTTTAACAGCTTTTAAAAAAATTATCATCATCTGGCTGAAACAGCTAGTTCTTTTATTCTGATCTTTTTGCAGAGAGATGTATCGTTTCTGAATTGGGCTTTTTTCCTAACAGTAAACCCTGGGACTGCAAGGTGCATGTGGCAGTCTGGCACCTAACAAGACCACACTCCAGAATTTATTGTCTTATCTTTGTTTCATAAAATAGGTATTGTGTTTTCTCACTTCAGTACTGAGGAAATCTCCCGAAGACGGATTCGATTTCTTTATTTCCTCCGTATTCCCAGTGCAGCCAGTGTAGCAATGTTCAGAATAACGGCTAACGTGCTTTATTGGTATCTGTTCATTTAACCAGAAACCCATATCCTACTGAATATTACTTTTTTTTTTTCATTTTGCAGAAAAGGAAACAAGATATATACCTAAAGAAGCTGAAACTGAATTTTTGTATAATTAAAAAAGCATTTATCTCACCTTTCTAACTGATTAGATGCTACTGCTATTTTTTATTCAGTCCCTGTAGTTAGTTCATAAGCACTTGATTATTTTTAGAGCTGCAAATTTGCAAACACGTTGTCCCCGCCATTGCCCAGCTGGCTCCAATCCTACTTTTCTAGCACAACACTTCCAGTGAGAGATCCTCCAATTTTCCTAACTGGAGCCTCCTGCAGCCTCACTTTCCTTTACTGGCCTGCATCCTATAGGAATGGGCTTGATTCCCATTGACACTTGTGTTAGATCCCACATTAGTAGAAGCCAGGTACAAAAAACACAGGTACAGAGACTCACCAGGGCAGAAAGCCCCAGACACCTAGCAAGGGGCAAAACTGGGAAAACAAGAACCTTGTCCCCAGGATAACCTGTCTTCCCCTGGCATATAGCTAGTCTTCAGGTTTAGACCCCCCAGAGCATTTCTTCCCTAAGGATAACATCTAGGCCTCCTCTCCGTTGTACTTCAGCTCCAGGCCCAGAAAAGCAGTAAAACCGGACAAGTGGTCCTTGGCTGACTCAGGACCAGCTGCATTGACTAATGACCCCCTGCCCTGGCACCGGCCAATCAGTGGAGACCAGGACCCTGAAAGAGCCCACCTGGAAAGCTGGTGAATATGCTATTGAGACCCTCCCCTGAGATCTCCCCTAAGATTTCCACCTGCAAGAAAGAGATTAAAAAGGCTCAGGATAAAGGCCCCAGCGTCATCTCCTTCCCCCTTCTTACCTCAGAGGGGACCCCACGAAACTTGCAACCTGGGGAGCAATGGGCAGCAGCAGCTCTTCCTCCCCTAACCCCCTGAACCTGTCTCCAAGGCCCCCCTTCTCTCTCTGACTTCTCAGTGAGCCAAAGCAGCCCAGCCTGGGCTCTCCTGTTGCCTCTTCTATGGTTTTCCTTGTTTCACTGTCCCAAGTACACTTTTGCTGCCATCATGAACACAATACCCTTTGACTCTGCTGTGTAGCCCTTCCCTTTGGATATCCCCTCTCTCATTTCCTTTCCTTAAATATGTTAAAATTTTCTTTATTCACTGAGATGCTATTTAGCTGCTTGTGTGCCACTTTCTTTCCTTTCTACTAGGGCCTGGCTACTCAAACTGTGGTCCTTGGACCAGCAGCAGCAAAAGTCACTCAGGAGCTGGTTAGAAATGCAGAGTCTTAGGCTCTACTCTTGACCTACAATCAGCCTCTGTATCTTAATGAGATCCCTCTATGATCTGGTTGCACACTAGTTTTGGGAAGCCAGGTGTAAGGGATCTTTGCTCCTTACCTGCAAGGAAGGAGTGGGTGAAGAAAAAAACAAAGGGCACAAAGGGGCCCATTCCCCTGGAATCCCTTCCATTTTCCATACATATTTTTAAACACTCTCCCTTTTCAACTCTTTGTCTAGGATTGTTTGTTGTCAGTTATTAGCATCACCATCAGCTTTTAAAAATTAGTTTTATTAACTTACTAGTTGAGAATTTTAATGTATTTCCATTGTGGGTAAAGGTGAAAGTCATCATCAATTGAGAGCCAAAGCTCTAAAAATATATGTGAATATTCTGTGATGAAGGCACATTGCCTGGAAACACAAGACGTTAGTGGTCTTCATTTCCAATTCAGGAAAAATATGAATTGTAAAGTAAGAACGTCAAGTCAATAACCCTTGACCATTTTCCCAAGTGTAACCATTGGGTTTATAAGGTTTACAGAATGGGTATAAGGGACCAAGCGACTAATTTTTAAGTGCGTGAATTGTAGATTGTTAAAGAAAAACCACATGCCCCAAATGGCATAACCCATGCTAAAACCCCAAGACACCAAACCTAGATTTAATAACTGATCTAATTATAGTTTCAATCTCTCCCAGAAACCTAATCTTAATCAACCAGTCTGGAGTTTTCTGGTCAAGCCCTAGTAAGGTAATCATCAGTGGGCCCTCTCCACAGAAAGAAGAGGCAATCAGCATGATAAAAACCCTCCAGTTGTCTTCCCTGAAAGAAAAGAAGCCCTGGCGCAAGCATACAGCTTTCTTTTCTTTTGTTCATAGCTTCCTTTCCCACCCTTCTTCCTATGAAAACTTTCCATTTTGTGCCACCCCTGGGAACCCATTCTAGTTGCCAAATTCCATGCTGCCTGACTCAAGAATCAGTTAAAGAAATCAGATCTTCAATTTTACTTCGCCGAATTTTGTGTTGCTACAAGATGAACCTGGCCTCTGTATAACACTGAAGAGTGCTGAGGATTGACCCAAACAGGAGTGTTCATTCCACTTGTACATGAATTTAGTGAGATACACACAAGGTATAGGGCAGACAGAGTAGTTCAAGAATTATGTTAAATAAAAGACAGGTTCAGACTTTGTAAGCAGAGACTTTTTGGGAAAGGATAATTGACAAAGGTTGAAAGGGACGATTGCAATAGGGCCAGAGTGACTGTTGCTTAAACTCTGCAAGGGTTCGGCAAAAGGGATTTTCTATATAGGAAAGTTAACAAGATTAGAAAGAACTGAGATGAGAAAGTGGTTTGATTGGAGAGCAGATCAGACAATATTTTACCCAGAGGTTATCCAGTTCTCCAGAGGGACACTTAAGAAGGTAAAGGTTGGGTCAAAGTTCAGGGACCTGGGGGCAGGGAGGAAATGTAAAGTTTGGCTGACAAGCAATTATTCTGATTGATCAGTGGGGATTAGCAGTTCATTTTTGAGTTGAATAGAAATTTGGAGAACCTGTGTCATAGGTCAACAAAGAGTTAATCCTTGAGTCCTAATGCTTTGGGGGAAAGGTGGTTCCTTACACGAAGCCATTTTTGGAATACAAAGGAGGGGTAGGGATTTCTCTAACCTTTGCAGTTTTCTAGGGTCACAAGGCTCAGATAAACGTCAATATTGTCAGTTACATTCACTGATATCTCATTTAAATCTTGTTGGGTCTGATGTTTTAAAAAAAATTAAAGGTGTAAAATATTGAACACATTTGGTTTAACTCTAATCTGAAATTAAATTACTGAAATATAACAATTTTTCATAAAACTATAAGTTGGACACCATGGAAATTGCCTCTCCAGGTGGAGCTGCTGAATCCCAGTTGTGACAGTAATCATTTGACTGATGAGTGAAGGGCGTTATTTGCACCACAGGATTGTTAATTGAAAAACAAAATTGACTCCTTTGCTTTTAAAATAGATTCAGTGAAAGCGTCTTGAAATTAATTTGCCACGGGTTCATAGCGCCACCTAGTGCCTTCTGAAGGCAAAGACAAATCCCTAGAAGACTCACACATACAAAGAAGGAACAGCAGCTATGAAAAGAGAGATTAAGAATCCTGAGACTATGGACAAATTTTACAAACAAACTTCACATTAAAGGATAATTTTCAAGACAAAGGATAAACAAATTATGATTATAAGGAAATGGGATAGGCAAGTCAAAAAAATCTATCCTATACCTTTCAACCTAAATGGTTCCTGGCACGGTTGGATTTTACAGGTTTTTGTTTAATTTAAGGGGTTGATAATCCCTATTTAACAAAAGGTGTTTCAATAAAAAATAATAGGTCTCTTCCTTTTTATTTTTGAAAATATATATCCGTATTATCTAAACTAGATAGAAACAAAAAAATAAAGGAACTGACGAGATAAAAATTATAGTCTTGTCTTATGAACATTGATAAAAAAAAAAAAAAGGCTCTATTTGAAACACAAGCAAATGGAAACCAAGATTACATGTTATTTAAAAAATAATAGTATACATGTAGGTTTTATTCCAAGAAAGGAAGAAAAGTTTAACATAAATCTTCCAGTGAAAGATATTAGTAGGCTCAAATTATGCTGTCATATCCATAGATCCTGGGAAAGTACTTGCTAGAATACTCATCTTATACATTTCTTATTTTTTATTTTTTATCATACACATTTTCAATAGAAAATAGTCAAGATGACCACCCCGTCCAAAAAAAAAAAAGAAAGAAAGAAGAAATAAAGAATGGTGCGTTTTGACTTAGGGCTGGCACTTTAAAAGGGGCTACGGTTATCCTGAGATACAGCTTTCAGCTGTTAGAATCTGTGTTAGTGTTTATTCAAGTCCTTATAGGCCAAGTTGACAAGAGGGTTCAAGGAAGCCTGGGTAGAATTCAGTCTGAATTTTACCTGCTGTTATTTGATTAATTGCTTAGAGTTACCAAGAGAACATGTCTTTTAGTGCGATGTTTTAGAATAGGGACCCTGGAGCTAAACTGCCTGGGTCAGAGTCCCTTCTGCCATTTGTTAACTGTATGACATTGGGCACATTAATTTAAGCTTTGGGAGATCCTGTAAATCTGTGGGTAAAATTGGGATAATAGTTCACAGATGTTATGAGAATTACACGTTAACTTCTGGAAAGCACTGGAAATGTGTCTGGGTGTTTGCAAAAATAAATACATAATAAAAAAATTTAAAATAGATACAAGTAACTGGGAAGGGTTGTGTGCAACCTGCACCCACCCAAATCAACATTATCTTTGTTGGGCCTTTGGCATTTTTGCCTTACTGGGCCCCTTCCTTCATTAAAATAACAATAACCAAAAAAAAAATCACTGTTGAAATTATATGAAGATTACTTCATTAACATTATAACATTTTCATCGACCTAAACGTTTATTTTTTTCTTCTGATTTCAGAAATGACAGTCTCTTCGTGAGCCTCTAAAAGTAGTGTGGGCCCTAGGCCTGTGCCTCTTGTGCCTAAGGCACTGTCTGCCCTGAAGATGACATTTAAAAAACGAAACCTTCAAGGAGCGGATAATGCGATCCGCTCACAGGTGCCCTACGTGCGAGGACAGTAAGTCGGGGTGCGGCCGGCAGGGCGACTCGGGAGCTCATTAAGGGGGGTCCTCAGCTCGGGGACAGTCGGGGGCGGAGAAAACAGGTCACGGAGGGCGGGGCCTGCTTCTCGGTCGTCAAACTGGGTTTCCTGCTTTCATCCCGAGTGGCCCGGGGCACCGCTCGCACTCCCGGGTGAGCAGCGGCGGCCCAGAGAGGCCGGGACCGCAGCGAGCCGCGGGCGACGGGCTCAAGGACGCCCAGGGACGCGGTGGGAGGGGGCGCGGAGGGGGGCGGAGTGCGTGACGTGCGGGTGCGTAACTAGCGTCCCAGTCAGGATCCCGCGGGACGTGGGCTCGGTGACCCGGCCAGGGAGGAAGCCGGCGTGTAGGGACGTGTCCACGTAGAAACGGCGGAGGGGCGTGGGAACGTAAAGGAGGCGGAGGGGCGTGTATACGTAAGACGCGAAGGGGCGTGTCCACGTAGAAACGGCGGAGGGCGTGGCAGCGTCAAGACGGCGGAGGCGTGTTTACGTAAGACGCGAAGGGGCGTGGGTACGTAGACACGGCGGAGGGGAATGCCCGGACGGCACTGGGAAGACGCGGGCGCTGAGGGGCGTGCCTGTGCGGGACACCCCGGGAGCGGAGCGGAGCGGGGCGGGTGGCTCCGGGAGGAAGCTCGCACCGAGGTGGGTGGGTTCGGGGATACGGGTCAGCGGGGCGGGGCCGGATGGCCGCAGAAAGCAGCTCAGGCAGGGACGGCCCGAGAGTGGGAGGTGGTAGCGGGGCTGACTGACGGCCCCAGGGGGCAGCGCCGGCGGGGGGCGCGCTTTCCCTCCCCCGCCGCGGCCCGCACCGCGAGGGTGGCCTCTGCCGTTTTTCAGGACATCTCACTTCCAATTCAGACCCCAGTGATACTTCGGGTTTGTGGGGCTGTTTGGTATCAGCTTTTCAGGGGAGCACAGTTCCCCAAATGTGATGTCCGGGCCGGCTGTCGGGGCACCACCTGGAGCAAATGATGGGCCCCCACCTTCCATCTGGTGGTTCAGAGACTGTGGGGCGGCTCCGCTCTTCATGGCTCGGCGCACACGCAGGTTGGGGACGGCTTCAAAGTGCTGTTTCCCTTAGTTCGGAAGCCGGAGGGGAGCTTCTCGATGTCAGCTTAGGTGATGGCTGTTTCCCTTCAGGACCGTCACCAAACCCCAAACGGGTTAGGCCTTACCTACTCAGACCTTCATACCAGAAGATAAGTGAAAAATACATTTTATGTTTAGAAAGGGGATATGTTAGGAGAAAGATTTGAATTAAAAATGGATGCAGAATTCCAACTCTCCACAAATTTTTTTAATCATAACATCTCATTTATAGATGTTTTGCTATCCTCTCATTCAGACTTCTCTAAGCAAAGCTAGTCCATGGGAAATAATTAATTTCCAGTAAGTAGGTTTGTAACAGACGTAAATTTTATTTTTATAATTGAAACAAACAAACACGAGAAAGCTAAAACACCTTGTTTGGTCTCCTCCACTCAGGTGATGATCTTAAGATGAATCAGTGCGCAGAAAGCAGGGTGGGTTGGATTTGTGTGGGATAAACACTAATTATTCTCAGGCAGCTCAGACTTTTCGTATTTCATAACTTCTGTGGGATGATTCATACTTTCAGTTATTGTTTGCATTCATTTCTTCTCTGCATTCATCTCTGCCCTAATTGAAAAAAATAAAAGGTGGTGTTTGTTAGGTGCCATTATATTTCCTATGCCGTGAAGTGGCTCCTTTTATACATTTGCTTGTATAATGTGGTATGAAGCATCTCTGCAGTATCACCTACACTGTAGTCATTATTAGCATGAACAGCTAATAACTCAATTCATACTTAGTCAAGAAGCGTTCCTGAAAAATAGGACCTGTGCTCAAAATCTGACACCTACCCCTCTTGGGGTGGTATCCAAACAATTCAAAAGGTCATATTTTCTACCCTTAGTTTTTGAAAAGAATTGGCTACTCTGATTTACATTTTAAATCAGTGACTAAGGAAACTATAATCATTAACAATTGCTAAGTCTACGACATACATTTCCATAACTGTTTTTAAGAGGTTTACATGAATTATCTCTTAATCCTTAGAATACTTCTAAGAAGTAGTGTACTGTTATTATTGTATGCATGAAAAAAGTGAGTCCCAGAAAGGGACAGCTCTTCTCTGGTCTCTATCCCTATTGTTATAGACATATGTGTACAGTGATTTAATTGGTTAATTATGTCATGCTGCACGAATGGGAGATTTGGACTATGGTATCAGCACTACCTCCAGAGTGACTGGAGACTCAAGATCAGCCTTGTGGGCAGTCAATCAGGTTTATGTGCTAAAACCTCAATAAAAGTCTGGACAACACCAATTTATTTTTTATTGTGGTGGTGTGGAACTGAACCTGAAATATCTCCGAACTCCATGTGGTTCTTTTTCAAATTTGTGTGGTCATACTTTATATTCTCTTAGTCCCTCAATATAAATCAAAGTCTGTGTTTTTTTAAAAAAAGGTATTAGTCACTGGAAGTCTTTTAATTCCCTCTTTTTACTCATTTTGTTTCCACTATCTGTTGCTCTTATTCTTGTCATGGTTTCTTGTTTCATTGTGTGTTTGGTTTATTTTGGTTGTGAAGCTGCTCTTTCATTGTCTTTGATACTTTATCGGTAGAGATTTGCCGAGGCTTAAAACGAAGACTTCCTTCAGGGAGGATTTGTATTTGCTTTTACCAGGTACTCAGGGGTCCACAACCAGTTTGGGATATCTCTGAACTAAACTTTCAGCCTGGGTGAATCCCTGTGGTATTGAAGTCATTGGGGCTTGTAATCCAAATTCTAAGTGGCTAAACATACCCTGCTCAGCACCAGGGTTCAGGGCAGACTCTACTCTTCTTTGCAGTCATCAGTGGTGAGTGTGAGTGTGTGTGTGTGTTTATTTCTAGTTTCATCCTTCCGCTCTGAGGATGTAGCTTTTGGTCTGGTGTCTCAGCTTCACCAGGAAAGACTTACCAGGCTCCCCACCACAGACAAGCTTCACAAAACAAGGCTCAGGTTTGGGTAAAAGCCAGCTGTGGTGCTTGGGGTGTCACATGGGCCAAGCCCCTGGGCCAGAGAGTTCTTTACTTTCTTAGTGGCTCTCTTCACTGCTTTTAAGAATATTAAAAATGTTATTCTGGCTTTTAATTGTACCCAGCTTGCCATTGTGGAGAAGGGGAATAATTCTCTTTTCCCTCTGGTTCTTTTGGGTAGCCAAGTTACCTAATCAACAGAAAATCGATTAAGAAGACAAACTGAAATTTAATCTCGTGCACACAGGAACCCCACATACATGAGTCAGACACCTGGCATACATGACAGGTTCAGAGATAGAAAGGGCAACGGGTATACAAGACATTCTGAGCTAGGGATGAGGTCTGGCACTTTGGGGGCTTCAAAGGGTTGGTTGTTGCAGCATAAGAGCAGTGTTTAGTAAATAGAAGTTTGTCCTGTCCTACAGACAGGTCAAACAGGTTCTCTCCGATACTCTTATGGGCAAGGCCCCTAATTCAAGTTGTAAGTAATTAAGGGAGGGGTAGAACCTTTCTCTTGAGCCCAAGGCTAAAATTGCCTTTAGCGCAAAATAATCCTAATATCACTGAGGCACATCTTGGGGTGGCTCATTCTGAACCCCCACATATTATATAAAATATATTCCCATAATCCATAAATCTGTTTGGGAGACAGGGCACTAGAATTTCTAAATTTATTCCTCCTAAGCCCAACACCATCTAAAAATTCATATCAACCAGCACTTCACGCCCAGCCCTGCCTCGTTTACCTTCCAATTTCTTGTTGAACTCTGAACCACTGGTTCCTTTCCTCCTGGTTACTCTCTCCCAGCCCTTCTTGCCTCCTTTCCGAGATTTATGTTCTGCAAATAGTCCATCCCCCAGCATCCAAAACCTTTATGCCATCTGACCTTGAGCAGCATAAGCCACATCCTGCCAGACCTCCTTGGACAGCAGGGAAGGGTAAAGGGTACTAAGGGGGCTTCAATCCTGAGGTCACTATTGCCTATGCAGCCAGACACCTTAACTCTTGATGGGTTTCTCTGTTGCAACGCAGAGGACTTTAGAGCTGAATGCTGCCAAAAGACGACTGTAAATGAAATAGGATTATCTGGGAAAGAGGGTATAGTAACCGACAGGCTTTGAAGGCATCTCAAAGACTGGTTCCATTTCCTCTCCCTCGGTGCCTTTGGGATACAGAACAGGCTCCTCTCCCTCCCCCACTGGCTGCTCGGAGGGAGTCTCAAGCAGAAATGGGACCAAATGCAGAGCAAGCAAACCAGAAAAACCTCTGTATATTTTGTTAAAACACATTGTTTTCAGCCCTTTTTTCCAGCAATGGTTATCTATATGGTTAAAAAAAAAAAAAGGAAAAAACTCAAAAGAACAGAGTTGTCACAAGATGCCCACTGTGAGTGGTAATCTCCAAATCCCTGATCACTTTATCAGGATCAATTTCAGAGATGAGAGCTGTACACCTGAAATGACATTTTCAGGTCAAATTAATTTTTACTTACGTGATACTAAATGACTAATGGCCTTATAGAACTGTACTTATCTACAGTCAGCATACAACTTGTGGCAGTTATTACTGCTGGATACCTTCCAAGTATCTCCTACACCTCTATCATAGAACAAAATGGTAGTGCAGCTTTTAGTTCAGTATGAGAAACCCTACAATAGGCTACGAGTGAAGGATTACAACTCATTTGTTGAAAGAATGCGTGGCTCTGAAAAGAGCCTTTGGGGTTAGGAGTCGGGCGCTTACTTGCGAGTCTACTTGGAGCTGGTGTACTTGGTGACGGCCTTGGTGCCCTCGGACACGGCGTGCTTGGCCAGCTCGCCGGGCAGCAGCAGGCGCACGGCCGTCTGGATCTCCCGCGACGTGATGGTCGAGCGCTTGTTGTAATGCGCCAGGCGCGACGCCTCGCCCGCGATGCGCTCGAAGATGTCGTTGACGAAGGAGTTCATGATGCCCATGGCCTTGGACGAGATGCCGGTGTCGGGGTGCACCTGCTTCAGCACCTTGTACACGTAGACCGAGTAGCTCTCCTTGCGGCTGCGCTTGCGCTTCTTGCCGTCCTTCTTCTGCGCCTTGGTCACCGCCTTCTTGGAGCCCTTCTTCGGGGCGGGCGCGGACTTAGTGGGCTCGGGCATCTTAGCGCTAAGCGTCCCACTACCACTAACGCCTGGCAAAATAATCGCACCCAGGGCAAAGCCACGAATATTTATAGATACTGTATTCAAATGAGGCTAGTAATATATCCATCCTGATTGGATTAATCGCAGTATGTCGTCACAAATGAGAATGTAAATAAACTTTTCATTGTACCTTTTCATTGGCTATTTCATTACTTCGCTTGACCCAATCAGAAGGCCTAGACTGTGCTACCCTGAGCTGCTCTAGAGGCCTCTTCAAGCTCTGTGCGGTGTATTGGAGTGCACAGGAAACTGGATGAGAAAGCGCTAGCTGTAGTGCTGTGGGTGGAAGCAATCTCTGCTCACTAGCACAACTCCACGCGCGAGTCGGGCCCGCACCAGTGGACACTTAGCGGCCGGGCTTATATCCTGGATGCTGACGCAGCCGAACAGGCGATGTTGAGAAGCGCATTACCGCGCGCCCCAGGCACTTAAGTGAAGGAAGCTACCAGGAACTCAGCAACGTGCTGTGCGACACGCTGAAATCTAGTACAGTCCTAGTGTTTTAAATACTTGGTTATATGTCTTTCCTCTCATAGCCACCAGTCTGAATTCTAACTTTCGTTAGGTGCTAGGAGGTTCTTTCGCCAAGTGTGTCGGGGCGTAAAGTGTCACAGTGCGGGCCAACTTACTTTTACATGGCGCGCAGTACAGCCTCCGCGTTTAGACCAAGTAGACGGAGGCGACCTAGACCCAAGCCAACTCCGGTCCCAACTCCTCCCTGAGCCGCGCGTCGCCCCAGGCTCGCCCCTCCCCGGAAGCCTGCTCTGCTCCGCGGACCCTCCCTTTCCCCGAGGCCCGCCCGCCCCCCAGCCACGCCCCCGTAGGAAGTGCAACAGCTCTTTTCCTGAGATCTGGGGTGGCTCTGAAAAGAGCCTTTGGGTTGTATTTCTAACAGTTGGCCAAAGGAACCTACTTCTTCTTGGCCGCCTTCTTTGGCTTGGCTGCCTTGGGCTTAGCGGCCTTCGGTTTGGCCGCCTTGGGCTTCACCGCTTTGGCCTTGGCCGGACTCTTGGGCATCTTCACCTTCTTGGGCTTGGCTGCTTTCGGCTTTTTCGGACTCTTTGCCTTTTTCGCTCCTGCCGCCGCCGCCGGCTTCTTCGCCTTCTTCGGGGTCTTCTTGGCGCTCTTCTTGGGGGTGGCGGCCCCCGCAGCCTTCTTGGCCTTCTTGGCGGCGCCCGCGGGCTTCCTGGGCTTGGCCGCGCCCGCCTTCTTGGCCTTGGGCTTGGCGTCGCCGGAGGCCGCCTTCTTGTTGAGCTTGAAGGAGCCCGAGGCGCCGGTGCCCTTGGTCTGCACCAGGGTGCCCTTGCTCACCAGGCTCCTGAGGCCCAGCTTGATGCGGCTGTTGTTCTTCTCCACGTCGTAGCCCGCGGCCGCCAGCGCCTTCTTGAGCGCGGCCAGCGACACGCCGCTGCGCTCCTTGGACGCGGCCACGGCCTTGGTGATGAGCTCGGACACCGGCGGCCCGGACGCCTTGCGCTTGGCGGCCCCGCCGGACTTGCGGGCCTTCTTCTTCACCGGCGCCTTCTCGGCGGGGGCCGGGGCGGCGGGCGCGGCGGGCGCGGTTTCGGACATGCTGCTGGCGAGCGTGGGGAAGCGAACTCGAGCCGGAAGAGGAACAGTGGCCGGGACTCGGGCCGCGCCGCTGCGCCCGCGCGCTTATATAGGGCGGAGCTGCGCCGTGATTGGTGCGCTGTCCAGCCCGCCTCGCTGGCAGCCGCAGAGTGTCCTCTCGGATCCCGAGTTGTGTTTGTTACACCTCGAAAAATGCCCAAAATATAAAAATTCCCTGCACCGAATTGCCCGGTTTTGCTCACAAAGTGATCCCCGAAGTCTCAGGCTTCACCCAGGTCTCAAATGATGAGGAAACCACAAAACTTTATGCCAGAAACTAGCAATATTTCCCGCCGTGCTCTTCAGATTTCAACTCTGAGAAACAAAACTTTCTATTTTCTTCGTAAATTATAAACCGATCTTTAACTGTGGAGTTTTCTGACCTTTCAAATATGATTCTCCAAGTGGTTAGCTTCTTATATGTCCAAAAACCATGTCACTGGAATTAAGATTTTTATTACAAATCTGCGCTTAAGTGAGGGAAGTAACACAGGCTCCTCGGAGAGTCCTGCCTATTGAGCCGAGGGCATCTGAGTTCATCAAACTGGATTACTGCAACGCCAAACAAATTATTGCCCATTAGGGGTCAAATTTTGGAGCCCCGAGACATCAGTCTATGCAGCCATGGTTTTAGTTTTGTGTGCAGAACCCTGGGTTTTAAACAGTGGCTTAGAATAATTCTTTCCCTTCTGCTCCCAAGGGTTGGGGGCGGGGCTGTTGGTTCTTGTCTTCTGGACAACTGCTCCATGAGTTTACATACCTTGAATTCAGGATATTGGGAAGGAAGGGGAGGCCAACACATAGGGTACACAGAAATGGAAAAGCACTAATTTTCAGGTAACCCACTGATGATGTTCATAAAGTCACTGGGAGTGGAGGTGCACTTTGAGGAATCTGTCTGCAGTTTTGCTGAGTTCTTTCAGTCCACGCTTTATGATCGAATAGTAATATACTAGTTAGAATTTAAATTCAAGCATTGGCCATAAGGGGAAATTAATGAGAAGTGTAAGTTGTAAGACATCTATTCCCATTGTTAGAAAAAACCAGGCCCTGATATTACTGAATAGCTGATAACTAGTCCACACACCAAATATGCTTCAGTCATGAAGATTATGGCCCTGTGCTTCCTCCATAAATAAGAAAGTAAGTTACATGTAGGATTGAATAAGTTGAAATTCCCATGTCAGAGGGAGAGCTCTAAGTGACTATGGAAGTTAAGCCATTGCCCTTTAAAGAAGTTTTTTGCAAGGTCTCTGAAAGAGTGGTCTTGTTTAGGTAGTTATCCAATCAACAAAGAGTACAATTGACAATGAAAACCCAATTAAAGGAATTTTTCCAGCAAAATGAACCAGATGGAGTTGTCTCTAGAAACTGCAAACCACATACTTAAGAAACAAAATACAATTTTGCCCAGTGCCAAAGTGATATGATACTATTCTGTTTGTGTGGTGGCTTCTTGTGACATGGGGTTGGACATCACATCAATTTAGCTTTATTGCCCCATATTGTCACACACAACAGACCGTATATTTGGTGTCCTTAAAGTCACTGAAAATGGAGGTGCACTTTGAGGAATCTGTATGCAGTCTTGCTAAATTCTTTTGGCTCATTTTAGAATCAAATTGTAATATACTAGTTATGCTGAAATAAAAACAAACTTACAAATCTTGGATGTAACATTAATGAGATGTTTCAGAATATTTTTGTTTAAATTAATGCTGAATCTGGTATAAAAGTGATGTAAATTATCAATTTTTAAAGCCTTCTTTTGTAAACATTTTCAATGTAATTAGCTCATGCAAGTTTTAACAATAAATATGCCCTGTGGTACATATTAAAATAAAAAAGCTTAAGGTTCCAAAAGAAACTGGTTGATAACCATCCAACTGGAGAACCATCAAAACATCAAACTAGGGAGACTGATTTATGGGTATTTGATCCAGAACAATGAGTCTTCTCATTTTCAATGACAAAATCACTCCTGTAAATGGCTTCATTTGCTCAGTTTATTTTTTACTACTTTTGATTTGGAGGGACTTAAACTCTCTGAATTGTGGAATCTTTCAACTCACCTAAGCTCGTCTCCTATGGTATAAAGTGTTTTTCTATAAATAAGACTATTTCACGGGTTAAAGAAGACATTGAGGATCTGCCATTATGAAATCAAGCAGTTATTTGACACTCTTTTATGATGAAATGGGAGTAACACCAAAAATCTCCACTTTCCTCTCGCTGTCAGCTACGTTGTCTGTCTCAGCACTACCTACCATGGGTGGATGTGTGTGTGCTTGTTAGAGTGTGTGAGCACATGTGTAGTTAAAAAACAAAATTCAACCGAGTAAGTTAGAATATTTAATTGGCTTTATTATGTGATTCAGGAATTTGGTGGTGTCTCATCTATCAACTAGACAGGCTCTCTGAGGATTTGTATGCGATGGCAGGATTTTACAAGAATAGTGGGGCAAGGGAGGTCTTAGCACAAAAACGAGAGGATTCTTTTTGGACGTGGACATCTTTTCTTTGGGGGAAGAGAATGGCAGGGTTTTTATCATTCAGATTGCCTCTTCTTTCTATGGAAAGGGTCCCTGTGACAGATTACCTTACTGGTCCTTGACCAGAAAATTCCATACTGGTTGATTAACTTTATATTTCTGGGAGAGGTTAAAACTGCAGTTGAATTAGGTGTTAAATGTAGGTTCTGTATCTTGGGCTTTTAGCATGAGTGATGCCATTTTGGGCCTGTGTGTGTGGTTGGTTTGTTTTTTAAACAATGTTGTATATAGATTTCAATGTCTTGTTCCAGATGCTTCTGAATGAATAACTCCACTTGGTCACAGAATCTCAATATTTATCAAGTTCCTCAGGTTCCTCTGGTGACTCCAAGCCTTGGAACCGCTGCCATTACCACTGGAGGTGTTGATGGGTCAAAAGTGGTTCAGGTCACGTGGGTGATCCTGTGGATTCCTGGATGTGCCTGTGAGACCCACCCAAAGAAGTTTGTGCTTCATTTGACCACATTTGGGAGGATGGCTTCAGTGGCAATCCAGTCCTAAGGTCATAGATTCATACCTGACTGGGCTTTAGAGTGGACTCCTGAGGAGAAAGGAGAGACATGTCCAAAAGTGGAGGACTGGACCCTGGATGCCTGTGGACAACCAGAATTCCCTATTCCAGCATCTCCACATCTTGTCCCATTTATCACTCTTCATAAAAACCACCCTTTCCTTTATTGGCTACTGTACTGTGTGCTCCCTGCATTCTTATGGAGTCAGTGCGATAATCCCCTGCTTTAGGCCATATCCCCACTTTACTTAGGAGGACATGGACTCCCGTAGGCTAAGGAATTCTCCTGAGAAGGCAGCTGGTAAGAGTTGCCTCCAGGATTTCCGCTCATGTCCGTCTGACCTGGAGCATGTGCTCTGATAAACAGTGTTTCTCAGACTGCAGGTCTGAGCAATCATTACAGGTTGTGAAGTCAGTTTAGTGGCTCAAGGTTAGAATGTTTCCTTTCAATGAGCTAGAATAGAATATAAGACAGAGCTTAGTGCACGTAGTTTCAGTTACCTACATGGCTCGTTGAGAGTGTGCTGGGAGCCCTTGCGAAGTGCAGTCCTCACCGTGCTGGCCGGGAGGGAGGCGTCATCCTCATGCAACTGTAGTCATGAGATATTCTCGTGCATTCATCTCTTAGAGCTTAAAAGGTGCTTTACTATTGCTGACTCTGTTTCAAGCCTCCAAGGAACCCTGGGTGATGGAAAGGGAGGAGCCCCGCCCAGCTTCCTCCTAGAAGGTGTGTTACATACAGGTACAGACCTGGCCGAACTGGGAAGACCACCCGTAGAACTCTGTCTGTTGGGACAGGCTTCTCCTTTCTGGACTTGTTGAGGAAACATGAAAGCCAGTCTCCAGGAGGAGAAGCTGGTACCGTCTGAGCAACCAATAATAATGGATAATGTTGCACTTTAACTCAAAGAATAAAACATTTATCCATAAATAAATACATACATAATGAGAAGGGACAGCTGTTCCTTGATACTAAAATCATTGGGCGCATGTTTAAGGAGAAGCAGGTTTTGCACTGTCTCAGAGTATTTCCCCCAAAATACCCTAAATGCCGAGAGAGGTAATGCGCTTACTGTGCTCTCTTTCTGCTCTTCACCTGGACTTTCGTTGATATTGCTCCTGGTGATATTACTCCTGGAACTGGAGTAACAACTAAACACTTCAAACCAAACCAAACCTCCAAAGAGGCAGGTCTCCGCTCCTCGAGCTCCGGGACTGCGGGTGTCATAACGTCATGGTAACAGCAGCGGCGAACATCCCTCGAGGGTTCCCCTTGTGTTAGGTGCTTCCCAGGGATTCCCTGTGTTAGTCTCATCTGCACCCCGGCCTGTCCGTCTCACCGGCGTGCGTCCTGGGCAGGCTGCTTAAGCTCCCCGCGCTTTCGCCTCCTGCTCGCCCGCCTCACACCTTGGTCCTGCGGATCAAAGAGCCCCAGTGAGTTCCAGGCCCAGTAACACCGTCAGGTGGGAGCTGCATCCCGCCTCCCACCCGAGGTCGGATGCACCTGGGCACAAGGAATGTCCGCGCGCGGCTGAGCCGCAGGTGAAAGCCCGGCGCCGAGGTCCCGCAGGACGGAGGGAGCGTCCACGCAGCGCGAGCGCGGTCGCGTCTCCACGTTTCAACCCCGACCGGCTCGTGTGAGGACGGGAAAGGTGCCCCCTAAATAAGCGCGCCTCAGACGTGCGTGGCGCCAAGCGGAGGGGCGGGGGCAGGGAGAGAAGGGTCGGCGGCGGAACCGGGGCGCCGCGGGGGAGACGGCGTCCCGGGGGAGCGGGGTGGCTCGCAGCTTCCACGAAGAGCGCTGGAGGCGCGAGGCGGTAGAGGGGCGGCCGAGACGCGGGGCCCCGCCGCTCGCTGCGAGCCCGCCCCTCCCTCCGCCGACGGCGGCCCCAGGGCGTCCGGCTCCGGGCTGCTCTTCCCGCGGCGGCCTCCGTCTGGGCAGCCGGCGAGCGTCACCTGGAGCTGCTGGAGGTCGCAGCATCAGGGCCCCGTGCGGGTGGGTGCGGGAACTCGCGGGGAACGCGATGGGTGCGGGGCGGGGGGCGCCGCTCGTGCCCGGGGCGGTGCTGCACAGGGCCCGCCGCCCGCGCTGCGCCCTTTCCTGGGACCGCGCGGAGCGGGCTCGGGTCGAAGCGCCTTCGGTGCGGGCGTCAGCTCCCAGCGCCAGCCTCCGGGCGCCCGGGAGCGCGGCCCAGGCTCCCAGGGGCGCCGAGCGCCGGCCGTTGCCAGGCAACGCAGAGCGAGTGCCCGGCGTCACTGGTGCGCCCGCCCCGCCCGCGTCCTCGCAGGGCCCGTGCCCGCGGCGTCTCCGGCCGCGCCCCCGGCATCGCCATCCGCCAGGCCGCGCCCCTCGCGGAAGGCCCCGGCCCCTCGGGGAGCAGGGGGATGGTCAGGGAGGGCCTCACGGAGGCGGCGGCACGGGAGCAGAAAAGGGGAGTGAGCGAGGGGCGAGGCAGGTCTGTGCTTGGAGTTTCTAGGCTGCCTCATACAAATTGGAAAACGTATGAAAACGCAGCAGACGAGAAACAATTGAGACACACCTGTCGTGGGTGCCGATCGGCGTGTGGGGCTTAAATCAGCCCAGGAGCATGAGGGTCCCTGGGAGTGGAGAGAGGGCCCTTCAAGGTGGGAAAAAGGCACAATAGTGTGACCCAACGTGCGTGTGCATGAGAGACACAGACACACAGAGACAGAGCGACGAGACAGAGAGACAGAAAGTGAGAGATGAGAGCCCCCTGCGGACAGGAGCCGAGCGCAGCAGCAGCCCTCGCTGGCAAATGCATAACATCTGGCTCTCGGGGGAACAGTCCTGCTCTATAGCATCGCGATTCCCGTGGCGCACACACGGCCACGCCCGTTTCAGGCCCCCGGGGGTCCGCTGAACGGAGCAGGAGGAGAGGAGCGGGGGGCTCAACGGGACCTGCAGGTTTTCCGCTGGAGGCCCGCGGGGTGAGGGCAGCAGGGGTACAGCGCAGGCCGTGGACGCGGACAAGCCGCAGACTGGTTCTGTGACCTGGCACAGGACCCACTGATGGAGGCCCCGTGCTTTCCGTCCACAGCCGGCCGGCGCTGAGCTGAAGGAAACAGAAGCTTGCGCCGAGCTCTGCCCTTCACCGACTCTTCCTCCCGTGTTCCAGGGCCCCCCTTCCTGGCTCTCCTCCCTTTTCTGATCTCTGCCACGGCGGCTCAGGTCCCCAGCAGGGATAATTCTCTATATATCCGGGGAGTCACACTGAGCAAAAACCAGAGTGGGCAGAGTGCGGGGCGTCCCGTCCCGGGGGTCCCTGCTCTTGGAAAGGAGGCTCAGCTGAGCCTGAAACACGCACCCGCAGGGCTGCTGCTGCTGCACCTGCAGACCTGCTGGGAGGTGAGTGGGTGCTGCCCCCGCGACCGCAACACCGCCTGCCAGGCCCACAGCTCCGGGGGCCGCCAGGAGCAGGTAACTGATGACATTGCCGTCTTCCTCCCTGTCTGCCGTCTTTTCTTTCCTCATGACAGGCTAGGGTTGAAAATTCACCAATTTCGGTCGTGCTGTTCTTTACAGTTCCAAACAATTCACGCGCATGATCCTTTTTCATTCTGTGAAGGTATTATCAGCATTTTACAGATAGAGATTCAAAATTACCAACTGGGCTTAAACCACATAGTTTTTAAGGGGGGAACCTTGAGTCCAACCTAAAAGTGACTGGAATTTCTGTTCACTTTCCACCCTCCCAGCAGAACATGAGAACCATTTTCAATTTCCTGTAAATCAGGGCTTATCACTCCAGAACTGTCTTATGTGCCTGCCAACAGGGACAGGTCACATAAACTACGACGCACCCACCCAGCACACCAGGCAGTGGTGTGCAGGTCGCTCCCGGTATTCACGTCTGGAAAGTTCTCCAAGATGCGCGGAGCAGTGTATACAGTCTGCTATTGTTTATGAAGGGAGGGGGGAGAACAAATATCCATTCATTCCTGACTCACATCTGCATGAATTAACAATGGGCAGACACGCAAGAAAAATAATGACCTAGGAAACAGTGGAAGAGTCCAGTGGAAATAGATTCTCAGTGTTGACCTTGTTATTTTGATTTGTTTGAACCCTCTGAAAGTATTACATATTCTAAAAATGAGACACATTTTTGCACTAAAGAGAATACTTTCCCCTCAAGAATACTTTCCCCTCCTCTTACTCCCCTTATCCACAAGGCACACAAGTACACACAAAGAAATTAACCCAGAATAAGTTTTTAATAGGAAAAACTCTGCAGGTGCAGAATCCGCCGGCGATGACAGCTCAAGGATGCCATGCATACACGTGTTTCCGAGAACTGACGAGTTGACAGACACTCCAGACCCAGGCATCTCTGCAGTGAGAAGCTTTGGAAACCTACGGGGAGAGGTGAAACCAAAGTGCATGCATTTGAGAACTTCCCCCAGCCATCTTGAACACAAGCAGAAAATATACAGGCCAGTTTTCTCAATTCCTTACATAAAAACGACCGGTGGTGAGAGGACCCAGTCTCCTGGGCAGATGCTCTGATTTTGCTCTTCAGATAAGGTTGCCAAGAAAAGAAAAACAAAACAATAGATAAAAAACAAAACAAGGAAAAGATAAGGCTGCCAGGTTTGGCAAATGCAAATACAAGGTGATCAGTCATATCTGAATTTCAAATAAAGAACAATTTTTGTTTTAGTATAGTATGTCTCATGCAGTATTTCAGGGCATACTCATAATGCAATTACTTATTGCTTATCTGCAATTTAAATTTAACTGAGCATCCCATATTTTATCTGATTTTATCTGGCAACTGTAGCCTTAGATGCCACCTGGAGGAAGCTGGTTAAGTGCACTTGACCATGTTAGTCCTCAGGGACAAGAAGTGCCCAGCTCAGTGCTACCAACAGGACTTTCTGAGATGACAGACATGTTCTATACCTTTGTTGTCCAGTACAGGAGTCACGAACAACTTGAAATGTAGTTAGTGCAACTGAGGACTCAGATTTTAATTTTGTTCAGATTTAAAATGTCACATGTGGCTAGTGCCTACTGTATTGTGCAGAGCAGCTCCAGAACCAATCAGTTATGAACCTTCCTCTGAATTTAGCAACTAGAATGTAAGATTGAGTGGTGCATAGAATGGCATATACCCCAGGAACAAAACCCTTGCAACTTAGTGATTATTCCATTTCTGTGCAGAAATAAATATTGACGACATACTCATTCTGAGTATTTGTTCCAAGTGCTTACTGAAGTTCTATTTATACGGGGAGGACGTGAAGTGACAGGGTACAGATGAGTTTGATAGAACTTACCCTGCAGACGAACATTCACTGGCCAATCCCAGCATTCAAATATAAAGCTGCCAGGTGCCCTTATGTGCAGAGATGACATGCTCAGTGGATGAAACAGCATTGATTTAGTAACACACACCAGCTCTGTGACCCTTTTCTAGTGGGGCCTTTATTTCTAGCTGGTAGATAACCTGTCTTCCTAAATATCTTTTTATTTTCCTTTTTGATTTTACTATTTATCTATACCACCTAGTTGGACAAAAGGCCAACTATTGATAAATTGTAATCAATATTGCCAGGTCAGTTTCTCAAAAGTTTATATGATGGTGGCAGGTCCTCCTGTCTCAGCAGTCCTGTTATTGGTATCCTTTATATGCATAACTTGACAACTAAGAAGGTTAGCAGTTGCTGTGTCCCCTCACCTGCCACTGCCTGGCGTCCCTGAGTGAGGAGCGCAGTAAAGGTATAAGCTCAAACTGGCAGACAAACAAAATATAATAGTCTAAAACTTACATTTTTCAGAAACACTTATATTTTTCAACTATAAGTAACGTGCATAAGTCCTTAGTCCCAATAAATGTTGATTTTCTTCTTCTGCCCAAACTCCAACCCAAACAACTGTAATGTACACAGTACAACAAAGTTCTGATATTTTTTTCAATATAGCTACATTAACTCCATGCCTGAGAATTCACCTTAATTTGAAGTCTGCATGGCATATTCCAATTTCTCGGAGTTACAAAGGTTATATGTGTTTTTTTTTCATAGATTTGTCTATTAATGACAGTTTCCCAGGTGTGAATCAAGGCAATGGCTGTCTTTCAGTAGACTTCCTGGTGATGCTAACCTGTCTGGTTCAATATTAAGGTAGTGGAATAAAATAAGGATGCATTCTGGGGCTACCTATGAGCCCTTATTATCAATTTCAGTGGGCATGAGGAATCCTCAATTAAATTCCTAATATCTTCCAACAATACACATACAGTATACTTAACAGGAATATTTACAATTCTAAGTTAGGATCAGCAGATGACAAACCCTGACATGTTAACCTAATTCTAACCTTAAATTACATGTAATTGTTTAGAACTAATTATAAAGCTTAACATACTTGTAAAAAAAGAGTTCAAACTATACATTAAAAAATAGGGAGTGAATGATGGATGAAGTAAAGGAAGGATATTGCTGCACAGAGTATCTGCACATTTAAGAAGAGGTTTAATAATTGGTGATGCTGTGTCAAACTGATTTGCTGTGTCTGGAATTCCCTTAAGTTCTTCACTGAGTTTAGGATACAATTTGTAACATTATGGTATGTTGACAAAATTAACCTATTATGTGTAGTTTTTACTGGTTTCATTGTTCTGGCAATAATCTCTCAGGGACCAGTAGTTATAGACTAGGCAGGGGTTCCTGACCTTGGGACACAGACACATTGTTCATGCTCTATTCCGGTTTAGGAGAGTATTTACCTCCAAGGGTTTTGGGTAAATGAATTCATATGCTGGAGGCAGGTAAAAAAGTGCCTGACACATTAAGAGCTTAGTGTCAACCGTTACTCCTGAGCACCCCCATTCTAACTTCAGAGCTCACACTCCTGCGGCCCTCCTATCAACAGGTGAGCCAAGATACCAGGTGGGGAGAGCTCCCACACCTGGTCAAGTGCACACACCTACTAAGTGTTGGGGCTGGGTTCAAAGGCAACCTGGATAGTTAATTAAAAGCGTTCCCAAGGCTCAGGTGAAGCAGTTCTGACCTGAAGATCCCAGTTCTCCAACATACAAGTCATGCTGGGCAGACAGAACAAGATCCTCCAGGTGGACCCCAGCCTCCAACAGGGAGGACAGATCTCCCAGTCTGATGAATCTCAGTCCAGCTGCCCATTAGAATCGCCAAGAAACCCTCAGGAAATTTTAACGTGGGACCATCAAGGTGCTCACTTGTTTTCCGGCCTGTTTTCCTTCAGCACAGCTCCAGCCACTTCTCTGGTTGGTGGCTGCGGGGGGGGGGGGGGGGGGGGGAGTGTGTGTGTGTGGTGGGGGGTTGTTGGGTCTTGGAAGGACGGGCCAACCAAAAGAAAACCTTGGTGAGAGATTCAGCCCTGGAAAATGGGATCCTAAAGATTTTTGCCTGGTCCAGATCATCCCTTCTTGGGGTTGGTGCAGTTAAATTACCAGATGCCTGGCAACAACTGCTGTGGGGAAGCAAATGGCCCTGTTCTATCCCTTTTTCAGCTGCGCTGGGAACATAAGCGTTAGAGCTTCTTAAAGTATAGCATTAATATTTGTATATACTTCATTGAATGTCAGGAACCTATCTAAGGGGCATTAAGTGGTTAATTGGCACAAGGATCTAAATTAGACACCATCAATCTACCCCCAATTTACAGATGACAAAACCCAGCACCAGAGTTAATTAATTGGCCCCAATCTCACAATCGTTACGAGATGCAACTCGGGTCTGGATAGACCGTATTCTCAGCTAACCCAGGGTGGATGTTTCAGAGGCTCCTTTCACCTCCCTTTTGAGCTTTAGGTGGTGCTTTGACTGTTAACCCGGGGAGCTCAACGCCCCCGCCGGACAGGGCGGGGAGGTTGCGAACCCGCTCGGGGTTTGCCTTCCGGGCCATCAACACGTAATTTGCGAGGCGACGCGACGCGAAGTTCAGAGACCGCGGTCCAGGCCTGCAGTTAACCCGTCGTCCACAGCCAGGCCCTGCGACTGTAGGAAACGCGTGGTTATCTTACTCCGTGACTATTTTCTAGAAGCAGCCCCGTTTTTAGCAACACTTGAAGCCCTTCCTAAGATCTGAAAGGTGCATTTGTATTGCTATAGGTTGGGGGGAAATTAGCTTACCTTTGTGCATTTTCCCCCTATTTAACCTAGTGACATTAGCTCTTCCTTGGAGATGGGGCGGGGGCTCTGAAAAGAGCCTTTGGGTTTCAAAGCGTCTCCGGAAACGGGTGCCTGTCAAATCACTTGCCCTTGGCCTTGTGGTGGCTCTCGGTCTTCTTGGGCAGCAGCACGGCCTGGATGTTGGGCAGGACGCCGCCCTGCGCGATGGTGACCTTGCCCAGCAGCTTGTTGAGCTCCTCGTCGTTGCGGATGGCCAGCTGCAGGTGGCGCGGGATGATGCGCGTCTTCTTGTTGTCGCGGGCCGCGTTGCCCGCCAGCTCCAGGATCTCGGCCGTCAGGTACTCCAGCACGGCCGCCAGGTACACGGGCGCGCCCGCCCCGACCCGCTCCGCGTAGTTGCCCTTGCGCAGCAGGCGGTGCACGCGGCCCACGGGGAACTGCAGCCCGGCCCGCGAGGAGCGAGACTTTGCCTTGGCCCGAGCCTTGCCTCCTTGCTTCCCGCGTCCAGACATTGGAAACCGAAAAAGGGCCCTGCAAAACCAAAAGTAAGCACTCGCCCAAACAGAACAATTCTGGGAGTAGGCGGAACACGCCCGCTTTTATAGGCAGTTCCTGGGGAGCAATATGGATTGTCTGATTGGCTAGGAACAGCCTCAGTCAAGCAGCCAATAGAAAAGTCCTCATTTCCATTCCTAATTTGCATAGATCCGCCCAAGGATGGCTGCCCTGGCGTTTGTCTTCCAATGAACTAAGAGATCCTCTGCATCCTTCATTAGCATAAAGGCCCTATAAGTAGCAGAGATTCCGGCTCAACTTCGTTTTACCTCTGGAGTTTTGAGCATTTGAAATGCCTGAGCCAGCGAAGTCCGCGCCCGCCCCGAAGAAGGGCTCCAAGAAGGCGGTGACCAAGGCGCAGAAGAAGGACGGCAAGAAGCGCAAGCGCAGCCGCAAGGAGAGCTACTCGGTCTACGTGTACAAGGTGCTGAAGCAGGTGCACCCCGACACCGGCATCTCGTCCAAGGCCATGGGCATCATGAACTCCTTCGTCAACGACATCTTCGAGCGCATCGCGGGCGAGGCCTCGCGCCTGGCGCATTACAACAAGCGCTCGACCATCACGTCGCGGGAGATCCAGACGGCCGTGCGCCTGCTGCTGCCCGGCGAGCTGGCCAAGCACGCCGTGTCCGAGGGCACCAAGGCCGTCACCAAGTACACCAGCTCCAAGTAGACGCGCAAGTAAGCGGCTGACTCCTAACCCAAAGGCTCTTTTCAGAGCCACCCACATGTTTACAAACAGAGCTGTGATCAGAAACTGAAACTGCGTAGTCGAGTTGGGGCCAAGTATTGGACCTTGATTGGAAAAGGGCCCAGGTAGAACCACGAGCCGGCTATGGGCGGGGGTTAAGTCCTCTCCTGCACGGGTGGTCTTTGCTCCTCCCAAAGACTAGCGCGAAACAACGTCCTTGTGTCTAAGTGTAGGGCACATTATCAGGGCCTTGGGGTGAAGGATGTCTTTCCTGTTATAAACATGGGGGAGCATAGGAAATAAAGTTTGTGATAAAAGGCTTAACAATTTCAGGTAAAATACTGGAACTTACAGGGGTCCTGTGGTTTTTTAAAAAAATGTTCCTTTGGCTCCCGGGAAGATAGCTGAGACCGGTCTGGCATTAGGCGGGTCTCAATTTGAACAGAGCTGTGCGGTCACTGGCTGCTTGGGAAATGGTGTAACTTGGCCTAGTTAGGGTGGAAACGAAAACGCAGGACACCGGCAGATGCCTGCCACATAAACCCTCCCAACTGGTTGCTTAAAGATTTTTTTCTCCTTTCTGTTTTAGAAATTGTCTTTTTGACTTTGTTGGGAGAAATCAACCTATTGGTTACAGACCTTGCTCGCAGCACACAATGTGTTAATTAGCTTATGCCTGAGCTCCTGTGGCGCCCCTACTACTCTGAGCCTGCGGGTGGTAACAGTTGCCTCCTCGCGAGGATGGGAAGAGTTTTCAGTGAAACAGCAGGTGGGAAAACAGACCAGAAATGGCATCGTGCTGGTAAAATGGCTGCAGGACGCTGTTCTGCGGTGAGGAAAGGGTAGCCTCTGGGATGGGCCTGAACTTGCTTTCAAGATTTTCCAAATACGTGGCGCACAGTTGGATGGGATCTTGCCCTGCCCATTGTCGGTGGCCTCATTTGTTCTCTCTCCTGTTCTGCAGTCAGATTTGCCCACACCCCACTTTTCCTGGTTTCCTGCCTCCCACACATGCTGAACTTCTCTGTCTTTGATTTTTTTACCCCTTCCTTCCTGCCTAGCAAACTCCTCCTACTCATCCTGCAGGCATCTGCTTGGCCCACGCCTTCCCCGGGTGATTTCTCTGACCAGGCCCTCCCAGTTGCTCTGTGTAACTGCCACACAGTTGGCACTTGCCATTGCTTATCTAGTTGTCACCCAGTACTCTCTGAGCTCTGATTTGGTCACCACAGTACTTGGTCACCTTAACAATTACTGAGCCTGGTACATGCTAAGTGAACAAAGATAGCAGAATTGATTAATTCATTCAATAGAGTTTAAGAATGCCTAGTATGTAGCAAGCATATGTATGCACAGAACAGTAAATAAAACCCCTTCCCTGAAAGGTAGGACAGTAGCAGAGTATGATGTAAAAACATGATAAGTGAGTAAAATATCTGGTGTGTTAGAAGGTGAGTGCCATGGAGAAAAACAAAAGAAAATAGAGCAGGATACGGGAGAGGACAGTGGGAATAAGGGAATTGCAATGACGAGCCAGTGGATGTAACACTGACCATAGAGGGGCTCAGTGGGGCCAGCTTCTGCCGTGAAAACTTCAAGATGGTTATTTGTTCCAATAAAGTCAGGTTTGCCTTTGCTTACTTGTCAGGAGGAAGAGGGAAAATGTGTTTTGTAAGACCCCAAGAAATAGGCTAAGCACTTTTTTGGGAACATTTCCATCATGGTTTCACTTGACTTACTTAAAAAGGGTCAGGGGTGACTTCATCTGCCAGCAACTCAGAGGGATGAGCACCTGAGAGAAGGGAGGCTTCCGGGAAGTGTTACTACTGCTCCAGGAGGGAGTCAGGAACTTGAACTCCTCAACCTGCAGTCAGTAGGGGCCTTCTGCATTCCTCACAGGCTCACCCCCCCCCCCCCCCCAGCACTCTACCTGTTACTGCGTCTCTTTAGTGAAAAGCCCAAACTCCTTTTCCACCCTACACACTCCTATACCTTTCACGACTTAGCTCAAATGTAAGCACAAGACACCGACTAGATCATATCTGTCCTTTATTTAACAGTGTACTTTGGCCAGCCGGCATGGCTCGGCGGTTGAACCTGGACTTAGGATCCAGGAGATGGAGGTTCGGTTCCCGGTCAGGGCACATGCCTGGGTTGTGGGCTCGATCCCTAGCAGGGGGTGTGTAGGAGGCAGCCGATCAATGACTCTCATCGACATTTCTCTCTCTCTCCCCCTTCTCCTTTCCTCTCTCTGAAATCAATAAAAACATAATTTAAAAAAAGAGTATAGATAGACAGGTGCTAGGGGGTCAGGTTAACCATCCAACAGCTGTGTCCCCTGGGAAACTCTGCCTCCCCTAGTCTTCATTTCCTGTAGATTGTTGCAGATTAAATGCACTGGTATCTACAAAGTGCTTAGAACAGTGCCTGCCTGGCACAGAAAAACCGAGTGAGCACTACCTATCACCATTATTACTGCTCTCAGAGTTGAGTACAGTATCAGGTGTCTGATGAGTTACAGAAGTGAACTGACCAATCTCTCTCTTTTTACAGGAGGAGCAAATGGGCTTTAGACATGTCTTTTCCCACCACTGGTCACTGCTGGACACTGTGGCATCTCACAACCCAATGAAAATGACAGACTAGAAGATAGAGACATATTTTTAACAATTGTGGAAGGATCAATAAGAACCTGGCTAGAACATCTTTTTTTTTCTTCTGAGTATAAAAATATTAAATGTTCATTTAGAACTTTGCGAAAAGAGAAATATATAAAGCAAATATAGGTATCATGTTATATATACATACATACAATTTTCTAGGTAACATGCTTAGAAACACAATTTTTATAGATGTATAACTACTTGTGTAATTAGTCTTCTGTTATTGGCTATTTAGATTGGGTTCCACCTTTATGCATTATAGATCATATTAATCACACATCTTTGTACATAAACCTTTGTTTAAATATTTGATTGTTTCCTTTGGATAGACTTCTACAAGTAGAAATACTAAATCACAAAGTAAATCCATTTTTAAGGCTCTTAATACACCTTGCCAAATTTTCATTCAGAAGGACCATGCCAATTTATAATCCCAACATAGTGTGGAAATTGCTGTTACAGCACTCATATTTACAAAGACCTTTTTTAAAAAGCACTGTTAAAAAAATTTTTTTGGAAGTTGTATTTATTTCATCGTTAGTGAGGGTAATTCCCCCCACCACACGCACATTTTTATTAGCTATGACCCTATAGGAAATAAACTGCTGAAAACAATGGGCATAATTTTAATCATTCCATGGGGAGTCACTAAATAAAAATATGTAGGATCTTAGATTAAGATGAAATTGGAAAAAAACAAAAAACACACCTAATATTTATCAGGTGCCGCCTCTGCCGAGGACTCTGCTGGAGTAATACACTGCATTTGGGATGTGTTCAACCAAAATTACTTTTACCTACATTGTCTCTTATAAGTCTCCTAACTTCCTCATGAGAAAGGTGGTCTTGACTATAACAAGACAACTGCAACAATACACAAACCCTGTCCTTAAAAACCTCCCGTGTCTCCCCAGTCTGCAGGGTAACTGCCAAGTTTCTCAGGCAGGAATTTGGGGACCTTCACACGGTTTTCCTCTGTTGACCCCTGGGCTCTGACCCCAGTTCATTGCTCCCTCAGCAGCCTCCTGGGAGGGCCCACCTTGGTGAGCAAACTCATATCCTGACTTCTCACTAAGGTGAGTTCTAGGACAAGCCAAGGAGCATCCTGGACATTGTCCCAGTACCTCTTGTCCCCACAGCTCTGCAGACACACCTACCAGCCCAGGCCTGGGCTTGTGATCTGGGTCTGCAGTTCCCACTGAGCTCTTCGGGACAGGGTTCTGCCACACATTTTTCAGTTGATTGAGGGTAGGGACTGTATCTGCTTTTCTATTTCTGTATTTGGGGTGAGGGTAAAGGTGGGCAGGGTGGGGTGTGGATTTGAATGAATGAAAACAGAAGCAACACTCTGTTGAGGACAATAGCCCTGAGGGTGACCTGGTTTGGGTCAAGCAGGTATCATGTGTGAGATCCTTGCCACTTATTCCATCCTTGAGGCTCTTCTGTCAGGCTGCAGGGACCCAGGGGTGGTTCTAGGCACAAGCAACCCACATACCTGGTAGATTATAATTTATTAGATTGTGTTTGCCCCAATAAGGTCACACCCTGCAGTTTTTAGACGATTCTATAAGCATCTAATTCTGCAGTGAGGCATCTAGGAGATCTGTGTTACTTCTCTGATACACATACACAATTGTCAGTGAAAATCAGGGTATGAATAATTTATTTTCTCCACTCATTGGAAGCCAACCATTTGGAAGATCACTCAGAAAAGACGAGATAAGTCTCCTGCTAAAAATCAATTTTAAATTTACGGGGAAAAGAGGAAATTTTGCTCTTCCCCTTGAATTTGCCCCAAGTCGAGGGTTTTATTGAATACTGTCGGCTTATTGGGTCATTTTTCATCAAAAGATGAGAAGGCGTGTGAAACCCCAGTCTCCCAGGACCAGCCGGCTGCGGGACCGGGCAGTTCTTGTGCAGACGATTTTTGTGGGCTTCAACTTTTGGGGGGAAAACAAACACAAATGCTCCTCCCACGGGGGGCGGGGCGAGGTCTAGGCGGCGCACCAATCAGAGCGCGCCATGCCCTATATAAGGCCTGAGGCACCGCCCCCCCCAACAGCGCTTGACCCGCCTCCCTGGCTTCGCCTGCGGTTCCTCGGAGCTGTGATGTCCGAGACGGTCCCCGCGGACCCGGCTGAGCCCAGCCCGGCGTTTATGGCGAAGCCTTCAATCAAGAAGCGAAGGAAGAAGCAGGGGGGCCTGACGGGTGGGAGTCGCAAGACCCCAAGCCCGTCAGTGTCCAAGGTGATCACGGAGGCCCTGTCCGCCTCCCAGGACAGAGCGGGTATGTCGTTGGTCGCGCTCAAGAAGACGCTGGCGGCCGCGGGCTACGACGTGGACAAGAACAACAGCCGCATCAAGCTGGTGCTCAAGAGCCTGGTGAGCAAGGGCACCCTGGTGCAGACCAAGGGCACCGGCGCCTCGGGCTCCTTCAGGCTCAGCAAGAAGGCGGCGCCCGAGCTCGTCAAGGTCAAGAAGGCCGCCTCCGCCAAGAACAAGAAGCTGGTCTTGTCCCGGGAGTCCAAGTCCCCGAAGAGCTCCGCCGCCACCAAGAGGGCTCAGAAGCCGCGGGCGACAGCCGCCGCCAAAGCTGCCCGGGGCGCCAGGAAGGCCGCGGGCGCCAAGGGCAAGCCCCCGCGCAAGAGCCCCGCCAAGGCCAAGGCCGACAAGCCCGCAGCCGGCAGGCCCAAGGCGGCCCAGCCGAAGGCCAATCCCAGGAAGGCGGCACCGAAGAAGTAAAAGGCCGCTCTTCAGAGAAACCCAAAGGCTCTTTTAAGAGCCACCCACGTAATGTTAAAATGGCGTGGCACTGGAAGCTTCTGGAAGTTCGCGACATTGCAGGTCAACCGCACCGCCTGCTAACAAGCAAGTTTGTGATGTGAAATTAAAGGTTTTGTCGCGCGTGTAGACCTACACAGGTTCGGGCAACTTAAAGGCAGTCTTGTTGCCCAATCCCGCTTCCAATACCGCACATGCCTCGCGTGAGCTTTTACTTTCCTGGAAGTACCCGTGTTACCGTTAGAGGGAGGACTGGAGATCAGATCAGCGCCCAGACATACCTTCACTTTCTGTCTTTTACAAGGGCCACATTCCATTTTACACTTTTATATGGTGTCATCCTAATGAGGTTTCTTAAGTCTGGTGTCCATGGACTTTGTAGGGGTCATAGAAAGTCAAGGTGTCAGGTTTTGGATTATAGGGATTTTTAAACCTCTAATTTTTAATTGACTTTGTTTATAGACTATGTGACTAATCAGTAAGTCACAAATATTTACAGTTTACACTTGTCGCAAGAACACTGAAATGCTATTTATTCTCATTATTTCCAAAGGAGTATAGTTAACTATTAGTTATGGTAAGCATATGTCATTTAAAAAATTTGGTTTGATAGTATGATTGCTCTAATACGATAGTAATTCTGTGTGTTTTATTTATAAAGGGCGTATAGATGGTGCTCCACAGCCAAAAAAAAAAAAGCTAAATTTAGTCTTTCTGGAAACGTAGGCTGCACAGTTGTTTGGGTCTGAAATCAAACGTTTTATAAAACAAAAACTGCGTGTATTTGAAAACGCTCAGAGTCTGAATTAATACATGTTACTCGTTTTAAAGTGTTTAAGTTTTCACTTGACTTGTGATTTAGCACTCTTGTTTAAAATAATCGTAAATATTAAATTAATGCTGTTAATCCTATTTTGGGCCTTGGTATTTCATTGCAAAACGATGTAGTTCACTCTTTCAATTCTAGCATCTTATATAAGGTGACTCACTTTTACCTGGCCTTTCAGAACTTATTTGTGTAACTGGGCCGCTGAGAATTAAAAAAATTAAATTGCATCCCATATGGAAGACGAGTAACCATAAGGGCTTCCATTTGTGTAGAAGCAGCCCGAGCCCGTGCCTCGCTGGGATACGCTGTCCAGGTTCCCTCGAGGCTGGAGCTTTTCTGCGCTGCGAAGAGGCTTCGCTTACCCGACGATCAGCACTGACCTCGGACCCTCAGACCCTCGTTTCGGAGGAAAAGGACTTGCGACGGGCCTCCGGGCGCCGCGCAAACCCAGCGCTCTGGGGGCGGTTCTGCGCGGCCGCGCTCACCGGCGCCGCGCGGCCTCCGCGCCTGGCGCGCGTCAAGCTGACGACAAAGTTGACCAACCACCGTTTTCCCTCCGGCTCAGGGGACAGCGATTAGCCTCTTCCTTTAGCCACAGAGAAAAGTGGCCCTCTAATCCCACGCCCAGGTAATTTAACAGGGTTTGCCGCACCGCACGGAGGACAGTGCCCTGGAAGCTTGTCCCCAAGAGGCGTCGTCTACACGGCCCAGTGCGTCTCAGGCCACAGGCGGTAACATTCCTGCGGCGCTGAACTGCCCACCCAGGGATTCTTGGGCCGCCCTGGAAAGGCCTTTGGTTTGGTTATAGGAAGCGTTTGTGGGCTCCATCTGAGGGGATACTTTTTAAAAACTTTATAACCATATTGTAGTGTTTGGTCCATAACAAAAAGCAAACAAAAATTTGCAGTTTGTAGCAGACACAGTTGGAAAGGAAGGTGAGCTGGACGCAGAGGCGAGTGAGGCGGGGCCGGCGCCCGAGGGCCAGCGCGGCCGGAGGCAGCTCCTCCTCCACGAAGGCAAAGGCCAGCTGGGCGCCCAGGAGGTCAGAGGCCGAGTCAGGACGCTGACGCCCTTGGTCCACGGTAATGGACCAACTGCTCGGCCTCTGGCTTAGGGAGGCGCCTGGCATGAGAACGGAAATCAACGAGGCTTAATTACCTGCAAACCCGTGGGGTTTGGGGGTGAAGACACTGAACCGGAAGCCCGGAAAGGAGGGGGAGGAGTGAGTTCCAACTGTGATCTTTCCAGACGCCGCCCTGGGCAAGTACATTAGGAATTTACACACATTGTTTTGCCAAAAGTTGATTTCTAGCCGAGGGGGGTCCCGTGGGCCGCAGGTGCGCCGTCGCAGACGTAATTGGGAGGAATGTTTACCGAGCGAGGTCGGCCGCGCCCCGCGGGCTCCGCGTCGCTGTGAACTGCTTCTCGCCAACCCCGGCCTGCGCTTGTTTTACTGGGCACAAGGAGTGGGGGCGGGGGGTCCCTGCCAGAAGGTAAACCTGGGGGCTACCGAAGGTTTGTATCTTCCTATGCAAGCACGGGGCTGGCGAGAAGCCCCCCAGTGTGCTTACTCCCGCCGGGCTCCACCAGGAGCCCCCGCTCCCTTCCCATCGCCCCCGCCCACAGTGGCTGAGGCCTGTGGAGAAGCCGCCTTAGAACCTAAAGTTACTGCGAAAGGATTAGACCCCCCCGCCCGACGCCCCAAAAGAACCAACACCGCGCACAGCTCTTCCCGAGAGAAAGTGGGCGGCCCTGAAAAGGGCCTTTGGTGGTGAAAATGTTTGGCTGGTGGACGCGGGGGCTCAGCCGCCGAAGCCGTAGAGGGTGCGGCCCTGGCGCTTGAGCGCGTAGACCACGTCCATGGCCGTGACCGTCTTGCGCTTGGCGTGCTCCGTGTAGGTGACGGCGTCGCGGATCACGTTCTCCAGGAACACCTTGAGCACCCCGCGGGTCTCCTCGTAGATGAGCCCGGAGATGCGCTTGACGCCGCCGCGCCGCGCCAGGCGCCGGATGGCGGGCTTGGTGATGCCCTGGATGTTGTCGCGCAGCACCTTGCGGTGGCGCTTGGCGCCGCCCTTCCCGAGGCCCTTCCCGCCCTTGCCGCGACCAGACATGGCTGCAGTTGCAGTGACCGCGCAGTCCTGACGCGGCCCTTTAAATAGAATCCCTGCGGACCTGATTGAGAGCCGCGGGCGCTGCGTTTATCGGAATGAGGTCATCGCGGGGGTGGGGCGAGGGGAGAGGTTAACATTGCGGCGGTTTGATTGGCCGGTGAACCTCGCGTTGTTCGGGCAGGAAGGGACCGTACAGATTTCATTTAACTGAAAAGTTTTGTTTCTTTTTTATCTTAATTCTTTTTTGTGCTAAGTGATAAGTTGGATGCATTTTTCTTCTAAGAAACGCTGAACAAAGAAAACTGCACTAATATTTCTTTTTATTTCTACTCAGAAACTAACAAACTGTAATGGTTCCTTGGGGAATGTAGAAATAGTAAAGGAGGGGTATTTGTAAGTCAAGGGACTTTTCCTTTCAATTCTTTAAATATTTCTGTTTAAAGGGGCGCATTTTGACGGCCTCTCTGGTTCAGAGAAAGTATAAGCCTGACCTTAAAGAAGCTCTGGCCCTAACGGTCTTGCGTTTGGAAAAAGGGAAAGTTTGACAAAAAAATGGAAATTAAAACTGCTTCCTTTTCTTCTCCGTCTCCATGGGAACATTTATTGGCTGACCCTTTTTTATGCAAAGTCTGTGAGTCAGGGAGCAGAAAGCCAGCCTGGAAGAGGCAGTTGTCCAGACCCTCTTTCTGGCCTGCAGAGCAGATCTGCCCGCAGCTCCAAACAAGCTCCCTCCACCTGTATTGATCCCTTTCAACCTTCTGCAATTTTAGAGATAAGAAGGTAGGTTTTGTAGAACTGGGGATTAATCGCAGGGTAGGGCTAATGCTTGATTAATGTCAACAGAAAGCCTTCAGGGGCTTCCTGGAGAGGCCTTTGATGAGATTATGGGTGTTTTAAACAAGGGTAAACCTATTTAAAAAAAAAAAGGTTGAATGCAGCAGAATTGGATCTGAATGTGGTTTGGAAAGGGACTTCTCAAATACAAAGTTCCTCCTTAGCTTCCTGCTACAGTGTTTGAAATTTTCCACTCAAAGAGTCACTAGTTAAAAGAAAAAGAAAAAAACACCTCTCCCGATTCTGGTTAATAAATAAATGTCTATCTTGGAAACTTAGAATGAGACTGGCCTGAGAAAGATTGCAATTTATAACCTCAGACTTAGGTAAAGAGTGAAGACCCAGGGAGGGACAGGAGAGGGTAAGAAAGCTCTGAATGGCACATGGGTCGTATCACTTCTGAAATACTCCAGTGGTTGCATTCTCCTACCCCAAAGTGAGAGTTTTTAGGTTCCTGACTTTCACTTCTCCCTCCCTACCACCAACACATATTGTAATCTCAGAACCTGCTCCAAAGTGTCCTGCCCAGTTTAAGGAGATACTGATTTACTTTCAGAGGTAACAGACCAAAACCACAGGTCATGATGCTGGGGCATGAGCAGGGGAGAGAACTTTGACCTCCTGCTGCACCTGGAGCCAAAGGAAACCAACCACTTGAGACAGGACAAGGATCCACTGTCCGGCACCCTTGGCCAAGTTCCAAGGTCCTCCAATTAAAATGTGCCTGCCAGGCTTTTGCATACCTGTTCCCCCTAAACCCTTAAAAACCCTAAACCTAGTCCCATGAGCAAAGTGGTTTGGAGACTTCCCGATTGATAAATCTTTCCTTACTACATACCCAGACGTTTTGAATTTTGGCAGTTTGAGGCACTGGGCACATGGATGCAGTAACAATAAGAAACTTAGCTAGAAAGAAATGACAAACATTACAGAGGAAAAATGCCAGGTCAGAGGTAAAGCAGAAGTCTCAACATGCTTTTTAATGCATAAAAATAAAGTACAAAGTATACACTATGGTTCCTTTTTTTTAACCCTCACCCGAGGATATGTTTATTGAATTTTTGAGAGAGTAGAGGAAGGAAGAGAAAGAGACATTGATTGGCTGCAGCTAATGATGCTCCAACCAACTGAGCCACCCGGCCAGGCCTATGGATCCTTTTTTCTATTCCCTTCTAATTCCCCTTTTTCCTAAAATTTTCTCAGTGACGTTGACTCAATAATCATGAATGTCAGAATGTAAATATCCAACAGGAATACAAATGGGGGACATCCGTAATCTCAACAATAAAAATAAATAAGTAAATAAGGGATATACATGTAAGATTTATGTAAAAAATGGATCCTTCAGCTGCTGTGGACACAGTACAGGTGTTAGCTGGGTCATGGGGCTTGGGAGAGGTCGGCTCCCCCTAGAACGTGTGGCTTCCGGTTCTCCTTCCTCTTCACCTTCCTCTCCCTCTCAGAGTGAACCTGGCTTCACATGCACCCCCTTCACTCAACCTGTGAGCCCTTCTGATAGAATCCCCACGAACAACTTGTGTCTCACTGGACATGTGACATTTTCAAATAAATAAAACTATGATGCTCACCAAACCTCATACAGATATGGAATGCCCAGAACCACCCTCCACAGACTAACTCGACCAAAGCATCATTTTTGAATTCTGGTTATTACTAGAATGTGGTTAGGAAAAAAACAGGTAGCCTGTAAGGACCATCCAGATTTTATAGAAGGTGCTTGTTTCTAAGTGTGTAAGTGTGTGGGTGAAGAACCCATCAACCATAACACCGTTGTTAGGTAACAAAATAAGTTTTTGCCTCAACCTCCCGGCAGCTTTTAACGAACTGCTCAACGATGACCGGTTTTGCTTTCCTTCCGTTCTGCGATTCCAGTGGTTCGCGTAGCTGGCGAGTAGTCTCCCTTATTTCCTCAAATTTTCAGGTGCTTTTCTCCTCCAGGGATGACCTCCAGTGCCCCAACCCCTGCTCTCCAGTTACACAACCTTGGTGACGAGTTTGACCGTGGCCGCCAGATGGCACCCTAGCCCGCACTACCAGGCTTGGTGGGCGGTTTTGCCAGAGGAGAAATGAGATACAGAATTTAAAATGTGGGGCTTTGATTTTTCAGATGCAGTTGACCTTAAGAACTGATGAACGAGGCCAGAGACATTAAGCTAAAAAATACTGGGAGACAATGCAGATTTATAACTTCAGTTATAAAAAAAGAAAATTAACAGGTCACAGGTGCAGATGGTTAATAACTGTGTTACTGTGAAGACGAGAGGGTGTTTCTTGACATCTCAGCCTGTGAAATAAACCCAATAGAAAACAAACTGTTGCCTAATTATTCGTAACCTATCCTTAAGGGGGCAGAAGAGCAAGGGACACTTCTTGGGCGTTGGCTTTGAGGACAGGATGATACATATGTAAAGAGAAAGAATTTGTCAGTGTGTGTCCAGCATGGTTTGGAGGGAAAACTGTTACTGAACTAAAGGCATCCCCGCTTGGGGTGCTCTACTCAAGAGCAAGACAGTTGTTACTAGGTAGTTTTAGTTACTTGCAGCAAGTAAAGGAGACAGGGATTCACATCCAAGGCTGTGTCTCCCCAAAAGGAAGCTTAGCCGACGCCTGGGGAACCCTGTATGACACCTCTGTGCACCTTAGAACAAAGGCACCCTCCTCAAGACACTCCCCACCCACTTTCTGGAAAACGACCATAATCCTCACGAGCATCGGTGGTGCCTCTAGCGGACGAAGTGTGTCCTCGCCTTTGGCTGTGGTGCAGGGGACAGCTTAGGCAGCTGTACAGTGACCCAGATCACTCTCGATGACAGACCGAGGCGCGGGGTGGGGTTGGGTGGGTGGGACAGATGAGTCGCTGGAGGAGAGTGAGAAGATCAACGGGAAACTTGAGTGGGTCCAGCAAATGCCTGAATGTGTGCACGGTAGCTGTGTGAGAATAGATGACCCGAGGAGAAGGTTAGAACATTTCTCACGAGAATCCCAAGTCCCCCAAATTTAAGGAACCTCATTGCAGAGGTGGGAGATGCGATGGCGTAGGTGCGTGGAGTCCGAGGTGATGCGGGAAACCAAGGCAGGCTCTATAAGCAGGCTGAGACTCACAGAGCCAGATTGGGGAGAGGTCACAGTGGGGCCTGTTGGCATGTAGACGCGCAAAACCTAAACGGGGGATGGCGCAGAGCAGGGAGTTCCTGGGCCGTCCTCAGACGCCAGGTGCTTCACCAGTGCGCCGTCTCTGAGTTTGGATCTCTCCTTCCCACCGGGGTCTGCAGGCTCACTCACGGTAGGCCAGGACGTAGTCCCCCATGGCGGCTCCTGCAAAGATGAGACCCCCCCATCACAGGCTGGGCATCACCTTGCCTCCTAGCCACCTGCACCTGCATCACCTCCACCTGCATCACCTCCACCTGCACCACCTCCACCTGCACCTTGGAAAGCAGTCCATGTTCAAGGGAAGCCTGTTGAATCAGAAGCTTTCATTCTGAGGAAGCGGGTAACTCCTGCTCCCACAGAGGGGCCAGTGCTCCCAGAGACGGAGAGAAGAGCTGCTTCTCAGGGAGGCAGCCCCCTGGGACCCCCCTCTGCCCACTTCCTGCAGGAGCCCGAGTGCTTCCTGGGACAGAGCTACTGAGACTTCCTCTGACTTCTTACTCACGAGAAGCCTGCCTTTTCTGAAGGATTCGGAAGAAAATTCCAGTCAAGAGGATGATGGCACAGACGAGGATCCCGCTGATGACTCCAACGACCAGGGTGCCCGACACCGAGGGCTCTAAAAGCAGCAAAAGCAAATGAATGCCAGTGAATGCCGCTGGCCCGGGGCACGCCCTCCCCACCAGGCAGACCACTCCGTCCCTCCCGCTTTAGGCTTTCTCAGCCCCAGGCTCATCCGTACCCCAGGTGGCAGCAAGGGGCTGCTCCAGGCCTGGGTGCTCCACCTGGCAGGTGTATCTCTGCTCTTCCCCCGGGGGCACAGACAAAGCCACCCAGCCCTGGTAGGTCCCATCCCCGTTGGGCAGCACATCCCCAGGCTCCACGTCCTTGGCATCCAGTGGCTGCCCATCCTTCAGCCACCTCATGGTGATGTTGTGGGGGTAGAAGTTCAGGGCCTGACACCGAAGAGTGGTCACCGCAGAGGCCACGTGGCCAGTCACCCTCACCGAGGGAGGCCCTGGGCAGGAAAGAGGAAGGATCTGGAGAGGGGCCCTTCTACCCTCACCAGGAAGAGCTGGACTTTCACATCCCTTCCTCTGAGCGTAAGAGGAAGGAGACACCCTGTTCAGACCAAGCAAGCCGCAGGGCCACCGATTTGTGTCCTAAAAATGTTCCAAGATTCTGCTCTGAGGTGGTGTCATGGGGAGAACAGTCACAGACATACCGGCCTGTTGTCCTGTCCCACATGCCACATGCACACCTGTGGGCCGTGTCTTCTGTCCTTTGTTAATATATTACATTGAATCAGATGTAACTGCCCTTCATGTGCATCGGAAATGATTGAATACGCACTGCGGGCAGTCTCGCCTCATTCAACCAGCACCTATTCTTGTAAGACAGCGGCCGGCAGGGCCCATGGCCACACTCTGTGAAATAACCTTTAACCTTCAAGGCTGTGGCTAATCTGACCAGCTGCCTCCCTCCGCAACTTTTTTGGTGTTCGTGTGATAATTGACATCGCTGATTCCTAAAAGGCATACGTGCTCGCATGGTTCCTGGTTAAGTCAAGACCAGACACATCTTTGGCCACGTGTACGGAGACCAGAAATTAAGGCCATGACTCATGGCCGTGTCACAGGTCTCTTAAAAGATGGAGACGTCAGGGCAGAAACCCCAGAGCCACACAACCTTGGCCAGCTCGAGACTCTAGCTGGGGATCTCTGCCAGGCACCCCGTCCACTTTGTCCCTAAGGCATGGGGGCAGCAGGTGCCCCTGACATACCTTGCCGGTCCAGGACCCCTGTTCCCAGCTCCAGCAGCCGGCCCAGCTGCTCAGGGCAGATCCTCTCCAGGTAGGCCCTGTTCTGCCTGGCCCGAATATTGTTCACTTCCCACTCCAGCTTGGTGGCCCGGGCCTCGGGCTCTGCTGCTTTCCAGCTCAGTGTCTCAGGGCAGAATTCAAGGTGGTCCTCCCCGTCATAGCCGTACTTCCAGAAGGCCCTGCTGCTGCTGTCCTCACGCACCTCGCAGCCTATGATCACCTGCAGGGTGTGGGGCTCTGGCGACACCCCCAGCTTTGTTATTGAAACCAAAGGAGCAGGTCAGGTCGCTCGCTCCACCACCTCTAGGGACCTAGTGACCTCAGGAAGCAAACTCCTTTCCCCCCCCATGCCTCCCAGGACCTCAGATTCCCCGCCTCCCCTCGTCCCACCCCTGTCCCCACCCCGCGTACCCTTGCTGTGGTTGCGGTTGTCCATGATGGTCCAGAAGTCGACCATGAACATGTGGTCCCACCCTTTCAGGCTCTGACTCAGCTGCAGCCACAGCTGGCTGGTGGCCGTAGCCCACGGTGTGCGAGGCTCCGCTCGGCGAGTCTCGTGATCGTAGGACACAAACAGCTGGTCGTCCACATAGCCCAGGGCCGCAAACAGGGGCAGCCCAAGGTCCGGCTCTGTGGCACCCATCAAGAGATAGTGCAGAGAGTGTGGCCCTGAGGAGGGCAACAGGCGAACTGTGGGCCCAGCGGGGTCTGGAGGCGGAAGCCCTGTGCCTGGGCATCAGCTCCTACCCCCAGGCTCCTCTGGGCTCGGCCTGTGCAGTGACCAGGGTGCCTTCCCTCCCGGTGACCGTCCTGTCTGCTCCCTCCATGTGCTCTCCCTCTGCCCAGCGTGGCTGCCACCCAGGCCCCCAGCACTCGCCCAGTCAGGACAGGTTCCCGAGGAGCCAATAGGCTCCTGAAATCCTCAGGGCACCTCAGGGTGCAGCACGGAGCTCGTGGAGCTCAGGGGTTGGTGCTCAGAGCTGTTCAGCTACAAGCCCAGAGGGACTTCCTGAGGTTCCACATCCTCGTGTCTGTTTGCTTATTCTCAGGGGGAACGAACAATATCAGAGGGGGGACTGGGCTCCCTGGGGTGCCCCTGGGGCCAGCACAGCCTCGAGGCTGGTTCTCCTGCTACACTGTGCGCCCTGGGTTCTTCCTTCAACACCAAACGCCCCGAGGAGACCTCTCAGGCCCTGGGGCGCTGGACACTAGCAGGTGAGGTGGGGACACAGGTAAGAGGCTGGTTGAAAACTGAGGTCACCACGCGAGCGGGAAAATCTCGGCACCTTAGGAAAGGCCCCTAATTAGGGAACTTGGTCACCGCTGCGACGCAACAGCCCCACCGAGAAGCAGAATTTACTTTCAGTCCCCAAATAACAGGGAAGTTACGCTTCCAGGCGGAGCTACAGCCGCCAGGAGCCGCGAGGGCCCCGGGCAAATCCCCCCGGGAGTGGCCCGCACCCCAGGGCTCAGCGGGGGTGGAACTCGGACCCCAGGCGCCCTCCCACGCACCTCCGATCCCCAGGCGCCCTCCCACGCACCTCCGACCCCAGGCGCCCTCCCACGCACCTCCGATCCCCGCATCCCACACCCCGCACTCCGCCCGCACCCACCCGCACAGCCCCCCCCCGCGCGCCCTACCCCAGCCCCGGCGGCGCCCAGTGTGGACAGGCCGCGGGGCGCTCGGGCCAAGGTGGCCCTGGACGAGGGCGCGGGGCGGGGGCGGGGAAACGACGCGGCCGGCCCTGGACACAAACCCAAGACCTGAGCCCCGGGCCCCGCGGGCGAGCTCGGCCTCCCGGGGAAACGAGGCCGCGGAGGGAGGGGGGCTCCGAGCGCGGCTCCGCGGGGCCCGGGACGCGCGCTGCGGGCCAGGCTGGGCGCGAGGCCGCGGAACCCACCCGCGCCCCACGGCCGGGTCCCCCAAACTCGGCGCTGCGCGGGGCCCACGGCTCCCCCCAAACTCGGCGGGCCCCGCGCGCCGCCCCCAGCGTCGCGCCCGGTTCCCCGCGTCCCCGCCGCACTCACGCGCTGGGCTCTGCGCGGCCACGGCCCGCGCGCCGAGCGCCCCGAGCGCCCCGAGCAGCAGGAGCAGCGCGCGCCCGGCTCGCGGGCCCATCGGGCGGCCGGGGGGACGCGGGCGGCCCGAGAAGTCACCCCGCGGCCATCGCCGGGGAAACTTCCTGGCCGGTGCGGTCCTTTTCCGGCCACTGGCGGGAGGAAGCGCGTCTCCCGCCCTCGGACCGTCCCTCCGCCCGGCACCGCGCGGAGCTCCCGGAGCCGCCCGCTGCGCCGAGGGCTCCAGGCCCGGGGCCTGCGGCGGACCCGCGGAAGACGTTTGACGACTTTCTTGTCTAAATGTTTAAATACTGAGTAATTTAAAAATTCAGCTACACACTGTCAAAACTTTTAACTTGGATTTGCCCATCTTGTTGAGTTAGAAGAATTCGATTTCATTATTTGATTAGAATTAATTGAATTACAATGTTGCCAAACTCAAGAAGTTCGCTGCTTGGGTTGAGCTATTTAAGAACCAAACGTGGATGTCCGTAGGAAGTTTTAATATTTGCAGCAAATAAAATATAAGGATTCACATCCAAAGCTCCGTCTCCCCAAGCGAGGTTTAGCCATAGCGTATGTACAGTATCTGTTCTGTTGCACGTCAATGTCTTCTTTGCAGTCGGCTACACTTACCTGCTTGAGTTCCAGTCAGGCTCATTCATTGCAGCCATGCATGCAAAATGTGTGTGCTATATTTTAACATTTAGCAAGAACAGCATTAAGTAAGAACCCCCCAGCATTAAGTAAGGACAAGTGAGACCCTTGTCCTAACTGGCAATAAGATTAACCAATTAGATCCTACAGAAACATTTTCACAACTCATGTAATTTAAGTTCCATAGACTTGACAGCACCCTGGAATCACTTGGAGAAACATTTAACTTCTTGGTGTCCTGCTCTTGTCCTCAGACACTGATTTAATTGGCGGGGGTGCCACCTGGGCCTTGGGACTTGAAAAGCTGCCCCTAACACACACACTCAACCAAGTTCAGGAACTACTGCCTTAGACTTCTCAAACCACAGCAACCAATTTACCACCTCTGATTTTCCTAAAATGTAATTACCTAATAAATCCAATAACTAATCAATACCTTTTTGCATGTATACAAATTTTGGCCAAGGAGAACCTCGAACTTGGAAATCAGGGTATCTTAATTGTAGGGGGATATGAAACAGGATCAGGCATATGCTGAATATTGGTGGAGTGCACTGGGGTTGATTGTACTATTTCCCAGCCCCGCTCTTGTAACAGTTTTGTTATTGAGATATAATCTGCAAATCATACCATTTATTCATTTAAAGTGTCAAATTCAGTGGGTTTTAGTATATTCACAAAGGTATGAACCGGACCATTCCCCCAATCAATTTTATTTTATTTATTTATTTTTTTTAGATATACCTTTATTGATTTCAGAGAGAGGAAGTGAGAGGGAGAGAGAGAGATAGAAACATCAATGATGAGAGAGTCATTGATCGGCTGCAGCCCACAACCTGGGCATGTGCCCTGACTGGGAATCGAACCCCGATCACCTGGATCCTAGGTCAACGCTTAACCACTGAGCCATGCCCGGCTGGGCCCCCCCCCCCCCAATCAATTTTAGAGCTTTTTCACCCTGTCCTCCAAAATACCTGTATGTTTTAGGCATCATTTCCCCCAGCCCTAGCCAATCTCGGAGCAAATCTCTCCAGATTTGCTCAATCTGGACATTTCAATGACAGTTGACCTTTGAATGACACATGTCTGAACTGCCCATGTGCACTTATATGCAGATTTTGGGGTTTTCTCAATTGAGGGCAGTTCAATTGACTCGCACAGGTCAAACCCACGTTGTTTGGAGGGGAAGGAGGGCAGAATTGTTATTATTTTATTTATTATATATTTAAGAGGGAGAGAGAAGTCCTTGCAGAAGAACAAATAACAGCAACCTGGAGAACAAATTACCACGACTACGGGGGATGCCCAAAGCAGACAGGGGTCCAGGCAGGTCCTTCTGAAGGGCCTGGCTCCATGGGAGCCAGAAAGGGTCAACTGGAAGGAGGAAGTCATCTCGATGGAGACGAAAATTTTTCCAAGAAAGTTCAGTGGGAGCATGGTGATTGCTGCAGGTGTGGGCAGGTGTTGGTAAAGACGCGCATAATCTCTCGCAGGTGCCAGAGCTGGGCACCTAGCAACCGTGGGCCTACCTACCAGGGGAAAGCGGAAAGCCAAAGGAACACTGGGAGTTGAATCTTTTAAAGCCAGGGCTCTCAAATTGTGGTTCCCCAACCAGGAAAATCATCATCATTGGGGAACCTGTCAAACGCAAATTCCCAGACCTACTGAAATGCAAAAGTAGGAGTGTAGCCTGCTCCTCTGTTTTAAGAAGCACCCCTTCTCCCACCCCCAATGTGATGCACAATCATGTCTGGGCACCAGTGATAAAGGTTGCTTGTCTGATCTGGGGGGGGGGGCACTTGGGCTGGGCAGAGCAATCAGCTTCCATCCCTGCCCTTCGTTGTCTGAGTGGCATTTCCACAGCATATCAGGGGTTCCTAGCCTTGCACCTGCAGTTCAAACCACATCTCAACAAAGCTTTCAGCAACTTTAGAAAATATATGTCACTTTTCTGTTTGCCAAAGGACCTCATGCATACATACAGCTCATTGTAGCTGTATGTATGCTGACTTACAAACTCGATCCATGTTTATGAGAGAAAAATTGAAACCAGATAAGCAAAAAGAGGAAAATGAAATCCACCTGCAATCTCACCCTCCAGGGATGAAACCTTATTGACATATCAATGTGTTTCTTCTTAGCTGTTTTTTCACAGCTAGAGCTGTAGCTAGGAGATATATATATATATATATATATATATATATATATATATATATATATATAATTGTGTGGTATAAGTACTTACTCAATATTTAAGTGTGGAGTGAATAAAGAAATGATTGAGCCAATGGTCAAGATTAGCCTATGAAACCAACTGCACACCCCCCCCCTCCTTGAAGACATCCTGGCCCCTTATGTTCCCAGAGCAACTGGGTCCTACGACCATTAGAGAAGTTCTTGTGTGTCTGTAACAATCAGGAGCAGTAGGTGAAGGGATCCAGGTTTACAACTAACTTTCTGGTCTTATTGACAAGTCCGGTTCTCAGTGCAAATGTCAACTGAGTCCAAAGTCCTGCTTGCTTGCTCCTGGCCTTCTGCTGCACTGTGGCCTCACTCCAGCCCCTCTGGATGTTTATCTGCTCATCTGTTAAGTGAAGGACATAGCTTGTGATCACCAAATGATACATTATATGAATGACCTTTTACAGCTGTAAGATGAACAGATGCAGACAATGGAAGGGCATAATCACAGAGTGGCGGGTTATGAATCCATTTTGGGGTTAAGCTCCCTTGGATCTGATGACACACCACAGGGCAAGTGTCTGCTTTAGCCGGGAGAGTGTGAGGCCAGTGCAATGACTACTTTTGTCAATTGTTGTCCTTCAGCTCTTTCAGCCATAGGGACTTTAAGGGCAAAATGCCCTCAATGTTTAATATCTTCCGGTGAAAACCGTCCATATGCTCTTTTCAGTATGACAAGAAAAACAGCAGAGTCTATTCTCACGCTCACTTGTGTGCGACTTGAGTTTTTGTGAACTGCCGTCGTTTGCCTCATTTCTGAGAAGCATGCATGTGCTTTAAAAGCACGCAACATAATCAGTCTGCAAGGCAAAGTTATAGAGCAAATACACAAATTCTCATCAATTTTCTCATGTGTAAAGAGGTGATGATAACAGCTATTTTATAAAATGATATTCAGACTTAAATTAAAAAATAATTGAGCTTCTTGTCCACCTAACAATTTATTTATCTTTATAAAGAGTAGAGTATTTTTTCTAAAGGCCCAGGGAGCCAGCCTCTGTCCGGCTGCTCTGAGCCCTGACTCCGGTATCACAGCTTTGTCAATTCTGAGGGATAATCGTTTCTTTCCGTCAAAAGGCTGTAAATGAAGGAGCTTTAAAATCTGCATAATACAACGTCAACCCACAGTTAATGATTAATGACCCAGGGGGCACCCTGAGCATCAGCTGTGCCAAGGGCTGTTTTCATTTGCGCGCCATCTAGTGGCCACAAGAGCAAACAGCACCCTCCTCTGTGAACGCCTTCAGGTGGCAGGGGTGAGGCCAGAAGGAATCTACTAATTTATCTTCCAGCAACTCAACTGGCCTTGGAAACTGTAAAGGTTAAAACTCAGTTCTGAAAAATGGCTTAATTCTTTACCTAAAACTCTTTGCAATTACTAGTTAGCAACTGGGCAGTTTTAATTTGATTAAACGATTTGTTTTGTATGTCACGATAGCAAGGGGGATCTCTACTGTTGGACTTTTCTACAACCTACACTTCAGTGCAGTGACGTTTGGGGGTTTTATGTGTGTGTTACAATCAGGGTGCCGGGCTGATCTTAGGCACACTGCAAAGTCACAAACCCTTTCAATCATCTTATCCTTATGAGTACATAGCGTTTAATAGATTTATTATTGCTATCGTAATTGTCCCAACTGATATACCTTAACCAGGAATCTCAAAATTTTTTTCATTATTAGGGAAGAGCCAGTTGCAGTGTTACTATCTTTGCACATACAGGTTTTTGGGGGGTGGGGAGGGGTGTCAGCTTCCTTCACAGTGTGGTCATTTTACTTTAAAAATGAAAAGAAGTAATTTAGTATTTGAAAAGTTCTTTTCTAGGAGTATGTTTATGTCTAGACCCTGTGTCTAATTGTTCCCTCCTTTTCATGTCCGCTCTGACCATTTTCACAGACAATATTACTTTTTCTTAGGTCCCCCTATCCTCTAAACCCCACCATAAATAAGGGTAGAGTTTGTCCTATTTACCCTCTTGTTCCATGAAGCCAGAACAGTGCTGATTAGTTCTTTGTAGAATAAATGAATGAATCATCCAGCATGATTTTTCTAGACCACTTAGACCAGAAAAACTGTTAATTTGTTCCTCCCATGTTCTTGTTGACCTATATGGATTTACTGCAGTCTCGGGGCTTCCAGTGGCCTCGGGATCATCGTCTGTAAAATGGGCTAATGATTTCTGCTCACCAAAAGAAATAAAAGAACAGTTCAGAATTTAAATAAAAAATTTAAAATAAAAAAAATTATTATTAGACATTAATACGTAGAGGAAGGCTAAGAAATTGGAACAAAGCTTCTAAGATGAGCACTGTTGGTTAGGAGCGCCATCTGGTGTCCTTCAGGACAAACAGCAGGCTGTCTTGTAAACGCCGTTGGTTCTGGGGGAAGAGCCCAATCAGAAGTTCTGCAGAACTTAAGCAGGGCCAGGTGTGTTCCTAGTAAACAGGGCGGCGGGATGGAGTTCCTCGGCCCCTCTCAGGCATGGCACCGCACAGTTCTCCCTGGCAGCCTCATGTGCTGGACACTGGCGGTCTGCTCACCCCTGGGAGGCAGGGGGCAGGGACTGGATGACCATGTGAGTGTCACGGTCATCTTTTCCCAGTGACTGCTGGGCAAGGAGGGATCTCCAAGCACAGGGAAGCGGGGCAGATTCTGAGCGATGGTGATGGGCCTGGGTTCTGTGCTCACCTACCACACACATGCACACACACACACACACCCCTTTTGAATGGAAAGTCTTGTGTGTATTTTACAGTCATAAAACATTTCAAGTCAGTCTAGACACATTACAAGGGCTCAGTGGCCAAATTTGGCTAATAGCTATCATACTGGACAGCACCGCTTTAGCTGAGGTAACCTCCACTTCATATCTACTTTATATTAGGCCCAGAGTATGTAAAAATTAGACTTGCACTTGTAGACGATTGATACGTTAATAAGGGTTCTGTCCAGTAGAGATGCAAATGAATACTTTCCAGTAGGAAAGATAACCCTACAAGTTGTCGTAGTATTGACCAGTAGGATATGAAACAATTTTGTATTTGATTTTTCAGGCTTCTAGGATTCTTTCTTTCTCTGACGAAATGTACATTCCATTCTCGGGTGTCCTGCTTGGAACTAACTTTGTCTTCCCACTCCCTCCCTCCCTAGGGACGTAAACCATCCCTTGACCCATGCATGAGCTCACTGCATGCAGGAATTGTGTTTGAACTTTTTGAAAATTGTACTTTGACATTTAGCTTGTCATAAGGGCTCTAGAGTCAGAATCTCTGGAAATTGTTCTAAAAATTGGGAGATACAAAACTTTTTCACCATCAACTTGAAATCAACCTGAGATCTGATAGATGTCCCATAGGGTCTCAGGCTTTGAAATAAGATTTAACAAGTCTGTGAGCAACAAAAGACCATTACAATTAGCTCCAAGGTAAAATTCAGATGAATGATGTGATCTTTCCACTCAAAATCGATGGCCTCAAGGAGAATGCAGTTAAATATTGCAATGCGATAAACTGTGCATTCTCATATGTACACATATCCTGAATGTAATGGGTTGGCTAACTTTATTTCATATTCTTCAGGTCTGGAAAGCTGATGAACAAAGTTGAAATATGCAGAGCAGAATGTCAGTTGCAAAAGGCAGTGGTGGAGCTGGATGAAGGGAGACTCCGGCTCAAACAGCAGACGCCCTCCAAGGAGGGTGAGGGAAGTGGCAGGGCGGGTGTATGGATCAAGAGCCCACAGTTGCTGTTTTCTCTCACTTCTTCCTCCTACCATGTCTGCTTTTGCAGGTAGCTAATCTGATGTTAATAAACCTCTTTATCGACCCCAGCTGGGAGTAATTAAAACCTTTTTTTCCTGGGTCACCAAGGGACCAGGCGAGTAAGAGCAGCCACGGCACCGGCATGCCTGCAGGTGAACAGCTGAGCTGATAACGCAGAAAAGAGGGAAGAGAGACAGCAGCTTGGGAAGGAGCTGGTGACCCTGCCAAGTCCTCAGCTCTCCCCACTTATTTTTACCAAAATATATTAGGATGGTAAAGGTGCTTTAATTATACAGTGTGAATAATTTGTTAAAATTCTTAGACCCAAAGTCACACTGATGGATGACAGGTCTAAAGTATTGCTTACAGCTGCTAATTCACCCATTACTAATCTTGTCAGGTTGTTAATTCCCAGAGCACGTGATCAGGAGCAGACAGTTTTTAAATGTTGAACGAATGTTATTCAGTGAAACCATGGGGTTATCCTTAGTCTAAAACAAGATGCCTGCTTTTTCATTCATCATTGAATTTATCTGTACAACCCCTTTTGTAACCTACCACAATGGGTTTGCTGCTTGTTAGTGTCTGAGCCAAAGGCACACAAGTCTTGTTGGAAGAAAAGTTTTTTTTTTAACTGTGACAAGTAAGGGAGTTAGGGGAATAATTTTCAAAGTCCCCAGGAGAAAGGCTTAGATGTGGCTTATATACACTGTTTGGTTAATTACATGCTGATTTCTTCTTTGCAGTTGGCTCAGCTTATCCGGATTTGGCTAATTACACTTGACTTCTTTGCAGTGGGCTAAACCTGGTCAAGTTCATCAGGTTTGCCCCCGTGTCTGCAAAATCTTGTGCTACATTTTAACATTTAGAAAGAATTGCATTTAGTAAGAACCACCCTGACCTTGAGACCTTTGCACTCACACTTTTCATCAGCACAATCTAAGCCTGACACCTTTATCACATATTTTCACATAGACACGTTTAAACAGGAATTTCTGGTGAGTTCTCATACTTCCTTTGTCCTTAAACATAAAATATATTTATATTAAATATATGAGCAGAACAGTTACTCAGCCTTTTCTCTCAAGAATAAATTGCAATTGCTTAGAACCAAAGAACGAAATAGGAAGTAACAAAAGTTAAAGTGGCAAAGAAAATTTTGCAATGGAATACATAAGGCCAACTCTAGAGGGGTGGGAAGAGGTGAACTCATCAACAAAAAAGGGTAGACCTTATATGTTCTAGTACTTTTCCTCTATTTCTGTTTTAAATTTTGCTATCCTTTTTTTTTTTTTTTTGTTTCAAGTCGATAGTGCATCCTATAAAGTCAAAGTGGCTCTTATTAAAGACAGTAGCTTTATTTCCATCTATATGTTTGAGTTCACATTAGAGGGTGTCCTTCTATGTCATGACCTGTTAGATATTGTTACTGGAGGAAACCCAACATTTTCATGTGCCAACATTCATCTCTTTATTGATGCATACAAAGATAAATAAGTGCTTGTTTGAAAACAAATCATCTCAATGTTGCTCGCTGCCACGTCTTTTGGGGGCACCTTGCAGGCTTAGGGGGTCTTCCTTCTTCTCTCATACGCCTGTTCTTGAGGACCAGACCCCGTGCCTTGAACAACGCAGAGGGGAACCTCAGAGCTTTTTAAAAACAGCCCAATTTCTCGCCTTTGGAAAGTGAAAAGCGTGCCCCGCCCCCATCTAGGAGAAGACGGATTTGAGCCAGAGTTCCAATGTCTTCCAATCAAAGACTAAAGTCTCTAAGCCGCCACCACCCGGGACCCCTCCGGAACGTACGAGCCCCTCTCCTCCCTCGCTGACTGCTTTGGGCTGGTCCAGAACCGGGTCCCAGTCCCCAGTTCCTGTGGGTCCCTACGCAGAATTCAAAGAGGACCTGTGTTACTTCCCTTGCGAAGAAACAGAATTATCGGGAAATTTTAAATGAAAACCACTTCGATTTTTGTCCCCCTAAGAAGGTAAACATGTGCCCAACCACCCCTGAGAAAAAGAACTTTCGAGGGCAAAGGAGCGAACAGGTAATTTAGAAGAAAAACAGAAAGTGGTCTCCGGCTGTCCTGGAGTTCCCTCGGAGTTGGGGGACTTGGGGACGCCTGGGCGCGGAGTCTTCGCAGTTACAGAAAAAATAAATGCAGAGCGAGGGACCCGAGGCTCCTGGGGTTCTCTCCCGACCCACCCCGGGCGACTGGGCGCGGGGGGTTTCGATATTTTCCCCCTTTTGTGAAGCGTAACAAACACAACTTGGGCGCCGCGCGGCGGCTCGGAGCCTGCCAGCCGGGCGGCGGCGGAGCACCAATCAGCGCGCCCGGCGCCCTATATATACGGCGCGGCCCGCGGCGCCCCATCGGCGCTTCGCCACTTTCCCGAGTCCCAGGTCGTCGCCATGTCCGAGACCGCTCCCGCCGCACCCGCCGCCGCGCCTCCCGCGGACAAGGCCCCCGCCAAGAAGAAGGCGCCCAAGAAGCCTTCGGGGGTCCGCCGCAAGGCGTCCGGGCCGCCGGTGTCCGAGCTCATCACCAAGGCCGTGGCCGCGTCCAAGGAGCGCAGCGGCGTGTCGCTGGCCGCGCTCAAGAAGGCGCTGGCGGCCGCGGGCTACGACGTGGAGAAGAACAACAGCCGCATCAAGCTGGGCCTCAGGAGCCTGGTGAGCAAGGGCACCCTGGTGCAGACCAAGGGCACCGGCGCCTCGGGCTCCTTCAAGCTCAACAAGAAGGCGGCCTCCGGCGACGCCAAGCCCAAGGCCAAGAAGGCGGGCGCGGCCAAGCCCAGGAAGCCCGCGGGCGCCGCCAAGAAGGCCAAGAAGGCTGCGGGGGCCGCCACCCCCAAGAAGAGCGCCAAGAAGACCCCGAAGAAGGCGAAGAAGCCGGCGGCGGCGGCCGTGACCAAGAAAGCCGCCAAGAGCCCGAAGAAACCCAAGGCGGCCAAGCTCAAGAAGGTCGCCAAGAGCGCAACCAAGGCGGTGAAGCCCAAGGCCGCCAAGCCCAAGGTTGCCAAAGCTAAGAAGGCTGCCCCCAAAAAGAAGTAGGGTGTCTGAACATCTGCTTCTAAAACCCCAAAAGGCTCTTTTCAGAGCCACCACTGATCTCAAAAAAGCGCTGAGCACTCCATTTGCCTCCCCCCCTTTAACCTTTCTTTCTACCGCAGTCGTTGGAGGTACTTAGTATGCGGGCGGTGGGGAGGGCACGGCTGGGGGGGTGACAGGAAGCCATCCCCGTTGGGAACCGAGCTGCCGGGAGGGGGCCGCCCGTGGCCCGTGTCCTGCGGGCGTGGTTCCTGGTCAGCGGAGCGGAAGCGGCCCCGCCCCACGCTCGCGGGCAGGAAGGCGACTCCCAGGGACACCGGCCACTTTCTCCATTAGGCCCGAAAGTGGTTCGAAAGTCCCGCCCGCTCGCCGGTTGGCGCAGCCCCGACAGCCCGTGGTTTCCATCCCGGGTTTCATTGGACAGGAGCAGGTTCTGTCTCGAGGGGGGTTCGCGTTTGTTGGGCTCAGTTTGCCCTTTTCGCTGGTTGGAGGAATGTATCGGGCACGGTTTTGAAAGTCTGGTTGATGTCCTGGGGGCGCCCCAGCCCCGGGAGGAGGGGGCGCGCGGGCGCCTTCTCGCGCGTTCTCTTCATTCTCGTGGTTTTTTTCTGGCCACAAAAAAGCGCGCTTGAGGAATGGGTGTCACCTAGGTCTTCATGTCCCTCGGACCCTCTGGCTTTAGACTTGGGTGTGGCGGGTCCGAGCGCCTCCAAAACAACTTTTCGTCGCCATCTTTCCCTGGCAGGCGGGTCCGAGGCCTCGGCTCAGACAGACGCCTAAAAACTGAAGACGCTTTAAAAGCACTTGGTGCGCGCGCGCCGCCCGTGTTTTTACATGAAGGAGGAAAATACTGGTAAACTCGGATGTGTCTGTGGGTGGGGGCGGTGCCACTAGGGCCTTGGTTTGCACTGACGGCGCCACCTGCGGCGTTTCTCCTGGGTCAAGTCCCGCCGCCTGTTCAGTTCTGAACAGATTCTTCTCGAGACGAGTTGCCGGGACGGGGCTTCTCGGCTCTGCAGCTCCGTCCTTCATCTATTGCCCTGGTGATGGGCTGGTGTGAGTTCATACCCCAGTTAGTGGTGGTGTGACCCCTGAGTCCCCTCCATCCCCGCCCTACTGGACAGAGAGTTTAATCTTAGTTTTCTTTGTATCGCCAGCAAACAGGTTTTCCTTTCTTTGAGAGTGTAACACACACACATACACGAAGAAAAACGTCCCATGATTTGCAGTAATTTTGTGTTGTTAGTCATCAGTAAGGGGTTTGGGGTCATGGTGACTGGCTAGGAGTAAGGGAAGGGCAGTAAATCGTTATTTCAGGTTCTAAGGCCAGCTGAAGGCAGTCTGGGTTCATCGAGGATGTGGCCAGGGAGGGTCATGCAGCTCCAGGGCTCAGGAACTGAAACACAACTTATTCCATCTTCACTTGAACAGAAGCCCACACCTTGTGGCCCTGACTCAGGGCCTGGCCATCTTTTCCGGCTGCCTCAGAGAGTTAATGACCAGTAAGGAGAAGGGCCCAGGCTTAGGGGGCATGGTGGGAAGACACTGAATAGAGGGCTGGTGTTACATAGGAAATAAAAATCATACATTAAATCAGGACCCTCGGTTTCAGGTGTTTGTTGACTTTGTAAGCTGAAAAACATCTTAACTGCACGTTAATAGGTTATCTTGATGTGCAGGGTGGGAGCTAGATTACTTTTGACTAATTGCTATTATTATTTCTACTTATTTATTTTCCCCAAAGTCTATCAGGCCTTAGGCTAAGTAATTTCTATAATGGTAAATAGGGTGTCATGTGACTTCATTCTTGGGGCTGTTAGTCCAAGCATACAAACATATGTAAATTAAAGCTGCTTTTTGAGGGGTCTTAATTTCTGGCCTGCACCTTAAGCAGTTGTTGTCCATTGTCCTTGTGCATCTACCTTAACACACCTTTGAAATTCTCCCATTCAGTCTTCTTCCAAATTAGAAGCTATCCACAATCTTGACTGTCCTGTAATCTGATCCCTGCCTTGTTTTCTCCCATCTCCCTGTACTGATATCAAATGCAGAATAAAAATGGCAGAACTGCCATTCTCCACATCATTGTCAGTTTTGGCTCAACTGAACTCAAAAATTATAGGTTTGGACATTCATGTCGACACCTTCAGCATCATAAACCCTATTGAATTTTGGATACTGATAGGCAAGCCTTATCTTCCCTGATACATAAATGTATTTAGTGGATCGCTGGTGGTGAGTACTGAGGTCAGTTTTAATTGGCTGAACTACAATCCTATTTCGGATAGACTAGTATTAAGTTCAGGAGTCAGAAATATTTTTTTTACTACTGGGAATTTTACTAATACTACACTCCTGTTAGATCTAGTTGTAGTGTTTGATGGATTTTAAAACCAAGAGTAAGGTCGGGAGCCTCTAGAAATAAATTCGCTCATAAACTACTGTCAGGCTAAATTCAATTGAACTGCACAAAATGTGGTAGTGAATAAACCGACCAAATACAAAGAAGCCCAGATACGTGGATAGTGTGACTCGGGCCAGGGGAGTGGTCGCGCCTGCAGGACGAAAGGCGAAGGGATTAGTCGAAGTACAATGGGCACAAAGGTGTGGTAATCGCCAGAGCGAAGGAAGAGCAGGGATTAGGTGAACTGGGCAAAACTAGGGGGGTTCGGGGAAGGATGTAAGGGATCAGAACCGTATTGTACAACTCACTAGGGTTAGTATACGTGACTGCTCTACACTAGCAGTAATTACAACTAAAGAACTTCATTGAAACGTAGACAACGACCAGTTAACAGTAATACTTAAATATTTACCTCCTTACAATTTTCTCAGAATACGCTAATCTGCGTCTCAGTACATATAATGAATTACAGCTCCTTTTTATGTGAAATTGTGGGTGGCTCTGAAAAGAGCCTTTGTGTTCAAGGTTTCCGCCCCCTGGGAGTTTACGCCCTCTCCCCGCGGATGCGGCGCGCCAGCTGGATGTCCTTGGGCATGATGGTGACGCGCTTGGCGTGGATGGCGCACAGGTTGGTGTCCTCGAAGAGCCCCACCAGGTAGGCCTCGCACGCCTCCTGCAGCGCCATGACGGCCGAGCTCTGGAAGCGCAGGTCGGTCTTGAAGTCCTGCGCGATCTCGCGCACCAGGCGCTGGAAGGGCAGCTTGCGGATCAGCAGCTCCGTGGACTTCTGGTAGCGGCGGATCTCGCGCAGCGCCACCGTGCCGGGCCGGTAGCGGTGCGGCTTCTTCACGCCGCCCGTGGCCGGCGCGCTCTTGCGGGCCGCCTTGGTGGCCAGCTGCTTGCGCGGCGCCTTCCCGCCCGTGGACTTGCGCGCCGTCTGCTTCGTCCGAGCCATCGCCAAACGCCTGGGTGCAGGGAGCCGCCAGAAAGATCCGACCCTGTCCCCTCAACCACTATATATAAGGCGAGCCCCGCTCTCATTGGATCAGGTACCTGTCGATCAAGGCTCGCGGCGAAGTTATTGGAAGGCGGGTCCACTTCCTGATCCTAAGATCCACCCCGGCGTTTCGAGCCGAAATTAACTTCTTCCACCCACCCTTTCAACCGCGGCTGTTTTCTGTCCTTTCTCGCCTCTGCCTTTTCTCTACAACGCTCTTTGGCTTTTCTCCGCAGAATTTAAGGTAAACTTTACAATGATACATCTCGTTTGCTGAATAAAAGTTTAAATTTTGGCGCCTGAAACTGGCTTCCCTTTCACCTTTTTGAAAACGCGCGCGCTAGACGTGATTGGTCAACTAAGTTTTGTGCCTCATTCAAGTTTTGGAAGGCTCATTTCCCGTCAGTTTCATTTCTCTAAATGTACAAATTTAAAAATGTTTTATAGGCTTTTTCTAAATCTCTACTTAGCTTTATTTCGCATTTGATATTATAACTTCACTAACATTTATTTTTCAGTAACAAGCATTCTCATATAAAGCATTCCACAGTTTTATACAGTAAACTGAAATTTGTGTAAAATGGGGTTAAGGGGGAAAATCCTTAAACGTGAGAGACGGAGAAAAGGTTGTGTGCTTTTTAAAGTCACGCTGCACTGTTTAGAAGCTCTGCCCCAAAGGTATGACTCCGGGGCATGTAGTTTTCCTGTTTACAATCGACTCGGGCCCAGCAGCATTGGAGATGGGAGAGTTGGGAATGTTTCCCATAAGACGCAAAACCACTTAAGAAACCGAAGGCTGATTTTTATTGCCCCGTCGGTCCCTAACTACATTTCTATTTAAATATTCACTTTTCACCAAGGACTGTTGTTACCCCCGTTTCCATCATGGTTTAACCACGAGGGCGTAGAGAATTCGCCCCCTTAATTACCAGTGATATAAATGATCTCTGTACCCATTTTACTTTGGTGATGCTTTTTTTTTTAAATTAGTTCGCATTTCTATGCGTGTTTAGACAGTGACATCTACTGGTAGATTGAGAAAACTGAAGGTCATTTTTAAGCAGCTGCTACAATGCGGGAAATGCCAGCCCTTTTAGTGAAAACTGAGTGGCTCTGAAAAGAGCCTTTGGTTGAGATCGAGGAAGACGCTAAACTTCCCCTTTACTTGCCCTTGGCCTTGTGGTGGCTCTCGGTCTTCTTGGGCAGCAGCACGGCCTGGATGTTGGGCAGGACGCCGCCCTGCGCGATGGTGACCTTGCCCAGCAGCTTGTTGAGCTCCTCGTCGTTGCGGATGGCCAGCTGCAGGTGGCGCGGGATGATGCGCGTCTTCTTGTTGTCGCGGGCCGCGTTGCCCGCCAGCTCCAGGATCTCGGCCGTCAGGTACTCCAGCACGGCCGCCAGGTACACGGGCGCGCCCGCCCCGACCCGCTCCGCGTAGTTGCCCTTGCGCAGCAGGCGGTGCACGCGGCCCACGGGGAACTGCAGCCCGGCCCGCGAGGAGCGCGTCTTGGCCTTGGCGCGCGCCTTGCCGCCCTGCTTCCCGCGTCCAGACATAATTGCCAAGTAACACGCTACAAGAGTACCTAAAAGAAGGGATGTGTATGTGGTAGTTTGAAGAAAGCATTTTATAGCTAGACCTTGGACAGGGCAGTAGGCCGGCTGATTGGCTCAAATATATTGTATCCAATAGGAAAGCGTCCTGTGAAGCCCTTATTTGCATATACTCCTCCCCACAAAAGTGTAGTGATCACCCAATCAGAACTGAAGATTCTTCATTCCTGATTTACATAGAGAAACATATATACAGTGAATGAGTGCTGCCTCCCTTCTCCCCTAATTTGTGGAAAGTGCAACTAGCAGCACCACAGCTCTTAGCAGACACTATGCCTGAACCATCTAAATCTGCTCCAGCCCCGAAGAAGGGCTCCAAGAAGGCCATCACTAAGGCACAGAAGAAGGACGGCAAGAAGCGCAAGCGCAGCCGCAAGGAGAGCTACTCCATCTACGTGTACAAGGTGCTGAAGCAAGTGCACCCCGACACCGGCATCTCGTCCAAGGCCATGGGCATCATGAACTCCTTCGTCAACGACATCTTCGAGCGCATCGCGGGCGAGGCGTCGCGCCTGGCGCATTACAACAAGCGCTCGACCATCACGTCGCGGGAGATCCAGACGGCCGTGCGCCTGCTGCTGCCCGGCGAGCTGGCCAAGCACGCCGTGTCCGAGGGCACCAAGGCCGTCACCAAGTACACCAGCTCCAAGTAGTGTGCTTCCGCCACTGTCAAACCCAAAGGCTCTTTTCAGAGCCACTCACTTTGTCTAGGGAAAGCTGTAACTGCCACTGCTGAGCGGGATGGCTATGCAATTGATTTAGTTGGAATTCTACAGTCTATTCAAATTATTCTTGAGGCAAACTCAGCTTCCTTTCGATCTGAAGGGACAATTGGTTTTAACCTAAATATAACAGTGATGCTTTACGCAAGACCCGGCCTTTTTATATGTTCTCTTCATCCCGTTCCCCTCCTTGAGGTGTTCATTAAACTGCACCTACAATGGACACTTCCTTCCCTGCCTCTGTCTCTGATTTGCATTGGAATTTTCCTCCTGGGTAAGAGGTCAAAGGATTTGAGTGTAGTGAGCCTTAGGGATTTACGGCCTGGGCTGCTTTTCTGGGAGGAGGAGCGGTCCGGGCGGCACACGGCACAGGTAGGGGTGCGCTCCTTCCAGGGGACTCAGCTCGGCTTGGGCGCTTTGGGGAACAGGCAGCGAGACTGCGTGTCTCCTTGGGCCCTTGCCTCTGGCACATGCCTCGAGCCCTTTTCACACAGGGGAACTGAGGCTGCTTTAATTAGAACTGTTTACCGACGGACACAGTCAATCTAGAACGCGGGTGAATTTTTCTTACATCCCAGAAGTCGGGGCTGCCACTTCTTGTGCCTTTGAGGGTTCTGGGCTGCCCCTGGACCTAGTTGGGAACAAAGGATTTGAATTTCCCGCCGTTTATGTCCGGCGCCACCCTGTGGCTGACAGCGCGGGCTGGGGGTGGGGTGGCCGGGATGGAGAGGGAGATGCGCTGGTTTTTTCTTTGCAAACATTTTGCAGAGAATCTGGGACTCCAAAAATAATCTCAGACAGGAAGAGCCTTGCTTGAGGAAGAATGGTCGGAGGGCCTGTCTAGGTTCGGGTTGAGGGAGCAAAGGGTGAAGAATCAGCTGTTCACTGTGTATTACAAAGGAAAAAGATTTTCCTTGGGTTTATGAGCACGATGTAGATGACATACAACAAAGTCTGTGGATGGAGCAATAAAATCTAAACTTTAATTTTTTAAAAAGGAACCCCTTTTAAAGGGAAATGAAAATTTAATGTATCCCAGAGCCCAACATAACCGCTGACCACTCTATGAGAAATACTTCCTTTCTCAGCACACACAAAATATAGTTGTGAAAAAGACACTTGCCTTAAAATCAATACTTTTTGCTGTTTAGACTGTAACCCCCCCCCAAAAAAAGATTGTCAGTGAACACAGGTATAGTTTAAGAATCACGAACCATTGTGTTCTTCCCCTAAGGGGGAAGATCTAGGTAGTAAGATTATCTCTTATCCTATTAAAAATTATTTCCTCAGGAGGGGATTATTTTCACCCCATCTTGTCGTGTATAATTTTGCCTGCCTGCTTGCTTTCAATGATTCCTCCCCTTGCATTTCTTTCTAATATTTGATATTTTACCAAATGCTATACTTTTAGTTGACAAGCTTAGGCCTCTTAAACTCAAGCCTAGAAACTTTTGCCATCTGTTCTGATACCTGACTGACGTTTCACAAGTGAATGAGGATTTTTTTTTTAAAAAATCACCCTGGCCAGTGTGGCTCAGTTGGTTGGGCACCATCACATGCACCAAAAGGTTGCTGGTGTTATTTCTGGTGAGGGTACAGGCCGGGGTTCTGGCTCGATTTCCTGCATGCAGGAGGCAACCGATCAATTTTCTGCTCTCATGTCAATGTTTCTCTCTCCCTCTCTTTTCCTCTCTCTCTAAAAATCAATACAAATATAAAAATTTTTAAAAAGAAACAAAACAAGATGTCTAGACTCTGCGGTAGCTCACAGATCTATTAGTGTGAAGTAGTGACAAAACAGAAAAAATTTTGTTAATCTCCGCAGTTGATTCTGACCAGGCACCAACTTTGAACACAGCAGAACCAGTGGCCAAGCTGATCAACGTGAAATACTTGAAGTGTTAGCAAACTAGGGGATTAACTGCTTAGGGTGATCTATTCAAGGAGACATGGTTGTCATTCGGTAGTTTTATTTACTTGTAGCAAGTAAAGGAGGCAGGGATTCACATCCAAGGCTGTGTCTCCCAGAAGGGAGGCTTAGCTCTGGCTTATACACACAATTTCCTCACTTACAGGTTGATTTCTTCTTTGCAGTTGGTTATGCTTATCTGGTTGGGTTCTGGTCAAGCTCAACCCATCAAAGCTGTGTCTGCAAAATAGTGTTGTACATTTTAACATTTAGCAAGAATACCATTTAGTAAGAACTAACTGGAGCTTGAAACTGTTGTCATAATAGAAGGGTTTATATACCCCCTTCCCTAAGGAATACCCACATTTTCTCCAGAGCTGCTGTCTCTGAGTTACAAAGAAATCAGAGAAAAATAACCTGGACAACATCCCCAAATCTCCTTTCAGTCATGGAGTTTTCCCATGTTCCCTATTTAACAGCAGAGTTCTGGATGCCTGGACCTAGACGAAGAGGATTGGGAGAATTTTAATTTGGAAGGAGGTCTGAAAAGAGAAGAAAGGTTAACAAAGAAACAGGAAACAGGAGATCCAGAGACTGTTGGGAATGAGAAGGCACAGGATATAAGGAATGCCCTGGTCCCTGCTTCTTGGCAGGTGAGAGGACGGGGAATTTTAATTTTTTTTCAGTGTCTTTTGGCCACAATGAGTCTTTCATGTCTTTTCATTTTCAGTAAATAATATGTACATTTCAGTGAGTTTTTTAAAACTTTCTTGAAAAGTAAAACCTACCCATTATTTAAAAATAATAACCATTGCCAATAATCCTAAATAAATTAATAGGAATCAATTGTAATTCCATCATCCAGGAACATTTTGGCCACCAATTTTCCAGAAATTTACCTTGTGTCAGTCTACAAATACAGATATATAAATGTTGTATAAATGAGGCCATAATTCTTGTTTTTCTTTAAGATTAATTAAGAGGGTCTCAGGTTCAGTTCTGGTCAAGGGTATTTACCCTGGTTGCACTCTCATTCCTCAGCCTGGGTCAAGGCATGTGCGGGAGGCAACCAATCAATGTGTCTGTCTCGCAGCAATGTTTCTGTCTCTGTCTCTCCCCCTCCCTTCCACTCTCTCTAAAAAAATCAACGGGAAAAATATCCTCAGGTGAGGATTAACAACAACAAAACTATTTAAAAATACCATAGATTACATGGTTTAAACAAAGAACATTTATGTCACTCTTTTCAGCCCTCTAACCACAGGGATGCAGTAGGATATGCAGAAAGATGCCATTTTCTGAAATCACCAGCATCCTGTGTGTTGTACCCAAATGGGAAAAGAAGGGCCTGGGGGTTGGGAATGGCCCTGGGAAATGATGGTAAAGGCTTTTGCACCCAGGAGTTCAGAGTCCTTGGTCTCATTAACTCAGTGTTACCTTTGCACAGTACATAACCAGTCTGGGTCTCCCAGTTTCGCAGTTTCTAAATTGAAGACAATACTCATGCTATAAACTAGCAGTGTTATCCTTGAATGCCTCCTAGGTAAGGTCTGGATGAAGCAGAGGCACCTTTGCTGTCCTAGGTCAGGGGCTATCTTAGGCCAGTTTCTCCTTTCAGTTTTCATTGTACAGATAGTTTAAGAAGACTTGGGCGACCAAAAATATTATTTTTCCTTTCTCCCTATATTCTGAGCTCTAAAAGAGTTCAGAATACCTCTTCAATGTTATCTATTTAGAAATTGCCCTGCATTTGTTTACAAAATCATGAATCACGATCCAGGAAAAGGAAGAGTAACCAAATGTCAGGACAATGAGGGCAATAATTTCTGTTCGATTGCCTGTAAGATAGTATTTAGAGCAAAATAAATTGATTTCAACTATTTGTAAAACAGTCAAGTTGCTCAGAGGAAACAAAAACCTCGTTGTGTATGCAAATGAGGGAGGCAGGCTCTCAGTTTCCATTGGTTATGGGAAACCGCCTGCAGGCTACCTCCAGTTAGTATAAATACTAGTCTTGTTCTTCCTTTGGCTCCATTCCCCTCGCCTCTCCTTCACGAAGTACTTTCAGCTTTTCTTAGAAGTCATGTCTGGACGCGGAAAGCAGGGCGGCAAGGCGCGCGCCAAGGCCAAGACGCGCTCCTCGCGGGCCGGGCTGCAGTTCCCCGTGGGCCGCGTGCACCGCCTGCTGCGCAAGGGCAACTACGCGGAGCGGGTCGGGGCGGGCGCGCCCGTGTACCTGGCGGCCGTGCTGGAGTACCTGACGGCCGAGATCCTGGAGCTGGCGGGCAACGCGGCCCGCGACAACAAGAAGACGCGCATCATCCCGCGCCACCTGCAGCTGGCCATCCGCAACGACGAGGAGCTCAACAAGCTGCTGGGCAAGGTCACCATCGCGCAGGGCGGCGTCCTGCCCAACATCCAGGCCGTGCTGCTGCCCAAGAAGACCGAGAGCCACCACAAGGCCAAGGGCAAGTAAAGGGGAAGTTTAGCGTCTTCCTCGATCTCAACCAAAGGCTCTTTTCAGAGCCACTCAGTTTTCACTAAAAGGGCTGGCATTTCCCGCATTGTAGCAGCTGCTTAAAAATGACCTTCAGTTCTCTCAACCTACCGGTAGGTGTCAGTGTGTAAACGCCTAGTAACGCGAGTATAACTCCTATAAAAACAAAAACTTAACATCAGCAAAGTAAATCAGGTACATCACGGGTACTTAAGGGAGTGAATGCTCAGGACCTCGGGGTTAAACCGGAAAGAAAAGGACTGGAACTGCAGTTTGGTGAAAGGTGAATATTTAATTAGGAATCTTGTTAGTGACGGACAGGTTAAAAGCCATCCTTCAGTCTGGAGTTGTTTTGCATTTTAATGGAACAAGTTATCCCCAACTCCCCTCTCTGGGACTGTCGTTAATTGTAAATAGGAAAATAATAATGCCCCGGGTGCATGTGTTCCAGCAGAGCTTCTTAGCACAGGGTCCCGCGTACCTTTAAAAAGGCACAGTAATGTTTTAGTAGCACAGGTCTGAGGACATTTTTTCTTAACTCCATTTTACACAAATCTCATTTGAAAGCACAAAACATTGTGGAATGCTTTATGTGAGAATGCTAGTTAATGAAAAGTAAATATTAGTGTAGCTGTAATATAAATGCGAAATCGAGTTAAATAGACATTTGGGAAAAGCCTATAAAACATTTTTAAGTCTACATTTAAATAGAGAAATGAAACTGACGGGAAATGAGCCTTCCAAAACTTGAATGAGGCACAAAACTTAGTTGACCAATCACGTCTAGCGCGCGCGTTTTCAAAAAGGTGAAAGGGAAGCCAGTTTCAGGCGCCAAAATTTAAACTTTTATTCAGCAAACGAGATGTATCATTGTAAAGTTTACCTTAAATTCTGCGGAGAAAAGCCAAAGAGCGTTGTAGAGAAAAGGCAGAGGCGAGAAAGGACAGAAAACAGCCGCGGTTGAAAGGGTGGGTGGAAGAAGTTAATTTCGGCTCGAAACGCCGGGGTGGATCTTAGGATCAGGAAGTGGACCCGCCTTCCAATAACTTCGCCGCGAGCCTTGATCGACAGGTGCCTGATCCAATGAGAGCGGGGCTCGCCTTATATATAGTGGTTGAGGGGACAGGGTCGGATCTTTCTGGCGGCTCCCTGCACCCAGGCGTTTGGCGATGGCTCGGACGAAGCAGACGGCGCGCAAGTCCACGGGCGGGAAGGCGCCGCGCAAGCAGCTGGCCACCAAGGCGGCCCGCAAGAGCGCGCCGGCCACGGGCGGCGTGAAGAAGCCGCACCGCTACCGGCCCGGCACGGTGGCGCTGCGCGAGATCCGCCGCTACCAGAAGTCCACGGAGCTGCTGATCCGCAAGCTGCCCTTCCAGCGCCTGGTGCGCGAGATCGCGCAGGACTTCAAGACCGACCTGCGCTTCCAGAGCTCGGCCGTCATGGCGCTGCAGGAGGCGTGCGAGGCCTACCTGGTGGGGCTCTTCGAGGACACCAACCTGTGCGCCATCCACGCCAAGCGCGTCACCATCATGCCCAAGGACATCCAGCTCGCTCGCCGCATCCGCGGGGAGAGGGCGTAAACTCTTTGCCATCTCAAATTCAACTGAAACCCAAAGGCTCTTTTCAGAGCCACCTACCATTTCATTTAAAAGAGCTGTACGCAAAGGCCTGGGACTTGTTTCCCGGGGAAAATTCTGAGGTTTATTTTGCAAATAACTGCATGCTCGGGCGTATTTTAAATCACTATTTGCTGGAAAGCCTCAGCCACCCAAAGGTAAGCCTTGAAGACACCAGCATTGGAATTCCTATCCTGAAGTTGTAGGGATAGACTTGAGGCTTTGTCTAACTCAAACTGGCTCTGGGATATACAAAGCGAACCCTGGCCTTGGAAGTTAAATATATGTAATAGTCCTAAAATGGCAATATTAATGGGAAGAGAATCGGGACAAGAATGGTCTGCTTCTGCCCTTGTAGTGTGTGGGTTCTCGATTTGGTGCAGAAAAGAATTCAGGAGAATCCAGGTGATTTTCAGAGTATGTGTATTAAATGTGGGATAGTGAAGCAAGCAAGTGCCTTGGTTAGAGGAAGCAACAGGAAACAGACTAGGCAGGGCTACTTTGGCTCCAGAAAAGTCATGGCAAAGGAGGGCCATGTTGGGGTTGTTGTCAGCTCAGTGGTGAGTCAGGAAAAGGGGGCCTTGTGCACAGGTCGAGGGAGTTAGCACAGGTCAGAAACCACAGTCCCAAAATGGTGCTAAAATTTCAAGATACCAAGCCTAGATTTAATACCTGATGTAACTGCAGTTTCAACCTTTCCCAACAATATAATCAATCCACCAATCTGGAATTTTCTGGCCAAGTACTAGTAATAGTAAGGTAATCGGTTACCTGGGCCCTCTCCAACTCTGGAGAAGCCAATCTGCATGATAAAAACCGTCTTACTCTGTTTTCCCAAAGAGAAATCCTTTCTTTTGTTAATAGCTCCTTGGCTCCATCCGTGTTCCTATAAAAATTTGTTTTGTACAACCCCTAGAAGCACCCTTCTAGTTGTAAGTAGGATGCTGCCTGATTCATGAATTGGTTAATAAATCGATTAGGTCTTCAAATTTACTCAGTTTAATTTTGTTTTTAGCAACAATAAAAATCGTCTCATTTTTAACATTGTCTTGAATTCTAAGGACATGATTTATATCTTAATCCTCTCATGTATTAGCTCAGCAAATTTTTAAAAATAATGTAAACATCTAGGAATGACCGTATTTTTATTGTTTTCATTTGCATAAAATTCCTTTTCCTAGTTTTAGAGTTTATGAGAGCTTTAGTTGAATTCCATGCAGCAAACCCAGGAAAGGACGAGCACCCTCCTCCCTATGTCCTACACTTCAGAAGAGTAGGCTATTTGCCCCTGGAATTTACATTCTTTCAAATCTGCAGTCCTTCACTGTTTAAATGTGCATGCTCTGTTTAAATTAAAGCACACTGTACATGCTGGTGTTATATTGGAAATGTTTTGAAAGACTTCCATGTGCTTTAGTCCTATCCATATTATAAATTCTTTGTTTTAAAAAGAGAAGTCAGGGCGATAGGAATTTGCTGTCAAAGAACTATAAACTGTTACCAGAAAGGGGACCTGACCCTGAACCTAGCGTCCTGCCTAGGACCAGCTGGTAGTGTGTGGGCTCATACAGGAAAAATCCCACTACAGGAGTCCAGGTGAGTTTTAGAGGACGTTTATTACAGCTGGGGGCAATGAAACAACAAAGGGCTGGGGGAATGAGCCTAGGCTGGTCTGCTTTGCCTCACTAAGAAATCAGGGAAAAGGGGGCCTTGGGGACAGGTTTCGGGGGCTTGTCTGGGATGAACTGCTGCTGTCCATTGCTGTCCTGGTTGCAAGACTCCTGGGGCCCCTTCGAGTTTAGGAGCCTGTGGGAGAAAGGGGGGGGGGGGGGTTGTTCTCCAGGGAAGGAGAGTTCTGACTAGACCTTCGTTTTGAGGGGTTTTAAAGGTTGGGCTTTTGGGGCAACCCTAGGGGAGGATCTCAACAGAATATGCATCAGCTTTATGCTGATACCAAGATGAGATTTATTCTCTGGACTTCATTTGTTCTTGGGTGTGGTTGGCAAATGGCACTAATTGCATTTCTGCTGTCTCCCTGAGTAGGTGCTTTAAGCTATTTAGCCTCTGTTTGGTGAGAAGTGCAAAGTGTCCCTGGTGTAGGGAAGATAGGATTTCCTAGATGGCTGCAAACTGCTGTTTAACTCTGTCTCAGTTTCCCTCTTCCACTTACTAGCCTGTCCCATTAGCCAGACATTTTGCTTACAATGACTCAATTATTGACAAGTATTTATACTTTTTATGGAGAAGGCCACTAAAACTCAGTTTAATAAACTAAGTCAAACCCAGCTTCAGAGCAGCTGCTCACCAATTCCAAACCCAAAGTCTGGTGGGGTGGCAACGTATTTACCAATTTCTTTGTTTCTTGGGGTTTGTGGTTGTTTCAATTCCAGTGTAGAAATGATCCACGGGATGGATAAATATTTAAACACGCACACACACGACGTAATTTCTTTGGTGAATACGGCGGACACTCCTGTTGAGAATCTATTTTCTAAATACCAGAAAAATTTCCCTACCTCCGGGTTACTAGAGGCTCTAGAAACAAGGGCGGGGACGCGGGGCGGTTTCCCGCCTTTTCCGGTCTGTTCCAAACGAGGTCCGCCCACTTGTTACTTAAGAGGCTGCAGCGGGCGGTGTGGGGACAAACGGCGTAGAGTCTCCTCGTCCGTCATGTCTGGTCGCGGCAAAGGCGGGAAGGGCCTCGGGAAGGGCGGCGCCAAGCGCCACCGCAAGGTGCTGCGCGACAACATCCAGGGCATCACCAAGCCCGCCATCCGGCGCCTGGCGCGGCGCGGCGGCGTCAAGCGCATCTCCGGGCTCATCTACGAGGAGACCCGCGGGGTGCTCAAGGTGTTCCTGGAGAACGTGATCCGCGACGCCGTCACCTACACGGAGCACGCCAAGCGCAAGACGGTCACGGCCATGGACGTGGTCTACGCGCTCAAGCGCCAGGGCCGCACCCTCTACGGCTTCGGCGGCTGAGCCCCCGCGTCCACCAGCCAAACATTTTCACCACCAAAGGCCCTTTTCAGGGCCACTCACCTACTCAAAAAAGGCTGTAAAGTCTGCACGGTTATTCAAGACCGTTGCCTTTCGCAAAGTGTCACTACTGTGGTTAAAATCAAGGAAGTTATAAAGCAAAACTTATGTGTAGCCCCATAATTCAAGTCAAACTTGTATTTGCCCCACTCACTGCATTCAGTTAGAAGTGACATTAAACTCGTGTAAAGGATCAATAATGCTAACGAACTTCCTCCAAGATGCGAAATGATTAAATTTATTTGGCCTCGGGTGTCCGAGGAAGTTAGAGACGGGAGTTAGAACACTGCGCCCTTTGTCTAGTCAATGCACTTTACAAACTGCTTAGTCTCGGGTGACGGAGAGGCCCGGCGTGAGAATGGACATAAGCATGGCCTAGTTAGTTACATTTAAACCCGAGTCCACCCAGTTTGTTGGGGTGGATGATACTCAGCAGGAGTGGAGGTGGGGGGGGGACTGGTGAGCCCCAAAGTGTGTCAATCCTTGTGACATCGGGCAGGGCAAATTAAGAATTAATACCCACCGTTTTGCTGGATATGTCGAATTTTAAGACCTTGTTTCGTGGGGGCGACAGACTGCCCCCTTGCAGATTCGTAACTTGTAAAGATACTAAACTCCCGGACTAAGTATCTCGACGACGCTTCTACGGCTGCGGATCACTGGAAACTGCTCCTCGCCAACCATGGCCTGTGGTTTGTCCTTTCACAGGGGACACGGGGCACGTGGGGTCCTTGCCAGAAACAAAAAAACTAGGTACTTGTGAGCCTTATGTCTCCAATGGGGATACGGAAGTAACGAGGAACCCTCTAGTTTACTCACTCCTGCCAGTCACCCCCAGAAGCTCCCGCTCCCTCCCGTTGCGCCCGTGGCGTAGCTGCTCCTTTGTCCCCGCGCACAGACTGGCTGAGGCCTGCCCTGGAGGAGCCACCACCCCAACATCTGCCCTGAAGTTACTGCTAAAGGTTGAGCCAGCTGACACCAAGCACAAGAAACCGTGTCTACAGAACCGCCAGAGCGCGACAGCCGCGCACAGCTCTTTCCGAGGGAGTGGGCGGCCCTGAAAAGGGCCTTTGGTGGTGAAAATGTTTGGCTGGTGGACGCGGGGGCTCAGCCGCCGAAGCCGTAGAGGGTGCGGCCCTGGCGCTTGAGCGCGTAGACCACGTCCATGGCCGTGACCGTCTTGCGCTTGGCGTGCTCCGTGTAGGTGACGGCGTCGCGGATCACGTTCTCCAGGAACACCTTGAGCACCCCGCGGGTCTCCTCGTAGATGAGCCCGGAGATGCGCTTGACGCCGCCGCGCCGCGCCAGGCGCCGGATGGCGGGCTTGGTGATGCCCTGGATGTTGTCGCGCAGCACCTTGCGGTGGCGCTTGGCGCCGCCCTTCCCGAGGCCCTTCCCGCCTTTGCCGCGACCAGACATGACTTCGCGAGCACAGAGCCAAGAACAACTGGCAATGAAAAGGGGAGCTGACTCTTATACACAACTACCGCTCCCCCTTAACCCCGCCTCCCCCAGCAGATGTAGAGATTGGAAAGCGCGCCGGCGGGAAATGTGACGTTACCTGTCCCCTCCCTTAATCCCTCCTCCAAACTCGGAACTTGCTCGGGGCGGGGGGCGGGGGGAGACCCAGAGCTCAGCTTGAAAGAGCAAGGATTGATCTTTAACTGTAACTACTTGGAGGAACTAGGCTGAGAGAGCTAATGGTTAAAAAAAAACAAAACCTGTAAGGAAAAAACACACAAAAAGGCAAAGATTTCACGGTAAATTTTGGTAATCGCAGGAACTCCAAGATCACAGAGATGAAATCGGAGTTCATAGTTAATGATAAACTTGGTTTAAGACGTAGTTAGGCAACATTAACTCTAGGAATGCCAATTCTTCCACGTCCCTCAAACTTTCACTGGCTCTTAATTAGGACTAAGTTGAGTACTACTAATCACTTGTAAGGACCCAGCTTGGTCGCCTAAGCAGGTAAACAGTCGGAAGCTCCGTGTAAAACTTTTATCTGCATATACTTTTAGTCCCAAGCACATGCCTACTTACACTAAACCACTTTGAGTTAGGTAACTAGTGTCTTTCCAGCCCTTTGTTGGAAAAGGTGGGTGGCTCTGAAAAGAGCCTTTAGGAGAATGAGTGACCTTGAGAATCAGGCCCTCTCCCCGCGGATGCGGCGCGCCAGCTGGATGTCCTTGGGCATGATGGTGACGCGCTTGGCGTGGATGGCGCACAGGTTGGTGTCCTCGAAGAGCCCCACCAGGTAGGCCTCGCACGCCTCCTGCAGCGCCATGACGGCCGAGCTCTGGAAGCGCAGGTCGGTCTTGAAGTCCTGCGCGATCTCGCGCACCAGGCGCTGGAAGGGCAGCTTGCGGATCAGCAGCTCCGTGGACTTCTGGTAGCGGCGGATCTCGCGCAGCGCCACCGTGCCGGGCCGGTAGCGGTGCGGCTTCTTCACGCCGCCCGTGGCCGGCGCGCTCTTGCGGGCCGCCTTGGTGGCCAGCTGCTTGCGCGGCGCCTTCCCGCCCGTGGACTTGCGCGCCGTCTGCTTCGTCCGAGCCATGGCAACAAAAATTCGTTAAGGGGAACCAGAGAATGAAGTTAATATGTCGCCCAGAAGCCCTGCTGATATTTATAGGACGTAAAGTGTAGTGATTGGATGAGAACAATGTTTAGCTCTGACGTTCCAGGCTCTGATTGGCGTTTCTCTAAGCTTTTCAATAACGCTTCAGTTTCATTGACTACTCCCCTCTTTCTGAGGCCTTTCAAATTTTTGCTGTTTTCCACCCCATCCGAGTTTCATAATCTGAATTCAATGCTTTGAGCATTATATTTTCACAAAAGTAAATCACTGGCCTCAATGCTACTATTACTTTTTAATCCTGTATATTCCTTTAGTTCTTGGGGAAGAAGTAGAGGGAATATTGTCTCCTCGCCCCCACTCCGGCCCCTTGTATATAACTTTCCCACTACCTGCAGCATAATCCCAGATGAGGTGACAAATTCCTGTTAACTTTTGCAAAAACGAGGTCCCTTTGTATTGTTTAAGTTGACTGAGGGACTTTGAAATCTATAAGACATAATTTCAAACCGAGTAAATCATAATAGCTTTCACCGAAATATCCCTTGTTGTTTGTGCTCTGAATTCTACAGTTGGAGTTTTCTGAAACTCTTGTTTCCTAAATTCTAGAGTACATTTTGCCAGTTGCAGAAAAACTGACTGTGACGTTACCTAGCACCAAATTGGGTACACACAGCGCTCGCCCAATCATTGGATTCTAGACCCTAATGACTACTTATCATTTCCAAAATTTCATCTTATAATTTTTTTTTCAAGCTTGAAAGATGCGGATGTGGCTCTTTTATAATAGGATGAGGTAGACCAGCTTCTACTTTTTGATTTGTTAAATCTATTATATAGCTCGGCCATTAAGCAGATCGTAGCGGTACTTATTTGCATATTTAGACTCCTTATCCCAAAAAACTTAACTTCTCAATCCAGTGCTTCCGTTTTACAAACTGCGTTTAATTAAATGGCTTATTACCACCAAAGAAATTTGTTTACATCTTTCAGGAAATATTCACCCAAGAAACTATCCAGTCTTTGAGGAATATTTATACTTGTGTCATTATAATCGACTATCCTTAAAACTCAGATGCGTAGTCCCAATTGTCCTATTCCATCCAAATTCTTAGACAGAAATTATGTGATGCATTTTAAAAAAACAGACTCTCCGGGAAGTGGGAGATGGAAACAGCGGTGGAGCAGATGGAAGCGATTAGTGGGCACTCGTTGCTAATAAAATTCCTATGTCGCTAGGGAAACGGGAAACCCTTCCCGCCAGGCTTTTGCGGACCTGTTTGAGAACCGCGGTCGCGCGCGCGGGAACGTGACGTCACTGCCCTGGTCTCCTGCCGTCGGAGGCGTTTACTATTAGCGATGTTAACGTGCTTTCAGCGTAGCAGACGAGTTAAGTAATTTTGCGCCAGACGTCTCTCCAGGGCGCGCTTCCTCACTTTCAAAGTTACGGGAGTTCCTGCCCGCGCAGTGCCGGTCGGGTAACCGCGTAGTCGCCCGGGGCCTCGTTAGTGCCTCGGATGCTAGGTCTTGGGTTTAGTAAGTGAACGATGATGCCGACAGAGGACACGGGTCGTACACTTAAGCGTCTACTTGGTGAACGTTGTAGGGATTCAAAAGCGTCTAAGCTTCGTCGAGTTACAGAAGCCGCCCCGCACGTCCAGCTTGAGTGTGAAGTGAGGTGCTGGGCGAGTTCACGGCGTTGTCGATTCTCGTTTGACCAAATCACACAGGTCCTGTCGCTCTTCAGCGCTGCGGGAAGGTCATGGCACAGGAGAGACGGCCCCAAGCCTGCAGGCCGGGCCGACACCCGCGCTCTCCTCTCCCTCCGCAGCCACTCAGCGCAGCCCCGATGGAGAGGACGGTCCCCAACACCGCCCCCTCTAGGTGAAGTCTCAAGTGGGGGTTCTCAGGTTCTGATGACCGTTCACAAACGGACCGCACCCCAGCCCCCGGGAGAAAGCCTGTGGTTTTTGTCTTAAGAAGTAGCTCCGGTCCTGTAGCCCCGTCTCCCGGAGGTGACCGCGGGGTCGCGGCGCCTGGGCGCGCGGCGGGGACCGAGTACCCACGGCCCGGGGGCGGGGCTCCCTTCGCAGCCGCCGACGAGCAAGGCGCGCTCCGGGCGACAGGGGGCGCAGGCGGCGGCGCGCACCAATCACAGCGCGGCCCCTCCTTATAAATACGAGGCGCGCGGGCCTGTGGCGTCTTCCAGCCTCTCAGGTTCCTGCAGTTGGCTAGATCGATTCCTGCTCTCGCCATGTCCGAGACCGCGCCACCCGCTCCGGCTCCCTCCGCGGCCCCCGAGAAGCCTTCAGCCGGCAAGAAGGCGAAGAAGCCGGCGAAGGCCGCGGCGGCCGCCAAGAAGAAGCCGGCGGGCCCGTCGGTGTCCGAGCTGCTGGTGCAGGCGGTGTCCTCCTCCAAGGAGCGCAGCGGCGTGTCGCTGGCCGCGCTCAAGAAGGCGCTGGCGGCCGCGGGCTACGACGTGGAGAAGAACAACAGCCGCATCAAGCTGGGCCTCAGGAGCCTGGTGAGCAAGGGCACCCTGGTGCAGACCAAGGGCACCGGCGCCTCGGGCTCCTTCAAGCTCAACAAGAAGGCGGCCTCCGGGGACGCCAAGCCCAGCACCGCGAAGGTGGCGAAGCCCAAGGCAACAGGCGCTTCTAAAAAACCTAAGAAGGCCACCGGTGCTGCCGCTAAAAAAGCTGTCAAGACTCCGAAGAAGGTCAAAAAGCCGGTGACCAAGAAGGCCTCCAAGAGCCCCAAGAAGCCGAAGGCTGTGAAGCCCAAGAAAGTAGCCAAGAGCCCGGCCAAAGCCAAGGCGGTGAAGCCCAAGGCGGCCAAGGCGAAGGTGACCAAGCCGAAGACGGCGGCCAAGCCCAAGAAGGCAGCGCCCAAGAAGAAGTAGTTCCTGTTGGAACTTCGTTCCAATAACCCAACGGCTCTTTTAAGAGCCACCTATCTCTTTCCTAAAAGAGCTTTTAAGGACGCAGGCCCCTGGGCGTTGTAAGTTTCATCCCCGGCGCACACGCAGCGTCAGGAGCGCCGATGGACACAGTCCTCACTGGGTGTCCCAAGTCAATGGAAGTGTTTGGGGCTCCCGGGTGACAACAGAATTTAGGAGACACTAGGCCTTTTTTCCTCTCACCTGAGGTTTTTATTAGACCTATCCTGACGTCACATCTCCCTAACTAGTTAGTCGTAGGTGGTAACTACCTGTATCCGTGGTGGAGCCCCCGGCCCAAGCTGGGAGTCCTCACTTTTCTAGGCAGGGTTTCCTTGGTCTCAGGAAACCGGGGGCAGCACTGCGACGCGCTCTGCCCTGAAACGGGGATGCTGTTTTGAGTGACCAGTGAAACCTAAGGCTCAATATCAGCCTCCGCAGTAGATGGGGCAGGCGAGCTGTCCCGAGTGGCGGTGAGTCACGCGTGGACGGCGCACAGGTTGCTGCCCAGCCGGTGCGCCTCCTGCGGCGCCCGGACCCCGAGCTCTGGCCGCGCAGGGCGCTCCTGCCGGCGCGGCGCCGGACCTGGACCGTGCGTGGACTCGTGGGCCGTCCTCTGGTTTCCAGCCTTTGTCAGGACAAAGGAGCTTGGCTGCAATGGAGCTTTAGAGCCCAAGCCTAAAAGCCGTTGCCCGGTTTTTCTCTTTGTAGAAACAACTGCCACGATGGGAAAACATTTGAAATTCCACTCTGCCCCACTAAATCCTATTTCATAGGGCGCACCGTGTTCCACCCTGGTGGCGCGCGCACCACAATTAATACTTGGGGACACGCGCAGAATTGTCCCTTTAAGCTTTAGAAAATTTAATTCTGGGATTCCCTGTCATGTCTTTTTTTCACATTCAAGAAAAAAACAGTATATGATGAGCCAGGTTTACTCATTTTTACCTAACGCGACTCAGCTTTAAGACTATTTTTACATAGGCGCATATAAGTTGTTTAATACTCAACTGCTGCATTTTTTTAAGGTCTCCCCTCCCCCCGCCTTGTTTTGCAGGGCTCCCTCCATCCCCTAATGTCTGTCATTTCACATTCCAAGTTCCCCCTTCCCCACACTGGGTTCCTCCTCTCCTCTGAATTTGCTCGTTTACATACAGCTACCCATAGCCACGAATGGTGGTTTTGTTTTTCGGTTAGGGTTGTTGTTATTTACAAAATGGTGATATTATATACACTTTCATGCATGTTGCTTTTTCTTTTAACAAAACCTTGAGAAAAATCCTTTCAAGTCAAATCATCTGCTGACCGTGGTGTAGACAATGGAGTTCCAACCCTGAAATTGCTAGATTAATTTTATTATTATTTTTTAATATCTTTATTGATTTCAGAGAGAGGGAGAGAAAGAAACTTCAATGATGAGTCATTGATCCTCTGCCTCCTGCACACCCTCTGTTGGGCATCGAGCCCTGACCCTGGTATGTGCGCTGACTGGGAATCGAACTGCAATCTCCTGGATCCTGGGTCCCTGCTCAACCGCTGAGCCACACCCGGCCGGGCAAGGGTACATTTTAAATTTCAGTTGGTGAGTGCTGACATATCCTGGATATAGCTCTCCTCTCCCTCCAGCCATCAAGGTATGGTCTCATTAATTTCTGCAAGTCTACAGAGTAAAATTATTTCACATTGTCACTTCCTTTCTTCAGGTTTATTGGCCATTTGAATATGCACTTCTCAGAATTACCACTTATTCATTGGGCAGCCTGTCTTTCTCTTTTCCCATTGTTTTATATATAGTAAAAAACTAACCTTATACTTACCTCCTGTGTTACAGGTAGTTTTCTAATTTTGGCATTTTCTCCATATTTTCTTTGTCTATGATGTATTTTCCATTAATATGTATTATATATAATTTATTAAATATATTAAAAATTTGCATATTAGTTTAATTACAAACAACAATGGTCACAAAATGTTTAGTTTCTGCCTTTTGCTTTAAAGATAACGTCACTGATACACAATCATGAGATGTTTTATGGAATCTTGGTTCCTCAACCTGGTTAGATTATCAAACCGAAATTAGGAAGGCTCCAGACAAGATGACATCAAGAACTAAATCAGATTAAGGAAAACCTGGTGCGGCTTCCACAAGAACTAAACAATCAGCTTCACCCGTGACCCTCAACATTTGCCTCTAGAAACCATAGATTAAAAACCGTCGCGGAGCGTGGGTTTTAAGGGATAGCTTCCCATTTTCCTTGACCGGGAAGTCATCCAGACACACGCAACGCGACTCTAATGAATGCCCGCATCTTTGCGTGTGAGATTCCATCAGGACCCTGGCAACCTTGTCTTGAACTTTCAGACTGAAGGAAGAAATTTGAGGGGTCAACAGTCCTGAAGCTGGGAACCCCAGAGCCTCCTTATAAAGATCATTCCTTGCTTTGGAGCTGGGCAGGGAGAGTGTAGGTCTCGGTGGTATCTCAGGGTTCTTTCCACCCCCTCCTGACAGTCTGAGAACCAGGGAAGCCGGCCAACTTATTCCTCAAGGAGCCACCTATGTTCCTCCCGAAACGTTCATTATATTTTTAAATTACTGCTGCTTTTCATCTCCATCCTCTCTTGCGTTTCCAGTCACGTTCCCTCTGTCTCGACACCCCTCCTCCAGCCCACAAGTGTCTCCCATGCGACACCGCCACCCAGGCATCCCAGGCCTCCCGTGTCCAGGGCGCCTAGACCCAATTCCAGGGTATAGAGAGGATGTTTTTTTAAACGGTCAAAGTCAGGGTGAGATTTGTGGCTAAAGGGAACTTTCCTAGAGACAGTAAGCTGATACCTCCAGACTACAAGTTAAACAGGGGTGACACCACAACGTCAGGGTGCAGGGCGTCCAGGACAAGTATAGGAACCCAACGGGGAGTCTTCACCTAGTACAAGGAGCGAAGAAATTACGGAACGAGGGGTCTCCCGCGTGCTCCCAAGTTTGCCCAGCAGGGGGAGGCCGCTGGCTGACGGCAGGCGGACCACAGACTTGGGGGACTCGAATCACCATAGTGTCCACCCCCCCCCCACCCCCGGCATTCAGAAAGAACGTGCTGCTCAAGGCCTCCTCGTGCTTAGTCGGGACGAAACCCACGACCAGAGCGCAGCAGCCATCGTCGGCAGAGGCCTCGCCCGCGGCACCCCGGAGGCACCCACAGGCTGAGGCGCAGGCCCCCGCCCCCAGTGCGCGCCCGCGAGCGAGCTGAGCCTTATAAAGAAGTTCCTGGAATTTTAATGTCTCCAATGGGCTGCGACCTGCCCCATCCAATCAGAATTGCACAGATAGACCCTCATTTGCGTATTTACTGACCAGTCAGTGGCCCCCTAACAAAAATTCGCGACGTGCCAATCTGGCCAATCAGGACACTGTTATCTGGGCCAATCAAACGCTGCAAATGTGTATTCCTCATATGCATACAAGTGGGCCAATCAGGTACCAGCGCAGGCACTTTCTCTATATAAGCGGGTCTCCCGGTGGCCGTCGTGCTGCTATTTCTGCACCATGTGGGACCCGTGGGCTTCTTAGGTCGCCGCAGACTGATGGCTCCCCTCGGCTTTGGGTTAGTGGCAGCGAGCTTTTGTTGCCGGTATAAAAGCAAATATCCTGGTCCCCGGCTACCTGGTGTCCAGAGGCCAATGCGCAGTGGTCACCCCTCTGCGTAGCTGGGTCCCGAGGGCCCACCCTGCGGGCACTGCCCCCTCTGCCGCTGCCTTTGCCCACCGTCTCAGCTCTTCTGCAAGGCTTTTCTTACCCCACGGAAGGAACCAAATAGTCCTTCGCTTTCGGCCTGCGCGTCCCGTCCTGTAAGGGCCTTTTTCCTGTTGTCTCCCTAGAGCACCCTGAGTACCCGAGACGAGCGGCGCGTTCCAGCTGGGACGTGAGCGCGGGTGTTGGAAGCGCTCTCGCCAAACCCGCCGGGGTGGGTGCTCTCGGTGGCGGCCTGGAGATGCAGCTTCTCCGTCCCGCAGCTTGTCCACCTTCAGGCCGTTGCTGCCAGGCACGCGGGCCCTGGGCGCGCGGGGCCCTGCCCGTCTGCTGACCCGGACGCAGCCACCTGGCCGTCCACGGGGACCCTTCGGGCTCAGCAGGAATCTAACTTCTAGCCCCAGAGGTAGAGGGAAAGGGGTTAAAGGAAACGGGTGACAGTGGCACGCGGGATGCAGGCGGCCCCCCTGCCTGGCCCTGCCCTGCCTCCCCTTCCTGCCGTGTCACAGGGGCCACCCTGTGGCCCAGGATTGGGTGGTATTGAGATATTAAGACAATAATGAAACAACGCAACACCCTGAGCATCGAACTGATTGCTAAGATGATGCCCATGCCAAATTATCCTTTTGAAAATGTCAGTTCATCAAGCTTTTCTTCTATTTCCTCCTCTGGATGGACGTTGGGGCCTAACCATGCCTCTGACATCCAGAAACAACTCATTCGCTCCCTGTCCCCTACTCCTAGAGAGAGGATGTCAGAGGACTTCAAGATTTTTCTATCAACCACACGTTATTGTAACAGCAGTTTTATGGCATGTTTTGGTCATCATTAGCATCCTGTGCATGTTTTCAGTGACTTCACCATGGTCCTGTCATTAGCCAACTCAGGTGTGATCATTTAGGTTTGACAAGGAATGGGCTTTCCAAAATAAACCTGTGTGTAGTTACCGCCTACTTGCTCATATCTGATTCCTAATAAAGACAGCAGTCAATCATGCCAGCAATAACTACTTGCTGAGATTTTAAAATATTTCAAGATAGCTGGCACTAGCACTGTCTAGAAAATAACTCCTTTTCCACGACCGAGTCCCCATCAAAAATCACTTTACTCCCAATCTCCTCCGCATTCAAAGCTTCTCACTCTGGCCAGTTCTCAATCTTCTCTCCCACTTGGGTAATTGTCTGGGCAGAGCTCACTAGGTCTATGGCCTCTGCACTCACCATGTCCCCCAGCACCCTGGCTCAGATTATTAATCCACGTGTCTGTGCCTAGAAGACTCACTGCTATTTCTGTTTTCCTGCTCTTGTGTGCAGTGAGCAGAAACCCCTGCAGCTTTCCCTCACCCCCCACACAAGATCCAACTGTGTCAAACACACTGGGAGGACTGCAACCTCCTGACCTCTGAGTCACCCTGCCGGTCACCCAAGGACTTCTGGAAATCAAAGCTCTGAATCCTTTGAAGGGGGATAGAGAGGTCAAGGCTCAGACTGACCATACAGTATTTTACAGTCTTTATGTCCATTTCTTTCAATGCAGATTTATTGAGGATCCACGAACAGTACAGCCGTTCTGGGTACGGCGAAACAGCAGTGAAGAAAATAAACCATAATTCTGCCCCACGGCTTTACATTATTTCTCTCTGCTGGCTAAGCCAAGAAGGAGACTTCTCCTTTCCTCACTCATCCAGGGCCGGCAGGAACAAGGGAGAATACGGAAAAACCTGAAAATAGGGCCGTAGTATGTCCGAGAAGGAGGCCTTGGGGAAGGTGAAGATGTGGGAGCCCGTGGTCATGTTGTAGAAAGAAACAATTCCAACCTCACAGTCCAGGAAAACCCCCACGACCAGGGGCTGCTCCTTCAGATCCAGGGGCACGCGGGGCCAAGTGAGCGCCACGTAGCCGTCCTTGGTGCACAGCCGGATGGCCCAGAAGCCAGTCTCGGGCTTCTGCATCGTGCCCGTGTACCTCTGCACACTCTCCATGCAGACTCCTATGTCCCACCCTGTTCCTTCGCCCACATCCACCTCGAAGTAATGTCGCCCTGAGGTGAAGCTCTCACGGCCCAGGACACAGGGTGAGACAGTAAACCTCCTGGGAGAAGAGGCCTGATTGTCCTGGGGGTACCCCCGAGTCACTTGTCTCTGATCCTCAGACAGAAATAGTTCAGGATGAGCTGTGTCTGGATCCAGAGTCACGCCGACTGAGGGGAAAAAAAAGACATGTTTTTTTGTTGCTGAGAACACAGTTTGTTTTATTTATTTTTTATTCTCGCCTGAGGATATTTTTTCCATTGCTTTCAGAGAGAGTGGAAGCGGGGGAGAGAGAAACATCCATGTCTGAGAGAGACACACCAGACACACCGATTGGTTGCCTCCCGCACGCATCCTGAGCAGGGCCGGGGATGGAGCCTGCAACCCAGGTATGTGCCCTTGGCCAGAGCTGAACCTGGGGTCCCTTCAGTTCCGACGCTCTAACCACTGAGCCAAACCGGCCAGGGCGAACACAGTTTATTTTAAATAAAACCAGCCTGAGCTTCAGTCTGAGCCTTGTCTTGGACTAGTAATATGAGCTTAGCTTTGTGAAACATAAAGTAGACATCATCACATTTGTCCCAAAGGACGATGCAGAGGACTGAGTTCAGTGCTTGTAAAATGCCTTCACAAACCTCGATAGCTCCTTAACAGCTTCTTCACGTCAAAGTAGAGCTCAGGGACATTGCACACGGTGTGAATCTCCAAAGAGAGGGCCTCCGGCGTCTCCAGCCGCACAGCCTGACTCCTGGGGTAAGCAGAGGCCAAGGCTTCTTAGTGGTGCCTCCCAACAGCTCTGCACCCCATCTACCCCCCTTCCTTCATTCAACGCTCACCTGCTCAAGGCATCCTTCACATCCTGCAGGGGGAAAACACCAAGGTAAGTGTGGGAACATCGGTACTGACGGGCCACTGTCTATCAACGCTCCCTCCCAGGAAGTAGACAGCAGTCCCGGCCTTGGGTATCGATGGACACCCCGTGCAATGATGCCCACCCCAACCCTTGGGACAGTCGGTGCTGCAGGACGTTTCTCAACCTCTGAGTCTGTTACCTTCCTTGCTGAGGTGGTGGGAGCCTGTGGGCCGCTTGGGGAGGGGTCCAGGAGCTTCCCCCATGCTCCCTCCAGCCAGACTTGTCTTCGTTGACCTAACTTCCCTCAGAGCAGACCCTGGGAGAGACCACTTATCACAAAGACTCTCAGCAGGGGATGGGTGGATGGCGCCGAGACTGGGCACTGAGGTGGTGGCCGCAGGTGTCCCACAGGGGTGGAGCAGCCATGAGACACTGTCAACCTGGCAGTGTGACCGCCAGTTCTATTTGTGGGAACTGGAAGGAACAGCTTCAGGTTGAGTTCACCTTCGTGTGGCTCGAAGGAGGCTGTGCAGGAGCTCTGGACCCATCAGGAAAAGGTCATCACTCATGTTGGCAGCGCCACCTGGTCACGTGCCAGTCACCTGGATGAGCTTTTCAGGAGACTGTCTGACAGTCAGGGTTCTGTGCCCATGGGACAGAGGCAAATGGTAGCAGAAGTCATCCCATGAGTGCTTTGGCCAAGCAACACACCCCATCCACCAGTGGGGGGATATTTTTCTGATACACATGATGGTGCCCCGTAGACCAGTGGAGGCCACCTTGCAGATATTAGTCTGTATCTAAAAGAAATATGCCTTTAAATTTGCCACACGAATGTGCCACCTCTGAGCGAGGTGGGGTCCTTGCCTGTTCACACTCTTCTGCACCTTCCCCCCCACACAGCTCAGAATCAGACACCTTTCAGCCCTCCCAGGGCACAGCCTCACCTGCAGCAACTTCTGGGCGGAGCCCTGGCATCTCTCCTCCAGCTCCAGGATGTGGCTCTCGAGCTCATGGCTCTTCTGCCCCAGTTTGGCCTCACTGACCCTCAGTTTTTCCAGGGTCTGCTCTCTTTCTTTCTCCAGCCTCCACAGGTAATACTTCTCCTCCTCCTGCAGGAAGCTGTGCAGACTCTGGAAGTCCGACTGGATTTTCTGTCTCTTGGCATTTATCTTCTCCTAGAGTCAAGAAAGGATGTTCAAACCCGTCCGGGATGCTCAGAGGTTCATGGCTCAGCAGCTGAGCATCTACCTATGATCCAGGAGATCCTGGTTCGATTCCCGGTCAGGGCACATGCCCAGAGATCCCCAGCAGGGGCATGCAGAATGCAGCAGATCAATGACTCTCATCATTGATATTTCTGTTTCTCTCTCTGCCTCTTCCTTCCTCTCTCTGAAATCAATAAAGGCATATAAAGAAGAAAAAAATGCTCAAAAGGTGGAAACAACCCAACAGTCCATCTATGGATGAGTCAATAAACAAAATGTGGTCTACAGACACCATCGAATAGCATTCAGCCTTAAAGAGGAATGAAATCCTGACACAGGCACAACACAGATGAACCTTGAAGTTAAACAAGACAGTTACAGAAGGGCAAACATGATATGATTCCACCTATAGGAGGGACCTAGAATAGTCAAATTCAGAGGCAGGAAGTAGAGCAGTGGTTACCAGGGCTGAGGGAAGGGGGGATGGGGAGCTAGTGTTTAATGGGGACAGAGTTCCAGTTTTGCAATATGGCAGTGGTGATGGTTGTAGAACAATATAAAAGTACTTAATGCCACTGAGCTGTCCACTTAAAAATAAAGTGGTAAATTTTATGTTCTTTATATGTTTTATGCACAGGGACACACAAAAGAAAGTTAGCTCAGCAGCCATGACATTATTTGCCGGTGAGTCATGGAGCTGGGACAGTGTCTCCCAGTCCCTGCTGCAGATTCGTGACCAGGAGGCAGGGTCACTGAGTTTAGTCACCTGGATCCATTTCCTTATCTCTCAGCCAAGATGCATGATGGGAACGCTAGATAATTTAATCACAGAACTAGGGCCAAGGTCAAACATTTCTTTTTCATCTCATGGCACACGTAATTACTAAAATTCTGCACCACACCAAAAAATATTTTTGCCAATCTGACAATAAAAATAGGCATAATTTTGATTAATTTACAAAATAATAATTAACTACTCTTTTTTGCTCCACAGTGACTTTTAAAAAAATCAGGTGCCTATACTTGTACATGGCACCAAGAATTAACCAGTCAGATGCAACCTTAATATGTGATGTGACCGATAAGATGCAATTCTATTATATGACCTATACATTTATGGTTCAAGACAGGGCATTCACACCACATGGCTATTGTTGTATTGGCTGTTGTCATTTTTTTCATTTAACAACCTAAGGGAAAAGAGCTCAGTGCCCATGACTAAATAGTCAAGTATTGCATGTTTTAAACATTCTTGGGGCACACCAGTTGAAGATTGCTGAGTTACGAAGATAAGAAGAGTTTTTATTAGGGATAAAAAAAAGTTTGTTTGTATCTGAGGCAAATGCATGAAGCAAAAGCTCATCATGAACACCACACCAAGACTGGACTCTAACCAGGCCCCTAGGAGAGTCCAGTGACTCTCAGTGGGGGAGGGGGGCTGAGTGGCAGCTTTATCACAGTTAACTGAGAAGTATTCATCCTCCAGCCCAGGGTCCACTTGATCACCCTTGTGTGTAAGACTAACTCTGCTTTTGTCCGGGGAGACAGACACTGATGGTGTTTCCATATATGTTAGACAATCAAGATCCTCCCCACTGCCAAGACCCCAGAAATGAGGGATGTAAGAGTGTCCTCTGAGAATTCGAGTTTAACAAAGGATCAGGACAGAGGTTGGGAGGAACCCCTGAAAAAGGCAACACAGCTCAGGGCCTTCGGGAATGGACTGCAAGCTGGTATCTTACGTAAACATGACTGTAAAGGACTGCATCTCTGACCACGGGATCTGGTCTGCAGCTGCAGAAAGGATGCTCCATACAAATCAGGCTTCCTTGACCAGACTCATGAGTTTGAGTAACAGGCATCTCAGCCTGGAGTGACTTTGTCTTCTGAGTTCTGCACCTTGCACCATGGGAAATGCACCAAGGTAATGAGGCCCCCAAACTAGGAAGGTACTTGGGGGTAATGAAAGTTGGAAATGCAGTGGGGGATGCCTCTCCCTAAACAGGCACACGGATTCCACTTCTTCCAACAGGCATCGGAATCCTGGCCAATTCTTACTGAAAGGTGGACGGGATAGGAAGTAAGTTCTCATTGATATAGACAGCCAAGGGCATAAAAACAAATGGTTTCTTCTTGGGGTTTCACCTACTTGGTCTGCTCTAGTGAGACCATCACTGTGCTTTGCCCCATCACCCCCTACACCTAAGCTCTCAGACAGAAAATAACTTGAGATCAAGAAGCCCACATTTGCTGTTGTCCATCCTCACCTGAGGCTAATTTTTCCATTGATTTTTAGAGAGTGGAAGGGAGAGAGAGGGAGGAACATCTATGGGAGAGAGACACATCAATGGGTTGCCTCCTGCATGCACCCCAACTGAGCTGGGATTGAAACTGCAACCCAGGACTTGAATAGACATTCTCCAAAGAGGACACACAGATGGCTAAGAGACACATGAAAAAATGCTCAGTGTCGATAATCATCAGAGATGCAAATTAAAACCACAATGAGGTATCACTTCACACCTGTCAGAATGTCCACCATCAACAAATCAACAAATGACAAGTGCTGGCGAAGGTGTGGAGAAAGGGGAACCTAGTACACTGCTGGTGGGAATGCAGACTGGGGCAGCCACTGTGGAAAACAGTGTGGCGGTTCCTCAGAAGATTAAAAGTTGACCTGCCACTTGACCCAGTGATCCCACTTCTAGGAATATATTCTAAGGAACCCAAAACACCAATCACAAAGAACTTATGCACCCCTATGCTCATAGCAGCGCAATTTACAATAGCTAAGATCTGGAAACAGCCCAAGTGCCCATCAGTAGACAAGTGGATAAAAAGCTGTGGCACATTCACACCATGGAATACTATGCAGCTGTAAAGAGGAAGGACCTTTTATCCTCTGGCACAGCATGGAGGGACCTGGAGAGTATTATGCTGAGTGAATAAGCCAGTCAGAGAAAGACAAGTACCACATGATCTCACATATATGTGGAATATAATAAACAAAATAAACTGATGAACAAAGTGGACCCAGAGACACAGAAGCATGGAACAGACCGAGGGATCTCAGAGGGAAGGCGGGGAGGGGGGAGTGGTTGGGGAGAGATTAATCAAAGAATTTATGTTTATAAGCATAACCCATGGACACAGACGCTGGTATGGGGAAAGCCTGGGGGTGGGATGGGGGTAGGGTGGAGGGAATCAGTGGGGATAAAAAGGGGGCATCTGTAATATTCTCAACAACAAAGATAAAGAAACATTAAAAAATAATTAAAAAATAAAAGTTAATCTTATACAAAAATAAAACACAAACAACAACAACAACAAAAACTGCAACCCAGGTACGTGCCCTTGACTGGGAATCGAAACTTCCACTCTGCAGTGCGTGGGCCAACGCTCCACCCCGAGCCACACCGGCCAGGGTAAGAACCCGCCCCCCCCATTCTTACATTCCATTCGTTGATCTGCTTTGTCGTGAATGCTTTCTGGTTCACGCATTCCTCTTCCAGTTGCCTCAGTTTTGTCACGGCTTCTTGGAGCTTTTCCTGGAGGAAAAATAGGGTGACTAGAGCCTATTCAATTCGACAACTCTGCATTAGGCACCAAGGCAGCAGGGGGTGGGGGGAACCCCAGGCCTCCAAGGCTATTAGGATGATATTGAATCTGTAGGGAGGCCTTACACTCTGCCAGGAGGCACCCTGAAGGATGTATGTGCAGTAACACATTGGATCCTCTTGACAACCCTGAGCAGTTGGCAGGACTTTTAACATCGTTTCTGTGTTACAGAAACAGGTGCTATAAGGGGTGGTGGTAGAGCTGTGAGTCCAACCTCACCTGCTGACCCCGAGCCTGAGCCCTGTCCACCAGTACAGTCCTGCCAGGGAAACACTGCACACAGAGTAAGATGATAGTCATGTAAAAGAAGATTTTATGAAATACTATGCTGAACCATACATGGGCAGGGCTTTGGCACACAGGAGGGGAGCTCTGATGTCTGCTGGGGAATGGTACCGGGAAGCTGATTTAAAATGATTCAGTAGCTGTATCAAGCTATTAGGTTATCTTTCAAAATCGTTTCTCCCATTTCCATGGGGAGCTGTTTTAAGCCAAACCAAATTGCCAGCTGTGGTCCGCGCTGCAAAAAGCGGCACCTGGGCTCTTTGAACTGAATTCTTGAGAAAGGGCTGTGTCGCCCTCGCTATGCGCCAGAGCTGAGCTCTCCACGTATTCCTGTCCTTAAAGCCTGTCCCCGCTCCCCGGCCTGTGTGTTGGGGAGCGAGGTCCTGTTGGCTACTGTTCTCACCACTTACAGACGGGAGACCAAGGCACCAGACAGTCAATAGCTTGCTCAGAGCTACCCACCAAGGAAATGGCAGAACCGAGTTCACACTAATCGGAGTGACTCCTGGGCCTCAGGACCGTCACCCTGTGCTGCTCCTACTCCGGCCACTTGGTGGGAAAGAAATTCCAGGGGGGCAGCCCTGTTACAGTCACCACCTGCTTCTTGGGGTTGAAGGTATTGCCCTGGGCTGCGGGGTGGGGCGGCCAGTGTGGACACGCCTGAAACCTTGACACAAGATCACCTTCGCCTCGTTGGGGACGGGACAAGGAGCCCCACTCCAGGGTCATCTTCCTCAGGCCCAGGCAGGACAGAGAAGCAGTAATGTTCCCACACCTCGGCCCAGCCCCCACAGCAAAGCCAGTTTCCTGGACCTGCTTTTGGGTGAGAAACTTAGGAGCCATGCAAACCTCTCCTGCCCGCCATCCTCCAGGGCCAACCATTTCCAGATCTTTCAGCTGCCCTCCTGAATCTTGCTTACATCTCCCTTCTCCCTCCTAGGGGAATAAAATGAGTTTCACTGCTTCAGATGGTCAGGACACCCTGCGCTGGGACTCAGACTGAGCTGATTTGCAGGCTCTGGGCGGTCACGGGCCTTTCCCTACCCCCCCGCCCCTGGCTGTGCGTTTACCACGCGGTCCCCTCGCCTGGAGGGTCCTGTCTCTTCTCCACACGTCTACATACTGTTCATTTTTAGATGTCCTTCGGGACTCACTTCTGGGGAGGCCCCCCAGAGACTCCCTGCACTCTGTGGCACCCCTTCCCAGCACCCAAACCAGGGTACACAGGGCAGTCTCTTTCCCTGGCCTGCAGGATGCCTACAAGGAGGCATCTTTGTCCCCTATGCATTCAGACTCTGCCACGGGGCATTGCCTACTGTGGTGTCCATTATATACAAGAGGGAAGCGATAAAACATGCAGGCGTGGGTTTGCGCACAGGGCCTGGTAGCACTGGGACAAATTCACCATGGCAACAGCGGACGCGGAGGAGAGCCTGACCAGGACAGCTATAGTTCAGGGGCACAGCCTTGGGCTTCAGGCTGGATGATCGGAGGTCTCGGGGAGCACAGGAGCGCGGGCACTCACCTTGTAGCTGAGGCACACGTCCTCCAGGAGCACCGTAGTGTGCCCTTTGTGCCGTGGGGTGCGCTCACAGCGCCAGCAGATGAGCTGACCCTCATCCTCGCAGAACAGGTGGAGCTGCTCTCCGTGCTCCTCGCAGGACATCTCCTGGTCCATCTCCTTGATGGCTGCAATGAGGCTGCCCAGCTGCTTGTTGGGCCGGAGGCTGGTTCTCTGGAACGGAGCCCGGCACTGGGGACAGGAGAACATCTCCGCTTGCGGATGCAGCGTGAGGGGCCCCCTGCCCAGGAACCGCAGGATGCACGCCTGGCAGTAGCTGTGTCCACAGCTGATGCTCAGGGGCTCGATCATCAGGTTCAGGCAGATGGAGCAGGTGGCCTCCTCCCTCATCTTCTTGCTGGCTGTGGCCGAGGCCATGCCTCTTCCCGCGAAGCTCCAATGCTGGGTCCAGAGATTTCCCGCAGTGGTGGAGACACGCCTCCCCTGGTCTTGAGGTCTCTCTAGAGCTAGAGGCAAGAAAAGGTTTGGAATTTAGAAGATGCAAAAAAGGCAGCTGTGGAATAGGGTAGTGACATTAGGCGTGGCCGCTTGAATGTAAGTTTATTAAAATGAACTAGAATTTAAAATTCAGTTTTTCAGTCCCACTGATCCTATTTCAACTGCTTAATAGCCACCGGTGGCTCCACGAAGCCCCAATATAGGACATTTCCTCAGGGCAGAAGGTGTCGCTGGTCCAAGCGTGCAGAGCGCCAGGGAGCACAGTGGGGGCCTCGCCATTGCCGCAGCGAGGGCTCAGGGAGGGCGTGTGAAACTCCTACTCTAAGGAACATCAGGAATCATCAGCGATAGTTAGTTCCAGGACTGTTTCTTTGCAACACTTAGAAACGGGGTGATTCACAAAGGATTCCATTGAGACAGTCAGGGCCGACCCCACAGGATCCCCCACCTCACTCCCACCCGCCGAGAACAAAGGCGCAGTGGAGCCCTGGCTGGTGGTGGTCAGCGGTCAGCCTGCGGCCTGCACAGCGGAGGGCCTCCCGTTCCATGGCTGCAGGTTCGATTCCTGGCCTGGTCCGGGTGTGTGCAGGAGGCAACCAATAAATGGAAAATACATCCTGGAGAGCGGATTAACACCACGAAACCAAAAACATTTTAAAAAAACACGTTTCCGGGGAGGCCCAACCGGGATGAGGTGGAAGTAAGGCCCCCGGGAGAACCGGTTTGTCTGCCGCAGGTCAGCGGAGCGGCTGGGAAGAGCCGCGCGAGGCCTGGCCCTGGGGCGCGCGGCCGGTGGTTTCCCCTCCGGCCAGGACTGGTCTGGGGAGAAGGCCAGGGCGACTGGAACCCGGGGGGCAGGGGGGCAGGGGGAGGCAGACCCCTGCAGGGCCTGGGCTCTCCGCCCGGCTGCAGCTGCGGGGACCCCCCGCTCCCCTGGGAGGGAGGCGGCGCGCACAGCGACCTTCCTTCCAGCTGACAACCGGCCGAGCAGAAGCAGGGACCGGCCACAGCTGCGGGGTGGCCGCTCCCCCCAACAACCAGGAGTCACTGGGAGCCACAGGACTCCTTGGGGACGTCCCTTCCTGGGCGGTGGTTTCCCCCAGGGCGCCCTCGGGGCTCCATGGCTGAGGTCCCGCGTCCCGGGCCCGGGCCTGCCCCTGGGGCCCGGGGCCCGTCCGGCCCGCGCTCTCCTTAGCGCACGGCCCGCGGTTTGGCGAAAGCGAAAGCGGCGGCGGGGCGGCCCGGCGTCTGGGGGCCCAGCGCCCCGCGGTCAGAAGCGCCCCCCGCTGCCTCGGAGCCCCACTCCCGCCCACACGCCAGGGGCACGCGCCTCCCGGGGACCCCGCGCCCCCGCTCTACCTGGGCCCCGCCGGCGTCCCCGCGCCGAGCCGGGCGCGAGGCTCCCGCAGAAGTGAAACCGCCGGGGGCGGGGCCCGCGGGGCCGGAGGAAGCGGGAAGCGCCCCGATCTGCAGGCAGGGGCGGGGCCGGCGGCGGGGCCCCGCAGCAGACAGAGGGGCGCGCGGGCGGGAGGCGCACAGCCCGGCCCGACGGCGCCCCGCTGCGCCGCACCAGCCCCGGGGGCCCGCCGCCCTCGGGCGGATGTTTTTTGCTATTTTTAGGCCGCTTCTCGCTTCCTGCCCGACAGCTCGCGGGGGCGGGGAGGCCGCGGGCTCCGCCCGTCTTGGGGTCCCCGTCCCCGCTCAGGGTCGCGCCGCGGACTCAGACACGTGTCCTCAGCCCCCAACAGCCAGGACGGCGAGCGGCCGCTCGGGGCGCAGCCGGGAGCCGGCCGGGGGCACCCAGGGCCTGCACCCCGCGGAGAGGACGCCACGCGGGGGACGCTGAGACGGAGACTGTCCCCGCCCCGCGACAGACAGGGGACCGCCTCCAGGCAGCGCGGGAACGCACGTGTGGCGGGCTCCAGACAGGCCACGGGCGGCGGCTGGACCTGGGCCCTGCCCCTCTGGCCGGGTGGACGTCTCCCCACCATCCCGGCCCCTCCAGGACCAGCTGAGTCCAGCACCCGGCGGCCTGGGAGCCACAGTCCCGCTGGCCCAGCAGCGAAGGCTGGAGGCGAAACCCGGCCCGGCTCCTTCCTTTCCCCCGACGGGCGCCACTCATCAGCCCCTCCCCGCGGGCTCAGACCGATGGGTCTGCGGCCGACGGCACCTGTCCAGTACCTTTCCCCTTGAAAGCTGTTGCCGGCTTCCCGATTCCAGTATGCCCAGGACTTTCTGTTTGCACCCCGGCCATTGGAATGGCAGCTCCTGAGGCCCTGGGCCTTGTCTGAATACTATTGAGAACGTTGGTGCCTTCACCTTAGCGAACACTCAAGCTCCTTAGACGGGCTGTGTCCCCAGCAGCTCCCCGGTCAGTTCCATTTCCAAGGCTCTCAGGTCCGCCTGGCTGTGTGCCCCCCAGTGGTCAGTCAGGGCTCCTGGCTGCAGGCACCCGCCGCGCGGGCTCCATCCTGCGGCCTGCGGCTGGAGGTCAGGTCCCCCAGCAGGGCCTGGGGCTGCGAGTTCAGCAGCAGCCTCCCAAGCGCCCCCTCCTCTCGGTCTCCCTACCACTTTCTGTTTCTTGGGGCTCCCTTTTGAAAATCCCTCCGGCCAGAGAGCTGGGACTTCATCGACTCTGTTGCATTTGTCCCACGACAGAAAAGGGCATTTAGCCACACCGCTTTGAGACCACAGTTCCCCCGGCATGAGATGAAGGTTCACCCCCCCTTAGAGGTTTGGCTACGGAACTGCATGAAGACCGCAGTGGGAGAGAGGGCAGAAAAGAAGCCAATACATGGGCTCCCCCCGGCCCCACTCCTGAACGTCAGAAGCCCCCTTTCCCAGTCCTGGAGCCAGGCCCAGAGGCGGCTTCTGGACCTGTCCTGGTGACCCCTTGCCCGTTGTGGGTTGGTAAGCTGCCTGGAGTCCAGGCCAGGGGTACTGAAAACAAAACACGAAAAACAACAACCCCCTCCCGGCTCAGCGGTGCTTCGAATCTCCCCTTCCTCCCCGCCCTGCCTGTTACACTTTGTGTTTTGGAGTTTGGAGGCCTCCATAGCTGCTCTCTGCATAATTTCCATGTCTGACAGTGAAGTCAGAGGCGGGAGGCGGGAGGATGCTGTTCCCCTCCCCAGAACTGAACCTCCGAGGGTGGTTTCAAGGCAGCAGTTAGTAAGGTATCTATCACTCTTGGACACACTCAAAAAATTAATAATCTAGTTTTGTTTGTTTTTTAAAAAGACTTTGTCCAAGATGAATGATTAATATAAAATTCATTCTCCTCTATTTCAAACATAAAGCCATAATAGTTGGGAAATAGCAAACCTTGAAAACAATTAAACATCTCCCACGGACTTGGGCTGGCGACTGGTGCCTCAGTTGAGCTGCCCAGAGGATCGGAGACCAGACTCGCCATGGCCGGGATGTTATCACGGGCAGGAGACCGGACGCTGGGGTCTGACCTGGCGTGGTCCTGGAAGGTGAACCTGAAAATGTGAGTGGAGGCAACACAGAAAAGTCCCATAAACTCTGCTGGAGGGAGGGCGGGAAGAGGAGAGAGCGAGCGTCGTATCCCAGGTAATCAGCTCTGGGGAGAGGGATTTTCCATGAATGCGGCTTTCTTCCTTAGGTTTTTCTCTGTTGTTTATGGTTTTATACAAAGAGCATTTACTTACTATGGAATCAGAAAAAGGAGAGAACACATTTTGATTTTTGAAAAACCCAAAGCACCCAGATAAAAAAAATTCCCAAGTCTGGGGACCGGGAAATCTGGGCGAGGGGTCAGCAGGACCAGGTCACAGGGCCGTTTATGTAACATTCTGGAAAGTGACCTTTATCTGTGGTGCCTGGGCTCCCTCAGCGCACATATGTGGACACACAGTGTGCCGGGGCTCCAGGAAAATACAACACATTTCCAAAGTGCCAATTTCACGCAGCAATTTGCAGAACGTGTTTTTATTTCTCGTAAGCAAATTCAGTCATAGGCACACTCTCCAACTCCTAACTGCATTTTCATACACGTTTTTCTTGGTCTCTCTGTTCTGCATGCTGAGAAAATCCCTCGCAGTTTTCTTCCACTGCCCTAAGACAGCATTTCTTAAATTTATCAGGCACATGAACTGATTACAGTGCTAAGTAGTCAGTGGGTCTGGGGTGGGCCTGAGTTTTCACATTTCTATGTGTGTGTCTGTCTGTGTGTATGTGTGTACATATACATACACATACGTGCACGTCAACACACACACCCCTAGATAAATGTGTACTTATGTGTATTCACACACACATAATTCTACATGCATAGGCCATAGGTGTTGGTTTTTTGTAGTCACCTTTTGGTTTAGTTTTACAGTGATTTTTTTTTTTACCACCTTGTTACCCAACTGTTGCTACAGAGCAATAAAAACTTTTCTATTTCCATTCCTGACTTCTTCTACTACTGGGAAAAGTAATTGATTTTTTTTTTTTTAATGTTTATCATGTTTCCAGTAAGTTTACCTCTGTACTTTAATCCCCAGCCATGTTGAACAATCCTGATTCCCCACACATGGCTCTGCTTTCTGGAAGGTCCTTCCTCATGTTCCTGACTCATTCATGCCATCCGAGAAGACCGACCACAGCCCCGCCTCCTACAGGAAGCCCTCCCTCTACACCCAGTGTTGGCAGGGTCCTTATCGAATTGTTTGTTTTCATTACTTTCCAGCCTAGTTTGTCTTTGGGTCCATCTCACTTAGCGGACTCTGAACTCTGTGGAGTCAAATGTCGGGTGTTAAACAAATTGCTGTTCTCAGAAGCCAGCGCCATGCCTGGAACACAGCAAATTCTCAAAAGGAAAACTGGGATTGCACCGCTCCAATTGAAAGCACCTGGTAATACCCAGCCAGGGCGACCTAGTTTTTTAAAGGATCCTTGATCTTTTCTGCTACATTACTCTTGACATTTATAAGTTAAGACACGTGTTCTTTAAGTGCAGCGCTCACCAACTTGATGTAATAACACTTGGTTCTGTAAAAATCATAAAGGGGGTGAGGGGCTTGGACCAGCTACAGAAACCTTGAATCCAAAAGTTAATTATCACAAATAGGACACAAGTCAAAGAATCAGGAGACAAGCAGAGGTGGGGTTAGGAAGGAAGCATACAGAGTGGCTTCATGGGAAGATATCACAGTAGCCAAAGTTCACATTTACTAGACTGTGGGCACCCAATGCTTAAGGAAAGTCGCTTGCTGGGAACTTCTCACTTATTGAAGACTTACCTCCAGTTAGCATGTGTGTCTCATTTAATCTGCCCAATGTTGAGCATTATAACCCTTCTTTACTGATGTAGAAACCAGTCCAAAGAGCTAAGTGACTTGTCCCAGGCCACAGAAAACACTAGAAGGTGGGCTCGGCCTCACCCCTCCAATCCCCAGGGCGCCTTCCCTTCAGGAAAAAGTCTTGTTGACATTCTCGGCCGAGCGCACAGTTCAAAGCAGAAAAACATGGTGTCATCTTCTGAGATGCACATTCTATCAGTGAGAACTTGGACGTGAAGTTAAAAATTAAGCAGCAAAGCCTGACTCGGGCTCTCCAACCTGCTGCCATCAGCCTGCCACGTGGCTCTTGTTTATTTTTGTGAAACTATAGGACTGTTTGAAAGGGGAGAAGAGACAGAAACAACTTCAAGGTAGCCTTATAGCAAGGGCTTAAAAGACTGGTTTAATGGTGAAGGTAAGTGCTTCTCTTCTTTTGGGGTCGGACAGTAATTACTAGTGAGTCAGAGGCCCATTGGAGGGAGGCAACGGGTTGAAGGAGCATCGGAGAAAGAACCTGAACAGCAGCCTAAGGGCCTCCATCTGGGGATGGCATCTGGCTCCAAAATGAAGAGAGACTTTCTAAAAAAAAAAAAAAAGGTGATTGATTCAATCAAGACCCTAGAGCGGGGCTTGAGGGGTCACCAGGGCCAGTGGACACCGTGAATGATGGTGGCTTCTCCGAGGACTCCCTGAGTGTTAACTGTGACAGCGTAGTGCATTGGACAGGCTTTGGCTGTGAAATAAAACACTGAACCACAGCCAACAAGGTTTGGGTTTGGGGACTGGGACAAATGAGTCTTCAGATTTCTCTACAGTTTTGAAATTGTCTCTCAAGGAAAGGAGAGCATGAACACAGTTGTAAGATCTAAGGCAAGAGAACCTGTACACTTGGGGAGAGCACCTGGCTCGTGAGCAGAGGGGAGGTCCAGAGACTATGGTTGGTGCTCTGGTGGGAAGGAAGCCCAGCGAGGAGACGAGGGGAAGGTGCCCAGAGGAAAGCACATCTGGGCTCACATTGGCCTGGAGGACGGTGCCCGAGGTCGTCCCTCGGAGGAGAGGTGCAGGGGCACTGCTGCCCATCTCCCAACTGGCTGGGCTCTGAACGCTCCATGGGCAGTGTCCATTTGCACCTTAATTTGGGCATAACGCCTGCCTGCTAGGATTGCCCACTACTGGTGCTCAGTACACTTTTTTCTTCATGGTTAAATTCATAAGTAAACTGATAGCATGACATAACCTACTAGAATAACCAATTTTATTTCAGGACCACCATCTTCTGAAAGGTAGGCGGTTTCCCTAACGGAAAAAATTACATCTTCCCATATTCTCTGAAGTTTGTGTCGGGCGCATCCCTTCCTCATCTGTTGTGTGGATTCTAGTCCACAATAGCCCACTTTTAAAAGGAAAAGTTTAAAACCAACATAACAATCCAAAGCACTTTTATAGAAATGTATATTTGCTGTACGCCTCTACTTAGGGGTCTGAGAGTCCGAGTGCCAGGCTGGTGACTGTCTGCTGTTACGGCTGCTGTTAACCACCATCGGATTTTACAATGTGTGATATTCTAGAGTGAGGAGGCGCGTCTCACACCTTTGTCTTCACTCACTATCCCCATGTTTCCTATGAAAATAGGGAGCATGTGGAACCTGTACTGCTTTTCTCCAATCTCATCCCCAGAATGGCAGAGCCTGGGTCCCTGGGCACCCTTTGACCTGCAGGTTCCTGCTCTTTCAACCACATTGGCATTTACTCTGAGTAAACGAGGAGACTGGGCTAACAGAGGTGATGCAAGACAGGCTGACTATTAGGGGAAATCTAAGGGCAATGAAAATGCCATTACAGAAAAATAGGAAGTGAAAGATTAAGAAGAATAGGAAAAATCTATTCTTCTGTTTATACACAAACTGTATTGTCTAGATTATTAATTTTATATTAAATGCAACTCCATAGTGCGTCGAAATTATTTTTTAAATACAGACTTTTCCTTTAACTTAATTTCACTTCCATTTTTTTCTCTGTCCACTCACAGCCGTGACCCTATGGTTCTCTGTATTTCACAGGTGTCACTCTTGAGTGGGCAGGTCCTAGACAATGTTTATTGCTGGGCTAAGACCCATTCCACTGTCTCTGTGCATGTCAGTTATGCCAGTGCTCAGACCCCATGATTTCATTTCCTGTGATCATTCTGGAAAAGCAGTTTCCTTTCTCACAGCACAGAAAGTCCCTGGTTTAGAATGGTTTGGGGTGTCCACCCGCTTTCCGTATTGGTCTCATGCAAAGGAAACAGGGGAATTAACAACCAAAATTAGCTATTGAGACAAAATTCGAAGAAGCATTTGAAACCATAAAAGCTAAGGCGGGGATGGCAACAGATGAGAAAAGCAGCTAAAGTGATGGTTTCTGATATGACTTCACTAACAACAACAAAAAGCAAGAAAGAGTAGTCGTTTTTATTTTTATATTTTTAAGTATTCAAAGCTCAACTTGAACGTATTTTCACCATCAAATCTCCTTCTGGATTAAAACTTAATTTAAGATCATAACAATTTCTATCTAGAATACCTCAAAATGAAGCTACCCTAGTGTACTTAAAATATGCTTGTGCTTAAAATATGAACATAAAGGGGAAGTTGTATTAACAGAAACGGCACCATCTGGGCGTTAGGAGACTTGTGCCGGCTCAGTCAAGTCTGTGACTTGAGGCAGTTTCTCAAACTTCCTGCACAGCAGTCATCTCATCAATAAAATGGGCATTGGGGCCAGAGAACCTCTGAGCCTCTTTCAGCTGTGGAGTTGGGTGTTTAGAAGCTTTTTTGCAGGGGTGGTGGGAAAGCTTTAAGTGGGGTTCTTGTAGCTGCAGGTGCAGTTAGAGAGCTGCCCTCAGCCGAGTCTTGGGATCTTGCAGAAAGAGGGAAATCAAACTGAAAACGGTGTGACTCTGGGTCGCCCAGGTGTCCATTCCAGTTTGTTCCAGCTGGAATCCAGGCACAGGGTACGGGACTGACCTCTTGGTATGGTGCAGAGCCTACCAAGATTGAGCAAACGCTGACATGCTTCCCGCGGCTAATTTTGTCTTATTAGCAACTGGGCCTCTATTTGGGTTCACTGTAATCAAAATAGTAAATTTCAAAACTTAGGTGGGGAGATCTTCTCCCCAGAGTTCCAGACACATCTGGCAAGCAGACAGCGATGCTGACCATGCTGACGACGCCCAACTACCGTTTTTTCAAAGACACTTAGCGTCTTCTAAATGAGTGTCGGCTAGTCATAAAGAAAATCTCTTGGTAAATATGGAAAATCATGAAGAAGAGTAGGGCCGCCGTCTTCCACAGTGTTATTCAGCGTCTTTGCGAACATTTCCGTGAAGTCCATCGTCAGTGTCTATGACACTGACTCAGCAAACCCTTACCGTTAGGGTCACTGGTCTCCAGGCTTACGGGGTAGTAACTAATACTACAAACTATATTCGGAGGCAAAATTCTTCATCTGTATCTCTCCTTATGATTCTTCCCCCGACGGCGGAGACGATGAGGATCCCTGTGGGCGTGGATGTCCCATTAATGTGCAGAAAGAATGCAAAGCTTTGTGAGGAAGCACAGACACCACCGGTGTCTGCAGAGCGCGGGCCCTGCCGCTCAGGATCCGCTGCAAAGTCCGCAGCATCCTTAGGAGGGTGACGGCCCCCAAAAGAGAGCAGCGCAGGCTCCCGAGGAGCCCCACGGGTGGCCGGAGCAAACCCTGCCCCTCGGGGCCATGACGCCCCTTCACACAGCGGGGTTTCCTTTCGGGCGACGCTGCAGGCGGCCGGGAGCCCTTTCCAGCCCCACGAAGTGTCCGGACTGCGCGTGGCAGAGGCGAGGGCGGACGTTTTAGACTCTCCAGGGGACGCGCCCGTGTGACCAGCGTCGTGCTCCGTGTTCAGAGCGGACGCCGTGGACGGGGCGGGGCGGGGGGAAGGGCCGCTCCGCGGGTTCCGTTTCCGTGTAGTCCCCGCAGCCCCACGCGGGGCAGGACAGGCGAGGGCGGACACGGGGACACGGGGGACACGGGGGACACGGGGACACGGGGGGCACGGGGACACGGGGGGCACGGGGACACGGGGGGCACGGGGGCACGGGGGACACGGGGGGCACGGGGGGCACGGGGGACACGGGGGGCACGGGGACACGGGGGACACGGGGACACGGGGGGCACGGGGGGCACGGGGGCACGGGGGGCACGGGGGCACGGGGGGCACGGGGGACACGGGGACACGGGGGCACGGGGGACACGGGGACACGGGGGACACGGGGACACGGGGGCACGGGGACACGGGGGGCACGGGGACACGGGGGGCACGGGGACACGGGGGGCACGGGGGCACGGGGGGCACGGGGGGCACGGGGGCACGGGGGGCACGGGGACACGGGGGGCACGGGGGACACGGGGGACACGGGGACACGGGGGACACGGGGACACGGGGACACGGGGGGCACGGGGACACGGGGGGCACGGGGGCACGGGGGGCACGGGGGCACGGGGGGCACGGGGGCACGGGGGACACGGGGACACGGGGACACGGGGGGCACGGGGACACGGGGGGCACGGGGGCACGGGGGGCACGGGGGCACGGGGGCACGGGGGGCACGGGGGCACGGGGGGCACGGGGGCACGGGGGGCACGGGGGCACGGGGGCACGGGGGGCACGGGGACACGGGGGACACGGGGACACGGGGACACGGGGGGCACGGGGACACGGGGACACGGGGGGCACGGGGACACGGGGGGCACGGGGGCACGGGGGGCACGGGGGCACGGGGGCACGGGGGGCACGGGGGCACGGGGGGCACGGGGGCACTGGGGGCACGGGGGCACGGGGGCACGGGGACCGGGCAGGGCCTGAATGCCGGGCGGGGCCGCGGCCCCCGCTCTGGAAGCCCCCGCGCGGGCGTGGCGATGACTCGCGCTCTGTGATGTCGGCCCGCGGGCGCGGAGCCGGGCGCCGGCCGGTGCTGCGCGAGGGCCGCGCGGACCGAGAGGATGCTCGGCGCGGTCATGCTCCGGGTTGTGCTTCTCCCCGCAGATCAAAGCCCGTCGTGGTCAGAGACACTCAGGGCAGAGCGCGTCGCTGCCCCGAAGCGCGCTGCCGTTTCCCCGCCGAGCCCCATGGACCAGGAGCCGGCCGCCAGGAGAGGTAAAGCCACCCGGTGCTGGCAGCTGCCCCCGGGCCACCCGGTGCTGGCAGCTGCCCCCCGAGCCCCCCCCCAGCCACCTGGGTGCTGGCAGCTGCCCCCCGAGCCCCCCCCCAGCCACCTGGGTGCTGGCAGCTGCCCCCCGAGCCCCCCCCCAGCCACCTGGGTGCTGGCAGCTGCCCCCCGAGCCCCCCCCCAGCCACCTGCGGTGCTGGCAGCTGCCCCCGGGCCACCTGGGTGCTGGCAGCTGCCCCCGGGCCACCTGGGTGCTGGCAGCTGCCCCCCGAGCCACCTGGTGCTGGCAGCTGCCCCCCGAGCCACCTGGTGCTGGCAGCTGCCCCCCAGCCACCTGCCACGCTGGGGAAGCGGGGCGCTGTTTCCCGGCGCGCACCCTCGCCCCCCGTCCCCCTCCGCGGCCAGGCCCTGGCTGTAGACTCAGGTGTAGGATGGGACCAGCTCCAGCCCCTCAGCCTGGTACCTGTCGTTGCTTCTCAGGGAGCCCCGCGGAGTTATCGATCAGAAATTAAGCTAAATGATCAGTAAACCCTGGGACACACGAAATGGAACGAGTCTTTAAAAAGTGATTTTACACAAACCCCCAGTCTTTGCATGAATCCCCACTACGGTGTCCTTGCCGGGTAGCAGGCTAGGTCCCCTGAGCTTGGACATCTCCAGTAATAAGGAAACCTTTTGAGGCAATCAATCCCATCCCTGAGCCAACTGGCCCTTAAAAAAAAAAAGTATTTCCTCCATTATACAGGGTGTCCCCCCAAAAACGTATGCACATTTTTAATAATGATAAAGGTAGTGTTCATTAAAATACATTTTATTTTCAAACTGTAATAGAATCAGCTGTTAAAGTGTGTATACATTTGGGGAGAGACGCCCTGTATTTTCATGTTTCCTCACAGGTTTTCTCTTGTTTCTCTTTACTCCTAGTTCTACAAATATGAAAAAAAAAAAACTGACCCCATCATTCACATGGGGACCCTTCAATACTGGCCTGTTGTTTCACTTCATGGGGACTTTAAAAAATTTTGTTCTTGTAACATAGTGAATACTCTTCCGCTACCACAAACTGAGTAAAAATGATTCTCCACATTAATTTCTTTAAAAGCTGAGCATCTGTGAAGGCAGGACCTGGTGACACACAACAAAAACATTTCCAAGTGAAGGTCACACTCGAGTTAGTGGAAGGGCTTGTTTACGCTCTACCCTCAGATACTTTAAAAGAAGATCCTGGGTTGGTTAGAGCATCATCCTGATATGCCAAGGTTTTGGGTTCGATCCCCGGTCAGGGCACACACAAAAATCAACTGGTGATGCAGAAATAAGTGGAGCAACAAATCGATGTTTCTCCCTCCCCCCTCTCTTCCTTTCTCTCTCTCTAAAAATCAATCAATAATTTAAAACTAAATAAATAAAAAGAAGACCCTGGATGTTCGACCAGCTTCATTCCAAGGCAGCTGTCTAGTAGAAACTTTCGAGATTTTTGGTGAATGAATATGCAAAGCAGATGAGGCCACTGACTGGCGGCTGGGAGAAAGGTTTAGTGACAGCTCGGCCACCATCTCCCCGCTTCGTTATGGAACAATGTGATATAAATACCTTCACTTAGGTTTTCCTATATTTATTATCTGCTTCCCATTGTTGCTTTCTTGATTATAAGATCCCAGATTCATTGTCTTGAAGCCAAGGAAAGAAAATGACAGAGGAGGGTTGCAGTCTTGGTCATTTGAGTGAAAGGAGACGGTGGGACTGCAGTGTTTCTCAGTGAGAGGAGCGACCGCAGCCAGGAGCTCCCTGCATTGTCCTTCCCTAGGCCCAAATTTCTGCTCCTTACGCTGTGGACTGGCTGTGGTCATGCACCTCTCAAACCTCACCATGATCACCCAGCGGGTGAGCCTGAGCATCGCCATCATCGCCATGGTCAACAGCACCCGGCAGCCTGCCCTGGTCAACGCCTCCGCGGATGAGCCCCTTGTAGACGCCCTGAGGGACTCCAGCAGATCCATCAAGGAATTCAACACAGAGGTAAGTGAGATGGAAAACCAGCCCTTTGTCGGGAGGGAAAACCCAGTTTGAAGGGAAGACTTCGATCTTGATTCTGTGGGTAGAGAAGCATGAATTTTCAATGATGAACTTTTTAGAACTGAAATTATTTTTCCTTGAGCTATGGCTTCACTCTCTGATAATCTTTCATTAACGTTATCATAATTACAAGATGGAGGAATATAGGAAAAAACTGTGAAAGCTTCTAAAAAGGAATAGGTTACTGGGCGTCTTCAATGAAAAAAGTAGGCACCATCTCAGCGCATCCTTCTGCCTGATCCTGCGCAGGTCTCGGCACCTTCCCTTGTCTTCGAGCCATTTTACAACTTAAGTTCTACACACAAATGGTATTGCAAATGGTCCTTGCCTGAAGCTCTGCAAATGTATTTGTCCTGTGGAAAATCGGCTGACTTCCTCCACTTGCGCCTCAGTTGAATAAGCCAGTTTTGCCATTTATTGAGCCTCTTTTCCAGCATTACTTCCTGCACATGTATATGTGTGTGTGGTTCTTCAAATTTTCCTCCAGATCAGCTGCAATATCTTACCATCCTCATATTTCATAATTTTATTCCCTGGGACCCTGCTCATTTACGATGACCTATCATTCATTCTGCACATTCACTCTCCCTGCTCGAGAATCCAGGATCCCCCGTGTTGCCAGACTCCTCTCTCCACGTGCTGGACCCCTCCGGAGCCTGGCCCACCTCTCAGCACCCTCACATCTGCTGAGCGGCCCAGGGACAGTCCCTGCTCTGAGCAGTCAGAGCCCCGGTGCATCGCTGACCCTCTGGTATCGTTCCAGATGCTGCAAAGTCCACTTTTCTGTTTTCTTCAATGAGAATGAATTTTCTTGTTTCTCTTGATACAAATCAGAGTCATTCTTAAAGGCTGCTTCAAGTACTGCTCCCTTCCTGGGACCTTCCCAGCTCCCTCTTCTCAGAGTCCCTTTTCCACTGGTGGTCATCTTCAAACTCGAATTCTGACGTGAATCGTGTATCTTGCATTATTTATTTTAAGTGGACAAAGTATTTTATAGTTCACAGTGTTTGGCCCTCTACTCCCATTTATAACATGATGTTTCACATCTAATGGGCTACCAAAAATTATTTACGGGCCCTGGCCGGCATGGCCCAGTTGGTTGGACACCGTCCTGCGCACCAAAGGGTTTTGGGCTCAATGCTCTCACGCCGATGTTTCTCTCCCCCTCTCTTTTTCTCTCTCTCTAAAAATCAATTTAAAAAATCTTTAAAGGAAGTGTTTATTGGGCTACATCAGAAGGGGAATGTGACCTTACTCATGCGTCATCGTGTTTAGGAAGCCAGCTCTGCAAGGCAGGCGACCATCATCCCTACACCTGGCATCAGGGACAGATCTGGGTGAGAGCTCAGTAACGCTGCACCCTCCTTACTCTTTGACATGAGGGTCAGGGTGTCACCCAACTTCTACCAGAAACAAAATAGCTAAAGGGAGATATTCCACAGACGAAACATCTCTCCGTCTCCCTTCACCTACATCTTCCCACCACCCATTTGTGTGATTATTTCTTTATCTCATTTCTCCTTCAATTCCTCTGTTTTTTCTTCCTCTGAGAGAAGTTAATTCTGGGTTGTTTGGAAAAGGTGGAATATTTAAGTTAGATTTAGAAAAATAGAGAAAAACCAAATTTCATCTTTTATGGTAGGGTCCCACCAACCACAAGCAGCTCCGGCTGTGAAGCAGATTTTCTTAGCGAAGAATTTTCCTTCCCCCCCCCCAGACCTCTGTATACGAATGGAGCCCCGAAACCCAGGGCATCATCTTCAGCTCCATCAGCTACGGGATTATACTGACCCTGATCCCCAGCGGGTATCTGGCTGGGATATTTGGTGCGAAGCACATGCTGGGGGCCGGTTTGCTCGCCTCCTCCCTTCTCACGCTCTTCACGCCGCTGGCTGCTGACCTGGGAGTGAGCTTGGTGATTGTGATTCGCACGGCCCAGGGCATGGCCCAGGTACTCAGACGCTTTCTCCCCTCCGAGTGCAATACAGACTCCTGAATCTACCAGCGATCAGAGGCCTCAACGGTTTTCATTTCAGGGGATGGCATGGACGGGGCAGTTTACCATCTGGGCCAAATGGGCTCCCCCGCTCGAACGCAGCAAGCTCACCAGCATCGCCGGCTCCGGTAAGGATTCCGACCCGGGTCCCAGCTCTCCCACACCCTCCCTGCGAGGCAGGGATGGCTTTGGGGAGAGGGGTCAAAGTCCTTCCCCAAAATTCAACAGCGTAGGACGGTACATAGCAGATGAGAAAGATGCCTCGGTGCTGGAGCACCACGGAGGCTCGGCACAGAGCAGACCGTCATGAACCCCGAAAGCATCATGGGGAAAAGAGTGTAGAAGCCATTTGAAACACCATTTTAGCAAAGATATACAATGAGAACTAAGACTGTTGGAGCTCAGGGCGGGAAGAGAGTTTACACGGCACTGCTTTTGTCAGAGTGAATACTGTTCACGTTGTCGCCCCCCTGGACTGAGCCGCCCTGAGAGCAGGGACGGTGGCTTATTAATGTGCGTCAGTCCTTCCTGTTCTGTCCCCACCCTCCTGTTGCTCGCTGCCAGAATGTGACTCCGGTTATAAGGAAATTAGGTGGGCTGTGGATTTCGCCAGGTTGGTGTTAAGGGCCATGTTATTATTATTATCACTATTGTCATAAATCCTAATTCCTTCACGTGACTTTATTGGGGAGATCTGAGTGACAAGAAAGACGCTCGTCACCCATCATTCCAAGGCTGCCCCCTCACTGCTGGGACGACACCCGGGGGCCCCAGGGTCTCAGCCTCCGCCCGGTCACAGCGCTCTTCCTCCCCCTTCTCCCCAGGAGCAGCGTTCGGATCCTTTCTCATCCTCTGTGTGGGGGGGCTCATCTCGCAGGCCCTGGGCTGGCCCTTCATCTTCTACATATTCGGTGAGTCGCTTTCTCTCCCCCTAACGCCTCCGTTTCCCCGGCGTCCGGCCACATTCTTCCTGCAGGACAGGACAGGCCCTTTGCTAAGCGGGAGGCGACAAGCGCCCTGAGGATCGGTTGGTGGGTTTCTTGGTCTAGCCTAGGCGGTGGCGATGCTCCTGCTGCCTCCAGGGGGCTCCGACGGTGACAAACGGCTGTCTCTGTTTGAGAGATGGTATCTGGAGAGCTTTAGTTAACAGGAGATTTGGCCTGGCCAGTGTGGCTCAGCGGTTGAGCATCGCCCCATGAACCAGGAGGTTGTCGATTCGATTCCCGGTTGGGGCACATGCCCGGGCTGCAGGCTCGATCCCCAGTAGGGGGCGAGCAGGAGGCAGCCGATCATTGATTCTCTCTCATCATTGATGTTTCTCTCTCTCTCCCTCTCCCTTCTCCTCTCTCTCGAAAATCAATTTTTAAAAAAACATATTAAAAGGAGAATTGTAGAAGAAGTGATATAAAGAGGTGTGGAAATTGAGGTCCTTGGGGTGGAATAACCATGAATTGGTGTGCGTTTTGGAGGGGGTACCACTTCAGACAAACTCCCTTCCTCGCAGCTCACAAATCTACTTGAGATCTAACTGGGTCCTGGCTTCCCAGGTAGCATTGGCTGCATGTGCTGTGTCCTGTGGTTCGCGGTCATTTACGACGACCCCGCTCACCACCCGTGCATAAGCCTCAGGGAAAGGGAGCACATCCTGTCCTCACTGGCCCAGCAGGTACTGAGCACCCCCCGTGGCTGCCGGGGGTCACCAGGGCGGGGCGGGGCTCCCGGGGCGGGCCTCTGGCCTCTTCTCATACCCACGCTGATTGGATATTTCCTTTCAGCCCACTTCTCGAAGACGATCCGTCCCCATAAAGGCTATGGTCAGATGCCTGCCTCTGTGGGCCATTTTCACAGGGTTTTTCAGCCATTTCTGGTTATGCACCATCATTGTGACGTACCTGCCGACATACATCAGCTCTGTGCTCCACGTCAACATCAGAGAGGTGAGCGTGCTTCCGACACACCTGTGACAATGAGAACATTGTCAGTGGGGACATTGGTGTCCATGCTGCCTATGACATCCTGGCTTTGCCCACAACCATTTAACCTTCACAACGACCTTGAGCGAGGCACCGTAAGGATCCCCATGGCACAGGTGTGGAAACAGGACACACAGAGGTGAGAGGACGGCCTGGATTCCACACCTGCCTGGTGACAGAGCTGCTGCAGTGGGAGCTCCTAACCACCGCGCTTCGTTCTTGCTTCAAGTCCTCTTAGAAATTAATATCGCTTGTCTCGGGTGCCGGCCCTCTCGCCTGAGACAGTGATACCACTAGTTTCCTTAAAACAACTCAATGTCATGCCCGGGCCAGTTTGGCTCAGTGGTTAGAGTGCTGGCCCAGGGACCAGAGGGTTGCAGGTCTGATTCCTGGTCCAGGGCATGTGCCTGGGTTGCAGGTTCAATCCCCAGGGCCGATCGGGGCACATGCAGGAGGCAGCCCATCGATGTGTCTCTCTCACATCGATGTCTCTCCCTCTCCTCCTTCCTTTCCACTCTCTGTGAAAATCAATGGAAAAAATATCCTCAAGTGAGGATGGACCAAAAAAAAAAAAAAGAATGTCAGGAGGGCTGACAGTGGTGTGTGTGACGTTGGTGCCCTGTCCCGTGTCCTCACCGGGTCAGTTTCCTCCCCCAGAGCGGGGTCCTGTCCTCCCTGCCCTACGTTGCTGCCTCGACGTGCACGATTCTCGGAGGGCAGCTGGCCGACTTCCTCCTGTCCAGGAATCTTCTCAGGCTGATCACCGTGCGAAAACTCTTCTCGTCCCTGGGTAAGGACAGGCGGACGGGCGTGGGGAACAGATCCCTTCCTGCCTGGTCTGAGCGGGTCCTGCCCCCATCTTCCCCCCAGGGCTGCTGCTCCCCTCGCTCTGTGCCGTGGCCCTGCCCTTCGTGGCTTCCAGCTACCTGACAACCATTGTTCTGCTGATACTCATTCCTGGGACCAGCAACCTGTGCGACTCGGGGTTCATCATCAACACCTTGGACGTGGCCCCCAGGTGAGACCTGTACCTGCTGGTGCCTCCTCCAGGCCCCTGCAGAGGTGTCGGGCCTCAGTCTTACCCTGTGACTCCTTTGTGTTGCTGACATACAATATACGGCGGCAGAATAGTGACAAATGGCTGGAAATGTCAGCCTGTGGCCATGGCCTGAGGCGTTTTCAGAACACACCCAGTCCTCACAGCGACGGAGGAGGCCCTCTTGTCATCCACGCGTGATAGGGGAGAAGGCTGGGGCACAGTTCAGGTGACATGCCCGACGTCACACACACGTAGAGCCAGGATCTAAACCCAGGCATTCTGTACGGAGTCTGCTGTCCTGTCCACTCGACATACTGCCAGGAGGGAGCCTGGACTCCCCGGGGGCAGAGTCTCTCCCTGGTTGTGGGCTTGGAGGCAGGTGATCATCGCCCTGAAGGTCGAGACACCACGTCAGGCTAGACGACTTTGCCAATAGAGCTGAACTGCACCCGAGTTGAGCGGCTGAAAAGCCATCTTTCTGTCTAAGAAAAGGCCACTATAAAACGCTCGCTGTTTGAGGAAGCAGCTTCCTGTAAAACCACCTATGACATCATCGCCCACAGGTACGCGAGCTTCCTCATGGGCATCTCTCGGGGATTCGGGCTCGTCGCGGGGATCATCTCCTCCACGGCCACCGGATTCCTCATCAGCCAGGTGGGGCCCGCTTACCGAGCAAGCGGGAGCAGCAGGTGCTGCGCTGGCACCGGGCACGCACGGCCGGGCCTCTGCTCCCGGGACTGTGGTCGGATGGGAAAGGCGGGCACGGACGCCACCACCCTGCCCTGCTCGGAGCAGACTCTCAGCCGGGCTCCGGGAGCTCAGGTTCCCGGGGGAAAATAAGAGCAGGGTTTCTAAAGCTGAACAGTGTCCGATTGATGGAAACGGGAGGTTCGGGCAGAGCAAACAGCACGGTGACTGTCTGGAGGAACAAACGCAGAGCGAAGGGCAGACTTCGAGTACGAGAGGGAAACGGGGCAGACGAGAGATGACAAGGAGTCCGCTCAGATTCACTCTGACTTTAGAGTCACGAATGGAAACACCCGTGTTGGAGGCCAGTTTAAAGAGGTTAATTCATGGTAGACAAAGCTGGGAGGGTGGCGGACGCTCTAACCACTGAGCAACACCAGCCAGGGCCATGGTTAGTTTTCGACCAAACTGCTAGGGACGCACTGTGCCTGTAGTGACAGACACGACCTTGCACCCACGAGGCCTCGGTGAGCAGCGTCGGGCGGGCTGGCTGCGTGCAGCGCGGTGGTTCCGAGCCGTCCAGCCAAGGGATTGTTGTGACTGACGCCTCAAACCAAACGACGCAGCGAACAGAGGATGAGATCTTTCTGTTGTGCTTAATCGTCACCCAAGGATATTTTTCCCATTGCTTTTCAGAGAGTGAAAGGGAGAGAGAGAAACATCAATGTGAAAGAGACACATCGATTGGTTGCCTCCTACATGTGCCCCCAACCGGGGCCTGGGATCAAACTTGCAACCGAGGTATGTGCCCTTGACCAGGAACCGAACCTGAGACCCTTCGGTTCAAGGGCCGACGCTCTAACCCCTGAACCACTCCAGCAGGGCGAGGGTGAGATCTTAACAAGGCCATTTTAGGCATCATTTTCCATGAATGATAGGATTTTTCATGACTGTTGGGATCCCAAATCCAGAAAAACACTGGTGTACGTGAACTTATTTTGGTTTAAAGAAAAATCCGTCCCCACCCAGAACCCATCTTTCATTTGAGAGTCATTTTGTGTCCAAGTTCCATAAAACCGTCTCTGATAAGTTAAGACACGTGGCTATTGCAGGTCATTCCTTATGCTCTTCAGGGTCAGCATGGCCACACACGATACAGAGGATTTCTAGGCCTGGTGGGGAAGGAACTTGTGAGACTGATGGTTCCGGCCTTTTGCTTCCAGGATTCTGTGTCCGGGTGGAGGAATGTCTTTTTCCTGTCTGCCGCTGTCAACATGTTTGGCCTGGTGTTTTACCTCACGTTTGGACAAGCAGAGATCCAGGACTGGGCCAAGGAGAGGACCCTCACCCGCCTCTGAGGACACAGGGCTGCAGACGTCAATGTAGAACTGACCATCGACGTTTCAACGTTTTTTTTTAACTTGTCTTCATTCTTTCTTCACGGTCAGCTCGGCAGTTCTCAGCGGGGTGGTGTGTTAGACTTTCCTGGGGAGCCTCTGAAACATACTGACGTGCGGGTCCTGCTCCGGAGATGCCGAACGCACTGGTCTGGGGTGGCACCCGGACACCATGAATGTTTAGACACTCCCCAGGGTTTCTAACACAGAGGCAGGGTCGACAACAGCTGGACACGCTTCAAATATCAATTCCTGCTGCCTTGGAATTTCCCTCTTTGGAAAGTACTGGGTGGATAAAAATCTGTGGAAATAATTACCAATAACGAGTTCCATGGGGGTGATTATGGACACAGCAGAGATCTGCCGGGACCTGTAGCCGTGTTACAGAGCTCCGCACGGGACACAGCGTGAAGTCTGTCATCTACGGGATTCGCATTTTTATTGTTTATATACTGTGAAAGTTGGATGTTTATTTATGTGGTTAACTTCTATTAAAACTCACGTACTAAAATTAAATAGACCATTTTCAAATTATTTAGATTAGGATTATTTCCATCATGCAAAACAGGTATCTACTTATTCATTCTAGTTAAATTCCAGGAGATCCACGACCAGGAAATGACCCGGAGATGAAATGACTGAGGTTAACGAGAAACTGGGGGCCGAGAGGGTGGGTGCAGGAGAGAGAAGACAGAATTGAAAAGCTTGCACTGTGAGAAGAAAGGATGGGAGGCGAGGCAACGTGGGCACTTCCAAAAGGGACAAGGAGATGGCTTGGACCAAGCTAGGGATTCCCCCTGGACAGGGGTAGTAACTGTGTGTTGTTGACGGCAGACTCCTGGGCTGATATCCTTGACTGGGGTGCTAGTCACGTGGGGGTTTCACTTTGGGAAAAGTGTACATTTATGTTTTGCACACTTTTATGCATGTAAAACGTAGAAGAATTTAAAAGATCGGAGGGAGGGCAGGGTGGCAAAGGAAGACCTCGTGGAGAGAGTGACGTATGAGTCGAATGAGCACTGAAAGTTAGTAAAAGTGACTAAGGAAAAGTAGTAAGAGTGCTCCAGGCAAAGGAGCCAGCCTGGCTGAGAAGCACGATTGATGATTGATGATAACATATGACAATAATAGCACAGCAAGAGCCAGCGTTTGCGGAGGGCTTAGTACGTGGCAGTTCATTCTCACAGCAGCCCGGTGGGTAGGCAGGTTATTACCCCAGTTTTACAGTGAGGCAACGGAGGCAGCAACTAAATAAATATTGTGCAATAAGATTTAGACTCCAGGCAGGCTGGCTGGACCGTAACGATTAGGAAAACTTGGAAGACACGCAACAGATCTTTTCAGAAATAGAAAGAAGCAAAGATCTTGGGGAAGACATAATCGGACACCCATGTGGAAGTCACTGGCTTTTGATTTTCGATACTATGCAGGGTCCTGAGTGACCCCCTCCCCCCGTTTTCAGAGAACTTGCAGGGAACCAGCAAACAGTTGGAAGAAAGAACGAATCCAAACGAAAGCCTTACTCTAGTTATGACGACTCCACTCACAAGATAGGTTGTTACCTGGCATTTGACTTCAAATGAGGGTTAATGAGACCAATTAATTAAAAACATTCAAAACACAACAGGACACAAAATACCCAGAGCTGCCGCGCCTGCCAGGGGTGCACAAGCGATGTGCGTGGGGGGCAATCTGGGCTTCGCTCCCGTGCAGGTGACCCCATTTCTCTCCTAAAATCAGTAAGTCCCCAGCTGACCAGCTCATCACGAGCGCTAACTGGATATCTGGAAGGGTGCGCCCTGCGGGTGCCACGGCTCGATCATCCCGAGGGGACCAGACTCCACACCTGGACCCACGGCCACCCAGGCCGCCTGGCTCTGCAGCGTCCCTGGTGCCGGGAGGGACCCTGCCTCCCGCCCGTAAGCTCAGTGGGCTCTCCTGCTGGTTTCGATACTGAAACTCCCTTCTCTGAGTCTGGGCTCCCTCCACCTCTAACCAATTTGTTTCCATTAGCAGACTGGGCGCCGAATGAGTCCCTGCTGCTGGCTCAGCAGTTCGGGTCGTGGCCCTGGTGTCCTGTGGGAAGGACTTCCCCGCAGCGGCACCCTCCTCCTCACGCTCTGATTGCGCAGCGACATTTCCCTCCCCCTCCCCGCGCCCTCCCACAAACGCCTCCTTTCCCCAGGCTGGCGCCTGTCTCCCTGTCACCATCTCAGGTGTCCGGAAGAGCTGTGAGCCTTAACCCATCAAACCCCAGGACGCTCCACACGTCACAGCGCACAGTCCCCGATTCCCAGGCCGGTACCGTCTTCCATGCCCGTTTTCCAGGACCCCTGCCTCCCCACCTGCAAGACGCCCACACAACCCCCCGCCCCCACCCGCCCCGCCGAAGCCCTTAAAAACGTCTGCAGGCAGAGTCAGCGCCCCGCACGGTCCTGCTCACATCTCACGGTTAAGTTCTGCACCTTCACCTGTTCTACCTGCAGGTCACCTCCTGGAGGTGACAATCGCCTCTGCCTGTTCCGTGGCTGCTGTCCTCAGGGGGTAAGATCTTCCCGGGTTAGCCAGGCGCTCCCGGTACTGCGGTTGCTGGAACCGGGCATTGAAACTGGAAAGTACACAAGAAAAATGTCTAAGGAAAAAAAGCAAGAATTTGCAGTGTGGCCACCTAGCTCACAGTTGAATGTGTTGTGTAGATAAACCAGACACACCACGTTACTCAGAAAAGGCAGGTAACAGGCAACACCATAGAGACAGTCTCCAGCGCGAGCTCGATGGCCAGCTTGACCCCACGGGTCACAGAGAAGGTGGCACCGAATGGGAGTCTGACTCGAACTTGGAGACAAAAAGGATTTGCCAGAATCACGGTAAGAAAAGGGGAAACGGACACTCTGTCTTCTCTAACAATTCTCATCACGAAAACACAGCAATCTAAAAACCAACCTCGTTCCAAAGGAAAACGTAAAATTTTTTTTAAAAGGTGGCTATTATGATCTAACACAGGAAATATTTTGATCTATATTTAAGTGTTTAGAAATTAATTATAGAGATGAAGCAATGTTGGATTTTTTTTTCCAACGCAGAGACATCTCAAGTCTATGTCTACCAAGTCAAACCAAGTAGGACGCAGGAACCAACAGCCCATGAGCATTTCAGAGTGAGGTTAAAAATTAAATTGTGAGACCAAGCTGCATCTTCTGACTTGGATAGTAAGTCAGGGTTAGAAATCTCTCACACGATATTTCAGCTCTGAAGTTGTTGATTATTTATCCCAGGGTCCAGAGTCCTTCAAAAAGGACTCAGGGAAAATCTTTTACCCAGAAAGGTGGCAGTTATACCCCTCCTGGCCCCGGCCCGGCGTAACGGGTTCATTAGTCAGGCTTCCATTTCCAAAGTGCAGATGGAGCAAATCTCTTTTTAGTTTCTCCTCTCATCTTAAAAGAATATCACGCAGCTTTCCTGAAGGGATCATGACGACAGGCCATAGAGGCTTGAAAATAGGAGCCGACCAAGAGAAAGAGGCGCCTCCACTGCGCCCCACGTGGGTGCTCCAAATTCACGTTTCCAAGGGGACTTACAGATTGGCCCACACGGCGCGAGAGCACGCACACACGCTTAGAAGTAACAAAGCATCGCTTACGTCGTTTGTGAGCACATCTCGAGAGAGTAAAAACAGAAACGCAAAGATTACACCTTGTCCATTGGCCACTACAGGGACCTGAGTTTTTCATCTGAACAGAAGCGAAGCCGCGGAGAGGATTTCGAGTGGAGGAGGGAGGGGTCGGACTCATGCTTTGACCGGAGGGTTCCCGTTGCCTTCCTGAGAACAGACTGGAGGCAGGAAGTCAAGTTGCCGCTGTTGGAAAACCCCAAGTCGGCCACGCCGGGAGAGGCTCGGCCGTGGGAGAGGTCGGCCCACAGAGAGCCGTGGCCCCGGTTGGAAGAGGCCGGAACGACACTCCCCAGATGGATCGGAGGGAGGACGTGAGGGAAAGAAATTCGGGATAATTACAAAGCGTTTGACGGAGGGAGGAGGGAGGCAGGGCGCTACGGGCAGGTAGGAAGCCACGGCAGGGAGGGAGACGGGCAGTGTCTGCCCGTCGTGGTCACGAAGCTCCTGGCCACGGCATGATTTTAAGGCTCACACTCCAGTTCCCCTGGAGATTCGAGGCAAAGGTGAAAGTAAAGTTAAAAATTAAATGTTAGCTTTGACATCATGAGGTCAAAGGATCTGGTGAAGGATTTACAGGGCTAAAATTGGTGAGTCCAGAACTTCGATGTATTTTAAAGTTGGGAGGAAAACCTTCCCGGAGGAGGCAGGAAGCACTGCCCATCCTGGACCAGGTGGCCGAGCTCACACGCCGCTCACGCGTGCAACCACCGGGAGAAGGGGGCCTTCTCCGTGCGGCGTCGGGTCAGAGGTATTTCGCAACCTGGGGACACTTTGCTGAAAAAAATCCATTTTCACAGGTTTTTCCACAAGGGAAAGAAAAAAATAAATATTTTCAGGGATGAGTGTGAGGCAGAGAGTTTTGCGGCTCAAAAAGGAAAGAGAAGTGTGTGTTGTGTGTCGTGTGTGGTGTGGTTTGTGTGTCTTGTGTGTGTGTCTGTGTTGTGTGTCTTATGTGTGTGGTTTGTGTGTCTTGTGTGTGTCTGCGTGTGGTGTGTGTGTGTTGAAATCAACGGCAGTCCCAGAAGATGGTCCTGTGTGCGGCGATGGTGACTAAAAACTGCTCATTTAAAAACACTTTGCAAATCCCGTCTCAGGGATTCTGTCTTTGGGCATCTGGTGTGGCCGAGGCCGACTGGCCGCCTCTCGAGGTGCAGACCAGAGCGTGGCCAGCGCAGGACGGCGCTGAGCTCTGGCGTCGCCACGTAGCTGAGCTGCCCCCCAGCAAGCGCAGGCCTGGGGCAGCGGCTCTGCGGGGTCGGGGGCGCCCCTCCTGGCGAGGGCGACGTTCATAAGCAGCTCCCGCAGCTCTATTTGTGCCTAAGGAAAAAAGGGATTTCTTTTACCTCCATTCCTTCCTGACATCCCCTTGGTACCTCCGAGTTCGCCGTGAAGCCCTCTCTCGGATGGTTTGATGAAGTCTCTGTTTCTCTCTCACTTTCGAGGGACATTCTCACTGGGATGTGGAACCACGGCTTGGCCGGGCTTTTCTGTTTGTCGTCGATAGTTACCAGGTTTCCGGTATAGGTTTAATCAACAACAATGAAAAACAACATCCGCAGAAGTAAACTGTCAAAGGCAGCACAGGGTGGAATTGCGTGGGGACTGGTGGACGGAGTCCGCTTCCTTTGACGCGTCCCTTCAACCAGAGGGGAGCCCGGGGGGCGGCCAGTTCCCGTGTCCTGCTGACATCATCGCGTTCTGAACTTGCAGAGGACAGAGAACAAACCCTTCAGCAGGAGGCGAAGGAACCGGACGGCCGTGAAGCCCATGGATGACCAGTCCCCCCCCAGGAAAGGTAGAGGTTCTCTCTGTCCCCTCAGGTAGGCTTTCTCCATCTTAAACACGACACCGTAGACCCCAGGTGAGAGGAGTGCTGTGTTTTGTTTGTTAATCCTCACTGGAGGATGTCATCCCACTGATTTGAGAGAGCATGGAAGGGAGGGAGGGAGGGAGGAAGGGAGGGAGAGAAACACTGGTGGGAGACACACTGACCGGTTGCCTCTTGCATGTGACCTGACCTGGGCCGGGGATCGAACCTGCAACCCAGGTACAGACCCTTGACCGGAATTGAATCCAAGACCCTTCGGTGGTCAGGCCGACACTTTAAACCACTGAGCAGCACTGGCCAGGGCCAGGTGAGAAGATTGTTCCATAAAAACATATACCGGGTCTTAGAAATGTTCAGGAAAGGAGGTGGAAAAGCCAGTCCTGCCACGGTCGTCTGTTAGAAACCCTTAAATAAAAAGAGTCCAGGGACCTGGTAGTTGGCACGTCCGTTAGTGACTCGTGTGCACTCGACCGAGCATCGCTTGGCGGAGTCTCGGAAGGAGGTGGGATGACTCTGTTCCGCCTCAAGGGATCCACGGTGGGACTGAGGCAGGACCATGTCCCCGAGTCACCGAATCTCAGACGTCAACAGCTGAATGTTCACCAAAGATTTCTTCTAGACAACTGCTTATCTTGAGCAGGGCCGGGGGGACCACGAGGAATTAGTCTGTTGGCTTAGAGTCGGGTCCACGTCGCGAGGGACAAACTCCCAGAAGAGGGTGTGGGCGGTGACCTGTGGGATTTCCATTTGTATACAGGTTAGCGGGCCATTAAATTTTATATTTCTTCTCGTATCAACTTTGGTATTTTTAGATGGTCCGCTTCGCCTTTGTTCAAATTTATATATGAGCACGTAAAACATACCAACATGTAAAGCCGATAAACATGAAATTATGTGTCTATATCATCAATTTCTGTCTTTATGCTCAGCATGTTCTTCCTTTAGGTTCTGTGGGTTTGTTCCTTTGTTAGTTTTCCAGGTCCTTGGTTTCTCTCCTTTTCTGATAAATATATTTAGGGTTATACGTTTTGCTCTAACCGTCTATGAGTTCACTACTCAGCCCCCAGAATTCCCCTCGAGGTTTCCTTTTTAACTTGAGATTTACCTAGGAGTCGTTTTGCTGAGATTCGTCCAGGTTGCTGAGTGATGCAGTGCCTCCCCCCTTTTTATTTCCGAGTAATATCCGGAAATAAACTGTATTAACATGCCACAGTAGGTTCACTTGCCCCAAGCAGCCACCTATTTTGAGTAAAGTTACTATAAACATTTTAGTACAAGTCTTTTTATAAACATATGTTTTTATTTCTCTTGGCAAATTGCCATTTGTTGACAAGACTTTACTTTCCTCCACTGAACTGCATTAGTGCATTTATTCAAAAGCTTATTTGTGCCTCTGCTCCTGGACTCCCTACCTTCTGCCACTGATGCATTTGTTTGGCTTTCCACCAACACGGCACCGATTGCTCCGGCTTCAAACTAGCTCAAGCACATTACGTTCTGTAAATGCGATTTTCCCTGCATGTGCATATATGTGTACGTTTAGAGAAGAAAGCTGTTTACTTGACTGAAAGCCTTTGTTGTTATTCAGGGGACTTAGTTCCGAGAGTAACCAGCGTGTTTTTAAACGGTCCCTTTAAAGTGTGCACGCGCCAAAGGACTCGGAGGACGTCCCTTTCAGGGGCAGTCTAGATGGGATTATATATCGGGGGGGGGGGGGGGGGGGATTATTACATCAGTCTCACATCTTCCTATCGTATCATAATTTCTCAAAGGCCAATCCATACAATAAAATTTCAACACAATACTTGGCTCCCACATTTCTGAGGGGCCCTCGCTGACGTTAAAAGCATGCTTTGTTTTGCTTTGCCTCAGCGGCGCTAACGGTCGGTGATTCTTGTCCTGCTTCCCAGCCCCAGGGTGCTGCTCCCTCCGCTACGGGCTGGCGCTGCTCCTGCACTTCTGCAACGTCTCCATGATGTCGCAGCGAGCGTGTCTGAGCCTCACCATGGTCGCCATGGTGAACACCACGGATCCACGGGGGCTGCCCAACGCCTCCACCCAGGAGCCCCTGGGTGACCTCAGGGTACGTCGAAAACACTGCCACACTCACGTTCAAAGAGATCAACCACAGGACTTACGTGCCCGCGTCCATAACCCACGGACACAGGCAACAGCGGGGTGGAGGCCGGGGGGCGGGAGTGGGGAGGGGATCAATGGGGGAAGGAAAGGGGGGCATCCGTAATACTTTCAACAATAAAGATAAATTTTTAAAAACGTAACTACACCCAGAAAGTGCTGCCTTCAGGGAGCAAAGAAGGTCCCACAACGGAGCCCGCTGGGCAGAGGGCACGTCCTTCCCACGGGGTGAGCCGGGAGACCGGTGACCCCACGTCGCCGAACACGCAGAGCGGCAAGACGCCCCCTTCCCTTTCAGAACCCCGTGTACAATTGGAGCCCCCAAATCCAGGGGCTCATCCTAAGCTCCATCACCTACGGGATGCTCGTCACCCAAGTCCCTGTCGGGTACCTGTCCGGCATCTACCCCATAAAGAACATGGTTGGCTCCGGGCTGCTGCTCAGCTCCCTGCTCAGCCTGCTCCTGCCGCTGGCGGCCGGCGCGGGGGAGTCTCTGGTCGTCGCCTGCCGCGTGGCCCAGGGGCTCAGCCAGGTAGGCGACGGCGGGGAGCCGGGCAGCTTTATCGGCCCCACGGGGCATCGGCGTGAACGTCCTCCCGCTCTCGCCGCAGGGGACAGTGCTGGTCGCACAGCACACGGTCTGGACCAGGTGGGCCCCCCCCGCGGAACGAGGCCGACTCACCTCCATGAGCCTGTCAGGTAACCGCGGGCGCCCGGACGTCTGGTCGGGGGGCTCGCGCTGTCCTGGCTTTAAAGGCGTGGGAACGGCACCGGATGGACAGGCTTGCTCGTCTCGACAGGAAACAAGAGCAACGATTTCACTCTCTCCTGACCGGTGTCACCTGCGCAGGTTTCTCTCCCCGGCGATCGCTCGGCTGCCGCGAGGCTGCCGCGTCTCCCTTCAGACGCCTGCACTCACTAGGTCTGTTCTTTGTGCCTCTGACCAGGGCTGATGCTGGGGCCCTCCGTGGCCCTGTTCGCGACGGGGCACATCTGCCAGGCCCTGGGCTGGCCCGTGGTCTTCTACATTTTCGGTGAGTCTCCTTCTGTGAAATCCCAGCCCTGAGAGTTTAAGACAGAATTAAAAACTGGATATAATATAACAACTTAGGTAAAGTTAACGATGCTACAAATGATGACTTTCACGAAGGCGAGAGAGGCGTCAACGTTCACTGATTTCTTATACACACAAGCACCGTGCTCAGCGCTACTGATGCGCCTGGAACGGGACACTCGCTGCCCTGCAGCACAGGCGCTGCGGTCTCGGGCTCGGGACTCAGCGCCCCGGCTGGCGGCTCCGTCCGCTGCGCCCCCAGGTCCCAGAGCAGTGCCTGGTGCCTAACGGGCATTCGATCAATATTTGGCAAATCAACAAACTTATTTCTGGAAGACTGACGGATGAACACTCCACATTCCCCGTCTCACAGAGGATTCCCTATGAGCAGGTTATTTGTATAAAAACTCAAAAACAGCACGTAATCTGGCAAACTCCTCTAGGACTTGCACGGTCCCTAGGCCTGGGCTGGCGCTCAGGAGCGTGGCTAAGCCCCGGGGGGCTCCGCTGCGCCAGCCTCTCCTGGGAGGTCCTGGGAGCAGGGAGCCTGACGGTCACGGGCAGAGGGCAGCAGAGGCCAGGCGCCGGGACAGGCCGGAGGGCTTCCCACCGTCTCTGTACATCGCTCTAGGGAGGGGCAGCTGTGGACACAGAGAGGACCGGCGTGAGCCTTGTTGCAGTTTCAGGAGAGAAAGAGGAAGTCCAGGTTCTCGTAGCGACCAGGAGAAGCGCCAGTTTGGGAAAGAGACGCGCCAGAGAGAAGCCGCTCTGATTCTCGCCCGTCCGCTTCGACAGGGGCTTGCGGCTGCGCCCTGAGCCTTTCCTGGTTCGTTCTGTTTTATGACGACCCGAAGGACCACCCGTGCATCAGCCTCGGGGAGAAGGAGCTCATCACGGCCTCGCTCCCCGAGCAGGTAGGACGCGGGCTCTGCGCCGTGGGAGCCCTGCCCCCGCTCAGCCCGGTGCCCGGCCCGCTGACGGGCTCCTTCCTTCCCAGGTCAGCTCGGGGGGGAAATCGGTGCCCGTCAAGGCCGTGCTCACGTCCCTGCCCGTCTGGGCCATCTCCCTCAGCTGCTTCGCTTTTTCCTGGACGAATCACATCATGTTTCTGTACCTGCCAACGTTCATCAGCTACAGGCTTCGGGTGGACGTGCGAGAGGTCAGTGTCCCCTCCGTCCCTTTCCCGCCTCAGGGAGGACCCTGCTCATGGCTCAGCCTCCGGCGACCCCGGTTCCAGCTCTCGCCCGCCCCGCACTGTGTAGCGGGTGCTCCACCTGGAGACCCTCTTTCCGGCGCTCACGGCACCGCCCTCGCCCAGAACAAAAGGTGCAGACACAGCGTCTGACACGGTCACCCCAACACACACCCGGTTCCCACAGGTTCCCTGCCTCCCCTCACCGTGTGGTGCCCCTTGTGTGACTCAGGGCTCAACAGCCTCGGTCCCTAAAGGGCCTGGGATCCTTCCCCGAGGGTCACTTGCCCGAGGCCCTGGCCGGGTAGCACAGCTGGTTAGAGCATCGTCCCAAAAAGGCCCAGGTTTCGGGTTCAATTTCCCCCCGTCAGGGCACCAATGATGCACCGATAAGTGAAACAACAAATCAAAGTGCGTGTGTCTCTGTCCCCCTTCCTCTCTCTCTCTCTCTCAAATCAATTAAAAAAAAAAAAAAAAAAAAGGAAGAAAGTCCCTTGTCCAGGCCCCATCACCTGCCCAGCTGCTATTAGTCCTGCCCTGGGGTCAGTCAGTGAGGCCTGTGGTTTGACCCGGGGCTCAGGTCTCGCTGGGAAAGGACCGACACTCACCGATTGTCCGACTTGGAGAATCACTGATCCCTGGAACCTTCAGTTGTTTGATATCATAAAATCAGAAAACAGCAGCTCGAAAAGTGGGGTCTGGGATGCCAAGCCTGGGGCCCGGCGGAACCACGAGGTCCTTACCCCCCAGCCCGGGCCCGGCGGAACCACGGGGTCCTTACCTCCCAGCCCGGGCCCGGCGGGACCACGGGGTCCTTACCCCCCAGCCCGGGCCCGGCGGGACCACGGGGTCCTTACCCCCCAGCCCGGGCCCGGCGGAACCACGGGGTCCTTACCCCCCAGCCCGGGCCCGGCGGGACCACGGGGTCCTTACCTCTCTGGCTCGGGTGTGTCTCCCGCGAGCCCGGAGCTGCTGCAGCGCTAACAGGAGCCGCTGGGAGGAAGCCCCCTGCCGTTCCAATCCTCCCATCGCGCCCCGGGGCCAGCGTCTCCCCTCCCAGCCTTCCTCTTAGTGCCTGTGCAGCCATTTCAGGTCCCGTGATGCTAATAAAAAACTAGACAGATCCTGACAATAGCTTCCGACCTCAAAACTCCTTCCTCTCTCGGGGAGCGTGGCCCAGCAGCAGTGTGGGGGCTGGACGCTGGTTTCCGAGGACGGGACGACGTCAGGCGGTCCCCAGCGCCGCCCGGCGGGCTGGCTCTCAGGGCCGGTCTCCTCCCCAGAACGGGCTGCTGTCTGCCCTCCCCCACCTCTGTTCCTGGCTCTTCAGCATCCTCGCCGGGCACGCGGCCGACCGCCTCCTGTCCCGGAAGCGGCTCAGCTTAATCGCCATCCGGAAGCTGTTCACCACGCTGGGTAAGCAGCGGCCCCGACGCCCCAGGCCCTTTGGGGCGCCCACCCCCGTGGCCAGGGTGCCCCTGACCGCGCCCTGTGGACGCCCAGGCCTCCTCCTGCCCGCCCTGCTGGCCACGGGCCTGCTCTACCTGGGCTCCGGCTTCCGCGGCACCATCTCTCTCCTGACGCTCACGAGCGCCACGCTCGGCTTCTGCATGGCAGGGATGATGATCAATCCCCTGGACATCGCTCCCAGGTGGGGCTTTAAAATATGTTTAATATTTTTATGGGGGGAAGGGGTCGTGAAGGCAAAAGCGAGGGGGGCTTACAAAAGGTGGAACGGGCCCTGTTCCCACCAAACCCCAGGCATTCTGCTGCTAATGTGAAAAGGGGAACAATAAATATCGGAGACAATGGGCAGTTTTTGCCCCAATCTGCACCTGTGGCCACTCATAACTATAAATATCCCTCTTCACGCATGAGAACATGCTCCCCAGCTCCCCAAAGGAGACGGCACAGCTCCAGCCCAGGGGCTCTGTGTCTGGGGACCCACAAACTCGCGCACACACCACACACTCCCTCCCGTGTCCACATGGAAACGCAGAGCGAGTGGCAATGGAACAGACCCAGGGAAATAAAACAGACAGGGGGCCCTTCGTCTCAGGAGAGGGGTGGCCTGGACACAGGGCACCTTGACTGGGGACATCGCCCGGCGGGAGAGGCAGAGGCTCTCCATCCTGAGTGAAGTAATTTCTTGATTAGACGCTGATTCTGCTTCCAAAGGGCAGGTCCTTGTGCTCTGGGGCTCAGGGACTGGACCCCTACTTTATCTCTCTCTCCCCGCGGTTCCCGGCCAATCACAGCTGCTTGCGAGGGGTCCCTGGGGCCGGTAGCTCTGGGCTGTGGGACGAGAGCAGGTGGACGGTCCTTCAATCTTGATTGACCCTGAACCCCTCCTATGACCAACACACGTCAGCCCTGAATTTCCCCGCGGCACCTGCAGACAGCCCATCTCGGGGCTTTCGCTCCAGGCGGTGTCCTCTGCCCAGCATCGCATCGTTCGCCGCCAACGCCAACCTGACCGCGGTGCCACCAGGAGGCTACTCACGACCACGGCCTGTCTGACATTTCCACGGAGTCCGAGGAGTGGAAATGGGAAACGCGGGAAACCAACAGTTACCTTTCTTAACCTCATTTTAAACCAAATGAGGCGTGAGGTTCACAGTACTTGACGCCCGTGTATTGTCTCTTTTTGTGCAGATATTACGGATTTCTTAAAGGACTCACCGTTCTGATCGGAATGACGGGGGGACTGACCTCTTCCACGCTGGCTGGGATAATCCTCAACCAGGTAAAAACCGTCAGACACGGGCGACCGGCTACCGCCCTGGGTGACCTGTAGCTTCAGTGACAACGACACACGTAGGATGAGAGGTAACGCCAGGGACCAGCCGTGAAGGAAGAGTTGCCATGGCAGCACTGGCATAAATCTGTGACCACTAAGAATCACCCCGCGCCCCGCACGCCACACGGCTCGGGCGTAAACGGGCTTATCTGGAAGAACACCTACCACTCTCGTGGGCAGGCGGTTCCTCCGTGCACCTCGCCCCCCACAGCCTGGGCCCAGAAGAGAGTTGCAGTCACCACCGTCTCAGAGAGAGGGGCCTCCGGCACCAGGGTCCCCGCGCTTACAGGTCACCAAGCAGGACGTCACTGTCCCCGCCAAGCGAAGCTCCCTGGTCAGAGAGGTGGCCTCGGTAGAAAAGGTGAACCGGGGAGACCTGGGCGTGTCTCTCCCCCGAGCACAGAGCCCCCCCGTCTGTCCTCCCCCTGAACTCGCCCAGACCCGCTGAGCTGACCCCCAAACGTCGTCAGGAGACCCAACATCCCCGCTCATTTCCCGACAGAGAGAAGCAGGGCTCCAGGCCTGTCCACACCGTCACCGCCCAGCGAGCGAACATGCCTGTCGCAGCCTTGGCCTCACGGGCAGAGGAAAAGCCAAACAGAGACTCTCGGGGCATTCGAAACACTCGACCAGTTTTCACGGGGCTTAAGGCCTGACTTCAAACTCTGTCGGTTCCAAATGCCAGAAGCCAAGAACTGAATTTCAGGGAGTCCACAGATGCCCAACAGAAGCAAATAAAATGTTTCCAGAGAAGCTCACCCTAAATTTATACTCCAGGATTTCCTCTTGCATGAAGTTTCAGTGAATACAATTTTACAGTGAATCGAAACGTGACAAAACGCTCAAAGAAGTACCACATCGTGTGCAAGAAAGAGTAAAAATATCGCAGAATCAGATTCTCAGAGACACTGGAAACACATGCATGGGCTTAAGAAATGAGAGGATTGAAAATATAAATAAGAAAAAGATGATTTGACCACAAAACCCAAAAACGCAAAGATAACCTCTGGCAATTAAAAATATAAAATTGAAATTAGACTTTCAGATTAAATACAGCTAAAAAGAATTAGTGAGGTTTCTGCTTCCGGAAGTGAAGACACAAATCATGATTATCTTTTTTGAGGGGAATTCTGACCTTTCTTGCTCCCTCTGTGTTTCCCCTGGTTTGTTAAGAGACCTGCATTGAGTTTGTATTAATTTTAATATTCTAAGTTTTACATGATACGAGCCCAATAACTTGTAATTCCTTTGCTCCTTCATCCCCCAGGATCCAGTGTCTTCCTGGTTTAAAATCTTCTTCCTGATGGCAGCTATTAACGTGACAAGCTTAGTGTTCTACCTTATATTTGCTAAAGCAGAAATCCAGGACTGGGCTACAGAAAAACAGCACACCCGCCTCTGAGGGTAAGGAGTGATCGGGTCATGGAGAGAGTTTGAAAGTGGGGGTGCAGGACAGACGGGAGCTGAGGATGAGCCCTGAGCAGACCACGGTGATGCTGAGATGGGGAACACGAGGGGAGCGGGTTTGGGGGACAAGGGGGACCACGCCGCGTCTGAAAGGATCCCACGTCCTGATGGAGACGGCGTGCAGCCCGCAGGGTAGACTGCTCCTGAATTCTGGGGAGGTTCTGGGGCTTGAGAGATAAATCTGGGAGCCCAGGCTTCCTAACATTTGGAGGAACTGGGAAGACGGCTGGAGAACGTGGGATCTCAGAGGAGACGCACAAAGGGTGGGATGAGGACCCGCGGGAAATGCTCGCAAGGGGCCCAGTTACACGAGGTGTGAGGATTACTGGCGGGTTTGGCAAGACGGCCCCGACTGGGATGGTTTTCAAACGATGGAGGGTCCGTCAGCATTCAGAAGGGAACCTACTCCTGAGCCTCGCTTCCCTAAACTCCGCGGGTGCTAAACAGAAGGGAAAACGTCTCTCTGTGGAATTATTTCAGCTGACCCATAAATAAGAACTGATTGACGTAGACCATCCCCATTTTGCAAACTCCAGTGAATTCAGGGACCCGGGTGTTGTGCCTCAATGGCTGTTAACATCACAAACACTGGAAAGTTACAGACACAATAAATTCAGGCAGAAAGTTTCCTGATGAACCTATTCATACAGAAATACATTTCCTCACATTAAATAACAATAACCAGTTAGCAAATGTATTAAGATAAATGACCTGAATCGTGGCTGGAGGGAGATTGGATAAGACCAGTTAAAAATTAACTCAGTACGTCCAGTACCAGGAGTTTCCGTAAGGGTGCGCTCACAGTTCTCCAAGGTGCATCTACAGCCCAGGTTGCAGACTATAAAATGCAAACATGGATCTGGAACTAAACGTATCCTACTCTTAGGTAATAAATTTTGTGTAAGTGACCAGAATATAACCAGCTATTGAAAAATATAGGCGTTTAAGTATTTTCATATAGAAATGACCGCAGCTGACCTTCTGAGTAAGCTCATAACAGGCTTTGGCAAGGGCTCACCTCTATTTCCCAGGTACAGAGCTGGCTGCAGCGATGCCATCAATCATGTTCGTTCATTCAGACCCTATAAGTTTCACTCGTTTCTATCTGACCAATTAAATACTAAAAGTATACTATAGTTTTCCATTATTGTTACTTCTATTGATTTTTATGTCCAAGCAGTTAATATCAAGATTTTGACAAGTATATCTTAATAGGAAATTTACTTTTGATTTTGTAAAATCATCAGTCTTTCCCATTTTATGATTTTTACTGCTAGCAGGAAAGTGGCCTTGCGCCTCACCGGACCCAGCCTGGGGACTGTCTACCGGAGAAGTCGCCCGCAGGAGCTTTCTCTGCAGCTTCACCCAGAGGCCGTCCCAGCACCTGAGGGTCCCTGCACAGCCACACTCCAAGGAACCGACTCCGGAGGCACCTGTCCCCCTCGACAGGCCTAATGCACCCGAGGGGCCCAGCACCCGTCTCCGACCTCGGGCTCTGATCAGGAAGAGGAGCTGCTGACACCTCCAGGTAGCTGCTTCCGCCCACAAGCCCGGACCAGGCCACTGTCAGCCTTAAATACTGAACGTTACTGAGCACAATCCTTATAAACCTACTTTGCAACCGCCCCAGGCATCTTGTTCTTGGACACCGATCATTCTGACAGTGACCACGCCGGCCAGCTCCCTTGTGTTTTGCTTACTTTGAGTCACTAACTATTGTCACTAGGCGATGTCAAAGATGTCACCCTCACCCAGGCGCGGAAAGATAATTCCCCGACCGAAATCCCAGCCCCTCGCAACTCCTGCAAACCTAACGTGTTGCTGCGCAGCAGCCCTGAGCCTCGGCACCAGCACGGTTTCCGTGACCCAGGGGTACCCGCGGGTGCTGTGCTTTTAACAAGGCCAATGGCCCCCCTGCCCCCCATTAGTGACCGTGCTCCTCGGCCCGTTCTCACCAACCCAACCCAGCCCTGTGCCCAGTCCCTGCCCCGCCCCTCACGCCACTGCCCAGGTAACTGCACCGTGACCACACCGAAGGCAGCACTAAACCACCTTTCCGGGGCCTGACAGCTCAGGACCGACACAGGCCCAGAAACACGGCACCGCTCAGGTCAACCTAAGGGTCCAAAAGCCCATGAAGTGGGGGGAAAGCCTGTAAGCCACCGAAAAGCTGGCTTATATAGACAGCAGGCCCCGCCCCGGTCCCTGATTGGTTCATCCTCATGCAAATGAGGATGCCAAAGCTTACAAATTTGATTGGCCCAAAAGGCACTCTCCTGATTGGTTAGAATAGAGATGTTCTGATTGGTCAGAGCCGCCCAGCTCTGATTGGATGAGAGGAGCCTCCCTCCGATTGGATAAAGCAGGGTCCAGGGAACCGTTATAATGGTTGGTTCGGCCACTAGACGCGCAGACCCGGCGGGGGCTCGGCGCGGGGCGTCAGTGTGCAGGCGCCTCCTCCATGTGCGGTTTGGGGGGTGGCCCCGGGGCAGAAGCGGCTGCTGTGCCCCGCTGGTCTTATCCGAGCGCAGTTAGACCCCAGGAGCCTTTCCTGGTGCCCGGGTCACGATGGGGTGGTCGGGTTTCCTCGCTTGGCTTCCCCGCTCTGCGGGCCCAGGGCCGTGCCCTGTGCGCCCCGCGGCTCCTGCTGTCCCGGGCGGGTCTTCGCTGGCAGCTCGGCGCCCACCTTCTGGGTGTTGGGGCTCAATCCTTGTGACCCTCAGGCCCCCCGCCCATGGCCCTGGCTTCCTCTCGCTTTGGTGAGAAACTGTCATCGGGCCTCCGATGCTTTTACCAGGACAGCTAGAGGAGATTTGTTTCTGCGCTCACAGCGCTAACGGTGTTGGGTTTCTACGCCCGGCAGGTCTCCGAGTCCCTAGACACCCGCTGGGTGTCCTACAATTTAATTCATTCGACACCCACTACCCAGAGTTGGTCCAGACTCCACGGGTAACAGTTCAGTTCCACAAGACTGCCCTGCTGCAGGCACGTTCCCACTTCTTTCTGACTTAGACACAACTAGGGGTTCCCACGACCCCCTTCTCAGGTTTGATGATTTGCTAGAATGACACAGAACTTAGGAAAAACAGTTTACTTACTATTATCAGTTTATTATAAAGGATGTAACTTAGAAACAGCCAAATGGAAAAGATGCACAGGGCAGGTGTGGGAAGAGACCGCGTTGGTGCCCTCCTGGGGGCACCACCCTCCCAGCACCTCCGTGAGCTCACCAGCCTGGATGTTCTCAGAACCTGTCATTTAAGGTTTTTATAGAAATTTTATTGCATAAGCATGATCGTTAAGTAAATCATGTTGAATAAATCTCCAGCCCTTCTCCCCTCCTAGAAGGTGGGACCATGGAGCTGAAAGCCCCAACCTTCTAACCATCCCTTGGTCTTTCTGGCAACCAGCCCCCACCCCGAAGCTCTCCAGGGCCCCGGCTGCCAGCCCTCTCACGTGCACACCAAAAAGACAGGCGTCACTGCAGAAATTCCAAGGGTCTTAGCAGCTTTTGTGACAGGAATGAGGGACTAAGACCAAATATTCTAACAAGAGATTCCTATTATCCCATCACTTGGGAAATGACAAGGGTTTTAGGATTTCTGTGCCAGAAACTGGGGCAGAGATCAAATATGCATGATTATGTCACAGTAACAGCAGAAAGAGTGAGAAGCACAGAAATTCAGACACACCTACGCTTTCAGGAGCTCACAGGTAAATAATGGGTCTCCTTTCCCCCTCCCCAGTAAAATCTCCAGGCAGAACCTTCAGGGTTGCATAGCCAAGGCCTCTGAGAACATACTAGAAACAGTCCAGTGAGAGCACACAGGGGAATGTCCGTGAGGGCAAACGACAGCACAGGAGCACCAGGGCCTAGGGCACGTCGCTGCTCACATGCGGGTGAGGGTCTGCTCTTTAGCCCAGTCCTGCACCTCTGCTTGGCTGAAGATGAGGTAGAAGACCAGGCCTGATATGTTAACAGCTGCTGAAAGCAAGAAGACGTTTCTCCAGCCAAACTCTGAATCCTGGAGACAGGAAACTACAGGTTATCGACCGGAGCGGGAACTTTTGTTTCATCCCCTGAGTGCCCTGGCTGGCACGTGCCCGGGGTCGATGCGTATTTGTGGAACCAACAAATGAATGACAAGGGAGACAGGTCAGCTTGAGAATGTCCATGTGAAACCACCATTTCCTGACTGTGTCAGTCAGTGGCTGAAAGGGAACTGAGGCTTCAAATGGCAAAGGGCGTGATGGCAGAAAGAACACCCTTCCCTTGTTGGGGTCCATCCTCCTGACGTCCTGGTGGGAAACCATGGGGAACTTAAAGAACGACACTCGTGGGGACGTCACGGATGTCTTTCTTCACCTGTAGGTTCTTAGGAAATGCTCAAGGCATTGTTCTGACAACTTTACATGCGTCTCCCAGGATGGAAGGCTGTTCAGATGCAAACGCCCAGGTAAGCCGCCTGGTCAGAGGGCCTCAGCCCCAACGCGATGAGCGGACACAGAAGGTGCCCACGGCTCCTTCCCTCTGTCCTTTGCTCAGCCTCTCGCTCATACATTCTGTACATATTTGTTGGGTCCCTACATAGTGTGACCAACCCTTTCCAGATGGCTGGGAACTTTCAAGGCATTAGGATGAAAGTCCCACACCCTGGAAAACCCCTCGCTCCCAAGCAAACCACAAATCGGCCACTCTCCGATTTACAAGAAACGCCATCATGTTGCTACAGAAGTTGGTGATGACCGTGAGAAACTCATCTTCCAAGAGCTCATAAAGCATAAACATGGAATCGCGCTCTCCCTCGGGAGCTTCAGGCTGAGCCACCCCTGTCGGACCTTCCCCCAATGACCCCTAGAGGGTTACCGCAGGAAAATGCTCATCAGAATGTCTGACCTCACCTGACTGATGAAAAATCCAGAAACGGTGGGAGAGAGGACTCCTGAGAGTTGAGCAAAGACCAGCGACAGGCCCCTGAGAAAGCCAGTGTACCTGGGGGGAGAGAGACTTGTAAGCAAAGGTTAATCTCAGCCCATCTGCTGCAGTCCTGTGCTTGTCTCTGGCATGGCCCGGAGATGTGCTGACCCTTCATCAAACCTGAGGGAGACGTACTGACCGGTGACTGCTACCATCCTGTGCCAAGGTCTGCGACACCCAAGGGGTAACCGTGCTAACTTGTCAATGTTGTTTATACAAAACATAGGATGGATGGTTTGGCCGAGTTTATATGTTCTCTTGGCTTCGGCTATGAAGTCTGACCTGGCAGCCCTGCTTTGGGGGATGCAAGACCCCTCGCTGCAAGACGTGGGCTCCCCTGAGACAAGGCGTCTCCCACGTGCCTTGGTGGCCCTTCATCTGAAAATGGAGCGCGTCCCATTGACTGTGAAGGGACCATGGGAGCTACGCGTGGAAGCCTCGGTCATCCCCGACACTCCCCGGCGCTGGAGGTGAATGTCTCCCGTGACACCCGTGTCCTTCAGCGTCCTTCACCCCCGGTGAGCGCCTGTGGCCCAGCCCTGTCTCACTGCTGCGTTTCCCCCGCAGGGAACAGCGGTGGACTAGCTTTGGGTTCCTTCCAGGAAGCATCTGGATGTAGGGCTGCTGCTGACACCTCCCGGGGCCTGTTCCACGTGCCACTCACATTTTGACCGATGGTCACGGCAGGTTTAGGGGCACTGGACCTGAGCTGAGCCCCTGTGGGCGAGGGGCTCCTTACCTGGGAGCGATATCGATGAAGTTGACGAGGGCTCCTGCTTGGGAGAGGCTGCTGGTGGCAAAGCTCAGCACCAGGAAGGCCATGGTGATGCCGAAGCTGAAGCTGACCCAGGGCAGGAGCACGGAGAACACACTCGGGCAGAGAACCGCTGGGGCAGGAGGAGAGAGAGAGGCCAGGACGCTGCCCCAAGCTCCCCAGGCCAGCCCCGGGTCCACCTGGGTCCTTACCTGTGGCGGTGAAGAGCCTCCTGACCACGATGAGCGTGAGGATTTCTCGGGAGAGAAGGAAGTCCGCTAACAGGCCTCCGAGGATGGTGCAGACAAAGGCCACGCAGAGCAGCAGGGCCGACAGGAAGCCGCTCTGGGGACCAGAGATGAGTGAGGGGACACCGAGGGTCCCCGGCGCACTGCCCACCCTGGTGCCTCTCCGACACAACCTTTAACACACTCTCAGGCCACTGCAACAAGCCAGTGTCACCTCTGAGCAAAAATGTGCACATAGGTCAGTGTGGGGAAAAGGGACAAGCGCTCCCTCCATACGTAAAGGTCACCTGGAAATAGGTGCTTAAAGGGACAAAGCCCAGCCCTGGCCGGGTGACTCGGCTGGTTGGCGCATTGTCCTCTGCACCCAGAGGTTCTGGGTTCGATTCCCAGTCCAGGCACATGCCCAGGCGGCAGGTTCAACCCTGGTCAGGGCGCACGTGGGAGGCCACTGATCGATGTTTCTCTCTCACGTCGTGTTTCTTTCCCTCTCTCTCCCTCTCTTTCTAAAATCAAAAACATCCTTGGGTGAGGATTTTTTTTTAAAAAAGAACAAAACTCAGTACAAAAAATTTTAGGCAAAAAATAGGAACAGGCAATGGACAGAAAAACAAAAAACCACACGGCTCCCAAATGTATTGAAACATATTCCGAGTTATGCTAACACAATGGCCGCGAGACACCTTTGTTTGTGGATCCATCGGTTCTTTGCAAGGTCTGTGGGGAGTCAGACAGGCGCCAACATCATTACTGCCCCACGGAGGGTGACAGTAAATACGTTTATACGGCACTCGCCCCCGACTCGGACATGCAGGGATTTAAAAAATAGTTGGGCAGAGACTGGAAACAGCCCGCGTGTTGCTCTGTGAGGTTTCCCGTGTTTGCTGACGTGAAAGATCCCCGTGGTCTAGTGTGTAAAGAACAGCAGCACATTCATGTGTTGTGTTTTGTGTAAAAAAAAAAAAAAGTTGGGCAATGAGAACATCTGTGCATGCCCGATTCTTGTAAATGGAAGAATTATACGAAATTAATAGAAAGCATTGTCTGAGGGGTGGGCTCCGAGACCGGGGCAGACGGGGCCAGAACGGGAGAGGCTTTTCACTCTACACCTTTTTAATAGCTTTTTAAATGCTGGACTCTGTTCTTGTCCATTCAGCTTCTAAATTAAAAAGGCAAAGGACACCGATGGGATGGATTTAGTCATGGGGTCCAAGTTGTTCATTTTATCAAAGAGTAAACCAACTACCACGGTGACGTGTCGTCAGAGGAAATACCCTGAGATCCACGGGGACCCGGGTCTGGGCTTCCCGAGCCGGGGAAGCCTGGTCTCAACGTGTCCCTCCAGCCGCCGCCTCACCACGGGCCTCCGAGGGTGGGGAGCCCACCGGCCTCCCCTCACTCCTGGTTCCATCGCCTGCTTCTGCCCCCCAGCAGGCCCACAGCCACCCACCCTCGGGCTTCCTGGCCCCAGCACCTGCCCGCGTGCACGCGTGTGCCCCAGACTCTGACCTCTGCTAACGTCGCTGTTTGCCGGCCGGTGAGCCTGTCGTCACCGGAGGAATCCGGTCAATGTGAGAACACTGCTTGCTGAGTACAAAAGGCGGGACTGTGGCTATAACTCAATGACCTTGTGAACCATGGCAAACAGGACGAAATCTGATAAGCTCCTCGCACTTCGAGGACACCCCCTCGGAGGGAACTGAGCGGCTCCCGTCAGCCAATCAGAGCACCCGGGCATTTGGGGGAGACTCAGCCCCACCCATCGGTGCTCCTTTCTCCACATGCGTGGGACTTGAATAAAGGACTTTTTTAAGAGCATTCCCCACAGGGCTTTGGTGTAAGTCCCACTGGGGCCTTCAGGTCCTGTCCATAATGTCCTGTCTCAGCCTCAGCCTCCCCGAAGGCGGAATTTGCTTTGTGAATCTTTATTCTTTCCGCCATCAGCAGAGTATCCTGTTTGCAGATGTCGATTGGGTTGAACGCAGAATTTTTTCATTGACCCCTTAAAAAAAAAGACATCCCCTGAGTGTCAAGCTGGCCTAGAGCCATAGCATCCTGCCCCCAAAAAGCAGGAGGCCGCACTGAGGTGAGTCGGAACCCGAGCGGGTGCATTTCCACCTGAAGGCCCCGGGCCCAGGCCCCTGGCTTGATGACCCCGGGAGAGACGGGAGCTATATAAGGGGGCATCGAAACAGGAGAACAGGGTGGACTTTCTCCGTACTTACATCTTTGAGGTCCACCTGAAGCAGAGAGTTGAGGTACGTGGGCAAATACGCCATCATGACGTAGAGATACCAGTGTTCGCTGAACTGAGACAGTAAAATGCTCCAGAGAGGCAGGGATCTGGCCATGGCCTTAATGGGAACAGACCTGTCGGGCGCACAGTCCTGAAAGAGAGCAGGTTTCAGTGCCCCTCCCCGGAGACACTGTGCTCCCAAGACACCCGCCCGGGGCCGGGAAGGGGCAGAGACGCCGCCAAGGCACCTGCTGAGCCAGCGAGCGCCGGATGTAGTCCCTCTCGCCACTGCTGATCAGCGGGTGGGCCCCGGGGTCGTCGTACATGAGGAGGAGCCAGAGGGAAGAGCAGGCACAGCCGATTCCACCTGGAAGACGACCCAGCTAGCACCCGGCTCGCGCTCTTTCCACCCGACTCCGCCCTGAGGGGGTCCCTGCGGCTGGCAGAGCGGCCCGGGCCCCTCCGTGCGTCTGTACGTCTGTGTGGCCTGATCGCAGGAGGCGGGTACTTCCCGCCACCTGACTTTGGCCTTGGCCATGTCACCTGCGTTGGCCAGTGGTGTGGGGGGCAGCTTAGAGCCTCGTGTGTTTGCCCCGTGTGCTTGAAAATGCCCTCGAGGTTCAAGTACCAGCAGGCATCTCCCCTGCTGCTCAGGCTTCTGCAAAGATCCATTCATCGGGCCCTGGCCAGGGTGGCTCAGTGGTTAGGGTGTCGGCCTGCACACCGAAGGGTCTCAGGTTTGATTCCCCGTCAAGGACACGTACTTGGGTTGCAGGTTCGATCTCTTACCCCGGTCAGGGTGCGTGTGGGAGGCGACCAATCGATGTGTCTCTCTCTCCCTCCTTCCCTCCCTCTCACTCTCTCTAAAAATCAAGGGAAAAGGTATCCTCCGGTGAGTATTAACAACAGCAAAGAAGAAGACTGTATTAAATAAGTGCATCTAAAAATATAATCACACCAAGGTAACATTTTCAACAGCTTATGAAAGAAATTCCCCTGGCATCCTCTGTGGGCCCCGCGTGGAAGCAGGAGGGACTGTTATCCGCCTTTACCGCATCGGGCTGTCGAACCTGAACCCTAAGTGTCACTGTGCAAAATTCACAACATGATTAGCTCTGAACACGATCAACTTCAGTTATATAAATACCCACATCTATTGGGATTTGGTTAATCACAGGTGATCTTGTATCACAGAAATCACGCCCAGCACTCGCTGTCCTAAAATAACATTCTGAGATTTGAGAAAAGCGTAAACTCACCGAAGATGTAGAAGACGTACGGCCACCCTAGGGTCTCGCAGAGGAAACCACCGGCGAGGAGGACGGTTAAGGAGCCCAGCATTAACCCTGAACACAAGTGGCGAGGACGCTCCGGGTGAGGCCGGGCCCGGGACGCTGAGCCTCCCGCAGGCTGACCGCATCCCAGAGCTAAGGTGCACAGGGGTGAAAGCTCCGAGGCTCAAGTCCTGCCTCTTCCCGCAGTGTCCGTGTGACCCTGGGCAAGTCATTTGTCTATTTGTGTCTCAATTTGCCGTATGTGCAAAATGAAAATGAGTTTTAAGATAAATTAACGTGCAAAGCATTTATAAGGATTGTTCTGCACCGTGAGTGTGCAATTAGAATCGAGAAAGAGAGTGTAGCCCTGGCGGGTTTGGCTCGGTGGGTAGAGCGTCGGCCTGAGGACTGAAGGGTCCCAGGACATGCACCTCAGGCTCAATCCCCGGCCCCGGTCAGGAGCGGGTGGGAGGCAACCAGTCGATGTGTCTCTCTCATCGATGTTTCTCTCCCTCTCTCTCTCCCTTCCACTCTCTCTGAAAAGCAACGGAAAAAATATCCTCGGGTGAGGATTTAAAAAAAAAAAAAAAAAAAGCTAGTGCAGGTCAGTGTTTCGAGCAAGGACGCAGGGAGGAGGTCCTGCGTCTGCGGACAGGTCCTTGCGAGGTGCTCGTGGACAAGGTGACAACAGAGATAGCGATTACCTGAGACAGAAATGGTGATGAGCTGGTTCCTTTCCAACGGGGGAGCCCACTTCACCCAAATTAAATACTGACTTGTCTGTATCATAACCTGGGGGGAAGACAAAAGTCCCGCTCTTGGCACCTGAGACATGTAGAATCCAAAGTCCGCTCGTGCTTGGAAAGGGCCTCGGTACCTGGGCTACGCCTTGGACGACCCGAATGAGGATCAGTAAGGCCACTCCGGCGTCGGCGGCCAGCGGGACAAAGAGGCTCAGGACGGAGAAAAGCAGCATCGCCGCGCCGACCAGGTACTTGGCTCCCAAGATCCCAGCCACGTAGCCGCTGGGGACGGACGCCAAGAAGGAGCCGTAGTTGAGGGCGCTGAGGACGACCCCCTGGATTCCGGGGCTCCAGTCATACGCGGGCGCCTGGGTGACAAAGACAGTCCTGCTGTTTATCTCTGGTGAGAGAACATTGTTATTGTGACAGCTTGAAAGGTGAGAAAATATTTGACAGTTTTCTTCTGCCCTCTCCAGTTCCTCCAGCCTACCGGTTTCATCGAGAAAACCTAAATATGCAGGGCGTCCCCCCAAAATATACATGCACTTTGAATGACTGTAAAAAGTCCGTGTTTACTGACATACGGTTCATCTGCAAATTTTAAAAGAATCTACAGAAATGAATAATGTTTTTGGTCAACGCCTGTTTTCAGACAGATGACCGTTCTGGTCCAGGCCCCGCCGGTAACGGGAAGCAGCGGCCTCGCCGACATCGAGAGTCATCTCGCCCTCAGTGTGTCAGCTGTTGCCGGTTTTGTGCCATAAACCTTTTCTTTTATGTGTCCCCATTAAAGAAAAAGCCTAGTGGCCCTTTAGGATAAGTTTTCTTTGTTCAACGTTTAGTCTGGCATCACCCATTATTTCAAATCAGTTAAACCTGAAAAGGAGTGAAAACTGAGTTATCAGCTGTTCAAGTGAGTGCACATGTTTCCGGGACACCCTGTATGTGCCCAGACACCCTTTCCCCTCACACAGTGTCCCAGCTGCACAAGGACCTGAGCAAGTGAAATGAAAGTGAGCCTGTAAAACAAGTCACCACAGGCAAGGGGTAAAAATACCCAAAGGAAGAGAAAGTAGATATAACTCTGTGAAACTTATTTTGTGGTCAGGAATTTATTTCCAATAAACGGTAAACTCCCGAATTCTAACTTAGTCCTTGGTGCCACGTATGGTCCCTAAGTAAGGAAACAGCCTCCTTACTACCTGTTACATTCTTGTGATCCATAGTTCCTTGAACATAGTAGGTGCTCAATAAACAACCCTTCAGGTCAGGCCATTTACGTCACAGAAAGGGGCCCGAGTCCTGCTGAACTTACCACCACCTTCGGTTCCGTCAGAGTTTCATTCCAGTTGTCCAGGGAGCCGGCGGGAGGCCCGTGGGTGGAGGCGTTGGGCGGGCCGGGCAGGGCTGTGCTGTTCACCATGGCTGGGATGGCAATGCTCAGGCTCATTTGTTGGGTGGAAATTGTAAAATTACAGAGATGCATGGTGAGGGCCACCCCGTGTCGGACCGAACAGAAGCCTGAGACGAGAGGGCACAGAGGGTCTTATCATCGGGGTACTTTTCTGCCCCCCCTTTCCTAAGTCTGGGAGAGGGAGACCGTTGCCGTCGGTCTGGCAGACAGCTGTCGCCCTGGGGGCCGGGGAGGGGACATAACCCCCTCAGAGCCATCACTGGAGCGGAGGCCGGAAGAACGGTGGACGGGCCAGGGCAAGCGCCAGTGGTCATTTTCCTGCTAATTCCATTTTCACTCTGAAACGACACATTTCCCTTCAGTCCCCTTTCTCGGCTATATCGCATTGTTCCGTCCTGCCTTCCTGCTGATTTATTTCATACGCTCTAAGCTTTTTTATTATTATTACTCCTGAGAACTTGAAGACATTGGAAATAAAACTATTCTTCAATTTTCCCAGATCTAACGAGCGCAGAGGTGTGTGTAATGATTAACAATCGGACGGCTCTGGTTTGAACCCACGTGACGCCCCTCTGTGCCTGGGAGACTTAAATGAGTTATTTAATCCCTGCACCCTGGGATTCTCATGCCTGTAAAACAGCGATGCTGCTGGTAAACCTTCAGGGTTTATTGCACGAAATGAAGTAATTCTCAGTAAACAGTCTATAGAGCTCTATGGAATTCCTGGCAATGGGTGGGAGCAAGTCGACCACCAGAAGGGAGTCAAGGTGACCGGATCCCGGCCTTATCCACAAGTAGCGCACGATCTCACCTTTGCCGGAGGCCGGCGTGGGAGCCGAGTTTACGTCAGCAGCCCTGGGAAGATCTCCCACTGTGGCCTTGGCTTCGGCTCTAGTGGACATTTTGGCCCTTGTCTCCCAGGGTCTGGCGTTTACCTGCTGAAATAAAAGGTTGCACAGCAAATACAGAGAAAGAGACGCGTCCTATATGGCCCATGGCACTGCCCCCGTTCTTCCAGGAATTTGCAGGAAATGTTTGGTGGGAAAAGTGCAAGATTAGGGTTCAGGACCTGGCGAGCCCTCCAGGCTCTGCTTCTGGCCAATTGTGTGGCCTCAGGAAGGTCAACACCCTGGGTCTCAGTTTCCGCTTCTCTAAAACGAGGGATTTGGCCTGATGGCCTCAAGGGTCTCTTTCCTCCCCACCCCGCGTTTCCCTGTCTCTCAACTCGCATCAGTATGGACTGGATGTTAAAACTTGACAATCTTCTGTGAAATTTCATCCAGGAGATTCCAGTGGATTAAATTACCCTCAAACACTGTCTGTTTTAAATGTCTAGATATAGTAAATAAAATATAGGAGACAGCTTTTTAAATACATAGCCCCCCAAATAGTCACAGCCCCGCGGATGGAATGAAAAGTTGGAGGCATAAGCTAACTTTTCAGTGACCCTGGGTGGGCCCTTTTAGAGAAAGTTTGGAGTTTTGTGCATTTCATCGGACCGGACCTATTAATTATACATGAGATTATTTGGAGGCTGTTTACTCTCTGAGAATGACCGAGAAGGTAGGGGGTTAGCAGACGTAAAGGGGGGTGGGGATGGGGCCCGAGTGGCCGGCAAAATAAAATCATTTCCACTTCCTGCCTGCGGGGTTCTACTTGTGTTGATACGAAGGCGACCACCTGTCTTAATGAGGTTGTCTTTACCCAAGGGGAAGGACTGCACCACGTCTGCGCATCGCCCCGAGGCTGCCAAGCCTCACTGCTTACGTAGTTTGTACTAACACAGAAGTTAGACCCAAGAGCCCTCCACGTGCCCCCGAATTCAAAAACCAACTGAAAATTGAATTTCCATCCAAATCAACACTCACCGGCTAAGCGGAGCGGCTCTGGGGACGCTGAGGGGAAACCGCCGAATGAAGGCAGGAACACTCGGCTGTAAAAGGGGTCAGCTTATCGCGTCTGCCCTCACCTCGGAATAGCCGAGTGCAGGCTCATTTCAGAGTGACATTTCCCCAGGGCTGTACCTGCCAGGGCGCCCCCAGCGACCCCGGCCTGCGAGTTCACTGGCCCGCTCGGCCCATTCACTGGCCGGCCGCTCTCCGCTGCACCAGCCCCGCCCGCTCTGCCCCTTCTCCGCACCTGGGCCTGCAGGGCCCAGTCCTCGGGACTGAATGCCAGCGTTCTGGTGCCAGGCGTCTGGCCCGGAGCCCAGGCTGCAGGCCTGGCCCACATCAGCTGTGTCTCCCTCCACCTTCCGTGGGAAACACCCAGGAGGCGCAGGGATGAGAGGGGAGAACGAAGAACGGCGCTGGCTGTGGGGGCCCCGGGAGCAGCCGGACAGTGACGGGCGCCGCGCCTCGTGAGGAGAGAGTCTGCTTCCCCGATCGCCTAAGACAGTTCCCGTGGAGCCGAGCCCAGGAGGGCGAGGAGGGGCAGCTCCGAGCAAGAGCCTTTCTCCCCGGCCCAGGAGCCGGTTTCCCGGTGCGGCCGGTGCAGGGTGGGGAGCAGGCTGGGGGGACACGAGGCCCACGCGGCGGTCGAGGGGCCACGCTGCGGAGGGCCCTGCAGCCAGGCAAGGGGCCTGGATGTGCCCCGACCGCCGTGTGCTGCGTGGTCTACGACGGACACGACTGGGGCCCAGGAGACGCCGGAAGAGCCCTCGCATCCACCGGGCAGGAGCTGGCGTCGGGCTGGGCTGGTCATGGGGCAGAAAACCGGACTGGAGGCCTGAATGGGGTCCCGCTCCGTGCAGAGGAAATGAGTGGGCTTCCAGAAGGAAAACGGGAATTTGGTTTTGGACACGAGGTGCCTGTCAGGCCCAGAAAGGGCGCCTGCCAAGTAGACGCTGTGCCTGTGGATCTGTAGCTTGGGATGGAGGGCCCGGGTGGAAAAGCAAATTCAGAAGTCATGGGTCTTGCCGCTTTCTTTAGGGACCAGGCAAGTGAGGAAGGGCCAGCAGAGAGACTGGACCAGTCATGTTTCTACCCAGCTCCTGTCCGTTTTCTGGCCAGGACAGGCTGTGTCCGTTCCCTTTGCAGGAACACAGTCCCCGCTCCTCTCCGCGAGCTCACTGTGGATGCCTCTCCGTACGGGGTCTCGCAGAGTATTAATCGTTCACACGCATCTACCGGGTCTCAGCCCTGAGCGTCTCCTGCACATAAGCAGCAGCTCACGGCTCCTCTTCACGGCCCCAAATAAAAGTCGTCTGCCCCAAACCCTTTACTCAATAACTACCTTCCAGAGCCATGCGGGCTTTCATTTTGTTTTAGTTTGCCCGTGGATTCCAGCGATTCCATAAATTCATTGGAACAGTCTGATCTGTTCTGATTTATCTTTTCGCCCTGATGGAAATCTTCCTCTGCCAGAAATCTGTGTTTGCATGTATTGTCTCAGCACAGATGTGATCAGTGCTTTAAAAAATACACACATGCCCGGCTGGCGTGGCTCAGCAGTTGAGCGTCGGCCTAGGATCCAGGAGATCGCGGTTCGATTCCCGGTCGGGGCACATGCCCAGTTGCGGGCTCAATTCCCCAGTAGGGGGCGAGCAGGAGGCAGCTGATCAATGGCTCTCTCATCATTGATGTTTCTCTCTCTCTCTCTCTCTCTCTCCCCCCCTTTCTCTGAAATCAATAAAGACATATTAAAACATACACACACACACACACACACACTATTGCTAAAACATCCCACCCAAACAAGTCCAGTATACGAACCTCAAGCTGCAGGTCATCTAATCTACCTCCAATATTTGGGTGATATTAACCCTTAAAAGCAGATAGTTTAAAATCACTGGCTGGCCACAGATGCTGTGGACAATTCAGACTCTCTGCAGCGACCCTTCCCGATGGCTCTGTTCCCTGCAGTTTTGTTCCCTGAGGTTCTGGGGCTCTCATTTCTTTTAGGAAAATCAGCATCTTCTGTCACTTTTCAGAATTATCTCAGGAAAGACGAGCTCTCTTCCCCACCCCACCATCTCTACCCCAAAACAGCAAACCAAGGGGCTCTCGACGGGGAGAAGACCCATTCCCAGTATCGCAAAAGCAGAGCATTACGGGCAAGAGGCTGAAAGCTAACCTGAGGGAGGTAGATGCAGGGTCTTCATTCCTTTCCAATAAATTCCCCCAAACTTCCCAAGTCTTTTACTCCCCAAGAAGTAAATGATTACCCCAAACCTTTAGACCTTGTTACGAAATGGATAGGTGTTACTGGCTCGACGGTTTAATTTTTAACTTTACTTCTATAGTTTAATTAACAAGTAGATCAAGCTCATTAAATCTTCATGCTTCACACCCAGAAGAGATCAAGGTCCCTTCTCACGGGAGCCCGACAACCACACTCCCTGACGCTGGTGCCATCACCTTGGGGAGTCTCTGCGGGTCAGTAAATTCTCTGAGAATTTGAAGACAGAGGCAGGTGCTTAATTCAAGGAACAAATGATTCTCGTAAACTCATTTATTCTCAGCTACCCAGTTATGTCACTTCTCCCAGTCCTATGCTAATTCTCCTAAAGACCTTTAGCATTTTCTTTACATTAATACGCTTTTTTTGTTTGTCCCAAATTTCTGTAGATTTTGTATGTGTGATAATTAACAGGTCTATGGGTTACATTGTTTTCGCTCCTAGCCTTAACAGTAATGTATTGGAATTTCTGTTTTCAGTTATTTTTTGAGATGTTTTCTCTAAATACGGTGCGATAAATAACTGCTTGGAAAAAATTCCTTGACTAATATTTCGAAATATATCACAAAACGTCATCAGATGATGATGAAACAGACCATTAACAGGAAACGTGTAGGTATGAGGTCATGGAGCCGCAAATTTGTTTTAAAAATTTAACAAGTGGTTGAAAATTTAATAAAATAACATAAAAAGTAAATGATAGGCTTGAGAAGGGATATTGTTGATTGTGACATTTTCAAGTCACTACTCCTATTTGAAATTTTGGTGTGAAATTTGTATATTGTATACATCCAGTTTTGTTTACTGGAAAAAAATAGACTAATTACCATTAAGTCAATATTAAAGTTCCTGGTATCAAAAAAGATAGCACCTCTTCATTGAATAATGGACTTCAGGGCATTTTAATAGAAGGCGATGAAATAAATTATTTATATACCACTGGTATACTTATATTGTGCTCACTTAGCATGCTTTCCTCATTAGATATTCTCACATTTCCTCAAAAATGAGACACTTTCATAATCTGGAATGACTTTATTAGCTATAGATTTATCTTTTCCTTAAATGTCTAAGAGCATAGATTTAGAAGCCTGATTTTTGAGGATGGCAGCTCATTGCTGACCTCAATTTTTTCCCCCATTTTAGTTCTTACTGCTTTCTAGGTTCAACTTAAACCACTTATATTTTTTAGAAACACGTATTTCATTAGTTTTTAAAAATTTGTTGACATAAGTAAAAAAACTCATAATTTCAAAACATCCATTTTATAGGTTTAAATATAACTTTATAGACACAGTATTAAGATAATTCTAAACTGTGAATGTTGTAGGAATTTTGTAGTTTGTTATGAATGTACAGATTTTTGTTTTGCTTTGCATTGTTTGGAGAATTTCGATGGTTTCATTTTTGTACAAGAACTTTGTATTTGGCTGCTTTCCTGTTTGTCAGTTGTTTCTGGGTGTATATTTGTACTTAGTGCTAAAAGGAGCACAAAATATTTTGCTTCATTTTCAGTGGTTCAATCTCTTGAAGAATTCTGCCCAATATTCCCAAATAGAAAGCTGTCTTGTCACATGACTGACCCAACTATACTATTACCCTACCATCAAAATGGTATTAAAAGCTTGAGATGTAACCTATGGACTAAGAAACCTATTACTCATTTTTACAGCTCTTCATGTAAATATTTATATGGGCCTTTTATCTCTCGGCTCATCAGCGGACCAGGCTGCAGACTCCGGGACGTGACGCCACCCAGCACTGGAAGGAAAGCCCGGCTGCCGTGCCGGAGGAAACGCCGTGTGGCTGCGCCGGGGCCGCCGGCGGCTTGGCGGGCACCTGTCCTCTCTCCAAGCAAAAGAGCTGAGCCAAAAGCTGCCAGTTTACCAGTCTCCTTCCTTCCTAACCCACTCATTTAGTCTGGCCCTACTCTCACTAAAACACTAACCAAGCGAGGAGCCCACGTTGTTGCTGTTTCCCCCGCGTTACGTAGTCACAAAACTCCTAATCTACGCTGGTTCCTTCTCCCAAGAAGCGCCCTTCGCCGCCAGGGGCTGCGGGGGCGGCCGCCTCGTAGCAGCAGCTCTACCCACGGCCACGGCTCCACTGTCAAGCTTGTTGCACGTTGCAACTCCCGAGGCCTGTTACCCGAAATAGATAATAGTTTGGGTCCCGGTGGTTTAGGACCTGTGGTCAACCGCTCTTAACGGTTAACCAGTTACTGCCTTGCCGCAGCTCTTTCTCAGACATTGTGAGTGGCTCTGAAAAGAGCCTTTGGTTCCCGTCCTTCCTCTCCAGGGGCTCGGATCACTCAGCTCAGGTCACTTGCTCTGGCCCTTCTGGTGGTGGCTCTCGGTCTTCCTGGGCAGCAGCACGGCCTGGATGTTGGGCAGGACGCCGCCCTGCGCGATGGTGACCTTGCCCAGCAGCTTGTTGAGCTCCTCGTCGTTGCGCACGGCCAGCTGCAGGTGGCGCGGGGCGATGCGCGTCTTCTTGTTGTCGCGGGCCGCGTTGCCCGCCAGCTCCAGGATCTCGGCCGTCAGGTACTCCAGCACGGCCGCCAGGTACACGGGCGCGCCCGCCCCGACCCGCTCCGCGTAGTTGCCGTTGTGGAGCAGGCGGTGCACGCGGCCCACGGGGAACTGGAGCTGCGCCCTGAAGGAGCGAGCTATGGCCTTGGCGCGAGACTTGCCGCCCTGCTGACTCTGCTCGCACATGACGACGATGGACACCACCAAAAAAGAGACTCTTCGGACAAATGCACGGCCAATTTATAGTCTGCCAGTATGTTGTGACTCGGCATCTGATTGGCTGACTCGTGGAGCCTATCCAATCAGAAAACAGAATTGGAATCACCTAATTTGCATATACGTCACTACCCACTAGCCAATCAGATGTCAGCTGCCCAGAGTGGCCGTTGGGTGCCACCCTATAAATAGCAGGTTTTTGGGTAGCAAACTGCTGTTCTCTGACCTGTGTCCCTTGGGACTGAGCACTCACCATGCCGGAGGTGGCTTCAAAGGGCGCCACTATTTCCAAGAAGGGCTTCAAGAAGGCGGTGACGAAGACGCAGAAGAAGGAGGGCAAGAAGCGCAAGAAGTGTCGCAAGGAGAGCTACTCGATTTACATCTACAAGGTGCTGAAGCAGGTGCACCCCGACACCGGCATCTCGTCCAAGGCCATGAGCATCATGAACTCCTTCGTCACCGACATCTTCGAACGCGTCGCGGCCGAGGCGTCGCGCCTGGCGCATTACAACAAGCGCTCGACCATCACGTCGCGGGAGATCCAGACGGCCGTGCGCCTGCTGCTGCCCGGCGAGCTGGCCAAGCACGCCGTGTCCGAGGGCACCAAGGCCGTCACCAAGTACACCAGCTCCAAGTGAAACGACTCCGCCAACGGATGAGCTTTAACCCAAAGGCTCTTTTAAGAGCCACTTAACGTTTCCTGAAAACAGCTGTCTTGTTACTGAGCTGACGTTTCCTGTGGGACGTTTTATTCCTTAAGTGGAAGGAGGCTTTAGTTAAATAGTTCTTAACGCTATGGGATTAAGCTATGGCGTGGTGCTTAAAGGAGCTGGTTGTGGACACTGCCCCCCAGTGTCCCCAAGTTTCTTAATAGACCTAATAGGCTACCAGCATTTGTCTTGAGTGCCCTGAAGGTCTCTGGTAATTGTCAGGAGCAGTTCTCCAAGGGGAGAATTGGCAATCCGTGTGCGTGTGGATGTTTCCCGGAGATGACAGTGCCCACAGGGACGTAGCGGGCCTTTTTATAAATCCTTCCAGAAGACAGCCTGACGCTGTGGCAAGAGCTTGGGACTTCAGGAAGCAGTGCTGTACCTGAGCTGGTCCTGTAGCCCAGCCTGCCTGTGCTCAGGTACTGATTTCAGTTACTCAGGGTTTCTGAGTCTGAGCGCATGACCTAGCAATCGTGGTCCCAGGATTTTACTCAACTGACTTGCAAATTAGAACTGATAGTACGATTCTGAGTTCAAATAGGCCAAGTTGCCTCTATTCTGCTTGAAACTATTAAATGTGAACCAAATTAATTTGGCAAATAGTATTTTACTAGCTAAACTAGCTAATGTTAATGTAGTGGCAAGACCTAGCCCCATACATTGACAAAAAATGATACAGCCCTTTAGGAAACGTAAGTGGCTCTTAAAAGAGCCTTTGGGTTAAAGCTCATCCGTTGGCAGAGTCGTTTCACTTGGAGCTGGTGTACTTGGTGACGGCCTTGGTGCCCTCGGACACGGCGTGCTTGGCCAGCTCGCCGGGCAGCAGCAGGCGCACGGCCGTCTGGATCTCCCGCGACGTGATGGTCGAGCGCTTGTTGTAATGCGCCAGGCGCGACGCCTCGGCCGCGACGCGTTCGAAGATGTCGGTGACGAAGGAGTTCATGATGCCCATGGCCTTGGACGAGATGCCGGTGTCGGGGTGCACCTGCTTCAGCACCTTGTACACGTAAATCGAGTAGCTCTCCTTGCGACACTTCTTGCGCTTCTTGCCCTCCTTCTTCTGCGTCTTCGTCACCGCCTTCTTGAAGCCCTTCTTGGAAATAGCGGCGCCCTTTGAAGCCACCTCCGGCATGGTGAATCTCAGTCCCAAGGGACACAGGTCACAGCAGCAGTTTGTGGCCGAAAGCCTGCTATTTATGCGGTAGCACTCAACGGCCACTCTGGGCAGCCGACATCTGATTGGCTAGTGGGTAGTGACGTGTATGCAAATTAGGTGATTCCAGTAATGCTTTCTGATTGGATAGGCATCCACGAGTCAGCCAATCAGATGCCGAGTCACAACGTACCGGCAGACTATAAATAGGCCCCCCGTGGCGTGGGTTTTGGTTAGTTTCCGTTGTCACTACCACCATCTGAAGTCATGTCCGGGCGCGGGAAGCAGGGCGGCAAGGCGCGCGCCAAGGCCCGGTCTCGCTCCTTCAGGGCGCAGCTGCAGTTTCCTGTTGGTCGGATCCACCGCCTGCTGCGCAAGGGCAACTACGCGGAGCGCATCGGGGCGGGCGCGCCCGTGTACCTGGCGGCCGTGCTGGAGTACCTGACGGCCGAGATCCTGGAGCTGGCGGGCAACGCCTCCCGCGACAACAAGAAGACGCGCATCATCCCGCGCCACCTGCAGCTGGCCATCCGCAACGACGAGGAGCTCAACAGGCTCCTGGGCGGCGTGACCATCGCGCAGGGCGGCGTCCTGCCCAACATCCAACCCGTGCTGCTGCCCAAGAAGACCGAGAGCCACCACAAGGCCAAGGGCAAGTGAGGACCCCGCACGTCAAGAGAAAACCAACGGCTCTTTTCAGAGCCACTCACCCATCAATGAAGGCTGCGCACACTGTGAAAGGCTGTCCGTGTGCTGTTTGGTGAGCGTAGAAAACCATAGCTCCCTGGGGACAACCTTTGGTCCTAATAACGGGCCCTTTAAAGTTTAAGGGACGCGTGGCTGGGAGCAAGAGCTGGCGGGCCCAGAGGCGCCCGGCGGGATGTGCTTTGGTAGCTGCAGCAGCTCCAAGCTTGGTCCCTGCAGGAGTCCTGGGGAGGGAGGAAACTTCCTCTAGCATTACAACCCTCGCTCCCGAGTTCATGCGAACAGAAGCCCTGCTGAGGCTTATAAGTGAAGATTGGGTTAGAATAAGCACAGTCTTGCAGCTTCCAGCCTGTAGGACATAAGTCAAACAAGGCTGCATGACTTCCTCCAAGTAGCTCCTAGAGAGGAGTTCCCCTTCCAACAAGCTAGTACAGTCCACGTGAGGTCTTTAGGCGTGACATGCAGGTAAGCCAAGAGTTAGCAAGTCAATCTCAACACTGGGTAAAGGGTTTCATATCTGAGTATTTGACACCTGCAACTTCACACACATGCTTAGTAAATAGAATTTTCTAAAAATGTATCTAAAAAATGATGCCTACCAGATGTGGAGAGATGCTAACGTCACTCTCAGAGGCTGCAATGTGGCAGGTTCTTCCATCATCTTTTTTAAATTAGGGAATTTTGGTCATTTCCAGAGGTTTAACTACAAAAAAAAAAGATACATAGTTTTAGTGTCTGTTAGCAACTGCGAATTCCAAGTGAAATTGGAAAAATGAATACTTAGGCTGTCAAATATAAAAATTACTGTACAATAGTCAACAGTTTACCTTATCTCAAAGAAAAAGAACCTCCTTGGTTATCTAAAACAAACATTGCTAGACACACAAGATTTACACAGACAGCTATAGAAGCAGACGTGAATAAAAGTGTAAAGTCCTATAAGAAGTTAAAGATCGGCCCTGCCGGTTTTCCTCGATGGTTAGAGTGTCAGCCCCATGGACTGAAGGATCCCAGGTTGGATTTTGGCCAAGAGCACTTACCCCTGTTGCAGGCTCAATCCCCAGGGCACAAATCAGTATGTCTGGTGTGTCTCTCTCCCATCAATATTTCTATCTCTTTAAAAAATCAAAATATATTTTTTTAAGTTAAAAGTTATTGCGCAGCAAATAGTTTATTCGAGAATAGCAGAGGAATTGCAATTCTGGACAAGCAAAATATGGCAAACCACAGGCCAGTCTGCAGAACAAAGGAGAAAAGCTTTCTTTTATAGAGGAGGGAGGGGGGTGTGAACAAATTTCACTGGAGGAAAGAGGGTTCGAAGTGGTGGCAGCTTCTCATTGGCCCCTAATCCAATGACAGCTGTCCTTACGAACAGGGGATGTTTGGACACAGACACAGACGTGTGCACAGGGAGAGATCCATGTGGAGATTGGGGTAGTGCTTCCACAAGCCCAAGAGCACCAGAAAGAGCCAGCAAACCCCCCACCCTTGAGTTCCTAGCAAGGCTGGGATTTGGGTCCAGCACTTCTGACCCCAGTTGTAGTGCTCTTTTCCCGAAAGGCCAGCTGTCACCGTTCCTGATGGGAAGCAACCACTTCCATCTGCTTCTTGGAGGAGGTGGGCTCTGAGCTGTGCTTGATGACGAACATTTGATATGTGGGAATGGTGGTGGCACAGGAGCAAGGACGTCTCCAGGCCAGTCTGGCTGGGACAGAGAACCATACAGGAAAACACCGGGTTGAAACCTTTGCACATCCTGAGTATCACAAATGTGATCTTCCAGTGGGTTGTAAATCTGCTGGAGATAAACGCTGTAGCCAGTATGGAGCCATTTAACATCTTTGTGAACCTGAGGGTGTCAGCAATCAAAGGTCAGGCTTCCATAGCAGCCAGTTCTTCCCTTGGCAGGAGGGGCAGTGGGCACAGAGAGGGGCTGGGGGGTCCCCATCATCCTGGTCATGTAAGCAGACACCTGTCCCTTGAGAAGGTTACCTGGTCTTCAAATATTAGGAATGATCTATGGTGTTCAGAAGACCACTCTATGGATCCAGTTAAGGTAAAAATATTAGGGAAACATCTGGAGAAAACGTTTTCTTTTCAGGAACAACTGGATATAATCTCATTTGTGTGTGGGGGGGGAGAATCCCAAAAAAATGAAAAGTAAAATATTTTTTAAATGTTCAAGGGATTGGCAAAAAACAAAAAAAGAGACTTGGGTCGAATTGACTTTGGGATACCCAAATTAAAAATCACAGGTAGAGCTGGCTGGTTTGGTTCCATAAGAGATCTCGACAGTGACCTTTTTAGGTCCAGAAGACGCTGAGCAGACAGGAAGAGGTGACGCAGCCAGACCAATGCTTTGCTCATTTATCTGCTCTGGACTCAGAGGTTTTTCTACTGAGAATCTACATCTGTTCAAGTTCGTCACCAACCGCAGAGCAGGTGGCCCAGGCCCGCCGGCCCCTGGTGACGGCGTGCTTGAGCTAATTGCAAGCTGCCCTCTTTGGCAGCTGTTTGATCATGTGCTGCCCTTTCCAGCCCTGGCTTAATTGGGGGTTAGACGCATGCTGCCGTCCTGACACGAGCCGAGAACCGTGCTCAGATAACCACCCTGCAGAGCGGCATTGTTAGCAAGAGTAACACTTGCCTGCAGATCACTGTAATTGTGCACGTGGTCATCAGTGCTGACTCAGAATGACGCAGATTTATAAAAAAGACCCAGAGTGTGTGCCCAGCAAGGACTCCCCACAAACCACTCTCCCCTCCCCTTCCACACGAACAACAGTATTCTCTCGGGGCTCCCACCATCTGCACTCACAGAGCCAGGGGCGTCTAGGAGACAGTGGCCACTCTATTTGGGTAGACAAGAGAGCGCTGCCACATTATTTAAACTGAAAAAATGTTCATCTTGAGACGGTGGGACGGAGCCGGACTCTCGGGGATGTGAGGGTCTCAAGGCTCGCAGGCGAGGCCGGCCCCCCGTAAAGCAGAGGAGACCACTTGCTCACTTCCGAGGGCTGGGAAGGCCACAATTCTCCAAAATTATTCTTTCCACTGATCTCAGGATCTGAAACACCCTGAGCCAGAGACAAAGCTGCTCACATCAGCAGGAAGAAACGAGGTTGTTTCTAAACCCATAATCTCACGGAAACGTTCCTGCAACCTCTGAGCTCATTCTTTCCAGGATTCCTACTGTGCACAAAGTTTAGAGAAGTTAAATCACATAGCTAATTATGTGGCAGGACAAACCAGGACAAACCCAGTATATTATGGTGGGGGCAGCCCGGGGATGCGGTGCGGGGGTGCTGTGTGCGGGGCTGCGGCCCTTGGGGTGCATCGTGTCTCAGGGCGCCTGAGAACCAGGAAGGATTTCGGGGGTGGATTCCGTTAGGCTCTTACCCTCCCCTCCTCCGCCCAGCTCGAGTTAGAGAAGTGGCTCGTTCGGGCGTCAGACCATCGGAGGGAACATCTGTCTCAAAGGTCTCAACACAAACACAACCTCCAGCGCCTCTTGGTTTGCAGGGGCAGGTTTATTTCCAGGTCGGAATCTACCCGCGGGCGGCGCAGGACCGTGAGGCGCGCAGCTCGGGGGGGCACAGCACAGGAGGGTGAGCGGGTTCACTGAGGCTGGGGGCCAGGAAGCCTGGGGTCACGGGAACGAACACGGACGCTGCGTGGAGGCGGGGAGGGCGCTGGGGAGGCTGGAAACCACCCGGTCGTTGGAAAGGGGGGCCCAGGTCCTGTGTCACAAACACCGCCCCCTTCGTTACAGACTTTGCTCCCCGTGTCCCCAGCCAAGCACAGGTACCATCTCGCCGGCAGCAGCCCAGAAACACACACAGCGCAAACAGGCAAAGCCGTCTGCGGACTACGGGCTGATTTTCAGCCCAAGACACAAAGCCAGCTCAGATTTCTGGATCTTCCCATCCTGGTTCACGTCGCAGTGACGTAAAAGAATCTCCCGGAACTTATCGAGGTCGGCCCCACGGACGCTGGGCTGAGGACAACAGAAACGACAGGTCAGCGGGCGAGGCGAGGACAGCCCTTCAGCACCGCCCCCCGCCGCTCGCGAGCTCGGGGCACCTGCTTCTGAGAGGCCACCAGGAGCAGCCGCGCGGCCAGAGGACAAGGTCACCTCTCAGCATGTCCCTTCAGGCAAAGAACTGTCCCCACATCGCTTCTCCGCAGCTCTTACGGGAAGCCTGCCCTTTGAGCAGCTTTAATAAAGACGTTTTCCCTTAGAGCAGAGGGTAGGGCCACAAACCCGTCCTGCTCCGCTTTGAGAGGCACGTTCTGTCATCTCCCCGTGGGAGGCCCGGTGCCTCTCGCCTGGACAAGGGTTGCAGGGAATGAAAACCTAAAACGTTACGTTGTTGAGTGTGGGACGTCGGATTTATTCCGAGGGAGATTTTTCCAGGCTGAGAAGGAACTGGAAAATATTTTAAACTCAAGGGCCTGCAAAAGTGCAACCCGTGAACTGAGTGATTGTCCGTAGGTCACCTCGTTTAACCCCCACAACCACTGTGGGAGGTAAATAATTACCCCTCGATTACAGATAAAGAAACAGAGGTTCAGAGAGAACCTCTGGCCGGGATAGGAGGGCGTCACAGCGTTTGTGACTCCAAGTCCTCTGCCACCCGTGAAGGGCTGCCTCCCAGGCTCACGCTGTTCTCACGGGGAAATGGGGGGGCCTAGGGAAGCTGTACGAGTGGTGGTGACTCGACATCAGTCAATGTCCAGAGAGAAAGGAAAGCCCAAAAAATCCAGTTTCCAAACCCACGGATTACTGGAGTAGGTGGGAGTGAGCAGAAGAGGCGGCTGTCTTCAGGGTAGATTTCGGGAGGCCCGGGAGGCGTTCCCCAGCCCCAGCCCCACCTCAAGGCTTCCTCACGCCCAAAGAAATCTCTAAAACACCTTCATAGGAAACAAAAGCTTTCATTCTTGAACTAGGCAGCCACGTGGAGACAAGCTAATGTTCACTGTCCCACAGGGTAAATGACCGACGCCACTTCCATCCCTGGGAGCGGCTGTAACAGAGGGAAGGGGAGCCGAGCGCAGCAGGATCGGCCCGACCACGGCAGTGACTTGTCTCATCTATCGTATCAGGGCTGTCGAAGCAGCTCCCAGGTTAAAAAAAATAAATTAAAATACCAAGTATGGGATTCATTGCATGCCATTAAAAGTTTTTGTTATTTTAATAACTAAATCTGAGGGGAAAAATTTTTCTGTAATAAAAAATAAAGCAGCCACAAATACAGCAGCTCTGCGCTCCTTGGGTAAAATAGATGGTTTCTAAATGATGGCAACCAGACGCTCCTACGGGGTCCCACTTAACCGAAACCACAAACTAAATTAAGAGAGGAGGAGACTGTCGGGTTTCACAGAAGCTCAAAGGTGGTTAACGAGACCACATTCTATGGTCTCCTTGGGCATTTGTCTTCAGCTCTGATTCCCCAAAGTAAACAATGGGATCGACCCAAAGGGCAGCCTAGTGGGTCCCCAGGCTTCAGGGGTCACCTGGACGAGCTCCATCATGTCTTTCACAAACCCGTCCACCTCGGCGCCTTCGAGGGCTCCAGTTTTACTCTGAAAGATGAAAGATTCAGTCAACCGGTTTCATTCCCTTAAGTCAGGCTAAAGAACAAATCAGGCAACTAGACCGAATCGGTGTTCTTTGGGGACTGCACACGGGTTCGGAAATGGCCTGTTCCAGCCTCTGCTCTCTGGGCAGGCTGTCAATGCTCCACGTAAATTGAAAGAATTCATTGTAAACACCCCTGTGGAACCAAATGGGCAGCAGCAGCTTCGAGCTCCTTGGCTGTTGCAAATACCATTCCCACAGCCCACGCTGACCTGACTTGCTTTCCAAATGGGCCTCGGCTAACAAGCGTTAACTACATACGCCATATTAACCCTTTGAAAGGCAGGTTGACTTTTTTTTGCTCTATGATTTACTAATGATTTCACCATTATTAAAATACATATTTTAAATCAAGAGAAACTGGAATGAGTGAGCATATTAGGATTATTATTTGGTCTGTGTGTAACACTTTTATATGGGAATGTCTATAAAATACAACACATGTTAAAGTATTTCCATTTCTCCTTTAAAGTTCCAGTTATGGCAACTCATCTATTCTTTTCAAAGTTGCTTCATCCCGAACCTTTAACGTATCATTTTTAAAATCTCTTCCCTTGGTGTGTTCACCAAACACTAATTCAGTGCTTGTTACGTGCCAGACACTGTTCTAAGAACTTGACACACACGGATTCATATAATTCTCACAACCACCCGCGAGGCAGGTGTGATCCTCAGCACCCCACCTTTACAGGCCCGGAGCATGGCCCAGGGAGGTTCAGGAAGCTGCCGGGGTCAGCGGTTAACAAGCCCTGACTCAAGCCCAGGGAGCTGGTCCCCGAGGCTACACACTTAACCCCTTGGCTACCTGCCTCCTCCAGGTGCCTCTTTTCTGCTCAGAATCTGGCTCATGGGTTTCCAGCCTGGTCAGTTTCTGGGTGGCATCTCTTTGACCTTCCCCAACGTTCGCCTTGTTTCTCTCCCTTCTTGCGCGTCTTTACCTTGTGCTCGAAAATTCACTCTCTATGCCAGACTGTGCTTTAGAACCATTTCACACACACCCCCCAAAATACCCAACAGTTAATCCTATCAGAGAAGTTTTTATGTCAAACAGGTCTGACTTGGCCTCTCTTTCTTTGGGTTCGATGCTGTTTTTTATTCGATTGTTTGCCTGTTTTTGAGCATATTCTAGATTGGATCCAAAGGGGGGGGAAACAAGCATTGTGATTTTAATCTTTTCACAGCCATAAATATTCCCTTGTCCATTTTCACCTGGTTCTCAGAGGTTACAGGGAGAAGCTGACGATACCTTGACATAGCACCACACGTATAAGTGTAGGGTCCCTGGTCATCATATAAGTGAGGGCCCCTGGGCAGGACGACCCCACACAGAGATGGCCGGCGGCCGGACACAGGGAGGCACACTCACCACGTCATAGTGAGCAAAGATTTTCTCAAAGTCCCTCCGTCTCTCTTCAGTGGAACAAGCCTGTGCGTGGAGAAGACAAGTGGGTCAGTCCAGCAGTGCGACCCTTCGCTGTATACTTTCTCCAGGGCCTTAGACACTTTTACAAACTTTGAGTCGGTGACCTTTAAGCCCTGATTCTCATAAGCCGCCAGATAAGTTGAAGGCAAGACGGACGCCATCCTTTCTCCCTCCCTCCCTCTCACATCCACAGAGAACCACACACGCCATGAACCCGTGCACAGGAACGTCTACTCACATCCATTTTAAACTGGAGAAGAAAGTTTTCCTGAAGAGCCAGAATCCTAAATGGGGGGAAAAAATAATTGACACGAGAATCTATCAACTCCTAGTTAAAGCAAATTCGACCTCAGATGTGATGGAAGGGGAGGCAATTTCTAGATTCCTCTGCAGAATAGGACAGACAGGTGCTTGGAAAATAAGAATTTACATACTATACAAATAAAGAAATTAATTGGGAAAGACTTTCATAGACATTAGGAGTTATCATAGATGTTTTAAAATTTATCTTGATATGAAATGGCCCAATAACAGGTTATGAAAATTCTCTCCTCCATAAAAGCAACAAGAAAAGTGGCAGCTGGTGTCCTCTGTTGCCCGACATTCCCTGAACCGGTGAGTGGGGCTCGGGACATTTTGTCATGGGGCCCTTATGTGGGACCACGACTGGCCAGCCTTGGAGGGCAGGGCTGGCCCCCTGACCCAGTCATAAACTATCATGCATTTGGGGAGAAGGGCTTTCGTTATCTTCACAAAGGGGTCTGTCACCCCAAAAGATGCACCTGTTTTTCAGAACTTCAGGTGAGGCCTGACCTCTGCCTTTCAGCAAGAAGGGGGTACAGTCCCTGAACCCCTGGGAGCCGTCTTGGGGTCTATGACACCCCACCATGCTGCTCACCTGGCCAGGTCGTTGAGATCCAGCTGACCATCTTTGTTTTTGTCAAAGATCTTCATCTGGAATACAGAAGGGGGGACGATTGTGAGAAATATTTGTAACGGAAATTCACTCCGAACGTCATTGAAGTCCTTTCCTATCTGCCTTCTGATGCTATTTGTCCAAATTGGCTGAGGCAGACTCACATCCCTGAGTACCCCTTCAGAGTACAGAACAAATACTCGCCAGGAAGGCAAAGCAGCCGAGGAGCAAAGGAACAGGGGAGAGCCTGCCCGCTCCGGGCCCAGAGGGCTGCGGGGAGGGAAAGAGGCCCCGAGCCACCTCCCTCCTCACCCACCTGGATGCGCCTTGGAGGTGAGTCTGGGTGGAGGCAGGGACTCAGAGGCGGGGCCTTCCTTTGTGTGGAGGGACTTAGCATTTTATTCAAAGAGGTGGATTAAATAGATTGGGTCAGACTAAGCTTTAAGTGAGGTGGGATTCGAAGGTGAAACCCGGACGGTCAGGCTGGTTTAAGCAAGACAGAGGAGACACATTTCTGTGCATTTCTCAGTTGTAGTGCGAGTGGGTTTTGTGACCTCACAACATTTTAGTTGCAGAAAATCTCTCAATAGATCTATAGCTGGAGGCGGGACAGGGAACCCGAGGCAGTGAGATAACCTGAGGATGCAGGTAACAGTTGGTGGCATTAAAAATACAAGAAAGAAGGGGAAGGGATTAAGAAAAAAAAGACAACATAAACATATAAACACACACACACATATATATATATATATAGAGACAGAGAGAGAGAGAGAGAGAGGGAGGGAGCACATAGGCACGCACAGCAGTGTGGTGACAGCCAGAGGGGAAGGGGGTGGGGTAGGTGGAGGTGGGCAAAGGGGGGAAATGGGGACAGAAAGAGGCTTTGCTTTGGGGCGATGGGCACACGATGCCGTGTGCACATGACGTTTTGTTGAGTTGTACAGTTGAAATCTGTGTGGTTTTGTGGACCAATGTCACCCCAATAAACTCAATTTAAAAAACCAGTTCCCCTCATCCTTCCTCACTCCCAAAGTCCAGCTTATTTTTACTATTTGAAATGACTCTGAAAGCCCATTCTCTGCAAACTTGGGCATCAAAAAATGTGTCACTTAAACTATTAAAACACGGTGTATTTTTATACATTTGGATCTACCCCACATCCAGTCTTGTCCCGTAAACATAAACTTGTTCAGCAGACGTCCGATGGCGACAGGCTTCGCCGGAGCAGCCACCCTGGGCCACACCCGGCCCCGGGGCGGCGGGAGCGGCCGCGGGATCCCAGGCTCCCCACTCACCATGGCGCCCGCGTATTCCTCCAGCTTAGCCTCGGGGACGCCCCTCTGCTGGTGGAGGAACAGGTCTCGGAGGAAGTTCTGTGGCATCGGGAGAAGAGCCACGTCTTACACAGGAAACCGTGAAGATCTCCAGAGGCCTCGTTCAAGGGATTATGTTTCGTTTGTTTTAAGGAGAAAATAAAATGCTTTTGGCAAGTGATTAACCCAAGAACAGAGGCTGTCGCTGTGTAAACGGAGCTCATGGACCCCAGAGAACAGCTCCAGGCGTGAAAAAGTGCCACGAAGCCCCAACTATGTCTCCTGCCCCGAGAGAGCGGTGTCACCGGCACTTTCTAAACCTTCTAAACCTGGATACATTTTATTCAAAGCCACAGACTCAGAGCCACGCTTCTTGGCTCACGACACCCACGCGTCAAGGTCCCGCAGGTGAACGAGCCCCCCTCACCCATGACAGGTCCCGCGTCGCCTACCCGGAGCTCGGCCGCCGAAATGAAGCCGCTGCTGTCTGCGTCGTATCTGCGCCAGACCTGAAACACACGGAAGCCGCTGCCCGCGTGCCCTCCGCTAACCTGGGCCCCACGCTGCTGCGGCCCGGGCTCAGCGCTGAGGGCCCTTCACTGGTGCAAGTCAGACTGCGAGGAGTTGTAGGTTTTCTTTGGTGACAGTGGTTGTTTGGGGAGAACTCACCAGAAAGGAATCAACGTCTCCAAAACTATAATTCGTCGTCAACAATTATAAACAAGCAGTTTCACGTAGCGACTAGACACCGAGACGGCATTCTCTAAAGGCAGCAGGGACGGGAGCTCTGCAAGGGCATGGCCGCAGGTCCCCCTTGACCCCGGCCCATCCCGGTCCTCAGCGTCCCTCCCAGCCTGAGGTCTCAGCCGTGCTCTAGCCGGGCTGAAGCCGCCGGTCAGCTCTGGAGCAGCCGAGGCCGGCACTCCCTCCGAGAGCATAGGGCCTCCTTGCCTGGTCCCGTCCCCGGGGCAGCTCTCCCCTGTGGACGGGGCAGGCCTGGGGGCGGCCACAGCGGGTGGCCGGGGCCTGGCCTCTCCTCTCCTCTCCTCCGTCGAGACACGAGCCCTCACTCACCTGCATGAACTCCACACTGCTGTCCAAGGGGCTCTCCCAGCGGAAGAGCAGAAGGAAGTTTTCATCCTCGGGCAAGAGCGCGCTGGCCAGCTAGGCGGCGGGAGACACGGCCGTCAGTGTCCCGGGGCCGGAACCCGGTGGCTCCCTCATCGGCGAAAGAGAGACAATATTCCCCCCTATGTTCTACAGCTACTGCAGGGGTAAAATAACTTAGACGCGGGAATCCTCCCTACGCCGAGAGACTTTTGTAACTGGAGGAAAGACGATCAGCGGAGTGAGAGCCCCCCGGGTCCCCGCGCGCCCCCCCCCCCAGCAGGTCCTCAGGAAACGAGGGAGCCGCTGCCTGGGGTGTTTCCCATGAGCTTCGGGGTTGAATCTTTCCCACCCCCACTGGAAATGAGGCTGGAGTTTAAACTCGCTTACTGTACATTTAGCTTTTTACAAAAGCTAAAACTTATTGCAAGTGTTTCCTTATGTCAAGGTTGCATTTGAACAAATAGTCAAACATGCAAAGAAACAAATATTCAGTCCAGTCGCTCCAGCCTATCCATTCCCCACTTACAAAATCAGCGTGACTATCGACTGACCTAAATAAAATGATGGAAGAGCCACATGCTCTTTGTTAGTGAGCAGATGACAAAGGACAGGAGACGGCTTAGAAAATGTCATCCAGCCTGGGCGACGGGGCGCAGCTGGCTGAGTGCCTCCATGCCCAGGTGCAGCTCCGTCCCCAGGAGGGGGTGCAGGAGGCAGCCGGCCAATGTTTCTCTCTCACCGACGTTTGTCTCTCTCTCCCTCTCCCTTATCTCTCTGAAATCAATTTAAAAACAACAACAACAACATTATCTGGACCAGCTGCCTGCAGAGAGCTCCAATTTCCCAACCAAACGTGAGATTCTCTTTCGGAGGAAGTGACAGCTGGGAGCACCCACAGGAGACCCACCTGTTCCATCTGGATGCGACCACCCCCAGGGACGCCGTGGGACGCCATAAACTGCTGTTTCACCTTCCGCACGTTTTCGTGAATGACCGCCTCCTGCGACAGGCCAGACAGAACCACGTCAGAGCCGCCAAAAGGGCAGCCGGGATGTCAAATGTTCAGAGCACACAGGCCCTCGATGACGTCGGCCTGGCTGGGAAGCAGGTGGCTCGGCCAGCTGACGGGAGGCCTCGTGTTGCGGAAGAGGGAGCGGTGCTGGAGGTTTCTGGACAAACAGCCACTAACCAGGCTCCTGCCTCGTAAGACTTAGCGCTCGCGAGCTCCTAAAGCACGAGCAGAGGGACGCTCACAGGCCAGGGTGTTGGAGGAACAAACGTGACATCGTTACATGTCTGGTTTTGACTAAACTCTGGAACACGCAGGCTTTCTCCCCAGAACTCAGGGGATTTGTTCTGTTTCTAAGAGGAAAGTCCAGTTCTGCTTGGACTCGCTGAGGGAAACAGAATTAGCAGAGGAAAGCAACCGAAGAGGAACCCAAAGTAACAAAGCAACTGCTGAGTCACCGGAGACGTCCCATCTCTCCGCCACGGACAACCTTTCCCACACGTTACATGTCCTGCCAGCGGCTGCGGGGTTATCACAAAGGAGGTGACACAGGATCAGCAACGGAGAAAATCCCGACAGAGACCCTCCCGAGCGCCAGCCTCAATCGGTCCCGCTAAACCCACTCTCCCTAATTCGCCCGCGAGCCCCCGCCAGCCGGGCTTCCTCGTGGGACCCCCTGAGGACAGAGGCCGGCCCCTCCAGGCGGGCACCGCGGGCTGTGTGCGTGCGCTTGGGCGCGTGGGCAGGCAGGGCGCCCGCGGAGCGTGCAGGAGGGAGACGGCTGAGCCCGGCGGGGACTGGACTTGCTTGTTTTCCTCAAGCACACCCGTCACGTGTGACTAAATGGCATCGGGCTCCCGGGTTCTGGGACACCAGGGGCCTAGGCATTGGCAAAAGTAAGTGGGAGCAAGGCAGGGACCGGGGGGGGGGGGAGACGGGAAAGAGGAGAGGAACCGATACAAGAAAAGAAATGGAGCTAAAGAGAGGGAAAGAGAGGGGAAGAGACCCGAGAGGCAGGGCACGGAGGGGCAGCGAGGGAGCTCTGAGAAACAGAGGGACTGGAGAGAGACGGAGGAAGATGGGGAGACAGATGAGAGACCCAGAGATCAGAGAGACGAGAGACCAAGAGACCGAGAGACCGAGAGACGGAGAGACCGAGAGACCGAGGGCAGAGAGAAGGTCCGGGATGGTGGGAGAGGCGAGCTGTGAAACAGATGAGAAACGGTCAGAAACGGGCAGGAAAATGAGAGACTTTCATAAAAAGAGACAGAACATGAGAGGCAGGTGGACAGACAGAGAGACCAAGGGGTCTGAGCGGTGGCCAGAGGCAGCCGCAGCCGATGTTATTCTGCTTCACTGCCCCCACTCCTGCCCCGTGTGCCCGCCCCGAGCTGTCCGCGGTGGTGGGGAGCCCCTTGTTCCCCTCACTGGGGGCCCTGTGTTCTCCCGAGCAAACAATTACACCTGAGGATAAGCTACGTCCACAACTCATTTTAAAGGCTGCCGTGTCCAGAGCTCCTCCCCTCCCCTCACGTCCCCCGACGGAGCCCCTGCCAGGCTGCGTGTCGCTGCGAGATTTTCCTCTGCTCTGGTCGAGGGACCTCACAGCTCCACCTGCATCTCAAGGCCAGTTTACCCTCAGGGAGGGACACGGATGCTGGAGAGGTGGCTTTGCGTGTATAACCGGGCTCCGGGGAGGGGGGGTATTTTCTGGGCTCTGGGTCTGGGGGGTATTGTCATTCCCTAAGGAATCCATAACCTCTTCTAATTAAACAAATAATAGAAAAGATTATTTTTAAACTTATTTGCTATCAAAGGAACATCCAATGCACTAAACACCCAGAACCTAAAGCTCTTAACACCTGTTCCACCTTTCTGAACAAAGCGAGTGGCCTTATCTCCAGGTTAAAACCCATTAGCAGAGACAGAGCCAAAGAGATGTTCAAAACGTATTTGTTTGGCTCCACAGTTAGGCTCTCCGAGTGGACGACAGATGTGACACCGAGCGTCAGTGACCCGCACGTCAGTGCTACAGCTGTGCCTCTTAGGAAACCTGCCCAGGCCCCGCCGCGTTGCTGGGAGAGGGAGGAAAGCACATGCATGGAGGAAGGAGAGAGGCCGGGGGTGGGGGTTAATGGGTACAAATCAGCGCAAGACTCGGACGCCTCTTGTATTTCCCCGAGAGACACATAATTAATGCTTCGTGGCGCAAATACTCACATCGGTACCCAATTTTGTCAACATCTGTTGAAAGAAAGCATCCAGCTCCTTTTCTTCTAGGTAACCTCTTTCTAAATGCAAGAATATCCACAAATAATAGTCACTTACATAGATTAACATGTGACATTTAACATTTAACTAGATTTGTTTGTAACCTCACAGTTCACAAAACCCCGTGGATGCTATTTTTGGCTCTTCCAACAGCCACCCCTGGAAGGCATGGGTTTGAACAGTAAACACACATTCTGGAAAAAATGCCCTGTGCTGGGTTCGTACAAATCCTTGGAAAAGGAAAGCTTTGCCTTTTACGTGTAAAAAATCCACATTTTAAAGTTACAATTTCAATCCACAAGTAAACATTAATTTTAGAATAAAATCCAACGCGAGGATTTGGGAAGCCTGCAAAATCTTAACAGATGTAAGTACTGAATCATAGTTTGCAGGGTCAAAGCACACATTTTAGATATTTGTTTATGGTTATTAAGGACAAAGCAGATGTTCAGTGGTTCCATGTTCTTCTCAGGTGGGTTTTTGGGGGGAGGTGAGGATAGTGTGTTTTGGGGAGTTGATCAAATTCGCCCTTCCCTTGAGAGGGCAGAAGCCACGCAGCAAATTCGGGCACATTTAGGGGGAGGCTGCCCGGCCACAGCCTCAAATGTACATAGTGATGAAATGTGTTAGTCTCTGTGGTCTCCCCTCCCTCCCTCTCACACCCCCGAGGACTGGGCAGGGCCAGGTCCCCTCCCACCTGAACTGTCTCAGGGCATCTCCACCTGCAGCCCCAGGACACAAACGCCCCTTAGGCGCCGGGGTGAACGACGCTGGAGGACAACTCCTTTTCCTGCAGGGAGAGGCTATCGGGTGGGGGCCAGGTCTGCACCCGCAGGCGCGGGGCCGGGTCTGCACCCGCCGGCGCGGGGCCGGGTCTGCACCCGCCGGCGCGGGGCCGGGTCTGCACCCGCAGGCGCGGGGCCGGGTCTGCACCCGCAGGCGAGGGGCCGGGTCTGCACCCGCAGGCGCGGGGCCGGGTCTGCACCCGCAGGCGGGGGGCCGGGTCTGCACCCGCAGGCGGGGGGCCGGGTCTGCACCCGCAGGCGCAGGCCGCCTGTTCTACGCACCTTCAGGGTCCAGGAGCTGCCACACCTGCCAGAAGCCGGCTGCGTCCCAGGTGCCCGGGGCGGGCCCGCTGGCACTGTCCATGGTGCTGACCCGAGGCTTGGCCGCAGGGGGACGATAGGGAGCCTGGCACAGCTCCTCTGCTCCCCGACTCCCTCACCGCTCCTTCCCGTCTGTCTGCGTCTGGCGAGGCCCTGGCACCCGGTGCCGCCCTGCAGCCCCCAAGCTCTCTGGCTGGGAGCCCGCAGCCCCGCCCCCGGTGCCCGCCCATCCCCGGGGAGCTGTCAGCCTGGGCGCTGGGGGCCGGGCGGGGCAGGCAGCTGTCTCGGGGCGCCTGGGTCCAAGGCCTTAACCTTTTAATTTGTCAAACTCACAGAAAACCCCCCCCTTACATCTGAGTAACCCTCCAAAGTTGCAGCTCAGGGTTTTCTAGAGAGAGGTCCCTGGTTAAAGGGCTGGAAGAGGTGCCGGTGTGAGGGCCCTTTGGTCCCGATGATTTAGATATGGGGGGGCAGGGGTGAGGTGGGCGGGGTACCCACACAGCTATCACGGAACTAGGCCGGCGGCGTCCGGGTACCTTGCATTCTCTCGGAGACGTTTCCTTTTGGGAAAACCATCCAAACCCCTGACTAAGAAGAGAGCCACGGGGAAGGTGTTTCAGAGACGGCTCAGCAGGAGCCGGGAGCCACCTTGAAGACGGTCTCGCTGGAAGGTTCTCCTACCTGGGGGTGGGGTGCTGGGGGGGGGAGACCCGGAGGTGATTAACCCGAGACCCTCGCTGTCCAACCAGAAAACTCAGAGCAGAGCACCCAAGTGGGGGGGACACAGCAGTCAGGGCCCACAGCCCACCTCACGCTCGTTCCCACAGCAACTACCCTGCTGGTGACACTCGTCACTTCACAGTTCACGCTCCCATCCCGAGTGTGACCCTAGATCTGAGGCTCTGGGAGCCGATCAAACTCATAATAAACCTTCCGACACATTTCATCTTCTTCCCAAAGGTGAGAGCAGGGGACAGAATTAGCAAGTTTCATGTATTTTGAATGTAACTTGGTTTGAGTACCTGGGAACCAGGATTATTCTGGATTTTGGACACAAAAGCAAAGTTCGTCACAACGAGCCAAACTTAACTAAAATACACAACTGCAGCAGGTCGAAATTTCGCTTGTAAAATCATTTTATTGGTATAAATATACATATGGATAAAATACCTTCAGCTCATCAGGTAAGTGACTATTTGTGAAATATCTTAAAAAGAGTAGTATTCTGATTTTTTTACAGGTGTCCGAGTGTTCTCTCTTATCACACATCCAAAGCTAATATGCAGACAGAAATGAAAAAATCAAAAACCACAAATATCCGTAAACCCTCGTTCCAGTCAACTGTACACGTGAACCGCGCAGGTGGGAGCAGCAGCCCTGGCCGTGATCTGCCCTCACCGTGCCCGTCGATGGGGTCGCCGGGGTCGCCGGCCCCGTGGGAACACACAACCCCGCCCCAGGAAGGAAGGTGCTCCCCACGGAGGATGGAGAAACCATACCCGAGGCCTAATATATATAATTTATACAAACGATTTATTAGTGTGCTCTGTTATAATTACAATGTGCAATTGCTTACAGCGGGAGTAAGCCGCTCTATCGGGTCAGGCGCCCCTCTGACGCAGGTACGTCCGGCAGGACCCACCGTCACCTGGGCGGGTCCCTGTGCGAGCGAGCGTCCAGTCACCTGTGTGCCCCAGACGCTCTCCTGCCAGGCAGAGGGCAGCTGCCTCTGAGAAATTCAAGTATGGCCCGCAGGGTGCCTGCCGGCATTGGATGAAGGCATAGGAAGGAATGCTTAGGGTTAATTAAATGCCGAGGGCTGAGAGAAGCCCGAACAAATGTGCTTTGATTACCAAGACATGGATCTGTTTCTGTTTTCAAAAAAAAAATGAAAGGAAAGAAGGAAAAGCAAAGAAAAGAGCCCGAGAGAAGAGGGCCCCGAGCAGCTGCCCTGGGCGCCCCTCGGAGGCCGCCCGCCCGCCCGGCCGCCCGCCCTGCTCGGGGACGCCTGCGGCAGGGCCGTCACACGAAGATGAACTCTTTCTCCGCCTCCTCCCCGGAGTCGCTGGACTTGCTGCCTTGCCGGCCGTCTTTGCTCGGGGACCACGGCTTCTGCTCCTGGTACTCCGGGGGCGGCTGGCCCCAGCTCCTCCTCGAAACTGAAACGGAAGCAGAAAGGGAAGGGGGTCGTCACGCTGATTAATGGTAACACCCCTGGGCGACCAGGGATGGGGGAGATCAGGACGCTGGGGTGGGCAGGGGGTTCAGCATGAACTTTCTCAGAAACCACGTAGTGATTACATGTATAGACTCCAGACAGGAACGAAAGACAAACCGGCAGAAACGGAGACGCGTTAAAGCAAAAACACACAGAGCCCCGTCGGAGAGGGCGAGCCCTCCGCCTCTCTACCGACTGCCAAGTTCCTCCTGAAGGATCAGATGGGGGTGGCAGGGCCCAGGTCTGGTGGAAAAGCAGAGCTGAGGCCTGGCTTGCAGACGGTCGGCCACAGCCAGGTACCTGCTGGCTTAGGCTGGGCTGTGGAGGGAGCAGGTAATTCACAGAAGGAATCCCAGAGCGAGATGGGCCGTGCAGACAGGTACAGTGTGGTGCAGACAAAGCCAAAAACAACGGTCGTCTTCAAGAAAACAGGACACACTTTGACGAAAACATCACAGTGCACAATTAAAGGCAGACAGGAGACGATACGAAATTCGGCTACAAATATTTCCAGTAAAAGACAGCAAACATTCTACCCATCAAATCAATGTTAAAACAGACACACAATGAAAACGTAATAATCGTGATAAACGAGGCAGTGTGCTTTGAGAACAGCCGCCTCCGTCTGTCTCGCGGACACACGACTGGGGAGGGCAAGCAATGTTTCAGCGCAGACAGAGCTGCTCTTAGAAGAGTTAAAGGAAAGGACGCACACAATGACTTGACAAATGCTCTGCCGAGCGCTACTGTTAACCAGAAACTATTCAGAAAGCAGACTGCTGTGCGGCTCTCAAGGGTGACAACAGTCTCATGCTAGGAATTGGCACTAACGAAACAAAATTAAAATATTATACGTAAAGTCACTTTAATTGAAGCCCCTGCAAAAATTACTTTTTTGGTTTTCTTCCAGTATTTTAAGAAATTGAGGCAGAAAAGCAAACACAAGATGGTCCTATTTAATCCCATCAGAATTTGGCGCAGCCCATCACCGTGAGGATTTTGAGCCAAAGAGGTTCATGGGGAAAAATCTGAGACAGACACAGAATTTCTGGCCTTTCTACGATTTGGTTTCTCTCTTTTCACTCTAAATCAGAGGGTTATCAGTGGCACTGGGGCGTGGTCTCTGGGTCTGCATGTTGTATAAACTGCGTTTAGTAGCCCGTTGAGGGAGCACTGCCTTGTATCAGGGGTGCTTTGTTAATAAAGTGGCATAAGTCGACCGATAAAATAGTTCAAATGTAAATTTCCAAAATCTAGAAACATCTGTGACCTTGAGTGTCCTTGTCAAAAAGGGGCCATAGAGAGACCGGGCTTCTGATTTCAGATACTCTCAAAAATAACTCGGCCTCTCTCGGCAAGTAAGCATCTTGGGCTTCTAGCTATATCATTTTCCTATGACTTGAAGGTAACATTTTCTTGAAACTATCAGAGACAATCTCTTGACAAGAGACCGGCTATCACAACTGTGTTTATAAACACGTCTCCCACCCAAGAAATCCTTGACGAGGGAAGGAGGGAGTCAGGGGGTGTCCTCTGGGGCAGGTGCTACGTGGCCCGAGCAGAACGGCCCATCCCCACGTGACCTTGGACTTCACCTGACGCTGGGGGGGGGGGGGGCAGGTCGCATCCCCGACTCCACCAGGCTGGCCTGAGCCAGACCACCAGGCAAGTCAGAGCGGTGGCCGGTCCAACGGGATCGTCCGAGAAGGCCGGCTCCGTGCCGTTGCTGGTGGGAAGCGGGCAGATGCCTTTTTTGGTTTTGTTTGTAAATCTATGTCAAGGAGAGCCCTCGAAACAACAGTTCCCACTCGAGGCCTCGTAACTCGTGGGGCTGTTCATCCGTAAGGAGGGTCCGGGAGGTTTGCTATCGATAACAAAGAGCTAAGGTAAGAACAGCTACCCTTCTGCAATGAAGAGAAGCTCTTCCTAAACGGAGGTCACTCCCCCTGACCCGGCTTCTGGGGGGCTCCTGGGAGGCGGTGAGGGGCGTGGCGTTATGGCTGGGACACGGGCGGGGCCCCTCCTCGGCTAACCCCTGAGCTCGTTCCACAGGAACACAAAGCCTCCTTCCAAGGAAGGCGCCCTTCGAGGACATCGCACGTGGCAGACTATCATATAGTCTTTCCCATCATGACGCGAAGGTTTCCTTTACAATGTCTTTCCAGTCATGCTCATAAAAAGTTGTCAGCCTGGGAAGTGATGTGTAATTAGCCACATAAAAGACATTTTCTCCCTGAATCGGCAAAGACTCTTCTAAAATTTCCCACTGGAGGTTAAGGCTGATCTGAAACGTCCCGTCTGTCTCCCGGGACTGTCCTCACGGGCAGAACACGACAGACTTCGCTGTGGTGTCAGAGGGGAGCCAGGAGCCCAGAGGAACCGCTATAACTAGAGCCCACTGTTCCCAGAGGTTGACAAGTCCATTGGTTTCTTTCTTTCGTACTAAAGGGTCATGAGTGTCCACTGGAAGACCCCGTACAGGCCACAGGGTCTGCATGCGGTCACTGGTCTCTATGGACCCTTCCCAAGAGTGCAAGGCCGGGTGCGAGGCCGACGGTCTCCAGAGGCACTGAGTGCGTTACTCCGACAGTTCTGCTCCAGTCCCAGCTTAAATCTAACAGACCAGAGAGACAAAGGAGCGAGGTGGGGGCCATGACTCCGAACATAAAGCAAACCTCTACGGGGCCACGAAAACTTAAAAGGACCAGTCACCATACTCCGAGGTAACTGGATCCTCCTAAGAATTTCTAGTTTTACATTTTTTAAGTCAAATTTTTTGCCCCAGATTGTAGGACCATCCTGTTGCCATTTAGGGAAATAAAAAAATTTTAAAAAATCAGTTGTACGAACAGAAGTTTCCCAATTGAGGGTGTTGGTTAGTGCCAGTTCGCAGCGACAGGGCAGCGAGGGATGACAACCGCAGGCTCTGACCATGTGTTGGCTGTGGCTTCCTGGGCCCGAGCGCAATGGCCTCCTCCTCGGCGAGGGCGGGGAACAGTTTTGAAGATCTCTTCCCTCTACTGGAAGGCCTGCTACTGTCATGGTCTGAATGCCTTTTGTAATAATCTCCTCTTTGCACCACTGAGGAAAAGGGATTCATTTTACCCTTCAGATGAGCAAACACACCCGCGTGTCGACACCAGCATCCAAACGTATTGACGTTAGGATAGAAATGCGATATCGGCTCACCCGCCCCACTCGGGACTCAAGGACCCTGCAGCGCGTCATCTGCAGAACCCACCAGCCAACATGATGGGGGCATCGTGCAAAACGAGGGGCGCTCCGGGGCTGCCCCAGGGGTGCTCACAGGAGGCCCCAGGGCTGCCGTTTTGACCCCGGGATGGAGTAACGAAAAGTCACATTCACGATGGAAGAAGCCCGAAGAACCGCGGCCATTTACCTGTTTCAGAAATTGGTCGGGCCGGCTAGTCCAGGGGGAGGCACAGGACAGGGAGACGAACCAGCATGAACAACATACGTGACATCAGCGACCAACACGTCAGGAATATTCTTTAAAGACAGACACGGGCTCTCCTGCCCGCGCCAGCCGACGGGCGGGGACGTCAAGGTCCTGCCACCCGGGACACTACAAACTGGTCTCCGACCGCCTGTGTATTTGCAGCCCAGGGTCAACGCCGAGCGCGGCCACCGCAGTGATTCTGCGATTGCCTTATTCGGGGCCCCAGGCGGGACGCCACGGTCGCCGTCGCTCTGTTCCCCGCCCGCCCGGGGCGGCGGAGGCTCGACCCATTCCTAACGCTTGCTCTCGGTGGCGGGAGGGCGGATCCCGCGTCCACCCGTGAAACTCCCGTCCGCGAGGAGCAGCTCAGTCACTGTAACTCCTCGGGGGAAGCGCCTGGACGCTGTCCCAGCCGCTAAGGGCGCGTCGCCGACTCGGGCACCGCAGAGGCCCCGCGGTGGTCGGCCTTCTCACCCCTGGGGCTGCGCTGAGTCTAAGAGGCCTCGTGTTCACCATACAGGCATCTACCCAGCACCGCTCGCTGTTCACACCCGAAAGTTCAGCCTTCATTCCACCTCCTGACCTTTTCTCTGGGATCCTCCGCATCTCAACTGCTTTGGATGAGACTCTTCCCCTCCCCGAACCCTTCCCCTCCCCGCCTCTCGCTCGGGGTCCCTGCAGGTGTGTCCTAAGCTTCCTAATAAGTGGAGACAAAGCCAAAGGTTGCAGAAAGGAAGGAAAGGGCGGGGCGGGGAAGGGGCAGGGTCCTCAGGGACGTGCCCTGGCTCCAGGCACTCTGACCACTGGCACCACCAAAGGGTCTTCTTTCTACACCAAGACTGGCAGAGGCGGCTGCCACCAAGCCCTGCGTTTACTCGCCACGCGTGGAACGACTGGGGGCCAGCCACCCGCCTGCCACAGCTTTGCTTTCTCCATGTGACACGAAGCGGTTTGTCAGCTTTGGTAAAACCCCACCTTCTTTTATTTACGGCCGAGAGGTGGGTCAGATGGGCACCCACCAAATAAGCCGGCGGGATGGAGAAGGGAAGCTGGCAGGGGTATTTCTGTACTCGATTCCCAATCACAGAGGCAGTGCTCAGAGACACTTCCTAGGGACCCCACCCCACGACCACCATCAATAAAATAAAGCTGGCCACAAAAAAGAAAGAAAATTGGGTAAACGTGGGAAGATATCAGAGGCATCAGGGCAACGAATCCTAAGTATCAAACCTGAACTAGAACCAAGCGGCCCCACCCCCCAGGGAGAGACATCTGGGCACAGTGGTGACTGCGGCTCTAGACTTTCCTTACAGGAGGGACTCAGATGGCATTCACATGGCCCTTCACGGAGGACAGAACCCAAGAGTCAACTGCCATTTACAGAATGTGAGCGAAAGGGACAGTGGGCGCTGAGGCCACCAGACGCCTCCACGGTCACCACTCGGATCCGACTGTGGGAGGCGGCTGGGCACCGTCCCGGGACGGCCTTGCTCTGTTCCCACCCTGCACATTAGAGGGAGCACACTGGTGAGACGATGGCCTGAGAGGGTCCCTGCAGGGGCCACTCTGCTGAGAATGAGCCACGAAGCCACTCAGGCCTGGGCGGCTGCCCCGAGCCACAGCCCAGGGAAGCATTTCCGGGACACAGCGGGGCCCGGACACAGAAAGGCAGCTCCAAGGCCGGAGGTGTGCTGGGAGCCAGGGCAGGAGCACAGTGGGGACTGTTACAAAGACGTGAGGCCTCTGGGTCGGCGTCGCGGGGGTGCCCCTCTCTCCGTGTGCATCCCCCATCCACATCCTGTGTCGCCAACAACGCCAACCCGAGGTTCTGAGCCAGGAAACCGCGCTGGTCCCAGCATTTAACCCAGGGAAGCTGACTTCGATATAAGCTATTAGTTCAGTCCAGGGTCTACTCCTCTCTCTAAATGAGTCTCCTTGGGGAGAGCTGGGCTGGAGGAAAGCATTGCCTACCTTCCTGGGAAAATGTCCTGGGGCTGGGCTGGGGGCTCCCCTGGCCTTCTCGCTCCCTGTCTGCAGGGACTTTTTTCAGGGCGGGAGGAAGAAGCGCAACTTTGGGGGAACCGAGGCCGGGCGGAGAGTCGGGGGCGTCCTCTGTGGAGACACAAACACACGGGTCACGCTGCTCTGTGAGCCGGATCCTCCAACACGAGGGGGTTGGTCTTTCAACACGAGGGACTGGTGATTCTTAAAAGCATCGCAGAACTTTTCTAGCCAAAAACTAGTTTCATGTTTCCACTCAGCCGAGTGATGCCATCGACAAACAGTGGAGGGACAAGTCCTGCAAAGTGACGAAAGGTGACTATTTCGCAGAGAGACCCCAACAAGTTGACACCTGAAAACTGGGTGGTGAGCGAACCAAGGCTCCTGCTTCCCACACAGAGGCCGCTTGGTTTTCTTAAAATATGCAAAACGCATCTCCCGATGCCTCTACCTGCTGTCAAATCACTGCAGGAGGGAACAGGGCAGGGCCTACCCATCGCTAAGGCGTGTAAGTTTCCTCTATCATTAGATTTGCTAAACTTAGAGTCAGCAAACTGTTTCTGTAAAAGGCAAAACAGTAAACATTTTAGGCTTTGCAGATGCGATGGCCCTGTCGCCGCGACTCACCTGTCACTGAGCTCAAAGCCACCGGAGACAACAGGTGCACACCGGGTGCGGCTGTGCGGTGACACTTACGGAACAGGCCCAGGGCCACCACACCCTGTCCCGAGTCCCCAACGCGTCACAGAACACGGGGTAAAAACAGAGGAGCCTGCCCCTCCCCGGCCTGGGGCCCCACCCTCCAGCCGCAGCCTCCAAAGGCACCCCGACCTGGGGGCAGGCTCAGGGGCCTACCTGAGCCCTCCCCGTGGCCGGCAGCCCTGATGGGAGGACAGCCTGAGTCGGTGGCCTCGACGCTGGACAGAGGCGCCTTCCAGCCAGGTCGCTTTCCCAGCCTCTGTCCATTTTGTCGTAACCCCTGCAGCACCCCCCCCAGCCCAGGTTCACTGGCCCCCAGAAACACCCCGGTGCCGGCATCACCCCAACCCGCGGAGCCCCTACCAGGCCGCGAGGCGGTCCTTGGCTTCTGCGGGATGGCGGGCCGCGCCGCCAGGCTGGGCTTGGGAGATTGCAGGGAGGGCCTGGCGTTCGAGGAGCTGCGGCCCCGGAAGCCCGCGTCCACTCGGGGGGAGTCCACTTTGGAGTTCTTCTCTGGGGTCCCCGGGAGAGCCGAGTGCAGTTTAGGCCCTGAAGTAAAAATGGGAACAAAAAGCAACTTTATTTTAAAACTCACAGGGGAAAAAACTGCTGCCGGGGTCCCTGCCACTTGTCACAAGCCCTTCAGAACAGAAGCAGCAGTGGGAGCCTGGCTTCCCTGTAGCAACAAACTCCGTGGTGCTCTTCCGACCACGGATAAGTGCTCATGTGACAAGCATCACGCGGGACGACACGCAGGCCCCCGCGTGTGCACAGAGAACAGATCGTCCTGCACTGGGAGCCGTCAGACCCACCCGGGACCTGCCCCTGCGCCGGTGAAGCCACCAGCCTGTCCTACCTGCCCCACCTCCATCCAGCTGCTCTGTGCTCCCGGCCAGGCTGGGTGGCTCCTGGGAGGCGGCATCATTTCCAAGCTTCTGAAAAATTCAAGAAGCCCCCCCCCCCAAAAGTGCATATTTATTTAAAGTGTAGAAAAAAAACACACAACATAGTACATGACCAAAAAACAATGGCTCTTTCACCCAGCTGTGGTGATGATGGCGTCTGACTGTGTCCCTGAGGCTCAGCACCACGCTCTGGGGCGTGTTCTGTCCTGTGTTCACAGTCAGGGCTGGGCCCAGGGCCTGGCCAGTCCCTGGGATACGCCCCATAGGTGGCAGGTACGTGGTCCGGGGAGGCCACTGGCCCTGGCGATGCTCCGTTTCCCTGCTGAACTGCCATGTGGACCGACACTGGACCTGCTCACGTTCGGTTCCAAACGTCAAGTTTTAGAAGAAGCCCAACATGTCCCAGGTGACTGGGGACAGGTGAAAGGGGCCCGGAGCAGGCAGGGCTTCCACGCCGTGGAGGCAGCGCCCAAGGGCCCGGGTGTGGTGTGTCAGAGGCCAACACAGATAAGCCGGCCAGAATCCATTAAACCAAACCCCACAGGCCACACGGAAGATCTCTGATGGCAGAGACGGGGAAGGTCAATGCCGCAGACTCGGCGCAGCACCTGTGATGGGCGAAGCCTGTCCCCGAGGCCACGCAGCCACCCGGTGGCCCCAGAAGGAAAGGCGTGGCCTCTACGCCGTGGGTGCCTGTCACGCTCCCGTCTCAGCAGGTAGCATGTGCGGAACCTTCACCTCTCGGCTCTTTTTCTTTAAATACTTACATTAAAAGTGAGCAGTGTAAAGAGCATCGCTCGAGGGGAACGTGAAGACGACATACATATACTTTTATCAACAGTATGTTCCTGGCCGATGCCCACGGTGCACACTCCTGGGATTTCAGGGGACAATGTCATAAAGCGAATTTTTCAAAAGCACCCTTTTATTATTTGTTGTCCTAATAGAGCAGCGATTTTCAACCTTTTTCATCTCACGGCACATCAACTAACTACTAAAATTCCGCGGCAGACACAAAAATATATTTTTTGCTCATCTGACAAAAACAACAAAAACCCAGGTAAAATTTTAATTCATTCACACTGGACGGCTATTGTTGTGTTGGCTGTCGTCACTTTTTATTTGCCAACTAAGTAGCCAGGTACTGCATGTTTTAAAATCTTTAAAATTCTCAGGGCGCAGAGATGAAAAATCACTACTAGAGTATCCCTGACTGGTTCGAATTTTAAATACTAAGGGTTTTTATTCTTGTTACTTTAAACAGACACTAGATGGTGCTACGAGACCACTGGTGTGAACCTCAAACACATAATACTTTAAACCCCAAGAATTTGGTCGCTTGGAGCCTATTTATACACCAAACCCAAAGCGCTGGAAAAAGCCTGGAGCACATCTCATCTTGCGACCAAGGGCAGCTGCTCTTCAGTGGAAACAGTGACCAAACAAACAGCTCACTGGTGGAAACAGTGAGCTCGGTGTCAAAGAAATTCCATAAAACATGAAAATTTAAACACCTCCTCGGGCGTCATTTAAACATTTCCACCAATGACGTGGTCACAGTATTTACTCAGAACCCTGACCAGTGAAGGCCGCCTCCTGCCTCCTGGTTGAACTAGCAGATGGGGCCCTACGGTCCCCCTCAACTCCTCCGTAGGATGCGCGGGTAGGAGGGACCGTAACCCTGGCATAGAGCTCGCCGTTTCCTTTCTGAAAACCAAGTGTGGGTTGGGGTGAATGGTTTAATCTGCCCCTCCACATAAAGTAGGGGTGCGGTCTTCCTTTCTTTGGAGAACCCAGTTCCACAAACTTCAAAGAGCCCAGGGCAATCCACAGAAACCACGGCCTGGGTTAAACGTGGCACGTGGCTCTCAGTGACCATGACAAGGGCTCAGCCCTTCAAGGAGCTGCAGGAGGAAACAGGCAACTGGGGGGGGCACAACTTATATTTTAAAAAGCGGTTCAGAGAATAAATTATGCATTGAGTGAGATTTAGGGGACTCAGCAATGATTAACTATGAGGTTTTTCTTCTCAGCAACAGACATCATGTCCGTGGTCAAGTATTCAGTGAACTCTAATGGGACACCTTGACTTTTTTCTTTTGACTTTTACATTTGGAATATACCCAGGAGTTTTTAGGTTTGGAAAAAGGGAATAAATTATGACATAAGTCTACGATTCTATAATTAGGCTCTGGTTTGAGTATTTGTATCTGCCTGTCAGTTCAGGTGCCACAGGGATTCAACGCTCAGTCTTTCCCCGATTTGAGGGGCACCAGCCGTCACGTCACGTGCTCCTGGTGACAGGTACAGGAACCCCCCGGGCAGGTACCACCCACGACCGACCTGGGACACGGCGGCTCTCGGGAAGGAGTTTTTAGGGAAAAGTATTTGGTTTTTTGGATTTTTACTTAACCAACAGGCTACTTTCTGAACCTCTCTCACCGTGGGGGCAAAACCCAAACACAGCAGGTCCGCAGGGCCCTTACCTTGTGCGCACAGGCCGCCCGGCGCTCCTGCTTGGCTTTCATCTCGGCCATCAGACTGCTGCCCATCACCTGGACCCCGTACCTCCGGCCCCCCGGCGGGCTGCCCCTGCCGTCACCGGGCTCCGGCCTCCCCACGTCTTCCCCGTGACCCTCCTCGAGGGGCTCGGGCGTTTTTATCTCCTCCGTCCGTTCCGAGTTGCCGTTGTGCTCGGCCGGCCTCGAGTCCCTCCTGGGTGTGTCCACGGCCGGACTTCTGACCACCCCTTTCGGTGAGGACGGTTCCTCTGCCATCAGGACCGTGGGCGGCCGCTCAGATCTCGACCGGGATTTGATCAGATTGAGGAAGCCGCTCCGCCGAGATTCTCTCTTCTTCTTTTCATCGCCGCCTTCACCGAGGTCCTGGGACTCCGGGCCTCTTGCTGACGATCTCCTGTGACTCAAAAGAAGGAATCCTGCTGGTTTTACTGTAATTCAAGGTCCAGCAAGAATCAGTTAGAACAGCCCTAGCCGGTGTGCCCAGTGGTTACAGCACCACCTGAGGTTCGAGGCCCGTCAGGGCGCGTGCCCAGGTCGCAGGCTCCGTGCCCAGCAGGGGGCGTGCGGGAGGCAGCCAGTCGATGACTCTCTTTCATCTGTTTCTATCTCGCTCTCCCTCTGAAATTAATATAAACATTTTTTTAAAAACACTCGACATTGACAGAACAATCATGACGTGACTGACTAACGGGGAAAGGGGCGCGTGAGCGTCTGCCAGTGTGCGCTTGGCGGGCGCAGAGTAATAGTAACTAAGCGATTATCCTCCGTAGTGAGAAGTCACTAATTATAGTTACCATCCAAAGCTGAAAAACAGGAAATTGCAAGTTATTAAGGAATTTGGAAGCAAAATAAAAAAATAAACAGCTAAAGGAATAGGAATTAACTGCTTCTGGGGAACATGGAAAAAATAAGCCTTGGAGAACATCTGACATTTTAAATTACGAGCAGGTAAGACTTTGATTTTCAAACTTCTCTCACTCAGCTTCGGGGCTGTACCTAAGCCCAGCCCTTTGCATATCAAAGTGACAATCTGTTTTTATAGAAGAAAAAAAAACGAAACAGGTCCCTTCCAGTGGACTCCCCCACCACACGATGAAAACTGACGTGTCCAGTTCTCCCTGTGCTGGAACCTAACGAATCCTCCCGGGGCAGCGGGTTTTACACCTGACGAAACTTCCCACCTCTCGTTCTGGGCCATCAGCCAGCCGCCTGCAGGTGCGGAAGTCACACCTGGGCAGGCGCAAGCGCTCACGGGACGCCGATCAGACGCACACCGACGTCCCCGCCAACCAGACGCCCGTTTCTAGAGTTCAGGGGGAGCGCCCATGGGGCACCCGTGGTTCCCGCGGACACGGGCCGAGAGCATCCTCACTCGTTCGTCCCTCAGGGACAGACAGCAGGCGACGTATTATGGGCTGTGTCACAGACACGGGGTTACAATGAAAAAGACCCGGGAGCCGCTTCTAAAGGGCAATCTTTGGAAAAATTAATTTTCAAACATAAAAACACAGAGCAGCTTCTACGGGAGAAAAGGTTCGAGGGACGTCCCCTTGTCCCGTGTGCGGGGTACTGCTTCCGTCTCTGGCCCTGGGAATCCAATCATCCCCCCCGGAGCCGAGAAAAAGAACAAGCCGAGCTCCCCGGGGACTGTGTGAGCTCCAGACAGGAGAAAGCTGGAGTCGGCTTTAGAGACACGGCAATTAACTCGGGGGCAAGGGGAGCAGCCAAGGCAGAGCTTCAGAGAAAAAATGACACTTCAGGCGGTTCCTGAAGGACAGGAGAACAGGTTCCTCCAAGGATGGTGAGCCAAGCTCAGGCCAGCGTCAAAGACAAATAACAGCGTCCTAAAGCCCACAGCGCTTGGCCCGCTGTGCTGTCGTGGGTTCGTGGGTGTAAACTCTCCCCGCCATCCTGCTGCGGCGAGATAAGGCACCGCGATCTCCAGGACGGCGGGCTCCTCCCCCCACCCACCTGCCCGCCGCGGCTCATCACGTGGTTTAAATCCCTTCCCGAACCCCGCGTCTCAAGGTGAAGAGTCCCTGACACAAATCCAAGCTGACCGTGTGTGTGTCTGAGGATGGACCTGCCTCTGGCTGGGGATTTGAAAACCTGGTACAAATCATCATAAAGCCTAGTGGCTGCCTTGGCCAGTGTGGCTCAGTGGTTAGAGCGTCGCCCGTCCACGAAAGGGGGTCATGGGTTCGATCCCGGCGAGAGTGGGAGGCAACCAGTCAGTGTGTCTCTCTCACATCGATGTTTCTCTGTCTCTCTCTCCTTCCCACTCTATCTAAAATCAATGGAAAAATACCCTCAGGTAAGGATTAAAAAAAAAAGACTGGAGTGTTTTAAGGTAAATGACTTAATGAAAGTACCACTGAATCCTCTAAGAAAACCGCACTTAGTGCCAAGAGCGCGCAGATGGGCGTGTTCGAGGCCAAGGCCGCCACCTCTCTGCTGGCTGGGTTGTCCTCCCAACAGTGTCTCCGGCTGTGCTTCCACCTGGGACCTGCGGCCCACGCATGTGTCAGGCTACGAACAGGGAGCGTTTAGAAATAGTGGCATCAGCTGTCCACGCTCACTGCCCTGTAACAGTCGCCCGGGCGAAGGAGAGAATGCCCTGGGAAAACACTCTGGGAGGCTCCACGGTCCAGCACAGCCCTGCAGGGCTATTCACCCAGGACGCTGGGTCCACCTGCAGACGCTCAGTCGGCGGGTCTGGGGCGAGGACGGGAATCTGCGTCTCTAACACGTTCCCAGTCGATAACCACACTGCTGGCCTAAGGGTCATATTTTGCAAACCATCAGAACAGTAAATTCCATCAAAAAATATACTGTGTATGAAATAAACAAGCCTTGGTCTACACAGTTCAATTGTGACTGCTCGTAATTTACATGCAAATTAAACAGCATCATTGGTCACGACTCTGAACTCACATCCTGGTCACCTTCTTGGTGAAGAATTCATCCACCCCTTCGTCCACTCTCCCCATGAGGCCGTTCTGCTCGCCGTCCTGGGCGACCACGGTCACAGCACAGACCTGCAAACCGAATAGGTCACGGACATTCAGCTAAATCAGCGGACAGCTGTCAGGTTCAAGGCTCTGTGACCAGGGCCACGGGAACCACTGACTGGTCCACTGGAACTAAAGTCACATGTACAACTGTGACGGGGGTGGGGGCACAGGTTAGACGGCACCACGCTGCAGGGGTGGCTGGGATGAAAGTGTGCCGACCCGGGCCACGGAATCGTGGCTCAGGAAGGACGGAGCCTTCTGTGCCGAGACTGCCCAGGCTATCAGGCGAGAGGACACGTCCACAGGACCAGGTCAGGGGTGGACACCTGGGCAGTTCCGGGTGGGCAGGCCCAGAATGCAGAATTTGGAGCAGGGACAGAAGTCAGACAACTTTTTCAAGGAGTCTTTCTTAAGGAGAGAAGACACAAGAGCCAGAGACACAGAGTAAACGTGCTCCCAACACAAGCAATTCCATCCCCTCCTGCAGGGGGTGGCAGGGGGGTGGCAGGGAGCTGTCACCATGCCGCTCAGGTCCACGTCGCCCCCCACTCAGGTCCACGTCGCCCCCCACTCAGGTCCACGTCGCCCCCCACTCAGGTCCACGTCACCCACCACTCAGGTCCACGTCGCCCACCACTCAGGTCCACGTCGCCCACCACTCAGGTCCACGTCGCCCACCGCTCAGGTCCACGTCGCCCACCGCTCAGGTCCACGTCGCCCACCGCTCAGGTCCACGTCGCCCACCGCTCAGGTCCACGTCGCCCACCGCTCAGGTCCACGTCGCCCACCGCTCAGGTCCACGTCGCCCACCGCTCAGGTCCACGTCGCCCCCCGCTCAGGTCCACGTCGCCCCCCGCTCAGGTCCACGTCGCCCCCCGCTCAGGTCCACGTCGCCCCCCGCTCAGGTCCACGTCGCCCCCCGCTCAGGTCCACGTCGCCCACCACTCAGGTCCACGTCGCCCACCACTCAGGTCCACGTCGCCCCCCACTCAGGTCCACGTCACCCACCACTCAAGTCCATATCACCCCACTCAGATCCAAGCAAAGGCACCAGAGCAGGTCGGCACATGTTCACAACCTAAAGTCAGATGCCAACATTTCCTAATCACAAATAAATTCTTGGCTAGTCATTTTCTATCTTTTACACTCACACACTATAAAACTGTACAGAGGTGGCCTGTTTTTCTCACCCACGTGAGTAGTATTTCTCTAGGGCCTTCCAAGGACAACCCTGTCCTGAGAGTTGGAAACTAGTGTTGTCTTTTCCAAAATTGTTGAGCGCCAAGTGAAGCTATTCTGCACGAATGTCGCGAGCCCAGGGTCTGCGCTCTTTAACCAAGCCCCCCCTCCGGCAGGGCTCCCCTGGTGCAGGCCCCCCGAGCCCCGCCACCTACCGCCGCCTGGGTGGGCCTCTGCTTCTTGTTGCGCCGTGGCCTCAGCTTGGTGAAATGCTCCAGCTTCCTCCCCTCCTCGGACGGCAGCTCGGAGATGAAGCCCGAGCTCCGCTTCTCTGCCCGGCCGGATGGGAAAGGCGGGTCTTCAATGTGGATGGGCACCTCCTCCAGGGCCTTGTCCAGATCAAACTCCATTTCTGCAGGAAGCAAAGTCCAGACCCACGCCCACTGCTCAGAGACGGAGAGAAATTCCTGACGGTGACAAGAGTCTAGCAGGGGGCAGCGAACAGCCACTCGCCGATCACCTGACCACCGCCTGCACGTCAGGGAGCCCCCGAGAAGCACCCCTGCGGGTGCCAGGCCAGGGCCAGGAGGGTCAGGCACTCACCGAAGGCCCTGGACACCGGCCGCAGCATCCGGCTGTGGATGGTCTTCCTTTTGGACTTAGGGGTCATCTAGCAACAAAACACGGAAAGCGCCGAGTCAGGTGTCTGCACAAACCACCCTTCACACTGCAGCAGCACCGGGGACCCTGCTCAAGCTCAGGGTCGTCTCACTTCCGAGGACGGTCTGTGCTGTCGGACAGCGGACTGAACGGACCAGACCCAAGCGTCTCTAAACGCTCCGTTTCCTCGGACGCGGCAGCCGGCAGCTCCTCTCCCCGCAGCCCTAACCAGTCACGTCCTGGTGACGGGAGCGAGCTCTGAGCTGCACGTGAAGGTGTCTAAGTGGGTGGAAAGACTACGATGGAGAAACTAAAATCAGCCCCTGAAAACCGGACGCAGTGATCCCCTGTGTTATCGCAGCAGCAGCGGGGGCACCTGTCCCGCCAGCCCCCGAGGCAGCGTGTCTGGTTTTTCCCATCCCCACCGCCCAGGTTCCCATCTTTACACCGGGGGCTCGGGCCGCCCAGGATTCAGAAGCTGTATCTGCCCTCACGTCTCAGACAGACGCCCTTGGTCCTGCTGGTCCTTTAAGAGACGAGACCAAAACCCAAATCACGGCCAGAGTGTCAAGGGAGTTTCTCTAACGTGGGTGTCGGCTGTCGATTAAGCAAAGCTGGCCCTAAGGTCGGCAGTCGTCTCTGCCTCCGGAGGGTGAACTTTCTCGGTCCTCTCCCCCGGCGTCGGTCTGTCCGCGCCTACGTGGTTCCCGTCAGAGAAATCACGCCGTGCCCGTCCCTGAGAGGTCGGCACAGAAGCTGGAGAGTCGCACCAAACATCTCACGGACCCATTCGTGGTCAACCCCCAACCACGGCTTCAGGCCACGACAGACGTCCTTTATCTTTAAAAGCGCATTCTCTCAGTAATAAGTAGTCATTTTCAATTAACATCCTCAGGACTAGGAGGAACAATGTATTAAATCTTTAAAACACGTAACTACAGAAGGAAACCCCCTAAAGACAGGCTCCTTCCTCCTCCTGGCGTCACGGGCGGGGGACAGACGGCGACACTGGCCACGTGGCCTGCTCCCCGGGAGCCAGGGCAGCACGGGAATCTCACCCGCCTGACCCAGTTTTCATACCGGATTTAAAACCATCCTCACGCCGCTCACGGGCGACATGCCTATTTTTACCGCAAGGTGATGACTAACGCTGGAGCCTGACGAACAACACGCTTCTTCCCTGTTAGGTTCACTTTCAGCGTGCACTTCCCAGACAGGCTGATTTAAAAAGCAAAACAAAACGAGAGCAAGACTGTTTCCCCACAAGGACAGGATGGAGGCATTTCCTTCTTCACGTGACCAAGTCTGCACGAAGAACAGCAAACAGCCCTCACTCCACGCTCAGGGGGCCCAGTTACTTTCCTTCCCCCCCCCCCCCCCCCGAGGTTAACGAAACGAAACAAAACAAAACAAAACAAAACGTTGGTTAAGAAAAAAAACACAGTTGCAAGCAGATTAGCAACACTGTTGCAACGTGAGCAGTGAGGCTGACGCCGATTCCGTCACCCAGGAAAACAAGGGGACGGAGCTGGACGTCTCGGGGAGCGCGTCTCTTTTTTCCTCACTTGGCTGCCGTCGGGAGGCCCCCCCCAGCGGTTAAACCCTCCTCCACCAGCACCCGCTTGCTCTCGGGCACACGGCCGGGTGTCCCGCATTCATCGCCGTTCTGGGCAGCTGAACCGCCTCGGGGAACCCAGTCGTCTGTCCGTCGCCGCCTGCTCTGTCGGGGCCCCGGGTGCCTGACGACAGGACGGGTCCTGGGCGGCAGCCAGGCAGCCAGCGCGGAAGCAAGGGGGCCGGAGAGCGGAAACGGGGGGCGGGGGCTCGGATACTCACACTTGTGCAGCAGAGGGTCTCCATGCAGCAGGAAGAAAGGGAAAGAGTGTGAATGGGACAGAAGCAGCAGCAATGTCACCGACGGAGGGGGAGGCACGTTCGCGGGCGGGCAGGGCGGCCAGGGCGTCCTCGGGGCCGAGCAGCGAGGCAGGAGGGCGGCCAAGCAGGCGAGTCCAGGCTTTTCACGGGCGGCACAGGGACATTGCGGAGCCTCGGCGATGCCACCTCTTGCTACGTGTAAGCAAAGTGCCATCGGCCGGCCCAACGGGACGGAGCCAGTGTCTGCTCGAGGCACCCGGTGGACAGACGCTGGGTGGACGGCAGTAACCCCAGGGGGCTCCGGTCCTGGCAGGACTGGCCGGGTCACAGCGGGGGGGGGGGTATCCACGGCGGGAAAGTGTCCCCACCGGGGTCCTTTACGTTATTCTATGCTCCCTGCTGCTTTTTGACGGAGCTTCGAATCCCCTCAGTCGTCAAAGCCTTTTGGGAAAGGATGGGGGGCCCTGCCCTGCCCGGTCGCCTGCCTACCTAAGACACCTGGTACCTCAGCGGGAGTTTGCATCTCCCACTAAAGCTCTAACGCGGTAAATAATGTTGGCCCTTAGCGGCTGTTAGCTGCTTAATATTCTGAAAACGTATCCAGGGCTCCTCAGTCTGAGTGGAAACAGTTGGGCCTATTCAGAGGCAGGTAAGGCACCCCCATAAACACCAGCACCCCGAAGACACCAGCGCCGTCACCCGTATCACCACCGGCACGCCTTGCTCATCAGAAAGGCCTCTGTCAGCAACATCCCTGAAGTCTCAGCCTCGATTTCTAATTTCATACTTTATTTGGTAACTTCCTTCAAATAGGCCTCATTTTATGATCCATTAAATTAAATTGGAAACAGCCTTGCTGAATGAAAGGAGGAAAAGTTAAAGTATATTTTCAAAAATCCTTGAACTGTGTGAAATACCGACTGGGGCCCGTGTTAGCGCATCTCCCCAGCCACGTCCTAAAGCTGTGACCAGACGCAAGCACGGGGCAGGCACAGCTCGGGTTAGTTCTCAGGCAGCTCTCGTCTCCCCTTCTCCTTCCAAAGGTTAGTTCAACGAGACCGGGGCTCCTCCCGATTATCCGAGTAACGACCATTCTAAGTACAGGTGACGAATTAACTATTTGGGGATAACTGATCCTTAGAATGCGAACAAGTCCTTCAGCCCCCCAAGGGCCGATGACAAACCAAAGCCGGAAGGTGGGTGGGAAACGCCGACGTCCTGGGAGCACCTGCCTGCAGCGGAGCGCAGAGCGCCCACGACACGGCAGACGCCGGGGACACACACGCCGGACACGGAGGCACGTGTGCTGAAGTGATAAGATGCGCACGGGAGGGCTAATTAATCACTGTCGTCAACCAAGTAACACACAGGGAGGCATGTTCCAGGCCAGCCGACCGCGGGCGCACTCGCCCGAACAGCTGGAGAACAGCTGGACCTGTCGCATTTCTGACACGGTTTGCCCCACAGTGTTAAGAATGACACAGGCTCCTGTTACGGGCGGACAGCACGCACGCCCCTCCCTTGTGTTTCTGTTCATACATTAATTTTATAGGAAAATAACATCAGATCCGTGCCAGACCCTTGGTTTTGGGAGTCAAAAACAGAAACCATCCCTTAACAACGCTCATCTCGAAACTACGGCCACCCCAGGCTGAAGTAGAAACATTTGGGTACATAAGCATCCAAAACCCCATCTCACCAGCACCTTCTCAGATTATAAGGAATTACTGAAAAATGAATATTTCAGTAAAACACAAAAACACTGAATAGAAATGAAGACATTTGAACACAAAAGCACATGCAACCGTGTTGGTGGCAAAGTGAGGAGGAGCTGCACTGAGAACGAGATTTTAAAAAGTGAAATAAAGGCTGAAAACTGTCATCAGAGAAAAAAAAGTGTCTGTGGTCTGAATACTCTAGTCACACGGCCAGATGGAGGCGCCACTGAGATGCAGAAAATAAAGAATCAAGATCTCCTGCCTCTGAGCGCGAGCGAGCGCCACCCGGTCACCTGCGTCCCATCTCCCAACGCACATCGCCCGGGAAGGAAACAAAACAACTAAGAAACGCAAACTTAAGAGTATAACCAAACTGTACAAGCATCAGAAAGAGAGAAACTGTAGGACCAGGAGGGAGAGAGTCGCCTTACACACTTCACTCGGGGAAAAGTCCTTCCCCACGGTTCTAACGGCGGCTTCATTTAAAGGAAGTTTTACAAAATAGAAATTAGAAGTTCGGCAGCGGCCTTGGTGGGAACCTGAACATTAGGTTTCGTCGGCCTCGCTGCAGCGTCCCTACAGCGACACGTTCCTAAAGAATCGTCTCTACGAGGGCGGTTTTATCTGGTCTGGTCGACAAGGGTGAGATTTAAAAAAAACACACAAAAAACCCAGCAGAGCCCAGGGGAGGGGAACGGGGCGTCAGGGCCGCGTCTCGGGGGCGTCAGGGCCGCGTCTTACCATACACGTGTCCAGGTCCTCCAGGCGCTCCAGCTCCGTGAGCTCCTCCACCGTGAGGACCGGGCGCTTGGCCGGCTTCTCGTCCGCCGGCTCCACGTCCGCGGCCTCGGGGGCGGGCAGGGTCCGGCCCCGCCGGCTGAAGTGGTCGGTCTGGAGAGTCAACACAGGACAAATCACCACGGACACGGGACGGCCGGTGGCTGGGCTCCCAAAGCGGGCGCCGGGGGGGCTGACGGCCGTTCCGATAAACTCATGGACCAACTTACCCCTCTTGCTACCTTTCTTTGGAGGGTGGAGAGCTCTACCCAGGAAAAGACAAAATCTCTTTTTAAAAATGTCTTTTGAGACTTTATTTTTTGAAAAACACCACCTTTGCCCTGTTGATGCAACTACGCACATAGTAGGCGTGTTTCTGTTTCCTAAAGAGGCACCAGGCACCTTCCTCTCAGGCTGGTGTGATCCACTCAACTTTTTAACTTCGATACAATCACAAAATTACGTCCACCAGGAGGCATTGCAGCCTTTTGTACAGAGAAGCCACTTTCTTTATACAGTGAAAATAAAACCAAAAACACACACAGAACAGTCAACACCAGGACCTGCATCGTCAAGGAGGCAACCGAGGCAGCCCCGGGAGCTGCGCGTATCAATAAGCTTTTCTATGCAGGTGCTCTCTTGGTTCTGTTTCTGCTTATTAAAAACATGAAAATCTGAGCCCGGTGGGTGTCTCGTTTGGCTGGGGGGTCGTCCTGTGCACCAAACGCCGGTGGTTCGGTCCCTGGCCCAGCACACATACGGGGGGCAACCAGGGGGTCTCTCTCTCACGTCGATGTTTCTCTCTCCGCCCCCCGCCTTCCACTCTCTGAAAAGCAACGAAAAATATATCCTCAAGTGAGGATTTAAAAAAAAAAATACTCCATTCTCGATCAGATCAGAAATCGACAAAATGAGCTAAATTAAATCGTCTTTAAAAAAAATCTTCACTTCAGATCTCAGTCTCCACATCGCCTCCTCCCACAGCCTAGACCTGGTTATAAACGGACAAGATTTCCCGACGCCCTCACTCCAGCTTTTCCCCGAATGTCCCCTGGAGAGTGTCCAGCACGCTCGCGATGGGCTGGAGGGGACACGGAGGAGGCAGGCGCAGGAGCCGGGGTCTTGGCCCCGCAACGCTGCTGAAGCCTAGAACGTGGGAAGGAGCCCACGCCCTCGCCGGAGGCCGGCCTGCGCCCAGGCAGACACGGAGGCCCGCTCCGGCGGTCGCGGCACTCACCAGTTTGTGGTGGCAGCGAGACAGGGCGTCCAGGATTTCATCCACGATCCGGTCGGACAGGAAGGAGGCCACTGTCAACTTCACTTCGCTGTAGACAGATCCAAACAGCGGAGCAGCAGTTTAATTTGGGCAAAGGGAAAAAATATCACCCACCCGACGCTGTGGTCACAGGGTCAACCGCGGCTGCTCCTGTCTGCAAACGGAATATAAGGGTGTGCCCACAGCCCTGGCCGGTTTGGATCAGCGGTAAGAGCGTCGGCCTGCGGATGGGAGGGTCCTGGGTTCGATTCCGGCCGAGGGCACGTACCTCGGTTGCAGGCTCGTTCCTGGCCCCGGTCGGCGAGAGGGCAGGAGGCACCCAACCTATGTCTCTCCCTCTCCCTCCCGCTGTCCCTTCCACTCTCTGAAAAGCGATGGAGAAAATATCCTCAGGCGAGGATTGGGAAAAAAAAATGCAAACAGGGCCAAACACATCCAAAAACAAGCACGTCCTTAAACACCACCATCAACACACAGGTAACAGACGTTCTCTACCAATTTCCACCGGCCTCCGCCCTCTCGGCCCGGAGATTCAGAGGCAGAAATGAGAGCATCTGGATAAAGACCAACCTAATGGGAACCACGTGTACCGTGTGGTCAGGAACAATCCACCCATTGACAGAAATGAAAACAGCCCGGCTGGAGGGAATTAAGAAAGTGCAGCCCGACGGTTAAGCCTCAGTTATTCCGTTAGCCGCACCTCCCCCGCCTTTCAGAGACCTTTCTGCGCAGCGCACGGCGCCCAGGCCCGGGGTCCACCGGACCCACCCTCTCACTCCGAGGACAGCTGCACACGCACGGCCGTCCCGCCCGTCGGGAACAAACGTCACCAGAACGTCCCGTTTCAGTGTCTCCTGCCCGACCTTCGAGCGGGGCCCAGACGTCAGGCAGTGCGGGCGGTTTTCACTAATAAACAGCTGAGCCACGACCGTTCTGGGCAGAGGCTGGCGCCTGAGTGAACACGGTGGCTCCTTGCTTTCCCCAAGGATTCAAATGCCACGTGTGTCTTTGATCTGAAAACCTGCGTAAATCCACAGCCCGTTTAAAGGCCACGTGCCGGAGGGATTTACCCCACATTCCAGCGTCCATCTCAGAAGTTCATGTCTGCTTCTAACATCAACAGTCTTTTGCCCTGGCTGGTTTGGCTCAGTGGTTACAGCGTCCGCCTGAGGACTGAAGGGTCCCGGGTTCAATTCCGGCCAAGGGCACGTATCTCCATTGCAGGCAAGATCCCCGATCCCAGTCGGGGCGCGTGCAGGAGGCAACCAACCCACGTGTCTCTCACATCCATGTTCCTCTCTCACATCCATGTTCCTCTCTCACATCCATGTTCCTCTCTCACATCCATGTTCCTCTCTCACATCCATGTTCCTCTCTCTCATCCATGTTCCTCTCCCCCCTCCCCCCACTCTCTCTGAAAAGCAACGGAAAAAATACCCTCGGGTGGGGGCTAACAAACAAAGATAAAGTCAACCGTTGTGAGATTTTCAGAGCCAGGAAAGGAGCTATGAAAATATTATTTAATTGTAAAACTAAAATGGAAAGGATATTTGCATAGCAGGGAAAAACCTTGCTAAGCTAAAGTCAATAATTTGCCCCGAGATGTCTGCGCCCAGGAAGATTTCCGACACAGGGCAGAACAAAAGCCCTAACTCTTTAACGCCTGTCTCTCAAGCGGGGTCTCGGGAGCTTTCCCGCAGAGTCCCGGCCATCGGACAGGCCACACGCCCCCTGTGGGGATGCCAGCGACCCGGCCGCTCACGCCGCAGGGCTGTCGGCAGGACGGACGCACCTGATCTTGTTGAGGATGTCCACGCCCGACTGCTCCAGCAGCACGTTCTTCACGAAGGTCCGCGGGATGGAGATCTTCTCGGTGCTGGCGTGGATCAGGTCCTGCCGGATGTGCGCCCGCTTCATCACGTTGGGACACAGGTTCTCGGCGGCGTCGACCATGGACTCCAGCAGAGCCTGCAACAAGGCACAGCGAGGGGCCAAGTGACACGCGGGGACCCGCCATCCGCAGAGACTCGGTCACAGAGGATGAGCCCTCGGACCCAGGGACACGGCCGGGGACCCCGAGTCATCCAGGGTGACTGGGACCATCAGACGGTCATGGTCTCTGGTAATCACTTTAAATCACGCGGCACCTGGAGGGTGAGCCTGACCTGGCCGTGCTGAGCACAAGGGCATCGCGAGAAGATTCAAAGACACAGACCAGCCTTTGCACCCACCTTCCCCCACCTACGGCTCTCTCGGGCCCCGGACAGTAAACGTGCAGATAGTTCCCGGACAACACAGCAAATCTGAGCTATTGTCTGGTTTTGCAAATCACAGGAACCCCAAGTCAGGGACCCACCCAGTCTGTCAAGACATCGGAAACAGACAAGTCCGGGCAATGGCCAGTTTTCCTCCTTATAAAGAAAAGCTTCAGTGTTGGGGATGGTGACCGCTGTCGTAAGGAGCACGTGAACCCGAGGAAACACTGGCGAGCACTCTGTCAACATGAACAGCAGCAGCCAGAACACTCTCGAACAAGGGCCCCTCGGCGTCTGGAAAACGTGTCTGCACGTTCGTCCCCCGAGCACCCGTGAGGACGGGCCGGGATCCCGCGATGACCGTTTACAGCTGAAGAGAGTGAGCTGAGGGGGGCTAAGCGATCGGCTGAGACGGGCCAGGTGGCTGGCGGGTGTGGAAAGGACGTCGGCGTTCACGTCAGGCCCACATCTGAATCCTCACCAAGTGACATGGGGCCACTCATCTCAGCTTTACTTCCCTCATCTCTGAAATGGCCAAGGCCTTGCCGCCTCAATCCCTGAAGACCAGATGACCGTGCAGATGCCAAGTGTTCGGGGCAGGGCCCAGCTCCAATAAACACGAGTCTGCCGCACGTAACACTATTAATCTGCCTCAAAGGCGCTACTCTCGATGCCAGGTCCCAGTGTGACAGCCAGGCATGTGCCACCAGCACTGTGGTGTGGACGTGGCTGACGGAGCATCGTCACGGACAGACAGGCACAGTGGTCTGTCTGCTCCCACGTTCACAGGCAAAGCTCGGTGCCACCAGCCAGGTCCCTCTGCCTCACACTGCAGGGTGACCACTGTCACCTGCCCATGGCAGCCACTGGGACGACCGGAAATAACCCCAAACACTCCCAGCGCCCTCCAGCTGTGCAGGAAAAGTAAGAAAACGCAGGACTCTCCCGGCCGAGCTGGGCGAACACCGGCCAGAACCCAGCTCTGCCCCACGGGCCTGAGCGCAAAGTGCATCTGAAATCAACCCGGGAAGCAGTTCACCGCTGAAGCCCTGGGTGGAGCTAGAAAAGGCACAGAAGTCCGTTTTCACCACCTGTGCCGGGGCGTGGCTAGGTGAGCACCACACGCACACACATCTATAAAACACGGGTGCCTAGGTCACGACAATGTCATTTTCCAAAGTGGCAGGAAGCACGAACCTTCAGTTGTTCGTCGACAACTCTCGTGACCTCCCCAGCCATCGATTCCAGTGTCTCCTGAATCGGACTCGATAACAAGCCACCGGCTCCCGCCCAAGACGTGCTGCCAACGTGGTATAAATTTGGTAACAACTGCAAGAAAAATAAGAGAATCTCTCCACAGTTAAACAACATTTCCATCAGCGCCAGAGTCCTTGCAGACCATTAGCAGCAATCATCCCCGATCAAAGCCCCATCCATCAAACAGACGAGTAAACTGAGGTCCGGCTTGGAAACCATGGGGACACCTGACCTGGTGCCCGGCGTCCCCGTGTGGGGCGTTGAGGGGACCTGCCTGAGCCCCAGGGCTCCTGCCACACAGAACAGTCACTGTGTGTGTGACTCCAACAGCAGAGTGAGGACCAGGCCACACACGGGGGACCAAGTCCTACCCTGAGAGAGGCTTCTTTTAGAGGTGACGGGGGTGCCCTGCTGCTGACCAGCAAGCAGAGTAGGGCCACGTGAGTCGTTGCTCATTTAAACTACAATTATCTCTCGGTCATTCGGGACCCGGTGAACCACGCCGGCCCCCTGCGCCTCCGCGGGTGCTGAAAGGCGGCAACGATGGATTCAGTTCCCTCCGCCACCTGTGAGCAACCCTGGACGTGGGTGGAAAGCTAAAGGGAGCTGGCGCCAGCTTATAAGGCGCCTGTGCGGCCGAGTTGAAACGCACCGTCTTGGAGTTCTTGGCGTCCCGCATGAGCCGCTCGGCCGACCTCACGTCTTCCTGGACGGCGTCTCCCTCACAGTTCCGCAGGGAGTTGAGATGATCCTGGACCTTCACGCATATCCTGTCGATCATCTGCCCGGGGAGCAGGGCAGTGTTCAGACAGAAGGAAACAGAACAAGTGAGCATGGGAACTTCCTCCAGAAGGCAGAGCGCGCCCCATTATTAATTCACCTATTCATCTATTCATCTATTAATTCATAAGGAAACCCTGGCAACACTAAGTCCAAGGAGACACCAAAGGGTCCCGGTCCCGTCCTGCCTCGGGAAAGGGAGCGAGTAGAACCAGAGTGAGAACTTCATGAGGGTTCAGAGTCTCGCGGCTACTCAGTGACACTGCTGGACAGTAACCTGTCCCATTAATTTTCACTCTGCTCCCGCTAAGGGTCGGACACAGTGCTGGGCGCTGAGGGGAGAGCAATGGATCGCGCCGTTCTGATGACTACATGTGATGCCCAAGGCCAGTTGTCTCAGTATCTTGGAAATCACATTTTCCCTGGAAACAATATTTTTTACATTAATTCAGTTATATCAAGCAGTTTTCTATGAAACTTAAAAACCACCCCAAAAAAGCCAGTCGAGGTTTTATCGTATTGACATAGGTAATTAATGAAGTTTTATAACATCTAGTTTCTATTCTTTTAAGGCCCCTCTTCCAGGTTAATTACATCGGAATCATCTCAAGTTGTTCCAGGGATTTAAACTTAAAACCCAAAGGGATGTGGTAGGTCATGACTGTAGACCAAGAACAACGTACGAGGGGGGAGGTTATGCTTTTATATTTGTATTTATAGAGAGAAACATGAAGAAAGCTAAGCCGTGGGAAATAAAAGATAAGCACAGCTTAAAAAGTTTCTCCCATATTTTGTCCTGGCCGGTGTGGCTCAGTGGTTGGGCGTCAACCTAGGAACCGGGAGGTCACATTCGATTCCTGGTCAGGGCACATGCGGGGTTTCAGGCGTGGTCCCCAGTTGGGAGCTTGTCTCTCATCACTGACGTTTCTCTCTCCCTCTCCCTTCCTCTCTAAAAATCAATAAAAACTTTTCTTCTAAAAAAAGGGACTGACACACACCTGAGGACACAGCGGGCCAACCTGAGAGGCACGTGGACGCGGCTCTATCTATACAGTTGTCTTTAATCATCGACAGAGACGGAGGAGGCCCCAGAAACTGTGCCATGAAAGATTCGCCAAGAAGGCAGGATTTAAACAATCTCGAGAGATGACCTTCAAGTGAAAGGACTTTAAATCCATCCAAAAGAAGCGTAACACTTGAGTTCTCCCATTCGCGTCAGACAAAGTCCCCCAAGGCTCCAAGAGCCTCCTGAACACACGCCTGCTGAGGGTCAGCACGGCCGACAGCCCCCATCCTCACGGTGTCCCTGGGGGTGGCTCAGGGGACAGGAGTCCTCCGTGTGTCCCCCGGGCAGGCAGGTGAGAGGAGCACGGGGGGCCCGTACCTGCTGCGTGGTGCTGGTGACGATGCCCTGCTGCAGGCGGTAGGCCTGCTCCTGAAGGTACTTTCTGGTCTCGTGGTTCCGGAGCAGGTAGTTTTCTATCTGGAAACAAAGCAGGTCTCTCTCAAGATCACAGCTCGACTCAGGGTCACGTGACACGTGAAACCGCCAGTGGCCCAGCCTAAAGCCAAAGCACTGTTCACACGCCCTCCAGCGCCCCGATCCCCAGGTCTGACAAGTCGGGGGCCTGCGCCTCACGGCGAGGAGCGGCAGGTGTCAGAAATGTAAGGTGCGGGAAATGGAGTCATTTTTTTGTGGCTTTTAAGTTGGCAAAGCTCCTCCCCGACCTCGCATTATGTCCATCGTGATCCTGCAACGCTTTGTAAGACACAAAGTATGTTCACATGTTCAGACTCATGAACACAACTCGGTTCTAATGCGCGTTTACTGCAACTCAGCCGCTGGCCCCGCGGTACCTTCTGCAGAGCCTCCTCCGTCCTCTCGGGGTTTGTCTTGAGGGCCTGAGCAGCGTCATACATGGGAATCGGCATGAATCTCAGCGTGTAGTTCCTAGGAAAAGGAGAGTCATGTTCATTTTAAAAAATAGCTTCCTATGGTCTCGACTCGGCACTTTTTCAAAATCCCAAAAGGCAATAGCCAGAGCGACTCAGAAAATTCCAAATGACCAGCACGTCTTGGGCCCCGACTGCAGCCCAACGTGGTGTCCACGTGGTGTCCACATCGTGTCCACGTGGCGTCCACCTCGTGTCCACGTGGTGTCCACGTGGTAGCACCAGGCAACCTCATCCACTCAGGGCTCCCGACAAAATGGCACAACTTTCGGGAATGGGGCTGTTTTTGGATTTCAGGGGCGAGCAGGACGGAACGTTCGGACTGGGACTGGAGAGGGGCACAGAGAGGAAGCCGGCGTCCGCCGTGGCCCCCGCTTCGCAGAGCAGAAACTCACACCAGCCACGCGGTGCACAGAGGCCGGCGCGGCCCCCCCATTCCAAGTCCCAGCCTGCAGCTGTGCCCACCACCCCGGGGCTCACGGACACCGCGGGGCCCACAGATGCGGGTGCCACACTGCACTTTTCCAGAAGGAAGTCCTCCTGAGCACTTACTTTTCCATAGCAACAGCTATGTCCTGAAAGCCTTGTGCAGTAATGTTGTTCTTGTCCCAGATCACCGTCCTGTTTGAAAACGGAGCCACATAAACGATGAGACGCAGGAAAGGAGGGAACGAGTCCCCGCGGAGGGTAAAGCTCCCGCAGGCCCGTCCCGGTGTTTTCGTACAAGGACATTACGCGAGCGAGGAGAGATGTTCCGTCTTGTTTCAAACAAGCGAGGATGCCTGTTTCTCCAGCGTTTCATCCCTAACACGCTCACGGCTCAGCGTGTGGGGAAGCGTGCTCGGGAGCAGCAGCACACACGCTGACTCACCACGGAGGCCGGACAAGCCGGGAACCTAACACCGCGTTTCCCGCATTCTCCCTGGGAAGTCTGGGGTTCGGGTCTCGGGCTGAATCTGTTCACCGAAGATGCTCAGCAGCCCCGTGTCCAGCACGCGGAGCTCCAGGCCCCGAGACCCTCCTCCTAACCTACAGGGGACCTCGTCACGTTTCCTCACATCTCCATTGCTGCCCTGACCCGGTGTGGTCAGCACCCGGGGGACTCGCTCTGAACCAGTGGACCCCGTGAGACCCCTGGTTTTCCGTCTCTACGGTGGCAGGACTGGGAGGGGAGGGCAGGGCGCTGGGCTCTCCCCACGTGCGGGGAAGCCCGACACTCCTGCGCCCCCAGCTCTGCTCGCTGGGCCTGCCCGCGAGCCGTCCCCCTGCCTGTCAGTGTCACACTGACGAGAAAAGGAGCCACGGCGGCTACCAGGCAGGGTCCACCTCCCAGTGGGAACCTTTAAGGAAAACTTGAAGGACTCACTTTCTCTAAATCTGAGAACACCTTCCCCGTATTTTGACAAAAGACCAAAACCGTCACCTCTTCTCCTGAGCTTCGCGGGTCCAGCCTTCCGCAGGCCGACCTCAGAGCGAGCGTCACCGCGGCCGGGCCCTGGGCGCCTACCTGAGCTTGGTGTTGATCTGCAGGGCCTTGGCCAGCATCTTGGCGCCCATGTCCCCCATGGCGTTCCCGCTGATGTCCACTTTGGTCAGGGACGTGTTGCTCCCCAGGGCATTGATGATGATGGTGACCTCGGTCTTGAGTTTGGAGTCGGCCAGGGACAGGGACTGCAGAGGCTGTGGAGGGAACGGGCCGTGAGGCGTCACACCTGTGAGCTCTCGGCTGCCCGACGCTGAGGGACCTGGGTCCTGGCGTAAAATGGGCACTGGGGTCAAACGCGGGCGGCTGTGTCTCAGTGCAGGGACGGGCCAGCCATCCTCTGAGGGGAGCGAGGGGAGCGAGGGGCGACGCGGGGAGACGCGGGGCGACGCGGGGAGACGCGGGGAGACGCGGGGCGACGCGGGGCGACGCGGGGCGACGCGGGGCGACGCGGGGCGACGCGGACCAGCTCTGACAGGCCGGGATCCCGAAGCTGCTGCACAACCGCTGCTTAGCTTCAGTGCAGCCACACTGCCCCTCGACCCACAGCACGAAACCGCATCTCCGAACACCGGCCGAGGGCAAACGCAAACGCGACGCCAGCCGAGCCCCGGCCTGATGCCTCCGTGGGTCGGAGCGTCACCCTGGACACCGAAAGGTTGCGGGTTCGATTCTCAGTCAAGGCATGGACCTAGGGTCGGGGTCAGTCCCTGGTCAGGGCTTGTGTGGGAGGCAACCAACTGATGTCTCTCTCTCTCTCTCTCTCTCAAAAAGTCAATGAAAGCATGTCCTTGGGGGAGGGTTAAAAAGGAAATGGGCGTAGGAGTCAGTTCATCTGTCTTTCAGTCTGTCAGTTACAATCTTTAACTGGTCACGAGCTGCATCAACTGGACAGCAAGTCTACTTTAAGTGCCTCCTGTCGCCGCGTTACGAGGTAACGACTCCGTTTCCTTCACACGACAACGGGAAACGTGCGCACAGGTCAAACCGTCCGGAAGCCTGTCGCCATGAACCTGGTGGAAATGCTAAGAATGGCAGCAAACAAAAGGCTTCAGGCAGAAGTTTTAAGAATAATACTCACCGATTCTTCGTCTTGGATCATCTGTACCAAGCTGTCCAACACGGGGGCCAGGTTTCTGAAGAGACGTCAAACACGGGGACAGACGTGTGAAACCCAGTGCTCGGGGCTGGGCGCCGTCGTCACCGACAGAACAGAAATTCCAGACTTACTTGGATTTCATGTTGTTGAAGTTCTTGCCTAACGCCAGGTGCTGTATGGATCTGTTTTTACTGAGCCACACGATTAAGGTGGAGAGGTCGGACTCTAGACCTGGAAACGCGAGAGGGGGAGGGAATCGGAATCCGTACGAACGAGCTCGGCTGGAACACGACCGGGCGGAGGAGGAGACCTCCCGGGGCCCTGGGATCTCATCTCTTCCTTTCAGCGGCTTTCAGGGCGAGAGAGGGGAAGCGAGAGAAACAGAAACACCCGTCCGCTGTCCCACGTATCCGCGAATTCACTGGCTGCTTCTTGCACGTGCCCCGGCCGGAGGTCAAACCCTCACCCTCGGGGTATCGGGAAGATGCTCTAACCAGCGGAGCCACCTGGCCAGGGCCCATCTTTTCCTTTCAAAGGGTCTTTGCTCTCTTTTCCCGCCTCTCATTTCAGAGGTAAACTCACTGCCTGCATCCTCTGGCCCAGCCAGCGGGAGATGAGGTCCCTGGGGACTGGGGCGGAAACAAACGGGCAGGAGGTTTCCACTCCCCGGGTCCCGCACAGAGGCCCCCGTCCCTGCTCACGGCGACTGCAGGCGTCTGTGCAAATCTAACAGGGCCCCGCGCGCAGGCTACGGACATCGGCAGGGATGCGGCCGGCGGAACAAGCTCCGAATAAACAAACCAGGGCTCGACCTCATCGCCACCAAGGACGCAAGAGGCTGGACTCAGGGCTTTATCAACAGACCGATGACATCTTAACTGACCCTTTTAGTTCCTGCCTAGACCGCGCATTGTCGGCCATGGACTCGGCTAAGACTTTGGCACAGATTTATCCCGTAAACAAACTCCACCGTTAAATTAAAAAGTCCTATCGGACGAGGGAGAGAGAACGTTTTTATGAAGGTGTTTTCCACATCGAGTCTCCCTTCGCTAACTGGAGAATCGTCTCCTCTCCTCCCGACGCCCGGCTTACCGTTGTCGGAGATGTCCAGGCTGGTGATGTTGTGGATCTCGGCGATGCAGCCCTCCAGCACCTGGGCGCCCCCCGACCTCAGCTAGAGACACAGACGAACACAAGGGTCAGTCGCCTGCTGGAGGCGGAGCCAAAACACCAGAAAAAGGCAACGCAGTCTTCAACTTGGCACCAAAGAAAAGCCTGACTTAAAAACGTCAAAAGAGCTGCCGCGGGTGATAAAGAGCCAACACGCGTCATCGCTGCCGCCTCCCATAGGCCATCACCCCGAAAATCGCCAGAAAAAGAGACAAAGACGACGGAGACGACCCAGGTCACCGCCAGCAAGGCGCCGTCTGCCAACCCACAAGAGCTCTCTCCACTTCTGACGTCTGGAAATGGAACGAATCCTCTGTGTCCGTGAGGAGGGGCTGCTCTTTCATTTGGCTGCTTCAGGAATAAGCCCCCCCCCCCCCAGGCAGCAGCACCAAAGGGGCTGAGAAAGACCAACCCCGACCGGGCCCCGGCTCGGGAGGGCCCAGAGCGGTGCTGGGCCCGCGGTGGTGCAGCAGGGAGCGCAGGGCTCCAAGGCCTCGCAGCGGCCCGAGCGGACGGACGCCTGGCGCCACCGGAGAAAAAGACGTTTCCTTAATCTAAAGTGCGATTATTAGGGTTGCCTCAGACCCAAACTAAGAGTGAGTTATTCCAAATACCTAATTTATTCCAAACGGAATATATAACCCAATAGTTTCGTCTTTTTCCGTGAAACCAAAAGCACAGTTTCCAGAGGTCAGAATATCTTTCTATTTTCCTGTCGGCAACGCTCTGCGCTCCTACTGTGTGCAGAGCCTTGTGCGGGGCACAGTTTCCCGACCTGCAGCCACTCCGCTCAACAAACTTGCTACCAAACAGGAGAAATGATCACTTATTGAGCCTCCTGTGCACCGGGGATCATGGCTGTTCCTCTAGTCACTGAAGGAAATTGACGTTTATATAAACTGCTACATCGAATTTATAACACAAGGTGCTGTTTTCTGCTTGTTCAAGTTTTGAGGTAAGAAGTTAAGGAATCGTGACTTCGCTATTTTAGCTGCAGTGTTTTTCTGGTTCCCTGGACCAGAACCGACCCACTCCCCCGGGCGCCTGCGTGTTTAGCGGAGTTCGGCACAGATCTCTGGGCCCCTCTTCACTCGGGAGCGTTTCGGTTGATGCGATTAAATCCAGCCTTTCCCACTTCCATTATCATAAAGCACAGCAAAAATCTCCCACTTACAAATATGGAAAGTACACGCAACCTTTAAGCGATCGACTCTGTGTATTTTGTAAAAGCTGCTGACTGGTGATATTTGTGGCATTTACCCATAAAAGCAACACTTTCCAATTGTCAGAAATAATCAGCTCTATCAACGCATGCGAATGAAACCGCCGTGAGGTACTTACGCAATGGCCGAGCTAAGGGAAGCCCAGGGAGGAAAAAAAAAATGTTATCGGCAGGAAGTGAGGAAAGAACCGAGAGGCTCAAGTCTATCGACACAGCGCGAAAGAGCAGAGTCGGGAAAACCCTGCCAACTAAAACCTGTTCCCGGAACAAAACACCGAACACTTAAATACGAAAATAACTAGTCTTCAGTTACCAAGGACATTCCGTTAATTCACAGGTTACCTGATGCCTGAAGCTCCCCCAAGCTGAAGCCTCCCCCAAACAGCAAAACCTCTCCCGGCTGTAAATGAAAGTCAGTAAACGCATCTGCGTAACGAGGGCTGGGGGCCTCTGGGCCGCAAGGCTGGCGTCAAATGCCCGTCCCTGGGAACCCCACACCTGAGCCACTGAAGAGCAGGCGGATGGAGGGGGAGGGGGGCCCACTGCTGTACACTTTTTTGAAATGTCTACAAAAACCACATTTCTTTCAAGAGAAAAGTGTCCTCTCACCCACGGGAGCTGGGCTATTCCAGGGGTTCCTCACAGCTCTAAGGGAATCGTATTTAATACTCAAACAGTCATGATGGGGACCAGAGAAGTAAAGACACGAAAGTCTAGAGAAAACTTTCAAAAAATTCCTTCTCCTTCCCTGAGGTCACTTTTGCTTTTTAAAAAGATGCGGCAAATACTACAGATTTAAATGTAAAACAACCCCCTAAATGATCGCTTTTCTTCCTATTTTAATTTAAAAACATAATTTTTATGCTGGGACGTTTTCCCACAAAGGTTCCTCCAAGGACGAAACTTGGTTTGACGAGACCCAGTCGAAATGTGTTGCTGCTGCTGCGGGGCAGCGAACGCGGGCTTGGTGTGGAAGAGAAGGGCTGTGTGCTCCGCGTGGGGTCTCCGCGCCTCGTCGTAAATACTTAAGGGCCGGCGCCAAGAATGGGGTTTTGTTTTTTTAAAGTCATTAAAAACACACTTGAATGCTTTCTGAACATGGATCTGTGGCCGTTTGGAGATAAAACCCATAAAACATCAGAACCTTCTGTGATGTGTTTTTCTGCTTCATTGATACGCCTGGGAACAGAATCGCTCTCTGCAGGAGGAAAGAGCTCTCTCCTGGGGTGCGGCACGCAGGGCGCCTACCTCACAGCCGCTCAGGTCCAGGGACACGGCCTTCAGGTTGTGGTTGCTGGTCAGGCTGAGCAGCAGCGCCCTGCGGAGGGAACACCGGTCACCGCGCAAGTCCGGACGCGCCCCAATTACGGCCCAGAGAACGACCCGGGTCCCAGGCCGGCACCAAGCACCACCTCACTGTTTAAAATGCCAACTGTATGCCCGGCCGGGGGGCTCGGTTGGTTGGAGCATCGCCCCGTACAGCAGAAGGTTGCGGGTTCGATTCCCGGTCAGGGCAATACCTCGGTTGCAGGTTCAATCCCTGGTCGAGGTGCATACGGGAGGTAACAGATCAATGTTTCTCTCTCTCTCTTCCTCTCTTTCAAAAAATCAGTTTAAAACACACACACACGCAAGAATATACTAAAAGTGGACTAAACCGGGGTTAATATAAAGACAGTTGCACCCGGGACACAACTTTTACAGACGATCAGTGGCTCCGGCCGAGGTCCAAAGGGAAGCAATATCGAGAGAGCACAACATGCTCATGAAGAGTCGGATTCCTTCTGTGCCGGAAGTAAAAAGCCGTTTCCATCGGCCCCGTCGGCCTCGGGATTCTGCATCTTCCTCTCTCCCGAGCACACGGACAGCCACCCGCCGAACTGGAAAAGCTCCAGAGAAAACGAACGAACCACTCACTTTAAGGGCTCGGGGGACAGTTTCGTGCCTGAGAGGTTGATGTGAGTCAGGGCCAGGGAGCTGCTGAAAAACTGCTTAAACGACGGCGGGACCTCCTTTCCTTTCCTGGAAAACAGAACACGGGGTCACCCGGGCACCTCAGCACCCGACTCCCCACACGGCAAACGTCTTCCATCCGCTGCTTGTTCACACACCGTGAAATCATCCAGGAATCGGCTGTAGTTTCAGTAGAAATTTAAAGCAAAAAAAACACAAAGTGTCTGAAAGATAAAAACAACTATCCAACCCAATTAAAGGTCCCGTAAGGGAAGCTAAGACGGCCCTAGACGGAGGGGGCCTGTCCACAGGCGAGAAATGCGTCACCGTGCGGTTCCCACGGGCCGGGCGCGGTGGTGAGAATGCCACTTAGCGGCAGGAGGCCACGACAGGCGTCTGAGCTCTCCGGGCCTCACATTCGCGGATAGCGGTTGTTTAAGGCGATCGCCCTGCACGTGCAACACCCGCCCCCACCACTCGGTGGTCGTAACACAAGCTTCCCCGAGAGAGGGAGGCAGACGGGCCCTCCCGGGTGCTGACGCCCGAGGCAGCGTCTCACCGGTGAGAGAAGACGGTCCTGGAGAGGTTGAGCACAGCCAGGTACTGAAGGCACCCACGGAGCAGAGCACCGCAGACCTGGGGAGACAGGGCCACGGGCGCTTACCGCACGGGTTCCCGGGTCTGAGGGGATATCTTATTAGCGAGAAAGCCCTTTGAGTCCCACCTAAGGAGCTGGTCTGAGACACCCCCGCCTCCAACACACAGAGCAATATAAAAATATTACCATGTCCAGGGAACACTCTGTGTTGGATAAATCCAGGTGAGCAAGGGCATTTGGCTGGGCCAAAAAACTGTACATGTACTTGAAATAAAAAACAAAAGGCAAATAGATTAGGGCCTAGTAACTAACACACACACACACTGCAAGCTGATCCTTCAAAGTGAAGTTGCCCGAATCCCCCCAGAATCCTCCCCAGTCTTCCCAAGAGATTTAGCGGAATTTATGTCATTACAGTGTCTTCCTTGAGAGCAAAAAAATCCAAAGAATATTTAAAATAAAAATTATGTTAAGTAAAAATAAGGCCAATTGGAAACCTGGCTACCACCTCCCCGCTTGTTCCACGTGACCTAGTTTCCCTGACTGGCTCCATTTTTATCGCTTTGGAACGGTGCTGGTGGATTTTCGCTGCTGAGACTGAAGTACCACCCGAGTGGCAGTCGCCCTGTGAAAGTGCTGATCATCCTATGAAAGTGTTTCAGGAGCCGCTAATTTGAATCTGAACCACAGGACGGTCTCGGGCTATATCCTTTCTGCCCAACACGGTAATATTCCCATCCTTAGTCACTTCCAACACCTAATAAGAACAGGCCTCACAGGACGATTAATTTTGTTTTGTTTTAACCTCACGTGTAGCTAAGACACGCCAGGCATCGGGGGGGGTGTCCCACTGACCTTACCCCATGCAAGGTTATTGAGACAATAAAATTACTAAACCTCTGTCATTCTCTCATTGCCTAATTCTCCAAAGTGTGAGCAGCACCTGCCGGAGCCCACCAACGACACACTGAGCCCAGGCACCTGCCACGAGACGGATGCCGGGCTCCCCTCTGCTTCCCTGGAGGCACCAGGCGCCTGCCAATCAGTCGCCTGCACTAAGCTCTCGGTGTGGCCGCTTCGTGTGCGATGCTGGGGGGAAATCTGCTCCACTGAGAATTCCAGGGGCAGGAGGTTAGCCCGGAAATGCTTTAGGACAACCAGACGCACAGCCGGCTGAACTGTGAAAAGTCCTCGGGAAAATCTCTGCTCCCCTGGCTTGGCCCGGCCGCCAGCTGGGGGAGCTCTCGTCACCTCCAGCGGCGGCGAGACCCGACGAGACCCGGCTTGGGGACCCTCTTGGAAGAGGCCGAGGCCGAGGCTGGTCTCCCTGCCGGCTCAGGGCAGGTGAGGCGTGGGCACACCGTGCCCGCACCCGGTCGGGGAGCCGCCCTGGCCCAGGCCTCCCTGCTCCCCTGCAAGACCCAGGCCTGCCCGAATCGTAGCTGCCTCATTACTCATCTTCAACCCCTCTCTGCTCCTCTGTTTGCCACAGTCATGCTTTGGTGGCTTCACATCGGACTCCTTTCATCGTGGGACGGAGCAGAGGGGTCCTCAGTGAAGGTGACAAGTGATCGGACAGCACAGAAAGTCACGTCACCAGGAAACAGTCCTATCTAAGTGGTTCCCCTGTGAGCGCAACAGCAGCAACCCGGGAAGCACCGGGCGACATTCCCACCCTGCGGGGAACGGCAACCCCCCGAGAAACGAACACAAACGCCGCGGTGTTTCACCCCACAGAGCGGGACTGAGGGAGGCCCTCGAAGCCGCCGCTCGCCGTCGGCCCTGCCGGTAAGAAAGTGTTTCCTCCAAATCGGATGATGGTGACCGGAGGGCCACCAACCGCATCTGGCGGTGAGATCATCCCTAATTTGCTGCATCAGGAATTTCTGCCAGACGTCTGCATCAGTGACTCGGGAACACGAGCGCCCTGTTCTCGCCGGCGCGGCTTTCCCTGCAGACTCACCGCGCAGAGCGAGCCCCGCCCGTCACGCTAACCCGCCCCTCCCTGCGGTGTCCGTGGAGCAGGGCTGGCACTTCCCCCAAGGCCCCCTTTCAACTGCAAACTATACGTAAAAACAATACGAATAATGATGAAATAACTCAGCTCACTTATGTGTCCAACCTTCCCATCGGGCGACTTTAGCAGGTGCGATACTGCTTTTAAACCAAGAAAATAATTCCTTCCAAAAAGGTATTTCCAAAAAGAACCTGAACTTCAGCAACATTAATGAGGGAGAAGAAAAAAACATCGATGTGGACAGACAATATTTAACTAAGGAAGGCTGAAATTTCTCTCCACAACACTTCATAAGCTCAGAAAGCAACGGTCTGAAGCCATCACAGGAAAGGGAGACGGAGGGAAATAAATGAGAAAGGCACTCTGGGGCCTCACTCCCGGCTTATGAAATGCAGCTCCCGCAGCAAGGACGGGAAACCTACCGAGAGGTCGTCTCCGCGGAGGGCGTTCCCTGAGAGGTCGAGGTGGGTGAGGGTGGAGGCGGTCAGCGGGTTGGCACTGAGTGACTGAGAAAGGCTGTTCACCCCTGAAACAGCGAGGAGACGCGGCTCAATTTCCACCCCAGGAACGAAAGGTCTGCACGTCTGTAACGGCCCAGCAGCCCCTCACACCGCAGACGGAGCTCAGCCCTGAGCTCTGTCCCCACGAGGCAGCTCCACGGTGGTCTCTGCAGACGTCCCCCCAGGAGGACAGGCAGCCACAGGCCCAGCCACGGGAGACACACGGGGCCAGCTGCCTTCGTCCCGCTGCTGGTGTGGACGGAAAGGATTTTACTTTGAAGCCTCAGAACGAAGCCGGCCACCTCGTCGCCTCTGTCCTGCCGGGGGTCTGACTCGGCGCGGGGTTTACTGACGCAGGTGCGCGTTCAGGTGCTTTAAGCCCCTGAAACGTGGGCGTCATCGGAACGCAGCGCCGCTGAACGTGGTGAGCCCCGCACAGAACCGAGACCGATGGATTGTACAGAGGGACCCGTGCACCGTGCGAAAAGCAACCCACAGGAACTGGCTGGTGCCCTCGGCTGGGCGTCGTCCGGGCACCGAAGGGTCGCTGGTTCGATTCCCGGTCAGGGCACATGCCGGTGTGGGCTCGATCCCCCGTAGGGGCGTGCAGGGGGCAGCCGATCGATGTTTCTCTCTCTCTCTCTCTCTCTCTCTCTCTCTCTCTCTCTCTCTGAAACCAATAAAATCTTACTTTTAAAAGCTCCGAGGAAAGGGCTGAGTTACAAAGGAGTGACTCCAGCGTGTCTGATACAGTCACTGGAGCCGTTGCCCAGGGCGAGTACGGCTTTGGACGCGTAGAGAGAAGAGATGGGGCAGAGCGAAAAATATTTTACTGAAGTTCAAGGAGGAATTCCTTGGCCATCAGCTCCACACTTATTAAGTGCTCGTGAAATGTTTATACAAGGCTGGGGATTCGGATTTATGTAACTGAGACCCATTCCGTGCCCTCGAAATGTTCAGAGAAACTAAAGTCCAGGATGAAGTCAGTGCTACACAGGGAGTATTTATTCATTGCAACAGGGTTTTTTGTTTTATCTTTGTTGTTGAAAGTATTGCAGATGTCCCCTTTTCCCCCCACTGACCCCCTCCCCAGGCCTTCACTGAACTATTGTCTATCCATGGGTTACGCGTATACGCATATAAGTTCTTTGGTTAACCTCTTCCTGCACCCCCTCTCCCCTTCCCTCTGAGACCCCTCAGTCTGTTCCATGCTTCCATGTCTCTGGATCTATTTTGTTCGTCAGTTTATTTTGTTCATTAGGTTCCACATATAAGTGAGATCATGTGGTGCTTGTCTTTCTCTGGCTGGTTTATTTCGCTCAGCATAATACTCTCCAGGTCGCTCCCTGCTGTCCCAAAGGGTACGAGATCCTTCTTTTTCACAGCTGCATAATATTCCACGGCGTAAACGTCCCACAGCTCTTTCAGCCACTCATCTACCCATGGGCACTTGGGCTGTTTCCAGATCTTAGCTATTGTAAATAACACTCATTGCAACAGGTCTTTAAGGGAAGCCTCCTGCTACAGGCATGGGCTTCGGAGACCCAAGGGCCCGTCTCTCCCTCTAGCAGCCAGTCCGGGGAGAACAGAGACAGTGGAATAATCTACTGAGGTCAGTACAAGCAAATACGCAGGACAAGAGCCTGGCCGTGAAGGAGGTGGGAACCTGATTAATTATGTCAGATAATGAAACCTGTGACGGCCCATAGAGAGCGTGCTTTCTGGAGGTAACACCTATGGTGGTTTAAACGATCAACCTCCTTGAGCCTGGCCCATTACTGGTACTATTAATAAATTCCGTGATGGAATAACTGAGTCCAAAACATATGGAAAATACCAGACTCTCATCAAGAAAGTCATTTGTAAAACCATTTCCTTAGTGAGGTCTGACAAACCTTCATAAATAAATTCCAAAATTAACAGGTCGAATTAGCCTCCACAGCACATGGCTCCCTGGCAGGTGCCAGCGCTTGGCGGCGGGCCAACATCTGCACAGACGCCAGGGGAACCGTGCCACCCGCCCAGCTTCCCGCCACCGAACAGAGTGAGGGTCCCCCGGCCCCCTCGCGAGCCCCCATCCACGGGAGGCCAGGGTTAATAGGCACGTTAGCAGCAAGAAATCCAAAAACACACATGGAAAAAATCAGGACTCTCAAAGCCCACAGGAAACACAGATTGCCACGCGCCCTGGGCCGGGGGTGGGCGTCCGCTGCGCGCTGGGTGCTGCCGAGCGTTTACAGCTGGGCGGGCTGGCGGCAGGTGGCCCGCGAGGACAGGGGCTGGCAGCCAGCGGGACAGCCACGCGGAGCCCAGAGGGCATCCCGCTAACATCGAAGAAGAGAGAGGGTATTTGGAAACCGTGTGGACGCCATGGGGGAAAAAAAAAAATCTTTCTTGAATTATGGAGCCGTGACTGTGAATGTTTTCCTGGAACTGAAGTATAAATGCCAGTCAAGCTCCACAAAGCTTACGACGACCACCTAATCCGAGTTATTTTGAAACTTTCAGATCCTGGGACAGTCGGCAAGAACAAGGAATGCTTTAAAAAAAAAAAAAGCCATTTTCTTATAAAAACAATATTTCAAGATACATTTTTAAATGGGCAACTTAAAATTCCGAGGGTCACGTGTTATAAAACAAGAGGAATTCTCGCGACACAGGTTCCTGCGGGGAGAGGTCGACAGGGCAGCTTGGTCCGGGAAGGGTGCGGGGACACGAGGGAGAAACAGCATCTGGTTGCCTCCTGTACTCGCCCCGACGAGGGACGGGCCCTGAAACCTGGGGACCTGCCCTGCCCGGAATCGAACCCAACACCTTTGGGTGCACAGGACGACGCTCCAACCAACCGAGCCGCCCGGCCAGGGGGTAATACGTGTATTTTAACTGCAGACACATAACTGAGCAATCCCTCTAACCATTTAAGATAGCAGGGCCTGGCAGAAATACAGAACATTACAGACATAGAGTTAAGTAAATAAAATATACTGTACCTTTCGGTGACAATGAGGTTTTAGATAAATTTAAATGCTTTAATCCCTTTGGGAGTTTGGCAAATTGAATACTTAAGGAGGACACACCTGAGAAAGGGGGAAAAAGAGATTATGAGAATTTTCAAGTTCTCAGAATGGCATTTGTTTTTACAAATTTGTTCCTGAGGCTTTCAATAAACTCTTAACCCCTTTCCCCTCGACTGAGGTTTCTATACACAGTGCTGACTCGGTGGCATTTCCTGGGGAATTCCCATCCGGGCGTAGCTGCCACCATGAGCATTTCCATCACAGGGTAGCAAGGACCGGGCGCCACCCGGAACAGAAGCAGCGCTGAGAACGTAGTTACAGCCCAGCCAAGTCGGTGCCCCAGGCCGGCGGGGTGAGCCCCCCGCCTACTCGCGGCCCCCGGCGGGCGTCGGAGACGCTCCGGTACCTCGGTCCTCCAGCGGGTTGCCGGCAAGGTCGATGGTGTGCAGCCCGGAGCCGGGGTTATGCGCAAGGGCACTGGCCAGTTTCTGTGCAAAATCCCTGCAAACGAACAACAGTGGGGTGAAGGGACACGGGAGGAAAACTGCTCAACGCTCACGGCGAGAACAGCGAGAGGCAAACCGACAGAGACACTCCCTTCCCAACGGGAGTCCATGTGTCATATACAGGGTGTCCCCCAAAAATGCACACACACTTCGTCTGTAGATTCTATTGCATTTTGAAAATGAAATGTATTTTAATAAACACTGCGTTTATAATTATTCAATGTGTGTGTACATCTTTGGGGACACCCTGTATTTCTTAGCATCCAATCTATTCTGCACGGGTTCAAATCCTCATTAGAAAATCTGTAAAGTCACCTCGAACATCGCTCACATTGCTTGGCCAAAATCTCATTCAGAAGCAAAAGTAAACCACGCAATTGCCCCATTAAAGACACATTTCGGGACGCTATTAATAGTACGAGTGGGCCCCTCCATACCTCAGCAGTGCTCACGAATGCAGACCCAACTGCTCTAATTATTGCGTTTAAAGGCTGCAATTGCTAGCACCATATTTTAAGGAAAATCAAAATCGCTATTTTAGGTGCGTTTCACTTAACGCACCGAGTGCTATGATTATGAAGCTGCCACCCCTCCCTACTGAGCAGCAAAGTCCCTGTTCTAGCAGATTTGAGCCCTAACGCGCCCCCCACGGGCTCGGGCACGGACCTCGGAACCTCAAGGTGGAGACGATGTAAGTGTGAGTCTGAAAAGGGAGGGAAACGCTAGAGAAGATCAAAGCAAAGAAGTGAAACAATAGGCAATAGGCTGTGACTACAACTACCGCCAGTGGTGCTGGTGAGAGTTAACACGGCACCTAGAACACAAAAGAGACTTTCTGAGCACTTGCCGTAAACTGACTCATTTACCCTCAGATCTGTAATTTTATAAGGAAGGTGCTAATATCATCCCCATTTCAAAGATGAAGAGACTGAGGCACAGGGAGCAGAAACACGCTGCCCGAGGCCACGAGGCATCTGGCTCAAGGATCCATGCCCTTGACCTCTACGCCAAGCAAGGTCAAATACATCCCAAGACACAATAGCGAACAATGTTATAAAACCCGTGACCTCTGTGATAACGATGGGGAGGCCAGGATTTTTTTAAGAAAGGAAAACAGGATACTCTATCTGTGAGGAGCCCACCTTTTTTCTTTAATTGTATATTAATTTTAGAGGAAATGGCAAAAAGCTCTAAAGCCACAGTCACATATGCAGGGAAATACTCACGTTCGAAGTCCAGCGTTTTCCAACACCAGCTCTTCCAGTCGACTGGACCTACTCACCACCCTCAAGATCTGCTCACAGACATCAGTGGACTGCAACGGAACACACCCTTTAACCACGCAGCACATCTGAAACCAAGCTCGTCACTGCTAAAACCTGTGCAAAGCTGTACTTAAACCAATCACTCGCGCATCCCCTGCACCTCGGCACGGCCCCGCAAGTTCAGCCCACGTTCCTCACTGACACCACCTGAGGTCACTCACCCCCAGGCCAATCCAGAGAGCCCGTGGCCTGTCCACCAGCCAACTTCCAACCTCCGCTTTCCTCAGATGTACGTCTCGATCCAAACCCCACCTCTTCACTGTGAAAATCTTAAAACCGCCAGTTCCTCTGGCCTCTGAGCACTTCCCATAAACTGACTTGGAGGCTTGGATGAAAGAGTCTCCAGTAAGACATCTAAACTGTCTCCTGTCTGAGCTCAAAGCAGCAAAAAGCGAGCTCTCGGGTGAGCGCCTGTCCACACGGCTGCCTTGAACCTGCAAAGCAGCCCTGACGGGCACTTCGTTCCCACTGGTACAACAGACCAAGAGTCTGGCTCCCCGGTGCCTTATGAAAACTAACTGATTTCCCTTTGATTTCGTTCTGCTTACGCATAAATGTACCCCAAAAGTCGTCTGGAAAATCAGTGTTGACTCTCACAGCTCTACCGGGTAACATCTTCCTGAAGTCTCAGGGAGGGAAGCTTTGTGGGGATGACAGGAGCACAAGTCTGCTCTCCGCAGACGAAACTTAAATCATTTTTGCCAACGGAACGAGTGGACGGAAGGCCCCACGCACGTGTCTTTCTGCTCACGGTCTAAATGGCCTGAAGCAGCTGAAAACACGAGGAGGTACTTGCCCAAAGCGCCTCACACTACAAACTTCAGAAAATGTTATAAAGACCATTTTTAGGAAAATATCTCCCCAAGAAATAAACTTGCACGCAGCTCACCGGTAGGACAGAAAAGCAAGTATTTTTTTGGTAACGAGCAGGTGTTTGCAGGCCTTCCCTGCGGAGCTCCGCGCCACTCACCAGCCTCAGGTCCTTGGAGGACAGCTTCGTGAACCACTGGTTGTATTCCAGGGCAGCGATGATCGGGATCAGGTCCCTAGAAGCAGAAATGACAAGACGCACGAGCGTGCCTTACGGCAGCCGCAGCCCGCGACCCCACGCCCACGTGTTCGTTTCTACTATTTCTGTACAAACCCACCATCCTGGGCGCTGAACCAGAGGGAGGAAGGCAGAGGGAGAGGCTCCTACCTGTGGTCAAGGTGGCTGAAGTCCTGCAGGTTCAGCTCCCGGGTGTCCTGTGTCAGGTAAATCGTGTCTACGTCCTGATGGACGCGCAGTTCAGTCGCGTACGCGTTCCACGTGGACGACGGGGAAGCGAGAGAGATGCAGTCGACAATGACGCGGCCGGATTTTTACGTAATCGGAGCAGGGAAGATTGTACGCAAACATGAACAGTGGGGAAGAGGGAAATAAGTCAGACAAATACTGAAGTCGTCCGTGTGCGTGCGAGTGTATGTGACTGTGTGTGTGTGCCTGAGTGTGTCTGCGAGTGTCGTGTTGTGTGTCCGCGTGTGCGTGCCGTGTGTCCGAGTGTGCACACGTGCACACAGATACACTCACCCACTGTACTTCCTCCCTGTATGGGAACCCCAGCCAGTCGCAGACACAGGCGTACATCTGAGAAAACCCACCTGAAACGTAAGCAGAAATGGGACAGGTTCTCAGGTAAGCGATTTTGAAGTTAAAATTTAAGAGTTTCTGGCCAATGCCGACAGGCGGATCACCTCTTCTGTTTGGGAACCAGGGCTGTCCTCGCCCCCCATGGGCGCCGCAGGCAGGATGCAGCAGAGCTTAAGTACGGGCTCGGTCCCCCGGCCAGCTGGGCTAATTACGCCCCGGCACTGGCCGCACCTCCACGGAGCACGCGAGGAACAGACTCACTTCCTGGCCGGGACAGCCACGCAGACACTGAGAGGTTAGTTTTAAAATGTGTGCTCACCACAGGGGCCCTGCTCGGGCACAGGCTGGCTGTCCCACAGGGCCTGCAGGCTGGCCAGTCTCTCCGACGGCTCCATGGACACTCTTTTCATGATTTTCCTGCAAGATTGACAACAACAAGGAACATAAAAAATGAAGTGTTTCAGACTCACAGAGAAATCCATTTTGTGAGAGGCCTTTTAAAATATATACATATACTACGGGCGCTGCTTCAATTTTGGCAAATAGAGAGTGTCCAGTGCCAACAGGGCAATAAAGTCCCAGCAAACAGACACGCAGGCCTGGCCCTCCCACGCCGACTGCACTGCTCAGCGGGGGAACTGCACTGACATGCTGGGCATTAAATTCATGCCAGACGGGAAAGCAGCTCAGGCGGGAGGCCCATGAACTGACTGGACAATCAGTGCATGGGTCTAGTTGTTGACATAAAAATAATCTGTAAATCCTTTAAATAATTTAAATTAATTGATTTAATTAAAATTCCCTTCCAGCCCTGGCCTGTGTGGCTCAGTTGGTTGGGCATCACCTGTGCACCAAACGGTGGCCCGTTCGATTCCTGGTCAGGGCACGTGCCCAGGTTGCCAGTTCAATCCCCGGTCGGGGCATGTGAGGGAGGCAGCTGATCAATGACATTTCTCTCTCCCCCTTTCCATTCCTCTCTCTAAAAATCAATAAAAACATATTTTAAAATAAAAATAAATAATAAAATTCCCTTCCAAGGCTCGTCCTGTGTTTTATGGCCACTGTCCCCAGAGCAGTGGGCACCTGAGAGCACTGAGCGCAGAGTTCACACGGGCCAATTCCAGAGTGAAAACCTCACCCCAGCTCTTTAGAGAAGAGGGCAGAGCGGCACAGAAAACCTCAGACGTGGAACGTGGGCCCCGGCCGGAGGAGGCCAGCCCTCTGCCTGCCGCCCACCAACCCAGGACTCACACGGGAGACAGGCCAGGAAACGTCCTCCGCAGGCAGGAGCCCACGTGGGCCAGCACCTCGCTCACGTCCTCGGGAGATGCCATCCTCAGGGCTAGGTTGTATTTCTCGGTTTCCACGACCATCTGCAAGAGCCGGAGGGCACCGCTCAATCATGGCCCGATCCCCCCAATGTGCAACTGTGACGTTAGAAAAGAAATCCCGGCTAGGTGGTGAGCGCCACGGGCAGGCGCTGTCAGCCGTAGGAGAGCCGCGGAGACAGCGGGGGCTGAGGCCACACGGGTGGCTAACTCTGAGCCTTTGGCAGAAGATTAAACAATGCAGCCCGGCCGGCAGGTCTCAGTGGTTGAGCACTGCCCATGGGCCAGGAGGTCACAGCTCGACTCCCGGTCAGGGCACATGCCCGGGTGGCAGGCTCCATTCCCAGTGGGGGCGTGCAGGAGGCAGCCCATCAGGTTCCACTCTCGCATGCATGTTTCTCTCTCCCCCTCTCCCTTCCTCTGAAATCAATAAAAAAATATTTTAAAAAAACACAGATGGCCCCCTAGACACACTGAACCCTAACTGTCCCATGGGGGGGAAGGGGGGTGACAGGGAGAGGGGTTCTGCTGAAGGAGTCAGTTTTTTTTTAAAATATGTTTATTTTTATTGATTTTAGAGAAAGGAAGGAGATGAGAAACATCACTGACCGGCTGCCTCCCGCACGCCCCCTACTGGGGGTCGAGTCTGCTGCCCAGGCCTGTGCCCTGACCGGGAATCGAACCAGGGGCCTCTTGGTTCCTCGGTCGACACTCAACCACTGAGCCACAACAGCCGGGGCAGAATCAGTATTTTTTAAAAAGCACCCAGGCGATGCTGACACATCAGCTTCTGAATACAACCAGGTGACTGGAACTGCCAGTGTGTGACCTGCTTCTTTACAGTGTCGTCTCCCAGGTCGACACCACGGGACCAGGTTTCACTGGAGTCACGTGGCAGAGCTATCTGCCTGGCACCTGCAGTGACAGAGCAGCTCCACGGCACTGGGGGGAGCCGCTCGGCACCCGGGTCCTCTCAACATCACACCTGTGGAAGGGGCAGGGCCACAGGTGGTGCTAAGAGCAGTCCCAGCAACCAGGTGGGAAAACCGGTGTTGCCGCCTCAACATCCTTCCTCATCAAATACCAAAGTCAAACCGTGTTTTGACTATAACCTTGGCACTGACATTTCAATAGGGCCCTTCGGCTCCCATCCCAACCCCCAGATCATGAACATGAGCGTTTCTCAGCTAAGACCATCACAGAGGCCTGGGCTGTGCCTCACCCGTGAGCAACGTGACCCTACTCGCAAACATACGAGTTTGAAATATTTCTTCCAAACTCATTTCCGAAACTCAGGGAGGCGAGGACGTCCCGGTTAGGACAGCAGGTGCCCGCGGTTCACACTCACCTGGGTGGGCCTGCTGCAGGTGACCCCATGAATGTCCAGGTAGCTGAAGGTAAGCTCGAGCTGCCGTTGGGGAAACAGAGACTGAAGTCAGGGCTCAGAACATAATTCAAGGTAAAAATACTACAGCTGGAAATGCTACCAGCTGGGGGTGGGCTGGTTTGCTATCCCCCTTCATTCCCCCAGATGGACCATATTTTAGAAAAAGTATTACCTGCGTCCCTAAAGGGAAGGTGCACGTTCTGACGTTTTAAATTTCACCCTGGGACAAACCCGGTGGAAAGTTTTGGTATTTCTACTCTGGTATTTCATTCGCTGAGGAACGAATGTCTGAAGTGAGCCATCTAAACACTTTTTTTTTCTTTTATTGCAAAATTTTGCTTCCGAGAGTCACAGCGGGATGACGTCGGCTCATTGGCCCGTCTTTCTAAACCCTGACTCTTCGGGGGACATTCTGACCACTTACTACCACCTTCCATAAAGATTCCCGTTTTAAATGGACTTGGAGAAATACAGTATTTAGCATTTTAAACCATGCTTCAGCGAAACGCAGAGTTAAATAAAACTCTTCTCTCTCCCTGCACAGAGAGAAATTATTTATTCCTTCTTATTTTGGTCATAAGGGTTCCTTCCACTCTTCTTCTGGGATCAGCGTTTATTTTCTTCAAAATAGGTTCAGCCCTGGCCGGGTGGCCCAGTGGGTCGGGGCATCACCCTGTGCATCCCGCAGGGGTTTGATCCCCGTCGGGGCTCGTATGGGAGGCAACCAACCGACGGTTCGCACTCTGATCTCTCTCGCTCGCTCTCATCAACGGAAGCACACCCTCAGGTGAGGGTTAGAAAGAAAACAGGTCGAGTCTCACACTCCCTGTTTCCTGGACAGTGGCCGCTGACCGCTGTCCTGTTCTGCAGCCTTTCACCCTCCTACAGACAACGGGGATGGAGCTGGGTCCACCGGCTTTGCCCTCGCCTCCAGCCCAGAAATGTACTGAGCACAGAGCACCCAGGACCAACCCACGGGACCCTCCGCTCTGCCCCCTGGGGTGGGTTGTACCGTCCCATGTGGTGCATGTGGTCATGTGTGCATGTGTGTATGCCTGTGTTAGAGTGTGTGTGTGTGTGTGTGCACCTGCGGGTGCGTGTGCTGGAAGGAGGAGCCCTGCCACACTCACCTTGGTGGGGACCCGGGCACTGAGGAGGAAGGCTCGGCAGGACGTGAGCACCTGCAAGACAGGGCGGCAGTGTCAGGACCACAGGGCTGCTGGGCTGTGACCACAGGCGCTGGCCAGGGGCGGGCGGGGGTCATAAGAACAGAAAAACTCCCAACTCCTCCCATCTTTCCAGGATGGTGCAGTTTTAGCGCCAAGAATCCTGCATCCCGGAAACCGGGGTTCTTGGTCATGCTACCTGCACGGATTTGGGAATCACGAACACAGATTCAACTCCTGGCTCTGCCCCCTTCTAGCTGTTCAGCCTGAGAGTCACCTTCTCCACTCCCCATGTGCTCCCCTGTAAGACACGGGTCCCCCTCTGCGGCACGAACCTGCTGTTAGTAAGAGACAAAGGGAATGAGGCCGCAGCCCGGCTCCCGGAGGGTCTTTGCCAAATACCAGCTCTCACATCATGAAAACCGAGTGACGGCATCTTTACGTTTAGATTCCCAAAGTGGTCACACCAACTGGGGTTTTAACTAAGAGCTTTTGTCAACAGAACAAAACAAACGAAACCCACAAAGACTCTGAGACATCTCCTAGGTGGAAATTCTGGTCCATGACCTTGAATGTTCTTGCAAAATTAAGTAACGTGGGGGCAACAGAGCAGCGAGTGTGCTCAGCAAGGAGCCCTCACCGAGGGCCGCGGTAACTCCCCCTCCCCGGGAGGCCGATTCTACACAGGCTTAGCATGCCAGCCACACCGCAGCCTCCTAGTGAATTTCCTCCCCCTCATTGACATGCAAGCAGCAGCCTGGGTCCCTCTGAGGCTTCCGGGTTCAACTTGTAACTTTACAATTTCACTTGGAAACACTGATAAAAATCCTTCCTGCTGCTCAGACCCGCGGCTTCCCAGAGAAGGCTCCGTTTCCATAAGGAGATGATATGTAATGAGGTCAGCTATGGAACCCTCCCCGCAGCCTTAATAACACCCAAAATAAGCCCGGCCGGCATGGCTCAGCGGCTGAACATCAACCCAGGATCCAGGAGATTGTGGTTCGATTCCCGGTCAGGGCACGTGCCTGGGTTTCGGGCTCGATCCCTGGTAGGGGGCGTGCAGGAGGCAGCCGATCAGTGACTCTCATCACTGCTGTTTCTCTCTCTCTCCCTCTCCCTTCCTCTCTCTCAAATCAATAAAGACATATTTTTTTTAAAAAACGAAATACCTATTTCACCTTCTTGGTTACACTGCACGGTCAATCCACAAATCCATGCCCCTGAACCCCATTCCCTCGTGCATATTACCAAATGCCTTCCCTTTAAAACTGAACTCTCCACGGCTAACATTCAGCGACAACCTCACACCCCCAAAGTGCCCTCTAGTTGGCGAGCAGACCGAATGGTGAACATACTGTCCCCTCCTCCAAATGACCGGCTCCAAGCTCATCACAAGGCACCCTCGGGATGGAGAGAGGCGGGCGCAGGACCATTATCACTATGGTAACAGCTGTGAGTGACAGATGCTGAGGGACTGGGCAAGGTCACCCAGACCCTGGGGGAGAACAGGGTCCTGGCTGGGAGCCTCTGACCAGCATGGAGACCGTCGCCCCCTCTGGCCAGAGCAGGATACTTCACCCGGAGGGACACTAACCTAAACAAGGCAGCATTTTAGTGCAACTACTGGCCCCCAATTCCTCATAAAACTGGGTCACCATACACCTTGAGGGTCTGTGACAATCGGGGGACCAGCCTGGGGGTGCACCAGCCCCCACTTATTTCCATAAATACGCTTTTATTGGGACACAGCCACGCTGTTGGTGACGGGTCACCTCTGGAAGCTTTCACCCCGCAAGGCCAGTCCTCTCAGGAGGCCCAGACGTCTGCCTGCTGATTCTGATTCCTAGAGTGCGCTCTGCCGAGTGTGCCTCCCTCCCGTAATCAGAGCGAGTCCTGCACCCGGCGAGCACACCCGTGAAGCTGGCTGCGCCCGGAGCGAGCACTGGCTTGCCCTCCCCGAGTAGCTGGCTCTGATCGCCAGGCGGACACTGGACTCTGTGCCTCTTTCTCGCGCTGACTCAGGCACATCCCGCCCCACTCCTCACGTTTCTGTCTCTAGAAGGAAAACTCAGAGCTCGGCTCCAGCAATTAGTCCAGTGTAGACTTTAATGGGACCGCTTACTTCCAACCTGACCGATGCTTAAGCAGCTAACACTCTAGAAAGTTGACTTAGGGATGATTTGAAGTTTTAAAAAACACAGAATGGACAGCACTATGAATTTTAAACATTTCATGAAAGGCTGAAGGACAGATTCCTTCAAAGTTGGCCCACAGACCCTTTCTCGGCCAACCTGGGCTGCTGCAAGTACCATGGGCCAACGTTTATTTCTCCGCACTTGGAGGCTGGGAAGTGCAGGATCAAGGCTCCGGCTGATTCAGTTCCTGAGAAGAGCCCTCCTCCTTCTGGCTGTGGCCGAACCGCAGAGAGAGAACCAACCAGCTGTCTGCTGTCTTCTAAAAGGGCCCTAATCCCATCAGGAGGGCCCCACCCTCAGGGCCTAATTACTTCTCCAAGGCCCCGCCTCCCAAAGCTAACGATCACGCTGAGATTGGGGCCTCAACATATGAACGTGAGGGGAGCACAAACATTCAGCCCACAACAGACTCCAAATGAGAAATAGGTCCTCCTACATCTTCTGAATGAAGACCCGGCATCTCGGCAGGCAAAGCACCCACGGGTGAGAGAGCACCCTGTGGGGCACATTCGGGGCACTCAGACACCTTGCTGACTATTTATTCAGTTTGCAAACTTGGGCGTGTGAGGGAGGAAATCCCCAGCAGTGAGCATCCGAATCCCCCTTTGGCTCGTTTCTCGGTCCCTGGCACTGCCGCTGGGAGCCAGCAGAGACATCCGCCTCGAAAGATGAAAGCGACAACCCCGCTGTCTGGGCTAAACACCTGGAAGCCTCCAGAGCTAACGTCCCTGAGGCTTCATTCCCATCAGCTGTTTCCGGAGGAAACAATGACTTTTCAATACTCTGCAGCCCCACGTCCCCCGGGGTCCCGGGAACACCGAGGAACCTGTGGAGACCTGGGCTGCTTCACACCTGCGGACACTCCAGGTCTGAGGCCACAGTCACCCAATCCCAGCTCTGCAGTCCCACACCCTTGGGACGCTGGTTCCTACTTGCCCATCGCTCGAGGTCCCTACTTTTGTTGCTTTTTCTTGTGAAATGCTTCCCTCCCGGCGCTGAGGTTTCCCTTCCCTTCTTCCAGGTGTCAGAATGACAGCATCCATGTGCCAACTCACCGCCAGGGGCAAAGAAGTCCTTTCCCACCAGCCAAGTTCAAGTAAATAAACAAACATCAGATAAACATCAGAATTAACATCCTCACATCAGCAGGGCACCGTCTTTGGCGCTGCTAACGAAAGACCGATTACTCTGACGATCACTCTGACGGGTGAAGTACTTAAACGTGCCAACCCTTGGGCTCGCTGCCCACGCCAGCTCCCGAGGTTCATCTCACCGCGCAGCGTGCGTGGGCACAACCCTACCAGGTCCGCCCAGACGTCGGGTCTGTGCTTGGGAGAAAGCCGGAGCCATAGGCTCCAACAAGCCCACAGACGATTTGCGGCCCCATTTTTAATATGAAATATCAATTTTATTGCCTTCTTTACCAAATCTGCTAACTCGTGGCAAGTCCAAAATTCTACTCCCCCCTCCAGACTCCACCAGACGTGCTAATGGGCAGAAAATGACCATCTACGGCCCAACCACCTAAGACCGGAATCGTCTTGAAACCACAAAGGCTGACTAATTACAACTAGACGTTTGCACCACAGAAGAACCTAATCTTACATTAGTGCCGCGTACCCCAAACCCTAGATGAAACATCTCCCATCAGTATATTCCTCCATAAAACCACCACGCATTCAAACGTGTCATGATCACCACCAGCAATAACCCCCAAGACGTTCCCGCCATTTCTCCCTCCCTTCCTCCTCCGTGGGCCTATACTCCCAGCGCCCAGGGGAGGCGTGCACCCGGCAGGTGCTCCGCCGACGCTGAGGAGGCAGGTGGGCGACTGGCTGGGGGACGCAGCGTTTCCCACGCGCTCTCCCAGGGTCCAGTCCTGGCCCGAGGCCCACGCCACTCTCGAGGGAAGCTTCCGGGACATCCACACCCTGCGTGGTCCAGGCAGGAGGGCGTCTGGCCACTCACGTGCCCGTCTAGACCGCGGCTCCCTGAAGGGAAGTTTGTGCCCAAATCGTTTGTGAGTTTCCAGTGAGCCACGCGGCACCTGGTGCACGGAACACGCTGGGTAAACTGAGGCTTAATAAAGAGAAGCTTGTCCGAACCTTGGGCTAGACTTTAAAACAAAACAAAAAAGCCACAAATAAAGATATTTAGGGTTTATTTTCAAACTCATCATTCGACATGCCGTGTACTCTGATAAAATAGGAGGGAAAAAATTATAGTGGTTTTTTGGGGGGTTTTTTTGCCTTTGATAGAATTAATTATCTGGGAATTCTGTGATTTACCTCATTTTAATTTGCCATTTACCTTCCTGCTCTAGAACTTTTTTTTAGGGGAGGGGTAGCTGACGGCTTCAGAAACCCAAACCTGGCTCACCGTCTGTTTCTGTCCAAGTTCTATTGCAGGACAGCCACGTGCATTCATGGTCGTACCATCCACGGCCGCTGCCACGTGGCAAAGGTGGGCCTGTGTGTCTGTGCAGAGACCTGGTGCCGAGCCTCACACGCCTGCCTCCTGGCCCTTCCCAGGACAGCTGTGCTGACCCTGCCCTGGGGCACCAGGTGATACTGAGCATCCAATAAATATGTTTTCATAAATAACTTGTAAGACTTAATAGCTGAAGTTATTTACAAGTGTCAGGGCCTGGAGCCACCCTAAAACATGCCACTTTGGCATATTTTGATCCCTTTGAATTAATGTTACTTGAGAGACAGCCGGTCCAAGGACAGCGGGACCTCTATCCCCCGAGGGCAGGAGACGAATTCCACCCCCGCCCCCAACATAGGTGCCGTCCCTGTGCCTGAGGCCAAGGGGACAGACACCCTCTCGACCAGTCAGGGAATTTAGAGCCGACAAGCAGTATGACAAGCAGTATAAACAAACCTCGTGGCTTTTTACTAATTTACGACCTGAGCCCAAACTCTCTTTAGATTCCTCAGTCATCAGCACCCAAAGCTCAGTTTCTCTGTCCTGGGAAATCCTCACAAATGTCTTTATGTAAAAAGATACAAAGGCTGCCTGCTTTGGGGTCACTTTCTAAGCACCCGTTTTATGATCTCCCGCGCACACAAAATTAAACTGGTTTTCCTCCTGTTAATCTGTCTCAGGTGGAATTTATTACTGGTCCAGTCAAGACACCATCACCAACAGTGTCAGGCCCCAAGCTAAGCGCTTTGTCTGCATCATCTAATCTAATCCCAAAATAACCCCACAAGGCAGCCACTACCACCATCCCCCCGTTATACACACGAGGAAGCCGAGGCAGGAAAAGGTTAGATTTGCTGGAGGCCACACAGCCGGACGTGGCTGAGCCAGGACTCCGACCATGTCTGCCTGGTTCCAGGTGCACACGGCCTCCCACCTCCCGCCCAAAGGTGCTCAGTAAAACCTCCTAGGAAACGAAAACGCACACAGAGCTCGGGTTCAACCCTGGCGGCCCTGTCTTTCCACTTCCTACCCCAGCAGGGCTCCAGGGCGGGGCAGCTGCCAGGCAGAGGGGTCTGGAGCACCGGTCACCCCACAAACCCAGGCACCTGGGGCGCAGCAGGTGGGGCGACGCATTGAACACCCGTTTCTCTCTCCCGGGAGCAGCAGACCCTGCAAACACTTTACATCTATTTTCCATGTTTTTTTCCCAACAGCCAGACCGTTCACATCTTTATATTTGACCTAACTGGTCGTCAGACTAGACACCCCGTGTGTTATGCTCTCACATACGTGTAAAACCTCTGCTCCTGCGGCCCCTTGGAGTCCGGGCAAGAGAGCTCCCCCGTCCTGGAGCTTCTCCCTCCCAGCCCACAGGTACGAAGGTCTTTCCGAAACAGAGGGGCCTGGCTCCTGGCTCCCCCTTCCGAAATGAAGGTCCCAGGCTTAGAAAGGCCGTAAGAAGGTCCCCCACTGAGCTCATTTCAAATGCTTAACTCTACGCACAAGGTAATGACGTCTTGCACACTCTGCCCGTTTCCTAACGAGGCTGGCAAGGAGAAAACCTGGCATTTATTCCAAGCTGACGGGGCTTGTTTCCATGCTCACGGTCACGGCTTCCTGCGGGAGCACCGGAGGGTCTGGGAGGCCGGAGAGGGGGTGACAGGGAGGACCGGCTCCGCGGCTGGTACCGCACGGAGGAGGGAGGCCCGGCGCACCCAAGGGAGCCCCGCCGCTCACCCACGGGCCCCGTGACTGCAGGCTTCTACCTTCGGTGAGGGTTTGAGCTTCAGGAACAAGGGGCAGGTGGGACGGGGAGCGGAGTGGATACAGCTGCTTCACCCGAAAGCACTTTTCCATTTCCCTGCAAGTCAAGAGGAAGAGTCAGCACCTGCTCCACGGGCTGTGTGGGACGGCACCCGGGGGGCATGGTCCAGGAGGCTCTCCCGGTGAAAGCGCTACGGAGACCCAGGCCCAGCCCGGCCGGGGCGGGACCTCAGCAGCTTACTTGGGAATCTGCCGCCTCGAAGCCCAGCGAGCGGGGAGCCGTGAGGAGCGGCAGATGGGAAAGGCTGGGTGGGGGCAGAAGCCTCCCAGGCGGCTGGAGTGTCATAAAAACACAGCCGCCAGGCAGCGTGGAAACAGGAGCCTGACGCATCCGGAGCTGATTCTGAAATCACTTTGAAAGGAAAATGGAAAATGCAGTTACATTCAACCAGTAAGTAGACGCCGGGCGGGTGCGCGGGCTGGGACGCGGGGAGGCGAGCACGCGGGGCTGTGGCCTGGGGCCACGGCCTGTCCAGCGCTGGGCCTGCCCGGAGCGCAAGGCGCGTCCACCCGGCGTTTAAACCCAGCCTCTCACCAAGGCCCTGCACAGACACCAGCCTTAGTAACTGAGCCTCAGAAGAGGCTCCTAAAAATTCAGATAAACACGGTTACTCGAGCTCCTCCAGGATCAAAAAGCTAGAAAGAATGTAGTCCAGTCACGCCCAGGTTTCAAATCCGGCCAGTCACTGGCGCACAGGACCGTGGGAAATGTTCTTGCTAAAATAGCAAAAACAAAACAATGAAATCCTGACGGAACGGCTCCGTTACAATCCCCGGCTGTAAACCACTCGCCAGCCGCTCCAGTCCCCATAGTGGTCAGTACAGCACGTTCTGACCGACTCAAAATCGCGGCCGTCGCGTGTGTGGGACAAGGGACCGCGACATCCGTATGTGGAGGCTGCAAAGTCGCTAACCCCACATTCAGACACCGCAGCATTCCTGGGGGGTCGGGAGGAAGCCTCGGCCGGTTCTCGGCCTCGGTCTCACGGAGCCACGTCGCGCCGGGCGTCCTGCGAGATTCCCGGGTGACGCCCGCTTTGTCCCTGAACTGACCGCCCACCTTCGGCTTCACTTGAAAACATTGACCTTCCAGGGCAGGGAGATGGAAATCATTGCAAGAAATGGAAAAGTGTGATTGAAGGAACTCAACCGAGCTTCCTCCCCGTGGAAAGGGCAGCGGATGGGCCGTTCTCAGAAATTAAATAGGTGGTGTCTGACCTGTCACTTAAATTCAGCAACACCTTCGCTAACGGGGATCAGGCGCCTCCTTCATCAGGCATCCCGAGGACGGAGCTCCGTCTGAAGGCCTCCCAGGCTCTCCTTTCGGGTTCAGTGACAAGGAAAGGCCTGAACCCCGTGCGCAGAAGGGGGGGTCTCGGCCATGGAGGGGAAGAGCGAGTTGTCTGGAAGCCACGTGTTCACACATGGGGGTGCCCAACATGTGAAGGGCCGTTTACTGCGTTCACATCGCCTCTCACTGCGTCCTGTCCAAGCTCCGCCCTCCTGACGCTCTGAAGTCATACGGGGCCAGTGGCAGGGAGGGCCCCGGCCGCCACGCTGCAGTCCTGGGGCAGCGGAGGGGGTGCTGGCCCTGCCCCAGGAGCACCCTCTTCCCTGGGAGCACCCTCCCCGCTCCGCAGGTGCAGCCACCCTCCAAACCCATAAACAGTCCCAAGGAGCCCAGACCTTCCTCCCCTCACCCAACCTTGTCAAAGGGAACACTAATTTTTCAACCATAGTCTCTACCACCAGAAGTACCCCTAGAGCAAGATTTCTTTCTCTTTCCCTTCCCAGCACGAATGAAAATAGCCCAGAAAATTGAAACCAAAAGTTCATTTCCATCACCATCCGCCTCCACCAAGAAGGGGAATGTGGCCCGGCCGGGCGTGGCTCAGCGGTTGAGCATCGACCTAGGATCCAGGGGGTCACGGTTCGGTTCCCGGTCAGGGCACAGGCCCGGGCTGCGGGCTCCAGCCTGTCAGGGGCGTGCAGGAGGCAGCCGGTCACTGACTCTCGTCATTGGTGTTTCTATCTCTCTCCCTCTCCCTTCCTCTCTCTGAAATCAATAAAGGTATATTTTAAAAAAAAAAAAGAGGGAATGTGACCCAGCCTCAGACCACATCCCCCAAATCAAAGCAGTGGCACCAGCTTCCCAAATGAGGGAGAGAAACCGGTTTTTTCACTGTGGCGGCCAACGTGTGAAAACACTTTCATTGCAAAGTTGAAGAGTGTGGCTCAGCCAACGCGTGGGGGACGCCAGGCGGACCCTGAGCTCGCGCTCCGACTGGCAGAGTATAAACATTTCCAGGGTAGTTTTCAAACTTCAATCACCCAGATCTGCTGGTTTATTACCCTCACATCTGAAAGAGCTCCCCAGAGCCAGTCATTCTGCACCAGGAAAGTCACAGGGTCCACATGGCAAGAACGGACAGCATTTGTCTAAACTGACTCAGACGAGCGTCTCGCCATCTCTGACCTGCACGGACACGATCGGCCTCCTGTGTTCTGCACTTAATTCCAACAATCTGTGCTCGAGAAAACACCCGTTTATTCTGTGTGTCCGGGGGGACCTGCCCCGTGCCCGGCACTGTTCTGAAACACTGGGGTTACGGCAGGAAACGAAACGGGTAAGACCCCTGCCCTCGGGAAGCTCGCATCCCAGCAGGGAGGGTCACACCCGCCACACAAATAAGTGGCCACAGCGCCAGGAGGAAAAGGGAGAGTGGGTGGCGCCGGGGGCTGCGACCTGATGTGTCGGGGAAGGCCGCAGGCGAAAGGTCGGACCGTGGTTGTGCAAAATCTGAAGGAGGCGAGGGGGAGCCAGGCCAGCTGGGATCTTGAGAACGAGTTTTCTGGGCAGAAGGAACAGCCAGTTCAAAACCCCTGAAAGAGGAGAATGTCTGGGGAATTCAATGACCAACAAAAGTCTCCATTTTGTTAATTATTTCATCATCTTGCTAAAAACTGTCCCACACAGAGATTTCGAAAGGCTTCGATGTTTCCCAGTACTGGCGTCCTCTTAAATCCAGAGCAGCTGAGCTGCTGCGGCTGAGACTCAGATGCTCTGCTCTCCCGGCCCCGGCTGCACCCGCGGCGTCTGGTTTGCAGTGAGTTACATCCCCAGGGCCCGGGACCTGCTTGGCTCCCCAGCAACCAAGGCTCAAGGCCGAGCACAGCCTCTGACAGACTTCCGTCCACGACTTGTGGACTCAAGCAACAGTGGGCAAGGTCACCATCTGTACCCCCGCCTGTGACCACCCTCAGCACGTGTGCTGCTCGGGGCCCAGGTGCTGAGAGGTCGGCACAGAAGACTCCGACCCTGGGAATAAACCCGAAATAGAACTGGAGGGAAAACATACCCAGGCCCTGCCCTCCCAAAATAACAGTGGGACCCAACCTTCTTGCTTAAAAGTTACAACTTTTTTAAAAAGAAAAAAAGTATAAGAAACCTTGTTTTGAACACATATTTCTCATAAGCCTTGTTCTGAGAAAAGGAGAACTGTGCACATAAAAGAACAGACTGTGAGTCCCCAGGACTCAGAGCAAGGTCACATCTGAGTCAAAGGCAGCGGGGCGGAGAGTCGGCGCCTCCGGGCTCCCTGCCTGGTCCGCTGGCCGCGTGGCCTTGGCTTCACTTCCTCATCAGGCAGGAGAGTCACAGCCCCCACAGCGCAAGGCTTCAGAAAAGACTGGAGACCGTGGGCTTAGAGGGCCCAGCACGTAAAAAGGCCAGAGTCAAAAGGTTATGGCTCTGTGATTCCATTTATAGAACGTGCATGAAGCGACAAAGTTACAGACTTACAGAAACAGGTCAGATGTGTGGTTGTCAGGGGTCGGGGTCGGGGTGGGGGGAATTGGCGATGATGCTAGAAGGTGCCCTTGTAAGGGGACTGTGGTGGTCACGTGAATCTTCATAAGCGATAAAACTGCATAGAACTAAACACACGTGCAGGGAAAACCAGCGAAACCTGAGTGAGGTGGTGATTGCATCAATGTAACACCGTGACTGTGACACTGTAACATTGTTTGCAACATGTTATCACTGAGAAAATGGGTGAAAGGAACACAGGGTCTGTGTTATTTCTTGAAACTGCATCTGAATCTACAATTTTCTCAAATGGGTGTTTTGTAAAATCTCATCAGCTTAAAAACTGCCTGGTGGGTTAGGAGGGCTCCACGAGGGGCACACGGGCAGGTATTCCTCTCGCTGACAGACCAGAACTGCAGGTCCTACTTCTCACTTAGATCCTGCCCTGAGCGGGCACCTGGGAACCGTGCAGTGGAGGTCATGCCACCAGCAGGTGTGGACCTGCCCAGCCCCTCACTAACACCCACGGGAATGACAAACACTCCATGCGACCAAAGGAGAAACTTACGGACAGGAGTCCATTGACCGCAACATCTAAAGAATATTTATTCCATCTCTGAATAATAAACATGTCCATGAACTTTCGTGGTCTAGAGCAGTATTTTCCAAAGCGATCTCTAGGGGACACCAGTCCCCTGACATGCTACAAAAAAGATAAAGCAAAATAAAACACCCGTGGTCAAACAAATTTGGGGAATGCCACACACACTACCCTCCATGGCAGCTCCAGAAGAAAAGAAAACTCTTATTCAGCTCAGCTTAAGCATCTCTCCCCGTGGGAGGAGGGAAAGCCTAGTACTCTTCTTCCGAATCCAGCGTTCTATTCATAGGATCTTAAATGCTGTGCCGTTTTAAAATAACTCTGTGGGAAGACAGGGAGCAGCGGCAGTGTTGTAGGCTCCAGCTCCCCTGCCCCCAGGTGGCAGCCTCAAATCTCTACACCTGTCCTCAAATCTCTCAGGAGCTGGTTCACTACCGTGCTGGGTGCCCCTGGAACACAGGAGAAACACATGGAGTGCCCCCCACACCTTGGAAGTACTGACATTAAAGCCTGAAAGCTCCAGATCCCTGCCCCCAACACATCCAGGAGAGAAAGCAACGTGAGGGGCGTAAAACAAGCAGCCAGGCCCGATGCCCTTGGCTGGTCCAGATCAGCAGGAATGAAAGCACACAGAGCGCAGCCCGGAGGCCTTAGTGGAGATGTCACCTCCGAGGAGAAACCTGCAACTAGACATTCCAAGACAAGTAGCAGGAGAGGGGACCCCTCAGCAGAGACCCCAGCGTGAGCCCGGCTAATGGCCCAGGGGCTGCTCTGCCTCAGACCTGGGCTCTGGCAGCCTCGAGCCTGACCCTGGGCCTCCCACACCTTGGCTCCCTCACCTGTAAAATGGGGTGATGAGATGATCCAATGAGAGCAAGTCAATGAAAAGAGCATGTGGTACATTGTAGCAATCGCTTGTTAGCTTCTAGCATCACTGTTCTTATCATATAGTTACAATGTGACACATGGTTTGATATAATGATATAATCAGAGGATTCCTGCTAGAGAGTGGCCTTCACATCCTGAGCAGGACAACCAGAAGCCACAGCTAGAGGGTAAAGTCAGACCCCCTGAGGTGGTGACGTCCTGACCAAATCCAGGTGGGACAGCAGGAGGACCACCGTGAAAGCACAGTCCACCCCTACCCAGACCTAGCGGCAGGAGGAGTCCATGGGTGGCTTCCCATGAATGCCATGGCCAATGGCCAAGGTCAGGGGAGAGATAAGACTCTCCGTGTCATGAAGGAGACTTAGCTTGCCCAGCATTTCTGCATATACTTCCTGAATTATCTGCAGGTCACAAGCCCGAGTCACTAACAGAGCCACTCCGGAGAGGAGTTGTCCCATTTGTCATCAGAAAAGCCCCTGCCACACAAAGTCATTCTGCAGAAAGAGGTGGGAGACACACTGGCTTGCAGCTGACACAGAGATACGGACGTGAGCCACAGAATGATGAATGTGGGGCCTTCCATAGGTTTAAGGGGAAAGAGATCAGCTTTAACAAATCATTTCCAATCCAGGCTTCCTACCTGTGAGCAGGCCACCCATGGGCTTTCTGAGGCCCAAGCTCCCGGCACCTGGGTCCTGATTCTCTCACAACCAAAGGAGAGAGATGCAGAGCACACGGAACCACCGCTCCCTCCTGGGCCAGTTCCTCCCCTCGTGGCCCACCTAGCAGCTGCCTCCCGCAGGTGCTCCGGGGCTGCGCATGCGCACCTTGCACCAAGTTGAATAAGCTCCATGAGGCACAACGAATCATTTAAAGATGCGGAAAACGTTGCCTTGCCTTAATGAAGAAAATCACCAAGTGCCCTGTGTGTACCTGAAAACCACCAAGGGAGGGGCGGGGAGGAGCCGGCAAGCGTTTGCCACCGCGTGGCGGCCCCTGGGCCCTCCTGTCCCTGTCCTCACCTGCCCGGTACCTGCACCGGGGATCACTTAGGTGGTGACGCATCGATCACTGTGCCTCACCAACACAGGCCTCCAGCGTCTTGAAAACTCAAGGTGTCCAACACTTTCTAAGACACCTGTCGCCTAGCCCATTGCTGGGTTTTGACGAATATTTAGCATGAACACAGAAAAGACCAATCTGCTCCAAATAAAAACCTGGGCCCTGAAAGTAGCGAATGGAAAAGGCTCCGTTTATAGATGTTGCTGGTGGAGCCAACATCACATCGAGTGAGCACAGCAGTGCCTTCTGATTGGGGGGAACCTTCCTCCTGGCACACAGAAGTGATCAATTAGATTGTTGTGTGTTTTTTGTACTACGAGGAATGACAATTAAAGTAAACATCATTTGCCTACTAAGGCTGTGTCCTCGGTTATTACACTGGGCATTTCACAAGTGTTATTTCTGAATCTTCACGTGACAGGGTGGCTCCCGTTTTACAGGACTGAGCGCCCAGGCTCGGGGAGGTGAAATAACTGAGCCAAGGTCAAGTGCAAGAGCTCAAATTCGAACCAGCACCTGCCTGCCAGTCCCCAGCTCTAATGCTATAGCCTCGTTTCCTCGTGTACACACTGCTGGGCTGAAACCACAGGGACCCCAGCCAGCAGCACATGAAATCCCAGCAGCCGCTCCCACTTAACTCCTTAAGTAGAAGGCGTTGCATTGTGTTCTAACCAAAGTGCCCCGAGAGGAGCAATCCTCGGACCTCAGATCCGCACTAAGACTTCAGGTTCCTTAAAGGGAGCAGGGGACCGAAAGCAAAATGACAGGGCTGACTCGGATCCTGTCGCAGTCCCTGCCCCAAATTCCCTTTTCCTCAGCTGCTTGTCAAGAGTAAACTATCAAGAAGCAGAGAGGAAACCACAGGGCTTCCCTGTCTGCCGACCTGAGTCTGAAGACAAACACCACAGGATCCAACACCCCGAAGGCCCAGCAGCCTGAGGTGAGCCTGTGCCCTGAGGGGGTGGCCCTGACCGCAGCCTGACACCAGGACAGCTGGGAGGTGGCCCCGGTATCACCAGGTTATCTATTTCTGGACAGAAGTCACAAATCTGGATTCTCAGGTTCATTGCCTGGTTTTTAACTGTGAGCAGCTCATGTCCTATTTTAGATAAACAACAGTGACACAGTGAGGATGCACGGAGACTCAGCGTGGGACGACCTCGAGGGGCTTTCACATGGCAGCCTCCTCCTCCCATCGCCCTCACTGCCCTCCAGTGGGGCCAGCGCCAAGAGGAGCATGGAAAGCCCAGGCTGGGCAAGGCTCGGGGCAACCCTGTCCCCCGGGTCCTTCTGTGAAATGAGCAGCAGCAGGAGGGACCATCTGAAATGACCGGAACAGTCCTGCCCACAGAGAAGGGATGACCACCTCTCGGGGCCACGCGAACGTCCCAGTTAGTGAGCAGACCTGGGGCTGCAGGAGCCAAAAATGTAGATTTTTTTCTGGAAAACCTCCTAAATGTTCAATATTGGCAACTAGTTCACAACCTATTTCCAACACTGAGAGAGCTAAATTCAGCCCAAAAACCACCGACTGTGGCCTCTGGGTCAGACGTCTCCAAGTCCCTCCCAGCCCCGGTGCTCCAGCGGCCTCCCACCTGGACTCCCGACGTCAGCCGCTGTCAGGGCCTTGACGGTCGGCCTCGATCTTCTGTGCACTTCCTCTCAAGATCTAAGTTCATTCAAAAACGGTCACATGTTGGTACTTTCTGTTGGTACTTTCCCCTTATCATCTCCAAAGGGATCACTTACAAATACTGTGGTTGATTAAAATAGCTGAGAGTCCCCTAATTTTCCTGACCTCTTACCCCTGACCTATCCCTTAGCCACTCTCAGCCGCATTTTTTTAAAACAACAGCTTCCTGGACAGTTTCTGTGAGCTTTTGTGTTTGGGGTTGATTCTGATGACCCACCAGCGTGACCAGTGCCCCGTGGCCAGCAGCAAGTGTTTTAAACACAGATGCCGGGTCTGTGTCCGACCTGAAACTGTGGAACAGAAGCTGCACTAACGGGCCCATCTGGGAATTAAATCCCTGGCCTTCGGCCTCTCCCAGTATCAAACCCAAATGAGTAAGACAATGTTCTAGCCTCCAGCCAGAAGCAATGCCTCCCTATGGACCGCTGTTAGTCACCTGTGAGGTCCTGCACCGGGCAGACTTGGCAGATGATGAACAGTCTGTGCTCGAAGTGCTGGGACAAGCCCTGGTTCAAACCTGCCATCCTTCCAAAAGGCTGAACGCTGAAGATGTTAACGGAAACTCACTTTGCGACGGTGTCACTGTCTTGAGAGAGGGACAGTCCTAGGAAAGCGGCCACCCGACCCCTCACCTGGGGTCAATCAAATGTCCACTTTGGTTCCTTTTGGAAATGACCTGACCGGTAAGACTAAAGAGAACATATTAAAACACAGTGAACTTATAAAGGAGGGAAAGTAACAAAGAAACAAAGATGATGAAGTTGCCGGTTTCCCCGAGTTTGACGACCGCACGGGCAAGGCCAGCGCGGGGCCGGAACCGCGGGAGGTGGGGACGGGCGCCCACGGTCAGGCCTTTGTTAGTAAATCGCCACGACCGCGCCCCTCGCTGACCCCGGGCCGGGGGGGACCTGCTGCGGCTGCGCCCCCCTCTCGCCTGTTTCAAGTCCCGGTGGCGCAGGAGAGCGAGGGTCCCGCAGGGCGGGGTGCGCACCCCACCCCCAGGGCCCCGCCTCCTGGGGCCCCGCAGGCCTGGGACGGAGGATGGACACTCCCACTTGGTGGCTTGGCCGGGACTGGACACAAGGGCCCCGAAGGCCACAGGGCACCCCACGGCCACCCCGCCGGGGTCTGCTGCCCACTCCAGGCAGCGCATCTGAAACATCGGTTACCGGGCCTTCCAGGGAGGCAGAGAGCTGGGCCGACGGCTCCGTGAGAGGGGTGGGGCCCCCAGGACCGGCCAGGGGGGTTCACAGGGGGGAAGGGCTTCCGACCGTCCCCTCGGGGAGGAGCCTGGGCGGGGAAGACCGGCGGTGGGGGTGGGGGTGGGGGTGGGGGTGGGGGAGGGGTGGGTGGGGAAGGGGGTGGGGGAGGGGAGGCCCAGCCCTGCCCTCCACACCTGGAGGCCGCCTGGGGCGGGCAAGGCCAGAGCTCCCCACCCCACGGCCTCGGGGACCCGTCCTCGGGGCTGAGCCGGGGGCATGGGAGGGGCGGGCCCCCCGCGTGGCCGCGGACCTGGGTTTTCACCCCCATCTGCTCCGGCGGCCGCTCCCTTTTATTTCATATTGCGGGAAACACGGGAGCCGGGCAGGAAAGGAGCCGCGAGGAGAAGGGCACCCCGCGGGGCGGGTTCCATTCTCGGGGCGCGCGCCCCGGGACGTCCGGCTCCTTCCGCAGGGGTCGGCTGGAGCCCGTGCGGCCTCCGTTGGTTTTCTGCAGCTTTTTCTACCAAGAGGCTGCGCTTCTGGAGCTGGTCTCACAAGAATGCAGCGTTTCCTCCCTCGTGAGGTCACCGCCACGCGGGAAGCCTGGCGGGGCCCCGGGAGAGCGGGACGCGCCGGCGGTGCGGCGGCCTCGGAACGACGGTGCCCCGCTGCACGCGTTTCCCGCCGACCGCGTCCCCGCGGACCGGAAGTGGGCCCTGGGAAGGAGGCGGGTCCTGCCGGCGGGAACGTGGCGCCTCCACGGACCTGGGGCCGCTTCGGCTCGAGGCTGCGTCTCCTCGATTCCATAATGCGGCCCGGCACCTCCTGCTGCTGCTGCGACGTCGTGAAACGCCAGGGATCGCAACACCTGGGTCGCCAGCCCAGCCGCGCCGGAAACGCCTGGGAGGCGAGGAGGCTGCGCCCACGTGGGCTCGCAGGGGCCGCGGCAGCGACTTCTCCGGAAGGACCGGCGGCAGGAGCAGAAACCCGCTGCCCGAAACCCGACCCGACGAGCTAAGGTGCGGAGGCGCCCGGCCCAGGCGCGGATGCGGGAGGCGCCGGGGACCGGAGGAGGACCCAGCGCCCAGGGCCGCGGGGGGCGGGGCCAGGGCCTGGGGGCGGGGCCAGGGCCGAGGGGCGGGGCCTCCACCTGAGGACTCGGCTGCAAGACTGAAAACTGCAGAACGTAAGAGGCCAGAAAGCTCCTCCTGATGAATTTCTCCCGAGCCGCAGAGCGGAGGGAAACGTTATGGGTGCTGAGTGTTTGTGGGGGGAGGTCAGGAACAGAAATTCCTTCAAGAGGGAATTGCAACAAAATACGTTATTTTAAGGGGGGGGGGGAACAAACAGGAATATACCCTGCAGGGACCCTCTGTGGGAGGGCTAATGCTGATGGAGACTCATTCTGAAACAGGGGGGTCAGCCTTTAACTTTCAGCATGAAGAACAGCTGTGCTGATTCTTTTCATTTTAAATAACATCCAAAAGACAAAAGGGGCACAACCCAAAACGCAAAGTTTAAGCGTGAAATCCTTGCCTAACAGAGCAAGTCATTCATCAGAACAGTCGTTAAACCCCAGCCAATGGCCCACCTATTGGAAAAGTGCTCAAGACAAAGATTTCATTAGGAGGAAATTCTCTGAACTTCTGGTCTTGTAAGTGCAGCCGTTTATGTCTGCTCATAAGTAATGACATACTGGCAAGACTGTTACCCAAAATACACTCTCCTAATGAAACCAGCCAAGAAACAGAAAAGGGGCCACCTTTTTTCAGTAAGACTAAGAGGTAAAGGCAGAACCACGAGGAAAATCGAGGGAATAAGCCTGCATGCTATTTCCACCGTAGGCATGGTCAAAGGACCACGACCCAACAAGTCGCCGAGCAAGACGGAGTCTGCCTGGGACACAGGTTCTCGACGGAAAGGGAGCAGTGCCGCCTGGTCCCTTTCAACACCACCGAGCACAGGTAGCTACACTATCCTTACAGACTGATGTCTTCACCGAGTCAAAATATTAGTCACTAAATGAAAACGTCTCAAAAACTCTCCACTGCATCATGTCCATTCTGACCAAATAGCACTCTTTGTTCTCAGAACATTTCCCAGTGTTTTATTTCACTGTGTAACAAAGAGTCTTTCACGGCGTGTGCTTGTCCCGTTGGCCTCATTCAGTTCCCTGAGGAGCCTCTGACTGTCACCACCACAGTCTCCCCTCACACTGTCTTCTCTGCAGCACCTTTCACACGGCTCGAGTGGCCATGATGCCATTACAGACGTGGGATCTTTCAGAGGACGCTGGCTGGTTACGCCATTGTGTGACGAGACAATTAACCTGAGAGCAACTTTTGAGAGTCAGTCTAGGTCTCAGTTTTCCTTCCAGCCTCCTTGTAATGGAGGTGAGGAGAAATGTGCCCCATGACGATACTACAAGTAAAGAAACAGACACGCAAACGTAAAGAAACTAAGTCTCTTAGTTCTTAGTAAATGTTATTTGGGTTTTGAATAGTTCCTGAGAAATGGTGCCAAGTACAAATATATTGAAGCAAACACTGGAAGCTGAACCACCATCTGAATTTTGAACAGATACATGGTGACTCACAGCAAGGCATTCATTAACTCAGGAATGGAAATGGGTAATAAGGAAGTAGAGAAATGCATTTGGATATCTCTGTATTTTTTAAAAGCACAAATAAATGATAAGCGTTACTTCCTTAGGCCCTATGACATCATAAGCCAACCTCAGGACTGCCTTTACAAAGAGGCACTTCACTTACTAAGGCAGGCATATGATTTAGTTAAACATGATATGTTTATGTTCAATCTAGACAGTGGGCAGCCAGGCCTAAACTACAAATCTGTCAGTGAAAGGACAGAATAAAATTCTAAGTGGCTCCTGAGTCTGAGAAGGACACGGACATTAAGGTTTATACGTACACACTGTCCCTAACAGGGCACACCTGAAACAGATTGAAACAAATTCTTTTCTGGAACACAGCAAGGGCATAACTGGACAAACACTGAAATTAGTGCTCTGTGTTCATGGATTGTTTGGACTCACGGAAGCCACCCTTTCTGAGAGCCATGTACTGTGCACCACAAAAGGGGTTTGAGGGTGTAACAATGGAGTAAGAACAGTCTTTTACCCTTAATAAAAGTTAACAATAATAGATTACAGCCCTGGCCAGTGTGTTTCAGTTGGTTGGGCGCCATCCTGTGCATGGAAAGAAAGGTTGCTGGTTCAATTCCCGGTCAGGGCACATGCCTGGGTTTCGGGTTCTATCCCCATTAAGGGGTTTGCAGGAGGCAGCCGATTGATGTTTCTCTCTCATGGATGTTTCTCTCTTTCCCTCTCCCTCCCTCTGTCTCTAAAAATCAATAAAAATTTTAAAATCTTAAAATTTAAAATAAGCTAATAATAATAGATTACAAACATAAATGATAACACAAGTGTAGGCACGCTTATGAGTGATTTACATGACAATCCTAGGAGTTAAACACTATCAATTCCATTTTACAGAGGAGAGAGTTGAAGCACAGAGAGGCTAAGTGACTTGTCCAATATCACATAGCGTGGAGCTGATATAGCACAGGTTTGAACCCAAGCAATCTGGGACCACAGTTGACACTCCTCACCATCAAGTTTTACTGAGTTGCTCACAGGCTGATGGGAGGGGTGCAAGGAGACGCGGTGTCTGGAAGGACTTCTAGAGAAACAAGGAGCTGAGTCCTGCAGGATGAACCCTAGAGAGGAAGGGATTCCGTATACTTAAAGGGCACTAAACAGGCTGCAAGCCACTAGCTTGTGACATCTGCTTGAGGTCTAAGTAGCCCATTGTCATTTTAAATGGCCTGATTCTTCTGAACTTTGTCTTCTCCAATGTGACTAAAAGACCTTTTGTGACTGGAAATACACTTGACCCTCCTGAGACTGGCACCAATTGTAGAGCCCAGGACTCCATGCCCGTGGTCAAGAACGGCTGGATTGAAACATCCCTGGTAACTAACTGGGTTTGGTCTATAGTTCATCATTCCACGTTTCAGTTTCATCAACTCAACCACCATCTCCACAGGGACTCGGGCGGGGGACAGGTGAAAGTGAATGGAGGCTCCGAGAAAGCGCCCCCAAAGCGCACACGACCTAAGACAACTCTGGGAGAGAAATCAAAAACGATCCCAAGTTCCTAGTGGACCTGAGCGAGCAGGAGGAGAGTGTGACACCTGCACTCAGGGAAACACCACTTCTACGGAGCAGAAACAAGGCCTCGCAGCTCTATCGGGAAGACAAGGTAAATAAATAATCCTGCAACAGGAGAAGGCGATGACTTCACGTTTCCAGCTACTCTAATCAACCCAAAGTCCCAGATGGGTGAAATCTGTCTCTTTAAGAAGTAAATTATCTCCCAAATAAGTCAAAACAGCACCATCTGAAAGCTGTGAGAGGGGAAAAAACGCCAGTCACTGAACACAAATCCTTTCCACACACGCAGGCCTGAGACGGAACCCTGAAATCTGGGACCCGACCGTCTTTTCTAGGATCTTCTTTAAGATCATTAGATATCAGCCTTTGCACCAGACGACAGTTTCACAGATGCCTCCAGATTAAACAGCTCGTGGAACAGGACATGTCAACACGCTGTCATAGAACACAGACTCCTGCCTCACGTGAGGGCAATCACGGGCCGCCTCGCACCGCTGGGGCGGGATTGACAGGGTTACCGCACCTGGTACTGCGAGTGGCAGCCTTACTGCACCGGGGCCATTCCCAGGTTATTTTTTCTCCATTCAGCAGAGCAGTGGCGCCCTCTCGGAAGTCCTGTCCCCTGTGACAGTCTATGAGTCAGTGAGACTTCTCAGCCCAAGAGTCTGTGTCTCTTTTTCTGACCCTAAAAGCAAATCAGTTCTATGAGGGCAAAACCTAACCTTCTTAAAATAAGAGCTATTGGGGGGCATCTAGATACAGTACACCCTGCGTACAGCCGGGTCTCGCAATAAAGCCAAGGGCACGCTTGACTGTGGATGGGATGGGAAGGTTCCATTAAGGAAACAGCTGGACATGTCAGGGGACATCATGGACACCCAGGGGTGTTCTCAGGGAGAAGAGAACCTGGGTTGACTATAACTCTACATGCACATTGAGAAAAAATAAACTGGCTTTAAAATCAGGCAGGAAAGGACCCAACGGTTTAGACGCCTCGGCAAGTCTCCTGTCCTTGAACTCAGTGTAATCTTCCCTCCATTCAAATGTCTGCACCACTGGAATTAGAAAAAGACCAACTGAAAAGGAAACAGAACGACTGGCCCATAACTTAGAAATCTCATAGACCCAGTCATTCCAGTTTCTCCCCCTCTCGTTTCGTTGGGGCTCCTTGAGCAGAATTCCTCCCGTGTTTCACATCCTTTGGTCTCTGGTGCCCGTCCGAGCAGTGAAAGGAGTCGTTGACGGGCGAGGCCTGGCCACCCTCCAGGAAACTGAGCCCTGGACACAGACTCGAAAGTTCAAGGCAGCTGTTTTTTTCTTAAATATACCACTTCTGGTTTCTACCAAATAACCTTTTTAAAAAAACAACTATTTTTCCAGGTGAAGCTCTAAAGATCTTAGAAATGCGGCCCTGTGGACACACACAAGCCGGTCTTTTCCTCACTTAGCTGGACTGCTGACCAGGGAGTTGGGGGCCCTGGGCATAGGCCACTGCTCACCCCCGGCCTGGCTGATCTCAAACACTTCTGTCCACTGAACCCTTGTAGACCCAACTACGCTGGCATTAAAAATATAAAATGATTAGGGAAGCGACTTGGCCAGGGAAACAAGCCACTCCCTGGGGCCCAGCCTGTAGGCAACGCTGACCCCAGAGAAGGCCGGGCTTCAGGGCAGGAAGGGTGGGGGAGGAAGGGCAAGTCCCCCCGTCTGGACAAACATTCGGTCACCCATCTAAGTACAGTTTGTTTTCTCTTAAATTAATCATTCCCACACTCGGGAGGATCACTGTGTTCACTAAGCGAAAGGAAAATTATCAGCAAACTGAACCGTAGGAGGCAGGCCGGGCTCCCGGGCGGCGGGAGGACGCGGCTCTGAGTGCACCACACGGGCCGTGGCTACAGGAAGCCGGCGGGACTCAGGGAGACCTTCCAGCCGCCCGGCGCAGCTAGAAAGAGAAACAGGGTTTTCTCCTGCTGCTGCTGCCCACTCGCCCTCCCGGCTCTTTCTCTAAGTCGCCGGAGGAAGTTCCCAGCCCTGACACGCAGGTGGGCGCTGCCCAGATCTGCCCGCCGTTTCCTTAAGTAAGGCAAACCTCCCACCAGCCCGGCGGCCCTTCAGTCTTCAGTCATTTCTTGGGGGAAAGGAGACCAAAGTGATCTGGGGGGGCGATGGGAATTACAAAAGCTACCCCATAACTGAGTGACCCCCTAAAAAAGATATAAACTCTAAGAAGAAAGTCGTCTGAGAGTAATAAACTCTCAGAATAGTAATCTCCCCAGCAAGTAAGTCTCCTCAGTTAGAGACTTATCACACATTCCAGACCAAAAACAATGTGCTGGGAATTAAATCCACTCCTTTGGGCGTGGCTCCGTTTACATTCCTGCATTCCCAAAGTTTCCTCTTTTTTAAAGCCTGTTTTGCAATCATCCTGGCTGTTTTCCCAGGAGAGAGAAATTTGGGTGGAATACGAGAAAGGATGCCTGAAATTTGGAAATCGGCTCTCTGGTCTCTGGCCTGGGGATGTACACTCTCATACTAAAGTGGTCGGACAAAATTCTCACCCACCAGGAGCCGGCCTTGGGGCGGCCGCCACGCTTCCCACCTGGTGCGTGGAAGGTGCTGGGACCACACCTGAAACAGAGGGTGAGAGGAGGCGTGGACACGCACCTGTGGCAGGCAACCGATTAATGTTTCTCCCTTCCTCTCTCTCTAAAATCAATAGTAATAACAACAACATATCCTTAGGTGAGGGTTAAATTTAAAAAATTTAAAAGCACAAGGAACTGTCCTGGGCTCTCAGAGTCTGCCGCCTCCTCGGGGAGCCACGTTTGAGAAAACGAGAGCCCTGGTGATGCTCCCGGCCTTGGAAACAAGCCCTGGCTGGCGTCCCAGAATCCGTCACCCTGAGGGGACGCGGCCACCATCTGAGAACAAGGTCAAACACCTGTGTGTCCCCTGTGTGGCAGGTCCCAGCGGGCCCTCTGCCTGAAGGTTCCCGTCCTGGTCTGACGGGGAAGAGGGAGGGCGACCAGAAGGATGAGGGCGGTGCTGACACTCAGTCAATGAAAATCATTCAAACTGGAGGGAAGTGTCTTCAGGCCACTGCATTTTTAGAGAATGAGTCACAAGGTGGTTTCAACAGTATTTCCGACGTTTTTGGAAAGTCTAACTCTGAGCACCTCCCTCAAAAGAGATGGAGCTGACAGGCCTCCACAGGAAACACTCAGCAGAACGAGGCCCGTTTGCTCCCTAGCGTCTCTAACCCTGGCCACAGGCTGGAAATACTCGAATACAGCTCAGGGCCTTTGTACCCAACCGATCCCTCCTCTCAGATGACTCGCTGTGCACCTGCCCACATCTAGAGAGACCAGGACACCCCCGGGGCCGAGGGTCATCAGGAGATGGTGTTTTCAAAAAGAAAAGCTCCCTCTCCGAAGACAAAGGTGAGGAAACAGGCCTGGGGGGTGAGAGTGAACAGGTTTGTGTGTTTTTCCCAGATTTTAATTTTTCTTTCCTTGTCTTTTTTACTGAATGTATTGGGGTGACATTGGTTAGTAAAATTACAAAAGTGAACAGTTTTATTTACATACTCACACCCCACCCCAAGCATCATTCTTTTCCCTCCTAGAGTTGGGGAAACTGATCCAGAGAGAAGGGGGGCGGGGGGGTCAGTAACAAAGATGTAGACAATAGGCCCCTTTTTCAATCTACTGTAACAGTAACTATTAACAGTGTTTCCAATGAATTGAAACATGAAGGCGCTACAGTGACTCTTTACTGAAGTCTTTGTCTTGTTTTCTCTGTAACTGTTTTGTAACAAAAAAGTTTTCCCCTTGTTCTTTCTCCTTGTGGTTCCATATTTTGACTAGATCTCCAGGTCCTCAAGGTCCTCGGTGCCCCTTTCCCAATACTCCCCCATCTCCCTCAGACTAAATCCCAGAGGCTGGACAAGAGTATCTTTTCAAGAACAATGAAAAGTTACACCAGGGCTGGTATACGTTCAACAGCTCCTGGCCCAAGGTCACCCGACCCACCCATCCTAACGCAGAAACTGGGGCAGCTGGAGCAGAGGAGAAAGTGCGTGCAGCTCAGGTAACGAGTTCACGGAGGCCAGACCAGCCTCCGGGAAGCGCCGCCCCGACCAGTGCCGGCCTCGCCCCTGCCCGGCATGGGGGGCGGGGGGGGAGCGGACGCCGGTTTTGAGTTGGGGTAAATTGAGTATGGATTTATTTTGAATTTCCTAGGACTTTCGCCAGGCCCCTTGGCAGCCACCGGTGCTCTCCGTTACCACCTCCTGACGATCGTTTCAATGTTGTTTCCTAAGCTCAATTTTCTAAGCCATGTAACTTCACCCAGGTGCTCTGAAAATTACCTATGCGCTGAATTGTAAGCGATCCTTAAAAGCTGAGACTCCTCATGGTACCACAAAGAGAACTGTTCAAATTACCCCCCAACTGGTGCGGGAGCCTCCTGTGTGGGGAAGGAGTGGAGGCCCCGACCATGATTTCCCACTGCAACCTATAAAGACCTGGCGTGAATTTCATTCTCGCATCGACTCTAACTGCTGGAATAAAACACAAACACGTGATCTGCTGGGTTGCACCAAATTCAACACACTGGAGGTCAGCAGGGCGCATAACCCACTTTTGTACAGAACTGAGGCTAAGTTTCTTCTGCCACCTCTGTTTACGTGGGAAGCATCCTGAGGTTGCAAAACTAGCTGTTTTTAAAACTTCGACATCTGTGCCGAGTCACTGGCCAACGGGAGTGTCTCTGTCCCGTGCAGCCCAGACAAAAGCCACCCTTCCTTCAATTTCTAACCCATGTTCATCAAAACGGCCACGGAAATCGCTGATTGGGTTAATACCACTTTGGCCTTAACAATAAACTTGCGAAATACCAATTATACTCTCAAACTACCACTACTTTATGAGTTCCATGGAAAATTATGAGTTTTTAAAGGGTGCTATTGGTTTTTTTAAAGAAGTGTCTGGAAGCCAATGGCCAAGGCTGATGTCACACGAGAGGAGTCACGAAATAGACCCCAGAGTGATATCTGTGAGATGTGATGATGCCACGGGTCACGCTGCTGAGTCAAGTTACCTATTAGAGATGGGGATTTAGCAAAAGATTAAACGGACTGGCCATGTGAGCAAACAGGGCCCATTGCGACTGAACAGTACTTTCCATGTCAGAGAACATCCGAGATTTAAGTAATTCATGACTAAGTGGGCCAGGTGCTTCCAACACTTTCAGGTGAGAGAGAGCCCCATTTAATGTATTTTTTAAACAAACGGTGGTAGCAGAGTTTATATTTTGAAATACAGCATGCCACGATATTTTAAAGATGCATATCCCCAGAATAATATCCTTTTATTTTTCAACATTTTAAAAGTTAACTTATAGTTATTCTAACCAAGCCTAATTAAGATGCTCTGAAGTTATAAAATAAATAACCAAGAAAAAGAAAATATGTTAAAGAGATTCCAGGCTAACTTTTCAAAAGGGAGTAAATGAACAAGGGTGAACCGTCCGGAAGGGAGCCGGTCAACAGAGCAACGGGACGGAATCCGCAGGCACCTTCCCGGCAACTCATCTAAGAAAGGAAGCCCGGCCTCTGGCCCGTTTATGAGAGGCGTGGAAGGCACGGGGCTGGCAAAGATGAGATAGTCCAAATTCCAAAATGAAACAATTAACAAGGCTGAGACGGAGAAGGGGCCTTCTGCACACCCAGGGCCACCATCCTGGGGAGAGAGAGGCCACATTCCCCCCCCAGACAAGCCGCGCAGAAGCGTGGGTGGGAGGAGCTCATCAGGAACCTCGCTTCCTCCTGACGTATTTTTCTTTCAACCATCAGTCCTAAAAAAAAGTTCAAGCAATAACAAATGCTGCCAAGGGTTCGAAGTCCGGATCCTTCGTGCACTGCTGGTTAGGACCGCACAGCCAACCCCGTTCCGAGAAGTCTGACAGCCTCTTAGGAAATGGACAGGCAACTGAGCTGCGCAGGCCCGCGACTGCCCTCCTGGGTGTGGATCGCGGAGAGATGAAGACGTGTTCACACGAATGTCTGCAACCAAATGGTTACATCAAGTGTAATTCCTAATAGCCCCAAACTGGAAACAACCCACGGTCCGTCTCTATTGAGTAGGTGAATAGTGGAACGGGGCGTAGATTATGTGATGACGCTTACAGACATTACGAAGTAACAAAATTATAGAGACGGAGAACAGATCGGTGGCTCAGAGAAGCAGTGGGTTGTGTGTGGGGCTGTGAAAGGCGATGAGGGACCCGTGGGGAAGGGCGGCACCCGGGCTGTGACACTGTTACAACTTTAAGAGATAGGGGAAATAAGATGAAGGTACAAGGGATCCCTCGGTATTATTTCTTTTAACCTACAACTACAGAAAACTTAAAAGTTCAATTTTTTAAAAAGACATAAAATACATTTTTTAGAGTGTGGGTGCTGCAAAAGGTGGGTGAAGATCCAACCACCTGAAGGGAGAATGGATTACGCGTCTAAGAAACACAGAAACAGGGCAGGGGGGCTGTTCCCGGCCGGCGCTCCTCACCCTGGTCCAGCCGCCCCACCCGTGGTCCTGGGCGTCTCTGGCCAGAGCAGTTTGGGACAGACAGCGCCCTTCACCTTATCCTTGGAAACCAGGAGGTGCACAGGTGTATTAATGGCTCTGGTACGCCACGAGGCCAAGACACTGGTTTATCTTGAACATCCTGATGGGCAAGCTCCCTTGACCCCTGAGGACCTGAGCATTTCTCATCTCTGGCCAAAGCACACTATAGGGATTCTGGATCTAGTCAGGTGCACTCCACGCTGCTAAACAGGTGCCATAAAACTACATCTAAGCCTTCCCGCCTCAGGGACGACCAAGCTCCGCCCCTCGGTGAAGGTGAGGAAACCTGAACACAGGACCCCAGGTTCCCTGGGCTTTATCTGCTCAGCAGTATTTAAATGTATCTCAGTTAATCCTCAAAGCCACTGGTTGACAAATGGATGCTGTTAGTTGCCGTTTCATTAGAGAACTGAACTGACGATCAACCCTGCTGCACGTGGCTGGGCTGCAGGGAGAACAGGTCTGGCTCCAGGCCCTTAACCACTGAGCCTACCTCCTCCCTGCAGAAGGGAGGGTAAAGGTCACGTGGACGTCATTAGAACCAGGTGTCAGGAAGAGACCTGTCTAACCTGCCCCGACTGTCACCTGGCATCTCAGCTGCCAGGGAAGGAGTGCGCAGTCACTGCCTGCGCCTGACACTCCGAGCTCCCGCCGACTTCCAGGCCCCTGCGGCTCCCTTTGTGCTGGAAGCCGGAGCACCTGTTCCTTCTACCCTTGGGCTGACCCGTCCATCTAGTGTGGGCTTCTGTCCCCCTGACCCTGGGCCTGCGTGAGGGCCCCTCTGATGGTGGCGTGTGTGCCTCCACTAGACTGAGCCCTGAGTCTCACGGAGGCAGAACCTACGTGCACCTTGTTCATACTGTGTGTCTGCCACACAGCAGGCGCGCAGTGAGTATGGAACAAGTTAATATAGAAATCAAGGAAATCAACTCAAACACACACAGGAGTGCGGACCCATCGAAGGTCCAAGTCCCTCTGATCATCAGCTGAGAATCAGCCTCTGCGAAGGGCCAGCTTTCTTTTCCTCTGAGTGAGGCACAGCTGGCTCTGTCATTAACTAGTCACTAACTAGTCACCATTAACTAGCTGGATGACTGGAAGCAAGTGGTTAGCTCTCCGAATCTCGGGTTCCTCCAGGGGACATGTAAACAGTGCCCACCCCGCAGGGCTGCTGGGGATGGGAGAGGGAAATGCGTAAGTGCCCGTTCCGCCGAGGGCTCGCGACCGGTCAATGTTCAGTAAGTAGGAGCTGTCGTGGCCACGAGAAGCAGGCCGGGGAAGATAAGGCCCGTACCAAAGATAAGCTCAGAATGGAATAAAATCTCAGGGCAGGAAAACGCAACCAAGTAACAATATAACCGGCTCCCGGCCTTGTAAGGACGCTGAGCTCCCAGCCGAGGGGAGGGAACAGAAACGGGACTCAGAGAAGATACATTGAAAGCTCGGAGCCAACTCATTTGTAACCTATTTTAGTTAGTGGCCTGAGGGCCAAAAGTCAGAAATGCACATAGAAGGCGGCCCCCAACGTCTTCATTTAAGTCATTGAATTTCTCAAAATTCAGAAACTCCAACATCAAGAACTTAAAGGAGGTTCACTCGTAGACCGTCTTGCTCAAACTTGAAGCTTGTCAGACCTTGAGTAATTCTATGAATAATTCCTGCCTATGCACGAAAGCAGCAGCCAGGACAAGTCGACGCTGAGACACAAGAAACCGCTCAGAGTCCAGATTTGGGGAGAGAGTTACTTAAATTCAAATACCTTTGTAATTTTATTACAGCCGTAACGGGACCCAGCTAATGTGAAAATGAGCCCCCCTCCCCCAAAAAACTTGACATTAAGTACTAATCATAAGTATTTTTAAATGGTACTAACTTCATTATATTGGCCATCTAAATTCACCTTTGAAATTTAACTTTGTTCATTACACTCAGGACGTGGGTTTATTCTTAGTCACGAACAGCGTCCATTCAGAACAACCCACCTGCCACGTCAGACTGTTGTGCGAAACACTACCTGACACTGAAGTTGTATGAAGGGTCCGTCTTCAAAGGATCGACTTTAAACGTCAAACGAAAGTTTCTTCCTTCTACACAACCACCTCCCCAAAATACCACAGCGCAAAGGCTGAACAGCATTAAGTAAAACATACTTTAAGTCAGGCCCTGGCTGGGCAGCTCCGCTGGTGAGCACATCAGCCCGATACGCCAAGGTCGTAGGTTCGATCCCTGGTCAGGGCACATACAAGAGGCCACCAACGATGCACCAGTAAGTGGAACAACAAATCAGTGTTTCTCTCTCTCTAAAAATCAATAAATAAAAAATAAATGATAATGTTTTAAAAAACATACTTTAAGGAAACTTTTTATTAAAGCCAAATAAGACAGAATGAGAGCACGGCTCGTTCCTGCTGTGGGGGCCTCAGCTCAGCAGTCAACGGCATGAATACATTTTGCTGCAAAAGTCACCCGAGTTCTCCCACTTGAGTTTCTCCACCTCCTGACCTGTACGCACGGAGCACGGAGAGAGGAACTCATCCATCGCCTCAAAGTCCCTACGCCCACGGGGAAGGCAGACGGACACCTTCAGAGCTTCTCAAGACAGGTGTCATCAGAAAGACACTTCAAATTCTGCAGCAATGTCAACGGAAGCAACAGAATATTAAAAATAGTCTTTTCAATGACATGTTTGGGGGTTGTTTTAAAATACCCCAGGAAAAAAACAAACAAAAGCACCCTGTGGGGAAATAGATACACTCACTGAAAACTGCTTAAGACAAGTACACAGGGCTCAGGAGACTAGTCTCTCCTTTTACGTGTCTTTGAAAATTCCCAGTGATAGGAAGATACACAGAACATTCTCTCCACCAAAAATACAAACAGGACGCATTCGCTAAGCATTTCAATTTGGGTTTGCCGCCATCGCAGCCACTGAAATGCCACCGAAAGCCGTTCGCCTCTCTGAAGGTCCAGCTTGGCCGTCCGTGGACAGCTGCCTGCCCAGCTGTGCCCAGTGAGGCCCGGCCCCGCAGCCCCCCAGCACCTCCTCTCGCAACATGGACGGGACCCCACGTTCAGTCTCGGCTCCCACAGGCGCTGCCTCCAGCAGGCCTTTCCTGCCGAAACACCCAGAAACCACGTGGAAGGACAAACGTTTTCGTCACGTTCTCAGATCGTCCCCCGTAAGATGGACTCAGATGTGACACTGGAGAAAATGTAATTCAACAATTAAGCCGACCCGAGGTCATTTCTCTAAAGCTTCTTCCTGAATCCTTACCAAGATCATAAACCAGCCGCGATAAAGATGATAAATAAGCTCCATTTAGATCGAACTTTGAGTAATATGAAAACAGGCTCGGAGGACCTCAACGTGGGTGACGGTCACAACGGTCAGAAATGCAGTTGTAAAAACTCCCACATCTGGCACTTAAATCAGTCCGCTTTTATCCGCGAGCAAACACTCCAGAGGATCCAGGACAACACGGTCCTCGGAACTTTTCAACAGAACGTAAACCAGAACTCGGGCGTCCTGAGGAGGAAGCAGCCACAAGGGCGGGGAAGCAGGTTCGTTTCCAGACCCTTCCTACGGCCGCGGCAACACTTACCAGCACCTTGTTTTCAACTTTGTCTCCCTTGACTTCCAGCTTGACCTTCTTCTTCAGTGCGACCTTAACCTTCCTCCCGATGACATCTTTTATGCTTTCTGAAAGAAGGGGACAGTTTCGTCACAATCGCTTATTAATAAGAGGGTGAGGGGGCAGAGGGAGCCCTGGGAGGAGGCTTTTCGGTTGTTTTTATTGTGGTTGTTTGTCTTTAGTAAGTTATTTGCTAGTTTTAACAAGCCCGATGGTTATCACTCACCAAGTATTTAGTAAACACCTATTTTGTGCCTTGTGCTGTGTGCTCGGAGGCTGAGCGAATATAAAGGCATATGACGTAACAGCAGCCCGTGAGGACAGGACATCATCTTTATTTTTAAATGTGTGTTTATTGATTTCAGAGAGAGGAAGGGAGAGGGAGAGAGAGAGAAACATCAACGATGAGAGAGAGTCATGGATCGGCCGCCTCCCGCACACCCCCTGCTGGGATGGAGCCCGCAACCCGGGCCTGGGCCCTGACCAGGAATCGAACCGCAACCTCCTGGTTCAGAGGTGGACGCTCACCCACCGAGCCACGCCGACCGGGCAGGCATGACATCACCTTGCTGGGCGAACACACAAGAAAAAAATGGGGGCCTGCCGGGCAGTACTGTGGAGCATTGAGCTGCGTGCCGGCCATAAGCACGGCAGGAATTCACACACTCCCCTGGCCGGTCAGCTCCAGCCCCCAGAGGCCTGAGAACATGACCATGTTCTGTGAGGGCCCCGACATGGAGGGCAGAAAACGGGGGACCAGAAAGGGACCCAACAATCTGGCCGGGGAAGGGTGTTCCGAGCCAGTGGTCCTTCCAAATTCGCCACAGCACAACACCCCAGGGTGCTCAGCAGGCAGCGGGACAGGAGGCTTGAGAGAGAAAGGGAGGCCTGGAATTTAGATGGTGGCACGAAGGCCTTCCCGGGACTCCCATGAGTACCCCAAACTGGACAGGTCCCCAAACCAAATACCATCCCCTCCTCCTTCCACTGTCCCCGACTCTTCTCTCGGATAGGGAGCCAGGCACCTCCTCTCCCGAAACTCCCCCTAAACAACTCCTGACCCCTGACCTTCACCCTCCTGCAGGCCTCAGACCTCTGGCCAAGACCAAGTCCCTGACCTCCAAGCTATCAGCCACCCCCTCCCACCGTCCCCTCCATAACCAGTGACCCTTCCCAAACCACAGGTGTGGCCGAGTCACTCTTGGCCTATGAGTCGGACTCATTTGGGGATGAGTCCAGAGCTTAGCCTGTCACTCAAGCTCTTTCCCATTTTCAGCTTCCCTCTCAGCACCTAGCGATGGGGTCACGGGCCATCAGTCTCCATCTCTACTCCCAGGACCCTATGTTACTCTTTCCAGATGCCCTTTCCTCCCTTCCTCCTGGTTCCACCTGAAGCTGACTTAGGAATATAAACACGTGGAAAGAGACGGGACAGTTGTCCACCAGAAGGTCAGCCGTGGTGACCTCCAGGCCCTAACGTGGTGGCAAAGTCCTCTGAGTCTTCTCTGCACTTAATTTTTAAATAAATAGCCTGTATTTACCTTCATAATCAGAAGGGTACACAGTGAATTTTTAAATACTTTATATTGAGGCTTAAATGCTTCATATTGAGATTTGCCTTCTTTCTTTCTTTCTTTTGAATGTATTGACTGATTTTGGAGAGAGGGAGGGCGCGGAAAACACTGACTTGCTGTTACCTGTTCATGGGCTGGTTCTCGTATGTGCCCTGAAAGGGGCTCCAACCTGCCGCCTCCGCCTATGGGGACAACTGACCAGCCGGGCTGCCGGCCAGGGCGCCCTGTTTGCCATTTTGAGTCACCAGAGGGGAGCCCCGGGAGCCCCTGGAGCCAGAGCGCGCCAGGTGCGGGAACCCGCCGCGGCCTCCGGGGCCCTCGAGGGGTCCAGAAACCCACACCGGGCGCGTCCCCAACGCGCGTCCCTCGCGGGAAGATCGTCAGACGGACGAGACTCGATAAACACAGCAGCCCCACTTCTAGGTGAGGGCGAGATTCAACTCTTAAAATATGTGGACGTATCTGTTCTGAGAAACGTCCAGTTAACCCAGGTGCCTCCTCTGCGCCCGCCCTTCGCCCCGCTCGGTGGGAGGCACGACCGACGCCCACAGCCGGGCGCGGGCAGCTCCTGGGCGACCTGCCCCTCGGGGTCCCGGCCGCGCGCAGCCCCCCCCCCGCCCCGCGCAGCAGCCCCCCGCGCCCTTCCCGGGAGCCGGGCGCCGGGCAGGTCTCAGCCCCAGAACCGGACGGGCCACTCGCTCGTCAGGCGGAGGCGCCGATGCTTATCGGAGGGGCGACGCCACCGGCCGGGCGGGGCGGGGGCGCGATGCGGGCGGGCGGGCGCTGCGCCCCGCACCCGGTGGACGGCGGCTCCCGCGCCGACCCGGCGCAGCCCCTCCCCATCCGGCTCCACCTGCCGAGCGGCCGCGCGGCCGGAGGCGCGCGCAAAACTCCAGCCCGGAGTCGGGGCCAAAGCGGGAGCAGGGGGCCAACTCCTGAGGCGCGGAGGGCGGGGGGCGCGGGGGGGGCCCGGGGGGGCGCGGGGCGCGGGCGCCCAAAGCACCGGCACGCGCAGGACATCACCCCCCCCGCAGCGCTGCGTCCTCGGGACACTGTCCCCGCCGCGCTGTAGCTCCGCCGCCTCCACAAAACTTAAGTTAAACCCCAAGGCCTAGGATCTAGCCCCCACCCCCACCCAGAAAATGACCTCGAGGGTCTCAGACAATGGGTGACCCCGCACAGGTACCCACCCAGGTTCCCCAGGAGCCCGGGTGGGTTAATTATTACTAAACGAGGCTTTCGTCGTTAACCCTCAGCGTCCTGGCCCGAGTCGGCGTCAGTCCCGTCACCCTGTCGCTCCCAGGTCCCCAGCCGAAGCCCCGCCTTCCCCGCCGGGTCCTCGCAGCGGACCTGCGCGCCCCCCGAGTCTGCCTCCCGGCTGGGACTCGGGGGCGGGGGGCACTGCGGGGCCCGCCTCCTGCGCGCGCCCGCGCCCGGCGCCGGGCTTCCCGGGACCTCCCGAGTGGGGGCCGCGGGCCGGCGCTGTAAGGGGGTCTCCCCGCCTCCGCAACTCCGGAGACCTTGCAGCCCCCCCGCCCCGCTCCGCCGACCTCCACCCCCTAGTGGCCGGAGGAGGCGGCGCCGGGCGCGCGATGCCACACGCCGGCCTCTCCGGACTCGGCTCCCCGGGCGGGCGGGCAGCCGGGAGCAAACTTCCCGAGGCGCCCGGGGCCCCACCCAACCGCACCCCGACCCGGGCGCCGAGCTCCGCCCGGGGGCGCAGCCCGCGGGGGCGAGGATCGCGGGGGCGCGGGGCCCCTCTTACCTGTCAGCTCGCGGGGCACCTCGGCGCCCTCCTCGGCCATGGCTCCTCTGCGCGGGGACCGCGGGTCCCACTCCGATCCCCCGCTCCGCCCTCCCCGGACCCCTCGGTTTTGAGAGGCTGATGCGCCGTGCAGACCGGAGGAGGCGAGAGGGCGGGCCGGACAGGCAGCTTGGCCGCGCCCCCGTCGTGCCCCCCCAAAAAAAATAAATAAATAAATAGTGGCCGATCCGCGGGGGCTGCGGCTACGGCTACATGACGCCTCCTAGCAGCTCCAACGGCCGACGGATGGACTGACGGACGGAGAGCCCGCAGGACCCGCTTCGGCCCGGCGCCCGGCCCGGCTGCGCCCCAGCTCGCGCGGCTGCTCCGGCGGATCCGCGCACCTACGGCCCTAGGTGCGGGCGGAAGGAGGGGGAGGGCGGGGAGCGCGCGCGGGGGCCGGGGTTCCCGGCGGTCCCGCGGCGCCGCTGGGCGGGGGCAGCCGCGGCCGCCTCCCCTCTCCTCCTGCGTCTCCTCCGGCGCCTCCTCCTCCTGCGTCTCCTCCTCCGTCTCTCCTCCCCGCTCCTCCTCTCTCCTCCTCTCTCCTCCCCTCTCCTTCCCTGCCCTCCCCTCCTCTCCCCTCTCCGCTCCTCCTGCGTCTCCTCCCCACCTCGCGAGAGCAGCGCCGCGCAGTCCCCGCGGCCTCGGCGCCGGGCCGCCCGGTCCCCGGGTCCCCGCGCGGGGCGCCCCCGGGGGGGACGCTCGGCCCCCGTCGCAGCCTCGCTCCCCCAGCCCGGAGCCCGGCGTCTGGAGAGGGCGCGCGCGGCCCGGGAGCCCTCTGCTGGCGGCGAGCGGGACGGCCGGGGGCCGGGTCCCGACGCGTCCCCGCGTCCGCGGGCAGAGCGCCAGGCGACCGGAGGCGCAGGTTCCGCAGACGCGTCTGCTCGGAAACCGGCGCGTCTGGGTCTCTTTTACGCACGCTCCTGGCTCGGCCTCCCCTGGGCCGCGCCGTCGTGTCATTTTCCCCGTCTGGCGAGGAGCAGCGAGATGAAACCTGTGAACGTCAACCAGGGGGCGACAGCCGCCGCGCGCAGACGCTCCACGCGGGAGAGCGCCTGTCACCCGCGGGGACCTCCGTTCACCCCAGGCCCACGCGGGGAGTGACCATTATTCATAGAAGCCGGAATCAGCCTGCGGATGCGTCTGATCCCACCTCCGACGTCTCTGGGTCCACCCTGGAGATACCTTCGGGGCCAGGGACCCCTGGGAGCGCCTTGGCGGCTGCCTCGTTTCCTAGCGGCTGGGAATGTCGCATCAGGTGGCGTTTTTAAAGGTCAGAAAGAGGAAGGAGGAAAGAATCCCTGCTTTGGTCACCCTCTGCGCCGGCAGTCCCTCGGCGGTTACCAACCGGACCGTTCCCACCGTCTAGCCTGCGCGCTCTCGCTCCAGACGCCCCCCAGGGACCTGCGTCACCCCCCTGCAGGTTGCCGGAAGGTTTTCTGCGTTTCAGCCGCGCCACTGTGCCCCTTCTTTGTGCAGGTTTCCCAGGTGTTTCCAGATCGCTGTGACTCGTCTGCTCAGAACCCCTAAGCTCGCCCCTGGCGCCCCGCCGCAGCCTCGGCCCCTCGCTGCCTGTCCAGCTCCCTGCTGCGCTGTCCCCCGGGCTCCGTTTGTCTGCTGGACGAGACCGTAGGTGACCTGAGGGCAGGACTTGGTCTCACACCCCTGAGCCTCCTCAAGAGACTCGCGCAGAGTCCGTGTGCGATACACACTTGGTAACTGATTGGGTTTTAGAGCTTCGGACCTCAGGTTCCCCACAGTTTGTCTCGAAAGTTGTCCATTTCCCTTTTTTATTATGTTTTCATTGATTTTTTTTTTTTTTAGAATAAGAGAGGAAGAGAGAAACATCCATGGGCTGCCTCCTGCACGCCCCCCTCCCCCCACTGGGGATCAAGCCTGAAGCCAGGCCTGTGCCCTGCCCGGGAATCGAACCTGTGGCCTCTTAGTTCCCAGGTCAACACTCAACCATTAAGCCACACTGGCTGGGCCACACCTGAACTTCTCAAATGTTAAACACAGTGGCGATGAATGTAACATAGACTGAGTAATAAAATTATTGTGGAAAATGAGACGTGGACTCCTATTTTTAGTTTCTAGGCACACGTTCATATCTGTATAAGTCACGCTCTGTGTAACAACCTTTCGGTCATCGAGGGACCACATATATGCTTTAAAAGTTCCTGTCACCCAGTGACGTTGTAGCAGCCCCGATGGAGCCCAACGCATTGCTCACAGGCTTGTGGTGACATCGGTGTAAACAAACCTACAGCACCGCCCGTCGTATAAAAGTATTGCAGACACAATTGTGCACCGTAGATGTGGAAGCAGGCAACAGACTGACGTTTCAGAGGGAGGGGGGAAGGGATTAACCAGGGAATTTATATGCATATATGCACGGCCCAAGGACAGACAATAGTGGGGGGAAGGCCTGGGGAGGGGGCCGGAGGGGGTGGAGGGATGAATGGGGGAGGAAGGGAGACATCTGGTAATACTTTCAACAATAAAGATACATTTTTAAAATACTTGATAATAAATGGCTCTGTCACTGGTTCATGTATGCCCCATACTACAGTTTTATCATTACATTAGAAAGTACTCTTTCTATTTATTTAGAAAGGTTTGCTGTAAACAGTAGCCAGGCCATGCATCTTGTGTTCGCCACCTCTCCCGATTGCATCATTTCTCTCGTGCTTGATTTAATCTCGGTTGTTTTTTACAGTAACACGCTGTGCAGGCTTGTAGCCCCAGAGCAACAGGCCAGACCATGAGCCTGGGTGTGCAGTGGGCTAGACCCTCTAGGTTTGTGTGAGCGCCTCTGTGGTGTTCGCATGACAGAATCACCCAATGATGCGTTTTCTGAGACTGTCCCCATCGTTAAGCGGTGCACGACTGCGTATGGAAGCTCTCCGTACCTTCTGCTCAACTTTTCCTGTAATCCAAAACTGCTCTAAAAAGTAGTTTATTACTTTATATTAAAATTCATTAATGCGTGAGGAGAAAGAAGACAGGAGACAGTCGCAAACAAGAAAAGTCAACATGTGGGAGACTCGGAGAGCCAGTGGAGGAATGGTAACTGACTTAACAGACCAGGGAAAGACAACGTCTGAGCCAGAGGGGAGAAAGCAAATAAAAAGCAGGCTAATTTCTATCGCAGAGCCCACAAAATCCTCAGGAACTGGAGACACAAAGGATCTCTGAGCACAGGCCTACAGAATGTGAGGCGGACCAACAGCAGGAGGTGGCTTGGGAAGGACTCCGAGGGAAAGTTATACCCTCCATGGTCCCTTCTCCACAGAGTAGCTCTGGTGACAGGTTGGGTTCAAGGGGTTGTGGTATTTCTATTTATTCCCAAATCCAATATGCTGCTTTAAAAGGTGACTGCTACCGCCCCCTGCTGGTGGCTAGCAGAGTTGACTTGCTCCTGCTTGGGCTGCGCAGTCGGAATGATTCTGACACGCAGGTTAGCACCATCTGTCCTCTAGGGTCCACAGCAGCGCCTGACGGTAGGCACCCAAACCTGAAACGAATGAATGGGAAACCCCAGGAGAACTTTTGTTGGTAAATTGTTCTTTAACTGCACGGATAACCAAATCCAGAGAGAATGCGGAGCGAGAATCTTAGCTTTACAACTGAAAGGACCTGAGAAGTCCTGGGGTATGCGTGCCAAGTCCCGCTTCAAAGCCCGGTGGTAAAAACGGTTTTGTAGACACATACGTTTCAGAAACAATGCGGTAAATGAAGGCGCATCGATTTCTTCATTGTGGAACTGGAGAGGTTCTCTTCATGGGAGATAAAACAGACCTCACATCCGTGTTCTCTCTCCTTCCCTCCGTCTCTCTAAAAAAAAATAAAAACATATCCTTGGGTGAGAATTGAAGAAAAAAAAAAGGTGTCAGGATATTTTTGGTCACGCGTAAGTGCCTTCACAGTAAAGGGAACTGACTGCTCCAGGTGTGGACCCATCAGGGTTACAGTCTCTTGAGTGTTCAGTTTTCCCTTCTTTGTTGGACTCCTTACGAGGCCTGCATCCTGCACAGCAGGAAGGAGCCGTAACAGGTCTCACTCTCCAGCCCACACTAAGCAGAAGTGCCCACAGAAATCCTGAGCGTCACTAGGGCTTATGTCACAGGCCCACCTGTGACCTGGCCACCACGGTCACTGTGGCAGAATGTCCCCTTTGATCCAGCGCATGTCATGTGTTCCGTCCCTGGGGCAGCATAGTTGTAGGTGGGTAGCAATGGATCTCCAGTGGAAGCAAAGTGGGGACTATCGTAAAAGGTTAAACGGACATTGGGGTCAACCAACAGGTGACCATATAGTGCTCAAGACACACCACAGACCACCAGCAGCAACCCAAAGCTTAACCAAACAAACAAACACAAGTCATTTGCAGAGGATTTGACGGCAATAGATTTGCATGGGAGACAAGAATTTTGTACTAAAGCTATGAAACTAGTTTCGGGACACGAACAGGATGGATAATACAAACCACAGTGACAGTTTTCGTTCATCTTTCCCGTGGGAGGTTCCGGACGCAAAAGCACACGGCCTTTTCGCACGTTAAGGCTTCAGCGTGGGGGGACGTTTCCCCTTCTCTCTGGAGGGCCCTGTTGCACCAGGTTTAAACCAAGACTTTAACACTGTGGCTAATGATCCGAGGACCTCCGCGCTCGTGACCCCTAGGCCCTATCGCACTTGGCATTCTGCAGCTTAGCTTGTCATTGTCCACGTACTGTTTGCAGAAAAACATCGCTGCAGTGACAGCAATGGGGGTTGGCAGGTGCCCTCTGTGAGGACAAAAGGGGGTTAAAGCATGAAGAACATGCGTGGTGCCCAGGAAAGGCTTGGGTGGCAACTTCTCCAGGTTCAAGCTCCCTGGATACAGAAGTGGGAATTCCTGAGCTGGAAGGGACGGTCCAGCCCCTGGCTTCTGGGCAACGGCGCACATTAAAGTCATTCAAGACTAAGAGTGCAGCATATTCTGTGTAGCAGGTTTGATTGTGTGTGGTTTTTATGGTTGTCTTATTTTTTATTTTTGCTCTTTAAAAAAAATAGATCAAATAGTAGAGAAAAGAGAGGGCCAATAAATCTTAATTCAAACCTTATTACACTCTGTGGTTCTGAAAGACTTTTAAGAAGATTTTAAAATTCAAACGCCCTGCCAGATAGGAAGCAGATATTCCAAAATAAATATTCTACCGTGTGCTCTGCCAGTAAAGTGAGGCAATAATTTCTTTATCACCACAAAAGCCGAGGCAAGCCCGGGGACGTAGGCTCCACCGAGCACGCGGCTTCTCTGAGACGGTTGGGAGACTGTTCTTCATTTTCCTGGGGATTTTTAAGCCCACAAGCCAACCAAAATGCTAAAGAAAATATTAATAATATCTCAAAGAACTTTCACATAGTCCCTGGCCCCATCCTCACGACCTGTCACCTCGCCAGCGCCCCACCTCCTAATGCCCTCGCCGTGGGCAGCAGGTTTCAACAAATTTCTTGGGGGGCGGGGGGACACTCAGATGTTCAGTTAAAAGACCATATTCTAAACACTTAGGATAATATTCCAGAATATCTCAGGCCTTAGAGCCTTTGCACACGGGACAGCTGAACACTGAAGGGTGGCCAGCACCCCTGGGAAATGGATTTTTAATTTTATTAACTTTAATGAATTAACAGTTACATTTAAGTAGCCACCCGTGGCTGTGGCTGCCTATTGGACAGTTCCTCTGATTCATTTTCTGGTGCATTTTCCGGGGCGGAGCCTTTTCACCCCGAATTCTGAGTTGGAATAGGTGGGAGAGCAGGAAACCCCCAGGGCAGCCGTGTGGGTGAACCCCGAGTGCGGACGGACCCCCAGGGCCGCGCGTCTGCGGCGGGGGGCGGGCGGGCCCCCTCGCCAGGTGGCGGCACCTTGGACAGCGCCCCCGGGGTTCCTGAGGATGCTCCTTGAGGTACCGGTTGGGGACCCGGCTGGTTTTCCTCTTAGGAGGCGACACAGACACCACCTGAGTCCTTCGGCCCCTGGCGCCCCCGCGCCGCGCCTTCTCCATCGCGACCTCCGCGTCGCCAGGTGTCCCCAGGACGCGCCTGTTCCTCCAGTTCCCAGGACATAATTCTCCGTAACGTCATCAGGAGTGTCGCTGGCCTTCCTCTCGGACTCCGACTCGGAACAGCACCGGCCACTCTGTCACTGGGTTGGAAGTTCAAGTCCAACAGACAGCCCCCGCCCCCTATCCTTTCCTCCAGCTGACGTCACTCACTGCCGGAGCAGAAAAGGGGCGCAGGATTGCCTGCCCCCCAGTGGCGGCTCGCAGATCGGGAGGGATCCTGGCTTTATCCGGGGGACCGGCGACCGGGGCTGAGGGCCGCCTAGTGGACTTTCAGCTCCCGGACCCTGTTACCTTGGTGCTGACAAGTGGGGGGATGATTTTGTACCCACCTCGCTGTGCACCTCTGGCAGCTCTGGTTCAGACCTGCGATGGCACCTCCGTCTTCCTCTGACTCTTGCTGTGGTTTCTTTCGCCCCCACACCCCCTGCGGCACCCAATCCTGCACCTGCAGCTCCAAAATAAACCCTGGGTGTAACTGCTTTCTGTAACCACAATGCTACCGAGATCAGGAGAGAATGGAAACCACAGAGGCAACCTTGGCATAAACGGCTGGTTTATCCTCAAGCTACAGACAAGGATCGGCCAGTTCCAAAAAAGTCCAAAAAGCTGAATGTCTTGAAACTTGCCTTAGAGCTGCTCAGGGGTGCTGGGAAAGCAGCTGATGGGACGCAGGCTCGCGGTCAGCTGGCTCTGCTGCCACCTCGCATTTCAGGAGTCCCGCTCTGGAAACACAAAGAGCCGGGAACCTGTAGTTTGCGCGCAGCCAACGCGCCCGGAGCAGTTTTACTTTCCCCGGCGGTCCTCGCCTCCAGCGGCCCCTCCTCGGGCGTCTGGGCGCGTCTGGGAGCTGCAACGGGCCGGTGTCGTCGGTAGGTGGCGCGAGAGGACCACATCCACGCGCGCACCTTGGCCCCTCCCGTTCTGGACCTTGTTCACCTGAGATGCGCCCACAGTAACCCACGCCGCTCCCGCCCCTGCAAGAACCCGTGCTTCTGGGGTATCCAAGAAGAGAGGGGCGTCATCTGCCCCCCCCAGGGGCCCCTGGGAAGCTCTGCACCCTTCCCCGAATCTTCAGAGCAAATTTAGTTTTGTGCCTAACTTGCCTGTCCCTTAGTTGGGTGGACAGCCCCCGAGGCATGAAATCCTTCCAAGAGGCCCTTGTGCGCACACAGTGGCTAACTGGTCTTCCCCGTGCTCCGACCTGGGCCTCTCTGCAGGGAAAGAAGGACATTTAAACTCCCTCCATCTCACCAGGGCCTCCTTCACACACACCCCCGTTTAGGGGACCCCTGTCCACCCACAGACACTGACCCCAGGTCACGCACCTTCCCAGCGCACTGAGAGAGTAAACCCTGAAAGTCCTCATCACCAGGGAGAAAAAAAATTTTTTCTTTTTCTTTATGCTTATTTGGGCTCATGGACACGAACTAAACTTACTGCGGTGATCATTGCGTTATGTGTGTAAGTCAAATCTTTACGCCGGACACCTTGAACTTACACAGTGCTGTGGGCCAAGTACATCTCAATAGAACTGGGGGAGAAATGAACCTAGAAAAGAAAAGCAAATTATCAAAAAGTATTTTATCATGATTCCACTTTTTAAAAAATTACATCTATTCATAAAAAATTAAAACACATGCTGTAAAACTTTAATGATGGGAATTACTGGGTTGGTAGGAGAGTGAATCTTTTTGTCACTGGCTTATGGTTTTCTGTATTTACATGTTTTACAATGAACATACACAACTTTGCAACCATACAATAAATTTAAATTTTTCTTTAAAAAAAATCCCTCAAGGTCTTTAGAGGTGCAGTCAGCCCAGGCCTTTGCCAGTGGCCACCCCCACTTCTACCCTTCTCTTCAAATTGTGCACCTTTGGGCCACCTGGGTACGAGAAGGAGCTTCGAGTCTGAGCTCTCTGCCCCTGAACAGACGCTCCCTCAGGTTCACAAAAAAGAGAGCCCCTTAACTTTCAGGTGTGACCTTGCAAGGACCTGCCTCCGCCGGGTCCGCGGAGGGCGCGTGGGGCAGCGCTGTTCTGTTCGCAGGAGTAAAAAGCAGAGGGGGGGGGGGGTAGTGCTGGTCTGTGCAGCCCCAGGCCTCACACCCGCGAAGGGCGTGGTCCCGGTGAGGGCGTCTCGCGTGTTAGTGACAGTCTCAGGATGCGGCCCCGCCCACCGGCCCGCCTCGGGAGGGAGGAAGGGAGGAAGGGAGGGAGGGAGGGAGGAAGGGAGGGAGGGAGGGAGGGAGGGAGGGAGGAAGGAAGGAAGGAAGGAGGGAAGGAGGGAGGGAGGGAGGGAGGGAGGGAGGGAAGGAGGGAAGGAAGGAAGGAAGGAGGGAAGGAGGGAGGGAGGGAGGGAGGGAAGGAAGGGGGAAGGGGGGGAGGAAGGGGGGAAGGAAGGAAGGAAGGAAGGAAGGAAGGAAGGAAGGAAGGAAGGAAGGAAGGAAGGAAGGAAGGAAGGAGGGAGGGAGGGAGGGAGGGAGGGAGGGAGGGAGGGAGGGAGGGAGGGAGGGGGGAGGGAGGGAAGGAAGGAAGGAAGGAAGGAAGGAAGGAAGGAAGGAAGGAAGGAAGGAAGGAAGGAAGGAAGGAAGGAAGGAAGGAAGGAGGCTTTTCCTCTGCGAGGCCCGGGCCCGCCCCCTGCACCCGCGACCCGTTTCCATTGAAACCGCGTTTCCCGAGCTGACCGGCTCGGCAGCTGAAACTGTCCCGGGCGAACGGGGCCGGTCAGCAATGACGACGCTCATCTGTCTCTTGCACGGAAACCTCCAGCCCTGGGGTCCACCTGCCCCGCGCGGCAGGAGGTCGGGGCCAGACGGCGAGGCAGCGTTTCCCGGGCCTCGGGCTCATTTCTCTGGGGGGGGGAGAGTAAAATATCGGCGGCCTCGCAGGGCAGGAACGGGCACTACCGCCCTCAGGCAGACAGACAGACGTCACCCGGACACCCCCGGGCGCAGCTGCCTCGCGGGGCGTCCCCGCCTCGGGTGGGCGGGGCGCCGTGTCCTCCGCCGAGCCCCGCCCCTCCCGCTCCCACCCCGCCGCCGACACCTGTCCAAGCCCCGCCACCCAGACTCACAGTGATTGGCTCCTGGGCGCCACGTGACCCCGGTGGAGCCAATGAGAAGCAGTCCTGGGACTCGGGCTGCGCCGAGGGCCGAGCGCCCGCCTTCGCGGTTGCTAGGAGACCGCGGAGCCGCTGGGGGCGGGCGGAGACCCCGCGGCTCCGAAAAGCGAAGCTCGCGCGTGGAAAACATTACTGATGACGTCGCTCCGGCCCCCGATCGGAGCCGGTCTACCCTAATTACCAGCCAGTTAAGCCCCGAGGGCACAAGCCCTCTCCGGTTACACGCTGCCGCCTGCACCCCGAAGTCCTGGCTAATGCCACGGGAGTGTGACTGCTCTGAAAAGGCCTGCACCTTTTTAAAAACACACACACACTCAAACATCTTGTTTTCGTTTTGCTTTTTTCTAGAGAGAGGAAGGGAGAGAGAAACATCATGGATGAGAGTCACTGCCCGGCCGCCTCCTGCAGGCCCCACTGGGATCGAGCCCACGACCCGGGCACGTGCCCCGACCGGGAACTGAACCTCCATCCTAGGTCGACGCTCAACCACTGAGCCACACTGGCCGACCAAGGTTTGCATCTTCATAACAGACCCGTTTTCGGCTCCGAGAGCTGCGTTGACTTGGAGGATTTCAGTGCTCGGTGTCCAGCTGGGGTGCTGGGATACTCTGAAGGGGGGTCAGGGACTAGAGACACGCAGGTTCCACTCACCAGTGACTGTCCCCTCGCCGGTCACCGAGACTGGCCCTGGCGGCGCTGAGTCAGGCCCGAGGACACAGCAGCGCGGTGACCGCTCCACGTGGGAACATTCCTCACTGAAATCAGTCATTGCGCTGGTCCTGTACCCGCAGGCGCACCCCTGCCAGGAGAATGAGCCTGACGCCGTGAGAACCAGCTGAGGTGGCAGCTTGTCCTAGAAATGCCACCTTGGGTCCTGCCTCGGTCCACCGGCCTCCCGCCCAGGCCGCAGACAGGCAGCTGGACTTGGCAGGAAGAGGCTATTTTTCTGAAAGTTAAAACTGCTCTCCCCGCTGGCAGGGCAGGGGCAGCAAGCCAGGTCCCATTCCACACCAACCTTCTTTTAGCAAGTCCTGCCCTGCTGCTTTGCTCGGGGAGATCATTTTCCGAGGGCTGAGGATGGGCTCCCCGGCAGCCTCTCCCACGGGGTGGGACCCCCTCAGGAAGGTGGGGCGAGGGGCGGACCGGCTCTCAAAGGGGCCCTTCCTCTCTGCTTCGCATGTGTCAGCTCATGAAATCGGCAGCATAACCCTAAGGCAGTGCCTCTTAGTCGTATCGCCGTTTGACGGATGAAGAAACTGAGGTACAGTGATGTTAGGAGGCCACCGCGTGTTTGCACAAAGGCAGGTCAGCTCTGGAAGGCTCTTCTCACCACCAGGCATGGAGCTAGTGGAGGAGCTTGGAACCAGCGAGCAATCGATCGACGGTGCGTCCCCCCCAGGCACAGCTCTGGAAGGTCTCTCCGAGGGGCTTAAGACAGCCACGTGCTGGGGAGGGTACAGCACCCAGGGGTCTGTGTTTTCATAGCCAATACCACGGATTCTGTTAGACTGTATTTATTCGGGGTGGTTTGAGGGGCTAATGGCTATTTGGGATGGCTGACTGAAGCCGCTTCTGGATGCCACCAGTTTCCGCGCAAACCACTGTGTGTGGCAGGGAGAGGAACACACAGGTCCCCCCACCGAGAGGCTCACTCGCACCTGGACGTGCACATTAAAACAAACCAGCAAACAAACAAAAGCTCTAACAAATTAGGTCCATGTAGGCACCCGAATGGTCTAGGAAAGCATGGACGGGCAGGTGGAGAGAAGCGTGGGCCACGGGATGGGTAAGAAGGTTGAAATGAGTGTGTCTGAGGACTGAGCAGGGGAACAGTCACGGAATCGTTCATTCATTCATTCATTCATTCATTCATTCCACAAACATAGACTGCAGGTGCCGGGGACCCAGCAGGAAATCACTCCAGCTCCCTGCCCAGTTCCTGGCAGCCCAGCCCCCTCCCCGGTCTGATGCAGGGAGGGCTCCCCTTTCAGGCCTCGCTCCCAGCAGACACACCTGCCCTCCCCCAGCCTCTGAGCGCGGCTCCTGTGACGTGGGGCGGACACGGGATAAATTACCGCCCCATCATCTTCATGCATAAAACATGACACAGGGGCCGCCCGCCTGCAGCCACCCTCAGCCGGCCGGGGGCTCGGGAGCCCGGGAAGGAAAGCGGAGGCCAGTCTCAAGATAAGAGACGTTGGCGGAAGCCTCGGATATGAAAAAGGAGAAGACAGTTTCGTTTTCTTTTTAAGTTTTGTACGTCTGGCCTAGGCTTCCTGTGTCGCCACGGGCCCTGCTCACCTGCCATGAGACGGCCGTAGGCGGTCAGGGACCATGGTGTTACCCTCGCGGTTACACTGGGTCCGAAACAGGCCATGGAGGGACCGGATCCGGAGGAGGCAGCTCAACCGTGAGTGTCCCAGGGAGGCCCCACACACCTCTCCGCGCCGTCCCTGGGCCCGCTGCGGCCCTGTGCCCCACCGTGGTCTCCTCTTCCTTCTGCTCCACCCCCTCTCTTCCTGTCCCCGGCCTGCCGCTCTCCTAGTCCGAGGTATCTGAATCCCTCTGTTAAAGGAGCAGCCGAGGCCTCTTCCCTCTTCTCCATCCAGGCGGGAGCACAAGTCAAAGTTGACAGTCAAGGAGTCCTGTGGGCTGGAAACCTGTCATGACCCGGGGGGGATGTGACCTCCGATCCACAGGTATCGACAATGTAGCTAGAACAGGTGAAGCTCTGGAGACAGTGGGTCACATCCCCTTTAAAGGACTCTGTCCTGTGTCTCATGAAGTATCCCATTCCCATGGAGGGTCCCCTCAAGTGTCCAGGGAGGACACTGACCAAGGGGAGATCTTAGTGCGGAAGGAACCTGAGAAAGAAAACCCCCCAAGCACCTGCCGACTGTGCCCCACCCACAGGTAGCAGGTTGTGTCTGTCGCTGGGAAGGTTTGTTGATCTCAGATGTCAGCAAGTTTGAGGAGTGAGCGGGCCAGGTGCTGAGTAAATGAGTGAAGAAAGGGCCGTTTCCTTGGCAGCGAGGAGCAGCTCACTTCTTATATCTGTCATGAGATAAACAACAGGAAACCATGACAATAAATTCCTGCTGCCATGTGGCCTAGGCCTGGAAGGCCATAGGGAGTGGCAGGGACTTTGGTGAAGGGGACCGCCTTGTACGGCCACAGGAGGGCGCCACCCCCCCATCGTCAGGTTCTCATGAGGAACCTGGTCCACAGGTTACCAACTTTCCCAGCTTTTCAAGAAAAGAAAAAAAGGCTAGTTTTTAAGTGAACACTCTCAAGTTCCAACCTTGGCAGCGAGCTCCTTACATTTTAAATCCTGTGATAACCAACAGTGTTAGGTGCCGGCATTGCTCTCATTAGAGGCCTGTCTCGAGGTGTTATTTCTGCCTAGTTACATGTCACTGTGTCCCTCTTCCGTGTTAAAAGCCCCTGGTGACAGCAGTTAGATTAAGATGAATGAGGGCTTTAGGCCCATAAGTAACAACTGCAGTCACGGTCCAGAGCTCAGGAGGCTGGGCTGGGCAGATTCCCAATGACCCCCAGAGCAGGAACTGCTCCAGCAACTCCTGCCTGAGTATAACTGAAGCAGCCACGAGCCGTTTCCTCAGGCCTCCCCCTTTCCATGCACCTGCTTCCAGGCTGAGCCTACCTGGAGCTCACACTCCAGCTCTGTGATGGCCCATCCGTGTCTGTGGGAGAACAGCCGTGGTCACACAGAGTGAGGACAAGACCTCGGATGGGGGACCTGACCCCTGAGAACAAGGCCTCGGGGCCGGGCGGGGGGGGGGGGCTGGTTCATTTTAGAAATTTTACTTCGATGATGAGGCTGACATCTGGGTCCCGTGATGTGATTTCTGCCTCATAACATGAAAAGACGGTGTGTTCATACTAACTCTGCCTTTCTGGGAAGGTGGGGTGAGGGTCCCTCTACAGCAGAGCCCCAGTCTGTTTTCTGTGCAAATACATGTGTCCAGATGATGTGACTCGAGGGGGACTCAATGCTTTGCCTCCTTAAAAGGTTGAACCCCTATCTGGGTGGAGCTCTGATGGAGGAGATGGTGGGAAGACACCCTCTGTGGACCCCACACAGAGGGATGGAAGCCACTTCCCCATCCCTGAAAAGTCCACAGTGACCACGCTGATGCCCGTCTGAGATTAGGGACCCTGCCGTCTCAGAGATACCTGAGTCCAGTGACTTCCTTCCAGTGTCCATGTGGCTCCGTGGTCTCGCTCTGTTCTCGGCCGTTCTCCAGACTCAGGGTGGTGTTTTCTTCACTGTGACCTGTGGGCAGTGTCAGCGCCACAGAGCACTGGGGCCGTGGCCGAGAGTGGGGGCTCTCCCGTCTGAGGCCGACCCAGGCTGGCTGAGAACAGGGTGTAGGGACCCGGCGGTGACCGTGCCCACGTTGCCTGGGAGTCTCTTTGAAAGCCTGTGGGTGCTGAGGGCCTGTGGGGGCCAAGGGGCCATGGAAGGGGGTGTGCGGGGCCCTTCCCAGCAGCCACGCCCACGCCGGCCACCACTCCGCAGATGGCCCTGCCTGTGGGACCAGCATCGACTTACAGCCCAGCCGGGCACTATCGGCTTTCTGCCTGGTGGCTTGTTGTCATCGGGCAGGGCGGGCAGACGGTGCGGGGCCTGGACAACTCACATTTCCCCAGGCTCCTCCCTCTGGGATCAGCTCCGGCTTGGGGAAGCCAGATGGCTGCATGGACACGGGCACCCGGACATCCCAGGCCCGAATCCGTGCCGTGGGCTGCCTGTCCCCACTGGCTGGCTTGGGGTCTTGTTCCGCCTTCCCCGGAATGGCTTCCGAATGTCAGACTCTTGGGCTCGGCTTCCCTGTTCTGTCCACATCCTCGAAATCCTCTCGTGGTGTCCGTTTCCTCTTGAGCCATGAGCTTAAAGATTCGGCAGGAGGTGAGGGGGAGGCTCACCCCACAGATAAAGAACAAAGAAAGGAGGCGTTTAGGACCTTATCACCCAGGGGCCAAAGATGGTCCCAGGCCCGGACTAGCCAGTTCCTAAAGGGCCTGGATGCAGGCGCCACCCCAGGGCCTCCGTTTCTCGCCGCCTCCTCCCGTTCGCCAATCACAGAGAATTCAACTGTTTTGTAAGAATTACTTCTATTCCTTCAAACACGGCATTGCCTGTTTCCCCATCATTCGGGAGAATAACGGAGTGGCCTGGCCCTCCTCCTGCCCGGATGATGGAGCCCCGGGCGCCATCCCCAAGCGCCCGCTGCAGCTCCTGCTGTCAGGGAAAAGGAGTGGAAACCCGAGAAAGGGCGCGACTGAATAATTGAAGGGGCTCCGTCGGTCGGGAAAGCGCTCTCTTTGTGCGCACAGTGATCTGGACAGATATGTCAGCCGGCTCCAGCCAAGGACTGAGGTCGGACAAAAGAGAGGGTGTGGGCGGAGGGAGGGAGAGGAGGAAGGGAAAGCACAGACGCAGCTGCCAAAGCGCAAAAGATGGAAGCAGCGAGGGGGCAGAGCGCAAGGAGCAGGGCCACAGACCCGGGGCCTCTGTGGTCAGGCCGGTTGCTTGTAGACAGATGCAAAGAGCTCAGAAGTTAATTTAGAAGCACAGCTCGGGCTCCTGTTGGAAGCAGAAAATTACCAGAATAGCCCATTTTCTTCACAGCATTAAGCTGGTGCATTCAGTTGTGGGGAAGGAGGGTCTTGGAAGGAAACTGTCTTAAAATAGGTTAGCCTAATACAACCCACTGTGTGAGTCTGCCTCTCCCCCTGGACTGTCGGGAACCTGTGTCTGTGGCACACACACCCGGCCACAGTCGTGAGCACTGGGTCAGGTGATGCACTTGGAAAAATCGCCAGTCAGTGTGCAGAACCACATGAGCCTGTCCGTTCTCCCTCTAGTGAACTCGAGCGTACCTTCCCAAGTTCATTTTTTTAATTTAAAAAATATAATTCATGCCCTGGCTGGTGTGGTTTAGTTGGCCGGGCGTCGTCCTGTGCAATGAAAGGTTGCCGATTCTGATTCCCAGATCCCCAGTAGGGGGCGTGCAGGAGGCAGCCGATCACTGTTTCACTCTCACATCGATGTTTCTCTCTCTCTCTTCCTCTCTCTAAAAATCAATTTTAAAATCTTTAAAAATAAAAATGTAGGACTGATAGAATTTATAAATCACTGTTGTGCCGTCCTCATGAAATAATGGATAAAGACTATGACTATCAATGGATGCCCAAACTCTCACTGAGGAATTATTGGGGAACTTTATGATGCAGGGGTGCGGCTGACACCCCCAAGCCCACCAATGGATGGTCACATCACTAACACAGGACGACAGACACCTGTGCCTCGGGCCTTGGTGAACAGGAAGCAGACGGTGGCCCCTGTGAGCAGTCAGACCTGCCAAGAAAACTCACCAGGCATCTCACAAGATCTCATCTAGATCTTACTACTAGTTTTTAGGAAAGGCAAGGACTAGAGGAACAAGTGACCACCATGAGGGAGTAAAAAACAGCCCAACCCAGATGCAGAAAATGCCACAGGACAGATTTTCAACAAATAAATAGTGTTTGTTGGTGGAAATGCTAGCAGGTACAAGGTAATCAAACAATTGATGGAGGAAAGTTCTGTGTAGAAGAATCCCTGCTTTTCTCTTAAAAAAAAAAAAAAAAGAAAGAAAGAAAGAAAGAAACAAAAATGGAGAAATAATAACAGAATAATAAATTCTTATTTATTATATAATGGAAATCCAATATTATCCGATGACTGTTCTATACAAGCTCTTTTTTGGTGGCAGATTATTCTGGATATCAGAGTTTGCTTTAGTCGAACTCTATGTTTCTGATTTTCTGGGAACGCATCCATTTGCTACTTTAACGTAAAGCACTAATAAGGAGGCTTCCTGGGCTGGTCAGGACCACAGGTATTTGGAATTGCTCCGCTGACTCTAGCCCTTTGGGTAGTCGCCAGCAGGTGGCAGCGCCACAGTGTTTCTAACCCCGGCGTAAACCAGCTCTCCCGGCTTTCACAGAAAGAAGCAAGTCTATAACCCATTATCCACGCATGTCATTGTTCTCTAGGAGCCCAGCTCCTTGTTGAGTAATTTTATATGACAATCATCAGAGGTGAGCAGCTATGAGCTGCTCGCGGCACTCGCGCCGCCTCCAGGTACCGAATGTTCCCTGGCTCAGGGCTGCTTCGCCACTCAGTGACTTTCTGCTCCTTCCTCCTTTCCTCTGAGTGTTCCAGTGGCAATTAAGTGACGCCGTGGGACGCTCGTTGTAATAACAAATGTCACAGAAATGGGACCTGCGGGGGTTGTGCTGCTGTGAACAGAGCCCCGTGGCTCCAGTTAGACTGAGGGAGGGGCCCCGCCCGCCCCCACCTCTGCTCTGCAGGCTGAGGCGCACCTGCTGGGACCCACCTGCCGGGACCCAGCGTCCACCGTCCACCGGCCTGAACGGCTCAGCAGCACCGTGGGTTGATGTCATTCGGCTCCATTGTGGCTGCCTCGCACCTCAGGAAGGACTCCAGCGAATAGCTCGTTAGCATTTATTTTTAAAACTGCATTTCGACAGAAGGCTTTCAGACCATGATCAGCTCCCTCCTCTGGTTCCCCCTTCCCTCGGGGGATACGAACGCCCCCCAAAATCTCCATGGAAAACGAGCAAAATGAATTTCCAGGAGAAATCAGCAAGAGAGGCTCTTCCTCCCCCGTCACTAGGGCAGGGTCTGGCCTCCGTCGGTCCCGGGGTTGGGAAAGGAAATGAGAATTTGGGGAAAGTGATGGGCTGCATTGTCCGGGATCCAAACAGGACGGTCGGTGGAGCCCCTCCCAGCTCTGACTTCCATCCCCACCCCGCGGGGAAGGTTTTGCTGTCTCGGGCTCAGTGCAGAAGCTGAGTGTAAACGGTGTGTCTGTTGCCATGACAACCCAGCAGCCCTTGGCACCCATCTGCTCTTGAAGAGCCGCTTGTCAGAATCCGCCAGACGGTTTTTCTTCCCAGGTTCACACAAAAGGTTCAGAGGGTTCCTGACCGCATTTGAGGGCGAGACAGGCCAGGGTTTGGCCTGCGGCTCCCGTGATCCACACGGCCGGGAGGATCTGACCCCCTGCTGAGGTCCTCACCTTCCAGGCCGTCACTGCAGCCCCGGGGGGCCACTATGTCACTAAAGAGAAAGACCAAGGATGAATGCAGAGAAGCATCTTGACGATGAGGGGACCAAGGCTTTTTGTTGACTTTTGTGTGGCTCATAACTGTCTGCATTTGTCGGCGGTCAGCTGCCTGATCTTACCGCTGTGCCCGTTTGTCAGCTTTGTGTGCAGGCGCCGGACCAAGGGGGCAAAACACTGCAAGCCAAGGACCTGATCCCACGGGCCCCTCTCCACACACATGCTGGGCCCTGCCTTTCCTGGTCCCTGGTGACCAAAAGAATGCAACTCATAAGATTTTGTGCCGAGCTGCCCTGTGCAATTGTTCAGGGACGGGCTGGCTAAACGTGGGCCCTCCGAGGCCTTCATATGTCTTCCTCACTCTGCTGCTGTCTGCGAAATCAGCCTCGGGGGCGAGCAGCGGAAGGGAGATAAACTGATTACTTCAACACTTAGCAGCTCTCAAAAGTGTTTTACGTGGGCCCTGGCCGGTGTGGCTCAGTTGGTTGAGCGCTGTCCTGGGCACCTAGAGGTCGCTGGTTCGATTCCCAGTCAGGGCGCACACCCAGGCTGTGGGCTCGATCCCCAGCAGGGGGCGTGCAGGAGGAGCAGGTGGACCTTCATCTCTCTCTTCCCCTCTCTCTAAAGTCAACTTTAAAGAGAGAAAAGTGTTTGATGAGGACAATGGGAACCGGTAAAGTTATCCAGTTGTGGGGATTGTTTGCAGTTCTTGCCAACCTTCAGGTGCACGAGTAATCTGTGGCTGGCTCTCTTTATAGGTAACCTGTTACTTCTCTCGCTATGCCAGGAAGGTAGCTCAGAAAGTCAACAAATACCAGCTTTTTGTTATTGTTTTAATCTTCATTTATCTCAAAAAGTGAGTGCCGTGGAGCGAGGCTCCAGGAGATTTCAGGGTGATCATAGTTTCGCTTGGTTCCTACTTGTGAGTTGCAGCTGGACCCTTCGAAAGAAACACTGAGCACAGTGGGATTCAGCCACAAATGTCCGGCGTGCCTTTCGTCACGTGGATTAAACCTTGTGGATCATCTGTGCAATGCAGAGTCAGACAATGATACTTCTGAGATCTAAAATTCCACTTCCTTCTGAGAACTCTGGAACACCTAAGCCCCAAATGTGCTGATACAGGATAATGAGTTGGGGTTTAAAAAATACTACAGTTAGCTATAGAGAGAATCAGCCAAAAAAAAAAAAAAATCAACAGGGAAGCCCCTCACAGCTCCAGATCTTAGGCTGACTCCCTTCAACCCACCTCGACTCCACCTCCTTACTTAAGCATCACCCCAGGACTTTTTAAAAATAAGAAACCAGTGGAGAAATGGCAGGCGTCTGGCTTCAGTATCCCCTTGCTCTAAGTCAAGGTGGCCATCTGTTGTGGAGGGGACGTCGCGGGGAGGGGGAGGGTGGGCTCGATGGACTCCAAGGACTGTTTCGACGCTCCCTTTCTGACTTGAAATGCTGTTTAGTGTACAAAAGAGCCGGTGCATGGACCACCTATAGCCAAGGTCACGACCTTGTGGTCTGTGGCTGGAATTCCACCCACAAATGCTGTTTGACCTATATATGTGAGTTAGTTTTTTTCTTATATTTAGTTAACAACATTTTTTTTTTAAATGAAGATTTTTACATTTAAAAAAATCCAGATTTCTAGTGCCTAGTGCCTCATGGTCCCCTGGTGCTGAAGTGGCCGTCCCTGTAGGCAGGGCGGGTGTCCCATGGCCCCCATCCCTACCCCTGGCCTGCCCTGCTCTGCCCTGCCCTGGGGTCAGGGGATCGATAGGACCAGCTAGTCAAGGACCACTCGCTGTCTTTAGACCACCACTGAAGAACCAGGGGGAAAAAACATTGAGTTTTCAGAGAACACGACCTGAGTATTATCCAATCAAAAGCCAGAACTTCCTTTTGGGATCTGTACTTATTTAATGATTTTTTTTTTTAAGAGAGAGAAAGAGAAAAGCTGTCTGAACACGGGTGACAGCCCTGCGGTAGGTGGGATGCTATTTCTGTGCATGTGACGAACCCCTGGTTCTGTGAGAGTGTGCGCAGGCGCTCACCTCTGGGGAGCAAGGAGAGGAGTCAGGGGCTTCCAGGGACCGAGGGAGCAGCTTCGCCAGGGAGGGGAGGGTGTGCACAGGCTCTGAGCAAGGAGGGAGGGTTCGTGGCAATTCCATAGCTCTTCTCTCTTCTCTCTCTGTTTTTGCTGGAACAGTGGTTCTTCAGTGGTGGTCTGAAGACAGTGGGTGGTCTGTGACTAGCCAGAAAGTCATGAATCTACAGCCCCTGTCCACAGGGCAGGGCAGGGCAGGAGCGGGGACAATGGAGCACATTAAAAAAAAAAAAAGTCCAAGTTCCCACAGCCAAAGCAGAGTAGAAACCTTGGTGAAGTTAATCCAATAATTGCCCCAGGCCCTTGGCTGTGGAGACCCCCTACCCAGCCTCTGGTTGAGCAAAACCCCCAGAACGTGGATCAGAGACCCCCAGCCTCCTATCCGGGGGCCACCTAGCAGCTCCTCAAGGCTTCCAGCCAGGGTGCAAATTGTTTGTTTTCCCCCAAAGCAGCCAGAAAGGACAGTGGATGTCCTCTCTTGCTCAGCCAACATCTCAGACAGCTGGGCTCCATCCGACTCGCTGCTCCATCAGCTCCATCACCTCCACCCGACTCCCTGCTCCAGACGCGCCTCTTCCTGCAGGGAGAACTCGCAGAGCCCAGGCCCCCGGAGGTATTATCAGAGTCCCTGGCAAGGCCGCTCGGTGGCGGTGGCCTCCACACTGGTGACTCACTGGCCCTGTGAGGACACGGGGAGAAATGCAAAGGCAGGAACGCAGAGCTCCAGGGCTCTGGATTGTGATGAAGTGTGATGACGGCTTAGTGACCACAAAGAGCAGGGGGAAGCTGGAATTTGTGGGGGTGAGACAGCGGGAGAGGTTCAAAAGGGAGACGAAACTTTAAGGTCAACAGATGGGTTGTCCACGAGAAGCAGAGATGTAGTTCTTGCGAGTCTGGCGTCTGGTGACACCCACGTCCTTGTTCACAGGTGGCGTCTTCCTGTGTCCTCACGTGGGAAAGGGCATTAGGGAGTCTGGGGCCCGGTTTCTAAGGCTACTGATCCCATTCAGAAGGTCCTTCCCTCATTATGTGTCCTAAGTTGTCTCCCCAACCTTACCCCTTCCTTCCTAAATTCAGAATTGCTCCCGCCGCAGGGGACAGCCTGCAGGGGAGAGTTTAGGCTGTTTTCCTTGGAGAATGCCCTGGGGTCCTGCAGGGAAGGGAAACCTGGGGAATTGTTTGTTTGGGTTGATAAGTGCTCTCTCCTCACTCCAGAGGGAACTCAAAGCTCTGGGGACACAGAAAGCAGCCATTGAGGGCCTTATCCAAAGATAAAATTCTTTGTAACCCAGTTGGTTCCCATCCAAACGCTACAGCCTTTTGTGCCGAAGGAGGAGAGGGAAAGCACAGGCCGAGAGGAAAGAATCCCAAGCATTTGAGACCCACCCTTGTTTTTGTATCTCTTACGAGGTGGAGAGAGTTATCCCACTGAGAAGAGCAGAGGAATTCCAGAGAGGCGCCCGGGCCATGAATGAATGTGCTCATTCAGAGGACCAGGGAAAGGACGCGGGCCCAGTTCCCACCCCTGGTCCCCCCCAGCTCGCTCTGCTCCTCTGCTCCCCCCACACGCAGCCCCACTCACCTCCCCAGAGCCCAGCTCCAGCGCCGGGGCCCCCTCCACCGCGCTGGGGACAGGGACATAGATGAACGTGTCCTGCCTGCAGCAGCCGTGACCCCACCACCCCCCTGCCCTCGCCCCGAGGACACCTGTGCACAGCCAGGTGCAGAGTTATGCAGCTTTCTGAGCCCACCACTCCTCTCCCACCTTTCACTTTCCAAGTGTGAGGGCCACCTGCTTCCCTAATTCACAACTCTAGTGGCACCTGTGGTTATAACAACAACAGAAAAAGAAAGAAAAACCACAGCTTAACCATGACCTTGTGCTCCCCTCGGAGAAACACACAACTCTATCTTCTAAACTCATTTATATTAAAATGTATATCGTGGCAAAACATTGTGTTGTTGGGTCACATTTAAGAAGCCCAGGTGCCCTGCTTTTGCTCGCTCCTGGTGACACCCCACAGGTGTGATGTCTGAGGAACCACGGTCCTCTCAGAAAAGACCGATGCAATCGACAATTCCACCGACAATGTTATCAGAAGGAGTTGTGTTTTGAAAGATTCATTTGGCAAATGTGAAATGCCAAACATACGCACTTCTTCATGAACCTTGAGGAGATCTCTTCAATTGTCAGAACCAAGTAGCAGATGCAGCTAAACAACATGTATTTCCTGCCCCAGCAGGAGAGTAACCTTGCCCATCTGCCCAGCACATGAAATCCGTGGGGAGATTGTTGGCTATTTTTAAGGGGCTTTTACTTTACTTGTACAGCGAAAATTCACCAAATGGTTCTGCTGTCACAAACTTGAAAACAGTGGCATTGAGCGGAGACTGGCTACTTTAATACACAGCAAACGACAAAGCGATGGTCTGAGCTGGTGTCAGAAGAGATCCCCAGGTGAGCAGCTCACGTGGGACCGTGGGAGCCCTCGCTGTTTCTAACTGTCTGCGCTTCTTCCATTTAAAAGGAAAGAAAACACGAATTTGATGTTTTTCTTTCAGTAATTCGGGGGGGGGGGGAGTATGAAGAATAAAATTTAACTTGCGCATGCCAAGACAACCCCATGGGGAAGTTTTTCAACAAATGGTGCGGAGACAACTGGAGAGCAAAAGACCGGATGTTGGCCTCTCCCTTTCCCTATAGGTAAAAATTAACTCAGTGTGAATCCTAACCTAAATGTGAGCACTAAAACTATAAAAGTCCTCGCAGAAGTCACAGGAACAAATTTCATGACGCTGGGTTGGGCGATGGTGTCTTATAAAGCACAAGTAACAACAACAAAAGAATTTCATCAAAATATTTAAATTTTGTGTCTCGAAGGGCATCATCAAGAAAATACAACCTACAGAAAGAGAGAAAGTATGTGAAAATCACACACCTGACAAGGGGCTTGTATCCACAATATATAAAGTCTTATGAAGATGAATAATCCAATTTTAAAATGGGCATAGACTTTGCATAGACATTTACTCAAGAAGATCTACAAATGACCAATAGCATCATCAGCATCGTTAGCCATTCAAGAAATGCAAACCAAAACTGCAGTGAGATAATACTTCACACCTACCAGGACAGCTAAAGTAAAAAAGACAGACACTAGCAAGGGTAACGAGGGTGTGGAGACCCCAAGACCCTCCCACATTGCGGCTGAAGCACCCACGCATTGCCGATGGGACTGTGACGTGGGGCTTTGGAAGACGCAGGTCCATGTGAAGACCTGTACACATGTGTTCACGGCAGCATTGTTCATAACAGCCAAAAGATTGAGAAAGCCCAAGTGTCCACTTACTGGTGAATGTATAGATTAAGTGTGGTATATTCCCACGATGAAATGCTATTTAACCACTGAAAGGAATGAGGTGCTGTTCCACGTTTTGAGGATGGGCTTTGCGAACATTATACGTGAAAAAAACGAGCCTCAAAAGGCTGCAAGTTAAGTGATGTTATTTACCTGGAATGTCCAGAATGGATGGATGGATGGATGGATGGATGGATGGATGGATGGATGGATGATGGATGGGTGGATGGATGGATGGATGGATGGATGGATGGATGGATGATGGATGGATGATGGATGGGTGGATGGATGGATGATGGATGGATGGATGGATGGATGGATGGATGGATGGATGGATGGATGATGGATGGATAGATGGATGGATGGATGGATGGATGGATGATGGATGATGATGGATGGATGGATGGATGGATGGATGGATGGATGGATGATGGATGATGATGGATGGATGGATGGATGGATGGATGGATGGATGGATGGATGGATGATGGATGATGGATGGATGGATGGATGGATGGATGGATGATGGATGATGATGGATGGATGGATGGATGGATGGACGGATAGATGGGTGGGTGGAAAGAATAATGGAAGAGGGAAGAGTTACTGAGGCTTGAAGACAGAAATAACGGCCATGAGGAAATGTTGGCTACGTGGGGTATTTAATACTCTGCCCTTTACCTCGCCACCTGCCCAGCCAACAACCTCAATTGCTGTTTCCTTCTTTGGTAGGTTTCTCATGTTGTGTTCTTACATATTGTGCAAAAGAGTGCAACACAGCCCAGAAAGTGTGGTCACCCTCTTTCTGAATTCTCCGTTGCTTCATCGCATTTCAAAAGCGGTGTGGATTCTGCATTCTGTCCATTCCACTGGAGACGGTGGTGTGGCAATGGGCACTGCAGAGCCCGAGAAGCCCACGCCCACCATTCACTACATGGTTACAACCGGACCCAACGGAAGGTGCGGGGCGGAGCCCTGCTGTGGCGGGGTTATCTTTACCACAAGTTCCGTTCCCATGTGCCACCTTATCCCAGCGAGTGGAAAGAAAAGGGAACTAAATGTTACACTAAAGCCGAGAAGTCCGTGAATATGGACCAGTAAAAATACTATCCGGGAAATGCAAGAAGCAAGGTCTGAGTTTGTTTTTTTTAAACCAAATTTCATAATGTTCCCTGCCTTGAAATTTCCCTTATATAGTGTTTAATGTTTCTATTAAGAGCCTTTTATGTGGTTTTCTTTTCATGCATTAAAGCGAGGAGAGGAGGCAGTTTCACTCAGTGGTTAGAGCGTCTGTTTGCAGACTGAAGGGTCCCAGGTTCGATCCCAGCCAAGGGCACGTTCCTCGGTTGCAGGCTGATCCCTGGCCCGGGCTGGGATGCGTGCAGGAGGCAACCAATCGATATGTCTCTCCCTCTCACGTGGACGCTTCTCTCTCTCCCTTCCACTCTCTCAGAAAAGCAATGGAAAAAATACCCTCAGGTGAGGAGCCTTGCTTTGGAGACAGGCAGTGCCACCGCCTCCCCTCGCAGGCTTAACCCTTCCGAGCAGGAACAAAACAGGATTATGACCATCAGATCACATCTATCATCTCTGGTCACTCGCTGCTTTTGCAGGAAGCTCTTACCGGACAGCTCTGGGTGAAGGAAACTCCCCTAGGTGCTACTCTAGGAGCACGGGGTGCTCTGCACAGCACCCTGCCCCAAACTAGCACCCAGGGCACTTATACCATTTTATAAATAACACCCACACCACGTGGGTGCCACAGGCAGCTGGCTGCACTGCAGACTCATGCATGAGATCACCTCTAGGTTGAGGAGTGACACCCAGGCCTGCGCCTCCCCCACTCCCTCCGCCCCACCCTCAGGCAGTACCCAGGGTCACTTCATTTTGTACTTTTTGTTGAAACATCGGGTGAAATTTCCTAAGAACGTAATTCACCCATCGTTCCAGTGTTTCTCCACTGGCTACCCCTTCCCAGGGTGGGCCGATGCCCCCGGGGCCTGCCCTGGGCAAAGGAGTCCTGGCCTCCTGAACTCTCCCTGCCCAGCTTCCGGTCCTGGGGCCTCTCTGTCGCCGGAGAGTTAGTGAGCCCCCTGCCCCAACACCGCCAAGGGGTTTCCATGATATTAGAAGATGAAAACCCACAGATTGGAAGGTGGGACGTTGACATTTACACTGCTTTTGGCGCCTGCCAAGTCAGCGCTAAGAAAGCCCACCCGCTCGCCTTACTTTGCCCCTGAGCCAGTTTCGCCAGTTTTGTTTGCTTGTTTGCTGGAGGAGCTGAGAACCCCCAGAAGCTGGCCCAACCAAACCACTGTCCAAAACCTGAGGGTCAGAGTATCCTGAGAGCACCGAGACCCCCGCGTGCAGAGACCGGAGACGGACCTCATCTTCCCCCACCTCCCCTCCGCCCTGCACCTTCACGCTGAACTTGGGTGGACGGGTTTAGAACTTCTGGGTCTCTCAGGGCAATGCAAGGAGTCTCTAAAATCATTTGCAGAACCGACCTTTAAACCCCTCAACCACCTGTAGTTTCGTGAGGTTCGGGTTGTTTTCTGATTTCCGTTTTTGGAGGGCGGGTTGCTCTCTGCTCCCCTCCCGCTGGAGGCTGAGGTGCTTTTCCCTTCCTGCTCTGTCTCTTCCTGCGGCCCCAGCACAGGCACAGGGCGGGGTCCACGCCCTTGTTTACGAGCCGGGTCACGGCCTCAGCTCTGCTGTGGTCTCAGAGAGGATGGGTGGCACCTTTCAATCTGTTGTCACACCAGATATAGTTCTAGGAAGAGAAAACCTTGTTTTGAAGGGGTGAGCAGGAGGGACTGACATGCTTGGGCAGAGATGAAAACCCACAGGTTGCTTTTAGGGCTTTGGGCTGGAGAGAAATCAGAGACCAGGAGAGCGTGAGGGACAGGAGAGAGGGGAGCCTGGTGCCTCAAAATAGAGACCCACTGGTGTAATGAAGTTTCCCCAGGCAACCTCGGCTCACACTGAAAGGGGGACATTTGTTTTTCCAAATAGGCAAACTGACTAAAAACGACAAAGTCCCACGTGCAATCGTTTGAGAGAAGCAGAGAGAGGTGTCCTGGAGAGGAAGCTGAGCCCATCACCTCCCTGCTCCCAGGTCTTCTCCAGGGTCAAGGGCTGTGTTGAGAATCAAGGCAGCACCTTCTCCCCGCCCCCCTCTCTTCTGTCCCCTTCCTTCTCCCCCCCCCACCCCCCCAGCTTTTTCTTTCAGTTAAGGGAGGAGCGGCGAGGCTGGCTCCCTCTCCCATGGAAGTTCAAGGCTGCCCACTGAGCTGCAGAGCATCGGAGCAGAGCTGAGTCGGCCTCTGTCTCCGGCGTGGAGTCTGTGTCTGGGCCTCGCTGTTTTCAGGGACAGAAGGGAGCAGCTTTTGCTCCTCCGGTTCTTGGCGGTAAAAGCTTAAAACCACTGTCCAGCTGATAGACAGGGAATGTTGGAGAGCCAAAGTCCGGGCAATAGGGGCCCTGAGTCAGTGCGAGGGGCACACTGTGTGGCTTGTCTTGTCTTCTCCAGGCTTTTGTGCCCACTGACCCTCTTTGCTGTGATTTAAACTTCAAAACAAAACGTTAAACGAGGAAGGGGCCTTCAGCATCCAGCCTTCCCCCCCGACCCGGGGAAACAAAGGAGGAACAGTGATTTCTTGGTCCATGAATCTCCCTTTTCTCCAGCAGGCAGACTCCGATGCATTCAGGTCTTTCCCAGGTGCCTGACAAAGCAGGTGCGAAGCCCGTGGAAGGCGAGGCAGGAGCCTGGGAGTGAGGGGTCAGGTGTCAAAGGCTTATCCAGGCCCCAGCTCTGCCGGTAGCCTTCCCACAGCACCCAGCAAATTTCTGAATCTCCAGAATGGCTGGGATTTCAAATGCAGGAGTGGCTCTGGATACCCTCCCACGGAACCTTTCAGAAAAACGGATGCAATCTGGAGGTGTTTTCTTTCCAAAAGAGAAATGTTCTGTCCTTCCTCATGTTTCCTTTGCTTTGCCTTCCCTCCCTCCCTCCCTCATTTGAAGCTAGCCTTTGAAAGATCTCTTTCCCAGATTATTTTCCTGCCCTTTGCATAATCAGAGGCCAAGACATATATACTAAAGAGAAGCCACACTGGGAAGAGTTTTCAAAAACATTTGGCCCAAACCAGAACCTAGCAAGTCCCAAACTCCAAACCCTCCCTCTCGTCTCTCCCTGAGGAGAAGAAATTCTGAGGCTGAGAAGAACCATGTGGGGAGGTAAATGGGTCACAGCCCACGAAGCTGGGTCACATCCACGGCCAAGGGATGGAGCCACCGGGCCCTCCCCCTGCGATGCTCAGACACCAGGCCCAGCTGCCACATGCTTCTCAGGCCCTGACCCGGGGCCCGGCCCTGCTCCCTCAGCGTGGGGTCTGCACCAATATGTGTCACCATATAGATCTCCGTTGGCCACACAAAAAATACATGAACATGCTTTCTGAGATTTGAATACATTTTACAACTTCCCTTTTTCTTGTTGAATTCACATTTCCATCCCATTACCACCACCACCACCCCCAACAGAATTTCATCTTAATTGTTAAGGAACTTCTCAGATAAATTGTCAAAAAAAAGAAAAAAAAGAATCAGCAGATTTAAAAGTGTGAGGGTATCTTGACTGAGGCACAGAAGGAAGAAAACATTTTTTAAATGATTAGAGCTTCAGAGGACTGTGTGAGGCACCATCAAACTCTCAGAGGGAAAAGCAAAAAAAAGGGGGGATAGAAAGAATATTTGAAAAAATAATGGCCAAACAATTCCCAGAATTAATGAAAGTCTTCCATACATTCAAGAAGTTTGACAAACTCCAATGCAGGTAAACCCACAGAAATCCACACTGGGGCACATCATCAATGAACTGTCAGAGCCAAAAACAAAGAGAAACTGTAGAGCAGAAAGAGAGAAATGGCTCCGTGCAGACCAGGGATCCTTAAGACCAACAAGTGATTCCTCATTGGAAAGCATGAAGAACAGAAGATGGTGCATAACATAGTTAAAGTCCTGGGGAAAATGTCAACCAAGAATTCTATGCCTGGATAAACTAGCCTTCAGGAATGAAGGAGAAATTTATATATTTCCAACGATACAAAAGCCAAAGAATTTCATTTCTAGTGGAAACGTAGTATAGACCTGCCTCATCAGAAAGGCCAAAGGGAGACCTTCAGGTTGAAAGGAAAGGACACTGGACAGGTACTTGAAGCCATAAAAAGAGATAAAGGACATTGGCAAAGGTAATTGCATAAGTTAATATAAAAGAATGAATATGCAAGTATGAATGTATTTTTGTTTATAACTTTCCCCCATCTTATTTAAAAGACAACTGCATGAAGCAATAATTATAAATCTGTGGTGATGGGCATACAGATATGTAAAGATGTAATTTGTATGACTGACAGCAGAGAAGAAAGAAGCCTAACTACAGGCTATTGTTCCATTTTACAGTTCCCGAGTCAGTTTCAATATCTTCAGTCAAAGAGCTGGGTGGTAGCAAAGTCAGGATGGAAACTTTGTTCTGTCAAATCTCAGAACTAGTCCCTTTTATACTATTAAAAGAGCCACTAGTTGCAAGTTAACCGGTCACAGCAATCTCACATTTTAGCCCAAGGTGATGACCTCTTACACCACACCCTGTGCTAGCCTGCCACAGAGACACTGTCCGGCTCCTTCCAGAGTGCAGAGCGGATTCGTTCAGGGGGCAATTCCGCTCAGTGTCTCCAGCCCTGCGGAAGAGAACCACCCTGTCCTGCAGGCTTCCCCAGCACCTGCAGTCAGTGACCCTGAGCGTGGCTCCCACAGCGAGAGACGCCCCAAACCTGGGACAGGGGAGCAGGAGGCCTTCCGAAGCTCCAGGAGGCCTGTTGTCCCACAGGGCGGGCATCTCCTCTTTGCAACGTGAAAACAGGAACATCATTAAAAATTCTGTTCCTTTAGTCCCAGCAGCTGGGTTGTGGCATTTTGTGGTTAGACACATTTTATGTATTTTTATGAGCAAAGTTACCCAAAGATAAGACTATTTCTGGTTCTCTGAGGATTTTTAAATCTTTTTTTTCTTTCTTGGTTCCAACCACTCCTCATAGTTTCAATTCCTCTCTCCTACTTGGTTCTCCTTTCTGTTTCTGGACAGTTTACCCCAAATTAGTTCGCATGCTTTTCCATTTGGGAAATAACAGTGAATGCCCACAACTTCATCACGGAGGGAAACACTGACGTAAACGTATAAGGGACTGCCTGTGTTGTGTCGAGCGTATGAAAATCAACACGGGGCTATTACTTTCTGGTGTGGGAATTCGGGTTATAATGATCCGCTCTTTATTGATTAACTGTGAACATTTTTGCATGGCTGGCTGTGTTTGTTTTTAATTACCATCTGTGGAGTGCTCAGAGGGCGAAATGTCACCCAATGGGAACTGTCATTCCACCGGAGGGCAAGCTTCACAGCTTTCTGTACCCTGTTTGGGAGGGTCTCATAACAAAGTCCCCCTAACTGGGTAGCTTAAATAACAGGGATTTATGATCTCACAGCCCTGGAGGCCGCAGGGTCAAGGGTCGGCGTTGGCTACAGCGATGCCGCGGCTGGTGCCCGGGCAGCTCAGAGGTTACCCTCCCTCTGGAGGAGCTGCCTGATCAGTTAGTTTCCCCCCTACGGCGAGGTCCCATGGATCAGGCGGGGTCAGTGATTGCGAAATGGAAGTTGTTTGACCCAGACTAGTTATTGTTTTATTGGCCATAGATTCAATTGACCCAGTAAGAGCCTGGATGTGTGTTCAGTTTGGTGTAAGCCTTGTGAAGCTTCAAATCCCCAAGTGCAAGACGTTTTCACGGGGAAAAGGCAACTGCTGCCGAGTGCAGAGAAAGCCGGGTCCCTGCAGACGCGGGCGTGCCTTCAGCAGATAAATTGTCCTTGAGGCCAACCCAAGGCTGGAGAAACGTGAGCCCCTCTCTTTCAACACGAGCCGTTGTGTCCCGATTCGCAGGCAGTTAGGAGCCCACCTTCCCCTCCAAGGAGACAGGAGGCAGGAGAGCCGGGGCTTTGACACAGAGCTCATCGCGCTCAGACGTGTGGAGGCCCCCCAGCGCTGTTGCCCCCTTTCCAGAAAACTCCCGCCTCTCGGGCCCAGGAGGACCCGCCTGGGCCGTGCAATGAATGAAGCCGCCTTCTCAGGGCTGATGCGGAAGCCGCCCGCCCCGGGCTGAGGCAACGGGCAGGAAACCACCGGCGGTGGGGCAGCTGGGACTCCAGGGCCGCTGCTGGGACCGACCGCCCGCCCCTGCGCTCGCTCTCCGACCACCCGACCACCCCCGCAGGATGCAGTCCCTGGAGCCCGAGGAGTTCCTGATAGATGAGGAGGAGGATATTTTTGGTGAAGGTAAACGCGTTTCTCTGGCAGGAGCCGTTCTGATCTGTGCAAGCTCCTGCCCGGTTTGGGCAAGGACCGGAGGACCTTGCGTGCATCCTAGTGGGACGGTGGTGACGGGTGTCCATCTAGGCACCCGAGGAACGCAAGGCAGAGCGGGGACGGGAGTGGAACGGTTCTTCCATGTGCTTCGTTTTTGTCATGACCTGAGCTTGGAAAATAGGACTATACCATTCCCTCCTCTCCCGTGCTCTGGGGTCCAGCACCCTGAGGGAAGCACGCAGCCCGGCTGCTCCTGAGCAGGGGGACGAGTGGACCAGGGTGTCTCCCTGGAACCCTCCTGCCCTGACCGGCGCCGCCCACCCCTCCCTCTGACTCTGTCTCTCACTCTTCCTCCGACCCCAACTCTCCCTGCCTCTCCCTCTCTTTTCCAGGCCAGGAGGGGGGCAGGGTCTGCGGGCAGGACACCCGCCCAGCACCGGCCACTTTCCCACAGGGAGACCGGGGAGTGGGATGCGGTCGCAGGGTTGCGATTTTAAATGGTAATCTGGTCGCCTTCAGTGCTGCCTGTGACACTGGCCCACAGGCAGGCGCTTTGGGGAGCCGTCTGCATCCACAGTCCTGGACTCAGGGACCTCACAGCTTGGGTTGTTTTCCCTAAGAAACCAATTCTAGTCATTTTTCAAAAACTCTACCGAGTAATTTTTTTAAGGAGCACTAGTAAGTTTTGGGCGATTACCTAAGTGTACAAGTCCATCGAAGGAAATTTCAAGGGTACAGTGTACATACTAAGACCCCCTTGCAACTGAATCGGGTAGAATGGAACCACTAGTAGCGTGCATTTGGATGTCCATCTTTCCGTTATTTTGTTCTGGCCTCAGAAAGATGGAAAAACCACAATGCGGGCTTTGATCGCAGCTTTAATCAGTTTGCAGACTGGGCTGGGGCTCGGTGGCTGTTTGCCAGGTTCTCAGTGTTGTTGACTCTGACTTACTGCAGTTTGATCTCAGGGTCCGTTGTTCTGCTCGGAGGTGTTTTCTCTGGTTAAGCCTGGATTGGGCGTTTCCTTCCCCAAAGGTGCTTCTCGGTGACATTGGGGACGGGCTAAGAGCGCCTCCTGCAGGCCTATGCGCGCCGTGGCTGTGCGCGCCCCACCCGCCAAGGTCCCGGGGGCCAAAGTTAAGGGGATGTCTGGGCCTCAGCAGGCGCGGTCCAGGGCCCAGCCGGCCTGCAGACGAGCCTCAGATTCAGATCCTCGTTTGGCTTTGTACTATCTCTGCGACGTAGGCAACATAACTTGCTAAACCTCGGCGTCCTCGCTGTGACACGGGACAGCGGTGCCTGTGGGGTTGTACAGATATTTTCAAACCGGAGTCCTCCCATGGGACACGCTTTCTACTGTCCAGACTGAGTATCTCCTTTAACTCAGTCTCCAAAGATCAGAGAGGGGATCCTTGTAAATCCAGCACCCGGTGTATTTGTGTTCGGCTTCTGGAGTCCTGCCTTGCGTTTGCCAGTTTGTGTGAAAGTTCCTCCAGGGGGTGTGTCATCCCCAGCGAGCCCTGGTGGGTAACTGTCAAGAGCTCAGGAGCTCGCCTGTGGTTGCAGTGCCTGGGCGTGGCCACCTAATTCACTGTGACTTCCAGCAGGTGACTTAACTTCCCTGGAAGGTTTACGCACTTGCAAAACGGAGTATGGGCCTCAGGTGTGCAGGTTAACCGTTGTTACAGGGAAAGCTCTCTGCCTAGCTCGTGGTAAGCACCCAAGAAATACTAATTCCTATTATGCTTCCAAAAAAAAAAACAAAAAAAACCCACAGCTTCAGAGAACAGATTGGAAAGTGACGCAGAAAGGGGCTCAGCAGTTTTTCACGTCTGGTTCACCGAGGACACTCAAAACGGGACTTATTTACAGAACGTGAATTTAGAAAGTTTTCAGAGGCCTGCGGTCGTGCAGACAGCCCCGGAGACGTGGTCAGGGGCCTGGATCACAGGGCCGCACCTGCAGCTACCTGGCTATGGGACCCCCCCACACACACACGCCATCCGACCTCTGGGCCTCGTTCTTCCCCTAAAATGTGAGGGTTGAGTGCACATGCTCTGAGGTCTCCTCGTAAGCCCCAGCCTTTGGCTGAATCCTTCCTGCACGGTGACTGCGTCCGCCTGGAAGGGCTCCCTCTCACCTCAGGGCCGTGCAGGCTCTCACTCGCTGAGCTGGCCTAGGAGCCCAAGAAGCTGTGAGCAGGATGAGTCTCCTCCAACACAAAGGACGGAGGATGCCCAGGAGCCCGTTGCTAAGGCAACGCTGCTTCCTTGTCACGGCCTCGTTCTCAAAGGACCCTTACCCCTGAAGGGACACAGATGTAGAGCGCAGGTCCGTTTGGTTAAAAGTAAAAATAAATTCGTTTAGATGTGTGGACCACATAGGGATCTGGGGAGAGAGAAAAAAGTGAGTGGTGCTCACAAATATATTTTTTTAACTGCGTCTCTGAGGCCCTGTTTGCTTCGCCCATTGTGTTCTGTGGCTAAAGAAGATGTTAAGGGTCACAGGACGGAGAGGCAGTGGTGTGTTGCTGAGCTCTTGTTGTGGGAGGAGTTGCCTGTGGTTAGAGGGAGAAGCTGTTACCCACCTACCACCAGAAACCCCCGCGTTTGCTATGTATTCCTCTCTCTCCTCTCTCCCCTCTCCCCTCTCTCGTGTGCCCGCCCCCCCCCACACGCACAGGTTTGCTTTCCAAACACCACCACCAACGTCACCATCGTGCCAGTTAGAAAACGGTTCCTATCAGGTAGACTCTTCTTTCTGGGGGAAATGATCGATCACCAGGTTACTGAGAAACCAGTAAACTGGAATTAGAGGAGCCTTTATCATGGTTGTTTCAAGCTCATCAAATCAAAGGGCTTTCAGCTGTTTTCTCGCTGTGCCTTCTTGACAGCCAGCCTGGTGTATGTGTCATGCCAGCTGGGTGGATAATGACAGTAATGACAACTCTAACAATTGTGGCCCGGCTGGTGTGGCTCAGCGGTTGAGCACTGACCTAGGATCCAAGAGATGGCAGTTTGATTCCCGGTCAGGGCTGCGGGCTTGATCCCCAGTCGGGGGCGCGCAGGAGGCAGCCGATCAATGACTCTCTCATCATTGATGTTTCTCTCTCTCTCTCTCCCTTCCTCTCTCTGAAATCAATAAAAGATATATCTTAAAACAAAACTGTGATGATGATAATAATACGAGAAAAAAGAAAAAAGTGTCAGGCATCCTGGAGGCCCCTGGCCAGCTTTCAAGAACAGAACAGGATGCACGTGTGGGAGGAAACTGCCTCCGGGTGGGGGTCAGTTGGTGGTTTCGCAGCCAGAATGACGCCCTGGCCCCAGCTAAAGCTGCAACTCGTCCTTCCCTGGAACCCAAGCCCTCACTGCCTCCATTTCCAGCAGGGCTCAGTAACCCGAGGCTAAGTGTAATGATTAGAAAAATAAAAACACCACGTGTTCAGTTACAGGTGCAAAGTATTTCTCAGGCTCGTCTATTCCCTGGACACTCACGTGCCCTTTAAGATCTCGCTTCTGGAAAGACCACGGGGGCTGCAGCGCTTCCCTGGACCTTCCATGTTCCCCAGAGCTGGTACCTTGTGTGAGGACACGAGTGTCCTGTGGCCTCGCCTCTAGGAAAGCTGTTCCAACCTCCCCAAAGAAGGACACTCCCAGATGGAGAACTGGCAAAAGGCAGTCCCCTCAACCACTGATGCTCTGAGACCCGCAGGTGGTTGGGAAAGAAGCCAGCCTCGCCCTGAACCAAACCTCTCTCCTGTCCCCAAGCTGAGTAAATCAGCAATGCTGCCCTTTCAAAGGGAGCTTCAGCTCAGAGGGAGCAACAAAATTGCAAAAGGTATCAGAAAAAAGAGGTGTAAGTAAATAGATGGCTACTTTGTGTCTTTCTGTGTCCACTGCTTAGGATGCCAAGGGAGATACTTTTAAAACAGGTAAACAATGATGCAGTGCGTTGTAGTCCGGCGTGTTTGGGGTTGGTTACTGAGTGACATTTGCCCCTGGCAGAATTAAAAGAAAGAAGGAAGGAAGATTTGATTAAATGAAGATTACGTACAAAACCAATAAATCCTGAAAGTTCAGACTGGTTAAGTCACAGCACCTGGGAAACGTAGGAGACCTGTAGGCACCTTGGCTAGAGAGAGACTCGGAGCTTTTTGCCTGACGAGGCTGTTTTACGCCGTGTGACTGTGATAATGTCGTGCAGCTATGCTGGACCTGCCTCAAAACCACCCACAAGCCGGGGTCGCAAGTGGACCTAAGCAAGGGGGTTGGAGGAGGGGCAGGGATAGGCTGCCCTGGTTTCCTGGGCTGAAAAAAGTTGGTCCCTTTTTGCTTTTACTGTGTGCCAAGGTTGCCTGGAGCCATCTCCACCCCTGCATTCCCGGACAAAAGCTGTGGCTGGCAGTCATCTTCCCCGTGTTCTCTGTCTCGGGTCTGGGCGCAGACACAGCGTCCCCCGCCCCCACAGTAGTTCACGCCCACGTGGCCCGTGCCTTGGGTTACTGCGGAGCAGCCCCTTCCCATCGACGTCTAGGAAGCCTTCTTCAGCTGGTGCCAAAGGGATGGTGTCATATCAGGGGCACAAACTAAAATAGCACATTGCACTAAAGCTATGCGGGCTCGGAGCCACCAGTCCGCCCCCGGTGACCTCACAGTGACCTGTTTAGATCAGGCAGAGCCAAAGGGGGCCCCGTATTACAAATAAAACATTTTAAATGCTAACTTAGTGTCTCCCTGAGCAGCCAGCAAAGTCTTTTTAGGAACAGTACGCGGCAAACTGAACACATCTCCTACAGGACTTGAGTTGAAAAGCAAACGTATGCCTACCCTCTGGACACGTGGCAAAACAACTCTTTTGAAGAAAAAGAAATGTGTCGCTGTTATGACTAAGGCAGCGAAACAAATGGGGAGAACTGCCCTTCCTCCTGATAGGAGTCACCCCGATTGCTCAAGTCAGCGAGTTCAGCGAAGAGAAACGTCTCCCGTTCGCCACACCTCGCTGGTCCTGTTGCGCGCAGCCAGGGTTTGCAGATTCCACTTCTCGTTTCTTTTCGGATGACTCAGTGTTGCCTATTGATCATTTGCCAGACAGCTGCGATGTTCGGTGACAATGTTTACAATTCAGTCGTTTTCAGAAGAGATTTTAAAGATGGAAAAGGTATGGGTTGAGTCAAAGAGAAACCACTTCCATGTTCCAGAAGAAAGGCAGAGACTTGGAAAGAGAAAGAACATAAAAAATAGTGACCGGTCCTAGCAAGTAAAAATAGAGAGAAGAAAATGAGGCCCCCCCGTGCAGGCGCTGGTGGGACACTGGACAGTCACGTACGTCCCCAAGAGTCTGTGTTCCAGGCTCTCCCTGGGGCCAGAACGCGAGTGTGCCCGGCGGATGGGGGGGAGGTCATGGCCCCACAGCAGGTAGACGTCCGGAGTGAAGGAGGGTGGTCCAGGGTCGGAAGTGGTGGGTCCTTGTCGAGGGACAAGCCAGGTAGGTCACTTATACTGAAAGCCACTCCACTCTGTGCTGTGTAGAGAGAGCATAGCTCACCCGTCGCCTAGACTTTCCGTTCGAGAAAGAAAGAACCATCTACTTGACTGTTTTTAGATATTTTAAGAGGACGGTTTAGAGCTATGCTGGAGAAGCGACCAAGAGGCAGGCGGGCCCTGGTGGGCGGCCCGGTTGGTTGGAGCGTCAGGGCACGTGAGTCTGCTCCCTGGTCGGGGCACGTACAGGAGGCGGCCAGTCGATGCTTCTCTCCCCCCACCCCTTCCTCTCTCTAAAATTAATAAAAACAAATATCCTCAGGTGAGGATTAAACTGATGATGATGATAAGAGGCAGGTAGAACGGCCAGTTTTACTCCAGAGGGGAAACTAATAATAACTTACATGATCCTCACTCTTTCACGCGTGGACTTTCCACATCTTACACTTTTTCACGCTTCAACTTGCCTAACAAACGCGTCAGGCAGACGACACTTAAAGAGCAATGATGGATCTTTGTAAGGTAAAAATTTTGGACCTGAAAATACAAAAGTGAGGAAAACATGAACTTCTGAAGGGAGGAGGCTTCTGTTTCCCAGCTGGGGGCGAGAGAAAGCAGTGTGTCAGGATTTACACAGATTTTCATTCAGAGATAACCCAGCAAATAGAGGAAAGGTCTCGGGGTGTTTCGTCTGCTGTATCATGAGTTTTAACCCTGGGAAACCATCGTTTCTGAGTCACATAAAGAGCAGGAGGCACAAGTGACGGCCCCTGGACAGTGATGAGGTCACGGGGACGTCTGTTCACTCTGATTTTTCCTCTTGGTTTTGGGATCACTGGGAGTTGAACGTTTCTGTATTTACACTATCAACTCAAACAGCCGGTCCCTGCCCCCGCTGACTTCACTCTGAACTGTCCGTTCAGCGTCAGAGGGAACGAGCTAGGAAACGGGGCAAATTAACTTGACTTTCAGATCACAAACCGGGTCAGCTGGCCGAGCGGTGGCACATAATTATTTTTTCTCCGTAACCTGGCGTTCAGGAAACCGAGGGCCAGTAGGCACGAGGGCGCTTTCTGAGGTGGGCTTTTCCTTCCTCTTTGTAACAGCACAAGGAGCCAGTAGAACGGCATGTGAAGCGCAGAGTGAGGGACTCGATGCGCAGGTGCGCTCTGCGGGAGGCGCCCGCAGCACTTTCAGGTAAATCACAGGGCCGCAGTGTTGGGGAAGCGCCCTCCTTCGATGGCTGGCACACGTGCCCAGGGGTACAAGGATGTCTTCAGGTGGGGCATGCCTCAATCCTCTATGAGTGCCTCTAAAAGCTAAAAGGTACATTAGAATTTAAAACCTCAATATAACACTCTCTCAGGAAATGCTGCTCTTTCGAATGGTCTGCACTCTACAACCTGAGTAAGAGATTGTCGGCTTGCTCTGCAAACAGCTTCCAGCGGAGGGCCCGACCCCTCTTCCCGCCGTGTTGCTACCGTCAGTACTTAGCAAACAAAAACTCTAGAGCCACCACTGTTGTTAAATCTTTGATGTTTATCATTCAGGCTTCCAGACTGAGGGAGGGGTAGCAGAGCACAAAGAGCAGAGTATTTGGGCTCCATAGACCAGTTCAGTCCGCTGTAGTCTGAGGCAAGTTACCTAACCTTTCAGAAGCTTCACTTTCCATCCACCACATGGAGACGATGATAGTAATGGTGATGAGGATGGGACGGTGGTGATGGTGGTGATGGTGATGGTAGTGATGGTGGTGATGGTGGTGATGATGGTGATGGTGGTGATGATGGTGATGGTGGTGATGGTGGTGATGGTGGTGATGATGGTGATGGTGGTGATGGTGGTGATGGTGGTGATGGTGGTGATGGTGGTGATGGTGATGGTGGTGATGGTGGTGATGGTGGTGATGATGGTGATGGTGGTGATGGTGGTGATGATGGTGATGGTGGTGATGGTGGTGATGATGGTGATGGTGGTGATGGTGGTGATGGTGGTGATGGTGGTGATGGTGATGGTGGTGATGGTGGTGATGGTGATGGTGGTGATGGTGGTGGTGATGGTGATGGTGGTGATGGTGGTGATGGTGGTGATGATGGTGATGATGGTGGTGATAATGGTGGTGATGGTGGTGATGGTGGTGATGGTTATGATGGTGGTGATGGTGGTGATGGTGGTGATGGTGGTGATGGTGGTGATGATGGTGATGGTGGTGATGGTGGTGATGGTGGTGATGGTGATGGTGGTGATGGTGGTGATGGTGGTGATGGTGATGGTGGTGATGGTGGTGATGGTGGTGATGGTGGTGATGGTGGTGGTGATGGTGATGGTGGTGATGGTGGTGATGGTGGTGATGATGGTGATGATGGTGGTGATAATGGTGGTGATGGTGATGATGGTGGTGATGGTGATGATGGTGATGATGGTGATATGATAAAGATGATGACTGTGATGATGGTCATCTCCCTAAAAAGTTACTATGAAGTTAAAGGAGAGAATTGTATGAGATAATGGAAAACCATTAATGGCTTACTACATAAGAGTCAGCTACTATTTAACCGTAATTTTCCCAGCTGTCCCAGCCTCCCAGGTCTACACAATTCCCCACTCTACTCCTGGCCTGTGATTAACAAAGACACAACTGATAAGAGCAGAGCTATTGAGGCTGCTCACTTTGAATGCTTTCCTGAGAACACAGAGGTGCACCCGGCTCATGAATTAACAAGCCTGGCTGCTACCTGATCTCCACCATGTGACCAGGGCAGGTCTCAGAATAACCCCATCGCTTGGCACAAAATAAGTACGTGATTTCCTACCCATTTTTCGTTGCTTTCACCAATCTGGTCTCCCTCTGAAAAGTCTCTATTAAAGAGTAATATAGGCTACGACAGTTTTCTTGCGGAGAGAGCCCCTTGCCTTGGTCAGGAACCTTGGAGGTGAAGAGTTACATCTTTAACAGCATCTGTAGCAATATAAGAGCCCTACTTCCTGGGTAAATATTTACTTGCAGTAAACACACCACAGTTACTGCCTCCCCATTTATATTTGTTTATATGTTTCTAATTTAAAGATAACACCCACTGAAATTTGAATTCTATATACATTATAGCATTTTAGGACAGTAATAATTAAGATTTTAAATGAAACCTTCGGATTGTCCCCTCTAGTGGTGTTTTGTTTTGTTTTGTTTTTAGTTCCGTTGCTTTTTAACCCTGACCCTGAGGCTCCTCTAGGAAGGACTAGCAGGATTGGAGGGTGTAGCCCCTCACGCACTAATGAACTGTTTGGGGGAAGAAGATTTACTCTCTCATTTGTTTCGACACATCTATTCACCGTCTGCCCCGTGCCAGGTCCAGTTGTGCTCAGCTCTTGGTACCAGCTGCTAATAAAATTCCCGCCTGGAGAAGTTCCACTGTGGCTGAGGGAGACAGACAGCAGCCCAACAAGTAAAAATAGGGTATGTCAGGTGGACAGACCTGTTCCGGAGGAAAACTGGGTGCATGGTGAGGCGGCAGAGCACGGCGGTCAGGGAAGGCTTTGCCGAGAAGTCCCCAAACGCTTAGAGAAGCTGCGGGTCTGACCTGGAGGAACAGAGGGGGGGGGGGGGATGCTCCAGAGCGAGCCAGGGGCCAGCGCGGTATCGGTGTGATGTGAGCATGCGGAGAGCGGAAGAAAACGAGCTCCGAGAGGTCTGGTCCATTGTAAGGATTTGAGTTTTGCTCTGTGGGCATCATTGGTGGGTGCTGAGCAAAGTGCCATGATTTTATTTACTCTTAGAAAAAAATGTTCTGACTGTTGTCCTGGAAATAAAGATGAGACACAAGAGGTAAAGGCAGGGCAACCAGCTGGGGGACTATTGAGACAATCCAGGAGCAGTGGTGGAGACTCCCCAGGCCTGATACTGACTGGGAGCCTGCGGGATGGTGAGCCTGGGGGTGGGGTGGAGTTCGGGGCCAATGGGGACTCAGGAGGCCAGTTTGGAACAGTTATGTTTGTAGTGCAGCTATAAATAGTGGATGATTTGTGAGGCCTCATGCCAAGTACCCAGAATAGTGGGCACTCAGGAAGCATCTGGTGAAATGTTGACATTAACATTGAGATTAGCATATACCTAAGTTAAAATCACTCCTAGGTTTAACTCCAGGTTACAGGAACTGGGTTATGTAACCTACATGGGCTGTCCGTAAAGCTGGGAGCTCAAGAACGCAGTGCAAACGGCTCACAAACTCGGGAAGGACGTTAAACTAGGAGGGCTTCCTGGAGGAGAGTATCCACGAGCTGTCCATCCTCGAGTGGCCTGCTGCATCCAGCGCTGTGCTTGCCGAGTTAAAATGCTTGTAATCTTGCCCTTTTGCTCCCAGGCCGTACATCCACAGGATCTCAGATGGAGGCCTTGGGTCTCTCCTGCTCACAGAGGCAGGCAAGGTGTCAATCCCTTTGCTAACTTCCCTCCATGTCAGCCTCCCTCAGTCACATATCCACTCAACAGTCAAGAACCAGCTGTCAGCACATGGCTCTCGTTGTAAGTCAACCCCCCAAGTGGCATCTTCAATGGCTTCTCTTTATTCTAATCCTGGGGGAAAATGTTCTGTCTGGAAGTCTTTCGCATCCTCAAAAACCATTAACAGGACATATTAACACGCCGGTAACTCTCCAAACACTGAAATATTTGCATTCCGCCAGGCACTTGAGTTGAACGCTCCGTCTTTACCGCCAACAAGGGGCCAGTGTACTCAGAGTGGTGCAGGCCCTGCCTGTCTGTGAACTAGGATGTGAAACGCAGGGGCACTTGGCCCACAGCTGTGGGACTTGAATCCCTCCTTGATCCTGGCCCCCGGGGCTGAGAGGCCGTCCTGGTCCTCGGAGGGGACAGCGTCACTCTGACTTGGCACGTCTGGGGTGCAGAGCACACGTTCAGTTCATCTTCCCTCAGGAGCCCCTGGAGGCTGGTTGACCGAGGGTCAGTGAAAGCCAAAGCCTTCTGTCCCCAGGCCTGTCTCAGCCTCTTCCTGCTGCCGCTATGAAATGTAACGGGATTCAGGGAAAGATACAAACGGAGTTGCTGGGAGAGGCCGTGCTTTTTGGAGATTTGCTTAAACCAAAGCATTCATTACCATGGCTGTGAAATTTTCGCTTCCCGCGGTCACAGCCCCTCTCCTAGCTGCCAGGGACAAGGGCTGTGTGTGCGCAGATGGGCAGAGGGGAGGCAGGCTGGGCCAGGTACCGGCTCCTGCAGAGGCCTGGGGGCTGCACAAGCTGTGGGCAGGGGCAGGTTCCCACTCTCACCTCTGCAGGGAGACTGACGGGCCCAGGGGGTGACCTGTATCCAGCCCCAGACTGTGCATAAAATGCGTGATGGGGAGGGGGGAGTGTCGCCTGAGAAGGGGTGACTCAGGAGGCACAGAGGCAGCAGCCCCGAAGCTAGCCGGGGATCTAATGGTTTCCAGGCCTAGCAGGGAACGCACCTTTTAAACAAACACACGGGAGCTGTTTCTCAGCCCAGGAGCCGGGAGGTGAGGCTGCACACCCAGCCCTTGGGCAGGAGGAACCTCAGCCTCGGCCTCCCAGTTCTCCGGGGGTTTAGCGCCTTGGTGTCTATCGCTCCCTCTGGCTTGAACAGTAGTGACACCTCCTTCCGCCTCACAGAGCCTGGTGGTCAGATGTGAGCTGGACTCCAGAGTAATGCCCATGGGGATTGTGAAGATGACAGCCAGCCCCAGAGCTCGAAGCCATATTTAATTACTCAAATTGTTCCTCCTACAGTTCCTCCCAGGATCCCCTCCTGAAGTGAACGGCCTACTCTATGCGCTAGGGAGGCGCGAGCTCCGGAAAGAGCTTTACACAGTTGGGGGCAGTAAGAAGGAAAATAATTGAACAGAGATTCTGTGTAACAACAGCTCTGGCCTAAAACCAAGAGAGAAATGAAAATAAAGGGGTCGCGTGAAAGCACGTGGGTGCGATATCAGCACCCTGAGGCGTTCGACCATGGGACCGACTAATGCTCAGGATTTCCCTTGTGCGAGCAGATAAGTGTGAGAACCGCAGAGAAACAACGGCGGAGAGGGCCACTCCCCTGAGCGCTTATCTTTGGCACCAGACAAGGGGAGAGGAAAACCGGTCTCGTTCCCAGCAGCTCGGAGCCCTGAGCAGGACTCCTTCTAGGTGCAGCTCCTTCCCGCAGAGGAAAGGTGCGGAGCTGGCCCGGCCCTGGAGGGCTCTCGTTCCTCACCTGGTCACTGTTTACTGTCCTCTGCACTCACCACAGAGGTGACAGCACTGTAAGTGGCCCTGGGGTCTGAGGCAGAGACAGGGTGACCAGTGCGGGGAGCAGGCCGGGCGCTGCTGTTGTGACCTGTTGGGCAGCTGACGTCCCAGGCCTCCGGATGCATCCCCTTGTCCCCACCGGAGGGGGGTTTCCCATGTTGGTTGACGTCCTAGGCCTGTCCCTTTTGGTCACTGATTCTTCTGATTCCCTCCCAGAGTCCCCGAGCCCCCGTTTGGGGGGGCTGTTTACATGTTCTAAATACTCAGTGTATGCGGTGTGGTGGCTTCACGGGCAAGGACACTGAGGCACAGGCAGGGTCCCTGCCGAAGGACTTGTCTCTGGGTCCCTGCAGACGCCGGTCCCGTGCGGTTTCCACCCCCACAGACTTGCCACGGAGCCTGTCGTGCACCAGACACACCCGCGCCTCGCCCAGGGGGAGCCGTGTGTGCGGGTCAAACCCACCGAGCCGGGACGCAAACCACCTTCAGGGCGAGGCCTCTCCAAGGCTCCAGGGGGCTTCCCGCGGGCGACCCCCCCCGTACACTGCACACGCGCGCACTTTGCACACATCCACACGCACCGCGCGCCCTCCCACGCCCCCAGCGCCGTTTCCACGCGCGGCCCCTGCTCCAGACCCGGGGCGCGGAGAGCCTGCCCCCGTGCGCGGGCCCCGTCCTCCCCTGGGGCGCTCGCTGCTCCCCACGCGCCGGTTCTGCGAAGGCTCCGAGGCGGGGACCCTGGCGAGGGCCCGGTGCCCTGGAGCAGCCTCGCGGGCCGGGCGGGGGCGGGCGGGCCGCGGTCTCCGCTGGGTGGCGCCGCCGCGCGCGCCCCTCCCGCCCCCCCGCGCGCCCCGCGCCCCGCGCGCCCCCGGCTCCGCGCGCTCCTCCCGGCCCGCGCTCCCTCCGCGCGCCCTCGGCGCTCCGCCGGCCCCTCACCTTCGCCGCCGCGCTCCAGGGGACGTGTCCCTGCGCCCAGGGCCGGGCGCGCTGCCCGCGGGGCCGAGGCGCTGCCATGACGAGGGGCCGCCGTCTCTAGGTACGTGCTCGGCCCTCCGGCTCCTCTTTGCCGCGGGGTCTGCTCGGGGCCCGAGGTCTGCGGGGCGCCCTGGACCCCCCGCGCCAGGGGCTCGGCCGCGACCCCCCGGAGGGACCGGTCGCGCTGACAGCCGGGGGCGCGCAGGCAGCGCGAAGGTGCCCAGGGCGGGGGGGCCTGGGGAGACCCGCGATGCCCCGGAGAGTGGGGGACCAGCCGAGACGATGGTGAGGAGCCCGGGGCAGTGCCCGGGTTGCGGACGCGCGGGCCCCTCGGTCCCTGCCCGGGACGGGGGTGCAGGCGCCCTGGGAGCCGGCTCAGGTCAGGGGTGGGGGTCGGGGGCTCCCGGTGCCAACCTGCCCCTGGCTCCTGGGGCTGAGCCTGTCCGGGCACCGTGTCCGGATCCCGAGTGGCGGCGTGGGGTGGGGGTGGGGCCGAGAATTGGGGGAGGGGCGAGGAGAGGGGTCGCCCTGCGGCCGACCCGCCTGGGAAGGGGGGGGATGCGCCCGAGGCGGGAGCTCGGGGCTGGGGAGGGTCTGGAGGGGCGCAGCCCTGGCACTGCCCCGCGAGGCCACACCTCCTCCCGGTCCCGGGGCGCGGGGCGCGCGCCTCCTTTTGAAAGGCAGCGGGTGCCGCCGGGTGTTGGACCCGCGGCAGCCACCCAGGTGTTAAGGTGGCAGGGAGCCCGTGCAGGTCCCCGGTGCGAGGTGACAGCGGAAAACCCGAGAACCCGGCTGGTCGAGCGTGTCGGGGTGGCAGGGAGATGGCAGCCGGGGGTCTCCGCGCGTGCTGGAGACGCCGAGTGGACGTGCATGAGCTTTACTGGGGGCACCGCATGATTGTCTTAGAAAACGCCGGCCGGCTTTCCTCCCTGCTCCCCGCTTCTGCTCCCTCCTGTGCACGTGGCTGAAGTTTAGGACGGACTCAGCTTCACCCCCGTTCCCAAAGAAATTGCACTCGGCCCTGTCTATGGGGCTGGGCACCTGGTGTGGGCACTCACCCCTATGACACCCATCATCTCTTCCCTTTTTCCCTGTAGATTGGCTCTGAGAACTCCTCTCCTCCCCCCGCATCCCTCCCCCCGCATCCCTCCTCCGGGCTTCCCCTCTAGCTCTGCCCCGCCAGCCTCTGGACCAGCCTCTGAGTTTGCCCCATAACATCCGCACCCACCCCACCATGCCCGGATCCCACTGCCATCGCAGGCAGGGGGTGTCAGCCGGGACCCTCTGAGAACCCGCAGCACCAGGGGAACTAACTAGTCAGCACCCAGGAGCCAGGGCCCCCCTGTAGGAACAATTTGCAGGGGTGTGTCCATGGGGGCAGCAGCTGCCAGAGGAAATGCCTCCCCTCCCCCACTTCCTCCCAGCCCAGCCCTGGGGTCAGCCTCCTGGCCCAGCTCCCCTGGTGCAGATCCTGCCAAGTCATGGCTCTCCCCCAGGAAGGCCGTGGGTCCGTCTGCCCAGAAGTCTGCGGCCCCAAACATGGGAAAACCTAACTGCCCGGGACTGTTTGGTGAAAGCATGTTGTGTGTGTCACTTTTTTCAAAAGACCCCCATTGGTGTAGCTTCTCCCTTCCTCTGACACCCCAACGTGAGATTCTGCTGTGAATATTTTATCTTCAGCATAGAAATAGAGACAGCAAGCTGGGGCGGGGAAACGCTGAAGGCATGCACTGGGGACTCACAGGATTCTGAGAACCTGGGCACACGCTGCAGAAACGGCTCTCCTCCCTCCTGTCACTGCAAAGTACAATTATTTCCTGCAGAAAAGGGGCCACCCCCTTCCCAGGGTGACCTGGAGAAGTCATGGAGGCTGGGAAGGAGACAGTCTTTATGTCTGCAGATGTTGGTAGCTAAACTCACATCAGAATTTCACTCTTGCCTGGCTGGTGTGGCTCAGTGGTTGGGCATCGACCCATGAACCAGGAGGTCGTTGGTTCAATTCCTGGTCAGGGCACATGCCCAGGTTGCAGGCTTGAGCCCCAGCAGTAGGGGGCGTGCAGGAGGCACCGATCGGTGTCTCTCTCTCATGGATGTTTCTCTCCCTCTCCCTTCCTCTCTCTCTAAAAGATCAATAAAAAACAAACAAACAAAAAAATTTCACTCTTGAGCAGTGAAGTCCATCAACCCGGGGCCCAGCCTGTGACTGCCTGGAGTCCTCCCCTCAGTCTGAGGTCACTAAATGGAAACATCCCTACTATGCAAAACCCACAGCCCAGCTGTGAGGCCAGCCGCACGCCCACTTCTAAATGTAACCAACTCACGTGTCTTACATTTGGGTTTAATTCTTGGGTAATTGGCTCACCTGTCGGTGTCAGGAGACAGAGGCAGCTGTGGAGGGTGAACCGTGGAGTTTGAATCTCACGTTAAATCGTCGAATCGGGGCATCCAACAGCCCCTTAGGTTGAAGAGTTTGTAAACCAGTGTTTTATTTTACTGTTCATTGCATTCATTGTGTTGGGGGTGGGGGGATTGAAAGCTGTCTTGTTTTCGTTCTGAAAGGGAGCCAGAAGTCTAAAAGCAGTTTCTTGGTCTTCTCGGGAGGAAGACATGGTAGAAGTGAAAGTCTGTTTTGTGCCCACGATGGGCACTCGGGGCAGTGGCACCCTGACTTTCCACTGGGGCCTCCTCGGCCCTGGTGGCCTCTGCTGTGCACAGACCCCTCCCCGAGGCTGTGCTCACCTGCCAAGCAGAGCTCCTGGAGCAGGAGCAGAGAGACAGCGTGTGTTTGTGGCCACTCAGCCAGAAAAGATACAGCTGAACACAGACCGGGAGCCAGGGGTTGGGGGGCGGGGGCGGGGGACAGACGGGCCTGCCGCTGGTAACTGGCTCCCCAAAGGCAGGCCGGGGATGAGAGCCGTGTCCTAAAGCCATTGTCATGTGAATGAACACCTACAATGTGATCATTAGAAAGGTCTGTGCGGAAAGGAAACGGTGCCGAGTGCGTTCCTTTTCATTTCTCTCCACTTTCAAAATCACATCCTTGCAGGCAGCTTCTCGACACGGTTTCCCCCTGAAAATGGGAACCTCAGCATTGTGCACACAGAAGCCTTTGAGCCTCATCCGCTGAGCCAAAGCCCTGGACACGTGTGTCTTGAATGAATTAATATCGAAACACCCACATGTCCTTCCCCTCTGGGTGAGTGGCCAAGGCTTTTTGGGTCATAGTACACTCATCCCACGTTGGTTGGAAACGTGCCCTAAAAAGAGTAATGTTTGTATCAGCTGTTTTTCTCGGGCTGTCTAGAGAAGACCATTCCACACACGTGGCCCGATGTGGTTGTCCTGCCCCCAAGGACACTACTTCCGCTCATCTTCTGCATACTTTACAGGACACTGTGTGGAGATCAGTATTGTCACACGGTCATTACGCTAATTAAAAAGAAAACAGATTATTTTGTCAGCAGTAAAAGCAAATGAGGCGTAATATTCCCATATCTTGTCCTATTCGATCAAAATGAGCCCTCAGCCGGACCACCAGGGAGGAGCCAGGCGAGGGGAAGGCTTTCCCCGCTGGTCGGCCTTCTAAAATATAACAAACTGACCAACGGTCATTTTCACTCCTGAGGCGAATAGCAAGTCCAAGCCTGCGATGTAATTTAGGGGAATACTAATAATTTTTTCCCAGCTTAAGCGCGTGTTTCCTGAGCAGCTATCCTGGGCTCTGGCCAGAGTTCGATCTTCCAGTAGGAAAGTGTAGGGTGCTGATCATGCCTTCGAGGTGTGGGCAGCCTGTCCGGAGGCAGGCGGGCGGCGCACGTCTTTGCCCTGTGCGGTCTGTAATTATTCACAGTGGCCCCGTTTCGCTCGGAAGTGTTCCAGTTTTGATGATGAGTCGGACACAGTCACCCTAGAAATGAGGGCCAGAGGAGGCCAGAGGAAGGGGAAGAGGCAGAGGGGAGCAGCCGGAGGTTCGTGCGCGGCTGGGGTAGGGCTGCAGACGGCAGGAGGGAAACGGGAAGGCCCCGCGCACAGGGCGGGACGCTCTTGAGCCCCCGGAGGCCGCAGAGTCTAGTTTCCTCCTTCCTGTGTCCTCGGGGCTCGCCAGCTGCCAGCAGGTGACGGGCATCAACTACTAACAGCCTATGACCTAGATTCTGACCCACACAGCAGGCGGGGGGTCGGGACAGCGCGAGGGTCAGCAGGGACCAGTGACGAAACCAGGCTATTAATGCTGACGGCGGCGGCGAGACCCGGCCGGCAAGGACGCGCCCCAGGCCGCCTGTGCAGAGACACGGCGTCTCTGCCCCCTGCCTCTCTGCGTCCCTTGTCTGTGGGGCTCGGTGCCCCGGCCTCCTCCAGCCCTGGGCGATTCCGGCGCCCTGTCCAGGAAGGAGCCGAGGGACAATGCTGCCATTCTCCAGCTGTCCCTCTGTCCTTGCCTTCCAGGCGGACCTGTGGAAGGGAGGCCAGGCGGGAGGGGAGGAGGGAACCTGGCAAATACAAAGGCAACACAGAGGAACGCAAAGGGCACGGGCGTTTCTGCGCCTCCAGGAGGCATCAGTTCTCAGGGACAGTTTCCTGGAGCCCGGGCTCCTCCCCCAAGAGGCCGTTCCCAGTGTAGCCCCCGCTGTGCACACGCAGGGCGCCTGGCGTGGCCCCGGCCTTCCTGCGACAGGCCACCTCCGATCAGCGTGACACACACCAGGTGCCCTGCCGCTGCGCGGGGTTCAAGGTTAACTCCCCCGGGTGAGGACTTCAGGACAATGCCCCGGGGTAACCCCCGAATGGCAAGGCCAGGCTTGTCCTTTGTAAGGTTACGGGTAACGTTTCAGCCACCAGGAAATGGCCCACATCTTGACCACGTCCTACCCTCGTTTAGTGCTCCACCCTCAGGGTAAGTGGAGCGCGGACAGGGAGGGATGGCGCACGCGGGGAGGCGGCTCTGAGGCCACCGTCAGGGCCCCACCGCAGACAGTCCGCTTGCAGGAGCAGCTGAACGGCGGACAGCTGGGCTGGGTCAGGAGGACCGAGGACACATCACGGGTGGGGCTTCCCAGAACAGCGTTGCGTCGCGTGTAAAACTGGGCGACAGATGTTCCGCTGCCGGCTCCAGACCCCGGCTGCCACTGTCACAGCCGGGAAACAGCCAGCCGGAAGCCACCGCAGAAAACCAGAAAGTCCAAGGGGATGGCTGCTGGTGGTGACGTCAGAAGAAACAGAAGCACAGCACACAGTAGGCCAACGAGCGTGTCACCCAACCCACGAAGACGTCCTGTCCTAATCCCGGAACCTGGGAGCCTGTTGCCTCACCTTTGCCGAGGGGCCCGAGTCGAGCTCCTCGAGGTCACCTGGGTCCCCCAGGTATCAGTCCTTAAGACCGGAGACCCGCCCCGGCTGCAGTCACGTGGATCTTGGAATCGAGCCATCGCACGTGTGGCTTGTTAGTGGCGGGAGGAAGGTGGAATCGGTGGCTTTGAGGAGTTTCAAGCCCGGTGGCCCAGTGTAAAGAGGCAAGAATCCGGATGACTGCAGCTCCCTGTCGAAGGACCGCTGCTTCCAGGCGGCAGGGGCAGTGCAGGTGGCCTCAAATCGGGGACCCACTCAGGAGATGGAGAGAAAGGAGCCAGGGTACCTGGGCCCCACGCAGCAGCCTGGCCCTGAAACACGCGCAGGCCCGTCCGGCAGGCTGCCTTCCCCGGTGCTTCCCTGCCCATCCCTCCTCCCGGCTCCCTCGGCTGTGCAGCCCTGCCCCTGAGTTCAAGCCCGAGGCCCCCCGATAATGGTGCATAGACGGACGCCCTCTCTGAGTGGTGGTACCTGGCGTTCCTGTGGGCCTTTTACAGTTTTCAACAACTTCCACACCCATTGTCCCACTTAAGCCACAGAACAGCCCTGTGTGGAGGCAGGACTGATGTTACTGTCCCTGGTTTCACAAGTCAGGAAACAAGCCAGAGGGTCAACAGGCTCGTCCGAGACAGTGTGAGGCTGTGAGAGGCTGGCGCGGAGGTGTCCTCGCTCCACCTGCCCTCCGCCCCGGCTCGCTCACGTGGCCTCTGCACCAAAAACCACCCGAAGCTGGAGAGCAGGAGGGTGGCAGGTCCGCTGCCCACCGCCCGCCACCCAGACCTGGCCTCTTCAAAGCCATAGTCCCCGGTCGCCCGAATCTGGCTGTTTCCTCTCACTGCCTGACCAGCGCTCGCCTGCACTTTGCAAGTGGAAACCTGCCCCTGCGATGACGTGAGAAAGGCCAGGAGCTGCTCCCTGCTCGGCTCCCATGACATCCCCAGACAGTTTGCCCTTTGAAGTTTGTCACAATGGCCTTTGGCCTAAATTAGGATAGAAATGGCACGTGGTATTTCTTTTTCAAGGGTTGTTTTTGTTTTTTTAGATCCTCAAAGTGGGTTTCTTCACATTAAGATATTTTCCAGATGTCTTTTTTTTTTTTTTTGGCTGTGTCCCCACTGAGGGAAGGAAACAGCCAAAGTGAGGCAGGGCTGGGCCTCGGCTCCACGTGTGCTCATGGCTGCGAACAGACAGCTATGGAGCCGCAGGTGCCCTTTTCCACTTAAGAGCCATTCTCACTCCTTTACAGTCTAACTGGGGGAGATTGACCGGCTAGACCTGTACATAGGTTCTACGTTCCACAGAGAGCACTGTCCCTGCAGCACCTCCTTTAACTAAATCCTATGATTCAGGATTCGGTCCCGAGGTGAGGTGAGACCTCCTTGGGCACAGGGGCGGCTGAAGCCATTGCCGTGTTTAAAAACAAATGCAAATTCTGCATTACAGACGTGTGTGCATTTATGTCATATTACATGTTGACATAAAGCTCCTCTTTACGGAGTACCGAATCTAAGTAAGAACGTTTTACGGGATAATATCAGCTGCCGCCTGATAGCACCTCCAGCGTGCAGGTGCAGGTGCGTATTAATTCATCCAGCGCTCACCATAGCCCGAGGTCATTTCTGTTCTCCAACTCCTGGATGAGAGACCGGGTTCCCAGCGGAATGAATAGGAGGCGGAGCCCTGTTAGAGACCTGGCCTTGGCTGTAAACGCACAAAGACCCCGGATTCGGGTTCGGGTTCGGATTTGGATTCAGAGTTCCTGCAGCAGCTGCGGGGGAGCCGCGTGTCCACTGAGCCTGCCTCTCCCACCTGCCGAGCTGGTGGCGGCCGGATCGCCCGGCTCACCCGTCAGGGCTCAGACTGTCCCTGCAGCTTCCCGCTGAGGCTGTCACTGACACAGGGGCACCGATGAGACTCAGGACTTTGATTGTCACCGAGGAGTTGGTACATCACCCCGGCGGAAGTTCATCATTCCTGCTGAGTAAGCCGTGTGTCAGCAAAGGCCCCCGTGATGCGTAATGACAGGCGACGCTGTGTAGGGGGCCAGCCCTCTCCTTCCTCACCACAACGGGCCGTCTGTCCCTCACGAGGTCCCTGAGATCCAAACAACCCCAGAAAAAGGGTGGGGAGTGGAAAAACAGAGAAGTTGAGAGAAACAGAGGCTCGTGTCTAATCCATACCCACAAGCCCAGTCCCCTTGATCAATTTTGTCTTAATTACCAAACGTGGGAAGACGGGCTTGTGGCTGCCTCACGCGGGCTGAGCTTCCACGGAGGGAGCCACCGGGGTGGGGGCTGCGGGGTTGGCCCACGTCTCTCCCCTTCTCTCAGGGAAAGACTGGGCCATAACCAGCAACCAGCGTGTGCAAAAGTGCTCTGGTTTGTTGAACGGAAGTACTCTTTTCCTTGGCTTTGCATCCCGAGTAGAGTCCTCGGATGTGGGCTGACTAGATCGGAACATCATTTCCAGAACAATCGCTTTGATTCGCCGACTTAATTCCTGCTGGATCTTTGCAGAAATGCCGGTGTTTGAAATCAGCTCGAGAAATTATCTCTCTGGGCCCTGCGCCCGCCTGAGGATTGTTTCTATTTTGGGAATTATTCAGCGGGAATGTTGATTACCTCCTTTATCAAGATTTATGGGGGATTTATAGTCACAGCCACTAGCTGACGCTTCATTCCTGGACCCCCGTGGTCCACTGGCTTCCAAACAAGCAGCTGGAACGGGTTATGGACACTGTGTGGACACAGGTGGAAATGTCCCAGTGACGCCTGTGAAACGATAGTGGCGACAATGGTGATGACAGGCGTCGGTTTCACTGCGCACATACTTTGTGCCCGGCTCCCCTGCACAGGCCGGATGTCCCTTCGTCCTCACAATAACATTAAGGCGTCGGTGTTGCGACCCACACTTTACAGGTTAGGGAAAGGAGCAGGGCTCGTCCCCGAGAGGAGGTCCCCGCCGCTGTGTGGCTGCGACCGGCTCTGACCGCCCGCCCGCGGCGCGGTGAGCCTGGGCGTGAGCGGGTGTGAGCTCTAGACTGGCCGCTCCCTTTCCCCGCTTGCTGCTGTTCTCTGCCCTTTACAGAGACACTGAGACCATCTCCAGGACTCTGTGTCGCTTGAGACCCTCCATTAGTTAGAGCTGTGAGGGCGTAACACTGTCTCGGGAAACACGTAATGTGGACGGGGGTCACCGACCAAGACAAATGCTTTCACTTGTACCCTTTGCCTTGGCTCTGGAAGCCCACAGAAGCATAACTGGGAGATGGGACCCGGCCCTTTCTTGCTGCGAATTGGGGCACACAGTGTGACCTGGAGGGCAGCTGAGGGGGTGGGGCACAGCGACTGGCTGTGTCCAGCCACCTGTCCGCACCGTCGCCCCGTCTCTCATCACCCTGATACCCCGGGGACAGAACAGCTGGAGGGCATCTGCTCCTGGGTTCCCCCCACGGCTGACTCAGAAACAAGAGGCCCGTCCTGCCCAGTGATATATTTTTGGTGCGGAAAAAAAATCCTATCCCTCCTAGGGACCAAAATATCTTCTAATGTGAATTCATGTCATTTTTGAAAGACGTGGCCTAGTTCACATTCTGGATTCTGCACATCCCATTTGCTCGTACTTGACACCCGCGGTCCGTGGTCTCTGCCCCTCAGGCTCCGGACGATTTGGAGAAACATACAGAGTGAGTGACAGCCTCCAAAAAACAAGGCGCCCAGAGCGGCTGATTGTCGGCAGGGTGCTCGCTGAACAGCTGGCAGAGACTGCCATCGAAAATCAACTGAAAAATGCCTGCTCAGTGGGAAAATGGGCCCTGCACCCTATTAAATAGGAAAATCAACTATCTCTGCCCCCCCCCCCCCCCCGGGTATTACTGTCTCTATAATTCAGGACGGGCTCAGTTTACTAATTTGACTTTCAAGAGACTTGAGAAGATACAGTCGGTATAAACGAGTGTGTTAGCAGGTCTTTCTGTGTAGCTAGAGTTGCAAAAACGAGTCGTTCCGATGCTGATAAGCAATTGGAGTCGGTCAGAACACAGGATACGCCCTCCGTTACGGACCCGAAATCTGCCGGCCCGGCTGTCAAGAGACAAGATTCATGAGGTCGTGGAGGAAGGCCCTGTTCGCAGACCCACCCGCAGAATAGACCGTGAATAACCATTTGTCCCTCCTCACGTGAATCTTCGGGCTTCCCTCCCCTGAACGAGCCCCTCACTTTTTTTTTTTTTTGGTAGAAAAAGCAAGTCGGGAACCGGAGCCAAGGAGGCCAGGGGTTCGAACTCTGCGTCTCCCCCTGAGCCCAGGCCCCTGACAGCCCCGGGGCTTTCACGCTCTGGTGTATTATTTTCTTGTCTATAATAAGATGCCTGAATGCGAAGCATTTCAAGTGCTGCTCTTAGAAGTGTTGTCATAACAACAGGAATAAAATGAGGCCTGTAACTCCGTGTGAAAGGACTGCCGGAGCCTCGGGCCTGCGGTGTCACCTTCGCGGTGCCAGGGCCTCCGGGTGACCTCCCAGCTGGTCAAGGGCGTGAGCCTTGGACCAGTCGAGTCCTGTCTGAGCTGAGTTGTCAGTGGAAGCTGCATTTCCTGCGTGTCCAGGAGGCCAGAAACCAATCCACGGACCGTGTGAAGAATGCAGTCGTTGTTCGATTCTGGGGCCATATCGGGAAAGCGTTAAGGCAATTCCCTGTCCCTCCTCCGAGGCGAGCTACGCCACGCGGCGTCATTTGCACACCCCAGATCCGTTTTCCTGCCTCGTGCCTGTTAGCGAGCACCTGCCAGGCCCACGGCGCCCCGGGCGAGGGAGCCAGTCTGTCAGGTCCTCCCAGAACCGAACGGGGTTTCCCTTTAGGGTTTCCAGAGATGACACTCGGCTCTAGTGAAACAATAAAAATACAGGAGCTCATCAAAGCGGCGACTTCAGTCAAGTCAGATCGCAACGGGAGATGCCGGTGCCGTTCCGATGCCGTTTGGAGGGGAGAGGCCGCGACCACAGGGCTGGGACTGAGCCCCCGGCTCGGGGACCAGCAGGCTGCGGGCGGGACTCCCGAGGGCGGGGGCGCCAGGCACCTGGCCAGCCCTTCCGCACCGGCACCGAGCGTTGTTGTTGAATCCGGTGATCACAGGAGGGGGTCGTGGTGGGCGTGTGCTTCTCTCGGCGGCAGCCTGGCTGTCGGCGAGGACCTCGCTCCCTCCCGAGGAACTCCTCCCTTTTGATATTCATGGGTTTTGTGGGGTTTACTGTGAATTCATATATACTCTGTGGGCAGGTTTACGGATGACTGCCGATAGCTTCGACCCCCGCGCTGTCTTCTGAAGCAGGGGGCAGCCGTCCTGCTCCGATGTGTACTCTGTGCCCTGAAGGTCGCTGGGCGCTCGACTCCGCGGCTTAAAGTGAGTCACGACAACACTCAGTCCACTCAGCGCCCGGTGGATTTAGTGAGTTTTACGTCCTGAATCATCTCTCTTCTGACCATCTCGAGGCCGCTGCTGCTCTTTGCATTTATTTAATCCACTGGAGCCGAAGGAAAGCAGGGTTTTCATTTCCCCGGCGCGACCCGGGTCAGTCACCCGGAATCTCCCAGAGCCGACTGTCCCGGCGAATAGATCTGCGGCCGACATTCCCCCTCGACGCCTCGAAACAGCTTCTCCGAGCCCCGAGCTCCGCTGTCATTCCTTGGAGGCCGGTTTTGCGCAGGGGTTAGAGCGTCGGCCCCGCGCCCCGAAGGGTCTCGGGTTTGATTCCCAGTCGAGGGCACGAACCTGGGTGGCAGGTTCCACCCCGACCCCGGTCAGGGTGCGAGTGGGAGGCAACCAGTCGATGTGTCTCTCCCCCTCCATCCCTTCCTTCCAGTCTCTCTAAATGTCAATGGAAAAAATATCCTCGGGTGAAGGGAGGGAGGGAGGGAGGGAGGGAGGGAGGGAGGGAGGGAGGGAAGGAAGGAAGGAAGGAAGGAAGGAAGGAAGGAAGGAAGGAAGGAAGGAAGGAAGGAAGGAGGGAAGGGTTGGCTTTTACATGAAACGATAGTGAGGGGTCCATCCTGACAATTCTGACAATGAAGAAATAAACGACAGGATTCAGGACGGCTCCTTCTTACAGTAGGAAAAACTGATTGAGTTCAAAGGCTGCCATTTCTGCCACCATCCTGGTAAATAATTGATTTGGGCAGGAATCGCCAGCAGATGCTAAAATTCTGGGGTGAAAGAAACAGGATATTTGCGTAGCCTCAGAGCACCTCCCCACCAGCCCCTTATCAGTTACAAAAGCAAAAATAGTAACTTTCCAGGAGAAACTGGCCAACAGCACCTTAACCAGGTGACCGAAGGTAGCATCTCCAGTGAGGGGACCAAGGGACTCCGTGTCCTTCGAGGCCACGCCTGGAGCAGGACCGTGGTGTCACTGATGCGACATCCCTGCCCCGAGGGCGTGGCCTGAATCCCGTCATGAGAAAACGTGAGACAAACCCAGGCTAAGGAACCGCCTATAAAACAGCTGGTCTGTGCTCTGTGCAAGGGCCAAGGGACCATCACAGATTAGAGGGTCCCGGAGCCTCCTGACCCCCGAGGACAGGCAGGCGGGACCCTGGATGGGCCCCTGGGGTGGAGCTGGGGGACAGTACACGGGACGTTACTGGGACGAGACCCGAAAATGGGTTTCTCTGTCTCTCACGCTGCTCGAACCTGAGTCTTCACGATGACGATTTCCGTGTTCCCCAAGCCCTTTCCCGTCACGAAGCCCCCCCTCGACTTCTGTAGGTTTTAAGCAGACGTCCGGCCTCCGTTGGGTGGGTGGGGAGTTGGGCTTGAAGGCGTCCCGTGCCTGTGGTGGGGAGACCAACGGACGGCTGGGCGTGTGTGCCCGTGACGAGGCGTGTCCGGGGCGGGGGAAGGCGCTGCGGAGGGCCCGGGGCTCAGCCGGCCCGCCGCTCGCCAGGAGGCCGCCTGCTGCCTCTCTGCCTCCTCGAGGGCACTAGGCCCTGCTGGGCGTTTGTTTCTCTAAATATCTTCATACGGCTACAGCCGGCGCCACCTGGCACGCGTGCATTTTCACGGGCGAGCAGACAGCGGGGACGGCAACGATTAGCATCGCCGTGACTATCTTAAAGCAGTCCCTAAAAAACAGCCAGTGACTTACATAGATCTGTTTTTGTTTTATTCCTTAAGATTAGTCAACTGTTCCGTAATAGGTACCTTGCGACCGTGTAATAAGCAGACACCTATTTTTAGGATTCGTCCTAAATAATCACTGAGCCCAGCAGGCTATTTACATCTGGCTCCCACGCCCCTTTCAGACTGAATTATACGCCTGCCCCTGACCCGATGTGGGGGTGGGGCATGGGCAGGGCACACGGTTGGGAAAGGAGAGCGAGGGGCGCACTTCGGGCTCGAGGAGACGGCCCGAAAGCGCAGCGGGGACAGCCTCTTGCTTCTCACGAGGCCTCGTCAGGGGACAGTGTCGAACCCCGGACGCGTTCAGCTCTTAGGGGGCTGACTCCACTTTCCCTTATGAGTCCTGATTTCTCGGCCCTTCTGCTTGAAGAAGGAATGACGGCTTTTTCTAGAAATGGGTAGTGATTTTAATAGAGTTATCGACATAAAATTCGCACACCATAAAATAAAAGTGCGTGGTTTCGGTTTTAGTAAATGTATATACAGTTGTGCGACCATCACACAGTTTGAGAGCACATCGGCAACCCCCTTGCCCCCCAAAATTGCCTCCCACGCCCCTGGGCCTGCTCCCGTCCTCGGCACCACAAACGCTTGAGGTGACCGTAGAATTTATTTTTGCTAGCGTGTCGCCCCCACAACCTGCCAGCTCACCGGCTGGCCGTTGCCTTATCTCGGATGGTTGGCCTCGGTCCAGCCCGTGGAGATGGCATCGCTTCCTCACTGGCGACTGCTGATTTTTAAGTTGACCTTCCCCCTCGTGAGAAAGGCTTTGGGAAGAACTCAGATATCCTTCCTGCCTCATTCGGAAGTCACAGGTGTCTCTTATGTTCTCTATCATCTATGGAGATCTTCCAGAATTAGCTGTTATGTTCTCAGAGGATTTGCTTAAGTTAAAAGGGGAAAACACCATAAAAACCTCCCTCTCCACGGGCTGGGCAGTGACGTCCAGCTCCTGTGTTGCTCTTCACGATGTCGGATGCCCAGCATCCTGACATCCTGCTCTGGTTTGTGTGCAGTTAGTCCTGGGATTCTTGCTACATGGTCTCTTTGTTTTAACCGCTACATAGTATACGACCCCATGGCTGTGCCATAATGTAGCACTGTAGTGATGGCCATTTGTAGCATTTTCGCTTTTCTGATACTGTGTTGCCTTCGTGAGCATCCCTCATGCGCCTCTTTGTAAACTTGAGTTATCTCTGCAGGAGATGCCAGAGAGGAGCTGTGGGGTTCGAGGATACACTGATATTGCCAAACTGTCCTGCAAGCTTTGGGTACCACTTTATATCCCACCATCCGAGGCACTGAAGGTCTTTAGGTGAAGGCTTTGGGTCCCACGGAGCATCTGCTATTAAAATATAATGACTCTGGTGGGGGTAACCGGCTCTAAGTCCTTAAAGCCCGAAAATGAGCCGCGTAGCTTCAGCGGAGGTTTTGTCAGAAGCTGGCAGAGGTCAGGTCGGTGGGGCTTCTAAGAACCAGGGGCAGCCTGAAGACCAGTGAGCCAAGAGGTGGGAGTGGAGTGTCTGATCCAGGGATCCCACTTCTGGGAAAATACCCTAAGAATCCTGAACCACCAACCAGAAAGAATATATGCTCCCCTATGTTCATAACAGTGCTATTTGCAATAGCTAAGATCTGGAAACAGCCCAAGTGCCCATCGGTAGATGAGTGGATAAAAAAGCGGTGGTACATTTGCACCATGGAATACTACGCAGCTGTAAAAAAGATGAGTCTCTTACCCTTTGTAACAGCATGGAGGGACCTGGAGGGTATTATGCTGAGCAAAATAAGCTAGTCAGAGAAAGACAAGTGTCACACAATCTCACTTCTCTGTGGAATCTAGTGAACAAAATAAACTGATGAACAAAATAGGTCCAGAGGCGGGGAAACATGGGACAGACTGAGGGATCTCAGAGGGAAGGGGGGTGGGAGGGACGGGAAGAGAGGAACCAAAGAACTTATATGCACATATGCATAACCCATGGAAACTCACAATAGTGCGGTAAAGGCCTGGGGTGGGGCCGGGGCTGGGTGGAGGGGTGCAAAGAGGGGGGAAATGGGGGACATCTGCATCTGTAATACTGTCAACAATAAAAAATAAATTTGAAAGAAAAGATGATGACAGAGGGTGGCAACTGGGGAAGGGCGGAGGAGGCTGGAGGGCCAGCAGCAAGGAACTCTCCCCTACTCCGGAGCAGGGGTGCGGGGCAGGGAGTGTGCTGTGTGCCCTTGACCCTAACAGCCCGGCTCTGCTCCTCCCAGCCCAACCCCCTCTCCAAGCTCCTGCCTTTGCATCCAGCATGGTCCCTTTAGGGCTGTCCCTGGGCAGTGCACAGCCCGCAGGGCACCCGGCTGCTGCTGGAGAGCTCAGCCTAACCCCGCTCTCCAAATTCTTCCCTGATAACGATCGTTTCTAAGACCAGAAAGACAGCAGTGAGGGTTAGAACCACTTCCCCGACTCGTTCCCCGCTGGTCGCCCATTCAACACGTAAATAAGGGGAAGCACCCGAGGGTGTTGCTGACCCCAACGCGTCTTACAGCTCTTAGAATCCGGACAAATGTTTGTTTTATCCTTGAGAATATTTCTTACCTGTTAGAGACCAGGAAGCAGGGGAGTTATTTCACAATCGGTTTCTGTGTTTTACTCTCTAGTTTTCATTTCATTTAACGAGACATTTAAACTTTGCAGAGAGAAGCTTATTTGAGGCCGAATAGCATATTTTAAAAATTGGACTTGAGAAATGGTAACGATTATTTTAGGTAGAGTTTTAAAATATCAACCAATTCGGCATTGTATTTTTTTTTCTTTACTGAGCGTCAGAATCACCCAGGGACCTTTTCAAAATCCCAAACCCTGGGCCGAATTCCATGTTAATTGTATCAGACGGCCTGGGAGTGGCACCAGAAGAGAGAAACCCTTTTTGGTTTAAAAACATATAATTTCCAGCAAGTCCACAACAATCATACAGTTAAAAATTTTCAAACTCTGTAAGTTTCTCGCCGCGTCCGAGCTCCCTGGTGCAGTGGACCTAATCTACAGAGCGAGACGCGGCCCTAATAAAACCTGCCGCGCCACGACTCGGAGGCGGGGTTCGGGTTATAGAATCATTGGCACAGAAAGAGCAGAAACCACCGTGTTTTTTATTACACGTTTGCATGTGACACAGGGACGCTTTCCGAGCTAAGACACTGTAATGAACAGGGCGTGGACCCCTTAGTAGCAGCTGTCAGCAAGAGCGGTTAGGGGAACCCCATTAAGCATCCGAGGGAATCACGGTCGTTTCCGAGCCTTGGCCTTGGGGAGAAGCAACCAGAGAGCCTGGTCTCCACGTGCGTTCAGTCCTGCCATTTGTGCAATAGATGTTGGTTTTACTGCACATACACCCACTTAAAAAATTCCTGAGAATATCCAAAACAGAGGCCTCCCGCCCTCCCACCCCCACCCGGATGGGAATGGGTGTCAGCATGTCCCAGGTCCCACCTGGACCAGAGAGGGAGCCTGGTGCCTGGTGCGGGTGAGTCAGCGCCTGAACCTGCAAGAACGCCTAGAAACCCCAAGGGGCTTTCTTCTGCGGGGTGGGGGTGGATTTAAAGACCAGAGCATGGGGGAGGGGCTGGCATGGGGTGGGGCTGTGTCCACCTCTAGGGACCTCCTCCCTTTGCGGAGCCACCGGCCCTCCCACCATCCAGCTGGGCCAGCAGAGGCCTGCAGCAGCGGCTGTTTTCGGCTTCCCTTGCTTGTTGGCTGGGTCCTTAAAGGGCAGTTGTCAGTGCTGTTCGAGCAGCAATGTGGTGTCGCCCACTCTGGGAGGAGCCCCTCCCCTTGTCTGCGCTGAGGTCACCTGCTGGACGGCCTGTGGGCTCCACTCTTCCTGATCTCGGGGCAGTAGAGTTGCCTGACCGCCCAGGGCGGTCGTCCGGGGGAACTGGCCTGGGGCATCTGCCCGGCCCCGGCTGCGCCTTGACCATGTATCTGGGTCCGAGCTGGTAAGTCCTGACCGGAGGGAGCAGGTGACTGGACGGGGCGTGCTCCTGGCTGCGGCTGCCGCTCAGCTTCCTTCCCTCCTCTCGAGCTCTCATCTCGGCCTCGAGTGTCCGGCCTCGTGAGCCTTTCTCTCCTCTGCACGGTCACAGTAGCGGCCGGAGCTTATCTTTCCAAACCCGCTTCAGGAGGGGACGAGGGAGCGCGTTCTAGGCGAGTTCATCTCTAGAGGAACCCGCGTGTTTGTCTCACGACCCCGGGCGCAGGATTCCACCCGGAGACGGGGCTTTGAACGCAAAGCCGGCCCGGCCTGGGCTTGGGTGTGGCCTCTCCCTGTGCTTTTGCCGGATGGAGGTAAACGTTGCAAAGGTTTTGTGTTTTTTAAAGGCACGGTTGAACCTTGTTGTTGTTGTTTTAATATGTTTTTTTAAATTGATTTTTAGAGAGAGAGGAGGGGAGAGGGAGAGACAGAAACATCGATGAGAAACGTTGATCGGCTGCCTCCCGATCGCCCCCGACTGGGATCGAGCCCGCGACCCGGGCATGTGCCCCGACCGGGAATCGAACCAGCGACCTCGGTTCTTGGGTTGCCGCTCAACCACTGAGCCACACTGGCCAGGCTACACCTTGTATCTTAAAACAAGAATCCCTGAAGGAGACCTAAAGTGCCTGATAACTGTGTGTAACTTATTTTTATTTATGTCCCAGGAGGTAGGTCTCTGTGTGTCTTCACCTGAGAGCTGAGCGCTTTGGCTTACACAGAACGTGCCAGGAGGCAGCTTTCCCAGCACCTAACGGTGGTGACTCACCCGCCTGACCTCGGGCCGCACCTCCGCTCGCTGTTGCCAAGCTGCCCGCCCTCTGTCCGAACCTGCCTGTAATTCGCCCTAATCTCCCCCTGCCTTCCAGGGCTGCCAGCCAGACTCCCGGAAATCATGCTGGTGGGATCCCAGTCCTTCTCTCCGGGGGGGCCCAATGGCATCATCCGCAGCCAGTCGTTTGCGGGGTTCAGCGGCCTTCAGGAGCGGCGGTCCAGGCAAGTCGGGGGGCCCCTCCTGGGATGCAGCTGAGAACCACGCGCTTTGCTCTGATGCCACGAGGAGTGTCTGTGTGCACGAGGCCTCGTCAGCGCACACACGCACACACACGCGCACACACGCGTGCACACGCGTGCACACACGTCCTACTTTAATCCCGGTGTTGAAAGAGACGTCAGCCGCCACAATTCTTTTATCACGTAGAATCTCTTGCCAAGGTGGCTGGAGATGTAGGAAAAGCTACTCGTATAGCCCCCCACCCCCCCTGCACCCCCATTTCTTAGATCTTTGGGAAAATATCACCAAAGAGACCCCTCATGTTTGAGCCCGTTGGTCCTCTCACCGGCGACAAGAGGCTCTGCCTTCTCCACACCTGCCGACGCAGAGCGTTTTCTAAACATTTCCCGGTGTCTCATGTCCCCCCTCATGAGGTCAAATGTCCCTTCGTATTTTTCCCCCTTTGTATTCACTTTGGGAATAACTCGGTCTGCGTGTGCCTGTTGGGGGTGGATATTTGCGTGTATTTTCTCTGTCCACTGCACCCCCACAGGTGGCCCTTTTCTCACGGGTCTGAGTTCCTACCTTTTTTTCTTTTGTACCTTTTGACCCCCTTCGCCCGTTGGGCTCACCGCCCACCGCAGCCTCTGGCAGCCACCCACCTGGCCTCTGTGCCTGTGGCCTTGGTTTGTTCGTGGGGGGGGGGGTTACACATATAAGTTAAATCACAGGGTATTTGTCTTTCCCCGACTGATCTCACTCAGCATAGTGCCCGCTAGGTCCATTCGTATTGTCCCAAATAGCAAGATTTCATTCTTCTTAATGGTTGAATAATATCCCACCGTGTGTATAGATACATCACCCTTTCTTCAGTCATTCGTCCATCTCTGGGCACGTAGGTTGTCCCCACATCTTGGGTACTGTAAACAACGCTGCAGGGAACATAGGGGCCCGTACATCTTTCTGAGTGAGTGTTTTTGCTGCCTTTGGATAAATACCCAGAAAAGAAACTGCTGGATCATGGCTGCCTCCCAGCCCCTCGCAGAGACTCTGGATCTTACATCTAAACAACTTACTCCATGAAAACAAAGCTTAAGAAAAACCTGTCAGTCCACTCCGTGTGCTGTTCTTTAACACTACACGGAATGAGCCGTTCGTCATGCTTACGGCTCTTTATCTAAAAGGTTTTCATTCACACCCTAGTCAAATTTAGTAGACACTTGTGTCTGACGTCGCTAATGCACATGTGTTTTAGTTGGTTTATGTCCTTCTGCCCGTTTCTTATTTCCTCCTGGGAGGGTATGTCCTTGGCTTCCTGGGGGGGGGGGGGTGTCTCTGTGACGTGACCCACCTACTCGGAGTGCACGTCACCTGAAACAAGGCTTTACTCCAGGAAGCCACTGCCCAACGAAGCTTCCAGATTTCAGCAGTTACATCCAATACCGAGAAACACAGTACAGGCTGGCTCGGATGTGTCAATACACAGGGAATGTCACCTTCCCCAAAAGACACAGATACAAACACAAGGTGATTGAAAGGCATTCCTTTCGTCCAATTCTTCTGGATGCCTGAGCCACAATTTCTGCTTTCTCTCTTTTTCCACAGATGTAACTCCTTCATTGAAAATTCTTCCGCTCTCAAGAAGCCTCAGGCCAAACTGAAGAAAATGCATAATTTAGGACACAAAAACAGCAGCCCCCCCAAGGAGCCTCAGCCTAGGAGGGTGGAAGAGGTCTACAGGGCCTTGAAAAGTGGACTTGAGTAAGAGCATCGGAGCTGAGCATGAGCTGAACCCCTCTCGTTTCTAAAATGCTGGGGGGGTGGAGTCAGAGGGGAAAACTAGTCTTATGAGATCACGTTAAAATGTCCATTTCTGTAGCAGATATTTCATTCTTGCACTGTCACCAAGGAAGACTTAAATGAGTCCCAAAGATGGGACATCGGTCGGGTTTTGACGGGGTGTCCCTAACACGGAAGGAGACCCGGAATAGCCGTGTGTCTCTCTTGACCTCTGTAGACAGAGCGTTGGGTTCCAGTAAACAATGTGGACAGGCGGGTCGGTTCCAGAGGCGGCTGAAGGAGGTTCTGAAACCTTCCTGAGCCTGTTACAGGGACTGTTTGCCCGGAACACACCTTCCCGCCCACGTGGGAACACACCCCGGTCAGTGCCGGAGGAAGCCAACGGGGCTCCGTGAGCCCAGGCCCGGGGCGACTCGCCCTCGCCTGCCCCCCCACTGGTTTTTCTGTTCTGGGCATTCAGCCTCCGGGGGATTCGCCTTTTGACCACCTGGATGTACCAGAGGCAGTTGCTGGAGCTTTAAAAATGCTGAGAGATTGGGGAATGCAGCCCTTGTCCCGCCCGCCGCAGAGGCTGGGTCTCGGCCCTGGAAGGAGGGGGCGGCACTGACCCGTCGGCCGCAGCGCTCACGGCTGTGCCTCCTCCTGTCTCTGCAGCGAATACCTGGAGGTTCACCAGACGGAGCTGGACAAGCTGACCGCTCAGCTGAAGGACATGAGGAGGAACTCTCGCCTGGTAGGTGCCCCGCGGTCCTCGGCGCGTCAACCTGGTGGGGTTTTTATGGTTTTTGTTTGTTTGTTTGTTTGTTTGTTTTGGTGTTTTTGGCCAAGTATCTTCTCCCACCGGATGGAGATATGGGTACAAAGAGGAACCTTCAAGAAAAGCAGACCCAAGGGACCGAGTGCTATTTGTTTTCTAATGTATATTTTCATGCTTTATTCTTAGTACATTTGAGTATTTCCCAAGCATGTTTATGCAGATAAACTGTATAATCAGGAAAAAATACTCATTATATCCCTCCCTTGACAAATACAAGGAAATGAGAAGTTGGAGTTTCCCTCGAATGTGGTTAGTATGGAATTAGGGGCCCAGAACTTCTGCTTTATCTCTGGATCCTAGGTCAACGCTCAACCTCTGAGCCACGCCCGGCCGGGCTATCTCCTATTTTTTTTTAAATGTAACAGGGAGTGAGGTCAGAGAAGAGAGGCAGGTCCTGGAGGTCCCTGCTGGAAGCTGGGGGGCTCCTCGGGCAGTTCAGCCCCCCCCCCCCGTCCTCTTGTTGGAGATGCTTCCATTTCCTCTGTTCTAATGGCTTGTGACCTTGGAGACGTATTGCTAACATGTCCACTATTTTAAGTGGTTTTGTTCACATCTAAGGACCCTAACATCATAATGTTCCAGGCTTCGGAAAGCCCAGAGAAAGTCTGCCTCCACCTGGGAGGTACCACGACCCATTCACAGCTCTCATCTCTTTCGGTTTGGGGAGATGGGCTCAAATGCACACTGCTGTCCCCAAGGCGTTACAGGAGTTGAGGGTTTACATTGTGACGATGCTGGAGTATAAATGGGCTTCCTCTGTGTGGCTGTCCTGTGAGATGGCCTTGAGGGGTTCTGATGCCCTTGACCGGCCTCAAGGGCAACCAATGTCCCTCCTTGGAGAACAATGGGCAGTGGGAGGTGGGGCTTCCGCCGGGACCTAGGGTTCCACAGACACCCTCCCCGTGGGGCGTGTGAGGATTGTGTACAAACTCCAGTGATGCTGTGAGCACACAGGATATGAACTTTTTTTTTTAAATCCTTGCCGGAGGATATGTTTATTGATTTTAAAGAGAGAAAGGGAGAGAGAGAGGAAAACATCGGTGGGTCGCCTCCCGTATGCACCCCTGCAACTAGGCTTGTGCCCGGACCAGGAATTGAACCCACAACCTTTTTGATTCCTGGGATGATGCCCAACCAACTGAGCCACCCAGCCGGGGCCAGGAACCTATTTTTCAAACTATTTGTGAGATGCATGTGACCACCCTCATGGGCGCCTCTTAAATACCAATTTTACCTGTTTAAGCAGGAAGACCAGGATATGACACATATATCACGGCTACATTTTATGTTCACACCATTAATTTTTTTTAAATTAAAAGTGACTGTGAATTTGTGTCGCTTGGTATGTAAGAGAAAAGAGCACAAAGCACGTGAAACCCTTAATGCTTCTGGGGGCAGAGAGGTCTGAGTGGGATTCTGGGGACACACTGTATAAATAAATAGTGGCTCTTAAAAGTACTCTTACTGGTATTTAAAATAACCCAGGTTTTTGCTCTTTTCAAGCAAATGTAAAAAAAGCCAGTAGAACTTTATGGGCCAGTCATTATTTCACTGATAACACTGAAACACAGACAAAATCCCTCTATTATTATCAGTAACAATTGTGAGGAAGATATGTTTTAACTCAGATACTCATTTTTTTTTTTTAGGGTGTGCTGTATGACCTAGACAAGGTGAGTGACTGTTCAGTGGGGGAGGGGAGGAGGGGAAATAAAACCCCAGGTCCGTCAGCAGAAGCCCAGGTCGCCTCCGAGGGACTGTAGGATCCTAGGAAGTTGATGATTTTTCTAAGCCCAGAAAAATCCATGCTTTTATCTATGAGTCTGACAAATAGACTACAATCAGAAAATCCAATAATACTTCCATGAAAATGCCACGGGGTCGTAGGGTGTCCCCGTGTGCCGAGAAGTTTAAGAAATCCCCAAGTGTTCGGTGGCCCTCCCTGTCTTCTCTATAAATATCAACCGTCATATTTCACCAAACTGAAGAGGCCTTTGGTTGGAAAATGCACCATTATTTTATGCTCCGCCAAGGAAAAAAAAAAAAGATTCCAGTCAAACTAACACAATTCTTTCATTTCACATAAAATTTGTGTATTGTGCTTAGCGATGAGACTCTTGTGAGCCTATTTTAAAGGTAGACTTTTTTTATTTGTATGGGACGCTGTCTCGTTCGTGCCTCGTTTAGACAGCGCCCTTGGTGCTGAATCATGGTGTCACTGTTGCAGGCCTTTGGAAGGGCATTAGAGTTGATGCAGGCAATGATATTTGTAACCTGCTGTGATTGCCTCTGAGCACGCACCTCGGCCAGAGACGCTGAACGAGCTGGACTTGGAGCTGCTACAATGTTACTAAGTGATGAGGAGGGTCCGGCTCTGTCCCCACATGATACTGTCCTGCCGGAGAGCCAGTGAAGTCCGTTCCCCGGCCTCCCTGATGGAAACACAGACCCCCAAGCCACGCACGTCCATCTCCCAGGCCGTTGATTCAATATTTGTCTCCACACTGATGCTGGAGATTCTAAAATAGCAACAAAGACAGGAGAGGAGAAACGTTTAGCATTTTCGGGGTCTTTCTGAGGATGAGACGAGGGAGGTTGAAAATCCCTGGTCTAGGCCAGTGGAACGGTAAGTGGCTGCATTTTCTCAGACGTTTCCTTTCGATTCCAGCAAATCAAGTCGATTGAACGATACGTGAGACGCCTGGAGTTTCACATCAGCAAGGTAATTGCGTTCCTGGTGTCTTGGCCTGTTTTTCGGGTACCGATCCGCACACCTTTGGCCTGAGCTTAGCACGTAGTCCAGGGGGAGCTTCTTATCACATTGACTCCTCGGCTGATTCGCAAGTAAGTCCCCCAACAGGCAGCAAAGATGGGGGGAAATGAGATTGGGGCGCCTGACACCCCAGCGCGGCTGGGACTGCGCTCAGCCCAGCAGCCGTGCTTGTCCGCCGCCCGGGAGCCCGCAGCTTCCTGCGGGAGGGCTTCCGCCCCGGGGCCGTCTGTCGGGAGAGAACTGAACCAAACGGGGCTGCAAGAAACGTCACCCCCCGCCTGACGTCACAGACTGGTCCCACACACAGCCTGGCAGCCCCTGGGCTTCTCCACGGAGGAGAAGTGGGTGCACTCAGAGACCCCTGCCAGCCCTCCCTAATCCCTCGCGGGGTCGCATTCCTCCACTGTTCCTCACGTGGCCTGGGTTCCGGGGACCTTCTCATTTTTAGTGGCCCCCGGATGTGTACTGGTCCCTGACACCCAGCCCCTAACCCTACAGAGAGTTCACCGATGGCCCAGCCAGCCAGTGGGGGGTGGGACCCCCTGTTCTGAACCCCGTCAGGAGATGCCGGTGCAGCTAGAAAACTTCCCTTGGGAGCAGCGAAGTCACACCAGGCGTAACCCCTGTTCCCACCCACTTGCACCAGCTTCTCCTCCAAGTGCGGAGCCGGAGGGTTGGCATCTCTCTGCTGGGACTCAGAAGCCTCAGGGTCCAGTCCCAGCCCTGCCAGGTCCCCCGGGCGGCACCACCAGCGTGGACCCGGGCTTTCCGCTCTGGGAAGTGCGGCTGGGAGGTGCCTGTGTCCAACATTCCCGTCCCAAGAACCGTCTCCTTTTACGATGTCGTGATGGCTTTGCCCCTGCACACTCCCACTGCAAAAGGCACCCATGACCTCGGCAGCTCTAAATTGCTCCATTTCTAACCCTGATAAATAAAACAGTGACGCCCATTAGGAGGCATCGGTGCAGCAGGCAAGCTGTGACAGGCGACTCCGTGTAGTTTGAAAAGCAGAGAAAGCAAGCTCCGTGCCGGGCAGGCGTGTTTCTCCGCCGTGTCCGTCCCCGTGGGATGCGCAGCCCCGCGGTTATGAAAGGCTGGGAGTGCTGTTTGCGGCAGGTCTGCACAGGCTGCCAGCAAATCAATCGCTTTAATGGACTGAATGAGTTTGTCCGTTTGTCAGTGGCTGTGGAGCCACTTACAGGGAAGAAACACGCTTGGGCGTGGGCGGGCCAGCTCTGCTCCGATGCAGGCAGGTTACCCTGTATCCTGAAGCGTGACTCCGCTTGGCTGAGATAGTTAACGTTCGACGAAAACAAAAAATAAGCTGCTCTTTAAATGCAAAGTAATAGACTGAGTCACTGGGGCTGACGCAGCGGTTCAGTGAGCGGGTTACAATCGCAGAGACGCTGGTGGGGCCGAGGGGCGAGGGGCGTCTCCCAGGAGACCACACGCCTGGCCGGCAGTGAAGGAGGCTCAGGCACCCCAGTTTCTACAAGTTTCGGGGCGCACCTCCCGCATCAGACGGCTCTGCGACGATTGTCTGACATCTCAGACTCCTGGCCCGGCCCTAACCCGCTGAGCCCACGTCTCGGAGCAGGGCCCGGGCGTCGGCGTCTCACCGGCTCACCCGGTGCGTTAGTTTCAAGGTGCAGCAACCTCCCCCTGGGCCGTCACCCACCCGACGATGTCGTCAGCGGACAGGCCAGCCCTCGGGGCCTCGACCGCCCTGTTCTTCGCAGACACATCCTTCGGCCCCGAGGACGAAGGCCCGTTCTGCTCCCCCCGAGCTGGCAACATGGGGCGAACTGTTGGGCTGCAGAGCGAGAGGCCTCCCACCGGAGAACCCGGGCCAGCGTCTCCGTGTTCACGGGCTGAGCTCCGGGCGATGCCCCCGGGTGCGGGGCGTGGTGACGGGGTCACTGGCTCCAGCAGGGCGGAGTGACGCTTTTCAGGGAGCCACACGAATGTGCCTTCCGCACAAAGGGGACCTTAACCTCTCAGGTCCGTGAGCGGCGCCTCCACCTTCCTCTGGGCTTTACAGCTTACGCCCCGTTTCGAAGGAACGTTTTGGACAGAAATGAGAAATTCAGGGAGCCCTACGTAGGTGACAGCCCCCGGGTCACAGGTTTCGTCTGCGCCTGCTGGTGGCTGGTGACGTGGTCTGTCTGCCTGCCTGCTGAGCTGTGGGTGGTGGAAGGTGGTACAGACGGCAGAGATCCTCGCCGTCGGGGAAACTGAGAGCAAGGGCCTCCCCTCGGCGCTGTGGGTGCTTTGGGGTAATTCTTGGTTGGGGGCTGCCTCTGATCTATAGGACGTTTAGCAGCCTCTGCCTCCTGACGCCGGCAGCTCCTCCAGCCCCGAAACGTCTCCACACGTCCCGTGGGCGCTGAAATACCCGTAGCGGATGGAGAATCGCGGCCCAGGAGGCATTAAGTGAGAGCCAGGCTCCTGTGGAGTGCGGCCGATAGTCACTGGCACCGGGTGCGAGGGGGTTTAGGAGCCCAAGTGCAGGGACGTAGCTGGGACAATGCGCGTCTCCGCTGCTTCCATTTATTTTCTGACTGAGGTGTAATTGACACGCGACAAACACCACAGTTCGTGAGGGTTCCGTTCAGTAAGTTCTCACCCTAATTTTGAGAACACTTTCCTTCTCTTATTGAGCCAAGAATTTACAAAAATCATTTTCAATAAATAGCCTCAAGTTCTTTTTTTAAAATAAGCTCAATCTGGGTGTGTGGCCATCACCTCGTGACACTGTCTCTTAAAATAGTAATAATAGCCTGGTGCAGCCCCCGTCTCCACCTCGGAGGGAAGCCGTACAACCTCCCGCTTGTCACGGGCACAGAGGGCCAGCCCCCATTGCCCCACACCTGTCGCGTGTGTGCAGGTGGCCAGACCTGTCGCGTGTGTGCAGGTAACCACACCTGTCGCGTGTGTGCAGGTAACCACACCTGTCGCGTGTGTGCAGGTGGCCACACCTGTCGCGTGTGTGCAGGTGGCCACACCTGTCGCGTGTGTGCAGGTGGCCACACCTGTCGCGTGTGTGCAGGTAACCACACCTGTCGCGTGTGTACAGGTAACCACACCTGTCTCGCACGGTCCGCCCACGTCCACTTCTTTCCTGTGTTGTGTGCTTGGGAAAGCGGCTCAGAGTAAAATCGGTTTTGACGTAGAAAGTGGATCCTAGTGGTGAAAATAGAAGTGGCGGGTCCGTGTCTGAAAGGACGAATTTCTCCAGGCGTCCCTTGCCGAGCTCAGGCCCAGAGCGTCGGACCCACGGCCAGTGGCTCCCGTGGCGTGGTCCATGCGCGACCAGGACTCACCTCCCTCGTGTCCCCCCTGGCTTCCGGCAGGTAGACGAGCTCTACGAAGCCTACTGTATCCAGCGACGCCTCCAGGACGGCGCCAGCAAGATGAAGCAAGCCTTCGCCGCGTCCCCCGCCAGCAAGGCCGCCCGCGAGAGCCTGTCCGAGGTGCACCGGAGCTACAGAGAGTACACGGAGGTAGGTGCCCGCTGCCCGGCGGCCTGCCCGCCTGTGCGCAGCGCCTGGAGCGAGGACAGACCTACAGGCGGCCTTGCTCTGCTCGTAGACAGACAGGCCTCACTCTTCGCCTCTGGCTTTTTTTTTTTTTTTTTGAGGCCGTCGGTGGAATTGTTTAAAATGAGTCTTGAGTGGTTCACTGGTTGAATTTTTCTTAGAGGACAGGCCCCTGTCCGTCCCTGAGTGTCACCTGTCGTCCAGGTGGCTGGTCGTCAGCCTGCTCACCCGCTTGTAAAACCGCAGGTGTCAGACTCGAGGCCGCCCTGACGGGGCCACACACGCCCTGTGCCGTCTGCCCACATGGACCGCAAATGCTGGTCCAGTTCAGGGACCGGCCGAGGGTGCCCAGGGCCCTGGCTTCTATCATTTAGATGCACTTCCCAAGTCCCTTGTGTGCAGTCTCACGGAGCTCTGTCCCCGGGAGCCGAACAGACCGTGGTTGAGACGACTCCGAATGTCACACGGGCGTCGCGAGCCCTCTTGCCTGCGATTTGCTTCTTGATAGAAATTTCCCTTCCATGTTTAAAGGAGACGAGACAAAGAGCCCTGAACAGAAGTGTGCTGTCCCGGTTTCTGACTCTCCCCTGGGCTCAAGCACATGACACAGGGAGGTCCTTGCCCCTCCTGGGGTCATCTGATACCTGTGTGCCCGGTGAAGTGACCGAATTATCAGCCCGGCACTTCTTACTGTCCCACGAGCTGTCACCCGGAGGTCACATTTCCCGAGTGAAGTCATCGGCCCAAGGAGGGTCTGAGGCAATTCCCAGAGCGGGGCGTCTGCCTCGGCCCTGGGATGGGGACCTTTTGGGTGACAGGTGGGGTTACTTTGTCTGTACCCAGCACGTCTGGTCTACACCAAGGGCTTCTCTGCCTAACACTCCTTCAGGACAATGCTTCTTAAATGCAGAAAATAAAACACAGGGATTCAAAGAAAACAAATTAGACCGAAATACAGTTATTGCAAAATTGTCTGCACAGTTCGCAAACTATTTTAAAATCAAGTGTGTGCTACAGTCCAATGCGACCGTTAGAGTGAGGACAGGATGCCGGTCAGACCCCGGAATCATCCTGCGGTGCTGTGGGGTTGCTGCTGGAACCCTGCCCCACCCGCTCTTTTTTGCCCCAATTTTTATAAAGAAAAATTTCAAACCTACAGAAAAGTCGAGACTGATAGAGTGGACACCGAATGCTCTCCCCGAGATGTAACAAGCGGTAACATTTTCCCACCCATTTTCCCTCCGAAGCACAATGTTTTTTGCTATTTTTGCTGAGTCATTTGACAGCCGGTGGTAGATACCAGGACATTTCACCCCATAAACATTTTCACACGGATTTCTTAATGGTAACCTATTAATATGCGTATCCCCAGCATAACCGCACACAAGCCGTTATCACAATTAAGAAAGTCAAGTCATCTGCAGAATTTCCCAATATCCTGTGTATGTCCCAGGTTCCCCTGATGGCCCAGTGGTGTCTTTGCCACTGTTTTAGTTTGTCTTTGAAATCAGGATGTACCCAGGTCAACACATTTCATCCGGTTGTCTCTTTTACCTAGATTTTCCCCCCATGTTATTGCCTTTTCGTAGAATTCAGGCCAGTTCTTATAGACTATCCCGCATTCTGGATTCGTTGGGTTAGGATATAATTTAACTTGGCCTATGCTCTGAATTTCCTGGGCACCGGGCCCTTCTCGGACCTAGGCTGAGAGTTTTGTCGAGCTCTCCTCGTGGGAGATGAGCAGCTCAGTGCGAACAGTCCGTGAGTCCTGGGGTTCACGCCGTGAGAGCGGCAGGTGCTCTGGGCTGATTCAGAAGCATCCAGCTCTAACCAGCGCCCGTCCTGTCCCCTCACAGAACATGTGCACCATCGAGGTGGAGCTCGAGAGTCTGCTGGGCGAGTTCTGCATCAAGATGAAAGGTATTCTCGTGGCCTTGCTGCCTTTATGGTCCTTACGAAGACACCTTCAGCCCTCCCACCTCTGATCCCTAAAATTGAGTCCCAGAGCCCTTGGTTCCCAGCACGTCCCGCCCCAGCCAATGACAGCAGGGACATCCTAAGACAGCTGCGTGGACACGACACACTGTTGCTCTGAGGGTGACACCTGGCACCTGAAGGTGGGTGGGAGCAAAGGGTCCCCCACCCACCGGGTCCGGAGCTGCAGGGCTGCTGGTCAGTGAGAGACTGATGTTGGGGCCAGACTTCTGTCCCCTGGGGACCTGGCCACCCCCTCAGCAGCACCTGGCGGCCACGGGTCACTGACAGGGACTGAGACCTTTCTGGGCTCCTGCGTGTCCACCTGTCTCTGACGTTGTCTCTTTCCTGCCCGATAGGGGTCCTTAGCCTCTCCCAGGGGGCTCCGGGGCCTGGAGCAGATTCTTTGTTTTTAATGTAGATTTATCTGCTCACACGTCCCTAATCTAACACAAAACCCCAAAAGTGGGTCTGTGAGGGCTTCTGAGGTGACACCCGCGGGAATGTCCTTTCCCCGGAGACGCCCTCTCGCGCTCCTGGACATCTCCCAACATTGCCTTTAGCTACCTTCTTATCTGTCACTCATTCTGGTGAAAAGGAGCCGCCCCACGGACATAAACCGAGGGTGTTTCATAACATGGTCGGACCGCGGCCACTTCCTCCCGCCACACCCACCCACACTTCCCTTTTTGCCCCACCCCCAACAGTAGACACCCCGTTTGTTGAGGGGCGAGGGGTGGGGAGGTGCTCAGACAAAGACGACTGATCGAGCGCTGCGTCCGCACGGCCCTCCCTTGGCCCTGAGTCCCCACAACCTCCTGAGGGAACTGGGTGAGGCGCCCGGCCCTCTAATTGGGTGGAAAAGCGGCCTCGGGCCCAGGGCCCTGGAGGCCTGGGGTGGGGAGGGTGCCCTGCAAGGAGGAAGGCCCCCAGGGTGACCTTGGGTTAGAACGGGAGGGGCTGGCGGCTCGGAGGTGAGCAGGTCGCCAGGGAGGGCGGAGCAGGCTCCCAAGGGACAGGGAGCCCGGCAGCGACACCCGTCGTCAAAGGACCCTGGTGGGTGGGAGCCCGGACTGGCTGGTGGGCTGCTGCCACCTGCTGGCTGGTCTCGGCATCGGCGGGGCCTTCGCGAGGCCCCCCGGCCCCACCTCCTCCATGCCCTTGACCCTGGCGATGCCCCTTAACGGGGCTCTTCATAGAAGGTAAAACAGGCTGCGTGGCACCGTCCCCCCATCTTTACGCGGCAGGCTGGGGGGCGGGGGGTATGTGGTTGTAACGAGGGAAATGCATCCTGCGCCTCACCCCCGACCTCCCGCCTGCAGGTCTGGCCGGCTTCGCGCGGCTCTGTCCTGGAGACCAGTACGAAGTAAGTGTCGCATCGGGCCGGGTGTCGGAACGCAGGGCTCGGGGCACAGGGGCCAGTCGTCATTATTAAGGGTCTGAAGTTATCTTTTTTATTTTTACACTTGTTATTTGGGGGGGAACGAAGACAACGAGAAAGTTTGGAGAGTGACACAAGCCCTCCCGTGTAACTTGCATCTAGACTCTCGGATGTTCAACAGGACGCCTCAGAGCCTGTATCATTACCGTTACTATCGTTACGACTTTGCCGAGCTTTCGGGGGGGATGTGCAGACACCCTGATCCTTCGCTCCTCACTTTTTCTAAAAATGTGTCAACAAAAGAACTTCCAAACAGATAGGAAAGTCCTGTAAGCGTCTGCGTGAGCCACATTTTCGAGGACTTGCCCGGAAGCAAGCTCTCAGTGGGTTGAGAAAATGCTCCAGAGAGTGGCGGCTCCGCAGTTTATTTTATTAGTCAAGGGAGCCGTAAGGAGGCTGCGGGAAATCCAGGGGCGGTGGGTGAAGGCAGGAGGCGGCGGAGCCGCGAAACCCTAGGACTGGAAACAAAGCAAAACGAGAGACCCTCCTCTTCCGTTGGCAGCGACAGGAAGGCTGGCATTTGGCATTTACAGCATGTGGAGAGGGCAGGCGGGCAGCGAGGTCACAGAGAGGGAGGGTCCTGTGGTCTCGGCCCCGGTGCCTGGCGTTGTGCCCTGAGACGGTCTAGGAAAGAAAATCACTGACATCTCAGGGCCTCGTCTTCCCAGGTGGGCGAGGACGGTGGGCGGGCTCCCTCGGGGAGAGGCTGGTCTTTGCTGAGGAGGCTGCGGGCTGGGAGAGACTGGCCGCCACCGGCCCAGGCGGGTGCCCACGACCAGGTCACCCGGGCATTGAGCCAGTCGCGTTTTCAAGTGGAAGGACGTGCGCATTAGACAGTCTCCACACCAGCAGGCTAACGCTGGCGCCTTAGCTGATGCCGTTGGACATACGTTCTAGCTGCATTTTTTGCCTGGTGTCCCAGTGTCGTGCTTTTCCTGGCCCCAGATCCAAGCCAGGACCGTGACTGCTCATAGGTGTCATGATTAAAAAATAATACCACCTCCATCTTTCTTTATAAAAGTACATTCCACGTCAAGGTATATAAATGCTGAATCGCTGTTGTATACCTGAAACTAATGTAATAGTGTATGTCCCCTGTAATTAAAAATACGTTTTAATTATATACTTATATAAATATTCCCTCCATAAAGTAAAAAGCTTGTTATCCTTTGAAGGGGAACTTGAAGAATTTTGTATCTATCTCCTCCAAAACCCTCTGTAATCACGCTTCTTGGGGGAGCACCCCCAAAATAGTCTAACTGTCCAATGGAGGGGAGACTGCACCCCTTCCCTTGCCCATCTCCGTCTACTCCCCGCAGGACGGACAGACGTCTTATTTCTCGCTCTGGCTGCTAAGTGGACAGCAGAGGGCCTCCCGTCCCTGTAAAGGGGCCGGGAGTGTGGGGGGCTAGTCCCGCGGCTGTTCTGTTGAACTGGCCGAGGAAGAACCATGAGCCCCCCCCCGACAGACGGGTGTGGCCTTCACTGCAGAGAGGCCCCGCCCTGGGCGCCGGGACGAGAGCTCGCCCCCCCCCCCAGTCCCCCCACCCGCCCTCGCTCCGCTGCGGGGCCCAGCAGGCCTGCAGACAGGGCGGTGCAGGGCGGTGGCTGCTTCCAGCTCCTGCCCTTCGACGATGCCCACTTGGGGGGAGGCAGGTGAGGGCCGGGGTCACGTGCCGGTCGGTGTCCCCTCAGATTTTCATGAAGTACGGCCGTCAGCGGTGGAAGCTGAAGGGGAAGATCGAGGTCAACGGCAGGCAGAGCTGGGACGGCGAGGAGGCGGTGTTCCTGCCCCTGATCGCCGGGCTCATCTCCATCAAGGTGGGGTGTCTCCCGGCGCCACCCCTGGGTGCCCCACGCTGGGTGCCTGGGCTCCTCCTGCCCCACAGTCCGTGGCGAAGGCGGCACCCTGTCCCCGGGGGTGGTCACAAGGTGGGCTGGGACCACCCCTCCGACGTCAGCTGCGACGCAGAAATAAATGGCGGGCGTTTCCTCCCACCTGCCCCCTCCGCTGTCCTCCAGCACCTTCCCTCTGCCTCCCTTCCTAGGTCACAGAGGTCAAGGGGCTCGCAACCCACCTCCTGGTGGGCAGCGTGACCTGCGAGACCAAAGACCTGTTTGCAGCCCGACCTCAGGTGGTGGCCGTGGACATCAATGACCTCGGCACCATCAAGCTGAACCTGGAGATCGCCTGGTAGTAAGTCACCCTTTTCGGTTTCCTCACATGGAAATAGGTGCGACGGGCAGTGAGGTCACAGGTGGTGGTGGACCCTCAGAACCACCGGGGCCTCGGTGTGGGAGCCGAGGCCGGGCCCCCCCCAGCCCGGCTGGGTCGGCGCCTCCCGGGGCCCCAGGGTCTGTCTGACGCGCTCTCCAGGTGACGTCCACGGGTGGACAAGCCTCTGTGTCGTCACCACTGTCCTTGTCGACGTGTATTTTATAATAGTTCATCCCTCCTTCCTCCTTTCCTACCTGTAAGCAGATTAGGAACTACGTCCTCCAGTGAGCTGATCTAGAAGGAAACTGTCCAACGTGGGCTGTTTGGGCTGAGAAAGATCCTGATTCTCGCTCTGCAGTTTTAGCTGCTTCTCTGTCTTTATCTCCTGCACCTTTCACTGCTCCGGGAAATCTTCAGTGTCCTGACCCCTCCCCCCTCTATTTACTGAAACAGAACTTTCCCAAAGGACAGGAGATACCTTTTGTCAGATCCACGAGCTTAAAAGTGGTTTTCTGACGTCACCCCTGAGGAACGTCCCCATGCCTGGTTCAGCGCTGTGGCTCGCATGTGATACTGCACCCGGGTGTGTCACGGGCCGTCCCACGTGGCGGGGGCGACGCTCAGCGTCTCCTTGACAATACGGAGGTCGGGGTGGGGGGCAGCGGAGACCTGCTGCCTGGCCACTGAAACGGGGCTCACCTGTGACCTCAGCCTTCCCCTTAATTTGCAGTGGGGGGCATCTCAGACACAAGCCCCTCCCTGCTGGCTGACCCGGGACGTGATAGGTGACATCACTGTGGACAGTTATTCCCTCGGTCACGCAAGAGGCTCGTGTCAAGTGACACGCACGAGACTCTATAGCTGTTTTCTTTAGAACCGAACAATAATCTGTTGTTAACAATCCGTGTTGTTCAAGTGTCTGTCCCTGCAAAACTCCAAGTATTTTTACAGATTTCTTCAGCATCTGTGTTGGGGCAAGTGCTCACATGTTTGTATTTCTAATAGTAATGAGAAAGAGTGTCCAGGGAAGCTGTAGGTACCCAGGTAAACTGTAGGTGTCCAGGTAAATTGTACCTAAAGCCCGGATGATATTCGGTGGTCCCTTGGGTGGGTCTGAGACTCAATTTCCTGCTCTACTTCCTTTCATCTTGGCTTATTTTCTGACAAACCGCTTGGCCCAGCCCAGCTGGTTAGAATTTACCCGAGTGAAGTGAGGTCTCCCGGCCTGCGGTCCCCACGCGGGCGACTGTGACAACGGCCTTCACTGGGACCTGCTGTTTTCCAGCCCCTTCGACGTGGAGGACGTGACCCCATCCTCGGGCACCGGGAACAAGGCGGCCGCCCTGCAGAGGCGGATGTCCATCTACAGCCAGGGCACCCCGGAGACGCCCACCTTCAAGGATCACGCCTTCTTCGTAAGTTCAGGGTGGTCCTGGGGTTGAGACGCGGGCCTGAGGCCGCGCTTGCCCTGTGTTTGAAAAGCTTGACCGGCTGCGTTAGGGCGTCTCGGTGACAGTCCCCCCGTGCTGCCGCGGGGACCCCCCCGGCCTCTGCCCTGTGCACACGGCCGGGAGCCCCTGTGTTCCCTGCCCCTCCCCGCCCGCCTGCTGCTTTGATAACACTGCAGACGTCCCCAGACTCCTCTGAGGTCAGCATTTCCTAGAGGCGGGTGTTTTAATCCGACGCGCTTGCCGAGACGCTAACCCGGTGACCTGGTGCTCTCGCTGTCCCCTCCCCGTCTGTCTGTCTCGCTCTGGCTTCGGAAGAGGTGGCTGCAGCCCTCCCCGGACAAGCGCCGGCGGCTGTCGGTCCTGACTGCCTTGCACGACACGCTCTTGGCCAAGCTGCACCGCAGCCGCTCTGTCTGCGACCTGCCCTCGCTCGGGCTGAGGCCCCCGGCCGCGCGCGAGTCCTATGTGAGTGTGCTCGGCCGGCGGCCGCGGGTCTGCTGTGTCTCCTGTTTACCCTGCTCTCTCTCACCGGCCCCGGCGGCCGCTGGCCCGTCCCTGGCGGGGACTCGGGCCTGCGTGCGGCCTGGCTGAGAGGCCGTCTGTCTGTCCGTCTAATCCCCTGCCTTTGTGCTGTGGTTTTCTCCGCTGCAAAGATATCCATGGTGACAAGGTTTTCACTTATAAAATCAAGGCCGTGACACCCGAGGCCAAAGAAGATCTTATGTCCCAAGGTACACGAGGTTGTCAGGGACGGACGCGGGGATTTAAACCTGTCACTAGAGCCGTTCCAGTCAGAGAGGTTCTTAGTCTGGTTTACTGTGGTGTTTGTACCGACTGGTAAAGAAACTAATTCACAGGAATGTGATAGGTGACGTGCGCTGTGTGTGGTGCACAGTATATCACAGGAGATGCACACACACTCACACGTACTCACATACATGTACACACACTCACACACTCACACACACACTCACACTCACACACTCACACACACTCACATGTACACACACTCACACCCACACACACACACACACACACACTCACATGTACACACACTCACACTCACACACACTCACACACACACACTCACACACACACACACACACTCACATGTACACACACTCACACTCACACACACACACACACACACTCACACACACACTCACATGTACACACACTCACACCCACACCCACACCCACACTCACACACACACACTCACATGTACACACACTCACACACACACACACTCACACACACTCACACACACATACACACACACACACTCACACACACTCACACACTCTCACACACACTCACACACACTCACACACACACTCACACACACACTCACATGTACACACACTCACACACACTCACATGTACACTCACACACACTCATACACTCACACACTCACATGTACACACACACACACTCACACACACTCACACACACTCACACACTCACACACACATGCTCACACTCACACACTCACACTCACACCCACAGCTCCTCCTCCCCTACGCTCCCCTCCTACCCTCCCAGGCTGGGCCCAGGGCCCCCTCTTTCTTCCCCAGGAGGTGCCCCTGGCTGGTCCCACCTCCCTGCATCACAGCTGTGATAACACACGTCCCTCTCCTGCCCTCTGATAGTTTGTGCTTCGTCAGTAATGAAAGTGCACATTTACCTGAAACATCAGATCTGGAATCCAAGGGGGAGTGTCCGTGGTGAAGGAGTTGGCCTCGGGCGGCCGGAGAACTGTTTCCCCGGAGCAGCACTGGGCACTTGGCCCCCAGCCGCCCGCAGGGGCCTGTGCAGCATGTAGGAGGGGACCGTCTTGGCTGCCTGGGTACCCCGACCTCTGTCTTCCAGTCCTGCCCGTCCCCCCCACCCGCCACAGCGCCCGACCCACCCGGGGCTGCGTGACCGCCGCCTCGGGTCCAGACGCCCCCACATGCCGGGGTTCGCGGTCCTGGAAGGCAGGGGTCCGGTGGATCAGTTTCCTTTTCCGGTACACGCGACCCAGCTGTGCTTCTGGCCTCGGGTTGTCTGTGGCGTGGTCACAAAATCAGTGCAACATTTCAAGAGTTTGGGACTTGTGGGTAGAGATTTTCAAACAATAATTCATAAAAACTGGAGAACAAAGCATCACATCTTTTGAGTGAAACAGCATGAAGGTCAGTCTTAAGCTAGATGCCAACAGAGGAAAAGCTGGTGCTGTTACCTGTAGCCGTGGCTGCCAAGTAGTGTGAGGCCCTGGGATTCAGGGAACAGGCTCTTTTCCAGGCCCCAGCCTTTCCTTTGGAAAAAATCTGAATACTTCCCCGAGCTTTCGCCTAATCGGCATGGAAAGAGAGGCTTTTAGAGGCTTGTTTTCTTCTGCCAGACGCACACACAAAACCAGCAAATAAAATGCTACTACAATGTAAGTTCTGGTTTTGTGGGGTTTTTAATGTTTTTATTGACTTTTAGAGAGAGGACGGGAGAGGGAGAGAGAGAGAAACATCAACATCGGTCCCCCCCGCTGGAGATCGAGCCAGAACCCCGGGCGTGAGCCCTGACTGGGAATCAAACCGGTGACCTCGGGGTGCATGGACAAAACTCAGTCTGCTGAGCAACACCGTCCGGGCGGAAGTTCTGGGCTTTTTTTTAAAATTGCCTTATTGTTTATCTGGAAACCAGGCGCCAGACGCCTCATCTGCATTTAGGATAATAACAGGACCCCTCTCTCCCGCAGTCCCATCTCCCCGATGACATCTTTGAGAACAGAAAGGCCTCCGAGGAGAAAATGCCACTGTCGCTCAGCTTCAGCGACCTGCCCAACGGGGACTGTGCCCTCCCCTCCAGCCCAGCCAGCTCCCTCCCCAGCACGTGCCCGGCCAACCCCGAAATCACCATCACCCCCGCGGAGCTGCCCCAGGGCGGCCTGGGCTCCCAGAGCGAGGGCACAGACGACTCCAGCTCAGCATCTTCCGGAAGCTCCTCAGCCGGTGGCCCGGGGCCCAAGCCGCCCCTGGAGGAGGAAGACGCCGAGGGGCCCCAGGGAGCCGAGGCCGAAGCCCGCCGAGTGCCCGAAGGGGCCGGGGCCGGACGCCTGTACCTCGAGAAGGACGTGGCGGAGGCTCTTCTGCGGGAGTCAGACGAGGCCTCGGAGCTCAAGCCCGTGGAGCTGGACACCTTCGAAGGCAACATCACGAAGCAGCTGGTCAAGAGGCTGACCTCGGCCGAGGTGCCGGCCACCACGGAGAGGCTGCTGTCCGAGGGCTCGGTCAGCGGAGAGTCGGAAGGCTGCCGGTCCTTCCTGGACGGCGGCCTGGAGGACGCGTTCCACGGGCTCTTCCTTGCGCTGGAGCCTCATAAAGAGCAGTACCAGGAGTTTCAGGATCTGAACCAGGAGGTCATGCATTTGGACGACATTCTCAAAGTAAGTCCTCGTCAGGGACACTGGGGGGGGTTGGAGAGAGGTCCTCTAGGCCGACATTCTGTTTACAATAGTGTGTCTTTATCATCACAGATCAATACACAATCACCACTTAAGTGGCATTGATTTTTATCACCAGCAGCGAGTGTCCATTTCTATTTTCCTGCCGACAGATGAGCTTAACTAACATGATTGGTCGTTAAATTAACTGCTGTAAAGCAGGGGCGGGGAACCTCTTTTCTGCCAAGGGCCCTTTGGATATTTAAAGCATCATTCTCGGGCCATATAGAATTATCAACGTGCAAATTAGCTTTGAAAAAAGCTCCTGTATTTATTGACTTTCAAGTCCCTCCTGCGGTTGCCTTGGCAGGACCAGACGGCCCACGGGCCGGATGTGCCCCCTCCCTGTTCTACAGGGTGTCAAAGCTTATTTGGTCCCAAAGTTCTTAATCCCAAGTGTGACATGGTGGCACTGGGACCACCATAATCTCACTGAGAGGTGACTGGAGAGCGTCCCTCCAGCGGATGCCGGGGAACTCGAGCCGGGCTGAAGTCAGAGCCAGCGGCCTGGATGAGCGGGCCCCCGGCATCTCCTCCCACAGGTTTAAATAACACACTGCCCAAGAGGACAGACTGGGAATTTCCGTCCCAGATCCCACGGCCACTCTTCGTGTTCTCTGCCTGTTCACTCAGACTTATGTCACCATAGAGAAGAGAGCTGGGGCCCTTTTTCTTGAAAGAGCCATTCTTTGGGGATCTGTTCTTGAAAATAAGGTGCCCGTCCTGAAACGCGGCCTCCCCGGCTCCATCGGAGGGACATTTCCGAGGCTTTTCTGACCTTGGCCACGCCGACCTGGCTCTGGGAGGGGGCCGTGCCCAGGGCAGGTGATAATTCCCGGTCTCCCTGCCCACGTCCTCTGCGGCTCACGACGGACTGATGCCCCCGCGGGCAGCTGCTCCGAATCTGCTCTCTGCCAAACACATCGGCTCACGGCTCATGCACGGGGATGCTTGTCCCGAATCCTGGCGACAGCATCTCCTGTCCCCCTGCAAGCTCCATCCACACCGCTGACCACCTCTGCGCAGTGGGCAACAGCCTTCAATTTAAAGAGCTAAGACGCCCTTGACCCCACCTACAGCCAGTGCTGTAAAGAACCACAGCGGTGCCCTGGCCGGTGTGGCTCAGCGGTTAGAGCGTCGGCCTGCGAACTGAAGGGTCGAGGGTTCGATTCCTGGTCGGGGCACATGCCTGGGTTTCGGGCTCCATCCATCCCCAGTGGGGGGCGTGCAGGAGGCAGCTGATTGATTTTTCTCTCTCAAAATGAACTTTTAAAATCTTAAAAAGAGGGAAGGAAGGAAGGAAGGAAGGAAGGAAGGAAGGAAGGAAGGAAGGAAGGAAGGAAGGAAGGAAGGAAGGAAGGAAGGAAGGGGGGGCGGTGACGACAGCCCTTATTTCCAGGCACCCAGGGTGCTAAGCAGTTCAAGCCACCAGCAAACAGCAAGTCACCCCTCAGTCCTAGAAGAGCCTGGTGGTCACGGTTTCCCTCCAGCGTCACCTGAGTCTGCTGTTGTTCCCAGACCCCCCTGCTGCCTGCCTGGTCGTGATGGGTATTTAAACGCACCCACGCGAGGCTCCTGATCAAGTTCTGCAGACGCCAAGCGTAGGGAAGACGACCGGTCGTGGGCGGTGGCTCCTTCTCGGCCCCGGAGGCTGCACAGGGCGTCCAAGCTGAGGTCTGGGGCGAGGGCTCTGTGTCCAGCCAGGGCTCAGGCATCGGCTGGACGAAGCTCTCTCTTTTCCCTTCACGTTCCTAGGATGCTTGACACGTTGAGGAACTCGATGCTGCCCCCCGGAGACCACTGAGGGTGAAGGAGCAGCTCTGCTGTAAAGCACGTGCGCCCTGCCCTCGGGCGTCAGGCGGGCGCTGCAGGGCCCCTGCTGCCCTGTCACGAAGTCGGCCAGGTGGCCGCCGACCGGCAGGACTTGAGAACCCTTGAATATCAGGAAGCACCTCTCCGCCCCCTGCCCGGAGCAGCGGCCGTTATCTGTCTGATGCCCGTGTGTCCGTCCAGCACCGTAGGGTTTTCCAGGCCGGGTCAGGGAGGTGACGGGACGAGTCCCTTCACGGGCTGAGCTGCCCAGGAAGCGGCTCTGCCGCTCACGGTGTCCGCCGTCCATTCCTCCTCGACGCGCGAGGAAAGTCGCACGCTGTGAATGTAGGTGGATCTTCAGGGCGACTGGCCCGCGAGCGAGGCTGAGCGAGGGAGCCGCGTCAGAGCCGGGCCAGCCTGGAGCTCCTGACTCGGGAAGACGCCGCGGGGACCTGGAGACTGTTCCTGTCCCGCACCCGGTCCCTGGGCCCGCGGCTCTCGCCGTTCGCACCGGGTTGTATTTTACTCGGGGCTGAGCTCCAGGCAGAAGGACACGGCAGCTCTTTCCCAAGATTGTAATCTATGTTTTTTAACTTTTTGTTATAAAAATTTCAAACAGAACTAGAGGGAATATGTAACGGATCCCAGGTGCCCCCGCCGGCTTCCGCCGCTCGTCTCGGCCTGTGGTGTCGCCGGTCCTCCGACCTGCCTGCTTCTCTCTGCAGTATTTTGGAACAAATCCCAGCCATTGTGCCATTGGATTCATGGTGGTTCTTCTTTTTTTAATACGAAGATTTTTAATGTATTTGTTTTTTAATGCCAATAAAATAAAATAAAACGAAAGCTGGACACAAAGACAGTGTGGCCTGTTCCTGTTGGTGGGAGCGGGTGCCGTGTCCCCGTCCTCGGGAGCTGTCGACCGTGTCCCCCTCGGGGATGGTGGCGTGTCCCCGGGGGTGCTGACGTGTCCGGTGCCTCTGCCTTCGCAGTGCAAGCCCTCGGGAAGCCGCAGCTCGCCCTCCAGCCTGAGTCTGACGGTGGAGAGCGCTCTCGAGAGCTTTGACTTCCTGAACACGTCCGACTTCGATGAGGACGACCCCGAGGAGGGTGGCCCCGCGGGAGGCGGCGCCGACTCGGTGTTTTCAGACACGGAGACGGAGAAACACAGGTAGGCCTCGGCGTGCGCCGGTTTCTCCGCAGACCTCCCTGCGAGGCGCGTGGCCGTCTCCGCAGCCCAGTGGGTCTCTGTGGGGATCGAGCTGGTCGGTCCCCGTGTCAAAGCCGGGCCTGAGCCCCGGCACACAGCTCCCTAGACCCCGAGGAAGGGCGGCTGGCCCTGGCACAGCATCTCTGGCCTCCTCGCACCCAGATTCATTCTAGAATAAAATAACAGCCCGGCCAGCGTGGCACAGCGGTTGAGCGTCACCTATGAACCAGGAGGTCAGGGTTGGATTCCCGGTCAGGGCACTTGCCCGGGTTTCGAGCTCGATCCCCATCGGGGGCGTGCGGGAGGCGGCCGATCCATGACTCCCATCGTTGATGTTTCTGTCTCTCCCTCTCCTTTCCTCTCTCTGAAATCAATTAAAAAAACATATTTAGAATTAAATACTAAATACAACAGATTTATTTTTCAATGCAAGTGCCCATCGGAATGGAACTGTGGGCGGTTCAGCCAAGAGGCTTCAGCAAAGCCTGGAGGCGGAGGAAGCTGCGCCTGCAGCGAGCCCAGCGCCCGCCGCGCTTTTGTCCCGAGTGGAATTTTGTGTCTCGTTGGCAGCTTCCCTCCCTCCTTTCTTCAAGTAGGACCTGACGGAGGCCAGGAAACCGCCTCGGCAGGCTATTCCTTAGCGGCACTGCTCCTGGGAGGCCAGGAACACAAGGACAGTTTAATCCTGGGGCGCTGGGCAGGTCCCTCATTGAAACTTTCAGAGACTTTTTAGCGACACCCTTGGCACGTGGTTCTTGTGCTGAGAACCCCGGAAGCAATTTTTTTTTTTTTTGCCTGATTTATTTAACATCAGGCAAACCGGCAGCCGGGCCGAGCTGAGACGGCGTTGTTGAGAGGCAGCGGGATTCCCGGGCAGGTGGCCCTGCTGGGGACCTGATGGGAGCCGTGTCGAGTTGGCCCGTGGCTCACCTGTCGCTCCCCTTCCTGCTTCCAGTTACCGGTCGGTTCACCCGGAGGCCAGGGCGCACCTGAGCGAGGCGCTGACGGAGGACACGGGCGTGGGGACGAGCGTGGCGGGCAGCCCCCTCCCGCTGACCACGGGGAACGAGAGCCTGGACATCGCGATCGTCAGGCACCTCCAGCAGTGCACCCAGCTCGTGCAGGTGGGGCCGCTGCCCGCGTCGCGGTTTAGCGCCCGGGCGGTTGACGCCCCGGAGAGTGGGCCTTTTTGGGGTTTTTTTTTTTAGTTTTTCCAGGGAGATGAGAACAGTCCTGCTTTCCTTTGAGCCACGGCAAAAACCCCAGTGGTCAGGCCCATCCTCCCGACACCCGGGTTTCCTGTCGTAAAACCCAGACCTTCAGACCCCACGCGCTGGCAGGGAAATATGGTTGGCTCTCCCCTTCACATCCTCTGATAACAGATGGAACAATGTGATTAAGAAAAAGGAGGAATGTGCTTTCCGCATCTACAAATGGACTTTGAAAGCCGGTGTTGCCCTGGCTGGGTTTGCTCAGTGGTTACAGCGTCCGCCCTCGGGCCAAAGGGTCGAGGGTTTGATGCCCGGTCAAGAGCATGCCCCTGGGCTGCAGGTTTGATCCCTGGCCCTGGTCAGGGCGAGTGCGGGAGGCAGACCATCGACGTGTCTCTCACATCGATGTTTCTCTCTCCCTCCCCCCCCTTTCCAAAAAAAAAAAAAAAAATCAATGGAAAAAATATCCTTGGGTCAGGATTCAAAAAAATTTTTAAAAAAAGGAAGCCAGTGTTATTGAACATACGCGGATATGAACGCGTCCCAGCAGTTCCCCACCACCTGGGGAGCTAAAAGCCAAATGCTGTCGATCTTGGCCGAGTGCTGGTTAGCAAGGGGAGGGAGCAGTCACAGGCCCTCACATCCCCGGCCGTCGCCCTGGGGCACCGCGCGGCTTCCTTCTCTCTCGAGGCCGCAGCAGTGCAAAGCGCAGTCTGAAACTTGTTGCAGGAAGGGCTTCAGTCGCCTTGAGCAGAGCCCCCCCACCTGCTTCCAGCTGCCTCCGCCCCGGCCCCCCCGGCCCCCCCGGCCCCCGGCCCCCGGGCTGGTCCTCCCTCCGTCCTGCTCGGCCTCCAGCCGAGAGGTGCGGGGGAACAGACGGAGTGAAAGCAAAGGAGCAGTGGTTTCGGGGCTGGGCCGGTCAGGAAGGGCCGGGAAAGGAGCGCCGTGGACCCCATAATGGAGACGGGGCTCTTGTTTTTGTCAGCAAATCGTCTTCTCGAGCAAAACCCCCTTTGTGGCGAGAAGCCTCCTTGAGAAGCTGTCCAGGCAAACCCAGGTGGTGGAGAAGCTGGCGGCCGTGAGTGAGGAGAACATGGGGAACATCAGCTCTGTCGTGGACGGTGAGTCCCCCCGAGGACCACGCTGTTCCAGGCGGCAGTGACACCCCCGCCCCGCCCCAGTCTGCTCGCTGCCCCGTCAGGACAGGAGGCGGGAAGCGTGCACAGCCCTCCCGCGTGGCTCGGTGCTGAGGGTCGTCCAGGCACCAGGAGATCGGGGTTCGATTCCCGGTCGGGGCACGTGCCCGGGTTGCGGGCTCGATCCCCAGCTGGGGGCGTGCAGGAGGCAGCCGGTCAATGACTCTCATCATTGATGTTTCCATCTCTCCCTCTCCCTTCTTCTCTAAAGTCAATAAAAACACATTTTTTTGAATAAAAAGCACTCACACTGTCCCCAGAGCCGTGTGATCTCACAGCACCCGCTTCAGCCTCAGAGTCACCCCACCCACCTCTCCTGCAGGGGCCCCGGGTCCAAGCCCCGCCCCGCCCCCGTCCATCTCCTGGGCCTCACGGGGCTGCCCTTCCTCCCAGCCATCCCAGAATTCCACAAGCAGCTGTCCCTGCTGTCCTTCTGGACCAAGTGCTGCGGCCCGGCGGGCGTGTACCACAGCTCGGCGGACAGGGTGGTCAAGCAGCTGGAGGCCACCTTCGCCAGAGCCGTCAACACAGACTACCCAGGGCTGGCCGACCCGGGTGAGCACAGCGGGGGGAGGCGGGCTCTGTCTCCGGGTCCCCGGCGTGTCCCCGGCAGTGGGCCCCGACGCCAGGCTTCCCCTCCAGAGAAAGCATCATCCGCTCAGACCTAAGAAAACAGCCCTGGCCGGTTTGGCTCCATGGTTAGAGCGTCAGACTGTGGGCTGAAGGGTCCGGGTTTGATTCCGGCCAAGGGCATTTCCTCGGTTGCAGGCTCGATCCCCAGCCCTGGTTGGGGCGCATGCAGGAGGCAGCCATTCGATGTGTCTCTCCCTCCCACTCTCTGAAAAGCAATGAAAAAAGTATCCTCAAGTGAAGATTAAAAAAAAAAGAGAGACCTAAAGAAACAGACCTAGCACAATAAAAAAAATGAATGAATGAGTGGTCATGTTTCTTAAAAGCAGCCTCGAATCTTCTCTTCCCCAACAGTGTTCCGGACCCTGGTGTCCCAGATCCTGGACCGGCCAGAGCCCCTGCTGCCCTCCAGCCTCTCCTCGGAGGTGGTCACCGTCTTTCAGTATCACAGCTACTTCGCCAGCCACGGAGTGAGCGACCTGGAGAGCTACCTGCGCCAGCTGGCCAAGCAAGGTGGGCCTGCTCCCTGGCCGCACGGTGTCAAGGACTCTTACTGAGTGGCCCCGGCCTCCCTCCGGCGTAGTTGCTAGTGTCCACTGTGTGAAGGACGCGGCTCCGTCGATGGGGCAGGAACTTAGCTCCTGTTTCCTGCCTGCACCGGCCACACACACTTACCCTGATGTTTCTGGGGCTAACGGAGCCCGTGCTGGACGTGTAGGCAGGGATCAGCCCCTTCCTCAGTCCTGGGACATGGTCAGTTTGTCCAAATGAGACTCATAACCCTTTTTTTTCTTTATTTCCCACCTGAGGATATTTTCTCCATTGATTTTTAGGGAGAGTGGGAGGGAGGGAGGAGAGAGAAACATCAACGTGAGAGACTCAATTGGTTGCCTCCCGCACGTGCCAGGGATCAAACTGGATTGACCCACAGCTCAGGTGTGTGCCCTTGACCAGAAATCAAACCTGAAACCCTTTGGTCCGCAGGCCGACACTCTAACCACTTAGCAAAACTGGCCAGGGCTAAACCCTATCCTTTTATTTTTATTTTTATCATATGTCTTCATATTCTAACCGGCTACCTGGCTCCCACCGGGGCCCAGTTGCCTGAGTCCGACAGGGAGGAGGCAGAGGTGGGTCCCTCCAGGTTAGGGCTTTGCCAGGTGGAGGGGCGAGAAGGCAAGTTTGCTGTAAGGAGCGTTGGCCTGAAAGCCCTTCACTGCGTATTTTCACAGTTGAGCGTTTAGTTCACCTGAAAGTTATTTTCACAGCCATTATGCTCTGAAGGCCACGCTCCCTCCCTCCTGGGACAGTTGCCTTAATTCCGTTATTGCGATCACCTGTCCCGCTCCCACTCGCTGGAAACCTCCCGGGGTCCCAGGCGGACTGCTCACGACGCTCGGGTCTGTGGTGTGGGTGCACCTGTTGCAACGCGCCCCTCACCCTGCGGCGTCCTCTCCAGTCTCCGTGGTGCAGACGCTGCAGTCCCTGCGAGAGGAGCAGCTGCTCCAGGCGGTCAGCGGCCTGCCGGCCCAGCAGGAGGTGCTCCGGACGCTGGCTCTGCTCCTGACCGGGGGCGACAGGGGCGTCGGCCGGGCCGTGAGGCTGTACCTGGAGGCCGCCTCCGGAAACCAGCATTTCAGGGAGAAGGTAGGCTGCAGAGTCGGGGCCTCCAGCCCGAAGCCGCTTCCTTTCCTGTCGCCTGCTGTTACGATTTCGCCATTTTTCTTCTATAAAAATACTTTGCACCCTGGCCGTGTGGCTCGGTTGGTTGGGTGGGATCATCCACCCAAAGGCTGAGGGTCCGTTTCCGGGTCGGGGCGCATACGGGAGACAAGCCGTGTCTCCCTGTCTCTCCCCTCCCAGCCCCCATTCCTTGCTCTCTACGTCCCCTGAAAACTGGACTCATAACTTTGCATCTTTCAACTTTATAGTCCTCAGGGTCCATGACCTGGCACAAGATAAAGGATCAGTCTATTTAATAACAAAAAAAAGCCAGCTCTTTAGTAAACATGAATTTCAATGGACTTTTTGGCTCTGAAGCCAATGTAAAATGTCTTGTTTTACTGCCAGTCTGTCTCAGGCAGTGAAACTAAAACCGACACGTTCCCCTGACCCTGCGAAGCCCAGTGCGCTCACACTGCCCTTCCTCCCGCCAGGCCTTGCTCTACTACTGTGAAGCCCTGTCGGCCAGCGACCTGCAGCTGCAGAAGGCGGCCTGCCTGGCGCTTCAGAGTCTGCAGGTGAGGCCGCCGGGGCCTGAGCCCTGCGCTGCGTGTGTCTCGGGCACGGGACTGAGCCTGCGGAGGGACAGCTTCCGGGGGGGTGCGCAGTGCCTGGGTTAGTGGCGTCGCTCATCTCCTCTGTGCTGCACATTAGCTCGCAGTCCTTTCTTTTAAGCAGTAACTAAACGTGACTTTGGTTAAAGCCCGTACGTTTGGGAAAACGGTCACGTTTTCGTTTGCCTCTGGGTCAGCGCTAGGAAAGCGTGTCTTATCCCAAAAGACGGGGGACGTGATGAATTACCATGGAGCCTTGTGTCCAAACTTAGCAGGGCCACGTAAACTATGCAGAGAACTAAAATTTATGTGTCGGTCGATCCCAGACCGTTCGCTCACCGTGACCGGTTTTCGCTGAGCAGCTCGGGCTTAGCCGTGTCGGAGGGAGGTGCTCCTGGAGCCGACGTGGGGGTGAAACAGCCGAGAGTTCCCAACGTTAGCGAGTTCACCTTCCAGTCGGCAAGATTTAATGTTTCACCGACCTTGGTCACAAACAATAGGACTGGCCACTCCGAGGAAAGAAAGGGAAGGTCCCAGCCCGGGGCTGGCTGAAGTCTCCGAGGGGCTGGGGGGGCTGGGAGAAAGGGCTTAAAGCCTCAGAGAAAAAGCAGACGACCTGTGAAGAGAAACAGCTCTGGGAACTTTGCTTCCTTCTTACTTGGTCCAAAGTTTACCTCTCCCTGGCCAGGAGCCTGGGTTCTTTACACGGGTGCCCTCCTGGCCTGGGTGGCATGTCAGTGACAGCGGCCGGGACACTGGATCGGGGCAGGGCGCAGTGATCTCCGTCTGCTCTGTGGCCACAGTACAAGCTGTGGTTCTAACCTCTGGTGTACCCCACGTCTGGGAGCACGACTGCGGCCTCAGGCTCTTCCGTGATCCGAGCATGGGCCCGAAGCTCTCCACGTGGCCTCCGAAGGCCTTGGCTTGGCTCTGTCACAAGCTGCTCCCCCTGCTGAGGATTTATTTCCTTCCCACCCCCAAACACACACACCCCCACTCCCACATGCCCACGGACCAACTCCAAGTACTAACTTCCTGGCCCTTCCTCCAGGGAGACTTCCCCGACCAGACCCGGCTCAGCCTGTCGCTCACTGTCGTGCTCACTGGGCCAGTTTAAGTCTGTCCCCCCGTCGACCATAAAGTCCTGGGGCCACGGCCTGCGTGCTGCCTGCAGAGAGCTCCGTGGCCGAGGGAGGAGCAGGAGGATTCAGTCCCTCACCTTGTCCTCTCGTTTGGCTAAATCAGAAGCTGAGTCCTGGGGGCTGCTCTGGAAGCAGAGAGAGACGGTGGAAAGAACGACGAGAAGTGGATTCTTTTTGGGGAGCAGGCTGGCGCTCCCCTTCCTAGGCCAGGTCCTCTGAGAAATGGGAGGTTAGCCGAGCGGGGCTCCCGCGAGCACAGGCCTGGCCTGCGCCCCGGGAAGTTGACTCCGGCTCCTAGAGTGGCGCCCGGGGGTCCATCCGAGCTCCCGACACTGCGCTGGGTGGGGCCCGGGGAGAGGCGGCTCTGCAGGCCCCACCGGCTCTGAGATGCTGCGTCCCCGCAACCCCGGACGAATGGGAGACCCGAGGTGAACCGCCCTCTCCCTGTAGGCCACCGAGAGCATCAAGATGCTGGTGACGCTGTGTCAGTCCGACGTGGAAGAAATCAGAACCGTGGCCTCCGAGACCCTCCTGTCTCTGGGTGAGTGTTTTCACAGTTGTTTACTTTTCACTCTTAAACGCAACTGTCAGGAGCTTTGTGTGAACTGTTGTAGGGATGTCCCCCACGTTCGCACTCATATTCGCTCACACGCACGCACACGCGCACTCACACGCGCACTCACACGCTCACACCCAGCACGCGCACTGGTCAGGCTCCACGTCTCGCCAGCTCCTGTTCCAGCGTCCGGATGCTGAGGGCTGAGGGCTGGGACCCTTCTGGGTGGCTCCTCAGCCTGGGCAGCGTTTTTGAATCAAGAGCCTGGAAGTCAAACCACAGTCAGGAGTCCAGGTGGAGATGCCAGGTCAGGGTTGGCACTGCCTGGAGGACAGTGATTGGCTGAGGTTCCGGAGGCATTAAAACTCCGCATAAAAAGAATATAAATAGTTGTGATAAATACCTTCACTGCTGCAGCAGCCCCCAAGGAGTAAAAACAATGCCCCTGGACGTCCTCAACTGTAATCGGTGAATGACAACAGTTAGAAAAAGGCCACCTCGTTCGACTCTGGCGGCTTAGCCAGGTCACGGAGGATCCCCCGCATTGATCACCCCGTGAGCACCGCCTTGTTGGCGTTTTTCCTCAGTTACGGCTTAATACGGCATTTTGCTTTTCTTCACAACGAAGTCCCGACTGAGCACAGCCAGTTATTTCCACCTTAGTCTCTGTTAAAGGAACAAAAGCTTCTGATCGCCCGTCATCTATATGTCATTCCCCATTTTCCGATAATATTTTTAAAAGAGGAAAAATGGAATAAAATAGGCAAATAATTTGCAAATACACGTTGGCTGTTCAAGACGGTCCCACCCACAAACTGGGTGGTAATGTCACCACGTCCACATGGCACACAGCAGTGTTTTGGCTGAAGCGTGAAAGCCTAGATTTGACTTTCATGAAGATCATCGAGACGTGCCAATGTACAATGAACAAAAGTAAAAGTTAGCTCTGGCCGGCGTGTCGCAGGCGTTCGAGCATCGTCCTGTGCACCAAAAGGTCGCTGGTTCGATCCCGGCACAGGCCCGGGTTGCGGGTTCAGTCCCCAGTAGGGGGCGTGCAGGAGGCAGCCAGTCAGTGTTTCCCTCTCTCTTCCTCTCTCTCTAAAAAGCAACTAAAAAAGAGTCGTAAAAATCAATTTGAAATCAAATAAAAATATTTAAATAAAAAATAATAAAAGTTACGTAAAACCTTCATGCACCAAAGTCAGGGACCCACCACCATGCTGAAATCTGTAACCCGCCTGAGATAGGAATCAGATCAGTGAAGTCACGGACACCGCCTGCCCACAGGACCTCTGTTCCCCGGCCCGGCATTCTCCCCGCCTCCCGCCTTAGCTCAAAGTTCCAGACACGACCTGGACACAATATAATTAACAATAGCAGAAGATAGCTTTCCCTTACCTAACGTTCCCATGAGCCCAAAACAGCAGCCGATGCCTAAGCGACGTATTAATTCGTTTTCCCGGGGGGTGCGTGGAAGCGTTGACCCTGGTGTTCATTTTTCACCTTGTGATCCAGGAGAAGACGGGCGGCTGGCCTACGAACAGCTGGACAAGTTTCCCCGAGACTGTGGCAACGTCGGAGGCCGTCACGGGACCGAAGTGGCCACGGCCTTTTAGTAGCCAGCGGGCTCTGCCTGTCCGCTGTTTAACAAATGGCCATTTATTCAAGAGGGTGCTGTGATTCGGCTGGAAGTCCGCCGCGTTGCAGACAGGGCTCAGCCGGGCGCCGCGGCTCCGCCGCTTCCTGTGGCCGGCACAGCAGGGCCGCGTGTGACCGGTGGACTGATTGCGTCGCCGACCGCGTCCGACGGTACTTAGTAAAAGAGCCCGTCGTCTCTGATATGTGTGGGATTTCAAAATAGCCATCTTCATGTGTATGGGATTTCAAAATAGCCATCTTTGTACTTTTGGGGAAGTTCTGCTGTGCGCTTGAAACAGTCCTGTGACTCTGCGATCGATGTCCTGCGGCTTGCAGTTTTTCTCTGTTGTGCTCTCAGGGTTGAGTGCCCCCCCCCCCCCCGCCAGCTACCTAATTTTACCTTAAATGAAAAGCACACACACAGAATTCCTTCGAATAAAAGTTTGCCTGCAGAACCTGGTAGAACGACACGTCCTAACAGTTCAGTGTTTTTAAATGTCATGATCCCCAGTGCCCACGGTTTCTCCTGTTTCTTCATCCTGAAAATTCCAAAAGCACGTTCCCATCGTGGCCAGAAGGCAGGTAGAGGGCCACGGGCCACCCTAGAAAGACCACACCCACGCTCGTTAAAAACAGACACGCAAAGCGTGAGCTGTTATTTTTTAAAAAAAAAAACAAGAGCCATTTTTTTATGATATTTTTCAATAGAGGTACTTTGCTGCTAAGACAAATCAAAACCAAAAGTCACGGATTCAGAAAAGCCGGGATGCTCCCTGAGGTGCAGGAACGCGTAGCTGGAGGGACATGAGACGGGGCCCTTGCGTCTGTGAGAATTCCCACGAGGTGGGGAAGACGGCTGCCCCGCGGGTGCTGACCGCCCGCTGCTGGGACCCCTTGGCCAAACAGAACAGCAGCCGCCCTTACTGCTCCCCCCGGGTAGCAAGCCCATTAAATGAAGTCGAGGACCCCTCAGGAGCTCCTGTTAAATAAACTTCTTCCTCTTAAGAGTATGTGAGGTGGGATATGCCAAGATATCAAAACACGTGTGAGTGTGACTTGAACTGTGCTCCCCATGTGTTTGAATAAAATACCAGTGAGGTGTCCTTTTAAAATATTTACATTTAGCCGGACCTTTAAAAGTCACGCTTATTTCACTTTAAACGTCGTGTGCCGGGCTTCCCAGCAGATAGTCCTTCTGGCTGGGAAGTTACAGCGTATGTGTATATTTGTATATTTATAAATATATGTGCACAGATCCTTGTTTTCAAAGTCCATTGTACAGCCTCCAGTTAGTGCGTATGGTCTTAGTCCACGTGAAGTGGTTGAGATGATCCTGTTTATAGGAAGTCAGGTCGCAAGCATTACAGAGTTTTTTGTTTGGTTTGTGTGTTTTGTAAAAATTTTTTGAATATTGCATGAGTACTTGGCTCCGCGTCTTCTGTATTCACATCTGCCTTTTATTTTTTGGTTGAGGGGGTGGCTCTGAGTTTTGCGGCATTTGTACCCGTCACCGTTTCGATCCTGTATGTTCAAATAAAAATTATTTTTGAATTTCTGGTCTCGGGCACAGCGTCCGCCGTATTTTTTCACCTGCTCTCGTGAGCGGGCGCATACACGCAACGCCCCCGTCTCCCCTTGAACTTCTCATCGAGATTCCTTCATCGGTAAGTGGGGAGAGGACTATTCTCGGAGAAAAACCCCACTGAGCTCCTCGCGGGTGAAAGGCGTGGTCCTTCATCGGTCCGCAGCCCAGGCCCGGCGGCACCCGCTGCCCACCCGGCCTGTGTCGTCCGACGACTGGGTTGCTAGGTGACGCGTTCCGGAGCTCTTGACCGCTGTCACCCCGCGAGCGGTGGGACGGAGCCCCGCTGCCCCGCTCCGGGATGGACAAGGCCCACGTCTCGGCCGCGCGGCTTGGGGCCCGGGTGTGCGCGTATTTCGTGAGGCTGTATCAGAGCCTGCAGCGTTTCTGGAGCGTCCACGTCGTGGGCTTTTTCCGGAGCAAGAAGGAGCAAGAACACATCCCTTCAGCCGAGTGTATTTTCCACAAAGAGAAAATTGAGGTGCTTGGCCAGAAGCTGAAGAACCAGTCTCTGGCCGTGGAGGAGCGGGCTCAGGCTGCCTACCGGATGGGGATGCTGGCCTTCACAGGTACCGGCCCCGAGGCGCCAGCCATCTTCACGGCCCTCGGCTTAAAACCCCGGCCGCACTTCCTTTGCCTAAATTATTAGTGTGTCTGTTTTCTTTGTACCGCAAAAGGTATTTCTAATTATTTTCTCCTTAAGGCCCTTTTTAAAAAAAAGTGTCCAACAAATTACTAATTAAGTGTTCTCCCGCTTTTATTAATGAAAAATACATATACTAAAATTGCCTATCAAAGTTCTCGTTGTCATTTAAAATATCAAAGCATCTACACCGAGTGGGTGTCGTTACAACCCCGTGAATCCAGCTACTTCATTTTTTTGTCTTGTAAAAAGGCAGTGCCCAGAAAACAGCCTAGAAAAATAAAAGAACTTCACGTTCTTAAAACACCCACCAGGGAAGCCAGCAGCCGCAGCGGTGAAAAGCAGCGATTGACGTCTACTGCGGTAAACCATGTATTTTTATTTTATTTTTTAAATGTTTTTATTGATTTTTAGAGAGAGAGGCAGGGAGAGGGAGAGAGCTAGAAACATCGATGAGAGAAACGTCACCCATCTGCAGGCCCCCGCCTGGAGACGGAGCCCGCAGCTGGGCGCGTGCCCTGACCGGGAATCCCGCATCGGCAAACCATTTAAACACACAGCAGCCTAGCGATTCTCACGTCCAAACGCTCTCCTTTTCTTTCCCTGACCTCAGGATATGCTATGAAATTTTATTGATAGTGCTCAACCACGCGTCTCCTAATTAGAAGCTCTGGCTGGTAGCTGTCGATGGATTTTTTTTTTTTTTTTATCGGAAGACTAGTTACTTAGACGTAGTTTGATAACTGAATCTTTCAAAGAATGGTGTCCCTGAGAGAAAAATTTACTCTTCCCAAGGACCAAGGGTGCCTAGTGCCGGAGGGTGAGAGCCACAGAGTTGGGGAGGAGACGGGAAATGCAGACTCGCGTGCGCAGGGAGGTGAATGGCACCCGCCACACCCCTCACAGCTGCGTCCCCATTTGGGGGAAGAGCTGTTTACAAAAGGCTCAGGCCCTTGACCGTGATGGTGCTTGGCCCTGGCTGTACTGGTGGGGAGCAAGGCAAAGCTTATGCCCAGGCTTCAGCTAGGACTTTGCTGTTGATGGGAATGTCCTTGGGATGTAAGAGAAACGCAGGCCAGGTGGGAGCCCCAGGGCTGGGGTCCGGCCGACGACGCCGGCCACTCCTCACCGGCTAAGTCTCCGCCGGTGCCTCCGGGGCTCCTGCCTCCTCGGAGTTTGAGATAGGAACTAGGAAGATCTGGGGGTCAGGTCCAGGATCAAAGTGGAGTCCAGGGCGAGGTGGGGTCAGTGAGCAGAGCAAGGACGAGAGTGTCCGGTCACGCGGGTCCCAGGCCTGCGAGAGCTGGGCTGCGAAGGGGACGAGACGGGAGAGAAGGGCCGAGCCAGGGGCCCATCGTGAGAAACCCCTCCAACCGTCAGACCCGCTTGGCCGCTCAGCCTTTGGGGTTTCTCTCGGCCGCTCTAACGCTCTGGTATTTCCTGGAGAATCAGGAGTGAGACCACGAGGGAGATTCGCTAGGTGAACGCAGGCCTCCTGGGGCCTGGTGAAAGGGACCTCGGCAGGCAGGGACCTCCCGGAGCTTCTCATTTCACTCTGTGAACACACACGTTCCCCAGTACCCAAGCGTCCGTGTGTGGCAACAGGACGGCTTGTTGCCCTAGACGGCTTGTCTCAGTGGTCAGGGCATCAGCCCTTGGACTGAAGGGTTGCGGGTTCGATTCCTGGCCAAGGGCACGTACCTGTTACAGGCTCGATCCCCAGGCCCGGTCAGGATGCATGCAGCGGGCAACCAACCGATGTGTCTCTCGCACATCAATGTCTCTCTCTCTCTCTTCCACTCTCTCTAAAAATCAATGGGAAAAAAAATATCCTCAGGTGAAGATTAACCCCCCGAAAAAAAGAACAGAGACCCTGAGCTCGCCCATCACCGCCACTAGCTGCACCAGATACTTGTGGAAATGCGAATGCTTGTCTTACAGGAGGCCCAACGGCCGGGAAGTTTGCAGCCAAGCACATGAAAGAAGTGGCTCTCTTGCTGCAACAGCCAAAGATGGAGCCGAAGACAAGAATCCTGCTGCTCCAGAGCGTGGCCTGCTGGTGCTACCTAAACCCCGTCGCCCAGAAGAGAGCCAAGTTTCTGCAGTTTGTCCCGGTCCTCACCGCGCTCTTGGAGAGCGTGCCCGAGTCGGGCAGCAAGACTGCGATCAGCAGCAACCTCCTGGTGAAGTTCTGGACGTGCTACGTCCTCTCTGTCATGATCTGCAACAACCTGTCCTTCATGGAGGAGCTGAAGGACCAGCAGAGCCTGAAGTGCCACCTGCAGGTGCTGGCCAGCGAGAACTGGGTGGGGTGGCCCGAGAACTTCGCGGAGGTGGTGTATTTCCTGATCGGTTTCCACAGGCACTAGCTCCTCTAGGGCAGTTCCCAGCGGCCTGCACCGTGGGAGGGCCCTGGAAAATGGGAATAAATTGTCAAAGCCAATAGTTTTCTCCAGTGTTTGCTTCTAAGTCGTTGAAAACTCCCCTGTAAGTTTGCAGTTACTGCAAGAACCAAACTTATGGAAAGCTCTGCTGTTTAAAAATGACCTCATGGCCTGGCCAGTGCGGCTCAGTTGGTCGAGCATTGTCCATGCACCGAGGTCACTGGTTCCATTCCCGGTCGGGGCACATGCCCGGGTTGCGGGCTCGATCCCCAGTCCTGCAGGAGGCGGCCGATCAATGGCTCTCTCATCATTGATGTTTCTATCTCTCTCTCTCCCCCTCCTTTCCTCTCTCTGAAATCAGTGATTAAAAAAAAAAAAATTTGATAAACATACTTTAAAAAAAAAATGACCTCATGAAGATTAAGGTCATAAAATGGGAATTCACGGGAAGATGTGAGGGGCATCGGTAGGATTTGTGGGGTATTAGATGACGTTAAGCCAAGGCACCCAGAAACGTCAAATCCTAACCCAACCCACTGCCCCCGCGGCCCTGGGCACAGGTGCCCCACCCATGCCCCGTCAGCCCTGTCTCAGTGTCAGCCTCCAGCAGCTGTTTTGGGCTGAGGTTGTTTCCTGGCTACCAGAATGTGAGCCTCCTGCGCACCAGACCGGCATTTGTTCTGACATCTGCCATCTAACTGAAAATCAGTCATCATCTAAAGGAAATTCTTCCAAGTTCTCTTGATCAATTCTGGTCAGTTTAACATCCACCCTAAGCTTCCTCTCGAAATTCATCCCCAACACCCCCTAACCCCAAGACCCCAGGCAACTACCCTGCTTTCCCCAACTAGTTCAAAGTTTTCGTTTTACTTCAACGGAAGCACAGGGAGGTTCTAACTTCACGGAGACCCTCCTGCGTCCTGGTCACCGTTTGTTCCTTTCCTGCTGCTGAACTGTGTTCCACCGAATGGGCTCGTCCGTTTCTTTGCCCGCTCACGGGCCGATGGGCACTCCAGCTGCTGCAGGCCTAACTGTTAAGGGCCTGCTGAAGTTTCCACAGCCCCTATGGTTATTACTGCGGCCAGCACGGCTGGACTCCCCATGGCTCGGCATCACTGACGCTTGCTGTGGCTGTTTCTCAAACCTGAGTCATTCTGACAGGTCCACAGCAGCATGTCACTCAGGCTCAGAGTGCGCTTTCCTGATGACCCGACGTTGACATCTTTTCACTTGCTCAGTTGCTACCTGTGTATATTCTTTGGGGAAGTGTCCAAACCTTTCCCCAATGTTGAAAATTAGGTTCTTTGCTTACTGAGTCATAAGAGTTCCTTCTGTAAAGAACCTTTACAAGCCTTTGTGCGTGTGCTCTGTACTGTATCTAACGTGACAAAGGGGAGTAGTTCCAGACCCTAAGCTATTCCTGTCTCATCACGGGACGCACACCTGCCCCGTCATCACCTCCACTCAGCGTTTTAAGCGTCCAAGGAGTCTGATTGTACCAGCAGTCGAGCTTTTACTTGGCTGACCAGAGGTACGTGAGAGGTCCTGAGAACACGTGCTCACACCTTTACCAGAGCTCCTCCGGAACAGTGTCTGCTCGTGGGGCTTGGAAATCCAGTCCCCGCAATGAGCTTGAGGTACAACCAGCTTTGGGAGTAAAACTTCAGCCTAAAGAGGGACAAACTCATTTTTTCTTCATATTTTCCAAAATAACAGAGGAATAGAAAGAAAACATAAAACCACAGAAATAGACAAATTTTACTCCTTAGACTTCATTCTTCTAAGAAACACATTGTTTAACAGGAGACTGAAGTTTATTTATCATATAAACAGGTCGTGTCTGACATGAGAAAATGCTATTTACATAAAACACTATAGACTAAAAATACACAGTATTTGTATTTTAATACAATAGGGTCCCCGGATCCAAACAAGGAAGCCTGATTTCAGGTCTGCATGACACAGTAACCTGCTCTGCCACCAAGAACTAGAGTGGAGGTGGCTGTGCTGGCACTTTCTCAGTCAAGTCCTCCGGCAGCTCATGCGCAGGGCTCGGCTTCCCCAGTGCCCGCGCAGGGGTCTGAGTCCTCCCCTGCAGAACCCTCGCCAGCTTCCTCTTCAGACTCAGATTCCTGACTATCCAGCGATTCAAAGTTATCCAGAGGCTCTCCTTTCAGTCTCTTTTAAAAAACAAACCAAGAGTTTATTGTAAAAACTTTAAAACCCAAGTCCATTACCTGAATGCTAATAACTGGCCCTCAATGTTATAATGAGGTTTTCATGTCTCTCAGTTACATTCACATACAACCCCGTGTCTGTCAGAGGCTCCACTGAGTTAGTGCTGTGAACAACGCTCTCAGGCGGTTACAGCGGCTATTACAGGATTTCCAAATGGAAACCTCAAACATTAAAGTGTGTCACGGCAGGAAAATGTAAGCAATTCAGTACAAAAAAGGTTTTATTTGAAAATCTCTCATCCCATCAACAAGATGATTTTTTGCAAACACGAATAAGCCCAAGACTTATTTTTTAGGCCAAGACTGGTAAAGTAGCAGTCGTGAGGAAAACGAAGCCCCTCCACAGGATGAATTACCTGCTTAACTCAACAAACTCCACAGTGCCGGGCAGGGAGCTAAGACTTACTCTCAGGAGTCCAAGCCCAGAGCCCAGCATGTCCTCACCACGCTCACTGGCTCGGGCTTGCAGAACGGGGACGACCCAGGTCAGGTGTGAACACTCACCTCTAGGAGCTCTGCCATGTGCTGCACGTGCTCTGCTACCTCCGCCAGCTCCTGATTCTCCTTTTGCAGGCGGGCAATCTCGCTGTCCCTCTGTTCGATTTCCTTATGCAGCTATGCGACATCAATCAAGGTCAGTGTTCTGCAGATTTTCACACCACAAACCAACTACGTGCCTCCCAGAACGTAACTGACAGACACATGTGGTACGAAGTTCCTAACAGAGGGGCCGTCTTTGGCTCTCAACACCATAGGCTGCTTTTTGTATAATAATTTTGGTAACAGTCACCTAATTAAACTTTTCTTAGGCCAAAATTAAAGCTAGTTTATATTCCTCTAACCAAATATGCTAAGCAGTGGATGGAATATATATTTTTTAAGACTATGTTTTTATTGATTTTAGAGAGGGGGGAGGAAGAGGGAGATAGAGAAACATCAGCCAGCTGCCTCTTGCACACCCCCTCCTGGGGTTTGAGCGTCACTGGGAATGGAACCGGTGACCTCTTGCTGCACCAGACAATGCTCGGCCCCGAGCCACACCCCAGGGCACGAATGGAATACTGAAATGTAAAAAATGCCACCAATTACTCAGCACTTACTTTCTCATTTTCCTTCAGAGCTTCGTAGAGAGCCTTCCTCCGTTTTTCTGCCACTTCTTTCCAATATTGAGAAGATGGATTTTCTAAAGTAAATCAATGTTTTACATGTAACTCTGAAAACCACCATTACATGCTGCTATAAAAACTCAGTAACTGTTTTATCTATTTAATATACAACTTACAATCTTAGTACTACCCATATTACTTAGCAATGCCCATTTTTATAAAACTGAAGTTAGAAAACAAAGTCAATTTTTCCTATTTTATTTTCCAAATTTTAAGGACTCTGATATGTCCCACTGAGAGTCTGTATAGAGCTCTGTGTTCAGGTTACATGGATCGATTGTTTTAATCTGTCTAATAGTGACCCCAGGTTAAGAGGCTGTGGGCACAATTCATATCAGTATAACAAATAATATTGTCCTTTATTACAATTAAAGTTTCTAAGATAAAAGCTATATATATATATACTTTTCTCATACCTGCGATCATAAGGTCAAATGCTTCTTGGGTAACTCCTCCAAGATCTTTATTTTCACTGTGTTCCGGGACAACAGTAACTCCAGAGCTGGAAGTCTTAGATGCTAGCTGGTCATTCCAATGCTTCGGTTTGGACAAGCCCTTAACCAGCTACGATGGAAATGCATACATCAGCCTCATTTTGCCCTAATGGACAGGAAAGCTGAGTGGACTTGGGACAGAGCAGGCACAGCTTCTGAGGATGTGTGTTTAGAAGAAGAAGCGCCAGGGCCAGACATGCACCGTCAGAGGCCAGAGAGAGGAGGGAAAAGTACAGAGGAGGAGGGGGAGCCACTGGGTGAAGGCAGAAATTAAGAACATCAGAAGAAAAAAATCTAAGACAATGTAGAGCCAAAACATAAATATGCAGAAACTTTAAAAATACACAAATTTGTTAAGAAATTTATAAAAAGCCCAGGGGTTTTGTCATTTATGTATTAAAAACGGAGCACGCATCTGTCTGTATCTTTGTCTTTGGATCTTCTTTAAAAAAAAAATCACCCAATTTAAAACTTCACCAAAATGTATAGGTATATTTTAGGAATTTTATTTGCTGTAACTATTTTGGATTAGACTTGGGCCTAAGCCTTAACTGAAATTATTTTTATTGTTTAAATAATTCCATGCAAAGGCAATACTTCCTACCTGCAAAAGTCTAGACTCCTCCACCCATGATTTTGCCATTTACATACAGAAGTAAATGAAAGAATCTATCATTTGATCCTCAAAACATCCAACATCCCTCCTATAGGTTAATTCATGACGTATTATATCACTTCAGTTCCACCAGTTTTACACCAGCACTCTACTCACAACAATTTCTAACTTCCTCGATTGAATACTTAAAACAAAAATCACTTCTGTGGGGAATACGCAATTGTTATTCTTAAATTATTTCCAGATTTCAATGATTAAGGTACTTCTAACCAAGGAAATCTGGCAAATGTTTTCCATGCTAAGGCAGTATCCTCTCTAGCCCATTCCAGCCCAATAATACTTACCTCATTTTCTCTCCCCACCAGAGATCCAGCTGTGGAAGGCTGGATCATCTTCAGGGTTCTCCTTGGGACAGGACTGTTCTAAAAGCCAAGAGAGTCCATTAGCTGGTTACTGAATGCTATATGGATCGTTATTGCCTTAGCCCTACTATAACTTAACAAAAGGAAAATACCAAGAACACTAGTACAGGGAAGGGCAAAATATTTACAGTTGTGAGTATACAAAACAGAATTTATCCCAGTATTACTACATATTAATTATTGTATTATTTTCTAAACAACTGTAAATCTACTTTTTTGCCCCACCCTAAATTTGGTCTGCTATATAATTTTATAATGCTACGTATGAACAAGACACTGGTTTAACCAACCAGGAACTTATTTCTCTAAAATTATAATACAGTTTGAAGAATTTCTAAGAATACATCATATCACCCAAACTTGATACACTTATGACAGAAACCCAGGAAACAGGTAAATGAGGGGGAAGGTTAATTATTCCCACTGCCAAATACTTCTCCCCCTAATCAATAGGATTCGTCTCAGACTTCCTTTGAATCATGACTATCCCCTAACACGTTTCCACGTGTTCACCAAAGGAACACAGTTTAAGAACATACTTGACATAAAACTGACATACATGCAATGGGACCCCTTACCTGACTATACAAGCAGTTTGCTTCAAGCCCATTCATTAGGAGGCAGCTGAAATGTCAGTGCTTGAGGGACACTAAATACTGTAAAAGTCCCCAGCTATTGTTTTGGAAAAAATATAGCCTTCCTTGTAATATGTAAATACCTTCCTGTATATTTCCTGATCTGAGAGCTCTCTCTAGTTTTGCAAAAAATCATTAGTTATTCTGCCACCATGGGACAGCAAACAATGGCGGTGCTCAAACAAGGTCAGCGAGAACATGACACCAGAGCAGTGTGGGAAAGCTGCTGACTGCACACTGCACGCCAGGACAAGAGCTCACCGTTCCCACGGTCGAGTTTCCCGAGCTGACTATCATCTCACTGTTTAATTGGAAAACAAACGGCAGCTACTGTGAGAACAAAACCACACCAACATTTCAGATGTAACCTAGGTCAGTCCACAGTCTCCAGACAAATAAACAAATACAACTTTGAAGCCTTCAATAATAGGTGTTCATTTAAGTGCTTGCTACTAACAATGGCCAAAGAAGCCAGCTAAGTTACTGTCACAAAAAAGGACCATTTCCAAGATTTAACTTTTATAATGTAAGCTTTATAGCATCTATCTCCCAAAACGTAATATTGCCATTATCGTTTTCTTTACACAGACTATGCACTGGAATACTAGACTCCTTACAGCCAAAAAGGTTCTCATATATTACGGGTCTTAATCTTTTTAGGGAAAAAATTGAGATTCTGTGATCCTCTTTTTTAAAAAAAAAAAAAAAAAAAAAAAGCACACATAAAATTTTGCATATAATTAGCAAAGAATCCATGAACGAATGAAAACAATGATAATAATAATGTTGTTTACAGAATGCACTGAAAACTATTAGAACTAATAAGCAAGTTCAGCAAGGTAGCAGGATTCAAGATCAAGATACGAAAGCCAAATGTGTTTCTATACAGGAGCAATGGCGTAAAAAATAAAATATTTTGAAAAAATTCACAAAGGTAGTAAACTACAACGCATCACTGAAAAAAAACTTCAAGACTTATATGAGTGGGAAGACAGCCCATGTCCGTGGATCAGAAAACTTAATATTCAACCATAATTAACTATTTAATGGTTCTTTACTGTTACCTTTCCTCTGGCCAAAAAATCAGTAACAGAAATGACAGCCAGGCTAAATTTAGCTAAGTTATGTCAAAACACGTCTACGCAAAAGCTTTCCACACGGAGGAAAGTGGCCCTATCACGTACCTTCACATGCCCTGGGGTCCCTTCTCGTTTCTGCTTCATTGTGGGGTTCATTGTGCCCCTGGTGAAGCACCAGAGCAGTCAGTCAAGAGCTGGCTGTGGCTGGCACCTGCAGGCGGAGCCCAGGCGTTCACTACCGCAGGGTGCAAAGCTCTCTCAGCGCTGCCAAGGACTCGGGTGACTCTTGATACCTGTATTTTATATAAACACAACACACAACAATTCTGGTTGGAAAAAATCTTGCTGCAAAAGGAAAAACATGTATATTCTAAACAAATGTACAAAACACGTTCGTGTCCTGGATGAAGTACGGGGCTGTCAACATCTGAGAAATGTCACCAGGAAAGACGAAGCAGATACCTGGCTGTGCCCCAGCCAGGCCTGCAGAACAGCACCCAACGTCCCCCTTTCAGAGGCTGACAAGCTACGATAAACTCGGCTCCGCTAACTGGCAACACCTTGGCAGTGGCTTAGTATCTGATCAAATGAGACTGTGCGTTTACATGTGTAGGAAATTATGCACCACCCGGAGCTGAGACCCCGAGAGAAGCAAGGAGAGGGCAGCAGATAAAGGGATGTGTGATGTTAATCGCACCCGGGCCAGGCGAGGCTCTGCTTGGCCCCCAGCCGTGTCCCCAGTGGTCCCCGACCTGTGGCCACGCCTCCTCAGTCAGTGGGGCTCACACGTGGACCGCGCAGCTCTCACACGTCTGGGTGCCCTGGGAGATGCGCCCTCGTTTCTGTTCTGTTTCTCGTGAAGCAAATGCTGGGCGGCACCCGCGAGACTGAGCCAGGGTGATGCCAACCTGGGTCGCCGCGGCCCGGGACCCGCAGCCATTCAGTGGGTCAGCCACGCCGTTCAGAAAGAAGCCACCGATCGGGATGGAACCGCAAAGGCGGGAGGGCGTGGGGAGCGCGGGCTGCGGGGAGATGGTCCCGCTCCGTGGCCGGTCTCACGCGGCCGGGCGGCGGCGCCCTGAGCTGCGACGTGAAACGCGCTTCGCCCGCGCCCCGTCCCTCGCCCGCGCCCACTCCACTCTCAGTTCTTCCCACCAGCCTCAGGACGCGCCGGGCCCGGGTCCGAGGGCGGCGCCGACACGCGGGGGGCCGCGGTCACCGACCCCAGGCCGCTGCTCACAGGGGGCCGAGGCTCAGCGACCTTCTTCCGGGGCCCAGCGAGCGCAGCCCCACTCCCCCGCCACCCCCACCCCGATCACCGCCAGCCGCGGGTCCAGGCGGTGGACGCGCCGCCTCCGGGACGGGCCCGCGCGGGGCCGAGTCCCGCACTCCGCCCGCAGGTTCCAGACTCCGACCAGCAGGGGGCGCTGGGCGCAGCAGCGCCAACCAATAGGGAGCGCAGACGGGAGCGCGCCAAATTCGGCCCAGCCAATGGGGCGGCCCCGCGCCTCGCCCCGCCCCGCCCCCGTCCCAAATCCTACTCACCGCGACCCGGCGGAGTCTCGGGAGGACCGCAGCCCGCGGGAGGCAGCGGGAAGCGGCTTGTCGGGCAGCCCCCGCGGCCGCCTCCGGCCCCTGCGCTCACTCGCGGGAGGGACCCGGCAGCGGCGCCGCGCACGGGACGCCCGGCCTCCGCCCAGCGGCCTGCAGAGCTCGCCGACTCCGCTCGCGGGCGCCGGCGGTCGCGTGACCCCGCCGAGGGGCGTGGCCTCCCGGACCCGGCCAATCGCCGCCCGCCTCGGCCCCGCCCCTGCCCGCGCCTGCGCGATGGGCGCGGCGGGCCCCAGCGCCAGGAAGTGGCGGCGCGGTCGCGGGTCCGGACCCGGAGCCTGCGGGCGGGACGGCGCTGCGGGCGGGGGGCCGCACACCCGGGCTGCGCACGTGCTGCGCGTGCGGTGCGCGACCCCCGCGGTCTGCGCAGCGCTGGTTCCGCGGGCTCCCGCCCCACGCAGAGCCTTCATTTTCGGGCTTTTTTTGCGTTTTGAGGCTTAGGGCTCGGGAGGCGCTCGGGCACCACGTGGGCCCCAGGTGCGGGACCCCGCTGCCCTGCAAGCCCGGCCACGGGACCTCAGACGGCGGCCAGCTTCGCTTATTACTCGGCCAGACCCTCGGTGCAGCAGGCCACGGCGTCTGCCACACCTCCGCAGGTGTCACTAGCCCGTGTCCCCGTGTCTCAGCCTCCTCGCCACACCTCCGCAGGTGTCACTAGCCCGTGTCCCCGTGTCTCAGCCTCCTCGGCGGAGGGAAGGTGTCCCCGCCCCGCTTTGAGCACGTGGTTTCCCATCCGTGCCCGCGACCCTGCTGCCCCCCCCCCCCCCGGACTTCTTTGGACGACACAAAACGTAAGGAGCATCGTCGAGTGGCTCTGGCTTCGTTTGAGGGAAATATAAACGTGAAACCTAAATTCACAAAGGACACAACCCTTGGCCTGGGGACCGTCGGACGACTGGGTGTCCAGAGAGAATGGTGGCGAGCAGGGCACCGTGTCCCTCACCTTGAGACACAGCCAGTCCCCTAGTGACCCGCCGAGTTCCGCGGGCACCACGTGGTCAGTGGGGTCACGGGACAGAGCCCCACCGGGTAAGTACCGTTCAAGAGCCTGGGAGGAGTTACACTCAGGTGGCTGGCACGCGGTCCAGGAGAAAGCAGAGTCCATAGTGACGTTTCTTTCCAGAGCTGAAAAGCTGGGAAGGAAAACAGCTGCATGTGAAAGTGGGGAGCAAGCCAGAGGGCAGAGCCTGGAGGTTCCCCGAGTGGGTCACTTGCGGAGCTGTGAGAGGACCGGCCGTTTCCAGGCGGCCTGAAACCCACGAAGCCAAACGCCGCCTGTACTTGCTCAGAAGACTGGTTTCTTTGGAATGGTCTGGGGACTTAACTCTGTGCGTTTCATTGTTTGACTTTGTTTCCACATCCCAAAGGGGATGGCACCCAGCTTAGGAAACATCGTGAAAGCCCCAGAGCCTGCAGCAACCCTTTCACCTGCTTAGGTCAGGCCCCTTCGGCTCTCCTGCTGCATGATCAGCTAGTTTATGTGTGACAAGTGAATGCAGATCTATACCTGTGCCATCCGGGTGGGTGGCCACTGGCCGTATATCAGCTGTTGGGCCCAGGGGGCCTCAGAGGACTGGATGGATCGCCTGAGGTTTGGGGGTGGGGGCTCTTCTTTCCTGAGTTCACCTCTGCACCTGTACTCAGTAGCCGGGCGGGTGCTGACGCTCACTCAAAGGAGCACCCTACTGGGAGGAGGTCCCTGTACCATCTCCCTTTACCTGGCTCTTTTGCCCCTGGCCAGGAAGCAAGGTGACTTCTGGCAGATGGCAAACAAAACCACAAACATTTTCCTGGAAAGTGTTGTGCTTGGCACTGCTTTGCTCAGAGGGGCCCTGGGCTTGCCAAGAGCACAGAGCTGAAGGGAATGATGCCCTCAACTCCCTTCCTTTTTAAAATCTGGACTGAAAGGACTTGCTAGAGAACACACTTAATTCTCACAGAAAGTTTAATTCTCAAGTAGGGACTAATAAACTTGAAATTTAAATTGTAGGTAAAATTCAGCTTAAGTTTTACCAAACATCACTCTACAAATAGCTCTGTGAGAATGAAGTGTGTTCTGTAACAAGTCCTTTCAGCCCAGTTGTCGGCAGCGGAAACAGCACTGGGGGTCAGTCCAGTGGCGCCTGACCGGCCAGGTTCAGCAACCTGGGTATTTGGGTTCTAGTTAGGAGAGAATTCAGAGCCAAGACGCGTACTGTAACAACATTTATTTGGTAAATCACAGAGGTAGAAGTAATTTCTAGAAGAAACAAGTTATAGAGGCAAAGGAAGGGCCCTTGGAGCTTGGGAGTGAGGAAGTTAATGGTAACGTGCCTGGGGGGTGGGGGAAGGCAAAGGCCAAAAGGCTCCAGCTGCTTCCAGGAAGGAAAACGTTGGGTCCTCTGTCCTAATGGTTTTAAGGGAGGAGATTTTAAGGGTGGTCCCAGGGGACGATTTAATAGAATATTCAGCAGCTTTCCAGGTGTGTCCTTTCAGGGTTGTGGTTTCCACTGATTGATTGGTCAATGTCATTATCCAATGCAGCTGGTCCTGAGGTCAGCTGTGGCTGGTTTTGTTGCTCTGCTGGGCCTGGAGCTGAAATACAACTGAGGCCTAGATGTTCTCTCTAGGGAGGAAAGGTCAGGGTCCAACCCACAAGACCAGTGATATGCTAGGGGAGGGAAGGCCACCCTGGGGGGCGGGGGGGGGGGGAGGTCCCACCCTACAATTGTCCTTTACTAGGCATCCAGGGCTTTCCATCCTGGTGACCTTCTGTATCTGGCCCATCGTCCTTGCTCTGCTCATCACACAGACTCTCTTTTAAAAAGGGGGGGTGGCGGTGGGAGAGGAGAATCGATGGAGTAAAACAAATCCAGCAGAACAGTGAGCAAAACCGCAGTGACCTTTCCTGAGCAGAGCGTGTAGCTGTCCTCCACTCTAAGCTGCGTAGTATTTCATTGTGCAGATGCACCATAATTTCATGATTATCTACCTTGTCCCCAAATCAGGGTCATTTAGGGTTGTATCCAGTCCTGTGTTTTTACAAACGGCTGCTATGGAGTCCTCACAGCTGGAGTCAGAGCGACTGATTGACCCAGAGACAGTGCCGTCCGTCTCTTACTGTGACCGTGTCTCCTCGGACCCACTTCCTTTTCCTAAGTGTCAGCTGGCAACAGAGTCAAACTCACAGAGCCCTCGTGAGGATCCGCGTCAAGTGCCCGGCTTGCTGCCTCATGTATAGTAAGCTCTCGACAAATACGAACCACTCTCACTTCCCAACTTTATCTGCATCTGAGTTTCTCTGCAGCATGAGGTCCAACCCGCGGAGCTACCTGGCCGGGGCCGGGTTTTGTTTGTTTTTAAGTAAGAAAATTGGATAATCAACAAAGTGCAGGAAATAAATTAGCGTGTAAGATGAGCATTAATAAGCAATGTATGTTTATAATTGGAAAAGAGAAGTTTAAAAAAGTGAATTAGCCTAAAAGCAAGATAGTGTCCCCTTTTTTCCAAATATGGTAAAGCTATAGCAGCTACAGATTTAACGGAAGTAAAACAACCTGTTATTGGGAAGTCACAGATGCCTTGGTTTTGGACTTTGTTGGCTTTTAAAAATGAAACGGCTGTCCATTTTATTTCCCATTCCATGTTACATACTGAGTACTCTCAAATAGCTACTTAAAGGATCCCAATCAGAATATTTTAATAATAAAATAATCTTCATGGGGCTTCTTCCTTATGAATTCACTGAGATAATTAAGTAAAGGAAGGAATCATTAAAAAGATAATATCCTTTCTTCTGTCCACAACATCCCTGGTCTGTCTCCCGCTTCCTGTAAGGACACATCATATTGCATTCAGGCCCACCCTAATGACCTCCTTTGACCTTAATTTCATCTTTGAAGGCCCTTTCTCCAAGTGCAGCCACATTCTGAGGTGTGCTGGGAGTTAGGACTTCCACATATGAGTTTGGGGGGTGGGGGGACACATAATTCACTCGGTCACGGTCACTCAGGCCAGAAAGCTTCGTCTTCTTTATTCAGCTTTGTCATCTTCTATCCAGATGTTTGGTCGTCTAGGCTTTTTCTATTAAATTTCTAAATCTGTGTCTTCACCATTCCCTATGCCCTTCTCAGGCCTTAATGAAGTCTGTTTCCACGCCTGGCCTTCATACGGCCTTTATAATCCGACCTACCTTATTTTATCTTTTGGTATTTTCATTAAAGCCATTCACGTATGTAACAAACATAAATGCTTGTCATGAAAGGGAGCGGTCCTCAGCCCAAACCCCAGCCCACAGCCCAGAAGCAACCTTCATATGGCTTCTTTGATCTGGCATATGCTGGAGGAAACTCTACATAATACAAGTGTTTTTAAACTGCATCTACTTATCAATTTAGACATTCTGCCCTTTATGAAAGATAAGAATTCGGCTCAGAAACTACCCCCATACCACCCTGCCTCTTCCCCTGATGAGCTCCAATGCGCTTGTTTTGTTGCTTTCGCTTTTGGTGTCTCATCTGAGAAACCACTGTGCTTTCCACGGAATCCCTTTTTTGTCCACAAAGAATGTGTTTTTAAAGAAAACAAAAACAAGCCCTGCCGGGCGCGGCTCAGGGTTGAGCGTCGCCCTAGGAGCCAGGCGATCGGTTCGATTCCCGGTCGGGGCACAGGCGGGGGTGGGGCCCGACCCCCAGCAGGGGGCGTGCGGGAGGCGGCGATCGTGACTCATCACTGAAGCTTCTCTCTCCCTCTGAAATGGATAAAGACGAACCAAAAAAACAAAAAAAAAACTCTTCTGTGGCGATGATCATGCATAATCATCATGTTTTAAACCGATGTCACGAACAACTTGAAATCTTCTATTTTACACCCTTGTGAGTTTTCCAGGCATCACGTGGAGCCCAGGGAGGCACCTGCACGGCGCTGGCTTTACCTTTCAAGGTCAGCAACCTTTGGAAACCTCCGGAATTCCACCCTTTCGTTCTGGACAATTTATACTGCGGGGTGGGTCCAAGGATTCTTTTGGCTGAAGGGTGAAGAAGCGTTATGCAGGCGACCTGCCTGGGTTCACCAGGGGACGGGCGGGACCCACAGCCTCCAGAACTGCACCCCAGGGCGCAGCGCCTGAGGCCGCACCGGCCCCCTGACGTCGTCGCGGCGTCTCCGTGGGCGCGGCGAGCTCCCGAAAAACCGACGGACGACTCCCCGGGCCAAGGACCTGCGGCGCCGTGGCGAAGGGCCACGGAGCCCTCTCCCGGGCCGGGGCCCGACAGACACTGCTCTGAAGGACGGGGACCCAGGCGCCCCGAGCCCCGAGCCGCGCCCAGCGCTCGAGGACCGCCCGGCGGCCGCTCCACGCGGGGCCCGCGGGGGCCGCTCCCAGCTGCGCGCCGGGAAGTGACGCCCGGCCCGGGGCTCCGGGCGCCACGGGGTGGCCACGGAGGGCGGCGGCCACCGGCGGGCTGGGACCTGCGCGGTCGCTAAAAGAGGGGAGCACCGCCCCAACCTCCGACACACCCGCGACCCCCTCCCCCCGCCCGCGTCTCTCCTACGCCCCGCCCCCTCTCCGTCCGCGGGCTCCGCCCCGCCCCGCGCCCAGCCCGCGTCTCAGAGGCGCACGGGACTCCGGAAGAACAGTTCCATCCGGGTGCTTTGCCGGGGCGGGCGTGGGGCGTGGCTTTATGACGACAGGGGGTGGGCGGAGCCAACTCCTGGGCCCTGGACTTCCGGACGGAGGGGGCGGAGGGAGAGTGGGCCGCCTCGTCCCCGCCCCAAGGACGCTCCATCCTGGACAGGGGGGGCGTCTCTATTCTCAAACCCCCGTTTGAGGGGGAAACGGCGGTTAAGCAGTGTCCCTTCAAAGACTCCGCCCCCTGGTCTAGTCCTGTCCGCACCCCCGCCGCCTGCTCGCCTCGCCTCCGGCCCGAGTCCCCGACCCCCGCCCCTCAGGCTCCTCCCCCGCCTCTCAGGCTCCTCCCCCCCGTTCCCAGGCCGATGGTGCGGCCCGCGGGCGCGCAGGCGCAGCGAGCTCGGGGCGGTGCCGCGCAGGGGCGGGTGACGCAGCGGCGCTGCTGCCATTTTAAGTTGTTTGTTCTGGCTTCTCGTCTCAAACGCGACTTTCCCCGGACCCGGGAGGCGCCGAGGCCGCCGCCGCTTCCGCAGCCACCGGTGGCGGGGAACGAACCTGTGCCGCCGCGGACGCTCGCCTTCCGCTCGGCTTTCCCGGCCTGCGCGACCCGCCGCCGCCGTGGGCAAGGAGGACTCAGAGCCGATGCTCGGACTGAAATAACTTTACTTGGGGTTGACGCGGACCGACCTTAGCGCAGGGCTCCCTCCCGCCTCCCTCCCCGCCGCGGGCCGCCTCTCCCTCCCTCTTTCTCTCCCGCCGCCGTCCCCGCCTCCCGCCGCCGGGGCGCCGAGCCAGACTATGGGTCCCAGGTGGGGGCTGCGCGGCGGCAGCAGCGCGGGCGGCCCGGCCCCAGTGCGCGCCGCAGCGGGGATGGGGGGGCTCCGTTGGCTGCTGGTGTTCTCTTGACATGGCTCCCGCCCGAGCCGCGAGCAGCGCCCCCGCCGCCGCCACTTCCGCCGCCGCCACCGCGCCGCCCGCGGGCTGCGGCTAGAGGGCCCGCCGCCCGTCGGCCCGCCACCGCCTGGACACCCGCGCTCGGGAAACATGGTCTGTTCAACGCGAGGGCGCTAACCCGGGAGCTTCGTTTCTTTTTTTGGGGTGGGGGGTGGGCGTACTTTAAAAAAACAAACAAACCACATTAACACAACTCTTTCCTTCTCTTCCGCCGATCCTCCCCGTTTGCTTGTCCCGCCTCCTGTCCCCTGGCGGGAGTTGTTTCCACGATGAAATGAGAGAGAACCCGAGGGATCCAGTGTCTCGCGTGGTGCCAGTGAGTCGCTGCCGCTGAAGGCCGAGGGTGGGGGCGGGGCCGGGCGGGCGGCGAGCGGTCCCCGGGCTCGGCCTGGATTTGGGGTTAGCGCCCGCCGCCTCGGCCTCGGCGATGCCCGCGGGCTCGGTCGGGGCGCAGTCCTAGGGAAGCTCCCCTGGGGCACGTGGGCCGCCTCGCGGCCAGGGGTGCTGCCTGACCACAGCCCGAGGGGTCCTTCCATCGCGTTCCGCACCCTTGCCCTGCGCCACCATGGTTCTCCTGGGCAGCAGCCGCCGCCGCCGCCTGAGGGTGAAGTGGGTGATGGGGAAGTTGGAAATGACTCCGCGGTTTTTCCTCCTGGCTCCTTTGGGCGACAGCTGCCCGCCCCCGGTATACACTGTAGTTGATCGCAGGGAAACCCTGAGCCTCTCCCCTTCCTTCTCGACCGACTTTGCACTGTTGTCATTGCCCGCCACCAAGAGTAGCCAATAACAAGCACTGACGATACGCAGCACTAGTGGGACCTGAAATAACTAAGAGTAATTAGGGACTGCAGCCATGGATCGGGCTGGGTAGAATCCAATTGGGTGTTTCCGTTTCATTCACCTTCCCTGTTTTGGTGTTTTGGGGAGGTTTTTTCCCCCCTCTCTCTTTTCTCTTTTTTGGTATTTGGAAAGCAAGGGTCACACTTTCCCCTCCCTGTTCCTTTTCACAGTCCCTTTTCTAAAAAAAGGGGAAAATCCGGATGGATTTTAAGGATTGGACTGGTGTCAGCGGTGTTTTATTGCACACCTAGATCCTGGTCATAGGCTTTTTATTCCCCCCAAAGCCTTTATTTTGGCAGGTAAGCCAAATGCGTTTTCCAAAAAATTAGTTCAAGTATTTCTTCCTCTTTCTTTCCTTCCTCCCCTCCCTTTCTCCCATCCCGCCTCCGACGTTACTGTCAGAACATGACTGGGCAGCACCTTTTGTTTCTCAACCCTGTAATATGACAGTCTGCTAATATTGCCAGAAGGTGCAGATTTGGGGTTACAGTCGTGACTTTAGCTATTCAATCATATTAGCAGGGAAAAAATGACTTGTTTCTGTTGTACTTGAGTCTTAAGAAAAAGTGCCCATAGTTTAGTGACAATTTCCAAAGGCTTTAGTACCACCTGTATCTCAAAATGGGGGACCCAAACTCCCGGAAGAAACAAGCTCTGAACAGACTACGTGCTCAGCTTAGGAAGAAAAAAGAATCTCTAGCTGACCAGTTTGACTTCAAGATGTACATTGCCTTTGTATTCAAGGAGAAGGTAATTTAAAGTTCTTACTGTGAATTAGCACACGTGGTTTTTTAAGTTGTTAAATAACAGTGGGACTATGAGCTTAAAGAGTGGTTGGCAAAAGTGTCCTTTGTATGCTTTGATTGCCACCTTTGGGGGAAATTCCCCAATCCGCAGTTGGAGTGTAACTGAATGGAAGGGTGGTGCTCACTGGTTTGGATTTAATTCTAACACTCAGCAGGTCCGCTTTCAGTTAACTTGAGGTGGGCAGCATTAACATTGTAAAATTCTCATTTATGCTTTAGAGTAAATTTCGTTTATGTAGAGTTAGAGAACCTTGTAACTGAATTTAAAGATGGATTAATGTAAAGTATAAATAGATGAATTGGAATAAAAATGTTGGTTAAAAATAGTCTGTTCAAGTCCAGGATATAGGTACCTTCCTCATAGTACATGTAATAGAGTGCACTCTACTTTTAGGAGCAATTAAATACTCAAGTGGTTAATTTGTGTAGAAGGGCAATTTATTAAAATTAAAGGTGAAATGGGAAGTTTAGATATTTTTGGTCTTAACCAGAATTTCACAGTTAAATAGCAAATAATGAGTTGTGAGTCATCGAGGAGAAACATGGTAAAGTAGTAGTTTTTTGCAGCTTAAAATAATGGCAATTTCTTAATCTCTGACAGTGATATTAGGTTATGAATATAGGAAATATTAGGATTCTGCACTTAAATTGTGAGCTAATTTTAGATCAGTAATGTAACTTTAGTGGTATCTATTTAATACTTGTAAGTTCCCTGGGTTTTTACCCCACTCTTAACTCAGGTTATGGGGCTAAATGCTCTCGCTGCTGCTAGAGTATATATAGCTAGCGTTGTAAGGTGCTTTCAGAAGTGGTCGTTTTGAGTGGTTGCTCCCAGGTTGAGTAGAACCGAAGATTTACTTCTCCATTCTCCGCTTCTGGTAAATAAGTTGACTGGAGAATCGATAAGATCCGATTTTGGTTGATACTGTAGTGCAGGTTCACTAGAAATGAATCCAAGATAGAAGTGGTGAGGCTCAATCTTTGTATTTAATCCAGAAGATGCCCCACACTGTACCATCTGGTTCTTTAACCTGAGAAAACCTGTTTTTATTCTGTGAATGGAGAGGGTTCAGGCACTTGTCCCAAGCAGTTCATGAATTTTATAACCAGAATTGGTGGCAAGCACTTGGTCTGAACTAAATTTAAAACTCAGTTTGGTAGAGTTTTTCTCTTCAAATATTGACATTTGTAGTTATATACTATCCAGAAGGAATAATGGAAAATGACCTTTTTAAAGAGTAAAACAATTTGTTTTGAAAACTTTGTCTTTAAACTGCTGAGGTTTTAATTTAGCTGTTTGTGGAACCAGTTAAATGAAATTATGTCAAGAGTAAATCACTTTTTTTTTTTGTACCTGAGGGATGCTGGTGTTTGTTTCTCACAACATTTGAGAAATAATGTCTTAAATACTGTGGATACCAAAATGCTATGAAACCATGTGGCTAAACATCTGACAGCCTGTTTGGTTGGGGTTGGGGGTTTCGGGAGAACAGAAGGGTTTGCCTATTTGAAAATCTGTGTTTTCAGCACAAAAAGTAGTTTATTTAAGAATTTTGCTGAGTTAGAATAAAGTTATGTGACATTGTAATGTGACTGAGTGTTAGAAGATAGTATGTTACCAGTGGAGTGATACACCTTTTTTTTTTTTCTTTTAGAAGAAAAAATCAGCACTTTTTGAAGTGTCTGAGGTTATACCAGTCATGACAAATAATTATGAAGAAAATATCCTGAAAGGTGTGCGAGATTGCAGCTATTCCTTGGAAAGTTCCATGGAGCTTTTACAGAAGGATGTGGTACAGCTCCATGCTCCTCGGTACCAGTCTATGAGAAGGGTGAGCTTTGTGCTTAAGTCTGGATTTGGTGCATTATAGTGAGTTCAGCTTGCATCCCCCCCAACCCCCCTCCAAGAATGTGTAGTTACTGTGGTCATGAAAAGTTGACTTCAAATAGACAACTTTTCTTCTGTGGTGTTACACTGATAATGGTGAGCATTATTGCCTTGAGTAATGTTTTATATTGTCCCTTGGGTTCTTTTTAGGGGGAGAAATAATCTCCTCCTCCTAATAAATAAGAAACTTAAAGTAGAAGATACTGTTGCTGCCCACCTTCTGAACTTCTGCAACTCATTGAAAATTAATCCGGCATATTTGCATAAGAGACCCCCCCCCCCCAATTAGTGGTAGGGTCAGGGCGGAGACTGGAGAAAACCATGCACTACTGGCCTGGAAGAGGTTTATTGGCCTCTGGAAATTAATATTGCTGAACTGTGATAAGAGGAACATCAGCATATAACAACGGTAGCATTTCAGTTGTATTAAGAAGGTAGCGATTCATATTAGAAGTTTCAGAATACCTTTGCTTAAATAGTTCTGATTTTGAAGAATGGAACTAAAGGTTCAGGGACTTAAAAAAAAACAATCAGAGCTGTAGTTGGAGTCTTCACCATGCACTGGTGAATTTAGGTCTTGATGGAGGAACAAGGTTGAGTGACTATGGACTGGACAAGATAAGAATTAGACTCCCCAGTTGCATATGGTCCTGTTCCTGTTTCCTCGTGTAAAACGATATATATGGGCCTTTCGTGCTGGGCATTGCTTCTGTAGTCAAGCCATGTAATTTGTGACTTTCCTCCTTATAGCTCTGTCTCTAGGAAAGTAATTTTCTCCTTTTTTTCTTTGTTATTTTATAGGACGTGATTGGCTGTACTCAGGAGATGGATTTCATTCTTTGGCCTCGGAATGACATTGAAAAAATTGTCTGTCTCCTATTTTCTAGGTGGAAGGAATCTGATGAGCCTTTTAGGCCTGTTCAGGTATTTTATTCTAAAATGAGGTGGTGAGCACCTAAATGAATGAAAACGAATAGGGTCTGAAAGAAATTCTTGGGGGTATGTTTCTAATGTATCTCAAGTCCCTTTTGTCCTTTGAGTGTTGTAATGCAAGAGGAGAAAGCATTTGGATTGTAGAGTCTCTTGAGAATGAGGTGGCTCTTGGCTTCCCAGTGTTTGAGATTGTGGCCAGAGGAAATCTCTTAAGGTCAGCATTTGTTGATGGGGGGGGGGGGGGGCATGGATAAAGTTGGCAAGACCTCTTCCCCTGTACCATACATGCTCCTAAAATAGTAGTATACGTAACCTTCCTGGTGATAGAATTTTCTGTGAAGAGAATGTCCTGTATCTCAAAGGACTGTTCCTGAGGGTGGCCACTAGCTGTAGGTGGTGATTGAGCATTTGAAATGTGGCCAGTGTTCCTGAAAAACTGAATTTTAAATTACATTTTAATTAGGTAGCCATATCTACTAGTGCATATGAGAGCATAACTGTATGCGTGTTTCACATCGTGTAGCATATCTGTGGTCACGTACATGTTTGTGTTTTTTAAATAGGCTAAATTTGAGTTTCATCACGGTGACTATGAAAAACAGTTTCTGCATGTGCTGAGTCGCAAGGACAAGACCGGAATTGTTGTCAACAATCCAAACGAGTCCCTGTTTCTCTTCATTGACAGACAGCACTTGCAGGTGGGCAGGGACCATGTGGGGGCTGTTTTAATGCTTTATTTTTGATTATCAAACTGTTCTGTGCAAGTTACTTGATTTTGTTTTGCCCCTTTGACACTGCTATGCAGACCTGGGCCTCACCCTCATACAGTGGTCCCCAGACCAGTTTTGTATATTAGAACTGGCTGGGGCGCATTTTTTTTTTTTTTTAATTTGATTTTCCAGAGAGGAAGGGAGAGAAATAGAAACATCCATTTGTTGCTCCACTTATTGATGCATTCATTGGTTGATTCTTGTATGTGCCCTGACTGGGGATTGAACCCACAACCTTGGCGTAACAGGACAACACTCTAACCAACTGAACTACCGGCCAGGGCTTGGCACATGGGTTTCTTCATTTTAAATGTGACCACCTCATCTACATACACAGACTGCAGACATTGCAGAGGCCACCAGTTTTTTCTTTGGCCGTTTTTAGAGGTGCTACAATGAGAAGGTGAACTTTCGACTTATCTTTTATTCTGCATACATTCTTCATTTATTTGTAGTCATTCTTACTCTGTTTTCCTGTATCTGAATTCTTAAGGTCCCTGTGGGTAAGAATCATCATTTATTCTCTTACTCTCTGCTTTGTCACTGTGTCCATATGTGCTTAATAAGTTGTGGGAGATTGATTTCATGTGGCCATCGGTCACTTGTGTTAAAGTCTTACTTATTAAGAATATTAAAACTTTTTCCCCCTCCAGACTCCAAAAAACAAAGCTACAATCTTCAAGTTATGCAGCATCTGCCTCTACCTGCCACAGGAGCAGCTTACCCACTGGGCAGTTGGCACCATAGAGGATCACCTGCACCCTTACTTGCCCGAGTAGAGTGCTGACAGCAAGTGGAGACGGTCAGAGTGCAGCGGCAATTTTTTCTTGTTTTCTTACCACTTTATTCTTTCAGAGTTTAAAGAAAATGGACTCATGCACAGAACACTATGCATTTTGAAACTTGTTCATCCTGGATTTTTTTTTTTAATCATTTGTATCTCAGAACTTTAACAAATTAGATGTCTCCTGCACAGACTGTGTGAAAGAAGATGCTTTGCATCTTTGCTGCACTGCGTCAGCATCTTAAAAATGTGAAGTGAAAGGACTGTGTACACTGAAATGCTTGGTGTATCTGAAAGCACCAGGTGACACTCGTGGTTGATGGTCTTCCATTTGTGCTGGCTTTTGCCTCTGACATCTGTCATCAGTATTTAGAGGGTGAGAAGTGAATGTAAGAGGTATAAGTAACATTTTAAAAACTTGATAGCTTTGCTATAATCACCGTTGTTCCTGAGCACTATCAGATTCATTCCAATGACCAGAAGTGGTTGTTCAAAAAAATACAACCACGGGAAAGAAATCTTAAATGAAAAAAGCATCTCATTGTAGGCATTCGTGCCTCATATTTTACTGGGCCATGTTTGTTTCCTGGTACTCACAAGTACGTGTGTTTTATTTCCAGATCGCTTTCCCAGGCTGCTGTTACAAAGTTTTCTGTGTGGACACAGACACAGTAAAGCAGATCTGGAGTCTCAAGTGGCTAAAGCAGCTATCAAACAGAGATACGTTCATAGCTGCGGAAACCAGGATAGGCAGAGGACTTTCCTTTTGGTTTTTGTTTTGTTTTTTGGTTTTAAAGAGAGATTTCTATTACAAAGAAAAAAGTTCCAGTGAATTGTGCAGAAATACTGGTTTCTACACCATCCTTAAGAAAATCTTAAGGGTGTTTTTTTGGAGTAGAAAAAGTTACTAAAGTTGAAATCTTAAATTGTAAAACCACCATTGAGTGTCAAAGTTATAAAAGCAGAATTCATTTTGTGCAATGAACATAAGGAAAGACTACTGTATAGGGGTTTTTTTGTTTGTTTTTTCTTTTAAATGAAGAAGAGCTTTGCTTGAGGGTTGCATACTTTATTGGAGTAAATCTGAATGATCCTACTCCTTTGGAATAAAACTTAGTGCTTACTGGTTTCCAATTGTATTTAGCTTCTGGTTGGAATTTGAAAAATGAAAACCTAAATAAAATAGGTGAAAGTTCCCTGACTGTTCAGGTGAATGCACAAAACTTGAAGTTGTAAGTTTTTTTCCTAAGCTCTGGGTAGGTGTTACTGATTACCTTAGGGGGTTATAGTTCATGGCTAAACAGTCAATTCAGAAGAAAAACCTGGCCATTGGGTTTGTAATTTCAACCAGGATAGCAATCAAGGACATTTTGTCAGCTTTTAACAGTTACCAGCCTGGCCTTGTTTCATGGAAAAGAAAAATAGTAATAATTCCAAAATGGTTTCATACGTTTCCTAATTAGTCGATTTGAAGTAACACTGGTGTAAGCTCTCGCCCTACATTAACCTTGCGTGGGAAAGGGATGCTTGCCCGGGGTTAACCTGGGGCGAGTAGGGGAAGTTTAACCAGCTGCCTGGCTCCATAGAGCCCGGCTCTCAACTGTCTCACTCTGTTGAATTACACTTGTTAGTTAATATTCACCAAGTTTAGCATTTCAGCAGCCATTGGTTTTATGTTTTTATTTTAGAATAAATTTTGAAGAGGGTAATACAGCAAGCTCCTATGTTCCTTTTAACCCACATTTAGTCTTTAACACTTGCCATACTTTTTTGTTGTCTTTCTTCATTTATGTGCATTTGAGTCTGGTGGCACCTCATGTGTGCATTGATTCCTTACCCCCGTAATGCTTTAGGCATATGCCCCGCAGTGAAGTTATGGAACTCAGGAGATGTGCCAGTAACACACTTGAACCTACCATCTGTGTCCACGTTGGCTCGTCCTCCCAACAGTACCCTTGGTGGTGTGTTTAGCCCTGTGCAGTGCGTGGTCATTGCACTGAGCTGTCGGGCTCCTTGGTCTGCTTTCATCTGGGACTGACCTCAGCATTTCTGAAGAGTACAGGCCAATTTTTAAAATACAGTTTCTCATCTTAATTTGGGTGATGTTTCTTCCTGGTGAGATGTGGACTATGCATTCTGGCCAGTGCCCAGCATTAGTTGTGACAGGTCAAGGTGGTGTCCTGTTTCTCATCACATTGCAGATACCATTTCTCCACTTGCCATTAGGCAACCTGGGGAACTGCACACAAACATCCTGCCCTTCATCAGGAGGGTGTGGATGCTTTTTGCCTTTTCCCATAACAGTCTTGATCTTGATGGCTGCCTGATGGCAATTTCTGTATCTACTGCTCCCTCCATGTAAGTCAGCCTCTGTTGCAAGGAAGAACCTTCCTGCCTGCTGTTTATTGGTAACCTACCTAACAGTATGGGCTCACCGCCACATGGCACACCTCTCGTTTTCTTGAGCACTCCCCTTAAGGTGCAAGGTAAGTTCATCTTGTGACTTCCCAGCCCTAGGGTCAGCTGCTTCTCTGGAGCTCAGGTTCTTGCTAGTGGGATAAGGAATCATGATGGGCCCCCTGCGCTCCAGGCTGCCATGCAGTGTGTCCCTTCAGCAGATGGCAGCTTGCCTGCCGACAAGCAGAGCGCCCGCCTTGCACTTAAGAGTTGCTTTCTTCTCAGTCACAGTGTTCAACTCCCTGAGCCAGGAGTCTAATATTAATGCCCCAGGCAGCAGGACCGAGAACTGGACTAAACTATTGGTGAGCTTGGTCTTTGACACTGTGGTCTGGGAGTCAAGATCTGCACGGTTTTATTCTAGGCACTAGAGAAGCAGGTAATAGTGTGCCCTCTCCCCTAACAGGAAATAGGCCAGTCCCATAACATGTCCAGGAAAGGTGCACCCTTGTGCTTTCCCTCCAGTTTTTTTTGATTGTTAACCCTCACCTGAGGGAGGATATTTCTTCACTGCTTTTCAGGGTGAAAGGGAGGGAGGGGGAGAGGAACATTGATGTGGGACACACTGACTGGTTGCCTCTAGCACAGGGAGTGAACCCGCAACCCCGGTACATGCCCTTGACTGGGAATCGAACCCAGGGCCCTTCAGTGCACATGGAGACGCTCTAACCACTGAGAATGCCAGCCAGGGCTGCCTCCAGCTTTCCTGCAGACTACTTTCGGCCATATGGCTAAATCTGTCGTCCAATATGGGCTATGGTCCATCTATTTGGAAGTTCCATAATCGTGTGGTGGGTTTTTTTTCTGTGTTTTTTTTTAAGTCCCATAATCTTGAGATTGGGTTTAAAAAACAAAATGTGGATGGCACTTTAGAGCTGAGAAGACCCTAAAATTCACTAAGGATTAACCATTAGTTTACAGTTCTCTTTTAGCTTGTTAGAAATTCAGTTTTAAGGTAATCCTATCTCAGAGTGGCCCTGCTAGTTTCTTTGCCTAAGTTTTCAAAACACTGAGCTAAAAATTTTTTCAGCCCACTATCATACATATGGTTAAAAACTAAACCTGAAGAGGCTTAAAATGAGAAAGACGCCCCTACCCACCCGATATCCCACTTGATCTCTGTGCTCTCTCTATTCCCTAAAGAAAGTGTTCCTTGGCTCCTGGTTGTGCTAATTTATTGGGAAGGTAAATTTAAATCATGTTTACATTCAATCCCCTCGCTGGGTTGGTTGAGTCCGCGTGCTGTCCTCAGTTCCCCAAGTGCTTTGTGTGTCTACCCTGAGCCACCAGCTTCCCGGTGGCCTTGTTGGTCAGATCCACGGAGGCAAAGGCCAGTGTCCGGCCTTCCTTCAGAATGTGCGCTGTTATTACTACAACTTCGCCAATTTTCACGGGTGACATGTACCTTGAAAGGAAGTAAGTTGACATACAGTTAACAGCCATTTTTAAAGGGAAAGTAGTATGGGTCGCAGGAAACTAGGAGTAAAATAAGCAACGATGTCTGAGCTTCCTGTCCTTTCAAATTTGAATGGCTGGTCCTTAACCACACTAGTTTCTTTTCCCATAAGTATAGGAAGGGATTTTTGCCGCCACCTGCCTTTTTGCAGTTTCCCACTTCAAATTTACTTGGAGGTGGTGGGAGATTTCCTCTAGCTTTCATTTAATCTGTGGAACTTCCTAGGTGAAGTATATCTTGTCATATCAATGTTTAGAATTTACTCAACTCTAAAGTGACTATGTAAGGAATTAATACGAGGTCCTTACAATCCTGGTGATGAACTGTTTGTACAAATTTTTAAGAGAGACACTTCCTACCCACCTGTATTCCTGAGTTGTCATTCACTTACTTTTGAAGTATCTATAATACATCTTTTGGACTATGTCCTATTTTCTGTTCAAGGGAATCACTGTTTGACGCTCAGGCCAATACTTTTGTCAGCACATACTTTGAAAGGCCAAAACTGACTGACTAAAAATTCTTCAGGGTTGTGAAAGCAGCAGTATCTTAGAATATTGTGCCAAACAGAGCTAGGCTTGAAGACCTCTGTTCCAAATAGACGAAGGCAAAGAAGAGCCATCAGCCGGTGCTCCTGCTTATGGCAGGGAGTAAGGTAAGGACTGCTGACTGTGCTCCTGGCACCACAGGCAGACGGTCCTCTTGCTGTAATCTTAATCTCAAAAGAGCATCTGCATCTCCTGTGATTTGTTTACTGCACCCTCAATATACATTATTTCCATAGTAAAGAGGAACTGACTGCTTCTTAAGTTAGCCTGATAAATGACTCATATTGCTTAAAAACCTAATAACTGCATTTCCGTCGCCCTCATATCAATAACATGGCTTTCCCACACTAACCCTTGCTAGTCCCCCAGGAAAAAACCCTTTTCTGTTGGTTAGGCGGCAAAAGCAATTGCTGGAAACTCAACCCCTGGGCCTTGCGCTTCCATAGGACAGGACTGGACAACAGTGCTAGTTAGCGCTGGAGCTGAGTGGTGTACACTAGGAACGTGACCTCTGCAGGCACTGTCACCAGTGAGTGGTAGCCTGCCCTCGGGGTGGTGCTACTACACCAGGCAGTTAAACCAGCAGAGCGGATCTGTGCTTCAGGGAGACATACCATCTGTGGTCACCTTGGTACAAGGAGAGAACTATGTCTACCTGGAGGTTTCTCCACCTTTTTGAATTTTGTTCAGCTTGTACACGTCCTGAACAGTTGTCAGGACTATGAAACAGTTACGAGCCATGCATCTGCTGTGCTGTTTTCCCCACCAGCACCCGTGTTAGACGCAGAATGTTTTCTTTTTCAAATGTTTAGGTCACTCCCTTTACTGCTGGTACACACTGTACCTGGAAATTAGTTCCTCTACTTCTAGAGTCAAGGCCTGGGAATACTGCAGGGCAAATCTCGAGTGGCACTCAAATCTGGGCACAGCATGGCTACCTACGTTATGTTCATGTCCACACTGACGCCTGGCAGGGCCCTTTCCGTGCAGAGCAGAGCCATGGTCGATATGCTGTCCACCAGGGTGGCCGTCAGTCCCCCGTGGAGCGTGCCCATCTTATTGGTGTGCTCCTCCTCTACTTTCAGCTCACAGGTCACCTTCCCAGGAGACGCAGAGACCAGAGTCACCTGAATGCAAAAGAAAGGATGGTGAGCACTGTGCGGTATTAGGGGAGCTGGAACAGCCTGTCAGAAAGTGACCTGAGTCACCCCAAAGAAGGTGACTCAGGAAGTCAATGCTGCTGATCTCTCTCTGACAGAAGTTAACCCTATGGAAACTTTTTTTTAAAAAGGAACATTGTCCGGACAGGCGTGGCTCAGCAGTTGAGCATGACCTAGGATCCAGGAGATCGTGGTTCCATGCAGGTCAGGGCACAGGCCTGGGCTGCGGGCTCCATCCCCTGTAAGGGGCGTGCAGGAGGCAGCCGACTGATGTTTCTATCTCTCCCTCTCCTTTCCTCTCTCTCAATAAAGATATATTTAAAAAAACATTTAGGGAAAAACAAGCAGTAGTCTATGCCAATCTCCACTCCTCTGGCAGAAATCAAACGTTCCACTGGAGCTCTCCAGCCTTGCTATGTACAGAAACCTGGCATCGCCTACTGTCCCCGCGGCAATCTCGCACTAGGGAAGCAGCTGCCCCGGTGACGTTAGCCCGCTGTGGGTTTCCTTTGGATGTTCCCTGGCTTTTGCACAGAGTAATTTTTAAAATTACTCCGCAGGGAACGGCTTAAGACAATTTTAAGAACCGGGGAGGTTCAGCAGCTGGGTGCGTTACCAGGGTTACCGAGGGCCCGCCACCGTCTCACTTTAGGGGCGCCCCGGCCCCGGCCGCGGCCTCGGCGCCTGCGCAGTGAGGACCCGCGGGCCCGCCTGCCCCGCGCCCGGGAAGGTCGCGCTCCCGTCCTCCGGCTCCGGGCCCGAGCGGGGCCGCCTCCGCTCGCGACACCTGCGCCCGGCCAGCCCGACCGCGCGAGCCCGCCCTGCCCCTGCCCGGCGCGCGGCGGCGCCCCGTCAGGGAGCCGCGCGGAGGCCGGGCCGGCGCCGCGCCCCCGGCGTCCCGAGCCGCGGCCGCCCCAGTACCTTTCCCAGAACTCTGTCAAAACTGCCGGCGGTGGAGATGACCTGCATCACCTCTCGCAGGCGCTGGGTCAGGCTCATGGCGGGACGTCCGCGGGCTCCGGCCCCGCGCGAGAGCGAAGCTCCGACAAACGGCGGCGCCGGGAGCGCAGGCCCGCGACCGCCAGGGGGCGGTGCGCGCCCCGCCGGCCCCGCCCCGCCCCATCCGGGTTCGCGCGCGGACGTTCCGCGACCGCGTGCGCACGCGCGGTTTGGTCTCCCCTGCGCCGACCCCGCCCCACCCCTTTCATCCACTGCGCAGCCGCGCCGGTCGCCTTCCGAGAACTGGGCCCGTTTCCCAGCCGGACGGCGGCCGCGGGAACACCGGGGCGGCGCGCGCCGGCGCAGAGCGGCTGGGCGGCGGCGATGGAGCGGAAGCGCGGCGCGGAGACGGGGCGGGAGGCGGGGCTCGACGACGGGGACCCCGCGGGGCAGAAGCGGCTGCGGCTGTGCGCGGACTTCACCGCCATCGCCGGCTGCGACGCTGCGGAGGCGCGGCGCCACCTGGCCGAGAACGCCTGGGAGATGGAGGTGCGCGGGCGGGGCCCGCGGGCGCTGGGCGGCGGGCCGCGCGCTGCCAGCCCCGTCGCCCCGTCTCCCCGTCTCCCCGTCTCCCCGTCTCCCCGTCACCCCGTCTCCCCGTCTCCCCGTCTCCCCTTCACCCCTTCACCCCGTCACCCCGTCACCCGGTCTCCCCGTCACCCCGTCTCCCCGTCACCCCGTCTCCCCGTCTCCCCGTCTCCCCGTCACCCCGTCTCCCCTTCACCCCGTCTCCCCGTCACCCCGTCTCCCCGTCTCCCCGTCACCGTCTCCCCGTCACCCGGTCTCCCCGTCACCCCGTCTCCCCGTCACCCCGTCACCCGGTCTCCCCGTCACCCGGTCTCCCCGTCTCCCCGTCACCCCGTCTCCCCGTCACCCCGTCACCCCGTCTCCCTGTCTCCCCGTCTCCCCGTCACCCCGTCTCCCCTTCACCCCTTCACCCCGTCTCCTCGTCACCCCGTCTCCCCGTCACCCCGTCTCCCCGTCACCCCGTCTCCCCGTCACCCCGTCACCCCGTCTCCCCTTCACCCCTTCACCCCGTCTCCTCGTCGCCCCGTCTCCCCGTAGCCCCGTCTCCCCGTCACCCCGTCTCCCCGTAGCCCCGTCTCCCCTTCACCCCGTCTCCACGTCTCCCCGTCACCCCGTCTCCCCGTCGCCCGGTCGCCCCGTCTCTCTTGCAGAGGGCGCTGAACGCCTACTTCGAGCCGCGGGCAGAGGAGGGCGCCGTCCCGCGCCGCCCGGAGACGCCGCCGGCGCCCGGGCCCTGGTGAGTGGGGCGGGGGCCGGGCTTACGCGCCTCCCCGGGGCCACCGGTCGCCGCCGGCGGGAGCGGGAGCCCGGGAGGAACCGCCGAGCCAGGGGTGCGGGGGGAACCTCTGCGGGAACGTGGGACCCCGGCTGTCCGCCTGCGCCCCGACGTGACTGTTTCTTATCCGCGGGCGCCCGGCCGGGAGGCGGTTTCCCGCCAGGAGCTCGCCCGCCCCCGGCCCTGCAGAGCCGGGCTCCACCCGTAGAGCAGAGCAGGGGCCGAACCGTCCTAAGCACGGTTGTCCTCACGGTGGGGCCCCGACTGTTGAATGTGGAAGGGGTGATGGAATTAGGGGGAAAGCACCGCGTGGGAAACACGAAAGTAGTAATTACTCCGGGCAGGGATCACGACTGGATACTACGACTCGGAGTTGACGAGAAACAAGGTGCTGGCACAGCCTCAAAGCTCCTGCCCACAAGATGCTTACCAAGGGGGGCGAGTCGTATCTGGGCCGTGGAGAAATCTGGTCGACAAGGCCCCAGCCAAGTGTTCAGTGAACGTGACCTCCACTGGGGACAAAATGCCCATTAGGCGCCTCCTGAGACGATGCATTGAGGAAGACACACTATCACTTTGGTGTTGTTCCTGCCAAAAAACGCATGATCTGAATCTAAAGAAAACATCAGACAGACGCAAGTGATGGACAGTCTACAAAATACATGGGCTGTGTGCTTCAAAAATACCAAGGTCATGAGAGACCCGAGAACTTCTAGATTAGAGGAGATTGACAGAAACATGCCAGGGTCTGGCATAGGACATGAGTAGCACCGTTGGCAAAATTTGAATAGATCTTTAATATTTCTGAGATTTTTAAATTGGTATTTAGACAAAGAGAGAGGGGAGGGAGAGAGAGAGAGAAACATCGATGTGAGATTGGGAATCGAACAGGCAACCTTTGGATGCCCTGGACAACGCCATACCTGCCAGGGCTAGTTTGTGCAGTTTCAGAAGCAAGGTTCAAAATGAACACAAATCAATTTGGAAATCTGGCATTACTTAGTCTCATTTGGGGTCCTAGTTTATAAAACCACGTCATGGAAGGATATTGAGTTGACTAAGTGTGTAAGTGAGCAAACGTTTGTCAAACACAGTGTTTTTCCTCAGTTACATGACTGTTGCTCTTTTGGCAGATACCTTGAGGTCTTTTGAAATTATTTAACTGTGAAACAAGGGAAACAAGTACTTGTGAAGTACTTTTTAAGTTAAGCAGTTTATAGATTATTTGCAAAGTTGTGCTTTATTCTGATCTTGCCAGCGTTGACCTAACCAAGGAGGAAACAACTGGTGCCATCAGTTCTAAAGGCAGCACACCTGAAAATCTTCAGCAGGAAGATGGCAGTGTGTTCTCTTTCATCACCTGGAATATTGATGGATTGGATCTAAAGAACCTGCCAGAGAGGGCTCGAGGGGTGTACTCCGCTATAGCTCTGTGAGTAGTGTTACTCCTGTTGAAGGGTCGAGGGGCAGTGTGTCTTACCTGTGTGCAAAGAGGGTAGCTGCTGGAGGTCTGGGACCCAGATTCAGAGTCCAGCTCTCAGGGTTGTGGGAGGGGTGGGGCTGGAACACTGATTTTTGTTAGAAGCTTTCCAGTGCTATTTTACGTACTGACCTTCATAGGTAATTGTTGCTATGAGAATTAAATTACCACAAAGGTCTGTGTCTGTCACACACTGGCTGTTACCTATGGATCACTTGTGACCCACTTGGTTCGTGCTCCGGACCTCAGTTTTCTCCATGACAGATAATAACTTTCAGGAGGATGGGAAGAGAGGATCATACGCAAAGTACCCAGCAGAGTGCAGGCCCGTTGTACCTCTCAGTGTTACTGGTTCCTGTTGTCAGTGATTCTGATTCTTTTGTTGCCATATATATGGTGTTTCGTTTTAAAGCAATCTTTACTGTATTATGTGTTAAACAGCACAGATCTCTCATTTTATAGTTATCAAAGATCACTATGAATATTGAATATTAGGTGTCTGAGAGGGTAATAGTGTTGTATTTATGTTGTGGTATTTTCCTGATCTAGGTAGCTGAAAATGAAATGGCATACCTGGTGTTTATCATACGTTGATGTTTCTAAATAGGTACAGCCCAGATGTGATATTTCTACAGGAAGTTATCCCTCCATATTATAGCTTCCTAAAGAAGAAAGCAAGTAGCTATGAGATTATTACAGGTAACGACTTTCCTGTTCTTTGACCTGCCTTTTTCTTTGAAAAACAAGTCAGTGAAAGAGAGAAATCACGGTTGGCCTATTGGAGCATAGACCCCAAAAAGCAGAAAAACAGTCAGTTTGAGCAAAACAAGCCAGATGCAGGATGCTGAAAGAACTGTAGAGAATGCTTTATATGGCTTAATGTTAATACATGTGGGAAAGTGGTTGGAATGGATGGTATCAGCAGAATTGCCAAAATTTGAGCTAGTGTGTAGCTTTTTGGTGAAATTAAATCTTTAAAAATTTTAAGTGTGATATTTGCATTGTAGTTATGCTTTTTTTTTCAAATTTTTAATTTTTCAATTGCAGTTCATATACTGTTTTATTAGTTTCATGTGGTTATGCTTTTTCCAAAAGTCTGTTTATTTCTTTTTCTAGTTTTTTACTCTAAATTTAGTTTTTTGATTTTCCATCAGTTTTGTTTTTACTAAATGCATTTAATGTACCACTTTGGTTACATTTCATGATTTTGGGCTAAATCTCATGTATTCTTTGACTTTCACGTTTACACAGAACATGGTTTTAGTTTTGATTTACTGTCTAGTCCAGACTTGTTAAGGAGAGGTTCTCGCTCAGTCTCTATCTCTTTTTGCTCCCTTTGTGGGATGGCTTTTCTGCATTCTCTTGGGGATTCTGTTTGCCTCTCCTGTTTTGGATTTGTTGTTTTCTGAATCCCATGCTTTGCTCCTTGGTTTACTTCCTCTTGTTTTGTTGGAGCACATTGTTTAATCACTTTCTAGGAAATAGTGCATGGGGTGCTGTTTCCGAATCCCAGCATATTTGGGTACCTGTGTTCTGTCCCCATAACTGGTTGATAGGTTGGCTTTCTAGGTAGGAAATCATTTTCCCTCAATTTTGAAGGTATTATTTCAGTGTTTTCTGGTTTCCATTACTGATGATAAGTTTGATGCCATACTAATTCCTGTCCTCCCCCACCCCCTAAGCTTTGAGGGGCTTCTTTTCAATCAATCCTAGTGGTTTTTGGGGTCTTTTTTTTTTAAGAATCTGTGATAAATATTTAAAAAAAAATTTTTTTTAACTGATTTCAGAGAGGAAGGGAGAATGAGAGAGAGATAGAAACATCAATGATGAGAGAGTCATTGATCAGCTGCCTCCTGCACACCCCTTACTGGGGATCAAACCCACAACCCCAGGCATGTGCCCTGACCTGGAATCGAACCCTGATCTCCTGGTTCATAGGTCAGTGCTCATCTGCTGAGTCACACTGGCCAGGTGGGTCTTTTTTTCATTTACTGTTCTGAAGACTTGGTAGGAACTTTCAGTCTAGAGGTTTGCGACTTTCAGTTCTGGAAAATTCTTCCCCCTCTCTCTCTGCCTGTCTCCTGCCCACCTGCCACCTCTCTAGCCTGCCTGCCAGCCTCCCAGCCCCTCCCTTTCCCCTCCTTCCCTCTCCTTTTTCCTTCCTCCCTTATTTCCCTATTTCTCTTTTTCTGGTTCCTCTCTGTTCTGATAAACCGGTCACCACGCCTCCGTCTACTTGGTTTTCTGAAAAGCTGTTGGAAGCCTTCATCACTCTTCTCTACTTCTGTTCTCTTTTCTTCTTGCAACTTTACATCTTTCTAAATTTCCTATTCACTTACTATAATTTTCCAGGGGCTTCCAGAGTGAGAAGTAAATGCATGTCCACTTGACTTAGTTTAAGTCTCACCTACTCTGTCTTTCAGAAATTTCTCAAATTTTTTTGTTTACTATTTGGCACCATTAACTGTTTTTGGCACTTATGTGAAGTCATGTTTATTTTTATATTTCATTCATACTTCCATTACATTGTGGGAGGGGAAGGTAAACATAGGGACTTGGTTGTCCATCTTCAACTATTTTGAAATAATAGTTTACTTTTAAGATTGAGATCCATTTAAGTATCTGTACCTGTTTGTTATAAATTCCTCAGTAGGGGAACCTGATAAATTGCAGATACTCTTGTCCTCTCAACCTGAATTCTTTTCCACCAACATTTGAAGGTCGTGATGAAGGATATTTCACAGCCATAATGTTGAAGAAATCGAGAGTGAAATTTAAAAGCCAAGAGATTATTCCTTTTCCAAATACAAGAATGATGAGAAACCTTTTGTGTGTACATGTGAGTAATTTTTTAAAATCAACTGCTTTTCAAAGAAAGGATAGGTTCTTCTTTATAGTTCCACGTGGTGTCTTTTTTCTCTTTTTTTTTAACTGTTGTCTTTAGAGAAAAATTTGTTACTTATAGTTCTCTTAATAGACTTAAAGAACTGTGTAAATTAAGTGTATAAGTTTGAAACATAGACAAACTTGTAAAAATAAAATCCTTGATTTGATAGATGTTTTCCTAAGAATGTTTAAGAGTTTGTTAACATTCCACGTTTACTTCCTTGTACTCTGTGAGGCCTACAAAAATGAGCCTGATAGCCCTTGCTCTCCTAGATTTGATAGATTAGCAAGGGAGAGATTGTATACATCTAACTAAAGGAAAGGCACCACAGGAACGCCACGGGGAGGCATGCTGGTGTGCCCTGGAAGTTCGGAGAAAGGACTTGTAGTAGATATTGTTTATAACGGAGGTGCAATTGACATAACACTAATATTAGTTTAAGGTGTACCACACAGTGACACAGTATTTGTATATATTGTGAAATAATCACCACAACAGTCAGTTAACATCTGTCACCATACGCAGCTAAGTTTCTGTCTTGTGATGAGATCAGCTACCTTGTTTAGTGAAAGTCTTATGAAGGAAGTTGTATTTGAATCAGGCTTGGACCTGGAGGGAGAAGCACAGTGCTGATGAGGTAGTTTCACTTTAGTCAGTATGTACAGTCAGCTGAATAATGTGCTGATCCTGTTATCAAAGGCCAATTTTAACTGGGATCTGGATCATGACTGCACAACGGGAAAGAGTTTGGACTTGAATCTGCAGGCAACTAGTTTAAATAATGGCACATCCTGCCTTAGCATCATAACTGCAGATGATAAATGATTCCCATTCGTTCATTTACTGACCTTTTTTGAGTAAGTGCCAGGCTCTTGATAATATTGCAGCGAATGAGAGAACCCTCTTTGTTTTCTAATTATTATGCTGTGATTCAGTTTGGGGACCCAAAAAACAGTTTCCAGGGTACAATGGAAATGTAGAGGAGGGAGCCTGGGGGACCTTAGGAAAGGGCTCACAGGGAGGTGGCATTTGAGGTACATCTTGAAGCATTAGTGTGCTTGCTAAGTCGTCTTCCTCGGAAGCAGGGAGAAGTGTAGACCTTGGACCTGGAGGGAGAAGCACAGTGCTGATGAGGTAGTTTCACTTTAGTCAGTATGTACAGTCAGCTGAATAATGTGCTGATCCTGTTATCAAAGGCCAATTTTAACTGTGTTTATCCTGTTGCAGGCAAGTATATCGGGAAATGAACTTTTCCTTATGACTTCGCATCTGGAGAGCACTAGAGGGCATGCTGAGGAACGAATGAATCAGTTTAAAATGGTTTTAAAGAAAATCGAAGAGGCTCCAGCGTCAGCCACAGTTATATTTGCGGGTGATACAAATTTAAGGGACCAAGAAGTGAGTGACAACGTCAGTTCAAGGTTTAAGGGCAGGCTATTGCTCTGGAAGCTAATTCAGGTTCCTTTTGATTAAAGCTGGTAGAATGTATACATGACCTTGTAGGTGCAATCCAGCAAACATTTATTTAGCTGTGCTCTGTGCCCAGCACTGGGAAGCAGAGGCAGGAGGCCTGTTACATCATTGGGGGAAACATGGCTTATAAAACGACACAGAGCAGTGTGTGGGTTAGGAGGGGTCCAAGGGAGACAGTAGTGAGGGAGTTTAGGAAAGGTTGCGTTTATTTGTGGGTCTAGTTGCAAGGTGAGGAGAACAGAAAGATATGACCATCATGGATGTCCCCCTTTTCCTGGCACCACTGTGTCCAGGTCTGAAACAAAGTCTCTTTTTCCTTAGTTCAGTTGAGACACTTTGGGATTTTTCAGGACCTTTGTAGACTTAGAACTTACAAATGATGAGCCTGCCTGGCCTTTCCCCACTCTGGCTGCACTCACATCAGACTGAACGTAACTGAAATGGAGTTTCTGATCATGTTCACTGCCACCGCCCGGGGAGGGAGGAGCAGTGAGTAGGAAGGAAAGCAAGTCAGGACACTGCCAGAGCAAAGGCAGCTCTCATAGGAAGGAAGTGGGCTCTGCCTCCTCTGTGACTGTGTCCTTGCCCAGGTCATTTAAAAACCAGGCTTTCTAATGGTCTGTTTTCAGATTAGTTTGTTTATGTGGAGCTGTTTCTTGGTGTCTGGTTGAGTGACTATATGACTTTTTAAATCCTGCTTTTTAACAAATGGTGCTGGGATATCCATATGCAAAACAAGTTGGATCCTTACTTTATACCCTATATAGACTTATTTTAAATAGATCCAAAGACCTAAAGGTAAGAGCTAAAACAGGGAAAGTTTTATGACATTGGATTTGGCATTGACTTCTTGGATAGAAAGCAAAGGCACAGATAAGGTGGACATCATGAAAGTTAAAGCCTGTGCGTCAAAGGACACTATCAACGGAGTGAAAAGGCAACAAGGAATGGGGGGAAACATTTGCAGATCATATATCTGAGAAACAGTTAATATTCAGAATATATAAAGAACTGTTAACAATAAAAAGCCAACAATAAGAAACAACCTGATTGCTTTTTAATTTAGGAGAAAAACTGAATCTTACAGAGTTTCCTGTTTTTTCAGGTGACCAAATGTGGTGGTTTACCCAGCAACATTTCAGATGTCTGGGAGTTTTTGGGCAAACCCAAGCATTGCCGGTACACATGGGATACACAGATGAACTCTAACCTGGGGATCCGTGCTACCTGTAAGTATCGTTTTGATCGGATACTTTTCAGAGCAGCAGCAGACGGTGGCCACATCATTCCCCAGAGTTTAGATCTCCTTGGACTGGAAAAACTGGACTGTGGCAGATTTCCCAGTGATCACTGGGGTCTCCTGTGCACCTTAGATGTAATACTGTGAAATGCTTTTCAAATACAAGCCTTAGATGGTCTGAGTAGTTTTATGCTGGAGATTTGCAAATCTAATTTCTTCCTGTCTGGAAAGTCAGGTTTAATGTGGAGGAATTAATATACTGGACCATTAGAAGAAAAAACTACTGTGATTTTATTTTGCAAATGATGTCCTTATATTTCAGAGTGAAATATTAATGATTATTTCAGTGAACTACCTGTGCTCAGAATACCAGGGCTTTTGTACAAGGGCATGAAGGCTGTCAGCTATCAGTAGTGCTCAGCTGCTGGCTGATGGCACTGTCTCTGGGCCAGCCTGTATAGTTGATTCATTTTAGAAATCGAGAACCAAAATAGTTAATGTTTTAAGTAAGTCTTCAGGAGAAAAACTTGGAGGTTACTGAGTCCTTGGCACTGGATCTTTGGTGCCGTTTCACAGACTCATTTGATCAGGTGAAAAGACCAGATCGTCTGCATTTGAGTAGGTGACAGCTGTCCTGTGTCAGACTTTACGTTTGTCAGCTAACCGTGCATCACTGGTGAGCTGTACGTGAACTCACGATTTAAAATTCCTTAGCTTTTAAATTCATGTTTGTAGCTGTGTCGCCAAAAGAGCCACGTTGGGTTTGATGGGGATGAAAGAGTTTACAGCAGCTCCAGACTTGTTCCTGAGAGCAGAATAAACATGTAAAGGGAATCGGCCCTTAGTTTTGCTACTCTGAAACTGAATTATTTTACAGAAGAAAGGAGCATTTTTAAATGTGCTTTAAGGAAACATTTTTTTCCATAAGGGAAAGATGCTCTAAATAAAGAATTTTACTTGTTCATAGTTTGTTTTTGTGCCTGGAATGGGATTGAGTCTTGACCACCTCCTGTTTCTGCCTCTATCACGCAGCTTCACCACTGTGTGGGAGAAAACATACTGCAGATACGGGGGGGACTACTGTTGCGCCAGAATCTAAGCTACAGATTACAAGAGAAGTGACCAGGGACAATGAAACCACTTTCTGCCTTCATAGGCAGTAGTTCTAAACGCAAGAATTAAGAACCTGTTAATTTGCAACAGTTTTTTACTTTGAATCTCAAGTTTTTCCAGTACTGTAGCTGTAGGTGCTTCACCTCCCCGGTGGAATTGCAACCGGGAGTCGCTTAGGAGGCGAAGCGCCGAGGCGCTGGGACGCGCCGCCTCCTGGGCTCGGGTCCTCCCACCCTCGGAGCTGGAGGTCCTGCGTCTCCACCACGCAGGTTCGCGCGGGTTCGTAACCGCGCGTGAGCAGGAGCAGAGTCGGAAAAGCTGTACCGAGGGTGCAGCACCGTATCCGCCGTTTTTTTAGCGGCAGCTGGCCTGGCAGAAGCTCAGTCGGTGCCCCATGCCGAGGGCGCGTGGACAGCGGCCTCCCGGGACCGGAGGCCGACCGTTTCATGGGCGCGCTCCTGCCCACACGGTGTCTGCGGTGGAGCAGGGCTGCTGGCTCGCCCCGTGGCTGCGCGGCAAGTGCAGGCTGCCCTTTTCGTTTTCTCTAAACTGATTTTCAGTCTTTCGGTTCTGGGCAGGTTTTTATTCAACCCCCCAGCCGTCCTCTGAGTGTCAGCTCCATTTGCCACTGGGGAGCAGGGCTTGGCAGGCCGGTGTTCCCTCCGAGGCCCGAGCCCAGGCGTGCGCCCAGGCCTGCCCTTCCACCGGCCCGGCGCGTGCCGGGGGTGCTGGAGGACGGCCCTCGGGGAGGAAGCGGGGAGACGGCGAGGAAGCCTGCCTCCTGCGTCCCTGGTGGAGAGAGAGGGGCTGGCCGGGCTGGGCCGCGCGCGGCGTCCTCTCCTGGGTGGGACTCTGCGGGCGCGCGGACCCCCCACCAGGTCGCGCGCTGCAGGCCTGCTGGGCCGGGAGGCCGGAGGCGAGGCGGACAGTGGGCTCCGGGAGCCTCCGGCTCGGCGGGAGCGCGCGGCCCCGGCGCCTGGGGCGGGGGCGTGGTCGGGCGCGTGTGCGCAGGCGCGCGTGGCCGTGGTAACGACGGCGCCGGCCGGGCGCTGGTCCCCCGCGCGCGCTCCAGGCGCAGCTCCGTGCGCACCGCGCTACCTGCCGGCGGCGGCAGATGGGAGCGGGGGAGCCGGGGGGGCCCCCGCAGGGCAGGCTCGGGGCGGGCGGGGGGCGTGTGCTCGGCTACGGCCCCCAGCCCAGCTTCTCAGCGCGACCAAGCCGCCGCCCGAGCGCCACCGGCGTCGGTCCCGCCCCTCGGCTCCGGGGCGGGGTCCTGGTGCCCCGAAGCCCCAGGCGGAGCCCTCCGCGCCCCGGCTCCCGGCGCTCCTCCGGCCCACGCGGCCCGCGGTCCCCTCCACTCCTGGCTGCGCCGAGTCCCAGACACAGACGGCGGACGGGCGGGAAGAGACCTGGCCGGGAGCTTGGACGCCCCGCGTTTATTAAGCGCACTGCTGGCGGCACGCGGACACGCGGACACCGGACACACGGACACGGCCGGCCAGACCTGCAGACGGGGCCCCCGCGCGTGTTTAAACACAAAACGTGCGCACACCTCCAGCTAAGTCCCGGCTCCATCCCGCAGCGTTTACGCGCCCTCGGGGTCGTTCAGGTTCAGCGTCTCCAGCGGGGCGCTCAGGCAGCCACTCGGGCTCCAGCCTGCGGGGCGGGGCGCGCGGGGTTCAAGTTGATCCTCTGGAGGTTAGCGGAGGACCGGCTTCGCCGCGCGCGCTCCCCCTCCAGGGGTCTTCCCGCAGGTGAAGGTGGGCACCCCGAAGAAAGAACACCTGGCACAGACTCGTGTTGAAGAGCCGCTCAGAGGGGCTGAGACAGCGAGCAGGTGAGTCCTCTGGGGAGGATCTGTGCCGGGGGCAGGGAGGGAATGCAGAGAAATGGAGCAGGGCTTCTTGAGGCCGAGAGACCGGTTATCTGCGCGTAGTTTCACTTGAGTTATGTAATAATTGCCGACTGGGGGGGGGGACAGTTCTTGGTGTAAATTCACCGGAGTGATGCCCAGAACAATACCTCTGATACAGTAGGTGCTCAACAAAAAATAACCATGATAGATGCGGGAAGGTCGGTCTCTCCCTCCTGGTCTAGGTTGGAGATTGGGGAACATTTTCCAAGAGCCAGAGTAAATATTTTAGGCTTTGGGAGCCGAACTGTCCCTGTGTCAGGTACTTGGCTCCGCCAGGAAAGCAGCCACAGACCTGCCAGTAAATGAAGGGCTGTATTTACAGACACTGAAAGTAACATTGTATTTAAGGACACTGCTGTATTTATTTACGGACACTGAAAATAACATTGTATTTACGGACACTTAAGTCTGAATTTCATACAGTTTTCATATGTCATGAAACAGTATTCTTTTCCCCCCAACAACGTGAAAATCATTCTTAGCTCTGAGTTGTATAAACACACGTGGCAGGTCAGTTGGCACTCAGGAGTCTCCTCTCCAATGGGTCTAAGTTTCGGAGCCAGGCGAGGGGTGCTGAATCAGCGCCCTGGCAGTCCTCACCAGCCTTGTGAGGGCCACTGGGCCAGCCTTCCGCCCTCTGCACTTTGCTAGAGGCTGACAGCGCTGTGGTGGGTTCTCAGGGACTTTGCTGGTTCTCGGGGAGTCTGCAGCCACAGGCACGTGGCACCTATTGGTCCCTAGTCGGGTAAGGGGCGGGGCAGGAGTCCCACCTGTTTAAGATGAGGACTGGATGAGCTTTAAAAAATTCGTAATTCAGATGCCCTATCGGTTTATTTAAAATAATGGGTGCCATGTATGTAGGCAGCTTCCTTCTTATTTTCTGGAAGGATCCTACAAGCCTCCGATGCACACGTACTTGACCTCCAGGTACTCGTCAATGCCATACTTGGAGCCCTCGCGCCCGAGGCCAGACTGCTTCACCCCACCAAACGGGCACTCCACAGAGGAGAGCAGCCCCTCGTTGACGCCCACCATGCCCACCTCCAGCTGCTCCGCCACCCGCCAGATCTGGGCCGGGTCTTGAGAGTAAAAATAACCTGTCACAGAGAGAAAGGACACAGGTAGCCTGTAGGACAGTCACTGAAGACATGACATCTGAAGCTGAGGTGGCACTGCCATTGGCCTAATCATCTGGGCCTGGAACCACCCACTACCCAGCTCCCATCTAGACCCCAAGCTGGGCCTGTCCATTTCTTCCTGTCAAACCCTGGACATGTCTTTCTGCTTCTGTTTCCTGCTCCTTGTGTGAGCTCTTACCGTCTTCTGTCAGGACAGTGACCACAGCCTCCCAGGGCCTGTGACCCACTATTCAGTCCATCGGCACGTCTCTGTTCGATTATCCACGTGATATTCCTGCCTGAGCTTTCAGGTGACTGCTTGTCATCTATCCAGTAAGGTTCCTCGTGGGATCCAAGGCCTCGGCGCTTTCACTCAACTGTCAGTACCACCTCTCCTCACTCCAGTGACCCACCACCTTCTCCAAGCTCCCTGTCCGGAAGGCGTGGGCAGAAGTATCACGTGGATAATCGCACAGAGACGTGCGAGCCCCTGAGAACCGGGGACCCCTGGGTGTGTGCAATCCCCACCTGGCTCTCTCCCACCATCCGGGGCTCTCACTGGAGCTCCCAGTGGGCACTGCAGGGCAGGAGAACAGGAGATGCACACACCTGCCCCTGTCCCTGCCCTCAGAAAGCAACAAAGTGCCTTCCAACCCAGGGCGGTGTCCAACAGGCAAACTCCAGCATTATCTTGAGAAATTACACAACTGCCCCCCAAGCCAGGACAGACACGTACCTGCTAACCCAACATCGGTCGCATTAGCGATGGCCACAGCCTCCTCCTCCGTGTCGAACCTGCCAAAGTTAACATGGGTCATCAGCAGGCTCTGTAAGTGGGGCGGCAAGAAAACCGGCTGTCTTTTCTCCCAACTTATTTCCCCAGTAACAGCAAGAGAGAAACTGGAGTGTTGCTGGACAATCTTACTTGATAACTGGCGCCAGAGGCCCGAACGTCTCCTCGCGAGAGCAGAGCATGTCCTGGGTGACGTTGCTGAGCAGGGTGGGCTCAAAGAAGTTGTTTCCAAGTGGGTGCCGCTTCCCGCCCGTCACCAGGGTGGCCCCTTTGGAAAGCGCATCACTCACATGCTTCTCCACCTGCAAGAGGAGAAAGGGCAGAGCCCCCGGGAGGGCTGGTTAAGGCTGCCTGGGGAATGACCACCCCTCAGAGCCTGTGAACGCAGAACGCCGTGACTGGCTTTCTCTCTTTCTCAAATAGGCACAAAACCACGCAGCCCAGCCCCTGCCTCTCCCACTGCCATCGCCACATGCTGAATGTGGCCCCTGAGATCCGACATCTCACTGCCACGGATCCTTCATCAAGGATCCTTCTGGAAGGGCGTTTTGCTGTCCAAGCCAGCATTTCAGCTAAAACACAGACAATCTCAGAAACAAAGCCCGTCTTCCTTCCCTTTCAGGTATTGGGAAAATTTCAAAACTCTATGTTTTGAAATCATAATTCCCAAGGCAGCGAGGGATGGAATTACCAATGCGAACAGAGGAAATTTAGGGAGCACAGATCTAAGTGACATCTCATGGGGACTCAGTGTCATGACAGAGCTCGAGAAACTTACGACCAGATGATGCCACAAGACTCCTACGAACTGGCAGAAAATCAGTTTTTTCCAACTTTACCATTTTCAAAGCAGCCTTGCTGGGCACCCTACCAATGTGTCTTCTCTCATTTAGCTTCTGATACCAAAACCGTGAAAGCTAATGAACGGACCTACCTTTTCTACTGCTTTTTCGTTGATCAATGGGCCTTGAGTGGTTTGCTCCTCAAATCCGTTTCCCACATGCAGGCTGGTTTTAATCGCCTCAGCAAACTTCTTCACGAAGGAGTCATGGATTCCCCTTTGCACCAGGAACCGGTTTGAGCAAACACAGGTCTAGACAGAGAAGAACAGACTGGTGGACGGTGTGTCGGCAGCTCCTGACCCGGCCCAGAAACAAATACATGTGGGGCTGCCGCTCCCTCTGTGCAAACAGAGAACAATTTGATTAAAAGTCCTCTGCTGTCTGGGAATGTCCCTGAAGCCGGCGACTCTACCTCATTTCTCTCGGAGCCTCCAAGCCTAGCCTCGCCCCCAGCAAAGGGCATTTGCTGAGAAAGTGAAAGAAGAATGGATCGTGGAGGAACCAAAAGTTTCCCTCCAGGAGATGAGTCAGGTGGAAGGATGTTTGTAAAACACAGACACACACAACCCCAGGGACACGCCCCAGGACTCACCTGTCCCGAGTTCCTGAATTTCGACGCCATGGCCCCCGCCACAGCCTGGTCCACGTTGGCACTGTCGAATACGATGAACGGGGCAAGGCCACCCAGCTCCATGGACACCCTCTTCACGGAGTCGGCCGCGTGGCGCAGCAGCACCTGTGGGCAGGGGAGCGGTGCTGGGTGCGAGGGATGAACTACCAGGGCTGGCGAGCTCGCTCCAGAAGTGACCCAGCAGCAAAGGAGGCCACGTGCACAGCGGGGTAACTGTGCACTACTTCGCGTAAGAAAAGGGGGAGCAGACTGTGTGTTCATGGTACTGCTGACACGGTGGGTGGCGGCTCCCAGGGCACCACGGCCTGAGCGCAGGTTTACCCACAACAAAGCGATTACGACCGGGAGATGCTCCTTCCTGTTTCTCAGTGTCTAGAAATGACCGATTTCATAAAAACTTCCAGATTAGGTTTATGATTTATGTTGTTTTTATCTGATGTTTTTATCTACATGTCTGAGTATACACACACACACACACATACACACATATCAGCAGGAAAAAGTTTACTATGTGGAGGGAAATACCATAAATAAAAACCTGTTCTATCTGCTGTTTTGCTCTGTTGAACATTTAAAAAGTTCTTTTAGTTTCTGCAGGTACCTGTATACTAAATACAACTTCCGTTCAATTCTGAGACACCCACTCCAGCACCCGCAATGTGTTTCTGAAATCTGATTCCAGATTAGGAAGGAGACCTGCATTCCAGAAGGAGACCCGATGTTCAGCTCTCAACCACCTCACATCCAACACACAGTGGGCGCTTCCGCCACCCAGCTCCTTAGGGACTTTTTTTTTTGTCACAATGAGGGACACCATCTGGAGTATGTCCAGAGGCCGAGCAGACACACTGTTTGACGGAGCTTTTAACACCCTGCCAGCCATCTTCCTATGAATGGCGACCGAGGTGAGATAGTAGAGAAAACATTAGAATGATGTGTTTTCTGAAGTCACGTACCTTCCCGGTGGCGGTCGAGCCAGTGAAGGAAATTTTGGACACAAGCGGGTCGGTGCAAAGCGCCTTCCCCACATCCTTGGCCTTCTCCCGGGAGCAGGGGACCACGTTGTAGACCCCGGGAGGGATTCCTGCTTGGTTTGCGAGCTGTGGAGAGAACCAGCAGACATGGGGCAGCAAGTGAGAAAACAGAAAAGAGAAATAGATATTTTATCCAAAAGGTAACAGGGAAAAAACCAACTAAGCTGCCTTTGGGTTCAGGGTCAGAATAGATTTGGAACTGAGCGTCTTATTAGTGCCAATGTGATATTACTGTGTTGTTATACATCTTTAAAAATAAAATTTCTTAGAGTTCAAGTTTCAATGCCACCTCCTGTTAAAAGAAAAAAAGAACCAACCTTGGATTTCTTTCCTGGGCCAGGGCTCACCTTGGCCAGGGCTCACCTCGGCCAGTGCCAGGGCTGAGAAGGGCGTGTCTTCAGCAGGCTTGACCACGACGGTGCAGCCAGCCGCCAGAGCGGCCCCCACCTTGCGGGTGATCATGGCGCTAGGGAAGTTCCACTGGGGACAGAGGCACGGAGCAGCCGTTAGAGGAAGCGCCACTCAGACGCGCACCTGCGGCCAGGCAGCAAGCCCACCGCCCGGCTGACGGGCAGGCTCCCGGCTCCTCACAGGTAAGTCCTCGCGCACCCACACTGTCAACCTGAGGGGCTCTGGGACGGAGACTCACACAGACGGGATGTTTCAGAATTTAGAACAGTACAGGTGTCTACCCAGGGGCCGGCAGGCCTGCTCTGTGAAGGGCCAGACTGTCAATAGTTATGCTTTGCGGGACGTCCGTGGTTGTGATGTGGAAGTTTGCACAGACAGTGCGAATGCACGTGGCCATGTCCCCACGAACCTTTATTTCCAGACATGGGCAGCAGGCTGGCGCTGGCCCGAGGGCCATAGTCTGTTGACCCTTTGGTAGAAAATATTAGCAAAGGTGACTTTGAAATGGCAGGTGATTTATTCCTTCCCTCTGTATTTACACAGATGCCTGTGGACATGTCATATCTCTATCAACAGTGTTTTATGTGACAAATGCTTTATAGCGCTCATTCTGTGGCAGGCACTGTTCTAAGCTCTGTTAAATTAAAACTAATTAAATCCCATCACAACCCAACGAGGTCAGTATTATCCTCACTTGCAGGTTTGGGGAAACTGAGAGCAGTTAAGTGACTTGCGCAACATCACACAGCAAGTAAACAGTGACCTCTGAGTCAAGCCTGGTCAGTGTGGGTGGCGGGGCTGCCTCTCTGTAACTGTGCTGAGCAGGGAAAGGACAGGGTCTGGACACCAGCCGGCCGACACCAGGGAGAAGCTAACGTGGGACCTCATGGGGGTGGGTCCAAGAGGGCTGGTCACCGAGAGAGAGCTGGGCACCCACCAGTCACTGCAGCCCACCCAGGCTGACCATCAAAACGTGTCATATCTGAAGTCTGAAAAAACAAATACCAGTAGGTCTTTTCAGACATGCTGGGCAGTGCCAAGAAGAAGCTTTTACGCCAAGTCAGAAAAGCTGGGCCTCCTGTGGTCTTCCCACTCGCAGGTGCTGGGAAATATGCTCCACGGCCACCCACACCTCCCAGGTCAGGGGACCAGGACACACACCTGCGCATCCCCCAGCACAGGAGTGAGGAAACCTCGAGCAGGTGACCCCTAACGTACCGGGGTGATGACCACGGCCACACCGAGCGGCTGCTTGAGGACCAGGGCCCGCTTCTCCTTGGCAGGGGTGCTGATGATGTCTCCGTAGATGCGGCGGGCCTCCTCCGAAAACCACTCCAGGAAATTGGCGGAGTACAGAATCTCCCCCTGAGCCTCCTTCAGCGGCTTTCCCTAAATCCAGTCAAAAAGGACACTCGTCACCTTCCAGAAACAAGCACGACTGTGTGTCTCCATCCTCAAGGCCGCAAGCAGAGTGGGGAAGGCTCCCATCACATCCCCGGGGCTGCGGAGACACTGCAGCCTCAGAGCGGGTCTTCAGCGCAGACGGAAACGGTGACGGGAATGAGCGTGGGCCGCAGCTGGCACCCGCGTTCGCAGCACAGGGACTCGTTAGAGGAGACAGAGCCCCATCTGCTGCCCTTTCCCTCCCTCTCACACCGTCTCAAGGCGGTGGCTGGGGTGAAAGTCACTGATTATAGCTATGGAGGAACTACCGGCATGGCTTTAAATGCACAGAAACAACAGGAAAAGTCAACCAAAACAGTCACACAGAACAGACGAAACAGGGAAAAGCAGTGTTCGCACCGTTCCCCTCGAAACCCACCTCCTGCCCATGACTGCAGAGCAAACGAGCACACACACGTTTTAGCAAAACGAGGGCCTGGCCTTGATCAGAAAAAGCTTGTGCCTGGCACAGTAATTGGGTGATGTCTGGTCATTAGGCTGGGAATTCACATTGTTTTAGCTGCCACAGAGCAGCGAGAAGTCAGCGGCTAAGAATCCCGGACAGGTTCTCAGGCAGCGAGTCGGGGCCCTGGACTTACGCTCTCGGCTGTAATGATCCTGGCGAGGTCGTCTTTATTTTGAATCATTAAATCATACCATTTCCGAAGTAATGAACTCCTCTCCTGAAAAAGAGGTAAGAAGGTAGAGAAATAGTGAGATGCCAAGTGAGAGAGACTATTAAATGTTCTTCAACCTCCTAACGTCATAGCCCTGTCCTCATTCTGAGCAGCAGTGATAGAGACCAGCCTCCGGTGCATCTGCAGGGTGAACCGGGTCGCGAACCGTGAGGGAAAACGTTTGCAAACAGCTCTTACTGTTTATGGCAGACAGGAATGACTCATTTTCATTGTTATTTTTTAAATGTTTTTATTTTAGAGAGGAAGGGAGAGGGAGAGAGAGAAACACCAATGATGAGAGTCATTGATCGGCTGCCTCCTGCACGCCCCCTACTGGGGGTCGAGCCCACAACCTGGGCATGTGCCCTGACCGGGAATCGAACCAGGGGCCCCTTGGTGCACGGGGTTCAACCAACTGAACCACACTGGCCACTGTTATTTTTAATTACAGTAAAATGCACATAACAAAATTCACCATCTTGAACACTGTTCCGTGGGCAGTTCGGGGGTGGTAAGTCCACTCACACTGTGTGACCGTCACCACCACCATCTCCAGAACTCACCTGGGGAAACTGGAACTGTCTCCATTAAGCACCAGTTCCCCCCCCACCGGTCCACTTTCTGTCCCCAGGAATGTGGCTCTTCCAGGGGCCTCAGAGAAGTGGAATCCCATGGCACTTGTCCCGTTGTGGCTGGCTGGCCTATTTCTCTAGGCATAATGTCCCCAAGTTTAGTTCCTTATTTTAACAACTCACTGGCAGGGTGACTGTCCCCGACTTGGGGTGTGCGTGGCGTAAGGAAAGGTCACACACTTAGGCAGAGGGCCCAGGCGCCACGCCGTGAATGTGTTTAATGCGGCCGGGCTGCACCTTACAAATGGCTAAAATGGCGAGGACAAGGAGTGACCCCGGTGACGGGAGGCAACGCGGAGGTGTTGGGGGCACGAGCAAGACAAGGTGTGGGGACCGTGCTCAAAGAGAGACTGGGGAAGGTGTGTGCCTGGGACAGGCTCAGGCGCAGAAGTGACAGGTGAGCTTGACCCAGGAACAGGTGGGGCCTGAATGTGCCGAGGAGGGACCGGGAGAAGCTGGCTGGACCTTAGGCCACCGACACGTAGAGGGAGGACCACGTGAGGCCACCAGAGAAGATGGCCATCCACGGGCCCAGGAGCCAGGCCTCAGGAGAAACCAGCCCTGCGGACACCCTGACCTCGGAGATCCAGCTTCCATAACTCAGAAAACTCCTTCAAGCCGCCCCGTCTGTGGCCCTTGCCCTGCCCTGGCTGCACCTGCCCTGGCTGCACCTGCCCTGGCAGCAGGTGCCCTTCCCTCCGCCGGGGCCTCGCCTGCTCCGGACATTGCCCCCCAACACCTACCTGCTTAGCTATTCGTGTTGTTTCTGGGTTAGGTCCCCCCTGTGCCCCTGAACCCCACCTGCGCTCCAGGGGGCAGGAACCCTGTGGACTGCGGTGCCCCAGCCGCTCCGGCAGTCAGGGCGCAGGACCCGCGGGAGCGCGAACAGTCCCGCGCTCGCGCCTCCGTGGCCGTGCCCGCGGCGGATGCTGAGGACGGTGCGGCGCTGGCAGCCGGGCCCCGGTGCCCCGTCCGCGGAGGGCGCGGAAGCCCTACAGCGCTCTCCCTGCCCCGTCTCCCCTCCCGCACCCCCGACGCCCCAGCTCCTGGTCGGTTCACAGCAGGTTCCCGGCCCGGGCTGAGCGCCCAGGGGGGGTCCTGGTCCCTCCCGCGGCGCTCAGCTCTGCAGCCCGCCCGGCCCGACGGCAGGACCCGCCCGGGGACCCGGGGGCAGTGGCCTGGGGCCCGGTCAGCGCCCCGAGGGGCCGCGCTGCTCCCCGACCCCCGGTCGCGTTCGGCCGCCCCTCCGGGCGCCTGAGGCCGCCGGGCCTGTTCCCGGCGCGGGCACAGCGCCTGGCACGGAGCCCCCTCTCCCGGCCCCTCGCAGCGTCTCCTCCCGTCTGCGCGCATTTCCGCGCCGGGCACCCCGGCAACCGGGCGGCCGGCCCCCGCGGCCAAGGCCGGGCGCACTCACCTTGGCCAGGACGCCCCGCCAGCGCCCGAAGGCCTCGTGGGCGGCGCGCACGGCGGCGCGGGCCTCGGGCGCCCCGCAGTCGGCCACGCGGCCCAGCTCGGCGCCGGTGGCCGGGTCGCGCACGGGGAAGGCGGCGGCGGCGGGGACCCAGCGGCCGCCCACGAAGCTGTCCGTGCGCAGCAGCGGCGCGGGGAGGCCGCCGGGGCCCGGGGCGTAGGCGCGCAGGGCGGCGGGACGGGGCGCCCAGCACCCGGCGCGGGGGCGCGGGCCGCGGCCGAGGAGCGCGGGGCGGAGGCGCGGGGCCCCGCAGCGCTGCAGCCGCGAGCAGGTCGCCATGGCCCCGGCGGCGGGAGGCAGGCAAGAGGCGGGGCCGCGCGGGGCGGGGCGGGGCGGGGCGGGGGCGGCGGAGGCGGCGGAGGCCGAGGCGCCCGGCAGCGCCCCCTCTCGCGCCCTGATGGCGGGACCCCGGGGACGCCGCGCGCTGCAGCCTCGGCCCGGACAGGGCGGGGGAGGGGGGCGGGGGGAGAGGGGGGGCTGGCCCTGCGGACGCGCCGCCTTCCCCCTCGAGTGCTCAGGGGTCTGTACCTGAGCCTGAGCGCCGACCGCTGCAGGGAACTGCTCCCCCTCCCATCTGCTGCATCCCCACCATCTCCCACCATCTCCATCATCTCCCACCATCTCCCCCACCATCCCCCACCATCTATCTCCCATCTATCTCCCACCATCTATCTCCCACCATCTCCCACCATCTATCTCCCACCATCTCCCACCATCTCCATCATCTCCCACCATCTCCCCCACCATCTATCTCCCACCATCTATCTCCCACCATCTCCTACCATCTCCATCATCTCCCATCATCTCCCATCTATCTCCCCACCATCTATCTCCCACCATCCATCTCCCCCACCATCTCCCACCATCCCCCACCATCTATCTCCCACCATCTCCCACCATCTCCATCATCTCCCACCATCTCCCATCATCTCCCATCTCCACGCCTGGGACGTGTGCTTGGTCCACGGATGCGCCCTGGGAGCCCAGCTGCCAAGACCACAATTGCGTTCCTTGGTCCCTGCAGCTCTGAGCTGTGGGGTTGGCCTGGATAGGCCTCTGGGGGAGGGGGTGTCTGAGTGTTCTCCTCGTCTGAGCAGGGCACCCTTGTTATGTAACTGCCTTTGGGGACAGACCGATTGGGATCAGAACTCCGAGTCTGGTGGACAGGCGGGCTGCCCTTGGATGGTTGCTCAACCTCAGGTTTCCCGCGTGTGAAATGGAGCCAAGGCTGTTGTGAGATAACAACCAGCAGTGCAGTTGACACATGAAATTCAGGACAGTGTTCAAGGTCATACTGGGTGCCCAGGTCAAGCCACTTGTTAGAGGGAAAGTAGGTCGCCAACTAGCCACCCAACCATTTGCCAGAATCATCAACCGAGTGTGATCACAGTGGGACTTGGCCCCAAGCTCTGGAGCAGCCAGGAAGCTGTATCTGTAATGAGCATGAAAATGACCAGCAGCTTGTCCTGGGACCCGTGGGCTCATGTGCAGCCCCCTCGGTGCACTGACTCGGGGTGGCTTCAGCTGACCCTCGTTTCACAGGGGAGTGTCTTCAGTTTGAGGCCAGTGCTTGTTTATTTGGTTTGTTTTTTTTTCCCCCAAAGAGCTAGAAACTTAAATTTTTGTGTGAATTTTCCCCTTGAACAAAATTGGCCTCAGTTTGTAAAACACCCTGTCTGCCAAACAAAACATCCAGCTTGTGGTCTCTGGCCTCCCAGCAGCTGGGCCTGACGCCCTAGGGTGGAGGCAGGGCTGCGTTCCCGTGTCAGTCCTGGGCTCTGCCGGTGGCTGAGTTAAGGTTACAGAGGAAACTTGGCAGATGCCTGAGGGTCTCAGATCATCCGGTCTCCCAGTCTCCTCTCCCATCAGGCTAACCTGAGGCCCAGCATCCTTCCCTCCCCCTGTGAGGATCTCAGTTCTTGCTTTTAGTGTGTAACCTGCTTTAAGGTCACCATTTCCATGAAGAGTTTCCCCTGGCTTTCCCCACAGACTAAGTGCTGTAGACCGGATAGTGCACAACAGGGACGGTCTGAGCCCAGGGTTTTCGGAACCCTCGTTTCTTGGTCCTGCATCTGTCCCCTGCCCCCACCCCAAGTGGGACGGGCACCTGGCCCGGCTGCAGGAATCCGGCCGTGCAGCAGGCTGCGGAGGGAGAGCTGTGGGAACCGGCAGGGAGAGAGCAGGACTGGCCGCTCTTGTGTAACCCACACAAGTGTCAGTATCTGTTGCCAAACACTGAGCAGAAGCCAGTTCCAGCTGATCGTTAAGGGCTGTCCCAGCACGGGAGACGCTCGCCCGGGGAACAGGGCAGCTGCCACAGGCGCGGGAAGGATGCAGGGGCCCGTGGCCCTCCTAAGGTGAGGCGGCCAGTCTAGGGACTCTCAGTGCGGACAGGTGAGGCTGTTTTTTTTAAAGAAAGCAAAGAATACTTGGAGGCAGCTTTGCTTGGGTCTCCATACAAACGTCATGTTAGAGAGCAACGCAGAGGGAGCCTGGGTCCCAAGACGGCTGTGCTCCCACCTGGAGGCACTTGGAGCTCAGGTTCGCCCTTGTTGTCCCCTAGGTGCAGTTTGTTTGCTGTTTTATTAAGTTAAACAGTAAACAGCTAACTGTACTGACTGGGCTACGATATTATTTAGAAATGAGACTTAATTTCTGTGTCAGTGATGTGCTCACAGGGAAAGCGGAGGGTCTGGGCCCAGCTGGGCAGGCCAGTTCCAGCACCAGGGAGACTGAGCGACCACGGCCTGTCTGTCTGCAGGTTCTGGTCTGGCCTGCTCCTTGCGCTGGGCGCCCTGTGCCCTGGAGGCTCACCATGCGGCATTTCAACCCACATAGAAATAGGTAAGTGCCTGTGACCGGTCATGGTGGTAAGGACGCCAAATCTATCAGAAAGGTTAGGAGGCTGGAAGTCCGCCCCTTGTCTTGGTAACTAGTTTCTGGCTGTGCTCGCAACCGGAAGCAGAGAGGAGGGGGCCAGCCCGGAGTGGCCCAGGCCTGGGGACTGTCGGGTGGGCTCCGTGGAAGCAGGAAGGTAGGGGGTCCCAGAGCTTCTGGGGGGGGGATTGAGGAGCTGGGGAGACAGAGGCTCTGGGAGATAGGCGTGAAGGGCGGAATACTGGGGTGTGAGTAATTGAATGCTTTCCAAATACATGTAAAGGGCCACGTGTGGCCGCGGGAGTGGGTCCCCTGGGTCAGGTGGCTTTAAAGGGGGTCGCTTCAGGGAGGGCAAGGAAACAAGGGAGGTTGCATGGTCCTCGGATTTGGAGGTGCCCAGAATGACGACCGGAGTTGGAGGACTGGGTGCACTTAGCCTGTGCCCACGAGCTCAGGGGCGAAGGCAGAGTTATCTGTGCGTCGGTGGCAGGGGAGCACCAGGGTGTGGTTCTCGTATGACGTCCATTAGCAGTGTTTTCACTCGTGGGAAACGCGAGCCGCTTCGTGATAAGTTAGATATGGTTTCGTTCACAGCAGTCTTCACACTAGTTTCAGGTGGACCCAATGCCTGGGTCTTCTTTAGATAAAAAACAGTAACATTTTATAGTTATGCCGCCCCCAGAAGGTACAAAGCATAACAAGCATGCAGTTAAAATAGGAATTTTAGGAGAGGCCTGGCAGAGCCCTGGCCGGCAGGAACTGTGCGGGCACCGAATGTTATGATTCGCAGGAACCCTCGAGGTCGCTGCGTCCAGCGCCTTTATGTTACAGGTGAGGAGACTGATCCTGGAATTACACGTCCTGACAGCTGGGCCTGTTTTCTTCCCGTTAAACGGTTATGGCTACAAGGGAGTCGGGAGACGGTGGAAGAGGGAACGAGGCCTGTGGCCCAGCCCTGCGGTCGGCTGCGGGGGACTCGGTTTTTCAGCCCCTCCCTGTGAAACGAGGGAGCTGGGCTCCCTAATGGGCTCTACAGCTCTATGAAGCGAACTTGCTAAAACCGCAGAAGTGCGCCACAGAGGAACCAATATAAATGGGAGTTTTCAAGTGTCTAATCCTTAGTTTAAAGATTAACGGGACGGATGAAATCCAAAATTTCAACAAAATCAGATAGTTGTTGCCTTCCTGCAGCAGGGGCCAGTCAAAGGTCGTAACAGATGGATGCACATTAAAAACATAAACAGGTTCACAGATTCAACACCTGTAAACACGTTCTTGGGAACTTAACTGAAGGCAACTCCTAATCTGCATTTTGAAGGGTTTTGTGTGAAAGGAAACTAAAATTCCCTTATTTGCCAAGCTGGACGGTTTTATGAAGGTCTCGGCTCCCGGTTTCACCCCTTGCACCGGGTCTGTGTGGAAGGTTGATGTGAGTTAGAATCGGCCTCATCCGGGGGTTGGGTCCGTAAATCCGGGAACCCTAGTCCAGGTGACCCCCGTGGGCTGCTACTGTCTCTCTCGGCCTCGGCGCTCACAGTAGTGGCTGTTCTCCTGTATGAATTAAAAAACTGCATGTGACTCACAGTAGAAATAAGGTGTCTCGCCCTCGAGCGCCTCCTCGCAAGGATGTTCCTTCTCCTGTGGATTGTAAGAAGGCTCCGGGTGTGGGTGTCTGGTGGGGGTGCAGCAGGTGGCCCTGGGGCTCTCCCTGTCCTTCTGGTAGCCCGGCAATGACGACACACCTGAGGCTCATTGGCCGCGTCCACCTGAGGCTCGTTGGCTCGGCCACGGTGTAGGCCCTGCTGGCGTTTCCTGCTGGGGATTCTCTGCCTCGGGCGGGGCGAGGGGGCGGTGGTGGTGATTATGTGGCCACGGTGTGGTGGTGACCTGCCTGCTGAGCTCCTACCACGTGCTCGTCCCAGCATTTATTTCCTGTGATTCTCTCACAAACTTGTGAGGTGGGTGCTGTTTATTTAATTTCACATAGGAGGGAACTGAGGCCTAAGGCGGTTCACTCCCCCGAGGTCACGGGGCTGGTGGGGCAGGGACTTTAAACCATCCTGCAGATTTCGTCTGCGGTGTTGTTATGTTTGTATTAACGTGTGTGATATGAACCTCGTATTGATCTAATTATGGCTCCTGAAAACGCCGAGCGAGCACAAACTTAATTTCTTTCACTTCCCGCTTCCTTCGGCTGCAACCATAAAACTGCGCTTTCCTTTCAAGGTGACGTCGGGGGTTCTGTTTTCCGCTTGTAGTTGCCCCCCGATCAATTGGTGTGTTTCCTCCCTCAGGACACAGAGCTCTCGAGTTCCTCAGCCTTCCCAACGGGAGCGTCAACTACAGACAGGTACTGTTTCGTTTTTCTCTCACTCCAGGTGCCAAGCAAAGCTCGGGAACAGATATTTAAACAGTAATTTCAGAGCCACTTTATATCTTTATAAACCACTACTGTTTGGGGGCTGAAAGGCTTATGTCCCCTCCAGTGCTACGTGAGCTTTTTATAGAGATGATTTAAGTAACATCACTGAAATATTTCAACGATGTGGATCATAGTTTGGAGAAATATGTGGGAGAGAATTTTTAAGAACGGCTCCTCTCTGCTTTTATAAAGAGAGGTCACACCTGAGACCAGTCACCCGCTTTCCACCCCTCGCCTGCGTGTTGCGTGCTGAGCCCAGGTGTTTCTCCAGGTGCCCGCGAGCTGCGCCTCCCTCCTCCCCCGCCCGGGCCCGACCCTGGGCTCCCCGCCGCCGGGCCCTACCCACTGTGCCTCCTAATTCTATCTAAGTGGTACTTGGCGACAAGGGCGATTGTCAAATCGTCATGTTTGACGAGGGTGGTGAGCGTCCCACGGGCAGCACTGGGCCCCGGTCCCGCGAGTCTGGACGCTCCAGTATGGAAAGCAGGGCGTGAAGTCGCCCAACCACTTCTGGCCGGTTTTCACTTCCTCCCTCAGCGGTGCCACCGGCCCCCCAGGAAAAGGCAGCATTTGGTTTTTATTGTCATTGTCGCCGACACTGATCGAGAGGAGGCAGGAGAGAGGAGACCCAAGGATCCGCCTGACTCGTGTCGTTTGTGACACAGTCGCTCAATCCCGGCCACGCGAGCGATGGCCTGAAGGATTCAAGCTTGTCTCTGACTTAAACCCCGGGACACGGACACAGACCTCCGCCCAGCACGGTCCTGAGCGCACGCTGGTGTCACCCCTGGAAATCACCCTTCCCTTTCCATTCACGAAGACCTTTTGTAATGTTATCATCCAGTCTCTTTTCAAAGGTGGGCGACTGAGCTCTTGTCTTCGTATAAGGGAGTCTTTGCAGATTCCTTCTCCCACCCGCAGCCGGCGCTCCGGTGACCTCTGAGCGCACGGGACGGTTTGGCGAGATGTTGCAGAGGGAGGGGCCTGGGGGGCCGCTGGCCGCAGAGACGGTCCCCACAGGCCGGCAACATCTCGACCAGCCTGCACACGCGAGGTCTGAGCTTGGTTGGCTCTGGGTTTTCTTTTGTTAAAACGTCCAGAGGTGCCTGCTCTATAAAGGCCTTCAGTTACGCCAATCGAATTAGCAAGCTGAGAAATCAGTGTATCGATTAACGAGAACTGTGAGGACCCCGCGACCTCCATTCCTGGTCATCGCTGCCCGAGAGTCACTCTTTCTAGAGGATCAGTGGAAGGTGCCGTGTCCTCCGCGTCCCGCGCAGTGTGGCCGCCTGGCCAGTGTGGCCCTTGCCCCGCCCCGCCCGCCCCGCCCGCCCTGCCCAGGGAGCAGGTTTCATGCTCCCTGATTATGAAATGATAACTCAGTGTAAGAAAAAAATTCAGGGATAACCAGTGTTAGAATTTTGCTTTTTATATTTCCAGGCATTTTCTGCATTTATTAGCATGTTTTTTTATTTGTTGTTTCTTTTCCCCCAAAAATGGTTACATTCTACACACTATTCTGTGACTGGCTTTTTGCATTTAATACATCAGATACCTTTCCATGTCACTAGGGATCTTCAGAATAATTTTTAACAATTGCATATTTTCTTGCTACCTGAAAGGCACCGTAATTTATTCAGCCAATTCCTTATTTTATAGTTTTTATTTTTAAATCATTTAAAACCGATAGCTGAACTAGACAGATAATCCCTGTGCCCTTTGCCCTGTCCCCCAGTTGCTGACAGCGCCTTGCTGCCTCTCGACCCCGCTCTACACGTCGGTTTTCCCTGACGTGGTCCCGATTATTGTTTAACACACGGTTGTGTAATTCCCGAAAACGAGGGCACCGCGACCTCACCGCAGCGGAATCATCCCATTCAGGAAACCAAGGCCGAACCAACGCGGCCGCCCCGCCTCGGGCCTCGGTCCAGCCTCGATCCAGCCGCCCGGGGCGCCAGGACCTGGCTCGGGCCCTGCTCGGCTGTCGGCTCCCTCCGAGCTCCTCCAGCCCGGGCAGACCTCGGGCCTCCCTCGTCCTTAGTGACCTGACACTTTGGAGGACAGCCCCTGACTCTAACACTTAATTTTGATTTTTTCGGCTGGTTTCTCATGATTAGATTCTGCTGCAGGTATTTTTTTTTTTGGCAGAAATATGGTAGAACATCAGTGATGTCACGCTTGTTGCATGCTTGTTGAAGCGGGTTTCCTTTTTATTAATTGATTTTATCGGGGTGGCGCTGGTGAAGATCACACGGGTTTCAAGCGTGCAGCTCAGTAAAGCACCGTCTGCACCCTGCACGGTGCACCCGCCGTCCGAGGCAAGTGTCCTTTCACCCCTGCCACCCCTTTGTCCCCCCCCTGCCATCATCACACTTCCCTGTGTCTATGTGAGACACACACACACACACATATATATATAATTACTATTTTTTTGCTTAATCCCTTCGTAAGAGGGAAGCACGTTTCCTTAACCCTCTCAAAGCACAAAGGACGGCCTTCCTCTGAAGCGCAGGGAGCAGCTGTAAACGGGTCTCTGTGGCCGAGCGACACGCGTGTGCGTGTCCGTGCCGTTTGCACTGCGTCCTGCGTGTCGGCCGCGCCGGCCGGCCCTGACCCGTGTCTCCCGCCCGCAGCTGCTGCTGGAGCACCAGGACGCGTACCAGGCGGGAGCCGTGTTTCCCGACGCCTTCTACCCCAGCATCTGCGAAAGAGGTGAGGCGCCCGCCGCAGACCCGGCGGCCGTCCACCTGGTCAGGAGGCCCGCTCTGCTTGAAGGGCGTCCAGCGGCCCTGGCCTGCGTGGCTCAGGGTTAGAGCGCGGCCCGAGCACCGTGAGGTCTCGGGCTCGATTGTGGTCAGGGGCACGTACCCAGGTTGCAGGTCTGATGCCCAGCCTCCGGGCGGGGTGCGTGCTGGAGGCAACCCGGTGATGTTTCTCTCTCCCCCGACCTCCCCCCGCTCTCTCTAACGGTCAGTGGAGGAAATATCCTTCCGTAAGGACTGAGAACGAAAAGCACACAGGGCCTTGCGTTTCCCACTCTCGTTGGTCCCCGACTTCGTTCACAGAGTTGCGTTTTCCGCGAGCTTGGGGTCCCTTGTCTTTCCCGGCTCTTCCTTCTAGAGGCTTCCTGTGGATCCCCAGAGGGAACCGCGAGGCTGGGAGGAAGGTGGAGGGAGGGACGCCGCGCGGGGCTCCAGGGGGTTTGACGGGGAGCCTCCGCCTCCTGGGGAAGGACCTGAGCACTGCTTGTTCCCTCAGGGCGGTTCCACGACGTGTCCGAGCGCACCCACTGGACGCCCTTCCTCAACGCGAGTGTCCATTACATCCGGGAGAACTACCCGCAGCCCTGGGAGAAGGTGGGCAGGCCCCTCGCCCGGGGCTCAAGCCCCGTTTCTGCCCCTGCACGGCCTGGTTTGCACCCCCCCCCGGGATGTCAGACACGGCACGTGGCCAGGGGGTGGCTGGTCAGGACTTGAAGAAATTATTTTAAGAGTTTGGGGAATGTCACTGAGTCGTTTCCCTCCAACGCTAATCACTGAAAGCACTTCAGGCAACCCTGTCAGAGTCCTCTGTGGGTTTTGGAACTAGACACCAATTTTTCATTAAGTGCCAATAACAGAAATGAATTCATATTAAAACGTCCTGGCCCGACCAGTGCGGCTCAGTGGTTGAGCGTCGACCATGACCCAGGAGGTCAGGGTTCAAATGCGGGTCAGGGCGGATGCCGGGCTGTGGGCTCGACCCCAGCAGGGGCGCGCAGGGGGCAGCCGATGCCTCCCATCAATGACGCTCATCACTGATGTTTCTCTCTCTCCCCTCCTCTCTCTGAAATCGATTTTTAAAAAAACATTTTAAAAAATAAATGTCCTGTAGGATTGTTGTAGAATAAATAACCCAGACTCACGGCTCCGGCTTGTTTATGGGGCAGGACACGGAGAAGCTGGTCGCCTTCCTGTTTGGAATCACGTCCCACATGGTGGCAGACGTCAGCTGGCACAGCCTGGGCATCGAGCAGGGCTTCCTGAGGACAATGGCGGCCGTGAGTACTGTCCCTTGGGGTTAATGGCTTTGAGGGAGTGACCCCCCCCCCCCGCCGGGATCACAAAGGGACCCTCCCAAAGGAACGGAAAACTAGGCCGTTCCCACGTCGTGTGGAAATAAGGCTCTTGCCCAAAGTGCTCTGGCAGCTGTCCTCCTGCGCTCGCTCCCGGGGGCCTCGCCCGTGTGGGCGGCGTGGCCGATGGGCACCAACAACTGTGGGGGTGCAGCGTCGTGTTCAGTCACAAACAATGGATGAGAAACATTTTTTAAAATTTATATTTATTTAAATATGTCTTTATTGATTTCAGAGAGAGGAAGGGAGAGGGAGAGAGATGGAAACATCATTGATGAGAGTCATGGATCGGCTGCCTCCTGCTCGCCCCCTGATGGGGGTCGAACCCGCAACCCGGGCCTGTGCCCTGAGGCTGCTCAACCGCTGAGCCACGCTGGCCGGGCGAGAAACTTTGTTTTACTCAAGCTGAGCATCTTCGTAAGGATACGAATACCTGCTGCTTGGTTCTGTTTAACTGGAATAGCCCCACGCGTCCGGGCTTTTTGTTTTCCTTTTCAATTTTTCTGTGAAAATGCCATATCCCCAAGGTGGCTTTGTGACCTGACCTGGTGACTTAGCTTCCAGAAGTGCCCGTGGCCGTTCATCGAGGTTGGACACTGGTCCGCGGGAAGCGGGAACCAGGACGCAGAGAGCGCGTGGGGGTCTTACCGGGCGCAGGTGTCCGCGGTGGCTTTATCCGTTACCAGGCTCTCGGCCGCCCACATAACTTCTCCTAACAGATAAAATGATAAAACTAAACGTTTCTTTGAACGCTGAGCCCGCCCTCTGAGCGCCCTCAGCAGTCCTGCCGTGGGGACGGCGTCGGCTACCCTGGGTCCCATGCAGACGGTTCTCTCCTCTCTCAGATGGATTTCCACAGCTCCTATTCCGAGGCACATTCGGCGGGAGACTTTGGTAATGTTTATTTCCATTTGCCAGATTTTGTTTTTCGGTAGTTAGATTTCACGTGTAATGAAGCCACTGCTTACATATGTATTTTTTAAATCCTGTATTGCCGGGAGCATATGCTGACTGCTTTCTGTTTTAATGTTGTGGTTCCCCTGGGGCACAGGCAGAGCTCAGTGAACCGAGAGGTGCTTCTGAAAAGTTGTGTATGTGGTTTGGTTTTGTTTTTTGTAAACAAACAAACAAACAAAAAAACACACTTTATTGACTTGTTTTGTAATTTTAGAAACACTTTACTTCAGGTGAGCACTCATGGCCTGGTGTCTGCTAGCACATCAGCTTTAAGTCAGTTACCTTTAAATATCCAAATGGGATGGTGAGTGGTGGTCATCTAGGAGTGCGGTGGCCCATCTTTTTAAAGTAAAAAACATTTTGTTTATATGGGTGACTTTCCCCCCCTCAATTCATGTTTCACTAGCTAAGATTTTGAAAGATTAATTTTCTTAAACCCACCCCTGTACCTAAAACTATGAACAGAAACTTGTAACAATTGAATGGAACATGTAATTATGGAACAGAAACTTGTAACAATTGAATGGAACATGTAATTATCGAACAGAAACTTGTAACAATTGAATGGAACATGTAATTATCGAACAGAAACTTGTAACAATTGAGCAGGAACTTGTAACAATTGAATAGAAACCTAACAGTTGAACAGGATGTGTAACAGCGTCCAGCGCTAACAGTTTAGTCGCACAAACTTGTGTGGAAAGAGTCCTGCTCCCTGTGGTCACTAATCCTCCATGTCGCATTTTTCTCACCACAGGTGGAGACGTGCTGAGCCAGTTCGAGTTTAATTTTAATTACCTCGCGCGGCACTGGTAAGAGCGGCATACGTTGAACATGTGGTACCTAAACGGCATGTAGGACTCGACCCTGTTTCTCCTAGAAAATATGACTTTCATTGTACTTAGGAGTCCTCTGCTTTGCAGTTTTTGAAAAGTAAAACTGCAGGTTAGACTAGTATAAGTGGCTTCTTTAAAACATTTGTGAATTATATTAAACGTAGAAAAGAGTGCACATTTATAGATAAACAATAAGAGGACGTGCCCTGTGTGGCTGACCCCCGGTTTGAGCAGCGGCATCCTGTGTCTCAGGAGCTATAAATGCAGGAGTCTTACTATTTATTTTTAATCGGGTCAGCCTAACAATTACTGAGAGAAGTTTAAAATCTCCGCACGATATGGATTTTTCCAGTTTTTCCTCGCGATCCTGTCATCTTGCTGCACGTGCTTGAACGTGCGTTGTTAGGAACATCTCGGTTGCAAACTCCTGCGCCTTCCTGGCAAGCTGAGCCCGTTGTCTTTGCAGCACCTTCGCCTCAGCAGCTTGCCGGCCCCGCACCCGCCTGACCCGATGTTACTGCCGCCAGGCTGTGCCCACGGGGGGTGGTTGTTTCTTTGAATGGTTATTAAGCAGTCAGAGGTGACATGGTCCATCCCTGAGCCCCAGCCCGGAGGGTGGAGGGCTGGGTTGGGAGGGATGCCTACAGACCAGAAAGGAGAGCTCAGGGACGTGGCAGGTGCCCTCACCTGGCCCTGCTCCAGTTGCCTCAGAGCTAAGGGAGGCCCGGAAACGAGGCACTCACAGGTTACCCGAGGGGACGGGTCACCAGCCGGCCTTGGGTACCCCACGGAGGGGCAGTGAGAGCAGCCGCTGAGGGTCCCTAACGGCACACCGGGGGCATCTGCACTGATCGGCTCTGCGTGGGGTCTGGTCCTGTTGTGGGCGTGCCCCGTGGTCCTGAGTCCCTGGAGGCTGGAGCAGAGCCACATTTCCACAGAGAGGAAATTTTAATTTTAATTACCTTGGCAAATGGTAAATGCCATTTAATCGGTAAATGCTGCAGGCTGCTGGCGCCACTTCTTACCTGGGGCCGCATTAAGTGACAGTCAATCCTTGAGGCTTCTCTGAATCCACAGAGAGCTCCGGTGTAGGACGGACAGAGTCCGTGGGGCAGAGTCATTGTTCCCTGTTCCAGGGGGAGATTCCCCCCTCTGCCCATCGCCCAGGTGAGGATGGGCGGCTTTCTGTTCCTGTGTTCAGTTTATTCAGCTGACACTCACGCAGGAGGTGCAGGCTCTGAGGCAGTCTCCTCGGAGTGGCCCATGTGGGGGTCCCCACGTGTCACCCCCTGTGTCCCGCATCCCACATGGCCACCAAAACACCACCAGGCTCTCCCAGTGGCAGAACCTCAGGGCAAAGGCTGGCTTCCCTCGCTTACCTCTCAGAGTTTCCAGTTTCCATTTGCTTTGGGCCTTTGGAAAGTTTTCACCTTCTTGCTAGCTTGGTGAGTCACGTAAAAAAATATTTTCGTTTTGTCTGGCCTTTTGAGCTATTTTTATTGGAAGGACCATCCCGTGCTCTTGTAAAAATAAAAGCTGACATCAGTAGATTCTTGCTGATAGATACACTGAGATCGGGTTTTACTGGCTGCGACTTGTCTCGCGTGGTCTAAGCCGCCTGAGAGGACAGTGAGACACCTGCCCACTGAGACCGCAGTGGCCTGAGCCGGCGCCCAGCGGAGCTGTTGGCTGGGAAAGCAGGGCGTCGGGCGGGAAAACGTTGCTAGTGTTTTTACAGTAATGATTCTTCAGAACAATTAAACTGAAAAGAATAAAAACGCTGCCTGTTGCTCCTTGGACTCTGAATTCACAAAACTGAGATCCCGGTTACTCTCCGTAGCCTCCTGTCTGTGTCGGTCGACAAGGGTGTGGCGAGGGCCCCAGGGTCCGCTCCGCGGGCGCTCGCCCCGTCCTGGCGGCTTCCTGCCCGGGCCCCAGGGGCCTGAGAGCGGCCACGCGGCGCTGCGGGGGGCAAGGCAGGCGCACCCTCCGGGCCGGGGACAGGGCTCCCGGGACAGGGCAGCCAGCGTGGCCCCGTTACCGCCACCCTCCGCTGCAGAGCCGCGCAGCTCGGGCTTGACGCTAATGCTCCCCAGGTACGTGCCCGTCGCAGACCTGCTGGGGATTTACGAGAAGCTCTATGGCCACGCGGCCGTCACCAAGAAGACGGTTGTGGAGTGCTCGTACCTGCAGTTCCTGGAAATGTGAGCGCGGCCCGCGTGGCGTGGCTTCTGAGCCCGGCGTGGGCTCTGGGCTCTGGGTTTAGCTGATTCGGGGCGGTCTCCTGAGCGTCGGTTCCCGTCGCGGCAGCTTCTCCCCGTCTGCGTCGTTCTGCGGAAGCCGCGGCTCACGGCGAAACCCTTGTGTTGCAGGTACGGCGAGGTGCTGGCGGTTTCCAAGGTAAGGCCCCGTCCCTCGAGCCCGTCCCGGGAAGGCTGCGGCCCGGCGCGCCTGGTTGCTCACGTGCCTCTCTCTGCACAGCTGTACCCCACCTACTCCAGGAAGTCCCCGTTCCTGGTGGAGCAGTTCCAGGAATATTTCCTCGGGGGGCTGGACGACATGGCCTTCTGGTCCACCAACATTTACCGTCTCACCAGCTACATGCTTGAGAACGGGACCAGGTGAGCTCGGCCTCGCCCCCCGTCCCCAGCCGACCGCTCGGGTTTTCCGCGGAGCAGAGAAGCAGGGGTCCCCGAGCCCCCCAGCTCTGCCTTCCCCTCTGCGGGTGGGACAGCAGGAGTTCACCCCCGTCAGGGCTGCCGTGAGGAGGCCGGAGGTCCCCCGAGAGTGCTCAGCGTGCGGTGAGCGCTTCGTCCCTGTGGCTCTGGTGCTGTTAGAAGGGGTTCCGTTTACTCCGGAGGGTTCATAACACGTGGCCGTGTGAGCGGGAATGGCCCGCGTGTGTCTGTCTTACAAAGTCCAGTGTAATGATCCCCAGACTGGGACATTTCTGGTGTTAGCTTTTGGTTAGATTGTCCAGATGCTAAGGAAACACGCGACTGGACCTTATTGTTTAGGAGAAAATAATGGAGAAGGGAGAGAGTTTTAAAAATATATATATATATGTCTTTATTGCTTTCAGAGAGAGGAAGGGGCAGGGAGAGAAAGGTCAGTGATGAGCCACTGACCGGCTGCCTCCCGCACGCCCCCTGCTGGGGCCGAGGAGCCCGCAACCCGGGCCTGAGCCCTGACGGCCGAACTGCGACCTTGGGGACCGTAGGTCGGGGCTCCACCCTGAGCCGCCCGGCAGGAGGAGGCTTCTCGCCTCTCCATCCCTGTCCTGACTCATCAAAACAGAAATTTCTTAAATTGCTTGCATGTTACACACACAGAGAACTATTCATTAGAATCTATGGAACTTTATGGGAAATTTGGAGAAGGCTCCAGAGAAAGACACACACTCTATGAACAAAGAAAAAATGTACATGTTTTCACATGACAGGCACTGAGAATAGACTCTCTCCAAACGAAACTCATGTTACTTGAAAGTTACAGTGTATTTTCCTAAAGAAACAGTGAAATGATGGTAGTTACAGTTTCGGCCAGAACTCAGCTTGCCAGGGGCACTCGTCACTGTAGCGCTTGCTGTGAGGACTGTCCCCTCTGGGTGGGGAAACGGGGACTCGGGGACAGGCCCTCCTCGGCGTGAGGCTGGCCCCGGGGAGGTCCGTACAGGAAGAGCTTGTGTTCAGGTTCTTCCCACGTCCCGTCCTGAGTTCCTTTCCGCACCTATTACTGCTCGGCCGGCCCCACACGACCTGCCCCGTCCCTGGCACCTGCGTGAGCTCCACGCAAATCCTCTTTGCTTAGAAACAGCCCTCAGCCCTTCGCCTGAGTCTGAGCGGGGATAGCTCAGCAGTGCAGGGGGGGGGACAGGGCGGCTCTGAGTCTGGGTGACCACGGGGACCCCCGTCAGCTCCTCTGCCCTGCCTGTCCCCCAGTGACTGCAGCCTGCCCGAGAACCCCCTGTTCATCGCCTGCGGCGGCCAGCACACCAGCTTCCAGGGGTAAGTGCCCGACCTGCTCGCCGCGGCAGGAGCTCCTCCGAGGGCGCTGGGCGGCCCGGGAAGGTGTGAACTGTGGACGCGCAGACGGCGGTTCAGGTGCCGGGCCTGCGCTCACGGCTGCGTGGTTTTCAAGCAGAAGCGTGGGCTGGGCCGGGCCGAGAGCAGGCCGCTCGGCGAACGTCACGCGGTAGCCAGTGGTTTAGAAATATTGTTACCGTTGTCACCCCTCACGAACGTGACCCAGACGCCACCCTGAGGAGCGGTGACAGCGAGGCAGAGCCGAGGACCGGGCGCGGCCTGACTGCTCTGGGCCGCGTGCGGGAAACTCAGACACCTTTGCTCTCAGTTTCTGGAAGGAATTCGGGCCCTTTACGCTCTAGAACTTGGAGGCTGTGGGAGGCATTTTTCGGAGGACGGGCTTTTAAGCCGTGGAAATGTGTTGACTAAGGTCCTCTGCAACCTCCTATGAGGGTTTTTCTAAAGTTTTGTTCCTTCAACTCTCAGAAGTTAAACTCGGGGGGGTTTTAACCTGGGATGAACTCGACACTATTCTTCAGCTCCGTTGTTTGTTTTCTGAGTCTTAGCCAGTCTGTTCTCTCTTTTCAGCAGCTCAAAGGTGCAGAAAATTGGTTTCCATAGAAATCTTACCACATCCCTCACCAAAGACTCTGGGAAAAACATAAAATATACCGAGCGAGGGGTGGTCTTCAGTGTGGACTCCTGGACCTCGGTAAGTTTTCCGCCTCTTGTGGGAAAGGACCCTGTTGCGTCCTGTGGTCCCTGTTCTGTGGGGTCCCTGGCTGTGTGACATTCAGTGAAAGTCACCTGGGTCCTTGGCCCGCCAGAGGGACCAGCCACTCCAGGCCGCTCCAGTCTGTGCCTGTGTCTCTGCAGTGACCATGTGAAGGACAGTTCATCACCCCACACTGGGGGTTGCTTGTCCCCCAAATTCTCTCTCATAAAAGGAGATGCATACGAATATAATTATAGTTGTAGATCGAATGAACTGGTCTTTTAAAAACTGTTTATAAAAATGATTTTGCAGAGTTACTTACTGCAAATTGGTGCAGCCCACCCTGACTTGGTTGGTCATGGTTAAGTCCTGGCCAACTCTTCCCAGCTGACCCGACTCCAGGGCTGTGACCACCATCACTCAGCGCATGTCAGGGGTACACTGTCACCCTCCTAATGCCTCAGTGATCTCACTGGGGGACAGGAGCTAATGTCTTATTTTTAGCACTTGTGGAAATCCTAAAACGCTGAAATGCGCACATCCACAGCTCTGACGGGACTCGGGAGCTGTATTCCAGGACCCCCGTCCTCCATGTACCTGGGCTCACCTGTCCGTCACCTGTATTCCAGGACTCCCTGTCCTTCATGTACCAGACCCTGGAGAGGAACCTGCGGATGATCTTCACGGGCAGCTCCCAGCGGCCACAGAAGCACGTGTCCAGCCCCCTGGCATCCTACTTCCTGTCGCGTCCCTACGCAAGGCTGGGCTGGTAGGTGGGAGTTTTTCTAGCTTGAAAACAGAGAGGAAGTTTAAGTGCTGACTCCAGAGAGGAGGAGGGGACAGTCTCCCCGGGTCGCAGCAGACACTGCGACAGGCTCCCTCTTTGTCGCTGCAGGGCCATGACCTCGGCCGACCTCAACCAGGATGGGCACGGGGACCTGGTGGTGGGTGCCCCAGGCTACAGCCGCCCCGGCCACGTCCACGTGGGCTGCGTGTACCTCATCTATGGCAATGACCTGGGCCTGCCACCCATTGACCTGAACCTGGAGGAAGAGGCCCACGAGGTCCTGGAGGGCTTCCAGGTGAGGCACCTGCTCACGTGTCCTGTCAGTGACCACTGCCTGCCTCTTGGGCAGGTTTCAGGATGAAGGACAGTGACAGGAATAGTGAGTGACAGTCAGTGGCTGACTTCATGTAGCACTTTCCAAGAAAGCACGTCTAAGTCCTTTAGTTTCTAAAATTTTATGTTTTTATTGACTTCAGAGAGAGGAAGGGAGACGGAGAGAGAGAGAAACATCAATGATGAGAGTCGTTGACCGGCTGCCTCCTGCGCGGCCCCAGCTGGGGATGGAGCCTGAAACCCGGGCCTGTGCCCTGACCAGGAATCGAACTGAGACCTCCTGGATCCTAGGTCAGTGCTCAGCCTCTGAGCCAGAAACGCCCATGTCCTTTCCCCTTCGACCTCAGAGCATTCAGCCTGACACCTTCAGATACACACAGACACACAGACACACAGACACACATACACCTCGGCAGTGCTTCGAGTGGCCAGCAGGGTGTGGCTTCTTGATAACGTGAAACCCCTTTGGTTCTTCTATGTAAATGATTTATTCCGTAAGAGTTTAGATTCCCAGGAAAGTTGAAGGGCTCAGAGTTCCAGAATACCCTGTCCTCAGCTTCCCCTCTCACGTCTCGTGAATAGGTCCCACCTGTCAGAACTGAGCTTCCGTCTGTAACCCGTGACAGTGTTAATTTACATTTAGACGTAGCAGCCACCACACTGGCCAGTGGCTGTGGGGCACCCTCCTGTTTGCTGCCGTCCTGCGATTATTTCGGGCACTTTCCTGGTGTTTGGTCTTCACGTGGGGCCTAGTGGTCCCTGGACCTTCTCATAGGCACCTAGAACAGTTGAGACCATCCTGGATTTCGGCATCTTTCCTGTATCACTGGGCCAGACCCACCCAGCTGTGTGTCCCGGGTGTTACGTGTGGGACCCTGCAGTTCTGTCCTGAGCCCTTGGGTGACAGTGGCCCCGGGCCTGTCCTACCCACCCTGGGACAGGGGAGGGCTGTCTGTGCTGAGGCTGAACCCGGGACTCACCCTGCCTCTCAGCCCTCAGGCCGCTTTGGCTCCGCCTTGGCCGTGCTGGACTTCAACCAGGACGGGGTGCCCGACCTGGCCGTGGGCGCCCCCTCGGTGGGCTCGGAGCAGCTCACCTACAAAGTAAGGCTGGGTCTGGGTGGGGAGGAGGGGAGGGCCCAGAGGGAGGGCGGCGGTGCTGGCAGAGCCTCTGCCGACAGCAGTCATGTGTGCCGGGCACGGCATCTGGGGTGGGTGGTCTTGGGCCCCCCTTCGGGTCCCCGATGTGACCTCGGTTACCTGGCTCTTCTGCTCTGGGGCTTGAATAACCTCATAGAGGTGAAATTTCAGGGAATTGCATCTTCCAAGCCGTTGCCACTGGCAGCGAGGCCCAGGCCGGGTGTCGGTCACCAGTCCCTGCCCATGGGACTGATGGGGCTGACGTGTGCTCTTGCTCTCACCCCGACCTCACGGTGCCCGGTCTGTCCCTGCCAGGGCGCAGTGTACGTCTACTTCGGTTCCCGGACAGGAAAGATGTCGCCATCCCCCAACATCACCATCTCCTGCCAGGTACGTTGACCACCTGGGCCATGTGCAGGCGCTAGAGCTGGGCACCCTCACGGCCCAGGCGAGTGAACGTGGTCTCGGTCTCCCCTAAGGACACCTACTGTAACCTGGGCTGGACACTCCTGGCTGCCGACATGGATGGAGACGGCGAGCCCGACCTGGTCATGGGCTCCCCCTTTGCCCCGGGTGGAGGGAAGCAGAGGGGCATGGTGGCCGCGTTTTATTCGGGCCCCGGCCGAAGTCACAAAGGTAGTGCTTGCGGGGGGGGGGGCGGGGGGGGGCTGCCCCTGCTCTGGTCCCGGGGCCCCCTCCCGCATGCGCGGTGTTTCCTTCCTTCCTCAGTCCACGTCCTCTCATGCAGAGTCCCCGCAGTCTCCTGCTCTTACGGGGGCTCTGGCGAGGGGTACGGTTGGAGTCACTGAGCACACGGAGATACCCCACGTCTAGATCCAGGTCCAAAGGGGCCAGTGGCTTATTCTTAGTCTCCCCGTGACAGAGCAGGGACACCACAGGCAGCCTTGACGCGCTCGGCGTCCCAGACTGGCCCTTCTGTGCAGCATCCGCTGTGCCACGCCACGCCACGCCACGCCACGCCACGGACATGAGCGCTAGAAACACGTTTCTTACAGGACCTTCGAGGCCTATTTCTAATGATGGGGCCCTGGGAACGGGGGGGGGTCTGAGAATTCCGGGAAAACTCGGCAGGTGAGCCGTCTGTCGTTACCGGCAGAGGGCCACCTGCCCTCCCTCCCTCCTGCCCTCCCAGTAAAGGGGCTGCTTGTCTTGTGCAGACAAATTGGGTGTGGAGGTGGCCGACTGGCAGGTGAGAGGCGAGGAGGACTTCTCCTGGCTCGGGTACGCCCTCCACGGCGTCAGCACGGACAATGGAACCCTGCTGCTGGTGGGGAGCCCCACCTGGAAGAATGCCAGCAGGTGAGCGTTGGGGACAGGCCAGCCCGTAACGGCGGGCGCCCCTGTGCCGTCAGTTGGGGCCGATGGTGGGCCTTGTATCCGAGGGTCTTGACGCTGGGCCTCCCTCTGAAAGCCCCCGACCCCCAGTCCACGCCTGCGGTCACAGGGACCGAGTATGCGGGCTGGGCACACAGGTGGGGGCGAGGGGCGCTCTTCCCTGGGACCCGAACCCCTGCCAGCCCCCAGCCCCCCACCTGCGCCCCACGTGCTTCGTTCCAGCCTGGGCCACTTGTTCCACTCACGAAAGGAGAAGCAGAGCCTGGGACGGGTATACGGCTACTTCCCGCCCCACCGCCAGAGCTCCTTCACCATCTCTGGGGACAAGGTAGGGGGCCCCGCCCCTCGCCCCGTCTCCCCAGGAGGGGGCAGCGCAGGGGGCATCTTCTGAGCTGTGCCGCGGTTGTTCCGCAGGCGATGGGGAAGCTCGGCACCTCCCTGTCCAGTGGCCACGTGATGGTGAACGGGGCCCGGACGCAGGTGCTGCTGGTTGGAGCCCCGACGCACGGTAGGTGGCGCGTGGGCAGGTGCCCGAGCGGGCCTGGCGTCTGCCCGACGCCGCGCATCCTGCCGCCCTGCGCGTGAGCGGGGTCCTGAGCTGTGCGGCTCCTTCCAGATGACGTGTCTAAAGTGGCCTTCCTGACCATGACCCTGCACCAGGGCGGCACCACGCGGATGTACGCGCTGGGCCCCGGCGCGGGGCCCTCCCTGCTCGGCACCTTCAGCGGAGACCGCCGCTTCTCCCGCTTCGGAGGCGTCCTGCACCTGAGCGACCTGGACGGTGACGGCCTAGGTAGGGCCCGGCAGCGCCTCTGGCCAGGAACCCGGCCCTTTCCCATCCCTGGTCCCCTGCCTGGGTCACTAAGGCTCGTACCTGACGCCCGGTGGCCCTCGGGCCTTTAGGTAGGTTGTCAGGCAGGACCCCGCCAGGTGTACGAGAGGAGCTGCCCCTCTTGAAGGCGGTGACACCAGAGCCGCCGGTCAGCTGCTGACAAATGAGATCAAACAGGAAACCGAACTGACCGTCGGGACGCAGCTGGCACAGGGAGGATCTGTGGGAGGCGGGTGAGGACGGGAAGGTGACGGGAGTGAGACGCCTCCTTCCGCCGGCCCTGTTGTCACAGACGAGGTCATCGTGGCCGCCCCCCTGAGGATAGCGGACGTGACCTCGGGGCTGATCGGGGGAGAGGACGGCCGCGTCTACGTCTACAACGGCAAACACACCATCTTTGGCGACATGACAGGCAAATGCAAGTCCTGGATGTCCCCGTGCCCGGAGGAGAAGGTAATGTTCTCTGCAAAACTCGACCTCGCTGTCCAGGGAGGCTGCTGATGCCGTTAGGTCACGTCCACCACAGGACTCACCATTTCTACCGGAACCCGAGTCCTGGGTCAGGGCACGCGCCCTGGGCTGCGATTTGTAGGCCCAGCGGCCGCATCCTTGCTCCATAGCACCTGCCCCTGCAGCTCAAATACGGCTGGACCCGGTGCCACGCTGACCTTGGTCACACCTGCCACTGCCTGGCTCTGCCCACGGCGGAGGGACAGGCCACAGCAGCTCCTCCAGCTCCCTTCCCGCGTGTCCCACTGCACTGCCATCTCCTGGGCCCATGACACGTGGCCATTCCTATTTTCAGATTTAAAGTTTATTTTTTAACTTGAAAAATTAATGAAAGTTTGTTGTAAAAATTTTACAAAATACAAAACAATACAAAGAAAATTAAAAAACCATTTACCTAGAATTCCACTCTTCAGAGATAACGCCAGTTAACCTCTCAGAACTTAACCTATTGAATCCGTATCAAAGCTAGGCTGGTGTCAGGCCCATTTACAGGTGGGAAAGACTGGAGAGTTGTTCCTGTCACCTTCTGGGAACTAGCAGAGCCAGGACTCGAACCCAGAGCTGATGCGAACACAGTCCTAACGGTCACACTGTGCGCATTTTTAACAACTGATCACACTGCTCACAGATCCACACATGATTTGCAACGTGTTTGTTTTACCTGTCAACGTAACAGGAACACTTTTCTGTGCCTCCCTGTACATGTACGATACATGTAGTGGCTGTCATGTATTTTTTTATAAAACTCTTTTTTTAAACTGTTTATATTGATTTCAGGAAGAAGAAGGGAGAGGGGGAGATAGAAACGTCCATGATGAGTCACTGATCGGCTGCCTCCTGCACGCCCCCTGCTGGGGATCGAGCCCGCAGCCCGGGCCTGTGCCCGGCCGGGAACCAAACCGTGACCTCCTGGTTCATGGGCCGATGCTCAGCAGGAGCCATGCTGGCCGGGCCTGCCGTGCATTTTATCTGTAGTTCATTTAATCACTGTTATGAAATAATGTTCACATATAAACATTTTTGCACATCTGTCTCTCTGAGCTGAATTCGTCTAAATGGAATTCCTGGTGTCCACGGGCACCCACGGGTAAGGCCTCTGTGGCAACGTAGAAACGGAGCGTGGGGTGTAGAACTGGCTAAAACCCCACGTGCACATAGCAACACTAACAGTCTCCCTTTCTCGCCATTTTCTTTCAGGCCCAACACGTACTGATCTCTCCCGAAGTAAGTAGCTCCTGCGGGAATAAAGGAAACTGCCGAAAAGGCTCTCTCCTCTTCCTGTAGCCGATGAGTGTTGGTGTCCTCAGGGGGCATTCTGACCCTGCCTCTGCTCCACAGGCAAGCTCGCGGTTCGGGAGCTCCATGGTCACCGTGCGGTCCCCGGACAAGGTGGGTCCCAGGACTGTGCGCCTGGCATCTCTCTGTCCTAGGGCTGGGGTTTGGGGACGATCTCATCTTGTTCGTGTTTCTGTGTTTCTTCTTACTTGGAAAAGAGAGGAACCCACAAAATCACACAAAATCCTACCACACACAGCGCCACCGCTTTTGGGGGACGCTCCCCTCTGACCCCAGCTGTCCCACCCGTGGTGGCAGGGCTGGTGGGCCAGGCTGTGGGCGGCTGCAGGGGGCTGCCTGTCCTGTGCAGCCCACGGACCAATAATGGTCATCTCGTGTCCGAATGGCCAAACAGGAGAGGACTCGGTGACACATGAAGTTTCTGTGAGTTGGGGGTGCTGCCTCCGGGGGTCTCAGTGGGACTCGGGCATCAAGCGGCTCCCTTCACAGCGAGAGCCACTGCTGACGGTGTGAGGCCCGCGTGACGCGGGGGCAGGTGAACACGCTTTTTTGTCACCGTCTCAGTGGCCCGTCCTCGCTGCTCCTCCCACACAGGCGCACTCTGCCCGGGAGCCTTCTTAGTGCTGCCAAGTGTTTGTCCAGATGCCGTGTTCCTTCCCGCCGCCCACGTTCCCATCCCCGCCGACTCTTTGCTGTTACAGGCGGTGCTGCAGCGGGCACTCCTGCCTCTGCGCCTCTGCCTAACTGTGCAGGCGTCCCTGTGGGTGAAGTCGCTTGGAATGCTGGACACAGAGGCCAAAGGGTTGACGGGACCCTTCCCGCTAGACCCCAGGCGGCACGTTTATTTTGAGGACGGGAAATGCACAGAGCTGTGTGGGTGTGGACATAAAGCGGGCAGACAGAGCCCATGCTCTTGAGGAAAGTTAAGATGATTCCTGTGGGAAGTGCAGGCGAGTCATCAGCCGCGCTGGGCGCTGCCCCCGGCCTAGAACCGGGCGGAAATCGCCCCCTAGTGGCCAACAGTGCACGTGGCTGGGCCTTTAACCCATTCACAAGCCTGCCGCCTGGTAATAAAATTTAGGGTTAACTGCAAGCGATGGGTTGTTTACAGGAGGATTCTCAAAAGCTCTGGTCATAGGACTGCTTTATGCCATAAGCTTGGTTTACACTTAAATTTTTATTCGTTTTTCAAGAATTAGACATTATCCAGAACCCATGCATTTTATAAAAATTACCCGCGTATCCATGACGTCCCCCAGCTGTGCAGAGCGGTATGTTAACAGGACAGTTGATTCCTTTCTGATAACATCTCACAGTCACCTCCCTTTCCTGGTGCAGACCTGAGGCCAGGACACTGAGGGTGCTCAGAGCTGTTCCCTGAGTACAGGTGACCCATAGCTCCTTCCCGTCTGTGGCCTGTGAGCAGTGAGTGGTGGGGACTGAGAGGACAGTGAGCTGGAATCAGGCCTGGCCCCTCCTGAGCTGTTCGGAAGCCTCTGGTGGGGCTGGGGCAGGGTAGGGCAGGCACAGAGGTGTGTGAGGAGCAGGGTCACGCTGGGCCCCAGAGGAGGGCAAGGCAACTCTGGTCCCGGCCCCCAGGTGCTTAGTAGTGGCCAATGTCTCACTCATGTGCATCTCCAGCGTCCTCTGGTGACTGATGAGCTCTGTGTCCCCACAGAACCAAGTGGTTGTGGCTGCTGGCAGGAGCTCTCTGGGAGCCCGGCTCTCCGGGGCTCTGCACGTCTACAGCCTTGGCTCCAACTAAAGCCCCGCCCCCTGGGCTCACCGCCGTGGACATCGGTAGAAATTGCTGGAAGGAGGTGAGGCTCTGGGAGTGGAGAGACGGACTCACAGCCAGACTGTCTGGAACTGATTCACCAATGACACGTGTCACAGGGACAGGACGTCGCAGGCGTCATTCACGCCCCTGCCGCCAAATGCCTTTTCCTCTGCCCCCGAGCATCTGCAGGTGACTCGGGAACAGCACGCACCCGGCGCTCCTCTCTGCGGGGTGCGGGCTGCCCCACGGCCCCGCGGAAAGCAGTTCTGACAGCCCAGCCTGTCTGAAGGGTCCTTGCGTGGAGGAAGTTTACTTCTAGGGGCGGGAAATCACTTAGCTGTCTTCACTGACAGTCGAGGTCCTAGTGCAGGCACAACAAACCCGCGGCAGGTGACTCAGTGGTCTGCTCCCAGGAGACTCACCACCCTGATCGTGTCAGGTACTGTGCCTTACGCCCAGCTGAACGACAGGCCTGTGTTTGATCGTGGTCATTTACTTGGGGGTTAATTTTTCTCAGTGACCCAACATTCCAGGTAGCAGCACCGGGTGGGGAAGGTTCAGTAAGCTGGCCCTGGCCTGGTGGCTCACTTGGTTGGACACCAAAAGGTCGTGGGTTCGATCCTGAGCACATACCTAGGTTGCAAGTTCAAGGCCCGGTCGGGGCGTGTATGGAGGCAGCCGGTGGATGTCTCTTCCTCTCCCCCCCCCCCCCAAAATCAGTATAGTATGTCCTTGGGTGAGGATTTTTTTTAAAAAGAAGCTGGAAACAAGTTATTCATGTAGGATTTATAGGATTTTATATTCACCACACTAACCGCATATTCGAAATGATGTAAATTGTACTCCTGCTGTTAAAAGTTAACTCATGACAAATATGTAAACACTGGGCGCACAGAAAACTAACACGACAGTGTAATGTCCTGGATTAAAGTTTCATTCCACCAAGTGTTAACTATAGTTCCCATCACTGGTTCTGAATGGAAATATCGTCTAAAGTGTCTCTCTCGTAAACACAAACCTGAACTTATAAATTTAACTCAAAATTACCTTTATTTCAAGATATCAGGACACATTTATATATACTTACAGTTTTTGATTTACATATATTTGCAATTTTTGTCTATGTAACAACTTTCTTTAAGGCTAAACAATTGGAATTGTTTGGTGCCTAACAGACCAGCTATGACGTGAACAGAGTTCGGGGGGAACTCGGGTCTGAGTTCCCTGTTCCAGGCTCCATCCACTAGACCAACTCCACAGGTGTTCCTCAGGTGAATCTTAAAGTGTGAGTTAAATATTGTAACTCCCAGAACAAAGCTATCACAACTCTGAATAACTCACAAACCCAACAGCCTCAGTGATGCCGTGGGGTGGTGTCGCGGTCTGCGCATCGGAGCCTCAGTGATGCCATGGGGTGGTGTCGCGGTCTGTGCATTGGAGCCTCTCAGTGATTCCGTGGGGTGGTGTCGCGGTCTGCGCATCAGAGCCTCTGTGATTCCGTGGGGTGGTGTCGCAGTCTGCGCATCGGAGCAGAGCAGAGCTAGCTGCACCCCAGCGTGGGGCACCTTCTCAGAGGCCTGCCTCTGGAGACAGCCGGTCTGTCGGGCCTGGCACATGTGCATGTTGAACGGCGCACGATGGCTCCCTGCCTCATGGAACCCGGCATTTGTTATTCTATCACCTATTTTCAAAGAATCATTTGTGCTCAGTCTATTTTAATTCAGGATTTCAAGCTGCTGAACTCTGTACCTTTTTGGCACAGGCCCTGCTATTATTGTTTAAGAGAATCTAATGTAAGGAGCGTCCTGCTGTCTCCAGGCAGAGCTGGCTGACTCTGAAACCAGCCCCCTCAGACCTGTGAGGCAGGTGCACTCGTTTCTTTTATTGACAAGATGGCTCATCAAAAACAATCACTTAACCCAAAGCCACAAAAAAAGACGAAAAGAACTCTGTGCCTGATCACAGTCAAAACAAATTCCACTCTTGGCGGCCAATTCTTAGTCCCAGGTAAGTGATACTTATTAATTACATTTATTACTTATATTTACTATATTTATTACTTATACTTATTAGTTGTTCTATAATAAGGCCCCCAGCTTCCCTCTCGTGGCTGCTCACAGCCACCGCAGTGTGTGGAAACCGTCACCTTTCTTTCACGTGAGCTGGGGGAAGAGCGTTTTTATTCCTATCACAAACCACCTACATGGCCCTGGGCCGCCGCCTCTGACACCTTCCTCGGGAGTCCAGGCCCACAGCATGGGGTGCACACTTAGGCCTTTGTGACAACCGCCCACAGCTGCCATGCAGGGCTGCTCTGGGCTCCCTGTCCCGCGGCCTCACGGGCAAGGACAGTGGCCTTTAACCTCCAGAAACACGGAGAGGTACACGGGACACCAAGGAGGACGGCAGCTCTGGGACCTACAGCTGTAAACCACCTGTCCTGACCCCAAAGCTCTGGTGTGGAAACAAAAGGGATGGCAGGCCCAGAGTTTCCTGCCCTCCTGCCAGCCTGGAGGTGAGGGGGTTTCCTTCAGGGGGGATATGTCATCTCTAACAATCGGGGATCAACCAGAGGAACTATAAACCAGTAACAATGAAGTTCTTTCCTTCAGTTCTACTTCCAAAGGCATAATTATAGCCAAGCAAAGAAAGCCAGTTTCAGGGGCCCAAAGAGTGAGATCTTGATTAATCTGCATCCACAGAAAGCTGGTGATAAACAACCACTTCCTTTTTATTTGCCTCTGTAAAGGAGCAAACATAAGAAAGTCTCCGCCGGAGACGGAGTCGGAGTGCACATTTCCAGGGTTGTCTTAAGGCTAACCTGCATTCTGCTAGCTTGTCGGTCACCTGAGTAAGGACATCACGAAGACCAAAGATCAAGAACTGAGTCCCTGAGAACCATGGCCAGCTGAGCCCGTGACGGTCCCACTTCCGGCTGCGCTGGCTGGACACTCTGCTTTTCTCGACGTGAAGAAAATAAAACCTACACCACAGTCTACTGTTAAACCAACCCCTCCACGTCTCATCTATAAAAACAGCCCTCTGCTGTAGGAAACAGAATTTTGGCCTTTTACAAAGCAAGTCCTTTGGTTTCCTCAGAATTAGGAAATGGGGTTGAGCCCAGTGCTCTCGCTGCCGTCAGACTCTCATCAGACGTGATTAACTCGGTGACTGTTTCAGTCTCTGAGTCTGTAAGGTACCAGCGTGTCCCTGCGACGACCAGGAGAGCCTCGCGCTCACCGGGGTGTGAGGACACTCCTGCTGGACCCCAGCCCGTCCGGCCTGAGGCTCTGCTTCACGTCCAGACGTCTGTCTGCCTGCAGGGTCTTCCTGGGTAAAGGAGCCACCTGAACAAAGCAGGAGTGACATGTCAGTGTGTCTGTCTTGAAGGGAAAGGTGCTGGTACAATGATCCCGTCACAGCTGGGAGGACTGCCCACCCATGTCAGCTTGTTAGGGTCTCGGCTCAGTGGTGTCACCTACGCGTGGAGGGGAGGTGACCTTTACCCCTTCTTAGTGACAATGCTGTTTCCTACATTCAGTCAGGACACACCTGTACCCAAGGCACTTCCTGTCTGGGCGTGTAGTGCTCACCACCACGTGCCCCACTCAGTGAACAGTTCTCGTGTGTTCAGGGGCTGGCACTGTGCTCCCAGTACATTATACTATCTCACTTAACTCTCCCACTGACCCCATGACGCAGGTGGTGCTGGCTTAACTGACAAATGGGGAACTGAGGCAGCTTCGAGGAGTTAACTGCCCAGGTCACAGTCTGCATGCGGTGACTTAGGCTGGGGTGGTGTGACCACTCTGCTCTCCCACTGGGACCCCCCCATCCCCTTCATACCATAGGAGGCAAAGGAGCCTCTAGCTGTCGCCCGAGGAAGGACAGCAGCCGCCTCCAGATCAGGCCACTGCCCATGAACATGATACCAGTGATCAGCCAGAACACTCTGTGGTCCTGGAAAAGAGTAGTGTGCACGTCAGTCACACAGGCGCAAAACAGGATCTGGCAACACGTCTGGTTTAAAGGAATCGGAGAACACGTTTTATTTCATTAGGGGAGTGTGCATGTGAAGACTCTCTTTTTAAGATCTATATTAAAAGTTAACCTTCAACCTTCAAAACATTAAAAAATAAACCCCTAGATTATTGAAATAATATATTCTCACCTCTTCAAGGGAAGATTCCAAATTCATTCCAAAAGCAACTCCAATTAGTCCGAAGAGCGAGAGGGAGAAGGTGCCCATGGTCAGCTGCAGGTTCAGCCGCATCATCACGTTGCGGTGGCTGCGGAGACAGTGAGATCAGCCAGGCTGCCAGTGACACACAGTGAGTGCCCTGAGGAGCCACAGGTGTTCGGGCTCAACCTACATCCAGAGCAGGACACCCACGCCGTGGGGACAGGGCGAGGGTGGCCTTCCTTAATCACTATCCCACTTCATGGGAAGCGTCTAGAGAGCTCTGACCATCCCGCAGACCCACCTGTCCAGGTTGATGAAGATGACGCTCTGGGAGTCGTCGATCAGGGCACGCAGCTCCCGGGCTGCGTGGGAAAGGTCCTCGGCCAGCCGGTAGCAGTTCTCCAGCAGCAGCTCCATCTCCTCCGCGTGGTCAATGCCCATGCTGCTCTGCTCACTCCAATCACAAGAGCCGCGTAACCAGTACGCCCGCGTGTGCCATGTTTGCACCCAACACTCCCGAGTTAGTGCCTGATACTCAGCTACCACCCAGCACACTAGCCCCGTCCTTTCTGTTACTGTCATGAGGCCAGTCTGAGGCTGTGAACCTGACCTTCAACACAGGTACATCCAGGACACAGGGTCCTGCCCTACGCAGGCCAGTGAGCCTCACTGTGTGTGTTCATGGTCCCTCCTCACTACCAGTTACAGCAGAATCCAGACGTGAACGTGGATAAGCTGGTACAAGTCAGTACAAACCAGGTAAAACAAAACCAAAGACTAAAAGCACAGAGAGCACTTCCACCCCCAGGGGAATGTGTCCTTTCACAGACAAATGATGCCGACAGTTCTCTGCCCTCCCTGCACCTGCACCCACCGCGAGGCTCAGGGAGGCGGAACTCCGGACGACACCTGAGCTGTCAGCCCAGCAGACAGACCGGCCGGCTACGCAAGCAAACAGGAGTGACAGTGTCCACGTTTCTGCTGCTAGACCTTCTGGTAGCAAAGCCCTTTTTATCCTAACACGTCCATAGGGGAATATGAGTAACATTTAAAATCAGTACAGACAGCTCCCACCATGCGCATTATAAAAGCGTCCGTGTTAGTTTCTGATACTGGTCTGGCGAAGGCAACAGTGAACTACTGAGTGCTTGAGAGCAAATACAAGAGGGACAGGTGCTCTGCTTGCTATGGAGCCGCCTGGTGAGAAGAGAGGCCCTGCCTGAGGGACACATAGGACAGGTCACTCACAAGACCTCGGGGTCGCTCCACTTGGTGAGACACAGCTCCTCCAGCAGCTCCTCTTCGTCCAGGATCTCCAGCAGCGACTCCTTGAACATCTTAATGTCTGTTTCCAACTCGGACAGACTGTGGGAGCAGGTGCACAGAAATGATCAGCACCGTGAACGTACACACGTCACTGCGAGGACAGTGCCCCCAGCATCTCAGCAAGTAGACGCCCCACGTGTGTGGTGAGCAGTGATGTGTAGACAGTGCTCTCTGTCTACCCTGCAGATTAAGGGCCGTTCCCCCAATCACGGCCACGTGACAGCTGCACACAGCTCTTCCCTCATCCTCACTTTGGGCCCTTTTCATTCGGCGTCCGCCCAGGCTGCTCCCACTCTGGCGGCACTGACAGGAAGTCACCCCATCGGCAAGACTCGCTGGCATTTTAGACAGGCAACAATCACAGAATTCTAGTGGGTTCAGACCACACGTGTAGGGCACCTGCTTACCTTCTGCCATTTTGCAGCAAGATGTGCAGTTTGCTTCTGTCCACAGAGGAGTGTTTGGGGTCCACCAACGCTTCTAGCGTGTCGAGGATCCGGGGCTCCAACGTGCTCAGCTTCCCCTGCAGCTTGCTGATCTAGACGGCAACATGACTGTGTAAGAACTCAGGGTCAGCGAACCCTGTGATTACACATGGAAACCAGGAACAGCCGGGGCGGCAGCAACTTTCAGAGCCCAGCCCTGCTGGAGTGCCTTCCCAGGGGATCCAAACGCTCTGTTCCTGGTGAAAGGGGGCCACTCGCCATGTTGTTACCAGACTCGTGTCTGAGAGGGAGCTAACCCTCAGGAGAGTCTCCCTACAGACACTGACAAAAGGCGTGGGGGACGGATTAACAAAGAAACTCTGCCACTCCGTGCTCAAAGCCCAGACTTTACATCTTTAAGTGATACTTTTGTTCTTTGTGAATAGGACATAGTTATTAAAATTGTGGAAGGACAGCCAACCTGAAATGGGCTTTGCTGAATGTCGAACACGGCTCTCAAAGACTCTATGTCCTGTGCTACAGACTTCAGGTCTCTGACTGGGTCCTAACGTTTAAAGAATTAAGTACATTCTCCATGCAGGACCCTGAGAGGTGTCATGTCCGGGGAGAAGGAAAGCGCCATGGAAACAACTCTGACTTGTCTTCCTCCCCAACAGCATTTTAAACCAGAAAGAATTCAAGCAGCTGACCAGTGAGCTTACCCTATACTGCAGGAGCGCTTCTATTGCTCTGAACTCAAAAGGCAGAGGGTAGGTGACCAGTTGACCCTCCCCGGCGAGCTGTGAGGGGAGCTCCCGGAACAGCCAGTGCTCCAGGTTTAAGTTACGGTAATCCAGTATCAGGAGGCACTCTGGAGTTATCACGGCTTTCAAATACTGCGGGAAAAAGAAGGCACATGTATATGTACACGTGCGTATCCTAAAGAGAAAGACTGGCATTTTCTGTCAGAGAGGAACACAGAAGAGTAGCCTGTGGCCACTGTGTCAGCAATATAAAAATTAGAGGATTTTTTTTACATTTTCCAACATTTTATTATGAAAATTTTTATACAGAAAAATTATACAGTAAACACCTATGTACAAGCCACTTATACAATTAAAATGGTGCTAACTTTGCTTCATCACATATTTCTCTACCTGTCCATCAGAGATACTGTTTTTAAGGTGCTAGAAGCTGGCAGCAAAAGTGAAGACTGAGTCCTGGAGAAACCACCTGGGAGAAGCCTGCTTCCATTTCTTTCTTTTTATTAATTCTAGATAAATGGAGAAACACCTGCCATCAGAGACTTTTGAACAAAGCAAGTCTCATGCCCACTGCAGGGCAGGGCCAATACCAGAGACCTGAGTCTCCTCCTGTATGCCTGAGTCCCGAACCGTCGCCCAGCAGAGTAACTCATGTTCACGTTACTCTCCAACTGGGAAAGTTGGAGTATCAGGTGTAATTGAGCAGGCAGAGGAAGACAATATAGTTCAGAAAGTTTCCTGTAAATGTAAAATTTAAACTAAGGTGTGTTCCTGGGCTGTCTGGATAACTAGATGTGCCCTTGGGAGCTAAAGTTACACCGTGATCACACACAGCTGCATAGTGAAAACGTCACTGTGAATCAAGCCTCTTTCCCTCCATGCAGAAATGAGACTAACTGCCACAGCGCGAGGAGATGCGTCAGCACTTCCCAGCACGGCACATGTGCAGAACCCACGCCAGCGAGGTCTCCTGACAGCACTCATGTTATAAACTATCCTGGGTCTCAGAGCTGCTTTAACCTGCGTGTGACCACGATGGCCGGCAGTGACCCCCAGGACCATGGTGGAGACGGGGATGGGATCACCCTCACCTCCATTCTCAGGATGATCCTGTTGTTCCTGGTGGTGATGCTCATCAAGTGCTGGAACCTCAGGTCTCTGGCCTGAAGACCTAGTTCTTGATACAAGTCAGTTTTCTTTCTTTCTGTAAAAGAAATGTCTTCAATAGAAAAAGCGGCTAAACCCATCAATCGAAGAGCTTAGGTGTTTACATCAGAGCAGCCCTCCCACCACCACCAAGATGGTTTTGTATTACTACAAGAAACAAAATTGACACGAGTCTTTTTAATACGCGTTTAACCTCAAAAACATACTCAGGCTAAATCTAGTCAAACTCTCAAAGTCTCTTATCCACAAATCATGAACTCTCTCTGTACTTGGAAGTTCCTTGGGACCACAGCCATGCGTCACTAGAACTTAAGAGTATCGAGTTCTAGCCCTGGAGACGGGCCATCTTTTCTTCAACATGAATTGTACAGAACCACTTTTCCTACTCTTCCTGCTATGTTATCATCTCCAGTATTTTAAATCTGGGAAAAGGTAAGTTCAATTTTCTTTCTTCCTGGACTAATACAAAATGAGAAAAGTCAGTTCTCACATTAGACTCTCTGCCTGAAAACTCTATTTCCTAAGAGAAAGCAGAATGGATGACTGAACTCAAGCAATGACACTGGTAACTGTCATCTGTCCCTGTTGCACCAAACCACAGGTGTGGCAGCGCTCTACGTAGAACCACCTTAGAAGGAGCTATTGAGCCAAAAACACCTGAAATATTCCAGGAGGATCTCGGCAACAGCAGGAAGAGAGCTGTGGAAGTGGGAGTGAGTGGGGGACCTGAGCCCTGCCTCTGAGGTCAGACAGTGAGGTAATGTTCAGTTTCACTTTAGAAACAGCTGTGCAGGAGGCAACCCTCAGCAGAGCCCCACCTGACTGCCATCCAGCACCTGCCCCTCCCGTCTTCTGTTACCCACTGTGTCAGTGGTGGTATGTGACTCCGCCCCACCCAGGGCCCAGGGGACATGGCTCTGAGGACCAGGAATGAATGGGAGACTGAAGAAGAGATGGAGGGATGTTTCTGTGCCTTTCACATATGGGCAGAGCTCGAGTGGCCCCTCTCAGGACAACTCTGGAGAGCACAGGCGATCCACATACCGCAGTTCCGAGGACGATGGATAAACGCTGAACAGAGATCCTTTCCTGCACCCACGCACGCAAAGGATGCTCTACTCAAAGCACTGCCTTTTGTGATTCCTGTCAGATTCACTCATTCACTGACTTAAAAAGGTGATTTAGAAGGAACTTAGATACTCACCAAAAGAAGTAACATTTCCTTCTTTGTCAAATTTTGTCTGAAGAGAGATGATAAAAACAAAATATTATTTTCTCCAAAATGGTACTATACCATGAGTACACTATTTACGCTACCATGCGAATAAGCCTAAGTAACAATGACGACAATGCCTAATGTACGCTGAATGCTTACCACGTGGGAGGCACTATTCTAAGGGTTTTAGGCATGTGGGCTAATTTAAACCTTACAACAATCCTATAAAGTTGGCACTATTATCCCCAGTTTACAGATGAGAAAACTAAGGCACAATGATGTTACAATTTGTCCAAGTCCACTCAATTAACAGTAAGAGGCAGGGCTGAGATTTGAATTTAGGAACTCTGGCTAAGAGCAAACATATTTTTTAAACTTTTTTTTTTTTTTTTAACTGAAGGCCTACAAAAAAGTTGCAAGAATATTACAACCAGCTCCCATGTAACTTTTACCTAGTCACCCTTTGTTAACATGCTGCTCCAATGGCCTTATTCCTCTAAATATATGTGGGATACACATCCCTTTTGTTATTTTACTCATGAACCATTTCTGAGAAAGTTGCCGAGATCACGACCTCCCAAGCATGCACCCTTGAACACAACTCTGTGCTGCCTTCAAAATGCTTCTGCGTGCTATGCTGCACGGTGCGGGCAGGGTCCACCCCTCCCCGGCTCTAGCCTTCAAGGACCCAGCGATTCGCCGGAAGGCCTGCGCGCAGGCAGGCCCCGCTGGATTGGGCTCAGCCCCACCACCTCACACCCTGCCTGTTTAACAAAGTGCAGGCCAGGCCCTCCACCAGCAAGACGGTTGTGACTCGCTCTGTTGCAACAGCAGCTTTCTGCGGTGGCCTGGAGCTGAACCTGCGGCACCTCGGAGCGCGGCTGTTTTCAAGCAGGAAGCTCTGAGCTGCAGGCCCCGACATGGAGGCCGAGAGGGGTGGGAAGTGCCTCCTGTAAGCTGCCAAGCTGCCGCTACTCACCACGGTGAACACGGGGGCCACGCTGGCTAAGGTGGCCTGAGCCACGTCCGACGTCCGCAGCCGGTGCATCTCACCTGGGGAAGGGAAGCGAGAGCGCCCTGTAACCACGCGCCTGGGCGTCACGCGGGGCTCGGGCAGCTCGCACAGTGCACGGTCTCCAGGCTGTTTTGCTGATTTCTGAGTATTTTTCCCCGAGAGAAAGAGAAACACTCATTTGTGCATTTTAATACTGTAGGCGATGATGTTAGGTTGAACCGGGAATGGTCTTTTAAATGGCTTAGGCGAGGCGGGAGAATCATCAGATTCCAACCGTCCTCTGGACGCAGCCCCTAAAACACCGGGCGGCTGAGCCGGGTCTGCGGCGCGACCAGCGGAGGGAGCAAGGGGCGAGCCCAGCCCAGGGACGGGGCTGCCTGGGGCGTGAGCACGTTATCTGCCGACGGCGCAGCGCTGGGGGCCAGACGCCTTCGCGCCGCTCTCCGCTCGGCACCGTCAGGCCGCGACCCTCCGACGCCCCCTCGCGGCCTCGGGCGACCCCTCTGGCCGCCGGCTGCGCGCAGCGCGTCCCGCCGCGGTACCGGCACCAGTGCACCGCGCCCGCCAGGAAGACACGTTAATGCCAATGTTCCAGGTGCGTGAGCCCGACCGTGACTTCACCGCTACCACGCGGAGCCAGGCGGCCCTGGTCAGAGACACCAGCGGGGACCAGAGCACCGGGCGGGAGGGCCGGCCGGGGGCGGGCCCGGAGGCCGAGGACGCGGGGCGCGCAGGGCCGAGGTCACCGCGGGCCGTACCTGCCAGGCGGGGCCCGCGGGGCGCGCGCGGCGGCGCGGCCCGGCTCCCTCCGAGCGGTCCGGCGGCGCGCCCGGGGGTCAGGCCCCAGGGCAGGGCGCACAGGCTGCGCCGCGGCAGCCGCAGCGCGCGGGGCAGGAGCCGGGGCAGGAGCCGCAGGCACTCCATGGCGCGGCGGCGAGGCGGGGGCGGCCGCGAGCGCCCAGCCCGTCATGCCGGTCGCTGGCGGGTCAGCGGCACCGCGCGACCCCGCGCAGGCGCCCGAGGGACGGCCCACCTGCCGCGCAGGCGCCGCGCGCGCGACGCGCCTGCGCCTCCCTCTCCGCGCCTGCGCCTCTCTCACCGCGCGTGCGCCTCCCTCTCCGCGCCTGCGCCTCCCTCTCCGCGCCTGCACCTCCCTCACCGCGCCTGCGCCTCGCCTCCGGCCCCCCGCCCCGTTCCCGCTCCCCGCGCATGCTCGGAAGGGGCCTTCGGGAGCGCTCCGGGCGCGTACCTGGGACGCGCGGAGGGGCGGGGTGGGTGGGGCGCGTTCACCTGCCGCAGGCGGGCGGCGAACCGGGATTTGCCCCGAGGCCCGTGTGTCGATCATTCCTGTCCCCCGGCAGGAGACTCGCCCGCTCTCGGTCGTGCTCGCGGCGTCCTTGGTGCCGATTCACTCGTCCCTCTGTTCACCTGTCACCTGGGCAGACGCAGGTGGACGTGCGGCGTCGCGCCTCGCGGCGGCAGCGCGCCCTCCTGTGGCGCCCGGAGCGCTGTGATGCCCTCAGTTTACCCTCCCTGCGCCTCTAGGCGGGGTGCTTGTGTAGAGACCCCCAGGCCCGGGGTACCCCGAGTGGCCCGCGGCGGAGAGGACTCTGCCCTTCCATTTATCACCAGTTTTCCGAATAATGACTTTGCCCCGCAGAATCTTCTAAAGCAATGAGGCCTTGTTTTTAGCATTATTGTGAATTTATTAACATAAACATACTTGGTGTGTTTCAAGAGTATAATGTTTATATTATAGGGGTTTTTTAGGGCCTGGTACAAGACGGGTCTTTTTAATTTTTTTTTTATAACCATTAGGGACAAGCCAATGCTTTTTTAAAAAAATTATATTTGAGAGAGAAGAAGGGGGAGAGAGAGAGATTTGTTGTCCCACTTTTCATGCACTTACTGGTTGATTCCTGCCTGCGCCCTGATCGGGGCTGGAACCTGCAGCCTTGGCGTATTGGGGCGATGCTCCAACCAACCACCTGCCCCGCCAGGGCCAAGGTGGGTCTTTCAGAGCCGGGAGGCCGATTAGATGAGGCAGGTTTTCCCCAAGGATTGGTGGAAGCAGCAAGGGGAGGGTTTGAAGTGAGCCTTGGAGGGTACAGTCCCGTGATAACCTAGAGGTGGGATCGGTGTGCTGACCAGTAGCTGTTACCCTGATGAGAGCTGGCTGGGTATTTGGTCTATTGCTCCAGCAGATTTTTAGGACATTTCTTTTAGAAATAAATAATAAATAAAGTGTTTGGCTTGAACTTGCCCTTTCCACCTGAGGTTTCTCTCTTTCCTTCAACCTTAACATTTATCTGTTATGTCTCAAATATTTCGTGCTCCCCTTTTTTATATTGCTCCCTTTCTGTTCTAGTTGTAGCCTCGAAATTAATGAGAAAATTTAGAAAGAGCTGCCAGTTTTTTTCCTTTCCTGCTGCCTCTGGGGTTCTGGCTGCCCTCCCAACTGCGGCTCCTCTGCAGCTGCACCTGTGGCACTTTCCCCATGTTGTTAATCACATCAGTGAATATTTGTCCCAGTTATTCCATTTTATGCCTAATATTTCTACTCATTTTAGTTTCGTGATATATTTCCCTGATTCATATCGCTGGTGCCATCCCCCCGTGTTGTTTTTCGCGCTTATGTAAAAATCGGGGTCCACGGGCCCTCAAGTTCAGGTGCCGTCCTGTGGTCTTGTTGGAGGAGCTGCACCCCAGGTGTCTGGCCATTTATTTGGCCCGTGGAGTCACCTTGCCCTTCCCCTGGCGTTTCATCTATTCTGTTAAATATTCCCCCGGCCAGGTTCCTACCCTGGGGAGAAGCCGGAAGGAGAGGAAGCAGTCACCCTGGGGTGCGGGGGGGGGGGGGAGCGGGAGTGGGGCGGTAGGTGGCCGGTCTGCAGTTGTTTTAATTCCACTAACATTTCTTTTTATTTTTATTATTATTTCTTAATCTTCGAAGAGTCGGATAACGATCGTCCCAAGACCAGGTGGAGAGAAGAGCAGCACCCCCAATTCCGGCCGCACCCCGCGCCCGCCCCGCGCGGACATGAGGCCGCGTCTTCAGCCCCCAGCCCGCAGGGGTTTGCGCTGGTCGTGCGTCCTGGCGCCGCGGTCCCTCCGGCCACTTGGGTGTCAGGCTGCGGGCGAGAGTCGCGGTGGAGGCCGCGGGGACCCGCCCTGAGAGCGTCTCCTGCAGGCTCCGGGTGCCACTCCGCGCCCCGCAGCTCGCTGGCTCTGGCTCCTGGGCGAGCGGCGTCGCTGCTGCCCGTGCCTCAGTTTCCCTCGCCCGCAGATCAGGGGAACGGTCGTTTCCGCCGTGCGCAGTACCTGGCGAGGCCCTGGAAGGAGCTAGCGCAGGACCTGGCGCAGGTGAGCGCCGCTCACCTGCTCACCTGCTCGCGGGGGCGCGCCGGCCGCACCTGCCCTCTCACCCGCGGGACTGGCTGGCTGCGGCTTCCCGCTCCCTGCTCGCGGCGGCGCGGGACCCGCGCTGCGGTCGGGGACACGGGCGTGCGGGGCGCGGCGGCGCTCCTCGGAACGACCCCGGCAGGCCCGCGCTCGGAGGCCGCCGCCGGGGGGCGCCGCGCCCCTGCCCGCCGCTCGGCCCCGGGTCCGCCGGGCGCGGGAGCTGCGTCGGCCCCCAGTCCCGGCCCGGAGCGCAGGATGCGGTGCCTCGGCGCCCAGAGCCTGGTGAGTGCCGCCCGCGGCGGGGAGAGGGCCCCGGGGGCAGTGGGCTCGGCCCCACCTGCGCGCACCTGCCCCGGTCCGCGCGCGCGCAAAGCCCTGCTCGGCAGGCCGAGCCCCGGGGACCCATGGCGGGGGACCTGGGACCCCACTCGCTGGGGCTCCAGGTGCACCGCCAGGTAGGGACTTAGCGACTGGGGACTTCCATCCGCTCCGCACGGAGCAGGTGTCTCCAGGCTCCAGGAAAGACAGCCAGGGTACAAAACAAACAAAGAAAGTTACTCGGAGCAGCCTGGGAGTGAGTTTGGTTCCTTTTCCAGGTTTGGGACCCACACGGTGACTTACCCCTTTTCTGCAACTCTCCCTTTTTCTGGAAGGTTTCTGCAGAGAGCGCCCTGGGGCAGAGAGAGTGGAGGCCTCAGATTTACAGGAAGTGCACAGACACGCCCTGGCTGCTCCTGTTCTTTCTCTTCTGGACGGGCTTGGTAAGTGCGGCTGCCCAGCAGGGGAGACCAGCCGGCAGGCCCCCCATAACTGCCCCAAATGTAAATCGCATGGGGGGGACTGGGCGGGGCAGGCCGTCTCCCAGGTGAAAGCTGGTGCTGCAGTGAGAGACACCTGCCAGTGGCCAGCATGAGCACCCACCCTGGGGGGTCCTGACCAGGTGGGTCAGCCTGCCCGGCCTGCTCACTTGGACAGGCTGCCTGGTCCCTGCTGTGTCCCTTAGGACGTGAGGTCCCCTTGCAATGGGATTGCTTAATAGCCCATGTGTGGTCTCTTTTCCGAGCTCACTTCATGGAAGTTCTTTTACCATCTCAGCCCCCAAATTAAAATGTCCCTCAAGTGTTGCTGTTCCTCTAACAGGAAAAACCAAGGTGAGCCTGGAAATAGATGACTCTTAGCCTAGGGAGACAGGCCTGTGCTGTAGACCCTCTAGCTAGTAGGTGGTTTTCCCTCAGTTTTTTCCTGACTTCCAGGTGTGTGATTGCTGGTAGACCTCAGCGGGCTGTGCTGTTGTAGTCCTGGGTGTGTCCCATGGAAGCTGAATCTTGAGGCTTTGCCACTTACATTGGAGTCGTGGGGAATAGTGGAAAAAGCCTCACGTGGCCTCCTTGAAGGCCATGCTCGTGACAGTGTCCAGTCCAGGTCCAGGCAGGCATTTGTGCCTCATAATGATTAATTCATAAAGCCCAATTGTAGGCGCCAGAGAGGAGTCACCTTTGCTGAGAAGAATTAAATTGGAATAGATTCTAAGATACCATGTTTCTCTTCCCCATTCCTCTCTCTCTAGAAAAGCATTTATTGTTGACTTTCCCAGCTGGTGTCACACAGACAGACCAGTCGGTCTTAAAGGTGTAACTGAAATTCTGTGTTGCCCATATCATGGCTCTCGGGCTTCCTACAGGAGGCTGGTGTTTCCATCAGGGTCCACTATTGTATAAACGCAGGGAGCCTCTGTCCTTCCTGCACCTGGCAGCTTTGACCTTGGGCTCTTATGTTCTTTAACGATCTTCCCTAGCCCCTCTGAAGTTCAAACCTAGTGCATCACTGCCAACAGCTGTCTGGGGACATCACAGCCTGAACAATGACAAGCCATCCGAGAGGTGGCACAGAGCTGGGAAGTGCTCTAAAATCATGTGTCACTTGCAAAATGAGTCTGCAGGCTTCCGCATGCCTGTGTTCTCTGTACTAGATTAGATCTGAATAATGAGAGCCCTTCCTTAGCTGACTGGCTTTTCGTATCTTCTGCGACATTTTTATTTTCTGATATATATATTTTTTATATCTTTATTGATTTCAGAGAGAGGAAAGGAGAGAGAGAGAGAGAGATAGAAACATCAATGATGAGAGAGTCATTGATCGGCTGCAGCCTGCAACCCGGGCATGTGCCCTGACCGGGAATTGAACCCGAATCGCTGGATCCTAGGTCAATGCTCAACCACTGAGCCACGCCCGGCTGGGCTTCTGCAACATTTTTAAACCACAGACATTTGAAACAGAACAGGGAGTGTGTTTTCTGCCTCTGCTGGGCAGTCTTCCAGGCCTTGTGACATCCTGACGTTGAGGGCATGTGGGCAGGGTGACTATTGGTGGTGCTGCCCCAGGTGAGGCCAGACAGAGGAGGTTTGGGGCCAGGGCTATGAGCAGGGATGGCCCCTGCAGATGGACAGAGCGCCAGCCTGGTCTGTGTCTGTACAGGACCCATAGCCCAGACGGTCTCAAGGTGTGGGCCACCTCTGCCTCTACTTACCCTACTGCCCTCTCCCACCTCGCCCTTTCCTACTCATCTTTCAAGACTCCTTTTTCCGATCCCCCCAGTACCATGGACACTGACCTCCTTGGTGGCCCCACCGTACCTGGTACACACACCTACTGAGTCACCTGTCGTGTGGAATTGCAATGCTGTGATTGAAATTCAAAGTTTTGATGGTTTAAAGTAGTAGCAATGTGGCAGGGACTCAAAATTACCCAAGCCCCCCCCAAATCCCCTTCCATCTTCCCCATGAGCCCCCCAAGGGGGATATTAACTTTAGGAATGTGGATAAGTGGAAAATACAGCTTCATCGTTAGAGCTCTGCTGAGCTGGGCAGAGGCACGGGACCCCTTCCCTTCCTCCAAGTCCTGACCCAGTCAGGTCTCAGCACACCCACGTCGGAAGGGCAGGGGAGTGTGCTGGGCCGGGCCAGCCTGCATGCCAGCGGTGGGCATGCAGTCACAGTCATACCCAGAAAGTAAAGGCAGTGCGACCCGCCCTCCAGCGAAGGTGACCACCCATCCTGGAATCTCCCGTGATACCGAGCAGGCGCTGGGGGAGTGAGAGCCTCCTTTGGGGGAAAGAAGTGGCACAGCCCTGGATACTTAGATAAAACCCGAGGTGTCCTGGTGAACTTGGGTGATAGAGGCACAGGGTCCTAACTGTCCTTTGCTGGAGTGGGGAGCACAGTGATGCTGGGCTGTTTGTTTTCGACCTGGTTCCATTTATGTCAACATTCAGGTGAGGGGGGACCGCTCCTCAGCCCTTTGACCAGGCTCTCACATGCCCCCTCCGGGTTTCCCCAGATGTTCATCACAGGCTATGCGGTGGCAGCCGGGGCCGCAGGGAGGCTCCTCTTCGGCTATGACAGCTTTGGCAACGTGTGTGGCAAGAAGAACTCCCCAGTGAAGGGGGCCCCTCTTTCGGGGCAGGACATGACCCTAAAAAAGTAAGTTTCCAACCTACAGAGGAGCTACATTTCAAACTGTTTAAGTTAGTCATTTTGAGCCTGGGACTGTTTTCCATTCAAAACTCTGAGTCCATCTCATAAAGAGGGAGGTGTGTGCGGAGCAAGGACACGGCTTAGCATCAGTGGCCCTAAGTCAGATTCAGCCTCCGCTACGAACCTGGACCGGAAAGTTAGTGAACAGTGTGGTTTCGGAGCTGCTGACAGTAGGTGACCCCCGTGGGCGTGTGCACACCAAGTCCTGCTGAGGCCTTTCACTGACAGTTTGCTTGGTTCTACCCACATTTGATAGTATGTGGATGTTTGTTAAGACCCACACTGAACCCCAATGGGAAGACCTGCTCTCAGGCAGTCCCCTCCTGTCTCCTTGTTTCCCAGACACGTGTTCTTCATGAACTCCTGCCACCTGGAGGCTGAGGATGGCCGGCTCGGCTCCCCCGCCCTCTGCGTGTCCCACTGCCCCGAAGAGCAGCTCACCTCCCTGGAAGAGGTCCAGCGCTTTGCCAACAGCACCGGTAGATACCGAGGGGTGGGCACTGCCCGAGGCGGGAGCCGTGGCGGGGTCACCTGCACACACCTGCATGAGACATCTTACCCAACACCAACTGCTCTGGGAAGGTGGAATCTGTCCTTGTGGGGGCCTCTTGTGTAGAAAAGGCCACAAACCTGATCTCTTGAGTGTGTTCGGTTCCACTCGGGTGTGTCTGGTTCTATCTGAATCTCCAGCTGTTCTCTGCTCCCTGCTGGGAAATGGCCTTCCCTAGAGTGTAGGGTAGACAGCCGGAGGCAGTGGGACAGGGCTTGGAGAGCTCCGTGGACACACAGTCCAGGAGAAGCACCTGCAGGCCCCAGGTTGCACTGCCGATGGGTGCGTTCTTTCCTTGAAATGTCAGGGCCCGTGGCTCCTTTTGCTGAACGTCAGACAGTTGTAAGTTGTACCAAACGTTTGTGGAACTGAAGTACCTCGCTCTTAGCATGCATTTCAGATTTATTCTCTAAGGATTACACAACCAAAGAAAGGAAACTGGAGGCCACCCCCTGCCAGTTTCATCTGCCTGTGGAGATGCCCAGCCTGCCCAGTAAATAGCCTTTAAATCGCTTACCACCAATCATGTAATGAGAGTACTGTCATTTTAGCTGTGAACTTGGGGCTTGAGAGAGAGAGAGAAAGAGAGAGAGAGAGAGGGGGGACCTCACTTGGCTTCAAGTGGTGTGTGTTCTCCGTCTCTGGGTAGCCCACAGACCTGTTTTCTAGATGTGAGTGATTTGTTCTGTCTCCGCACAGTTCTGTAAAACGACTGGTTTCTTGGCTGGCTCCCCTGGGAACATGGGCACAGGTGGGAAGGTGCTACCGTCCCTGTATCTTCTGCTTCCAGGGTCCTTCTTGTGCATTTACAGCTTGAATTCTGCAGACTATGCCCAGAATCCAAACGCAGCCTCACTGTGCCCCAGGCTCCCAGTCCCTCCAAGGTAAGAGCTTCCGTACTTTCCCCTTACCTGTCAGCAAAGGTGACTGGGTACCGGGCCATGTCTGTCACTGCTCTAGGTACTGTGGGAGGGGCCGAGGGGAGAGACGGGTGTTCAAAAGAACACTCTCTGTAGCTGTTCCTGCAGGAGGAGTGCAGAGGGTTTGAGGTGGGAACCTGACCACCGCTGGATTTATTCTTACTGTGAGCGAAGGGCAACTGTAACTCCCTGGGAGGCTTCTATCTTGATACTGGCCATGGTAACATAGAGCTTTTGATACTTGCCAGGCAGATACTTTGTAAGCTGTTGAGGTGGATTCATTTGTTGGGACCTCACACAACCTCGGTGCCGTGGGTGTTGTTTTCATTCCTGTTTCTCAGCTGAAAAAAGTGGTGCAGAGACAGCGAGGGCTGTGCAGGCAGCAAGTGGAGTCGCTGGCACTCAGGCCCAGGCAGCGCCCACGCTTGTGTCTGTCGCTAGAGCAGGCAGGGCTCCACCGGGCTCGTTTTCCCCGGCAGACGGCCAACTTGGGCTCCCACCGAGTTGGGGGGCATACCATGTGACCTAGGGGTCACCATCCAGACTAGTCCCTTCATCCCCAGATCAGGCCTTTCCAATGCTAACTTTTCACCTGAAGACAAACCGGGACCCATTGGCCTTTCTCAGACAGAGTCAGGGACAGAGAAGCAGCCCCGAGGGCTACATTTCCTTTCCTCGCACAAGTGCGTGTTTGTCCTGAGGTGGGAATGGTCGTATTTATCGTGGAAGAGCCCTGCCAGGAGCAGAAGCTCGAGCACCTGAGAAGTGGGGCTGTAGGGCCAGGGCACATGTTTTGAATGCCTTTCTCTGACGGGGCTAATTGTTCCCTCCTCCCCGGCCAATCGTGTGAGGTGCAAGTGCCCTTCTGGAGCTGTGGCTGAGTGTCAGGAAGGTCTGAGTGCCCAGGTGAGACTCTTAAGAGCTGTGAGGGAAGCCGCAGCAGGTCACCGACAAGCTGCAGTTCAGGGTCATACTGTGTTTTGAGTCTCCCACACATTTAAAATATTTCGATACAATGCAATCCTCCCAATATAATTTTGTAGAAATTGACACATTTGTTCTAAAAAACAGACAAGCTAAAGACCTAGGGTCACAAAAAGCTTGAAGAAGAACAAAGTTCGAGGGCCCTGCCACCTGACATCAAGGCTTAGTATGAAGTCAGAGCGATGAGAACAGTAGTGTGGGAATCAGGAAGGACAGACAGACGGATGCATGGGTCAGGGTAGAGAGCCCGAAACAGAACTACGTGCACACGGCCAGTGATATTCCTGAAAGTACCAAGGCAATCTCACAGGAAAAAAAGTCTTTTAAACAAATGGTGCAGGAAAGAGTGGAAGACATTGGGGGAAGTGACTCCTGGTCATTCTGTATGAGGTCTCTGACCTCATGTTACAGAAATTAATGTGAGGTGAACCCTAGACCTAAACATAAGAATTGGGATTCCTGTGTTGGGGGTGTAGTGTGTGTCTAAGAAGGGCCAAGCATGAGTGTCAGCAAGGCTGCTCCCCAAATTATCTCCCAGGTGCCTGGTTTCCAGGGGTCCCCACGGTCATTTCCCATCCGAGGCATCAGTCAGCCGTCACCATGGCAGCAGGAGATGCTGGGCAGACTTGCTGAGGGGCTCTCTGCATACAGGGGGCTAGACCTCTTTTTATTACTGCTAATCTTATGCTTTCTTGGTTTTTGAGAATTTTAAACATATTTTTTTAAAGATTAAACCCCTTTACCATTTTTCCCACCTTTTGTGTTTAGCAAGTCTTTCCCTCTGTTTAACCGATGCATCCCCCAAACGCCGGAGTGCTACTCCCTGTTTGCATCTGTGCTGATAAACGATGCTGACACCCTCCATCGAGTTCTCAGTGGGATAATGTCGGGAAGAGACACAATCTTTGGCCTGTGTGTCCTCGCACTAGGTGAGCTCACTTAATTTTATTCGTGATGACTTACGGATTGCTGGAGTTTCTCCTAATTATGTATGTTGCACAATGAAAATCAGCCTCTTAACTTACATGTAAAGCTTCACTGTGTATATTTCCTTTATAGGTATTTTCCATGTTTCAGGGTGAAGAGGGAGAGGGGACAGTTCCTGGGGAAGGCCCGCTGGCTCTCTGCCCAGAGGCCTCACTAGGTGGGGGCACCTTAACCCCGTGACCTTGTTCCAGTGCCTGGTCTTCAGCTCTGCATGAGGACAGGGGTGCAAAGTAGATTGATAGGGAGTTCACGAACTACCTGTGAAAAGTACTACTGTCAGAAGGGGCCAGAAACACATGTCTTCCCGCCAGCATGCCTTCTCCCTGTCAGCAAGCTAGAGCTGTGGGGCGAGCCTGGGAGGGAGGCGGTGCCTCCAGGTTAAATAGTGAGACAGCAAGGGCCCGGTGTGTCCACTCCTGCAAGGACAACCCTGCTTTGGGTTGTAGGCAGGGCAAGGCCTGAGCCAGGACACGCCTCTTCCAGGCCTTTCTAGAAGCAACACCCACCTCTCAACCCTTTGACTTCCCGTTTCGGAGTTTCAGCATGAGGAGCCCTGTAAAAATGGACCAACTCTGTGACCAGTTCATACCCTCTGCTGTGAACAGTAGGAACGGCCCAACATCTCCCGCTTCCCCAGGCCGCCTCCCAACCCCCTGGTTTCTGTTGACAGATTGAGTTTTCCATGATTTCAGTCCTGGAAGGTTACTAAGTCCTGGATGCTGGGAGATGCTTAACTAGCTGTCGTTACATAACTTCCAGACTTCTATGACCCAGCTGTGCCAGGCGTGGAGCATGAGTCATTCAGATCTCATCAGAACCCTGTGGCCACTGGTGGGAGAGGAGCCGAGGCTGTGACCTGGTCAGGGCTTAGTACAGGAGGTGGCAGAGCTGAGACCTGGCCCAGACCTGTCTGACTCCAAACCCGTGTTCCTCACAGAAGCATTGACACGTCTCCCTGAGTTCTTTAGAAAAAAAGTAAAATAGTATCTGTAAACTCACTGGAATACTTAGAATACATCTAAAAACTGAAAGCCCCAAATACTGGAGAATGTCCTGCAGACGTTTTACACACACAGCTTATCATCAGAATCTTAAATCTTTCATTTTAAAAGGCATTATGTTTCCTATTTAATAAGAATATCTGAGACACTTAAAGTGAGAGCTTTACATAGGCTCAGTACGAAGTCAAAAGAGTTTAGTGTGATTTTAAAAAAAAGTTAAATGACTCATTTGGACTTAAAAGGAAAAGAAAGTCTGAGGTGTTGGGGAATAATCCCTGCAGACTGACCTTGCGGGAGCCGCTGCCCCTCCTCCTGCGGGCAGAGCCGGCCCCGCCTCACCCCATGGTGGTCGCTGGACTTTGTGTTTTGCTTCTTTCCAGCCCTGTCTCTGGCCGCGATGCTCGCGTTCCGGCTGGTCTCCAGCCTCCTGGTGCGCACTCTGGCCGCACTGGTCGTGGTGGGGTTGCTGTGTAAGTACCTCCACCTGGCTCCTTTTCATTAACTGAAGACCTTCCCGTTGGGTGTACAAGTTAAGTCTATGTTGTGAGCTAAGGGGGTCGCAGGGAGTCCTCTCACCTGACCCATAGTGTTGCACGTGGAAGACACAGGCACAGACGGGACAGAGACGAGCCGGTCCTCTCCACCCCGTTGGCACAGCTTCTCCGCTGCTCACACAGCCCCAACCTGCGTCTCCCAAAGACAAGCGTCCACTCGCTGTCTGGGTGGCCCCGGCCCTGCCCAGCCCCTTCAGGAAGCCCAGGGATTTGGGACCCGCTGTGTGGCTGAGACCAGTGTGTGGTCCCATCCCGGGCTCCGCGGTGGAGGTGGAGGGTGGTCACCTGAGTCAGGTGCTGAGCCCGGTGTCCTGTTTCCCAGTCGTCTGTGGTGTCCTGTGGTGGCTGTATTACGACTACACCGCCGACCTGAGCATAGCCCTGGACACAGAGAGGGACAATATGAGGTGCTTGCTGGGCTTCGCCGTGGTGTCCACAGTTCTCACGGTGAGAGATGCGCATCCGGGGGGTGGCCATGTAGCAGCCAGAGCTCCGAATCCAAATAACTGGGTTTTAGCTGAAACAGTGAGGACGTGTGTCCTTCACCTCCCATGTGTAGCCGTAGCTGGTGGTGAATGAGGACCTGTGGCTCTGTTTTTACCTGAATCACACAGGGACACAGCAGAACCTTCGAACACTGAGAAACACTGAGGCCTGTCGGCTCCTAGAAGCCGGCCGGGGCCGGGGTCAGAGAGAGGCAGTGGCTGGGCCAGGATGTGGGTGAGATGTTTTCCGCAGGGAGAGGGGCGTGGTCAGGCCACCTCCGTCCTGTGTGTTCGGGCCCCTGCAGGCCTCGTGCTTTCCCAGAGCCCCTGGTGGAAGGCTGTCCCCCAGCCCACAACCTTATTCTCAGTGTCTCTTGCTCCCTGCCGGCTCCCCTAGGGCAGGAATTGCGTCCTGTTCACTGTCACAGCGGCAGGACCTCGCCTACGGACCAGCATGTAGTAGGTGCTGAGTTTGCACTTTAGAATTTATCTGTCGATGACAGTGAAAGTGAGGAGTAGCTGCTTTAATAGGACTGTTTGCTGAGATGTCAGTGAAAGGTTAGGGTTTGCGTCAAGCCCTCTCCATTTTTATCACTTTGAATAATTTAACCCCTTTCTCGCCAGGCTGTTCTGCTCATCTCAATTTTTATCCTGAGAAAGAGAGTGAAATTGGCAGTCGAGCTTCTGCGGGTCACAAACAAGGCCATCAGCAGCTGCCCTTTCCTGCTGGCCCAGCCGCTGTGGACAGTCACCATCCTCCTTGTCTTCTGGGTGCTCTGGGTGACCGTGCTCCTGAGCCTGGGCACCGCAGGTGAAGGCGTGGTGTGGGGGCTGTCCCCATGTCGGGACCGTCAGCCGGGTGTGTGGGGGCCGAGCGTGCTGAGCAGCGAGAGTGTCTGATGACATCAGAGACGGGGCTTGGGGCTCTTTCCTGGGGAAGCGAAGCGGGAGGTTCTTTTCCCTCTTTTGGCCTGAAGAGCGGCTGGTTTTGTGTTTCACAGGAGAAATGGCAGGGAAGCTGGAGGAGGAGAGGGGGTCCTGGGTAGATGTTTAAAAAGATGGGAGATAAATAAGAATGATTCTGTAGAGAGGGGTATTGTTGTGGAGCAAGAGAGGGGGAGGGTTCTGAAGAGATGCCTTCAAGTCGGGGAGAAAGGATGTGGGGGTGGCCTTAGGGTTAGGGACAGGCTATCGTAGGAAGGGGGTCAAATTGAGGACATGCTGATAACTAAGGGGGTCAGATTCCAGACGTGCAGATAGCGGGTGGATGGAGGCCATAGGCGCTGGCAGGGGCTTTCTCGGAGAAAGCCAGGCAGACCACTGACTGGGAGTGAGGTCAGAGGAGGAGCTGAAAACAGCCCAGAAGAAGGGGAGGCGGCCAGACTAGCGGCATGTGAGTGCCGGATAGTCACCCAGTTGGTATCTCCTTCCTGCCTTTTGTTTGCCGTTTTCATTCCCACCCTAATAGCTGACGTTCAGCATGATTCCAATGTGCAGCAGATGCTTAATAAACGGTTGTGAATTTCAGAGCTGGAACCCTATCCACCTGCCTCTCAGTTACACCTAACCCTGTGCCGTACTTACTATTCCAGGCGCCTTCCGCATTTAGTCCTGGTGACAGCTGCGTGAATGGCATTTAGAGCCATGAGCCAGGGTTGGAGCACCAAGGGAGTGAGAAGCGGGTCTGACGGGATGAAACAGATGTGAAAAGGCCCCATAACCCACTTGAGATTGGTCAGCCATTGGGTCAGCGCAAAGGTGTAACTCTCAGCTGTGTGACTCTCAAGGCCAAGCCTGTGGCCACTGCCCCAGGTTTTTGCTGTCTGTCTACCCTCTTCATCTTTGTGCTAAGAGAACTGAGGTGGCTTCTGATGTATGTCAAAAGTGAGACTGGAGCCAAGTCCTTTCTTAGTTCAGTGCCCTTTCCACTACCATCCCTGAGGCCCATTGCATCCGGGGATTTGGTCCCATTAACTTTGCTACACTTCCTGGTAGCTATATTGTAACAAGCTTAGTAACAAAGTAACTGCTCCTTGCTGGGGCTCCTGACTGCAGGGACATGGCCGACCAGGAGAGGGCAGTCATGTGCGCATGAACACCCGCCCCACCCAGGGACTTCCTAGGCTTTCACTGGAGTGAAGCCTGAGCGCCTTGCTGCAGAGGTTTGCTCATACCAGTGGTTCTCAGGCAGTGATTTTGTCCCCCAGGTGGCGTTTGGCAGTCTGTAGACATTTGGGGTTGGCATGACTGGAGGAGCAGGAAGATGCCCCTGGCATCAAATGGGTAGAGGCCACGGATGCTGCTGAACACCCCACAATGCACAGGCCTACCCCCAAACCCAACAAAGAACTGTGTGGTCTAAAATGCTAGTTAGTACGTGGAGAGCTAAGGAAGCCCACCCAAAGGAAAGGCTGTAAACTGCCGGTGTAACCGGAGCAGAAAAAGTATAAGGCAGCTTCCGTTCGATGTTCAAAAACGGGCAACCGTCCAGAGGAACGTGGGGGTGCCCAGGGCCTAAAGGCCTTGACTTGTCATGTTAGCTGCTGCCACCTGCTTAGCTGGGGCACTTGTGACTGTGCCGTGGGCAACACAGGGCAGCCACAAGGAGAGGCCCCCGTCAGCATCAGGGCCTTTGTACCCACCCTTTCTCCCTCCTGTTCTCCACCCCAAACCCTGCACCGTGTCCTGTTTCTGCACCATGGCGGCCCATCCCAGGACCAGTGTGCTGCTTGGTTGCTGTCACTTCTGATGTTCCTGGAGTGGTTCTCTGAGGCTCCCCTGACCCGGCCCCCAGTCCTGTCTGTCAGTTCACATCCTGTGGAACCGGATGCTCTTCCAACACACAGCTGTTCAGGAAAAGCATCCGAGTTCGTCGGCGCCTTACCTGAAGCAGAGACTGTCCACACCAGAAAGAGCCCAGTGATCAATATCAACGTCCCTCCCTCTGCAGGCCAGGCTGCCCGAGCTCTCTCACAATTGACTCTTGTCAGGTGGAACCCAGAGTGGAGGGGACGGATCAGCCGTCGTCCGGTGTCTGCCTGCTCTGTGGCAGGCTCAGTGTCTCCGCTTCCTTCTCACAGACCCTGTTGTGAATGTCAAAGGCCCTGAATTATGAACCTGAAGGCCATGTCCAGCTACGAAAGGAAATACGGAGCTGTCTTTACATGTTGCTCAGGTTTCACCGAGGGCCAGAGCGCCCACCTTCTCACAGTTTATTTCTAGAAGCACAGGAACAACCTGCAGAGCTGGGCTGTGGGTCTAACCAATGCAAATAAAATGGAATCAAACTGTGGAGCCAATTCCAGGGCTTTTTAGATGGGAGCAAACCAAGCAGGGTATAGCCCACGAATGGCAGGTGTCGTTGGGGTTACCCTGCAGCCCTCAGTGTGATACGGTATTATATTCCTGAAATATAGTGATGGTGGTCATTGTCACTCTGGAGGGACATTTCTATGGACCAGGCCCGATATTAACCACTTATCAGGCCGTCCACTCAGACTACCGCCAGGAAAGGGGTGTTGTATATAAAAGCACTAAAATGCTAACAGGCCAAATAGCTTGACCCAGGCTCCCCAGGGTGGGGAAACCTCAAAGGTGAGCACTGAGGCCCAACAGACATTTAAAATATGCTGGAAGACTTGTTCTCAAAATGAAATCTGGAATGAATCCCTCAGAGAAAAAATAAGATCCTTGTTTCTTTGATAAAGGCTAAGTTTTTTTGTTACGTGGGTTCTGTCACGTGGTCCTAACAGCTTTGGGTGGCTTCAGCCACGGACGTTTTGTTTGCATCACGAAGGTGTGGTGGAAAGACCGTGGCTCTGGCTTTCTATTCTCCTTCCGCTTATCATGAGCGGTGAGATGTTACAAAAGTATTGTGACTCTTCCAGACTTCAGTTTTCTCATCCACAAAGTGGGATGAATGTGAAGGCATATGTCCCACGTCCCGCACGTTGCCTACTACTACATACTGTAAATGTTGTTTATAGTGTTTGTAAGCTAAATGTGCTCAGAATGTGTAGTTTTTGCTGTGAGATCTTAAATTGGGGGAGGCGCCTCACACTTTACGAGGGCATCTGTTCAATGCCACAGGCCAGGGGTGAGGAAGTGGGCCTGTTGAAAGCACTGGTGTAACACGTTTGTGTTTGAAACCTCAGGAGCAGCCCAGGTCGGCGAAGGTGGCCAGGTGGAGTATGAGCCTCTCTTGGGCATTCGGTACATGTGGGGCTACCACATAGTGGGCCTCATCTGGACCAGCGAATTCATCCTCGCGTGCCAACACATGACTGTGGCAGGGGCGGTGGCCACCTGTTACTTCAACAGGTAGGTCCAGCCTGTGCTCCTCTGGGTTTGTTCGTGTGTGTCATGTTCTGCCTCTCAAAAGGAATTCTGGGGTTTTGATGTGACCCCTGCAAAGGGGTTGGTGGGAGCTCAATGAAGCTGAAAATCTGTCTGGACAGTTATTTGGTGGTGAAAAGAAATAGTATCTCATACATCTGTCACAGTTCCATGCTCTTTAAGATAGAAAATTCAGGAGGAAGCCACACGGGGAGATAATCATGCCGCTTAGGAGGGAGCAATGCCTGAGAGGAAGGGTCACCCGTGTCCTTTGTCACCAACTTCACCCTGCAGGCAAGGACTAGTCTGCACTGCAGTCACTTCTGCGAACCTGATGTCCTTTATGCAGAGAGGAGGGTGTGCGCTTGGAAAACCACTTTAAATTCTCAGGGAACTTCAGGCAACTATAGCACGTCATTCATGTTCATATATGTACTAGTGAGTGAGTTACTTGCCTCTGTTCCCTGTGATACTTAAGTGTTTATGCCCCATCACCTCATAGGATGTTTGAGGGCGCACACTCCCACACACCACCGTGTGTGACTCCATGTCGGGCAACAGTAAAGCCTTGGGCAAGAGGAACAGGCCAGGACACCGACAGACTGGGACTCAGAGCAGGAAGTTCTGTCCCCTTTGGGCCGACCCTCCTCTAATCTCTGAGACCAAATGAGCAGATAAACAGGGTGTTCCTGGGGGTAAGGAAGTGGGTCAGGGTGACTCCTGCCCTGAGCAGTTACTCCTGTTCGTGAGGAGCAGCTGAGGCTTCTTCATACAGGGCTGCTGCTGGAGCCCCGCACTCCGCACTCGTAGGACACAAAAGGGGCTGCAGCCCAGGCTCTGAGGATTCTCAAAAAATTAAAAATAGAGTTGCAAAAATAAATAATAAAATAGAGCTGCCCTATGAACCAGCAATCCCACTTCTGGATCTTTGTCCAAAGGAAATAAACACAGGATCTGTAGGAGGTATATGTACTCCTATTTCATTGCAACATTACTCACAGTAGCCAAGATATGGAAATAACCTAAGTGCCTGTCAGTGTGTGAATGGAGAAGGAAGATGTGAGATATTAGATACACACACAATGGAATATTATTCAGCCAGGAGAAAGAAGGCAATCCTGCCACTTGTGACAACATGGATAGACCTTGAGGGCATTATGCTACATGAGATAAGTCAGACAGAGAAAGACACACCTGTATGACCTCACCTATCTGTGGAATCTAAAAAGAGCCGAACTCATAGAAACGACTAGGATGCCAGGGGCTGGGCTGGGGGAAAGAGATGGGGAGATGTTGGTCAAAGGGTACAAACTTCCAGTTACAAGGTGAATAAGTTATAGGGATGTAACATACAGCCCTGTGATTAGAGTTAATAAGACTGTATTATATGCTTGAAAGTGGCTAAGAGAGTAGATCTTAAATGGTCTCACCACAAAGAAGAAATGGTAATTATGTGACAGGTGTTAGCTATACTATAGTGGTTGTCACTGTGCAACATATAAATGTATCAAATGAACACACTATATAGGTTAAACTTAAACAATGTTGCAGGTCAATTATATCTCAGTAAAGCTGGAAAAGACATTAAGGGAAAGCTTCAATATGATTCTACTGAGCAGGAGGGGGGATGGGGAAAGGAGGCTGTGTAAGAGCTAAACCTGAGTCCTCACAGTGGGATGTCAGTAGACAATATCCCAACTGAAAAATCAAGAAATAGCAGTAAGAATAAACAGCTAAAATATTGTCTCCAGGGATAGAAAATTAGGAGTGTGCGTGTGTGTCTGCGGGGGGGGGGGCTCTGTTGTCTTTCCCTTTGCCCCTCAGGCCCCATCCTGAGCACCTTGATTTCTAAGCCCTACAAACCTAAATGGAAACGTAAACATTCATCCTTTAAAAAAAAGAGGAAAGGGAGCGAATGTGTCAGACTTTCCTGGCCTGCTCTGCTCTTCTGTGATCAGATCACAGTTATTCCCGTCAGCTGCAGCTCCCTGGCATTTCCTCCTCGGGGGACACTGAGCTGAAACACACTCGGCCTTTCGTGGCGGCGACGCTCAGACCCCCTTCCACGCGCTCTCTTCTCCGTCCTGGATGATTAACCGCGAAGTACACCGCTGGCCGCAGTCCCTCCCCGTCAGACTAAGCTCGCCTCAGACCCTGATTCATTAGCAAGCAGACCTCGCTGGGGATCCTGCTCTGGGAGGGACCAGCTTCACTGGGAGTCGGAGAGGTGGATTCCCAGAAAGGCCCTCGTTTTCTGGAACTGGCTCAGCACAATTCCGAGGGTCAGGGAGGGTCGCCTTTGTTTTACCCTCAGGTCTGGGCAGGGAGAAGGCTGTGCTTTTCTCTCTCACTCCTTCCCCAGCCTGTGGGACTCGGGTTCACATTCTTGGGAGCTGTGTCATGACAAGTCCCGTAAATGATTCCTACTGACGCGGCCTTTAGTGGAGTGTAGGGATCGGCTGGATTTCAGGAGCCCAGAGCAGTGCTGAGGCCAGACTTCCCGGCCCAGCGGCTCCAGCAGAGCTCAGGCTCCCTCCCTGGCCGCGGTCCTGGTCATGTGATGCAGGAGGGACTTCAACCGGGCAGCCAGGGTAGGCAGGATTTCCATGTGTGATTTATACCTTGCAGATTGTTACAGGATTAAGCTTCCTAAAATGAAAATGAGATTAATAGGCAACTTACAGGGTTGGTGGAAGGGGTGAGTGTTTTAAAGAGGTAACCTGGTTTATTTTAACACATCAGTGTGTTTTTTAAAAATTTTCTACTCTATGTTTGTTTGTGGCATTGAGTGCCACAAACAGTTATCTTAGCCCAAAAACTGCTTTGTCCTTAGTGACCAAGGAGCAGGAAAACGTTGCCCAATGCTTTCGGCATCACCGCTGGGTACTGTTGTGCCATCGCTGATCTGAACCAGACTCCGTTCCCTTTTCAGCAGCGTTTTTAAAATGCTGTCTTTTCCTCCTGTTCCCAGAAATGAAAATGACCCTCCCGGTCGCCCCATCCTGTCATCTCTCTCCACCCTGTTCTGCTACCACCAAGGGACAGTTGTGAAGGGCTCGTTTTTGATCCCCATGGTGAGGGTTCCACGGGCCGCCCTCATGTACATCTCCAACACCCTGAAAGACAAGGTGAGGCCAAGGTCAGCGGGTCCCAGGATAGGAGTGGGCCTGTGACGGTGGCTGTTCAGAAGGCCACCACCACCCCTACCCCACCCTCACCCCCTGCCCCCTCGCCCCCAGTGAGCTTTCTGTCCTGGCAGCTCTGTTTATGGTTTCATGTGTTGGTTCTTCACCCTGGAGGTGGAGGTGGAGAGGGTGGGGTGGGGGAGTAGTTCCGAGTGGGGTGGTTTCCCCCTTGTTTAAATGCTAAACAAATGGGAGGAATTCTTCCCAGCAAATTTAAACTAGTTTTTGTGGACATTTAGATGCTTTTTTTTTTTTTTTAAAGAAAGGAAATACACGATAATACAAGCTAAGAAGAATATTTGTTTATGTTTTAATGATAGAGTACTCCCTGCCTTTTGCGTTTCCTAGAGGGTGCTGTGGGGAGTCACTGGTTGTGTGTGTGTGTGTGTGTGTGTGTGTGTGTGTGTGTGTGTGTGAGGGAGGGAGGGAGGGAGGGAGGGACTGCTGAGCGCACTCAAGAGTGAGAAATGGGCAAGATGACCCAAATCTCAGCTCCAAAGACAGAGAACTGTAGAGCTTTTGTGCTGGGTTCTCTCCACCCTGGTTTTTATTTCCATGCCCATTTGGTTATGAATGCCAGTGGGAACCAGAGCACCAGGGAGACAGCTGTTCTCAGGGTGTTCCTGGCCCCCCAGACAGGGCAGGCTGGACTTTTCCCAGCATCTCTGTTCTCACACAGCGCTGCCCCCCCCACCCCCGCCCCCGCCCCCACCCCCAGCAGCTTCGGGACTTGGTCAGAGTTTCACAAACCTGACTCCAGCCTCTGGGTTTCCTAAGAGTTCTTAGTAAACGGGGAAGGTCTTTCCTTCAGTAAATGGCTCATTCACGGCCATGGCCACAGCCAGGCTGACAAGTATCCAGGTCAAATTTCATGCAATTGAATTGACACTGGGACAAGAAAATGCCCATATAAGGCCGAGTTATTCTGGGGTCCTCACAGAGGACTATTTCAGGATTGTTTTCAGGCCTTTTTTAAAACTCTGGGCCGTGGGTAGGGTGCATTCAGTCACCGCCTCCTCCAAGTGTCTTCTCTCTTCAGTTGTACGCAAGTCCAAGTTGTAGTTCAGGGGACTAACTTATCTCTTAAAATTTAGCCGTGAATGTCTCACTATTGGATTTATTTCCAAAAAAGTTAAACTTGATTCTTTCTTCCCCCATCAGCACTTAACTAATATCTACAAAGTGTAATTCATTTTATTGTCTTTGGGATGTGAATTTGTCACGACTTACGCTGGTTTGAAAGAGCAAAGTTTATCCTTGAAGACACTGAAGGGGAGACGAAGGAAGAGAGCGTTTTTTACTGGCACCAGAGGGTGTAGATTTTACCTTTGATAGTAAACACGGGCTAACCCCTTTCCCTTCCTGCTGAGGTCAGCAGCAGTCGTAGCAGGTAAGCCCACGAGAGAGAAACTTTGGCCACTGGTAATAACAATAATTAGCAGCCGTAGCATGCGCAGTAGAATAATTTGGCCCACACCGCATGATCGCTGCCACAGTGCGTCCCCAGGTGTGTCATCTCCAGGTGGAAACAGCGCATTGCAGAACCTGCCGCTCGCCTCCCCCCTGGTGGTCTCTGACTCTCTCCCTTTGGTTCTGCCCCCGACCCGCAGCAGAGGGCCTGGTCCAGGTGTGTGCTCAGGTGCTGCGTCTGCTGTCTCTGCTGTTTGGACAGATACCTGCGCCATCTCCACCAGGTATGTCTCAGCCACGTGCCCCAGGGACACACAGAGGGGCCCACAGTTGGGCTCCATCTCTCCAGTCAGGGATTGGCAGCTTTTTTTCTGTGACTGGCCAGGTCATGTAACTATTTGGTCTTGTCACAGCTGCTCAGCTCTCCCGTGGTCGTGGCCAATAAGCCACGGGCCTGACTGTGCTTCAGGAAAACTTGCTTCTCACGACACTGAAGTTTGAATTCCACAGAATTTTCATGCGTCCAGAAATCTTCTGGGGTTTTTTCTACCATTTTTAAAATGTGACAATTATGCTTAACTCCGGCCAGGGGAAAGTGGGCTTTTGGCTGGGTGTGGGCTGGAGCTCATGGGCCCTGACGTGAGGACGCCAGGTCCCTAGTGCCAGTCTTCAAATTTGGAAAGAAGTGCACTTCTCTTTTCAGAAATAAACAGAGGAAGAGGCTTTGGAAACCCCACTGTGATGAATATAATCTGTCAGCCGACAGCTCGTTTTCAGTGTCTTCCCAGGAACTATAATTTTCCTGAAATAGGAAAAGAGACACCTCCTGGATTTTTATATACTTCACCCCCTTTCCTGTTCAAGCTACAAATATTCCTTTAAAAATCAGAAACATTGGCCCTGGCTGGCTTGACTTGGTGGTTAGAGCCTTGGCCCGCGGACTGCAGGGTCCCGGGATTGGTTCCTGCCAAGGGCACATACCTGGGTTGCAAGTTCGATCCTGTGTGGGAGGCAACCAATCGATGTGTGTCTCTCATTGACATCTCTCTCCCTACCCCCCTTCCACAATGGAAAAATATCCTCAGGCGAGGACTGAAAAAACAAAAAACTGCCCTGTGGAAGCCTAGGGGGCTCCCTGTGGATGGTGGGGAGAGAAACAGGCGAGGAGGGGGCGGGCCCTGGCCCCGAACCACCAGCGCCCCCCCCCACCTTCCCACCAGAGCAGCTCCACTCTTACCTGGTTGAGGAGTGGATTCCACGGGAGGCTTCCTCTGAAGACAGGGCTCTGCTCCTGAAGCACATTGACAACCACTGTCTCGTGCATGTTCACATGTGTTTCCTCTGCCTGTTGACGTGTTTTCGGCATTCTTAAATTTCATCTCCTTGTATTTACCCAGCACCTCTCCCCTTGGGAGTTCGAAGGGTGTGTTAACCACACTGTTATTACCCATGTAAAGTAAGGAATCCTTATACAGACGTGCAGGGGGAATGAGTGTCCCTGAGGGACAGAAGGGCTCAGCTGAATCAGTGTTGCAAAGAGGGAGCCTCCTTAGGCGGCCTTGAGCTTGTCAACAAAAATGTAACTGCAGCCAATGCACCGCAAACTGGGGAAACACAGCCTCCAGGGGACACTGAGCCATGTCCCCCCCCCATGAGGCAAGAGGGAGGTGGGCTTATGTAGAGGGAGCTCCTGCCCTGATCCCCGATTGGTCCATTTCTATGCAAATGAGGAATCCAAATTTGCACACTCTGATTGGTCAGATTTGTGCCTTATGGAGCCACTCTGATTGGTCAGTAAAGGTGCAAATGAGTATATATCTGTGCAGCTCTGATTGGATGGGACAGGCCATAGCCCATTGGTGGAAATAGGATTCCAAGAACTTCATGGGGGCAGCTCAGCGGGCAGGAGCGCAGTGCAGGGGGCTGGCCAGGCAGCCTGTGGCTTTGCCTGGAAGGTAGATCCTGCCTTTGAGGCCTCTGCAAACAGTGGCTGCTGGGCTCTGGTTGTGACTTTTGGGCTCAGTGAACCACCACAAGGGGTCCCTCTGGGCAGGTGCACTCCTTCTTGGGGTTGACAACCTAAACCGGCTGTGAGAGCATCTGAGTGGCGTGGCCCCTGCAGCTGACCTGGGCGCCGCTAGGAGGCCTGAGGTTTAAGTGACTGAGAAAGCGGAGGAAGAAGGGAAAGGAGAGAAAGAATTGTGTCCCCTCCGGTGCCAGTCAGCTGCTGGAGAGCCGGGTGCAGTAAGGGCTTGGAAGGGTGCAGGCAATCCTTGCCTAACGGTGGTCAGCGCTCTTGCTGGCCTCACTTGGCAGGGGACAGAGGAACGTGAGCTGAGGGTGAGACGAGGAATTTAGCCTTTTGAAAAATTTCCCAGCACTGGAGTGAGTCACTGGGGGACGATTTCTCTGGAAATCAGATTTAAAGGGGCCGAGGCCCGTGGTGTTTTCTCCCTTCTGTGCAGCGGGGGCTGGGCAATGCTAAAGAAGGGGGACCCACCCGTGGCCATCAGAACCCAGACCCTCCTCTTGACGTAGCGTCAAGGAGCTGGTCACTACCTTAAAGCCTCATCTGTCCTCCCTGGTCAGGGAGGGAGGCCGGTGGAGTTGCTGCACTTTGTGGACACCCAGGCCGAGGCCGGAGTCATTCCCTTGCAGAGTGGGGGTGGGGGGATGCGACCCCCCCATCGTGTCTCATTACTCGTCTGCATCGTAAATACCAGATGTGTGTCTCCCTGAAAAGGTTGTATGTGCGCGTCTGGCACGTTTACCTATCCAGCCACCACTTATTTATGCTCTTTTCAGACATTTGACCTCAGGCACGATGGGGGAGGGGACTGTGGTGAAACTGAGTACAGAGCAAAGCCAGGCCTCCTGGGAGTGTCCCCCTGCGTGCACACCTGTCCCTCGGGATGCTCACCTCTGTCCCAGCTCTGGTGCTGGTTCTGAAACCCACCGCTGGACCCCAGGACGCTTCCCGGGGGCTGCACAGTGCCCCCCCCCCCTTCAGCTCTCGCAGGCAGTGGCCGAAGCTCATGGAAATTCCTTCCGCTTGCGACTAAGGGCTGTTTACCCATCAGTAAGTACATGGTATGTTACCAAAGCTTACCCAGAGGTGCTATTTAGGAACCCAAACTGGTGTTTTACTTAGTTTCCTGAGGACTTAAAGTCATGCTTCTGTGGAGACCTCTGGCTGCCATGGCGACGCCCGGCAACCATGCAGAGCCTGCAACTGCTGCCAACTGGGGAGGACACTTGGCGCCGGTGCACCCAGGGTTCAAGGGCAGTTTCTTCATCTTAATGAGCATCTCACTTCTGTGGCTCATCTGGCCGTTTAATTCGTTTTGTATTTGTATCCCATTGAGCACTGCGCTCCCTTCAGTCCTCTGTTCTCCCGGCAGACGTGGGAGCAGGTGCAGGAAGTGAGCTGCGGGCGGGCCCAGGGAGAAGCAGCACCTGGTCAGGTGTGGCCTCCGTGGGCTCTGCCACCTTTGTGGAAGTCGGGTGGATCCCTCCACCTTGCTGAGCTCTGGCAGAATGAGGGGTCAGCTTAAAAGACCCCGAGGACCTCATGCGGGTTCTTGCGGTGCCCGGCCCAGACCTGGGGCCTGTGGGTGCCCCCTGCTGCCTGGCAGCTGTGGCAGGCTTTGTACAGCCTTTCTCTCCGGGACAGCAGTGGCTCCGAACTCCACGGCCTCGCCACTGCTGCGGAGCTATTCTGGGCCGGCCGGCTGGTGGCGGGAGCGGGAAGGGGCCTCCACCTGTGCGCCTCCGAGAGGGACGCTCACACGTGTGCTGGGATCGTTTGCAGCTAGGCCCGTTATAGGCAGTGCTAATCCCCCGCCCAGCTGTTTCACGGCCTACGCTGCCGCCCCGGCTCCAGACAGAAAGGAGTCGAGACACCTGCTTGTCCGAGGCCCCGGACTGTCTGGGAGAGAGGCAGCCGCAGCCCCCACTTCCCGGCGCCTCTCAGCAGCCCCTCCGAAGCCGACTCCCACCTGCTGGGGGCGTGTCCCAGGGCTCAGGGCTCAGGAGGGTGAGGCCCTAACGCCCCTTCCCCACATGGGCGTCAGCACCCTCTCCTTTTGGGGTGAGACCTGGCCTCGCTCTGCCTGCCCATCTCCTCCACAGGTCACACTTGGCCCGTGGGGTTCACGATGAGAGCTCTGTAGCTGACTGGGGGCAGCCCTTCTGCAGGGCCGCGGACCCCCACCTGCAGCTCTGCCAGCTCGTCAAGCCCAGCACAGGGCAGTTAGCTCCCTGATATGGTGTTTTCTGGATTTGTGGGAGGCGGGGCACTAGCTGTGGACCCCTAATTCCTGTCCCAGCTCTGTCAGCTTTGCCTGGCGACAGCCTGTTGAGACTTCCACCTCCTGGTCACGAAAATGAGAGGGTTTCCCTGGGTGATGCTGAGGTGCCTTCTAAACCTCACATTCTACTGAGGGAACAGATGGACCATCAATGAAATTTGGGTTTTGTGTGAAGAAGTGTTGGGAAGACATCCTCGGTGTGTCCAAGGCCCCTCCTGCGTCCATTCAACTTGCATCGGCCTCTCGGAGAGGGAGGAGGGGATGGTACAGCTGGCACAGGGTGGGGGGACAGTCACCGTGGCAGTGCAGGGACCTCTGAGGACCCAAGACTGTCACCGTAAATGCTGTAAATGCTCGAAGTCCTGACAGAACAGCAGGAGGTGGGAGGAGAGGGGGCTTGCTCTTTACCATCCGGTGCCTCCGTGTAGACACAGCGTGAAGAGAAAATAAGTCCTCTCGCCTCTTAGCAATTTCACCGTGATTTTAGGAAGACTTTTCAGAATCCTGAGCCTTGTGCATGAAGGTACATTTGCCCGAAACTCAGATGTTCCTTCAGTGTCTCTCTAGCTTCATCTCTCCTGTTGAAGTCAGGCGACCATTCATCCTTGTATCTGAAAGGCCATGGAGAGCAGGGCTGGGTGGTTGGGAGCCCCCCAGGTCAAAATATTAAAGCCATCCTAAAAGTAAGCTAACAGCCCAGCACCGCCGGGTGCCTGGCTTCAGGGCAGGTTTCAGCAGAGGCAGGTCCCCCTGCACACCTGGCCCCCCCGGAGGAACTGGAGTCTCCTCACTCCCTGGCGCTCTGGTCTTGGCACCTGTCGACAGTGAACTCTCGACCTTTTCTTCCCGGGCCAGTGAGGCCTAGAGGCCCTGAGGCCGCCCCCCCCCCACCCCCGCAGTGTGTGTTTGTGATGAGAACACATTGCAGGAAGATCCTGCCAGTGTTACCATCAGTCCCGAGGCATGTGGGCTGTGCCTGGGCTCAGATTTCACCGCTGCGCCTTCAGTTCTGGGGGATCGTGAATGCCGGGCTCCTCTGCAGCCTCTCGGGTTCGTTTCAGTGGTTCTCGTTTTGAGTTAATGACCGTCAGGACTTTGCCAGGGAGCCTTCCAGAAATAAGGCTGCCATTCACGGCGTGGTCCCTGGCAGAGCCGGCGTTCCTACACCAGGGAGACTCTGTTTACCTCCCGTAAGAGTCAGCAGAGCCTGGGCCTGCCCGTCCTGACCCAAAGAAGGGCCCCTTCATGTAGCTGGAGGGCGAGGGCCGCCTGGGCCGGGGAGGGACACAGGCCCTGACTGTGGGGGCAAAAATGTTCCGTGTGTCGAAGCTGCAGTAACATTCCTGGGTCACTCTCAGAGCCATAACCCAGCTTTTCCGTTCCCTAAAAGTAATCTTCAATCACTTATGGTTCTCTTTAGTAATCAGAGTTTTCTGTGAAATGGGAGTAATAGCGCCGTGGTCCTGCCCCCCCCCCCCCCCGCGTTCAGACGTAATCCCAGGCCTGTGATGCACTCGGGGCCTGTGGTGCGCCTGTGACGCCCCGTCACTGTTCCAACGGTGCACGTGACACGCTAAAGGCGATCAGGGGCCGGGGGCCAAAATCCAGGGAGTCGGCACACACAGGAGAAAGTACTCTAATCCTGGAATCCTTGCAACCAAGGAGCAAAATCCATCTACTGCTGTGAGGAGTGGAGCTGAATTCATCACAGGGCCCTGTTCTGTAGTGAAAGGACATCTCCACGGGGACTGTGTCCCCCCGGGTGGGTCAGGAGGGACCCTGAGAGCCTCTGTGGGGGGGGGCAGGTGCTGGAGCTGCCGCAGCACAGAGAGGCCCTGGGGTGAGGTCTGGACAGCAAGCCCTGCCCCTCCTGGGCCCGGTCGGGGGGACTGGGGCCCTTCCACCCCTCCTGGGTGCAGGCAGAGCTGCCTCCTTCCCGGTTGTAAATGAGGTCATGCTGTGAGGGCCCGGTGACGACAACCACCTGGGCGGCGTTTCCCACAGCCGGGCGCCTTGCTCGGGCTTTTATGGGGAGCACCGGCTTTCATCCACCCTCCCCACCCAGCATCCCTGCGTGGCAGGTGCTGTAACTCACTTTATAGAGGGGGAGACAGATCTGAGAGGTGAAATCATTTGCCCACGACAGCCGGCCAGTTAACTGTGGGCCTGGGACCTGAACCCAGAGACCGTCTGGCTGCAGAGCCTGTGCCTGCGGAGCCACCACCCTTGTAAACAGCATCTTGTTCTAATGAAAATTTACAGCTGGTGTCCAGAAGGTCGGGGGGGGAAGCTGATGGGGGGGAGGGGGCTACGGAAATGCCCTTGATCCTGGTCTCCAGCCTGTCACGCACACACGCACACGCACACGCACGTCCTCTGAGCAATCCCATCTCTGGAAATTTATCTTTAAGAAATTATCCAAAATCAGGAAGTTAAGATGTTTACTGCACAGTTACTTATAATAACAAAACATTTGAAATTGTCTAATGTGCCCCAGCCACCCCAACCCCCGATAGAATACCTATTTCTTAAAAATTTAAATGGTCAGAGCCGTGGATTGACATGAAAACGCTTGTTGTGTGAGGAGACGGCAGCTACACGTCAGCGCCGCGGCGTTTTACCCGCATTCCCAGTTCCGTTTCCAGGGCTCCCCTGTGGGCCCCCTTCCTCCCGGCCGCCTCGTTTCCACGCTGGCTGTTCCTCCCTGAGCTCACGGTTCCTGATGTAGCTCCTCGGCCTCGTCAGCACAGTCCCTGCGGCTCTTCACCTCTGACTCTCCGGGGCAGGTTCTCTCCTGCGCTGAGCTCGCCCCCTTGGGTCTTTGGTAAATTTCTCCCGTGAGCACTTGGGGGTCCTCAAGGGTGCTTGTCTGCTGGGCTCCACCTTGCTGGCCCCGGGGGGGGGGGGGGCTCGGCGCTCTTGGCTCCCCAGACCCTAGGAGTTCAGGGTCCCAGGCGGATGGAGCCTTCCTTCACCATGTTCCTGGGTTGGCTGGGTTTTAATTGGGTGTAAATCCTGAATTTGTGCAGGGAGCCCAGTTTCTTCCAAGGGCCTGAGTGTGGTCTCTTCCCCAGAAGGGGTGAGGTCCCCGGGCCCCAGGCCTTCACTGGTTCCACCTGCGCCCACGGAGCCTTTGGGGTCCACCCTCTCCCAGCATGAGGGTCTGCCTGGTGTCCAGCACTCAGACTTCCTGCCCTGGCCTCTGCTGCGCTTTAAAAACAGCGTGTTCCTCATTTCCACGTTTGCAGGGGGACGGTCAGCCCACCCCCTGACCCAAAGTGCTTTATCTTCCCCACTTACTGCAACTCTGAAAACATCTGTGGGTAACGCCAGACCCTAAAAAGAAATGACTTGTCACGGGTTTACAGGGACCATTGTTTTTTTCCTGCAAACGTTCTGTGTTGACACAGGCATCCTCTTTTTAACTGTCTGTTCTTTCAGGACGCGTACGTGGCCACCGCCATTAACGGGACAGACTTTTGTACCTCAGCCAGAGACGCTCTCAGGCTCTTGTCCGAGAATTCAAGTCGCTTCCCATCAGTTAACCGTTTCGGAGACTTCATCATTTTTTTAGGAAAGGTGAGGCTAAGATGATAATTCACTGAAATAGTAAATAAAGGCTCCTGGGGGTCCAACAATTAAGCCACACAACAGGACTGGGATGGGAACGGATGTTTCTTTGGCACCCTCTCCAAAGTGGAGCCCAAATTGAGCAAGGTCTCAGCTCCGGCTGTGACCTGGCCAACGCCAAGTGTGGGGACTCGGGCCTCCTGGTTTAGCATGTTGTGCATCTGTGGCATTTGGGCGTCTCTGCATTGCTCTCATTGTGAGCTGTCATCAGTGACAAGTTACAACACGCTTGGGCCTGACAGGTGTGTGCTAATTGCACACATATTTTTAGGCTCAGCTGGGCCCAAGAGACTTCGCATGGGAAGGAAGCACAGCCGATAGCTGACTGAGCCTTTCAGAGCAGCCTGAATAATCCAGGTTACAGTTGCATTTAAATGGGTACCAGTGTCTGCATTAGCTTCATAGGATTATGGGTGATATATTTTCTAATAACTCCTTCCAAAAATTTTTTGGAATGAAGTTTCATCTTCAGTACAGATTTATATTTTTTTATTTTACTTTGGGAAACAACCCGTTTTTCCTATATTCCCCATAACGAACACCTAATTGCTAAGAGCTGCTGATGAGCTTGTGAAAACCAATGATTCTTTGGTTTCTTGAATCAAGTGGCACTCAGACGGGCGCGTCCCTCTTCTTGGATGTCCGGGGGCAAAGCGGACTCCAGATGGGCTGTGCTTGTCAGAGAATTAGGTCTATCCCAGCCCGCGGTCCTGCTCCAGGGAATAGAATAATTACACGTAGCCAGAGCCGGGAGTCATCCCATTATTCCCCCGGCAGTTCTGGGCAGCCCTTCTGCTCAGTCCTCGGGGTACAGATAACCCCAAGTTAAACTACAGTGTGTCCACTCGACGGACTGTTACACTGTCATTTAAAAGTGGCGATTATAAAAGAGTTTTAAAGCGAAGCAACAGTTTTGTGAGGTATCATGACAACTAGGTAAATATGAAAACCAGGCACCAATAGGAAAGTTCATCTACTCGCCCCACCTCCAGGCGGCCAGGTTTCCCTTCGCGGCCACAGCCGTTCGTGCTTTCTTCTTCCTAAGCTCATTGTCCCAAGTTTTCTTGTTTTCTTTATTATTATTACTTTACTGTTACTATTTTCCATCACCGTTTGTCCCAAATGTTCTGATGAGCGTTCTTTGCACCTACAGCCCCTCCCCCCATGCATGTATGAAACTCTGGTAACCGACGGCAACACTTTCTGAAGTGGTCTCGCCCGTTTACGAAGGTTTGCACGACTCCTGTGTTGACAGGTGCTGGTGGTGTGCTTCACGGTCTTCGGCGGGCTGATGGCCTTTAACTACCACCGTGCGCTGCAGGTGTGGGCGGTCCCGCTGCTCCTGGTTGCCTTTTTTGCCTTCTTCGTGGCCCACAGTTTCTTATCTGTGTTTGAGACCGTGCTGGGGGCACTTTTCCTGTGTTTTGCTGCTGACCTGGAAACAAATGATGGATCTTCCGAAAAGCCCTACTTCATGGACCAGGAGTTTTTGGTGAGCACACAACCTCACTTCCCGCTGCGATCTGCATGCTCGCAGGTGGGGAAGGCTCAGCCTTCGCCTGTGAACCAGCCTCAGCGTCTCCCCTGGGGGCTCCCTGAGCTCCTCAGACACGGCCGGAGATGCCCTGCACCTCCCGTGTGGAAACCTGCCTGGAGAGAGGTGAAGCCGCACCATTAACGCTGACCAGTGGCCCTGCCTACAGGGTGTCCTGGATTCACTCAGCAGCCTTCCGAGTCCCATGGGTGCTGATGGCTTGGTCTGGCCTTTCAGATGCTCTGGGGGTTGAACAGTTGGTCTTTTTCCAAAACATGTTTGCACCCGAGCATCGTGTCACACCCAGTGTCGGTTAGGGGCAGTCACTGTGGTGGAGACACCCTGTCTGGCTGGGGGTGGGGGCAGATCTGCCATCTCACGCCGTTTGCTAACGGGGCGCAGCACCCCCAGAAAGCCACACCCTGAGTGCAGCCAGTGCTGCCTCTGTCTGGAAACAGGCAGCTGCCCCACAGCTCCTGCACCACAGCTGTCATTTGCCTGATCCCGGGCAGACAGGCGTTTGGACAGCTGGTGACATCTCTCATCTCTTCCTGCAAGTGGCATTGGAATAATTGTCTTTCATTCTGTTGCCATAAAACGTAGGTGTGAGAGCCCCTTTGCTTTTAAAGGGAGCAGGCAAAGCCCCTTCCCTTCAGCCAGGCTCTGATGCTCCACAACAGACACCTCTGTGGTTTGTAACAATGTGTCTTCTTCCTTCTCCACGTGAAACGTAAAGATACACTAGCGCTTTAGCTTATTTGTACTTGTTCTCGAAAAGACACTTCTTTCTGATTTAAAACCCACTTGGAAATCTACCCCGGTGCCCCCAATATTTTAATTCACCAAGGGAAACTTTTTAAAAGATTAAATTCCCCAAAGTGATATGGCCAAGTAAATTGTGCCAGCGTGTAGGCCATGACCCTGGTCTAACTTGGCTTTTTGTTTTTCAGAGTTTTGTAAAGAGGATCAGTAAGTTACACCGCGCAAGGCCCGAGAGAGACAGGAGCTCCGTGAGGCACGAAGAAGGAACTGAACTCCAGCCCGTCGTGAGATAGGCGCCGTTAGGTATTTGCGCCCGGGAAGCTCCCCTCTTCTACGAGCCGTTCTCAGAATAAACACGGTGGCTGCAGACTCTGTTTTCCACCGTGTGGTCCCTGCTGTTTGGCCCCCTACAGCCCAGACAGCTCACAGCCTCTTTTCCGCTCACAGGGGCAGAAACCCCTTTAGGACCATGTTTATACCCATCAGTCCAAAAGCACACAGTTTACACACTCATTTCAGGGCTCCGGTGAAAAGCGCACCCCTCACTCTCAACCCGTAAATACCCCTGGCAGAAACCTCTGGACTGCGGCCCTGGTACGGAGCCGGACTTCCCGGATGCCTGCAGTCCTAGAAATGTGCTAAGTGTGTTATAACTCAGCAAAGTACAGGTTTTACACGTTGTGACCCTCAAAACCAGAACTCCCCCGACGGGCATGGTGCAAACTGAGGCAGGAGCGGTTTCACCAGATATGAAGGGAGCTGCTTAAAAGTCCCAGGCTCCCTCTTACAAATTAGCAAACGTCGTGGTCCACAGCCCCACCTGAGAATCACCTGGACCCCTTCCTGAGATTCAGATGCTGTGACCAGGGGAGAGGGGTGTTGGGGGTGCTTTTCCGTTTCAAAGCTTTAAACAAATTGGAACATTCCACGTGTTGACTGGCAGCCTCATTTCAGTTAGGTGAGAGGTGAAGAGTTATCGGTTCTCCTAAGGGGGCCAGGCTGGCTTCCTTGCAGGGCAGGGAAGGCTTCCCTAGACCCTCGTGAGCATGGCAGAAGCGGCCTGTGGGCTCAGGCCTACTTGAACAAGTGCCAGTGACACCTTTATCTTAAACGGCACCATCGGCTTAGCAAAGGGGTTACAGGGCAGTTTTGGGAAACGGTCACTGTGGCCTGATAAGCGGGTAGACAGGGCTTTTGTGGGTGCGTGGCCCCCGTGCGGCAGGTCCTCCTTATCTGCCTCAGCAGAGCACAGGCACACGGCTCCCCCGAGTCCCCAGAGCCAGTCCTGCCAGTTTCGTCCAGTGAATGACTTTTTGTCATCACAGCTGCTTAGCTCCTTGACCTTCTGTGTCATGACTGAAGGTTAGGTTTGGCTGATACTTCATAATATAAGCCTTTGTTTATTCTCAAGTAGGAATATTATCCTGTTCCTGATCCAGTGCGTTTCTTTTTTTAAAAAGCATATATTCATCAGGGATTAGAAATGAATAGATTTTTCTAAAGCAGTGGCCTCGTAAGTGACTTGAAAATTATTCACCTAAACATCTTGTGTGCTGTATTTCTATGTAATGCATTCTGTTAAAAGTTTTACTTTTCGAGTATAGTGACGTACACTATCATATAGTTTCAGGTGTACAGCGTAGTGAGTAGACATGTGTGTACCTTACGAAGCAATCACCCCGGTAAGTCCAGTACCCGCCTGGCACCGTGTGTGGTCACTGCAGTATTACTGGCTGTATTCCCTGTGCTGCACTTCACGTCCCCGTGGCTGTGTTTATAACCGGGAGTCTGTACGTCTTACTCCTGCCCCCTTTTACACTCAGTTCCCCAAGCCCCCTCCCGTCTTGCGATGCTTTTCTCTGTATAAGTCTGTTTCTCTTTTGTTCATTTATTTTGTTCTTTAGAGCCCACATATAAGTGATATCTCACAGTATTTGTCTTTCCCTGTCTGACTTATTTCACTTCGCGTAATACTCTCTAGGTCCACCCACGTTGTCACAAAAGGCAAGATTTCATTCTTCCATGGTGAGTAATGTTCCATTGTGTATATAAATGCACCACAGCTTTTCTATCCACTCATCTCGATGAGCACTCAGGTTGCTTTCATGTCTTGGCTATTACAAGTATTAATGCAGTGAACGTAGGGGCACATATATCTTCAAATAAATACCCAGAAGTGGGGTCGCTGGGTCACATGGCAGCTGTTTTTGAGGAACCTGCACACTGTTTTCCAAAGGGCTACACCGGTCTGCGCTCCCACCAGCGGTGCCCGGGGCCCCTTCCTGCACACCCTTGCCAGCGCGTGGTGTTTGCCGATTTGTTGATGGCGGACATTCTGGCGGGTGTGAGGTGACACCCCATGGGGCTTTGATTTGAATTTCTCTGATGATCGGCGACATTAAGCAATAATGACAATGGGCGTTTCTCGTATGCGCCCGGGCCGCCCGTATGTCCTCTGGGGAAGTGTCTGTTCAGGTCCTCTGCTTAATTTGATTATTTGGGTTTTTTGTTTGTTTTTTGTTTTCAGTGTTACCCACAAGCTCCCTTGCGGGCCTCCTTGGGTTCATCTTGTCTGGGCCTCCCGGTGCCCCCGGGTCTTGCACGTCTGTTTCCTTTGCCAGGTCAGGGAGGTTTTCAGTCGTTATTTCCTCAGATGAGTTTTCAGTTCTTCCCTCCCTCTGCTCCTGGGACCCCCACAGTGTGGGTGTTGTGATGCTTGATTTGTCCCAAAGTTCCCTTAAACTATCCTCTTTTTAAAAGATAACTTTTTCTGCTGCTCCAGTTGGGTGCCTCCTGCTGCGTGTCTCCTAGGCCCCGGGCTTGACCCTCTGCTGCGTCCAGCGCGCTGCTGATTCCCCCTGGTGCACGTTTGTCTTGGTTACTGCGCCCCCCAGTTCTGAGTCGATCTCTTTAATGTTTTGTATCTTTGTTGACGTTCTCGGGATCCATCCACTCTTCTGCCACCTTCACTGGGCACCCTTATAACCAGCGTTTTGAACTCCGTGTGTGACAGGTCGCTTGTCTCCACTCTGTTTAGTTGTTTTTAATGGAGCTTTGTCATGTTCTTTCATTTTGGACATATTTTAATCTCATTTTGGTGGGCGCTCTGCTTGTTTCTGTGTATTATGGAGATGTGCTATGTCTCAGTCTTGAACGAGTGGTCTTATATAGTAGGTGTCCTGAGGGCCCGGTGGAGCAGGCCCCTGTCACCTGAGCCCGGTTTTCTAGGAGTGTCTGTCCTGTGGGCTGCGTGTGCTCTGTTATCGTTGGGCTTTGATTGCTGCTGGCACCTTGGTGGGTGGGGCTTCCCCTCAGGCTGACTGGCTGGGACGGGCCGGCTGCACCTACAGCAGATGAGCAGTTGTTTGGGGGACTGACCCCCACGGAGCAGAGGTTACTTCAGAAGGGCCCTGGTGCCGGCTTAGGCCATCTGTCAGGTGTGTCAGTGGTGGAGCTGGTAGGGTGAGAATCTGCTGTGGTCTGAAGCCAGCCACCGGGTGTGTTGGGTCTGGAGTCTTGGGAGGGGCTGTGGTGTGGGCCGAGGCCAGCCGCCTCTTGTACCGGGCTTGGGGCTGCTTGGTAGGAGCTACGAAGTGATCAGTGCTTGTGCTGGGCTTGGGGACGGCCTCCCAGGAGCTGTAATGCTCGCTGAGACCGGCTGCTGCTTGTGTAGTCCGTGGAGGGTCCGCAGCATGAGCTGAGGCCGGCCACCTGTGTGGAGCTTCTGGACGAGGCTCAGGCCGGGTGCACAGGTGGGACAGGGTGGGGCCTCGGAATCACCAGGGCAGAGCCGACGGTGGTAGCCAGGTTAATGGGGAACAGCTGTGGTGTCTGCTGCACTGGGCCAGCTGGGTGCAGGACAGCTCAACAGAGCACCAGTGGTGCCCACCAGCACGTCTGTTCTGGGGAAGCTCCCCGACCCCCGGTCCCCCAGACCTCACCCTGAAGTTAGTCATTTCGGTTCCTCCCCTTGTCATGGGTGCTTCTCAAGCTGCCGGACCTGAGTGCGTTTATGCACCGGCCACTTCTCTGGGACACAGTCCCCACTGTTTTCACAGCCAGAGGGTGCAGGGACTCCTCTTCCCGGCTCTGGTGTCCTGTTCTGGGGAGCCAGGTGTGGAGCTGGGACCTGTAGCTCCTCAGGAAGGGGGGGACCTCCGCAGCCGTCATCCCTCCCAGTTCTTAACTGTCCCATGTTGCTGTGGGCCCCCCGGTTCTGCAATCCCTGCCCCTCCTGTCGGTCTCAATGTCCTTAGTGACAGGGGTTCTGTTCCGCTCATCTCCTGTGGTTCTCAGTGATGGCTGGTCTATGATTTGTTGTGGTTTTGACATGACCGTGGGAGGAGGTGAGCTCAGAGTCTATCTACTCCATTGTCCTGACTCCACCCCGTGTGCGTTTCTTATTAGCATTTATTCACCCGGAATATGAGTGTAAAATCCCACCCCCACCTCCACCAATGTTTCTGAAGATGATTTTAAGATTATCCAAAGCTGGGTTTAAGGTGAATTTGGGGGCAGCTGAGTCACAGCAGAGTAAGCAATGGCCCGATAGCAGTTTGGCTCCTGGCTGCGGTGCACCATGTGCAACGGTGGGCCCCTCGTTCTGCTCGGCCCCCGTCGCCGGCGGAGTGGGTGTGCTGCTGTGTGGGTTACGAAGCTAAAGCACCTACTGGCAGCAGTTCCTGGGGAAGAGCCTACATCTTAAAATAACCAGCTGGCGGCTCACGTGAATGTTCAAAAAAAATATTTATTTATAAAAAATACAATGGGATAAGTTTATGCTGAGAAATGCAGCAATAAATACAGTTGAAGACAGAGCACGTCTACACTGGTACATTGGCACAGACGGAAGGGCACACGCGCCACCCGGGCCCGTGGGCCCGCGGGCCGCCCTCACGCACGCTCCTCGGGAGGCGCCGCGCGGAGACGGTCCCGCCGGCTCGGGCGAGAATGAGAAGGCACGGCATCACCAATGCACTCGGATCAGGACTTTATTTAAAAATTAGCAAACAATACTGCAGGAACATCGATACGTAAGTGTCTAAAATGCTGCATCTTCGGTTCAGCTGGCGGACGCCACCTGTAGCTATAAGCACGAGTTTAGTCTTCCACGTAGGAGCCAGACACTAAACTGTAAAAAAAAAAAAAAAAAAAAAAAGCCTCCTGTTGTCTGAAGACGCGTTCGTTTCAGTAGAAGGTTGTGAGACTGCAGAGCCCGTAGGGGAGCTGGCTGGACACGAGGACTCCCTTTCACAGTGTTACTCATACTTCATGCTCGAGTTACTGGCTGTGCTGCAGGATTTAACTGTTACGGCACAAAAGGCAACTATTGAGGGGAGAGGCAGAGACAGGAAAGGAATGTACGCACGTAAGGCAGTATTTCTTTTAGGGACAATAAGCGTGATAGTGTTTTAGGAAGACAAGGTAAAAATCACTCAAGGCCAGCTCGGCTCTCGCCGAACAGAAACCACGGCTCCGTGAGCCCCGAGCTCCTCCCTGCCTAGTAATCGATGCCCTGGTCGCCGTACTGGTACTCGCGGGGGTAGTCGTCCGGGTACTCGCCGTGGTAGTCGTCGGGGTATTCTGCCTGGTAGTCGCTGTCGCTGATCTCCGACCCGTTGGTTCCGGTGCCCTGGCTCCCGTTGTGAATGACAGGTTCTGTCGGAGCGGCACAGTACTTGGGATCGTAGACCTGCCGCCCGAGCCCGTACACGCTCATGCCTTTCTGGGAGGCCACTTTGTTGGTGCCCATCTGAAGGGAAATGGTCGAGTTGTCCACGGGCTGTAAGGTGAGCTTCTGGTCGTAGATGTCTCTCCTGGTACCTGGCGCCAGCATCCCGGCCTGGAATCGGCATCATATGAAAGTTACAACAGCAGCCAGAATGTGGTCTCGTGGCCCTGGCCGGTTTGGCTCAGTGGTTAGAGCGTCAGCCTGTGGCCTGAAGGGTCCCGGGTTCGATTCCAGCCAAGGGCATGTACCTCGGCTGCAGGCTCGATCCCCAGCCCCAGTCAGGGTGCTTGTGAGAGGCAACCAAACTGATGTGTCTCCCTCCCCCCGCCTTCCACTCGCTGAAAAGCAGTGGGAAAAATACCCTCAGGTGAGGGTTGGAAAAAAAAATCTGCTCTTGTGAATATGTTATAAATGGTGAAATCACTGAACGTGAGCAGTAATAACTTCCTTCGGTCTGGGGGTAGAGCTAGCTTACCAAGTACCCCGAGGGCGCGACTCCCTCCTACAGAGCAACACTAACTGGCTCTGGAGCTCGGGCACCCTGCCTTCAGTCCTGGCTCGGCGGTAAAACTGCTACACGCCTTCAAGTCCCTGTGAGCTTCAGGTTTCTCATTGGCAAAATGGAGGCAATGCCACGGACGTTGGATTTTGGAGAGGCTGAACCTTAAAGAGTGTAAAACGCAGCTTCTCACGGGCAGACCTGGAAGCTGCACACGAATGCCTGTGATGACCGTGTACGTGAGCCGGGTCACCAATGTCAACTTTTAATACATTCAAGAAAAATTACGCAGAGCAGTCCTTAAGGTCGCGAGTTTTTCAAAAGGCCGTGGGACACGGGTGAGCCGGCCACACAGGACTACGTCCCATCAAGGTCAACAACATCACACCTCCTGTCGGGTCATCGAGAAAAAGTTCCCTCGAACTTCAGGCGCACTCTGGTCAGATAGGAGACCTCCTGCTCCCAGAGGCTGTGGGAGCCACCCTGAGGTGCTAGTGGGCCGGGGTGAAAAGGGACAGTTCCCGCAGTGTCCCCAGGAGCCACTCCACCTACTGAGCCTCCACCCGCACGTTTACGGGAAATCTAGCTGAACAGCTCCTAGACGGCAGATAACTTGACCCGCCCGGTGAATGAAGGGCTCCTTTAAAGTAAAAGAGGCATCCGAGTGAGCAGTTTAGCTGGCGTTGGAGCCAGAACAGGGTAACGTTTCTTCCCCTCTGGTTAGGCAGAAAGGCCGGCTGTTCTAACTGCCAACCGAAGGGCAGGCCGCGCCCTCTTGTGTGGCCGCAGAAGGGTCCTTCCATTTTTTTGCTTTCTCAGCAAAACCTCCTTCCTGGAAGGAATCGACTGCCCGTGACCCAGACGCAGAACAGCTGCTGCGCCTGGTTCCTAGGGACAGGTCGGCGCCGACTGGCCGCCCACTGGCAACAGGCACGCAGCCCCGCTTACCTGGCTGGCCCCCTTGTTGGTGCCCATCTGCAGGCTGATGGTGGTCTGGTCAAAAGGCTTGTCGGTTTGCATTTTGGGATCGTACAGGTGCCTCCTGGTCCCGTAGGCGGTCATCCCCGCCTGGCTGGCGCACTTGTTGGTTCCCATCTTATAAGAAAATAAAATCGGCATCAATTACCGGACGTCAACAACCTTTACAGCACAGATGCAGACAGTGCCTTCTGGTCACATTATGAATAATTAACTTCCTCTGCTCCCTCCCCTCCCCCGTAGCAGACGCCCAAACTCAGGGGACCCGCTTCAGAGACTTAAGGGACAGAGCCAGTCGCTGGCCGGGCAGCATGCTTTCCCGTTCCAGGTGTGTTTTGCATAAAATACGGCAGCAAACACCAGGTGTCTTCTCTGCAGCTGAACAAGGGCTGCTTTAAGCTTCATCCAAATCACCCCCATTTCCGTTGGAAAAGAACCACATTTTATTCCTGCTACTCTCCCATCCATGGGACAGGGTCCGGGAGGAGCAGCATGAGGGACGTGAACCCGGCCACGTTCAGGGGGACGATAGTGAACCCCCCCCGGATCACGTGGCTTCGGGGCCCACCAGTCAGCTCACCCTGTGTACTGGTGTGGGACGTATTTCTACACTTTTTTTTTTCCTTAAAAAGACTGATTAAAGGAAACAATGTTTTACTAAGAGTAAAAACTGTTCATTAGAAAAGGTTCAGAGAACATACAGGGTGGGGCAAAGGAAGGTTTACAGTTGTATCCATTTCTGAATAACTAACAAGTAACAATACGAGAATTAGTAAGCCTGCTTTTGCCCCACCCTGAATGAGCGGAAAGGAAGGGGGTTGTAACTGTAACCCTCCCACCCAGCTGTTTGCTGTGAGCACACGTGTGCGCCTGTGTGTGCGTGTCTCCTCCCAGCTTTACCTTACGTGTCTATGGATATCTAGAAACCCACATGCACAAAACACACACCCCCCAAAATACGCACGTGCATCTCCTAAATAAAACTGAGATAAACTGTCCATGGAATTAAACCGACAAAATCTCACAGCAACTTCCTCATGTAAACGACGTGGCGCTGAGGTTCTGTAAAATGCCTCAGTCGGTCCGTAATACTTAGGAATTTATGAAGTGCATTTTCTTGAATGAGACAGTGGAGGTAGGCAGAAAACAATTTCCTAGGGAAACACTTGTGGAGTCAGCTGGCTGCCAAGGTCTCTCCTGAACGTCGCCATCACCCCGTGGGCTTTAAATGGACACGCTGTGTAAACTGCCACCCACCCCCCAAATCTGCACCGTGGTCCGTCCCCCCTTGCTGAGGACGGACACTGCCCACTGGGAACGGATGGGACGAGGTAATGGGCAGCACTGCCTCCTCACCTGCAAACCGATCACACTCTGGCCGGCTTTCAGCTTCCCCTCATCGAAACGCCGCGTCTGTTTCTCCGCGTACTTCACTCCAATGTCGATGGTGGTGTGGAAGCCCTTTGTCTTGGCCTGGACAGAAACGCGCACCGCGCCCGTGAAGCCCCGCCCATCGGGGGGAGCAGCAGAGCAGCCGCAGGGCCACGGGCGAGGGCTGCGGGGGTTCGACCCCCACCGGGGACACACCGATCTAAGGCCATCTGGGGTCACACATGGTGCCTCTGAAATGTATCCTGTCTCGTGCGAGGCCGCGATGTCAGCAGCCTTCCCCCAGAGCTAACCGTTATGGACGGGACGGCCCCTCCCGGCCTGGTCTGAGCCCCCGGGGGACAGCGAGGACGCAGGTCGCCCTCCACACGCTGGGACCTGGGTGGCGCCCAAAGACGCGGACATACCAGGCCGGCCAGGGCCACCAGCGTCGTCTGGACCTGGGTCATGTTTCCGTTCTCGAAAAGGTCGTTGGCTTCGAATATGTCGTGGGGCTTCATGCCGTACGCCTGGATGGCTTTGATGAAGTTGCCAATATTTTCCAGCTGTGAAGAAAGAGGTACGTTCGCAGCTGGACAGTGATGTCCGTGTCATCTGAGAAACCGAGTCCTCGTGGGGGGCTCGTCACGAGGCGGGAGGCAGAGGGTTCCTGACCCCACGCGCGACGCTTGGCTCTCTCCAGAGGACGGAGGGGAGAGAGCCCTTCGCGGAGGGGACAGCGGTGGTTTTAGGGTTTTTAAACTGACATGTTTGTCAGCTCCTCAAAGGCAAGATGAACTCTGTCAGCCACCCAGGGCTGAAGTTTTCTTTGCCAGAAGGTACATAATCCGTGAGTAAGTAATTTATTATGTTTTAATTTAAATATAAACCTGTGGTTGCTAAATGCTTATTCTCTGACATCTCAAAACACACCCTGAAGGCTAAACTATGCAGTTTTACTCACACGCTCGTGAACTAAGACTGAGCTTGATATGGATTCTACAGCTACCGAGAGTTACGTTAAATCCCCTGCTCTCCCCTCATTTCTCCTGATGGTCTCGGTTGTATTTCTGTGTAAACTTGTCAAGTCTTCTCTGAGAAGAGACAGACTAAATACAAGAAAACGTCCAGACTAAACATCTAATAATCTCAGACCTAATTCTATGTGATTATGGAAGCGTTAAAAATAACACGGTAAAAACAAAACAGCCAAGTGCACCCACTTCTGCTGAGATGTCTGTTTTGAAAACATAAGCAAGTTTTCGCTGCCTGCAGGGGGACCGCCTGGAACGGGGGTGGCGGCGATGGTGGTGCTGTTACCTGAGGCCAGTTAAGCGAGGACTCGTTCACCCTCTTCACGGAGCCCGGTTGCAGCTTGTTGATGAGCCTGGAAAGAAAGGTGACAGGTCACCCACTGGCCACACGAGACGTGGGCCGGGACACGGGTGGGATGCAGATCTGGGGCCTCTAATGGCGGTAAAGGGAGCGTCAGACACCAGCGGGGTACCCTGGTGACACCCCGGTGACTCCCTGGCCAGGCAGCAGGACAATGGATGGACGGGCGGAAGAGGCCTCTCGGCCAGACTTACTCGCAGAGGATGATCCCGTCCTTCAGGCCCAGCTGGAAGTTGGGGCCGATGCTCAGGCCGGTCACCTCTTCGATCCAGCTGCGGAGGTCCTCCTCGGCCTGGGGGTCGTACTTGGAAGCGATCTGGAACACAGGTGACCGAGCGGCCCTGAGAATCTCCGCTACAGCCCCGAACGGGCTGCTCTGCGGCGCGCTCGGCGTCAGTTCTCCACGAGACCGCGGCGGGACGTGGGGCCACTCTCACGCACCAGCGGTCCCTGGCTGACCTCACCACTACTGACTGATGCTTCCAGGGCTTTACAACAACAGTGCTTCTGGGTGAGTCGGTGTCGGACAAACATCGAGCGGCGCGTGGAGGGAGCTGGCACCGAGGAGAAAGTACGGACCCAGGGCGCGGAGGCCCACTCCCACCACGGAGGACGAGAGGACGGCTGGCCAGGGCCCGGCCACGCCAGCTTCAGACTGAGCCACCGACCACCACAGTCCGAGTGAGGGGGCAGGATCCTGACACAGCTGTTCCCCTCCGTTTCTGTCGTTTCCCTCCCGTTAGAGAAACGGCTCCACCCCTTTGCCAGAATAACGGGTAACTTATTTACGCGGTCGGTTAACTTAACCAGGATTACAAAGCAGAAACTCAGTGAGTTGTGTTTTCCTGTCACGGTAACACCGCAGCGTCTCCCGGGTTGGATTCTGGCCTGGACGTTGGCTTAGCAAAGACATTTGGGCCCAGCGCAAAGCCGGAGCCACGTGGGATTTCCTGCCCCCACCTGAGGACGGCTGGGGGGGGGGACAGTGGTGCTGGGAGGTTCAGCCACAGGACACGGTGGCCTCCGTGGGCAGGGAGGGGCCACCCTGCTGTTCCACATCCCCCGGTAACAGTCCAAGTGACGCGTCTCCCGGCACCTCGGCCGTGTCTGTCCACACAGGGCACCTTTAGTACCCAGCCCTGGCCGCTGTGGCTCAGTAGTGAGCGCGTCGGCCTGAGGACTGAAGGGTCTTGGGTTCGATTCTGGCCAAGGGCATGTACCCGGGTTGCAGGCTGGATCCCTGGCCCCCATCGGGGTGCATGTGGGAGGCAACCAATCGATGTGTCTCCCTCACAGGGATGTTTCTCTCTCCCTTCCACTCTCTCTGGAAAGCAAGGGAAAGAATACTCTCAGGTGAGGGTTAAAAAAAGTGGGGTAAATAAGCTAGTGGGAAAGAATTCAGTCCTCGACGACGTTTCCACCCTGCACTCTCGCTCTAAGTGGCTAGAGAAAGGAACTCTCTGTATCGGCTTCGGGGGGAGGTGGAAGGGCAGAGGCAGGCCCAGAGGAGCCAGGTCTCCCGGGGCCGTGGAGAGCAGCCTCTAAGGGCAGGTTGAGTTTCCTTCTACAGCAAAGTACTTCAACCACGAGACGCACGTCAAGACTGAAATGCCCGGGAGGGGCCTGCCAGGGGCGATGGGTGAACTGGCCTCGCCCGGGCCCACTTCCTGTCTATACAACAGGAAGGCCGAGCTCCACGGGTGCCCCGAGCCGCTTCCCCTCTGAGCTGTGTAAACAGTTCGGTGCATCAGCAAAAACAGTAATGAGATTCTCTCTCCATGTTTTCCAACGTAGAGGCGAAAGTGGAGTTGGAGGCTCTGGGGTGTTTGTGGGGTGCTGGGGGTGGTCCTTCTTAGCCGAAGGAGACCAATTAGTGTTCAACCAAAACGAAAAAGCATATTTACGTTTCCTTTGTTCAAAATGTGAAAGATTCAACCCCATGCCCCAAACCATGAAGTGATTACAGAGCCAACCAGAGAAGTCCCACGAGGAAGCCCGGGAGGAAATTTCGTCCTGTGACTGTCATCGGGGCGGACAAGAGGCAAAGCAGGGCCTGGAGTCCGAGGGACCCGGGTTCCAACCTGACCCACCACGGCCGGGTCACAGGGTGGGGCTCGGACAGCTGACCCTGAGAGGCAACTGCTGCAGAGCAAGCTCCCAGCTCACGTGCAACACCCTCGGCCAGGCCGTGAGCTGGAAGTGAAGACGCGGCGTCACCACGTCACGCGACTGCTGGTCTGACTTTGGGCTTTCACACCCAAACATGCTAATATTTTTTAAAGCTGTGAGCTTTCTGCAGCCAAGCCAGCTAAGCAGGATTCAGGATTCAGGAATGCATACTTTAAAAAAAAAAACTAGTTTAAAATGAAAAAAAGAATTCTTATGCAGTCATCTAGAGAAAAAAATCTATTTCAAAAGGTCTCTGGGCCCCTGCCTGCAGCGCTCGCCTCCACGGGGCGCAGGAACCTGAATGTCTCCTTCTAAAGCAGATGGGAACACAGCCCGGCAACCAGGGCCACAGGCTCCACCCACAGCGGCTACTGCTGGGGGAGTGATGCCCCCGTCTTTGGAGTCGAGCAATTCACTGTGAACAGGAAGCTCCGGCCAGTAAAGCTTATCCACCATTTCCACCTAAAAAGCTTTCCTTTCCAAACGCAAGGCGGAAAATGCTGACATTTTCTTCCTGGCAACAAGAACGTCAGCTTGAATTAACCTTATGAATACCTCATGGAAATTTCGCGCTAATTGGCTTAAATACCACTCTCCCCAGTTCTTCATAAACATCGCTTCCTTGCTCTGCTTTGGGATCTGTTTCACTCGACCTTCCCCGCGACCTTCAGGGTTCCCGCCTGGTTCTTCCCAGTCCCAGCGCCACTTCCCCACGTCCCCAGGAGTCCCAAGCACCCAGGTTCCCGCAGGGGGACGCCCCCTCCCCACCAGGGCCCGCTGGCCGTCGCTCTACAGGACGCCTGTGGGAGGCCCCACAAGCTCAGCAGGTCCCCTGGCCAAATACATCAAAAAGCAAAGAATCCTCCTTAGAAAAACGGCAAAGGATCCGCCATGTACAACAACACAGGTCAGACGGAGGAGGAGACTGGGTGATTCCACGCAGATGTGGGATGGAAAATAACAAACGAGCTCACAGCTTCCTCGCCGCGGACAAGGCAGCCCCTGCAGGAGGTGAGGGAGGCGTGGGAAGAGGTGTGTCCCACACAGAACAGAGCCGCGTGTTGGAAACAGAGTAGAAAGTCGGGGCTCAGCGGGGAAACCGACCCCAAGGAAACACCAGCTGCCCCCTCCCTTCTCCTCACCGTCGGGGAAACGAGCATCGGGCCCTGACATCCATGCCACCTGGACGCCCCCTGGGACCTGCGCAGGCAGGTGTTTACGTTCCCCCCCCGGGACCTGCGCAGGCAGGTGTGTCCGTTTCCACGACGGGGCTTCAGCCGACCAGCAGTCACATGCTTTGAAGTCCAGCGTCAGACGCTGTGAAACCCTGTGACCTGACTCGTAACTCAACCCTGCCCATTTCCCACAGGGAGGCTCCGTCCTCCCAGGGCCGCTGTGGGAGGGACCCGGGGCCGCGGCGACGGGGCCGTCTCAGTGCCCGACTCGCAGCCGAGTTGCCTGCTCCACAGACATCAGCACGAGTGTCCGGCTGTGGCTCCGACCCCACTGGAGCCTGTGCACGACGCGGAAAGGTGGTCCCACGCACACAGCCCCTCCCGGCCCTCCCACCGCCCTCGTCTCGCCTGCCCGTCTCCGCTCTTCTCTCGGGTTAGAGTGCGATGGGTCCCGATTTCACACTCATTTTCGGACTATTGCTGATGAAAGGACCAAGAAGCCCTAACCCAATAATCTACTGTTCAGGTTATGAGCAGGTCTGTCCCTTAGGGGGCAGGGGTGGCTCTGGGACAGTGATGTCAGGGCGGGTGGCCGGCCTCCCTCGAGGTCACTGGAGAACCAGAGACTGCTCTGGCCCAAACTCGCTAAAGACCCGGTGGGAGACAACTACTGGGGGCTCGCAGATTTGCCTCCCCAAAATACGCCCCCTGGGATATTGGCTATGTTAAGCTGGTTAGAGACTCAAAACCAAACAAAACACCAACCTCTGACCTTCCCCCAATGGCCCGGCCCCCAGGAAGGTTACTGCCTGTGGTTTATAGGAACCAGTGTGAGACGGAGGACCTAGCAAGGCCTGTTTGACCAAAGTCCTCCCTGTGTCCACTGTTACAGGTGGCCCAGCAAACATTCGTTACCAAGCGTTTGCTCTGCTGTCTCCCTGGGACCCGCCTTCCTCCCCTTCGAGCCCCAAACTCGGACGCCTTCTCCTCAGCCCGAGATGGCACCTGAGCCTCAGCTGCCCGGTCGGTCTGTCCGGGGCCCACATCCTGCCAGCACCCCTGAACGCACAGGCTAGTGAGTTCAGTCACTTTCTCCTGTTATCCTGTTTCGTGTTAATTTGATTAGTAGCCCAGCCAGAACTTAGAAGGAGGGGAAGTTGTTTTTGACTCCACGTGACATTATTTCAAAACTAGGAAAATCGCATCTGCCTCAGACCAGCAGGAGCACCGTCTGGCAGCATTTAAAGTTGGGCACTTCTCTCAGGTGCAGCCAGGTCCTCGGATCAAGGTCCCAGCACATGGCACCAGCATGATTTCTTCCCTCCAAATAGCTGCAAAGACCCGTGGCGCAGTGTGCGAATGCTGCAGAAGTGACGGGAACCAGGAGCTGTAAAGTAACTTAAGAGGAGTCGGTCCAGGGCCTAAAGCAAATAATATAACAAATGAAAGGAAAAACTCAGAACCAACAGAACATCTATTCTGTCTTTATCTAGATAATGACCTTCAGACGACAGAGTCTCTAGAACAGAGTTGGCTGTGGATTTGGAAAGTTCAAATGTGAACAGGAGGGACCAGGCATAGAGGTGCATTTCCAGAAGAATCCAGACTCGGAAATAACTGGCAAAGGTTCACATATTTCACAGCTCGTGTGAGAAACCCTGGCCAAGGGCAGGAACAGGAACCCAGAGATGCACCCACTCCTTCCCCACCCAGGCCCAGGGCCTCTCCTGCAGGCCGAAGAGCCCGCTGCCAGGCTGAGTGGGCGCCTGGAGAGGGTGTGGCGCACCTGGGGGCCGGCTGTCACCCCCAGGGGCCAGCACAGGTGCGCAGCAGCCCTAAGACCACCTGCCTATGTCTTCCTGAGGGCGGGGCGGACTTTATCCATCGTGATGCCCCGAGCACCATGCCTGGTGCAGGTGGGTCCTCAGTAAGTAACTTCTCCTGCGCTGGTGGCGACCAGGCTAGGAAAAGGCCAGCGACCTGAAGGTGTCCCTGGTTTCGGAGCGTCACCTGCACCTGAATGCGCTGCTCTCAGGGCAGCGCATCTCCTTCATCTGGACCTTGTAATCTTAGATGGATCGCCAGGGACGGATCCGTTTTACTTCTGATAAAGGCCCCTTATGTCCACGGCCCTCCTCAAGTCCAGCAGAGTAACTGGAGACGCGGCCAGTCAGGAGGGACAACCACTCCCACTGTGCGGCCGACGTCAGGCAGGGGCTCCTGGGGGCTCAGGTTTGGATCTGTTCTCTCGTGTTGGTAGCTGACAATTTGGAAACGATTGGGCACGTGTGTGAAACTTACAGAGAGCAAAACTGGGGTAAAAATTCAGATTCTGAAAGATCCTGGCTTAATAAACAAGTTATTCAAGGTATATGCAAAATCCTGCCCCGAAGCACAGAGCTGCCTCGCGATGCCTGAGTGAGCCAGAAAAGCCAATCCTACCTCGGTCTGTGCCTGTGCACAACTCTTTATAAAAAATCATGTAGCCAGCCCGGTTGACGTGGCTCAGTGGCTGAGCATCGACCCAGGATCCAGGAGATCGTGGTTCGATTCCCGGTCAGGGCACATGCCCGGGTTGTGGGCTCGATCCCCAGTGAGGGATGCGCAGGAGGCAGCCGATCAATGACTCTCATCATTGATGTTTCTCTCTCTCTCTCCCCCCTCCTTTCCTCTCTCTGAAATCCATAAGAACATATTTAAAATAAAAAAAATCAACTTGCCAAAGCAGGCTTAGGATCCCCCTTCCACAAGGAGCCTCGTCTACCTGAGCAGGTGACTAACTACATGGATCAAACAGTGACTGACCCCACTGTGGCCTGGTAGTCACCACGCCCGTGGCATCGCTCTGGTCACTTCTGGGAGCCACAGTTTAAAAGGGACACGGACAGACAGACATCAGTTTCTAGGAGCAAACTGGGTGGGAAAGAAGAGGAAAATCAGACGCAGCCCCCTGGGAGCGACGGAGCCAGCAGGGCCTCCATGCGACTCAGCAGGGACTTTGGCGGCAGGAGAAACGGGCCGGTGCCATCTCTTCCCATGAAGCTGGACACCAGGGAGCTGATTTACTCGGGGACAAGCAGGTGACGTCCTCGGGAGACGGACGAGCAGCAGTAGGAATGGGAAGCAGCAGGGATTCCACCCAAGCACATAGTGGGAGACGGACCCGCAGGAAGCTGGGTCTTGAGCCCACGGCACACAGATGCCGCTGGGACACCCCAGGGTCCTGGAGGTGTGCTCACCGAGCCTCAGTGAAGGGGTGAAATCCCCAGGACAGGGAAGGATGGAACTCCCCGCTTCCTTTTTTCTAAAACATTACATTCTGCCTCATGCAATACACCCAAAGACGTATGAAACTCACTTTCTGAGAGTGAGTTTAGATTTTAAAAAAAACAAAGGTTTTGGTTCATTTGGTGTTAACAGGGAGTGAAAAAAGGTGGAGCCAGGAGTGAGGTTCAGGCACCGAACCCCCACTGTGTCCTCCCAGGTGCCCCCGAGGAGGGGGCGCATGCAAAGCGGAGCCCAGGTTCTTGTGTACGAGACAAAGGAACCAGTCAGCTCCAGATGGCAGATTTCCTTAAAAAAAAAAAAAAGTCAGCGTGCATGTTTCCCTGTTGCTGTCCCGCAGGCCAGGGGGAGCCTGGACGAGGCCACAGACACCCCGCACGCCTCCCGCACAGACCCACGTTTACCTGACTGGCGGGCACCAGCACCGAGGTCTCCTGGAGCGAGGTTATGAGGGCTGGTGACTGACCCCAGCAGGAGCCACAGGCCCACGCGGCCTCCCTTCCAGACCCAGGGCCCAGGAGTGAGAGCGGCGCCAGCCACACAGGGGCCTCAGCAGGGTCCCCACCAGGCCTGGCGGCCCCCTCCCGCCCCTGCTGACTACGCCATCGGACAAAACAGCCATCGCAGGGACTCGGAGGCGTCTGAGCCTCGCCCCCCTCCCCCGGCCAGCGTCTCTGGGAACCCCCCCCCCATGCACTCGCTCCCACCGCGAGCACCTTCCTGTACTTGCTCCATGGAGGGGCACCGACCACCCCACCCCATCCGGCCTGAACAGGAGCAGCTGGACTGAACCTGCTGCCGCCCGACACTGTCCTGATTCTCTCTGACTTCATGACAGACGTCTCCATTCCCTCCTTCCTGCCACCTGCCCTCCCCCCGGAAATGTGCTCCCCTGGGGCCCATGCTCAGAGATCACCAGTGACCTGCAGCAGCCAGAGGCAGCGGCTGCCTCCAGCCTGGGCCTGGAGCGTCCCCCCAGCCCGCCTTCTCCTCCCCCAGGCCCTGGCCTCAGGTTACACGTTCAGGGGCATGGGCTCGGGGCAGGGGCGCTGGGCCAGACTCCATCCCGCCGTGGGCCAGAGATCACCAGGCAGCTGCTGGGGGGCTCGATGACTTAACTGATGTAAATCTTTTAAAAAATGTTTTTATTGACTTTTAGGGAGGAAGGGAGAGGGAGAGAAACACCAATGATGAGAGTCACTGACCGGCTGCCTCCTGCAGGCCCCTGCTGGGGATCGAGCCCCCAACCCGGGCACGTGCCCCCACCCAGAATGGAACTGTGACCTCCAGGTTCACAGGTCGATGCCCAACCACTGAGCTTCACCAGCTGGGCTATTGGTGTAAATCTTAAGGACTCAAAAAGTGTCAGCCCTTGTCCTTCCGTCTGTGCTCCGCTGGCCACTCCTGTCCAGATGCTGGAAAGGTTCCCTCCTCCAAATTCAACGTCATAAAAACCAATCCCTGGACGCCGCTTCCCAGCCGTTTTGATAAGGGATCACTCTGGTGCTGCCTTCGCTTTCTATTTGAAACATGACCTGTATTAGCAAAAAGTCTGAGAGAGAGATGCCCCCATCTCACTCCGCAGTCCCATCTCGCTGCCAACGCCCACCTGCTGGGGTGACCGATGGAGGGGCCACCAAGGTCACCGACTCAAGACTCGCAAGTGAAGAACTAAAGCAGGAAGCGTGGGCTTTGACAAGGCTGCTGATAGTTTCAACATCAAGAGATCTTCCCTCTCTTTTGCACCATTGGTGGCATATAAGCTGATTTATTTTTAGACAGCGATTTGGCCATACCTGTGACACAGGTAACTGTTAGGTCGAAAGTCGTACACTTTTCCACACAGGTACTTTTTTCTTTAATCTTCACCCAGGGACCTGTTTTTTATTGATTCCAGAGCGAGAGGAAGGGAGAGGAGGAGAGAGAGAGAAACATCGACCAGTTGCCTCCCGTATGCGCACCAGCCGGGCATCGAACCCACGACCTAGGTCTGTGCCCCGACCGGGAATCGAACCCGCCACCTTTTGGTGCAGGGGATGAAGCTCCAACCAGCTGAGCCACCCGGCCAGGGCCCCACAGTACTTTTAGGGAAACGCCCACCAGGAGAAGGCGACGGGATGCAGGAGGACGGACGATGGGAACCCGTCAACAGGCTGTAACCCGGTGTCCACCTTCGCTGAACAAGATTTGAAACTGCACCGGGGGCTGGCGGGGCGAGGGCAACTGGACACTCTCAGGTCTCTCCGCTCATATCCCGGCGCTGTCTGCCTTCTTCGTAACATGTCTTTCACTCTCAAAGTAAGGGGGGGGGTTCTCCTGGGCAAGGGAAGGGCACCCCAACGTGAAGAGGGCACCCCAATGCAGACCCGTGGTCCTCAGGCAGAAACGACTTGCCCACAGAACCCAGGTGAGGGTCCCCCTGTGGATGGTCAGGCCCCCCTTGCCTGGGCCCAGGGAGGGACACTGGCCGCACCACACCGTCCATGGTTCGGGGGACTCAGCCTGGCCGGGGGGTTCCAGCTGTGAGCGGGGAGGGGATCAGAACAGAGCAGGGTGCTGGCTCCGACTCAGCTCAACACCAGGGCCCCCCGCCCCGTGGAGAAGCAGGAGCCTCCAGCAGCAGCTCTGTACCCACGGACACGAGAGCTCGGACCTCACCGCCGGGGCCTGAGGCCTTGAAGGCGTGTCCAGCTTGGCTCCCAGGCTCCCAGTGAGATGCCGGGCAGGGAGGCCCCAGACTAAAGACGCTCCGGCTCTTCCAGGGGCCTGCTGTGGAAGGTGCTGGAAGCTGGCAGAGCCCTCACCAGGGGAGAAAGGGAATGTTTCAGAACCAAGCCCAGAGTGGAGGAAAATGGGACCCGAACACCAGAAAGACGGGCTGGGTGTGTCCGGGGGTGGGGGTGGGGGTGGGGCGCACACTACAGGCAGGTCTCTGAAGACAGGCGACGACAAGGCTGAGAGGGGGCAGGAGGTGGCCCCGTGGCCTCGGAGCAGCCCTGGGGGGCCCAGCTCAGCGCCTCGGGGCGCAGGGTGCTGCCTGGAGCCGGTCCCCACACCCGATTACAGGCAGGGTTGCCGCTGCTGTTTCTGTGCTCAGGGCCGAGTCACGTGTCTGAACTACGAGTCGGCACACGCGGGATTCATTATTTTCTCTTCCTTCCTTCCACGTAACACAAAAGGAGGGAGGGCCGGCCGCAGCCAGACACACTCTGCGTCCATTGGGGAACCTCCTTCAGTGCTGGGCAGGCCCAGGGCCCAGCAGGCCCCCAACACCCTGGACGCCTGGCCCCGGGGCAGAAACTGCGGGAGAAATGCCCCGGCTGCATGGAGAGGAAACTCAGCGTTAGTCGGCTGCTCAGGGACCTGCTCCCTGGGGCCGGGTGGGGCCTCGGGGGCGAGATGTAAGGGCCAGGAGGGGACAGTGTTCATCAGTCCACCACCCTGGAGAAGCACCAACCCTCCCGACACTAGGGCATGAAAGATGGATTGTGTTTAACAGAAATCGATCTCTTAGGAAGGAAAGGCCAGGTAATGCCACGCCCAGAAATAAAGGCTTCTCACTGCCCAGATCCCCACCGGAGAGCAGCGTGGACGAACAAGAACAGGCCAGTGGCCCTGGGATTTCAGTGACAGAAACATCACAGGTTGCCGGCTGGAAGGAGCGGACGGGGCCCCCGGGGACAGGTCACGGTCCCGACACAGAAATGAACAGAGAAGCACTGCCCGGGCACCACAGGCCCGCCTGCCAGAGCCTCCTTCACATACAGACAGATCTGGGCGCGGATGTCCGAGGCCTGGAGACAGTTGCCACATCAGGAGATCAAAGCAGCTCAGGGGCAGGACTGGCTTGGCCAGCGGAGGGCCTGGGAGAGCCAGGCGGCAACACTTACGTAACGCGGGCTCCCAGCACACCGGCTTGTTTCCCCGACAGCCCAGGAGAGGCAGGTGCTCCCACAGCCTCACTTTACAGGCGAGACACTCAGGATACTCGCCCAGAGTCAGAGCCAGAACCGAGGTTCCACCCGGACCGTCTCCACAGCCCATGTCCCCAGCCACAGGGCGCTCCCTTCTCACCGACAGCCTGGAGGAGACCCACCAAGCACCTCCAGGTTCAAAGGGGTTCCCTCGGTCATGTGCTTATAAAATGTGAAAACAGTTTGTATGTTTTTGTAATGACGACCCCTAAACTGTGTCAGCTCCCGGCCCCACAAACACCTTTGATCGACCCCGGGCCCAAGAAATCTTAACCAAAACTTAAGCACAGGAGACAGAGCCCCGATGGCCACGCGTCCAGGGCTTAGGACATCCAGTGCCTGGGGTCCGTGCGCTCTCGGAGCCTAATGCTTGGAAAAGACAGGAACTTGCCCCAAATCCTAAGGACAAGCCCCCTCCCACCACCCAGGCACCTGAGAAGAGAAACAGAGCTGCCCTCAGTCTCCCGGGGAGAATGGGAACCACCAGCCGAAACCTCAGAACCGAACCATTGTGATCGTTTATCTTCACATCACAGATCATTCTGATCGTGGCTCACGAGACGCTGCTCCCTGGAAACACTCCCTGATCCTCACGCTCCCACCGGGAGGGAAAGGATGTGTGTCTGGCTGGTGACGGTCGAGCCAGGTCTTCGCCTCGAGCTATTGCTGACGCACTGTCCACAGAGGGGAGAGGAAAGTGCAGGTCACAGGACATCAGGACTGCCCCAGGGCAGGTGCACCTGGGCGTTTGGAGGCAGCCGGGCTCGGCTCAGTCCCGCAGGACGCGTCTTCCTCACCTGCGTGCTCGCAGGGGGACTGCCGTCACCCCTCCCTACCTGGGAGCCTAAGAAGCACCTCAGTGATGAGGAGGGAACGGTCTTAGGGATACGTTTTCAGTGTCATATTAACTAATAAAAAAATGCCCAAGAAAAAAGTTATAAAACCCACCACGTCCATCAAAGACATCACACTCACACTGGACTCCCTTTGCACAGACGCCTCCAACAGGGTGACGGGAAAGTCCGTTCCTGGTGGATCAGATCCACAGGCGTTTATTGGGCATCTACCCCATGTCCAGGTCTAGCAGAGACCCTGATGGGCCGCGTCCGTGAACGAGAGAGAGCCTTATCGCGGTGGAGACGGGCAGCAAAAAGGCTTTGAATTAAAAACCTATTTCTGAGCTGTAAAGTGAAAAACCACCTCTAGCTAAACTCGGCTGTGCATCTGGACCCTGGTTCTGGGGCTCTGGCAGTGGCACAAGGCCGACACCTCTGCATGTGCTTGACGGCCGAGCCCCAGGGGCACTGGCCAGGGGCACTGGCCAGGGGCACCCTCGAGGCAACTGCAGGTCCGCGCGGCACAGGCGGGCTGAGTTACCGCTGCAGGCTTGTTCCGCTTCCTCAGTGGCCTCAGCGTCAGTAATCATCTTCCCAGTGGGTTCAGCTGTCGAGGGACAGACACCAGGCTGTACCCAAGGAGATGCTGTGCGCTCAGAGCCGCTGTGCTCCGACCCCAGGCTCCCTGGAGCTGGAGGCTGTGCCTGTCGATTCCATGCTTCCTAACCTTTCCAGTGGACTCCTCCCAGGACACATACCCAGGCCAGACCCCCTCCTCCCACGGCCCCCAGGACCAACGGCCCCCACTCCCCGAAACCGGTAAGAAAGGGCTGGATGGTGTTTGCTGAGACCTGTGCCACAGCAGCCTTAGCTACACAAGGAACCCCAGACTGTGACAGGGTTCCCAGCCATGTGTCAGCAAAGGCCTGCTTCCTTCAGGACCCTGGGGTTCCCCTTTTCATTCCCTCCCGGGGAGGGGCAGCCAAGGGCTGGAAAATCCACCCAGGACCTTCCTAATTCAGGAGCGTCCCCACCCCTCCCGGCCCGGAACTACCTGCGCCTGCTGCTGCTTTCTCCCACCCTCGGCCCGAGCGATCTTTGTAGACGGCAAGTTGTCGGCCCTTTCGTTGCCATTAGAGACACTGACCACAGGCCAGGCTGAAGGAGTCCACCTTTCAGGCTGCTTTCAGGCATCTTCTGCCCATTTACGAAAGAGTAACTTTGTATTCCTACCAGGTGGTATCCTCTTGTCAAACAGTATCTTAAGTTTACAGATTATTTCCCCCTGAACTTTACCAATTAAAAGTATCTAAGATCAAAGACTTTCTGAACGCGGATGAGCTGCGTTCACAGGTCGAATATAAAAAGACCAAAGGCTTGTTTGATAGACTGGGATACTTAGAGAGGCCTCGGCTTCCCAGTCGGAGAAATAAGAGCCACTGCGAATGTTCTCTTACTAAGAACTAACAGCTACAGCATAGTCATTGCGTTCTTACTACCAAGCCAGGCATCTCAACCACGCTGGAAAACAGCCCCTTTTACCGATTAGGAAACTGGAACAGAGATAGCAAGTAACCTGCCCAGTGTGATACAGGACAGAAGTGGCGCAGAGGGGACCAGAACCCGTCTGCTGGACTCCAAGGTCCATCCCACACGGCCTCCCTAGGGGCTTATGCTTTGTGCACTCTGTTAAATGAGGTTTTAAGGAAGACAAACCAACAAACCCTTACATATGAGCGACTTGTAGTTGTATAATACACAAAGAAAAAGCCAGAAGGCTCGAAGGTGTCCAACCCAAGCGAAGCCCAGGTTTCCGGTCCATGTACCCTCAGCTGAAATGCAGGGTCTCCTACGAAGGCCCGGCAGACAAGGACACTGCTTCCCAGCCCGGAACAGATCGCAGACCACAGGAGCCTCGTGGTGGCAGGGAATGAATGGCGGGTGGGCAGCAAAACCGGGGTGGGGTGCGGTGGGGGAGACACCGGGCACCTTGTAGGAGACTGTCCCCGAGACTGCCCTGAACTAAGACATCCCCCTTCCAGTTAATCTTAGAATGTCCCAACTTTCTTGTTTCTTTCATCTTGAGCAAATCACACCTTTCCTGGGCGCCGGCCCGCGGCCTGGTCTGTTTATGAGGATGGGTAATCCGACCTCGCAGGGCTGCCACGGGACCTGGACGTGGAAGGGGCTGTTGAAAGGGGTTTGGTGCTGGAAGGGACAGGCCGGAAGTTACAACTTTCCCAAGTTTCTGAACACTCCGGTTTGACTAGTCGGCGCCTTTCCTGCCGCAGTAATCAGGGGAGGAAGTTGCTTTATTAGTCAACAAAAAGAAATTAACATGGATATTAACACCCAAGAAAAGCCAGTCCCTTCAAGGGCTGCCAAAGCGTCAGCGCCCCGCGTACAATGGGAAAGGCTCGGGCTGGCCCGGCCCTGCCAGCCGAGCAGCGCAGACCCACTGGGCCCGGCCCGGCCCGGCCGCTGCCCTCCCGGAGCCCCTGCGGGTGGGGCCCGGAGCCCCGACTCCCAGCCGCCCGCTCTTCTGTTCTCTAAACACACGTTCCCGAAACTTTTCTAAGAAGGGCCACGCACACGAAAAAGTAGGGGGCCTAAGCGTTTCCGTTTTCGAGGCGAGGACTGAAACGCTCTCCAGCCGCACAGACGGCCCAGGATCTTCACTGAGCGACGCGGTGCTGGGGACCCGCGGGGCGGGCACAGCCGCAGCCCCCCCGGGGTCCGCCGGGTCGCCCCTGGCTCTGCGCGCAGCGCGGGCGCCACCGCTCCGCCGGGGCCGGGGCCCTGCGCGCCCACCCGACGCGCCGCGCTCCCGGGAGGCGGCCGGGCGCTGGGCGCAGCGGCTCCTTTGTGGGGCTCCGGCCAGCGCCGCGGAGCCGAGACAATGAGCGGTCTGTGCGCAGTTCCGCGCCGATTGGCTGGTCTCCCCCCAGAAACCCCTGATGTCATGGACTTGGAATGCGGGGAGGGAGGAAGGAAGGAGAGGATTTGGGGAGGGGGCCGCCTCTCATCTCTTTCCCAGACCCAAAGTCCCAGGACACGCCGACGAGGACTCCTGCGGGGCGGAGCGGCCACCGCGAGCGCGCCCGGCGCCGGGTCGCCGCGAACCGCAACCCGCGGGGCGAGTGCGCCCCGAACAAAAGCGAACCGCGAAGGCGCCCGGCACCGTTACAGCTCCAGCGCGCGGACTTCGCAGTTTTCATTTAAAAAGCTCCAGTCTCCGCAGAGAGCACCCCAAAGCGGGCGCTGGGCTTTGTCTCGGTTCCCCGCAGAAGCGGCCGCAGTTCGCCCCAAGGCACCGAGATTCGGAGAAACGGAAGGGTCCCGGGCCTCCCGTCCCTTCGGGGCTGCCTGAGGTCGGGGGATGGACGTTCCGCGGCCTCCCTCCCCCGGAACAATGGGGGCCCAGGCTGGCCACGAACCCGCTTCACTGTGCTCGCGGGTGCCCGGGGCCCGAGGGCGGGGGAGAGGGCGCGGGGTGGGCGCGCGGCGGGGGCTGCTCCCGGGTCGGCGGCCGCGCAGACCAGCCCCACCTAAGGGCGACGGGCCGCGCGGGAGGGCCCTGTCCGGAGGGGTGCGTCCTGCAGGACGGTCGGCCCCGGGGCCCCAGGCCGGCGCGGCGGGATTCCGGGGCCCGGACCCCGCCCGCCGATCGCCGGCCCGCGGCGGGGGAACAAAGGCGGGAGGGCGCCCGGCCGCGGCGGGGACGCGCGGCCACTCCCGCCCTCGGCGTTTCCGTCGCCCGCCCCAGCCCCACCCGAGCCCCGCGCACCTTGTTCTTGACCTCGGCCGAGAGCCCGTAGGAAGGGCCCTTGTTGAAGTGGGTCATGCTGTCGGCGCGCGGGGCTGCGCTCGGCTCGGGTCTCGCACGGTCTTCGCGCTCCTGGCCCGGGAGTGGCCGCGGCGCAGGCGCTCGGAGCTCGCTCCCCTGGGCGGCTCGGTCCGACTGGGTCCCGCCGAGCCTGGGGTCCGCTCCCGAGTCCCGCACGCGCCGCCCCCGCCCCCGCCCCCGCCCGCGGCCTGGAGGGACGGGCCGGCCCGCGCGACCAATGGACGGCCGCCGGCCCCCGCCTCCCGCGCTCCCTCCCCGCGGGCCCGGCCCCCGCCCGCGCTCCCTCCCCGCGGCCCCCGCCAGCGCCCCTCCTCCGGGCGGGCGGGGCGGGAGGCCGGCCCCGAAAGGGAGCGCCCGGGGCTGCGGAGCCTGGAATTCCAGTCCACGTCCAGGCCACGTCCAGGCCACGTCCGGGCGCCCGCTGCGCCCCTGCAGGGCGGGGTGGGGCGCCCCCCAGGCCCGGCCCTGCCAACCCGCCGCGGTGTCCCGGCTCCGGGCCCAGCGCGCCCTGCAGCCGCTGCAGGGAACCCCCGGAGCAGCCGCGCGGCCCCGCTGCCGAGAAGGGGGCCCCCCTCCGACACCTGCTCCCCCCGCACCTCGCGGCTCCCCCCGCAGTCGGTGTAACCTCGACCTGCCGTCGCCGCGGGACCGGCGGGGCTTAGGGCAGAGCCCGGGGCCGTTCAAGTCCTTCTCTGGACGCGCACCAGCATCTCCGTCAGGAATTCAGCTCCGTGGCTGAACTTGCTCAAAGCCCGGAGGCCTCTGGTCAGGACTCTGCGTGGAGATAACACCCTGCGGGCCACTCGCAGCCTCCACCGTCGCGGCCCCGCTTCCTCCCCACCACCTCCTTCCCGCTGCGCTGGAAAAAGGCATCGAGGGCGCGGGACCGGGAACAGACCTCGGGCTCCTCCCTGGGCGCCCGCCCCGCGGGGCACCCCAACGTCCCCTTTATCCCACTTACAGCCCTAACGCTGGTAGGCAGGAGCCATGTCCCTGGAGGTGAGACCTGAGCCAGAGCCCTGAGCATCCTGGCCCCGCCCCCCCCAAAGATGCGCCTCCGGCCACCTGGCCCCCCTGACCCCCCCCCTCGCCCCCTGCCTCCCTGGCCCCCTGGCCCCCTGGCCCTCTGGCCCTCTGGCCCCCTGGCCCCCTGGCCCTCTGGCCCCCTGCCTCCCTGGCCCCCTGGCCCCCTGGCCCTCTGGCCCTCTGGCCCCCTGGCCCCCTGGCCCCCTGGCCCCCTGGCCCTCTGGCCCCCTGGCCCTCTGGCCCCCTGCCTCCCTGGCCCTCTGGCCCTGGCCCAGCTGCACACCCAGGACGTGCCTCGGGCCCAGGGTGACCGTGCTGTGGGTGGCACAGCAGCCCTTGGGCCCAGAGCGCCCTGGGAACCAGGCGTGGCCACGGGCCCCACGCGAGGAGCCCAACCTCTCACCACCGCTGAGCCACCTGAGCAGAAACCGAGGGGCAACTTGAAAGAAAGCGCGGAAAAGCGCTGTTCGCTGCCTGCGGACTGGGGGGTGACGCAGCCACGGGAGCGGCTGAGTTATTACGTCATTCTCCCCGTTCACGGTGACGTCACGGGCCCTCCTCGAGCCTCAAGCAGTTGGGGCTGTTTTTCCGGCCGAGTGACGCTGGTCGGGACCCACCCTCTCCTCTCGGGGCGGGAGCGTGGGAAAGAGCCCACTCGGGACGCGGCGCCCGCGCAGTCACGCGGAGGTTTAACCCACTCGAAGGTCACTCCTGGTGGAATGGTCGGCAACTGGGCTCGGTTTTGTCACGGACACTAATAGACAAAGTGTGTCCGTGTGCAGGAGTTACCGTCGAATGGGCGCTGGGGACAGACTAGCGTGGGAAGCGTGTGGTGCGACGGGGGCAAGGCCGTGTGCGCGCTCGGTGCCGCCTCCACGTGAGGCAGCGGGCGCGGGGGGCCCTTCCACGGGGCGGGACGCAGAGGGAGGCGGGGAAGGGCCCAAGGCGCGGGGGGGGGGGGGGGCCGGGAGACGTCCAGGGGCTACCAGGGCGCAGGGACTCGCCTCTCCCGGCACCGCCTCCTGCCCCCCCCCCCCCCCCCCGCCTCCTCCCCTGCGGCCCTCAGCCCCCTGCTCACCCCTGTCCCCTGCCCTCCTGCCGCCGCCTTGCCCGTCCCGCTGGGAGCAGTGAGGCCCCCAGCAGTGTACCTGCCACTCAGGACCAAGGAAGGTGCCCACTGCTGAGGTTCGAGATCAGCCGGCGGGGGAGGGTGGCTGGGAAGAGGGCCGAGGCCTGTGGGGCTCACAACCTTCCCAAGAGGCTAGGAACAAAGGCTCTGGTGGGCCTGCCTGCGCTTCCCACTGCTGCCTTCCATCCTGGGGGCAGAGGGCCGGGGAGTGTCCAGGCCGGGTGCCTGTCCCGTCACACGCGGCCGCCCAGCTGTGGCTTATTTACGGCGACTCTGCTCTAGATCTGGGCGGTGATGAGGTTTGAAAGCTGCTGTTGGGGGGCAGGGTCAACACCACGTCGCTTAGCCTCTGGAGCAGAGTGACTCACACTCGTCTCACATTCCAGTCTCTGCTGCTCGTCCAGGACCTTAGACAACTTAAGATGGTATCAAAACACAAATGCAGCTTAATTCCTCTGCAGCCTGTTTACTGCGGGACGTGAAGGCCGAGCTCCCTGCGGACCTGCGGTTCTTCCTCTCTGAGGAGTCATCTTCTCGGTGGTCTGAATGTCAGCACACGGCCCTGTCCCGACAAAGGACAGTATTTCTAGATGATGCAGAAAAGTGGCTTCCTACCTGTTTCTTGAAATAAACACATCTACCTTTTGGCAATGAAGACATCTGGAAAACAGGCATTTCATGCAGTGTAATTAAAAGCATTAACACAGTGAGCAGAAAACTGAGCTAGCTGAATTTGTCTGGTTAGGTTATAAATTCCAGGAGGGCAGGAACTGCTCTGTGCAACATTGTATCTCCCACACTTTATACACAGTAGCGATTCAGCGATTATCTGATAAATGGATGGAAAACAACAGGCTGACAACGGATCATAAAGAATGCATTTTGAAGGCGTGCCATTTGAGAGACCTTTATTCCATTCAGCTCATTCTTCAGCCACTTGCTGAGTGTCCACCGTGTACTGGACCTTCGAATCCTGGAAGTACCAGGGTGGACAGATAGTTAAGGTCCCTCTTCAGGGCCTTTCCCTCCAGTGGGGGCGGGCACAAGTCTTGGTCAGCAAGTACAACAGGAATATAATTTCAGGGAGTCGTGAGCCCCATGCAGTGTGTGCCGCTTTGGAGAGGGTGGTCGGGAGGAGGTCCCTCCCAGGCAGAGGCCTGAATGTCCGGGAGCTAGGGGCGGATGTATTTCCGGCAGAAGCAGCTGTGGAGGCAAATGTATGGAGAACCGGGGAGGCATCGAGCAGGAGAGAGAGGAGTAGGATGGGGTGGGGGCCGAGGCCAGGCCAAACCAGGGGTCAAAGATTGAGGAACTGGCTTTGAAGGAGCGACAGTGATGATCCAAGGTCCTGAAAAACCCTCTGTGCTTGTTTTCTAAATTGAAGAAGATTAAAATACGTCTAGATAAATTAAGTATTGAGGTGACTTAACAATAGAAATTTTTGAATGATGCATCTGATAATTCATCCAAAAACTGACATTAAGTAGGGAGGCCCCTTTTCCAGCCACTCTAGATAAAGAACCACCCCTTATTTATGATGGTTGTTGAAGCGAAATCCTTATTACTTAGGGGAGGCCCACATAATAGGAAAAAATCCGTCCACTCCTTTGTGTGTTTGGAATTGGCCGGCACTCTGGATTCCATTGCTTTCTCCAGCTTTGCGTTTTCAAATGCTTGGATCAAGGTTACAGATTTAAAAGATACGTTGCCCTCAGCTAGTCTTTTTTCAAGAAGTTTGGAAGCAAACTGCCTTGTGGGGCTAATTTATAGGCATTATTCCCAAAGCAAAAAAACAACAACAAACCAATTTCAGCTCTTAAAATTTGCTTCTCGCCTTGGCCAGTGTGGCTGTTGGTTGAGCACCGAAGGGTTGACGGTTCGATTCCCAATCAGGGCACATGCCTGCGTTTCCGGTTCCAGCCCCAGGCGGGGCTTGTACGGGAGGCAACCGACCGGTGTTCCTCCCTCTCTCTCCATTCCTCTCTCCCTCTAAAGTCATTTTTAAAAAAGCCTCTTCATTGCTTGGTTTTACTGCTGTCTTATCAAAAGTTACATAGGAAAAAAAGGGGGGATCCCTCATGTGTCTGTGTGAGATTTAAATGATAATATAATTTTTAAGTATATGTTCCCTAGGGGAAACTACACTTCATTAAAAACTCTCATTTATCTTACACGCCATTTATTCTCGGACTACCTTGGCACGAGTGAGTTCAGCCACCTTTAGTGATTATCACACAGTCAGTCTTGGTGCTGATCACCCGCTTTCAGGCATGTGTCAGGAAGTAAAAAGCAAACAAGAAGAGGTTTCTTCTACCCTCTTATTTCTGTGACTGGTGCCTGCAAATTAAACAGACAGAGGCAGATTCACAGGAGGAAAGTTTTGTTACACACACGGGACCCCTAGAAGAGGTTGGGCTGGGCGGCGTGTGTGCCGTTGTGACCCGGGCGGCAGCCCTTGGAGGAGGCACGGGAAGGGGAGGGGCTGGGGCCCTGCAGTGGTCACCTGAGGGACAGTGACTGTGGGGTGGTTCTAGGCTCTGTTGTGCAGACACCAGGGACGAGTCTCTAGTGAGCGAGTCCGTCTCTTCCCGGCACAGGAGAGGGGAGGAGACACGTTCCAAAGGGACAGTTATGCCCGGAGCTTAGGTGGAAACGGGGAGGGCAGAGGCTCCTCCTGTGCCTGCTGTTTCCTAATTGCCTTCACTTCAAAGTAATCCTGAGGCCAGAGCGACACGTTTTGAGCGGCATATTCTGACCCTCTTTGGGTGTTATCTCCGCCTTTCTCTTACGTCTTAAATCTGAAATGCATGGGATAGAGGTCATGTTTGTTTGTTTTTTTAATATGTTTTTATTGATTTCAGAGAGAGGAAAGGAGAGGGAGAGGGAGAGAGAGAGAGATGAGAGTCATTGATCGGCTGCCTCCTGCACGCCCCCGACTGGGGATCGAGCCCGCAACCCGGGCATGTGCCCCGACTGGGAATTCAACCGCGACCTCCTGGATCCTAGGTCGATGCTCAACCGCTGAGCCACACTGGCCGGGCAGAGGTCGTGTTGTGCATCTGCTCCTTACTGGTTTCTAGCTGAGTCCCACTTATTATTTACAAGTTAAAACTGCAGTGTTACCTCCTGAGGATTGCTGAGTCACTGATATAACCATCTAAAAGGCTGGTTAATACATAACTTAGTACCTTCCCAGCTCCTTCAGATGTAAGCCAAAAATACCGTCCGAGCCAGCATCCACTCACAGAGGGCAAATGAAGGTCAGCAAAGGGTGCTCTTAAAATACACACACCTTTTCATCCAGCTGGCTTGTTCATTCAACCAGCACCTGCTGAGTGTTTACTGGTTCCGCCCGAGCCCTAGAGACACAGCCATGACCAAGGCCAAGTCCGTGCAAACTGCAAAGTCATGGCTCCCCTGCTTGGTTTTACCTAAACTGATTCAGGAAAAGTCAGGACGTTTGCTCTTGTATCTTTGATTTAACCAAGAACACCTGTGCCCAGGGGTAGTGGCACCCGTCCCACTGCGGGGCTCACCTGTGCTTCCAGGATGAACTCCACGCACCTGGGGTTGGAAACCCTCTTCACACAGGACGTCTCCCTGATGACCCGCCCGGGAAACAAAAGGGCAGAAAGCCCTCCCGTCCTCGTATATTCCGCCTTCACCTTCTCCGTTCCAGGCAGTGGCCTGCTCGCAGTAGTTAGTGAAGCGGCTGTGTCCAGAAAGCCTCTGTCCACCTGTCGTCCTGCGCTTTACCTGGCTCCCCTCGCTAGGATCTTGGTTCTCTCCTCCAGGAAGCCTTCCCTGCTCCCCCCGGCCTGGTTAAGGCCCCCTCTGGGCTCCGGTGACTTTGCGAGTTTCACCTTGGCCACGGAAACTGTCGGACTCGATTATAATTGTCTCACTTCTCTTTCGCTCGACTGTGTGTTCCTTACATTTGAGACGAATTCTTTCACATCTATGACCATAGTGAGAGAAAGAAAGCAGAAAAAAGGGTGTGTGTGTGTGAAATGATAGGAATTCCCCCCGAGCACTTTTTTGGAGTCAGACCCACTTGGTCCAAACCCAGCACGAGTGGTTCTCAGCTGTGAGACTTCAGGCGCGTTACTTAGCGGAGCTGGTGTCCTGGCGCCACGCGGGGCCAGGCGAGTGTTTGCTTAATGAAAGAATAATTGTCGTTAGAGGCTCGATGGGTCGCGAGAGCTCACGCCCACAGCGCTCGCCCGGTGCCAGGCCCTGCGCAGAGCATTTTCCACATAGCTCTGCGAGGTGGGTGCTCTCACGCTCCTTCCAGAGGGGAAAGGGAAGGATCTGTGGCCCGGAGACGGCGGCCCGCCCGACTACGCAGGGGCTCCAGACTCCATTCTGTCAACTACTGTACTGCTGGGTGCTGGTGCTGGGTGCGAGAGGATTGAGGAGGAGAGGGCTACTGAACACGAGGAACCAGCCCTATGGAGAGGCATCCCCCTCCCTCCCTCCCTCCCTCCCTCCCTTCCTTCCTTTAAATTATGTTTTTATTGATTTCAGAGAGGAAGGGAGAGAGAGGGGGGGAGAGAGAAACATCAATGATGAGAGTCACTGACCGGCTGCCTCCTTCCGCCCCCTGCTGGGGATGGAGCCTGAAACCCTGGCATGTGCCCAGACCAGGAATCGAACCCTGACCTCCTGGCTCATAGGTCGATGCTCAACCACTGAGCCACGCCAGCCGGGCCCGTCACAGTTATTTCATTCCCTGGGGACAACCCCTCCAGCCTCCCTTTTAATACATCCTTGGCTTTGCGTCAGCCAGCACACGTGGCCGTCTGTCCCTCGACACCAAGAGGCTTGTCTAAGAGGCAGTCGCTTAATGATAACGCTCCTTCCTCTCCTGACTTGGTTCCCGCGCCGATGCAGTGGATAAACCCAGCGAGTGGCCACTGCCTGTCTCGGCTGACGCGCCTTCTCGGCCCCCACCTCTGTGCCACTACAGACCACGGGCTTCCCCGTCACTCAGAGACACGGGCCGCAAGGGGCCCGGGCTGTCCCAGCTGGGGACTCCCCGGGTAAATGCTAAGAGCTTTGGGTCGGCCCTTCCCTGAAGTCTGTCAGCCTGGCGGGGGGGGGGGCAGCAGCTGTGCGGACAGACGCTCATGGACGTGGGTGAGACACAGGGCGCCCCTCACCCTCGAGGGAAAATGCTGCCTCCAGACCCAGAGGAGATTTGAGCCTGATGCTATTGTCTCTGATCTAAATTTAACCAGCGGGAAAGAAGTTCCGCTCTACTGGACACTTCTTACCCGAAGAACTTGCCTTTTCCTGGGAAGCCGGCCTTCCATCAAAGGGTGGAAAATAATTCCCGGACTAGCTCATCTGCTCCACGCCCGCCCCACGCGCCCCCGCGAGCCCAGCAGGGCCTCCGGCTGCCCTGCGACTGCTGCTGGGAGCGCAGCTCCAGCTGGACCCGGGCTTGTGCAGTCTGCCCGGCGGGCAGGCGGCAGGCACCCCGTTCCCCCCCAACCCACGCTGGAGCCACGAGTCTAGAAATCGCTACGACGTGATACATTTACATTCAACTCGGAAAACACACGATTTGTGAGTGGAAATTACAGTGAATCCATTTACACTGCGAACAAACTCCAGTCCACTGTGAGGGGAGCAGCCGGACTTTTCGAGGGAGAGGACCTGGCAGTGGGGAGCGACCGCCTCGGCCTGTCCCTGTCCCCGGAGCGGCCGGACCGGCCGAGAGTCCTCTGTCTCAGGGAAGGGTCATGGGGGACACAGTGCCGCATGTTTGTCCTTTGCTTTTCAAGGACATTTCTCACATTCTGTGTTTCTGAGTCTTCATGAAAATTGTGTTTATCGACATTAAATCAGGTGATGCTGTGGTCCGGCGTTTTCCACCAGGGAAGCTCGCTAGAGACTCGGGGCCCGAGGTTCTCACTGGGCCCGGACCTGATTCCCGACCCCCGCGTGGAAGGCCGGACCTGAGCGTGAACCACATTGTTTGTGTGAACAGACTGGGCGCAGCAGCCGCTCTTATCAGCTGTGGGCGGGACCCTCCTCTAAACCTGCTTCCCAGACGCTGCGGGTCCTCCCGGAGAGGTTCAGGTCCCGGTGCCGGCTCTTTCCTGCACAAACGTCCTTAGCAGAGCATCGATAACAACGATAATAATGACTGTGATGTTTGATGGGATCTTTTTTTGTTTGTTTTTGTTAATTCAGCCCAAACACAATTCAGACTTAATTTGCCTTTTTTTAAACCATTATTCCCCCCAGGACCCCCTGTGGTCAGACAGGTTTGCTGACCAAACCTCAGCGATTCCTTTCTTGTTCCCGCCTCTGCTGTTCTGCTCGTGTCTCCTCTTCGCCCTCCTCGAAGTGTCCCCCCATCCCCTCTGCCCATTGAAGCTGCACCCCGTGAATGCCCCAGTTCAGGCTCACTTCTCCATAAATGCTTTCTCCGAACTCGCAACCCCAGAGTCCGCTTGGAGAGGCAGGCGACCGTCAGAGGAGGCTCCCCACCTCACCAGGTGGCCCGGCTCCTGGTGTTTCCCCGACTGGAAAGTTCAGACAGAACTTCAGGTATTTTTGTTCAGCCAAACCTCTAATAATTTATCCAGCTGGGCACAGCTCCCACATCCGAGCTTCCCAGCCCTCACTCCCAATTCTAAAAAATACATATTTTTATCGATTTCGAGAGAGAGGAAGGAAGAAAGAGAGAGAGAAACATCGGTGATGAGAGTCATTGATCGGCTGCCTCCTGCACGCCCCCTGCTGGGGATCGAGTCCAGCCCAGGCCTGTGCCCTGACCAGGAACCGAGCCTCAGTCTCCTGGATCCTAGGTCGATGCTCAACCACTGAGCCACGCCAGCTGGGCTCACTCCCAATTCTAACGGCCACTTTTTGTTCTTTCTGGCTGAGCCTCGGAGGGGCAGTGTGGAGATGCTGGAGGAGGGTGGGGTGTCCCCTCCTGTCACCTAAACCAGGAAGCGAAGCGGCCTGTGCACTCCCAGAGCCCTCCTGGGGACCCCTCCTGGTGACCCCGCCTGGGCTGAGTGGTCTGCAGGACCGGGCTGACCTTCACTGGTGGCTTCTAAGTTAGGGCAGCAGAAACAGCTGGAAGTAAGCAGGAGACAGAGCTCTGGCCAGAGGGCCTGACAAAGGCTTTCTTTCCCTGCCTTGTTCATTTATTTCCATGAAAAGACGCCAAAGACATTTAAAGTTAGGATTGTTCTAGAAAACGCAGGGTGGATGGACGCCAGATGGCTGCCGGGGGTGGGTTCAGCACAGCCCACGCCCACAGACGGCTGCTCAGCAAAGGGATGAGACTGCACCGATACCTAGAAAACTGACCCGAAACAACCGAGGTACAGCATGGGGGCTCCGTGGGTTTGTAGGTTTTTATGTTAACTCACCTTTTTAAAAAATATGGAGGGAAGGGAAACAGCCCCAAGTTTCTTTTCTTTGCTTTCGGATTCTGCATTTCTGATCCCATGGTCCTGCCCTGAGGGGCTCGCACCTGTGTGCGGCCACCCCTGGAGCTCAGGCCGGAGCTTTCACTGCTCCTCCCACCGGCTTCCACCTGCACCAGGAGCCAGGCCTGGGGTCTGTCTGGGCCTGCAGGTCTTGTCCCCACCACCCTTCCCACCTCACCATCGCACCATCCTTGGGAGGGGGAGGCACAGGCAAGTCCCAGGAGCAGGGCCGGGCCACTGAGATGGGGGATTCTGGACCCAGCAGCCAACTTGGGCCTAGGGAAGGGAGCATGGGCGTGGGCAGGGCGCCTGGCTGCCCCGAGAGGAGGGAAGTGGCCAGTGGAGGGTCTCAGGATCTGAGGGCTCAGTAGGTCACTAGCCCTGGATGGACGATGGACGCTGCTGTCATCGCCCTCCTGTGGCCGCTCTGCCCCTCGAAGGGAGGGTCTCACCCAAACCCTCCGTGTTGTGTGTCGGGGAAACAAACCTAGAGACACGGAGACGAACTGCAATTAAACAATCTGGGTGGCCGAGCCCAGGCCTCAGCGGGGCACCGGGGGGCCGCACCGCCTCTGATCGTCACGTCCTGAGGTGACCGGTGCTACAAATCACCTGAGAGGTTGGGAGTGTGTCCCTGGAGAAGGCGACGCCTCTGAGTCAGTGCCCTTGAGCCCTGTGACGATCTCATCAAGGTGATGCTGGGCACCTCAAATATTTACTGAATGGCGAGGAGCCCAGGCCCACGTGGACAGAGAAGGTGACATTCGTCCCTGACAGCAGGGCATCGAAAGGTCGGACCGAGTGTTTTCAGTCAGAGAAACCTACCCAGGGCCAGGAGCCAGGTTTGCAGACTGAGCTTTCCATGAGTTAGACGTGAAATGAAAGTAACTTTAATGCTTCCTTCCTGGTTCCCATTTGAAAACCTGGTTTCCTTTTAGGCATAATCCACACAGTAAAGGTTTCTTACAGGACCTATGGTTTTAAAAACTCCTAATTGTGGGGACGCTGACATGCCTGAGTAGGTGCTGGAGGGGAGAGGAGGTTGGTGGGAGGCGCTCTGTGCGCCCATGGGCCCTGCTGTCAGGAGGGCTGAGTCTCCACTCACTGCGCGTGCGCCCCACCGCCCTCCCCCACCCTCCCCCTCTCCTCCCCCACCCTCCCCTCCCCCTCCCCACCCCCCTCCCCCACCCCCTCCACCTCTCTCCTCCCCCTCTCCCCTCCCCCTCGCCCCTCCCTCACCCCCTCCCCCTCTCCCCTCCCCCTCCTCACCCCCTCCCCGCCCGGGCCCCTGGCGGTGCAGCGGAGCCAAACCTCAGACCTCGCCCTCCAGCCACGGATACTTTGTTTCTGTGACTTCCTTGGGCTCTAGGCTCCGCCCGCACGTGGCTGGTTGGACGGGGTGGGGGTGGGGGTGGGGGGGGCTGGGGGGGGTGCAGGGCCCGGCGCGGACAGGCCCCGGGATTCGGGGCAAATGCTCCTGAAAGCGGAGCCTGCCCAGCGCGGCTGCCAGGGGCCCGGCCGAGGCGGGGCGGGTTCAGGTTCCTGCCCTGCCGCCTGCCAGCGGTTCCATAAAAGCCCTGGGCTCCCTCCCTTTTCTTTGAAGACGGAGACTTCGTTTCTCTTTTTATTGTTGAGAGGAGGAGACGGTCATTCCAGACCCTCCGCCCCTCCTGCGGCTGCGGGTTCGATTGCAGGACGGTCTCCGGGGCACATTCTGGGCGTTGCAGCCGCTGGGGGACGGGGGTGGGGTGGGGTGTGTGGGTGGCCCCGGGCCCCGTCGCTGAGGTCCCCGTGTCCCATCAGCCCAAAGCCGGGCAGCTGGTCTCCATCCCGTCGAGTTTCCAGCAGCTCCCGGGGAGGTGAAGGATCCACGTCAGACGAGAGGCCTGCGCGCCCTCCAGCGCCTCGCTCTCCTCCGCGGAGTTGAGGCCTGAGCTCGGCGCCGTCTCCTCCCGCGCTCCTGCCGCTGAGCCTCACGCACGGGACCGAGCTCACCGAGTGGAAACACCCTCGTTCCGGGGCAGGAGGGGGGCTGGGCCGTGGGCCTGCCTGTGGTTAGCGCGCGGCGAGCCGCGGAGCCTTTCCCTCGGGTAGACGCGCGTCTTCCCCGCGCCTGGGGGGGGGGCTCTCCCCTCCTAAGATGAAGCCAGACGGGCCCCTTCGGGAAGGTGACCGCCCGGGGGCCTCTTGCTTTGCAGCAAATCCCCCAGAGCTCGTGGTGGGAAACGGTGGACTCTGTGGGTCAGGGCTGGGGCGCAGAAGGGGGGCTTCCCCCATCCCGGGCCTGAGCCCCCCGGGGACCAGGAAGGCTGCAGGGACTCCCCACGGCGGGGACCCCTGGAGCCCCCCCACGCCCGGCATCTGGTCAAGATCTTTCCCGGGTCTCGAGCTGAAGCTGTTTCACAGTCGCACTAAGAAGCTGTTGCCTCCCGGCTCGGCTCCGGGACGTTTTCCAGGTGCCACAGGAGCGCGCCGCCGGCGGAGGCACCCGTGTCTGCGCCGTCTCCCGCTTAAATCCCAACGTGGCAAATGCGGACGAACAGCCCACACGGCGAAAGCTCCTTGGCGTCTTCCAGAGCGCCCACGAGTGTGACGCGGTCCCGAGCCCCAAACGTTTGAGAGCCGTGGGTCCGGATGCACCGCGGCCGGGCCCGCGTGGGAGAAGCCCGCGGCCGGCGCCTGCGTTCCGTCGGCCCGAGGTCGCGTGACCGGGCGTGGGCCAGGCAGCTGCGAGGAGTCTGCAAGCCCTCCCTCCTCCCGCGCTTCCACGGGCGCATCGGAGGTGGCGCGGGCTCGGCGCTGACCGTGGGTGGCGGCCGTGGCACAGCGTCGGGGAGGCGCTGAGACCGGGCCGACTTTTCGGGGCAGTGAAAGGGAGGTGGGACGGAGAGGCGATGCTGGGGACCACTGAAGGCGGCAGCCTGGGGGCCCCACGGGGCGCCCCTCTCCTCGGGGCCTGGCCTCACCTCCCGTGCGGAGCCCCCGGCCCCTCGCTCTCCATCCCCGCGCCGCGGGGTTCAGGCCTCTGTGCACATCCCAGCCCTGCCGCTTCCCTGCTGTGAAACCTCGGGTCAGTCACCTAATCTCCGGTGCCTCCGTTCCTCAGAAACTGAGCTGGTAAGACGGGGGTGCTGAAGAGCTGGCCTAGGCTGTGGCCACGGGACTCCGAGCTGCGGGGAAGGAGGGTCCCCTTTCACACTCAGGGTGATGCTCTGGGGGTGAAAGGTGCTTAACACCTGCTCTCAAACTCCCTCTGCTGGGCTGCTCAGAGGCAAGGGCAGTGATGAACCTGAGGAACCAGAGGGAGGGCAGGTGGGCCCCCCAGGTAGCCTGTGCCGGGAAGGCCCACAGCGCGCTCAGGTGGCTCTGGTGAGGGACGCTGACCCATCCCCTCCTGCCAGGACCTCCTCCATGCAGCCTGAAGCCACACGGCTGTCCTCTGGTCGTCACTGTCACAGCTCCCCTCAGCCCAGGCCACGGCTTCCTGGGATGACGCCCGGGCATCCTGTTGGGAGCAGGGAGGACTCTCCAAGCTGGCCGGCCGCCCGGCTGGAGGACAGCTGAGCTGCAGATAAGAACCTCGGGGGAAGTGGGGGTGGGCAGGATGTTCGGTTTCCCTGAGTTTTCCATGAACAGCCTCTTCCAGTAAAGGCTGTGTCCCCGGCGTTTCAGGAGGAGCTGGGAAGGACCAGTGAGCTCTGATGGCCTTCGGGTTGAGACCTGAGCACCACCTTTCTCAATGCCACCGACACCCGCAGCATGGAAACCGTGGCCCCTCTGCTAGAGGGACACCAGGGATGCAAATCAGCCCTAACAGCAGCTGGTTGCGAAGGCGTGAGGACGCGAGCCCCTCCGGGCTCTGCGTGTGCGTGTGAGCTGCAGCCGGAACCCCAGGGGTTTCCAAGCTTCATGACAACACACGATGCTCTCCCACGTCCCAGCTAACCACTGCCTCAGCGAAGCTCTGCAGAACATCTGGGCTGTGTATTTCTGGAAAAATCGGTGTCTTTTCCACAGCTCTCTTCCTGAGCATCATGGGCTCTGGTCCGATGGGAGACTCTGCCACAGGGCTGCCCTGGGGGCCGGGAGCTGCCCGGAGCAGACCGGCAGCCACTGAATGGACCTGCTCAGTTTCACTACTGACCATCTACCCGGTGCCACTTGGACCAAAGAATAGAGTGGAGCCCCCAAGGATGGACGCGATGCGCGTACGAGGCCCCTGAGAAGCCGCCTTCCCTCCAGAAAAGCAGTCATTTCACGTCCGTGTCTGCTCTAGACCCCAGGCCTTGTCGGTGGAGTCAGAGCTGAGATCTGAGGAGTCGAGCCGAGGCAGGAGGAGCTGCCTCTTGCCCGCCCCTGGCCTCGGAGCCCAGAGGCTCCGAGCGCCTCCTGCCTCGCGTTTCCGCAGCCAGACGCCCAGGAGAACGTCCTGCTGACTTCACTCGGACGGGAGGTTCCCCAGGACTAAGAAGGTTCCCCAGCCTGAGCATTTTAATTCTACGTCCTGTTGGTGGTCACGGCTCTTTTCACTAAAAGTCAACCTCATCACTAATTTCTTACCATTTCCTTACTAGGTTTACGTCTTATAAAAAAAAGATTTAAGAGGAAAAAATGAAAACCTCAACAACAAGAGGTCTTCTCATTGTTAGAGGAGCAGAGCTCAGAGGGACAGGACTGGACGGGAGTTTCCTGAGCCTTCGAACCTCCAAAGGGCAGAGACGACCATGGCCTGGCTCTGTGACATTGTGAGTTTACTAAAATGCCCTTTGAAAATGTTTGAGGGTTTGGATTCCCGGTAAACAGAACCATGTTTTATTACTATGGCAATGGTCCCCTTCTAATTTATTCTAGCAACTAAAGGAGAGAGTTCAAAAGATCTTCGGGGTTGAGGCCAAATCCCCACAAAGCAAAACTGAAGAACAAAAGGAGACCGGGGTCTGTGCCCAGGTTCTGGAGCCTGTGGAAGGAAACTGACAGGAAGCGAGCTTCACAGACCCGCGTCCTCTGGCCGGCCGGGCTCCCCGGGGACCTCGGCTTCCGTGCAGGAAACAAAGCCGCGGGAGCCGAGCGAAGACGGAGAAACGCCTTCCTTTCTCTTTTCTTCTCTCGACGCAGAATACTGGTTAAAAAAAAGCTGTAGAAGAGGAACTTTTACATACAGGCTCTCTACTTAGTTCTACAGAAAGTATGACTAAAGCAAGTGAGAAGGTAACCTGCAGGCGGTGACAGACTTTAGAGGAGAAATCCGGTGCCTGGCAGAGGTGCAAGCACTTAACGGGTTATTAACGTTTGTTTTTAGAGAAACCTTAAACCTGCGCTGGTTACACGTGTTTACGCTGACGACCAGCAACTCTCAGGCCCCTCAGGAGGGTTTACAGTAAACACGCAGCTTCCTCCCCATGTGTAATAAATACTGCGGACGTCAGAGCTGCACAGAAGTGAGCCCGCCCTCGTCACACGATCCGCCCCAGGTACACGGACTTGGGGTACTTCTGCTTCAGGGTCGGCCACTGCACCACAAAGTAATCGCAGAAACGGTGCAGGATCTTCCCAGACAGCGACAGGTGCTCCACCCGGCAGATGCTCTCCACGTAGACGATAGTCACTCGCTTTATCCCCAGGACCCCCAGGAGGAGAGCGGACGCACAGACAGGAACGCAGGTCCCTGGCCCGTTACACAGCACCTTGAAAACAGAACGGTGAAGGGCGAATTGAGAGAGAACACTATTCTAAACGAGGCGTTTGCATGAAAAACAGTCCCATCTCTGAAGGGATTTTCCCCTCAGTCTTGAACGATTCCTTGTGAAGATGCAATATGTAGCCAACCGTGTGCCTTGGTGCCTGGTGGGGCCGGGTTGTGGGCTCTCCCCCCACCAGGCCTGGCCGGGGGAGGTCACTCCACTGCCCTGTGCTAAGGGGCATCAGCACAGTGCCTGCTGCTCAGCCAGCACTCACGGGACAGCTGTGTTGCTCTTCTCTACGGCTTTCACCCTTTTCATGGCCTAGTAATATTCCATCATGTATTTGTACCACAGCTTGTTCATTCAGTCGTCTACCAACGTACACCTGGGTTGCTTCCATGCTTGGCTACTGTAAATAATGCTGCACCGAACGTGGGGGTGCATATATCTTTTCAAATTAGTGTGTTTGTTTTCTTCAGATAAATACCCAGAGGTGGAATCACTGGGTCATAAGGCAGTTCTATTTTTAATTAAAAAAAAAAGTTTTTAGTGATTTTAGCCAGAGGAAGGGAGGCGAAAGAGAACACAGGTGCTATCAGGTCAACACTTTATGGTTTGTTACCAAGAGCTCCGACTGGTCTGGGGAAAACAGAGACTTTGAGAAGGACAAGCATGGATTTCCTCAGGCAGGGTGGGAGCCCTGGACCGTGAGCTGGGGAGCAGATGGAGTGCCCTCTGGGTGAACCTATGGGGACCAGGAGGGACAGGGAGTGGGGAGGTGGCAGGGGAGGGAAACTCAGATTTGGGGCTTTGAGGATGTGGCCACACTGGCTGGGCAGACACCTGCTTAGAGAAAATATTTAGCTCAAGAGAACAAACCTGTCTTCACAGACTGTCAGCTGCAAACATTTAAAAAACTCCCGTCAAAGGTTTGTGCGAATGGTTTCAGCAAGAGTGGGGCTGGAGGACCGAGAGCCAGCAGCATCTTGCTAATGAGGGGGACCTGCTGCCCTTTGTGAGCTCACAGCTGGTCCCACTGCAGGTCCGTCCTTGGGGCAGAGTCCAGAGCACGGAGTTCTGACGTCACCGACATGAAACTCAGAGGCTGGTGCTCACATTCTGGGGAGACACGGCAGGCGCGTTCTCTCTGTAACACCGAGGTCTCGGCAGCAGGGAGCTCCTGCTGTCTTGAGAGGGGGTGACACCAGCCCTGTTCCCCATCGGAACCCCTCCCTCTAAAGGGCGCTGCAGGCCTCACTGCCTCCTTAGCAAACTGTGGTGGCCGTGAGGCCCCCTGAGCAGGTGTGTAGCTGTTTGCTCACTGGTCTTAGAGAACATCAGAGTTTGCCCTGCTGACGCCGGGGGGCGGGCCGCGTGGAAGGGGTCACGCTGGCTTCCCTCCCGCAAGGAGCCGTCCCTGTGGGAGCGGGAGCGGGAGCGGGAGCGGGAGCGGGAGCGGGAGCGGGAGCGGGACCCCGCATCTCGCGTTCCCTGTGGAGGAGGGATCCTCCTGCAGCTGATTTAGCTCCACTTACGTCCAACACCAGACAGAACTCCATGACCAGGAGGCTTTGTGCTGCGAAAAAAACGAGAATCACAGCAGGAGGCCAGGGGAGACAGGGATCCCCAAAACGCAAACTCCCGAAGAGGAAACACTGGCCTACAAAGGCACAGTCCCCCCAACAACGCGTGGGCGGAAACCGAGAAATTCAAGACGGTGAAGACGGCGTCTCGTCCCCAGAGGCTGTTAGAAAACACGAAGTTGTAATTTTTTCTTTTTTAAAATAAAGAGCCCAGGTGGCCCCACAGCACTCGGGCTGTAAAGTGGAGCAGCTGCCGGCGGACGTTTGGCAGCGGATTCAGGTGGAGGCCGCACAGCGTGCGCAAGTCCATCTCAGCGCAGACGAGGCGCCGCGTCCTGCTCCAGGTGAGTGAGAAACGCCCGTCTGTCCCTTTCGGCTGCTCTGACACGTAGGAACGCGCTCAGCCTCTCAGCCAAATTCCCGGGGCGAGCTCGGCGGTGAAAGGTTATCGGAGGAGGGTTATGCAACGTGTTTTTCCCCTTTCCCCCGCCTCACGGCGCTCAGCGGCCACCCCTGAGCTCGGATACCCCGACTCCTTCCCACCCCACCTGACCTGTCGCCTTCAGCACTCGGACTCCCGGAGCCCCAGCCCTTCCCCAGGTGCCAGGGGCAGGGGGCAGCCTCGGGGGCTCGGCCGGTTCCGAGCTCCCACACTCTCCCGCTGCGGGCCTGCGAACCGTAGGGGCGCCGGCCTGGGCCACAGCCCGCCCCACCCTCAACTGTCTCCTGCGTTCCTGCGGGCTCCCTTCTTTTCTTTTTGCCCTCAGACCAAAGGGAGGCTTGAAAAATGCTAAACAGACGTCACTATTGGTTTTCAGAGGCTGTAAAAATAGAGCCAAAGCGACTCACAGGACACTTTAGACCAGGCGCTGAAGCCTCGGAGTCGGGGCTGCCTGGAAGGCTGTGCCTTTGAACCTCAGATCCTCAAGGCCGCCCTCCCACCTCCCTCCTCTGCCTCAGCCCCGCCTGCCCACAGGGCCAGGTCCCTCCGAGGTCACTGCCTCTGACCACACACCAGGCCTCCCCGAACGCCACCTTGTTCACCAGGCTCCCTCGTCCTGTGCTGGGCTCACACCGAGCTCCGCACCCCACTCCACCTCAGGAAACAGGCCAGCGGTCACTGGGGAGGAAGGGGCCCCCGTGCCCGGCTGGCCTGGCGACAACTCCAGGCATGAGGTGGGCGGAAAGAGAGACAGAGTGAGGGGGCGGAGGCACGCGGCCTTCCGCAGGAGGAAGCCTGCAATGGATGCCAAGTGGGAGAGCAGCAGCTTAGAAAGCAGAGAAAGACCACTTTCAGGCTCTGGAGAAAACCAAAAATAATCCAAAGCAACCTCTCACTGATAAAATGGCCTAATTTCCACTCAGATTTTGCTCTGAGGTCTTAAAAAACATCCAGCAGAAGCCACACTGTTTAAGTGCGTCGTTTCTGGACGGAGCAGCTCTGGCTGTCACCCTGCCAGTGAGTCAGGGCACTGACAGGCACCTTGGCTCACAGCCGGGAAGCAGCCTGTCGGCCCCAAGAAGCCAGATACGTGGAGGTTCCACAGAGCCACGTCTCCCGGCCGACTGACCATGGCTGGACTTGCTAAATGCATGTTCCATTCGGGCTGCTGGACAGAAGGCAAGTGTGTGCGTGTGCTGTATGTGGGGGTGTGGTGTGGGTGTGAGTGGGTGAATGAGTGTGGGGGGGTGTGGGTGTGAGTGTGCAGAGGGGCCCACGCTGGGTGAAAGCAACACCAGCGTGATCGGTGTGCATGGGGGCCGAGGACTGGTCCACACAGGAGCAGGGACTGAGCAGGTGCAAATGAGTGGCTCCCAAGGTCAGTCTGTTCACCCTGGAAAACGGGGCAGCAGACAGTGTGGTCCGATGGCTCCATATGTGACTCAGCTGAGCATCTATTCTCACAGGCATCTGGGGCCAGCTGACCTTTCCTTTGTCCGGCTAAGTTTCCTCTGAACATGTCGCAAAGGTTTTTGGTCACCAAAAACTAAAATACCAGATGAAGGTCATTACAGGGAATCCGACCAGCGGCAGTGAGGGGAAGACAAGGTTCCGCCCGGGCTCCAGCTTATCAGGGAGAAGTTAATGGGCTCTCGTTAATGTTCCAAACACGTGTCAACAGGCCAATTAAAACCTGATAAACTACAAAAACTGTGGTGACTGGGGCCACCCAGTTTGTGGCCCAATTAAAAAAAAAAATCAGTCTCCCAGTCACAGACAATGGCCCACTGTCCACGTCACCCGGCTGCCCCGTGAACTTAGACATTTCAGAGCTCACACTGGGCAGGAAACGTGGAAAGGGTGGCCGGGTGGAATAATTGGCTCCTTTCATATGGCGAAGGAGTGCTCAGAGGATGACCCATCGAAACTTGTCCCCAGCCTCAGGCAGACAGGTGGAAATGCTCCCTTTCTCCCAGTCCGTTACCCACATAGAATCTGAAATGCATGTTTTACTTGATGGAAATTCAACGTAGGTTCCATTTTCGGGCGCAGAGCTCTCTGCCTGGGCATTTCATTTAACATCGGCCAGGTGGGAGCGAAGCCAGGAACACACCCGGCTGACTTGGGAGCCCTTCCAGCTTTTGGGCTCTTCCTACCCCAGAGAGGAGCCCCGGTTCGGGGTGTGGGCGTCTTTGTTCCGTGGTGACTCACACCACCCTGTTCATTCACTTATTTTTAAGTCATCCTGCAAATATGTGCGAGGCACTTTTCTAGGAAGGGGCGTGGGAACCAGAATCAAGGCCTGGCTCTCGAGAGCGCGCAGCGCTTTCCCCAACACTGTGGGCCTGGTCCTCGAGTCCACCATCAGCAGCCTTCAGAGGAAACCTGCTCCACTTCTCCCCGAACCCAGCTATTCTCTGGGCAGCTCACTTTCCAGAAAGTGCTTCTGGTCCCCATACTTTTTTTTAAAAAAAAATATGTTTTTATTGATTTCAGACAAAGGAAGGGAGAGGGGGGGAGAGAAACATCAATGATGAGAGTCATTGATCAGCTGCCTCCTGCACGCCCCCGACTGGGGGTCGAGCCCGCAACCCGGGCATGTGCCCTGACCAGGAATCAAACCCCGCTTGCCTGGGTCCTAGGTTGATGCTCAACAGCTGAGCCACATTGGCCGGGCTCCCCTTATCTTTTTAAACTCAAGAATAGTCTTAGGAACTCACGATTTCTAGTCACAGACGCCGGGCAAAGCCATGTTTCCTGAAACACCTGACGTCTGAAATATCAGAATCACCTAAAAAGCATTCGATGACCTCGACCAAGACGACGGCCCTTTCCGATTGTTGTTAAGGGTTCGATGCAGGTTCCATGACAAGCTTTTCATCTAACAATTGGCTTGACTGAGACAAGCATGACTTTTAACAGACAGTCAACCAACAGACTGACACACTTTTTCCTCAAAGCAGCACAGTGTATTTGGACAAGAATTAGCTTTCTCCTCGCCGAGCGTGTGATGGGGGCTCAGGAACTGCAGGTGGGTGGGGTGCAGATGGTTAGAGACATGGCTCGTCAGCACCACGGGGCACGGGGAAGGGCACGTGTGGGGTCCACGCAAATGTACCGGGTGGTCAGTGGCGGCGGCTAGTGGGGGTCGAGGGCCAGGTCGGGCACTGCGCTAATGGCTATTGAGGGCATGGTGTACGTACCAGATCTGGCTTCAGGCGGTAGGTCAGGGGGAAGGAGAGGCAGGCTGAGTGGAGGGTGGTGAGCACGGTGGACAGCCAGGACTGCTGGACCTCGCGGCTCCTGGGGATGCGGTGGATGTAGTGTCCGGGAGACTGGAGGGAGAGAGCACGGACCCGTCAGCTGGCCGCGGGCACCAGGGTTACACAGTTAGCGTCTGCAGGCAGCGCTTTCTTCATTAGTCTTCATTTTCATCCCCACTGCTTTTAGATTAGGTAAAAAAGCCCTTTTCTTGCTTTATGCAACACACATCATTGGGTTATGGCAGAAAAGTTCCTAAATATGATTAAAAAGATTAAAGTCAGTTCTGACAATAAGTTGGGGGGAGTTTTCTATACAATATGTTTTGGGCAAAGAGCATAACATACTGACATAGGATGAGCTCTTACAAACCAACATGTAAGACACGTGACCTGGCTTCACAATGAGTAAAGCCGGTGGACAGACAAGTAGAAACAAGGCAACAGTTGGTCACTGCACGTGTGACAGATGGTGACCCAAACACGCAGGAGGCAACGAGGCTCCGTCGGCCTGCTGCCTGGCAAGGCCGGGCGCCCAGCGTGGTGGGGCTGGGAGACAGACGCTTCCGTCCCGCACACTGCTAGGCTCCTGGGGAGGGGTCTGGAATGTCAGCATTTTCAGTGTGTCTACTTTTGACCTAGCAATTCTGCCTCCAGACGTCTACCCCGACTCACTCGCAGGTACCCACTGGGCATTGTTTGTGTCTAGCAGGGAACAGGGGCAGTAACAAGTGACACAGACATCGGAACGTGTGCGAGACGGGCCACTGTCAGTGCTGAAGTGAACACCCCAATGTGTGTTAAATGCACACGCGCCTGTGCACATGCACGCACACAGACTAGTATTTGCGTGGAGAAATGGGGACCTGGATGCCACACATTGTAGGGGTCGTATCAGGGTATTTTCATTTTCCAGGCCATTTGTGTCTGTGTCTGTATCTATATTTATACCTGTACATCTCTCTCTCTGTATATATCTGTATCTATCTACCTGTATCTGTATCTATCTGTGTATCTGAAATCTGCAGCACATGCTATTAGTTTCGCAGTCAGAGACACCAACGTTTCCTCCTGGCATCTGAGTTCCTGGGGTTCATTATCTCTGCTGAATGACAGGTTACCTGACCCTCGGCAGCTCGGGACCACTGGTGTTTTTGGCTCTCAGTTCCTGGGGTGGGAACGGGAGTCACTCAGCTGGGTGTTCTTTCCTGTGAAACTGGAGAAGGTGCTGGCCGGGGCAGGGAGCCGAGTCCAAGGTGGCCAGCGCACGGCTGGGACACAGTGCTGGGCTTTGGCAGAGCCCCTCACTCTGCCCACAGGCCCTTCCACAGGGCGCCTGAGTGCTCTCCTTATACAGCAGCTGGTCCCCCAGATGCCAGGGATCCGAGCGAGGGCGAGACCTCAAGGTCACTCTGTCATCTCCACAAAGGCCTGCTGGTTAACAGGTCAGCCTGTTCCACACAGAAGGGACACACGGGCTGAGGAGCCGGAGAAGAACTGGGGCTTCGTGGGGCCGACACCACACAGGCGAAGTCTGGGATAAAGGATGTCGAATTTAATGTGCTCCCCTCCCCCCATGGCCTTAGGAACCATCTGCTCCTTGAGAAAACAGAAACCTCTCCTGAACTAGTGAGGATACACACTCTGGCCCTGAGTTTCCGGCGTTTAGAAAGCGGCGTGGGGTTGTGTCTGGAGGCTTTTGCTGTGGTGGGGGAGGGTGTGCACACCTTACACATGCGGCCGCCCCACTCCCCACGGGACAATGACAGATCCCTCCTCTTACGTTACCCCAGCACAGGAGGGGCCTGGGCTCGGCCTGGACCCTCTACTTTCTTTACTAATTAATCCCTTATCAAGTCACTGCTGCTTCTCCTTCCAGGAGGGGGGACAGAGGTGGGAGGTGCTGAACCAGAAAGTAAACTGAACGGTTCCCAGACCACAGAGCATACAGGCGGCAGGAATGGAGAGGGGAGCCTGGGCCCCTCAGCTTGGCTGTGCTCAACACAGGAGTTGGTGCCGGGGTCTTTGATGCCCCATGTCATCTGGAAGATACACTTTTCCCTTTCTGGGGGAAACCAGAATAAAAACACAGAGCCTTAGAAATAGACCTTTCTGCTGAACCTTAGACCCTGAGGCCCTCTGGTGAGTTCTGCTGAGTTCTGCTGTTTCCCCTACCTGGCAGCCAACAGGTGACATCCTGGTCAGTGAGCGCAGAGTGTGTCCTGCAGTGGGAACACCCAGCAGCACGACCCAGTCTCGTTCCACAACGGCAGGAACAGAATGGGAAAGGGAGACTCTCTCATACTCTCTCTACCATATAGTTAGTGAAACACCCTTTCTATCTACCATTTGTCTGTCTGTCCATCCATCCGTCCATCCTGGTCAAGCTTCCTGACTGAAACGGGGCAGGACGTGGCCTACAGTACTCTGCGCGCCTGCAGAGCCTCCCAGGGTTCCACGCACACACTTGACTGACACAAAGCTAAACGAGTAGTGGCAGGATAGACAAGAAAGGCAGAATGCTCGAGAATAAAAAAATAAAGTGGAGAAGTGAATTTCTTTTCAGGCTTCTACTTTCTCTGAAATGAAGTGAAAACGCTGAGTTAACCACTAATAGAATATGACAGCTCGTAACTGTCAAAGAACCTTCCAGAATGACATCACTGCTGGAAACCACAGGCGTATCTGGCTTTAGGTCTGCGACAAACTAAATAGAGGGTTCTGGTGACGAGACGGAAATAATCCCTCGGAGGACTCCCGATGGCGTCATAAACCACAACAGAGCAGCGTGGTCTATGAGGTCGCTCGCTCTGTCCCCACAGGCAGACATGCACAATACGCCACTTATTTACCGCGTGCCATGCTGCTTGCAGAGCCCTGGAAACAAGACAAAACTAAAATGGCAAGGTTTAATTCAAAAGTGGTTTCTCTCATCACTGCTGCTTATAATGCAAAGTATAGCACATACCAAAAGGATGTTGGATGGTTCAGGAAGTCGTTGTGAAATTAGGACGACCAGCGCTTACCGCACCAGGTCCTCCCACTACGTGGCAGCTTGTAGGGGGAGCTGCGGGTGCCAGACTGGGTCCCCGGCACCTGGGGAGGCTGCTCTCCGGACCTGAGTCTGTCTCGCTGTGAAGACAAGTCTCAGGCTCAGGAAAAGAAAACACTCGTTTGTTCTTGGAATGATTATGGGCCTCTGGTCCAGGAGCCTACAGTCCTTCACAGTGGATGTCGGGGGTCCTTCCTGGCCCTCATTCCCCTTCGTCTGCCCACAGTCACCAGTTCCTTGGGGTGAGTCACTCTTCTCAGTCTCAGGTGGCTGTGCTGGGATTTCAAGCCCCCCCTCCCCCAAGAGTAGGCCCGGTGGCTTAAATAGCACAGATGACCTTCAGCCCGGCCACAGCGACTGGCTAATAGACCATCAGGTAAGAGGGATTTGCTGGGCACCCAGGAAGAGAAGCTTCGGTCTCTCGCGTGCCCACAGAGACGGTCTTCCTCTTTCCACCGCCTGGTGCGGCAGAATGGAGCCAGGGTGAGGGTGCAGGTTTGCAGGACTCAGCTGTTGTCAGAATCCTATAGAGGATCAACTGGCCCAGGGCAATGGCTAAACACCAGAGGCTGGAAGGAGGGCAGCGTTTCCAACTCCATCCACTCAGAATCTCACCCAGAGGAAGTCTAACCTCACCGCCCGCCCTGGAGACCGGAGGGTGGGCAGTTCAGATTCCGGAGGAGTCTCAGGCAGTAGCCACCTACGGCTCTAGAACCAGCGCCCGTCTACCTGACCCACTGCTCCAAAACAATCGATGACTCGCTGAAATGCCGCATCGGGACCTGTACCTGCAACGGGTTACAGGTTTTCTCACCCAGATATTCACTCACTAGGACGAGCTTCCAAATTACAGGGCTTTTCGTTTTGTTTTGTTTTTACCTTGACGTGTAAGTGGACACAGTTAAGGTTCATTATAAAGAGGGAAAGTGCCTGCAGGGTTGGTCACACTCCAGAAACGCACTTAGCTGAAGGGTGGGTGCAGAACGTGACTCGGACGGAGGCGAGCCCCGGCTGCGACCACATCCTGTGCGAACTCGTTTCTTTCAGGATGGCTCGGGAGTTAGGAGGGGCACCCAGGCTTCCGGGCGCAGGTGCCAGGGAGTTAGGAGGGGCACCCACACTTCTGGGCTGCAGGTGCCAGGGAGTTAGGAGGGGCACTCACACTTCTGGGCTGCAGGTGCCAGGGAGTTAGGAGGTGCCCACGCCTCGGGGCCCAGGTGCCTGCCCGAGGCCGCCCGCCGCCGCGTGGGGCCGGCGCCCCCTGGTGGACGGCGGCGGGTGCGCGGAGCGGGGCGGGTCCGCTCAGTCGGGTCCCCAAGCTCTGGGCGCCTTAGAAACACCTACTTCGCATCAGTAGGTTAGCACCTCCCCTGCGGCTTTTCTCTTCTCAGCTTTGTTTCTTAAAAAAAACAAAAAAAACTTCCATCGCTCTCTAATTGTCGTCTTAGAAAACGGGCACAGACCCAACGGAGGCCGGGCGCTCTCCACGCGCGGGGCGACCCCGACTGTCCCCTCCCCAGGCCCTCTGCGCTGCAGACACGGGCGGCCCCGGCTCCGGAGGCTGATGGGGCCGGTCTGGTAACTCGGCCGCTTCTCCCCCTTCCCGTCGCGGTTCTCTCCGGAGCGCCCCCCGCCCCTGCGCCCCGGGGCCGTCCGCACGGGCCGGGAACCTCCCCGCTTCCCCACCGCGGGCCCGGGAACCTCCCCGCTTCCCCGCCGGGCCCGGGAACCTCCCTCCTTCCCCGCCCGGGCCCGGGAACCTCCGCGCTTCCCCGCCCGGGCCCGGGAACCTCCGCGCTTCCCCGCCCGGGCCCGGGCCGCGGCGCCGGCTGCGCACTGCCCCCTGGCGGCGGCGCTGGGGCCGAGACGGAGCCGCGGGCTGCGGGATGAAGCGGGGAGCGCGGGGCTCCAGGCCAGTGATGGGACCCCGCCCTCACGGCCGCTCCTACCAGAGGCGCCCAAGTTCTGCCGGGCTCTTTCCTTCACCCCCACGTCCTATCTATCGGGAAATTGTATTAACTCTACTTTCAAAAATTAGCCAGAATCCAACTACTGCCCCATTCCTGTCCCTACTGGTGCAGCTGCACCCGCTTTCGCTGGGGTTGCTTCCACAGCCTCACGCCCGTCTCCCGGCTTCACCCTTGACCCCCAGCCTGCTTGCAACAGGGCCACCCAGAGGTCTGTTTGGAAGGGCAGGTAGACCAGTCACTCCCCGAGCACACCTTCCCCTTCCCACAGCTCCCTACGCTCCTCGGCGGCCTCCCAGGCCCACGGGCCCTGCCTGCCGCCTGGAACTCACTCCCTGCCGCCTGGAACTCACTCCCTGCCGCCTGGAACTCACTCGCGTGCTCCCCGCGTTTCCTCCACACCAGGAATCCAATCAACAGTCAGCAGAATGCGCTCCTGGGAATGGGTTTACCTGCCCTTTAAGGTCAGTGGGTCATTTCATTTGGGCTTTTGTTGTTTTTTTAACTCTTTTTTTCTAATCAAAGTAACACCCACACTTACTGTAGGAATTTTGGAAAGTTATGAAAATTCTGCAGAATAAGTATAAGTATAAAACCGTTCACTGTGGCACAGCCAAGGGGAAATGGTGCGTCAGTATGACCGGCCGCCACGCAGGTACTGCAGGTACAGGGCACACCTGCAGCGTCTCACATGGGGAGCTATCACGGTACAGAGTTAAATGAAAAACGCTGATTTGTGAACTGGCCATCCTGCCCCTCCCCTGTCTATGTGCACAGATTTCATGATGTTTTGTTCTAAGTCCACGTGTGACAGAGAGTGGGGTTGGGGTGGTGACAGGAAATCCCACCTTTTTAGTTTGGTTTCTTTTGTTTTTTTTCTTGAACTGGGAAGAAGGGAATCCCTCTCTGCCAGGAACAGGAAGAAAATGAAGAGGGAGGGACAGCCTTGGAGGCGAGGTGGGGGATGGAAGACGTGACACAAACCCAGGGCTGGGGTCTGAAGCCCTGCAGGTTCGAGGGAGAGGGTGACAGCTGATACTTCGGTGACAAACACACTGCCCTGTCATGGAGAGTCAGAGCGCATGGGGCTCCAGTCATTTCCTCTTCTGGTTTCTAACTACACCCAGTCCCCAGGTGATCTCACCCGCTTCCTTATTTTAAGTCCCATCGCATAAACACGTATGACTCCAAAATTCATATCCCAGCCCAGCCTCCCCTCCTGAACTTCACTCATGGACCCAATGTCTTGCTGGGATCTCCACAGATGTCCTGCCTGGAGTCCTCCTGCTCCCTCCTGTGAACTTGCTCACGGACATCGAGGGCAACTCCCCTTTCTGGCAGCTCAGGCCAAAAGTCTGCAGGTCATCCTCCGCGCCTCACCTCTCTCACACACCCTCATCTTAACTGAGGTGCACCATGCGATTGTTTCCAGAGAAAATTAAACTCAATACACAACTTGAAACTTTCATAGAAATGGAAACAATTCCTTACCATGCTACCCGGGTCTCTATCAGCTCGACTGAGTTCGAAAGCATTTATCTTCCGGGCACTGATTTCATCGGTGTCCGCGATGACGTAGTGTCTAGGAGAGTAAGCACTGGACAGGTGCTCCAGCAGCCTCAGCAGCTCAGTGGTGTGCCCACCTGGAAAGACAAGGGGAAGGCCTTAGACGTTAGACATCTACTTGACTACATTATACTGATGTTATATTCGAGGTATTTCTCCAAAGCAGAAGGAACCATGGGAAACAGTAATCGGTGCCCTTGTGTGAATACGACTTTTATGTGGGGAGGAGGAGAACAAATGTATAAAAATAAAACCAGCACTAGCAGGTGCTGAGGAAGGGACAGAGAAGGGTCAGACACGGCTCCCGTTACCAAGAAGCCCAGGGGAGAGGGGGCAAGACACACACAGACAGAGAGCGATGCCGGCCGGCGAGAAAAGTAAAAATGACTATGAGAAACCAAAGCCATGGAGTCAGGGGAGATCCCTGGTGAAGGTGGAGAAGACTCAGAGGTGAAGCTAATAGGAGCAGGGAGGCCCCTGGGTGGGGTGGGATTTTAAGGACTTGAGATGGCAAGATCTAAGGCGTGTGTTCACGGGGTGGTGGGTGAGGGTGCAGCAGGGTCAGGAGAGTAGGTGGAAAACGGGGAGCCGGCCAGGCAGGTGCGGCTCAGTTCGCTGAGCGTCGTCCTGTGACCAGAAGTCGCGGGTTCGATTCCTGATCAGGGCACATGCCCGGGTTGCAGGTTCGGTCCCCGGAGAGGCAACCGATCCGTGTTTCTCTCTCTAAGCATCGTTCCACCTGCGTGCAGCCTCCGCGCTCCTACGTGCGCAGTGTGACCTGTGTCCCCTGCAGCTGCCACTCAACCCTGACGCCTGCGGGGCTGGGGACCCCGTTTGCACGTGTCCCCTGGCAGGACAGCCCGCGGCTCCTACTGGGGCAGAAAGTCCTCAGCGCGGCTGCCCGACGGTGCTACGTAACTGTTTCATCCTCGCGGACTTTGTATATTTATAAACACGACGAGTCGCCTCGCCGCCTCTATCGTGATTCCCAAGCTGAATACAAACGCCTGGATCAATCACGCGAACCAGCCCTTCAGTATCCAGGGAAATTGCAGGTCAGCATCAAAAGGCTTCTGCGTCCTGTCTGTTTACAGATCATTTATTGGAAAACTATACGCTGCAGAGGAGCTTTATTACCGACGAGGGCAATACACTCCTACGTTATTCAAGTCGAGGCCCGGAAGCGCCAGCCCACCCGCAAGGTGCCTGGCTGGGGGCTGGTTCCGGCGACGCAGGGAAACTACAACTCCCAGCATGCAACGTGCACAGAGCGCTAAGGAGATCAAAGGACGGCGTCGCAGTGCACTCTGGGGGTTGTAGTCCCGCCCCATACTTACCGGACCCGGCCACCGCCATGAGGCTGAGAGACTCCCGGGGTACAACGACCCGTGAGTGAAGCACGAGCCACAGCCGCAGGGCCAGGACCACGGCCACCGCGCCTGCCGCCGCCGCCAGGAGAAGGAGGCACCCCATTCAGAGGAACTACGCATGCGTGCTGGCCTCTGGCCAGTCCTGAAGAGCGGTCAAAGTTCAGGAACTACGGGCGCTGAGGAGACTCAAACGCGGCGAGTCCAATGTCGTGCTGGGCGGGTCGAGGGCCAGAGGCGGAAGTCCGGCCTCTGAGGACTTCGGAGTCTGCGCGGAGGCCGCGGAGCGGAAGCTCATATCCGGAAGTTAAGCGCTGGCGACGTTGGATTTCCGCCCGGGAGAGGTCAGGGCACCTGCGTGCCCTGGAGGCCCGGGAACTCCCCAGTAGCAAGGCGTCCCAGCTACACCAGCCCCGCCAATTCCACGCGAGGCCCGGGGGCATTCCACGCCTATGTTGTCTTTTCTTTTTAAAACACAAAGGGACGTGTTTCTGTCGCACATGCATTTACTTAAAGTGTTTGGCAGTGGAAGGCACTTTGGTACAAGGACTTCAGGGCTCTCATCCTTGTGCCCACTCAGCGCTAACAGGAGTCCCCAGGCGGGGCGCAGCACGAGGAGGGACTTCAGGCAGGTGACCCGCCCGCACACCCGGGAAACGACCTCGAACCCCGGAAACCAAGGCACGAGGCTTCCTTTTATAAAGCCCTGCCCCGGTTCCTGATTGGTCCGTCTTTATGCAAATGAGCAATTCAAATTTGCACAGTGTGGTTGGTCAAAATAGCACCGTCCTGATTGGTTGGAATCACAGGTCCTGATTGGGTGTTGTGGAGCTGCTCTGATTGGTCTGCTCAGTAAAGATGCACCTGAGGCTGTAGCTGTGCAGCTCTGATTGGCCGGGCGGGTCTCAGCCCATTGGTGGCCGGCCGACTCCAGCGCCGCCTTTATAAGGCCGGCGCGGGGCAGCGCGCGATGGAGGCGGCTGCGGTCTGCCCGCGTCCGTCCCCTCCGTGTGTGCTGTGCTTGCGAGGCCCCCGCAAACTGTGGCCGCTGGACTCTGGCGATGACTTTGGGCCCAGTGACCCTCCGAGGAGTCCTTCTTGGCAGGTATATTCCTTCTCAGGGCCCGCAGCCCAAATCTCGTCTTTCCCGCCACTCGTGCCTTTAACCCTCGTGGGCGATCTGGCAGCTCTCAGGCCGTGTGAGCGCGTGGCCCGCGACAGCGCCGGGTGCGCCCCATCCGCGAGGGCGGAGGCTCGGTGCTCAAGGTAGCGGGACGCCGACCGCGTCGCCCTGCAGTTCCCATCCGGTTAATCCTAACGCAAAGCCGCCCCGCCCCCACCCCACTTTTGCTTTTTTTGCCTCTGGTTAACCCACGTGGCAGCGACATGAAAACGCTGGGCTTGGAGAGGCCCTGCACCCGGGTGTGGTTTGCCCCGGCCCCCGCAGGCCGGCAGGTTGGACGGAGTGTGTTCTCCAGCGCGGCCGCGCTCAGTCGTCCATCACCGACGCCCAGCCTGCGTCCTCTCCGTAAGGCCACCAGGTAGATGTCATTCCCCCCGTTGCAGGCAAAGCAGTGGGTGCTCTAAAAGTGAAACACGTCTCCTAGGATTAGTTAGAGGCGAAGGAAGGTTGTAGTTGTGGGCTTTGGCGTCAGCGCCGCTCAGGTTTGGGTGCAGCCAGAGTCCCCTGGGCTCCCCGACACAGGGTTGGAAGCGCAGAGGTCGGGCCTCCCGCACAGTCTGAAGAACAGCTTAAGGCTGTTACACAGGGTGCAGTTTCCTCTCGTCTGCCCCTCCTGCCATTCCCAGCGGCGGCTTCAACTCCAGACTCGCTGCTCCCGTCATCCTTAAAGGGAGGTGTGAGTGGTCTCAGAAATTACGTCCAGACAAGGCCATCTCCAGAGCCAAAGGAGAGGTTCTCTTGCCACTGGCTCTTTTGAAGGGTGAGGAAGCCTTTTCCAGAAGCCCTCCGCAGACTTTCAGCCCTTCTGGCCGTATTAGCATCCTTCGTGAAGGAATGAGGCTTCGGGGCTGGCTGGGGTAGGGCAGAGGATGACATACAGCTCACCTGTTGCTGCAGGTCGTTTGATGGAGGGTGGGCCCTGGACAGAATGGGCATTCTCTTGGAGAGGAGGAAGGTGGAGGAGGGTGGAGGAGATGTGATTGTTGGGTAGGCAAATAGCAGTGTTTGGGTTGCCGTGGAGGCAGTGTCTGAGATGGCTTTGTAAACCAACACTGGCAATACGGATGCCAGGCCTATTAAAAGCTACTAGGCTCCAGGCCCCGGAAGACATCCTCACCTTTCCCATTGCCCCATCCCTTTATTGCCATCGTTACCTGTATGTAGGGAAAATGAGTTTGACCAGATTTGGCTTGCAGCCCGCATGGATGGGGGTGACCACACATTTAGAGGCTGCCAGTAAATGCAGAGAATCAAAGAGGGTGGAGTGTCAGGCGTTGTCTGCAGTTGTGGGTTGAGTTATTTTGGATTAAGGCTAGGGTCAGACTCTTTGGTGTTCCTGACAAGGAAGTTGAGGGCTGCAGGGAGGAGCCAGGTGGCAGGCAGGGACCGGAACAAAGCTGGGAACCCTGTACATGGCAAGAACTTCCAAGGAGCTGGAGATGTTGAAAGAAGGAGGAATGGTTTGGAGGCAGCGATAGGGATCAGGAGGCTGCAGCTCATGCAGGAACATGGGAGACATTCCAAAAGAAACCAAGGATACAGGGAAACTCACAGGTCACGGATCAGGAGGACCAGACGGTGCAGGGACAGGGTTTGAAGGGTGGTGAGGAAGGGGAGTTGGGTCAGATTGGGGGTTTACAAGTGACTGTAGAGCTAAGAGTCAGGATGACAGTGGGGGAGGCTCCTGGGGACTGAAGTAAACAGGGACCAGGCCAGGCTCTCAGTTCATTGCCGTTCAGTCTGACTCACACCTCTTGGGTCCTCACTGGGCCAGGCCCTGGGGTGCAGGGGCGAGGCAGCAACAGCTAACACCCGGCAGTGACTTAACAATGAGCCTGCCTATGGGAGCCGCATACTCCTAACAGGGCCTTCTGGAGAAAAGCACCCAACCCACACCTGCACGGGCTGCCTTGGAGTATGGGCTGCTGGGGGTCCTGGCAGCCGGGCCCCTTCCCACTAGAGTCCATCGGCCTTCAGTCTTCAGGAGGGCAATAAGAGTGTGGGTAAGGAAGACAGAAGCTTTTCTGCAAGAGCCAGGGAGCCCGCTGTGGTCAGCATTGTGCTCACCCATGACAGGTAGGGGCAGCTGGAGGGGAGATGACACGGTAGGGGCAGCTGGAGGGGAGTTTTTGGTCTCAGCCAGAGAGAGAGCTGTGGCCACCAGCACCACTGGCTGCATGCCTCCCATTGAAGGTCTTCTGCAAGGTTGGGTTGGGTGGGTGACAGGTCATCTTAGTTGTAACCAAGGCCTTTTCTTTCTCTGTCAAATATGCTAGTATATGTTTAGGTCGCAACGTTTTCCTGGATGAGTCACTTCCCGGAGCTGCTTGAACGCTAACCCTGCAGGCTGAGGCAGTTGTTAATGTGCTTCATCGGCATTTACTGTGTGCTTGCTATACGCCAGGCACTTAGAACATGAACTAAGTAATTTAGTTCTGACAGCAACACTGTGAGGCAGGCATTATGATGACCCACATTTTATAAATGAGGACATCAAGGGACAGGGAGATCATGTCATTTGCCCTGGGTCATGAGGCCAGGAAATGGGAGTCAGGATTCAACCAAATTCCCATTCGTACCTTCTACAGTGTGGTTGAAGGTATTACAGAGTATTTATACCAGCTGCCATGCTATATATGCAGAGAAAGCAAGACAGAAATGTAATACTCGCTGTGCCTGAACTTTTATTTATAAAACTAAAACTAAACATGAGGAAAGGGACACGTTCCGCCCACCAGTGAGGAGGCATCTGTGTACTTCAACTCCCTCTCACCACTCCCGTGAACCTGAGTGCTGTCATTACCCTCATTCTGTAGGTGAGGAAACTGAGGCTTTGCCACGCTAACCCCATGTTGCTGGCGCTCTGAGTGGACCTCCTGTGGATGCTGTGGCCATCTCGTGGGCTTCAGGGATCCCGGGATGTCACTCAGGGAAGAGGGTGCCCTTCGCAGAGAGCACGCTGAGAAGAAGGGATAAGAGGAACGGAGCTTACAGATGTGCTGCTCCAAGGTCAGTGTTGGTTCCTCTTGGAAGTTTTGTGTAAATAACACCAGACACACCTTACAGCAGTGGGTACAGAGCTGCAGGAACCTGGTTTCCTCTCAGCGTCTCCGTGACTTATTTAATATCCTGCTCATCTTTCAGCGACACTAGGCGCCCTCCACTCATGGTTAGTCCTTTCCCGACTTGTTACACGAGGGCTTGTTAACTCCCTACAGATGTTTTTGCTGGAAGTCTCACATGATGTAGCCACACTTAAAGAGTCCCTACTTCATCTCCGAACCCCAGTGGTGCCCTTGCTGATCATGACTGTTTTGAAGTAAGTTAAAAGATAACCGAAAAGAACCTGAGAAAGCCAATACTTTGTAATGCTTGATTTATATTTACTGAGGGAACTGAAATATCTGTGCTTTTAACTTAGAACTGTAAAATAATCTGAATCTGCTTTTCTGAAAAGATGCTATAAACTCAGCAAAACCTTTTGTGGTCAGTTTTCTCCAATTATGGTCTCTTTCCTGAATTCTTTAACCACTGACTCTCCCAGTGTCTCTACCCATAGCTTATAAAACTCCAGTCTCATCATTGAAAATAAAAGGAGATCAGTAAGACCTCCCTGGATCAGTCTGGCTCAGCATAAGGCCTTTAAACGCCCAGCCTGGCATAGCCTGGCCACAGCGAGATGCACTCCTCCCCTGAACCACACCTCCTGCCTTTGCCAGGGTGATTTTCCACTCCTGGCCTGTTCTTATGCCATTAGCTGTTTGAAGGAACACAGGCTTCTGGTGAGCACAGAGCAGAGTAATGTTTCAGAGGCTGAGAGCTGGGCATTCTGAACCTGTGGCCAGGTACATGGACGTCCCCGTGGCATACAGAGGAGGCATGGCTCTCCCAGCACTACAGAAGTCAGAGATTGAGTGACACAAGCCTTGCCCTAGGCTGACACTGTCCTGTGCATACTGCGTACCCCTACACTATACTAGCCCGAAGAGGGTCTAAGTGTCTGAGAGCTTGGCTGGATTCATGCTGAACAACTTGCCCCTACAAACACAGCCAGACTCTGTCTTCTGATTCTCCTCACATCACTATTTTTCCATCTTGATATTCTTCTTGGGTTTTTCTCATCTGATTCCCTTAAAATTAAAAAAACACCTTTTATTTATAAAAACATTCAGAAAAGTAGTAGAAATAATATAATGGACACTTGGGTACCCACTAGCTAGATTTTGCTTTTCTATTTTTTTGCGAGACTGTTACTTTCTTTCCCTCTAAGAAACAAAATCCTTATTTACCCCTTTTTGGTTTTTGCATCTCTGAGGATTCTTAACCTTGGGTATCTTCTCTTCTTTCTCTTGGTGGTGGACTAATTGTTGTCACCATAAGGCCCATTCTCATCTCCCTGGTCCTGTGTTCACTCCACTGGAGACCACGCTTACCTGGTTTTGTAGTGAGGTATGATTTTGTGAACTCTTGCCCTAAGCTTTTCAAGGAAGATGGCTTGCCTTGGATGGCTTTCTGTCTTCATGGACCTGTCTGTGACCAGCACAACCATGAACATGAGGAAGATATCCGAGGAGAGGACGGACGGAGCCACAAGATAGAAGGAGCCTGGGTCCTGAGTGACTTCATGGAATAGAGTGCCCTGTCAAACTAGGCCCAACTCCTATGGGAGAGGAAAAGAAACTCCCGTTTTCTTTATGTCATTGGTTTCTGGGGCCTCTTGATTACAGCAATTTAGCTTGGATGCCTGGAAATGAGGGATTTCTAATGAAATCTTAAAGCATATGGCATTACCTAAGCAGACAATTGGCAGTGAGGAAACAGATCTTGTGGGCTGGAAAAAAGGTGATTCCCTTAATGCCATTGCAAAATATCTGGTAAAAATTTCAGCTACTCAACTTGGAAGTCCGACCATGTGCCTTCTATGGCTAAATGTTAGGGCAAGCATTTGGAAAAGAAAAAGAATGTAAATGTTCTTTCCTGAATTTAGCAAGTTTTTTCAAGAAAGAAATGAGCTCCCATAAGAAATGACAAATTTGCAAGTGGAGATGGAGGGTATGGAAAATTGGCACCTCCCTGGGCTGGAAAGTCCCGCTATTTCTGTCATCCCAACAGGAGGAGAGAAGACTGTGTTTCAGAGACTTTCTAGAATCTCAGCCAAAGAAAGAGATCTGGCTTTGCAGGAGATACCAGATTAGGGTGTCATCCACACTTTTTAAGATCACCTCCAAGTAACCACCATGAAAACAATGAAGAGAGGAATGGGTAGAGCATAGAAACTGGAAAGTAAGAAACTTAAGAGCTAGTTCCAGGAAAGAACTTTGGCTGGAGTTTCTGGCACAGGGAATAGACTGGGGCTGAGTAGCCTGGACACTACCTACGTCTGTGAAGAAATTGTATTGGTAACGAAACTGTAAATCTGACCTGCAAGAGCCTGTCGTCCTCAAGTGGTTTCTGGGAAAGCATCCTCTCCAACGCCCACTTCATTCCTGAACCCAGAACGAGAAGGAACCTCCAGAGAGTAAGCCGGGCACCGTGGGCATAGCCAGAGGACCCAGGGGGGCTCATCAGGAACTCCGCGGCCAGGGCAGGAGTGTCTGGGAAGAAAGGACTGTTGAGGACTGCTGGTTGTTGCTGCGTTTCCCGTCGCTTCCTTTTCCAAATGGAAGTTTTTCTTGTGGTAGATTCTGTTCACGACCCACCACTGTGCCAACTCTGTGTTGAGAGTGGGGATCAAGTAGCTTATTTTTAGCTTCTTGGCCACAGAACTGTATGTGGCCACATCAAACGTAAGCGGGAACTCCGCTCTTCCCCTCAGAGAGCCAGGACCCTGAGGTGGCTGCAGGAACTGGGCCTGGCCGCCAATGGTCTCCCTGAGAGATGGTCTTTCGTATCTGCGTGGTCTGAGGATCGACGGGATCTCATTTACCTTCACCTGAGCTAATGCAGCCTTCCTGAGGGTTCTGATTAGTTTATTCAGAAACCTGTCACCTCCATGTCCTTGGCTCTCAGATTTGTATGTCCAGCCAGGTTCTCTTGTGTTCTAGACCAACATCATCCGAACACTGGTCCCTTGGCATGGATTTCCCACAGGAGGAACCTTAATCGCAACAGGGCACGACTGAAATGACTTCATTGCTCCTTAAGCACGTCCCTCCTCTGCGGAGACTTCTGGGCTTGTACAGGAGCAGCCTGAAGAGAGGCAAACAGACTGGCTCCTGGAGAGACTACAGTTCTAGGAGGTTAGACACTCGAGCTCTGCAGTCAGGCTTTCTTTCTGTCACCTCGGCCATGCCCTGTGCTCTGTGTCTTTGGCAAGTTCCTTAACCTCTTTTAGGTCTTAACTTTTGTCAGCTGTGAAGTGGGGAATTAGAGGAAATCTCCCGTGACGTTACTGTGAGGATTGAGTGAGGACTCGGTGGTGGAGCCCCGCAGGCCTGGCACGTAGGACAGGCCCACCGCAGGGTGTCGGCAGTGTGGGCGTGGGTGGGAAAGGAGCCAGGATCACTTGGGAATCACTGAACGTAAATGGCACTGTATACAAGGCTAAACACAGCGTGAGCTGAGAGACCAGGAGCCAAAGAGGGTGAACATGTTGAGCTGTGAGGTCCAGGCCGAGGGAAACCACTCGGGACTTTGGTTGCTGCTTGAGCAAGTCTGGAAGTTGGTGTGTGTTTCTCACACTGAGCGTGAGTCGCTGTAGGAGCAGACTTCGGATAAGAGGGGACAGCTCAAGCTAACAGCCAGTTCTCTGCCAATTTTTGGGCTGGTTCTTACCTTTTCCCTCCTCCGTCAAGAATCCGTTTGTTTACTAGTTCTTCACTGAGTACCTCAGAATGCAGTGGTGAGAGGCAGACCCGTTCCCGACCCCGCGGAGCTTCAGACCGACTAGCAGAGTCAGAGAGTTAAACCAGCAGCCTCAACACTTTGTGAGACCCTAGTGATCAGGGACAGCTTCCTGGAGGAAGTGGCATTAGTGGGAAACTTGAACTATAGATGAGTAGGCATCAGCTAGGCTGGGGGGAGTGGAGTGCATGGCTGGGGTGGGGAGAGGACTGTTGCAACAGCCCATGCGCTTGCCCAGGAGGCAGAGAGAACCAGGAACTTGGGGGACGAAGTAGTTCAGCAGTGCTGAAACATTGAGTTAGGAGCCAGAGGTGGCTGAGAGGAGGCCGTGGGGATGAACCTCTTCTCTCTGTTAAGGAATTTGGACCCTCCTCGGAGCAGTGGGAAGCCATTCAAGTGTTCTTACAGAGGAGTGGCATTTAGACAGAGCACCCCGACCATAGCATAGGTGGACAACAGGAGGAGCGGACACAAGGCCAGCGCCTGATTTTGTGAATTAAGTTTTAGAGGAACACAGCCACACCCGTTCACTCATGCTGTCTGTAGCCGCCGCCTGGCCCACATGCCTGAGCGCTCTCCCTCGGGTGCTGTGAGGACGCTGGCTGGCGCGGGGGCGGGGGCCTCAGGTAGCTCTGACCTATGGAGCTTGTGCCATCAAACGCCTCTGAGGAAGTCAAGAGGCAGGTGTCATGTGGGGTCATACGTTTTGTTTTTATCCAGGTAAGACTATTTTCTCAGGCCCTGTTTCACAATTCAGATAACATTCAGTACCTCCCCGGTGTTCCGCCAGTGTCCAGACGGCCTTGGCTTCAGCGTTACTTGGGGCCGCACGCTGACCGATGGGCTTGGCTGCTGGACCGTGTCCTCGTTCTGGGCGTGCTGTCTCCCCTCTGCTCCCGGCAGGACCTGGCTGCCTGGTTTCACCCACTGCCCACCCACGCCTCTGGTTGATCTCCATTACTCCAGACCCCTGGCCCCCCTCACGTACAACCTCACGCTCACCCCGGGTGTGCTGTGGGAGGGGTGGGGTAGTGGAAGCTCACTGAAGGTTTGGAAGACGTGAGGGGACTTAATTTAAGCAGTACTGAGGTGCGCCCCCAAGGTGCTCAGCCCGCTGCCTATTTTCTCTGCCTGTCTGCGCTGTTCTCCGCCCATTCCTCCTCCTCCCTCCCCCCAGGTCCGTGTCGGGGGTAGGACAGCCTCTCGTTGCCCTGCGCCCTGCTGACCGCCCTCTCAAGCACGCCATCTCCTCTTAACTCCCCAGGGCACTGTCCTCTGAGGAGAAGCCTAGAACCAGCTGCCGAGGGTGGTTTAGCTGCACGGTAGCAGCAGGCGTGTTGGACCCTGGGCGGGGTGCTCAGGGTGGGCTTGGATCAGACAAGGTGTAGTCAGGTTCTCCAGCAGAGTGGCCTGGAAGGGACGTGGTCCCGGGGCAGGGCCAGGGCCAGGGGCAGGGAGGAGGTCCTGAAGTTGGGAAGCCAGGGTCACCTGCACACAAGCAGTTAACTGTCAGACGGGTGAGCGTGAGGTTGTACGTGAGAGGCGGCCGGGCTCTAGAGTGAGGGACGTCAACCGGAAGAGCCTGGCTCCTCGTGACGGGAGAGCGCGTCTTCATGACTTTGATGTACGGGCCATGCCGTACTGTGTTAGACACACGGCAGGGACACAGGACGTGATTGGTAAGCTGAGCCCTTAACCTCGCCCGTTCCTGGGACCCGCTGCTTTCTCTTTGTGGTCAGGGGCCTTGGCTGTTTTCATACAGATCAACCTCCTGTGTCCGGACAAAGCAAACAGCATCGCTCACTTCTCAACAACCTCAGCAAAAAAGCACCAGTTAAGTGTATTTAATGTGTTCTTCCTTAGGTCTTTCTGAGGGAGGGCCTCAGTGTGTTTGTGTCACAACAGAAATTGTAATCCGCGGCTCGATTCCACACCGTCCTTCACCGATGCTTATTACTAAACCTGAAGTGCAGCGCAGGTGCCAACCGTGGGCTTTCATCTGGGCCTCCTGGTGACCCTGTCATTACACCCATTTTACAGGTGAGAAACCTCTGCTCAGGAGGCCTCTGCCTCAGGCCGTGATAGGTGGCCGGCTGTCTCGCTCCAAGACTCTGGTCTCAGTAACGCCTTCCCCGCCCATAACTGGTGGCCCTGCGCCAGCCTCTGAACCTTTGATCTAGTTCCCTTGCTTAAACCCTTTGTTGTTTCATCACCTTCTGTGCAGTCTGAAGTAGCTGGTTTGGCATAACTTACTTTTCACAGTTCCTGCCTACTTTAGTGGCCTAGCTTCTGTTTCCATTTCCACAAATGTGTATCGAGTTCCGAATACTTCAGTCCCTGGGGACAAGCCCAGCTCCTCCACGCTCCCTGGGTCTCCTTCCTGGGTGCTCTGCCTCCCCGGCTGCCCCTTTCTAACTGTTCTTCCCCGGGAGGCCTTATAACCTCCCTGGGACCTGATCCTACTGTCTGTAAGTTGAGGTGATACTTCCGTACGTTGCAAAGGGGTTACCTGGGACGCATCGTGGCTTTGCCGCTCACTGGCTGCGTCGTCTTGGGACGGCTGCTTCATTTCTCTAAGCCTCCGGTATTCTCTCCATAAAATAACAGATGGCTATTTATTTAACCCTCACCTGAGGATATTTTTTCCATTGCTTTTCAGAGAGAGTGGAAAAGAGAGAGACACATCGATGTGAGGGAGACGAATCGATTGGTTGCCTCCCTCACGCACCCTAACGGGGGCCAGGGATCGAGCCTTGCAGCCGCAGTACATGCCCTTGGCCGGAATCGAACCCAGGTCCCTTCAGTCTGAGGGCCGATGCTCTACCCACTGAGCCAAACGTGCCAGGGCAACGATGGTTATTTGAAACAGCTCCTGACAAGTAGTGAGTACTCAGAGTGAGCTATTTAGTATCCTACTACTGGGCGAATTAAGTAAGATTGACGTATGCAGTGATCCAGCACAACAGTTGCTAGAACCCTGTGCTTTTTTAGTGATTTCTTGCTCACGCTTCAAGACTCAGCTAGAGTTCACCCGTACGCTTCTCTCTAAGCAGCCTGCGCATTGTACACGCAGTCAGCCAGTTTGTCCACTGTGCTCACGCGTCCCTCTTTTCACTTATCACATTGCATGTCATTATTACCCACCCCACACACTGGAATAATATTTATTTTTTTACTTGACAATAAGTCAAGTGCTACATTTTTGAAAAAAACCTTAATCAAATGTTACTCATCGCAGAAGAGGGTCTAGCTGAAGAACAAAACATCCTACTTAAGATCTTTTTTTTTTTTTAACATACGAGTCAGTTTAAAATGATAGAAGTTCTGTGAGAACTAAGAAATCTATAGTCTGTAGTTAAATAATAGAAAAAAGTTAAGACAGCGAAAAGATCTGTAGCATCCAGCATTTTGCTTAATTCCGTGCTGAGAGCACTTAGGTTAGAAGATGAGGATTCTAGAGCCTGTGGTGTGTGCCCTGCACCACCACGGTCGGATGGGCTGCTGTCTCCCACCCCACCAGCCCCTGTCATCGATGAGAAGATGCCCTTGTTTCAGCCCGGAGCAGAGGGGACCACGGGGAGAGCAGAATGGACCTGAAGTCTCCTCATTGCCTCTGTTGGCCTGGACTCCTTGAGGACAGGACCGTCTCATTACCCACCCAAACCTAGCACGAGTGGGTCTTTAACACACACTGGTTGATTGATGGAATGAGCATGCTTATTAGTGAACAAGACCGAATCTGAAGGAACTTACAGTTAGTAGTGTTACTACCACTATATGACTGCTGCTGGTCTTGTTCATCAAGTATAATGGGCTCAGCACTGTCCAGAGCTCTTGGCACTCATGACCTCATTTAATTCTCATAATTGCCCTACTATGTGAGCATTATCCCATTAAAGTTTTTTTTAAATTATGAAATTTTGTTACCATTTTACCAATAAAGTAACTGAGGCTCAGAGAAGTTAAGTAACATACTCAAAGTCACACAGCTAGTAAGAGGTGTAGATAACTATTCCTGTTTCAGTAGAAAACTTCGTGTTGCCTAGAGGCCACCTTCCAGGCCACCTGGCTCCTTCCTTTCACATCTTTGAGCCACTGGACCTCCTCTGGATGATCTGATCATCTCGCACCATCTTTATCTGATGTCGCCTCTCACCATCTTTGAGCCACTTTATGACTCAGTGTTAATGTGTCTTTTCCAGATTCTCTTTTGAACAGGTTATAGCACCTGCCTGCTTCCCTCATTGAATGAGTTAAATAAAATCTTCTTTTTTTTCCTATCTGTATCAGAGTCATGATTTTAGCTTTTTTCTGAAAATTATCTTTTAACAGAGAGATGACTGAAATGGGACTCCCAGTCTGTCTGATTTCCAGGCTCATCCTGCAGCTCAAAGGCCTCTGCCTTCACCATGCACCTTCCCACCTTTCCGGGGAGCTTGCTTTTCAAATGTGGAGTCTGAGTTCCACCTCAGGAAGCTCTGATTCAGTCGGGATTTTGTTTTGTCTTGTTTTTAACAGGACTCCAGTTAGTCTGTTGCAGGTGGTCTGAAAAGCACTGCTTTGAATGACTCATGATACTACTTTTTTTAGTAGGAGAAAGAAAATACTTGTACAAAGCAAGTTATAAAGTAAGTTTTAAGGAAAGAGAAGAGGAGAGAAATCCTGCCTGGAGGGATCTAACTCTAGGAAGAACATGGCATTTGATCTGGGCCTTAAAATTAGGGAAGCTTTTCACAGGGAAAGATGAGGGAAGGACATTCTGTGCTTTGGAAGCAGCTTGAGCAAGGAGGTGGGAAGATGCACAGGATTTCTGGGGAATGACTCGTGGTCGGATTTGGCTGGATTGAGCGTGAGAGGGAGAGTGAACAGACCAGAAAGGTGGGTCTGAGGAGAAGCAGGTCGGCCGCTAGGCAGTTATTTCATGGGCGGTAAAGAGCACAGCCAGCTTTGATGGAGGGAGAAGGGTAAGAAGGTAGCTGCAGTTAGAAGACCCCTAAGAAATGTGAGGTTGGAGAGAGAGGCAGTCTCTGACCAGGGAGGAAACGTGAGATCTAAAGGATTTGAAGTCTCTTCTGTAATTAATGAGTATTTATTGAGGGCCGGTTGTGTGTGAGACACGTGGTATTGAGCACTGGGAGAAGGTGGGAAAGGGGTTACTATCCTCGTAGACTGTGTGTCAAGACTTGAAGGTGCTGGAGAGACGTCAGAGGTAAGGGCCTAAACCTGGTGAGTGAAAGGAGAGGGGAGAGGAGATGCGTATACGAAAGATCTTGAGGGAGTAGAATCGACAGAATTTTTTCTCTACGTGGACACAGAGGGTTAAGCAGAAGGGATGAGTCTAGGAAAATTGAGGTTTCTGGGTTGGGTGGTTAGAGGCATGATGACTCCATAAGTGGAGAGAATTGAGAAAGGAGCATGTGGAGGTAGCGAGTTATTCTAATTACATTCGAAGAACCTGGGAACCCACACTAGCATGTTTGGATTATCGTTCTGGAGCTCACAAAAGAGTTTTGGCAGCTATTGTGTAAGTGGAGTTGACGTCAGATATACCTCCGTGGGTTGGATGAGTAGGTAAGGCAGAGGTAAGCCAAAGCTGGGATCCCGTGCACATTGGCTGAGGCCGTGAACTGCAGTGGGTGGGACATGTCAATTGCAAAATTTAGAGGTCATAGTTAAAGCAGAAAATTCCCCGTGTTACCAGGTGCAAGGGGTCATCTCAATTGGCGATGAAAAGACCAAGGGTAGGAGAAGGCAAGAGCTCGTTGAGAAACGAGAGCGAAGGTTGTGGGTCAAGGGGAAGATGCTCTGGGACGCGTTTTGGAGACAGTGTGTGTGTGTTTGAAAGAACTAGTGCACATAGGCAGTGAAACCCCAAGGAGTTTAAGCAACAGGAGGTGCTCACTCAGTTCCCATGGAGGGAAGAGAGGAATGGAGAACCAGTGGGGGCCATTCAACTCCTCAGGAGCCCTTTAATCTCCTGTTAAGTTGGGGAAAACCATGAAATTCTTGGAGATAGTTTTTCTATGGAAACTAGTAGAAGAGATGCGATCTGGGTTCAGGGTGATGGAGCAATAACAGGGATGTCAGTGAGTTAATGCTTTGTATTTTTATATTGACTTCCAAATTTAAAGACTGGTTTTTATTGTCATGGTCATTACACACCAAAAAAGGGCAGGTCTACTAAAAAGCCATCTAAATGATTTAGCTCTACAGCAGTCCCCCTTTATCCGTGGGGCCTGTTTTAAGACCCCCAGTGGATACCTGAAACCACAGATAGTACTGAACCCTATAAACACTATGTTTTTCCTATACGTACATACCTATGATAAAGTTTAACTTATAAACCAGGCACAGTAAGAGATTAAAATAGAACAGTTGGGAATGTGATCTCAAAGTATTTTACTGTACTGGACTCACCCTCCTTTCAGTGATGTGAGACACCTCCCTGATGATGAACTGAAGGGAATGAGCTGTTATTAATAAAATAAGGGTCACTTGAACACGAACACTGTGATACTTCAACAGTTGATCTGATAACCGAGACTAAGTGACTAATGGGCGGGCAGTGTATCCACAACAGAGACGCTGGAAAAGGGTTGATTCCTGGGCGGGACATCACAGGATTTCATCAGGCCACTCAGAATGACATGCGATTTATAACTTATGAATTATTTCTGGGATTTTTCATTTAATAATTTTGGACCCCCGGTCACTTTGGGTAACTGAAACCCAGGAAAGTGAAACCGCAGATAAGGGGAACTACTGTATTTGTTCCAAATCAATATAACAAATGTCGAATCTAGACAGTTGGTGTTTGCAGCTGTTGGTTATAGTTATTTTCCAAGGATTTCCTATATGGCCATCAATCAGAATTTACGCAGTTGTTTTAAAAGTTTCCCATGATGCTCTCACAACTTGCTTTCTTTGTTGAAAGAATTAATAATTTGGATTAAGACAGAGTGAGTGAAACTTGAGTTCCTTTTACCTCTCTGTTGATACATCAGGGGGACTACTTTCCCTTTCTGTACCAGTGGAATCCTGTGTGCATAAAATTGTTAAAAGCCAAATCCGGATAGGATTTTTTTTTTTTTAAATTCTCACCTGAGGATATGTTTTTATTGACTTTAGAGAGAGGAAAAGAGAGAGAGAGAGAGAAACATGGATGTGAGAGAGAAACATTGATCTGTTGCTTTCCATATGCACCCCAACCAGGGATCAAACCCTCAACCTCGGTATGTGCCCTGACGGAGTCAAACCCGAAACCTTTCTGTGTTCGGGACGATGCTCCAGCCAACTGAGCCACCCAGCCAGGGCCACGTCCAGACAGGCTTCACAGTGTCATCCCTACAGTGGTCCTCTGTCGAAGTCTAGGAGGAAGGCAAAGCAGTTCTTTCAGTCACTTGCTTTCCTTGTATTAACTTTAGGTAATAGCTCAGGATAAAAAATGGGAAACATCGTTCTTTTGCCTTTTTCCTTCTAGAATGTAGGTTATCAGTGAAGAGTCTCCCCGGCTGTAGAACCTCGAACTCCTAGATGAGTTCCTCGACAGACTAGGAAGAGTGGGGGAAATGTGTGTGGGGAAAATACATGCAGAGCACCCACCCCACAGGGTGTAGCACAGGGTGCAAAGGTGTGCAAGACGGAAAACTAGTCCTAGGAGCTGGAGGCCTGCTGTGGTCAGTGATCAGGCTCTCGCCTCTGGGAGACCATAACGTTGCCTCTTCTGGGGATGGGTTTTGATAATTAGGCACCTAGAAAGGTGGACTTTGGATGGACGTGTGTAGGAACAAGACTGGACAAAGACAAGCAGTTGGAGGCAGTGGGTCTGATGCAACAGTGGCTGTTTCTGTGGGGAAAGAAAGGTCACAGGTCACCTCTGTCTCACTGGTGGCTTGGGGACCATGTAGTAGAGACAGAGGACCACTGCAGAAAACATTCCATCTACACAGGTTGTTGCCCAAGGTCCGAGTCTAAAGACCTCGATGCCTGTGTCTAAGTGGTTAAAGAACAAGTGAGTTTCCTATCCACATAAAAAGAAATCATTTCTATGACAAAAAATTCTGACATTTTATTTTAACTTGGTATATACTATTTTTTGTGAAATGCTGGATTTGTATTTGATTGGAGGAAAACTACATGGATTAAGTTAAATTTTCTTATCCTGATGGTCTTTCCATGATCGATGTTATAGTTTTTAACATGTTATGCACACATAGCATTAATAGTTAAAATTTTCCTTACCCCACAGTCCATTTCTTCCCAGTTTTTGGCTATTAAACATTGTGTTAGCATTTTGAGATACTCGACAGTTTATTTTGGAATATATTTATTTGACAAAGTTCAAAGATGTTTAATTGTAACAGTCTTTCAAAAGTTATTTTTTACCTGGTGTGTTCTGTCAAGGAGAATTTTAAAGTCTTAGAGTAGGAGCGTACCTTTCCTGTGGAAGATAGATCCCCACCAGATGATTTTCAAAAATTAAAACCAGGCTGTCTTCTTTTTAAAATAAAAAACTTAGAATGTTGTAAAATATAACAAAAGTATCTTAAAAAGAGATGGCAATGGGTAATTTTTCAAAACTGTCACTGGAGAGCAAAAATGTTTTGTTTTTACTAAAGTGCAGAGAATGTGGGCCTTAAGTAGGAGATATGAAGGCAGCGTGTGCATTTTCTGTATAAAAAGTACTTACCACTCTCAGTCTCCATGCGTCTAACTTCCCATGTAGAGCGTGTAACACAGGAACTTGCGTTAAGCCATGAACATGGCACAAACGGAGTGTGCTGGCAACAGTGCCAGTACTGCATGAACAGACTAGTGACATTAGGAGGGAGTTCGACTGGGGCACCTAAGGGAGGTCGCATGTTTGCTGAAAAGAATAATGTCACAAGAAATTACCCGTTTTTTCTTTTTATTTTTCAACTAGTTCATATGCCCATTGAAATTTTTCAGTTATATGTATTATTTCATTAAAATTGAAAATTATTTATTGCTTCTCGGCCTTTCAGCTAAGATCAAATGTAAAAAATAAAAATTTATTTAATTTTTATAATTAATATCAATTATAATTTACATTAACTTATAATAACCTATTAATAATTATTTATAATTTACAATAAATTATAGGAAAAAATCACCTAAAATAAGCAAAAAGAACCCAGAAGACACAGAATCTCACTGTCCCAGAGATAACCACTTTAATATACCGAAATAGTTTCTTCTTGAAAAATTCTGAAAAACAAATGACAGAACTTTTAAATACCCAAAAAAACTTACCAAAAATTCTTGGTACACTGAAACTACTGATAAAAAAGCAGTGCCGGGGTTATGCATTGTCTACTAAATCAGCCTTATCAAAATGGCTAGTGTCTTTTTGATACTCTCACTAACAGAACAGTGGGGAACTGAGGCAGTTTTCCAGGATATGTTTGCTTTAATTACCTTGTTGTTTTAGAAAGAAGCAGCTTTGGGTCTCCGTTTTCCAAACAGTTGGCTCTGTTTAGAAGTTTAGGAATTTGTGGAAACAAATTTTTCAGAAGAATTTGCCTCAGAAGAATTTTTGTATTTCCCCCCCTCTTTTTAAGTGTGGATGAACAATTTCATTTTTGTGTGAACTGTTTCTTTGAACTGTTTTCATGAACAAAAAATATATAAAAAGTGGAGTTCACTTTGATACCTTATATTTAAAACGCAGAAAAGCTTCAGAGAGTAAACACAGCCTCTGGGGCACTGTCCTTGGAAGGGGAGTGCTGGTAAAAAGAAAGTTAAGAATAATTAAAGATTTAAAATGTGAATAATGGAACAGATATTTTTAAAGAAATTGAGCTGCATTAAAATAGGAAAAAAGGCAGTTGATATTTTCTTCTACCTCCTAAGGTCATTGAGTTTTGATGAATTTAAAAGTTTCCAGATTCAACTGATATTTACAGAATTCCTTTCCTGTCTCGCAGGGCTTGGTGTATTTGCTCTCGCGCTGTGTCATCCCAGGACTTCGATGCATTTCTGGAGGCCCAGCCTGAAGGAGTGTAATGGGACAGAGAGCCTAGTGGATTTGTGTGGGTTTACTTGGCCTTGGCCTTGCTGTGGGTGCTAGAGAACACGCATAGCAAAGGTAATAATGATGGTGCCTCAGGAAAAAACAGAGCAGCTGTCTGCCCAGAGTCAGGCATAGAGTGACCTGGAGGAGGTAGAGTCCTGAGGTCCCGTTTGCAACGTGGCCTTGCAGGGCTGACCCCACAAATGCTCACCTGCAAGTGCCCTGCCCACGCAGAGTTAGGAAGTAGCTACCGGAGTGCGTGAGGCAGTTGTGGGGCTGACCACAGGCGTCAAGGTCTCTGCACACTGAAGAAACTCCGGTGGGGCAGGTTGTGGTCAGACAGGGCGCCCTGCTGTGTCCAGAGAACCTTGGGGAGAGCAGGGCCATGCGCTGGAGCCTGCAGGACCTCCCTTCCCTGCCTGGGTGCGGGCCTTTCAGTTCCAGTGTGTGTGCTCGTGTGTGTGCATGTGTGTGCTAGGTAAACATGTTAGCTTTATCCGCAGACGTTTCTTACAAAGGACTGTCCTACGTTATTAATGGCGGTGCTTGCTAATTAATTGCGTTAGAACTCAGCTCTTTCAAAGATGGATTTGTGATCTTTTTTGCGGTTTCGCGCAGCCCGCACGCACCGCCCTTGCTTTGTTCTGTTCGGTTCTGCTCAAGGCAGCCGCACGTGCGACCCGCGCCGGCACCGGGCAGGGGCAGGGGCGCCGGGCAGGGCAGGGGCAGGGGCGCCGGGCAGGGGCAGGGGCAGGGGCGCCGGGCAGGGGCAGGGGCAGGGGCAGGGGCGCCGGGCAGGGGCAGGGGCAGGGGCGCCGGGCAGGGGCAGGGGCAGGGGCGCCGGGCAGGGGCAGGGGCAGGGGCGCCGGGCAGGGGCAGGGGCAGGGGCGCCGGGCAGGGGCAGGGGCAGGGGCGCCGGGCAGGGGCAGGGGCAGGGGCGCCGGGCAGGGGCAGGGGCAGGGGCAGGGGCGCCGGGCAGGGGCAGGGGCAGGGGCGCCGGGCAGGGGCAGGGGCAGGGGCGCCGGGCAGGGGCAGGGGCAGGGGCGCCGGGCAGGGCAGGGGCGCCGGGCAGGGCAGGGGCAGGGGCGCCGGGCAGGGGCAGGGGCAGGGGCGCCGGGCAGGGGCAGGGGCAGGGGCGCCGGGCAGGGGCAGGGGCGCCGGGCAGGGCAGGGGCAGGGGCGCCGGGCAGGGGCAGGGGCAGGGGCGCCGGGCAGGGCAGGGGCAGGGGCGCCGGGCAGGGCAGGGGCAGGGGCGCCGGGCAGGGGCAGGGGCGCCGGGCAGGGCAGGGGCAGGGGCGCCGGGCAGGGGCAGGGGCGCCGGGCAGGGGCAGGGGCAGGGGCGCCGGGCAGGGGCAGTGGCAGGGGCGCCGGGCAGGGCAGGGGCGCCGGGCAGGGGTAGGGGCGCCGGGCAGGGCAGGGGCAGGGGCGCCGGGCAGGGCAGGGCAGGGGCGCTGCTGCGGGCCGGCTTTCTGCACTGGGCAGCGCGGGGCTCCGAGCTGGCGGCCCGATGCCCACCGCCTTCCCCGGGACTCGGGACTCCGCGGGGGAGCGGGCCGGGCCGTTTCCCGGGAGGAGGGGCCGCGCGGGTGGCACCCGCGCCCCTGCCCGGCCCGCGGCACCTGCGCCGGCGGAGCCCGAGTCAGCCGGGCCGGGGGTCAGCGCCGCCCCGCTTCCCGGCGACGCGGCCCGAGCCCGGCGGTGACGGCAGATGGACACTCGTAACTTGCGCGAAATGCCGGTGACGTGGCGAGCGCAGGTACTGCCAGGACGCGCGCTCGGGCCGTCCCCACCCGGCGCGGTGACTCGCCTGGGCCAGCCGCCGCCCGCCCGCGGGGACGGGACAGGGGCAGGGGACAGCGCGGCCCGAGGCCCTCCCGCCCGGGTCCCAGCCGGAAGGTCGGCCCCGCCCCTCCGGCGGCCGGAGCGCGGCCCCTTTAAGGAGCGGCTGCGGTAACCCGACCCGCAGTCGCGGCAGCTGCGCGGGCGGCGAGCATCTCCCTGCGGCGCCAGCCTCCGGGCCGGGCGGGAGCTGCGGGCGCCCGACCCGCGAGGCTCCCCACGCGCGCAGGTGACGGGGTCGCACGGCGGGGCGGGGCGGGGCGGGGCGGGGCGGGGCGGGGCGGGGGCGGCCCGGGCTCCCGAGACCCGGTGTCCCGAGCGCGGGGCGGTGGCTCCGGCAGGTGCGCGGCGGGCAGCATCCCGGCCCGCGGGCCGCGCAGGTGGGTCCAGGCCGAGTGTCTCCGCGTCCCGCTCGCGCTCCTGGGCCGTCTGGGCGCCCCCGGTCTCAGACGCAGGGGCGGGCTCCTTGGGCATCAGGGAAAGCCTGGCTGGAGGCTGGCACACAGGCCCATCAGGTGGGTAGGAGCCCCTCTCCAGCGCCCCCCCCCATTATAAAACCAGAAGCTGCTGTTCACCCAGGCGGCGCTGGGATGGGTCCTGTTTACAGCCCCGAGTCTGAAGAGCCTGGTGCAGAGGGACTGGGCACAGGGTCAGAGGCAGGCACGGGCTTCTGTTTACTGCGCTACCCAGGCAAGTTGGTTACTCCTGGAGCCTCGGTTTGCCCAGCTGTGAAATGGGATCCAGAACGCCAGCCTTTCCCTGCTGGTGGGAACACCGAGCTGTCCAAGTTCAGGAAAGGGTTGCTCTGCTGGCCGGCGTTGTCTTAGCTGCACACATCCGAGCCTTGATGGGGTGCACGTTGGCATGTGAAATTATAAACTGGTTCTTCCAGAGCGCCCTCCGAGAGTTTGAATGACTTGGATACCCACTGGAGGACAAAGAATGTTCGTGGGGATGTTAGGAGTTGAAGTGAAAAGTAGGAAGAGCACTGTCGTTTTATGGACTCTGCTTGGCCTGCGTGGAGTTGAGAACTGGGTGTTGGGCTGTGTGTGTGTTTAAGTGACATATAGCCCTGTGGGCACACGGTGTGGATCAGAAAGCAGCCTCCTCCTTTAGCTAGTCGAGGTGATTTAAGGTGCCATGTGTGAAGTAGAGAATTTCCCCCTTGTTTGTCTTTTCCTTAAAGTGAGAAAAGTGTATTCCTGCCAAGCTGGAAAACTGGAAACTACCTGGAGCAACCACAGATTTAGTGTATTTGCCATTAGATGACCCAGAGGATACTGTAGGTTGAGGTGCTTTTCTCCACCCCTGCAGCTCCCTTGGCCACATGACCTCCTCCAGAGTTTGAATCTGTCCTGTGTGTCTGGCACATGCTTGACCTGCCTCAAGCGGCAGGCCCACCCCAGCTGCTCAGCCCAGCACAGTTCTTTACACGGTGAGCCATTCCTTTTTCTCTGAGCCGCCTTTACAGTGTTGGAAAGAGCGATGGCTCTTTTTAACTAGAGCCAGACACTGGGAGGGGCCCAGGAATGGCAGTGGTCACGGGGCTAAAACTTTATAGCGAACTCCAAGGAAGCTGGGCCTTCTGAACCCACCCTGGAGTATGGACACAAGAGGTGGCCTGCTCTTTCCTTTGTCTTCTGGAATCTCCATGGGGGAGAGATTACTTTGGTTACCAAGATAAATGGAGGCCTTGCAAGCAGGGAGCCACCAGAGCTCTAGCTCAGAGCTGGACTGACTAGGAGTGGCCCCAGCAAAGGGGTGGGGGAGCAGCAAGTGTGACTCGGGAGGGTGGAGGGCGGCCTCCCAATGACCAGGTGACCAGAGGAGGTGCAGGTGCCCTGGTGTGACCTGCCCTTTGGAGCCTAGCACAGCTGTCCTGCAGTTCTAGACCTGCCCACCTCCTCTGTGCTGGAGAGGAGCCCCAGTGTTGCATCACCCCCCACCCCCAAGCTGGCCTTCCCTGGAGGGAAGAAGTTGAACAGCTGGCTTTCTAAGAAACCTTCAGACATCATCGTCTCCCTGCACCCTCTTCTCAGATGCCTATCCCTACCCTACAGATGGAGGATTCATTTCCCTCTGACAGCTCAGTTGAGAAAAGCCAAGTGAACAGTCTGCGAAAAGACAGAGAAAAGTAGTTTTTCTGCAGAGAAAGATAATGAATTAATTGTCTGGGTGAAACTGTGGGCGATTGGACAAGGGAGGGCAGGGCCGGGGCGAAGTTGTGCTGGACAGCCAGTGCCCTCTTCCCCGGGCGAGGCAAGGAGGCCACCGGGCTCACAGGGTTACCCGGCGGTGCTGTCTCTCTTTCCATTCACCCTGTGCGAGGAAGAGACAGCAGAGTGGGCTGGAGAGGCCACTGTTCTCACGGGTGGGAGACAGGCTTGGACTGCACATTGTGTATTCACCTGGCATGGGTGTCAGGCACCGAGTGTGTTACACTAAGAACACATCACATCGGGTGAAGGAGGTGGATTTTGTCAGGAGACCTGAGGTATTTCCAGAGTGACTGTGCTCGTGATTTTCCTGATCAGAGATGAAAGGTGGCTCGTAAAGAAACCGAGTCCTGCTGCTCTGTGGTTATTCATGGGGAGACGATGTGCTCCCAGCAAGTCCCAGACCTAGAAAGGAGGCTGGAGCAGCAAAGCATTTTTTTTTTTCTTTCTCAGAACACTGGTCTGTTCAGGGAGAAGGCAGCCCTGTGGCTACAGTCCTGTGGCTACGTGAGCAGAAGCTTGTGTATTGTGTAAAAGGCCAGGGCCTGGGAAGGCAGTGAGCAGGGAGTCTGACCAGAGCTCCTGCCCACGAGGAAGGGAGTCTGAGCAGTGGGGCACTGGGACCGGCAGCCAGGGGCCAGGCGCTGGGTGTGGACAGAAGCAGCACTGTAGACAGTTTTGGTGACAGCACAGCACATGGTGTGTTTTTATGTGGAGACCCAGGAGATAAGTACCCGTGTATCTGAAACTGTGCTTTGCATCCTGTTTTCTGTTTCTGCTCTGTGTCTGTTTCTGTTCTTGTTCTGAAAAACTCAACAGCTGTCCGGGGGTCACAGCCCATTGTCTGGAAACCACATATCCAGTGGATGGAGCCACAGGTCATGGGGAGCATGCTGGGCATGGGGGCTGCAGGTGCAGGGGACATGGAGGGAGCTTGGATTGATCAGGAGCTACCTGCACCTCCGTCGGTGGGTCTCATCTGGTGTTTGGGGGACGCAGGATCCACATTAATGGAGGGCGGCTGGCTGGGCAGATGCCAAAAGGAGACTTCCTACCCGTTCTCTCCACTTTGAGACAAAGCCACCAGTGCCGAGGAAGTGTGGAAGGCGCAGTTGGGCTGGAAAGCAGGTCCTCAGAGCAGCAGGTCCAATAAGAAGTAACCGCCACAGCACAGGCCGCTGGGGCTTTAGGCCTCTGCGCTCACTTTCACCTGCTGGCTCTGGATGGGGGGGCAGTGTGGTGGGCAGCCCCCCCAGCTCTGAGAAGTTTGCACAGCAGCCAACAGAGTGTGGTTTCCAAAGCCCGTTTGCTGATCAGACAGGTTAGGAAGTTGGCTGCTTGCCCCACAGAGAATTGGAAAAGCATTTCCATTACATTTGATAAGAGGGCTGGGTGACCAAGACTTCCTTAGACATCTATTTCAAGATGGACAATCAGACTGGACTCGCCAAGCATCGTCTTTGGGATTGCCAAAAAAGCTTTTTGGAGAAACTGGTGAGGCAGCACCCAGCATCCCTGGGCGAATCCCAGTGTCTGCACCCTGGACCTAATCAATGGCAGAGTCTCTTCAGGGCTCTGGTTTCCTTTTCGTAACAGTGTCGACTCCCATCCGAGCTTGCTCACCAGTGGGCAAGGACAGCCAGGCCTGCAGGAAGACCTGCAGGTACCACACTTCCCCCGTTGCTTGGTTACTGCTGGCTTCTGTCATCCATGTGCAACCTCGCTGGCTCCTCCCATTGACCCATTCCTGCCTTGTCTGATCTTCTTGGCTGAGTTGCTGTGTTTTTGGTTTGACGTTAGCCCTCCTCAGGGCTCTATCTGACCTTTCAACCCTGGTTTCTCTGATGTTACCTTGAGCCCCCCTCAACTTGCAGTGCCCACCTGTCTAGCCCTCGGGAGCCCTTGCTTGGATCCTGGCCTGGGCTTGGCTGGTGCCCCTTGTATCTTGCCATGACTACCCTGGAAATAATTGGACATCGGTAGGTTTATCCTTTGATTTTGATCTAAATTTTGAATTTTGGTGACATGGAGAATGTCTTGTCAAGTTAATTTAATTTGCTTTCTTCAGAGAGACTTTAAAACCTTTAAGAAGTATAGTTCGAAGGCATAGAAAACTTCTCCCTGTTTGGCACATGTTTACTCAGTGGAATAGGAGGAAGAAGGAATTTTCACTGAATGAAAAATTTAGAACAAATTAATAAACGGTCTTTACAAAGTGTTACATGTTAGGGACATAATTCCCTCGGAGGCGTGTAAAAATAGTGAGACAGTTGTGAACTGAAATGCTTTGTAACTTGTCACATGTTCTTTTGAGGACTTACAGAGACCCCAGCTGTGCTCCGATGGAGAGAGACTTGTGGGCTTTTCAGATCTAAAACCTGCAGTTTCCTGAGCATCCGTTTCTCACATGTCCTGTGGGAGGACCTGGGAAGAGAAAGGCTGTGGGGTGGGAGCCAGGTCCTCCCCGGAGGGCCCAGCGCCCGGAGCAAAGGCGGTAGGTTCCCAGCATCCAGCTCGAGCCTCCCAACCAAACCCGTAGACATTCGTGGTTTTGAGGACTTGACAATGCTTTGTAGCCTCAGGGCTCTTCCTTTAGTGTTTTTTTGTTTGTTTGTTTTTAAGTTACTCATTATAAAATACATTACAAACAGCCAGTGCTTTGAGGAATGAGAATTCACTCCTCCCCTTTCCCCACTGCCACCTCCTCAGTTTCACTCCCAGACAAAACCACATACCAGTTTTGGGGGCAGAGACCTTCTAATATTTCTCTCTACAAATGCCAATGTGCCCAGTGAGGTACTTAAAAAAAATTTAGCATTTTGCTGCTTGCGCACCCTCCCCCCCCCCCCCCCCCCCCGCATCGGATGTGATGGGCAGGCTTCTGCATCGTCTTGTGCGTTTAAATGTCTTGCCTTGGGAATGCTGCCCTGGACGATTCATGTTACCAAGTCTGAGGGCCAAGCTTGGGTCCTTTTATAGGACTTACCCCAGATTGAAGCATGGGGTTTGCAGTAAATACTAGAGGTCACCTGAAGCCACATCGCCTCACTGGCCTATGAGGTGGTTCGAGGAAACACATATGTGTGTTTAGGTTTTTGGCTGTGTGATAGCGGCAAGTCCAGTACTGAACTGGGCACAGAATTGCCAAGTTCACAGGGAAACAGTGCAGTTGGGAGCAATGTAGGGCAATGGCGCCTCCTGCGAGGAGGTCAGAAGAGAAACCATGCTCAAAGCCACCAGATGCCCCAGTCCCATCCCGGGTGAAGGTGAGGTGCAGGACATCCACGCCAAAGGTCATAGGCAGGGAGACATGGGCACCTTGCTTCAGAGCAGATGTTCCGTCCCTCTCAGCCTGGGCGCCATGGGGAGAGAGGGGCTGCGTTTCTGGGTCAGGAAAGGGTCTGATAACAGGTGCTGTCCTTTGTGACTGATGTTTTGACCTATTTTCCATAACAAACTCCCCAAATCTAGTGGCTGAAAACAGTGATTTATTCTTTCTCCTGCTCCTGTGGATGGCCAGGCGGTTGCTCAGCTGGTGGTGGGCTCCCTCGTGGCTGCCTCCAGCTGGAGGGTCAGCTGGACAGAGGGTCCCGACAGCTCACCAGCAGGGCTGGGAGTTGGTGGTGTCGCCTATTAGCTGGGCAGCCTTGGTGTTCCACGTGGCCTCCAGTGGACTAGACAGCTGGTGGTCTCCCAGCAACACCGCAGAGAGTGGAAGCAGGTGCTGAAGGTCTTTCCAGGCCCACCTGGGCTGCAGAACCTTCCCGGCCTCTTCCAGTGAGTGGATTGTCAGCAGGCACGAGGCCAGCCCAGCCTCCCAGGGGCAGAGACATAGACCTCACCCATGGGTGACAGCAGTGACAACATCCTGTTGCAAAGAAATTTACAGCTATTACGTGATTTATCACGGTGGCAGCTGTGCTGGGGGCACTAGCCCAACCTGAGCACATGACTACCTGCCCGTAGGCCTCCCTAGCCCCTCTCATGAGTCAGAGAGGTCACGCTCTTCTTGCCCATGCCACTCACTAAGGACAGACTAGGGTTTGATTCTAGGTCTCTCTAGCTGGGTGGAATTTGTCCTAAAAACTTGACAGGATGCAGAGGTTTGCTTAGTTCTTGAACCCATTCAACACCATCTCTTGTTTCATGTGGGGAGCAGGACAACGAGAGGGGCCTAGTGCCATCCAGCAAAGCCCCTCCTCAGTCCTGGCCCCGTGTCCTCAGGACTTCTCAGAGGTGATCCGATTGATGGTTTGGAGGCGAGAAGGCCCTCTTTCTCCTTAGGTTCTGACTTCCTAGGTGGCTTGGCAGGTGTCCCAATTATTCCTTTATAAAAGGAACAAAACATATTTGGAAAAATCTTGCTCTGTCCAGGTTTTCCTTGATGTCACAGTGCTGGCGGAGAGCCAAGTGCTGTCCCAAGCCAAGCGGTTCCTCCTGTGACCCCTCCAGCAAGGACGAGCAGGGCTGCAGCAGCGAGTCTGTTGGGAGTGGGGGAGAGGGTGGCTGCGGAACCTCCTTTTCCGGAGCCCCCAGGTGACAAGGTGCCCTTCTGCCCCAGTTCATGGCCCGCACTCACAGGGATGCCCCTGAGGCACAGGAGGGTGCTTTATTTGAAATACTGATTTTCTTAGAGACAGGCTCTTAAATGGCATAAGAGTCCAGCCCCTTGCTATCCTGTCAGGTTCTGAGTTTGTGTGACCTTCCATGACTGTTGTCTCCTGGCTCAGGCCTCTGGTCTGCCCAACACCCAGCGGCTGTCCTTGGAACTCAGAAGTTTCAAAAACAAAGACTTCTTTATAAAAGTTTTCAGTGGGGTGAGAAGCTAGGAAGCAACATTTATGAAGTAAATAAAATGTGCTGTGTGTGCTCTGAGCCACAGGGCCCTCGAGGACCAGCTGATTTGCTTAGGGGAGGCTTGGGGGACGGGGGCGGGAACCAGAGGAGCAGCGGGGCTCTGGGAGGAGGCCCACAGACAGCCCAGCTCAGACAGTTGTGCAGGGAAATAAACAATTGTAAATAGACCAAAAAATGTGCATGACATAGATTAACTACACCAAATTTCATTTTATTTATTGTAAGTTAATAACGAGAAAAAAGCATCGATGTGAGAGAGAAACTGCTACCAGTTACCTCCTGTCCTCCCCTTGACCGGGGTTTGAACCCGAAACCTGGGGATGTGCCCTGACAGAGTCAAACCTGCCACCTTCCGGCGCACAGACGACACCCCAGCCAGCTGGGCCGCACCTGCCAGGGCTGAAGTTTAGTGTCCTAACTGACGGGGAGGGACTGTAGCGACTCCTCTGTCTCAGGAACTGTCTCTTGTTAGAGAAGGAGCCAGCGGCTTAGTCCTGTGGGTACAGGTTCCTTAACCTCCCGGCTTAGTCTTTGTTTTTCCACCATTTGCTTAATTTTAAGAAGCAGCACCAGGGACAGGGAACTTATCCAGGTGGGTTGACTTGACGCAGGCGGCTCCCTGTAGACTCACACTCATGCTAATGGTTCCGGAGCATGGGGCCCAGAAAAGAAAGAGGTAGAATGATTTTTGCTTGTAATTCTCCTTACTTTTTAAAAGATGCAGCTCTCCACACAGAATTAAACACACACACAATAAAAACTAAAAACAAACTAGTTAGCGGAGGGCTTTGTATGCATTTGATTAGATGCTGAACAGGTTTTATAGGAATAAAAAGCCCAAAGGGGGGAGTGTGATGGTTTATTCTTTACTGAGGGTTAAGTATCTCTGGTTAATTATTGACATTTTATGAGTATTTACACAAATAATTGCAGTGTACCTCCCATATGAAAGTGCAAACAAAGCCCAGAATGAATGGGGGCAGGCATGCCATTTTGGGGGTAGAGTTTTTGTTTGGTTTGGTAAATATCTTCTGCAGTCCAGTGCTCATTTACAAATGATTTACAGTTTGCAAATAGAGACTCTTTAAATGCGCGTTTCGGCTACTGACGTAGATAAATCAATATTTCTGCAATTGAAATCAATACTTGTGTAGTTGATAGGAGCGTGAAGATAAGGGCAGGTTGCAATGATGTACACACATGAAACCTTTGAACAGACACCCCGTGTTGTAAGCATCTAGGGTAGTCAAACCAAATGTCACACCGCTGTGGTCTGCATGTGTGTCCCCCCCAATTCACATGTTGAATTCCTGACCCCCAAAGGGGTGGCATTTGTTGGTGGGGCCTTTGCGAGGTGATTAGATCTTGAGGGTGGGTCCCCCATGAATGGGGTTAGTGCTCTGATAAAGGAGACGCCACCTCACGGAGCTCCCAGTCCCCCTGCCATGTGAAGTCTGCGACCCGGGCAACCAATTTCTGATGTTTTTATGCCCCGCAGTTTGTGGTGTTTTGTTAAGCAGCACAAACAGCTAAGACACATGGTCAATACTAGTTCACTTATGACATTGGTGCTCTTTGCTTTGGGACATTTGGAGGTGACAATTTTTTTAAAAGACCCAGAAATGGAGTCTTTTTGGTCAATGATTTAAAAATTTGAATTACATTCTTTTGAATTGCTGGTTCTGGCCTCAGTGTGGTTTGGAGGTGAGAAATTTTTTGAAGTCAGCATGTTTTTATGTTGTTGCCATATTCTAAACCTGTAAAGAATTTTTGTAAGATTTTATTTGAGCCAAAGTGACCATATCTGCCAGGACGCAAGATCTCAGATGACCCAAGAGTGACAGTTTTGTGCTTTCTTTAAGGCATTTAGTGCTGGTTTGAGGGTGGTGTACTTATTTCAAAGGTGTGTTAACCTAGAGGCACACAACAATGGACAGGGCTGCTTAAGGCAAAGGTGAACCTTTTACTAAAGAAGTTACAGGCCTGGGGCATGACCTGCGCCAAGACCTGCGCCAAGACCTGCCCAGGGAGGGATTTGTGGTCAGACCACGGCGAGGTTCCTTTCTGTGGATCTTCTGTTTGCACCAACAATGCTGTAATACTGGGGTTGTCCATTTAGAAAGTTCTTTTTTCCAGTATTTTGATTACACTGGTTGGACAAGGGACCTGTAACTGGGGACACGAGCCGAGTGGAAGGCATGTGTAGGTCAGGAATGTCTGCTCTTGTCGTTATTTTATTTATAGATACTTACTGAGCACGTGCTGTATGGCAGGCGCTGTGTTGGGTCTGCGAACACAGTGGAGACGGGGAAATGTTCCCATTTCCCACCTTCGTGGGGCTCACATTCCACTGGGGGAGGAGACATTTGTTCAAGGTGTGGCCCTAAAGGAGGGGATGTGGTACAGAGTGCAGATGGGGAGGGACTGACTGTTGACTGTTGACAGGCTCAGGAAAGGCCTCCCGGGAAGCGGGGCTGACCTGGGGCTGGAGAGGGGAGAGTTCACTTGGGTTCAGAGGGGACACGGGGCAGGAATAGGTGACAGGAAGGCCTCGTGGAGGGAGGGAGCTGAGAGAGGCCTTCGCTGGGGTGCAGCTCCTGAGAGGACCACGTGCAGGGTCAGGCCTTGAGCTTGGTTTGAGCCCCTGAAGCTCTGTGTGGTACCCACAGTAGGCAGCTGGCCGCAGGCGTTGGGAGCTCAGAGGAGGGACCTGGGAATCTCAGCCGGAGACTGTTCCGCGTGCAGGCGGCAGCCACAGGCGGGTGAACTCACACAGGTGGGGGAGGCGGGAGCCAGCCCGAGGGAACTCGCCGGCGGAGGCCTGCGGGGTCATGAGCGCGCGGAGATGTTCGGAGGAGAGGCGGCCGCGCTCAGGAAGCACACGCAGGTGTCTGACCTCAGCCACAGCTGCTTCAGGGTGCGTGGGGTGAGGAACGGAGCCCGTGTGGACAGACCTTTCTGGAACTTTGGGCTTGGAGGTGGGGGTGCAGTGGGGAGAGAGGGAGACAGGGCAGGAAGGAAACAGGGTGGAAGGAGAGTGCGTTTGACTGGGAACGTGAGCCTGCCTGGGAGCCAGTAGGGAGCCAATAGGTGAGACAGTAATGGGGAGCAAAAGATTTCTGGGGGGCCCAAGAGGGTGCACGTGAGGCCACAGGCTCGAGGGTGTCCGGAGCCGGGAGGGCAGCTGGGTGGAGGGCAGGCGCCTGTGCCGTGGAGTTTTCACACTGGCTGTGAGGTGGGAGGGGGCTAGCAGCTGAGGGTGGGGTGGACGCTGCAGTTGGAAAAGGGGCGATTTGGAAAGTCAGCTGTGGGTGTGGGAGGGTTGGTGGGCCAGCGTGAGGGGGTTGGCAATGCTGAGGACAGTGACCCCTCTGGACCTCACGTGCCAGCCTTGCCCCTCTGGTGCAGGACTTCCCCACAGTGCTACGATTGTTCGGCCTCGCTGAGTCCAGCTGGGCACATCCGGGGGTGGCCCTTCGCCAGCTGCCGGCAGTGGGCAGGGACGGCGGGTGTTACTCAGAGTGCTGCTGCTGGGAGGAGGCCCCTGGGGTCTGAGCTGGTTAGAGAGGGAGCAAAAGAGGGACAGGCCCACTGGACGGGACTGGCCAGGCGGCCGTGGGCTCAAGAATGTCGTATACCGAGCACACTGAAGGGAAGGCCGACCAAGGAAATACTGGAAGTGTTATTTGGAGGCAGAAAAGGGATGAGTGAGGGCCATAAAGGTCCCTGGTGTCTGAGACGAGGTGCCAGTCCAGGTGAAGGTGACACGCATTAAGGAAACCTGGGCCCTCGGCATGGCCGGGAGTCACTCTGGGTGGTGGCCGGGCGTGAGGACAGCCGTGCGCGGGGGCCGAGGTCTCTGGTGGGAGGACATGTTTGGGAGGTTGGGATGCGGTACCAGTGAGGACAGGGACAGGGCGGTCCGGGTGGACAGGTGGACTTCACACGATTTCCTGCTCTGTCCTGAGAAGCCAGCTGAGGTCAAGTGTGTGGAAGAGCCTGGGGGGAGGTGCCACCGCCCTGGGTTCGGAGGCCCTGGTGCCCACAGCTCCTGTGAGGAGGAGGGAGGGCCAGTTGTGCGGGAAGTCGGGTCAGAAGCCCCCTGCGTCCCGCCGTCCGCAGGCCACCGGCCCACGCAGGCGTGTGAGCGAGGTCTCAGACTTTCCTGCTTCTCCTGTGTGTTCCTGTGCTTAACAGTGTCCACACTCCCAAGGGCCCTAATCTCTCTGAGCCATGAGCATTGCTTGGTTTTATCAATTTTTACCTTTTTTTTTTTTTTTTTTTGCCTGACTCAGTGAACAGACCTAGGCAGTGGCTTCCTACCAGGAGCCTGGATTCCTGGGGAAATCTGTAGAAGTCCACGGCGTGGTCCTCAGGTGGGCACAGCTGGAGCGCGCAGCGGTGTGTGCTCACACCGAGCTGGGGTGATCTCATTAACTTGTGTCCGTTGGGCCTGTAATGGAAGCTGTACCTTCACTACGTGGGGCTCTTCTGTTTGAGACATTTTTTTGCAAATGGGGACTCAACACGTACCCCACAGACCAACTCCAGCGAGCTGAGAGTGTGTCTGCCGAAAACACCAAACATCCAGTAGAACAAACACTTGATAAAAACGGGCTTTTTAAGGAATGATGAATTTCTTAGTGCTGTACTTTTAAAAAATGTATTGGCAGAATGAACAATTCATAAAATGGATAACGTCTCATGATTCCAAGTGCTTTAGACCATAGCTTTTAGCAACCAGTCGTGAGAAAAATGCTCATTTCACACATTGAACTTTATCAAAAGTAAAGGAGTAGCCAGCTGGTGCCCAGCCACTGTCCGGGACCAGCAGGGAACATACAGATTCTCCCCTCGTATTTAAGGTTATTCATGTAATTCACCTAATCAGAGTTAAAGCTAGATGCTCACTCTCTTCTGGTTCCTGCCTCCGTTTTCTTCATTTATCGGCTTCCAGACCCGTTTGCTTTGATCTTAGAAAAACGTTATCCCTTTCCCGCGTCACTTAGAAAATCATAACGTGTAATTTATATACAAAACTTTTTTTTTTAAGGAAGAGCAGTGGGGAACCCAGTGATTTTTTTTTTTTTTTTAAATATATCTTTATTGATTTCAGAGAAAGGAGGGGAGAGGGAGAGAGAGAGAAACATCCATGATGAGAGTCATTGATCAGCTGCCTCCTGCACGCCCCCGACTGGGGATCGAGCCCGCAACCTGGGCCTGTGCCCTGACCGGGAATCGAACGGCGACCTCCTGGATCCTAGGTCGATGCTCAGTTGCTGAGCCATGCCGGCTGGACTGCAAAACTTATATTTTTATGTATTATTTGGTTAACATTAAACTAAAAAACCACAAATTAAAACTTTTAATTCCCCCAAAACACATTTTTAAAAAAAAGTTAAATGATCAGTAATGTTAATGGATCGCAGAGAGAATTGTAATGTCAGTATGTTTGCGGAGACCCTCCCCGGAAAAAGGAGGTGCGAGCTCGTTGCTGACGCGCCTCTGCCTGGCGGGCCCGGGGCTGATGCTTATGGTGGGTCCGGGTTGGAAGGGATGAAGTGGGGTTGAACTGGCCTCTGCTGGCTCGTTTTCTTCTCATCTGAGGGTCACCCTGTCAGAGGAGCTGTGGGAAGGCGGGGTCGCTGGGCAGAAGCAAGTGTGTTAGTCCGCTTTTATTGGTCTAAATGTTCCTAAGATTTTTAGGAGCCAAATAAAGGTCAGCTCAATGAGACAGAAACATACTTTGAAAGTGCACACATGCATACTACTAGTCTTTTCACGAACTCTGTCCTTAAAACCCAACGTTCTTTTACAAAAATTATTTTCTTTTGGAGATGAAAGGCCGTGGAAGATTTTTGGTCCAGGGATATGTGTGATTGCAAATTTTTTTTAAAAAAGTTAAAATACTAATTTAAGCAGTAACAGTGGTATGGTTATTTTCCCAGATGGTATTCTTCTTAAGATTTAGATTTTGTTTTAAACGATGTTTGTTCTGCTGTAAAATTACTTTTTAGTATGCAGTTGTTTTTGTTTTGCTGTGGCACATAATGTTAGTGCTGTTACGATTTGTGGCTTGTTTCTTAGAAATTATCTAACCAACTCTCATTTTATTAATGACTAAATTGAGGCATAGAAAAGTCAGGTGATCTGTCCTAAGTTTAATTGAAAATATTACTAAAAGAATTCTTCAGCTACAGCATTTGAAATTCCCTCTTAATGTTAAACTCTAAGACTTAGATAATTTTGAATGTCATAATGTTAAATTTGTCTCCTAAAATTTGCATCATTGGGCTCTTTGAGATAACAGGTTTCCCCAATACATATATAAGATCAATGCCAAATTGCTGGTAAAGGCTTAAAGTTCTTACACTTTCTTCATATTTCTGCATTTGCGCCAAATTAGAATAAATTACTAAAACCGCAATCCCATACGTTTAAAATTAAAAGTGTTAGTTTAGATTCATCGTGAGTGGTGGAAAGTCATTTACAGCCCCTTCTCCCTCTCCACAGGTTGGAGAGACATGGACACCAGCAGCACCCTGGTCCTCGGCACCGTGTTCTTCAGCTTGTGCACCTTCCAGCTTCTGTTCCACTTTATCAGTTACTGGTTTTCAGCAAAAGTTTCTCTGGGTTATAACAGGCTCCACTTTGAAAAGAAGGTCGAATGGAACTCAAGGTAAAGTTTGTGAAAATGTAACAGATGTTTTAAAAAGCTAGTTTTATGAAATAAAATTATTTAAAATATTTCTAAAAAGTCTTTCATTTAGCTCTGGCTGGTGTGGCTCAGTTGGTTGAGCATGGTCAGGGCACATGCTCAGGTTGCAGGTCTGATCCCAAGTTAGAGTGCGTTTGGGAAGCAACCGATGAATATTTCTCTCTCACATCGGTATCTCTCTTCTCCCTCTCCCTTCCTCTCTAATAATGTTTTTAAAAAAAAGTCATTTAGAACATCTAAGTTCAAAATGTTGACTTTAGGAATAAAAGACAGGTAGCTAGATTGCGTACAAGAAAAATTTAAAAATTTTGTACATGGAAGTATTGTAGGGAAGATGTACCCAGCTTCCCAGGGCAGTGTGGGGAGGCGGAGCCGACTCGCGGGTGGTGGCAGAGGAAACGCTATGACAACCAGCACGTGCTCCCTGGAAGTGATACCAGAGTAAATGGAGCTGGGCCGAGGGGCCTATATATAGTCTTGGCTGCTTAGCCGAGCAGGGCAGCTGACGCCAGGCAGGGAACAGGGTGTCTCCCTCTCCATGAGCTGTTTGTTACAATGCAGAGCCCTCCAGAATCTCTCCTGTTGCTACATAATTCCAAAGTGAAAACTGCCTTTTATATATTTTTAAAAACAAAAATAAGTGGGAAGTGAACAAGACATGTAAGGATATAGGAAGTTGTGTGAGTTTTAATTAGTTGCAATTTTCTTGTGGGTGCTATGGGTACACTTTTTGTAGTTATTTAGTCAAAGTTAATGCTACCTAGGAAATGAATGAATAGGTCTCTGATGTTGCCATAATCATTGTCAAACATACACAGCGAAGGCCTGTCGGCCATGCGTGCAGCAGCTCTTTTCATCCAAAAAGTGAGCTTTCTTTCTCCAGGTATGTTTGACAGATAGCAGCTGTGGTTTGTCTTAAGAACAGCACGAAGATCCTGGTCAGTTGTGGGACACAGAAGATACTAGTCGTCACTTTTTCAAACCCTTTCTAACACAAAGATAGAACAGTGGGAAAGAGAGCGCTGTGCCCGGATATATATTATCTGTGGCTGAATTTTACACTGTTTTCATTCCTGTTACACCATGGTTATGGGAGGTGAAGGCATTTGAATCTTGGAGAGCTGGTAGCTGAGAGATAGAAGCAGAGATGGAAATGCAAGGAAATGATGAAATTGAAAAGTACTTCTCGTGATTCAGCCTCATCACGGCCCTCTGTGCATCGAGTCGCCATTTGGGAAACTGAGTTCCGTTAGAACAGGGAGCCTGCGATGACAGGCGATTCAGTCCCTATTCCAGTGGCCCCTCCCTCCCTCCCTCTGCCCTTTAGTCCTGTTCCCCTCTGGAGCTGGGTTTGCATGGACTTACACTGTGAGGTGGAGAGTGCCAAGAAGGAAGAAAAACTGGCTGTTTTTTTTTTTGAGTAAAGTGCACACACATGTCTTGAACTTAGCTTCCAGTCTGGACACAGACATGTACTTCTCCCTGGCGTCAGGAGAGAGTCACTAAGGAGTGTCCAAGTCATTAGCAGACGAGGGCAGAAGGGACCTGAGAAGAGTCACACCCGAGAGATCGCAGCTCAGTTAGTTACAGTGAGGAATTGCTGTACTTCATTGTGGCTTTTTCTGAAAACACACTTAGAGCTCCTATTTCTGTCACGATTACACCCACTTGCTTTCCTGCTGTATAGAAATTCCTCTCGTATTTCCTGCTCCTGATTTTAAATCCGCTTCTCCAAACTGAGCTCTTTTGTCTGAGCCGTGTAATTTCTTCGGTAAGGCTCACAGTACTCGTGGTAGATTAAATCACTTCAATATTCTAAAATGGTCATTATTTCCTTAAAAGCAGAGAACTGTCTTTTTAAAAGCACAATCCTTTCTTTTCAACCCTCTTTGGGGAAAAAAAATTGAAATATTTTATCTCGGGTAGTGTTTTGGTGTTTCTTTTTAGACATGAAGGAATCTTTATCTTGCTTTGCCAGGAACCTGATCTTAAAGAATTAGCTATGAAATTTTTACCAACAGCAGCTTCTGAACAGACAGACTTTGGATACAGAACAGCTTGTGCAGGCGCAGGGCATTTGCGTGTCCTGTTCTTTGTGGTGGGAGCTATTGATCCCAGTAACATCGGACTTTTCTCGGGTGTCGCCTGATTCTCCCCACTCGCCTTGCATCTTCTCAGCAGAGAAGGGAACCGAGGCCTGAGCCTCAGAACAAAAAGTTACATTTTTTCCAAAAGAAATTTTTTAACATAAGGTTACTAAACACTGAAACAGGATTGTGAGAGGTCCTGTTTTATCTTTTCATAGCATTTTCTAACTGCAACAGAAAGCTGATGGTAGGATTAGTTAGATGGAGGGTTTCATTTGACGCCAAGGATCTTAACAGTTGTTCCCTGCCGTGTTTAAACAGGATACACGGGTGCTTGGCCTGAAAACCACCTCGTAAACCAGATAAACGGGGCTAATTACTCACACCCCACAGTGACCCTTCGGTGTTTGTTACAGAGGGCTCCTCGACACCGTCTTTGAATTGGTAGGCATCCTGGAGCATTGAGAATATGATCGGATTTAACGTGACACATCGATCTGGGACCATGTTATCTATTAGATCAAGTGTATTGATTTTTCAAGTTACAGTACTATTTTCTAATATCAAGATTTATATTGGTTGATAGTTTCACTTTGAAAGATTTTGGGTCCTGTAGAGAGAAGTTCACTGCACACCATTAACTTCTAAAGAGAAGACTCTGCTCCTTTCATTCTTTAGTGACGAGTAAAACAGTATTTGTTTCTTATGAGCATCTCTTAGAGCTTGGGTACTGGTTGAGTCACTCAATTATTAGCAAGACAGGCTCATAGAAACTGATGTTTTTCCTCTAAATCTTATTTCTCCCATCAAAGAAAGCCTGGGTCTTGTGCGTGTTTTGTTTTCAGTTGGGCATTTCTTTCTAACACAGACTTTCTGTGTAAGTTCTGGTGCTTGGTTCTTCTGTTTAGAAGTGCTTTCGTATTAACGGCAGCTCTCTCACAGGCATATTACAAGATCGAGTGCAGGAATGCCCATGAATATGCGTTTCATGGGCCATTCAGATTCGGATTTAGGATCTGGGGTTGGTTGAGGCCAGTAGGTTTGGAGGCATTCCAGTATCGGAGCAGGAAGGAGTCCAAATCCCACAGCGACGCAGGGCGGGCGGGCTCACCTGTCGCCACCTGTCTGCACAGAACCGTCCACTGCCTCATCAGATCTGCTTCTGCTCTAGTGCTTTTAACCGATAGGGGATTCAGCAAGTTTCCTGCAGGAAACTGTAGACCTTATTAATTCCAGTTTCATATTCTACAAGCTCTCAGATGGGCTCCATTCCTGTACTTAAATGTCTCAGATTTGCCTTCTCCAGAATGTTAAATGCATTGCCAGAATTAAAGTTTACTGCAGAGAATCTGAGACCTTCATGTGCATTTCATTTCATTTCATTTCAGGGTGGTCTCCACCTGCCACTCCCTGGTGGTTGGGGTGTTAGGCCTGTACGTTTTCTTGCTCGATGAGGCTACCATCGCGGACCCACTGTGGTAAGCGTTTCTTTCCAGCACAGCCAGTGTGCTTTACGCTCAGGTATTAATCATTAGCCAGGACCCCCCTCACTTGGCTTCGACACAGAGCACGTTGATGGAGTGTGGTTTATTAAAATTCTTGTGTTCAGTCTGATTTAGCAAGTGCATTACAGTGACTCATTTTAGATTTGAACACAAACACTGAGTGTTACTTTGCCTCAGCATCACCTTTGTTATCCAAAAACGGGAGACTGTGATGCGAACTTTTATACGGTGCCAGCGGGTTAAAACTAAGTTATTGGAACCACTGTTCTGAGCAACAGTGAATTATTATTGAGGTAGAACAGTCCTCAAATTTATGTGTGACCCATCGTTTGATATCAAAGATGTAAAAGTTAGAACTAACGACATACACGTGGGAGGGAGTTAGTTCCACGAGAGAGGGTTTGAAGCACCGGTAATAACTATGCTCAGAACTGATGGGATAATTTGTAAGGTGGTTCTTCCTGAAAAATAGAAATGTCATTCCAGGAGCAGAAATTTCACAGGCTGCACTTCCTGGCATTTACGAGAAGACTGACTTAGTTCAGCCTAGTCTGAGAGGTTAGGTGTGTGCCAAGAAAGCACCAGGTAGGGCTCCGGCAGCAGAGGCCGGTCTTGCGACCACCTCTGTCTGGTTTTTATTCGTCTGTACGAAGTGACACCCATCAGAGTTATACCACTATTAATGTTTCACTGGGAAGGTATTTTTTTAAGTGAGTCCATTTAGTGAATTTAGTTCCTTAACCGGGTTTTTATCTAATCTACCTAAACAGTGTCTAGCTTTTTTTTCCTTTTCATATTTTTATTTTACAAATGTGATTGTCCACAGAACCAGTCCTTTTGGGAAGTGAATTTTATAACAAAGATCTGCTTCACTGGCCAATTTTTACCCTTATGAAGCTCCCCCCGTAGTTTCGGGTACTCTCGGGTTTTCCTCTGCGCTGTCAGGCTCCAGGCAGCTCGGACGCGTGGGGAGGACACCGAGTGCCCGAGGTTTTCCACGCTGCTCTTTGTTGCGTTTTGTGTTCGTGTCACTCGTAGTTTACATTTTAAGTCAGATGGCAAAGGCCCGAGCATTTGTATTTGTTTCTTAGCATGAGGAGCGGTAACGGAACCGAGCAGGTTTCACGCAGGAGGGGCTGCGGCAGCCGTCCTGCTCCGACCAGGTCCTGACACGCGGTGTGACCGGCGGGTCCCTCCAGCCCCCAGGAGAGTGATGCTCGCGAGCCGCCTGCAGCCAGGGGCAGGCTGGACGGTTCCCTGAGGCCATTTGCGTTTCTGATTCAGAATAAGGAATAAAATTTAAAAATCAGCATCCGAATCCCACTTACCCCTTTCTCCAAAAATTCACAAGGGAACACGTTTGTAAAAACTTGTCTTTTGGTAAAACGATTTTCCTAAAACTTTTAGCTAATCAATATAAGAAATTATGATCATTGGGGTAGTTAGAGGTATTATTCTACGAATACAGAACTTTGTGCAAATGACAATTTATCATTGGAGAAGCATTTTTAATTTGTTTAAATCTCAATAGAAAAAAAGTAGCTGTCATCTGTAACCCATGTGCTAAAAAAAGGAACTTTTTTTCAAAAATATTTATAGGGGTGACTCAACGCTTGCGAAAGTGAATGTTGCTATTACTTCAGGCTACCTCATTTCTGGTATGTGATGTTTCCACTGTTCCTTTAAAATTACTCCTGGGACGATGCAGGGAATGCAGAGCCTGTGCTCTTGGTCGCTTGATTTGAGAAGTAGCTCTTAGGACCCACAGAGGGGAAAACGTTTCCCCGCCAGCCCTGTGGTCCTTATGGGAGAACAGAGCTGGGGATGGGGCCTCGGTTAGGCCTGGACACAGCTCACCAGTGATGGTCCCTTTTTGGCTTAAAGAGCCTCTCGGGTGGAATGACTGAGAAGCTAATGCAGGTTAAGCCTCACAGTATCTCACCTGCGAGGGGCCCTTGAAATGTGTTCCCGTGGCCATGGTGTAGTGTTTTGGGAAAGTTTGCAAAAGGAAGCTCTTTTAGCCAGAATCAGTTAAGATCATGGCCTCGTCCCACCCCTTCCTGGGTTGGGTGGGTTGGGTGAGACCCAGTGAGACGAGGGGAAGCCAAGTCGAGCCTTTGCCACGTGAGCTGCTTCGTGGAAGCATGTTGGGCCATCTCCACTAAACGAGCGAGTAACAGCCTATGATGCGGGCGTTTGTATCGGGAACCCTGCTTTGTAGTTTTCAAATTTAATAAACTGAAAGAAAATACAAGTAAAAATAACGGGATATGAAGCAAGAGTGAGCATGAGGAGCGATGGGCTCGGAAAACTCCCTGCCACCAGGAGGTGGTCAGAAGCGAGACGGCACCGAACGTGGCCATTCACTAGGGGAGAGACGTGGAGGCTGTGGGGTTACTCGATGCCCGATTAAAAGGAGGGAGTTACGCGAGCGCAGTGAAAACCATGATGCTGTTTTGGCACAAAATTCTGTCATTGATGAGTATGAACAGAATTCATATTACTCCTCACGTGCTGGTCAGTGAGGTCGTCCATTCAGAGAAATCTCAAGTGAAGGAAACTCGATAAGGTTTCCCCAAGTAAGATACCCGTCCAGACACACGCAGGTAAGCGTTAGGAACTGGACTGAACTTCTCTAGAGCAAGCTGGATCACAAGCAGATTCTTTGTATCTTTATAGAAAATATTACAGGATCATTGTCACGTAAACTGGTGACCAGAGAGTAGACGGCCAAGGTGCGTGGGCAGGTGTATGGAGGTGGGCTTCGCCCGCGGTCAGGCGCCAACAGTGGTGTTTTCTTGATTTCCACATTTGTGGTATTTATTTTCTCTTTTAAAACTTGTAATCTGATGTCTTCTTTTTTCTTTATACGTAGTCACATCAGTTTGGTGTTAGTCATTTTTTATTTTTAAGAAAGTCCTCAGATTTTATAAGCTCCGGCCCCACAAAACCCGACTCCTCCCCTGGTTTCCATCCACGGAAGCCACGTTTCCACATCTCACTTTCATGTTTACCCACCAGGCAAAGAAAATAGTCATGTCGACATTTTCAGAAGTTTCTGTTTTGTGAAAGGAAACTCTTCTGAACCATGTGTTAAATTCAGGACCCTTTCAAAGAGAAATGGATCCCTGACCTCTTTCTCTGTGTATCTTTTCAACAGTGGCCATTCTTTGTGGCTTTTTGCTATTTTAATTGTATCCTTTGTTAGTTTTAAAATATGTGTTGTTAAATTTGTGTTACAAATGAGTTGGTCATTTTTTACCTTTGCTGTGACCATCTCATCTATTTGAATTGTTGTAGTGCCAGAAGTCAGGAATTTAAGCTTATTCTAAATGATTTTTTACTCAATAAGGGTATTTTCGCTTCCTTAACCCTGGAAGCACACATTCATCCGTGCTTGAACAGCATGCGTAGTGAACGCCACCCTGTCCAATGCCCACGTGAGGTCCTCATGCTGGCAGCCCTGGTAGAGTGGGGGACACGGTTACATGGAAGCTGGTTCTTGTGACAAGGCGGGTCCCTGGCCTGCCGAGGTGGGAGCAGAGTGCTGGGCTCAGAGCGGACAGGCCGAGCCCAGGAGGGTTAAGTGCACTTAGAAAGCTGTGTAACGTCTCGCTTACTTTCCTTCCTGCAGACTTGGTGATAATCGTTCTGTATTGGAAAGTGATTGGTGACAAATACTTTGTGATTCACCACTGCACGTCACTGTTCGCTTTCTTCCTGGTGCTGGTGAGTCCCTGGAGGCGGGTGGGGGTTGGGGTGAGGGTAAGACAGAGCACCCAGGAAACTAGAAAAATTCAAGCAGCACATCACCCCGTGATAAATCAGTAATGCAGTGGCCATTCAGGGGATGGAAAGATGACTGTGTTGACTTCTAGGGTCTGAATATGGATGTTTGTAAAAAAAAAAAATGAGTTTATAGAAATACAGGGCTTAGTAAGTATAACGTTTCCTAGGCCTGATTTTCCAGCATTAACTATGGGTAATACTTGTGTATTCTTGTAGTTTATACGCTGTTACTAATGGCTTTTTGCAGAATCCTTCAATGTGAGACAACAGCTTGAAATCTGTTGATGTTTTTTTTAGAGTAAGGAAGAGAGAGAGAGAGACATCGACTGGTTGCCTCCTGCCCCTGCCCCGACCGGGATCAAATCTGAAACCTGGGTCGGTGCCCTGCCTGGGAATCGAACCCGCCACCGCCTGGTGTGTGGGACGACAGCCCAACCAACCGAGCCACCTGGGCAGGGCCAAGGTCTGTTTACGAGTGCGCAGTGCGTACACCCGTGAACACGCGTGTACAGCTGCGGCTGTCCTGGCGCCCCGACGACACGGCTGAGCTCTCAGCAGGAGGACAGCCTGGGCCTCGGACGCGGCCTGCCTGATGCTGGTTGTGACTGTGCGCCGTGGAGCTTTTGACTGTTTCCTTAGTGTTTGGGAGCTTTGGTGACGCTGCGATTTGTGTTCCTCACCCAGAGAGACGGCGTCCTGCAGTACGTGGCGAACTTCCGCCTGCTCGCGGAGCTGTCCAGCCCCTGTGTGAACCAGCGGTAGGTTGCGGACAACAGTAATTATTCTAAACTCGTACCACTGATTTTTAGCCTGTGGGAAATTTTGTTTCCGAGACCCCAAAGCTCCTAGATGAAAGCAGGCGTGTGTGCCGGGCGCTGTCATCGCCACGTTCAGCGCCGTGAGCCCCGGACATGCGCGGCTTACATTTGCTCCACCCTGTCCTTTGGGCCCTTTAATCTGTCAGATTAGACTCCTCCCCTGCCACCTGCTGGAATCGTTTCCTGAGAGGCACCAATGACTCCAGTGACAGGGTCTCGTGGGCTCGGGGGCCTGTCCCGCCGTGTGTCTACCGGCTGCTGCCGGTCACCTCCTTACGCCCGACCCCACTGCTTCACGACACCACAGTCTCCGGGCTGTGGTCTTGTCTGACCTCTGTCTTCTGTGTGGGGGGCGGTCCCTTGAAGGCGGTGCTCCTGGTTCTGAGCCTGTGACCTTCTCCGGGCTTCTCCCTGGTCCAGCTGCTCTCAGGGTTCTAGCTCTCACCTGGTGGCTTGTTTTGGCATCATGGACTTTGCAGGAATTTTAGAATCAGATCAACTCAAGGTGAAGTTCAACCTTGGAGAAGGCATTTAGCATCTCTGCGCCCGTCTTCTCCATAGAAAGAGCGTATTGACTCTACCTGCTTCCTGGTGTTACAGTCAGGTGTTTTCTCGGCCCAGGGGCTCATCAGTTCAGCATGTCTACAGTGGACTGCCCCGGATTTCCCTCTGTGTTCTCCACATGGGGATCGTCTTCAACTGTGTCTCCCTCCCCGTATTTGGTCCGTTAGCATGTGCTACCAATCACCTCCTAATCCTTTCTGTCGGTCCCACCTCCTCTCCATGTCGGCTGTCAGCGCCTCCTCCCCTCTCGCCCAGGCCACAGTACGGCCTCAGACACTGGACCACCCAGGAAAGCAGCCCCCAGCCACATGTGACTACCTACATTTAATCAAGTGAATTAAAAACTGAGCTCCTCTAACTGGTCACATCTCATGTGCTCCATAGCCCCACGTAGCACTTTGTTGTTGTAGGAAGTTCTTTTGGATGGGGGAGGGGTGGGAGAGTGTCGAAGGTGAGTGTCCGGTAAACCAACGCTCGAGACCAAACCCCCACCTTCTTTATAAAGAAGTCTCGTTTCTTTACCACATGCAGCACCTGCTTGAGTCCTCTCTGTGGCTCCTGTTCGTAGGACAAACCGTGGGCTCTTCCTCCATCATTTCTCAAGACTCAGCTGGGGATGGTTTCCATCACATTGGAAAACCCTCTTCCCGGGCAGCGGGGGCCCCGCCCATGTGCTCAGGCCGCCGTGCCTTGGGATGGACACACTGCATTACAAAGTTCTCTCTCTTTTCTGTTTGTTTACCTCTGCATTTCAACAAATAGTGCTGCAGTGGAAGGCACTTTCTCCAAGATGAAGGTCCTGAACTCCTAGATTTCCAGAGTTAGTTTGTTAAATATAAGTATTTACACGCCTGAGAGAATCCCATTTGCCACCAAGATAAAAGCAGGGTCGGCTCCGGGCCCAGGCTCTGTGTCGAGTCCCAGCAGCAGTGCAGCATCCAGATTCCCACTGGGCTCTTTCCAGGGCTGTCACAAAGGTCCGGCTTGTTGCTCACAGCGACGCTCGTTAACATTCCCTCCACTCCTCTTGAACTTGCAGTGCCCGGGCCCCAGCTCTCCCAGGCGCCAGGGCGGCCTCTGACCCTTGCCCCCAGCTCCTCCGGCTCACAGGCCCGGCTCCGCGAGGCTTAGTTCTTTCTCCCTTCTCTCCCGTCTCTTTGTCTGTCTTCCTTTCTCTCCTGTGAGTCGGCCCTCACCTCTTTCCAAACGTGAATTAGAACAGATAAAGCCAACAAGTTAGACTGGATAATACAAAAACAATACAAAATACACAATACGCCAAAATGTTTTTATATGATTTGTAAATAGTGGAGTGAGTACCACAGCACATTAGCTCTCAGGAACCTGAATTGAAAGGTTCAGATCCCTTTAAGGGCAGATATTTCTCTGTGGGGCTAAGGGAGGCGACAGACGTAGACTCTGCTGTCCCTTCTCTGTACTTGGCTCACCAATACCTGGGATGGTGGTTACAGAGCGAGCTTTCCTCCACCTCAGCCCTGCACGTGTTGTCAGACTGCTAAGCCTTCATTTGTGGAATGAAAGAGGGTTCTCGTTTGATAAGAAGCTGTGGATTCCAGCAGAGTGAGTGGCCCCTCTGGCCTGGAGAGGGAGATGGGGACCAGCCCGTCAGGTGCTGTCTCACCTGGAGGTAGTGGGACTGGGCTGAGGCCGGGCTCTAGTCACGTGGGAAAACCGTTAGGAGATAAACTCAGTGACGGGACAGGACACCAAAGGGCATGGTCTTTGGTCTGGGCTTGTAGGTAATCACCTTTCCAGACAACCCACAGTTTGGAAAGTGTGAAGTGCTTGGAGAACAGGCTAAATATAGTGTCGAACTCTTGGCATCAGAGAGAAAGGCATCGAGGGGAGACGTGGAGAAGCCCCCAATTCTGATGGTGGCAGTGGAATGGGATGTCAGGGAAGGAGTACAAAGATTTCAGGAGGTGACCTGGACAGGGCTTGGTGACGACTGTAGGGATAGTCTAGGACGACTGCATGTTCTGACTCGGTGACAGAGCCCCTCGTGACCCCACTGAACAAGGGTGGGAGGATTGGGAGGGAAACAGGCGGTTTTCCGAGGTGGTGGTCATGGGGGGAGGGGAGGTCAGACATGGTGCAGGGCATGGATTTCAGGCATGTTGTGTTATAGGCACGTTTGAGAATTTGTGGTTAGTCAGGTGAAGAAATGTGGAAGCACAAGTAGAGCTTAAGAGAGGACTTGAAACCAGAGATCTGTGTGGGGTGCCGAGCCCCTGAGAGTGGACAAAGTGGCCTTGGCGTGGAGCACGTGGAAGGAGATGGTCCCTGCGAAGCACAGGTAGGTACGGGACAGGCAGAAGCAGCACAGACGGAGAGGGCAGAGGGAAGGCTGGGGGCCGGCAGTGCCACATGCTTTAGAAAGGCCACCTGGGACAAAGGCTCCGGTGAATCCACTGTCGTGGCTGTGGGGAAGCCACGGGTGACGGATTTCTTTTGGAGGGGAAGGCGGTCATATTGTGCGGGGCCGGGAAGGGCGGCAGGAACTTCTACAAGCAGAGGGAGATTTCTGAATTAGGAAGGACTGAGCATGTTGGTAAGGGCGGAGAAGGAATCCGACGGTGGATGGGGAACTGGATGGAGCAGGGGAAAGGGGGCACCTGAGTGACGGGGGACCCAGAGCAGGGGTGAAGAGGCAGTGAGCCTTGGAGAGGGCAAGAGACCTCTGCACTTGATGTACAGCTGAGAGTGTCTGAGGAGACGTTTTGCGGCCTTGGGCTCAGGGTTGGAGGACTGCGTGGTTACGATCCAGCACTACATCATTTATTTGGTTGCTGAAGTTGTTCCAGTTTTTGCCTTTGGGAGCTAGTTCCATTGTTTTCCCCCCCTTGGATATAACCTCACCCTTTTGTCTCTTGAGCACTTTCTTACTTCCTGGCACTAAAAAAACCCTAGATTTCTATTGCGTATTCTCTCTGTCCCAGCCGTAGAACCAGCTGCTTCTCAAGCAGTCCTGGTTCCTTTTGTGGAGAATGGTTCTAGACACCATGATCTGGGCCCGGTGTGCTCACGGCTACCGGGCATCATGGTCTGTGCCCTCCCAGCTGACAGCTGGAGTATACTAACCTGCAGGGCGTATGCACACATCTGTAACTGTTTCTACATGTGTCCTTTGCCTCTTCACATAAGTCTTAGGGGGATGTTCACTGAGTTTTTAAAACTAAAATTAAAATCATTAATCCTCAGAGATGCAGAGTAAATGTGATGTTTCTTAAATTTTCTCCAGGTGGTTCCTTGAAACTCTGAAGTATCCCAAGTTCTCCAAGGCTAACGTCGTCAACGGCATCCTCATGACCGTGGTGTTCTTTATTGTGCGCATCGCCCCCATTCCTCCTTTCTACGGCTTCCTGTACTCCACGGTGGAAACAGAGGCCTACGCCAGGCTGGGCCTGTTGATTCAGCGCTCCTGGGTATCCACGTGCTTCATCTTGGATGTGATGAACGTCATGTGGATGGTCAAAATTACAAAGGGCTGCCTCAAAGTCCTCTCTCTCATCAGACAAGAGAAAGCCAACGACAGAGTTCAGAATGGAAAACTGGACTGAACTCGGCAACCGATGATTGGTTCACCTCCTTACTACCCACATTACATCAACTGATATCAGCTCACCTGGTTACTACCCACGTTACATCGACTGATGGGGTGAATTCTTGGCATGTTCTTCTGCTTCCATATTAATTATATGTGTTAATCTAGGGTTTCAGTGTCTCTTTTTTAAAATATTTACCTGTAGCAAAGAGTAACTAAAATTTTTGTTTTTATCCCAAGATTTCTGATTTTCTTCTGCCTTATAAGCATGGATAAAAACTTAAAGGTTTAAATAAAAAGTTATAAATATAGTGGTGAATCTTTTCAGAGCTCTGTTAACCTGCATCTGCATTTTCCTCCGTGAAAAGGGGACTGTGGCCCTTCGCACAGGTGCCTTTCTGTTACCAATTTTGCTGGAAGAACGGGAGCTGCTCTCAAGCCTGTAAACAACTCTCAGCATTCTGTTGTTCTGTACTCCTTGCCTATGGCTGCGTAGGGTTTAATTTCTAAATTGCTGAAATGTTCTTTTTCTGAGGCTATTACAAGTGATGTGTTTTTCATTTAGATATGATGTCACCTATTAATGATGGAGCATTTTACTTCCTTTGGGGATATTTAATTAGTGGTCATGGAAAATATTTTCTGCATTTTTAGGTTCTTCAGACATCACTTTATTATTCCTATTTTTAGCATTTTATATTGCTCTTTTATAGTGAGGTTTAAGGCAGATCTTATAGAACTCTTCAAGAGATGAATGCCTCCTTCTAAAATGCATGTTATAGGTGACTACCAAGGCCAGTAGGAGGAATCACCAGGAAATAGCTTTAACACTCCTCTCAGCTTCCCTTGCAGTTTTTCTATGAAAAATGTTATTTCTATTTGCAAAACATGCCCAGAGTTCAGAACACAAAGTATTCTGTAATGTGTTTATCATGTTCCTAAGGTGAGTCTTGTTTTGATGAGACCAACACTACGAAAAAGTCAGTATTTGTTTTACTCAGAGTTTACACCCACACTTGCTTAGTTTGGAGGCTTTGAAATTTCCATCTTTCCTAAGGGACAGGAAAAAACCAGCTAATTTAATCCAGCTATACCGATCACCAAGATTGTTGTCTTACCTGACGATCAGTGGCTGGTGACTGCTTTGTTTGTTTTGTGAGTGTTGGCCTTGGTTCTGTTGTAGAACCATAAAGTTAGCTGTTACTGCCTTTATTTATCTTTCTCGAGTACTTGACTTTAGTAATAGTTCTTACCTAAGAAAAACAGAAATTTAATTTAACCGGTGGTGAATACTTGAATTCAAGCGAACCCAAACCAAAAGATGGTTCGCCTGCCCCTGCGCCGCAGGGCTCCCTCCGCCGGGGAGCGCGCTGCGCGGTCTGGGACCGGGATCCCAGCGGCGTCTGGGGCAGCGGGGCCTCCCTCAGCGCGGGTTCAGGATCGCGGAAACTCAGTAACCAAGTGAGAAAAGGAGCGTGGCTTGTTTCTGAAAGACTTAAAGTGATGTAAAATACAGGTACTTGTTTTTGGAGCTAATATTACATGGATAATTTGTTACTAAATTTAGTGCCTCCCACCTCCTAGGCACTTAAGCATGGGGGAGGGAAAACAGCCGTTTCTCTCGCTCTTTGGCAAGAAAACTGGCTTTTCAAAAGGAAAACGTTTATATTAGAGAACTATTTTGGAAATTAGTTCCTTTAGAAAGAAAGAAAACTTGACGTACATATTTTTGACTCTGAATACCTCTAGTCTCCGGACGCAGACCTTCCACGGCCGTCAGGGTGGCACGTGGAGCGCGCGCCCACGCAGGGTTTCCGTTCTTGCCGCGGCCCTTTCGTGCGGGCAGCGCCGCCGACCAGTCCCGCCGCTCCCCGCAGATGGGGGTTGAGACGCGAGCGTTTCCAGGGAAAGGCTGCGGTTCCCCGGTCAGCAGCTGCTGCTCCCGCCGCTTCCCGACGGCGAACCGCCTCCAGGCCCCGCACCCGCCGCGGCCGCCTCTGCAGCGCGCAGCCTGGCTGGGGGCGCGGCCTCGATCGCGTCCCACGGGCGCCGCAGCCGGGCGGCCTCGATCGCGTCCCACGGGCGCTGCACCGCAGCCGGGCGGCCTCGAGCCCCGTCCCCCGGGAGGCAGCCCGACTCCCGAGCAAGCGGAACGTTCGCGCCGCACTGTCGCCGCCATTTCGCACTCGACGCGCGTTGGGCGCCCGGATTCACTTCAAGGGCTCGGTGCCGGCCTGGCTTAACGACTGTTAAGATGGTTACAGACAATAAAAGCAGACGGGGACGCGTGGTAAGCAAGTCTTGTTTGGTAGAGAGACCTGCCAGCCTGGTCTTCGTGTGGGGTCGCCTAGAAAGTCAGGGTGCTCTCGAGACGTTGACGCTGAGGGGCAGCCCGTGGCGTGGGCACCGTGGGCGGCGCCCTCGGCTCGTTTCCCGGGGGGAGGTTGCGGCCGAGCCTTTGGCATGAGCCCCGTTTGCGTTTAAATTCAGGACGGCGTCGGCGGCGCGCTCCCGCCGTTTCTCCCTCGTGCCCGGCGGTTCTCTCCGGGACCCGCCTTCGCGGGGACCCGAGCGCTGGGCCCACCCGCGACCGCGTGCTCGGCGCAGTCGTCCCCGGAGGCCTACGGCGGAAAGCGCCGCAAGGCTCGCGCCTGTCGCCTCATCTCTAAGGGACACAAACGCCCCGAGAGACACGGTGGGAATAAACCCGCGCGGGTCCCACGTCCAGAGGCCTCTTGGCTCCAGCCGGCAACGTGCCCTTGACTGCGCTCGGCCCGGGCTCGTGGCTGTGGACGGCCTCCGCGCTGCTTCGTGGGCGGCCACGCGTGTGCCCTGAATTCCGGAGGGAGCGCCCGTGGGATACGCCGCACGGCTGTGGCTCCGTGTTTCTCGGCGGGTCCCACCCAGCGCAGCAGGGGACCCGCGTGTGTCCGGAGGCCGGGGCCCGCGCACGGTCCCGGCCTTAACCACGGCCGGTGGGCCGCGGACACGCGGAGGCTGCTGGGAGTGGGCTCGGACCCGGGGCAGGATGCGTGTGGGGCAGGGGCGAGGCGGCGGGCCCTGGGCCGGGGGGGGGGGGGGCACCGGACCCGTGTTCCCCGGGAAGCCCTGGGGCGCCTGCCGCACCCGGAAGCCCCTCCGTGGAGCCTCCCCGCGCCTCCCCCTAAGGCCCAAATGACGTAAGGCCCGAATGACGCCACCAGCACCTCCCACCTGCGTCATCAGAGCCTCCCCCACGTCACCAGCCCCTCCCCCACGTCACCAGCCCCTCCCCCACGTCACCAGCATCTCCCACGCGTCACCCGCACCTCCCACCTGCGTCATCAGCGCCTCCCTCCCGACGCCACCGCCTTTCTGCGGGGACTTCGGAGGCCTCTCCGCGCCCGTAAGCTCCCGGGTCTCTTGGGGCGAACGTAGACGGTCCCAAGAACGTTCTTGTTGAAAACGCGCGCCGCCGGCGGTGTGGGCGGCGGTCACACGAAGCTCCGAGGGTCACGAGGCGGCAGGAGGCGTCTGGCACCGGGTCGCGTGTGCGCACAGCCGCGGCGAAGCTCGTGACGCGGCGGCGCTGCGGGGACGCACCTGTAGCCGCTCTTTTCTGAAACCGGTTTAGCCGCGGGGGCGGAGGGACGCGTTTGGGCCGCGGAGCCTCTGCGGGCGGCGGGCGGGCACCCCGGGGACCCCAGGTCCGTCCTCAAGCCCAGGGCGGGCGGGGCCGCTGGGGCCCGAGGGTGCGACAGCCCCGGGCGCCCGCTGGGGGCAGCGTGCGGGGCCCTGCGCTTTCCTGCGCCAACTCACCGTCGCGTTTCTTTCAAAAACGGGGCGGCAAATGGCTTTATGCGGGTTTTCCAAGGACGCCGCCCCGGGCGCAGGCCTCGCGCCCCACGGAAGGAGTCCCCGCGCTGGGACCCAGTTTGGGTGGCGGAGAACTGGGCCGCTGCGGGTTTGTGTTGAACATGCTCACACCGAAAAAAGTCAGTAAAATAAAAATACATTTAAAAGAAAAAGAAAATGCTTATAACCCATGTCCCGGAGGAGCGGACACTTTCGACACCAAGCTCCGTGTTTAAGACCAAAGCCAAGGAGGCGTGTTTCTAAATCTCAAAGACACAAACACAGTGCCTGCGGCTGAGAGCTCGTAATGTCACCTGCCTATGAATGTCTTTGTCTGTGTATTTTTGTAATTCCTTCGGTAATTAAGGTACACGAAGGCATTTGCTATGTCTTGGCTAATGGAGCCTAAAAATATAAATAGAATGTGCTGTATGTTTTCATTTCCTGCCCGGTTGGCTTCCAGTTTATGTCTCCTTCTTAAGGGATATTTGCACCGATAACACGCTTGCTAACTTATAACTAGGATGGGTTATGAAATGTTTTGGTAATTATTAGAATTTGTAATAATTTTAGATGTAGATTTCATTTGAAAAATGCTACTTGAAAACTGCAGTAAATGCAGTAGCTGGAGTGATACATTTTTTTTTTTTTTGTCCTGAGAATATATAATGTTCATATTTAATGGCCATAAAGATTTTGGAAGTCTTTCAAAATAAATTTAACATTTTCAAGACCTCACCTCCTCATTTATTTCCAGAAGGCTGAAGAACTTTCGGTTTCTTGACAAAAATGTGAGCCTTGGTAATTCACGAATCAGTGTTATCACATTTATTGGCCACTAAACCAGCAATTTAGTTTTTTTATTGTGGTTCTGGTTGTGCTTTATGTGGGGGGACTAATAAAGATCCCCCCCAGCCTGAGCCCCACGCGGCCCCTTCCAGCCCCGCTGGCCGGCGGGACGCGTGCTCACCGGCTCTTCAGGGTTAGCACTTGGGCAGCTGTGCCTTTCTCTCCCCCGGGTGCCCTCTCTCCCCGGGGTGCCCGCTCTCCCCCGGGTGCCCTCTCTCCCCCGGGTGCCCTCTCTCCCCCGGGTGCCCGCTCTCCCCCGGGTGCCCGCTCTCCCCCGGGTGCCCTCTCTCCCCCGGGTGCCCTCTCTCCCCCGGGTGCCCGCTCTCCCCCGGGTGCCTGCTCTCCCCCGGGTGCCCTCCCTCCCCCGGGTGCCCGCTCTCCCCCGGGTGCCCTCCCTCCCCCGGGTGCCCTCCCTCCCCCGGGTGCCCTCCCTCCCCCGGGTGCCTGCTCTCCCCCGGGTGCCCTCCCTCCCCCGGGTGCCCGCTCTCCCCCGGGTGCCCTCCCTCCCCTGGGTGCCCTCCCTCCCCCAGGTGCCCTGCTCTCCCCCGGGTGCCCCGCTCTCCCCCGGGTGCCCTCCCTCCCCCAGGTGCCCTGCTCTCCCCCGGGTGCCTGCTCTCCCCCGGGTGCCCTGCTCTCCCCCAGGTGCCCTGCTCTCCCCCGGGTGCCCTGCTCTCCCCCAGGTGCCCTGCTCTCCCCCGGGTGCCTGCTCTCCCCTGGGTGCCCTCTCTCCCCCGGGTGCCCTGCGTCTCACGCGGCCTCCCCGGCCCGGCCAAGCTTGGCTGGCGCCCTGCCCCCCTCGCGGCCCCAGGACGTCCCGGGATGGGCAGCGGAGCCGCAGCCAAGCGGAGTGGGAATGGCTGGGCCCGAGTCACGCGAAAGGCCGAGCGAAGCCTGGCAGAGAAACGGCTGAGTCTCTGAATTAAAATAGCAGCGCCGCGGGCAGGGGACGGGCCACAGGCCACGTGCCAGCGCCCTCCCGCTGCCTCCCACAGCAGCCACCCTTAGGCCCCAGCCCTGGGCCTCACCCAAGTGCGCCGCGGGGCTCCCTCCTTTTCGGGGGGTCCTTAACCATGCCCCCAAAACGGTGATGCGGCGAACTGGCGACTCTTCCCGGGTCTAGAGACTGGTCACCGGACGGGTGTCCCGGGGGCTCCCCTGTAACTGGTTTGTCCGAGGCCTGTGCCAGCCTCTGCCCCGGGGGCCCGGTGTTTAGGGCACAGCGGTCCCCTTCCTTCCTTCCTTCCTTCCTTCCTTCCTTCCTTCCTTCCTTCCTTCCTTCCTTCCGTCCATCCGTCCATCCGTCCATCCGTCCATCCCTCCCTCCGACCCAGCCTCTGGTTTCCCCAAATCACCGCTGAGACCCGCCGAGGCTCCCCGAGCAGCTGGGGGCCCGCAGGGGTGCGGAGCGCGAGGGGGTGATGCGCGGGTTCCCCAAGCATAAAACTCAGGGAGCGATGGAAACTTGGGGACAGTGACACAGGAAGGGACAAAGGGCTTCAGTGGCGGGAGAGGTGCGCATTCCCCTTCCAGCGAAACAAAAACCCTGACTCCTCGGTGATCGCAGGAAGCCGGCCTTGCGCTAACGGCCCCTCACCTTGGTGGGCTCCATGTTGGGTGGTCTGTGGGTGTCTGTGTCTTTAGTGGCCCTGAGTGTGGGCTGCGGGGCGCTCGGTGGCCTCTGTGCAGAGTCCAGGGCAGGATGGACTGGGACGGGGTCCCCCTGACAGTGTCCATGTCTCTGACTTAGTTGGGTGGTTCACTTGTTTCCTGCGACTCGGTTGCTCTTTATGATAACTAGTCAAATGTGTAAATGTACCAGAGCTCGGAATGATGGCAGTGGCCTGCTTTTCGTGTGACAAACCCCCCAGTGATACCCGCAGAAACCACGTCAGTCTTGGCTGCTGCCCGGCGGAGGGCATCTCCACGTTGGAGACGTGAAAATGTGTAAGACGTGTGCACCCAAGGACTGGCCTGCCCACGGCAGACGGCCCCCCGCAGGTCCCTCACTTAGCAAAAACCCAAAAATTCCTAACAGGATTTAAAATACTGAGCTCATTTAGTGCATTAAACATATCTGAGTAAGCGCTCTTCAGTCTGTATAAAATGAGGTGTAGTGGTGTCGACACATGTGGCTTGTTTTTTACACCAATAGACTGAGCTCCTTGGCTCGGAACAGCCTGCCGCGTGAAGGACGGGTTGGTTTCCTTCGGTTCCTTCACGTCCCCTCCCAGAGACAGGTTGGTGCCACTTGATGACACTTGAGACCCGCAGCTCTTTCTTGCCAAGATTTGTTGTTATGACATAAAAGTCAAGCAGTGGCGAGGCTAAAAGATTTGTAAAGATACATTTCCTCAGTTTCCAAGCTGAGGGCATACTCAGCTCAAACTCAGAGAGAAGGCATCGTGCAGAGGTGTGAGGAACCTACTAACTCGTTTCCCCCAATATTTAAACACACACACGCTGAGGTGTGCTGTACGTAAAGTAAAAAGCACAGGTCTCAAAGGCTCAGTCAAAAAGCATAAACTCATGTAGCCACCACCCCAGTCAAGAGAAAGGACATTTCTCCGTGACACCCCCTGGCCCCTCAGCATAACCTGGTCTTTTAAGCTAAGTCACGAGTCCCCAGCATGTTGAAGCGTCAGAAAAACAGGAAAAACAAAAGAAACTTCTTAGTGACCATGAACTGTACAGCCACAGAGGAAAATCTAAGTTTTATAACTTCTTCATTTTAATGGCTGTGGCTACACTGTTTTGTATCACTACTAGTTCTTCCAGTGACTGTTATTTTTTTTAATGATTAATATTAATCTGAGTAGTAAATAAAATATAATCCCTAGTCACACATTGGGGTGGAAATACGACCTATTTCCAACCAGGCTGGATCTGGTACCATAGGGTGTCCGGTTTCCTCTTGCGACATAAACACCATATAGATTTACCTGCCACATGACTCCCTGACTTAGCCCAGAAATGTCAAAACTTTTCTGTAGCCCTGACCGGGTGGCTCCGTCGGTTGGAGCGTCGTCGGGTACACCAAAGGCTTGTAAATTCAGTCCCGGGTTGGGGCACGTGTGGGAGGCAACTGATTGATGTTTCTCTCTCTCTCTCTCTCTCTCTCTTTCCCTTCCTCTCTATAAAAATCAATAAAAACATATTCTCAGGTAAGGATTAAAAACAAACTTTTTTCGTGTGTATTTAGCTTTAATAATTTACTTCGAAATCTGTTTTTCTTTGTATATAATACAGTCCAGTAGAGTGGCAACAGTGGGCAACTGTTACTCAGATGTAAAAACTTTAATTTTTTTTTTAATCCTCAACTGAGGACATGCTTCTGTTGATTTTAGGGAGGGGGGAGAGAGAGAAGCATTGACTGGCTGCCTCCCACACCCGCCCCAGCTGGTGGTCAGAGGACTCCCACCAACGAGCCAGCCGGGGCTAAAAGGTTACTGTAAAGGTGGCGACATACATGTAGTGTACATTAGTAATTGTTACATATTATTCGTTTATATATTACATCCCTTTGACTCTGTGGGGCCTTGTCAGGGGCCGTCCACTACTCCCTCTGTTCATTCCTCTTTTTCCTCATTAATCTGAGTGGGACTCAAGCGGAGACGTTGCTTAATTCTGATGTGTGTCAACGTGTTAAAGGGATCACAGAGCCCGGGGGAGTCCGGGCAGAGTGAACCCCAGCCTGTTTCCGCCGACCCTGGGCCCACGCACTCGTTCAGTCTGCTTTACTCCCCACACATCCGGTGCCGTTTGTATGCCGGTCACTGTGCTAAGATTTGAGGACACCCTGAAGGTGGGGCTAGAAGAGTGAGGCTCCCGCCACATCAGCGATGTCAGCAGAGGGAAGAGGGGTCCAGACACAGGCTCGGGGGCAGGGGTGGGAGTCAGACCTAAAGAGCAGGAATTCATAGCAAGGACCAAGTGTGGGGGGACATCCCAGTGGCAAGAGCCTGGCTTTGCTTTATCTCAGAGGATGATGCTCTTTTTTTTTTTTTTAAATGTCTTTTTTATTGATTTCAGAGAGAGGAAGGGAAAGCAGCAGAGAGAGATTACCCCGTCCTGGTAGGATAGTGTTGCGAAGGAAATTGTTTTCTGTTTCCTCGGCTTAGTTTTTCTCCCGACTAAAAACAGAACAAAGGGAAAACCACATCAGGGAGATACAGAAACCCGACCACAAAGGGCCTATTGTTCGGATCCGGATGTGCGAGGAAGAAGGCTGGAGCGCCTGTGCTTCTGGGAAGGACGTGACCGTCATTGTCACATTCCTGAGGGGCAGGAGGCATTCTCAGGACTCCCCAGATTTCAACAGAACGCTGATTACCAAGCGGCGACCTTTGAAGGCCCGCCTCCCACTAGGCCGCAGCGTCCCAGGCGTCTGTGCTGCACACCAGCAGCGTGGGACCCGGCATCTGGCACAGGGAGATGCTCCGTTAATGCGTCTCCTCCCCTCCTGTGACCGCCCTGTCACTCGGCCCAACCAGATGCCCTGCCCCGTCTCTGATGGCCCTCCCTTCTCCTGGCAGCACATGGGTCCCCCTGCCCCAGGAAAGTCGATGCCTCTCCCAGACCCGACGGGGGCTCCGGAAGGGCAGCCACTGTCTTGTCCTTTCACGGACAGCCCGAGACCTCACAGAGTAACCAGCGTGGGGTAGGGGCATCATCCCTCTGTTGAGTCAGCAGTTGTATGAAGAGCTCATAAACTTTGCAGTGAGTTTATCTGCGTCAACAGATGTATATTGAATTTCTAATTTGCCAGGAACAAGACATGAGGATACCGAGGAAAACAAGACAGACGGCCCCGGCTTCGTGGGACTGAAACTTCTAGTGGAGAGAAACATTCACAGACAGTGGCAATGTAATGAAAAAATATGACAGGACCGATGAACAGAGTCGGGGTGGTGGGGGTGGAGGGATGGGGAAAGGCTGACGACATAACCTCTCAATCAAAACTCAGCTCCGGGTGGCGGGGCTGCCAGCTGTCTCCCAGGGGTGCTTTCTCTCTCGCCATAATAAGAAAGGAATAATAATACTTTCTTCCTCTACTTTTAGCTGGGTGCATGGCCCCCAGAATGAAAATGACATTTCTCAGGTGGGACCAGTCATGCCACTCAGTTCAGCCGTGGGATCGGCTGGGGTCTCATTCTCCTGACCAGGTGTAGACCTGGTGGCTGGAGCTCCGGAGCCACCCTGGACCACGACGTGACCATGGGGACCCACGCTGCGCAGGGAGCAAGAGGAGCTTGGGTCCTTCCACCGCGGGCCCAGGGCCTGTCTGCCTCCCTGCACTTGACCGCCTCAGAAGACCACGTGTATCTTGTTAAAGCTCTGAGGTTTCAGGCTCTATTTTTCTCACCTGAATGAACCTCGAGCCCTACGTTGGTGCTTTGGAAACCCATGTTCCTAGCACAGCAAACATCTGTATCCTCTGGGAAGTCCTGTGGGGGCACACGCTGTCCCAGACCCCGCTGCCGACCGTGTCTCCATAGTGAACTCTGGGCCACTGAGGAAGTGTGGTAACCCCCGTGCCCTCGGGGGCTGAGTGCACTTGGACCAGTGTTTTCACTCGTCTAGATTGAGGGCGGGAGTGTTTGGGACGGGGGTGTGTGGCTTTCATCTCTAGGTCTCAACACGCAGCCCGCAGAGGAGAGTTGCGCCAGCGGCGAATGCACCCAGGCTTGGTTTACGAAATGAGTGAAGATGGAAATGCTTCAGATACAACCAGGAGACAGCTTCGTGGAGTTCAGGTTCATGGAGCAAGTTGGCATTCGATGCCGTGCTTGTTCTTAATGATTCTCGAAGGCCGTTTTCCTCTTACAGTCTTTATATGATAATTGTCCCATCACTCCGCACTCCAGTATTAGGATTCTCGGCTTTTTTTTTTTTTTTGACAGGCTACTAACCCTTAATCTCTCCTGCTACTCTTTAAATTGTGGGTTCTCACGTCTATGCCCAAGTGGGGTTGGACTTAAAATATCAGAATAGAGCTGAGAATTTAATTCTACGCACTGCTCCCGGTAAAGTGAGAAGTGTTTTCCCAGGAGTGCTCAAAGAACTGTCTCCTGGGCTGGTGGTTTTAACAGGAGGTGAGAGATTTAAAACGTCTCCTCCTTGGGGAAGCAACTATTTAGGAAAGCTGTATGTATAAATAATATTGTTCTAGCAAATCATACATTTTTACAGGCGGGGAGTGGGGGAGATAGAGACTCTGTTCTAAGTAGAATTCATCCATACGTCTAGACATTCAGTCCACATTTAAACATTTAGCATTTTCAGTAGCCCATGAATATCAGAAAATTCATTACATTAAGGTAAGCTCTGGATATTTGACATGCAGCTGGTATTTTCATAGTGGGGGAAATATCAGGCTGACATGCGGTGTCTGCGATGATCACTCCCAAATGTCAGAGGGCAGTGCCCTCCTCAGGGCCTCAGGACCGGCCAATTTAAGAGACATCCCCACTGACTCCTATTTGAACATGCTAAATGGAGTCAGAGAAACAGTTGAAAAAGTCAACGGAGGAAGGAAGAGCAAAGAAAAAACCTGTTGAGGAAATTTTAACTAGAGGGATGTAGTCATATCCATTTCCTGGACCCCGTGGGCAGCGGGCTTCGCCACGGCCTCCTGACACTGCTCACAGCCTTGCTAACTGCTCGTATTTCACTCGTATCACTTACATTGAATTCGGGAAATTAAAAGTAAGGTATGAACCATCTGATTTTTTTATAGATTAATAAATAACTAAATCCATATTTCCTATCACTTTTAATACTAACATTGGGCTTTGAACTAAAATAACCTTGTAATATTTTAAATAAGAAAATGTATTCTTCTGTCCACCAAGCTCTTTAGCTGCTAATTATAAACCTCTGTCTCTGCTGCCGATTTGGAAATAATTCAAAGGAGCTTTAAAAAAAATTTGACGTTAAACAAATTGGCCACATCAGAGATAACTAAGTTTAAATAAACCTTTGTCTTTCCAGTTGCACGCACGGCATTGCTCTTATTTACTCGGGGTCGCTGAAATCCCACGGCGTCCGCTGCAGGCGTTGCTCCGGCAGCCTATGGGGTAGATTCCTCGGTCCTGGAAGCGGGTGTCTCCCTAATTGAAAACCTCTCTTTAGCAGCAGTGGGAACAGGGTTGATGGTGGTAACAGGGATTCAGTCTTACAATCTGCCCGGCTGGTTCTGACCTTTGTAGGTCAATGACCCGGGTCACCCTGCAGCCATCTAAATTCCCAGACCTATCTCCCAAAATGTTATTTCTGACACAAACAAAAACTGTGGGACTCCTTGAGCTGGGCCAGTTACTTCTGACAGCTGCCAAACTTGAAACGTGGTACTCCAAGGACGAAAGGTTTTGCCGGGCAGGTGTGGCCCAGTGGTTGAGCCTCAGCCTATGATCCAGGTGGTCACAGCCGAGTCCTGGTCGGGGCACATGCCCGGGGTGCAGGCTCGGCCCGGGCAGGGGTGGGCACGAGGCAGCCGAAGTGTCAGGCTCTGGCGTGGATGTGTCTCTCTCTCTCAGAAATCAATAAAAACGTAAACAGAAGGTTTTGGCCCAACCTCAGCGGGTCGCCAGACAGAACTCCCCTTGTGAGCTGGAAGCAGGTTGGCCGTCGGGGCCGTCACTTGCTCAGACGCTGAAACTTCAGCGCCGGGTTCAAGGACGATCCTTTCAGGAGGCGTCACAGCCCCACTGTTCTGAAGGCGCCGAGCTTCACAAATTAAACTATTGAAAGCCCAGCTGTGCTGCGTCTACACACTTGGTTGTGCCCCCAAAGGCCGGGGGTTTCACGGGCGGCGGGCAGGGGCCGGTGGGCACGTGGGCGCAGAACTTCCCACAAGGTGGGGCGGCGCGGGCACCTCGGGCGGGCCCGGCAGGTCCGGCCTTTTGCCCCAGGGGAGGCTCAGCGCGCGCGGTGAGGGCTCCAGGGGCCGGGCCGTCCGTGGTCTGCCCCCCTCGCCAGTCCCCGCCCCCAGCCCGTCCCGCTCGCTTCTCTCCCAACCACGCGCCGTCGCCCACGGGCCCCGCGAGGTCAGGGCTCTGCCGCGGCCGCGACCCCGCGCGGGGCCCGGGCCTCCAGGAAAGTCCCGCGGAGACGCGGCCCCCCCCGCGGCGCTCGGGGCGGAGACGCGGGCGCCCCCCGGTGGCCACTGGCGGCTGCGCGGGGCCGGGCGGCGGCGGAAGGGGCGGCGCGGGGCGCGGATGGCGGGGCCGGCGCGGGAGGAGCTGCGGGCGCTGGCGGCGATCTTCTGCGGGCCGCGCGAGTGGGAGGTGCTCAGCCGCTCAGGTGACCAACGCGCGGGGGAGGGGGGCGCGCCCCGGGGCCCGAGCTGCGCGGGGGGCAGGCGGAAAGGGGGGCCCCCCTTACGCGAGACCAGCGCCGCGCCCCTGCTGGGATCGGGGAGCCTGCGGCCCAGCTCGGGCGCCCCCCTCCGGCGGGTCCCGGCCTCCGGCGCCCCACGCGCCCATCGGGCTCCCCGCGCGCCCACCCCGCTCCCCCAAACTCTCGGAGCGCCCAGCTCCGGCGCCCGCGGGGCCCCCGTGGAAGGCGCTGCCCCGCGCTTCCCGTGACCGTCCCGCGCTCACCTTAAAAAGAGGCGCCCCCTGACCCCGCGTCTAAGCCCAGCCCCCCGGTTCCGCGCCCGGCGCCCCCTGGAGGCGCCTCGCGTCGGGTCCCCTGGCGGCGCTGGGCCGTCCGGCCTCTGGGGGCGCTCTCCGCGGTCGGGGCGCCGGGGCCTGGACGCGCCCGGCCGGCGGGGGCGCGGTGACTGTCGCTGCGCCTCGGACCCCCGCGCTCGGCCCGAGCCTCCTCCGTCCCGCCTCCCAGCCGGTTGCTTCTCGGGGGCCCCGGGGCCGCGGTCAGGCCTCGTCCGCCTCCACTCGGGGCCCGCGCCGTCTCCAAGGCCCCCGCCCCGTGCGCCAGGAGCGCGCGGCTTGGATCGTCCCGGGCTGGTTTTTGGGGGGCAGCTGACACCGCCCCCGTCCCTGTCTGCGCCTTAAAAGCCCAAACTGCGCTTTAGGGAGCAGGACGCGGTGCAGACGGCCGTCCATTCCCGCTGGGCTCTGGGACACAGCGTGGAAGTTTCTCGCGTGGGGTTCGGCCTGCTTTTCCGTGCCCCCCCCCCCCCACAGTGGCAGTTGGCTGTCTGGGCGCAGCCGGCTGTGCGCCGGGAGCTGCGGGCGCCTCTGCCCAGGACCGAGGCGGCTCCCGGCCCCCACGCGTGTCTTCGTCCGCTCCTCTCAGGGGCGGTTTCTATCGTCCACTCAGGTTCCCTGAGCACCGCTGTGCCCCAGGCTGGGAACCAGTTACTGGAAGGGGCCTGCTTTCTCCTGAGAGCCTCGCCTGCCTTTTTTTTTTTTTTTTAATATATTTTTTATTGATTTCAGAGAGAGGGAGGGAGAGGGAGAAAGAAACATCCATGATGAGAGTCATTGACCCGCTGCCTCCTGCACGCCCCCGACTGGGGATCGAACCTGCGACCCCGGCATGTGCCCTGACCGGGAATCGAACCCCCATCTCCTGGGTCCTAGGTTGATGCTCAACAGCTGAGCCACGCAGCCCGGGCCTGTCTTTTTTGTTGTGGTTGTTAATCCTACCCTAAGGATATTTTTTCCCCATTAATTTTTTTTGAGACAGTGGAAGGGAGGGAAGAGGGGAGAGAAGGAGAGAGAGAGAAACACCAATGTGAGCGAGACACGATTGGTTGCCTCGCGCTTGCACCCCGGTGGGGGATTGAGCCTGCGAGGGAGAATCGAACCCGTGACCTTTCCGTGGGCAGTGCTGTGGGCCGAGGCTCCAACCACTTAGCCACAGTGCCCAGGGTGAGCTTAGCCTGCCTTGTATCGTCCTCAACAGTTGTTTTAAATAATCTGATAGTAGGATTTTCAGTGGCTATATAATATTCTATCTTATAAAATACCAACCTATTTTTCCAAATTGCTCTTTAAAAAAATTAAAATTGTTTGCAAATTTTCTCTTATAAAAATCATTTCTATCCAATCATAGTAACTGCATAGCTTTAATTTTTTACTTTTAAATGTTTATCATAAAACTATGTTAGAGGGCATGCGTGTGATTGTTTCTTTGAATAACCTTCTAGAAGCAGAATTAGTCAATAACACAGATAATTGATACATGCTACCCAACTATCCCTCACAAATTCTACCAAAGTTTATGCTTAATAATATCATCATAATTTACTGCAAAGCATTATTCTTTAAATTGCCAACTTGGCAAAATATGATGATACCGAATTTAAAAATAAAATAGAATCCATATGCAAGTATTTCCTCCCTCATCCTGTTTCCTGTCACCTGTTCTGATTGGGTGGCATCCCCAGGTCCTCCTCTCACCCACCGTCTCCACTGCCCTCTTATTGCCAATTGTTTTGGCCTGAGGCAGCCTGCTGGCAGCGGTCATCAGATTCCCCAAATCCCTTTATTGTGGCTCAGCTGGCAATATTCTGGAAGATCACACCCGTGATTTCCCACCACTCCCGAAAGAGGCTGAGTGGCAGTGACCTGGGTTGTGACGACCCGGCTGTAGGGTGCTGCTGACCGGTCAGAGAAAACCAGAAAAAGTTAAGTGTAGGAAGAGAGCACCATTTCTTAGTATCCAGAGCACTATGGGCCTTTGTCTGCTGTTTAATTAAGCGTGACTTTGAAGCCATGTCTCCTAATTAATTTAATTCTGTGTTCTGGCATCAATAAGTAATTGAATTTTAAAGGAATTCAGTGTAACAGCCTAGGACATGTTGTTGCTGAGAGGTTCATCGGAGAATAGAACAATTTGGTGATTGAAAAGGGGCCGTGTGATGTTGGCAGCTGGGGTGGAGGGAAAGGTGAGGGCTTCTGTACCAGGCCACGGTAGACAGACCCTGGGCTGCCGGCCACCCCCCCCACCATCACGTCAGCCCGGGTCAGAGGACAGAAGTTGCTACCAGAAGGTTCTGACACCACCAGGTGTTTCCTGGCCTCCCCCAAGCAGGCGTCTCCTTGCTGCCACTGTGACCGTTACCCTCACTCACACTGATCCTCGCAGGTCTGGAGTGAGACAGGGCGAGTCCGGGCCGTCGCTGGGCCAGGACAGTTGTGACCCTGGGCACCCAGGCACCCCAACTCCCTGGGCACCCCCACTCCCACACAAGATTCCAGTGTCTGCTTTGCTGTGGGCTAGCCACCAGTGACCCTCCCTGGATTGAGTGGGAACTTCTAAATTATTTACTGATTTTATAAATACATGGTGCCATATCTTTGCAGGTTCCTACAAGTTCATTAGGGGTTTCCAGAATCAGTTAAGTCTGGGAAGAAAAACATTTTATGCTGGGCAATCTTTCTGGTAACCTGAATAGAAGTGGGGGGAGGGCTGGTGAGGTCCTGGGGGCCCGTGTGCGGAATCCATGAATGTGCCTGCGGGTCGAAGGAAACAACCTGTAAGTCAGGGCTTCTCACTTGTGTGTCTCTTCCAAAGAGAACTCAGTTTTCATCTGAAAAATACATTGGCACAGGAAACAGGCACTTTGACTTGTTGGTGTTCGGGTCAGAGCGAGTGCCACGCAGCTAACGAGCGGTCCTTTTGGATGCCTTGCAGAGACCGAGGGCACCGTTTTCAGGATCCTCACATGCGCCGAGGGCCCAGCGGGTGCGGACATTCCCTTGGCACTGGTGTTCCACCTGCCGGCCGCCTACCCCGCGTGCCCGCCTGGCATCTCGGTCAGCTCCGAGCGCCTGCCCCGGGCGCAGCGCGCGGCCGTGAGGGACAGGCTCCTCGAGCAAGCCCGGGCCCTTCCGCCGGAGCCGATGGTCCACCAGCTGGTTCTCTGGGTCCAGCAGAACCTCAGGCACATCCTCGCCCCGCTGGGACCGGGAGGTGGCCCTGAAGAGCGTCCTGCTGCGGCGAGCGTGACAGGGGACGAGGGGCTGTGGATGACCCTCCTGCACTTGGACCACATGAGAGCGAAGACCAGATACGTGAAGACCCTGCGGCAGTGGGCGTCCGATTTGGGGCTGACGGGAAGGCTGATGTTCATGGGCAAAGTCATCCTGATTCTCCTGCAAGGACACAGGGACAGCATCAAGGTGCCCGAAAGTTTCATGTCCAAGGGAAATTCAGCTGTTTTCTGTTAAAATGATGTGTCTGTAAATGGGGTTAACAACAAGCGGATTCAGGGTTTCTGCTTTCACTCTCACCATACCAACCGGTCTCCATTTTTATTTTTAATTTTTTTAAATATATATTTTTAATTGATTTCAGAGAGAGGAAGGGAGATGGGGAGAGAGAGAAACATCAGTGGTGAGAGAGTCATTGACCGGCTGCCTCCCGCAGGCCCCGACTGGGGATCGAGCCTGAAACCCGGCACCTGCCCTGACCGGGAATCGAACCGCGACCTCCTCGTTCATAGGTCGATGCCCAACCACTGGGCTACGCCGATGGGGCACACAGGCCTCTGTTTTTAAAGAGTATCTTTAACTTCTAATTAAAACCACGCACTTGAAAAGCTTGAAGATTAAGTATAAGGTTCTGTTTAAAAGTCACGCCTCTCCGCGTGGGGAGAGGCCGTCGGACGTCTCTGGGAACTGGTGTTTGCCCTGTAACGGCCTCAGCTGTGTCCACCCGCACCCCAGGTTGCTGCCCAGTTACCTTTCCTCCCTGAGTGAGGCTCGGAGGTGTAGGCTTGCGGGGCTCTGCAAAAATGGTGCTTTGTGGCAGTGAAAGGGACAGTCTGACTCTAGCTGGCTCCCTGTGATGGCCGGAGAGAGGAGCCCGTCCCCCCCGCCGAGTCGGGGTGCCCCGTGGGTGCAGGGGGTCATCAGGCCGTTGCCGCCCGCTGGCTTCCCGCCCGACCCGTCTCAGGTCCTCGCTCTGAACTCGCCTCACCTGTGCTCTGTGGGCCCAGACGAGGGAAGGGCTTGTTACAGCTCACACCTTAAAAGAGCCGCAAATCGCCGAGTGAGCTTTTGCTTTCAGAGGGCCCGGGTCGGGAATCAGCGCGGCTGAATTTATTGAAAGCAGACGGAGGCTGCACAGCCCATGATCTTAAGGATTTCTCCCCACCAAACCCGTCCGGCGCCTGGTTACCCAGCTCAGCGCCGGGTACAGCGGGTAGCGAGCGACAGCGAACAGCTCAGGTTTAATGCAGACCCGGGCTTGGGGTCTGACCTAAGAGCCACATATTTTAGGTGATTTATAATAGATCTATAAAACCTGGTCCTTTCGGGTAAGGTACTGGCTGGCAAGATGGATGCAAGTTATTTTTCTTGCTCGTATTTCCCCAAAGGCTCCGGTTTTTCTCTTAGGCAGCCCAGGAGTCTGGCTGAATGCAGCCGCCGGGCAGATGTTCGACTGGATCCATCAATTAATTAACAAGTATTTATTCATATGACTAGGGCTCGGCTACTGTAGGGAAATTGCACTTTTAAAGGAGTTATTTCTTTTTTATTAACTGTCCCTGAAATGCCATTTAACGTACATATGTCTGTTAGATGTTTATAAGGCTGCAGATGAGAACCGAGAGTTACAGATCCCTGTTAACAGACACCGTCCATTGGGAAGGGGGGGCCCTGCACCTCGAGCGCCACTCAGACGCTGGCGTGATAACAGTAACGGTGACCGAGGCTGGTACTCTCAGTGCTTTGCACGTGTCAACTCATTGAATCAGGAGACTTCGCCATAGGTGGGGAGCAGGTGCCCGAGGCCCAGAGGACATAGGTAGCCAGCCCAGGGCCAGAGCTGGGAGGCATCCAGTCCAGGATTAAACCCGAGTCAGCTGATGGCATCACTCTTACCTCCTGGTCCCCAGCCCTTCGTGCCGCCCAGGGTGTAAAAACACGCCACCTCTCACCGCCTGATCCAGGGGAGAGGGCCCCCAAGGCAGGAAGCTCAGCCGGCAGGTGCACGGCTCCCTGCGAACCAGGACTTGGGACTCAGAGCGCAAGGCGCCCCTGACGTCCTGCCTTGTCGTCTAGGAGTACTTGGTGCTTCAGAAAACCTCCAAAGTCGACGTGGACTCGAGCGGGAAGAAATGCAGAGAGAGAATGGCCAGCGTGCTGTTGGAAACCAGGGTGCAGCCGGAACACACGAGGTATTTATTGTTCATTCCCGCTGCGGGTCCCCGGGCCACCCGGTCGCCGATTACGTTCAGACACGTTCGGCTCATTCACCGGTTTCTTTTGTGCCGTGCAGGTTCCTGGGGTTCGAAGTCAAGGAGTTTTCATCGTTGGATGAGTTACAGGAGGAATTTGAAACCGCGGGACTTGCTGAGCTGTTCTCCGAGTGTGTCCTCGGGCTGGTGAAATGAGATGGGAGACAGGCCTTTTCTTTGGGAAACAGCCGTGTTTTTCAGTTTTTTTGTTGTTTGCATTGGATTTTGGGGGTGGATGACTGAAATAACTCAGAAAGGAATGATTTTAAAGTTTCTGTGAAGCAAAGTGGTACAAAAGCGGATTCTGCATGTGGAATATTACACAGTAACAACGCCTGCGTGTTTTTTTTTATGGCAGTTAAGGCTGGGTTTAGTGGGTGGAAAATTCCTTGTGAGATAACTATAAAAAGACGATGGCAAACGAGCCCTTGTGTTCACGTAGAGGATTTGTTTGCAACTGTGCAATTTTCTGGCTAATTTTCTTGTAATGAAACAATTTTTAAAAAGAGATTTGTTTCCATGTTTACATTTCTCATGTTTACATTTTTAGCATTTGATCATGATTTTCTCCCATTTATCTTATTATGTCTGATGTTTTAAGTTGAGTGTTAAGAAAAATGTAACACTGATTTCTTTGTAGAATTGCATAAATCTTTTGTTAGATTAAATACCAACCAAAGAGGTTCTGTGGAATTTAATTTACAGTTGCTTTCATTGGGGTCCCAGATCATCACGATACTTGCTGACTAACCGTAAGACTAGAGAGTCCATTGAAATAAAAAATATTTTGTCCTTTCAGCTCATCTAAAGCCTCAGTTTGCTTCCCACCATTTGTTTTTTGGCTAAATAGCTTTTTCCCCAACAATCTTGGTCATATGTTTCAGTTTCTTCAGGTCACCTGGTGTGATGTTGCTTTCCTCCTTCCATTCCTCTGTTATTAGTCAGGGTTTTCCAGAGAAACGGCCAACAGGATATATATTTCTGTTAAGAAGTTGGCTTTAGCGTTATAGTGGGTGGCAAATCCCAGATCTGCAGAGTTGGCTGGGAGGCTGGGGACCAGGGAATGGCCAAGACTGCAGCTGAAGTCTGAAGACTGTCCGCTGGCAGAATTCCTCTTGCTTGAGGGGGGTCAGTCTTTGGTTCTATTCATGTCTTCAACTGATTGGATGAGGCCCACCCACATATGGAGGGCAATCTGCTTTCCTCAAAGTCCAGTGATTTAAATGTAAAACTCACTCCAGAGCACCCTCCCAGGAACATCCAGGATAATGTTAGACCACACATCCGGGCAATGTGGCCCAGACAAGTTGACAGGTAAAATTAACCACCATGCCTCTCAAGAAATATCCCGTCTGTGGACTCAGTATTAGAGGGAGGAGCCTTTCAGTTCGTATCTGCTTAACTGTGTCAGCCTCTTCCTCCCGTGCGTTCACTGCTACAAAACAGTAAATACTGATGTGGGTGTTGGGAGTGCTGGTAAGAAAGATACCGTCTACCAAACAAGTTAACAGCTTGACAAACTGTAGTTTGCTTTGGCCTGAATGGCTTCTCTTGAGTCAGAACAGGCCACAGTGATAGATTGTGCAAAAAGCTACGTTTCTATGGGCATAAGAGGGTAAAAAATGTGGACTCGAGGACAGATATTGATTTTTTTTTTTTAAGTGAACTCACTTGCTTTGGGGCATCTTTCCAGAGCTCTAAACTGGTGTTTGCTCAGTTCACTGTTGGCGACAGACACCCTGAAGTGATGCTAGGAGGGAGTTCTTGAACAGAGCTCCCTCCCAGGTGAACCCCAACTGGTGCATTTTGAGGGGCCTGCTCACCTGCTTCGCTGTCATTGAGGGTTACTGGCCTCTGCTAATCTCAGCAATAGACCTTTCGGGCAAGTAAGAGAGCCCTGTTATGAAGAGCTAGTGATTTCCCAAGACGCATGTATGTATTCTTCCCCTTCGCCATTCCTCGGGAACCGCGACCATTTGCAAAGCTTTATCCCCTCTGTGTAGCTGGGCCTCGGTTTTACGGCTCAGGTGCTGACCTCTCGCCCAGCTCTAAACACTTGTTTTCGCTCTCTGCCCGAGAACATGACCTAGGTGTCCCAGCCCCGCACAGCCAATGGGACTAAGCGGACTCGGTGACCGTCCCAGTGTCGTCCTTGTTGGTCTTGTTACTGAAACTATCCCTGGTCTCCCAGGATTAGCCGCGCGTTTTCCTCCGACTCTACCCTCACTCCCCTGCTTCCAGGGGAGCAGGAGAAGTTATGATTTTTGATAAATTGTTCAAGCACCTTGGGAAATGAAGGGCAGTGATGGGCCTGGAGCTGCCACCTATTTAAAGGGCTGCCATGGAGAGATGCAGGTACGGATCTCGCTGCCCCCGAGGCCACAGCCGTGGTGAAAAGCTTGGTGACAGGCCACTAACGGGGAAGGAGCCCGCTTTTTAAAATTAGATTTGGAGCCATGAAATTTAAATTTATACTACTAGCTCCAGAGTTGCTCTTTCTATTGGATTTTCTTTCTTTTTAATAGATAATAAAATGATTATACCAGTAGGTAAACCTTTCTGGAGAGACTGTGTGCTTTCTCTTTAGGTTTTGTAGACTTAATCTTCCTGCCCAGCCGGCATGGCTCAGCGGTTGACCTGTGAGCCGTGAGATCGCGGTTTGATTCCCCGTCAGGGCACATGCCAGGGTTGTGGGCTCGATCCCCAGCAGGGGGCGTGCAGGAGGCAGCCGATCAGTGACTCTCATCGTTGATGTTTCTGTCTCTCCCCCTCCCTTCCTCTCTCTGAAATCAACGGAAACGTTTAAAAAACAAAAATAAAAAATTTAACCTCCCTAAGCTAGGCCTCGTTTGGTTAAACATACAGTTTGCAGTTATACAGACTTCAGAAATAAAAATATTCGTACAGCGTCTCATTGTTACAGTTTTTGGGTATATGGACGTGTCTGCTTTTATTTCAGCATTAGTTAGTGTTTCTAAACTTCATAGCATTTTCCTCCAGCAAAGAACTGTGTCTTTTCTGAGAAGAAGAAAAAAGGGACAAACTTGCTTATAAAATGAGGCCGTGTTTGCATATTAATTAGGAGGTCTTTGAACTCTAAGAATAAAACCCGTTAATGCTTTGGATACGGAAGAATTATGCATTCAAGGAGTTTAATTTTATGCTAATAGTGCAACAAGCTTTCCATTTTTCTGTTTTGTTTTCGTTTCCTGAAGATAATTTAGTGCAGACAGCCCGTCCCCACACTGCGCAGAGCGTGTCCGACGGCTTCCCCATAGTTAGATCCTATCGGCGACCCCATTGTAAATCTCTGTTACCCATGGTTTGTAATTTTATTGGAAAAAACCCACTGCAGGCAGAAACTCAACATGCGGTTTCAGGCTACAAGCTACATTTCTCTTTTAAAGATTGCTTCCTCTATGTAATTTCATAGTTCATGGAAATGGAGGAAGGCTCGTCCTGGGGCCGGTTTTGAACATGCCAAACAGATCGTCGTCTAGAAATAAAATAACTTCTAAGTAAGAGGAGCCGATACCCTATTATTGGCCCTAATACTATAACATTTAACCCAGAGAGAAAGACCACAGTGCGATGTGCGAGTCCCGTCTCTGCAGGGGGAGCGGGCCTTCTGTAGGACCCGGCGGGGTGGGGGTGTTGGCTGAGGAGGCGCGTGTTTCATCTCGGCCCGCGACTCCTTCCCGTGGGTGTGGGCTGAGGCTGCGGAATCGACCTTCCGTCGGACTGAGATGGGAGGGGCGGGGTGGGGAGGGGCCTGCTCAGAGTCCTTTACTTTGTCTGCCATGCGATTCTTTTTGGGGGGAAAGGATTATTTTTATTTATTTTTAAAATATGTTTTTATTGATTTCAGAGAGAGGAAGGGAGAGGGGAGAGAGAGAGAAACATCGATGAGAGAGAAACACCCATCGGCTGCCTCCTGCACACCCCCTCCTGGGGATCAAGCCCGAAGCCCGAGCTTGTGCCCTGACCGGGAATCGAACCCCGATCGCCTGGATCCTAGGTCGACGCTCAACCGCTGAGCCAGGCCCGGCCAGGCTAGAGTGACTATTTAAATGTGTGGCGTAGGTTGCCAATTTGTTATGCCTTGTGATGTTGTGATACATTATAGTTGATATGCTTTTATATATCATCTATACTATGTTGCTAATTTCTATTTCCCCTAACACTGGCTGGGTACCTTCTGTTGCCCCTGTGCATACCCCCCCTTCCCACCCTGTCTTGTGTTCTGGGAGGTGCGCCTGGGGGACAGTCCCTTGCCTCTGGCTCATGGTCAGGCTGGGTGGGTGGGGACCCCAGCGGGACCTGAGAGGGAAGAGGCTGAGCCCAGGGGCTGCTTCTCCCGGCTGACCCGGTGGGGGTCTGAGGGCGGCTGCCTCCCTGGACTCAGACCCAAGGCCACGGTTGGGGCCGGCGAGCCTGTCCATTCTGCTCCATCGCTCAGCACCCAGTGTCCAGCCCAGGACACCCTGTCCCTGGCGGGCCCTCCCCCCGCCCACCCTGATGAACAATCTTTTATTAAATGCTCCTCGGACGACCGGCTGTGAGCCGGCTCCGTTTCCGTGCGGACCCCGGGGGGCACTACCTGTAATTCTGCTTGTATGTCATCTGACTTTCCCGTCAGGAGAGGGCACAGCCCACGTTCTTAATCATCTCCCTGCTCGTAAGGGGAAAATGGTCTCTTGTTTTAATTTATAGTTTTTGGATTAGTATCGAGTTTGAACATCTGTTCATATGTTAATTGGCTATTTGCATATTTCTCTTAATTGCTTGTTAATATTCTTCGCCCATTTTTCTTCTGCGCTCTCTCCCCCTCTTCTACATTCCTATTAAGAGCGGGCTATTTTTTCCTGTTATATTTTCCGTCGGATCATTGTTGGTATAAGTGAAAATTATTACTTCCGTGCCTTGCTCTTCTGAGCCGTTCTGTTAGTTTGGGTAGATTTTGGCCTCTGCCCCGGGTCTCTGTGCCAGGCGCAGGGTGGCCGCGCTCCCTGCTCCTCTCTGCGCCTCTGTCCTCTGCGCGGCCCCCCCGCCGCGCTGGCTGCTCCGAGGCCCCGGGACAGGAGGCCAGTGAGCGGAATCTGTCCTGTTTCGGACACGGACTCTGCTGTTCGCAGCGGGTCTCACGCAGACACCCACAGACACCCCTGAGAAAAGCCCCGGCTCCCGTGGGGGGCTGTGTGCCCCCGAGTCCCAGGCCGAGAGCGTGCCAAGGCTCTGCGCTGTGGGTTTCGGGTCCTTGCCTGGTACAGCTCCGGCACTGAGTTCCACACGGTACATCATCCGCTGGACAGTTTGCATAGGTCCTGCAGGGCCCCAACACCTAAATGTTTTGTGATAACAGAGCTAAACCACCGTGGTTTACGCAGAAACCCTGGGTTATTCTAAGGCTTGTTTGCTCTGCCTCCGCTCGAGGCTCCTGTGTGCAAACAGCAGCCTCCGCCTTCGGCACCTAAGGGATTGTAGGAATCACCCGCCGCTTGGGCGCATTTTGCTCTCAAGAGAAACAGCTGAGATGAAAGGCCGGGTGTCAGGAAATCGCACTGTTCTTTTTCCCTTTCTTCTCTGTTGTTTACGTGCGTACACACACACACACAAATAAAACATTCCGGGCACCGAAGAGCCTCCAGAACTTCCCTTCGTCCCTCCCTCCCTCCTTTCCCGTCTTCCCGGGATGCTTAGTCATCACTGGAAAAATCTGCCTCTCGTCACTCTTTTCCCTTCCAGGTATCAGCTAAAAAGGCCTCTTACTTGTTGCTGAGACCAGGTGAACCTTGGAGGACGCCTGTGACCGGGGACAGGAAGGCGCTTGCCCGTGAACTTAGCCGCGCGGGTGCTGAGGTTGTTGTGGGGCCACCTGAAGGGCCCCCCGCGGCCTCCGAAGCCGGCGAGGCCCAGAAGTGCCCTCACGGTTCTCCCACGTCTCGCCGACGTTTGCCTCCCCTTCCAGTGCAGCCTGTTACCCGCAGAGCATTTAAGAATAATAAACTGTCTGGAATTCATTAGCACTGTTCATTTTCTTTAATTACTAGTATCGAAGCAGTTTGCTTTCCGCGCTATTTCATGGCAAGTCTTTCGGCTACGCTATCAGGCTGTGTTAAGCGTGTATAGATTTTTTTTTTAAAGATAAAATTAATCCCTATTTATTGCTTCTGGGGCAATATTTATCTTGAATTTCAAAGAACTGATGGTAGATAAACTCTTAGGAAATAACTCACTCACACGTTGGTAATGTCCTGTGCGGGGGATTAAAAAAACAAACACGAACAAAAGATGGACTCCCCTGTTTTTTACAGAATTTCTTTTGTTCAGTTATGTCAGATTCCCGGGTGCCAATTTAAATCACATTTCTAGGTTGATATAGAATTACAGAAATTCAGTGAAACTGCAACTTGTCGTCCATCGTTTTAGTCCTATGTTTATTTTTCATTTTTTTATCAAATGTCTTTAATTTCTGAAGTTAGAATCCCAGTGTTTAAAAGACTAGATGTGTGACTGTGCCAAATGGAATGGCATACTGAATTTTATTTTATTTTATATTTTATTTTTTTATTTATTTTTATTTTATTATTTTATTTTATTATTTTTTATTTTATTTTATTTTATTTTATTTTATTATTTATTTTATTTTATTTTATTTTATTTATTTTATTTTATATATATATTTTTTACAGGGTGGGAGGTGGTACCTGGCAAAGTGCCTTACAGATCCATGAAACATCTGTAAGAGGGAAAACTCGTTGCTGCCAATGAGTAAAGGGGCTTGACTCCGGGAGCAGCCGGGCGTCTGCTACAGAACCGCCCGTCAGGAGCGGTAACGTCGCAAGGCCTGTGACAGGAGCGCCGCCGAGCGTTCTGAGCATCACAAGGCCTGTGCCTCTCGCCTGGAGCACGCTCTCTGGTACATCCTGCTTCTCAGATTCTTATCCTTCTCACCAGTAGCTGCTGAATCTCAATAAAATCTATGGGTCGTGTTATGTTTAAAGGCTACTTACTGAACCAATATTTTCACAGATAAGATCAATACTGTATCTGTGAACCTTTGAAATTCAGATTGGAGAGGACGCTGCCTAATAAAACTCGGGTGCTGAATTTTATACAACATTTTACCAGCCTTTGAATTTTATATTCGGGTCCCAAAGGACCGGAAGACAGACTGAACGTCGCTGCAATTACCTGGATTAAACCACACGGTTTATGCAAAAACTCGGGATGCATTCAAGGCTTCTGCGTGGTGGAGGCACCGTGGGATGGCTCCTCGTTTCGTGACTGTGTTCAGAACCTTTGTCTAATTTGACATTTAAAAAAAAAAAGAGTGTTTTTATTGATTTTAGAGAGAAGGGAGAGGAGAGAGAGAAACATCAGGAATGAGAGAGTCATCAGTCATCCGCCTCCTGCGCGCCCCCGACTGGGGATCAAGTCTGGAACCCGGGCCTGTGCCCTGACGGGGAACCGAACCGGGTCCTCCTGCTTCATAGGCCGACGCTCACCCGCTGGGCCACGCCAGGCAGGCTGCTGACATTGTGAATGAGAAGTTTTAAGTTTATACCTTTTCCGTAGGACCATCAGTCCCAGATTTAGGCCGTGGAAGCGCGAGGTTCCAAAGCGTGTTTCGTCCGATGGTGTTTTCACAGAGCTGGCGTCGAAGCTGGATTTGTAGGGCCGTCGGCCATCAGAGCCTGTCCGTGCTGAGTTCCTTTCCCAGCTGTCAAGAGGCATCTTAAGGAATTGTCCAAAATTGCTTTGGGGTCATCTTCACCACTCTTGAGTGGTTTATTTCCATGAACAAAATAGTAATTAAAATTAAATTTAAGAAGAAATAGCCACAGTAGGTCACACGTTCATTAACGTGATGTGGATAGTGAACCCGTCCCACGTACAGACCGCGCAAGGCCCAAGGAGAGGCCAGGAGCATGTTTTAATGAAGGGAATCCGTGTTTACATCTAACAAACAGCATCGCCACTTAGGTGTCTGAGACCCTAGCGACGCCTATTAGCGCGCCACCTCCACAGATCTAATGGAGATTTAACACTCGTGTTTAAGGAGCAATTTGTCATAAATTAAGAGCATTTGCATAGTACTTCTCAAGGATGTTATTCTTTGCAGAGTTTTCGGTAATTAAGGGGCACATTCAACATTAAAATTTTATAATTTTTGTAGCGCTAGGAAAGCCCACTTTGTCGTGAGCCTCGCAGAAGCTTTGTCAGCTTCGCAGAAGCCCATGGGAAAGTCCAGCTTTCATAAAGACACAATGAGGGGACCACCAGCAGGGTTTTCTTCCCTCTTAAATCCTGAGCAGCGGTCTTGTGTTTAAAGACCGTCTGAGCACGCACGCCGCAGCTCGGAAGGCACCCACTCCACCCGACGGGGAGCGTCCGGTCGCTTGGGAAGGAGCCAAGGAGACCTCCTCCACCCACGCTGGTAAATAGTTGCACGTGGCTCGTATATGAATGAAGGGGCTCCGGTTGGGGGTGGGGTGGAGCCTCCCGTCAGGTAAGCATTTACAGTATTAACATCTAGTTAGAGGAAAGGCACTGCAACGCCCGTTTTAATTAAGAATGACAAATTTATTCTCAGGGTTCCTTTTATTTTGATGGTTAACCGGAGGTCTTTGGCATTTGCATCTTCTCCATCCGGCGAGACTGATTTTATGAAATGCAGCGTAGGGCGCAGCCGCCGCCCGGGGCACCCATGGGCGCGGGGGCTCCTGACTCGTGATGAGGGCTCCGTTACGTGGACGGTTTTAAGCATAGGATGCGAAGGGCTGGGTTCCTCAGGGAAGAAGGGGTTTGTACCTTAGTTTACCTTAGGTGGCTGTGGTCGTCTCATCTCTCCCGTAAACTCCCATAAACCGAATCTCCTTCCTTTCCCAGGCAGGAGGCACCTGAGCGTTCGCCACGAGCACCTGCGAGGTTCCTCAGCTCCTGCAGTGGTTTTAAAAACTTTCCCCTTCTCGGAAAACGCAAGTCTTTGCTCAACACCCACTCAGTGAACTTGGCGTTTTGAAGGATTAGTGCGGGTGATGTGGGTGCGGCCCCATATGGCTCATGGTTTTCATTCAGCCTTACCTCACATTCTCACAATTATTATAAATCATTTAGATGCTTGTCTTTATCATATATTGGAGCCAGTATGGGAGGTGGGGTTTCAAGCTGTTCTCATACTTAGAGCTTTCCATGCTCTCAATGTAGTTTTATTATTATTACTGTATAATTGGCCCAGAGTCTAATAGTTACAATGTGTTAAAATAAGTTGTATCTAAGGAATGGTAGTAATTAAACAGGATTTTTTAGTTCTTCCTTTTATCAGAAGGGCAGGTTCACGTGGCAATAGTAGGCCCTTGGTAAATCCTTAATGACTGACTGACACATAGTAGGCCTTTGGTAAATCCTTAATGACTGACTGACACATAGTAGGCATTTTGTAAATACTTAATGACTGACACACATTGTAGGCACTTTGAAAATACTTAGTGAATGAATGATAGTTGAAGAGGAAATTATTTTTGGGTCCCATTTGAATAAATATGGATTTTTAAAATCATTTTTCCAAATGAAATAAGCCCTCATATCCATATCCTAAAGAGTTTATTGCATCATAAAAGTTATGTACAAGGCATTGGGCATGTTTATAGGAACTGGTATGATTTACACTTACGTTAGAATTTTGCCATCTCTCCAGCATCCTGCACATTTTTCTATATTTCCAGTCCTTTTTTCTTTCTTTCTTTGTTCTTCGGTCTGAATATTTTCTGCAGAGCTATCTTACAGTACTGATTCTCTTTTCACCCGTGTTTAATTTGCTATTAAATTCAGCTGTTGCGTTCTTAATATTAATTGTTTTAATTTTCAGTTTTAGAATTTCCACTTGTTTTTTTTCTGTGGATTCCATTTCTCTGGCAGAGCCATCTTGTCATCTATTTTTTGAACACATTAATTCATGTTTGATAACTCTACTATCTCAATCAGAGGTGTCCCTGTTTCTATTGCCTACGTTTTGCCTGATTTTTTGGTCTGTCTGGTAATTTTCAGTTGAATGCCAGACACTTTGTGTGAAACACTGTAGGGCTCTGGATGGCACTGCTCTTCTCTACCCAGGGCTCACGTTGACAACGGCAGGCAGCCGAGCAGGGCAGAGCAACGCCATCCAACCAGCGTGTGACAGGAGAGCCTGGGTTTCAGAATTTGTTCGGTTCTAGAGCCGTCTTCCTGGGTCCCACGTGTGGGCTGGGTCACCCTTGGCAAGTCACTTAATATTTCTGCTCATCAATTTTCTCATTGATAACCCCGGGAAAACAACAGTCCCTTCCTCACAAGTGGCTAAGAAGAGGAAACGAGTTACTCTCTGAAAGTATCTAGATAGCACCTGATGCATACTAAGTGGTCAATGCGTGTTTGCTGGTGCAGCTATGAATTCTCGGCCTGATCAGACAAACACCTAAGGCCAAAATTTCCTCCCCGAGTTCCTGCATTGAACGAATAGTCACTGGAGTGGCTGCTGGTGGAGCTCAAGGGGAGAGCGATTCGACCTGGTGAGGGGACGGGGTCAGGAAACAGGGTGCGGTTGTTAGCAGCCCCTGGTGATGGAGTTTAAGAGGCAACACAAGCATCTCAGAGCTTGTCGGTGGTTGTCCCAGATAATTCCCCACCTGTGAGCCATTCGATCCCCGTAATGCTCGGGGCGGTTTCAAGGTGCGAAGTTTCCACCGTGGAGGTGATTTCAAGGACCAGTTTCCCACCTGCAGCCCCGGAGCGTGAGTGGGGGCAGTTCCGAGGAAGCCAGGCTCTCCCTCCCCTCCCTCGGGCTTGGTCTTTACTTCCCCTGGACCTGGGCTCCAGGAAGGGTGCTCTGTGGAGCCACGAGTTAGACACAATTTCCTTAGAGGACTTTCCGAGTCTCGTTCCTCCCTCACCCTTACGAGAGCCCCTCTGGTAGGATGATTGCGGCTTGATTGGAGCCGAGGCGCACGATTATGCCACCGACACTGTGCATGGAGCAATCTGTGTCCCCACTGGTGATAAATTGATAATCGCCTCGCTGGCTCAGCCGGTCGGCGGGGAGGCGGTTCATATTGTGAGACTTCAATCACGTCGGCTGTCAGAGCGACGGATGTTGCAGGTGAACTCCTTGGTCTCGCCGTAATCCTCCGAATCTCGGTTATCCATCACCCCACCATACATTTGTTTAGCAGGGAAATCGGCCTCTAAAATCTCGCCATTGGAGTAAGTCCCCGCGAAAACGTTGCTGAGCCTGACACGCGCGTCTCGGCGGCACTGTCAGGCTCTGTGGAGCCGTCCCGTGGAGCGAGGGGATGTGATCTTTCTGAGGGACGGCAAGGGGGCCCAACGGCTTCCCTTGGTTTTCTTGGACAATAATATAGTTTGGAAGCAGGTCCCTCCCCACTCCCCCGACCAGGGGGACGTCCCAGGAGCAGGTCGGAGATCCTCCTGTTGCTAAGTCTCAAGGGAGTTAAGTCAAGGTGGTGGAATTAGAATTAAACTCCAGAAGGTACAGCTTTATTTTCATGAATGGAGGCCAAGCTTTGAGGGAGCAAATACTATAAACAGGTGCTTTTTAACTTAGAGTAAAAGATGTGATTTTTTTTGTGTTTTTTTTTTGTTTGTTTTGTCTTGTACTGGGCTTCACCCTGAAAATTACTGAGTCACCACCTCAGTCATTTTTCCTGGAGAGTTTGTATCCCACGAACCAACGCTCAAGAGTAAAACCAGCCCGGCCCACTGAGCATTTCTAAGGCGTTACCTTCCGAGAGAGACGCTCACGGCCCCCTTGGCCCGTTCTCGATTCACAGGAACATGCTAATGAATGATCGGATTGTGGGCGGCTCAGTCTCCCGAGGAAAGAATTTCCTTCTATTTAATCTCAGGAAATAGGATCGGCTCTGCCAAGGTATTAGAGAGCCCACGGAAACGCTTCCCGTGTTCAAATTAAGCAGCTTTAAAACCGCTCTGGCTGCAGGTCTGACTAATTAGAATTCCAGCCGAGGCCTTGGAAGGTCGCGGACCCGCGCTGGGGCCGTGTCGCCCCCTGGCGGAGGCTTTGAAGGGCTGTCGAGCAGTTTCCCCCCAGTCGCTCGCCCACTTTGCCCAGGAACTTTCCAGTTCGTGTCCTCAAGTATCAAAGTGCTCAGAGGAAAAGATGTCCCGGAAGCTGTGGCGTAAGACATGGTTCGGGGAGGAGGGCTCCTGACAGTTCAGGGGACGTTTGGTTCCCCTCATCTGCATTCAGAGCCGCCTGGGGGACACGTGGACCCACGTGCTCTAAGGAAACGGACGTTTCTTCGTGACCGTGAGCCCCTCCAGGGCAGGAACGTGGGTGCTACACCCCGACTCCTCTCAGAGCAACAGGAGGTTTGCTTTGGCTTTTGACCCTAAACTAACTCAGCTTAATAAGAGGGCTGGGAAGCAGGGGAGGCAAGAATAAAATTTAAAAATTTTCTTTATATACAGTGCATTCCTGTTTCCAAAGAGAAAATTATGTCTAACATTATAAAGCCAATTTTCACAGACGTATTGGAGGCACCATGTAATATTTTTAATCACAGTAATAAGCCATAGGTTGGAAGGCTCGGAAGGGAAATAGTAATAGTAGCTAATATTTACCGAATCCTTCAACGAGCCGTATTTTCACCCCAGGAGTACCGCCTTCCAGAGCTGCGCCAGGCTCTCCGTAAACTGGCTTCCTCACGAGGCGACCCGCCGGATTTTAGGCCCAGCTTATTTCCTTCCGTCTTGGTGTGTGGTCTATGCTAATTTTCACAGTCATCTTAGGTTTGGGATCTTTTAATAGCATTTCGTTAGCTGCTTCCGAGGACCTGCTGGAACCCTCTGTGCCCGTCTACCTTGTGTTTCCAAGCCACTCCCAGTTCTCCGTTCCCAGGGGGCTCCGTCTCCAGGCCTCGGACCCCGAGGGACCCGAGGGCTCTCCAAGGCGCTTGCCTTTGTCCAACGCTCCCCGCGAGCCGTCACGGGCGATGTGGAGTTCCATGAATTCGGAGCTCAGTGTCGCTGCATTCAGGGGCAGTCACAGAAGGACGGAGCTAGGACAACACCCGAGGGAGGAACACAGAGGAAACCAACCCATGTTGCCACAGAGGGCGAGCTCAGAGGAATTTCCAAACCACCTTGAACCTCTGTGTGTGGAAAAGCTGAGGGATAAAGTCACCTGATTTGGGAAGGAACATGGTGCCTGCGTCAGGACTTCACGGTGACAAAGTTGTGGCAGATACACAGGCGAGAAAAAGAGCTCTTCCTGCCCCGGCCGGTGTGGCTCAGGGGGTAGAGCGCCGGCCAGCCCACCGAAGGGTTTCGGCTTTGACTCCCGGTCAAGGGCACGCGCCTGGGTTTCAGGTGTGATCCGCCCCTGGTCTGGGTTGGTGCAGGAGGCAACTAGTCGGCAGCCAGTTGATGTCTCTCACATCGATGCTTCTCTCCCCCTCCCTCCCCTGCCTCTTTCTCTTGGACAATCACACAGCCCTGGACCCGTGTCCTGACCTTCAGTCCCCCCAGCCATGTCACTGCTTATGTAAGTCTTCCGAGTGTCCCCGAGGCCTGCGGGACAATTCCAGCGTCCTCGGGAGGGCGGCCAGGCGCCCCATGCCCCGCTTCTCCACTGTCACTCACCACAGGCTTGTCCCCCGTGCCTGGCAGCACCCAGCCGCCCAGTGAACAGTGTGGTTGTCCTGCGGTGCCCCCCCCCCCCTTTTCTGTAGCTGATTCCTCACCTGTCTTAGCGTCATCCCTGTAAAAGCCAGCCAAGTGCCCGTGCGTCTCCTGGGACTGCACTCGGCCACCACATTCGGTTAGAATTAGGCGGATAGATCTGTCCCCTCCACCAGGCTGGAACCCTTTGGGGACCAGGTCCTATTTCCTTTAATACGTCTCACTCCCCCGTGTCAAGTTCAGGGCTTGGCGCCCACCAGTTACGCAGTAAGTGGCCTGTCGTGGGATCATCTCCAGTCTCGACACGGGCTCACTCGCTCAGCCGTTCTCACGTGTCATCGGTCAGGAGGTCCGCGTGACCGCAGGGGCGAGCGAAGGCCTAAGGAGCCCAATGCTTTCAAAACTGGAAAACTGCTTTTTTGTATAAATTCACATTTATTCTCTTCTAGTATTTAAAAGTACCACCTGCTTTTCTTTATTGTCAACAACATCGTTTAAGGAGAAAAGCCCAGACGCACAAGTCAAGGATGGTCAGTAAATTCACTCAGGTGCGCCTTTGGGTGTTTTGAGTAAATTTCCAGTCGTTCCTCGGTCCTACCACGAGCCTCACGGGGGGTGAATGTCACCATGTCCCCCGACCCTGGCACACTTGGGAATCTCAGTCAGGAAAGCAAACTTCTTCAGCACCTCCCTCTCCCTGCCCCCTCCAGCACCAGGGCCCCCTCCAGCCTGTAGGGCGCCTTTGTGTGAATCACAAAAAAGCCACCTGTCTGCAGCACTGCGGCCCCAAAGGCTCAGGGCTTGGCCACAGAAACGTGCTTTGTGCCAAGGAGGGGACTGTCCCCTCGGCAGATGGCCCCCAGGACGGGAGCCTGATTTGGGCTCTGTGCCGGGTCACCCGGCCTGATGCAAAGAGCCCGCAGCTCCCTCCTGCCCCCTGGTGGTCACCTGTGGCCGTTGGTGGGCTTTCTTGTGAAGCCTCACTTGCCATGCCGATGGGGCCAAGTCGGTGGCAATCTGCCATCTTTGCGTAGAATTGTCACTCTGCAGAGCTCATTTTGCTAAGTGACAAAGCCAAATACGCCACAACAGGAGCCAAACAAACTGTTGACCGCCAGCACTGCGCGTCCCCACGCACTCCGAGGTGAGCATGGCTGGAGAGCAGTTAGTTATGGGTCTCCGTGCATAAAGGGAATGTGACATTTGAGACAGGGGTTTATTGCCTGTGACATCTTTATAAATTTCAAAACTCCAGGCGCCGAGACGGGCCGAGATCACCATCCCCAAGCCCAGCGTCTGCGCTCTGCCCTCTGACCTGTGGGAACACCCCGCAGGTGGCCACCCACACGGGGACGCAGTTTCCCTTTATTGACGGGCGGATGGAGTTTCTTGAACAATTGTGCTCAGGCTGAAACGACTGCGGAGATCCACCAGGGGCTGCTGTTGAACTTCTAAAAAAAATAATATTTTGGAGGCGAAGGGTGGGGAGGGAGGGACGGGAATGGGGGAAGAAGGGTCGGAAAAACACGTCTTGGAAGGAAAGCTGACATTTCCGTCCGAGGTGGGCCACGCTTGGCCGGTGCCACGCTCGGAGGGTTTCGGGAGTGTCAGTAACAAATACTTGCACCGGGAACCTTCAAACCCTGCATCTCCGCACGTCAGGCCCCAGGGACAGTCCTACAAAGACATCCCTGTCAGCCTCTAATTTTGGACGGAAAACCGTGGTGGCTGTCAGGCGTCTGTTCCCATGTGTGAGATTTATCTTCTCTCGCAAACAAACCGAGCGCAGGGTTTTTAATTAATTTCCAAGCGCCTCCCAGGATAATCCCCCCCCAATATATTAATACGATGATTTAAACCTTCACTCAGAGGCAGACTTTGGGTTGGAAATCACGAAAGGCTTAGATGGTGTTATCAATAAGCCACCCGTTTGTTGGTTTCGGGGAATCAATAAAGTTGCCCTTTCCTCCATTTTATTTTTGGAGGCTTCAGTGGGATGTTATCTCTTTTAAGTCTCTTCAAGGAGATCACGAGCGAGCTGTTTTTGCTGTTTTTCTGCTTTTGATTGGGGGCAGGTCTTCGGCTGTTTCTCTTGCTGCTGGTGGAAAATTTGCTTCAAGACTCCTTGTTTGGGGGCGAGGAAGTGAATTTTCTTCTCTGAAGTGTTTGCTTCAGAGAAACCTGATTTTTTTCTTCTAATGACCAGGAATAGGCCATTGAAAGGGGCCCTTTCCTGACACATACAAATGTATTTGGGGCAGTGAGTCCATCTCTTCTTTCCCTGTCCAACGTCCCCCTTAATCAAAAAATGTGGAATAAAAAGGATAATATAACAGTCTAAGGACAGGAGTAAGTTGGATAAAAATGAAAGTTATATCTCCTGTAATAAGAACTCTCATCGGGAAGAATTTTATTTATTCTACACAAGGCTTCTATTTTTATTTACTATTATTACGCTCTTAGCTAAAAGGCTCCCTCAAATTTCATAACGATTTCTTTTCTCAATTCACCTTTAAAATATTTGATTACGGGGGCGATAGGGTAGTTCTTGGAGAAATATTTATCTTTCTCTGAAAAGGACATTCAAACATCATTTGAAAGTCGTGGTAATAAAAGGTAAATTCTTAGAGTCTTATACAGGCTTTTAATTATTGGCAATCAAATACTACATTCTCGGAAATGCACGAAACGCCGTCTTCCTATAGGACTGGAGCTAACACCTGCGACATTTTTTCTATATGAGGTTTTTCCCCTTCAGATGTTTTTCTTTCTCCAACCCCAGCCCCTGCTATTCAAATGCTTCCCCCCTGGAATCTAGGGCCTGGATCCACGAGGAAAGTCTCATAACCAAATATCTACCCAGCGAGAAGGGAAGGTTTAAGGTTCAATTGCTCTGTTAGTCACCGGTATGTTTTTCTGCCTTCGAGGTTGTATGTGAGCACCAGGAAAATCAACCTTTTAAACCCAGATGGATCCTGACAGGTTTTATTTTCCGTGACTCCCAAGCACAGGTCTAGAAATTCGTCCCTAATTGAAACAGTTCTCCTCGTGGCTTTTATTTTACTGTCCTGTGCTTTCTGACATCTCGTACGTGACACAGAGGCTGTTTTAGATGTGAAATGACAGGTTTCGGGAGCCCGACGCAGGGTGCCGATAGATGGAGCCTCCCGGACGCTGACGGGCGGCCTCGGCCTCTGGGCCCCTGGCGATGGCCCGTCAGCGGCATCACAGCCGCGCTCTGCGGGCTGATGGCCGGGCCCCCGGTGCCCGCTCCCCGAGGCCCCCCAGCCTGACGGGCGGAGCCGGGAAGTGTTTTCTCTGCTGTTTAATTGAACAGAATCTGGGCTCAACGTTGGTTTGAAGTTGTGCTTCTTCCCGGCCAGGATGCAAAGGTCACCCGTGTAATTGAGTCGTGGGCCGTAAAGGAAAATCAAAGCGTCCCCATAGCTGTTTGTCCCTGTTGCATCTTCCTGTGAGGTCAGAACATGGACAGCAAGGGAGACAGGACACAGGCCTGCACGGGGGCCCACGCGTGACGCGGAAACTCTGGGGGAAATGCTTTTCCTGCTGCTGGGATGTCTTGGAGTTGGAAAAGGGTTATTTTGGGGGAAAGACACGTATTTATACCAGAGTCCGTCGGAATAAAATGGGACAGGGTGCAGGGGAGAATGGCCCCGGGCCAGCGCAGCGCCTCCTTCAAGGCTGGAAGCGGACGCGTGCCTGGCCGCCGACCCGCGGCCCCGGCCTTGTTTTCCAGCCCTGCCTCCTTCCTTGTAGCTTTCCCACGTCAGATCCCGAAACGAGAGCCAATTACCGTAATAGGTGGTGGTTTGGGGGAGTTTGTTCGACATCAGGCAGTTAAAAGGTTTCATTGCTCGTAGGAGCCTGTTAATGCCCTTGATTGTGTCTCCACTCGCTTTGTGACGTCTCGGGTGGAAGCGCGGGGCTCTTTTATCGCCTTATTACATTATGCAAAAACTCGAATTGAAAAGATATCTGCAGGAACACTTAAAGGGAGGCATCAATCAGCTTCAGAGGAGAGAAAGTGTTCTCGGAACAGCTCATGAAAGGGTAGCTGTCAGTTTTATTTTGGACGAACAAAGGCGGCGACGTAAAAAGCACTTTATTGTAAGAGCACACTGTGATTCGACAAATACGCCGTATAAATATAAGAGAGGAGAAAGCTCATAATTACCTGATGGCTCCGGTGTAAGTTAAGTAATACTTTTAAGACGCGTCAGGCGGCGGAGGGCGCTCCTTCCACCGGGTCCGGAGTTCTAGCCTCACGGCCCCATCAGGTGACACCTTAGCCACCCCTGTCTGGTCACACAGGTACCCGAGTGGGTTGGTCACGGTCCATTTTTCTTTTGTTAATTCTCAGGAGCCCGAGGATGTTTTTTCCATTGATTTTTAGAGAGAGTGGAAGGGAGGGAGGGAGGGAGAGAGAGAGAGAGAAACATCGACTGGTTGCCTCCCACACGCACCCCAACCAGGGCCGGGGATGGAACCTGCAACCCAGGTACTTGCCCTTGACTGGGAATCGAACCCGAGACCCTTCGGTGCACAGGCCGGCGCTCTAAGCACGGAGCCACGCCAGCCAGGGCTCACGGTCGGTTTTTAATGCGTCTCGGAGAGGGACAGGAGTGTGTGTGGGGAGCATTAGCAAACATGTCAGCAGCCACTTCATGGAGCAACGCTCTTCAGACCGATCTGTTCTTACCGCGCGGGGTTCAGGGGTTTCTCCTGCTCTCCTTGCTGCTCTCACAGCCTCGGACTGAAAAGTAACTGCGTCGAGACTCGAAATAGCCTTTCCTGGGGTTTCCTGTTTGTTAGGAGAACCCATCAGCCGCCTGACGTCGGGCCTTTCTGCACCAGGGTGCTTTGTACATAAGGCGGCTTCCTTATAATCAGAGATATTTTGCTTATTTTAGAAAGATGGTTTTTAACGGCAAGCGCTAAACATATAACCTTATTTTGGAACCTGTTTCCCAGGTGATAAACTTTAGGCTGATAAACGCTGCAGAGATGAACCTTTGACAAGGTGTAAAAATCTACAATGAAAACCATCTATTTGAGGGAGCTAGTCCAGATCCAGCCCATGGAAGACAAAATGTAAATTTCAGGATAGGAAAAGGAATCCGGTTTTCTGTAATTTACGCTTCCACACACCCGTTTGCACCTGGCAGTGGCGAGTCAGCTCCCTGCCCAGAGGAGGCCCTTGATAAATATCTGTTGATTCAGGCTACAGCGTAAAAAGAAAAATGTCCCAGTCAGTAAAAACCTGCCTTTTGTTTTGCAACCTGATGCAGGGATGCTAGTTCCTTATTAAATATAGTCATATTAATGTTCTCCCAGATTCAGGCTTTTTCAAGATTTAAAAAACTTCATTTGAAGTCCAGTAACCCGATTAGTTCACTCCCCTACCCTGCTGTAGCTTGTAAAATTGAATTAATGCTTGTTACATTTCTAAGAAATAATTTTCGTTTATTTTTAAAACTGCAAATATGGCAACTTGTAAAAAGAAATTAATTTATAACTTTATCTGTAACATCATTTCGCTTGTGACTAATTTCTCATTGTTACTGTACATGACGCCTAATTCATTAAAATAATTTTCTCTGTCCCAGTGGGTCACATCCAGACCCTGGAGCGAACAGTGCCAGGCCTGCTCCTCCGAGGTGCCCACGGCCTCCTCCCTCCTCCCTCGGCCTGTCCAGGGACACTCTCATTTTGAGAGTACACGGAAAATTATCTCATAAAAGAAATTTAATGGCAATGGAACTTCTGAGGTTTCAAAATGTAGAATTCTTAAGGCATGGAACTATGGGAAAAGCCGTAATTTATTACCGGCAAGTTAGTATGTGGCACACATCTGTGTACCGTTTCAGAAAATAAAGGCTGTTACCATAGCAACTGCCACATACTATGAAACATACGTTATTTGTGAGTTGCCAGGCTCCCTGTTAGAAAAACACACACAACACAAAGTCCCTCCCCACGGCCGCTCTCTGCTGTCAAGGATTTCTACCTTCTCTTTACTGTTATAAGGGATACTCTTTACTGTCCTGTTATTTTGAATTTATATCTATATATATATGTACACACATATATATTTGTTTGTTTCCCATACTTTCAGAGTTTGTCTGCTCAATTGATAAGTTTGCGTAAGTAACGCCATGGTTTGGTGCCCACTGTAGAGATGTTTCCTCACCTAGTCTTATCTTGTTACTATTAAAGAAATTCTATTGATTTTTGAGATGTAGCAACATGTGTGCAGTGAGGACAACTGTAGCCACTGTGACTGCAACAGGTGATGTACCCTTGATTTGATCGGCCCCCTTAGAGTTTTATAACTTTGAGTCACACAGCCATTGTGGTCTTTCACTCCTGAAAAGAATGGGGACGTCACGGAGTGGTAGGTGCCTACTTTATGGCTGTCACATTTCACTTGAAAATGTGTGCGCCGTGTTGACGTTGTTTGAAATAATTGTTCAGCTGGTACTGATCATTCGGTGAGAACAGTTAACTCCTGTACGGCGGGCGAGGTTGCCGGTGTCTCTCGGTTGAGCAGAAGTGTCACAGGATACATGGGATGGCCCACAGTTCCGAGATCCTGATTCAAGGTGAGCTCCCTTTAGTGAACAGGCAGGAAAGTAAATGAGCAACAGAATCAAGGTGCTGATGACAAACGGGGGAGCCTGGGACAAGGCCGGACAAGGAAGGGGTCAGAATATTCGACAGGTTGGAAGTGAGTCTCAGAACAACGCGACGCTCTCCAGCGCGGCTTGGCTCTTGCTGGGTCCACTCGGGGGAGGAGGTTTTTGATAGGTGCGTGCATCAGATGTGGTTGCATTTCCTGCGCCTGGTGACGTCTTAGTTGGGACTTAATACATAATTGCATCATTCACACATTTGTTTAGAGGCTTCCCGCGGAGCAGTACCTGAGTTTCCCTCTGCACCAAGCAGGACGCCGGGTGCCGGCACTCCTTGGAGACAGCTACCACACTGTATCAACCCTAAAAGCAGAGTACTTTTCGTGAAAAATGGCAGGATGAATAATACCTTTCCTTTCCTCAAAAAAAGCTTAATAGTTTAATCAATATACCTTTGTTAAACACCCACCATGTGCCAGGCACAGGCTCCCTTGTCTCCAGGGAGCTCACAGGCCCAGCTGGGGAGAGAGGCCACTAACCAGCGTCATGAGGGCTGTGCCTTCGCCTGTTTTCTATCTGCCTCTCAGGTCATCCACAGCAACAGCAATGCTATGGAGCACTCACTTTTTGACAGGTGCGTCGGGTGCATTTTGTAATTTAATCCACACAATCAAGCTATGAGGGTTTTATGGACAAGACACTGAGGCTCAAAGAGTTGGAGCAACTGGCCTAAGGTGAGATGGAGTATTAGGATCCCCATGCCTGTCATATCTGAAATAATACACCTTGAGTATGTGTCCCTGTGTCCACAGCCACCATTCTCCTTGTCTCCCACCCGGCTCTGTAGCAGGGTCCATCCCTACCAGCTCCCCAAGTGCAGAACATAAATTGGGTCACATGGCTCCCTGCATGGAGCCTTCCAGTGGCTTTCTGTCACACGAACCATGTCCACAGCGTGGCCAAGGCTTCCCTGTGTCCTTTCCTGTCTTGGTTTGTGGTGAGGCTTCTGGAGAATTCTCATACCTTCCTGGGCATTTCTGCTTCAAATCCACTCTCTGTTCAGGGAAAGTCACTGTGATCTGGTGCTTTCACTCTTTCTGAGAAATATTTTCCATGAACCAAGGAGAAAAGTGAAAATTCGAACTAGTGTGCTCTTCCTTGGGGTTCTGTCTTCCAAAATATTTTTTTGAAAAATGCTCTTTTTTTTCTTCTTTTTTTCAAATTAAAAACCCACCCCCTGATGGAGAAGTGATTTTCCAGGACATTGTGTTCTAAGCTTTAGTCATTTCTGTACCTCTTTCAGGACTCTGCTAGGCCTGCATGCCACCTGTGACATTTTTTTCACTATTTTTACTCAAATCAACTTAAAGGGAATAATTCTAAACAATAAAAGGGATGAAATCACAAGTTTGATGTGATGGTATATTTTCAAAAATAAATAGATAACAATGAGAATATTTGTATCTGTGACAACGAAGATCGTGTCACCAGTGGAAAAGATTCCACCGTTTGGGAAACACCATTTACTGGAGGCAACTATCTGCTGTTGGTCTCTGATTTGGAATCTAAACTGAGGGTCTGATATGATTACCCACAATGCACCAAACCGATGGAAAACAGGAAAGCTGGTGGACCAGGATACCATTTATTAACATCTTGGATTTTTTTCAATACAATAAAATGTATCTGTAGCTATCATGTACGTGAATTCAATCTATAGCCCAGTTCTGAGGGACGTTATGCTAATTTGTTGCACAAGGTTGGCTCTCACCAGGACGTGACTTCAGTAGTTCTCTCGTTGGTCTCAGCCTAAGTATCAGTGCATTTTCCTGCAGGTGGTGTGTTGGTTCTCCCATTGGTCTGTCTCCGTTAGTCCATAAATAAGCAGAATTTCTGGGATGAAAAAAGCCACATGATTTAATAATACTCTCAATCAATTGAGGGCCTTTGTGGCTTCTCAGGGAAAAGATAAAATAAAATTATAATATGACTTTTATATTTTTCCATTTGCCGTAGATTTTCCTTTCAGATTCCAAGGCCAATGGAACAGAGGATCAGTTTCTACAATTCATTTTTTTCCACGAGTCCATTCCAGTGTCTCCTTACTTGGGGATGGCTGAGAAAAGAAGGGTCAGGAAACTAGAGAGGCACAGTTAATTGTGTAATTCATAATAACAGCAATTTTTTCTATTTACATGTCGTTTGGATGCATTTTTTCCTGAGAAAGATTGAATGAAATAATTTTCTCTCGTTCTCAAAACTCATTGAGGCGAGAGAGCGCGTTGCATAGTAATCACAGTTGCTGCGACTCGGGGAGGCAGGGTGTCAAGTAAACATGCTGTACAAAGTGTTCTATGAAAATTCTGAGTCTCATGTTTGAGGATTAAAAGAAGGATTCCTTTGCTTCTTAGCAAAGAAATCCCGGAAACAAGTGAACAAACGGACACCTCGCCGAGCCGGGGTCTGGGAGGTGCGACAAGAATAAGACATGTAATTAAGGAGGGAAAAAAATCCGAGACGGGAGCCACGAAAGAGACTGTGATGTGAGGAAAACATGGTGCGAGAGATGTAACCGAAGACCTCAGATCCGAGAGCTGAAAGCGAAGGAAACTAGTTAAAATTCCACCCCTCGTCGGCGCCGGGGGAGAAATACACCATCACTGCTCGGTGCCACTTAATTTTAGAGACAATGAATCGCCGCGTAGGTTGTAATGCTGTTTCGAAAACAAACAGTGCCTTGTACTTTGGGTGCCCCACCCTGGTGGCTGCTGCCTTCGGGGTGGGTTTGGGGTGAGTCCACCACTGCGGCTCGGACAAAGGGCCGTGAGCGGGGAGCGCGCTCTCTGCGCCTGCAAGCGGCTGCCTGCGCCAAATGAGCGTTTTAAAAACCATTCAAATTACGTTGAAAATTTGTAATTATATTTTCCCCTTTAATTGTAACTTATGCAAATGTTATATTCCAGCTGTACAAATAGCATTTGCTTCAGATGACAACATCCACGCTCCATCCTGAGCGAGACGAAGGCCCCGGCGCCGGATTCTTCCCGAGCGGGGGCCGCGGGCGGGAGGCTGGGCCGGGCGGCTGTGAGCGCGAGCGCCCGGACCTGGGCACACGCAGCCCGTGGGAAGGCAGACAGACAGACAGACGAGGCTGGGGACCCAGGGCGCCCGGTTCTGGTGAAGCCCACGCGTGTGACTGTCTGGTGGTGGCTGAGGTGGGGCCGCAGGGCTCACCGAGGACACGCTCGAGGGGCAGCCCGGCGGGAGCCAGCCCAGCAGCCGTGTCCGGGGTGTAGGTGGCATCGGAGTCTCTTGGTCTTTTCCCCTGGTCCCCCCTCACTTTTTCCTTCCGCCACCTTTCTCCCCCTTCCATCCCGTCCAGACACTGACAGACAGACGTCAGCTCCGCAGTTCCCGACGGGGGCATCGCCTGCATTCACGTTGGCAGTTGCTGTGGGCTATAGATCTTCTAACGCCCTCTGCGGTGCCCCCGAGAGGCCACTGCCGTTCGTTTGTACCACGTTCTACTTTGATTTACTGCAGATAAATGGAGACATTAGCCAAGGATCGGGGTCCGGGGCTGCCGGGAGACACGCCCCCGCAGTGGGTGTGAGTGCATGTTTACAATGATGGCCTAATGCATTGGCTTTTCTCTTTTAGTTCTTTAAATTTGCTCTCTCAAAAAAAAAAAATCAGAATATTAACATTTTTGCTTCCCTTGTGGCCGACTGCTCGTCCTCAGAACACAGGCGGAGCTGGGCAGCGGGGAGGGTGAGACTCTCACTCAGAAGCGGGAGAAATGCTTCCCTTCCTTTCCTTTCTGTCCTCGAACCACAGCAGGCATTTGGGATAAGGGACAGTCACACTCCGTGTGGTGGCATCCCGTGGACTGGCGCTCACAACAAAATACTTCCCCGTCCGGCTGACTCCTGGGCAGGAGGCCTCTCTGTCCACAGCTTCTCCATCTTTACGGCACATAGGAGCCCCCGGCGTCTTTAGGGTGCGATTCCCAGGCTCGTCACCCCGGGCTTCTCAGTCCCTGGAGGAGCTGGGGCCCGGGGCCTGCATTTAATACCACCACGGAGCAGGGGGGCTGCTTTGCTCTCTCCTTTGGTTTCCACGCCTGGCTCTGCCCGTGTTTCCGGCCTTGGCCAGGGAGGCTGGTGCCAGAGGAGACACCCGGCCGATCAGATGCTCCCGTGTCGGCTGCTTATCCCGGGCTGACTGCGCCATCCGCTTGTTGCCCAGGGAGACACGATGAAGCCATTAATTATTTAGGGGCCCAGAGTAGCCACCATTAATGAATCCGAGTGTATTACAATGTTCCTAATCAGGGTAACAGCTGCGGAATGACAGGGCCATACAGTCTTCCCCAGCGAGTCGCACACGGTTAGGGTCTGTCCCAGTCCTCGCATCCAGATGCTCCTGCGCCCTTCGGCCAGGGCAGATCCCGCTCTAATCGGGGGGGAGGTGGGCCCATCCCGTCGTCTTGCGGCGTCAGAGCCGGGTCCGCAGTGGGCCATGTTTTTGTTTTGTTAATCCTCAGCTGAGGATATTCTTTCCACTGATTTTTAGAGTGGGAGGGAGGGAGGGAGGGGGAGAAACATCGACATGAGAGCCACACATCGACTGGTTGCCTCCCCCTCAAGCCCCGAAGGGGCCGGGGATTGAACTGAGTTACCTGCCCTTGCCCGGGATTGAACCTGCGACCCTTTGGTGCTCGGGTGGACGCTCTAACCACTGAGCCCACCGGCCAGGGCCCTCTCAGAGGTGTTTATGCACATTTCACAGATGTTTCCGAATGGCCTTCTGCTGCTGTGACCCGCGAATGCTTTTCCCCATTTGTGTCCTGAGGTTCTTTCAGGCATTAAGTGAGCTAATGCTCGTGGAAGAGCCTTGTACGTGGTCAGGTCCGCGCACCCACGGACTCTCTCTGCCCTGGTGCTTAGTAACAGAGGCCGATGCACAGACGCGGCGAGGCCAACCTCCGGACCTGGCGCCGGCTCTGCGCGCCCCCTGCTGCCCTCCCGGGCTCCCCGCGCCCTGAGTGCCAAGTGCATGTGGCAGGATCCTGACCCCAGTCATCACGGCGGGTGGACGGGGCAGGCAGAGCTCATGTACGTGCACTGGCTGCCTCGCGGCGGGTGCGGCTGCTCGCTGAGAATCCTATTTACTTCCCAATAGTTTCGCATCGCTCCGCTTTGATCTGATATGACTATTTTACAAGCCTGTGTACCAAGCGCGGCTTCAAAATTGCAGGTTATGAAATAAAGAAAACGTAACAATTGCCGGGCAGGGCGGAAAGCTTTCTGTTCCGTCCGTGTGCTGCGATTTTAAAGTCAGCTGGACGGCCGAGTGGGGCGGGGGCCGGCCTGGGCGTCGCTGTTCCTTTTCCCCGCCAGGCGAGAGGAAATGCGACTCTCTTCTCTGTTTTCAACTTCAGGTTGTTAGCCAGCTTTTCTCAGGCGAGTGTGTGAAGGTGGGGCTTTGCCTTATTTGCTGGCTTCATAAAAACGACAGGACACGCCCTGGCCAGTTTGCTCAGTGGTTAGAGCATCGGCCTGCAGCCCAAAGGGCCCCTGGCTTGACTCCTGGTCAAGGGCACATACCTGGGTTGCAGGTTTGATCCCCAGCCCAGGCAGGGGTCGGGGCTCGTGCGGGAGGCAGCCAGTTGATGTCTCTCACATCGACGTTTCTCTCGCTCTCTCCGGTGGGGTTACCTCTCTGTGCGGCTCTGACTCCTCGCCTTGCCCATCGGCCGTGTAATCAATTCCCTGGATAAACGCCCTCCTGTTGAAACACCTGGAGCACCTTCTTCTCTCTGGCTGGATCTGGCTGGTACAGACCCACCATTCGCTACAGGCACGTACCAGACTCTGCTCTCAATTTTAAAAACCTCACTTAATTCTCACAGTTCACTCAGCTCGATGAGCAGGTATTAGGATTATTTGACCCAACGTACAGGTGGGAACAAGAAGCCTGGAGCTCTGAGCACGAGGCAACCAGCTCGGCGCCAGCCGACCAGTGAGCAGCTGGGCGGGGACCCCGGTGTCCCTGGGCCCAGCCAGCTCCCACCTGCCACCCGGGGCTTGGACCCGCCCCTTGTGGTAACGCGGACGCACGCGGGGCTTTTACCTGTATGCTTCATTTCTGATTAAAAGAAGCCGTCTGACCTCATGGCAGACACCCCAGGGAGTATAGAAACTAGAAGTAAAAAACCCCCAAACCCCACATGTAGCAGCAATGCCTCCATCCGGCCATCGTTTTTCATATCTGGGCATTTTTATTTCCAGTCTTTTTTTCCTTTGAGACTGTTTTTGCATAATTTGATTTTAAAGCAGAAAGTTGACTATCATCAGGGATTATGTCTTGAAAACAGAAGCATCTGAAAAGAGAAATGAAGCTCTAATGAGAAGGCTGTGGTCCACTGACCGCGCTGCCCTGGAAGCCGGCCGGCGGGGGCAGCCCCGGGGTTAAGGAGAAACAGCACCGGCAGACGCGGCTGTGCACAGGCCGGGCAGCGAGCCCACTAAATCTTACTCTGTGTGCGTCGGGCTCCTCGCAGCCGCTTTCCCCAGAAGGTGACTTCAGGATGAAATACTGGGGCTCTTTCGACTGGAACAAAACATTTTCTATTTGTTCTACCAATAATGCTCTAACTTCTGCATTTTACTAGTGTTCTCTGCCTGAATTCTCCCTACCCACCTGAAAAAACAAAACCCAGCAATAATTCAAACCTCTGAGCTGGGTTACGAAGACCAGAATGGCTGCCTGCTAAGGTCAGCCCAAGAAACACAACCCCAACCTGTCACCTCTGAACCCTGTCACAGGGTGGCCAGCGGGGGACACGGGGGACACACAGGAGTTAATGGCAGCCAAAGTCAATGAGCCAGAGGCACGTAATCCAAGGTGAAATCGCGGGTTGGAAATCGTCTTCTCAGAAGGCCGGGATCTGGAGGGACTGCTGGGAAGTTACTGCGGGAATGGGGGCTCCCCCCATCTCCCCCCTGGCCTCTCTCCATTGATCGTGGTCACCCACAAGTGCCCCATTGGGTGTTGGGCTCCAGGGGTGAAGTGGGGAGCAATGCACCCCAGTTCCTTGCTTTAGGGGCTGGCATCTAACCTGGAAGAGAGAGAAATCCAGGTAAACGGCACACAAATCAACCAATTCCAACTGTGATGAAGAGCCAGGAAGAGAATAGGAAATTCTGAATGAGCGGATCCGGGGAGGGGATACCTTTCATAGCCCGGGGAGGGAGCGCTTTTGGAGGTGCCCTAGCCCTAGGCTTGCCCTAGCCCTAGTAGCCCTAGTAGCCCCAGCCCTGGCCCTGGCCCAGCCCCAGCCCCGCTCCTTCAGGACAGATGGACTCAGAGAACAGCCAGCAGGACAGCTGCCGAGGGCAGTGCCCGTGGGACCTGCTCGGGGGGGCAGGCGATGTGTTCAGAGAGGTTGAATGAGGAGGAGTTTTCCTCCGGAAAGACCATGTCAGAGGACGCAAGGGAGGGCTGGGGGCGCACAGGGCAAGGGGATTGGGCCACACTGGGGGACAGAGGTGACAGGGATGGATAAACAACTCAAGCAGAGGCTCCTTGAACGGGTCCGTGAGCAGCGGTCGGAGAGGAAACGTTGGGCGAATGTGAGGGTGGCTGTCCCCAGGCCTGCCTTCACGTCCCCCGCGAGCCGGTCCCGCCCGGGGAGGGGAGTTTGTCCCAGGGGCCCTGCTAGGGAGACGGCGAGGCCGAGGCAGGGGCCCATCTTGCCCGGGGAAGGCGTCTCTTGCTCACGGCTCCTTCAGGTGAGCCTGCTTACTGAGCTCAGAAGAAAGCTTCTCTTCTGCTAAAAAATTTTTCCCTTTAAATCATCAGCAGATGAAGATGTGTTGATACTCAAAGAATACTCTCAGCCTCGGTGTTTTTCACAGTTTATATTTAACCGGCTGTAATTCTTCTTAAGCACCATTTTGTTCAATCTCTCGAAACCGGAGATTAATTAGTCTTTCGATGAGAAATCTGCGTTTCTCTGTGAAGACGGAGCACGGTGCCTTCGGCGAGCTCATTCCGTGAGGAGCAAGCTTATTTGGGTGATCCGTCTTTAGAATATTGTAAAACCGGCGAGCGTAGCCAATTTATTTCGGGCAAGACAGAGTGGGACACACACGTGTGTGGCTCAAGGGGCAGGAGAGACGCATCCTCCATGTCCCCCAACTTCAAGTAAAATTTCGGAGGGGACGGCAGCTGTCACTGATTCCGCATTGGGTGCCTGTGATGAGGGAGAGAGTAATTTCAGAATGAGAGATGGTTGTAATTAGAGCCAGACGCAGACCCTGGTGCTAGGAAGGCGCTCCTTTGCCTCTTACTTTTTTAAAAAAAGAATATGTTTTTGTTGATTTTAGAGAGAGAGGAAGGGTGAGGGTGGAGCGATAGGAACATTCACGATGAGAGAGAAGCCTGGATGGGCCGCCGCCCGCATGCCCCCCTGGGGGGCGCGCCTGCCACCCCGGCCTGTGCCCCGACGGGGATCCAACTGGGGGCCTCCTGGTTCATAGGCCGACGCTCAACCGCTGAGTCCCATCAGTGGGACTGCTTTTTACTTCCTTTGGGAAAATACAAAATCTTAAGAATTTTCCCGTGTGGTCAGACCGCTGGTCGGGTAGGATGACTTCCGTCTGGAGCCATGAAGGGAACACTGTTTTAGGTCGGGTTTGAATTTGATCTTGAAGATGGTTAGAAATCTGACGGGTGTTCCCGGCGGGGAGCATGTTTGGAACGAAGGGATCAGGACCGGAAGGCTCAGGGCCCCTCTGGAAGATGCTACGCCGGCCGGCTGACCAGAATCCCCATCCAGGACGAGATGGGAATTCGGGTTGGGACGTGGGTTAGTGGTACCGGGTCGCCCAGGGCAGGGGACCGGGCTCTACTGGGAGAGTTGAGAACCACTCCCCTCTGTTTTTGGTAAAAAGAAGCTAGTTTTCGGTTTCCTGATGTCTAAGATCACCCAGCAAAGCCAGAGTGTTGTTCACCCAGGTTTAGTTTGACGGGAGGGAACCGAGGCTCCCTGATCCCACTGACGTCGGATGGAAAGAGAAGAGCAAGGGCCGGGGCGGCAGAGGGTCCTCCCTGCAGGGCCGGGGGAGAAAACTGAGGCCCTCCCGCGCTCTGGTGATGGAGCTGTTCTTGTTTAAAACCAAACTCGTAGTTGTTCCAAAAAGAAGCTGACAAGGCATTGCCATGGAAGGTTCCCTGGGATTCTTCCCGGAGAGACAGGTCCCGCTTAGGTGCGGGGTGAGCCTGGGTGAGCCGGGTGGGCCTGGGTGAGCCGGGTGGGCCTGGGTGAGCCGGGTGAGCCGGGTGGGCCTGGGTGAGCCGGGTGGGCCTGGGTGAGCCGGGTGAGCCGGGTGGGCCTGGGTGAGCCGGGTGGGCCTGGGTGAGCCGGGTAGGCCTGGGTGAGCCGGGTGGGCCTGGGTGAGCCGGGTGGGCCTGGGTGGGCCGGGTGAGCCGGGTGGGCCGGGTGAGCCGGGTGGGCCTGGGTGAGCCGGGTGAGCCAGGTGGGCCTGGGTGAGCCGGGTGAGCCTGGGATCACAGGCCAGAGGCACAGGGTGAGAATAAACCTTTCCTTGGAGGTCTCTTTCCAGCTCCTCCGGTGAGAATGCTGGTGGAATTTCGGGTGCATTTTTGTGCCCTCCAGGTCCCGGAGGCCTGCGGTCGGATCTGGCGGCTTCGAAGGCGTCTGTGCCTGTTTCTCAAAACCTTTTGACCGGGCTGGGAGCCTGGGGCTTTTTGAGCCTCCGAGAATAACAGGCAGCGTTGAAAAGGAGTGGATACAATGTTTCATTGGCGGAAGCGCTTTTTATTACCTGGAGTCAGGGGAATACCAGCAAGGATCAGAATTGAGGAATTCTTTGAAAAGCCTGTGTTTGACGTTGGTTTTTATCAGACTTCGCTTGGGCGCGTTACTCCTCGGTGAAGGAGGCCTGCGTGTCCGGCCCTAACGAGGCAGCCGAGACGAGGCTTTGAAATTTTTATGTGTTGCTGAAGGTGGTGGGAGGGGGGGAGAGAGAGAGAGGGGTGAAGAGGTAACAGTAACTTTTTTGAGAGCGGTTTCTTTCCTCCCAAGTTTATACTATTGACAAAGCCGGATCCCTCTGTCTCTGGGCCACGCTGGGTTTATCGTGCGTTTTATCTCTGCTTTAACTCAATAGGGCTATTTTGAGAACTAACTATGTCTAAAGCGTGTGCCCAGGGGTGTAAGGATTTAGAAATAAGTGATACAGAGCCTGGCTGGGGGGGGGGGGTTACCTCAGTTGTAGGTTTGTTCCCTCAGTTGTAGGTTTGTTCCCTCAGTTGTAGGTTTGTCCCCTTCCCCACCCTCCGGTCCTCGGGCTCCAGGCCTAATCTCTGTGCCTAGTCCCTGACACTTAGGCATTTTGGTTACAAGCAATAGAGGCCGATGCTGCCTTATTCAAGCAAAGAAGATGTTTGTAGAAAGAGCTGAAAGAACCAGGTTGCGGAGGGACCCAGCCGTCGGGTCAGGGCGGAGGGCTGCCTGGCGATGGGGGACTTTGACTATCGTGTTAATATTTTCACAACTGAGAGCCCAGGAAGGGGGCATCTGATTGGACAGTTGGGGCACATGCCCGCCTCCGTGGCTGGGACGCCGAGCCTTCCCGGTTAATAGGCTAATGTAACGTGAGAGCAGAAATAGTTGTCAAAAATTGGGATCTGTGACTAAACTGAAACGGAATAGACACGGGGCAGTTAGAAAACCGACACATGCAGATTTCCAGCCTCCAGAAGCTGAGGTTGGGGTGCCAGCAGGTGGGGTCTGGGGAGGACCCTCTTCCCGGCTTGCAGGCGGCAGCCTCCTGGCTGTGGCCTCATGTGACCTTTCCTCACGCACATGCCACCAATCCTGTCGGACTCTCATGACCTCGTTTGACCCGATCACCTCCCTAAAAGCCCTACCTCCAACTTCAGTCATACGGGAGGTTAGGGCTTCAATACATGGATTTTAGAGGCACGTAATTCCCAAGACCCGGCTAAGTAATTTAACTTCTCCACGACTCCGTTTATCAGTAAGACGAGGTAATAATGAAGCGCATCTGTTTTTCATTCATTAACGGTATTTATTACTCGCCCGGAGTGTGCCAAGTCCAAACTAGAGAATAAAAAGAGAAAGCCCCTCCCCATAGGGCTGTTGTGAACGATACGCGAATCAGTAATTGTCGAGTGCTTAGCAAAATGTGGCGTTTGATAAACATTAGTTGCTGTCATTGCTCGTTGGTGGGAGACACACCTGGTTGGACTCGAGTCCGTCTCCTGGGCGTAGAGTTTTGTCTCCTCCGGTCATTTGATGGGTGAGAGGCTGGATTCTGTGGCTTCCGAGAGCCAATCTGCATGCGGCTTCACCCCACCCAGGGAGGAGGCCCAGCTCCGTGGGGAGCTCAGCGCCATCAGGATAAACGGCGTGATTTTCCATAACTGAGACGGATAGGAATCGTCGGGACTCATAATCGAGATGGATAGACAGACACGGACGCGGCCCTGACGCGTCGGATCGGAGCTGTAATCGCGTCGTGGACAAAGAGCCCAGGGAACAGCGAGAAAGGAGATGAGCTCGGCTCGGGCGAGGGAGGGGCTTCTTGCTAAGTCAGATCTGAGCTTTTCCCTCTTAATTTTCAGGTGAAAATGTAGGGGGGTCGCGGAGGAATCAGCTCCGATAAAGACCCACGCACATGTCCCCGGGAGGGAGGGCCAGGGACCCAGGGGGCTGGAGCGGAGTCTGAATTCCGCGGTAGCAGTTACAGAAAAACCAACTCTGGGGGGCGAGAGCGGGAAGGGGCCGCGGGCGGGAGGCAGGAGGCGGGTCATCAGCCGGGAGGCCGCGATGGGTGGCTGAGAGCTGCTGAAGGCCCGGCAGCGCAGCGGGGAGAGCAGTGGGCGCAGGGAGAGCCACTGATGCGGCTGAATTTTGGGGGCTCAGCGTGAATTGGATGTGGGGGATGAGAGAGTGGGAGGAGCCGAGGTGACTGCAAAGCGGAGGGACCGTCCTCCGAACAGGAAACGAAGGAAGAGCGAGTGTGGGGCAGACGGGGCGGCCGCCGAGCGCAGGTGGAACCTGAGGGCTCTGTGGTCCGTGTGCCCGACACCGCGACGCGGAGAAGCGACGGCCACTGACTCGCGGGGGGGGCGCGGCCTCCACGAGCCGCTGCTCACGGGCCCAACTTCCAAATGAAAAACACACACCAGAAAACACGACATTTGAAAAGTGGAGTTTGAAAGCGGACTCGAATGTCTGGCCGCGAGGAGAGAGCCTGCGGAGACGCCCGCTCTCACGGTGCACACACTGTTTCTTTATTTAGAAACTCTCACTGATATCAATTAAGCCCCAGTTAAATCTGACATCTCCTAACCTCGCGTTGGATGGCGCGTGTGCCGCGGCGGGGCCCATATGGCTCGGAGACGGTGTGGGCATCGGCCCATCGCTTCTGCAGAGCGCCTGGCCCGGCGCCAGCCCGTAATCACCGCCTTTTGTTAATAAACATGTTTGCTTTGCTGTCATTTCATACACAGGGCCCTGGATTAATTAGACCGAAGTCTGTCATCCGTCTAAGAAGCCACAAGAACTCACACTCACTCCCTGTGCTCCTGAGGGAAGGGAAACGGCAGAGTTGGGCAAAGTTAAAAAATATATATTTATTGCGTTTGCTTGTTTCCATAAGGCTGTGTAAATACCCATGCAAGTCGTTTTCGATAATTACGTGGAGCGGGGCATAGCGCGGGGCGGGGAGCTGGAGGGCGAGCCCCCGGCGTCCAGGGGAGACTTCCTCTAGAGGGGAGCCGGCTGATTTTCTAAAGAGCCCGTCTGTTTCCGCGTTGCTCTGACCGGTTTTGTTCGGGGGTGAAGATTCGCAAGGAGAATCCCGGTGGCCCTCAGGTCAGGGGTTTGTTCAAGCTGAAGACAGAGCCGCCGGGTTTCTCTGCACTCGGGTTGGAGAGGGAAAACCCGAGACCTTCTGGCGCATCTGCCCCGAGCCCTCCCTGTCCCCTGGCCCTCAGGTGGGGAGCGCCGAGCCGCCTCCGGCCGAGGCCCCTTTACCTGGAGCATCTCCTCCCACATCCTTAACGAACCCCCCCCCCCGGACGTGCCTTGTGCTAAATCCTCACGTGAGGTCAGCATCTCCAGCCCGCGCTTCAGCGGCGATAATTCGCATCTTGCTTGTTTCTTCTGTGGCAGATTCCAGTCCCAGAGCCCCGGGCGGGGGGCTTGGCCTGGGGCCTGACCCGTGTTTGCTGAGTGAGGGGAAGACGGGACCGGGAGGCTGAGGACCCGCGCCCGCGGCGGTGTGATGACCTCTGATGTTTCTGCATATTATTTGCACTCGTCAGTAGATGTCTCGGTTATCACATTAGTTTTCAGAGAGAGAGAGAGGAGACCACTAAACATCCCTTTCATTACACTATATTATGATAACTGCCCTGTTATTATCAGTTGTTGTAGTTACTCTCTTACTGCGCCGAATTTATAAATTAAACTTTATCACGGGTATGTATGTGCAGGAAATAAAACATAGTATAGATAGGATTCAGTCCTCTCCACGGTTTCAGACGTCCACTGGGGGGGGGGGTGTCTTGAAATGTGTCCCCTGTGGAAAGGGGGTGCGACTGTAATAGAAACTACCATTTACGGAATGCGTACTATGTGCCAGACACCTTATTAAGAACTTCATCTACAAATTATATCAATATTTGGTTCCAACACTTCAAAGTGCAATAGCGTAACAGGGAAGGCAACTGAGACAATCGAGGGTTAAGCAACGGGCCTGGCCGGTGCGGCTGAGTTGGCTGAGCCTTGTCCCGTGCACTGAGTCGCTGGTTCAACCCCCGTCAGGGCCCAGTTTTGGGCTCGATCCCCCGTAGAGGGCATGCAGGAGGCAGTCGATAGATGTTTCTCCCTCATCAATGTTTCTCTCTCTCTTCACCCCCCCCCTCTAAAAAATCAATAAAAACATATTTTTTAAAAAATTAAGTAACTGGCTGAGATCCCGAAGATCACCAACGGCAGGGCTGGAGTTTAGACTCAGGAGGCCCCGTCCTGGTCCTGTGCTGACTGCACCACGATGTCTGTCCTCCGTGTGGCCTCGGGCGGGTTCATCGCGAGAACCTTACAGCAGGAGACGTCCATTTCTTCCCTGCCGAGGATTGTGCTTCTGCGTCATAATTTCACTTCTAGATGGAGGGGTTAACTCTTGCTTAATGCGCCCACTTTTTTTTTTTTTTTTTTTTTGGCTTTAACGTCTCATTTTTTCTCATGCTCATGGGTTTCTGTTTCTCTTTTTCGAATTGGAATAGAAATTACCGAACCACCAGAGATCCCCCCCGGAGAAAACCACTGCGGCTCCCTGCTGTGTATGCTTGGAGCCCTTCTCCGCGGCAGATAGATACATGCATATCTGCCTTTACATTCGTGTGTGTGCGGGCGTGTGTATGTGTTAACAACGTGAGATGATACCCAAAATACTGCTCTACGGAGTTACAAACTACTTTTTTTTCTTCCCCCACTTAACAGTATTTTGGGGCTACCCTCCCATGTCAGACACGGCCGACCTACACCTTGTGTTTGAATGTCAGGCTGTTACCTCACTGGGCGCCTCGCCACGCTGCCCGGTGCTTATATATCTTCAGGTTTTTGCTGTTATAAAATTAGGTCGATAGATGCCCTCACACATATATCTTTGAGCATTTGCTTGATGATTTTCGTTGGACGAGTTCCTAGAAGCGGGTGTGGGAGTCGATGGTCTGGAAGGCTTTCCGCACACGCTGCCAGGCGGCTCCGCGGGAAGGTCGTGCCGACCCACACGCCCGCCAGCCGCCTTCTTGCAATTTTTTGAGGAATAATTTATACAGAGCGGAGTGCACACACCTGAAGTGTGCTGCTCATTAAATTTTTACAGATGTATCTACCTGGGAAACCGCCATTCTGACCACGATAGAGAACGTTTTGTTCACCCCAGAACGTTCCTCCTCAGGGAACCTCTGTTCGGACTTTTGCTGCGGGAGATCAGCTTTCTCCGCGACCCTCACGTAAATGGAATCGTGACATTCCCACTGTGTGTCCGGCTGCTTGGCTCAGCGTAATATTTTAGGGATTCATTCCTATTATTGCCTATTCTTTTTTCTTTTTTCTTTTTTAATTTGAGGGTAGTATTTCATTGTACAGATGTGCCATGAACATTCTTAACCCATTTTCCTGCCGGCGGGTGTTTGTGCTATTGCAGATTTGAGGCTGTTACGAATCAGGTAGCTGTGAATATCGCTCTACATGTCGTTTTGTGAATCTTGTATTTTTAGTGGGTGTATTTTAAATAGCGGAATTCCTGGGCGCAGGGTAGGTTACGTATTTAGCTTTATTTGATATTTCCAAACAGTTTCCTGTACTTATTGAGACAATTCACACTCTCCATGTATTAAAAGCTCCCGTTGCTCCATGTTCCCTTCAACACCTGCAAGTCTTTCCTAGTCACCTGTAGCCATCTCGCTGCATTTTCCGGGGGTGTTGGGAAGAAAATATTTCCCTCCGCCCTGCTAGGTTCTCCGGGCCGATCCAATAATTAAATTGATGTGAGACAGATTAACAGGAGAAAATGACCACATTTAACTCTGTACATACAGGAACCCCACATACACGAGAGAGTCAGAGGCTCCCACCTACCTGGAGTTTCGGGGACAGGAGGGAACAGCGAGGTACGCGGGGCCTTCTGCTGAGGGTGAAGCCTGGGCTTCAGGGGAGGGTGGTCAGCGCAGGAGGAGCAGGTGCTCAGTCACTGGACGCTTGCAGGTGGCTCATGAGAAGTTATTTCCTTAATATGGACAAGGCCCCAATTTCAGCTCTTTCACGGACAGGTAGATGTTTCTCCTGAACCTGCAGGGTCTCGATCGCCTTTAGCTCCAAGTGACCCACATGCTGAACAGGCACATCCTGAGGAGCCTGTTCTGGACCCGTTGAGTGGGAAACATTTATCTTCTCCTAACCTTGGCTAATTTGCTTAATCCAGCTCTTACCAAACCCATTCATTCATTCATTCTTGTATTTAGTTAATAGATATTTATTAAGCAATTATTACGTGCCCGTTACTGTGTTAAACCTTGTGGATAAAAGATGGGTTAAAGAATAAGCCCTTAAGGGACTCAGAGCCCAGCAGAAAGACAGACAGGAGGCCCGAATTAAAGCACGCGAGGAAGGCAACGCCGTGTTCTCGTGCAGAAGCACCTGGTTGTTCAGAGGGAATAACTGATATTAGAGGGTGAGGGGGGATGTCGAACCGGGGCCTCGAGGTCCCACCGGAGAGCCGATAACCATGGCTCGCGTGGGCTGAACACGCTGGCCTGGACTTAGACGCTGTGCTAAATGCGCCGCCTGCCTCGCTCTGGTTCGTCCTGGGGTTGGCTCTAGTCATGCATTTCACAGTGAGTCCACCGAGGCACGGGGAAGGTCAGCAACGTGTGCCCGGCCACACGAGTGGTCAGCGAGGAAGCTGGGATTTGAGCCCAGGGAGCCCGACTGTGGCACCGACCCGAGACCCCTGCCGGGTGATGGGCGAGCACCGGGTCCTGGAGGAGACATTCCAGGCAGCAAGAGCAGCCGCACACAGGCCGGAAGAAGAGGTGCCGCCTGGCCGGGCTGAGAAACCTCCACAAGGGGCCCAGGGGAGCATGGGGATGGTGCCGTGGGGGTGGGGGTGGGGGACGAGACTGGAGATGGACGCCGGCAAAGTGAAGCCGGAGATCCTGCGATGGCTTTCCCCGGGGGGGCCGCCCCTCTCCGCCCCATCACCAACACCATTTAGGGCGTCCCGCCGTGCCTTGGAATGAGCCACTGGGCACACGTGCCAAACACGGGAGCGTTTGGGTTTCCCGGAGCGAGGGAGCGAGCCGGTTTCAGACAGGGGGCTCCGCGCCCGCTGAGGGCGCGTCCTGTCCAATTGCCCACCTGGTGACACGGCGGCTCTGACGTGAGCCGAGACCTGAGCCCGAGGCCTCCGGAACAGCCCCGTCGCTGAAGGAGAAAATCCACTCGCGGCTCCGATGTGCAGCGCGGTGGGGAGGCCAGGGTTTGCTCACATGGGCCGAAGCTGGAGAACATGCGCCGGGAAGCACTCGTCTGGCTAAATAATTGAACAGGTCTTGGATTCCTGCTTCAGTCGTTGCAACAGAAACGCGCCTCCGGGGTTCTCCTTGCGAACATCATCGCGGTCATCCTGGGACGCCTGCGCCAGGCCCCCTGGACCGGGCAGGGCGGGTGCTGGGCGGTCCCCGCGTCAGTGGGCAAGGAGACAAGGAGGCAAAGTGCCCCTTGGGGGAGGCGCCCGCTCTTCCTGCCCGCGGGGCGCCTGAGCATCCGGAGCCGGCCTGTTGGTTGCCGCCCGGCGTCCTCAGCAGAAACCGGGCAGATGGCTCGCATTTGCATCAGCTTCTGGAAAAGGCAGGCGGCTCCGCCAACAGCTTCTCTCTTCAAATTTACAACAAACTGGCCAGAATGGCAATTAAAAAAAACAACCCCAAAACATTAGCACCCCTCTTTCCACATTCCCTCTCGGAGCAGGGTAAACGATTCCCCATCCCAACTGTGTCGCTTGTACTCCCCCTCCCCACATGTTTATTAAAGTGGTTCTAGGTATTTCATTATGCAAAGTGACTCTTATAAAAAGACCTTTCTTTTCCGGTCCACGGTCGCCCATAATTTCTCTTGTTACTCATTACGGAGTGGAGTTATGTGAAGCTGGGACATATTATTTGTTCTAGTCTCTATGGGATAATTTATTACATTAAGAAACCAATAATTTTCAAATATAATCAGATTTAACTTTTTAATAAGATTCATCTTCCCATTCACACTTGCTTAATTTAAGGATATTAAATCTGCTCGGGAGCTAGCTGTTTCTCAAAGCCTCGTGTGCCCATTAAAGGGCTTTATTCTTGATGTGTTAATAGGATTTAATTACATTACGGCCTCCACGCAGCCACAGTGCAACAGTTACCGGGATAAGCCCGGCAAACAACAGCCTGAAAAGGAAGTGGGCTCCGGCGTGGGTTTATCGGCTTAGAAAATCAAGGCGGTTATTATTCCTAAATTGAGGGCTGCAGGCGTGTGCATCCTGTTTAGTTCAAATGCTGAGAACAAACTTTCTCTTTTCCTTGGAAACACAAAACCACTTAAAAGGCCGCCCACAAAAAAGGTGAGCAATAAACACTTAGCAGAAACCACTTAATTGCCGTTTATCTTGGAATTGCAATGAGGCTTTTCACCAGCGACGACGAAGAGATTTGTTTCAGCCGTTTACCCTGCTATTTCTTTGTCTTTTTAACGCTCACGTCCCTGATTCGGGGTTCAGAATAACAGCTGTGCTCCTGGTTAAAAAGTCATGATTTTTAAATTGCTCTTTTACCCTGTCTTGCACTTTTTTTTAAAAAACTTCTGCTCCTGCCCTTGCCCCCGGCCCCCTTCCCGCGTCCCACTTAGTTCGATGGCCGACAGCGGAGCCCTGGCCTGCGGAGGACTCGGGACGCAGCCCTCGGTGAACCGCGTCAGTCCCTCCGCCAGGACCCCGCACCGATGGGCAGTGTGGACGCCTGCGACTTTCTGCTCCACGTGGACTGGACAGAACTCCTGCTCCCGCCCAGATGCCCGTGAACCTGAAGAATGGTTTTCAGAGCAGTGTTCCGATGAATTAAAACAGGAAGGAAGGGGCCGGCAACCTGCTCCCTGGTGGGACTTCTCACTTCCAGAGTGACTGACAACCCCGGCACGTCTCCACGGGAGACCTCGAGGTGATGCCCAGGCTCGCTTTCTGTGCTAGAAGTTATTACGGCCCGGCCGGTGGGCTCAGCGGACTGAACGCGGGCACCAGGAGGTCCCGGTCGGATTCCCCGTGAGGGCCCGAGGGGGGGCTGCGGCTCAGTCCCCCACAGGGGGCGTGCAGGAGGCAGCCGATCAACGCTGTTTCTCTCTCCCTCTCCCTCTCCTCTCTCTCTAAAAATCAATTTTAAAAGAAGTAATTATGGAGGTAGGAGGAAAAAACATATGAAAAGGTACAGGAGCTGGATTTTTAAGACGCTTTCTCCCTGGGTCCAGGAAGGTGTTTCCGATGCCAGTCTTTTCTCCGAGCCGAGCCTCGGCGGCAAGGCTGGAGCGATCTGCGCCCACCCGGGGTCCTGTTGTTCGTTACTTCCTCCGACTCCGACCTCCCTGCTTCTCTCCTGTAGTCACCTTGTGATGACACTGGGCTCACCTGGGTCCTTCCGGATAACAATCTCCCATCTCTACATAGTCGCACATTTCAGCTACTGGGACGCGGGCGCCGTCGGGAGGCCCACCGCAGACCGTGTGTCATAGTTGCTGGAAAACCGTTTGAGGACTGAAAGATGATGCTCTAACTGCGGTGAGCACAAAAACCAACCGGGTGTGGTTTTTTGTTTTTGTTTTTTTTAAAAAAGCAAGTGAGGGTGACTCAGCATATCCGGGTAGGCCTGGGAGCTGCATTCTCAACAGGCTTCCAGGTGATGCTGGTTTGGGGGTGACTCCGTGGAAGATGCTATCCTGGTGGCCAGGTGTGTAGGAATCCGTGTGGGTGAAGGTAAGTCCATGTGTAATTAGCAAAACCCTTTCGAAACCCCGGGGAGACGGGGCAGTGGGTTCATTAAGGGCCTCAGTGATGGTCAGACAGATCGGTCTCATTTCTATCACTTGTACCTGTCTCCTTGGCAAGTTTCTTCATTTCCCTAAGTCTCGATTTCCTTGTCTAAAAACTGGAATAGTAATATCTACTTTCCGAGGTGGTTTTGAGGATTAACTACGATGCTCAGAAAGCACGTGGTTCCGTGCCCGGCGAGGACACAAAGACTGGCTGTAGCTCTAAGCAGCATCGTGTCTAAAGGACGGGTGTGATTTTCTAGCGAAAGGCTTCATTTATTTCTAAAACGATCGCCGAGTGTCTGTGGGTCATTCTTCTGTTCGCATCCACTTACCTAAGCTCTACAGAAAACAAAACGCAGCGACGACAGAAACCTCTGGAACGGCCCTTCTGAGCACGGACAGTCAGCCCATATGAGCCTTAAATCCATCAGACCTTCCCCAGGACACGCTCCTCTTGGGTTCTTCAGATTCTGTTTTCTGGCACTTTGTGGGCCCAAAGGTGCTGGTCAGCCCAGAGGCAGGGGGTGTGGACACGGCAGGAAAGTCCTCCGACCCTGCAGGGCTGGGACACACACGCGAGGACCGTGGGAAACCCCACCTGCCAAACTGTGGGAAGCGAGGAAATCTGATAAGACGGGACTCGTGTCCAGAAGCCCCTTACTAACGTGCAGGGAATTTTAGGGACTTGCAGAGAAACAACAACAGAATTTGTCTCCGAGGCCAGGTGTTCCCGCTCCGCCTGCAGACGGTGCTGGTCGCACAGGGACACGGCAATTCTGGGCAGCAGAGTGTTTCTTCGGGTTTACGAATAAATGGCTGGGAGGAGGGCCCTTCAGCACTAACCCGGGCCCAGGCAGAGGAGTTTCTGCCCTGAGAGTCACACGGAGCCCCTCTTTTATTAACTGAGTGATGAAAAAGTGCCCTGAAGAGACTTTCTGTGTATGGAGGTGAATGCGTTTGCCTGCCAGTAAGGTGTCTGGGGGCTCAGGTTGTGCCAGGAGATGGGAGGGGACATGGGAGCAAGGTGAAGCCACTGGCACCGCCGTCCCTTCGTGCCTGCAGTCACCCCATACATGGTGCCCGTTGGGCATCGAGGGGGCAGAGCAAGGACGAATGGAGAGTGGGCAAGAGGACCCCACAGGTGGGCGCACTTACGCTCGGCTGAAGTTGGCAGCCCCATTGGCAGAACATTATTTGTTAGAAGAGCTGAGGAACCATCTATACCAAAGTCCAGGAGGACGGTTAACCCACTTAAAATAGGAAACTGCTCTCGGGGCTGAAGACTGACGGCTGGGCAGCGACACCAGGGCCTGAGTCTGGAAGGAAGGAGCCGGTGGAATGTGCAGGTGGGGAGCCCCTGAGGCGGCGGCGTGGGGTCCGAGAGGAAGGCGGCCGAGGACACCCTGCGAGGCCGGGGGCCGGGTGGGATGTGAGGTTAGGAGGGAGGAGTCCCGCCCTCGGCTTCCTTCCCATCCAGAGAGGAACAGGAGGCCGGGGGAGGGCCCTGTGTTTCATTCTCTGTTCTGATTGAAATTCGCGGCGTGTGGCCCGCAGCTGACAGCAGGCCTCTGAGTCTCTGGGGCATTTCACAGCGAAGCCACACGTTTCTGAAGCTGGGTCAGGACTCAGCATATGCGGCTCCTCGAGTGTGAAATCCCACTTAGCCCCATTAGTGCTCGAGCCCCGCGTAGGTACTGTTTACGATCACTTCCCGTTACCGGCGGTGTTAGCCGTCGCCGACTCTTTTCAGTTCTATCTCAAACTAAGTTTATTTTAGGGAAGGAAATGTGTCTTCCTGTCAAAAAGCTGAGAAGAGGCGGCTGCCCCCTCCCGCGGCTGCGGCTTGTACATTTGGCTGTAACCCGGGTGCACGCGTGTGAGCCTGTGTGTGATGATAATTCTGAATCTCATAATGCGTAGGATGGTAAAACCTTCATTCGTCGGGTCTCCGCAGTTGACTGAAAGGGTGCAATAACCTCGCTCTGCTCTGGCCGTCCATGGAACGGGCATTATTTGGCTCATCTGTTCCCCTGGCACATGGAGCAGGAAGCGGGGAGGGTACAGTTTCAAGTGCCCATCGGTAGCGGCCCCCCGGGGAACTTTCTAGAGCTTTCGTACGGGGCTTTCGTACATGGTTGGTGCTGAAACTCTTAAAGCAATTATTTAAATTACAAGGATAAGCCCGTTTATGTCCAAGTAGCGGCACTGGACTGTTTCACAGAGCAGAGAGCCTGCCGGGGTGCGGCTGGAAGGACCTCAGCGCCTCCTTCCTGCCCCCAGATTGAATGACCTGCCGCAGCTGTGTCCCCGAAACTCACCCACCTACTGACACCTGCCAGCAACAGTCACGTGACCCCCACAGGCAGGTGCTAACAAGTCACGTGACTCCCACAAGCACCTGCGACCAATAGTCGCATGACTCAGCTTTTGCTTTAGGTTTAAAATTTTTTCAATGGCCTTAGGCTCTCTCGGGTTAATATTTTAGAGTCATCTGAGAAAAATTCAAGGGGTAAATCTTGCCGAGCGGCCGCTCAGGTGGGCTCCGGGATCAGTGTGCGGCTCCCACTTGCACAGGCTGTTTCTCAGCAGGTTTCATGAGTCGCCTCGGCTGAAGGTCACAGCCACAGGCCCTCGGCGTTGCTCCCAAGGTAAGGCGGGCTCGCCTCCAAGAACAGACTTCCCCTTTCCATCCAAGGGCTGCGAGCGATTTCCCAGCCTCTGAACCAAAGTCAATCCACTGAAAGAACAACCGGGGGAAGATGCCTGCTGCCTTGTCCGTAAGAATCGCCGGGGCTCTTCTTTTTTTATTTTTTAATTAAGTGAGGATGGATGCCTTCACTCACCTGTCCTCTTTTTAATTTCCGATGTTCAGTTTGATTAAGATGTGTTTCTCGAAGATACGTGCTATCTGGTTCTCGTTGTATAAAAAGTTTAATATCGCTCCCCCTTTTATTGGACTAGCAAGGCATCTGACATTAAAAATAATAGCTCTGGATTTTCCGGTTGCTGTCTGCCTCCAGTAGGGGGAATATTAAGAATAGATGGGAAATTCATTTTCTTTCTCTGAAGGGTCCTTTTGAAGCGTCATACCTAACATGGTCTACTCTACAACCCACAGATGCGCAGAATAAATAAAGTAGAGCTATGGCGTAAGATCCTCAGTGTCCAACCCAGGAAATGAATGTCTCTGAAAGAAATATGGCCACTAATCTTTTAAAAAAGTCACTGAAAGCTTATTTCTTTCCTTTGTGTTCAGCTGAAGTGAGCACGTGAATTTATTCTCAAGGAGAAGTATCGAGAGAGGCCTGGAGAAAACAATATTCTGTTCTATGATTTAAAAAATATATATATTTTTATTGATTTCAGAGAGAAGAGGGGAGAGGGAGAGAGAGACAGAAACATCAATGATGAGAGAGTCATCCTGCAGGCCCCCCACTGGGGACGGAGCCCTGACTGGGAATCGAACCGAGATCTCCCGGATCCGAGGTCGATGCTCAACCGCTGAGCCACACCGGCCGGGATGTTCTGTGATTGAAACCTGGGAATTTCGCGAGACGGCCGGCTTTGGCCTCTGCTCTTGAACAGCGTTCTCGAAATAAGATGCACACACCGGACGGCTCGCCCACTCGACGCGTACACGTGAACGCCTTCTAGGGCATCGCAGAGCTGGGCGCCGTCACCACCATCACCTCGCAAGGAGCCTGCGCCCTTCACCAACGCCCCCCGCTCCCTCCCCTCAGCCCCGGCGGCCACGACTCTGGGTCCCGGATCTCCCCCCATTTGCCATTCTGGACGTTTCCTATAAAGGGACTCGCTGTAAAGGATCCCTGTAAAGGGACATTTCCTATGAAGGATCCCTGTAGTGTGCGATCCTTTGTGACTGGCTGCTGCTGCTTTTTCTTCTTAAATATGTTTTTATTGATTTTTTTGGAGAGAGGAAGAGAGAGGGAGAGACAGAGAAACATCAATGACGAGAGTCACTGATCGGCTGCCTCCTGCAGGCCCCTGACTGGGGATCGAGCCCACAACCCGGGCACGTGCCCTGACCGGGAATCGAACCCTGATCGCCTGGATCCCAGGTCGACGCTTAACCGCTGAGCCACGCCCGGCCGGGCTCGCCTTGCTTTTTAAACCAGCCCATAAAGTGATGGATTTGCCACGATTGGCTTGTGATAGTCCCGACCCAACTGAGGCCCTGACTGTCCCGAAGGGAGGGGACGGTGAACACTGACGGTCATCCACCTGCTGGCCGACAACCAGTCACAGGAGCCGCCGTCTTTTCCCTCCCACCTCGTGTGGCCGCACTCCCTTCCCTCCCGGCCATTGTTATTACTTTTTTATATCGGAGGGCCCACGGCTGTGACACTGAAACCACGGGAAGACGGGGGGCCATATGAGCGCCCCTTCAGTGTAATTTCCTCGTGGAAAGTCTCGTTTTTGGTGGACCTGATGTGTTCCCGCAAAAACCCGCAATCAAAGCCGCCGTCGCCTGGACGCGAGTCCTTCCCACGGCCGCCCTTCCTTAATTTCCCGCGTTCTCTCTGCCCCCCACCGGGGCTACGTGCCCTTTTGTCCTGGGGACCGGGTGTTCGCTTCTCCGCGTCATCAGCCAGCCGGGGAAACAGAGCAAAGGCCACTCGGTCCGTTTCTGTCCCGTTTTCCTCTCTGGTGGAGGCGGGAACGCTCGTCTCATCCGGAGTGTCCCCAAGTCGACCGCGGCGAGTGAGGACACTGTCCACACTTTTTAATTCAGTGGCAGCCGCCTCGGGAACGCAGCCGGCTCCTGTCGCCCAGGCAGAGGTGCAAATGGCTTCGCTGGAAATCGATGTGCTCTTGAAGCGCCTCCCGTTTCCGGGTTGTCACCGTTTGTCCTCCGGCTCCGACGCGCCGAGTGTGGCAGGGAGGTTTGCGGCTGCAGGTCTCTGAGCCTGTGGTTCTGTTTTTCCCCGAGTTTCTACCTTGAGCAGAAGGTGAAGGGATCACTCGGTGTTTTGTTTGTTTACCCTTCGGGGCGTGGGAATGCGGCTTGTTTTTAAAGCCTTTCCGACGACAGGAGCTGACCTGGTAGTTGTCGCCCACGGTGTGGTCTCCTGAGGGAGGTCAGGTCTGGGGCAGAGTCTGGAAGGTGTTGAGGCTTCAGATGCTGTGGAAAGTGCTCCCCGATTCCCAGAGAGTGAAAGGTGGGGGTGCTGACTGTCGAGTTCTCGGTGGGGGAGGGTGAGGTCCTCACATTGTAGACAGTGTCCAGGTCACCAAAGTCAGCTCTGGTTCTTTTTTGTTTTTTTTTTTAAATGTCTTTATTGATTTGAGAGAGAGAGAGATAGAAACACTGATGAGAGAGTCACTGATCGACTGCCTCCTGCACACCCCTGGCTGGGGATCGAGCCCGAAACCCGGGCCTGTGCCCCGGTGGGGAATCGAACCCTGACTCCAGGTTCAGGGGTCAGTGCGCACCAGCCGGGCCAGCTCTTGTTCTGACCGGTACAGTGAGACCAGAGCCCGGCTTTACCGGGTCACAGCGCTGGTGAAAGATTAGCTGTGAGATTGGATTTATCAAAATTGATGTGCTAGTTACGGCGGATGTGCCTGCACCCGAGGAAGATCGCGAGGCCATCTGTAACGACTTCATTGGATTTGTACAGATTTCGGTGAATTACCACATTTTTCCTGTGCCGAGAAACTAGATATTTCCTCATAAATTTCCATCAATGCTTTAAAAAGTTTATGCTTCATTGTAAGCCTAGAGAAGGCATAGCTCTGAACGGGGAGGGGGTGACGTGAGCCGTCACAGCGAGGTTAACGCGACAGAGCATGAAAGGGGGCCACCGGCAAGAGAAGCTGGAAAGGGCACCCTGGGACAAGTTTGTTTCTTTTAATTTACCTTGACTGTTGGGAGCATTACAGATGTCCCCCTTTCGCCCCCATTGACCCTCCACCCCCACCCCCACCCCACCAGGCCTTCACCACACTATTGTCTGTGTCCGTGGGCGATGCATATATATGCATGTAAGTCTTTTATGAATCAATGCCCAAGGGTCGGTCCCTCCCTCCCTCCCTCCCTCCCTCCCTCCCTCCCTCCCTCCCTCCCTCCCTCCCTTCCTTCCTTCCTTCCTTCCTTCCTTCCTTCCTTCCTTCCTTCCTTCCTTCCTTCCTTCCTTCCTTCCTTTTTGCAGTACTTTGCAAATACATGATATTCGATGGATGCCTTATGTTGACCTGAATGGAGTTGGATTTGCAGAGAGAATGAGACTTGACCCAAAATAATTTTAACTTTTGATTGAGAACAAAGAGTTTTACTTTGTGGTGTTTTGGGCCAGTAGGGAGACAAAGACAAGCCCAGGGGTACTGAATCGTCTTTCCTCTGAGCTGCACGTTTTGTTTTTTTTTCTATAAAATTCCTACCTGCGCTTAAGCAAACAAGATTCACCTCTGGATTCATTTGCCACGTCCTTTACCCAGACGGGCGCCTCCGCTTTTTATTTGTTTGTGTTTTGTTTTTCTCCTGATCCTGCCCGAGACCCTTCGGCTCACCTAGTCCCAGGAGAGGGCTGTCCCCACAAAGGTGACGGACACTCCACACTGTAACCCAACCATCGCCTGCGGCACAATCTGAGTGCTCGTTAATTAGGATTCTGTTTCATTGGATCAGAACCCCTAGAATGAAATCATTTTTACTGCACCACGCTGCGTGCTGGTTGCTGGGCTCTTCTCATGCACAGATCTTTTATCTCGGATCAAGGCCCCTGTTGTTTTTTTAAATCCTCACCAGAGGATATATATATATTTTTTCCATTGATTTTTAGAGAGAGTGAAAGGGAGGGAGGGAGGGCGAGAGAGAGAGAGACATCGATCGATGTGAGAGAGACACGTTGACTGGTTGCCTCCCGCACTTGCCCTGACCGGGGCTGGGGACTGAACCTGCCACCCGGGTACTTGCCCTTGACCGGGAATCAAACCCTCGACCCTTCGGTGAGAAGGCCGGAGCGCTAACCGCTGAGCTACACCGTCCAGGGCGTGGCTGCTTGTTTCAAAGGCTGGAGAAACCACATGCTGTTTACACAGCAAGACTGCCACCTCTCAACTAAGAGGGAGCTTAACAAGCGACTTAAAAACACACCTGCCCTGCCCTTGTGCTGTTCTCAGCGACCGAGGCGACCGTGGAGCTGAGCTCAGTGAAGCTGATGGGAAGAATTAAGCAGTTGGTGAATCTGACGCATGACAGGGTTCGTGGCCACTCAGAAGGCCCTGGGGCACCGAGGTAGGAGGGTCTTGGGTACCCGCCACACTGGGGGGTCTTAGAAGTCTCCCTAGGTAAGCGTATTTCCCATTTAGATGTGCTGAGATTGTCCGCGTCTCAGGAGCTGGGGACCTGCCAAGGAGCCGCCCCCGCTGGGCTACAGCCTCCGAGTCACCCGGCTTTTGGGTGGATGTCTCTTAGCAAACGGGCAGGGCAGTTGGCGTCTTCACTGTGACCTCCACCCAAGGGCACTTGTCTAAGAGACAGCTGCCAGACTGCTGGCTGGGCTTCTCTGGGCTCTAGATGGGCCTTTTATTGATGCTCGGCTCTTGAAGCAGTCCGTCTCCTGAAGGAGTTTCTGCCATTCGTCTTGGAGACAGGGTTTCATTTGACCCTGAGGTCCCATAGTTTGACCGGTGGCCTTAAGAGGGTCATTACTTTGTTGGCTAAAGAGCACTAAAATTTTATGACATGCCATATGGACCTGAAGAAATGAGGAGGTGACCTCCTCCATATGGTCTCATTAGTTTCAAATATCCCGTCTCCTGCCTCCAGCCGTTTCTCTGGCGCCCGGACGAGGTCCAGACCAGTCTAAGTGAGTACTGTGTGGCTCTAAGGGCTGCACGTGTCGTGGGCTGGCAGTTTGGGGGAGTGCTGCTCCCCTCTTTTCAATTTCCTGGGTACGTGTCCACGTGGAGTCAACGCCGCTCTCCCTGCCGTGGGCCTGGGCCGCCACACAGGCTCAGTCCTGGGACCATCGGTGGGCCTGGAAGTTGGGGCGGGCGGGGGGGGGGGGGTGAAGCGAGATCAGGAGGAGAGGAGGCGACAGTGGTGACTATTAATAGCTTTCGGGATGGTCTGCTGTGAACTGGGCGCAGTCGCTGGACAGAAACGCAGAGGAGGTTTTTGTTACTCAATACGAAAGATCTGCATTCCTCCTGGTGAAATTTATGTTTCTTGGAGCAAAGTAGAAATTGGAAGTGGGGGAAAAGTTATGGAGATGGGTCCTGATCTATTTTATTTTTCTTCCAGGTATTTTATTCCATCGTATAAGTAAATAGTTACTTATTTTACAAAGATAACTATGACATTTAGCTCTTTTTTTTCTTCTAGAAATTCTTAAGACGTTTTTTATCTCTCGTGACAAGCTACAAGACTTCTCAAGGTAATGTTTCCTGCGATGTCTCCGCAGCCAGCTGTGGGGCTGCGGAACTTTGGGTAGAAAAGTGTGATTTCAGGTCCTGTTGCGACTGAGCCTAAGTAGGAGGCTAGAAGGATGTTTTGACAGTTGAGTGATGCTGGTCTCTGTCCATAAAATTCTGTCGGGCTGGTAGTTACTGTGCTCAGCAACTCTGGGCTTCAAAAGGGAAGACTTGTATAATTACAAAAAAATATATAGGGATGTTCAGAGAATGGAACGCAAGGGCGTGATTTTGCACAGCATCCATGGTTTGAGTAAGAGGAGCATCTTTAAAAAAATCTAGTTTTTTAAAAGAGGAACTTACTTTTAAGTGGAATGAGGGTAATGAGTTTTTTCACATATATTTGGACTAAAAGAAAGGCACTCACGGACTGGTGAGTGGTGCCATGGTTTGTCCCAACCGAGCCAAGGTGAGTGGGTGCTGATCTGTTCTCCGCAGAGCTGGGTTTGGACGGCAAACTGAAATCACCCAGGTGCCTGCATGCAGCCTGCGTAACACGAACAGTCAGGATAGAAAACCCCTGTTGATTTGAGGATGTGGCGCTGGGACGAAAGCAGTCATCGCGCTTGGACCGGCTCTGAAACAAAATGCCATCCTCACGCCCGCCGGCCCCCGTGATAGGATTAAGCTGTGATGGACTGAAACTGTGGTCGGCCGGACGACCGCTGGCAGAAGAGGCCGATTTTTCTGATGATCCACAAATCAGATTTTGGTTCTGAAGATTAGATATTTAGCTGAGAGTCTTCTCACTCGGAAAGAATGCGGCGGTCAGGCTGTCTTCCCCGTGTGGAGTACGAATGAATAATCGTTTATGATAACAGCAAATGGGCAGCCAAAGCCTCCTGGCTCACCGCTGTTGTCCTTCATCAGGCCGGCTCGGCCCTCCTGTCTGGACGGCTGGTGTGAGATTTGTGGGTGCTGGCGAGCGGCTACGCAGCTTTATTATTTGAGAAAAGAGTTTAGACATTTATTTCGAGGGGAATTTCATTTGAGACTATGACAACTATTGAAATACTCACGGGTAGTCTTTTAAAATCAATTTCTGATATGATTATTTAAATTTAAATGTTTATTGTAAAAGCAATAATATGCTTCATTTGAAGGATATCAAACATTATGGAAAAGTGTAAAGTAAAAGTCCCCTGCAAGCTCCAAGCCCAGCCCCACTTCCCGGGGAGGGCCCCTGGGTCGAGTCCTGTGCTAAGCCCTTTCCATGAAGAATTCATTTAGTCCCCACAGTGACCCTGTGAAGTACATGCTGCCGTTATTCCTATTTTAAAGGCATGGAAAGTGAGGCGCAGAGGGGTCAAGCATTTCATTTATGTAGTTCACTTTTGGGGACCCAGTTGCAGAGTTGGGCAGCCTGTCTTCAAAAGTCTTGCTCAGTTGGGGTCCTACTGTATCCTGCTCTGAATCAGCTGCCCCTGATCACGAGGTAGTGCTCAGTCACCCCCGATCCTGCGGCGGTGCTCAGTCACCCCCGATCCTGCAATGGTGCTCAGTCACCCCCGATCCTGCAATGGTGCTCAGTCACCCCCGATCCTGCAGCGGTGCTCAGTCACCCCCAATCCTGCAATGGTGCTCAGTCACCCCCGATCTTGCGGTGGTGCTCAGTCACCCCCGATCCTGTGGCGGTGCTCAGTCACCCCCAATCCTGCAATGGTGCTCAGTCACCCCTGATCCTGCAATGGTGCTCAGTCACCCCCGATCCTGCAGCGGTGCTCAGTCACCCCCGATCCTGCGGCGGTGCTCAGTCACCCCCAATCCTGCAATGGTGCTCAGTCACCCCCAATCCTGCACCGGTGCTCAGTCACCCCCGATCCTGCGGTGGTGCTCAGTCACCCCCAATCCTGCAATGGTGCTCAGTCACCCCCGATCTTGTGGTGGTGCTCAGTCACCCCTGATCCTATGGCGGTGCTCAGTCACCCCTGATTCTGCGGTGGTGCTGAGTCACCCCCGATCCTGCAGTGGTGCTGAGTCACCCCTGGTCCTGTGGCAGTGCTGAGTCATCCTTACGTAGAAGCACAAGGAGACCCGCCTGCCACCAGGATGTTTCTCAGGGTTGCATGACAGCCAGTGGTTTGAAAGTGCCAATCATGCATTTACAGTAAACCCTTAATTTTGCAGACCTCAATTTAATAGACTTTGGATGTAACTGACAAAATTTCCATTGCCATTGGTTTATTTTTAGACCTTTTCAACCAGCCATTACCTCCCAAAATGTGGAACACCCAGATATATATAATTATTTTAAAAAATATATATATTTTGATTTCAGAGAGAGGAAGGAAGAGGGGGAGAGAGAGAGAAATATCGATGATGAGAGTCATTGATCGGCTGCCCCCTGCGCGCCCCCTGCTGGGGATCGAGGAGCCTGCAATCCGGGCCTGTGCCCTGACCGGGAATCAAACCGCAACCTCCTGGATCCTACATCGACGGTCAACCGTTGAGCCACGCCAGCCGGGCGGATGTATATTATTTTTAAATAACTTCAAGGACCAAGACAAGCATATCTTTAGGTCGATTAGAAAAAGGTTTCGGAAATGGGCAAAGTTCAGGCTGATGGGCCCATATTCTCATGCCAAACGGTGCCTAAGACAAAGCAGGGCCACAGGACAACGGTCACGCGCTCGCTTCCCAGGAGTGAGGTGAGCTGCGCACCTGCCTCCCCATTTCACGGACCCCACCGGGGTCACACTCTGGGCCTGAGCTGTGCCGTCTGCCGTTCCTCCCTGGGTTAAAGCAGCCAGTGTCCACGGAATTATGGATATAACAACAGTGACGGGTGTGAGAGGTTTGTATTGTTATAAAAACCGTCCCTTCCTCAGCACTTACGGGCACACGCTGTATTAAGCACCGTACATGGATTAATCTGGTGGATTTTCATACACCTGTGGACTGAGTGCAGGAGGAGCCCTCAGGGCTAATACGGTCCAACCCCCTCATTTTACAAATGACCAAACGGGAGCCACAGACAAGGCGAGGTCGCTCGCCCAGCACCTCCGAGCTGGGTGCTGTGACCAACGACTGGCGAGGCCACGGGCTGAGGGATAAACTGGACGCAGGAGGCCGCCCGGTCCCTCCGCCCCCTTCCAGCTATGGGCAAAACCAAGGATGTCTACACCCCGTGTCTTCGCCTCACAACCCAACTATCGGTGTCACTGACCACCTTTGAGAAAGACAAAATAGAATTTTCAGAAACACAGGAGTTGTATCCTTTTGTGTTTTAAAAACACAACCTACTCAGGTTTTTGGAAAACCATGAAAAATGCATGGAGCTGAATGGCTCTGTCTCCCCCCCCCCATTTGGCCCTCATTTATATCTTTTTAGTACGTTATTAAAAATTTAGAGAGCAACACTGTGGTAGCATGTCGTCCCTGCGTGGGAGCGCCGAGGAAAGGCATTTACCTAAAACCCCCCTCCTGCTATAAGCGCGTCTATGGCGTCCGCTCTGTGAGCCCCGTGAAGGCCAAGGAGTGAGTAACACGGGTTTGGGGCCATCGCCCCCCGGCTCCCTCCTCTCCGCGTCCCCCCTCGCACCCCGTTCTGCTGCCTGAAAACCCAGCTGCTCTGGGCTGCGCTGGTCTCAGCCCAGCGTCTGATGTGGGGCCGCGCAGGCAGCCATCTGCCGAGTTTGGGGAGTACAGGGCCGTGAGCATCGCTGTCTGCAAATGTGTCCAAACAGCGCAGCTGAGAGCAGGCTGGGGCCCAGCCGCGGTGGCCACGCCGCGCTCCCAGGGGCGCCTGGGCTCCAGCTCGTGCTGGATCCTTGGCGGTGAGACATCTGTTATACCTCCGACTGAACCGAACGTGTCTAACGGTGAAGTGAGAATTCTGAAGTTGAAAGACAGGCTGCGACGGATTGAGAAACTGCTGTTCTTGGAAGACGCGCCTGAGCGCCTCGCACCCCTGACCCGCGGCTCTGGAACGGCGCGCGGCCCTTCCTCCTGCACGCCCCTTGCCAAGCGAGCTGGCCACGTGCCCCGCACAGCTCGGGCGGGCCTTGCTGGGCTGCGCTGGGTTTTACTGAACATCTGCACGTCTCTCGGCTCAGGTTCGCTCCCAGCCACGGTTGAATCTGTTCCTGGGACACAGCGCTCGAGGTTCCTCACGCGGGGCGGGGAGACATCTGCTCCCCGCTGCGGGCAGGGGGCTGAATGGTGAACTCGGGATCCCCTGGGCTGTGGATCATGACAGGGAGCTCCGGGGACACCTGGGTTCCGTCTCTAGTACAACGTGCTCTCTTTTCAGAGAAGTGAAATCTCTGAGAACCGTAGTTTTCAAGTTATCGTCAATGGAGCACCCAGGGCTGCTCAGGGCAGGGAACAAATAGTTGTTCTTTCTGGGAGAGGGGTAGGAAGCTAAGGATGTGTCTGTGGGGCTCCCACAGACACCCCCCATGGAGACACCTTGGGAGAGCCCAGGAAGGCAGCTGGCAGTTAGCTGGGCAGAGGGTGCAGAAGCCTTGGCGTGGGGCACAGCGGGCACCTCCCCCAACAAGCCTCAGTGGGGCTCTCGGTGCCCAGCCATCCTGCCCAATTCCTCCTGGAGGCTGGATCCACACGGCCAGACCTGTGGGACTGCGGGCTGCAGTGTGAACTGTGCTGGCTCATATGTGGTCAGCCCCTGCACAGAGCACCCCAGTTCCTCCACAGAAGAGGGGCTCAGTCTGTCTCCCACGCTCTGCGCCCCTGGACCCCTCTGCTTTGCTGATTTTAGGCCGACTTCTCAGCACGTTCGTCAGTCTCGCGGGAGTGAGTCTTAGCTGAGATTTTTTCCTCCATTCCACAGAAACGTGAAATACTCCCACAATGTTTCACACAATCTGGGAAGCTTAAATATTCTCTGCTAATCTTTGAAGATGCTGATAGTCAAGTTAGAACTTTAAAAAATTCTGAAGTCAAGAAAAATGTATTTCTTCTACTAAGAAAAAACAAAAAAAACAAAGCAGGGGTAAACGGGAGCTACTCTGTGGTGAGTCTGGAATTGTATTGGTCTCATGAGAACACTTTAAAATGCCTGTGTTCACACCGAGGGCCTCCCCCCATGGCTGGAGTGCCCTGCGGATCTGTCCTCTCTCTACAAGAGGGCGTCTAATCCCTCAAAGAGCCCAGGCCGACAGTTCAACCCAATGAATAAAAATGACAACTGACAAATGCCATTTGTCCTGTATAAATGCTGCCTTCAATCCCACAATATCCCTTCAAGCTATTATTATTATGCCCATTTCAAAGACTAGGAAATTGAGGCTCCGGGCTGAGTTGATTAAGCTCATACAGCAGATGAGTGATGGGGCTGGAGCTGGAGCTAAGCTCTGTACAAATCCAAATCTCGTGATCCTCATTGATGTTTCTCTCTGCAGTCAATTGCATTCCCTGAGAGGACTAAGAAGGTCGAAGAAGTCGTAGTGGAGAGACATTGGTCATTAGGATGGTGGAGGTAATAATCAGAGCATCTATTTACTAATTACATAGCAGCGGCTCACCAATTTCAAGAGCCTTTCCATGCACTCTCTTACTTAGCACTCATAACCCTGGGGTTCATCATCACCATCATCACCATCTCCATCATCTCCATTACCACCACCATCATCACCATCATCTCCATCATCTCCATCATCATCACCATCATCATCACCATCATCACCATCATCACCACCATCACCACCATCATCATTATCATCACCATCGCCATCATCACCATCATCACCATCATCACCATCATCACAATCATCACCATCTTCACCATCATCACCATCATCATCATCATCACCACCATCACCACCATCACCATCACCACCACCATCATCACCATCATCTCCATCATCTCCATCATCATCACCATCATCATCACCATCATCACCATCATCACCACCATCATCATTATCATCACCATCGCCATCATCACCATCATCTCCATCATCACCATCATCATCACCATCATCATCACCATCATCACCATCATCACCATCATCACCACCATCATCATTATCATCACCACCATCATCACCATCGTCACCACCATCATCATTATCATCACCATCGCCATCATCACCATCATCTCCATCATCACCATCATCATCACCATCATCATCACCATCATCACCATCATCACCATCATCACAATCATCACCATCTTCACCATCATCACCATCATCATCATCATCACCACCATCACCACCATCACCATCACCATCATCTCCATCATCTCCATCATCATCACCATCATCATCACCATCATCACCATCATCACCACCATCATCATTATCATCACCATCGCCATCATCACCATCATCATCACCATCATCATCACCATCATCACCATCATCACCACCATCATCATTATCATCACCATCGCCATCATCACCATCACCACAATCATCACATTTTCAGATGAGGAGCTCTGAAAGGTCAAGTGAAATGTTCAAGGCCATTCATCCAGGAAAAGCGATGGCATCTAAAGCTTCACCATGTTCCCACCATGGTACCTTCACCTTGAAAGGCAAACTAACCCTATTCCAAAAAATGTATCACTGGTCATAGAGAACTGATCTTACATGTTTCCTGTTACATGTTTTCTGCATCTCTTCCTGGTGAGTGAGGAATGCTCACCTCTTAAGAGCAACCCAGCTTATGCACAGAGAAAGTGAACCACATTAGCACTTCCCTCCTGTTCTAGAACGTTCCCAGTGAAGGATAAGAAATACGTAGCCATGTTTAGTGACCAGTACAGGGGGCCTTCATATTCTTTCTCACCAGGGCCCTGCCGTCCTGCCTCCAGTTGACCAAGAGTTGGGTTGTGTTCCCTGGGTCTGGGAGCATTTTCATTAATGTTTGGGGAGAGTTCTTCTGCTTAGGACTTTATAAGGTTCTGGAAAGTTGAGGGGGCAGGTAATGAAGATGACCTAGAACATAAAGCACATGTGTTACATCAGAAGTGAACCTAACTTAAAAAATCCAAACCTCGTATGGGCATCTCTGTGGTGGGATTGTTGTGCTCACCCGCACGAGAGCGGCCTTGGAGCTCTAAGGCAGGGGTGGTTGGGGTGGGGAGGCCCTGCTTCAGGCACTCTCCCGTCTCTCCTCCTGGGCCCGATCCCATTCACAAGGACCCCGCGGCTCTCTGGTCTGAGGGCCCTGTGCTGGGACCTCCACCAGGAGCGCTGGTCCAGGTGTCGGCCGAGTTCTGCCCACTGGACTGTTAGGTGAGAAGACCGTGCGGACTGTGGGGCTGGTGGCAAAGTCATGGACCCAGGAGGGCAGGCTCAGCGTCTGTCTTCCTCAACCACAGAATCAGGCACGCTTGGCTCTGGTACAACCGGAGGGGTGGTATCTCTCCTGTCCCACCTGTTTAAAATGCACAAGGAGTAACAGTCTGCGGAGGACCCATAAAAAAGAAACAGACAAGAAAAAGCAGGGAGGAGACGGAGGATCTGACCAGACCGGGGACGGCTGCTCCCGCCGGGTCTGCTCCGTCATTGCCTCTGCATATGCCCCGGAGTCCTCCTGAGTCAGATTTTCACGGGAACGGGGAGTCTGCCACAAATATAAAAAATGGGAAACCATTTGTCTTGTTCAGCCACTTTGTTACACAGGCAAATAAAATGCGCTGTGAGCCGGTGAACAGCTGGGGAACATCAGAAAGACGGTGCGCGGTCGGTCTTGTTCCTTGAACACACGCGGGCGTAGCGATGACCTGTTGCTGCGCCGCGTGTGGAGGTCGGATATGATGCATGTGCAGTCTTTCCAGAAATGCCACCCCCATCCTCTGGCCGGTGCTCACGCCACTTGACGCGGGTGAGAAAAATTCCTCGGGAACGAGACTGTCTTCTCCTCAGCAGCGTTTCGTGCCTGCGAGGTGCCGCCATATGGCTCCCACGCAGGTTCTGCCAGACTTCCCGGGGTTCTCACCAGGGCTCCCGCGTCGTCCTCTGCTGGGGGCGGCAGACGCGGCCGAGACAGACCAGCTGCGTGCGTGGGGAGGTCGGCGAAGTAAAATGACAACGCGCTGGTGTCAGCGGAGAGGGGTGTGCCCCTCGCGGCTGCTCGGGGGGTGGGTGTCAGAGCCTGCAGGGTGCCTGGAAGAGACCCGTGGACGCCCCTTTGTCCAGACGCTGGAGGAGAGCACAAGGCGGGCGAAGTCTCTCAGAAGACCGGGGTGGGGTGGGGGTGGGGGTGGGGGTGGGTACTTCAGGGGCGGGTGGGGGAGAAGCTTTGGGGATTTCAGTTTCTAGAGAAAAGAGGAGGGCGCCTGGAGCTGGCCTGCATTTGTAAAACAACATAACATCTAGGGAGAGAGGCAACCTGCAGGAGGAGGGGCCCACCCCTGACGCCGCGACCCGGCAGGCAGGGGGCAGGCTCGGTGCCATGTGGGGACAGCTCTGAGTCCCTCTGGCTCCTGGTGAGAGGCAGCACAGTCTCCCCCAAACCCACACCCTAAATGCCATGTGTCAAACGAGTGACAGTTTCCTCCTGCAGAAAATCTCCAATATTCCCGGGGGTCAGAGGACATCGCAGGCCGGCCCGCGTCAGCAGGCCCACGTGGACGTGAGCCCGGGCTTGCTGATTTCTGACTGCAGGCTTTAAATTATTCTTTGAGCCCAGTGAACACCTGTCGGGTCCGGAGCGGTGCTCGCTAAGCCGGGCGTGGATTCATTGTGTACACCTGTGTGTGCATCAGATATTAAAAAACACCCACTTGATAATAACTTACGTGCATCACCTGTTTTTATTTTGCTATCGCTGTTCAGAGCAGGTGAGGGGGAAGAGAATTTTGGCATCTTCAACTCATTCTGAAAACTGAAATAAAATCTCTAGTCCGGGGCTTCCTGAGCCTGGTCAGCCCGGTGACCTAATGTCCCCTCTGCCCCATTTTTCGGGTGCTGTGGGCTCACCAGGAGGGTTTGCCTCGCAGGCTGGAGCCCAGGGAGGTGAAATAAAGGTCGCCGGGGCGCAGCATCCCTGCCGGCCCTCATCCCAGCCACAGGTCCGTCCCTGCGCGTCCCGTGGGTGAGCTGCGCCCGACTTGGCCACTGCTCCCTGCACCACGGCTGCACTCGGGCACCGGCGGGCAGCCTGTGTCTCTGACGTGGGCCTGGGGCTCGGGCAGCCAGTGGCTTTCCCTCCCCCGGTCTGAATCTCTCTGCATCCTTGAAGCCCAAGTAATTAAATACATCCTGAAGCGGAGAGGAAACAATAACACTCGCCCCCTGCCCCCCGCCTTTATATGGGGAGTGAGATCCCTCAAACTCCAGGTTGTCTCGTCCAATGAGTTATTGTTTTTCAAAAGACAGCCGAACGGCCTCCTTCATAATTAAGGCTCCTGGCTTTCCGATTAAAGTTATATTTGCCAGTGAAAGCCTGCCCCCCAAATAAAGACAAAAAAGCAGGCTGGCCGTTCAATATTGATTTGAGCTCGGAAACGGGCTCCAAATCGTGTTACACCCCCTTGATCTGCTGGCCTCTGGGCACGTTTCAACTCCGGCAGATTGAAATGGGGCGGGACAGCCGCGCCCGGCGCACTGCAAGGTGATCCAATATCGTGGGATGAGTTGTATTTGATGAAAAAGAGCCAGGCGGAGCCGTCTGTGGGTCCCCGGGACAGGTGAGTGGGGCTCGGATAAAATCAGAGCTGACGGTGTCTCACCCTAGCCCGTGGCCTGCTCAGGCCAGGGATTATTGTTTTGAAATGTAAGAAATGTTATCTTTTGAGGGATTCCCCCCCCCCTTTTCTGCACAACCCACTAAATAAAAGCTTTTCCTCTCTGGTCTGGCTGCCACTTTTCCTCAGGATCATCTCACGTACCTGGGAAGGACGTTAAAAAGCCCAACACAGAACTTTTCCCTACGAACCGAATTTCTCAGTCCCTGCCCGGAGGTCTCCTCCTGTCCAGGGACAGGGGAAGGGTCTCAGAAGGATTTTCTCCTCTGAATGTGGACACCGAGACCTGTTGGAACCCAGCCCGGTCTCCGGCCAGAGAAGGCGGACAGGCGGGGGACGATTCAGAGTTCCCGGGAGAGGGGCCTCGAGGACCCTGAGCTCACGGTCCCCACGCACCCGGGACCCACTGCCTGTGACAGCCTCAGCGGTGACGCGCCTCTCGTGGCCTGTGAGGTTAGCGAGGCTGACCTGGCAGGTCGAGGCGGGCACTGGCCTGTTTCCAGACTCGAAGATCTGTGAGGGCGCCGTTTCATCGCACTCGGATGCGTCAGCTTGCCTGGTGTGGACGCCGCTGGATACTCCCCCCACCTGGTGTTTAACGGAAGCCCTGCGTTTGCGTCAGCAGACGGGGGCCTCGGGGGCTCATGGCTGCTCCTGCACCCCGCCTTCCAAAGCACGTCCTAACTCGGAAGAGAGTTGCCATCTGACCCCTAGAGACTGCTGCTGTCTCCCTTGAAAAATGTCTTGTGCCCGGCTGGGCGTGGCTCAGCGGTTGAGCATCGACCTAGGATCCAGGCGATCGGGGTTCGATTCCCGGTCAGGGCACATGCCCGGGTTGTGGGCTCCATCCCTAATGACTCTCTCATCATTGGTGTTTCTATCTCTCTCCCTCTGCTGACCTCTCTCTGAAATCAATAAAGATATATATGTAAAAAAAAAATTTTAAAAAGAAAAAAAAGAAAAAAGTCTTGTTATGGGCTGCGGCCCCCAAGCGCCCCTTAGCCCCAGAGTCCTCTCCTCCCCCGTCTCCAGCCCCGTGGGGCCCTCCTGCTTCTTTGTACCTCACTCGTGGGCAGTGGAATCGGGCACGACCGGTGGACTGAATTTGGAGCAGACCCCTGTGCTCGCAGAAGGGCCTTCACTGGGGCTCGGACACGGGGCCCTGCAATTTCCTGAGGCCGAGCTCACCTCGGCTCTCACAGCTCTGAAAATTCACTCCAGCCCCAGCATGGCCCCCGCTCCCTGCTCCCGGCAACACCGAGGGGTGGGGACCCACCAGCCAGCCCGGAGCCTGCCTCCTCCCGGTGTAATCAAACCCGGCGCGCAGATATCGCTTGATTAACAGGCGCGGCATTAATTTCCCTTTCTGGTTGCTTGACTCACAGCGAGAAGCGTGTCAAGGCCGCGGAGAAGCAATTAAACTGATTTTCATCTTTGTCAGAGGAGATAACAGGCCTCCGTCTCTGCTCATTTAAATAATTAAACTTTCAGTCGGTATTATGTCTGCCTTTAAAGAAATTGGGATTTCAATGTAATAGAATCCTTGTAATTATATACTTAATGGCTCTTAATAAGTTAATCATGGTTTTTCATTTAAAATGTATTTTTTTTTTTTTTCCTTATTAAACTTTTATTTGTTATAGTATCTTTGCTTTGAAGGAGAGGTATAAACAGTTCCTTCATTTCTCATTAATAACCCTGCCCACGGAACCTCCCCCTCCTCTCGTGGGGTGTTGGGCTTACGTTTGAAGCGACAGTGTTACCTTCCAGGGCGTCGGCGGGAAGCCCCCGCTCTCCACGCCGCGTGTTTACACTGCGTGGAGCTGCTTTCAGCCTACAATCGTGTTAGGGTCTTAGAGAGACACTGAATAAAAGCTGCGAGTGTTTTCCCTCCGCTTCGATGTTCGGTCGGATACCTTGTGGTCCTTTTATCCCGTAATCCGAAACTGCGAAATGCAGTGTGAGCGTTTCAGAGGAAAGGAAATAGGGTCGGAGTTCCTAGGTCACGTGGCCGTCCTCCCCAGATGCCCAGTGGTCACGCATGTGCAGCCCATGCCTGTGGCACGTCACACACTCTAACCGTCATCGCCCGAGTCCCCAGCGCTGGGTGACTGACACCTGGAACAGAGAGTGGATCCCAGAGAGAGACCAGGTCTCAGTCCAGAGCCCAGCCGAGTGGGGGTCTCACCAGGAGGTCTCGGAAGCGCGTGCTCCTTCGCGCACAGACCTGACACAAAGGTTCATGGTGACGTTATTCCTAAAAGGCAGAGACGGCCGAGCAAATGAATGCACAAAATGTGGGGTATTCACACAACGGGGTTTTATTTGGCTGTAAAAAGGCCTGAAGTGCTGACTTCTGCTCCAACACGGGTGACCCCAAGAACATGCAAACCGGAAGAGGGCAGTCACAAAGGACCACGCGTATGATCCCGTTCATGGTAAATTTCCAGAATGGGGACAGCTGTAGAGGCCGGGAGTGTATCAGGAGTTACCTAGGGGGTGGGGGAGGCGGGGAGATGCCGGGGACAGAGCTGAGGGGCACAGGGTTTTATTGAGGTGATGGAAATGTTCTAAAATTGACCCTGGAGATGGCTGCACATCCCTGTGAATATACTAAAAACCGTGGACTCATAACACTTGAAACGGGCGAATTGTATGGTGTGTGGATTGTTTCGCAATAAAACCATTAAAAATAACATTAAAAAACCCCCAAAGCCTTGGTACATTTCACATTCCCTGAAAGTTTCAGGTTCTTCAAGTACAATTTTCTAGTCCAGGTCAGAATATCTCTGTGCCCGAGGGAGACTCGTGGATGAAGCTATTCTTAGAACCAAATCCACCTTCCTGAAGCTCTGGAAAGCAGCAACACCATGAGCGGCAGGAAACCCACAAATATCTGATTTGCACTCCTGCACAATCGAGGCAACGTGCGCCTTCCACTCATTAGCAACTCTCAGAAATGTATCCCAGCTCTTCGCCTGCTAATGAGGATACTTACTTTCCTCTTTGCACCAACCAAATACGCCGCGTCTATGCCCGCGGTTCCTCGCAGCTCTGTTCCGCCTGAACTGGGTCTGGGAAGCAGGCGGAGAGAGAGCTGTTCTGGGGCAGACACAGGGCTGAGAAATTCGAGTGCCCCATGAGAACTCACTTAAATTTAAATCCTTCATCAGGACTATTTATACTTAAAATAGTGGAACAAAACCAGCCAAGATCAGTTGATTAATCCATTTTAGCAGTCTTTGAGATTATATTTCTGTTAATGAATCAGTGGTGATGAATATGACTGAAAACCTAAGTGACTAGAATAGCACTTTGGTTCTATGTATGTGTGTTTTCTACAAATTAAAATTATATGTACGCAAAAAAAAAAAAAAATCCATGCACTTGGAATCATGGATTTCTAAGTGAGTCTGGAATTTGGACTCTCTTTCAGTTTCCTAGATGAGAAGACATTGGCCGTTGTGTTCTACTTACTACCTGTAACATGCGCTTTGTCCTGCAGAAAACACCAGTCACTGCAGAGGCAAATGTTAGGCACTTCACAATTTTAAGAGAGGAAAAATCTAATTCATTTCTGTGCTCTCTACACATCAGCGCTTTTGCACGTAAAATGTGTTCAGTAAATTTTTAAACTGGATTTGAATGAATATATTACTACAGTTGGAGAGAAAGGTCAAGACATTTTTTTGGTAATGATTGAAAAGAATAAGATTGGACACACCATGGATGGTCTGAGTCGCTTGGGGTCCGATTCCACCTGGGGGCTGGCTCATAATGTGATGTGATTGGAACCAGGGAGTCTCCAGCTGCCAGCCAGGGAGCCAGGGAAGTGATGGTGCCATCACAGGCTGATCTGAAAAGGAGATGGTAAGACTTTCCCAGTGTCTTTAGCTCAACCTAAGGAAGCAAGACACTGCCTGGTCGACATAAGCATGCAGCTCCAGTTGCTGAGGCTCTGCTGGGTGGCAGCTAGTTCACCAGCCTTTGCTACAGTTTACACAAGATGTCAGATTTCTACCCTCTCATCATGAGACAAGGTTCCCAGGGGCTGGAGTGGATGGGGTTGTGTACTTGCCAGTCCCAGGAATCAAAATTGCCTCTTCCCTTTCTCTTGCCCCAACAATGACCATCACAAGGTTCAAACCACCCTTGGGAAGCCTATTCTGAAGGAGCCTGTGGCCTCTCTTTCAGAGAAAAAAATTAATGGTGATTTCCATCAGTTTCTCCCTTCAGTTCCTCTTTCCTGCCACCCAGCAGAGCAGGACTTGTTTTTCCTTCTTCCGTCTGTCCATCCAGATTACATGGGCGAGTGTGAAATGTTCAAATCCCATAAATGCAGTTTCGAACATATGAGCTGTGCTTTCAAATCCAAGGGGTAGGATATCGATGCCATCTTTACCACACATATGGCTCTTAGCACTTTATAGCTCAATTTTCTGCTTAAAAGGGTGTTGCTTATAAACCAGCAAATATAGCAAGTGACTAATTTGCCAAATTAATGAGGGCTTGTTTACTTGAAGTCCCTAGTGTCCTTGGAACTTGGGATGTTTCATTATTACAATCTGCAAGTGGTTTCCTCCAATTAATTTTTAACATACGGCTCTTGCCTCTTCTCAGTAATATGTAATATCCTAATACTTCAGAGGGGTGTGCAAGCATTAACTCATTAGTCCTCACAGGGAACCACTGGACGACTGAAACAAAAACGAATCACAGTGCTTTTTTGTCAACTCTGCTTTTGGCATACTTTACAAATTCTAGTCTATAGGTATAGAGGAAAATTGGTAAAGAGTAATTATTAAGGCCCATTCTGAGAAATGGGTAGAAAGGGAAAAAAAAGACGTAGATATGAAGGGAATTTCTCTTTGCCACGGAAGGAATGATAAACAATGTAAGGAAAGCCAATTGTCTTACATAAGGGCCCTTATAAAATGACCTGATTGGAGATGAATTCAATAATAAGTAGGCACATGGAGGCATGTATCCAGAGATATTCAGAAGTGAGGTGCATGAGTGATGTCATAGAAATGGTGAAGAAGGGACCTCTACGAACTTGTTTCCTCAATGGAGCAATCAGCAAGCTGGCAAAAAATGATAGAATCATGTTTTTCAGAACTCTAGAATCTAATAAAAAACGTGCAACAACCAGAGTAGACCTGTTGTTTCTCCATGAAGAGATTGATACATTTCATTGCTTAAGGAAATCTCTGTCAGATCACTGACTCTGCTGAGATAACCAAACAGAGACTTCAGTGATCACATATGATGAAGAATACAGTCTTTGCAAGAACAGCTTGGAAAAACCACTTTACAAGTAGATGACCAAAGCCCTCAACAATCAATAACAGCAGAGGGAGAGAATCTGAATTCTAGAGCATTGGCTCAAAGTGTCAACAGAATTTTCAACACAAGTTACAAGGCATACAAAGATACAAGAAAGCGTGGCTTATTCACAGGAAAAAAATAGATAGAAAATATCCTCGAACCAGCTCAGATTTTGGATTTACTAGACAAAGACTTTAAATCTAATGATCTAAATGAAACTATGGATAAAGTCCTAAAGGAAACTAGGAGAACAATGTATGAACAAATAAATAAAATTAATAAAGACAGGGACATTATAAAGTGAACCAAATAGGAATGCTGGAGCTGAAAAGTACAACAGCTAAAATGAAAAATTCACTAGAGGGATTCAACAGCAGATTTGAGCAGGCAGAAGAAATAAACAGCAAACCTAAGGATAGAACAACTGAAATTATTCAATATCTGAGAAACAGAGAGAAAAAAGAGAATGAAGAGAAATGAGCAAATCCTGAACGGTTTGTGGAACGCCAGTAAGTACATTAAAATACACATTATGGGAGCTACAGAAGGAGAAGAGAGGAAGCAAGGGAAAAGGTAATATTTGAAGAAACTGTGGCTGAAAAGTTCCCAAATGAGATGAAATACATGAATCTACACATTCAATAAGCTGAACAAATTTCAAGTAGGCTAAACTCCAAAGAGATGCACACTGAGACACTTTATTGCCAAACTATGAAGTGAAGAGAGAATCTTGAAAGCAGCAAGATAAAAATGATTCATCACATGCAAGTGACCTTGATAAGATTGACACCTGACATCTTATCAGAAAGCATGGAGGCCAGACTGCAGTGGGTGACGAGTTTAACTTGCTGGTAGCAAAAAATGTCAAACAAGAATTTCATATCTAGCAACGCTATCCTTCATATATCAAAGAGAAATTAAGACATTCCCAATAAACAAAGCTGAAGACAGTTCCTTACTAGGGGACCTGCTCTACAAGAAATGCCAAAGGAAGTCCTTCAAGCTGAAATGAAAGGAAACTAGACAGGAACTTGCAGTCAGATGAAAAAAATAGAAAAAATAAAGAACTTGGGTAAAGGTAACTACATAGATAAATATGAAAGCCAGTATTAAGGTATTATTGTATTTTTGGTTTATAACTTCCTTTTTTTTTTTTTTTTTTGTTTCCTACATGATTTGAAAGACATGCATAAAATGTTAATTATAAATCTCTGTTAATGGGTACACATATAAATACGTAACTTGTGCTAATAAGAACATAAGGTGGACAGCAAAGTTTTTATATGCTATTGAAGCTTAGTGGGTGTCAATTTAAACTAGATTGTTATAGATTTAGTATGATCATTGTAATCCCCATGAAAATCACTGAGAAAATAAGTTTAAAATACACAGAAAAGATGATATTTCCAAAACATGGCAACAACGTAAGATCACTTACATTTGCGTCAATGGAAGAGATGTCACAAAAAGGAATATTTAATGTCGTGAAATAAGTGGAAACATTAAGAGTAAAAAAGAGAAAATTCAGCGTCTGTACATACCAGTTATTCACTTAGGATGTAGAGAGAATGGGTTTGGAGGTTGCCTTTGTTGACAGGGAGCCTACATGATTGACCTGTGAGGAGAAAAGGGTGCTCCAGGTGTGGGGAGGAGGTAACATGGGTGTCAGGTGGAAAATGAATTTGGAGGCCAGGAAAAGAGGGACACCATACATTCAGCCCTGCCCTTGTAGTGAGTGAAAAACTGGGGTTCTTGGGAAGACAAACAATAATCTCACCCTTAAATATCTGGAGGTCCACCTAACCCCGAGGAAGACAATGACAGACTGTTAGTGACCGAATTACTCTCTTTCTTTCAACCATTTGATGCACTGAGTCTTCTTACGATGCTCTCTTTTCAAAACCCTTTGATGACCGACTCCCCAGGGATAAGGGATTCAAGCTTCTCAGCGTGGGTTCAAGGCCTGCCACAGCCTGGGTCTCCTCGGCCTTTCTACCCTTCTCCCAGACCCCTTTTCAGTCTTCCAGCTTCTCAGGAAATGAGATGACTAGAAGTCACAAGTTATACATATTTTTGATAAACCCACTTATAAGAGTACGTATTTGGATGTTATGATTATTTGAAGACAAAATTGACCTAAGAGTGTTCCCAGCCTTTCCCGCCCCCTAACCTGCACAGTTCCTTTAGCTCATTAAATTTTGCCTGCACAGCCTCCTGGGGAGTGTCCTGCTGTGTCCAGGCCAGACTCTCCAGGTCTATGATGCCAAAGGGGAAAGGGTAGAACAGCCCGAGTCCCAGACTAGAGTTTTGAGGAGAGCGGCACTAGAAGTGTTCCAAGGTGTGAGGAAAATAAATGGGAGAAGTTAAAGTTTAAAAAAACCCTATCACTGTGGATTATATACCCTCTTCCGATAAATACAAAATAAATTCAACTAGCCTGAACTGAGGTGCACTAAGTGTAAGATACTCACCACATTTAGAAAACCTGCTAGGGGAAAAAAGAATGCAAGGTACCTCATTAATGAATTCCTGTATCAATTCATATTTTGGATACATTGGGTTAAATATATATTATTAAAATTAAGCTCACCTGTTTCTCTTTACTTCTGGCTCCCAGAACATTTAAAATTGCATCTGTGCTTGCCTGTATCCCTCTTGGACAGAGCTGGTCTGAAAGAGAAATATCTAGAAATATGTGCTCTAATTAAGCATACCCGACATTCCTACACCTGTTATTTGTTGTTTTTTTTCCTGCTTATACCCACCATTTAGAATTAAATTGCCACCTTTGCTTTATAAACATCTGGCACGTAGCACCCAGGTGTAATTCTTTTTCTGCTGCAGGCAGGTTGCTCCAGGAGCAAAGTTATGGGATAATAAAGAACAGTTCGAGCTAATAACTTGTATATGAAAATAGTTACATCTTCATTGTGGGAACCACGAGGCGCCCATACTGTTTCATCGTGCGCACAAATCCCTTTTATAACGATGCTTTTTCATTCATCGGGCAAGCTTTTATTGTTATTAATACAACCGTGAGAACTCCGCACATACCAGGGCAAAGCATCTATTTTTGATAATCAAACCTATATATCTCGTGGCTGCTCAGATGCGGCCAATTAGCTCCCCTTGCTTGGAGCTGCTGTGTGCCAGGTGGTGGAGGTGGCTGCATCCTTCCTGCAATGCCCCTGCCTGAGTGACAGTCACAGAGCCACGGAAACCGGTGGGAGGAACACGTGGCAGGATTTTTAAAACCAAGAGACCGGGCAGGTTAAGGAGAGCTCATCAATCCACATAATTTAACATGATTCCCCATTTATTGTTACTAATTTCCATGAATTGTCCTATATTTCATTTGAGAGATGGGGATTATATACGTTTCCTTCTCTTTACATCCATATTCTTTGTGGTTGAAGAATCTGAAAATTATAACATCAGGTGCTTAGAGATTAACGAGCAGTGAAAGATATATGGATCTTTAAAATACCAAAGATAACCTCTTGATAACTAGAGTGGTTAGTTGGCAGCTATTATGTAGATGACAGAAGAGATTGTGAATTTTTACAGGCAAATAATTCAGCATGAAGGCAACTGTAATGTTTCATGTCCTTAGGACACAATGTTGAAAAATCTGCCTATACAATGTGAAGAGTCAATTAAATTAACCGATAGTGTCAGCTTATTTGTGTTAGTTCATTGAAACAAAGTTACAATAATATGTAGGTATAATTAAGTGAAAAAGAGAGAAAATATCCCTTCATTTAAAATTTTAATTGTTAAAAAAAGAAAACAACAACCCACAAACGAGGCGGCTTACGCAATGGAGCTTATCGTCTCGCAGCTTTGGAAGCTCATAGTCCACGACCCGGGCGCCAGCAGGGCTGGTCCTCCGGAGACTGTGCGTGGGGGGACCTGCCCCGGCCTCGCTCCTGGCTCAGAGGCGGCTGTCTCCTCCCCGCGCCTCTCCATCACCTTCCCTCTGTTTCTGTGTCCAAATGTCCCCTTTTCAATAAACACACCAATAATACCGGGTTAAGGCCCACCTAGCGACTCATTTTAACTTGATCACCTCTGCAGAGACTCTGTTTCCAAATAAGGTCCCAGCAGCCCTAGCAAACTGGACAGCCCTTTGCCGTGTTCCCCTCGCTGGTCGGGGTCTTCGTGCCCCAGCCTCCGAGCACGTTCCGGTGGAGAGGGGCTCAGTTCCAGAAGAATGTCGGGCTGACTTAAGCTAAATAGATAATAGTTTTCTAACCTCCCAATACTGCTAAGTATTAAGAGATTTTGAAGTCAGATGATTTTTTCTCTCTCTCATTATTTCCAAATTTGGGGGAGAAAAAAATCATTAGAACTATTTTCAAATAGCCAATTAAAACGCAGTCTTGTGGGTTTTGCCTGGGCTGTGGCGATGAGGCTCATGACGAACCCAACAGTCTGCCTTCTCGGCTTCCTTTCCTCTCAGCCAAGCTGGGGGCCTGTCCTTGTCTAGGCATCGAAGGTCATCCCCAGCGTGGGATGGGGTCTGCGCCGAGTGCCTGATAGTTTGCGGGGCTCAGTCATGCTCCCAGATGCTTAGGTTCCTCCTTGTCACCTGGCCGGGATGATCTTTCAAATCATCGCCTCCGGGGGGATGACTCATCCTCTTAAAGAAAGAACACAAGCTCCACCCAAAATGCAAAGCCAGCCCCCCAAAAACATGTTGAACGTGTCAGCACTTCCCGGACGTGGCAGACGGAGACCTCGCTGACGGTGAGGCGGACGGGAGAGTGCGTCCCACTTGCAGAGCTCTGAGCCCTCCCAGCGGGGGTGACGGTGGGATGGCCGTGTCTCAGAGACCCCCAGCGCCACCAGCGACGTTCAGCTCGAGAGCAAGCGGCGGTGTTTGGAGGCGATGGGAGCCGTCTGACACCAGAGGAGAGAAAACAGAAACAGATAAAAGCACCGCCGTCCTGGAAGCTGTCGTGTGAGTTTCCTGAAGTCCAGCCTGGGCCACCTTAAGGGGCTGAGCTGTAAACATGGAAATTCTGATGTATAGGCCGTGTGGCTTCCTAACTGTGCTTCCTGTGGGAGGAAAAACACAGTGAGGACAGAAATCCCCAAAGGGACCTGTCACGTCCTGTCCCCCACTGTGTCCATCAGTAGCCAATAAATTGTAATTAAGAAAAACTGGGGCCACGTGGGCAACAGAGTGAACCGTAGGGTTGAATCCCTCAATTCGATCATTTGTCAACTGGGGAATGAACCCTGGAAAAAGTACCAGTCTCCTCGGGTGGCTGTGAGGGTGAAATAGGCTAATGAATGCGAAGAATTAGCTCTGCGCCCGGCTCTCGTTAAATGTCAGCGGCCGTGATTACTGTACAATTTTTCTTATGCTGGTCATTGGTGTTTGATTTTTAAAAAAGACAGTGGCTATTCTATTTCAGAGACCGCACAAAGACACATCCTACTTTTGATAGGAAAAAAAAAAGAAAAAGGCAATTCCACAGGGCCACTCAAATCTCAGCGATTTTCAAACCGTCGTTTTTGTGGCCAATTAGTGGGTTGTGAAGTTAGTTAAGTCGTGACCAGCATTTAAACTAGGACATGAAATAGAATCACGGGAGTGCACCCGACGTCCAAGAACAATGGTTTTCAGGAGCGCTTTGTTTCCCGTGCGCGCGGGTGTCTTCGCGGGTACGCGTGTGTCCTGGGTAAACCGTAAGATGGACCTGAAGCTCTGCGATGTGGCCACAGAGCCTGAAAGTCAAAATTCTAAACGAACGAATGGGGGCTGCGGCTCATGAAAGCCCCCCGCCCGCCGCCCCCCGATCTCTCTCGGGGGTAATGTTCTAAAAACGTTCTTATGGATCACATTTGACTCGTACAGGTGTAAAATCCTAGAAATGAGGAAACATTTGTTTGGCTGATTCATGGTATTGTAATAGTTGGTTGCTGCCTCTCCACGTAAACATCGCCTGATAAATGCTGCTTCTTTGTAGCAAATTAGGAAATCGGCGATTCACTGTATCGTTAGACGCTTCCTGCGTGTGTTTTCTTTCCCTTAAGAAAAATGAGCGAATCCTCAGGTTTTCCAGTCTTTACCGTTGCTTTTGCATCCGATAGTAAAACAAATATTGAAATTCACTAATTCGGCTGTTCCTTGGGATAACCAATTACGGGTTCGTCGCGTTGTAGCTATTTTAATAAAAACACAATCGGTTGGACCATACTTGGCTTGATCTTTTCGTTGAGGCAGGAGGTTATTTCTCACTGTGGTTGCTGCATTAATTTTCCTGTGTTCCTGGAATATAATTAAGTCAATTAATTCCTCCAGGATTTTCTCAGACACCTCGCATGTGCGAGAAGGTGCTGAGAGAGCAGCGATGTCTGAGCCACGTGCCCGCCCCTGCGGCGCCTTAGAAACTGAACGATGAGGTGGGGCTGGGCCGGTGGTTGACCATGCGGCAAACGTTTCGTATTTTTGAGCACTTGGAACAGCCCTCAACTGTGGCAACCAAATGGTGGCTCATCCAAGCCACTAGCCCCACGGGAGAGCTGCCCCTCAGCACCGCCATCCCGCAAAATGAGGGATCACGAGTGGCGGAAAGTTCAGGAAAATTTGCTGTTTTCATCCATCTACTGCTTCCCGCGGGCCCAGGATCGCCGTCTCCAAATATGCACATCCCAGAGGATGGCACTGCTCCGCGTCCCGGGGCGCGTTTGCCGGAGTAAACCAAGATCCCGGGCATTTGGGGGGACAGTCTAAGTCTCTGGGGTCCACAGAGCATTTATTGTGACGACTGTGTGAGAGCTGATGCCAGAGTGGGCCAGCCCTTCTATTCTAGATTTAAACAACCCAAGACATTTTCTAAACACAAATATTTATGTCAATATATATATTGAACTGACGCTGTGTCGTGATGGTGGCTCATCCAAGGTGTGACCACGGGAACGGCACACTCTGTCTCCTCACGAGGTCCCATGGGCCGTGCTCAGCCACAGCCGTGGGAGACAGTGGGCCCAGGTGTGGCCGGGGTGGGCCTGGGTGTGGCCGGGGTGGGCCCTGGCGTGGACGGGGTGGGCCTGGGTGTGGACGGGGTGGGCCCTGGCGTGGACGGGGTGGGCCTGCACATGGATGGGGTGGGCCCAGGCGTGGACGGGGTGGGCCTGGGCTCCCACCGCAGCTGGGCTCCGCCTGGGAAATGGCTGTGGCGTGGATGGCGGAGGAGCCCCGGGGCTCACTCCCAGGAGACGGGCCATTGCAGGCCTGAGCAGCTCTGACTTATACGCACACAGCATGCAGGCTGCTGGCGGAGAGGCAGCCCGAAGCGTTTTCTGAAAGATGAAATACTGCCACTTGTGACAACATGCGTGGATCTTGAGACTATCACGCTAAGACGGAAAAAGCGGAGAACCGTCCGATGTCACTCACATGTAGGATATAAAACTGAAAGCAACAGGTGAACAAACACAAAAAACCACCAAAAACTCATAGACACGGACCACAGGACGGTGGTCACCAGAGGGGGAGGGGGTGCAGGGCCGTAACGGGGGAGGGGTCAAATACTCGGGGACGGAAGGAGATCTGAGTGCGGGTGGCGGGCACGCAGTGCAGTATACAGACAAATCAGAACCGAACGCTTGGAACTTACATAATGTTCTTAACCCCAGTAAATTTAATAAAAAAGTAACAAACAAAGTGAAGTCCGAATTCTAAATCTATCTTGCTGGCTCAGACTTTGTCGACAAGTAAAATTAGTTTTTGAGGAGAAAGTAGCTCCTTGTGATTATTAAAAGCTGAATTATTTATGAAGTGAATCACCTTGGAATCAAACTTTATTCTCAGGTCACCCAAACAACTATCTAAACTCGCCTAAGACACACGCCGATACACGTTCTTGGGGAATGTCACTTGGCCAACTTGACCAATAAATATAATAAACCGTCGGGAGGATAGGGAGTAATGAGGATGTCGGTGTGCTTTACGCTGCACAAAGCATGCCCGTTGCTTTTCTCGCTCCACACTTGCCCTTCGAGCCTGATTCGAATCCTCTGCTCCGTGGAGCTCCCGCCAAGGCCCCCTGACCACGTTCCTCCTGGGAGCTTTGACGAGACGGCCCTAAGCAAGTTTCACGGTTTATATTATGTTACTTTGTTCTCTAATTACTTTACGGCTCAGTTTTGTCTCCATAACAGAACCATAAGCTTCTCAAAGCCAGAATCCCTCTTTTTTTTTTTTTTTTTTTTTAATCTGGGAAGAAAAGTTGGTCTAAGTCAGGCATTTGTGAGGCTCAGTCTGTGTGTAGACTCATGAAGGCTATGGGCTCGTCTCTCGAGGAGCTTCTATACCTAAAGGAGGCCACTCTGGCAGCACCGTCCACCCTCCCCTCATTCGTTTCCTCCGTAGATGTCCATTGGGTGCCTTCCAGGTGCCAGGCGCTGCTTTACATGCCGGAGACACACCAGTCAATGAACCACCACCAACAGCAAACCCCCCTGAACTTTCTGAGCCCATGTGCTGTGGTGGCGATTGACAGACAAAAACAATTTAATACATAAAATATAGGTTAGGTAGCTATCTGTAAAGCGGGACCTTCAAATTTAAAGGGGAAAAAGAACCCGATAGTTTAATTAAAATGTAAGCATGAGGTCCTCAAAACTGCATGAAAGACATTTGCCTTACCTTCCGTTTAGACAGAGATCCTCTGATCTGTTTCGGAACATTGAAGGGTAACTGTGGAAATAAAAGGGAAATAGTATTATTGTGTTTGCAGAATATAGTTTCTCCAATGAGTATAGTTTCTGTCTAAGTTGCTTGGAGTGACCTGTGCTTTACCACGAGCCACCCAAGCCAACCCTGGACCTTGGGTGGCCCGCGGTGTGTCAGTTGTGGACATTGCTTTCCGGGTCTCCCTCTGGATCTTCTCCTAAAGTCCCTAAACCTTAAATCTTAAAACTCCTCTCACTGTCTTCCTCCCCCCCCACCCAAATCCACTGCAGACGGGGCGTGTGAATGAACTTGCTGAGGCGATTTTATCTCAACCTCTTCTTGGGGCCTCTGTCCATGAGGGCCTGTGAACAGGCGCGTAGCCAGGGCGCGTGCAGGGGGGACTTTTGGTCCTGCAGCTATGTTGACTGGAAATATATTTTTAATCATTTGCATCACCTCAATATCCTCCAACTTCTCTCAGCTTGCTCTTATCTCCTAGAGTATATTGTCTACTTTCAGAAAGCAGCCCATGGAAGGTTAAAAGTTGAGTATATTAAAACATTTTTATAGTGCAGCCAAAGAATAAATAAGGAGTATTATTGGATTACCAGATGTATTGGGTGCAGAAATATTAATGACCATCCAAAATAAATACCCACCGATATGAAAATTCTAAACTGTGAAGAAGTAATGGATTTTAAAGCTAAATATTATATGAACTTTGAAAATGTGTGATAAATATAGTCCAGTAACATTTACAGGATTCCTATTTCAAAGATGAGATTAATTTCTATTTGTTTTTCATTTTTTATAAATGTCAAAGTATAATGTGTCATGAACAATGCAGGGAGGAGAGGTTTTGAGATTTCCTAGGGCATGCACAATTTATCAGCGCTGTCTGTCTTCTCCCAGGACCGCCTGGTAGTTTTGGAATAAAATGATAAAACAGAGTGTAGTGAAGATGCGGATGCAGATGCCCGGGCTCAGGGAGAGAGAGGGTGGGCTGAAGGCGGAACCGCCCACTTCCTCACACAACAGACACTCGCGAGCGCGTATGTCAGGCCCCACGCCACAGGCTGAGGCCACGGCAATGAGATAAACACTCCTGTCCTCATGGAGTTTACTGTCCAGCGTGGGAGCGACACAAAAGAACAAAGCGGAAAACATGTGACGCTCAGTGTGGGGTCACCCTAAAGGATCAAAGACGCCGACCCTGCACCGGCCCATCAGAGTCCCCCGAACTCCATACTCACCTTCAGGTTCGCCCTTGGCGTTGCACTTTCTGTGGCTTTGGACAGACGTCCGGTGACCTGCGCACCATCGTTACAGCCCCGCGCGAGCCTGGCCCTGGAAGCCCCCTGAGCTCCACGGGCTCGCCCGCCTGGCCCCGGAGGCCCCTGAGCTCCACGGGCCCGCCCGCCTGGCCCCGGAGGCCCCCGAGCTCCACGGGCCGCCCGCCTGGCCCTGGAAGCCCCCGAGCTCCACGGGCTCGCCCGCCTGGCCCTGGAGGCCCCCGAGCTCCACGGGCCGCCCGCCTGGCCCCGGAGGCCCCAGAGCTCCACGGGCCGCCCCGCCCCCGCCTCCGCCTCCGGTGGTTACATAGTTGCAGCCGCGGTGTAGCCGGTGGTTACATAGTTGCAGCCGCGGTGTAGCCCTCCCAGCCGCTCAGTCCCGGGCGCTGAAGGTCCCTGCGCGTCTTTTCTCAGCTCGGGAGCTCATTTCCTTTTAGCGCTGAATAATATTCCTCGGGCTTGGATGCGTCACCGCTTATTTATCCGTCACCCGCTGAAGGGCATCTTGGTCGCTTCCACGTTTTGGTGATTATGGATGAAGCTGCCACAGGCAATCTGTGGGCAGGGTTCTGTGTGAACATAAATTTTCAGCTCCTTTGGGTAAACCCCGCGGAGCACGGCGGCTGAGTCGGCGGTTTCACGCGCCCCGTTCCTGCGAGGCTGCCGGGCCGTCTCCCTCGGCGGCCCGGGGTTCCTGCCGCCCGCCGCGCTCACAGCTCTCGTGGCTCGTTTCCTTTGTGTGTCTACGAGCAGCGCTGTTTCTGACGCGAGTTAGGAGGGAATTCACCGCTCAGTTCATTCCTTGGCTTTGACTTGAAGAAAGGAATTTGGGAAATAAAAAGCTCTAATGCCTCCGTTCAATAGATTGAACTGTGAAAAAATTTAAAAAGCAACACAGAGAAAATGAAATTTTAGAGTTTCATGTTCATGCCCTGCTTTCTCGCGGCGTCTGGAGAGTTGGACCTTGTCCCTCTGGTTCTGCGTTTACACGCGCGGGGTGTCCTGACAGGCTCCCGCCGCGTCTCCGCGATTCCGTCGTCGGGTCACATCTCCCAGCCAGACGCTTCGGGGCGGTCATGAGCCCCATAAAAGAAGTCGCCGGTGGGTGTCACCCCACTTCCCCTTGGACCTCTCTGCGTCCTCCCCCAGATTAGGGTTTCTAACCACCCCCCTCAGCTCTGTTCTTTCTTTATCGTTTCTCCCTTTGTCACTCGGTCGCTCCCGGGCAGGAACCAACAGCGCCAGGGTGTTCGGCCAGTGGCCTTTCCACCGTCTTACCTTTCTGTCTGGTTCCACTGATCAGACGGGTGACATCCTTACCCATAATTTATACTCGGGCCAGGCGTCCGTTGGATGGGTATTAAATTTTATATACAAAGCATTAGGAAACTTTGATGTAATGACTCCAGAAATGCTTCATTCTCTCGTTTTACTTTTTTGTTACAGGATTTTTCTGTTTTAGTGGCTGGTGAAGATAGGAAAAGGCAGAGGGCGTCGTGCGGATGGGGGAGGCCACTTCTCCAGCCGTCACTGCGTGTGAAACGCCATTTTAAACCTTTACAAATGATTGTCTTCCCCAGTACTGATGGGCTGGTTTCGCACTGCTGCTCCGGTTATTTACTCAGGAGGCCAATTTATCCCACTGCCTCGGTGCTAACTGTTTGCATTGACGGCTAGGTCTGCTTTGAGCCAGCAACTGTGACAGGTTGTTTACTGAACTGTAAACAGGTATTGTCTGAATCTAAACAAGGGCTTTGTTTAATTAGGAGACCTCCAGCATCATCCCAGCCCCCTGTGGCTGTTCTCGCCCAGTCTGGCGTCTCCGGGAGATTTCACGGGCCTTTTAAAATCTGGTTCACGTTAAAACCCGTCACAACAAAGGGAAGAATCAGCCCCGTTTTGTCCTGTAACTTCATGTACTGGTGGGTGTTCTGTGCAAAAAAGGACTGTCACAGGGAGCGGGTGGCCCAGTTTAGAGGCTGAAGAGGAGGAGAGCTGAACGGGCTGTGAAAAAAGCGTCACTAAGGACGGACTGTGTCTGTGGCGTTGGCTGTAAAAATATCTCGTATGAGGTAGAAAACGGTTTCCTACCAGGAGGGAACTTATTGACATACTGGCGGGACGAGTTTTCAGACAAAAATACAGGTATGATTACGGAAAGAATAACAGGGGAGCTGGGCGGGGGGTGATTTTCTGGACGCAGATTGAAATAGAACATGCTGGAAGGCGACCACGTCCCGTCGCCATGACTTTGGGTCTGAAGGTGCTAACTGGGGGCTGCAGTCAAGGCCTTTTGTTTTCAGCACGTTAGGGCACCATCCCGTCCAGTCCCGGAGAGAGGAACCCGTAGGAGCTGCGCTTTCCAGCAGCTATTGTTTATTTATTAAAATTAAAAATATATATATCTGCATTGATTTCAGAGAGAGGAAGGGAAAGGGAGGAGAGAGAGAAACATCAGTGATGCGAGTCATCGATCGGCTGCCTACTGCTGGGGGTCGAGCCTGAACCTGGGCCTGGGCCCTGACCAGGAATCGAACTGTGACCTCCTGGATCCTAGGTCGATGCTCCACCGCTGAGCCACACTGGTCAGGCTCCAGTCGTTATTATTATTATTACAGTTTCCTGTCCAAAGGGGAGAAATAACAATCTTGGGGGGAAAATGCCACTTCAGTGAAGTTTGTAAATGTGAGGCAGAACGTAGAGATCTTTCCAAAAACAAACAATGGCTGGGGGTGCCTGTGGGCGACATCACAGAGGAGAAGCTGTATCGACTGGAGCAGGGTGGCAAGGTGTTTCCTGTGGTCACTGTGTGGACGCTGTTTGTTTCATCCTAAAGCTGACTGTCACTTACTTTCCTTTTGTCTCCCCAGGTGTTGAGAGTGGCTCTTCCGGCTGCATCCCTCACGATTTGTGAGACTGGTTTCACTCACTGAGGCCCGATCGGTGGGTCCATTGTGAGCAGCTTATGAAATATGAATCTATTTAAAAATTCATCGTAAATCAATATTAATTCAATAAAGTATTTTAATCTGCGGTATGAATATTTCATATCCTTGCACAGACATGCAGATTTCAAAGCCGTCTTCATGTTTCTGACAGGCCTTGGGGGTTTGCCGGCACGTGCGGGCTCTGGGCTGTCTCAGCGGGGCCCCGGGTCAAGGTCATGTTTATTCACACTCTGAAGGAATGCAAATGACCACCCAGGACGCAGGGAGTCACCTCCTTTCTCCAAGTTTATAGTCTGGCCTCTGCCCTGAGACGCTCCTGGGAGTCTCAGCATCTTCCAGGTTAATCCTGTCACCAGCAGGTGTGACTGCTGTCTGACCTGGCACCCAGCTCCCGAGGGCTGTCCCTGACAAGGGCCAGAGACAGACAGATGGATGGCCACTGAGCTGGGAGAGCCGGGCCAGCGCGTCCAGCTGGGGAGAGCAGAGGCCGCCGGGGCAGACAGGCCGAGCCGCACCAGGCTTCTCTCTCCGCTGAGCCCTGCCTGTCACCGGATCAGTCATCTCCCTTCAGGCCTCGTCATCTGGAACCACAGCGTGGTGTCCGAGCCGGCCTGGAGAGGGGCGACGGCAGGAGGCAGAGGAGGGGTGCGATTCCGATCCGTGGGCCAGGCCCTCTTGTGTTTCCCGCCAGAATTCCGGGCATGGCTGCTGCTCCCGGTGCAGGATCGGCCACAGAGGCTCCAGCACCAAGGCAACAATGACGAATCGGGGGAGATGGTGTCGGTGCCGATTCGACGCCGAAGGGGAGGGGTCGCGGCTAAGACAGTGGTTTCCCTCCTGCTGGGTCCCCACTTCCTCTGTCTTCAGTACAGCTCAGGCGCCTGCTGCCGAAGCTGAGTCCGTAGAGGACAGACGTAAGTTTCCCAAATGAAAGTGTGAGCTGAGCGCACGGAAGGTCTGCCGGCTCCGGCTCCGTCTGCAGGGAGCGATGGCAGAGGCGGCGGGCGGGTGAACTCCTGAGCGTCTTCTGCGCCTGGGCCCAGCCTGGAGAACAGGGCAAGTGGACACTGTCAGAGGAAGGCGCACGGGGCCTGGGGTAGGGAAGGCGGGGTTTGCAACCCTCCTTCCCAATGAGCAGCAGGGGGACCTCGCACGAACCTGAGCCTGGCTTTCCTTCCCCACACCCAGGACCACCCATCCTGCTGACTTCCTCTGATTTGTCCTCTTACAAATTCACTACTCAGTAAAAAACATGGACTGAGTGTCCGCTATGGGGCAGGGATTCGGGCAGGTAAACAAACACAATTCCTGCCCTCAAGGTTTTTTATGATTATTTTTTAAAATTTAAGTAGAGTTGGTACACTGTATTACTGCACACCGTAGTTTCAGGTGTACAATAGAATGATTTGACATTTAATTACCTTGCAGTGAGATCACCACTCTCAGTCTAGCCGCCATCCATCCCTGTGCGAACATCAGGGTGTCAGCGACCGTATGTCCAGCCCCACCCCTCCCTTCCGACAACCATCAACCTGGTCTCTGTTTCTCATAGATTTTTATAAAAGTCAAACGAGACACTCACAGCTGGCACTACCATTTGTCAAGTGCCTACTGTGTGCTGTGGACTCGACATTATCATCTCCATTAGCCCATGTGCGGGGACTTACATTGTCAGCCAGTCCTCACAGAAACCGCCAAGGTGCTTCTTACCCCCGTGGAGACCCGAGGCAACAGGGGCTCAACTAAGAAATGTGCCCGACGTCAGGTAACGTACCAGGAGCCTGGCTGGGATGTGAACCAAGGCGAACCTCACTCAAAACAGCCCGAAAAAGCCAGTCGACAGGACGGTTCTTTACACACAGAAAGCAGCAGATACAAAGAAATATTGTTTCCTATCCCTGTCATCCACATCCGTGCTTGGCACTGTAAAACAGACCAGAAGCAAACCAAGGCAGGACACGGGCTTCGCCACGTTCACCGGAATTCTCAGCACCAGGCGCCGGCCTGGGTTTAGTGAGATTTCCACCCTCCCCTCCTTCCTCCCCCAGGGCACCCGCCGCCCGGTTCCTGTCTGCACATCACGGCGGGGCTCCCGGTAGGCGCATTATTTAAAAAAAATTGAAATGGCTTCTTTGGAGATTCACTGTGTCAAGGAGGTTGTGTACCTCCCAGGCGATGAAAATGCCAGTTTCTCATAAAAAGGCAAAAACTCTTGTTTCAAAAGGTTGAGTATAATGTTACTTAACTAATTTCAAATGGCTACTTCTAGGTCACTGAAAAAGTCCAGATGTAAGAATAGTCTCTGGGGTCTGTAACATTGTCATTTGATTCCAGAATGGATACATTTGAATTCGTTTTAACCTCTCGCCTTTTGGTATTTGGCTCATCTGACAGGAGGCTTCTGTCTGAGGGGAGGTTCATCTCAGGACAGCCTGCCTGAGCCTGCGTCTGTCTTCATGGATCCCTGAAAGCTAAATCAGGCTCCAAATTCTTGACACAAAGTACATATGCTACTTCAATAGCTTTCTTGAAACTTTCATTGAAACATGTCATAGAAAATTGCAAAAATGTTAAGTGTATTTTTACAAAATAGGTCATTATGAGGACCCCCAAAGCCTCCTTCATCTGCACGCCACGCTCCAAGGTAACCGCTATTCGATTTCTACTGGAATAGATTAGTCTCATCCGCTTTTGAACTTTATGCGAATGGCAATAGAATCCTACAATATGCACCTTTTGGGGGGCTGGCTTCATTATTCAGCATTATGTGAGATTCCCCGTGGTCTGTAGAACAGTCCGTTGTTTGCATAGACCACGATTTATTTCTAATTTGTTCCACTTACTGGAGGCATTTCAGTGGTTTCTAGTTGTGGCTGTTAAAATTAATGCTGTTTTGAATATCTGTGTATATGCATGTCATTTGGTGCAAATGTATAGACATATATATCTCATGAGTGTAGACTTAGGGAGGAAGTTGCTGGTTATGTGAATCTTAACTCACGAGCAATACACGAGAACTACCTTCATTCTACACCCTCACCAGCCTTTTTAATATTAGCCATTCTGGTGGGGGGACAGGGGTGCATCGCTGTGACTTTAATTTACATTTCCCCGATGACTAATCAGGCTGAACACCTTTCACATTTTTATTGACCACCTATCCGCTCTCTTTTGTGATGTGTTTGTAGCAGGTAGAAAAATATCTCCCCACAAAGGTCCATCTCCCAATTCCTGCCGCCTGTGACTATGTCTGGTTACCTGGCAAAGGGGATAAAGGTTGCAGGTAACCAGCTGACCTCCCACTAGGGGAGCATCCTGAATTATCCAGGTGAGTCCCGTGTCCTCGGGAGAGCCCCTGAGAGTGGAAGAGGGAGGCAGAGGAGGGGACCAGGGTGCAGGGGGAGAAGGGCTCGGCCCTAAGATGCTGACTTTGAGGATGGAGGGGCCGTGAGCCGGGTGCCGGCGCCATCAGAAGCTAGAAAAGGCCAGGGGAGGGATTCTGCCCTGGAACATGTAGGAGTGTAGCCCTCCTATCGCCTGGATTTTACAGAGGCACCATTTTCAACTTCTACACTACAGAGCTGTGGGATCATTTTGTGCTTCTTTTAACCCACAAATTTTGTGGATTATAATTCATTATAACAGCAGTAGGAAATTAATACACATCTTCAAGTGTTTTGCCCATATTTTTCTTGGGTCTGTCTCTGCGTTGTGGGGGTTCTGGCTATACTGTGGGTCTGAGAGCTCCCTTGTGTCTGCTTCGTGATTTGCATTTATGTTCCTAAGAGGGATTCACATAATTTCCTTTCTTACAACGCCCTTGTCTGGTTCTGGTAACTTCTCATTCAGCTAATTCAAGTACCATAAGCATTGCCACTGTGTCTATGAGGAAAGATGCCCAAACGGTGGCCAGCCATGGCTTTTGGGGAGAAGGGTAGGTTTTGATGATTTTTTTCCCCAGTTTTTCATTGTTCTTTGCCTGAATTTTTGTATCCATTTTACAAAATCTATAAAAGTCATTTTTTCTAAAAATGACTAGCTCGATAGGTTTTCCTCACCTTTCTCTAAATTACTTTCAGGAAGAAATTCCTGTTTTATCTTAAAAGACGGCCCCGACCGAATGATTCTTTGCCACGTGAGCCTAATGTGCTCAGGTTTATTTGGGCGTCGCTAATAAAGACGGGCCTTTCCTCGGCAGCCCCTGCCATCCCGTGTCGCCCGGCATGACCCTGGGTACACACCCCAGCCACCTGTTTCGAGCCGGCTCTGCCAGCCCTTCTCTGACCTGGGAACAGACAGATTCACCCAGAGGACGGTCCCTGGGGATCGCGGGCGGGACGGCCGTGGGTGCTGCTGCTTTGAGAGCTCGGCAGACCGTCGGCCACGACAGCGTGAGAGTTACAACGCAGCTGCCTCAGTTCCTGACCAGCGGCGGGCAGGGTGGCAGAGCTGGCTCACGGTGCCTGCCGGGCGCCGGGCGCGGGCACAGCAACCCCGGGACTCGGCGTCACCAGTCCCGCTGTCCGCGTGCAGAGTCAACACCCCGGAGGGCAGGCGAGTTGCCCGTGGTCCTGTGGTTACAGTGTCGGCCGGCGCTCGGAAGGGCCAAGGGTTCGATGTTCGGTCAAGGGCACGTACCTGGGTTCAGGTTCTATCCCCAGCCCGGTCGGGGTGCGGCAGGGACCGACGATGGGTCTCTCACGCCGATGTCCCCCCCCCACGCTCCCTGAAAAGCAATGGAAAAAATATCCTCGGTGAGGCTTAACAACAAACACACATTTTTACAATTCTGTTCACTGCGCTTAAAAAACAGTCTCAAGTTTACCTCTGATGCGGATAGTAAATTTCACGTCCAACTGTTTTTGTTTTAAGAATTTCTACGAAGGCAGCAGAAGCCAAAGACTCCGGCCGGAATAAAAATGTAATGGAGGGAAGATCACGCCCACAAAGAGTTAATTACCCGGCTCTCATTAAGCGGAGTCTTCTTAGAAGAAGAAAAAAACCTGCTTTTTCCTGGCGAGAAGCCGGGGAAAACGGGGGCTCTGTCACCGGTGCGCGGAACACGGTAATTAAGGCCTGAACTGCTTTGCAGCCGGGGATCAGGGCATTCACTGAGTTAACTGTTTAAACAGCATCCCCGAGAGGCGGGCGGCCCCTGCGCGTTTCGGGGGCACCGACTCAACGTCTCATGGTCGGAGCCTCCTCTCCCTCCTCCCGAGGCCTCTTCATGCTCCTACGCTTTTAAAATCCATTTGAATTCACCCCCCCTAACTATGGGTTTATCATGTTGCTAACCCATGTGATCCATTTTCCATTCAAAACTGTGTTTGGCCCGGCCCGTGTGGCTCAGTTGGTTGAGCACTGTCCCAGGCACCACCAGGTTGCGGGTTCGATTCCCGGTCAGGGCACAGGCCTGGGCTGTGGGCTCGATCCCCCAGTAGGGGGCGTGCAGGAGGCAGCGATAGCTGGTTCTCTCTTATTGGTGTTTCTCTCTCCCTCTCCTTTCCTGCCTCTGGAATCAATAAAAACATTTAAAAATCAAACCAAAATTCTGTTTCACGTGATATCTGGTGGACCAAGATCATGGGCCATTTTACTCCTCTTATTATGATCCAAACTCTTGGGAGAAACTCTGGCCTCTGCACAATATTTCCACAGTCATAAGTGTTTAGTTTCTTATGAGCTCAGTGGTATTTAACAATAAATCCTGAATTACGTGTTTAGCAAAAGCAGTAGGAAAATGGATGTCAAGTCCATTAATCACAAACGGAAAAATTTCTCTGGGTTGGGATGTCAACCAGGCGGAGCTGTGCCCTGCACTTTAAAATCTATTCACATGACCTCCCGAGCCGGTCGGCCTGCCCTTCTGCCCCGAGACATTTTCAAAACAGAAACTGGCAGTTGGAGCTATAATTCTGATGATACTTTAGGCTGTGCAGGGTAGATATTTATTTAAGATCGATTTGGAGAAAAGAAAATGTAAGCAAAATGCTGTTTACTTCTTACAGTCCCCGAAACCGAAAGCACGAAGGAAGGATCTGGGTCCTACTGTGGACACTGGAATAGCAGGCAGAGCTGTGATGTAGCCATTTGTGGCTACATTAGAGACGAGTGATAGTAACTGTAACCATTTGAAACCTGTGAATGCCCGGTTCTGAATTCCCGGTGTAGACGCACAGCCGCAGGGTCAGGTCCACTTACAACCTGAGTCGCTGAAGACTTGGGGGCCACCCCGACTTGGGGGTCGCCCAGCCCTGCGGGTGGCTCAGGAGCACCCAGCCCTGGAGAGAGGGGCGATGAAGACTCCAGAAGGCTTCCGTGAGAGCAGTTCAGAATGAGATGCATTTTAAAAATGTGCTTTAGTGCTGGTGTAAAATAACGCCGCTGTGTGTTTGTCATATTTCTGTTAAAAAATGAGGCCGTTTGTACAGCGTGAGCTGGGAGGGAGCTGAGAGACGCTGGGGTGTCAGGTGACAGTCTTCTCCTGCTGGGCACTGGGAAATGCTGCGGGCGTCACTCACCTTAGCAGAAGGCAGGGCACGAGCTGAGTGACGCCTGGGCCCCTCGAGGGGAACCGAGGCTGCTCGGCTCACCGCGCCGACCCCCTAGTGCCACGTGCCGGAGGGTGTGGAGGGGCCACCTAGTGGGCTCCACGCTGAGCTGGGAGCACCCAGGCAGGTGCGGCTGAGTTTCCCGAGTTCGGTGACTTTGGGGCCTCTCAGAAATCGAGAGTAACAAGAGAGTCCCTGGAATCGTCACCTGGGGTCCGGGGAAGAAGAAATGACACAGAAGACATTTGAAGGGACAGTGGGCGACCAAAATAAAGCACATCGGTATCACCATCCACACAGAGGTTGAAAACATTTTATTGCTGAAAGATGCTAACGACCACCAGCGAGCCTGTTGGGAAGCGGCACCGGTCGACCCACTGGCTGCGGGGCGGCCACAAACCTTCTACTTGTAAAATAAAGCAAAAGTGCAATAGAGTGAAATGCGGGGTGCCCTACTGCACACAGGGCGCTCCTCCCAGGCAGCATCCCTCCCAGGGGCCTGGGGGCAGGGGCACCCCGAATCCTTCCCGCGCGGCCTGTCCAGCCTCCCGCCCTCCCCCCTTCCTTCCTGTCTCCCCGTCTCTCCCCCCCTCTTTTCCTGCTGCTCATCGCTCACCCTTCCGTCTGGGCGACCGGCAGGTGTGTGCAGGCGAGACCTTGAGGAGACAGCGGAGAACGGGCCCCTCGGCTGGGGACAGAGGAGACGGGGAGGCCCAGGGGTGACCGACGGCTATGTCACTGGGCTGCCCCTGCTGCCTGGGAGACTGGGGGGTGGGGGACATTTTCTGGCTCCCACAGGCCTGATCCATTTGGAACATAAACCTGAGGACATCAGTAGGGGCTGGGGTTTGGGTGAAAAGAGTTTATTGGTATTTTTTCCCTGCTGCAAATCCCCCCGAGTGGGGCCGTGACTAAGGTGCAGCCCGAGGGCCTAGCGGGAGCCCTGATTCACCCGCTTGTCTCTGTGGTTGGGGTTGACCCTGCGCATGCCCTCCCCTCGCTGTTGTTTTCTAACTAAAACACACAGTGGTCTGGTGAGTTTTCAGGAGGATGAGGCCCTTACAGCAGTCCAACGGGGCGTTCCCTTCACCCCGCTTACTTAGCAGCTTAGTCCAGACGGACGCAGGGGGGCTGGACGTGGCCAAAGGGAGCCGGGAGCAGCCGGGGGCGCGGCCGTCTATGAAAGCGACGCGGAGGCTGGAGCCCTGTTCCCGCCTCCAGTACCCGCAGCCCGGGCTGAGGTTTCCATGGCGACGGCACACGCGTCCCCTCTGCTGACCTGCGGTTCCAGCCCCGCCGCGGGGACAGGAGCGCAGCGCGGCCTCTCGCAGAGAAGAAAGCGCCAGATCGCGCCGAGAACAGGCAGGGACGACGCCCGGCGCCCGATGCCCACCGTCTGACGCCCACTGCCCGGCGCCCACCGCGGGCGCTGCGGCACAGAGAGCGCGCCCCGACCCGCGGAAACCGGGCACCGCGGATGGCGGGAACCGGGCACCGGGCGGAGGGAGGCGCCTGCCGCTCCTTCCCGCTGCCTCGGGGTCCTGCACCTTCCCTGTGGAATTCCCCGTGTGTCTCTGCTTTCAGTTTGCTAGGAAATCTCTGGTACCGACTTCAGAAGTTGTTTCTCCGTGACTCACAGAAAGTGTTGACTTTTGCCCCTTTGGTAAAGTCAGGCTAAGCCCAGCCTCTGTGGCTCAGTGGCTGAGAGTCGACCTAGGAACCAGGAGGTCAAGGTTCGAATCCCCGTGGGGCACATGCCCGGGTTCCAGGCTGGATGGGGGGGGCCTGCAGGAGGCAGCCAGGCGATGTTTCGCTCTCGTTACCGGTGCTGCTTCCATCTCTCTCTCTCCCTTCCTCTCTGGGAAATCAATAAAAACATATTTTAAAAAATATTTTGAAATAAATGAAAACATTTCACAGCGAAATATATCGGGGCCCCCGGGTCCCGAGGCCAGTGCGCCGACGCATGTGGAATGCATGGGTTTGCCGTGGGTCGGTTACCATCCGGCAGAGGCCCGAGCGCGGTGAGCAGCACCGTCTCGGGTTAATTGTGATCTGCCTGCGAGCGGCTTCTCCGGAGCTGAAGACTCCTGCCCTTTGCTGTGATGCTATAATCATCGCTCAGCTGTCACTGGGTAATTGCTTAATTCTATTATTTGGTGACAAGTGAAGTTTTTAAGTGACAAACTCTTCCAAACAGCTGTGATTGGATTTGTTTTTGATACTTTATTTCATTTACAAGCGCATTTGTAAAATCATAATCAGTCTAATTTATTGAACGCCTCCCGTCTTGGGCTGTGGAATATTTTCTGAGGGTGTTTTTAATTACATGGGAATCGAGACCGTGATTTTAGGAGGATTCGATGTAGTGGGCAGTCACACAATCCCACCACCGGTCCTTGGGCGAGGATTCAGTAATTTCCCCCGCAGGAAAGGGTGCTTAACGGGTACAAACGTTTTCCCGAAAGGCCGAATCCGCTTAGTCACTCAGAGAGAAATCTTTCTCTTTTAAAGTTTTGGAATCCAGTTCCTGACCTTTTCTTTGCTGTGTGCAGGATAAATATATTTTTTTGGATTAAGTTACTGATGTTATAAGGGATCCTGAACAAAAGGTTACATTCTTAAAAGGAGCACAATTGGATTTTTGGTGAATCTGTAAAACGTGGTTTCCCCTGTGTTTCTGTTTCCCTCTAACTTCAAGTCCCTTCCTTGGCATTGCCTTAGAACAAATGTTATTTGTTACTTTTGTTATTTGTTACTTTTATTTGTTAATGTTCTCTGTTCTTTGTTACTTTTAGTGGTGCTGTGATGGGGACGGTGGCGCTCCATCATTTTCCGCCTTGCTGACCCTGCCGAGCTCTGAGGCGTCTGAATGGCGCTGGGACGAGTCCGTGCGCTCAGTGAGCTGTCGGCCAGCTGGCCGCTCCGCTCGGTCTGGGGAAATGTCCTAGGAGCTTGGCAAGGAGACCTTCTCAAGAGACCACCAGCCCTGCCAACTTCCAATTGGCCAAGACACACGACAAGGACAACCGTGTCTGTGAGCAACCTGGCATTTCCACTCCAATCGGAATCTGCAAGGAAGATGCCCGTGGGAGAGGGACTGACAAACCCGCCCAGGCTTCTGCTCCGGCCTGAACATGAAAGGACATTTCAGTTCTTTCTGAATTTCCTCTGCTTCTTATTTGCTCTTAAAATTCCCAAGACCCCAAGAGGGAACCTGTGTGAAATACTCCAGCCGACCTGCGCAGCCCGCTGGCAAACCGTCGGTGGAACTTGGGGAGGTGACGACGGGAAGGCCTGGAGTCTCCCCAGTGAGGTCGAGTGGGAGTGTGTTTTAGAGGAGGTGCGGGGAGAGCTTTCCCACGGATCTGTCTCTCTAAATAGACCCGGGATCTGCCAACGTTCTGGGTTCCTGTGAGCAGGAGGGATGGCTTTGCCGTCACCTCACACACACGCAGAGGCAGAGAGTCTGGGAACACGAACTCGATGTTTCCTGCTGCTACGTCACGTACAGGAGACACATCAGGGGCACGGAGACCTGGGCGCCAGGGACAGTTCCGCTCGGCCCTGCCCTCCCCCCACTCGCTGTGTCACTCGGGGAATAACCGAGCTCCTTACCCGTAATAGGGGTTGGGTAAATCCTTAAGGAACCTATCATTCTGAGGTTTTAAAAGAATAACCTCTGCTTTACTGTTTGTAGCCCTACTGAGGACAGGAGCCAGGAAGGAGACACACAATGTCCTCTATGTCCCTCCTCTGCTCAGTAAATAAACCAGAGAGAATCGAGTGCCCGGTGGAGGCCTGACAGCTTTTAGGCCTTCGCTTCCCCACTTAACAATGTTCTAGACGGCCCTGGACAGTTTGCTCAGTGGTTAGCGTGTCCGCCCGAGGAGAGAAGGGCCCTGGGTTCTATGCTGGCCAAGGGCAGGTATCTCGGTCGCAGGCTCGACCCCAGGCCTGGTTGGTGCACGCGTGGGAGGCAACCACTCGATGTGTCTCTCCCGTTGATGTTTCTCTCTCTCTCCCTCCCCCTTCCACTCTCTCTGAAAAGCAGTGGAAAAAATCTCCTCGGGTAAGGGTTAAAAAATAAAAAAATTTAAAAAACGTTTTTGACGACTGATTTTGATACTGAGTTCTCTGCCTCTGAGAGTGTATGTGTGTGTAAGTGAGGCTTGTTTTATGGCCCCTTTCGTGCTGTGAGGGCTTCGGTGAGACGGGGCTCACACCCTCGTCCTCCCTGCTTGTCCCACCTCGCACGTCCCGCACAGGCCGTGAGCCGCACGCAGGTGATGGATCTGCTTAATAACGCGAGTTCTTTCGTAAGCAAAGAGTGATAAAGACAAACAAATGGGCTGGTTCGTGCAGGGCCTTGGAGATGGGGTAGCGAAGGGCGTCCGGGGGGCCTATTAACAGATACATTAGATGAAATGCATCAATTCCGACCTCGGCAACGCAGGGAGCTGTTCCCTTTAACTCAATTTCGTCTGTTCCCTCTTCATTTGTAATACTTTGTGAGTTTTAACAGAAAATATTTAACAGTGTGCGGTGCCATCCATAGATAAACGGCGCTGGCCGCTTCTCTCCCCGACCGCCTGCCAGGCCCTGCGGCGAGGTACACGGCGCCCTGAGGTTTATCGCCCCACTTTCCAGGTGGGGCTGGAGGTTGCTGAGGCTCCCTGAGGACCAGGCTCAAGTCCTGTCATTTCTCTAAGATGCTGGGGAGTCTGATGTTTGAGGGTGAGATGGCTTCTCACAGGCATTTGTTCCCTCGTCGCCATGGCGCCTCTTTCCATGGTAACCACCGTTTCCATGGTGCGTCCAGAGGCCCCTCCGGAGCAGCGCCCGGAGACGCTGCCCACCCACGGGTGCGCGCCCGCCTGCCTTCCCCTCCCCGACAGGCTCCATCCTGCCGCATCCCTTTGCTGAGGAATTCCGCGAGGGGAGCAATGCTAATCTCAGCACATAACCCGCTTCTCTCCCTCTGATGTGACGAGTCCACGCGGCCCTCCGGAGCGATGTGGACAGACCACGAAGCTGGCAATGTCCACGGAGACACGGATTCTCAGCATAAAACCTGGGAGGCAGAATGTGACAGGGAAACAGGCAGCCCCGAACTGATTTCTTAGATTTATCTCCATTCTGAGACTCTGAGCTGAGTCTGTCCTTGGCTGAGGTGCCCAGGTGAGACGGGTGCCTCCCGGGAGCCCTGCATCTTCTGCAGGTTTGGGGAGGCCTCGCTTGCGTGTGCGCATGTGTCTGTCTAGGACACACGTTCTTTTTGTACCCCCTCGTGCCAGACAGTGCCTGTGGCTAAGGCTGGGATGAAGTTTAATCAGCAGGCGTTGAGCCTGTCCCCAAGGAAGGGACAGGTCCTGAAACTCTGGGGTTTAGGGGGAACTAGAGAGGGGAGGAGGGTGGGGTCCCGGAGAACCGTGGGCAGCACTGGTCTGTGGGCAGCGGCTGCCGTGTAAGGTGTTCGGACGTCTACAGGTCACCCGTCCAGGTCTCTCCCTCCTTCAGTCGAGTCAGGTTATCTCTTTGAGCGGCCCCACCTCGGAGCAGAAGCTGTTCCCAGTAAAGCGGACCCAATTTATCATGTTTTTCAAGGAACATTTATTTTGTTCCCTAATGTGTCTAACTCTTTCCATAAAGAATTTTCAGTTTTCGCAGCGAGAAAAATAAGGTAACTGTGGGAACCCCCAAGTGAGGACTCACGCCCGAGGTCCCACAGGGATCCAGAGGAGGCGACAGAGATTGTGGGTGGAAATGAAAGTAAGAGATCGCTATAAGATCACTAGGTCTCCAACCGTATCTGAAAACATCACCAGTAGTGAACTCACGTGGGAGGGAAGGAAGGGGGGAGGTGGGGTTGATAACCTGCGTGGGCAAAAGAGGCGGCAGAAATGAGTGTGGTCCCTCACGTTAGGTCAAAGAAGCCGAGCACCAAAGACCATGGACTTGATGATTCCATTTGTGTGAAATACCTGGAGGAGGCAGATTTACAGAGACAGAAAATGGGGCTGCAGGTGGGAGTAGGATAACTGTAATTGAGCCACTCGACGATAAAAAGAAGTTAAACCTGATATATACATACACAGGGGTGAGTCTCAAAAACGTCATGCTTAAGGAAGGACCAGGGCACATGAGAACACGGGTGCATGGAGAACTGGAAGGTCTCAAGCAGTCTGTCATGAAAAGAGCACAGCGAGGAGGTTGGCAGAGAGGGGCACTTGGGAACTGTCTGGGGTGATGGGCATATTCTACGTATCCAGAGGGGCCTGGGTAGGTGGATACCCATGTGGCTTCCATATACAGGTGTTTATTCATCAGAACCCATCACACTTGAAACCAGAGCATTCTACTGTGGAAAAATTATTCTTGAATAAAAGAATAATTTTTTTAACCCTTGTTAAAAAAAATAAAATAAAAGCAAGGGCACAAAGGACTTTACTAAAAATCTGGATCCAGGCTTCTCCGAGCTTGACTAGGTCTCCTATTCTCTCCCTTCATATGGCTTGTTAAGCAAATGATCAGACCGGAGGGCTCGTGACCTAAATAAACTGCGGTTACAGGTTCCTAACCCAGAGACGGTTTCTGAGGCAGCATCAGAAGCGCAGACAAACCGCGTGGGCAGAGTTGTTTATTGAAGGGTTTGATGCTACATTTAAAGGTAAAACATTAAATGAGCGCAAATTTTGCTAAGAAATTACGGCACACGTACATGATGAACTATTTCATAGCTAAAAATATGAAATAACCGCTATATAATGAGGAAATATTAATAAGTTAACATCAGTGAACAATACAGGAAATAAAATTGCACAGATATTGCCCGGCCAGGGTGGTTCAGTGGTTGAGCATCGACCTAGGATCCGGGAGGTTGCGGCGGCTCGATTCTGGTCAGGGCACATGACCCCCAGCAGGGGGCGCGCAGGAGGCAACTGATGGATGACTTTCTCTCATCATTGACGTTTCCATCTCCCTCCCCCTCTCCCTTCCTCTCTCTGAAATCAATAAAAACATATTTAAAAAACCAACAAACGAAAAACAGTATTTTACAAAAGCGATAAGGATCCTGAGTTATGACCATTTATTTCCTTCCCTGATGTAACCAGCTTGGGCCTCACGGGCGCCCGCCCCGGCCCCTGCGCCCTGCTCAGGGCTGCGCCCCTAACCACGCGGAGCGCAACGGCGCCCCTTCGGAGATTCCAGCAAACACGCCTATCGCCAGCTTCCATGTCCGCCTAGAAATGCATTTCCTTTGGCTCCGTTTCCCAGCCTGCGAACTTGCTCTAATCGAAATTGGAATCAGGGCGATAAGCAGCCAAGCACCTCTGCCCGCCCCCGGCCCGCGCGCAGGGCTCCGGCCCCGGGACCGCTGAGGATTAGGCAGCAAAGCGGCTCATTAAAACCCAGGCCGTGAATAACCAACGGCCTGGAAGGGCAGGTGAGAAGGGGGGCGCGAAGGCGAAGGAGCCTCAGAAACCGCGGGGTTTTATTTAATTTATGCGAAGCGGCCGCGGGGCGCGCTCCGAGCACCGGTCCGTGGAGCGCGTCGCCCGCGGGCGCGGCGGCCTCGCGCTTGGCTGGCCGCCGAGTTCAGAGCAGCCTCCGTTCAATCCCACGCGGTAATAGCGCTTTAATAACAGATGAAAATATGTTTTATGGTGTGTGTTGATAACTAAATGCTTATCCCGCACATAGAAATTCCCGTAATTGGAATTTCTCATAGCCGGCGTCCAGTTGAGACCGCGGGAAAAGACTCGACAGAGAGGGTTGGAATCAATAGGCTGCGTTCGGGTTATTTTTCAGGCGGTGTCTGCGGCGTGTTTAATGTACTATATTTGTATTATGGGCTCCGGTGCCTGCAAATCTCAGGTCTCCTTCTTGAATGAATGAGGAGATAAGCAATTGAATTTGAAAGATACTTTATGCAACAGAAAAGCAATTTTGTTCCTGGTTATCGGAGGGCAAGGAGTGAACTGGCGACTGAATGCTGAATATTTTTAACCCGTGGGGCTCTTGCTGACTCCGGGCTCCGGGCTTCGCTACAATGTCTCACAGACCAGGCCTGTTTTGTTGCAAGTGTAGCCCATTGGCAGTAGTTCTCTTTTGCTGTTAATGGACGTGGATTTGTGATGCAGAAACTCAAATTTCTGTTTTTATAAAGGAATGGAAGGAGGACGATTTCCATTTCATCCCACGAGGCCCCACGAAGCACAGGGTGCTGTTGGCTCTGGGGGCCCCTGTGTGACCACAGCCATGGGTTTAACCCTTACTGACAGCCGTCTCTGAAGCGCCCGGCGCCCCGCGTTTCCTATCACATTTCATGGTGCGAGCCTCATTGTCCAGCTCCAATGACTCTCACATTTTTAAAGAGTTATATGGCTTAAAAGTTATTAAAAAAATTTTTTTTTACTCTGAATCTTTGATAATAGTATTGGCTATTTATGGATATATCCGACAACATATTTTACTTTTAATGTTTCTGAAAATACCACGGCAAAGGGGTGTGTGTGTGTGTTTTGGCTTATTAGAAACTGTGGGGTTGCCAGTAAAATAATATTTGGCACAGGGCTTTGTTATTTCTCTCAAAGAGAAGGTTTTGAAGACCATTGCTTTGAATAGCTCTCTCAGCTCCACCGCCTGCAGCCGCCCTCTCTCGTTGACTCCTCTCGGCCCCCTTTCCACCTTTCCTACAAATGGGGAGACTGTAGAGAAACTTCAAGCCTTTGCCCCACTTCCTTTCAAGGCTCCCCGACTCCTTGAGGGTTTAAGACTTCTTTTGAGGACTGTGGCTGCTGCCGCTTCCAGAGGCCCTGCGTGTGCTCGGGGTTGTTTTCCACACAGCAGGGACGTGTTTACCACCCGGGAGGAAAAGACTCCAGAAGATAAAAGCCAATCACGGGAGTAGAAAGACAGAAGCAGGCAGAAAATACCAAGAATATAAGATCAGAAGCACCAGGCTCCCGCAGAGTTGACTTCCAGCGACACGGTGACCCTGGGACGCCTGCCCCACGCACACGTTAAATCGCCGTATTTGGTAGGTTGTCAGAAATACAGCCCATCTTCTAAAATCTCTCTGTGCATCCATTTGGAACTTCTGTGTCCTAAAAATAGAAAATCTCCAATGACTTCATCTTCTTGTACGTCCCCGAACAGGCCGGGTATGGCTCCCAAGTCTTAGGTGGCTGGTCAGGTTGTGTCTGGGGAGAAGTCTTACTTGGGCTGATAAATAATAAAACGCCACTTGCCCAGAAATACTAAGGAAATAGGTGTTTCCTTAATGAAGTTCTTTGATAGCTCAAGTTCATACGGACAGATTCGAGGTACTGTTATGTCCTCGAGTAACATCTAATCTGCAGATCAAAGTGTCTAAAGCCAGGAATGAGTACATGTTACTTTTTCTTTGAAAACCGGTGACCTGGTTATGCTGTGGGATGCATTACTTTTTCATTAATTAGAATAGTCATGGACCAGACATCCCGGTTCTCAAAGAGTCTGGAAGTGCAAATGTTAGCACAGGAATATTTTGTAGGTTAATGCATCTTACTTACGACTCTGAGGATGCCGGAGATCGCCGCATTATTTTGTTCATGGAATCATTTAATATGTATGTTTTATCATCTGTTTTAGTCCCTTCAGAGATTCTCTACAAGACACGTTGGGTTTGCTAATTCGCTTGATTATGGAGTAAGACAGATGATTTTAAGTATTATAAAACTACAGCTTATGATCATTGATTGGACTGGTTGTTTATAGCTGGAAGCGACGGTTTCTTAGAGGTTGGGCATTCATTGTGTGTGAATCATATTAAGGAGTAAATAAGGTATGTGATTCAGAATATTTTAAAGAGAAATTTGAGGCCATCCGACACCTTTGAAATATCTTAATAAATCACTCATCCAACAGACATTTATCGAGCACCTGCACATTTTCTAGTAATTTGTCAGCCAGAGGTGTTTTTCAAGTGTCAACATCTAGAAATTAGAAGACAGCAATGAACCAAGTGCCACATCTCGAGCAGCAGGTAGGCAGTGATCTTTCTAGAAAAGCGATGCAATGGTATTTGTATCGATGGGGAAACATCTCTGTTTATTGGGCATTTCCAGTGACCGTCGTTCAGGAAGGCAGGCCTGGGCCTTGGAGGAGGCAGGCGGGCCTGGGAAGCCAGGTGGAGACTCACACTCCATGGCTCTTGGACCATCTCATAAGCCGTTGCCGCCCTTCAAAACCCGGCGGCCGTGAGCACACGGGGCATATTTCAGAGATTCTAGCGGGACCCGCGGAAAGGTCACCGTGTCCTGTGGCGCTTGTAGGAGGAGCTCAGGGGATTGTTAGAGGTTATCGACCACCCTGCACACCTTTCTTAGGGGCCCTGAATCCTTCCATTTCCTCCTCCCTGACCCCTTTAATCTTTAGCTTTGCCTTCCTTTCAGTTAATTTAAAATGTTTCTACAAGAAACCACAGCGCCAGGCTTCCAGTTTGACCAAGCTACTGCAGGGATGTCTCGATACACTGGATCTGATCCTAGGCACCCGAGGTTTTCCCAGCCAGTCTCTGTGACTTGCTGGTAACTTCCAGAACAGGGTCAGCTCTTCCTTTACATCACTAGCGACCCCTTCTCCCTGGGAGCCACCCATTCATTCTCCACAGGCGGGCGGCTGCCTGCTGACTGTGCCACTCGGGGGGCTGGAGGTACCGAAAAAAAGATTTAGATTCTTTGATTCCAACAGTCCCCCCAAAAGGAGCCCGTTGCCTGAAGTAAACACAGTCACACAGTCATCATGAGACAAAGAAACACCGTTACGCAGCTGTGACGGGCGGGGGGGCAGCTGGGACGGACGGGGGGGCAGCTGTGACGGGCCGGGGGGCAGCTGGGACGGACGGGGGGCAGCTGTGACGGACGGGGGGGCAGCTGTGACGGGTGGGGGGGCAGCTGTGACGGACGGGGGGGGCAGCTGTGACGGGCAGGGGGGCAGCTGTGACGGACAGGGGGGGCAGCGGAGGGCGTCCCGAGCCCGGCCGGACCCAGGAAGGCGCCCAGGAGCGGCGAAGCGCGCGGGGCCCGGGACAGATGAACAGAGAGCCTCGTGTGTAAAGAACGGAAAGAGCAACAAGCACGACCGGGGAGAGAACAAGGGGCCGTCCAGCTGGAGTGAGGCGCAGAGACACAGGCTCTATTCCTGCCCCCGGTCACCGCCCCGGGGACACCGGCGTCTGGTCCCAGGCCTCCTCCGACAGCCTCTGGGGTCTGAAGTCCCACTTCAACGGCTCCGTGGCTCCGTGGCTCCGTGGCGCCGTGAGCAGGGGGACGTGGGCACGTCCGCTGCACCTCTCGCCGGAGCCACAGGGACGCGCTCCCCCTGCCGCCCATTGGACGCAAGCCTGAAACACTCACCGGGTTTCCCGCAGACTGTCCCCACCCTCTCCCTTCTCTGGGTGGCTGTCCCGTCGGCTTGTTCCCGTCGGTTTATTTCCTACACCTTCCGCGAACCCCGCCCTGTCTGCTTCTCCGGCCCCTTCTCTCCCTCTGCCCCCGTATTCCTCAGCACCCCAGGGCCGTTGGGGCTCGTTTTCGTATTTATGTTGTGATTTCACTGGAATCTGGCGAGGGCCAGGCGCACGGTGTGTGCTTAGTCCCATCACGCAGGAGAAACTGTCCCCTCTGTGGTCCGGCCGCCTCCTTTCACCCCCAAGGAACCTGTTCACTGCGGCTGCTCCTCGGACAGCGAAGGGAAGCGGGGTCGCCGTCTCCACCGGGCAACCAGGAGACTGTTGTTTTCTGCTCTCCCCGGGGACTGCGGGCGCCCGGGTCCCCCAGGAGTCACCTGGACTGTCATTCGTCCCTGCGTCTCGGGGCGACGCGCCTGCTCTGCCTGTCGGCCCGCACCTGCGTCCCCGTGAGCCCCTCCGAGGACGCTGCGCGACCGTGACTTGCGAGTAATTTCCTCACTTTAGCCGAGGGAGGGCCTCCGTGCCGGCGGGGAGGCGGCTTCCATCTGTGAGCTATGTCTAAACCCCCCCTCCCTGCCTAAGGCAGAGCTCGCAGAGGAGAAGACGGCGCAGAGGCCCCACTCAGGTCTCCGCAAAGGGCGCCTGGACCTGGGGCCTGGCACGGTGGTCATGGCCGGGGCAGGTGCACCCGCGGGCACCTCTGTCTCGGTCACACACGGTGTCCGGACTTTCTTACGTTCGCTGCTGGGAGGGGACCCCGTTTCCTACAGCAAGGCAGGCGGGGGGCTGCATTGCAACCAGCGCCCCTGTGAACTTTCTGAGTTGCATAGGTCGTGATTCCAAGTCCCAGCGGGCCGATGAAACAGGCACGACCCGGAGGGTTCACATCACTGTTTCCACGGCTCCGAGCTTCCTATGCACAGAGTGTTATTTTCTGACATCATGTGGCTTGATTTATTTTTATGGTGAGTCCATTGTAGAGGTTGATACATATTTAAACAAGAAAAAGGAAATTAAATCTTAAAAGATCATTTACAGGAGATTAGGGAGGCCATCCTGAGTCACAGCGTGGGTGAGGGAACTGTTAGCCAGGCCTGTTTCCGTCCGAGTCAGGCGCTCTCCCTGTGCTTTCCCGTCTGAGGTGCTTCTCGGCCGCTGTTTTCTCGCCGAGGGAGACGGGCAGACGGCTCACCCTCCTCAGCCGGCGATAGGAGGCCGTGTGCAAACAATCGATTTTTTGAAGCTATCCCAGGCAGGTGTGATGTTTGAGATCTTTAGAGGTACCGGATGGACACAGGCTCATTCGAGGACTGTTTCTTTCTTTCTGTTAAGGTCGTCTGAGACTTCCACAGCCAGGCCCACGGAGAAAATGGTTCTCATTCCCGAAATGATTTGACACCCCTGGCGACTTTAAATTAATTAAGATAAATTAAATTTAAAACAGACTTCCTAGTCACACTGGCCTCGTTTCAGGCGTCGGTCCCCGTGGGTAGTGGCCACCGTAACAGGCACAGGGCGTTTCTGTCGGGGCAGAAAGTCATCTGGGCCTCGCTGTTCTAAATATTTAACGGTAATAAGACCCCATGGCCCCTGCCCTACGCTGTAGCGGTGGGCGAAGGCCCTTCTCCTCCAATGGGAGGGGGTGACCCTGCTCTCCGCAGTCACAGGAGGAAGCGGGTGGGCCCGGAGGAGGTGGGGGGGGAGACGGGAGCTGGGACACGGGGGAGGAGGGCCGGGCCTGAGGGGTGCTGTTCACCACCCAGCCGGGCCTCAGCTGCGGGAACCCACGCCCGCTGCTCCGATCACCCCCGCTCCCGGCTGCCTCTGTTGTTTCCCGGGGAGCTGGATCCGACGCACAGGGACAGCTTTGCATTGTTTCTTACACCTTTAAAAAAATTTTTTTAATTAAAAATTTTTAAAAAATTGCAGTTTACATTCAATATTGCTTTGATCCTGAGTCGACACCAGCCCCCCTCTCTGAGCCTGTGAATCCCGAGTTCCCAGGCTGAGCAGACTCCTGTGAGGCCCGGTGCCCGGTGGCCTTGCCCGGGTCTGGAAGGAGCCCATTGCCCCCGGACTGACTGTGTCTACACTTAGAGATGCCTCCACCTGCTAGTCTGTGTGCGGGCCGGGCGCCTCTCCGGAATAATTCCCCTCACAGAGGTGTGGCCAGAACCCCGTCGGGGGGACTCGGGGGGAAGTCAGTGCTGCCGGTCCCCTCCCCACACAGGCGCGCCTGACACGCGACTCTGAGTGCTAATAATGACATTAGAAGATGCCGGAGAGAGATCCATCAGCATGCAGAAGCCACTGGGCTGTCATCTCCTATTTTCCGTGCAATTGACAGCAGATAGTTGGGGCTGAATTTTCATTTCGGGTCAGATTTCCCAGGCGGGAAGCTGTCTGTTAGGGACTGATAAGACCCAAACCAATACGAAGGGGCTTGTTGGAGGTGTTGGTGGTGCTGAGAGTTTGAAAGGGACACTTCAGCTTTCTGTTCAGGACACGACACGGCGACAGGTTTCGGCGGCAAGAGGCCCCCCCCCCACCGCAGGCCCGTATCGCACCCCACGCTTCCTGCCGGGAAGACGGCAGAGCAGGAGTCTGCTTTCTCGGGAGATGAGACGAGTTTTTCAAAAGCACAGCTTCCTCTATCACTGTCCCCTCCCAGCTAATATTGCCCAGATATTTCAAACAAATCCAACTCAGCGGTATCATTTTAGCGCAAAGATCACCAAGCCATACTTAAAAACTATGATAATCCCACGAGTGTTTAAAAAAAGGTTGGAGGCCACGCGGCCCCGGGGCCCCTCCTCCACCCCACGCTGCGGCTGCTACTGAGAAATTCCTTCACATCGAGGCGAGCATCGGATACCTTTGCCCCAACAGTCAATCTGTGAGAGAATCCGATTTAGTTCTAGAAACGCCGCCAACCGCGGAGACGCCGCGCGAGCCTCAGCCTCACACGCCTGGCGCCCCCTGTGATTTTTCACAGCTGGAGCGGTTTCCTGCGCAGGTTAATATTTATCTTGCGTAATATTTACCTTCCCGCGGCCAGCGCTCCATCCCCGGGGCTGCCGCGGACGGTGGTGGGAGGAAGATCAGCTTACCTGGGAAGATAAATGTCAGCCGCTTAATGAAAACCACTGGAGGACATTTCGGGTTCACTCCGAACGTGCTGAGGTTCTGGGCTCGCAGTGAAATCGAGCTCACACGGTCGGTCTTCCAAGCGCGAGTCTCTGTTCAAAGCGGGGACAGCAGGGAGGGCCCTGTGGGGGCGGCCTCAGCGCAGAGACGGGGCCTGGGGACCCGGACCCGAGTCCCGCTCGCCGTCGGGCACCCACAGGCCGAGGGTTTCTCTTGGCCTTTCTTTCATGTGCAACGTGAGTGGGCTTGTTGAACCGGGTGATCGCCAGGATCCCGTCCTGTTCCAAGACTGTGATTCTAGGTTCACACAGGACCGGGCTGAAGTCCGTTACCCACCCGCCGTTTCGTGCCCACGTTTCAGGTCGAAGCCGTTGGCTCTGATTCTGAAGAGAGGAGAGATCTGGGGCGTGTCACCCACAGGCAGGAGCTCCCAGCGCGTTTGAGAGGAAAGCGCAGGCACCGGGAGCGTCCACGCCGGCTAATCCAGGGCCTCTCCAGGAGCCGTGGAGACGCGCTCCGGTGGTGCTGGGCGGTTCACTCGACGATCACAAACACTTGGGCTCTTTCCCGTAAAGAGCTCGGGTGGACCTCGGGGCTCCCTCGGCAGAGGCCGCGTGGAGCTGTGGCTCCCGAGTGAAGGCCTTTGAGGAGACTGACTCGGTTTCCCTCTGTTTAGTGCACCGGGCTTCCCTGCGACATCGGATATGAAGGCCAGAGTCTGCTCCTCTAAAATGCTGCAGGGCCTTTGGTTTCATCGCTCTCACTCTCCTGGTGCTAAACACACCTGGGCTAGCGGCTCACCTTCCGCGGCCCATCCGCCCCTTATGGTGAAATCAAGGTCTTTCCTCCCTTTACTGCAAACCGCCCACAGAGGGGCTTCCTGTGGAGCCGCCAGGAGCGAAACTGTGTCTCCCCAAAGTTCACATGTGGGGGCCTAAAACCCCCAATGTGTGTCGGGGTGGGGGCGGGGGGTGGTCATCGGATGACAGTGGTAATGAGACCTCAGGTGACCGGAAGGCCGAGATTTTTCCAAGAAGAGGGAGGGAGGGCGTCTGAGAGCAGCAAGGACGGCCCAGTGACGTCTACGACTGTAGGGACCCAGGAAAGCAGGAGCTGAGTGAGGAAAAACCCCGACACCACCTGAGACGGCGGGGGGAGCGGCGTCCCCGAGAGGAGCCGGATTCTGGTTAGAGCCAGAGCGGGGAGGGGACACTCAGAGAACAGGTCCTGGTCACTCGCCGGCTCCGAGTGCCCTTCCTTCCGGTGCCAACGACGAGGCCAGCATGCCCGATGCGCTCAGAGGGCGATCGCCCAAGAAACTGGGCGTTTCATCTGCTGGTTCCTTTGTATCCATAATACTAGATGCAGGAGAGTATTTATCCTTGGGACGTTTTCTTCCCACACGGTCTGGCTGAAATGGGCCGTGGAGACGCTGTTTGTTTAGCTAAGATTTTGACAGTGCAAATTATCTTAACTACTTAATTGGCTTTGATAGATCCCAAGGAGGAAAGCAGCCTGCCCGCTGGGCTGCGGCTTTACAGGCTGATGCAATTGGGAGGTGTCGGCGGAGTAGAGATCGGAAGGTCGTTCGTTACTTCTTATTACCGAGGTCAGAGACAGACGCTGTGAGGGAGTCGCGGTCTCAGACGCCCGGGAGAGCTTCCCGAGCTGCTGGAAGTAGTTTACAAACAGACAGAACGAGAGGGCAGACCAGCCTCGTAAACTGTGCTTGTTTATTTTTCTTAATTTCCTTTGTGGGATAAAACGCCTTTCGTTTGTTAACCAGTGTTTAAAGTTGTAGCTCTCTTCCAAAGGATAGGCCACGGGCGATAGATCAGGCTCCATGCTGCTAAAAACAAGCCCGTTTAGGAGAAAAGAAAAGGCAATAATTACCAAAGACCAGAAGAATTACAGTCGACATTAAAACACATAATGCTGGCCCACAACTCTTGCCCGCCTCTGTTAACGCAAGGGCCGTTGGTCTTTATAAGCTGCAGACGTGCCCAAATTGTTGGCTTTAATGTGTCAAGAACGTGAGAAAAGTGGTCCTTACTCCAAAATGCATCTTGCTGAGACGTAACGTGCAGACATGAAACAGACCATCTACGGCTACAAACGCTAAAGGTTAAAATCCGAGGTTTATGCCCCTCGAGGGTCAGGGCCAGGGCCTGAGAGTCTGTTTATCACAAGCTCCGTGACGCTGGGCTGGGGGCCACGCTTCGAGCTGGAAGGATACAGATCAGCATGACCCAGTAGAAAGAGCAAACTTGTGGACACTTGAGTTCCAGGAGTTAGGAAGGGGTAAGAGATTTACAGCACAGTCATCTCAGGTAACGTGAGAAACTACGTCATAGGTGTATTTATTCAATTATGAATCAATATAAAGATCCCCCAAATAGAGGCATTTCCTCCCTGAACGCCTCTGCTTGTACAGTTTGTTACCAGCTTCTAATAACAACTAGATCAACCCGTGAATTGAAAATCGCATTGCGGAAACCTGCAGCCCCATGAGCTAAATGTGTTCATTTACGACTGCTCGGCGAGCGAGGGAAGACCCGGGGGCGGCGAGGAGTCAGAAAACCTGCCTTCCTCCCGGATGCCGTAGTTGTAACTACAGTACAAAGAATACATGATAAATGAGGCCCTGATCGATGAGCATGGTGTGGATTCTATTAGAAACTCAAATATAGACACATCATATTATTTTGTGCCAGGATTTTTCCCCCCCAGTGCAGAGAAGAGAGCTTATTCTTATAAAAACAAATTGAACAAGAAAAATTGAAGATGCTGGCAAGTGACTAAAAATGCATGTGGTGTTTAAATATGCAAATGGTGACGACTCCTTGTGCACACGCGGCAGGCGGGAGGACAGCGCCCAGGACCGCACCTGGAATCCTCGCTGGGACCTCGGACACTGGGGTGTTAGCTCTCCTCATTTTTAAAAAAGGACAGAAATGAAGCCAAAACCTTTTGTGTGAAGAAAAACACACTATATGGCAGAAGGCAAACCCTAAGTAGTTATTTAAAAAACATATTTGCTTTAATAATAAGGAATTCTTTCCTTCCAAAGCTAGACCACTTCAAAATACTCCTTGCATTTCAAAGGCAGCCAGTCCGACACGAAATGTTAGTTGGTGTTTTCATTTATGTCAACGCGTCAGACAAAAACAGAGCAAGGAAACGTGTTGGAGCTTTACTCTCCTATCGATGACACGAGTGACTTTGCCGCTAAATGAGATGACAGATTTCAAATACCGGAGGAGCATTTCCTCGATGTGTGTGCCAGTCACAGCCTCATGGCTGCAGATACGGGATACATTTAACTTTAAGCTGCATTATCAAGATTCTCTCCATCATTTTCTTAAGTCTAGACGATCGACCTAACAATAAATCAAGCCGTGATGTGTAGTGCTTGCCAGTGCCAGTGGTGTAAATACTCCCGTCACGGCCGATTTCAAGCTGTCGCAAGGTCCCCTCATGTGAAGTTGGCTTCGCACAATCTATAGCATTTCCACTGCTGTTATTACTCGGACGAAATAAACTCAGGAGAGTGGGTAAGAATAAAATGTGATAAGCTAATTAGGCAGGGATTAAACCTTGAGAATAACCATTTTAATATTATTTATTTAATTATACCTAGGTTATAAATACAATTCATATGGTTTTGTTTTTAATATTGTCTGTGATCAACCACCAGTTTGCAAAATTCCCAAACAATCTACAGTTGGCTCTCATGGGCTGGATGGGCAGGTTCTAGTGGACTCTGGGGAAACCACTGAATTAAATTAAAACTGCTAATGGTACCTCCCTGGGTGGCTGCGAGAGTCAGTTAAGATATTTTAAGTGAAAATATTTTGACACATGTCAAGGTGCTAAATAAATGCAATACATTCTTAGTGAGAGTAATGAACCGAAAGCCCAATTCACGTACACTAAGAAGAACATTTTTGCTTTTGGCTCCTTAGGGGAAAAACACATATGGGTCAACCTGAAACAAAAATTTGAATTCTACGTGCACCGTGCACACAGAGAAAATCTGACTCCTGGAGTTTCTCTTATCTGCTGAAAAACACGACGTTAGACATTTTCAGCTCTCCTGGAAGTTGTTATAAACGTTTGTTCACCGAGTTTGCTAAGAGTGGTCCATTTATTACAGAATAAAGAAACGGGCGAGAAGACCGAATCGTGTGGTTTTGGTGACATAAGTCGTTGTATCATATTTCTGTTTATTTTTTAGTATTTTTTCTTTGATTCCTAATCAGCTTGATTTTTATATGACTCTCAGCCTTCCTTTTTTCTGTGTTTTCCAATCATTGCTTCTTTGCCTTTCTTTGTTTTATTTCTTTCGAGGGTCTGTTGAGATATTTCAACTTTTCCCTTCTACTCTGAGACCTATAGGAAAACTGTGCACAGGGAGATGATATACGATCAGATCTGTTTTCTCTTTCTACGGAACAGTGTAAAACATTTTGAACAAAACATATGGGGACAGATTTAAGCATATTTACATAGTACTATCTCCATGTACTACACTTCTCCCTTTTTAAATTAAATTAAAATTTTTTTAAGCTGCCAAGTGGCACAGGCTGGCAATATACATACCCCTGAAGTTACGCAACAGTCGAGCCGCGAGCCGCGATGCCTGCGTATGTGCCCAATTAGAAAGGGGGCGAGTGCCAAGATAATCACAAATTGCCACAAACTGAAGTCGATCCCTGTTGCGTGAGAAAAGATACTGGAAGGACTGACTTACTGGCTCCGGTTGTCCTGGAAAAAGAAGATCGTGAGAAACGCACTTCAGACGAAGGTCCAGGTCACCTTCGGGGGATGCTGACCAGGCCTGGAGGCGCTTCTGTGTATTTTACATCAAATAATTTAATGTTCCCAGCAGCCTGTCGTCAGCCCCATCCCATGGGTTAGAACACGGACTTTGCCAATATGATGCCGCAGGGGGCAGGGCAAGACGCGGTCCCAGGCCCTCGGGCCGGAAGGGTGCGGAGTGTAAGTGTCCCAGTGAGAGGCGCGCAGAGGTTTCGCCTCCGTGGAGCTGCGTTGACTCGTCCCCTGCAGGACAGAACAGAACGCGCCACACTCAGGTAGGGGACGGACCAGGCAGGCTCCACTGTAAGCCAGGGACCCTCTGCATATTCACTTCTCAAATCTAAGTGTTTTTTTTTCCTGGAAATACAGAAGATTCTTGAATGACAGTGTAAACTGTTATATCCTGTGACTTTTTCTCTCTTTCTCGAGGGCACAGAGTACTTCCAAATGGATTTTCTTACCATCTCTTGGAGTCAACATTGAAATTTCTGCTCAGACAGGAGGTGATGTTACTTCTGAGGAGGAAACACGGAGCTGGGGGCTGTTCTCTGTCATTTCTCCCTGAGGACGAGTGCGTTGCCATCACCTCCCGAACACGCTCACAAGGCCCCTGACCATCCTGTCACTGCCGCCTTTCACTTGGCAGGTTGATTCCTAGGCCTGCCCTGCTATCCGGGCCCCTGTCCCGGGCCTCTGCGTGAAGGACCCTCGTGTTCATGTGTCCGACTGGTCCTGGGAGGTAGAGTGGGTGCAGGGGATCGACCTGCAATGAAGCACTGTTCCCGGGAGCTCCGAGCACCTGTTTCCAGCTCCTCCCTGGGCTCAGTGTGTGGCTCTGGGAGCAGCGAGTAAAGCTCTGTTCCCTGTGGTCGTCCACGCAGCAGGGACACTGTGCACCATGGAACACGTCAGTTACTCTTCAATTTGCCACACATGGGTTTGGGTGTGGTGTGTGTGCGGCATGAACAGATGGGCATGGAAATCTGAGTGTGAATAGCTTTATTTTTGTGAAACTATTTAATGAGATTTACGAAAACTTAAAATTATTTTTAAAGTTGAATTTTTAAATTTTAATTAAAACGTTGAGGAGGTTTCTATGCAGCATTGAAGGCATGGTGTGGCTTTGTCTAATAAAATGTGAGAGGAGAGATCCAGGAGCTATTCGGTCCCCAGGTGAGACTGGAGGAGCTCCAGGGCTCCAGATATTCTACAGCTGGCAGACGGGTCCCACAGTAAGAAAGAGCCCGTGGCAAAGATCGATTTCAGGGTGTTATCAGGACAAACTAAAGCCTGGAACATGGCTGGTAAAGCCCCTTATTAAGGCCTCAGAAACATCTAAGTCAGCACATCAAAGGCCCTTTCCACTAGACAAATGTCTTCTGAGCATCTTAATCGAAATGCACACCCTCTCCCCGCAACTCAGGACCCTGGCATCTCAGGGGCACTGTCCCACAGTGGCCTCGAAGAACACCCAGGGAGGGAAGGGCCCGTCGGAGGAGATGGTGGGTATCCCTTTGTTTAAAGCTGTGGGTTAGAACTGACACATAAACCCACAGAGTGTAACGGGCGGGTCTCAGGGTGCAGGCAGAGGCTCCCACGGCCCGGCCTGACCACCTCTCCCCAAGGCCCAGGCCATCCGCTCCTTCCCACGCGCGTCCCAGAGGGTCAGGGCTCAGCGCACACGCCCCACCTAGTGCTCCTCACAGCGTGAGGGTCCCTCTTTATTATTTTGAAAAAAAAAACAAGACCCAACCAACCAAACAAACAAACACAAAAATCCTCTTACTCAGCTGTTTCCACGCTGCAGCGGCTGTCTCTCACTCTTCAGCTTGATTTACCTAATTTTTTCACGTCAATTAAAGACCCGGCAGTCTCTGGGTTTTGTGGAACCATTACCCTCATTTCCTGATTTCCTTCAAAGGAAATGATGTATGTAAACATGTTCTCAAATATTAGGAGCAGATCCATTTTTCAACACACACAAGTGATTATTTTTTTCAACTCTCACCTCAAAATAAGCAGAAACGTTTTGCAAAATTCTTTTTGGGCCTCTGCCCATTTACAGATCTCCTTCCCACCATCATGAACACTGTTTGACAAAATCTTGCAAATTTAACCCATGGAGGAAGCAGAGAGCCTCTGAAGCTTTTATTTTATTTTTAAAATTTGTTCTTTTTAAAAAAATTATTGATTTCAGAGAGAGGAAGGGAGAGGGAGAGAGAAACATCAATGATGAGAGAGTCATTGATCGGCTGCCCTCTGCACGCCCCCTACCGGGGATCGAACCCACAACCCGGGCATGTGCCCCGACCGGGAATCGAACCTGCGACCTCCTGGTTCACAGGTCGATGCTCAGCCACTGAGCCGCGCTGGCCGGGCGAGCCCCTGAGGCTTGGGGGCAGGTGGGCTCCAGTACTCCCCACGCTCGCGTAACAATCACCCTGCACGCCCGGGCGTGGGAGAGCCAGCTGTGAGGGTCAGTCCCGGTTCAGAGGCCGGAGAACCAGGGACAACGGCCTGAAGGACAGAACAGGACGGGAGGGGCAGGGTCCCAGCTCAGCAGGAAGGCGGGGGGCAAAGGGAGCGGATCCCCCCTCCGTGGCCCCACACCGGGAGCGGGGCATCCACTGCACTGAGCCCACTGGTCCCAGCGCAGGCCTTTTCCGGAAACGCCCTCATGGACACACCCAGGGCTCACGTTTCGCCGAGCACCCTGGGCCCAGGCAAGTGGACATAAAATGAACCGACTCATCTAGTAAGAAAACGGGTGTGAAAGATGGACTCTTGGGGGGGGGGGGGGAGAAAGATTTCTTAGCGTTTTCCAGTATTTGAGAAAAATGTAGAGAATCTTCAAGGCAACTAAATAAAGCTGAGTAAATGCGATGGGCACTGATCACATTTTTTGCCAGGTTAAACGTTGCTATATTTTATAACGAGAACTTCACTGTTGGGATAATTCATTATCGGCCCTATTTGCTCTCACACTCAGACCCCCTCCCCTGACTTGCTTTCTCACACACACCATCCGATCGTTAAGCCTGTTTTACTGAACACTCATGTGCCCCCAAACTAAGAAATTTCTCTTTTAAATATTCGACACTGAAGTCCATCAAGGGCCATCGGAAGTTCAGCAATGCCGGTCACTGCTTGCTGGGTGCACGGGCGTCTCAGCTTCAGACCGTGGCATCGCCGCCCCCCTCCTCTCACAGGTGAGTGGTCGCAGCCACGCGAAGGGAAGGTGGCTGGCAGTGTGCGGCCTTGAAGCTTTATTCTTCCCCCAGGTTACGAGGAAGACGGCTTTACAAGGTAGGACCGGAACGTGACAAGATGCTGTTCAGACTTTCATTTTCAAAACCTTCGTATTTTTATTACCATTCAGATTTTAAAAAATATTCCCCTTTGGTTCCTTTGCTTTCTTATTTAAAATGAAAAAATATTTTTCATCATTGATTCTATTGTTTGAAGCCTGGAGCCACTGAAATTAATTTTTATATACTGTGTTCAGTTTAGGGAAATATTTAGTGCTCTTATAATGGTGTAAATCATTAGCCTCTAATTACACTAACCTGGTGCGGAGACTAATCTTCCTGCTGGAACACAACCATGATGCATAATGTTCTTATTAATGTAATAGTCCTCGAACAGTAAAGATATTACAAAAATTAATCATTGTTACAGTCTGTGTTTAGTTACAGGTTATAAAGGAAGCCACTTATAATTTTACTACTGTTTCTACATCCTGTTGGAGAGGCCCCAGCAACTGAGGAAAGGCTGAGAAAGCTTCGAGCATGGTTTTAGGACACCTCGGTGATCTGGCTGCGGTGTCGTGAACTTTAAAGCATCGGTAACGTTACAAACAGGAGCCAGGCTGCTTTGGTAATTACTTAGAGTTGGTCTATTTGCTCCAATCTATCACCTCATGGCCGCTAGATGGCGGCAAAAAGGCAGATGGGTCTCAGTGGAGCTGGATTCTCTACCCTCACCTGTCCTCTGTCCCCAGGAGATAGGGACTTGAGGAGTTCAGGGCACTAGGTATGTCTTCTTTCCAGGAGCACCCGACACATGGAAGGGGTTTGGTAAAACGTGATGGATGGAGGGATAAAGGAATGAATGGATGAATGTGTGTATGTATGTATGTATGTATGGATGGATGGATGATGGATGATGAATGGTTGGATGATGGATGGATGGATGGATGGATGGATGGATGGACGGATGGAAGGATGGATGATGGATGGATGGATGGTGGATGGATGGATGATGGATGGATGGATGGTGGATGGATGGATGGATGGATGGATGATGAATGGTTGGATGATGGATGGACGGATGGGTGGATGGATGGATGGATGGATGGGTGGATGGATGAATGGATGGACGGATGGATGGATGGACGGGTGGATGGATGGATGGATGGTGGATGGATGGATGGATGGATGGATGATGGATGGATGGATGGATGGATGGATGGCGGATGGATGGATGATGGATGGATGATGGATGGATGAGTGCCCAGAACCCAGGCATTAATGTGGCCGTGCTTTTAGGGAGCATGATCACTATGTGCTCAGTGTCTCTCACTCTTGCTTGCTCCCTACCCCCTGTGCTCTGCACACCCGGCCCTTCACTTTCCTTTGTCCTGACATCTTTCCAACCAGCCAGTGGGGAGAACCAGCATGGTAGAAGGCCAGGGTTATACCCTGGGTAAGGAGGGAGGGACGTGCATCCATCTTACTTTACCAAGGGAACTAATTGGTGACTAACAAGCCTGACGGTGATCTCATCATCGAGGACTCAGCCCAGAGGGGGGAGGAGGTATATTCATCAGCACGTAAAATGTGAACCTGCGAGCAGTGCAGCCCGTTAGATGGCAGCAGTCGCCTTGAGGCAGAACACAGAAACCCAGGACTGGAAGGAACTGAAGACCCCCCCCCTCCCCATCACGTGGCGGAGAAGTCGCAGGAGTTCTGAAGCCGGCCGTTGGCTCCAGAGCCCGCCTGCCTGCTTTCCTCCGAGGTCTCCCTGCGGCACGTGTTCAGGCCCCTCACCATCAGATCGCTACCACCAGACTTTCCCTGTGTCGTCTGAAGTACGTGCCCAGTGGAGAAAGAAACGTTGCCGTTGTTTCCTGACCGGCCTGGAGGTGAGGAGTGACAGGAGGCACCACCCTAAAGTTTGCCACTGGCATACGGATCCTTTGGAGCTAACGGCAGTTGAGAAGAAAGCAGACACAAGAAAAGCTCTCTTTCCTCCCACTATTTGCCCCACTGCAGGGTATTAATTTGTAAAGGTGCCCCCACCCCCCCCTCCCAGCAGGAAAGAAAGCTTTGCCTCTGGAGGCAACTCTAGGCTCAGAGCGGCCTGGAGACCACGGCGGAGGGCTCCGCGGGACGAACCGCTGAAGCCAGCCCTCACCTGCCGTTAGTCCCCATGCATTTGCTTCTCACAATGTGCCCCCTAGAAAACCAAAGTCACGCTCCTCCGTGTGTCACCTCTCTCAGATCTTATCGTTTTGGGGTAAGATGTTACGTCAGCCCAGGCTCTGACCACCCCTTTGAGGTGCTCGCCTCTGCTGCTCCGTGGGTACGCGTGACACGGTCCCGCCAGGTAACCTGGGACGGGCAGGGAGGAAAGAGTACTTTCCTCTCCTACAGACGTGAACGGAACTGTCCCCTCTGCTCCCTGGACGCGCTAAACCCGTTTCTCAGCCCGTTACCGCTCAGCCTTATTTCCCAGCACCCCCCCCCCCAACTCCTGCCCTTTGCAAAAGCTGCCTGAAGGAGCTGCGGTCCCTGGGGCGTCCTGTTGATGGGGGCGGGCGGGGGGCCAGCTGAGGCGGGCGATCGAGACGTGTTTCCGGGGAGAGGTCACGCCAAGCAGGTGGTGAAATACCCACAGACCTCTACCAGCCGCACGAGGGAAGGGCAGGGGCCGCATTTCAGACCCGGAACAGCCTGTGCAAAGTCACTGAGGCGCGACCAGCGTGCGGTTCCGCGTCGCTGAGCGAGAACTGCCGGGGAGGGAGGGAGTAGGACCGTGGAGGCCTCGCCCAGTGGGCGTAGGCAGGGTAAAGGCATGTAGCGATCCGTTAAAAGAGCGTTTATTTATTTATTTTTAAAAAAGGTAAAATCTTGATTGGAATACAAGACTACACATGAGCATTTTTATAGAGGAGGAATGTTGACATGAATATGCAAAAGGAGGTAAAACTGGCTTTTGCACAGGAGGGGAGGGAAGACGGCAGAGCCTCTACCAGACAGGACAGAATTCACACGTCTAGACGAAAATTTAGCATTGTTATCAGTTACCCAAGATGCACCGGAGCTGTAAAAATACCCCCTAAGCTTCAACGCCAGATGAGGGAAAAGGGTGCGCTGTAGACAAACTTTTATAGTTTCCCATGGGCGCAAAAAATTTCCCCCGACTCTTTTGTATTCTGTAAAATTTCCTCTCTGGCCCCCGGAGAACAGAACAGGGGCGGACGAGCGCGTGTGGCTTTTCCAGAGGATATTTCCAGCAAGACTCTCTTCATTTCACGGGTTTGTTCCTCTGTATTTGTTGAGCAGAATGCGTGGCACACAGTGGAAAGGAGAATCGCTTTCCTGGCTGTTCTGTGCTTTCCTGGGACCTTTTGCTGGATTACCCGGCGTGAGGGGGACAGGCCAGGGCCGGGGAACTTCCACTCCACCCTCGTGGGCTAGAGAGTCCCGCTCCCTAATCCGGCCGACAGGCTGTTTTTTTCCCAGGCAAGTGAATCTTGGACCTGTTTCCATTTTTAGTGATGACGAAGAATTTTATAATCAAACCAACAAAGGAGAGGCTCTTCATAACCAATAGGCATGGAAGGTTACGCAGAGGGAGAGGTAAACCGGGGCCGAGGGGCAGAAAAGGAATACAGCCGTTTCCGTCTCAAACGCTCACAGATTTTTCTTCAGTGTTGACGAAGATTCTCTCCTTGACCAAACTCTAATGAGGCCCCGCTGAGCGGGTCCTCACCTAGGCCTTGACCTCTGGACTTCCGCGCCCGGCTCTACATAGCCCAGCTCCAGCAGGACTCCTGCGGGGTCAGCCCAGCCGCCCTGGGTCTCTGGCTGGGTCCCCCCGGCCCCCGTCACACCTGATCACCTGCTGCCCTCAGCAAGAGTCCGGTTGGGTCAGAGCTCCCCTCACCCTGATGTTTCCTCTCAGTAATTTTCCATCTACTCACCACCCCCTTGACCAGAAATTCCTGCTTTTCCCTGTTGCATGTAGATTTGAACCCAATCTCTCCCCCTTCAAGACCCCGGTGCACTTCAGTCGCCTGTTGAAGGGGGTCTTCTTGTCTTTAAAAAGTGTCACGAGTGTTTTTTTCCTTAAAGAAGAAACATCTTTATTCTTGGATTCGTTTTCATAGATTCCTGGGACTGTCCTATTTTCACAGGTTGCTAGCACAAACCACGCTCAGAGGAACCTCATTTTGCTGAAGGCGTAGTTTAAGGCATAGTTTAAAATCTGAGGACTAATCTTTACACGGTTTGCTTAGAAAGTTCCCAGACGTGTTTAAAATACAAACGCTTCCCTTTGAAGCTATGATTAACTACGCGCTGCACCTTTGGCTGAAACCAGGGTTCTGATCAATATTTAATAATGATTTCGTGGTGAACGGGTGGGGGGATGCTCATTAGAACAGTGAGGAAAGGACGCATTTTAATGGAGAATTAACAAATGTAGCCGGAGGGCAGGGCATATTTGCTCTGGAGATTTGTTGTAATTTAAAATAAGGTGTCTTAAATATAGCACTCCTCACATTTCTTTTAAATGACAAATTGTGTCCCAGATCTGAAGTGTTACCGTTATTATGATGGATGGGCCTGCGGTGAGGTCTGGGCAGCTTCTATAAATTAGCGCCCTGCAAACAGGGCTCAGAACAATCTGGAACTGCGTCAGCTTTTAATTCATGCAGACACGAGGTGTGTTCCCTGGGTTCTCAACCTCAGCAGCGTAAGTTAGAAGTCTAGCATTTAAGTAAAACTTTGGCTAAGTTCTCTACTTGCCCCCCCCCTCCCATTTTTCAGTGGAACAAACTTAGCTCAAGATCTGTTTCCCTGTGGCTACAAATTCAACCTGGAGAACATCTTGGACCTAAAGAAGATCTTTCTTGATTCAAAAAAAAATTAGTAGCAACTCCTGTAATGCTGCGGCAAACCGAGGGGCAGGCCTGCCCGGTCCGGAGGGCGCCACGGGCGCAGCAGGTGTGCGCATTGGACGGTGGCGGCGACGGAAACAGGACGTTCATGTCCCCGGTGAAATTACGACGAGTGGAAGCAGACTGAAGGCTGACAGAGGCCGCTGTAGAGAGGCACCGACTTTAGAACGGAGAACATCAAAGGCCAACGGTATCTTCTCCCCACAGACGTCACATTGGCCCCGAGGAACGACCGGAGATAAAACGCATCTTCACCCCAACGTGGAGGCCCTGTTGGGGTGTCTGGCTGCTCACAGCACCTCCCAGCAGCAGGATGGTCCGGCCTAAACGTCCATGGAGGGGAGGCTGAGAAACACGGGTCATCGCACTGTGCTCTGTGGGGACAACACTAACGGTCACATCGATGCTGCCGTTTAAAGTACACATTTTTTTAGGACTAAGTAACTAACCTGTAGCCCAGAGCATCCAGCTACCTCCCAGCCCACGTGGCTGTGTCCTCAAAGGCTGCACCATTGTTTCCTGCTACATTGTTTCCATTCACTCGTAACCCTGTTTCCTAAAAGTGCTTTAATAGCAGCTCTGCTAATTAGTCCATCTATTAGTTCTCCTTAGATTAATCATTTACATTTTATATGATTATTATTGTAGTGTCAGAACTAACACAACCTAACCTCACCCTCAAATGTTACTTTTGTGGTTGTCCAAGTGTGAGACGGAGGAAAAACACAGGCTGGGGGGAGGCTCCTGAAATGGTAAATACGCAGGTTCAGAGGGGCCTGGGAGGCTCTGTTCCGGAGCTGCCTTCGTCCCGGAGGCACCGTCGGTCAGCGAGGCCCGGGCTGCGAGGGCTCCCCCGGGACAGACACCTGCACAAGTGTCCACACTCAGGTAATAGTTTCCCAGGGAGGTTAACTTAGATTTTACTGCATGACTCACTGTCACTTTGCAATAATTGCATCTTGTATCACACTTTTAATATGAATTTCCCATTTATCTTCTTCTGTGTTTGCCATCATAATAACCACAAGTTCTGTACTTCCGTGGGATTAGCGTTCCCCCATGAGCTAGAACTGTTAAATCCTTAATAGTCTCACTATGAGTTTTCTCCTTGACTTGTTATGACACTTTAATAATTTCTTCAGAGTTTAAATATTGTGAAATGTTACAATTTATATGGCCGGGCTCTAAACTCAATGCATGAATAAAACAAACTCTTTGGTGAAAATAAAATATTAAGTGCACATCACAAGGATTACTTTACAGTGTTACTTATTTATGTTTTAATCTTCATTGCCAATTTCCCCTTTTATTGGATTGTATAGAAATGGTGAAGATATCCCAGATGTTTTAGTAAGGTTATTCTTGATTCTTACGTTTTATGTAGACACCCTTTTGTTCCTCTAACCTGTGCTGGCCTCCGGTAGCGGATAGTTGGAAATTACTTGTAAACCATGTACATTTTCAGCTTTGATTCCATCAGCGGTAACAGCTCATATCTGGGGAACAAAAAGCGATTGGCTTTCTGCATAAGTCAAGGAGAAAGCACGAGAGGCTCCGAGTGGCCAGGCCCCGGGTCTACTTCCCTACAAGCCACAGGCAGAAAGCACTTTCCCCCCGAGTTCTGTCTCCCCCACCTCCCCTTGCAGACTGAGCGGGTCTGGCTCGCATGGATCCCTCTTCCACAGAGCGTTGCTGAAGGTGAGAGGAGTCGTCGCCGGAGCTCTCCCTCCCGTGGAATCTCCCTTTCGCTGGGTCCGCGTGCATCCCTCAGGACGTCTGCCTTCTAAGGTACCACAGGCTGAAGTTTAAACACTTCAATTTTGACAGCAAAAGACTCACCACCTTTTCAGACATTGATGTTTTAAATCTTCTGATCACCATATATTTTAGGGTTTATTATGGGAGCTAACCCAGGACAGGTATCAAATCCTGCAATAGTTAGGATATAAGTTTGGCAGAAAATAGAGACCCCAAGTCACAGTGGTGTGAACGCTATGGAAGTATATTTCTCTTTCTTTCTCAACATTATGGACGTAGGAAGTCCATGGCTAGCATGATAGCTGTGTCCCGCGGGGACAGAAGGATCCAAGCTCCTCCCAGCTGATGCTCTATCATATGGTCCAACACTACTTGGCACCTACTAGTCTTTCAAACAACTGTATCATCTATCCATCCATCCATCCATCCATCCATCCATCCATCCATCCATCCATCCATCATCCATCATCCATCATCCATCCATCCATCCATCCATCCATCCATCCATCATCCATCCATCATCCATCCATCCATCCATCCATCCATCCATCCATCCATCATCCATCCATCATCCATCCATCCATCCATCCATCCATCCATCATCCATCCATCCATCCATCCATCATCCATCCATCCATCCATCCATCATCCATCCATCCATCATCCATCCATCATCTATCCATCATTTATCTATCCATCCATCACCCATCCATCTCTCTAATGCACCACTGTGTGCGATGGATCAGCCAGGTTTCCTAGACTCTTGGCCAGTGGCAGTAAGGGGTCCTTCACAGATGACCCAGTTCTAATCGTGCTTCATTGTTTTATCTTTAATTCCACCTTTACTCTCCTCATCTCTCTTTCTTTCACTATTTTATCTTTTGCCGAACAGATTTGACCCTTGACAGCGGAGAAAAGGAATAGAAGTGGTGCTGTTGGAGGCTCTGCAACAAGGCCGAGAAACCAGCCCAGGAGGCTCTGCAGGCTCTGTGGCCCATTCAGGGTCATAGGTGATGAACTAGAAAGCCGAGATCAGCGGGCAGACGTGGGACGAAGGCCTTTCCCTTATAAAGCACTTCGCGTAGATCCCCTACGGCGAGGGGGGGATGGGTCTGCTAGTGTATGAACGGCATGTGAATGAGATTTTAGGTAGAGACTTCTCAGGCTCGAGGGGATTGAAAGAGACTCCCAGAGCTGGCCTGGTGGTGGGGCTTGGCGTGCCGCTCCTGGGGACCATGCACAAAGGCAGGTCATATTGCTTAGTCGCTCATCTATTCCTTCATTTTCAGCAACATGTGCCCGAGCGACACAGAGGTCTGCTCATGTCACCTTATCAGTTCTTCGAGGTCCTGTGAAAGGTGTTTTTTCCTCCTGAAACCTCCGTTCCTGACTGGCCTGGGCGAAGCCTCTGTTCTGCTCCCACAGCATCCGTGCACCCTGATGTAGCACGTACCGCACTGAAGTGTGTGTCTCTCTCTAACTCTGCTTTGAGCCCCTTGGGGGCAGGGATCACGGCTTATTTATCTTTGACTCTCTAACACCTTGCACAGAGCTTGACACGTAGCAGATGCTTGATAAATATTTGTTGAAACAAAATAAAATATTTACTATCGTTCTTCATTGGAACTCATGAAATTTGCACTCCCTCTCTCCCCAGATGCTTAACCATCTCTGTGAAAGGAAACTTGATCCAGAATAATAAATAGACACCCCCGCATTGCACGGGGCTGGCCCCGGAGCGAAAGGCAGTTTTCTGGCTCCCGCTTTGCTCCCTCCTCTCAATGGCTCCCGTCAAAATCGCCCATGACCTAAATTGTAAAACAGTGAAGGCGATTTTCCAGCCCCGGCCGCACCTCCCGCTCTGCCACCTCCGGCGGTTAACTGGCTGCTCGCACGGCTGTGCCTGAGCTGCTTTCCTTCCGTGGTTTCCACGTTGCTCTGTTCTGGGTTGTTCATTCCCCTCACTCGGCCGCCGTCCTTCCGCCCGCGCTGGGCACCAGGGTTGAGGAGCAGTGACCGCTCCTTCACCACAAGTTTGCAAAACAGCGAGGTAAGGACCGCCTCCCGCGCCAACCTTGTTTTCTTTTCAACCCTGCGGGAGAAAAAGAAAGCCTGCTGTCTCGCTCGGGGTCGCCATAAAATTTCAATGACAACCGGCTTGGTTGACACAGACTCTGAAGGTGGGGCTTGTGTTTAAGGAAAGAATGACCCTGAGATGCTGTCTGGCCTTGCGGACAGACTGAGGACATCTCAGGATCCCTTCCGAAGGAGCTTCGCTCTTGTCCTTGGAAATCCTCGCCCTGCTGCGACTGTCAGCCGCGGACACAGCCGGTCCCCGTGACAGCAGAGCCAGGACCAGGTGCTGTTTCCTCCGCAGCAGGCCCGCTGTGCCCGGGGACACCCCCGGCCCCAGAGCCGCTGAGTCGTAACAGCAAGGCAGGGGTCCAGTAGGGGACCCTTCGGGGCGGCAGGGAGGGGCTGGAGAGTGTTGTGCTGAGCGAAATGGGCCAGTCGGAGGGAGAGGAGTGTCACACGATCTCGCTTATATGTGGAACCTGACGAACGGGATAAACTGTCGAACAAAACAGTCCAGAGGCAGGAAAACATGGAACAGACTGAGGGGCCTCAGAGGGCAGGTCGGGGGAGGGGGGAGGCGATTAACCAAAGAGTTTATAGGCATAAATGCAAAACCCAGGGACACAGACAGCAAGGTGGTGGAGGCCGGGGGAGGGGGTCATGGGGGAAAGGGGGACACCTGTAATACTTTCAACAGTAAAGATAAATTTTTTGAAAAGAATAGCAGATGACATTACCCAGCGCATCAGGCATCGTCTACACGGACAGAGGCCGTTGCCTCCCCTTGTAATAGATAAAGAAAGAGCGGCTTTGAACGGTCCAGCAACTTGCCTAAGACCCTGTAGCGGGTTTTATTTTCTTAAAAACTCACAAGAGTCTAGCGTCTTTAAGCTCACTGGAGAAATGGAGCACAGCGGATGCGCCGGCTGGGCACCGAACAAAAGAGCATTAGCATCGAGGGCGATGGGCGTGTTCTTCGCTACATTCTGCGCGTCCCACCGCCTGCGACAGGTACATGGAAGGAGAAAACTATCCTCGACCTTTGTGGGGCTTCGTGAGATATAGAGATGCCGGCTGAGAGGCCCCCATGCACCCTTGAAAGGACGTGAGCGATTCGAGAAGGAAACGGCGCCCGGGATGCGGTCAGAGCTGAGTGAGGCCGAGCCGGCCAAGTTCAGGTGCCCTCGGGGCGGAGGCCTCTGGAAGGCGGCCGGCTGACTCACAAGCTCCTTCTGTGAGGGGGGCAGGGACCGAACCCCATTTCCTGGAGAGCTGATTGCACGGTGAGCGGAGAGAATATTATCCATAAAGTCAGGCGGGGCCAAGCTGGCGGAACCGAGAGGGTGCGTAGTTAACTGACCGCGATTAATTAGTTTTGTGTCGCTTTGGCGCTTAGACGTGTTCACGAGGAGCCTTTCAAATATTTCAGCATTATTGGAAGAGCCGCGACTGGACCCTGGTTATGGGAATGAGATGAGTTCCCTGATCTGCAGAGCCGGGTGACCTTTGCTATTTTCATTCCACATAATAAGTGCCGTTTGCGAAAAGAAGGAATGAGGTCACATGAGCGGAGGCAAAGGCTGGGCCGGGGCTCGGTTTCCAGACGCCGGGTCACGGACACCACATGCTCCAGGTTCCCAACACTACCCAGGGGGGTGTTCAAAGCCTCCCGGTCGCTTGCTGCCCTGTTCAGGCCGGTCGCGGGAAGACACAGGACGACCAGAGGACGGGGACTCCCGAACTCCCGAGAAACACTCTGAAAATGAAAACGTCCTGAAATCCTCACATTTGATTCAGAAAATACTCTCCCTGTGATGTCACGTGGGAGCATTTGCTCTCCGAGTGGCCGCGCTCGGAGCCTGGCTGCTTCCCTCTCGGGGTGTCGGTAGGTCCCTCACGCAGGTGACAGCCGTGGCCTGAGAAGATGCGATTGGAAACCACGAGGCTGTTTATCGTGGCCACGACTGGCTGCCTTTGGCGAAGTGTTAAAATAGACAGCTCAGGGCGGACGGACGGGCGGACAGCAGGAAGGAGGAAACGGCGGGGCTGTGCGTTTGGAGGTCCCGAGGCTGGGAGGGGGGAATTGTTCCCAGACTTCAGACGGTGCGAGGTCAGTTTGAAAAATACTTTGAGCATCAAAGTCTCAGGCAAACTTCTCAGAGAACAAAGGGAGCTGCTGCTACAAAAGAGATCAGATGGAGGGTGATCTTCCCACCTCTCGTGGCAGATGGTCCTCGTGATACTAACGGAGAGAGGCCAGGGAGGCCGGGAGGAGATAAATCAATGTGCTTTCAGAATCATGTCTAAGAACAAGCTTCGGCTCTGCCTCCCGGCACGTGAGATTCAGGGAAGGGAAGGTAAATAGATCAGAGGCCTACTAAGGTTTTTTTTTGTTTTTTTTTCAGGCTTTATGAAGATTATATTCTAGTGGAAGAAAACAGGTAACTATCGAATAATAAATAAATAAAATGTCAGCAAAATTCAACACCATCTTACACTCAGTCGTTTGGCAAATAGTAAGAAGTCTCTGACCCTGCCGGAGGTGATGTGGCCGGAGGAGTCGCTCGGATGCGGCTGGGAGGGGACGACCGGCTTCTGCCTTGTCGGGACGAACACAACCCAAGACCAGCGCTTCCCTCCCTGGGGACGCTCTCCAGGGGACCCCCGGGCGTCACACCCGGGGATGGGCGCGGGAGTGTGCCCGGCGACACCGCTGGTGAGGGCGGAGCAGCGGAGCCGGCCCCAGGCTGGAAACGAGGGGAACCCTGGCACCGGCACACCGTGAAACAGCACCCAGGATAGAAAACGAGGCGCGACAGGCGCCCGCAGCAGGGCGGCCGGACCACTGGGCCCGAGAAGATCGCGTTGAGCGTGAAGACGGAGACAGACGTCAGGGCCCGGAGCCCAGCGCAGAGTCAGGGTTTAAGCAAAACTCCCGGCTCATGGAAACACCAAGACAAACCCGGGAGCGAGCGCGGGGAGTCCTGGAGCTCCCGCGGCGACGCCTGGTTGTCTGTGTGTCCGCGTCTGACAGGCGGCGTCGGGGCTGGTGATTTGGGTTCACACCCCCCCCCCGTCCCCCTGGACACCGGGGCCGCCCTGTGCTGCCGGCCTGACTGGGGCGCCAGGGCTTGTCCTGGGGACAGAGCCCCCGGGAGAACGAGCGGGAGGAGCCGCGTCCCCCCCACGCCGTCCCTGCCTCCGTCACCCAGGCCGGCCGAGGCTCTCGCTCTCGCTCTCGCGCAAAGGGACGGCAGGGGCCTCCTGCGGTCACCTCCCAGGTGCCTCATCGCCCTTGTCGCGCACACCGCCCGCAGCCTGCCGACGCCTGGCCGCGTGTTCCGCCCGCCCGCCGAGGCCGACGCCCGCGTCAGCGTTTGTGTCTTTAATTCGTTGTTTGCAGCAGCTTGGTTTGCTCGCGTCTGTCTAATGAGCCCTTCAGACGTCCCCGTGCCTGTTGGTTCTGGAAACGTCATTTTTAAGTTGCACCGAATGGATTTTTAAAATTTAATCTGACCGCCTTTAATTTTTCAGGAGAGCATCTAGTCTATATTTATTTAATTTTTGAAATCAGCTTCACTGAGATATAATTTATAATCAGTACGCTGTGCGTAATTAAAGTATCGAGTTCAACAACTGCAGGCACCCATCTGCCCACCCCCCCAGTCAGGATGGAAACCAGCCCTGGCCCGTGGGCTCAGCTGCCTGAGGCCCGTCCCGTGCACCCCAAGGCCGCGGGTTCGCTTCCTGGTCAGTGCTCACGCCCACGCTGCGGGTTCGGTCTCCAGTCCGGGTGCTTACGGGAGGCAGCCGACCAACGCTTCTCTCACGTCGATGCTTCTCTCTCTCCCTTTCCCTTCCTCTCTCTCTAAAAAATCAATAAAAAATCGTTTCTATCACTCCACAGACGCCCGTGGGCCCGTCTAGTCACCCCGCAGGCCGCCCCGCCCGCAGCCAGGGACCGCCGGCCGCTCCCGCCACGGAAACCGGCTCTGCTTCTCCTGGTGTTTCCACGAGTGAAATGATAAGCTCGTGTGCTCGGCGCAGGGTTTGAGACGAGTCACGTGTCTGTGTATCAGCAGCTCATCCTTTTAGAGGGAGATTCCATTTCACAGATAGACTGCGATTTATTGCTCTTCTCACCTGCTGATGGTCGGGTTGCTTCCACTTTGGTTAATATGAATCAGCCTGTCGGGCAGGAAAGTTGCTAAATTTAAAATTCACAGGGATAGAGCACATGAGCAGTGCATGCGTGTGTGCGTGCCTGTGCATATGTACACGGGGGCACGCGTCTAACATGTATATTTTTATAGTAAATGATATTTTAAAAATAAAAAGACTCTTTTCTCATGGAACTAAGTACCTTACCAACTTGTCAAAAACACTCTCCTAACTGAAGCCGGAGCTGCCCGCAGACCGCCCGGGTCAGACGACGCGGAGCCGTGACCGTCGCAGAGTTTCGAGGGGACACGGAGTCAGGACAGTGCCCCCCGGAGCCCAGGCTGCACTCGAACACAAAGCAGCACAGAGCTGTTTCAGGGGGTGGGGGCCGAGCGTCGCTTTGCTCATGGAATGCTTCTGAAAATCCTACTTAAAAATGTCATTTTAAATAACTCAGCAGTGAATTAAAACGTAAAGAATCAGGACCGGGCAAGTGGTGAGATAAAAGACCCGGCGAATCCTTTTCATCAAATCGCACCAATAGCGGAAGAGGTGGAGGCGGAACTCGAGGCCGGAGCCGAGGCGGGTGATAGAAACACGCTTGTTTCCTCGTGTTTATCGAAGAGCAGTCAGTGGCGAGGGCCCTGCTAAGAAGTGCAGAGCTAGATCCATAATCTAAAATTATAGATGACATTCTATTAAGATTACACACAAACTCTAAATGCTGGCGATTTATTTAACACAGAAAATATACTCGAGTTCAAAGGATTAAAAACAAACACAAGAAAAGCAACCAAACGATTACAAAGGGAACAGACACACACGGGGGCAGAGACCCAACGCACCTGCCACAGCGCGAATAAGTAAAATATAAAGCCTAGAAGACCCTATGGAAATCAAGTGACTTCCATACTGTGCCAAAGTAAATAAGAAAATAGTATATAAATAATATATACACGTATCATAAACTACAAATGAGGCTCGTCATAAGGAACCGGCAAGAAGAAAACAGGTACAGGCTTCCTGGTTCCTCATTCTAGGATCGTGCTTTACCAAGAATATTAAAAAAAAAAAAATAAAAAAATATATATACATATATATATATTATTGATTTTAGAGAGAGAGGAAGGGAGAGGGAGCGAGAGAAACATCAGTGAGGGGAGAGAGTCATGGATCGGCTGCCTCCTGCGCGCCCCCGACTGGGGATCGAGCCAGACACCTGGGCCTGGGCCCTGACCGGGAATCGCACCAGCGACCTGTCGGTTCGTGGGTCCACGCTCCACCACTGAGCCACACTGGCCAGGCTAGGATTACTTCTTAATACTGGACTTTTCAATAAAACGCTTTTTTTGGACTCGACAAGTAATCTTAGAGGTTTCTTCTACGTGACACGTGACCGCTGTTGGAGAGGTTTGAGGAGTGAAGCGGTGTTTGCCCAGTCATGTCCAGACGACAACGGATGAAGAATAAATATTACCGAGGCAATTTGGGTCTTTCATAAGACCAGACAAACCGGCTATCACGTCGGAAACAGTTCCCGAGCAGAAATATTGGATTAAGACACTATCTAGTCTGAATATTATCCTCTCAGAAATTCTATTTTCTCTCTTTAGATCTCAGATTTCACTTCCCTTTGCCTGTTTGTGGGTCTCCTTTCATCTGGTATCAGGCGATCTCTCTTCTGGGCTGCAGCCGACACAGACAGTGTTGTGGTAAGTTTGCTGGAATGAGAGCAGGCGACAGGCGAGGCCGCCTCGGCTTTGCAAACGCACATTAGCCCACGTCACGGGAAGGCGTAAGGTGCGTCCCAGGCCGGCTCACTGACTTCAGGGTTAGAAATGTGGGTAAAGCGGAAGTTAATTTATTCCACGTGCCCCTCTCACTGCCCCATCCCCGCACATTTAAACCCCTGGCCTCACAGTGGCCCCCGCTCAAGGTGAACTTCCTCCCGGCTCTCCCGGACCCCTCCCGGGCCAAGCTGACCCCTGACCCGTGACCCCAGCCTCTCCCTCGGCCGTTCCCACGTCTAACTTGTGTTTATGTCTTCCCTTCCCTGCCTAAGTTTGCAGGAAGAGCCTCTTTGTATCACTTTCCCCCCACCAAAGTTCACATAGTTTAGTTTGGCACATAGTAGGTGTCCATGAAATGATTTTTGAATAAATAAATTAATATTAAATCAATTTATGATTTGAATTTATTGATGCCTTTTTTTTAATTTTAAAAAATTCACATCAATAAGCATTCACTGAATATCTAATTTGGAGCTGGCAGAATTTCCACAAATGTTTTTCAAGAAACAAATAAATCACTTTACCTGCAAACAGGACAGTGGGGCCCTGCCGGGTGCCCTTTGCATGTATTTTTGGAGCCCACGGGAATGAGCATTGACTATTTACAGATTATAACACTTGGCAGCTACATGTTTTATTTTCGTTCCCAGTTGGTGCGATATGTCCACGGCCGATGCGACGGCTGGCCCGCCGGACCCCACATTTGCGACCCTCTAGGGCTTTGTTTTGAGGTCCCTCTTCTCTAAAGCCGGCATGCATTCAGTTTAGCTTTTGTCTGCTTGTCAAGTGAAGAAAAAAACAAACCTTGTGAACCTCGGCAGGTATGAAGTAATCGGCAACGTTGCTACTAAAGACTCAAAGAACTGGGTCAAAATGTCCCAGGAAGAAGATTTCTGTGCCAGGCTGCAAACAGCTCGCTTCTCCGCCCCGCAGGAGACCGAGTGCGCACACAGACACCGCGTTCCCTCCTGTTTCTCTCTCCCTCCGAGGCTGTGCCCCGCGATTCCTGAGAGCCCTCGCCTCGGCTGAGTGTCAGGGTGACCACGCCATCCGGGCCTCTGTTTACGTGGACGACGCTGTGCCACGGTCCTTCAGAGAATTCTTCCTTCAGGGCTGTCCTTACAACCTGATTTCTTTGCTGCTAAAATTCACTAAGAAAGCCAGTATTCAAAGCGAGCTGGAGTCCCTTTGCCAAGACAGACTTCACAGAGCAGAACAGACAAGCATACATGCAGGATTAATAACGCTGAAAACCCAGCGTGGGCCCCTCCAGCCGTCATTACACGAGACACACAGTGTTTATCCGGACTCTCAACTATAACCGATGGAATCACAATCTCATAAAAAGATTATGTCTAGACGACTGCTTAGCCTTGGAGAGCTAAAAGCCTTGCTGATTCACAGCACATCGCCACGCTCCAGTTCCCCGGGAAGTGGGCCTTGCGTGGTAATTGAGTGGCTGGGGTGCTAATTGTCCTCTGCTTCACCTGGAGATGTTAACTGCCCATCTCCGAGACCAGCAAACAACAAGGCCCCCCTCGTGCCTTACTGTGCAGATAATTTTGTGAGCAGAGTAATTTATTCCTAAGAAAGGGGGAAAGGCACCTGTGCTGAGGGAATGTCTAGGCCGGGCCGTGCTTACGTGGCAGAGCCAAGTGAGGCGGTGCTGTGGACTTAGGGGGCTCTGCAGCAGAGTGGCTTCGGCGGAACCTGGGAGAACTGGAAATGCAGGGAACAGACCCGCGTCGCCCGCTCGGCAGCCACGGGCTTGGTTAGCTTTCCACGCCATTGTCTATCAGCGTTGTCTCAGCCACGTGGCAACAGCAGCCTGCCCGTGGTCAGGGAGCGATGCTGGGGGCCAGGCCTCCAGCCCGTTTTGCGGATTATCGAGACCTGCTCCTGTTGCTCCTATTTTCATAATACTCCCCTTCTGGGGCTTTGTCAGAGTGCAGAGGAGTTGGAAAGTGGGTATGGAGGGAGCCCAGCGTCAGGCATGGAGCTGCCATTGGCTGAGCACCTGCTACGTGCCAGGAATTGAGTTGTCTCTAATTTGTATTTCTTGGATTTTAATATAACCTCAGTCTGCAGAGGGATATAAGAAAAAAATCATCCAAAACTTGGAAAAACCTTTTCTTCTACCCTCTTAGGTTCAATGCCTGGAGACTGGAGAGCTGAACTGACAGAAGACAGGGGAACAAGGGAAAAGGCATGAACTTTTCATTGATGTGGATGCCTTTATGCGCATGGGGGCGTCACAGAGAAGGAGCGAAAACCCAAAGAGGTGGTTAGGCTCAGGGCTTATGCACCATTTTATCAAAGGGCAATGAGTTGTGGAGACGAGACCAGACAAAGGAAAAGAAGTTCTGACTCCTGGGGATGGTCAGCTGTGGGAAAGTGATTAGAAACCGTAGGGGGGAACTCATGAAATGTAAGGGTTATTTTAGTAAGGACTGCTTGTTTCTTCCTAGAAAATATACTAACCTTGTAAAAATAACACTACTGTTAGGTGTCCCTTGTTTTGGGTGATGCCCTACACGGATGCTCACTCGAGTTATTACTTTATGAACAACGAGAGGCCACAAGACTAGCAAGTCATTGGCCTCAAAGCAAAGGTGAGGGTCTGGACAGGTATGAGCCACAGGCCTTCAGCCCCGATGGAGGCAGCTCCAGGAGGTGGGTCGTGTTCCTTTCTCTTGGACCCCATTCTGGTCCACTGCTCTTCCTAGAGCAAGGAGTTCCTCGAAAATAGAAGCTGCTCAGTGTCTCCACACACCAGCCACCAGGTGCTTCGGAGAGACAGCCGGGCAAGCGTGTGGCCCAGGGCGTGGCCACGGAGCAGCTCAAGGACACTTCCCAACGGACACTCCCAACAGCCCCCAAACACCTCCCCTGCCGCTCAGAGGGTTCAGTTCATGCAACTGTGAACCAACCGCTAGGGCCCTGACCTTGACCTTGACCCTGACCCCATCAACATTCCTCCTCCCCAGAGGTGGAGCGAGCCCGTCAGGATGGTTTCGAGCTTCCTTCAGGCAGGAATGTGCACACTTTGGTTTGTGAGCTGCGTGTTTGAGGGAAGGAGTCCCAAACCCACACAGCGTTATAAGCCATTCTCTCAGTTTTCAGCCATTCTCCCTTAAAAAATGTAATTAGTTGCGCTGGGCTGAAGAAAAGCGGCTCCTTCTTATTTTAATTTAGCTGGTGAGACAGATTTCAGAGTTTCTATTTCTTATCTCTAACTCAGAATCTCTCCTAGAGACTCAGAATAGAGACAAACATCAGGGCTTCCGCATGGTCCATCTCACCAGCGAAGTTTTAATGAGAAGGAGCTGTTTTTCTGTGTCTAGGACACCTAATTGCGTTTCCCGGGCGAATGGCTGTAAATCTGGGTAAGTGATATCGCTAAATTGTCTGCCTCCCCTCTTTGTACCGCTTCGAAGAATTAGATGAAGCAGTCTCCATGAAGCAGCAGAATCGAATTTAGGATAACACACTGTTTTTCAGAAAAATCTAAACCTGCATTTAATTTAATTAACAAGAGGCTTTGGGGGAACTTGCTTTGAAGCCCTTTCCATATTATGAAGTAATTGCAATTCATACTAAATATGCTGCTCGTAAAGACCCGAGCTCCAATGACTCCTTCAAACCTTAGTGCAATCAGATATTGTAAATGATGTTCATAAGCTCGGAACCCATTTAATGCTCTCGACTGAACCTGTCCCCCGTAGCCTGCCCGTAAGGTAGGAAATCTTTCACACGCAGTAAAATAGCTTTCGTTTATTGCTGTCGTTCACGTAACAAGAATTCCACCCAATCCCACTTATATTATTTGTGCTCCTAATATGGGAAAAGTCAAAGCATGTTGCTATAGGGATTTAAAGATTTGTTTAAAAAAAACAAAACACCTTTGTTATCAAGATGCTTATTACATAATAGTGGTCCTGGACAAGCACACAATCCTTTCTTTAAATGTAGGCTGGCTTAATAGCGTTTAGCACAAACAAGTGCTTCGAGGGTCAGGAGAACATGAGATCACCTTCGAAGAGAAGATTAAGGTGACCTCTCGGGAGAGTTGGCTGTTGAAGTCAGATGGAAGTTAGACCGCTGGAGACGGGTATGGGAATAGAACTTTGTTCTGTGAAAAGCCACTTTCATATATTTTTTCTGTATGTTTAAGTGCACAAATGGAAGGTGTTATGTTTGTACTGTGCATTCACGTCTGTGTCTTCTTTTTCACTTAACATTATACCCCAGAGTTAGTTAAAAATAAGTGCATAGAGATCCAGTTTATAAAAAGTGATGTGCAGTATGTATCATAATTTATTATTACTTTTTTATCTTATTAAAATTCAGTTTTAATGAAAACCATTTTACTGTTGTGCTAAAATGTGTTCCACAATTTATTTACCCAGTACGCAATGAGCAGCACCTGGGTTACTCCTATTCTTTTACGAGTGAAAACAATTATTTAACTACTTGCTCATTTGGAGAATTTAGTTTAAGTCATTATTAGTATAAATACTGTGGGTATAAATGCCTTTTCTCACAGACACAAGTCTCTGTGCAGATAAATTTCTAGATGGAAGAACTGCTGGGTCATAAGATATGTGTGTTTGAATTTTACGGACGTAGCCAAACAGACTGATCTTTATTCCAACAAGGTGCACGTGAGATGACCGGTCTCCCCACACTCTCTCCTAACCAGAGGATCCCCAGACTTTGATTTTTATCTGCTTGATGTGTAAAAAGCGGCATCACATCATCGTTGTAACATTTATTTTCTATTACAAGGGAAGTTAGGTATCTTTTCTTAACTTAAAAGTTGATGACTGTGATTTCAGCAAATCAAAAATCATGCCGAAGGTTTTAACTTGCCTCCATTTGTAATGAATAAAACAGGCTGATGGAAATCGTTACTAAAGCTGTAGAATATTGAAACAACATGAGTCATAAACACCCTAAATTAACTTTTATAAAATGCTTCACACAACAGCTGCAGAACACATATAATTTTCAAGTGCCCATGAACAATTTGCCAAAACTGACTGTATGCTGAGCTTTAAAACAATTCTTAACAAAATCTGAAGTATCAAAATCATTCTGAATGTTAAGCCATAAAAAATTATAGCACAAATAACCAAAAATTAGAAAATTTCCAAATATTTAAATATAATATTAGAAATTATATCTAACTATCTACCTATCTTTCTATAAAAGAATAAAACTAAATTGAGTTTATTCCAGGAATGAACTGGGGTTTATCATTTAAAAATAAATCCATTTTAATCTCTCACATTAACCAAATGATAATTAAACCGTATGATTATCTTGACACCTAGCTCTACTAAACATTTACTAGATATTGTAGCCAATGCAATAAGGCAAGAAAAAAAGGTATAGGGATTTAAAATGTCATTGTAGATGCCACGAATTGTGTATTTAGAAATAAAAAGGAATTAGGATTAATTAAAATTAATGTGTAAATTCAACAATATGTCTGGAAATCAGGTACATCCAAAATCATTTCTACTTTCATATATAACCCAAACAGCACTATTTAATGAAAGTTTCAAAGGAAACCATTTTTAGTAGCAAAAAAACCATCAAACACTTTGAGATAAATATCATAAATAAGAAATAAATATTTCTCAGGAATATTTACTCAGAAAGGAATAGAATTCAGAAAGAGATTCGTTTGTATATGGAAAGAATGACGATAAAGCACCACAAGTGAATGCACGCCTCATTTATAATGTGTTTGGAAACTGCTTACTATTTATAAAAAATAAACTCACCACCCACCCTGCGCATGTGCCCTCTGCATGTCCTTGCTGTGTGCCAGCAGGCGTCACCCTCGGTGCCACGTGCCCATCCCAGCGGAGCACAACTTTTTGTTTTGTTTTGTTTTGTTTTGTCTTTGTTCATCTTCACCTGAGGATACTTTTTCCGTTTTTTTTTTTTTTTTTGAAGAGAGTGGAAGGGAGGTTGGGGGGGAAAGAGAGAAAAAAACATCGGTGTGGGAGACACGTCGACTGGGCGCCTCCCGCACGAGTCCTGACCGAGGCCGGGGATGGAACCTGCAACCCAGGTACATGCCCCCGACCGGAATAAAACCCGAGACCCTCTGGTGCGCAGGCCGACGCTCCGACCGCTGAGCCACACCAGCTGGCGCCGAGTTCGTGGTCTTGCTCTCCGAGTAGCACTCAGGAAGCCCATTCTTGTAACACACCCTAGAGAAATTCTTTCCCAGGCTCACAAGGCGATGGGGGTGAGGGTCTCCATCACCTATCCTCGCGGGGAGCTGGGGGCACTCTGGGTGGGGAGGTTTTGGTAAACGGCGAAGACGCAAGCTTCGGAGCATAACGCCGCAGCTGGAAGTCACTAACGGCATCGTCGATAAGTGGATGCTGATGAAAGTTGTACTGAAGGAATAAAGGCAGGGACAGAGCAATCCTGTTTATATAAACTCAAAACGCACGCCCACAAAAGCTCTATGTGTCAAAAGGATACGTGCACAGGGTGATGGGACGTTTGTATGAAAACAGGTCCTTAGTGGGGCGCGGGGAGGGGAGTGGAAACCAAGATCCAGGATCAAGAAGGAAGAGGGGACCTCGCACCCGCCCGATGGCTTGGGCGTGTCCACGCAAGTACCTGCCCGGGCCACGGGGTGGACGTGGCCCCGATTACGCAGGGTGTGGCCTGATGATGGGAATAGCCCACTCAGCTGTCGGTAGCCTTCCCACCGCGCAGGCAAAGGCCGAGTGACAGCGAGGACGTCAGACTGAATTTATAAAGCGTAGACATTCGCAAGGAGCAGACACTGAGCGTAGCCCAGCGCACATTGCGCTTTCTAAAGTATTTTAGCGCATCTTTAACAAAAATCGTGTGGAGAGGGTTCAGTGGATCCTGACTAAACACTGTGTTTTGTCTGCATTCAGCTCGGAACGATCTAAACGTAATTTCTGATCTGATTTAAATGCCCTTCTCCCACATTGCAGTCCTGCGCTTTGCGAAGCCGTTCCTCCCGGGTGCAATTAGATTACTCACCTTGGTAATGGAGAGTCGCCAGAAGGATGTAAATGAGTTGTTAACATGGCACTTCATTGCCACGATAATTTAGAGCCACCAGCTAGCTCGGTGTGTCTGCAATAAATGTTTTATTATTTAGGAAAAACATACTCCGTCCGCGTTGCGGTGCGTCAGGCTCGTTCACGCCGTAAATCAACACAGATCAGAGGACTGCACAGAAAAATGAAAAGCTTATTTAGACACCGGCATAAGCTTTCGGATGAGCAGGGAGGGCGGGAGGGAACGGTGCTCGTTTTTCTTGGCCTGTCGGAGCTGCCACTTGAGTTTCACCGCTCAGGATAGAAGACAGCTTTGCTTTATGAAATTATATCCAGGGAAACGGCGCCTGCATTTACATGAAAGAGTCAATGATGAAGCGGGATAGGAAGGAGTCCCACGAAAGTCGCAGCAGCCCGGACTTAGGAAGAGCGGACCCCACGAAGCAGAGAACTTTGTTCCCCGGAGGGCGCAGCTGGTGCGGGGCCCACGCCCGGCCGCACCCGGGGCCCTGGAACTGCCAGGCAGTGGCGTCAAGCGGCCTTTGCGCAGCATCTGCAGGGCGCCCGGCACGTTTTCCCTTCCTTGCTTGGCTCTCATTTTCACAAGCTCAAAATCCCAGAAAAATTATTACTCTGCTCGCAAACCACGTAGCACCAGCCACGGTGGCCCGAGGTTTACACCCGGCCTGAAGCTCCGTCCCCACCCTCGGGCTCCCCCACCCTCACAGAAGTGACCCCGAAGCATCAAAGGTGACCACAGGCGACGTCCTGATGTCCTCCGCGCCGAACGGGAGAGAGAACTGCCAGCCGCTGCCTCCGTCCGGGGCAGGGGAGGGCCGACTCAGGCCACCGGACGCCACGCACTCGTGTGTGAGAGTCGCGGGTACGTGACGTCCACCTGTCCTAGCGTCACCTTCCTGGTAGCATCACCGGCCTGCTGTGCAGACCCCACCTCGCCGATGACTTTATAGCCCAGAACGGTACCGGGTGGGGCCAGAGTCGGTTTACAGCTGTGAGTCCACAAAACACAGTTTATTTTTGTGTTGTTATTTATTAATTATTGATTAACTGTCGACCAGCCTTGGCCCCGCCCTGGATAGTGACCCTTCTCTGTTTCATGCCCACAGGCAGCTGGTAACCTGCTAACCACCACGTTGCCACGAGCTCAGACTTGTCCCAGATGCCGGAAGCTGAAGCCTGACTGAGTTTTTTTAAAAAGTTTTATTATTATTTATGATGTTAGAAACATCAGAGTCCTAGAAAGGGGCCACGTAGTCACGGGGAAACGTAACTAGCTGGGGGGACGCCGGCAGGGAACAGCGGGGCGGCGAGTTCCCACGAGGCGCAGGCGTGGCGACCCAGGGGAGAGCCCCGCGGTCACCGAGGGGCGTGAGAGGCGACAGGAAGCCCTAGTGATGCGCAGACGGACGCGGCAGAGCCGAGGCCACGCTCTCTGGGCGCGGGGGGTGTGGCGGGGGGGACGCGAGGTGAAGTGCCCGGGTCTGAAAGCACAGCTCAGTGCATGTTACGAACCCACGGCCCGTCTAACTCACACGCCTGACGGCCCCAGGCTCTATCGCTGTGGGGCGTTCTCGCACCTCCTTCCAAGTGGAATCGCTCCCCCCACAGGCAGCTCATCTCTTACTGTCCATCACCAAAGGGTACTTCCGTATGTTTTTAATTTTACACCAACAGAGACATACACTCTGCACGTCCAGCTCCTTGCACGCGACGTCAGGTTTTGAGGTTTGTCCCTGCGTCGGGCAGGGTCAGGGACCCGCCCCTGCGTGTTCGGAGCAGCCCTACGCCCGCACGCCGGCCAGTCTGTGGCCCCCTCTCCAGCGGGCGACGCTGAGTCACCTCCATCTCTCGGCTGCTACGAGTAAAGCTGCTACAGACGTTCTCCTACGGCTGTGTGTGTGGATGGACGCTTTCGTTTCTCATGGGCAAATCCGTTATTTCTTAGGGGTGGAGCTGATGGGCAAGTGTGTGTTGAATCTCAGCTGCTGGTCGACGCTCCGGGGGGTGGACCATTTTCTGCTCCCGCCAGCAACGTAAGAGAGCGCCGGCGGCCGGATGCCCTCGCTGACGTCTGGTGTTGTCAGCGGAAGGTTGTACATTTTAACCTAAAAACTATCTGAGACAGAAATAATTCGGAGTTTAAAATCATGCGCAAATATTCAGATTGCGCGGGTGGGACTCGAAGCACGTTACAGGCTATAAACGTGGAAGCTTCCCCTACGAAATTAGCATTCGCCATGCGGGAAACGCGTTTCACTGGCACGAGTCCTTACCTGCCTTAGATAAGCCGGGAGACGTTCCTGTCACCTCGGCGAAGTACCACGACTTGATATTAACCTGCCGAGACGAACGCCAGCCCTTCCGGGAGGCTGAACTCTAAGTGTCCTTGGGATTCATACGAAGCCTGGAAAAACCCACCGCTGTCTAATATTAGTCGTACTTCATTTCTTAGATCCTGCAAGAGCTCTGGAGACGTGGAAAACTATGAGGTAAGAATCTCTTCAATGTGGAATAATTGTGAAAGAATTCATCCCCGCTGGAGTCTGGTTTTCCTTTTTGAACCTGGAAACGATGCTAAAGAGAGGCCGGGGGAGGGGGGGGGAGCGAGATTAACCTGGGATCCGTGGCACCCTAGGGAGTCGGCGCACGGCATGTAAAATCTGTGCTCTTTCTAAAATATTGTGTTGTATTTGGGGTGCACGGTGCATTAGAATCTGCAGATGGGGGTGCTGCCTGCTGAAGAGGTTCATGGGCCAATGACTTAGGAGAGCATCAGCTTTCTTCCATCCTGTTCTTTCTGGAAGGTTCTGCTAGGAGAGGCTCTGCTTGGTCCCGGGAACGAGCTCCTCTGGCTGAGCGAGTGCTCCTGGGAACAGCCCTCGGGTGTAACCAGCAGGCTCGCACGTCTCACTTCATGCGATCTCAGTAAAAACATCTGCAGGTCATTCCTGAAGCGCGGAACAGGCCTCACTCTGGCAGCAGAGAGGAACGGAGCTGCTGCGGCTGCTGGGCGCCCGGAGCACCGGGCTCTGTCGGCACGTGGACGCCGAAAGGCGGGTCCTCCTGCCACATCCGCTCTGCGCCTCCACAGCAGCAGCGAAGGCGCTGGGGTGAGGCCTCTGAACCATGACCCACCTTGTCTCTGTGCCTCTCAGCACATCTTCCCAAATGGCCCAGCGAGCGTGCCGCCCTGGCCTACCCGAAGTTAACCTCCGGGTGCCGTCCCGTGCGGCGCCTGCCTTGAGTGGTGTCACTGTCACACGCTGACCCGGTGCACCAGTTCCCGGTGCTCATTTGGACGGGGACCGCTAATGCGTCTGTGCTGCGGCATTCTCGACCGCGAAGGGGAGACGACCCCGACGACAGCAGGCCTCCCGAGGCGCCGTGGCGGACGGCCGATGCAAGCGCCGAGGCACATTTTACCTGTTTTTATGGGGAAGTTCTATGACCCCCTCCCTGGCATTACCTAGTGGTTCAGAGAGCTTGGCTATTGCTTTATGAAAACATTTATTTAGAAAACGTCTTGACAGCCTTAAACAACCAGTGTTTTACCGCACACGATAAGACTACTTTTATTACTTCTGCCGTCATCAATTATTATTGTTATTATTGCCGCTGGAAAATGACCCACAATTGTGGAGAGAGTAGGATCTTCAAAAGCACAATCAACCAGATGAGCTGTAATACATTATTACCGTCCTCCCAGCGGCTCAGACCGCTACAGGTGCTTACAGCAGATGTGGGAGTAATATCTACGAATCTCCTTCACCACACAAGAACAAAAGACAATTATATGAAAGCTGGGAACCTGATTTCAGCCTGAGATGCATCATGCAGCTGGGTCAGAGTCCAATAACCCTGTTGAAACACTACTGTGATGCTATTGTCCAAAGTGTAATAAGACTTTGATTCACCAGAAAACAACGAAAACCAAAACTCAATTAACTTCCCCACGCCCCTTTTAGAGCAGAAGTGTCTAATTTTTTTTTTTAAAGTAATATCAAGAATTAGGGAAATTTAGATAAACAAGCGAATCCAAGTCCTAGAGATGCTGGAACGAAAGCCGCATGATGATGATGACGACGATGGTGGGGCGGCGGCGATGGTAAGTCGGTGCATGTTCCCATCACCTCCGTGAAGTATCAGGAATTGAAACTGATGACGGTGGTGGTGGTGACAATTGGGGTGATGATTGGGGTTGTGATTGGGGTGATGACTGGGGTGATGATTGGGGGGATGATTGGGGTGATGATTGGGGGGATGATGCCAACTAACGGTTGATAAACTGGAATTCTGGGAAATCTGCCCTCCTGTAGGCACCACGTTTGATGTCGTACAGACATTATCTCTAATTCTTGTAAGTGTTCTTGTGAGCACACTTTGATTTTATAATGCTGACTCTATAGGTGAGAATACTAATAAATTAAAGGGGTTAAAACCTATTTATGGTCATTGTTAAGTGGCCAAGTCAGGATTCAAATCCAGCCCCATCTAGCTCCATAGCTTCTGGTCTTTCCACAGCAGCAGCACATGTCCCATGGCAACTGTATGTCAACTATAATTTAATAAAAAACCATAGTGGCTCATTACTGTTTCCTTTTAAATTGTGTGCTATTTATAAGACTTCGTATCTTGACTAGCAATGTAAGAATAAATGTATTTAAGGAGGTAGATAGGGGTGTGTGTGTGTGTTTGTGTATAAATGGGAAATTAAGCCTTAACTCACATATACAAAGCAATGCAAACAGCGTTTTTTTCTGGAAGAAAATCTGTTAGCATACGTGACACTCTTGAGTCCCTCTACTGTTGTCATAGAAAAAAATCTGGACAAATATTAGTGCAGTTCTATGCTTGGGCGAGTAAATATTAAACGTCCCCCCAATGTATCTTCCAATTTCCAATCAATATGTTTAAGACACGGACATAATCTTTACACAAACACACACACGCAAAGTTTTGTTCAGAGGTTAAGAAAAGCACACACACATCTAACCACCAAAAGACGGCTGCTTTCAGAAAGCGATTCACGAGGCTGCAGGGCGTGTAATTGACGTGCTGGTCGCCTGAGGCTGGAACAACAATGCCGCGCGTCAGGGACAAGAGCTCGCGGGGGCCGCGCGCAGTTTACAGGCCACCGACCGGGGCTCCATTTGGATCTACAGGTTGCCATTCCTTCCATAGCCTCGGAAGCATTTAATGGGTTATTATAAAGGGAAGGCAGGGTTTACAACAGTGGCCTCCCCCGGAGCTCGGCGGGCCTGTCCCCACCGTGCACCTGCCCAGTGAGAGCCCCCTTGGAAAACCCTCGGGCGCGGGCTTGAGCCAGCGCCGGGGAATCAGAACAGGGAGGGCTGTGGCAGGAGAGGGGGCGCGGGGGGCCAGCCGGGAGGGGGCCTGCTTTCCCGCTTCCCGTCTCTCCTCGGCACCCTGTAAACAGCGAGCGTTCATCGGGGAAGGAAATCGCAGACACGCCTGAACTTCCAGCGAGCAGGACCTGGACCGGGTTTTTCAGAAAACACACCGATTCCGAAAATGGGCCCTAAGGACAAAGCTGAAAACCTCCACGAAACAGGCTGGGGGGAGGAAGATCTTGGTAGTAATTGTGGGTGAAAAATAAAATAAAACAGCGACTCATCTGGAAAACACCGCCTCCTGCCCGAAACCGCGGCGAGCTGCAGGGCGAAGATGCCTCCTTTCCGCATTGTTAGCCACGGGTATAAAAATTTACTTCTGCTTCTAATGAGTTGTCTTTTAGAAATGTAATAGGACGTAATTTTACTGGATTTCCCCGAGGAAAAGCCTTGGCCTAGTGACACAGGCGGCCCAGCCAGTCTGAGTATAATGCTTGCAACGCACACGCGCGGATCCGGGTGTTTCCAGTTTAAATAAAATGTAATGGGATTTGCATAATCAAAGGCAAGGAGCGTGCAGTAGGTGGGTCGGGATGAAGAACTGCTGAGGAGTGACTCCCAGCGCGAGGTGACGGGTGATTTACAGTGAGGTTGTCCGCAGGTTGGGCTGGGAGGGATTGGCATTTATTTTTCATGTATTTTTTATTCTTTAAAAATGTGTTTGTATTGATGTCAGAGACAGGAAGGGGGAGATAGAAACATGAGAGAGTCATTGATCGGCTACCTCCTGCACACCCCCTGCTGGGGATCGAGCCCACAACCCCGGCATGTGCTCTGACGGGGAATCGAACCCCCACCTCCTGGATCCTAAGTTGATGCTCAACCGCTGAGCCACGCCGGCCGGGCTGGTCTTTTGCCCTGGCCTTTCAATGATATAGCACATATATTTGGTGACTATAGCATATTGCCAAATATCACCCCCCCCAATTTCTTTTCTTGTGTTTCCGCCATATCTGTTTTAACACGTCCCAATCGTATTGTTTAAAATACCTGGAAGGGATGGACGCAGTTGCTATCAGCGCGTGGATTAATAAACAATGGACAGTCCCAGGTTATGTCACACGGTTTCCCTCTCCTCTTCTGCTAGGCCAGTGCCAGAGCCTCGTTTTATTTCTCCCACATCCCCAGCACCAGCATCAGGCTGGGCAGGAATTTACCAAAAGAAAATGCCGTGGATGACACGTGCCCCGTGAGGGTGAAAATCACAGCATCTCCCTGACCGCGCTTTGCACGCAGGAGGTTTTAATAAATAAACGCAAGACACGGGAATGTGCTCAGTAGCAGAACTCGGAGACTCTGACTCCGGGAAATTATTCTCTGTGACTTCTTCGCCCAGCTATGTTCAGAGCAGTCGCTGTCACTGAGTCCAAACCACGCTGCTTCGCTTCCTTGGGGGGGTGTGTGTGTGGAAAAGACCAGATGGCAGCAGTGTCTACACCGAGGCGCAGAAATCTTCGCCGAGACGCGACGCGACGCACAGATTGGCTTCCTGAATTCCCAGTCAGAGTATCTAACATTGGCCCCTGCAGGAGCTAACACTGTGCTCAATAAACATGAGCTGGAGCTACAGCGATATCCCCAGGACACCGACGGCAGAGGTCCACACACCTCGCGCACGTAGGAATAACCTGGCTTCCTCACTAAAAAAGCCCCCTCAGGCCCCACCTGGGCGCAAACCGGAACCCGGGGCAGAAAATCTCATTCCCAGGGTCTGCAGCCACCTAAACATTTGCATTTTAATAGACATCTCCAGGTAATTCTCATGTAATTCTAATATCTGCCTTGCCCCTGGATAATACTCCCTGAAACGCAGCGTTAGAGCTCAGACTACAAATAATCATTTGTTTCCTTACCCTTTCAAAGAGGTTTTCATGTTTGTGCTTGAATGTCTAAGCACATTCATGTTATCAAACAGATACACGGCCCTGTACAAAGGAGGGAGGAGAGAGCTCCGGGGCCAAAAGAAATAAACCACCTTTATTCAGACGGGCAGGTGGCTGCATCCAAGTCTAAACTGCTGTGTATGTTTCTTTGCTTTTGTGTTTTTACATGAAAGACTAGTCACCGTATGCTAGGGATTTTTAAATCACGGATCCCGTTTTTATTTATTTATTAATTATTATTATTTTTATTTATTTTTTTACTGATTTCGGAGCAACAAGGGAGAGGGAGAGGGAGGTGGAAACATCCGTCATGAGAGTCATCTCGCGGCTGCCTCCTGCTCCGCCCTCCCGGGGATCCAGCCGGAAACCCAGGCCTGAGCCCCACCGGGAATCCAACTGTGACCTGGCTCATTAGTGGTCTGCAGGGTCTTCCGCTTTTCATGTTCAGTTTCTCTCATTTTGTTTTCCAGCGATTAATTTTTACTTTAGTGGAGGTTGGTCTTGTGTATGTGCTCGCAACAGCCACATGCCCGAGTTGAGTCAACTTGGAGACACCATTAGTGAGCTTGTCCTAGAGAGATGTTTACTTTGCCTTATTACCTGCAAATGACACTAATTCCTGGGGGTCACGTAGGAAATTCATGTATCCACACTGGGGGTTAATAGTCAATGTTTTTATGTTGTTTGGAATATGTGACCAAGAAGTCGAAAGCTCCTGAGCGACTGGATGGAGCCCAAGTATCCCCCACGACGGGCCAGCTCCTCGGGCGCCCTGGCCTGGGCCGGCCGCCTCGCCTCATCTTGGCCTTGTCTTGGCCTCATCTCGCCCACTGTGCTGCTTGTATTTTATGCATCGGCGAAACTGAACTACGTAGACTTACCTGAAAATGCTGAGGCATTTGAGATAAATTCATTTTTTACCGTTTTTCCTTGGCCTCAAATCCCCTTTGCTTTCTTAGTTGCCTGGTGATCTTCCGTTCGTCACTGAAAATCTTGCCTTCTGAAAATTCCTCTTGGTTCTTCCGCCCCCAGGACAGAGCTAATAACTGTCTGCTCCCTCTGTCCTCGCTTCCACTCCTCACACCGCCGGCCCCGAGATGATTACCTGACGGATGGGCTCTGCCCCCGCCGACTGACGGCTCCTCGCGGACGGCTTCACCCGAGACAACCGGACACTTCGGGACATGCCGCGGAGCAGAATCACTGGAACGAGTGTCCATAAAACAGAATCTGCTCTCTTCTTGTCTCTCTGCTTCATCACTTCAAGTACCGCGACCCGAGGCCCTCACTCTGGAGGAGCACAGGGAGCTCTTTTTTTAAAAAAAATGTTTTTATTGATTTCACAGAGAGAGAAGCGTCAGTGATGAGAGTCATTGACCGGCTGCCTCCTGCCCCCGACTGGGGATGGAGCCCGCAACCCAGGCATGTGCCCTGACCGGGAATCGAACCCATGACCTCCTAGCTCATAGGTCGATGCTCAACCACTGAGCAACACCAGCCAGGCTCCTTTTTATTAACTTGGAGAGGTGACCTAAATGTAGAGATCGCCAGTTTGGGTTCAGAGGGGCGTCTTAGATGACGTTTGAGAGCTTTCGCCGCCACCTAAGTACCAGGTTAGATCTGCCGCTGACGTAAACCGAAGGCCTGTGCGCTCGGCTGTCTGGATCCACCTGCCCCCATGCTGGGCGGCTGCGGCTCCGACGCCTTCTCCCGCCCCTCCCGCTCCACCTCGGACCAGCTGACCAGAGAGCCCGGGTGCGCCTTCCTTTGTCACCTGTGGGACCTTCGGACCCTGGGCAGGGGCCCAGGGCCTGGCCACAGCCCTGAAGGCCATCGCTCCCCCGCCCCGTCCCTCCCGACCTGCCCCCCAGCCGCCTCCCCGTCTCCAAAGCGCTCGTTGCCCGAGTGATAAAACTTCCCCTCTCTCCCCGACGTGCGCGGTGTCGGCGGTCCCGGGTGGGAGTCCGTCCTGGTTCCATGGGCGTCTACACGGCAGAATCCCTCCAGATTATGATACGTTTCAGGGCAGAGACCGGGAGGGGTCCCCCTCGCTCTGCACCTCGCCCTCCACCTGCCCTCTCGCCTCTGCCCGGCCGAGTGGCGACGGGGCCTGAGCGCCAGGTGCGGTTCCAGACAGCGACGCGGTCAGAACAGCCGCCTGTCGGTCCAGCGGGGTCGCGCTGCGGGCAGTGTGCGCTTGGGTGAAGTCACGTGGCCACGTTGCCGCGGGTGACAACGTCCAATGACAGCTGTCAACCGCCTTTCATAATCGTCTTTATTTCCTGGGGGAGGTAACGATCGTCGACCAAGCCCCTCCCCCGCCAACGTTTTTACGGCTGAATTTATTAGCCTCCCTAAAATAACATGATTTCTGATAAAACCTTCACATTCTGCTATTCCACATCAAATAAATAAACAAATCACCCTTTTCCCCAGTCTATGTTTTCAAAGGAGAGTGACGTGTACGTTGGCTGCTTTGTCTCACGTGGAAAGTATATTTTTCCGGAGGCTGATTCTCTTCCCAGCCCCGAAACGCCGCGTCTTTACCTGGCATCTCAAATGCGCGGATCTGAGCCAAATCCCAGGCAGGTCCATCGAGGCTGCGCCCGTGCGGGGCTCCCCGCGGGTGCATCCTGTTATTAGTTTCCGCATTTGAAACTGAGCTCAGTGTGACGTGGAGGGTAAGGGGGCATGAATTTATCTCCAGGCCCATCTTCGAAATACCCTCCCCCCCCTCGCTTCTTAGAGACGACCGAGGGTGGGGGGGTTTCTCAACCATTCCCCTAAGGGGACAATCATTTACATTTTAAAGATCCTGTGGCAGCACTGAGACCTTTCTGAGGCCAAAGGAGCCAGATCATTTGAAAGAAAAAAGTGTAGCAAGTAAGCTGACCCGGCCGGCTAAGCCCACAGGACACCAGCCCGCCTCGTGCTAAACCAGGGGACAGGCTACCAGGCGCGAGGCCCAGCCGGACCGACAGTGGTTTCGAGCAGCAGGAGCTGCGTGAGCTTTCCAAGCAGGAGATTATAGCCAGCAGCAGAGAGCAGTGTGGAGCTGTTTCTAAACCCGGGCACCAGGCAGCAGCCCCGGGGAGCCCAGGAAGGGCTGGGGGAGGGGAGGAAGGGCCCCAGCCGCCCGGGCCTTGGTTACGTTCCCCGCACATGCTTTTCCCTGCCCAGGGACCAGGCCGCAGCTTCGGATAAAAATGCCCAGCTGTTCCCCCTCCCGCTCCTCCTGCTGGCTCTGCTCCAGCCGCGTGTTCTGCGGGGACCTAACAGCGCGTGTTTACCGCGTCCTCAGGCTGCTGAGGGGGCCGAGTGCCGCGCCCAGCCTGGGGCTGCGGGGGACCCACGCCGCCCACTCGCCTACGGCTCGCTCGCAGGCCCACGGCCCAGCCCTCGCGCCACTAGACGGGCTTCCGCGGGCCGTGTGTCCACACCCTCGCCCCTCTGATGTTTTCTCTCCCGTTCCCCTCGGCAGCTTTTCTGAGCCAGAGGATGTTATTATATTGTTGATCTCAGTTTGGTTAAATTTCCATCCAATTTAAGTCAGGGTCGGATGTGAGGCTGGGGGGTGAGCAGGGGGCTCGAGCACAGGGAGCCGCTCTGGCCCGGCCACGTGGGCAGCAGGTGAGTGTGCCTCTCACTCCGTGTTCTTTATATAACAAAAAGCAGACGCCTTTCTTATGCCAGTGCCCTGTCTACAAGTGACACAATCTGCCGCCCCTGTTCCTGTGCCCCTCGCCTCCCAATCAGGGCACAGCGACCTCTGGCTCACGCTGCCCTGGGGCCGCCGATGCCGGTGATCTCTGCAGAAAGCCAGGCGTCTCCCTCCTGTTTTCAGTCTCCCGGGTGACGATGGCCTCCGTGAGCTCTGTGTGCACGGACGGAGGGTTAGTGTCGGAGGAAAGGGGCTCCAGGAAATGAGACAAAGCCGTTTCCACGGTGGGACTGTCCCGCCTGGCCCTCGGTGGCCACCCTCTCAAATACTGACATTGTTTGGTGAGAGACAGGTTGGGAGGGTTGCTGGGCTCCCCGTTTCCACTGGAGACTCTTAAGCAACAGCCTGGATCTCTCAGCGGTGGGAGTGAATGAAAAGGTCGGGCCCCTCCTCCGGCCCCCTCCTGACCCTGCGAGCCCTGGGCAGCTTCTCCAGCTACGGGTGGATTTTCAGAACCAACACGACCGTCCCCTCAGGCGCACACACCTGGTGGACCTGGACGGTGCAGGAGAAGCCTCGGCATCTCTCTATCAAGGAGGCTCACCCCGCAGGCTTAGGGGGAACCCTCGTTTTCCCCCGGGAAGGTCCCACTCTGCCGCGTTTATCTCCTCTCCCACCCGAGGCTAAACCAGGCCTGGCCCGAGGAGAGTCCCGTCTCCATTCATTTCCTGTCCTGCTGAACTGCCTTCCCGCCTCCTATCACCTGCGGGTAATCCCGTTCTCTCCATGGCTGTGTAATACCCAGAACAGCTCGGGGCAGCGGGTAGGTGCCGTGATACCTGCGGCCGGGAGCCCCTCCAGGGAGGTCTCTCCGATGGCCGGGGAATATTAATGCGCCGAGGCCCCTTCTCCCCCTCGCCCTTCCTCTTCTGTTTTCCCAACTACGTAATGACTTGCGTATACGTGACCGAGGCGTGAGGACAGAGGGAGCCTCCTGGTGAGCTCGGGCTGCCTGCTCTTCAGGGGCCTTATTCTCGCTCCTCCCACCATCCTTGACCACCACCTGCGACGGCCGTGCAGGCAATTTCTGATTTGAATAGATGCGCTGTAAAGAAACAGCCTTGTATTGTGCGCATGCAAATGTCCCTCCGGATCCCTGCGTAAGGGCAAATTAAAACATAATTCTTCCACAGCACGTTTGTCCATAGGATGACCCGACAGATGAAAACAGACGCCGTGATTGCACTGGGACAGGTGAGCGGGCTAATCGCCAGCCCGTCACCGATGGGCCCGTAAACCAAAGCCGTCGATGTTAAACCTGGCAGATCAGGTTATCGTTACAGTTGGTTGTATATGATTTTTCAATAAAAGGGGAAAAAACTGATATTTTTCTAAGCGTAAATAGTACAGCCTAGGGAAATTCAGCAGCAAAAAGTAAAAGACCGAAGGTTGGGGAGAATGGCCTGGGAGCGGAGCGGCGACGGCCTCGATTGTCTGGGGTGACAAGAGCGTCCTTGAGAACTTGCGTGAAAGGCTTCACTTTCAGGGCTCCGCCTTCTCTCCCATTTCGTCCGCCCCTTCCCTTCCTGCCAGTGGTCAATGCGTTTCCTGCAAAAACGTGTCTGAGTAAGAAGCTTATCAAGAGTGTGTGCACCCGAGCGGCCCTGGAGCCCTCGGGGAGGGTCCCAGGTCTCCTGCAGGGACGGCAGAGCCAGTGGTCTGCAGAGGCCCCTCTGTCCCTGGCTGTCCTCCTGCGTAAGTGACACAATTAGGGCTGAGACCTGCATTTCTTTCTGTGGAACCTGCTCTTCTTAGTAATTCCCTAGAAAGGTCGCCGGGTCGGGCGGCAGTGTGTTTTGAGTCAGCACACGTTTATGGAAGGGCTGTTTTGTCCCAGGGCCGGGGTCAGGCAGCTGTTTAGCGGGACGGTCGGCGTGGCCGGCGTCTCCCGCGCGCAGGCCGCCCTCAGCCCGGCAGGGAGCGGGCGAGCAGCTCCGCGTTCATCCATTCGCGGCTCCCGAGCCAGGAGCGGAGTCAGGGTTGCTCCGGGCCCTCGGGCTTGTGCGGGCTCATCTCACGGCGTCCGGCCCCCTCCGCTCCCCGAAACCGCGCGTGGCGGCTCCTCGGCCGGCTTGCGAGAGGGGGAGGCTCAGGCCGGGCTGCGACCTGGGGCAGTGAGGTTTCCCTAACGCACGCCTCAGAAGCGGTGTAACGTGCAGCGTCGTGGCGCAGAGGTCTGCAAACTGGAGCCCGTAGCTTTAAAAACCATTAGGGACAGCATTAGAGCATTTATTCCATGTTTTTCCCGTTACAAGTCCAGCCTGTGACCTAGACAGACAGCACTTGAAATGCGGGTGATAATGGAACTAAATGCTTGAGACTCCACACGGCATCTTCGCCGGGCACAATGTTGCAAATTTGTTTCATTTTCGAAGCCAAGTGCCTCAGCTTTTCCATCGCTTGTCTCCTGCTCCGGGAGCCTGTCCCCCGGCTCCTTTCTCCCCCTGCCCCCCATCCTGCCCCTGGAGAAGTAGGGGCCCACGGCCTGCTCCCTGGAAGAGGAGGCCCATCCTTCCCTTTCTCTCTCCTCTCTCTTTTTTTAAATATCCTTATTGATTTCAGAGAGAGGAAGGGCGCGGGAGAGAGAGACAGAAACATCAATGATGAGAAACATTGGCTGCCTCCTGCGCGACCCCGACTGGGGATCGAGCCTGAAGCCCGGGCATCGAATGGCGATCTCCTGGATCCTAGGCTGACGCTCCACCGCTGGGCCATGCCGGCCGGGCACCCCTCTTTCTCTTTTTTGGAGACACCTGCTCCTCCCATCGGCAGCTTTAGCCAGCACACTGTTCAAGATTTGGGCCTTCATCCCGAACCCTCACAATGACCCGATGGGGTGGACACTGTTTCCACCGTCCTTTTGCAATGAGGAGCCTGAGGGAGGCAGAGGCAGGGCCACCTGGCCATTAGGAAGGGACTGGACTCACGATGTGACCTCCTCAGGCTGAACAGTGAGTCCTAGTGTGACACTAGAGTGAATCTAATTCAATCATTTAATACCCCCACCCCCACCCCTGGGTACAGTGGCAGGGAAACCACGAAACTCCACGATACAGTTTCTTCCTCCCAAGGGCTTCCACAAGCTGGGGAGACAAAGTTGCGAGCACGGGGAAGACCTGAGTGAGAATTCAGCAGAGGGCCGGAGAAAGGAACCGTGGGTTGTGTCAAGGTTCATAACTCAGCCGAGACCTTTTACGGAGAAACAAAGGACCGAGAAGGCGTTAGCACCCGCACAGGCTTTCTCAGGGCCTCGGAGCACTGGGAGCCGCGGGGAGGCTCGGAGAGGACCGAGACGGTGGGAACTGAGGAGCCGCGGTGCCGGGGAGAGCGCGGGGCCGCGGGGCCTGGCGGAGAGCGGAGCCCAGAAGGGGGCTGCAGGGAAGGACGCGAAAGCTGGGCCCTGCCCTAAACCCTTCGTGTGAACCTAAGACGTCACAATACAGGAAGAGCGCTCGTTTCTCTAGCGTGTGCCTTCGCTAGGGCTTTAAAGAACCTTCCCATTGGACAGCAAAGCAATTCTACTTACAATCCATATTTCTCAAATGCATTATTTTACAAAGATATCCGCATTCACAAGTAAATCTGCTATTTAACTATTTGGTGTTAGCATGGTCTATTTCAATTTTTTTTTTTTAAGAGACATAACCTTGTTTACTGAATTTCAAAAATAAATGCGACCTCCGTGGGTAGTTTCAACGCACCCACGTGTGATTTGGTTGCGGCAGATGGGATGGAAGGGAAAAGGCACAGAGGAGAGAAGGTTACCTCCCACTCCCGTCCCCCCCTCGTCGCTTTTCTCTCCTTAAGGAATCCACCAAACCCCTGCTGCATTCAGGAAAACTTTAAAAACGACCATATGTTCCCGATAACCCTGCTGAACTTCTTAGTACTTTTAACACATTTTCCTCGGAGCTATTGCTGCCCCGCTTGAAGTTCACGGATACGCTGTTCAGCCGGTGCCTCCTGCGCCTACGTCACCATCGCGCCATCACAGCTCATCCTCAAGGAAGAAAATCATGAAGAAACAAAAATGTACAGGCTCACTTTATCAGGGCCAAAGAGAAGCTAACTGCGGAGCATCCTTTCCCTCCTAATAGCTACATAAATTGCCAGCACTGACGAGAAAGGACAGAGTTTTATATCCGTGGGAATGTGGTTGGAAGTCCTGCGTTTCCCACGCTGCCTCAGACGACTTTCTGCTATTTCTGTAGGTAGGTCACACACACACTAGCTCAGTCTACTTTCAGAGGCATAAAAATTATGCACGAACAAGTCCTCTAGGTTATGGCAATGCAACCTAACAATGGGAAGGCAGCGTATTTTAAAATGATGATGGAGAATATTTCTTTCCAAACAGGCTCGCCCACCACCCGGTCTCACTCAGCTCGAGAGACTGGAACATTCGAGAAAGTGCAGGCGCCTTTGGCCTCCGGTATTGTACAGTGAATATTCAGTCCACCAAAACATTTTTTGTTTCTTTTTAAAACATCTAGTTATCACCCAGCACTGTGCTAGGCAACGGGAAACATATCTGGGGCACTGGGAACTGGCGGAGGAGACTCCTGAATAATTGAAAACGGTACATAACCAAGGAGCCGGCGAGAGACACAGAAACCGTGGGCTCCTCCGGAGCTTAGCGATTTTCTGTCCCACTGCCCCTGCCTCACGGAGGAACAGGCTAAAGTTCCACGAGCCGACACGACCTTCTCAAGGTCACACCTTGTGGGCGGTGGGTGTGGAACGAGAATCCGCTGGATTTTAACACCCGGTGCCAGGCCCATCTCTAAAATTCAGAGAAAAAAAACAACGGGTGTGGTCTGAGGCAGCTGGAAATAGAGGGATACGGGAGCTGAGACCTGACGTCAAACAGTCGTACGGACTCCTCCGGGCTGGAGGGGCATTTTCTCCAGCTTCTGATAACCACGCGGCGTGAGCAGTGCCAGGCCGGGCCGCGTGCGCTGTGCCCGCAGCTGGGCCTTCCTGCGCTCGCCTTTCGCCCGAGCTCGTGTGGGAAAGGGCTCTGCTGCCGCAGGGCTCGTCCTCGATCATCGTACAAACGCATCTCTGGGTTTCTGTTTCTCTCAACTTTTGGGGAAAGAATCTGCCAAGCCGGTTATCCGTGTTCTAAGGGAATTCGTTCTGCTCTGATCACTTTCTCCTTTCAGTTCCGCGGGGTGCCGTCCACTTCGGAGTGATTATCGGGTGGTCTCTGAGAATATTCTCACGGCGTCTGACGCTCGGTCCTGAGAGTGCATATGGGAATATAATTCTGGAATTATTTTTTACGTAAAACGCTGTCCTTTGAACTCTTACAGGCGTAATTTAACAACCACCTTTAAATACAAAATACTTTGTGCCACATGTTCTTTCTCTTCTTTCGGCCAGAGTTCTTAGTTAACGCTCTGATTAATTTACTTTAGGTCGTAACTCGCTGGGATCGATTTGGCACAGTCCACACACATTTGAATTCATCATTGTCCACATTGTCAAAATACATCGAAAAACCCCCCTTACAGAGTCCTTCACGCTCAGTCTTGTACCATGTCATCGGCGGCAGTGTCTACGGGACAGACACAGACACATCCACAGGCGCGTAACACTCGGCGACGCCCAGGCTCCTGTTCGTGAGTTTTCCACGAGCATTTTCTCATGCAAGGCCTGTCGCACTCACGGCTTTGTGTAAACGGCCCCAGAAGTCTTTATTTGTGAGTCGGCCGACAGGCTAAGGTCCGCCCGACTTCGTTACTTCATCTTTTCCTCGGGCCTCGCGCAAGGACAGCTCCGGAGCCCTTGAGGCTCCCTTGAACCTCGGGCCAGGACCAGCGTCGGGAGGAGCTGCCCGACGCCAGGACACCCTCGGCGGGTCCCTCCAGCCCAGGGGGACCCTCAGCGCTGATGGTGGTTGGTCTTGGCCTTGACCCCGAACAACTCGTTGAAAACCACCGTGTCCGCCTTCGGTGCGCCTCCAGCTCCTGACTGATTGAATTTGCCCTGTAAGGCGTTGCCCTGTTTCTCCCGAAGCCTGTTTCCCTCTAAGTGAGCTTTAAAGTCGCCACTGAGAATCCGACCCCCTCCGGCGAGCGGCCGCCCCCTCCAGCCAGCCTCGCCCCTCTCAGAGGGAGGGAGGGAAGGAGACTCATGAAGGTGACACTGAACCCCAGGTGCGGACCGTGCTGTGGCCTGAGTGCCCCTGAGCGAGCTACTGGGCCTGTTATTTCCTTTGGCCCCTGTTACTGTTTTCTTCACGTCACGAAAGTAAAGCCCAGTCATGCCCAGTGTTGTGTGTGGAACTGCGTCGTCCTCGGGCAGGAACGTGGCGCTTGGCCAGTGGTGTCCACGTGCGGGTCTCGCCCGAGTTCCCCCAAGGTCCTGAATGGTGACGTTTTTCTGCCCCACGTCTCACCTCCAGGAAAGTATGTGAATAGTAACAAGTTCTGTGTAACTATTATTTGTTGACACAGCTTTTATGCAAAAGAGGGAACATCCTTTTACAAACATTGCCAGTAGTTCTGATGTTTTCTTGCAACAGTAGCTATAAAAAGAGGCTGTTTAAATACCAGAATAACGCACAAGGGTCCGACCTGAGCGAGAGACACAGTCGAGCCGAGGAGCACGCTCGGCAGCCGTCGCGTCTGGTTTCCCTTCTCCCCAAACGCTGACCGTCCACAGGAACTACTTCCAGGCCTCAGGGGGGATCGTAACATACAGTCATGAATTTACATGACTGAATAGGCCTTTTCGTAATTAAGGTTGATTTTTACAGCATTGCTATGGACTCTCTTGGGGCTCCCCCCCCCCAAGCACACACCTCATTTGCTTTGGCAAAGACCCAGTGAGGCCTGTCGGGGGCTGTGACCCCACATTGACTCGCTTTGAGAAGATCCTCTCAGTTACTCAGAACCTAGCAAACCATAGGGAAGGAGGCAGAGTATGGATAAAAAATTTTAAATAAATACTTTAAGTGTGTGCCTCAAATTTTCATTGATTTTTTTTTTTGAGGAGAAAAAATAGAAGTCAAGCCAAAATTTCACAACTTAGAAACAGCCAGTAAAACTCAGTGCTTCATTAACATTTGAAAAGGGAACGGATCCTAACACATTTCACGCAGGCAACAGTGTGGTTCAGCTTCTGAAAAGCTGAACCTTAAACACGGAGCATCCTCCTGAGGACTCGAGGCCCGTGTCTCGGCTTGGCGCCCGCTGCTCGAGCCTTCAGATCTTCCCGAAAACATGAACTTGGATGTTCTGCCCTCAAACCCTTCCAACCTCATTACTACCTCGTCTCACACAAATCTCTCCTGTCTCCCCCTCCGCGCCCTGTCGCCTAAAAATGAACCTCTCCCCCTCTGACAAGTACCAGCACCGAGAAGGATTCAGGTGTTAATTTTTGTCACTGCTTTTCATCAACATCTTTTTCAGTCTATCCCAATTTTATTTTTCTTTTCAGAACAAAACACAGCCAAGGCGCACTCCTCAGTGACACCTGGAGACAGTGCTGACGATATTATGATTTTAAAAAGAAAGTGACATGAAATTTATCGGGGATATTGGTTGAAAACAGCAGGATGTCCCTCGGATTCATATATCGGTTCTTCAAACCACGAGCTTCAAATTTGTCCCATTTGAGGGCGAGCTGAGCCCCCTTTCTTCCCGCACTTATGAATTCTGAGCCCGTGCTGACTGACCACCCCGTGATGTCCAAACGCTCGGAAGACCACCCCGCCAGCCCTGAGGTTGGATGATAAACCCCTAACTCGCGCCGCTGGACAGGCCGCCGGACAAAAAGGGGATCGTGCGCGAGACAGAAGCAAAGCCAGGGCCTGTGAAGTGAGTTACAAGACAAGCTGTGGTCTCCCCAAAGGCAGGGGAAGCCGGGGTGTTTCTCAGATCGAAACCACCTTTGAATAATTCACTCACCTGCTTGCAGGAGATTGCGGCTCAGGAACCGAGTATTAATTTTTGATGCTTGAAGTTGTATTTCTATGTATCCTGTTGTGACATAAAAAGCTGTTTTCTACCGTCTGAGGTCGATTCACACTGTTTTTAAATATCAGCTTCGGTGGAGAGATTTCTTTAGCGATTTCTTTCTTTATAAATTTAAAATAGAATTTCTTTAGAGCCCATGAAAGACGTTTATCTTGAAATCTGTCACCATTACTCAATACATGACCTTCAAAAGATCCGTATATGATGTTTTTCTAGATCAGTCACCTTCATCACTCTCTCTCTCTCTCTTTTTCGACGTTCAATACTATTTTATATTAGCATCTGCTCTACAGCACAGTGGCTGGATAAGCATATAATTTACAGAGCGATCCTCCTGGCGTTTCAAGTGCCCATTCGCCTGCCGCCATATGTAGTTATTACAATATTATTGCCTATTATCACTTTCTTTTAAGAATATGTTGAACGGGCGACGTCGTGATGCAGAAAACCCATCGCACTGAGCACCGGGAGGCCTGGGTTCCCTCCCGATTCTTCCAGTCGTCAGAGAAACCAAAGGCAAGTCATGAGACACGTGCCTTCGTTTCATCACCTGTGATCAGGAAGGTGGGTCGGACGCCCCAAAGAGTGGTTGGATTTTACGAGAGCATAACTCGAGGAGTAGCCTTCACCTCACTGCCCCCAAATTACAGCTACATCGTCCCAACGGCTTTCCTATCCTTTTATCTGTCGCCGCCTACACCTGCGTCACTCCCAGACCCGGGCACCCTCCTCAGCAGCACCAGCGCTGACCATCCCCACATTTCTTTTGCTAGATTTCTCTCCTGACGCCAAATCCCTCTTCAACTGTTTCCAAAGGCAGCAGGTTGGACTTTGGGCCAAATATTAAGTGCTTTCCAGGGACTATGATTAATTTCAACTTGTGATGAATCCAAGCAGGATTCTGACGCAAACCACTCAGCTCGGCCGGCAAGAGTCTCCGCACAGCTCCCTTTATTCCAATACGGAGCCAGCCTTGCAATCCTGGAATTAACCTCCCTCCTGCAGGATGCATTTTTCAACCGACACGTTGCTGAATGTGAGTTGCTAATATTCTCTTTGTATTTTTGATGTCTGTGTTCACGGTATCAGAAAGAATATTGACTTATACTTAAACGGTTAATAGAATTCACCAGGGAATCCGTCTTGACTTGCAGTGTGTGCGTACTTAGAAAATTTTTAACTATATATTTAAGTTACTTAATAGGTACAAGATTATTTACAATATCAATTTTTTTAAAACCCTCCCCTGAGGATATGTTTATTACTGTTATTATTGATTTTAGAGAGAGAGGGAGAGAGAAGCACCCTCGATTGGCTGCCTCTTGCTTGCACCCCGACTGGGTTGAACCTGCCGGGCGGGTATGTGCCCTGACCAGGCGGTGAACTCGCAACCCTTTGGCGTCGGGCCGATGCCCCTGCCAACCGAGCCACGCAGGCCAAGGCACCCACTTCTTTCTGAGTGGACTTTGGTAATTTGTGTCATTCAAGAAGTCGATCTGTTTCATCTAAGTTATTAAACTTATCGAAGTACAGTGTTTACAATATTTCCTCATTAAGCTTTCACTGGTCACTAGTTGGTGGCATATGATGAAAAAATATGAATTTCGAGCTGACGCAGCAGGAGGGAGCTGGTAACAACGTAGAAACTGTGGAGGCGACTGTGACTGTGAGCCGAGTGCTCTGCACGTCACTCGGCCCAAGTCCCAGGCCCTGGAGGCTTCTCCGTCCTTGAAGGGAGAGGCTCTGGGAGCCCGACGGCTGGCTTCCTAAGAGTCGCTTCTGCGACGGCGTTTGTTTTCGGGTAGAGAACGGGCTTCTCGGGCCCCGGGAACGCTCGTTACCCTCTCTGGTAGGTCCTGAGCTACCCTGAACTTCACATATTGTCCTTTCTGAACACTCCCCGTCTCGGGAGAGAGGAACTGAATGCAGGAGGCTCGCTCCTCTCAACGACCAGCAACCATCGGGAGCTCCGTTCCCCACAGCACTCGGCTTGGAGAATACTTGATAGTTTGCAAATTTGCTTTTGCTAAAAGCAACTGAAGTGATTCACAAAATGAAATTCAGAAGGGTCATGCGCAGGGGCCAAAGGGGTTTCGATTCCCTGTGCTCTGTCTCCCAGACATATTGGTGAAGGCTGTTGACACAATGCGAACACCTTCCCTGGAAAGGAAATTTAATATGAGGCTGTCCGAGGTGCAGAGGCCTGAAGGCCGAATACTATCTCAGGAAGCCGCAGGTCTCTCAGTGCAGCCTCTTTAGGCCAAGGGTAGTCTTCTCTGAGAGCACGCGTGTGGCATGAACGCTGTGTTCCGAGGCGCATTCAGGCCACACCGGAAACTACTGTTTTATCCTGAAAATGAAAACCGAATGAATCTCAGCTGGTGCATCTGTAAGAAAACAAAGCAGCATCTTCCGTCCTCTAAGGGGAGCGGCCCTCGGTCTGTGCATTTGCCTGCAGAGCACGACACAGTTCATCACTTTACGCTTTAGAGGGCAGACGAGCGAGGGCGAGGTTTGATCACTCCACTTGATGGGAGCCAGTCGGCCTCGCCTGGACAGACGGAAGCGGGTTTATAGGATTTTCCATCGGCTGCCACGGACCGGAGCCGGTCAGGCCGCTTTCTGACCTGTAATAACTTATGAAATTTATTGCTACTTAAGCTTGTCTGGACAACTTTTGGCCATTAGAAGAGTAAATAATTTATCTGCATATGATAGCAAGGTCGTCTTAAATACTTCACCCGGGGGAGAGATGCGATTGCGTCATCTCTCTGACCACACAGCCCTTGGGGGAGGCGGGGGCTCTTCCCCGGGGTGCAGGCCCCGGGCAGATCGGCCTGCGGGGTGCAGCTCCAGCTGGGAGGACCAGGCCGAGCCGTTAGCCAGACACTATGAGTGACGCGTGAGGGGCACAGCCCCTGCTTTCTCTCTGGGCCACACAAGTTAGACCTGGGCCGATCAACAGTCTCTCCCGTACACAAACCTAAAATGTAGGGTAAAGAAAGGCCTGGAACCAAGGGAAGGAGGGAAACTCAGCACAAACCAGAGAACCAGAGTCTGGGTTCCTGTGAGCGGGACTGGAGCAGGAGCCCCTTGGGGAGGGAGGCACTCGGGGTCCTGAGTCTCCAACGTGGACAGGGGGGCGCAGCCGGGGGGCAGCTGGTCTTCAGCAGCCCCCAGACCCACAGGCAATTATAAGCTGCTTGCACAATGTGTTAACTCTGAATAATTATCACCCTCGTCTGATTATTCCGCCGTAGACGCAGAATGCAGGCGTCGCGCCTTATACATCTCTTTTTAAATTGATAAAATGTATCTTCCGACCGCTTTTCATGGAGATTAAAAGAGGACGCCCGGGCGCACCTTCTGGAAGCTGACCTGGAGCCGGAGCCTCGGATCTGCGCACCTGAGGGCCCGCGGGCGCCCCGGGCTGTCAGCATGATGTGTGGGCTTCTGCTCCCGCAATTACTGCAAATGTGGCTATTACATCCCTTCAGGAAATTGTTCTCCGGTCCTCACATTTTCTTACGTATCCCTCCTTTTATTTAGCCGAGGTGCCGGAAGTATGTTTCCTCTGAGAAACCTCCTTGCTTTTCATTAAGAAGGGGGGAGGGAAGGGAAGCGCAGGAGGCGGCAGAGCCCAGGAAACGGGCTCGGGGAAGAGCAGCCACAGGGTCGGCCAACGTCCCTGTTCAGGCGAGGCCTCAAGGTGAGAGGGGAGGAATTGGTGTTTCACCCCAAAGCAAAATTTTAAGCTAAGACCAACTTTCGCTCAGAAAAAAAAAAATATTGAGGCGCTCATCTGCATAATTATTTCCCAGTTTCTAGCCTCATAATAAAATTGAAGTAAACATCTCACACCTTGCCTTAGAAGATGCTGCTGCTGTGGTTCGGTAACTTCAGCTGAGTGTCTTTTGTTCTTAACTGTTACATTCAGGGGAGCCAGCTATACGGTTAAAGGCTTGTTAATGGCCCAGCCGCGTGGCTCAGCGGCTGAGCGTTGGCCCGGGACCCAGGAGGTCGCGGCTCTCTTCCCGCTCAGGGCACACGCGTGTGTTTCAGGCCTGGTCCCAGCAGGAGGGGTGCAGGAGGCGGCAGATGGGTGGCCCTCTCTCGTCACTGAGGCCGCTCTCTCTCCCTCTCCCGTCCTCTCTCTGAAATCAATAAAAACATTTTCTAAAAAAGGCTTGAGAGTGAGGTATCCCTGAAGATGTAAACCAAAGACCGCAAACACTAGCACACAGGGCACCCCACCCGGACCACGCAGCCCGCAGATACGACTAATCGGTCACAGTGCCGCGAACCCTCTCCTCGCAGCGCCCACGGCAAACAGGGAAAACGGAGTAAAGTTAAACTTACCTGCCACCGACCCTGCGACGGGAGCCCTCTCCCCGCCCGGCGCAAATGCACGGAATGGCTCTCCCACACGGGGCGCTGCGTCGGCCGCGTCGTTTCCTCACCGACCCCAACGAAACTCTCACGACGCGTCCTGCGGGTCCCCAGGATTTCTTTTACAGACGTTATCCCGCCCACGCTCTCTTATACATTAACAACAACTGCTTAGTCGAGAACATGAACCGTTTCGGAAAGGGCGCGCTCGCCGATACGGGCGGGAAGGTTACGCGCTGAAGTCACTTGAGGAAATAGGCGAGGACGCGCCATCTGCTCAGTGAAACTCGGAGAACACGCGGGCGCGAGGGCCGTGAACCCAGGAAGCGGGGCCTACACCCTCGGGGAGCCCTATGAAAAACAATTCAGTCCACCCGAAGTTCGCTCGGCCTCGGTGCTGCACCTCCTAGGACAAGAGCTGTGTAGCCTACAAAACAATTTATATTTTATCTGTACCATCTAGTTAATTAAATGGCCCCAGAGTACCGGGCTCGCAAATCTCGTTAATAGCTGGATACCGAAATAAAGGCTGCTGCCCCGACTAGGATAATATTTGCATATCCCCACCTGCGATGGTAATAAGTACCTGCCACAAATCAGAATTATGAATTTTGTACGCCTAACGAAACCGCAGGGGAAATTATACCTCGGGCGTCCCGCAGTAATTGCAGCTAAGCCGTTCGGAGGCATCGGCGCGTCTGCCTGGGTGCTCCGAGCGGCGCCCGTCAACAGTGGGTTCAGGCGCACAGGCAAGGGGATTTTTTTTCAAAAAGTTTCCCTGTCTTGCCACATGTAATTATCTTTATGGAGCTATTCAGCTGCATTAACGACGTGAATTCGCGTTTAAAGAAGCAAATTAGAACAAAACAGAGCTCCTTCCGTCCGCCCCGGAGACGCTGCAGTTCTGTTGTTGACTTTGCAAGAGCCCCAGACGGGGGCTGGTGCTGACGGCCCCAGAGGGCGCTGCCCGGGGGGGCGCGCTCACCCCGAAATTCTCATCGGGAAGGTGGCCAGTGATGCTCGGGGTAGATACCAGGACTCTGTGACCGATGACAGAGGAAATGCTGGGCTGGTGACCCCAAGGTTTCAAGACTGCGTCGTGGGGCCCCTCTAAAGCGGTTTATCTGAGCCCCAGGATCGGGCCGAGGAGCCCACCGGCCCCGGGCATCCCGTCTAAGGCCACCCAACCCTGGACCACCGGCTGGAAGCCCCGCGGCCCGCAGAGGGCGCGTCCCTGGTCCTCAGGGTAACCCCCGCAGGGATGCCTGGGGCCGCGCCCAGCATAGGGCATCCTGGGAGGAAACGGCAAGCACCCCGCTTCCAGCGCTTAGACTGCGCGGCCTTTTCCTGGGAAAGGAGCTGTCTGGCTGCAGGAGAAGTCGCTCCAGCGGCGGTGAGACGCGACCGGAGGAGGGACGGGAGCTGTCTGACAGCGTGAGGCGTGAGGTGTAAGGGAGCGGTGGGTTAACTGAACACGGAAAGACCGGTGCCGACTGTTGCCAAAAACTAGCCTTGAGAATCGGACGAGTCGGTTTCTCTTCCCTCATCTACAAAACGTGGACTGCGGTGGTTTCGTCCACCCAGCAAACGACCGACCAAATCGCGTCCCCTGTGGGCTGACTGCGTGTCCGGGGGGCTCGACCGACGTCGCCGAGCATCACACTGAAGGGGCCGCCACCGTTCACCGTCCCCGCGGGGACTCGCCGGCTGGCTGCCCGCCGGGCGCAAAGCTGTGCGAGGGAGAGAAGGCGGGGACGTGTCCGCGTGGTCCAGCCCCTCCCAGACGAAGAATCTCTTCCTGCCTTTTTTTTCTTTTTCCTGTGCATGTTTAGCCTGAAGTGTGCACCAAAAAAAATTTAAAAAATCAACTTCATCTTCTAAAAATGATCTTTAAAAAAATTAGGATTTATGTATTTTGAAAAGGGTGGGGAGGAGGCACCGGGCACCGAGGGGTGACTAAGCCGGGTTGTCTGGGGCTCCGAAGGCCACCGGAGGTCTGTAGCCTTTAGAAAGGGAGCCACAGAGCCCATTTTACCTTGATGAAGTAAAATTTAAAATTACATTTTATATTTGTAAAGGACTAACGGGGAGGGTCCCCGCGGACTGTCAAACGCGACATAAAATGCTATAAAAACCAGGCCACAATCTCTCGCTCACTCTCACACTGGCCTCAGCAGCACAGGGAGCTGTAACCGGGAAGGATTTCGTGCGGGAGGACGTGGCGCGTGGCCTCCCCTGGCTTCCCGGGCACTCGCCCCCTTGGGAAAACATGACCTGCTCCCGGGATTAAATAAACCGTCTGGCAGCTCGTCTCGCGCGCTCGCGAGGAGGCAAAGTAAAGAAAGATTTACTCTCCATCACGGAACAGGGTCCCCGTCTTATTTTAACCGTTGTTACCACGGAAACCAAGAGAGGCAAGAAAAATGAAAGCTCCTAAACGAGCGCACGGCCCAGACCCAGCGGCACCCCGCGTGTGGCCTCGGGGGCCACCTCCGCAAACCCACAGCCACAGGCGTGGGGAAAGCGGGAGACGGGAAGGTCTGGTGGGCGCAGTGCCTGCACGTGACACATGGACGACAGCTTGGTTTCAGTTCGTTTCTGGGCACCGAGGTTCTGGGCAAGCCAGCCAGACATTTTGACGAACGGGTGAACTTTTCACCTTCCAGACCAACTTCCAAGAGCTTACGGTGAGATTCAAACCCACGCGTCCGGCGCGGAGCCTGAACCACGGCGCGTGCTCAGCGCCCGCTTAGCGGGAGAATGAAGATGGACACACAGGGCGGCTCCTGCAGGGGGCGTGTCGGGTGGTGGTGCCACCGGCTTCTTCTTGGAGGAAGATTCTCCTTCAGAGATACGCTTGTGAAAGACGTTCCCGAGCTTGCGGGGGGCCTGGCAGATCAAGCGTAATGAAAAGGCGACGCCGCGGTGATCGGGAACAGAGTGCAAGCGCTTGTTACAAGCGCTGAGTGAGTCACATGCGTTGCCTTATTTATTAATTTATTTTTTAAAATATATCTTTATTGATTTCAGAGAGAGGAAAGGAGAGGGAGAGAGAGACAGAAACACCAATGATGAGAGAGAGTCATTGGTCGGCTGCCTCCCGCGTGGCCCCTACTGGGGACCGAGGAGCCCGCCACCCGGGCCTGCGCCCTGACCGGGAATCGAGTGGCGACCTCCTGGTTCGTAGGTCGACGCTCCACCGCTGAGGCACACCGGCCGGGCAAGTGATGACAGCCTTTGTTCCAGTCTCACGATTCCATGCTGAAGTCATGGAATAAAAGTTTTTCAAACCTTTTAATGTTTGTTTCAGTTATACCTGAAACAAACTCCGATTAATATATTTCCCCAGATGCTGCATCTTCAGCAGGGAAGCAGGGGCTCCCGGGGTGAGAGGCCTCCCATGAAACATTGATTTATCTGCTTTTGTATGAGACCCGAGAAAGGAGGCAATTACTTCTTGAGAAAATAACCAAAATAGATATTAAATTATATTTGAGCATAATTTTGATCTGGATGAAAATTATTTTATTTAACTGTTCCAGTTTCAATTTAGATCTAATTCAAATTGGGTAATACATTTCTCTCATTGCCATTTAGAGACAAATTGCCCATATTTCGTGTATTTGTACATATGTACCATGTGTGCTATTAAGCTTTGGAGAATATTATGAATTCGCAATGAGGATTCTTTTGAAACTACAATAAAAATATTGTTTTCTATTCCCAAAAGCTACAGTTTATGAAATATGACTGTTTTAATAAGTGCTGGAGCTCTCCCATAATGCTCTTGGGTGATTTGCTTGCCCAAAGTTTTCATCTCCTTATGAGTAAATCAGGAATTACTAAAACCAGGCAGTATTTAAGCAACAAACTTCATAACCGGTTGGGTTATGCAACTTTTGCCTAAACATCTTTGATTTTCTGCAACAGATTTGCCGGCGCACATCCTCGCAGCTATGCTGTAGACGGGTCTAAGTTAGGTTAAAATATGTGAAAGCAATTGTTACATTGATGTATAGGCTACATAGACCTTTGGAAGGTTAATCCTGCGTCTTTTATTTTTAACCTGCCTCCCACATCTCAACAAAATGCTCTCTTTGCTTTTCATGCCTTTTTTTCCAAGATTCATTCTCAACAATGTCATTTCCATCCTCAAAGATCTTGAGCGTCTCTTTGAGATTTACCAGGTTAATGTGAACCACCTCCTCGCCTTGGCGTTTGAGAACACGAGATTTCCCTGCAAGGTGCCTCAGGGAGAACCAGGGGAGGGACATGGAGGAGCCACAAATTCGTTCCTCCTGGGCTTCTGGGGTCACCGCCTTGCTGCATCCCCCTGCATGAGCGACCTCACCTTTTCTGAGCCCTTGTCGTCCCACCTTGGGACGAATGAGTTAACCTACAGGGCTCCTCACGCTCCCTCTAGGCTGCAAGTCCACGTGTGTCTGACGTCCAGGCGTGTTTTTAGGAGGCCCTGCGTGTTTCAGCAGTTGCGGCTGCACCCACCACACACTGCTCCGCGCGTCCCTCTGCTCCCTGGCTGCCATTCCCTTGGTATCACTGACTCCTTCCTACAAAGATTCTCTTCTCTTTTCTGGCAGTTAAATCCTCCCAGTTTTCCGAGACTCCTTCCATATCACCCCTCCATGGAATCCTCCCTGACATCTTCCAGCCGGAAATTCTTCTAAATGTGCCACGTGGAGATTTCTGTTACATTGTTTCTTATTGTGTCTCATCTGCTAGACTTGGAACAAAGGCATCTTCTTACCGGCTCTGGTCGCACTCGCTACAATGTCTGGAAGGAAAAGTCCCTCATCCCGATACACTGTGAATGGCTCACTTAGCTCTGCTTAGGGAAAAGGCCCTTAGCCTTCCATTCGGACGCCATCCTGTGCGCTACTTTTGCTTGTTCAGAGATGCAGTTTCCTACTTCTTTTTATGATACGACAGGAATGTGAGCTCGCCCCCGGCGGTAAGACGGGCAGAAGGATGGCAGGGTCTGGCTCTTTCTGTCCCCTGACCCATTATGCAGAGAATAAGCTCCGTGGGGTGAGGTCACCCCCCCCGCCCCGTGTCTAACAAAGGAACAGGCTGCCACTTAGAGGCAAACACCTCAGCCAGTTCCCTGCAATCACGTAATAGTTTCTGCTTGATTAAAACGTGCACCATCTTCCCTTTGCTGAATTTTTTCAAATTTGAATGTTTGGATGGAGCTATCTTAGAAATTCTGTATGTCCCTCCTTCCCTTCGAAAACATTTTCCATCACAAATGAACCTGTAATTGGAATTTGAAAGGTCACTCCCCGATAAGCGCTGCGTGGATGGTAAAGCCGAGACAACCCGCTTCGGCGCCACCCTTTCACCCTCCTTATTACGACGGGGCGGCGTGGGCGACGGAGTCGGCAGGTAAAGGGGCCTGGCTGGGTCGCCCGAACCCGCAGCTCTGGGCCGCTGGCTGTGGTGGCTGAGGAGCTGCGAGGGCGCAGACACCGCTGCTCCGTCACCCAGGCCCTGAGCCAGCTGCAGCACACAGGGCGCACTGTGACCTCAGCCGTTCACACGAATATTTAAAAGTTCACTTTTGACAAGCTTTTTTAAATTTGTTTTTTAGTTTTTATTTGTATCTCCTTAACGCTCTGATCGCAGCCGTCCTGGCTCTTGCTGGCATCTTTCTGTCTCCCACTCCGCAGGATCAGATGTTGTCGGTGATCAGATAGGAGCCACCTTTTAACTCCTGAGTGATTTTCATGGTAAACGATCGGGACAGCCTCAGATTCCTTCAAGACCTGCTCGTTTCTGTTCACTAAGAGGCAGTCGGCCTGGAGTAAGTACACAGGCGGTGTTTTTGTGCCCTACCCGTGTTGTTTCTGCTGGTTTTGTGTGCCTTCATCCACCTAATTTTTCAGATCACTGTAGCTATGGGGTAAGATTTAAAATTAATGTCCTTTCATAGACTGAGGAATAGATGTGTGCAGTCATTCCAAACAACTCCCAAGGCTGCCTGGGTGCACGCTCTCTACAGGTCTTTGTGACAATGTAACAGTTACGCTGTCGTATGTAACCCCTATGAGCAACTGTTACTAACACCGATGGCTGTTGCTGCTGTGAAGGCCAGGAGAGTCTCAGGAGCTGGTCTCCATGGTGAAAATTCAGCCCTGCAATCTTTTCTGTATTACACATTGAAAGAATTTACAGCCTTAAGCCCTCAAAGTTGGTAAAAGGCCGGAAGGGAGGTGTCAGCGCGAGATGTGTTCATCCTCTGAGCACCACGTGTGACTGTACGATCCGGTCCTGCCCAGGAACAGAGCCTGAGCCTCTCCCTGCGACCTGCTGAGAGCCTCCTTCTGTCCACAGAGCTCAGCACCCCGTCCTCGGGCGGCCAGCCCTCTTCAGGCATCACTAATGTCGCCGCTGTGTGTCTGTATTTTCCTCATAGACTGAGGCCCTTGGAAGCGAACCTCTGAGGTCTCACTCCAGCACTGTGGCTGCCACGGACCTGAGGTGCCATGAAATTCTGTTGGCTAAATGTTGAGAGTGAAAGAACAAACAATTGATTCAATGAATGAACGAACAAACGAATGAATGAACGAACGAATGAATGCCTTTCTTTCACACCGAGACAACTGCAGGTGAGGACGGACCTTCCTCCCCTCCCGAGGCAGCCCCGCAGGGGAACAAACCTGGCTCCTGGAGGAGGGAGGGCCATCTGATACCCCGCTGATGTGCTTCAGTTTCGGCCCCCCCTTCCCTCGCCCCTTTGCTGTAAGTCTCTATTCTTGGCTATGAGATTTTTATTGAACTTCTGATATGGGAATGAGCACCATGTAAAATGTAAGCTCTTCCTTGAATGAAATCACGCACACAAAATCCTCCTGGAAAAATGAGGCAAATAGGTGTCCCCGACGGTGGCTATTTATAAGGACCGACCCCCCTCCACCTTTGAAACGCTCTCATTTCCATGACCCGACGCGTCCCCAGCTGGATGTGAGTGAGAGAGACACAGGGTCTCCCAGGTGGCACTTCACCTTGGTTGGCCACGAACGCATTAAAAGACTTATAATGACTGAAAGTATTTTAAGCCACCCTGTAAAATGCCTTTGGATTTCTTTTATCTTTTCACGGGGGGGACTCAGGGGAGAGTGAAGTGGGTTTGATGATGATTGAAACCAGCGAGGGCCGTTGCTGGTCTCGGGGCGTGATGACCGTATTGCTCACCACGGTGGCGCGTAAAGTGACATCACCCATAAATCCCCTGCCCTTCCTGATGCTTCTGAGAAAACACATGACATCATTCTGGCTGATGAACAAGGCTGTGCCCGTGGGCGGCCGGCCGCTGGAGTTACTGGTGTCACTAAAGCATCGATGCCGTAAATCAGGAGAAGTCTGCATTATTGGGAGCTAGATGTTTCCTGGGAAAAAAGGAGAAAGGCCGCGGAAATCAGGGTAATCTGTGGTGTGTTCCCCCTGGATTATGGTTTGGGCGATATGAGGAAAATCTGCGACATTTAGTTCTTGCAAATAGGGTTCCTGGAACTAAGGAGGCCTCCTGGATTCAGAGCAGGGCGCACAGCATCCACAGATGAGAGTTTACCGTTGGAAGCACCGTTTATAGCCCCTTCGATGGACCAGAAGGGACCGAGTGACCTGCGGAGCCTCTGCGTGTCCTGCTCTCTCCTACAGGCACCCACCTCCCTCTTATCCCGGAGGTAAAACAGTCACCTCCTGCTTACGGGCTTGTGGTTGCAGCGGAGTACGGGGGAGAACACAGACTCAGCACCTTGTGATTTAAATACGGGGGGAAAGAACATTAGTGTTTGTCAAAATCAAGTCACTAAAAATCTGCAAATATTTTACACATTAGATGATGTCTATTTCTTTAAATCACAAAACAAGCAACAGACCCTGTGCTGTATTAACTGGAGGTACGAAGGCCCATCCTTATGGCCGGTCATGGAGGTATGTTTCCAGAACATTTCTCACCGCTCCACCAAACCTTCTCCCGAGACACAGGCAAACATCGGCTGCGCTGTGGGCCCAACACCACAGCTTACGGGATGGCTGGCATTACTAAAGAGTTGTACTGGTATAATTTTGGGTAATATCTGTAGTTGATAAACTTGTAATAAATATTAGATGCAAGTTTACTAAAAAACTTTCATTAGATCTACTTAGTATTATTTTACTTTATTATCAGAAATTCTTTCTGTTGCAAACACCAGAAATGGACTCAGATTCCCTTAATTAAAATATTGGATTTTTAGCTTCATCTGAATTGAACTGTAGGATGTATATCTCTTTTCCCCATATCTATCTATCTATATCTATCATCTATCTCTATCTATCTATCTATCATCTATCTATCTATCTATCTAATCATCTATCTCTATCATCATCTATCATCTACCTATATATCTATCTAGATCTATATAATCTATATCTCTATCTCTATCTCTATCTCTATCTCTATCTCTATCTCTATCTATATCTATATCTATCTGTATATTCATTCACTTTAACCAGTGTTCCAGGCCAGAGAGAGCTGGTTTGATTTGACAGAGAGAACACGGAACGAGTTTGTACCCTGGACTCTGCAGTTTATCAAGCATGTAATTACTGGCATTTAGGTATTAAAGGAACGAGTTACTCGTGTGTGCAACAATGTTACCAATGTCTTCCTGAAAGAATTCCTGAAAGAATTAAATCGCACAAATGCAGTTTGTAAACTGCAGGGCACTGAACAAGTGTAAGATATCTGTGTTTCCTTACTTTCAATTTTATAGTTTAAATAACTGCACTCTAGAACCTCCAGCAAAATTGGATTTTTGGAAAGTTCAGCTCAGAGAATCAAAGGAAATAGAGAATGACCTTCTGTCAAGAAGGGGAGCAATCGAGGTGGCTGTGGGACCTGCCTAAGCTCTGAACAACTTAGGGCACTGTCTTCCTGTGCGTGACTTCAACTCACAGATACAGTTTTCCTCAATATACATGTACATGTATGTGGAGTATACACACACACACACACACACACACGAAACTCTTTTACTGACGAGGACCTATCTGTCATCTACCTACCTATCCATAGAGAGCTCAGTCCCTAGCAGTAAAACAGTTTAAAGGAGCTCAGCAAAGTTCTCATTTCTCTGGTTACTACTTTGATTTTTAAAATAAAAGTTTGAAACATTTAATGTTTTGACTGACTCTGACGTGCAGTCTCCCGACTTTCCCGCGTTCCGCTCCCTCCGCTCCGCCTGTGCTCCCAGCAGATGCTCGGTCTGTCACCAGGCACTCCCGTCGGCACGATTCAGCCCCAGTGGCTTTCAGATTCTGGTTCCAACGTGCCAGGGAGATCCTCGCATGTCAGGAGCGAGGGGCCAAGGAACACAGGCGCAGCCACTGGGGCACCAGCCTTTCCGTCAAGGCTGTTTTCAAAGAAAATGTGTCCCGGAAAGCGGGAAATCCACCCCCTTTCTCAGCCTGTCTGCTCCTGTTCCATCCGCATCTGAGGCTGTTCATGTCCTCGCCTCCGGCCACCTGGTCCCTCCTTACTGCGCCCTCCCCACTTACAACTGAAACCACAGACGACTGCCCCGTTGTCTGGGGCTAGCGTTTTGGGCCACACCCCCCCCCCACAACCGTGGAGAAACTGCTCCTTTGTCTCTGACACTGACCATGGCTTTGGAAAGGTCTGAGATCAGCCCAAACCCTTCCCTGGTGGAATTTAATGCGCCGTTTCCCCCGGGAGCTACTGAAGACCCTTCCCGTCTGGACTCCAAGGACAATCGCCGTTTGTCTCCGTGGATGGTTCTTTGCCCAGGATTTGTTTTTGCAAAGCGGGACTTTTCTGCTGGGTTTCCTTTGGTTTCTCTCTCACCCTCGACAACCCACTAACTGCTATTTTCCTTTTGTCAAAATTAGGCCATTCATGTGTTCAAACTTTTTGGAATGTGTCCTTTCTAGCTCTAATCACTATAAAAGGGGAGTGGGCACTGATTCTTCTTGTAGAAATAAATGCGATCAGAGAATTGTGCAAATAGAGCACAATAGAGTTCATCACCTTTAGGGAACGGCCCAGGTCTGGGATAAACACATAAAGTAGCAGCTGCTCCAGGCACAGCACCACCTCTGAGGCTGGAGCGGGACACGCAGAAGCTTGTCCCGTTCTGAGATATACGGGTGCCCTCTGACCACCACCCAGCAGTCGGGAGAATTTCAACAGTGAATTAAGGCAAACCTGCCCAGATTTCTTAAGGATAAAAAAATACCAGTCTCTCACAACATTTTGGACTATTTATTTAACTATTATTTTTAAACCACTGAAACTAATGAGCTGGTCTCTGGTTTAAGAAAACATCTCCAGTGTTTATGATTTAACAGCCCAGCCTGCACTGACCATGCATTTGCTGACGTAAATTTACTGCAGAATCGCTGGTTATTTTAATTTACGAATTGCCGGTACTCGCTGAATGTGCGGCGCAGCTGTTACTCAATATTAGAGGGACATTTTAAGCATCATGTTTGTGCGTGATTAAAGACCATGTGGAAGCAGACGTGGAGAGATCAGTTCCACGAGCTATTTCAGCCTCACGGTTACGCTTCGGTGCTTGGGAAAAGGGGACCTGAAGGTGTAAGATGCGTCCTGGTCCCTAACTCCCCTTCTTAAGAGCAGTTTTGAAACATTTGGTGTAGATTTGGTGCAACAACAAAAATACATCCCACACCTGCTCTTTTCTAGGAAACAGCCTGGACACTGGTTCACAGGCGCCTGTCACCTTCGACCACATTTGCTGGGGGAGGAACACAGTTGTTTTAAGTGAATTCATAAAATCACATAAAATATTTAAGATGTTATTGTAAACCTAGTACAATCCCTTATTTTTAAAAAATGGAAATATTTTGCTCCATATAATAGAAAGTCTAACACACGTTTTTAAAACAAGGCAACAGCAATGACTTACCAAGTCTTTCTTCAAGGGTAGAAAACAAAGATTAATGGGGTTCGGCAGCAGGAGAGTAACCGAGCTCCTTATCCCAATTTCTGTCTCCCTTACGCTTACGTCTCTACCCCTGTGGCCTATAACAGCTTGACCGAGGCTTCGTGGAGGAAGCCCCGTGTTGCGCCCCGTGGGACCCGCTGATGACGGCGGCCGCTGACCCCACAGAGTGTGTGACGTCAGGGAGCCTGCCGTCGACGATTATGGCTCACAAAGCCCATCTGAGCTTCATTCCTGCAGGCCCTGGACTCTTAGGAATTTATTCCAGGAATGAGTGGAGGGAACGATTTCCCCTTGGTCAGCTGTCGGAGGCCTGCTTTTACGTAGAGTTTTTCTAGGATCCTGAAAGGACTATGCGGGGCAGTTTCCCGCAGGACCTCAGTTCTGTTCACGGCAGTTTGAGGGAAAAGAAATGTCCCGAGTCTGCCCTTGGAAATATATGCATGGTTTCTACATAAAGTTGCCTGTTGGTGGAAATCCTAAGCAGAACGGTCTTGTCTGAACAGTGAGCTCTGTATGGGCTGGGAAGAGGCTCCTCACTTTGCAAGACAATAAAGTGATGGCCAAGGAAGATTAAGAATTTGGCAAAACACCAAATCCAAGGAGCTCTGGAACCGTTTGCACTCGCTCCCCCGGTGAGTTTCGGGGATAGATTTCGCTCGGATGCATAGCTGCCCATAGAGCCTCTTCACCCGCGTCCAGGACGGTGCGGGTTCAACTCTCCCCACGAGGAGATTCGCGCTCCTGCTGCTCTGACCCCTCCCCCGACCTTCCGATGCGGCAGCCCCAGGGTAACATCTCCCCACAGTGTCAGCCTGGCGGACACCGGAGGCGGCAACGCCCACCCACCTGGCCGGTCCTGTTCTTTCAACAAGTACTCACTGAAGCCTCCTCCCGATACAAGGTGTTCACTTTGTTTCTTTAAGGCTCAACCCACAGGACCAGGCACCTTCAATATAAATGAATTAAAATATGTTCTCTGCACTCAAGTAGCTCCTGGTCCAGTCTCAACGGATGCACGTAATTAACTCCAAGAAACTGGCGCCAAGAGACTGCTTGTTAAAAGTGCCTGTAAGACAAGTGTCACAGGATCTCACTTATATGTAGAATCTAATGAACAAAATAAACTGGTGAGTAAAATAGAACCAGAGGCGTGGACGCATGGAACAGGCTGAGGGATCTCAGGGGGAAGGGGCTGGGGCCAGAAGAGATGAACCAGAGAACTTACATGCATGTGTGCAGAGCCCAGGGACACAGACACTAGTGTGGAGAAGGCCTGGGGGGGGGGGGGCAGGAACCTGAAGGAGGGGGCAATGGGGGGGAAACGGGGGGAGATGTGTAATACTCTCAACAGTAAAGATAAAAATAAATAAATAAAAGTTCCCTGCAACCTGACTCTATGATCTGTCCAATATAAAGTCCAAAAATAGTGATGCCTTCTGAACTGAGAAGAGGGTGTGGGTGGTGGGTCCCCCTTGAAGGTCCTGGACTCCTTGGAGCCTGGGAATGTTCCGAATGAGGAGGGTGATGTTCAGAAGTTATTTCAGCTTCCGGAGATTCTAGTGGCTCACGTGTGACTGGGGCCCACACGCTGGGGGGTGTCTGTGAGAACGAGGTTCACTGAAAGGCCACCCAGTCAGCGCTCCCAGGGATGGTGAGAAACCCAGGACCCGCCCGGCAGCCGCAGGAAGCCCTCCCTGAGGATCCTGTCCAAACGCAGCAATTTCCAGACACTGAGACCTCTCCCTGTCGGGCTCTAACTCACGTCGACGCCTTGGGCTACTTCGGTCGCAGAAGGATGGACGGGGGCACTTGTGGCTCCCCTTTTAGTGTTTTAGGCAGACAGCCAGGCGAGGTGGCTATTTTTTAAAGATCACGCCCAGAACTCACCAGAGAGAAACTGTCATCTCCCAAAAGTCTCTGACGCTGAGTGTTTGCGAGAGAGACAAAAATCAGCGGGGAGAAGGGCTCCGGGATCACGGCGTGAGGGAAACGCCCTGTAACCCGGCCGCCGCGGCGCTTCAGACCGACGGTGATTTCACCTGAGCGCGTCCTACCTCCGAGCGAGCAGGGCGATCTCTAAAGAGAAGAGGAACTTCAGTCTGGAAGTTTATGATGCCTCTCGGATTTCACGGCACAGGAGCAGAGGCGGCAAGGACCCGCGGAACTTCATCTCCCCAAACTCCGCCTGCGCCCCACTCCTACCCCTGCGCCCCACTCCGGGAACCCCACAGCCCACGCCTGCACTCAGCCATCCCCCGGGGGCCTGAGCTCTGTCTTGCTGTCTTGTTCTACGCCGGTGCCTTCCTCTGGGGGGTATCTTCACGTCACAGAGCCCAGGACAAAGCTACTTTGTATCCACAGAACTCACTTTGTGACTTCAAACTGTTACCTTTCCTGCAGCAGTTACTTTTTCATCTGTGCGGACCCCTACTGTTAACAATACACTGTGCAACAATAAATATTATACTGGGTTTATAATCTCCACAATTTAAAAGTTTTATTTTCGGAGTGGATCTGTATGAAGCTGGAATTGTTGCCACTTTGTGAATGCCCATTTTTAATAATTCACTCTCTAATCACTGTCAAACAAATGACCTGCGCCTTAACGGGCTCTCCAGACATTAGTTGCTATTACTGTGAAACTCGGTAAACTCTAATAAAGGAATTTTACGGGCAGAAGGTTTACTTTTTAAAGAAGATATATTACACAGAGCTCATCAGCTCATAAAAATGCTACCCTGGGAACAGAGGATGATGTATCTATTTCTAAATTACAGCACCTTCCTGTCTCCTTCACATGAGATCATTCTAATTTTTTAAAAAATAGAGTAGTTTGGAGGGAGTCATGCTTCACACTTTATTCCATTTGAATTAATGATCTTATTTACTTGGACCTTGATTGTGTACTTGCCTCGCTTTCTACAAGTTAGTTCACGAGAGGCGGCCAACACAGTACCAAAGGGAAATGTTCTTCACTCCCTCTCCCGGTGCTCAGGAGCCTGGTGTGAACTCCACCCGAGAAAACGTGTTTGGTGGCTTCTCTGTTCTCCCAGGCTCCACACGGGAGCCGGAGGCAGGCTGCTCGGAGCACGACTTTGTAGGATTTTACTCCCGAGCACGGCAGTGTGTGCCCTTGATCTGGGAAGCAAAGGAATTCTCAGCTCCAGAGCTTTTGATCCAACAAAGAAAACTGTCCCCTGCCACAGAATTCAGCGTCGGCTCAGCTGCGGCCCCCGAGCCCCGGAAGAGCCCATAACGTCGCCCGGCAGGGACTCGAGTGAGCTGAGCACAGTAAATATTTTCTCCGAGCAGCGATGTGAATGAAATGAGAAGAAGGTACCCAACAAACCCCTATACTTCTAGAAGGAATTAATTTGGTGTTTCTCAGCTAAACCCAGGCATGAACCCAGCGCAAGGCCAGACTGCCCATGTTTTTGGTGCCGTGTGCCCCACGAGGCCAGGAGAGGGGCCAGCGTGAGAGCGGCGAGGGGCCCGGGGAGTCAGGCCCCCCTCGGTGCAGCTCAACATCAGAGCGCCCCCCATGCCTCTGTGATAACGGGAACAGTGTGGCCCTGAGCTACAAGGCTGGCAGCGGGCACCGCAGGCCGCGGCTATTTGAAGTGCCAGTCGGCTGCGGCTCCGTGGCGGTCAGGGCTCGTGGACTGAGGGAGCCGGCATCCCCCCCGCTTTGTCTCAGGTAGAGCTGGCGTTTCATACACCCACGGGCCACAGGCAGGTTGTGGCAACTGACCAGGGTGAGGTTTGAAACGAGCTCCTCGCCATGGGGGAGGCATGGGAATCAGCAAACCTGGACCATGCCAGGCGATCAGCCACCTGGAAAACCCGGGTCTCAGTCTCTCCATTTTATACAACCCATGTACAACCAGGAACACCCCGACCGTCACGATTCAAATAAATAGGGTCACAGAGGGCTTGCTATGTTCTGAATGGTTATGCACCCCCCCAAAATTCATGTATTGGAATCTTAATGCCCAAGGGGAAGGTACTGGGAGGCGGGGCCTTTGGAGGGGATTAGCTCCTGAGGGTGGAGCTCTCACAAATGGGATTAGAGCCTTTGTGAAAGAGGCCCAGGGAGCCAGCTGTTCCCACCACATGAGGACCAGACAAGAAATCTCCCAACCCGAAGAGGCCCTCACAGGACCAGGGCTGCTGCCCGGATCTGGAACATCCAGCCTCCAGAACCGTGAGAAATAAATAAATCCCTGTTACTTATAAGCTCCCTGGAGATGGCGTTTGGTTATAGCTGTCCCGGTGGATCAAGACAGGGCCCTGCTAAGCTGATGTTTCCAAAATTCATTCCTTCTTGAGATTTGGGGGGACAGTTAGCTATCATTGCACACCCCCCATCAAAGATGTGTCTGTTCTACACCAAGCCAGACAAGAAATTCATCCCCTTTGTCTTTTTATCCACAAAATAACCATAATTACAGTCCAACAACAGCAAAATAAAGATCATTAAACAAATAATTACTACTTCCCCCCAAAAACAAGACCAATAAATAAATGCAACCCCCCCCCAAAAAAACCCAAACAAATAAAAAACGCGACCACTCTAAGACCTCTGTATAGAGCTGAGTCTGGTGACTAGTTTGGGAGACGGAGCTGCATTGGCTCTCGGGTGCCCCCGGTCTCCCCAAGGCCCCCGGCAGCTGTTTCTGAGCATGAGCTCCGGCTCCTGGCAGCGTTGCTCTCGCCTGGTCCGCCTTTTCTTACCTGCTCAAGAGGCCAATTGCTTTTCAGTGCAGAGTACACATAACCCGCACTCAGCATCCGGAGGGACACCCCAAAACTCTATAATATTTTCTTCCTGACCGTGGTCCATGTGTCCCAGGTCTCGCTATTTCTTCCATCTCAACCAGGAAGGAAACTGCTCATTTTTACAATAACTTGATTTTTAAAGGCTCTTCCACTCTTTCCCTGTCGCCTGTAAGCTGAGAATCTGATGTGGAATCATGTGTGAGGCTCCTACTAGGGGCATGACCAGCACCCGCGAGAGCAGAGACCTGGAGCAGGGGCCCCAGTGGCTGCGGGGGGCTGGGGTCCGCCAGAGAGGCTGCGCCCACCCAGGGAGCGGGGGCCAGCGGCAAGGGGCCCCGGGCAGCGGCCCCCAGGGGCTGCCCTCCAGCCTCACAACAGGGCGGTGGACAGGCCCGGGATGCAGACGAGGGGGACTGACCATCAGGGTGTTTCTTAAGGTTAAATCCCTCAGGGAAATGGGAATGGCTCTCACTTAAAACCCCTCCTTCCCCGACTGTGCTCTCAGTCTCCTCATGTTTCCCACTTACGCAGCCAGCTTTCGTGTTACCGCCTTTTATTCATTTGGTGAGACACAATGTTGCACATAAATAATAATTATGGCAAAATATCAACATTTTTATTAAAGTAAACACAGGAATTGATTCGGTAGACCTACTCATCTATTAATCTCTTAACTTTATTAAATAATCAGAAATAAAATTCTGGCATCGATCTGTTCTTTTAAATTTGTATTTATTACTCCTGATTGAATTAATGTATTGATATTTCAATTTTTAAAAAAATGATAAATTTCCAGAATTGATCTTGTTTAGCTCCATGAAATTAAGCACCATCTTTCTCTGCCTCCGACACCCCCTTTCTTATCTGTAGTCGGCATCTTTTCAAAAACAGTTTTTGTTGTTCAAGAGGATAATACCAACTCCAATTTCTATAGATATTTAGATTTATAAGCAGGTCTTTTATTAACATATCTTAATAAATATTTTTCATAGTAATTATCTTCAAATCGTGTTGATCCGTTGTAGATAAACTTGAAACCTGAACGGAGTGTCTCGCTACATATTTACTCAACCACTATCTATTGAAAATCATGCCGCAAAGATATTAATGGCTGACACTTGCCGAGCGTTTCCCACGTGCTAGTACATTAAAGGGATTATCTCACTGGACCCTCGAAATAACTCTGTGGAGCAGGTTCCATTATCATAGGTTTTTATGAGAAACTGAGGAACAGGACAATTCAATGACTTGCCTACGGTCCCAAAGCAAGTGACTGGTAGTTGGTATTTTAATTCAAAGGGTCAAGTCCAGAGACCATGTTTTTAATCATTACGTGCCAGATGGGGTTTCCAAAGAAGAGTAGGGCACAGCTCTGCCCTCAGTGGGTTACAGACTGTGGGCGCAGTCAGGGACCCACAATCATGGGGCAAATCTGGCCTGCTGCCTGGTGTCAGAACTCAGGTTTTGACACCTGAACTCAGGTTTCGTCTGTGCCTTGTCTGTGGTTGTTTTTATGCTACAAATGCAGAGTTGAGTAGCTGGGACAAAGATGGCATGCCTTCAAGGCCTAAAATATTTACTGCCCAGCCCTTTTCAGAAAAGTTGCTGACTCTTTGCATCTGTTGTCTTATTTCCAGTAGACGATCTAATTTTTCTGTGGGAAACTTGGTAGAAAATTGCAACTGTAAATACAGGAATTGCATGTATCCATTTAATAACAACAACGAAAAGCGATACTCTCCAAAAGCTTAGTGGCACTCAGACACGTTTAGGGAATTTTATCTTTCCTCTACATTTTCTTAGAATCTATCTTCCTGAAGTCAGATAATTCAGAAACCGTATGCAGGAGGGAAAAAAGAGGAAAGAAAAATAACTTTAGGTGTTTACGAGAGGCACTCAACCCATTAGCAAGTCAGAGCCAGAAAAGACAGTGGCCCTGTGGACGGCCCGCTACGGAAACGCTCGCTCCCACCACCAGGGGGCGCTGCCGAGAGGCTCCGGGAAGGTTGTTGGGAGGAACCCAAGGCTTCCCGCTCCCCGGCTGACGCTGCTGCGGCCTGCAGGCTTCATTTTCTCTGTGAGCCTTTTTGACCGTCGGTGTCTTTGCGACTCATTAACCTGGGGCAGGTGCTTTGCACTCTGAGCACCAACACATCTCATCAGGATGAACTGGGGCAAGGCGGCCTCCAGAAGCACAACTGGGCCTCTGGGCAGCAGGCGCCGTTGGGCGCCTCCAGGTGTTTGCCAGTGGGCGCCTCCAGGTGTTTGCCAGTGGGAACCCACAGAAAGCCGGTGCAATTCAGAGCAATTTCCCTGGCAGTCCCCGCTGCCAGGCGCACTCACCTGCAGGCGTCTGCCCTCAACAGGTGCGCGCCGGGCAGTCCTGGCAGCGAGCATCCTGCGCGTGGAGACAGGACCCAGCCTCCCAGGTGTCCTGAGGAGCGGGGGTAGCTGGAGCGGGCAGGGAACCGGGCAGGGAACCGGGCAGGGAAGGTGCCAGATTGCAGCGGTGAGTATGGGCGGGTAAAACTATTGGTTAACCCTCTCCTGCCTGCTGACTGAAAACTATTTGTATGCGTGAGGGGCCGGGAATCGCCACTGAAGAGAAGAGTTGATCCTTCACTGCTCAGGCGGACAGTTTAATAGCGGAGCTTTCTGCCAACTGTCTCTGCGTCTGATGCTGAGAGTCCGACCCTGCAGGCGGCAGGGACGCTCAGGGAGGCCCGGAGAGGGGGGGCAGGTGCCTGGGCCCCTTCCTCGGACACAGTTCCCCCAGGGCCTTTGTTCCTCCCCTTCCCCGAAAAGACCACCCGAAGAGGGGCCCAGGGGCCAGGGTGGGTTCATGCTCCCGGCTCCCTGTCCTTGATTCCTAGTCTCACCTTTGTTCTCCCTCCCCTCGCTCTCCTGTTTTCACTCCTTGACGTAATTCTCTTTCCCTAAGTTCCTTAACGCCCTTTGTCACTTTCACGCAACTTAACTGGCTCAAATAACTATAAAATTAAGCAGATCCACGGTCCTGGGACGAGGTGTATTTCTAGCCACAGATACGTTTTCACCCAGCTCTTAATACCGATGTGCCCGTGACGTACCCCAGCGGGACACGTGGTAAAGGCTTTTAGTTTTCCGAGGCAGCCTTTGTGACGTCCTTGACAATGAAGTAGGAATGTATGTTTACTGCTGCCAAAGCCACCATCGTTAATGATTAGTGGGAACGATTGGTTTTAACAACCAACCCTTCTCCGTCGAACCAAAATGTGTCTTGGTTCATTTGTAGAGTGAAATTACAGTTCCCCTTAAAAAAAAGCCCGAACCAGGGAGATAGCCGTCTATTTTGTTTTTACTCAAGTAGGTAGACAGAGGCCTTGGCTTTTCTGTCTTGCCTGCTGACTTGTTTCCTTCATGCCGTGTTTGCAATTTAAAATCATTACATTTATTCATTTGCTTAATGGATTGTCTCTCTCTCTCTTCTGCTTGACTCTCAGCCTCAGGAGGCGGAGCCGTGGTTGATGTTTTTCCATAATGTCTGGAACAGCGCCGGGCTCGAGGTCCACCCCAGTATTTGTGGAGTAACCGAGTGAGTGGATCCATGGACGCATTAACATATTTAATTGGAACGTGCCAAGTGTCTGACGTACGAATCACTCACCCAAGTACATGGTAAATGCTCAAGAAAGGCTCCTTAGCAATAACCAGTGTCCAGTTCCTCCAAATGTAAAGCCAGGGGCTGAACTAGCTCCAGAACGTACAGATGGAGGGTCCCCCCTGCGGTTCTCAGGCCGGCGGGCACTCCTCTGTGGACGGCGCAGGCATCACTAATGCCTCTGAATACGCGGTCACCTAATTCACGGTCAGGTGCCACGCCGTCCGTCTTGCAGCGACACCCCCGCGTCCCCTCAGAACAACTTCGTATTCCTTCTGAGCCGGGACGCGCGTGGCCTGCAGGGCAGCCGAGTGCGGTGGCCGAGAGGCCCTGCCCCTCAGACGGTAGCCTCCCTGAGAGCGGGGGAAGGGCCCGCGTACAGATCCTCGCGTCTCCGGTGCCTGGCTCACGCCGTCCACGCAGAGGGGCCCCGGCCAAGCTTCGCCTCCTCCGCCGCTGGGCCCGGGGTTGGCTGTGACGGGCCGGGAATCACGGCGCACAGACACCTGGCCTGCGAGGAGCAGGCGTCCTGACACCTGGGAGAGCCGCGGACAAGGCGGGGACATCGGCGTCCCCGGGCGTGAAAGGGACCGATGGCGTCCGAGCCGGTGGACTCATCCCGCCTCTTTGGGATCAGGCGCCAGTCTGATGAAAGCTGCCGGCTCGGCCTTTAAAAACTCCCGCAGCAGCTGCAAGGGTGAAGCTGGCAGCTGGCGAAGCGCCAGGAAAAGATTGGGGGAGGGGGTGCAATCGGAACCCCCCACGAAAGCTCTCCATGACGTGCTGTGAGGCCCGGAGGAGGCCAGGCTCTGGTCTGTGCGGGACGCTCGTTAGCGGTGAGTTTTACTTGACCACAGAGCGAAGGTCCCGAGGCGGCACATTTCCAGTGTCCTCCCTCGACGCTGCTGGGGCCCCGTGTTCCGAAAGGTTTCCTCTGGGTGGACTTTCTTCCATTCGCGTCACAGACGTTTTGAACCTTCACGAGAGGCATCGCGACTGGTGGGCGAGAGTCCGGCTCTGGGTTTACATCTCGACTCCGCTCATTAGTGACGGGAACCTGAGCAAGTCACTCCCTACACGCCGGGCCCTGACCTGTGAACGGGGCCTAATAAAGGCCCTGACGGTTTACATGGAGCTTGAAAGGCGGGACCATCAAACGCACATGAGACAGTGTCAGCTGTGGCCACACACCGGAGAGGAACTCCCCAGGCGTGTGTGACCTGTGGCTCCAAGTCGGGAGAAACGAGGCTCCGAGCCTGCCCCAGAGCGCGCGCTCACAGCCGGCGACCAAGAGCTCGGACGACGAGGCCGACAGCCACACTTAGAGTAACGCGCCCGCACAGGGCCTCGGAGGAGCCCCGCGAGGGCACCGGGTTCCCCTCATAAAGGTCGACGGTGTTTTCTCAGGGAGCAGCCACCGGGCCACTGAAGGACAGGACGGTGCCGTGGTGGCCGGCGGGAGGGACGGCGTTACGACTGTGCGACGGGGGCCGAGGCTTAGAAATGCGCCGCCCCCGGGGCTGCCCCGAGGCCTTGGCGTGAGCCCCGGGCCGCAGCCCCCCGTAACCGGCATGAACATCGCTGGGGTTTCTTACGTATTAGTGAGAAAACGACTGTGAACGACAGAGACCACGTCTCAGCACAGACAGGGGGTTAGGACGAGATCTGGGCTCAGACGCGGCTCCGCGTCTGCGGGGGAGCCAGCTGTCTGCCCTCCGGGCCCCGGCCTCTCCTGATAAAAGCAGACGCGGCAGGACCGGCCTGCGAGCACGTGTTGTCTGAAAGCCGGCGGCCAGGCCGCACAGGGCGGTTTCCCTCTGTCACCTGCGATTTCCGAGGCCGTCGGAGGAAGAGGCCCCGGGGGCGGTCGGCCGCCCAAGCGTGGGGCGCAAAGGGCCGCGCGTTCCCTCGTAGAACGGCGTCGCTCCTTAGGGAGGCGGCTGCCGCGAACGGTCAGCGTCACGGGGGAGCTGCGTGGCCTGTGTCGCCGTGCAGAGTCGTGACAGTCCCGTCACATCCCCGTGACAGCTCGTCTATAGCTGGACGTTGGTACCTCTTACTCCCTCCGCGTTTCCCGCCCAGCTGGGTCAGACGGCGGCTCCAGTTTTAATTTTTGAGGAGCCTCCGTGCTGTTTCCAAAGCGGCTGCACCAACTTGCAGTCCTGTCCAGGGCGGACGAGGGTCCCCCTCTCGCCACGTCCTCCCCAGCACTTACTTGTTGGCTTTTTGACGATAGTCGTTCTGACAGGTGGGAGGTGATTCGTGTTTCCCAACAAGGTGCTGAGCCTGTCTTCGTAGGTCTGCTGGTCCCCCGTGTGCTGGTCATCCGTGTGCTGGTCGCCCGTGTGCCGGTCGCCCGTGTGCTGGTCGCCCGTGTGCCGGTCGCCCGTGTGCCGGTGACCCGTGTGCCGGTCGCCCGTGTACCGGTCGCCCGTGTGCCGGTCGCCCGTGTGCCGGTCGCCCGTGTGCTGGTCACCCATGTGCTGGTCACCCGTGTGTTGGTGACCCGTGTGCCGGTCGCCCGTGTGCTGGTCGCCCACGTGTCTTCTTTGGAGAGGCGAGAATCCGCAGCGGGGAAAGGACGGTCCCTTCAGCACGTGGTGCTGGGAGAGCGGGACAGACACACGCAAGAGAGTGAAACTGAACCACCTTCTTACACCACAAATAAAAATAAACTCAAAATGGATTAAAGACGTAAAGAGAAGACCTGAAGCCGTAAAACTTTCAGAAGGAAACACCGGCAGTAAACTTTCGGCATCAGTCTGGTCTTAGCAATAATTTTGGGCTATGGCTCCCTAGGCAATGGCACCAAACGAAAGATTTCCGCACATGGAAGGAAACCGTCAACCAAACAAAGACGACCTGCTGAGCGGGAGGAGATGTTCACAGATCGTACACCTGACACGGGGCTAATAACCGTAATATACAGAGAACTCAGACAACGCGCCTGAGAGGAGCCGTCCAACCAAGGCCTGGGCGGCAGAGGGAGCGGGTCCTGGGTGGACAGTAACCGGGCGGGCGAGTGGTCGCAGCTGGCAGCCCGGCGCTTTCGGTCTTACCGCCGAGAGCTCGGCGGCCGTGGCGGGAACCTTGTGGAGACGGCGGTTGGATGCGCGGACTCGCAGACGTCTCGCCGGGGACGGGACCCGAGAGGTCACCACACGCAAACACTTCATTTTACAGACCAGGGAACGAACGCCAGGGAGGCCCGGTGCTCACTGACTGCGGAGCCTGTTCCCAGATCGAGTGTTTCCTTCCCAACCTTGAAGGTCACGGCCCCGAAAATCCCCGCAGTCGGGAGAAATTACATTTGAGGAACTTGTGACCCCACAAGGAAAATAGTTTGGGGAGTTAAGACGGCGAGGGACTGGGAGAAAGCGACTCTTATTGTTTCATGTTTACTGACATAAAGTAATACAGGTGCCGTCGACATTCACTTTATTTTATGCCCAACAAATTTGCAGCGATGGGCCCCTTCAAGCTGGATTTTTTATTTACTTTTCTGAATTGCTGTTTGCTCGGCAGGCTCTCCCTCTGCGACCACTTGGTCTGCACATAAATGACTTTATCTATCTCCCTGACGTAAAACACCACTTTCAGACACAACGCCTACGCCTGTGCCTGTGGCCCTCACTTTTCCTCTGCCCTCCTGCCCGGTGCACCCGTCTATGTCGCGACACCCCCTCTCGTGGCCCCTCCGTGTCCATCGCACATAGAGACGCCCGAGGCCTGCGTTTCCTTTGCCTGCCCAGCTCCCTTCACCTTCCTTTTCTTCGGCAGCACCCCTCCCTCGTTCGTGGCTCAGGCCTGAACCTGGGAATCGCTTTTAGGGCCCCGTCTCTCCCTCGGCCCGCTCGTCACCGGGCTCGATGCTCTCCGACCCCCCGCGTGCCCCCAGGCGGTCGGCGTCCCCCACCTTCCCGCCGCTCTGTCCCTGCCTCTGGAGGGCCGACCGCGAGCTCCACTGGGCTCGGTTGGAAAATTGCTTAAAACTTTTTGTTTCCTACTTTCGGTGAAACTGGAACTCGGGGCTGTCGCCGCCCAGCCGCTGCTGCGATGCCCGTGACCCAGGAGGGAACACGGGGACGCCCAGAGCCAAAGGCCGCTGCCTTCCCGCCGGGAATCCCACCGAACGGGTTCTCTGCCGAGGTCAGGCTCGCCCCGACGTGTCGGTTCCGGGAACAGAAGCGCCCGTGGAGCCGACGCACCGAACGCCGAGATGCTTCTCGTTGCTGTTAACCCCCAGTCGGGGGCATCTTCCCTTTGCTTTCGAGAGAGTAGGAGGGAGGGAGAGAAACGTCGACGTGAGAGACGCCTCGGTTGGTCGCCTCCCACACGTGCCCCGGATCAAACCTGCAACCCAGGTACGTGCCCTGGGCCGGAAATCGAACCCGAGACCCTTCCGTGCGCAGGCTGGCGCTCTAACCACTGAGCGCACCGGCCAGGGCTCCACACGCCGAGACCTCTGAGGGCCGTGAACCAAGGTGACGAAACCATGAACTGACGCAGGGTCCTCTTCCTTCCTTGACAAGCAGGTCTTCAGAACGACCCCGGCGGCCAGGCCCAAGTCCATCATTTTCACTCTGCCGATGAGTCGGCCCAGCCCTCCTCCCGCCACCCACCCCGCTCTCCGTAATCGTAAATCCGTGCGTAGGGTCCTGTTTCAGTTTTGGGGCCTTGGAACCGGCAGGAGGGCACCAGGTCCACTTATCTCGCGTCCCTAGTTCCGAATTTCCCTGGTTCGGCGCCTGCGCTTCCCCGTGGAATCCCCTTCCTGCGTCAGGCTGGGGCTCCGGCGGGACCCCGACCACAGTGCTCGCGGCTCTAAATCGCTCCTGTCGCCCTGCGCTAGGGGCGTTCCAGCGAAGAGGTCATTCCCCTTTCTGACAAGCGCCCCCGTTTTGGCCGCTGCGCCCTGACGGTTCGGTCCATAGCTGATTTCACCGACCAGACGACACCGTCGCCCTCAGGCTCCACGGAGCGCCCCGGAGTTTTCTCCTTGATTTCCTTTCTTCCCTAAGGACAGCTCTTTGAGGAAATGATCTCCAACTTTTACATTTTTATGGTTTAACGCTTTACTTAATGCGGTTTTTTTAAAACGTACATTATGTAAAAATTAGGAAGACTATTTGAGGGGGGAAAACAAACTTAAAGAAACAAGAACAGAAGAAACATCACGTCTAATCCCACCTCCCCAGGATCTTTCCTCCTTCCCTCCGGTTCCTGCACAAACGAAAGCGGCCGCTCGTCGCCCCGCCCCGCCCGCTGCTGTGCCCGCTGCTGTGCCCGCTGCTGCCCCCTGGGCCCCTCCGGGCCGCCCTGCCCGCCGGGCGTTATCCTGACGGGCTTCATTTCTAGCTGCGGAGCCCAGACAGTGAGAGTTCACGAAATTCGAGGGTGACACCCCAGGAGCCGAGGCCCGCACCTCTCGCACCTCGCGCCGTGGCCGCGGAACCCCGTCTCCCCTTCTGAAGATGCTCAGCCCTTATCTTTCCTCCGGCGCTTTGCCTGGATTTCATCTCCCGGCTCCACAGGATCCCGCCGGCCCGCTGGCTGCGCATCCGGCGCCGGCCGCTTCCCGTTTTGATCCCCAGAAATCCACCGTCAGTGGTTCTGATCAGGGTGCAGTGCGTTCGCGGCTACAGCAGATGGTGCTTTTTGAAGCCGTGTTTCCACACGAAGCGGCGTTCGGTCCCGTACGCGGCATTATCGGAAAATCAAACATGTAATTATGCAAATGTGCGTGCCTTCACAATAATCAACTTTCATTGTAAATGGCTGGTGCACATCAATTTGATCCTGTAGAGCCGCTGTAAGTGCGGTTTAAGTGGCTTTTCAATGTGCCCAGAGGCAACACAAATGCATCTCCGGAATATTAATAAAATCCTGAATCTTTGAGACCCCAACTGGAATCTCATTGCTTGTACTTGATTGAAACAAAATGCTAATCCTTTCCTTTAAAAAAAAAAAATCTCCTTTGTTATTTAAAACACTGATATTAGTATGATATGAAGGGCCATTTCATTTTAAATTGTATTTTAATGTAGTTGTTAAAATAATGCCTAATCATACTATATTCAGTCTTCACAATGCAAATTTGATGAGACACGAATCCAATCATTTCGCAACAATGAACTCAGTGGCGTATTTTAACCAGTCCGGTGTTTCTAATTCCATAAATTTCTGTCGCCAGTGGCTGTTTACCGGCTTCCCGTCGGAGGCATCGCTGTCCTTTGTGGGGACGTGGACTGTGAATATTCATGGTGAAGACAATGGACGTCTTTAAAACAACAACGGAGGGGAATTCTGAAACTGAATTCCCGGGAGCATTTCTGAGCAGGATTGTGGCGTAGACGCTGGAATTCATTACTGAGCAGGGCGAGGGTGTCCCGCAGTGGACAGAAGAGCGCCCGCCGTCTCCCCCAACTCAAACACGCTCGCGCATTCTGCTGCGGTGAACGGAGCCGATGGGCCGCGGGCGCCGATCGTCCTGGGCCACAAAGCATCTCACTGTCTCTTCAAGAGAAGAGACTAAGAGGCCGAGCAGAGCAGAGCAGTGCAGGGGACCAGGCGCCGACCGGGAGGAAGGGGACCGCGCCCCCCGTGTTCTGTTTCCGGTCCCTTCCCTGCAATCTGCCTTGTTTACCGGGTTTCCTATAACGACGGGTTGTGTTTTCAGGGGCCGCCCTCCCTCGTGAGGCGAAACACGCGCCCCTCCCTCTGGGCTCGTGTCCGCTGGCCCCCACCGCCCTCTCCCTTTCTGCAGAGCGTTTCTTTCTTTCAAGCGTGGGGTCCACTCGGCGCCCCCTGGTCACGCCCTGCTGTGAAATCTCAGTGCTGCTTCGTGACTCAGCGGCCCTGACGCACCGCGGGCCGCACTCGGGGGCCTCCTACTGCGGTCACTTTGGGGCCCGTTTGCTGTCCTGCCTGCTGAGTGCAATTCTGTATCGAAATGACGTTATTTCATCTCTTTCAGATTTTGTATCTGTTTATCTGACTCATCTAGATCAAGATAAACATGTAGAGAGGTGGGCAGGGGGCAGGTGGCCTTTTTTGCTGCTGTTTTTTGGGTGGCGCGGAAGGCGGGCCAAACCAGAGGCTCCTTTATTGCTTAGACGTGTATCTACGACCACATGTTGAAACAAATCTCATGGACTTGTGTCAGAAAGTTTAAAAATAAACTATACTGAACTATCCCTTTTTGAGGCTCTTTAAGAGCTTAAATCTTCCCTCCAGTTACCCTCATAGGCATCAGCTGCCCAGGTCCGCGCCTCCTCCAGGCCACGCCAGCTCTGTCCTGGACGGACGAAGCTTGGCCGGGTGGGTGAGTCATTAAAAATGCTGTGGGTTTGGTTACTTCTTCCTGTTGTGGGATTTTCACTGTAACAGCGGCACGGTCCAGGACTATTGACATGGCACACGCGTGTGTGCGTGCAAGCACACACACACATGCACACACACTTGCACTGATACAGCTGTTGAGTCACGTTAGCCGCTGTTTGTACAGGTCACGCTGGGGCCTGGCCGGTGGTCCGATTCCGATCTGCACGGCTCCCCCTCTCCGTCCACAGTCAGGGCCCTCGTGGTCACTCCTGAGCCCGGGGTTTCATTAAACACCATCCTCCTGTGGAAGGTTTAGGGTTGACCTGAGGATCCTACAAAAATTCCTATCTTTGAACTATGCATGAATAAAAAAATTATTTCATTTAGACTTTCTAACTGACTGGGTATCTTTTATATAAACATAAAAACAAGGTCCAATTAGTTTTTGTTTGTTTTCCCAGTAGCCCCGTTTGCTTCGATAAGGTGGGATTCATACCCGATCTGAACAATACGTTGATGTTTCGAGCAGTCCTCCTAATCTTTATCCGTAAAAATCAATAGCATCTCCGGCCTTTTGACTGCTTTTTACATATGCAAATATAATGACATACTTTTTTCAGCGTTTGGACTTAACTTTAGGCCATATGACATTTGAAGCTCTGTTTGGAGGTAAAAACATGACCCGGCGATACACAACTGTAGCACTGATTTTCATACAGTAACAGGAAACGTAGCCCCGGCAGAAACTGCTTCTGTATCAGAGCTTATTTGTTACAAATGCAACTACCAAGGTCTCGTGGGTGACAAAGCTTTAGTTAGTGTCACTTTGTTTCCTAATGTGACTCAGCCCTCATAGGAGCAGGATTAAGAAGCAAAATACGCTCCTATAAATGCCGATTTTAATTGCGTTGCTGAGGCGTGCGGGTGTAAGCACCCACGTCAGGCCCCCTCTCTGAAGGACTAAGTGGGAAACTTAGAGGGGAGAAGGCACAGGCTGTCTACCAAAGCGCCTTTAGATCAGGAGGAAACATGGTCATTTATGGTAACTGGCAGCCCCTCCTGAGGCCCGTGCCCCCCGCCGCCGGCGCCCATCAGGTGGGTGACGCTCAGTAATCCTCGGTTCTCGCCCGCGGCTGGGGAATGAGAGCAGCGGGCGCCGTGGGGGGGCCTGGCCCGGAGACAGCCCTCGGCCCGCCTGCTTCCAACCGAGCCCCGTTAGAAGACGCCTGCAGGGGCTTTCGCACATAACTTTCCCGCCCCCTCTACTTAACTTCTGTGTGTGTTGTTGTTGCGTGTGATCCATCGCGGGAAGGGGCCGTCCTCTTTCTCAGAAGGTCATGAGGAGGAGGCTGGGTCCTCGAATTAAAGACCCGCTTTACCCATCAGACCATTTCCCGGGGCCCATGTCCCTCCTCCGAGCCCTTGCGAGACCTGTGCTCCCTCGGGGGCACCTGGCCCTCCCCGCGGGTCAGAAACCACTTCCCCTCACCTTTAGACAGAGGTGGATTCAGAGACCCCGTAGGTTAAACAATTTCTCAAAGGTTAGCCAGGGGCTGGTTGGAGAAACACATCAAAGCGTGGATTTCTCTTTCCCACCCGCAGCTGTAATTGCCAGACGGAGATAAGAGCTGGACGCCGTAGGGACGGTTCTTGTTTAGAAAAACACACGACTTTTTTGTTTGCTTCTGGTTTGATGGAGTGAGTCGGGTTTCTGAGCTTTGGCTGTTTGGAGAGGGGTGGAAACAGAAATGATCTTTGTGGAAAGGGGTGGTTTTAATTTTGACACGTTGCCTCGTTGCTGCAAGTGAGACGATTATTTGGAAAACTGGTTCTTATTCTACAGCAGCTGTGCGTCGTCACAGCTATTTGCACAGACGACCTGTGTGTCCACTTGGCTACCTGCTTACATCAGTGGGAAGAGCGGCATTTAGCCCTCCCTATAAATGTAATTATGCTTTTTGTTGTTCGAGTTTTAACACAAAATCCTTTATATTTTTACTGTTTTATTCCACTTTTTATGTTAAGAATATTCAACCCAACAGGAAGGATGCAAGAGCAGCGAAATGAGTTCAGTTGCTTCTACATCTTGATTTTCTAGAAGGAAAAGTTACTGCTGATCAATGTGAGTTTTTAAGTTGTTTTCATTTCTCTTTAATTGCTTCTTAATTTCTTATCGATCCGCCAACTAAAGGATTATTGTTTGATTTGCGGAGTGAGCCAGCAAGATTGTCTGGGTGAATGAAATCAGCCGACCTCGGCTCCTTGGCTGGAAGCTGGGCTGTGCAATCGCAGGCGCCCTGTGCGCTCGGTGCGGGGAGCGAGCGGGGGAGGGCGGCCCAGCCAGGGAGCCGCGTCCCCTGCCTCCCGTTTCCACCCATTACGGCGCCTTTGCCGCGCCCACCGGGCAGAGAACCTCGCAGGAAAACCGAAGCCGTCCCCAGAGCCCAGGGGTGGCTCCACCGTCGTGGGCTTTTCTTTCTCTCACTCTAGTCTTAGGTTATGGTGCGGAAATGTCAACGTCAGTCATCAAACCAACTGTAATGCGTAATTTTCAGTATCAACTTTTGGCTTGGTCTGAGCCCCCTCCTTTCGGACCTTTCTTTGTTTCCTTCACTCCATCCTTATATTAAAAAAGAGAGAAAGAGAATCGGCGGAGCCTGGCTTGCAGGCCAGGAAGGGCAAGAGCAGGACAGTTTCCAGTCCCTCCGGCCCGTGGACGACACACGCCGAACGAGGAGGGGCCGTGAGGACTTCGCCTTTCTCTCCGGGAGGACAGCGGTGTCCCCGTGGGCCACGGGCGCAGGGCTGACGTGTGATAATAGAGACAGGAGTGTCCTTCCTCCGTGCGCAGAGCGATCAACAGCTTCTCGTGCAGTTTCGTTCACTGTTATTCGCCATGAAGCCCCCGTGCGACGTGACAACTGTGGGCCAGCGTCTGGCCGCAGAGCCGGCGCTAACGAGCACAGTGGCGCCGCTGATTAGCTGGATCCTGGTCGCCTCCTTCACAAGGTGTCGGCGGGCGGGGGGAACGCGTTCACCAACAAAGATGAAACTGGAGAGAGCCGCAGACGACCGACCTGCGGGCTCCTCTCCGCGGACACGCCCGGGTCGCCGAGCGGCCGCGTGCATCGAGCGGGGGCGGCGCAGCGTATCCGGAGGGACCCCGCTCCCTGGACGCCCCGATCTGCGCGGCCCTAGGGAGGGCTGGCGTGATGTCTGTCCGTCCGAGGCCCGGTCGCGGTGAACACGGCGAGGCGATGGCGGAGCCCTGAGGACACGGAGGGGAGCCAGGTTGCGCCGGCCCCTCTGCTCCAGTCCGTCCCCCAGACATTCGTTTGCTGCTCGGAGCACAGGTGCTTGGAGACAGAAATACGTTCTGTCACGTCAAGTTTTTTCCTCCTGGACTTGGAATTTCACTCTGACGGGTTTTTAGATAGCAGTTTGTTTGTTTTTTTGGTCACTGCTGAGTTCTAGTGGATACTGAAGTGTTTCCATGTAGAATGTCATCCCCATCGACAAGGAGGGTTCTCGCTTCACTCCCCGTGGACCTTTCCCCGGCTCCCCGCTTCTCAGGGTGGCCGACGGGCCGGAGCCCCATCTCTGGGGGTCAGCAGGACGGGCCCAGAGCCCTCGGGGGAGCGGGGCCCAGGCCCACGGCCTCACGGACTTGGCTTTCTGCCCAGTGTCCTCACAGGCTTTCACGTCATATGGCGACTCCCATCGTTTAAAAAAATATATTTTTATTGATTTTTAGAGAGGGGGGAAGGGGCTACAACATCATTAACACCAAGCCTGAGAAAAGCCGGGCTGGAGAGTAGCAGACCCCACGATCCTCTCACACACCCCTCCTAATTTTGGGGACTGGAGAACCTGAAGAAAAGCCCGCGACTATCCTGTGCTTCCTGGCACGTGGTCGGCAGAGGTGCCACCTACGGGTTGAAGAGCTAGTAAGCCGGAGACGGATGCGGTCATCTCATCGCACTGGCCCCAGGGCCCACGGAGGAGTCTTGGGACTCGACGAACATGCCACCGTGGACTTGTTATTTGGGGAAGAATATAACAGCTGTGGTGGATCAGGTCGGAGCTTTGTCCTGGATTCACAGACGAGCTGGGCTGGCCTTTGGAGGGGTAACCGAGGGCCGCGGCTCAGCGGTGACAGAGAAGCCACCGGGCCCAGCAGACCCTTCAGAGTCTGTCCCTCAGCCTCGCCTCCCTCCCTTCTTCCTCCCCTCTAGCGGGAAACAGAAAAACGGCTTCTTTCCAAAACAAATGACCGCCCATTTTAAGAAGAGCCTCTGCGCCCACAGCACCCGGGGGCCCCTCGCCCTCGCCGAGGCCGCTGACTGTGCCCCTCGCAGCACTTTCGTCTGAAGTTACGGCGCATATTCAGGGCACCAGTGAGCAAATTCATCACATAAAAGGAGGAATGAAAACCCATCACTCTGGAGTTTTGCATCAGCCACAGTCGAACCACCTCATCTGGTCGCAGTTTGGTCAGCCCGGAGGTCGCGGTTCGGTTCCCGTCGGGGCACGTGCCCAGGTTGCGGGTTCGATCCCCAGCAGGGGGCGGCCGGGGGGCAGCCCGTCGATGTTTGTCTCTCATCAGTGTTTCTCTCTCTCCCTCTCCCTTCCTCTTGAAAATCAATAAAAACATACTTACAAAAAGTTTTCAGAATTGGTTAAAATCGCCCCCGGTTGTGTCTGCAGTTCGCCGACCAGTTTTGCAAATGAATTAACTAGCGTAACCGGCCGCTTGCAGAGCCGGTCGCGGGATGATGAACGTGATTACTCAGCGCTAAGGCGGACGGCGTCCTTCCCTCCCTGCGACAAGCACGAGTCTTCACTGTCCCATCAGCCAGACGCCCTGGCCTCTGTAAGCTAATTACTGACGCGTTCATTTAAGGGGCTTCACTCCAAGGCCTCCTTCCCTTATTTAACTCCAGGAAGCGCCCCCGCTTTCTCCGGCCGCCGGGGTGAGCGTGTAAAGGGTCCACTGTTCATTCGCCGCGAGCAGAGCCGGCGTCGGGAGCTGTCCTTAGACGGAGGCCCAGGCCCCGGCCCCGGCCCCGCTTACTCGCCCTGGTGATAACGGACGCGCAGCCGCGGGGGGCTGAGCGAGCCCCGCGAGCTCCGCAGGAAATCTGGGGCAGTGAATCTCGGGGCTGGGCTCCTGCTGGGGACCACGAGCCTGAGAGGACCACAGGCAGACGGCCACGCGGCTGCAGCAAGTGGCTCTCACTCGACGGCAAGGCGGACGTCAGGCCCGAGGAGGCTGTTTGGATAAAGATGCTGCTGTGTCCGGGGCGATGGCGCTTCTTCCAGCCAGACGCCGAGAGGGCTGCCGGGGGAGCGATGCCCCCCCCCGGCCCATGAGGACGGGCTCCAGGCGTTATCTTCTGCCAACATTTAATATATTTTTTGAAAAAAAGTCACACGACATTGGATCACCTTGGCCGTGACGTATAGTGTCAGAGCCCCCGCGAGGGGACCGTGAGAGGTGACTGGCGGGGCCTAAGGTAAAGATTAACTGTCACGAATTAGAGGAGAGCCACTGCCGCGGTCCATGACTGAACCCCCCTTTGAAACTGGGGGAGAATTAAGAGTTTAAAATCACAGCGGAAGGAGAGCTGTGTGTGCGTGTCGGGGGGCAGTGTCCCTTCCTCCCCTTTTTCCGTGAATAGCAGGCGCTGCAAGTCACACCTGCTGTCTGCAGAGACGTGACTGCGCTGTTTTAAAAACAGGGGCGTGATAAACGCCCTCACCTTGGGGAAACCTTGTTAACATTTTTATTACGTGTTTATGTTTGAATAACGGTACTTTAATGTATCTTTCTCTTGACTGGAATTCCCAGAGTCCTTTTAAGAGTAACCTGGCCTGACAGCCCAGGAATTTTGAGATAAAGGAAAGACAAATTAGGATGCGGCCTGCGGGGGAAACGCGATGGCATCGGAAGGTTGCGGGGTGAAGAGAGCTCGAGCACAAAGGACTGGGTTTCCTCCCGGGCCGTTTATGTAGATGTGTGGAAAGTGAGATCAGCCACGCACACGCTGCCAGGAACACGCTCCGGCCCCTCCCCCGGGCCCCGGACTCGCCGAGCCGGCCCCGCGGCACAAACACGCACGCAAACCAACCGCCTCCCTCGGGACAGCCGACGCCAGGCCCGCAGGGCACGCGCCCCGGGAGTGAATGTGGATCTTACCGAGGAAGGGAGGGGGCGGGACGGAGCGAGGGACTCGCGGCGACGACAGTGGGCCGTCGGCTGTGGGTTTGGTGAGCGTGCGGCGGGCCCGCTTTTTGAATTTTAGCACCGAAAACGGCGGGGGGTTCTCGGCGCTTCCTCAGGCCTCTGAGATGCTACTGAAGTCCTGAGACGTAGGGAAGTTCGCCCCAGAGGTGCCGGCGAACAGAAAACTGCTGGTCGGCGTGCCTCTCGCTCCCTGGCCCTGCTGGAGTCGTCGCGCTTAAGCACCTGTCCGTCGGCGGCACTCGCAGCATCGCAGCGAGAGCTCCTCTTGACTCTGCAATTTCACTGACTGACAGTTTAATATCTATTTATTTTCACATCTGACACCAGTAAAGACAGGCTGGCATCACGAACGTCAAGACATTCTGCTGACAACTGTATTTTTTTTCCATCGTTTGGGGGGGGGTGGAGCGGGTTCAACATCCCCACGGAAGGGATTCTCTCAGGCGCCGCGGCTCCAGCGGGGACGGGATTACAGCCCAGACGCCGCGCAGCAACCGAGGGCCGGCCACCTGCTCACGGCGACGCAGGGGCGGGTGCGTTCGGTCCCAGACCTGCTGGTAGACGAACTCCGGAAGGAGACGGGCAGTTACGCTGTTCAAGTCGCTCGGACAGCGGCCGTCACCGTGGACTGTGGGAACAGCGCTTTCCACGCTGAAATTCGATGTGCAGACGGGGTCCCTTCCCTTCGGCCGCTCTTGTTTAGTCTCTGAAACACAAACGAGGTCCGGCTCCGTCCAGGCCCTGTAATAGCGAAGCCGTCGTGAAATAAGAGCGAGATGGAGCCCGAAAATCCCCAGCGAGGCCGCGGCGTCGCCCAGCATTGACCACACGTGGAGATCGGGACGCGCACACCGGGCTCCGTGAGCAACACAGCTCGTTCGGCTCCCACGCGCCGAGCGCCGGGAGGAGGTCGTCCGTCTGTCCCATGGACGCCTGCTACGGACACAGAAACAATTCCGTGTTACTGCCCCTCCAGTGGGGCTGGGAGACAGTCGCCCTGCGGAGGTCACTGGACTTTTCCTCTGGAGAACGTTCTCCGGCCGCAGGCACCGTCTGTCACTCACAGACCGGCCTCCCCGGCCGCCGGGAAGGAGCGGCTCACGGCCAGGCCGCGGACGCACTGGCTTATCGCCTCTGTCGTCCAGGATGGACGTCTGCGGCCGCCTCTCACCGCCCTCCTCCCGACGGCGTCGCGCCAAGTGCCCCGGGAATGAAACGTGCTCCTCAGGCTGAGACTTTGTTCTTGGAGCCTTCCCTCCGGAAATGAGGCACGAGATGGATGGTAGATTCGCCACAAAATCACATTAATTCCGGTTCTCAGCAATTACAGCGTGATTAGTGTTGTTGATGAGCTGACCTCATACATAAGTGTTTTGGAGCCACCCGGGGGGTTGCTGTTTGTTTCTTGCTCGATGTGTGTGTTCGGGCTTCATTTATGGCCGAAATCGGACCTGGGTGTCCCCTCTCCTGCTGCGGAGAGCGTACAGGGAGGGGTGGAGAGACGGGGTGACTGACGACCCCGACCTCCAGCCGGCGGAGCCCATCTCGTCCGCACATTCCCACAGACCGACCCGACTCCCCTGCCCTGAGCTCTCACCTCCCACCTTCCCAATCCCAGCCCGTGACTATTTTTATAATTGGCCTGCGCGCACACACACACACGTGCACACAAACATGCACACACGCGCACACACATGCACGCACACGCACACACGCGCACGCACACACACGCACACACAAACATGCACACACGCGCACACACATGCACGCACACGCACACGCGCACACACGCACACACACGCACACAGGATCTGAGGACTGCCTGGGTCGGCCCTTAGCCTGGGAACCTTTCTCCGGTTGCTAATGTCCACCTTAGACACTGGTTCTCTTCAAACGGCTCATTTAATCTTCTTTTGAGGAGAAACCTCCGATCTGCTGCTGCGAGCACGTGTGACCACCAGGCATTCCCAGAACCGCAGGGCCAGGGGGCTGGTGGCGGAGGCCGGACGCCCTGCAGAGGCCGTGACACCTCTGCTTCCGGCCAACTCCCTTCGCCCCTGGAATCCCCGAGCCCCCCGCTGTCCGGGTCTGCGGCGCGGTCCCCCCACTGGAGCAGCTCTCTCTCCCGTCACCTCCTTCAGCTGCTTGTTTTCCTCCCAGAAATCTGTTTTTGCCGTTTCTCCCCGAGAATCTCCTTCTTATTTGGGGGCTTGAGGAAGGAGAGGCAGGTTGGAGAGAAAAATAGTCTGAGCGCAGTCCACAGTTTTGAACCCAAGCTTTCTGATTACATCCCAGTCTCAGGCACCCTAATCTTAGGTGTCTCCCCCGCAGCACGTCCCCCTTGAACAGCAGGCACCGTGGACGCCAGGACTGTGAAAGACGAGTGCGGGGCCCAGCCAGCGGTTGGACGCACACAAACATTTCCATAAAAAGACTAATCTGCCCACGCATCCCAATCAACCACCCACTGAAAGCGGATGGAAATAAAGTGGCAGGTGCTTAATGCCACGAAAATGCCTTCATCCTATGGCGCCTCGTTGGATGACGCTCTGTGAAAGCGCCGATTGTCCCCGCCGCTACTGTGCTGTTAATATTACTAAATGTAACATCGATGCCCACAGAGAGGCGATGCTTATTTTTCATGGAAGCTCCATGGTTCCAATTTGTACCAACTGGATATTAAATGACTCACGAAAATAATTCATAACAAAGGGCAAGAAGAAATAATTTATGTATTATAAATTGGATAATGTGTGGTGATGATCGCTAAGAGAAACTGCGTATGTTTAATGTTTATTTTTTTCAAAAAGATGTGTCCTTGAATTTAACTAGTTTGACTCAATTCGATTAATTTAAAAAAAACACCGCACAGAGGCGCAGATGAGGGATGGGGTAAATACTATCGAGCTAATTTCTAGGGTCTGTCTCTGGATAAACAGGTTTGACCGAAGGGTCTCTTTTCCAGCAGTTGTGCATCTGCGAGCATCTCGCCTCCGAGGAGGCCTCCACTAGGGCTGCACCGCAGGAAGCCTGGGGCTCGGGCGCCCTCGCTTAGGCGAAAAGGAGCCTGGGACCTGCCTGGAAGCAAAAGCCATTACGCGCCTCTCCTCCCACCTCAGACAAATAAGACGCAGAGCCTCCCGCTGGCACCAGGCGGCCGCGGCCTGGCTCTCATTAGCTCAAATCTGTGGGAATCTGTAGACGCTGGGGTCACCCCACCAAGCTCATTAGGTGTTTGCGTGAGGCGTCCTCATGAGGAGCAACCCTCCTCCGGCAGCACAGGCACAACACAGCCCGGGTCGCGCTGGGCGTCGGGGTGCCCACTAGGCCTCCCCGGTACTTGGTACGTACTTAGCATTAAAACAGACCGAGGACTGGTTTACCCACGTCATTCAGATCCTAAAAGCTGCATATCCGATCCCTTTTCATATGTACTTTTAGTCCTGAAGGCATCCATTTGTTTACTTCCCATTTCTGAAAGTTTTTTGGGGGAAAACATTCAGTGACTGGTGTCAAGTATGCTAAAACCGTGTAAAAAAATATTCCTCCAAGGGATGAAGGCTCAGCCACACACCTCCGGCTGAACTGTGCTTTAGAACCAGGCCCGCACTTTTCAACGTCCAGGAGGCTAGAAAGCGAACTCACCCGGGCTCCCTCGTGTCACTGTAGCCGCAAGGTGCCCAGAGGTGCTCACTCAGGCCCAGGGCAGGCAGGTGGGCAGGACGCCGGGGCTGGGCCCTGTGGTTTGTTTAACGTGTTTCGTCGCACTTGTGAGATCCTGGGGAGCAGTGGGGCAGCTGGCGGGGGGACGTGCCCTGTGCGGTGGAGAAGTGTCCCCAGGAATGAGCCAGCAGGCCGACCGGCGGGCGTGGGTCACGGGTGGGCCAGCGTCTGCAGCCTTGGGAGCTCCCGGCTGCCCTTCTCCCGCCACTTCCCAAATCATTAAGACCATGTGGGAAAGATTCCCCCTTGTTACACGAGGATGCCGTGGCTAAAACGCCAGGCTGCTGCCCCCTGACCTCTCCCGATACAGGTGCAAATCCTGACGCGGGCGCAGAGGGCGGCCTGCCTTCGCGTAGGGAAGAAGCAATTACTTAGCGGCTGAGAAAAAGCCTAATGTGGTTCTCAGAGGCCCCTAATAGCCGCCCGACATCTGGCTATTATTTTAAATGGATTTAAAACTCATTTTAAAATCTCAAATTCAAATAATATGGCATAGCGTAAGTTATCATAAAGGTGTCTGAGATAATTCTAAATGTCAGTTTAGCATATTTCCCCATGTTGGTTTTCTAGGGAGAATGGATGGCTTCTTTTATGAGGAAAATGCCATTTGGTCAGGCGGAAGGGACAATCATACTGAAAGGTCAGTTAATATAGGGAGGTCGATGTAGTTACTAGAGTTCAAACCTCACTATATCGTCTTTAAATGAGAGCGTGCACTATTTTGTGTTTTTTTCCCCTATATTTTATTTTTCAATTACAGCCTGCATTCAGCATTAATTTGTATTAGGGTCAGGTGTCCAGCTCAGTTGTTAGACAATCACATACTTTACAAAGCGATTCCCCGATATTTCAGGGAGCACCTGGCACTGAACAGTTACCACAATATCGGTGACTCTGTTTCCTGTGCGGGGGGAACAGAGGTGAGGGGATTGGAGGGACTAACTGGTAGTTACAAGTAGTCAGGGGGATTTAAAGCAAAGCGCAGTGTTCGCTATTTTAACCAAACGATGCACAGCAGGTTGGCTGCTTACCTCGTTTGCCCCCATTTTTCCTACCATTGCCGACCCCCTCGTGTTTCCTTTTTTAGCTTGAACTGTGTTGTCCACCGTGTCTGGCCATCCCGTGGCAATAATCTGATGGCCTCTGTTTTTCGGGCAGTGAGGCCTCACACCACACGCATATCGACAGCAGCCCTTCCTGTGTCACCAGAACCGAGTTCCTTTCTCGCCCCAGAAAGATGAGAATTCTCTTAGAAGCAGGGAATGAAACCTTCTAAAAAAACCCCCAAAAGCAGAAAATCTGACAATTTAGACCTACGCCTTGTTTCAGGACTCAAGATTTTGCCCGTGTGGAGGTGTCATAACAACTGGTTAAAATGAACAAACCCTTCTGCTTACAAAATGAGGCACCACTGTAGTAAAGAGCAACTTGTCTTCATTCTACCCCTAATCCACACAAGTGTGCACACGCACACACACACATACATGCACACACACACACGCACACACACACAAGCACACACACACACACACATGACTTTGACTAGTTGTTACCTGAATTGGCTATAAAACGACTCTATAGAGATACAGAACTGGTCTCTTTTGGGGGGAAAAATATTTTTTTCAATAATTCTGGTTTTTAAACTAAAAATAAAAAGTTATTTTGTAACTATTTTTGCAATGAAAACCATAAAGATACAGTTACTAAGAATTTACTTAGACTTTTGCCCCTGATATAAAACTTCTCTACGAGATTAACAACCAAAACCATGACAGATGAGTTATAGTAAAGTGAAAAATTGGAGTACAGTGGTCATTTGTTCAAGAATGATTTTTGCCCTAATTTTTCCGTGTTTAAACATTTGTGTTAATGGGACGTCATCTCAGCCTTGACTTCTTAACTCACAGGTACTGACAGTAACCAAAAAAACCCCCAAAACAAAACAAAAAAACAACCCTGAGGGCTGGGGGAGGCAGTCACAATTTGCTTTTAATTTTTGACTGGTGGTACCAAGCGAATAGAGTATGAGAATTCATCTCCCTCCCTCCCTCCTCCCCTCCTCTTTGATGGGACATTTCCTCAGACACATCCCCACCGTGGGCAGGCCTGAGACGGCCTCTCCGTCCTCGCCGCCCGCCCGCCCGCCTGTCCCAGGCAGAGGTGGCGGCTCCGGCTGCTTCTCACCAGGGGATCCTCAAACCTCCTGAAGCAGAACCTCCTGCAGGGACCTGGAAATGGGAAGCCCTAGTCTCCTCTTCCCAGGAAACTAGCAAACTTGAAGACGACATCTACATGCACCAGAACACTCTCGTTTTTCTGTATTTAAACCGAGCTTTGTTCTGGTCGATGTGAATATAAAAACACCCGCCAGACTGCTTCAGATCCAGTTCCAGCAGGTTCACTTCACTTTAATCATTTCACGTGCACTGCGGAAAGCATGGCGTTGACGGGATCGGCTTGCTCGGCACAGCCCATGCCCGCCCGAGCATCCTCTGGACACTGCGTGACTCTGCGAGTGTGTCCTCGGGTGCCATCACGCACACACGATTCCCAGGCCCCTGGAGTCTCAATCCTGCAGGTCAGGATTTCCGGTTAGGCTGTAAGAGACCCTCCCCCGAGGAACTTCAGGCAGCTCGGCTAACACGCTCTGGGGCTCGTGGATTTACGCTCTGACGTCACTGTCTTGAGTCAAGGTCTCCAGGATTTCCCCAAGAGGGGCGATTGCCAGCCCCGAGCCCCGCAGCATTCTGTTTGTCTATTTCTAATGGCACGTATCATGTTGTATCTTGAATTACATTTGTTTTCATTTATTTTATCTTGATGGCATTTCAGGGCAAGCGGCGGCCACCTGTCAGCAGAGCCCGAGGGTAATGAAGCAGGAAACCAGGGGCGGGTGGGGCTCGGGCGCCAAGGACCGTGGTGGCAACACAGGGCTGCGCTTGCGGCCCGCCCACGGAGCAGAGCGGGAGACGCGGCTAACGGAACAGGACACGTCAAGCCCACGGGGGGCGCCTGTGAGAATGGAATCCACGGGGGACGTGTGGTTACAGTGGGAAGACGCTGATAAAAAGCCTCTCGTGGGAAGTGATGGTGGCAGTCACCTCGTATCGTTGTGGCCGGACTCTCGTCACCATTCTGAGGTCTTGTTCTTTTTTTTTTCTTCAATCTATCTTTATTGTTGAAAGTATTACAGATGCCCCCCCCTTCTCTCCTGCCCCCGTTGCGGGTTCTCGTTCTGAGGCCGGGCATCTCACACTTTCGTCCGTCTTAATGGAGGAGTCAGTTCCACATGACAAGTGAAGGGTCCTATTTCTCACACTGTCCTAACGCCACTGGTCTTTCCTGTTTTTAAATCTCCATAGCAGGTGACACACAACTGAAGCAGCAAATCACATCTGAATGGACGAGCAAATGAATGATGAAGTCCACGTGCGTTTTCCCTTCGAAGGGGTAACGACTCACATCTTTGCTCAGACCTGGTGTTTGGTTGCGTACACAAGTGTAATCTGCGGTGGGGCAGCAAGTTCTCCCATTATACCTCCTACTGCCTCATTAGTCTCCGCCAATTAGCAATACGTTTTCCTCAATGGGGTACTTGGAATCATTTCGGTGATGGTCGCTCATAGTACAGGGGGGAGGCCGTCGCGACCTGCTCCGGGCTGGGACACATTGTTTCATTCCACTCCCCGCAGGCCCGGGAGAGGCTGAGCTGTATACAATGTTGCACGTTCCTCTCGCAGCCGCGTTGCTTTAAACGGCTCTAAGGCAGAATCAATGAAAGGAATGACATGGGGCGATGCCCTTACAGCGGAGAACGTGCAATCAACAGGAATGAAGAAAAAAGTAAAGAGAAATCTTGAACGTATTTAGTCAAACTTTTTTCTTCTTCTTTTACTTTTCTTCTTAAATATAAAGAATTGCCCCCTGCGTGTCCCAGAGGTACAGCCGTGTTACTCCCGTGTCACCGCTGAGTCACCCGTGGCGGCCACCGTGTGCGGGTTAATCTGCTCTGCGCCGCGTGGGCGGGGACCCATCAGGAAGAGCCCGCAGCATCACTCAGGAACAGTCTTCCCGCCCGCCGCCCCCATTATCTCTCTTTCTCACCTTGCCCTGTTTTTCTTCATGAAATGGTAGTTTTTCGCTCTTGGTGAGACAGTAACAGTTCAGCTCACCCCAGATGATGGGGAAACATGTGTGCCAAGGCGTGGGTACGGGTCCGAGCGAGCAGTGGAACCGAGTGATTCTCAGGCCGAGTGTGTGTGTGTGGGGGGGGGGATACGGAACCACAGAGACTTTCCAGGCTGACCGATCCAGCGAGGACGGTTAAATGAAGCCAGGTAGATGACAAGCATTATGAGCTGTGCTGTGTACAAAACACAAAGTGTTAGTAAAACCTGTCCCCAGCCTGCAGTGGGACCTCGCCGCACCTGGTGCGCACAGTGATTTTAAAAGACAGATCTGAGAGGAGGCAGCAGAGATGTGGTCACGCTGCACAGGAGCACGTTCATGTTTATGGATAAAAAGTCAGGATGGCTTAAAAAAAAAAAAAAAAAGGTAGGGAGGGAGCCCCGCGCCTGCCTGTCCGCGGTTTACTTTCCACCACGCGCCGCTGCTCACCGTGGCAACCGCAGGGGGCCCGGCCCATGCGCCCCCTGACCGTAGAGAGAGACTTGGGGCGCGAGGAGCGACACGCGGTGGTTTCCACAAGCCCACGGGAGAGAAGTGTCTCCGCAGAGCAGCCCTGGGCTCCGGCTTCCTGCCCCGCGGCCGCGTGGGGATCGACACCCTGCGCCCAGGGGTGTCCTTCTGGGGGAGGGACCCGCCTGGGGAAGAGACGAGCGGTACCGGGCTCTTGTCCCGCCGGGATGCACAGGGCACCTGGGGGGGCCGAGGCAGCCGCCCTGCGGGGAGCACCCCCAGGTCCGCCCGCCCGGAGCGGGGTGCGCTCGCGGTCTCCCGATTTCCTGCGCGGTCCACGCGGGAAGGAGGCGGGGCTCTGAGGACCCGACAGTCGCCCCCTTCCCTGCGCCCGGCTGCCGCCTACGGGCTCCGCACTCGCAGCTCTGCACCCCCGCGGAGGGCTCCAGAGCCACCGCGTGACCAGACGACGCCCGCGAGGCCTTTCAGACCCGCACGGCCGTGTTTATTTTGCAGGCGTGGGATTACTCACTCGTGCATAGTTAGGACAGGCAGGTCTCTTCCATATGTTATAACAGGTAAATTTTTACTTGGAGATCATAACCAAGGAACACTTCCCCCCTCCCCCAACGAAAGTAATTTAAATTGAAGTAGGACCCTCTAATACCACCATCTGCACGAGTAAATCACTCCCAGGGTCATTAAATATGCACATCTGATCCTAAATATGCACATCTGATCCTAAATATGCACATCTGATCCTAAATATGCGTATCTGATCCTATATATGCACATCCGACCCACGTGCGGCGCGGATGAGCCGAGCTTCGTGGAAGCAATATCCTGATAAACCCCCACGGCATTAGAGAGGAAGAGCGCGGCATTTTAGGTTCACGCAGATACACATAAGCGCGGGGAACGACATTTCAGCGGTTCCATCTTTCCTAGAAACACATTTCATAGACTTTTCCTCGTTAATTAATACATTTTTACCAAATAGCATGACCCACGTTTTTCTGGTCTGACATGCGGTGTTGGCTTAAAGCCTCGCCGGCTATTTTCACGTCGCGTGCACGTGGGGATCCGTGAGCGCTGCCGGTTCCCGCGTCCTCCGTGCGTGCGCGGGGCGCAGGGCCACGCGGGGCACTGAGGCCGGGGCGCCGCCTGCGCTCCTTCCAGCCAGACGCGCCCCGCGGCGCAGCTGTGCACAGGCCGCGGGGACCGAGGCCCAGGCCTTCGCTGGGTCATCATGGGATACAGCCCCTAACACATACAAACCCCCGTAGACACAAAAGTTCAAGCTGAAATGAATGATTTCCTAATTTGGATTGGGATTTGCAAAATATCACATATTTAGAAGACAGGATTGAGTAGACTTTCTTTTTTAAATTAATTTTTATTAGAGTTGGCAGACAATACGGTTACTTTCAGGTGTTCAACACGGTGACTCACCATGCGCTGCCTTAAATGCGACCCCGCACTCGGCCTGGTAACCACCTGTGGGCAGGCCCAGCTGCTACAATATAGCCGACTGTGTTCCCGTGCTGGGCACTGTCTCTGTGCCTTATTACTTTGTAACCCAAGGTTTGTATCTCTTGTTCCCCTTCACCTTTTTGGTGGGATTTCTTAAACAGGACACAAAGTAATAAAATCAAACAGGAAAGTGTTAATGAATGGGATCCCATTAATTCTTTCAAATGTTTAAAAAAAAAAATCCTTAAGTAGAGTAAAAGTGATGGTCTTAGCCCATGTTGGAACAATTTAAACAACACAATAAACAAAGTAGGATTGGGTTATAATCAACAGTATAAAATAAACACCCATGAATCCAGTCTGATATAAATAAATGATTAAATAAACAAGAGGGGGAGAATAAACTAATCTCCTGTGTGAAATACTTCCAATGATCTGTGAATGATTTCCTTCCTCCAGGAGGTGGGGTGGGCCCCCCACTTCCCCAGCTGCCTACAGAACTCCTCCCAGAGAGCACCTACCGGGGGGAGAGGAGTGAATTACTTCGAGAGGCTGAAACCTGACAGACGCCCGGCGGGCAGCTGACGGATGCTCGCGTCCACGGTGATAAGTCTCGCTGATGGCACCGGCCCTGCACCTGATGTGATGAGAATGGCACTTTTCAGCTGTGATGTGCTTCCCCCAGACCCTTCACCGCAAAATAACCATGAAGAAAACATCGCACAAATTCCAGCTGAAGAATCCTGGATCGGCATTCCTCAGAATTATTAAGGTCATCAAAACCAAGGGAAAACAGAAACGGCCACAGCCCAAAGGAGCCTGGGGAGCGTGATGACTGAGTCATTGTGAAATCCTGGGCAGGACCCCAGAGCAAAAAAAAAAGAGCCTTATGTAAGGAAATTTGAATAAAGTGTGGACTTTATTTAATAATAATAAATAATATGGGCTTGTTAGTCGGGACAAGTGTACCGTACAGTGTAAGATACTAATACGTAACAGGGGGAACTAGGTTTGGGGGGATAAACATTTTCTGCACTACCTTTTGCAACTTTTTTGTAAATCTAAAACTGTTCTAATGTAGAGAGTTTCTTAAAAAGAAGACGATAGCCATAGTGTCAGAAAAATTTTGCAGCATGTGCTGACAGGTAAAGATGAACTTTGAGGCTGTGCAAAGCACCAAAATAAGTCAATAAGTAAAAGCGCCAAATAGCAGAAGTTGACAAAGAATATGAACTGTCAGTTCACAGAATGGGCAACCCTCATGGCCATAAACATATAAAAAGAAAGGCGGTCTCACAATTCATGAGGGAAATACAAATTTAAATTATAGCGTGATAAAATTATACGTACACCCGATGATTTGAAATTTAAAAACCTGACCTCGTGGAAGAGGAGGCGTGGTGATTCGCATGCTCTGAGTGAAGGTTGGGTGGGCTATTCGGGAAAGCTGCTTAATAATCCTGAACAGGGTTGAAGACCCACCAAGGCTTCCAACCCGGTATTTGCTCAGAGTGTCCCTCATAGGTGGCTCTCCCCTCTCCTCCCGGCGCCCTTAGAATTGGGTCCTTAGAGGGGAGGCCGCCTGCTCCCTTATGACCCCTATGCTCCTTCATAATCCTTTTCAGGAAGAAAGGGATCCCGCCCTCTTTCCGATGCTGACAACAGTGGGCTGCCCCAGGTCTAAAAATATTTCCAGGCGCCGCAGAGACGTTTCCAGAAGGCCGGGCTGGGGGGCGAGGGTCCCAGGACTGCGGGCAGCGCGCCTGGCGGAGGGACACTGACGGCTGCGGTCCTGGTCTCACCCAGGTGACACGCAAGGCAGCCCAGGGCCCTTATCCTTCCATCCACCCGTCTCCCTTTTCATCTTAGAGACAGAATTCGGAAGTGAATCGGTTGTCATGGAGATGAGTACACAGCACGTTTATTTGGGTTGAAAGATAAAGTCGCATATTTCTGACGGAAAATGAGCCTCATCACTGTTTGGTGGGACGATGAAGGCTGGTTGCCATTTCAGTTAAATGATAAACATTTCCTGTAAATCATTACCCAGGTCTGCTGTGAGGCTCTGACGAAAATGTATTTAAAGCACAAATAATATAGGAACTATTCTGAAGCGTGTACCCTCTGCAATTCTTACCTGTGGATTTAAGAAAAAAACCAACTCAGATGTTAATTTAAAAATGTGCAGTGATACACGGTTTTCAAACAAACGAAATGTCTCTCGAAAGGAAGCCGGATTAGTGAACTCTGGTATATTCACAGTGTAATAATACACACGATCTTTCCAAGCAAATGAACAGGTTTACACGTATCGTCGGGCACATCAGAAATGTGAGGCTGGGGAAATAAACAAGCTACAAACATCCTCTGAATATCCGGACGATTAGTGTTTATTGAGAAGTTAGTATATTGCAGGGATCGTTTCAGGTGCTTGGGTTACAGTATCAACAGAACAGGTCCTCTGCAAACACACAGCCCGTCAGCAACCAGGAAACATCAACAGATACGCAGGACTCCAGAGCCGGCTACAAACGGGTGAGGAAGGCAGAGGAGAGGGAGCCGCGCAGGACGAGTGGGGTGAGGGAGGGGACTGACGGCCGGAAACAGTCTGGTCAAAGACAGCCTCGCTCAGAAAGACCTGGAACACCTGAGCCAGTGAGCCAGGCGGGCACCTGGGGGCACAAGCTAAAGGGGCAGGAAGTGAAAGGCCAACTACGGAGGGTCCGAGGCCCTGTGGCTCCGTGCCGAGCGAGCAAGAAGGAGACTAAAGGAGAGGTCACGGAGTAAGAGCTTCTAGATTGTGAAGGAGATGCACAGGAACCTTTGGAGGGCTGGGAAATGATCTGATTTCAGTTATAAAGGCATCACAATGCTTCTAATTTAAAAAAACAAAAACAAAAAACAGACACAAAACTACAGAGGTAGGGGCAGAAGCAGAGGTGACCGGTTAAGATACTGTTGCGATAATCTAGATGAAATGTGCTTTGGATTTGGACCAACATGGTGCCAATGACGTCGGATAAGGGCTACGCTCTGTAATAAAATTTGGAGGACAATAAAGCTGTCTTAGTAGAAAAATACGCATAGCATGATACCATTTATGTAAGGTTTGAAATTATGAAAACCAAGACTCTATATCGCTTTTTTATAGACACAAATGTAATTAACATGTGGAAACATGCATGTGAAAGATGAAGACCAAATTCATGACTGTAGTAACCACTGAGTAGACACATAGGTGGTTTCAGCTGTATTTATGTGATAATTTAAATGAAATGTGTGATGTTGCTTCTGCTCTCAAGAAACTTTCAATCCAGTCATGAAAAGATTGGCATGCGTTAGAGAGTGAAGTCTAACACAAGACAGGAAATGTACAACATTATGTGGTATTGATTAAAAATGCCAAGGAATCCAAAGAATGTAGGACTATGACTTGAATAGGTCTCGTGTATCATATTCAATAAAATCCTTCTTATGCCCAAGACCTATTTGCCTTCATTGATTCACATGAGGTGAGAGAGACATGCTTGGGGTGAGAGTGATGGGTGAAGGGACACGCCAACCCTATCGACACTGAAGCCGTAATCTACTTCGTGTGCACGCTCACAGACTCACACAAACTCCTCCAGAAAACAGACAATACTGGGTGGGTCATTTAGGAAACCAGATAACATGGATACTAAAATCTGACAACATTATAAGAATGAAAACTGGAGACTAATCTCTCTAATAACACACTACAAGAGATTCCTGAACAAATTATTGGCTGATTGAATCCAGAAATAAATAAAAGAGATCATTCATCCCAACCCGGGATGTGAGTGTGGATTAATATTAAAAACCCATGAACATAACTCACTTTGTCAAAGAGGAAAGAGAAAACAATCATGAATCTCTTAACAGATGTCAAAAAGAAGGCATTTGGTAGAAGTGAATATCTATGGTTTTAAAAAGTTATCAATTAGAAACACAACAGTCCTCTCTTAATCTAATCAACAGTATCTACAGACACCATCATACTTGATGAATTACTGGAAAATGTTCCCCTGAGAATAGTCATAGATAAGCATGCTGAATATCACCTTATCTATTCACTGCCAATCTAGAGGTTGTAGCCAATGAAATAAGGCAAGAAAATAAAATGAAATATTAGATTTGGAAACGAAGAAATAAAATTTCATTGTTCCCAGAGGACATGATTGTGTATGAAGAGGAACCAGAAGAACTGGCAAATTATAAGAATTGAATCGAGCAAGGTCAGTCCAGTGGCTACTACCCAGAAGCTGCATACCTCCACACCAGCAACAAACTATCAGAAAATTTTAAAAAATTGAATAATACAATTTTCAGAGGCATAAGAAGTCAGAAATGTATGAATCGATCAACTAACCGATGTGCCAGACCTGTAGATAGAAAACCAAAAAACAACCCCTGAGAAAGAGTGAAAAAGGCCTCAGTACATGAGCGATAAGCCACAGTCATCAGTTGGAGAGCTAAGTGTCTTAAAGATGGCAATTCTCTGTGGGATCAATAAATTCTCCACAAACCCAATTAAAGTTCCAGGACACTGTTTTGTGGGAGCTGACAAGATAATTTTGATGTTTATATAGACACACAAAAGAGCATAGGAGGTCGCTGGCCAATGCTTGTTAAATGAGTGACTGAAGTAAATAAAGGGTAAGAAGGGTCGGCCTGTCCCCAACCCCGTCTTTTCTCAGCCTCTGTAGCTCATCTAAGACTCCTCTCCTTCTTTCATGGTTCCCCGGACATGTGGAGGCCGGAGGTGGACTGTGCTTGGTGCCACAATGAAGCCACTTGCATCGGCTCAGCATTCTGAGATACATTGTAAGGTACTGAGATACTTTGTGAGGTTTGTTGCTGTGATCTCATCTTTAAAATACAATGTGCTACACGTCTGCCCATCTTCCCTTCCTCTGACGCTCCGGGAATACCTTCCCTGAGGTGGTTTACACGCCCGTCCCCTGGACTCCCTGCCTGTTGACCACAGCGGGCCTCCTACACTCACAGACCAGTCCAATGTTTCTTAGTCCCGTCCTGCAACGGGTGGTGTTTTTTTTCCTGAAAGGGTGAAACACCAACAGATGAAGATACACTGTTGGCTTTGTTCCAAAGCAAGTTTGTTGTGTTAGGACCCCAGACGGCCTCGGGCATCTAGGGAGCAGCAGGCGAACTCAGGTTTGTGCGTCCATGAGTGACGTGGTCGCACGTGGGGAGCTGAAGGTGCTCAGCCTGGGGCATAGCTCCGGGCACGCCCACGCCTGGCACCCCGTCCTAACAGCACCCGCCCCCCTGCATCTTGTCCCTTAATTGGGGGTAACTGAGAGATGCTAACGCATACGGGCAGACCCTGTGCTTTCAATTAGCCTCCTTAGTGGCTCTACGGGTGGTGACCCCTGCAAGGGACACCTGCTCTTGGGGATGTTTCGTGAGGGGCCAAGTCCTGGCAGAGGAGAAACCATGGAGTATTCTACCCCCTTCCCAGCAGCAAACTGCTCCCCGATTTCTACGGCCACCAGAGCTTGGTTAGGCTACTTTCTGTGGCTCAGTTCCCACACCCTGGGTCCCGCTGCCTGGGGTGGCGGGTGGGCACTTTCACAGACACTCACCTGGAGACTGGTCTATGTCTCCCCCTTTCTTCCCTCAAGCTGACTTTCCATGAAATACAGAAAATGTGTCAAAGACAGGCCCCTGGAACCCAAAGACACCACCCAAGACCCTCAAGTGTCCCCTGAGCAGTTTTCAGCTGACTGCAGCCTCCTGCTCTCCCTCAGTTCATGCAAAGGTCCTTCAGTTCCTGCTTTAATAAATCCCCTCGAATGAATGAGAGACAGAGTGATCAATAACAGGGGACATTAAAAGGCGGTGGAGCTCAGGGTCACTTCCTTGCCATTAAGGAAAATTATTTCCCTGTTTATTTTTGACCGTTCATGTTCCGACAGCTGCCTGGACTCGGGCTTTGCCGGGTGTCAGTCGCTCGCACCTCAGGAGCCTCAGGAGGAGGAGGGGACGGCCCTCCTCACGACGTCCCCATCACGGTCCCCGGGCCACTGGCACCTCCCTCCTGCCCCTTGACTTGTGTGAGCTGCAGAGATGGCAGCGTGTCAGTGCCCCTGAAATTGAAACCGTGATTTGCTTTCCTTTGATTTATGTTCTTGTAACCAATAAACTTTATAAAGGGGAGCATCAGACCCAACGATCAATCACAGATAAACAGATCGCTGTCTTTTAAAAGCATCTGGGCCCCGCAGGTGAGTGCTTCATTCATCTTTTCCGGCAGGCTTTCGGCCTGTCCACAGAGACGCAGCTAACCGCTCGCTGCAGGCAGTCACCCTGCCACGGTGGCTGGGACGGGGCAGAGGCTCGCCTGTCTCGCAGACCATGCTCCAGATCCAGATCCGGCGTGGTTCCCGGGACCTGGACGGTTACGCGGGCTGTCTGCCTGCGGTGACCTCGGCTCACACCCACGGGAGTGAATTCAGAGGGACCGTTGCTTTAAAAAACTCCAGGTCTACACTCTCTAGTTCTATCCAAATTCATACTGTGCACTTTTTAATTCTAAAAAGCCGAATCCCTTCCTTGCCGTCGAGAATTCCCTCGTGGTTCTATTAGCGGTTCCTGAGCCTCCTTCGAGCGAGGCGGACGCGGTCCTGCGTGTTCCCGCTCCCCCGCAGCACAGATGGCAACCACATGCAGATGGGCGACTTTCCAATCAACACAGAGGCACTTGGGAGCCGCCGTAAGTGGTGAGCTAATGCATTCGTCAGGCGCAGGCATCAATCTAAGACCACGTCCAGACACTCCGGGGACGGTGGCACGGCCTGGGCGCGAGCCACGCGCAGGGAGGGCGGCCTTTCAGGTATGATGGAAACCAGTGCCATCGGCAGGCGTTAATAAACCACCGGGGAGTTCATTTCAGCAGGGGTGCCTCCTCTCCCAAGACATTCGCCGTCTTGTGTTTGCTTCGTGGACGCTCGTAACGAGCCCCTGCTCACCTGGTACCCGGGGCATGAACACAGAACGTGACCTGGGAGTGAGCGAGGATTTTAATGCCCCGAATATGGAACCAATCCCTTCACAGGTGGCGCTGTGGCTGTGCCGAGCGCACTGTGCAAACAGCCGGGACAGAACAGACTGGAGGTTCAGAACTGAAGTTTACCAGTTAATCTCCTTTCTGTTTCTAGTTAATCAACTTTCTATTCTGATTCCTTTCCTTATTATGTGAATTTTAAGGTGTATGTTTCTAAACATTTTGCTCTGTATCTTTCTTTCAGATGTTGCTTTAAAGGGGAATCTGCATAAGTGCAGAACGTGCTGAAACTGATTCACTTCCCGAGCCCTTGCCGGCCTCTCTCTCGGCCTTTTGTCTACGTCGCTGATGCCGGATGGACAGCGGGTGGGAGAGGCTGACGGCCTTTCCGGGTCAGGGCGCCCTGGAGGCAGCGGTCAGTGACTCTCTCCCATCACTGTTTCTCTCTCCCTCTGTCTGAAATCAATAAAAACATATTTTTTTAAAAATTAACTTTTTAAGACAATGCTTAAAAAAATCCATTAACAAGCCAGCAGTGGCTATTGAAGGACGTGCTTCCTCATGTGTTAGAAAGGGCTTTACGTTATTACGAAAGACTGTATATTCTGAATTAACGGGCATTTAGGTATCTAAGTGTTTTCCTCGGCTAATGCTCCATTTTCAGCCTCTTCGCAGTTGACTCACAGCCACGTGGCCCGGGAAACAGGAGCCCGGCTGCTGACGGTGCTCAGTGCCACCTGCTCCACCTGCCTTTCCTCCCCCCCTTCCTGTTATTATTTATCGGCATTTTGCCCGCAGTAAGACACAGGTTTTTAATGTGGATTTTATGATGCCCGTGAGTCAGTCTAGAAAAGGGCAGAGCAAAAGGTAAGTCTTCCTGGATTTTAATTTCGAGGACTTTAGCGCACGTGCGCCGTGGAGGTTTATTTATTGAATTTGAAAAATTAATTCCTTCTAGCCTTGAGTGCGTTTTGCTTTGCCTGCCCTTGGGTTTGTGCATGTTGGTGAGTTTTTCCCCCTTTTTAATATTTCAACAGGTGAGGTTCGCGAGGGGCCTGACGCCTCCGCCTTGCACCTGGAGGCCTCGTGGAACCAGGACCGCGCCCGCGAGCGGAGCAGACAGCTTTGGGGGGCCGTGTACGGCTGCCTTCGGTGGAACTTGTGGGGCATTTGTTTCCTTCCTGCCGCTCAAACAAGCAAACAGACCGAGATCCCCTCCCGGAAGCGGCCTAGTCATCCGCCCGGCACAGCTCTGACTCGGGTGAAGTCACGCGTCTCAGACGTCCGGACGCGGCCGGCACTCGGGGGACGAGAAAGAACGGGCGAGTCGCCTGGTTTCCTTGCCCTCACACGCATTTAAAACACTGCGGAATTTCAGGCTGTAGACCAAGGCTTTCAGTCTCACAAGCAGGTCCTGGGCTCTTCCTTCGGTGAACAGAAACGATCATATCGTCGAATTATCCTTGATGTGGGAAATGACTAAAAGGTAATTAATGCCCAAGGCCGGGGCTGTAGGATTTGGGAGACGGGAGGGAATCCCACACCTCCGCCGGGTCTGTCAACGCGCGTCTTGCGGGCCACTCGCCTCTCTTCCTACTTTAGTTTCACACCTAGACCTTGGGCCTGAGAAGGCGCCAGCGTTTCAGACGAGGCCGCCGAGATGCGTCTCCGTGGAAGGGGCACAGCAAGCACCCACGAGGCCCGTCGGGAAATGCCCGTAAGAGCCGGCGGTCGGCGTCCGCATGGGAAGGTGGGCGATAAGCTGGTATTGACGTCCGCTGAGATCAATCTCAAGACTGGTTGACCCAAGGATGTTAAAACTGACTGAAAAGTGGGACGATAAATCTTGTCATTGACCAGGAAGCAGAAATCAATACACGTATTATTATAACCCTTTTTCTTGAGGGCAGATGATGGGGTGGAGTCGTTTTTGGACCCTGGTTGTATACGCGGCCGAGCCGGCTGCATCCCGCGGTGGCCAGCCCGGGCTCCCTGCGCGCTGAGAGCGGGCGGGCTCACGCGACGTCAGTGCCACCCCGAGGTGGTCGTCCTGACGTCAACCATCCCTCTCCCTGCGCCCTGGGTCCTCTTACCCTGAACAGCTTCCGGTTGGAATGTGAAATGCCCACATTTGTAGGATGAAATTTTGTTTGAAAAGAAAAAACAGCAGAAAAGACACTTAGAATTTTATTTCTCTGGAGTGTCGCTGGGGTGCTCTCCCCATCTCTGAATACCGCTCCCGGCACGTGTGTGCGCGCACATGCATGTTTTGTGTACGCAAGCATGTGCTCTTACGTTTGGGAGGCAACGAAAACCTTCCAGGTTGCCCATGGCTAAGATGACTCTGCTTTTCAAAGAAGGTGTCCTATTTTCCAGATAATCTTAGAAGCAGGTCATGATTAAGACCGTTTTTAAATGCATATTTAAAATTACGTGTTTTTTTTTAAACCACAAAATACAAGCAGGCTGGGTATTACCAGGTCATTTCTGAAGTTTTTCTATTCGCCAGAGATTTCATTTCACCAGAGCTGAGAGGGTGGAAATGGAAAACAATTTTCCACTGTTGCAAATAGCTCTCGCGTTGATAAGAAATCAAACTCTGTGCATCCGAGCTGAGCCGAGCGCCGGGTCGCACGGAGCCCCTGTTTGTCCAGCGGCTTAGCCTGAACCGAGGTCTGTGTGCAGGGACCGCAAGGGCGAGAAATCCTGAGCCACATGCAGCCGGGAGAGCGGTTCGATTAGCAACTTGAACCTCCTTCTGCGACGTGAATCCACCCGGATCTCCACCCAACGCGAGCGCTAAGAACAAAGGAAAACCACACACATGTCTTTCAAACCCACGAACGCTCTGAAAGCCGCATGTTGGGGTGATGCACAGAGAGACCCCCAAGGCCTGTGCTGAGGGGTCTCCAGCCACTCAGGACACCCCACTGTGCCCCAAGGCGGAGGGAGCACCACCGCCCGTTTCCTCGCTAACTGAACCTCCCGCTCCCGGGCTTTAGCTTCTAATGGCTGCATTGCATTTACATCTACTTGTGCGTTTGCCGTCAGAGCCAAGCTCCGGCCTGGAGCCTTCGCTAACTCGGTAACGCGTTTGTCTCAACCGGCACCGTCTGGCTTATCCACTAACCCAGGCGACGGCCCTGCCTCCTCGGAGGCTTCGAGGCCCCTCCCTGGTCCTCCCGGCTGCCCAGGGGCTGTAAGCTCTTTACCATGAAGCTCAAGATGCACCCGCATTTCAGCTGCAATGATCCCAAAACCGCCGGGAATGTGGCAAAAGGTTGGTGACCCAGAGAAACCCATCGGCTGAATTGAGTTTTAGAATCTGTGGTCTTTCATGAGAAGGAAATTGTTCTATGATAGGAACACAGCCCAATGGAAGGGAAGAGCCATCGAATCGCGCACCGTCCATCGATGACGTTCTAGGAAAGCACCCGGACCCTGCACTTCCTCCCCAAATGTGGGAAAGCACGACATGAGGCCGGGCGTCTGTAATTATGATCTGGCTCTGGGCTCCCTGCCACCCCCACAAATAACCCTGCTTTTCATCTAAGCAACCCTGCTCCGCAAACTCTACCTGTCTTCACTACGGTTATGAATTTTCTACAAAAATGAGGAGATTTCAGTTTGCATCCTATCATTGTGGTTATTGCAACAATACACAGCCCCGCCCTCTGCCCTGTACACTTTCTGTGTGTAAAGATGGACCATCCTCCAAGCCCTTGGTCTCCTCGCAGCGGCAGGTCTGCGGGGCACCGGATGCTCTCACTTGCTCTGCTGTCTGGCCGGTCATAGCCTGTCCCGGGGGCTCGCCCGTGGGGTCTCCACCACGGGAACAGGGGTGGGCAGGGCTGTGCACACGGGCTGGGAAAAAGCGTCGTCTCAAATATGGGGTGACGTGGAGAGGAGACAAGAGCGATGACATTTTGCAAGTTGAAAAACAAATAAACAAATGGGAAAGGGGTTTGCAAACCTGGAAAAACCACAACCTGAATCATGAACCGGCCGCAGAGAAAGCTAAGGTCCGACGTGTCTATAGCGGAGACCCCCAGGCTCAGCCCCGCTGAACACGGGGGGGGGGGACCCTGGGGAGGCGTCTTGTGACCTGTGCGAGCCTATGCCCGGCGTTCTGCTGTTCAGAGAAGTCAGAGTCATATCAGTGCCCGGGAGTGTACACTTTAGACTGTTTACGGCTGTTCTCCCTGGAACCACAGGGAAGATGGGAGCCAAGTTACATTAATAACCAAAGCTGACTCATTAAGGAAATGATGATACATCTATGGATGGGCATGGTACTCAGCCATCAAGATGAATTACGGAAATTTAACTATGTCCTCGGGGAAATGCACTTACAGTACGCTCATGAACAAATTTTAAAACCGAGTGGCAAAGCAATATATGCATATAAAATAGTTCAGTTTTTTGTTAAAACAAGAAAAGGCGGAGGACCTGTCCCTGCGTTCCCTGCATCTGCCGAGCGTGTGCAGACACAGGAGCAGCCGGGATGGTTGCAACATTACAGCCGAGGAAAGTCTCCCTCCCTTTATTTGCTGATAAAGGAATTGCTACAATCAACCCAAAAAGTAATAAGACCATTTCCATTAAAGTGTTACACGAGGAGCCCTGACTGAGGTAACGCACAGATAAGTGCACTCTCAGCCCCTTTCTGCGTTGGCGAGAAGGGGGAACAGCTCAGACGCTCCTGGCGGGACCCCCAGAAATGACGCTGAAACCTCTGTGGCTACATCATGAAAGTCGCTGGATCTTCCACCCGGCTCCCTGCTGGGCCACTCGAGGGGGAGCCGGCGGCCGCATCAGGAGGACGCGGGGCAGCTCTGCCGAGGCTCAGCCGGCAGGGAGCAGAGCTGCGGGCGGCCCTGCGAGCCAGCGGCTTCGGGGGCCCGTCCCCCAGCCCGGCCACCCCTGACCGGCGGCCTCCTGAGACGCTGGGCTTCACCCAGGTCCCGCCCTCGGAAACCGTGAGGCAGCACTTGCTGTTTCCAACCACGACCAACGCCGCGCACCTTTGCGCAACCAGAGCTGAAAAAGACCGACTGACAGTAGACACGTGCGTGTTTATCTGTACAGCTTAACTGCCCTCGAATTGAAATATAAGGTTACAGAGCAATTCATACCGTAGGATTCAATTTTCCTTTTAAACAACCTACTCAGCCATAAAAAAACACGAGAGAAGGCGACCTTACCTGTTGCGACAGCTTGGATGGACCCGGAGGGCATGGCGCTCGGTGAAATAAGCCATCAGAGAGAGACAGGCCGAATGACCTCACTTACATGTGGACTCTAATGAGCAAAATAAACTAACAAAGTGGGGACAAAAATAACCTAAAACCATCCGTTTCTGTGTATATATTTAAGTACAGAGGGAAATGCCAAAGGATTCGCACCGAACCGCTAATAATGGTTACGCTGGAAATGTGGGAAGGGAAAGATTGTAAACTTTTTCATAACATACCTTAGTCTCCGTGTGTCATAGGCACAGAATGTGCCACTTTTACAATTTAAAAAAATATATAACAAAGTAAAGTGGGGGAAATCTATGGCTGTATCTGGGCACTAGGATTTTGAATTTTCTTAAAGTACTTTTTCTCTCTTTTTGTGTCTAGTTTTTGCAACGACCATAAATAAAGTAGTTAGATAATTGAGTATTTAAATAAATGTTTTCAACTGAAAGTAAACTACCAAAGAGCCTCTGGGATTTAAACAAGGCCCCGCTGCTCCCCAGGGGCTTCACTCGCCACCTCTGAGCTGCTTAAGACGTGGGGCCTTCCCCCAGCTTTTCCCCGAGTTCCAGCCCGTGACCCGGTTAATATTAGAAACACCTTTGTGTCCGGCCGGAGACGGTCAGGTACGTCCCTGGGAAACGCAGCCCCGACGGTGGAAAGGACCACTCACGGTTTCCACGGCGACGGAGGGTGGGCGCCTGGCCGGTCTCCAGCCCTCTGCGGGCCCCGGACATCTTCTTCCTACCAACAGGAAGGGTAGGCGGTGAGGAGATTCGTCCACTGAGACAAACACCGGCCTCCCGTCCGGTCACTTGTCATGAGTGATTATTTTGCCACGGGGTGGACAGTGGCCACCTCCTGGACAGCAGGCCGATGCCCGAGTCCTGCTGAGCCCCCGGGCCCGGAGCAGCAGGCTCCCCGCCCCCCGGCCCACAGCACAGAGCCGCCTCACGGCCCAGCTCCTCGGCGAGTCGGCTTCAGGCGCCAACCAGAACGCTGAAGACGTAAGTGCGGCTGCATTTAAGTGAAAACTGGTTTGCAGCGGGCGGGAGGAGAAACTCAGCCTCCCCGATGCTCCCTCCTGAGCAAGGGGCTGATTCACAGCAGCCATGGGACGGCGAGGGGGGGCGGCCGAGACGGAAACGCTCACCTCCCACCCCCACCGAGAAGGGGCTCTCGGAGCATCACGTCTCCAGCGGATGGATAAGCACAGCTTCAATCAAATGTTGTAATTTGGGTTTATTCCTAAAGGGATTTAAAATAAAAATTCTGCTTTATTTTCCCCCTTTACGGGCTCGCTGCTGGGACTGACCCAAACCCACGTTCCTCTTAGGCTTCCATGGGCCTCATTCACGTGGGATGACAAGTCGCTTCTGCATTTGGGATCTATTTAAGTCTCACAACCCCTCTTCTTTTAAAAATTAAAAAAAGTTTTTTGCCCGTCCGGGCGTGGCTCAGTGGTTGAGCATCGACCTGGGATCCAGGCGATCGGGGTTCGATTCCCGGTCAGGGCACAGGCCCAGTTTGCGGGCTAGGCAGCCAATCAATGACTCTCGTCATTGATGTTTCTCTCTCTCTCCCTCTCCTTTCCTCTCTCTGAAATCAAGAAAGATATATTTTTTTAAAAAAGTGTTTTAAGAGAGGAAGGGAGAGAGAAACATCAGCATCGATCGGCTGCCCCCTGCACACCCCCTGCTGGGGATCGAGCCCGAAACCCAGGCCTGTGCCCTGACCGGGCATCGAACCCGAGGCCTCCTGGCGCCCAGGACGACCCTCAGCCACCGAGCCACACCGCCCAGGGCCTCCTCTTTCTCGGCGACGCGAGCAACGACCCCAGGCCGCCTGCTCCCCTTCAGACCTCCGCTCCCAGCGTTTCCCCTCCCGCGCCCCCTCCTTGCAGCCAGGCTGGAGGTGGTCCCCGCCTTCTATTAGCGGCTCCGCAGCTGTAATCTGTGAGGCTTTGAAAACCTACTCTCTTCATTGAAACCTGCTCCTCCCTGATCAGAAAAGTCAACACCGTCCACAGCCTGTTCTCGCCGAGAAGGAGCCCGTTTAAGGAGCTTATCTCCTTGACGCCAATAAACGACTAACAGTCTTGGTTCTGGTTACTTTGAAATATCTCAGGAACGTCTGTGGCATTAGCACAGCGATGGCGGCTTTTGAAGTTTTATTACTTCCCAGGTCTTTTTCATCATATATTTAAACTCTAACCCCCTTTCTTTCCCTGAGAGGATTGCGTTTGCCGAAGCGCCGCAGGCGGAGGCAGGCCCACCTTCGCGCTCCTCCCGGCCTCGCTCCCTCAGAGGCTGCTGGGGGCTTATAACTGCAGAGGCTCCCACCGCATTTTCTGGCTCTTTCTGAGCGTCGCCACCATGGCCTGGGCAAGACCCGCCTTGCGCAGAAACACATTTTCTCCACAAATAACATCTGCGCAGGGGACGGCCGTGCGGTGCCCCGACCCTGGCTCCCGGCGGCGTCCCGGCCTCAGCTGCTTCCACCCTGCTCTGGCCGCGGCGGGCGGAGGGCAGAGCCGAGGGAAATGGGCTAATCCCGGCCGCCAGCCGCGGGGCGCCTCCCGCGCGGCGCAAAGCTGCGCTCGGAGAGCAGCTGTGAGCACAGGCCCAGGCCGACTCTCAGGCGCGGCTCTCCGGGAGACCCTGCCCGGCCGGCTGCGCAGGCCTGAAACTCTCCCACGACACCGGGGCTGAGGCTCCAGCGGCTGCCACCAGGGGGTGCGAACACACAGACGTCCTTCCCGGTTTCCCGCAGAAACTTCCTCGCGTCAGCCACCGGAGGACAAAGGTGTCATTTTTACATTTAAATAAAAACCACTTATCACCGAGATTTGCAGCGTCTCAAGCGCACCCAGGCCGCTTTCCTGGTATCTGGACGGCGCGTAGACGGTGAGGCGGAGGCTGCTGAGTAAAACGTGAAATGTTCTATTTTCTGGCAGCCGCCACCTGCGAGGACCTGTCCTCGCCCACATCTGGTGACGGCTTCTCTCGGGATGGAGTCGGCTGCGTGCGCTACACGCCCCTCGGAAATGGAATTTGGAGATGAGGGACAGAACGCTCCTGTGGAGCGTGAACAGGGGCGCAGGGGCTCGGGGTGCCTTCTCGGGAGAAAGGGGCTCACTCCTGCTGGGGTCGGACCCGGCTGCACAGTTCACACAGGCCTTTTGCTTTATTTAGTGCCGCTGAGGACACCAGGTCTCTGGCCCCCTGGGCAGTGGCCGTGCCTCTGGGCCCGATGTGCCGCTTGCCCGGGTGCACCCGGCATGACCCCTGTCCCACTGGGTGAGGGTCCCTCGCACCCCGGCTGTCACTACGGAGGGGGCTTCAGACACAGGGCAAGGAACCCGCTGGCAGAATCCAGCTCTGACGAGCCACAGGGCCTCCAGGAGACGTTTTATTAAAAGAGCATCGTTATTTGCTTTAACTGGGGCCTCCGGAGCTGTGCCAAGAGTTTGCACCTGAGAGGGAGCAGGAGACGGCCGGGGTGTCTGACCGGTGAGCTTTCAGTTCAAATAAAGCAAATATTAGCACAGAAAAGGCGAAGGACCACACACGCTCGCTCTTACAGCGCGTATGGAGCTCAGAGGACCTGGGCGCCCCTCCGAAGGGGAAGAGAGTCCCTGTGTGCGTCGCAGGCCCCGCACCTTAACCTGGGGCGGGCCTCGCGTCTGGCGCGTGGCCATCCTCTGCCTGATCACACGGCGACTCTGCGCGTGTACCTCACGCCCATCGCTAATCTCCTTCAAACTCGGACCCACGTCTCACTTCTCCAGAGTCTCCTACAGGACTGAGCCCAGGAATTTACATTTAGATGAAAGTCGATGGATGTTCCCTGAATGGAATTAGGCTGAGGGCTACGTGATGCCACAACTGTTAACAACAGCAGCAGCTGGACTTTTCAGCGGTTACAAAGCGGCAGAAACCGTAACCCTCTCCTGTGAGGCCGTGTTGATTTTTCCTGTAATACGTGGAAGTCCTGTCGCCCCCATTTACAGACAATGAATGTGATGCGGGGAGAGGCCGAGAGACTTGGCCGTGTTCGCACAGCTGATAAGCAACTAGTGCGTCTGGCAAACGTGGGCCAAGGCCCCAGCCCCAGGCACAGAAAGGTAGAGATTCGGTTACACACACTGTGCGGGCACGGACCCCGCGTCTCTGTGCCAGTTTACTGTCGTCAGCCCCGAAGTTTGGCAGACTTTGCTTAGAACGGCACAAAAATAGGACTCGAGCTGGCAGAGAAAGAAAGCAATGAGGGAAACTGTGAAAGAGGAAGGAAGGAAGGAAGGAAGGAAGGAAGGAAGGAAGGAAGGAAGGAAGGAAGGAAGGAAGGAAGGAAGGACCGGGCTGGCCAGCGGCCCCCAGCCTTCCCTCCCCCAAACAGGCAAAGTGGGGCGAGCCGAGGAGGGGCGATGGGGTGCGGGCGCCGCCCCGTGTGCCTGGCCTACTGGGCCGGCCTGAGCCGGCGGCGAGCTCGGCGAGCTCCTGGCTTCGAACCTGACGGACACGTCGGGAAAATATTCAAACAGCATCACTGGATCCCAGGTGTCTCGGGGCTCAGGTAAGCCGCAGATCACGTTTTAATAAAAGGAGCTTTAGAAGTTGTCTGTCTCCTCTCCCTATTTTCTGCGTTCACCGGAAACCCTGCCATCAGCGTCAATTGAAAGAAAGCAGCCAGTGTGCTTAGGGCTTTGTCCGGGGACGGGGCCTCCTCAGGGCGCGGAGCCAGCAGCGAGCTCCGGTGGAAGGATCGTCCTGCGTGTGTGACGCGCACAACTGATTTCTTTGTGGACACCCCGCAATCCCGCTCACGCATGACGGGGTGTTTGACGTCACCGTGGGTCAACAAACGCCTACTATGTGCCAGCCCCAGGTCACGAGCGGCAGGGAACACCAGGGCCGGAGGAAGAGCGCCCCTTCCCGCTGAGGCTGTGGAGAGAGAAAATGCAGGCGTGTGACACGCGTGACAGACACACCCCTTTGAGCGGCTCTTCCGGGCTCTCCCGCGGGGCCGGACGCACCTGTTAACCCGCTTCTGCTCCTGTCTCTCTATCTGCCTCCCGCGAGCCTGACTCCAGGCCTGAGTCAGAGGACCTGAGGCGCGTGGAGGGAAAGGGATCCCCCCTCCTTCCCTTCGGGTCGGGCTGGACCGAAAGCGGTCAGCGCAGCGGAGACCAGGGGGCCATACACGCAAAGCCGGGCCCGGACGCACACCTGCAGGCGGGGAGAGGTGGGTGACCCCAAGTGTCCCTTAGCTGCGCCCGTTGATGGATTCTCACAAGGACACTCTCCCCGGTCTTATTCCCGCCACCAACAGCCGTTACAGCAGCGGCGTTTAGCCAGAGACGGTGTCTGAGCACGTGGGCGGCGGAGAGGAGCGGCAGGAGGGGCGGGAGGGGAAGGCCGGGCTCCTGCGAGGGGCTCAGGGCAAGTGGACGCTGCCTAGGGGTGCTTTGGGAGAGGTGTTTACAGTGTCCTCGCTCCGGAGGTTGTTCATTTCTCCGGGCCGAGCACCCTCCTTCCCACTCAGCCTTCCTGGGGGCAGACAGATGACGTCTGTGCGGTTGTTTTCCAGGCCTTAAGGACAAGGTAGCAGCCCATTCCGACCTTTCGCAAGGCCCTGGGTCCTTTCCGCGGGGCCTCTGGGGCTTGAGGCTGGTGACAGAACCTGCGGCTCCGTCTCCACCCTGCTGAGCTGGTCCTGGGCCCCTGACGTCGCTGCCCGGGGCTGTGGGCGAGGCAGACAATCAGCTCCGTCTGCACCATTAACCCCCAGGGATTAGTAGCTCTCTGTGCAATTGAATGTCCCCAGATTAGTCCCTGCGGCGAGCCACCTGCCAGGACTCGGCACAGCGCGGGCCAGCCGAGAAGCCGGTAAAAGATTTAAAGCTCAGGCTTGAGCTGAGCAATCAGAGTGCTTTTCTCCCACAATTTACAGCCCCTGTGGCATGACCTAGTTTTTCGTGCCCAGTTTGGTTGTTTTGTTTTTTGGGTTTTTTTTTTTTTTTTCCTTTAAATTCAGGGAACTGATTTACCTGATAGAATTTGTTTCATGGAAATTACTGGAAGTAGTTTCAATTTCCTGATCAGAACATTGAGAAACGTGCCACGATGCCACATGCCCTCTAAACAGTCGTTAAGTTCCCATCGTGGAAAGTTATGTATTGAAGTTGGCGCTCGTGGCCTCGTGCAAGGGCGAGCGGGCCTCTCCTCTGCGCGACGAGACAATCGGTAACCGGAACGGACGGGGGGAGCTCCAGGCCCTGCACAGACTGTCCCCCAAGTGTACGAACCTGAAAACGTAGGCGCGCCCGGCCACAGGGTGGCGCACTGATCTATAAAGGGTTATCAGGTTATCAACAGGCGGGCAAAGAAAAATCGGCGGTTTGCCACCTAACAGCACAGAGTTGGAAGGAGCTGGTGGGCTCCACGGCGGCGCCTTCTCTGATGTTTATAAATCACTGTCCGGGTGCAAGCGTGGCCCAGAAGGACGGGGCTTCTTAGGGGCACTGAGCAGTGTAATTTCTCCCAGGGAAGGATGGTCCAGGGGCACCTTTTAGGTTTCAGGACTGGGGGTTAAAATATACTCGCTCGTTCATCTAAGGCGGCAGGGCCTCAAGTCAAAGGAACGGCCCAAGGACAGCGTGTGGATCCACGTTTGGTCCAAGGGAGGGCTGGGGGAGGATTATCTTCCGGATGCTTGAGCTTCCCTGAAAGGTTCCCCCGCAACCCACAGGAAAGTGGCAAACCACTGGAAAATGTGAAAAAAAATTCAGCATGTTTACAAAATATGAAGTAACTGCCTTGACTGCATTTGGCTGGTTCAGTTTAAATGACTAAGCTGATTGCTAGGCCCGGGCTCCGGCGGGGAAAGCAGGCTGAGGGGTGACGGGTGCTGGTTACCGGCCATCTTACCACAAAGTTAATGTTTTCAACGCTATAGACTTAAAACAAAATTTCAAATGATTGTTTTTTAACTGTTCTGAGTTGTACAATAACTCTGAAGTTAGATGAATTAAGGGTCAATTTCGATGTCCCTTTGTACACACAGTTCCCGACCTGCTTTTGCGCAGCGGGGCTGCGGGCGACAGGCAGGAACAGAGCGAGGGGAGGCGGCGAGTTAGAACCACAGCCCGCGGGTTCCGGCTCCACGGGGAGGGAGGCAGACGATCCGATTTTAAGGGAAATAAGTAGAAAACACACACGTACAGCACAGGACACGTTATTAAAGTCCACAGGTCTTTGTTTTCCAGAAGGGAAGTTTCAGGAACTGCAGGCAGCTGCTGGCTGGACTTCTCCAGATGTTTCGAAGGCGGCGCGTGGTCAGCACCTGCCCGCGGAGCGAAGGTCAGGGGCTTAGTCGGAGTCGCCGGGGTCCCGGGGGCCATTTCGACGCCATCCACACGCGGGGGCCGCCTCCTGCCCTTGGCAGGGTAATACGTTGGTTTTGTTCCCTTTAAAAGAAGACGTTCTACTTAAATTGTGCAAACACTGTTTACAACAATTAGCAGCCGTGTGATTCTTAGAAAATGGGGCCCGCTCAGGGCAGGCAACGCACAACTGTGCTTCCCAACCCAGCAGAGACGGAAAGGGCCCGACAGTTCATACACGGGATGGGCACTTCCATACAATTGGCTTTTCTTCTATATATTATAGAATATATAATATTATAATATACTATAAATTATGTAATATATATTATATATTATGTAATATATATCATATATTAGAAAGAAAATATATATTATGTAATATATTATATATTATAAAATATCACATATAATACAAAAATACTTGAATATAAAAACAAGTATGTTTCCCTAATACATATATTAGGAAAAAACAAGCGCCAATATTACTGGGGTTATCAGTTTTAACCCACTTTCGATCCTTTCATTGCACCCCCATAATCTTCATGGCAAAGAGACGCTCCAGCGGGCAGGCTCTGGGTGGCAACACTGGATGGCACCCCTCGTGCCAGTGGGAGACTCCCGAAGATGCCATAATTTGTACCTGACTTTGTAAAGGTCCTTCGTGAATCGCCCCCCTTAGGACCCGGTTTGCAAACGCTCCCTGGAGGCCGTGACCTCGGGGTTTCTCGTTCCCTCGCTTGTCCACACTGCGTCTCCAAGTTCATCGCAATTCTGCCCAGTGGCTCCGGGTCCCGGCGGGCAGACCTCAGCTCCGACTCTCTAAATTCACCTTTCTTGGCAGATTTTGGGAGGCAGCAGGCCCTGCGACCTCTTATCTCCGGCGGATCAGGAGAAGCCCTGCATTTTCGGCTCCTTCCGTTTCTTCTTGTGGTAGGAACGGGAGCGGCGAGGTCCGCAGTCATTTCATGTCGGAGCAGATTCGATTCCACAGGTCCACGCAGGGCGACGTTCTTCAAAAGCCGTGTTCTGCAAGAACGAACGGATCGGATCCTTACACTTAGCGTGTGCCGAGCAGTGCGTCATGTCCTTTACGTGTCATCTATTATTTAAAAGACACAACAAATCTATCAGATCCTCGTTGTCAGGAGACCTGGTTTCCAATACTGCGTGCGGGCTCTTTATTAATTCATGGCGCCTGGTGTTTCCGAAGCCTCGGTCTCTCGCATTTCAACAGAGAGAAACATGAGAAAATAATATTTTGTTCAGCAGGATTAAACCGTATTAATTACTGACACGGTGCTGGACAAGCAGGCGCATGCGGAGGGGAGGCCGTGGGGCGTCTAACAACCCTTTCTTCTGTTTGGTCTTTAAATGGTTTACATTTTACTTACACACCCCTGGAATGAGAAGAGGAAATTTCCTTTAAAAATGAAGCGGCAGTTTATTTTTCAAAAAGGTCAATTCTGAGCAACTGGGAAAAACTTGCTTTTTTTTTTTTTTTTTTTTTTAGAAAACTTGCTTTTTTATTTAAATAAAGGGATGTCTGATGGGACAATCGCCAGGACAGAGAATCCTTACTAACATATGAGAACAGCACCAAGAAAATGTTGGAGCATATGGCACCGTGTTTTCTCCAGGAAAGCGAGCCCCTGGGAGCCGGTCCTTTGGTCCGAATCACAGTGGTAATTAGAGGGGAGGCCGGTTCGCGCTCCTGACCGCTCCCCACGTGAAGCGAGGAGACAGCCCAGCGCCTGCCGCCTGCTCCCCCCCCCCGGCTGCCGGCCTGACAGGCTCACGCCGAGGCTGCCGCTCGCGCTTCCAGGAGGCGCTCGGGAGAGTTTGCCTGAAAGCATCTTTTTTTTTTTTTTTTTAATACGTCTTTATTGGTCTCAGAGAGAGGAAGGGAGAGGGGGAGAGAGAAACATCAATGATGAGAGTCGTTGATCGGCTGCCTCCTGCACGCCCCCCCCCAGGATCGAGCCCACAACCCGGGCATGTGCCCTGACCGGGACTCAAACCCCAATCTCCCGGATCCTAGGTCGACGCTCAACCGCTGAGCCATGCCGGCCGGGCTGGAGAAGCAGTTTCTCTTCTATTTTTAGTGGAGGGTGGAGCAGGGGGAAGTGGCCTTGGGGACAGAGGGTTTTGGTTTCTTATTGTCCTGAGGTTTTTCAGCAGTATTTTCTCTAGAGAGGCCTGTGCCCATCTCCTTACCCCTGTCCTATGGGCAGGGGGTCAGTGCCACCGCCGAGCTTCGTGCAAGGCGGGAGCCCAGGAGGTGCCCCGCTCAACGCAGCGCAGCCCGCCTGCCGCAGGGGCCGTCACACTCCCGGGGCCCTGGCCACCGGGCTGAGGTCTCCGAGGAACAGGGCCAGGCCCCGGGAGAACCAGGGCCGCTGGGTCACCTGGCGGGGCCCGCAGCGGGGTGGGGGCGGGTTATACAGACAGGGACAGAGGGCTCCTTGTGGGGAAGGCGAGGGCGCGGCTCCCGCAGGCTGCCCGCAGTGCTGTCCCCGGGGAGCCCCGCTGACCCGCCCGGAGGCTGAGGCTTCAACCTGGCTAAACACACTTTTCTCTTTCCTTTCTTGGCTGTCACTAGGAATTAATAACTAGCATCCAAAATAATATATAAACGTTCACAAGGGATTTTCTGAAACGCCTCTTATCCTGGATGTTGCCAGGAAGGCTGGTCACCGTGAGGCCAGCAACGCACTCGGGCGACGCTCGGTTTCGGGCACCAGCCGCGGAGAGGGGCGGGCGACCTGAACGGCGGAAACGCCTGGTTTCTAGCCCGTGAGCCACGGGGGCGCTGGGGCCATTTACCGAGCAGGGGAGACGAGAGGAGCAGATGAGAGGAGGAAACAAATCTCCAAAACCTACGTCAGGTTTAGAAATCGCCAGGAGAGGACCCCGGCCCTGCCCCGCCCGCACTCCCGCAGCCAGTGCCCTCACATCAACCAAGGGCCTCGGGGACAGCGTCCTATCTCGGTCACCCTTCTGTTACAACGTCCTCGGCACCGGTCACAAAGTCCCAGCTCATAACCCGAAAACCACATCCAGAGAAATAAGGGGAAAGTCGTAGGTAAATAGTTGAACAATCTGATACCAAACAACATTCTCATTAAATAAAAGTACAGTCTGAGCGTGACTGCAGATTCTTTTTGAGCTTAATTACTTTGCTCTAATTCACAGTCTAATACAGGAAAATTACCCTCAGTACAGCGTCCACTCCTCTATTGGATCCCTCTGGGCGAGTTGCTGACACGACAGAAACCTATTTCCTATTAAATCCTGTTAAAAAATAGTCCGAAGCCAATAGTCCAGCTGGGCTGTCGAATCCCCTGCCTTCCACTCACCTTCATGCTTTATTATGACGACCTGGTTCTTCGAGAACTTTGTTTTTCTTCTCTGGAACCAGGTATAAAATGAAGATGAAACTGGGTGGCTACGTAAGAAGAAATACTTTACATCCAACCTATTAACAAGGCAGCCTCCAGGCCTGACAGCGCCTTGGAAATTCGGCCTTTGGAGAACTTGCAGTTTCTACTCGGGGAACTAATTTCTCCGCCTCTAGGTCGGAGCCACACGCCCAGCGTCAGGACAACACCACAAACATTTCTTTTCGAGACCTGGGTGCTGCGCCCGCTGATGCTGAGTGAGATGCTCTGTATTCAAGCGCCTCGTTCCGTCAAGTTCCAGACCGCGGCGCGTCCCAACGGCCGCGCGTAACCCAGACGGGTGGAGGCACTTTGTGGGAACAGCTGGTCACACTCGCCTCTGCTCCTTTGATACATGTTTCCCTTTGTTTTGCGATGAATTTTTTCTGCACTGTTGCTAGTCAATGTTACAATCTTTGTCACTAAGTAACACATTAGGATACCTTGTGTCTTTGTCACTAAGTAACACATTAGGATACCTCGTGTCTTTATGTATGTGGCACCTCAGGGCTCTTTATAAATGAACAAATCTATGCCTTTCAGTGTCTGCACCGTCCACTCCTGGCTCTATCTACGGCCGCCTCAGGCAGGGGCATTTGCGATGCTGGCGCTCGGGGTGCCAGCGAGGCCCGACGCCCACAGACCCGCACGCCCTGCGGTCTAAACGCCTTCCAGGGCTGCGGTCGGCAGCAGAAGGCTCCCTGTATTTTTCTTTTAAGCCCAGATTGTCCTTTGAAGGTCTGACCCTCATCTTTATTTTTCATGACATCAGCCAAAGCCTCGTGGACTTTATTTCCTAGGTGATGCCTTCATACTGTCGTTTGATGAAATGAGAGGAAAATACCGTTCAAAGCCTCACTCTGGACGGCAGAGCCGCCCAGCAGGGCCGCCCTCCCCAGCCCGGACCTCCCCCAAGGGGCCCCGCGGGCTCAGGCTCTGAAACGCGCTCACGTGTCTCTGAGGATGTGCTTTGGTCACAGAAAAGCCGTGTTTAAGTTCATTCCAGGGCACGCTCTGCATAGGTCACTGCGTGGGTGAAAGTGGGCAGTGCCATGGGGGGCGGGGGGCGGAAAGCTCAGAGCAGCGAGATGTCCGCGAGCAAGGCCGCCCGTGAGAGCGGGGTCGGTGCTGCCGCGTCCCCGGAGCTGTCTGCAGAGGGGGTGCCCCGGGTAGCTCCCCGAAAGGAGGGAAACTTCAACACCTGCCTCCCGGCCACCCTGAGACGCCACCCCCAGGGTCCTCTCTCAACCTCTCACACCTTCGACGGTTTTCCTTTACGTCACAGAAACTTTGTGACTCACACAACAGAAAAGTTATTTTTTCAGTCAATTATGATTGATTCTGTTTTCTTTCTCGCAGGTTTTTGAAATGAAGAAAATACACAGGAAAGATATTTCTTAGACGGAGACAAGAGAAAGGAAATATGGGACATGCAATGACTCACCGCCCATTACGACGTTACTGGGAAGGACTAGCAGCCTTTGAATGAATGTGTATAATTACAGTGTTACCGATGCGTTTATTTAGTCAACAAACGTTAATTAAAACATCCCCTGTGCCAGACACCGGGAAATGGCAAGTGACTCTGTGCTAATTTCCTCCGCATTTGCCCAGAACAGCCTCTCACGGATCCTCGGTCCTGGCGCAGAGCTGGTCGCCCTCCACGCTTCCCGGTGGACGTGACCCATCCCCCGAGCCCCATCCCCGGTCCCTCATCACCAGGACTGTCCACTCCAGTTCTGTAATGTCCCCCCACCACTCTGCCCATCATTACCTGCCCCAAGATCCCGTCCAGTCGTGACCTCGCCCTGTGGGTGCTGCACTGAACCCCAGGTCCTCGCTTTGACTCCCCACTCCCTGAACTGCTCAGGGCCCCATCCCACACCACGGCCCCCTCCAGCAATGTCTCCCTCCACCGTCCAGCCCATCCTACAACCATACGCGTCCTCAGAGTGCAGCTCAAATGTCCCCTCTTCGGGAAAGGCTGCTCTAATCTTAGACACAAGGAGCAGCGCCATCCTAAACTGTCATCGTGGGCGCACCAGCCTCAGGCCTTCCATGTGGCCATTTCACCCTGAAACGCGGCCCTGCCCTGGGGAGGCAGCGTAACCCGCGAGGACCTGCGACTCCGAAGTCCGGAGGATTCGGGGTTAGATCCAGGATCAGCAAACCTGGGTAAGGTCAGCCTATTTCCTCATAACGAAAATAGTGTGTGTACACAGTGTGTCTACCTATGTAGTATGTGTGCACAGTGTGTCCATCTGTGTAGTATGTGTACACAGTGTGTCCATCTGTGCCGTATGTGTGCACAGTGTGTCCATGTGTATAGTATATGTACTCAGTGTGTCCATCTGTGCAGTATGTGTACACAGTGTGTCCATCTGTGTCGTATGTGTGCACAGTGTGTCCATCTGTGTAGTATGTGTGCACAGTGTGTCCATCTGTGCAGTATGTGTGCACAGTGTGTCCATCTGTGCAGTATGTGTGCACAGTGTGTCTATCTGTGCCGTATGTGTGCACAGTGTGTCCATCTGTGCCGTATGTGTGCACAGTGTGTCCATCTGTGCCGTATGTGTGCACAGTGTGTCCATCTGTGCCGTACGTGTGCACAGTGTGTCCATCTGTGCCGTACGTGTGCACAGTGTGTCCATCTGTGCCGTATGTGTGCACAGTGTGTCCATCTGTGCCGTATGTGTGCACAGTGTGCCTATGTAGTGTACGTATCTTAGCAGCATGTTGTCCTTGGTTACTTGGTAGTGAATGACCGCAGATGCCTTCTGTCTGTATTTCCTAGATCAGCGTCTCCTGCTTCATATTTTGAACTCCTAGAGGCCACAGCATGGAGTCTATATGACAGGTAGTAATCAAATTCCATTTTTTATTGCAGTAAGAAGAAAAGGAGAGAAAAGGAAACGCTAAAGGGATTAATACATATTGTAATTGTTATTAAGTGAATCAAAATGGTGAAATAATGGATGTTAAATAGTAAACAGCAAAGAACAAGCGACCACGAGCTTCATCCTCACTAAACCTTAAATTTACAGAACTTGGAGGTCGTATCATTAGGCTCACTGGGTGGAGAAGGGCCGCCCTTGCCACTGGTGTTAAAATTGGTCTTCACCCCAAAGACATGACGTCTTCACTCTTCTCTTATCGGCTCCAGGAGGTTCTGGGTTAAAAAATGAAGAGGTACTTTCATCTTGTCTTATCAAAGGGAAGCTACCTGTAGCCTCTGTCTCCTGAGGCATCTCAGACAGCAGGTCTGGTCTCTGGGCTATGCTTATGCATTTGCTGGGGAACCCAAGTGACCCGATCGGTGGCTGAGTCTAAGGAAAAGTAATATTAATTATTGTAATTTATCCAAAGTCTTCAACTCTGTACCTAATCACTATTCAACACAATAACATTCGTGCATATCTTTAAGCACGGCACATTAATTTCACTCGACATCTGGTTTACTTTTAATATTAAATGCAGATCATGTTCGTTTCATCTTTATGGCTATTTTTATAAAATTTATCTTTATTGTTGAAAGGACTACAGATGTCCCCTTTTCTCCCCATTGACCCCTCCACTACCTCCCTGCCCCAGGCCTTCCCCACACTATTATCTGTGCCCATGGGCTATGCGCATATGCATATAATTCTGTGGTTAATCCCTCCCCACACCTAGCTCTGCACAAAATTTGAAACGATTAAAGGGAAGGATGGTCAGGAGACCAGAGCCCTGCTCGGAGCACCACCCTGAGGTAACGGGACTCTGGGCAGAGCACTTCATTTCTTTGAGCATCAGCTTCCAGAGCTGAGAAAAGTAAATTAAGACCCAGTCCACATGAATTCATGAGGCTGTTAGAAAGTGACATAAGAAAGTAGATATCACAACTTTACACGAAATATAAGTCACCCTGCAAGTAAAAGCACCACGTAGCAAAAGACGTCTGGGACTCAGAATTCGTTCTTCATTCTTCATTCATTCAATCAATGAATTTTAGCTAAAACTCATCCTGTCAATGTTTTGAACCATCAAAATATTTCATTGTGGCCCAGCCGGTGTGGCTCAGTGGTTGAGCATCAACCTATGAACCAGGAGGTCAGGGCTTGATTCCCGGTCAGGGCACAGGCCCGGGTTGCGGGCTCGATCCCCAGCAGGGGGCCTGCAGGAGGCAGCCGACCAATGACTCTCATCGTGGATGTTTCTCTCTCTCTCCCTCTCTCTGAAATCAATAAAAACATATTTTAAAAAATATTTAATTGTGTCGTTTTGCACGAGGCTCCTTTATCGCCACGGCTTGTTTCCTTGTTGGATATCACGCTGGGTGTTGTCTGCAGGTGCTGATCACATACATGGAGCTGCGTCACCATTAGATTTCCCATGTAACCCCGTCAGCACGGCCAAAGGACGACCTGGCAGAGCTTCCCACAGCTCTGCGGCAGGTCAGCGGTGCACCGTTAATCTTCCTGACGTGTGTCAGACCCACCAAAGAAACCCATTTCCAGTTGGTTCCTTAAGAAGTCGCTAGGACAGAAGATACGAGCATCGTCCCATAATACAGCCTCGCACATGGATGACAACTGCCATTAAAGAGGCCACAGCCAGCCTTGGTACCAATGATCACTACAGTGGTACAATAATGGCAACTTTTAAAGTCAGAAGGAATGTGACCAGCGACCTTCAGATTTCACACCTGCTATATGACCCGGCTCCCAGCTTGATCCTACTGAGCAGATTCCAGCGAATCGTCTTTTCTTCTTAAGGAATATATGTTCCTGCCTGATAAAACCGACCCACACTGGGGATGCTATTTTCTACATGCGCCACTAAAAAATTATGAAAACTAAAAAATACTTATTGAGGAAAATATATCCATATTTGGCTTACACATGTATCGTGGTAGTTGGCATATGGCTCAGAGGGTCCAGGCCCAAAGAGAAAGAGACGAGTTCCTAAAGAAAATGCTTTTTTCGGTCCTTTGCAGGATTCCCACCACTGTTTTCCCATCTGTAAAATGGGAGCATCTGTTTACTGTCCTATGGTCCTACATTTAACCAAGTAATACATGCAAAGCATCCAGCACCCCTCCTGGACCACACGCTGTTGTTTGTTCGTTTCACTCTCCTTCCACGTTTCTTTCCGTCACCCGTGATGTTACCCAATTAGCTGTACAAAGTCTTTGCAAAATCCCCTTGTTCCTTCGGATCCATGGGTCCCGTTCAATCTCATGCAGGTGGGGAGAGCTGATTTAGGACATGTGGAGGGTTGCTAAGTAGCGAGAGAAAGATGCTTTTTCAATCCATGATGCTTCATTAATTGAGTATCTACATGGAGAAAAAATAAAACTTGACCCCTAGCTCCAAACCACACCTAAAAGCCGATTCCAGGTGGGTAGTTGACCCCAAATTCTAGAATATAACATCGCCATGAGTCAAAAGTAGGGAGATATGTTTTTTTAAACCAAGTCACCAAGAAGCACTAACAAAAAAGGGAACATCCAATACTGAACTGCATTAATATTAAGAATTTTGGTCATCAAAAGACATCATAAATAGAAAAAAAAGCAATGTATACAGTAGGAGAAAACATTTTCAACACAGATAACCATCCAAAACCCCTTATCTGAATATATTAAAACTCCTACAAATCTAAGAAAAAGACAGATAACCCAACAGAAAAAAAAAATAGGCAGGAGGCTCAACAGGTACTTTCTGAGAAAGTTCATCCAAATGACAATAGAAAAAGGAGCTTGTTGTCATAAATGCAAATTACAACCACAACGGGATACCTCTGTGCCCAGTCATTTTTTTTTAATGACAACACTAAGTTTTGGCAAGGAGATAAAGAATGGCAACCTTTATGTAATGCCGGTGGGGAGTTGGCTGGTTTAACCAGTGAAAATTCTTTGACGTCGTCAACTAAAGCTGAGCCGACACAAAGCCTGTGTCCCGCAGACCATCCTGTGTACAACCCAACACAACACACACGCTCAGGAGCGGTCTCAGCAGAGGAGTTCATGATGCTCCAAACAGGAGACAACCAAGTGGCTTTAGGTAAAGGACCTGGGGCCCACCGGTTCAGTGGAATAGTATACAGCAGTGAAAAGGGCCGGGACCAGCGACGGACTTTCCAAGCACAGAGAGAGCGGGAGAAGCCAGACCACACTCCCTTCACGAGAAACTCAGAGAACGGCTGAGACTAAGCTCGTGTTAGGAGCACAGGAAGCGTTTGTCCTAAAGCACAATCACCTTTGCAGGGCGGTGATTAAACGGCATCACCACCAAACTTACGGAGATAAAAAGCGCTGTAAGGAAACACCTCAAACAGCTGTGTGCCCACGGGCCAGATAACGCAGAGGAAACGGACCCAGTCCCAGAAACACAAATTACTGAAACTCACTCAAGGAGAAGCGAAGCATCTGAGCAGACCTGTCGCCAAAACACTGGATTCGTCATCTAAAAACTTCCCGCCAGGCCAAGCCCGGAGCCACGACTTCACCGGCGGATTCCACCAAGCGCTTAACTAGGAATTAATACCAGTCCTCCGCAGGCTTTCCCAAGACGCAGAGGAGGGGCAGCACTTCCCAGCTCGTTCTGTGAGGACGGTACCCGGACACCCCAGCCGGCCGGACGCCGCGGGAAAGCGAACCAGCCGCTCACCTCTGCCCCGGGCGCTTCTGCAGGACGCGCTGGGCGCCCCAGCTCCCGGCAGGTGCTGCACGTTCTCACATTGGGGGGGCGGGCTGGGGCTCTCCCCACAGGTGATGCGCCCTGGCGAATGGGGAACCTTGAGGACCGCTCGCACGCGCACACACGCTCACACACGCACACACACACTCACACATGCTCACACACGCACACACACGCTCACACACGCGCGCACAGTCTTGCCAGGGGCTGTCTGTTTTATTAGACGTTTCAGAAAGTGATTGTTTGGTTTTGTGGATTCTTTCTATTTCATCATTTTTTACCATTTAATTAATTTCTCCTTTTATTGTTATTTCATTCTTTTGACTTGAGTTTATTCTGTTGTTGTTTTTTTCTAATTTCTTTAAGTTGGAAACTTAGATTATCAACCTTCAAACTTTAATATAAGTGATAAGGTGTTAAAATTATTTTAAGTAAAGCTTTACCCGCATCCCGTACATTGTACAAGGTAACATTTCATCAATTTTCAGACCAAAATATTTTCTAAGGTTCATTATTATTTCTATATAGAACCAAAGATTATCTGAGTGTCTTTTATTGTAATTTTCAAATTGATTTATAAATTGCATTTTCAATGATTTCTAAATTAAACACATTTTAATGTAATTTCATGTGTAGGTCAATCCGTCACATCGTATCGAGGACGCTGTTATTCAGGCTCTCTCCTCCAGCTGGGCAGTTTCAGGGCAGTCACCACGCGACGCCCGATTCAGATGCCCTGGCACCCTCCGGTCTAGCGGAAGCATTTTTCAGCATTTATAAATCCTTGATATTGCTGAAGCATCCTCACTTTCTTTCATTTACCCCCCTTAGTCTTATACACTCAATATAATCCAATATTGTAGATGACAAAATTGCAAATCAAAGAAGGACTATAACTTTCCCAGAATGGCGCAGACAGGGGAGAGCCGGGCCCTGGACGCACCGCGCTGTCCCGATACCCTGATTATTTATTCTACAGCTGGGAACACACACATGCGTGTTCTCAGAGGGCCTCTCCTTCTCAGTGCTTTTTGATCACAGCCTTGAAATGCAAGCGCTGCCGACTTGGAGCCCCGCGTGGATGGGACTGCGCAGGCTCGGGCCTGCTGACGCCGGGACCCTGACTGCCGCCGGGACCCTGACTGCCGCCGTCCTCAGCGGGGATGCGAGAGCGAGGGGCTCGACCCCGGTCACATTTTCACGGCACTGAGCTCACACTCTCTCTCTTTTAGCAAAGTGGTAAATGCATTCTGCAGTTTTAAACCAAATAGTAACCGCCCGACACAGACCGGGTCTGACGGCAACATTATTGCTTTTTTTTTAGCTTCATAACTGTCTTAAATTACTGCTCCCTCCAGTGTCGGCAACGCTGTAAACTCTCAGGGACGAGCCTGGACTGCCCACCACCCCTTCCTGCTTTACTGTCAGTGTCAATTTCAATTTATTTCATCCCCGTGTCACTGTCACTGCAACTTGTCTCCAGGTCTGTGCGGCGTCCCCGAGTTCATTGCTTTAATAGAAAAATAACGTTCTTTGGCTTTTTCCTCTAACACGAGCAGAGAGCCAGCCAAGGCCAGACCTAAATTTCAGAAAAAATAAAATTCTTTCTAAATGCCAAGGGGCTCTTCACCGGCTTTGTGTGAGTTACAGGGAAGCGGGGATTATCATTTACCTTCAGAAAAAGAGAAAACAGGAGATTTCGGGAAATAAATGGGCTAGTTTTCCCGAGGCCCGGCTTCGGCGCCCTGTTTTATCCCTGATTGGAGGGACCTGTGACTTCAGGTGAAGGTCTTCATCTCTCGAAGCTTCTCCCTCACCTCCCCCCCTGCAGGAAACCTGAGATACAGCTGTTGCCAAGCATTTTCCACTCGGGGGCCTTCAGCTCGAACCCGATGGGGGAAAAAATGGTACAAATGGTTACCGCTGACAATACTTCTGATCTTGTTTTGAGCTCAGATGAACAAAAAGCTCCCTGGGGAAGAGGCAGGTTCACCCGGGTGAGGGGAACGGACTCCTCCGTGGCCCTGGGGTTGCTGGATGGGGCGCCGGCGGCCCGGAGATTTTATTATCTGGGGCCCATCTGCGGATAACCTGCCCGACTCGCCGTAGAACCCAGTCAATAATGATGCTTTTCTGGATTTACACAGAAAAATTGGGCATCTGTAGGACTTGGTTTCTGTGCTGGGATCAGTACGTGTCTTGGACCAGAGGAGAGGAGAAGCGGTGGTCACTTCTTAGCGCCAACCTCTACCCCTCCCCCAGCCAAGGCTTCTGGGGTGCCGGCACCTAAAACGAAAAAAACACGGGGTGCTGGAGGGAGGGAGGGGAGGTTTACGGCGATGGAAGGAGGCTTGACTTGGGTGGTGAGCATACGAGACAATGCACGGGTGATGTGTTATAGAATCGTGCACCCGAAACCTGCGCAATTTTATGAACCAGCGTCACCCCAATAAATTTGACAGAAACTGAACCATGAAAGAAAGGGGGTGAAGGGGAGGGAAACGGAGGGCAGAGAGAACGTGAATGGTGGTGGCAGGATTTCCTCGCTGTCTCTCTGCAGGGCAAACCCGGCAGAAAGGGGAAATCAAGGACTCGGCCGAAGGCCAGGGATTTACAAAACTGTTATTTCTGGGCAACTGATGGCGTTTCTGGTAATCGGCCAGGGCGGGGATGAGTCACAGGACTTACGGTCTTTGCCCTGTGACACTTGAGGACGGAATGAATCAATCTGTATTAGGAGCAGGGCCTTTCCTGGAAAATCCAGCCGACCGAGTCCTCCACGTCCGCCCCGCGCCTGAGGACAACAGCGAATCCTCCCGCCTCACCTCTCCTTCCAAACGGCCAGTGTACTGAGGAATAATCACATCCTGCTAACGGGCCCTTTCCGAAGCCCTAGGAAAATTATACATGTGTCAGGGGTAGAAAGGTTTTTACTCCGGCCGACCCGAGTCCTCAGAACTGTCCTTTCTTTCTCTATTTAACCTGTAAGCAAGTAGCTTTTCCTTTTCAGACTCCCTACCGCCCACAGTAAAACTGAAATTCTTAAAGCAGAGCACAGGGGCATTTTTTTCTTTAATCTTATAGATGTTATTTTGTTGCTTGTTCTCAACATATGTTGCAATTGTAGATTTTCCCGCTTCCTACCCTGTTGATTCATAAATGTGCCATTTCTAGATAATGCAGAAATTGACACAGTCTTTCCCGTAAGCAGATTTAAGTCTTCTTTTATTATTTTATGGTCTTAATTTTTAAATATATAGTGAAATAGAAAAAAACCCCACAGCAGCTACTGAATATTTGTAGTAATTATTTTTCTATCAGCAATATTCTTTGCACTAAAGGTAAACAAATGTAAATAGTGACTGGGATTAATCAGTTGAGATATTTTTGGCTACAAATAACATAAAACTTCCACTGGAGTTATTTAAATCACAGAAAATTAATACTATCCCATAACCAGAGTTTGGGAGCAGGCGGTTCTGGGCTTAATCCAGTCGTCCGACTGTCAGGTTTCTCTGTGACTCCTTGGCTCTTGCGAGTGCTCGCGGGATGGCCGCAGGGGCTGCAAATGTCACAGCCCCAGGCAGCAGCATCCGCAGGTCACACCGGCTGTTATTAGGCATCGTTTATAAGGGCGTCGCTCCCAAGTGCTCCGGGGAGGCCTCCTCCCCTGCGGCGCCGGCTGAGGAATCTGCACGCGCCCCCGTCCTTCGCTAACGTTGGAGTGGAACGACCGTCCTGGGAGGACGCACGTCCCAGCTCAGATTCGTATTTTCATAATTACCCAACTACGGTCTTTATGGCAGAAGAAGTGGCTTTCTTTCCTGACCGGGGATTGCAAAGCATTGTACAAATATGGGGAGTGGATGTAACCTATTAAAACTACAAATACCTACAAGCCAGCAGCTTTCTCCAAATTTGGTGCTTGAGCCAGGCTCGAGCTGGCAGGTCGCCTGTCCCCACTCGTAAACAACGCCGCCCGAGTCAAACATCCTTCTACGTGTGGACGCGTTAGGACGGTTTTGTTCTCACTGCGTCGCCCTGGAAACAAGTGCGGGATCCGCAGACCCCGGGGGAGAGCACTGGGCTGGCAGGCCGCTCGCCCTGCTCTGCCGAAGCTGGTGGCAAGCAGGGTGCCGGCCCCTCTGCCCGCCGTTTGGAGGGAGAGACGGGTTTGCAGGCAGCACCCTTAGTACGCTGCAGCCCCGTCTCTGTCTGCAAGTCTGTCTGTCCCCCAGACCAGAACCTCCTGTTCCCTAGACGGAGGGTCTGGCACGCAGGGGACACTGTCCGAGAGACACGATGCCCTGGCCGGGGAAGGCTTCCCCCTGTTGCCTGTCGGTCACAACTCCCCTCCTGGAAGTTAAGCCCCACCCTTACTTCTTACGCAGGGTGTCCCCAAAAATGGACACACACTTTGAATGACTATTAATTCCAATGGGTTAAATCTGAAAAAAAGAACCATCAGTTGAGCGATCGGCTGTTAAGTGTGTGTACATTTCCTTGGGACACCCTGTCCTCTGTGACCCGCTTACTCCCGGTCGGGTGAGCATTTCTTTGGGGGCCCCATGATTAAGTCCCCCAAGTCCCAGCCGCCGGCTTCCTCCCTGCAGGTCTGTTCCTCCCAGGAGCTGCTGTTCTCGCCGCCTCGGGTCTGAGACGCTCCTCTAACGCCACTAGGTCAGCGCCTCTCCCTCGGCTGCTCCTCACGCATCGCGGCTCCGCGGGAGACAAGAAATCCCGCCACTCTGGTTAACTGGGCCCCTAAGAACCAGGGGGCGTTCCTAGGCTCCTTCCCTGAAAGTACAATTAAAGCCTTGACTAATTAGTATGAGAGTAACCTTAATTAACTAACCTAACTCAGCACCCAAGGAGGGAACGGGCCTTCCGAGGGGTTGGGGACGATTTTCTAGTCAGTGCGCAATGTGGTCATAGACGCACCCCCTAGCAACCTGCTCGTTATAAAAAAATTAAAACTCCATCATCAGGAGTGTAACGGGGAGGCTGCTGGCTCACTCACCTATTTATTTATACTCTGCTCCCTCGAAGGACTGGGTGGGAGGGCGTCACCTCGCATCTGTGCGCGGAGCTCCTGCCACGGTTATGAGCGAGAAGGTATTTAGCGGGCCCCTGGCTCCCTCTGGGTTATTAGTGGGCCTGTGATGACAATTCTAACCGAGAATCGCAGAGGCCGCCTGGTTTACGCGTTACGGAGTCACTCGTCTCTGGGCTTAGCAGGTGCCGCTCCGCCTGCCTGCGCCCCGGCCTCCTGTCCGTGACACGAGGCCCACGCCTTAAAGCCCCTCCACGCTCCCTGCCTCCCACACTAAACGGGTGAGACGTCTGCATTGCAAACGGAGGTCGTTCCACTCACAACGATTGGGCCTTTTTAAAAGTTTTCATCATTCGCTCCCCAAGACTGCACCGCGAGAAGGCAGAGTCACCCACCGATTCTACCGGGCAAGTTCAGGGGCCCAGGAGAGGACCCTCCGAAATACCCAAATCAGCCCGAATGGCTGGATTTCCGTCCGCATCGCCGCAGCGTGCAGCTCTGCGCACCTGTCACCTGTCCTTGATAGTTGTGCGTTCCCAGGACTAATTCTTTAGCACAGATTTGGAGCTAGACGGGATCAAAATAGCAAAATACAGCAAAACGTCACGATGCCGGTGTGGAGATAACACAGAAAGGAACCGGTCAGAACAGGAGCCGGGGCGTCAACGTCTTCACGTTCCCCAAGGGGGCGCTGTGGAGACCCCCAGGCTCGCCCCGCTTTCTCCAGGCGAGAATCTGTGCCTGCTGCTGACACCCAGGGACCCGCAGTGGAGGGAGGCATGGGAGGCGCCAGGACCCTCGTCCTAAAGGGCGTCGGGTAGGTGGCTCCCTTCAGTCCGCGATTGTTTAAGGAAACCCGTGAAAAGCGGGGGTAGAGGCTCCTGTGGGCATCCCTTCTAATCTTCACAAATTAGCATCACGACGCATGGTACGAACAGGCAACTCACAAACGAAGAGAAACTAATTGTCTAGAAATGTATTAAAATATTCATCTCCACCAGTAGCCAGGAAATGCAACTTTGAAATAACTGCGAGATACTGTTTCTCACCAGCCAACTTAGAAAAGACTCTCTAACAAGAACCCACAAGACGGGTGCATAAAAGTGGGCCCTGTAATTAATTATTAGTGGATTGTAAATTGGAAAAAACCTGCCTGGAATATACTCTGGCGGCACTTAGCAAAAGAATTAAAAGTATTCGTATCCTATGACACATGTTCAACTCCAGGAATTCCAGCCGAGGAAGCAGATTATGGGAGTCCTCAGAAATGAAACAGGATGTTTACGCAGGTTTTAATAGTTTTTTAAAAAAAATATGTTCTTATTGATTTTAGACAGAGAGGAAGGGGGAGGGATAGAGAGAAACATTGACGAGAGGAACACCCGTGGGCCGCCTCCCGCACGCCCCCTGCTGGGGATCGAGCCTGGAACCCGGGCGTGCGCCCTGACCGGGGATCGAACCGGCGACCTCTTGGTTCCTGGGTCGACGCTCAACCACTGAGCCCCACCAGCTGGGCAGTTGTTTTCAATAGTTTTTAGTAGCTTAAAAAAAATTAGCCAATGTACCATGAAATGGAAGATTTGTTTTAGTAAAATAATGCTGAATAACGTGAAGAATTTGATATCATTAGTGGAAAAATAAAACCCCCCAAATTGGGTACAGCCTGGTATCATTGTGAATAATGCACATATATATATATATTTTGAAAATACATACACACAATTGGTAGGGCAGGTGCCAAAGCGTTATGCTAGTAACGGTAGGAGATAAGATTATAGGCAATTTTTATTTTATTTTTGTTTTTCTTAACATACTAAATTTTTTATACTGAACATAGAACAGTTCTGTTAAAATTAACTTTTAATGAAACAGCTTTAATCTGTCTGTGGTTTGGCACGAGCCTCGTGGGCTCTCGGTTCGGGCGCTGTCTCCTTTCTCTCTCCGCTGAGCTGAGCTTCTCCTGCCCGCGGACAGCGGCGTCGCCATCGGGCGCTGGGTGAGGGGACAGCCCCCCGGGAGGGGTCAGTACAAGAAAAACGTGCTTCGGTTGTCTCTGGAAAGCAAGGAGCTCATTCTGCTTGCCTTGTGGGCCTTGCCTTTCATAATTTTTTAAACAAATGGCTTTTGATGGAAACACCGGTTGAGGTTTCACAGTTAAAATTCCTCCCGGGATCATCGAACACCTGCTGGGAGAATTATCTCGGAAGGTTGCACAGTGAGTCTTGGACATAAAATGTCAAAGGACTGCTCACATCTCCTGCCCCCTACCTCACCCTCTGTCCTACCCCACCCTCTGCTTTTTAAAAAATGTCCCGGGGCTAGAACAGAGGGGAGCCACGGCTTTTGAGTCGATTTGAGGAGGGTGCTGGGAAGCGAGCTCGCTGGTGGCTGGGGCCCTGGGTGCCGCCACAGGATGTCTGCGAGGCGCGAAGCCGAGCGTGAGAGTCGTGCTAACCTGCCTGACAGCCAAGGTCGTGCTCCTTTCAGGGTGATCTCCCCGGAGCGCTCGGGGACCGGCTGGCGCAGGCAGGCTCAGTCCAGCCTAATGGAGGATTTGACAGCGGACAATTGAGGGGCGGAGGAAACGATGCGTGTCCCATACCGGCCCAGGGAGGTGGACAGGGTGGGATGCCTGTCACCACAGGTGAGCAGGGTCTGAATGAGTAGGGGCTCAGGGTGGGGGCCAACGCCAGCAGAGCCTCGGGGAGGAGGGACGTCCGTCTGTCCTCTCATTCTCTGGCATGGCACCTGGACTGGGGGGGGCATTGCTCGCCATCTCTGACAGCCCATCTCTGCCCAGCGTGCACACTCCGTTCAGGACTTGCAGCTGTAAAAATGTATAAACACTTTGACAGCTGATAACTCACTTAGTTTTGAAAATAGACTATGATAATAAACGCTGACTTTATAATCATTCGAAGTGTACATACACTTTTTGGGATGCCCTATATATATATATATATCCACACATATTAACTAATTAATCTGCACAAAGATACAAAGGTACCATCTTGGGTAGGTTGCTCCATAATAAAGTGTCCATTTACATGAGAAAATTATGGTAAAAAATGGGCAAGTTATACTCTCTCCAGAACTTCTATTAATTCTTCTTCTAATACAGCAAATCTACTCCAGCGAGATATACCATGAATAGAAAAAAATGTCACGGGGGAAAAGCAATATGAATTCAATGTTGTCATTTACATTTGTCTTTCCAAGTAAATAATATCAGTTTCTAATGGAACGCCCTTAGTCACATGAAGCCAACACAAGGCTTATTAACAAACCACAGAGAAATCCACTTGATCGTGTTATCTCGCTTAAATTATTTGTGATTTTTTGCTAATAGCCGGTTCTAAATGTTTCTTAAGCCATATCATCAACGGTCATGGCAATTTCAGTTCTAAACATCTCTGTTGCAAGATTCACTGTATTTCATCACACTGTGTAGTCTGACCATGAAAACACTTGTGTTCAAGGTTTTTGGTGTTTTAAAAAGTAGGTATCTTGGAAGTTACTAGGCTGGCTTGCAGCTGCACTATGATAACTGTAAGAGCAATAATGACGTTGCAGAGATCATATTGCAAATTGTAACGATGTAACCTCATATGTAGCATTAATACCCTGTTTCTAAATGTATTAAGTAGCAGGAGGCTTCTCTGAAGGGAGATGTCAACACGGCCCAAGGTTTAGATTAAGAGGCGAAGCCTGTGCAGAGCTGTGTGGCCTGTGCCGCCAGCTATTTAAATACAAGGATAGATAGAGATACATTGTATATATTTTTCTCCTGCAGCAGCTGGTGAGATTTCTGGACTCACACTCCCAGTCTTTTCATTTCTAAGAACTTGGCTACAAGCACAGTTTCTCCGCTTCATTCGGCACCTGTCCCTTCCTTCTGTAGCTTTGGGGGATTCTCAAGCCTTTGCTTGTGGCCTTTCATCGGGAGACCGGCTGGGCCCCAGACGCAGGCGATGAAATTCCTCGTCACACTGAGATGCGTCCCCTCCAACGGCGCAGGGGCCTGAGCCCCGCAGGGGCCTCTCCAAGGCCGGAGGAGGTGCTCAGGGGCAGCAGGCGCTGACAGGCGTTGGGCAGTTTCCCTCGGAGCTGCGCCCTCTCCTCGCCTGCTTGTTACCGCGGGGCCTGGGGCAGGCAGGCCAAGGCGAGGACGGAGACCCGCTCTCACCTGCTTTGGCTGAAAGCGCTAAGGATGAAGTTATCGCCTCCCGGCTGGAATCGCACAGGGCAGTCCTCCACTCTGACAATTGTCCGGCGAGGGGGAGGGCACGGGAACTGGGGCTCCCACAAGCCTCCTGGGAAGGCAGCCGTCCTCGCACCCGCAGCCTCCGTCCAAGTGAAGCAGGTGCCAGCTCCGGGAAAGGCCCGTGCTCAGCGGCTGCAGGCGGGTGAGAGCTGATTCCCCCTCCCGTAAAATTCACTGTTCTCATGTCCTTCTGTCTGGGGCTCCGTCCGGCACCAGTGCCTCGGATCCGCAGACGCCTCTGACTCTGGCTGCCAGGTGGGGAGCGGGAGGGTGAAAGCCCGAGTGCAGGGTGTCCCAGAACAGGCCTGCAAGTGGCCCATGAACCGTTGATGAGAGCGTAGTCCCCCACCTCCACTCGGGGGGCCTGGGAAAGGTGGTTCCTGATGTAGAAGGAACCCCAAGTGCTGTCTACACTATGGACGGGATCAGACTCTTAGGTAGAGGCTCAGCCCTCCCTGCCGCTCAGCCAGGTCTAACCAGCTCAGTGAGACAGAGCATGACCGGACGCGGAGCCCGTGAGCTCAGACACGGCTGACCGCGGCCCAGCTCCGAAGCCGGCGGACAGCAGCCGGCTGGGGACAGCACCCCTCCCAGTCAGGGCTCGACCCAGCTGATGAGGGACCAGGCGGGACGAGCAGTGTGGAGGAACCAGTTGGCGAACGGGTCCCAGCGCCAAGCCCGGGGCTCTCTTTCCTCCCTTCCTCTCACCCGGCGATGGGCTGCCCGGCACAAGGTTCCATCCAAATTTGAATTCCACTTAATATCACCAGTCGGGTTTTTCACGGGGCCTGTTCTGCACTCAGCGATAAAAGCCGCACGCAATTATTTCCGATTGGACCAATGAGATTGCACCGACAGGTCTCTCAAGATGGTCCGCTGACTGCCGGTGGCTAATGAATCCCATCTGTCTTTCTCGATTAAGTCTCTATTACCCCTGTTTAGTCCTGTCTCCAACCCTTCAGCGAGAATTTCCATATCACTGTTTAGATGAGAAATTAGCCTCTGAGAGCAGCGCTCATCAATCAGAAGGCGGTTTATTTAATACAGTGTACAGTTTATGAGCTCAAAACTGTAGCCCCATCCATTAGGACAGGATGGCTGTCCCGGGCGGAGGCAGCCGGGGGCTCAGTTCGCGGGCGGGCCTGGAGAAACGACTTCACATCGGAGACACCGCTCGGAGGAGGAGGAGGAGGGGCCTGCAGAATCGCCGTCCCGGGGCTGGGGCCAGGCGGCGTTTCCTTCCCATTAGGGGATTCCCATCGGTTTATCGCTCTCGGGAAATAAAGCTCTCTCGGGCCCACTCACAGGATGACTTGGTTGTGAAAGGTCCGGCCTCCCTCCCTCCCAACGACCTGTGACCTGCAGTTGAGCCCCGCACCCACGCCCCTCACGGCGAGTCCCTCCCGGGGCTCTCCACGGTCCCTCCCCGCCTCAAGCGTTAATTCGCCCGGCAGACGCAGCCTCAGAGGACGAAAGGAGCAGTCGGTGCTCCTGCCCCTTTTCTCTGAAGAGGCTCCTCATGACCGTGTTCAACCCCGAAGCCAAGTGGGTAACGGGAAAGAACACCCCCCACCTCCACCCGCCGTCGCCCGAAGACCACGTGTCACTGCCTTTGCTGCACTAACGTGGTCAGTGTATTATGCTTAATACATAAAACAGGCCCCTCCCTTTTTCACTCATTGGCACTGGTTTCCGCACACCCCGGGCTCTAACCACCGCGGTGACACTGAGTCGGAAATCCTCGGACGGGCTTGGTCAACAGCCTCGCCGTGTGCAGTAAATACCTGTGAAGACGCATTGCTGTGTTTCTGTCTTTATCATTAGAGGCAGAACACGCCAGTGTTTCAGATCAAGAAAGGGGAAGTTGATAAAACCTCGATGGTTTGTTTAAATTATCATAAGGATTGTTTTTACCTTCAATATTTCTTCAACGTGACATTTAAAAATTGCTCACCTGGCCTCTGTAGTTCATCACGTGTCCTGTTACAATGTGTCCGGTCATTTGTGTGTGTTTCTAAAAGACTTTCCTAAATCATTGGATACATTTCAAAGTCAGAGGCAGGTACAAGGTTCTTGATCAGATTTGGTCGAATGCATGCTGTCTCCCATTCAAACAACAAATGCCTTGGGTTTGGTCTTAGTCACTGTTTGGGGCTTTCAAATAAAACCTCTGATAAGACAGGCCCAGCTCAAGCCTGAGTTTCATTCCTCTCTCTTTTGTCTTAATTACCTTAAATCGATTCTGTCACTTTAACATTTCAAACTCAACTGTGTTATGACTGTGAAATATTGTCACAATATATTATGCTAATGGACCTAATTAATTCCCAGGGAAACGTTCCTGTGGATTGTGGGAAAGTACTTGATAAAGCCACCGGAGCTCAATGGGGAGATGTTTTTTCAGACTTGATGTTACAACGTCAGTGTCATTTGTTTTCCTGGGTCAGGAAGCGAGGGAGCGTATTTTAATGTCACCAGTGCATCCATATTTGTCACGGAACTGCTGGTTCTCAGGTACTGGATGGGTGCTGAGGCCCCGGAGGTGCCAGGGGACGGCCCAGCCGGGTGACGGGTGAGGTCTGGGGTCTGAACCACCCGACGGAGGAAAGCTGTCCGATAACCAGGTTTACGTGATTTGAATGATTTGGGGTAACTGCCTGCGGTGCTCAGTGACTGACGTTTGGATGCTTATTGGTTACACGCTCTGCGTTACCCTGACGTAGTCTTGAACGCCGCTCGGGTCGCGGTGCCGGCGGTCTCCTCGGCGTTGCTGCCGCCGTAGTGGGGCCAGCTCCCCTTCCATGCCCCTTACCATCCAAGCCCTTTTCTCCACTTGTCTTTGTTAAACTCGGCACCCGCCGCCCACTGCCTGTGTTGCTTCCCCCAACCCCTGTTACAGCTTTAAGGCATATTATTAATTTACAAATTTTGCTGCTTGCCTAATTTCCAGCCTGGTTTACTCAATCGCCTACTGAGCCGCTCTTGCTGGGTGGCCACTGACATAGGCTTGTTTTGTGCAAAACCGAAATCAGCATATTTCTGCCATTCTCCTGCTTCCCCACGCATCCTGCCCCAACACACACATACACACACGCACACACACACATATACATACACAGCACACACTGCACGTATACACACACAGCACACACATACACACACGCATACACTCACACACTGCACGTATACACACACACACACACGCATACACTCACACACTGCACATATACACACACATACACACACTGCACGTATACACACATACACACACACACACGCATACACTCACACACTGCACGTATACACACACAGCACATACAGAGCACGTACACACACACACACACACGGCACACACACACACACACACACACACACCGCGTTCTCAGCAAATGGCCCCTTGTTCTCTGAGAAAAGCGCCCTGCAGACGCCCGCCTGCCCTTCCCCCCCCATCTCCCGCATCCAGCCCATCACCAAGCCTGGCGGGTTTTACCCGTGAAACACTCTGCGCGTCCATCCCGTCATCTCCGCCCTGAATGACACTGTCCCGCCTCGGCGTCCGTCGTTCTGGCCGCCCCGGGACACACTGGTTAGTCCCACGAGCCTTGGAACTGGGCAGCTCTGTGTTCAAGTCTGAACTCGGTGGCCGGTTCCCAGCCCGTGACGTGGGGGAGCTAACCCGTCACTTTAAAGCCGCGTCTTCCCGTCTGCGGACAGGAAACACTAACACTCTCCAAACGGAGCTGTTACGAGCAACGGAAAATGCCAGGTACAGAGAGGCCTCGGGCAGCCCGGCGCGGAGCAAGGGCACTGCAACACCTGCTCTGAGGACTGGGCGCGGCGCCCCCTGCGCCCCTCTGGGGGCCCCGCGAGGCAGTGACCCGCAGAAGCCGCCTGCAGGGGATGGAGACGGGAGGTGGCCTGAGGGGCGCGCGGGGGTCGGGCCGGTGGGAGCCCGGACGGGCCGGCAGCTGACAGGCTTCGGACGGGAAATGCCTACCACAGAGGAGGCAACTGGGTCAATTCGCCTTTGTGAGTAAATGAAACGTATTTAAAACCCTTATTTCCCTTTACCGCCCTCCCCTGGACCGGCTCCGGCGTTAGAAAGCCGAGGACAGGGTGGCGTCCCCTGGATTTAGCGTGGGCCACGGGCTGCTGAGGGCCGGGCGCTCGTTTACTTTTAGGACACGCAGGGCAGCTGCCAACAGGAAACTCAGAATTAACCAAATTTCCTCCCTTTCGCCCTCATTATCATTCTTTCCACACACACTCATCCTCGTAGCACTTTCGGCTCCTTTTTAAAAAAACAAAACAACAGAACCACCCACAGCAGACCCTGAGCGGACAACGGGGGGAAGGAGAGTGGAGGTGACTGCGGGGGTCAAACCAGGCGCCGGACACGGCCTCCCGTTTAACTCTCAAACAAAACACATAAACTGCGTCCCACCAGCCCGCGGTGTGTGTCTGTGCCACGTGCCACGAGGAGCAAGTAACCTCTGCTCCGAAGTCGAGGTCTCAGTGACGCCGAGGCCCCGCCTGAAGTTCTACAGAAAAGGTCTCTGTTGGCAGGATTCGAACCTATTTTGATTGGACACCAAAGCCCACCAATATCACACGATTATATCCTAGGAGTTTATAAATTTTTAAAAATATATATATATGTTTTCATTGATTTTAGAGAGAGGGGAAGGGAGAGGAGGAGAGAGAGAAACGTCGATGAGAGAGAAACATCAACATCGACTGGCCGCCTCCTGCAGGCCCGGCTGGGGGTCGAGCTCGCGTCCTGGGCTTGTGTCCCGACATGGAGTCAAACCGGCCACCTCCTGGTGCCTGGGACGGGCTCAACCTCTGAGCCACACTGGCCGGGCCAAACCGTGTTTTTCAAAGGTCTACACAATGATGTCTTGGGCTGCCCTGTGGCCGGGTGAGTGCGTCTGTCTGAAGAGCGACAGGAAGGAGTTGGGTGGGGGGGGCCGCGTCCTTCGTGTCTACCGGGGGCCGAGCCTGGGACGCGCGCGAACGTCTCTGACAAAGGAGCCTGGTGGAAAAGCAGCAGCAACACCCCCACGTCCCGGCGGGACCCTCCCCGTCCCCCGCCCTTCCCACTCGGTGAAATCAACATCCCCTCGCTTCCTGAAACTTGGGCTTCAGACTCGGGAGAGCAAATTCAGATTCTTTTATGTCCCTGACACAGCGGGAAGGAGTTTTATAAAAGCAGCAGAAAACAAATGGTTGGTGAATAATGTTTTAAAATCAGATTCTTTCTGAGACACAGGTTCTCGTTATTTGCTCACCAGACGAGCTCCTACTAAGTCTATTCACAATTAAAAGAAAAAAAAATCTCCCAGCTAGTAGTATTGAACTGTGCCGTAATTAGGGCAGCCAGGAACGCCCTGTATAATGAACTGGGCTTTGTTTGTAATTCTCTCCTTGTGGTTAGGCCTGTTTTCTGCGTGGAACTGGGGCAGTGCTCAGGGTAACGCCAACCTTTGATTTTCACGGTTCAGCTAAAGGACAAGCGGAAGGAAAGAGGTCAGACCTGGGGGAGCGGAACCGAAAGGCACGAAACGCAGCCTCCCTTTCTCGGCATGTTTTGCCTCGGGGCGAACGCCGTGTCCCTAACCTCTGACCCAGTCAAACGAACGTGGGGATGTTGACATCTGGGCTCCGCGATCCTGCTGTCGAGGAGAAATCTATTCCTCCACTTCTGGAAAATGGAGAGATGCCTTTTCCGCTGGAATCCGTGTGCGGGGCTCGCCCCTGTATGTCCGCGCCCCGATCTCCAGGACCCAGCTCCATGGCCCCTTGGACGACACCAACGTCCTTTGACTCCCCATTAAGTGTGGCCAATAGGGGGCCCCAGTCAGAGCTCCGGACAGATGAAGGAAGGGAAGGAAAAAGGGGGAGAAATAGGTGGGAGGGGAACCGGAGGGGAGCGAGGTCTCGGTATTTACTCCCCCCGGCCCCTTCCCTGCAGAATGACCCTGGGCAGGCCGTGCCTACCCCCTGACGCAGGCGGCCTAGGTCCTACTAGCCGCCCTCCCCAGAGAACCCCTCGGCCTACAGACCCTGGTCATCTCCCTCCTCTTATCACCGACCTCCGAGGTTGGTCACGGAGCACTATCATTACAGTTGCCCCCGAAGGATATCCTGTCTGCGCGGTCGCCCAAAGCTAACCGAAACTTTGTAACTAGTTCCCAGTAAACTCTGCTCTGATGATCGTAATTTGACTGTAACCTCTGCTCCTGGCCAGCAACAGTGACAGGGCCTGGATTTGTAACGCCCATGCTCGCACCCGTGGGTGCCAGAAGACAGCAGCAGCGGTGATAGGATTCTGTGTTGTAAAGAATTTGGAAATTCACTGAATAAGTAATTAAATCAAGAGCATTCAATACACTGGCGCGTGGCCGGGTGGACGCAGAGTCCGGTGACCACAGACGCTTGTCGGGGTCACGCCGCCCCGACTGAGGGGTAAAGGCTACGGTGGAGTCTTGTCCGCACGCTCTGGTGTGTTTTTGCTTTTTGTGGGTCTTTAAACAGCATTAACCAATAACATCCATCTGATAGTTTGTTGCTCCTTGACACGGATACAGTCCCCGAACGGCCTGGATGGAGACGTATCTACCGTGCTCTGTAACTGCGGCAGGCGGAGTGCTTTTGGATCGCTGTTCTTGCTGTACGTGCATCGAGGCAGCAGTAAAGGGACGGCCGCATCGCGATTCCCAGCAGGCGCGGCAACTGGCTTCGCGGGAGCTCTTTTCTCAGCCCCACTTCCTTTGCCGCCCGCTGAGCAAATCCCGGCCCAGCACCCACAGAGCCCAGACGGTCCCGGTTCTTTCTGTTGGCTCCACGAAGATCCCTTACGTGCTGACTCCACCTCGAAGCCCGGTTCATGCAACACCACGTGCCCCGAGAACCTAACCCACACGCACTGACTTAGTTCCCTCAAGGAAAAGCGCCGAAAACGTCAGGCAACGGCTACTTCGCACTGGGCTCTCTCCGCCCTTCAACCGCTTTGCTCTCTCGGCACCTGCGTCGCCTTCGGAAGCGGAGGGAGGGAGAGTGAATGCTTATCACGGGATTTACGTGTATCTGTGGTTCAAAGGCTCTCGGTCAGCGCTGTGGAGCCAAACCACGCAATGGGTAAAAAACAGGATTAGTTCTATTTTGCAAGAGACCACGAGCGTCTTAGACTAGAGGCCTAATAACAGGTGGTCTCAGGGACAAGCAGCTGCAGGGCCGTGGTGAGAGCTGCGTTACGGTACAACTGCTTCCGCTAGCGTATCTGAGAGTACGATTTTAAAAAAAATATGGGCTGTTGGGTCACACTGATCCGAACTGGGTTCTCAGCACCCTCTCCTAATTACGTGACCGTGTACAGATTATGTAGCATCTAAGAGTGTCAGGGGTTTTCATTTGCTGAAATGGAAATAACAACTGCCTTACAAATTGTGAAGAGCAATTCACAATATAAGGTGCAAAACGCTTCTAGCAAACTATCCAGAAGGTAATAAGTACTAAATAAATGGAAGCTATTCATGAGGTTTTAAAAATTTACCTTCAGATACTTGACATAAATATGTCTTTTTCTGAGACTAGTCAAATATAAGTTGACTCTATGTGAGGAATCAAGACCAAGCTCAACAACCTTCTTCTAGAGATAGAAATAACTAATTTTAAAAAACTGAATATTCAAGGATGAAGAAAAGAATAAATATTAAGGTAGACAACATCTGTGAGCAGCCTTAGACCAAATGAATGAAAAAATAATAATAAAAAGATTCCTCAATAGTGCTCACAACTTAGGAAAAATAAATGCAGGTATAGCTCAGGTGTTTCTCATCTCCCTCCCATTACTTTGAAAGCTCAGGTGGGTTCTAATTATTTGTTGACAATTTTTCATGGAGGAAAAAATAAATAGAATAGAAAAACCAAGAAAAAAAGCTCCCAAGTGTAACCTCACCTCCTCTACGTGACATTAGTGTCCCTGCCCTCACAGAGCTGTGATTCCACCTGGTGTCCAGACTCCTGGTGCCACATAGGGTTCCCGGTCCGAGAAATGCCAGTGTTCATGTGGCCACAGGTGGGCTCCCCCCTCCCCCGACATCTAGAACAGAAAAGGTGTGAAATGAGGCGGCTGTCGCCCGCTAGAGATGCTGGGGGGGGGGCAGGGAGGGCAGACCAAGCCTGTTGGACTCGCCCTGTGTTCTCTCTTTCACGTCTTACATTGATTTACTTAATTTTACTTTATAACAACATTCACAGAAAGACTAGTACAGCTATTTTTTTTAGATTCATATCCAAATTACTTTTAAGTGTTCATTTTAAATGTTGCTGATGTTCTTTGGAAAAAAGAAATAGCCAGGGGATGCTGTCTGTATTTAAAAGAAATTGATTCACATAAAAAAGGAATACATTTTCTCCATGAATATGCAGCATTTGAACAAATATCTAAGAAAATGAAATGAAAATCTACTTTGGTACCACTAAGGATTTGATGTAAAGCTGAGTCAAATGGTTTGCAGGTGAAAAACAGGCTAAATTTAAATATATGTAACTTTCAGAAGCTTGTCTTCTTGCCCGGAGTCAGCAGCATTGAGAGACAGGATAGGAGAGAAGAGTCATCGGCGATGCCCTTGCTGCCACCGGCCTGGGCCCGCACGGGGCCGCGCAGGGAAAGCTGTTTTTCAGGATGAATTTCTGCTCTTTGCTTTTAGTAACTTCTGTTTATTCTTTTCTGTATGTTTTAAACATCGCAACAAAACCGCTTGAAACATGAAGCAGCCCATTAAATGATCCATTATTTTATGTAACAATTATTAAAAGGTAGTTTGTTCTCTGATGTGACTGATCTGATGGGCATCCTGTCATCATGCAAACAGCCCCAATGGGATGGATTGTGACAGATGATCGTCAAGTTCGTACCCATTTAATAAGAAATTCTTATGGGATCTAGACTAGTTTTTTGTTTTTTTAATGCCCAATGACGGGGCCAAATCATTGGCTCATTCACTTAAGAAACATGAAGGCCTCGTGCAAACATTGAGGCCTCGCGTTGGGGGCCTTGTGCAACAATGTGACAGTTTGGTAGAGATGAATGGCACCTGGCAAAGATTTGTTACTATTGCTCCAATAATTACTCGCTGTTACTGCTGCTGCTGCTGGTGGTGACGATGATGATGACGATGATGATGACGACATGTGAAACAGGATGGTGGCCACAACAATGGAATTTGTCACATCTCTATATGTTTATGCAATTTGGGAGAATTTTCCTCTCAGTGGAATTCCTTGTCCCAGCAACCAAGAAAAATCCAAACAAATCCTTCAGATGGTAAAGCTTCCCTGTGAAGAGGCTACATCGTCTTCTAAGTTACAAAACAATTATTAGCCCACATCCTGGAAATGCCATCTTGCTCATGGTATTAAACAATTCCAGGTGCTTTTAATCACTGCTAAAATACGCACGGCCCTCTAATGCCTAGTCGATAAGCAGATTAAAACATAAATGCCACTAATATGCTTTACATATCAGCTCCACTGCAATATTTCTAAGTTCTGTATCCGCTTAAAATAATCCCCATTCAGAGCGGAGAGCAAAGGTCAACATATGAGTTTCCTCGGAATCTAAGCTCTGATCATATAAGGAATTATGTTCTCCAGCTTTGGAGATCAGATGATTAAAGAAGCCCAGACTCTTTCTCGGTGGCGTTTTGAAGCCCGGAAAGTTTTTATCCTTGCTGCAGTAAGATATTGTTTTTAAGTCGTGTTGCTCACGCCGAGTACATTTCGAGCCCTGATGAAAGCTGGCTACTTAAGAGGGAACCGAGAAGAAAGCCAAAACGGCGCAATCACGCCGGACGAGCCGAACCCCGGCCCGGGTGCAGAAGGCCGTGGGCTGTGAGCGGGCCTTAGTGGGAAAGTATAATATAACATCCTAAAGAAACAGCTCCAGCTTCCAAGGGAGTGAGGCCTGCTGGAGAAATTGAATTGGCTCACGTGGGAATTGATTGACTCTCTCCGAATATTATTCCTTTAGTTCCTATTTTCACGCGTGGTGTAGGAACAGGAAGCCTTTCATAAAAGCCTTTCATAAAAGACCGCGGTACAAACCTGATTCTTTCTCGAGGGAATGTAGGTAAAAGTGGTCCAAACATATGTTCCTGTCTGATGCAGGGGAAGGGATTTGGCGGTTTTTCCTGTTATTGGAGCCCTTGGGAGTTAATTCCACTAAAAGGATTCATCTTTGTCCCCTTATCAGTCTAATCACAACACTTAGCCCGAGAACTACAAGTTCCTAAAATATACATCTTACTAAGATCTTTCAAATGTTGTATATTCGACTTCACATCATAATAAACCCACTGACCTTTGCCAGTATTTGCATCTAACGGACGTGAAACAGACCCACATTCTTCTGAGTAGCCTCCTTTGTTCAGGAAATGTGATCTGCACACAATCCTATAGAAAGCCTAGAATCCAAACCTAATATTTAAATAACCCTCCCTACTTTCCTTCGGGGCCTATAACATTTTTCCCCCTTACACTGCCCTCTCCCCAAACAAACGCAGACACTCATTTAGCACGTCCCCCACGATAATGCTGAGATGTCTTTGTTCGGGCGCCCACCATGGTGCGCAGAGCTGGAGGTCACCAGAGACCATCTAGTCTTTCATTTTGCAAATGAAGAAACCGAGCCACGGACAGGTTCCAAGTCTCTCGTCAGTGTCAGACCTTGGACGGCCTGTTGTGTGACCTCGAGCTGCCATCAGAAGGGACGCTTTCCCGCTCAGGGCTCTTCCTAAGGACAGGACACCGTCCACATTGTAGCACAAGAGAACCTACCTCCGCGAGCGAGAGGCAGGAATCCAGCTGGTGCCACTCGCCAGCCGGGTCCTTAGGGCTGTGCTGGTCAGAACCAGCCCCTTTGCTAACTGGCACCCAGGCCCCACCTCGTTGGCGACGGCCCTGACCATCCCTGAGGCACCTTTGGAGCAGCCCGACTGGTAGGTTGAGAGGGGCTTCGGGAGTCTCCCGAGAGCAGGGACATCTGGGTTTTCTGAAACCGAATTAGTTGAACCTGATAGCAACTCGAGACGAAAGGCCACAGGGTTTGGGTGAGAAATTCATGATCTGCAAATGTCAGCGGAGATTTGGAAAAGCATCTGGCCTTTGGTTATAGATCTGAAAGTGGATAAACACTGAAATCTGGAGGCTTCCCACTCGCTGGACCTAATCTGCGGGAGGCAGTTAGACAGACGAAAGCAGAGCGAGGAAGATGGGCCAGGGACAGAAGGTCAGCAGGGCGGAAAGCCCCGGGCGCCTAGCAGCAGGCAGAACTGGGAGAGCGAGGACCTTGCCCCCGGGGTGATCTTTCCGCCCCGAGCATGTCCCTGGTCATGCGGTTTGGACCCCCTGACCTCTCACACCACTGGTCATGTAGTTAGGACCCTCCCCGGACATGTGGCTACTCATCCGGCAAACACCTTGGCAGAGAAACCAAGGGCTGAAGCGGGGCCTCTCGGGACTCCCATGCGGCCCCTGCAGGACTGCTCCCTACAGGTAACATCTAGGCCTCAGTTGTGTTTCAGCTCCAGGCCCAGAAAAGCAGCAGAACCAGACATGCGATGCCATGGCTGCCTCAGGACCAGCTGCAGGGACTGACGACCTCTCCAAACGACACAGCTGGAAAGCCGATGAATATTCTACTGAGGTTCTCCCCTGGGACCTCCCCTAACACCCCCAGCTTCAAAGCCCTTAGGACAGAGGAGGACCCAGCACCGTCTCCCTCTCAGGAGCACAACCCGCCTCTCCGGCCCCCTCTCCTCCCCCGCCCAGGGGCCTTACCTTTACCTCTTACAAAGCTCCTTACCTCCCTCCTAAGCTCCAAGGGCCCTTCTTTTGCTTCTGTAAGTTGTTTCCTGAACCCGTGTCTCTGCGGCTCACTTCTTCTACCTCTGTGACTTTCTAAATAAACACCTGCTTGTATTCGAGTCTTGGCCCTGAATTCTCTCTTAGCCTGAACTCACCTACCGAGGTTGTCACCTGGGGGCCAATCACCTGTAACATTCCTGCGCCCTTCTTGCCGCCAACAAATCCGCCCAGGTTTTAACAGCCAGGAAAGAAACGCTGGTCATGGCGTGGATTCCATACACTGTTAAATCATTTGCCCAGAAAAACAAAGAAGCACATATGTGCGTGTCCGTATACATACGTAAACATGCAAATATGCGTATCTATCTCTACGCATTTTGTGTATGTATGCATGTTGGTTTGTGTGAGGAGCGTGCGTGCATGTGTGTGTTTAAATATTCCGAAGCCTGGGGCCAGTTGGCCAGGCACCCAGTTTCTCTCGGAAAAGACCTGCTTCCCACCTGACGGGAACGTGCGGCGGGTCGGACGTTGCTGGTGAAGCCTCCAGCACTCGGGCCGGCCGAGGCCGTGGGCGTTGGACCAGCGAGCAGCCGGCGAGGCCCCTGACGGGAGGCCAGGAAGAGCGAGGGCTCGCGTCTATTGTTTCTCCAGCTGGCTAAGCAACAGCGGGGATGCTTCCCACTAAACAGCCGCATTAGCATAAACCTAACTACAGGGTAAGTTTTCAGGCTCATTCCAAGCGCGTTCAAAGGGGCGGGGGAAAGACGGAGCCCTTAATATGCACGAGCCACGCAGACAACGGTAAGAAGCTAATTCATTTCATCACATTATCACCATAGCAAATTAACTTAAAGGAAATAATAAGACAACACGGAAATGTTTGCATATTAGAGAGAATCCTCGCTGTAGCCTATTAGCACCGTATCCTATTAGGGTTGCATTAGGTTACCAAGGCTGCCGCGCTAGGATGATGAAATCCCACTGTGAAAACTGATATTGAATTCTTGTAATGTTTCAAAATCATTTTTAGCACTGCACATAAATAATTCATGCGAGCAGATCTAATGAATTGATGGGGAAAGAAAAAAACATCCCTCGGCGTCGCGAGTGTATTTACGAATGTAAAGTCACGCGCGAGCCGCACGCTCGTGGAGGGCGGGCAGGGCCGGTGGTGGGTGGATGAGAGATCCTAGGTCAAGTCCAGGGGCCACATTCCTGGGAGCTCACTGCCTTCAGGAGGGGCGGCACTGCGCTCCCCGGAGGGGGCACCCTCCCTTAAAGACACTGGCTGCACAGGACTAGGGCTCAGGACCCTGGGAACACAGGTCAACGAGGGTCCTTCCCTCCCCGTCTTTGTTCAAGTCCCAGGCTGTGTTCCGATGACCTGGTTCCTGGTGGAGCTCTGCCCCAGACTGCACACGCCTGGAAGCCTGGGCCCCGAGCGTATTCACACGTGTAATCCCCACCCTAGCATAACGCGCGGCTCCGAGTGGAACTCAGCAGATCCTGAGTGGGTGGGTGGGTGGAATGAAGGGGCGACTGCATTCATTCAGTTCCGAAGATTCCAGTTAAAAAGTTGGGATAAAGGGGGAAGTGGGCCACTTTCATTTAAGTCTGATTGTTTTGCTAAATTAAACCTTGATTTTCGATGCTGCGTTCCGTCAAAGCGGTTTCGGTCCAGGAGGGCCTTCTAATTCTAATTCGACGGGATTCTTCCAGAGTTGGAGGCAGTTGTTTAAATTCCTGCTCTAGACGAATGGCTCTTGGTTTCTCACCCGCTCGCTGCGTATTGGTGTCGGGGTGCGATTTGCCCAGGCCCTGCCTTCACTGGGGCAAGGCCTCCCCACGCAGCCGAGCACTGAGCACGGCCCTCATTGTCCTTCAGCGTGTCCCTCACTGTGCTTGCTCCACGGTGGCCCCGTCACTGCAACTCAGGAATCTCCTGGGGACATTCACAGACGTGTCCCTGAAGGCAGTGGGCAGTGCGAGCCTCCCTCTCGTATTGCTAGCTCCCCAAAAACTTAGTCCAAAACCATGCACTGACCCTTAGACTCAGGCTCTCCGAGAGCTCTGTGCGACGTAATTCCCGCCCACCGTGGCGACCACAGGGTTTCAAAACGCCTTTCTAGCGGCTTATTAAATCTTCTTAATTAAGCCTTTCCTCAAAGAAGACTGGCAGCCTCCGTTGCTTCTCTGAGCTAATAAAATATTCAGGACACTTTTCTTGTGAAATGAGGTCATAGCAGGGTAGCCCCAGCCACCGTCGCAGTTCCTCCGGGTGCTTCACCTTTCAGTTAACCGAGACGCACCTGTGCCCCTCGCAGGGGTCCTGCTTTTGCTCGGGCGTGAGGACGGAGCGGCTGACGGGCGGGGCTGCCGCCGAGCCTGTGGACGTTTACAATAACAGTGTCGACCAAACGTCTTCGTGGAAGTGTCAGATTTATTTCTGACGTAACGAAATGCATTCCGTGGCTAATCGCGCCTTCATTAATATCTTGTGCTGCCATCATGTCATTATCGGTTCTAATAACACCTAATTGCAATAATAAATACCTAATTTGGGGGATTTGTTTAATTTCTAATTAGACATTTTTCCCATTTCGATTCTGTAATTATTCATGAGTGATTACTGTTAGTCACAAAACAGAATTAATCGTTAAGCCTGTATAAACGGCAGCCAGCTTCTTATTGAAAAAGGGAATTAAACTTGTCCGGCTTTACGTTCCAATTAACTATTTTTTTCCCCTCTATTTTGTGGAATTTCTCAAAACAATGTTGAGGGGAAATGGAAAGTAAAGGCTGATAACTCGAGACATTTTCATCCTTATAAATTCACTGAAGGGAAGTTTAAAGAACCATGTACTTGGGACTTTAGTCCCACACCCCCACTTGGAACCAGATCAGCTTTTGTGAGAAGACAGAAGTGTTTAAATATTTATCTGAAAACGGGCCGATAACGACCGATGCAAAGGGGGGTACACGTCGCCTCACTGTGCGCATTTAGCTCGCTCTCCTCATTTCAGGATCAGATATTCAGAGGCCGAGCGTACCACCTCCCTAAGCCCACATCACAGCTGGCGTAGCCACGTGAACTCAGCCCTGTCCCTAGAGTTAGGGGCCCAGGGGTTGGGTTCCCCCTGCTCCCCAGCTCCCGAGTCAGGCAGATGCCCTCCCGGCTGTGCCCAGGTACGCCCTCCCGGCTGTGCCCAGGTACGCCCTCACAGCTGTGCCCAGATACGCCCTCCCGGCAAGTGCCAGCCCTTGTCTGAGCTGAGTCAGACGCTGTGTCCATGACCATTGTCTTTCCCGTGAGTGCCTCAACCACCCATTGAAAACACAAGTTTGAATTAATATGTGGCTGTTGTCATGTGCTCCGGGAGCTGACTGCAGTGCATTGTGGTGGCCTCGGTTCTGTCATTTGTGTCGGGAGGAGACTAACGCCTGCGTCCCTGCAGCGCTGTGGGAACAGAGCGGGAGCAGGGGCTGGAGCTCTCAGCACGTGGCCTAGAGCGTGGCCAGGGCCCCTCGAGCGGAGCCGTCAGTGCAGAAGGGAATCCCCACCACAACGTTCAGGACCGGTGCCAGTCTTAAGTGTAAACGGCCCGGCCAGCGTGGCTCAGCGGTTGGGCATCGACCTATGAACCAGGAGGTCACTGGTTCGATCCCGGTCAGGGCACATGCCCAGGTTGGGGCTCCATCCCCAGTGGGGGGCGTGCGGGAGCCGCCGATCAATGACTCTCTCTCACTGATGTTTCTATCTCTCTCCCTCTCCCTTCCTCTCTTTGAAATCAATAAGAACATATTTTTTTAAAAAAATCAAGTGTAGACGGCGTTGTCTTTTGTCTTCCGGGTTTCACAGCCCCCCTTGGATCGGCTGCAGCACCACAGTGAGATTCCAGGGTGAAAGACTCTAGAAGCTACACACCCTTGAGGGCAAAAAAGTCGGTTATAATAACCATCCCTGTCAGCCCAGCAGGGCCCCTGTCTCGCACATCTGCCCGCGTGCCGTGCTCGGGACAGCGTCAGACAAGTGTCATTTTGTCAATTAACCTCTTTCCATCCTGGGTCTACAAGGGCCCAGGCAACGCGGCGGGGGGACCGCGGGAGGCTTCACGCTGGACACGGCGCCTGGCGCCTGAGACACAGCCCAGCTGCTCGCCCCCAGCAGGCTCCGCGCACCTCCCGGCAAACTGCCTGACCCCGGGCCAGGCTGCGCAAGGAGATCATTTGAATTTACGGAAGGCCGTGGTTTGTTTAACATGAAGAGCCGTCGATGTCACGGTGTTTGACTCCGCGCTTCATTTCCACGGGAGGGAGAAGGCAGGGGGTGTCTGTGCTCAGAGCCCCTCGGCCCTCCTCGCGGGGGACGTGAGGCGGGTGCCCCGACACGCACGCATCTACAAACTACCCGACAAAAGTAAGTAAGCGGTCATCTCACACCTGCTCCTCTGTCCTCCTGTGCGCCCCCCAGTCTTCTGGGGACTACGTCGTAACTGAAACCGTTTCCCCAGCCCCGTAACATGTGCCAACTTGTGCTAAGTGCTTCCCGTTGCATGTTGATGCCCCAGTAGCCCTGTGAGGTGGCTGTAATCACTTTCCAAGCGAGGAGGCCGTTAGAGATCCGTAACTAGCCGGCGGTCAGCCCGTGGGAGCCGGGCGGCCTGACCATCGCCCCCCCTCCCCCCGTGCCCGCAGTGCCCTGACCCCAGCTCCCATCGCACAACAGCAGACATGAGAGGTGCGAGCCTTCTGCTAAACCACCTGAACTTCAGTGGCATGTGACGCCCACGAAGAGGTGACGCCATCGTTAATAAAATAATTAAGCATGAATTCGGTGGTCGGTAAGTACCGTTTGGGGTGAGCGGCGGCATCAAGCAGGACGCGAAAATGTGCTAAAATTTCATGAAGCCCAACGTATCCGCTCGGGTAAGGAGATCGAAATTATTTTATAGGTAGGATCCATCTGAAAGCAAGCACATGGCTGCTGATTCCGTCCCCCAGTCACGAAAGATGGTGTCAGCTGGACATTCCCCTCCAGGCGGCAGGACCAGGGCCCCCGTCTCCTGCTCCCCTTCCCTGCCTCCCGCCTGGACGTCCCAGTGCCATCGGCACGGCCCATTCTGTGCCCCTCTGTCCCCTCCCTTCTCTCTGGGCTGGTACTCGGGTCCTCCGTCTGTCGCCGGGGCCACGCTGGACGTCTCCTCCCTACGTCTTTACCCCCCCCGCCTGCCCCCCCACCTCATCGCCAAGCCTTCTCTGCCCCTTGCTGCTGCCACCCCTTCCCCTGGGCACCCTGCCCGCCTGCTCCGCCCGGAGGCGGCCACTTCTTTCATTCTCGTGCCTCTGTTTACATCCCTGTGGAGTTCGAGCTTCAATTCGAAATTATAACATTTGATAAAGTCTGGGAAGAAAACACATACTGGGTGTGTTTTTTTTAAACCACATACTTCCCTATTCCTTAATTTTAAAACACAAATGTATCACCAAGAATTAGGGGAAATGGAGAGCAAGGGCACTGTTGTAGGAACACACACGTATAAATAATGGCCTGTGGACTCTGCTCCCTCCTCGGCTCCTGAAGCCACGGCTGACGGTGAGTCTCCCGCTCCGGCCGCGCTGACCCCGACTGATTCCAGCAAGGTCAACAAGGGGACGAGTGGAAAGGCGTTTAATTTTGGGTCCAGGAGGTAAAACACACACACAAACACGCTGATGTTTGCCAGGTGGACGCCACCAGAAGGGCACCAGGGCGTGTGGCTTTAAGACCAGAAGAGCAAAAATGGAAACTGCGGGGAAAGCGCCCCTAGAACCCCAGCTTTGGGGGTTACTGCGAAAGAGTCTAATCACCAAGTTACCGTTGTTATTAGCCTTAGTATTGTTTTCAATGAATGGTAAACACGTGTGGACTGCCCCGGGGCGGCTGGCTCCGGCCAGGAGAGAATGGGGCTGCGTGACCCCACGCAGGCCGTAGAAAATCATATTGATGGCAACTCACTATTTTATTAGAGAAATAACATTGTTTCTCTCCTCTCTCTGGGTTTTCTCCCACCAAGTAGAAGGCAGACTCTAAGAGTGACTGTCCCCGGCCATCGAGCTAATAAATCTCCCGCAGGAATCCGCGCTGAGTTTCCCAGCCCGCCAGGCCTTTGCTCCTACTCCAGCGGCCAGGCGGAGTCAGTCACCGGGGTCCGCTCGGTCTGCTGCCTTTCGGGTCAAGCGGACGCTCTGACTCGGGCCGAGGCGACTAACTTCACAGCCACTATTGGAAATAGTGATTTTCACACGGCTGGTGGTCGCCCACTAATGGATCTCGGAATTCATTTAGAGGCTCATGCCAGGATTCTAATAAAGATAATAGAATAAATAGGAATATAAATATATTCCATTTAGTAAGCATGTTTCCTGAGAATTTTGTTTTACTTTTATATGTGTGTGTGTCTAATGGGTTGTGAAATTAAAAGTATTTTTTGCTAAAAAAAAAAAAAAAGTTTCGCCCGGCCAGCATGACTCAGTGGTTGAGCATCGACCTAGGATCCAGGAGGTCACAGTTCAATCCCCAGTCAGGGCACATGCCTGGGGATTGGGGGCTCGACCCCCCGGGGTGGGGCATGTAGGAGGCAACCGATCAATGACGCTCATCATTGATGTTCTATCTCCCAATCCCTTCCTCTTTGAAATCAACAAAAAACATATTTTTTTCAAAAGTACTTATTGCTATTGCTCAGAATTTTTTTAAAAAAATGTTGAAAAAGCCCTAAAGGTATGAAGATGGACCTTCCACTTAATTTGAAGTCCAGGTTTCCACTCTGACCACAAACATGGCAGACAGTAAACGCAGTTTTCAAGGGAATCCAATTACTCTTTGTACCTCAAAATCAAATAATATTTATTATGGTAACAGCGGCCTCACACCCCAGAATCAATTCTAATCTCAAACATTCTTCTTCACTGTCACCATAAATACATCCAGGCAGACTTGTTAGACCCCAAGTCCTGACGACGGGCTTAAAAAACCCACTCAGCAGCCTTGGCCCGGCGGCTCCGCCGGTTGGAGTGCCGTCCTGGGCACCAAGAGGCTGTAAGTTTGATTCCCCGGCAGGGCACATGCCTAGGCTGTGGGTTCCATCCCCAGTCGGGCACACACGGGAGGCAGCCGATCAATGTTTCTCTCTCCCTTCCTCTCTAAGAATCAATAAACAAAACAAAACATATCCTCAGGTGGGGAGTAAAAAATAATAAAAATAAAAGAAATAAACAAAAGGCACTCCCACAGGATGTCATCATAAAGCTGTTTGTCTGCTCTGCGCTTTCCCTGGGCCCAGGCCTATCTCCCCCACACAACCCTCGCTGACCTCCACGTGAAATGGCCGGTGGCCCTCCTGGGCCTCGCTGACCCTACGGTAGTTTCCTGCCTGCTCCCGACCAAGGAGGGGTTTCCTGTCTCAGCCCCGTAGTTACCGCAGCGCAGGAAACTCCCACCCGTCCAGCCGCTCGGTGCCCTCACTGGTCACCGCTCCTGGGCAGGACCGTTGGCCCTCGGCTTGCTCTCCAGCTGGAACCCTGTGCCTCTCCCGGGCGATGTCATTAGCTTGCTTAGGTTTGTATGAGCAAAGGATAGATTTATAGGCTTCCACACACGTTCCTCTGATTTTTACATTTAATCCAAGTGAAAACATTTGAATTGAAGGTGGAGGGGAGGGTGCAGGACTGAATTATCGAGATAATCTTTCCGCAAAGGCTGCAGGGGACCTAAGAAGTGGGGGGAAGGGACAGGATGGGGGCTGCGAGGGGGGGCAACGAAGGCCGCAGTCAGGGCCGTTAGCGTGACGAGGCTGCCCGGTGGTGCGGGAACGGAGGCAGACACCGCACCTGAGAGGCTTCACCGACCTGCAATCCCAGGGACGGTTCCGGTCGCTCACCCTAAACAGGCGTTTGCTGCTGCTCACGGAGAGTCCCCCGAAATGTTTATATTCCAAGCTCGCAAAGATCTCACGGCGAGCCACAGATACCAAGCATAGGGCTGTGCTCCTGCTCAGAAGGAAGCTGATAGTAAATACATCCATCGATAATTTGTGCTCTCACCAACTTCCACAAGGAAGAACATAGGGCGCCCAGGAGGGCGGTTGGAGACGGGGCCCAAGAGGAGGTGTTCAAGGCAAAACACAACAAAGCTCTGATAGAATATGGGACAGTAGATGCCTCCAGTCACCGGAGTAGAGCAATTTATAACATTTGAATACATTTAGATGTAAAATTTCTGGCAGCCGGGGTCAAAGAGAAACATAAAAATGACCTGAGTAGGTGTAACCTTCCCTGGAGTCCAGCCCAACGAGAACCGTACCCTATTGTGTCAGGAGCTTGGAACGTGCCGGATGCCACCCGGTTCCCCTCACGCCCTGCCTCCCGCTGCGTGGCTCAGACGAGTCGTCCCACCTTTAAATTACGCGTCTATATGACAGGGCAGTCGAGGGGGGAGCTTGGAACTAGGAACCCCCACAGACCCTTTAAGCATTAAAATTCTGATTCTGTGACATGGATAAACTTAAAGAAATCGGGATATTTTAAGCCAAGAGCTGTACTGACCGCTCAACAGTACAGAAGTTGAAAAGTAACATTTGCGTAAAACTAGCCGGTGGCCACGTTTCCACGGGGCAGTGTCACGGTGACGCTTCTACGCACGGTTCCAAAACCCATTGCTCAGGGTCAGAGTGTGGCAGGGCCACCCCAGCCCCGGTCAGTCGCACACTCTACGCGCTCTGTCCCTTGCCTTTTCGGTCTTTCTCTCCCCATTGTACCTGCTCACCCCCCTGCCCCACCTGCCTCCCTGCCTCCAACTGCGGCCGCCTTGTTCATCTGCCCACTGCCCCCGGGACCTTGAAAGAGGAGCACCTTCCATGGTTCCCTCGTGACTACTGGGCACCAGCAGGGTAGAGAGCGGACTCCTTAGCTCCCCATCTAAAGGCCCCGTGGCCTTGGTTCTGCTTGTTTCCCCAGGATTCCATCTCTGCACAGTCCCCCTGCCTTGCAAGGCTTCGTGACACCCCCAGGGACCCGAGTCTTCCCTCCTCTGCCTTCCCTGTCTTCTCCCCATCACCCCCCAGTTCACCCGGCAGGAGCTTCCTGGGCCTCGAGCTTCTATTTGTCCTGCAGGAGCCCTCCCTGGGCAAGGACCCCCGCGGCCCCCTTCATGGGAGAGGATCTCCCTGGAGCTGTGACCTCTCTCCTCTGCCCTCTGTCTCTCGCACGAGTTCCACCAGCACTGGGGACACTGCGCTGCTCGTAGGTCAGTTTTCCTTCTCAACGTGCAGCACCGGGGGGCGGAAACATTTGCTATTTTTAATCCCTGGCACTCCGGGAATGTGGGCAGTGAATACGGCGCTGGCATGTTGGATCCTCTCCCTAATTCCTGACTCTTACAAAGCTGAGCGAAACCCGTCTTTGTCTCTTTTCTGTGACCCGTCATTTCGGTCCGTGCCCACGGTGACCCTGCTGGCGGGGCCTTGGCCAGGGTGCCACGGCCTCCTCCACTCTCCCTCCTTCGGATGGATTTCTCCCTCCGGCGCGTCGCAGGCCGTGGTCCGCTTCGCTCGTTTCTCGCGGGCAGATCTCTCTGGGCGGTTTTCAAAGTGTCCGTTGCACACGTGGCCCACCGCCGCGCTCCGCAAACACTCGCTGTGCCGGCCGAGGAGCACTGGTGTTTGCTGAATCGATTTTTGCTGTCAGGTCGTATCCAGAAGGGGCTCCTTAAAAAAACAAAGCGGAGACGGCGCACAGCGGTCAGCAGAGGGGGCGGAGGGCGGCAGGGGGGCTCGTGGTCTCGCCCTGCAGTCCGACGGCCGGGCCTGGGCCCCACCTCCAGCCCTGGCCCCGGCCCTGCGCGTCCGCGGAACTGTGAGCGGGAGACTCCCCCGCGCGCCCGCATTGCCGCAGGTCTGAACGCGGGAACGCGGCAGGCGGTGCAGCCAACGGCAAAAGGTAATGCGTGGCTTGTCACGATTACTATGACTGGTTGCGGATTATTACTGTGGATTATTATGGCCGACTCGGCGCCGCTCTGGGGCAGCACTAAGAACCCCTGGGCGCCGTCTGCCCTTCGGCTGGGGTGCGGCCCCACCGGTGTTGCTGAAACTAGTCCTCACGTTTTCATGTAAGAGGTCTGTTGAGGATCTTTGCTGTCGCTTTGCTTTCGTCGGGGGCTTATGCTGACAGATCAGGGCGGCACGGTGGTTCCCTGTGGGGTCCGCATGCCCCACTCGCCTCCGAGGCTCCGGGTGTCATCCTGAGGCCCAAGCCACGCGCTGCAGAGACCAGCGAGCGAGGCCGCCCCGGCTTTTCCCCCGGCCGTCCCGGCCCCGTCGTTTTCATTGTTATTGCCTCTCTTTCCCATAAATCGCTGAGAACCACCAAAGGAGCAAGAAAAAGACTCAGCAGCCTCAGTAATGTGGTCAGCCGTCGTGGCCACAGGAGTTTGCAGGGGCTCAGGGCCCAGGTCCCAGCCTGCGACGTCAGCTCCCACAAAGGAGGTCACTCCCTCCGAGGGGCACTTGGGGTGATTTCAGCTTCTGCGCTGCTCTTCCCTCCAGGCAGCTGCTGTAGCGGAGCCAGCAGGGAGAGCCAAAGTGTCGCCGATTTACCAACCCCGCATGCTGACTCTGTTTAATTCCAACAAACAAACCCGAGCTTCGCATCTCTCATATGTAATATTTCATCTTAAAACAGCGCTTGATTTTATTTTGCTTTTTAAAATTAAAACATCGCTTTAAATAAAGGGAAGCAGGAAAGAGTGGGGGGAGGGAGAGGAAGAGACAGTGACAATCCCCGGGAGTGGCCTGGACAACAGAGGCTCATCCCTTCCTCGGGGCACAGGAGGGGGGCGGCCGTGGTGCTGTTTCCTGCCACCCGAGCCGGGGCGGGGCCCTGCGCTGTCAGTCTCAGCAACGCCCGTGTGTTTCCAAGGAAATGCACACACACTAGCACACGCACACGCAGTCGGACTTTAACCAAATAAATTCTATAGTGAGCCCCCTGTTTGTCAAATATGATCACACCTCTGTGAGTTACGATGCTTTCGAGTTTTCCCTTCAATTCCCCTTCTACAGGCAAACTGGAGCCACCTGTGGAGCCCAGACCACCTTGTTACCCTTCCCGGCTTGGCTCCCAGGTTAAAATCAGGGTCGTATTGCCGGTCCCGGTTCCAGCCTTTCCTGCCTCCTGAGCAGGTTACAGAAGCACCTGTGAGTCACTCAGCTCAGCCCATCACCCCACAACCCCTCGGGCCCCTGCGGGCAGGCCGGGCTCGATGCCGCCCGCCACGGGCGCCGGGCGCTCAGCCACTCGCAGCGATGTGTGTGCTGCCTGCAGACCAGGGCCGCAGGCCACCCCTCAGCATGGCAGCTCTGTTTAGCTCCATGTATTGGGTTTTAAAATCCTCTTTACAGCCCGGCCGGGCGTGGCTCAGCAGTTGAGAGTCGACCTAAGATCCAGGTGATTGGGGTTCGATTCCGGGACAGGCCACATGCCCGGGTTGCGGGCTTGATCAATGACTCTCTCATCGTTGATGTTTCTCTCTCTCTCTCCCTCTTCTTTCCTCTCTCTGAAATCAATAAAGATATATTTAAAAAAATAAAAAAAAATTAAAAAAATTTTTAAAAATCCTCTTTACAGGAGGCGTTGCTCTCTCCTGAAGTTTGATTGTAGCTTTAACTGTGGACACGTCTGTCCCAACCAGTCCCTCCACCACGTGGCCTCACACTCACATGGAACGGAAGTTAGTCTTCCCAACACTGCGCCTCCGAGCCCTTGACCTCCAGCCCCACACGCTTGGGCACATGAACATGGGTGCCGATGACTCAGTTTCCTTAACAATCTGGTGCGTACGAACATCGCATCATAATGCTGTAGGCCTGAAATACATCGAACCTCGCAGACCAATCTACCACAATAAACAAAGAAACAAAGAATTATCAACTTCACGTGGTTTGATCAGATTTACGTTTTATCTTAACATTAATCTTAGAAACACCCTGGGCCAGCAAACACAACACGGCAAAGACGGACTTGTCTTGTATGTCAGTTACATAAGCAAGCTCAGGTCCTCTGACTTTTTAAGGGACACGTATGGGGGTGTAAACAACACTGAGAAAGTGGACAGTTTCGGTCGGGGAACTTACTCCTGCAGGTTCACGGGGGAGGGAGGGCGGATCTGCAGGCCCCCCCCCCGCCCCCGTGGTCTGAGGTGTGGCGTCAGCCAGGGCACCACGGCCCAGACACCGACCCCCGCGGTGCCGGTGTAACTAGTAGCAAGAAAATGTCCCGGAGGAGCAGAGACACCTCCTGTGCTGAAAACTCGACAATTCTTATTTTGCAAAGACACAGCCACTGTCATCTGGGTAGAAATTTTGTACCTACTTGGGAGGGAGGAAGAGCGACATGAAGGGAAAGGAAAAGGTTCGCCAGCACTGCCCACCTGGCCACGGACCCGAACAGCGCCCGGAACCTCCGCCAGCCTGTGTGACCTCAGAGCCGCCCTTCGCCTGGGCCTGGGCACAGCTCCTGCCTGGTGGTGGTGGCTGGTTATTTACCCAGGGGGACATCGCCCAGAGGTCCTTCGTTGTCGCTCTGCTAGGTGCTGGGGAAATACGTGTCCCGTGCCTTCTATCAAAGCCACGAACGACGCAGGCAGGGGAGACAGGCAAGCAAGGGGACACCGTCAGCACAGCTAGGGGCTGCCGGGTGCGGGGGGCCGGGGGCATCGCCGCCTCTACCAGAAGCCGTGGAGGGAGTGGGGAGCAGTGAGGGAAGGGGAAACGCCCCCGGGTCGGAGCGTGAAACGTGGATGAGGAAAGAATGTCTTAGGAAGAGAGAGGACAGGCTAAGCGAAGGCGGGGAGACCTGAGAGAACGGGGTCCGTGAGGGAAACTGCCAAGAATTAGGTGCGGCTGGAGCTGAGGGCGGCCGCCCGCTCGGCCCTATTCCCTGCGGCGGGTCTCGGAGGCAGGAGGTGACTCTGAGGCCTGTCACACGGGCCTGAATGGAAAGGAGACGGCAGGTGCCAGCGGATGGCAGCGACCAGCAGCTGTAGTCGCTGACTGTCTACTGCAGACGTGTGTGGGGTTTTCGCAGCCAAGCGATTCTCCGACACCAGCTGGGGTCCTGCACTTGAGCTCAACTCGGACGCTGTCTACATGGAAACAGTGTGAGACCCTCAGATTACGGGCTCAGCCCCACAAGACTGTTCCCCACTTCCGATGCCAATCGCAGATGGCAGGTGCCCAGGTTTCCACGACTCCGGTCCAGTTTGGCTGCAAATCGTGGCTCCCATGACCTCCCTCCCCCCGTTGGATTTAATTATTCGCTAGAACAGCTCACAGAACTCAGGGGAACACAATCATCAGCTTAGAAAAGAACAGGATGAAGGACACAGATGAGGGGGTACATAGGGAAGGCCTGGGAGGGTCCTGAGCCAGGAGCATCTCTTCCCACGGAGTCGGGTGGGTCATGGATGCGTTAACCTCTGGAAACTCCCCAAACCTCCTACTATTGGAGTTTTATGGAGACTTCCTCACGTAGGCATGATTAGTTATTAACTCCATTCCCAGCCCCTCTCTCCCCTCTGGAGAATGGGGGACAGAGCTGAAATTTCCAACCTTTTAATCATGGCTTAGTCTTTCTGGTGACCAGGCCCATTCAGGAGCCACCCAGAGTCGCCTCATTAAAACAAAAGATGCTTTGATCTCTTAGGAAATGACCAGGGTTTTAGGAGCCCTGTGCCAGGAACCAGGGGCAAAGACCTATACACCTGTTTTCTATGATCTCACAGTTGCAGGAACGGAGATGTGATTTGACACGTAAATGACGTATGTATCAAAGTTTGGAAATTTCTGTTATAGATCTTTTGATGAGCTTTCTTCCAATTAAAGAAAGGGCACTGATTAGGAAAAGATTAATTATATCGATTTATCCAAGTAAGTTCTATGAATATTCGAATGATCCCACACAGTCTTGGGGCTAAAATGAGACACCGTTTGCTGTTTTATTGAATCGCATTATTACAATATTCCTTTTCATTTCGGACATGGCCATCCCTTTGGAAATAGCCTAGAAAAATGAATCATAAGCAGTTAGAAATGTGAGAAACATCCAGTTATTAGGCGTTTTGCAAAGCTAAATGGTTTGTGAAGGAAAATGCAATTAGCAGGTGACACTGTATATGTTTGCAAAATGCCCATGATGCATAAAAACGCTTTTGTCTACTTAATTTTCCTAACATTGTGTGTTTATATTTGAATTAATTAAAGGCAGACCACCCGTGCTCTTAAATAACTGCACTCACCACCATGGGCAGCAACCAAATGGATGGCGTGTAATTAAAAATGGGCCGACCCCAAAGCGTGGGGCCCGAGAAGCCCGCTCGGTAACGAGGGCCCGAGGACAGTCGTTCCACTGAGGACGCTTCTGTCCCCGAGCAAGAGACAGAGCCGAGCAGCTCATGAGGCTCAGCCCCGGGCGGAAGCACCGAGAGCAGGCACCTTCCTCGGTTCAGCTCACGGACACGCTCGAGGGCACAGAACCCACTCGACGTCCACTAAGCATTTTCTTACTGAATTGCTGGACAAGTTAACAGGCGGGTTTCCTCGGCAGCCTGGCAGCTCGATACGGGAGCAAAGATTTGGCCTCGGAAGTCCTCGATTCTAACCCTCACGGCAGTGCGATCCTGAGTCACTTATTTCATGTTGAGCTTTGTTTCCCCGACAGTAGACTGGAGACAACAGTTATAAAAATGAGATTACAGCCGGGTGGCGTGGCCCGTGTTTGAGCACCTGGTGCCCGCAGCAGGAGCGTTTCCACGGGAGGTGAGGAGGGGGCAGGGGGACGGGGGGGGGGGAGAGCTCATCGCCAGAAAGTTGGCTTGTTGGGGTTCCTAAGGCCTGGGTTCCTCTCTCAGTCTGGGGGCTCTCAGCTGCTTTTAGGGTCATGTTGACTGTGACCGCTCTTCCCCCACCTCCAGGTAGAATGACACATCACGGGACAGAGCGGGCGGGACCCGCTGGCTGTTCACGGTACAGAGTTAATATTCCTCACTGAAGGCGCCTCGTTAGAAAATGCCCAGGTCCGCACACAGCAGCCACGGATGGGTCGACACGGGCCCACCGTGCCCAGGAGCTTTCCCGGAGTGTGTGTGTCCCCAAATAAGCCCACGGCTCGGGGACAGATTGCAAGAGCTTTTCCAGAATTCCTTCAACAAACACTAGTCCGTAGCGTCTGGCCTTTGTGTTAAGCGCTGAGAATAAAAACGGCGTCTGATACGTTGTCCCTCCCGTCTCTGGCCATTCGCCATCCTCCGGAGGCCCGGAGAGCCGGGAGGAAGCCGCAGGGTAACAGGAGCCCAGGGTGGGGACTGGCAGGAGGGCGCCGACGGGCGCGCTGGGTGGAAGGTGGGGCCGCAGGGCGGGCGATGGGTGGAGCGGGTTCGGCCCGCTTGGCTCTCCGTGCCTGTGGCTTCCGTGAGGGGCGAGCGGTCCCACTGTTTCCCAAAGGAGAGCACCCGAAAACAGGCACCTTTCAGGCAGGAAATAATTATCCTAATTGTGCCCAGAACCCAGCCCGACGCAGTCCAGCCGGGCCTTGCGCCCACGAGGCACTGCCCGCGCGTCAGGTGAGCGGATCGGCGAGTCCCCGCGCGGCGTTTACTGGCTGTGCGACTGGGGGCGAGTTACTTAACCGCACGAGGCTCTTTTTTCCAACCGTAGGGACAATAATGCCTGCTCCATAAGGTAATTGATTGTTTACAACACAGAATGAAAGGCTGTCTGTGCCGTGCTGGGTACAATGCCAGGTACGTGGGAAGCTTTCAATGAGCGGCGGCCGCTTATATTAATCCCTGTCACTCAGGGATTAGGTCTCGGACGGTCGGAGGAAGAAGACTGGCAGGTGTGATAATCGCCTTGTGCCTCGGGTGACAGCGCTCTCTGATGCGTCACTGTCTTATACGACGTGTGAGGAAGGGACACACAGCCCCGCATGGTTCCGTGGGGGCGAGGCGCCCGATCTGCTGCGCCCGGCGCGCTCCCACCTCGGGTCTGGATAAATCCCCCCGCCCCTGGCTGCCCACCTGCCCCACCCCTGTGCCCCTGCCCTTCTCCTCGGATGGACGCTGGAGAACGGGGGGAAGGAAGGAGGCGAGAAAAGGCCCGAGCCGACCCCCTCTAGCCCACCAGCCCGCAGTCCAACACGTGAGAGCACAGGCCTTGCAGCCAACGTGACTATATGCGGAGTGCGTGCGGACATGCAAACTCGCGTCAATCACGCCGCTTTAGATGCGAATATATACAAGGTCGTCCCGATGATCTGTGCCACTGGACGCGACCCTCGGGATAACCTTCGCGGAAACGGCTGCCCTCGGCGCCGTTTGTAAACGGAAGCGCTGGCCTGAGATGTTTTTTAAAAAGGAAGCAGGAGTGAGAAAGGAGTGATGTCTCACAGCCCACGTCTGCGTGGGCCCAACCGCCCGCCCTGACTCTGCAGATTATAGTCCTTTCACCGCCTTGTCCTGTTAGCTGGCTTCTCTGGGTACGTCTTTCCTCTCCGGCCGCCCCAAGTCCCGGCTGCCGGTTCCTCGAGAGGAGGGTGATCCACTAGGTCGTGAGGGGCACGTCCCTGTTTCGCTTGCTGTCATCTAGTCGCCGGGAGTCCTGCATCTCTGCGCAGGTCGTGAGTCTCCTATGAACAGCCTCGGCTTCCATTCCCGGCCACTTTCCAAGGGGTTTCTGTCCGCTGTCGGCTTGTTCGCGGGAAGCTCGAGTCGAGTCCAGATACTGGTCCCCGTGGGTCAGACAGGGGATAAAATCTTCAGTGCGCGTAATCGAGGGAAGCCATTTTTCACCTCAAGATTCCACAATCAGGGATCTAAGATACCCTTCTGAGTTATTTTCTATCCGCTCTATGGTTTTATTTTCGAGTTTAGCTCCTCGATCCACCTGGTTCCCTCTCCACACGTGTTCCATTTGTCCTTATGCAGTCAGGCGCTTTTCCCACTGCCGTCTCCTGAACGGCCTGTCTCCTTCCTGTTAACCCCTTGCGCCCTCCATTTGTATTATTTTTTCAAAGTCCCCATAGACGTTGATTCTTCCATATAAATTTAAAAATAAGTTTAAAGAGTTTCTTTCCTGTTAAGTTTATCGGAGACATTTTGTAGGCTTTGTGTTGAAGGGACTAGTGATTCATGCTATTCCATTCTGACTATTAACCTTTTTGCTGAATTCTATTTTACCAGGTTTTCTGTTGGTTTTATTGGATTTCCCACATCCAGAATTCATATCATACGTCAATCCCTTCTTTTATAACGCTTTTTCCTTTCTTAATTGAGATATAATGGACGTACGGCATTATATTAGTTTCAGGAATATAACAGTGATTCGATATCCGTATACATTGCAAAATGATCACCAAAATAGGTCTAGTTAATATCCATCACCACAGCTACAAAAATGTTTTCTCGTGATAAGATCCTTCCGGGAGAAACCCACCGTCAACAACAAAGGGGTCAGAGGCTCCGGGGAGGAACCGGGCCCTAGCGCGGGAGACGTACCGAGGCGCTCAGACCGCCCGAACAGGCCTTGTTTCCTTCACGTAAATACCCAGAAGTGGAATTGCTGGATCTATTTTTAATTTTTTGTTTTGAGGAACCTCCACGCTGTTTCCCACAGAGGCTGCACCGGCTGGGCTCCCACCGGCAGTGCACCAGGGCTCCCCTCCCACCCTCCAGCATGTGTCCGTGGACCCACTGCAACAGCCGCTCTGACGGGTGCGAGGAGGTGCCTCGCTGCGGCTTGGTTTGCGTTTCCCCGACGGGGAGCGAGGCTGAGCATCTTTTCATGTCTGTTAGCCATCGTGTGCCCTCTTTGGAGTAATGTCTACGAAGGTCCTCTGCCTATTTTTTTAATTGGATTGTTTGGTTTCTTTATATTGAGTTGTAAAGTATGCGGAACACTGGCTTCAATATTCTTCGGTGACATTCTTCGGTGTGGCGTAGAGGAGTCATTCCCTGAAAGCCGGGACACCCGCCACAGAGGGGCTCTTAGCAGAATGTCTACCATTCAAAACGCACAATGTCTCCTGTCTGGGAAGGTGTCCAGGTTTTCATGCTGGCAAGTGCTGAGTTGCCCAGGTAAATACTGTTTCAACACAAAGAATGCCGTGTGTAAACGTGTACCACCTATTCGAGTGTTAATTGTTTCAGAATTAAATGCACTTTTAATGACTATTATTTATATGTTTCTCAATGCGGTCATTTTTGCCAAATAAATCATGCCCTAATTGGGCACGGCAGAAATTTGTACTTTTTGCAGCCGTGAGCAGTTTGCAAACCCTCCTTTCTACTGCCACAGAGCAAGTACTGCCACCGAGGCATACGTGGGCCGGCCACCAAATGCCCCACGTGCCTCCGCACTGGCTGTCCCCACGGGAGGCAGGGAGAAGCGGCCCGGCCCGTTGGGCGTTGTGAGTCTGGTCTGGGCATCAGAATGGCAGACGATCCTGCTCCATGTGTGAGGCCTGCGGCGGTTGGTGGGCTGGGCACCGGGGCTGTGAAAACTTGGAGATGTCGGCGAGCGGTGCTCCCGGGCATCCGCTCTCTCCAGCGTTTCTGGGCAGCTGCAGAACTTCTCCATGAAGCTCCAGTCCCCCAGCAGAAACCGTCAGGAGAAGTTTCAAACGCACATCAAAGAAATTAGGTGAACCATCCTGCTCTCTCCCGTTACTGCTCCACGGGGCTCTCTGGGACGGAATGAAATCGTGGTTACATTTTCAAATGGGTTATAAACCCAGCGCAGGGCTCCTCGGAGACCCACAACGGCTCCCCGGTTCCTGGTGCACCGTTGCGTCTGCAGCTACTCTGCACAGACTTGGGGCAGCGGCAAGCCCTGGGAAAGGCAGAAATTGGGGAGAGGATGGCGGCAGTGGCTGGCTGAGAGCTCAGTGGACCTTATTAGGCAGGTGTGTGTGTGCACGGTGTCTCCAGCCTGCAGCCCCGGCTCCTGGGTGACCAGGCCCCATTAGATGCGGAGACAATGTCAGACTAGGAAATAGCTAAACAACAGCTCTGCACCCCTGGCAGTGAATTCAGACCCTGCGAGGCCTCCTCTATTTTTGTGGCTACTGAGCTTCCAATGGGGCCTCCCCTCCAAGCTTCCTAAGACGGGGTTTATGTTTGGAGTGACGCCCTGAGTCGAAGCAGACGCTTTCATCCAGCTTTTGAAGAGATACTTGCGTTGGCCAGAGGAGGACCTCCACTTGGCGGCAGAAGCATTTTATTTGGATAAGGCTCACTCTCTGTCTCACCCTAGAAGCAATGGCAAGAGCCCCACATGGCAAACCCTGGCGGCCATGACAAGCTCTGTTTCAGCTTCTGGGGGATTACGAAGCTACACACAGGCTTCCTCGGGTATTTTTAGAAAACAGACACGAACCAGGAAGTAAACACAGTGACTAAACCCACGCGTCACCGAGATGATGGCAAGTCACCTCCTCCCACTGTCTGCAGACGCAGGACCGGCCAGGAATTAACTGCCCGGGAGGGAAAAACGCGTAAGTAAAATGAGGTCAGTCAACGTCCCTCGAGGAAACAACACATCAGGATTTTTAAGAACATTTTAAGGTTCCCCAGTGAGCTGAGCAGTCAGGCCCACTCGCCTCAGTGGCCCCAAACCAAAGTCCAGACGGGAAACTCGAATTTGCCCGTGGCCGTGGCCGTGGCCGTGGCCACGGTGCGTCTCTGGCGGCTCCTATGATGTATGTGGGCTTCTGCTCACGGTGAGGTTTTTGATTAATGTTCGGTTAATCTTTCTTCTTGCTAATAGGCTGAAATATTTCTCATCAAGGAATAAATGATCAGACTACTGATACAAGTGGGTTTTGAGAAGTCCATTTATAATGTAGCACCTTCGGCAAGAAATGCTTGGCTTAGAAAAAGATGTGCTTCGGAGTTTACGATCCTTTCCCGCTCCTTCTCTTAGACAGGGGACTTTGGGGGGCAAAAATGGAAAGAGGGGAGGGGAGAAAGCTCTAGACCCGTCTCCACCGATGACCCGTCCACTCGCCCTCTGGGCTGTTTCTTTGTAAGGGTGGCACTGCCTCTGGTCTCTTTTCTCCCCCCAGGACTATTTCAGGAGACAGGCAGCGAGCCTGAACCACCCACACTGCGGTGCTCTACCTCCGGCATCTACAGGGGGGTTTGCTACACGGAAGACGCCCTGCGCGTGTGCTGACAGGGCCATTTCTTTAGCGGCGCACTCGGAGGCTTTTACGTGTGGCTTTGATTTTAGCATAACCTGGAGTGAAGGCGGGAAGAGCAGAGAACAGAGATGAGGGTCTGTTTGTTGGACAAGAAACTTCGTGGCCTAAAACACCGAAAACAAACAAACAAAACCGAAGGCCCTATGGCAGCGCCGTCGGGGAACCCTACTGTGCACCTGCCCGAAGGTTATGCAAGCAAAGCGGCGCCCACTGAGCGGCGCCTGGAGCTCCCACAACTGCCCACCCCCAGCACCCCTTTCCTCCCGCTCTTGCTGCCGCTGAAACCTGCCCTATAAATCAGGTTTAATTATCTATAAAATTTCGTGTGGGAAAGGATTTACTCATTAAAAATGTTCATCAACTTGCTACCCACGTCCCGGTCTAATAGAAGCGGACGCGGGGCGCCATGGAGACACCAGGCGGGCTGGGAGATAGCGAGCTTCGCAATATCCGAACCTCAATTAAACAGCAAGTTCCAGTGGCTGCGTCTGCCTCTTAAAATACCACGTCCGGGTGAGTAAATGTCACCAGACCAGCAGCCTGTTTCCCCCCTTTTCTTTTCAGCTTCCTTCCTTCCAGAGGTGTTTAGGGACGGGCTCTCCCGCTGAGCCCCGGGCTCTCTGTCCCTCGCTGTCCCCATCTGGTCATTGTCCTGGCTCCTGTCCCCAGCGGCCACAGAGCGCCACCTGCTCAAACCGCCCAGTGTCAGCAGAGAGAACGCGGATTTCATCTCAGGCAAAGTCTGCTGAGTCCGACGCGGTGCCGCTAGACTCCCGCGGCCGCGGCAGAGCTGAGAGCCGCGTGGGGGGGACCACGGAGAGGACAAGTCTGCACCGCCACTCACTCCCCCAGGCCCAGCGCGGCGCGGTTCTCTGTCAACACAAAGGTGAACAGGACATGGTCCCTCCTCTGCAGAGTTAAAACTCCGGTGGGGACAGTTCTGCAGGCACCTGGCCGCCTGGCTGATCCCGCCGCCCTGAGAACCAGACTGCGTAAGGGGCCCTCAGGCCTCAGGCTCGCCTCCCAGCGTCCAGGGCCCTGTGAGGGGTGAAGCCTCGCAGACAAGCCTGCCTGTTGGTCGTGCGCTGTTGAGCGCGACGGCCGCTCTTCTGTGCCAGTGGGACCCGCTGCCACGGCCCCGGCGACGCTGAACATACTGCTCAGGGGATCTGCTGAGATCCAGGGCAGGACCAGTGAAAAGCAATGGATGGCTGTCGGTCAGCTTTACAAGTAACGCGAACCCGGCGGCCATCACTCACGGGCAGGGAAGACTGAGGCCTGCGATGGCTGAGCGTTGACCTATGAACCAAGAGGTCACAGTTCGATTCCGGTCAGGGCACAGGCCCCGGTTGCCGGCGCGACCCCCAGGAGGGGCGCGCAGGAGGCAGCCGGTCAGTGACTCTCATCATTGATGTTTCTCTCTCCCCCTCTCCCTTCCTCTCTCTGAAATCAATAACAACATGTTTATAAATATATAAAAGAAACATCCCCCTCAGACCAGCCACGGGATTCCCAAGGCCCCTCCGGGAACGGCACTTCCACCAGATTAAGTCCGCAGACGCCTGGAAAGAAAACCTCGGGATCCGACCTTACCCGCGACCAGGATTGGCTCGTTTCGTTCGAGCATCTCCCTCCCTCTCCCTCCGTAGTTCACCCCTACCGGTCCCACCTCCATCTCCGCTCAAGTGGCCGTAAGTCCCAAGCTGGGCAGCAGAGTGGGGCGGCGGTGACGGACCCTCATCCGTGTCTCCGTGGGGAGCCTTGCTTTGGTTGTGGGGATCTGGACAGAAAACAAAGTGCTGAAAACAGATTGTCCCCATGGGACGATTCTGCGAGCTGCCTGATCCGCAAGCGAGGACTCCTCTCCAGTCGCGACTCCGGTTCAGAGCTCTCCAGAGTGTCTGCTACAGGCACAAAAACCCCCGTTAAGAAGGGTCATGAGTTCGATTCCCGGGCAAAGGAACGTACCCAGGGCTGCAGGCTCGATCCCTCACCTCAGCTGGGGGCACGTGCAGGAGGCAGCCAATCGATGTCTCTCTCACACTGATATATTTCTCTCTCCCTTCCACTCTCTGAAAAGCAATGGGAAAAATATCCTCGGTAAAGGTTAACAACAAAAACAGACAAACCAGCCCAGGGAAAAGGCTGCCGGAGAGTGACCGGGAAACGTGCGAGCCCGGGGCCAGGCCTCCGCAAGCTCGTGGCTCCTTCAGCGAGGGGCTGCGCCGGCCTGAGGCTGCGGGGCCGCCCGGTCCCGGCCCTCTCGGGTCTAGCCCAGCAGGTGGCCCTTAGGGCTGGTGCGCGTGGGCGATGCAGGAACTGCGCGGAGCAGGTGCCCTCGCCCTGCCCTGCCTGCGGCGGAAGGAGCCCTCTCCACGGATACATTGTACAGGATGTTCCGGCAACAATTTCACTGCAAACCTGAGTGCACTTGGCTGGAACAGCAGGGCCGAGCTCATTATCGTGGTTACTGTTGGCTTATCCTGAAGCTCGGTGTTACTGTTGCCTCTCTCAGTGAGGGAGAATTATTAAAATGTTATCTCAACATCTGACTGTTTGAAACTGTGCTTTTTAACCTCTGTCCCCAGGAGCCCTAAGACTCCATGCCTGTGTCCCGGGGTCCCTGCCAGGGGCAGCGAATGGCCTCAGGGAGGTGTCTCAGGCGCCTCCGGCCTTGCCACTCCTGTTCCTACTCGAGAAACTCCCCTTAATGTTCTCTTCATTTTTTTCCAATTAGAGTGCTGTAGGAAGCGGTTTTTTCAGGGCCGGGGGGATAGAGGACCCTGTAGCTTTCTACAGTCTACAAATCAGTGGTTTAAAAATGAAACACTCCGATACATACACGTGATTTTTCTCTATTTCTGTTTGGGAGGCAAACTGAAATTCAGTGAGGAGCAGCTGGAGACATGAGGGGACGTTCCTCGTGGGTTATGGTTTCTTGGTTTTGGGGGGTTTTTTGGTTTTTGTTCTTGGTTTTTTGGTCTCTGCCTATGCAAGTTAGTGCTGTGAAGATGACTCGTCTAGGAGGCCACAGCGCTGAGCGATACTGTGGACAGACATCGAGAGAGCGCAGGGCTACCTGTGGAAGCAGCTTGACAGATCCTCCCTTGGTTTCCTCCAAGAAAACCCCCCGGAACTGGGCGTCGCTGTCACATACCACCTCCTACCCTGGCAGCCGGGCCCACGTTGGAGTAAAAATGCACCCGGCTCTGGCAGGAAGCCTCGACATACGGCCTGTGTACCTCAGAGAAAGATGCTCCTTTCCCGAGGGAGCGTAAGATTCGACCGAACCGAAAAGCTCCCGCTCCCCGTGTGAACTCTCCGCTGCGTTTCCCGGCCCCGGCGCCATGGGACCTGCGGCTCCAGGGAGGCGAGACGTCTCATTCCCGCGAACAGCACACGGAACAGCCGCCGTGTGACCAACTCCCCACGTTGTGTGTCTCTGGCCCACACGACGCCGACCACACTCCCTCCCGAGCCTGGAAGGAAGCAGACAGCTCACGCCCCCTGGAGAGTGGAGCGGAGCCAGGGGTCCCCGTGACTGTCTGGGCACGGATGCCATCCGTCGAATCTCCGGCATCGTGTGCCGTGGGCTGGAGCCGTTACCTCTGTGTAATCACAGGACCCGGACGCCGACATCCAATTAGCGCGACGGAACAGACTCACTCTCAGGAAGGTCGGCACCAAGCAGAGACGCGCGTCTCGATGCTGCCTATTAGGTCGCGTCCCCAATAAATTAACATGCTTAAGGCAGGAAGGCCCACCTGGCGTTTTCTCCAGTCTGTTCTCTTAGGAGGTTGACCGGGTCACCCAGAAAAGTCAAAAGAGTGGAGGCGACACTCCATTAAAAGCTCCGTGATCAAAACAGAGCACAGAAACACTCGGGCATCGTCTAATGGACAATTTATCATCCGAACAGATGCATTCATTATGGGGAAAATTACCTTCCAATATCAGTAAAACAAATTGGGTCCATTCCGATTTCTTGTTCCTCCGACAAGAGCGTCTCGGGCTGTGGGGACAACCTGTAAAAGCTGCCTCGGTGCACCAGCAGGACGGTGCCGGCGCTTAAGTTTACTGGGCAGAGCCGTCCGCACTGCTCAGAGATGCTCAATCGCCCCACTCTGCACCAGCCCCACGGATATCGCCTTCTGGGCCACTTACTTCTTGCCCGTATTTCAGAGACGAGACTGCTTTGTTGCTCCGTGGCCATTGCTATTATGAATGTGAGAGCGCCACTAATAAGAAATCATGTTCTGCTCTGCCACGTGCACCACAATCACTCACCCCGGTGTCCCCGCCGGGACAGGGGCCGAGTCTCCCCGGCACGGAGCAGGGACCTTGAGGGAACTGCTCCAGGCTGGCTGGCCTTGACAGCGGCGATGACGCTGGCTGTTTCCATGGAGCGCCTACTGTGTGCTCAGCACCCCGCTAGCGCTTTCTGTGCACCGTTCCTCGTGCTCGCGGCCCTCCCTCGCACGGGCCTCGGCCGTTTTACAGGTGGGGAACTGAGGTGTGTCGTCAGATGGAAAGTTCTAGCACTGCCCACGCCGGCTCTCTGCACGCTGATCCCTGACCGCAGGACATTTTAAATGCGGACGATAGTCCGAGGAATACTGGGTCATTTTATTTTTGCATATTAAACAGGGGAGGCAGCTAACGGTAGAACTCACGCCGTCAGTTGGGATAAACCACCGTGGCTATAAACCCCGGAGCCAGCGTCGCTCCGCACAGGGAGGGGCCGTGGTGGGGTCAGCGGCAGGACCGGCGTCAGCCTGACCCGCGTGAGCGTTGGGAGCCAGTTCTCTTTCCTGATCTTTATTTCTTTGTGAAATAAAAGGAGCAGCCAACATTTACGGAGCGTTGACCGTATGAATGTGACGCGGCTGAACAGCGCTGGTGGCAAGGCCAGGCGAAGGGCCTGGCTTCTGTCTCCACGTGAGACGAGGCCAGCGCAGAGCTCTCGGCGTCCGAGAGCAGACCGGCCGCCCGCGTGTGTTTGGTTCAGAGGGTTCATGCCTGGAGACAAACAGGTGATTTCCAGGGAGCAGTCATCTTTGTTGAGGTTCTTGTGCCCCACGTCCGTTTCTAACGGTGACAGTTTTATTGAACGCGAGCTCCCGACCATGTTTTAGCGACGGCTACGTTGCATAACCTGGGATGCTTTGATTTCTCCCATCGAAGTAGAAAAAGTTGTCACAAAACACCAACCAATTCAAAACAGCTCCCGAAATGACTTTTGTTAAAGGCAGATTCCCGGACTATTCATCTGTGTGAAAATGCATTTCGCCTCGAATCGTGTGTCATGTTGCCAGCAAAGAGTTGTTTCCATGCCAACTCGTTTGCAGCAAGGGGAAAAATCAAAGCTGCTGACATCTGGGCGATGTCAGCATGGACGTGGGCCACTCGCCACGGAAGGCTCAGGACCCCCGTGTCTGCAGAGACCCTGTGCGCGGGGCGATGTTCACAACATGATTACCTAACAGCGCGGCCTGTTCCTTTGGGGCTGTGTTCTTGATCTCCACTCTATGCCAAAAAGGGTTTCAGCAAAAAAAAAAAAAAAAATTAATGTGGTTCCTATGAGTGTTTCTCTTCTAAAGCCAGCGCGTTTTTCTGACATGAGTCTTAACAAGCCACTTACTTTCCGCCACAGTCTTAAAAGTGGGACAGGAAACACATTTTCCTTTCCATCTGGGGTCCTGCGAAGTCCGTTTTTAAATAAAGACAATCGGTGAGATGCAGGAGACCTAGTGCCTCGCACAGTGAATTTCATCGCCGGCGGTTCTGAATACTCAAGTCCCCCGCATCGATCTCCACTTCCCTTTACCGCGCGCGTGTCTGCGTGTGTCTGCGTGGGCGTGTGCGAGGGACCAGTGGCCCCACACGTTTACTAGCAGGATGTGTGAGTGTCGGTCTTTCTCATGTGCTCCCACGTCACCCAGCCTAGTTTCCTGAGCCAGCCCCAGCTGGGAAGATGGATCCGGCATCTGCCGCCAAGCTTGGCTCTGTAAACACTTCAGCTGAATAGCGGCCCATACATGACGATTTAAGGGCCAATGAAGGTTGGCCTTTTCATCAAGACTCCGCACAGCTTGGCCATGCCCCCCCAGCACCGACGGCACAGGTGCACCTGCCACAGCGAGGACCGTGAAGCTCACTCAGCCGGTGGGCGCTGAGCTCCCCTACGCGCCTGGCACCGAGCCCTGCACTTCACGTAACTGTATTTACTGCCACCCGGGGAGGGAGCACTGGGCACAGATCTCCAACCAGCCCCTTCCGGACTCTGCGCTGCTGGTCTCCTCCGCTGTAGAGGGATGACCCTCACTGTGCCACAAGGAAGCTGGGGCTCAGGAAGATGCACGAGGGCCTCAGGGACACATCTTAAACATGGGGTGTCAAGATCCAAACCCTAGCCCGGCCGGCGTGGCTCAGTGGTTGAGCATCCACCTACAAACCAGGAGATCCTGGTTTGATTCCTGGTCAGGGCACGTGCCCCGGGTTTCAGGCTCGATCCCCAGTGGGGGGGGTGCAGGAGGCAGCCAATCAATAACTCACCATTGATGTTTCTCTCTCTCCCTCTCTCTGAAATCAATAAAGACATGTTTAAAACAAAAAAAAGATCCAAACCCTGGCGGGTCTAAGTCTAAATGCCGCTGTCTTTCGGGGAATCGTGTGCTGTTTGCTTAGATGGCCACGTCTCCCTGCCTTGCTCAGAGCTGCACAGTGACACCTCGAACGGAAGCCGCGTCTTCAAATGGACCCGTGGGCGACTCCCCCAGCTACCCAGACTCACCTGCAGGGAGGAGCGCGGGACTCCGGACAGGACCCGCCTGCTTGTTGAAAAGGCTTCATGTTTAATTTCTCACATACCCTCAGCACATCGCACTGCTGGGGACACGTGGGGATTTTTATGACCCGTCTCCCAGCCACCGTCTACACTGCAGCGGCCTTAGCCTCCCTAATGCCGCGTTCGCCAAAGACGTCGATGGACTCAAGCAGGTCTAGGTCAAGGCCAAGGTCATAGGAAGAACATAGCTGACTTCCTGGGATCAGAAATGACAGCGACAATGACGTAGGGATGACTGACCCAGGGAATGCTCAGTCAGAAGAGCAGGTCAGGAGACGTGGGGTCTAAATGTAGGTATGTGTCGGAATTTAACCCTGGGTTAGCGAGATGGGTAGGTTAAAAGAACCGGGGTGGAAACTCTAAAGGCAGTCAGTTACTCTAACAAAGCTATGAAGCAAACTAGACGGTTAGTTGGAGGCAACCAACATCTCGTCCATCTTAAGAGATCAGAGTCCGTTACGCAGCAGCTTCAGTAACAGGGTAGCCCTAAGCCCTGACGGCAGAGTGGGCTCCTCATTCAGGGTCACCGATGGCTGTGTCTGTGGGTGAAGCTACACGTGCCAGCCAGCCCGAGGGTCCCTCGGGATCCAGTCCAATGGAGGCCGCCCCCTGGGAGCCCTCGTATCCCATCTACAGAACCTTCCTTCCTTATGCCCTGTCACGGCTTCTTCGATAGCCACGGCCTCTAAACCAGCCACGATAGGAACCCCAGACCGCCCATCCCTGGCCTTTTTCCAGGTCAGTTACGGCTTCCTGGAAGTTAGTGACCAGGACGTGTTCTCCGAGGGTAACATTATACTTTCTATTTTCATTCCAATGCACTTCTTAGTGATGCCAAGAACACTCTGGCCTTCTTTTTTTTTTTTTTTTTTTTACTGCACCTACAGAGTCTGCAAGACCTAAGACTCTGTGGTCCCTCGGAGCAGCTCAATCCAGCCACCATTTGTTGAGGTCTTCTGGACGACACAAAAGAGACAGAAGGCTCGGCCTTGGCCCTCAAGTAGCCACAGTGTTCCTGAGGCCAACAACTCATGAAGACCTTAAATAATCAACAAAGCAGCATATTATTCAGTGTTGCAGATTAGTCGGCCGATGTTATAGAAATTCAAAAGGATCCCTGAAGTTTTATTTTAAAGCAAATATATAAATGGGATATAGTAATGGTATTATAATTACTCAATAAATGGGACATAAGAAAATAGAATAATTTAGGTGGCTCCTTTCTATTAGTCGTGGTTCCATGGGAGCATATGTGACCAGATCACACTGTTATCGCACATTCCCGTGGGGCTCAGACAAAGACAGGCTGACTCACGTAACTGTGGGCCTCCTGGGCCAGAGAGCGGGCTGTCTCACGATATATCGCTGGCCCAAGGCGCAAGCCAGGATGGCAAGCAGAGAGCCTGTGTGTGTCTCTGTCTCCTGAAGTCAACATTACCACTCGATCACAGCCTTTTACCCACTGAGCCCAGGAAGGGCCCTAGAACTTTTCTCAGTTCGTTCCTCCTGGTGGCCATCACCTCCCATCAGAAATGAGCAGTGAAAACTGATACCCGTCTGTCACCCTGACCTCAGGCCCAGGCATGTCTGAGCTCATGTTGCAGCCTGGACAGGGGTAAGGCCTCTGTCAGGTCCTAATCCGATCCTGGGATGCCTTCCACCTTTATGACTCCAGCAACAACAAGTCTGTAATAATTACAGAAACTTAACCATGGAAGATGATTAATAGAAGTGGGTGACGTGAGTGTAGCCTGGGTTCCATGTGCCAGTTGTGACAAGAAGTACATGATGCTCTGAGAAGGGGAAAGGTGTTTACTTAAGTAACCGTCTAGGGAAGGGCACTGTGCTAGGCAGGGTTCTCCAGAGAAACAGAAAATAAGAGGGTGTGTGTGAGTACGGAAAGATCTATTTTAAGTAATTGGTTCCTGTGATTATGGAGGCCACAAGTCCAATAGGCTGAGACTCACTGAAGAGCCCATGTTGCAGTTCAGTTCCTTAGGCCACCTGCTGGCAGGACTCAAGGTCAGTCTTTGTTCTGTTAACGTCTTCAACTGATTGGATGAGGCCCACCCACATTATGGAGGACAATCTGCTTTATTCAAAGTCCACTAATCCCACTGATGAGGGCTCCATCCTCGTGACCTAATCACCTCCCAAAGCCCCCACCTCTTAATACCATCAACTTGGGGAGGTTAGGATTTCAACCTATGAATTTTGGGGGGACACAAACATTCAGACCATAGCAATTATAGGATTAAAAACAATCCTTTAATTGTAGGGACTGTCTTCTCATTTTGCTGTGATTTCCTATAATGTCATGGGAGTGATACAGTTTCACTTATTTGATACATAGACCTATTGCGTTCCAGGAAGTACTTCAGGCATTCGGATACATTTGTGAACAAAATAAAGGTTCTTGTTCTTATTCTAAATTACAAAAAAGAAATGCATTTTTCATGATTAATTTAGCCTGAAATATAAAACCTGATTTTCACACTGAATCACAGAATTTTATCCTAAAATTAAGTTAGGTCTTAACTGAGAGCGATCAAGCCTGCTTCATATTTGTAAAATACAAAAGGTCAACTAAAATTAAAGAGGAATGCTGATGTTTTATTTCAAGTTAATTAGTAAATTTAAGGCTGAAGACAACAAGTTAAATGTGTTGACTGAATATATAAATAGAAGTTTATTTTGATAATATTAAAACCTGCCTTGCTCCCATTTCCCTTATAATTAATATGCATATTTCTGGCTGAGCAATTTTAGTGGTTCAATTGTTATTAATAAATCTGTCAAACTTGGATTAGGTCACTTTCTGATGGACCTCCATAATCAAAGTATATTTTCCCATTGTTTTTATTTTTGCTTCATCTTTTGTTCAGATTGAAACCATATTTTTCATTAGTCATGCCAATTTTATGAAGTTAATATTATCTGATTATGTTCATATAGATTTCATCAGTACAAGTAATCTTGAGTCAACTTACACCTTGCCTAAAAATATGGGGTCAGACTTATGCTATTTGCTAAAATATACCTACCCAAATTTCCTGTTTCCCTAAAATTGATGGATCTTTCAATTAACTAATACATGGTATGAGTTAAAGATACATGTAGATATTCAGCAACCCTGGGGTCCTCTGCTTGCCCTTCTCATGAGTAAAGCTCTCCTCCACCTGTACATCACTCGAAGGCGAGCTTCTTATTTCTCTGGTGCAATTCTCAACACTTTTACTTTAGTTTTAAAGCAGATTACTTGTGTTGATGAAATCAATACAGTTAGACACTTAAAATGTCTACAGCAGCCAGAAAGGTGGCAGAAATGAACTGTTCATGAGCTGAGCTTAAAAGGTAGTAGGAAACTATGGCGACTATGACAGAGCCAGAGCACGTGCCCTTCTGACGACATTCAGCGGTGCTCTGAGTTTAAAAGCATCGCGAGCGGCCAAGCAAACACTCCGCGGAGACGGCGGCCTGGAGCTCCGCTTGCCCAGGCTGCTGGACGAACTGGCGCCCGTCAGCCTCGCGTGAGGCCCCGGTTCCAATTACTGTTGCAAAGCCGAGTATCATTAAATAACCAATAAATGCATTTTATTGTTCTATGCTAGCTACTGCGATTAATCAAAAGAAGCCTAAGGTAGGGCTTCCTTCCCTGAGGAAGGAGAACAGGAAGGAACAACCGCGTGGCACCTGCTGTGTGCGAAGCGTCAAATACGGAGCAGTGGCATTTCTTTCGCTTCACACAACTTCAGGACCAGCCCTTATTGTTTCCATTGCTCATTCGCTCGACGGAAACCTGTTACGTGCAGCAACAAACCCAGCCTGTTCCTGAGGACTGGAACTTCAAAGAAGGAAAAGAAACGCGGAGAGATGAGGGACGCGGCCCTTTTCCAGCCCAGAGCCCGTGGCCCTCCCCTGCGCCCACCGAGGGAAGCCCACGGCCCCCCGTGAACCCACAGGATTTGGATTCTCCCTGCCACGTTGTAGCCCCATCTCCTTCTTTCTCTGTTGCGTTTCTTACTTCTTTCTCAGAGCCCTGCGGCAGTGCAAAGGGTTCCTAACCAGTCCTGGCTTTTGGATGGATAGAGAAGGCCTGGCAGGCTGAATTCTAACCGAGCTTGTTTCCCACTGTGCAGAACCATTGATTCCACGGGGCCCCCTGTGCAGACACGTCAAGGGACTCCCTGGGTTTGGAGACTAAGGTTGTGCCACTTAACTGTTCCTGCCACATTCGGGTTGGGCTGTAACCTTGGAACTTCTCTCATATTTGCATATATATGTGTATATATATATGTAACACATTGCACCTGTAGTATATGTTACATCTACAGTATAGAGCATGCATTGCATATATAGTATATAATACATAGTACATATGTGTCATCAGCAATGAGCATTGTTCAACGTGAATAAATAGCTTTGTTTTCAGGTTATTGTTTCATGATTCACATAATAGATTCAGCTATTTTTTTTAGAGCTATTCATATATTTTGGGGTACACTAATTCTTAACTACCAGTGAAACCGGTTCACTTAGACCTTATACCGGTAGGATGTTAACTGAAGACCAGAGTCCCTTAAGGACGGAGGCGTAAGGTCCTGGGCACTTGCCTGTGTTTAACGCCTCGCAGCGCGGGGAGCGGGGGTGATGCACCAGCGAGCGGGGGCCAGAGAGAGGCAGGCCCTTCTCCAGACGGTGCCTACATTCCAACGAGTCATTTTTTAAGGGAAGCCCGTGTCCCGGGGATTCATTTTCTCTCCTGTTTGACAGATTTCAAGCATGAAGCAGTGCCTGGCGTTCGATCACGCTGTGGCGGGTGGGGAGAGCCGGGTGTGCGCGGAGCAGAGACACTTATCACCGAACGTGTGGGGCTGTCAGTGAAGTTCTGTGGCTGAGGCATGAAAGAAAGTAAGTAAAAATAAAAATATTAACATCCGAGCGTCATTTTAAGGGAATTATCTCAAAACTTCTCCTCTGGGAGAAAGGAGGAGCCGACGCCGTATCTCATCCGCGAGGCGACTGGGTAGCACTTCTGCCCAACGCCTACCAGGTGCGACGATCTCGGTCACCCTCACCTTTCCCGACACAGCACCGTCCCCTCGGTCCTCCGGGACCCGTTTCGTCCAGTTTCTGTCGAGCTAACTGGCGATTCTCCTCCGCGTTGACCTTGTTTCTCATGTGCGGCCGTTATCGGCAACTGCCTCTCTGAACTCCAGCTGCTGGACAGTGACCCCAGTTCGGTCTGTTCGCCTCCGGCGGAGAGGGGTTCACCCCGGCGCCCCGGGGAAACGCGAGCCCCCCGCCTTCTGTCCTTCCCCCGGCCGCGCACGCGGCGCTCGAATGCCACAGAGAAGCTGGGACCCCGCCCTGCATAGCTCCCTGTCCCCGACGCCTCGTCCTGCGGCCTCCAGCCTTTGTGACCAACTCCAATGTCGTCTCAGTCCCCTTAGCTCAGCGAGGCCGCCCTGCGTTTTTCAGGTGCCGGCTCCCTGGGCCACGGTCAGGGACCTTTTCACGATCGGGACAGAGAGCTGGACAATCGTGAGACTCATCCCTTGTTTCCCTTGCCCCCTGGACTGCGTTGGTGTGCCAGCTGTTGTCCAGCGCCTGGGAATCACTGTCCCATATATTCCGCCTAGTTTTATAGTCGACTGTGGCAGGAGAGGTAGCCTGGCCTCAGGTGGAATCGCAAAGCCAGACCCAGGTTCTGCTCTCGTTACCTTTCTGTCCCTAGTACTTATAAGTGTCTAGCTAATAGTAAGTCAATAAGTATTAGCAATAATCAGTAAGTATGTATTTAACAAAGAACTGAAAGAATGATGCTTTTCAATGGGTTATACTAGTCTAGCTAAGTAATACTTCGATTATCCTGCGAGATCGCCAAAATAGATTTTATCCTGACATAAGATTAATTTATTGAAATTAATGGGGGTGAGGAGAGGGTTTTCTCAGGTAGTTTTCCGTTGCTTCCATTTATTTATAACACAATTTTCTAGTCCTTTGATGGTAGAAAGATAAACACTTAGACAAATTAAGGGAAAAATCTAGGTTAACCAGAGTGCCCCGGAGAATGGAACTTTCTGTTAATGTGTTTTTCCCTCCCAGGGAGGGTTAACAGGAAATCCTTCTGGTTTGTTCTTTATTGACTAAAGGAATTCACTCTCCTTTAGAAGATACAGCCTTTAACGTGGGGCAAATCTGAGACAGACAGATCTTCCTTCAATGCCTCTGAAGACCAGCCCACTCTGTCTGGTCCACACAGCCCCCAACTCCTGAGACACGTTCACAGAGAAGAGCCAGGCAACCCCCTAAATCAGGGGTGGGGCACATTTGACCAGGGGGATGTATACGGCCCAAGAAACCACCTGGTCTGGTCTGGCCCTGCCAGGGCAACCACAGGTGGGACTGGAAATTCAATAAACCTAAGCGCTTTTCTCATAGCTAATTTTTAAGCTGATAATTTTCTATGGCTAGCAAATGATGTTATAAATATCCAAATGGCCCTTGGAAGAAAAAAGATTCCCCTCCCCTGCCCTAAATCACGACCACACCAAATGCTGACCGTGAGCAGCGAGACGGCCTCAGGGAATGAACTGACTCTACCCCCAAGTTGAAGTGTGATTCCGGACACAGTGAATATTCTCTCCCAACCCCTTTGATGAGCAAGACACAGCCTCCAACCTCAGGTTCAGAGATCAAGTCGAGGCCACACACTCCCTTTCCCGTTTCCTGCCAGGACCCGAGGAGAAGCAGTGCCCACCCCCTCCCAGAAGCACAGGGTGTTTTTTCCCAGCGAGAACCAGGCAAACTCGTGGGGTAAACTCACAACAGTGAGGGTGCTCCCTTATGACCGGGCCCCCTGGAGATTTTAACTCCCACAGTTGTCCACCCTGAGCCTCAGCTGTTCATCAGTCACATTTTAGGTTCCCCTTCCCCGGTTCCCACGGGGGTCGCTGCTCATGAGTTTCTGGGTCCGTAGGTTGTGATTTTCCGTATTTGCTTGTCAGGGTCTCCAATTTTGGGGGTAGCAGTTTGCCTTGTGACCTCACTTCTGTTACGGATTTAATAAGACTTGTTGATTTTTTTCAATTTGTTCAGCTTTTATTTGTTGTTAGGACAGAATGATGATTTCTAAGCCTCTTACAAGCCAAGCAAAGAATCTTTGGGGACCTGGGGGTTGTTGACAGAGTCCAGTCTTATGTTGACTCCAATACTCTTCAGATCTCTTCTTAGTTTATAAATATCTTTGCAAAGGAGAAACATTCTGTGAGTTCATTTATTGAAGCTTTTAGCTGGATTCACAACACTTTTTTTTTTCAGAATTCTGTTCAACTTAAACCGTCTTTGGAAGTTAGGCATATTTCTTCTATCTGTACCCGTTGACAGGCCTGCTGGATTTTCTACATTGAAAAGATAAAATGATGAAACGCGAGATACATTTTCTCCTGTTACGGTATCAGGGTTACGTTTCTGGCGCCTTGTCTCTTTCATCTTTCACGTGTCTTCCCGGGGTCTCTGAGGGGCCGGCTCTGCTCTTATCGCTGAGGTCGGGCAGGCGTCTCATCCCCTGACCTCGCCCCTTCATCGACTTCTCTCTTTCCTTTCTTATCTTACAGCAAATAATATCCCCTGGTTTCTGGGATTTTTCCATGTAGTTTTAGTTATCCACTGGTCAGCTCTGTTATATAAAAGGTGAAAGTGAATGTAAACATCTGTGGAAGGTTTCCTGTGGCCTAAGCAGCGATTATTACCTGTCGGTGTCAAGGAGTGAAGACTGATTCCCTTTATCTACAGGCCCGCTATCAGGTGAGCCCAGCTCAACCCACACGAAGAACTTCCACCGTTTGAAAACCCGATGAGCCCGGCCGCTTCTGCTCCACGGTTAGAGCATCGGCCCTCAGACTGAAGGGCCTCGGGTTCGACTCCAGTCAAGAACCTGGATTGCAGGCTCAACCCCCAGCCCCAGTCGGAGCTCGTGTGGGAAGCGACCCATCGATGTGTCTCTCTCACATCGAGGCTTCTCTGTGTCTCAGAAAATTATGATTTAATTCTTATTGTTAAGCCCCCTGGGAGTTTCTAGTTGAAGTCGACGTGGTGCTTTGATCCTGCCTGGGTTATGTTCAAAGCGGTGATAATTCTTACTATGTGCTTATTAGGTGCCGCTATCCCTACACATATTTCTTTCTTTAAAAACACTGTTTTACAGATAACGGGGCCAAGCTCCCAGAGATTAATTGATTTGCTCAAGTCCAGCTACTCTATGGAAGATTCACGGTCTGAGCCTGGATTCCTGCAACTGCGCCACCTCCCCGGGTTGCAGGTAAGGCCCCTCCTTGGCGGTCACGACGTCTGATTGATACTCAACCCTCGGCCTCATTTTCCCCTCGTGGATTATTAATGTGCCGCAGGACTAATGAACTAGGTGCTGTAAATTCATTTATTTAATCTCTAAGTGACTGATGATATAGATCACTGGCTGGTCATTAACGCCAGGGCGACTAAATTACGCCGCGGAGACACTGGAATGAGCGGACGAGCCCGAGACGGGCGCGGGCGCTGAGCTTCCCCCCGGCCCTGGTGTGATGAAGCTCCGAGGGCCGGGCGGAGGGTCACAGCTTCAACGGAGACTCTGCTCTACCGCTTGCTGGATGTGAGGCGTCACACACCCCACTTAACCTCTGAGCCTCTCTTTCCACATCTGTTAACAGAAGCGTAGGGACACTGACCTCATCATGTAGTCAAGAAGATTAAATGAGATAATGTGTGTGATAGGGTCATATATTCTAAAGAGCACTCTGTGATCTTAAGCTATAATTATTATTTTATTAGAGCAGAGTCACCGATAAATCCAGACGATAGCGAGACTCGGGAAAGAGAGAAAATGCGTCGCATGTCCCTGTTCTGCTATTTAAATCTCTTCACACTTGGCCTCCTACATCACTTCACAGTCCGGATCGTGCTTAACTCTCTGTTTGCAGCTTAGCAGCCTGCAGATGATTTACCACTTGCCTTCCCATCTGTAGGTCCTACAGAATCTAGGTTACACTGCAGGATTTCTGCGTATTTAGTGTCCTGCGAAGACTCGACTAAGTATTTCGGGGGTCTCCTAATGCACGTGTAAGTCTCCGTCTGCCTGGAAGGGACCCTATGAATTACTTGGTAATAATGAATGAGCTTTGGGCTGGGACACATGCTAAATGCAGTCACGTCCCAGAGGGCCCCACACGCAGTGTGTTGTGATCTGTCACATACGTGTAATTTATGTGTGTGGACGCCAGGTCATAATCGATTTTCATTGGAAGAGATCACATATTTATAAAACAAAAGAAATCATCAGTGACTGTTATTTCTGTCATCAGCAATGCTGGGAGACGCCATCCCGCCTGGCGAGACCATGAAAATAATCTACGATGCTGTTTACTGAGAAAACCTCTCCATACAGGAATTTCCGAGTCAGGCGGGAAAGAGACGGGGTGTTGCTTGCCTTAGAGCGCAGCCTCTTTTTTCTCTTACCCAGTAACGCGCACAGTGAGCCATAATTACGAGGGCGACGTGGTGGTCCGCCGGCAGGTTTCAGCAGGCCCATCTCCCACGTAGCTGAAATACGTAGAAGGCTCTCTGTGTGTTTTAATTAGTGAGAGCTGATAGTATTCATTATAATAAATTATTTCAGCTGCTCTGTGAAAACAACAATGCCGTGTGCACAGAGCGAAGCTGAACAAAGGTCCAAGTGGGACATTATTAAAATGTCAACGTGAGTGAGCAGATGGGGCTGGGATGGCTCGGTGGGTCCGTCACCGGGCCTGTCACCTTGGGGACGCTAGTGAGATCCAGGCTCCGTAGAATGAGAGGAAGTGAAAATAAAGGTTCTGTGCAGGAGCAGATAAATCACCTGTGATCCCGAATAAAACCTGGGGCTTTTATTTCCTTTAAATATGTTTTTATTGATTTTAGAGAGAGAGAATCATCGATCGGCTGCCTCCTGCACACCCCCTACTGGGGATCAAGCCCCGAAACCTGGGCATGTGCCCTGATTGGGAATCGAACCAGTGACCTCCTGGTTCATAGGTCAATGCTCAACCACTGAGCCACCCCAGCTGGGCTAGTTTGCAGGATCCGTGAACTTAAAGCTCTGTCCTTGTTGGTCATAGATTTCTGAGCGGACTCTCAGACCTTCTCGTGCCTGAGAATGAACGGACTGTGGTTTGACTCCACGCAAAGCGTCTCAGCTCGCGTCACGGTGGCGAGGGAGCAACTCCTGAAATCTCAGCGACTGACAACAAACGCGGCACCTGTTGGCAGCCGCAGGACGCAGCTTGGGGTGAGGGTGACGTTCAGAGCTGGGAGCAGCTCTCGGGTGAGATCTGTGGGCACAGCAAACAGAGAGGAGCAGGGTGCTGATGGGAACTCACGAGGCTTCCACGCCCGCTCCTCTCATGGCGTGGAGCCACCCGCAGGCTATTGGCTGACGTGGGTCCCGGGGCCAGGACACCCTGTGAGACGCAGGCCTCCAGACAGGTGGGAGGTGTGGCCCTCCGACGGGAGGGGTGACTATTTGAGAAAAACAACGCAATCCGCCCAGGACAGAACCCTTCTCATCTTCATAGTCCCTGGGGCCAAGCACAGGTGTCCAATGAATATTTATTAAATCACATTGAATATTCATCGTGTTGAATGAATATTATCATTTGGGTGCGAGTCAGTCATCCGAAAGAAGGGGTGTTTCATCATTATCTCTATCACCACGATCGTCATCAAGTGATATTTTTAATTAGCTTGTATACCTAGCGCTTATCTGAGCGTTCTGCAGGTAACAACAACAGATTTTATCGACCGCCGATAGGAGTTTAACAGACTGCAAGAGGAAAATGATAGAAAATCACTCTGAAAAAGACATTAGCACATATACTCATTTGTTAACATACAAACCCTGTTTCCCTTTTGAAAATACTGTTGATGGTGCCCATCCAACCCTGCAAAAAGGGGGGGCTTGTTTTTCTGAGAACTGCCTCTGAGATTTAAAATGGGGTTTCCTTTCCTAGAAACATTTTGGGGGAAACACCAGAAATAATCGGGAAGTTGTGAACGGCCCCTTCCCATAGCGAACTCGGGAGTTAGAAGTCGGGGCTCCGCCGCCTTCTGGGGCGGACACTGTAACAGTTACAACGGTCGATACAAGGTGAAGGTCTCATGGCCGCCGAAGGAACTAAAATGTAACAAAGTTTCCAGTGCGCTTGGGGAAGGGTCGGCTGTGCTGCTTTTGGATTAAAGTTCAGACAAAAGGAAATTCTGAGCCGCTGCCGCCCCTCGCAGGGACCCGGGGCCAGAGGCCTCACGATGCACCGTCACTGCGGCAGAAATGGCTCCTTTTAATTCGCATCTGTCTCAGGAGCTGGTTGTGGCGAATCCACGCACCCGGAGCCTGGCTTTTCCTCACAGACACCGGGAAGCTACACAGCACCTCACAAGACTCAGGACTAATACCTTCATCCTGGAAACAATGCACTTCCCTCCTAATCGTAACTGGAAATAGTACCTAAGTTATCATCTGTGCCCGGCGAGTCAGTGAATTAATTCACTTTGCTGTTAAAACCCCAGCGTCTCTCATCACCGGCTGCTTTGAAGACTCGGGTTTGCATTACTCAGAGCTGCCCGTCTGCTGCCAACAGGCGCTGGAGGCAGCTCAGCAGTGAATCCTTCAGCTGAGAAATCCCACCCCGGGCGGGAGACGCAGCCTTGACTTGCAAACACGGCCCAGGAACCCAGCGGGGCCGTCTGGAGGGGCACCTGAGTCATCGATCCATAAACGTCATGAAAGTCCTGTCTCCGCCAGCGCAGATCAGAGGCGGCGGAGGCAGAACACTGCAGGTGACGGTAACCCTGTCCTCGGGCGCGGGCAGGACCCAGGCACTTGCAACCATCACCCTGAAAACAGTCAGAAAAGCCAGGCCGGCCCTCCGTTTGGAAATTCTTTCCTAAATCTACATGATGTGACTTATGCATTTAGAGTTGGATGTTACCTTTGAGGAAATAAGGCCGCGTCGCTGATTAAAAGAATATTTATTCTCTGCGACACCACCACACGCCGCATACATTTGCCTGGCTGCCAGGCGGTAATTAATTTCCTCGTGCGCACCGCCTGTCTGGAGACCTCCACCGAGCTACCTAGGACTTCTCATTAAAACGACTCCTGGAGGCACTTTGTTACTGTTTAATCTCAGGAAGATGTTGGCAGGACTTTCTCCCTCCATAAACACCCTTGTTTTCTAAACGTTACATGTAAAAGCATTTTTTTCCACATCTTTGAAGTATTGCTTATCAATAATTCACTCACAGTCACAAAAGAGGAACTAGCAGGGTGGCCAAAGCTGTGGCCACGGCAGGAAAATCTCATCTGCTCTCAGCTCCTCATGTTCCCGAGATAGAGCTGAGGAGCGGTTCCCTCCGAATGCCCATGGGTCTCTCTTTGTGCTCGGTTCAGGTGTGTGTGTTTTTAAAAAATATGTCTTTATTGATTTCAGAGGGAGGAAGGGAGAGAGATAGATAGAAACATCAATGATGAGAGAGTTGTCATTGATCAGCTGCTTCTTGCACGCCCCCAACTGGTGATCGAGCCCGAAACCCTGGCATGTGACCTGACCGGGAACAGAACCATGACCTCCTGGATCCCAGGTCAGTGCTCAGTCTCTGAGCCACGCCAGCCGGGCTGTTCGCTGTGCTTTTAAACTGGGCCTCTGGGGTATTTCACCAGCATCACAGACAAGAACACAGGGCTTGGGCTCTGCCGTGTCCCTGTTTGTTCCGTGATATGCCTACTGAGGGGACAGAACCTGTGCAGGGTCCCCCGGTGCCTGAGTCTCGGGTAATCATCTCGTAATGCTGGAGCTCGTTTACTTTATCCTGTGCTGTGCCCGCGGGGAGGGGCCGCCCCTGCTCTGTGAGAGTCACTGCAGAGCTGAGCCCATTCCAGTGCTAAATAAATGTTAAACAACAAGTCATATTGATGCCATTATAATAGACCTGGTTTACTCACTGACTGGAAAGGAGCAAGGGAAAGGCCAAATGTTAGGGGCAGGCCATCTGTGCAGCTTCGCCAGGAAGCTGCAGTTTAGACACTCGCCCAGTAAGGTCCAGGTGGCGCAGGAAGGTACGTGCGGGTCCGTCACACCTGGGAGCAGGTCACTGGGTAGGTCAGGCGTGGCCACAGCAAGCACGGGAAGAGCTGCGATACATAAGCTCCTACACTAAACAGAGGAGTTTGCCCTCTTGCCTCTCGCTGGCCCCCGACTCCTCGCCTGCGGGGCTCTCACGCTCCAGCTCTCTGGCATTCACCCCGGTGGCCCCGGCCATGTGGACCCCACACCATGGGCTCACGGGCTGCAACCAGCCGAATGCTGTACCGGACCCGGCTCCCCCACGGAGCGGAAACCGGGGACGCGGGCTGTGCTTCCAGCTCTGCTGGATCCCCGGCCGCACCTCCTCCAGGCTGGACTAAGGGAAGTGGGACTTTGGCAACGCAGGGGTGTAACTCCACACAGATAAAGATCACTCAGCCTCCTGTGGGAGTCTCAGAAAATTCTTTTCCTCAGTGGGGAAAGGGATCCCCCACTTCTACCAGGGGACACCCCACGTCCACCGGTAGCAATATCATCCTGCCGCCAAGAACGTGGACTCAGAAGAGAAGACAAAGGCAACCTGTCGCTCGTCTGCCCCGACGCCCCCGCAGAACGGGCGCCGAGGGAGCCCGCGCTACGCCTCTTCCCAGCGCGGCTAAAGGAAACGGCCAGCGGCCCCTCTGCGGACACCCGTCTACTCTCCGCATGGATTCGAAAGCTAACAGCGCCAGCGGTTTTTCTGTGTCATGACTTAGAGCTTGGAAATTACCGAACCTGCTTGCCGAAGTCCGACGGGACGCGTTAAATGTCGCAGAGTGCGTACAGCAAATGGGGGTGTATTTTCTCAAGGTGATTAGACATCTTAGAGCTAATGTTGTTTTAGAAACGACAAAAAGGGAAAGAAACCTGTCGATCAGCTGCTGCTCGTGAACATGTCCGAGAAGCCCTGTCCCTCTCAGCGCGCTCAGGCACCTGCCCAGACTCCCTCCGGGCACCCCCTGCCCAATCTCGACCCCAAAGCAACGAACCCCTGTTGAACCTGAAGTGAACCGTCACTATCTCCTCAACCTCTCGCCCACAACACAGCATAACGTCTGGCAAAATTAGTTACTGAGTAAAAATACCAGTCACAGGCCACAGCCCGCCTCCTGGGTTGTCTGGGCGACGCAGGCCCCGCACCGAGGCTAGAAAGGCAGGTTTTCCCCCGTGTTACTGTTTACGGAAAAGTGGAAACCACAGTCAAAGAGTTTACAAACTGTGAAACATGAAGAGGTTAAAACTGTGTTACATTGTTTCAAAAATAAGAGACATGAAAGTGGTGCCACATCACCCGTGGCTCACAGAGGAAGCAAAGCCAAACGTATTAATTGTCCTTGTGATCAGGTGTTCGTCTGACATAGAAAGTCGTGTATTGATTGAGTTACCCCCGAACATCCACAGAGATCATCGTCATCATCGCTATCATTTGCCGAATAGTGGCTCTATATGAGGGACTCTTCTAAGGAAGATTATATGTAAAATATAGGCCATATATACACATAAGTGTGTAAAATCTCAATCTTTACAAGGGTCTTTTGAGATTAGTATTATCACCCCCATATTTCAGTGGAGAAAAACCAAGTTTCAAAAATATTACGTTAACTTGTCCGCAGCCAAAATGGCATGGCCAGGATTTGAACCTGCCTGACTCAGACCTGTATCCTCAGACATCACGAGGCCAGAGGATCGTCAGGGATCTTAGGAGCCGACTGAACCACCACACCTCAGGAATCCGCACAGGCCTCATCGGGCAGTGTTCTCTCCGGGAGAGGTCTCTTGGGCACAGATTTTCACATTTGGCTCTACCTGGCTCAACCTCTTTTTTTTTTAATCGCCAGCTTTATGAAGACCTATTTTTCAAATTTACATATGGCACAGATCTGGGAAGATTAGGCCGCTAACATATTGAATTATAAAATCCATAATAAAAAGAGCCCAACACAGAAATAACAAACCCAAACTGGATGCACTTACCAGAGAGGAGCATAAAGGGAGACCTACCCGAATCTCTGTCGTCCTGAAAAAACCCTGCAGATTTTACGTAGCCACACGCAGCATATGACACAGCCCAGGAATTAAAGCTCGAGTGCGTCGCCCCAACAATGGGAACAGTTTGAGAACGGGTCTGTCATTGCACTTTGTAATCGTCAGGGAAGAGCTACAAGCTGAAACATTTTCCAAGAAGGACACGAAACAGCTTGAGAAGGTGTGGGAGGGACCTCTTGCCCTTTTCAATCAGATTAGAGGCAACCTCTGGTTCTCTGTGGAAACTTCCAGAAACCGCGCGGCCTCGGCTCCTACCTTCGGGAAGCCTCACCCCACGGGGATTTTCAGAGGCTGATGTGTTATGAAAATGCTTCCCCAGTGGTCCTGGTACATTTCGGTTCGCCTGGCATCTTGCCCTCCTACCACCATTCTAGACCACCCTCAGCCTTTTCCAACATCCCAAGGAAAAGCCATTGACCTGCATTTACAGGGTGTCCCCAAAAAACATGCACACTCACTTGAACAGCTGATAACTCACTTAATTTTCACTCCTTTTCAGGTTTAACTGATTTGAAATAAGGGGTGAAGCCAGACTAAGCTTTGAACAAAGAAAATTTATCCACTAGACCTTTTAATGGGGAGACATAAAAGGTAAAGTTTACGGTACAAAATCGGCAACAGTCAACGCATTGAGGGCGCACAGATACCGAACGAAATGATTTTTGATGTTTGGGATCCCACTGCTTCAGGTTATCAGCAGTGCCTGGACCAGAATGGTCATTGGGTTGAAAACAGACGTTGAAAAAAAAGTTACTCATTTCTTTATGTGGATAAACACTGACTTTATAATCATTCAAAGTGTGTATACACTTTTTATATTAAGACTGCTAAAGAGAAGTAGACACTAAAACCGTGTAGTAGAAGAAAGAAACCGATAGATCTCTTGTATGTGGCGGCCAGGATTCCGCGGCACATCAGCTTAAATATCCTAATATCAACCCAAAAAGTGAGAAGCCAGGGTTCAAAGTAGACTTTGTAATAATGAGGTTAAAAGCTACGGTTTAAAAGCTGGACAGATCTTATTTGAATTTCCGCGTTGTCACTTACCAGGCTGTTGACTTCGTGGAAATTTTTTTAGCCTCTTTGAGCCTTGAGTTTCTTACCTGGAAAAGGGGTAGTAATTGTTCCTCAACTGGAATCCCCGCTCCACCGCTTCTGGCTGTGCAACCTCGGGTGAGATGCTCAATCTCTCTGCACATTAATTTCTTTATCTGCAAAACAGCACAACAATAGTTTCTATTAAATAGGATTGTAGAGAGGAATGCGTGAGTTAATATTTGCAAAATGTTTAAAAAATGAGTTAATATTTGCAAGATGTTCAAACAACGTGTGGCTTCTAGTTGACATTCAGTAACCCTCAGCTACCGCGACTGTCTCTCCACCTCGCAGACTCTGTAACCCTCCCCATTTCACTGGCCTCTTTAGGAATCACATCGCGACAGGCGAGCAATCCTACAGACGGAAATCCCAACTGAACACTCACCGGCGGTTTTATTCTTATCAGCCAGGAGTCCGCAAAGCATTCGTATACGTTTACACTTAAATCTTAACAATCTTTCTAGTCGTGTGTGCTTAGATTATCAGTCATGTTTGGGGACTTGCAATGAATCTCAAAATACATTGCCCAGAATGTTGCAAACATATGACACATATGTTCTTAGACATTCACGTCTGCAAGGGACTCGGGGAAGAATCCAAAAGCTGTGAATTTCAAAACGTCTTAATGAACTTCATTGTGAGGGTTGCAGTGGAGAAAGCAGACCGTTGTTTTGGGCTTTGAGTTTGTTTTCCCCACTGGGACCCAGGGCTGTTTTCATTGCCTTTATTTGCTAAGCTTAGCAGTAGCTCCAGCCACAGACAGTAACACTTGGGCCCCAGGCCACCACCGCCAGGTCTTTCCCAGCCCGATGGCTGGGGCCTGTCCTGAAACAAAGTTTCAAGTTGCACTGGTAACTGGTAAAGTCCATCCTGCTACTTTTTAACTCCTGAGACAAACCCGCGTGTATCTGCTGTTTAATAAACAGCATCTGAATTCACATTGGATTTCCCTTTAGCCTTTCAAATAACAAGTCCACTTGGCAGACAAAGCCGGGAGCTGGGCTCACGCGGAGTGAGCTGTAAGGCCCGGGGGCAGATATGATGGATTATTCCACGCAGAGAACAGGTTTTCTAAACTTGGCAAAAGGAAGCCTGTACCCAAAGCATCTTAAAAAGACTTTGTTTTTCATATTTGATAGTATTTTCCCAACCAATGAAAAGTCATGCTGCCTCAAAATGTATGGATTTACCGAACTGTGTCTTTAAAGAGAAGGTTGTTTTATGAAGAAAGGGAGCTAGCTGTTTTTTTCTGACTAGAAGATCATCTAGTTTGAAGTGAACTGTTACCTCAAAATGAATGAGCAGCAGCAATGGAAGCTAGGAGAACGCCCAGGGGGGAAGCCTGCTCTGAACTGAGCGTGGAGGAGGCAGCACCCGGCCAGCGGCTGTGGGGCCCTCGGACCCGCCTCTCATGCTGAACATGGGCACTGCGCTGATCTGAGAGCCAGCCAGGCTCCCGAAGAGGGTGCTTGTTTTCAGACACTCTGGAGTGTGGATGGTGCCCTTAATTTCACAGGGACCCAAAAAGGTGATAAAACAAAACAGGTGCATAAAACATTTTTTTTTTTTTTTTTTAACCACAAGAAGATAGGTATCTGGGATGTTCTGTCTGCCTTTCAAAGTGTTCACCGGCCCCTCTGGGATGACCCACCTGCAGGAAAATGGACGTTTAGACTGTCCCAGACCAGAGACAGACGGTGCCACGTAGACTTGCCAACCCTATTCTATCATGGGATGTGCCCAGTTATTTCTGAAAAGGTAGCAAAAAGGAGAGAAACTCCCGGCCGCTCCAAACCCGTGCGTCCTGCTTCCTGCTACCAGCAGCTCAGAGACCTAACTCTTACCCTGCTGGGGTCACCCCAGGAGCCATCATGAGGCTTGACAACAAAGCAAAACAAATGTGTTTAAAATTTTCTTTTTATAAAAGCAACATGCCCATTAAAAAACGAAATCCTGTGGCTCCTTCACCAAAAAAGGAGGCAGTGTCTTGAACACAGGAGGTGCCCACTCCAAGGCTGAGAGGAGAATGGCTTTGAAATGATCTCCAGATAACGTTTTGGAGGGAGAAGGGGCCCTAGACTTGTCCCAGGCGCCCCCAGTAAACAACAGAGTAATCTTTCCGCTCCAGGTACAATTGCTCCGTGATTGGGCCCGATTAAAACTTGGACTCCCAACAACATGTTTGCTCCAGGAAATAATATGTTAAAAAGCGGAGAGGCTGCCAATGGAAGGCATCAGCATTTAATTCTCATTACCAAAAATATAGTCATAGGAGGGAGGGCTTCTGAAATTAGAGCCCAGAATAACTATCGAGTTAAGCTCATCTTCAAAGGCAGAACTAAGCATTTAATTAGGCTCTTTCTGCAGGGAAAGAGCTGGTAAATCAATAGAATCTACTAAGCTCCTGGCCGGGGCCGGAAGACTGATCGCAGTCGCTTGCCGTGTGTTTACTCTTCAGGCCTTTTGCCGGTAAGTTCCACTGGAAAAAAAACAATCACAGAGGAAGGAGCTGAGAAAACGCTTTTAAATAGAAGGATTCTGGCTCCGGGACACTATTTTATATATTGAAGATGCGCTCGAAGCCTCCTTTGGAAATTCTCCCTAAGTCCGTAGCCTGAGCTTCATAAGTTTGATAAATGGCTGTTTTTTTCCTGCAGCCTATTAAACAGAACAGGGCGACCGGGACATCGCGGTTTAAAGCACGGCGCGCGGGTCCGGGGGAGCGAGCCGCGGCCCTGATCTGATTCAGTGTGGCGCAGGAGGGCTCAGTGCCCAGCTTCAGGTCACAGCTGATTCGCAGCACAGGCTGGCGGGATCCTGAGCCCGTGTTGCCTGGACCCCTGGGATGCCCAGTGCAGGCTCGCGGACGGTGGAGCACGGGAATGATGGGGCCGCTCTTGGGAAACGCAGAGTCACGGCCTGACTCTCAGAAATCCTGACCCGGTCGGGCCGGGCCGGGCTCCGCGTCTCCGCGTTTGAGCGGCTCCTCTCAGGCGTTGATGTAACGCTGAGAAACCCTCATCTAGGCTTTGTCTCGTCAAAGTCACACGCGTCACAATTCCTCTGACCTCCAATAACCCGTTGTCTAGGTCAAGTTGAAAACGTTAGACCTTCTTTTTTTTAATGTTTTTATTAATTTTTAGAGAGAAAGGGAGAGAAACATCGATGAGAGAGAAACATCAACATTAATCAATAGGCTGCTTCCTGCACGCCCCCTACTGGGGATACCTAGGCATGTACCCTGACCGGAAATCAATCTGGTGACCTCTTGGTGCATGGGACAGATGTCGCTCAATCTGCTGAGCCACACCAGCCGGGCAGAAAATATTAGACCTCTACAGACAGCCCGGCATTGAGGAGTGGACCCTCCCAGGAGGGTGAGTCAAGCCGCCGACTCTCTCTCTTCCCTGAAAATGTGAAAACACAATTTACTTATAAATCCCCTTCATAAAGCGTAAGTTCTGAGCATCTTCCTTACCCTCCCGCCTCTGTTCCTCCTCGGAGGGCAGGGCTGCGTGGTAGAGTCAGAAACAGCGTCCTCTGCCCAGCACCACACCGCGGGGGCCCGGATCCACCACAGCTAAATCCAGTTCCCAGCCCCCCAGCTGAAGACCGTCTGTAAGGAAACGTTCATTTATCAGCAACTGGTGTCTGACAGTTTGTTCTGCGGCAGCCTCCAGCCCTCCTTTGCAGGCTGATTTGCATAATGCGCCGTTATGTCTAAATGGAGCCGGAAAGCCAGCGTGTGGCCTGTAAGTGACAAGTGCCTGTCAGCCTCATGCAATATTCACAAGTAATGGATCCGAATCACAGCAGCGTGAGAGACGGGAAACTTGTCGTGTCTCCTTCCCTGACAAATTTACACTCCGCTACAGAATTGCCAATTAGACGGCCACGTGTTACACTGTTTAGTTCAACTGTGAGGGAGTTTACGGGAGTTTATGCCACAGCGTTTTAAGTAATTACAACTCGAGTTACAATTTAAAAACAAAATTTCAAACAAAGCGGCTCAGGAATCATCCCCCAATGACCTTGGCAAGATATCTGCGAGAACTTCACGTAACGGTTTCGGGACACAGGGAAGCCTGAGGATAACGTTGTGAAGAGCTCTGAAAATCCCATCCTGGGCTCTAAACATTTTTTTGGTCTTCGATTTGGTGTTTAGGATGCTGCTTTTTTTGGTGCTAATTTTTGGTATTTAACCAGAAACACACCATTTTAAAGGATTTTACTGCATCATGGTTTTCCCCTCATCTATTTGGCTTTGTTCTTATTTTAACCTACTGACTCCACATTAACATTTGATTTAAACCCTGGCTGGTTTGACTCAGAGGTTACAGCATTGGCCCTCAGACTGAAGGGTCCTGGGTTCAGTTCCTGGTCAAGGGCATGGACCTTGGCTGCTGGCTCCATTCTCACCCCACTCAGGGCCCCTGTGGGAGGCAGCCGATCAGTGTGTCTCTCCCATGGATGTTCCTCTCTCTCTCTCTGAAAAGCAATGGAAAAAATATCCTCGGGTAAGGGTTAAAAAAAATTTTTTTTAAATATATATTTGATTTAACAAGAGCACCAACAACTGAATTCATGCAATTCCCTCCACAGAAACCCACTGAAAAGAAGTCCTTTTGTCTCAAGGGCCTTTTCAGTTGAGAGACAACAAAGAGAAAGTAGCTACAAAGCTCCATTCATGAGGCCTCCCCGCCCCGCCACCCCTCCGTGATGTCTGCCTCCCTCCCACTCGAAAGTGCCACAGAAAAACTCCAGCCTGAAGCTGGATGCCCCTCAGTGGACCCAGCCCTGGCCGGTCCCCACCAGGGGGAAACAGGAAGGTGACAGGCTTGAGACCCTGGTGTAGGGATCCTGGGGATCTCGGAGCAAAGCAGAGAGGACTGAGGTCCAGGAAGGGAGACCAGGCTGGCCTGGCTGTCGGGACAGAGAGAAAGGAGGCCTGGTCAGACTGCACCCGTCACGCAGACCCTGCCCATGCGCTGAATGGCAGGAACGGAGCGAGAGGCCTGACACTGTGACCTATGCCCGGGTGGATCCCCCCGGGACTTAGTTGGCTCCGCACTTGAGGGATGAGCGTCTGCAGGCCCAGTGCTAGCTGGTGGGAAATTTGCGGTTAGGGTTAGGGTGCGTGGCCCCCACCCTGACCCGGGGAAGGGGTGATATGGTCAGCAGGTTTTGCATGGGAGGCCTGGACACTGGTGATGGATGGCAAATGCGCGAGCAGAAGCTGACCTCAGAATGCCACAAGGACCCAGTGAACCCAGGTAATGGCCCATTGAAGTTGGTTCCTGAGGGACCTCAAAACGCAGCCTCGGAGAAGGAATTCAGAGCCGCGTGATGGAAGGTGAGCAGTCAGGCCGCTGACCAAGGGGAAAGTGACGGCTCCGGAGCTGTGGGGATCGCGGGACAGTGCTGTGCAAGGTACCTGGGGACAAGCCCCAGTCCCTCTATGTCACAGGTATCAGGAGAGAAGCCCAGAGAGCGAGTGACGCAGGGATTTACCCGCCGCCTGGCGTGGTCATCGAACACCTTGTTGTGGCTCTTCCAGGAGAAAACACCAGCTCACCCAGTTTCTCGCCAACTCTTTGGTCGCGAGGTCAACTCGAGTTAACAGACACAGTGAATCCAATCCTGCTTCATTTACTGTCTACGGTGCTCTCGGCAGTGCCCTTTCTCTCGTTATTTTTACTAACATTAATATTATTATCTATCATAATGATAGTCTCAAGAAGAAAAATTGCAGGCCACATGGGGAATGAAATTGCTCTCTTAGGAATCCCATTAAACCATTCTGATTACAGGACCTGGCTGGTCAAACTCCTCTTAGCAGAACAAGAACATTATGTTCATGTATTAAAAATCCAGCCAGTAAGTTAACACGTATTTTTAGCTCCTACTCCGTTCGTTTATTCATCCAACGGGTGGCGGTCAGACTGCTTCTCAGAGGAGAAAATATTAAAGGTAACAGGACATTGTATCAGGACGGCTATTTGTTTCTAATCTACTGTAAAACTGGGACGAGGTTTGTGGCACCTTCGAGGCCACCGTGGTGGCTGTTAGTGGTTGATAAGGTCCAGTGGTAATAAAATGAGGCGGGACCCTCGGGACGGCGTGGGGGGCAGTTAGGGCCCATTGCTGTGCCACTGTGATTAGACTCCAAGGAGGCAGTTGGTGTAAAGAAGAGATTGCCCAGGATACTGTGTTCCAAGGTCGTCACGGTGAGCAGGGAAAATCAGAGACAAACCAGCAACCATCCAGGCCAGTTAAACTATGACACAAGATCTTCGAAGGATTTAAAAAATAATAATAAATTGAAACCATTGGGTCAACTATCCGGGCCGGTTAAACTATGACACAATGCAGGTAAAGGCCCCCGGGGTTGAATTATAGAAGACTGCATGAAGTGCGTGACTTGGGAAAAGTTGTACTTGGCTTCTAATTCTCACCCCATTTGGTAGCTAAGTGACCTGGACAGAGGTGTTTAACTTCCACGAGCCTCAGGTTTTCCCCTTTACAAATTAGGGGTAAAACTAGTCACCACACTACAGAGTTACATCGAATATAGGCTAAGACCAGGCAAATGCTGTCTGGCACTGGGCAGGGGCTCAAGAAATGTTAACTGTGATTAGTATCCCGATTTTATAGACAAGAAATAAAACGGTCAGGGAAGTTATGAAGCTACCCCCTGATCCACAGCTAATAGGCAACAAAGCCAGTGCACGAATCACTTATGTCTGAGTACAAACATCGTGAATGAGTGAAGAATGAATATTTAGTAAATTAGGATTCAGACTCAAGGGTCTCTACCTTCAAAACTCATAGGCTTCCTCATACTGCTTTTCAAAACGCAGGTGGCAAAAATGAAATAAAATCAAAAACAAAAAGAACCAGGTAGCTAGAAGTAGAATGAAAGAGGACACGGCAGCGCTCAAGCCGCAGTGCAGGTGGGAGCGCCGGGCAGGTGGGCCGCATCTGGTCTGGGTGCAAGGTAAACACCTGCCTGCCTGCCCAGGGACTCGGAGCCGAACCCGGGGCTCAACGGCCCTCGATGTTTGTTGACACCGAGTCATTGATTGGATCTTCACAGGAATACATTGTTTCCATCTCAAATAGCAACGGCAACTGTTTTTCCAAGAGAATTAATTAAAAAGCCATCACACAGCAGCTGCTGTTGGTGTCCTCAATCTTAAGCCTTCCTGGCTGTCCAGGGGTCTGTGCTCTTTTACGCGATGGTCAGTCAGGTGCGGCCGCAGGAGGAGACAGAAGAGGCTCGGGAAGATGAAGTTGATGGTGCTCACGTCCTGGAGCCCGAAGCACAGCCTGCCACTCAGGGCCACAGACGCCAAGGGGTCGGGGCAGAATCGGGGGGAGGGCAGGGTTTAGAATGGCCTTCACTGGGGTTTCTGTGGGAAAGGCAAGGCAGGCCGGGAGCAGTTTTAGAAGGGCTAGTTTAAATAGTTTGGGTGGCTCTGAACTACAGGGGTGGCCCCCAGTTAAGGGGTACCCGGCCTTGGGGTGATTCAGGCAGAGGGAAGTTGCTTCCTGGGGTGAACTGCCAAGGCTCTGATCGGTTAGTTTGCATATCAAAGGCAGGCTCCTGGCTGAGCCCTCTGCTGTCTCTAAGAATTGGCAGCCTCTCCCCAGCCAGAATGGTTTGTTTTAAAGTCCCCTAAACATCATAATACACAGAAAATTAAAAGATATATATAGTGTATACCCCCCCAAATGTATACACCTTTAACAGCTGATAGCTCAATTGATGTTTCTTCTCAGATTTAATTCATTGGAGTTAATAATTATTCAAAGTGTGTATATATTTTTTGGGACACCCTGTACATATATAATACAATAGGTATCTTTTTAGATACATATTCATACATTAAACTACTTTTTAATATGTAATTTGAGAAATATCTTGAAACATAGTTATCTATAAATGAAGCTGATTTAACTCACTACCCATATAGTCACTGTCTGAAATTAGGCACTAAATCAGCTCGTGTTCGATGTCAAAAAAGGCATGATTTGGGTATATTTCTCTGACAGAAAGTTATGGAAACTCCTCTAATCAGGCGTCCTTTCAGGTACACCTTGTTTTATAAAGTCCATATGTCTTTTATCGTGGGCATAGCTCCTGGGGTGGGGTGGGCAGGATTCTCATTTTGTAAGAGCTCAGGGACATGAGAGCTTCAGTCTCCCTGTGGGACCGAGGGGGGGACCAGGACCCCGAGCCTCAGGACCCACTGACGATCCCATCTCGCCCACGGCTCCCTCTCTTCCTCACTGAGACAGGTGCCGTCAGAGCCGCCGCCGCTCGAGGGTGACGGAACGTGACCTCCGCAGAACACAGGAGGATTCGAGGGAAATTGAAATTCCAGGTAATTTATTTCAAGTTGGAAATGTAACAAAAGCCTCGTGCTGATAAAGAGGCGCACACGGGATCAGAGCCATTCATCTCCGGGGCCCAGCGGAACAAAGAGAGTGGCTCGCCTCAGAGGCGATACCCTATTAGCAACGGAGAAAATATTCACATCTGGGGAAGGTGGTGGGTTCGGAAATCACGGGAACCTCAGTCACTGAAAATACGCTCGTGTCTGAATAACTGCGAGACCCGATGCCTTGGACTAGCTATGGTGAGGAGTGGAAAGGCGCCTGAAGCATCTTTGCCCTCAAAATTCCTACAGTCCGGGAAGAGAAATACCAAGTGTACAGGGGAGGATTATGTTTCTCTCGGTCTGGAAGGACCTCTATGCCCGCCCCCCAGCCCCATCACCCCCCTCACCACGTCTCTGGCGAGAAGCTCCGGCTCATTTTCCAAAATCCCTTCCTCTTAGAAGGAAGTCCTCCCCCTGCGCCCCGCAGGCTGGGTCATCCTGCTTGCGTGCAGGCTTTTCCCAGAGCTGTAGCATGTGTCCCCCTCCCCCTCCCCAGGTGACATGGGCTCCTCGCTGGTGCTCCTCCGAGAGTAGCCCTTCCTCCCCGAAGTCCCGCAGACACCTGCAGCACGCGCAGGTCAGGGCTGTAGGCCTGCAGCAGGCGGGGAACGAACAGCAGGCACACACGGCGGGAGGTGAGGCTATTATTAGAAAGAATTCCTACAAATCAACGAATGAAACATAGGAAAACCGATTTTAAAACATGGGCAACAAACCTGAACAAGCGCTTTACCCAGGAGTGTGTACAAATAGCCAGTGAGCACACGCATGTGTCGTTAGTCCACAGGGATGTGTAGTTGGAACCATAATAGATACCATTTCACACCCACCAAGATAGCTAAAAATAAAAAGACTGGTACTGGTGTGAATCTAGAGGAATCAGAGCTTTCAGACTACGCTGGTGGGAATGTACATCAATTGCATTGCTTTGTTCAATTTTTTGGGAATATCTACCAAAAAGTGCTGCACATGCACCTACCACAAAACCCAGCGGTTCTGTTCCCAGGTGTACACCTGGGAGAAATGAGGGCATGTGTCCCTAAAAGACATGTCAACAATATTCACATCAGCTTTACTCATAATGGCCAAAATAAGAAAATCCAGGTGTCCCTCAACAGCAGACTGGATAAATAAACGTGGTGTAGTCGTATAACAAAATGTCGTGCAGGAATTAAAAAGAATACACTGTAGCTACGCACAACAACACAGGTTAATTCTGTAGACACAATGTTGCACCAAAGAGCCAGACGTAAGAGACTTTCTATGAAATTCAAAATCAGACAAAGCTGCCCTGCGGAGTTTGGACTATCCACATGCAGAGGCACGAAGAAAAGGGGGGATGTAAAAGCGGGAGAAATCTGAACAAGTAACTGAATTAGATCAGTGATAATCCCCTGGTTTGAATATTTAGTATGGTTACCTAAGTTGTTATTGGAGTGTGGGGACTGAAACAAAAATAATTATACTTTTCCTCCCCTCTTCTAAGTTTGTCTAGCTGGACGAATCATTAAATTAACAGAGACAGATGAACCGGAGAAAAATCCCATTTTAATATATGTGCCGGGGGAATTCACATAAGCATGAAAACACCAAAGGCAGCGAGGCAACAGAGGGCATCTAAGACATTTTGGACAAAGGAGAAATGGGGTGTTAGATCTCAGGGGTGAGAATAAGCGACTTCAGGTACTTAAGAAAGAGCTGGACCCACAGGACAGGCGGATCCTTGCGGGGAGGCTCGGGCAGTGGGACGTGGGCGGTGTGGGGCTGAAGGCCCTGCTGAGGCCCTCCACTCACCACACTCACTTCAGACCGGGCCAGGGCAGCACCGAGGATCTCCTCCCAAGGCAGGATTTTCTCCCCGAATCTCGGGCAAGAAAGGGTCCAAGGCTCTTTCTGAGTCTTTTTTCTTTCTTTCTATTTATTTTTATCTGTATTATTGAGAATATTACAGATGTCCCCCCGCTTCCCCCCCATGGCCCATTGCCCCCTCCTCCAGGTTCCTGCCCCCCCCCCACCCCAGGCCTTCCCCACACTAGTGTCTGTGTCCCTGGGCTCTGCACACATGCATGTAAGTTCTTTGGTTCATCTCTTCGGGCCCCAGCCCCTTCCCCCTGAGATCCCTCGGTCTGCTCCATGCTTCCACACCTCTGGTTCTATTTCACTCATCGGTTTATTTTGTTCGTTACATTTCCCATGTGAACAACTTAGAACCAACGCCCCAAAGGCAGCTCCCGGTTGACATAACTGTCAGTCCCCTCGTTGCCTTTTGAACTTAATGAGTGATCTACTTTGGAATGTAATGCTCTGGCCTTTTTTATTTTTTAAAGCATGACAATTCACGTCTATTCTGTAGGTTGACAAAGTCCCTGAGTTACGCCCTAAAAATGTCTCTTGGAATTCAAGGAGTCCCCTGGCAGGGGGGCGCACCTGCCGTCCTGCGGCGGCTTCGTGCACGGGAAGGCCCCTGGGGACTCAGCCTGGCCTTGGCTCCGATTCCACAGGACCCTCCAGGGGCAAGCTCTGCCTAAAGCGAGCAAACTTCTCCAACGTGACAGGGGAAGGAGGCCACAGTCGCTGGAGGGCACTTCTTCTGGGGGGGATGAGCTCACATCTTCCACTCTTCCTCTAAAGTGAAGATTGCAAGGCAGCGACATCAGAAAACTGGGCATTTGCGACGCCGGGGACAGTGATTGGCTCTCCCATGAATATTCAGTGCCCCCAGTTCCCGACACTGAGCAGCCACCGTGGCAGCAAAGCGACTGCAGCCGCGGGCTCTGGTGGATGGCGCGGCGCCTGGAAACCTCTGGGCAGATCAGACGTGTCGCCTTCCTCCTGAGATTGATGACAGTGAGCCCGCTCGCCACGCTCCAGCGCAGGGGACTGCAGGGCCCAGCACACTGAGGACTGCGGTCAAAGCAACACGGTATCAGCTTCTGAACCGGAACATCCCGGACTCCTTGCTGCCCATTAAAATGAATGAATAAGAGCTGTGTTTCCATGTGTAGCATCCTAGAGACTTGCTTCGGGCATAAAGGAGGGAAACGACTTTGCTCAGACCATTTGCCGCCCTCCTGAGCGTGGCAAGGAGCCCGGCGCTGGGGGCATCGCCTTCCAGAAGCATCATCTCAAAAGTTCCATGCAGCTTAAATAACAGAGACTCCAACAGAGAAGACACATCAGTATGTCGGGCCCTTTGGGGGGACAGATATTCCAGAAGCAAAACAGCAAAGGAATCACGTTATTTAAATGGACTGTGAAGCGGGTTTTTCATGCAAAAGGCTGGAGTCCGATTTCACTGCAGGCGAAGTCTAAAAGTTTAGGAAAAGTACTGACTAGGAGGCAGGTGACTCTCCCGAGAAAACACTCGGACTAGCGACAAACCTGGTTAAACCGCAGCAGCTCCAAGCTGTATGACGTGTTCAGCACGTGGGCCTGCCCTCGATCACACGTGTTCAGCGGGGGCTCTTCAGCCTGAAATGGGGGGACTTGGATGCGATGGCGTCTCCCCGGCTGTGTGCGTCTCGTTGGCACGTCAGGTTGGTCGGGACTGGAATTCGGCCGCTATCTGTCCCTCCGTTGCTTTCTCTCCACGGACTCCCAGAATCTGAGATCACAAAGAGCTTGACTCATGTGTTAAACAGTTTGGCTTCTGGAAGGAGGAAATGTGGTAAGTAATGTACTTGTGCGCGCGCGCACACACACACACACACACACACACACTTTCTTCCCTTTGAGTTTATATCTGAATTTTTATTCTACTATCTTCAGCCAAATTAAATATAAGCACAAGTGTGGAGAATTATAGTAGTTTCCAGACTGGCTTAATTATGCAACAATGTACATTTTCAATATGGCTATTCTGGCGCTGTGTTCTCTGTGCCAATAGTATCGTCTAAAATAGTTACAGTAGCTTTGCTTTTCAGAAAAAGGCATCTTTTTCTTAGACTACCAAATGCCACTAGTCTTTTAGCTGCAGTTGAAATGACAGCTTTAGTAATTTTCTGTTAGGAACCGAAAGTCACGTAGAGCGAATTCAGTGAGAGGGAGGGAGGTGACCGCCCAGTGGGCAGGGCCGTGGCTGTTCACAGTGACCCCTTCGCACCGCTGGTAATGCCTCGGTCGCCAAAGGGGGCAGCCACGGGCCCACACAGAGAGCCGGATTTGAACTCAGAGCCAACTTTGCTTTCTTTTTGAACCAAAAGGAAGATCCTAGAAAATAACATTTTTGTTTCCCTTATTGTAATTAGATCTATGTATCTAACGGCCTTAAACCAAGGCATTTACATTTCCACAAAGTCAAAAGGAAGTGTAGTGTGTTCTGTGCGGACAAGAATGTTCTTTTGCTGGCCGGACTTAACTGTAGTACATATTACTTCAGTAGTTTAGCTTCCTTATTTTATATATATATGTATATGTATATATATTTTATTAACCCTCACCCGAGGATATTTTTCCATTGCTTTTAGAGAGAGTGGAAGGGAGAGAGAGAGAGAGAAACACCCATGTGAGAGACACATTGAGGTTACCTCCCTCTTTTGTGCTGACCGGGGCCAGGGATCAGCCTGCAACTGAGGTACATGCCCTTTGCTGGAACTGAACCCGGGACCCTTCAACCCGAAGGCTGATGCTCTAGAACCACTGAGCCAAACCGGCCAGGGCTATTTTCCTTACTTTTAAGGGCTCACTTGGAGGACTCTACACATATCACCAAAAGGACAGGTTTTCTATTTCTGAAATAATTCCTCCTTAAAGAATGTCCCCGGCTTGAGGAAAATTTGGAAAGGGTTTTCTCTCTGATAAAACTCCTGTGGTTGAAGAAATTGCACCTTCAAAGTGTTCTGCTCCAGGGGGAGCCCCCTTTGAGAATTTTAGGCGTTGCAGGGGAGTTGCAGTCTTTGAAGATTTTCATGTTAGAAAACAGTTGCACGAGTGGGCATCCTCTTTGTGGTTTTCATAAAAACAATATTTAAAGGATTTCCCCCTTTGAATGTAATCGGGCTACGGAGTACTGCTTTTATGAAAAAAAAAATGTTAGTTTCTATTCAAGTGCTCCGCTTTTATTTTTTGTTTCCCCCCATTATTACCATACCTTTAATTATTTTGTTCTAATAAGAGGAACTGGAGTTGCTGCCCTACCAGGGCTCCTGCCACAGACTCTAAAGCTCGGGTTGGGTTTCCCAGGCTCGCCTGCGTCAGAGCGGACTCAGAAGCACCGTAAAAACGACTGCCCCCCACAAGGGAGCGACGGGGCAGCGGGACCCAGCGCGGGGCCTTAGCGGAACCGGCAGCGTCTGGGTGCATCACTCAACGCCACGTGGACTGATTAGAGATGACGGGGGCACCTCGGGGACAACGGCATCATCAGCTCCCTAGATCGGATGCAGCTACAGAAGGGACGAAGAACCCTCTGGGGCAGATTCGACGAGGCAGGTCATGACTGGATCAGGTTGTTTTCACCGGACTAAGTTCTAGTGAGACTCTGAGTCCTAGATGCCACAGAGGGCACCGACCGAGCCCGGCACCCGCCGCACCCTGGGGACGTCTGTAGTCCTCCGAGGAGGCGGGAGACGCAAACAGGTAGCTGCGGCGGCAGGGCTGTGTTCATTAGCGAATCCGGAGTACAAAGCCCTCAGCAGAGTTTGGGATTAAGGGGATAAAAGTCTTCCTCCAGGAAGGGACATCTTACATAAGCATCGAAGCCAGGTTTCCCACTGGAGAACAGTAACCCATAATCAGGTTAAGGGATCAATTTGATGAGATGAAACTCGCATTTTAAAAAATTGAAATGGTGCAGAATAAAATACAGCACAGAAAAGGAAATGTGAATTTACATCATGCGAAATAAGGGAAAGGCGCGTTCATGAACACTGTTCCATTTCAGTTTTGGGCACATACGTGTGTGTTTTGGGTTGCAGGGTAAAATACATCTCCTACGGTGGCTCTCAGTAAAACAAGACGACACAAAACCCATTTGAAAGCCACCACGTTAAAGGGTGGAAAAGATTTCAGGAGCAAAATGTGCCAGCAGAATGGGCACGTTTTGGGCAGAGGTCAAAGGACGGAAACCTATTGAGGGACAAAGCAGGTCACTGTCGGGAGGGCTAACCCATGGGCGCGGATGCAGGAGGGAGGAATTACAAGCGGGAAAGAGGTTCATGTATATTTCAACACTGACTGGACGAGGGTGGTGGTGGTGATTTTAAAAATAAGAAATATATAAATACATTAAAATTACAAATTTTAAAATATTAACATATGGTAAAGCATCCTTACTACAGTCTCAAATAGAGATGTATTTTTTCTTATAAAGAATTAAGGTTTTAAAAACTTGCCCTTTCATTATGGCCTTTCAAATAAGAAGAAAATATTACACTGTAACCACGCTATGCCAGTACTACCTGCAAACACCATAAAAATTGGGAATGAATTTGTAGGCATGCTCCTGTTTTCTTGTTATTAGCATTAGGGTTTTTTTTTTCCGAATCATTTAAAAATTATTAACTCAGAGTCTCCTTTTGAAGTTAATAATTCACTCTAGTGACATTATACGTGTGTGTGTGTGTGTGTGTAGAATTCATATTGCTAAGATGTCTAAGAGTGAACATAACTTAAGAAAACCTCTCAAAGGCTGGAATCATTTTTTACGCCTCAGCGTCAGATGCATGGCAGGTAATTTTGCTGTATGTGGCAAATAAAACTATAGCATTGCCAGTGAAACTTGAATTTCAGATAAACAATGGATATTTTTTGGTATAAATATGTCCCATTTCAGATAAACAACAAGTAACTTTTTAGTTCAAGTATGTTTACGCTAAAAAAACTATTCATTGTTTTTCTGAGACTCGGGTTTCACTGTGTCCCGTATTTTATCCGGCAACCCTAACAGTCAGTGCTCACTAACACTGGATGAGTGAATGCTTACATGGGTGTTTTTTATTGTGGTAAGATACACATGACCTAAAATTGATCACGGAACCACTTCTAAGTGTACAGGTCGGCGCAATCGATACGTCCAGGCCGTGTGCAGCCGTCCCTACGATCCATCTCCGGGCTGCCCGGCACGTGCCGTATACACAGGGCTCGTTCTCTACACAGACTCCGCTTGGACGCCCCCCCGGCCTGCACTGACCTTTTCACGGGGAGCAGGAGAGAGGGTGACTGGGTCCCTGGCCTTGCACTGCCTGCGGATAAACAACTCGAAGCCCGGCTCGGCCCTGCCGCTTTCATGTAACAGGGGCACAGGCACGACCTCTCAGACGTCAGGGTGCGTGGACGTGAACGTGTCCTGAGAGAGTCGGGGCATCCAGAGGCACGCGAGCACCGGGGACCTGCGGGCCCTCCCGCGGCTGGGCCGCAAGGAAAGCGCCCTCCTGACGCCTGAAGCGAAAGCCGCGGGCGCCTCCTCAAGCACCAGCCGCCTCTCGCCCCTTCCCCGGCTGGCCCAGGACATCGTCTGGGAAAAGCTCGTCAGGCTGATCACGCCAGTGGCTACGGCCGGGTTAACCTATGATCAGACTACGTTTGTGCCTCGGATGCCACCAAAGCTGAGGAGACCCTCTTTTTCCCCCAGAGTCACCCACATTTCATGGCTCCGACACAAGGAGAGAACAGAGTGACTGTGGAGCTGCCCCCATAATACCATCCCCAGTTATCCCAGCGTGACGACTGTTTTCTAAACATTTGTTCATCGGGCACAACAGCGAATGGGCCAACCTGAGTCGAACACGACGGGACTATTGCATCCTTAACTGAGCACTCCTGTTTCATGGTGACTGTCCTGCGGCTGTAACCGCCTTGGGTCAGGGCGTCATGATTTCCCGACAGGGTCTGTCACACAACCACACACCCGCGGGCGCGCAGAGCGCTCGTGCGACCGGTTCTTTTAACCCCCGAACAGGAGTTTACATTCGTGTCCTACCACATTCCTCCCAGTACCTCCTAGAATGTTGACTACATCTTTCTAATATAAATATCCTCACTTTCAAATTCGGTAAACACTTCACTGTAAATACGAAATAAGAAAAAAAATCATAGCCCTTTCCCCCGTCGTAAAAGGTCCTGTATTTCTACAGCAGGAGAGCAGGCGAACGGGTGAGGGGTCATGGATGGGGTGACAGTGCCCAACAGAGACGCCCATTGAGAAATAATTAGGAGACTTACCCAAATCTGAGTATGTTCATCTCTCATTTCTCATTTTTTCATTGCCCGTGTGAAGGAGCCAATGCATTCAAACTGCTTTGAGAAGTTTTAGAAACAGTAAAAGATTTGCAAAGGCCGACGGTTTCCATTTGCTCCTTTGGTTCCTTTCTTTGTGAAATTATCAAAGAATTTCGGCTGGAAGGGTTACTCTTTCCAAGAATGAGCTTAAAACCTGTACTTTTATTTGCAAATCACTGGTCCTTAGTCATCACGGATGTGGCCACTTACAGAAAGCTACATAAATTGTAATACGGCTTTTATAGTATTTAATCATTTATAATATTATAAGGCAAAATGAGGTCATCTCCTTTGCAGTTAGCATTTTTTCTTCGGACTTTTCTGTGTGGTTTTCTATACTTTTCTCATTTTCTCCCCTAGTTTTGTTCCTTATACATGATCATTTAAAAAACTGCTGACCCACTGAAACTGCTGTGCTCTCTCCCGAGAACACTCTTTGTTGCCGCGGTTGGGGGGGGCCGGCAGCCGCTCCACCTGCACACAGGCTCCCCTCTGCTGCACACGGGGGGCGCTGTTCGGGCCCAGGCGGCCCTTTGCTCGCTGCCCTTTAACCCTTTTTCAAATGCGGGATTTATTTTTATCAAAGTAACACGTGCACATAGCCCAGAAAGTGGATAGCTGCCGAAGATTTACCACGCGATAAAGAAAAGCCGAAACCACGCTTTTCTGTCTCTCTCGTTTCTTTCCCCCAGTGCCATGCCCACCAACAAGCGCCCTGGCTGTGCCCCCGCCCGCCCGGTTTCTCCCTGAAGCACGGGCCCACCTGCCAGTGCCTCCCGACCGTCCCAGACATGGCCCGCTGACTCCCTCCGGGGAACGTGGGACTTCATATTCCCACCACACGCATCCGCACCTCTCCATTGGCTCACAGAATTGTTTCACAACCTTAATTTTATTAATATTCAGTGCTTCCATTGTTATGAAGATGTAACTATTTTTATAACCCAGCCACAGGGTGTACTATGATTTCTTTTTTTACAAATTTTTACTTAACTTGGAGTTAATTTGAATTTTTTTCCCATGTACCTTTAACTTTTTCCCCCTAAGCATTTCAACAGCACTACAAAACTCTGCTCAATGTATTTAGACTTTTTTTTTTAACCTTTAAGGTCCATATTTTTTCTTGGAGACATCTTTCATGGAGCTCTCTGATCTCATTTGCATTGGACCCGAAGGACTGTTGCAGAGCTGCAGAGCTGCACAGGTGCAGAGCTGTGCAGGTGAATAGGTGGGTAAGTGCATAGCTGTATAAGTGCATAGCTGTATAAGTGCACAGCTGTTGGCCTCGACCTTCTCTCCCAACATCTAATTTTCTTCTCTCATATGCTGGATCTCAGGTCTCCCGGATCCCACATCTTCTTCATTACTGTTGCATTCCCTCATTTTGGAAATACATCTTCCAGAAGATTTCAGAGAAAAAAAAGCACAAGAAAACAAACTTTTTGATATTCAGTGCACCTAGAAGTGTCTTTATTCTATGTTCACATCATTGATAGTTTAGGAAAGAATCCTTTTTTCTCAGTCCTCAGGAAGCTTGGTGCCGTCTGCCTGGGGGTGAAGGGGGAGGTGGGCATTGACAGGTTAAAAAGAAGAGCTTAGTTCAGTTTTACCTTGAATTTCTCTGAGTACAAGTGAGGCTGAGCATTTCTTTAACTTTTCTGTAATGTGTTCATGTTCTATTCACATGCTTTACCCAGTTTTTGATTTGGTTGTTGGCCTTTGACTTTTTTTTTTTTTTTTTGGTAGGAACTCCATGTATTAAAGAAATCAGCTCTTTTTAAAAGCATAGTAATGCAAATATCTTCCCACAAGGACTCAGGGAACTGCAGCACAATTTCATAGCGTGCTTTAACATTAAAAAGGCATACCCGGAAATGTAATATACGGTATTTATCCAGTACATGGGGAAAATGACTTAGAAACAAGATATTCATGGCAGAATTGCTTATAAGTAGCAAGACCGGAGGCACAGAAATGTCCATCAACGGGATCTAGTGCCGTCGGTCACGGTTGCCTTAGTTGGCGGAATATTGTGCAGCCGTCTAACGAACCAGGCGCTGCTGAATGTCCTGGCACGAGAAGACCTCCAGACAGACTTCGCGAGCTGAGAAGCAAGTTGCAGAGCCGCGCGCTGAGACTGCTACTTTGGAGCGAACAGAAAACCCGCGTGTAACCCGTCTGTGCCCAGAGCGTTTCAGGAGGGGTGCTCCAGGCACGGGCGGGGCCCAGCCGCCGGCGGGCAGGCGCTGTACCCTTTTCCTCTTGGTCACAGCTCTGCTGACATGCAATCTACACACTACGGGTTTCACCGGGTTGTGCGTAATTCCACGAATTCAGCGCATTGCGCAGCCGTCTGCACCACCTTCTCTCAGAGCCTTTCCACCGGGCTAGAAACTTTGTGTCCATTTACGGCTGTGCCCCACCCCCCTCCCAGCCCTAGGCCGCCGCTAAACCTGCTTCTGTCTCTATCTGCTCCTTCCCCCCTTTTGCGTAAGCTTTTATACCTTTTAAATTTGTTTTGTTCTGAATTTAAATTACCTAGTCAAAAATACGTATCGAAAAAAACCCACCTGTTCGACCCTATTATAGTTTCGTCGTCTCGTAAGAAGAAACGAGGGGATGAACGAGGGGATGAAAAAGTTAAGTCTTTAGCCGCGGAGAGGTGGGGCTGGGAAGGAAGTCAGAGCGTGTGGACAGATCCTAGCTATTTTTGCTGCACCGACATGAGGCCTCATTTTGGCTTCGCATACACTGAAATTTAGAATTAATCATCGTTCACATAAGTGTAAATCTCTGGAAAAGGTCAAAACATTTACCGTGCAGAAAGGAAAGAACAAATCATTACGCTCAAAAAAGGTATGTGTATGAAAATAATACCGTACAGGTGCTCGCTTTTTATTGCCTTATTTTGTTGGGAATCCATAAACACTAATGTAATCTTGTCATATATTCCAAAGGTTGGCCATCTGCTAATGTTGAGATTAATAATCTAGCCCTTGGTTAACTCATAAAAATCATACAAATTTAGATTTGGATGGGGACTTGGAAATTTATCTATGACATTTTCTCAGATTTATACCACTAGATACCAGCCAATCTAATTACTTTAGTGACATGCTTAACCTTTGTGAAAATCTCTGTATAGATTTATTTATGTGAATATTGTTGGCTGTTAAAAATCCAAGAGCCAAATTTGTGACCGCTTGCTTTCCAAGTGGATAATAATAGTTAATAAAAATGGTAAGGGTGCTGACAGAGCCCCTTATTTAGGGTAGCCCATCACTGGGCTTAAGAGGGGCCTTTAGTAAGACATTTAGGCCTCAGAGACACCCAGAATGAAGGCCCAATATCTATATTTTTGGATATTTTTTCCATTGATTTTTAGAGAGGAGAAGGGAGAGAAGGAAGGGGTGGGAGAGGGAGAGAGAGGGAGCGACGTGAGGCACATCCGTTGTCTGCCTCCCGCGTCCCGATCCACCTGCAGCCCAGGTACCTGCCCTGGGCCGGGGGTCACACCTGAGACCCTGCGGTCCGGGCGGGGCTGAGCTCAGCCGCCAGGCCAGGCCCACACTTAATGCCATTTTCCTTTTCAGTGAAGGGAACCCGTCGTTCTCAGTGAAGGGACCGTTCTCCCGGGAGATTAGCGGGGAACCTGGGGCCACTGCCGAGGGGAGCAGTGGACCTGGGCGCAGCCCCCAGGGAACAGGCCCGGGGCGCGGCCGGTCCCTCCGCCCGGCCCAGCTCAGTCCATCCCGCCGGCGCCCGGTGCCCGGTGCGGCCCCGCCTGGCCGACGGCCTCGGCTCCTCTCCGACGGTGCCGTGAGACCGGCGGCCTGGGCCCGGGGCAGCGGGAACGGCTTTTGGGCTCCGCGGCCTCTGCCTGCGACGGGCTCCCCTCGGGACAGGGGCCTCTGCGGGGCCAGCCCGGGCCCGTCGGTCAGCACGGCGGGGCCCTGCCCAGCCCCGCCCCGGCCGAGCGTCACCGGGACGGACGGACAGACAGACCGGGGACTGACGGCGGGCGGGGCGCGTGTAGGGTCGGTGCCGAGGCCGCGGGAAGTGGGTCTTTCGGAACCGGCGCCCCACGCAGACGGAGGGGGGTCAAGGTCGCAGCGAGGCCGAGGGCGAGCGCTGGGGGCCGTCGGGCTCGGGCCAGTCCGCGGGGACGGGACCCCGCCCAGCGCCCTGCGGCCCGGGCGGCGGGTTCGCGCGGGGACCGGGGACACGCCGGGCGGCGGGCAGCACGTGCCCCGGGGGGGACAGCTGTCGGGGGCAGCGCCCGTGGGGTGATGCGCTGCAGGGCGCCCCCCGCGCGGTGGGCTCGGGCCCAGGGGTGCGCGCAGGGCCCGGGGAGCGCCCGCGGGTGCCCCGAGCCAGGGCCGGGCGGGAGGGGCGGCCGGCGGGCCCGCGGGCCGAGGGGCGGAGGGGCCGCAGCCGCGTCCCGCCCGCAGGTGCCCCTCGGCCCCGCCCCTTCCCCTCGGCCCCGCCCCCGCCCGCTGGCCCCGCCCCCGCCCCTTCGGCTCTTTCCGCCGCTCGGCCCGCGCGCCCCGCCGCCTCGGCCATTTCCGTCGCGCGCCGGCCGCCATTTTGTCGCCGCTCGTGTGTCTGCTGGTGCGCGGCTCGGTCCCCGGAGCGAGGCTTTGTCCGGCTCGGCCATGGACGGGTAGGTGACGGGCCGGCCCGGGGAGGCGGGGGTGGCCCTGCGGCGCGGCGGGTCCGGCCCAGCACCGCCCGGGGGCCGCTCGCGGGCCGGGCCGCCGTCCCCGCCGCCCCCTCGCACACACCCCCCGCCGCCGGGCCGCCCGCGGACGGGGCGCGACGGGCCGGGGCCGGGGCCCGGGGCGGCGGCTGCGGCTCCGGGGCAGCGCGGGGCGCGGGCCGGGGGCGGGCCTCACCGGCCCCGTCCCCACAGACCCCTCGGCCGGGCACCCGGGGCCGGCCGGGACCGCGCGGGGCCGGGGAGGCCGGGGCCGGGCCGCCCGTGTCCGTGTCGCCCGTGTCCGTGTCCCCGCGCGGCCTCGCCGTCCCCACGGCCTCGCCGGGCGCGGGGGGCGGGGGCTCGGCGGAGGCGGCGGGCGGGGCGGGGGAGGGGCGCGGTGTCGCCGCCTTTGTTGTCGCGCGGCCGGGCGGGGGCGGCGGCCGCCGGGGCCGTTAGCGGGCCCGGGACGCGCGGGGCGGGCGCCGGGCCCGGAGCGAACCGGTGGCCGCGGGGCGAGCGCGCCCGGCCCAGTCACGCGGGCCCGGCCGACCCCTGGCGCCCCCGCGGCGTCGCCTCCGTGACCCGTTTCCGGGAAAACAAAACGGGCCCCGCGAGTCCGAGCGGCCGGGGGGCGGAGGCCGCGGGTCGACGCCGGCCCCTCCCCTCCCCCGCCCGGGGCTAACCGTCGGGCCGGGCCGTGGGGCGGGGCGCGGGACCCGCGGTGGAAGGGCCCGGGCCGGCCTGGGCGGAGTCGGCGGCCCCGGAATGAGGCCGCGGAAAAGTTCCCGGTAACTAACTTGCTGTCCCCGAGGAAGCCGGTGTCCCCGGGGCCGTGGGCGGGAGGACCGGGCCCCCCGGGGCGGGTGGCCGGGCCGCGCCCCTGGCCTCGGGGTGGGAGCCGCACCCGCCCGGCTGTGAAGCGCCCGGGAGCCGGCTGCGGGGCCCCGCGCTCCCCGCCGTGTGCTCGGGCTGCGCGCAGGCCCTCGGGCCGAGCCCTGGAGGGTGAGTAACTGGGGCCTCCTTTCTGTTCTCTCCGCAGAATCGTCACCGAGGTCGCCGTGGGCGTGAAGGTAGGCGCGGCTGGGGCGGGCGGGGTCCCTCCCTCCCTCCGTCCCTCCCGCAGGCCCCCCGCAGGCCCCTGCAGGGCTCGCTCCCGGCCGGACGGCAGCCGCCCGCTTCTCTAGAAACGCCCCGAGCGGGACGCTCTGCAGCTGCGAGGGGGACGGACGCGCCTCCTGGTGGCTCCTGCACGTGGGAAGCGACGACGGCGGGATAAGCGAGGGGACCAGAGTCGTGTCATTGTGTTCCCGGGAGGGCCTTGCTCCGTCCGTCACGCTGGCCAGGGCTGTCTCTCCCGTGGTGGGCAGTGTCGCCCGTAGTGGGCGGTCGTGCCCGTGGTGGGCGACCTTGGCTGTGGTGGGCAGTGTCGCCTGTAGTGGGCGATTGTGCCCGTGGTGGGCCGCCGTGGGGCTCCCCTGACCCTGGCGGGGCCTGTGCACACACAGGCCTGCCCGCGGGGAAGCGGCCCTGGCGTGCTCGGGGAAACGCACTTCGACCGGGCTCCGCGTGGGCCTTTTTTCCCGCCAGTCCCCGCTGCTTTCCTGTCTGCCCGCCGGTCTGCCCTGGGCGTGGGCCTTGTCGCAGATCTTCATTTTCCAGGCCTGCCCAGCACCGCCCAAGGCTGGAGCAGCGGGCCCTCCGATGGCGTTTCGTTCCAGCACGTGTGGAACGTCCTGGGACTTAACTCTCATTTATGTTAGTCTTGGCAAAACTGGTTTCATTTCGCACTGTTTTGCTTAAAGCTGCGCAACCTGTTGAGGTCAGGTGAGGGCTGAGTGTTCTCAGGGACCTGTCGGCTGCAGTGACATTGAACCTTTCAGGTGCATGAGTCGTGCTTAGTCCAGAGATGCTGACCATTCAAAATAGTTCTTAGAATTTTAAAGTTTCATCCATAACAGCGTGGTGGTCCTCAGAATACTTTATATTTTCTTGCTTATTTTCTGTCCTCTGCCTTATAGTGAGCTAGATTTTTGCCCATTTTTTAATATTGACACTTTTTTGTTGAGATCATATTACGTAGCTTGGGGGTGAAGTAATGAGCTTTTTGGTGGAGGGCATGTTATTTGGCAGTGAGTGATACCTTCTAAGCTGAGATGGAGGAGTTGGCTTGGGGGCTAGCTCCAGAGGGAAAGGTGTCGGTACTGTCACTAGCGTCCAGGGTCCAGGGATGTCCTCTGTAGGAGAGGAAGTGGCTGCATCTGAGATGCTCAGTGCTTGCTGTGAGGAGGGAGGGTTGGAAGACATGTCCTGATAAGGTTTACTGCTTACACCAGTTTTCTATATTTATAGTAGTTTGGGGGGAAAATACTAGAAAATGATACAAAAATAATTGCTAACTTCCCCCCCATCGTTAATATAAAAGTTTAATAACTAAAGTTACGTTTTATACGATTTTCTAGGATGGTGGTTAAGAACTTTTGCTTTGGCATCAGACCTCTGTACAAGTAACTAAGCTTTCATAAATTTTTTAAAAATAAAAGTAATGTGCATGGTTATAAAAAGTTCAGAATGCAAAATATTTCTCACTGATTTCCAGTCTTATTTCCTTAGGTGTAGGCAATTATGTTAAAATATTTCTGGTGCATTTTTTTCCTGAAGTTACTAGTTTATATATTACCACACATGTAGACATCCTTGTTTATGCAAATAGATTCACACCATGTGTGCTGGCCTACATCTTGCCTTGCCTTTTAAAAAATAGCTTTATTGAGATATTTGAGGTAAACTACACATATTTAAAGTGCTCATGTTTTAACATATGTATACACCTATGAAACCATTCTGTAATCAAGACAGTTAACATCCATCACCTCCCGAAGGATCATTTTGTAATCCTTCCTATCTGCCTTTCTCTCCCCAAGCAGCCACTGATCTGAGTTCTCTCATATAGATTAGTTTGCTGTTTTTAGAATTTTAAATAAATGGAAGCGTACGATATGTACCCTTTTTCGGTCTGGCTTGTTCCACTCAGCATAATTATTTTCAGATTGATCTGTGTTGTATATATCAATAGCCTATTCCTTTTTATTGCATAGCAATATTGCACTGTATGGGTATACAGCAATGTGTTTCTTCTTTCAACTCTTGATGGGTGTTTGGGATGTTTCCAGTTGGGGCTAGTATAAATAAAGCTGCTGTGAACATTCCTGGGCAAGTCTTTGTGTGAACATTTGCTTTCATTTCTCTTGGGGAATTGCCTATGATGGAAACTGCTGGAACATAAGGCAGAGGCATATCTAACTTCTTAAGAAACAACAAACTATTTTCCAAAGTGGTTGTACCTTTTTATGTGGCCACCATCAGTGTATGAGATTTCTAGTCCATCCATATCCTCGCCAAGGCCTGTTACTGTCTGTCTCTTTACAGTCTGGTGGGTGTAAAGTGATCGGCACACATCTGTCAGTTGGTAGCTGGATCTAGAGACTCTCAGGTTCTCTTTCTGTTTGTGTTTTGTAAGTGGTGGTCTGTCTGTCCACTAGAAGACATGGTATCTGATTTTGTGGGTGCCTGTGGGTGTGCCTGTGGGTGTGGGTGATGTTAATCCCAGAATGTTTCCTTTAATAGCCTTTTCTTCACCTCATTTGTGCTTGGCATAGTCTCTGCTTGATAAACATCTGTTCGTTGGTATTCCTAAAGGGTATCTACACAGACGTGTATCTTAAAGTTTATATACTAGAAACAATATTAAAATTTAACGTGAATTGGAATTTATTCGTGGTGGATGGGAATCCCAATTTTTCAGGGGAGGTCTTGTCAAGTTAAGTGGGTGATTTAACAGACTAGGGTTTGGCCTCTGTAACATCAAACAGGTAACCCCTGAGTTTCAGTTTTACAAATTTTTAAATGGGCATAACAGGACCTATCCCAAAAGTTATTTTGAAGATTAGATAAGATAATATGTAAGAGATTTGGCACAGAATGGCACATAAGTGCTCAAATGATGATGGTGGTGGTGATTATAGTTCTTTAATCTGTAAATCTGATTTGGAAGGAGCACTTTAATGCCAGTCAAATATGATAAAAAAGAGAGGCTGGAGTCCAGGTTAAAAATAGTTGGTCAGGCCCTTGCCCAATTGCTCAGTTGGGTGGAGCTTTGTCTTCACCAAAAGTGGCAGGTTCTATTCCTGGTGGGGGTGAGTACAGGAGGCAACCAATCGGTGTTTCCCTCTCCCTCTCTCTCTAAATCAGTTTTTTTAAAAAGAATGGTAAAAGCTACAACGTTAAAAAAAAAAAGTTGGTCAGATAGCACTAAAGAGAGAATTAGTAAACTAAAAAATAAAAATTACCCAGACTTTAGCACAGAGCAATAGAGAGATGAAAGTAGAAAGGCTAAAAGATATGGAGGAAAGAAAGATAAATTTAACAAATATCTAATTAGAGTTCCAGAAAGAAAAGTTAAAAATTGCAGAGAAGCAAAATTCAAAAAAGCTAAAGACCAATGATATTCTAAAATTGATGAGTTACATGAATTCTCAGATTTAGGAGGCACAAGGAAATCTGGACACATCACAGTAACAAAGCAGAACACCAAAGACACTGAGAAGATCTTTAATGCAGCCAGAGAAAAATTAGATTCCGTAAGAAGGAATGAGAGCTAGAAAGACAGAACGCTGCTTCAGCAGCACGGCCATCCAAAATACAGTGGAAATACAGTATCTTCAGTGTTGAGTGAAAATAACTGTCCACCTGTTGTCACATAATCAGCTAAATTACCCTTGATAATAACATTTTCAGAAATACACTCCTTCCCCCCCCCCCCCCCCCCAAAAAAAGGCAAGTGGGGACATTTATAACTGACCCACTGGGACATTCTAGAGGTTGTACTTCAGGAAGCAGGCCAGGGACTCCAGAAAGGAGTAGAAGTGACGTTAACCATGAAGTCAATGAGCCGAGGGTAAATTTAATTACTGAATGTATAAGAAAATAATGGCAGTGATTGATTTGGAGTTTAAAAAATAGAATTAAAAATACTAAATTATGACACCATGTAAGCGTGTCAGAGTAAGTGTTGTGTTGAGCTGCATTGTCTGTTAGTGTAGCCACTACATGTGGTCATTGAGCACTCAACATGTGGCCAGTCTAAATGATCTTTAATTATAAAGTACAGATTTTTGAGACTTAGTATTAAAAATGCAGTTTTTATATTCATTACATGTTGAAATGATAATGTTTTGGGTTAAATAAAATATGTGTATATTTGTATCACTTTTTTCTTTGACTTTTTGTTTACAATATGGGTACTAGGACATTTATGAGATTACATGTGTTGCTCACATTACATTTCTTTTGGACAGTGCCATTCTGGAGGCTAGAAATTTTAAGTCCAAAGTGAGTCACATAAATTTACATTTTAGAATTATAAGGATGAGTAGGGATAGAGTATAACTTTTAAAATAATTGGGGGTGGGGTGATTGAAATGAAAGTTGTATAATCCAAAAGAAGTCAGCGAAATATGAAAGAGAATAGGACACAGAATGAGCTCAACTTAATGGTTAGAGAAATTCTATGGAGGGTTCCTCTGAGCCTGTAAATGGAGACTGGTGGTAGGGAGTTGAACCTTGTCTAACCCTAATTGCCTTCCAGAGTCCCCATATCTAAATAACATTACATGGAGGGCGGTTACGGTTTCAACATAGGAATGGGGGGTGGGGGGAGCACTTAAACATTCAGTGCATAACACCCTGCATTACTTCTACCCACTTTCCACCTCAGGTAAGCTATCCTGAATTTGGTGTTTGCTTTTCCTGTGAAATTATCTGCACTTTCACTACATGTATTTATATGTATTTTTTATCTTAAGCAATATATTCAGGGTGTTCCCCTAAAAATGTATACACACTTTAACAGCTGATTCTATTACATTTTGACAATGAAGTGTTTTCGTAAACATTGCCTTTATAATTATTCAAAGTGTGCCTACAGTTTTTTAGGACATCATGTAGTTTTGTTTTACATGTTTAAACAATATATGTATGTTTTCATGCTGTGTGTCTTCTGTAATTTGCTCTTTTTGTTCAGTACTTGTTTCTTAACCTAAGTTTATATGTAGCTCTAATTCATTTTCTTTGCCATAGAGTATATGATTATATGAATATACCATTACCCTATTGACAGATATGAGGTTGTTTTTTATTTTTTTCCTGTTACAAATTGCTCCTGTGAGCATTCTTGTGCATATTTCAGTATATGTCAAGAGTGGAGTTCCTCTAGAAGTAGAATTGCTGGATTATAGGTTGTGTCTAGTTTCAAGTTGATTAGATATTGGCGTGTTGCTTTCCTAAGTGGTTGTGCTAATTTGTACTCCATTAGCAGTGCCTGAGAATTCCTGTTTCTACACTTTATAGGGGTGTGTGTGTGGGGGTGTGTGTGTGTGTTTACATATATATATATTTTTTAGGATAAAGGCTAAGCTACTTTAACAAAATGCTGAGCATAGTGGCATGAATAGAAGTTTATTTCTGGTGAGCACAGGTCCTGTTGTGTGAGGAAGTGGAATCAGCCCACGAGGGTCTTCACTGGGCCGTTTCTCTCATCTTGTTGCTTCATGATTTCCTAAGCTTTTGTTTTTGTCTGTGGGGTCCGATGAGGTGCAACTAACCCCCGTCCCCCGGATTATCCTCACCTGAAGTTTGTCTATTTTGTTTTCTTGTTTACCCAAAATGAACTTTGGTTTTATTGCTCCTCCTCAGTGTATCATTATATTTTTATTGGTCATATGAGTTAGTGCTTTCACAACTTCCTAGTAGGAGGGTGGCGCTCAGTCCACTGCTCGTCTCCGCGGCAGCACCTCGCATGGTTGAGGACCTTTCTCTAAGACTCTAGCTTTCCTCTGAAACTTGACGTTTGCACCCTTGTCCCTTCTGTCATGGTCCCCTCTTCTCAGAGGAGACAGTCTTTGGGCAGCTCTGTCTTCAGTTCTAGAGCCTGGGACTCAGGTCAGCCTTGGCCTTCAGCCTGGCTTGCCTCCCTGGTGGCACCAGCGGGTCTTTCACCTACCAGTTTGTGGGACTGACATGGAGAATAGAATATTTAATAACCGAGAGAAGAAAAAAGAAATTTCTATCACTGGAATGAATGCCAAATGTCATTTGAATTGTACTTTTTTACTTATCCTTTTTTTTAAAAGCACTTATTTCTCTCTCTGATTGACACATAGATTGTATCTTCCTGTGTTAGCATTTTCCTAATTGTTTTTGTGAGATGTGCGTGTCCTGTGAAATGGTCATTGTTATTACACAGGAGGAAAAGTGTCGGTGGTCATATTTAACCACGGACGTCAGTGCCCATCTTAGCACTTAATTTCTTTTCTTAATTGAATCTGAGATCAATTGACATTTATCTTAGATGAATTAAATAAGAAGTACATACTTAGTAGAGATTGTGATTCCAAGTTTAAGTGCCACTAATTTAATTTGTTACAGCAGCCACTACTGCAGAACAGCCATCAATCACTGTACCATTGAGTCATTTGAATTCATATCTATTTCAAGTTAGGCAACTATGTTGTGATATTTCAAATAAGATTGTTCCATCGGTTAACATGGAAATGTTAACATCACATCAGTACTACAGAATCACTTCTGGACGTAGTAGTGGTAAGCTTTTTACTCAGTAGAAAGGCAAACATAAATGCTTTTTTATAAAAATAATGTAATTTATAAAAATATGTTCAGTAATTTTTGTGAAAATTTCTCAGAATTTTAAATAATTTGAAATTTGATATTCAGTTATGAAGGCTGTGGTGTGAAATCATTTGAGGGATAAAAGACCACAGATACAAAATTAACAAAGGAATTAATAAAACTGTGCCATTCCTGAAGATGACATTGCAGGAAGGAGGAAGAGACTGCCCTGCACTCCACACATCAGAATGACAGGCCTGCTTTTATGCGTCAGTAGACCTAAGATTCCGTACCCCTCATCTCCAGAGTTACTTATGAATCCACTGGGGTGGAAAGATTTTGACTCTCAAATAAGCAAGCATCTAAAGAACAAACTGATAATATATACTTGAAAAGAGGGCAAATATACTTTTAAAAACTAGAGGGGTAAAAGTGTTTTTTTGAGAACTAAAGTAGTTAATAGTAATCAGCATTCATTCACTTAGTAGTTATGCATGGGCCCTGTGCTTGGTTGACACTTGGGAATGTTATAGTGAACACTATTGATGTGAGCCGAGCACTTTGCCTGGTAATCACAGTCTGTGTAATGCCAAACCTTGCTTTATTGCATTTTGTTTTATTGTGTCTCGCAGATACTGTGTTTTTGTACAAATTCAAGTTTTGTGGCAAAACTGCGTAGAGCAAGTCTTTCAGTAACATTTTTCCAGTAGCATTTGCTTAGTGTCTCCTTCAAACTTTTTCATTATTACTGTATTTGTTATGGTGATCTGTGGTCAGTGATTTTTGATGTTACTATTATAATTGTTTTGGGGTGCCATGAACTTCACCCATATAAGATGGCAAACTTTAATAAATGTTGTGTGTTCTGACTGTTCCACCGCCCAGCTCTTCCTCCATCTCTCTCTCTCCTTGGGCTTCCCTATTTCCTGACAAAGGACAATATTGAAATTAGGCCAGTTAATCTTACAGTGGCCCCTAAGCGTTCAAGTGAAAGGAGGACTGGATTGATTTGGCAGACTTCATTGTCTTATTTTAAGAAATTGCCACAGCCACCCCAGCCTTCAGCAACCACCACCCTGATCTGTCAGTAGCCATCCATATTGAGGCATGACCCTGACCCTCTACCAGCAGTAAGTTTACTACTTGCCGAAGGCTCAGTTGATGGTTAGCCTTTTTTAGCAATAAAGTTTTTTTAAATTAAGGTTATGTACATCGTATTTTTAGACATAATGCTCTAGTACAATTAATAGACTGCTGTATAGTATAAACATTTATTTGTACTGGGAAACCAAAAAATTTGTGTGACTCATTTATTGCCGTACTCCTTTATTGCGGTGGGTTGGAACAGAACCCACAGTGTCTCTGAGGGATGCCTGTGTTATCACATTTAATCCCAAGGACTGTGCTGTAAATGTTATCCCTGTTTTAAAAAATGAGGAAATTAAGGTTTAGAATCGTTAAGTAATTTACCAGTTACATAGAAGGTGGAGGCTGAACTACAGAGTCCTTTTTTTAAATTTACTTAATGTCATACTTGTCATAAAAACAAAGAAAACTAGGTTGATCTATCACATCAACAGACTAAAGTGAAAAAAATCTCATGATTATGTAATTAGAAGGAAAAAAAGCATTTGACAGAATCCAACACCCATTTATGATCAAAACAGTAAACTAGGAATAGAGGGGAATTCCTCAACTTGATAAAGAACAAAGAATCTACAGCTAAGATCATACTTAATGTTGAGAAACTCAATGCTTTGTCACTAAGATCAGGTACATGGCAAGGATGTGTCCCCTCTCACCACTTCTTTGCAACATCCTCCTGGAAGTCCTTGCCAATGCAGTAAGACAAGAAAAGGAAATAATAGGTATGCAGATTGAGAAGGAAGGTGTAAAACTGTCATTTACAGATGACTTGAGAGACTGTAGGAAATTTGAAATAGTTGACAAAAATCTCCCGGAACTAATAAGCAATTGCTGCAAGGCTGTAGAATATAAGGTTAATAGACAAAGGTCAGTTGCTGTCCTTTATACTGATGATGAACAAGTTCAATTTGAAATTAAAAACAAAATTCCGTTTACATTAGTCTCAAAATACTGAAATACTTAGGTATAAATCTAACAAAACCATATACAAGATACACCTGGGAAAACTTCAAAACTGATAAATGAAACCAAAGAATCAAATAGACAAGATATGCCATGTTCATTGGTAGGAAGATTCAGTGTTGTCAAGATGTCAGTTCTTCCCATCTTGATCTATAGAATCAGCGCAATCCCAATAAAAATCCTAGCCAGTAGTTTTGTGGATATCAACAGAGTGGTTCTAAAGTTTATGTGGAGGCAAAAGACCCAGAATAGCCAACACAGTATTGAAGAAGAACAGGAGGAGGACTGGTGCTACCCAACTTACTGTGAAGCTCCAGTAATCATGACAGTGTGGTTTTGGTGAAAGAACAGACAGATTAAATGGGTGAGAATAGAGAGCCCCCCATAAATAGACCCAGCTCATCTTTGACAGTGGAGCAAAGGCAATACAGTGGGGCAGAGATACTCTCTTCAACAAATTGCTGAACAACTGGACATACACATGTAAAAGCGGGAATCTAGACACAGACATTACACTCATCACAAGAATTTACTCTAAATGTGTCATAGACCTAAATGTAAACTGCAAAGTTAGAAAACTCTTAGAAAATAACATAGAAAGTCTAGATGACCTTGGGTGTGATGATGCCTTTTAGTTACACCACCAAAGATATACTCCATGAAAAGAAATAATTGAGAAGTTGGATTTCATTAAAATCAAAGAGTTCTGCTATGTGAATGACAATAACAAGAGAATTAGCAGACGAGCCAGACTGGGAGATACCCAAAATATACAAAGAACTCTTACTAAACTCAACACTAAGAAAACAAACAACCTGTTTTAAAAATAGGCCAAAGACCTCTTAATGGACACCTCACCAAAGAGGATATACAGATGGCAAATAAGCATATGTAAAGATGTTTGTTGTTATATGTCATTGGGGAAATGCAAATTAAAACAACATGATACCACTACACAACCTTACCAGAATCAGGAACACTGGCAACCCTAAGTGCTGATGTGGGTATGGAGCAACAGGAGCTCGCTTACATGCCCAGTGGGAATGGGAAGTGGTTCAGCCATCCTGCAAAACAGTTTGGCGGTTCTTGTAAAACTAAACAAACTTTCACCATGAAGCCATCAATCGCATCCCTTGGTATTGACTCAGAGGAGTTGAAAACTTAGGTACACGGTGAAATCTGCACATGGATGTTCATAGCGGCTTTATTCATAATTGCCAAAAACTTGGGAGGAATCAAGATGCTCTTCAGTAAGTGGATGAATAAACAAACTGTGGTGCATCCAGACAACGGAATATTTTGCAGCGTTAAAACAGAATGAGCTATCAAGCCATGAAAAGGCATGGGGGAAACCTTAAGTGCATATTACTAAATCCAATTTGAGAAGGCTACACAGTATATGATTCCAAATATATTACTTTCTGGGAAAAGCAGAACTACTGAGACAATAAAGAGATTAGTGGTTGCTGGGGGCTGGGGGATGCATAAGCAGAGCACAGGGATTCTTATGGGAGTGAAAACTATGATACTATAATGATGAATTTTGTCATTATATATTTGTCAAAACCATTGAATGCACATCAAGAGCGAATCCTTAGATAGACTGTGGACTTTGGGTGATTATGATGTGTCCACATAGGATCATCTTCATAATAAATACACACCACTCTAGTAGGGCTATTGATAATGAGGGAGGCGATGCATGTGTGGGGGGGTACCGGGTTTATGGGAAATCTCTGTTCCTTTCAGTTTTATTGTAAACTTAGAACTTCCCCCCAAAAGAAAGGAAAACTAGTGAACATTTCTGTTGTTGATAGTGAACCCACAATGTATATCAGAGGTTGTTAAACTCGAGCGTGCATCTGAAGCACCTGGGGGCTTGCCAGCACTCTGGGTGCCATCTCAGTTTTCGTCCAGTGGGTGTGGGGCAGACCTGAGAGCGTGGGTTGCTAACACGTTCCCAGTCTAATGCTTGTCTAGGGACCGCATTTGGAGAATCGCCACGTGTCTGGTTGTGCTCATCATACCCGTCATGTAGAACTGGGCCGTGCTGAGTCTTCCGTACCTTGATGAGAAGGTAGACATGGTGCTTATGTGGTGTTAATGCAGCTCGGGATGTTTTAATTCCTGTCATGCCTGTATTTATTTCTCAGCATTTGATAAGTAGAAACTTGTAAAACAATTAGGGAGGTGACTATTTGTTTACCATTTTGATATTTGTTATAACATAACATTAATTATTGTGAGTTTGAACACAAATTAGCATAAAGTTTGAGGTTAATTTGTATTGTTTTGGACTTTCTGAAATGCTTTGATATGTCCTTTATACCTTTTTCCCCCTCCATTTTGATAGTGGTGTTCAACTTCTTTGTACTTGCGGTTGTTTAAATCAGTTTGTATTGACTTAGCAATTTTAAATATTAATACCCATGTGTGTAAATGTATACCTACTTAAAATAGGCAAAACAGTTGACTTAGCTATTTTAATACTAATCTATTTCACTTTTATTGTGTGTGTGACTACACACATTTTTAAAATAGCTAAAACAATATTGGCTTGTTTGAACAACTGCATTTCCAAGAACATACGAATTTATAACCTTTTCTCTAAAGGATTTGAAGACATGATTCAGTCTTTTTATACAAGCAGAAAGAAATTTATCATTCTGTGGATTTTGCTTTTGCTTTTAGTATTTTAGCAACTAAAGTATATGCCTAATTAATTTTAATGATGATGAAGATGAGCTGTCCATTCACTAGGATGAAGTTCTCATTTTCAAAAGACCTGAGTTATCTGGATGAATAAGGTGCTGCGGGGTCTGAGGATTCACAGCATTAGGTGGTTTATAAAAATTGGCGTAGTTCTGCGGAGCTTTTGATTATGGAACCAGTCATATTTCCTATTTATTGTCTTTGGACTTGGGTGAAGGGGAGAAAAAAAAGAAACTATTGGCTTAGCGGGAAAGGGTGGGAGATCCATACGCCAGTCGAGTTTTTATTTTGGGGATTAAAATTTTTCACTATTCCTATAGTGTTAACACCTGACACTTTGTCAGTGACTATTTGAAAAGTTGCAGATACAGACTTTCAGATTAATATTTCTAAATTTAAAGATGTCTTAATGTTGATTTTGGTTTTTCTAGAGAGGATCTGACGAACTACTCTCAGGTAGTGTTCTCAGTAGTCCAAACTCTAATATGAGCAGCATGGTGGTTACAGGTAAGTCTTACTCTTAACAGTCTGTCATTTTTGCCATTTTATGGAGCAGGATGTTAAAACTAAAATTTAGTCTGTTTTACCAGAATACCCTTTATTTTTAAATGCTTTCTGTTGACATATTTTAGAGGAAATTTTACTGGAGTATAAATGTGTCAAGTGGAAAAACCTGAAGGTGCTGACTTATGTGGGCAGGAAACTAAAGTCTGATTGCTTTTTAAATCACAAAAATAAAATCTTTTTTTCTTTCCTGTTACAAGTTCTCTCACTCTTACCCTTTCTATACTTTTGTTTTTAGCTTTTGTGTTTTGTGTGTCATAAAGTATTTTTAATTCCCTAGTTCACAAACCCTAAAGCCCAAACTATAAATAAGACCCAAAATTTCAGCTACATAGTTGTCTTTATTGTATGCTTTCAACCTTTTTTCTTTGCCGTAACAATATTTTAATTCTTTGGATTGATTTTTTTTTTTTTAATGTTATCTACTTGGAAATTTAAGATGATTTATTTACTCTTCATAGTTAGAGTTTCAAAAAATTGTATATGTCTGAAACAATATTGTTGATTTTTATGTCTGTAAACAAATGTAGACTAATTTTTAGACCTTAGTTTTATGGCTGGCAGACCAAAACTTTAATCTGATGATGATGGTGATTGGTTTAGTTTACCTTATAACCCTACACTTTACAATTTTTATTGAAAACTAAGGTTCCTGTTTTCTGAAACCTTTCCTGAGTTACTTGCTTGAGGAATTACATGTGTTCGGCAGTGAAAGGATTGTGAGACTGGGCGCATATTGATTTCCTTTAGGTAGCCATTGCTTGTATATACAGGCAGGCCTGATTTTTAGTGTATATCGCTTTATTGCGCTTCACAGATGTTGCATTTTTTTACAAATTGAAGGCAAGACCCTACACTAGCACAAAAATTGTAAGTCACCTTATGCAATCCTTGCCTTATTTCAATACTTTATTGTGGGTTCTGGAGCTGAACCAACATTATCTCTGAGGCTGGCCTGTGCTTACACCTCAGCACACACATACACATTCCTGAAAATTCAGTTAAGTAAAAGTTATAATGAAGTATTTACCAGATACAGTCATAATGATATGAAGCTGAATTTGTCCACACAAAAAAATCTTTTTTGTTTACCCAGTATAAGTTTTCATATATACATAGAATATTCACCATGATAGGCCATAAATGAGGATATAAAGTAATTTTCAATAAATTTCAAGCGATTGAGAGCTCATATAGTACCTGATTATAGTGGAATTTAATAGAAATTAAAAACATTAAGAATTCTAGGAAGTTACCAAATATAAGTTGAACTACACAATTCTAACAACACATGAATCAAAGAAGATATAAAGACATATTTCTGACTGGATGAAAGTGAAAATATAATGTATCAAAATTTGCTGAATGCAGCCCAAGAAGTGCATAGGGGGGAAGTAGGTCTATACTTCTGATTGATACCTACCTACCTATATTAGAAAATAGAAAGTTTTACAACTTTTATCAAGAAAAGGAAGAAAACATAAATTACCAATATTGGGAATGAAAGTGCAGATATTACTACAGGGCCTACACAGTGTAGAAGGAACATGTTATAAACAGTGCTAATGCCAATAAATTAGATGAAACAAATTCCTTTAAAATCTAATTTACCAAAACTGACATAACCTATCATTTCATAATTGATATAGATTAGTTCTGTATCTATTATAAAAACTGAATTTTTAATCTTTTCACAGAGCCATAGGCGGTTTTACTGTTAAATTTTATGAACTTCAAAGTAAAGAAATAATCACCATCATCAATATACTTCTCTAGAAAATAGAGGAGGGGATACTCCCTAATTAACTTTACGAAGCTACTATAACTGACAATACCTAACAGATAGGAAATCAAGACTTCATACTAATGTTTTTCATTAAGGTAAATGCAGATGTCCTTAACAGGTGTAAGCAAATTATATGTAGCATTATATAAAAGATAATTTATGATGACTAATTGAAGCTTACCTCAGTATTGTAAGTTCACATTTGAAAATGAACTGTTCATCACAATAATAGAATAAACGAGAAAACTTTTTATAAAAATATAGCATCCGTTCATGATGAAAATCTCTCGGAAAACTAGGGAAAGTTACAGTAGATGAGGTCTGCCTAGAGCCTACAACAAATTCCATTCTTAATGCTGAAATACTGAATGTTTTTATTAATAAGGAATGGAATAAGGATGTCCGTTTTCATGATTTTTTTTTTTTTTGCTTTTGCTTATATTAAGGCAAGTAAAATAAATAAAAAGACTACAGACTGGAAAGGAAGAAGTAAAGCTGTCTAACTCGTGGTCAGTGTGAGTTTTAAAATAGGAAACCCTTGCCCGGCCGGGCATGGCTCAGCGGTTGAGAGTCGACCTGGGATCCAGGCGATCGGGGTTCGATTCCCGGTCAGGGCACATGCCCAGGTTGCAGGCTGCAGCCAATCAATGACTCTCTCATCATTGATGTTTCTATCTCTCTCTTTCCCTCTCCCTTCTCTCTCTGAAATCAATAAAGAGATATAAAAAAAATAGGAAACCCAAAGGGGTTTACAAAATGGTAGCACTAATAAGTAAATTCAAAATAGTTACAGGATTCAAGAGTTCATCTAAGCGAGAAACTTCTAATCAAAAGACTTTGTTAAGACAATTAAAAAGCAAGGCAGACTGGGAGAAAACGCTTGTTCACATACCAGTACCTATGTTTGACAAAAGACTTAGAGTCGTTGAAGAATTCTTCCACATCAGTAAATACAAACAGCCTGAGTTTTACAAATAGACAATAGAAGGTATATGAATGGCTAATGAGCCCATGAAAAGTCATCAGGAAAACACAAGTTATAACCAGTCTGAGATACTACTTCAAACCAACCAGAATCTAGGCTAAAGTTAAACAGTGACAGCGCCAAATGTTGATGGGGGTGTGGAGCAACTGGAGTTCTTCTCCATTGCTGGTGAGTGTAAAATAGTTTAAAACACAGCTTAGCAGTTTCTTATAAAGTGATGCATAAACTTTAGCCTCTGACCCAGTACTTTTACATCTAGGTTTTTATCCATATATGTACACTACATGACTTGTGCATATATATACACATATATAAATCTTCATTCACAATGGGCCCATACTTGAAATAACCCAAATGTATGTCACCAGGAAGATGAATCAGTACACTGTGGTATAGTCATACAGTGGATGATCACTCATTAATAACAAAAGAGTGCCTGTTAATACACGTAGCAATGTGAGTGCATATTAGTAACTCTTCTAGGAAGCCAAAGAAGCCAGACACAGAAGGGTACATATTGTGATTCAATTTCTATAAAGGCAGAGAGCAAGTAATTTTTAGTATAGAAACCTAAACAATGGTTGCCTGTGGGTCTTGTGAGTTAACAGAAAAGAAGTACAAGGGGATTTTCTGTGGTGATGGACACGTTCTGTATCAGTTAACAAAGTTGTAAAACAAATACAAAATTTGTTGTAGGCCACCTCTGGGAACCATCAGACACTCATAGTTTTGTCTGCTGGAATGTGAAGTAGCGAAGGGCTGGAAGTAAGTCCTTGTAGGCATTGGTCCAGATACAGGATTTGATTTGTTATACTAAGAAGTTTGGGCTTCACCAGATTTACATTTTAGAAAAGATTTTTGTTGCATTTGTATTTTGTAGGGGGTGGAGGAGGCTTACTACTGTATGTAGGGAGGGCAGTTAAAAGCTACACTAATCTAGAGATAATTGAAGTCCTGCGATTTAGGATCTCAGAATATGGAGGAAACAAGGTATCGAGAAATCAGAACATCTGAGTTAGTAGGAAGTAGACTCCTTTGGGAGAAATATTCAGAGTTTTGTTAGAATCTCTGGGTCAGTGGATGATATAGTCCCATTAACAAAGGGGAGAAGTGGAAAAAGAGATTTGTATTTGTTAAAAAGAAAGAATAATCTGTTACTGGACTCCCTCTTCCCACATTATCTCTTAGAGCTACCTCCCCTGCTCATCCAGTAGAGTCACTGCCACACCACCCTCTTCCAGGTCACTTCTAATCACGTCACTGTGTTAACTTTCTTCATAGCACTTAATCACTGTGAGAAATGTCATGGCTCATACGCCAGTTAGCGACCTCTCCCATGGGACTGAAGGGGAGCATCAGGGTCTCACTGGTCTTGCTCACGGCTGTGCGCCAGAGCCTGCAACATGCCACACACATTCTTAATACTCAGTACTATTTAAACTGTCCACGTGGGAATGGATTTTGAGGACACTTAGAGATCAAGATGATCTTAGAGATTTATAAATATTGTTGGATGTATATTTTTTCATATATTGTTTATAGATAGTGTTGAATGTTTTGGGGAGCACCATGAAGTACCTGAAATTATTTACAAAATAGAGTCTACATGTACATTTCTCAGTGTACAAGGATTGAGCCTTCATTTTAGTTACTTTAATGCTTAGAGTGATAAGGTAGTCAAGTCCATGAGTGATTTATAGTATATACATGTTGCTAGCGATAAGATGTTTAGGTAGATTAGGTGGTAATATTAAATCAGCAGAGGCTCATGGGAGGTAAGCATAGTGTGGATTGACTACATAATTATTTTTACAGCATTACTTTTTTTGAGCCCACTTTTGGAATATATTTCCCAAATTGAACAATTTATAATTTCTCAGGTGAAAAAATAACCTTCCTAATTTTTGCTAACTCACAATTTTCACATTTTAAAAAATTTGATTAAATTGAAAAACAATTATGTTTTTTAGCCATTGGACAATTTCTTTATGAAATGACATTGTAATGTTTTTTCTTTACCACTTCTTTTTATGTATACTATTCAGCAACATTTACCCAGTAGTAATCTTAATTAATTGGTGGATAGGATTTTCTGTTTCTTTGAAATCTGTTTTTGAATTTTTAGGAATTCCAGTATACTCAGCTGTGTTTTTAAGTTCTTTTATAAACATTGTTTTGTGTTTTTTAATGCAGGTAAGGAAAATTAATAATGAAGACTATTTTCTAATATCTTTCAGCCAATGGTAATGACAGTAAAAAATTCAAAGGAGAGGATAAGATGGACGGTGCCCCTTCTCGTGTTCTTCATATTCGAAAACTCCCTGGTGAGGTGACAGAAACTGAAGTCATTGCTTTAGGCTTACCTTTTGGGAAGGTGACCAACATCCTTATGCTGAAAGGAAAAAATCAGGTATACGTCTTTCAGGACCTACAAAATGTTAGGCCCCTAACTAGTCAGCAGGTGTGAATAAAGGGTAGGCTGCAGCAGGTCCCTTTCTGAAAGAGGGAACTGAAGTCTGGTTCTTCCTGCTAGTGGTGCTCCGGGACTAACGCCTGGGAGCTAATGGACGGCTCACTGTAATTTTAGTTCTCCTTTTGAGTTCACTGTGAGACTGTGAGCAGTTGCTACAGTGAGGTTGTGGAAAATACAAGTGAAGTACTGTACTTCTTTTCTTGTGGCTCTGTCCTTTGTAATCTTGGAAATCAGGGGCACTAGTAGCATCTTGGTTCAAGCTCATTCCATGGAAAGACTTCCCTGATAGCATTAATCTAGATACACTCACTGAATGGATGTGCCTGTCACAGTAGGGCCCCGGAATAGTAAAAATCAAGTTGTTTTAAAATTCTAAAACCATTTGGAAGAACTTCAGAAATTTAACATGCTCTTAAATATTAATGCTACTACTACTAATCTGACATTTAATTTTTAACTTTTTCTTTTGTCTCTTAAATTACACTGCTTTAAAAATGACTTTGAGATCTCTCTCTTGCTCTCTTTGTTAGGAGCGGTAAAATTCTGATGCTAGAGAATGTTTAGATTTCTTTTTCTGTAGCTTTTATTAGGGAACTACATTTGTGGTAGTTGGAAAATCAGGTGGAAGGCAGAAGTACCATGTACACAAAGAGCTTTCTTCTGAGGTTAGCTTTAATTGTGTACCTAACCTTCAATGAAGGATTTCCAATTCTGCTTGTTGGAGCATCTAAAGTATGTCAAAAGGTTATAGTCTAGATACTGATTTTTCTAATTAGTTGAATAGATTAGACAAATACTAAAGCTTATTTGAATTTAATTCATAGTATTATAATTTTGCATATAAATTTTCAGGCATTTTTGGAACTAGCAACAGAGGAAGCCGCTATTACTATGGTTAATTACTATTCTGCTGTGACACCCCATCTTCGTAACCAGCCGATTTACATCCAGTACTCCAATCACAAAGAACTGAAAACAGACAATACATTAAACCAAGTGAGTATGTGTAGGTACATCAGTGAAATGACCTGCAACATATTAAGGATCTCATAAATATATTAACAGAAAATAAAATTTTTAACCATTCTTAAGCTGTTTCTATGGGTATTTTCATGAAATTTTTTTGCAGTATGTCCCTAAGTGTTAAGTATTACGTTTATTTATAAAAAGTATGTGTGATCTCTTCATATTTTAAATTAATAGTAGGTAAATTAGTTAAGTAGTATTTTTACTAATTATTAATTATTAATTTACTAATCAGTAATATTTTTTCATTGTTTTTAAGGTCCTGGTCAAAATGTTCTTTTTCTTATTACAAGTTAAAATTTTTGTATAGGGACTGTTTATGAGGTAGGACTTATTAGCATAACCTATTTATACAACTCTGGTGCTTAGACTTAATGAGTTTAATGCCTTTGGTTATTTGACTTTTTATAGGTCTTAATTTCTTATGGAAAAATTTCTATTGAAGATGTGTTAATGGTTTCCTGTGCTAGGGGGGGAAATGTTATGAATTGAGAATTTATGAATGTATTGATCTTTTAAAATTTTGATGTAGAAGATATACTAATTTTACAAACACATTAATTTTAAATAAGAATGGTTTTAGGCCTTAAATACGTAGTCTGTAGTAATGATCTAAAAACTTTAGTTCTTTTAATACAGTATTTAGCTGATTATAGTTTCCCTTGTGCTATGTGTTCACTCTGTCTTGTCCATTTGGTTTCATTCATTTTGTGTTCCAGAAATTGATAAAAATTATTCTTAGCCAACGATGACATTTCTCATCAGTATTTGTGTTTATTCCATTTTGTATTCATTTAATAGGCATTTTAATAGGATGTCATAATAGAAGAGAAGCCAGTGAGTGTGTCATTCACGAATTCCTCCAGAACCCTTCCTCAGGCCACCCAGTCCTATTAATCCACTCTTGTTAACATCTGCTTGTTACTGTCATCTTTCTTGTTACTGTCAGTAGCTCAGACACCACCACCTCTTAGCTCTTACTGTACTAAGTAATTACCATGTTTCAAAAGGTTGGGTTTCCATTAGTGGCTTTAGCTAACATGTTCACAGGTCATCTTAAATAGCATTTAAAAAGATAAATATGATCCCTGGTTATATAGTATTTCAGTGAAATGACCACCCCCCCTCAGCTTTATTGAGATGTAATTGACATGTAACACTAAGGTGTACAACCTGTTGATTTGATACACGCATATATTGCAGTGATCACCACCGTAGTGTTAGCTAACATCTCCCAAAAATGTAACACTACAGATGTGTGTGTCATCTTCGCAGGGCAGCCATGCTCATCTCATTCTAATTATAGTGTATGTACCTTCAAAGCAGCCCTGACCACTCTCGTTTATCCTCATGCATGTTTAATTCTTCCGGGTTCTCCTTCCTTTTTGTTCATCACTGTGCTCTGTGGTCCTGTTCATCTGCCAGTACAGCTTTTTTTAAACTTTAAAGCCATGTAGAGGTATTTGTCATCGTTGCATTTAACAATTATTTCCTTTTATAATGATTTTTTGACCCCAGATAAGGTGGAAAGAAATTATTTTTTTATTGGTGAATCTGTCACAGTAATAATAGGAACAGCATAGTGGCTGTAGTAAAGGCAGTCATTTTGGAGCATTTAACATATGATTTAGTTGACAAATTTCTGAAAAATACTGTACTTCCTCAATTCTGTATGTATATTTTTTCACATTTTAAAATCTCAGAAATAAAGATGTGTGTTACAGTGTTCAATGTCCTGGTTTATTAGCAATGTCTTAATAGCCAAACATAAAATAATAGTGCATCTTACCTTTGATTGTTTAGGTACCATAACATGTATGGAAAATGTCTTTCATATTTTATCCTGAAGTGTTCCTGAAAATGCAATGCTTTTAAACTATAGTGTACATCAATTTTCTAGAAGTTTTGGTGTCAGAAGTTATACTATTATGAAAAAAGACTTAAATTGTGTTGTGAATATTCTTCTTTTAAGATTGTATTAGAAATAAGATTTATGGGAAATCTTTTGGATAAGAGAGTAGAGTAACCCCCTAGAGAGTAACCCCCTTCTTAAGGTTTCCCATTTGCCTTTATAACACAGTGAATAATGTTAGATTGAGGCTTTAGCTTCTCTAAAACTCCCATCTTAACCTTTTTCGGAGTAAATTACATTGCCTATCTTGGCCTGTTCAGCATTGGTCCCAATGCTAGATGATTATTTTGAAGTAAATACCGGAATATTTGAATTATAAACAAACAGTGCCTGGCTCAAAAGGATTACTTGAGTGTTAAATTTTATTTATATGTCTTTTAGAAAAGAAACGAGCTAATAGTGTAACATGTAGCAAAATGTAAGTGAAAAGACTGGGTGTGTTTCCAAAGTACTTGTCTTTGCATTTCAGCGTGCCCAGGCCGTCCTCCAAGCTGTGACAGCCGTGCAGACGGCAAACACTCCTCTCAGTGGCACCACTGTGAGTGAGAGTGCAGTGACCCCCGCCCAGAGCCCTGTGCTCAGAATTATCATTGACAACATGTACTACCCTGTGACCCTGGATGTCCTTCACCAGGTACGTGAGTCTGAATTTGCATGTCAGCTGGTAAATTGGAGAAATAGTAATATAGTAGATAATGTTTTCCTTTTAATGTTTTACCAGATATTTACTAAGTTTGGTGCTGTATTGAAGATAATCACATTTACAAAAAATAACCAGTTTCAAGCTCTCCTCCAATATGGCGATCCAGTAAATGCACAACAAGCGAAACTAGTAAGTCTAGAGTTTTTTTTGAGATGTGGTATTTTTCTGAGGTGGATACACATACATTTATGTATAGCTAGTGTTAATACTGATGTAGCTTAGCAACACTGTGTATGTAGCTTTATAAAAGGCCTAGATCAGTGCATTAGGATAATGTTAGAAATGTGTAATGTTTGTGGTAGAACAGAAATGTTTATTTTTTAGGATCATCATCTGTAGTTACCTATAGGCTTATATTATTTTGCATTTTTGTTTGATTTAGGTCAAAAAGTTTTGTGCTGTTAAGGAAATAGGATTGTATTGCGGATGCACACCTGTGTTAAGACTTAGGTGTTTTCCAGTGGGACTTAAATACAGCAATACACATGTGCTTCAGATGCTGTGATAGGCTCTCAGTTTATTTAAGACTATACCCAGTGTTCTTTTTAAAGATTTTCTTTAAGAGATGGGTTTTCTGAATAGGTTCCTAGTCTACTTTTCATTCACATCATTTACATTTTTGTGGTTGTATGTGGTGGGTAGGAAACTATTAGAAGTGAAGTCTTGTATTGCCATCTAGCAAAAAGTATGTGTAGCATATATGTGTCATATCATGCAGCTATCAGGGTATTACTTTGGTAGGACTATGTTTGTGACCTTTGTTTTTTAAAATTAAATTATTTGCAGATTTTAAAAATTGAAAGTATTCATACCTGTGCTTAACTGGCTGTATGTTAGATTTAAGCAGCACTTTCTCTTTCAAGAAGTAGTATTTGTGAAAACTAGTTCACATATAGCTGGGAGAGCAGAGAAAGAAGGGTGACCTTTGATCTCTTTCCTGGTGGCTCTTACGTGCAGGTTTTCATTGTTGGGTTTAATTGTCAGAGTCGTACCTTTTGCTAATTTTCATTCCATAACATTGCTCATATACTTTATTCACTCTTACAGGCCCTAGATGGTCAGAATATTTATAACGCTTGCTGTACTCTAAGGATTGATTTTTCCAAACTTGTGAATTTGAATGTAAAATACAACAATGACAAAAGTAGGGATTATACTCGACCTGACCTCCCCTCTGGGGATGGACAGCCTGCATTGGACCCAGCTATCGCTGCAGCGTTTGCCAAGGAGACGTCCCTCCTAGGTATGATTTCTATTGTCTATACCACTTGTCCCTCATTTGCCAAGTGGCAAAAGTGCCTGTTAAACTCTAGTAAGTACAGTGAGCCCCCAATTTGGAATTTAAGAAATTGTGTTACATTTTCTTTTTCTTGGGTGAGAAGCCATATGAGTTTATAAAGCGTTCTTCATAAATTGTATTAAAATTACATCAGTTATGTCTTTCACCACCCTCTCCTTCTGTCCCAAGTTAGAAGAAGAAAAGCTCGATGGGGACCTACTGTTGAGCTCTTCATGAGCTGTTTACACTTCAAAGTTGATGTCACGCTGTCTAGGACTAAGGCTAGGTCCAGGCCCCTTGTGCATATGCTTTAGAGCTAACCTGATTGTTTTCATTCAACACAGCATAGAAACAGTGACATGTTAACGTGGACCGGGAGGGAGACGTATTATATACCCTGTCTTTTAAAAAAATTTACACTGGAAAGAATTTTCTCTAAAATTGGTTTAGGTATTTATTTGATTTCACCTGTTCTATAATGGATTTGCCCCACCTAACAAAAACAGTGCAGAAACTTGCAGCTAATAGTTGATGGAGTCAAGATGAAGAAAAAATAAGGGAAAGTGTTATTTTGTAAGTAAAATGAAAGCAGTTACAACTTAAGATGAAATCTTAGTTTCCTTTTACCTGACCTGTGTGGGAAATTCTTGATTTCTGGCATTTGTAACGTTCTCTTTTAGAGTTTCTATCCATATGGAACCAAGATTGAGGAGTCTCAAACCAGCTCTTAAGGTTAAGTTTATGTCCATCAGTTAAAAAAAGAAAAAGCATTAAAATGCAGTAATTCTTGAAAATATTTACTGTGAATATGTAACATTTGACTAGCCATTTGTAAATATGTAATATAAGTGATACATCTATGAGTAGAGAAATTTAATGCAGGAGAAGCAATTGACATTTGAAATTAATTCTGGTGACTTCGGACAAAACTGACCCTTTGTTCTAAATTTCTTCTACATCTAGCACAAGCCATCCTGGTTATCCTGATGATAATAGATGCTTTGGGCTGATAACGTTCTATCCTGACAGACTCTCTGTCACTTTATGGGTCTAGTTTAAGCCTTTATTCCCTCAATTCAGCTTATAAATTGATACTATTTCAAATGTATCATTGTTAAAGGTAAAGTTGAGAGAAATAATAATGAGTGATAGTGGCCTTTGCTTATAATTATTACCATAGATTCTTAAGTTCTTTACTGATAGAAATTGTATTATATTGGTGAGAGAGAGTCAGCGTTTATTGAGTAGCTTCTAGGTCCTGGACGTTCTGCTGGGGACTTGGCAGGCACATTATTTAATCCTGAAGGTGTCAGATGAAGGAGAAGGCGATTCCAACATCAGGAAATGTGCAAAGAAAGTGCGAAGGATTAGGACCTTTCTGAGATGATTATTTTTTAATTAAAATTTTTTTTTTGATTTTTAGAGAGAAACATTGGTGGGAGAGAGAAACATGGATCAGTTGCCTCCTGCAGGTGCCCTGACTGACTGGGGGTCAAACCCTCCACCTTTTGGTGTCTGGGAGGACACTGCAGCCAACCCAGCCACACTGGCCAGGCCGAGATTATTTTTAATTTTGGTAATTAATTATAATTAGTTCTCCAGTTAAGTTTTTTTGGCTTAGTAGGCTCTGAGAATGATCACTTCTCGCCCATTAGAATTGAAAATGAAACTAGATATTAAACTGATTTTAATGTTTTATTGTGGAAAAGAGCAAATCAAATGGCTTTGGTGGATTTTTAAAAATAGGTTTATATTGTTAAAAGGGAATTTGAGGGTTGATAGTGAATTTTTATCTCCTCTGAGAGTGTATGTGTGAGTGAGAGAGATCAACTGGATCCCATCAATACCAAGGAACTTAACAGAAGTTTAAGATGACTTTTTCTACTAAAAGATATCCAATTAAAGGCAGGGAGACAAGCATTGACCATGTAATGTGTAGTGTAGCTTCCACCACTGTGAATTGTGGTCTCAGCTTTAGTTGGACACTGTGCATTTAGCCACAGCTGTGTGGAGAAATAATGCTTAAGAAAGGAGGGAGGGGGTCACTTTCTGAGAGAGTGCAGCTACTGCGAGGGTCTGTCTCAGAATTGAGAGTCTTTATACTTGACATTGGCATCAAATGAAGATATCCACTGAACGTTAAATGGCAACAACCTATATGTGTAGTGAGAGCTCTGGTGTTTAACGTGGAGAAGTGATTGATGCAGTCAAGATCCCCACTGGTGGATCCAAAGAGGCACTGAAGTGTACTGTGCATAAGTAAGTACTAGACACGAGAAGTCTCTCTTTTAAAATTAGGTTCTTATTTCTGGGATTTACTTGAGAGATACAGTGGGTATGTGGATAAAACAAGATTGGCTCTAATTATCAGTGTAATGGGTGCATGGGTTTCATTCTTCTAGCCTCTGCTTTTGTATATCGGAAATTTTCCAAAACAAAAAGTAAAATCTAAAAAAGAAACGTGGAGAAATCAGCAAAAGGGGGATTCCAACACATGGTGTGGGCCAAAAGTCATAAACTCATCCAGAGCACTAGCTGACGAGTTCTCAGAGAGAGAGGGCGAGACGACCCTGATGGAAGGGAAGTTTTCAAGTCAGAAACTAAAGAGGTTAGAACCCTTCAGACTGACTGTGGAAGGTCATAGTAGCTTCTGAAGTAAAAAGATAAAAACTTGGCTAAAAGAATAAGGTATCTGAAACAAAAGTTGACAGCACATCCCTGTGGCATACACAAGAAGGCTGGAAAGAGAAGAAGAAATAGAACGTCAGCTTATGGGACCACAGTGCTAAGGGCCAGTTCTACCCAGGTATGTCTAAATTAACCTCATTTAGGTTGGCTTTTTTTTAATTTATTTTTTTATCATGGGAAGGAGAAAAAGAACATTCATTTCTTTAGTGAACTAATGTTTACTGAGAAGCTGGTTTGTAAGAATTTAAGGGATGAAGGATTTCAGTTCATTGGTCCTTGAAAAGTGGACAAAAGATGCTGAGACAGAAGGAAATCCTCTAAAGAAATGACTGAAGGACAGCAGAGACCGGCAAGTAGGACAGGAGTAAGGAAGGGTGAGACCAGGCGGAGGGCGGGGAGCACCGAGGAGGCGCCGAAGCAGTGGCGCCGGCTTCTCTTTCTACCTGGAAGCCGTGTAGTTGGGAGACTCACGTTTGTTGTAGCGACTTGAGGGAATTAGGGCATATTTGGTAAGATTGTCCTCCAGGCCCTTTGAATTAAATAATGTTCAGGGTAATTTATAGCGTCGATTTTCAACCTTTTCCATTGTATGGCACCCATAAACTAATTACTAAAATACTACCGCACACCAAAAAATGTATTTTTTGCCAATCTGACAAAAAAATAGAATTTTTATTCATTCACACCGGATGGCTGTTATATTAGCTGTTGTCATTATTATTTTTTTCAACAGTCTAAGGGAACAGAGGTCAGTGCCCCTGACTGTCCGGAATTGCATGTAAACATTCTCGTGGCTCACTGGTTGAAAATCTGGTCTACAGGAGCTACTGGTTTTATGAGCTGTGATTGTTTGGTTTCAGGTGTGAGTTTATGAAGATAGCACTTGTGTAAAAGTGTGAGTTGCTATGTTGAAGGTGATTTTTTAGATGAGGCTTCTCGCTATAAACCATGGGAGTGAATTTTTCAGGTCTCCAGCTTGGACGAATTCTATCACTTTAGTTTGCTTTTCCATAGGAAATGGAATATTTTATATTTGATTTTTTAACATAATACAGCTGTGTACCTTAGTTCTGATATGTAATGATTTCACTGAAGCCAGTTGTTTTTCTGTAACGACTCCATATCAGCGAACCATTTTTCTCAATGTTACGAAATTAACTTTCAGGAACCACGTGGAGTGCTCAGCCCCAAGTCCTGCCGCCTTCGTGCTTAAGTTGGTGTTTGTAACGACTTGTGTGTGTTTCGTAAAATACGCTTTATTTTAAAATTAGGGCTTCCTGTTGCAGCTGTTCCAGGAGCTCTGAGTCCTCTGGCCATTCCAAATGCTGCGGCGGCTGCGGCTGCGGCTGCAGCGGGCCGCGTGGGGATGCCCGGAGTCTCGGCCGGCGGCAACACAGTCCTGCTGGTTAGCAATTTAAACGAGGAGGTTAGTGGCCTGGTCTTGTCCTGTTCACCCTTTAGCTCCATTTCATCCGTGCAAGTTGTTCATGTTTATTTCATTTTGCACTTGCCTTTCTTTTTTATGTACATTCATTAGTCAAAGTATTTTTTGTATGTTTCTATTTCTGAATAAAATCTTATGTACTTGTTTAAGTAATACTTTATTTCCTTAGTCATATCTCTTTAAATATATACATATTTTTTAACCTAACTACCTATTTTTCCTAAGAAAAATATGGTGAAGTACAGTAGTTTGGCTTTTTATCTTTTTGTTGTTCTCAAAGGCAAGCGTAATAATCCAGTTGCAGATTTAACTGTGAGACAGTTTTGCTCTTTGCCTTTTTTAATTATTTGCTTGTTCATTTCATGCTTATGTGTCATTGCATTTTTTTTAATCTTATTTTATGTGAACTACTCTAATGCGTTTTTCTTTGAAGGTTCTCCCAAAGATCTTGCCGAGGCACTCTTCCAGCCTTCTTAGTAATTTTTCTTTGCAGTTATTAGTCATTGTCTCCTAAAAATATTTTTCAACTTTATCCCCCCCTTGTTAAATAAAATGTATTGTTATTTTTTTAGTTGTACATTTTATGTCTGATATATTTTATTTGATTGCTATGAAAGCTGGTATGAAATGTGGGAGGCTCAGTGTATCAGTTTACGGTGTCTAATTTGAATATTTGTTTCATTTTTAATTGGCCTCTGTTAATACGAACATTAAGCTTATTTTACCATTTAATACTATTGTCATTCACAGTTGTGCATGTTAAAATGTTTGAATCAGAGTGCCTTTGTTTTTCTTTTAAAAATTTTGCCTGCATTTCATAACCAGCCATGCTTATGCAGTTGAAGTTCAGAGTTTAAGTCCCTGTGCATGCTCTCCTTCCCCATGTTGAGATGAAATGCTGTAATTTACTCTTTGATGTAGATGTACTTTACCCATATTTGTCTTGGATGACTACATTTTACTCAGTTTTTCTTGTACAGTACATAAACCAACCATTTTCTGACCAAATTCCTGCATTTCCTATGTACTGACCTATATTTTATTTTTTTTTTGTTCCCCGATTCCTTATTTTTTTCTTCTGCATTGCTGTTTCCCTTCCCCATTTCATCTTCTCCCTGTGTGTGCACCTTCCCTCTCCTTGTCTTTCCAAACGCCCATTCCCTCCCCGTCTGACCCTTTATTCTCCTTGTCCTTGTCTTCATTCCCTGTCTCCATTCCCTCTGTTCATGCTTCTGTGCTTGAACAAATGTTCCTCGGACCAACTTGCCCCAATTAACCGCCTTGAACCATGATCCATGACCACCTCACCATTCTGCGGGAACCACCCTTCGTTATGGATGATCTGTTCATCTCCGCTCTTCCTCGACTCTTCTCTCTTCTTGTCTTACGCTGCTTGCTCTTCTCTCCTTCTAAAGATGGTTACGCCCCAAAGTCTGTTTACCCTCTTCGGTATGTTATTGTTAGCACTATACTTTTATTATTGATTTGATTTTGGTTTCACCTTAATTCTTATTTGTAGCTAGCACTTTGGCTTAAAGTTGAATAGTAAATCTTTTGCTATTTTTCTTTGCTATTTAAAACTCTCCATAGACACAAAGTTTGTTTTAATGCATGCCGATTTATTTTGCATGGTCTTTAATGTCATTCACATAGCCTTGAGGGTTTATCAAAATTTGTTCTTTTCAGAATTCACTGTTCAGAATCTTGATCTTTCTTTATCCATTTGTGAGAGTGATGAGTTTGAATGAGTGATCATGTTGGCGTCTGAATGTTTCATTAATATGTCAGAAAGATAACCTTTAGCTGACTTGCACATAAAATTAATTCCATTTTTGGATTACCTCTCTGTGGCTCCACAAAAGGTGTTTATGGCGACGTGCAGCGTGTGAAGATTTTGTACAATAAGAAAGACAGTGCTCTGATCCAGATGGCTGACGGCAACCAGTCACAACTGGGTAAGGCGAGGCTGTGTGCTCACCTGTCCGTGTTCGGATCTGACCTCAAATAGCTAATGCAAGTCTGTGAGTAAAGAAAACCTTTAAGTCAGTGAGAAACTGACCAGTGGTTACTAGACACTCATGACTTCTTTTTAAATCAGAGAATTAAGATTTTTAGACTTTTAATTTTGCTTTGAACTTTGTTAAAACTTAGGCATTGTTTCTTTTTTATAGCCATGAACCATCTTAATGGACAGAAAATGTATGGAAAAATTATCCGTGTCACTCTGTCTAAACATCAGACTGTGCAGCTACCTCGGGAGGGACTCGATGACCAAGGTCTCACAAAAGATTTTGGTAATTCCCCATTGCATCGTTTTAAGAAACCTGGATCCAAAAATTTTCAGAACATTTTTCCTCCGTCTGCAACCCTTCATCTGTCCAATATCCCGTAAGTAGTCAAGCTGATGTTGATGACGATGGACCTTTTAGAAATGAAGTATAAAATTGATTAATACCTTTTCTTGTTCGTTCTGCTCCAATTTCCCTAGCCCTTCAGTTGCAGAAGAGGACCTGCGAACACTGTTTGCCAACACGGGGGGCACTGTGAAAGCATTTAAGTTTTTTCAGTAAGCAAACTCTCTTGTCTTTACGTGGGTGGCTGGATAGAAGTAGAAGTTCCCTCCAAGTAGTTCTTACCCTTTCTGTTTATGGCGAGGGCAGAGTTCAAGGATGTAGTTAAGCCTTTCCTAGTTGTAGGAAGTATCTAATTTTATTCTTTTGTTTCAGAAGAGATCACAAAATGGCCCTTCTGCAGATGGCCACAGTGGAGGAGGCCATCCAGGCCCTGATCGACCTCCACAACTACAACCTGGGGGAGAACCACCACCTGAGAGTGTCCTTCTCCAAGTCCACGATCTGAGGCGATGGAGAGCGGAGGGGGTCGCAGTGTGGTGTCATCACCTAGTGACTGTTCAGAAAAGTGGGGACCAGAGTTTGATTTTTTTTGTTTTTTTGTTTCCTTTTTTTCCTCATGCTGTTACCATTCCTTGGTTCTAAAACGAAATGGCGTATGTAAAGCAGGGCTACCAACTGCTGAATTCCATCTGTTCATAGGAAGCCATTTTTACTGTCGAAAATTTCAGTTCCATTTTCCTTTCCTTTTTCAGCTTAGTTGACATACGTGCCTTAAAGGAAAAGTAGTGTTGCTGTTCTGCATCTACTAGGAGGGGGCTTGTCTCGGGCACATTGTTACGTGGGGTTACACTAGGGTTAGGCAGGGGTGTGTAAAAAGGTTAAGTTTTTGTTTCTCCTGCTTGGAACTTATTTTGAATTACTGGCTTGTCACATTTCTTTCTAGTTAATCAAATAAGATACAGGATATTGAAAGAATAAAGCAGCATTTTTTAGTTTTACTACCTTAGGCTTTATTGCTTTAAAAAAACATTGGCCTTTTGTATCTCACAATTCTGGTCTAGATTCAGTTATGAATGTAGGCATTAGTTACATTAACAAGATGCAGAGTATTAATTTCTGTAAGTTTGAGCCCTACGTGGAAAGCATTGTGGAACCTTAACCTTTTGTACACGCTCTTGTGGGACGCGTCATATAACTAACTGTCAGCACTAAGTACTGTCTTGTTTGTGGCTGAATATTTTTCGTAGATGTTTTTGAAGTTGACATGACTTATGTGCATTTAAATATATATTGCCATCCTTAGTTTGTAATTGAGACTTGGACTATGGTTGTGGATTTCTGAGCATGTGAAGACTGGTCTAGCTAGTTCAGGAACCGGTGCATGTATTTTTCAAAGGTAAAGCAAGTGCACTGCAAACATTTGCAGGAAGATTAATTTTGTGGCAGTTTTCTAAAACTGACAACCAGGTGGGACCAAAGTTTATGTGCCTTTAGTCTTAATTTACCTTGCATTGTAATATTCAGTTTTAATAAATCTTCAAAATATTTTGTATTTAGGAATAGATCTGACTTTAATAAAAACATGGCTCAGAATCTACAGGTCAAATTAATTTGAACAGTTCTTGTCGATCTGAATTGTTGATTCTGTTTAAATGACCAATACTTTTTTGAAATTGATGTACTTAGTTTCAAGATTCATAGATTCTGTTATCTATGTAGACAGAATGGTCATGTATATTTTCTATTAGTTGAGTTTTTACATCTTTAGAAATGTAAAATTCAGTATAGTTTGAAAGCGGCACAATTAAAAATTACTTTTCTAACAAAGTCGGGAGGTTTGATGGTGGTCTACTTTCCTTGTGTGTACTCTGCTCACCTCTGTAGCATGCTCAATAAACACTCTGCAGCTCTGTACTCACCTCTGTCTCTCTCTGCCTCTCTCCTCTCTCCCTCACTGTGCTGCTGATGTCCTGTTTACTCTGCCAGGGTGGGAAAGGAGCAGTGGTGCCCAGTCCAGGGCTTTATTCCACAAATAAACCGAGATGCTGTGAAAACTCACTAGCGGGTTCTTCTTAATTTAAAAGATGGTGACTGCTTCCCAGGAGAACACGGAATTAACATTTCCCACCCTGTTATAATCTGCTGCTTAAAGACCGACTGATGGTAGCTGGTGTTGTCGTCTCCCGGTAGATGAGTGCAGTGCAGCCCTCTCTGGCTGCCTGGCCGTGCTCTCTCGCAGTTTCCTCTTCCGTCCTTTCTGTCTGCTGAAGGTCTCCTACTCAGACAGCCCTCCTGAGCTTTAATAGCACTCGATGTTGGGAAGACAAGGCGACCTGTCCTCTACTTGTGCCTTGGGTGGGATCTTCTCACCAAGATACACATTCAGGTATTTGAAACTTAATGGTAATTTATGATTTCACCACTTTCACTTTTTAAAGGATTCTGATTAAGGTCCTATTTGTATTACTCAAAGTATTTTAGGTCACATTTTTCAAACAGGTGTATTGGTGTCAGATAACCTCAGAGTTAAACATGTTCCTTAGGTTGGTTCTGTGATAAAATAACTCAATGCAAATGTGTGTAGGCGAGGAGAGAGAGGGACTTGGGGGGTGTTGGAGAGGACTGAACAGGAGATGGTCTGAGTGTCTGGATGGGGTGCGGGTGTAGAGGTTGCCCCTCTCTGTCCAGATAGACTGAGTGCTCACTGAGGGCTGGGGTCAAGTCGGGTTGGTTACGCTCCCAGAAGCCCAGAGGAAGAAAGGAAGAGAGGGACACTGTCACTGTGAGTGGGTGTCTGCGTTAGAACTTTTTCCCCTTTTCTATTTTAGCTTCACAGTGTTTCTTTCTTTACTCATACATTCTCTGTTCAATCCAGCACAGAGAGTACTTTGGAATGAGACTTCTGAGGTGTATAATACTGTAGGGTTTTCACCAGATGTACCAAAAAAGGCTTCGCACATCAGCGCTCACTCTTCAGTGCTGTAAGTTAGTGTAGGTTCACCTGCGTGGAGGGTTCCGTAGAGAAATGACCCCCCCGGAGAAGTCACAGCTCTGCACCGACGCGCGTTCTGCAGGTGGGCGGAATCTGTGTGGCTACTTGTTAAAACTTGACTCCTTTGTCTATGCCACTTCTTATTTTCCTCTCTGGGCTGGCCTTTTTCGCCTTTTTCCCCAGCTTCCTTCTCGTTCCACTAGAATCCAAGAGTTAAATAAGCAATTTTTTAAGATGCCCTCATCAGGCAACGTGAAGCAGTGTCATCGCCAAGCCAGGTGAGCCTTTGAGTGGGAAGAACCTGCAAGACCACGAACGCAGCTGATGAAGAGCAACCGGAAAGCTGGCTCATTCATCAGGCTCTTTTCCTGTTCGGCAATTACTTCAGAATCTTTTTCTGTGGTTCAGTTTGTCATCTCTGTGCCGGTTCGTAATCTGTATCTGTAGCTGCCGAGTCTGTGACCAGCATTTCAGCCCGTTAGCTTCTCCACACCTTGCAACCAGCGACAGGCGCAGGAACTGCCCTTCCCACAGCTGTTCACTGACCAGGTGCTCGGCGGCATCAGTGAGCCGGTCAGTGAACACCTGCGAGCGCTGCCCTGGGCTGCGACCCTGAGGTTTCCCCACGGTGTTATATTTTTAAATATTAAAAAAGGCACCAAAACAACAGTCAGTTGCAGACTTTCAGGTTTTCCACATAATCATGACCTTGAGGGGTGCTGAACTGGAGCTTTGTGTGAAATTCACAAGCATGACCACGATTTCAAGCAGCGCCGTCTCAGGGTCGCCTCATTGCCGTAAGGAGGCTGCCAGAAGTCTCACTCTCGAGTTAAACCTCAGGAAACCTGTTCTGCGGGAGGAAATCAGCGCCGAAACCCCGCTCTGACTCGGGGGCTCCGGTTTATTCCTAGGACTCCTGAGGATGCCTGTCAGTCAATCACAGAAGTTTTATTGCCTATTATATTTACTTTTTAATATAAATTTCAATAAAGCATTCTCTGAGGCTAATGCTCTGTATATTACTACTTTTACCACGTGTGCATCTTCATTTACTTAACTCTAGAGACCCGGGAAGCTTGCAAATCCTACACATCCCAGATTTCGGTACAATAGGTATTAACTCCAAACTCGGGATGCTGACGACCAGCCGTCCCTTTAATAGGCAAGAGCAGGGGTGGCGGGCCACCTGGGCGTGTCCCCTTTGGCATTGACTTGACTGCGAAGTTACTTGGCGGCTGATTAAATGACACATCCATGAAAAGACAAGTCATTTACTTGAAGAAAACATGCATCTCTCGAAGCTGCTCACTGGTAGCTCAAAATCTTACTGTTTGAAAAAATCCTTTTGCGGTGAAACACCTTCATTTCTAGAAATCGCTCAAAGTTACTGTCTCAGAAAGAGCCTCATACGGTTTGCGTGCTGGTATCTCACTGAGCCCCTAATTCTGAACTGGAGGAGACGACCTCGCCTGGTGGTTCCTTTTCAGTCACCGTCAGACCTGTCACCAGTGTCCCCTAGAAACTGCCCTCCCCAGGTGACTGACCTCACGGCCAAACTTTCCCGGCAGCTTACAGCTGCCCCTGCCTTTAGCCCGCCCCCTCCCGCGGGTCCCGGTCCCAGGACGACTCCTGGCGAGACGACCTGTTAACATCGCTCTCCAGAGCCTCTGGCCGCCCGTCCCCACGAGCCGAGACCAAGTGAGCTCATCAGAGGGGTTTGTCCCGGAGTCGCTGCAGGGCCCGCGGGGTGGGCGCGCACCTGAGGGCGCCCAGCGAGGGCAGAGCGCTCGGACGGCTGCGAAGGGGGTGACCCGCGCGGTCAGGACGCCCACTGCTCCACAGATGAGGTCCTGCAGCCACAGCTGCAGTGAGCTTGGGTGGGGGGCTCAGCTTTACATTCTCCCCTCTGCCTCGCGGGGACGGGCTTCGTCGCCTCCCTGACAGGCTGCTGGGCAGGTGCATTCAGGTCCCCAGCCCTGTCTGCTTCCCCCAGGTTAACATGGGCATCTCTGCCCTGCCCTCCCTGCTTGGGGTAGGGGCTCTTCCTTTCCTCTTCATAGCGCCTCTTGTGAACCTGGCCAGGGGACTGTCCCCTTTATTGCCCGGGCGTTTCCCCCACCTCTGGTTCTCTCCCAGTCTCTCTCTACAGGCCTTTCTCTGCGGCCTGGCCACTGAGACTCCGGGTGTGCGCTCGGTGGACCCTCGGCCCCCGTCTGCAGGCTGAGAGTTGACTCACCAGCTCACTACGTGGCATCACCTGGGGACACAGACCCTCGTCCTTAGAGGGAGATAAGTTTTCTCAGAAACCATTCCAGTGACCAGCAGGAATCCACAGGATGAAGACACTCAAAACAACGCCTCGTTTATTCAGTGGGGAAACCCTCTCAAAGCCGTCGGCGCTACACAGCCTTCATGGTGAGGTTCCTGCAAGGACCACCGGCGGCATCTTTGTAAAAGACCCCGCACACGCCCGACTCGCTGACAGCCGCGGCAACGGGTGGTGGCACCCACTGGGTCCGGCTGCCCCTTGTCTGCACGGAGCCTGGCAGAGCCCACGCTCACGTATGCTCGCCGAGTAACCATGATCTGCAATCCAGTTAACAGAAAAGACTGTCCACGTAAAATATTTATAAAGCCTGTGCCTCTGTAACTGTAGAGTGGCGTGTAACCTATAACAGTAACAGGACACGCCGGCAGAAATCACCTGCATAACCCTCTGGCTTCCTGAGGTCTGAACTGCTGGGAATGAGGGAGTGAGCTCGGCCGAGAAATCAGAGCTCCGGCCGGGACCAGGAGGTGCATTGCTCCCTCTCCGGCCCCGTGCAAATCCCGGCTCCGACTCCAGCCGAGAGAGTATCTAACTTTCTTTGCTGCTCTGCCCATGGATCTAAACACCATCAGCATTATCTCTAGGGCATCTGGTTAAAGTGGAAAACAAAACCTAGGCCGCTGAGTAGTGCCGGCCGCGTGGCCGGGGGAGATGTCCATGTCCTTACAGGAGGAAGTAACGTCGCTTCCACAGGAGAAAGGAGAGAGAGGACTGTGGCTCCCAGGAGGGGGGAGCAGGGGACCAGTGACGGGGCATCACTAACGAGCTGCCTGCTGAGCGTCTCTATCTGCACGGGGAGAAAGTTAATTGGAGCACAGACCCGCCGTGAAGGCGCGAGGCCACCCAGGGGCCACTTGATGGACGCTGTGCTCCGTTAGAAGAAAGAAATGCTTTAAATTAACTGCCGGGCAGGACTGGAAGGAGTGTCCGTCCGCCCCAGCCCCTCCTTCCCCGTGAGGCCCAGCGTTCCTCCTCCACACGACCGAATCCAGGGAGAAGGCGGGACTGCAACTCACCCTCTCCGCTCCAGGATCCAAACCCCCACAGGGCCTGGCGGAGCGAGGGCCGCTCCAGGACCCCGGGCCAGAGGCTAAACCGGAAACTCATTCTCACAGGGCGGGAGCCTGGAGGTCTGAGGTCGGGGTGCCTGCGGGTTGGTCCCTTCTCTCCTCCCCCGTAGATGCCTGTCTTCTCTGTTTTCACACGGTCTCCCCTCTCTGAGCGTCTGTGTCCTGATCTCTCCGGGGCCCCAATGACAACCTCATGACATCACCTCTTCAAAGGCCCTCCCTCCAAATAGCCACAGTCTGAGGGACAAATTCAACCCATAACAGGACCCCACCTGATCTTCACAAAGGCACGTGTTGTGCTGTGTAATTCTGCAACTCACACCCACTCAGGGAAGACCCACTTTGGTCTCTTACACACGTTCATGAAATTCTATTTTAGACACAGAATTCAGCAGCTTAAAAACCCCTGCCCAAACGAACAGGCAGAAGAAAGAATGAAAAACTCCCGTTCTGTTCCCAACCTCAGACAACGTAAATAATTTCCCCAAATCACGCAGCTGGCAGAGCCGAGAGCCAGCGAGGCCGCGGCCTGCTCTCCACGCCCTCCCAGGGCTCCCTCCGGGCCGTGATAAATGCCGCCTCCCCCAGAAAAAGTCACCTAAAAGCCCATTACAGAAATGACAAGCTGCAGCCAGGAACAAAATCTCCAGGAGAAAGTAGGGCAGGTGCCAGACTGAGGGCCGAGGGGCCACCGGCTCCTCCTCGGGCCCCCAGCCCGCTTTTCACCCTGCGTGACTCGCGCGTCCTTCCTCCCCGTGTCCACGCACAACGCTCTCAGGAAGCTCACTGTGGACAAGCACCTACTTGGGGGGATACATGAGACCCTTTTTTATGCTGTTCCTTGCCCTGCTATGCAGAAAGATAAATCGGAATTGGTCCCCAAAACAACTTACCAGAGACATGAAAAATAGACTTTCATATTCGCACACGGCCCTGGGTGATTGAAAAAATAAAACCTGCACACGAAGCGTGGGAGATACAGATCATCAAAGTGCCCCCAGCAGGGCAGAGTAACAAGACCCTTAACTTGCCAGGATACTCAGGTAAGGAATGTGTGTATTAATATAATTCTCCAGTGAAGTGAAACCACCCAAAAGCGATTATTTTAGCCCTCAAAAAAGTATGTCATCTTACTCTTAAAGCGGCTATAATACTCTATCTTTAAAAATTTCAATCACTTCCAAGCCTGACTGTGACAGATTAGCAAGGACTCGACGTGCCCGCCCACCGGAAACGACTAGAAAACGACAAGATGTGCTGACCGGGGCTTTCCCGAACTCGGCCAGAGCGGCGTGGAGCCCCCACGCACGGCACAGGGACCCGGCCTCCCCCGCTCTTACGGCCAATAGGCGCTCTCTCCGTTCTGGACTCTGCCTGTCTGTTTACGGTCTCTCTGCACATCTCGCAATACGTGGTCCACGACCACAGCTGTGCCACGTGCCCGTGAACAGGGCGAAGCCACGTGAGCCCAGGCCGGCAAGGCCGTGTCCCGGGATCGGACCGGCCACCCCGGTCGACGCTTACATACGTATAATGACAGTTTCCTCCCAAGCTGTCCAGAAAGTCCTCAGAGCGAATTACTCCAGAAATACAGGTGGGTAAAAAAAGGAAAACAGAATTTTATTCTTAAAATAGAGGCTAGGAACAAGATCATTTCTCTGAACTGTATTATCATGTGAAGGTTTTCGTTTGTTTTTTATTTCTCGGCTCAGGTTCAACAGACGTCACAAAGTCAACTCTGATAGTCAATTACCGTCGCCTCTCCCCACCCTCTACCCCCCGCCGGTGTCAAAAGACGTGACGAGAACTGAAGTTCCGGTGAAAGACGCCGACTGTGATGAAAGCGTCTGCGGAGACGATCGCAGGAGAGTCTGTTTCAATAACCCTCCGGCCGTGTGCACAGTGTGGACACGGGGTTTAAACTCAGGCCAGTGCCCCTCCAACTCTAATGAGAACGGAGCCAAACGCCGATCGGCAGGTCGCTGCTCCCGGGGCCACGAGAAGTCCGCACACACTCCGTTCTGGGATGGGGGTGCACGGAGGCCACTGGGGGAGGGAGCCACAGCCCGGGCGCATTGGGCATTCCTCCTTCTCCCCGAGTTCGGAGCGCACTGAAGGGCAGTGCACCGGGGACAGTCCCTGCGGATCAGGCCCTCTGCCCATCTGCCCCCGGCAGAAACGCACAGTCATCGGCCCGACCACGTGGCTGACTCAGGTCAAGGACGAGCCTCCCCAACGACGGGCGGCTTGGAAAGACAAGGAACCAGGAGGCACTGACCTGGGCCGAGAGCTGCTCCTGGTCCCGGGAAGAGAGGAGTGACGGGCGGAGACGCGGAGGCAGTGGCCCGGGTTCTGCTTTCCTTTCAGGAGGCGCCGTTGGAATTATTCATGTCTGTGGAAATAAGAGTAGAAAATAAATGTTTCCTCTAGTTCCTAGCGCTTCTAATACTCATTTCAACACTTCCAACAATACTGTGACGTAGGTATTTATGTCTCCGTTTTATAGGCAATGAAATGAGGCCCAGAGAGGTTACATAACTGGGTGAGGTCACACAGCTATCGCGTGGTGGGCGCGAGGTTCAAATCTGGGTTTGCTTGAACCGAAACACTCCCCCTCCTGCCGTGTTTATGCCACATCAGCGTAGGGCTGAGTCAGGAGGTGCTGAGTCTCGGAGGCTCAGCTCACGAGGACGCCCGGCGCAGAGGTGCCGTGGAAGCAGCTTCTGGGTGCAGGAGGGATCCAGGGCTGGGGTAACAAATGCCGGAGGGAGGGGAGCACATGGGAGGGGGGCTTCCGAGTAAGAGGAAGTTCAGCCCGAAGGGTCATCTGAGGGGGGCACGTGCGCAGGGGGGCACCGCGGGAAAGGGAGGGCTTGGGGTAGTCAACCAAACGAGTTCAGTCACATACAGGGTGTCCCAAAAAAGTGTACACGCACTTCGAACGATTATAAAGTCAGTATCTGTCAACGCACAGTTCATTCTCAACATTTCGAAGAATCTACAGAAATGAATAATTTTTTTGGTCAATAACTGCTTTCCGACTGATGACCATTCTGGTCCAGGCCCTGCTGATAACGCGAAGCAGTGGAATCGCCAGCATCGAGGATCATTTCGTTCGGTATTTGTGGGCCCTCAGTGCGTCGACTGTTGCCGGATTTGTACCATAAACTACCTGTTATGCATCCCCATTTTAAAAAGTCTAGTGGCCCGTTAGGGTAAATTTTCTTTGTTCAAAGCTTAGTCTGGCTTCACCCATTATCTCGATTCAGTTAAACCTAAAAAGGAGTGAAAATTAAGTGAGTTGTCATCAGCTGTTCAAGTGTGTGTACATTTTTGGGGACATCCTGTACTCACACCGATATTTTAACGGGAAGTTTTTCTTTGGAATCTGACGTATTTTCAAAGAAAGATCATTTTGTTCACAATTGTGTTCAGCAGCCTCTGAGCACAGGCGCAGTTCTGCTCTGTAACTGCTGTGGCCTCTCGGGTGGACGGCAGCATGGACCACGGGTTTGGGTTGACAGTTAAACCGAGAAGACGCCACAGGCTCCAGCGGCGTTTAGCTCTGGGACAGGCTGCCGGACACAGCAGCACGAATGGCCCAGCAGAGTAGGGGTTCAGAGCCCCGGGCACAGCTCCTGAGGTCCCCCCGCAGCTGGGATGCAGTCAAAGTCGGCGGGTGCAAGACAAGCTCCGCGTAGAGAAGCCGGCAGCCTGGGGCCTGTTAGCTTTCAGGACGAGCTCGTCACTCAGACCCTCAAAATTCTCACCCGGCTCTCACTCTAGCGCGGCTGACTCTCCCCCGCGAAAGGTTTGCTTTATTTGATAGATAATCTTGACACAAAGTTACAGGACCTTGGTCCCGTACCTGGTCCGTGGCTGGGTTCTCATGTATCTGCATCTGGTGCAAACATCTCCTAAAACTTCTTCCCCAGAACCCTTCACCCCCTAACGAAGAGACTCAGGTCAGGGGAAGCCTGTACGTTATTACACCAGCGACGCAACCGACTTGTAAAGTAACTGTTCGTGGTTTAGAACGACCGGGATCGATCACAGCGACAAAGCAGCAACGACAAAGGAAAACAAAACCCCCAGAATCTCCAAACACAGCTTCGAGCTGATGTACGTAAAAAATAAAAATAATGGATTGACAATGAAAACGTAGGGCACAGCTCCTCACTCGCTGTGACAAGCATCTGGTCGCTTCAGCGTCTTCAGTGGGTAACGGCCGTCTCTGCTCTCGGCTCCAGAGCCTGGCAGGAGGCTTCCTGGCCTTCGTGGTTCGGGTGCCCGGGCCCCCGTGAACGGCTGAGCCCCAAGGCACTTGGCTACTACGGCAGGGTTTGGACCCACTACTGACCAGGTGAGGGCGGGACCCGGGGGTTAGTAACCTCACGGGGGACCAGCGAGTGATGGGTCCCAAGGGAAAGTGGGAACGGACCAGAAGCAGCAGACAAAACCGTGGCTGGCTAGTGGCGGCCGCTGGACTCCAACGTGTCGACAGCACCATTGTCCACACAGGTCCTCACTCCTCTGAGGGCCAGCCATCAACCGCGATGCTCCGAAAATGAAGATCGCATATGACTCCACTGTGTCAGAACCTAAGACCCCCACGTCTGCTAATGGGAAATTCACGTTCTTGCAGCCAGGCCCGGGAGGATTCGGCAGGGATCGTGCGCATCCTGGCAGAGGCCTGGGCGTGGCGCTCTCGGGCGGAGGAAGGGCAGCTCCCGAGCCCGCTGAGCTGGCCTCTGCCGGCAGCCTGTCGGTCAGGGCGCCGCGAACGTTCTTTAGCATCAGGGTAACGATAAAGATCCCTGCTGCGCACTGAAGGCACTTGGGCAGAGTTCCCGTTTAGCTGCAAGTCTCCCGTGTGCAAATCCTTTGGGGATCGGCTTTCTGGGGGGAGACCCAGGATCCAGCCCCTTCCAGATCCACACCCTGAGGGCCGGGCCGGGAGCGAGGCGGCGCCTGCAGCGAGGCCGGTTGGGGCTGGCGCCCTCCGCCCGCCCGCCCGCCCGCGCCGCGCGTCTCCCTACCTGGGAGCCCACCTTTCTTTGCTTCCGTCGCTGGGAAGGAGCCCCCCCGAGCTGATTAACTCTCACCAGGGCTTAAATGGAATGAGAGGAAGACGGCTGATTTAAATCACGCACTGTGAGGATCATTAGAGCGCGGTGTCCTACGGACGGGGCGATTAGAATGCACAGCTCTGCGTCTTCGTAATGTGCACGGAGTCCACCGGCGTGGCCCTCAGCACGACATCCTGCCGGGCGGGGACAGCCATTCACTGCGGCGCTCCGGTGCCGGCGATGCCGGGACGCGCTGAGTGTCTTTATATTATTCTTAATATAATAATGGCTCCCGGGGCCGCCCGCCGCTGTGAGCGCATATTAACAGCGGCGCCCACTGTGAATTATGAATCTATCGCACAAAGTTTTCAGAAAAAGTACTTACTGTGTATGCAAAATAGCTGCCTTCCCAAGCGCGGGACTCGGACGGTGTAAAATTGCTCCTCGTGATGTTCTTAAAGGGAAATATCCCATAAGTCATGTTTGAGCTGAACGCATTCATGAATTATTGCAGTAAAGTCTCCTTTTTAAGGAAATAACTCACCAAGCAGCAGAAGGAACAGAAAATTATCTTTTTAAGCACGTGTAATATGAAGTCAATTCCAGTGAATTTCAGTAACGAACGTGCTCGACGTTTTTGCCGTCTTGACGGACCCCACCCACCATTATCTTTTATTCCTGCCGATCTCCTTTCTCAACGCCAGTGAACTGTCCACAAATGTAGACGTTTCTAGGAAGCACGTTTTTAAATTGCCACGTGGGCCTCATTTGGGGAATATCCACACCCACAGCCACGCCTCCCAGAAAGTCCTGAAATTCCTTTTGTCCAAACGCTGGGACCGCAACATGGGTCCGGTGAGTTTCCACCACACTCTCTCCAGACTCGTCTCCCTCACCTCCCGGCCTCTGGACGGCAGACACGCGTGTGAACACTCGTTACGTCCTACTCTGCACACACTGTCCCCTCGCCCTGGATGTCCCCCTGCCCCTCGGACACGTCTCAGGTTCAAAGCGAGGGCTGGCGTGCGGGGTGGAATCACCTCCGTTAGGACACTTCCTGGGCAGCATGGTAGTAAAACAGGCAAAACACTACCGACCCCCCGAGACTGCCACGGGCCCGGACGTGTGTGTAATTCACGGCATCCGGTACACAGCGCGGCACAGTACACATCGGCTGCACCCTCACTGCTGACCAGGCTCACTTTTAATTATTTTAAATTATGAGTCTCTCTTACTAGACTACGGGCTCCGTGAGGACAGAGACCGAGCACGGCGCTAAGCGTAAAGCACGGCTGATGAACGCAGGCTGCAAAAACAGGTCGACTGTTTCACTCAGCCGCTCAATAAGCTGCAGAATTATTTTACACGTGAAGTGTTGCTTTGGTCTTTCACTGACTCTAAGATTCAGTTTTCTTGCACAATTTAACTGCTCTGAATTGGGATGGACTGTCGTAGCTTGACCGGTGGCATTCATTCACGCTTTCATTATTCTTTCTTTTTTTAAAAAAAAATACATCTTTATTGATTTCAGAGAGAGGAAGGGAGGGGGGAGAGAGAGAAACATCAATGATGAGAGTCATTGGTCGGCTGTCCCCTGCACGGCCCCTGCTGGGGATCGAGGAGCCCGCCACCCGGGCCTGTGCCCCGGCCGGGAATCGAACCGCCACCTCCGGGATCCTAGGTCGATGCTCAACCGCTGAGCCACACCGGCCGGCCATTCTTTCTTAAGGGAACATAAAATAATGGTGTGTCTTACATTCCATTGGTTTTTTAAACTCAAAGAAGTGTGGCATCCCTCCTAGTGAGAGTTAAAAAATATCAGTTAAGTATCTGCATTGGCCAGAGCGGGCTGAGTGACAAAATAAACCACCGCAAGTCTCAGTGGCTCACCGAAGGTTTAGTGAGTCCTCACGTTCCAGCCTGAGGTGGCTCAGGGGGAGCTGGCTGTCTGCAGTCTCCCAGGGGCCTGTGCTTGTCCCACCTGGTGGCGTCCACGTCCACCGGGGCCGTGGCACCCACTGGACTTTCTCAATGACGTGAAGACAGAGCAGAGAGGACTCAGCGGGAGGCTTCGGAGACTGTCCTCGATGTGACATCCCTCGGGCAGGACTCAGCCACATGCCCCAACCTCAGGCTCAGGAAAGCCAGACATACAGCCAGGAGGGAGAAGACGCGGGTTTGCTAAGGACACAAAAATCTCTGCCGCGTGGCCACCACCACATGGGGCAACGTGGAAGCACGCCGTTTCCCAGTCCCACCCATGAGGGCTCGCAGCCCAGCCTCGGTTTCTTTAGCCCGCAGATATTTATTGACCGGCTACCAGAAGCCACGCCACACGCTAAACGGCGCGGAGCAGACAAGAATCGATCCGACCCGAATCCTTCTCTTGAGGATTTTTATCTTCTAAGAGGAGATAAAACAGGCACATAAATAAATAGCTGTAATAGCTCGGCCACGGCGGGCAATGCTGCCATGAACACAGGGCTGCATGTGTAGGCAACGGAGTGTGAAGTATTAGAAGCAGCTCTAAGGTCGGGGGCAATGGGAAGGGCCAGGAGAGGAGACTATGGAGCTGGGAGCTGGGAGCTGGGAGTTTGGAGGAGACGGGCCGGCCTGGGCTGGGCGGGAAGACTGCTCGTCGGTCGGAGCAGAAAGGTGCGTGGGTGAGGAACGGGCTCGACCCGAGTGCGCCGGAGATTTACCCCAGAGAGACACACGGTCTCCAAGGGCAGGAGAAAATCCCACTGGGCAGAAGCAGCCCAGGTAGAGCGTCTTCAGCAGCATGGTGAGGGACCCAAGGCGTTTTCTGAGTGTGAGCAGGGACGGCCCCGTGTGCCTCGATGGTTCCATCACTCAGCGGCCGTGTGAGGCCCCCTGCCCCCTGCGGTCTCCCTCCCTCCCTCCCTCCCAGGCCCGATGTGGGGGGTCATGTTCCACGGGCGAGGGGTGGGGAGCCTGCAGAGCTCCTCGTGGATTGCTGGCCAAGGGGGGCGGAGAGATGGAAAGTGTCCCAAGAACCAAGGAGACGTGGCCCAGGGTGGCGGGGAGGCCCTGCTGCCGCAGAACCTGGGCCCTGGGAGCTGTGGGAAGGGAGTGTCGCCTCTGGTTCTTCATGAGGCTGCGGCCCTTCACCTGCAGGAATTCAGCTGCTAAGTCTCCTTCCAACAAAGACTGTCCCCTCTTTGTCTCACAGCTACAGAAGCTTATCAGCCCCTTTTGTGACCTTTACAGGTTTATTTCTATTTAAATCACTCAATCTGGCTGGCGTTCGTCTCTGACAGCAGCAGCAGCCGTCCCTCTGGACGCTCTGAGATGCACAGGGTTTTAAATCTTCCGGCGCTGGCGTCCCCGAGACAGGACTCGCCGCCTCCTTCACGGTCAACGGGCTGAAGGGGCACCGCCGCCACCAGACAGCAAAAGGAGGCAGGGCTTCCCTGCGGCTCAGTCACCTGAAGCCCCACAGGGCCGGTGGCCCCAATAAGGAACCGCCGTAGGGGCACCTCCGAGGCTTTCACGGGGGCGTGAGCTGCGGAGAGGAACCCCGAGGTGCGACCCCCCCACGCCGACGCCTGCTCAGCGGCGTCCTCACAGCTCTCGGGCGGTTCTGGGAGTTAGCTCACAGCACCTCTGTCTCTAGAATTCTTCCAAATGCCAAGTTTCCACGTCGATAGCAGGAATGACCGCGATGTCAACACGCGACACCTATGGATGTTCGCCGTCTGCTCCGGAGCGCCGGCTGCTCTGGATTCTGGTTTTATGGGGTTTCACAGACGCATAAAACGCAGCCATTGGCCAAAGCCACGGTCTCAGTGATCCTAAGGAGTTCAATTTTCCTCTGGGTGGGGGTGGGGGTGGGAGCCAGAACAGTCCCAACCATGCAAGTCCCACCTGAAAACTTCCCGGGAGCTGGGATTTACATTCTTTCAAAGCAGCCCCCTGTTCAAGGCTCCGCGTTAAACCTGAAAGGAGCCGCCTGCCCAGCGAGGCCCCTGCCCGCTCTGCTAGCGCCCCCTGTGGGCAGGGGCCGAGGCCGGGCGTGGGAGCAGCTGGACGCTCCGGCTCCTGCCCGGGGCACAGAGCGGCTGGGAACGGTCAGCTCTGGTGGCCTCGGTCAGTGCCCGAATAAAGACAGTTTGACTGTCAGCGTCTCCTTTTTCAAACTGAGAACTGATTCTGAAAAATTCCGGTCTTCGGGCTGATTTCCCAGATCTGCCGGGAGGGTGTCCTCCCCCGCGCCCCCTCTTCCTAGCACCCCTCCTCCTCTCTCCGTTATCATCGGAAACCAACATAAATTTCCTTTCCGACTCTCTGCCTCCCTATTTCACCCACTGTTTCTTCCAGGGAATTTTTATCTGAAGATTCCTCTGTCAGCTGCTCATGGAGCCTGCACATCTCCACAGAAGGTAAGGTATATTCCGATTTATTCAAACCCAATCAGCAACCGTTAATGAATTCCTAAGGGCGGGAGATCAGTTATGTTCTATTTATATTTAATTAATTTCATGTTGCCTCACTTGTCTTTCATAATTACTCTAAGCCATTGGAGAAAAGCATATTACATACACAGTAATATTTTTATTAGCAAAAGAAGCCTCCCAGCTTTGGTTCCTCCACAAATTTTATTTCCTCCATGTAGAATCAACCCCATACTTGTTTTTGGTCGCAAATAAAACTCAGTTGTAAGGGATAGGGGTGGGGGGGGAGGGGGGCCTAATATGTGGTGAGGGAAGATGATTTGACTTTGGGTGGTGGGCGCACAGTGCATTGTACGATCTTGTATCATAGAAACTCACACCTGAAACCTATGTGATCCTATTAACCAATGTCACCCCAATAAATTTAATTTAAAAAATACAAAATAAAACATGGGGAAAAACCGCCTCAGTTGTGACTGTTTATTGCTCGCGCTTGCTCCCAGGTTGGCCTCTCTTTCTGGGCCGTGTGCTTCTTTGTCTCTCTGTGCTCAGTCTGCATGGCGCACATAGTAGGTGCTGCATATAGGTGCTGTTTTGTTGGAAAGATTGGATGAATGGATAAATTTTAGAAGCTGTGAAACTGGAGGAATACAGATTGTACGAGACGGATTGGGGAGGCGGGCTGGTTCCACAGGGAGCCATGGGACGTGGCAGATGGAAGACGCCCTGGCCCCGTGGAACTAGATGGTCAGTGTGACGAAAGCACCAGGTGATGGGTGCGCTGGGCACTAAGACTCTGGGACGGGGACAGAGGGGCCGGGCTGCGGGAGGAAAAGGCGTTTGGCCGGGGAGTGAGTGAGCACGCACAGAGGGGGCCGGGAGACCACAGTCAGGGCAGGGAGACCGTGTCTTTCAGAAGAGCTGTCAAACGGACAGAGGTTCTTCTTTTATGGACGTCTCAGGCCTCCCTTTGGTCACCTGGCCAGTTACTAATTTTCCTTCTCAATGAAGTAGGGAGACCATCCAGGTCAGGGTCAGCAAACTTTTTCTATAAAGGGCCAAATAGTAATTGTATTTTCAGCTTTGCAGGCCATACAGCCTCCAAAGAAAATTCTCAAATCAGCTGCTGTAGAAATAGCCACAGACTGTACGCAATGGTCCAATGAAACTTTATATACAAAATTAGGCATTGGGCATACTTTTGTGACTCCTGATCTAGGGACACAGACCACAGTCTGCACCTCTGGTCTTCCCTGACCCTGCTGTGCTTTCATGGCTTGCCCAATACATTGGTTAAATGTGAAATTAAGAGCTTTCTGTTCAGAATGAAACGAATCCCAACTTTACTCAGTTGCTAACTAAAATTCCTCAACAGAAAGCAACATTTATTTCCTATTAGCTACAAGTAAGTTAACACAATGTCTGAAATTCACTCATTAAAATATGTCCTATCAATATATCAAAAAGTTTAAACTACCGATAGTACATCTTTGCTAATTTTCCAAAGGGCTGAAGAGACAAAGAGAAGATGGTAGCTTGGACAGCTGAGCTGGGGGAGGTAGTAGACGTGGAGGCGGTAGGTGAAGGAAAGAGGCAGAAAAGGCTAATTGGAGAGAAAATCAGCTTTGCTGTCATTTGATTTAATGGTGGGTCCAGCTGGCCTCAAACTAGTCAGAGACAAACCGTTGCTGTGTGGGAGGCACTTCTATCAGCGATGACTCAACACTCTATGGCTCTGTTTGGCAAAATTTCTGAAAAACAATTTTTGTTTAAACATGGTTGACCACAGGGGGGCAAAAAAGAATTCTCAAAGGATTCTAATTGTGGTGCCACTCCACTGCTTGGTATAAAAACTCAGGCTAATAGAGTTAGTTTTCAGATCTAAATGGTGGTGTAACTGTGTGTATAAAACTGTCTCCTAATTATAAACATAGCAATAACATCTATAATAATGTTTATAGAGTCACTGTTGCTTTTGGAAAAAAGATAGACACCTTTTATGGACCAAAAGTTGAAAAACAGACCGCGGTAAGGGAGCTGAGCTGGAGATCTCCACACCGCAGGATGACCACAGGGAGGCAGCTGGGAGCCCAGGCTCTGTGGCGAGATAGGACCTGAGCTTTCCCAGTCCAGTCAGGAGCTGGAGTAAGAAAAATCCACAGTCATTCTCAGGACCACAGTCTACACTGCACTGCTGGGGAGCCGGGCAGGGGGCAGAGACAGCAAGACGTGGCTCAAGCCACATACTCGCCTGGGTAATTGGTAGGATTTAACTCCCGTAATGGTAATTCTGAGCTGCCAATACAAGGCTGTTTCTGACTAGGGACTTGGGGAATCTCAGTAGAGGCAACTATAAAAAGACTAGACACGGAGCAGTGAGTGCAGAGAGGGGAACAGAAAGAAAAGTGAGAAAATAAATACAAGAAAGTTGTTCATTTGATCTTGCAACTAAAATTCCATGAATGAAAATTAAGCTCACAATAGTTAGCCAACAAGTTCAATAAATGATAAAATTCATTACCAAGATTGTAGTCCTCTGAATGGGACATTAGAAGATATATGGTCTAAACCCTCAAAGACATAAAGGAAAATATAGTCACAGAGGACAGATATCATGGACAAAAATAGATGAGTAAAGGAGAGGAGATGATATATTTTTTTAATGTAGAGATTTGGGAAATTAAAAAATGTAATCATTGAAACAAACTCAGTAGATTGAACACAGCCAAGTAAGAATTAGTGAACTGTAGGAAAGGCCTGAGAACCTGACATATAATTCAGGAGAGACAGATAAAGAGATGGAAAATATAAAAGTTAAGAGACACAGAGGATAGAATGAGAAACCTAACCTACCTATATTAGGAGTTCCAGAAGTAGAAAATAAAGAAGAGAGAATAGCAGAAAGATAATATTTTAAGAGATAAGTGTTTTCCGAAGTGAAGATAAAAAATCAGAAAGGCCCACAACGAAGTGAAACACAAAAATAAAAACAAGTCCACAGTTAGACCCAGAATAAACAAAATGTCGACATAAAGAAATAGAAATTCGTAACTGTTCACATAGGGGGAAAATAAGACATATTATCTTCAAAGGGGTGAAAATTAAGTTGACAGAAGACTTTTCAGAAGCAACAACAGATGTCCTAAGATGGCACAGGGAAAATGGCTCTCTATAGGTAACTCCATAAGTAGCTATCATTCAGAGTAAAGGCAAAATAACTAAGTTTATCACCCATATATAATTGCTGAATGAAGAATTAATGAACTAGTGAACCAGTGAATTTCAGGGTTGATACCCTGCAAATATGAATGCAACCAAATTAACGACTGACTCTCAAATCAATATTAACAATCACCAATTATCATAAAATTAGTGGAAATAATTAAATGATTATCTTGGTAAGTGGAAATAACAACAACCTAAAAAAAGGGAGGAGCAGTGTTTGGAGGGTAAATCATGCTAAGACATTTTAGGAGTAAGAGAAAAACAGCAAAAATCTCAGGCTTTGTTAGGAAAATTTGAAATTAAGTCAGATTGTTGAAGATTTTAATAATGACACTAAAAGAATAGAAATACAAGCTATAAGGTCTCAACTAGGAGAGGGAGGGAAGAAAGGGGGGGGGAAAGAAATGTTATCAATTTAAAAAAATAAGGCTGGAAAGAATAAAGAAACGAAGGAAAATTATGAAAAAGAGAAAACACAAAATAAGGTGGCATAAATAAACCTCCTAAGTAAATCAGTAACCACAATAAATGTAAACAGACTAAATACACCAATTAAAAAAAAGTTGACACAACTGCATATTAAAAAACGTGCAAGATCTAGATTTACCAGGGTATCCTGCAAAGCAGAAATGCAACTTGGGTGCCTGTTTTATTATTTAGGATTTGAATGACTTCAGTACGACTTAGGGACACAGGAAACCAGAATTAATCAAAGCAGTTAATACCACTGAATTTGTCAGCACATGACTAAGCTATTCTGTTTTTCAGGAGACTGGGACTGGGTCCTTCAGCTGAAATCCTCGCTGTGCCGCTCGGCTGTGTAACCCAGAACAAATTAAGATTTAATTATTCAAAGTGTATGTATACATTATTTTGGGGACACCCTATATTTCATACAATCCACTTCATAGGGTTGTAGGTAGAATGAACTTGGATGATAAATTTAAAGAGTTTATTAAGGTTCAATTTATGTTAGCACCCCTCCCCCCCTTAACTCTCCAAAGTGCCCGACTTTGGGGTCATGTTAAACTATACACTTGACTTGATGTTTCTGTAAAGAAGTAAACTCGGAGGTCGCAAAGGCTCGTTTAATCTCAGCCCCCATGTGGAGATGGGGCTGTACCTGGAAGCTGTACAGAAGCTCCAGGTGATCCCCGAGATTCTGCATGTCTCGCGAGCTCTCGTGTGAGGTCCATGCTGACGCTCCGTGGGCCACACTGGACGCAAGTTCCAAGGGCCCAGATGCTGACGGCGGAACAGACTTCAGAACCCGAATCTCCACTAATACGCAACGTGCCCCTCACCCCGCGACTCGCTGCCTAGTGAGGAGGGGAGTCTGAATGATGCCACCCCAGGGCCCCCTTAGTGACCTTCTGCCAACGGAAACCCATCTCTAAGCGTTTCAGCGGAAAGCGAGTGGCGTTCAGAGCCCCTCTCTCTTGTCATGACTGACGCTGGGACTTGGAACCCGTGTAATGGGAACCGACGTCCAAACGCGCCTGATGGTTGGGTCTGAAGCCCGAGCTCTTAGTCAATTTTATTTAGGCAACAGTCTTCCTCTCCCCAAACGCTTCTGCTTCTGGGATCTGAATAAAGCTCTCATACCCTTGGGCTCAACTGCCAGGGCTGTTCTCACACTAATTACTAAAAAAGAAAGAAAGGGAGAAACACTGAAAATTTGTTCCTTAAGTGCTAACTTCTTAGATTTATGGATTCAATAAAAAAACGCCTCTTCCACTTTTCAGGGCCTGTGCTGATTTATACGGGCTCTGCTGGCACAAAAATTAGATTAAAAATTTTTATTGAATCTCGTCTGAAATGCTTAAACTGGAAGGGAGACTTCAAGGAAGAAAACGGAGTCTCCCCACTTCCTCACTGGACTCGGCTTCCCGGTGGACGTCTGGACGTAGCCCGGTCGGCCCAGCCCACGGGGGGAGAGGTTTCTTCTCTCGTTCGTCATCTCCGTGGAATTACGGGACCTGCGTGGTATTTCGCGGCACTGCAGCCCGATCCCATCTGCGGAGACGGGTGTGAATCTTTCAGGATCCCCGCAGCGAACCGAGCTCCTCCTGACTTGCTCAGCAATGAGAGTTATCGGGAGGCTCCTCCCGTGAGTCCAGGAGAGCCTGTTTGTCGGAGCTGGAAATTCAGGTTTCTGGGCGGCCGTTTCCCGCAGCTCTGACTCCAGCCGGTGTCCACGCGCCCTGCTCGCTCCGCGTGAGCTCAGTGTGCTCCCGGGGCGCCGCGGCCCCCCGCACCTAGACCAGCACCCGCCGACGGACGCCGAGGAGCCGGGACGGTGCCCTCAGGAACGCTGCGTCTCCTCTTTGTTCCAGCCGGGACTCCTCCGGGCTTCGCTCCGAGGTGATCAGGACCCTTTGGTTTTACTCTCCCGTGGCCGGCGCCCAGCAAAGTGTGGAATTGGTTTCATTACCTGCGAGACGGTGGCGACGTGACTCGGGCGGTGATGCGCTTCCCGTGAGTCTCCTGCCACGCAGGCGGTTGGTTATACATATAAAAAAATTTTTTTTAAAAAGAAGTTATTTTCAGGTATGTCCTGGAATAACATCGCCTCTGTTGGGCTGCCTAAGGCGACGGGGAACTGAGGCGAGGGTGGGGCTGCGTCCTGCATCGGGGGCAGGATCGCGGTGCAGAAACGACGTCTGTTAGGACAGCGGGGTGTTGAAGGCGACGCTGCGGCTGCTTTTGCTAAAAAATTAAGACCGGCTGGAACAACACAGTTGTCAAGGTGGGTGAATGGGCGGCCTGTGGCGGTTTCATTAATGCGAGCTGGGGTATTATTTTAACAGGAAGAAAAGGTTCACTGTGGAAATTACTGAGCCGAAATGTTGGTGTCTGTTCTTTGCTTCTGGAGTTCCACCCCCTCCCCGGGGCTCCCGCCTCCAGGTGGAAACACCCCTGCTGCTTCTAGTCTCTCATGCAGAAGAGTGAAGGCCAGATTTGGGGGGATTTATTTTTGGTAAATAATAAATTTATTTATCAAAATAAATGGCACTTCTGAGGTCTGGTGTTACGTGCACTCTGAATAGTAAACACTGCCAGAGCGGTTGTGTATACACCACTAGCGAGTCAGAAGTATTTTAAAGTAAAATAAAAATAAATACCCGCTCCTGCCTGTGAAATGCACTGGTCGGTCGTCCCGGGACGAGTTAAAGGCCTCGTTTCCTGATCTGCCCCCTGGGCTCACTGTCCCTGTACATTGAACCCGCCCACGGTGAGGCGCTGGGGGGATGCTGGCTCCTGGGGGGGATGCTGGCTCCTGGGGGGCACAGCGGGCTCTTTAGATCCTGTTCTGCTGAGATCTCTGCCCGCACCCAGCCTGGAGGCCTTGGCAGCCACCCAGGGGTGGGAGGGGTGGGGAGGCAGCCGCTTCCTCCTGTGTGGTCCCGGGGGGTCCTCCGACGGGACGAGACCCTGCCTGCTGCTCACAGCCCGTCTCCGGCCCTGGACTTGCCATTTCTCAAAGCTGATCTTTCTCAGTTTGTTTTTACCCCGAGATTTTATTACCAGTAAAACTATAAATATCAGAAGGAGCAGGGATTTACTCTGCGAGGATATTGCCGAGTTAATCTCTGAGACAGCACAGCCCTCGGTTTCCAGCGGGATGGACGGGGCATCTGTCCATCGCGGGGGGGGGTTTTCTGGGAACCGCTGTTGCTGCCCATTGGGCCCGCGTGTGGCTCCGTCACCCCCTAAACGTGCTGGTACGACCCCGGAGGAGGTGGCATGGCTGGCCTGCGTTCTTAATTTAAGAGCCCGTTTCTAATGATCGATCTTTACATCAAAGGTGCCGGTTTTTACACTTCGACTTTAAATACAGATCGAGCAGCACTTCTCGCTCGGGCGTCTTTCCCACCCGACATTTAATTTATTATGCTTTTCATTTAAAGCTTGAGACAGGGGACCTGTTAGTTTATGAAGAGAAACAGATACTTTTTTTTGACGGGCTGAACGCTGCTGGGAGGAGGCAGGAGACCGGAGCTGAAGCCTGGATGGGCCAGTGGGTTTCGGTGAGTGACAAGGCCGCTGCGGTCACTGAACGCTCGCTGGATGCGACTGCCAGAGGTCATCTTACCCACGTGGAGAAAAGGGAGGGGAGGGGACTCTCCCATTTGCAACTGGGGGGACTGAGCCTCTTACTTTTAATCCGTATTAACTCTCACCTGTGCAGTTCTGCAAAAAGTCATCGTTTGGCTTCGCAGCCGCCGGCCAGCACTCGGGTGTGTGACCCTCCCGTCCGGGCGTCGCTGCACCTGGTGCAGGCGGGCACCTGAGACGAGCTGCGCCCAGGTGGGGGCGGGAGCGACGTGCCCGGGTCAGCTGGCTGGGGGGGCCGGCTCCCCCTCCCGGCTCCAAGTCCTGCTTCACCTCAGTCAGGTGCAGCCTCGCCGGCTGGTCCTTGGACTTCTACAAGGACGTTCGGATTTACATTCCACGGGAAAATTATAAGTGAACAGCTAACGTCTGAGAACGTACTAGCCGCAGGCCCTGCGTTGTCTTTCCGTAGGCGGTCTGCTCCTCCCTCGCTCTTTTCTTCGGGAGGCGGCGCTGCTGTTACCATCGCTGTGCTCACGGGGGACCCGGTTCGGGGAGCCTGCTGGGTCGGGCCTTGAGGCTCGGGCCTGTTGGACCCTGGAGCCCAGGCCCCGGCCGCAGAGCCCTCTGTCTTGGTTTTCCACGGCTCCTCCGACAAGTCACCACAAACTCGGCGGCTTAAAAGAACAGGGACGTTTATCCTTCTGTTCGGAGGTCAGGAGTCCCACGTGAGCATCGCTGGGCTGACACCGAGGCGGGGCAGGGCTGTGTCTCCCGGGGCTCTGGGAGGACCCCCCCCTTTCCAGCCTGGCTCCGGCCGCAGTCATTGGCTCCCGCGGGTCCTGCGCTGTGGAGGCCGCGACCACCCTCAGCCACCTGCTGCCGGAGTCTGTGGTCGGCGAGGACTCCACCCGCCGCCCTGACTTCCCTTCTCCCTGCGGCTCAACATTTCACAGGTTCCGGGGATTGGGACGCGCTGGGGGGCCTCATGCTGCCCCCCCACTGTCCCCTCTCTGTGCACGGACGGGAAGGGCCGGCGAGGCGTGGAGGGCGGTGCTGCATTCCCACCGTCGGGAAACGTCACCCGAGTGTCCCGGAGCGAGTTCCGAAACCACCGGCTACAAAACAGCCTGGCCGCTGACCGCTTGCTCTCCCTGTCATAAGCGAAGCAGTCGGGGGCCCTGCCCGTCCAGGGGGCTCGGTCAGCAACTTCCAGGACAGAGGGACACTGGACAGGTTAACAGGCTCGCAGGTAATACCACAGCGTCTGCGCCGGGAAGCCTGAGAGGCGTGGGCTGCGTGGAGGGGACACGGGTCAGGGAGGGGACCACGGGTCAGGGAGGGGACACGGGTCAGGGAGGGGACCACGGGTCAAGGAGGGGATCACGGGTCAGGGAGGGGACACGGGTCAGGGAGGGGACACAGGTCAGGGAGGGGACACGGGACAGGGAGGGGACACGGGTCAGGGAGGGGACCACGGGACAGGGAGGGGACACGGGTCAGGGAGGGGACCACGGGACAGGGAGGGGACACGGGTCAGGGAGGGGACATGGGTCAGGGAGGGGACACGGGTCAGGGAGGGGACACGGGTCAGGGAGGGTCCCCGCTGTAAATGGAGGAAACTGCAGCGTATTTGCAGCTGACGGGAAAGAACTAACGGGGGAAACCGATGTGCAGACGGGGCCGTCGCCGAGCCGTACTCTCCAGCAGGGGCTGCAGGGCCACGGACAGCGGCAAGGCCACAGCGCGCGTGGCTCAGGTGCCACCACCCGTCACGTGACAGGGACGTGTTCTCATGACTCCTGCGAGCTTCCGACAGGCGGCCCCTTGACGTCGGGGCACCCACGGCCCTCGCCCGCCGCGCCCGGGGAAGCAGGGGAAGCGGGCGGGAAGAAGGCGCGGAGGCCGCGGGCCCCTCGTGGCTCGTCCGCGGCTGCCGCTCGGGCCGAGGCTCCCTCCCCGGGCCTCCACCGGAGCCAGCGGGCAGCACTGCAGAGGCTCCCCGTTTCCTCTCGGGGGTCCCCTGCCCCTTCCCGGGATGACAAACTAACCCCTCCGGAGGGCGTCCCCCACACCGGCGACGCTCACTCCCTCGCCCCTTCCCGTTAAGAGACGGGGGCGCCCGCCTCCCGAGTGGCGGGACTAACCTTATGTCACAGCTCCGCTAACGCAGGAGAGCTCCGAGAAAAAGAAAATCTCCTGACACATTTTTCAAGACTCCTGGAAAAACTGTGTAAAGAACCAGGAGAGCCTGACAGGAAATGAAGACAGCTCCCTGTTCTGTCTCTTCCCTTAATTGGAAACGCTGTTCTATAAGCAGCTCTATTTTATTTTCATGTACCGCGGAGAGGACCGGGGTGGGTTGATTAAACTAGAAAATGCTTCGCGGGTGTTCTAGCACTGCTGAACTGTTTCCGAGCCCACGGGGTGGACGCAGAGGGTCCACAGAGAGCCTGCGGGGCCCGAGGGGTGTCTGATCCAGGCTGAAACGGGAACCTTCGGCTCTGACTGGACTGTTCCCAAACACGAAATGAGCGGAACATAGGATGCCATTCAAAGTCGCCATTTACGTCTTGTTACGTTGCAGCTGTTGATTTTTCATCCCTAACAGCCACGGCCTAGTTGGTTGCTGATCCATCCACCCCACGGAGCGAGCGTTTATTCAGCATCCACGTGGTGCGAGGCGTCCTGCTCGACCCCAGGACGGAGAGATTAGCCGGTGTGGCCCCTGACCTCGCGCAACACGCGATCTAATCTTCCCACCCTCCCGACGGCTCTGGCTCAGCTGTGTTCTCCTAAAGTTTATGCCCACCTCAGGGTGCGGTGCAGCAACCCTCGGAGCGGGGCCGTATTTGGGAACAGGGTCTTTGCAAATGTAATTCAGTCCAGGTGAGGTCACAGTGCGCTTGGGTGGGCCCTACTCCGACGACGGGCGTCCTTAGAAAAGGGGGGGCAGCTGGACACACACACAGGGGTATGAAGAAGCCAGGTGAGGACGGGCTCAGGTTGGGGCTCTGCTGCCACGTGCCACGGAGCACGAGGACAGTGGCGACCACCGGAAGCGGGAAGAGGCCGGGAGGGGTCCTCCGCGGAGCCCCCGGGGACAGCGCCGCCTGGCTGACGCCTTGATCTCCGATCTCCAGCCCCCAAGCTGTTAGGACACTTCTCTTGCTGGCAGCCAGCCGGTTTGGAGTAACTGGTTAACGCAGTCCTTGCTGTCCAGCAGGGATTTATTTCCCTGTTGGTGTAGCTACGTCGCCCCTAAATAATTCTCTCCTCTCACTTTTTTCTTTTTGCAAAATCATTCCAGTTTAAAAGAAATGCCCATGAGGACAGCTTGCGCTGGCTGGATAGTCCCATGTATGTGTGTTCCAGTATTTCACACATGGTTAGTCCCGAGAGAAGGGAAAGTGTGTGTGGGGGGGACTACATGGAAGGAAGGGGGGGAGAAGGCTCTCTCCTGAATTAAAAATAAAAATGATCTAACCTATGCAAGCATTTATGCTTTTTTCTGTTGCCCAGGTTCCCTAACAGGCCCTTCTCTGTTCTCGCCTGTCCTAGTTTGAACAGGTTTGAGAATCACCAGCTACGAATGTTCTGCTCTATGCAGACCTGCCTCTGGACGCAAGAGACACACACGCACAGTAACGGACGGAGCCCGACCTCCTTCGCTTCCGTGAGAGCAGCGCTCTCCGCCTCGGTGGTTGCTAGGTAATGCGATTTTAGAATAAACGCATTTCTTATCTCCAAATCAATAACTGTGCCGTGTTAATTTAGAACATGATCTCCATGGTCACCAACAATTACCGCGAGGATCTGCTTTCCCTGAAGCTCCATTTGCACGAAACGCGTCCCTGCCCGCGTGCTCCCGAGCGCTCACCATGCCTGACGCCGGCGGCTGGGCCGCCCGGCTCGCTCCTGGCCGGCAGAGCTGGCGATTGAGACGCCTCCCGTTTCGTGCACAGAAAGGAAATATGGCTTAGCTGGCTTCTGTTTATGGAGATGTGGCCAAGTAGGGATTTTATTTAAGAAGCCCTGATATCATTTTCCTCCCATCTTTGCTTCTCACAAAAAAGTATTTGGAATTCAGGGAAGAATTACCCGCGATTGGGTTAAAAACAAGCCAACCGCCACCACCAACAAGGCCTCCAGCTTCTCGCAAGCCCTGTGCCCCTCGCCCTGTTCACACCCCACGGCTCTTCCACTGCGAGAGCAACAGTCCCAGAGACGCTCTTTAAGAAGGGAAACACCCCCCTGAACGGAGGCAGAAGCACTTGATGAGTGGGGGGAATGGGGAAGGGGTCTGACCCGAGGGTATCTCCGACCAACTGCTGACCAACCACTTGTATAGAAGTTCTGTTAACGCGGAAAAATTCCACTCTCTCTAGAAACCAATGGAAAAAATATCCTCTGGTCAGGATTAACAAACATACAAACAAACAAACACGAGTTAGGTGGGTAAGGCCTGCACTTTAGGGGTGAGATCGTGCGACACTTGTCTTCCCCCAACTGGCGTGTTTCACTGAGCATCTCGCTCCCCAGGTCCCTCCAGGCGGTTGCAAAAGGTGAGGTTTCCTTAAACTGAGCCACGGACACCAGGCTGACCTGGGAAAGTGGGATCGTTCGGGAGCACGACACGCAGGACGGAAAACCAGGAGGCCAGTGTCTGGGGAACGAGCCCAGGAGGCAGCCGGTCATGCCAGAGACGCGCCCTCTGGGACCCCAGGGCCCTCTGCGCCGGGAGCCGAAAGGACGCCTGGCACGTTTCCTACAGACACACTTCCTCCCATTCCCGTGTCTGCTCCGGGGCCGCCAGTAACCTCCACGGGCTCTGTTGGCATCTGGCGACGATCTGGCTCAGTAACTTAAGTCAAATTGTCTTTTTCTCCCTGTTTTAATAACGATTCTACTCTCCTCTCCTCCCTGGAAGCTGGAGAAGGGACAAAGAAAAAAACCCCACAAAAAACCCTCCGAAGCTAAGTCTTAGATTTTTTGAAAGAATCTATTTTGGACTCGCTTTAAAAATCCATCCGTTTTGATGAATATAATCGGGTGAGTGTCTGGAGCCAGCCCAGGAAATCTGCGAAGCTCCCGGCCGCGTCTGGGACTCTCGGAGAGACAGTCCTCCCGCGCCCCGGCGGACAGCAGCGAGATTTATGCGCCCACCTTCCACGAGTGTGTCTCCCGCACGCGCTGCGGGGGAGCCGGGCAGCGAAGGGGCACCGTCCGACCTTCTGCTCTCGGTAAATGTTTGCCGTTGGAGATATTTTCCTATGTATGTGTCTCATCGAGTCTCTTTGCTTTGTGATGTGTTCTCCTCCTGGGAGGCTGGCGGTGTAAGTGGCTGACAAAAAAGCTAATAAATCCGGGGTTAATAGGGCTCTAGACAGCGGAGTACAGAGCACGGGGAGTCTCAGCGGCACAGCCTTGCTGGAGCAGGAACCGTCAACAGCAGGCCCGGTGACTGCCAAGGGCAGGCCCCGGCTCCGGAAAATTCCAGATCAGTTTCAATTCCCTGCGGCAGGTGCCTCTCCCCTGGGTGCGAAGTTGGAGAGCCGGGAGCCACGGAAGGACGGCTCTGGGTGGCGTGTCCGCGTGGCCGGGGACGGGCGCAGTGCGGGTGGAGCACCTTGAGGGGGTCAACCATGCGGGAGTGGACGGAGGGCCTTCGGACCCCATGTGCCCTGCACCCGACGTGCTCGTATGAAGACCTGGCGTGGTGGCACCTCACGCGTTTCGTAACCCTTCGCCCTCACGTGGCGTTTGAGGCTCGGTGGCAGAGGTGCCCTCCCTCCCTGCGGGAAACCGGTGCATTTAAACCGCAGCGGCTTGTGGTGGAGCCGCGTGGGCGAGGGGGCCTGTGGGGGGGCCTCTGCGCGGGCAGATCCACGGGCAGGAGCTTGGCTGGACTCAGGCCTACACCGTCTGCCCCAGGGCCTGCGTTTACCCCTTAGTCAGTCATCCCAGGTCTCGCCAGGGCTTCATACCTAGTGTTGGAGACGTGAGGGCGACTTCCTGCCCTCTCGCCCTGAGTACAGCAGCCCACCGGCTCCCGCCCACTGCCTGGCAGGGTGCCTTCCACATTCCAGAAACTCAGTGACCACTGGGTGAAGAATCGATTCTCTTATTTTGCTACTGCATCCGTCTGTGGTTTGGCTGTCCCGACACTTAACCAAACAATCTATTAGCTGAGGGTCAATATGTCGATGCATCAAAAGCCTTACGAAGCTCAGGGACCATCCCCTTCAGGCCGCCTCGCTCCCGCGCCCCCTGCCGGCCGAGGAAGGACGTGGACCTGGGGGTCAGGGAGGACTTCACGGGCTGCTTTGCAACAACTTAATAACCTCCAGGATCTTACAAACTGATGTTGTTGTTTTTTTTCCTTAACGAATTACCCCAGAAGCGTTCACATTTGAGAGCCAGACCGACTGCTGCATAATTCAGGAGTCAGTCCCCGTGCTCTTCTCGTCGTGAGGAGCAGCCAATTAATTTCCTTTGGACATTTTGGCAAATCTGATCTGAATGGCTGAGCCCCTGGCCTGTTTTAAATCTGAAACCTCAAGTCCTGGGGTAGGAGTGATATTCTGTCTCGGACAACAGCAGCCTTGGTAATGAGAAGCGGAACAGAGCAGGCGTGAGACGTGCCCAGGGGAGCCCCCCCCCGTTATTCACGTCCCGTCTTCCCACAAGGAGCGTCCGCCCTGCGTTCTGACTGCCTCTGAAACGCGTTTTCCATGCCTCCCGCTAAGTTGGTCCTGGGTATTGGAAGTGTGGGCGCCGGCTGAGGCCGTGGGAGCTAGAGGCTGGGTGCGTTTCTGTTCTGAAGGGTGACGTCCTTTCTGAGCCGTGTTTTCCTCACTTGTGAAACCGGGCTAGGGACGGACCATTTCAGAGCAGGCTGGGCTCTCTTGGCTTCCAAGAAACAATTTGAAACCATCTCTGCTCTCCCGCGGGTCCCTGGCTTGTGGCGGCATCCGTCCCATCTCTGCCCCGTCTGCCCATGGCCGCCCCCGCCCGTCCTGCGTGGCTCCTAGAGGACACGTGTCATTGGATTTAGGCCCCCCCCAGATCATCAGGGATGATCTCATGTCAAAAACCTCAACTCAATTCCACCTGCTATGCCCCTTGTTTCCTAACGAGGTCCCGTTCACGGGTCCCAGCACAGGGACACGTCTTTTCCTCACTTCGCCCTGCGTCCAGCTCAGGAGCCCCTCCTGTTTGAGACGCACACACCTGAGGACACCCAGGCTATCTCCCCGGCCTGGTGGCCATCTCTCTGCTCCAGAGGCAGAAGACACCCTGCCCAGGGCTGGGCTCTCTTGCTGTGGCTGAGCTTCTGATCGAGTAGACACAGCTTAAAGGTCCACAGAAGCCCATGGATTTTTTTCCAGGTTGTAACTGGGGCTTCTGTGATAGTGATTTTGTGGCCAAAATCATGCGGTTTCCACAATTCCCCTTTTCCTCCTCAGCAGGGAGGGAGACACGGCTGCGTTTTGCCCCAACCTGCACCCAGTAAGGAGAAGGTACACTGACTGCCGCTCAGAGGGGAGCCTGCGGCGTAAATAAGTTGGGACTCGAGCATCATCATCTTTCTTTCCTTCGCCGGCTCACGTCGGTCAATGGGCGCAGCGGAAAGATCCTCACGCGGCCCTGAGCTGGCGTAGTCCCTCCGCTCGCTCCACGCCCGGCGTAAATGATGAAACAGAGAGCGGGCCTGAGCGGAGCCCCAAACCTGACCCGCAGATCAGAAAAGTGCTAATAAGTGGCCATCCGTCCGTCAGCCAACAAATGGTTTAATTTTCACTCCATGAAGGTTTCACGCTTAAAGGGGAGACGGGTAATTAAGACTTCATGTTTCAAAATATTAAATATTGATTTGTAGACGTAGCAGCAGGCACAGAACTCTCCTGAGGAATGACAACCACCGTCTCGAAGATTATGAAAGATTTCATTCCTCTCGGTAGAATTTAGCATTTATTTCTTATTTAAAAGATGTGAGATGAGAGCTGGTAAAATATGTTGAGGAGACAGCTCAGAGCCGGGCAAATGGATGTCGTGTCCGCGGCGTGGCCAGCTGCAGTTCAAATGGAACCGTTTTCGCTGGGTTCATATTGGCGTTTGGTTTATTGAAGTGTCAGGAGGTTTATAAGCTCTTCAACTCGAGTTTTGATTGTTTTATCCAATACTGTCACTTCTTATCAGTATTAAAGGCAGGAATCAAAGACAGGGCCTGGAGGGGGGCCTCCGGGGTGCTTGCGGCTGTCACAGAGGGAACGCTGGGGCCCTGGCGACGGGCCCTCTTTCCCGACACCCCAGGCTAATTAGGGGGATTTTTATAATAGGCGTCGCCAATTAGTTAATACGTTTCCTGATCAGACACTCCTGTGTCTCACCCCAGAGGAGCTGCCTCAGTGAGCAGGCGCCGGGCTGGGACGCGCGGTCGGGGCCACGGGGAGATGCCACTGCGACTGTCACAACAGGCCTGTGGTTTCCCCCGACCCGGGGTCAGGAACACCTGTCACGGCAGACGATCGGAGCAGCCCGGGCCAGACGTGACATTCAGACCTCACGGGCGACTGCCACCGGTGGCAGAGACTGTGATGGGCGGTCTCCCGGCACCTCGAGGAGACGGTGTCTTCCGGAAGGTTCCCTCCGCTAATGAGCCCTTCTGGTGGAGGGGCTGTGCCAGGTAAAGAGAGAGGCGCCAGGCTGATGGATGTGGGGAGGCCACAGAACCACCCAGAGGCCGTGGGGATCCCCAACACGTAAGATTTAGAAAAACTGCACAATCCCCAGTGTGGCCACAGCCTTCTCACAGATAAATCTGAGTTTCACCTTTATTTACACCACTTAATGCGCTTCCACGCGAACAAGCACGCTGTCCAACATCGACGCCAGGAGGTCTGTTGGGACAAGCTCCCAGCTGATAAAGGTGAGCTCCAAGGCGGGGTTCTCCGGCCACGTGAGGCCGCGTTTGCTGGGCGGCGCGGGGAGGGGGAGAGGGGAGAGGGGTGCCGGGAGGCGGTGTGTCCCTGGGGGGGACTCGGCCTGCAGCCTCTGACACCCCTCCTCGGTTTGGCTCTGAGCGGCCTCTCCGCTTTCCTCCCCTGCAGGACCCCCCCAGGGGCTTCTGCTTCTCCCTCCGGTTCTGCAGGAAGTGACAGGAGCGGGACTTAAACACTCAGAACTCGCACTGAAGTTGTTATAAGTTGTATCCCCCCCACTGAAGAAAACGTGATGTCGGGCAGGTTGCTCCGGGCGCTTCCCCCGCGTCCTCGGATGGAGGTGGGTTATGTGTCACGTCCCAGACAGGCCGCGAGGAGACAGCGCGCCGCACGCTCCCGAATCGTAGCCACGGTTCTCCAGCGGACGGCCCTGGGATCCCCACGCCCCGCAATCTGCTCCCTACTGATTTTTTTAAAAAAATAAGTTGCAGTGAGGGGCTTCAGGTTTGCTCATTACGGAGGCTGGGAAAGAAGCCACCTTGGTTCAAGTTTCTGTGCTGAACGTTTGCGCTCCCTCCGTCCGAAGTTCCCAGCGCCCGCCGCGTTGGCGGCTCCAGGGCTCGGCTCCGGCCAGGGGACGGGGTCTAATGAGCGCCCTGTGGTCCAAGACGTCGGTTTCTTCAGCAGATATTATCTGGGAGCTCCATGCGGGAGCGCAACGTGCAGACTCACAGCCATTTTATTTTGTTCATTGGACAAGCACATTTGATTTCAGACTAAAAGTGCCTTCGCAGTTCCCGCTGACGTCCCCACGATGGATCTCAGGGCTTTCTTCTGCTTCCCGTGAGACACTCAGAATCTGCGGGGGGAACACCGCGCGGGGCTCTGCGCACAGGCGAGGCCGCGGGAAGCGGAGACGCGGGCTCAGGGCCTCTCGGGTCGCCGCGGTCCCTCCTTGACACTCCCCGAACCTGGCGAGCGGCTGCTGCTCTGAACACACTCAACCTGACCCCGTGACGACGAACCTTTATACTCTCCCGCGGAAATCCACGGGCTTTCTTTGCATTCTGAGTGGATCTTTTACTCTTGCATGATTTTTAGAAAACTGTGCAATGGTCGCCTGGGAATATAGATTCCATGGCAGAAAACTGCACTTACCGAGATCACCTCCGATTCCATCCAAAGACCTTCAGGTGCTGGGACGCTGTCAAGCTCATCACTGTGGATACAAGTTTTTCCAGATTCCAATTTTCGTGTGAAATCTTTAATTGTATCCATGGCAATGAACCTGGTCAGCTGCCTTTCTTGAAGTGATAGGTTCTTTTCACTTTTTCTTGGGGGTGGGGGGGGTCCCCAAATACACAAGCTCGAGTGACCACGGGTTGCCCATCAGCATTATGAAAACAGTCCAGACCTTGCCGACGCCCTGAAAGGCTGAGAGATCCCAGCGTCGGGAACCGCTGGCGTGGAGGGTACAGGGACACGGCTATGGGGGACGGTGGGAAGGCTGGAAGGAAATGACTTTTCCGGGATACGAGCCAAGTAATAAAAGAGTAAGCACCCAAGGGCGTCTGAACTCACGGAGTGGCTGAAGACTCTCGGACGCCCATTGAGTGGCCTCTGAGGACATTTCCTACCTGCGGTCTTGACCTGGGTGTTTTCAACTTACCAGCATCTACAGGGTGTTCCCCCAAAATGTATACATACTTCGAACGATTATAAAGCCACTGTTTATTAACATACGGTTCATTGTCAACATTTAAAAGAATCTACGGAAGTGAATAATTTTTTTTGGTCAATAGCCTGTTTTCAAACTGACGACTGTTCCGGTCCAGGCCCAGCTGCTAACACAAAGCAGTGGAATCACAAATACCAGGAATCATTTCGTGCGGTGTCTGTGCTCCCTCCATGCATCAGCTGTTGCTGGTTTTGTACCCTAAACTTTACCTTTTACGTATCCCCATAAATAAGTCTAGTGGGTAGATTTTCTTTGCTCAAAGCTTAGTCTGGCTTCACCTATTATTTCAAATCAGTTAAAGCTGAAAAGGAGTGAAAATTAAGTGAGTTATCAGCTGTTAAAGTGTGTGTACATTTTTGGGGGACACCCTATATTTCTCCAGGCAGAATTTAAGGGGGTGAATGGGAAATGGTAGGAAGAAATTACACGCATGCAGCTGAAAACAGATTAAAAAATAAAAATCCTACAAAACAAAAGGTCTTCAGGAGCCAACTGCAAACCTATAAGCTCCGGAGAGCGGGGCTCCAGGGGAGTGTTGACAGAGGTGGGACCAGAGAAGCAGGAGATGGCTGCTCCTCGGTAATTAAAACTGAACCGAAGACACGAGGGATGCCAGCTGCCACCCAGGACGCTCTGTTCGCGTTTACTCTACAAATCTCCTTCCACGGGGGGGTCACGGCTCGAACTGCAAATTCACTGCTGGTGGAAATCCCTCCCCTCTCTGCCGGCCTGGGTCGCACAGGGAACGCTGCCCGGGTTTAGTTTAGTTGTCTAAATACTGGAGGGCAGCCTGGCGATAAATCAACTTTATACGCAATATTTTTCTTCTCTGTATATCTCCAGCCATCTCGAGACACTAAAGGTTTCTTGCACTGGGGTAGAATCCTGTATAATACGTAGATCGCTGATAAAAATATAATTTTGTGCTGTGAAACAGATTAATAAGGAAGAATATTACTAGCCATTCATCTTTCTGCCTCCGAGGCAGAGAATATCTTCCAGAGAGATAGCAGCTGATGTCATTTAAAAAACGTAGCGGTAATTTCCTTACCAAGAGTATTGCCCCACCCACGGAAAGTTGGGTAGAAAATGATCCTAAGCCTCCCATTTCATTCACCCTCTGCAATCTCCCCGATGTCACTGTTTCTTGAAGCGCAATGAAGGTGTATTGCGCAGAATCTCCGCATAGTCCAACATGCAGATGTTCCTGGGACCAGGTTAGCATTCGGTGGTATTTCCTGCCAGGGGATTTTGCAAAGGGCGTGGCTGTGCTTAGGGACTGCAGGAAGGATGTCACCTACGGGGACACAGAGTTCCTCTGACATGAATGAAAACATGGGCTCTCAGTGGAGAAATAAAAGCCTGGACTAGAAAAAACGTGCCTGTTCTTCTGACCCAGGTCACAGTCAGGTAAGTTCGTGGCTTCAGAGAAAAGGGAAAGAGGTCAGGGCCCATGTTTCTACCCAGTCGGAGAAGCCGAGTTCTTCGGTTCCGAGTGTCCTAGTCGCCCGTGCTCGGCTTTGTAACTGTCACGGTGATAAAACCCGTCTGTGAATTTTGGATCACGGCTCAGCAGAAGGGCTCCCGTTAGCGTGATCTGCACCACCCCGGGGCGCCTCGGGGGTCCTCTCGGGGATGTCTTGTTTGGAGGTTTAGATGAGACGAGTCATAGAAGTTAAATAACGACCACAATACAGGGGGCCTTCGTGACGGTCTGTTACGAACCACTCGTTTCTTAGGTGACATCCATTTCTCTTCATTAAATGTGTAATTTTTAATACGACTCGGGTTCTAGGATCACGATGCCAACGATACTTTGGTTATTTTAAACCATTGTTTGCAATGCAATTAAGCAAGATGCGGAACCTCGAACACGAGGCTTGGCGTCTGTGGGACGGAACTGGGATCTCGCTGCCGCAGACTTGCTACCAACTCCGTGGGATTGAAATCACCAGCCGTCTCCTAAGAGCTGCTTCACCCCGGGACGCAAACATCTCGACTCCTACGGACAGCGCTGCGGAGAGGGCCTTGCTAATTGATTTTCCTCGAGAACAATCTGCGTATCTTCCAGTTTATTGGAGAAACCCTGGCGCTTGTCATTCCCCGGTATTCGGGGCCGGCTGCTGTCCTAACTGCACATTTCAGATGCTGTTCTCCCCCCATCCGGCCGGTGGACCGTGTTGGGCAGAAGGTCACGGGGATCTCAGGTTTGCTGCTGAGCAGTGATCGGGGTGCAGACGGAATCCTGGGAGCTGGGAGGCGCGTGCGCCCGTGGAAATAATCTATTAATTGCTGACGGCTTGGGGGCCCAAGATCCCTGCTCAGTTGCAATGTCTTCATTTTCCCACTGGCTGAACCATTCCTGGACAGTCTGAAAGTCTCTCCCTGTGGATATGAAACATCAGCACTGACACCAGGTCTCCGCAGGTGCTGCGCCTTCTTTTTTTTGACATTTTGGTCTGATTTCCGCATATTAAAGCAACACTGGATATGCGAAGAGGCCAGGCAGGACCCGAGTGTGAGAAATGGGCCGTGGCGTTAGGACTGGCCACTCATCACATTGGAAAACTCACCCTGTCCCAGCGCAAAGGGGAAACGCCCCCCGGGGAATGTCCCCACGTGAGTGGCATCGGTGTGGGTGCTCCTCACAGACGGGCAAGGCGCCGAGGGGGCGCACACCTGTGAGACCGGCCAGGTGCCACGTGTTCTAGGACCGAAGGCCATTTCCAAACACTTTTTATTGTTTTTTTATGCCTCATCTGAGGATATTTTTTCCATTGCTTTATTGGAGGAGGGGAGAGAGACATCGATGTGAGAGAGACACATTGACTGGGTGCCTTCCGCACACGCCCTGACTGGGGCTGGGGGTCGAGCCTGCAACCGAGGTACATGCCCTCGGCTGGAACCGAACCCGGGACCCTTCCGTCTGCAGGCTGATGCTCTAACCACTGAGCCAAACTGGCCAGGGCAATTTCCCAGACACTTTGTAATGTCTCCAAGGAAAGGACAAGGCAAGGAAAACATAAAATATTTTCATGTCCTTGCTGCAAGTGTTTAAAATTTATTATAAATGACACGATACCTTAGGCTGCATTTCTAACCTGCGCAGGTCCCGGGGCCCCTCACCTGCAGCCTAGCTGTGTGTTTAACTGGAGTAACCAGGACCGGGCACCGCAGTTTAAACTGTGCAGAGTAGACACAGCCGCCCGAGAGGGCAGGTGCTGTGCGTGAGTGTGTGGGGACTTCACAGGCACGGCGGGTGGGTGTCCCCACCCTCGGGGCGGCTCTTATGAACAGCACTCGGGGCGAGGGGCGGCCTTTGATGCGTATAAAGACCCTCTCCTCCGGGTTTCTTCACAAACTGAAAGGTTGAGTCCGGTCCCCTGAAGTCTGTGACCCCCTCTTTGTGCATCTGGGTCAGGTTTGAAGCCCACATGAGCCAGTTTCTGTTTTTCTGGCGAGCTCTGCTTTGAGTTGGGGCCGAGCGTTTGAACGGCCCGGCTGGCAGTCCCACCTGGGCGTGAGCGTGCGACCTGCTCCCGGGAGCCCCGCACACCTGCCCGGCGGGGCCGCCGGCCGCGTGCGCGGGTCCCACCGGCCTCAAAGGACACGACTCCGGGGGGGGGTCTTTCACGGCCTCTCGCTTTGATGTCACTCCCGGCTACTGATCGTTTATGATAAGCTGGAGCCCGGCGCGGCGGGCAATGCCGCGGCGACGGCCTGGGTTTGACACGACGGTACATTGACACATTTTACAACCAACACGCACGCAGAGGACGCGATCTTTAACCTGCGTGTTTTCGATCGTACGCCCCAGACAGAGCAACAGACGCGGGAAGGCGGGGTTTCCGTGGAATACAGTTAAGTGCAAGAAATTTAACGGCGCAGTTTGTTTACAAGGCAAGGGAGGCAGATGGAGAACAGCGATGCGCCTTCCTCACGGCGCGCAGGGTGTCTGTGGGGCCTTCAGGCTGGACGGGGGCAGCTCCCCGGGGTGATCTGTGCCCGTGCCTCCCGCAGCCGCGTCTGAAGCCGCCTGGGGGGCGCAGCCCCGTGGGACCCGAACGCTCATGCGCCCAGCAGAGGGCACCAGCAACCAGCACACACGGGACTCGGTGTTTCCCAGACGACAATGCCCCCGTTTCAACACAGCACAGGCCGGCGGCGAGAGGCAGCAGCTCCCCCCGTCGCATCTTTCACTTACCCCAGCGAATATCCCCAATTCCTGCGGCTTCGCTGAAAATATCAACAGCCAGGGCGCAGCCCTCCCTCGATGCCCAGGACGGGACCTGCTAAGCAGACCCCAGGGACGCTGCCGGGCCTCTGAGCAGAGGGACCTTCCGCACACGCACACGCACACTCACACTCACTCGCACTCACTCACACTCACACGCACTCACGCACTCACACCCACTCACACTCACTCACTCACACTCACACTCACTCGCACTCACTCACACTCACATGCACTCACACTCACACACAGTCACTCACACTCACAGTCACACTCACTCACACGCACACTCACGCACTCACACTCACGCACTCACACTCACACTCACGCACTCACACTCACTCGCACGCACACTCACACACACACAGTCACTCACACTCACAGTCACACTCACTCACACGCACACTCACGCACTCACACTCACACTCACGCACTCACACTCACACTCACGCACTCACACTCACTCGCACGCACACTCACACACACACAGTCACTCACACTCACAGTCACACTCACTCACACGCACACTCACGCACACACACTCTCACTTGCACGCACACTCACTCACACGCACACTCACACTCACGCACTCACACACACACAGTCACACTCACACTCACACTCGCACTCGCTCGCACTCCCGCTCGCTGAGCAGATCCCGGGCCAGGTGCCCTCAGCGCCGAGCGCCCTGACCGCGTGTGCCGGGTCCGAGGGCGCAGGTCCGCAGGCCTGGATCTCACACGCAGCCTGCAGCGTTTCCCAGCTGCCCTGCCCTCGGCTGCTCAGACGCTGTTGGCGTAACCGTCTCCTTGCAGGCTGATGCCGGGACACTAACCGGGCAGCCTGCTGCGTGCTGCTGGCCTAGAGCTCCTTGGAGACCAGCTTATTAACAAGACATCCTTCTCGAACGTTAAGGAATCGGGCCCCTGTCATCGCCCGGGAGCAGACGCACGGCCGGGAAGCCCTGGGACGTTGCACGTCTCCCGTGTCTCGGCAAACGCGCCACAAAGACCGACAGCGCGTCACCGACAGAAGACTCGCTTCGACCTCTCTCTGTATTAGCAATCGAAACGCATTCGGGTCCAGTGACGGTCATCTCAATACAAATTCTAAGTATATCCTTACTAAAAGTAAGTTTTATAGGGCATTTTAGGTTGAATGAACATATTTTATGTCCCTATGTGTCTCTGTAGTCACGTTTAACTTTGGGTGGCCATGGCGAGGGGGACCTAGACCTTATGAACATGTGTGGCAACTACAAAAACCCAGGAATGTGCCCTGTGCACCACTGAAGTGACATGTCCCACTAGAAAACATACCTTTTATAGCTTTCGCTGGAAACACAGACTGTAACACTGGTCAGTCCTTCAGAGTTCTGAATTTTATTCACATTTTTTTTAAATCACTGATCCATTTTCCCGTCCACCTCGGCGGCGCCCGCAAGGTCAGCGGCTGTTATGGCCGAGGGTGGCGACGTCTTACCGGGTGATGGGCGCCACCGGGCGTGGGCTGCTCCAGGCCGCCTGCGTTTCTAGCGCCCCCTCCCGTCACCGCAAACTCTTATTTTTGGCTTTCACTGGAGCTCTCACTCCGGCGCCGGGGAGAACGGGTTTCTGCTCTCCAAGCGGGCGTCTCTCTTCATCTCAGCATCTGCTACGTAAACACGGTGCACAGCTTCGGGGCTGCGCAGGCAGAGCGATCGGCGTCTCCCCACCAGCCGGCGGGGCCTGGGGCACCGAGCCCGCGGCCTGCAGTCCTGGCTCTGAGGACAAGCCCTGCGAGCGAACCGCCCAGGGTCCGGCCCGGCCTCTGAGACGGCGCAGTCTGGAGCGTCAGGCTGTGCGTTTCAGCTCCGAGCTCCCGCGCAGGCTGACGCCCAACCAGGCTCCTCACGGAAGCACAGGCTCCATGTGCTCCTGGGGCTCAGGTTCAAGTTCATCACCCAAACGAAAACCTTAGGCCGAGTTCCCGTGATCTCTCCCAAGATCCTGAGGCGTATGTGGCGCTCGGCGCCCGCTGTTCTGTCCCTGAGCCCAGCACCCTGCCTGGCAGGTGTCTGGTGGAGAGAAGGCGGCCCTCGGGGACGTCTGTTTGTCTGTGCTCCCTTCTTTCCGCACAGCAGACACTCATCAGCACGAGCTGATTTGATTTTAGGTTTAAAAATGACATTAGCACGAAGCTCCCTTGGGCTCTTTGGCTTTGCTCTCTCTCTCTCTGGCATTTCCCTGCATTAAGTTTAATTGAATTGAAACCAGACTCAACGGTGAGAAATGTCCAGGGACTCTCATCTTTTCTGATGAGTTTAACTTGGTGCCGATATCAACAGAGACGGAGGTAAGCAGGGTCAGGGACTGGCCGCTCTGGGATCCTGGCCCCTCTCTACCCCGCACCCTGTTCATCCACAGCACTTACTGAGCCCCTCCGCCAGACACCGCTCAAGCAGCCCTGCATCCCGTGAGCCCCGAAAGCAGGAGCGGGGGCCGCAGAAAGGGTGGCGACGAGACAGGCACAGAGAAACGAGCAGCGACAGGAAGGCCGTCCGGCTGGCCGCTGCCCCAGGAACCAAGAACTCTGCGAAAAAAGTGGAAACCCATGTGCGGTCATCCAAAGCCTGCGGACACCTCTCGTAACGTTTCTCTGAGTTTCTATGCCTCACGGAGGAATCTGCCCGATGGGATCTGAGCCGCTGAGACTGGGCTCCGGGCACAACCCAGCCTGGGAGCCGGCCGGCCGGTTCGGGAAATCCAACGTCACCGATCGCCGTCAGGATCGTTAGAGCCGTGGGAGCGGCCGTCCTCCAGGTCGCAGTTAGTCCACCTGTGAGAACCACTGGGTGTGACTCTGTCCTGAGCGGGCCGTGTGCTATCTGGGTCGGCTCTGCCCGTGGAGGACCTTGTCTCCTGTGAGTGACCCCCGAGCAGCGCCCTGGTGACAGCCTGACATCTGGAGGGATGGACAAGGGCCTTCTGCCCCCCCACAGCTCAGGAACACGGGAGACTCGAGACTCCCGATGACAAGTGTGGAAACAGGGTTAGTCTGCAGCCGGCGGCTGGGCTGCCGTGGAACCCAGAGGACTCGGGGAGCCCGGAGAGGACGCCCTTCCCGCTCCCAGAGGCCGCACATCACTCAGATCAGGCGGCTTAAGCGCATTGATGGAATCGAGGAAGATGAACTGATGGAGGAAATTACTTTCCCAAAACAAACAGTTGCGATGTGTACTTTTCTCTTAGACACTCAGTCCTGCTTATTCAGTCTCAGTCTTGTAAATACTGAAGGAAATGATAGAAATTACTTAGCCAGGAAGCTTAGTGCTCTCTCGTCCAGAGTGACAGCCACACACTCAACTCCAGACCCCAAGGTGGCTTCTCGGGCATCCTGGGCAAGTCCGGGTCCTCGTGGGGGGGGGGGGCATGGCTCCAAAGCAGGGCTCAGGAGGCCTCTGCCTGGGTCCCTGTGTGCTCCCCACCTGGCCGCCCATGTCAACGGGCTCCCTGTGTCCCTCCCTGTGTCCCTCCCAGCTGGCCCTGTCTAGGACCTTCATAGCTCTGGGCACTGCTCTGGCCTATAGGATTAATAGTGACATGGGGACAAAGACCGAAGCCTATTCATCCAGAATGTCACAGGGTAGGGAGAGCGACTCTGAGGAGCCAGGAAGAGAAGCCCCAGGGCCGCATCTCTGGGTGACGGGTGACAGTGGGGTGGCAGGCTGACTCCTTCCATCGCTTCTGGCAGGGCTTCCCCCACCCCCATTCCCCACAGTCGCGGGTTTCCTCCAGCCACAGGCAGCCATGTGGGGACATGAAACGTCTCATGTTCTCTAATTGATCTGGGTCTTCCACAAGTCCCCTCTCTCCTGGACACTCGGAGTTGCCAATTAACAAGCTATCAGTCTGCTCCGCGTTAACAGGCTTGTTTTGGCCTCTGGCGCGTCTGTCTGCCCTCCTCCCGGGACGGCCCGCGAGCCCCTGCCCTGCGCTGTGGGCACCTGGCGTGGCCCCAAAGCTGCGGATGTCCTAGAGGTCAGAGCCTGGAAAAGCAGGGGGGCTGGTCCCAATGCCCCAGAGTCCCCCATAACTGAAAACTCTTCCAACCAGCTGGGCTTGGAGACTTGAAGTATTCATGGCACCGGTCTCATAAACTGTGAAGTGCCGAGCACCAGTTTGGCTGCTCTCAGCCTGCACTTGCACTGACAAAACTCCCCCGCAGGGACTTTATTACAGTCCTTCAAAGTGGGGAAGTCTCTAGATCTGGGTTTATGGAGTTTTACTCAGACACTGGGTTATGAAATTAGTTTTCTGAGCTTCTGCAGAGGAGGGCAATGATCCCGTTGTGCTCAACACTCGCCAGCCTCCCCGGGCGCGTATCTACAGTGGTCGATACTGGACGTCGTCGCAGGTTACAGCACGTCCCTGGGAGGGGACTGGGAATCAATCGCTCAACACCTATTTATTCGACACACCGATCTGCACTCCCTGTGCCAGACCTTTTTAAATCCTGGGGACAAAATGGTGACGTGTTCAGTGAGGTTGACAAAGCGTCTTCCCTGAGGGAGCCGCCTTCCAGCAAGTCAGACGGGAAAGAGGGACATGGGCGGGTAGGAGGACCATCTGAGGACTGCAGAAGTGTCCACCAGAGGGGACCTCGGGGAAGGGAGACTGCGACTGGGAGCCCGAGGCCTGGAAGAGGGAGGAGCCCATGTTTCTACTGGGCGTCTCCACGGAACAGGACCAGGACCACGGGGAGGACCCGGGTGGAGCTGCTGGGAATAGGAAAGGACTTGCCAGTGATCAGAGTTGACGGCTTCGGTCCCTGCAGAGCCCTCCTGCCTGCCGGGGGGACTGCAGACGGGGCCACGGCCGTGGATAAACACGCATTCGCCACGTGACACCAATTCCACTCCCAGGTACCGAGGTATACACATGAGAGAGGCCAGAGCCCATGGCCGCGGAAAAAGCTGTGCCGAACTTCTTCATGATAAAGGAAAGGGGGAGACGGCGGCCACCAGTGGGCAGTCAGATGAACAAAGTGCAATGGAATGTCCCTTGGTGACAATGGAATCGGGGGGTGACCCTGCTGCAATCCGGGTGACCCTGAGCACAAGACGCGAGTGAAGGAAGCCAAAGACCACTCGCTGGACGCCATTCACAGGAACGCACGCATGGGGGTCAGCTCGAGAGACAAGGAGACCGGGAGCTGCCCTGACCGGGAATCCAATCCGCAGCCTTTTGGTGTACGGGACGGTGCTCCAGGCAGCTGGCCACCCGGCCAGGGCCTCCCTGTTTCTTAAAAGTTAATCCCATTGTGCAGTCTCTGAACCCCCATTTCATGTTCCTTGATGACCAACTGGCATGGCAGACGCCCCTGTTTTTTTTTGTCTGGCTCTCCCCCCTGCACTTGCTTCTCGCAGGGGGTCTGCCCACACCCCCGGGACCCCCCAGGGTGCTTCTCGCTCGTCTCCAGGCACCGTCAGACCAGCGCGGCTTGCGTTCACGCTCCCCTGGCTGATGAAATATTTACAGTGCTGATGGCCTCGGATGGAGTTTCGGGTGCTGAACGCACCGCCCTGGGGGTCCCCTCCCACAGGAACAGGGGCCGCAGTGCCCCATCCCCCCTTGTTTGTGCTAAAAATGTCATTTCTTCCTAATACTTTTTAATCAAAAGCAGCTCATCACAAACATTAAAAAACCACACACACAAAGAAAACAGGCCGCTTCTCGCAGGCTTGACCGGCCAAGTGCACACAATTAGCAAGACCTTGGAAGGAGAGGTTACGGAAAACGCTCCGTTCGTTGACTTTCAATTAAAATGATGAGAGCGACAGACCAAGGCACAGGGAACCTGTCACCTTTCCGCGGACCCGGGAGGAGCGCGGGTCGTCTTCCAGGCGCAGGTGAGCAGGCGAGCAGGGTGCAGCTTTTACATCCAAGCTAATTGGCGAAGCCATTTTCATTCTGACCCGATCCCGTGGCAAACAGACAAACAAGCGCCAAACGCTGTCAGAGCGCTGCGCTGACACGGCCAGGTTAACAGGTGCGGGGCCAGGCTCGCTCACTGCGCGTGGAAACGGCCCGGGCCCGAGCGCGGTGCCTCCGCTCCTCATTTCCACGGGGAACCAGCCGGCTTCCCCGCGAGCCCGAGCCGCTGCACGCCGCCGGCCCTGGAATCCTACCGACCGCCAGCGCCCGTTTCCAAACCCATCGAGAGCTGCTTGCCACGCGCGTCAGTGTCCCCTGCACAGCCGGGCTCCGGCGGACGCCCAGTCCCACCGACAGCTAGAATTAGCCCACAACGCATCCTGTCTGGGGCCCGAGGGGCCTGCACGGGGACCCGTGTTGGGGACTGATCACCCTCACGCCGCTGCAGCCCGGCTGCGTCCCGCGTCCTGGTGAATGCGGCCAATTTATTTCCAGAAACCAGCGTCTAAATCACACAGCGACCTGAGACAGGGCGGAGCCGCTCAGGATCCAAAGCGGCACAAACGGCTTAGCGGGAATATTGCTTCTCACAGTGAGACCCTAACACACGTTGTGGGAGGACTGACTCACTGGATGTGTGAGTCGCCCTTCCTCACACGTCTGGGCGAGGGAGTCAAGGGGACACGCACAGACCAACGGGTCCCCATTGCTGCGCCCATTCCCCTGGTCGCGGAGCTCAGGTCCTCTACAGGTATGCAAATAGCTCTGCCCGCACCTGGCTCTTCCTCACGTCGGGCGACAGCCAGGCTGCCTTCTTCCGTCTGCCTGCGGGATGAACAAGTCCTCTCTTCGGAGTGGAGCACTTCGAGCCCTGCCCGGGACAGATCCCGCCCCACTGTCGTCTCTAATTACCCAAGCGGGGGAAAAGCAAACTCTGTAATTGGCGGTTTGGTAAAAGGGTGGAAGCAGAGAAGTTCAGAAATTAGTACTTTCTGAGAAGTGTCCTTTTTCAAACTTGCACGGCCTAGAAAAGTCCCTCTAACGATATCTGAGATGACATCGGGGTCAGACCTCCCTCAGGCGCGGCCGGCAGAGGCCCCTCCATGGACACTGACCCCTGGCTGACGATTCTGGGGGACACACGGCACCGGGCCCACCTCAGCTCCCTCCCCTCGGTCCACACGTCACGCCGTCTGTTTAATCCTCATGGAGGGTATTGTTTCCATTGCTTTTCAGAGAGAGTGGAAGGGGGGGACAGAGGGAGAGAAACATCGATGTGAGAGAGACACCGACTGGCTGCCTCCCGCACGCGCCCCGACCAAGGCCGGGGATGGAGCCTGCAACTGAGGGATGTGCCCCTGGCCTGAATCGAACCCGGGACCCTTCAGTCCACTGGCCGATGCTCTAACCACTGAGCCAAGCTGGCCAGGGCGACGTCACGCTGTTTAATGAAGCCACGTTGCTCCCCTAAACGGGATGCTGTGCCGTGGGCTTTTAGGATTGGGAGGTGGTTTAGGAATATAATTTCTCACTAACATTCAATAGAACACTTTAGCAATAGCTTACAGAAAATTGCAGGAAAGCAGTAATTTTCCAAATGTGCACAGGCCGACTTGGTAATTTACCAATTAGAGACTTTGGGGGTGGCGAGGGACGGGCAGTGAGCTGGCACAGTTGTGCACTCCGAGGGGCGGCCGCTCCTGCCCCGGCCTGCTGGGGAACATGCTGCCATCGCTCTCGGGCGCCTGGAGATAGTTCATGGCAAGCAGCTCCGCGAGGCTGTAACTGTTCAGTTAAGAGCTGCGCTGGCTGAGTGCATTCGAATGGGACTCGACTCTAGGAAACGTCGTGGCCTCTGGGACTCGGGAGTAATTTTCAGTGATTGGAGGCATACATCAGGGTCTCCCTCGGCGTGCTCTTATTTTGAGGAGACGATATGTTAGTGTTTTGGGGTGAGATGCTTTTAAACATCGGAAATGCAGGGCTCTTACTGAATCAGGAATTTGGGGCGAGATCCTTTTTTATGGTTTGGGGTTTGTGAATCATAGTTTCTGCTGAAAACATAGGATAGGCAGGCATAACAGATTAAAATAATCAGCCCGGCTGCTGTGGCTCGATGGTTGATCAGAAACCTATGAACCAGGAGGTCACGGTTCGATTCCCAGTTGGGACACAGGCCTGGGGTTGCAGGCTGGGTCCCCAGCAGGGGGTGTGGGAGGCGGCCGATCGATGACTCTCTCATCATTGATGTTTCCATCTCTCTCCCCCTCTCCCTTTCTCTCTCTGAAATCAATAGAGACATATTTTAAAAAAAGAGTCAGTATGTCTACTGGAGAAAACATCCAACCTCGTCACCTTATAAAGCTGTCTGTATTGTACAGTTCCAGTCCATTCTTTTAGGGGAGGGGTTAACCCAATGGACAGAGAAGAACTTGACTTATTGGATGGGAAAGAGTCTGATTGGGCTGAGGGCACATTTTAATAACTTGTGCCCTGGTCCAGAGAATGAGTTTAAAACAGGCTGGGGGAAAGGGTGTGTTTATCTTTTGCATAAAATGCATTTCAGGGTTATGATCTCATCACACATACAAAAACAACAAGCCCCTTACAAGTGGAATGGTGAACGAGAAAATGTATTTCCTTCAACCTAATTATTTGGTTTCCCACTAAGATGCTGCTCTGAGAGCTCAATTACCCTTCGAGGATACCCTGGAAGAAATGAACAATTAGCTTGATTTTCTGTTGAATTTGGAGCTTGAGACGCAGTATGTGATCTATTAAAAACAGGAGATAAGTCCTCTTAAACCATGTCCTAATCTACACGGGAGTCTTACACGGCAGGTAAGAAATCAGCAAAGTGATGCAGTCGCCAGCACGGGGTCAGGGCCGGGCTTCTGGAGACGCAACAATCAGGACTTCGAAACATTAAAAGGAAAATCTGTCCTGGGGAGCCATGAATAACGGAGTTCACCCCTCTCATGAAGTGCAAAGCCTATGAAAGGGAAACGCCATTTGATTTTTTTTTTTTAACTCAACAGAATTGCTCAAATCTGATTAAAGACGGAGTAGCGGCAAACACTGTAATTTGGGATAATCAGGAGAGTGTTCACGTTTACGCAGAGATGAAAGGCGAGAGAGACTTTCATAAGCTTCAGACCATCCACGAGGCTATTACCTGGCTCTGCTCTAAAATATAAAAGGCATTCTTGCCCCAAGAAACAGAATTTAAAGTGGGGACTAAATTGAGTTAAAAAGTATCCTGCACAGAGCTTCCCAGAAAAACACCGTATTTACCCGCACGATGAATCTAGAAAAAAACGATTTCTATTCTGGAAACTCTTTTCTGTTTCTTTTTGAGCTATTTTAACATGGGGGTTGTAAAGAACACCTCTCTTTCTCTATTTCTTAAATTTGGGGGGCTAGTTTGAGCTGGTTCTCTCTCCTGGGACGTCAGGGCTATGCTTTAGGTTTTAATAATCACCAGATGCCCTCCAGACCTTTGAGTCACCTCCGTGCCACGGATTCAGCGTTTCCCCGAGGCTGCCCTCGCTGGCCTCTCAGTCCTAGGGGTGAGCCTCACACACACACACACACACACACACACACGGCCCAGGGAGATGCAAGCAGGCGGCTCCAAGAACTCACAAGTATATCATGGAGCGGAAACTGGCTGGAGTCGTGCCATTTTAAATATAATCCAAAGAAAATGGTTTTATAGCCAGATGCTGATTTCCAGGAAGAACGGTTTTATCAACAGCGCCTGAGCGGGGGCCAGAAACCCGTCCCTGCCCGGAGAGGGAGCAGGCGGCCCCCCCTGAGTGGCTGCTGCTCAGGATTCCAACGATCGTCTGTAATAATCCATAGATAACACCTTCAACCGGCCTCGGTGCGATTTAAACGTTTCCACACATGCCTGGGCAAGACCAGCTGAGGCCGTGGCTGGCGGGACGAGGCGATGGCCTTCTTGCCGAACCCCCTGTAAAGTTACTTTTTCTGATACACAGGGTGACCCCAAAAATGTATACACGCTTTGACAGCCGAGAGCTCAGTTTTGAAAATGAAATGGATTTTAATAAACAGCGCCTTTACAATGACTCGAGGTGTGGGTACACATTTTGGGGGATGCCCTCCATTTCCCTTGGAATGTTTCCTGTGCTCAGATCCCGCTGCGCCCCATCTGGCCCAGGGCCCTGAGTCAGTGTGGGAGACTCGCCCTTCCTTCCAGATGAACCCTTTCCCGCCAGCCTGACTTCCGGGCGACCTGTACCCCTGAGCCATCACCTGGGCACCAGGTGATGTATCAGGAAACAAGGGGTCCTGCCACTCGGTAGGGACCTGCGCCTCCAAACCCAGCCCCAGCCTCCCAGCAGCTGACCGCGCCCGGAGGCCTGGCAGGCCCGACCCCCAGGGCTCTGGGTGTCCACACCTGACCCTGCGGCGAAGCCCCGGCCCGGACAGAGTCTGAGTTTTCACTGTGTCATCCGTAAAACGCAGATAACACGGGTACCACCTCACAGGGGCATTTGCTCACTTATTGGTAATTATATACCTTTTGGTAAGAATGATCGAAACAGCGTGGGCGCTGGCTGTTGGCATGAGGTCACTAGGCCCAAGCGGCTCACCCTCCCTGCTGGCACCCGCCCTGGGCTCTGGATTTCCTGGGACCAGGTCTTTCTGCTCCGCGCTTTCTTGGCCGGGGTCCCCCCAGCGCCGGCCTCCTGTTACCCCACGTTGGACCCCACAGAGGGGCTTCCTGAGCGCAGCTTCTATTCTGAAAACAAGCGAGTCTCCCTGGGCCCTGAGCCCCGCGGTTTCCCCCCAGCTGCGCTCGGAAACGGACGAGCCGGGTTAGACCAAGACGAGCGAGGACGCCCCGGACCCCCCGGGCCCCGGGTTCTGCCGTAAGGAGGCCCCTCTGGAGCCGCAGAGCAAAAGCGGCAGCGTCTCCGGCTCCGCTGCCAGGAGGGGACCCCAGGGCGCCGCGGCCAAAGGTGCGAGCACCGGGCCGCCCGCACCTGCGCTCCCCGCGGGCGCCTGCAGGGGGCGCGCCCCGCCCCGCCCGCACCTGTGCTCCCCGCGGGCGCCTGCAGGGGGCGCGCCCGGCCCCGCCCGCACCTGGGCAGGTGCAGAGCCGCGCGCAGGGCCCGTCCCGCAGTCAGCGGGGCCGCGAGCACGGGGGGCGGGGCCCTCGGTCTGTCCCGCCACCTGGGTGGCGCGGGGGCCCTGTCCCCGCTCCGGGGCGCCCGCAGGTTCCAGCCCCACCACCGGGGCGACCCTCGACGCAAAGAGGGCGCCGCCGGGGTCCCCGCGCCCCAGGCCCCCAAGCGTGTGCACCTGCCCGCGGGCTGCAGGCCGCACCCAGGCCCCTTCCGCGGAGACACCTTCTGAACAACAGACAAGAGCGAGACCCCAGGGCGAAGGCCGGGGGCTTACCTGCTGGGGGCCTCTCGGGGGAAGGCCGGGGTCCCGCGGCGGCCTCCACAGGACGCGGGCGCCCGGGGTTCCGCAGGACCGGCCGCCAGCTCCCGCCCACGCTTCCCAGCATGCACTTCGGGCGCAGGAGCCAGCGCCCGACCACGTGCACCTGGGGCGGTGCCTGACCACCTGCACCTGGGGCGGTGCCTGACCACGTGCACCTGGGGCGGTGCCCGACCACGTGCACCTGGGGCGGTGCCCGACCACCTGCACCTGGGGCGGTGCCCGACCACGTGCACCTGGGGCGGTGCCTGACCACCTGCACCTGGGGCGGTGCCCGACCACGTGCACCTGGGGCCGCGCCTGCAGCTGCGCCGCCCGGTGCGCCAGCGCCACGGGGAGGGGCCATCGCAGAGCCGGCCCCCGAGCAGGGTCACCTGACCCAGGGCTGGGGTGTCGCCCCGGGAGCCCCTGGGCCGCGGAGGCTGGAAAAGCTTCCACCAGTGTGACCAGGACAGGCCCCTCCCTGGGCTTTCCTGCTCCAAGAGCAGCCAGGCTGGGGACCCCCCCCCCCAGGCCCTTCAGATGGGCCCCAGGGTCCACACGCTTCAGAGGGAGCTGCGGTCATTCCAATGCCTCGGCGGCAGCACCGGCGTTTCCTCGCCTGTCGTTAGGACATCGGACCGCGTTGCGCATATTTACACCTGCCACGGCCCGTTTTTCGGAAACTGTGGTGGCTGAGCCCCGACACGTTGGTGTCTGAGCTGAATCGCTGGCTTGACGAAAATTTCCAGTAAAGCCAATGGCCCTTACTGAGATCAGGCGTGTCTAGGAAAGCGGTCACTTCCTCCCAAGTGAACCGAAGCTCTGTTTGGCCAGGATCAGTGGCGGTCAAGTGGCTTTGCCTCTTTCAACTCCTGGATACTTGGCCATGGCCGGTGAGGTCGGCCCGGCTCCTTCTGTTCCTCGGCTGTAACAGGACTAGAGCTCCTGCAGCGTGAAGCGGCGCACACGCATGTAGACACACACTAACCCCATTCATTCACACACGCGTGGGACACATCATTCATCGGTGAGTTGTCATTAAGGGTGTGAACGTACTCGAAGGCCTGCAGTGAGTTACCTGCTCTGCTCGCAAGGTGCGCACAGACCCTGTCCTGAGACCTTCACTCGAATCCCGCCTGCTGCCTAACCCCGAGCAACTTCACCCCGCTGAGTTCGGTCCTAAACCTGCCAGACTGTGAAAAATAACACTTATCTCATGATTGATGAGGGTTACATAAGACACGAGGAAATTAGTATCTCATTCTGCAGGTGGCTGCGAGAGGCCGACAGTGCCGCACACGTTTTGCAAAGGAGGCCATCGGGGTCTCCCAGATCTGACCCCCCACATCGCACAGAACGGCGTCTACTTAGCTGACACGCGAGGACACTTTCTAATTTCTGTGTCCGGCGTCTGGCTCAGGTTCTCAGGACCACGCGGAAGCAGCAGGAAGCCTGCTCTTATCTCAGGTGACACACAATTGTTCTTATCAGGTAAGAGACAGAGTCTCTTTTTCATCAATTAGATGCTCATTAAGGTTAGCAAACTTCTATTGATCGTAATGGCGCGCGGCCAGGGTGGGGGACCCGCAACCTGACTGCTCGCTGCCCGGCGGCCGGTGCCCGGTGCCGCCCCTGAGAGTATTTTCATCTGTTTCTTTAAGCGTCCAGCACTGCCATGGGGAGCAGAGATTAAAGAAAGTGCACGCAAAGCACCCAGAAGACAGTAAGTAGTTAACAATGTCACCTCTTTTTATTTTTTAACAAGGCTAGTTAAGCCCCCGGGAGGGCATAGAGCTAGCAGTTAAGAGTATACATATGAGAACTGGTCTCTCTCGAGGGCTGGGCAGGAGATGGGGGGTGCGATGTCACGGCCCCTGTCACCTGCGCGTCCTGGAGCGCTCCGGGCAAAGCCAGTGGGGCACGTGGGCAGCACACTCGCCTGGGTAGAGATGACCCAGCCCAACACACTACAGAGTGCCAGCTCGGAACAGGCCTGTCATATTTTCAGATCCCAGACTCGCCCGGGGGAGGCTGACCTGAAACCCCACAGGCAGACTCTCGGCGTAAAAGATCCTAACGGCGTGTCGGCGATGATTAGTTACAAAGGGAAGGAGAACTCGTTCCACTCGACACCAGATGACAGAGCAACGTGACAAAAACTAAATGCAGGAGGAAAGTCGACCTCTGAGACAAGAGCCTGGGTCGTGTCAGGGACACGTCTTCCGATTACGTCTTTTGTCCCTCAGACCATCAATCCCCACCCTCGAAAGGCTTCCTGGTCTGGGGCCTGGGTGTGGGCCCGGTGACCCTCCGAGGATGACTGGCAGAGTTAAAGGGCCTGACCTGTGTCTGAGATTCAGCTTCCATCTCTACCTGCAACGTGCACTCTCGGGAGAAGCCGCAGGATCTCGCTTCCCCACGAACGAGGTACAGCTTTTTAAAGCCCCGAGCGACGGTTCACCCCCGAGTGTTAGTCAAGATGCTCTTCTGAGCCTCTCGCCCGAGGCTTCCAGCCAGCTCTGCGCTGGAATATTGACTTTCTGTGAAGCCTTCACCAGGTGGGGCTGGAGCACGCACAGGGTCCCGCCGAGGGCTGGCGTCAGGTGGGAAGAAGAAAGACTTGCCCATAAAACAAACCGACAGGGACGGCAGATCAGGGCCGCCCGCGCTACGTCACCGATGCGCGGGAGAAACGGGGAAGGCGACAGAGAGGCAGGGACGGTCAACAGAGGTTAGAAAATCGCTCGGTTCTGCCCTCGAGCCCAAGTTCTGTCCCCGTGAGCCCGTGAAACCCCGGATACCGTGTACGTCTGTACATCTCGGTGTCTTTATCCGGAGAAAAAGGTAAGTGCAGGTGCTCAGACGGTGACAGTTAAGGGCGACCAGGCCCATGAGTGTCTCGGTACAGAGGTGGCGTGGAAAGCTCGCGTGCCAGCTGCTGGGGTGACAGGTGGCAGAAAGGAGGCTGGACGGGGCCGCGGCGGCGGAATGGAGCCGCCCGTGGGGAGGCCCTGGCTGCAGCTGCGCGGCTGGGTCCGAACCGTGCTCAGCGTCACGGGCGCGCGGGCACTAGCTGGCGGGGCCAGGGACAGACACAGGACAAAGCCCAGCACCGCGCCCAGCACCGCGGTCTACAGGTCGGGCAGAAAAGAGGCCACTAAGATTGGGTATTTTGTTTTTTTTTTTCCTTTTCAATGGTTTTAGAATTTACCTACCACTTTATAAATTCTCCACACGCCTCACAGCGATGGGACCGGGCCTCTACCCAACCCCCAGCGGGTACCTCCCGACTCCCATCGCCGTCGCCATGAACAGAACGTGAGAAAACAGGTCCCACACACTTGTCTTGGCTTATGGCGAGTTCGTCCGGGTCTCCGCTGTCAAAGCAAAGGCTTGAGGCAATGAGGTGGGTGATTCGGGCAGAACCTACCAGGCCCTGGGGACGCCTCCCGCCCGCCGCTGCGCTGGCCGAGTCCCCGGGGAATCGCTTCACTCCGCTCTCCGGTCTCACTGCGTCTTGAGCCACTGGAGCTTGTCCCCGGAATAAATACATCACATTGGACACGAACGCCAGCGAGGACGCCTCTCTCATTTCACACGTGGGTGTGTTTTCTCTCCGTGTGGACTGTGCTGGGGGCTCGAGGCCGATGGAGAGCAGAGGGATGAATGGAGGCCTACGGTCCGGACGGGCATCCCTGTCTGTCCGAACGGAAATGGAGCTCGCCGACGGGAAGCGGTGAATTTTCTCAGGAGAGCCTGTGTCGTCATTTATTGCTGTGTATGGAAAACAGCCCTGGCCGGTGTGCCCGCTGGTTAGAGCATCACCCGTGGGTGGTGGTAGAGCGGACGTTTCCAGAACTGGTACCATCCCCGCCCTGAGCCTTCCCTAAGGGGGGGAGAGCCACCCGACGGCAGAGTCGCCTGATGATGCACCTGGAGGAAGGAGCACGGCCCTGCCCCCGCCGAGGGAGTGTGACTTCACACCCGCTCGCTTCACGCACAATGAGGCGACGCTTTCCGCAACTGCGGTGCCTGGTGCGTTTGGTAAGGACTGGACATTGCGAGGGCTGCCCCTGAGCAGAGTGTTCGGGTTTGTTCCCACGCGGCCCGGCCCTGACTCACAATGAGTGCGAGTCATGGGTCCCTTGAGTAGCACTGAGTGCAGGGGATTCCTAAGGGACCTAATGAACCGAGGGCCGGCGGGCATTCCATCCCGGAGAACCTGGGTGGTGTGGCTCAGTTGGTTGGGTGTCATCCCACGCACTGAGGGGCCGAGGGTTCAAGTCCTGGTCGGGGCACATGCCGGGGCTGCGGCTCGGTCCCCAGTCGGGGGCGGGCAGGAAGCAGCCGACCCATGCTTTGCTCTTACGTCAGTGTTTCTCTCTCTCCCCCCCTCCCTTCCTCTCTCTCTAAAGTCAATAAAAAATCTTAAAAAGAAAAAGGAATTCTGCCCTGGAGACCTGTGTGCAGACTTCACCTTGGTCTGCAGCCAGGCCACGGGGGGGGGGGTGAGCACTGCCTCAGCTGTTTCAGTCCATTCTCTTTCCGCATCACTCCATCGGGGCCAAATCAGCAGCATCCCCTTGGCCCTGAGCAGACAGTGAGTCTCTCAGGCCCAGAGTTTCCTCCCGAAGCTTTTCATGGCTGCTCCGCAGACGCTCGTGAGCAGCACCTGTGGGGACTCGGTGGGCCTCCCGGCTGCTCTGCTGCGCCCAGAGCCCCAGAGCGACGCCGCAGGCCAAGGGGGACCAAGCCTAGACTCCCCGAGTCAGCGCAACCCTGAACCGAGGGTTGTGCTGCTGATTTGATTTTTCTGCTGACCGGAGGTAGGAACAGAGGGAGGAAGGGAATTGTAATTGAAATGCACTGGAGCCAATTTGTAAATGTGGGTGCCTGTTACCCACCATTGTTACGCTATTATGCTGTTAACATAAATTATCATATAGAGGTGGTTAGAAACGTTAACCAACACAGGTATCTCTTATTCCGGGCGATAATTACACGTCAGGAAGGGAGGTCAGGCCAACCGGTATTATTGAGTGGACCGTTGATGGACAGCAGTCATTAAGTAATGTTAGCACTGAAAAATTACTTTGTTTCTAGCATTCCTATTAATTTTCTGTTATACACGAATTTAAGATACAACATGCAAATAAGCAATAGATTTTTCTTAAGAACACACCTTTGGAGCTACCTCTTCTGGGGTGATTATTCTGCTCCAATCTAATTTAATATTGATTTTAATGAGTTTTTGTCTCATTTTTTAGCTTTGTATAGAGCATTTTTCTTTAAAAAGTCAGAAAGCACTAACTCATTACTAGTGAATTCGTGGTTGACTGTGTGGACTCCCAATGCATTTGTATGCTGATGAATTGTGTCATATATATATATGTACATATATATATATATTTAAAATATATGTTTATTGATTTCATAGAGAGGAAAGGAGAGGGAGAGAGAGAGATAGAAACGTCAATGATGAGAGAGTCATTGATCGGCTGCAGCCTGCAACCCAGGCATGTGCCCCAACCAGGAACCGAACCCCGATCACCTGGATCCTAGGTCGACGCTTAACCGCTGAGCCACGCCCGGCCGGGCTGTGTCCTATATTTTTTAAGCAAATTAGAACCAAAAAATAATAAGCTTGTGCTTCGGAAGGTGAGTATTCGCCTTGACTAAGGAAGCTGGGTGTGGGGCAGGCTCTGTGTTGAGGCTACAATGCTGCGAAGAAAGATTTTTTTTCTGTGGAGTCCATCAAATTAAGTCCTGCATGTGGCCTTTGGGGTACAGTAGTGAAAGGAAAACTAAGATTGATGACATGATGGGAAGCGAAGGCGGGTGGGGATCATTGCATTTCTCAGATTTAAGCTTTGAAAATCTTTGAAGCATCTCGGCCAGAGGTTAGGCTCTCGACGGGTCGATAGGTGTCACAATGAAAATACTGGACAGGCGTCATGCCTGGAAATGTTAGACCAGACCAGATGTGCGGGACGGGATGTAAGATGACAGAGGGGCCCTTAATAGCGTAAGTGCCATCGTTTCATTCCATCCCGGAGCGTCCTGCTAACCCCGGGGCTGTCGAGTCCAGGCGAGTCCTGTGTCACCAGCATCTGTGGGATGGAGATGACAGAGATGACACAACCCAGGTGACACTCTGAAGCTGTGACACGGGAGGATGGCTGACTCCTCGGTGCTCAGGTCGGAAAATAATTGCACTCCTGCTATCGCGATTCTTTGTGAGTCTCCGATGTGGGTGCCAAAAATCAACCACGCCAATGTGCAGGTGTTTCCAAGGGGTAAGTTCCAAAATAATCGTGGGGGAAGAAAGACGCGTCATACAAAAATGAGTCCTGACACTCTCCTCAAGTGGCCGTGTTGAAGACGGAGACGCTTTGGGGGAATCCACACGCCCGGCTTTGGCCCCAGGCTGGGTAGCCTGGATCCTGTTTAGGGCCATGATGTATCTACAGACAAGGAACCCTGAGTCGACACAGCAAAGGCTTGCCCAGGATGAGCGGCATGGAGATCTGGGGCGGGTCGAAGGAGCAGATTTTCATATTCTCACGTTTCATCTACAGTTCTCTCCAGGATTCCTGCACATCGAGTGCAATTGCCAAAACTGTCGGCCTATTTGCATTATTTCAATGGTTCCCTCTCACCTTCCTCCTCTGCCCACCAGCCTCGCAAAGGGTCACCCCGACAGGTGACGTCCCCTCCTCACCGCTGTGTTTACTGACCGCGAGGGGCCTTTCCAATCCTGTCAGCCTGTCTTTGATTTTGCATTTTTTTAACAGTAACTTTCTGGCCACATATCACTGCTGCTCGCTGTCTTTTGAAGTCAGAAGTCGCACAGTGTTATGTTTTCATTTTATTTAAGGATTACTTCTATTTTGGGCAGTCTTCCGCAGATCTTTCCAGCCCTGGTAATACAAGAAACCCATCGAAACTCTGGCTTCTGTGGAGAGCAAAGTAAGCCAGGGAATTATTTCCCTTGACTACGTGGAGACAGATCTGTGTTCCCTCTGCCTCTGTAAATCCTATGATTCTTCCTCCCAGGTTTACCCGAGGAACGGAATTTGATGTTTGGTCGCATCTTACAATTTTTGTCTGGAGTATTTCACATAAAATAGACAAGTGCTTTTCATATATATGTACTTTTTTTTTTTTTTTTAAAGCCGGGACACCTTCTGGGCCTAAGAGGTGACTTTGAGACACGGAGCCGGGACGAGCCGGCACCTGATTACATGTCATCACCCCACGTCCACGTCTCAGGCGCCTTGTTGCTGGGCTTCTGTTTAGCAGAGGTCGCTGTAGATCTTCCCCTCAGCATTGTACTCGGACCCTGGAAAACGGAAGGAGCCGCGCGCCCTGACGCCGAGAAAGGAGTCGGTGACTTAAATAAATGAGCATCGCTTCCTCCGAAGCCCAGGCAGGACCGAGAGCCCGCCAGGCTCGTCAGCCGGCGACTAAATGGTGTTTGCGTTCTCCCCACGAGCGCGAAATGGAGTCCTTACGAAACGTGCTGGTGCAGGAGGAGCGAGTGCGGCCCTGACGACGGTTCCCCGACGGAGGAGCCACGCGTCAGGCCGCCCGGGCGTGACGGGGGCCCGCACTAGAATGGGGGTAACTAACGCCGGGCCCGGCGCCGGCCCTGGGACTGTCGAGAAAACGCTAACATCTGAAAACAAGGTTCACATCTTGGTCACACGTCCGCAGACCCGGGTGACCCTTGGTGTTTGGCTTCTGTCCTTTATTCCTGGTGGCTGATGTCCATTTTTCTCTTTGATTCAAACAGAATTATGTGCCCCCGGCCAAGAGACACCTTCGGTGCAATGAGAGGACAGACTAGGTGAGAAAGTCTTCGGGTGGATTTCCACCGGTCCCACCCCGAGGCCGTCACACTTGGCCAGTCTCGAGGTCGGATGCTGTACGTAAAATCCAGCGACCCCCCGCCATCTGTCCCCTTCTGCTCAGCATGAGACTAAAATAAATTTTACAATTAATGGCACGCGTGGTGTACCCTTGAAATAATGTTTGGATTTTATTGACCATCATAAATGGATTATGAAATTGAGTCAGCCACAGACAGTGCCTTATCATAAACCTGCAAACTCCAAGCCATGAGCTGGGTGCCCACTCTGAGGGCACTCGGGGGCCGTCGCGGTCTGGAAACCACCCTCCGATCGTCAAAATGTAGAATTCATTTCTTAGCCAAAAAAAGACACAGCTTCGTGACTTCACAATAAAATTAAACTACTTCCAGGGCTTAATTTTCAAGCAGCAGCAGTTTTATACACTGCCCTAATTCCTGGGTGGCCTTGGAGCCTCTGAGAGTAAAACTGGCAAGAAGTAGAGAAAGCAGAGGAAACAGAAAGTAAAACTTGACTAAGGCGAGCGGTCTGGAAATCCAGTCGCGGTGCTCTGGGCCTGGTGCCTGAAGCGGGGGAGCGACGCTGGTCTCCCCCTGCCTCCGGGAGCTAACGGACCATCAGTTACTTAACGGTTCTCAAGGTCGTCTCTGTTTCTACCGCGACGGCCTCAATAACAGCACAGGTGGATGAATGAAATCATTTCTTCATTCAACAAACTTTTCTTTTTTAAAATATTTCTATTGAATTTTAGAGAGAGAGGAAGGGAGAGGGAGAGAGAGATGGAAACATCAATGATGAGAGTCATTGACCGGCTGCCTCCTGCACGCCCCCTATTGGGGGTTGAGCCTGCAACTCGGGCCTGTGCCCTGACCGGGAATCGAACCAGTAACTTTTTTTTTTTGGTACATGGAATGACACCCAACCTACTGAGTCACACCAGCCAGGACCATTCAACAAACTCGGAGCAACCGTCGGGTGCCAGGCACTCAGGTTAGCATTTTGGATACAAAGACGGCGTAGTTAAGCCCCTCCTTTGAGACTCTTGGTCTCTAGGGTGCATATTTTAGGTACTGATAGGCAGGTAGCTAGGTGGGTAGGTAGACAGGCAGGTGGATATCTATCAGCATGTACATAGGGTGACACAGAGGAAGCTTAAGTGCCCTATAAAAGAAATCATATTAACGAAAGCCGGGCATTATGCTCCAAACTGACAGTTGTCCCGTATGATCAAACTTTCCCAGGGGGGAGGCCGCCTCAGCCAGCATTTCTCTTCCTGTCTTCCCACCAACCTTCCCTGCCAGCTGGTACAATGTCTAGGACCTAGCGCTCGGCCCAAAATATGAATTAAATTGAATTATTCCTCGGTTGGCACGGCGGCCGTGGTTCTTGCTGGAACGCGAGTGAGTGCGGCCCGAAGCCCCAGGCAGCTCACGGACGGTCGGCTCCCGTCCAGATCGTCCGCACGGTCCCGAGTCCCAAGCGTGACGGGGCGCCCGCCCGAGCGCCCCCCGCGGGCAGTGGCTCAGGTGGCGCTGGCAGGAGGCCGCCGCCGGGATGCGAGCGGACTCTTCAGTCCGGCCGGCGGCTGCTTGAGTTTGCCCATCAGGGGATGAGAAACGGGGGGAAACCAACACTCGCTTAGTCACAGAAGGTGACTCACTCGCTCAGCTGATGGTTTTCCTAAGAGGCTCGGGCTCCAGAGCAAATTGAGCAAATCGGAAGCAGAGGAAGTGGCTGCCGCCTGAAAAGCAAAACTAAACTGGGAACCTGACAAATCCCTTTGCTTAAGGACGAAACCGGAGACCGTTAAGTGACTGAAAGAGCTTCTGTTTGGCAGCCGGGGGCCTGCGGGCGTCGGGGGGAGGCTGGGGATGCGCGTTTGGCTCGCACCGAGGATCCGCTGTTGTGGCCGGTGCTCCGGAGGTGACCAGGGGAAGTGTCTGCTCCGGTCAGGGCCTGGGCAGTGCCGTGGAACCAGCTCCGTAATTAAACGGCCCCCGGAAAACGCCGTTTACTCTGGAGAAAGGACAACTGAGCCGTTCTTCTCACCCTGTCATTACGGTGACAGCATTTTCTGTTTATTTCCATGAAAACCAATTTGTTCTTTATCAGCCAGGGCTGTTTCCTGAGGAGTCAGAATTACATGCCCCCCAAAGTTGACGGTGGCCGCTGCGGAGCAGTAGGCCCGGCGGGGAGAGCTGAAGGCCACTTCGTGAGCAGTTAGATTTTGAAAGCGCTCTTCTTTGGGGGGCTGCCCGGTGGTGACGCGCGTAGTCTTTGCGAGCGTGGGGCCTCAGCGCAGTATTTAGCCCTGTCGAGCCTGCCCTACGCTTTGAAATGCCTCCTGCCTTTGGACTCGGGAGAGCTCACTCTCTCGACTTCCCCAACTCTTTTCGCCTCTTAGGCTCCTTTCTGGGGGTCGCTGCTCTGCCCGTGTCTTCTCGGCTCCCGCCCGCGTCCCTCTGAGCCATTCCTCACCGCCCGCCGCGGCAGGGCTCCGACGTCACACCCTCTCGCTCCCTCTAGCTGCCCTCCCGGCCCTCCCAGCGCCCGCTTCTCAGACACCGGGGCTCAGCGCCTTAGAAACCGAAGCTGCTGTTTCCCCTCCGGCCTTGCTCCTTTCGTTTGCTGTTGTAACTGTAGGATGCCGGCTTCCCAGATATCACAGCACAGCTGGGGGGGATGAGAGGAAACGCAGGGCGAGACGTTTCCCTAATTAAACAGAAAGGCGGCGACTCTGAGGGGGCCGAGCCCCCAGGGGTCCAGGCGAGCAGGGCCCACAGCCGCAGCCTGGAACCTCTCAAGGGCAGGACATGGAAGCCCAAGGACAACCGCCCACAAAGGGCCAAGGAGGCCTTCCCCAGGGGGACGGCCCGGCTGCCTGGGCTGGGGCCAATGAAACCGCTGTCCTGCTTGTCGCCGGCCCTCCTCCAGAAAAGCCTGGCTCCCAGTCCTGCTCCTGCCGGGGGAGGGCTCGGAACCACGTCTGGTTTGGCTTCGGCTGCATTTGGATCTATTTTTTGCTCAAATAAACTCTTAAACCTGTTAATGTGTCTCCATTTATACGGTCTGCCGAGGTCAGCGAGGATGCCGTCCCCGTGAAGTGTTGGCAGGCGTCGGGGGCAGGCAGCAAGGCTTGAATTTATTGAGAGTCCAGACGTTGGTTGGAAATGACTGTTTCGATGTGGGGACTCGACGAGGACTGGGGAAGAATCACGGTGCAGCCATCCAGGACTGGCGGGGGCCGCAGGGGACGGCACTGGAAGGAAGGGATGTCAAGACTCAGGGCACAAGCTGCCGGTGCTCCCAGGGGCGTGGACGGTCTCTCCAGGGGTTTCTCTAATGAGCAACGGCTCCATTTGTCTGCGTCAGAGCCTCCTGAAGGGGTAACAGTCTATTAACGAAGACAACGGAGGAGGGAAGTCGTTCCGTTATTGATAATAAATCCCGCACGTGGGGGACGGGCACTTCCCACCCTCAGAGTCCGACCCGTGCGCCCAGGTGGGCGGTTTTGACCCTGGATGGGCACACTCGCTGCAGACACGGGTGGCTGGTGGCTCCGCGCACACACTCCGTCCTCGGTGTTTAAGCCTCAGTGACGTCAGGCCGTTCACAGGTGGTCCCTGCTAGTAAAAAAGTCCCCTAAGACCGATTTAGGCCGATGGCTGGACCGTCTCAGCGGGCAGACCCTCGCCCCACCCGTGACCGCTCCCCGCGCCGCTCGGCCCGGTGCAGAGCAGGCTCTCGCTCGGCAGTCCTACCCCGAACCTGGGCGCTGGTTCACCGATGGTTTGCATGTCAGGCTTCCCTGCCGGATCGAAAGGTCTCCCAGGGCGATTCTCCGAGCAATACCTGCAGAACCGATGATAGGAATTCAATAAATCCGCGTTGAAAGGGTCCGGTCTGATGACTGTGAAGTTAGTCTTCACCGGAGATAATTTTCTTTTAGTTACAAACAACGAGCGGTGACCAGTTTCATCAACGTGAATTGCTTTGGGTGGTTAGAAGTCCTAAACTCCCGCCGTCCTGTAACTCCATCTGGGCCCTGTCCGAGGCCGGGGGCTGCGAGCGCAGGTGCTGGGCGGCGGCCCGACTGCGGCTTCTCGCCAGCGCTGGCGCTTGGAGTGCGCGTTTGGGGGTCCTGGGCCCCTCGCCCTCTGCGACGCCCCGCGGTAGCCACGCCGGGCTGTGCCTGCGCCCGGGCTGCCTGAACAGAGGGTGGCAGGCGGCTGGTCTAAATGACCGTCTGCCACCTCCCCGGGGCTCTGGGGGCCGGAGGGCGGGGGTTAAGCTGTGAGCGGGGCCGGCTGCCTGTGAAACCTGCGGGTGCTGTTCCCAGCCTCGGTGGGTGGCGGGGTGGCTGGAGACCCTCCATCTTTGCTGTCTTGCAGCCCACACAATTGGCTTACGAAGACCTTGTTTGAACTAGATGGACAAAGTCACTGCTCCTGCCCAGTAGGTGCCACGAAACTATCTACTTTCCCCTCCGTGTCCACGGCTGATGCCGGTCTGTCCCCATGTCCTCGGGCTTGTTGGAAACTGCCCCGAACCTGTGAGGCCTGGGTCCCCACAGTGCCCCCGGGCCCCCTGCCCCCATGCTGGTGTCCCCGGACACGGGCTACCTGCAGGTATTTGGGGTTTTGTTTGGAGAGTCATTTGCTTGCGCCTCGCGCAGTGTTTACCCGCCGCTGGCTCCCACCCGCGGCGCGGCGCTCGGTCTGGCTGCCGTCCCTTCCACACCTTCCTGCGAGGAGCCGGCTCACCCCAGGGAGAGGGTGGGCGCCCCACGGCCAGGGCCCTTCCAGCCCCGGCTCCGACACGGGGCCACATGCTCCGGGAGGCGCCCACGGTCCCCAGGCGTGGACGCCGGGAGAAGGGGGTTGGTTTTAATTGTAATACTTTACTTTTGGCGACGCTTGCCTCCCACCAGATTTCTAACTCCCTTAACATTTAAGGTTGCCAAATCAGGCCATCTGTAACCGTGGAAAGTGGAAAAACTGGGGTTCCTCACCCAAAGGATGGTTTTAATATTCCGAGCAGAAGACCGGCTGCTGTTCCCAGTCCTGAAAGTCCAGATCCATAGTCAGGAGGGGCCCCCCTCCCGTTCTCCTTCCACCGCACTTCCCAGGGCCCTCTGCGTGCCGGTGGGTGTCGGTTTGATGACCATCTTTGTAAAATTGTCTTTCTTTCTTTGAGAATGTGCTTGGCAAGCGCAGTGAAGCCCGCACGGCCCCTCGCGAGCAGGAGGGGTTACAACGGGGCCGACAGGACAGCCCGGCTCCCTGCGGCTGGCGAGCTCTTCTGTTTATTCTACATGTGTTTCCTTTTAATTAAAATGTCATTTTTAATTAAAAATGAAATGTCAAGAAGGAAAAAAAATTGGCAAAGTCTGGATTATTGTAATGGCTGCGAGCAGGAGGCGGCGGCAGGGAGGGAATAGTGTCTTAGTCACTATTTTGGTAAAAACAAAAAGAAGCCACCAAGAGGCCTGGAGAGGTTGGATGCCCCCGGCTGGCCGTGGCTCACGCACGCCGGCTGTGACGCGCGTTCCCGTAACTAAACCATTACGTTTGTGGTGCAGGTACGTTAATGACCAGCGATGCCGGTGGGCACCCCGTTTTTCATGAGACGGATCCTCTACTGAGAAGTAGTGCGGACTGCAGGGGGCACCCATAAATTGTGTAAAACACCCCTGCCGGCCATTGATTTAATTTATTTTACAGAAATGTAATGCCTTCCAGTTTACTATGGAGCTTTTATTTTGTTCTAAAGACCCTGCTCTGCTCCTGACCCCCTCCTCCCCCCCGTTATGATGGACGCCTCAAAGGGATGCGTCCAGGCCAGCGATTCCACACAAACCACCACATGGAGTCTGCATCACCTTTGCTATAGAGAGGAGCAGACACGTGGTGAGGAAGGTGGTGGGTGCGGAGAAATCACCTGCTCAAGACCCGCAGACAGGAGCTTCAGCATTGTGGGGGGAAGGCCCACGGGACCCGAGCCTCTCCATGGCAGGTAGAAGCTTGATCTGCAGCAGCTAGAACTTGATCCACGGCAGGTAGAACCTTGACCCACGGCAGGTAGAACCTTGACCCACGGCAGGTAAAACCTTGACCCACGGCAGCTAGAACTTGATCCACGGCAGCTAAAACCTTGATCCACAGCAGCTAGAAGCTTGATCCACGGCAGCTAGGAGCTTGGCCCACGGCAGCTGGAACCTTGACTTAGCTCCCTCTCCTCTTCTGCTCTGTTTGCTCTTTGATGGGCTGAGAAACTCACCTCTCCCCACGGTTCAGCACGTGGCTCTGTGCTCCTCCCTGTCCATGCTCTTCCCTGACTTGGGTCTTTTCACACCTTCTTTCCTCTGCTCGAAATGCAGTTCCCCCCACAAAGCTCTTGTCACTTATCCTTTGGCCCTCAGTTTATAAAATCAAGCCTCGATGCCAACCAGGCCTAAGTGACTGCCTCTCCCCTCCCTTCGGTGGGCCCCCGGCCCCCACTCGCGCTCAGGCCTCTCCCACGACGCCCGGGCTCCTCCAGGCCCTCACAGCTACTATAGTTAAAGGCTCTTTCATTGCCAACCTCATCTGCCTGCATTTTCTAGAATGTATGCCCCAGGAGGGCAGCAACTGCCCAGGGCCGGCTGTGTCCCAAGCCACAGGCACAGCGTCTTGTACACGGCAAATGCCAGGTACACCTTGGACTGTACGTGCTCAGCTGGTGTGTTTGCTGAATAACAAAGTCAACGTCGTACAGGTTTCTAAGCCGATCGGAGGGCTTTGCAAACCTTCAGCTCTGTCTCTAGTCCCCGGCGATCTATGACAATGATAACAGCACTGACGGTCTGGCCCTTTAATGATAGAGAAAAATGCAATTTATTCAGTAAACCTGTGCTGAGGTTCCGCCGTGTGCTGGGCGCGCCTGGTGCCTGCGGCCCCACGTCGGAGGAGCCCGGGCTCCGTGAAACGTGCTGAGAGTGAGAGGGAAAGTGTGGCTGTCATCTTAACTCCCCCGGACAGGTTGTCCGCAGGGAGGCGACAGCCAGGCTCGGCCCCATTCTTAGCTGGTCGATAAGGGGATAGACTTGTATCTATTCACAAAACTAAACCTGAAGGAGGCGGAATGCTGTTCCCTGTTCACCGTTTTAGCTGATTAACTCGTGTGAAAGGGCTACTTTTTGTCAAACAGTAAAAAAAATGGTAGGAATGGTATTAGATAAATATTAATTTCCCTGTCTAGTCCTCAATTTTGTAAATATCAGTGATAACAGTAAAGATATCTCCTTCCCGTTTCGCTGGATATTTTTGGACAGTTATCTCTGAAAAATTATTGAAAAGGTCCCCCCGTTTTTCTCTTATCACGACGATAGTGAAGAAGTCCTGCCTCGGGTCCAATCGAAATCTCTTCTGCTTTATTAAACCACTTTCTGCTTGTTTGCTTCTCCGTATCCACGGAGAACAGATCAGCATCCTTCATATAAAACCCTTTATGTTCTTGGAGACAGTAATTTCCTGTGAAAAATTCAGTTGAAAGTTTCATAAACTTTAAGAGGAAAAAAAACCCAGGGCTGTGGTTAGTTTACACTTCATGAAAATATTATCCCAAAGCCTTGGACATAAAGATGGTTACACTGGCCTTTCGGTGTGACAAATTAACTTTAACTCCCTTTTCAATAGCGTTTTGAGTCCCATCATAATACATTTAAATCACGTATTGTCTGTCACGCGTGGTTAATTGTTTTGAAAGTGTTCGCATTATAGCAACTCTTCTTGGCTTCTCTTGATTTCTTGGTAAATCTCTTCAACTGTGTTCTATAATTTTAATTTATAATTGTCCCAATGTGAATGATTGGCCATTTCAAGTTGATTTCGGAAATTTGATTCTAAAACCTTGAAATCTGATTATGGATCACCGACGAGAAAACATTCCTGTGAGATACAGAAAAATATACTGTCTTTCAGGGTCGAGTGATTGGATTTCAGGAGCAGTTTTTTTTAAAAAATACCTTGTGCCTGCCTTTAACTTCAGAAGAGTATAGTTGTCCGCAGAGTTTAAGACATTCAAATATTTAAGTAAGAGTGAAGGCAAACGTCACTAAAACTGCAAACACCTGTACGGTGACTTAGGGGTGACGGCATTTTCCGGGGCCGACAGCACCTGGTGTTAACTATTTCTTCATCCTTTACGCCAAGGGCACCCTTGTCCTTGGAAGTTCTATGACCGGAGGGGTCCCTGTGCGAATCAGCGAGACGTTTCCGTGGATTTGGAAAAGGCTGCCTCTCGTGCGGAGATGAGGGGCGCCCCTCGGACACCCTCGGGTGCCTCCTCAGCTGGCGGTTTCCGTTGGGCTCTGAAAGGGACGCGGCTCCTGTCCTCGGCACCCCCACGTCGCCATGTGGAGGCACCAGGACCTCTCCCCCTTCCTGTGACACCCAGCACCTCGGAAAGGGCCCCGAGCCCCACGGTTCCCCTATGAGCTCAGGCCACGGGCAAATGGGCACCTTCAGCACAAGACAAGAGACCCCGGGGAAGAAACTACAGGGCTTCCCTTCAGAGAAATAAACGACGCGCTCACTTCTAATTACAGAGCCATCGGGTCTGCTCGTGAACCGAGTCACGTGACCAGACAAAAGCGGAGCCAGAACCGCGGCCTTTGGTCCTCCGAAGGTGAGGCCCCGACTTGGTCACCGAGGGCGAGGGAACCACGGAGGCTCCTTCAGGCGCTTTGAGGGGTTAACCTGCTTTAAGATGAGCACTTAAAAGTCGAAACCAGAGCACACAGGCTCTCCCGCGTTGGTGGGTTTTTTTTCCGGTCTTATTTTTCCGAGTTATTAGTACTTCCCGAATGCGTACTGGGTAAGTAGATAAGAGAGATGGACTATTTCTACCTGAGGCTTTAACAGTTTAAGTTTTATTTTATGCAAATACTTTCTTGTACTTTTAAATGTAAGGTTTCAAAGAACTTAACAAATAATTGGAAAAGAATTAGTTGACTATCTTTGTTGTAAGAGAGGCCGAGAATCCTGAGCAATGGTGTCTGAATTAATTTACTGTCTCTAATCCATGAATCGCAGGATGTGGATTGGATTTTCGACTCCAATCGTAGGAGTCGGCTTGAGCACTATCTTTTTAGAAGAATGACTTAAAAGCAAACACAGTCCTAAGAAAAATGAAAACATCGCCCCCCAAAAACCTGCCCAAACATTCATAGCAGCAGTGTTCCTGACAGCCAGGGTGTGGAAACAACCCAAATGCCCATCAGTGGACAAAGTCCGGTCTGTCCATGCAACGGAGTATTACTCAGCCAGTAAAAGGAAGGCGGTACTGACCCGCACCACACGGAGGGACCCCGAGGACACTGCGCTAAGTGAAAGAAGCCGGGCGCAAAAGGCCACGGCACGTGCGATTCCATTTTTAGAAAACGTTCAGAACAGGAAAGTCCATAGAGACAGAGTGTAACAGTGGTTCCCTGCGAGCAGGCCTCGGGGGGGCAGTCGGGGGCAGAGCGGCACAGGGAAGAGACTGCGGTGGCTGCAGGTTCTTCTAGGGGCGACAGGAACGCTCTAAAGCTGATTGTGGGGATGGTTGCACAACCTTACGGATCCATGAGAAACCTTTGATTTGTACATTTTAGATGAGGTCTGTAGATTATAGACGTGGAATTATATCTCAATAAAGCTGTTATATAAGAAAAACTAAAAAACGTAAAAAAAAAAACCCGCTGCAGTGTTCTGTAAAAAGCCTTCGCTTTCTCTTAATGGCCAGGGCTCAGCTTCCCGAATTCTCCACATGCTCAGCCAGCCTCATGGGACCTTTCTGGGCTCTTAAAGATTTTATGTCACTGGCTCAAATCTGCCTCCTTGTTTTATGAGTTTAATTATTGTGAATAATATTCGCCCAGACTTTCTCTTCCCTTCCAGGACTGAATGTCTTGGAGGGACTGTAAATATTTTAAGTGTTGTTACAATATTGATATGAGCAGAAACAAAGGGCCCGGGGCGGCCCTCGGCCCCCAGGGCGCTGGCGGGGCGCTGAGCTGTGTGGGCGAGTGTGAACCCCGCCCGTCGTGGGGCCTCTCACCCGGGGCCTCTTTGGGTCTCGTCTCCTCAGCTGGAAAGTGGGCACAGCGGTGCCTCCCCGACAGCAGCTGTCCCCTCATCTACTAGATGAGACGATGCATTTTAAACACTTTGCAAAGTTGCTTAACACATGGTAAATGTCCCCCAAAATAGAAAATAATGATAATGCCAACCCCGCAGGATCAGATTCTGTTTATTTAACTCGAGGACTCGCACAGGAAATAGAGCTGACAGGTGCCTCCAGCTGCCTCAATGCGAATGGGGAGGGTTCTGCATCGGCCTTAAAAACAGGAATATTTATAGAGGGTTCACTATCATGATGCATGATTGTTTTTCCTTTAAAAGAAAAGCTAGGAAGAAACATGGAGAGAATTGTCATCCGCGCCTCAGGGGGAATGGGCGGCAAGACCCTCTTCAGGTCTTATTTCCCGAATAACGAATGTTTCTTGTCCTGGGATTTCTATTTTCCTGCATTTTCACCCCAATCGCCATCCTGCTTCCAGCACCCCAGACACAGCCGGCGCCCCCGTTGTGATTCAGGATCACCCCTCATGTTTATAGGAACCCCGGTTCTTCAATGCAGCCCCAAAGACGCAAAAACCAAACAAGCGACTTTTCTCGTAACAGGCGACTGTTTTCTTTTGCATTAAATCTCCTTGCCCAGTGCTTTCACCAGCCCCTGGCCCTGAAGCCTGTCTTGCCATTCAGGGGACACCTGAAAGCAGGCAAACCAATGCAGCCGAAAGAAATTTAATTTAGAAAGTAGGAAGCTTGGCTGTCAAGATGCTGTCGAATCACTGAGCAAAATATTGGGGGGGGGGGTGTCGAAACAGGCACACGGACCCGCCAGAGACCTTGACGCGTGAGCGGAGACCCCGTCCCAAGTCGGACCCGCAGACACACACGTCTGCTCTCGGGGGCGTTAATGAAACGGTTAATTCCGTTGCCATGGTGACAAAGGGCCGCGGTGATGAAGAGCTAAAGGTCAGCGTAACGCCCAGCCCCGGTCTCTCCAGGTCCAAAGCTGATTTTCTCAGCTACCAGAGAAGGGACGTGTTCTCATATCGGCCCGAGCGTTCAGAGCCAATCCTGCCAGTTAATCCGATCAACAGGCCAGTGGCGTAAAGGGGGGGACGCTGGCTCCTCACGAACCTCGACCAGAGGTTTCCCTGCGCCGGGTCTGCGGAGACGGGCGTCAACGGGCTCGGCGGCCACGCGGTGCTGCCCCGGGACGCTGCGGGCGGCGAGCCCGAGGGGCCAGCAGGCCCAGCGCCCGCGGCCTCGGCGTGGCCCTGCTACAGGCCTGTGAGGCCCGGGGACCTCAGCTCAGGTTAAAGTCCCCATGGGCACGGTTTGATCCACACGAGGCGGGTAGTTCAGCACCTCCACCCATGGGAGCAGCTCAGCACCTCCACCCATGGGAGCAGCGTCTCCACAACTCACCCCGCCTGCAGTGTTCTCTCCGAGGACCCTTGTGATTGTTTGGATGAGTTTTCCTGAGACTCTGTTCTGCTAGGGAGCCCCAGCCTGCAGTTTCCTTCCAGCGAGGCCTGTTAATTCAATCACAGCGTCATCAGATAGAAACACCCCCACTTTGGTCGGTAGGGCGCTTGGTAATGAGATGGCTCCGGAGGCCCTGAGAGCTGCGGGTGCGTTGAAGAAGCGAGGGCCCCTGACTAACAAGACTGACTAACGACCGTGGCCCCAAAGGGAGACGCACAGCATGTCTTCGGAAAGGAAGACACCTGATGGTGCAGTCGAGCCACCCCGGTGGCCTCTGAACAGGCTAATTACGCGGAGCAGGTCTGCAGTCTGGAGCCTGCCAGGTAGCCAGATGCTGGGGGCCCCACGCCTTCCCCGGGCAGCAAAGCCGTGATGCCCACGAACGCCAGTACCAGCCCCCGTTTCGTTCTTTATGGAGCAGGAGAGTATTTTAGACTTTTACGGGTAAAATTCTAGAGGATTCACCAACCTCCGTGTTACTCATGGAATGAAAATTATTCGCAGGCAGTCGCTGTCACTGGAGGGGGCAGTCGCGGGGCTCGGCGCAGAGCCACTGGTGCACACCCAGGGACGTGCGGGCGGGTGAAGGAGAGGCAAGGGCTCGGCGCACTGCTCACCGGTCGTAATTGAGAGGAAAATGGCAGAGTTTGGAGGAATCATGTCCAAGTTTCCTCCATCGTCTTAGGAGAATCAAACAGGAGGCCGAGGCTGCAGAGCCCGCGGATCTCTAGTCCTTCAGCCTTTGAGACACCGGGACGGACGTCGGGGCAGGCGGGCGGGGCCTTCCTGCTCATCGAGCTTGGTGGCCTCAGCAGCGTCCGCCCAAAAGCCTGCGACCGGATCCAGGACACAGGACAAGGCAGAAGGTGGGGACAGGCCATGGGGTGGCTTTCTGTTGAAAACTAAGGGACCGTATGACTTCACTTAGATGTGGAATCCATGAGACAAAACAAGCCAACCGGCAAAACATAAACTCACAGATGCAGAGACTGAACGGATGGTTCCCAGGGGGAGGGGGAGGGGTGTGGGTATAAATGAAAGGAGAGGAGAGGCACGAACGGCCGGTTATGAGGTAAATAAGCCCCAGGGGTGTACAGTCCAGCACCCGGAATGCAGTCGATAGCATCGTGATGACCGCGGGCGGTGTCAGGCGGGTCCAGTCTTACCGGCGTGATCACCGCGTAAGGAATGGAACTTTGCGCCCACCGTGTGGCACACCTGAGACGATGACACCGTGTGTCAGCTATAATTTAAACAGTAAGTAAATTAAAATAAAATGAAATAAAACTAGTGCGCCGCTCCCAGCACGGCCAGGGTGACGTCAGTAAAGGCAACGGGAGGCGTATTCAGGGGAGACCTGCCTTAGTCTCTTAGCTCTTATCAGGCCGAGATTCTCTTCTGCACGAACAGGAGGCCCCGTCGCCTTCATTCCCGGTCACTGACGGCGCCGCACCCGGGGAGGAAGCGGGGCCCTCGGAAGCCGGCCCGCTGCGGGCCGCTTTGACTGTGTCTCGCCGGGGGAGGGGAACGCTGCCTGTGGTAACCCCGATCCACGTCGGGGCTCCGCCTGGAAGCCTAGGAAGGAAGTCCCCAGCTCTGCCGGGCTCCCGTGTGGCCGTGCTGTGCTGTGGTTTCCCAGGGTACCTCCCAGTCTGCTCCATCGCACTATGAGTCCCTCGGGTGGGAGGCCAGGTAGCAAAGCATGGCATTCAAAATTGTACTACGGGGAAAGAATGGCCTTTTCAGAATGGAGTTGGACCCCTGCCTTAAACCACCTAAAAAGTTAACTCAAAATGTAAACATCAAAAACCTACATGTAAAGCTAGAAAGGTAAAAATTTCAGAAGAAAATGTGTACATTTGGTGACTTGGCTTAGGCAATCATCTCTTAGCTATTACATCAAAATATAAGCAACGGAATAAAAAGTAGAATATTGGATATCGTCAGAATTGAAAACCTCTGGGCTTCAAAGGACACTCTGAAGAAAGTGAAAAGGCAGCCTGTAGACGGGAAACATTCTTGCTGATCCCAGTAAATACACAGACTGTGTGAGACCGTCTACGACGCAGAGGGAGGCAAACAGTCCCACTAAAACCGAGCAGAGGGCAGAACAGCCTGGTCTCCAAAGGAGGTGTCGCGATACCTGACACGCACGTGGAAAGATCTTAGCACCACGGCCGTGGGGAACCTCGATCACGACCCTTCCCCCAGGAGAGGCTCTTTTAAAACAGAACATGAGCCTTTTTGAGCTTCCTGCCTAAGGACATGAATTGCATGGAAAGGTTCTTATCTCCCACTCAGATTCTTACCAAGAAAAATACGCAGACTCAACCTTTTTAGTCACGTTAGATGCCGACAGGCCTGTGTGTTCATGCATGCTCGCGTGTGCTCGCGTGTGCGTGTGCATCTGTATTCAGGGTGTCCCAAAAATGTATACACACTTTAACAGCTGGTCCTATGACATTCTGAAAATGAAATGTATTTCCATAAACACAGCCTTTTTAATTATTCAAGGTGTGTATACATTTCTGGGGACATCCTGTATATATATGTAATACCTAGATTCCGCGAGGAAGGAAACCACCGAAGGCCAGGGGAGGTAAATAAGCTTCCTGCTGTTAACAGGCAGGAAGATCTTCTTCTCCATAGAAACACATAGGAGGAAATTGCTGGTGGGAGAGGAGGTCTTGACCTGCATGTTGACTGAGGCAGATCTTTGGAACCTGCCCGGAGTCTATCGCCGTGATTTCATCAGTCGTGGTGAAATAAAGGCAGAGACAGAGAGGCAGCAGCGAGCAGGCGGGGCTTGCTGTCTGCAGAACAGGTTGTGGAAAAACACTGCGCATTCTGTAAACCAGCAGCTGCACAGACGCACCAGCCGATGGGCTCGCTCTCTAGGCCAGTTACAGCCCCAAAGTAACTTGGCTTCTTTATGAGCCAGCAGTTTATGGGGCATCTTAGAAGAACAGTAAATATGGATACAATGAAATATATTGTGTAGGTTATGCAGTGAAACCGATCCAGAGCTTAGAGACACTCTAGGCCAGGTAATGACAGGCTCACACCAGCAAAGGGACTGTCAGATGTGCTTATTTCCAACCCGAATGGAACCACTCAATTTAAAGATGTCACCTGTAATTTCAAAACTTTAAGCATACGATCTGTATTCATTAATAAAAGAGGCACCATATTAATGAATATTACATATTAATTAACAAAAGAGTGAGCTACATGACACGAACCTCCCAGGATCATTAATGATCTGGTCCAAATTTTTGCCATAGGCAGGAGAATTCCCTCTTGCTAAGGGGAGGTCAGCCTTTGGTTTTAGTTAGGCCTTCAACTGATTGGTCGAGGCCCACCCACATTGTGGAGGGCAATCTGCTTTACTCCAAGTCTACCAACTTAAATGTGAATCTCATCCACAACCTCCCTCAGAAAAACATCTAGAATAATGCTTGGGCAAGTACCTGGGAACTGTGGCCCAGCCAAGCTGACACAGAAGACATTGAGTACAGATTTGTAGACACAGGAAACACTCACTAACCGGCCTCCTCGGTCTGGTGCTATGTCTTCATTCATGAGCCTGTGAGTGCTAGGGCCTGGGGCCTGTGGTCACGCTGGGTGGCTTGGTTTTCCTTCCCCCTCTAGTCTGAGTCTCTCTAAAGTTCACTTATGTTTCCTACAGACAACACGGATAAGAAAGCCGTCTTAGTGTAAAGCAGAAAGTAGACACGCAGAACGAAACGTGTGTGAGGGCAAAGCACTGTGAAATCACGATGGCGGCCTAACCGAAGCCCTGGTCACCCGCAGCTCCCCAGAGAGGTTCCAGAGCAGAGCTGAAGCCCCGGTCCCCGCTTTCTCAGAGGAGGGTGCCAAGTCAGAGACCACTTTCTCTTTAGTGTCCACGAGGGAATTTCTGCCTGGCAGGCAGCGTGCTGCAGAGGACTTGGGACACATATGCCCGGACGTCTTTTCATAAAATTCCCAAAGGACAATGAACCCCCAGAGTCAAACTCATTCAAAAGGTAAGATGCCCCCATGGTGGCAAAAGCGAGTCCTCAGTGTCCCACCACTTCGAAGCAGCAATGGTCAATGGCACGGATGTTTCCTAGGGTGAAGGTGGCACCGTGGATGGTAGGCTACCATCCCCTCGAATCTCGGGGCCTCCACAAGGAGCCTGGCCGGTACCCATAGGAGACACATTTTGGCCGAATTAGAACTGAACCCAATAGGGAAACCCGGGTCAGAGGGACAGGAGGTGGGACATTTCCACAGCGACAGGATCACTGCCCCCCTTAGATTTCCACCAGCACCACACACATCTGGATGGGACGAACCGTGGGGTTCACCCGGAACTGCTCCACCTCAGAGTCTAAGCGGTCCACATGTGGCCGTATTTGCAAAGGAGGCAGCGAAAGACCGACAAGTGCGTTAAAATGCTTTATGAAATTTTATTTGATATTATTCAGTCATATAGATTCTGTGCTAAATGTTCATTTCTAAAAAAGTGCATCATCAAACATTTTATTTTTCTAGGCCTTGCATTTGTCACAGAAATATGCCACGTGTGGTTACGTAAAGATTGACTACTTATGAGTTCCTATGAAAAGAGGCTACAAATAAAGAGATATATGAATTATAGGGTGTCATTTGCTGATTATGAAAATAGAGAAATGCAAAAATATTGTTTGGCAATTGCAGAAAAATATATTGCTTTTTTATTCCATGGCTTCTGAAATGTAACGTAGACACGAGAATGGAGGGCAGCGGACCTGTCTCGCCCGTTGGACACATATTGCCAGCGCCGGGTTTTTCGGTCTCGAGCAGCCAAGCCCATGCTGCCTCACCGGGTGCAGCTCAGGCGGCAGTGGCCCTAGGGCAGGGTATTATTAAAGTCGGGCGGAGCAGATCTGTGCCCCGTGAGCGCGGCTTTCACCAGGGGGCCGTCCTAACGCCGCGTTTTGTTAGGAGCGTAGTTTAAGTTTTAAAGAAGGGTGTCATGTTGGTTCACTGGAGGGGTCTGGACACGTCTCAGGCCCGAGCGGCGGGTGGCAGACTGACAGGAATGGTTAAAATACTCTCACGTCTAGTATCCAGCCCCCAAAGGAAGCTATTTTAGCAAAGGGGCCTTTATAATGTTGTACAAACCCCCTTTGGATATTTTTTTTCCTCCAGCCACAGTAAAACAATTATTTGACTTTCTTCTTCTGTGCTTTCTGTAGCTAATTATGTTTGCTTAGAAACAGGGTTAAAATTAAGTGTAATTTTTAATTATAAAATGTTTCCTTGGAAACATTTTCTTATATGTTAAATTGTGCTTTGGTCTGAAATACTTAATTTCGTTTACAATTAGAAATCAAAGCCAGAGCACAGCATCGGGCAATTTGGAAACTGTTGCATTAATTGCCACAAAACATTAATACTTTGCACAATGAACAGCTGATGGTGAACATCCAATTAACGGCCACACAGCTATTTAACAACTCTCCTCGGAGAATTATTTTATGTTATGACCATTAATTGAGTGGTCCCTGGTAGCAGGCTTTTTCTTACAATTTCGAAATTTACTTAGAGACTAGATTTTTATCAAGACATTATGTATCTGTTTTCATTTTGAAAGAGCTGAGTCAAATGATCACGAGAAAGATCAGCATTTGTGGGTGACCTTGAAGGTCACAGGTGGTTTCACAAATCACCTTAGCACACGGGGTTCACGGTTAAGGGCACGCCCCTCTTCGGTTCATACGGGGTGGTCCTGGCGACCATCCGGATGCAGTCGATTATGGGGCAGACGCTGAGACACAGGGTGCAGCCGGTGCAGCCGTCCGTCACGCTGGGCAGGTGCGTCTCGGGGTGAAACTGGATGGCCTGAAACGGAAAGGACAGCGGGGCCGTCACAGCCCACCGAGGTCAAGGACGTCCCGGTCCTCTCTTTCTCTGCAGTGAGCTGGACATGGGGACAACTGCGCCCAGCGCTGGGGCAGCTACAGCACCAGTTGAACTGGCAGAGAGGAGGGGGAAAGGGCAGAAAAGAAATGCTTTTCCGTTGGAATCAGAACGGTTAACATTCCCTGGGAGAGTTCCTCCTGCGCTGTGCAGTGACCTGGTTTCCCTCCGTCCCGTCTGAGCCGGGCTCGGGCCCCTCTGCAGCCCGACCTGGACGGGAGGGGTGCCCGCTGCCCGAGGAGGTGAAGCACTTGTCTGGACTCTGAACGCCAGGCGCAGGTTTTCGGGTGGAGTCCTTACCTGGTAGCCGGAGTCGTTGCAGGTCATGTAGCACTTGCCGCAGTTGATGCACATCTCCTCGTCGATCGTGGCCACCACCTGCTCCACGGTGCTCAGGTCGCCGAAGGCCCCCAGGTGCTGCAGCGTCTTCCCAATGACGTCCTGAAAGACAAGCACCGAATTACGGCGCCCACTATGAAACGTCACCCCGTAATCGCCAATATTGGCCCAGACACCCCCGTTTTCATGTGACGCCGCATTAAATAACTCAGGGGCTTCGACGGCTGTGCTTGCTCATGGGGAGACCTCCACAACGGTAGCTTAAATACTTCTGTCTTCTGAAAGGTGGGCCACGCACAGGGTGTCCCAGAAACGCAGGCACACTCAGAATAACTTAAACCCCAATGGGTTAAACCTGAGAAGAAAGAAACAGCAGTTGAGCTGTCAGCTGTAAAGTGTGTGTACATTTTGGGGGGACACCTTGTATATACTTCGCTTGGAAACTCCAGACCCGATTAGCTGCATTCAATAGGTTCTCCGCTAGGTCATCTGAACTGTGTCTGTGGACAGAGGTGGTGGCTTAGCTGTTTAAAATTCTGGGCCTTGAAGGATCCAAAGTTAATAAAACAACAACGAAGGGGGACACACGCCTACTAGAATATCAGCTCACGGGGAATGAAGGGGGTAACGCATGGGCGCCACGCGTTCACGGCGCAGCGTTTGGAGTCTCGCTTTTCATCCGCACACCCGCCTGTCGGGTCTTGAAGATTATATTGTGTTATTTAAAAATTCTAATTTATGGTAATCGATCAGGCCCCTCTTGTAGCTAAATAAAACGCTCCTTCACTTTCTGAGAGCGAGGAAGCTCTTCACTCACCGCGGGCGGCTCGCGGGTGGTGCCCGTCGCTTTGCCCCCCACATCGGTTAAAAGCTTAATATGTGAGGCACGGACGCCTCACCAACAATGAGAAACATTTTGTTTCATAAAACAAAACGGGAGAATGCAACAACGTTTGTCAAATTAGTACACTGTCAAGATTTTCCGCCTTTGTGTCTAACTTATAACAAGAGGCTCTTTTGTTGCAATTCAAGGTCCCCGCTCCAGGAGGCCTGACTCTGGCTCTAAGCATCTTCCTCGGTTCTCTTCGGTATTTTATTTTCGGCTCCTGTTTCAATGACCTTGGCTGCCCTTTCTTTTACTTTTGCCCCCATTTCGGCTCTCTGGAAGGTCAAAGGATGACAAATTATTTTGGGAACGAATATCAAAGAAAATAAATCATCATTCTATGTGGCTGGAAATGTGGACATTGTTGAAAACCCAGCGCTTCCAGGTAGTGCCGCAGCTTACAGATGCCCCGGGTCGTCCACGTGCTGACTTTGGAGTTCCCGAGGGGCAGGTGTCACCTGTAAAGCACGTAAGGCTAGTTGAGGCCCCCTGGACACACCTGTGGGGTTAGGGAACCGACACTCATTACTGCCACCTGCTACAGCCTGTCAGCAATCACAACTTGAAAATACTCCAATCGCCTATTAGGCTTCAACACTCAGACATGTTTCTCCCGTTTTAGCTCTAAGGACATTCTCTGTGGGGACGCTAGAAAAATAAACACTGAACAGTTCTCTCTGGTTGTAAGATACCATCTGTTCTAAGTGGTGGGTGTACTTTCTCTCTCTCTCTCTCTCTATTTTACTTTTAATCGACAAAATAAATTTCCATTTTACCTAATATTTTCTCCAAATTCACATAACTTCAGCTTCGACACTTACGAGGCATTTTTAAATCTTGACAGTCTTTGAGGTCATCATTGGTAGCTTATGATCTGTATTTCCTCATATGACCGGTGAATACTGAGTTATCTAAAAGTTTAACCCCTTTTAGATGGCTGAATGAATGGTTGAGCGATGACCAGCCCATGAACCAAGAGGTCACCTGTCGGATTCCAGCTCAGGGCACATGCTCGGACTGCGAGCTCGATCCCCAGTCGGGCATGTGCAGGAGGCAGTCGATCGATGTTTTTCCCTCACTGATACTTATATCTCTCAATTTCTCTCCCTTCCTCTCTCTCTAAAATCAATAAAAACATTAAAAAAAAAAATCAAGAAAACCAGATTATTTCATTATTGCCTGTGGGGTCTATCCTTTCTATGAATTCCTACTGAACAAAGAGTGAGGTTCCCAGTGTGATGCCCCCACCTGGTTGGTCCAGGGCTGTGTGTTGGGTTTAAGGCCCGTGGCAGTGGGTTACCCCACGTAAGTATGAGCACGATGCTTTCAAACACACTAACTTACTTGAAACACTACCTTCCTTTATTTTCCTCCTGTGAGAGGCGGTAAAGAGTGGTTGGTGCTTAAGGGCCCGAGTTCTGGAGCCAGACTTTGGAATAACATCTCTGATTCTCTGCTTTGAAACAGCTGTGTGATCTTGGGCGCATTATTTAACCTCTCTGTTTGTCCATGACTTAATCAGTAAAACAGGGAAAAACACAGGTACCTGCTACTGATAAGGTTATCGTGAGGATTCAATGAGTTAATTCACAGGCGTGGAAACAGTGCCTGAGACCTCATAAGGACTCCATAAATATTAGCTTTTATTATTAATTCTCTGCTTAATTAACACTAATTTATTAAACTCCATGCTAAATATCACATCTCTGGGAAGCTTCCCACAATTAGCTGAGGCAGAACTAATCCCTTCCACTCCTCCGTGTTCCCCGAGCATTTTGTACATATTTGATTGAACTGTAAATAGTTTTAACATGTGTCTTCCTCCCTCGTTACACCACAAGCTCCATAAGGATAGATTTTTTTCTTTTTAAAATTCATGCTGTATGCCTAGGTCCAGCACCATGCCGGGGCTGCAGCAAGTGCATACTAAATAAATAGGAGTTGGTGCCACGTCTCTGCCGAGATGGGCCCCCCCCCCCAGCTGTGGACCACGCCCGTCTGTCTCTGGACACACAGCCCACGCTTAGTGCACTGCTGGCCTCACAGCCAACACTCAGTAAATACTCACTGGTTGATGACATCGAAACGGCCTACTCCTGAGGCATTTGAGAGGAAAATGAATAAAAAAGGAGAGATCTATTGAGTGTGGCTGGCTTAGAAACAACATGGTCACACTCACAACCGGGGGAGACGCGGTAGGTTAGAAACTCGAATGCGTGAAACACTTGCTGGGACAAGAGGGGCTCAGTTGGCTTGGTGGGAGCGGGGGCCATGGCGCCCCCTGCTGGCCTGGAGGACAAAGCAGCGTGGTGCTGAAACTACTGGACAGAGGAATCTGCAGAGGCCAACCGGGTGCAGGGAGGAAACAGCTCAAATAAACACGTGGGTGGAGGGAAAACAGGAGCCTGGAGACAGATAACCCAGTTTCCAGGAGGAAGGGGGGAAGGAAAGTGGTATGTCAAGAACAGAGGAAACTCCGCAGGGAAAACACAAAAGCAGTGCTGAAGCAGTGAAGGAAAGGACACCCATGCCCAGAGAACATTCTAGAATAAACCAGGAGCTCAGGGAGCCACATCTGACTCACGTGCACAGAGAAAACGACTGTTAACGAGAACGTGCTGTAAACCAGTGGGGTCTGGACTAACGGGTGAAGGGACTGGGGACCCGGATGCGAATGACAGTAGCCACGGCTCCTCCCACTAGAATAGAGCTAGGGGGTGTATAATCCTTCCCCACACACCATTTTATTTAAAACCATGGGGTTGGGGCCTTTTGACGTTACCTGGTATCTCTTCCCCTCCTGCATCAGATTCGAATGAACTCGGGGGGAGGGGAGGAGGCCTCCGAGCTCCAGCGGGGGCTGCGTGAGGAGCTGTTAAGGCCGCTGCAGACCGGGGAGGGCAGGAGAGGAGGAGCCCGAGGGGTGAAAACCAGAGACCGGGGGCCAACTCATGAGTGGGACGGGTAAGAGGAAGGGGTCCGGGCTGATGTCAGGTCCCTGGCTTAGGAAAGAGGGTGGCTCAGGTGCTGCTCACGGAGACACAGGACTCGGGGGCTCGAAGGAGTGACAAGGGGCTTAGTTTGGGTCCGAGGGCCCCTGTGCTCTGTTGGACGATCCCGACGGAGGGGATACATTCTAACAGTAAGTAAACTCTTACGCTACATTGTATGTTTAAACAGTAAAACAGGCATGTTGTTACATGGCTTCATTTTTACCTTGATGGTGGGAATAGGCTTTTTGGGGATAAACAGCTGTCTCTTGAGGGGCAGACAGGCTTCATTTCCTCCTTTCAGTTTAAGCTTGTTCTCGGCTATGATTTTCTTGCGTTGCTCAAGGTAAGGTCCAAAACTTGGCAGTTTCTGTAAGGAAAACACACAAATGGGAAAGCGTGTGAGCTCATCAAGGAGAAAGGTGTGAGGACATATCATAAATATCATCCACACGCAACTGTGCGCTTGCAATTGTTGTGTGAGGACTGTGACGTGGTCCCCATTCCCGGATCATGGACTGCCAGGTCCCAGATTCTGTTAATTATTAGAAAGAACACAAGGGCACCGTACTCTTACCAAACACGTATGCCTTAGATACAGAACCGTTCATTAAAATATATTTCTAAATGGAATAGAGCTCGCGGTGGTGAACCAAATCCACCCACTTCAAACAATCGCTTTAATTGGACCGTTTGTTTGGTCTGCACAGACGGAAGGTGAGACCCGTCGATGTTTTCCTCCCTCCTCATCGGGTTTCTAGCACAACACAGACGCGGCCACGGCCCCTGACAAACTCTCCTGTCAATACCCCAGGTGCTGTGCCCAAGCTCTAACCTGGGGCTCGATTTCACGGTGCTCAAATCCTTACGACATCTCTTTCAAGATGGCAACGGACGTTGATCGCAATTTACTGGAATCGCTGAACACGAAATGGTAACGATATTGATTTCTCTGTACAGAAAGTAAATTTTATTTTGCATGAAGGGGGCCAAACAGACAGGAAAAAGCAGAGGCGACGTCTGAGTGTGTAAAGCAAACCCATCCGGACGCAGAACCGTACCACCGGGCTCTAAATCTCAAGGCTGCTCCTCTGTACTTCACAAAGTGCATTTACAGAGATACCTGGTGTCACGGAAAAACATAAGTGTTTCGGGTTAACGGGAGAATGCCCTCGGACGGTTCGTCACGGCCCAGCGATTTCCGCGCTCTGCCCCCTCCCGGGGCGCTTTCCCTTCCTTTCCAGACGCACGGCTGGGGCTGCGACACCCCGACCCCCAGGCTCCCCGCCCGCCGGCCCGAGCTGCTGGCTCTCCGTCCTAGGACCGCGTGGCTCCCTCTCTCCCCGGCTCCTGCAGGACAGAGGCCTTTATGCAGCTCAGCGACTTCCACCGGTGTGTGCAAGAATTTTTAAAACGTGCAACACCTGACTATTTAGTCAGGGGCACTGACCTCTCTTCCCTGAGATGGTCCAATAAAAAAATGCACCAGCCAGCACAAGAGTAGCCATCCAGTGTGAGTCCCTGTCTTGAGCCATAAATACAGTCACACGATAGAGCTGCATCTTGCTGGTCACGTCACATACTAAGGTCGCGTCTAATTGGTTAATTCTTGGTACCAGAAATCCTTACACAAGTATAGGCACCTAATTTTTTAAAAAGTCACTTTGAAGTAAAAAGCGTAGGTAATTACTATTATTATTTTTTTGTAAATCAATTGAAATCATACATTTTTTGTCAGATCAGCAAAAAATATATATTTTGGATGTGCTGCAGCGTTTTAGTAATTGGTTTATGTGCCATCAGATGGAAAAGGTAGAAAATCGCTGACCTAGCTGATGGAGGCTTGGAAAACTACGGCTCTCCAAGGTCGTCCTGCTCCCTGACCCAGCCTGTGCGCCGGTGAAAAAAATCATACATATTTCAGGACACTGGCCTCCACCTGCCGGAGGGCCCGGGCCCAAGGAAAGCGTGTTCTCTGGCCGTCTCAGGGAGGGGAGACCCAGCTTAAAGCAGGCTCCAGGGAGGCCAAAGTGCACCTTACTCCCAATCTCCTATTCTCGAGGATGATCACGAACGTTAGGTGTTGACACAGCAGCACCTTTGTTCTGCTCCCAGGAGGCCCCTCATGCGCAAGGTCCAGGGGAACCTGCCCCGACTCCCTGACTGGGTCTCCCCTCACTCGACACCGTCTAATCCCACTGAGAGCTCCGTACGTTACTCATAGGAAGTCGTTCCTGGAACGTCCTGATTCATCCCCTTTTAAGCACAAACCAGAGGAGACCCCCCCATAATAATAATTATTAATATAATTATAATAATATAATTAGTTACATTATTAAATATATTATTAATAATATTAAAAAATAATAATTGAAAATCCTTGGTGCGGAATAGACGACCACCTCAGTAAACATCCACCAGCTGGCATTTCCTGTAACTCTCTGCAGTGGTCGACCACATTTGCCGTATTTAAATGATGCAGCCTCGCCATGGCTAACTGCTGATTCTAAAATGTGCTATTTTTTAATAATTAGTCCTAAGGAGAGGTGCCTGATTTAATGAAGACTCCTATAGGATTTGCTTTGTGGGTTGGCTAGAAGAGTCAATGGAAAAGAAGAAAAACTGTTGCCAAATTTTTCTTTAAATTAAAAGCACGCCCCCACAAAATGTGAGGGACACCCCCTCCCAAGCTCCCAGCCTTCATCTCCAATGACCCGGGGCCCACGTGTGCGTGGTTCTCACTGTTGTATGGAGGTGCTGAGGCCAAGGTAGTTTCCAACACTTCAAGGCTGCCAGGGGCATTTTGTTTTCTGCATTAATAAAAAAGTTAAATGCTTTTTTTTAAAAAGAAAAATTACAGCCCTGGCTGGTGTGGCTCGGTTGGGCGTCAGCCTGTGCACCAGGCGGTCACCAGCTCAGGTCCCGGTCAGGGCGCGCGCCCCGGTTTCGAGCTTGATCCCCAGCAGGAGGCAGCCAATCAATGTTTCTCTCTGTCTCTCTCTCTCCTCCCTTCTGCTCTAAAAATCAATAAAAATATTTTTAAAAATTACATTGTACGTATTAAAATGTCTCCAGGATATATGAGTACTGAGCATTTTTAAAAGTTACGTTTTCCAAAAAATAGAAAAGATCAGTTCTCCCCTGCACCAAAGGATCACCTATCCACCAACTCCCTTCAGGCACGTGTTTGTGGCCCGATCCTGCCGAAGAAACAAACCCAAGCCGGAGAAAACTAGGAGACGGCGCAGATGGACGCGTGCTGGCCGCCGAGCGCGCCGAGCTGGCTAATCACGCGCTCGGCTCCCCGCTGCCCGAGCGCAGAGCTAATTGATTTCCTGTCGCAGGCAGGGCGGCAGCCGCCCGCCGGCCAGCAGCAGGCGCGATCCCTTCATTCGTTATTTTCCGACAGGAGACGTTGTATCCCCAGGTAACACCAGCGAGAGGTTTGGCGCCATGCGGTATATTTTAAACAAAGAAAAGAGTTCCTTAGAATTATCAAAAGCTACTTTGTAACTGACGTGCGGAGCAGGGCTCAGAGGTGGTGTGACTTTTGTTTCCACAGTTGCTCTGGGGACTCATCGCTGATGAATTTGTTCTCACCAGAAGAGCTAAATCCCGCTCATTTAGAGAGAACGGTACCTCGCGCTAAAACGGTCTCTGTCCAGGTATAAAGAGCTTTACGGTGCCAACGGAGAAGTGACAACCTAATGAATCAACAATGATACCTTAAGCCAGCAAAGCTTTAAGGTAAAGAAGTCTATCTGGATTATAATTTATTCACGGATCAATCCAAAGGTAATTGAGCGTATTACTAAGTAGAAAAGAGTTCTTGTCTTGAGTAGAAGCAGGAAATGATATTTTCCAGCTTAAATGGCATGATTTCTATGGGAATGGCAGTGAGCTGGCTAATAGCAGCGGCGTATAGCACAGAAAAAAGGGTTCAACACTATTTTCCTTATCTGATTGGTGACAATAATGGCAGGGAAAGTAATTACTTTGGTATCCAAATGGTAATAAGTTAAAAGAGAAAAGGATTTCAGGTTTATACTGAATGCAATGCATATAATTAATTACATATATCTACAAATACCCTGAATGCAATATATATGTGTGTGTGTATATAGAACTCAGTATAATCTGAAACCCATGTACGTGGATATGGGTGTGTTTGTGTCAGTGTGTGGGACAGACTGAGAATAGTTAGAAGTAGAGAATGTTTCCCTGCCCGGCCGTGTGGCTCAGCTGGCTGGGCGTCGCCCCGCACACCAGAAGGCTGCCAGTTCGATTCCTGGTCAGGGCACAGGCCTGGGCTGTGGGCTCCATCCCTGGTAGGGGGTGTGGGTGAGGCAGTCAATTGATATTTCTCTCTCTCTCTCCCTTCCTCTCTAAAAATCAATAAAAAAATAAAATGTTTCTCAACTAAGAAATGACTTTTTTTTTTTTTTTAAACAAAAAGACGTGTTCACATATGATTTAATTACATTACTTATCTTTTGCCATGTATTCAACAAATACAATATCAAATGCCTACTCTGGGCCAGGAATGCTCTGTGTTCCATTAAAGGCTAAATAATATCCATACATTACATGCACAATATCACTGTTATTAATTTTATAAGTGCCTCTCGTCACTCATTCAGGGCTAGTGTCGGAGTGAGCTATGTCTCAAGGATACCTGGGTTTTGCAGTTACCTAAAGGCATGATATACATTTATCCTTGGAAAACTGATTTCAATCAAATGACCAACAATTAGAGACAAAAGTGAACAGAATACACCTTCTTAGGATTGGTCTTCAGCGAACTTGAGCAGGCGTTGGCACTGGCGTGCTTTTTGGGCATCTCAAATACAACGTGTCGGCCCACTGGCCGGGAGCTCGGTTCCCCGAGGCCGCTCCTAACATCCTAGTTCCACCCACTGTGCCCCCCGCCAGACGCGTGTGGGATCCCCAGACGGGACGTCGCTCGGTCCCGTCTGAATGCAGTTCCCTGCCTCCCTCCCACCCCTCGGCTGAGAGTAATCAGCTGCTATAGGCGACCCTGCTGTTTAGTTCAAAATCCATTTCACCACGGCTTAGGTTTCGAAACTCAGATTTTTCGCACGAGTAACTGGCGTGTAATGCTTAATCACTGAAACAGCAAGCATATTTGTCGTGATTTTATCAAATTTGGACGTGAAAAACAGTAAGACAGAGAGAGAAGGACCATCAATGTGTTATGTTATCCTAATGCCATGGGGTGCCCAGGGGTGCAGACTGGGACCCTGGAGTTGACCAGTGAAATGTGTGAAATTAATGAAATATAACTATTAGTTTAACCTGATAAGTTTAAGCACACAACTTTCTGATTGAAACAACCTGATGTCTATACCAGCCAAAAGCGATAATAGCTCATGCTCCACAGTGAAGGCAGCCGACCGCCATGTACTGATACTGATTTAGGAATCAAACCTGCACTGAAATCAGTTTTCCATTCATCAGCTGTGCGTCTGTGAGCCCATTAGTCACCACTCTGCTACTCACTTTCCTGATCAATTCATGGGAAGGACAGTGTTTGACTCGTGATGCCGGTTAAGCATTAAATGGAATAGTATCTGAGACGAGCGTGCCTGCCGATCTTCCCCGGAAACCTGAACTGCGGGTATTGCCTCACGCCCCACGCTCTGCGCTTCCGTCTTCCTCGCTCCGCAGGCTGAAGGGGAAAACGTTTCACACGCGGACTTCATTTAAAAAGCACTGAACACAAACCATGCAAAACAGCTGCATTAGTTCAGTCCTGTTTACTCCGGGCCCGGGTTTAATGAGCTCACGTTCACGCAGGTGAAAGGCCAGAGTGGTGCAGGCGGAGTTAATGAAACAGCACAGAGCTGCTAAGAGGGTGATTAAAGCCAAATGTGGGTTTAATATGCTCGGCTCTCCAGACGCAGGGCCCCCCGGGGGCACCTTCCTGAGGGGAGGGAGCGCGGGTTCTGGATGCAGTTAGGGGATGGGCGCCGAGGCTCTGGGCTCGCTCCGAGGCCTAAGGCCGGGCCCGGCTCCCTCTGGGCGTCAGTTTTCTCATCTGTGCAGGGCGGGGGTTGGACCAGATCATTTACAAGGTTCTTCCCTGGGCCGTGTTCTGATTTCAAATTCAGTTAGAAACCCTCAGGGTTTATGCCCAGGTGGCATCACACAGTCCGTGGAAGAAACGCTGGATCGAGTAACGAATTACAGCTCTTTCCCCTCGTTGAACCACAGGACAGGCCGGCTCCAGGTGGGCTGCCGACTGTGGATGCTGCTGGCAACGCCGATGAAACTCCAGGTCGGCTGGTTCGTGAGCTGTTTAAGGCTCCACTGGGGGAAGGTACAACCACGGATATCACAGCTATTTTATCTCCTCATTAAATAATGAAATATGTATAGCTAATTAATAAAAAATGAAAATAATTTTTTAAATGAAAGCTAACGCTATGACTAACACTACACTGTCATTATCTTTATGACATTTTTTATTTTGTTTTTAAAATTTATTTTAGAAAGTGGGGAAGGGGGGAGAGAGAGAGAGAGAGAGAAAAACATCGATGTGAGAGAGATGTTTTCGGGCCGTCTCTGGAGCAGGAGATTAGCCCATATTTTCCATGCGTTTTCCACACGCCAGCCAACATTTTCCAGGAGGCCTTAGGGCTAAGCTCTGAGACTCAGCAGCAGGGCTCCAGCACCTTACAGGGTTGTGCTCAGAATTACACCATGTATAGAAATTACATGAAACACAGCCAGGTGTGCACACAGTCGGCGCTTAGTAAATGTCCATCCTTGTCATCAGCATCATCATTACCGTGGAAATCCTGGCCTTGCGTTAGTTTTCTTTCTAGTAGGAGCTCACAGGTGCCTTAGCAGACTTCGCCATGTGCCTCCTACTGTGCCAGACCCCCGCCCTCCCCTCTGGAAGCCGCTTTTCCAGCGTATATAAGGGGTGTCGACGCACCGAGCGTGATTTAACGGGACACAGGGTTGCCTGGCCCACGCTTCGACTGCATTCCTGGATAACGTGGGGGCTGCTCACATAGTCCTATAATTTTATGCTCCATGTGTTTAAATCAGTAAAATTAAGAACATGAAGATTGGCCCGGCCGGGCGTGGCTCAGCGGTTGAGCGTCGACCTAGGATCCAGGAGATGGGGGTTCGATTCCCGGGCAGGGCACAGGCCGGGTTGCGGGCTCCTTGATCCCCAGCGGGGGCCTGCAGGGGGCAGCCGATCAGTGACTCTCATCCTTGATGTTTCTCTCTCCCCCTTCCTTCCTCTCTGAAATCAATAAAAATACATTTAAAGAAAGAAAATGAAGATTGGACCGTTGAGAAGTGTAGACACCAGAGTTGACAGGACAGGGCGGGGCCCCTGCGCAGCCTGAGTGGAGGCTGCCCTCCGGGGCGGGGAGCACGCGGGGCCCGGGCCCTGCGGCTTCGGGGACGCCCGGCGGCCTGTCACTTCACAGGCGACACCTCCGAACAGAAGAGACCGGCGCTCACCAGGGAGCCCCGTCCCGCCCGGCCCCGTGTGCGCAAGGGCCCGCCGTCCCCGCTGTCCCCGGATTATCACGTCCGTGCGGCCGGGCAGGGGCGCTCCCCCGCTCCAGCCAGAACACGAAACAGAAATTAAAACGTTGGCAGGCACTTTGTCTCCGGTTTGTCGGACAGGCAGGGAAAGGACGTCCCCTCGTTGATGCAGAGGAGATGCTGTCAGGGCAAAAGCTGACAGCCTGTCTAGTCGTAAACCGCCGGCAGGGTGACAGCCACGGCCGCCGCCTGTGGTTCTCTCCCGCGACGTGGGTCAGCCGAGTTCCCGAGGAGTCGTGAGGCGCCCGGCAAGCCCAGCCGCCGCCCCTCGCGTCTGTGAACGCGGAGCAGGGCCGAGGGGACGGTCCCGCCCCTCACCCGCGGCCCTCCCACGGGGGACTAGCGTGTCTCCTGCGTGTCTCGTCCCCTAAGCTCTCAGCCAGCGTCTCATCGGCCGCCGCGGAGGCATCTCACTGTCCCCTGAGCAACGCTGAGTGAAAAGTATGTCCTCAACCCTAAGGTCCTATCCGTGTACATGAAAGTCCAAATTTTAGAGGCATGACGAAAACCCCCAAAACTTATCATCGGAGAAAGGCAGGGAGGAGACAGGGTTCTCTCTCCAGCTTTGCCCCAGAAAACAGCAGGTCTGTAGAAAGGACGGCAGAGAGGAGACGTCACTGGGCGTGTCCGGCTTGGGGTGAGTCCAGGTGTGACCGTTTCTGAGACGGGCGTCTGCTGGTCCCTGAATTCCACTCGCCCCCCCATGTCTCCTCAGAGGCAGGCAAGGCCGATGCGTTTTGATTTTTTAATTATTGATTTTAGAGAGAGGGAGAGAGAGACAGAGACACAGAGAGACAGAGAGAGACACACACACAGACAGAAACATCAATGATGAGAGTCATTGATCGGCTGCCCCCTGCACACCACCGGCTGGGGATCGAGCCCCAAACCCAGGCACGTGCCCTGCCCGGGAGTTGAACTGATGACCTCTTGGTGCCCGATGACGCTCAACCTCTGAGCCACACTGGCCGGGCCCCGGTTTATAATTCAAAGGCAAGGTGTTCACTCCTGAGAGGAGGGCCTCATGCAGACAGGCTCTCTCTGAGCTACAGCCGAAGGAGCCCTCACCGGTCACACTGTGGCCTGGGTCCCACGGCAGACGCGACGCCCCGGGAGCCCCACTGGCCCTTCGTCAGGGTTTCTTGTCCACACACAGAGCCAAGGCCGGGGACTGGCTTTGGGGTCCTCCCCTGCTCTGGTTTCCTCCAAATGGTCTCACATTTCGTGTTCGAGGGAAAGGTCCTAAGGGCTGGAAGTGGCCACAGTAAGTTTTTCGATTTGTCCTCAAATGGATTTTGATTTTATTATTTAAAAAGTTCCAAAATAGCAGAATGGGCTGAATGGGGATTCCTCCTTCCCAACCTCGAAGGGCACGGACAGGAAAGTCGTATTCAGGAGGATGGCAGGAAGCGTAAGACTCGCTGCGGTCCGCGCGGAGAGGGGCGGCCCCCGCTTAGCTCCAGGGCTGTTTGCGTGAATCACACGCACCTGCGCTCACAGTTGGCTCCCTGAGCACTGAGGCTGGAGACGATCTTTTCTGTACTTATGCATTTTGCTAATTTTCTACAGTGAGCGCATATTACTTTTATAATCAGAAAAAGGTTATTAAAACAAATAGTGTTTTAAGAGGCACACTAATGGGAAATACAAAAACCTTGGTGGGAATAAAATTATAATTATTATTATGGCCAAAGTTGTTATCCTGTTGTTTTGTGTGTTTTTTTTAATATTAGTCTCAAATCATAACGTAGAATGGTAGCTACGAAGCAGATCTAAGCTGTGGAAAATGCATATTAGAGACTGAACAGAGAAATATGATTAGCAGACTGGCCTCAGGCCTAATTCTAAAATATGGTTAAGGACATAGGAAATCAGAAATGTTCACCCACTTCAGCAAAGCATTGCATATACCGAAGTTATGCATTTTTATTTCTGAGCATATGACTAAGTTTTCACCCTATATGGGGTGTTGGCAAATTAATGAACCTCCAAAAATGAAACAGTAATGTGAACTTTCCAAGAATTAAAACTAATGCTAGCTTTTAGTAGAATGGGTTATTTTCCATTTTTTTTTTATATGTTTTTATTGGTTTCAGAGAGAGGAAGGGAAAGGGAGAGAGAGGTAGAAACATTGATGAGAGAGAAACACCGATTGGCTGCCTCCTGCACAGCCCCTCCTGGGGATCGAGCCCACAACCCAGGCATGGGCCCTGACCGGGGATCAAACCAGCGACCTCTTGGTGCACGGATGGTGCTCAACCAGCTGAGCCACACAGGACAGGCTATTTCCCATTTCTAGTTCTCAAAGAAGATATACCACAGATACACATATGAAAATATTTACACACAAACATGCAGAAAACGTTGTGCCTACAAAGTTGAGCTGCCTAAAAACTGTAGTTTCCTGAATGTCCCTGAGCCTAAAAATGCTGCCTCTCCAGAAAGATCCTTGGTGGCAAGGGCCACCGGCTCTTCAGGCAGCGCGGCCGGCCACGGGGCAGCCACAGAGCCAAAGCCGCCCTCACACCACATTCCCGGGGGTCCCCGTGGGGCTGACACGGAGCAACATCTGGTTGGCTGCTGAGGTCTTTCGTGGGCCAGCCTTTTCACGCAAATAAAAAGCGAGCCTGGGAGGAGTTTCACTGGAAGAGTGACACCGATTTGTAAGAAACACGACACAAAAGTGACCTATAGATTACAGGCAACGGCAGCACCTCCGCTGACACTGGGAAAATGAGGGGCCGGGAGGGAGGCGGCAGGTCTGCAAACAACAGTCAGGGACGGAGGGCGAAGCTGAGGCTTTGTTAGCTTAAAGGCTTCAAAGCATTTAAAAATGCGTGTTCGTGTTTCACAAAGGCCTGCCGTACGCACGTGTATACTACATATAAACTTATAACAATACAGGGTGTCCCAAAAATGTATACACGCTTTGAATAATTATTAATTCCAACGGGTTAAATCTGGAAGGAAATAAACATCAGTATTGGTATCAGCTGTTAGGGTGTGTATACGCTGTTTGGGGACACCCTGTATGTAAATACACGTGTGACATGTACACACACACATGCGCCGAGAGACACCAGCTATGGAATTCATCCCACCTCTGATCTTAAAGACATAAACGTAGAATAGTCTAGAAGGGTCACGTGCTTGCTTTTCAAAGGCCCCCGGCCAGAGGCTTTGCAGGTTGCTTGCCAGTCTCCCTAGGGCTCTGAATGGTTCAGAAATTCTTCCTTATTTCAAAACCAAATTTTAAATCCTCATTACAGCCAACTCCATCTACCACCACCCTCGACGCACACAGACAACCACCACACGGCGTCGCCGAGTCAGCCTGCTCCCTGCCGGGGGGGGACGTTTTGTAGAAATCGTCTGCTGTTTCCTCAAATCCCCACTGCTCTCATCTTACGTCGCATATTTTACCCCTTTAGTTAAAAAAGATCCCAGCTCTTAACCCTCTTTGCCGTCTTTGTCTTTCTTTCTGGGGACTGACAGTAGGACTGTATTTCAGTCCGTGAAGAGTGTGAGGACTGTAGACGCCACTGGAAGGTCATTTTGTGGCTTTTATTGCCATTAATTGACTTCTTACTCCTGAACTGCACTAATTAGCCAAATTAAATAGACGGTTGCCTGCACTTTTTCCCTCTGTACTTGGACGTAGTTAGATCAGACCATCCTCTATGATCTTCCAAGTCAGGGTGAACTACCAAGGGGCCAGGAAACAGCCAGACGTGGTCCTGGCACATTTATTTAAGTTTTAAAGCTAAAAATCTAGTTTCCAGTTGGGGAAATAGAGACTGAAAAATTTTTAATGTAAGCAGTAACACTGTAGGTTCTCACCTGAATTCGGAAAATTGAGTATTTTTAGATATCGGAGACATATTTGCCTCCCATCCCAGTCGGTCCTAAGATATACGCACAGAGAGTTTACACCACACTTCTGGAGTTAAAATTTATTTTTCTAATAAATTCTGCCCCTAACATTAAGGCTGGGGTTTGGCGAGTTCATTGCGACTAGTCCTTTATTATTCTCTGAAATTGGTACCATCAAGTGAATTTAAGAAAACCAGTAAAAATCTAACTCAATAGGGTTTGAAATATAGTACCTGCCACAGCCCAGAGGACTCTCTTCCTTTCCAAATCCGATAAACAAAGCAAAGCTATGAAGAAAAGTATATATGCTTCCTGACATCGCATTTATATACTAGCTTATTTATGAAATTTTTCTTTATTGGTCCTTCGAATGTAGGAAAATCAACAATCCAGTTGCTTTAAAATGGATGAGAGCATTTATTAACCGGGAAAATATACATGGATGCAGAGCAACAATTACTCTTGTGGTTTTTTATTTCTTCATTCATCTTTCCCAACTTTTTCTAGTTTATTTTCTATCTAATCTTTAGATTTTTTTTCCCCAAAGCTTCATGACGCCACCCTGAGCATCCCGTTTCCCGCGCAGACCCCTCCTGCGCGGCTGGGGCAGGCAGGTGCCGAGCCCCGCGAGCTGAGGGCCCCGCGTGGCTGGGGCAACGCGCAGTGGCGGGTCCGGGTCCCTGCCCTTATCCTGTCCCGTCCCCGCGTTTTCACTCGCGGTGGCGTTTCTCACGTTCCATTCTGCTTGGGTTTTGTTTCGTTAAACAACGTTGGGAGAAGTATTTTACACTCGCAGTTTCCGGGGGAAATCACGGGGCAGTCGCTGGGAGTGCGGCTTGGAAGGACACACGCCACCCCTGGCTGCCGGCATGACTCACAGACACACCCTGGCGTTGGTGCCCGCGGGAGGCAGACACGAAGCCCCTGAAAGCTCGCGTGGGGCCAGGATGGCTCCCTCCGGGGCGCCAGGAGGCGCGGTGCCCCCCCGGGCGGGGCCGGGGAGCTCCTCCAGTCGTGAGAGCAGGGAGAGGGCCCCGGAGACAGCAGGACCCAGAAGCCGGTGGGCAGCGGGCGGCCGCTTCGTGCGCTGCCTTGAAGGGCGTTTGCTTCATGAACTGCATTCGTTTCAGTCTTTCCCGTTTTACTCCCCCCAAATTCTAATGGGTCGGGTTTTAGGGTAACAAAGTGTTAAAGACGTTTTGTTGACCATATATATGTATGTAAACCGATGAGAGAGCGGTATTGATGATGCCAGTCTAGAAGCCTAGTTAATTGGGCATCTCGGGGGGCGTCACTCAAGTTGGTGTCCGCTAATTAAGGCCACGCGTGCTCCAGGGACTTGGGGGGGAGCTGGTGGGCCCCACAGCCGCCCGTGGGTATGAGCAGCAGAGTGACCAGCTCTCGCTGATCCACCACGTGGCCGACGTGGTCAGGTGCACCCCACGCTCCTAACAGAGTCTGTGGGCAGCACCCTAACACCAGTCTTCAAATAAAACACCAATGTGACTCCACGCGAGCTTGTCGGGAATCTGGAAATCCTGTCACTGAGTTGGCTCCTTCTGAACAATAAGAACTCTGCCACCATTGCACATTTCTTCTCAACCTTTGAGGACTCACAAATATTATTCAAAGTGCAGGTTAATTTCCCGAGGGGGCTTCGTGTGGGGACCCTGGAACTCCGTTGTCCCTGTCCTGGAGCTCGGTGCCAAGCGGGTCCCCCTCATTCCTGATCTGCCCAGTCCCGACTGGATCGGGCCAACGGGGTTGTGAGGAAGCCGAAATTACCTTTTATTCTTCTGAGAAACGAGTCATAAAAATAAAGATAGTCTCAAGGTGGCTTCACAAGATAAATCTTTTAAGGACAAATCGAAGCACTGTGAGAAACCTAATAATGTAGCTTCCAAGGAATGAAACCGCCCAACCCAAAAACTTTGTTTTTATTTTTATTTTTTTACTCCTGGATTTAAAAAATCTTGGATTTCTGGTATTTAAAATTCTTCCCCTATGGCTTAAGTTTAACCAACGGAAGCATCCTGGGTCTTAATGCTATTTCCATCGCACCTGAAATTTCTAGCCTGAAATGAGTTTCTTTTAATGTTTACAGATCGAAGACAAAGGCAGGGAATGAAAACAGACCTATTAGCACTATCGTAACAGGACGTTATGGGACGTTCCTTAGTCTCAGCTCTGAGGCCCCAAAGATGAAAGAAATGTTGGCAGGTTTCTAAAGAGGCTTGGGCGGGACGAGGTCAGACACGACCCCAACTTGTTCTTTAAGCCGGGGACCTGCCCCGTCACCTACGCCTCGCCCGGCTCTGATGAGGGCCTGACCTTAGCCAAGTGACAGGGGCCTCTAGAGAGCCAGTCGAGAGTGGGGGGCTTGCCCAAAAGGCGACAGGCATTTTGGACTCAGGGCTGCATGTCTGCTACTTGCACCAGCATGGCCTGCGTGGGACAGCAGCTGGCTGCAGGCAGGGGGTCCTGGCGAGCTGGGCGCGCACGGCCATGCCCTTGGTTTTGGGTGGGCCGATGACTGACGGTTGCCTGGAAAGGTCTAAACGCCGGAGCTCAGCTGTTAGGTTCCCTGTTGGTGGGGTCAGGAGAGGGGTCTGCACAGGAGCGGGCTCCTGCCGGACGGTGGGGGTGGGAGCTTGTTCTGGGGACAGCGTCTGACGTCTGAGGCCAGCGACAACCTGAAACAGCAGCATCCTGAAGGTGCAGTTCACAGCCCGTCCTTGTGAGGCCGTTTCTCTCGTCACCTTGGAGATTTCACTCTACAGCATCTGGGCAGAGAGCTACTCGGATTAGAGCGCCCGAGGGCTGCTTTTCTGTGTCATCCAGGCAGTTGTCCCTCAACCAGCGTTGGGCGGTCCCCCCAGCGTGCGTCTTATCCCCAGCTACAGGCTCGCCTTTCACGACAACTGTTAATCCTGCTGTAATCCTCCGGTCGTCAACCCCCAGCAGGTATTGTCACGGGATAAACGTCCAATAAAGAGGTGTCTCAGGATCATCCCAGGGCTGGATTTTGACTCCCAGACCCTGGAAAAATATTCTATGATTTTAAGGCCTTTGCTAATTCAAGTGAGTTTTTCAGGCAAAAGGACAAGAGATAAGTGTGTTTCCTTCATGCAGACACACAGGCGCGGCCCTTTCTCTCTGCCCTACACAGAGAGTAGAATCTCTTACATTCTGAGGGGAACCCTACTAGCTGGTAGATGAGGTGAACTCGCCATATGTTCCAGATGTAACGTGACAGGGACAGATACACTCCACCAGTGCAAGGCAAAGTCACAGCCCCCAAACTGGAGGAAAGGAAGCTACCGGGCGCCCTACGCAGGAGTCCATGCCCCATTTCTGTTGCATTAACTCTCTGTCCCTGCTCTGGTGGCCCTACAAGAATGAACCACAATATCCATCCTCTCTCCTATTGGCTTGGTTAATTTTTTTTGAAGACCACTGGACATGCATCACCCTACAACGTTTGGCGACCTGTAATGGCCTCATTTCTGCAACAAACAGATTAAAATCAAGGCGGAAAAGTCCCAAAGAGTGGCAAGGTGGTTGGCGTTTTCCTTGAGATGGTCATGATTGCCTCTGTCCACGCGGGTCATGTGAGCGAGAGCAGAACATCCAACATTCACCGTCCCAGGCTGTGCTTGGTACCTTTGGTAGACCAGAAAGACAGAGGGCCTGGCTCCGTCCCTCCCTCTGATGGTGCCATTGGGAGCGACAACTGGGGTATCCTCAGGCAAGTTACCACTGTTCTTACAGGTCACGTGCCCATTCCTTCTACGGACCTGCCAAAATAACACCAGTCCACTCGCTAAATTTAACAAATAAAACAGTGCCCCCTTCAATGCGGTGGCTACGATCGGGTGACGTGGAGGGAAGACGGGGCACAGAGAGGGGTTAGCGTGGCACAGGGCGCCGGGGCTGGTGGGGGGCAAGCATGCCCCCTTCACAGAAGATGTAAAAACCCCCACAAAGCATACTAATCATGCAATTTATTCTTGCTAAGCGCACTGCAGTGTGCTGTAATTAAATATGAAAACCTAAATTTATCTCTATGTTCGGTTGTCATTAATTTAACAGGGAGTGCACATGTTCTAATCTAAGGGCTGATTTTTTTCCCCTCCATGTGCAGCATATTAAAATGTATATTAGCCTCAAGGTGCATAAACACAAAATAATAGACCAAAGGTTTTGGCCTGTGAAGGGGAAAAAAAAAAAAAAAAAATCCAGGCTCCAAGGCCATCAAGGAGCCGTGATGTGGGGGAGACACTCACTTAGCCTCATTAAGCCAAAGCTCCCTTTGCTTGTCTTTGGTTCTGCATGACAGGGGCCTTTGTTGTATCATAATTCATTCCGGGTTCGTTCCACGCTACGGAAACTGGTGAACTGTGGCCATTTTAATGAGAAGTATTGGTGGCACGCATAATCTGGGAGCCACGTGGGCCGGGCGATCACAGGCCGCTGCAGCCAGCAAAATGAGATATTGTCGAAATCACAAATTTGTCAAGTTGTTTTTGGACAGGGTATTATAATCGGCACTAAAATATGCATCCCATTACTCCCCATCTGCCAGTCAAAGATCATGGTAATGAACGCGGCTGCAGGGGAAGCCAGGCCGTCTTCCCGAGGAAAACAAACCAGGGAGTGCAGAAAAAATTATGCGGTTTTTTTTTTTTTTTTTTTGGAGGGGGGGCATTACTTAAATTTAAAAAAAACATCCTTTTGCACCAGGAGTCAGGTTCCGCTGCCGGGCGTCGGGCGCCAGCGCTGGGCTCCAAGCCCGCGGGGCAGGAACGGGGAGAGCCCATTGCTTTTTAATAGGTGTGCCCCCAGCTGGGCGCGCGCAGTCCCCCCTCACGGCGTGAGTGGCATCTGATGGGGGTCCCTCGGGGACAAAGGGGAGATCAGAGCAAGAAGGTCTCCGCCGTGATGCCGAGCTTGCGTCCTACCCCTTCCTCCTTCACGGGGCTCAGCCTTCCGGGCTTGTTGTGTTTTTTTTCCTGGGTTTTTTTTTGTTTGTTTTTGTCTGTCTGTCGGTTGGTTTGCTTTTTTAGATAAACCTGGAGCCTGGAAAAGGCGGGACGGCGACACGTCCCTCTTCCACGCGAGCTCGTTTAAGGAACGCAGTAAAGGGCGGGAGGCCAGGCTTCCCGCCTGACCGTAAAAGTGGCCCTTAGGAAGCAGTGACCATATAATTCACCACCTGAAGCAGGGCTCCTCTGAGGACAGGGGGAGGCGGGGGACGGACGACAGGCGTGGAAACGTCTGTCACAAGAGAACGAGCCTGTGCCCGCCGTGGGCTCTTGGGCTGGCGAGTACAGGGGGCCCCCGCAGTCTGTGCTGCACATGTAGGTGGGTTGGCGTGTTTTCCCCCCTTTACCCAATGGGCTCTCCCTAAAGTCTGGCTACAAGCGCGATGACTGTGGGAGACAATCCCAGGGACAGAGGAGGGTCCTCTCCACTCTTTCCGGCCACTCGCTCAAGTGAGCGACAGACACAGGGGTGTGGCCAGCGAGGCGCCAGGGCCAGGGCTGGGGGCGGAAAGGTGCCCAAGGGCAGGGACCGCGAGGACTCAGAGCAACGGGCTGACGTGGGTGTGGCGAGGTCGTCCCGAGTCTGAGGGGAGAGCTAACCCATCGGCGGGCAGCAAGGCCCCCTGGAGGAGGCACCGCCAGCCCGTCTCCTCCCCTCAGGTCGGCCACGCTGAGCACGGCGCCCGGCTCACGGGGGGCTTAACGAACGCTTGCTACACAAACAGATTTGTTGAAGGAATGAACGGAAGGGCCTTTCAAACGCTCGCTGATAACTTCTCGTTATTACTATTCTTTCCATGAAGTCAAGGATTTTTGGGTGTGTCCGTGGGGGGGGGACTGGGCTCTGCCCTGTACCCACAAAGAAGCAAAGGCAGGACGTTTAAATGGTGTTTCCACCCTGTTAGGTGATGACTAAGTGAGAAATATAGATACAGATATACAAACCCACACATATACAGGCGCATATTTAATATCATTAATATACCTGTTCAATGATGGTGTAATATGTGCAAATATAGACACCGACACTCAACAGATACATGTAAAATACACACCCGGGCACACATATAATAGGTATTAATATATATATAGTATAATACGTTACAGATGCTGACATATGTATAATATGTTCATGTATGTAAACATCACACCTACACGATATTAACACTGTCCTTTTTGGGCCAAGTTCTTACTCAGCACCGCAGGACTGAGAAACGGATACCTTTCCCAGTTGAGGTTTAAACTTTTGTTGTTTCCCCGTGATCAAGTAGTGTTTCAAGTGTAACTTGTCTTCACCCACCCTCGGTGTGCGGAGGGCCCCTGGGTCACATAAGGCGGACACCCCTTCCCACGGCCCACGGCCACGCACTTAACATGATCCGTAAGTAAAACACTTAAAACCACCAGAGGAGTTCATTTCTTAAAAGGAGCCCTGTGGGGAGCAGCTCTTCTGTAATCAGCCATCTATTTATTTTCTTTAACTACTGACTTTCACGTGGTATCGGTAGGCGGGGAGAGTGCGGAGTGTGTCCTGCAGCTCAGTCTCATGAGAGCCCACAACATCCTGTTTTTTCCTTTGGGCATTACCACTGTAATGAAACTAGTTTGGGACCCGATGCGCAGAATCGCTATCCAGAAGGACAGGGTTCGGTTTCAGGGGCGGCAAAGGCGATAACGGCTACCCTGCGCCCAACCCCGCGCACCACCCCCACCCACCACGCTCCCACACGGCCCAGGTCAGGCTCGGGTTCGTGGACAATGTGGTGACATGGGTGACAACTGAGTGTAGGCGGGGCCGCCTGCTGCAGACACGGCGAGGACGGCGAGAAGGGTGCGCGTCCAGGTAACACACCCAGCAGGTGGCCTCGTCCCAGGCAGTGAAGGTGCTTTGCCCGTGTCACTGCAGGAGTGGATCAGGCGGAGCTGAGCTGGTCTGCGTTTTCCTCGAGCCCTGGGAATGACCTGGGGAGTTAGGGGTAACCGGCGACGCTCGCTTCGGGGGCATGTGCTTATGTGGCCCGGGGAGCAGGGCACAGGGATGGGGCGCGGTCCTGGTAAATACGTGGGATGCGTGTTAATCCTCGGGACGCGTTTGCCCATCTGACTTCACTGCTACACTCCAATGTCCTGCTCCCTAAGATCGAGGCTTTCCGCATGTCACACTTCCATGCGCTGTCAAACCTCCAATGTCCAACCTCGGAGTCGTTGTTTGAAGTGCCCACTGTCCTTTCGGCCATCGGACTTCCTGACCTGCTGTTCCCCGGGGCCTGCGTGAAGCCCCGGCCTGGCTGCGCTCCTGTCCAAACGCTCCCTTGGCGTCCTCGCCTGAGTCCGCAGGAGACGGAGCCGCCTCCCCGCAGCCGCCTGGGGCGGAAGGCCCGGGTCGCATTAGTGGGTTTATTCTCCTAATGCACCGAAAGCCGGTTTCACTATAATTTTCTCTTCACTTTCATCTTGGTGCCGGGTCTCCTGACAATACAGCTCCCTAAATTGTGTCTATTAAGTGTCTTATTTGGCGTGATTATTTCAGACACTCGTGTCCCACTCGCTCCCCGGCTTCGTCTCGCTCCCCCCGTGTTTGCAGCCTCTTCAGGTCCCTTTGTGAGTCCCCCCTTTCCCCGAGGATCGAAAGCCGCTCCCAGTTACAGCGTCTACGCAGTTCCTCCGTGTTCTTTGGGCCTCACCTCCGACGATGTCCCCGAAGGAGACAGCAGGTGCTTCTTACGCCGACATTGTGTGTTATTCTATTATCTGTGCCTGTGCTGCTCAGACCTCAGCATCCACGTCAGTCACCGGGGGGGCCTGTTGGAAGGAGGCTGCGATTCTGTCCACCTGGCCGGGGACACACCTGAGACGCGGCCGTCAGACGAGCCCCCGCTGGTGCTCACGTTGCTGGTTGAGGTGGCCCCATGAGGAGCGTTTAGCAAGGCGAGTCCAGGTCGGGCACAGGACGCGACGCCCTCGCTGATTTCTGATACTGTGCTCAGGGAAACGTTCCTGTTTCATACACGGACATTTCTGGAAATGACGGTCATGTGAAATGAATGAATCTCCTTGAATTCGGATCAGAGAAAGTCTCTCACTTCAGTATGACGTAAGAGGACGGTTGGAACTAGGTTTTCCCTTCTGGCTCCACACTTGTGTTCTCAGCTCACTCGGCTCTTCCCACGCCCCTTTGACGGGACCCTATCACCTGGCGTTGGCCCACATTCGGCCACGTGTCACCTCCTCTGCCGTTCACACAACTCCAGGGACCCTGTCTCAGGTTAACACCACTGTCGTTCCTTTTGCTTACTGGGGAGACTTGTGCGGGATTTTATTCGTCAAATAACACAGGTTTTATTACTGACCCCGAGGAATGCAAATGCCTAGTTATTTCTGTCTGCAGCTTCCTGCGATGGAGCCAGAACAACAGAGTCCCTCTCATCTCCATGGTGACTGGGCTCCATGGCGACTGCATCAGGAAGCGAGGATTCTGCGGAGTCGGCCCCAGCATCTGAGACAGAAACAGCAGGCCGGAGACTCCTCCAGACTCGGCGAGCATGCGCCCGTGGCACAGAATGCAGCGTCGCCTCTGAAACACGCCACTTTCCGTGGAGACGGCCCGCGCCTGCCCCTGGGTGGATCTGCAAGCTGTGCGAGGTCCCCGTGCCCGCGACTCGGGCAGGAGCCCTCCTTGACCGCCGAGGCTCATTTACCATCCACCGTGCGCGGCATTGGGAGTGACGCACTCGCAGACGCGGCCTGAGTGCAGGTGATGCGCGCCTGCCCCTCGGAACCAGGATTCCTTGCGATCAGGCGCTTCTGCAATGACCAGGCACCAGGCGTTTGGACGTGACCCCTCGGGGTCGCCGTATAGGGCATAGCAAGGTGAATTAATACTATCGACGGCTTTTGCGGGTTTATAACATTTTAATATTATATAGAGGGCAAGTTGGGGAAAAGACCTGAGACTCTGAATTTGAACTTTGGAGAAAACTAGCAAAGGGGGCACAGAATCAAAGGAAAAATAACAAAAGTGAATTAAAAATACATCCTGTCACTTTAAACTATTATTAGAGCGTTAGCTAGGAATGTTGTAAGAATTCATCCATTAGATAATTAAACTGAAATGATATTCAGTTGCTGGGCCACTTAATCAATCCCACTGTTTCCTTCCTCTTCCTGCCTCCTTCCCTCCCCTTGACCCTGGAGAAAGGCAACTCTTCCGGTTGACGCCGTCCCAGGGAGGAAGAAACGACACGTGTGCGACTTGGGTCAAGAGTCGCCGCGAAGGCCGATCGTCTCATATTTCTCATGCCCGACATCAACTAACTTTTCCCCAATCACCATGCAGTGGGAGCTGGGTTTCCCAAGATAACCGTAGAATGATTTCTATTTAAAACACATGAAATTAAGACGGAACGTTACTTTCTAAAAATAGGTGATAAAAATGACCACAAAGACCACTTTTCTCCTTCACCTGTTCAGAATATTGGGACAGGGCGACTGGGCAGCTATCCTTGAGATAAAGGCAGAAAGCTTTCTCTGAACCACTCACAGCAGGCTGGTTCCACGACCCCATCGACTAGCTCTCTGTATCTTTTCTATAATATTCGTAAGAGAGTTGGAAATAGAGGCCTTTTTTTTTTTTTTAATCCTCAACTGAGGATATGTTTTTCCATTGCTTTTCAGAGAGAGTGGGGGGGGGGAGAGAGAAACATCGATGGGCCGCCTCCTGCACGCCCCCGACTGGGGACCGAGCCCGCGACCCGGGTGTGTGCCCTGACCGGGGATCCAGCGGTGACCTCCTGGCTCACGGGTGGACGCTCAGCCACTGAGCCACACGCCAGGCTCTCCTTCATTTTTAATTCCACAGGAAGCCTCAACCTTGTGGACTTAAGCGGATTTTTGAAATGGAAAGAAAACAGCCCGCCGCTCGCGTCCACACGGTAAGCCTCCTGAGCATCAGAAGTAAACCGATGGGCCTCTTTCGGAAACGGGGCCGGGAGGACGACGTGATCCTCACCCGCTCCCGGGCCGTCGGGCTCAACTCTCCAGAGGGAGGCGAAGGGGCTGCGCAGTGAAACTGCGGCCTCGTGCAACGGGGGGATGACTCACTTTCCTCGTAGGGTCTCCTTAAGTGACAGGTGGTTGGCCTGCCTGGTCCGCTCGCCCCGGCAGCTGGTCCCCCCAGCTACTCCGTTCCCCCGACGACGCCCCCCCCCCCCCCCAGGCAGGGGGACCAGCAGCAGCCAGGAATCGCACCCGGTGCTATGAGCTCTCCAGACAGGAGCAAGGATCCCAGAACCTGCCATATGGGCCGGTACTTGAGCTTTAAAGTTTTAAGAAACAAATAGAATTTAATGCAGATACAGGGATATTATCTCAGTACCGTATTATTTGAGCATTTTGGAAAACGTCCCGATACTTTGTGTTCAATAGTTTTATTACCACGTAATAGTTTCAGTCACTTCGGAGAGTCTGTTCATGCCAAATGAGGAAACCGGAACGTTCCCGACAGCAAATATTTTGATTTGTAAAAATATAAAACTATGCTCTGGCTGACGCTCTTAGTGCACACATTTATATGATCACATTTACGGTGGAGAACATCTCTCCTTCCAGAGGATGCCCAGTGGAAGGCTTTTATTTTTCATACGTCTTACTGCTGATTAGAAGTTAAAGCCATGTGGCCACAGGAAGACCAGAGCCTATACTTCAGGGGACTCTGTACCTCACATTTATACACCCCTGGATTTACTCACTACCACAGCATGAGATTTAAAAATTAAAGCTCGTATCGCTCCCTTTCCTGTAAGATCCCACCTCTTGACACTGCGCAATTCGTGGGCATAATTACTTTGTGTCCCTAGAGGAAGATCAGTAAGCACCTAATGAAAGATTCCTGGTAGAAGCTGATAGAAAGAGACAATGGTGACGTAACCGAGATCCAGGGATCTCCGCGGGGAACACGCCGCCGTCTGAATTCTACAAAAGTCCAGAGCCAGAGCTCGCTAATTTGGATGAATTGTGCGAAGAGCTCATCTGAATTGGAGAAAAGTCTGGACTATAGATTATTGGGAAAGAGAAGCGTTTTCAGGTACGTCCACGGGAAGGAATTGGTAACAAATGCTCATTTAAAACACTCATTGCTGGTTTTCCTGCGAATTTCGATAGCGTACTTGAAAGCTGTTAATTATCTTAAGTAGGTTCAACAGTTCCTTGAAATGTGTTTATGCTAATAATTTGTTCAGCAAAGCTGGCCTTTTTATATTATAGTGTAAAGGTATGTGGCAGCTTCTCATGATTAAGCATCTTGCATTTTAAATTAGTTACATCTAAAATGTACAAGTTTGCAGTTTTTCAGCATTAGTCTCTAGAAAAATCCTGGGCCTCTCTATCCAAGGTCCAGGGCGCTCATTCATGTTCAAAAATATGTTACTATAATTAAACATCATCGGATCCTGATGGAGTGATGTTTCCACATCTGGATGGCAGATTTCTACGATGGGCCTAAAGGTTTTCCTTTGGTCCTATATGGTCCGATTTGCCTTGTAAGCCTGAGGAACTCTGGGGACGGGAGGCCCTTTTACAGGTGTGATATTCCGCAAACAGCGACTGGAGATTTTCGTAGGTAAGTAAGGGTGTGAAAGCAGGCAACGTGAAAAGCCCTCGAAACTGTGGCACATGACAACCCGTTGAAGGGACTTTATCTCATCATTGGGAATTGTGCCCATCTTTGGGTCAGTAACCTTAAAGGTTACTGACGTCAACAGGAGCTGACGTCAACAGCGTGGTCAGTCTTACGAGAACTCGGACGTCACTGCGGAGGAACTCAGCCTGGCAGCACCCGGGACTGGTTTAGGGGCGTCCCTGACCCCTGGAATAACAAGGCTAATCGTGGTGCCGAGACGTGGGTGGCGAGACCCTGGTAAGGTCAAGTTCAAGGAACAAAGGAGGCCTGGAGCGGGAATGCCAGTGTGCGGAGACGCTGCGAGGAGGAGGGATGTGCCATGTCTAAGCTCCGGAGTCAGATACTAACGAATATAAAGCGTTCCTTGGTCTGGTTAACAGTTTCAAGCAACATCATACTTGGAACTCATCGTATCAAGTTCCGAGAGGCCGCCTACAAGTGCTAAGGAGACGGACAGACAGGCCCTGGGACAGAGCCCCGGATCCGGGTTCTGCGTGTGGAAGCTCAGACACACTTGTGTTTGTCGCACTGCTTTTGACAACCTGCCGTAAAACTTCTGTTAATGCTGAGAGGAAAGGGCCAGCGGGTGCTACAAACTGACTGAGAGATCTCCGCCTTACATATTTGGGTAGCAAATTGAATTTATCACTGCATTATGCCCTCCTGGCAGTTGGAAGCTGTAGACGTTAATGGAAGGCGCCAGGCTTGCTAATAGAATCTTCTCGTCACAGATGAAGGAAACGTGAAAAAAGCAAAGCGCACGAGGCTCGATGGGATTGCTGCTGAAAGTCAACGGCGCCCAAAAGCACAACCAGAGAATGAAACCGGTGGCCGGTCAGGGCGCGGAACTGATTATCCCGCCGATCTGCGGCTCTTCCTTCCCTCTAAATAAAAACGGGGCGACTTCCAAAGGTGCTCACCCGGCCACGGCCTTCGCCCGAGGACCAGCCTAACGGGGGCACTGACATGAGCTGCACTGTTTCCACCTCTCAGCTCACAGTCCGTCTGTCCCTTACAGGTGCTCCTGGTCCCGGGGGGGGCGGGACGGTTGTTCTTTTCTGCTCCTGTGACTCTGGTGTCGTAACCGCAGTGATGCTGGGGAGGCGCAGGGCAGTGGAGAAGGCCCCGGCTCCACAGTCACGGAGTCGCGTCTGCGTCTCGCTCCCACTCCTGAATGACCGACGACTAAACCTCTTTGAGCCTCAGTTTCCACCTCTGTGAAGTGGGGAGATGTGTGTGTATAATACACGTGTATACACACACACATATCCATATGTGTATACGTACACACACACACACATACGGGTGGGCAAAAGCAGGCTACAGCTGCGAGTCTGTGAGAGTCGATCCTTGTGTTATTTATTGGTGTTTTATACATTTTCCCATGTGAGCTGCGAGCCTACTGTTGCTCACCCTGTATACACACACACGCAGATATATGCATATGTAAATGTGTGTGCTGATATATAAATAATTATGTAAAGCACTTCCATGTTTATCTTATCATTTTTTGCAGCTGACAGTCCCTTGATAAAGCGTTTATACTGTTCATCACTTAATCTCAATGATCCCCTGCAACGCCTGGTGTCTAACAGATACTCTATATCTGCTGAATGGATATATATTTAATGATTAAAATGCAAACTCAAAGTTTCTGAGCTAGACAGAGAGATATGTAAAAAAAAAAAAAAAAAATTCTAATTAGTACCCAAAATCAAATCTGTCACAAAAATTATGTGAGTTCAAAGAAGATATGTGACATTTGTTTCCAGCCATAATTTTTACAGGATGCATTTAGATCACAGGAAGTACAAAAGCAATCACTTAAAAGAAAAAAATAAACAAGCCAGAATAAAAAAATAGTGTTGGTCTCTCTACAACTTTGTAAAATGCACAGAATGTACCTACATGAATGGAAATTCAGCCTCCAGAGTCCTGTCTTTATTTCTATTGTTATAATTTTCTTAGCCATTAATACTAAAGGCTGTGGCAAAGCAAAAGGTCAGTGTCTACATGAAAGCATTGGGAATGTATTTGCCTTAAAAATACCAGACAGATGTCCCCCTGGGTTTGTTCCTGTGAGGGTGGGAGGGCATCGGGGCCAAAGAGCCCGGCCCTGCATGTACCGCTCCATCAGCCGTCAATTTAAGGTGCTGCCCTGGGATTCGTGGCCTGGGGCAAGGCCAGCTTTTGTTAACAGGGGCTGCAGGCACCGCTGATCCACAAAGCCCGCGGCAGAGGCCGACCAAAAGCCTGAATCACATTTCCCATCCCTGAGAAGCAGCTTCGCATATGCCCTGCGGGGCCACGTCCCCGTCCCTCTCCCGCCTCTCTCCTCCAGGCGCCAGATGTTGCCCGTCTCCGCCTCGCCTCTCAGCCTCGCGGCCTCCCCGGTGCGCAGAGCCCGGCGCGTTCCAGGCCCACACCCAGCTGCCGGCAAGCTGGCGGAGGGAACGCATCTGTTTACGCCCCCAGCCATCCACTTCCTTCAAGCCAGTTTCCAGCCAAGATTTTATCGAGGTACCCGCGTTCATCTCTGACGGTTAAATTCATAAGGTTTTCAGTTCCCCAAAGCTACCTTGTTAAAAGTAATTGGGGCATAAATAAAGGTCTTTAGTGTTTCTTATAGGATATGTCTCACTCTGTCCCTCGACACTCTCCTGAATGCGGGGCCTCTTGTTTCTTTCAGAGTTAGATGTTTACTTAAAAAAAAATTAATTTAATGCATTTATGTATATTTACACACAGGAAAATGCACAGATTGTGAGGACACAGCTGGAAGGGTTTAGACAAATAAACAGATCCTTGAAACTGTCCCCCTAATTGAGGTACAGGGTGTTTTTATCATTCCAGAAAATTCCCTTTTGCCTTCTTCCAGTCACTCCCTCCTCCTCACGGCTGTGGTCTCTAATGACACAGATTTGTTTTCCCAGCACTTAAACTCCACATGAATGGAATTATTTAGTAAGTACTCTTGTCTCTGGCTTTCACTCAACGCGATGTTTCTGAAATGCATCTACCTCTAACTTTACAGAGACGTGTTTTTATTTCTCTTGGGAGTGGAATTGTTGGGTCTCATAAAAAAGTGCAGAAGAATTTTTCACAGTGGCTGTAGCCCTGGCCGGGTAGCTCAGTTGGTTAGAACATTGTCACGATACGTCAAGGTTGTGGGTTTGATACCCTGTCAGGGCACAAACAGGACGGAACCAATGATGCCTAAGTAAATGGAACAAGTTCATGTTTCCCACCCCCTCTCTCTTCCTCTCTCTCTCTAAAAATCAACAAATAAAAAAATCATTAAAGAGTTGGTTGGAACATTTTATACTCTCATTAGCACAGGACAAGAGTTCTAGTTGCTCCAACTTCTTGCTAACTTTTGATGATGTCGGTCTTTTTCATTTTAGCCATCAGAGTGGGCGTCAAGCAGTATCTCCCTGTGGTGTTTTGCTGCGCTTTCTAAGGTTAACTATGCGTTTCCCTCTGCTTTTCCTTGCCCACGTTTGTCGGTTCGTACCTAGGGGTGTCCTCCACTTAGGGGGATGCCACTCCTAGTCTGAGGCCAGGCTACGTAAGCTGTGGTGGTGCGTAAGGCCGCCTGTGTGACGGAACATACTTTGGTGATGACAGAAAAAATGCGTCTCCCGAAACATTCCCTCAACCCACCCCTGCTCCCCTTCCTTGGGATTTCCCGGTGGGGGGTGAGGGGTGGCATGTAGGATGAACCACGGCACCACCGACAGGATTATCAGAATCTTGGTGAGTTAATCAAGCAGAGGTCTGTTCAATTTTTTTTTGTTAATCATCGGAGGATCTTTTTTCCATTGATTTTTAGAGAGTGAAAGGGGGGAAGGAGGGAGGGAGAGAGAGAGAAACTTCGATTGGTTGCTTCCCACATGCGCCCCCACCAGGGCTGGGGATGAAACTGCAACCCAGGTACGTGCCCTTGACCCTTTGGTGTGCAGGCCAACGCTCTAACCACTGAGCTACACTGGCCAGGGTGAGGTCTGTTCAGTTGTGATGCCAAAGGGATGCAGGAGGAATTCAGGCGAGGAAGTGGGTAGAGCGTTCCTGTCCTCGGACTCGACCTGGTTTCCCTTAATCAGCTGCCTCACCCCACAAGGACTCTTCTCTAGACCCCGACCCCTACCTAACCGGTTAATGCATTCCCCTCAGCCCGGAGAAATTAGACTTGAAAGTCATTAGAATCAAGTGCATCTCTTATTAATTGATTCAAAGTGGGGAAGAGCAACAACAGCCCGCATTTCCCGTGGCTCAGGCTAAATGAGCTTGTTCAGCGCAGCGCCTGTCCTTCCGCACGGCCTGTTTCCACTGCTGAATGTTCGAAGCGGCCTTTCCCAGGAGCAGGGTTTGGCCGGCGAACGTCGGCAGCGGCCTGGAACACATCTCCCCCTGCGCTCGGCTTTCCGCTCATCACAGCTCTCGGACGCTCGCGTCGCAGTCCTGTCTGTGACATGTCGAGTGTTACCGAACAAACATCGGCGAGGCCGTGTCTCGAGCAGTGTCAGTCTCGGCTGAAAGTGTTTCCGCTCTCTCGCATCAACGCTGGGAGAATTTAATTAACCCGCTGAAACTTCCCAAACGGTAGTTAACGCGTGTGAGACGGGAGCAATGAGAAAAGCGGGGGGAGCGTGGAGACGCGCCTCCGCCCACCCACGGGTGCCTGCCCCCCTTGGCCGCGGGTAGGCAGCCAGCGGACGCCTCGCGGCTCTGGGCGGCCTCCGTTTGCCTCGAAGCCGCTGGCTCGCTCCGCTGGCCCCGTGGAGACGGACGGGGCGGAAGAGGCCCGGCTGCTGGCACAGCCCCGGGCTCCCGGAAGAGTCCGCTTGCAGCCTGCCATCTGCGCCCAGCCAGCTGCGCCCGTGGTTCTGGGAGGCGGGGCCGGAGACCAGGGTCAGCGAGGCGCTGTGGCGGCAACTCGGAATCCGCCCAGCGCTGCTCTGACGTCAGGGGAGCCGCTGGTGGGATGATGCAGGCCGGGCGCTCGGTAAATTATCAACTGCTCTGCGATCTCAGGGCTAATCGCCGCTGTCCCAGTCCCGGGCTTCAGGAAGGGCACAGGGCCGGGCTGCCGGGGGGCAAAGTCCGCTGCAAGGTGAACAGAAGGGGCTCCAGGGTCCGAGCGGGGTCCCCGGGGGAGCGCACATTTGGAAGGTGACACAGGGACAGCTGCATTGGCTCCGGGGGGCGGGTGAGGGCGCACAGCGCCAGGGAGGCCATGGGCGGGGGAGACGAGGACTTAGGGGCCAAAACACGGGGAGGGTCCCGAAAGATCAAGCCCAAGGAGGTTCCCTCGCAGGACGGTGGTTGGCCCCAGGCCCCGGCCCTGCTCCGGCCTTAGCCGGGGATCGCCTTCCTACCCCTACTAGAGCTTAGGTTCCCAACTGTCCCAGAAAACATCCTCCAACTCCAATCCACCTCGCTATCCCAGGTACACGTGCGATTATCACGTTCTATCATAAATAACTCCTTTTAATATATTTTTAAATTGATTTCAGAGAGAGGAAGGGAAAGAGAGAGAGAGAGAAACATCAATGATGAGAGGGTCATTGATCGGCTGCCTCCTGCACGCCCCCGACTGGGAATCGCGCCTGAAACCCGCCACCTGCCCTGACCGGGAATCGAACCCGCCACCTCTTGGTTCCTGGGTCGATGCTCAACCGCTGAGCCATGCTGCCCGGGCTAAGTAACTCTTTAATTGTCTCATTTCCACACTCGTCTGTGACTCTTTTGAGGGAGGGCTGTTAGACTATTATTAACGCTTGTGTCTATCATGCCTGGCACACAGTAGGCGCTAAAAGCTGTACACCTGATAATAGGTAAGAGAGAAACTGGGAGACAAGAGTGTTTTAAAAATCAAAGAAGAAATTTCAGATATGATGGGGTGGCCCATGGTTGGACATAACCACCGCTCCTGCTGAGGAAGACCAGGAGTCACGGGTGCGGGGGTGTCGCTAAATCACCGATAGGTTAGCGAGAGCCGCTGGGGGGACCCGGGTGGGCATGAGTAGACGTCTGATTCTGACGGGTTTCTCAAGTCAGAAACAAGAGGCAGTGAGCAGGGACAGGCTTTTCTGGACCCCGACCTGAGGACGGGGGAGACGCCTCGTGTTTCCGTGCAGTGCTTTCCTTGGGACCCACGGTGAGAAGGACCTTGGTCCCCGGGAGCTCTGAGGGAGGACCGGCCGACAGCCCAGGCGATGGGAGACGCCGGAGGGCTCGGGGCTGGGCACACGCAGAGGAAACGGCCTGAGGGGGACTTGAAGGCTCTACGGTCTGAGATGAAATGGGGTAAAGCTGATGAAGACGGAGACGGGCAAAATGCTTTAAAGGTGGATGGCCGCAGGGTTTTGGGGGGCACGGTCTGGGCGCAGAGCGGCCAGCGGAATGAGGATGGGGGTGCATGCGGGGGGGGGGGGAGGGCTGCAGGTGGCGTCACCAACAGCCCCCGGAGCCGTGGCCGCAGGGTCCCCTGTGCCGGTGGGTGTCAGTCACAGCTCCTCGGGCCCCTGGCTGGGGTCACCTGTGACCCTGAGCACACGCTCTTACAGGCTATGGGGTCGAGACCCGACACAGCTGCTTCCCAGTGTCTGTACAGCATAAAACAGGGGGAACAGTTAGCGATCAGGTGGTTGGCTAGATCACTATGGGCAACCACACAGCAACCGGGTTTCCAAGGAGAAGAGGCCAGGGATGGCTTTCCCTCCGGACGCGCGAGCTGCGTGGAAACCGCGACACTGCCGGCTGGCCTGCAGCTGGGGCTAGCTCGGCCCAGGCTGCCTAGGATGCCAGCCTTTCTGTGAAACTGTTCAATAGCAGTTATGATCCATAAGGTTTGAAAGCCAAAAAAACCTAATTATGGTTTGTTGTGTGTTTTTTTTAAAAAAAAAATCAGATCCCATTTTTAATTTCAAATAGTCGACATTTAGTTTTTTCTCAGATCTCAGAGAGGACGAGTTGGCATGGAGCTGAATATATCTGGAGTTTCTGTTGACTCTTTACATTATCAAAATGACTCTTTTGACACCTTGAATTACCAGAAAATTATGATCTTTTACCTAATGCTCCTTTTATTCAAGTGGGCAGATGGGCTTAGGCAGAAATATAACAAATACGTGTTTTTTTCCTCTCGGAGAATCTCAGGGCAGAGCTCAGAATTACAGAAGGATTTTGCCTTTCCCCATAAAATCAGGATTAGGAACAAAGCTAACCGGCTTGCAGTGAGCGTCGCTGGCTTTGCAGAGCTCTGAGGAGGGAGGACAGGGGATGGGGTCAAGGACAGGACTGGGATTCAAATTTTATCTCACATGCCCTGGCAATGGCTTCTTTATAAGCCTCAGTCTCCATCCAGAGCAAGAAACAGTATATACTTTCCCACCTTAAAAGTAACAACAGACTTAATGTGGGTAAGTTATGCTGAAGATGAAAGCGCTTTTATACAAGTTCTAATATAGAATTAATATTAATAAGGTGCATTTTGATTAAAGTAGTATATTTGGTGAATTATACTTTAAAGCACTCACTTTCACGAAAATGACAAAGGAAATAATGGCATTTGTGCTTGTCAATTAGATGTCGGTTTTACGAACAAGGAGAAGTGAGAAGTCATCGTTTTGAAAGCGTGATGGGATGCCGGCAGCCCCGCAACAGTGCTACGTGGTTTACATTTTATCAATGAGGCAGCTGCAGGGGACAGACCCAGACGCTCCCCAGGCTCCCGCATCAGACAAGCTGTCCCTGCTCCACACTCGGGAGGCTGCAAGCGACGCTGGGAACCTGCCGTCCTGTATCCAGGCCCCTGGGGCATCGCTCAGGGACACCCCCCCCCCCCCCCGCCGGTCCAGGCCCCTGGGGCATCGCTCAGGGACACCCCCCCCCCCCCGCCGGTCCAGGCCCCTGGGGCATCGCTCAGGGACACCCCCCCCCCCCCCCGCCGGTCCAGGCCCCTGGGGCATCGCTCAGGGACCCCACCCCTCTGCCGGTCCAGGCCCCTGGGGTATCGCTCAGGGACGCCCCTCTGCCGGTCCAGGCCCCTGCGGGCATCGCTCAGGGACCCCCCCCTCTGCCGGTCCAGGCCCCTGGGGCATCGCTCAGGGACCCCCCCCCTCTGCCGGTCCAGGCCCCTGGGGCATCGCTCAGGGACCCCACCCCTCTGCCGGTCCAGGCCCCTGCGGGCATCGCTCAGGGACCCCACCCCTCTGCCGGTCCAGGCCCCTGGGGCATCGCTCAGGGACCCCACCCCTCTGCCGGTCCAGGCCCCTGGGGCATCGCTCAGGGACCCCACCCCTCTGCCGGTCCAGGCCCCTGGGGCATCGCTCAGGGACCCCACCCCTCTGCCGGTCCAGGCCCCTGCGGGCATCGCTCAGGGACCCCACCCTCTGCTGGTCCAGGCCTACACATGCACTTTTTTTTTAGTTGTGAACAACCTCAGGATCCCGACGGTCACTGATAAAGGCCAGAACACGCACCCTCGAAACACTGCAGGCTGAGCTTACGGCCGCATGATCAGCTCCACTAACAGGGCTGCTTGGGCGCCGTCTGGCTAGTACAGCACCATAAACGCCATAAACACCGACGTCCCCCAGCCTTTCTGTCTGACCGCCGCTCGCGGGGTCACTCGGCGCTCCACCCTCCCGGAACCCACACCGCAGGGCTTCGTCTCTCCCCCCTTTGGGTTCACTGCCCTACTTGCAACCACACACGCTGTCCTTCAGGAAGTCGTTATTTTGGGCTAGGAGAGGAGCAGCGACGTTTTCGTGAAAGCGGGTCCGACGGAAGTCAGCTCCACGGCGTTTCTCTGGTTCCCGGCGTCCCCAGCCCTGCCCTCCGAGGCAGGATCGCCAGGGTTCTTATTTTCTATTCTTTTTCATGGGACCCGTTTCAAGCTACAATTCATTTGAATTATTAAATGCTTCCTTAAAGAATCTTTTTATACTTGCTTCCCTTTTTTTAGAGTTAATTATTGATGTGGTGACAAGCTGAAAAGACGAAGAATTATAATTTCTCCCTCCCCTCATTCGGGGCTGGAGGAATGCCTTTTGACAATGGTTGTCTATTTAGAAAAATACAAAGAAACCACAAAGGCAAAGAGCTGAATGTTGTTTCAGAAAAGATTCGCTAAAACCACCGTATCACGCGAACTGTAAACGCGGCGCACGTTTCTCGGAAAATACCAGTTAGGGAGGAAGTCGGGGACGTAGCCTTTGGGGCCCCGCTTTCGCCACACGGCAGAAGCAGCTACAAGGACACGGATTCGCTTTTCATTTTAAAGACTTCGTCGTATCCTCCAGGCCCCGCGATTTGATCATCTCGAACGCAGAGAGGGAATGTTACCACTTCCAGAGCTTGTTAAAGAATCAACCCCCAGCCTCCGGCGGGAGGGAACGGCCCTTGTCATCGCCACAGCGCAGGTTTGGGGGCATTTTACACCCCCCGCCTGTTTCTTTTATAGGACCTTGTGTTGCATTATTGGTTTTATAAACGGGTGAGTCATGGGCCCACCGTGTAGCTGGACTCAGGCTCCGTCGGCCTGATTCTACCATGGACGCCACACCCCCGGGCGTGGGTTTTCTGCAGGCGAGACGGCGGGAGGGAGCCGGCGCAGGCGGCAGGGCCGCCTGGAGAGGCGTGGGCACCGCCTACCTTTCCCGTGAGCTCCTGGATGCGAGGGACCGGCTTCCCCTTCTGGTGGCGCGGGGTGGCGGGGCTCTGCCCATCCCAGTCCCGCAGCTCCTCCAGGCTCCTCAGGTAGAGCAGGGCGCGGAGGCCGGTGCAGTAGTCGCCGATCACCGTGAAGTCCTGGTTCTGGACCGCGCTGCACACCTGGGGGTGACATTCAATATCATTCTGTATGAGTTTCAGGGGTTCCGCAAGAGTGAGTAGAAAACCGTGTACTGTACACAGTGGTCCCCCGCTGCTGCGAGCGCCCACCGGGCCCCGCACGTATTTACCTCGATGCTAGTGGCCATTTCCCTACGCTGGGGTCCACGTTTCGGCGGCTGTTCCCTAGCTACCAGCCTGGGCTGCCTAATCCCTTCACCTGTTCGCCCAGCGCCCCCGCCCCCCGCAGCCGTCGGCCTGTTCTCTGTAGCTGCCAGTCGGCTTCTGCCGTTTACTTTGTTAGCGGGGGCTTTCCGGAGCTCACGCGCCTCTGGCTGAAAATCCCTGCACAACCGTTGGGTTGACAGCTGGCTCCCACGTGGACTGAACGTTCGGGGGGAAGGCCCGCATTTATCTTGGTCACTACATTATGCCCGGTGACGAGCTCAGGGGTTGTCACTTTTTCTGGCTCTCGATAAATACGCATTGAACAAATGAATAACTCCAAAGAGATCTTTTCATCTGAGTAACGATGTCAGAAAATAGAGATGAAAGAAATTCTAGAGGTAAGGAAGACGGTCTCTCTAGTAGGGTCCTCCCAACAGAAGCAGACCCGTGAGTCTGTTAGACCGTGAGTTCGGCTCGAATGTACCGGATCTCGACGCGCACTCGTGGGCTGATTATTCCCGAGACCACCTCTCCCGCTCTGACGCCACCCGTGGGCTCCAGAGGCTCACTGACAACCCCGCCGTCCCTTCAAATTCAAGACTTAAAACGGGGAGCCCAGCACCTCTCCTCATCTATAGTCCACATCAGTCCAGAGCAGCCACCACCCGAACAAAACTGAGCGAAGAAAAACTCGTTTCTATCCCTTCCCGCCGACGTTAAACTCAGCCTACACCACGGTGCCTGGACGCGGCAGCCACGGAGAAAACTCGTGTCACACGTGAACGAAACGGGGAAATACCTGAAAGTAGGAGATAAAACAGGTTCTGTTTCAAGGCGTCCTAAAGCCTTTTGGGTCTTTAATTAATGAATTTCATTACAACCTGGGAGCCTCACGTGGCTGTTGATAGGTTGGTTGAGCGAATCTGTTAAACACACACTACGGGGTCCAGAGTGGGGAGGGCGAGGGGGGAGAGAACCGCGGGCCCAGGAGCTCTCAGCAAGCACTGGGGGTGCCTCCGGGACGTGCGCTGGAAAGAAGGCCGAGCTTAGAAGTCGGGGAATGTGAGCATTTAGGAGGAAGGCCGTGAAGGACGCCGGGCGGAGCTGAGCAGAAGGGACCCATCACAGCACCTGGGAAGATGTCAGGTGTGTCATGAAGACCGACGACCTCGGGGCTGGAGCCTGACTGGCGGGCTTAGCAACCGGGGAGACACCGACCACGTCGGCGTTCAGAGCGCCCGCCCTGCGACACCGAAGGAGCCATGTGGGCGGGCGGAGGGGTGGATGTGACGGGGGAAACGGAAGACACGGGTCAGGCGGCTTTGCAGTGAATAGTCAAGTTTAATTTCCGCCAACCCCTGACTTTCTCCAGTGAGAAGACACAAAAGCCATTCGTTCTCTTTGTGCACAAATGTGGCACAATTTGTGTGTGGTAGACGCGGTCAAGGGGTGCTGAAGCCGCCAGAAAGTAGACTTGGCACATCCCAGCGAGGCCCATGGCTGGGAAGAGGGGGCCTCTCGCAGGCTCTGTTCCACGGCGTCCACGCTCCACACAACTGGGAGCCACGCCGGGCACGTGGAGGGGGCGGGAGCCTGAAGAGGAGGGGAGACTGGCGGGTGCCACTGAGCGTGGCTGGACGATGCTGTGTCGCTGCGTCGGAAACCGGACGCCACCCTCAGACGCGGGCCCAGAGGGGACCCTTCGGATACGTTTGATCACAAGGCAAAGGTCAACTATTTGTCTGCCTTCCCAGGGTGAGTGTCTCCTTTCCGGTAAGACCGCACGCCAATCTTCCCGGCGGAATTTCTGGTGGCAGGCACTTGGCACCTGGGTATCTTCTTTTAAAGTGTGAACATCCACGTAAATGGTCCGAGGAGCTGATTAAAACGCAGGCTCTGATTCTGTGGGTTTGGAGGGAGGCCCACGGCCCCGTATGTGTGACGAGCGCCCGTCGGGTGCGGCTGACGCTGCTGGGTCGCCGAGCACAGCCAGGCTCGCGGGCCGGCTGGGGGACCCCCCCCAAACACAAAGCGCAGCTTGTCTCCACTTTCCTAGTCGATTCCGGCAACGTTTCCACGGCCCTCTACGAAAGCGCTGCTTATAACAATTCGCCACGTCTGAAGAAACCAGTAATTTCTGATTCGATAGTAATGGGACCCTGAAAAAACCTCAGGTGTAAACACCCCGCTGGGAACAGGGCTGTGACCACAGGATTCAGGCCCAGGAAGCGGATTTGCTGGGGGAGGTGCCGAGTCCGCCTGCCCGGCCCCCCTAAGGAATCGGTTCCTCCTGACGCTCGGAACAGGCCCCGCCACTCCTCAACGGTGCGTTTTACATGACAGCTCGTAATTGTTTGTTTAACAGCTCTGATTAGGCTTCCTAATGGCTGTTAACACGTTTGCTCGCTGTAATTTGTGAGTTCTCCGTGGTGAGGGCTGGTTTATCTTCCTCCTCAGCGGGGCACCAGGTACCCTCACGAGGGTCACCGGCGCCATTCATCATTTCCGGAGCGCGAGCGGCCCCGCAGCTCCTGGGCCCTCAGCAGGACCAGCCCCGCGGGGGCCGGGCAGGCGGTGCCCTGGATTCTCTCACGGAATCGAAGGCGTCTGTGCAAAGGGGACGTACAGACGCCCGAGGGGCGGGGTGGGGTGCCGCGCCTTCGCGTTGTTTCTCCCGAAACGGGGTGAACCACACTGACAGTAAATTTCCTACTCATGGTGATTCACGTGACATTTTGAAATGTGACAGTTTCTGAACAGGGACCCTGGACGATTAGGTAACTCCCAGGAGCCCACGGTCATAACGGTGCCTTTTCATTTCTTATCACACAGGTGGTCCCGGAAACGCGCCACCAGGCCGCACGCGAGGAAAACGCACGCTTACGACTCAAGTCCAAAGTCGTCTCGAAGCTCCGGCAAGTCCCGTAGCAGGACTTCAGCAGCTTCAAACAGTTCCAAGCAGAGAGCCAAGCGAGCGGCCGAACAGACGCCGGCGCTTGGAATAACCGGCCCTCCCGGGACCCCCCATCGCGGCCTCTTCCCAGGCCGACTCCCCCTGCTGGGGGGAGGGAGCCGGGAGCGCTCAGCAGGCGGTTTTAAAACACCTTTTCTTCGAAAAACTTTTATTACCCAAAAATGCCCACTCGTTCATTCAGCCTCCCGTCCCACGGACACTACTTTCCGAACCAGCGCCCTGGTTTCTTCCCCAGGGCTTTCCTCAGACAGAGCCGCCTGCGGAGCCCGGGTCACGCCGTCTGTCCTACATCCGTCCGGGGGAACCCTCCTGGGAAAGCCGCTGGGGACCGAGAGCAGAGTCACGCGGAGGGACCGCCTAGCGCGGGGCTTCCTGGGCACAGGCGGGCCGGTGGGGCCGCTCACGGGAACTGCCTCAGTTCTTATTGGGTATCTTCACGTGGAACTGGCGCCCTGGAGTTTCCTTTCCACATCGACTAATGTCTAAGATAAATTACCAGGTCGAGCCCTAGGACTCAAGTGACCCCATTTCCGTTGCAAACAATTAGCTTATGGCACACAGGTGAACACGTGGGAGGGCGTGTGCAGACCGGAAGGACGCGTCTCCACCGCGCGCTTTGCCTGCACGAGCTAAAAACATCTGATTACCATCCTTTCCCCGCAAATCAACATGCTACGGGCTTAAAATAAATCACTGAATTAGAATAGGAATAGGAATTTTAAAAAGATAAACAAGGTAGATGCAGGTAACTGAGTTTTATGTGTTTTTCATTTCGGTCTTGTCTATAAAATGCCACACCGTAAATTAAACTATTGCTTAGATCCCCAAACTGGTTTTCGGAAAATTGCCTCATTATGTGATGCTCCACAGTGCAACAGACCTGGCTTTTTTTTTTTTTTTTTTTTTAACTCTCTCTAGATTACTCACATTAATTTTGTGTGTTTTGGAAACACCAGGCCCTATGAATATGTAACACTGTTCTTTTTTTTAAATCCTCACAAGATATTTTTTCCATTGTTTTTCAGAGAGAGCTGAAGGGAGAGAGACAGAGAGAGAGAGAAACATTGATGTGAGAGAGACACATAGATGGGTTGCCTCCCAAACGCACCCCAACTGGGGCCAGGGATCGAGCCTGCATCTGACGGACGTGCCCTTGACCGAAATCAAGCCCGAGACCCTTCAGCCTTCAGGCCGATGCTCTAACCCCTGAGCCAAACCGCCCAGGGAAACATCGTTCTTAATTCAGCTCCAGGGGACCAGGCACGCGGGGTACAGGGTGCGACCGGCCACCCGGAGTTCACCAGGGGCTGGGATTTTTAGCTGCGTCACTTTTCAGGCCCAATAACGAGCCGTGGAGCTCTGCTCCCGCCTCACGCACGTTTCCGCATCGGGTGTCATCGGCAGGGAGGTGATGCCAGGAGGCGGTGAGTGACTCAGGGGGCCGACAATGAGACCACGGCTCACCCCTTAGAGAACAACTGGAATCCACAGGGGGAAATAGGCTAAACGTGATCAGCTCTGACACGTCCGTCGCCGTGGGGTTAAGCCGGCTAAGGGAACAGCTCTGACTCGTTCAGATCCGCAGACGCCTTCCCGTCCCTTACAGACACAGCGTAAGCCATCCGGGGGCGCTGACGGCCTGTGGGGACAGGCCCACACGCTTAACTCCGGGATGCTGCTAGGCGCTGGTTCAGATCTGCCCCGTTAAGCAGAAGAGGCCAACAGCAGCACTGTCTTTCCGGCCCCCGGTCTGCGGGGCGGGGTCAGTGACCGGGAGGACCGGTGCCCGACCGGGACACGCACCCTGCAAGCGGGGGGACCTGACGGGAAAGCTCCGAAGCCCCCAGGAGCCACAAAAGCACGAAAAGGTGGGAGGTCCGACCACTAAGCGCAACAGAGAAGCAACATCTCCTGAGAGTTGGAAGAAGGCGAGTGAGTTAGGGAAAGAAATGCAGGAGCATGTTCTGGAAGGAATAGATGCAGGATTGTCTCCCTCTAGAAGGAAGTGTTCTCCAGACCTTTTATTTACTTTATTTAAAAATATACATTAGACGCAAATTACATTTCTTTCCTCTCTTCCTCTAAACCTCCTGGTGTCCACAGCTCAGCCTCAGGACTGCTTGCCCCAGGATGCCCCGTGGGGAGCCCGGCCAGGTGCAGCCCGCGGGCGCCGCTCAGGCTCGCTCGCTCCCTTACGTGACCATTTGGGGCCACGCTACAGAGGGTGTGGGGTGCGGTGCTTACGACTAAAAGTGACCTCCACTTTCCTTTTGCCCCCAGTCGCTCTATTTAAAATAATGACCAGGGCATCTCTCAGCCAGAGGTCCCCGTGTCAGCGGACGGCGCTCGGAGGCTGGGCTCGCCGGCGGTAATTGGGAATTAATGCTCTCCCGGTGAGGGGGCCGCGCCACTGATCACGCGGAGGCTGCCGAGAGGCGGTCTCGCTCCCCCATCTGGGGGCTCTCGTTGCTTTTTCCGTAATGCATTTTTCTTTCGACTGGAATTTTTCTCTAATTGTCTCCATTTTTAATCTTCCAGTCGAAAGAAAAATTTTAACTTGTAACTAGAATCTGTAAAAACTCATGTCTCTGTCTCAAAACCTGAACTATAATGTGGACACCATAAAACACACACGTGATGCCCAGATACTTGTTTTTAGAGAGCCCAGCTTGTGAATGATTTCTTTTTTTACTCAGATAAAAGAGAAACCCATTTGGTTCTCTGAGAGATCACAACGTGTTGAACGGTCCACAAGAACACATTCACGAGTCTCCCCCAAACGCGTTTAACTCGGAAGCGTCGATGATGTGATTTTCTTTCCTACAGCAAACTTTTTTTTGTTTGTTGTTTTCATCTTCATTTGGGTATATTTTTTCCATTAATTTCTAGAGAGAGTGGAAGGTAGGGAAGGGGGGAGAGAGAAACACTGATGTGAGAGACATGCTGACTGGGTGCCTCCTGCTTGCACCCCAACTGGGCTGGGGATCGAGCTGGCAACCCAGGTGCGTGCCTTTGGCCGGAATAGAACCCAATACTTCTGACAAAATCCAGATTTTACGTTGTGTCAAACCCTTCATGGGTAAGAATTCTTCCGTCTGGAAGACTGACCAGCTTGTATCTTGACGCTGACCTTGACATGCTCGTCTAGACAAGGTCATCTGGCCTTGGCCTGGTTTCTGTATCGTGACGTAGGGGTCACTTGTGTCAATGGACAGAACTCTGAGTCTCGAGCCACCTGGACCAGAGAGATGTCCTGACCGCAGTTTCCTTTGCAACTTCTTATAAACCTTAAGCTCACTGTCTGCCTCCTAAACTTGTCCACAGGAGACATGGTTTGGTTTCTAGAAAACGTCTTGCGAGCCCTGGGTGGTGTGGCTGGCGCGTCGGCCGGCGCACCAAAGGGTCTCGGGGTTGGTTCCCCTTCAAGGGCACGCACCTGGGTTGCAGGTTTGATCCCCGGCCCGGGTCGGGGTGCCTGTGGGATGCAACCAGTGGATGTGTCTCTCCCACGTCCGTGTTTCTCTCTCTCCTCCCCCTTCCTCCCTCCCTTCTACTCTCTCGAAAAATCAATGGAAAAAATATCCTCGGGTGAGGGCAGATTTGGTTTTCTGTGTTTAGAGTGTCGGTCGCTGTCTGTCACGTGACGCAAATCCCCACTGTGCCCTCTTTCTGTTGTGTCCCAGGATTTTCTATTAACTTCAGTGACGAACCCACACAAAAGCAGTGGAACAAAGAAGCCCCGCCCGAGCAGTCTCCGTGCAGGCAGGTCACAGCTGCACATGAATGAACCAGCCGTGTCCTATAATCTCCGACGTCCTGAGCCGGAGTCCTGAAGAGACGGGATTGTAACCGCAGCATCCGTTATTAAGGGACAGAAACCCACAGCCACTCAGGGGAGAGGGTGGCACAGTCCGCACATTCTCTGTCTGCACACAGCGCAGGAGCGGGACAGCCTGTGAGGAGGCCTGTTGCCGAAAGCAGGGGCCTGGCCTGGGTTTTGGTGGGAACAGAAATCCGCAACTCACTTTCTAGGAACAGACATTGTCGACTGAGGCTTAAACCGGACGGGGGACAGAGGACTCACTGGGAAGGCTGGGTCTGGGACTAACAAGCAAAACCAAAATAAATAAAAAGCCCATGTTAATGTACTCAAGTCCCTTCTTCAAAAGGTTTTAAAGGGCAATTCTTGCCCTGGTCGGGCGAATCAGTTGGTTGGAGAGTAATCCTGTACACTGAAGGGTCTCGGGTTCGATTCCTGGTCAGGGCACCCACCTGGGTTGCAGGTTCAGTCCCCAGGTGCAGATTATAATGGGAGGCAACCAACTGATGTGTCTCCCATTCTCTCTCTCCCCCCTCCCCTTTCTCTAAAATCAATTAACATATCCTTGGGTGAGAATTTTTTTTAAAAAAGGGCAATTATTCAAGTTATTTATTGACAGTTCTCTTCATGAATAACAACTTGGCAGCCAGAAGCAAACTTATTGTCTTCAGAGCAGCCCCTAAAGACTCGACGACCTCGAGAGCTTGAGCGTGTCATTAACAAGGAGGCGTTTAGAAACCGCAGTACCCGAAACGGGCCCGAGAGACGACACACTCCTAGGAATGGCATCGAGAATTTCAAAGGGGAAATTGCTGATTAAAATGCAAGTGAAACCCTAAGATTTCTGTTTATCGACCACAAGGTGGTCTACAATATTTTGTGATTTTTAAAGAAATATTTCAGTTAAACTCTCAATTACCAAAAATGTTAGCAGGTGATGATGCTGCAACCTAAGTATTTTGCGTCAATAAAAATTCATGATTCACTAACTTTAGTTGTGTTTTCTTATACAAATGTTACCTTTTCCGTAGTTCGTATCATTTTGCATATCGGCTCATCTACTTACGTTTCACATTTAGTGTATCTTATGCCTCTCCCGTCACTAAAATGTAGCCCCATGAGGTAATGGGCTTCTGTCTGTTCCATGCACAGAAGAATCCAATTCCTCAGACGGAGGTAGGCGGGCAGGAGGCTCTCGATCAGCGTTTATTGAACTAATAGATGAACAGATGGTTCTCTGTGATACATACTGATTAATGGGAAAGGCACGCTCCTGTCCAGCTTATGGGAAACACTTTAGCTTCCCATTTCTGAAACGTCAGTACATTTTCTAAAATCACATAGAGCGCCGTGGTTATCAACTTCATTTAAAACCGAATTTGAAAGTACTTTGCGTATAAACATTTATCCCAGTAGTGAACTCACCTGTCTACGTAGTTCATGTATCAAGAAAAATCAGAATCAAAATATTTATCCTCTCACTATCTCTGTGCTCTGCTTTCTATCTCTTAGTGACTCAGCCCCACCCCCAGGATACTAAACACATTTTTTTCTAATCACATCTTATACAAAATGCATTCTGTCAGGACATACTTCACTTTTCAGGGAAAACAACTAGAAAGGAAGATTTGAGGGTACTCCACCCGAAGGTGTACGAGCGGATGAGGGAATTTCTTCAAGGGAAATGTTATAGAAACAGAGAAGGGGTCGGGCTGGGCAACGAGAGCCAGTGAACGGATGGAATCGAGAGAACTGGGAGGGTGATGATGGAGGGATTCGGAGCCTGAGGTGTGTGAAGCTCTGAACTAACTGTATAGGGAATTTAATGGAAAATTTTTTTAAAAAAGATGAATAAAAACGGATGCTGACTAGCACCAAGGCCCAGCTGACATCACACACCAAGAATTTGGAGTAAATCCAGTGGGCAGAGTTACCTGAATCTCTCTAATAAGATTCAGCAGCCCAGAAGAACAGAAAATGAAAGGTTACGTTGACCCAGGAGGGGCTGTAAGTCCTCGATGGGAACAGGGAGTGGCCCCCGGGTTTGTTCTCACTTTATAATAGAAGCTTAACCAGGGCTGCCATGTGCCACCCTTTTCTCAACAGGCCCCACAGAATGTCCCTGCTGTCACACAGTTTACACTGTATCTGTTAGAAGGGACAGACAGACACAAGTACTACCTGGAGGACCGAAGCTCCACTATGGAGAAACTGGAGACCGCTCTCGGCCGAGTCGATTCCACCCGTGGCCAGAATGGGAAATCCGGGCAGCGCGCGGGCAATGGCGGTCACGGCCCTCAGAGCGACAGGCCGGATGGCCGTCCCTGCGGGAAGAGAGCGACGGGCGGTTAGCAGGCTGCCGGCTGAGCTACCGTCGTCCGGTCACTGTGATGTGACGGCCCAGTTCAAGTTCCCCGTTTAAGACCTATACACATGTAGCACATAAACATTGTTACAAAGTATATCCATTTGTAGGGGGAGGTATATTTATTTTAGCAACTTGGAGGCTACTGTGGCACGCACTCCATTGTTGCTAAGAGAAGTGTGAGTGCATTTAGCAGGCAGGCAAGTCGATACAGTGTCGAGTTTTAAACTGTTAATAGTTATCTCTGGGGACAGGTTGAAGAGGAACTTTCAATTGGATAACTATACTGCCTATTGCTTGCTTAGGTAAAAGAGTGTTTATCATTCACTTCTGCAAGACCAGGCTCTTAAGCACCAAGCTATAGCTCTTCCCTATTTTAAATGTGTGTAAAATTAAGTTACAGGGGGGAGTTAATTTCTATAACTAATAAAGATAAGCTGCCCGTGCATGATAAAACCAAGAATATTAGTGTTACATTAATTATTGGCTAGGAATTTTATTAAAGCTACGGTAGCTGGTAATTGCTGTAACTATATGACCTAGTTTGCCTGACAGTCAGTCCAGGTTGATTATACCTGTGCTTATTTGTAATTACATGATATAATTATAAATAGCCTTCTCTTTCACTCTAAAAGTATCCCAGTTTGGATGGTAAATTATAAGGATAATTATACCCAGGAATCGGACAAAGGTAATCATGAATGCAGAGTGAAAGAGTGAAACCTGATTTAGAACAAGCCACAATCTATGAAAAGCTTAGAAACTATCTACAGCATCCAGGACTCAGAGGCAGGTGAGAAGAAATAAATGTCCCTAAATGTGTTACTAGAGGGGCAGATACAGGGCCTTTGTCTGTGGCAACAGGGCCTCATTAGTCTGTAGGTTCGTTCTGTTTCCAGCCTGTAGGTGGCCACCACAAGCTACACTGATTAATCCACCCATTAGCAGCATCTTCAATACTGTCATCTTCAGGTAATTAGCAATTTATTTAAACAACCAATTTCTGTAGAAACAATTTCCATGAAATGTCCCGAACCTGCTTTTTTATAAACTGTAATAAAAGTGTTATGATAACCCCAGGCATTTGCAAATGCCATCAGTTCACCTTTCCTTGGGATAGTGCTGTGGCACTGTTTAAACAGCGACCGGTAACAGCGATGTCACGCAGCGGCACCGGGAGCGCGCTCTTCAGCGCAGCCCGGGAGGAACCCGGTGTGCGGACTGCTCACCCGGAGGAAAGACAGAGCCCAACAGATGGGGGTCGATGGAATGGGGACATGAGAGCCCCTTCCCATTTTCAGAGAGAAATGAGGCCTGTGAGACAGGGAACCTTCTATTTCCAAGGTAAAGGGGACGGGAGACCGTCCCTGCCACGCAGCAGCCTGGAGAAGCAGACGACCCCTCGGAGCAGGTCTCGGGGTGTGTTGGTCTCTTTGATGTTTCAATCTCCGTGAAATTTTCTCCAAGGCCACGCTTTTTAAAAAGTCACATATATTCCACATGAGCATGTACACACACACACACGGGGTGTCATAACTCTAACCCCTGACTGTGCAAATACAGAGAGAGGAACCCCAGCCCTGACTGCGCCCGCGGAGCTGAGCACCGCGCCGGGCAGACAGGCGCGGCTCCCGCAGGCGCCAGGGCCACTGGCCGTTTGCTGACTGTTGTACTAAGTGAGACCCCAGAGGCAAATTTCAAAACCATCACCAACTGATCACAAATGTTGTTACCAGATAACGAGAGTTTCTGTTTCTGCATTTTATGCCCAAAGTACTATTTGAGTGTATCTTTACCTCTCCAAAACCAAGAGCAAGCACCCTGGGGTGCTGTGCCCATGAAAACAGTGTTATCATGAATGCATCTTCCCAGCCGAATCTTTAAAGAGCATGTGGCTGTCGCTTCTGTCAAGTCTGTGACGGGTTTGCGATGAAACACCCTCTCTCTCTCTGCCACGTCTCTGATCACTGATGTTTCCCGATGACATTCCAGGCTCTTGTCAAACGGAGGTCGCTACTTTGTTGCTTGGCGGAGATACTCAAGCCGAACTGGAGCGGGTGCCAGCCTGCGCGGCTCAGCTCCTTGCCCAACGGCACCGGGCTGGTCTGTGCGTGTGGAAAGGGGACGGCCTGCTAGCAGGACCCGCTTGGTGGAAAAGCTCTGCAGCCGGCATCTGATGCCCACATCTGAGCCGGACGCCGCATAGGGTTTCCTCACTCGTAGCTGCTCGGTTTACATTGTTGCCGCAAGTGTTTCCTCACCCGAGTGCTTAAATCGTGCGTATGATTCCAAGTAGCACGGGCCGTTCAGGATTGGGCACGGCCGCCGCAGGTGTGCAAAGCCCACTTCCAGAAGCGTGGCTGGAACCTGGCTTCCGAGCCCCAGCGGGAGAGACACGCTTGGTGACCGGGCACCTTTGCCCAAACTACTACATGTTGCTTTCTCAGCAGAGCTCAGAGACCTTGTAATTGTGCAGAAGCTGCTGATGGAAATCATATTAGACTGCACCAGTCTTTCAAATCTTTTCAAGAATATCGGCCATGAGTGTAAGGAGGGCCAGCGGCCACAGTGCACCCCTTCTTTCCAGCACTAATATTTGCTTACCCTAGGCAGTGAGAATGACGGTGTGAGGACCGGCAGGCTCACAGGCAGGAAGCGGCTTGAGAAAGGTCTGTTTGCATTCTGGACGATCATTTATTTGTGAACTCCAGACTACAAATCGTAAGACTCCCGGGGTTCTTACTTCCTAAATGTTCAACTGCTATAGGGCAGCTCTTGAAACCTAAAATTTGCAAATGACCAAGTATTTAAAAGTTTCAGGGGGAAATAATGTATGCTCCGTATCTAGCACAAAACACACCAGAGGAGCATCTGCGACTGCCAGAAAGGGTTAGCACGCCAAAGACTGTGGGCAAACAAAATGCTAACAAGTTTAATTATTCACAACGGCCCATTTATGGAGAATATAATGTTGCAATCAATAATTACAAGCCCATACAAACAGCACTGTAATAATTCTACAAGGCATGTTCGCCAGTGAAATAATTTAGAATTTGAAATCAATAGCATTTATAGACATTGGAAAATGTCAAACGGAAAATGAAGGCCGGTATTTCTATTCTTTCTGGAGCATTCTTACTACTCGGATTTTAATTACTCCTTAAAAGACTTCCTGGTACCGAAAACAAAAGCAAACATTTGCCCTTTTGTGTCTTTATTAACTGTTTCCATGGATCTAGGCTGGTCAGGGGGCTGCTCCATGGACTTGTGATGAGGAGTCTCCACGGGAACTTGGCTCCTTCAGGCTGCACCCCTCCTGCCACGGCCCCTCCGCTGGGCTGCGCCCTGATTCTCTCACAAGGATCTTTTCTGTTCTTCATTAGCCTCCAAAATAAAGGCTTCAGCACAAATACTTTCTACCACAAGGTATTATGTTGGTAAATTCTTAAATTAAAACACTCCTTATAATAAAAAATAACAGAAATTGGGTGGGTGGGTAGGGTCTATGGAAATTCTATGTACTATCTTCTCAACTTTTCTGTAAATTCAAAGTCATTCCAAAACAAAGTTTTTTTTAATCCCTTATACATTTGGGTTCTTCTTGCTCTTATAAAAATAGCAGTTTGTCTGTATTATTTGGCACAGACAAAGACACAAACTGGTGATACTGGAAATAGATTTTTAAAAACACAGCATCGATAGTGTTTATTAATTGCCATTTCCTGCTAAGAGTAAGAGCAGTAATAATAGCTGTCTTCTATTGTACTCTATTAAGGCTTTTACGTTATTTCATCTGAATCTCATAAGATCCCCAGCAGCCATCGCTTTTAATGTTCAAAATGGTTGCTTATCCTGCCCTGTGATAGTAAAAGGAAGGTCCCAGATTCAGTGGAAATCTGCTGACCCCCCTACCGGAGCTGCTTCCCACATGCCTCCCGACAAAAAGTTAGTGTTTGCGGGCAGGACTTCTGTTCATGCAAATATGGTCCTAGGGACTGTACTAGGTTATATATTCGTAAAAGTGCTCAAAATAACCCTGCAAACAAGCTGCTGTTAGTCCTAAAAACAAAAGGACAAACCGAGACATTTTCTAGTAAAAGCTGTTCTAGTTCTAAAAGTATTTTACTGTCAACTCAACTCTAGTCTTTGCTGACACTTCATGTGTCTGACAAAAGCGACGTATTTAACCATGTTTTCCATTAATAGTGTGATGCCCAATCACCTCAGGTATCACCAAATTACCTATCAAGTAAAAAAGAAAGGGCAGAAAATTTAATTTCAGGTTATTTCAGAAACTATGGCAACCGTGCTGTTTGGCAGTCGAAGGGTGTAAAATCCAGATTAGATGGATGGATATATTTACATATTCCCTCTTACATTAAACAGAGTGGATGACACATCCCTGTAAAAAATCTATTATTTAAACATTTCAAGTGAAAAGTGTTAAAATAAATGGCTCATGACTTATGAAGTGTTAAAATAAACGTTTATTTCAACACTATACATGTCATAAGCCATTTATTTCAACACTCGCTCCTTCAGAAGATTCCCCCAGACAAAGAGGAAAGGTTTCATTTGCTCGGGGTACGTCGAGAGGCCCGACACAGGCTAAAGCACGAGTTCCGACGCCACGCGGTGAGGGGAGGCCGCGCGCAGGGTTTGCGGGAGCTTCGGTTTCCACTCGGGCCAAAGCTCAGGGGGGGGGGTGAGCTCGTCACCACCCCCTGCACCGGCTCCATCGCGACATCACGTTTGTCCTGAGCCACCGTGAGACATCAGGGTGCGCCTGAGCCAATAAAATGCACTGTTTAGGGTCTTTCTGCAAAGAAAACATGTTTTATTTCACGTCTCCACTTATTAGAAGAGGCCAACGTAACCCAGACTCTTTGGGAAGCTCTTTCTACATGAAATTAGTATCGGCCGAGGACCGTGGATGATGCATTCTTTCCGTTTTGCCTATGTTAGGATTTTATTTTCCTGCCAAAGTTTGGACGTCTACGGTTACAATGAGAATATGTGACAGCGACTGGATAATTTCCCTCCAGGATGCTTCTCTGACTGCCTAATAAAAATGCTGGTAACTGTCTCCATGTTCAAGCAAACCCAGTAATCGTAGACTTCAGATTCTGAAGCTCTTTGGGGTCTCTTAAAAGGTCACTAATTCCACTCCTGTGACTTCATCACCTCCCAAAGACCTCACCTCCTAATATCATCACAATGGGGGTTAGGATTTCAACCTACGAATTTGGGGAGACACAAACATTCAGTTTATAACATGAACCAATCCTCTGGCAATCTTAAGGTCAAAAATTGGTAAAAAAAAAAAAAAAAAAAAAGTCAGGAGACTGAGGACACAGTGACATACGAAAAACATGCTTTGAACTTGAACATACCACAATGCAAGGAGAAGTCCTAAGAGAGTGCATGATACGGATACTTAACATTTCAAACGAGTACCGGTTAAATGTCATTAACCATAATAATTTTTAAGGTTGTAGGAAATAATAAATTCGGATTTGGGCAAGTACCTGAGGTTATCTAGGTGGAAGACATCTGAGCTACTTAAGGACGTGGGATGCAGCACGTCATTTGTCCTTTGGCTTGCCTCGCACAGTGCGCTGTGTGCTTGGGTTTTATAAATGTCTTATTTATACATAGTAGCCTAGAGGCTGAAAGAGGCCGGGACAGTGCTGACTAATGGAAAGCTTTTGCTACAATGTTGTCCAACTGAAAAACCACGGATGGACTTTCAGGTCATAAAACTTTGATATAAATGTCCGCTTTCTTCTAACTCACCCATAAGCTCAGTCTTAATTACTCTAAAAATAAAGCTAACAACGCTTATCTCTCGTGCGGTTATCGTAAGAATCAAATGGGATTCTGAAAATGCTTTGAAACAGTAAAAGTATTACATACATATTAGTTACATCATTTTTAAATTAGCTTTAGAAATGGATATGTAGCAACACGAACTCTGAAGTCTGTGACCATGAAGGTTCTATGTGTGACCCTTCCTACGTGTTAGCTAGAACTTCAGGTGTCTTTATCATTGCAGTCCCTTAATAATAATTATAAAATTTGGAGAGATGGACAGACCCGTGCACCGAGGGACCGAAGCACTCAGTCAAGGCGGGGCAGTGACTTCAGGTCAGTAGATGAGTTCAGGTGACACGACTGAGACAGGTCAGTGCAAAAGGTCAAGGCGGGAGAGCGAAGGCAAGGGCTTGAGAGAACGGTGATGGAAACGCTACAATAACTGGGACAAAGCCGTGAAATGCTGAGTCTAGCATACTAATGCCATTAATTTTTGTTGACGTTAAAACTCAACAAGAATTCTACCTCTTGCCCCGTAGGCTCGGCCTTGCTCCACCCCGTTCGAGGCAGGCCCGTCGCGCACACGGGGGACGGCGTGGACGGCGGCACGCAGACAGGTCGCTGCGCTGCGTCTCTCTGCGCACGTTAGGGCTGCTTTTCCCCACTGTCATTCTTGGCAGACAAAACACTATAATCATTTTATAGTTGAGTGGCATACGGTGCGATGAGAGGTCTTCACAGGAAAAAAAATACTATGTTTCTATCCTTTGACTTCCTTTAGCAGTGATTAGTCCCAGAAATATAAGGTATCATCGCTTCTCAGAGAGCTCGGTGGGTTAGGAGATTGCTCCCCTGCAGACGGCAACATGTAATGAGTGTACTTTATTCCTAAACATCCATCAGCGTGGAGACTGGCAGGTGCTGGGGGAATGGTAACAATAGAGCTGGTGGGCTAACGAGCACCGGAGGCGTTCAAACGCTGGTGACAGGAACGGAGACTTCTCCTTGCAAAGAGCTCCCTCTTACATAATTAGGGTTTTATAACTGGGTGCATCGGTTTCTAAATATTTAGTGTTTTTTAAGATTTCTGTATATTTTTGGTAACACAACTTACACGGAAGCGTTCCCACTGACACAAGATAAAGAAGTGCGTTCAGGAACCACACGAAAGTCCCCCGGACGCTAATTACTAAGAGTGTGGTTTGGGAGCTTTTGCATTTATTGCAGGAGAACGGACCTGAAGTAAGAATGTTTGTGGCACACCTTACAGTTACCCCGACGTTCAAAAGTTCAGCAATTTATGAATTAGTTATGTGGAGAGATATATATATACATTTATACACACGCACACACACACTTTATTGAATGTGTGGTTTGGTTAAAAAAAAAAGATATTTTCTAAAGCAAAACTTCATTAGGTCACCTGCAGAGAGGAATCAGGTTCCTAACCTGGACAGAGTCATATTTTGCTGGAGACAGGGTTTGCAGACGAACCGTAGCTATGTGATGTTACCTATCTAAATGCCACAGACGACCGGTGGGCAGTTCCAAAGGACTTCAGAGAGCGGTGAGCCCCGGGAGGCACCTGGAGAAGGTAATTACCAAAAGCACAACATCAGCTACGTGGACCCCAGCGACTCCAAGCTTCAGGAACGCTCCCGAGGCAGGCGAGGACCCGACGAACGGGACGAGTAGACGGCGTCCGCCTTGAGCGGCCGGCCTGTCCCGTGATCGCTGAGATGAAGGTTGGGCTGCGGACGGTGCCCGGCCGTGGAGACTCAGTTTACGGTGACTAAGAAGCTTCACGAACAGCCATGGGCAGGCCCGCAGGGCTCTCCTTCTGTGTGGTTTACTGAGTAGGTTTTGGGGGGGACTTTAACCTGAAGGTCCAGGAAGGGAAGGAAAGTAGGCGGCTCTGCTTGCTGGGCGCGGAGATGGACTCCCCTGACTTTAAACGTGTTATTTTTTATGAGAATCCCTTGTCGTTAACACATATATTTGAGACCACATCCGTTCAAAATTATTTCAGAAGTGCAATTGCACAGATATGGGGATGTGAAGTGCCAGTGACGCTTGCCAGTGGGAATGACCTTGACAGTTGGAGAAAGAGATAAAGGAAGGACACAGGTCCAGAAAGAGCCGGCCTGCGTCTCTCTCCTAACTCCCCGCAGGAAGCGGGAACATCACAAGGGGAACGGCGCCAAATGGGTATTTTATTTAAAGAAATTTGCTTGAGAAGATGGCTGGGAATTACTTCTGAGGGTGGCACAGGGTATGAATTATGATAAATTTATGATAACAGAATCGAGCAGACTAACCAGGCATCGGCCTGCGCGGCCTGGTTGACCCCTGGCCGCTCCCTGGGGCCCCGCTGGGCACGGTGCTCGGCTCGCAGGGAGGACACAGAGGCCATCAGCTGACCAGTGTGTTTCCGACTTACACTCAGTAAGTTCTCTGCACCCGCGTGCGGCCTCTATCCAGTCACCCCGAAACCCTGGCCTATTCTATTCGCGGTTTCTCACAAGAAGGTGCGTGTAAGATGCGCCCCAGGAGCGGGACACGCTCCCAGCCGCAGTGGGCGTTAGCGGGCGTTAGCTCCTGCCCCGAGGCCGCTCTTTCGGGAACGAGGCGTCGCCCTCGGCTCCCTGAGATGGAGAAAGGGCCACATTTTCCTCCCAAACCTGAAGATGATCCCTTTTAAGTTCCACAAATACCATTGTCATCAGGACATTGCCATTTGAGTTTTTAAGAGTCATGACGAAAAATAAATGGATATATATTTTTTATGGTGGATATTTTGTCTTAAACTTGGGTCCAAGCTCCTAAAGAGTTAGCCGGCCGGGGCACCTGCTCTCGCCGGGGGGGGACCGAGGGTGGCAGGGCTCCCCCGCGCCTGCCTCCCCGGGGTGGGGTCTAAGGCAGCTTCTGGGGGAAGCGCTGATGTCAGGCCCAGGTCCCTCGCTGGGTCCGTCCGGGTCCGGGCTGGGGAGGAGACACGGACGCTGCACTGCATCCATCGTCTCCGCCGTGACCGCGACGAGGGCCGGTGTGTTCCCAGGCCAGCTCATCCGCAGCGGCCGCAGGTAGGATACCGCGGAGACCCCCAACTCGGGCCACGGCGTCCCCGTCAGGCCCAGCTCAGCGGCACGGGGCAGGGTCAGTCCCGGTCGCGGCGTCAGCGCAGGGCCCGAGCCGCGCGGCCCGACAAGCTGGCTCTCGGCGGCCGGAGCGAGCTCGTCCGCGTCGGGCTCCCGGGGGCACGTCGGGGCGGCTGCAGAACCAGCCGAAACCCAGCCCGGGCGGGACTGTGACCCGCTGCCCGACACGCACATTAAACTGCCGATCCCCCCCCGCGTTTCAAACCAGGGACGGGCCGTCCACGCTCCTGCAGCCACGAGAGGAGCGCGGGAGGGTCGGGGGGCCGCGGGCCCGTGGGAACACTGTCAGGCCCCCGTCGGAGGTCGGAAGCCGTTTCCGCCCCACGACTACAGTGCAGGATAAAGCTTGAAAAACGTCCATGTCTATCAGAAGCAAATGACATACGGGTGAGGCGATGGGTAATGACCCCCAAACCTCAAGCAAACGCTGCACTGAGAATCTTGCGCTGATGCCCCGAGGTTTCCAAGCTTCCGCAGCTACTGTTTTTTATACGTAAGAGAACGCAGCGGGCATCCAGCTTAGAAGGAAGGACACCCACACCCTCTCTTGCGATGAAGAACAAAGCATAAAACGAGAGCATGTTTTTGTAAATTAGTACACTTCTCTGTGCCACCTGCCTTTCCTGGCCTCACAGATGCGGGTGGGAAACCTACACGGTTCCTTCTCACTGCCCGAGGGCGTCCTCGGGCCGAGCGTGACCACGGAGAGAGCGAAGACCAGGGCACGCTTAAACGCGGGTCTCAGGCGACCGAGGACCTGCCGCCCTCGTCCGGAGATCAGGATTCCCGCAGAAGCCAAGGCCCCGTGAAATGACTAAAGACGGCCTTGACCGTACCCACGTTGTGTTTTTAAATCTACACTATCGGCTGACGGTGGCATCAGAGCGGCGCCGCCACAGGAGGCCGGGACCCAGCTACGTGCGGCGGGCGACGGGCTGCAGACTCATCGGCGGCGAAGCCCTCCCCTCCGCCTACCGATTTCCGAACGGAAGGCTCCAGGAGTCATTGAAACGACCCCAGTTTCGACAGATTTGTTCAAAGGACATGCCTGCCACCTAATCACTGCATCTGATTAGATTCTGAAACTCATGCAGGATAACACTGAACGTAAACGGTAACTGGAAAATAAAGAAAAAGTCATGCGAAACACGTCTAAGACAGATCCTTAAGTTCCGCCCGGACTTCCATGCAGACAGCCGTCCCGTCACGGCCCGACTCCGGCTTCCTAAACGCCGGCCGGCCCGCACCGCCGTGGCCGCCCTTCAGGGAAACGGGCTCGGGGGGAAGCGGCCCCAGCACCTCCGAGCTCGCAAGCATCTCGTTCAGGAACCCGGGGCCCGGTCAACGCAGACATTTCTCGATCAAAGTTTGAATGGAAGCCCGCTGAGACTCCTGCACAGAAGATTGTTTATATTTTCAGAGAAAAGTTACTCTCCAGCGTGTGTCGAAATTTAGTTATGGGAAAGGCTAAACTTCCGGTTCTTAGTGATAGTTTTGCTTCGCCTTTTCTTAAAAAAAACAACCCTTCCATTTCTCCCCAGTAGATAGTAATGATAAAGTTATTTTTTATGCACTGTCCCTTTTATGCCTGGACACTGGCTTACTGGATGCTAGGAATCCTATTTATAAATTTTTAAAAAAATGTGTTTTCATTGATTTTGGAGAGAGAGGAAGGGAGAGAGCGAGCGATACAGAGAGAAACTTCACTGTGAGAAAGAAACACGGACCGGCTGCCTCCCGCACACCCCACGGGGGTCGAGCACAACCCGGGCATGTGCCCGACCGGGAAGGGAACTGCGACCTCCTGGTGCAGGGGACAGCGCTCGGCCAACCGACGCGGGGCCCTGACTGTAAACTACGCCGTCCCGCTCCTGTTCTAGCCCATCACGCTCCCGTTTCACTGGCATCTGCCGGGTCTCGAGCTCACGGTAGTCGAGGTCCGCGTGCCCCCTCGCCCTCCGCCTGGGACGCTAAGGCTCCGTATCAACGCAGGATCGGCACCTTCTTATGCAAGTCGCAGCTCAAATGTGATCTCTCAGAGATGCCTCCCTTGAGCCCCGATCTAGGCTCCACACCTTTCTCTCTCTATTCCGACTGTATCGCCTCGTCTGGCTGTTTTCGCAGCAGTGAGGAGTGCCTGAGGTGACCCGAACTCACTGCTCACCTGTCCTCTCCGGCCCTCGCCGCCCGTTCTAAGCTCTAAGTTCCGATCTAGAATAGTGCCTCACCTAGGGAAGGCTCTCTTATAAATACACGTTTCATGGGTACAGGACTGGATCAGAGCCTCTTTACCATCCAGATATAACGTATCCTACAAAAAATTGCTTTGAGAATCACAGCTGCCTTGCTCAGCCCGCCTCTGGGGCACTGAATACAGCAGAATTTGTGTCACTGGGATGTGTATTTTCTAGTCTCCCTTATGGTGTATACGTTTTATGTCAATACTGATTATGAGATAAACCTAATCTTTTCGATTTCTCTTTAAACTTTTTAGCACAACTTTTCTTTAGTCACTCCCGGTCTCCTGACTTGCTCAATATCAATCATGTAACCTATCTACTCATAAGTCAGATCATTTTGGTTTTCTCCACTCGGATGAGCAATTTTCTAAGAAAACCCCATTTCCTTTATTGTAGTATAAGTTTGATTCCTCCACTCAAGACTTTATAAATTAAACATTCCATATCAGATGTAGTCTACGGAATTTGTACCGAGAAAAGTAATATAGTGTGCTCCGAGTAAAAGTAAAAATTACTTTTAAGTCATATGAATTTAGATAAATAGTACTATTGAATAAAGTTATTACCAGTTACAAGATTTTTTTAGATAAAAAATGGAGATTTCTGGAAATAAAGAATTTCATCTAAGTTTTCCAAGAATTGGCTCAAAATAACTTTAATACAATATGAATTTCAGAGAAATACTGTGCTATACAATCTGTATGATTCATCTCTCTGAGTGCAGAAGGGTCTTCATGAATGTTCTTCATCAGCCACAGCCCCTGGGCTTAGCAGGTCAGGGGAGAACAGGGCAGTGTGGTCAGAATGCTCCGCCTTTAAGAGAAGACTGTTCAGCACCATGGACAGAGCACACGGGGAGCAACAATGCATCAGGCAGGTGCCCTACCCAACACCCAATTAAATCACATCCCTGTGGCCGGGAATTCAGGGCCCAGGATCTTTGGCCCCTCACATGCAATTCAGCTCAATGTTCTATCATCCCTGCCAAGGGACCGCTGGTGGATTTGCAATTTTCTTCATGTATTTTTGGAAAAAATATTTTTTACTGCAATTTGAACTTGGGGTAACATATTTTTTTTGTCAATGGCAAAGGAGGGCCTTTTTCTCTTTAAAAAAACCCCAAGTTTTCAATACCCACGAAAGGTCTCCATTCGATTTGACACTCAGCTAAGCCCCAGGAAAACCCAACTCACAATCCTGTTTATTTTTTCTCTGCTTTTTCTCCAACTTCTGCTACATTTAAAAATTATTTCCTGGCTAAATTAGTAAAAACAAACAAAAATGTGGTAGAGAGCATATGCAGAGAAGCTTACTTAAAATATATATGTAGATATATAGATATAGATATACACATATATATTTTATTGATTTCAGAGAGAGGAAGGGAGAGGGAGAGAGAGATAGAAACATCAATGATGAGAGTCACTGATCAGCTGCCTCATGCACACCTCCTGCTGGGGATCCAGCCCCCAACCTGGGCATGTGCCCTGAACCACGATCTCCTGGATGGTAGGTCGACGCTCAACCGCTGAGCCATGCAGGCCGGGCAGAGAGAAGCTCAGTTTTTTGAGAGGGCTGCATTTAGGTAGAAGGCTGTTTGGGCTCTTCTATTTACACAACAATTAATCAGCCAAGTTACGTCTTTTATCTGAGTAAATGATCAACAACCCTTTCTAAATATGCTAAGCAGTTCATTTCCATCTGAATCCTCCTGACAAATACTAAAATAGATAACCTTAATAAAACACTAATGAGATCATTATAACCAGTTTTGTCCGTATTTAAAGCCCAGATTTCAGATCTTCATTAATGATTAACTACTGGAAAACTCTGTTCAATCCCTGGAGTTATTTTTAAATCTTCATATACTATAATTACCTATATTCAATCATAAAACGTTCCATGGTTGTGAACACAATTGAACTTTGAATTAGAACAAGTATGTTACAAATCTTGGCTGTTTAAAAGGTTAATCTTTAAGTAGATTAATGACGTAGTGATCTTTACTCATCTCCAGACGTTCTTTGACTGAGGAAAAGATACTTCAGACCAGCCTTATGGGAATAATTTCTCTGAAATATTTAACAACCAGCACCTTGAACTTTCTGATTATAAGGTGTCTCTGCAATTATATAAGTAGCATGTGGTCTCTCTCTGGTCTTTATTTTCAGTTGTGTTAAAATAAACAAAATGTGGCCGGTCAGGTAGCTCAGTTGGTTGGAGTGTCATCCCGTCCACCAAAAAGGTTATGGGTTTGATTTCTGGTCAGGTCAGGTCACATGCCTGGGTTGTGGGTTCGATATCTGGTCTTGGCATGTATGGGAGGCAACTGATTGATGTCTCTCTCTCTCCCCCTTCCTCTCTCTAAATAATCAATAAAAACAGATCCTTGGGTGAGGGTTAAAAAAGTAAATAAAACGAAAATAAATAAAGTACCCCTTTCCCCCATTAGCTGGAGAGAAAAGTGGCAATTAACTGTAAAATTATATTTGAGCTGAAACTTTCTGCCTGAAAGTTACTTAGGATAGGAAATCAGGGCATTTTACATGTGTCACCACGAAATCAAAGAGATAGAAAGGTGGAATATTTCTTTTTGTTAAATACAAAATAGCTATTTCAAAAAGAATCTTGTAGAAGACTGTATCTTAAATTCATGAGGCATGCTCTTCAGAATTAAATTCAGTTTTAAGACACATTAGCTAGTAGTCCCCAGCCAATGGATGTATTTGAGAAATTGTCATTTTCTACCCTGTTCAAGCCTTTCAAAATACGGTCTGCCATGGGCCCTGCAAGGCCACGCAGGAGACTCAATGTTTCTGACCCTTAAAATCTGTGCAAACAAAGGAATGCAGAAAATCAGCACAGAAATTTATAACCTACTGCTAATGAGACAACACTGGTGCTCATCTGCACTCTAACTCAAGATATCACGGTTTAATACAGCACAATTACCTCTGTAGTGATTGTAAAATGGCAGTTAAGCATTTAAGGTGTAAATCTTTGCTTTTGTGTGTTTATCAGCCAAGACTTTCAGCAGCGTTGGGGAGGCTTAGGAAGGTGGTGAGCGATTTATAAATTGGAAAGTCTTTTGCATTTATTCAGGAATATAGATATTGCCAACTTGTGATTAAATTACTGCTCCCGTTTCCTGGAGGATTTCTGTGTTTATTGCTTTTTTTGTAAGACATTTACCCAGCTCTCTCAATCCTGTTCTCTTTCTTGCATGAATTCACACATAAAATGCCGGTGTCTTGCTTGTCTGATGTATGTCATTTGCATTATTTGAAACCCTGCAGCCCCCAAATTTCTTGCTATCTGCACAACTCAGGAACGAAATTATTTAGTAATGATATTCCAGGGGTAATACAATGTCTAATAAAACACATATACAACAACAACAAGTTCACAAGCCATCTTTTCAATCTTCCTATTGAATTTTTGGGGCAAAGTTAGAGAAAAAGACCTATTTTGAAGGAAGTACAAGGCTCTAAATTGTTATCATCAGAGCCTGTGAGTTATGATATGATGTTCATTTTGCTCGCAGGAGATTTTATGCCCCATAACGTTAAGGCAAACCTTTACGTTAGAAGCTTATACTTTAAGCAAAAATAAAGTAAAATAAACTATACTTTAAAATAAGTAAAATAAACATTAGCTCAGATACATACATCTAAGTACAAGGAATTTGGAACAATATGAACCAGAGGACGTATACTCACTAACAATTATAATAACAGTAACGGGGAAGAGCCACTGGGCATTTACTAAGTATCACTACACAGGAAGCTCCCTGGGGCAAAGTGTGATCAGTGACGGTGGCCACCATGCCCGAGGGTGTGGGACTAGTGCCCGTTATATACCTCGCAAGCCCCTTCTCTTGTGAAGCTCGCAGTCTAAGCCAGACAGACAGAAGTAGAATCCCATGGAGAGAGGTAGCTGTGGGCGCGTGGGCTCAGGAGGAGGTTCGGGCCGTGAGACCAGGAGTCCCCAGGTAAGGGAGGGGGACATCTGCAGGCACAGCAGCAAGAGAGGGCCCGAGGGGTGCAGAAGCCTGAGCTGCTCAGCCTGGTCCGTGGTGGCCGAGGGGAGCTGTGAGCAATGCCAGCAGACGAGCTTGGCTGCAGGAGACCATCCCGGGCCCTGGGCACCACGGGAGGGCAGCTTTTGTCCCGGAATCTCTCCCTGCCTGAGCCCCGGTTGGAATGCCACCTCTCCCACAAAGCCCGCCGGATCCTGCCTGCGAGAAGCGATCTCCCCCTGCAGGGACCCCTACAGAACTTTCTAGTGATGCTTTTCGGGGGGGGGGTGTGTGGTTTTGTCACGTAGCAGATCTGTTAACCTAACTTCCCTTATCTACAAATTGTGGGAAGTAACACTGACAAACCTTTGCCCTGCAGGAGAGTTACTGTGAGGACGTGAAAGCGCGCTGGGGATTTGGAAGTGTTCCTTGCGTTATATCACGTATTTCATATAAGAATGCACATTCCTTAAAAGGGGCAAGATTTAGCTCTATGAGGGGTGCAGAGTATAGTTTGCTAATTATTTATAAGCCTGAAACCCTGAAGACTCATCTCAGTCATCACTCATTCCAGGACACCTGAGTGAGTCTCCCTCAGTGAGTTCCTGGCTACCCGAGCGGCTGCTGCCCTGTACCTGCCGTAACAATCCTGATCCTCTCTCCTGGCTCCCCCCGCCGGATCCCCAACTCCTCCCGACCACAGGACGCTCACACAGTCTCTGGGTCCCCTCTTTGCCTTCCCTGTCTGCAGTCCGTAGTGCATCTCGCCAGTACCGCGGCTTTAAGGCACTGCCGACGGTGCTTCAGAATCACACAGGCCACCAGGGACCGCTCGCTGTCACTTGGATGTCTACTGGGCACCTCACCCCCACACCCAGGATGAGCCCCTGCCTGCCCTTACTGCCCAGCCAGCAGGCCGCTCTTCTCCAGGGCTCCCGGCACTTTGACAGTGGCCCAAACTACCTGCAATCACCAATAAATTCCCCTTTCCTCTTGTTTTCAGCATTCAGTCCATCAGCCAGCCCCACTGATTTACCTCCAAAACAGGCCCCGGATGCAAATTAAATCCAGGACAAGTTCAAGGAAGAAAACAGTAGAGGTAAAAAATAAAAATAAAAATGAACAATAGCTAGAGAAAATCAAGAAAGCCAAGAGCTGGTTCTTTGAAAAGATCAATAAAATTAATAACGTCCGGCTAGACTGATGAAGAAAAGAAGGGAATACATAAATCGCCAACAGCAGGAGCGAAAGACAGCAATAACTGTAGATCCCACGGCACTAAAGAAATAGAGAATTATGAGTGAATAAAATACATAGTATATGTCCTTTTAAAATTTTCACTACTTTGCCCGGCCGGGCGTGGCTCAGCGGTCGAGCATTGACGTAGGATCCAGGAGATCGAGGTTCGATTCCCGGTCGGGGCACATGCCCGGGCTGCGGGCTCGATCCCCAGGCAGGGGCATGCAGGAGGCAGCCGATCAGTGACTCTCATCATTGATGTTTCTATCTCTCTCCCTCTCCCTTCCTCTCTGAAATCAATAAAGATAAATTTTTAAAAATTTTTCACTAATTTAAATAGTAGTTATCCTTAAGTTTATCAACACTGGTTAAACCTATATATTTTAATCACCTAAATCAAGAATGAAACTTCCAAAAAATCTCCTATTTAGGATAAGAAATTTGTCGCATCTGAATCCCCACCCACAGGCTTCCGTTGTTTCTCATAAATTGTTCTTTGTTAAAATAACCTGGGATTTCGATCTGTCATATCCTTTTAAATTTTTGTTAATATTTGTGACTTCTCTCCCAGGATTAATTTTTGACACAGGCTTTCCGCTTTAAAACTCAATTTCCAATAATTATTTAGGCCTAAGTATATGCTTAAGTGTTTAAAAGCCGAGCATTTAGGCAATGCCCTTCTAATTCTTGAACTCATTAATGTAATTCAATGGCTCTCATACTTCAGTGCACGTCGGAATCACTGGAGGGCTTGTTAAAACAGACGCTGGACCCCACGCCCCAGAGTTTCTGATTTAGCAAGTCTGGGGTTGGCCCTGAAAAGCCTGTGCTTCTAATAAGATCCCAGGTGATGCTTGCTGCTGGCCCAGAGACCCTAATTTGAAAACCTCTGTTGCCACTTATCACTCGATTATTTGGTACATACTCAGTAATATTTATAAAGAACCATTGCTCTGTTTCCGAGCCTTTGTGGATCTGAGAACTTTCCTCCTGAATTGATGCATGAGTGTCACGGACGTGTGGTTTCTTTCCCTGCCTCCTGCAGGTATGTGACACTCTGTCCCCCACTCCCAGCAATTAGTGTCATTGAAACCATATCTGTGACCTGCCTGATTTTATCTGTTTATCCCTATAACTCAAAATATTTTGTAGAATGTTCTATGTAAAAGCTTCTTTACTAATTTTTATGGTAATCAGTGAATTCTTTCGAGCTTTCTTTTTAATTCAGGAAAGTTAATTTTTTTTATTTTAAATGTATGCTTTCTAGTATAAATTAACACGTGGAAAGTGCCTATAAAGGAGGTACATGCACAGAAGGTGAGCCTAGAACAGTGACTGCTGCAGGTGCCCGGTGACTGCCGGCGGCTACAATTTTCCCCGCACCACCTCCTTCGCCGGGTCCCTCCTGGCTGTCTGTGTGTCCATCACTGTCTCCTCCGTGATTCTGATTTTTTGTCCTGTTTCCTGACATGTTTGGAGAGATTCCCGAGGCCAGCCTCTCAACGCCGGGTGAAGTGTCCGCGGCTTCAATTTGGCTGCCACACGGCGGCGTGGATCTCACTCGTGTGACCCGATCGCTGCCTCTCCCCTGGCTTCCCCGTTCCCAGATAGTCTACCCATTCTGCAGCGTCTCGTCTCCGCGCAATGCGAACCGCCCCGCTCCACCTGGGCGTCTGCCCTGAAAAGCACAATTTTGTGTGTGCTACTTCCCAGCATATTCATATGAGGAACACACAAAGCCGAGGTTAACAGGAGTGCGGAGAGATGTACCAGACCACGCACAGGGTAACTGTGACCTGTCATCGCTGCGATGATTTTTAAAAATCGCTATGATTAATCTTAGTGCCATACTCAGAGATTATTTTCAGTCTAAATTTTTTGTTGTTAAAAAAATACAAAAGCGAGTCTCTCTATACTTTCATGCTGGAAAATGTCAAGGGCGTTGCAAAAGCATAATAAATGAACGCAGAGTGAGCGGGACTCGGGTGTGGGTGTATCATGGGGGTAAATGCACAATATCCCCCGAGAGGGAGAGCATGAGTCCCAGCCCACCTGCAAGCTAGCTGTGTGACGCCACAGAAGTTACTTGACCTCCCTGTGCCTGTTTCTTTTTCAGTAAAAAGGGTCACTAACTGTGGCCACTGACTGGGGTGGTGATGATTAAATGACATAATACGTGAAAAGCTCTTTGCACCCGGTAAGAGGGCGTATCCGCTAACCGTCAGAATTCCTTACTGTTACCAAAAGCTCCCCAACGACGAGGCGGGCGAGAGAGATCAGGAGGCAGCCTGACCTCCAAGACCCCCTCAACTGGACACGGCCGACTATTACGAAGCAAACAGTGTTTGTTGCGTGTCTCTAGGCGCCTGTGGCTTTCCCGGGCTTTGGCGGAGGGGATGAACTCGCGGCACAGGCCCTGCTTTGGATAAGCTTACAGTCTAAACACGCCTGTCGCTAACCAGACGGGCCAAATGCGCCGGGAGCTATTTAGGGCCATTCCTTGGGCTCTGGACCTTCTGATCTGCACACTTCTGCTCAAATGAATTCACGCCGAAGGACATTTCTCACACCATTTCCCGCCCGATGTGTGCCAAGAGGCTTCCCCTTCTCATTTTACTAGTATCTTGTTTTGTTTTGAACCAGGGGAATTGAGAAATGGTTTATTTATTTTGTTTTTTGCTTTTGGGAAGGGCTTGGCATAGGTTTGGGGCCGATGTCTTCCCCATCTCCCCGCCTTCAGGAGGCCCTCCTCCCTCCCCAGCTAAGGACGTGGCGGCACCTGAGTTTCCTAGCGGAGCTTCCTGCCGGCTCAGGGGAGATGGGAAAGGGGGTGACCGGCCTGGGCCCACCCACGTAGCCGGTGAGACGCTGCGGGAACACAGGCCCCTGGCAGCCAGCTGAAGCGTACAGAGACCCCAAGAAGACACGCGGCGTTGTTCTCAGTGCCATGGCTGGCTGGGCCCGCAGACGGCTCCTCCGAGCCCGTACGAAGCCAGGTTGTTCACTGCGAGGCTGACCGCAGTTCCTGGCGTGGGAACGCCGTGGGCTCGCGCTTTAAAACGTCTGCGCGCTCCGTCGGGTTTTGTTGTTGTTGTTCTTTGGAAAGAATTCAATAATTTTTCCCTGAATCACCTATTTGGTTCAATTTTCCAATATGGAGACGGAGTGAAGTGGATTATACGGGACGTGGCTTGATAACAGTCACAGAGGGTACCTTGTAGATTTTCAAGTCCAGATCCAATAAATTTCAGGCCGTGACATTTGTAGCCTGTTAGAATTTAACGAGTACATTATAGTCAGGCGGAGAGTGACCGTGGCAGATGCTGGATGAAGACCTTATAACGACGCCCAGCCGTTCATCGTTGAGACAGGTGAGCGTGAATCCGGACGCTGAGGCGTTCTGACCACGTAAACTTCGGCAAGCGGCGCGACCATCCCGAGTCTGAGCTTCTCGGTCTGTGAAATGGGCCCGCAGCTATCCGCCTCATAGAGCTGTTTATTTATTTATTCATAAATATGTCTTCACTGATTTCAGACAGAGGAAGGGAGAGAAACATCAGTGATGAGAGAGTCACTGATCGGCTGCCTGCTGCACGGCCTCTGCTGGGGATCGAGCCTGCAACTCGGGAACCCAACAGTGATCTCCTGGATCACAGGTCGATGCTCAACCCGAGCCTCGTCGGCCAGGCCTTCACGGGGTTATCTAAATAAAAATGCACAGAAAGTGTGCCATACAGCGAGAGGCATACAAGCGCAGTATCCAAAGGCCTTGATGCCCCACGTAGCTGCTGCCAGCCGCTGGAGCCAGGGCTGGGACTGCAGAGATGCTGACCCATCTTTGCCTCTAACGCAAAAGCCTGGCAGTATAACTTCTCCACTTCTACCACCAGCACCCACGACCTTGCACACTGCGGTTCACTAATCCATGCATGGAAATTCCCTTCACACTCCTGGGGCTCCTTTGGAGACACAGCGGAGTTTCTGTAAAACGGGGACCATGGTGCTGCCTGGTCGCGTCAGGCTGTGTGGAAATGAGAGAAATAAACTCGGGGTCTTCCCACAGAGGCGCTGACGCCCAGCGGTGCACCTCCCGCGGAAGGATGCGCCCGCAGGCAGGCTGCTTCAAAGGAAGCCAGTGCCGAGACCCCCGTCTCCACAGGTATCATTCCTTACACGTGATATGCCCGGGGAGGGGTGCAGTCAGCAGGCCGCGCTGGTCCTTCTGTCCCCAACTCCCGGCCGCCGGTCCTTCCCACCCTAGAATGGAAGCGGGTTTCTCACCTCACAGGTAGGACCTGCATTCGTGAAATCTGGCGACGGTTCAGAGGCTAAGCGCGTGGCCCTCACCGACGTGCACAGAGCCTCAGACACAAGAGACTCAGACCCACGCCCGAGGTCCAGAAGTGAAGGGTCCTCCGATTCCCACGGTGGATCCGACGCTGCCTCCAGCGGGTGTCCCTCTCGTCGGCCGCTGCTAGTTGTCTGGGTGCTGGGAGTCACTGTGTTGGCTGCACAGGGCGACCCTGGGGGTCTGGTCTGATGCTCGGGGATTCAGCCGGGGAAGGGGTGGAGAAGGCGAGGAGTCCCATTCCAGCCCCCCCCCCGAGTTTCCCTGCTCGCTGTTTGCTCTCCCCCTTCCCGAGGGAGCCGAGTGATTGATGGCCTGACGCAGCGGCTGTGTCGCAGCCGCCGGACCAGGGCTCCCTTCCTATCATTAGCGGTAGGTTGGCCCGCGGTGAGAGTCACGGCTCGCCGCCCGGTACAGCCCCTGAGATTTCAGGGCCTGGCCTTTGGAAAATATTTAACATAAAACTGAAATCTTGACACTCCGAGAACTCGGCTCTCTGCGAGTCTCTTTAATTAATCCGACGTCCTGTCCCATTGTTCCCTGCGAGACGGTGACACGGTGAACTGTTCCCGAGGCTGACAGAGATGTGTAGTTCCAAATTAAACAGTCCCCCGCGTGTCCCTACACTGGTTTTTCAGTACAGTCGGTGGGCATGAATCTGTGAATATTTAAATTCAAGCGCACAGGGTGACACAATGCTCTCCAGTTCTACTTTCATAATAGAACATTTTTTGATTAATTTCAAGCTTGGAATCATTCTTTATGGGGGAGAAAAAAAAAGAAAACCCACACACAGAGGAAAGAAATTTAATAATTCATTACCACTGTGGCAAAGGTAAGTTTTCTTAATGTGCTTGTCAGGGTCCTTGGTTTACGAAGACTATCGGATATTTTCTTGGGGGCTGGGGCAGGCGCGCGTTGATTTCCCTAATTTTGAACAAAAGGAAATATATCCAGTATCCACATACCCACGAATTTGCTGGCTGTTCAGTCCTATCTGATTTTATCATTTATCTGCGGGACCAGAGTTATTTTAAAAAACCCAAGGAAAGGACACAGGCTTCACCGACGCTGAGACCCCTGCCCTTGCCGCAGTCCTTTGATGAGCGGCGAGAACCTGTGACTGGCAGCAGATGAAAAATGATGCCTCGTGAGCTGCTATCCTGCCGAAATGTCAAGTCGAGTCGAGGCTGCGCCTCAAACTCAGCGCCTGGCATTTCCCTCCTGTCTGCTGGCTGCCGGGAAGCAAACGCGGACAGTGAGGACCTGTGTAGGGCAGGCGGCAGGCGAGCTCCTGTCAAAAACCTATTATTAGGGCTCTGATCTCCCGCGCAGGCCGGCGGCGGCAACAGCCGGGGCCTCGGCGGCGGGAGGGGCGCCTGGAGCGGGGCTCGGGGGTCTCGCCGTCCGCCTGCGCGGGGGGCACACTCCGACGCGCAGCTCAAGCGGGAGCGGTGCCGGGCTGAGCCTCAAGCAGGCTGATCACTTATAATGAAAACTGTAATTCAGCATCTTTATTTGATCTGCCTACTTCTGACTGCTCTGTAAATACAGTGCATGGCAGGGTCTTTAATAATTTGATCAGTTAAACTTGTGATGGCCCGAGAATGTTTTCACATGTGAATAATAGGCTAGGTTTTTTGCATTAATTTGGTGCATGCACACTCACACACACAGTCACACACTCACAAGCACACACACACTCACACATTCACACACACACACACATTCACACACACAGTCACACACACAGTCACACACACACACTCACACACACACAGTCACACACACAGTCACACACACAGTCACACACACACACTCACACACACACAGTCACACACACACAGTCACACACACACACACACTCACACACACTCACACACACACACACACTCACACACACACAGTCACACACACACTCACACACACACTCACACACACTCACACACACACACACACTCACACACACACAGTCACACACACACACACAGCCACACACACAGTCACACAGTCACACAGTCACACACACACTCACACACAGTCACACACAGTCACACACACTCACACACAGTCACACACACTCACACACACTCACACACACACAGTCACACACTCACACACACACTCACACACACAGTCACACACACACACACACTCACACACTCACACACACTCACACACACACACACAGCCACACACACACACTCACACACACACACACAGCCACACACACTCACACACACACACTCACACAGCCACACACACACACACACACACACACTCACACACACACACTCACACACACACTCACACACACAGCCACACACACACACACTCACACAGCCACACACTCACACACACACTCACACACACTCACACACACACTCACACACACTCACACACACTCACACACACACACTCACACACACACTCACACACACACAGACAAGTGGGTACCAAGCAGAAGGTTCTTGTAACTACTCCTCTTGGCATTTAAAATTCATTTAAATATTATCTTTACCAGGTTATTTTAGACATTTCAAGATCAAAATGTAAGCTTTTATTGATAAAGGTCGTTACAATAGATAGCTGGAATCTGTCAGAGATACTAGGCGTTTTCTCTAAAAGCATTTTATGCATCAATAATCATAGCATTGGCATATAAAAAAAATCCAGCCCATTAAGAACCGCTTTCAATAAAAAATAAAAACAACCAATACACAGGACTCATCCTCTCACATGTTTCTCTCTCTCTCTCCCCCCTCCACTCTCTGAAAAGCAATGAAAAAAATACCCTCAGGCGAAGATTAAAAATAAATAAATAAAAGACGTTACTGAAATGTGACCGATTTTCCCCAAGTACCTGCTTCCCCGTTTAAACAAACTCAGACCTTCATTTCAAGTAGCAGAAACCCTTTTCTGAGAAAAAAATAATAAAGAGCCAAGAAGGCCGAAAGGGAGGGAGGTCCATCCCAGCACCGGAAGCTCGCGTTGCCTCCGAGGGGCCCCGGAAACGCCGCTCAGCTTCCACTTGACGCGAAGCCGGCGGCGCCAGCGGCTCCCGCGAAAGCCGATTCCAGGGCTCAGGCAAAGTCCTCGCGGAAAGTCTGAGCGCTGAGCGGCGGCGACGTTTTCAATCTTATGAAAGTGTCTGGCGAATTCTGCGAGATGCTCTGTGCTGAAGCCGCCACTGGGGGTCTGGACGCCCGCAGCTGATGACCAGGGAGGCGTTTGGCCACGTGGATACTTTCACGCCCCCAACACGCGAGGCCGCGCCTGTTTCACACGATCTCGAGCCCCTCGGCGCGGAAGGTACTTGGCCGCAGAGCCTGCTTCGGTCCTGAATTACTCTCTCCTTGGCTTCCCAAACCCCCACTGCGGATTCTACTGCCTCTGAGTTACAGCGAACACGGCTTTCAAGGAGAAAACCTACTCATTTTGTCGATACGGAGAAAGGCTGTTTTCGAAACAGACCGTCTGATGGGAGGACTCAGTAGGGAGCCTGCTGGAAGTGAGGCGCAAGCTCTTCCAGACGAGAGGGTGCTCTGCTCGCAGGGGAAGTGCACCCCGGCTTCCTGAGCTCATAGCCCAGGCGGCTGTGAATTTATAAATCTTGGAGACGGAGCTCATGGAAAGGGCAGCAGGCCCCGAGGTAAGCTGAGCTGGTTTCCAGGTGCCACCATCACTTCCAGGCACGTGCGGCTCACAGGCTGCAGCTCCGAAGACCTGTCCTAACGCCGAGATTTCGCGGTTTTCTCGGACCGAGTTCCAGGGTGAGGGAATGTTCAGGAACTGCAGCTTAAAGGAGCGACCGTGAGCGGGGTTACCTACATAAAATATTACCGCAATAGTGCTTTCATTAACTTTTAATGCCCAGCACCCTCGGCGACCTGCTTCAGTCCCCGGCTGGCCACCTGGCAGGTGGAGAAATGGAACCGCGGATGGAAAACAGTGCATGCGGCGGCCGCTCCGGGTCTCCCGCCTCCGTCTGCGACACGCGGGCCGGCCCGTGTGATTCCGGGTCACAGTGATACTCAAGGCCCTGTCCGGCAGCTCCCGCGCCTCGCCCGCCTGCCTTCTTGACATTGGGGGGAGGGGGTGGCAGTCAGTCAGGAGAGGAATATTATTGTTGTTGTTAATTCTCACCTGAGGATATTTTTTCCACTGATGTTTAGGGAGAGAGGGAGGGAGGGAGGGGGAGAGAGAGACACACATCGACTGGTTTCCTCCTGCATGTACCCGGACTGGGGCAGGGGACAGACCCTGCAACCCAGGTACGTGCCCTTGACCAGGAATGAGACCCACGACCCTTAGGTCCTCGGGGCAACGCTCTAACTACTGAGCCACACCAGCCAGGGCTATAATCCTCCCCCCCCCCCTTAGAGTCATGGCTCACAGGCACACTTCGTGCTCTGGAGACCAAGCCCTCGGTACGGAGAGTGCTTCACTCTCGCCCTCCCAGCCCCTTCCCAGAGCCTGTCCTGGGCTGACTCGGCGACGCTTTCCCGAGCAGTGGCCCTGCTCCGATGCGCACAGCCAACGCTGTCTCATCACCAAGGAGACTGACCCTCACACCAGCACAGTGGAGAACATCTCAGCATCGTCTCCGCAGGACCAAGTGCATGTTGTCACGGCAACAGAGCGCAGGGCAAAGACGCTGCATGGGACTTGGGGGTGAAGACTTCCCTTCTGTTTTAATGCAAGTGTTCCATGGGGGGGGGCAGAGGCGTGGGGCCTGCAGCTGTCTCGCGAGCTGCAGCTGCGGATGCAACGTTTCGACGGCTCGTTTGGGACAGTGGGGAAAGCAAGAGTGTCTGAAGAAGGTAGATTTCAAAATCCTAGGAAACGTGGAAAGGAGTCGGGACTCTGAGAAAGGTGTGAAAATGGGCGCCTCTGGGTTCCTATTCGAAGGCCCTGGAGTTAGCCTTTCTGGTAAGTGATAAGAGGACCGTGAGGATGAGAAATCTGGAGGAAAGACAGACAACAGGGAACAGGAGTCCCGTAAAACCCGACCTCAGTGCTCCCTCACCTCCTGCCATCAGCAGCTGAGCCTTCACCTGCTCACGGATCCGCCTGTCCTAACCACTAGGAATTCTGACCAGCAGAGTAGCAATTTGGGATCATATAAGACACAAACAAGAGACTTGCTTGAGACATGCCCTCCTGACTTTTCAGCAAACTCTAAGAAAGCAAAATGCAAAGAGAGGGCACCACCTACCAGACACTCCTCCATATGTGGTCCGCTTCCCAATGCCCACTGCTGGCCAGGGGGTGCCGTCGGCTTTGAGTCCCATCAGGCCCGAGACCGTGTTGGTGGCGGTAACACCATCCGCTCCACCTACAAAATACACATCCACGTTTACTTGCATTTTTTTTTTTTCTTTGCATAGTCCAAGTGTTTTGTATTCGGTGTTGTTTTCTAGGTAATTTACAACATTTTTGCAAATCAGGATGCAATTTCCACGGGGTAGGACACAGCACATGTGATTTGCAGAATCAGGCATTGACTGTATGGTTTATGGATTCAACAGACGTTCACTGAACATATGTTTAGGGCAGTGCACTAGGCTCGATAAAATATGGTGGGAGCTCATAAGCAATTTCACATTGTGGAAGCTGGTGTCTTTTTCTTTTTACTTCATTAAAGGTTCAGTGCCGTTGTTGGATTGTTACGTTGTTACATCATTTGTTTCAGAGGGATTTGCTGTGACTGTGGTTTTGTTTCCTAATCCTTTGTGTGTGAAACATGTGTGTGTTAGAAACACATTATTAATGCTCCTGTGTTCCCCAAGCCCAAGACTGGCATCTACTTATGAGCTTGAGTCCAGGTGTGAATCTACCACACCTGTGAGCTCAAGTGCTCAGTTTGATACTTTTCTTAAACTCTAAACAAAGATAAACACGTACATTTGTGGATAAAGATATACACTTTATATGGCTACATAACTGGGCAACTGATGCAGGTCTAAAGCCCTTACCTTCCTTTGCAGCTCTCGCGATGCTGACGATATCGGTGACATTTGGGGTCAACTTGGCAAAAAAAGGAACCCGAACAGCTTGCCGAATCCAGCGACAGATGTTCCTCACCAGCTCTGGATCCTGTTCAAATAGGTCAGTTAAAGATAAAACATAATTAAACAACTGTGACCACAATGCATATCCAAACCACAGCAGAGCCGGAGGTGTGCGAGTCCATCCACCTTGGCAATGAGCTCCATGGCGCATTTCTCAGCGTGAATCTGGGCTCCCTCGGGAGCTCAGGTGAACACACTTGAGGTGAACTTCAAGTTCACGGCACACAGGTTACACTCCTCCAAGGAGCCTTCAGAAAACAAAATCACAAAGAACCAAACGGAAGAACGTATTGCCTACTTAGCAGGAATAAAACATAAACTGGTGGTAAGTTCAGGAAACCGTACAGAATTCCTCGTGACCTCCTTGGTTTAAGCCTAATAAGAATATTTAACCTGGAGACTCCCAGGTGAGTGATGCGGAGCCTGAGCCCTGTTGTTTCCATCATTAGAAGGCGCGGTCTTGTTGACGTGCGTTCAGAGGAAAGCCCGTGGCTTCCTAGCCCGTGTAACTAGGATGCAGACACCCACGAATGCGATTCCACGGGAGCTAACCAGCAGCCTTGGCTTGCTTCTGTAAATGTTACCAGGATCCTAGCAGCACTTCTCAACACTCGTCTACTTGAAAGAATTGATCAAGATGGCACAAATGAAATAAAATATCAACTGCTCATTTTAGAAAGCCAGGAGCAGACATTTTCCTGCGCCGGCTTCCTGTGATTTCGCAGGCGCCTGTTCTCTCGGGACAAGTATCATTTAGAGGGCAATCACCTATCCCGCCTGCGGAAAATAATGTAGCTGTAGTAATGTTCTTTGATTTCAACACATACAATAGTTCTTTTTTTTCTCATTACTTTTAGTGCAAAATTTATTCTGACAGGTACTGATAATGCGCTTTGATAAATTACCTTAAAATGCGCAGTGGCAATTCATTACTGAACTTGGTAATATTATCTTAGCAAGTGGAAATGTGCTTTGAATAAAAGAAAAACCCAGAAAAATACAGTCATATATTTAGACTATGAAGCAGTGCTCAAGTACACCATTTGTAACTAATATTTTCACCTGTAAGCAAGTTGCTCTTTGCATCCTAAGCTTCCGGATTCTTTTAAGATGAGATTTCGAACATTGTAACCTTTCCCTTAAGCTTAATGTGTCTCCATCGGTCACCTTGCATTCCCCTAAAAGTTACATAGTAGAGCTTCGTGTTTATGGGCTGAGACACTGCAGTGGGGTGATTTCTGTTGATTGTTATGATCTCCATTCAGCAAAACTAATCATTTTAACAACAAAATCTTCGACTTTGCTGGTTCTCTTTTTCAGGACAGTAATTTCTTCATTAAACAAAAGCATGAGAGCAGCCGGGTGTGGAAGGCTCTGCAGCGCACACTGCGCTCCAGGGAGAGTAAAATCCGGAGACTCAGCCGCACGAATCCTACCTCATGGAGGTGGAGACCGGCCCCTGCCCACGCCATGCCCATGAAACATTTATACCGCCCCTGGCTCGACGGAGGGAGTTGCATCCTTGTGACTTTTGTTTCTAAGTGATGAACTTCCAGGGGACGTACCTTGAAATGACAGTAACGCCACAGGATGGGAGCAGTGCGTCCTTTGTGAAAGGCCTCTTTCGGGTAGAATTTGACAATAATTTAAGCTCACTTGCACTGCATAATGCACGGCGGGCGGCCCGAGGCGAGTCACCGGGACAAATTCAGAATCGTGTCTGGTTCCAATGGAGTAGACGCTGATCATCGAATACCTGCTTCTAAGTGGCTTCGACACTACCGACCGGCATATACTCACAAGTTACTTTGTGCGTTCGTCACACTTTTTATTCTGCTGCTGATCGCTAATAATGTCTTCCACCCACTGTTTAGCAGTTTGAAATTTGTTCCAAATGTATCAGTGTTTTGAAAAACATGGTCCCCTGTTAATGTTGCTCACTGGAGTCACCTGTCTCTACTCGGACATCCCCAATTTGACCCTCCTGTGCGCCTATGAGTGTCCACGGTGCTCAGGTAGATTTCTCTCGTCTTCACACTCAGCCAATCCTTGTTCCCAGCTGGAGCATATTTGATTACCTGGTAATTTTAAAGACAACGTCTGGCCAACATTATTGTGAAAATCAGGGACTGTTCCATAAACTGTGAGGTTTTGCTGGACATGCTCACCAGGGACTATTCTGACACGAGTGGAAACGGGGTGAGGCTAACAGCACGAGCGCGTGAACCTGTGCACCCGGGGAATTAAAGGGTAGACTGTAACTATTCACACTTCCCTGGCTTCCTCGCACGCCCGGTATCAATGCCCAAGGTCTAAGATAAATTAACGGTGCTTCTGCACCTTCATCTCGGTTTCTAGCGACGACGTCCGACGGTGCTGCCCTGCCTCACATCCACGTTTTAGAATCTTATTGAAGTAAATAGATTTTAGACAACTTCTCATTCTCCCCAAAATCTTCAGGACGAGAAACATTTCTCTTCAATCTACCAGGCAACCTTCCCTCTGTACAGCTCCTTTCCGAATGGCTTTCTTAGAAGGTGGCGTTTCAACGAGCCCCCTGAAAACGCCCGCGAAGGGGCTCCTCAGGCCTCACCTGCGCGGCGCGGGAGGGATGCGGCCGGCGCCGTTCCGTCCTCTTTCTGGCGGGAGAACTCAGGTCCGGAAGCTCAGCCTGAGTTCCTGTTTCAGCTTCTTAATTTTCTTTCCCATGACCGTGTCCTAAACCGTCACCTTCTTTAGCAGAATCGCTCCCTGAGGTGACGTCCAGCCACCACATGTGAACTCGGGAGCAGAAGGCTCCGCCTCGCTTTCACCTGGGAGACGAGGTGTGTGTGAGGCACTGACCTCCTCGGTCAGGAAACTAGGACAGAAGGAGTCCAACTACTCCAGGTAGTTAAAATGTACCAAATATTTATCGGGCACAGGGCGCGTACTGTAGAGTAGGACAGTCAATTTTTATTTAGCACCAAATGATTAACTGGAAACTCTCCATGAACTGTAAGAATTACTAAGGAATCAACGTTGCCTTCAAATAACTTACAACCAAATTATAACCACGGAGGGCACTGGAATTTGCCAGTCAATAGACTACGGAAATGGCCTTGGGGTGGCATTACGTCTGTTCCTCTCTGAGCCACCAGCCGCGGAACGTGCGTAAGGAGCGAGCTCTCCCGGAGCTCAAGGGACCCGACGGACGAAGCGGTCGGTATCCCTCGGCCCGGGGCCGCCTCGTGGGAAATGTGTCAGGAGGAGCTCCGATTTCCTCAAACGTGGGTATGCAAACGTGGAATAGTAATAGAGCCCGTAAAGAGAAATATCCTGAGGCACCGAAATGAAATGAAAATACGATCTCCCTCTTGCTCTGAATACCTGCACGACTACCAATGCGACAAGGGTCGGGCTCTCAGTGATCCCGCCTCACGCGGCCGGAGGAGCCCGAAGCCCACGCTGCTGATAGAGGAGGGGGTGGGGCCCACGGGAGGCACCTCCCAACTGCCGGGCGCACACGCTCCCATGAGCACCAAGAACAGATGGGGATTTACTTTTGCAAAAGTCAACAAATGTACTGTACCCAGAGGATAGCTAAATGTAGATAGTTTAAAATTTTGTAGTTGTTTTTTTCCACTTAAAAACGAGCGTACTGTGGCCAAGGTTACAGGGATCGGGTACCTAATGCCGAGATGCCAGCAGCTTCTACTTAGGTTTTCAGAAGATGGGACAGGGGCCGCAGCCAGTGTGACAGAGACGGTTTTACCCAGGCCTTTCCTGTTGCTGATAGCCCTAGATTTTAACCTATAATGATGGTAATTCCCAATGTGACACTCACGGTCCTTATTGCTCAGTTCCTTTCCCTGATAAGGAATTGGTGGGATACCAAAAGCTATCGCATCCGGACCAATGTCCTTAACTGGATAGTTGCAACCACCCTGCAGATGAAGTTGTGCATGAATAGTTTGGTATAAGAAATTATTTTGAAAAAATATTCAATAAAAAATAAACAAAGATTATTCAGAACAAAACAACTAAATGACAGCGCTATTAAAAGGTATATTTCCTTCAATTCTCTTCGTGTAAGGAGACGCTGTCCTCAGAATTCAATTTTTGCCCCTTTACAGGCTTATAGCCTCCATTTCTACATCATGTCATGTGCATTCCTTACGTCATTAGGCTTCTTGAAAAACGCTATTAATATTCATCAAATATTTCAGCGTATAGATATGCCCTCTTTTACTTATTTCCGGATTTTTTTCCCTTTGAGACTATTTCCAGAATTAAATAACGACTAAATCTATTCTGGTGATTGGTGTTCACGATTCCTTTGCTTTGGTTGCTAGGTGCTGTGTTTATGGGTAAAATATATATGTTTTTAGAAGGAGACAAACAAAAATAAGCATCTAGAAGCTATAACTACCTGGTAGTCAGCAGCCGCGGGCCTGACACTAGTGGACCCTGAGTTGCTGTGTTATAACTCGGGCAACTGCTCAGAGGCAGGTGCCAAACAGACCGGAGCCGCCCTCGAGCCAACAGGCAGCGCTGGCATCTCCCCTCCCTCCCTCCCGAGCGCACAGCGCTCCCCCAGCTCAGGCACAGGCTGGTCCCTCCACGGCGGCAGTCGCTGTGTAATGCTGGGCAGTCGTGTCAGTCTACACTGTTTAACTACCAGACAGAGTTCACTAATGCTGCCTCCTCCACTCACGGGACCCACCCATCCACGACTGCACACTTGCTCCAGCCCGTGAAAGAATTAATTTCCTCATTTATCTTTCCTTAAGATTTTATATATACTTCTATTTTTATGGCTCTATAGAACTTCAGTAAATAGATAAATACATGGATATTATTTGTTATGTAACTGGATCAATTGTATGATAAAAGTATTTGAAAAAGATCAATAGGGTTATACATTTTCAAAGACACATTTGTTGGAAAAGATGAGAACTGCATACAGATGGTCAGACGACATGAAGTACAGGTTCGCTCTTGTAAATCATTCTTACATAATCTCTTGCTAATTGTCTAAGGATTGTATATTTGTTTTATACCATTGAATTAACTGACAGTTTGCTGAAATGTTACTGTGATTGATTGTGTCACAATGTGTAACACAACTGATTGTGTTACAATCAATCACTATAGAAGAGCTACCACCTGACAATGTTTAAGTTAATCCTATTGTATCAGTTCTTCCTACCAAAGGGCCTTTTGGTTTGTTTCTGTGTTTTATTTAACACTTGATTAAAGCTAACCATTTGTTTCAAGTGTGATAAACTATAGGCGCTGTTTCCCAAGGTGAGTGAGTGATGATGGAGGGCGGTTTGATAGGAGGAACTTAATACATACAACAGCTATTAAAGAAGACGGGAGAGAAGAAAGCTGGCAAATCTAAGTTTTGTTAGGATGGCTTCAACAGAAACGAGCAGTAACAAAGAATCATTTAGGATATGGAATTTGAATCCTGCATGAGGTCATTTTTATGGTGATGCCATTAACTCTGAATTATCCATATTAGAGGGATAAAACCCACTTATATTATAAGCACATTCCAAATCAAGTATATTTCTTTTTGGGATGTAATCGGAGTTACAGATGGGCAGTCTTAACCTTCTTTATTTCCAGTATTTAATCCTGGATGAAAGCAATGCCTGATCAGGGCTCTGCAGGCAACCGGGGTGAGGGCGAGAGGACCTGAGTCTATTGGGTGCCCGCACAGTATAAGCAGTGATACAAGTCACAAGCTCTGGGAAAGAAAACTGTAAATGTACAGTCAATACATTAGTAATTACTTTATCATCACTGACGGATACGCTGGAAGCCACAAAAGTAAGAGCTAAGGAAACACGCTACATAATGTAGCAAGTCTCTGACACTCACAGACCGAACACCTGCAGTTTCAATGCTTGTGGAGGGTCCCCTAGGGCGTGTTCAGGTAAATGGTGTAAGGAGTTTGGGTCACATGGCAGGGATGGCAAAAATGAGTCCCTTGGCTACGGATGAGCTGGGCTTTCAAGGCCTCTCCCGCCAGCGCCCTCCTTGCAGTGCTGTCCAGACGTTATTTTTTTTTCCTACTTAGAAGCACAAAATCATTTTTCAAACTGATCACAAAACTTCTGTATAAAGTGACCCCCGAAGGAAGCCAGTTGCTGAGTCTCATGATGGGCATTAAGAAAAAGTGAAATTGTTTTTAAAAATGGACTTATTTTAGCAAATACAAGTTCTGGATAAATTTGGTGGTGACTCAGACAAAAAACAAACACCCAAAACCAAAAAACAAGTAGACCATATGCTCTATACAGGAAACAAGACCAAGTGATGTTTAAAATGTCTCAGCCGGGGCTCCATTCAGAATTTATGTTAATAGCATAATAAAGGACTTCAGTTCTGTGTCTATAGAATCATTAGGGGTCCACGGGGATCGTTTAAATATTTCAGTTATACTTTACTGCTTTTTACGAGGAAAATTATATCGTATAGTGATACTTAGGGATTTGAGAAGGTCTTGGGACATATGCCTCATTAAAACCTAAGTCTCGGGGCTTGTAGATTTTCTTTTCTCCTACAATTCCCTACTAATACTTCCGCAGTTGCTAAAAGTTCGCTTTATTCAGTTTAGTATGGAATTTACTTTGGAGACGCAGAGTTTTCTTACAAGACAGCCTAATGCTTAAAACTTAGGACTTAGGTGCTTTGAGAAGAGTAACCGTCCAGGTGTCCAAGGCCATGGTCAGGGCATAATCCCATTATTCTGACCTACCATTTTTAACCCCAAAGATATGCTGACTGAGACACTGGGACAATTAGGTTTGGTAGAAATAACACACATAGAATAAAGGCGAGAGTGAAAAACATACAAGAGCAAACCTTTACTCACACCTGATGGCAATATTTAAAATTGTGGCAGTGGATTTTGGAAAGATAGGTAGTTGCCAGAATAAATTGACCCCTAAGTGAGCTCTGAGTTCCCCAGAGAAGGTACCAAGTGCGAGGCTTCACTAACCCTGGGGAAGGGAGGGGAGGGGAGCAGAGGTCTCAGCCGGTGCGACGTTAGCGCAGCAGATTCCCGGCCACTGCAGAGGCCTCAGGCATCAGCCAACATTGCACAGGTCCTCTGGGTGGGGGGCACCTAATTCTGCCAGGCAGGCAGCCCTGGGTGGGTAGACTCTTCCAGGTACTCATAGTTTGGGAGCAACTGGCTTCCTCCCACCTGCACTGAGAGAGTCGGGGCCCTAGTCTCACCACCTTCTCAGGGAAGGGGCTCAGGGAGGCCACGAGCTCACGGGACAAGCCACCGTATCACCCACAACCTTCCACTTTACTATGGCTCAGGAGACCCTCACACCCTGACCCGTGCGGGTGAGACAAAACCTACGCAACCGGGACGCCAGCAAGAAACGACTGCCGATCTCACGGGCTCAGTGACCTGCGGGGAGGCGGCCGAGCCGCACAGGTAACCCCCGGGAAGGGAGAGCCAGTGAGTGCGACCGAGGAGGTTCATTTAAGCGTAATGAGTGTTCTCAAGGAGATGCAATCAGAAAAGAAAAACAATAATTAACCGAACGGACAATAACGATGTCCCCAGCTCTCAAATCAAACAGGGGTATTGAAAACATAGTAGCCACTGCTGAGAACTGAATTAGTTGTCCGGAGAACACAGTGTAAGAGGTGGGAAAAGAAAAGAAAATTAGCAATAAAATAAGAGATTTAGAGAAGAGGAGCTCCAGACGGGGGGGAAAATGAGCATGGAATTAATGAGATAATCAAGGAAAGAGGAGAATAAAATTCCCCGAGTTGAGGAGAAACTCGTGCCTTTTGACGGAATGGGCGCAGCAAGACTCAGACAGGATTAATTTCACAAAGAGCCCACACCCAGACATAATCAGGGAGACGTCTGACCTCCGACGCCAGCGAGAAAATTCTTTCTTTTGCCGAGAACAGAAAATAGTCTTCTTACAAAAGAAAGATTATCTGACTACGCCGTTAAAAGAAAAGGCCGATGACCAGGAAGCTTTACGCCGGCTAATGTGGCCCTCGGACGTCAAGGCAGACGCACAACGGTTTTCAACATCCAAGGGCTCGGGCCTGTGCCACCCGCGTCCTGACACCTTATCTGCAGAAAATACTCACCCGGGGGTGCGCCCAGCCTCATAACATTTCAATCGGGAGCAAATCCCTTCTTTCCAAAAGGAGGGAGAAAAATAACAGAGTACAGTAAACAGAGCTGAGCGACTCGCTTCGGTCTCTGCCTGCGGTGACAATTCTCTAACCAAGGCTCAGAACAGAAGTCATAAGACGGTTCTTTAAATTAAACCTATGCATAACCATGTATTTCAATAAATATACACATAGATCTAATAAAAACCTGCAACGAAAACGTTTCAGCTGCTCCGCCACACCCGGGACCCGGGGAGGGAGAAGGCGGGGATGGGGGAGGCGGGCGTCTGAAAGCCGCTGGCAGCAGAGGGAGGGGGCCCTGCGGCTCCCCAGGAGAGACAGTGAGGCTGAGCGCGGAGACGGAGGGGGCCGCGGGCCCTGGCCCCCCTTCCCCCTGGGTTGGCTGGACCACCACTTCTGAGGTTTGGCCTCGTTTGGCTTAGTCTGTCTCCACCCAAAAACCCCCCCCAGGGAACCCGGGGTTCTCTCTCGCTTCCTCTCCACCTGTCCCTGCAGAGCAGACGCCGGACTTATCCAAACGCCTTCCTTCACGGCGTCGCGCCAAGCTGCAGAGACCCTAAACCGACGCAGGCGGCCTCAGACGGACGCCGGCACACGGCTGCTCTTTGATCGGACCCAGTCTGGAAGCTCAAGCTCTTGGAGAAAATGAATTAAAAAAAATAAAAAGGCCCATTAGAAACAGACCATGTTCCCGCTCAGCGAGGTTATCTCTGAGAGGTATAATTTTTTACAAACGCCACGGAGCCCTTAAACTAACGCTTTCGGGAAATGCTAAGTCTGAAAAATTGTCTTATAAAATTATAAGCTGAGAAAAGAAGTCCCTTTGCTTAAGGCGACTTAAATGGCTGATCCTGTCCACGCTCCTCTTTTAAATCTCCTGTGTCCTTGTAGTATCGAATTTCTCTAGTTTCCACGTCCAAGAGCAACTAATTTAATTTTTCAAAGGACGGCAGGACTGGCATTTCAGCGAATACGAATCTTCCATGTTACGCCTTAGTAAAGCTTGGAGACCTGTTATTATTTTCTGGGAGGAAAATTACCAAAGTTTCTTCCTTCGGAAGAAGTACGGAACCTTCGTATTACTTTGCACAACTTCTCGAGGCTCAGCAGACAGGGACTTTGGTTCTTAGTGGAGTTAATCGGTGTCCAGACGATCATAACCGGTGTTGGGCGCCGAGTCGGCAAACATGCCCATCGAAGTCAAGTGTGAGAACACGGACTCATATCCCTTCATCTGCATCCACGGAACGTCCATAAAAATAAGGCAGTTAAAGGACAAGGTCGGACGGAGCCCGGGAGCGGGACGCCGATGAACGAGCCTGGGGACAGACTTGCGCGGGGACTCGGAGGCTGATAAGGGCTGTCAGGGCCGCCAGGGCTCTGGCTCCGGGCCTGGCGTTGTTTTTATTTAGTGGTTTTTGCAGTTTCTGCCCTGGCAGCTCCTGAGGGGCTTGTCGTCCGTCGACCTCAGCCCTCGCCAGCACCACCCTCAGAGACGGGCGATTCCAATGACTGTGACTGAGACCAGTTGTGGGGCCTGGAAGACGTCTGCTGCTGTGTTTTGTTTGATGTACAGTTTCAGGTTTTTTTGTGTTTTTCTTAATCTTCCATGAGCTGAGAAAGGCCTTTGTCTGGATGTGACAGATGCGTTGGGACTGTGGCAACTACATCTCCAGCTATTGATGTCAATGTGACATTAAAGGCCCCAAATTCAACCTTTATTCTCTTCAATTGTTACAAACAAAGGTTAATAATAGTTGACTTTGGACTGAAGGGTTCGGGTGAAGATTGCCAACTGAAATTAGCACTTCGCTTCCCTCCGAGTCACAAGTCAGGGTGAGGTTCTGCGTCCCCCGATTCCGGCGTCAGTTGTCATCGTTTTCCAAACGCGGCTCTCTCCCCAAAGCAATATTTGAAATACAGGAAAGGAAAATGGAGTTTCATAAGAAATCATGCCATTTAATGTAATCAATAATTTAAAGATATATTTCTCCGTGCACAGAGTAAAAACATTTTGTTTGGCTGTCTCCAGGGCAGAATACTGCTTCTCATAACGGTACAAGGTGATGTGTAGCCGGGTTAAATGACATTTCACCCCCTTAGTTCATGCAGAGGTTACCAGCTGCAGGGGAAGGTTGATGAGCGTTGTCTTCCCGGAGAAATTTTAAGGGGAAGCACAGAACTTCTTTAACATACGAGCGCAGAGGCGACAGACAAGTGCCTGTCTCGTGGGCAGGGAGCAAGAACAAAACCCCTTTCCTGCCCTAAACCGGCAGGAAGTGGCTGGGCAGGTGCCCGACGTCTCACAGAGCAGCGGCCGAGTTAGAAAGTCTGCAAGTCTTTACAACCCCAACTTGTTCCTATTTACATCACGATTTACTGCCGACTTCCCCTACTGGTAAATGGTAAATAAATTTTGGACTACTTCACAGAAAGGAATCCTAGACCAAGTAACTGAGTTTAGGATCATTTATTATCAATCATTATTTCATAGAAAAAATGATGAGGCTCTGCCCCAAAGCTAACGGGCACATGTTCATAATGGTTCTACAGGATTTGGGAAATGGGGCAACATTTCCAGACAAACCTGGTCTACTCTTCAAATACACGGACCATCACCCGGGCCTGAGGCAATGCCCTGGAATAGTTTTCCACAGCCTAGTAACATAATGGCAGTGAAATTATTTTAACGATGGGTCTTGTCCTTTGCCCTCAAACAGAAAGATACCCTTTAAAACCTGGCTTACCGAGATAGCTGTATTTTAAAACACACAAGAATTAACTATTATTCCTATATAGTCAGCTGTATAAAATAATAAAATTTCCCCCTTCCCAATCCCAGAGTGTCTAACGACTAGGAGCAATAGCATGTATTCTTTCCATTTCCCCACCTCCTATGTTTATATGTGTTTATATATATCTATATAGACTCAAATATTATTTAACAAAAATTCCATTGCTTTTGTGCTCACTCCGTCTCTCTGCATATATATTTACATATATATATGTCTTTATGTATATATTTAGATGTTTATATGTGTATATATGTATATACACACCGCACCCACTGATACATGGGAAACTTGTTTTCCACTTTCCCCGACCGAGACACACAGATCGGCCTCATTACGTCCCCCGCGGCAGAGCAGCCTGCTCTACAGATGGGCCATAACTCACCCAAACTCCCCTAAACAGGAACATTTCAGTTGTTTCCAGTTTTTCTGTTATTACCAACAGTGCTGCGCTGAATTCCACTAAGAGTGTTGGTGCAATTTGCTAACGTTTTTATAGGGTAGACTCTAAGAACTGGGTTACTGAGCCTAAAAGCTCATTTCCTGAACTGACTTAGGTCTGGCAAAATCCCTTCCCAGAGAGCGGTGCACCTTCTCTGCCCACAGCCTTGGTCGCAGGGGCTGTCGTTCTTTGCCAATCCAATCGGTGAGAAATCCAGTATCTGTGCTGGTTTAATCTGTGCTCCATGCTGACCAGTTGGGTCGGGTGACTTTTCATGTTTACTGGCCATTCTGCTTCTGTGACTTGCCTACCCTTTTTTTTTTTTTTTTACTGGGTTGTCTTTTTCTTATTAATTGGCTAGAAGTATTTTTGTCGAATGTGCTTATTTTTTCTGCTTACATGGATAATGCAGGCTTGGTTTAGGAAATACACAGGGACAAAATGAGGCTGAAAGCTGCCCCTATCTCTGTCCACACAGGTACTGTTTGGGGCACATGTCTTGTCAGCAGCCCCGATGATGAGATGAAATCATGATGTTCATTCTGTTTGGCCACCCCTTGTCGTGACAACACAGCCTGAGCATTTTTCTAGACCTTGAAATCTCCTTCCACAATTGGGATGTTCAAGCATGAACCAACACAAGACAAAAGTAAGAATATACTGAAGTCCTTTCCTCAAGCAAATTTTCATTTCATTTCATTTTTAATTTTTAATCTTCACCCAAGGATATTTTTCCCATTGCTTTTCAGAGACAGTGGAAGGGAGGGAGAGAGGGAGGGAGAGAGAGAGAAACATCAATGAGAGAGACACATCGATTGGTTGCCTCCCGGGAGGATCAAACCTGCACCAGAGGTACGTGCCCTTGACTGGGAATTCAACCCAGGACACTTCGGTCTGCAGACCGACCCTCTAACCACTGAACCAAACCGGCTAGGGTGCAAAATTTTATTTTAAAAACTCAAAATAAAAGTTGCATCAAAGCGGAGCTGCCGGATCAGCTTGCTCTCATTCCCATAGTCTCCCTCTCCTGGACCATGAGGACTGTGGGAAGGCGAGGAAATGGGGAAGACAAGTGGTGGGTACCTCAACTGAGAGTGTGTGCGCAAACAGGCTCTCCTCTCCTAAGTGTTACATGTTAATCTTAGCCCCACATCTATGGTGTTATTAACCCCATTTTATGGAACATGAAATGCATGCAAGGTCCCTTGCTTTATATGATAACACATAGTATGCAGAGGTCCTGAGTTCAGGGACCCAGTTCTGGAATACTCGCTTTAAGGCACTGTGCCGCCTGCCTGATGGAAGTGCAAAAGCAGCGATGAGGTTTTTTGGCCTAGATAACAATTGCCCGGTACCATTTAGTTAATAGTTCAACATTTTTGCACTGGTTGGCAAGGACGGCTCATGTCAATCGAGTTTCCATGCCTGTCTGGGTCTTTTCATGAGTTTTCTACTCTAACATTTTACTATTAAGTTTGATATTTGCTGCAGTCATTTTGCAAACATGTTGAATCACTTTAAGAAAATTCCTTCCTATTCATAGTTTTCTAAGATTTTTAAAAAAAAATTATGAAGAGCTGTTGCATTTTATCAAACATTTTTTTCTGTACCTGTTAAGACAATCATATGAATTTTTTCCCTTTTACCTGTTTATGGGATAATTTCTATTAATTGAATTTGTGTGTGGGGGGGTTAAACCAACCTTGCTTTATTGAGATAAGTCCCACATGCTCATGCCATGTTCATTTTGATACACTGCTGGACACAACATGTTGATATTTTGTATCCATGTTCATGAGTGAGATCTGGCTACAGTTTCCTTTCTCACACTGACCTTTCACTATCAACATTACTCCTGCCACATAAAATGAGTCCCTTCGATTTTTTAGCTGGTTTGGAAGGCCAGCTCTGTCCTGCGCACTGAAGACCAACTGCAATGGACTGTGCGTCAGCCATTCTATGGTTAAAATGGACATTTGGAATCTTCTTTACTAATTAGGTTTCAAACAGCTTCTGCAATATATTCATGGATGCTAAGAAGGCACTGTCACAATTAAGGGCTTTGGAAAAAAAAAATCCTTTCTGAGAGGATGTTTTCCATCAACAAACAGAAGCAAAATTAAATGCCCGATTAACACACATAATGCCCTCCTTGATAATTCTCGGCACCCTGCTAATTCTACTAACATCAGTGTGCCGTCTATGGTTGTTCCCTTTTGTTTTGTGTTTTGACTAATTCAATTAAAAGTCTGACAAAGCAATAACAAGGGATTAAATGTTGTCAAATTGTAATTTGAAATAAAAACATAAGCTCTTGGGGAGTATGTATTAAATATCCCACAAAACCTTTTCAAGGACATGTGATTTTTGGCGTCTGCAAGATAAACAGTCAACTGCTCAGCCAAATCACCTGGCTCCCTCTTTTGTACCCAATTCTGGCGAATGAGGGAAATAAAAACCTGTAAAACTAAATGAAGTTCTTGCAAACTAGACCACCTGGGAAGGACTGTGAGATGCCTCTGTTTGGCCTCCATGGAGGACAGCGACGCCTTCTTTCCCCTGTGCCGTGAGGACATCTGTCATCACCTGGGCAGTGGACAGCAGAGGGGCCTGGAGGGCTCGTCCACCACGGCCGATAACTTGGGCCTTTATCTGGAAACTGTGACTGTACCGGGCAATGGGAAGGGTAAGGGAAAGAAGGCGACAGAGGCCTTGCCCTTGGTGTTTACTCTGGTATCAGAGACAGGACGAGAGTTACTTTCATGGGAAAATGAATCTCACGCAGTTGGTGGGCAGAATGTACGGGGAGGTGATTATGGATTAAGATGCTGACGCCACAGGATTCAACCCCCACGCAGATATAATTCTGCCCAATCAGAACTAGTGAAGGAAGATACGGTGAGGAAATCTCCTATTTTTACATCAAGATCAAATGCAAATTGATAAAACCTGGCGTCACTTTGTAGGGGGAGCGAAGTGGAAGGTGAGTAGGTCTCCAGGCGGACGCTGACTCCAAGGCCGGGCCGGGCCTGGCCGGGCCGTTTCCGGGCTGCAGGATTCCGGGCAGGTGGCTTAGCCTTTTAATGCTTCTGTTTTTTATCTCCCTGAAGAAAGATAACGGTGGTACTAGCCCAGAGCGTTGTTTGAGAATTAAATAACAGAACCCACCTACAATGGTACCACATTTCCTGGTGTATGATAAACGCTCAGGAAACGGGAGCTGTTTGTCGTTAGCAATGTAAGCCGATCCTGCAAGTTTTTACCCCAAACGCAGGGATGATTCCAAGAGAGTCAGAGGCCACGGGGCAGAGCCAAGCATAAAAAATGCCGAGCAAGCAGAAAGAGAAGGGAACTGTAATTACAGAGGTAAAAACGATGAAGTGAAACATGTGAAAGCATTTTAACTCAGTGAGATGGCAGACGCCTCAGGCCTGCTCCTTGTGAGGCTGGGGAGAGGCGAGAGCGACGGGGACCGGCGGCCAAGGAAAAAGAGAGTCATAGGGAAACTGGAGGCTCCTTTCCAACCAACGAAGATGGAAGTGTATTGTGATACGGGCTGGGGTACCAGTGGTGAGAGGAAGGACTTAAATACTCGTGTCAAGATTCAGTCCACGATACCTCCCTTGAAAGCTTCCTAATCTGAAATGTAGCACCGCTTACAAACATTAAAAAACAGTCCAGCCTTCCCACCCTGCTCACTTTCTCTCTCACTTTCTACTCACTGTGGCTGCCCAGGCATTTTTATTATTTTATTTTATTTACTTATTTATTTAAATATATCTTTATTGATTTCAGAGAGAGGAAAGGAGAGAGAGAGAGAGAAACATCAATGATGAGAGAGTCATTGATCGAGCCCACAACCCGGGCATGTGCCCTGACCGGGAATCGAACCCCGATCGCCTGGATCCTAGGTCGACGCTCCACCGCTGAGCCACGCCCGCCCGGGCTGCCCAGGCATTTTTATATTCACCCATCCGGACAACTTGTGTAGGCAAGTATCCCCTTGGGCACGTCCAAGGTGATCTAAGATCCACAGTCGCAGGAGAGGTGAGGTTTGTCTTTAGCAGCAACACGGGAATGGGAATGAAGAATCTGGCACGTTCTTGGGTGTCCCTGACAAGCAGACCTGAGCTTTCTAACCCAATGCAGCGAATTTAGGCAGAAAATCAGTTCTCTGCAAACAGATCTAAATAACAAAGAGGAGCGCTGGGTCTGAAGGGATCACAGAAGAGAAAATAGATGAAGCTGGGTGACAAGAGGCAATGCCCAGGGGAAGGGGGAAGAAACTGGGAACAGGGACCGACCAAGTAAGAACGGAAAACAGATGGTGTCCCGTGTCCTCAGCACCCGCACAGTTCCCGCCACGGACTAGCCGCTCAATGGACAGCCGGTGAACTCGTTCCAACCCCCAGAACTGTCGTTCTATCAATGGACAAACAGTAAAGGAAAGAGCAGATGAGCAGATCTGCAGGGATTCGTGTCAAACAATTGCTGCTGTGGGACGGACGTCCTGTTGGGGGAAACGTGAAAATACTAAACAACCTGAAGTGAGAAGCAGGGGCCTGGGTGCGAGGTGAGCTGACCTGAGGGAAGAAGCGGGTCTGCGCAGCTCTCAGAGACTGTGCTGGTTGCCCCGACTGCCGACGTCGCCATCGGCCCTGGCTCTCCTCGAACGCGGGTTTGGGATTCTTGGAACAAAGCGCGGAGCTCGCCCAGGGGGGTGCGCCCGCGCTGAGGAGGGACAGGCCGGCCGCAGGGCCCCGTGGAAAGAGCCGTGTGTCCGTCCGCACTCATGAGACAGGCCGGCAGGAAGGGAAAGGGAAGGAGGGCGCCGGGTGGTGACGGCGGGAGAGGGGGGCTCGCGGCACAGGAGACGAGAAGGGGGGAGCCCTCGAAGGCAGAAACCAGGGAACACAAAGCACAAAGCCAGCCAGCGGAGCAAAGAACTGTCAGCCAGGAAACCGCAAAACAACAGACCCAGAGAAAGGGAACAGGATGACAGGGAAAGGCCAGCATGGCATCTGGTAAGGAAAAGCAGCAAAAATGTCAAATAGCGGATTTTCTGACCGCCCCACCCGCGGCCCCGCCAGTGCACCGTGTCACCGTCTCGGGGAGAGGCTCACAATTCATCGCAGTCGCTCACCACCACCCAGCTGTGTGGAAACGCCCACCATCGACGGCTTCCTGCCCACCCCGGGGCAGGCCCGGGGGGCAGCAGGCAGGGAGGCCCGGGGGGCAGCAGGCAGGGCAGGCCCGGGGGGCGGCCGGCCGCACGCCTGGTGAAATCGGGGTGGGCTCCCTCTCAGGGCACGGCCACGGGGGTGTCCCCCCTTCAGCTTCCCAGAACAATCACCCGCTCCCAGGAGGAGTTTCTAGATGCCCCACACAGGGTACTGCCCCCCTTAGGGGAGGGGTGGCATCAAACTGATTCAATAAACATGGGTTTTAAAAGAAAAACAGACCTTGGCAATTAACGGCCGTAACTGGAAAATTGCATGATATTTTAATCGTGGCTGGAGATTTACAGAAAGCTGTTAGGGTTTCTCTTTACAAATAAATTTGGAGAGGGGGAAATCATCTAGGTCACATAAAAATAAAGGTCATCCATAGTGCACTTTCCGCCCGTTTTCAGGCAACTGGCCTCTTCGTTAGTATGGATACAGAGGAGCTTCAAGCGAGACGTGTCACTAGCGGGCTCCAGCCCTTTCTACGGAGAGCGAAGCGCCGGTGAAATTCTCTCCTGAGAGGCCGCCGGGCCGAGGGGAGGGGCTGGGGCTCCCGAAGCCCCTCCGGGGCGACTGCTGCCGTCTGTGGCCCGTGACCCGCCTCACGGCGAGGGCGAGAGCGATAACCTGCGGTTCATGCCTTATGAAAGCGTTGGCGCTCCTTTCTGTGACACGCGGACCGCGTTGGCGCAAACTGCGTTTTGAGGGTAAAGGAGACCGTGAGGGAAACAGCAAAGCGCTGCTCCGGGGGCCCCTCCTGCGCGTCGGTAACTGCTCAGGATCGCTCGGCGCTTTGAGACGTCGCACTTTTCGGCCTGTTCCTGCCGAGCGGAGTCACCAGGAAAGCAGGACCGTGTGGGGGCTTCCTGGTGGTGACATTAACGTGACGGTGGTTTGAACTGAACACGGTGGCGTTTGGAAATCGCACGCGGAGGGCGGGTGTAAACGAAAGGAGGGGCCTGCGGGCAGCGGGCGTGGGGGGGGGGGGCGATGGCGGCACCGCCTCGTTTATTCATGAGGGGCGGCCACGGCCGCCTTTCTGTCGATGACACGATTATTTTGGAATTTTCCATCCAACGGAGTCGTCCCTGAAACACGTGGGCTCGACGGAGCCACGACACCTGCCAGGCAGGCGGCCCAGCCGCTGGCAACGGGAATCCCACCGGGGCCAGAAAAAGCGCAGTTGTGTGGCCTCTTCGGACCCAGAGAGATTCAGACTCATCGACGGCGACTCGGCCTCCGGCCGCCGCGATGCCGCTGAGGCGGGCGTCGGGCCTCCGCCTCCAACCCGCTCGAGCACCTGCTTCTCTTCTCCTCTCGTGGCGGGTCGGGGCAGTTGACGGGACAGACGCGGTTAAGGAGTCAGGCGTCGTTCCAAAGAGAACTAGACGGGCGACTGCTATCTGGGCCGTTTCAGTGGGAAGGACATGAGCTCCAGGCAGAGGGAATACGGGTCCGCGAGAGCGCAGAGTCGGCCCCGGGGCCTGTCCGGGCGGGTTCGGCCCAACAGCGGCCACACTGGGCTGTGTCCGCGAGTCCTTCTTTTTTTTTCTTTGCTTAATCCCTTCACCCAAGGAAGAGACTAAGCTATTTTTTTTCTTGCTCTAACGTGACTCTGGCCCTCTGGCGTGTGCGTGACAAAGGAGGGAGTGGGTTCCCACCTTTGCTTGAGCACCGAGGTTACGGGGGGGTTACCACGGGCTAAGGCGGTAAAATCTGACAGGACAGCCGACGCCAGGCGACCCCGGGCTCTGTTTCGGCCGCACCGGGTGCAAGTCGCGCACTAAACCAAAGCTTCTTTAAACAAACGACGTGAGATGCACCAAAAAGGGGGCAGTGCAGCTGATGGAAAATACGTAGGAAGCACATGGTAAAACGCGGACTTTTGCGCAGGCCACGGAGGAGGTCAGAGTGTCTTTTAAAAGAACAACATAGTATGACTTTATTTCTTCAGTTGCTTTTGTTTTATCAACGCTTTTTACGGGTAGGTCAAAATCAAGGTGACCGGCCCGCGACCGGCCGGGGCAGCGTTCGCAGAACCCCCAGGGCTGGCAGAGGGTTCGGAGGGCGTCTGGCCCAGCCCCACACCTCGGAGACGGACACTGGTGCTGAGTGAGGGGCCGCATCAGGCGACAGAGCTGCGGAGGGAAAACAAAGCACGAGGCGACGTTTAAACCCTTGGCACGTGTCGAAGATTTTATATCAAGCTTCACGGTGCCGAAGATGCACAGATCCAGTTCCCAAGGTCAGCTTGCGATGGTCTTCGTGCCTCCAAAGCCCATGAATAGGAACGACGTAGCGCAGACGTCACAGCCTCCTCTGTTGACCAGTTCCACGGTTTTGGTCGTTTCTGGGAACATGTATAGAGCTTCAACACACATGCACGTGTTTAAATATCTACGCAGGCAGTTCATTTAAAAGCACGTAGGCGCAAAGGCTGTCGTTTTCGCCGGAGAGATTATTTGCAAGAAAAGACTTGAGACGAAGGAGGGAAACGGCAGAGGCTCAGGGAAGACATGCGCTGAGCGGACTGCGGGGCCCGGCGTCTTCCTCGGGGCTGAGGCCGCTGTGTGTCTAGAAACACGAGACGTGTGGAAAGTGCAGGCGAGCGCTTCTCGTGGACACTGTCCCAGCCGGAGCCCTACGGTCAGCACGTGTCCCCCGGGAAGCAGTTTCTCTCGGGCCCCGGTGGTGCCCACGGGAGCGCCCACGGGTGGAACCCGGTCCCACCGCGATGGGAGGAGGCACTGGAACGGCTCCCAGCCGTGTGGCGCCCACTCGGACGCGCCGCCGTTACGGCAAAGCTCTGGTTTATTTATTCTTAGTGGGCTAATGCTCTCCTTCCCTCCACTTGAAACACTGAACACTCCTGTGTCCTGAGGCAGAGTCACCATTTAAATTACGTTGGAGCAAAACATGATTAAATGAGCTTTATTTTTCAATTAGATAATTTACGAGATAATGTAATTCAAAGGAAAATTTCTAAACTCGGCAAAGAGGGATAATTGGCTTTAGTTTAGAGATTCTAACGACGCGGGGAATGGAGATGCTCCTCTGGCCTTCAGCCTAAGTGGCATGGTGCTGGGACGTACGTTACCCAGCAGTTTTGGAAAACGGTGAGTTTAACTGCAAAGTCTTAGCCCCTGGCCTCCTCACTCGGGTGCAAACCCCGATGTGGCCGCGTAATTCCCCGGAGAGGGCGCGCCTAAGGCCCCGGACAGCGGGGGAGGTGCAGGTGTGTTCGCGGAGCAAACGCCCACCCTAAAGACTGAGGTCAAGGCTGGGGCAACACTTGCAAAATAACTGCCATTTCTGCGTCAAAGACTATACGTTAAAATGCATCCTTTAAAAATGATTGGTCAGTAGATTTAAATTTCCCACGGCTGTTTTTATCCGGTGGTCACGGCGAAGCATGAGGACGCTCTCCCGCGCTGGGCGGGCTGGGGCGTGGCTCTGCCTCAGGGTCCTGTCGCCGCAGGGACCTGCTGCGTGGGGAGCAGAGACGCCCCAGGGCGGGCTCTGACCTCCCGCTGCCCCTGGCGGTCTCTTCCGAGTCAGCGATCTATCCTGAATGTGAATTAAATATGTACGAGGCCCTTAAAAATCCCCCCTGAATGCTAATGTGAAAACAGCGGCCCATGCACATTTGAATAAACAGAAATCCTCTCCCTTCTCCATCAGGGCTTCTGGCCTCTGAGTGTAACTCAAATAATTTGATAACTTGAAAAAAAAGAAAGAAAGAAAGAAAAAAAAGAATTGGGCACCTACTATGTGCAAGGCCCTGTGCCCGATGTGGAGATAAAAAGTAAACTTTCCAGGACTGGGACATTTGTTGTAAATTACAACATTCCGTATTATTTAATTCACACCGTTTCCCCCTGGGCTTAAAAGCTAAATCAGGCGCTGACATTAAGCTTTTCGTGGCTCCCATCGAACCGCACTGTCCCCGGTCACATAAAGAGGCTGCGTTTTCTTCACAGTAATGTGTATTTCCACATTCGGTGCGTTAGGTTTTTGAAAGCGTTTCACAAAGCTCCCGTTCACTGTCTCCAAAAATAAAAACAGCATCTAAGTCTCTTTGCGGCTCCCCCCCCCCGCAGCCGCGGGATGATGATGGTCGGATGCTCAGGAATGTAAAACGCAACGCGTGCGGGGCCCGTCGGCGGCAGAGCACGATGCGTGTGCACAGCCCGCAGGGCCTCCTGCTCGGGGCCCGTCGGCGTCGGGAGCGACTGGAACACGGCGCGGAAATCGGCGGATTCCGCTCCCGCCCTTTGGAGAACCACTGGTTCCCATCTGACCTCCCGTCGGGCACGGAATGTGAGGTTTTCCTCAAACTAACCGTGGCTCCAACCCCGGCTTTCTTCAGTTTTCCCTTTTTGAGCACTAACTACTGAAACAGCGCAGACCTGGCAGGCCCAGCCAGTCCGATCCGCCCGAGGGACAGCGAGCACGGGTCCAGGGCCCATTCCCCGCGCAGACGGACCGCGGACAGCCATCGGGGTCCTTACCTGCCCGCAGGCCAGGCCCATTCCCCTTTCGCCCATGCCGTGTGGACACGACAGGTTTAACTCCAGGGCATCCGCTCCAGAAGCCTGTGAGACACACAAGGGGAGGGAGGGAAAGGACAAAGCTTTATTTGTGAACCAAAAAGCTGTCGCCATCCATAAAAACAGGGCACGTGGGCCACCTCGCAAGCCCCTGCTTTCCCTATGACGGCCGTCCTGGGAGGTGTGTTCTGGCCCCCAAATTAGAGCGTATAAGACAATAATCACCAATATTTACCGAGCGCTGCTAAGGGACACTCGTGCCTTACCTGTGTCGTCTGGAATTCGCACAATCTGGGTCGCTAGGGAACGTTTTACACACAAGAAAACCAAAGCCCAGGCCTGGCTGTTGAGGGGTGTGGGGGAGATGTGAGCACAGGTCTGTCTGACCTCACTCATTCCGCTCTACTCCAAAATGTCATTGTGTGCACACTAATTAAGTTGCAGAAAATGGCACATCTGAATATGACATTATTTTCTTAGTTATATAAATAAATGATCAAATTTCACTGAAAAATATTTTATGTCAAATATATAACAGCACGTAATTCTCAGAATAATCCCTATGGAAACGTCTTTAAGTCGGTCAGTGTGTTACTAACACGGAGCCTTCTGGCTCCTTCAAAGTAAAATCCGCTCATTTCAACGCCCGTCCCGAAGAAACATTTTAAGGTATTTTTTCCCGACAGAAGGGCAGAGAAGCCAGCAGCGTGATAGAGAGATTCATCACAGCCGCCTTCCCATCGGCCGGGCTCACGCCAGGCGCCGGCTCTGCGGACGATTTCACGGTCAATTAGGTAAACACACGTGGAAAATGGACTCAGCGCCCAAGATTATGAAGCCAATTACTGGTCATGTTTAATTTCACCCCCAAGCCCCAGAAGTAATTTTCCCCGCATGGTTTTAAGATACCCAAATAAATTGTACGGCCAACATTTTCAAACATAATGTGGAGTCGTTAGTTCATAAGTGGGGCTGGATTGAGCTGTCTCTGTATCTGAGGCGCTTCGCAAAACCCCAGCTACATCGGTGGAGGGCGTTTTTCAAGACGCCGCGGTGGACCTCAGCGTGGAAGGCTCAGTGCGCTTTTGTGTCTGAGACACAAATCTGAGGCCCTTGGTTAGCTGTCTGCACCGGGACAGGAGTCAGTCGATAGTGTCAGAACACCGGCTGGCCGGCGTCCATTCTGGAACCTTCTGCCCGGGCCCTCCCCGCGTGTCTGCATTCCCCCTCCAACAGTCTTAAACGAACCTTTTATATTATAAAGAGTCAAGGGTTTTATATTCAAAACTTCTTCCCTGGCTGTCAGATCGGCCTGCCTACGGGCAAGGTAAGATCGAGTTAGGCTCTCGAAGGTGGAATTAAATTTTATCATGACATCCATCACCATATACCGTTTGCTTACTATGCAAATAGCGAGTAAATGCATTCAGAGGAGGAAGGGTTTTCGGGTAGCGTGCGAATCCAAGGGACCACTTTCACGGGATAGATTCCTTTTAAATTTACATTTCCATCATTTTAATGAAAACGCCGGGTAAACAGATTATAATAGGAGTGTTTTTGAGTTGCCACACTCCATTCAATTTTACTGCTCCGGGGTTATTTTTCATGGCAGCTCTTTATTTACAACTAATAAAAACAGAAGAAGAGGAATAAAATAAGGGCGCGCTGAGGAGCCGTTACCTCGGCCATCCTGGCGAGCGCCATCCAGTCGTCCTTGCTGTAGCTGCACATGATGCTGGCGATCAGGACCTGCAAGAAGAAGACAGAGCGTCGGTGCGACGGCCGCGGCTTCGCGCACAGGGCGGCGGGCGGCCTCCGCGCCCGTGAAATGCAAACAACGTTATAAAATTAGTTGTGCATCTGCTGAAAGGCAAATCGTTAAATAACAGCAGATGATTCCAAGGGAAGTAAAGGATGAGACTGGGGGCTTCCGACTTATACTAGCGACGTTCCTGTTCATTTTTTTTGTTTAAATCTTCACCTGGGATGTTTTACTGATTTTAGAGGCAAAGAGAGAGACGAGAGAGAGAAACATGGATGAATGAGAGAAACATCGACTGGCTGCCTCCCACTGGGGACTGAACCCCGAAACCTAGGCATGTACCCTGCCCGGAAATCGAATCAGCAACCTTTCGGTGCCCGGGACGGCGCTCCAACCAACCGAGCCACGCGCCGGCCAACTCTCCCACCCGGGCCGCAGCCAGGAGGCCGCGTCCGCCCCAAGCACGCGGGAACGCCGCGCCCTGCCCGGACTGCTCTGCATTCTCCTGGCCACGTGGCTGCTCCTTTGTCCGCGAGAAGAAGGAGCGGTCCCTGTGCTCGGGAGCACATGGCGCGATAAAGGAGACATGTAACGTGACGCGGGGATCACGAGAGCGCGTGAACCAGGACGCGCCGAGCCGAGGGCCAGGGGGGTGGCTTGCACCTGCGTGACTCGGGGAAGGGAGGCGCCAGGGAAAGCGGCTCCTAATCGATTCTGCAGCGGCTGGAGGGCGGCCGTGGGAAACGGGTTAGGCAGAGGGGGGCGCCGGGCGCCGTGCTGAAGGAAACTCTCGAGCGGCTCAGGTTAGCTTCGGGGGAATGAGCGGCTACTCTCCGTGGGCAGTGAGCTCGGCGCCCAGGTGGGAAGCAGGTTTATACAGACAAGGGCCTGAAACAGTGCTTTCTAACCAGCCAGGCACTGGGTCTGAATTTTAACTTCTTCTGTCCTGAACTGCTGTGTCCCGTTCGGACATCACCTTCCCGAGGAAGCCTTCCCGGTTCTCCCTCCCTCCCCTGGCGGTCAGGACCCCCTCTTCTGAGATCACATAATGTTATCATATTGTGTCAAATTGTTGTTTGTAATATTTTCAACTGAGGACCAAAGTTTTGGGGGGCAGGGCCCATCTTTTCATCTTTATATCTCTAGTACCCAGTATTGTACCTTGTACACAATTGGAATTCAACACGTTTGCCTCAAAGGAATATTAAAATAGGGAGCTGAGAAAAGGAATCCCAAGTACTACACGTTTTTATTGCCAATCCCAATACCTAAATGTAAGGGAACGTCTACATTCCAGAGAGGGAATGAGACAGACAGACAGACAGGCGAGAGGTCGAAGCACCTCTTATAATTCATGACGAATACTTTACATCAAAGAATAGAAATCTATTATATCTGTTTATAGAGTTACGCTTAAGGCACATTTTCATATACATTCTCTCATTTGTTCCACAGGATAACCCTGACTTTAGGAAACCTTATACAGAGCGCAGGCCATTTAAACTGTTTGCCAGGGTCGAGTTCATCCGCAGCAGCGGCCGGACCACCATCTGGCCTTTGGCCCAGGTCTCTCCCCACAGCATCAAGACCATCCCACATGGATTTCCTATCATTTCAATTTACCTTACAGATTCCACGTGCTTTGGTGTCCTCAACCCTCTTGTGGTAGAAGATGTGGAAAAATGTGACCCCTCCCGGTGCCCAGGCCCCTCCGCAATGTGACTGTGCAGCGGGGGACCCGTCACCCACCCCTCGATCGGGGCTGCGCGGTGACTTTTTTCAGTCAACAGGACAGGCAGAAGGGATGCGTCTGCGCTAAACTGGGGCTCGAAGGGGCCTGCCCTCTTCCGCTCTCTTGACATTCTGCCCAGCTGTGCGACCAAGCGGCGCCGGCTGCTGGGCCCGAGACACCCGGCCCGGGAATGAACCATCCGCTGAGGCCACCACACACCAGGGGCCCTGGGCCACCAGCGTCGACTGTGGACGGAGTGGGGCCAGCTGAGGCCAGAAGAGCCCGCAGCTTGGCTCAGCCCAACTGCTAACATACAAAATTGTGAACTGAGTGAATAGTTGGGTCAATCCACTAAGTTCGGGGTGTTTTTCTTATGCAGACAAAGCTAACTGATACCACAGAGCAACTACAACAGTGACAGGTAATAACTTGTATGTGCCCAGCCTGCGTTAAGCATGTCACATACGTTACCTGCAATCCTTGGAACGTGACAAAGTAGAAATCGTCAGCCCCATTCCACAGAGAGGGAAATAAGCTTATTTCAAGACAAACAACTACTCGTGACTGTTCAGCCAATAAGAGTAAGTGCAAATGTTGAGCTGTTTGGCTATCATATATTTTTTTCTGGGTCATTTTTCATGAGTCTCAATCACCCATTTATAGAAAAACTTGTGGGCTGATTTTTTGTACACGGTGGACTTAATTTGATGTGTGTCCATTTTTATTGCCAGACTTATTTCACAGGGATTATTCTGAGAATTACATGGTATTATAATTCGACATAAAATATTTTTCAGTGAAAGTTGATTATTTATATAACTAAGAAAACAATGTCATATTCAGATTTGCCATTTTCTACAACTTAGTTAGAGTGCAAACAGTGACCTTTTGGAGTAGAGTGATGCTTTGGTTTTAAACGCCCACAGATAAGACTTTTAAAATGTGTCACTGGAAAGGGGACGGGGCGTCATCTCTCCAGCCCTTTGACCTTTCCGTAGTGTCATGGGGGGCTTATTATATTTGTAAATTCAGGTAGTTTTAAAAGAGAGGGGGCTCCACAAAAGCACATTTTATACACAGATTCACATTTTATAGATATTTAACAATTAAAATATTTTAAGATTTCATGAACTGCTAGGAAACATATCGAGGACGCCTTTTTATTAAACTGTGTTTCTGGGCTGAGACTGTTTTATCAGAATTGAGGTTAAAATTGTTTTCCTCCTTAGAGACACTTGTAGGAACCGTGAGCCCCAGGCCTGCATACGTCCCGGTTGGAAGGACAGGGTGACGCCACGACTGCCAACAGGTGCCACCAGGGACAGAGCGGCAGGCAGGGGCCGGGGCAGGGCGAGGCGGGGAAGGATGGGGGGCACCAAGAATCGTGCCTGCACCTCGGAGGGTGAGGCGCCTTCGAGCCGCGGAGCTGGAAGCTGTCTTCTAACCCACGCTCCGCACGAGACACAACATTTCCACCGCACCCACCGCTCCTGTCCGCTGCGCAGTCAGCCGTCGCCCGCCACCCTCTCCCCGGAGACACCTCCGTCAGCGCCCCGCCGGGAGACGGGCGCCCGAGGCGCGGGCGAGGCCACAGCCTCCGTCTCCCTGCCCTGCCCTCTGGCCCCTCCGGCCGCAGCTCCCACCGCGCCCCCGGCCCCCTCGCCCATCGGACCCTCTGCTCCGGGAGCGCGTCCCAGGTGGGGTCCCTGCTTGGCCCCGCAAACAGCTCGGAGACACACCTCTGACGGCCTCGCTCTCGGGACAACTGGTAACATTCCTGGCACCCCGGGTATTGATAAACGACTCCCTCCCCCCGTCCTACGCTGCTGATAGTCAGGAACAACGAAAGCTGTTCCCCGCGCTCCGTAAACACCCGGGTTCATCTATGTTCCGAATTTCAGTCCGAGGCGTTCCCTCGGAAGCCCGGCTGAGGGACTGGCAACAGGCCCGATGACAGCACCTTCCTCGTATAAACTTCATGCGGCGGCTGAACCAGAGCGCTGGCATCTGGTCCTGATCTGCATCCAAAAAAAAACCGCAACGCAGTCCCTGCTAAATTCGCGTTAGCTGCGCGGAGACGCCGCAGGGCAGCCTGACCGAAACCCAGAAACGGCCTAAGCCGCCCGCAGGCTCCCGCGCGGCGAGAGGCGCTCACGCTGACCACGCGCAAAGGGCACACACCCCGTTAAACACACGGGGGGGCCCCCAAATCACTCATTAGTCATTTCACAAAACTTCCTAGCATCAATATTCGCTATTTCAACTGCCAGGCTGCAGACACGTTTGCCTACAATCGATGCGTCAGCAGTTCTGACCCAAAGCAGGCGCTGGAGGGTCTTCTCTGAGTTTGAAATCGGATGCCCCCCCCCCCCCCAGTAATGTATTGAAAGTCTGCAAACAGGGGAAGCGTATCTTCCCCGTAAGGGCTCCTGCCTCGCGGCTCACGCCTCCTGGCTTGCTCGCGGACGCGCAGATGTGACCGTCGCTGCTGTTTCTAAGGAACAAGGGTGAGGTGTCCGCTGTGTAATCTTCTCTCTCCCGTCTCCCTGGTGTAATTACAGGACCTTCGAAACTTTCCAAACAAATAGAAAAGTAGCCTTTTGAAATGAGGCGATTGCATGGCCGGGGTTCGCCGTCCTCTAAATAAGGGAGATCACACAGTTTTCTTACTATGTAAAATTCTGCAATTTGAAAGTTTGTTTAAAAAATAAATTCATGCCCTTGCCGGTGTGGCTCCGTGGTTAGAGCGCCGGCCACAGACTGAAGGGTCCCGGGTTCAGTTTCAACCAAGGGCACGTACCTGGGTTGCAGGCTCGACCCCGGCCCTCGTCGGGGTGGGTGCGGAAGGAACCGACCCAAGTGTCTCTCTCACATCGATGTTTCTCTCTCTCTCTCCCTGTTCCACTCTCTCTGAAAAGCAATGGAAAAAAATATCCTCAGGCGAGGGTTAAAAACAAAATTACAAAAGAAATTACAGGCATATCTTGCCTTGGGAAGCACCGTGCAGAGGTGTGCACAATTAAAATTTTGGGAAGAGTAAGACGGCAATTTCAGGTCACCAAATGTTTTCTGTTGTGATAATTACGCTGTATTTTCAGAGTAAAAACTACAGCACATTATAAAAACTACAGCACTGATTGGTTTAATTACTGAAAATAACGCCAGGAGGAGCCTCTGGAATAATGTGATTTAAAAGACAAATTCTAGTTCAGACCCTTCTGAGTTATTTACAAACAGCTCCCGTTGTCCTGTCATCGAACGGAGGTGAGGGGAGGCCCCGCCCCCCCGCACACACACGTGGCGACAGTCGGCTGCCATCACGCTCCTGACGCGGACGGAGTCTCAGGTGCAGCCCGACCCCCCGGCTCGTAAATGCCTCTAATGCACTTTCCAGGCACCAAGGTGAACGCCATGCGGTGAGGAGGTTTCCCGTACGCTACAGTTTTCAGCGACTGAGAACAAAGGGCCCATGGTCCCTGGCCTTGTGTTTGGAACAAAACGTATAAAAGCAAAACAAAAGCCTCTTACATTCTTACTAAATAAGAATGTAAGAATAAGAATGCAGAGACGGAGGGACGCTTCTTCGGGAGCCATGCTGTTCTTTCCTGAGACGAAGTGTCCCAGGAGGGGCCACCGGGGAGGGAAGGAGGGACACGTGGCCCAGACCCATGGCCCCCGACCCTGCCTCCCCCCGGAATGCAGTCTAGCATCCGGCCTCTAAAATTAGCATACGTTTCTCATATGCAAACACTAAACCGCATATGTAAAGTTCAAAGTCAACAAATAACATCTCACAGCGTGAGCCTCCAGACAGACCTGTGCCAGCTGAATGGTGGAAGAAAACCTAAGAAGCACTTTTATTTAAACAGAGCTAAATACAGTAAGCAAAACGCTCCTTAAATAGACATGCTGTTCCCTGGAATATCTGATTCTATTATATTGCATCCACTGCAATTTTTTTCAATATTGAAATAAAATATGCTTCTTATTAAAAACTACCGAGAACATTGAATCCCAGGCCGTAAGCGTGTTCACCACGGCAAACCCTGCCATGTCGCCGAGAAGCAGAGGGATTATCTCTCATCAATTTAATAATGGAACCTGGAAGCCAATGACGCCACCCGCTGACACCCGTCACTCCGTCTCTCCGGGGAAATTCGTGTCCCCGAGTGCTGTCAATCTAGATGGATCCGGACACATACTAAACACGCTCCCTTCAATCATACATCTACTCTTCCCGGTTCCTTAATAAAAAGATTCCTTATTCGATAAAGACAAGCTATGCAGAATATCTTGACATCGCTGCTCTATCATCCCTTTCTTTAAAAAATATTTCATGGAAGGGGTTAGAAGGTCATTTAACAGTGTTTCTTCTTCTCCTTTCCGCTTTTCCTTTGGCACAACCCGCATGTAAATATGTTTCCGAGGTTTTAGATGAATGAAGTATTAATAATTACACAGAGACGTGGGAAGTAGATACAAACTATTGATTTAGCTATTTTCTTTCACACCCTTTCTGCAAAACACAATTTACCTCTGTTGTTCTGCATTAAAATTGCCTTTGGCTCTAATTCACATGGATATAAAGTGATTCTTTATATTAAAAGTGTGATACATTGTTTCCCCCATGAGAAAATATGACAAGAAAAGTAAAAGTGATCAAATACGTCAATCAGACATTCAGCGGCAGAAAGAATGAAAATCGTCGCATAAAACTACATCTTGAGAACAGGCGGGGGCAGGGAGTCCCTTCGGCTGAGCTGTTAGATCACCGAGCTCTTCCCGCGTCTGCGGTTGCCGGTGAAAATTACATCGCACTAAACAGACACGGGTTTTAGTCGAAGCCAAGAAGCAACGACATCCGAACTCTTGAGGACGGGGAAAGGAAGCCCAGATCTTGATGAGAGGGGAGGAAATTCGAGATGGAAGCGGGGGCTACGGGAACTCCCGCCGGTCCCGCTCCTGCCTCCCTCTCCCACCCGACGATGACATTTCAGGGTGAAGAAAAGGCCGGCTCCTCGGGAGATCCCGCCTGCTGTTCCCCGACGCCTTCCCCGCACCAGAAACACTCTGTACCACAAACCTGACGCATCCCCAACCTCCCCAAATCTATGTCTCCTGCTGTCGTCTGTCTTCTGTAAATGGAGCCACCAGACACACAGTTGCTTAAATGAGACCCGAGCATCGGGGCCCCTCGCCCTCCCCTCCCCTTATGCAACGAGCCCCACCCTGGCTACTTGCGGGTCAGGGGCTCTGGCCACCCCCAGTCCACCCGCCTCAGATCTCAGCTCCTCCAGCCCAGCGCCCTTCGGCTCCTTCTCACCGATCACCTGCTCCAGGCCCTTCTGTAGACACGCACCTGACAGCAGTGGGAGGTATCTTACGCCTTTAAGTCTCACAACAACTTTAGGAGACAGGCACCAATATCTCCATTTTAAAGAAGTTTCTAAAAATGAAAAATAACTTTTATTGCAGGTTGGTGAATGGAAACAGTTTAGAAAAACTGCAACGTGAGGAAGTAAAACCTACCTCCAAATGCCTCTGCCTCTAGGCCCTTTTCACAAATGTGAACCCTCTGAATGTTGTCCGTCTACGTAAAAATATACGTTTTTACACCAAAGAGACCGCATTAGGCACACTGTTCTGCAACCTGAGCTCTAATTCCAAAATTTACCTTGGATCCTGTTAAATCAGCCTCCACAGATAAACATTTTCTCTCTCTCTTTTTTTAAGCCATTAAACAATACCGCAACACACACTTTTCTACACCTGTGCTGGAGATGAGAACGCTGAGTGCATTCTTAATTAAGAGATTTCTGGGTCAAAGAAAACACGCATTCAGAAGTCTCCCGGCTGTGGTCAGAGTGTTGCGCAGAGCGGCGCAGTAATTAATAACGCCACTAACAGGGTACGGAAACGCCCGTTTCCCCACATCCTCTCGTATTAATCAGAGGCCTGGCAGGAAGCAGATGGCCCGCTCCGTGCGGGTAATTTGAGTAACGATTAATAAAGGGGCTATTTACAAAGGTGTGGGCTCGTGTGGCACGGTGCAGGGTGCCGGGAGCTGGCGGGGCGGCCCCCTCTCTCCTCCACCTGTCTGGTGCCCAACTGGGCCCAGGTGGAGGCGCGGGGACAAGGCCACCCAGTGATGCCTCCGGCCTCCCAGAGGCAGCCGCTGAGCGGAAGGGAGGAGCGTGGCTCCCAGCGGCGCACGGGACACGTCGACCAGACCCTGGGATTCTCTGTGGCGGACAGAGAGTCCGTGTGCGCCCAGCCGCTGTGCTCAGGCACCAGGCACCAGGCGGTCGCCGGATGGATTCTGGGTCAGGGCACAGGCCCGGGTTGCGGGTTCGATCCCCAGTGGGAGGCGTGCGGGAGGCAGCCGATCAATGACTCTCACCATTGATGTTTCTCTCTCCCTCTCCCCCTCCCTTCCTCTCTCTCTAAAATCAATAACAACATATTTTAAAAAAACAGCCTGTGTGTGATGCCAAAGCGTGTGACACTTTCATCCCATCGTGTGGGTGTCGGAACTGTCAGAGCCGCCTCCGCTCCCTGGATTTGCTGCCATCCCACCTCCTCTGCTCTCCAGCAGGTTTCTGCAGAGCCACCCGGGACCTTTCCCAAAGGCACGTGGCATCGTGGCATTTTTCTGCATGAAATCTCGCAGGAGGTCCCCCCCTTTCCAGGATAAAGCTGGCATTCCTAGGCCAGAATTCCTGGCACGTCCTAATCAAGTCCCTGCGGCCTGGGGACTTCTCCAGCCGCCATGCCTGCGACCCCAAGTTTGTAAGCAGACGCCGGCTGTGAGACGCCGGCCGACACGTGCGTGTGGCTCCAGGCCCCGCAGGGGCTCCTCCCAGCCCCGTCCGCTGCTGGGCACTGGCTCCTCTCAGCGTCCGCGGGACGCCGCGGCTTCCCGCCGGACAGAGGCCTTCTGAGCCTGCCTGTGTATCGCCCCCGTCGGGTTGTGAGCAACCTGAGAGCAGGGCCGCTGCTCTCTGTTCATCTCTCTCCTCGGTGTCCAGCTCTCATGTCCCGAGGACCCAGCTGCATCCTGGAGCCTTCGCAGACCTGCTGCGTGTACCTGGTCGAGTCCCTCAGCCTCCCAGTTTCTTAGCTGTGACATGGATGACCTCAGGGTCCCCTCCTCCTCAGGTTCTTGCGAGAGTTACGAGGTTCCCCCTTCCCGAGCCCTCAGCACTGTGTCTCCCAGAGCCGCGCTCGAGTCGTCGTTAACTCTGCTCACTCGAGGGTGTTCCTGTTTCCTGTCAAGCCTCCGAGGGTCCTATTTCAAAGAGGTTCTTAGTGACCATTTGCAGGAAAACCCACTCGGTTTCCCTGGAGAAGTGGGAGAAGGTCTGGGGCCAGCGCGAAAACTCTGGAGGATGGACGTGCAGGTGAAGGTTTCTGAGCGAGCCCGGCCAGCGTGGCTCAGAGGTTGAGCGTTGACCCAGGAACCGAGAGGTCACGGGTTCGATTCCCGGTCAGCGCACACGCCCCGGGTTGCGGGCTCCATCCCCCAGCAGGGGGCGCGCGGGAGGCAGCCGACCGATGATGTTTCTTTTTCATCGATGTTTCTCTCTCTCTAACCCTCCCCCTTCCTCTCTCTCTAAAAATCAATAAAAACATAACAAAAAAGATTTCTGAGTGAAGAGAAGAAACAAGGGGCTAAGCGACGCGACTCGGTCGGGGAAGAAGCCAGCAGCCGCTGCCACGTGTGGTCCTGGCAGGAGGAGCCACGCCAGGACGGTTTCACTAAGATGAGTAGGAAACCTGCGGCCGGGCCACGCCTCATGCCACGTTCTGTGGCCCGAGGGGGCGTGGCCCAGCCGTGGACTCTCGCTGGCGTTCGAGGCTGCAGGCCTTGTCCGTCTGGCTGGTTGTCTGGCCCAGTGGGAGGGGGGGTGACGGCGGCGGAGCGAGGACGGTGGAGGGAGAGCCCGGCTGCCTTTGTTCCTTGCCTTTCAGGCCTGATATTATCCTAAAGAAGAGAGAACAAAATGACACCGCGTCCCTCCCGCCGGGGAGCGTGCAGAATTGGTCACGGGCGATTGTGAGCTCGGAGCCGACACAGTGCCCCGCGACCCGCACGAGCTAAGCCTTTGTCCCGAAGCCTCGCTGACAACCGGGAAGAATCCGGGCATTGAGAGGCGGACTGAATAGGTCCATTTCCACCCATTGTGATCTCGGTGACGGGTCCAGTTCGCTCTCATCTGAAGGGACTCGCCAAATCAGGCATCCGCACAATTAAGTTACCAGCCCTGGGACATGCTGCCAGTCTCCCCAGGGAAGCCCGGGGCTGTCCCTCCAGGGTCCAGCTTCAGGGGCCCTGTGCTTTCCGGCTCTTATCTCTCTTCTGGCGTTCTGCATGGAAAGTCTTCCTTGACACTGATTTTAATAATATTAATATTTCTGTGTATCATTCAATTGTCCTATGAATGCAAAATCTTGCCTGAAAGCCCACAGCAAAGCCAGATGTACAACCAGAAGCACAGTGTGCCTGCCCTTGGCTCTAAGACTCGCCCCTCTACGAGGGACCAGCACCCTGTCACGTTTGCTTGTCCTTCTGTGTAGGACTTTCTTAGTATATAACAATTATGATATTTATTTTTTCCTATTGATGATGATAAGGGACAACTCCAATAAAATATGTAGCCAAAGATAATTTAAAAAACCCCACACACTTCCAGAGCTATTCACAAAACTCATAAAAGTGATGCCTGGAAAACACTGAGTGCTCTTTCCGGACACATGGAGAAGCAGCCCCTATGGAAAGGGCGCTCGGCCTGGCTGACGTGGCTCAGCTCTGGCTGGCGTGGCTTGGCCCTGGCTGGCGTGGCTCGGCCCTGGCTGGTGTGGCTCGGCCCTGGCTGGTGTGGCTCAGCTCTGGCTGGCGTGGCTCGGCCCTGGCTGGCGTGGCTCAGCTCTGGCTGGTGTGGCTCGGCCCTGGCTGGCGTGGCTCAGCTCTGGCCGGCGTGGATCAGCTGGGTGAGCATCACCCAGTGCACAGGGGGCGGCCAGTTTCATTCCTGGTCAGGGCACACGCCCAGGTGGCGGGCTCGATCCCCAGTAGGGGGCATGTGCAGACTAACCAAATCAACTTTCTAGAGTTAAAACTCTCTTAGTTGTAAAAAACATATAAAGTGATAAAATAGATTCACAGTTATTAAATACAGATTACACAGAGAATGAGTCTGCCTTAGATACATGAGGGCACCTGATGGCTCTGTTTAAGGTAGAACATTATGAAAAATTATTAAAGTTTGGGGGGAAGGCATTCATTAATTTGAGTTTCCCAGATAATAAATATGTGTGCATTTGACATGCATAAATAATTTTTTATTAAGTGTAGATTAAAATCAGCAGGATGACTGGATGTTACCAAAATATTTCAACTCAAGAAAACACATGCAAAATATCTGGTGTCCTCCTTACACTAATACAAGACAGTAGACTATTAAGCTGATCTCTTTAATAAATTGATGATTTGCCTATTTGGAACCTCTTGTTGGAACACATTGGGTAAATCAAGCTATTTCATTGTAGTGTGAGAATCCTATAAAAGCAATAATTATCAAAGTAGATTGTAAAATTATTGTGTTCTCTTATTAATTAAATATTAGCCAAGAGTATTCTATGACTAAACCTCTAAAGATATCAAAAGAAAAGGGAAAATTAGACCTTTCTACTCTCCTTTTATGACTATAACTTTTTGAAAACTCTAATCTCCTGTAAAGATCCAGCTCTGGCTCCTGAGGAAAACTTTGAAGAAACGTTTTATAGAAACGAAGACCTACAGTTAGTGAGGTTTCATATAAGGTTGTGCTCCTACTTTACAGGTAAACTTCAATAGAGATAAAGCATATCTGACATTTTACAAAATAGACGTCACCCAGGCATGTTAGCTGTGGGTAGCGCACACAAAACTATTCGCTGCATTATTTTGTATAATTTTCACTGTTTTTCCTCACAATTAAAATAAAAGCATTCATTGAAATTAGCGTTTATTGAGTATGAGCTGGGAGAGGAGAGTTGTAGACTCAGGAGTGGGCTGGGGGTTGGACAGAATGAAGAGGGGAATTAAGGGGAATTAAGGGGAATTAAGACATCAAAAAGCACACGCGGTGGGGGACGTGGAAGGTGTGGCTTTTGTTCAGACAACAGGGTCTCTGCCCCCAAGTTCTTTGGGAAACCAAAACCAGGAGCCGTCTATGGAAAAAGCGAACGAGACAAGATGGCAAAGTAGCCAGCGGGTAAAATGTGAAGACAAAGTAATGAAGAGCGTAACTGTTGATGCTACAGTTGCCTAAGATGACGGCAGGTAAAGATGCACAGCTAATACATGCTCTAGAGCCCGTGAGCTCTTGCGGGGGGAAGAGCTGGAGGCAGAGCGAGGGCCCAGGAGGCTGCAGGACGGGGGCGTGTGGCCCACTGAGCAGCGGCCGTGGGGAGCCAGGCGAGGGCTGGATGCACCCGCTGCCTTACGGACAGACACGGGTGTGCGTGGGGTGAGCTGGAGGGCAAGCAGGTGGGTGGGGAAAGGCGCCCTCCACTGGGGAGAGTTTTGAAGACGCTGCCCTAAGGGATACTTTAGTGAAGGCCAAGGGGTAGGTGCAGGAGTCGAGGCGAATCCCAGGGCTGTCAGGGGTTGTCGAGAGGACCTGGGCTTCAGAAGGTGGAGGAGACAGAGGCAGGCGCTCCAGGAGGGGCAACGTTAGTGCTAACTGCTGATAACTTACTGGAGGGAATGAACCCTCAGCAGCGATGGAGGACTCTGAGCAACAATGTGAGGAGCTAACAGCAGGTGTCACTGTTTCGGCCACTTAGAATATCGTGATTTTTCTTTTTCTTTCATGTATAATGTTCCTGCAGATTCCACGGCATGAGAGATTCCAGACCCAGAGTTGTTGGAGGGGCATCACCACGTATGTGGCAGACAATACGTGGATTACGCTGTTTCAATCCTGCACTATTTCATATTTAACCCTCAGATATGTTTTTTGGGAAAATTCCTATCCACAACCGCTTCCTTGGGATACTATGGAGCAAAGGGAGAGGCGTGTAGCCAAGGATTCATCCTTTATTTGTTTTTGAAGTTAGTTATCTATCAGTTGGTATGTCCATCCAGAAGAGAAGCTTTCTGGTACGGGAAGACTTAAGGATTAGACAAAAACATCCTTCTTGATTTTCCCTCCTGATCTTTAGATCAAGGGCCAACCCAAGCCTGCTCCTCTGCTCGGCCGACGGCCGGACACTTGGTGCGCTCGAAGATCCACACCTCATCGCACACAGGCCACGACACGACCCTCCTGCGCCTATGCTGGGGAGTTATTAGGAAAGCAGAGCCCCGCCCAGAATATTCCACAGCTGGCCTGAAACCCTCACCTTCCTCTCCGCGCCGAGCGCCGCGTGACCCGTCTGGCCGGGAACTCACGGAGCACGCCCCGTCCCCGTTCCGGGCTCTGCTGCGTGTCCCCCAGCCACCAGCCACCATCTGTCCCCACAGTTAACCTCGCACAACAAGGTAAAGCTTCTTGTCCGATGAAGCGGAGAGAAAAAAAGTCTCTCTCTGAAAAGCCATCTCTGTCTCAAAAATATGTCTTTCCCAGAAATAGATATTAATCTTGCCCCTTCTTCCACTCAGCCGATAGTCAAAGGACCCCTGAATATAAAAATTCTCAGTCATTTTCTACGCTGCGCCCATCAAACCATTTCGCGGCGTGACTCAAACGGAGCGGGAATAGGAAATAGCACGTGTTCACCTCTGCAATGATCTCATGTATTCCTGAGCCCGGGATCCCGCTGGCTTCTTCATGTGCAATTCAAAATTGCCTAAAAACCGGCCGAGTATTTACGGGTCAGTTAAAACGTGAAAGCTTTCCCTGCTACCCTCCGATGCCCACCGCAACACATGCTAGATGGGCGAGGTGCAGGCTACAGGAGGGACTTCAGCCGCGGGGAGAGACCCCTTCATCAAATCGAGTCAGGAGTGGAGGGTCCTCAGGGCAGGGCGGGCACTGCCCAGCCTCCTTTTCCATAGGCCAGACAGTGACTCGCCCAAGGTCATGTGGTTGGTGACAGAGCTGGGAAAGACGGCAGTTCTCCCGGCCCCTGGCTCAGTATTTGCTCATTTATCCCTAACGCTTTATGATTCCCCCATCCCCACCCTCCCTCCCTCCCGCCGAGCTGCAGCCTCCCTAATCAGTTACTCAAAATGATGGTGGAAAGGCCCTTCTTCAGGCTCTAAATATAAAGAAAGAAAGAAAAAATTCAAAACGTGAGTGGTCGATATGCCAGGTGTTGCTGAACAAAAGGAACAGGCTGGAAGCAGCAGAGCTGGACGGCGCTGGGTCCTGTTCACAGAGGAAGTTTCCACGCCTGAGCTCCTTAGTGACAAGAGAGGAGGGGACCTGGGCTCCGAGGCAGCCAGCACCCAAGTCCCACCCACCAGCCAAGAAATGGCAACTAGAAGCAAGACAGTCACAGAAGCTACGCCTACCAGAAACGATAGCAAACGGCCTCGGAAAGTAGCTTGATAACATCTCTTATGTAACTAAATGATTCATGTAATTTGAAAATGAACTTGTTGTTCAAAATTCAGCAAGTCCTTGATTTTTTTTTTTTTTTGAGTGTGTAGGTGTTTTTGAGTTTGTTCATGTGGGTACCAGTCAGGAAGGTTTTGTTTCAATACGTGCCTGTGGTTATGATTAAACTGCCGTATTAATTTGGATGGAAAAAGTAGCTTATTTTGTTAATATTGGGTAAAATGGGTATTAATAGTTTTAAAGTACTTAGGAAATTTTACAGGGGTGCAAATCACATCAAAATATCAGCTCAGGAAAAATTTTAAGAGCTTAAAGTAGTAAAATAACTACTTTTAGAAGTAAACATTAGATATAAATTTGGAAATTATGTAGGTTTATGTTGGCTCTTGAGATAATACTTTTGGTAAAATTAACACAAAAGATCATGCAGCCTTTACAACTGTACAGAGAAATGTTAACTGTTTAGCACAAACTATTAATCAGTGTAACATGATATACATCTTGGTAAATCTCAGTTAATGAAGAAAATACAATTAATTGTACTATATGTATGACTGGAAAAATTGGTATGCCTTATAACTTGTTCTATTCACCTAATTTGATTTTGTATTATCCCTAAAAACTTGTATACATCTTAAATTTTAGTATATCAACAATATACTGGTAGAAATGTTTTACATAAGAAATAAATGTGGCATATATCTGTCTGCCTTAATCCTAAGTAGAACGCAGTACCTATCCCAGTGGTCTGTGACTTATTTCCGTTTCCTTTTCTTCCTCATTGTCTTATGTTTAGGTCAGGAGGTGTGAGCAGGCGGATACTGTTACAGTGACTGTGTTGTCAGGGGTGTGAGCAGGTGGATACTGTTACAGTGACTGTTGTCAGGAGGTGTGAGCAGGTGGATACTGTTACAGTGACTGTGTTGTCAGGGGCGTGAGCAGGTGGATACTGTTACAGTGACTGTTGTCAGGGGTGTGAGCAGGTGGATACTGTTACAGTGACTGTTGTCAGGAGGTGTGAGCAGGTGGATACAGTGATTGTGTTGTGTGCTCGAGAGACGGAGACCTCTGAAGCTGAGTCTCTGGCTTGGACACTTTCTTGCATTTTATTTTGGTCAGGCACTTCTTAGTTTTTAGGGTTCGCCTGTCAAGTGAGGACAATAAACCTCCTGTTTAAAACTGTGATGAGCGTTAGGGATGCAATGTGTCTGTTACTCAGCATAGCAGCTGGCACAGTCCTGGGTGGTGGCTGCTGTAAACTTAGTCATCCTTAATGATGCCATCCTGACTCACAGATACTGGCAAGGCATGATTCCCAAGGCTGTGCATCTGGGCTGTAACTCTGGGCTCCTCAGAGCGTTTCACTTGGGGGTGGGAGGTTAGCAACAACCACATGCATCTGTTTAGGCAGAAAGGCTGAATAAATGTGGACAAACTGACTGCCAGTTTGCACAACGTTGGGACCAATGTCTCCAATCTTCACTTTTCGCCTTCGTAAACAAGTGGACTGGGCCAGACGATGCTTCATACTGACGATTCAAAGTTCTCTGGCATGTGAGGGCCCTGGGATGAATGTTCAGTTAGGGTTACTGAGGATGGTAACGCCTGGTGGCTCCAGTTCTTTCTGCTCTAATCAGATTTCTAAGGGATGATTGGGAGAAAGTCTCAGTACAATTGGGAGACTGCAGGAGGTAGGTGGAAGTTCCGCAGCTAAACCTGTGAGCCTGGGACGGCAGCCTGGGAGAATTCCAGTGTGTGACTGATCTAGCCTATGGAATCGCTCACTGACTTTGGATGGATTTGGTCGTCTGTTTCTTAGGCTCAGCCGACATGGCCCAGGAAACACGGATTCTTAAAGGAGAATAATTTAAACACAGTATTTTGATAGTTGCCTTTAAAGAAGATCTTTTATGGCATGTGTCCTTTATTTATACTGCTGACTGTCATAGATTATTGAAAACTTTGAAAAATGTCTTTTCCACATTAAATTTAATATAATGTTATGACGCATATGACAGAGAAGCTGTAGAAGAGCCCGGGCACGGGCATGGCCCCCAGAACACACAAAACTCCCCAAAGATGCTGCGTTCCTAAAATTAACTCATCCCTTATTAATACACTAGGCATTTTAACAGCATGAAAATGGAAATATTCACCTGAAAAAACGACTTTAATGGTGAGTTATTTCCTTGCTTCATGCACACAATGGGTCATTAGTTCAGGAAAAAAATCTCAAAGGGTGAAAAAAAAATAGCCCAATGAGATTCAAGAATACTTCCCTGGGGTTGGGCACCCACGCTACTGAGGCCGTCCCGGGGAAGCGCAATCCTTCCCGTCCTGTCTGCAACCCAGCCTTGATTAGTGGGGCGCTCGTTTTCCAGTGTGCCTCAGGGACAGGGCAGACCTCTGCGAGGTGTCACGGGAAGGCTTCCCGGCCCAGACCTCACTTACTAGGTGAGGCGGGACAGCTAGTGCAGCGGCTATGAGGTCAGACTCCTGGTCTGTAAAACGGGGAGATCTCTGCTTCGCAGAAACATACAACTCCTGGCACATCCAAGAAGCTCCCAGTAAATGGTGCTGATATTTGTAAATATTTAATAATCTATGGCAAGGGTGGTGAATGATGTGTAGTAAAATCAATTGATAAGCTTTATAAAAAAAGACACACAGATACACACACACACACACACACACATACGTGCCTATACATAGATACAGGTTCATTGCATCGGTGCCTGAATGGGGACAGGGCCTAACCACAGTCGATTCGAAACTCCCCAGGAGATTCTAATAGCAACCAGGGCTGAGAACAACTGGACACGGGTTCTCGATCTGAGGCCCGTGGAACCCTTGAGAGAATACTGGAAATTCACGAACCTGAATGGGGAAAAAAACTTAGACATCTGTTTTCACTAACCACCCCTCCCTCTGACATTAGCATTTTCTCGACCAGGAATGAGCAAGCAGAGCAGCAGCCTCAGGACCTGTTACGCTGCCCAAGAGAAAGCCCAGAAAATCGTGTGCACCTGCTGCTGACATCCCCAGGTGTCGCTCAGTCACCAAAACCGCCGTAGTTATCACATCTGCCGCTAGACTGAGTTTCTGTGCCTTATGAAAGAGTAACATACATTACTATGCCACACATTTGAAAAAATATTTTGAGAATTTTGGTCTAGTATCATCAGAATCCTTTGTTGCCTTACGAATTGATTTTACACATTCAGAAGGTTTTTCAGACCATGGCTCTCAGGCTCACCAGGTGCCTGGGGCGTCCCTGGCCCGCGGGGTGCGAGCTCTGCGTTCAGTCCCGGTCAGGACAGCGCCTCCTGGGGTCCTGACGCGGAACTTCCCACGCGCACTGCTGACCTCTCAGTGGAGAAAGCGATCGGCAGAAAGGAGGGGGACTGTCACTGAAGCACATTCACACAGCCATTGTCCTCCCGTTATTAATTTCTCCCACAAAGCCAACTGCGCTCTCTGTCCTCAGCAGCTGATACAGCGCCGAGTCCCCCATCCTGTGCCTGACTCTCGCGTTTGCAGCCACACAGGATAGAAGGTGTCAGTCTTTGCTCGCTCATTCCATGCACTCGGACAAAATGCAGCGTGTATTTTTTTTGTTGTTTTTTTTTTTGGTAAAATTTTCTTTCCAAGCCTGAAATATATGATTTCTAAGGCTTCTGCAGTGAGAATAAAAGGATTCACTTAAAATTGATTCTTGTAAGCCCTAATTATACAGTACATTTCATAATAAGCACTGCAAAATTGCAGCTTGGGAACAAAAAGCGCTCTCGGTTAGTAATAAATTGTCACTACAGTGATCAGTGTGCCAAATTCAGTTCAGATAAATAAAAGGCAACCTTGAGAGCTGAGCAGGAGTCTAGCTGGTGCAGCTTTGGCACAGCTCTGTGATAGCTGAGGCACAAGCCCTCACGGCCCATTTCAGGGGTCTCGGTGCTTCTAGCTGAGGCCCCGGGCACCGCGTGCCTCCTCCCGCCTCCTCTCTGCAGAGACGCGAGCCTCTGAGCTCAGGGGACCTGTGCGTCCCCAGCACAACTTCTTCTTCTGAACAGTTAGCCCTGGCCCCGCCGTTGCCTGGGGGGTGGGATTATCCACTCCCTGTCGCTGGAGGTGGAGCACGCGGTGGAGAAGTGAGGGGTAATCACGCGTGCAGCTGGGCAGCAGTGACTGCGGGGGGGCTCTGCTCTCAGCGGGCATCTAGGGCACGCGCGCTAGTTCTCCGGGTCCAAACGGGAACCCCTTGGGAATGGTACTTAAAATGTTATCTTTTATACGGAGATAAAATTACTTCCAAGAACAAGGAGACAAACGTCATCTAAGTGGTGAAAGAGCTGGAAAGAGAGAAGCCTGCGTTGTTCCCTCAGTAGGAAAAGCACTGCAGGAGAAGGGACCTGCTTCCAGGGAGATGGGGGGACATCTGAGCGCGCCTCTCCTTTCTCCTTGGCCGAGGGGCCACCCAGCGTCCTCCACGACCTCCTGTCGTTTCCGGGGGCCCATTATGGTCACCCCCCCACTCGGCCCGGGCGAGGGCAGGAAGCCCCGGGCGTGCTGAAGCCGGGCCCTCGCTCGGGGCAGCTCTGAGGAATCGGGGCTTCTGTTTCAGACACGTTCGTCCATCTCAATACCACGGAAACTATATTTCATATCGTTCTTATGCGCACGGAGAGGGACACTGGACTTCTAAGGGCCGGGAGGACTGGTGGGACACAGACAGGTGCTGGAGGGGACACTGTTGGTGCCCAGGAGGCCGAACAACCACAGTTTCAGTTCAAGTCCTGGCGTCGCCATGGGACAGCTGGGCAGCCTGGGGCATGTGACTTCGCCTCTGCCCGCCTCGGTCTCCTCATCTGTGAGAAGGGGGAACCATCGCACCTGTCTCATGAGGTGGTCGAAAGATTAAACGAGTGGTGCTGAAGCGTAGAGAGCATTTGTGACCCCGCGGAGCACAGAGTGAGTACTACGTAAATGTTCACAGTTATTACTGTTGTTATTACTACTATCCTGTTGCATGCTCAGCACCCGGACAGCACTGGGCACTGCAGACCGAGCTCAAACATACATCAGCTCTCCTTATGGTTGGCCACCTTTTCTCCTTGTTGCTCTGAGGGAAGCTTCCCCAAAGGCGCGTGTCCTTTAAAACCCAAACAGCTCAACGGGGCGGTGACCAGACTTGATCCATAATGAAAAAGCACAGAGGATCGCAACGTCAAGCCCAGAAAACGAAAACACTCCCAAGAAGCAGAAGCTACGGATTTCAGACGGGTCTGGTTCCCTTCACGTCTGAGACACTGACTTGAGGAAGATAAATCATGTTCTGTGTTATTATATTTTGTTTCAAGGTAAGAGAATTTTGAGGTACTTGGAGCTTTTTCTAAAAGAAAATAAAACCCGATGGCTTAGGCAATAGTGTGATATCTAAAGTCCCTCGTAAGATTTTCTCTTATCAGTTTTTGGGCTGAACATCCACAAATTCCATTAGATTTAAAAAATATATATCATTATTAGAATACCTGAAGTGTTCTTATTTGTCTCCGATGAACGGATATAAAACAATATTCTCTACAACGAATACACACATTGTTTGAAACTTCAATTCACCACCAGCTCATTCAGAAAGACAGGGAGGGAGAGAGAGACAGAGAGAGAGACGGAGGGAGGGAGGGAGGGAGAGGGGATGAATGAATGAATAACATTAAGGACAACCCTAACCAACTGCTGAAGAGAAAATACTATCTCTAGGTTAAAAACTACAGGCGATATAAAAAAAAAAGCCCACAAGGAAATGAAATATTACACATAAACCTGACTTGACTGTAACATTTGTGAGCAGTACTTTAAAAGGCAAAAAAAAAAAAAAAAGAGGGATTTATAAAAGATCATTGACTCCTTGAATATAAGGGGTGTTAAAATTATTTGGCAAATTATTTCCCTCTGAAAACATAGAAATAAACTCTGTAAGAAGATCCTCGGCGTGTGCCTGGGTTTATTTTAGACTGATTTACAGTCTGCAGTTTCTCAGCAGGGCTGTCACCCCCGTAAGCACCAGCCGCACACAGTGGACGGAAGCTGGATAGAGCGGCCGTCATTCCTCATGACCCCCCCCCCCCCCGCGTACGTGGCGACCCCCCCAGGCCCGTGGGTAACGAGGCCTCACAGCGCGCGGGGCTTTATGAGTCCCCGGCTTGTCTTTCTTTTGTGTCTTTCTGTGCATCAGCAGAGCCACCGGCAGAATCTTTAATAAAATATATTATACGCATTAATATTTATAAGCCTATGAATTGATGTTTAAATAAACATTCGCTGACTTACGCCAGTTCTTTTGTTTTGGACATTAAATCACACTTACTTTGTCTGGAAAGTCGGCCTTGAGCTCGGCGACACTTTGACACCAATAGGCCGCGGTTTTCTCGCTGATGAGCTCGATGTTGAGGAAGGAGCTCTGTCCGGGGCCGTACGTGGGGCCGGAGGTGGTCCCCCGGATGATCCTGGGCGAGACGTTGGTCACGATGTCCTGGCGAGAGAGGACAGACGCTGAGTCTCCGCTCGACAAAGCAAACCTGTGCTCTTTATTCTATGCTCATTTCCACAGGACAGTATTTTACCAAGTCCCTTCTCGTATTTTTATAGAATTTAAAAATACATTTTAAATTACAGCTGAGCATTAACTAGTTCCAAATGAAAGAGCAAAATCAAATATTTGTTCACTATATTTAAATTACATCCTGTGATTATAAGAGGAACATAGTGGGGAAAAAAAAGTAAATTCATTTACACTGGTTTTGGGCACACACATTTTAATTTGTTTGCAATTAAATAATAAATAAAGCATGATCAGTAAAATACAAGGATATTATTTCAGTCTATTTAATCTAAGTATTTCCTTTGAGGTTTTAATTCCAATTAATAAAAGTTCATGTTTATAAAGGAAAAAATTCTTTTTTCCCTAAAAAGCAATTCTAAGGTAAACCAGCCGACAAGCACACGTTCGCTCTCCTGGCTCATCCAACTCTACACCTGTTCTAACAGACTAACCGGCTCTCCTCGCGAACTCTAGCTAAGATTTCACCTTCCAGGACTCCCTCTTCCCGGGGGGACAGGAGGGTAAAAGTGCCTCCCCGACAGCTGTAAACAGCAAACTGTCGAATTAACCTGCTTGTTAAATATAAGGAACAACCCGCAACCGCTTCTGTAGCTTCTACTCACAAAACAGAGGAACAGTCTTACATCACGAAGAACTAAAAAGAAACAAAGAAGAAAACTGTTTCCTCAGCCAACTTCCAATTAAAATTAGTTTTGAGTAAAAGGTCATTCAGTGAAGGATTTATCGGGCTCGTCGCTGGAGCACCCCTCCTCAGCATCTTGTCACTTTCAGTGAGATAACATGAACCCCCATTAGTATATAGCAATTAAGGTCAATTTACATATTTTAATTAAGAACCACCCCATATAAAACAATTAGCGTAATAGGCATACTAACTGGATTTCATAACATTTGGACGTTTTTCCAACTAGATAGACAGGAAACCTTAATTAGCATTAATTAGTACTGATCTGCATATGTTTGATAAGGCATACCCTTGCCACAAAAGATTATTTATTCCCGGATCTGCCAAATGCTACAGTTGCCTGGGATAAAAGGACTTTTCTTCCGAGTTGCATGGTAATTTCTAGTAATTTACATTCGCTCTTACATTCGAATTAGTATATTATACAATAAATGGTATAAACGTTACAATAAGCCTCCTTAAATATGTGCAGTTTTACTTATAGGAATCCTGCCAGTTGATGTTTTTACTAATTAAGCCCTTTCACATCTATTGTAATTGTGGGCAACACTGCCAGCCTCACTTTGATGAGCTATTATGAAACCTTGTTACCGGATCGTAACGGGGAAAGTGACAAGCGGCGTCACTCTAGGAAGCCGGAGCCTGGTGGGTCCGGTTCAATCGCGCTCTGCACCCCTGCGGGGAGGCTGCCCTCTCCCCGCAGGGCCTCACCCTCGGCCGGCAGCTGCGGTCCCAGCAGACCTGTCCGGCAAAGGTCACACTCAAGCGAGGCTGGTTTTCTTCTCTGTCCAACGTCCAAAAGCCACAGGCTCAGGCCACGAGGCCCTCGCCCCGGCCCCAGCCCTCCTCCAGGGGCCCTTCGCCCGGGCCAGGCGTCTGCGAGGACCCGGCCACAGGGTGTCCCGCAGGGGAAGGGCATCTCAGCGACCACGCAGTAACCCGCTGGCCTGCAGGCGGCACTTTTTGCTTGGTGACAACACTGACCATTTGCCAGCAGGGCCCCTGCTCCGCCCATCCTTCAGGTCGCAGGTCAGACTCCAGTCCCCCCGGGGAGCCATCCTGATCTCTCACCGCCACGCAGGCCGAGACTCCCTCCACCACAGCCACACGGGCCCCCTCCACCGTCTCTCGGAACAGCCTGCTCTGTGACTGTCCATGTTCCTGGCTGGTCCCTTCCCTAGGGCAGAAGTCTTGGGAGAGGAGAGACTCTCCCCCGGTCGTTATCAGTGTCTGGCTTCAGCCTGGCCCTCAGCAGGTGCTCACGTGTCCTGAAGGGGGCTGACTGAAACCCCGGCACCAGAATCCGTCCTGCCCTGAGGCATGGGGACTCCATGGCATTTTTATTTATTTAGTTTTAAATCCTTGCCAGAGGATATTTTCCCCATTGCTTTTCAGAGAGAGTGGAAGGGAGGGGGAGAGGGGGAGAGGGGGAGAGAGGGAGAGAGGGAGAGAGGGAGAGAGACAGAGAAATGTCGATTGGTTGCCTCCCGCACATGCTGGGACCAGGGCCAGGGATCCAGGAGCCTGCAGCCAAGGTAAATGCCCCGGACGACATCAAACCCAAACCCTGCAGCCCGCAGGCCTATGCTCTAACCACTGAGAAAAACGGCCGGGGCGAAACTCGTCTGCTCCGTGGAGAGGGTTGCTGACTCCTTGATGCTGGTTTCTCATAGGCAGTATTTTCCTCAACAGGCTGGATTTCTCTTTATTTATCGCAAAGAAAAAAATATCTTTAACATCTTCCCAAATTACAGATGCCTGTGTAGAACTCATCAACTACCCGTGAGTCACCTGCTGCCATCACGGTGATTTAGAAATTCAGCATATTCCAAAGTCAACCGACGTGCAACATTCACGATCACCCAGAGAGAAATTAGTCACAGAAATCTTATTCTAGGTTTTCTCTCCCAAATTCAGTTACATTTGCTGCTACTTTGTCTAAAACCTTCCCCACTGACCGGAGGCGTCTCAGAAATTTTAAATTAAGTGCAAGATGAGTGAAAACTTGGATGCGACCAATTGCCCTTGGTTGTGTGATTAGAGTTAGAGCTTCAGTAATTGTCCGTCACTTACAAGGGCTTTTGACCTGGGAATACTAGAATTCGGGTACCATTTTATAAGAGAATAATGTGCTTTAATATTTAACAGCTAAGTTGTATTAGCACTGCTTAAGGGAGTTGATAGAACAAATAAACATATTCAAGAACAGTTAGAACAGCTCAGAGTTCATTCTCTAGACGAAGACGGTGAGCGACCAGGGTTCTAACCTCCGCGGCAGGAACAGCATTCGGCTTTTTGAAAATTGGTGTTTGCAGGTAAGAAGCGTGAGGTGCTAGCTCTGGTTTGTGTGACACTGTCACTACCCTTATAAAATCGAGGGCTAGTGACCTCTTAATGCTGGAAGTAACGACAGTGATTTTTTCAGCATTAGTAAAGAGATTTAAATGGTAAACAGACTGATTATATTTGTTTAAGTTCATTCACTTGGCCTCTCTTATCCTAAAAAACAACAACAGTGTTTCCATGGTTACTACTGGATTAAGATAGTCACAATGGTCTCAATAAATAGAAACAGAAAAGGACACTTTGTAGCGATGTCTTGCTAAGAGGCTCGGAAAAGAAATGGGTTCCAAAGAAGTTGGATGAAAATAAAAAATAAAATTTGCAGAGTGAACCGCAGCTACTGTACCAGGACAGGTGCGTTTTTGAGATATGTTACTGAACGAGAAGAACAAATTGTGAAAAAACACATAGCCTGTGGCACCTAAAACCAGCAAAGTGCTACAATATATTATTTAGTGAAACATACTTTTGTGACAAAGTATCAATAAGAGAGGAATTAAAAATAATTTAGAAGAGTGATCGCCTGTTGGAATCGGTAGGCACCGGGCAAAAAATTGAGGATGGATGTCTTTCTAAAAGAATTAGTGATACATAATTTTTAAGAAACTTTATCCATGAAAGGCAGAAACACACGACAGATTGAGAAATCTGTTTCCTGAGCCCCGTGAATGCTGTCAGGGGCCACCCAGGAAGTTTAATGGGTTTACCTGCAAAGCTGTAACTTACATCTTACGGGCGTTTGTTTCTTTTTTAATTTCCAAGACTCTTCTGTGAACGGTTGTTGTTGACAAACAAATCTTTTAATTATTTGGTTTTATGAGCTGGGGTTTAAGAAGCGGAAGGTGCTGCAGAATAAATGGTCTTCTGAAATATGTCACCACCTGTGGGCCTGGGATTTAACTTTCTGTTGCTCCCTGAGGGGGAGAATCGCTGAGAACGAGCCTGACGGCAGACGCCCTGTGACGCGACATGTCCCCGTTACCACAGGCTGCTGGCAGGCGGCCACCCTGGGCACCGCAGAGAGTGAAACGGGATTTCACGTGGCCCAGTTTCCAGGGCAGCTCTGCTCTTATGAAAGAACTCGCCAGCATTTTACTTTCCTCGTGAGCTGAGTATATTAATATTTGGTTCCTCTCAAAAATAAACTTCACAATGGTCAGAATAATCCCTCCTTGGTTGTTCTGGAGGGTGACAAGGTAGGATGAGAGGCTTTTCTTAATACACCAATTTTTCCATCTTAGTGTCTCATAGAAAGACAGTGCCCAAAAACCTGAATTAGTGACAACACTGACCTGTTTGTCCCAGGAACTTTAAATCTGTCCGTCTACCCGGAAAACACAGGAAACGGGCACTGCAGTGTCACCCTAGGGCAGGGAGGGGAACCCGGCTACGAGGCCTGAGGGATCACCGGGTCTGGCCCTGCCTCGGCAACCGCAGGCGGGACTCGGAATTCAGCAAGTCCAGGGCCTTTTCTCACGGCTAATTTTTAAGCTGATGGTTTTATATGGCCTGCGAATGATGCTATAAATATCCAAATGGCCCTTGGCAGAGAAAAGGCTCCCCAGACAGTCTGGAAGGACTGTTTCAAGGAGTCCGACGTTTCCCTGCAGCGCCGAGGCCTCCTGTGCCGTGGCCACTCGGGCTGTTAGCGCCAGCAGCTCACGGCGGCGCTTCCGCCGAGATGCCTTTCGCAAGACACCGGCGGGCGGCTTTCCCCGGACGAAGCGGCCGCGTCAGGGTGTGATCAGCCAGCGCACAGGCTGACTGCGTTATTGGGTTCACTGTTGAGATGGGAAGTTCCTCTCTCTCTAAAAATATGAATACAAATATATTTTAAATAAAAATAAAATACAAATAAAATATAAGGATCAGATGGGAGTCTTCCATTTTTGCAACATTGTTAACAAGATATTGGGGGGAAAACCTTAGAATACAGCAATTTAAAAACGCTGGGTGGGATACGAATACACAGAAGCAGAGGAAGCGCGGCTGAGCTGGTGTCGAAATGATGAAGCGCTGGGCGATCAGAAGTGAGGACCAAGCAGGGGTCCCCTGAGGACAGACCAGCCGTAGGGTGACATTCGCCCTCCAGGTTTCTGCAGTCCCGTGGCCAAGAGCCTGAGTTCTGGTGGCTTCAAAACCTCACAGAGGGAAAGTCAGGCCCAAGCTCCGTGGCAGGCAGGTCAGCAGCCGCCACAGGAAAGGAGGCCCAACGGAAAGTGATGCTCTCAATTTGAGCTGGAAAATAGCCACAGGGCAATGGTGGGCCGGTGTCCATTTCGGCTTTGTATTGGATTTAAAAAAAAAAAAAAGGCATCATCCTCGTACGAGCCCCAAAACCACATGCAGAAAATTTGGTTTAAAAGTGGCTCCAGGTCCTGGTCCATGCAATGTGGATCATTTCAGACCAGAAAGGCTGCTGTGGGGTAAGGGGAGCGGGATTTTACCACCCCAAAAATATGTCTCCTTGGCGTGAGGATTATTTTATTAGGCTGATTGTTTTCAAGAAACAGAAAGCTCGGGAAGAGCTTTTTACCTCCCCCGTAACTGCCTAAAATTTTTAGACAGAGGACCGGGTTCCCGGAGGAGAATTATCACCAGAGATAACGGTGTGTGGGGGGCGGGGGAGCTGGGCAGGGCTTGGGGACGAAAGTCCTCCCCGCGTCCCAGCGTTGCAGACGGCACAGCAGACACTCATTTACCAAACACTTGCCTCCCCACCTCCAGGAGACCTGCCCCTCCCCTCTGAGGTCCCAGACTCCCACCCCTTCTCTGGGTTCATAAAGGCACGTGAGCCGGCTGCCCCATATTCTTAGGGAGCCCTGTGCACACAAAATTAAATGTCATTTTCTCCTCTTAATCTGTCCCGTGTCAATTCAATTCTTTAACCAGCCAGAAGAACCTAGAAAAGCAGTAATTTTTTTTTTTTGTAATCTCAAACTCATTTAAAATCACTTCAGAAAACACACACACACACACACACACACACACACACGTGCACGCACACACACACACGTGTGCACAAGCGCCTTCGCTGTCGTAGGAAATCTCCCCACCAATGTCCTACTGACTAAAACGGGAAGGTGCAGTGGGAGGCAGGGGAAAAAAGTTTATTTCTGCAAGAACCTGAGAAGCCATTCAGCTAACGAAAAATCATTCGTTCGAGCAACTATGCGACGCCAAGCTCCCCTCAATGTACGTTAAGCAGCCATGAGATTTACTAACTGAAACAATCAAGTTTGGAGTCTGTTTTCTCACAATTCTAACCTCCCGGCTCACTGGCATCCCTCGTTGGGCGGTAAGGACGCCTGCATTATAATTACAAAACACCATTTAAAAAGCGTCCTGTGCGCTACAGCGCTGGCCTTGACGAACTACTTGAAAGCAGCCTCTGCCGCGGGTTAAATTAGCCGGGAGCGCGAGTGCTCGGGGCTGCTCTGACTCCACGCTGCCTCCGTGGGTCCCTTCAGGGGGCAAACGAGCCAACTGAAGGACGGCTGGAAAACTTCCTGCCTCTGTCCTTTAAAGTCTCTCCAAGTTCTTTTCTTTCATACTTTTACTTTCAGAAGGGGATAATGTTTTGCTAAATAGGCATTCAAGCCTAAATAGGCAGGGGTCGACCTATGAACCAGGAGGTAAGGGTTCGATTCCCGGTCAGGGCACAAGCCCAGGATTTTGGACTCGATCCCCAGCAGGAGGCAGCTGATCAATGTTTCTCTCTCTCTCTCTCCCTCTCCCTTCCTTTCTCTGAATTAAAAAAAAAAAAAAAAAGGCAATCAATATGGCTTCATAGGTTTTATAAATTAGAATCAAAACAAAATAAAAACCACCAACCAAACAAAGGGACTGAGAATTATAGACTTCAGAAGGTGTTACCCATAACAGGACTCTATTTTAATGACCAGGACCACTTATTAGGTGTTAGTGCAGAAAAGGAGTATGGCTGTGGCCCAGCAGGACTTTACTTACAAAACTAAGCAAGGGGGTTAGATTTGGCGTGGCCTCCTCCTTAGTTTGCTGACCTCCATCTACCCTCAGAGATGCCCAAAGACATGACCGCTGGCCAAATCCTCCTTGTACAATAACTCCAGGAATGCATGCCCCATCCAAGACACACAGGGTCCTGCTGAGGTCTACTCGACTGGACCTGGTCCTTGAGTTTGGTCATTAGGGATCTGTAGCTGAGATGACGCTACATCAGAGGCCAAAGGTGAGTATCTACCCTTAGGGACTCTATGGAGTCCAGAGCTGATGGTGTCTTGGAGCCGAGTCCTCACCTGGTCAGCCTCATTTTCCATAACCATGTGTGTCCACACTGCAGAGTGACCTGGGCCACTGGAAGTCATGACAGCGACTCATGTCGCCCCCACTCTGTTGCTCTGCACATTAGATGGACCCACCCAGATCCTTTCCCCGGCTAAGTAAGTGCGATGCTGAGTCTCTCAGTCCAAACCTGTCCTTTTAGTCTCTATTTCATTTATTTCTGCTTTAACTTTTGTTATTTCCTTCCTTCTACTAACTTTGAGCTTCATTTTTTTTTTTTTCCTTTTTCTAGTTTCATCAGGTGTAAAATTATGTTGTTATTTTGGGACTTTTCTTGTGTCCTGTGTCTTGAAGCAGGCATTTATTGCTATGAACATGCCTCTTAGAATTGCTTTTGCTGCATCCCATAAATTTTAGTGTTATATTCCAAATTTAATTGGTCTCACTTTACTTTTTTTCTCTTCTGATTTTCTTTAACCCATTGGTTGTTCAGTAGCATGTTGTTTAACCTCTATGTATCTGTGAATTTTTCAGTTTTCTTCAGGTACTTAATTTCTAGTTTCAAATATCTAAGTCCATCTGATATATCTTGTCATTTAAGGCTGTTTCCTTATTGAATTTATTTCTGGACATCTATTTGTTGATTTAAGTGGGTGTTCGAGTGTCCTGCTATTATTGTATTATATTGTCTGTGTCTTCATTTAGGTTTGTTAATATTCGCTCTAAATATTTAGGTGTTCACATATCTGGTGCATAAACATTTACAAATCTTACGTTTTCTGGTTGAAATGACCCCTTTATTATATGTCACATCTTTCTTTTTCTCTCCTTATAGACTTTGAAAAATTGTTTTTGATCAGGGAAGCATCTAATGGTTGGGAAAGGAAGCAGATATAAATGGCTTTACTCCTGAGACTAAAAACAAAAACCAACAAAAAACAAAACAACAACAAAACTAAATATCCTCTATACTGTGTAACTGTGAGGGCTCCTTGCTCTTCTGCGTCTTCATTTTCTTTTCAAGCTGCTTTTGATGCTACTTTACAGTAACATTTTTAAAGACTAAGGGAGACAGTTGGGTAGTATAAAATCACTGGTTTGGGAGTTAGGTGAACCTGAACCTGAACTCTGATCTCACTGCTTAATACCTAAGGACCCTGAATAGTTTACTCAGTTCTCTGGGACTGTTTCCTTAATTATAATATGATGAAACAACATGAAAAGATATACAATTCTCATTTCTAAGAGCCGTTATAAAGATTAAATCAGAAAATCAGATGATCTACGTCATAACAATACATAAGTTGTTTCAACCATATTGTCTGTTGCATGAAGTTTTCAGGGGACATGGAGGGGACTCCACAGGAGAACTGGGTCCTAGGGTTTTGTGCCCTCAGATTCAACACGGATTTTCCCCAAAAGTAGGAACATCAGATTCTCCAACCAACTTTCATGGTACCACTGCCATTGGGAAGGCATCTTAACATTGGTTTAAACATTAGTAGCACTAATTAAGGATGCATCTCATGCATCCCGTGGCAGGTTTCCCTCTTATGTCCTAACGTCCCAGAAAGATCTCTCCTGATATGGTACCTTTAATTCATTTCCATTTGTGAAGGAAGGAAGAGCGTGTTTTATTTCAAACGAGAACCATCCACTGCCATGTGATACTTGACAGCACAAAATATGATGCAACTCTTCACATATCAAGCTCGATACAGCCATAAATTTGCACTCCAAGCCCTCCTTGACTTCAATGGGCCCCGGCTTGTGGAATGATTGCAGATCAAATCGTTTTGATATAATGTAATTTTTAAGTAGCTTTTCCCCCATAAGTAGAAGCATGGTGTGGATAACAAACTACCTGCACAAGGTACACGCGGCGGCCAGCGATCCCGCGACCTGCTGAAACACTTTCCATTTAGATGTGAGCGTGGACGGCCGTGAGAGACTTAAAATGATTTTAAAAAGACTCTCTGCAGCCACACTCCACTGTCTATTTGCATAACACAATTGGGGAAGCTTCGTTTAAATCCATTTCTATAGGACTGTACCTCGCCTGCTTGATCACAATGCCTTAGCTCTCAATTAGACTTTTGACCTTCCATGCATGCAAATCACGGTATGCTTTCCTTCGTTTTAAGATCAGCTTTTGTTTCCCAATGAAGACTTATTTTGCCAGTACATCATAGTCTGAACACACGCCATAAATCACCACGGGCGCACCGCCTGCAAATATGTTTCCAGTTCAAGCAGCAAAGATCTGCTACTTAGAATCCCAAAGACAATAAACATTTGTATCCAATCACCCCAGAGTCTAACGAAATTCCAAGAATGGAAAGTCTTTCAAATACACAGGCTTCCGGATACCAAATTACCTTTGAAACCCCCCACCCAGAAGTATCTCTAACAAAAACCCATTTGAAATACTGCTTCAATATTCTAAAAAATCAATAATTTAAACCACAGGTTGAACATTTTTACTGCTTCCACTGCAGACTGTCATTTTTCGAAATGAAAATGCTAATGACCCCGAGGGAAAGCGTTAAGCAGAAGAAATGAGTGAGTGAAAGCGCGGGTTGGCTCGGCTCGCCGGCTTGATCTCTTCCTCCCGCACTCAGCTGTGACAGAATGTCTTTTAAAATCAACAACTTTCACTTCAGGGTTTCTGAAAACACGCACTTCTCTGCGGTGCGCTGCACCCCTCTCCACGGGGAGTCAAGGAACGTGCTGAAGCAGCCGGTCCGTAGTAAATACGAATGCGGGACGCAGCAGCCAGGAGGCCGCGCTGGCTCCGGGCGACCCGCAGGGGGGGCCTGCGAAATGCCCACAGAGGGCGGGGGCAGGTGCTCCCCGGGCACCGGCATCATCGCGGCGATTCCGCTGCAGGAAACCACAGGCAGGGAAGGTAGCCATGGAGACCTGGACTTCACTCAGAGAACAACTCTTCCATTGCTCACGACGCTATTCCTAATGTTTAAAAATTTAAGGAATGAAGTCACGAGCCCGGAGCCACAGCCTTTCCTGGAGGGCTCTCGATTTCATTCTGCTCTGCGGGACATGCGACCTGGCTAGTAAACGTGGTGAACACTGGGCTGGAATCTTTTTTTTTTTTTTTTGGGTCCAAAAATTGGGAACTGTGACTCACAAGACATAAAGTCAACAAAACGGGTTGCCGATGAACAGCCAAACCCATGAGCGGTGGGACTTTGAAGGGAGAAATCTGGTCCCATAAGATGGGGTCGTTAAAAAGAGGCCCAGAGTACATCTCTAAACAAGTTTTTCATTCTTTCCTAAAAATGTACAGCAACTGAAATTCAACCTGCAGCCAAACGGCGGCACTAATATTTTAAAAGCCTTTAGGGCTTCTGTTGTTAAGTTTTCTTTTTGTGAAAAGGTGGGGAGGGAATTAGGGCTAAAAAAAAAAAAAAAAAAAAAAGTTGGGTTGACATGATAGAGGCCCTTGTGGAACATACTAAGGAGTGCGAACTACAGGGAGTGGGAGACATATGTCCAAATACACTTTGGGAAGATACATGGGGTTGGAAATAAGTACCCTGATTTCTGTCCGGAGAGACCGTGGGAATCAGACCATGTGAGAGGTTTGTGCAATGTTCTGAGTACAAATGAGGCCTCGGACGGCGAAAGTCAGTGTGGGGGGTGGACGATACCTGGGTGCCGTTCTGGACTCTGTAAGTGTATGGTAATGGCGAAGGCTCCATTCGAGAAAGGAGGACAGGCAGAGGGAGGGGGAGGGGGGGATGGAGAGAGACCAGATTCCCCATCTTAATAAGTTGTACAAATGTGTCTCCAGCCTGTCTTGACCCCCTTCCCCTCTTCCCCTGGCTGCAAGTTAAACCCTCAAATGTGAAGGACTTCAGCAGACGGGGAGCTGCTTCTCTTTGGCACTTTACCCACGGTCCTAATACATTTCCTTTCTGAGCTGCATCAGCATCATGTGCTCCATTGTTGCTTTTATCGTTATTGATGATACTGTGTTGCATTCACATTTGAATCTGCGCAGCCCTGTAACGGTTTGTTCACAATCTGTCACAACAACCTCGGCTGGCTGGGAGGGCGACATGTCATCATCATCGTTATTAAGATTTTCTCCTAGAGCTGGGACCATGAGGGATGGTTTACAGATACACACAGCAATGCTCCAGTTATTTATATCAAGTTAATTAATCCCACGGATTTAACATCCTGCTCTGTTACTGAACTTCCCCCCTTCAGGTGCTGGCCTTAGATTCCGTTTTGGGGTAAACGGAGCTCACGCTTTAGAACCCCACCCACACCAGCACCTCACCCGGCAAAGTACCCGCATTTTCAGTTCAAGCTGAGCAACTGCAGCTCCTCTCTCAGGACCTTTTCCGTCCAGCTACCTGAAGTCATGATTGGCGGGAAGTAAAAGCAGCCAGGGACAGTTTCCTTCCGAGACTGAAGAGCCCGCGTCAGTGACGGGCCCGGGACAGGGAACCCCGACCTCGCCTCCCAGGGTCCTTCGCAGCCGCTCTGGCTGGCAGGAGCGGGGCCTGGGAACCGCCACTTTGGAGGACAGTTTAACGGTTCATCAAAAAGTGAAACACGGTTGCCGTCTCGCCCAGCAATTCCACGACTGGGTATATTCAGAAGAGAACTGAATATATACATCTGCTCAAAAGCTTATACCTGAAAACTCACCCAAATACTACTTACAATGGGCAAAAAGTAGAAAAAAACCACCCAAATATCCATGAGCCAATGTACAAACAAAATGCAGTGTATCCACCGAAAGGAGTGACGTTTGGGTACATACCACACCATGGGTGGTCTCTAAAAAGACTATGTCAAGTAAAAGGGAGCACACACAAAAGGTCACATATTGTGTGATTCCATTTACACAAAACGTCCCAAACAGGCAAATCCGGGGGATGACTACACACTAGTGGTCTCAGGGGCCGCGGGACAGGGGGTGGCTGCTCATAGGAGGGGTGTCTTTTTCGGAGTGATGGAAATGTTCTGAAATTAATTAGATGGTGGGAGCTACCCAACTCTGCGAATATACAAAACGTCATGGAAATGTAAATTGTTAAAAGTGAATTTCTTAATATGTAAATTATAAAGGAAAATAAAATTACTCCAGACTGAGGTTGATGGCTACGGTCACTAAATAGTGTGTTTCTTTGCTCTTACACTTCAAAATTGCAGATATAAAACTTTCCAAGGAATTCAAAAGGAAACTGATCCCTGGCCGGGTAGCTCAGTTGGTTAGAGCGTCGTCCCGATGCGCCAAGGTTGTGGGTTTGATCCCTGGTCAGGGCAAAACCAATGAAGGCATAAATAAGGGGAACGGCAAATCGATGTTTCTCTCTCTCAAAATCATTAAATAAATACTTTTTTTGATTATTAAAGGAAAAGATACGGATCACATATCATACACACATATCCGTGTATATGTGTATATGAGATATATACACACAAATACACATAATATATACATACACATATATCCTTAAAGGCCAGAGTATAAAGTATCACAAGAAGTTCTCAACAGTTGACGACATAATCTCATGATACACAGAATTTATTCCTGGAATATCTATATATAAATCGAAACTACCTGAATTTTGACTTAATAGAAAAAAGTAAAATTTACACATAAAACTAAAAAAGGAATTTGTCTTAAAGGTTGCGTTCTGTAAAAATTCTTCTTTACAACTTTAGTCACAATAATATATCTAGCTGATTTCTTTTTATGCAAACTTTATCACAACAAGTAAATTTCTTATGTTCTCTCTTTGAGGAATAAAATAAAAACCTGAGTAGATGAAAACACAAAGTATTTGGAGTTTCTCCCCTGACCTCTATGATCTTTCTCCCTCAGGAGATATGTCTCTAGAGAAGCAATTTCAATGTTTAACCTTGAATTCCTTTGTAAACTTGCTTTCCTTCTATTTTGCATAATTTCTTTATAAGTCTTCCCAGACTTTATAACCTAAGTCTCCAAATAAAGTGGATATGATTTTGCTTCATTCTCAAAATAGATTTTTATTTTATATTCTTTTATATCTGTGACTTTACATTTTAAAGTATTGCTTTAAAGCAGGTTGAAAAACACTTTGTGTTAAAACAGTAAATATTTTCATTTATATATATTTTCATTCATACATATATCTCGAAGGCTAATGTTAATTCAAAGACATTTCAGAGGTTGCAGAATGTGTATTCCTCTCTTGCTATTTAAAAACATATAGTATACACTCAAATTCAAATTCTCCATGGAAAACAGTGGGAACAAAAAACATATAGGCCTGTCCAACCGTAAAGAGATACCCATTTTACTTGCTAAGAAAGCAGCAGCAGCAAAAACAAAAAGATACTATAATCTAAGGCCTTCTGAACTTTTAGAAATCTTGCTTTGAAATGCTTACAATTTTCTCTTGCCTTATTAACATAAAAGTGTAAACCCAAGGTCCGCTGTCTACTTGTGGCCTTTTGCTTCAACTGCAGCCTAATGTTTTATTCAAGATCTTATTTCAAAATCCTCAGAAAGTGCTGGAATACAAATGGTACTGTAAGTGTTCAGGTGTCTCAGGAAGGGGGGCCGGGTGTGTGCCCAGCATCCCCATCAAGGACCTGTGATCTTCGATGGGTTAGTCTATTTACAGGGTGAATGTTCGTGCTTGTCAACAGCCACAGGTAACTTTTTGAGAAGAGCTAAAGTTTCTCGGCTATAAAGGACAAACTCCTAAATATTTTCTATTTAAAGGCCTCAGACCTTGCAGGTAAAGTCATCGAACATGCTCACGCCCATGTCCATTCAGAAACAAGGCACATTTAATTAGGTATTGCAACATTCTGTTTTTGCATTTTACTCAACTAAAAGCAAATGCCAGCTGCACGGTAAATTGTATATATGATAAAACTAAAATTCTCTTATTACAAAGAAACTTTTAAAATTTCTTTCAAGTATCATCCAAATGTATACTGTATCGTGTCTAATTTTATAGTGAACGTCGATGCATAACTTTAACGTTATACAATTAACTCAAAGTTTTGTCTTCTAATCAGTCATATTGATCTTAGGCTTTTATAAAAGAGGTATTTCTTTTCCTTAGAAGCATGAGATGAACTTTTTTTCTTTCTTCATTTTTGCACATGTTAAAAGAAGGGCCTAGAAGACACAATGTGTCTATTAGCGCAATGTGATAGATACTGTGTCTCCGAGACACAATGTGTCTAATAGCACAATGGGGTAGATACTGTGTCTCCGAGCTGATACACGGCAGGCCAGCCGCCCAGTTTACACGCGGAGGCCCATTCTCAAGTCTCCTTTTCTCAGGTAACTTGGGCTTCGGATGTAATTTCTCAATCGCTCCCCTCAGCACGGTGGCAAAACTGAAACAAAACCTTCGGTATAAGGATGACAGCCCTTTCGTCCCCATGCAGGCCTTGCTCTGTCAGGGGCGGCCGGGAGCCTCCTGGCTTGTCTCTGCCAAGCTCACCAACCAGCCTGCCAATTACACAAGCTGCTTCCCAGACGTCAGACGCACATTCCACGAGACTGCTGTGCAAGCCACCCTAATTAACCATCAGCCTAATTAGACAATTTACTGTGTAATTAGCAGGCAATTAGTCAACACCTCTCAGATCTCACTGACTGCTGTGACAGCCACATTCCGGCACACCACAGCGCCCGAGCTCCTCGCGCTGCGACCTGGCGCCACGGGCGCCGGACACAGAGGAGGGGCGTGGCTGCCACGGGAGAGGAAGTCAGTACCGGCCGGGCCAGCCACTGAGCTGCTCGCGGACGCGCCTTTTATCGGCACCGGTAGCCCAACGCTGAATGACGATGCTTCAGGCACCTGCTCCAAGAAACGGCGACACACCCAGCTCCTGTTTTACTCCGTGTCTGAACGCGCAACGCTCGGCGGGCTGCGCGGGGAGCCCTGCTCCCCGACCGCCTGTGCCTCTAGCAGCCGCGGTCACGTCTGAGAGCTGTGCAGACCTGCTGTCGGTGGGGGAGACCTCTGCGGGGTCCCCACCTGTTGCTGCTGGAAGTGGAGTTTTTGGGGTGCAGCTGGAATAAGTTTCCGGAGCCCCCACGGGAGGACGAGGGGTCCTGGAAAGTGCTATTTGTGGGGAATTAAACCCCTGAGTTTCCAAGGTCCCCTCTCCCTCCGTCCTGCCAACAGCTCAGAGGTAAAGAGAAGGTAACCGCTGGCCCACAGAGCCAGGAGGACTTGGGTCGTCACCGGCCTTTTCATGTTTGAACAGGAGGAGAAGTCGTCAAAACGAGGAGGGTGAGGCTGGACGCAGGGGGCGCAACCACAGGGGGGGCAGCCTCGCTGAACCCCAAGAGAGGCTGCGGGGGAAGGGCCATCATCGCCGACTCCGGGAGTGGGCCTCCCACGGGTCAGCGGGCTCCCCACCGGGTACGTAATTCCCCGCTTTCCACTGCAGGCTTCGGGGGCCCCAGAGGCAACTCAAATTCCCAGCCCGAGGCCTCCCCGGCCTCCGCAGACACTAACCTCACACTCAGCTGCCGGCCCGGACGTGCTGGGCGCGCCCCGACGTGGGCCTCTGCGTGCCCCGCTTCTGCCCCGAATGGAGACTCAGCTCCAACCAGTCATCGCTCTTTAAAAACGGAGGAAAACACTGCTCCTTCAGTAACACGCTTAATCTCAGAATCCTGCTGCCTTGTGTCACCATTCAGTCACTCCCTGTCTTTCGGCGTAAGTGCTTTCTGAACTTGAACTAGACCTTAAGCTTTTCCAGAGCAAATATCATATATATACGACGTTAGTAAGAGCTCTGAGGATACAGCGGGCCTGGTCAATGACACGACGTGATGACATTTTCAGATAAATTTTACCTTGAATCGAGGGAGGATCTGGCAGAGCAGTAACGATGCGTTGTTCCAACCATATGGGATATTGTGGAAATGTCCAAACAAATCAGCAGAGCGGGATGCAGAGGGCAGTGGCTGAGTTCAAGCGGAGGCACAAACGGGGAGGTCGGGTGGGTCAAGGTAACCGGTGCAGGAAAAGGCAGTTTGGCTGAAGATTTCTCTACAAAACCAGCCACTGCCCTGAGCATCGGCTCACCCCTAACTTCAGACACGGCGGCCCCTGGCCAGGTAGCCAGTGCAAGTCACAAGAAAAGGGAGAATTGCAACTTTAAATGTCTCGCAACAAAGTGTAAGTTTGTCTTCAACAAAAATCTGACAGAGAGGTAATCGCTGGGTTTTATATTTAAAGTTTCTAAAGGAGGGTAAGACTATCCCTACATAGTACTGATTACAACCTTGTTAAAAATCAGTGAAGAAACTACAAAGGCAAGGGGGTATCCTGGAATTCAAGCCATGTTCATTTCAACGAAAGACTGTGCCATCCAAACAGACTCAGGATGTGGGTATTTTTAGCTGGTTAAATTTAAAATCTGCAAAAGAATTATGTGAGACAGGATAACGGTGGAATGAGATTTTTAAACAGCAGGACTATCCTTTAAGGAAATTTCCTTTAGCCGTAAATATGAGAATTTTCCATTAACCTTGACACCAATTGCTTAGGAAACAAACAAAACAAGAACTGAGTAAGAGGTATTTTCCATTACAAGGTAGGTTCTCCCACCAGCTAACCCAGATCAAACTGTACACATCAAATTATGTTACTAAAAAGTCTATCTGAGTCTCTCCTTGTCCGCTCTACCAAAATGATTACCTAATTAACAAGTGGGAAATCACAGCCTGGAACAGAAGAGAAGCAAAGACATAATTATATTGGAAAATTGATCGGCCTGCTTCATAGTCAACTAGCCCAAAATGTGAAATAAAAGGTGAAGAGAAAAAAAAAATGAGAGAAATTTAAGTAACTTTAATAATGTACCTGGTTAAAAATATATTTGGCTACAATGAAAGGATTGATACTTCATGCTAGAAATAGGGGCATTAACCTGTGTTTGGAGACATAACTGCATCTTCTACTGATCTGATGAAGTCTGGGACCCACGGCGTGGTTACAAATGGCAATTAGCTTAGAGCTTTGGGGAGCGGTTGGGTGCATTTTTTGTTACATTCTAACTTCCAAGATTTAGCTTCAGTACTGCAAGTGTGTACACACACACACACACACACACACACACACGGGCGTGTAACACACACAGTTCTGTTGCCGGAGGGACAAGGTTACTTCACAGAAGAGACGGCTACACAGTCTTGAAGTGAGCGCTCGGACGGCACCTCCCACGACGCTCCCGCACGTCAACTGTCGCCTCAGGTAAGCCCATCCCGTATCACTGGATGCCGGGGCCATTTTACAAATTTCAGTAAAATAAATCTAAACCACAACTAAAGCACCTCCCCAGGTGAAAATCAAACTATTCCTGCACGGAAATTATTTATAGCTTTAGGATTTCAGCATCTCCCAGGTGAGATGTTTACATTGGCTATGTTTAAATAATTATAACTTCTTAGTTTTACGCACTGGCATACATCAGGAGATAACACCACACAATAAATAGAAATTAATGATGGACCAAATTCGAAACGAGAACTATAGCAGGGAGTATAACGCACTGGACTATTGCTTATTTTTTGTTTCATAGACTTTTGTAACAAGGTAATGCAGAAACTCAATGGTAAAAGAAATGTTTCATTTAATCTTAAAAAAATATATATCCAGATCTTTATTTCTGAAACAAATTGCAAAAGTAATTGTGATTTTTCTGTGCTGTAATCCGAACAGACTCCACCAGGCTCTAAAACGTGATTATGTAACATATTTGTGAAATGCTTCCTAACAAGTCTAACTATTATTTTCAGCATTTACAGTCTGACAGGGTTACTCCTGGTTCTTACCTGGTTGAGGGATGCTAGTGATTTGTGCCAATGTAGGCAACTTCCCCTCAGCTAAGATAATGGGGACTGAAACCAGTTTCCTGAAATCCACCTCGGAGAATAGACAACCTACGTGGTAGAGTCTGCAAACCTTGTTCTGGGAAGGAAAACAGAGCTATTTAGAAAAAAATAAAAAGGAAAAGCCTGCCAATGACAGGACATGAGAGCTGCTTCCCATAACTGAAGAGCTGTCACGTGGAACTGTGGTTCAGATCAGAGCCCTGTGACTACCTGTATCCATCTCACGAGGTGCGGACCCTTCCCGCCTGCCCCACGCGGCTCTCGGCACCGGGCCTGCGGTCGCAAGCCAGCAAGGCAACACCCCCTCCTCACGGGGCTTACTTCTCATGGCTGAGGCAGCGGATAAACAAGTCGACAAAGAAGTGGCCGCGGGCATAGTAATTTCACGTGGCGATCCCTGCAGTTACGGAACAAACCGCCGGGGAAACGTGGCCAGAGAGGCCCAGTGCGAGTGGTCAGCAGAGGCTTCTCGGAGGAGGGCACTGTGACGGGACAACTGCGTGAGAAGCAGGAGCCGCTGTACTAAGTCCGAGGCCGGAGCTTTCCAGGCAGAGCAAACACTAGCCCAGCGGCCTGCGAGACGGAGGAGCTGCCTGCCTTTGGAAGAGAAGAGCTACTTGCGGCTCCAGGGTCCTGGTCTGGCCTCATGACTTGTCCTCGGCAACCGAACCCTGTGGAAATTATGTCGTGCAAACTCTGAGCCTCAGCCTTGCAATTTCCCCTCTCGCCCTTTAAAAACACTGCCACGCCCGGCCTGTGTGGCTCAGTGGTTGAGGTTCAACCCAGGAACCTGGAGGTTGCTGGTTCGATTCCCGTCGGGGCCCATGCCCGGGTTGCAGGCTTGATCCCCAGCAGGGGGCCTGCAGGAGGCAGCCGATGCATGACTCTCTCATCATGGATGTTTCTATCTCTCTCTCCCTCTCCCATCCTCTCTCTAGAATCAATAAAAACATATTAAAAAAAGAAGAGCCAAGGTTTAATAAAGTTAATAATTTAAAAAACAAAAACAAAACAAAAAAACCTGCTGTCACCCTGGGCACTAGCCCAGCACCGTCTCCTAGAAGATGAGACCATGTGGAGAGCCAGGCCCAGCCCAGCCCCCGGCTCCAGGCGCCTGTCCACTGACGGCCAAAGCACAAGTGAGAACAGCTACCAGAACACAGAGCGGGCCTCCTGGCCGAGCCCCGACCAGGTCGGCGAACTCCAGAACCCAGAGCAGATGACGGGGTGTTTTAAGCCACTAGATTGTGGGGTGGCCTGACATGCAGCGACAGATACATGCTACAGAGATGTTGGCTAGAATAACAAAATGTGAAACGTGCCACACTAGCTTTCAGATTGAGAGGCCGGCAGAGGCCTCTACGGAAAAAGTGAGAGGAGGCTGTAAAGCCTGGAAGAACCACAAGCAAACTGCTGGTGGAGGCTTCACACGCGGCATGAAAACTGCTTTGGGGACTGGGAAAGACTGGCCTGTCTCAGTCAGTGACAGAGCCACCGGTGAGAGCACTGCTGGTGATGGTTCGGAAGGTAGAGAACATGCACGATGAATTCGTGGGTCGGGCTGGAGAAACCTCCAGACAGGATGCTAACAGCATCCCTGGAGTGTCGCTGCCTGAGTATAAGATGCTGGGAGAGAGCGGACAGAGCTAATTAAGGACATAGTCAGTTTTTTAAGCAAATTCAACTTAGAGAAAAGCAAAGGGGCCCAAGACAGGCTGGGTTGAGAAATAACCAATTTTGAATAGTTTGTCTCGTCTAGAAGGAAAATGATTTTCAAAGTAAGAAATTACCTCGGGGTAAAGAGCACATCACGAGTGTTGCTGTAAGACACTTTGCAAAGACTTTAGAGAGACTTGAAGCAGGTCCTAGTAGGTTCTCTTAAGTGGATAGTATTGATTCTAAAAATCTCGAGGACACTGGACCACAGCAGCAAGGCACGTTCAACATGGAGAGACGTCTGTCTCAAAAGAAAATAATTATGGATGTGACTCCAGGGCACGGAGTCAATAGATACAATAATTTTTTTTATGATGGCATCACTGGGAGCTGGGACTAAAAGGGGCAATCAAACTAAAGAGAGGAACGAGAGTTCTTAACTTTCCACAAGCAGGAACAGGCTGAAAACACTGCTGCCAACGTGGGCCGTCACCAGCCATTTCTGAACAAACAAAATAAAACAAAACTCAGAGGACAGAATCAAGGGCCCAGAGCCGACTGTGGACAGGAGCGAAGGATTAGGGAACCACCACGAGGAAATGAAACTAGATCCTAACTGAGGAGCGCACCCTGCCCCTGGAGTAAGTGGCCCTGAAAACATGAGCCTGACTGAATTTCAAAACTGCTATGGGCACGTGGGTCGCCACGTCCCTTGCGTATCTCCTGTTTCTGAGCGAGAGTCTCCGCAGTGGTTTATTGGCCACATCGCTTTATGTTGGGTCTACAGGGAGTGGACAACGTGTCTTCCTACTCCACAGAATCCTGGGTCAAGAGGAGCTGAGCCCAAGTAGCTTTTATGCACTGGGAGCGGACAGAGGTCACAAGGTCGCTGATGCTGAGCCCGATGCAGGACTGAATGACAGGCTGGGTGTCTTGGAAAGGGGTAGATAAGAAATGCTGCATTTTGCATGTGGAAGGATGTGAATTACTGCGGCCAGAGGGCGAGTTAGTGCTGTTTACAGAGATGATGGCAATAACTCTTTCAGGCCATAGGCCTGCTCCTTCGTGATAAGATTTGGCTGCTTTTCCCATCAGTCAACAGGCAGAGGGTCTGCACCTCCTTAAACAAAGCACGTATATTTTATCTTGTAATTTGCTTTGACCAGGTGAGTCTGGAGGAAGTGCCAGTGGGTGACTTCTGAGCCTTTTTCCCAACAGGCCCTGCAGCTTCCTCCTCACCCTCTTGGGACACTGCCACCTGTGAACAAGCACAAGCTACTCCCCTTCAGGCTGAGACTGCGAAGGGACGGAGGGGCTCAGCCGTTTCAGCAATTACGGCAGCTCCTCCTGAGGGCCCCGGCACGCGCGGGGGGCCACCCTGCCAGTTCCAGGCACCCCCGCAACTGACTGCACAGCATGAGGAAGCCGAGCAGACACCATGGAAAACAGGACTGTCCCGACGAGCTCAGCCAAATTACCCATGTACACGACTGTGAGCCAATAAGTAATTGTTGCTCTCAGTTCCGGGCAATTTATTGAACTTCCTCAGCCCATTATATCATCTGAAAAAAATTACTACCTATTTTATAACAAGGATGTTGTGAGGATTCCATGAATAACTAATAAAAAGCGTTGGCAATGTCCACACATTCTAAGGACTCAGTAAGTGGTAGAAACGTGTGTAGTAATAATAATAATTACAACAAAGCCTGCAGCATCACCCGAGTTCAGAGGGCAATTCAGAAGCGGTTTTGGGTGGACACCAGGGTTCTCCAGCTCAGATTTCTTTCCCCAGACTGCACGGCCTCTCCACACGTGCTAGCCTTTCCTTAGTGTATTTATTTAGTTGGGAAAACAAGAGCACCAATTTTAAAATCAACAATTCATCTACGTTAATAAGTTAGAGTAATTTATGCCATGATGCCTCCACGGGCAGATCTATAAAGCATGGATGGAAATTAATTTGTGGACAATAAAAGGCAGGTGTTTCTGAAAGATCATCCCATAGCCAGGCTGCACCACCTAAGGACCTGGGATTTTCTGTGTCACGAGAAGCATCCACGAGCAGGTTCTGTTTCTTCTCTCAGGGCTACTGACAAAGGACCCTGGATAGTTGGGCCACATAATATTCATGTCCCTTCCTAAAACGGTGCAATACTTATTGTTTCCTCAAAACAAAATCTCTGCATTTTTAAGGCCACTCAACAACGTACATCTTCACATACAATCCACGCATTTAGATTCCACTGACGTTCTCATTTTTAGACATGTAAACATACACTCTAGAAAGCAGCACAGGATATGAACCTTTAAATTGGCCTCTTCTCTGAGATCAATACTCAGAACGATCAATGTTTCATGTGTTAACTGTCCATTCACACAGCTGATAAAACCTTTCAATATGCCGTTGCCAGAAACCTATTTATTCATTTATTCATTCGTTTATACAACACATATTTCTGAAGCATTTATCAAACTCTCCCTACACACTCAGCGTGGATGGTATAAGGTTGGACTGGATGATGGAAACAGCCACAATCAATACGGTGAGTCCAGAGAAATCATAAAGACCCTTCAATATTTCTCAGTGCTTAGTTTTCAGTATTTTACACTGAGAGAGACTGATCAAGTGTACACTTATTTACCTAATCATTTGACATTATTACAGTGACATATATGCATTCAAGGCATTTTCTTACTAAAAATCAATCCCAAGTTTACTCTAATATCTAGATACAGCTTATGAATGGAATGAACTTTCACTTAGGCTTGAATTTGGGTTAGGAGAGAGATAAACGGCTCGAGTTTACCTGTGTAGTGACTGAGGTACATGGAACTCGCAGTCAGAAATGATGTGTTTGCAGTATATAATACATAATGTAGCTACCTGAGATGAAAAAAAAGTTACGATGTAATTAACAGAAACAAATGTTTTGATTTCCTATTAGAGCAATGTGACACAGGTAAGGAGGTTATTTGTGCGATCACTAAACAATTTCTGATATTCCCAGCTATGCTGAGCATTTCTCTGGTTTGTCAGGAGAGTTTAGCTTAAATTGAGCTTGGCAGATTGATTTTCTCTCCCATCCTTTTAAAATTTAAACTCAAACTCAATATATATTTATATAAAAAATAATCTGCAATTATATTTAAATACTTTTATAACGGCACTTGAAATATCATCATTCTGAGCATAAACTGGATCCGAGGAAAAGCAGCATTGGTATTTTGGGGCGTTCTAGGAATGAGTGACTTGGCAGGGAAGACTACAGTTAATGAAAACCGTCTCTGATGTTATTTAACACAAAGCAAACACAGATCTTTTTACATCTGACATTAAGAGTCTGATCATTTGCCTCCCTAAAGGAAGCACACGAGGCTTTTATTCAGACTGCGCCGTGAGGAGTAATAATATTTCTGTGCTCTGAGGTGTCCGCTGGCATTTAAATAACTGGAAAGCAAAGGTCTACTGTGGCCGTGGCCTATCAGACCTCCATCCGGCATCAACAAACATCAAGGGTATAAAAAAACGTATAGCATGGAAACCAACAGCCTGTTCCGAACTCCCCTAAAAATAAGGCAAAAGGGAAACAAAGTCAACCTGAACACATTTGCTGTAGGAATGAGTGCTGTATTCAGCTGTCAATCTCAGAGAACAACAAGAGCCTCCCCCCGCCCTGCCCCCGAAAGGATAACACAGTTTCCAGCAGCTGTTGAGCCCAGGCTCTAATTTCTACTGATCTCCCCTGGTAGGCATTTAATTTCTTTATCATATGCAGGCTCCGCAAATGATGCTTCATCAAAACTGTATTGTGAAATATTAATATTTCATGCGATAACAAAACACCATAGAATAACCTTTGTCATATTAAGAGCATCCTGACTTTAAATGTCAAGATTCTGAAGGTTAATGCTCTTGGAGCGGATTCTGGAGTTGGCATAATAAATCGCAGTGAGGCTCGTGGAGATGGCTGTGTGCGGTGTCTCTCAGGGGCGCAGCCCATGTGCTATCTGAACGGATGGCTTTAGTAAGAGGCTGTGGGGAAGCAGGTGTTTATAGGACTGGGTCGTCCACTGCAGCATTTTATCAATGAAGAAGCACAGTTACCTGTTCACAGCAGGTAGAATGACTAGTTAGGGGCAAGATAAGCCAAAAAAACCACCGATCTCTATGAAGCAAACAGGCTACTTTGCAAAATCACGTATGGAAAATGACTGCTTTTGAGACTGGCGTCACAGAACCCCAAGGTGGCATCATTATTTTGGTCACTACAATCCTCACAAATACCTTCAAAATAGCCTTTGCACAAATAGTTTGTTTCCCCTCCTGTGAAAGTAAGAGAGAGCTTCCTACCCCCATCCCGATGATTTCTGTGCCAAATTTAATTTCCATTTGCCCCGCATTCTCCTGACCGGCTCCACAGATCCTGAATTGAGAGATTAAACTCAAATTAGACGGCGAGAAGGAAGTTCGCTCCCATATTCGTGTCTGCTGCTGATCCTAATGAAGGGAACTGCTCCTGGGCTACGGAAGGAGCCAGCGTCCCGAATCAATGCAGGTCACCGACAGAGCAAAGACAGATGTCTCTGATTAATTAGAATTCAATTTTTGCAGGCAAAGGAAGCAGCAAATTCAAAACAAACACTGTTTTGTTGTTTGTTTGTTTTGGCTACAATTCTTCAAGAGTATCTGATTAGCAACCTATTTTTGTTCACATACAACAATTTTAAAATACTAAAACTAATGTAGTCATTAAATACGATCACAGACTCAGTTGCAACAAAGACAAACGTAGTATCAATATTCCACAACATAGTATCAATATCCTGCAAACATAGTATCAATATTCCACAAACATAGTATCAATATCTTGCAAGGTTGCAAACAATCAGTTAGCAATATTCTGCAGCTGAATTCGGTGTGGTCTGTATTTTTACACATTGCTTCACCAGAGATTTCTAAATATTGGCCAATTTTTTTGAAAAAGAATCTTCCTCTAGCTATTATATATTTACAAAGTATGTTTTTCCTACACTGGTTTTCCTAACTTTTGAGGGTTCTCTGGCTTTTCCTGCCCACACCTGCTCATCGCACCTTGTGAAGCTGCCCGGGGCAGACGGCCGTCACGTTCCAGCCCAAACAGCGCCAGCTACCGAGCCTTCCGAGGAAAAGGCAGCGGAGGGAGAGTGTGTTTAATGGGGCATATTCGTTCTCTATTATCTTCTTTGCCTGAGGATAGGGCCGATTTAAATAACGGTAATCTTTTCCTAGTCACTAGATTCGCACATTCTTATACATTAATTATTACTAACTACCAGTCAGCACTAAATACATCAATAGGTTTCGCATTTAAAATTTCATCAATAAAGGTTTAAGGGATGTTAAATTCTGCTGCTCTTTTCTAATTCAAAACCTTGTAAGGATGCAACCCTCTGCTGCATGATCAACCTACTCGAACAACACACATTCATAAGCTTGTGTACTTTAAAAAATCAATCTCAACTGGAATATGTCGTTTATTTTCTACTAAGTGTGTCCACTGCCTGTGTGGGCAGGAAGTCAACCATAATGTCAAATTAAACTCAAGCATATGTATTTTGGGGGAAAAGCTTCTGCATTTAAAAATTCAAGAAAAATCTTATTTGTGACCAGCACAAATGAGTTACACCGAGACTCCTTCCGACGTGAATTAGGACGACTGCAAACCAACCCCACTGTCTCCCTAACTTCGAGTGGAGGTGCATGTCCCCATTCACACCCCCAGAAATTACAGAACAATTAATGCTGCAGACTCAACAACTCATGCAACTGTGATTATTAAATGATTATATAAACAGCCACTTTTGTGCTATTTATATTTTCGATGCTTTCTAGTCTAGACTAAACAAAATGAGAAACACATGCCCCCCACCTGCCCCGCTTTCCTGGGACAGAAGGGATAGAAGGAAAGTAAAGACTAATATTTACTAATACTAGGTCTTGTCTGATAGTTTAGTAACTATTATTGCTTGGCCAGAAAACTTTTCCATTATAATATTTATACCCTAATTGAAATACCCGAGAGACACGTAAACATGGCTTTGAAAATACTTTCTTACCTTATCCAGAGAGAAAGTTTTGGTCACGGCGAAACCCCAGCCGGCCTCAAACGCCCTCCGGATCATCGTGGAACTCGTGGCTGGCGTGGCACTAGCAAGACCAAAGGGGTTGGCGAACTTCAGCCCAGCCATCTCCACGCTGATGTCCACCAGGTCCACGGGCGTGTGGAAGAGTGGCAGCGCGGGTGTGGCGGGAACGGTGGCTCCGCACTGTGACTGCAAAACACAAGCAGGCGGGGGTTGGTCTGGTGCCACGGCTGACCCCCCACCTCACCCTCACAAACACCACGGCGCCCCAGCATGTGAATTCGTGGAGTTTACAGGGGCCTGCTTAAGACAATGAAAATCGGCAAGGAGACCAGTCATTCGCAGGGGACCCAACCCAGGGAGCAGCATCTTTTCTCGTTGAAAAGGCGTTGTCGAGAGTATCAGCAGTAACACAACAAATGCAACAAACTAGCAAAAACTACGTAAAACATCCTGAGATGCAAGCACGAAAGGGGGTAATTTCAGAATTTGTCTCCCTGGTCCCATCAGCCCGGCCTAAACCTAATTTTTTTAAACCTAATTTGTGAGCCTGTCATTGCTGCTTAGAGAGACAGGCAACGGCAGGTAGGAGGCCAAATGCCATTTCCAGCCATCTCACTGCTGCTTATGAGACAAGGAAGCCACCTGGCAGGCCCCGGTCCCCTCTCCTGCACGTGGCCAGCACAGCAGAGGGGAACACTGGGTGCCTGACGTCCTACCTCATGGGGACACTGGACAATGACAAGCTCAGGGCTCAGGGGACTTTCAGTTTAGACAATGGACAATGTCCTCACATGCGTGACGGAGCTTCTCTTTTCAGAAACCAAACAGGTTCTGAACAGTTACCATCAAAGTGTGACGTTCCCGTTGTTGAAGGAACATTGTTCTAAGGCACCTGGCACCATGGGGAAGATCTAACAGAGACGTTTATACACAGTGCACGGTGCTGACGCATAGTAGGTGCTTGCTGAGCATGACTCCCCTTTCTGACCGCTGGGAGATTCCCGAAGATCTCATGGGGACTTGGCTTGTCAGGCGTGTCTGTCCCCCCGTCTCTCCTCTCCCTCCCATGGGAGCTCCTTAGTTCACAGGATCCCAGTTGGGATCGGGGCTCCTCCCGGTCACACACTTTCTGGTCTCATCTGCTTCCACTCGCAACATCTCACGTCAGTCTAGTAAACCACGTAGAACTTCTCAAACAAAACGCCTCTGCATTTTGACTTTTCCCTGCAACGTTCATTTCTGCCTGGCTTTGGTGCTTTGAACACCCCACCCAATCCTTCCAGCGTCAGTCCCGCAGTCACCTCCGCTGGGAAGCCTCCTGGCCACCCACAAGCTAAGTGTTCGCTCACCACACCGCCCTTGTCTGACCTCGTGTGTGGCGTGTGCGTCTCCTACCTAACAGGATTCTGGCATCTAGGATAACACTTGGCATAAAGACACTCAAAATATTTTTTTCCTACTCTTTATTGAATTTATTGGGGTGGCCCTGGTTAACAAAATTGTACAGGTTTCGGGGGCACAATTCCACAGCACATCATCTGCTCACTGTATTGTGTGTCCAACGCCACTCACCCCCCTTACCTTCCTCCACCCCCTCGGCCCCCCACGCCCAGCGATCACCACACTCCTGTCCATGTTCATGCAAATTATTTGTTGAATGCACAGGACTAGTGACCTGGGGCACTTAGCCTCTGTTTACTTCAGTCTCTAGTAAGATGATAGTCAGTTTAGTGAAACAATCATCGGCTGTATTCGGACGTAACAGTCCATTCTGTCCTGCGATTCCAACGGGGAGCAACATGCGGCTCTTACCTCCAAGACTTGGGTTAGCAAAGGCTCTCAGAAGAGCCACCTAGTGGGGATGGTAAGTGCTGCTCTGGGCAGGGCGGTTACTATGCAAACAGACGCAGCCTATAATTCACCCCCGTAAAGCCACGTAAAAACCCACGCACCTCACAATTTTGCAGATTCTACTAAAAATCAAGCATTCTCTGCCCTCCAAAATGTTTAACTTCCAGCTTAGAATGGATTTCTGGTTGCAAGGAACAAAACCAGCCTCAGAGGGTGATTACGAGGCACAGAATTACCTCGCGAGGGTCAGGGAGGAGTGCAGGGGGGCCTCCAGGGAGGGCGGGGGTCCCCAGGAAGAGCCACGTGATCTGTCTCCCCCTCTCCTCCCGCACAAGCTGCTGGTTTACTCTCCTGTCTCTGCCAGTGGACCTCCTTCCTCTGCTCCTTTATCCAGAATGGCTGATAATTTACAGGCCTCGCCCAGTTATTATTAAAAACACTGGCAGAATTTTAAAATCATTGATGTCCTGGCAGGACAGACGCCGTACTAATTGAATCAGAATGGCTCAGGGTAGGACTCAGCAGTAACGATTTTTTTTTTTTTTTAAATCTTGCCAGGTGTTTGCAAAGTGCACCTGGGCTGAGCGTCACCGGGTTAGCAGGTGCCTGCTCTTCATTCCTAATTCTCAACCGAGGCGTCCCGGGGGCCACCTTATCCCAGTAAGTGCCTACAGGGCTCTTTCAAAAAAAACAAAGTATTACTGCCAGCCCACGAACACTCTAAAAAGTGCTCATGGGTAGGGGGACCTTGATCTGCGTATAAGGTATTAATTCCGAGGACCGTCAGCACAGTGTCCAAATGTCAAGGCCCCGCTGTAAAAACAGGCCGCTTACGGCTTCCTCAAAATCAACAGCATACTTGTCCATTTGCAAATAATACTTAGGCCCGGCGATAAGTGTTCTGCACTCGCTCCTTAATCACAGCTCTTCAGAGGAGGCATGATTTCCCGCAGAAGATGCGGGAAGGGAGGCTGAAAGAAAGCAGCTTGTCCAGAGACAGGCAGCTAAGGAGCAACAGCGCGAGGCCCGACTCACGCTCACGCCGGCTGCTCCGTGGCTCTGCCGCTCCGTCCAGGAGCACCTGTCTCTAAAGGGTTCTCGTCCTCACAAAGGAAACTGACCAAACTATTCATGATGGTTCGACTGATAACCCCCCCCCCCAAGTACACACACGGAAAAATCTATCATGAAAAATAAAGAATATACATGCCATCCAGGTATTCGTAAGAAAATCAACCATACTTCCTTTCACTTGAGAATGGAAGTAAAAACAAATAGAATCTTAAACTCGAACGGCCCGTTATTACATTATTACATTACTACTCTCCATCCCAGGTTCCCTTCGTGATACCTGGCTGGGCCCCGGAACCACAGGGAAACTTGCATGTGTAATGGTTTTGCTATTGGGGAAAAGCAAGTCACATCACAATTATATATTCCAGTCGCATTCTCCCCTAATTTCCTTGACTAGAATAACTTTTTTTTTTTTTTTTTTTTAAGCACTGTTAAAAGCAAGGCCATTGGTATATTTGATTGAAAAAGAGAAAATCACCATCACCGCGTTCCATCCGATCTGAGACCATCGAGCAGCCTTCAGGGCTTCATCTTATTTCTATTTCTTTGTGATGTAACCACAATGGCCCCTATCTTGGGGTACAGCTGCTCTAGAAGCACCCATTCTCGGGCTATTCTACGGCAAAGAATAAATGGCATTGTGCAGCTACTTACGGCCAGATTAATTTGTAGGCTGGATTAATGCATTAATTAACTCCAGCTCAGTTACTCTGCCCTTTGAAGAAATATCTATTGAAGTGAAAAAAAAAAAGAAAAAAAAAACTTGCAAAGGAGAAATTAATTTGGATTAGAGGCTTCCAAGGAAAGGCCTAGGTAGGGCGATGATAATTATAACATAAAGTCAGATTCCGTTCCTCCATTCTGAGAGATTAGTCTTTGTAATGAAAACCTTAGAAAGGACATGAAGCTACAGAAATGTTTCTTAAAAATAATGACCCCATTTTATTGACTTTATAAAGGATATATTCACTTTGCTCTTAATAAGATATTTGTAACCTGAGCACCGAATAAAGATGCAGAATTAAGCGATATTCACACAAATCATGGGCATCTCTTCTCCATCTAAACTCTACCTCCCCCCGGCTATCAGCCCTGATGAAACCTCACCTGCTGGGGTCTCCCCCATTTATTTACCTTATGACCCAACTCTGTAGCATCTCCGCACCTCCTCTCTCATTCCCCATCTCTTCTGAGGGCTGTCCCCCAAATCCACGAATCCGCGCCCTCCCACCCTCCCCACAGGTAGGTGCCCTTCGCTCTCCCTGTGGCTCCTTCCTACCGCTTCCCCATTTTCCGTCCCGCCTGTTGGAACCCACCCTTCACTCCCCAAAACACAACCCGACTGCTGAAAGCTTTCCCTTAGTTTCTCACTGCATTTGGTGAACATGCAGACTCCCGGCTGCTGCCCACAGACCCTGCGCGGTCCGGTCCTGCCCCTCGGAACTTCCCGACGGCCCCCTCCAGGTAGACACGCCTGCCAGTCCCAGGCCACCTTCCCTGGGCATTGGCACTGGCACTGTGGCCACCTGCGATGCTCTTCAATATCCCTGTTTCTGTGTAAACTTCACTCCACGGCCAAGGCCCGGCTCTCGTAGCAGCTGCTGTGGACAGAACGGCATTTGCCCCCAACCTCACTGGTTGCGGCCTAACCCCCAAACTGGTGAGAGCTGGAGACTGGGCTTTTGGGGGTCCCTTAGGGGTGGATGAAGTCATGGGGGTGAGGCACTCGGGATGGGGTTAGTGCCCTGAGAAAACCCCAGAGCGAGCTCTCCTCTCTCTCTCTCTCGTCTTTAAGTGGGTTCTGCTCAGAAACGGAATGAGGAGTGTCGGGGTTTGGGAGTCGTGGGGCTGGGGCTGGGGCTGGGGCAGGTTTCCATTCAGGACCCGTGGAAACTTCTTTAATGAAATAACATCTGAGCAGGTTCCAGGAGGAGGTGACTGGAGTATTGACCCATGAACAGAGTATTCTCTCTGTATAGCTTCAAAATGAATGCTCCAACCCATCCGCCGAGCCTCCGCAGCAACACTGGTTCCCTTCACCTGCTAACGGTCGCACCATCCCGCAAGAACACGGCGCCAAGCCCGCCGCCAGGGCTCCGTTGCATCCGGCCGACGGGCTCTAAGGGACACAGCAGTGAGGCGGCCTTAAGAAAAGCCTGTACGTCAGCCACAGGTCCCCGAGATAACACACAACGTGTGGACAAATTCTCTGAAGTGTCAGTCAGGAAGGTAACAATGACAGTATTCGCAGGCCCGGGGGCAAAGGCGGTGACACTTGGAGACAAGATGTCACCGACCAGAGAGGAGCCCAGTGACCCGCACGGGGTGGTGCCGACGGCCGGGCTCCACGGGGCACAAAGGAGGCGGAGTGACCCAGGTGAGAGCGGCGAAGGGAACAAAAGAGGCTGACATTTCAGAAAGGTGACAGCAACCGTGCCAAATATTAAGCCTTGGAAGAAAACGTTTAACGTTGTAAGTCAACAACCTACCAGGCGGCACCTGCGTCTGTGCTGACCTATGAACCCCCGTGTTTCGCAGAGAAGTCAGAAAACCGTGTGGTTGCCCAGAGGGCACCTCGTGGCCCTAAACCGGTCAGTTAGGCCTCTTTAAACCTCACTGGTCTCATCTCATCTTTAAAACACCTAATGTGGCCCTGGCCAGGTGGCTCGGTTGGTTAGAGCGTTGTCCCGATGCACCAAGGTTGTGGGTTCGATCCCCGGTCAGGGCGCCTACAAGAATCAGCCAGTGATGCAGAAACAGGTGGAGCAACAAATCAGTGTTTCTCTCCCCCCTTTCCTCTCCCTCTCAGATCAATAATAAGAGGACACCTGATGTGAAGGGGGGTTGTGGGGGTCAGGATGAGGCCCCTGGGATGTGAAAGGTGTTTCAGGCCTTGCGCCGGGAGCTCCACTCGGTGCCGTCTCACAGCCGGGGGTGAGAAGACCAGAGGGACACATGACCCCCAAAGGTCCGAATGCAGAACCGGCGAGGGAGGAACTGCGCAAAAGCCAGGCTTGGGCTTCGGGTGCGCTTCCCGCGCCCGGATGCTTTCAGTCTGATCCCTCACAACTTGTGCAAGACTCAGCTTTACTAAAGCCCTGAGGGCAGAGAAAACGATGCTGCTTAAAATGTCCAATGGAATCATTTCGCATTTTAACTTTTACCCCAGCAAAGGGAAGGTTTCCGGCACTTTGTCCTGGGGCGACACTGCCGACCGCCGAGCAGCCGCAGGCGTCGGGTGCTGGGGTTTCGGGGGGAGTCCCCCACCTCGAGCCGCTAATTTCTCTCCCTCCGTCAGCACACGCCGAGGTCAGGCCCCGTCCGCCGTGGGTTGGGCTTTTCAGTTATTTTTTCCTACCCATTCTAATGTGGAGTTATCTGCCTGAAGTAGCAATCCCCTGCTCTATTGGTAAGGAAATATTCTGCCTTTATGGAGACAATTTCATTTTAAATTACTTTTCAGGTCAAACGCTGCCGTTTAATAAGGGCTTGGAACCCTACACAAAGTCAATAAAAGGCATTAAAATTACTTATTAGTCATGGTACTTTCTTCCAGCACCGGCTCCATCGCTTTGTTCTGACGGCTCCATTAGATACAGGCTCTTCTTTTTTCCCCTTGATGTCCTCTTATAGCACAGGGATGGTATAAAAAACACATCTCCCTTCAGACCCAGGAAGCTACACATTATTACAGATAGAATTTTTAATAGAAAAAAGTGTCATGTCTCTGATACTTAATAATTATTTAAAAATACTACCCGAGGAGGACACTAAAAATTAACCCGAGCGCGCCATCCAGGAGGCCACGTCGGCCGAGGGTACCGCAGGGTTCGTTGCATGTTTATTTATAAGCTCTTGAAATGGGTCTCATTTCTCATTGACTGTGAGCACATTTAACTCGACTACTTCCCATCGAAAGGGGTGAAAATGAGATCACATGCATCCAATTCTAGTTCGGTCTAAAGGCCCCGTTTCCCGGCGAGAAGCTGGGCTGGAGTTGTCTCAATTCTGGGATCCTGGCCGAGGGGGAAAACTCGGCGTGGAAACAGCATTTAGCCATGACAAAGCCCCACAGCAGTTTGGGGGGGAGGCTAACGCCATTTCAAACGGAATCCGTTAGGATTTAAAGCTGTGATTTTATCGATATTCATTGTTTTCAACCTGGCAGTGGCCAATGACCGGTCTCGGTCTTCCCTGAACACAGGGATTAGAGCCTCCTGTGTGTCTCGGACGGAGGACGCCTTGCAGTGGGTCTCGAGATTTTCAGCAGGTTGTCGTCCGAAAAGCTCCCCTCCCCTGTGGATAAGACTAAGGGGGATTCAAAAGTTAACATGAGCCCTGGCCAGTGCGGCTCAGCGGTTAGAGCGCCGGCCCTCGCACCACAGGGCCTCGGGTTCGATTCCTGGCCAAGGGCATGTACCTGGGTTGCTGGTTCTACCCCCGGCCCCTGTTGGGGTGCGTGTGGGAGGCAACCGCCTGATGTGTCTCTCTCCCCCTCCCTCCCTCCCTTCTACTCTCTAAAAATCAATAGAAAAAATACCCTCAGGTGAAGATTAACAAAAAAAATTAATATGACATATTGATGATGCCCCCACTTAGGGCACTTTTTTTGGGGGGGGCAATTTTAAGGCCTAGTTTCTGATATTTTTGTTGTTTTTACATATCTATCAACAATTACTTTACTTTTTATTTATCTTTATTGTTGAAAGTATTACAGACGGCCCCCTTTTCCCCCCAATGCCCCCCTTTTATTCTCTAAGGGCAGGAACGCCGCCGTTGGCTGCCAATCATGAGGGCTGGTAAACTCGCCCCCAAATTACAGCCTTTTCTCCTGCCTCGCCCAGATTTCACAGGCTGCGCACCCAAATAAATGCCTCTCGGGTACCCATCCATCTAACAGCTGGAGAGACGACACTTGACATTTGGAGACTTTCCTGGGAAGACTGCTGCAGGCTTTCCCATTAGCTTCCCGGGGAGACCGCGAGGTCGGACGGGCCGCCTCGGAACCCGCAAAGGGTAACGGAAAACTCCACCAGGACGCCCGTGCGACGCCAACGCCCAGCTCGCAAATCACGGTCCTGCAGGCAGTGCGACACCGCCGGCGCTCCTCTGCGGGGTGGAATTAAAGTGATATTTTCAGCGACGATGCCAAGCGTCTTGTATCTAAAGTTGGCTCTGACAGTCTTCGGAGCAGCGACTCGGACGTAGATCCACATTCCTCTGAGTTTGTTTCCTAAAACCCCAGACGGTTGTATTTTTAGCAACTGTTCATCTTTGTCCACCGCAGACGACTTCAACATGAGGACTCTCAGGATCGTTCGTTAGGTGTTTTCACATCGTAAAAATATGAGGAGTAGCTTTAAAATTCTTACAAGCCAACAACATGGGCTCATTTTGAAATTTGTTGAGCCCAATAGAAAGTAAAATTGTAAATACCCCAGGAGTAAGAAAGTGTTGTATTCTTATCAGTCTTTCAGGTACAAACATCGGTCACTTTCCTCGTTAGAAAGATAATTCATTTTAAAGAGACTCCAAATCAGGAAGTGTTAATAAACTAACTGGTCACTCAAGATATTAGAAAGACAAAGTCCTTCACATAACCTCAAACTTCAAAGATGGTGCAAGATTTCATTTATTGATACGAACACACATAATTTAATTAACTCTACAGCAAAGATCCTTGAGCACTGAGCTCAATTCCAAATCCCCCGTCTTCAAAGCGTCCTTACCATCTCCTATTCTTGTTTGTTAGCTCGGGATTTCTCAAGTGAAAGATCGATGGGCAGCCCGCCCAGCATGGCTCAGGGGTTGAGCATCGACCGATGATCCCGGAGATCGGGGTTCGATCCCCGGTCAAGGCACAGGCCCGGGTGGCGGGCTCGGCCCCCAGCAGGGCGCACGCAGGAGGCAGCCGGTCAGTGACTCTCATCACTGATGTTTCTCTCTCTCCCTTCCTCTCTCTCTGAAATCAAAAAATATATATTAAAAATAAAAGACTGACAGGCATACATTGGCCTCTCTAGATGTTCAGCCATATGTCCAAACATAGATAAATAATATGATTAGAAAGGAAAATGAGAGATTTAAAAAAATATACGCAGGAGGACACTGAAGAGTCAGGAGACATGAATGACATAACCCTCAATCTTGAATTAATGGGACTGAAGCCACTTTTTAAAAGTCAGTTTCGTGGGGCTGAGCTGCTCCTCACTGCAGGTCATCGCTGCAAGGCGCTACGTTTTTAAGAGAAGTGAAAATGTGGAAACATCTCCATGCTTTAGATTAAAATGACATGCTGAGCTTATATCCTTGAATTCGAACATCACTATGATAGGTTGATGCGGTTAAAATTGTTTTTCCTAGTACAGTTCCCCATTTTAACTTTTTCTGAGTAACCAGCTAATTATTGATTTTTGTTTCATAGTTTAAGAGAATGTCTTCGTGCGCCTGTGTTTTCCAATGAACATCCGGATTTAACCGATTTGCTGTTCGGGAACGTCGCGGATTTACCTATATAATTAAAATGTCTCATTTTTATCCTCAATGGACACGTAGGTTCAGGCCTTTCGTCACACGAACTGAGCAAAACGCCCCTCTGCGCTCTCTGGCCGTCGGGAGACGTGGCGCGTTCATACGGTGACCGTGTCTCTCCCTAGTTGTCCTGGTTCAGGCGTGTTTAACGGGAACTGCGCTGCGCACGGAGTATACAGGTTCCTCGCTCCGTCTCCTCATGATTTCACTTCCAACTACCGCGGGACTCTCAGGCCAGGTTCTAAAGCATTATTATTGCATTTTTAAATGTCAACATGCGCTGTGGGGGAAGGACGGCTCCTGATCGGCAAGACGACCAGGAATCCAGGGCTGAAAAGTGCCCGGGAGACGGTTCCGCAGAGAGGCAAGTAACAGACGCCTGTGTTCAAATCCTGGCCTCAGAGCCGACGAGACACTCGCCTTGAGTCGGTCTCTTTATCGCTGGACGGCCTGTATTTTTTAAAGCTGTGAGACAAGCACTAACGATACTAACTTCACAGGGTCACTGTGGCCAAAAGGACGTGTGATGTTAGAGGCCAAGCAAGTGGTAGCCTCACCGCCAGGGCCGAGCGGAAATAAAGGGCATGTCCCAGGAAGCGTGAGGATCGGGGGCCGCGTCTCTCGTGAGTCTTTTCTAATAACTTTAGTCAGAGCTGACCTGTGTTCCTTGAGGACTTTAGCATATACTAGTGGCAGTTAGTTAATTTTCCGTTACGTCATATCATATGTTTTTCTTCATGGTTTCCCACGGGCAGGCCTTGAATTCGAACATCATTACGAAAGGTTGACGAGGTTAAATTTATTTTTCCTAGAACAGAACCTTTTATCTACCCATCTGCACGTGCGCACACACACACAGGTTAAACAAATAAATCCACTAGGAAGATGCAAGTAAAAATACAAATATTAAAATTTATAAAAAAATTTTCATCTAGCTATAGCCATCCTTCCAGCCACATATTCTTTCTTTGGGTAAACTGTCAAAATTATGTCTGATATCAAGCACTTCCCTTCCGCGTGGGAGAGGAAAGCTCAGACACGCCCGGGCTGCACTAACGTATACAGGTGCCGGGGAGGTCGTATCCGACTGCTGATTAAAGAACAGGCTTAATGTCATAAAACAGTGCCTCTTAAGGAGGGAGATGTTGACAAATTAGAAAATGTTTCTCTCTATATGAACACCAGGCCTGACAGGGTCAGTTCCTTATGCAAATAACCCCTACACACTTGGCCCCATTACACGCCCCCATTAAGGTCCAAGTAGGGTACCCTCGGCCTGTCCTAACCCCGTAGAATTACAGATCCTTCTTCCCGCCCCCCCTGCACATTCCCTATACTCGGGGCCTCCCCAGGCCTAGGCTGCCTTCTGGTAAAATTAAGAGCAGCTGAGCGCAGGTGCAAGGCGTCTGGGGAGAGCACCAACGTGGGCATCCGGGAAGCGCCCGACGGAAGGCCACGCTGGTCAGCAGAACGTGCTGGGGCCTCAGCCAGCCGGGACCCGAGTCTGGGAGCCCCGAGTGCGGGGAACCACCCGTAGAACCCACCTGGTGGCCTCTCGGAGTCCCAGCGACTCAAATCACTGAGGAGTCCTCCGGTTTGTCTTACCCCTACCCTCCCCTTTAGGTGCATCCTGAATGTTGCGAATCTTCTGCTGATCCCACGTCCACACAGAATTCGTCACTCTCCCCCCCACCCTCCCGAGCCTTACAGTTTTATTATTGCACTCATTCTATTGTGTCAGATGTGTGTTTACACAACTGTCTTCCCCACCAGGCTGTGAGATTATGGATGGCAAGTTCCAGGTTTTAATTCACATTTATAGGCCTAGTGATCAGTGATCTCTATAAAGGAGGCGCTGGTTCTTTAAATTTGTTGTTTCCGGAGTGAATGAATGAGACCGCGTGTGAATGACGACCTGGATAGACAGACGGATGTCTACAGATGGATAATTGACTAAATAAATGGTTTTATCATGGCTTGAAATAGCCTTGTTCAGTCTCCGTCTGTTAAAATCCTATACTTTGTCTTTCTATTCAAACCTATTTTGTAATTTTTCTCTAACACCATTTTAACAACCCAAAGGAAATGATCTCCAATAACCCACAATAACGTAAACAGAAAATACGTGTAGCCCAGACTCTCATCTGAGAGCGTTCCATGAATTCTCTCACACAATCCCCACCGCGACCCGACAGGCAGCAACTCGAATTATTACCGACCCCTGAGAAGACCATGTCCTGGAGCTATAAGCAGCCTGCCCAAGGTCACGCCGTTCGAAAATGCTGGAACCGGGTGTGCGACCAGGTCTGTTTAATTCAGAGCCCAAATTTCTAACCACTTAGACTCTTCTCTTTTTTAAAAAAAATATTTATTTTAGAGAGAGAGGATGACCAGGAACCGAACCTGTGGCCTCCTGGTTCAAAGATTGACATTCAACCACTGAGCCACACCGGCCAGGCCAGACTCTTCTCATTTGTTCACGCTGGTTCCCTCCCAAAGTCAAGCGTGGGCCTAACAGCTGCTGCTCAATAAGTGGTAACTGATTAAATTACCTAATGAAATTTAAGCGGAGCTCTCAGACAACTATGGGAATCACTGCAACCCCAACACGGATGTCTTTAAATTATCACGTTTCTCTAAAAAAGTCTATTACAGAGAAATTCTCGCACAAGAGCCCGATTCCACTTTCATTTCTTCTAGGAGATAACAGACTGGTCAGTGAAATGTCTGGTCGGCCAAACACTGTACTCCACACTCATAAATAAGCACGTTTTCTCTAAGTAAATACGTATGTGACTGATTTCACATATTGTTATAACACACCTTATAGAACGGCTCACGTGAACAAGTGGATGAACCTAACTAGAGCTGCCCGCAGGTGCCCACCTGAATATATCTGTGCATGAACCAGGAGGCCTGTTTCCCGTCATTCACCGATTCCACGGTCGTGTTGGCCATTCCGACGACATCGCCGCCCGCAAACACCCAGGGTTCGCTGGTTTGCATAGTTTCCGGATCTACTTCTGGGAGACCCCATCTGTTAAATTTGATCGGGCTCAAGGCTTCTTTTACTGAGAAAAAAAAAGGGGTGAAAGACAACAGACATGATTAATCTGTGCATCATGAAACAATAATTTTCAAATTAATAAATATTATGATTTAATAATTGTTCTAGGGATTCAAGCAACTGTTTTTAATGAAGCATAAAAATGGAAAGTGAATGAAATGTCCGAGTTAAGAACACAGGGTATGGACTTAGCCAGCTCTCAACACACCTTCCTTGTAGAAACTGAAGGCCACAGAGCAGGGCGACGCTTCGGGCCTAAGAAGCATGAATCCGGGAGGAAGGCCAGTACATCCCTTTACATACTTTAATGAATATGAAGTTTATTTAAATCCCTTTAAATGGATTTAAAATGCATTTCCTAGACTTGATTTGTCCATGACCATTATTTTCACGGGTTCCTCATTACTCGGATGATCCCAAACTTGCGTCCGCGCATCACAGGTGTAAGCTGTGCTGTGAATTCAGGTCGGTGACCCATCTCCTTCTTTCACAACAAGTTTTATAAACAACACAACATGAAGTCCTCTACACTCACACTAACTCGCTCGCCCCGACTGCTGAGCAACCGAATGGGCCCAGCAGAGAGTCACCCTTAGCTGTCAATTTCCGTTTTCTTTATTTTGTGAACGTCAACAAATGTGACCAGGGCCACTAGAGCTCCTTAAAACCCTTTCAAACAAGCTGACGTGACTGCTAAGTTCTCTGCGTGGCAATGAATCCAAACGTGTGGCCGGGGCGAGGGAGAGGCCGAGCTTCTTTAAGGGAAGTGTCCCGAGGAGACTGGGACCGGACACGCGGTCCTGATGAGCCAGGAGATGAAGCTGACCCAGAGGTAGAGAAAGGCAGACAGCCCCGCACGTGATGGGCAACCTGAGCCAGGGCGCGGGAGGAAATGTCCCCTCCGGGCATTCGGGGCACGAATTCCGAGGGTGGTCTCAGGACGGACTAAAGGGGCTGGTCTTCCCTCCATTCAAAAGGAAATGTGACTTTGTCCCTCGCTTTTCCCACCCAGCCCTCAACCCCTCCCCTCTGATCGCCGCCAGTCTGTTCTCTGTCTGTGAGTCTGACCACAGTGTGGTGCCGGCCAGAGAAAAAGGGGGGGAGGGAGGGGAGGGAGGGGGCGCAAGTGGTGATGGGAGGAGCTTGACTTGGGGGTGAGCACCCAGTACAGATGGTGGCTTATAGACCTGTACACCTGAAACCTATATAATCTTATTAAGCAATGTCACCCCGATAAATTCAATGAAAGCAAACCAAGAAAAAGAGACTGTAACAACGTCCATTCAAGGAGAAGACACTGGAAGACACTGGAAGTCAGTTGCTGGATACACCGAGTCAAATATAAAAAAATAACCCAAGTAAAAAATGTCATTCGGACACCAAAAACCAGTTTCTTCTGAGCAACAGTGGAAATAAAAATAAACCTTGGTACGTGTATGTAACTCTCTACCTAAAAAATATTAGAATTTTAGAAAATCATTCAGGGGCCACTGCCAACTGTGTCTTCCCCACAAGGCTGTCGTTTCCGCGAGGACAGGGATGTGTCTGCGTCTCTCAGAACCGAACCACAGAGCCCAGGACAGTCCTGGAGGTTGGGAGACTCCGGGTCCGATGGACACGTGAATGCAGAAACAAGCAGAGGGATCAAGGCCATTGTGCTCAGGCTTTTATTTAAAAGTCTGCTACTGTTTGTATCTCTGATGTGACTTCACCTTTCATCCAGAGTAGAATTAAATATTCATGTGATTATTTCCAGTGCAGAATGGCATTTTGAGAAGATTTTTCTAATGTCTTTAAAGGTCACATGAAAAGAGACCTTTATCACTTGCTCCCTGTTGCATAACAGATCTGCACCTCCATCTGTTGACAGCTACTTGAGTTGCAAGAAAGTCAATAGCGAGCGTGGCTCCTCGACTCAACCTGCTGGGATGACGGTGCCGTCACCCATCACCACTGGACGGCTCATGCAACAGGATACACCTACGTACTAAAAAATAATTCTCCCGTGTAGGAAATGCCTTCCTTGCCCAGGCCTCTGATACAACGCTGTCCTAGGTAGTGACCTGAAACAGGGGCGATGCCGGAATGAGACGGGATTCAAAATTATTTCGCTAGGAAATCAAAGCCCTTTCATCCATTTTCTCATTTTGCAGGAGAGTATCCTGGAAGGTTCGTGCAGATTTCTCCCTACGCTTGAGCAAGTGGGGATTACGCCTTCATCGCCTGTGATTTCCCTCAGCAGCTCCGGCAGCCACAGGTGTCCGTCCTGTGGTCACTGAAGCGTAGTCGTCAGGCCCCTCACCTGCACGGGCCTCCTTCACGGCCAGGTGTGCAAATGTGAACACGTGAATTTTTTCTTCATACAGAAGTCCTCGTGGTACAGGGTGGGGCAGAAGCAGGCAGAGGTAAGTGGGTATCAGTAGAAGGGCTGTGGTCCTTCTCATCTATAACTTAGCCGAGCAGGGTGGGGGGGCCCTTCTGTTAGGATCTGGCCGTTACCCAGGCCTCCAGGAGACAGTCTCCGGAAGGGACCCCGGCATACGCCCAGGTAGCTCCACAGATAGACAGACAGACAGAAGAAGACTCAACAAAGAGACCCCAGGACGCGCTTATTCACTGTCTGTCCTATTCTGCAAGTGGGAGAGAAAGGAGTTAAAGGACAGGGTGCCTGGAATTTCACACAGTCTTTAAAAAGAACACAAACATCCTCAATTTATGCCAAACATTCGAGATGTATGTTAATTTTCTGCTTTAATTACTACTATGTTCGAATGAGATTTTTTTTTTTTTTTTATATGACACTCTGAGGTAGCTTTCCAAACAGGAAGAGGTCTTGAAATAGGGACTTTTAGTCAATGTAATGTTATGCATGGAATGATTTTTTTTTCATACAGACTTAATTGTATTGTGACACAAGTTCTTCAATGAGCCCCAGCTCCACACTGCAGGCGCGTCCCTCAGGGACACACCGCCAGGAGGTGCAGATTGCCAAGGTCAATTAAGCTGACGGAGCGGCTCTGTCATAGCCACAGAAGAGCCGCCCACACGCATATGACAAGCATATTTCTCCGTGTTCATAAAGGGATGTCAAGGATGCTGTATTTTAGTGCATAAATGCAAATTAACCCTCCCTAAACAATGCAACAGAAATCACAATGAAGAAGGAAGGTTCGTATTCTGTGTTGGCTTTGAGATGTTATAATAATGATGGGGAGAATTAAAAAAATTCAACATTTATAACAAAATGCTATCTTGAAAACATAGATGGATTCATCTGTGTGCTTGTTGTTTAATTTTGCATAACCTACGAGCCACGAGGACCAAAGCACAATGAAAAAACATGCAAGATGAGGCAACAGTCCTGGTAAACCAAGGCTGAGAGCAAAAATCTCAGCAAGAGCAAATAATCTCTAACTACAGGGCCAGGGGGTCAGAGGTCCGTTTAAGTAAACTAACCTGGGGTAAGAAAGGGACAAGCCGGACAGTGCCTTCAACCGAGAGTAATCAAAGCCTATGGCACAGGTTCTGTCTTCACATCTCCGGCATCGGAGCGTTTGACGCAAGACACTGCCCACTCCCTTAGCACCACGGCACCCACACGAGGATTCGTCACTTTCTCTCATAGCCCCTCAAAAGTCAGCCTTGACCCTGCCCCTTCCTGCTCCTCCAGGACCCCAAGTATCGTCTCTGACTCTCCTTAGAATGTTGCATTTCTCCCAGTCTCCTCTCCTCTCCTTTTGGAAAACTGGTTTTGACATGGTTCTGTTTTTTCACTGCCATACTAACGTCTTTCTTTACCTGATTTCTTACAGCCATTCACACTGACTGCCCAGGGCTTTCACCACCCACTTATTCCTTCCAGTCTGTCCCTGAAGTGAAGACACGGTCTCCACGGTCACCAAGTCCTGTGACCTTGGCCCCCCCCCCACCTTTCTGTCGCATCCAGGGGTGGAATCCCATTACTGTGATCTCTCTTGATTGGCAGGATGTCCCTCCATCTGGGCTCCCCTTATCTATAAACTGTCATTCTTGGGCTTCAAGTCATCCAAAGGACACTCTCTCCTGGTTACTTCGTCCATCTCATTTTTATATCGCCCTCACCTAATGAAGACTATTAAGAAAAGCAAGCTGTATTTATTTTTAAATTTTTAAATATATATATATTTTTATTGATTTTAGACAGAGGAAGGGAGAGATACAAACATGGATGAGAGAGAAACATGGATCGGCTGCCTCCTGCATGCCCCCTCCTGGGGATTGAGCCTGCAACTTGGGCCTGGGCCCTGACCAGGAATCAGTGACCTCCTGGTTCATGGGATTATGCACAACCGCTGAGCCACACTGGCCACCAGCCAGGCAAGCTGTACTTATTGATCCCTTGTGTGAGGCAGGCATGATGCTGGGTATTTCTATATCATATCTCACTTAGACCACAGAACAACTCTACCTAATATAGATATTATCACCCTGAAGACAGCCAATAGGTGGCAGAGCCAGTATTTGAATCCAATTATTTCTGACTCCAAAGTCCTCCTTGTCACTGACTCAGTATGGGGACAACAGAAAGTTAGGAATGTGCCCCAAACAGTCTTTTGGGACTTCACTACTAGGGGCCATAGGAGAAACCAATGAGGGTTAGAGGGACAGCAGAGGATTCTGGTCCTGACCAGCTTTACATATACAGCCTGTAGGTCATCTCTCCTAATGGAACCATCTTTCTTGCCTTTATGTTAAGTTAACCATAAACATTTTCTGTTAAATGAGCAACCGTCTAACCTTTCCTTGAGTTTTGGGAACCACACCTGAGTTGGCACCTTTCCCCTGAATCTAGCCCAATCATTGGAATATAAGGAACTCTAGGCATGTTTTTTGGTTGATAAAATATGAAAAAAGTAATAGCTGTTGTTCCATTATTTAGCACTCACATTATCCCATCTTTATTATTTTCCCGTAGGTCTTATTTCCACAATTAGAGGGTCAGCTCTTTGTGGGGAATAAATACAAATATTTTCCTTTTTTATTTTTAAAGCTTCTAAAATAAAACTTATCCAGTGGCACATACACTGACTGGGGAAGACCAGGCAGTTGGCTAGTTTCTCTTGCTTGATTTAACTATTAGATGTCCCCGCTGCTATGGCTAAATAATGCTCAGTTTGGATAAGCTTGTAGAATCCAGGCAGCGTGAAGATACAGATTTAATTTTCTTCCCCAGGATGCTTGGGACGGGCTGGGGCTCCCCATGTTAAACACAAAGGTGGACGTCAATAACTGCCTGTAGCAACTCCTGTTTCCCGTGTATACTCTGGGGAGTCTCATTCTCATTTCCTAAACTGACCGACTAATCAATTCAGAATTAAACCTGTCCAAGCACTTCACCTTGATTTCCTTATTTCTCTGCAATAATTCCATCTATTTAAAACTCGAAACTCCTTAAAGATCTGATTTTGTTCTACCTGGACGAGAGCTCCTTGCGGAGGCCAGTGTCCTTGAAGGACGCGTGTGGGGACTTGTTTGCAAAGTCTCTGTTGGATCCCCACACGCTGCACTTTGATTTCTTATTTAATATTCAGTGACACCATCTACTTACGACCACAAACTCCTGGAAGGAGGGGCTCATCCTTCCATCTGATTTGGACCATAATCATCATAATTCTATGCACATTTGGGTGCTTAATACTTCTTGATAATTAGGAGGCAGTGAAAAAAAAAGTAGACAGGCTCCCGAAATAGTTTAGACAGGCTTCCCAGTGGAAGAACTTTCCAGAATATGGCGTGAGACTGTGAAGTGATGTAAATAATGACAGAAAGGGGTTAAGAAAAATGTTTACTACAAGATCCCCCACTGGCAGCATTTAAAGCCTAAATAAGAACAGTGGTAAATGATACGACGTGCAGAAACAATATTATTAAAATATAAGCGAATACTGAAAAATATTTTAATTAACAAAATAAATCAAATGGAAAAGATTCCCTAAATGGAGCTTTAAAAGTGAGCCCGCGCGTGTGTGACGGCCGTGACTAATTACGTGGCCGTGCGATGTGTGCTCAATCCCGGCTTGTTTAAATAGCAGGATGCTCATTAGCTGCAGTATATCTGAGAAGCTTCAGTAAACAGTTTAATGGTTTTTATGTTTAACCAATTTCATAAGTTCCTGTAATTTTAGCTTTAGCAGCTCATTAATGTTATTTTTTGATATCCATCTTAGGACTTTGTTTTTCTTCTTTCCCTCGTCGATGGGCTGGCTGTAGGCACCCTTCAGGCACCCTTAAGACATGCAGCAGAATTTCTTTTAAACAAATTTCTGTACCTAAGTAAATGCACAATTCAGGAATAAAATGTCTTGCCCGGCTGCGGTGGCTCAGCGGTTGAGCATCGACCTAGGGTCCAGGAGATCGAGGTTCGATCCCTGGTCAGGGCACATGCCCAGGCTGCAGCTTTAATCTGCAGTCTGATTGCTTACGGGGGGCAACTGATTCGTGTTTCTCTCTCACACTGGTGTTTCTCTCTCTCTCTCAAATCAATTAAAAACATTTTTTAAAAAACCCACAGGTTTTTAATTGTACTTATTTAATTGCATAATTTTCAAGCACTTAAAAACTCACACTAAGTAGCCTCAGCTTAGCAGAATCACACCTGAGGTTGCACAAGCTGTTTCTCATGCTCTCTGAGTTACGTTTCCTGAGGTTTGCTTAGGAAAAGATGCATTTTTCTTACTATTCGAAGTGTCAGTTGTGCAACATAAATTTAGACAGGTGAGCTAAACGATCGTTTCATAGGCGAACCATCCAGAGAACTGCTGGTTCAACACGGCTTCGCTTTTACTGTTTTTGGTGATGCACAGAGTCGCAAGGAGGGGACGATTTTTTGGGTAACATGATGCCATTTCCTCATGGCTCATTTTTTTCCTTCCTGAACCCAGTTAATGAATAAATAAACCACACGGCGACTGTGTCTACTTGTCACGGAGACATCCAGAGGAGAAGTGACAAATTCGGGCCATCAGCCCGCTATCGGGAAGCATTTATCTTGATGACATTCAACATCTGGAAGGTTCCAGACACCGAGATGCCTGATGCCTTGCAGATGAGCCGTCCTGAGGCCCGGCTGAGACCTCCCTCATCTGTTGCATGCATGTGCCTGCAAGTGCCCCCGTCTCAGACACGAGCGTCCTTCTGGCTCGGCTAGAGCAGGACGCCGGGCACAGGCCGGGTTCCTGTGGCTACTGCTGTTAGTGAATCTATGCCCGAGAGAAATCTCTCTCTTATTTTCCTTTCAGTAAATGAAAGAGTTTGCTGTCACATCGACAGCGTGTGCCGGAAGGTAAAGCGTTTGCAAAGGGAAGCCACCAGGAGCCGTGTGTGCGAAACGGTCTACCCCCGGCGACGGGCCGTTCAGCTGGATGCCACACGAAACACTTCCGTTTCCCGCCCCTTCCTCTCAGCGCCCAGAGGAATGACCCGAGCTCGAACTTCCTGGCTGGGTGGATCCAGCGGGGGCTGGACACGGGGGGCCCGACCCACGGTTCTGTTTCCGTCTGTTGGCCGGGCCCCCAGGGTCTGAATCCCTGACGACTGCCCGGGTCACCTTCCCTGTCACACTTCCTTCCTCAGGTCTGACCGAGGAGAGAGCCGATCTTATGGAAGAAACACGGCGGACGCTGGGACAAGACAGAATATGTATTCTGATCATCGGCTTAAATGGGAGATTAATGTTCTTTTCAAATCCCCCACTTTAAAAATAATCCTGTATAAAAAGCATTAAATACCTTTTTAAGCCTCTTAAGTCAAGGCTGCTTGCGTTCCCACCCGAAGGAAATAAACATCTAAGTGAAAACAGCTCCCGGGGAGGAAGCTGGGAGTCCACCCGGCCCCCGGCCCCGGCCGTACCTTGAGGGTCACCGAGGACCGAGCCGAAGGCGCTGATGACCACGTCCGCTTTCAGCTGCACGCTCTGCTCCCCATCCTCGCGCCAGCTCCCCGACTCGTCCTGCTCTGTCCGGACGAACTGCATCCCCACGATTCTCCCCCCTTTCACGATGACCTTCCGTGGGGCCAGGAACGGCAGGAATTCGCACTTCTCTTCCTTGGCGAGCTCCATCTGAACAGAACAGGCAGAAACTGAAGCCGTCTCCTGCACTTCCCACCGCGCTTTCCATCCCGACGGCGCGCTCCGCGGCAGGCGCGGAGACCCCAGAAACCCGCGCGGCGCTTTTGCTCAGCCCAGGCTGGGCCGCGGGCACCGGCCATGTATGCTGTGTAACCCACTGACCACTCGGGAGGCCTTGAGCTGGGGCCGTCCCGTGGGGCCTGGACATCAGGCATCGCATTATGCTGAGCGGAACAGGCCCGTCAGAGAAAGACTGTCCCGTGATCTCACCCAGATGTGGGATCTAACGGACACGACAGACGGGTGAACAAAATAGGTCGAGACACAGAAGCGTGGAGCGGACTGAGGGATCTCGAGGGAAGCGGGGCAGGAGGAGATGAGCCAAAGAGCTTATACGCACATGCGCACAGCCCATGATTAATTACCTCCGAGCCCCCTTAACGATGAAGATGCCTGTGACTGACAGCCCGGGCAACCCGGGCCTGCTGTTTTTATTGTTATAACTAATAAAGTAGAATTATCAGGACAGCCCACTTCTCAGTGCTGAACTAATGGATTCGGGCGCATCCAAGTTAACTCCGTTGCCGTCTTAGCGAATGGAAAGGGGGCAGCCAAGGGCACCAAGGCGCAGTCTAGACACCCCCTTAAATTGCTGCAGAACTAAGTCCTATCTTACGTGGCGGCTACTGGGAAACAGCCTGTGGATGGCAGGCGCTCCCGGCCCCTCGTGCGTGGCGTTGCCATCAGCAGTTTCGCCCCATTCCTCGCAGCAAGGACTGGGCTGCGCAGTCCCGCCCGGCCCACCTTCACCATCACCCGCTCGGCCGGCTGCTGAGCCCTGGCCTTCGCCTGCTTCTAGGGATCCCCAACCACCTGGAGCCCGGAGCGTTCCCGAGGTTCTGTCTGATCCGTCGCCGGCGTTTAATCCTGCGTTTGGGGGGCTTCTGTTCTCCTGTGAAAGTTAGTCTCACCTCTTTAAGCTGCGGGAAATGCTGGGGAATCATTAACAGATTCCCCGTCATCTCAGCGCCCGGCTGCGCTCCCCGAGGACCGCGGCGGCGGAGCCTGAAGGTGTCAGAAGCACGTGTGTGAGGCCACAGGGGAGCCCAAGAGAGGGCCGGGATCGGAGTTACATCAATGCGCTGACGACGCTCGTGTCCTCATCTCATCAAACCCCTCTCCTGTGGCCCGGGCGCCTTCTCAAGGAAGGCGGAGGGCGCCCCCAACCGCCGCTGGGATCGGCACGGAGGGCGCCTCGGGGCAGGGGCCAGCAGCCACAGCCTCACCGGGGAACCTGTCAAAACTGCAAATCCCCAGGCCCACCCAGACCTACTGAGGCAGAACCAGGGCCCAGCAAACTGTTTCAGATCCCCCCAGGTGATCCTGGAGCAAAGGGGGGCTCTGGACCCCAGCGTTAGAGAAAGGGGGTGGGGCGGTCCCTGCAGCGCCCACTGTGGGGCCTCCCAGCTCCGCCCATTACAGCTCGGTGGGATCCAGTCACGCTGTTCCCTGCCACACCCCGCAGCGCGCACGGTCTCAGGCGACCCCACGTCCGCTGCGCCTGGCCTTCGGAATAATTCACAGCTGTCATCCGAGGGCGAGGAGACTGTGCCTTGTTCTGCACGTCCCCCCCTCCGAAACCACTGAACCAGCCTGCACCTGGACGGACACGTGCTGACGGGCCGGAGGGCGAGGCCTCGACCAACAGACGCATCACGTTACTTCCAAATGCACCCAAGAGCCCGAGCGCGTAATACACCATCTGAGAACAATCCCAAAGAGCCCGCTTCTCAGTTTCCACGGACTTTAAAGGGACCGGGTGTGGGTGCAGTCTGTGTGTGTCGGGCTGAGACACAGGAGGGAGAGGGGAGATGCAGAGGAACGAGGGCTGTTAATTCTTCACGTTGGCAACAGTTTGTCTTGGAGTCCACCCTGAAGCAGACGCAGGCCATGAGGCAGGATCGCTCTTAACAGCACGGACGTTGGAGAGGTCCTTGGTGCGCGCACCCAGCTGATTAGTCACAGTCACCTGTGAGCATGAGACGCTTTCAAACCTGTCCTTGACTAATGACTAATTCTAAATGACGCGACATTAGAGCTCTTTCAAAAACAACAACGGCCATCTCCTGGCTCCCCGGTCTGACAGCAGAGGGACTTGACCTCAGTGAGCTGTCGTGACAAGGCCACCTCCCTCCGAGGGACGCTTGCACATTTGGCTTTTGAAAAATTTCACGTCTCAACTGCAACATCCTCCCGATACCCGCAGGTTTTGTGAGGAGTGCCTGCTGCTCCGGATCGGGAGACTCGGCGCAGCCCACGGCCACCGGCTGAGTGCGTGCGAAGGACGTGAGCCCTGCAAGTAGGAGGCGCTTGGGCATCGACGAAGATAAAGTCCTTATTTTAAACAAAGCAGTGTTGTAAGGTCGCTTTCTTTCCCTCTGTCTGAATTAGAAAAACAACTAGGGCCAGTTAGCCCAGAAATTTTCAGATTTGCATTTCACAATTTCAAAAACATGCTAAGAGCCCGGCCGGCCGGCGCGGTTCCGTGGCTGAGCGTCGACCCATGAACCAGGAGGTCGCGGGTTCGATTCCCGGTCGGGGCACATGCCGGGGTTGCGGGTTCGATCCCCAGGGGGGGCGTGCAGGAGGCAGCCGATCAATGACTCTCTCATCATTGATGTTTCTCTCTCTCTCTCCCCCTCTCCCTTCCTCTCTCTGAAATCAATAAAGACATTAAAAAAAAAAAAATCTTTAAAGAACAGAAGAATTTAGACTCAGAGAGGGCTCAGGGCCGGTCTCCTCTCCCCACATCTGCTGCCCGACAAGCCCCCACGCGCGACGCCCCTTTACCTCCTCGGGGACGGCTCTGATGTTCCCGAAGCCTTTTCTGAAGACCACGAACACGCGGCGGGCGCCACAGCGCAGGGCCGAGGTCGCGCAGTCGAAGGCGGTGTCTCCGGCTCCCAGGACGATCACGGCGCCCCCGACCGACGGCAGCGGGGAGCGGCAGGCGCACATGCCTGAGGATGGACAAAAGGAGCCCCGTTTTCACGTGGGGAGGCCACCCCGCGCCTCGGCTCCGAGGATGCGTGTCCTCGGAGCCGAGGGAAATTGCGCCTCGCGGCGCTCGGGAGGGAGCGTGGCTGTCAGTTATGCTGCTTTGCTGGAGGACGGTCTTATTCTCATTTTATAAATATGCCCATATGTGTGGGTCCCAGTCCCAGTCCCCATAATCCACTTTTTTTTCCTTCTAAAAGGGCGGCTACGGCACGTCCTGGAGGGTGCGGGTCCTGATGCCCTGGCGTCAGTTAATGGTCTCTGGGCAAGGAGGTGGCCTGTGTTTTTAACTTGGCTTCGTCACTTTTCCCTGAGTTAGAAGAAGGGCCAGCGACCCTCACGATGGGAGTTAGTCAATCACAGCATTTCAGGAAAGTGTTACGTAGCCGTCACCCTGAGGGACGTCTCACCACAGCCCCGCTTAGATAACCACGCGGGGAACTTCGAAAGTCAGAAACTAACATGCTGAGGAAGTGTCCTTTAGGTACCCGAAGAATTTCTTAAACTATGTTTTCAATAGTTAAAATAGAACTTTTTCCTGTTTACCACATTTCTATGTTTTTTGCTTTTTTAAAAAATAAAACTGAGCGTGACCGGAGAAATGACCTTCTACACGCGCATTTCTCAAGAGCACCTGTGCGGAGACCTGACGTCCATGCGAAAGGCATGTTCTCCGTGCCTTGAAGTGGGAGTGTGGTATTGGATTAAATAACACCAGTGATGAGATAAATTACTATAATTTTTGAAATGGCATCATGGACAGCATGGGCCTGTCATTTCAGTAAAGTGCAATCATTTCGCTTGGAAGAGTCTGTGTTGGGATGAATCGGCCCCTGTATACGTCACGGGACTAGGACCTTCCTCAGAAAGCGTCCCAGCCACACCCGTCCTGTTCTCCTGGAAGGAGGGAGGTGGGGGTGCGGGGTGCCCACCTTCACCTGTAAACGTCTACAGAACAGTCGAGTAGAGAAAGGTTATTTTTTTTTTTTTAATTTTGGGAGAAAACTAACTTTTTATCTTTCCTGCATGCAATTAGATGTCAAATAGGCTTTTAAAATATCTATGTTTAAAGGATTTCGATGACCTGTTTTTAGAGAACACATTGCAGCTTCTTTCTCATCAAGACCCGATTCCAGTCCAGATAAAGCAAAGGACCGTGTTAGCTCCGGGCGGTTCCCGGGGCCCAGGGAGCGACATCACACAGACGCCACGTACGAGGCGTCTATTAAAGCGCTTTAACTTCACAAGTTCACTGCTCTAGAAGGGACACTCTTTCCGCCCGCTTGGACACAAACGATAGGGTCATTTGTCCACTTTTAAAATGAAAAAAAATTAAATGCAAGAATTCCCAAACTGAAGCCCTGCCATTTCTTCCGAGAACATCTTCCAACGTGTGTCTGCGACTCTCTTCCTCTGAAGCAATTTCTCATGACGCAGCTCAGTCCTGCGTGTACGACAGGACAGGCCTCACGACGACGCGTGACTGACGTGTGGACAGAACACAGCACACGGGCAGATCGGGCCCTCTTCTTCTTTATATCAGTGCTATGAAGGGATGATTTGAGCAACGTCCCGCTGAGCCTGGATTTAAGGTAAATTTATAATAATATAGCAGCACAGGGACCATCGGGAGTAGAAGACGACATGTTCTACCTGCTTTACTGCCTTTGGCTACGAGAGGCAGAAAGTCCTTGGATGTGTAAAACCCCTGCTCCTGCGTCAGGCCGTGGAAGATGGGGTCCTTATTGGGTTCCGGCAAACCTAGGAAACAAAATTTATAAAATGCCATTAGCAGGCGGAGAAACTTTTCCTATTAGTTTAAAAAGCAGCAAGCTGCAATCCTTGATGGGTTCTTAGGGGGGAAAAAATCTATAAGCGAATCAGATATGAGGAAACTGAGGCACAGGAAGAGGGAGGAAGGCTGCTGGGGGCCAGGGCGCAGGCGGGCGGCAATGCCCGCTTCCAACCTGACGGTCCGCTGCAGAGTCTACGCTTTAACCGCAAAGTGCTGCCCTTTTCACGCGTGAGGTTGGAATGAAGCCCTGACACACGGTGACGCTACCTAACGAGTGGGGTCTAAATGAATCATTCCACATCCAGCGTTCAGCGCTGCTCGCAGGCTAGACATGCGCGCCCGACTCAGGACGGGGGAGGCCGGGTCCCCGCCTGGGGGCAGGAGGAGGCCGAGGCCGCCCTGGGCCGCAGCTCCCTCGTGACTCTTGTCTCGGGGACAATTCCTTTCCGCAACGTTCTCCTCACGTGCATCCCCTCGGTGGCCTGCCGGTGACTTTCCCGTATCTGACACTCTTTGGAATACGCATCTCTGCTTTGTTTTCCTCTGGAGCAACTACGGAATAAATAACCGCTGTGTGCGCAGTAAGTTAAGTTGCGCACACTTCAGTTAGCACGAACAAGATATTAAATACTCTGCCTCCTGCTGTGTCTGGTCAGGAGCGGAGGAGGCGTGAGCTCTCCGGGCCGGGTCTCCGCAGCCGCGGTCGGTCGGACGCGGTTAGGCGTCTCAGATTTCGTGTCTGCCCGTGTTCCTTTCCCGGGTCACTTGCTCGGTGTTAATCGAATTGAGCAAGCACTGGTGCGACGCCGCTCGTTCTCGGAGACACGCGCTTGAGCGACGGCTGAGCCACCGCGGGGAAGACAGTGATCACACAGACCTGTCACTGGGGGGGCCTCACGGTCCCCGGGAAGGGGAGAGCCCAGCGCAGGACACGGCGCCGGCCCCGGTGCTCTGGGACGGGAACCTCCCTGCAGGCGCCTCAGTCCTCGGTATCTCACGCCCACGCTTTCTCCACAAGCAGATGTTAGGAGACACGATCCCACCGAGCAGGTCACTCCTCTCAAGTTGGCTGGCTGGGGGGGACCAAACGCAGCTAGCGGCCAACATCCTGCATTTCTCTCTTTTCCAAGAATTTTGTATCTGAGATCCCACTTTCTCCTGGAAGAAGGGGGCGTGTCGTGCGACCTCAGTCCTCACGGTCGGAGCCCGGCTTCTCGGTCCTCCCTGTCTAAGCCTCATGTGGGGACAGGCGGACACGCGGGATAATATTAAAATTGCAGACGAAAGGGAGACTCGTCAAACAGGCTCACGGAGGGACGCCGGGCTGTGTACCACGGCTCTCCCCCCGAGCCTTTGTTAAAGCAACGTCCCCGTGTGACCATTCCTTTTCTTTATTTTTGTTTATTTAGTCTTGCAAACATATCTTCATGCCAACGGGCTTATTTCTATAACTATTTCCAAACAAGTGCATCTTAAATAAGAGGGAAACCTCTGAGTCAGACTTTCTGCATGAAAATTCCAGTTCTGAGGCGCACAGGCCACCCGGACCTTGGGCAGGTCAATCTTTCTTTGTCAGGACACAAAGCAACAATGTACATAAAGCTCTCGGCACAGATGTGAGGTGAATGTTTCCTTTCATTTGTATCCTCTCCCTAAAAGCCTTGATTTATGGAATGAAACATTTGGATACACGTGAATTAAGCAATTAAACGTTCATCTAAACCATGATACACACGACTGACGTCACACACTGAGGCGGTCGGTGCGGACAGGTGGGCGGCGAGTCCGTGAAACAGCGTCTTTGGCTGGACTGAGAGGCTGTGGCCAGACGAGGGGCTCCTAACCCCATCCATTCTGCACAACACAATGGCCGCCAGCCACGCGAGCCTCAAGGCCGGGGAAGCGGCAAGGCTAAGACCCCCGATGGTCACTGCGTCCTTCAAACTGGAGGGGGTCACACCTTGCTCCAGAGGGCCCTGGCCCAAGGCCCAGAGAACCGGGTGCCCGTCTCATTATTTCCCCTCTCCAGCTGCACCTGGGTCAAATTACTATGGTGACACCCCAATTCCTTAATTTTGGAATGAATACAGCCCTGCCTGATGTAGGGGGTTTTCCGAAAACGAGGGAGAGATGTGCACATAAAAACACTCTGGTAAATCTACAAGGACCTTCAAACGCTGGGCATCATTACTGTCTTGGGCAAAATATAAAAACAACGGAAAATAAAGACTCACATGACAAAAAGGTTTGTAGTAAACCCTTTCAAAGACAAAATATATTGCGACTAATCACAAGAAGCCTTTTAAATGGGTGCCTATGAGATGTGTAAATGGAGGTATAAAATCATAAATATATGTATCTATTAACAGAGAGGGTACCCCCCCAAAATGTGTACACACTTTAATAGCCGATAGCTCTAGGTCCTATTACATTTTGAAAATAAAATGTATTTTTATAAACATTGTATATACACTGTGTATACATTTTTGGGGGACACCCTGTATGTATCTAATTAATACCTATTAGAAGAGGTAAACTTTTCTGTATCAAGCCCAGACACCTGGGGTTCCAACAGAGAAGTAAAACACCCCTTTCAAGGCCTAGCATTCCGCGGCGCCCCAATGGGTCACAAAGCTCTTCACCTGTCACTTAAAGATCATTTATACAACTCAAAGGATTTGTATCTTATTTTCAAGGGACGACAGTGCCAGATGGGTTATAATTCTAGGATCTATATATCGATTGGAAAGAAAACAGATCAATGATCCCCTATTGTGCTTCTTTTCCCAATAAACCCCCTCATTTTTCTCCCGGCGCCCCACTGTAAGCACACTTAGTTCTGAGTATTCGGACTGAATTCAGAAAGGACGGGGTGATTCGATATAACACGCGCGAAATCAGATCACCTTGCATCACAACAGTGTTCATTTCATCGATCTTTCAAATCCCCATTAAACATCTGCTTCGTGTGACTGTTGTCTACGTTCTCTCTACGTGTGACCAGATGCATTAGTGGTGTGCAGCACACAATCGGTCAGAGCGTAACAAGATAAAATGTTATGGATGGAGTCACCACCTCCAATCGCGGTTTTTCCCCCCAACACATAAGGTTATTTTTCTGTGCGGAAACATAGAATAATGAAGCCCAGAGCCAAGAGGAGAACAGCGCTCAGGCAATTTTGAAAATCTGATAGATGCTGAAATAAGGTCCTCGCTTTGTATTTAATTTGTAAGACAAGAAAATTTAAAAAGCACTGAAGGAGGGAATAAAATAAGAAAAGGTGATAATTCTACAAAGTTAAGTTAAAAATGTATTTCAGTTCACGTTTATAACTTCCTGTAGAAAATATGCACCAGTTCGATCACATTGACGAGACCGGGTCACACGACTTTGTATTAGAACTTAATACCGGGCCCCGAGGTGGAGCGCAGGCCTCAGATGAGAAACAATGTGAACACGGGAAGGAAACAGTGCTGACCAGGTAACACATGACACAGCTGAGCCTAAGCAGCTTAAATCATGGAGGGCTTGTTATTTGGATACTTGTATCTGGATACTTGTCATAAAGTATCCAGTGATTCCATGTAACAAACTAAGAATGTGATTCCTTTCCAGTCTCATAATTTTTACTTTCTTTACACATTTGGAAAAAATATAGAGACTTTATTTTAATTAATAAAACAAGGCCCAAGGATTCCAAGATGGGCAAAATATCCTGGAGTGTATTTCACTTTCCTGACGAATAAATTTCTATGCCCAGGAACCACCATATCTACTGTTCTCTCTATACAAAGGGACAAATAAAACAACCCCAACGACAAAATTTTGGATTAGAAGATAAAGTATTTTTCTTTATGATTTTGTGGTTTTCCAATATTCTCCTAATTAGTGGAAGTTATTTTAATAATTAAAATTATATCTTAGTAGAAACGTAGGTCTTGTTAAACCTCTTCTAGGAAAGACATTGACGTGATTTCCTACAACTGCCACAGGCTCCTCCCCGCCCGTTTGGTATTGTTTGCTAACGTATGATTTACCTCTTGGGCCCTTTCTCTTTTACTTACCCCACTCCCTTCTTTTTTCTCTTTTCATTTGGCTCTTGCTATAAAACAATTTCCTTACATTTTAATCCTCACATTGAGAAGCAAAGACAAAAAAAAACATGGGATTCTTAGATGGTGCTAGGAAATTACCGTTTAGGACTATGCACGTATACTATATTCCAAAGTAAAGAAATCGTTAATAATGGAAGACGAAAAAGGAACAGTTATATTACAGAATAAATCTACCAGGCTTACAAAGAAAACAAATTTGCAACAGCCACCTGCTGTGGAGATGAGGCAGTAATCTCAGCAGCGGGGAGTGAAAGGGGCCAGGAGAGAAAATACAAAAGCACAGACATTAAAAAAGTAATTAAAACACTTATCTCCATCGACATACGTAACGGAAAACACCCTCCGCCAGCCACCTAGAAACACGGGCTGGTGAGCTGCACGGCGGGAGAGGCGTTCCGGCCGCCACACACGCATTCTGCAGAGGGCGAGGCCCCCTAAGACCCTGCCCTCGGAGCCTTTCTAACGTGTTCATCACCAGCGCACGCAGCTCACACTCACCGTGTGGCATTAGTGACTTTCTCAAAGGTATTTTTAAAAATTGTACCTCTACATTTTTTATGCAAATACATTCTTAACTACAGGCACCGGCAACCCTCTTATTGGTAATTGCTCTCGTGACTTTTACAACTGTATCGTGAGGCTGAGGTGTTCTGCACATCAACAGTTTTATGCAATGATTTTTTAACATAACATGCATTTAGATAATGCACTTAAACGGTTTCCTTTAGAGCCAAGCTAATGTTAGCTACAGTCCTGAAATGCAAAGGGGTGAAACACAATCATGGATTTGAATTGCTCCAGTAAGCTCGGGCCCTCGCAGCTCTGCAAAGTGAGACAAGGCAAGCCCGAGGAAGCAAAGGCAGTTTTCAAACAAAGACCAGGCACCCAATGGGCCTGGAGACCCCCGAGGTGCTGGAGCTCCTGGCTCTCCCACCCCGGGGAGTCTCACCGCGTGCCCGGGAGGCAGTGCAGAGCTGCTGGGTCCCAGTCAGATGCCTCTCAGGGACTCGGAGTCTGTTACCTACTAGCTACGCGCTATAAGTACACAGCCAAGCTACTAAACTTTATTGACATTTAAAAATATATATATAGCCCGGCCGGGCGTGGCTCAGCAGTTGAGCGTCGACCTGGGATCCAGGCGATCGCGGTTCGATTCCCGGTCAGGGCACATGCCTGGGTTGTGGGCTCGATCAATGACTCTCTCATCATTGATGTTTCTGTCTCTCTCCCTCTCCTTTCCTCTCTCTGAAATCAATAAAGATATATTTAAAAATAAATAAATTAATTAAATTAAAAAAAATGAAGAGGCTGATCTTTTAAAAAAAATAAAAATTAAATTAAAAAATATATATATCTTTATTGATTTCAGAGAGAAGCAGGGAGAGAGATAAAAACATCAATGATGAGAGAGTCATTGATCGATTGGCTGCCTCCTGCGCACCCCCGACTGAGGATTGAGCCCAGGACCCGGGCATGTGCCCTGACCGGGGATTGAACCTCGATCTCCTAGATCCTAGGTCGATGCTCCACCGCGGAGCTACACCCGGCCGGGCCAAGCTGCCAGACGTTAAACCTCTGTTTCCTGATCTTTAAAAATAGAAGTTACAAAAATGCACTTCTTTATAGAACTGCTGCTGGGACACGTCAGCGTAACACAGCTACATATTGTTGTAAGTACTGAATTTTACAGGTGGAAAGAGCAGTTCACGTCATAGATCTTGGTTACACCACCGCGTCACTCTCTTAGCTGCAGTGATTTTCACAACGCTGGGTCGTTTCACCTTAATTGTGTATTTTCCTCTCACACTCAAATGATACATTTCTGTGCCAGTTCATCTTACTCTAAATCACAACTATAATTTTATAAATTTTACAAGAAAATACTTAATAGATCTTTTCCCCAAAAAATATGTACAATAAAAGAAAAATAAAGTATTTCCATGCCTAAATATACTTGGAATGTCCTCGCTGCCAGTGACTCGTGGCTGAGTAAGCGTCTTGGAGTTAACGTACGTTTCCAGGCATTCAGAAGCCTCCACAAGGTAATCGCTTCCCCAAAGACACGCTTGACGGACGGTCGTGGTCAACAATTTCAGAAACACGAGGTTGACTTCCTTGGGCCTGCTTGTTTATCCACAAAACAGGCAGATTCTCTGGAAGCAGAGTCGGAACCTCACCTCGGCCAGGGTTTTCAAGGCGCCCAAGACTATCGATAAAACGTGTCCTGCACACGTGCGCACTTTATCCTGTGTGCGTGCAGCGGGCACACGCTTTCCTGTCCGTTCTCCCAGGAGCCCGTGTCTCACGCGGGGGTAAGACGAACCACTCGCCGAGGTTAAATCAGTCACTCCGCCCCATTCACCCAGACGCCCTTCCAAGTCAGGGGGTGGGGTCGGAAAGGCCAGAAAGCGACTGATCACCACTCCTGCGGTCACTCGGCCACGAAGGAAGCGCAGTCGCGTCCGCACGCGCCCGTGTGCTGGTCCTGGTGGGAGGGGGGTAATAAACAGGCCTGACAGCCGGCCTACGGTGCTCACTCTGCTCCACCAGATTAGCTGTGTCGCCTTGAATAATCAGTTACTTAAATTTTAAGTTTCAGTGCCCGTATCTATGAAACCTGCCTGGAGGGAGATGAGATAAGATATCTCAGTAGCGTGATAATTGCGTCACGCAGTGGCTGGCGTAGGACAAATGCTAATAAGTGAATTGACTTTTATGGATTTTAAACTTTAAAAAATCCTATTATTTTTACACTTGTACTTTCCTTGATATTTAACACAGTTATAGCATAAAACACCATAACCGCCACCACAGCGATAACAGAACTACAGATAATTTATGTAAACTCGGTGGCAGATAAAATTTCCTTAAATATTAGCCACTAACCATACAAAGCGTGGCAGGTTCAAGGTACACTCATTACAATCTATTCTAAAACTCTGTTACATAAAAAAGCCAAACAAAAATATAGTCTATGGTGCTCCCCTTTTAGATCTGGACGCCAGCTGTGGTTTTTTCCCCTGTTCTTACCAGAGGACATGGGTATTGATTTTAGAGAAGGGGAGAGACGCCGATGTGAGAGAGAAACATCAGCTGGTCGCTTTCTGTACACCCCTGGACCGGGGATCAAACCGGCAAACCAGGCCTGTGCCCTGACCGGGAATCGAACCGGCGACCTTTCAGTGCCAGGACGATGCTTGACCAACTGAGCCTCTCAGCCGGGCCGGCCCGGCATCTTCCTGACCGACTGCAGATGCCAAACTGAGGTGCAGGGCAGGAAAATCACCTTTCTCAAGTCTTACAGCTAATTAGCGCCAAAGCCAGATTGAATCCACGAAAACTCTGACGTGCCGCGTTTCTTCCTTCGTTACGTAAAATACATACTGAGGACGGAATATACATCTTTACTATTAGAAACTAGAAAGGAGTTTCACCTAGTCTCTGAAAATGAAGCAGATAATCATCTGTGGGCCTTAAATTCTCTGAATGTTAACACAGTCGTTTTTATTCACAAGAAAGAAAAGAAAAAAAACATGCTTTAAAGAACTGTAGGTAATTATTCACACATCAGCCCACCTACGCTACGTTTGGAAGTGATTTTTAAGTAAACCCTGCCTCTTACATCTGCCTGACGCCTTGTGAAAGGATCTTCGAGCCTATTCATTCAAAGCCCAGATCTCCAACGACAACCCTGCCGTCAGCTCGCTTTCAGGAAAGGGTAATAATTAAAGCGTTATTTTTCCTCCCTTCCCTGCGCGTCGTGTGACCTATGTTAAATCAACTATCAAATTTTCATTCATTATTTCTACATGAAGGGTTTTGGCAGCTCAAAAAAAAATTATAAATCTTCATTTGTCAAATCGAAACTACACCTGCCCGCATGGCCGTCAGGGCTCATAGCCGCATCCTTTACAGATAGCGAAACGTCGCCAAGCCGCAGGGCCCGCCCCCCGCCTCGGGCGACCCTGGCATCGATCGCGTCTGTAACCTGTAAGTGCGCAGTTAGGGAGAACAGAAGGTAAGCGCCGCCCTCGTTAACCGAATCGAGCTGTGATGCCGGGGCCGGCTCCCCTGTGTGGCCCGTGATCAATTTTAATCTCCGGACCACGGATAAAAGAAGGCAGACCCCTGCTTCTGGATTCATCTTGAAAGAGATTATAGATTCGTCTGCCTGCAGCGGGAACCAAAGGTTTAATTGAACTCGCAGCCCAGGAAAAAATACGTCCGCGTGATCGTTCCTCCTCACGGCCCTCCCCGCGTCCAGGGCCCCTACTGACCAAGGGGACGCCGAGGCGGCACCCGCGACGGGCGAACAGGCAGGCGGCCTCTGCAGGCCCTGGGCCGGCTGACCACAGGAGGCGTGTGCGTGACACAGACTGTAGGTGCACCGCACAGTCACGCCACGGCGCCCGCAGGAGACCCACCTCCGCCTGTTGGTCTGTCTGTGTGACCTGTGTGTGTTTCAGGATTTGTAATAATAAAAACCGTGCAGCTTCATCAAAAAGACGAATCGCAGACATGTCTGGGCTCCTCTAAGGGTCGGAACCACTCCCGAGGACCAGCAGGTAGAGCTGCCCCGGGAGAACGGCCTCGCCCCTGCTGTCCTGTCTCCCTGACCTCACAGAAAGACAGAAGCCACCGAGCGTCCACCGGCGGCCGTCATCCGGAATGAGCGGGGCCGAGGGTCCGCCCATCAGCCCGCCCACCACCAAGCGCCAGTGTTTTTCCTTGAAAATTATGACCCCGTGGAAACGATGGAAATGCTGTCTCGGCAGCTCACGGGCACCTCCCCGAGTGCCCCGTGGTCCGCGACCGCCAAGGAAGGCGGCCTCCTAATGAAGTCACACAACGCACGTCGCCACCAAGCGGCGGATGGTATCCCACCCGCTTTAGCTTTCGTGTCCGCATGGAAAACGCCTCCCGAAACCCCAGGACAAACTGTGCGACCGCAATGGGGCCAGCTTCCGCTGCCCCGCCCTCCGCCACCCCGTGCGGGACAAGGCTGGGGTTTACCCCCAGCTTCCTTCCCACAAACGTGAACCTTGAAAACAGGGTCGGCCGAGGGCAAGACAAAACCACACGATGCTCGTCCATGAAGAGAGGAGGTCGACCAGTTGCCTCCTGTATGCACCTGGACCGGGGATCGAACCCACAACCCGGGTATGTGCCCTGACCGGGAACTGAACCAGTGACCTCTGGGTGCACGGGACAGTGCTCAACCCACTGGGCCGCACGGGCCGGGCTGTCTGTGAATTTCTGAAGGACAAGCCCCTGCTTTGGGCTTCTCTGCCCCCCACGCGGAGGGCGCTCAGTACGCGCCAGGCCAACGCAGGGACGGCGACCGCGGCCTTCGCTTGTCTGTTTCTCCATCTTTCTCAGCATCACAAAAGCAAGGTTCCCTGCCTGTGCGAATGACTCATCCTTTCTTTAAAATCCAAGGATCCGGGTGTAATGTTAGGGTAATGAGATTGAAAATTATTCTAAGAAGAAAATTATTATTCAAAATATTATCTCTTTGAGACGAGATGAGATTATCATTCAGGGACCAGAGGACAACACAGGGACCTCGGATGCTCGCCTATTATTCACACAAACAACTGGATGGGCTTCGAACCAAGACTTCCAAGCACAGCGATGTCATAAATCTAAGAATCACAAATGTTAATAACTCTCTCCCCACATATCAGCTGCAATTACTTAAGTGCTCAGATAACTGTAATGACTCAGTAAGTAGAGAATAGTTCACACAAAATGAAAAAAAATATACCTATATCCTAGGTGAGTGATGTGTGCAATACTGAACATCATAATTACCATTTTCCATTTCAATTTTTAATGCTATGGACAAAAAGAGAGCCCCAAGGATGAATGTTCTCCTGCTGCATTAAAATTCTCAAGTTTATTAGAGCAGAGATTTGTTCTAACATTAAGGCTATAAATATATCCTTTCCTTCCTTCTGTCTCTCTTTCCCTCCTTCCTTCTATTTGTGATCCAAAGACCCAATTCCTACATATTAATATGGTGCCTAAGTCTAAAGAAAAAGTCCACAGTGTTCAGTCGGTAACCCTCCCCCCATCACGTTCTTCACCAGAGCCCGAGACTAAGGCTCCACGGAAGTCAGTTTAGAAAACTACTCCACCTGAACACTGAGCCAATCCCTATTAAGATAGAATTAATGGGCAATGGGGTAACGACTTCAGAAAAATAAATCTTTACCAAGGTCTCAGACAACAAACATGGGGACTGTCCCAGGCCTGTTAACCTGTCCCCTTTGAGAGTCGGCACTGACAAAAAGGAAGGAACCTGAAGTCAGGCTCTCAGCGCAGTTCCCAGACCCCGCAGGCTTTGAACACAGGCAGCCAAGGGATTCGGCAGTAAACACGGGCCCGAATCCAGAGATGCTCAGAGCCCCTGCTCTCAAGCCGGGCACCGTCCCTGGGCCGAGAGGGGCACAGCCGCCTGGAGCCCAGGGCTTCTGGCTTATGGGCCAGGACTTAGCTTTTCTCAGTGAACCCGACCAGGTCACAAGGCTGCGCTACACACAAGAAGTAACAAAGGGCCGGGAACGTCGGAGAACGTGTGTTCTGGGTCTCCATTCCGCGACGCCAGTAAGTCACTGCGATAAAGATGTTTTTATTTATCTTCATGATTTTCATGTTGTTTATATTTGGTGTGTAATTTACTCCAGACTGTAACTGGGGACAATATATCACATCGCTGATTTTTTGTTTTGTTTTTTTTTAATATAAGGATTATATATACTAGTTTATTTCACACGGATTGGTAATTTACAAAATTTAATGTTCTATAAAATGTAATCAATGGTTTGGTTTCAGATCAATTAGGTAGTTATAACATCTAATCATTTCCTCTAGAATTGCTAGAGATGCCTAATAAAATTATTCCTACTTCAGACAATTTGCACCAAATTATGCTCAAGCATCTCACCTATATCAAGCTGTCAATGACCCGTTTATAATCACGGTGCGCTTCTCTTTCATCGATGTTCCTCTCTCTCTCTCTCTCTCTGTCTCTCTCCCCCTCATTAAAATCAATAAAGAAACATATCCTCAGGCAAGGATTAAAAATATGTGTATATATACAGACACTCTGGATGGCTACCCTGGGTCACACTCAGCGTCCAGGGGGACTCGGCTGCATCACTGTCCCAGGGACACACAGGTCATTCCCCTTAAAGCTCTGTTACGATGGATGTTTCCAGACCCATTGTGAATAGACTTAGATTTTTTACTGGCAACATAGTGCCCTCTCCTGCGGTGGTCAGTGCTCCCCCAAATTTGTTGAGAGAAGCCAATAGGAAACAATGCTCGAAGCTCTCGTCTGGGTTGCAATTATTTTAAAATGTCAACGACACCAACGTAACTTAAATGAGAAAACAATTATGAGAGTAATGGGAAAACTCATGCAAATACCCAGCTACTTCAAGGACTCTAAGATGGTTTTAATCTCGATTTAATCTGGAAGGGAACACCCCCAGTGCCCACCATCCTTACCCCAAAAGACAGAGAAAGCAAACGGTGACTTCCAAGCAACTCCAGAGCTCCGCCACCTGACCGCGTTCCATTCTCTCCCCTATTTCCACTTCACTCTAAGCCGGCGGATGTGATGCACACATCTCCCAGCACAAACACCAGTCTCCTCGCACAGCCTTAAAACGGCGACCAGCCGTTAGCAGTCGCCTGACGCGAGCAGCTGAAGGGACCCAGCCTCGGCGCAGCTTCCACATTAGCCTGACGATTGTCATGAAGACACGGAGAGGGAAGCACTGGGACGGTTATATAATTTTTGAAATTCCTCTCATGTGCCAGGTATTTTCTAGGTGACTTAACATCCAATACCCACAGCATCTGGGCAAAACATATTATAATAATTTTTAGTTTAGTTGAGAGATAAGCGGAGCTTAAACAGGTAGGTGGACACACCTTTCCGAGGTAAAGCATCGGGCTCAGGGGCAGACGCGGGGTGTGGCGGGACCTGGGTCATAACGTGAGCATTTACTGGTCCTATCTGCACATAACAGACGGACAGAAAACAGTGCATGTGAAAGGGGAGCGATCTCTGTGCTCCGACACAGTCAGCAAAGTCGTCAGAATATGAGCAACACCGTCATTTATGTGGGTCTTTTACGTTTTCTTATTTGCCTGTAAAACGGGGATAGTAGAATCCACACCCCGGGGCTGTGAGCGCTGAACAAGCTGATAGAAATACGCTGCGTAACACAAATGTCACCTTACCCTTCACATTTTAAGACACTTTGTCCACAGGTTTTCCGTGCACTTTCCTTCCTTTTCCCGTTTCCCTTCCTTACCCTTGTCTGTCTCCCTGGGTGGTGTTTCCTGAGCTCCTTCGAGGGCTCTGTCCCTCGCTCCCTCCACGGCCTCCTCCCGGGCCCGCCTTCCTCTGAGCGTCCGGCCAGCGCCTCTCCTGCAGCTCCGCGCTCCCAGGGCCCGGCCGCCGCCCCTCCAGGACCTGGCCGGGAGCTTTGTGCTTCGTCAGCTTCAAGCTGCTCTGGAGGGAGTGTTGGCTGATTTCTCAGCTGCAGCACGGACTTGGCGGGTCTTATCTTCTAAACGTGTGAATAATTCATTTCAGGTCAAGTTTGTGCTACCAGAAACTTTTACCAGGAAATAACAAGTTTCTTTATCCCCAGTAAGAAAGTGTAAGGTTCGGTGGTAATAGTGGTAAGCAACTGATTAATAAAAGATATGTTCTTGGCAGAAAGGCAGACGCATCCCACCCGGGCGCCACGCTGATTTCGCTGCTGTTTTTTGATGGGAGTGAAGGAAAGGATCACGGTGGTGATAGAACGTCTTGCCCTTTGCAAAGCCCATCAAGAGCAGCGCTGTCAAAAGCTTCAAGAGACAAGCCTGGCCTCCCTGGGACACTGATACTCCTCTGTCTCCATGAGTTTCATGCTAGATTCTCTAGTAACTTAAATAATCGATGAATTAGAGGCTCTTGAAGAAACAACAAAAGTGAGTAGGTCACGGGCCTCTGTGAGAAGCTTATTAATTCTCATTCGGCTAAAACCACTCCTAGTGTGGGTTATGGGGATCCTAGAAGGATGTCCCAGTCACTTCAAAGTGTCACTGCACTGTCCCAGGACTTGGGGGCATTCTGTTGGTCACTCCAAGTCCCAAGAAGTAATGGATGCAAAACCCAAAAGGGCACAGACTGTCTTCTGATGGGCAAAACTGAAAGTCCAGCACACCACGGTCAAGCCAGCTTGGAGCACAGTTTATTTCCCCTTGTCAATCCCAGCAAACCCCATTTGTTGCTGGCATTTCAACCAGCAAGATTTACTGAGGGTGAGACGTCAATCTTGGGCCTTGTCCCACCGTGTCCCAGGTCAGCGGGCAACCAGAGTGGTCATTCTAGCAAGTGGCCTTTGCAACCACGGGCGCTTGTGTGAAACCAATCGGAGACATGATTTATGTTGACAACACGCAAGAGCAGCGCAAATGCATGAAACAATAACGAGATGGACAGAAACAAACACAAAAGGCGCTTCTAAGAAATGTTCTATTTAACACGAAGTCGAAGGAGCCTTACGCATAAAAATAGATATGAATTAATAATTTTTCTATGTTTTATTCAGGAAAAAGGAGACACATACAGCACTAAAATGTAAAGAAAATGGGAAATAGAATTTTCTTGAAACCTAATTTTCAATTTTTGGGCGAATGGTCTGTGAAGATTACTAAACAGAAACCTCATTTCAGCTGGGGGTGGGAGGCCTGCAGGGGGAGCTCTCATGCTGGCCGCTGGCTGTCAGTGCCCCAGAAGGGAAGAGGTGACTCTCCGTCTCCCACAGGAAGCTGGTTTTCTGCTCTACTCCTCCAGGGGGAAGGAGGATCTTCTCCTCGCCCGGCAACAGCGCAGCCAATGAAGGGCTGTTACAACTCAGCCAATGAAAAGTCACCACACTTCCAACAGAGGACAGCTTCCTCCAATGGACTCTTTGCTTACAACGGCCCCTCTGAGCTCCCCTTTTCTCTATAAAAGAACCTGCTTGTCCTTGGTCCTCTGGAAGAGTCCGCGGTGTGTCCTTAGACTGCACCTCCCGAGTTGTAATTCTTTGTTGTTCCCGAATAAACCCATTGTGCTGGAGAAGTATCTGGCTGGCTGTTACTTTAAGGTCAATAGCCTTTTAAAGTTATGAGAGTGGGGAGACATTTGTGGAGAGATCTTTATAACGGCAGAGGGATAAAAAATTCAGAGGAACCATAACATTGAAAAGAGACACAGTAAGAATATTGGGAGCATTTTATGGATAACACAGTTCCAGTTTTTTGAAACGATTTTTAAAGACCCCTTTGAAATTGAGATTTGAATTATACATAAAGATAGCCACAGGGTTGGACTTCCGAAATCCCATACCACCCCGCTCAATTGTAACCTAAAAGTAATGCCAGGAGCGCATAAGCCTAAGCCCACGGAACTTCTCCCACTGTAAAAATAAGTAATGTAACAGGGAGCGAAATGAAAAGAGCTAGCAATGCGTCCCCCCCACTCCCGCCCCAGCACATGAAGCAGGTTTTCATAAGGAAGCCCTGGTCATCAATCACTCCCTCATTACCAGCCCGTCATCTGGGCCTCGGCTAAATGGATTCTGGCCGGCTGCCACGCTAAATGTTCAATGAAACATCCTCAAGGCTCTCTACAAGTTCAGCTGAAGTCGCACATGCCATACATCAAGGAGGGACGTTAGCGTTATCATAGCCTAATAAATAGTGCCGTTCTGGCGATGCAATCCTGGGTTCTAGAGCCGCCTCCCAGCCCCGGTGTTATTCTGCTTAAGTGAACAGCCTCACTGTCTCCTGTGAGGTTAATTTCGTGATAAATGCAGGTAGACAGTCAGTCATACTACTGTAGACAGACAGGTACGCCGTCCACCTTGCTCAAAAGCTAGACAAGAATGAGAGTGACAAAATATTTTAATACACACCTGCAAAAAAACAAGGCTGACTCTCTTAGAATGTTAGTCATACATGTCCACGGCCATTCGTCACTGATGTCTGACTCTCCCTGAAAAAGTTGTAAGTCAAATAACGGCCCCAGCGTTCTTTAGGACTCTCACAAGTTCAGCTGGTGCAGGTGCTGAGTGGTGCGTTGTTTACTGAAATGGTTGCTTAATGTCACAGGTAGAAACGGTAATCCCAGAATTTTAAATATATGAACAGGTATCATTACTTTCATTTGTATAAGCTTTATGGCTAGGGTTGAAAAGGGACTTTTTTTTTTTTTTAAGGTGAAATGTACAAAACTGCTTCAGAGCAGTCAACACTTTCCAATTGCTGGGTTCTCTTAGTTTGGGCTTTAAAGCCTCAGGATACAGACAATATTCACATCACTAAGAAAAATGTCCCTGGCGTCTCTCCAGGTTTAAAAAAATGCAAGTCATTCTAGCACAAAGGGGTCGGCGTGCTTTCCGACACCACCAGATTTGCTCCATCCACTCAGCCTTCGCTGGTTTTCAGACGAATTACAGGCTTTTGATTAAGAGCTTCAAAAAAAAAAAAAAAATACTATTTAAGAATCTAAAAATATAAAAGTGACCAACAGAGGTCTTTGAAAGACCAAGAATAAAATGGGAAGGTTGAGAAACACTACTTGAAAACGCAGTGGGTGGGCATTTTACAGAATTTCACACTGGGGGCCAACGTGGGCTCCCACATTTCCACACGGGTTCCAGAATACAGCCAGGGCAAAGCCGGCTCAGGTGGGCTGTGGTGCAGATCCCAACAGCAAGGCTTCTGGGGGCAAGGAGGAGCCCCTCGGGACCAAGTCTAACCTCCTCCTCGAGTTGCGGTCACCTGGAATTCCTTCACGTGGAGAGAAAGGCTTTCAATCTATAGCTAGAGATCAAGGGCTGAACATGCAAATAACCAGGGAGCGTTCAGTCCATGCTCTGTTTATGCAGACGGAGAGTTCAGGCGAGTGAAGGGGCACCGGGCACCAGGAGAGAAACTGGGGAGAGCGATGCCTCCGAGGAGGGAGGTCAGGGGGACCCAGCCTTCAGGCCCAGGCTACCTGGGGCCCTGGTCCCACCCTCAGAAGGCACTGGCCTTGAAAGACACTGCTCCGGGCCTCCAGGGCGTGGGAGGTCAGAGGTGGCCGGGCTAGGCGCCCCCCTGGAGCCTCTTCCTTGGCTAGTGCCCCATCCTAGGATGTCATGTTCCCATGCCACGGGCTGGGGGTGGCCCCGGCACAGCCTGTTGGGGTAGGAGGTGGCTGTCCTACTTACTTCCTCAGCTCCTGCCCCGTGGGATTAAGTTGAACAATATAATTAGTGACCCCGGTTCAGGGCCACCGGTATCATTCCTACCCAAGGAATGGATTTGCTTACAAATTGCCTTGAAATTATTTTCCAGCTCTTAAGTGCAGGGGTGTGCTTCCTAATCAGCAAGCCTGGGGTTCCTCAAGGGCAGGGGATGTGTCCATTTAAACTGCAGCATGCTCAGTGTCTACCGTGTACAAGTAGAATGCTTTCAGAAGTAAATGTCAAACAATTTAAAAGACACTGACATTACCGTTGACTCGACTCAACGGGCCTCAAGTTGAAATTGTCACCTATCCCATCCACTAATGTGTCCCTGACTCCGTTTCTGTCATAAAAGCAGTGAAACAGGCCCCTTCAGCATCATTTTTGCTTCTTTCGGAAGCCAAAAGAGTAGCTGGGACTTGGCTCTGTGGAGGGTGCTGGCCAGGGTATTTTAAGGACAGTTTAAGAGAGGTGATGGCTACTAAGGATCAATTTTTTCATTGCTTCGGTACACACCTGTCTCAATCTATTCAAATACTTTGAGGAAACACGAACCTCGCTGAAGGATTCTGTGAAAATCCATGAGAAGGACCCTTCTGAGAGCGTGGGGTGTAGAAAAGGGAGGGGAGGGGCTGTGCTGAGAAGCCCCGGGATGGGGAACGTGTCTGTCCACACGTAACGCCGTCTGCGCCCAGCACCGTGTCTGAACTTGCCTCGGGAGCCCTTGGTTTCAGGCTCAGCCCACGGCCCTCACCTGACACTGAATATTAATGGTGCTCCCAGGAAAGGCTGCTGGCTCTGTCCCTCACTTAGGTAGCACAGTGGTTTCCGTCTGGAAGGCAGAGAGGTAGGAACTCGAATCCCAAGGATAACTTTTTTTCCTGATTTGCATGTTTTTTATTGATTTTATTTTTATTGTTGAAAGTATTACAGGTGCCCCCGCCCCCAGGCCTCCTGTTTCAAAAGGCCTGTTCCTCCTGAGCCTGCCCAGATCAGCACGGGGAGGGGCAGGGACACGAGCTGGGCGCCCGCCTCCTCTGGGGTCTGCGCCTCCATCCTGGCCCTGAACTGCCGCAGGAGCCGGGCCTGGCTGGGCAGGTGCGGGGATGTGCCAGAGGTGCCGAGTTGCCTGGGGCAGCCGCTTTCTCATAAAAAGGCCGACCCTAAGCTTATCAAGTCCTTATTATTGACGACATGGGTTAAGTGGCTCAGAGAACCTTCCTACCAGGAGATGGTATCCTGATCGTTCAATATATGCTTCAGGAGCTGTAGGCACCTACTTGACGCCAAAGAACAGCCGCTGGACACGACTGTGTTGCTCCACTGCCAGTGTCTCACGGCAAAGTGTGTCTTAACCAAACAGATGAAGCAGAAAGAACAGACTCTGAACACTGTGGACCGGCTCTCCCCAGTTACATTGTGGGGCATCAATAAAGTTTTTACACGATTTAATTCTGGTCTCCGCGAGCACACCATGAGTCTGCCTATTCTCAGGATTGCTGCAATGATTTAGGGAGACATTATGTGTGACGGGTGCACACAAACTAATAGATGCTCATTCCTTGCCCCTTATTGGTAATGCCATTATTGTGAAATAAATGTGTGCGTTAAGTTAAAAATAATATCCTATTATCTTCTCTTACCTACTGCCCCATGGCTCGGAGACTGAACAAAACGACCGCACTGTACGCAAGATCAACTGCTATTTTGTGCATGTGTACTGGGTTGCTTCCTCCCGTGATGTCTTTCTCTTACCTATTATTTCAATTACGGAAAAACAGAAATTGCAAGCACTGGGTGGTTTAAAAAACATACATAAGAAACAGTTGAATTTTCTGAAGGTTTAAAAAAAGTCTCCCTTTCTAGTGATCAGGATAGTACTGTGCTCTATCCAAGAATCAATGGCCTCGTTAAAAACAAGACGGCCGTCTCGCAAGGTGTCTATGAAGCCGGGCCCTTGACTTTCAGTGGCACACGTGTGTGTGTTTAACTTCACCTAACTGGTAGGTAAACAGAGAAATAAGATTTCCAGCTATGACAATGATTCCAAAGATCTCATTGTTAATTTAAGAAGCTCACGGGAAGCTCGAGATCCACTAAAAAAAATATGACCCTATTAGAGCTGCAAACCCACAAATGTGCCGCGAGACCACCCCGCACGTCCCTCTGCAGCCCACGGGACTTCTGAGTGACGCTGACAAGGCCAACGGTCAGCGGCAGCCGGTTCTCAGTCTCCTCGACCTTGTGAAACGGGGGCAGCGAGACTGATTTTACCACCTCACACGTCAGGAGCAGTGGTCAAAACAAAAGCACCCCAGGGCCAACCAGTCGTCAGAGCGGACACTGTCCAATCTGCACGTTCACCTGACTCGCCCAGGTCGTACATCTGCGAGCGAAGTCAGGTTAGGGGGGGACTTGAGAGTGTCCAGTCTACACATTCTTTCTGTTGTTTTTAAGAAGAACCCCTAAGCAGGGACCAGGCCACCGTCCAAGTCCTCTGGTCGCGTTTAACGACTTTTGGGCATCGCTTTCAGCTGCTCGAGGAGGCATTTTTGCGTGTTTGTTTTCTGTAGAAGATTATCGGAGTCTCTAATTGCCCCGGTCCCGTGGGGGCCTCCCTGGTCCACGTGGAGATGTCAGGACACAGCCCGAGTGCGCAGCAGCTGCCACCACCTTGGGCGCCTGGCCCTTCCCGTGAGCCACGCATCAGGGAACTTTTCCCTGGAGAACAGAACAGTGACTTTTACAGAAAAGCCGCGGAGGCCGACACGGCGACGGCAGAGCGCGTGGCTCACGCCGGACTCTGCAGCTGCAGCTCCGGGGCCTGAACGTCAGTGTGGACGTCTCGTTTCCCTCGCCTGCTCGGACCTGGCCGGTCGGTCCCGCCAGGAGCTGGAGGCCGGCAGTGGGCCCCTCACTCCAGACGCTCATCGCGGAGCCCATCCATGCTTCGCTCCCGCTGAGAGGGAAAAGGGAGGTTAGCTTCCGACCTGCTGCTGTGACGGGCGGGCGGCCGGGCCTAAGAGTCGCGTGGGACAGCTTCGCCTGTGCCCAGCCTTGCACTGGGACAAACGTCCTTCATTTGGACACAACTGACTGGGCGGCGATGGGGGCCTGAGGCAGGTGCCAACCTCTGGCCCACGCTCCCAGAAACCCCCCGCAGCCCCCAGCGCGGATCTGGCAAGATCTGCCGCGCCGGTGAGAGGCTCCTGGAGACTCGGCCGGTCGCACCTCTAAAGGCGTCGAGAAAAGCGGACATGCAGATGAAACAAACATGTGAAAGGGCCTCTGGCCACCAGGGAATGGAGCGGGTCACTCCTCCCGGTGACTTCCGGTTCCCACGGCGCCTGGAAACGGCTCCTTTCCTGCTGGCTCTGAGCCACCTTTCCTGAGCCGGACGCAGGGGCTCTGCCAAGACCACCCCCGAGGGCAGCGGACGCAGGGGCTCTGCCAAGACCACCTCCGGGGGCAGCAGCAGCAGCAATCACGTCTGAGTATTTGCTGATCCCCAAGGTCTACAGAACGGGGGGATTTGGACTGGAAAATCCCACGCTCCCCCACCTCTGAGACGCAATAAGCAACGTGCAGTGTCAGAGCAGCGCCGAAAGGTCACGTTCAGCCCCCCCCCCCCCCGGGGCTTTCTACCCTGTCCACCCCTGGTTAGCGGGCTCCGCGAGCGGCAAACGCCTGCGCGGGCACATCAGATGGTAACGCACCAGAGAGGGAAGCCTACCACCTGCCCGCCACCTGCCTCGGAGGGAAAATATTTTACAATTACATTCTGGAAAGTGCAACACATCCGCGTGGCTCAGAGATAAGATATAAAAAGCTGTGGTGTGAAAAGCCTCCCTTTACTGCTTCTGCCCTGCTTTAAGGTTTTTGGAGAGCTTTGTGCTATGAATGTTTTATACAGACACGAGAATAGTCACATTGCACCTGTTTTTTACTTAGATGACAACATGCACTGTTTACACCAATTTCTCTCGCTTTACTGGCCCATCTCAGAGCTCTTTCCTCATCAACATGTCAAGATCTTAGATTTTTTTAAAGCTTCCCCATATTCTAGGGTATTATCCGAACATCCTTCATTTCTCGGCTATTAGCTAGTCTCTCTCAAGGGACGTTTGGGTTGTTCCTAGTACTTGGCTACGACAAACCACCCGCAGTTAACAGGCCGGCAGACCACCGCCGCCCACGTGGGAAGTGATTTCCCACAGGTGGGTCGGGGGCTTCACCCCCACCGTCCTCGAGCGTCTCTTCCCGCACAGCCCCACCCACAGTCCGCCGGTCCCACGACGAAACGGTACCTCGATGGAGGGTTGACTCGCGAGTTTTCTATTATGAATGGAGTTTAGCATCTTTCAGCCGTTGAGGGGTCCTCTTTATTTCCTTCCCTGGGGCACGGGGTGTCCTAACGCAGTGTGGGGTGCGGGACGCGAATGCAGCTTTAGGGCACAGGCGCCCCGGCTCTATCCATCCACGCAAGGCATCGTTTGCTTTTCCACGCATTGGCTGATACTGCGGGGACACACCGTTCCGTTCACCTTGGAAAACGGGGAATATTGACGAAGGTCCCCACCTGGGCCATTTCTTTCCACCTCCATCCGGACGACCCTGCCTTTGGGACCTGGGAGGCCTGTGGCTTGTCCGGGGCGCCGACTCATTTTAAGGATGGAGCGAACCAGAAACCAGACAGCGTCCTGTACGTATCCTGAATTCTGATCTACTGAGTATGCCCTGGATCTGTTTTGTTTTACATATGTTATATCCACATAATTAGGAAGGAGAACATCTCTCCGCACGCGCTTTGATGTTAAGGAGGTTAGGCGACATTAATATTTGACATCTTAGCAAAAGGAGTTTCCAAGAAAACTCCTAAATCTGGGAGGTTTATATTTTTGTGTGTTTGCCTACATATTTCAGTTTAACAGAGGAAGCAATGTTTAATCTTTCGTTAATTGGAACTGTAATTATTCAGCCCCGAGAAGTCAATTTGGTGAAGATTTTCAGTTACATAAGGAGCTCTCAGGATGATCAGGCCTCTTTCCACGTAAACACAGATTTGTAAGTCAGCAAAAAGGACGAGGGACATATTCCTGACAGCGAAGGTTAGCAAATTCTAGAAAACAGAAAAGACTGTAGAAATTCTTTCTGTAAATGTTGCTAAGTCTTCTTCATATTTCTTGTTCTAGCTGTGATTTTGTTGGCACAGGTATAAGTTACTTAAAATATGTTCCCTTCCCTACTTTGAATGTTTCTGTGGCTGTAAACAGCAATGTGTTTAAATCCAATCACAAGGCAATTAGTCAGATATTTCTATTTGCTAATAAAAAGGTGGCCTTTAAATTTTTTGCCATTTCCATGGGGTCAAAACTTTGAAAATTGCACATGCGACTATAAAGTTCCATGATAGTTTTTAAAAACATATTTTCTTTCATATAATTTAGCTTGCTCATGATGGTGATCATTTTTTTTTCAATCCCGCTGATGAGAAGAGCAGGTTCCTCATAGTTACAACACCCAACTTGGCCGCGATGCTTTTTCGGTGTGAGTTACACAAGCAGCTGCTTCTCACAAACCACAGAAGGCCTCAACGCGTAACTCTCCTAGTGGGTTTAACCCGTTGTGACTTAGTATCAGGTGACTAGTAACTTGTAAGAATTTTAAGTCTTATTTTCTGAAAACGATCATTTAGTATACGTGGGATGTAAGTTAACGACACTTATAGGAAAAGTATGGCCCTAGCCGGCGTGGCTCGGTGGGCTGGGCCTTGTCCTGCGCACCAAACGGTCGATGGTTTGATTCCCGGTCAGGCCACAGGCCGGGGTTGGGGGCTCGATCCCCAGCAGGGGGTGTGCAGGAGGCAGCTGATCAGTGACTCTCTCTTATTGATGTTTCTCTCTCTCTCTCTCAAATCAATAAAAAATATTAAAAAGAGGAAGATTTTTGCCTGAGCAAGTGAATGATTGATTCAAGGTGTGTGTCCACGTGCACGCGCTGGAGCTCCACAGCAGAACTTTATATAGGCCCACTTCCATCGCTGCATTCCACCATTTATCAAAGAACTAAAAACAGCTCGGTCACAACGTGATAGGCCGTTCAAATGTCCAGCTGCAACGCTGGCGGGGACCATCCTTAGCTCTGAGTGTCCGATGACCTCACCGCGCCAACCTCGTCTCTCTTTGGGGGCTGTTGTCTTAAGTGCCCGCAGTGTATTCATCTTTATACATAAAACATACGCGCGTTTTAATAGTCGTATATGATGCGAAATGTGAACATTTAGGGGGTGTCACGGCACATTAAGTTTCACCCTCATTTACGTCCGGGATGATAGATGCCGGAACCCCAGCCGAGGCGGTTTTATGAACCAGCCAAATGATTTGTATTCGGAGCGGCAGTAAGTCCCCGTGACAGAGTGTGCTTGGACAAAAATGCCGGCTCCTGACACCTCCTTTACCAGTAATGTGTTTTCATTTCTCACGTGCTGATCTCATTTATTTTATTCGGGCGCGCACACTTAAATCTGCGAGATACCGCGAGCTGCCAGTGCCTGGGAAACAATAAATCACTGCCCGCCGGCACGCTCACCTGCGGCAGGCCTGCCGCCCACGCTCATTAATCAGCGCCATCGGTCCCGTCGGGGCCCGTGTTCAACAGGAGACGCGCCTCTTCTGAGGCCTGGCTTTCATTCACTGCTCAGTCCCTGACCCCACGGAGCTCGCTGCTGGGGTTTTAGGAACACGAAACCTCCTACGGCGCAGCAGAGTTTTACGGCAAAACCCCTAAATGGTGTCACACTTTTGTGAGTTCCGTGTTGCGCTATCCTGAGCTAAATCAAACTGGATATCTAAAAATGGCAAATACATGCAGTCATAACATCCATTTGAAAATAGAGCCACAAAAAATAATAAACGTAGAGTGTAAACTGTGTTTCTATGAATATATTTAACACGCCAAATTTCGGGGACACAGAGGCAGGGGTATACTTTTAAAAATGTGAGCTGGAGCAATTTCATTTATTTCAGGAGACAATGAAGGGCAATTTGTCTGTCTACAGTGATTTTTAAGCCCATGAAAAGAAATTGGAACAAATTTAGAGATAAATGTAAAATCTTTCCCCATTTTTTCTCTTCTCTAAGGAAATGTATGGGAGAAAATGAATCAACCTGTAACACGAGATAGATGATCGTATGGATCATGAGCCACTGGAGACGCCCCATAACATCCTTATGACCAAAAGAAGAGACGACTGATGTAAACGGCATCTTTTACTGCCTTAAAATAGCCCAATAATGCAGGTGCGGCAAACACAGGATTTCAGCAGCCAGGGTCATCCTCTCGCCCAAAGCACGGCTCCTGCTACTCATCTCTGACTATCAAACCCCGAACAGTAAGACGTCGCAGCCAGCGATCACCTCGGCGTCTCATGGCCCAAGGAATCAATGAACTGGAGGTAACCGTGCAATTAACCACAGAGAAAATGCTTTATAAATATCTCACTCCATCGTCAACACCATCTGTAGGGGTCACTCACGAGCCCTCTTCCGTCAAGGTCTGGCGCTGAAGCCACACCTTAGGGGTGCGGTGCGGCCCCCTTTCCCAGTGCATTTGCAACAGACACGATGCCAGTTTGGGGGACGTCGCTTTCCAGATGACGATCTGGGGGCCCACAGTCCGTGAGGAAGGCTACACGCTGCCGTGACTTCTCTCAGGAGCCGTCCCGCTGCAGCTGTTTGCAGGGTGACTCTCCTGAGCGCGAGGGGCTGAGGCAGGACCCTGGGGACCTCAATCCCGAAATCCACCGCTTCTCCACCGCCTCCGGGATAAACCCAAACTCCACGGACGTCTCAGCCTCCCGTGGGACCTGCATCATTTAGTGACTCCTGACGCTCACCCCTCAGCACGCATCGCAGGACCGCGCCACGCCGTATCTGTCAGCTTCCGAATTCATTCTGTTCCTTCAAGCGTGTCACCGTGGACCCCGTCTTTGCCGCCCGTCATGGGCTCGTTCCATCTTCTCTGACAGAGTCCCAGCCTCCGAGGTGGAGGCCCCGGCCCTCCAGGTGGTCCTCTCTGTCCTTTAGGACACTAATTGTCTTTCCCCAAAAACCCGATGAGCTTCTCTGGGAAGAAGTTATGCCTGAAACAATCACTGAATCTCCAGGGACCAGCACAGTGCCCGGACCAAGAATAATTGTTAAAAATATGACGAATAATTGAATAAAATAATGGAAATGGGTAAAAGTTGTCTTTCGTGGTCAGGGCTCCAATCTCTTACATGGACCTTGATAGTTTCCTGTCCTTACATTTCATGAGGTCACCCCCGAACCCCCCAACACACACTTTTCTCTCGTGGTTCCATCTCTTCTCCTCTGTTCCCGCACCCACAGCTGCCTGGAGTTCGGGGCCTTGAACCTCTGAGTAGACTCGGCCGGGACACCACGGTGCTCCCCGGGCCTGGGTCGAGCTTGAGGGTGTCGGGTCTGCTCGGTCCCGTCTCTGCAGCCATCTGCTTTGGCAAAGTTTCACTGTTGCTTCCTTTCCTGGCCTCTTTTCTCTTTGGAGCTTTTGACATTTGAAAAATCCTGTTGCTTTTATTTTAGGGGCACTTCAGGATAGGACAGCGGGATATGCTAGCAGTCGGCCTGACATTTTCAGACGGAAGTCTCACTGGACTAATTATAAAAGTAAGAATTTCCATAGCTTACTTTGTGTTAATACTTGGGGAACTTCTCTAGCTTCTTTTCAAAAGACTGACTAGAACCAGAAAATGTGCTTGTGGGTGTGACTTTTCTTTCTTCCATTTACTTTCCAAGCAGGACCTTGAGCCAGGTTTCAGGCTCCGCGGTAATGCCTCAAGCCTGTTGCATTAACTGTGCCCGCGGCACGTCCCCTGTTCGATCGGCGCAGCTGTAAGCGAGACGCGGGGCAGACAGAACCGGCCCCGGCTTCCTGTAGGCGCCCGCCCACGAGGAATTCTAGAGCATTAAAACGTGTATTTGTAAATTAAATTTCTAAATTTTAACCTAGGCAGTCTCACCCTTGTGACCTTTGAAGATGTCAATACTGTATCTAAGCAAACAGAATATAAAACCAAATTACCTCTGTTACAGTGTCGGGGCTCCTGTCAGTCAATGACATCACATCCTATTGCCATTACTGAGGGAGCAACTGGTTTTAATTCTAATACACTAGATATAAATGAACAATGCATCTCGGTGTGGTCCCAGATGTTTTCCTAACAAAGGAACAACAGGTGTCCGAAAAAATCAGCTTATACTGCATTTTTCTCTTAGTGGGATCAGAAAACCGGTAGGAAAACATTGATAATATATTCCAACTGGAAATATCTTTATCATGTAACTCATGGGGAATATCGAAGGCTCGCTGTTTCCTAAATTCTTCTCAGACCATCTATTTATATCACCACTCTCTCAATCATCTAACTACAGAAACTGGCTAAATACGATTATTCCTGAATAATGGTTGAAACATACAGTGATGCTTTTGAGTTTCACACGAAAACTTGAAAATGTTAAGGCCAGCTCGTCACTGAAACATCCCTTAGGGCCACACCCAGGGGGTTCTTCAGTCGCTTGCTCCTGGTCCTAAGGTCCTACCTGTTTCATTCTGCAGGTGGTGCCCGCAGTTGGCATCAAGCGGAGCAGAAAGACGGCTGGGAGGGCCTCCTGCCTGGCTATCCCAGAATTCAGTTCCTGTTAATGCTCTATTAAGCATTTCAATTAGTTATGTTTACTTTTAGTTTTATGAATTAATCTTCTCTACATATCTAAATATACATTTCCTAATGAGCTTTAATATTCAAGGAGATAAATATGAGAAAGTACTTTGAAACCAATTATAGGAATAATCTTATGTAACTTGCAAATGCTGATCAAAATACATCATTTCAATAATGCTGATGCTGGGATAACAGAGCTATCTTTGGTTGAAAATAACTGTTTGGACTGTTAAGATAATGTGAGGTTTTATCCTATGTACACAGAGAGTAATTCAACATTAAAAACCCTACGCTACAGGAATTTAGAAGCAAAAGACTGTATAATGCTAATAGCTAGTTATTAAGTGGTCACTTATTTCCTGATGTTCTCATTAAGGTTTGTGATTTCAAACCATAAGGAAAAAGACCAAAGCGTTGAGATCTAAATATCAATTACCGGATCCATCCTTCGCCCAACTTCAAGCTCTAATCACCTCTCCCCTGCCTTGCCTAACAGCTGCCCAGCTGGCTCCCACGTGTCCAGGGCTGTTCCTCTGAAATTCATCTTCTATCCAGAGAGACTATGGTGCTTAAAACCTTCCCATCTGTTCTCATATTCGACCCAGTAACAGCCCACGTTCCCGAGCAGGCCACCCGGGCCCTCCATGACCCGCCTTTGGCCTAACTCTCCAGCCGAAGACACGCCAAGCAGAGGTCGAACGCGCCAGGAACACTCCTCTTAGGCTGCATCTGCTGGTTCCCGGAAAACCGGCTCCTCCACCAGCCACCGCGCTCCCTGCCGCTCCTCCTGTCCTAACTGCCAACTATTCTTTCCGCTCAAACTCCCTCCACTAAGTTTCCATAACCCCCTCCCCACCCAGTAAGCATCCTGACGCGAGTTCACCAGGGTCACGGATAGCGCTGGGCGTCCCCAACGCGCAGCCAGGGGACCCAGGGCCGCGCTCGGCTCCCCACGGTGCCCGTGAGCTGTGATGATGTTGGCTGCACCCGGCGAGGTGTCCTTCACGGACGTCCGGGGAAATGTCCCCGCTTGACTGCCTAACACGCTGCACCCCGGGCTTCTTTCGTTCAACACGTCTGAACGACTCGTCCAGGCTGCTGCCTGTGAGCGGTCCGTCCCCTGGGTCGCTGAGCAGTATTCTGTTGGGTGAATGCGCCGGGGTCTGTGTCACGGACACATCTGCTGACGGGCATTTGTGTTTGCTGTTTGCTTACAGTTTTGGGCTCAATGCCTTTTCATGTGGGAGTCTTGTGGACGTGTTTCTGCTTCCCTTGGATAAATGTCCAGTCTTCATGTGGCCAAACCTCCGTCCTCAATAACATGGGATCCCCACTCCAATATGGGCTTCTCCTAACCGAGGGGGAAAGGCAGGAAAGACAGCGAGTGACGGTTGGTTACGCTATGGGGCGCGATCGACGCCCCAAAGCAGGAAGGACGGGAGGCTGCCGCCCGTGACGGGCGGTGCTGTGGTCCCACCTCAGCAGTGACGAGTGTCCAGTCGTCAACTCCTGGGGGAGCAGGCTACTTGTCTTCTAGGGTAGAAGCCGTATTTTATTTTTCTGCGGAGATGAAACTGTCTTGTATATATTCATATAAAATGCTGAACGCGGGCCCCGCTGCGTCCTCCCCATCGCTCCACCCAAATGTCAACAGAGTCACCTCCCAGCAGCACCGTGAGCAGGAAAGGTCTCCCCAGGCTCACGGCCGCACGCACGCCGAGGTGCAGGGCCAGGCGGGGTACTGTGAACGGATGCAGAACTGTCGACTAACACGTGTAAGGGGACTTAATGGAACAAAATAAAATACAGGAAAATACAGGGAGCCGTTACTGATCCTCACAGATAGGAGATAGCGCTGAGTGGGGACCACGCGGGCGACAAACCATCTCATTATTCCAAATTCTTGTGATAATGTGCTTCTTAGGCCATTGAGTTGGAGACGTTTCAACGTATTGGTTATTTATTTGGATCCTATCTTTTTGGTACAGAGATTCTTTGTAGACGGCGTTCATAGAGACACAGAAACCTGCACGGCCCTACCCGGCTCCATTCATCGAAAACGTCTCGCTTACGCACAACAGCGGCCGCGGGAAACCGCGACGGCGAACCTCAGACAGCTCCGTGCACACACCCCGCGTCTCAGGCGGCTGCCTGCTAACCTGTCCGTTCGTTCCCGACCGGGCGGCTCTGAACCGGGCTGGCTGAGAAGCAGCAACGCGGGGGTCTGCTGTTACGGGCACACCCCTGGTAGATGCCTGTCTGGTTTGTGGTGAACCCTCAGCAGGACTGTAAAGCCGAAATGGGAGACCACGGTCGCCGCAAGGCCCCTGGAAATGGAACTTAGGGAAACCAAGACCTTTTCTCCCGCCCAGTCCCCATCTGCACGGCGACCGTGGTGCGTAAATATAGAGAAACAGCGGCCACAGCGGCACGCAAGCTGCTGACAGAAAGGGGGTTCGCCCTGGCCGGCGCGGCTCAGCCGCCTTGCAGCACAGGTCACAGGTTTGGTTCCCCATCGGGGCACATGCCCAGCTGCCGGCTGGGTCCCCAGGAGGGGGTGGGCGGCGGGCGGCCGGCCCACGTTTCTCTCTCATCAGTGTTTCTCTCCCTCCCTCTCCTTCCCTCTCTCTCTAAAATCAACATGTGTACATAATAAAGGAGGTTCAATGCAGACATTTAGAACCTACAAAACAGTGAAGACTTACTTTCCTCTCTTTAATTTTTCATCTAAATAAAGAGAGTGACTGAAACGGCCTCAGGCTTGGCAGCGACGGTCAAGACAGAGGCCGGTTCTCGGCATCCGACAAGGAGACTCGACAGCCCGAGCAGCGCTCCTGAGGGTTTCCTTCTGGACACGCTGGACAAACGGACCGGCCCCCACCCTAAAACGCTACCCAGGGTGTGATCGCCTCAGGGACGGGGCGGCTGTCCTCTCCGTGTAGATTCACCACGTGGACACTGATACCCACGGTGTGTAAACAGAAGACAAGACAGACTGAAGGACATCAGGAGGGACCTGCTCCGCGCGAGGGCCGTCAGCTGTCCACGGCCCAGTCACACCAGGGAATGACCACGACGTTCATGAGACAGAAACGAGATGCAACCAGCTGTCCCCTCGGGTCCCCCAGAAAAAGTGGACAGAGGAAAAAAGTCAGGAAACTCCACCTCCCTGGGGGATTTCGGCAAAACGTGGAGCCGTAAGGCACAGGAAACGCCTTAGCAGGGCCCAGGTGACCTTCAGAACTACGGTGACACGTCCTTAAATTCAGCCAAATAGGAAAAATCTATAGGGAATCTTGAAAAAAAAGAGACTAGCAGAAGACAAGCCAATTCTGTCTTTTATAATCAATTTAGCCCATTTGTTTTATCACAGAGAGAAAGCCGGAGCCTCGTAACCTCTCCGAGCCCAGATTCTGAGCTTCGAGACGCGGCCGGGAAACACTTTCCTTCCCACGGACGTGTCCGTAGGTGGCTATTCAGTATATTATCAGGACATTGAAAAAAATACATCATAAAGAACAATATTTAAACAGAAGCTACTCACCGATGCCGATGAAAGCGGCTTTGTACCCCTCTGCCTTCAGCGTGCGGAGAGTGATTTCATTCGCCGAAAGGCTTTTACCACAAACTATCTGCAAGACACAAGGTGTGAAGGACACGTTGGCATTCGATTCATAAAAATCTTGATCTTCAACATCAAAAAGAACAGAAACGGGGCGTAGCTGTAAAATCTCGCGCGTGCGGAAACACGCTTGCCTGTCGGAGGGAGTTTACACAGACCGACTTCGGCGTGCGGGGTACACTAACGGGCCTTCCCGGGGGCCGGACGCATTTCCTTTTAATAAAGGAGCCGGGCGAGAAGCAAGCGGATTGGAAATCAAGCGCGTGAACTTCCGTAGCTTAATTCAGGCGTTCAAGGCGCGACGTGGGGGCGCTTTAACGGACACAGTGAAGATGAGCCTGTTTCTGGCCCTGCGCGTAGTTAAGGTCCGTGCAGCAGACGTAGGTAAGTAAATACAACACAAACCAGCGCGACCGGCAGGGCCCCTGGGAGTCCAGAGGAGGGAGACTCAGTCCGGCCAAGGTCGGGGAAGGGCGAGAGAGGCCGCCGCGTTTCAACGGGGCCTTTGTCGGGAGCGGACAGAGTTCTGACGGGAGCATCGCCCAGGGAAGATGCATTGAGGCTGGAAGCAGAGGGGACTCACCCCAATTAAGATCCACAATAGTCTGTTCAGTTCCCAGACACCAGCCAATTTTCAGACTGGGAACCTGCCGGCGGCAGAGGTGGCCGGGCCTCGGAGGGAGGACCCTGCGGATCAAAACCGCGGTGACCACCCGAGTTCCTCCCCAAAGGGAGCTGCGGCCGCTCGCCAAGGGGCCTGTCCCCCGGGGAATGGGGAACAGTCACACGTTTCAAGGACACGGGACAAAGATCCTTCGGTCACCCGGACACCTGAGAAAGGGACCTACAGGCGTGAGGCGAAAACACGGAGCCCGGCTAACGTCTGGCTCCCGGGCGCCCGTGAGACCACAGGCCCGGGTGCGCCTCCCCCCGAGTCCTCAACATCCAGACGTTACACCTGTCAGGTGAAGTCACCCCCACGCGAGGGGGGCGGTGGGGGCGGGAAGAGATGAACCAACGGACTCGTGCGCATACACGCATGACCCACGGACACGGACCGCGGGCCGGCGGAGCGCGTCCTTTAAATGAGCTACGTGACGCCCGCTGCAGAGACACACAGTGAACCACGCGCCTCGTCTGATTATGACGGAATATTTGGCTAAAGAGAGAAAATATTTCCAGAATCTCTAAGGCCGGAGATCAGCTGGAAGAGTTTTTAAAATATTTACCTTTCTTTAGAAAGGACAATTATTCTGTCAACTGTTTCTCTCCTTCCAGTGCAGCTACAAGGTTTTATATTCGCTCCCCAGCAGCACCCCGCAGCAATGAAATGCGTGCTCCGGGAAACCGCAAGTAATGAAAACGGGACCATGAAGGGAGGTCGTCAAGGCCGAGGCCTCGCTCAGGTGTTTTGACTCAAGTCAGGAGGCCGAGGGAAAGCCAGGCGATTACAAATATTATGTTAAATCAAAACAGCTTCGTCAAACTGTTCTGAGAGATGGCAAACATACAGGTTATGAACATATTTAGGAAAATGCAAGATCTCTGGGCAGACTTACATTTTTATCTTTAAAAATTAAAGCCATTAGAAATATTATAAACACTACGAGACAAAACATCCACACGCACCTCTTCTGAGTTGCAAAGCAAACCAGAGAGGGCATTTAATCCGAAAGATCAGCAACATCGCCTGGCACAAATGTCACAGAGGCTTTATTCAGTCCACCTAAAGTTAAAAATAATTTGCAGGGGTCTATGTTGATTTTTTTATGATGAAATCAAGAGATTTTATAAAAATATAACAGCCAAGAGGCTGATTCTTCTAAAGAAAAAGTAGTTTTATTTGATCAGAAATAACCCTTTGATGTGAAATCACTTGGGAGTCGCCTCACAAGTTACAAACTGTGTATCTTGCCGACACGTAAAGTAAAAAAACAGAAATGGGAACGTTCCCCTAAGAAGGCAGGAGCGCAGAAAACAGTGGCCACCCAAGTCCCTGTGAAAGGGAGAAACCACCACACTCCTCAGGGAAAATAACAACAATTACAGTAATAAGGACATACGGGTGCCGACAAGGGTCTGTCCGGACAGAAATGAGTAATTTTGAATGGATTTATTACTCGACCTGGAAACACACAAGTTAAGTGAGTACGAAACTCAAGAGGTTCAAACAAGAAACAGCAAATGCATCGTAAGGGGGCGAGGGAAAGAATTAACCGAGACAAACTTAGCCGTTGGTCACTCAGGAAACGTACAATTCTGAGAGCTGATGGTTTACAGATACATTATGGACAGAAACCGCGTCCTTGCCCGGCCCGGGGAAAGTCAAGAAAACAACGAAAGGCTTAGAAACACGAAGGCAGGCGAAGCTCAGGTACCGGTGAGGTTTTTCATTGTGTCCTGGAAGAACAGGTTTAAATCCATGCTAATTAATTCAAAATCCAGAATGAAACAAATTTTTTTTAGGAAAATACATCTATTGGCCAAATAGATGTGAGAATAAAATAAGTGAGACGGCTAATAACCGTAGGAAAAAAGAAAAAAAAAATCTAAGCTTTGTCTCCCATGAAAAGGCCTTGAGGTCAGAAGGATAAATCCTTAAATTTAGCAAAGACGGTCGGTCTCCAGACTGTGTTCTTAGCAACAATAAGGTACGTAGAAGCTGGAGAGTTTATTTCTTAGGAAGCCAGCACAGTTCCATCACCCAGACTCGTGATGGTGACAAAAGTGAAGCAAGACAAATAAAAACAGGCTCTCGGTCAATGTGCAGCCGCAGGGCTGTGCTGTCCCGGCTGCGTCTCCGGCGTAACGTCCGCGTCGCCCGCCGACGAGCGCAGGGCCGGTTTTCCCGAACGGCGCCCAGGCAGGTCCGGCTCTCCTGGGCAGACAGAACGCACCCGGTGCCGCGTGGATCTGCCCCAGCGGTCACTGTGATTCAGTCTGCTAACTGAAACAAGGCTTGTAAGAGGCCATTAAAAAGTTTAACACCCCTTCTCCGTCAAAATAAAAAAACCACAAAAAATACTAAATAAAATCTTAATATTCTAAGTCTAGAAAAATATTTATTCAATACGATTAAAAGTGCTCTCTCATAGGGCAAAAAGATGCCACGTGCCATCGCTCTTCTGAACCATATTAGAAGTTCCAGCCAGTGAAACGGTGGAAGAAAAGTCATATATAACGTACAGAGAGAGCAGATAACACCCTCATTATTTTCTTGTGACACCGTATTTGACTTGAAAAATTCATCTCAGTATTAACAAGAACCAATCTATCAAGCTCTTCGATATGAAATAAATGGAAATTATTCAACGGGAAATTTAGCGAAAGAACCCAGTTGGGAGTGAAGGGGACGGATGAGGCTCCGTTCCGGGTGTGACGCGTTTCTGATGTCTGGGTGACGGGCGCCCGTCAACCTGCCCGGAACACAGGACTCGGGTCCGAAAGAAGGCGGCTTCTGGGCCAGCCCTCAGCGCGTCGTGGCGAGAGTGAGTTCTCAATAATTATTCGCTGAATAAATGAAACCAACCCTCTAGAAAGAGAGGGAAAGGAAAACTCGAATAACAACCAAGATAATGCTAGACCATCGAGCCAAACGCACACACGCATGTGCAGGCATGCACATGTATGTACGTCTATGCACATAAGAATGCGCCGCGTTCTGCACAGAAGTTAACCAGCGTGAACCTAGGGCGCAGCTCATCTCATTGCCAGAAAACTACAGCTGAGTTTAAAATAAGAAATGTTAACTGAGAGGCACAAGGGGAAGGCAGGCGAGGGGAACGTGTCCACGTAAAGGAGGCGACACGTGCAGACCACAGGCCAGCAGAGCCGCAGGACCTCGCTCGCTCGCGGGGCAGGTTCTCGGAGGCCGGAGACGCCTGCCGTCTGCTGGGAGCCGCAGGAGCAGCGACTGTCCACGGAGCGAGCCTGGGCGCTTCACCCCGCATCTCAGAGCAACCGGAGACGGACGCGGGGGCGCCAGCTCCCTCCACAACTTCTGATTTTTCCCTTGATAACATAATAAATTCATCGGGTTTAAAATGGTACAAAGCCCGGCCGGGCGTGGCTCAGCGGTGGAGCGTCGACCTGGGATCCAGGCGATCGGGGTTCGATTCCCGGTCAGGGCACAGGCCCGGGTTGCGGGCTCGATCAGTGACTCTCATCATGGATGTTTCTATCTCTCTCTCCCCCTCCTTTCCTCTCTCTGAAATCAATAAAGATATATTTAAATAAATAAAAAAATAAAATGGACACGTGCAGGAGGCGGGAAACCCTTTCCACGCCTCCCAGAGGAATCCCAGGCTCTCCGGCTCCCGCTTCCCCAGCCCCTGCACGTGGAAGCGGCGAGTTCAGGCCGGAAGCAGCAGCGTCTCTGCGGGCAGACGCCGGCCAACACCCGGGCTGCTGACCCGCCCGGTTACCCGGCTACAGAGGAGCGGCGTGACTGACGGACGCCAGGCAAGGTCGGCGCCGGGGCCTCGTCTACGCGATGGGCCTGGGACCCCAAAGGCTGAGGGCCTTTTGCAACGACTTATAGACACATCGTTACATTAACTTCCGATTAACCTTCAGTCTCAACACCTAATATTGGTTGGAGGTCTCAATAAACGACCATTTCCTTTTCTAATGGGATTTAGGTTACGAACGTGTATTCAAAACAGAGGGCATTTAAAGAACTTTGCAAAATATATTTTTAGAAAGCAAATAATCATCGTTAAATAATCTACTGTGAACGCCGAGTTTTCATAGCTCTGGGCTCTTGCTGTAAGGTTTTTCTGTTTAGTGACGACGTGTAAACGTTTCATCACCAAACCACTGCCAACCAAATGCGCTTAAAAATGTAAAAGCGCAAAATACTGTTTTGAGTGTCTCCCTTTTTAGTGATTATTTTTTATTTCTAAATGCAAGAGCCCTTAGTAGTTTGTTAACCGCTTTTCAAAATACCTTCTGCATGGGCTTGCAGAATGTATTATGTAAATCGCACTATTTTATTAATCTGGGTTAGATCTGTGAGGGAAAATTAACATTTTTTGAAACAAAAAATAGCAACAGATTCCAAGGAAGAGCCGGAGCCTAATACCCTTAAATACAGAGAACGGGGAGACGTAGAGCTATATTCTAAACACAATGCGCCCACTTTCTGACCGTCTTTAAAAGAACACCAGGGTATTTATTTCTCAAAACAATGAGCAGCACAAAGCCGAGGCTTCCTACCCCGGGATCCACTGCTTACGCCGAGGAAGGATTATCCAGGAGCGAGGCCCACGCGGCGCAGAATAAATAAGAGGGACCTCTGTAAGGAATCACGCTCCATATTGCGAAATACGAGTGTTTCAGGGCGCACGCAAGTTGCATATGGGAAAAAAAAAAAGAAAACGTGATTAAAGAAACCAGATCCTTCTATCTGCCGCGCTGAACCCCTCAAGCAATTTAGGAATTTGTTTCTTACAGACAATTAATCACGGGCGGGCGTGCCAGATGACGACTATCGATTGCCCTTTTCCCGGCTGGTGGCATTCAGACGGGAGACAGACAAATGCCCTAAGCGAGGAGCCGCGTCGCTCGGCGGCTGCCTGCTGCAGCTTTTAATTGTTCTTCCCTAAAACGCGTGACATTCTGCCGTGAATCTGCAGCGTGGAGCTTGCTCCCTTCTCTTTGAAAATACGCGTGGATTACGTCTTTCTTTACCTTCACGCCGAGGTCCTTCATGAGCTCGATCTCAAAATGTACGACGTCATATGGCAGCCGGAACTGAGGGATTTCAGACGTGCTGGGGGGAAAAAAGAAGCATTTGTTGAAAAATCACCAATCCTAAAAATGGAGCATGTCTTTCTGATCAATATGCAAGGACTAAGTGTCTCTTCTAAGGGTATTTTCATATCACATAATGCGAGACGAGTGAGGGCCTCCGCGTTTTAATACGCGCGATAAAATATTATAGGGGTGGCGCTGGGAAAGAGTAGAAACTGCTGTGAAAACGGATAAATGTAAACAGAAAGCAAACAGCAGAGAGACAATTGTTCAAAAGCATTAAGTTCATTATCTACTAATAATTATAGCCTTAGAAATTCCTAATAAAATACAAGCTTAAATACCAAAAATTAGTTGAAGGTGGAGAAAATTTTAATACACACACACACACATTCAGACATAGCCTGTAAATATACCTCTAGCTCGGTGATTTTCAGCTGGCGTGCCACAGGGGTTTTTAAAACGCACAATACGCCCAGCGGGCGCTGCTCGGTGGCTGGGCATCAACCCGAAAACCGAGAGGTCGCCCGAGCGACTCCCGTCAGGGCCCAGGCCCAGGCCGCAGGCGTGACCCGGGCAGGGCCGTGCAGGAGGCAGCCGGTCGATGGCATTTCTCTCTCATCGATATTTCTCTCTCTCGCTCCCTCTCCCTTCCTCTTTCTAAAAATCAATAAAAACATACTTTAAAAAAAAATGCAATACCTGACTATTTATTCAGAGGCCTCTCTTTCCTTAGACTGTCAAATAAAAAATAACAACAGCCGGCACAAGAGCCATCCGGTGCGAAGGAATCAGAATCGCACTTTTTTTGTCAGATCAGCAAAAAAATACATTTTTTGGCGTGCCACGGAATTTTAGTAATTAGTGCATACGTGCGTCACGAGATGAAAGGGTTGAAAATCGCTGCTTGAGCGTGTTCAGATTCAAATCTGTGACTCTGCAGTATCGCTCTGCTGGTTAGGACACGACGGGTTCGCTCCACGTGATCTGTAGGACGTTTTATAGGAAACCCGTCTTCTCCTATGAAAGCAGTAAGTGTCCCCAAGGCTACGGTCATAAATAAATAAAACCAGTACTGGCTCACTATCTGCACTTAAAAAAAAACCACCAAACTATTTCTAAAACACGATCATTTCTACACCGTGACAGTTTACAGAATGAAGGACGCGCCCATCTGAGTGGGAGGAAACCCGCGCCGAGAAAGGATAACTTCGCGAGCTGAAGTGGGCATCGGAGCAAGTGGGGTGCTAGACGCCCCCCAGCGCCCACAAGCTCGGCACCCAACACCCCCTCGGTGCTTAGCACAGGATGGGATGAGTGAGTGTGTGAGTCGGTGTGAGCGTCTCCTACAGAGCGCGAGCCGAAGAGGCGAGCCCGGGCTGGTGGCTCAGTGGTTAGAGCGCCGGCCCACAGACTAAAGGGTCCCGGGTTCGATGCCAGCCAAGGGCACGTACCCGGTCAGGGTGCGTGAGGGGGCAGCCAATGGACGTGTCTCTCTCCCATCGATGCTTCTCTCCCCCCCCCGACTCTCTCTGAAAAGCAATAGAAAAAATATCCTCAGGTGAGAATTAAAATTATTTTTGTTGGTTAGATTTGGTCAAGGTCAAGTAGGCATTAGTTTATGCGAGTAAAAGCAAAACCAGAAAGTACACACACGTGTGAACACGGAAAGCCCGCAGCACCACCTCCACCTCTGCGTTATAATATCAAGCCCCTCGACCCTTTTACACTCACGTCCTGAAAAAAAATAAGCCACAGTTGGAGGGAAGCAAAACCACTGAGTATTTTATAAATTTGTTGCAGCATCAGAAATAATCAATAGGTTGTGTTCAATACAGTGGGGATTAAGTCCGGGGTCTCTTTCACCAACGCCAGGGATTCTGTTCGAGGGAGTTGGGATCTCAATTTACCGGGGATAAAAGGATCTATTTGGATGACAAGGCGAAGGAGAGATAAAACCTGACATCCCCTCTTTAGGCAATTGATTTCAAATACAAAGCTAATCTAATCTTTTTTAGCCACTTGGAAGGTACAAGAGAATGAGAGACATCTGTAAGTGAGGAAATAAATTAACAGAAACGTGTCGTGGTTGTGATTCTGGCCGAATTCCAGCGTCGGTGTTTACAGCCCTGTCACCGTGACGACCACGGGGTGGGCCGAAGGAGGCCGACTGCACGCTTCACGCTGGCCCCAGGTACAGGGAAGATCCCACGGCGAAGGGAAGGAAATAGATAAAAATAAATAAATGAAAATAACATAGTCCGGCCAGTGTGGCTCAGCGGTTGAGCGTCGACCTATGAACCAGGAGGTCACAGGTTCGATTCCCGGTCAGGGCACAGGCCCGGGTTGTGGGCTCGATGCCCAGCAGGGGGCGTGCGGGAGGCAGCCGGTCAATGATTCTATCTCTCTCTCTCCCTCTCCCTTTCTCTCTCTGAAATCAATAAAAACATATTTTAAAAAAAAATTAACACGTTTGGTCATTAATCCAGGGAAATTCGTCCCCCTAGAAAATGTTCAGCCAATATATAAAAACGCGAGTTTAGTGCCAGTTTGTATGATTTAGGAAGGACTCTCCCGCGTTTTAGGGAGAGAGATGCTAACAACCATAATAATCTACCAAAACTGTCAACACAGAATAATTCACAAACAGGGCTTGTTCCATTTTAAGCTCTTGTGGAACCGCAATTAAGCGACAGAAAGATTTTTTCCTAGTCTACTAGGGTAGACAACAATTACCTTCATATTTTTTAAATTAGCTCATATATTCATTGATGTGTATAATTGAAAAAAATGCACAATGCTTCTACTATCTTGCTAATACATTATGTTTCTGCTAATTAATAAGGCTGCAGGAAAACGCCACTATAAAAGAGAGTCTAATGCATTCTGGCAAAATAATATATTGGGTATTTTACTTCCCAGGATAAAGAAACTTATAAAATATATATAATCCCTTAAAACTCATAGTGGCAAAATGTCAATATAGGAAAATAATTATTTCTTGACAATCGGGTTATTTTTTTTAATTCAGTTTATGTTTCATATATACTTTTATGGGTCTTATTATGTAATATTTTTGCTTGATGATTCAAATAGTTTTACATTAATGCAAGTTTATCTTTCTTTTATCATATTGTTATTTGACCAATATTGAAATTTATATGTTTACTGACAAGTATTTTGGGGGGGGGTCATAAAACATTAAAAAACATAAGCACAAATTTTAGTCATAGCTTGATTAAATTTATTCTTTGTGATTATTAAATATAAAAAATGTGTTGTTTAAAAAAACCAGCTCATTAGCTATCAAAACTTAAATGCTAAGTATAGCAACAGATATGCACAATGGTTTTATTTTACAATCCATGATTTTCTGATGCAAGTTGAGAAATGTAGGGAAAATAACAATAAATGGAGTGATATTTTTAACTTACCACTCAAATACTTTCTCATTTTTATGCCAAATGTTTTAAGCAATATTCACTCCCTACTTATAACATTTATTTCTTTATGACCATAAATGTAACCTACATCCACTATAGAGCTCCACATATTTTAAAGTAAGTAAACTCCATCCAATTTCTAGGCTCAGATTGAATATCTGAAAGTCACGGATACAAATGAACATCTTCCATTTCTATGTATTACTCTTCCTGGAAATAAAAGACCACGTGATTGAATCTTGATACATAATAATCATACTTGTTAATATCAGACACTATTTTTTTTATATTTATGGCATTTATGAGATAAACTGCATGGATGTTTGTTAAAACGAAACATTTTCTGTAGGCTCTCACCTAATCACATGCAAAACGTAAGAGACTACACTGAAAATACGTGAGCAGGACACTATGTCTGTTACGCAACAAAATGAATCACTCGATATTCTCCTGAGCTGGATTTTTCCATTTCCGATTTCCATAATTCCCAGATACATCTCCATTAAAGGAGAGATTCACGGGGGTGAAATAAGTTTTCATAGCATTGGTTCCTCTATCCATAAAATATTTTGCTGAGATTTCTCTAAAATTCACAGAATGAGACAGAGGAATTTTAAAATAAATATTGCTTAAAGCCAACTGCAAATTCAAACTTAATAACAAACCCAAAATCTGAGCATTTGGAAAAAGAACACTGACAATACCATCTGTGAGCCTGAAGCTCCTATATGATGAGAACCAGCACTATTCATCACCGGTCTTCGATACATGGGATACAAACAGCATCACTCGCTATTTGATACAAACGTGAAACAAATGTAGCCATTACCTTAAACCACCGACGTAATCTTGTTTCTCAAATATCGTGATGTCAGAGTAGCCTAGTCGAGCCAAAAAGGAAGCGCAGCTTATACTCGCCGGCCCGGCTCCGAGGAGAGCGATCTTCGCCGAGTAGGCCTCGGGCATCTCCTCCGGGGGAGGCAGAGACGGATTCCTGATCTGCGGTATGTTCATTGCTTTGAACACCTATGGAGAAACCAGCGGCCATGGTTACAGTTTTTAAACTAACTTCGACATCCTCAGCACTTTTTAATATTTCAAATGCATGTATGTTTTTAACAGAAATAAGCAGTACATTTTCTTAGAAGTTGCATTGGGTCGGGCTCCCCATCAGCCCTGGTTGTCACGCAGAACCTACCAGACAGAGAGGCCCGAGTGCCCCGTTCACCGCTGAATTATTTTAAAATATGTTTTTATTGATTTTTTTTTTTTTAGAGAGAGAGACAGAAACATGGATGAGAGAGAAGGATCATCTCTCAGCTGCCTCTTGCACAGCCCCTGCTGGATCGAGCCCGAACCCTGAGCGTGGGCCCTGCCCAGGAACTGAACCAGTGACCTCGTGGTTCATGGGCTGACGCTCAGCCACGGAGCCACACCCGCTGGGCACTGCTAAATACTTCTGGCCCCAAAAGGGCTTCTATCTTCGTTTTTACTTCAGCTATTAATTTTTATTGCCTACTTATTATAGTTATCATGATACTTGGGAGCAAAATACGTGGTTTAAATCTTAACTCACAGTATCATGCCTCTTCCATGTGATTCAGACAGATCCAGTATCACTGCTTTCTACCACGATTCATAAAACACATTTATAAAAGGGCACATATTTTTAAGATGTTCAGACTCAAATCAATGACAGTCCATCATTCTAAACTGCAAGGGGCCCACAAGAGTATATATATTTGGACTTATAAAATCAAATTCATAAAAAAAAAACCCACACAAACCAATAGCAAATAATCCTAACCACCATGCAATTTGGACCAATTTCAAAGTTATTGCCCCAAATCTCTGAAACTTATATTTTAAAGCTGTAGGTACAAATATATAGTTTTAAAACAAACTAAAATATTGTGATAAAAATCACCTAGCAATTCATTCAGTCCTATGGTTTTATTATCAATCATTGTGCCAGCACTGAGTATTTTTAATAGATTTCTAAAGATTTTTAAAGAAAAATGTCAGATATTTAGTGAAATCTATCAAGACATCATTCCTTTCTATTAATTATCACATTAAGATGGAAAGGAGAGGGACCAGTCACCCCCTAAAAGGTATTACTTGCATTTATATCCCTGAAAGCAGTGCTTTGCCAGGGTACAAACTATTGATTTTATTACTGCTTAATGTACATCTTTCCTGTATATCTCCTTTCTCCCGTAAATGATTACTCTTTTTTGGTATGAACAACATTCACAAACTATTAGTAATACCGTTTTAAACAGCAGCAGAGAGAGATTTTATGGAGAGATGATGCAGATTTGGGGCAATTTGGCAAGTGTGAGGCATCATGAATCTAACTGTTGTTCTGTTTATAAATGACCCATAAACCGCATTAGTGATAAATACTGTGTATTACTCATCAGTATGGCGCCGCACCTGAGTTTCTGATCAGGTACATACTGATCGATCAGTTTGTCAAACTGTATCAACAACATGTTAGACTCTTTCCTAAATTTGCTTATAGATCAGCCTTCCCAAAATCAGGTGCAGGCTTTCCAAAGTGCAATAAAACTTTAGTTACAAGCTTGACCTTCAGGGTCCCTCGTTACACAGACGCCATCCAAGGCCCTGCATTTAAATTTCCCAGGAGAGCTTCTGTGTGACTTTTCATAGAAAAAACCCCACAAAGTTCATCATCTTGGGCCCTGCAAAACCTGGAACCTGGCTGTATGCACAACAATCCTTTGATGGACAGAAGAAAACTATAAAAAAATTAAAACTATAAAACAATAAAGGCTTTTTGGTAACACGTATAAACGGAGAACATGGCTAAGCCCTACGTGTTCATCTTACACAACCGACTGGAATAGAGCTGCTTCCTAGCGGGCGGGAGCCGGGCACGGGGCCTCCCTGCGAGCTGTGAGGGTGGAGACCCAGCACCTGAGGCTGGGCCGCAGGTGGAAGGCCGGGACCTGCAGCCCGGAAACCTGGGTCCCACTGAGTTTGTCTCGGTGACTTGTGACATGACCCGGGGCCAGCGAGAGTCTGGGAGGTCGTACAAATGAGAGCACAGCTGTGCGCCCGGATCTGCCCTTATCAGACGCAAGCTGGTGGAAGTTAGCGGATTTCATGGAGCCTCGTGTCACTTCCTCATGAAATGGAGACGATCGTGTTTACCTGCAGGGCTATTTTGAGGATTATCCAGTTTTAAGTGCCCCCATCCTGCAGGGCAACAGGAGTTTTTTAATGTTGACTATATTTTTTTTTAGTCACTTGGATCCTTAGTTTCCTTGTGTCCAAAGTGGGAAAACATCACGTAGTAAACATGCCTCAAAGGTTGCTTATCCACATTTTAAAGTGAGATATCACAAAAACGCGTGGGAGTCCTACGCCGCCGGGGTGCATCGTAACTGCGTTTCCCCCCGGCCTGGTCCTTTGCACGAAGCTATAATCGCCTCCAAAAACAAGTGACAAAAATTAATGAAGACGGGATTATCAGTCCAAGGGCGCTAATGTGAGCATATGTTTTACCATGTTTGCTACAAAATTTTAGTTGCTGGCTTTTGTTATTTCCCGAGAAACTACAACGTATCTCAGGACCTGCCGTTTAGAAGCAGCTCACAGCACACGGGTCCAATCGCTGCTCCGTCAACGCTGGTCGGATTAACTGACCGACGCTCTGCCCAGTGGGCGCCGCTCACACTAGGCGTTCACACCGGCCGTCTCCCGGGACGGCCTGGTTCGCGCCTGCTGCGCCGGCTTAGTGATGAAGTGTCCGCTCCAAAGGGTCTGATTATTTTACTTACAGAGCAATCAGCATAACAAACATACAGTTGGAACTTATCCAATCTCACATTTCAGTTTATGTACAATTTTTTTGGTAACTGGTTTTAATTTGAGGACTGCGCATAGTTTTTCTTGCCTCCGCTTTTCTAGGGTAGATGGGATGCATCACAATAATATATTATCTGAGAGAGGATGTGTAATACTCAGCTATTTATTAGTATCTGTGTTTCTATAATCTCCCCGAATGTGCTTGTACAAGGCAGACGCTGAAGGCTGTTAGTGACCCTCATGTTCCAAAAAGACATGGTAGAAATATCTTTTCTATTAAAATGATCACACAAAGGAACAAGTAAGCGTGTTCCTTCTTCATTCACAATTCTTGAAACTAATTATTGTAGCGCTGAAGCAAAATATAAATGTTGGTGTCATTTCAGTAATTGTAAAGTGTTCCTTAATGTAGCCTCAGACACCTGGCTGTTTAAATTATAATAGTGTATTTTTATTGTATTTCCAAACCAAATAATTATTATTAATATCATTATCGCCAAATTATCTTACGGAAGCAACAGTGTTAGGCCTGACTGGACTGGGAAAAACTGTCTCCCAGAGAGAGTGGGAACCGCCCCGGAGCCCGTTTGTCCCAACGGCGCAGAAGCGTCTGAAGCAAGGTCACTGCGGATGTGGAGACGGCAAAGGCCTGAATAACAATGACAACACAGGACCAAAAAAAGCAGCCGGCCTCCCGATTCCACCGCAGGCTCTGTCTTCCCGCCTCAGTCCCTGCCGGTCGCACGCCCGCGGTCACCTGGGAAAGTGCACGGCGTGGACTTAACCAAATCAGGCTGCGGGGCTGGTATTTTAAAAATCACTTATAAATTAGAGCAAAAACAATCTTCAAAAATATCATACTATTTTAGTCTGCCTTCCTAACCTTTACTTAATTTGGTTGAAAAATAGATTTATATTTCTTTAAAGGTCAAAAATCAATCACTGTTTTATCAAACAATACAAACAGAAAGTTATTTGCCTCATGTCCTGTTTTGACTTAAGTGCTCATATCGACAGCTCGGCAGTTCGAACGATGGCATTTCCGATTCCCCTCACTACCCTTTTCCTTTTCACTGGCAGTAAATCAGCATTTTTGTGCACATTTCACTCATCTGCTCAGGGCACAGGCCCGGGCTGCAGGCTCAGTCCCCCAGCAGGAGGCCGCTGATTCCTGTTTCATTTCATCGATGTTTCTCTCTCTCTCTCTCTCCCCCCCTTCTTCTGTTTCTAAAAGCCAATAAAAACATATTTTTAAAAATTTTTTAAAGAGTTTTAAAGAACAAAGAATGAATGGAAAGCTGTTCCACAGAGTTTCCCTGGGAGATTTTTATTTATGATTTAATAGATATATTTGAAGCCACAGTTACACAAAGCATAACTGGATGAAATGGGAAGTATATTCCTCTTCTAGATGCCACGATTCAGTTAAAATGCACTGACTTAACACCATCCTAACCTACGCTACGCCTTAAACAAACAGGCTTTGCCTTGGAAAGGGGTGGTGGGGATCCCACGAAAACCAAGGGAGCCTTCTCAGGGGAGCACCGTCTGCCCCTCTCACCCAGGCCACGGAAAACCTCCCAATATTTCTTACACTCATTTCATTCTGAAAGGCAGTGTCAGTTCGTACACACATGGTGTGGCCTTTCGCTTACTGCGCCCTTGCAAGCTGGCCCTGCTTTCTTGGAGAGACGAGGGGTCCCCGAAGAAATGTGTGGGCGAATCCAAGTGACTTCTCCCCATCAAGGGAGGATTTCCCCAGGTTGTAAAGATCACACCCCGCCCTGGGCGGGTAAGCCTAATGCAATCGTGAATTTGGTAAGAAAAGAAATTAAATCCCACAATTTATTGCAACAACTCAGAACCTCAAATTGTTTCTATTTTCTCATTCCCAGGAGCCCTTCCTTAGAATTAACCTGTCAGGGAGCAGGAAGGGAAGAGCCCTGATTTATTACGAAAAGCAAAGGGAGACTTAAGCTTGAGGGATCTTACGGGAAGGGCCCTAAAAGGAAAGAATATACGTTGTTGTTAAGTTGACAAAACCAGATAGGGAAGTCATTAACCAAAAATCTAGTGCTGACAGGCATTTAATTTGGCCTTTTAGCCAACTGGACCCCAAGGATTACAGGATCTTACTGTAACCTCCGTATAAGCTGATCATTTAAATGATACATGAGAACTGACCTGGCAGCTGACTCCAAAGACGAGACCCCGGAGGGCGGCAGATACGCCAGAGAATCAAAGTCACTTACAAAGGATTTGTACCAGAGAAAGCCATGACCCAAACTTATAAAATAAACAGCAAAAAAAATGCTTTCGTTTTATTTCATTATGTATTTGCATCCAGATAACATGCTTACTTCAAATCCATACGTTTACAGAATCTAATGCTGATGAATATTATTCAGTTTCAGGGTGTTTGAAAATTCTCTAACCTCTATTACTCATAAAATATGACAAAATAATACTGATACTTTATTTCAAACTGTAAAGATTAAAGAGAGTCCCCGGGAAAAGCATCAGTTACGCAGGACAGCCCTTCCATAACGGGGCCCCCTTGAAAGACTCCGATGTAAAGTTAATGAGTAAATTCTGTCTTCAGATCCTCTAATTTATGTAACGTTCAGTCAACGTATTTTAATAACCTTCTGGGATTGCAATTAGTTCGACATCTGGTTTTATAAAATTTCATTTTTTGAAAGTCAAATTGTGGAATAAAAATAGTGTTTATGGCACAAGACGTGTCCAGTTTAGCTGTGGTACCAGGCTAAACGTGTTGGGTATCAAAAGAGCACCGAGAATTAAAGTTACTTTAACATTTCTATGCTACGAGGAGGGGGAAACCCAGGGCGTACATCTTACCTCAGTAGCAAACTGCTGCAGTCCACCGATGTTAATTGGTCCCTCCTCGGTGGCATACAAATTGCATCCACCTACACAGAGATCGGAGGTTGGACACACCATTCCACAGGTCAGACCCAGGGGGTTGTCTGAAAAGATCATTTTGGCAGCTCCATAATAGTTCTGCCAAAATAAAAAAAAAACTTCATTATGTAACAGTCAAATTATGCCCGAATTTTTTCTATCAGGTAATTGGGTTGAAGACCAAGACGTAAAAGATGCAAAGCTGACAATACTGTTTGCCACCGGGAGCCATCAAGCAGTCACCAGCGGAGTGTCTAACATCGGGGACTTTTCAATATCTGGCGTATGAATAAACGGACATTTAGTCAATTGTGGGAAACTGAGATTTAAAATACAAATGTTCTGCGATAGTTTTCTTCACAAGCCATCTAACTATATCCTGCCATAAATTCTTTCCATTTTTAACAGAGGTAAATGAGGCATCCTGCTTGAACAAGCTCAAAACCTAAATCTTAAAACTTAACAAACAAACAATAAATGGTTACGCTCAGGTTACCCTCCATTCAAGGAAAACAGGAGCAGCCAGGGCCCTCTCTCCCCTCAGGCCCCTGACTTGTGCAGGGACACTCGGTGGCATGAGCTCTGCTGGCTGCCCTTTAATCACACGCTGCTCCCCAAAGATGCGGGCGACCCCCGGCCACTCCCCTCCGCACAGCCGACCGCTCCAGAGCAGCTGCGAATCCCTCTCATTTCACCCAGAGGTTTTAGAGCCCAACTTGTCCAGAAATTGTACAACTCTTACCATTCTTTCCTAGATAAAGAATGGATAGTAAGTTGAGTATTTCAGGGCCATTTCTTCCTCTGATCAAAAGTAAGATTTAGAGCTGACCAGTGACCCTCACAACTGCCAAGTGCATGAAAAATAAGGAGAATTTGAGAAACTATCGGTCAGGACGACCCAAAGGAGACATGAGAACGAAATGTAGTATGTTATTCTGGACAGAATTCTAGATCAGAAAAGGGGTATCAGGTAAAAAAAAAAAAAAAAAAGGGGGAAATCTGAAGACACTAGAGACTTTGTTCATAATAATGTATAAATAGTATTTCATTTGTTATAACAAATGTGCTGTAATATCAGTGTTAATAACGGGAAACTATGTGAAGGTGGATATGGAGATTCTCTGCACCATCCTCACAATTTTTCTGTAAATATAAAACTGTTCTCACAATACATTTTTAAAAAGAGGTGGCAGAATGTACTTAACAGTATGAAACTAATGCATTTATTTTATCTCTGGCTTTGTTTAAAACCCTTTTGAAGGTCTTTGAAAACACACGCTTTGCTTCCATAAATAACCTCAACCATAAATGCAAATTGTTAGGGACTGTGGAATATCGATGATGATAAACAGCAACGATGCTATTTATTGACCCTTTGGTACACTCCCAGCACTTTGCCAGGCCTTTCTTTATTCTTTATCACCAATCATCTTATGTAAGATGTCCGGCACTCAATCAAAAATGTTAAGGCATGAAAAGAGACAGAATTGAATGCCTCATAATCAGAGAAAAAAATAAGTAAGTGAGGGAGAGCCACAGGTGATCCAGAAATTGAAGTCAGCAGAAAGACTTTAAAAAAATCTTGAAGATTCAGGCAAAGAAGAGGCAGACAAAACAGATGCAACAATTAAAAACATAACCAGAATACTGTAATCTCTTTTAAAAGAATCAAACTGACATTATGTAAAGGAACAACACATTTAAAAATAGACTTTAATGCACGGTTTTAACAGCATCAGTGATAACTTAACTGCATTTGTCATATTTGGTGTGTCTCCTTAGCAACCAACAGGCATGTCTGAAACATAAGAATGGTTCTTTGATACATAGTTTCTGAATACACAGGAGGAATGTGTTATGAAGTTTAATTTATAAACAAGGTAACCTAGGTAGAAAAGTGAAATAATTTGCCAAAGGATCACACACAGCATATGACGGGCGGAGCTGGGATTCAAAGCCATACTCCGGACCTCTTAGGGCCGAGGCATAAGCCGATACTAAAGCCCACTGTTAATTACTCAGTAGATTATAATGTGTAATAACAGCAGGTTTAGCTATAAGATGTACTTTATAGTATATAAAATAATACTACATAGTTATAGTATTATTCAGCTACAATACATGTCTTTAAGTAAAACACACAGCAGCTCTTTGCAGCATTAACAGGAGGGCGTGTAGCTGGCCCGTTAGACTAATTATGCTTCTTTCTTCAGTAGGTTATTTTTGCCTGTGTAGTTCCTTCAGTGCTGATTTTTCAACCAGGACCCTGAAACGTTATTACAAGGCGAACGTCTTTTTTTCTTAATTCAAGAGGTTAAGATCTGTTTGTTCCCACCAATTTGGCCACATTTCCCACGGTCTCTGTAACATCTCCATTAATGTCACCAATGGGGGCCAATGATGAAGTTACTAAACCTGTCGAAGTGTAATTTCAAAAGTCAACGTAAAACTCTCTTACACGTACGAAAGGAGCGTGTGTCAAAGATTTTACTTGACTTGTTAATAAATGAAGAATTACTAAAATACTAAAACTGATTCAGAGGGCATTTGAAGCCGACATGGCTTAAGCAGTGACTTCTATGGAAAATCTAAGTAATGCTTTATACAAGTTCTTCACAAATACTTCCAAAGTAAGTTCTGGAGTTATCTTCCTACTGAACAAAAATACGTTGCCTCTCTACTGCACCCAAATCTACACGTTAAGATGTAAAATCATAGCCTGAACTTTTAATTAATATTAAATAACAGAGTGAGCCACTGGCTATTTTTCCTAGAAAAATTTAATAATTTAGTGTAGGTATAGTAAATGATACAAACTTATTTGCTTGGCCTTATTTTCTGGTTTTGGATAATTTTACTTAATAATAGTCAAGATGAACAATTACTAACTTGAAATTAATTGGTCTGTGCCTAAGCAAAGACCTTAGTTCCTGCTTAAATCCACTGATCCTTTCACTCAGCACCAGCAACCAGGCAGTTAATTGCTTCGGGAGGAAAGCTCAGTCACTGTCAGTATTCTCTCCTGCTCTTACCTGACATCTCAGGAACCGGTGACATGATTGATCAACAAATATTTATTGACTGACTCACTGACTCAAGAAATCCTATTGTACAATGAGAACTGCCCTTGTATTATAAAAACATGAGCATGGGGGAAATGTCAACTGCAGATCACTTTTCAGGATATTTGTTAAAAAAATAAAAATTAAAAAAAAAAACAAAACATAAAAGAAAAACCATAGAAAGAATATAATCTAATTAAATTCCTAAGGATCTTTCCACAAGAGCATCGATTGTTCTATGAGCCCCAAACTGAGTTTCAAGATTGCACATAAAAGGAAGACACGAGAAGAGAAAGACATGCGTGTTTTTTTAAAAGTGCAGCAAATGAAACATTTACAAATGAGGCTCGTGACTGGCGATAGCTGTCCGACTGCCACCACAGCCCACCGCTGACCGTGACACTGTTGAGTAACCCTTCAACTCTCAGGACTCCAAGTCCGACCCTTACACCAAAATAAAATTGTAGGAGGCTATGAAAAATTTTAAAGATTAGTAAGAATGACCGAATGCTTCATAAATAGGAAGCACCACAGCAATGCTTTAAAACGTCCAGAACATGCTCCCTGACACAGATGCGCTGGTATCAGAGCAAGAAGTCACTTCAGGCTGAGGTTTGAGTGGGTGGCAGTGATATGACTCTAGGGCGACGGGACTCAGAGACGAGGGGACGGCACCCGAGTCAACATTCAGGAGCCTTCAGGAAACATCTTGGCGTAAAGACTCGGCAGTCTCCCTACATTAGCTCAATCCCTCGCTTAGGAAGCGAAGATAAAAACATACAGTTGAAAAAAGGGCTTCTACCTCATTGTGGCGAATCCTGACAACCAGCCTAAGGGTTGAGCATTGGCATTTTTTAAAAAAATATATGGCCCGGCCGGGCGTGGCTCAGCAGTTGAGCATCGACCTAGGATCCAGGAGATCAGGGTTCGATTCCTGGTCAGGGCACATGCCCGGGTTGCGGGCTCAACCCCCAGTCGGGGGCGTGCAGGAGGCGGCCGATCCATGACTCTCTCATCACTGATGTTTCTCTCTCTCTCCCTCTCCCTTCCTCTCTCTGAAATCAATAAAGACATTTTTAAAAAATAAAATAAAAAATAAAAATAAATAAAAAATGTATGTTTTTATTGATTTTTAGAGAGAGAGGAAGGGAGAGGGAGAGAGAGAAACATCCATGAGGGAGAAACATCATCCATCGGCTGCCTCCTGCACACCCTCTGCTAGGGGTCGAACCCACAACCCAGCACGTGCCCTGACCGGGAATGGAACCAGCGACCTCTTGGTTCCTGGGTCCGCGCTCGACCGCTGAGCAACACCGGCTGGGCTACTGGCCCTTTTTAATAGAAGGGTGACCTGATTAAGGGGCTAACTGGGAAGGTCATCGCACAGACAATGTGGACATTCTCAGGAAGGGAGCGAAATGACAGGGAATGTAAGGAAGACGAGACGGCACCTACGAAAGGAAAGCACCTCCTCGTGCCGCAGAATACAGTCGCTGTGAGAGTGGCCGGGCCTCCCCGGGGCTTCGGGCGTCACCCAGGCCTCCACCGGGGCTTCGGGCGTCACCCGGGCCTCCCCGGGGCTTCGGGCGTCACCCGGGCCTCCCCGGGGCTTCGGGCGTCACCCGGGCCTCCACCCCTCACAAGCCCGTCTGAAGAAACTGCAGCGGCTTCCCTGCGCCGGGGCCTGGGCACTTCGACAAAGGCGCTCAGAGCCCGTGGGGAAGGGCGCGCCTCCCCACGCTGCCCACCGAGGCGCCAAGATCAATATCAATTTTTCTCTCCACTGGTAAGCGGGAGGATTTCTTGAGCCTTCCTTCTAAACAAGAGGCCCAGCGCCTGTTCTGTGAGATCTTAAGCCTTCCTAAAAGTAAAGGCTATAAAATTTAAATTTAGAAGGGCACTTCAAGGACACCCCAGCTGGCTCCTTCTAGAAAACTCAGAACCACTTCAACCGGTTCCTTCCCGTTACTCAGTCACGAGCCTTTCGGTCTCTCGCTGCCTGAAGGAAAACACACGGGGCTCTGGAAGGAGACACACAAAATAAGTCCCTGATCTGCGCAAAGATTTATGTTATGTATAAAGCAGGAGGAATTTTATCCCTTCTTTAAACAAAAATCTAAAAGCAGAAAAGTTGTGGGCTATGCTTGCTGTTCGTCCATCAACAGAACGACCGGGCACCGCGTGCTCTCCAGTCCAGCAACTCGCCCATATTTTGCAGGTGGGGAGTTTCCTGCTACTCGTTGGGGTTGATAAGCGTGTCCTAAGGTACAAAACACGTGCCATTTCTGCAAGTTATTTCAAGATAAATTTTATTCTTCACTTTTTACTTTAAAATTACAGCTTGAAACTGCATTCGTGTCATCCCTCTACCATTTCTTTAATGGTTCTTAAATTCGTTATCAAGAAACATGAAAACCTCACGAGCCAGCTACCCCCTCAGATGGCATAACTACCTTAACAAAGAGCCCCGTGGCCGTCAGGCCTCCGTATCCCGGCAGCAGCAGCCATACAGCCGGCGGGTTTATTTTAAAGCTCCCTTCCTTCGCCCAGTGACAGCTTTCACAGATGGAGGCCCTCTTCCAAGATAAACTCCAATCTGTTGCATTTAAAAAAATACTCAGTAAACTTCAGTCAGTCTGCACGCGGGAGAAGGGTGGGTTAGCATGACTTACAGTTCTGCACTGAGCTACCTAATGTGAGAGAGCTGATGAACACTAATTAAATAAAAAGTGTCTCTAGAGGCACATACAGAAGATACGGGCACGAGGAACACTCCGCCTGGCCGTCGGCATCCCTAGTAAACCACCTCGGGGCCTCCAGACGTTTGTTGAGGGAGCTGGGATATATCATGAACAGACACACAAACACTTCTCCCCTCACAGAGCTCACATTCTTGGGGGGCAAGCGGGGGGGACAGAAGAATAGGTTTGGCTGACTTTACTCTGGAAACCTGCTCTTCATATCTCAGATGTACTAAATTTTAGAAAAGTTATATGATTAGGCTTTTAGAACTATGAATTCACTTTAGGCTCACTTAATTTTAATGTGTGAGGAAATAGCCATTCTTGTAGAAAATAAAATCTTATCAGACGTTGGGATACTAAACTAAAAAACATACGTGTGCGCATGTGTGCATTTAAAAAAAATACTCACGTAAACTTCCGTAAGTCTGCATGTGTGAGAAGGGTGGGCTGGCGTTACTTATACTTAAAGGTTTTTAAAGTCATTATCGAGAAACATGGAATGAACACACACACATACATACACACACATGTGCCCATGGATTTCAGAACCATACACTCCTGGACTTGTTTGCAATCTTCACCGGAGGATATTTTTTCCATTGCTTTTCAGAGAGAGTGGAAGAGAGAGAGAGAGAAACATCGATGTGAGACAGACACATTCACTGGTTGCCTCCCACACGCACCCTGACCGGGGCCGGGGACCAGTCTGCAACCGAGGTACATGCCCTTGATCAGAACCGAACCCCCTCCTATTTTCGTCTATTAAAAAAAATAAAGTCAGGCTGTTTTGTGACAGTTCGCTCTGCACTGACGAGAGGCTTCCTCGTTAGCAGGGTGCTGCGGTGTGCACCACAGGGTGCTGTTACATTGCAGCTGGTAACCAGCTGCTGGCCACTATTTGTACAGTGGATACAAACAGATTTATCAGAAAAGTCTCCCTTCCACGCACACCAATTTAAACACATGACTACCTTCAAAATTAGAATCAGTTTTAATGATGTTACTTAACATTCTTCAATTCATTAAAGTCGCTTTCAAAAACTAAGCTGCAGTTTCTTTAAGATGAAGTTTTACCTTTAGGCCACCATTCGAGATATTACTAGCGCTTATAAAGCTGCTCAGGACAGCACGCTGATACTGGTTTGGCGCTTCGTGTGTAACACCTCACAGCATAGATACTGTATTCATATGGATACTGTACTCACGTGGATACTGTGCTCACGTGGATACTGTACTCACGTGGATACTGTACTCACGTGGACACTGTGCTCATACGGATACTGTGCTCATGTGGATACTGTGCTCATACGGATACTGTACTCACGTGGATACTGTGCTCACATGGATACTGTGCTCACGTGGATACTGTGCTCATATGGATACTGTGCTCACGTGGATACTGTGCTCATATGGATACTGTGCTCACGTGGATACTGTGCTCACGTGGACACTGTGCTCATACGGATACTGTGCTCATGTGGATACTGTGCTCATATGGATACTGTGCTCACGTGGATACTGTGCTCATATGGATACTGTGCTCACGTGGATACTGTGCTCATATGGATACTGTGCTCACGTGGATACTGTGCTCACATGGATACTGTGCTCACGTGGATACTGTGCTCATATGGATACTGTGCTCACGTGGATACTGTGCTCATATGGATACTGTGCTCACGTGGATACTGTGCTCACATGGATACTGTGCTCACGTGGATACTGTGCTCATATGGATACTGTGCTCACGTGGATACTGTGCTCATATGGATACTGTGCTCACGTGGATACTGTGCTCACGTGGACACTGTGCTCATACGGATACTGTGCTCATGTGGATACTGTGCTCATATGGATACTGTGCTCACGTGGATACTGTGCTCACGTGGATACTGTGCTCATAAGGATACTGTATTCATGTGGGTAGGACATAGACAGAAGCACAATGGACCAGGATTCAGGAACATTCAGCTACATCATCACGTGGTCGGGGGACCCTGAAATTCAGTTAGCCTTGCTTGGTTTCAGATTTCTATTTGATACAATGAGATGGCCAATTAGATTAAAATTTCATTTGTCTAAGGTGAAGGCCTGAGGTGGAGTGGGAGACGAGTGGAGGGAGGCAAAGGGGCGGGAATGGGGGACATCTGCAATACTCTCAACAATAAAATAAATTTAAAAATTTCATTTGTCTAGCTTCTGCTATATTGACTCCCATTTATTAACATTAAAAATAGCCTAACTAGCATGTTATGTATTTATACAGATTATTCTTTGTCTTGATTATACTAAAGACAAATGTCCTAATTCCAGTTTAATGTACATATACATATAGGGACTATATGTCGTTATTGTGCTTTAATAGTTTAAATTTTAAAAAATATTTACAAAGGCACCTATTTAAATGTATCCATAAGACACAGGGCCACAGACAATGTGGTGATTCCTATAAAACCGGCTTAAGATACACAAGGAAAACATACTCCCCTTTAGTTCCACTGGCATCACTTTCAGTGTCTGTGTTGCTTACATTTCATAATGGACTGACTAACAATTCTAAAAGGTTTTTCAGAACTAAATGTTCATCTTTTGAAGTATGAAGAAAAGCAGTTACCATTCCACATTGTACCGGCTGGGATTAAAAGTAAGAATGTAACCTTTGAAAGGCCCAAAGGCATATTTTGCAAAACAGAAACGAGATGGACTTTACGTGAGCATTAATGATTCAGCAGACAGCGTGCCCACATCTGTCTTCTTCAGCACAACACATTAAGGAAAATGGGACATTCAGAAAATAATATCCAGCCCTCTGTCCTTAACAGGAGTAAATTTAGTGTCTTACCATTTGCCAGATTCAACGCTAGGAAGCTACATATTAAAATTAAAGGTTGGATCCTGGAAAATTCAGTTCATGTTGTATCAACTGATGAATGAGGCAAGAAGAGCTCACACCTGCATTAATAATTTTAAATTAATATTTTATTACAGTCTGAACAGTGATTGATAATTATTCTGTAGGACTTTTTTTTTCTTCCATTTTGTAAAACTAGTTTTACATATAGAGAAAAGGGAAGGTGTCCTGAAAGTAAATACAACACCGGGGAAATGTCCTTACTTAGTGATAATGCCTGTTACACAGCATAGTAACAAAAGCACGTGGTCCTGTCAAACACAGATTCGTAGGATAGATAGAGGGTTTGGAAACAGACCTAAATACATATGGAATTAAATATATGATAAATGTGGCATTTCAGAATAGTGGGGAAATATAGTAATTGCAAACAGAGTTGGAACTATTAGCCAACTAGGGGGGAAAATTGAATCTTTCGCTCACTCTACACCAGTACTCCCAGTTTGACAAGTCTGAACCATGTACTTCCAACGGACAGATACAATTGCAAACATCAGCCTGCACAGAGGAAACAGAGCAAAACCCACTGAGGGGTACAATGGAATTGAAGGGGCCTCCGGAAACCAGAGCCGTAATCCAGTCTGTGCGAAAATGAAGAGTGGGAGCCCTGGCCTAAAACGCCAGGGAGTCACAGAAACCTCACACAATGCAACACCAGCGACGTCTTTTTCTCAAAGAGACGGAGGCTCAGTGAGTCTGGGGATTCAATTACCCTCTCAACCTGGAAAGAACCCCTCCCGAGCGGAGGTCCGCGGGGCAGAGCCATGAGGGACGGCCCGCCTCGTACAGGGCTGATAAACAGCTGGGAAGCCGCAGGCTTTAAAAATCAAGGGTCCCTGACCTTGGATAATTGCTACCGTGATCCTTCCACAGAACACGGCTTACAAAGAGTTCCTGAAATGCCTGGCGAAGATTTCATTTTCCATTGAATATCTCCAGCTATCTCCTCTCGCCGTGGAAGTCTGTCTAAATCAATACCTAAGCGCAACACCTGGGTGGGTGGGAAAGAATGGGACCAGGTTCATAAAACAGAAAGTGTTTTTGCGTCAGATGATCCTAAATCTGGCTCAGACACTTATAAACTTTTCAAGGGATCCTAATCCTCACATCTCCTCACGCAAGGAGTCAGGGGTAGTACCTGGGGTATAACTGTAGCCAACACATTTTAGAATTCAAACGTTGGATACTTTATTTCACTCCTCTTCTTATGAGGTTATAATTTTTAAAAAAGTCATATATATGTTTCACATAAGCTATTTATTTTCACATATGACAAAATTCTTGGGATGATGGCTGTTTGGGATACTCTAACCTTAATAAATGAGATCCCTTCCCAGAATCCACCTAATTAGTTATAAAGTACACAGTATTGATTATTTCCTATCACCTACAACATTAGGCCTCAAACACTGAGCACAGGATTCAAACCTGTTCACAACCTAATCTCCACTCAAGGGCCTTGTCTCTTTCCCATCACTGTCTGTGTGTCTGTGTGTCTGTGTGTCTAACTCAGTCTCTGTTCTAGCCACAGTGAAATTTATCACATTTCCCCTAAACCTGCCATGTGGACGCCCACATTTACTGTTTTTTCCAAAGCTAAACACTCGCCCTGCGTTGCAACACTAACCCCATCGAATCAAGGCTATTCTCTCAACACATCTGTTCTTGCTCATAGATTATGAACTTCAAAAAGGCAGGTGTGCTTGGTACCTAGAAGGTGTTCAACAAATAACGACAAAAGGAGGAACCCTTGTGTGGTGTTTACCATACTGACTGAATAGGGAAATTAATAATTCAATAAAATATTCCCTGAATAATTACTATGTTAGAGATTTTCACCTACCAGTATTATTCAGTTTATACCACGGCCTTGTAAGAGATACTATCTTTCCTGAATAAATGTAAAGAGATGAGTAATTTTTCCTGGATTCACAATAAGTGGTCAACTTAAAAATTCCACCTAGATGATAAATTTAATAAATCTGACCCTGTAGGTTAATACTATGCCCTTTACCTCTGTGATAGCCTCAGTAATAATGCTTTTGAAATCCTACAGTAATATAAATTTATCATTTTTCTCCTAAATGATTCTTTTAAAATAATTAGCATATTGAGAAATGATCTTTATCTATAAAAAGCTACCTGTTTGTTGAAGGCGCACATTGGGTTTTTGTAGCATTTTAGAACTTAAGTATTAAACGTTTGGAAAGGACTCTCCACATCCTTATGGGAAGACTGCCTTCGGGTTTTGCTCACGTGTTAAAGAACAGGACACCAACAAAGGATACTATTAATTAATCATTCAACCAATCAACCATTCACTTAGCGAATGAAAACTGGGCTTGGCCTTACACCGATTTTAAAAACAAACAAACAACAGCTTAGAGATCAAACGTCCTTTTATTCGGCTCATGCCCGCCTCTCTCTCGCTTTCTTTCTTTTTAGGGGGATATTTCTTGTTCACAACTCTGTCAGCCTCTCTGATTTATTCCAAATCTTGTACGAATTACCTGAATGAACACAGACTGGGGAAGTCCATCCGCCCCGTTGCTGAGCCTCGCGTGCCAGACTAGACACCGACGCACACTTTAAACCAGACATTTCGCAAATTACAAGTCTGCTTCATCATCAACGAGAGTTCGTGCCTGAGAGCATTTAGCAGGTGGAGGCCTGAGCCAATCTATCCAGCGAACAGCTAGATTAAAAAATCATGCATTTCGCCCGGCCGGGCGTGGCTCAGCGGTTGAGCGTCGACCTAGGATCCAGGTGATTGGGGTTCGATTCCCGGTCGGGGCACATGCCTGGGTTGCGGGCTCACAGCCGATCAATGACTCTCTCATCATTGATGTTTCTCTCTCTCTCTCCCTCTCCTTTCCTCTCTCTGAAATCAATAAAGATATATTTAAAAAAAAAAAATCATTCATTTCAACGTGCACCCCTCTTTAAGACAACAGCAGCCTGCATTTTCACAACACTCCTACCACCACGTGGGGGAGACTAACTAACAAAATGCGCCACGTTTCCCTACAGAAACCAGATTTTTAATTCTTTTACTCTTATCACAAGCTTTATGGTCCAGTCACAGGTCACAGCCGAGATCTCGAACAAAGGGTGTCATCGGGTCTCACCTGCAGAAATCAATCTGAACTTACCTTGTTTGCGATGCTGGTGATGAAGGACTTGACATCCAGGTTCGTGGGGCAGCTCTGCTGACAGGGGGCGTCTGCACACTTCAGGCACCTGCGGATGAAACGCCGGTTACAGAAGCCGCCACGTAACCGAGGTTACAGTCTACACGCCCGAATTTGGGGGGAAAACCCTTTGAGGAGATTCTGGTGCCCACGGTTGGATCCAATTAGTGAGAATCACAATTTTTCTTTTTAATGGAAAAACACCCATTTATCTGTTTTTTATTTGTTTTTAGGAGAACAAGTTTGATAATTAACAATCAAATACACAACACCAATAGGCTCTCTGCAGATAGTTTTTATAAGTTTGGGAAGAGTTGCTTCTAATGCTAGTTTATTGCGTATTTTATCATAATGTGTGTTAAATTATATCACATTTTTTTTCTTTATTTATTTTGATGGCTTTTTTCCTTTTGTTTTCTGTTGTTGTTAACATGGTGGTTGGAACAAATGATAGGACACAGTTCCATGATGCCTCCTCCAGGGCTGAAACCGCCGGGCGGGACGGTCGCTAACTCGCACGTGAACGCCGAGGGTTCCTTTACTCTTTCGTTTCCTGAACAGGCCGAGTTCCTCCGACAGGGCAGGACCCGGGACACGAGGGCACGGAAGGGGGAAGACAGCGAGGTCCTGCTCTGTGGGGCTGGCTGGGGGGGGACGTCCGATGACAGAGCCTCGGGCAGTGGCCGGGGCACAGGGGAGCCCGCAGGGGGCCGGCAGCCGGCGGGCAGAGCCCCAGGCGAGGGCCTCTGGGGAGAGACGCTCCCGGGAACCTAGATGGAACCTGCCCATTTTTTAATCGGATTGTTTATTTCTTTGGTGTTGAGCTGTATGAGCTCTTTATACGTTTTGAATGTTAAGCCCCCGTCAGAGCCGATGTTGGCCAGTATGTCCCTCCATTTGGTTGGTCGCCTGTTTTGGGGGGCGGCGGAGTAAATACCTGGTGAGGGAGGAAGACCTGGCTTTGGGTGGTGGGCGCACAATGAACATACAGATGATGTGTCGGTGATGTACCCGTGAAACCTATGTAATGAGATTAACCAGGGCCACCTCAATAAATTTAATTTTTTTTAAAAATCAGGGGGTGTTTGGGAAGTGGAGAGGGTGGGGTTTGGAGTCCGGGGTCACTCAAGACAATAACCCAAGGACGGAGGTGACAGGGCCTGTGAACCGTGGGATCTGGGCTTAGGGAGAGCGGGTGTAGGAAAAAATGAGACTAGAGCTTGAAAACCTAAAATATCGCACTGTCACGTCCGCCAGACGAGCAGACTCTCCGAGAATTTCGCTGAGGACAAATCCTCCGCGGCTCAGCGGACAAAGGTGACCCGCCGCTCATTTTCTCCGCACGTCCCTGTGTGACGACCTCGGTCGTTTCCTGCGAGGAAACAATACCAGTCCCCTTGTCCTTCCGTTGTGAGCAGGAGAGTCCTCTTCATTATCTGAACCGGTTTCTCAGTCCCTAATTAATATCTTGTTTTCGCATCTGATCTCTCGTCTCTCGTCGGCGCCCTTAGCCTTCTCTCTAAATTAAATTTTACACAATGAGAACCGAAGGCTTTTCATAATCAATTGTCCTCTCTGAGACGGAGTCATTAAACCTCTCCCATCATTTCTCTAAATGCCATTGTCAGACTCGCATCTATCACTCCGCAGAATCCCTCTCTTCTCGCACTTGTGGTTTCCTTCCCCCAAAACACTGTCGCTGAGTTCAAAAGGAATTTCTTGAAAGCGTGGTCAGCGGCGCCGTACATGGTGCAACCATGTGGATCCCTGGCCCGTTTGGCCCTGATGCCGAAACGAGGCGACACCTGCGTGTGTAAGTTACCTTCGCAGGAATTAACGTGCTGAGCACGGCCGGAGATTTGAAAGGATCTCCTGTTTAGCAATAAATAAAACAGCTAGAAATTTAGCAAATAAGATGCCATCTTAAATACCTTCCGATTAATTAAAAAAGTCACTTCAGCCCGGCCGGGCGTGGCTCAGCGGTGGAGCGTCGGCCTAGGATCCAGGCGATCAGGGTTCGATTCCCGGTCAGGGCACATGCCCGGGTTGGGGGCTCGATCAATGACTCTCTCATCATTGATGTTTCTGTCTCTCTCCCTCTCCTTTCCTCTCTCTGAAATCAATAAAGATTTTTTTTTTTTTTAAAGTGTGTTTTTTTTTTAAAAAAAAGGTCACTTCAAAGGTTTTTTAAACACCTGCCATTTGGGAGGAATAAATCCAGCCACAGACACATGAAGTCCGGTTATCCAATGAAGTCCCAAGTGTTCTGCTTTGCTCCCCCCACCCCCCATAACCGCCAACTTGAATGATACGTGATTTAAACATAAAGTTATAATGTCAGCAGGTGTGAACGAGGGACATTAGTGCCCCGCGTAGGTGCTGCGCGTAGGGAAACCTGAAGTTCAACACCAACAGATGCGCGGCGCCCACACCGAAGGATCTGAGTTGCGGTCGTTAAGCCTCTTTACCAAGTAACTCCCCGTCTCACCAGCCGGCTCACAAAGAACAGCTGCTGGAAATGTCAGGTGCTAATGAGGCCGGCGGGGGGACCGAGCAGCGGCGTCCCCCCCCCCCCCCCCCCCGGAGCCGCGGGCTCGGGCCGACGCCCTCTCGAGCCTGGCGCGCGCGGCCCTGAGTGCACCAGGCTGCCATTAATCCCACTTGTCACCCTGACAGCCCAGTAATTACACCGGCGCCCGGCCGGGGAGTCCTAATAAAACAGCAGCCACGGCGTGGCCGTGCGCGCCCCTGAGGTGTTTTATTAAACGCGGTGGGGGCCGATCATCCGGTGACATTAGTGTTGACCTATTTTCTGTTTGATAATAAATTACCCTCTGACCACGCGTAACAGACGCCACAGGGCGCGTCCACGGCACCCGACCCGACGGCGCCGGCGGGACCCTGCGGGCCCCGGAGTGGTGTCAGCGGAGCAGCAGAAACGCGAGTCAGGATGTTATTACCCAAACTGCTCCAGATGGCGGACACCAGGAGAAGCCACGGGCGCGGCGCTCAGGGGACGGTGTCCACAGTTACTGTAAACCGCACTGCTCCATAAATTTTCCCTTGGACGTAACCTTTAAACGACTCTTGTTTTTATCGTCGGTTATTTAATTCCCCTTTTATGCCTCAAAGTTACTCCGTTATAACCTGGTTTATTTTTGAATGCATCGTAAGACGCCAACGTTAATTCAGATAAACAATTATGGAATAGCTGACTCCCGGGTAATCACACTAAGAGGAGCACAGTGGACCATGTTTCAAAGCAATGAAACATCTTAGATTTTTTACTCGTGATAAACTTTGCTCATTTCCATAGTTAACAGGGAGCATAACGAGGGATTTCATTAAAAGCAAAACCTAGAATCCTTAATAATCTTAATTCTTCATGATTCAACGTGACCCTGAAAATATGTATGAAAACTTTAGTCCCGCTACTTAAGGGATGGACATTACGGGAGACGAATTTATCAGGGGTCTTTCTCTAGGGAAGGAGCCAGGGTTCCTCTGCCCGAACTCCAGAGGGGCTGGGCCGCTGTACCCCACAGCCGAGGGCGAGGAAGGAGACAGGCAGAGCCTCAGCCCTCGCACCCCCGGAGCAGGCGCTGGGCCTTCTCCTGAGACGCACCACGGCCGTGGGAACCGCAACCTACGCTTGCCAAGGAATCTCCTAACCCACGGGCATAAATACTAATTAATTTATTTCCCCGTTAAAAAAAAAAAACTCTATTTGAAAGCCTTGCAAGCTCGGGTTGCATTTTCTTTGCGTGTGTTCTGTTAGACTTTGGTTCAACAGAGTCAGCGCCACTCACCACGCTCCGAATAACCTACATTAGTCCACGTGCAATCCAACTGGGCAAGTTAGGGTCGCCATTAAAGAATTAAAATGTTTTCCTGACACTGGTGTATTTCCTCAGGTCTCTGAGGTTCTGAACCTTTCTTTGGAGTCTCTAAGTAACCAAGATGCAGCAGATGGGTGGGTACAGACCTGACTTCCGTATCCGAAAATCACCGGAGCATGTAACTAGGTAGTTTAAGATCTTTCCCCAACTCGGCAATATTTCTACTGAGACTGTGCAGAACGGAGTTCCAATAGGTTGCATGGATGGCGAATGAACCAAGGTGGGGAGGTCGGAGGTGTCCCCCATGTGCCTCGGTTCCACCGCCTGGCCCCGCGAGCCCAGGCCCTGTCATAGCAGCAGGATGCGGGAACGATGGTCACTTTAAAACGTGATGGGACTAATGCAATGTCCCGATCTGTCCAACGGCCAGGAGCCACCCTCAGCCTCCAATCGCTCCCCTGCTTCTCTGGTGACACCCGGTTGCACTAGCTCAGGGGCATCTGGAAATAACTTTGAATATTTCTAACCTGCATCCTGGCCCAGCTTCTACGTCCGGCTGGCTCGATGCCGTGGCACCACCACGAAAGGGAAGTGGATTTTCTATGCTGGGCACCACTCTGCCTTCAAACCCTCCAATGATGTTGGCATTTAAGGCTCTTAATATATATTTCAATGTACAGGGAAACACGGAAACATAACTTTTAGCTGTTTATCTACTGGAAATGTTCATTCCCATGTGGGTGCTTCAGGACAATTCAAAAGAAGCAACGTTTGACACTGTGCCCAGCTCGCACGTCCGAAGGCCACAGGATTGCGTTGGACGACCTTGCTCATGAGTCTAGGAATGAAACCCGGTTAAAAACGCTCCTACAGCCTTTCTGTGTCTGTGTCTGAGAATTACAGGGATGTGTCGCTGAGTAAGCACCTAAGGGTGCAATTAGTGGGCACAAGGCTCCGTGTGGCAGAAGAGGCTTCCCCTCCCCCTGCTCTGCCCATCTCCTCCCCACGCCCTGGACGCCCAAGGCCCACGCCAGGCACCTTCTCCCTTCCCCTTGTCAGCTTCTGCCACCTGGTAAGATGGTCACGTCTCACCCTCCAGAGACGGGCCGCGCTTCCGGACGAAATACGCTGTCTACGTACCTACCCATAGGGTGGTTTTCAGGTAACTTAGTAGCTGATGAAACACCTATATTTTATCTGCCATTATAATCAGAATGTCCATATCCAGGCGACCGCCTGTATGCCCAGCACAGATCAGCGGCACAATCAGCAGTTAGCCTGCGGCCGTCCCCGGAAACCCACGTCCCGCGGCGGGTTCTGTAGTCCAATCTACCATTTTTAAGTTAACGACAACAAGCCACAGATAATTCCCTTCCAGGCCGGCGTATGGTTGCTCGGGACAACTGTGGTTCCCCTCCCATCCCAGACAGATGTCGCGTGACGCTCGACGTACTTCGGGTCCTCCACAGCCCCGCGGGACTCGGGGGACGGCGCCCACGGTCCCCGTCACAGCTTTCCTACCCCTCAGTAACCTCACTCAAGGCGCCGTCTCCCCAGCGGCGTCGTGACGTCTGATTTACTTCGAGGATCCTTCCAGGCTTCTTAGAAAAAACACATGGTTTCTCCGTAGCACATCCATATGCTGTGCAGATTACCTTTTCGGGTTTTGAAACACCTGTGATATGTTTATCTTAATGTCAAGGAAGCCCCTTGAGGAAGGGCGTCAGGAACGGGGACACAGATCAGTCACCGATGCTCTCGGAGTAAACTTTCCAGCCAATTTCAAAACTAAAAAAGCCGTATATTTTATCACTTATTTGCAGGCAATTTCAGAAATAATGTAACAGTAAACTCAACATATAGATTTTTATCTTGTTTCTAATAAAAGAGAAAATCAAATAAGTAGGCCATCAATATGGGCTATTTATTATGATACGACTCCTGGATTTATGGCACATGTTGATTATGAAAAAATAATATTTGTGCAAATCTGTAAACCTGCTTATGGGCATGTAGACTAAGATGTAGGGTAGGTTTTATTTCTTTATACAATGCTCTACTGTTTAATTTTTTTTCAGTGAGCAAGTAAATCATGTAATTTTAAAAAAAGACATGGATGTTGCTGGCAACTAAAATCACGTTATCCTGTGGAATTTTAATTTTTTTTACGTTAGTCATAGGCATTAACCATGCAGAAGAAAACCCACGATGCTCCCACATTCTTGTCCTCTCCCCCCAAACTCCTGCAGCCTTACAGAGGCTCCAGTCCAGTTTTAATAGGATGACCGCATGGGACAGGCCTCTGAGGAGCTGGTGGCACCAGGGCAACGGGTCAGGTCTGGCCAAAGCAGCAGAGTCAGCGCCAGCACTGCCCGGGGGCTCACTGGTTGGGTTAAAACAACAGTGTAAGAAATACTGGGCCTTGAAATGATCAGGAAGCATGTGCCAATAATAGAATTTAAAAACAAATAAATGTATCTGCATCTTAGCCACGTAGATACGATGGCGGGGCAGAAACAACGCAGCTCAAGAGGCCTTGCTGGAAATCTCCTGAGAAACTTTTCTGAAATAATATATGAAAGCCAGGCCTGTTCGAGTCATGACTGTAAACGTGTCCCATCGACGGCTGGCCTCAGAAACAACCTAACAAAACTCGCTCACGTCCCGAGGTGCCCAGGAGTAGTGCCTGCATCTCGTGCGATCCTTGCCAAGCGTTTTCTTGTATGTAAACCACCTGGAGGAATCATCAGTATCCAGTGGAAACGCCAGACCAAGTAAAAACCACCAGAGACAAGCTGTAGAAATATCACACGCGTGAGTCATAACAGACAATAAAAATACACCCAACGCCTATGACCAGGACCCAGCCCGGCCTAGAACCGTTGTCACTCTGCAACGTTGGGAACATCACATATCGGGGCAAAAAACGCAGCTGGGCCCCAGGCTGTCCCCCGGAAGCTGTTCGCTGCCACGTCCCAGAAGGCTTTGCACCGAGGACTGTGCCCCGATTTCCTTCCTCAGCCGTTTGGCGCCTGAGCCAACGGCAACATCGCACATGAAGAACACGCAGGAATTTCAGGAAATTAATGACTATGAAAGAAAACAGATAAAGATCGAAATGTTTAATCTTCTCGATTTAATTCACATCTTACGGCGGACCCAGGTTTCAGGCAATAACGTGGCTCGGAAAGTGACCCAACGTGACCGATGGCCCGATCGCTGTCGGAAGACTTTTGGAAAAAAAAATTAGCTTAGAAGCCAAAGGACACAAGGTTCAGAAATAATATCTTGAACACAGTCATCGCCTGAATCTGACGTAAACTCTAAAGACGGAAAAATAGGGAAGCAAACGGTAAATATTTTTGTACAAATGGAAAATCCCACCGAGGATGCTTCCAGTGAAACCCACAGCAACGCTGAGGACGCCGTCGTTTCCCACGTGAGAAACGGACGCGCTTCCAACACACGAATGCCTTTCAGAGGAGGAGACGCCGGGATTTTCTACTTTAAACAGAAAAACTTATTCTTAAAAATAATTTTAGAGAAGAAGTTCTTCTTATGCGCCCCCTCCCCGCCGGCCGTGACCACACCATTGCCCTGTCCACGCCCAGATACGCACACGCAAGGCGGACTTTCCGGAACGATCCCACCGAGAGGAGCTTGCTCTGCGGGTTAGGAAGCTACGAATCCGCCGCCCAGCCCGGCCCAGCGGGCGCGTGAAGCCTTTCTCACCGAAGACAATAAAAAAGCCAAGTGAGCATTTCATGGGAGAGGAAGATACGTGTGATAGCACCGGCTGGTGGGGGCGGGGTCGGGGTCGGGGTCAGGGTCAGGGTCAGGGTCCGGGGGCCTTCGTGGGCCTGCCTGCCGCGTCCAGGAGGGGAGGTACCTGGAGAGGGGAGAGGGGTGGAAACGGGTTTGCAGGCGCCCGGGGGGGGGGGGGGCACAGGCTCCGCGGGGCTGAGGCTCTGAAGGGAGACCGCGGCCGGAGCGGGCAGGGAGGGCAGACGCCGACTCCGTCTGCACGTCCAGCAGGTGCTCCACCGACGTGCGTCAGAACAAGCAAATGAGCAACAGCGATAATAACAAGAGGCCTGTGCGCTCGCTTGAATTTGGAGGTTTGTGTTATCCCTATCTGGGGAAAATTAGAATTTTTACAGGGTAATTTACTTCGCATTACTACAAATAGGAATGTTTTTGCCTTGTTAAGGCTTTCCCCTTCCCATATATTTAATAGCAATTTAGAGGGCCGTAATTCAGTATTAAACACAGTATATAAAGTATTTATGATGCAGCCAACTTGAAAAACAGACATCTTGCATACATCTGCTTCCCGGGGAAATATTTATAATATTTACAAAGTTTCACTGTGGGTTCCAGAGGGATGTAAATTGTACAATCTCTTTGGGGGGGAAGAAATGACGGTTTCCCGCCTCGCCCTACGAATGAACGCCCGGACAGGGAGCCCGGCACTGACCAGTTCTCCTGGTTGCACAACGGGGTTCCCCAGGTGCCCCCGGCCAGGGGCAGGCGTCCCTCCTTCCACGGGACTCTGCGGGGAAAGGAGACCCACCCCGGCTGGCGGCCTGGCCCCCAGGCATCGCCCACGGCCAAGCCGGCCGGGCAGGACGCAGAGACGCCCGAAAGGCAACGCTCGGAAGAAAAGCCCGAGTCGCCGCCGCTCACAGGAAGAGCCCCCGACGCAGGGCCCGCTGGCCCGTCGCGATGAGCGGGTCTCCAAAGCGCCCAGAAACCTTTAAGGTGACAGGGAACTTTAACAGGTACTATATACTTTTCATGAAATTATCTAAAATACCTTATACAGTGTGGATGCTATTTACCGTGATTAAACTACTAATAACTGCAATTAATAATCATTTCTTTCGGTGTCTTCCTTCCCTGGGTCCTCGTTATTTGTCACGTACTAGCGGGTAGTGAAAACCCAAAATGATTAATTTTTCACATAGCTCATATAAAACATCAATGATATTTTAAATTTAAAATGTACCAGACTTTTCTAATGGTGTGTGTGTCTGATTTTTCACTTACAATATAGAAAAAAAATGACTCAGTCATGAAAATGAATTTCCTTTTGCTTATGAGCAACTATTTATGTTCCCTGACAGTGTTGCCGGAGATAATCCAAAGAGCGAAGCCCAGCCGGCGTCTGCTCTCTGACCGTCTACCGCACCGTCACCCACTCTCAGGCCATTCGGTGCTTAATTATGTGCAGGTTCATAACAGGAAATATTCTTAGAAGTGTCGGGAGGGACTCTGCAGATTATCAAGCTCAATTTACAAGTGAGAGAAGAGAACCGAGGAGACTTCTCCAGGTGGCAAACCTGGTTCACACAGAACTGAGGCTAGAACCCAGGTCTCCCATTTCCTTTTCGGTTTTGTTTTTCTAGCCGAATGGGAAGGTATTTGGGGGGAGCCGGGATGTCCTCTCGGGCCCAGTGACCTCCACACTCACACTATCGGCAGGCGTGAGAAATGCTCACGTGTTGACGGATGGTGGGTGCTGAGCAAGACAAGCTTTTGTTTCTCTGCCGTTGCTCCAGCTGGTCTGCGTGGTCACGGAGCAGTTATGTGTCACGTCATAATGGGACCAAACACCCCCAGACTTTTCTCTTCTAGGACGGAAAATACTGAGAAACAAATCCAATGTTTCCTGTGGTTGTAATAATAATTAACAGAATATCTCCAAGTTTCGTAAGCACACCAGTGACATCGCCTCGTTGAATCTTTCAATGGGCTTATTTAGTAACCATTATTATTATCTACAAATTACTAATAAAAAGAAAAATCTCCGAGGCACAGTAACGGGCTCAAGGTGTCGAAGGTAATGAGTGGGGCGGCAGGAAATTAAACTTAGCCCGTTTCATTAAAAAGCCGAGATTCTCTCTATCGCTTCTCCACAGACCAATGCTGTTAATTAAACCGTGGCCAAAGCCTCCTGCGTTCGATGCCACCGAAATGAAAATTATAATTATTACACTTAACATCTGAAATGACTATAAGCCAGAATATATTTCCTGAAACATGGAAATGTACTTGTCACTCCTCCCGAAAGCACGTCGGTGGCTCTCACGACAGCCCCTCGCTGCTGCACCGCCGTCTCCCGGCGCAGAAGGCAGGCGAGGCCCCCGCGGCGGAGCGGCGAGCACCCAAGTCTGCTTCCCAGCCCTCTTTAGAGGAAAACTGGTAAAACTCAAAAGAACAGCATCTTTGACAATTTCCCACACCTTCCCTAAGACACAGCCGCTCAGTGTTCCTCCAAAACACCTTAGTTACGGTGAAATTTTTTTAAATATGTTTTTATTGATTTTAGAGAGAAAGGGAGAGGGAGAGAGAAACACCGATCGGCTGCCTCCCGCACACCCCCGACTGGGGGTCGAGCCCACAGCCCAGGCAGGTGCCCTGAGCAGGAACGAACCAGAGGCCTCTCGGTGCCCGGGCACTGCCCAACCAGCTGAGCCACACCAGCCGGGGTGCAGCGAACGTCTGTGCGCAGCTCCACGCTGGCCAAGGAACCGCCCTCTCTACCCTGACGGTTATCACGGAAACACACTGCCGCCTCAGGACAAGTCTCTTCCTGCCTTAATTTTCAGAAAACTCGGTTTTAAAAACAAGTTCTTGCCAGGAATATGACCATAAAGTACAGAAATTACGATTAAAAAATAAAATAAAACTATAAGTTCTATTGAAAGTTAGCCTGAGGGGGAAATGCTATATTTAGAGAATATTTTTAGATTTTGAATAACATAATGATGCTGATGGCATGATGCAAGCGCTTTTAAATCCAAGAGGCCGGGATATAGCTGATTACATACTGGCAATGGACCTAAAACGTTGAGTCTATTTCCCGGTTACTGTTTAGAAGTTATACCCAAAGTATTTGTCCCTTATTGGATCTGTAACATGGCATATATGCATCCAAAAGACAAATAAAAACATTTTCCAGTGGCTCAGAGCAGAAGGAACTATAGGCCGAAGAGACACGGAAATTTAAAAAAGACTTTACAGCCCAGCTGGGCGTGTGGCTCAGCGGTTGAACGTCAACTGAGGATCCAGGAGGTCGCGGTTCGATTTCCGGTCGGGGCACAGGCCCGGGTTGCGGGCTCGACCCCCAGTCGGGGGTGCAGGAGGCAGCCGATCAATGACTCTCATCACGGATGCTTCTATCTCTCTCCCTCTCCCTTCCTCTCTCTGAAATCAATAAAAATATATATATTTTAAAAAGACTTTATACCTGAATAAATTCAATGCTGTATGAAATTTAGAATCAAGCTCAAATAAATGCTATCAGATATTATTACTACTACAAAATAAAGGCCCTCTTTGCACAGAACCCTCCCCCAGCAGGTGGTTTCTCTCCGCCCTGGGCCCCTGGTCATGCCGGGAACGGCCGTTTCCCGCGTTGAGTTGGCGGCTGAAGCTGGCAGAGGGTTCAGGGTCCGCGCGTGCGGGTCTGTGAGAAGCCGCGGCCGGATTCTGCCCTGTTCCGTCCTCCTGGCCGCGACTTTACTCCTCTGCTTTACTTTCACGCCGGCCGGCACACCGTTCACTCTCATCTTTATGTACAGACTTGGCACAGTGGGAAGAGGACAGGTTTTGGAAACCGAACCTCCAGAGCTGGCTCTGACTTTCAGCTGCCGCAGGCCCTGGTCGATCACTTCATCCCCAGGATACGCTCTAGGTTGGCCGTTTATAACCTGGGGCTGAAAATACCTTCCTTGTGCGATGGTCACAGTGATCAGCGACAATGACGAGAGATAGCTAACGCTTATCAGGGGCCTGATCTGTAATGGCTACTTATATAGTTCAATTTCCACATTTTTACTTCAATAAAATGTCCGAAATGAAGTTATATTTTATATGTATGTTCCCCAAAAGGCAGTTTTAAAACCAGTGATGTCTGCGAACCGAGGGAAAGCAGCACTGACTCACGGCGCGCACCTTCACGCTCCCGTTGGGCGACGCAGAACTACTAACAGGAGCATTTCGGTGAAATACTCCTCGGAAGTTGGCTCAGGAGCGGAGAAAACGGGAAGCCGGCGAGTAAAGCGCGTCACGAAGACGGGCCCGGAGTGCTACGGGAGTCAGCCGACAACCCCTCGCGCTTCCCGTTCTCGCGTCAGGTTTACGAACAAGGGAACAAAATTTTTTTTTTAAAGAATCTGTGCACAATAACATATTGCTCAGTTTAATTACCGATTTGCTGTTTGCCCAGAGTTTCAATCAGGAGCGTCCCCGCCTATGGATCGCGATGGCGACATCTGTAAGAGCGAGCGCCACGTGCAGGCCCTCCCGGCGCCGGCACCTGCCAGCGCCGCGGGGAGGAACCGCGGGTGCTTCCCGAACACACTGCGACAGCTGGCGGCTCAGGAGGCGCGTGTCCGACGCTCCACCACGCGGGGCGCGCTCCACAGAGCCCTCCCGTTAACTCAAAAGCAGCCAGAGAGGAAACGCGCAACGCGCCGAACGGCAGGTTAGGACCGACCCCGGAGCGCGGGGCCCGGGCTCCCTGCTCCGCTCCAAAGGCTTGGTGGCGCGGCCGGCAGAGGAATCCCACCGACACTTAGGAGGCCGAGGCTGGCCGGTGCCGCTCCAGGTGACCGCAGCACCACCCCTTTCAAAGAGCAGTCAGCCCTGGCGGCCGGCACGCCGAAGGGTCACGGGTTCGACCCCCGGCCTCAGTCGGGGCACCCGTGGGAGGCAACCGATCGATGCGTCTCTCTCACCTCGATGTCTCTCGCTTTCCCTCCCTCCCTCTTACTCTCCTTAAAAATCAATGGAAAAAAAATATCCTCGCGTGGGGATTCAAATAATAATATAAAATAGGACCATCAGGCTAAAGACAACGAGACTACGGCTGTACCTTTAACGTAAGCCCAGAGTGAAGAAATAAAAGGCATCACCCTAGAGTCTCGGCGCCCGGGGGACCCACCGCAGCGTGACCAGCCGTCGCTCGGAACAGTTAACAGTGCAATCTGCTTGGACGCGGCCGCGGGACCCGGGACGCTGGCTGCGTGTTTATTATTCATGACACGGGCCTCCTGGCCGTGCGCTGAGGCTCAGCCTCCACCTGTGTCTCCACTGCAGACGCACCTTCCTGCCCATGACGGGAAATCACCCTAATACTTTAAAACATATTGCGGCCACGTTTAATCGTGAATGTGTAAGAAGATCAGAAGCTAGGAATTCTGTCCTATGTTTTTGCTGCCAAAAATTACTGATGAGGTTAAGGCCACAGGATGGAACATGTATAATTTTTCCATCATTGGAGTTCGGGATTTGCTCTGTCTGAGGAGCCGCTAGGAAGGTGCTGACTTGTGCGTCCATCCTTGGACGTCTGCGTGGAAACGCTCGTTGCATACCCGCTACGGGCGTGCATTTCTCTCTCCATGGAGTCATCCCTACAACATCCCCGAATGCTCCTTTTACAGCCTGAGTCTCCTTTAGGGTGGGAAACGCGCCCCATAAATCCTGAAGGGGAGCGATCTGTACTAAGGACCTGAGTCCCCTCGGGGTATGATATCCTGACGGTGGGGTGGTGATCTCTGAGTTCCCATGAGCATCGGGACATTTCTCACAAAACTCCGGTACAATTTTTAACAGCTTTATAATGACACGAATTGTCTGCCTCTCTTCTAAATAAAATCTAAGAGTTATATGAGTGATCTTAGCAGGTCGGCTCATTTTTCTATACCAACACCACACAGCATTTTATTAATCATATTATCCCCTTTGCAAATGCTCACAAGGTCGCCACATTTCTCTGATTCAACCACCACAGGGTTCTTGAGAAACAGGCATTTCCACGCCCACCCTGCAGATGGGAAGACTGAGTTTCACAAGGACGAGGGAGCCGCCGAGGATCACGCCGCAGCGAGCGCGGGGGCTCTCGCGGGTCCACGTGCGCGCCCGAGCCACCCCACCCGTCTCGCCCCGGCCCCTCCGTCCCTGATAAGCCTTCACACAGACAAGTTACAGTCGGACAGATGTTGTTTTGCACGTGCCTGAGGGGACCCTGAAGGAGCAAAAAGATTCCGTTTCAGCGGCCGAGGCTGGAAACTCGGCCGCCGTTTCCCGCCTTCCCCCTCGTCTTCCCACGCGGTTCGATGCGCGGGGAGGGCCCTGCAAGCCCGGGTGTAGGAGCCACTGGCCGCGCCGCCCGGTTCTGGTGAGTTTCATGACTCGCCTGGGAGGCGTCCTGGCGGCTCAGCGGCTTCTGCAAACCTCACTTGGTTACAGGCTGATTCCCTCACCTTCCTTTTCAAGCCACCACCCCATTTCCTTTGGCGGCCTGACAGCTGCAGCCCTGCTTGGTGCACCCGTGGGTGGCCCTCCTCCCCAGCCTCTGACCTGGGGAACGGGAGCCCGCCCACCACGGATTGCGAGTCTACCTGCCCTGGGAGTCGGCCTTCGCTGGGGACACCAGTGCGCATCCCCCCCCCAAGCTGTATTCGGTTGCCCATTTCCATGTAAAACTCCCCAAAACGCACAGAAAGTGAAAATCATGCAAAGGCAAGACCTGCGGGGGGAGGACCCCTGGGAAAGAGAGGCCACCGAGGCGAGCGACTGCTGCACACACCCCCGGTCACCCAGGGCCTGCTGTCATTCACAGGGTCGGCCGAGCTCCTCGGCTACGCTCGGAAAACGGGAGAAACCACCAGCCTCCTCTCCTGCCTGGCCGTCCGCATCGGGGCTGAGAAAACGTTTTCTGAACCTCAGCGGGCAGGACCGTGTGGCGCTTTGTGACTACAAATGTAAGACGTAAGGGGCCATAATGAAGGAGCGACCGTGGGGACTGCGTGGCCAGGAGGCTCCGCCCCGGGGCTCTGGGCGAGGGGAGGAAGGAGCACAAAGCCTTCGCTTGGGTTCCACCATCTCCCAAGCGCCCCCTTCCTAGTTGGTATAGAATCGAGGCTGATGGACACACAAACACAATAAAAATAGGCTGATTCTGACACAGTGATGCTTGAATAGTCGTGACTGTAGTGATTGTCCTTTCCTACGATACAAAGAACGGCATGGCCCAGTTTTGCATGGCTATGGATTGACTGTCATTTTAAAAATAATGTTTCGGACCCCAGGAAAATCAGAAGCGCTTTCTTTATCGGGTTGGGGGGAGGGGTGCCACCCCAGATCCGACGTCTGTGCACGGGGACGGGACCTGCACTATTTTATTCTCAGGCGAGAAGGTGAAAGCCACGCTTTACAGGGGCCCACGAGCCGGGGAAGAGGGAGCCGAGCAGATGCAGGCGACGAGGTGAGGGCCACACCTCTCTCCAGCGCAGGACTTCCCCCGTGTCCCGAGCCCGAGCCCGTGGCCTCCTTCCCGGGGGCATGGGCTCTCCCTCACAGTCCCTCCCGCCTGTCACAAAACTGTTTTCCAGGGCAACAGACGGCACCCCCGGGAGAGCAAGTTCAGAGTCGAAGCCACAAACAGGCCGCGGCTTAGGGAGCAGGACTGACACTTACCATCCTCTTACCCTCCCGGCAGACACGTCCAAGCCGCCCGAGGTGCCACGCTTGCTCCCGAGAGAGTACAAGTGTTCGGTACGAGAGGAACAGTAAATAGAAGGAAAACCAGGGGCACCTCGGTCCCCAGGGACCGTTACCCTCTCGAGCGATGATGTTTCCGTAGGTACGGACCATGCTCTGTCCTTTCTTAAAATTACTCTTACTGCAAATAAAACCAATTTTTCATCTCTTCAGACTCACAGCTGAAAGTGCAGATACGTCCCCAGGAACCAAGGCCCCTGGCGGAAAGCTCTGGGGAGCCCAGGAAGTTCTTCACAGGAGGGAGGCATGCAGAGCAAAAGCATAAACCTAGGTCCCTAAGTGTGTTAAGGGAAATGTAAATACACAGTTTTATAAGACTGAGCCCTGTCGTCAAGAACTGGGGTGCACGGTGCATTCTGGGGGCTCTCACCGAATACAACGGCCCATGAACTCACCAAAAAGGAAAACCGGATTCTGTTCCTATTACTCAGGAGGCCGGGGGAGGCGCTGTCTCCACGGACGCTCGGGACTCACCGGCCCCTGCATGTTGCCCAGAGCGGCCACTTACACCCGCTTCTCAGGGTCTCCGCTTTCTGTCCTGTTAAGCTCACCAGCGAAGGCAGAGGACACGTCAGGACGTGTGCCCGGGGGAATTAGCGCCGGATGCATCTGGGGAGACGACCCCTGCGGCGGGAACTTGTGTCTCCGTCCCCAGTCCCTGGAGGCCGCACACATTCCGGGCCCCCGTGGGTGCCAGAGCCCGCGGCGGAGGCGCAGGTGTGTCTTCCTCCCTTTAGGCACCTACACACCTGAGGTACGAAGCGTAACTTCTAATTAGGCACAGGAGGAGCTTAACAACAGTCCGGCAGGACAATTACAACGGGAACTGTGACGAAAGCCCTGTGGACGCGCTCGCTGTGCGTGTCTCTGTCCCTCTGTCTCTGTCCCTCTGTCTCTGTCCCTCTGTCTCTGTCTCTCTGTGTCTCTGTCTCTGTGTCTCTGTCTCTGTCTCTCACGCCTGACCGACCGCACTGCGCTCACCTGTCCAGGCAGAGGAAGCGCTCACAGCTTCTCGGCAGGTGAACCGCCAGCATCTCTCCTGCACTTTGGGGTCATGACGAAGTAAAACCCGGTCACCCCGACAGGGCACCCGGCACCCACACAGTCACCTGATGCCAAGATGGCCACTGAGCGGCCAAGGGGAGGGCGCGTCTCGCCAACGGGCTGACGCACAAGACTCACGAGATTTCCTCCCGCGGCGCAGAAAGGCGCCTGCGTGCCGTTTAAAACTTGTGAATTGTTTATTTCTGGAATTTTCCATTTAATGTTTTCAGACCACAGTTGACTGCAAGTACCTGAAACCAAGGAAAGCAAAACCCCGGGTAAGGGAAGGCTACTGCGCAACGGTGCTGAAGAAAGGCAAGGAGCTACTAGGAAAAGATAACGTGATCATTTCACGGCATCCCGGCTTCCGCAAGCAGGAACACATCTATTAAATCTTTGTTGATGAATGGGAATTAGATTTATATCGTGTTCTTTAGTGAAATCGTTAAATGAGAATGGACGCTAACTCAGACTTTAATTTGCAGGAAAAAAGGGAGGAAAAAACACAGGAGCACAATAAACACACACTCGCCTTCCCAACGAGCTTCAAACACCATGAAGCCCGTTAAATATTTAGTTTGATGAATATGCATATTTCGTTGGTCACTCTGATAACATTCGCCATATTTTAAAAGACTTTCCCCGGACGTGAGAAAGTACAAAAGTGATCTTCCTGAAAACGCACCGCGGCCAGGACGCACCGCGGTCACGGGAGGCCGCGTGGAGCCGTTTCCCGCGACGCACCTCAGTCAACCTGAGTGTGTGTTTCACAGCATTTTGCAAACGGAACCGCCCGGCTGCTCACACCCGCATCTGCGACCCGAGGCTTTGTCCCAGGCACGGACGCCCGCCCGTCGGCGGCCTCTCAGCCCCGCGGCCTCACGGCGGCTCCCTGAACGGCAGGGAGCCTGGTCCGAGCGGGCGTCGCGGCACCAGGCGCCTCCCCGCTTATGAGCGGGCTTGTAGGCCGGGGAGAGGGGGAGACGGCCTTTCCCACAGGCCGCCGCTTCCCGACCGAAACACCATGTCCCCAACTCGCACTGGAAGTCTGAGGTCGACCATACGCCTCAACCAAATTAAAAACAAAAACTCACCAAAAAAACCCTCCACATTTCCCCCCAAATACTCAACTTAAGACAATCATAAAACATGGATGGCATTGAAACCGTATTTCTCTAAAAAAACAACAAAAAAACCCAAAAAATTTTTAAGAAAGCGCCCCCTTCTCTTTTCATGTTTATGAGTAACCTTTATTTTACCAAACCTATCAAACGTGATGGTTGGTGCCTTAAAAAAACACACTGAAGGATATCTGTAAGGAAACCCGTTCCTTCTCTTAACATACAGATGACAAGACACAGGGCGATGCGTGAGGATACGTACACGGCTGTGATCGGCCTTCATTCCAACACAAAGACCTGGCCCTTGTAGATGAGCTGTTTTTAAATAAAACATAAAGAATGAATGTGCCTGGTCCACTTTGAGTTACTGCGATGTTCTCATCGAAAACCACCATCTGTCAGAGGTTGTCTTATTTTATAACAAGGGAACGTCCCTTAAATACCCGCCCTCCCACCCGGCAATGCGCTCCGCAGGCCGGGCCTCCCACCGGCGGGCGGCTGGGCGCCAGGGGTCTAACTGGCCCCGCTGAGTGAAACGCAGAACAGACACCGAAGCCCACACCTGAGGAGTGTGATTTCTCAGGACTGCTATTAATTTACACGCGGCGAGGCCAAGGAGTTCATTTACACTCTCGGCAACAAGCAGCTATCGCTTATCCTGTTTGATTTAAAAATAGCAAAAACGGCAAAGGCAAAAATTTGTTAAAATACAGCATCTACCTGCAAGGATTTGGGTGGCACCAAACAGCTAATGCTAGCACACTGCTGAGGGGGGAAATGTGAATCTTTCTCTCTTTGGTTTGCATGGAGCTTCCTAACGTCAGGCTACTTGATCACGGCATCACGTTTTATGCTGTATTTCCCTGGCTCTGGGGAAAAAATACACTGGTCACTGTACATGAAGAGCAGTCCTTAAAATACAGATGCCGCCTTCTGGTCTCCACGCAGAAGTAATGAGGGAAACGAACATTCTGTCCAACTACAGAAAATACTATGAAAGACTTCAAGTTACAGATGCACACCAATAACCCCGAAATTCCGGAAGAAAACACACAGGTCACCGTGACACAGGTTCCCGTGTCCTACAGGCAGGGAAATACCTCCATTCATAACTTACAAGCCCCGACGGCCTCTAGGTCTACAGTGAAATGGCGTAAGCGAGACTTGCACCCCAAACGGTGAAACAGATCGAAGTAGAAACACTGTGAAAGGGGAGTTCCGGAGGCCGCGTCATCGCTGCGGGCTGGAACGGACCCCCTGTGTTTCTCCAGCGTCACCTGGAACAGGGACAGCCGCCCATGGCCGGGTCCCCTGCCAGTCTGACACACGTGAGAAGAAAGGAGGCTGTTTAGAAGATTCGACTACCCTGAGGCGGAAACAGCAAACCCTCTAAAGCACAATTCTTGGATTCTTGGCAAAGACTGCAAGTCTAAGATACAAAAATAATGATCCATCTGCAAATTTTAAGATGTCCTCAATTTAAAAAAAAAAGGAGAGAAAGAAAGCTAAAGTCTTAGGGGAAATTCTGACCCAACAGCAGCTCCGTTGAGTAAAGCTTCGGTAATTTTAAACACAGGGTTAGGCCCTGGCCAGGTGGCTGGCCTCGGCTAGTTATTAGCACGCAAACTTGAACGTAAAATGATTAATTTATGTACCGTGGTCAAGTCTCTCATAGACTGAGAGGTGGCAGGTTCTCTAACGTAGTGGAGGGAGGCCTTCCGGACTGCGAGGGGGAAAACCAAGTCGCAGAGCAGAGACGGGCCACAGGGGCATCGCCCGAGGGCTACAGGAGGAGGGGCGGGCACCTGGGAGAAGGGACGGGACGGCTGCTGAGGACCCACAGTGACCGGAGGGAGCACCTGCCTTCCTCCCTTCATCTGCCCCCCACCGTCTCCAGGGAAGCACACGCTGCTCACGTGTCATTCCTAAGAGCGAACCCCACCTGCCGACGGAGAGAAGGGACGGAGCCAAAGCTAGTCTGGGCCCCGAAGAGACGCCCTCACAGGCACAGCTGAGTGCAGAATGACATTCTTCCTCAACAGAAAAACTGCTGCCGGAATCACGGTGACACCAGAGGGAAGGGGGGGCAGGGAGAAGAGGGGAGAGGGGTGCATGCGACGGAAGGAGACTTGACAGGTCACGCGACACTCCGACGACTACGACAGACGTTTATTAACCAATGTTGCCCCCAATAAATTCCGTTTCAAAGGCGATACACTCGATGCTGGAGAGGACACTCCTGTTGCATAAGAAGGGAGAGCGGTGATACTAGCATTTTAGTCTCCGCAAGTCCTTTCTTAAAGACAGCCGAAAGGATGCTACAGGGCCCGAAGGGATTCTGCAGGAGGGGGCCCGGAGAGGATGGGTTTTCTGCAGAACCTGTGCATCGCCAGCAAAAATACAGTGTTTGCACGCAGGGCACAGAATATTCTGCAAAGAAGTGCTTTGCATAGCTCTCTTCTGTTTGTGACATTTGTTTCACAGAAATTGCTGGAATACATTCCATTCTTCGGCAAGATGTGGGTAATAGCACACGCTGGGAAAGAAAGCAGTGGGGTTGTCTGCCGTGTTCGCCTGTCACTTGGATATTACTTGTTACTCCCTGTACATCTCTTTACTTTAGAATTCCTCAAATGTGAGGCCATGTGGGGTCACTAATATTGGAAAAACTGGGATTACAACAGAGGACATTCTTTTGAGTTCAAAACATTCAATTAGGGGGGAAAAATCAATAGATAATTTGATCACATTTATAGGCACGACAGAAGGTCATCCACAATTATCACATGGCAACATGTCCTTCTTGGCTTTAGCATAAACTGCAATTGAGAAATATGTCTGCAGTTCTATATTAAATTATTCTGATATATTTTGTAAATAGATAAGTGGCTCTATTGAGCTTATAGCTTCTTTATTAATATGTAGAGGCCAGTTAGGAAACAGGCAGGTGGTTCACCCAAAGTATGTCTAAATAAGAGTTTGATTCACACTATAAATAAACACTGACTGTAACGGATCAGCCGTATCCACAGTTTCTCAAGAGGCACCACTCCCATTCGGCGAGGAACATTCTTTCTTTCTGTGGGACGTCTGATCTCTCTGACCCCCCCCCCCAAATGCCAAAAGCACCCGGCCATCCCTGTGACAACCAAAAACATCTCCCCACTTCGCCAAATGCCCCCCGAGGGGTAATCACACTCACTCCCCAGTCAGGACAACTGGATTCATTTTATGGTTTGGGAGGGAGACCATCTTTTACAAAACTGAAACCTCTACCAGGCTGGACACTACTACGCGCTTTCGCAACTGTTGCGTGGACAGCAGAGCTGGACGCTGCTACAGGAGGGAGTCTGCGTCCGGCCGGCGCAGAAGCGAGCCGGGCAGCCGGGCCCCGTCCAGCAGCTGCGTCGCGGTCACCCTCGAGCCAGCGGGCCGCAGGCATGGACCTTGTCACCCTTCAAAACTTCCTTTCTTGGGAGAAAAAGAAAGTCTACGGGAGAGTGAATAGATAGCTACTTAAGGGTGGTGAGTTATCATTTTTTGGGGGGGCGTTTTTAGTCACATTAAATGGTTCCCTCTATGCTGCATATAGATTTAATTTTTATGAAAATAAGGCTGCAATTGCTCATTCCACACGATTTGCAAACTGAATACATTCTCTCGATATACCAGAAAAATCCGTTTCTGGTCCTTATATATTTTTGATGTAAGCAAACATTCTAATTATGGACACGACTTAAATAAGCCTTCACCCCAATTCACTGTAACACCCTCTTAACGCCAAGATGAAAATCACCCTAAACTGTTCCGAGGAAAAGGCGTCAGGGGGATTTGAACGAATGGAGGGGGGAGGTACTGAATGGCAGGGAGAAGGAAGGAAGGAGGGAGGGAGGGAGGGAGGGAGGGAGGGGGAGGCAGAGGAACCGAGGAGAGAGCCCAAGTCCCGCCCAGCAGTTGAGCCAAGCGCTTCGCTAGCACAGAAGCAGCAGTTTCACTGAAACTCCATGGAAACAGCGGTGACTCCGCAGTCGCCCGGTTACTGCCACCACCCTACGCCCTGATAACTGAAATTAATCGGCAGCATGACTGTCCGCGTTGGCCATAAGCTGTTCCCCTGGTAACAGTACTGTGCTGCCCCCGAGAAGGAGCGTCTGGCAGTCACAGGGCGCAGGCTGGCTGCGGGGGAAGCTGCCATCTAGACCCAGGGCACAGCGCGGCCCTGGAAGAGCCGCGGGCGCGCAGAGTGCTCCGCGCTCACGGTCCATTCTCTGTCCATTTCCAGCTCCAGTGAGCAGCCAGGAATGAGCAAATGGCCAGGCTACATTTAGCAACGGGGCCTCCTTACCTTAAAAAAAGAAAGTGCAAGGGGGAAATAGGAAAATGTGATCCGTTTATCTCGCTCTTTTTCCGCTTTCCTCCCCTGAAATTATTACTGTGCCCTCAGGAGCTGGACGGGGGCCTGTGTGCACCCCCATACCCGCTTCAGAGGAAACCTCGCGTGCGCGGGGAGCTAGGAACCCTGAGGTATAAGTAAAGACACCAAGAACGTTGTTAAGAACAATCTTGGTTAAGGAAATCCGCCGGAGAAGGCAGGTCGGAGACACGCGCGGCTCCTGCCTTCGGAGTCACGGAGGGAGCAGCCGGACATTTGGCCAAAAGGAAAAAGCTTACGTTTCTACTTTTTCGGCAGGAAACGGAGGGAGCACGCGCGGAAATGGAGGCACCTAACCACACAGCATGAGACGTCGCGCCCTGGCCGGTGTGGCTCGGGGCCTGGGCACCATCTCAGGCACCGAAAGGCCTCCAGCTGGATCCTGGGCAGCGCACACGCCCGGCTGTGGGCTCCATCCCGGCAGGGGGTGAGCAGGAGGCAGCCGAGGGACCTTGCTCTCCCACATCGACGTCCCCGTCCCCGTCCCCCTCTCCCTCTCCCTCCCTCTCTAAAATCAACGCAAGGGCTGGTCAGTCACCAAGTCAGCTGGGAAGTTCATGCGCCCGAGGAACTCCAGCGCCTCCTGGAAAACACTAACCGTCTCGCTTTGCCCTTTAACGCCGCCTGGCATGCTGTTTAAAATATCTCGCTCCTTATTTACTTCCCTATAAGCGATAATACTATTTATTATTTGACTAGTAGTGTCCTATCTTCGTGCAAACAGATCCTGTGTTAATATATTTTAGAAGCAAGCAGACTCGCAGATACAACAGACTGACAGCTGTCAGAGGGCAGGGGGTCGCAGAGCTGGATGGAAAAGGTAAAGGGATTAATAAAAAAACAAAAAACAAAAACCAGATACAGAAAACAGTGTGGTGAATGCCAGAGGGAAAGGAGGTGGGGGGGTAGGAGAGGGTAAAGCGGAGGTAAGTGGTGACGGAAGGAGGCTGGACTCGGGTGTGAACACACACGACATACACGGATGAGGGGTTCTAGGACTGTACCTCGGGAACCTACGTAATTGTACCGACCAATGTCACCCCCATAAATTCCGTTAACAAAAGAAGCAGGATTTAAATAATAAATAACAAAATAAATCGGATTAAAATACATCAGTAGGTCACCTGAGCCTTTACTCTGTAAAGGGCACGATGCCAGGTGGGAAAAGAGGTGAAGCAGACGGAGGGAGCAGCCGGGCGGGGCAGAGGGAGCGCGGGCCGGGCGGGCGCACGTCCCCCACACTCGCAGGGGAACGCCGTCCGGACAGAGCTGTACTTGGATACAGCACGGTCCTGACAGTTGGCACTTCGTGAATTCTTTGAGGTTTTGAAACTATTTAATTATGAACATATGAACAGAAGCCTTAATTAAGACAGATCTTTCTCCTGCCTGAGTCAGAGCTGCCAAGATGTCAGGGGCAGCTCAGGAAGTTGCCGCCTGAACGCCTTCTGTGGACGGCACGGTGCACCTGCCACCAGGACCGCGGTGCACCTGCCGCCAGGACCGCGGTGCACCTGCCGCCAGGACCTCGGTGCACCTGCCCCCAGGACCGCAGTGCACCTGCCGCCAGGACCGCGGCGCACCTGCCCCCAGGACCATGCGGTGCACCTGCCGCCAGGACCACGGTGCACCTGCCCCCAGGACCGCAGTGCACCTGCCGCCAGGACCATGCGGTGCACCTGCCGCCAGGACCACGGTGCACCTGCCCCCAGGACCACGGTGCACCTGCCCCCAGGACCACGGTGCACCTGCCCCCAGGACCATGCGGTGCACCTGCCGCCAGGACCATGCGGTGCACCTGCCGCCAGGACCACGGTGCAGGTCCGCAGGCTGGGGCGGGGCCGGCCCTGCTCCAGGCCGGACTCTCGGAAGGAAGCCCAAGGAGCCCCCGCGGCAGGAGCAAGTCCTACTACTCGAAGTGTCAGGAGCAGAAATATGAATCACACGGTTAACCGTGATTTCAGCTGTAGTTACAGGAAATACTAATCGTGCTCTGTGAACCACGATGGTTTTGTCCCGACTAGAGAAAGCACACTCCGGCCCGGCTGAGAGCTGCGCGTCCGGGACGCGGGGTTAACCTCGGCCTGCAGTCCCTGCCTCCTTTACCATCACAGGAAGATCAGCAGCCTGGTTCCCGACACAGGGGAATCCCGGAGGTGCCTGCCCTTTGTGACCCGCAGCCCACACTGCCTGTCACCTGCTTAGCACGGCCTCGCCTCCTCCCCATGCTTGTAATTCCTACTTTCCCACGTAATTGTTGTCCTTCTGCCCAATATAAGCAGCTGGCCTATGGGGGGGGGGCAGGAGAGAAGATTTTCGTGGATGGCACCCTGCTCTCCCACACTGCGGGCAACACTGGAATAAACGCGCATCTATGATCCAACCCTGTCTCTGCTTCATTGGTTCAAGTAGTGACAGGCCTGGACCCATCTGTTGTCCGGCTTCAAAAAGGTCATTGTCCTTTGGGCGTCCCAGGTATACTCCTCAGATATTTGTGTTACCAAGGCTCCAGCTATACGTTCCCAAGACTCGCAGCTGGGGACCCTGACCCTGGGCTCTTACTCTATCAGTGGAGATGTCTGGGCTTTCCTACTGGACCTTCTTGCCTTGGCTGAAACCTAGACCTCTTGCTATTAATATAAATATATAAATATATATATATATGTTTTAAATTTCTATAAATCCATATAATGAACATATTTTTCCTCTCATGCTACAGTCCAGGTGTGGCTCTGAAATGCTTTCAGGTTATTTTTCAAACGTTCTAGTGAACCCTACATCATTTTTTTTTTTTTGTCATGGTGGTGGTTGTTAAATTTACACCACCAGTACCATTTTTTCCCTCCAACTAAATGGAACTGTCTCATCAAGAAACAGTCACAAACAAACAAACAGCATTTAAATGATTCAAAGTTTGGTTCTTGCATGTCTTCAATACCCAAGTTCATTAATCTTTTCCAACACACACATTATTTTCTCAAACCAAAAGTATGAAATGATCACAATAAAAGCAAATTAAATATATTAAATGCTGTATAATTATCTCATTTGTATGGCTCAGGTTATTAGCTTAGATATGATGTCTCTCTCACAACTTCCATTTGCAATTATGCTCAGAACTGCAGGTCTGGCTCCCCAGCCAGGAGGAAAGCCACCCCCCTGCTGTGCTAAACTTCCTGAGACAGATCGAAAAAGCCACTCCATTGTGTTTCGTTCCTGTTTTACTACTTTGTAATTGGACTACCCCACAGGAAGTACTCTGCTCTATAATATATCACCGAGTTACTCTCACAGTCTTGTTGTTTTCATGATCTCCCTTTACATACAATGTAAGGATTTCTGAATTATTATTTCATACTCAGGATAGAAATAGTAGGGCAAAAATTTTCAAAGACTTTCATCGAAAAGGTACTTCAGAGCTCCTTGTGACGGCCTTAGTTCCTAATAACATGATTAAATATGATTTCTGACAATGGAAATATGGTCACACTTACTTCCGAATATTGGTGGAATGGGACTACACAGAAATAGGGAGTTGAGAAGCATTCTGAAAAATGTGTCTTCTCTGAATTTAAAAAAAAATGAACAGCCCAGCCAGTGTGGCTCAGCGGTTGAGCATCGACCCATGAAACAGGAGATCGCGGTTCGATTCCTGGTCAGGGCACAGGCCCGGGTTGTGGGCTTGATCCCCAGCAGGGGGCGTGCAGGAGGCAGCCGATCAATGACTCTCATCATTGATGTTTCTCTCTCTCTCCCTCTCCCTGTCTCTCTACAAATCAATAAAAATATTTTTATTTAAAAAGGGATCTTCAGAAAATGCTTCACTCACCCTGTCTCTCTCTCTGGATTTTACATGTTAAGACTGTCTTTAAAGTAAAAACAACTTTTAAGGAAGTTATTTTGTCACTAAAGTAATAGAATTCATTTAAACGGCTTTTAAGCTGGAGTTGCTTTATGAACAATTGTGCTTAATAGCAAAGAGATTTCATTTCTAGTGAGTAATGAAAAGCCTTATCGCATTCAATTTAGGAAAAAAACAAGTTTGTTAGCATGTTAAATGTTATTTCTCTTAACCCTAATTCTCATTTAATGGAGGCATCTTTGAGGATAGAGAGAACATAGGTAATGGGATAAAGCGTCTAATTTGGAGTTTTATATAAATGACACCTGTTCTTTAAGTATTATCAGCATGTACTAAGTAAGGATAAGATTACAGTGATACCGAAAGATTTTATTCCGCACAAAACCCACACAAAGTTTCCTGAGGAGCAGGCACCCTTGTGACTATGACAGTGACAAGAGACAGAAGGGAAGTCAACATCGTCTCTAAATTACAACCTACAGTGCGAGGCCCTAAAACCCAGGGCTGGTAAGGCTGCCTCGACTTTAACACGTTAGACAAATTCATTAAGAAAAATAAATGCATTTAGTTCTTAAAACTTTGATTAGACACACGAGACAACGTCTCTTCGCCTTTATCTATCCCCAGAGAATCTCAGCGACATCTACCCCGACGCAGGGGTGTGTCACCTGAGGCGTTCACCGGGTGGGCACCCGCAGCGCCCAGCTCCCCCAGGGGACGGGGGGATTAAAGACACGGGAAGATAACACGTGGCGGACTCTCATCCTGGAAACAGGCACTTTAGAAAGGTAAGTGCTTAAGTGGTCATATTAAAAAGCTCAATTAAAACTAATTTAGCGTTGTCTCCTAGGATTTGTAAACCCACACTTTTGAGCATTGAACTGAATTGTCAGGACCAAGTTACACTTAATTATCCCTGTTCAACTTGACCAATTAATAACTAATTCTTATCAAAGGAGCGAATTATTTCACTTAATTGTGTGGTAACCTAGTTTGGCTTTGAAGAAAATATGAATACTGTTTTGACACTTGATAAATATTTTGTTAAGACAAACAATACCCTAGCTCTATTCCTATTCATGTCAATGAAATATAAATTGGAAAAAAAAAAAAATGTTCTGAAAAGGAAAGCTCATAGGCGTTAAGGAGCTTACAAAAAATGATCGTCAGTCCTAGTGACTGAGCCTGAGGGAGAACCTGGGAGTGCCGGGGACCCACCGACAGGCACAACGGGCAAGTGCTGGTTCTGAGCAGTTGAGTCTGAGGTTCCTAAAGAACATTCGAACCTCAGGGAAGCCCTGACGATGGGCCTGGAATTGGAGAGGGTGGCACGCAGCCCTGGCGGGCGCGGCTCTGGCGCTGGGCACCCGCCCTGCGTGGGGCGTGCAGGAGGCAGCTGTCCACGTTCACTCCCACATCAACTTCTCTCCCTCCCTCCCTCCTCCCTTCTTCTCTCTCTAAAGAAAATAAAAATATTTTTTATAGAAACCGTAAGTAAAAACTTCATAAACATATATTTCAAGAATATTCATCAAAATCAGAAAATCAGTATGTATAAACGAAAGGTTTAAACAGCAGCACATGGACTCGCCCCTTTCCGGGCCCCTCTGCCGCCTGGTCAACTCCCCCGGACTCTCCCCAGCTTTTCGGGGTCCGGCTGCTCCTCACCGCTGGTTTGTTTCCGGCTGCTCTCGTGATTTTAAAATGGACAAATGCACGCTAGTGACTTACGCAGTGTTGTGTGAATCTCTGGCTTCCATCTAAACACTCTATAAAAAGGCCCCTGGTCCCAGGACACCCAGCCCAGGCACTGTGCTTTGAAAGCAGGGGCTGAGGGTGCTCACGGTGCCACCCAGGCGCCCGGCCACCGGCCTTCTGCGCTCTGCTCGCCAGGCCCCAGGTTAGGCCGAACTGAGTAACCCCGCGCAGAGACAGGGCCGCCTGCTTTTCTGTTTAGTAACATACACGGTCACTACAACTGCTCCTGCGGCACCAATGAGAAAGCTGGAGGGTGACTCTAAATACCCTCCTGGGGTTGTGCCCCAATGAAGGGTGACTTTCTGCGTGTGTGTGTAAGGCACAGGCTTTGCCATGTACATTTGATATTTATGTAGTCAAACAACAAAGGTGGTTGTTTTTTTCTAAAATGCATTTTAAAAACTGAGCATCTTAATAGCGCAAGAGCCTGGATTTGGTCAGTTCCAATGAATCTGCCATGTTACATGCTTATGAGACATAAAATATAAAACAGCGTAAGGAGATTTATCTGTGGCACTAGGTAGGCTGTTTGACAATCAGTTCAAATATACTATTCTTATGTATAATCGTATTTTAAATGTACTTGTTATATATAAGCAGATGAAAGAATAATCTGAGGCATGTCGTAATTTAAACATGTCTAGGAAATATGAGTTTGGTCATAAGGTTATAGGTTGCAAATAGTAGTTATTACTATTGATATAGTCAAGATCTCTTTCTACAATAATTATACCATCCATAGAAATGTGTGTAACAAAAGTATTTGTCATGACCCTTAAAAACAGGCAAGTATTTTGATTGGATTACTGGAAAAAAATTGATTCTCTAACAATTTCAAATGAGCAGAATAATCCTGAATAAAAATAAATTGCAAGACAGGTCTTGTATTAATACCAAATAACAATACACTTTCATTTTCACAGAATGACCCAACTCAAGGAACCATCCCCAGCCTTTAGTTAACGGTAGTGACTGGCTCCAACCGGCTGCCCAATGCTTTCTGAATTACATAATACATTTTATTCATCTGCAATAATTTAAATATAATTATGTATCAAAACTAGTAATTTTTTCTCGACAGTGAAAAAATGTCTTCTCCTTGTTTCACTATTAAAAAGTCTGATTTCCCCAAATGGCCTTTTCATCCAAACTGTTTAAATTTCAACCCAGTTCCTACCTCTGGGTGAGAAATGTCTGGAGCAATATCCCCTCACAGAGTTTGAAATTATAAACAACATCTAAGGGAGCGGAGGAAGAAATGAAATATGAAGGAAAAATATGACGATGACAAATAGGACACCAGTAAGTAATTCAACCTGATTGTAAATCATTTTTCTTCCCCATCTGGGGGGGGAAAAAAAAAGGTTCCTCTAAACTCTCCTGAAAGATAGGGAAAGATACTGGCAAGATAATTGGTTTGTAAACACAGCTCAGGCATCCACTAAAAGTATTACGTCTGTGACCCAATGACAAACACCCATTTCCATAAAACCTTGATGGAAGTTGATGTTCCAGAAGATCTCTACATAAAATGACTACTGTTATTTCTTCTACCTACCAGCCAAAGTAATGGCTCTTAAAATGGGCGAGCTCCATAGGGCTAAAGTGAGGAAATGTACTAAATTAAACAAAATTTCCTAGGCTCCTTGGAAGGCCTTAGGAAGACTGAACTACAAGCATTACGAGCATTTTTTAAAAACGCTCAGGCTATCTATCCCGTCTGCTATCTCATTTAATCCTAAGAAAACTTCTTTGCGGACTAGAGAAAAAATTATTCATAATGCCCTGATTTATAAAATAAATACTGATTGAATTTCAAATTTATGACATGGAGGCAATTCCTTAGATAGTCCCATGGGTACAAAACTTTACGACGGAGTTAAAATAATGGACCAGAGAGCACATCACGCTCAACGTTTTCCAATCAACGTGAGATATCCTGTATGTACTTTAATAGATGTCGTGACTCTTCATTATAAAAATAACTGATAAATTACATTCTCCCGGAGCTGTGTTTTCATGGGTACACTGATAAACTAGAGTCAAACGGAAGAGGAACATCACACACTGTTTCATAACACGGAGGTTCTTCAGCCATCAGTCCACACGTTCGCTATAAACTGTAAATATAACACCGGGGCCCCACCTGACTTAGTGGCACTGGTACCACTATCGTGTGTTGGTAGCATACTGGTGATTTCACAGTTAGTAGGGGATTTAATTATTGCTCCTGCCTGTGATCTGGGAAATGTAACTTACTCAATTTCAAGGAACAACTCAGTAAATGTCCTATAGCCACGTTTACTAATAAAATCAGAAGAGCTTTCTATTTATAAAATATATTTATATTTTTACTATTACTCTACCAGAGACAATCACAAGTTTGTAATATGTGTACCAAAAACTTCTTGAAATGTATTTTGATTTAAGGTAATATGCTCCTAACCAGGGGTCAGTAACCTACGACCCCTGGGACAGATCCAGCCGGCCACCTGTGTCTCTAAATAAAACTTTATTAGGACGCAGCCACATCAACGCTGCCCCCCATGAGCTCAGGTATCGTCTTGGGAGCCGCGTTGTGACATCAGCACAACTGAGCAACCGCAACAGAGACCTGAAGACCCAGAAAGCTGAAAACATTTCCGCTCCGGACTTTTACCTAAAATGCTGGCTCACTTCTGCTTTCAGTTCTCACATGACCGCGCCCCATCCACGGAAGCACCAAATTCAGAGGAAATACATTAACTTATTAGCTACCTTTACCAACGGTATGGGGCACGCTTTCCCCAAAATAACACAAACACTCCCAATGGATGAAATGTGGTTTACATCATAATCACCTATATAAATACTGGGTAAGAAAATACATTAATTTTTTGTTAACTGTAATGTGCTAATGTAGGAGAAATGAGCAATATCTAAACTGCAATATACAGCTTCCAGAAGAGGAGACTGTTACAGAAAAAACACAATCACCTAGTACCTGATAGTATATGTGAAATGGAGCCCAAATCAGAACGAGCGATCACCAGAAACGCCAAGGGTCTCACGCACAAGGATGCTCTATCCATAAACCTAATCCATGACTCTTCTTAAGTTGTAGAAAGTGCCAGATATAATTACAAAATACGCATTCAAAACATGTAAACCGCTAATTTTCCACTTGTAAAAGCCCGATTCAAAAAGCAATTTACTTTATGATTTACTTAAGCTTTGCAACTACATTAAAATATGATCGTATATACACAACAGCTTGTTAACAAGATTATCATAACATTAAAATCATAATGTGGCACTTCAATTATGGATACTTAAAATTAAAGCTAATCCTCACAGTACCAATTTTTATCTCCTAAATAATTTTCGCTATTAGCTGCTCATTCAAAGTCTGTATCTAAAGCGACAGGCTCCTCGGGTAGACTCGGCGCCGCGTTTTCCTCTGGTAGTGAGACAAAAGCCCTGCGCCTTACTCTCTCGTCTTTAATACACAATCTTTTGCTATTAAAGGGAAAATACATTTGTTTACCTTGGCTCACTGCCATTGATGTTGTTGTTTTAAATGGAAACACCCTGGGAGCCAACAATACACATTTCCCGTTCTGGTTTTATCTTTCTAAATGTATCAGGTTGTCATCAAATGGCACTTATTTGTGGGACTCTCCTTTTCTTCCAGTGCTGCTGTTAAAGAAACATTTTCTGGCACACACGAGGCACCGAGGGCAGCGAACGGGCTCAGGTGACGGAATATGACTGTGCATTTTACAGATACACAGCTGAACGAGCCCACGCCGGACTCCATCTGTGCTGCTGCTTCACCAGATTTGTAATTGATAAGCACGTAATCAATACTTCTCACATTCAGGTGGAAATTAAAGCCCAAAGTAGGGAAAAAGATTGCAGATGACCATAGTTCCAAAGTCATCGACACCAATTGCTCCCAAATCCATAAATAACCCGGAGGTGTTCGTGCTGAGCGTATATTTGGTTTTGTTAAACGTTAGGTGAGAATTAATATGAGACTTACCTCCTGTTCCCAACACGTGGTGGAAAAATTAATTTTTCTTTGGCACGTCTGACACTCAGTGTCAAATTCTGCCTCACTGTCCCCTGAAGAAAACGGAAGTGACCTTCCTAAGGCAGGTGGCACACAGAGGACACAGATCTCTGTGAGTGCGTGTGAGTGCGTGTGTGAGCGTGTGAGTGCGTGTGAATGAGTGCGTGTGCACACTGTGTACGTGTGTGTAAGCTGTGTCCATACATACTTACACTACACCAATTACATAAAGCTAATTACACAAAACATAAATTCAAATTAAATCAATGGCACGTGTTTTTATGAAATTCATCATTTTGCTAACGCCGGAGCTGCACCTTCCAAGCCGCGTCCTAAGGCGTTTATTAGAATAGTCGCACCATCCTTGTCCAGAAAGCGCAGGGTCTGCTCTGTCCTTGGATCTCCCGGAGGCCCAGGGAGCCCCGCCGGCTGCCCGACAACCTGACCCGCGCCCGGGGCCTGGAGGAACAGCGAGAACAAGAGGGGGGCCCTGCAGCCCGCGGGTCGGGGGCGGGCGCTCTCAAGAGGCTCCTATCGATCCACCAGGGAAGGAAAGTCGGAGAGAGACGATTACGGCCGGATCAAGACGTGATCAAAACAGGAAGCCAACGCGTCGCTTTTAAATCCAGCGGCACCGGGCAAACCACTCCTGTCCTTTACAGACCAGACGGACCCACAGGCATTTACCGTTATGAAAAGTAACGTATGTTTTTGATTTAAAACAAAGAATACATTGCGAATGGTAAGTCCTCGATGATCACTGGTGTTATTAGATAACATATTCGGGATTTTTAAAACATTGTATTTACTCTCCATACTATTAAACAACCTGCTGATTTTGCGCGAAGCCTTTCGTTAATACTTTCTCGGCTTATCGATTTTATATTTTTCTCCAACGTCGCTTCAGACTTTCTCACAGCCTCGTATTTGTCTTCCAGCTACTTGTTTAATTCGGTCGTAAATACTTAGGCGGCCTCCTTCCCACGCCGATTTTTCATTATTGGGAAACAATTTCATTGAGTCCCTTGGACATAAATCCTTGTAACCCTAACGGACGTTCTGAAAAGCAGAGGGGTCCCCACGTTCCAAGTGCTGCTGTCACCTGCAAGATTTCCTTGACCGGAAGGGGCAGATTTAGAGGGAGGGAGAGGGGGAGGGAGAGATCAATACACATGTGCACATACAAACACACGTACGACACATGCACGCACGCGAAGTCGTCCACGGGCACAGGATTAAGCAGGACAGCAATAACATCCGTGTCTTCGAGTCTTCATCGGGCGACACAGTGACTCCCAGAGACAGTTTTCGCTCCAGTTCATGGAAAGCTCCAGTTTAAGAAGCGTCGGTGCCCATAGCTCAGCCGCTGGGCCCAGCAGGGGTGCGAGGCGGAGTCACCAGCACAATCAAAGCCGAACCCGTGTCGAGGCACCAGGCGTGACACAGCCCAAGACGGTCGGACGCAAACCGTCCAGGCGCCCCGCAGATCAGCGGAGCGGAGGAGCGAGAGATGTCGCCTTTAGGCCACTGCGTCTGGACGGGGAAAGCCAAAACACGCATCCTCTCAACGTCCCTGCATCGCTCCGGAGACCCCAGCCTTAGGGGTCCTAGGGACCTGCTCCTCCTGCAACTGTCAGCGGTGGACTCGCCATCCAGCACGCGCCGTGCCTCTCGGCAGGGCCTCCGAGCGCGCAGGGCCCTGCTCTGCCGTGGACTCCGCGCTGGGGGCGCCCAGAGTCGCCACCAACCCACGCCAGGCGAAAGGGCCGGGAACCACCTGGGCGACTGGCCGTCGCCATCTAGTGGCCGCACTCCCGACCCCGGACGGCCAAGGGGAGGGAGGCTGGGCCCGGGCTCAAGGCCCAGCTGATGGTCTAAACCAAAAGCCGACCGAATGCAGGTGGCCCCGCGGGGACTGTCCCGACCCCTGGCCGGTGATGCCCGGGCTCCGAAATGCAATTTATACTCTCCGCATGGAGGTGTGTCCACAAATCTAACCAACCTATGTTTTCGTGTATTATTACTGCCAAAAAGCTTTGCCATGAATGTGTTTACTTTTTTTTTTCCCCTTAATGCGCTATCGTCTCTATGTACCTTTATTTTCCAGAATTGGAAACCCCCCCTTTTCTCAAGTTACTCCCTTCAAAGACCTTCCAGTCTCTCAGCCCCGTCACGGACGGCCCACGACTGCCTCCGGAGCTGAAAAGGGGGGAGACGCAACGCTGAGAAACGGCCCCGCTTCCCCCTTGGCGTGCAGAATTTATTACAAGGGCTAAGGCAGGTGCAAAATATCGTAATACAAAAATCAAATCACTTTGGCACAGTAACAGGGCTGAGTTGGCGAAGATAAGAGAAAATATGATGAAAAGAAGCTGAGGATTTTACCTGTAAATCCACTGTTATTATACTGTAGTCAGAGATTTAAGCTCGAGATGATGCATTCCTTTCCTGCCCTGAAAAATCTTTTCTCTTATGTCAGAATTTTCATAAATCCTGAACAATATTTCCACACAGCTGTGGAACTACAATGAACTCAGACAAGAAATATCCCTGTGCCACTCTACACCCTCGGAGGACGCCGAGGATTTCCAGTCCACTCCGTTCCGTACGACTCGGGCGAAGTCTTTAAAATAAGCACGACAGCCCCGGCCGGTGTGGCTCAGTGGGCTGGGCATCGCCCTGTGCGCCGAAAGGTCCCTGCGTCAGCTCCCGTCAGGGCACAGGCGGGGTTGTGGGCCGGGTCCCCAGGAGGGGGCGCGCAGGAGGCAGATCTATGCTTCTCTCCCATCAATGTTTCTCTCTCTCCCTCTCCCTAAAAACCAATAAAAACACAGTTTTAAAAAATAAAAATAAGTACTATACATCATTAAAAAAAGTAATGTATACAAACATTCTAAAACTCTCTATCTTCATTTTATTAATATTACATAAAATACAAAGCATTCCCTCCTAAGTTATCCCTACTCTTCATGTAAGTTCTTTTAATCCTATATTACAAAAAAAAAACAAAAACGAAGATTAAAAATAGATTTAGCTAAAATCACAGCTGGAGTCTCGTGTCTGATTTTTGCCACTTATCCTACTATTCATGTAATTTCTTTCCATTTTTTCCCCCTCTTACTTCATTGATTTTCTAATCATTCATAAAATGCTCCCGGTATAGGGAATTTAGGAGAAGAGAGAAGTACAGGCCTGAAGAGAGAATCCGTGGCCCCTTCACCCGATGGGACAGCCGCTGGGCTGCCTCACTCCCGCCGTCTCCCACCCGCTCACGCTCAGCGGACGGCACGTTCTACCTGCAGTTTTTTCATGGCATTTTCCACTGAACATTAGAACAGGAGATTCTTATATCACTAAAGACATCATATTAGAAGATCATTGTAATATCCAGACAGAATTGATTATGCCAGTTTACAGTTATATATGTGTGTGTGTGTATATTTATATATATACACATTCCACGTATAAAATCTTCATTTCCATATTTTTTTCTTTAACAGCCGACAACTAGGTCCTACTAGTTCGCTCCCCATTATAGTCTCCAGCCTGAGCAGCAGACTCAGAGCGTCCGCCGTTCCCATGTCGTCTGCATCACGTTTCGGGCCGTTCAGTTCCTGCGGAAAGGATGCCTCCCGGGGCTCCGCGAGGGGGCTGGAACCGCCGTCCCCCCACCGCAGCGGCCCCAGGCCTCCCGCGCCCGGAGCCGAGGCCAGGGTCCGTCCTGCCCGCCCCCCGAGAGCCGAGGCCGGGCTCCGTCCTGCCCGCCCCCCGAGAGCCGAGGCCAGGGTCCATCCTGCCCGCCCCACCCGCCCGCCCCCCGAGAGCCGAGGCCGGGGCCCCGTCCCGCCCGCCCACCCCCCAAGAGCCGAGGCCGGGGCCCCATCCTGCCCGCCCCACCCGCCTGCCCCCGGAGAGCCGAGGCCGGGGTCCGTCCTGCCCGCCCCCCGGGAGCCGAGGCCGGGGCCCCGTCCCGCCCGCCCCCCGAGAGCCGAGGCCGGGGCCCCGTCCCGCCCGCCCGCCCCCCAAGAGCCGAGGCCGGGGCCCCGTCCTGCCCGCCCCACCCGCCTGCCCCCCGAGAGCCGAGGCCGGGGCTCCGTCCTGCCCGCCCCCCGGGAGCCGAGGCCGGGGCCCCGTCCTGCCCGCCCCACCCGCCTGCCCCCCGAGAGCCGAGGCCGGGGCTCCGTCCTGCCCACCCCACCGGCCGGCGCCCGCCTCCCCCGCGGAGCTGCAGCAGCATCAATGGCCAAAACTCAGGGCTTTGCGTTTGTTTCTCACCTCCTTCGTCTATCTTTTGCTGTTGGCTGAACACTTTCCAGGGTTAATCACTTTCCCAGTTACCCGCTGACCCACCCTCCTGAGCCTGTCGGACACACACACAACCCAGCACACGCTCGTTGTTACTTTCCTGAGCTTCGTTCATACGTGAACTTCTTGAATACGGCCAAAGCTCCGCGATTTCCTCAGCTGCGTTTTAGCTCATCTCTTCCCTCATCAGACCCCAAAGCCACACCCTCCCACCGTCGACTGGACTCCGGCTGTCCCCTTTAGCTCCGTCCCGTCCCTGAAATTCCCGAGCGGCGCCAGGGGCGCGATGAAGCCATTTCTTCTCTTTTCCAAACAGCGAAACGACGGCCTCTTGTACCATTTACCGAGGAGTTCGATGTGTCCTGGAAGATCCGGGCGCTTTATGAAACCGCAGCGGCCTCGTGGCGCCTGGGTAGGCCCCTCGCCCACGACCACCGGGCCCGGCGTAGGCGCTGCGCAGGAAAGCCCCCGGCTCCCATTTTGCTGGGGACCTGGCCACGGGACTGGGCTCCCCGGTTAACCCCTAGGGTGCCCTGTTGGAGCCTCTCCAGCTTTGAGATTTAAGTCACGCCTGTGGACAAGAACAGCACTGTGCCTCCTCCCCATCGAGTCGTCAGTGTTCACTGCGGTTTTCACGTCCATCCCGATGTGACAGGTGCATCTCTTCCTCTCTGCTTTCTGAGAAGGAGACTGTGGGTGACGCGGGCAGGGCTGGGCCAGAGGGTCACAGTCGCGCTGTGACGTGGTTTTGAGTTAACAAAGCTCCTGTGATAGTCACCACCTGCATCTTTTTCCATACGAACAACTGTGAACCTCCCCTTGCCCACCCCCTATGGGCACATTTATCAAATAATTCGACAAACAGTGACTGAGCACCTACTATGTGCTGATACTATGGTAAGGCCAAGAGCACAAGAGGGGAGAATAGCCCTCCTCCTGCCCTCGTGGGATCTGTCATCTAACTGCACACGTGAATAAATGAGACTTTACTCTAAAAGCAGGAGACAACTTGAAAAGCTTTTAAACAGAGCAGCACAGGTTAAATCAGGTTTGTGACTCACTGAGATTAGGTCACGGGCCTTCGGGCCACAGTAAACGCATGTCCAGCCGCCTCCTGGGACCGGCCCCTGTGCTGACTGAGGTTTTTGGCAAATGACTCATGCCTGTCCCCACTGCACCCTGGCCCCCCGAGACGCTGAGTGGCTCCCATCACCCCTGCCAACCTGGGACTATTCCGTTTCCACCCAGGGACCCTTGGCAAATAAGTACAGGTGCTACTGACGGAGAATCTCTGCCTCTGTGAGTTTTGCAGAAAAACATCTTCAAAAACCTTGAGAGAGTTGGCTCCATCTCAGGCCACGTGCTGTTCCTGGAGTCTGCCTGGCACCTGCCTGCCTCCGAGCTCTGCCCCATGCCGTCCCCTCCACCTGCAAACCTGGCCACCTCCCCGAGCCCGGTCGCAGCTCTCCCTCCACGGTGGGGCCTGACCCGGACGCCACCCCTCCTGGGCGGCGACAGCTGATCGCAGGGGAGAGGATAATGGATTTCTCTCCCTCCGACACGCTCCTATTATTCTGTCAGTCACTTGGCATTATAGCTCTTTTGTTGACATGTTTCCAGAATCCCACATGTAAAACACTGAGCTCCCGCCCTGGCTGGTGTGGCCCAGTGGTTAGAGCATCGGCCTGCGGACCCAAGGGTCTCGGGTTCGAGTCCCGGTCAAGGGCAGGTTCCTGGGCTGCAGGTTCATTCCCAGGAACCTGTAGGGCACTGGAGGCAACCAATCGATGTGTCTCTCTCTCCCTCTCTCCCTCCCTTCCACTCTCTCTAAAAATCAATGGGAAAAAAATCCCCAGGTGAAGATTAACAAAAAAGAAAGAGCTCCTGCTGCATTTTCTAAAGGCAACAAAAACAAACAAAGCTCCAGGCCCAGTTCACTACACTGTTCAATGCTTTTAGCCACTAAATTATTTGATTGTGTTTATCGAGTCTAAACATCACCAAGAGCACATGTGTGTGTGTGATGTAAGCAAACGGTGTAAACAGAGCAGCTCCGCATGTAATTAACGCTGGTGGAGGTGCCCGCGCCCCACAGGCGACGCCCGCCAGGTGACAGTGCTTTTCCCATCAGTTCAGCTCTACTTTCCTGGAAGCAGAAATCCGGGTGTTTGCTAGAGCGGCAACTGTCCCCGAACTCGGCCGACGGCGGTCGTCTCTTCTTCGCACCCGGTTCCCCCACAATTCACCCGGCGCTTTTCCTGATGACAAGTTTCCTGCACTAATTAGGCGGCCGTCCCTGCGGACGGGCCTCTCCCCCTCCCGCGGCTCCCCCTTCGCCGTCCTTGCTGTGGTTTTGGCCTTCGGTTCTTTCCTCCTTTGTCTTCCTGCCTGTCTCTGGCTTTTCCACTGGATGGATACCAGAAGTACGGAAAATCACTGTAGTCCCCTGAATAAACGTCGGTGCGCGCTTAATGGGTCCCAATTATTATAATGGGCGTGCCAGGGACGGGCTGACAACGGCGGTCGTTTTGGGGAGGGGGTGGACTGTAACGAAAAACAGGCTCATTCATGAGTTCTGCACTGACCTTTCCACAATATTTTGTGCACCTTATGTTTAATTTACGACTGTTTTCAGTACCTTTAACTTCCTGAGAACATCTAATTGCGTTGCATGTGGATACCAATTCTCCATTGTGTGCTCGGGGTTCTTCCCCCCCTCTCTTTCCTTTTATCAGTAAAGACATTAACAATAAAACAGGCTCCTTTGCTCCAGCTGGTAATTTCTCCGCACTAGTAATATATTATTCCTCTTTCCGTGACATCATAATCATCTATGCAGAAGTACCATGTATCTTTGTGTAGAAGCTACTGTTTCCATTAAATTTAATTACCTCCCCCTGTGGTTTTAAATAGAAGTGGCTTCAAAATGAGGGCAGCTTCGATTAAATTTAATTACTTTCCCCTGCTGCTTGCCTGGTGAAAGGGAGGCCGCTAAATGAAATCAGCTTCTAAACTAAAGTATATGGTAGCCGAGCACTGGCAATAACAAAACTGTCCCCGACTCCCCTTCCAAGAAACCTCCGAGGTCGACGCTTTCTCCTGTTTTAAATTCTGTGTGGCCTTGAGTTAAGACCCCAAAAAGAAAATGAGCATTAATAGGAGAAGATCTATTTTAAAAATCAATTGTAGTTCCCCAGGCCAGATAAAGGTAAATACGGCCTTTCTGTACAATGACAGCGAAATTACGGCCTCGGAGGCTCCGCTCACGCCTTTTAAGTGAGTATCGTGGGTTGTTGTTGGAGGCCGTGTTTTACACCTCACACATTTTTAATGTCTAGTAAAAAGTCTTCCTTCACACCGATCAGATGGATTTAAAGACTGCTTCCTAAAAGTTACTAAAAAGGCAGCGAGTGAGGGGAGGCGTTCAAAGAAATATTCACAAGCAGTGATGTTAAAATGTAAAAAGCAAAAACACCAGGCTCGTTATAAACTCACTGTCTTTGGGAAAAAGTTCATCTATAGGCTCCCTAATAGTGTGAAAATGCAAATCTGTTTTAAAACGCCATGAGATAATCCTACAAAACCCAATACGATATGAAATTTTAAGTACCTCCTTTTTAATTAAATATTAATTAGGAGGAAAGACTGCTCCGTGAAACTACCCCTGTACTGTTTACATTTTCACAAACAGGCAGGATGGAGATGAACACTATTTCCATTCAATCACGCGGTTTAGTATAAATATAAAACAAGACACCCCTTAAGCATTTTAAGTAACAAATTAAACATTTACATTTTTTACTGTGCACTGAGGCTTAACATTTATGCAGCTTCAAAACCAAAGTACAGCCTCCAGGGAAGTCTCTCCGCTGACAAATTAATACCTTAGAGAGCAGAGCTGAATGGTGGCGATGAACTCATTTGTTCCCCCAATAATGAAGGACTTTTTCTTTCCCACATCTGTGGCTGTTGCCATGGCGACCCAGACTTACCTCATTGCTTCTCGGAGGGCTCCTCGCTCACCCAGAGTCGTGTGCTTGATGTCATCAAAATTATTCTCCAGCTTCTCGCAATCCTGCAACATATTAAAAAATGCATCAATCCTCCGACGTCCGGAGATAAAATTATAGCTATGCAATTATGGGAAAATGTAATTGATTATATTGATTATGGGCTCATGAAAGATATGCACACCACTGTAATTGGGTGGGATTCATTAAAATTGACAGTGTGAATTCCACAGTAACCAAATAAAAACGTCGCAGGATACAGCTGTCACAGAAGTCTTTTTACCAATTTTCCAAAATTGGGAACATAGGAGAAATGAATAAAAATCAGTCTTCTAAATTAATCTGGAGGATATCAAAGCCAATTTAAATTCCAAAGAGAAAGTCAATAAAGTTTGAAATCACAATGAACCGTATATGATAAATATTTAATTCTAAATAAATTAGGATTTACTAAGATGAAAAGATAGAGCCCAGGCATGATATAATAAAAAATAAGTTCCAACATGTTGGAACAAAAATTTTATAAGACCTTTAATAACAATTGTATATATAATGTTTACAATTATATACATACACAGACACGCAGACCTTTTTAATAATTAAGTGACATTATATCAGGTTCTCAGCATTACTAGGCTACATTCTAAAATTTTTAAATTTTACTACAATTTTAACTTTTTTTTAAATTTAAAACTAACTTCATCTTATATGACCCTAGTATGTTTTAAAGACATTATGTATAGGGTTAAATTTTACACTAAAAAATTTATCCATATGAATTTTTGGCTCTTTAGACTTCATGGAGAATTTAGTAGTATTTAGGTAATAATTGAATTTAGTATTTTAGTTAATTTAACAAATACAAACTAAATTAAAAAAGTTTAAATATGAATGTATTCTTTGTATTTTCAAATTATAAACAATATTCTGGATTTTAGGAAAATTACAGAATTTATATTAATAATTTCCAAAGTCTAAGAATTAGTTTACTTAAAAGCTATGGGTATACGTGCCACTCATTTTACCTTGATTTTTAAAAATCAGCCAAATTAAAACAAATATCCTTTCAACACATAGTTATACACGTCTATAATACAAATCTTGAAAATTACCACACTATCTAAAATAAACTGAATTCTGATAACAGTCCTATTTTACACAGATAAACTGGAACTAGTATCTCATGCCGTTTGAATTACCTTTTCACTTTTTTAGTAGTGTCTTCTCAAGAAGAGAATTTCTGATTTTTAATGAGGCCCTATTTATTATTGCTTAAATTTATGGTTGGTGCTTTTTGTGTCCCATGTATCAAACTTTTGACTTCCTCAAAGTTATGGATATATTTTCCTATATTTTTCACAAAGCTCTATTATTTTACATTTCACATTTAAACGTGCAACCCATCTGGGACTGATATATTTGCATATGGTGTGAGTTAGAAAATCATGCCTACAGGTAATCAATAAAATCATTACTATTTATTGAAAAGACTTCCCTCATTGTAATTCAGAATCATCTTTTTCCATAAAGTAAGTCCCAGCACATATGGGGCCTGTCTCTAGGATTCACAATGGCAGACTGCTCCACTTCCTACACCTGTGCCAGTATCACATTATTTAAATTACTTATAGCCATAATAAATTAAAACTTCTACAAATAACTATGAAAAAGACAGATAATTCAATGGGAAGTGAGCAAAAGACTATATAAACACTACATAAAAAAGACTATCCACTTTAGAAAACAAACAAACATGCTCAACATCATGAGTCATGAGGAAGATGCCAATTTAGACGATGAATAACCACAACACACTTTGGAAATAACTGAAATGAAAAAGACAGGCCACACAAAGTGGGCTTTTTGGTATAAAAGCAGCTAAATCCATGCCGTTGAAACTGTAAATTCTTACAACCACTTTGTAAAAGTGATTTGGCAGCACTTTCGAAAGCTGAGCATCCCCACCACCCAGGAATACATTCAGGACAAAGGTGCGAGGTGTTCACCTAACAGCCTGAGCAAGAAGGGTAACAGTATCACTACTCACAATAGCCCCCAACTGGAAACAAGTCGAGCGCACCTCAAGGTGGGATGTTCAAATAATGACATATTAATACAGTGGCAAAACATGGCAAAGAGAATAAACAAACGGTAGCCACACGCAGTTACACAGATGCATCTCGCAGACAGAGTATGGAGCACAGAAAGTGGCACAGAAAAGACCACCGAGCAAAATTATTCCACTTACACAAAGCTCAAAAACAGGCAGCTCCAGCGAATGATCAAAAAATGAAAATAAGGAAGCAAGTCCATTTATGAGCATAAGAATAAAATACTTCCAGATAAATTTAACAAAAGCATAAGATTTGTTTACTCAAAAAAATCAACCATCTCAAAAATTTTTTAAAAGGGTAAAACAAGTGGAAAGACATCCCATGTTCATGGATTAGAAGACGTGATATTGCTAAGGGGTACTACTTCCTAAATTGATCTAAGGATTCAAAGCAATTCCTGTCAAAATCCCAGCTGGCGTTTATTTTCGCAAATTTTAACAAGATGATCTCAAAATTCATATGAAATTGTAAGGGGCCGAGAAGAGTCAAAATATTCTTAAAAATAGAAGAGCAAATTTGAAGAACTCGTTTCCTGATTTAGTGCAACATATAACTGCATAAATATTTGCACACAAATGGTCATAGCGGTATTACTCATAAAAGACAAAAAGTAGGAAAAATCCAAAAGTCAAGCAAATAATAAAAGAATAAAGAGATGGGATATACCGATACAATGAAATATTATTTGGCCATAAAGAAGGAAGTTCTGATCCATGCTGCAACTCAGATGAGACTTGGAAACTTTATGTGAAGTGAAAACGCCAGATACAAAAGGCCACATCGTATGATTCCATTTCTATGAAATGTACAGTATATGTTAGCTACCAGCTAATACTAATGAAATAACACTTTATTATTTATTAAAATCTGTACCAAAAATCCAGTTCCGGTAATGAAGTCTAACTTACCCTGATTAAGCTTTGACGCTTTATAGTGACTCGACTTAAAGGACATTTATTAACGTCTCAACATATTATTGATGTCTCATTAACAGCAGACAATTATAAATGCAAAGATGAGTAAATTACTTGGGCTGAAAATGAATTAAAAGCTTAAAAAAGTTGTAAGAAAAAATGTTCATCGATTGGGATTATTCATTCCAACTAATTTCCTATTTTATTCAAATTGTTGTCATAAAATGTATTCAAAGTACGTGATGTTATCTGTGGTAGAAATAGTACTCAAATTCAGAGTTTCTGATTCTAAATCTCATTCTTTTTGTTCCCCAAATTTAACCACTAATGGAAACCAACGTGTATTTTCTCTGTGATCATATTAGATTTACTTTCTCTGCCATCAGCCCAACCCCAACATGAATCACTGCTAACTGTCCCACACTCAAGTCTTAAGGTAGAAGGTTTGAGTCTCCACATGGAAAACAGCGCCTCTTCTTAATTTCATGCTTCCTCACAGAGTTTATAAGTCAGATGTGGGAACAGACATTTCTATTTAATTGCTATGGGCATATTTTTAATAAATCTCCAATTTTGGATATATACACTATAAACATACACAAACATTATGTGTGTGTGTGTGAGTGTGTCTATAAATAAAATCTTAGCTAGATGGGAATCATTTTAATAGAAATAAAAATGTCCCTTGACAAGATAGCCTTATTTTGTATGGTTGGCTTTTAAGAAAATCTTAAAAACTTTGCATTTGTCAGCAATTAACAAAGCCAAATAACACAATATTTGAATCTGTTTTTTAAAAAAAAAACACAATTGTTTTGAGTTAGGGTACTCTAAGACCCACAATCTATTGGAAATGTGAGATATAATCGTTAAAACCAATGCAATGGCCTGATAATTACACTACTGTAATTAAGAGAGAATTTTAAGATCTCAATTTAGCCACTTAAAGTTACTCCCTAGACTAGACCAATAATGCCCTTGGCAAAAGAAAGTCACAGATAACAAATATGTGAGGCTTCCTGCTACAACATTGGGATGGAGTAGCTCAGAATCGAAAGCAAACAGATGGAGTCCACCAAATCCTCTTACAGTCCCAGCATCCATGCCTGAAGTCTTCGTGAAAACTGTATATTAAATTGTAATAAACAAAAATTAAAAACCAATATTTTATTATCTAATATATAAATCCAAAAATTGAATGTTAATCTGATCGATATTTGGTAAAGGTCATTATATAGTAAAATTCATGTGCAGACAACTTTTTCAAAGCAACTTTTGAGGAAATTTTACTTTTCCAGATTTAAATTTTCAAAATCGTTTCAAAATCTCAAAAGATTCCAGATGTTACTACACCCAAAAAAAAGCACTTCCCCAAAACCACCAAACAGGCCTAAAAAAATCACCTGTCCCTGGGGAGGCCTGGCGCCTCTTATTCTCAAGGGTCTCGCCGTGTCCCGGTGAGTGCAGCTGGTGAGGGAGCTGCGGCCTTCAGGGCAGGAGCACATCGGTGCATGTATTTTGCAGAAAAGACAAGGGGGGGGAGCGAAGCGGAGGGAGGGACAGAGAGGGGGGTGCATGAACCACTCACACTGGCAAGCTCAGGAGGGACATCAGCGCTCAGCAACGGCGCTGGACAGAGACGCAGGCCTCGGAGCCTGGACGCCCGAGCCAGCGGGAAAAGCAGACCACGGAAGGTGCTGAATTCTGTGCTCGCCAGATATTCCCTCTGCTGCAACAGGCAAAGCCATCCCTACTTAATTAGGAGGAACCTGGAAATCTGCATTAGCGACAGTGGTCAATGTCGCCGTTTTTTGGCCCTTAAGGATGAATTCTAGGAAACTAGCCAACGTGGAGGGCTTACTTGGTGTCAGACACTTTTCTAGGAGCTTCTGCTATTTGATCTGCACAAGAGCCAGAGATATCCGTACGTACCTTACAAACGAGGAAACAGGCACAGGGAGAGTGAGATAACTTGCCCAAGGTCACCTAGCTAGTAAGGGACAAAGCAGGGATTCGAACCCAAGCAGTCTGTCCTGGGAGCCAGACTCAAATCTCTCAGCGGCTGCTTTGAAGAGTCAAGTGAAGGTACCTGAGCTCCAAGTCGGCCCTGTTCCTTACATTTAGGTTTCATCATGAGATTGAGACACAGGACCGGAGAGGTAACAGCTCACTAGCAAAGTGGGGACATAAGTCCTTGCAGAATTGTCTCATTTCTCTCCAAATGTGCTATACTTTACCATGTAGAAAAATAACTGATCCAATATACACGTTTAAGCCAAATTAATACCCATAAATATTTTGCATGCAACAGTCTTTCTTCGGGTCTGTGACACCACCATGACAAATATAATGAGCAATTAAGTCCCCACGCGCTCAGGTTTTGGCAGCAATTAAAGTAGAAACTAGAAAGTAAGCATCAGAAAGCACTGGTTTGGGTGGCCTCCTGCCAAGTGAATCCCCAGGGGCTGAGCAGAGGTCTAGAGTTTCAGCTGTGATAGATTTTATAGCGCTTTATATCTCACCCGTGTTAAGGACTGTATGAAAGTATAATTAAACAAATGAGTGGAATAGCAACAGCAACACGGGAACAAAGTAACTCATTAGGAGATCTCTGGACGCTCAGAAACTTAAATAAGATCACCGAGTTATCTTTGCGTAAACTGTGCCACAGAACAACAAATCCAACCCAACAGCTACAGAGTCGTGTGCTGGACGGAGCGGGAAAGAAGGGAAAACGTTAGCAAATTACATTATCAAATAAGAGAAATGATTAGCATCCAACTTAATTTCCATAGGACTGCGCTTCCTCTATGAAGTCATCACCATAGTTAGAACTAAATAGATTGGATCTGAGCTTCACGCACTAACTAAATTTTAAAAATTAGAAAACTGATTTTAATAAATCAGAAAACTCAGTTCTGTATCACCCACGTCACAGAGAGTTAATGGCACAAAAACTAGAACCGAAGTCTCGGAATTATCTGATAGCCAAACCTCAGGTCAACTGACTAAATTTCAATTTGGAAAAACATCTTGAAAACGACTATATGTCAGGCATCACCCTAAGCACCAGGGTGACCAAGGTAAGACAGACAGGGCCCCAAGTTGACTGCGACCAGGTGAGGAGAGAGAGGAGTTCATTCTGGAGCAGAGATGCCTGGGAGCTTCTAACGTCTCAACATGTCTTTGAAATGAGTCCATTTTTTGTAGATTAAGGAAAACAAGTGACTAAGGTGGTAGAATGGGCTGTAGCCTCGGACCTCGGTGACACTGCCCACCAGCTGGGCGTCCCTGGGCAGGTCACTTAGGCTATTCTAGGAGAAAGATTCTTACCTTCTCGGGTTGTCAGCAGAATCACTTAGCACAGTGAACTAATGGAAGCTTTTCAATAAGTGGTGGAAGGAGGCGAGGAGAGGGAGGAGAGGGAGCGTGTCCGTGAATTCCACCCTAGTCCTGATGGGTCGTATTTCATGGAGTGAGGTAGTAAACGGGCGTTTCTCATGTTTTCCTGGTGATTCTTACGAACAATAAATTAAAATAAATACAGTATTTATGAAAAAAGATTTTTAATGTTTTGACCATAAGATCCCCTACAAGAATATAAGGGACATCATGATCCTTTTCTCTTAAAAAATTAAATATTTTAAAAATACAGATGCATATACAGGGGTGGGCAAAAGTATGTTTATAATCGTTCATGGGGAAAAATACAATAATCAATAAATAATAAAACAAGTACAAACTGTGTTTTGTGTATTCACAACTGTAAACCTACGTCTGCCCACCCCTGTATTTATGTGTAATACGCCGTCTCGTTTCCATGGGCCAGCGGGTCCCCGAAACCATCCGTGCGCCGTGTCTCCATGCACGAGCCACACTGTCCATCAGGACGGGTGACTGTGCAGTGGATCAGATGAAGCTACAAACACCATCGGCTGTCCAGGCCTTGAGAGGCAAGGGGTCCAAGAGCTGGCCAGTTTGTATTGGTGTTGGATAATGATGCTTATGTTCAAATTAATGATGTTTATGTTCATAAAAAGTGTGACGCGCAAGTCAACCCTTTGGCCGAGCTCGACGTGAAAGCCATTCGTTCATTCATTCATTCACTCACTATTTACTGAGAATCTAATAGGTACCAGTTACTGCTCTGTTCCTGGGGATACCAAGGCTTAAAAACCCAAACCAAAAAACTCTTCTTTTTCAAAAAATACATAATTTCAATACAATAAAGTCACTGATGTCAGGCAACGACGCCCCCTTCCAGGGTGAGACTCGCTGCTGCGTATTAATCATGCATTAACGATCATTTCCAATTTGCAGCTTACTATATTCTGAAGGACCCACAGGGAATTATCACCATGGAGGCAATTATAAATTCACATTTTTAAAATTAGAGAAATTTAAATAAAATAGCACACTCCAAGTTATATTAATACAATTCTAAGATGATGGAGTGTTGATTAATGGTTTTCTTTAGGCAGAGAGAAAAATTTTAAAAAAGATAATACCGGTGCATCTATTTCTCATGTAGTTACAAATTCCTGAGGTCTAAGTTCCTCTCACAAATGAGTCCCTTAGGTGAAATGTTATATTTTCATTTCAGCCCCTGACTAAAAGCCTCCAAACTAGTCCAACTGAAGTTCTCTCCAAGTCAAGGAAGAAATAACAAGATTCGGATTTTTAAAAGATTCCAGATGATCATTCTAATACCAATATACGATTTCCAGTTCTAAACAAGAGATTCATATTTCAATAGATAATTGCTTTTCCCTTCGGTATGTCTTAACTAGGCTAATCCATTCAGGGAACATTAAGAGGTAATCATATTTAGCTAATGTCATTTCACTAATGGTGGCCGGCTTACAATCTGGCCCCGTCTCGGAGAATCTATGTTAGTCACAGTGAAACGGGATATAATTTAGTAGAAGAAATGGGAGGTGCGGAGACAGGAAATGGGTTTTTAAGTTCCAGCTTCGCCACTGAACTGCTTATGGCTTCTTAGGAAAATGCTTAACAAACATCTCGGTCTGCAAATATCCCCTCACAAAACAAAGGGACCAGCAAAGAAGATAAAAGCAATGAGACCCCCCTCAAAGTGTTGCTGAGAAGGGAGACTAACTGGGATTACGTGTGGGAAGATGTGTTCTGAACATTCTAGAAGGCACTGTTCCTATATTCTTATATATTTTATTTTTTTAATTTATCTTTACTGTTGAAGTATTACAGATGCCCCCCTTTTTTCCCCATTGATCCCCTCCACCCGGCATCCCGCTCCCCCCTCCTACTCCCCCCCAGGCCTCCCTCACATTATTGTCTGTGTCCACGGGTTATGCATATAAATTCTTTGATTAATCTCTCCCCACCCACTCCCTATATATTTTCAATGAGCGGAATAAATCTTACAGGTTCAAAGTCAAAATCAAAATGTATTTTAGTTACAGTTACTTTGAAATATTTTGAGATTTCAACTCTCATTCGTGGTAAGAATTACGTAATAGTTTAAGACTCTCCCAAGGTAAGCAAAAGTAAAAACAAAAGCTATTCTGCAGCTTCCCACCTGTTGGTCATTGCTTCTTCTATCCGAGGAAGGTCAACAAATTCACAAGCTGTTTACTTTTCAATCTGAGTATCTTACCCAGAATTACCACACAGTTCTTCACATAACGTCTGGTGATATTGTGATTGAATCTCGCAGGGTTTGCAGGATCATCAAATAAAACACAGTATCGTTGTTTTAACAAACACTGGGCAGTACTGTGTACAGAGGGACTGCCAATCTCACTCAAATCACTGCACAAGTCTCATTATTTGATTTCCTGAAGTCATTATTTACTGATTCACTTAATCGTGACCAGGGGAAGGCTCTCAAAGAGCAATTTAAATAATGAAAATCTGTTTCACCAGGGACGTCTGCTCACCTGCAGGCTCTGTGTGATCTGACCGATCTCCTTTCCTAACAGGAGTCCTGCGCTCAGCTGGCCCCAGTCCCTCCTTGCCGTCGCGTCTACACAAACCCTCCGCTCTGTCCTGGGGCCTTTGCACATGCTGTTCCCTCTGTCCGAATGCTCTTCCCCCAGATAGTCACGGAGCTGCCCTCTCATTTCCTCAGGTCTCTGCTTGGACGTTACTTCTTTAGAAACGTCTTCCTGACCACTGCGTCTAAAAACAACCCACCCTCTGTCTGCCCCCTGCCTGGCTTCACTACCACTCTCATAACATTTATTAAACTTGACATTATATGTTACTCTCTTGGGGAGATTCCAAGATGGTGGTGGATTGAGTGGAAGCTACAAGGACACTCTCCCGGGACCAATCTGGATTTACAACTAAAACATAGAGAAGCCATCCGAAAACCAACTGAAGACAAGCTGGAGGCACCCTCATAACCAAGGAGGAAAGGGGGAGACCCACAGAGACGGGTAGGAAGTGCGGACGCGAGAGGCCTGGCTGGGCTCCCACAGGCCGCAGCTGAAGGTCCGCAGGGAGTCTGAGGACTCTGGGGCTAACCCCAGGCTTGGCTCCCCAGCCCAGAGCACCAGAGCTGAGAAAGGTGCCCACATAACGTCTGGCCGTGAAAAGCAGCTGGTTTCTGTCTGCCAGGGAGAGGCGGCTGGAACTGCAGGCCCCTCTTAAGGAGCAAATGCACCAAGTTCCCTGGGCAGCCACTCACCTCGGGCTCCCGCAGGGGGGGGGTGGAGTGGACTGGAGCTGTGTGGGGACAGTCTGGGGCTGTGGGCTCTGCGGAGTGAGACCAGGGGACGCTCACCTGGATTCCGGTGCCGAGTCATTCCCCCGGACTGCGGAAGACACCTTTCTCCTGCAGCAAATTTTCGGCTTTTGCCTGAGGGGGGGAAAGCAACTGGCCCATCTTGCTGGAAAGCCTCTCACCCTGCTCGGAGGAGTTTATACAGCCTGAGGCTTGTTAAGAGATGGAAAACAACCAGCGCCCCACCCTGTGGAGCTCCTACAGCCTGAGGCTCATTAAGAGAATTACATTAATCAGTCTGCAGGCAGAGGCAGACCTCAGGGTGCTTTGAGTCTTCGCCTGATCTGCTTCGGGACATGGGCTTTGGAAAAGCAGACTTTGGTGTGCATCTCGGTCCTGTCCAAATGTACCCAGCTCCAGCAGAGGAGACCTCAAGCCAAGGGTTGTTGATAGCCCCAAACAGGGTACTCAGGGCCAGTCACAAACTGCGTCTGACACTGGCCTGTACCAGAGACCCTCCAAAAAGACTGAGAGTCCTAGCAGATCTACCTAACGTTTAAAAACAAACCCAAAAACATAATCAAAATGAGGAGACCAAAAAACAAGCCCTAAATGAAACAACAAGAGAAATCTCCAGAAAAAAAGCTAAATGAAATGGAGATAAGCAATCTACCAGATATAGAGTTCAGAATACTGATAAGGATGCTCAACAGCATGAAAAAAGATATGAAAACTATGAAAAACCAGTCAGAAATGGAAAATGACATAGCAGAAATAAAGAACACATTGGAAGCAATAAACAGCAGATTAGAGGAAGCTGAGGACTGGATCAGTGAATTAGAAGACAGGGTAGAAAAAAATCACTCAATCAGAGACCCAAAAACAAAAAACAATGAAAAAACAGGACAGTCTAAGGGAGCTGTGGGACAGCATGAAACATAACAATATTTGTCTTATAGGAGTGCCAGAGGAGGTCGAAAGTAAGCAGGGGTTAGAGAACCTGTTTGATGAAATAATGGCAGAAAACTTCCCGACCCTGGTGAAGGAAAAAGTCACACAAGTTCAGGAGGGACAGAGAGTCCCAAGCAAGAAGAACCCAAAGAGGCCCTCACCCAGACACAGCATAATTAAAATGCCAAGAATTCAAGACAGAATCTTAAAGGCAGCAAGAGAAAAGCAATCTGTTACCTACAAAGGAGCCCCCATAAGGCTGTCATATGACTTCTCATTAGAAACTCTACAGGCCAGAAGGGAGTGGCATGAAGTATTCAAGGAAATGCAAAACAAAATAAACAAAATAAACTGACAAACAAAATGGATCCAGAGACATAGAAGCAGGGAACAGACTGAGGGGTCTCAGAGGGAAGGTGGGGAGGGGGCAATGGGTGGGGAGAGATTAATCGAAGAACTTATGTTTATAAGCATAACCCATGGACACAGATATGGAGAAAGCCTGAGGGTGAGATGCATGTGGGGTGGAGGGGATCAATGGGGATAAAAAGGGGACACCTGTACTATTTTCAACAATAAAGATAAAGAAACTTAAAAAAAGAAGACACAAAAATAGAAGGTGGAAAAAAACAAAACACTGCCTGTATTTATGAAGGCAAGAGGCTGTGGGTTTTTTTCATTTTCTACTATATTTCCACAGAATAGTTAACTGTGAAAGGTTTGTAGACTGGATGTCAGACTTTAGTCAGACTTGAACCAGGGGCTCACTCCAGCCTCAGTTAAAAGCACACAATAAAGTCAGTGAAGGCCGCCAGCCGTCTTTCCTCCAAGAGACCTTCTACCGAAGCCTCGTCCTGATGACTGTGATGGTCCAAACTTGGTTCTTAGGCCTTGTAAACACATGCGTTAATTTTGTCAGTCCCTGTGATGTCATCTGAAGGGTTAAACTTGACACCGTACCCCTTGTCCTTGGAAAGTTTCTCTCAGGAGCAGTGGGCAGCCCTCCACCCATAGGTACCATCTAAGCAGCAGAGGAAAACCCTGGGGCAGGGAAGAGGGACAAAAGCAGAGAGTCCCACCACTAGCCTGGCCTCGGCGGTGTTTCCCGGCATCTCAGAGGTACCTTCAGATACGTAACGGTTTTCGGGTAGAGGATGACTTTTGGACTCTCGCCCAGTTAAGGCTAAACAAATGTCCCCTTTCCTGAATTCAGTGTGTTTGTTCATGCCTTTATTAAGGACAGAACACACACTATTCTCAATGTTTAGCAATTAATTCTTAGTATGTTTAATTTAGTCAAAAATCGCCACAAGTCTCCTTAGACCCGAAGGCCATGTGATGCCTGCAGCAGAAAATCGAGCATGGAAGTTGTAAAGTTAGACACCAAGTAAACCCACACATGTGAACATACTCTTTTCTCTAGGACTGGGAGAGACCTCTTTATTTATTTTATTTTATTAGTTTATTTATTTATTTTAAAATTTATCTTTATTGTTGAAAGTGTTACAGATGTCCTTTTCTTCCCCCTTGCTCCCCTCCACCCAGCCCCCACCCAACCCCAGGCCTTCACCGCACTCCTGTCTGTGTCCATGGGTTATGCATATATGCATATAAGTTCTTTGGTTCATCCCTTCCTGCCCTCCCAGACCTCTTATTTTAAAATGCTGTTTTTTAAAAAATAATTGAAAGCTGGCTATATATTTTATGCTGTCTCAATTCTCTTGTTTGGAATAAACCCCCCTTATAATTGCAGCAAAGAGAATCAATGCAAACAGGAAGGAGGGATTTTAGTAGACGGGGTAATGAAACTTAACAATCTTTAGTGCATCACAAATTCTAAAGGTACATACATTACAGACAAAAATATGCAAACCAATCCAACATAGGCTTCCACACACAGGACCTAAAGTGATAAACTGACTTTTGTTTATAAAGAAAAGAATATGCCTATGGTTTCCCTATATGCAGCTATGGAATGCTTGGTACCAGATATAGATGAAACTAAAATAGCATTTTTAAATCATTTATCTTTAAAAGCACATGTGTGTTTTAAATTTGTGAGCAAAGATTAATAGAACCATTTAAGTTCTTGTGCTAAAGTTAAAATGCAGGAAAGCAATCATTTTTGTCACAAAAGATAAAGCCTTCTAATATCTTTTTGGTTTTGAAGAAATAAAGGCTTTTACTTGCCAGTTACTTCCATAAATGTGTATCAAAAAGGGGAGTTGGCAGAGACTTCTAAATTCATATCCATTGTCTATTAGTCTGTTTTTAATAATTTTTCTTTGGCATGTAATCCCCTTTAATTAGATTCCACTCTCTGTTGTTTCAAGACTCCATAAACCCGTGTCTTATATACCAGCTGCTAGAGCAGGAGTCACTGTCTAAATGATATTCACAATGAGCATTTAGAAGGTTTACAATTATACCCTTGCTAATAAATTGTGCTATTTTCCCCAACAATTTTAAGCACTAATCTTCAGAAGGCATTTTAAAATTAGCTAAAATTCTGTCAAGAGATTTACAAAAATTGTTAGCATGGAGATAATTATGTCACAGTCCTTGGACTCCATCTCTGATTGTGTGCATAAATCAGAAATGTCAGCTGTGTTTCCCCTTAATAATTATCCTTACAGCCGTATATTGTAGCCTAAACCCCTATTATAATTTTTGTTTCTGGTTTCTAAAACACTAGACAGTCATTTCAAAAGTTGAGAGTTAAATAAATAATTCACATTCTCCAGAAGAATAAGTGATTATCGGTTCTAAACTTTTAAGGATCAATAGTAAGTAGATTAACGTGGAATGTGTAAATTCAGTGTTCATGAATCCTCCGTCCTAAGGAACTAAACACTTAAATGTGATGATGAATTTTTACAAAATATTGATTACACGGAAGTCTAACGCAGCAGATAGTAGGCACACAGGCGTGCAGATGGGAGTAGAAATTCTAAGGCGTATATATACATTTTATGTCAACACCAGAGGCTCGTGAAACACAGTATGTGTCTGAAATACGTACCAAATATGTTACTTTCATCTGTTAGTACGTAACTTTCTAACTTTCTCATAAAAATATGACCTTCATTTCCGAAGGTATAGAGCAAAAAAATAAATGCCCTCCCTTTTTTCTAATAATCATACATTACAAGTGTGTTTTCATTTTCTCTGATTAAACAGATTTGACCAAAAGGTGAAGTTCTGAGATAAGCTCAATATCATAATAAAAAACAAGGTCTGAGACAGTGACCTTATTTTTTTAATTACGTTTATTGGGGTGACAGTGATTAATAAGATTATGGCGGTTTCAGGTGTACGGTTCTATGGGCATCGCCTGTGTACCCACCCCCCATAAAGGGGACAGTGATCTTTGGGCAGCTCCACCAGGAGGCACGTCGCCTGGGGCATTTCTCTCTGTCAAGCATGTTAGAAACAGCGAAGGTGAAAAATTCCAGTTCTCTGAGTCCTTGTCAAAATGTCTGGCCCTCCCAGATCAATAAACGTGTCCAAAATTCCAAAAACTGCTTGAAATTCTGTGCTTTAACACTTTTTTTTTTAAGAGAGAGTGGAAGGGAGGGGGAGAGACAGAGAGAAACACCGATGAGAGAGGGACCCATCCACCGGTCAAGGGAGGCAACCGAGGTACGTGCCCCTGACCAGAGTCGAACCCGTGACCCGTCAACCCGAGGGCACCGCTCTCACCACTGAGCCGAACCAGCGAGGGCTCAACGCTTTTGGTATCGATGGAAATGCAGCCGACGTCCCCGCATTTTATTGCTGGAAATACCACAGCACGCGCCCTGGTACCCGGCTCAGAGCGGTTTTCCTTATTGCAGGATAAATTCTTCGCTGTGGAAATGGTAGGATTTAAAAAATTTTTACATATACACGACTAGCTATTTCACCACTGGTTGGCCCTAATTCCCAAGCCGCTGGCCGCGTGGGAAGCCCCTGGTTACCTGAAACTTCGCGCATTTAGCCAGATAGTCCTAATTTCCTGCACGTCTGCCAGTTGGAGACTGAAAACCGTTTCACAACGTCCCGGCTACAAGTGAGATTGCGCCTCTTTTCCTGCGTTTGCCGGCTGTTTATATTTTCCCGTTTAGACGCCGCCTATTTGTCTCCTTTGACGTTTTTGTGTTCATTTATGTTACATTCCCAGGCAATTGCTTCTGTGCGACTCGTTTAGGGTACCTTTTGCCGCACAGTCGTCCCCTGTTAGCCTGTGGTTTGCGTCTAAGGACGTTAAGATCAGTAGCACAAACTGACATACAAACTTGAGATCAAGTTAAAAAGTGCAATAGAGGAGAATGTAGAGCGTTAAAGGAAATGACTCAGGAAAGTAACAAAATCAAGTATTTAAAATTATAAAGCAAGTCCTTAAAAAAATTCAGAATAATTTTTTTTTAAACAAGAAAAGAGAACCCCTCTGCACTTGTCTAATGAATAGGAGGGATTTTTGAAGCCTGACGCTGTAATATTGTAGTTGTATCTGCTTTGGGCCAAAAAGAGGCAACCAAGCAGAAAACGGGGTTGTTATTTATTTATGCTTAAACCATATAATTTAATACAGTCAATGACATCGGAATAACTGGTTGAGAAGAGAGGTCAACCAGACACTGTCTTTTTCTTAGATAAAACACAAACATCGCTAATTTCCCTTGTTTTTGCCAGGGGCACCAATCCACCCTAGGATTTGTGATACAGTCATTTTCCCAAAGGCTTAAAGATAAAATCATCAGTAAAGAAAATTTCCGAAGGCTGGGCTTTTTCCAGTTACTTGCTTTCAATTATTAAGCGGCTGCTGTATTAATTGCACTAAGATGGAGCCTGTCGCGGGGATGCCAGGCCCTGGACGGCAGCCAGGCCTGAGCGCGCCCGCCGGGCCTGAGCCCCAGCCTCGCCCCAAACCATGCCTGTACCCAGGGGGCTGCCTCCTTCCTGGGTGGGTCCGAGTGAAAAAACAGGCAAAATTCTATTTTCTGAGCAGTCTGAAGTACCAATCACTGTATTTTCAGACCTTTATAATGAAATGGGCGGGAGCATGGGTGCTTTTCCTCGCCACCCAGCGCCGGAGGGAAGGGGGTGCGGGGATTCTTCTTTGTGACGGAAGGTGATGCTGTGTCAGAGGTCAGACACCCAAACAAGATCCGTGGACCTACGGACGGGGCTCCCCTAACGGACAGAGGTGCGAGTCCGGCCTACTTCAGTCTTCTTACCAGGCTGAGCATGATTCATAAAAAATAAAAAACATTATAAGGAAAACAGTATATTTACAGCCCATGACCAAAATGCTGGGAGGAAAATGAACTTTGAAAATTGAATGAAGAGAGTTGATTATGTAGATTGCGAGGCTCCGATAATTTACATGTGATGAAAATTACAGTATCGGTTCTTAAATTAATGGCATTATCAGTCATCCTTGTTCCCTGCGCCAGCCCTTTTATGAGATTATCACCGAGACGAGAGAAGATTGACCAAGAGATTAGTGACCCTTTCATCCCACCATAAAACACAAGTGGCTTAACTTGTCATCAGAAAATATACTTATCAAAATCTCGTCCGCACGCCCGGGAACTCTGCGAGCTCGGCAAGTCTGCCGTGATTATCTGGGTGCACCGAGGAGGGCGGGGGGAGGGGCTCGTGGCCTTTCTCTCCTCCCGGGGGGTCAATGGGGGGGAGGGGGGATGGGGGTACATATGTATACAAGCGATTTTTTATTTTTATTTTTTTTTCTCAGAGGGAAGGCAGGGGTGGGGAGAGACTGACCAAGAATTGACACGCTTACATGCATAACCCTCGGGCACGGACAATGGTGTGGCAAAGGCCTGGGGGAGGGGGGGAGAGTGACGTTTAAAAATGATTAAATCTGGAATGAGCTTTGAAATTAATCTAATTTTGCAGGTGAAGAAACCAATGCCGAGAGAGTTACAATTAGTTCTCGAGCCAGAAAGGGGACTTCAAGTATTGTGGCCGTCGCCCGGCCTCCTGCTTGGCCCACTCAACGCCGCGGTGCTGCTTCCCCCCGATTCCTCCCCATCTCGCCGTTCACCCACCCCCTCAACTGATCGGACGGCCCAGATAAACACACTCGTATCCCCCCAGCTGTGTGACCGCAGCATTTAGATGATGAGGTTAAGGTTTCGTAAGAAAAATAAGACAATCAAAACATTGCTGCAGTGAGTATGTGATATAACTATTCGTTCATTTAAACCTGTTTCCTGACACCGACGGGCTCTCGGAAACAGCGTCCTGCTCGAAAGGAGTAGCCGGGGGGAAATGTTGTTTGTTCCCTGGCATAAGCAATTCAAGTATTTTAATGTCAGAATGAACACATCTGCAACTCACTGGGCACCCTGCGCGGTTTATCTGGGGTTACGTTTGTCGTTGATTCTATCAAACAGAACGCAGACCCTACGAGAGGAGGGCGGTGAACGGTGCCTGACCCATACTAGGCGTTCGGTGGACAAATAGAAACCATATTACATGTAGATGGCAAAATTTGCATAAATATTAAAATTAAACAAAGCAAAGGCTTCGTAGGCACTTTCCTGCGGGCTCAGGGCCCAGACCTCATCTGGTGTGCAGTGCGCAGTGGCTCCCGCTTCACCGACGCGGTTCTCACAGTCGGACTTGCTTCACGGGGACAGTGACAGGCAGAGCTCAGTTTTTTTAAAAAAAACATTAGTAGTACATAGAGCCATGTGCTGTTTAAATAACTACAAAGTAATACTCCTGTTAAATATATTGAAGGTTTGCACTTGGTACACTGGTAGCCACCTTGCTGCCTTGTTAGGATAAATGTGGGCCACAGTTATAAATAGAGCAACAGGTATAAGACAATTAAATTGTCCGAGAATGTGTTAAATTTGCAAAGAGGAAAATGCTTTCAGAGCTTAATTTTCAAGTGGACATTTAAAAATAAAATTTTACTGTGGCAAAATACATAGAACATAAAATTTAACATCAACCATTTTTAACGAACTTTCTAAGGAAAATTATACTATGCTGCAACTTAAGATGATCTCTTCTCTTGCTGATACATATTTTTTATCAGAAGACACCAATACTACATATTCAAATAGCCCTAGTATCTTAATACTTCAATTAAGCATTACATACATGTTACATATATATTATAGATATATACATACATCACATACACACGTATACATATCCTGCAATTCATACAGGGACTTACCGTGTGTATTGCTTCTCTGCTAAACGCTACTATTAATACCTTCAGCTTTTCCTCTTCATAATCTAAAGTTTATGGCCATTAACGTGGCTGTGGTTACTATTATCTCGAGTCGCTTCAACGTTAGTAGTGCCGCAAAGGGCTGCTCGGCCTCTGTTACTCGTGAGATTGCTGAGGCCCTCGAACTGGGGGGGGGCATAAGAACGCGATAAAGGCTGAATTGCACTAACGCTACTTACTGTCCATTGATAGAGGTATGAAGTGAAAATCTATATTGCTTAAAAGACTTAAAAAACCCACACGGATTCACACCCTCTCAAGGAATTAACATCTTCACTCTGGGGATATTCCGTAGCTCTCTGGTCCAAAGCCCTATGCTCAACGGCGATGCTCAGTAAACATTGGTTAACTGCAGTCCTCTTGTCCTGTACTCGCTGGAGATGGGAAACAGCCAGTCGCCCTTCTCCGCTAAGAACCCTCACCCGTAAAGACTGTGATTAAGGCCCCACTCCGCTGGTCTCGAGCCTGAACGGTCCCATGCTCTCGCCTGGATTCATCATTCCCATTTGTTTTAAACTCTCGGGGTGCACTCCTGCTTATCTCAGGAATCCACTTCAGGCTCTCAGCGTCCCTTCTCATTAATGGAGCTCAAAAACGGGCAGCTTGCTCCATGCATTTAACCAATTTTGAACATAATCAAGAACATGCTGCTCGCAGGTTCTCACAGTGGTAATAACTGCCGCCCGCCTCCCCAGTCTGGGCGTTCAGAGGAATTCGAGAGACACTTTGACTCGCGAGAACGTACCGATTTCACGGCGGAAACTATTTTCCCTCATTGCAAATAATATGCTGCCTTTCGGTAGAGTCAGCAGAGGTTTATTACAATCTCCCTGAGCAGACGCTGATTCCATGTAAATGGAACGCAATTTGAAGGCAAAACAAAACAGAGCAAAAAACAGGCAGGTGCCACTATACGGTGATTCTGGAGAATTCCATCGTCTGGCCCAGGCCCGCTGTTGACGGAACCTCCTGACAGTCCCTGAAGAGCCCCAGACAGCGGCCGCAGGAGCACCTCTGCTCTGCCAGCCACGCAGGAAACGTCAACTTGGTTTTAGGCACTAGTCACACATGCCATCGGCTGCTTCGTTCAGTGTCATAAGCAGATTAAACGACAGCCACATCTCTTTCCTTCAAATGTCCAACGTCCATTGCGTGAGCAGTGCTCTTAAACAGACACCCTTCAGACTTGCCTGCGTAAATCGTTTGTATGAATTCCACTTGTATGGCTTTACTAGAAAAAAATTAATAGTACTTCTAGAGTTTATTCTAAATTTTCTAGCTCTCTGTCCTCATAAAGCTTACACTTTAGGAGAGGGGATGGAGTTGATACAAATATAGACTTAAAATATCTATTTAAAATACGGTGCACAGCCCTGGCTGGGTGGGCTCAGTGGTTAGAGCACAGGGCCCTGGACTGAAGGGTCCCAGGTTTGATTCCGGCCAAGGGCACGGATCCCCAGCCCTGGTCAGGGCTCGTGGGGGAGGCAACCAGCCCATGTGTGTCTCTCTCTCCCTTCCACTCTCCCTGAAAAGCAATGGAACAAATATCCTCAGGTAAGAGTTAAAATATATATAGATAGATACATGGTGCACAACACACGTCCCATGTCCACTTTTAACACTGACAGCTGCAGACAGCGTTCAGTGCTTTTGGGGGGAGGCAGGTAATCAGACAGCAGGAGCACAGGGGTCGGGGAGGGTCTTGCTAAGATCCCAAGAGAGGGAAGTGGAATTGCAAAGACCCCCGGGGCGGCTCTGAACTTGGCTAACTCCAAGGAAAGGAAAAGGAGGGAGTGGGCCTCAAGTGTGAGAAACAAGATCCACGATGAGAGAAGGCAGGACCGGGCGCAGGCCGAGGTCGGGGCCACGCGGGTCCCCTAAGCCGTGGAAGGGGCTTGTGCTCGCGGCACCGCCACTCAAGGCCTCTACCCGGGAGAGGCGACGAGCGCCCCGGTCTAAAAGCTCAGGAACGAACCTCCCACCGCACCGGCTGCTCTCGTGTTCAATCCTGGTCCCTGTTCACTAATTTTTTAACTTAAATAGTCGTTCATCATATGGTTCAATACCCATCAGGACGTACAGATTTCTAAATAACAGCCCGAGAGAGAAGCGGCCTCTCGGTTGGTGGGATCAGGGAGAAGCGTGAAGGTGGGCGGCCGCCCGCCACCCCTCCCCGGGGCCCCCCTCGCCCTGACCGCGCCCTGTGTCCCCGCCGACTGCCGGACACTGGCACCTGCGCCGTGCCACGCGGCCTGTGTGACACGGAGCTGTGTGTTTTTCCTCAAAGGGAATTCTTTTTCTCACGGGAACAACAAAGTCCTTCGGGGACAGAGTGACAGCCGAAAACTAAAAATCCGATCGCTACAAAAAATGCCAAATCATTATTCAAGGAAAAACTCCCCGTTTGTTTTATTTCTTAAGTACAAAGAAGGTGTAGTATAAAAAATGAAGATAAAGGATGAAACTGTAAAATATTTTGAACAATTGGTCATATAATTGTTCCTTAACATGCTTGTGAAGCTTATTGAAATATTGAAAATATTAAAACTCCTAAAAGAGAAGTTTCATAGAATCTAGAAAGATTTTAAGCACCAGCTTCTCCTAACAGAATGACAGGAGGGCTTTTTAGACAGAAATAAAAACACGCTACATTTGTCGGCTTACGTGAGCGAGCTCAGCAGAGCCTGACTCCGTACTTTGACTCTGGTATTTATTGACTGTGGCAGAGAAGTTAATTAATAAAATTTAATAATACATGCTTACAGAATCAAAATATGGTGTACGACGTATTAGTCTATAAATAATAAATATCTCAGCCAAAAAATATATATATTAGACGTGATGAGGGAAGAGTGGGGACTAAGATAACGTGTGAATGCAAGTCCAAGGACACCCATTAAACATAAGGGTAAAATGCTTAAACTTCTCTCTTAAAAGACAAAGATTCTCAGAATCGAAAAATGACAAAATAGTAAGGTATTCCTCTATATCAAATGACAATTTTAAAATAAAAGAATGGGCCAGGCAGATGCCAAGCACACGACTGCTTTATATTGATACATGGTAAAATCCACAAAAAAGATAAAACTGTAGGAAACTGAAATGAAAACATAGCATTTAAAATATTTTTTAATAGCCAATTTCAATGGCAAACTTTAATACATCTTTCTGTTTAACAATGAGAAAATATAATTTCTGTTTAAGAACATTTTAAAAACTGTGACAATGCTCTTAAAATGTCATACTGAGTAAATACAATAAAATAAATCGAGACGGTTCACCCTTCAAGCGAACATGACAGTGTCACTATAAAGGAGATATGAGGTTGGACTTTGATATGCAATTATATTTTGTGTTATTAGGGCAGCAAATATACTAAAACGTGTAAATATCAACATCAGTAGTAAATGAACATTTAAAATATGCATGTGCATAGTAAATACACATTTAAATTGCCTATTTAAAAATTACTAACATAAATCTATGTTATATGAAATGACTAATTTATATAATTACGCTTCATTAAAGAGGAATCAATGTTACTCATGTCATAGCTGTAAAAGAGAAGCTGCTGTGTGACTAACAGCACGGGGTATGTCACCCTCTCTATGTCACCGCCAGTCAGCAGCTTACGTTCCACATTTGTTTGGGAGAAGCTCAAGTAAAAACCAGAGTTTTCAGAGGAAAACAATAAGGTAAGATTATTACAGACTTTTTTCTGTGCATTAGGAGACGACGACTTATATGTTCCCAAATATTTGGAATAAAATCGTTGGTTTGCTTTGAGTTATGACTAATAACTGAAGGTTAGATATAGGCAGAGATTTCTTATACATGTCAAGAAAATGTTAAATATGTAAATATGTGAAATGATGCCTTTACTACAGGGTCCACTGTGCGGATCTAGAGCATTAGATATATAAATTATCGTGACTGTAATACTAAAGGCATTGAAATATCACGTAGTGTGATGTGGGATTACATGGAAAATTTACATTATCTTATGGGAAAAAATGAGGTTAGAAACTAAGATAGATCCTATACTCCCATTTTTAATAAAATATGGAAGAAACATACTTCAAAGTGTTGGTGACTCAACGGTAGGATTTCAAGAGGCTCCATTTTCCTGTGTCTATTTCCTAAACAATCTCTGCGCTGCCGTGAATCCTAAGTCCTGCCGGATTCTCGCGGTGCCCTATGTTCTAAGTGCTCTCCAGGTCTGTCTTCTTTTAAACCCTACGAGAGCGCTTTTTTTAAAAAGCCATTACTACGTTCCTGTTTGCAGACGGGGAAACTGAGGCACGGGGGCTCGAACACCTTGCCTGTGGCTTCCTGAGTGGAAGCCGACAGAGCGTAGGTTTGAACCCCGCTGGTTTGGGGCAAGGGCGTGGGCCACCCCCCGAGCTGGCGCAGTGAGAACTGCGGCATTATCGCCAAGATCGGCGACGCACAGTGACGGGGAAAACGCGGGACGCAGCCAGTGTTTGAACAGAGCTTCCCTAAGGGCGCGAGTCTCCAGGCTTTGGGGTTTTGTGACTTTCCTCTAAGGATCAAAGCAGCGCCGGGCGGCGACCTCGGGAGCACTGAGGGGAGAAACCGGGGCCATCGGGCCCAGGGCGCCCTGGCCGCCGGGCGAAGGGGAAACCGGTCGCCTGGTCTGAGCTCTAAGGGACCTGACAGAGCGGCCTCAGCTCGAGCAGCGAACACTGCAGGCGACTGAAACGGGTTCGAAATATCGGAGGAAGGTCACGCACAGTGACAACCGCCCTAGACTGTTTCAGCTCCTCTCCTCCAAACCGCAAGAGGCGGGTTAGGTTTCCAGGTCCCCCCGTTCCTAATGTAAAACGTGGATATTAATTAAGGGAGCAAATGAAGATATGCTTAGCTGAGTTCCTCGTTACGAGAACGAAGCCAAACTCTTTATTAGGGCATTACTCACGTCTGCGACGCTTCCCAGTGAACTGTTCTGTGCTTCCATTCAACAGTTCTTTTATTTCATATAAATTATTTAACATGAATGGATTTTCACAGCAGAATCTCTAAAAAAATCAGCCCCCGATACTACAGCAACTGAACAGGGGGAGAAAGGAGACGGGGGGTCACGTGAGGGGGACCATGCAATCGTGAGAGGTGAGAAATACGGGGGGTCACGGGAAAGGTCAAAGTACCAGTAACGTCGTCGAGAGAAGCACGTCTCCTATGTTTTTCCAGCTTAATTTCATCATGCAAATTGCCTACTAAAAGCCATCAGGCTGGTGGTTTTTGTATTTCATTGTTTATAACTATAACTCCGCCATCTGCTCTTCTATACATGATCTATGAAGAACCAAATCAATGGTGATTTTTTAAAACACATGTCCTTTTTAGACTGTATCTCCCATGGTTCCTTACCAACTTGCTAATGAGAGGGGGAAACGCATTGTTTTATCGTTTGAGGAGCAACGACGCCCCTCAGACAGTATCTGACCAGGGCAGGGGCCGTATCTACAGTAATGTATGTCCACCGCCGCTTCACTCACGGCGGCCGAGACGTGGGAAAAGCCGAAGCGCCGGGGCCGGGGCCGGGGGCCGCGGGTAAAGGAGATGCGGGGCGTGCCCGCAGGGGACACTGCTCGCCGCGAGAAAGATGACGTCCTGCCGCTTGCGACACCACGGGTGGATCTTGAGAACTTCGTGCTAAGCGGAATAAGTCAGAAAACAAGAACCGTGTTATTTCCCTCACGTGTGGGACACAGACGTTAAACAATAAATGAGCAAACAAAAGCTCATGGTCACACAGCGGCAGGGCGGTGGGCGCCCAGCGCCACACACAGGCGCACTCCCTGGCGCCAGCCAGCCCCACCGTGGGTCAACGATTCCACGGAAGTGCTCCCCGCACCCGGGCGTGGCTGACGGGTTATTCCTCCTGTTTATCGGGGTCCTGTTGCCGGGCTCCCCCCCAGACTGAACATCCTTCTGTGCATAAGCACCTCGGTGTCCCTTTGCTAAGACAAAGCCCCGCTCCTCAAGGAGCTCACACCACCTGCGACGTTCTGACAGAGAGGTGGGGACCCCCGTGGCCACAGGGCCACACAGGGAACTTCCTTAACGCTGAGATGAACCCTCAAGAAGCGTTTCCAAAAGTCCACGTAAAGTAAACCCCTATTTCCAGCTCACTCCCCTGACCACCTGGCCGCAGGCTTTGAAGTCAGTCAAGAGTTGCCGCGGGACGAGACAGAGGGACCCCACGCGCGGGGCTCTCGTGGGGCTCCCACAGCGCGGCCGACTCACCGGCCTCCGCGCACGGGCCGGATGGGTAACGGGACACACTGACGGACGCAGGTGATCCCATTTCTTAGGGTGATAAAAAAATGACTGAGTCATTTGTACACATTCAGAATCCACAGCACGTGGAAATATATCTGAATACTATTTGTATCAGTCCTTCTGCTAAGGTTCGGATATATTTTTTTAATGAAAAAATGTTAACGTTGACAAAGTTGCAGTCCCCTCCCTTTGTGTCCTGATTTAATAATTTGAAAAGCAATCCATACGAAAGTTTCTTTATAAATTATAAATACTTAATATATTCCTTCTATATCTATTACTGATGAAATTGTTATATATTCATGTTTTTATCTATAACGACACCTTTGTCAATATGTGTACTTATGTGTAAGTATGTTGTGTGCGTAAGTTTACATGTGTGACGTAAGGGAAGGGAATGAGCTCCTTCACCGGGCTCTCGAAACTCTCCCAGGAACCTCAGTGTGGCACAAAAACATGATCGATATTGACGTGTGCCACGTTGCTCCAAAACACACACAAAGGGAAGGAGAAGTTCGGGAAGTGCTGTGCGAAGCGATCCTCAATTTGTAACGACGGGGAAAGCGGCACTCCCTGACCGACGAGGCGCCGTGGGACTCACGGCCGCGCACACGAACCACATCAGGTGGGTTCCGCACCCGTCGGGCCCCTCAGCGCCCCTGGATAACACGTAACCCACGTAGGCAGCGTCTCTAAAGAGAACGTGCCGTCGGGTGTCGAGAGGGAACGAGAGGTGGGCGCCCCGCGCCCTGCGGGCTCGCCAGCGTGGAGTCTCCGTGACGCGGCAGAGCCGTGGCGTGGCACGAAGCCGGGCAGGACGCTGGAGCTTCTTGGAGAAAGTGGACCGTGGCGAAAAAATATCCCACGAATATCATTCTTTCCAACCTGATGCAGAGAGCGGGACGTGCTAAAGGTCCAGGATCTCCGTTTCTCTCCATCTGCCTCCGTCCGTCTGTCTGTCTCTCTCACACACACTTTGCCGCCAGGAAATTTCTCAGCAATAAAGGAAATGCCCTGCTGTCCACCACCGGCCCTAATACCTCCCTGCTCTTCCCATATTTAGTGGTTCCCGCGCCCACTGTCACGACGGGCCTGCGCACCTGGTAACAGAAAAGGCCGGGGCGCAGCAGCCCACCGAGGCCGTAATCATCAGTAATAACACGTCTGGCGGGTTCTACGGCGAGCCGGGCGTGTTGCAGGCATAGCAGCAAATTGGCTCAATTACTCCTACGAGCAACGGGACCGGGTGGATGCTGTTATTACCCGCATCTCACAGGAGAGGCGCCGGAGGGAGGAAGACGTGAGGGAGCCCGCTCGGGGTCACGCCGCCAGGAAACGGCAGAGCCGATCACTAAACCCGATTAGCTGATCTCGGGGCTCCCTCTCGACCGGGCTGAGCCGTCCCTTCTGGTCCCGCCGCCCTCTTTCCTGAGCACCACCGTCAGGGTGAGAGGCCGGCTCCGCAGGGGCCTCGGACGGGAGCAGCCCTCCCGGGGGGACGCGGGTTCCAGCCCGATTTACACCCGGCGCCGCAGGCCGCAGCTCCGCGCCGCTCGGAGGGACGATGAAGTCGGTCGGGGGGAAATAGAACAGAGCCAACGCTTAACTATGATACAACCTTCAAATTAAAGACGAGCCCAATAGCCCGGCCGGGCGTGGCTCAGCGGGTGAGCGTCGACCTAGGACCCAGGCGATCGGGGTTCGATTCCCGGTCAGGGCACATGCCCCGGTTGTGGGCTCGATCAATGACTCTCTCATCATTGATGTTTCTATTTCTGTCGCTCCCTCTCCTTTCCTCTCTCTGAAATCAATAAAGATATATTTAAAAAAAAAAAAAAAAGATGAGCCCAAAAACGTCGTGGGACAGACGGCTGACGGTTCCAAACGAGCTTAATTTGTGTCACATGGACGTGGGGAAGGTTGTGATCAGGCTGAAATAAATAACAAAAGCACAGCTTTCTGGGGACAGCCTCGGGAAGGCAAGAGTTAACCCTTTCCTCTTGTCCATTAACATTTTATGACACATTTCTGCCCAGAGAACAATTCTAAGTATGGAAAGAAGCACCAAGAAAACAAATAACTTTTCAAGAGAGCGCCTCATACTATATATATTTTTAAAACCCTCCAAATTACAGCATGCGGCCAAGAGTGCGCTTTCTTAATGAGAGGACTTGTGCTTCCCTTGGCGAAACATCCACAACACAGAGCCTTCCCGTTCGGGTCCTGGTGAGCATCACCCGCTGTGTCGCCGTGACTGCCGCTCGGGCGACCGCGAGCCGGTGTCTCGGTGTCGTCTCTGCGCCCCGCCTCACCCGCTCCGCTTGGGCCGCTCGGTGCCGAGACCGTTTCACCCCTTACGCTCGACGGGCTCCCTCCTCGTAACCCTTCCTCATATCTGTTGTCCACTCGGGTCAGAACCGTCTTCTTTTTCTTTCCCTCTTTTTATTTGCATTTTCACTTCCAATTCTGCTTCCTCAGGGAGCCCAACCTCCAGCCCCGAGACCGGGACACACGCCTCAGCTGTGGCCCCGTGGCTGGCAGGTCGCACGGTGGTTGATGCTGAGTGTAGTGACCGAATGACAGCAGGGGCCAGGCGAGTGGGCGTCCCTTCCCCCGGCACTCTCCACGGCGCCTGGCGCACACGAGGCCTTCCATTAACATCTGGTACCTTACGAAGCTGCCCGAGCCAGATGCCCAGGGGTGTGTACACTCTGTAAGTCTTAAAAACTTGGTAGACAAATGTTCTCTAAATACGGAAAGCATGAGGGCCTGCCGCTAAGAAAGGAACCTACTCCCAGCCGCTCAGATGGTGCCCAGAAATGTTCAGGTGACGCCCCTTGGAGCCATGCTTCAGACACGGGCACGGGAAACCGGTCAAATGATTTCAGACGTTACTGCCTAATTCGGGGTGTGCTTTGCATTCTTGAAGAAACTGAGATCACCTGAAAGTCTCCTTCTGAAACCTATAACCCGACTTTAAAGACTTCTAGCGAAAATGCCCTCCCATGGGCACTGTTACTCTTTAAGGGAAATATTGGTTACAAGTCGGCATTCACACGACGGGAGACCCCCCCTTCACCCAGGATGTTTTCTGATTTGTAATGTTCCTCTGGTCTTAAAAAACTGCCAGTGGGAAGCAAGCGCAAAATATTTATGTAATTAGGACAGTTCAACATTTTCAAAAACGGCAAAAATAAACAGCGGCTATGGAGCACCTGCTTAAAAGATACTGGAAATAACTGCTTCGTGCTTCATTAACCAGTATAAACACATTTGCCAGTTTAAATCCCCTGCTGAATTCAGAATCTCCAATTAGAACCAGGATGGATTTAAACTGCCAACGGTGGAAATTCCCAAGTAAAAAATTTCAGAATTGCCTTTCTTAAGGGCACGTTTATGGGTCCAACAGATGCCTGTGTTCTAAGAAGATGCCTGTGTTCTAATTTGTTTATTAAAACCAAATCTGTATCTATTTTAGTGGATAATTTTAGACTACCTATTGGCAGATTTTATTCATCTGAGTAGCATTCCACACAGGGCCTGGTGCATGGCTGGTGCGAGGACCCAGGTGGGCGAGGGGAAGAAGGGCAGAGAGGCGAGGGAACTGGGCAAGGGCTCGCGGGAAATTTCTCTGGGACCTCGAAGGCACCCAGCCTACAAGCCCGGTGTGGATATGCGGAGAGACAAGCCGGTGGTTTCTGAACCAAACTAAAACAGAAAACTGTGACGCCGAAGTAAAAGAGATTTTTTAAAATCAAAGAAAATAAAAATAAAGAAAGAAAACCTTTGTATCTGGTGGTCAGAGAGGTGGCTGAAAATGTGCCTCTGTGTGGTCTTCGGAAATGATGTAAGATGCCTGGGCCCAAATGTGGCGACCCTTACAATCCAGTTTCTTCACCTTGTATGGATCTAGTTTAACACGACCTCATTTGTCTTTTCTAAGGAGGCCACGGGATATGCCGGGAACACCACGACACAGTCGTGTGACCTGCATTCTAGATCTGGCTGCAACACTAAGCAGTTTTAAGGAGCTTAATCATTTAACATTTTCAGCATGGTCTCCCTCATCCGTGAAGCGAGAAAACAAACCTGATGTCCGTTTCATCATGGTAAGAACCAAAGGCAAAGGTCCTCTGGAAACTGCACCGCACCAGACAAGAAAGTATGGAATCCTTAGGTCTGGTGTAGAAAGAACACGTAAGGGTCACCTTCACTCGTGTGTTCATTCAACGGATCCTTAGGGGGCACCAACTGTTCTGGAGTCTGGGGACACAGCTAATGAAACAAAACGCAACAAGCCCTGCCCCCCGGACTTTACAGTCTAGTGGAAAAAGACAGACGGTAAACAAAGCAGTGAGTGAAACACAGAGTATGTCAGTGACGAGCACTGTGAAGGAAAATTAAGCAGGGATGTCTACGGAGAGGCGGGGGGCTGGTCAGTTTATACGGGGCGGCTGGAGAAGGCCCTGCTGAGCCGACTGCTGCACAAAGGAGCTGTGCAGACTCGGAGTGAGCTGGGGAATCCCTGAGACAGTCTGAGCACAGGGGCTTGGAAAGGATTCCTCAGATGTATTACCGAGAAGAGATTCTATGACCAGATTGACCATTAAAGTGCCTCTGTTATTTAAAAAAAAAAAAAAAAAAAAGGAAAGACTTAGGGTTAGGGTTGGGGCTAGGGTTTTGCTATCAGTGAAAGAATGGATGGTGATGGCCTCAAGAAGAATATGTTTTCGAGATAAGATCATAAATTTGGATATTAGACACATTAACTTTAAGATGTCTCTTAGACATATAAATGCACATAACCATCATTAAATACAATGATGTTTCATGCTTTTTTATGCATATAGATTGTATTTATCCAGATTGTTAATTATTTCCAAAATAATTTTAACAGTTGCCTAATTTACCACTGAATGGATTTCCCCTAATTTACTAAATGTACAAAGGAACCAAGAAGTAGATAAAAATAAATTGAAACCATTGTATCAGACAGTATACACAAAATTCCAAAAGAACTAATTAAATTATTACGATTAATTGTCTCACTAATTAATTTGAGAAAATTAAGGTGGGGGAAATTAATTTTGGGAAATCAGGTTGAAATAAAATTGCTTTACAAATTTAAAGATTCATACCCCCTAAGATAGCATTTTAAATGTTTCTTTCCAGGTTGTACTTAATCCCAATTGATGGTTTCACAGTCCCAGCCCTTTAATCACCTCATAGGCCGGTTAAATAATGCTCTCAGAGTGAGTAATCTCAGAGGTCTCTGCTCCTGCCCCTCACCTGGATGTATTATTACATGTACATATTGAATACCTCATGCTCATATATTCCCCCAAAGTGCACTTTGCCACAGTTTCTACATCCCAGTTATTCTTCAGTTAAATTCCATCTGTAATGGAAACTCTCCTGTACCACTGTGTCATTACCCAAAACTATTTTAAGAGAAATTTTACAGATTTTTAGGAAAAGAAATATGGGCACCAAACTAAATTTATAGGATGTTTAACTGTTTCAATAGTTTTTTTTTAAGCAGTAAAATTAAGCACACTTTGAGATGATTCTAACATAAAATATTTAAAATGAAAAAATCACAGCTCTATTTGATGCATACTTAAGTGTATTTCTAAGACCACGTAAAGTCCTGTTTTACAATGTGTAGAATGAGATCATTTTTCAGCATGAAATGTATCCGTGGTACTTACAAAGCAGTTCTTATCGGGATTTCTTTTCCAACGTTTCTTGTCTAATTTCTTGGCCGAAGTTGAACGCAGAGTTGCATGAGTTTGTGTTCGAGGATTTAAAGCCAGGATACTCTGAAGACAATATAAACAATGTATAAACATAGGTAAATATGTTGGCATTAAAAAATAAATCAAAATTTTATTTTAACATCCCCCCCACCCAAAGACAGACATATTCTATAAATGGTGCTTCCCCTTCTACTACTATAATTCTGTAATAAACTTATCACAAAGAATCATTTATTAGATGATGTCCTAGCTGAGGAAAAATGGCAATGACTAAAATGAAAATTTTGTTAGAGGGGCTCAATAGTAGGTCTGAACTGGCAGAAGAAAGAATCAGCGAACTTAAAGAGAGATCAAAAGACATTATGCAAGCCGATGAACTGAGAGGAAAGAAGAATGAAAGAAATGAACAGAGCCTTAGCGATTTGTGGCACGCTATTAAATACACCATAATACTGTAATGGGAGTACCAGGAGAGGAAAGAAAGGAGGCAAACAAAAATTAATAATGGCTAAAAACTTCCCAAATTTGATTTTAAAAACAGAGAAAACATTACACTGTCCATCCAGAATCTCAACACGTGTGAAATAGGATCAATGCAAAGAGATCCACACATAGACACGGTAGTGAAAATGCTAAAAGTCAACACCAAAAAGAAAGTCTTAGAAGCAGCGAGAGGAAAACAAATGACTCATCAGGTACAGAACTGCAGTAAGTGTAACAGTCGACTTCTCATCCGGAACAACTGCTGTCAGAAAGTAGTTAGATGACATTTTCAAAGTACTAAAAGAAAAAAACTGTCAACCAAGAATCCAATGCTCGAAGCAGAAGAACAAAGAGAAAACAGACTTGAACAACACGTGCACTGTCTGAACGCTCCACCCAACAGCTTCAGGATACACATTCCTCTCAAGTGCACACAGAGCATTCTCTAAGACAGACCCTATACAAGGCCACAGAACAAGCCTCAATGAATTAAGAGAGTTAAAGTCACACAAAGTAGTTCTCCAAATGCGATGCAATGGAGTTAGATATCAAGAAAGGAAAGAAATTTGGGAAATTTACAAAGAAAAAAGATAAATATGGTAAACATTATGCTGTCTGAGAGAAGCCAGTTATAAAATACCACATATTGTATGATGCCCTTTATATAAAATGTCTAGAAAAGGCAAATCTGTAGAGGGAGAAAGTAGATTGTGGTTGCCAGGGGCTGGAGAATTAGGGAAAAATGGGGAGTGCCTGCTAAAGAGTGTGTGGTTTGGCCCTGGCCGGCGTGGCTCAGTCAGCTGGGCACCATCCTGTGCACCAGGAGGTCACCAGTTGGATTCCTGGTTGGGGCCCATACCGGGGTTGTGGGATCGATCCCCAGCAGGGGCCATGCAGGAGGAGACCGATAGATGTTTCTCTCTCTCTCTCCATCTCCCTTCCTCTCTCTCTAAAATCACTGAGAGCATTAAAAAAAAATAAAGGGTATGTGATTTCTTTCTGAGGTCATAAAAATTGATTGTGGTGATGATAGCACAACTCTATGAAGACATTAAAAGCTTTTGAATTCTACATTTCACATGAGTAAATTATGTGGCATGTAGATTATTTCTCAATAAAGCTGTTACCAAAAACAATCATCACTAAGGTCTACATTTAGTGGATTTCACTGTATACTGTACTCTAAGGAACATCACTGGGACTTATTTTACTAGCCCAATATAAATGATTATTATTTACAGTAATTCCTAAATATGATGGACATGATATTTCTTCAATCTATCTCTTTAGATGTCTATGTCCTCTGGACAACAAACATACAGTAAAGCTGGAGGTTTTAAATGGTTTATTCTTTATGATAAAATAATGCCAAAGCAACCTATTAATTAATAAGTCAATATTAAAATATAATTAATAGCATTTTTATACAAAAAAATTGAAAACATTTTCATATTATAAAATAAATGTGGGTGGGTTTTTTTTGTCTAGTTATTTAACCTTGAACCATTACTAATCTCATATTAATCCAAACTGATAAATAAAAAGGTGACATTTTTTAAAGGTAGTTATTGTGGTCAGCATTTAAAGATGATGGGAGGGAGGAAAGGAGGGAGGGAGAAGTCTGGGTAACATGCAAGAAACATGGCTGCATTTATTTTAGTTTTTAGTTCCACAATCCCTATTGTGATAAATGATTATGTTTATCTATTTCGGCAGAGTAATGTAAGTTTTGAGAAGAAACATTCTGAATACAATTTATTGGCTGCTTATCACAGTGACTTTTCCTTTACGTAGCATAAGTAGAAAGCATAACATGAAATATTGGGTTAACCTTTTGCGAAAAGGCAGTGACTTGAATTCAATGGATCTCGGGTAAAAATAAATTGAATTGTGGAGAACAGTTACCAAGGATTTGACTTAATAATATCCCAAATGAAAAGTGAGATAAAATAAAAACACAGGACATGAGTGGTTGAGAGCTGTTAAAAACAATTTTCCAAAGCAAGACTTTTTAAAACTAAAAGTCAATATCATCAATAACCAAGCAGCTGGCAGAACGAGGCAGGAGAGCTCTAAATTACATTCTCCCCGAGAAAAGACCAGAGCCGGGTCCGGGCAGGGCCACGGGGTCCCCTCGCTGGATAAATCGAGCACGTTAAGAGGCCCGTTAACCCCTTCTGATCAGAGGTGTATCACTTACAGAGGGAGCGTTTTCTCCCATACAAAGGATGTGTCTTTCCCAATCACTTTCAGTCACACAGTAAAAAAAAGTACAGTTGATTCATCCTAGAGGCAGAAGAACGGGATTTGAGAAAATTTCACTGCACTACCTTGTTTTCGTTTAAGAAATGACAGGATGTGATCCAGGAACATTTATGAAAGAGATCGAGTAAAGGTTCTGTGCTGTCGTCACTGTCAACACCGTTCTGGGAAGTGGCGGGAATGTCGCAATGTCCTGAGAATCCTGCATCCGCCGGCGTTTCTGCGCTAAGCGGGCACGAGGGGCCCCCGCCGACGCCGTCGCAGGCCCTCGCTCAAACCACAGCAGCACCGCGCAGCCTGAAGTCGCCGAACCGCAGCGGCTGAGAGCTTGAGCTCCTCCCGCAGGATGTCCCCCCGAACACACGGCTTTGTTTTCTACCACAACACTGAGGGTTCCGACATAACCAGCCCTTTAAGGCCCCTTCACGCCTCGCCTTTACGGTTATAATCAAAGGTTCCCCCTTCAGTACTGGTCATTACTCACGGTAACCCCGAGCCCTGAAAACGATACCCGTATACTGACATTTTAGATTTACAAGCTGAACTTGATGAGCTACATTGTGTCTTGTTTAAATGACCCCTAATTTTGCCTTTGATGGCTAATGCTGAGTCCGCTGTCAGTCATCTCCTACTTTCCAAAGCATCAAGTGAAAAAATATAATAACAACAATAAAAACCAGGCTTTTCTCACGTTTTGATAATTGGGCCTAAGTACTTAGATTATGATAAAACGTATCATGCTGCCATTTTCCCTCAATAAACATGCTCAGCTACAAGGAAAACAGAAACGCCTACTGTGTCATGCACTCGATCAATATTCGTTGCTTCATCCAGGCAACAATGTAACCAGTGTTGATCCATAGAAAACCAAACGTGCTCAACAGCCTCATGCTTAGGGGCCCAGCCTCAGGCAGTTACCCCCCCCCCCCGCCCTGTCCATCGCTGGCCATGGTGTAGGGTGAATTTGGGGACGTATCTTAGGGATCCACCAGAGCACCTGGGTTCCCAGATAAGCTCATCACTGACAGGGTCAGGCTCCGGCTGGGTCAGCTGCGGAAGGGGGAACAATTTTGCACCCCAGGCCCACACCTGAGTTATAAACAACCTCAAAGCCGAACGTCTTAAAAATCCACGCCAGGCAGTCCTGGTAAGAGACTTCCACATTTCCCTAATTTTTTTTTTTTTTTTTTTTTAATGTTCATCCATTCTTTGTCCAGGCTCAGGCTTCTTTCTATACGCTTAGGGTGAATTCCCTTTCCAAGTAACTTACCCTCCTTTTTTTTTTTTTTTTTAATTGCACTAGCCCTATAGAAAGGCCAATTTTCCCTTATGCACAAAGACTAACTCCAATAACTGGCGGAAGAGGGAGTCTCTCCCCGTCCTAAGTCTTCTAACTTTCTTTTTAGTAAATATTCACTAAGTACTTTGCACAGTGTTGGAGGTCAAACTTGGGCTTAGCTCCTAGCTCTACCCCTTTTTTCTGGTCATGCAAACTCTCAATCTCTCTACTTCTTCAACTATAAGATGGTGGTTAGTAATAGTACCTACCTCGGGGGGTTGTTTTGGAGATTAAATGAGATGATACATGAAACTGTCAGGAGCGGGGTTTGCAGTGTAAGCCACGTGTCGTCAGTCAGTACGGATGGAAATCTTTAGGCTCCACCCGTGGCCCTGTACTGCCGGTTCTGAATGTATGCACGAAAGCATCTCTTTGAAACAGGAATATGACACAGGGTGAAGGGAACAGGTGAAAGGGCCGCTGTAAATAAGCAGAGCGAGCGAGATGCACCCGGGCGAAGCCACATCACCAGCCCTGGAACGGGTCTTTGCAACTTCAAAGGCAAACTGCCCGGAAATGCAACCTCCTCCTCTCACGTTAATATGGCCGGGAAAAGGGGCCCGGAAATTCAAATTCAGGTTTTAAAATCCACTGCGTACAGACAGCAATGCGCATATCGTTTTACAGACATAGGACCGCGTGCAACTCGTGGAACTTGGGACCCGACACGTTTAGGTGAATTTCCATTGCTTTTCCTTCCCAAGGAAGGCCGGATCCCAGGCGATGGATTTATAAACCATCAAAAAACTCGTTGGCTGGAAGAGAACGAACCCCCGGGAAATCGGAGTGACTGCTATTGAACAAATAGTTAACGCAACTAAGACGGTTCTTGCGTCCTAAGTGCACGGCGCACTCACCGCGTCACTGTCCCGTTTACGCTCAAGGCCCACCCCGGGCGCTGCGGTCCGGCCCTGCTGGCCCTGCGACTCCCACCACACACCCGGCACCTAAGCGCCGTCGCCGGTTCCCTGTGTCTCGAGTCTAGTTCAACCCTGCGTCCACACCGCCGCTCGCTGCCTCGGTCTAGGGTGCAGCCACTTTATGTTAGTTTATTTGCTAACTTTAAGTTCCAACGAAGAACCATGTCCTCTAAAAATTAAGAAATGCCCCCCCATGTAGGTTGTACCCCTGCGCGTCTCGAGCCCCCCTGCCCTGCCATTCACCCGACACAGGGATGTGATACCAAGTGCTGATTAACACATACGCCCTCTCCCGCCAGGCTGTCAGCAGCCCCTCAAAGGCAAGGGCATCATTTACAGGGCCCGCTGTCCTCAAAACCAAGCACACCACTTCCTTAGTAAAAATAACGCAAATATAATTGATTAGAAACATTCCTTAGCCAAACAGCCTCAAAAAGCAGCGAGAAACGTCCGCCGGGGAGCAGGACTTTGGTGCTGGCAAAACAAACAGAAGCCTGTTTTCTGCCTCCCGTTCTCTCTGTCGCCGGGCACAAGGCGTGCCGGCCGCCGGGTACAGACACTTCAGGCCACAGGCTCATTAAGGGCTCCAAGGCGGGAGGGGGCCGGGCTCCTCCTCGCTCTCCGGAGGCCGGGCTGTGCAGTAGCCTGACGTCAGCAACAGGCTCCGCAGGAACACAAACCAGCTGCTTGCTGCTTTCTGTCCTTAAACTGCTCTGGGGTCAAAAGTTTGGGTTTCATTACACAACACAGAAACCTCCAACGCATGAAAGGCGTGGTCCCTGCACAAGAGAAGGGGAGGAAGTCCACGGGGTAAATACGCAGGAGGCCGTTTAGTTTAGTGCGATCCCAGAGGAACGCGGGTGGCCTGGGAGGCGCCTCTGGGAAGGGCCCTACTTGAAGGATGTTTATTTTAACGTTTCTGTTGAAATCTGTAAAATAACCAGGACGGCTTTCAAGAAATACTTTTAAGAGAAAGGATAGTTTGTTATTTATAACAATAAAGAGCTGGAAAGTATACGGCAGGAAGACAAAAGTTAAATTATGGTTTGTCGGCAGTGGAGTAATATACGCACCTATGAACAATCATGTTTCAAAGGGGATTCACTGATGTGGAGAAACACGCTTGGTTTCATGGAAAGCTTCTAAAATGGGGAGAAATCAAATCTACTTCTGAAATTAGATCAGTTCTATTAGAAAGGTTATGTTTTTGTGTATAAATATTTTAAATAATGTAAAATTCATGTATTAATTACTATTTAAGCCACTTTTCTTCTCTTAGTAGTAAAATCTTGTATTTTTTTTTAATTGGGATTCCATTTTATTTATTTTTTTCCTTCATTATTGAATTTATTGGGGTGACATTGGTTAGCAAAATTATACAGGTTTAGGCACACAATTCCACAACACATCACCTGTACACTGTATTATGTATTCACCACCCAATATCTGTACTCTCAATGCCCTCTGAGTGCCTCCAGAGAACCACAGTCAGTCATTTAAAAGTAATATTAGCTAGTGGAAAATACACAGTATGAAGTCAGATAAATATATCTCAGCAATTCCAACTTTGGGGCATAACTATCTCGCTTTAAACAATTTAAATTTACACCTAAAGTAAGATATAAAAATAATGCCTTTCATGACTTTTCAGTTACAATTAAACACTGTACTGCGCTACACTGGTTCCCCAGGTTTACCGTCTCTCGGGGATAACTCTCTCTTGTTGCCTGACGGCCACTGTTTGGTATACTTTGTTTCTGTTTTATCGTTTCTGGTGGAAATTTAGGCAGGAAACAGGTTAATTCAGTGGGTCCGCGTTGCTCAAATCCTGCACATTCCTTCAAAAGGCCTGTTTTCAGGAGGGGCCCTTGAGCGACCCCAGGAAAGTGTTTGGGGAATGCTCCATCTGGCCAGAGGGTTTGTGCCGAAGGCCCCGGGCTCTGCGAGACCAGTCGGGGCAGATATTTTGAGCAACCAGAGGGACGTCTGCTTTCTCCCTGCTGGTCGGAGCCTGAGTAACTGAGTCGATGATGCCGCGCTCGCTCGATGCCTATGTGACTGGTGCCCAGTAAAAACCCAGGACACCGAGGCTCGGCTGGGGACGTGTCACACGGCGTCTCCGGGGGAACTGAGGACACCTGGAACCATGTACCTGGTTCCCTCTGGATTTTGACCCAGGTGCCTTTCCTCTTGGTTGGGTCTAATCTAGTTTTCATTGCAATAAACACGTGACCGTGAACCTCACAACTTCTGAGGGCTGTGGCCCCTTCCAGTGAATCAACGTGCCCGAGAGTGGCCTTGAGGACCCAGGCAGAAAACTGTGAGCCAACCCCCGTGACTCCACCTTGAGCGGACCTGGGAGCAGGGCCAAGAGAACCGAGGTTCCGTGGTTCCTCCCTCCCTCCCACGCAGCTTAACCCGGCAAAGGGACCTTGACAAGAAACCTAGAAACCGTCTAAGAAATGCCAGTAAAGGGATCTCTCCGCTCACGTTTATCTTCAGCTAAGTTCCAGCCAGTGAGCTGTGTTCAGGAGTGTGGGTGTCTGGGGACCTCTCATTAAAGGGGGGCGCGCTCCTCTCTCCCCTTCCTTGCTCCTTGTGGGGCCCTAACTTCCAACGTGAACCGTGTGGTGGACCTGAGGAGACGCCAGGGGGGAAGGACAGAAACCTGCCGACCAGGAAAGGTGCCGCAAGCCCCGCACTCCTTCCATGGGGAGGACATCAATTACTGTCTCGTTCCAGCCACTTCCATTCACGTTTTTAATAACACGCCTCACAATCTGGTGCGCGCAGCGCCCACGGTGATTCTGGTGCCAACCAGGTGTGGGGAGCGCTGAGCGGGATCACCCGGGAGCGCGCCGGCCCAGCAGAGTGTATCCACGTGTCAAGAGGGGAGCATTTGGCTTATGTACTTAAAAGACAAATGGGAAATCACATCAGCATAAGTTAGTATTTTTCTTGAAATCCATCAAGATGTCAAAAATCCTAAACCAAAAATTACTCATTTCAAGAAATGATCAATGGAAATGTTGTTGTGCCAGCAAAGAAAAAAAAAAGAAAAAGATTCATTTTCATCTCCATTGATCGGCTGCTAATAGGTCGCTCCGTTTGAACTGATATGAATTCTTTACAAGATGGAGCAATGGTGTGAATAAAAATCTGCCCGCTGTTCCTTTGTAAACTGTTTTCTGGAAACTTTCCATAGCCACCCCCTGCGTGTGACCCCCCCCCCGGATCCACACAGACTGCGTGAAACCCCCCCCCCCCCCGGCTGGGCGCAGAACACACTTCTGAGCTCTCAGGGTGCTCTGTCTCTACCCATATTCTATTAATCTCAGGATTGGGGCTCAGCCTGATACATGTTTTAAACAAGAAGAGAGTCCAACTCTTTCTCTAAATTTTATGATGGCTCTTATTTGAAAAACAAAACAGAACACAGACAGGTTTTTCTAAAGCTCTTGCACTGAATGACTGTTTATCAGTAGCTGTCAAACGGGGGCTACTCGCACGCCAGGCACCGCTCCACGTGTTTTTCGTCACCACGGTCCTACGATGCTGTTAGTATTATCCTCGCAAGTTTACAGATAAAGAGACAAAATTGTAAGGAGGCTGAGTCGCGCGTCCAGATGGGACAGGGACCCTGACCCGCTCTCCTGGCTTCAGACTCTACACTGTAAATCCCGACTCTGTGCTCTCTCCGCGGGCAGCCACGGCCTTAGCTCCGTGTTTATTTTAGTGCCTGTGACTCCAGGATTGCCGGGTAGGCCATGTAAGTCATGGAATCGGTTTTTCTTTGGGGCTGATAGCAACGCAGCCAAGACGGGAAGTCAGACCTTAAAGAAAAGGCCGGTCGTGTCTCTGTTAGCCGCAGCGTCTAACAACCCACCTGGCGCACATGGGTTACCTGGTGTTGGTTTAAATAAAGAGAAAGAGGCAACACTTAGAATTACTGACAAGCAAGCTCTAGCGGAGTCGATGACCACGAATATATGTTGTGAAGTGCAGAAAAATAAATGGACCTCTCGTGTGATTACAAGGGGAGCGGTAACTACCAAAAATAAAAGTGGGGATATAGAACTAGGGAGGGAAAAAAGTATTCTGTTCCTCTTGGCACTTCACTTGAACACCGGTGTCATCTTAGAAACGACATAGAAGCTAAAAAAAAATTGACAGTGAGATAGAGCGTGTTTCGAGTGCCTTTCAATTGTTGGATTTGAATTAAATCCAGACGTCTTATCTGAAAAGCTAAGACTTTTTTCCTTAATTGTGAAGAAACCACAGATGCTCTGGTACCAAAAATAGAGTTCACAGCTCAGAAATGTCAAGTAACGCTGCTTCCATGATAACAGAAACTGCATGCTTAACACTTTCGATTCATAAAAATTTTACATGCATGATCAGGCCGTGCGTTTCCACTGAAATCCACACTGTCTGAAACGTTCTGTTCACGGGTCTGTCTGTCCCACTGGACTCTGAGCTTGTGGAGTGCAATGACCGGCGAGGACTCCCCGCAGTATTTTCAGTGCCTTGTGTGGGGCCGAATATAAAGGAAGCTTGCGCTGAACTGAACTGCACCCACTCGCGTCAGGGCCATAAGGGATGCCCATGGACAGACAGGACCAGTACGGTGAACGGACACCCCAAGTTAAAGGCCACCAAGGTCAGGGCCAAGGCTCCTGACTCCATCCCATCCCCAAATTCATACAAAGAAAATTACTACAAGGAAGCGCCCAAATATTTTCAAATGTTGTGAGTGATCCGTTATCTTACATCGCCTCCCACCCTAATTCTGATCCGAAGCCATATTAAAAGTACAGATGGAGCGAAAATCAGGAAACGGATGAGTAATGAGAGCCGAGCGCGACGTCACAGGTCAGAAGTTCAGCTTCAGAGGAGCTGGAGGAAGCGAGATTTCTTTTATTTCCCCAAGACAGACTGCATGATCCCTACATTTAAATTAATCCTCTAAGCGTTACGGGTTTTCCATTGCCATGGAAATACTCTTCATCTCGAGGTGAGTCAATTATCAGCGTCACCTTCGACACAAAGCGCCTTACCCTTCAGCTGTCACCGTGCAGATTCATGCTGAAAACAAATTCTAAGCAGTTGCATCGCTGTGTAATGAGTAATAATTTCCCCAAATTAGTAGCATTCAGCGTCTAGTGAGATTTCTTTATTATTTGATTCACAGACTATTTTGTCAAAGGAGCAGCTACACAGAGCCTTCACCTCTGAAGGCTTCTCTTTCGCAGGGCACGCGGCTAGGAAACAATCGGGTGTTATCCTGTCTCGAGAGAAGTAACTGTAATAACCTCCAGGTGCTGGATAAAAGGCACGTCCGGCCCACGGCCCACGGCCCACGGCCCACGGCCCACGGCCCACGGCCCACGGCCCACGGCCCACGGCCCACGGCCCACGGCCCACGTACGTTCCTTCAGCCTTCCTGGCGCTTGAACTTACTCGAAGGTACGAACATTTCCCCAGGGGTGATAGGGATTAGCTATAATTAAGGTTTGGGGGCTGGCACAGAAGAGCATGTGACTTAATGGAAGACAGCTGGGAACTAATGAGGGTGCTACATAATCACGTAACAGGTTGTCTGTGGGCCACGTTCGTGCTGCTTAAGACACGTGCCCCGACTCAAGGATGCAAACCCGACGGTGGCCACACCTCTTGTAGAATTTACTGTGAAGCGAAAACGCAGAGGACTGGAAACAACGTGCTTAACAGTATCACAAAGACAAGCATCTCAGATTTCTTTTTTTAATTCTCACCTGAGGATTGGTTCTGTTGATTTTAGAGAGAGGGGAAGGGGGAGGGGGGGAGAGAGAAACCCTGATGTGATAGAAACATCGACCGGCGGCCTCTCCTACCACCCGCCGCGCCCCGGGACAGCACCCACAGCCTTGCACGTGGGAACGATGCTCTAACCAACAGAGCTCCCCAGACAGGGCCTAAAACTACTGTTAAAGTTAGTAAGGCTGTGAGCAGATACTTCTGATAGGATAAGCAGCAGATATGAAATTGTGTACGATTAAAGCTATTTGGGGGAAACCCGCATGAAAAAGAAAGGACTGCGCTGCGTCAGTGGGGCCCCTCTGGGTGGTGTGACTGTGTGTCTGGGGTCTTCTTTCCCCTTTTGTCTTTTCTACATGGTTTCAATCTTCTCTAATGATCGTGAAAAATAATTTAAAAATTAAATCAAGGGAATAAAAAAAGTTTAATGAAAATTAACCCCGGAAAGAGCATTTTGCTGCGAAGGTTGTTATGCTCTAACCCCACAGATCTGCGAGGGGGAGAATTAAATGCCTTTCTTCTTTGAATTATAGAGGATCTGAAATGTCTGACGCCAGCACTCCCCAATATTTGTCCTTGAAGAATATTTAAAAGAAGATTCCCCAAAGCTTTGGGGTCACTGGGGAGCAAGGAGTCGCCAAAAGGTGACTGGAATTCCCTGTGGGGCCGGGGACCCCCCAATTGCACTCGGGTTTCCACCGACAGTTATCAATCAACAAACACGTGCAAGAAACTGCCTCAGCAGGTGCATGATTTTGACTGAAACCTCTGGTCTTTAGTCCGACCTAAAACGGGTATTATCCGAGAGAACTACGAATACATCAATTCCAGGTGCCCCTCACAGAGCTCCGGCCACATGGAGAAGAAACAGACTTTTTCTGTGAGCCCAGGAGAGACGTAGGTTTTGCTCATTCGTGTGATGTAAAAAGCGAAGGGAGGGGGCACGAAGCCCCGGGGACGAGTCCGGCAGACGCTCCTGGCCGGTGTGCGCGGGTCACTCGGCCCCGCCCGGCCTGCCGCCGAGAGGGGCAAAGACAGGCCGCAGCTCACATCTCCCAACGATTTGACCGCTGCCCTGTTTCATCACAAACCATCCTTAGAAGTCTGATCAATGGCAAGCTCACCGAGGAGTCAACCAAATCTTCGCAGAGGCTGAATGATTTCCACAAGGTCAGAGAGCAAGGAGCCCCGCTCCACGTGTGGAGCAAACACCATCCCCGGGCTTGCCCCTCCCCCGGAAGGCTGATTTTAATTAAATCTAGTCCTCGGCCTTCTCCTCTGTCGTTCTGCCGAAGATTTTCAGGGGGGCTTTACATTAGACTAACGTGTTTAAAGTGTCAGCACACTACTACAGGCCATGTTTCATATCATTCAGAGGGTTTCCCAAAGATTTCACAAAGACCCACTCAGATGAGACAATCCTGGGCAGGAAAAACAAGTTGAAAATCGGGGTGCAGGGGTGAAGTTTTGGGGGAGATGTGAAGGTTCAGGGGGGAGAGGAGGCTGTGCGGAGAGTGCTGGGTAATAAAACATGGGCCAGGCGGAGCTCCATCTGTATAAATCAGGCCGGGAGTTGAAATGTAATTTTGCGTGGGTCCCCTGAGAAGTGGCCCTCGGGGCTTCATTATTGATGAAGAGATTTTTTTCAAAGAGGCCCAGTGAGCAGTGCCTCCGGGGGACATCCATAAGCACTCATGATATCAATTTCCAAGCACCTGGGAGGTAGGGACACAGACTGTCACTTTAATTATCACGAGGGAGACAGAGGAAGGACAGGCACTGTGAGTGCTACCACCCAACCAAGCTGAGATTCTCCAAGAAATAAAATTATTAGCATCTAGTGCCGAAGGTTCATTCTCTAAATCGTAGCTCAGAACGGCCACGGTTTACCTTTTCCTGGTGCAAAATAGGTTGTGGATCTCCAACCCTCTCCCCTCCTCAGACGTGAAAAAGTTATTTACCAACACGTACAGTGTGTGCAAGGATGTAGTGTGCACAGCGTGTGCTCAGAAGTCTCGCAAAAACTTTCTGTGAAGCTAATACGCTTGCTTAGAGAAACTAAAGCTCAGTCCACTTTGTACAAAAAAGCAATGAGTTGGTTTTTTTAATAATTGTGTCGGGATTTATTTTCAGAAAAGGTAACTCCAATTCCCTTCTAAATATCATCGAGAATGCCAAAGAACAATTTTCACTAATGCATTCATCCTGAGCTAGTCTCAGAAACACCCAGAAAACCACGGAAGACTCAGCCCACTGCAGTAAAACAGGAGAGTCAGGGGTCCGTCCTGGGGTGACTCGTAGCTCCCCGCACGTCAGACGTGGATCAGCCTGCGTGGACGAGCGGATGCCAGCTACTTCCTTCAGCTCTCCGGCAGCTAACACTAGGGGGCTGGCAATGCTGAAGGTATGAAAAATATTTTACAAAATTAAAATTAAAAAGCAAAACAAGTGGGTCTCTTTCATTTGACCTGAATTTCAGAAACTGCCCCATCTCGTTGGCAACACTGACAACCAGAATTCAGGGAATTTCCCCTAGCTTTGACTCTATCACGAGCCTCCCTCATAATTCTTTCAACTTCATTAACTCTCCCCTCCTGTAACGTATTTTTACAGACTGTGGTATCACCCGTTAATTCTTGGAGTTGAACAAAATTCTACCCAAATGATGTTTCTATAACACACACGATACATGCAATAATATTTAAAATTGGTACAGCCATTTAAGAAGCATGCGTTCTCTGTGACAGATGCTGTCTCAGGCATCCTATGTGCAGGACTCCAATTAACCCTTACAGCTACTGCAAGAAATAGTTAAGATTAAATCGCCCGGACAGAAGAGATGAAAGTCCAGGTAAGGGCTGGACCACAATGACACAAATAAACAATTAACAGAGCCAGGCCCAGCTGGAGTGGCCTAGTTGGTTGAGTGCTGTCCTGTGCACCAAAAGGTTGCCAGTTCCATTCCAGGTGAGGGCACCTACCTAGGTTGTGGGTTCGACCCCAGGTAGGGGAACATATGGATCTATGTTTCTCTCTCCTCCCCCACCTTTCTCTCTCTCCATCTCTCTAAGCATGTCCTTGGGTGAGGGTTTAAAATAAAATAATAAAATAAAATAAAATAAATAAAATAAAATAATAAAATAAATAAAATAAAATAAAACAAAATAAAATAAAATAAAATAAAATAAAATAAAATAAAATAATAGAGCCAGGATTTGAACCCATGCCTGTTTTAATATAGTGCTTTATTTAAACCATAGAATGAAGCTTGATTTTGTGACATACAAAATAGGTAACTTTCTACAAAAGTACTGAGTTCCTAACATCAATAGATATCTGTTTGGTCTAAAGGGAAAGCTATATGTTGAGTTAAATGCAGATGTCTCACACCTGCTGGTATAACCTTTGAATCAAAAGCTACGGAAGCCATAATAATTGTAAACCACAGGAAAGACATGGGCCTCGGAGGAGTTACCGAGGTGCTGTCACTGGCTTGACTGCACCAGTGACGCTGGAGGCCGGGAACACCTCCGTCTCCACACAGGGCGTCCAGAGCAAATGCAGGTAAACATGTCACATTTGAAGATCAAATCCTGGTTATACATAAATTTATCATCTTAAGCTTAACAAATGTTTTTGAACTTAGGCACAGTGTAGGTGACACAGAATTTTCCTTACAGTCGTAAGGACTAAAGGCTTTGTGCCCATATCGGCCACTGAGTCCATACAGCTGAGGAGCAGAAAAATGAAATCCTACTTTCCAGTCTCCTCTTTAGCTCACTGAGGCCTGGTCCATCTCTTTTTTTTTTTTCATTATTATTTTATTACTTAACTTTTTTTAGTCTCATTGTCTTTAATTTTCATGTTTCTAATTTTTAATTGATGATGTTAATTATTAGAATTCTCCCACCGGGACCAGACCTGTTTACCCGGCTGGAATGTCTAATTTTCAGTTCCTGTGGTGTTGCCTGTTTATATCCAGAGGTTGGTAAAAATGCTGTATTCACAGTTAAGGAAAGACGGGACTGCTTAAAGATCACGCAATTACCTCAGCAAATTTTTGGCTCTGGATTTCTCAGAATTTTTATACATTTTTATGAATTCCTAACTGTAAACGTTCAGCTTTCCGAACCTGGATTTTTCTTCCAGAATGTAAGAAAGGAGGCTACTGAATTCCAGCCCACTTTTACAATTAAGCAATCAGTCAACACTACCTGCTCTGATTAAGATTAAGCAGATCCAAACTGAAAACCTCCCTAGCGATAGATTCATCTCTAGTCATTAATCTCACAGTTTTTAATTAAACTACTGAAACCACTCATCTGGATTCATATGTAGGAGGTGGAATCTTTTTTCACGGTATTGAAATATATACAAGACCATGCTTAGCTAGAGAAATGTGACGTCCCATACAAAGACAGGTACATCCCTGGGTGAAGTAACTCCCCAAATCGCACAATCAGACCCACTTCTACTGCCCAGCTAAATTCCTTAGAAAGGAGAAACACTTTAAAACGAAGTACGTTCCGAGGGGCAGCTTAAAGTGGGGAGGGCAACTGAAACTCACAAAACAGGTTTAAAGTTCAAAAATTATTTAAAAAAAAAAAATTATTAGCCCTGGCCAGTGTGTTTCAGTGGTGAGAACATCAACCCTCGGACCAAAGGGTCACGGGTCGGACCCCTGGTCAAGGGCACGTGCCTTGGCTGCAGGTTCCTGGCCCCAGGTTGGGGTGTGCAGGAGGCAACCAATCCATGTGTCTCTCTCTCTCTTTCGTCACCCCTCCTCCCTCCCTCCCTCCCTCCCACTCTCTCTAGAAATCAATGGAAAAAATATCAAGTGAGGATTTAAAAAAAAAAAAAGCCTTAGCAAGTCGAGCTAGCCTTTCCATAGACTGTGGCACGTAGCCCATAGGAGAGGGCAAGGGGGGGCTGCTCCTTGTACAGCGTAAAACACACACAAGTTTAAGTAAACAAGTAACCCATGGCTCCGGCTAAGCTGGGTCCTTCTCGCCCCTGGATTCCGGACCTGCTTCCCTCCCAGGGCCAAAAGGAGCTCTGACCCAGGGCACTCTGGAATAATCATCTGCCATCTCTACCAATCTGTAATTCATGTCTTTCCTTTTGTCAAAATGCTCCTTAAAATTTACTCTCTCCAACTTGTTTCCATCATAGTCCCATTTTCCAAATCTATCATTTTATCTTATTTTCCTGATTAATAAACAAAAAACTCTCCATTATCTTCTCCAATGAGTAGAATCCACGGGATAAGTCATTTGGTACTGGTTTTATTTGACCAGAAATGCTTTGTGGTTTTGTGGATGGAGTGAAATTCCTCTTTATTCAGGGTAAATTTGAAAAATTGAGTTTATGACCCCTCACTACTCATTAACGTAAGTCAAGGGATGGACCTTGACTTACGATTATGAAAGCAGTAAAGGGGAGGGGGGTGGAATAGCAATTTAGTTTGGAGCTACCTGCCTGCGTCGAGGTCTCCTTCCACCCATTTTCAGCCCTGTGACCGCTGGCAAGTTACCCAGCTTCTCAAGTCATATTTACATAATCTGTTCAATGAAGGTAATTAGTAAGTGTCGAAAGTTGACATCTGGTCAGACGAAAGAACAAACATGTTAAAAAGCAAAAATACAGAACACTACGAGGAAAATCAACGCCAATGGAATAACTAGTCTTGTGCTCCAGAGCTCACCACCACCAGCAGCCATCTAGTTTTACAGAAGTTTGACTTGGTGGGCTTCCTCGTTGGATACAGTTGAATTTCGTCAAGGATGACTTTGGATACAAAGTCTCCTGGGAAGGCTTCAAAGGGGGTTACAAGGAATGCCATCCACGGCCCTCCCTGACCTCCGCAGCGCCTTCACAGTACCGACAGTTTGACAGTTTGGATTGGTAACAGGTGTAACCTCAGCACACCAAAAAGCAACTAAGAATGATTTCCGAAGAGTTTACTTCTGTTCAGTGCCTGTTCCCCTCCCACTGACACGCATAACTGAGGACACACCAGGGAAGTGGAGTGAGCCCTGGCCAGGTGGCTCAGCTGGTTGAAGCGTCACCCCCCTATGTCAAGATTATGGGCTCAACCTGTGGTCAGGGCACCGTCTAGGATGAAACGATGTACGACACCGAGCCAGTCACTTGGGTTTCGCTCCCATTTTTTCCCTTAGTGTAATGTGGTTAGGAACTGATTTCCAAGACAAACGCAAGAGAGACAGAAAGAAAGCAGCTAAGCAAACAACATACCGCCCTGGAATTCAAAGGCCAAAAGCCACCTGCCCTCTGACACTCCTGTTTCTAAAACCAGAGCTGCCTGAATGCTGCCCAACTTTGCTATTGTTGACTTAGCCGCGGGAAAAGGGGGAGGGGGTGGGGTTAGGTCAAAGTAACAAGGCCAAAGAGGACCATAGGGTAAATCAAGTCTCTTTTACCCCTTTGCAGACATAAATAAAATTGGGTTAAATATGCCATGTTGACCCAAGTGGAAAAGTAAGTTATCCGCAAGAGAAACCACAAGTAAGTGAACAGGACAGGCCCACACAGTGGACCTGGGCTTTGACACTAGGATGAATTTTTCCAAGGCCCACGGAGGCTCTTTCAGCTCAACAATAGCGGCAACACGTGGCAGCAGCAGCTGCTCTGCAAAACAGGTGGTTTCCAACTTTTGCTCCAGCCACTTGGCAGCACGGAAGAAAGGGGCACTTTTGTCATTTCTAAAGGACGCAGGTCTCACCCGAGTAGGAGACACCCCTAAAGACAACCCCAAACACAACAGCGCGAAACGGAACAGCAGGCGGGTGGCTCGGACACGCTGGCGCGGGGAGGTCCAGGGCCCCCGCCTGCCCCCCAGTCCTTGCAGCGCACGCGTCTCGGTCCCGGGGGAACTCGCAGGACACGGTCACTCCAGGTGGGACTCTGCATCCAGAGAGAAAGGTGGCATCTTACAGAAGCAGGGCCAGAGGAAAGCGGAGCTGCCGAGAGCGGGGCGAGCCCAGTGCCCAGCACTCCGCGCCCCTCTCCCCACGCTCCGTGACCCCTCGGCAGGAGCCGCCTGGCCCGCGGGCCGGCCTTCTCCCCCCGCCGCGCCCCGGCCACCGCTCAGGTTCGGGCACCGCAGCGGGGCAGCAGGCAGGTGTCCCCAAGGCGGGCAGGGGGCGAAGCGGGAGGAGCGGGCGCCGGGGACGGGCGCTGCTGTCGGGCGCAGGCCACCTGTCTGCAACCCCGCGTCCCTTCAGCTCCACTCAGGACAGGACGGGCTCCCTGACCGCCCCCCGCAGTCACAGCCCGTCCCGCCCCAAGGGCACCCCTCCACCCCCGGGACGCCCCGGCCACCACGCAGGCCGCCCGCGGACGCAGGTCCCGCGTCTCCCGCTCCTCGCGGCCCAGCGGTGGCCGCGGGCCTTCCCGGCCCCCACCGGCGGGGACGCCCCCCACCCGGGGCCCGCGCGCAGCCCGCACCTCGATGTCCGGCGCGTCCTTGCTGAGCACAGGGGCCATGGCGGCGTCGGCGGTCGGGGCTCGCGGGAGACGGACCCTGCGGGCGGCCTCGGGCTCGGGGCAGCTGTGCCGAGCGCCCGGGGAAGGAGGAAGCCCGGGGCCGGCGCGCGGGGCGGGGCGGGAGGCGGGGCAGCGCGGGGCGGGGCGCGGGCTGCGGCGCCCTCGGGCGGGGCGGGGCGCGCGGGGGACACGCCCAGGGGGCGGGACAACCAGGAGAGGGCCGCCTCGGGTAGGGCCAGCTCCGGGGGACACGCCCACGGGCGGGGCCAACACGGCAGGACGCGCCCCGGGGCGGAGCTAGTTGGGAGAACACGCCCGTGGGCGGGGCTAACACGCAGGACACGCCCCGGGGCGGGGCTAACTCTCAGCGGACACGCCCAGGGGCGGGGCTTCGCGCTCCGCCCTGAGACTCGGGCGCGCGGCTGGGCGCGGGCAGCGGGGGTCGCGGGGCGCGTGCCCGGCCCTGGTCCACCCTCCGCCGTCCCGCCCCCGGCCGGCCGCGTGTTTTTCTTCCGCGGGCGGGAGGAAGGGCGGAGAGCGCCGCTGGGGACCCGCCTCCGGCGCAGAGTGTGGAAGGCGGGGCCCGGCGGGCGGCACGGGGTTAAAGGCGCGGGCCGAGGCGCCGCTGCTCCCCCCACGCACCCGGGGGCGCACGTTGCCTTTCGGGAGCGCCTCAGGCGCGAGGGCGTCAGGGGGGGAGAGGCGCGCGGGCCTGGACCGAGGGGGCGCCGGGGGACACTCCCGCGGCCGGGAGGGCAGGGAGCCGCCGAGTGCCGCGGGTGCGGCGGCGTCTAGGCTGCGTTTTCTGGGGGCTGCTTTTAGAAAATAACTATTCAGTAATGTGACGCTGCTCTGGAGGGTTGCCCCTTACGTTTGGCTCTAGAGCTCGCGTGGGGTGGGGGGCTTCACCCAGAAAGCCCGCACCTGTGTCTGAGCGCACCTGTCCTCCGCGCCTCTCTCTTCTCGCCCCGCTTAGACCCGCGCGCCGTGACCTCTGACAACCTGCCCGGCGCAAAGGATCTGCCCCCTCCCCAGCCACTTGTCTCTCGGGGCGCGTGCGCTCCGCGGGGACGCCCCGCATCCACTCGCCCTTCAGGTCCCCAAGAAGCCATCCCTGGCCCGTCCCCACCACCCACAGAAGGAGACCCCCCCCCATCTCCAGAGCCCTTTCTCTTAACACCCTACTTTTAATCCACAGCCCTGCCAGGTGGCGTTTGCAGGTTCACCTGGGGGACGATTAATGCCCGTCTTCGGCTTAGGGCGAAGCGCCAGGGGGCGAGGCCGGGCCGGGCTTGGTTGCCCCACGGACGTTCCCTGCCTGGTCCAGGGCTGGAACCTAAGAGAACAAGAATACTTGGCGGTTGAAGGAACACGGTAGATCCCCACGTCGCCAAGCAGTTCACTTGAAAGACTTAAGTTGCTCTTTACCGTGTAAACCAATAAATCACAAAATCTATCAAGGACTTTCTAGTTAACCATACCTTGCCTCCAAAGTCAAAGTCATCTATGTCCTCTTGGAGATTTTAATATTATATATATGTGTGTGTGTGTGTATGTATATAATTTAATATTATATACACACACATATAGAAAATAAAGGGATATATACTATATGCATATACACATATATAATACACATTTATACAATATGATATATAGGATGTCCCAAAAAAATAAAAAATAGGTATACACACACTTTGAATAATTATAAAAGCAGTGTTTATTAAAATACATTTTACTTACAAAATTGAGCTATCAGCTGTTAAGGTGTCTATACATTTTTTTGGTGACACCCTGTTTTAATTCTAATATATATGGTTCCTTCTCCAATTTAATCGGAGGGCTTCAATGTCAGTTCCATAACCTCCAGAGATATCCACTCATGTGCTCTTTTAGGCCGCACTCTAATACAAATCCCATCAGTTAGCAATCCACACTTTAGTTGTCTATGGTTGCAAGTGCCCAAGTACTCCAACGGTCAGGCAGGACATTGCATTTCCATACGTGGTCCCTGTGATCTTCTTCTAAACTCATAGTGGAAAAGCCCCAGATATGCTGTCTTTACAGAGGAAAGAGCTTCTTCAGTGACACTCAATAATCAAATAAAAATTCAAATGCTATTTTACCCTGCCCCCAGCCTCACCAAACAGATGTACCCTGTGCTGAGACACTTAATGAAGGCATCTAACTACACTGCTCACGTGCCATGCCTACACTCTGTGATCAGTGATTGAATCTAATAATACGTCAAATCCCCTGAAATTCCGCATGAAACGCAGTTGTACCTGTAAATGATCCAAGCTGTTTAGAGCTCACTGCAAATGCATTCACACCACACTTTCTGAAAGTTGTAAATTACGACGGCATTTTTCAAGCTGTCCCTCCATCTGGAAGCACAAATATCAGGTGTTCCACGGTGATTTTTGTGTGGGCTCTGGAGAGACAGCTCATCTGATAGTGTACAGATTACCTAAATGCATCTCAGCTGGATAGTTCACATTACACAAATTATTATTATTAATTATTATGATTGTTATCACCATATCCAGAAGGAAGGCTTATGAGTCATCCTTCATGTATAGAAAGTTATTCAGAACCACAAATTTAGAACCACAATAAAAATTCTGATTTCCATATGTGTTTGTTTACCCCCCTGTTGTCTAGCATTAAGCAATGTTTTTCAGACATTCTTTGGAAGATGATTTTACCCCAGAATGTCATAAACTTTGATTGCTCGTATGACCTATTTTTTTCAAATTATTTTCTAAGGCCAGCTTAACTCCTATCTAAACTGACCAAGAAAATAAAAACTAAAAATCAGATGGGTCCAAATATTTCTAGTATTCCTACTCAAAAAGGTCATAATGTATATATTAGTTCTATTGTATGGATAAACTGGGTATAACATTTTCAACTACATATACGATGTATCCTATATAAGCATGCCCACATGTACACCCATATGTGGGGGCTGCACATATGCCAGTAGATTATGGAATGTCACAAAAAGCGCAAATAACACAGAGAAACTACAAATCCCACCAGAAATTTATTCGACAATGACTGATTGAGTGCTATTGTCTCAGGCTCTGTGATAGGCATTAGTGACACCTCAAGGTACAATAAAAACATTGCCCTTGTCATCGCAAACCTTAAGCCACTCGCTCAAAAGCACAGGCTGTCACAGAGCGATCCTGAGCGGTGGCTTACCTGAGTGGGCTTATTGTGAGAGCTAAGTGGCAAAAGGCACGCGATAGTGTTTTGTGAATTGCGAAATGCCGTGTATTATCAGTTAAATATTAAAAATTTAAAGATATGTTCTCCAGTGCTCATATTCTGGAAAAACATCATTGGTGTATAACGCACACAGTGATTGGTGGTGAAAGGCAGTGAGAGTAGGTTTATAGACTTATCTGAGGGAGATGGACAATCATTAAGCAATCACACAAAAATGTCGTATTTACTGTGAATGACAATATCAAGGAAAATTGGAGGACGGTGATAGCCAGGGAGCCGGGAGATCAGAGGACTCCTTGAAGAGATGGGCTCACCGTTGCCCTGTAGTTTGTTTTCATGGTCTCCACCTCCCCTAGACTTGGAGGTCCTTGGAGATTTAAAATGAGTCTCATCTCCTGCCTAACACAGTACCTAGTAAGAGTAGGTGCGTAAATATTTATGAAAAAGTTCATTGTTGCTCTCTCTAAACGGGACAGAGGATATGGAAAGCCTGAGGGGAAAAGATTTTTAGTAATATGCATGTAAAGGACATTAGTGGGCAATTCATACACACACAAAATACAAGCGGTTGATAAAAAAGTGAAATAGTATCACCCAAATTTATAATCAAAGAAATGTCAATTAAATGATTATGAAAGGTGATTGTTCACCTATCGGACTGGCAAAAAATGTTTCAGGAGTGATTAAGGAAAATTAACAATTCATAAGGTTTTACTACGAGGAAAAACTTGACGTAAGTATGTAGGTAGAGCGCTTCAGCGATGCAGAGCCAAACTCAAACCGTGCGCATTTTCTTTGACCCGATCACTTCACTTCTGAGAGTCCTATCTTAAGAAAACAATTATGCTTCTGTGCAAAATTTACCTAAAAATACGGTTCATTCCAAAGTTGTTTATGCAACAATAAAGAAGTAACAGCACCGACGCCATACACTAGGTGACTGGTCGATACCTGCGTCGAACTGACGCGATTCGATTTTACAGCCTTTAGGAATGAGGTTACAGAATACTAACGGGAAAATATTGGCAACAGGCAGTGGAATCTACAGCAGTGCCCCTCACCCACCGTTTGGCCTTGTGAGGTTCCGGTTACCCTCCGTCCGCCAGAATCCAAAAACATTACATGGAAAATTCCAGAAATAAACAGTTCACAAGTTTAAAACGGCACGCAGGCGCCTTCCTGCGCGGCGGGAGGAAGTCTCGCGAGTCTTGCGTCAGCCCGTTCGCGAGACGCGCCCTCCCGTTGGCCGCTCAGTGGCCATCTTGGCATCAGGTGACTGTGTGGGTGCCGGGTGCCCTGTGGGGGTGACAGGATTTTACTTCGTCATGACCCCAAAGTGCAGGAGCGAGATGCTGGCGGTTCACCTGCCGAGAAGCTGTGAGCGCTTCCGCTGCCTGGACAGGTGAGCACAGTGCGGTCGGTCAGGCGTTTGAGACAGACAGAGGGACAGAGACAGAGGGACAGAGACAGAGGGACAGAGAGACAGAGACAGAGGGACAGAGGGACAGAGACAGAGGGACAGAGACAGAGGGACAGAGGGACAGAGACAGACAGAGAGAGAACATTTACTGAACTTTAATTCCAGTACGTTGTTACAATTGTTCTATTTTATTATTGTATTAGTAATAAATTAAAAATTAACCTTTATCACAGGTATGGCTGTTTGGAAAAGCCTGGTAGGTGCAGGTTCTTCAGGGCCTCAGGCATCCTCTGGGGTCTGGAAGCCTAACCCCTGCGGATAAGAGGGGAACCGCGGTGTCAGAGATCACCTGAGACTGTAGCGTCACCTACATGGACAAGTAACAGATCCATGAGTTCATCATAAACATGAAAGTCATTTAAAACCTTCGCCGCATGACGAGCGAATCCACAAACACGTATAACCTTTCATACGTGTGGACACAGGGAGGCCCTCGGCGGTCCTGCCCGGTGCTCGGCGCGTGCCAGGCTCTCTGTGAGTTCCCTACGAAGCATTTTATATGGAAAACTAAATACCAGAGCTGTCTATAACTTTTGCAGTTCACTCTATGAAAATCGTTATTTATAGCCTCGTATCCCTGGGTGAAAACCTTTTGAGTTATAGAAACCAGCAAATAGAATTATTAATAATCATCGTCGTTTTTGGCACAATTTTTTTAAGTCCTAGAGACTGGCAAATAATGATAACTATTGAAGCTTCACCTAACTTAGGTAAAATCATCTGAATGTTCGAATGATGTCCTGTTACACAATAGGCGTTTGAATGTATTGATTTATGGGATCCATACAGCAGCAGGCATGCCTGTCTTTTGCTGCAAACCCAGTTCACTCAGCGAAAAGCTGAGTGCCCCAGGGGCACGTTCGGCCCCCGTCCCCCGAGGCCTGCTCTCGTTCAGGCCACGCCATCCACACAGGTGTTTCCACTGGCGGTTCCCTCGGCCCGCAAGGACCCCCTACAGCCACCCCCTCATCAGCTTCCAGCATTTAGAAAAAGGTCACCATTTGGTGAGGTCTTCTCTGACCACTGAGTTTAAAATTCCAGCTGCCGTTCATCACACACACACACACACACTCCCCCCTCCCCCCCCACTTCCCTGCTTTATTTTCCCCCACAGCACCCACTAAAACCTGACATTCTCTTTGTCTTAATTACACGTCTGCTGAACACCCACCTTCCTCCACCGGAATGTGAGTCCCAGGGGGTGGTTTCGATCACCTCTGCATCCCCAGGGTCTGGAGCAGTGACCAGCACATTCTGTACATGCAGCAAATGTTTTGGATGATTGCGTAAAACAGCTGGCAGGTTATAGTCCTTTGTCATTTTCCATACTTCTCGATTAACATTTAGTATTGACTATTGTACACGTATGTGCCCGTCTGTCTGTCTCACCCGCCAGGGGGACTTGTTCAAGGCAAGAACTAGGCCTCGTGAATCTCTGAATCCCCAGCTTGCGTAGTGTCTGGAAACAAGCAGGTGCACTCAGGGGTGTGTTGACTGAGTGAGCAAACGGATTAAAACTCAGCATGTGCGTGCACCTCCCCGGTCGCGTTTGCCCCGATGCCTCTTCAGAGGTTTAAACTGAACTTCGTGACGTACGCCAACCAGAGGAGCTCTAAGCTGGGAGCTTCCTCGAGAGCAGGTCCCGGGCTGGCTTGGCGACATTCGATAGGTACAGTCACCCCTCTCAAGCACCCAGTGTTTTCAATCAATCCAAAAATATTTCCCATTTCCTGATCTCGTGTCTTAAGCCCATTGAGTTCCATCGGTTTTGTTTCTTCAGGTATTCTGAGCAGTCTCTTCTAAATCTATTGAAAATGTTATCCAATTATGTGTTTCGTCAAAAAACATATCTATATTTGCATTCTAGCTTTAGGGGGCAAAGGAACCATTATTTGGTAGTTTGTTTCTCAGGCAGGGTAGCCATTCCTGAAGTCTTTTCACGTTCTGTTAGAACTAATATATTACATATGTGTGTCATTATACGTGGGGTGTGTGTATAGGGCCTCTCCCCCCCAAAAAATGTATACAGACGCTTTGAATAATTATAAAGGCAGTGTTTATTAAAATGCATTTGATTTCAAAATTGAGCTCTCAGCTGTTAAAGCATGTACATTTTGGGGGACACCCTGTATATATATATATATATGTGTGTGTGTGTGTGTGTATATATATGTATATACTATATTATATTTACCATCACGGAACTCGTAAACTAAACTATTTAGTTTTAGCTTCAACTGAAAGAACTTCCTGTAGTATTTTCCTTCCCTTTCCTCTCTTCTGAGAGGGTTGCTGGGTGGAGGGGTGGGGATGCTGTTTAAGATGAATTCTCCAAGTGGCACAAACACATTTCACCGTGTGATCTTTGATAAATGTCCAAATGGATTTTAAAACTAAGTGAATTGAGCTGCTTTTTATTGAGGCCCATAATTTATTCCGACCATCTGTAACACACACACACACACACACACACACGCACGCACGCACGTTTTCTCTTAAGTGCTTTATGATTTTTTTATTTTTTGCCCCTCTCAGCACCACCCTTAGGATATAACAGCATCAGCATGTTTCAGGACTGACTTTGGCCCCCTGATGGGTAGAATGCATCTTTCAGTCAAAAAACTTTTTTTTTTTTTTAACACCACTCTTTGCCGTTTGGAGATTAAAAAATATGGAAGCAGGAGCATTCTTCTGGCATCCTACGTTCTATTTAAAGGCCGCCGAATGTTTCTTTCTGGGAGTGGATACGGAGCGGTTAGGATCTTGGCACCCACTCTTGTTCTAGGGAGAGATTTTCCTGGCCACACTGTTGTTGACGGGTAATGAGTGACTGGGGTGTCTGGAGGGAGCCGGCCCCCGATCTGCACTGGCCCCACCACCATGGACTGCTGTGGGGTCCTCTGCTGAACCCCGTGTGCTAATCCCTCATTTCGCTCAGAGCTAATTAAAAAAACACCTGCCTTTATTGATCACCTACTCTCTGCCGAAGACACGGTGCATAATTTCTGACTTAATCATCACAGGAATCTGAATCTAAAGATCCAGAAACTGACACATCTGTATTTTATGGGAATTTCTAATAACTAGTTTTTTGTAAGAGTTATTAAAACAATGCTAGAAATTTGTGGGCTTTGTTTCAAATTCCCTGTAATTTATAAAGTGCATGTTTAGTTTTCTTCGTGGAAAGGGACACTGCCTCTTCAGGTTCCTAGGGTGCTAAGCATCGTCACTATCCCCGTGTGAGCAGAGCTGGCTCAGGCAGGTGAGCTCTGCGCCTTCACAGGCCTGAGCACTGGCCGCGCTGGACTCGCCCGAGTCTCCTGTCTGCCTGGAAACAGAGGAAACACCAGTGTTTCCCTACAGAATCTATCTATTTATCAATCAATCAACCTAGCTATCATCTCTTCTGTACTATTCTATTACGCCTTCAACCTACAATAATACCGAGGTTTGGGGAATGATATTACCTCTTTCACTGCTTTCCTGGGCTACAGAAAGAAGCAAACATTGTAGAGAAACTGTGCTTTCCCTGCCATTCATCACCATACCTTAGGCCGTCAGGATTCCCGGCTTTTGTTTTTAAACACATCTGATGATAAGATGATTCAGTGCCGTTTCTCTTTTACGTTCCATTGTCTAAAACTGAAAACAGGGATGGGTCAGCGGGTTTTCAGGAAAAATGCAGACTCCGAGTCCCATCTACAGTGCGTCCCTTAACACGTGTGTAGCACCCGGGGTGATGACCGAAAAACATAGGTCATCAGGACCCGGCCCTGTTCAAAACCCACCAACGGCGTCTCGCTAAAACTACAGTAAAACACGCACATTCCTTGGAGGGGCCGGTGCGGCCCGAGCTGACGGAAGATTGCGGCGTCTGTCTCCCCCCGCCTGGCCTTCCCCAGCTCGCAGCACCTCCGCCTCTCTCACGGGTTATCCAGCAGACGACTTCTTTCAATCCTTCGTCCTTTGAATCAAGACCAACAGGAACAGAGCAGGTGACCACCACGCACAGGACACAGCACGTGCGGAGCTCTGAGCTCTCTCTCCATCGTCCCCGAATGTGCCCAGGCACAGGTGCAGGCCAGCGTCCCCCGTCTCTCCTGAGCATTTGTGGTCTTTATGCGGATGCTGAAACTGTTCTTACGCACTCAGGTTACGGTCGGCTGCTCCTAGATCGTGAGCACTGGGACCTCTCTTCTCTGCTATCCTGTCTGCGCCCGGAATAGCGTCTGGCACGTGACAGGCACTTCATAAAGCCACCTGTCACTCCCTCTCAACCTAAAAGTAGACGTCATTTCTCCAGTGCCAACATGTGATGGGGGGAAAAATATCCTTTCTAATTGCGACTGTGGCCAGCGCCGTGTACCCGTGGCTGAACGTTCGACTTTCCACCCATATGGTCCGTCATCGGGGAATGCGAGCCGGCGTCCGGAGGGGAAGTTGGAAGAAGAATCTGCAGAAAACGGATCATTTATTCTTTCTAGAGAGAATCAAGGCTTATTGTCTTCGGGTGAAAATATATTAAAAAAAAAAAAACACAAAAAAACCACCCTGAATGTGAACGTCTTTTCTCCTTAGAACATTTGCTCTTTAAACATATGTGATTCTCTGTCTGACGTGAGAAGAATTTACCCCGCTCCCTTTCTGAGAATTTCACTGCCATTTGCATGCCGCCTGGAATACAAATTGGGCTCCGTAATCAATCAGTGTTTAATTGCCGCTCAAGTAAACCCTTGTAATCAGACCTGCTGTAAAAATGTTAAGGTGTACAGAACACATAAGGTGGCATTTCCCCCCCCCTTCTGCCTGCGAAGCTCCCATTAATACTAATAGGGAGGCACAGCTGGCCGTCCACGGGAGATTACAGGTTGCTGTTTAAATCATATTTTATTTTTATACCTTGGTGAGATCCATGTATTGAAATCAGGTGGCCAGGTTTTTGTGGTTGTTAAAAGAACGCTTTCCTTCTGAAAGAATGCGGCCGGGGGGGGGAGGGGCGGGTTGAGTCTCCTGTTTTTTATTTTAGGGATATAAAGGCTCGGAAATCCAGGCAGCAGCTTGTCCTTAGACAGCGAGTCTGTCTTACTCTCTAGCACCAGCTGGAGTCCCGTTTCTAATTTGCTGTGAAGAATTAAGTGATTTGAGACCCGTACCCTGGAGTGTTTGACCTCCAGAGTCAACCAGCGAGCTTGCAACTCCCTTGGCTGGGAAGTGTCCCCAGAATTGATTTGAACTAACATCGGTTACAATACTCTGCGCTCGAGCAGCAAATATCATTGCAGATCCGAGGACAGCTTTCTAGCCGTGAGGATAAATGTGCTGTAGAATATTAAGGAAACGCGTTTCGGAAACAGGGAAAGCTTTGGCGATCAGGAAGGTCGCGACGATAATAGCACCTGTCGCCCTAAGGTCAGCAGCTTGCGTGTGGCATAGTCGGGGGGCTTTCTGGACGAAGACAGTTGTCGGTGGCACTGTGTGCCCTGAGTCTGGGCTCCGGGGCTCACTTCTTCGTGGTCATAAAAAAGCTCTTCCTGTGACTCTCCGATGTCCGGGTGTTGACGGTCTCGAGCACAGTAGGGCAAAGTCAGGGCCTTGCCCTCATTACCCCAGATGCAAAACCCCTGCTTTGAGTCTCAGCCTTCGCCTTCTCACGCCGTCCTCGTCTGGGTGGTTGTCCGTGTTTTTATTTATGCCCAACCCACCGGCCGACTCAGCCTAAGGAGTTACTCTGCAGTCACCCTGCCCACCCAACGGACGGACGTAAGCGGGTTACGTTGCCCTTCTGGTGGAGCTGTGTGAGCCCTTCCTGAGCTATGAGCCTGCACGAATTCTTCTTTAGGTCTGAATAATACCCCCTAATGTGGCTGCAGCACACACTGTGGGTCCTTCCTTCAGCCAGTGGACGCGTGGCTCCTGCCACGTTTGGGCCACTATAAACATTCACGCACGGTTTTCATACGAACGTACGTTTTCCTGTCTCTTGGGTCCATACCCAGGAAAGGAGGTGTTGGGTCGTGTGGTAATTCTGCGTTTTACTCTCCGAGGGGCTGCCCAGCTGTTTCCAAAGCATCCCTTTAAATTCCCACCCGGCGCGTTTCCGCATCCTCAGCAGCACTTCTCGTCCGGACCTTTGCCACAGCCATCGGGTGGGCGTGAGGCGTATCTCACTGAGCTTTGCATTTGAATCCTCGAATGGCTGATGACATCGGGCGTCTTTTCACCCGCAGATTTTTGTATGAGCGTCGTTTTCAAATCGATTATTTGGCGAGTGCCTGGAAGTAATATTGTCGAATTATGTGTTAAGACCACGGTCTCTCTGTTTTTATTCGGTCAAATAAATATGATAGAAATTGCAGCTGATAGCTGTGAACCATCCCACCTGCCAGGCACTGTGCCAGGGAGCCATTCGCCAGCCAGAGAGAAGGCCAGGGGCTCATCCTGAGCTATGTAGCTCTTTCCAGAGGGTGGGGAGGAGAGACGCCGCCTTCTAGGGGAGCCTGGCAAAGTTGGGGTGCTTTTGGTCCTCTCAAGGGCCAGTGTCAGCCACGGGCATTTAGTGTCTGAGGCCCGGTCGTGTTGTGTGGTGTGTGAGTGATGGAGAAATGCCCGATCTCAAATGTCACCGATGAAAATAATCGCCAGACATATGAGTCAGCAGAAACCCAAAGATAGAAAAGTAAAGGGCAGAGTTCAGAATTTGCCAGTGATAAGAAAGGAAACGGTGGTTGGTTAGCAGCCAACTTTCTGGGCCTGGGAGGCGGTGATAAGATCTCCTTCCTAGGGTGGCCTTGAGCCTAAAATCACCTCTGAGGCCTGTGCATGTCACAGTCTCTGCACGGCAAGCCCTGGGCCCCCGGGGATCCCTGCCTTCCTCATTTATATGGTATCGTAGTCCCGGCTGCCTAACATCGTTTAGAGCCCCTGAGTGTCCACAGGATGCTCACACGCGTTCTCCCCCATGAAGGTGTGGACCGGGTGGGGTCTGAGGAGCGGGCCCTCAGTTCTCTCGTTACCCTGGGGCGATTCATTATGAGCTGTTAGGGCTAATATTTGCCTTGTGGTTAAGACATTGTAAGTGATTGTGATGTCTTTAAATATTTACCTGGCCGGCTCATTATTTGAGATACTTTGATTAGTGTTTTTTTTTCTCTATGGGATGCTAATAAATTGGTTTCTGAGGGCACTCTCCAAGTTATGAAATTCAAGCCAACTTCAAATTAAATATTTGGGCAGAGGGGAAAAACGGCAGTACTTTGCAAGTTTTTTCGGACTGTGTGATCTGTTATTTAAGGGGGCCCAGTATTTCGCCGATGTGTTCAACATTATAAAACGGGGGTTTACATAGGGAACAAAAGTAAAAACCTTTCCGTGCAGCTCCCAATGGCAGGAATTATAGCTCAGGCTGCAGCAAAGTGGCTCTTTGCCAGAGAAAGTGTTTCCTTTCCGTGGACTAGGACTGTGTCCCCAGTGACTGGAGACTAGAGTCCGTTGTTCTAGGTGACTAGCAGCCGGAAAATGAGCAGCGATTAAGCTGTGTGGGCCTGTCCCTGTCCCATGGGTGGCCCCCGAGGACACGGTCTCCAGGCATCCGGCCCCTTGTGGAATCCTCTCCCCTGAATCTGGGCTGGCACAGCCCAGTGCTGAGCCGAAGGACCATGACTAAGGTGACCCCGTGCCAGTCCCTAAGCTCCAAAGACTGGCAGCTCCCACCTCTGCACCCATGGGATCCTTGAGCCTCTAGACAGGCCCTGCTGTATTCTAGAAGGACCACGTGAGGCAAACCGTGAGAAATCTCACTGACATCCAGTATTTTCAGCAGCTTTTTCTAGTATCCAAAAGAAGTTTTTCAAAAACAGAAAGATAACATAATTGCAATAAATGTCAATTAGTACTTTTCTTTTGCAGTTGAATGAACTATTTTCATATAATGTTATACTAACAACAAATTTAAAAGACTACCATCATTTCTAAGAACTCAGAAAGTCAATCCTTTGGTTATATAACTTTGATGATGACCCTGGGATGCTTTATGATACTTTAAATAAATAGATAGACAGTTTTTACAAGCCCGGCCTTTGGCATCCCGGAAGAATTTTGTTCATATTGACTTGCCTTATCAGTTTTATTTTATTATTTCAGTTATTCATTTATCTTTCCTTAGCAATTTTATTGTGCATCTGTATGTATATATGTGTGTTTATCATTTCAGTCTCTTGGTCTGGAGAAAAGTTTTCATATTTGACCTCACATTAAACAGCAGAGTTTTCTTACGTATTTAAATGTCACTAAAATAAATGTGAGCGTGTCTTCTTGTGATGAGAAAGATATTCAAGAAAAAAAAACAAAACCACATTCAGCTCGACGTTAAAGGAGTAATGACGTCAGGGTGAAAAGTAAAGTGAAAACACTCTCCCCGGTCTCAGCCCAGCCCAGCGTCTCCCTGAGGGCCCGTGTGCACCCTTCCTGCTGTTGTGTGTAACTGTGTGGGGAGGTCCCCGACACTGTGGACGAGTGTCGTGCTGGAGTCGGTCACCCCTCCGAGCTTTGTGACCACAGGGTTGTGATGCAGCAGCTGGCCCTGTGTTCCGTGTGCGGCGTGGCTGGGGCTAGGGCTGGAGCGGCAGGTCCACGAGACCTGCCCGGGGCCCGTGTCCAGGGGGAGGACCTGGGCTAGGGCTTCTTCTAACACCACCCGACGTCCCCGTCTGCGCAGCTTCGGAGAAACTGGTGGAGGCCCTTCCAAATCGGGGCAAAGCTTTTTCGAGGGCTTAGTATTTAGCTGAATTCCCTGGACTGGTCTCAGAGCTAATTCAGGCTTTAGCGACTTGTTGTAACAACAGGAGACATTTCCTGCGGCCAGAATTGATGGGATTCGTGCCTCTGCTACTTAGAGGGATATGTCACGTCGCTGGATTACAGGCGATCTATTTCCCACGGAAACAGGACGCCGCAAACTTAACCAAATAACCAGGGAGCCGAGTAAGACCACGGCCAGTGTTTCTAAAACTCAGAGGCTGCGTCTGTTTTTAGGTTTGTCTGCGTTAGGATCTGTTCTATAAAATACGGGGATTCCTTTAAAATCTGGATATGCTGCATGTTTCCGAAAGCATTACTCTTGAATTCTGTGGTTTTTATATTAAATGAAAGCGTTTACAAACTAGTGTATGATAAAAAATAAAACTTAAAAAGTGGGGGAAAAGAGCATTCCTCTAAATGGATCTCATTTCTGTTTTAAGTATTGTTTGTGATAAAATATCAAAGGTAGTTTTTGATTTGGGTTCTTTAAATTAGAAATGCCTGTGGATTAATCTCAAAAATTAAAACTCATAATCAGATGTTAATTCTAATTCTTTTCACTGTCATATAACTGTTAACTTGTGTTTTTATCTCTGAGGTAACATAATGAACCATGAATCCAAGATTTGAAAAACTGTATACTAATGAACTTATAATTCCCTTGTGCATATTTTGGGAGGGCTTGTTTTTTTTTTCCAAAGCATATTGAAAGTATAAAGGATCTCTTTTCAGTGTTTGATTAGCAGCAAAATTAGTGAGCTAGAAACATTATTCATAATACAATAGAGATGTTGGGAAAGTTGGAAACCTTCCAACTGGGTATCTGAAAACAGGGACAACTTAATTGTTCTGAGGTTGAGAGACAAATTATTGATTACATTTCCCCACTAAAGTAGTCTCTTTAAAATTAAATGGAGCCTGGCCGGGCGTGGCTCAGCCGTTGAGCATCCACCTAGGATCCAGGCCATTGGGGTTCGATTCCCGGTCAGGGCACATGCCCAGGTTGCGGGCTCGATCCCCAGTTGGGGGCCTGCAGGAGGCAGCCGATCAATGACTCTCTCATCATGGATGTTTCTGTCTCTCTCTCCCTCTCCTTTCCTCTCTCTGACATCAATTAACATATATTAGAAAAATATATATATTAAAATTAAATGGAAATTGTATCTTTCGCTAAGGAAACACTCATCCTATTGCATAATGCTTGGCACACAGCAGGTGCTCAATAAATACATATTTTTAAATCCTCACTGGAAGATATGTTTATTGATTTTAGAGAGACAGGAAGGGAGAAATAGGACTATACCAGAGAGAATGGAAAGAAAGCGGTAGCCGATGTTGCAGTGGGTTAGCTGTTAGGATAAAAGAAACACTGTTGGAATCTACTATTTGTTACATAATTTTACATCTATATTCATGAGGACTATTGTCTGAAATTTTATTTCTTTTAATGTCATTTTCTACTATGTGTATCAGAGTAATGCCAACCTAATAAACCGAGTTATTTCAATCATAATTAATGCAAAGCTCTCTGCATTATTTGAGCATGTAGAGTATCAGTCAGGGGTATATAGAGATGCTCTGTCAAGTGAGGGAGTAATAGTGGCCAGAACTGGATGGAAATTGTTAAATGTAGGGGACATACGTAGGCATCATTTCTCCCCACCAGCTTTGTATCCGAAAAGGTTATTCAAAATCACTGCTGGAAAACGTGCCAGCAGAAAGTTGTCTCGCCGTCTAAACAGGCTCATTGGAAGGGGGGTTAGATACGCTCTAGTTTAAGAATGAAGAAAAAAAAACCAAATAAAATAAAGGCCAGCCCTGAATCTAGGAAATACAGAACAATGGGAGGGAAACATCTGGATGAGCTGGGAGACGGGCTTTGTTTCTGAAAACGGCTTCCTGTCGGAATCAGAAGGAACTATCAGAAAACAATTAGCATTCAGAGAAGCATGCAAGAGACCAGTGCTCTGCACACAGCAGGAGAGTCGGTGTTCAGATGAAATGGTGAGGAGGCGACTTAAAATAAGAAAGGACTGTAAAGAAATTCAAAACTATATGAGCAGAATGAAAACCCATCGATGCTCACGAAACGCTTCATGGCGACAGAGAAGATTAGCTTGAGAAGGTCAACAACAGAGAAGAAAATGTCCATCCAGCAGTAGAAGCCGACTAGCCTCTGAGGTTTCAATTAAGCATAAGAGTAAATATGGATAAAGTTGAGAATGAGCTCCCCGCCGTGGATCCCTTCCCTGGAAATGTGTACACGTGTGCGCACAGGCTCACAGAACCCACACGCACCTCCAGGGTCACAGGCCTCCCCCAACTGCAGTCACGGCCCCGTGTCCAGGTGAGGCATTCCCAGGGGCGCAGTGGATCCGAATCATCCAGTTCACCGTTTCCAAAACCGATATTCCACCGAACGCATTTCCCCCGGACTGCCATGACCACGGTATCCCACACTCAAATTTGGGAAATGCTGGGATGGGAGATATTAAAGCGACTCCATGGCTTCATTCATTCTCAGCGCCTTTTATATGCAACGCGTCAAATACCTGGCTGCTTAAAAAACATGCATCCCTCTGCCAGGCACTGCTCTGAGTCACTGTTGAGCACAGAGTCATCCTGCAATCCTCAAACACCCCTGTGAGGTCGACCCTATTATTCCCCCCGTTTTGCTCACATGGAAACTAGGCGATGGAGATTAAATAGCTTGCCCGAGTTCACGTGGCCTGTGCATGGGGGGGCCAGGATTCCCACCATCCGGCCTGGCGTCCGCGTTATTAACCACTCCAGTCAAGGCAGGAAGCAGAACACACAGGGCCCGTTAAACTTTTTATTTTGAGACGAACCTATTAATTGTCCATAGAAGTAGTGTTTTATAGAGCAGGACAAGAAACGTGTTAATGTGATACATCAGGCAGATTGAATGATATATTCAAATAAATAGATATTAAACTCATACAGACACACATTGTTACATAGCTTTGAAACCTAATAAGCAATACAGGAAATCTATTGACGAAACTCGATTAGTTATTGGGCAGCTGAAACAGGTCCGCATAAGTCTGGGCAGAGGTCGCACGTTCTATATTGTTTGGAAACAATGTAACGGAGCTAAAAATGATTGAGTGTCATAGTTATGATACAATTACAGCTGCTGATGCGGGGCCTCAGGATGGCAGCTCTTAAATGACACAAGTTTGTTTCTTTTCCGCTAACGATTCTGTCGCGGACCATCAGGGCGGACAGAGCAGCGCTTCAGTGTCGGGGACCAGGCATCTTCCCTTTGCCTGTCCCCCGCGCCTCCCCCGTCCCCCGCGCCTCCCCCTGTCCCCCAGGCCTCCCCCCGTCCCCCAGGCCTCCCCCTGTCCCCCGCGCCTCCCCCGTCCCCCGCGCCTCCCCCTGTCCCCCAGGCCTCCCCCCGTCCCCCAGGCCTCCCCCTGTCCCCCGCGCCTCCCCCTGTCCCCCGCGCCTCCCCCTGTCCCCCAGGCCTCCCCCTGTCCCCCGCGCCTCCCCCTGTCCCCCGCGCCTCCCCCTGTCCCCCACGCCTCCCCCCGTCCCCCAGGCCTCCCCCCGTCCCCCAGGCCTCCCCCTGTCCCCCAGGCCTCCCCCTGTCCCCCATGCCTCCCCCTGTCCCCCGCGCCTCCCCCGTCCCCCGCGCCTCCCCCTGTCCCCCAGGCCTCCCCCTGTCCCCCAGGCCTCCCCCTGTCCCCCACGCCTCCCCCTGTCCCCCGCGCCTCCCCCGTCCCCCGCGCCTCCCCCTGTCCCTTCCACGCCTCCCCCTGTCCCTTCCACGCCTCCCCCTGTCCCTTCCACGCCTCCCCCTGTCCCTTCCACGCTGTGGGCCAGGTGAGCGCCCGCCCGGCTCCTCTGTCCGCGTCCACGTCAGGCCCTGAGGAGAGGAAGACGCTGTTTGGGTCTCACTCCACCACTTTCTCCCGCGTCTCCTCGCGGAAGGTAGTTACGTGGTGACGCCCAGCTGCCGAGTGACTAGGAAGCAGCAGCCTTCGGCGGCCCCCGGGCTCAGCCGGAAGATCTGTCGCTGTCCCAGGAGGGCTGGCAGCCGGTGGGGCTGGGACGACCGGGAGCCGGGCGGCTCTGAAAGGGAAGGTCCCCGGGACCCAGCCGGCAGGTGAAATGGGCACCGTGATTACGGGGGTGACCGCCCGCGGGATGCTGCCAACCCCGCGCTCCGAAGGACACCGAGGGCTTCAGTGACTTTACGTTCAACAAGGCGGAGTGAGAAAAGCGAATGAATCACCCAAGAGGAGCAGCTCGGAATAATGGTTTACGATGAATATGAGAAGCGGGAAAGAGGGAAGATGAAATTGTAGATTAATGATTTATAAATGAGGAAAAACAGTTGGAAGACAGATAAATGTAAACGCCGTGTCTTCACAAAGACCATTAAAGGAGACAAACTGCAGAAAAGACCAGTCAGTAAAGCAAGCGGCCCTTTCCGTTACGCGAGAGAGAACGTCGCCGCCGAGCTAACGGGGGTCGGTCGTCGTGAGCGTGTGTCTCACATGGTGCGCGGCCGCCAGGGCACCGGACGCCGGACGGGGCCTTAATTTTAATTTGTTAATAGGCCCTGGTCCACAAAAAGCCCTTGTCTATAAAGTAATTAACATATAAATCTGTTATAACAACATCCATTTAAGATGTTGGAAGAAGCAGGAGTCACCAAAAGCAGAGAAGCAAGGAAATCGATAGTTTTGTGCCAGGTGCTTAACACACCTTTTCTCGTTTATTTCGGCCCCAGGGTCCTCTAGGGAGGGCTCCCGCGTTGCAGAGCCGAGGGACCGACCCTGAGGTCCGTCCTTCGCTCAGCGTCCGCGAGCTTTGTACAGTACAGACACCCTCTTTATATTCGCTGAAAATACGGGTCAGTCTTTCACTTAAATACATACGTATATTATTTATAACTTGGAGAACTTGTAGGGAGATGTGAATGTTCCCTTTTAAATAGATGGGCCCCTCCAAGAAGTATTTCTTAGGAGGTCCGTCCCCGTCGGTAGGATGGGCTGCACTAGCCGCAGGGCAACATCCCCGGTGAGAGCAACAGAAAGGGGACTTAGGAGACGCGTGCGAGCGCCCTGGGGAGACTTCAGCTTCCTCGCCCCTGTATCCGACCACCCACGAGGGATTTCCCCATCCTCGGGCCAGGCCTGTCTCTCAGACCGGGCCCAGGAGCCGGCCGCGAGCCCCTCCTGAGCTGGGAGGGGCACCCCAAGGTGTCTGCAGCAGGCAGGCCACCAGCCCACAGAAGGGGAAGAGCCACCCCGACCGCGAGGCCGCGGCTGCTCCGCGTGTCCTCTCGTTTCTCACTGATGAAAATTAATTCCCGACAGCCTAGCTGGCACTGCTTTCTGGGCACCCTTCTGGGCATACATTTATCATCAACATAATTAGCGTGTTTTCACATTCCCCGCTTTGGGCGGGAGCTCAGGGGGTAGAAGCCGCCCTTTGACGAACCCTGACCCTTCCCCACAGCCGGGTAATGTTTATTTATCGGGGGGTGGCTGGGAACGCGTGAGGAAAGCCTCCAGCCGTCTTACCTCCTCCCCCCCCCCCCCCCCCCCCCGTTTCCCTGTTCCCTCTGCTTCTTCCAAAGTTGGAAGATTTCCATTGAAGCGTAGAGGGTGGTCCCGTCGTAAAATGCTATTCCCACCCCTCTCCTAGGGAGACTGAGCTATTTTTAAATATATTTACCCTTCCCTTCTCTCCTCCAATACTGAGTCATATCCCATCAAGGTGTCCCACGGAACATTTCTGGCTAACATTTCACAGTCCTTTTGTATTAACTGTAAGCTCTGTCTGGTCCAGAGCTGTTCTGGTTTTACGTCTTTCACGGCGTCCTGACTCCACAGCCCCTCGGCGTCTAAGCAGCACTGTGGGAAGTGCCCTTGTCCAGCTGGCGCCTGCCGCAGGGTGGACAGCTCATCAGCAGATCCATCGTGGACGCTGCAGCAAACCCCTCGTCACTGCGCTCAGGGGAGGGTGAGGAATGTACTTTTATCCTAAAAGCATTTACGAAGGGGCCTGACATCTGGTGAGCGGAAGGCGGACAAAGGTAAGAACAAACTAGAGTTGACGTAATTTTTCTTAGGAGTTTTAAATATCCCGGACCCAGCGTGATGCCCTTTCCTCGCCCCCTGAATTCCCGTTTCTCTCTCCCTCTCTGCACCTTTTATTTCTTCAGTCCTGTAATCACAGCCCTGCACCCGCTGCGGCAGGGAGGCCGGTGCCTGTGGTTCGCTAAAACTCTGTTTCCCAGTTTCCTCCGATCCCGTGCCCTCCTGAGGGTCTTGGACTCGCCCCTCAGCCCCCGAGAGCGAGTGTGGACACCCGCACCCTCGCGGGGTTGACCGCAGGCCGCCCGCGTGGTGCAGCGCGGACTGGCCCGGGCTCAGGTTGCGTGTTCCCTGAGTTCTGCACGGAGCCGCCTGGTCTCCAGGCCTCAGGCAGCTGCCTTTCTGGGGCTGGCGACGAGGTGGAGGGAGAGAGGATCTACCAGATCCTCACACCTTCCGCAGGTGTGAGGCCCAGGTCACTGCCACGGGCACCCCCCCCCCCCCCCCGAGTTTAGGAGCCTCCACGCCTTGCACCGGCTGGCGGCACAGAGACCCTGCGTCTGCCCGTCGGCTGCCGGACACCGGGAGGCTCTGGCTTCCCCAGCGTTGACCTGCAGGGTCCGGCGAACGCAGCCCAGACACGGGGGAGTGAGTGCCGTGTGGGCGACTATCGCCCATAAAAGACAGGGAACCGAAGGGGCCGGCGAGGACCTGGTTCCTGCCTCTCTTTCCCTCCGGGGACTGTTCCGAGTTGCAGCAGCTTCGTGCGGCCCTTCTGGAGGTTTCCTGCAACCACGGACAGGCCACTCCGACGCAAAGCCGTGACCAGCTCGGAAATGTACCCGACGGGCCTCCTCGCCTGCCTCTCCGGTCTGCACCCCAAGGAAGCCGTGGCACAGAAGCTGTGCCCTAGGGTCTGTTTTCTGGGCAAGCTCACTGAAGCCACGGACTACACCTCGGCTCAAAGAGACATTTAAAAATTCCCCCTTCTAATGGCCACCACGAAAGGGCCTGGAAACGTTGCGTGTAGAAAAATTTGTAACTGGAAAAATTAATTTTTTCCATTCGTAGTAGTTCTATTAAAGAAGATAATATAAACTTTAGTGACTAAAACAGCATAATTAGGAATGAAGTGGCTGTAACCATAATGACAAAAGAATAAATTCATCAAGAAGTTTTAACAAGTCTTAAGTCATATGCACCTAAAAAAAAACAACTTCAAAATATAAAGAGCAAAGTGGCAGAAACAAAACAGAGACAAATCCTCAGCCAGAGTTGGAGACTCCCATCGACCTTTTAATTGTTGATACATTAACCAGAAAGAACTTGAAAGACAGAAATAATTTGAACACAGAGTTAACACACATTTCTAATAGCAACTGAAAGACTTGAGAAACAAAACCAATGCTCTTGGGAAAGGTCCGAGTTAAGACATTGTCGCATGGTCACCGTGCGGGATATCACGCAGCCATGAAAAGGAGCGATCAGAGCTATGTGCAGCAACGTGAAGGAGCCGAGAAGCAGGCCTTGGGTGGGAAGAGCAAGCCGCAGACCCCCCTCGACGCCCCATCACAGCCGTGCGAGCCCAGGGGTGCTCCGAGTCCCTGAACGGTCCGCTTCAAGTTCGCTTCACTGTGTTTTTGTCACTATAGAAGGGCCATATAATCCAGGAAAATTGGACAGTTTTATTTATTTGTGTTCAGTGTCTATGACTTTGAAACTACCAATGAACGTGTAAAACTTTCTTAACGTAGAGGAATATCATCACTGCTGGATGTCATTTAAATATTCCCCCTTGGGTTAGATACGCCCTCTGTCGAGTGCTGTGTACCCCACGACCGCACCTGGGACCGTTAGGACCGCGCTTGCACAGAGCTGGGGCGTAAGCGATGAGCGTAGAGAGCCCAGGATGGATGCTGGGCTGCGATGTCCACACACGTTACGAGATCACGTGATGACTTGCTGCGTCCAGTCAGGCCTTGAGCCCATTCACTCATAGGCTGTGGGACTTTGGCAGGTCACTCATCTCTCGGCCACCTTGTCTACGTTTTAAAAATAACGATAATGTTATTCCCCAGTTCAGAAGTTTGTTGTGAGGCTGCAATAGATTAATGTATGTAACATTCATGGCCCGAGGTACTGTTGAATTTTTGCTGAGTTGTTGTATAATTATGCAGGGTGTCCTCCCAAAACGTACACACACTTTAACAGCTGATAGCTCAGTTTTGAAAATGAAATGCGCTTTAATAAACACTGCCTTATAATTATTCAAGGTGCGTGTATACGCTTTGGGAGGACACCCTGTATACGGTCGGGGTAGTGCTTAGGCCTGGCACCGGTTTCTTTCTCAAAGGAACCAGCCCTGACGTGTTGCTTTACTCTAAGAGTTCAGACTAAGTCGCCTCTCTAAAAATATCCTGCCGGTCTATGGGGAGACTGGAAATAAAGAAGCACTGAGTGTGTCCGCTCAGCTGCAAGCAACGTTAAGGCCCAACGTACAAGTGGCACGAGCAACAAGGAGCGTTTGCGACTTCACGTGCGAGGATTGTCTCCAGAGGCCGGTGCGCAGGGTTGGCTCAGAGTCTCCCTTCTCTGCCCTTCTCAGCGAATCTGCTCTCTCCCCAGGTCTGCGGGGCGACGATAGCAGCTTCCGGTGGCATCTCGCAAGGCCCATCGAAGGCCGGGTGGAAGGGCCCCTCTGTCTGAAGAACGCGGGAGAACCTTCCTAGAAGACGTTGTCTCGCGTCTCGTCGGCGTCTCTGTCGCCTGCCCCAGAGGAAGGGGGCGGAGGCCGCTAAGGTAGGTGGGTGACAGGGCTGGTCACACTGAGGGTGGGAAGAAGGTGTTGGAAGTAGCCTTGAAAAGACTAATCAATCGACAAATGTTTACAACATGCAGTAACAGAACCATTCTCTGAATATTTGGGGAAAATGCCAAAAAAAAAAGGCAGTGTCATTAAGAAGACAAATAAATGGTTACTTTCTATTTAAAAAGCAAAATCGGTCGTGCGGACATAGAAGTGAGTGAAATAAGGGAGACGTGCAGGATGATGGAGCCGTGTCACCTGATTTGTGGACAGATGTCCTTACCGACACCCATCTCCTCCCTCCTCCTGCTTAACTGCATCTCCCTCGAGGGAAACGCACACATTTCATTTTCAGTATTATCACACCCCGTGGTTTGGAGAGCTGCTTTTTTCGGTTGTTACCTGGACACTAATATTTTACAAATAAATGGGGGAACCCTAAAAAAGTTATGCAATTTGTGCGGTGAAGGCCTGGCGGGGGTCGAGCAGAGTCTAGGGGTTCAGTGGGGGGAAAAAGGGGACATCTGTAATACTTTCAACAATAAAGATAAAATTTTTAAAAAACACAATTTGCAATTCAAGAGGGAAATTGTAAAGTAAAGGAAGCACTGGGTGTGTGCAGATAATACTGTTCGCAGATCCTCAGGCTTGCTGACAAACAATAAGCCGCCTCACCTCAAAGCCTTCGCCGGGGCTGTAGAAGACCTGCGTGCACGTTTCTGAATGTTGAAAATATTGATGATTTATACGTGCTGTGTATTGAATCGAAAGGGTCATCGAGAGAGAGAGAGACCAGTAAATATTTAATGGATTTGCGAGCATTAGGCCTATTATTTTTAACTTGTTTCCATTACAGATAAAAGGAATGTTGAAAAAAAAAAAAAAGTCCGCAGTGTGTTTTTTTGCTGAAGACGCCATGGTTTCTAACGGCTCTGAGCTCATAAAAATTTTAAAGCTGATCGCAGCCTCATAAGTTATTTCGTCCCGCCCCCTGATTTTACTAATGCGATCCAGGCGGAGCGAAGGTTAAGTGCCTTTTTCCAAGTCGCACAGCTGGCCAGCCGTTCATGGCTCCGGCTCAGCCTCCTTGTATTTTTCACAAGCTCTGCCCTTGCTCCTCTAAGGAACACACAGGACCCTAAAGTTTAAAGCAGGCAGGGAATATATCTTACTTCTGCTGAAAACAATTCTGTCGGGAATTAACCTGGGGAGATGGATTATGTTTTAAGTCAGGTGAGCATCTGCCCAGCTTTATTGAGGTATATAATTGGCCAATTGGAATTGGATATATTTAAGGCGTACAGTGGGATGGTCTGACATTCTGGGGGAGTGGTTCCAGGACCCCCACGGGTACCAGTGTGAAGGATGCTCCCGTGCCTTATGGAGACCGCATGCATTTGTGTCTGGGCGGAGTTTGTTTAGGGCCGCAGCAGGCGAGCCTGCGCATCGCTGCTTCCGTGAGGGTTCGGCCTGGTGCGTTGTGCCCGGCAAATTCAAGTTCTGCTTTCTGGAACATTTTGGGATTTACTTTTTCAAGTATTTTTGATCTACATTTGAATAAATCTGTGGATGCAAAACCCACAGATAGGGAGGGCAGACTGCGCGTATACATAGAGAAATGACTGCCACAGTCAAGCCGATTCACACACCCTCACCTCACGTAGTTACTGTTGGGGGGCGAAGGCTTGCAGTGAAGCCACTTACGATCTACTCTCTCGGCAAATCTTAAGTTCACAGTACAGTGTTGTTGCCCATCGTGACCATGTTTACATTAGATGCCCAGAACTTATTCAACTTACGACTTAAAGCTTGTACACTCGACCGGCGTCCCCCCGTTTTCCCCACCACCCAGCGTCTGGCAACCATTCTACCCTCTGTGTCTGTGACTTTGACTTTGTTGGGTTCCACGTTTCCGCTGTGCTTTTATTTGCTCAAAAGCAGATTCCGACGTCTGAGACGGTGGCTCATCCGACAGCTGGGATATCTAGGCCCCAGCTTCACCGATAGGAGAGTTAATAACCTAGAAGAAAAGCCACAGTAATTACACAGGGTAACAGAACAGAAAGCCAAAGTGGCTCCGAGTGCCGTCCCCAAAGCCAGGGACAGTCCTTGCAGGGCGATTGGTCTGAATAACGGTTTTTATCTCCACGCCTCCAAACTTCAGTGCTCTCGAGAGTCATGACCCAACACTGTCTTCTGAATATACCTCCGTTGGGTTTATATTGCTCGAGTCACGATCTGCTTGACATAAGCACACCCGTTAGGCAGTTTCCGCCTGTTCTCATTACTGTTTATGTCCATTTTCTATGTAAGATCAACCAGCTATTTTCCATTCAGAGACTCGTTCCTTCTATAAACAATGTTTAAGCGCCGGGCATATTCCCAGCATCCTAATAAGCCCTGGGGGTGCTTTGGTGATCGAGAAAGACACCATTTCTTCCCTTTCAGACAAACCGTGAGATGACCTAGCTCAACACGCTCCAACCCGGGAATTGTGGAGTGTGGGGAAAGCTCGTGGCAGAGGCCCCTAAATTAACCTCCAAACGCAGCTACTTTCCATCTGGACACTGAGCACCGAGTAGGAGGTTTACATGCAACGTGGGCTGATTTCACTTTCATTGTCGTGTGCGGTGACCCTTCTCAGTGTTTCAACATCATTCATAAAAGGATATTTTAAAATCTAGAAGACTTCCTTCTGGGAACCTTAGTTTAACTCTTTTTTCTCTAGATTTCTATACTTCCCGGAACCCGGTCTTAAGGTCTGAATTTAATTTCCGCCGTGGCTGCGGGTTCTCAGAGAATCACCGGCTCCCCCTCTCCGAATCACGCAGGGAAGGGTCGTATGTACACGTGGAGATTACCGGTGTCCACACTCGTCCCACCGAAGTGTAGCCCCGGAAGTGTGAGGAGGGAGGAGGGAGAGCTCACGTGGGTGCTCAGTGGGTTCCCGTCACGGGCCCGACGGCTGAGGCCTACCGGCTGCCCTCACGGAGGGAACCTGCAGTTGTCTTCTCATGGTTTCAAAAAGGGGTGTAGGTGTCTTTTCAAGGAGAAACGATCCCAAGGTGCCCAAGTGCCAAAAATTCACCTTGATTATGTCCCATTATATCTCCTAAGGCACGGTGCTGGGGCCCAAGCATTTCTTGGGACTAGAATGACACATGCCTGGGGCAGTCCCCAGGTACCGGGGCACTCTCCCCTGCCAGAGGGAGGCATTGGGAAGGTCAGTTTTCAAAATTCCTGCTGAGCCTCTCTGGAGCTGCATATTCTTATCTAGGGAAACAAAACTCACTGTTACTATAAGTGACTAGCCTCTGGCCAATTCAGAAAATTGGGGCAAAGTGTTATCAAAGTACCCCAGAGTTTCTGACCCAAGATCCAGTGTTCTGCCAACAGAACCACTTGAGTTGGCAAAGCATGTTGCATGCAGTGAGTGCGTCAGCTCGGATTAGGGTGGCCTGCTGCAGACACGACCCCAGTGCAGCCTCAGTGGCTGAAGGAAGGCCTGAGTTTATGGCTCTCTCGTGGTAAAAGTGCGAGACGACTGGTCCACGCTGAGGGTTGGCTCTGTTCCCCGTGGGTTTTAGGTGACTACGTTTCCTTTCACCGTGTCTTCTAATCTCCAGGACGTCCTACCTGTCCGCACGGTAAATCGGGTTGCCGTAGGTTCCAGGTAGTGGGAAGGGGGAGCAGAGCCTGGAGCAAGCCCAAGAAATGCCCAAGTACATGACCCCCCTTCACAGCCCGGGAGTGGAAGCCTAGCCCTGCGGTCCGACGTGACTGAGCACGGGGCTCCTAGGTGTCATCTCCAACTGGGCGGCTACGTGCCAGCTCCGACTGTGCTTCTAGGAAAAAGGGAAGGACAGACACTGGTTTGCAGCCAGCAGTGTCCATACTCTGCCTCAGAAAAACAAAATGGCATTGCTTTTGCCATAAAAAGAGATTATTGACCCTGAAAAAAAATGCATGTATTTTTTTTCGTGAGCACAGGACTTTATTCGTTTAATAAGAAGTGAGGCAGATTCTTTTGTTGAAAATGAGTCCGTATCACTGTCCTATTGCTACTTAACAAGCCACCCCGAAACTCGGCGGCTTAGCACAGGGACCAGCAAACTGCTCCGCGAGGGAAGGCGGTAAATGTCTTAGGTTTTGCAGGCCAGTGGTCTCCGTTGCATCTACTCAACTCTGCCTTGAAAAGAAAAAAAAATGAGCATGGCTGCGTTCGAATAAAACTTTATTTTCAAAAGCATGTGGTGTTCTGGGTTTGACCCGCGGGCTGTAGATGGGCTGACCTCTGGCTAAGACAACGACTCTTCTATTTTTGCTTGAGATCTTGTGGGATAAGCTGATTGTCCAGTCAGCAGACAGGTCACCTGAGGCTGAATCTTCTAGAAGGGCCTCTCCCGAGGGCCTGGTGCTGGGCGGACTGGTTGGTCCCACGGGGACTCGGCGGGTACGAGCGGGTAGAGCTCATCTCTGCCCCTCGCGGCCTCGGCCTCTCCTCCTCCAGGAAGCCAGCTTGAGCTTCACGTGGTCTCAGGGCAGCAGACAGCAGCCCTCGTGCGAGCGCTTGTCAAACCTCTGCCTTGGTCACGCTTGCTGGCGTCCTGTTGGCCAAAGCAAGCCTCTTGGCGGGGCCCGGGTTGAAGGGCGAGAGACTCCTTAGCTCTTGAGGAGAGAACAGCAAAGTCGTGTTGCGAAGGTGTGTGCGAGGGGACAGGTGGAGTCATTTTAGTCATCGCTGTAAACTACCTACCACAGAGTCTTTGAAGTAATAAAGGACACAACTCACCTGCAATCATTTTTTTCTACTACAGAATTACTTAAATAAATTTTTAAAATATTTTTAACAGTAAAAGGATCTTTCACTTTGGGAGCCATAGTGGGAAATGTGTATGTATATATATATCTTACTTTAAAACGTTATAAAGAATTCTATTCCAAGGGCAGAGAAAGGAAACCAGGACCTTCAGAATAAATAGCCCCCACTGAAGGCCACCTCGATGAGAGTTGGCCGCTCAAAAACTAAGCAGAGTTATCTCCAGGCTGTTTAATCTTTTCCTAAATTCCTGTTTCCTGCAGTGCCTACCTTTGAAGTTTCCGGGTGTGTAGACTGCCTGTCATCTTGATCGACGTAGGGGCCTCTGGCAGACAATTTTCTGGGAACGCTTTCCAAACAGCGGGGTGTACGGCTAGTGTCAGTCCTGCATTAGCTCATCAGGAAGTTTCAGAGAACAGCAGCCCTGGATTTAATCTAATTTAGGGGGTGGTGGGTGAAAACCCCTTGAGCTTCTATATATGAGTCACTGTAGGAAACAGTTTCTGTAAACGGATCATGTAAAAGGAATTTACTATGTAAGTATTTGGAATTATTTCTCTTCTGTACGAAAATCTAGCAATAAGTAGGAGAAACCATTTTGTCGGTAACGTCAGTAGGATCAGTTTTTCAAACCCTCTCTCCTGGGATTTTGATGAACTAATTGAAATGCCCTCTCGTGTGTTAGAGAAGCAGACTCATTCGACGTTCAGGGTAACGGGCTGGGTTAAATGCCTGGAGGGCTACCATTCCTGATGTTTACTGGGTGCTGGGGATCCTATGACATCTGTATCCATGGAAAGGTCGGCACAATCCTAGGACGACCCATCATCTCTATTTTTTTCTTTTCAGATGAAAATAAAACTAAAGCTCAGAAAGGTTAGGGGACTTGCCCAAGGTCTCGTGGTGTGCTGTAAGCCGACCCATGGGGAATTAAACCCTGATTTATGGTGTTTACCAATTTTGGGGAGGGGGGGAGTAAACAATGGCAACTTGGCTGATTTCAAACACCCAGTGTGATGTCCGTGAACGTGGAGATGGGAAGAGATGCGCCTTACCAGCTACTGCGAGCCGTGGGCGGTGGGTCGGGCTCGCCACTGCCAAGACCGCACTTATACTAGGAAGTCGGTCAGAGAGCCAGGGTGTGAGCTCCCGGCTGTCTGCAAAGTCCATCTGCTAGGTCATCACACAGTAAGGCCTCTGCCATCGTCAACTGTGCACCTGACAGATCACCATAATCACGAACACCAGTAATAGCTGTAATCCCAGAAACGCAGAGGCCGCTTTATGTTGTTTTGGAAACTGATACAGAAAATACTCTCTCAGAATGATGCCCTAATCATGTGTTAGAGGCTGAGAACACCTGTAGGCTTCTTCCAGAAATACCTACATGCTTCTTCTAGAAATATCTACAAGCTCCCTCCAAGGACACCTGCAAGCTTCTTCCAAGGACACCTGTAGGCTTCTTCCAAGGACGCCTGAGTGCTTCTTCCAAGGACACCTGTAGGCTTCTTCTAAAGGACACCTGTAGGCTTCTTCCAAGGACGCCTGAGTGCTTCCTCCAAGGACGCCTGTAGGCTTCTTCCAGAAATATCTACAAGCTTCTTCCAAGGACACCTGCAAGCTTCTTCCAAGGACACATGTAGGCTTCTTCCAGAAATATCTACAAGCTTCTTCCAAGGACACCTAAGTGCTTCTTCCAAGGACACCTGCAGGCTTCTTCCAAGGACACCTGTAGGCTTCTTCCAAGGACACCTGTAGGCTTCTTCCAGAAATATCTACAAGCTTCTTCCAAGGACACCTGCAAGCTTCTTCCAAGGACACATGTAGGCTTCTTCCAAGGACACCTGAGTGCTTCTTCCAAGGACACCTGAGTGCTTCTTCCAAGGACACCTGCAGGCTTCTTCCCCACCCACGTTTACCTGGAGCTACCGCAGTTTTTGCCAGTGTTGCCTCCTATGTCATTGCCGCTTTTCCCCTTAACTCTTTATCCTGGCCCCCGATACTTCCTTGGCTGTTCCGTGCTGTGCGCTGCTCGCTTTCCTTGCCATCGCCTTCCCCGTGCCTTCCAGGGCCCCTCCCCGCACCTCCGCTCTTCAGTTCTTCCGCACCCTGGCTGTCCTTGTCTGAGCGAGTAAATAGACGGATAGGAGACTGGTTACTAGAATAAGGCGGGCTCACACTTGAAGAATTAACTGCTCCGAAGCAGAGTACCCTCACCTGTAAACGGGGATAGCATAGTACTTACCTGGTATTGTGGGGGGGGTTGATCAATTGAAAAACCACAAACAGGAACCACGGGAGAAACAAGTATCGAGGGTCTGAGATGGGAGTACAGCTGCACCTTGAGAATGGGCGAAACCCAACATTATTTTACGCTGATGAAAAACATCATTTGAAGTTTGATGGGAACACATCTCAGAGACTGGAGACAATAGAACTTCCTTGAGGGATCGCATTTTCCCCACACCATGAAATAAAACTGTCCTTGGGTCCTTTCTGCACATAACAAATTTCATAGTAAGTGCTTTCATTCTTTGCTAAAATAACTAAGATACTTAAGAATACCATTTATCACAGATGGAATGAACGACAAATGCAAAAATCTACACTTTCCTAAATAATCTTACATGTGTTAAGCTTTAAAAAATTAAAACCATTTTGCTAATTGGTATGAATTTATGTCTGACGGGTAAGGGGAAATTTTGGAGAGCGTACCTGTGGTGACGGGTCGGTGCGTGTTTGTGTATGCCAGAGCACACGAGAGTTTAAAAACTCATCAGAATTGTCATAATTTCATGAAATGACTGAACTGGAGTGAGTGGATACCCAGCAGAATTTTTCTCATATACTTCTATAGAAAAGTAAGAGGAAACATTAATTTTTCTTTTTACAAAGTAAGCCCCATTGTATATTTTCCTCCCATGTAAAGATAGAACGTAGGCTGTGAAAGAGTCGACTTAAAATAATATTTCTCACTGTGGGTAAGTAAAACAAAAATCTTACCTTCTCTCTGATGAGTTACTCCTGTGGCTCCATGGCAACACTCGGCGGCATCTTGGTTTTCTGTTGAAATTATTAATTTTATTATGTAGCCCATCCTAGAGTTTTGAAGAGCTGTGCAGAGTGGTGGATAAGAGAACAGTTTTGGCCTGATGCCTTTTCAGGCGCCGCCAGGAAAATGAAAATAAACAGATAGAAAACAGAGCTAATTGAGAAGGTTGAGACTCAATGGAAGGCAACCGCCACCAGGAACAGTACTGGGCTCTGAGCGATGGGACACAACCAACGGGAACAGCACTGGGCTCTGAGCGATGGGACACAACCAACAAGAACAGCACTGAGCTCTGAGCGATGGGACACAACCACCAGGAACAGCACTGGGCTCTGAGCGATGGGACACAACCAACGGGAACAGCACTGGGCTCTGAGCGATGGGACACAACCAACGGGAACAGCACTGAGCTCTGAGCGATGGGACACAACCAACGGGAACAGCACTGGGCTCTGAGCGATGGGACACAACCAACGGGAACAGCACTGGGCTCTGAGCGATGGGACACAACCAACAAGAACAGCACTGAGCTCTGAGCGATGGGACACAACCACCAGGAACAGCACTGAGCTCTGAGCGATGGGACACAACCACCAGGAACAGCACTGGGCTCTGAGCGATGGGACACAACCAACGGGAACAGCACTGGGCTCTGAGGGATGGGACACAACCAACGGGAACAGCACTGAGCTCTGAGCGATGGGACACAACCAACGGGAACAGCACTGAGCTCTGAGCGATGGGACACAACCAACGGGAACAGCACTGGGCTCTAAGGGATGGGACACAACCAACGGGAACAGCACTGAGCTCTGAGCGATGGGACACAACCACCAGGAACAGCACTGGGCTCTGAGCGATGGGACACAACCAACGGGAACAGCACTGGGCTCTGAGGGATGGGACACAACCAACGGGAACAGCACTGAGCTCTGAGCGATGGGACACAACCAACGGGAACAGCACTGAGCTCTGAGCGATGGGACACAACCAACGGGAACAGCACTGGGCTCTAAGGGATGGGACACAGCCGCCACCAGGAACAGCACTGGGCTCCGAATCAGGAACAAAGCGATGAGAGAAGCGATTTTAAACAGCGTTAATTATCATTAAGCCTCAGACGGCATTTGTAAAGCCCGCATCGGACCGTGGCGCGGAGCCCTGCTGTCCCACCCCAGAAAGCCAAGGGTCACGCGGCCGAGGGGAGGTCCTGCTGGGCTGCAGTAACGTCAGAGACTGGAAGGGAATTCTGGGCGGAGAGGTCATGGAGTTGAAGTTTAACCCTGTTTTCCTGATGTGTGGGACGTGCGCTGCTTCGCGTGAGGAGAACGGGCCTGTGAGCTGAGGCACCTTCCCCCCAAAGCCGCAGGGTCTTCCCCGTCCCGGGGCTTCACTGGTTCAGCTGCCCAGCCCACAGCTGCAGCCTGGCAGTGATCTCGCCCATTGGCATTTCACCCCCTGCCAGGAAGAAACTTGCCTTTTCCCTCTGTAGAGACTTACGTGTTGTTTCTCTTCAAATTTTGGTGTCACCATAAGGTGTGAGCTTCACTTATTAAACATGGCAATCGAGAGCTTTAACTTTATTTTATTTAGAGAAAATACGGGAGGGGGTTTGTTTTTGCATAAAACTTTGGACTGTAGCAAATCTCATTTCTCTCGTAATTCTGGGCTGGGGTATCATTGACCAGTAACACGACTTTTAAGACTTACGAGTATTTATTTTACATGTAAAAGCAAGTATTGCTGATGACTATTAAGCCAAAACACACCCTGGTTTCAACAGATTGAAAAGCAGAAGTGTTAAGAACACTAAATAAATAATAAAGAGATTAAAGAGGAGCCGGGATTCGTCACCGAGTGAAAACGGAGGCTCTAATCATGACAAGGTTGTGAACAAAACACTCCAGGCGAACGCAAGACGCGCGCTCTTGGGTTCCTAAATTCCTGTTTTCTCATCAATTTTTCTGGGCTTCATTTTATTTTTAGATGGTGAAATCCATCCTAATGAGTAAAAAGCACGTGGAATTTAATGCGAAATGCTACCCAGATTAACTCGCAGCATAAACATTGATTTGATAGGCCCTTCCTACGATCGCTCTGTCGTCAAGATGCTATATTTAATTAATTTTCCACGACAGGCGGCTCTAATTCCTCCAACTCTTATTTATGCAAGCCCATTTCATTATTAAGCCTTGTTATCTTTATTTTCGTGTGAACGCTCACTTCTAGAGAGACCGTGGCAAATGTTTACGTTGACCAGTTTTGGGGGATGCGTGATGTGTCCCGAGCAACTTAAGTAAATCCATGAATCGCCTCATTGCACCTGCACCTGACAGGCGGGTCCTCAGGCCCGGAGCCTAACCTTCCGTTTCGACACCGACCGCGTTTTGCCGGAGCTGACCCTCCTTTGCCAGGACCTCGCTGTGCTGCTCAGTGTGGGTGCCCTAATCTCCCAACAGTTTTTAGTAGGGATCCTGCTGGAACCCTTCTGAGAATGGCTGCTACCCACCAGCTGATGCAACATGAAGTACGTCACAGGCCCGTCCAACGTCCCTTCTCTCCTGCGATGCAAAGACATCGTCTCCTCGCTCGGGACCTGCTGGCTCAACAAGGTCACGTGGAGCTTGCTTTAATCTGAGACCCCGTATTGTCAACCTCGGACGCAAACCCCTTCGTTTAGAAACCCCTGCGGTTTGACGTTTGGAAGGTACTGGAGCCTCGTGAAAGAAGCCGTGTTTCCATGTTTACACGAAAAGACAGTTCTTCACTGCACAGCAAAGATGCTGCTTCGACAGAGCCAAGGACTGAGAATAACCCTGAACATTTGATTTTTTTAAAAAGCACACAAGTATCAGGGCAATAAGACATGTTTTGAGAATCACTGCGCCCTGAATCTCAAGCCTGCACCTTTGGTTCCTGGGGTGACTCCAGACGCCGCTGACACAGGCTGCATGTCTGGGTGAGCAAAACGACCAGCACAGGGCCGGGCCTCAGGCGTGGGCCTCGGCACAGGGGGAGTCCACCGAGGGCAGGCGAGGTGCGCAGGCTCCTTTCCGTGAGGTCCTTTGGTGTAACTTCTAAGGGTTTCCCTCCTAAAGCAAAATCAGACTATCATTAACTATGGAAAATGTTGCGATCGACCATTCTGGGGAGTACGTTGGAAGCAAAGACGTAGAAAAGTAGGGAAGGAGGCGAGGGGCAGGTGTCTGGGAGCCAACCGTCCCACCAGGCCAACCCGATTTGGGTCCCATCCCACCGCAGACTGAAAGTCAGCTGGGGGGGGGGGGTATGGGTGCTAACATCTTTCAAATACGGCATCTATTGTTTCTGACACGAGCTTATTTGGTATAACAGGGAAAGCCTCCCACTATATCTTCGGCAAGCGAAGTTTCTTGAATAATTCAGAGACCCATTTATGCCAGCTGGAGTATATTTACACATTGCAAGAAATAATGGGATCTATATCTTAGGACATTCAAAGAAAAGGCAGTTTCAAGCCTGGGGCTAAGGGATATGGGATGTGGAAGGTAATTCTAGAGTTCTGCAGTTTTTATGCCTCAGCAAAAGCAGTTGTTGGACCTTTAATGATCCACTATAATGTTTCACATCTCCCACTTTCTTCCCAGCCCAACTTCCACAGCTCACCCGGAGTTTCCTCCAGCTCGTAATTTAAGCACGTGCGAAACCTTGGGAGACGATAGCAAACCCTTTCTTCACTTAGTAGATCTAATTCCAGAGACCAAAAAAATAAAAAACCCAAAAACCCTGATGGGCCCAGCTCGTGTTTCCATGTCTGGCTGTAGTCCATAGGCTGCTGGTCAGCCTGTCCTTCGGTGTCAGTCCCATCAGTTGTAAGTGGTGGCAGGCGGGGATGGCTTGCGAGTCAACACGGCCACAGGTGGCAGATGTCCGCACGAGGATGATTCTCTTAGAAGGGACGTGTCATGATTGACGCAGACGATATTCCACGTGGGGCCCAGAGACTGGAGCTGGTCTATTGCTATTTGTTACCCGTTCAAACCTGTGAGCGCATTGGGGAGAACCGTTCAGAACTCGGAGAGCTATTCGTGCAAGTCATGCGATGGCTGCCGCATCTAAGAATTAAAATTCGGATCTGTTTCTTGCATCTGTTTTTATTCATTTTTCTAGAGATTCACTTATATTATTTAAAAATAATGGTTGATGACAGATTGGGGGTGGGTGGGAAACTGGTCTTCTGCTATAGATATTTTGAGAACTATTGGCTCGGAGGACTCCAAGGTTCTAATTGTGGTATTTCCCCCCCCACCCCAACCAATTAAGTGATAATGATTGAATCTTTATAGTCTAATTATAATCCTCTGGATGCCAGTTTTCTCCTAAACAACAGCAACAAGAATGTCAGTCACTCACCTTCCCAAGCTATTGTCAGGCGTGAGACAATACGGGATAGTGAGCTTTAAAACGCTGTAATAAGCTAATCAAAATTGTTATTATATCTTACTCAATGCGCAGATACACGCTTTAAAGTATATACATACATACACATACACACACGCATGTCATATGGGAGAATTGAGGATCATATGCTCACCATTTTCATCATAAATATATCATCACTTTCCTATGTGAAATGTAAGATATGACAGCAGAGATTTGGCTGCTTGCTTATGTTTTATTCGCGAGCTTTTGCAAAAGACAATTAGAGATCAACTGACAAAGATTTACTCAGGACGCTCTATGCTCTCAATAATTCATTGACTGTAAATACACATTAAATAAAAAATATGCAGCAGGACGTTCTGGGAGCGATGAGGAGAACTACCTATTTAGGGAGCGAATGATTCCAATATCTCAGACCGCAGGCACTCGGAGGAAGGAGAGGATTTCACGCTGGTGAGAAGGGAGACTAGGGGACAGGTGGGACGTGCACAGCACCTTGAAGCACAGGTGAGGCCTGGAAGGCGGGAAGGAAAAGCTGGGTTATCTAGGCAGGACGGGCTTCCAGCAGCAGTGTAGAGTCAGAATATGTGCGTGACTGTGTATGGGTGTTCCTACAGGCAGGCGAATAGGAAAGTGTCAGAAAATAAACGAAATTAGAAACAGATAATGAACTAAATTTAAAACCCTGAAAATTAAATTACAATAGACAATCTTATTTTTTTGTAGTTTTCCCCACCTAAAAAGCATGATATTTCGTTATTAAAACTGAAAATTGCTTCTACATATCTATCATCTACTGTCACACATGCGAAATGCACGTTACAGACGCAAAACGATTTAATGAATAGTTGTGTCCAAGTAAAACATCACATTTTATAGTAAGTGATAATTTTTTAAAAGCTCGTAAACACTTCAAAGAACAAAAACACAATCATTAAAACTGAGTGCTTTCCTGCGGCCATCTGGCATCTCGGCCTAACGTAAAGAACAAAAAACTAAAAGGCGAGAGAATCGCCTCCTCCAATAGGCAACTTTGTCTCGTTGGCAACTTTATTACTTTACAATGAGGCCATAATCATCAGATTACGGAATGTCACAGAGCGTTAGGCAGGCGTGAATGCCGAACATAGAGAGCCTCACTCGGACGAGGCCGCCTGATGCGAACGCCCTGGTTTAGGACGTAAGCGCAAGGACATCGTTAGCAGTGCAGTTCAGTGACTCCCTTGCGGGCTTAGAGGCTTCAGCGTTCAGCTCGAGGACACCAGTTTGAAGTCCCAAGGTACTGGTAGCTTCCTATAATGTTGTTTTACTTTTTATTCTGAAATTTTTTACATCATAAGATTTAAATTAATGATTTCATTGTTCAATTTATGCACGTTTTCATTGCAAGTCAATAAATGAATGAAGTCCCTCCCTCCCTCCTTCCCCCGCCCCATCTCCTCACCCTGAAGCTCTGACATCCCAGACTAGCAAGAGAATTCTCTTCTGATCAGAGCTAATAAACAGGCCAGAGTGGCCTTCAGCCCGGGATGCGCACCCGCATCTCGGGGATTTTGAGAAGCACGAATGCTCCGGCTCCAGAGATTCTGATTTAGTTGTCCTGGGTGGGGTTCGGTAAACGGTATTTTTAAACGTTGCCCAGGCAATTTGAAGTATGCCCAAGGTTTAAAAACTTTTGAGCTAGAGAGTGAGTGTAGGCTGAGGAAATTTGAATTTTGAATTTCGTTTAAAATTAATTTCCATGTAGTATGTTCAGCCCAACAATCAAATTTTCCCAAATGAATCCTTTCACTGTCTCTAGCATCAGATTTTGATAGTTAACAGACCTACAGCTAATGGAAAATATACTTAGAGAAAAGAACTCATTTTAATAGAAAATTAGACTTTTAAAACCTATATGAAATTATCTGAGATTAGACTATTCACAGAGCATGTTGCAAGACCAGAAAGCAAACCGTCACAATTTATGCCCCAGCCTTTTATTTTATCCATGCTATTAATTTTACAAACATTCGTATTCAATTATGTGTGGTTATTTGTAATTGAAATTTTAATTCACATATAAGTGATTCCCTATCAGGCTGCGTAAGATTCTAGAGTTTACTGATCCTTAACACACCTTATGTGATCATTAACAGTACTGATTATCCGCAGACTCGCTGGGACCTGGGAGTAAAGAAATAAAGGGCATCATTTTCCTAATTACACAGGAATGTAGTGAGAATAAATTTAGAAAAAAAACCTAAAAATTGTGTTTCTGTAACAATTAGTAGATGCCCTCTGATAAGTAAAATAGTTTTTAAGCCCAGGGCCTTCATTCTTTGTGGAGTTAATTACTCAACAATTACGTGTTTGACATGTTTCACATGTTCAAAACTATATAACAAAATTGTTGCTTAAAAAAATCCTTTTGGGGGGGAAACTGGTAAAAATAAAATCTGTTTTCAGATCAATAGGATTTAAGATGCTATTAAGTTGATGACATAAAGGAAGGTAAATGGGTTTTGAGGACACATTTAATGTTAATTCAAGTGCCTCTTGCCATCTCCTCAAAGTAATTTCAGCTATAAAATTGCCTGTTGACAATCTGTTTTTATAAACCTCTTGTCAGGAAAGATTTGCGTTACCCATAACTTAGTGCTAGTTTTTATTTAAACAATAAAAAAAAATAGTGTTTGCAATATTATTGTCATTTCTACCCAAACCCGAGTTAGATTTGACAACATATTTTACTGACTTATCGGCACACTGTTCCTTCCTGAATAAAATAAAATATTTATGAATAAAATATGTCCTTTAGTATGTCTATCAAGCGAGAGTAGGAATCTGTGTCACTGTATCTCTTTAAACTTCTTCATTACACCCCCTCCCCTCAATGTTTCCCTTGGGCCTGGAGCTACTGCTTTCTTCTAGCCTCTCCGGAGGCGGCGAGGGTCTGCTCTCAGTCCCATTGTTACTTTGTAAATAAGCAACTTGTTTCTCCTTCGTTGCTATGTGATCCCGAGGCTTCCTCCTGGCCCCTGATGTTCTGCAGTCGCACTAAAAACTATCTTCGGTTCAGGAAATTTTACAGCTGTTTCAGATATGCCGTCTCCCTGTGACCACTACGTCAGAGCGTCTTGATTTTCTTTCCTCCGCGTCTCTTGAATTCTCTTTAATACGTTTCCTCCCTTTCTCTCTCTCTCTCTCTGCTGCATCTTGCTGGCTTAATCTTCCTGTTCACCTATTTTCTCTTCAGCTGTGTCTAGTCTCTTTATAGCCTTTCTGTTCTTTTACTTCAGTGCCTATGTTATTTTATTTGACTGAAAACCCTCTCCAGTTTATACTAGTAAAAGCAGGGAACTTGGGATTCTATGCTAGGTCTTGAAGAAATAATGCTCTGGTACTGGAATGGTAATTCCCAGGGAGGGAAATGCTATGATCAGCCTACGAGCTGCAGGAGAGAGGGGATGTCTCATTACCCTAATTAGTAAATTTACTACTACCTAGTAAACAGCCCGGCAGATCGTATATTCTCAGTGAATTTTTCAGTAATGAGGTAAATATAAACCAATTGAGTGTTAAATGTAGCAATAATATACCTGATCGTTAGTAGGTTGTCTTTACTGATTGTCAGTAGTTCAGACCAGAGGCATTAGGAACACCTGGGGAGAACATTAAACTGCAGATTCGCCGGACTTACCGCCGAGCTTAGGATTCAGTAGGTCTGGGAAAAGACCTAGAAATCTGTATTTTTGCAGCACGTATGGACCATCGCCTGAGTGTAATCAGATTTAGAAATGGCAGAGACAGACAGGTAAGCCAGGTTGGGCTACATGATTTAGTCAGCAGAGGGGACAGTGGAGACTGGTGGGAAAGGATCGTTCTCAAAGGAATGAGCAAAAGCCGAGTAACAGAAAAGTCTGAGGAGGGCTGATCCGGGCCTCGTGTAGTCACATCAAAGCTAGATCATTAAACATGCAGCACACAATTTTTTTTCTTCAGCTTTCTTTATTAATTAAAATGGGCAGAAAAGGTTAATAGTAGTCCCGTTTTCATATGGATTTATTTAAAAATAACTTTGCATTGAATTTTGTAGCATGATAGAATGATACTGTAATATAATGTAGCTTAATATCTATTTTGTGTTAGATGACAGTTTTATTAGGCAGAACCAATAATCATCCTTATTTAGAGTCATAACGACCCATTATAAATGGCCTCATTTCCCCTAATTTTAATTTTACCTCTTAGACTGTGCCTTTCTAGAGTTGCTGCAATGGTTACACTTGGTTTCTTTTATAAATATAATTTTTACAGTCCCTCTGGAGACATAAATCATCGAGCAGTTAGTATTACTATTCTATGTATTTGATAGAACACCATTTCAGTGTCTTGGTTTCTCCTAATTAAACCTTCAGATTAGCAAATTTCAGGAAATTAAACTACGGCCCTTTCGCCCCTGCTCTCTGGGTGGCCACCGTCCTGAGCCTGTGTTTCTTAGGGTAGGGATTAGCCATCAGGTTAGAAAACAGAAGGACCTGTCCCTAACAGCCTCCAGAGTAACCGGACTCCCAAACCCCTCTAAAAACACCAGCAAACTAAGGTGGTTTTATGTTTATCGGGCATTTTGCTTAAGTGAGTAAACGTAGGCAACAATTAGGTTGTGTTTGGGTCCAAACAGTTGTGACGAGAGGCGGGAGTTTGGACGAGGAAGATACCTTATTTTGGTCGTGGACACTTCGGGACAGAGAGAACTGAGCAGTCCCCAAAGTTAAGGCCCTTTCAAGTAACATCAAATACCTGTTTAACAACCCCTAGTTTACAGAGCGTTCCCACCTGCGTCCCTGCATAGGGCCCCACGCCATCGCTCTCAGAGGAACCTCTTTTTCTAAATTTACCCTGAGGGGATTGAGCGTCGGAGAAATGAAGTCGAACCCAGGCCGCTGGCCCCGGTCAAGGGGAAGCAAAGCGTATGCTCTTTTCCGCATCAGTCTTCACAGTCAGAGCACATCCCAGAGGCCCTGGATGCCCGAGAACAGAGACAGAGGTCAAAGAAGTTCAAAAACAGGAGGGTGAAGGTCGTCTCAGATACAAGTTCGCCAGCCTAGTAGTATTGTCCTGGGATCAGCATGCAGCAGCTGCCGGGAATTCAAGGACAGTCGACTTCTTTCAGCTCCCGTCACGGGCACTGCAGGTGGTTCCCGCTCTGAGTCATCATATTCCATCTCTACATGATTAAATGCCACTTCTCTTCTATAAAATTTGCTCCTGGATGAACCAAAGATGTATTTCCAGGCACTCACGGGTGTGAAGGGGAAGAAATCAGGTCCCTCGGTAGATGCAAACATGGACCATAAACCATGGAGCCATTAGGTCAGCTGGCGTTTGGCCTCCTGCTAATCATTCACTTATTCCATACAGAGCCAGCGAGGGCTGGGACCGTGTTAGGCGCTGAGGTCACAAAGAAAAGGATGCAGCCTCTGACCTCCCAAAGCTCATACTCCGGCTGCGGAGAAAAGCATGGACAATGCCACATGGAAGTTAAAATAAAGGCATTCACGGGAGGGCACGGGCGGGCAGAGAAGCCCTTCAATCAGACTTCTAGTCGTTTTTGAAATGGCTATTTCGCTGCGATGCATTTACATACATGCACATCAATGATCCCCACTTGGTTTGTGTGTCTCTGTATATGTGGTGTGTAGCTTGACTCTGAGCTGCCTCCTGATTTGTAAACAAAACCACATCCCCAAGTTTGTTCAAATAGAAAAAGCCTCCTGGAGAATGTAAATTAGAATTGTTGCATTGGGCTTGGGGCAAGTGGCTTAATTCAATGGGGTTGGGTTATCTATATTTATAGGGGACTTGATAAGCCCTGCTGATAATGGCGTTTTTAAAAGCCTTGGACAAATTGATGAAAGGAATGCTTTTATTTTTAGCCAAACAGATGTTTAGTTTCTGCGTTATAACCATCTCTTAAAACATTACAATCACAAGGACGCTGTAACTACCCAGGAATTCTGCCAAGCTAGCAAAGTCTTTCAAATGAGGCTGAAAACGACTGAGAAAATAGGGTATTTCCGTCCGTGTGTCCTGTGTCCATAAAACTCTTGGTCACAAATTATATTCATCTGAAAATCCATGTTGTTCCACTTGAGAGTTTTAGGCCAAGAAGCTCCATCCATTGGTTAATAACTTTCTTTCTTCCTATTTGAGAAAATATCCTGGGAGTGTGTGAGTGCTCAGATCATTGTGATCTATTGAAAAACTCATGAGTTTAAGAACCTCCGGTTGTTAGAATGAAGAAATGTCTAATACAGTATTTATTTTTATATCATGGCTTTCAGTGCATATATAAGTTTAAAGAATTTCAAGTCAAATCTTATGCTAATTCAAAACCTAAATAAATGGTGTAAATAAAAAAGCATAGGCCCAACACAAACAGTGAGACAGAGACGAGCCTCAATTCTTTTAGGCCGTCCGTCCGTCTGTCATCCATCATTCAGTTATTGAGAACCTAACTTTTCACCAGGGGCTTCTGTAGATACCAAGGTGAAAAAGACATAGTATGTCGCCTCCAAAAACATACACTCTCGTGATAAAGGAAGGTGGTGTGGGTGTGGGAGCAAACGAACACGAGGCGCTCAGACCCACCCTAGGCTGCGCAGAGCCACTGAGACCCGTCAGCCCAGAGAGAACCCACCCAGGCAGGTGACGGATGTGTATTTCCATTTCAGTTTGACATGCATTCCCGTCGTTGTGACACAAATTTATTTTATTAACTTTTGTGTTGGATGGGCTAATCTGGGCATTGGTTGAAGTCATTATATACATGTGATCTAGAAGTAGGGAGCATGATAAAATATGGATGATAGAATAAATAGGATGAAGGATCACGTATTCAACATTTGTTAAAAAAAAAAAAAAAAAAAAAAGATTTGAAAAGGGGAATTCCATCCTAAAAGGGAGCAGTGACTGCAAAACCAGGAGCACGTTCGTGGAGATTCGGTGGCGTCTGCCCGACGCTGACAACCTGATTCACGGCGCCTGCTCTCTGTTCAGATTACTCCTTTAGGGGGGATCTGACGGTGATGTCTCACGGATGTGTCGCCACTTTCAAAGCTGCTCGCTGGCATTTCAGTAAAGTGGAAAGCAGCCCCGGCATTTTGGATTAATGGTCCCCAGGTCTGCCCTGCCAGACACCTCATTAAGCAGGAAGCCTCAGTGGAATAACATGGCAAAGCAATTTTCAATAGGAGTTTGATTCACAACATGGCGATTTTTGTAAATAATATTCTGGGAAGTCTTCTGTGTTTTTTATGGATTTAATTTCACTGCTGGAGTTGTGTGCCTCTCCTGTCTACTGTGCCCGGGGAACGTCCCCCTGACACTACTCATCGCTCCGTTTTCCAAAGAGAAGGGGCCGTAAATCAGCGTCGGCAGCCATCCCTAATTCACAGGAGCCTGCGAGGAAATGACCTAAGGAAACACTGGATGTTCATGATGTTCCCATATAAATATTCTGATACATGAAATGCAACTTCCTCCCTAATGTGGCCAAGCTTTTAACAGTAACATCGTAGCCCTTCCTTTAAATCTCACACGATTATAACGTCTCCGTATGTTACAGTTGTGATTCTTCTGGTAGCAGTGGACCCCTGAGAGCAGGGCGTGTGTCGTCTTCATTGTATATTCTTTGTATCCGGCCATGAGTCCTTGATTAATGTTTCTGAAGGTGTGAACGGCATGACTTACCAATATTGGATACTTGCCGACGCCTAATGATTTGTGCGTAAACGTGGCTTTCGGGGGGATTGTCTGCGTCTCACGTTCTTGCTGAAACGGAATGAAGACGCCCCTGGGTGGCTCTCTTCTCTGTCTGGACCGCCTCGGCCTGCTCTGTGGTCTCGCCTCGAACTGCAGAAAGAGCTTTCTTACAACTCGGTTGACCCAAGTCACATTTCACAACCCCTCCGCGTGTCCGACGTCACTCCCCCGGGGCTCTCCCGGGCACTCGATCTGGTCGTGTCACACCCACGCCCAGCATTCCTCAGCGTCTGCCTTCGCTCCAGCCTGGAGTCCAGTGTGATTTCACCCAGCCTGAGATCGGGGGGAGGTGGTGGTCCCGGCCCTTCCTTTCTCTCCCCCGAGTGCCCCACCTGAGGTTCATTAGGCGCCGCTGAGTAAACGCCGCCGGTGACTGGAGAGATGAAGGCCGCCCTGCGCTCCCCGGGGCCTACCTGTGGGCAGGTGAGTCAGGCCACAGAAGTTTCTCATTGAGATGGAAGCTTTAGGAAAGCATTTCCCACGCCTGCTCGTTCATAACAGTTACCTGAGGTGTGTTTTTAAAATAAAGATTTCTGGAGTCGGAATTTCCAAAGGAACCCTTGAGAGTCTTTATTTTTTAAATAATTGCTGGAATCGACTCTCCGGTTCAGGCAGGTCGGGAACGGTCTCTTGGAGAAGCAGCTGGTCCGTGGAGACGAGACGGCGCCTCGATGTTCAGTGATTCTCTGCAGCACTGTTCCCACCCCCCCAAAAATATTATGCTGCAGTCACACAATCAAACTGCTACATCTCACCAGGAAATTCTTTAAAGACAAAAGCCTGCGGATTAAGTGAAGGACAAGAAAGGATCCCACTGAGATACGTTCAGCTTAGAACAGATCTCCGCACAAACAAAAACGGAAACAAAATTATAAGTATGAGGTTTTTGTGGTTTTTAGTAAAACAGTTTTATAGGTGTGGATGCTTTGGGAAATAAAAGAATTTCCAACAAGTGCCAAGAACGTCGTGGTGGCCTCAGGGGGGTGTTTTTCCAAAGACCAGAAGAAACAGACTGGTCGCTAAACAGGGATTAAGAAGCAGAGACGCTTACGTGGACATAGACCCCCAAAATGCACACGGACAACCTTCTTTTTCGTTCTAAAATTCCACGTATAGTTGCAAAACTAAAACCTGGAGAAAACAGTGTGTATTGGCAGCCGCCTAAATGTCCACGGAGCGATGCCCTTGACCTATGAAAGTGAAAAGCCAGGATACCGAAACAAACAGCCTTTCTGTCTTATTTATCGGCGGTAAGGGGACGTCCCCGCGTCACCAGCCGCAAGCCGGAGGGAGGCAGAGCATTTACGGGTCTCCTTTGCCGCTCGCAGGTCCCTGGGATCCTCCAAAAAGGACTTCCTCAGACGCAAGCCCATTTTAAAATCAGGTCGATCAAAAAGAGAAGGTGCCTCTCTCCCTCCCAGGGGTTGTCCGGGCCCCACGTTGCCGTATTTATCGCTGTAATTAGGATGATCCCCACCCTGCCACGCGCAGAACCATGCGCAGAACCACGCGCCGGGTGCACTCGGCCTGCAGAGGCCCCGAGAGGACGTCACCACTCTGGCTCACCCCCGGCGTCCGCAGGCACCAGGGTGCCTCTGCCAGCCAGTGTTTTATCTGAAAGAAATAGTAAAATTATGACGGGTCTTGGGGTTTTTTTAGCCTAAATTTTAGCAGGAGGCAGCTCTGCATTTTGTATCTCAGCTTTTTATTAGGCGGTTTCCCGGGTCTCCCACGGCTGACTGCGAAGACCAGAGAGAAGCACCGGAGCTTTATGTTTCAGGTCCCTGCCGTGAGCCGATGTGGCTCTACCCACAGGGACCTGGGTTTTTCCTTTGACCTGGCGTTTTCCAAAATTCCAGGAAAAATTAAAAAAAAAAAAAATTGTGGTTCAAAGTAGCAACTTAAATTTCTGAGTGATTTTTCTTGAGGTATTTATGAGTGGCTTTGGGGAAAGCTTCAGGGGGCTTACCTATGCAACTCGATTTAGTTTAAATGTCCTTTAGTTTTTGTTTAAAATATAATGCTTCCCACCTGACGTGGGGATAATATTGACAATCTCTAGAACGAATGGAGCATGCCCACCAGTTCAACTTTAGCAAGAAATGTCTTTAAAGGGATTAGAGAGGTGAGAGAGAGGGGAGAAAGACAGACGGAGTTTCCCGGTTCCCTCTGTGTGCTCGAACTGGAACGGTCCTTCCTCTCTAGAAATTGCTACATGTAGCTCTCGCCTCTCCTGCTACAATGAAACTTCATTTTCTTCTTTTATGTTGGAGGGCAGCGGGCCCCAGGGGCGTAAGAGAAGTTAAAGAATAACCAGTCCTCCGACCACGAGCGGGAAGTGTCGACACGGCTATGAAATGAAAGCTATTCAACTTGTTCCACGGCCCCTGCACTTTGGAAACAGCGCCCAGCGTGGGAAATGAAAACCAAAAGGAGCTGCTCTGTTTTCCAGAGGGGAAGGATCATGAGTCTGTCTCCCCAGGATAGATGGCGGCGATTGTGTTTCTCTCAAAAGCTTTTAAAAACAAAAAGTGTTTAAACTACGTTGTTGGTGATCATCATGGTCTCAGTAGCCTGGGACACCTAAGCCGCGGGTCCCCGCGCTCGTGTGGGCGCTTCGCAGTCCCCCGTGTGTTTCCCGGCACCGTCCGGCTCCGACCTCCGGAGACAGCCTATTGCGACGTGTCCGCCCGAGGCCTGGCCTCATCTACTGGAGACTGAGCTCGTGTATCAGGAAAACCCTTTGAGCTTCTGTGACCTTAAAGCCCGTGTGAAATTGGATCCCAATTACAGAAAAACGCCCAGCCTCTAACTGTTTGTCCCAGACTTCGTAATGGAAGCTCTTGCACCTGAAATGACTTCGAGAAGACTGTTCGACTTCAGATCTTTCCCGAGGAACTTAGTGAAGTGCATCTGAAGTTTCCTATACTCATAGAAGTCCTAGGAAGTTCTGGAAAGTGTTGGTTGTAAAATACGTGTCCCCTGATTGCACCCTGTGCTTTGTGCTTCAAATGGATACACGCTTGGGTTCTCATCTTGAGGGGACGTGATGGATCCATTTCCCTCATCATAGAGGACATGAAACTGTCGACGAACTATTTCTAACATACTTATAACATTGTCAGTGATCCTCAGTAACGTGTGAAATTGACCCAATATATTCGCTATTTATTGTTTTATTGCCAACATTGAATTGATATAAACCTAGCAACAATGTCTAGAAATTATTAAATACAAGAAATAGACACTATCATTATTCTACAGCATTTACAGAAACGTATTATTTAGAAATAATTCTTTCTTTCAGATTTTTCCAAATTAGTAATTTAATAAATCCTGAGCACTAGTTGATTCGGGGGCAAGGTCTTTCACAAATTGATTTGATATAACTTATGCCATTTCTGAATTATCATTCCTCTTGTAACAGTCTCTTATCACATGCTAATTAAACCTGTTTTCTAACTCTGTCAAATAGACTTTGCCGGGTTTTTTTTAGATTCTTGATTTAACTATCAGCTATTACAACACTGCCTTTTCTGTGAGTGGGGCAGGTCCTAGGCTTTCTTTATAATTTAACAACCAATTTGAATGAATGTATTTTGGCATCATGTGGAATTAGTCTAAATGATCTTTTGTTAAGGTGAGTTCACTTTAAATAATAAAATTTAATTTCAGAAATATACCTCCATTCACCCATTTAATTAACTGACACCAATAGCCCAGTATATGGACTAATAAGTGAGCTATTATTCATTTGAAAGTAGAAAAGTCACCATGATCTCTTGCTCTGGTTATCAGTGATGCTGTTATATGTTCTTATCAGTTTCTATAAAGTTATAAAAGGCCAAGTAACACTACAGATGGAGCTTTTTTAGACAATCACACACGTTCCTTCCAAACCATTCAGCAGCTACTCAGAAAACTGCTACGTTAATGGGATATCGCTTCTCAATGACAATTATTACTGTTACATCTAAAAAGTATTGCCTGCCTCTGGTTGCCTACTGAAGAACCTTCTTCTATAAATTTGTGAGTATATTTTAATAGGAAGCCCGTATTTTAAAGGCACCAAGGCAAAGGAGGTGCTCTCCTGGTCTATGGCTTTGGGCAGTTCTTTCCTTCTACCCCAGGAGAGGTCGTTGGCTTGGGGGTCAAGTCCAAAGCACGTGCCGTGTGACATTCCCAGGGCTGTGTGGCCCTGAGCGGCGCCTGGAGGTCTAGTTACACATTCACTTGTGAGAAGTGCTAGTCAGGGACCCCACCCTCCGCCGGGGGCCCTTAAGGCCGCCAGGGCTCCCCCTGGCCGATGAGGGGTCTGCATTTAAACAACACTCGATGCCACGTGCTGGCTGAGGAATTGACACTTTCCCGAAATTGGAAACGCAGATGACATAAGTGCGGTGGGACCAGCACTTTAAAACATGAGTAGTGGGAATGAATTAATAATCTCTCTCAAAACCGATCTGGCAAAAGGCATCAGGAACCTTAAAATATTTGTATCATCTGAGGCAGTAAATTCTATTTCTGAGGATCTGTCATAAGGAAAATATCAAATAGACTGACAGTGGCATCTGTAATATTAAAATAGGGGACTGTCGATGGCCAGGTCGTTCAGTTGGTTAGAGTGTTGTCCAGAAACACCAAGGTTGCCAGTCTGACCCCCGGTCAGGGCACATACAGGAACCGACCAGTGATGCAGAAATAAGTGGAGCAAGAAATCGATGTTTCTCTCTCTCCCTCTCCCCCACCTCTCTCTCTGAAATGAATTAATAAATAAAAATTTTAAAAAATAAAATAAAATAATAGGGGACTAACTTAAACATCCAACAAAATAAAACAGGATAAATCAATTATAATGCAACCATCTGAGGAAAATAGGTTATAAATAGTTAAAATTACAAGATTGTTCATAGTATGGAAAATGCTTTTAGATAAATGAAAACCGACAATGAAAATACAACTATTTTAAAAGGATAACAGAGATTTACGAGGACTCGTATCTGCGTGGCTGAGCCTGTCCTTACCTCCGTACTCACTTATCTGTCTTTCTAACTGCGTTTGAAGTGACAGCCTTTAAGGAGATAAAGAAATAGCCTGTCTGTTCTTTAAAATACTTTTACACATTTTCAAAATTGCATGTCATTAGGTGAAATTATTTCTATAGTCACAGGAATCATATTTAAAAAACAGACTGAGCCCCTGGTAGTGGAGGGAAAGGGGGACATCAGGTGATGTGTCTCCGTCCGACAAGCCCAGAAACGCTATCGGACGGTCCCCACACACTGAAGCCCCAGGCGTGACAGGCTGGGGGATACTGACAACTCGCTTGTGCAATTATCAGTAACGAAGGCACTGCCTTGATGTGTAGTAAAATTTCCAATCCTTCCCTTTTCCCAAGGATCAGACACGAAGAGTAAGTTGAGAGTTTTTCTAAAATCTCAAAGAAGGTGTAAAAATAACTAAGGCATAATTAGAAAGTCATACAGAACAAGACCTTGAGAGCTCACCAAACATACCAGGCCCTTATTTATTGTTTTCCTGTGAAGATCATTTTAATGTATACTTTAAGTGCCATTTTACCAACTATATTGACTTTGGAGAACTTGAATGTATGGTGCTAGCCACTGTGTTTTGTTAAGATGCCACCACCCGGGTAACTACAGAATCGGGGGGTAACGGTCTCAGGGAAGAATGGCGTGGAAGTCGGGGTCACGGGTGGTCGCCCCGTGAGAGGTCTGTGGAGGAACCACGGCGCTGTGACGTGGCTTCTGTCCACGGTAAACACCACAGCGAGCACCAGGTCAGCACTTTTTCGTTGAATAAATGTAGGTGTGGAGACTGGTTACGAATGAACTTCGTTGAGTTCACGTGTGTGAAGCGTCGGCACCGGGCCCCGCGGCTCAGTGTCCGCACGTCATGGGAACGAGCTGAGGCGTGTGGGCCGAATGGATGAATCATATGCGTCTGTGGACCTGCCCCCCGGCCCCACTCACCCCGTTTACCCCTCAGCGGGGAGCGAAGTTGAAATTCAGGTCTGCGGCCTGGCCTGGGAAACCTCACGTTAGAAACAACACAAAACAGGCCAAAGCCTAGTTACCAGTGTACAGCCCAGGGATGCTGTGTCCGTTTCAACAAGATTTTTAAATACTCGAGTAAAGTAAACTCAAAGAGCAGGCAAAATACTACGGTGTTTAGTGACCCCCAAGTCTCAGGAAAGTGGGAATTCTTGTATGTGCCTAAATAGTAGCCCTGTAAGAGGTTTCCGCGATCCCCGTGAAATTACCGGGAGGCGGCCCCCGTTGTGCCCCTGGGAGCTGCAGCGCGACGAACGTGTGTGACCAACGCAAGTGTCGTTCTCGCCACAGCGGCGGGGCTCTCATCGCCTGCGGCTGCTGCACTTTTAAAGGATGCTCAGCGACGGGACCCGTAGCTCTCGTGTGGCGACGTCCATACTGGGGAAAGAGTCACGTCTGTCCAGAGTTAGGGGGGAAATCTGGTTTTAAATGGACTGATGCTCATTAATTGTTTATGAAGATAGTTAAACATCCCTGAGCCCGTCTTCTGAGGAAATCACTCGCAGACGCGCGGGGAACGAGGCGTCACCGGTGGGACGCTTTGTGGTTCGAGTGGCGTGTGCTTCACACGGTGGTTTTACGGACAGAAGGACTGGACGGTCTTACGGACAGAAGGACTGGATGGTCTTACGGACAGAAGGACTGGACGGTCTTACGGACAGAAGGACTGGACGGTCTTACGGACAGAAGGGACTGGACGGTCTTACGGACAGAAGGACTGGACGGTCTTACGGACAGAAGGGACTGGACGGTCTTACGGACAGAAGGACTGGACGGTCTTACGGACAGAAGGACTGGACGGTTTTACGGACAGAAGGACTGGATGGTTTTACGGACAGAAGGACTGGACGGTGCACTTGGCCTCGGGTAGGATTCCCGCCAGGAAGCTACGTCGGAAGCTAGGACCTTGACGGCGTCACGTGGGCTGATTGGAAGATGACTTTGTATCTGTTTGAACCTAATTGTAAAGTATCGAACCTCCCGATAATACTAAGTATGAGTTTCATTGAAAACTACAAACGCAAAGCAATTGAAAATACTGATCATTAAAAAAAAAAAAGGGATAGGGTTGGAGGAAGGAAATGAGAAATTGTTTTATTTCTCAGTCAATATGCCGTTGCTGATGAAAGAAAAATATGCAGTTGTGTTGCCTGCCGCAGGAGGGGGCACGAGGCGCCGGGGGAGCGGCCGGCCCCTGGACCACGGAAAGGGCCGCGTTAAAAATGCAATAGGGTGATACGGTGGTTTTTCAGTGCTATGCAAATGCTCTGGACATTGTAAACTCAAAGACAAGCAGCATCAGCAGTTAGTGACAGTCTTAAATTTGCTAAAAATCAATACGAGGGCAGGAAAATGCAATTTTCTCAAACCAGGCTCTAACTTCCAGGGAGCTGAACCGTTCCTGACTCAACGCAGAGATTTCTTAACAGGACGTGAGGAAGTGAATTTAACATCATCTCCCTTTGTTAGCGGCTGAGCAGCACCCACGGCAAGCGCTTTGAAGGCGTCTGTTATATATTCACTAGCTCGAGAGCGTCTATATACATATTTCATGTTCTGTCGCAGGCGTGAGTCGTGTTACGGTCTAATTATTATTTGTTTTTCTCCTAATGACCAGTCAGAGGCCAGCACTCAGGGTCCCATGAAAAACAACCATTTCACGTCGCGTCCAGTCACTCAGCGGGCGTCCTGCTCCCGCTCCCTCGGAGGGGAAGATTTAAATACCGTCTGGAGGGTTCCTTTGTAAGTGGAGGGCTCTTTTTTTATGTTTTGTTGTGATTTTGCCACTTTAGAGGAAATATTGTTCCGTTAAAGGGTCACCAATCACACCAGGATTTCATCAGTGCCACGTACTTGATCCACAGACCTCCTAACGGGTGGGTGACAGTCAAGGCTCCCGGGCACTTAATTCAAACACAGAACTTAAGAATCATGAGCACACGGGTGAGGCAGGAGAAGGTATAACTTGTGTGCGTGAAGCAGGGCCTGGGTGACCATCTTTTTTATTTTTTTTCTTTCTTCCTCATGAGAGATTGATGTAAAGATCTTTTCTGAGGGAGGCGTATTTGATAGTTGTGGTCACTTTTTTGGTTCCCGGCGTGGTCATAAAATTTAAAAAAATCGCTCAATAAAATACAATTTCCCTTTTCTCTTGTGTCCGGTCGTCTCCCTTTCCCTTCAAATGCCGCTGTTTGCTTAAAGTTTCTTTCAAGAGCAAAGACCATGGTTAAAAAAAAAAACAAAAACAAACACAAACAAGAAAAAAAAGGACCGTTTCTGAAGATCCAAGAGGCTTTTTAAGTATGGGATTGAAGCCTTGCTTCTAAGTGTGGCTTCTAAAATAGGCTCTCTTGAAATAACAACAATAAAAATAAATCGCAGCAAATTTTATTTCAACAACGGAGTAGGCTTCCTCCAGGCACCCTTCGCGCCTCTGTCATCTCCCCCCAGACGTCCCCTGCCCGTGAGGCCTCTCGCGTCCCCCGGCGCCCTCGACGTGCGCAGGTGTTGGTATTTATTCCGCGCTCTTCTCCTTATTGCCCACGTATTTGGCGACGACGCCGCGTCAGGCCCTCTCTCAGCTGACGGTGCGCACAGCCCTTTATTTGGGAATCCGTGTCGAGCGCCATAATGAACAGCGGCGATGCCGAGGGCGCAAATCAGCAGCCCCGGGTGCCAGGGAAAATGGTTCTGCAACGTTCTCCTCACTTCCATCACCCGCGTGTTAATTCTACCTGCTTTCCAAAGCCCAATTATTGAGGCGATGCTGGCTCTGTGGTCCCGGGATGCATGAATTATTCGTGTTCCTTGACATTTTAAAACCCCTAAGCCTGCAGCCCAGAGCTCGGCGTCCCGTTAGCTACTGCGAGCATCAGGAGGCAGGCGAGTTCTTGATCAATGATTGCTCGGCAATTCAGACGTGTCAGGTTCTCTGGTGGGTTTACATAAAAGGATCTTGGTTGTTATTTCTGGACTTTATAAGACACTGTCTAAAAAATGTGTAAAGCACTGTTGTGTAGCCTGTGCCTCAAGCACATCTATCGTGACGTTTCTGAAGAAACCACTTGCTTTTCTATCATTTTTAAATAATAAAACAATAGTACTTACTCCAAGGTGGTTATTATTAGATTTTAGTGCCCTTCTCTGAAAGCATCTCGATGAAATATAACAGCACCACATCATACATAATTGAAAATGTCTGAATATTTATTATGCAAAAAGCCCACCTGATTAAAAACAATAATGAAAATGCTTGAGTTCCAGGAAGGTAGAGCATGTATCTGAGTCGTCAGCTTCTCAGGAGCAGCACAGCGATTCTTAGTAGCTGAGACTCTAAGTGGCTATTTGCTTGTCATGGGAAGATACAAGCGTTGGATGCGATAAAAGATAAAAACACAAATATCAAAGACATATACTTTTTTCCCCCCAAAGACTTGCGGTCCTTTTATTTGTATTTGAATTGTCAATATATCTTTCAGTGCGAGAAGATGTTCACTGAGCCCAAATCCGGAATCTCTAGGCAAGTCGGGTAATGCGTCTGTGCTGAAGGCTTCACGTTGTTAAAGAATCACCGTGGAAATAGAGTTCGTTTCATTTTTCTCCCTTTAATATACGCTTAGCCTGCCTCTCAGCAGGAAGCCCTTTAAATTAGGACGCCTGTAATGAAGCTCAGCACAATTAAGTGCCTGTTAGTCTCTCACACCAGGTCTACACTGCCAGGTATGTTGCTAACTGGTCGGTTTGGAAACTTGCCTCACACGGACCGACTCCCAACTCATCAAAGGATGTAACCCCAAAGCCCGGTGATTAGTCCAGTGATCCTTGCAGGAGACACATTTTCCACCGTTCTATTGTCAAACCCAATGGCCCATTTAAAGCCCTTGTTTCAGCTTCTCTCTGAAGCATCTGACTCTCCGGGACAATTCTCTACATCGCAAAATGCTCTTATCCCGTTCCCTGACCCAGTCGTTGTCAGCTTCCTTCCTGGGCCCCTTCCCACTTCCCATTCCTTAGATTTTAGTGTTTGGTGCTGTTTGCATTTATTTACCTAAAACACGTGTATGAGGTGGTGATGCTTGCTGCAGTGTGAGCATTTCTGAGGGATCCGAAAGTGCCGACGACAAAGGCACCGTTCTGAAGACCTTGGCCTTGGAAGGTGAAGGAGCATGTAGCCTATCACTGACCTGGACAGTGCCAGTGCTTCTCTCCTGCCCGCATTCTGCCTAAGCAATGGGTCCTCCCGCGGCGACCACAGGGTGTCCCGACCCCCCCGACGCTTCTGACCTACAGCTGTGCCTCCAGCTTCCCACTGGATGGACCTCTCTTGGGGTGTCCTCCAGACACTCAAACTCAGTGTGTCAAACGTGGCATTGTCTCTGCACCGATGTGCCTTTAACCTCCACAAACAAAACAAATCATTGTTTATCTCCTGGATTCTCAGTCTTCAGTGCTGCCATTTGTGTTAACACTTTCCCAGTCTCATAACCTCCAAGTCACCCTGGACTGGTGCTTTCTAGTTCCTCTATTATAGTGAATCTGTTGTGTGTGTTTTTTGTGTGTTTTTTTTTTTTTTAAAGTCTGCTCATGTTCCTCAGAAATGGCTTCAGGATATCAGTCCTCACCGTCACCTTCCACCTGGGTAAATCGCAATCGTTTCACATCCTGTTTCCCTGCCATGTAGAGCAGTGGAATATACAGGGCTTTGGAATCTTCCAGAATCATTAAAAGCACAGTCGGCACTGACCGGCTGTGTGATCTTGGGTAGCTAACTACTCTAAGCATCTGTTTTCTCATGTGTGGCATGAAGAACCTGAGCATTTCAAGTTCACTGAGAAAATTAATGTATAAGACACTCATCCCAGACGAGACCGTAAGAATTAGCTTCCTCTAGAAATTCATATTCTCCTATTGAGAAGCTTCAGTGACTTCACATTGTTGCAAATCAACGGGTCTATTGACTCTCGTTTACTTGTCCAACCTCGTGTCCTGCCCCTGCACTCCTGGACCCTGTTGATTAATTTGCACCAAACTTCTCCCCCTGCTGAGCTCTCCACCCCTGTGAACGCTCCGAGTCTTCCCCACACAGTCCCTGCCCCCTCGTTGGAAAGATCTTCTTGTCTGGTGGTAAAACTCCTACTCATCTGCAAGACCCAGGTCCCGTGGGACGTCTGAAAGTCTTCCCCGACTCATCCAAGAAGGCGGCTGCCCCATCCCCCGTGCTCCTGCATCACTTCGTCTGCAAACATGAGAGTGTCCCCACCCCTTGTGACTTTTCCTACGTGGGCTTCAGTTTCCTGACCAGCAGGAAGGACAGTGGTAATGTCGGCGGAGTGCTCGCTGTGTGGACGGCGTTGTGCTGGGCCCTCACCATGCTCACCTCACTGGGACCTCGCCGCACCACGATGGGGTAGATGCTGTTTTATTCCCATTCTGCAGATGAGCAAACTGAAGCTGAAGAAGTTTGCAGTTAGCCCCAGAGGAACCACTGATGGTTCATGAGCCAGACGGACCCTAACTTCAGAGTCCATGGTTTTAAACATTGTTTACATAGAATGATTTATACTAAATGTCATGTTGATTTACAAACTCCTTGGAGAGTATGATAAAAAAATAAGAGAAGAAATGCCATTGCAGAGATACCAGGTGACTCACGGATCCTCTGAAATCCTTCTGTGGACACGGAGGGATCCAATGACCTGAAGACAAGACCCCTTTCCCTCAGCTCAAGCTTTTTATTCTATGATCTGATGAACAGGTATCCCCAGCCTTTTTATTTTTAAATAAAATCCACATTTCAAGTGAAAGCCTTCAGTTAGCTCCATAATGTTGCCTCTAAGGAACTGCACACCCTTTAAGGTTCCGTGGAACGACGTTTGGAAAACACTGGGTATGGTGGCAACGCGTCCAGTTCTTCGGGAAATGTCTGTTTCCCCTCACGTTGGAGAGCAAGCCCGTTAGGAGCCGCGCCCCACATCACTCCCCCCCGCCGTCAGGTCTTTTAAGCGTCGTCTATACCGTCAAGATTTTATCTGAATGTTTTAATGAGCTTGGGATCTTTTCTTTTTCATTACCAAGTGCGTGTGCGTTTTATTTACGGGTAGAACAGCCCGGGATTTTAGAGAAAAGCGAAGTGTGCCCACAACAAAGGAAGGTAGGCAGGGCAGATCCCTTTTATCTGACACCTGAGCGGCGCTGGCAAACAGCTCACAGGCATGTAAATGTGTCCGTCCGCATTGCCGAGACCACCCCCGGACGCGCTTGGATCAGCGCTCCAATGTGCTCATTGCAAATTCATCACGGCGCGAGACGCGCGGGGCCGCGTTCTCTCTGGGCAGCGGAGATGGCAAATTGGCTGCCAGTGGTCTGAACTGGTCCCTAAATGTGTTGTTTGTCCCGCATAATATTTTTTAAAAATTTAAGCCAGTATTAAAACACCAGGGTATTTGTTTGTTTTTCCGTGAATCTCTGGGTTTCTGGCTTCTTTTGAAACGTTGGAAGCCCTCACAACGCCGGGCCCGCGTTCTCACATGGTGACGACCGGCCAGGACGCAACAGCAGCTGCTTGCTCCACGCGGGACTCGGGACTCGTGCTTCCCAGGTCCCCACAGCCCCCAGCGAGACCCACTTCTCACATTTACGAACCTGCCTCCCCCCTGCTGGCACTCAGCATCCTAGAAGACTGGCCTGGAAACTTGACTGGTTTTTAGGAAACCTGTTTTCAATCGTCGTCATGGGTCGTAATCAAGGCAGGAAGAAATGGCCTCTTCTAAAGTGCAGGTTGGAGACACCTCGCTCCTGCGCAGTCCCTGAGGGTGCCGCTAGGACTCCCGGGAGTGGTGTAAATAGAATAATCTCACATTTAATTATTTGGGTTCACACCAGTCTGACTAAGGAGAAACCAAAGATGAAACCCAGCCTCCCGGTCAAAGGCAGACGGGTTGTCAGGTAGTTGTCAGGGAGCCTGGAACCCCGGGGAGCTCTGATGAGCCTGAAATCACATCCGAAGCCTAGTATTAGTTCAGCTAACGAGACATCCACAGTCAGGCCTTGTCTTTAACAGCCACTGTCTGTAAGGAGGACCAATTTTCTTAGCATTATCTACTGGTATTTTTTAAATTTGCGTATCGCCTTGTAAATTAGAAACAATAATATAAACAAGCAGAACATAAGTGGGTAACGCTAGTTTGTCAGATTTTACAAGTTTTGGTTTCCTCTCTGATGACGATGGTTATCTTTTAAATGGTCCAATAGGTTATAGTAAGTAGATTATAGCTATTTAAATCCCTACAGTCCAAAAGGGCCTTGGAGGAAGATTTCTTTCAAGAAAAAGAAAATTAACTATGATGGTTTAACTGTTTGTATTGGCTAATAAATATCACACGACATTGCCATCCCTAGTGCTCTGCTGAGTCTTAGGCCAGAGCGTGTGCTGCAGGACTGATTTGATTTAGGGGGACTGCGAGCCCCTTAGTTTGTTGTGGAAAAACCAGCTCCTGTGTCTTCGATTGGTCACCCACCATTCAGAAGCTCTGCTAACATCAGAGCAGGTCGTTTCCCTGACCAGGCCCCTGTGCGCGCCCCCCTCAGGTCTCGCAGGCAGGTCCACTGTCGGGTGCTCGGCCTCCTGGGAGTACCGACAAGTGCAGCTCAGAAAGGAGGGTGACTGACTCGGGACTTTGCTTTCGGGTCCCGCGGTCCTTCAGACGGCCCATGAGATTTAGCGATTCTGTAAGTGGGCACCGGAGAAACAATTTCTAGGAAGACTCCAGAAAGGTGAGGGTTGTCATTTGTATTAGATCCTGACCTTTAATGGATTTACCATTTGAAATTGGACTCTTCATGAGCTGCCCCAAAAGTTTATGATATTTAAACACCATGATCCTTTTTTGAAGCTCAAAATTTGAAATGTTTTCAACTCTGGTGATTTGGAGAGACTCACGTAGCTAGTCGGTGAGTCTGGGTGTCGAGCTCTCTCCTTCTCTAACCATGTCTGCGTAAAAAAACCTCTCCCTTAGAATAATTTATTTTATTTTATTTTTAAAATATATTTTTTATTCATTTTAGAGAGGGAGAAGGGGAGAAGAAGAGAGAGAGAGACACATCAGTCAGCTGCCTCCTGCATGCCCCCTCCTGGGGACGGGGCCCTCAACCCAGGCGTGTGCCCGACCTTGAGTGGAACCCCGCCTTCTCGGTGGGTAGGCCGACACTCGGCCAACTGAGCCACACAGGCCCCGGCAGGCCATGGGCTTTTATTAGGGTGCATAGTGCATATCAAAGTGCCTGGAAGAGTCACAGTCACTGAATCTCTGATAAAGTTAGAGCCAGGTGGAGAAACATGCCCGTCTGGGAGAAGGGGGTGGGCTGAGATGGGCACCGTCCTGGGAGGGCGAGAAGGTGGGCGGCGGCCTGGCCCGTACCCCGCAGCACAGCATCCGTGTGAGTTACCGAGAGCCGACCGTACCCCGCCAGTGAGGAAAGGACAGCGGGTGAGACGGAACCTGCCTCAGATCCGGGGGTGCCGCGGCCTTCGGGGACCACACAACCGCCCGTGATTCTGGGCGACCAGGCCGCGCTTTGGGGGAACAGTCCAGCCAGACGCGCTGCTTATCCAGAGGAAAGAAAACAATGGTGTTTCCAGCGTCGGGAAATGCAGGTGAAATATCTCCTTGAGAGACCCGTAAAGTATAAAATCCAGGCGCATGTGTAACTTTCGTCGTCTCTGCAATCGGAAAGAAACTTGAACTGTTTGCCACCGATTCATCTCTGTAACGCTCTTCGGGCTCCTTCCTGCTTTCTTCTTATAACACTAAATAATATAGAGGCCAGGCCCAGGTGGGTTATTTCTTAACTTGATCACTGCTCTAATTAGGAAGGCCTGGTGACGCCAGATTCGACGTGGGAGAGCTATGTTTTTCTGATTCCCCTGCAAAGTTTTCCGTTTTTGCCGTTTCATGTCCATTGCTATCTTCTAACATAAACCAAACAGTCTTTATTATGTTGTTTTGTTTACAAAGGTTTCTTTTGATTTTTGTCTTAGCTCCTTTCTGAATTTTTATAAGTAAGATTCCAAGGCAAGTGGTGATTTTTAAAATCGGGGTTCTTTCATAATGACAGCATCTCCAAAAACAGGCCTCGGTGTTTGTTTTTGCCTAAGGATGTGACTTACATCTAGATTTTCCAGTTATAACCTGAGGGACCGGAAATGGGTGACATGAAATTATTTCAGGACCAAATACGATTATCTTTCTTCATTGATTGCTGTGATATGCAAAAGACCATATGAAGCCTGGGGACAACCAAAATTCATTAGAGACAAATCCCTGCTCTTCAGGCACTAGGAGTCAAGTCAAGGAGACTGACATGAGACTAGAAAAAAAGCCCGTATTTGAAAAATAATTATCGGGATGTATGTACAAGCAGAGAGGGGCAGGCACTGGGCTAGTGCGAGGGTCTGATGGACGCGGGGTGGAGATGATGTGGGTCCTGTAGGCGAGATGGGTGCAGACTGCAGCTAGAACACCCTGCAGAAGTCAGCCTGGCCTCCGACTCGCACGGGCTCGGTTATCCTTGGGCTTCTCTCTCTTTATGTATCACTGGCTGTACCCATTCCAAGCAGCTTCGTAATAAAATTCTTAGTGGGGGGAAAGTAACGAACACAGACGAAGAAAAACCGAAACATGCCCCTAAGCTCTCCGGTCTTGTGCACGCCCACCTCTGCGCCAGGGCCCCGCTGTCCCGGATGAGCTTGCCAGTGTCCCTGAACTTAGAGGAGCCGGTGCCGACGTCGGCCTCCAAGGTCAGAATCGTGCAGGACTGCAGGCCCGGCTGTGCCTGAGATTGCCCAAGACTTTTGACAATAAGTAGCAAATAAATCATCTATATTTTATGCAGACCAAAAAAAGAAAGAAAGACTCGCTGTAGACTCTATTAGATTAGAATTGTCCTGAAGGATGGGGCTGTGTGTAACCTAATATTATAATCCAAATAAATTACAAATATTAGCTCCTTAAATCACTTTTTTTTAAGTTCCTTTATTCCATTGACATTTTAAAAAGCAATTATGACTCGAGTCGTATAAAGTTGTGGGGTTTACACCATGAAGGAATAATAAAAAATACCTAAAGTATAGGGGTGTTTGCATTTTTATTAACTCTGATCTGAAAAAAATAAATTCAGTTGAAATTAACTCAGTGTATTTCAAGATATTCTGTATACTATGCCTATTCTGTTGAAGTTCTAAGACATTTGTCATGATTGTTACATCCTAAAGTGAATTATTTTAGATAATAATTTAGCAAAATCTAAGTAGCCGCTTCCTGTCAGTTAGCATAGTAGCTTTTAGCAGCCCATGTATCTTCTCTCACTTTTCTCTTAAGAAACAGGCGTCCCTCAACTATCTGTGTCTTTCTGTGTCCATATGGTGAAAGTGGCGAAAGTGCTCCCCGTTCGCTGTGTCCCCCGCTTGCACAGTCCGGCTGCAGTGCCATCTGGCCCGGCTCTCCCTCCAATCCCTCTTTGCTTTCTCCGTCTGCAGAATGGTAGCTGGACCGTCCAGCGGGTCTCCAGATGGCCCCTGGAGCGCCCTGTGCGGCATCCACCCACGATATCTGATGGGCTATTTAAAGTTCATCCGGGGTATCCACAAGTTCATTATTTGGTCATAAAACTATCAGACATTTTATTTGGAAAAATACCATAATCTTCGATTTTTGGAACGAAATCTTCCCGATGAGTTTAGGGAAGGAGACACGGAGACACATTCCTCCCTTTCTGAGAGCAGATGGCTACTGTTTTAGGGTTAGGTAGCCAGAATCGCTCCTATTTTTGAGCTCTTCTGGACTGGCTAAGATGACATTTTCCTGGAAACCCCGTGTGACACACAGACCATCTTTGTTCGGGGAAAGGTGACGACCCGAATCAGAAAGCGCGTGGAATTCACTTTCCGCTGCCCCGTGAGGCTGAGCCACAGACTCCGGGGATCAGGCGGAGGCGCGGGATCAGGCCCCGGGGGAACCACGACGGTGCGACGGGCAGGGACGGGGGAGACTGCGACGTCTGTGCGGGCGTGGGAATCGACGAACCTGCCGAAAGGACGTCCCGCCTCTTCCACCCCGCCTCCTGCCTCCCAGCCAAGACGTGCCGCATCCTTGGGGCATTGGGGGGCACCCAGACGCATTGGCGATGAGCTCAGCACTCAGCATTCTCCACCTCTCGCCGTGGTTCCAACAGGAGGGGGTAGAAAAAGGGTCTTTCCCCTCTCTCACACCAACTTCTGTTTGACGCTTAGCTGATTTTTTAAATCCTCAACTGAGGATATTTTTTCCATTGCTATTCAGAGAGAGTGGAAGGGAGAGAGAGAGAGAGACATCGACTCCTGCTCACGAGCTGACCAGGGCCAGGGGTCGAGCCTGCCCTCGGCCGGAATGGAACCTGGGCCCTTCCGCCCACAGGCTGACGCTCTGACCACTGAACCACACCGGCCAGGGCTGTGCTCAGCTGGTTTTGATTTTGCCTTGGTTACATTTCCCACTCTCTCTTCCCATTCATTCATTCACTTGCCCTTTTCTTTCACAGCTACGGAGCTACCAGAGATTCCTGAGAACAGGAAATTTGGAGGGGACCCTGGCGTGTTCGTGGAGGAAGAAGGTACGTGGACCAGTAACGACAATTAGGCGTGACGGGCAGTGTAAGGTATTCATAAGGAAAGCCCCCGAATGCGGCCCGGTGGGTCCAGGTCACCACGTCCCCGTGTTTTCCCGAATCACCGTTGGCGCGTAAATACCTGCTTAATTTTATCTTCCGCGCAAGGTTTGCTGAACACATGGCCAGTGACGTCGGCGCTGTGTCAGGGGAAGAGTTTCTAGCTGGCTTAAAACCTTAGCACGCGAAATACTCTGACTGGTGCTGGGGTGTCATTTTCCGCTGGCCTGCCCTGGGCGACGCGTGTATGGAAGGTTTCCGAGTCAATCATTCCCTCTCTCTTCGTGAATCTCACCTGGTGTCTTTTGGATAAAGGTTTATTTTATAACCTTGGGAATGGGACAAGTTAGCTTTGACGTTCGAGCTTTGGCTTTCAGGTTAGATCACCGCCTGTCTTCTTTTCTGTGAACTTTCTGCGACACTCTTGCTATCTTCGAGTTCTGCAAAATGCTGCTTGCCCTGGAATTTACTGTCTTCAAAGTGAATTTGGATTCTGGTACTTTGATCTCAGGAGAGATGTGTTAGCTCCCTAATAAGCCCTCCGTTAATTTCAACATTGATTTAAAATGACATTTAACTGATACCCATGTCATAGGATTGTACTTAATGGAGAATTAGGATTGTTGGAACTATTCTGACGACGGAGCGGGGCCTACTCCCAGGACTCGGCTAATGCTTCATAGAACACACTGGCTTATTTTATTTATTTTAGACCCGGTAGCATTGTCAGCTGGCAGGGAAGCAAAGTGAGTGGATTAATTCTATTCTGCATTTAACTCTTTTCACTTTGAACCAGTCCGTTAAGAGCATTTGGACATAAAAAACATTCAGAATAGTCCTAGAAAAGGCAAGTCCTTACATTATGTACAGAAAACCAATGTAACTGATGGCTCCCTTCTCTTTCACCGGGCGTGGCATTATGTAGACAGCTTGTGTCATTACGGTAATAATTATTTTATAAAATATTAATTTATTTTTGGTGGCGCAGTGTAAATATTTCCGAACAAAATAAAACACTCTCTAAGCAGCAGTGATGGGTCACATCGCGACAGGACACTTCAGCAAGTCGGTCTGTGAGATGATCCGGGTGTTTTTCTGAAACGATAGTTCACGTGAAAACATTTTCAGACGTTTTTGACAATTTTAGTCTTTTCCTGTCTTCCCCGTACAGTGTGTCTGTTTTGGAAATTAGATGCATTCATGGGGAATAGGAACAAATAAGTAAGAAGCAGTTACCGCTCCGGCGACCACAAAAGGGCCAGAATAAGTTTTCTATTCCACGGAAACACGTTCGTCTTTCTCATGAACCTCCTAGAGACAGAAAACCCGGTTAGAGGTCACTGCTCTGAGATGCCAGTTTCTTAAAAACATAATAGCCAGCAAAAAAATCGTTCCCGTATTAAGCACTTCACCCCTCCCCCCTCTTCAAGCTGTGGCTCAGGAGCAATTTCTTTATTTTTCTAAGTGACTACAACTTTTCAAAAATGCCCGTCTCTTCCACAAAGCTTTGTGCCGAGCTGGGTTTTCCCCGAGTCACGCTTGTTAATGAAACCGAAGGACAAGGCGGAGGAAGGGCTCCGGCGTGTTTGGCTGGGTCCCGGGGTCTCTGCCCTGGAGACGGCCTTGATTAGCGCAGTCTTCATACTGGCCGGTTTCGGTCCTGTCCTTCTGGGTCTCGTCTTTCTCGTCCAAAACTGGCCTTTTCCAGTGAACTGTGACCCCTGCAAAGTGTCCATTTCCTCTGTGGAAGTGTCCACAACTTGGTAATTCTTTTCTCTCATTTAATTGTTTATCGATCTGCCTCAACATGCTGGAAGTTTCCTGCAGGAGTCGGCTTTGTCTGCATTTGTTAGCAATATAGGCCCAGCCCTTTGCCTAGTGCCTGGTGCATAGTAGGGGTTCAGTAAATGCCTGTTAGATACATAAGTGAGTAAAACTGAACTTAACCATACTTTTTTTTTTTTAACCAAAATGCCTACTAGTTCAAAATTGCCGTAAGTGACATGGTTGTGTGTGAAAAATCATATATTCTAAGAGGGGGTTCTAGGTGCTAATTCTGTGAAACAATGGCTTATTATTTAATTCTAATGCAAACACTGTGACACGGTGTCCATATTTACGCAACAGCAACCTGAGAGCACGAGTAGCCGCCGCTGAGAGAAGCCATGCTTCACTTTGCCACCATTTACGTTTCTGTCTGTTTTCTAAAAGGAGAAAATGATGAGAGGAAAAAAAACCTGTGACGAGTTTACACACAAAAGAATCTCAGCGGAGGAAAATATGTCAGCTTACTTATACCATATTTTGTGCCTGAAAAATATTACAGAATTGACACAGGACGTAACAGTGCCCGACGTCCTCAGGAGGCCACGGTGTGTCTCGGGAACCGCCCGTGGGGCAGGGGTGCCTCCCCCCGAGAACCACGTAGGGAACAGCCGGGTTTCTAAAACGGCGTGTATCTGTCGGAAATTGCCCGTGTGCTGTAATTAATTCCCATTCTATGGTGGAGGGTCACTCGCTTATCTCCTACAGACAGTTCTCACACACGGCTTATCCTGAGTCCCTAGAACCGCTACGACTAAGTCGCTGTATTTACGTGGCTGGTGTGTAAATGCATTAAGTGTAGAGCTCTTGACGTAGCCTCAGGAGTCTCAGATGAATATATCCGATGTTTTGCTTTTTGAGGGAGATAAATGTGTTTTTATGCTTCATCACACATACTGTGAATACCCTTTGTGGGTGTACTCTGCGCCCACCTTCCGTTTACGTTTTCACACGTGCGGCCTAATAAATGCAGGATGTAAAATTCAAACTCTGTGGGGGTCTGACCCACAGGGAGTCAATTTCATCTCTTTCTCTGTGTTTCACGGATCTGGTCAGGATATGAACTTCCTGTTATGTCAACAAGGATTTGGTTTTGTGACTGAAGCCGTGAAACCAGGAGAGAGCCTGGGAAATACCAGAGAAATACTGCTCCATGGTATTATTACTGGGAATGATCTTTCTCAATTTTCTTTCTAAAACAACAAAAAAATAAGAGACCTCTTTGAGGTGACTTAAAATCGCAGGAGGCTAACGCTCATTCTGCGCTGAAGGAATTGAGGTCACATTTCAGCTGGTGGCCGAAGCAGGGATGGCACCCAGGCCTGCTAGTTCCCCAGCCGATGCTCTTCTCAGGCACCGCCGACTCCCGGGGGTTTGAAGCAGGCGCGGACCGCGAGCGCCGGCGGGGCCTGGAGAAAAGGGAATCCTGAGCCCTCCTGGTGGGAGTTCACAGCGGGCAGCCCCGTCATAATAGCATGGAGGGTCCTCAAAGAATTAAAAATGAGCTGCCTTTTGACCCAGCGAGCACACTTCTGGGAATTTATCCTCAGAACCCCAAAACACCCATCAGAAAGAACGTACGCCCCCCCTATGTTCATAGCAGCGCAGTTTACAATAGCTAAGCTCTGGAGACAGCCCAAGTGCCCATCAGCAGACGAGTGGATAACACAGCTGTGGGACATTCACACCGTGGAATACTACGCAGCTGTGAAAAGAGGGGGGAGGTCTCTTGCCCTTTGCAACAGCATGGAAGGACCTGGAGAGAATTACACTGAGCGAAATAAGCCAGGCAGAGACAAAGATCACATGATCTCACTTATATGTGGAATCTAATGAACAAAATAAACTGATGAGCGAAACAGGCCCAGAGGCCTGGAAGCATGAGACAGACTGACAGCTGTCAGAAGAGAGGAGGGAAAGGAGACCTGGATGAAAGACGGTGGAGAGATCAGTCAAAGAACCTAAGTGCCTGACGCACAGACACAGACAACACTGTGGTGATGGCCAGAGAAGGGGGCGGGGGCTGGGTGGCGGTGGGCAGAGGGGGGGAAATGGGGAACATCGGTAACAGCGTCAACAATAAAGAAAAGACATGGACAGGGCCGTGCCGCGGGAGGAAACGGGCCAGGGCTTACTGTAAAGGAGCCTTACGCGCTCATGCTCCCCAGCTGTGTGACTTTGGCTGGGTGACCGTCCCGACGCAACTCGGTTTTCTTATTTATTAAATGCCAATAATAATTCTTGACACACAAGGAGATAATGGGTGCTGTGTACAGCGCTTGCCGCATGCTCGGCACTCTAATAAAGGGCACCCGTCACTATTAAGGTTGTTTACGGTTCCCGTTATTTTTATAGCTCGTCATTACGCTAAGCAGCACGAATAACCTCGCGGCGGGCGCTCTGGGCGCGGGCGGTCACTGCGGGGGCAGAGCGCCCCTGACCGTGGACGGCCCCGCGCTCCCGCGGCCGACTGGCTGCACCCGGTGCAGGACTGACGAGCGCTGCTCAGCCCAGGCAGTCGGGAGCGTGGCTCTCGGGCCTTATTTGCGATTTTACGTGGAGACAAATGGGTCAGTGAGGGTGAGGTGTTTTCAGTGTTCACCGTGGAGGTCCTTGCGCGACTAGGATTGTTGTCGAAATGAAGATCTGTGTGGAGAGACAGCAGAGCTGCCCTGAGTGAGATTTACCCAGAGGAGGCGCGCGTGGCATTGGGGGAATGCCAGGGAGACGAGGCGCGGAGCCTGCCAGTTACTCCAATTATTAGCAGGAATAACTGGACCCAGAGACATCCTCTATGTTTCATAGAGGACAGAATCCAGTTTGCTGGTCACGTTATGGTTGAACAATAGTTTTACTTCAAATAACCGCATTAAAATAGCTTACAAATTAAGTAAGTTTCATTCGGTTATCTAGTGATTGCATAAAAAATGACAACATTGGGAATAAACAGGGGAAGCAATATTTTTGTAATAATAATCACTTGGTGGTAACAATAGTGGTGATCGTGACAAATACTCAACAGGTCGAACCACGTGCGTGTGGAACTGGGTGGGACCCAGGCATGACTGATGTTATTGCTGTTGGCAACGTTTGCTCAAAAAAAAAAAAAAAAAATGCTGTCGTAGTCAGAGTGGGAGTTGAAATAGCTCTAAAGCTCAGTTCCTCATGTTTAAAATAAAAGGGGTTGTACCAAAGGACCACTCAGTTCTGTCCGGGCACTAAATTCTGAAAACAATTCTCTCACTAGTTCAAAGGCAGAGTCTTTCTTCCTGTACGTGGGCCCAGAGTCCACTAGGATGAGGGGGAGGGGACACATGACAGCCCGTGAGGTTCTATCACAGACCAACCAACACCCAGGACTATTCCAGGATTTGGGGGTGAAGGGGATGAGTGAGCCCAGACCTAAGGCTTCCATAGTCACCACCCACTTCATTCCCGCCCTTCCGGACAGCATCCACCTGGGCTCGGCTTCAGTAGGACACCCCGAATTCAGGGCCAGACCTGGGGCCCGGTGGCAGCGTGTGAAATCGCAGAATCAGCCCCCCCGTTTTTAACGCCCACGTATCTGGACACTGATAGCTTTTCACGTCACCAATTATCCCCCATCCACGCACTGTCTGGAACGGCTGAAGGCACTCAGTGGTCTTCCAGCCTCAGGATTCCAATTTTGCAAACTTTTAAAGAGAACGCACCCCCGATTCCCTTTGTGTGACCCATTCCAGAAATCAAAACGCCTGTAAGTGTAAGTGACACTGGATAATGGAGCTCTAAGTCTCCTTTGCAGTGAGCGTTACATTTTCATTTTGCACAGCGGAGCTCAAAACGCCTCGCTTTGTGCTGACGGTGGGCACTTTTAGGGTTTTTCATTCTCTCCTGCTGAAATATGTGACAAAGTGGCCACTTGCAGAAAGAAATGAAGGGATAAGTGAGCAAGGAATTCGCAGAAATTGAGTCCCTATTAAACACTAAGTAGGTGCACTACCATCTTCCCCTATTTGTAGATGAAGTTTTAAATTTGCTGCCCCTGGAAATTCGCACAGGCAGGCTACTCTCTCGGTGAAAATTAGATACCTGGGAGGAAACTATTATAATCATAGTAAGACAGACTGGAAACACGATAATCCTCACAGATCAGTATAAAGCAAACGTATAGATAGGTATGTATAACACGTAATGATACCTAAACGGTTCTGAAAGTTTACTGCTAAAGGAACTCAGATGTCAAAAAATTATTTTCCCAAAATAATTAATGTTATAGCCCCATGGGACTGGCCACAGAAAGTAAATTATGTCTGTAACAGCATAAAATAAAGAAAATGGCTTTTCCTGCTTTATTAGCGTTTTATGGAAATCTCTGCACTGAAATGTCAGCCCCATAGTTTCAAGAATCATTACGTAAACATCAGGGAGCGTCATTTATAATGCACAACGATCCATTTTGACCCAAGAAAATAGACCTTGTTGCACTGTGCCATTTTCGGATTCCATCTCATATAATTTGAAGTAAGTGCTAAAATTACGATCTTGCCTGATATTTGCTCGTAAGCCCGTCATGGCATTAAAGACGGTAAATATAAAAAGGGGAGAGCAGAAAGGAGGGGTGATAGAAGCACTTGGACTCCATAAACAGGCGCCGCCCGAGGCTGTTTCATTACGTGAATTTCAACCCCTGGGCTGAGGCCCCGGCTGCGCCCGGCCGGTGGGCCTGCAGTTTCAGTCCTTCAGTATCTTTCTCCAGTGATCTTTTTCGGCGTGGCCAAACATTTCAAGTTTTCTTTTTTTAAAGGAAAATGTTTGCTTTATAAATATTATGTGAGAGTTTTTAGGAGAGAAAACAATTCATAATTGAAGATTCTGAACTCCTATGCCAGAAACCGGTATTTAAAAATCAAGATAATTTCTGTTCATCTTAATAATTACTTTATGGATGTATAGTTGCCACGTAATTATAATGGCAACAGTTTCCTATTATAAATAGCAATCTTAGTTCCTAACATAATGTCACTTATTTTTGAACGGTAATTCATATTAGAGTAAATATTTAGTTTTTTATAATGTGAAATATAATTTAATACAAACTTTAAGCCTACATTAATTAAAATTATAGTTTATAAATCACACATTGTTAGAAGAATAACTGGAAAATGTCCTTCATGGAACTGCTGTGATCGGCACATGGAGAAACTTCTAAGTAGCACAGGGTAGCAGACTGCACATAAAATGGTCAACAGTTGTGACTAAATCAATTTTGCAAAACATTTCAAGCATCTGAAAGAACGCTCTTCAACCATCCGTGTTTTATTGCTGATAATTAATAAGCTCACATCTGATAACTTTTCCAGCTATTAACGTACTAATTTATATTAACTATCAGCCCATGACCATGAGATGATCAGCTATATAGACCCACAATAAGCCAAATGAGATGTGGCTAAAAATCACACCCACCTACAGTCGCCCCCTTATCCGCAGGACACGTTCCAAGGCCCCCAGTGGGTGCCCGAGACCACGGCGAGTACCGAGCCCTGTGCGTTGCGTGTGTTCTCCTGTCCATACCTGTGTGAGGTTTAATGTATGAAGTAGGCACAGTAAGAGATGAACAGCATAACTAATAATAAAATAGAACAGTTCTAACAATGTACTGAAATAAAAGTTCTGTGTATGTTGTCTCTCTGTCTCCCTCTGGGCCTGTCTCTCTCTGTCTCTCTGCCTGCCTGTCTCTCTGTCTCTGTCTCCCTGTCTCTCTGTCTCTGCCTGTCTCTCTCTCTGTCTCTGTCTCCCTGTCTCTCTCTGGGCCTATCTCTCTCTCTGTCTCCCTCTGTCTCCCTGTCTCTCTGTCTCTCCCTGTGTCTGTCTGTCTCTCCCTGTCTGTCTCTCTCCCAGGCTACGCTATTGCATTGTCCTCACCTCTTCACATAACAGAAGCACTGGACAGCTTCTCTCGGGGGCACCCGCATTCCCCGCATCACTACTGCTGTGCTTCGGGGTCATTAAGTTAAAATAAGGGCGACCTGAGCACAAGCCCTGAGATGCCCGGGCGGCAGCTCTGACCAGCAACACGAGCACTAAGTGACTGATGGGCGGGCAGGGTCCGTAGCGTGGACACGCTGGACAAAGGGACGATTCGTGGCCCGGGTGGGACAGCAGGACAGCGCAAGGTTTCATCGGGCTACTCAGAACGGAGGGCAGTGTACAACTTATAAACCGCTTATTTCTGGAATATTAAATGGAGATTTAATATTTCCGGGTAGTGGGGAAACTGACTGTGGGGAGACTGCAGCCCGGAGAGGGAGACCGTGGATAAGGGGGACTTCTGTGCTTCCTTGAGAAAGATCTCTACAGGTTATGTGATGTTAACCATGTCTTTCAACCTGATTTTCCTTTATAAAATATTTAAAGTAAACCTTGTTACTTAAAAGGCATGTGAAACGTCAACAATATAATTGGATACCTACGGACCTGCCATACGACTTAAGAAGTCGGACTGACAATAAAGGGAAACATTTTGTAAAAATACTAGAGGAAAATAAGCTGCTTTTGACATTTCTGAATTTCCAGCATCTCCTCTGCCTAAATGTTAGCTGCTTGGCACCGATTTTACACCCTTTTCACAGTCAGAACCCCTCTGCTTGAGGTCTGAAGTACTAACCTTTAAATTAGTGTCTATTTAATTTACTAACTACACCCGTCACGCGAGAAGCTACTGCCAGGACTTCATTTTCCTTCCTGGTTGATCAGAAGTGCTTAATCTTAACATGTTAACTGTCAAAATAATGGGCTTTTTTTCCTTCATAAGGATAACTTGGGTTTCTTACATATCTCTTGTCAATCACGCTCAGTAAATTGCGTGTGTGTGAATCCTCCCGCCCGACACTCCCTCTTAACTGTAGTGTTTAGATCGGGACAGTGTTGATTTTCTCTAACGTGAAAAAGAAATGAGATTGCGTCCTAAAGGGATGCTCAGGTCTATGCTATTGTCAGGATGTGTTTTTAGGGAGGGGACATCCTATTATTCTGTCAAATAGTGGAACAACTATCAAAAGATAATATTTGAGAAAATAGAATATTACAGGACATATTAAGGCATTAAAGTTATAAAGTAAAATACTACGTAATGTATTATTTAACATTACACATATTGTCTGTTAAGAATTTTTCTTATATTTTGGCCATCCCCTCTCTCTTTACACATTAGTAAAAGTTGTATTTTGCTAAAAAGTATTATCATAAATTCTTCATTATATTTTCTGCTATCCTATAATGTGTGTGATTGGATTTATACATTGGCCTAAGCAAGTACAGTGTCTTGCTAATAGAAGATATTAGACTGGAAAAGAAAAATTCAAGTTATATTGTCAGTCGGTTCCTTTAACACTGATTCAAAGGTGGTCTGATATTATTTTCTGAAACTCAGAAGCCAGCTCTGGACGAGAGGCCTGTTCTAAGTCTTACAGTCCAGAGTGACACAGTGTAACCGATGTCCTTTTAAATTTGAATTTAGGGCATAAACAAGAAACAACTCACTGCACTTAGAGCTACACCTTAAATAGTTTAGCCTTTGAATTTCTGGCATTTCCATGAAAACTTGAATAAAAAGCTGGGGTCTGACAGATGCTGTAAAATAGTCTCCAATTGACAGAATGAGAATCAGTATAATTAGATTTAACCCAGAACATTCATTTTTTTTTTACCATTATATATAATAATCTGTGTTCTAAGTAAACTTTTATCAAATACAGTGCTAATAAACATATTTAGGAAATTTATTTTATATTGCCTTAATACTATGGGCCATTTTTAAATGCTCAAAGAAATTGGTCAGGGGAATTCCTTTACCTGAGAATTAAAAAATTCTTTGTGTAATAGATGGATGAGAACATTTTAATGATGATCCGTCGGCCAGTCTCACACACACAAGATCTGAAGTTCTTATTCAAAGCTCTGTAAAATTAAGCCGAGTCCCCTGGCTTCTACACGGTGACATAATTGATCCCAGAGTAAAATTTGGGCAGCCACTGGAATGAGCACAGTAATAATAACTTAAATCAAAAGACGAGTTTAAGACCTGGAGAAATTCAATTCGATATACATGATCATAATTATGAAGCTATTAGCAATAACAGCCCTATTAAGAGTCTTATAAAATACTAACACGAGTAGCGCGTGAGGTCTATGTAAACAGATCGGCAAATAAAGTGCAATATTTGGGAGCCTAAGATATTTCCCAAGTGTCAGAATTTGCCAGTCAGGAAAAGCCCTGATTTTTTATTTAAAATATATTTTGTAGGCCCCGGCCGGGCAGCTCAGTTGGGAAGAGTATCGCCTGAGACACCAAGGTTGCAGGTTCGATCCCTGGTGAGGGCACATACAAGAATCAACCAATGACTCAGAAATAAGTGGAGCAACAAGTCCATGTTTCTCTCTCTCTCTCCCCCTCCTCCTTCCTCTCTCTAAAATCAATAACATCTCCTGTAATTATTAAAAATAACTTGAAACTATAAATCTACAACACAGTCTAAATTATTTGGGGCAGCGATGCCTAGAACCTGACTTAAATCGTGTGTGTTTCTGTAATCCATAGAAAACAGCGTTTCTCAAACTCCGGCGAGCTTGTTAGGGCGCCGGTGCGGCGGCCCCGGAGTTGGGAGTGAGTGTGCCGAGCGGCCCCGAGAATCTGTATTTCTCACGAGCCCCCGGGCGATGCTGAGCTACTGCCCAGGCCGCCTGGAGAACCGCAGGACCTTGGCACAGCCCATCAGCAGCTCTGACTGTGGAGCGACTGTGACTCGTGGACTCGGGAATTCCGTGTGCTCACTATCCTTTCACAGTTACTCAAAAACACCTTTGATAGCCTTGGATTCACAAGCGATTTTCTAGGATAACGTAAATGTGAATAATCACAAACGGCGCGATAGTCGCTTAGAGCTGTAGTGGAGCGACCGCGCTGACGGGGAGGAACGGAGCTCCGTTGCCTTCCGATCACCTGCTTCCTCGGTCTCCGCGCGAAAGGGGGTGGGACGTAAGCCCGTTTCTAGAAGGGGCTGCTGTTCGACGCCGCGTCCCCGGGATGCGCATCCCCTGGTGGACACAGGCCACAGCGATGCTGTAGCACAACTGGATGTGCGGTGTCCCGGCCACGCCCGCCAAGCTCCCTTTACCTTCCTGGAATCCCCACGGCCTCCTGCGAGCCTGGACTGTGAGACGAGGCCTCCTGTAGAGCGCATGCTGGCGGGGCCGCGAGACCCACACTCAGAAGGACGCCAGGTGCATAGTAGGTGCTTCGTAAATGTTGAGGGACCCAGATGTGTCTCACGAACAGTACGTGCACAGTAGATCCTCACTGAATTTTCCTGAAAGCCGTCCTAGCTCTTTGGAGGCTACAGGCTGCTTCCTCTCAGCACTGAAAACTTTAAAACGAAAGGTCAAAAATCCTGGCCCGGTGGCAGGTCACCTGGCAAGTGTCCCCCTGGCCCTCGGTGACTGCTTTTACCCACGTCTGTGCTACAGGCATTACAGCAAACGCTTATTTCTACTTTTAGAAACGTTTTCTTGTTTTTAATACTGTAGATGTGACTTTGTAGACATAAAACATATACTTAAAGTACACACACGGTCTCTGTTGCCAGTAGTGTGAGCTGGTTTAATGAGACCAAAGCGTGGCGGCCAGATTCTGTCCTGGTTATGGCTCCGAGAGGGAGCTTTATGAGCCAGAACTAGGACTTCTGAGGCTTAGCTAGACCTGCATGTCGCCCCTAAAACGTTAATCTCATTTCTGCTCCCAGAGTGTATTAGCTCAGATCTTATCTGTGTTTTTCCACCGGTTCTGAGAACTGTGCCCCAAAAATATACAGGGGGAATTAACTGCATACACGAATGACAAGCTCACCGTTACAAAGAAGGGGGGGGCGTGAAGCCCAGGACAACAGAGTATGAGGGGTCCCCTCCCCTCGCTGAGCGGTGACCTCACAGCCCAGGAGAACAGGCCCAGCCGGGAGGAGGCGCGGCAGGGAAATCGCAGGAAGACCTGGGAACCCCAACGTCTTGATGACGCCGGACCCTTTTTCTCTTATGTACTAATGGGGAGAAACCACTGAAGACAAAGCACGTTACACCGGGAGCCACTTAAAGATATTTTTTTTTTAACACAGAGAAGAAAGAAATAGAAAGATGAAAGGGAAAGCCTTACTGCTTCTTGGGCACCTGACACCCAGTGTCACCAAGCCCCCGAGATGCAGGCTGGGGCCTGTGGCCGCGACCCCCGTCCGACTGTCGAAGGCGGTGCGGCCCCCTCACAGGCCAGCGGCGCTGCGGGGGCCAATCTCCTTTGCCAACGTCCCCGCGAGGACGCGCCTCGGGGCCGCCACCCAGGACCGCCTCCCCGCCCCCTTCTTCGGTCCCCGCACGCAGAATGAACTGGTGTCACAAGACAACACGCTGCTGAGTTAATGCAACCTAGCAATTTACAGCTGGTTGCTCGCCCGGGGGCACATCACGGGGCCACCTGTGGGCATCTCAGCCGCTGAAAATCCTGAGGGGCCGTGGAGGACTCCTCAGGGCCCGGGGAGAGCGGGTGGGAGCCGGGCTGCTGGGTCCCCCCTGCGGACGGTGAGGGGCTGTGGTCCCTCCAACAGCCCTGAGAAACCTGCTCCCCCCGAGAGGACGGACGCAGCACCCGCGGGGGGGGGGGGGGGCAGAGCGACACAACCGTTTCTCGGGCGCTTCTGGTCACCCACCCGCTGAAACAGCCACAGAGCAGTTGCTCAGTGTGACACGGGGCCCGGTGAGGACTTCATCTTCTGTGCAGTGAAGAAAGCGATTCTGTCCGTCTCTCCGTGTCCTGTGCACCTCCCTGGGGGCTCCTCACATTCTGGCAAAGGGGGAGAGTGGCGGGAAGAACGCCCCTGATGGGGTCCCAAGCATTTCTTTGGGAGAAATTAATGTGTATTTCGGCGGCGCCGGGCAACCCTGACCTTTTTCGACTGAAAGGGAAAATTAATTCACTGCTTTAAAGAAAAGGTGTGTTGTTAGGCTTTTGCCACGAAGGAGATGGATCCAGCGCGTATCCCGTAACCGCGCCGAGGGTGCCTGTTACTTTCGGGTCGTGTTCTGCCCACAGGGGAGCCGTGAGGTTTTCCGCGCACACACACACGTGTGCTCACGTACACAAAAACTTTTATCGGGCTGGTTCCAAAAGAGAGCCTCAGTTTTGTTCAGTTGGGGGATAAATCGCTTATAAACTTCGCCAACGTAGCCTTCGTTCTCGGAAGTGCTGCAGATGCTGGCTGGATGCAAAATCAATGACAGCTGAGGTCCCTCCACCGCGATCCCACAGCTCGCACCTCGGAAAACTACATCTGAACGACGGCTGGGGTCCCGAAGATCGGGTGCCTGGGGGCGCTAAGGCTGGCACTCCCCGTCTGTGCTGCAGGAAGGGTTAACCAGGTTGGCGTAACCCTCTTGTTGGACGGCTTCTGGCAGCGGGATCTCCGGGATCGCTGCCAAAACAGATTTTAACCCTTTTGATCACACTGTTCACCACCACCTTGCGCAGGCCGCGCCCCATCGGCGGCCGGCGGTGCAGCTCTGCCCGGCCGGCATCCAATCCGGGCGAGGCCCGTGGAGACGCCTGCCATTGTGGTTGCTATGGCAGCTCCGTACTTCGTGGAAACCACTGCTCGATGTCTTAAAATAGACCCTGCCAAGGTAAACACGGGGGGTGGCTATGCTGGCGGAGCCGCCGGGCCGCTCAAATCCCCTCCTTTGTTTCTCCCGCTCCCCCCTGGGCCGCCGCTCCAAGCAGCAGCCCCTGGCCGCGGGCTGAGCCCAGAGGGGCTGCTAGTTCCGACGTGACAATTCCCGGCCGTGTGCCCGCCAGCAGCCGAGCCCCGGGCTGCAGGGCGGACCGGCCAAGGCGCTGGCTTCCCGGGGCCCCAGGCCGGCCACGGTCCTCGGCCCTGACCTTCAGCCCGTTCGCTGCACAGAGGACGCTGGTCTGAGGATCCAGATCCAGCCCCTGCACGTCCTGCCCCCAAATTACACGAATCCGTCGCGTGACGGGCGCCGCGGCGTTGATTAATTTAAGTGCCTTCAGTTCAGCACCGAAGGGGACAGAGCGGCCGCCTCCCCGTCTCTCTCTGCCTCCCTCAAACCCATCACCTTTCTCAGAGTTACATCGACATCGCTTCTTAAAACTTGAAGGAAATAATGGGCATAGTTGTTTACGGCTACAGTTTGCAGCTACTGAGAAAGGAAACCCTGCTCATGGGGACAGAATGGTCCAAAGACACCTTCGGGTCCTGATGAGTTTTTAAATGACAGCTGCCCACTCTCGGGTGGGACTCTCCCTGCTGGGACGGGGGCTCACGGGGAGCGGTCGACCCCCGGATACCGGTCAGAAGCAGGTTTCTTGGCCGGTCAGTGGGGTGGCCGCCCGGAGAGAAATCACCCTCTCGTCCGCCTAAGTGGTTACGTGATAGGTGACTCAGAGGCGGTGACTGATCGCCCTGCAGTTTTCATAAACAGCGGCGGGGGGTAACGGCTGAGCAAAACTGAGAGTTTTATTTTGACTCTGCGCTAATCCGAGAGTGAATTTATTCAACAAGATAGCTTTGGATATTTAAAAACTGAAATAAAGGAAGTAAACGCAGTTTTAACTTGTACGGGGGGGGGCAAAGGTAGGAAAATAATACAATAATTAATAAGCAATAATACAGGAATAAACTCTGCGTTTCGCGTAATCACAACTATAAACCCACCTTTGCCCCCCACTCCATGTATTAAAATGTTGCTTTATTTCTGATCTTTGGTGTGAGAACATCACTGGGTCAGTGTTATTTTCCAATCTTAGTTTTAATTTTTCACTGACTATACTACATGACCGATAGCTCTCATTCCAATATTTTAGCCAATATTTTCATTTGGAAGCTTATTACGTGGAGGTGATTTAATTGAGATTAAAATTTTCCTGTTTTACCGAAAGATTTGCAATTTGGGTAAAAGGTGAAGCTATTCCTTTAACTATGATGTATATTTGTTTCTGCATGAATATTGATTTGGCTTCCAGTCTTTCCTAGATTCTGAAAAAACAACAACGTAAGTCTGAGCACACTGTAGACCCTCGGAACCCCTTGGTGCCTTCACTTCTGTATATGTGATATTTGCGCTTGAAAAAGGCTAAGCCAGATGAATCACTGACTAGTAAGAAGAACATAAGAATTATGATCAGACACCAGCAAGAGGAGAGTCAAAGAGAAACTTCAACGCTGAAGTTCAGTGTGATGTGTTGGAAAGAAAACATCCCAAGAAGACCTAGAAAGTGGGTGCCCAGCAGCACCTGGGTGTCCGTGGGCAAGTTACTAGACTCCGGGTGGTGTGAGGATTTAACGTATAAAACACGGAAACAGGACCATACAGCAAACAACTGAATCGAGAACATTATCCAAACAACTAAATATCACAGGCCTTTCCTCTGGGCTTATCCAAGGCTCATGCAATTTTGTATTCGACGTGGATAATAAACTGGAAAGTAATTCCATTCAGAGGAAACAAAAGATGGAGTGGAAATGCTGTGGCTTTGGGTACAAAGGCCTAGGCAGAGCGGAGCCAGCAGGACAACCTTCGCGTCTTTGCCGCGGTTAATTAGCAAACGCCTCCCCCCCCTCGCGTCTAAGCTGCAGCCAGTGGAGAAACCAAACTCCACACGCGGCTGTGTGTTATCAGAGGAGTGTAGCTAATTCAGCCCTAAACAAACTCCTCCAGGTGACTTTCTTTCTAAAGCAAATGTAACATGGATCCTTCCCAACAGAAAAACGGACCAACAGGCCGCCTCCTTTAAGCCACGTCCCCCCTCAGGCTGAGTGTCACGCAGGTCTGTCTTTCCGGCTGGGTGATCTTGCCTTTGACTTGTGAAAACATCCAGATTTCACACCTTCCTCAGCTTTCTCCCTGTAAGCCAGACCCGTGTTACTCAGGCACTATTTCTGTTTTAATTTTTTTCACAGCTTTATAACAGAGCATGACTTTCTGCCTAAAGAAGAGAACCTCCGAGCCCCACGGAAGATTTCCCACCCTGCACATACGCTATATAAACGCAATATTGTCAACGTCCCATCACGACTGGAGCAGGGACCCTGTGGAGAGAACAGGATCTCTCCTCGAGTTTCCCCAAATGGCCATTTTTTCCTGTGTGTACTGGCACTGGCTATGAGGTCCGCCAATAACACAGCCGCCAGGAATTTCATTATTGTCTTTAGCGCATCACCAAAAACAGCACGATCCCCTCGACACGCCACATCTTTAACGTTGTTACCCGCTATCACTGTCCCTTGTCTCTTGTCAAATCCAATTGTTATCTGCACAAATCGTCGGCTCTAAATGCGAAACTGTCTCAAAAACTTAACGTCAACCCTGGATTTTAATATAGCAGCCTCAACGCACAGAAGCCTGTCTGTCTGGGGCAGAGAATCCCCAGCGGTGGGCTCTGGCCTAGCGGAGGGCCTTAAGCAATCGCAAAGCTGCAGCCACATCCAGCAACAGGAAAAAAACACGAGGCATTTTAATAAAAATGTAAGTAAGTGGCTTCTCACTCTGATGCTTCCACAACCAGAAATCTGTTTGAAATAAGTTGCTTTGAAAGCTTTGTAGAACTTTTATTTAACCTACTCTCAAAGTTTTAAATGGACGTAATGTGTCCCACCCACTGGGGATGAAGCGCATTGAAATCACCTGAGAAAGCAATAGCTGGCCAACCACATTACCTTAATCTTTAGCTCATGGGCGTGTTCTTTCCTGGTGCAAAGCCAAACTCTTATTTACTATACTAGGAATACCCTGGAGAGTCACACCTTTTAAATAAAACTATAATTTAATTTTGCTTATAACTTAAATTCGCTTTGCAAGTAATGACAAAGCTGCTGCAAAGACCCATGTCTTTCAAAATAGATCTATCACAGAAGCATTATATTGAACAAAATAAATCTACACTGCTCGCTTGTTTAAAAATGTATGAATTTTTACAAGTATGTAGAGATTTGATAGTAAATAAATAAATACCTTAGGTAAATGTTTTCTACATCAAAATTCACGTGGAATGAAATGATTCCAGGTTAAACAGTTACTCGCAGTTCCCAAAAGAAAACCAGCCTAAAAGGAATGTTTTTGTAGGTTTCTCAGTGACTTAGGAGTGATAGCTGAGAACCAGAGGAAGTGGGTTCCGTATCTTAACAAAAAATGAGTGCACTATTAATAAACAAATTTGAGAATTAGAATTTCTATTAACGTAAATTACACTTAAATAGATGCAATTCAACAGCCAATTTATATAATAGCTACTTTTAAAAGGACATTAACTGTGGGTAAAGTGTAAAATTGGGTATTAACATGTCTTTAAAGGACATAATTGCTTTCAATAAATTAATACATATTTTTGAGTCCCTATCATATGCCAGGCGCTGGATGAGGTATTGTAGAAGAATGTCCCGTTGCTGTGCTATTTTAAGATTAAATATCCTAGACAAATATTAGCCCTCTTTTTAACAGAATGAAAAAAAATAGTGATTTCCCAACTCTTCTAAAAATTGTAATTAAACTTAATAGCATAAACATTACACTCAGAATAAGCATTTTAAAAGGCTCCAGTGTTTATTTTTTATCCACTATAATCACATACATTGACTTTGGAAAGATTTTGAGAAGTGATTTAGTCTTATTAGGCTGTTTTTGGGGTAAATCCATGGTTTGAGGGGCTGCACATGCATTCTACATACAGAAACATACATGCATCCCCACAATCACACACTAGGATGAATCTGCAGGTCGTTCTCTTGGGTTTATCTTTCCTACTAAAACTTCAAATGAAAATCACAGGGTAAAGTGAGAAGAATGGTTCTGTGTGTTTTGTGTTTTAAAATTTAAGTAAAAATCTTGAAGTCCCATTTCCTGTTTGCTATCAAGACAAAACAGGTTGGCACATACCTTTGAAAGATTTTAAATCTGCTTTGTTTATTGTGGTACTGACCTGCACAACATCTACATGGAAAATAAAGTGTAGGATTCAGGCCAAAAATAAAGGGAGGGGTGGGGCTTTCTTTGAAATGGGGTCCATGGCAGTAGAAGGGCCTAGAGAACTGTAAGTCCAGCCCTCCTGGTCGCGGTTGGGACCCTGGGGGGCGGGCGGGCCCTGTGGCTAGTCCGTTGTCACACTTTGCAACAGAACCTGTGCTCAAAATCAGATTTTCTACCTTTCACTCCACAGTTCTACCATAGGATCCACTCTCCTCCCTTGAGGATCATATAATTGAGGGGAAAATGTGATCTGAGGTTCTTCCATCTAACTGCCTCAGTGCTCTAATGTGCTGTGTACTCGTAAACACTGTCAAAGTCTGTTTAAAATAATAGTTATGAAAACAAAGTGTGCATAAAACTAGACCTATAGAGTAGCTGTTCTTAAGTTTAATTCCCCTGCAGCTGTGCATAAAGCAATCCAGAATATTTGTAAGCCTTTTCCTGATATACTTCTATTACAAAGGAAAAGGTCTTTCTCATATGGGTGCGTCTGACAGAATATAGCCATGACATCCATCCATCCATTATTATTAAGTCCAAAAAGGAATGAAATATTTGGTAGGAATACTGAAACTATCTCAAGCAAGCAACTTTATCATATGACTTGTTTGAGCCAATTCTTAAAATTTGCCGCATTTGCTCCTGGAGATTAAAAAAAAATGGACCCCAAACAATTAATTTTCATTCCTGTATTAGATAAAATTTAAAAAACACTATTGACAAAAATATCAGTTTTCCAATTAAATTATATCATTGTTACTAGAAAGGATATCTTTAGAAACTGTGTCTCTTAACACACATTTTATTCAACTTTAAAAAACAGACACTACTTTCAAATTATGCAGTTTTGCAACTATTGTAATGTAATTTGTCAACTTTTTTTCAAAAAGTGTGTTAGACATTAACTGTATTTTAATCAGGAACACGGTATTAGTAAATAGATTGTAGCAAAATAAGCGTTCTTTAGTTTGAAATTTCACTGAGATTCAGTATTGATTTGATATCTAGTATGTAGTAATAAGCTAAATGGAATAAGCTTCATTTAAAATTATTTGAATGTTCTAAAGATTCTAGAGTATTCTCAGTATTCTTTAAAACTTTGGTTCTAGGTAACATGTATATAAGTTTTCAGATACTGGGGTTGTTACTGAGTCTCAGAGGATATTTCCACAAACACAGAAAATGAAGTGTTGTATCTACATATGTGTAGATAGTTTAATAATTTTCACTGATTTTAAAGATCAAATTGTCTTATTAGCTTTCATTATTAATCACAATATTATAGAACTCAAAACTCAAAAGATTTAGGTAGTCACTTATTTGTTATCTGGATAATACAAATATTAGCAATACATTGGCTCCATTGTTAAATTGCACTCAACAAACCCAAGTAACCATATTTGAAAACTTAAAACTTCATAATGTCCCTTTTTCTAGCTCATATTTTTTTTGGAAGAATTAAAATGTTTTCTCATTTAAAAAGCTTGCCATACATACTCATGCAAAATGTTTTGTAGATTGAAATTTAAGAGTTACAAGTCATGATGTAAAATGTACTAGGCAGGAGTAAAATCTCAAAACATTTTTAAAAAATTGAACTACAAAACTGTTTCAAACCTATTTAGCATTTATGGTTATGTGTATAGCTAACAATAACTAAAGGAAATAGCTAAATACAATAACAATAAAGTCCTCAGGGACTGTCATTTATTGTCTTTTAATTGAAAATATTTATCAGTAAAATAAATTTCCCCTTAAACAGTAAGTGTAGTGTGCAGCCTGCTCTACTCTGGCATCGTAAGAACCGGAACATCACCTGTCACCTCGGTGACGCAGCGATGGCTGAGACGACAGTGCTGGAAAGTGGTGAATGATCACCCTGCTCCGACACTGTCTTCTAGGTTCTTACTCCACATTGTCTGTCTTACATAAACACGCAGAATATTCCCCAACGTGCCCATCACTCCACCGAGACCAAAAAAAAAAAAATGTCTATTTTTATATTTGAAAATTTACCATTACTGAGGTGGAGTATAATAAGAAAGAAATGATATTATGGTTTATCGGAATTTTCCATCCATCAAAATGCTACTTCATCATTGCTCCCCTTGGCCTGGATTTTCACTGGCAGTCTGTCCTGGTTCTAGATTCACACGAGGCGACACCAAGAACCACATCATTCTAGAGCTAACAGTGGACCTGGGGAGAAGTTCCAGCTCCAGGGTGTGATTATTTATTTAAAAATGAACATCATCAGAATCATCTGTCCAACACATTTTTTTTAATATATATATTCACATGAGAGGTCATCAGGATCCTCACCACATCCTTAGCCCCGAATGCCACCATTCCCTGCAGTCTATTCAAGCAAAACACCAGAACACAGCTCTCAGACACAAAGGACAAAACCAGCACATGCTTCCTAAGACGCAGCTTCTGTCAAGCTCTTACCTGAGACTCAGTAGCAAACCATCCGCCGAGATGGTGTTTCTTACACCCATTAGTGGATGTCACAGGATAAGCCCGAGTGTTCGTCGACATTACATAAACTTCAGTGGGAAATCAGAAATCTTCCATCTAACCACAAGGCGTGCTCGTAAAAGTCGAAGCACTTGGGCAGGCTTCGCTGAGGTGAAAACAGCAGACAAAGCCATTCTGAGGCGCTTCCTCCCTGCCCCTCCACGGCGCTTAAGCATCACTGTCAACGGCTCGTCTACACCGTATCTACATGCTTTTGTCGGGCAGAAATTCCAGCAACTTTGTAACACAAACCAACTTTTCGGAATGGGACGCGTACTCTGCTAGGATTGGGACATCAGCTGAAGAACAGTGCACCCACGACAATGAATACTTCTAGTCACCCGGCTCTCGGGTGACCAGCACCCACAGTTAGTGGTGTCTGTGGGTGCTGACAGGCAAAGCTGACACGTAACAGTGATGTAATTTAAAACCCCATTTTCTGAGGGGAAAAGGCTGCCTTGTAACAAAAACAACCACCTATTGTAGTTTCAATATAATAAACTTTAAGGGTTTTGTTTTTGCCTCCTACTTATCTAGAAAGGCCCAGTGTGGTTATATGTATATATATTATATAAATTATATATATATATATATATTTCCTTTTCAAATTTATAGAAGGAACCAGCTCAGTCAGACTGACACCTAATGGAAACAGTTATAAGGAAACGATTCGGCAAAGGAAAGAGAGCAATGGGATGAGTAGTTAAACCTGGACCAAGGGATCGAACACGTCTGGGTGGCCACGTGACCTCATCGCTAGCCTTTGCAACCCAGCCACTCCAAAAATGAGTATCCTTCACTTAGGAAGCTATTGCAGTCAGAAGCCAAAGAATCCCGGCAAAGAAACCGATGACATCGCTTTTCTTTCTTTCTTAAGTCCCCCTGTAGTCTCTCAGCAGACACCCAAGTGTTACATCTCTCATTTCTCATGAACGCTAACCCTCGGTCCCCAGCTCCCTTCCCGCCTTCCAGGCTTATCTGCTTCTTTAGCCAACCAACTGCCTTGCGGCCAACCGAGGAGCCATCTCTCGGTTACTAGAACATGTGGCCTCTACTTTCTGAGTTTCCCAAGAAAGCAATGCCACCAGTGGACATGCTGAATTTTGTTACATGCGTAACAGGCCCGATACTCAACAGCCCTTAATCGCCACCTGTTGGGTCCCTAGAGAAAGGAGGTCACTCGTGGACCAAAGCGTAAGAGCAGCAGTCACAGGGCCTCTGGCCAGAGACAGAATGTCCAGGGCAAAGACCACGTGTTTTCTTTCCAACTCCAACTCGCTCTCAAGTGGACCCGCCCTGGGAGCTTCTAGCAGGAAGCGCCCCACGCGTTTCCCTTGCGAACTTTCCTGAGCGCAAAAGCTGGACGTGTAGGTGCCCCCAGGGCCACTGTGGGGTCGGACGCGGTGTGGTGGAAATGGGGCCAGGGTGCGGGGTGCCGTGGCGGACCCCTCCCTGGGAATCCTAGGTACTGGAAGAAAGACGGGACTCTAGGCGGGCCAAGCTGGAGCGGGTGCCTGCTTCCTGGGGCCCCGGGCTCGCAGCGTCTCCAGGGCTCAGAGCCGCCCTCGTGGACCACAACCCAGTGGGGCGCAGGCATGTCCATCGGAGAGAAAGTGTTTGGGGTGTGGCTCCGCTCAGAGCTGGTCCGGGAGCGCCTTGGGGGGAGCATCGCAGGCTTCTCGCTTTTGTTTTCTCCTGAAACTTCCACTTCTCAGCACCTGCCTTCTCCGTGCACAGCCAGCAGCCACCACGCAGGGAAGGGACGTGGTCTCAGTGTCCCAGGAGGTGTCTGCCGGGCCTGGTGGAACCTCTGGGCGCCTGGCACCTCCTTGTGCCCGGTACTTTCTCCCATCGTTGAAGCCCCTCCGCCGGGAAGAGGGAAAGCAGAGCAGCGGGGCTGGGGGGTCGGTGCCCTCGAGGGCACACAGCTGGAGCCTCCTGGGCGCGGTGCCCGCCGTGGTGGGTCCCCTTCCCAGCTCCACCCTGGGCGTCTCGCCTCCTGCCTCCGCCCCAGCAGCGCCCTGGGGTGCTTGAGTCTGCTTGAGGGGCTGGGCTGGGAGGGTGGCTTGTTGCCCTTTCCTGAGAGGGGACACATCCGTTTGGTTTGCGCGTCCGTTAGTGTCGGAAACAAAAGCTGAAGGTAGGAGGAGGGCCGGCTCGCGCTCCCTCTTGGTGGTTCGCAGCAGACCCGGGAGAGGGAACCTGCCTCGGGTTTGCCGGCGTTTGAGACTCTTCCCCGAGGCACAGCCCGGGAAGCCGCGTCCCACGGAAACCCGACGACCGAGCAGCGGCCGCCCGCGCCGGCACGTTCAGAAGGTTCCAGTCCTGGGCCACGCGGCAACCAGCGCGCCCGCAGCCTCTCGCTCCACCCCTTCGCGGAGGATCCGAAGAGAAAACCTGGGTTCCTGGGAGAACAGCGGCGCTTCCAATCTGGAGCCTCCACCGGGACCCAGGCCCCCGCCCCCGCCCCCTCCCCAGCCCTGGGTGGGGCTCCCGCGCCGCCCGGGGCCGCGGGTTCTCCAAGTCACGCGCACACGCCGCTCTCGGGGGCACCTTCGCCCACGGACACGCCCTTTCTGCGGAGGCGGCCCCCCCACGACCCTCCGCGGTCCCTCGCTCGCGACGCCGCCCAACGGCTCCCGGCTTTTCCAGCCTTCCCAACTCCAGGCGCGCGCCCGCCCGCCCGCGCGCCTCCGCCCGGAGCCGCTCCACGCCCACACCCGGGAGGGGACCCCGCAGGCAGGGGACGCCCACAGGCCCCGGGGTCCCGCGCAGACCCCTCCTCTCCGCCCCGCCCCGCGCCCCCGCCCCCCGCGCGCGCCCATTGCACAGCCCGCGCCCCAGAGGCGCGGCGCGCGGAGCCGTTCTGGCGCGATGGGGACTCGCAACCACCGAACGAACGCGCGACCCGCGGCGGAAACACCGACACGGAGGAAATGGCAGGATCAAAAAAGTGCTACCTTGGCAACCGCAGGCGCTCGGAGGCCAGCCGGTGGGCTGGGAGGGGCGGCGCCGCCGCCTGCCGCTGGTACTCTCCTCGACTACGCGTATTCTTAAGCAATAACAACGTAATCCGTATTATCCACCCAAGAATACCCGTCACCGAAGAGAGTCAGAGGACCGGGCCGCCGCCGCTGCCGCCGCCAGAGCTCTGGGCGCTGAGCCCGCCCCCGCTGGGGCTGCGCTGCGCTGGACCCGGACCGTAATCCAAACTCGATTTCCCTAAAGAAGGCTCCAGGGCTGTGTTCCGCCGCGTGCTGCCCGAATCCAAATGGCTGCTCTAGTCCCAGTTCTGAAAGACAAATCACAGACCAAGCGCTGAGCCCAGGAGGCGCTGAGAGCTGCCTTCCCGGGGGGCCCGAGGGCGTGGGAGGCTCTTGGGGCGCAGGATGGGCGTGGCCAGTCCCCTCGTTTACCTGGTGCTCTCCCAGCGCCTTCCTCCGTCCTTGCTCCGCTGGGTCCCCCTGGGGCCTCGGCCAGGCCACCCCCTCGAGGGGCTGCGATGGAGCGTCACGCAGCGAGGGAGCCCTGTAAGAGACACGCATAGTTAAGCACACAAATATTACAGATGTATTTGCCTAGAGGGCTTTCGGGAGAAGTGAGGCTGGAATGGAGGCAGGGTCACGCATGGGTGAAATTTTCAGCAGCGTGTTTTGGAAATGCATTCTCTCAAGCCCAAGATCACAGAAAATAAACACGAGTTCAATTTACTACTTGAAATCAAATACTTATAGATCTACAGAAACAGGCATCTCTCCTTTGAAGGCCTTCGAGCTATACCACGTAATGATTTTTAAAGGAATAAAAAAAAGCTTCAAAGCACACACACACACACAAAACTCATTTTCCATAGTACCGGAACTCGCTGAGTTTGACAAGCTGGTGGAGTTTTTATGGTCTGGGCAGCGTTTTGTAGTGCCACACTGGGCACTTCCCCAGCCCACCTTTTAAACATACCGTACAAATGCAGCGCTATGAACGGCTCTATGGAAAAACCTTTGAAGCTCCGTCTTCATAAAAATTATCGTAAGAAAAATAAACAACGACAACTCATTTGCAGAGTGACCGTAATTTTTGGCTTTCCCAGAGAGGAGCTCTGTGATTCTTTGATGGTCAATACGGCCCTTCCTGGAAAAAGCTTTGTCTTAGACCCTGCAGTGAATATTCTGATAATAGGGGTTTATTGTTCATTAAACAAAATGGACAAGCCCAACGTCACCGCCCGAGACGTGCTTTAGCTCCATTAGAAAGTTCTCAATTAGCCTCTCCCTGCACTCCCCAACGCATACAAGCGCATCCCTGTGAGCGAAACGGGGAGGGGAGATGGCAACATGGCAACAGACATTATGATTCCTCAAATTATGTAAGTGCAAATAGCTCTTCATCAAGGAGTAATTATGTAACAGCGCCTCTCCCACGACCACAACTCATCTCCAACTGACCTGGTTGCAATCGAAGGCACTTAGGCTGTGCTTGCTCTTGGTATTATTTTTTAATATATCACTTGTCCAGCCACACCAACTCTTCATTTTCCTGACATGTTACTTACAAAGAGCAAAATCGACATGAATTCTCGGTTTTATGAACAGTGGCTCAACATATAATGTCTGCCGCCTAAAATAACTCAAAAGAAAAGCAGTGTTGCCCAATTAATAGCCGATTTTACAGCATTTTCAGAGGACTCTTAAGTACACCTTTCACAAAAAGACCCAGGCCAATTAAACAAATTAATAAGTACTATTCTCTGCCATTACCTAACATAGCTATAAAGTGGAGCTTTTCTCTGGGGATGCGACAACCAAACACACACACACACACACACACACACACACAGCTGACAGGTTCTCTTCAGCTTAAACTCCTAGAAACAAAAGCCCTGAGGGAAAGTAATGCAATAGTCTATGAGCAAAGTGTGCATTTGCTCCGGAACTCTTCCATTTAAATCTCAACTAGCATTAAAAGGGAAACAAGACACACGTTATACAGGTAGATTTTGATTTAGTAAATGGAATATTCCTTTTGTTTAAAAGAAAAAAAAAAAGGTTGTATCCAGGCACAGATACACCACACACCCCACACGCACGCACATGCACACGCATACACGATACATGGCTTATCAGAATCGCAGCGTAAATGCCCACACAGCTTTTCCATGCTCCCCGAGTAATCCCCGTTAGTTTTGCATTCTCACAATTGACATAAAACACACACAGACACACACACACGCTGACCCACAGACTCACACGCTGTAAGAAACTGACAACGCGGTCGGCGTGCTTCCTTTCCACCCAGCAGCCAGCAGGGCCAGTCCTCTCCCGCGACCCCGGTTTCCCAGCAGCTTCAGCACCTGGGCCCGTGGACAGCTCAGCCCGGGCGCCCGTGGCTGCGCGCCCAGCTCCCAGCGCCCAGGCTCCCAGCGCCCAGCGCCCAGCTCCCCAGCGCCCAGCGCCCAGCTCCCAGCTCCCCAGCGCCCAGCGCCCAGCGCCCAGCTCCCCGGCTCCCCGGCTCCCAGCGCCCAGCGCCCAGCTCCCAGCTCCCAGCTCCCCGGCTCCCCAGCTCGCAGCGCCCAGCGCCCAGCTCGCAGCGCCCAGCGCCCAGCTCCCAGCGCCCAGCGCCCAGCTCGGGCTCGGCTCCCCGGCTCGTCTCCGCGGGGCAGCCTCACTTCCCCGAACATCATTTCCTCCGAGACCGCGGCCGCTGGGTGCATTTTCAGTTCCAACCTCCTCAAGCCGTCGGATCCCCCCCACACCCACCCCTGCACCCTCCCCCACCCCCACCCTCCACACAAAAAACAGAGCCGGGAAGCAGCCCGATGCCAGCGGGGTGTTTGTTGATCAACTTACACTTGGCTTTTGCATATTTAGCCGCGGCCAGCGGAGCAGCATCCACGGAGGCTCAGGTCCGCATTAAGTACCTTTGTTCATCGCCTCCCGCAAGCCATGTTTATTCGGACCCACGTTTCTCTCGCGCCCCGTCACTGGAGGGGCGCTTTCCGGGCAGGGGAGGCTTCCAGCGTCTTTTGGTCCCTGGAGGCCACCGCGACCGGTTGACTGCCGGTCCCCACACTGTCCCACCCTGGCCCCCCGCACTCCAAAGCCCATCCCAGGCAAACGCCCGGTCCTTCGCGACCCAATATACATAAAGAAACGCGACAAAGCGGTCGGTTTGAGGAAATAAGCCAATTAAGCCGGAGCAGAAATGCTGCTCTCCCCCCTCCCCCGCGCCCCCCGCCCCCCGCCCTCCCTCTCCGGCAGAGAAGGGGGGAAACACCCAGGAGAGGGGGGAGCCGTCGGCAGGAGGGTGGTAGTCGGTCGCCTCCGACAATCAATGGAAAAACACTACACACATCTTCACGGAATAATAACACTCTCCAGACAAAAAGCAGCACGCTCGCCGATGTAAACAGTCCCCTCCTCGGCACGGCCCGCATCCCGCGGGGTTGCCTTGCGGCAGACGGCGAGGTAACGGCCGCAGATCCGCCTCGATGGAAGCGCTTACCTTCCAGATCCAGGCTTCAGGCGGGACTCCAGCTGCGTGCAGAAGCCCGGCGCCCCCGGGGCGGGCAGGGCGCGCGGGGCGGGCGCGGCGCGCGGGGCGGGCAGGGCGCGCGGGGCGGGGGGCGCCGCGCCTGCTCCGAGCCCGCGCCGGGGCCGTGCGACCCAGCCCGGGGGGGGGGGACCCGGTCCCCGCGCGGGCTGTGCCCCTGCCTCCGCTCCTGGGCGCCTCCGGGAGTCCCGGGCGACCGCCTCCAGCCGCTGTGCGAGCCTCCAGAAAGGAGCGGGGAAGGGAGGGGGAAGCAGGGGAAAAAAATCATCTAATGCAATCAAATCGATCTGATCTGCACCATCTGTCGCCTGCCACTACACACCAGCGTTAAAACAGGAGAGCGGAAAACACGGGCAGCCGGGGAGGCTCGGTGCGCAAAGAGTTCATCCCAGCCGGGCACCGCCGGGCACCGCCGGGCAGGCCCGCGTCCGGCTACAAAAGCGGCCGCCCGCGCGGGCGGCGGGTCCCGGGCGCGGAGGGCGGGTGAGCCGAGCAGGACCCGCGCGAGGCTTCGCAGGCTCCCCTCCGCGGCGCCCGGCGGGAGAGGACCAGTGCCTTGTGGGACTGTGCCGCGCGCAGTCGGGAAGCTGCTCGGAAAATGGCTGTGTTCACAGCACCTCTCTCTGATAACAAACATATGTCGACCAAAACGGTTTAGTAGAGCCGGAGTGGGGGGGGGGGTCGGAAAATAAAATTTTCTTTCCGGGTTTAAGCCATCCCCACCTCCTCTCCTTAAAGAAAAGCAAAATTGGATATTGTGTCTTTATCCGAGTGCAGGAAAAGGAATGTTTTTAAAAGGTTGGGGTGGGCTTTTTTTGTTTTTTGTTTTTTTTAAAATCAAGATTAAACTCTGCCGTATAAAAGAAATGGAACACACCTGGGCAGCAATTCTAAAAAGAAAAAAAAAAAAAGAGAGAGAGAACCTATTATCATTTCTTTTCCTTACTGTGATCGAAGTAGATCCATAGCATGTGCAGTATAGAAACTCAGCCCAGTGAATCCCCCCGGGATGGACCTGAGGCTGTTTAATGCCAGGTACCCTTTTGACTTCTCGAAATCAGGTTGCCTCTTGGGCAAGACATCTTGCATCATTGAAAATTGACATAATGAATGTTAAATGTGATTGCAGGGAGGAGATGGCAAGAGTTTTCTTTTTTAATTCTACAATTATTCCCTCCAGCCTTTTGGTCTGTTTCCAGTCTTTCCTGATCAGTTGATGACGGGGGGCGTATAGGGATTGAGGAGGGAGTGGAGATATGGGGGGCGGGTGACTGGGGTGGGGAGGGTGTACATTATCAATAGCCAATAAATTCTATCTGTAGTTATAAAAAGTCATGGAAATAAAAGAAATCACTGTTTGTCAGTCATAATACGTAAATATAAACCAGTTTTCAAAATGAATGTTTCATATGTGGGAATTATACGTATTACAAACAATAGGCTGACTGTCCCCCATCCATTTTTAATTTTAAGATTTTTTTAAAAAGGGAATATAAAGTTTATTATCTAGATACGTGGCATCCTTTTACTATCTATATCTAATATTCTACATTTCCCCTGACTTTGTCATCCCTTCAAACAATGAAAACTGTTCGATTTTATCCTGCTGCCTTTTCGAGAACATAAATTACATATATTCAGAGTAAACAGTGTTTAGGATAATTCTTGAGATAGCTGGATATGTCTCCTGAAACTTTGATAATCTCTTTAAGAAGAAAAAAAACCTCATAGTTGTGAATTAGATTAGCCTAAAAATATAGCTTGAAGACAAATCAAACAATTTACCTGATCTTTTGTTTCAATATACATTAATTAAGCACCCTTCCCGACCTGCAGCACATTCCAGGGTCAGAGCGAGAAATCCAAGCCCATTAGCTCAGCCGCCTTTGTCGTCATTCGCGTCAAGCTACTGCCCCCTGCAGGCCAGGCTGGGAACGCAGGCAGAATCCGGCCCAGGGCTCAGGAAACGGATGGTGGTCCTGCCTGTCCCTCTCCCAATATTAAACTAGAGGCTTGACTTTTTAACTTTAAATTAGTTCCCATTATGATTTAAACTATTTATTTAATAATAGTAAATTTTAAAAACATGAGTTTTAAAGGTAGGTGTTTTCAGTTTTCCTCCTGAGAATCCTGCTGGGTGGGCCAGACCACCCCATTTTCTTGTCACACAAGAGATACCTTGATGCACTTATGTAGCTTTTTTCACCTTCCTGTATCCTTTGCACAAGATCCAGCAGAACTTGGAAACAAATGTAACAGAACCGGGGGTGTAATTTCTCAACAACAAAGAAATAATCCTGTGCCATTTACCCCTCCGTGTCAGTGTGCTCTTGGTAGACTCCGTGAAGTGCATTCACATCAAACCCTTTCAGATCCTTCCTACTGCTGATAGGATGGGGGACAATTATACCATTTTTCTTGATTATGAAATGAAACGTAATTTCACCTCCACGCTCCTGCCATTCCAACCGCCTTCACTACAATTAACGTCCCCAAACAAGGCTCCCCGCCAAGATAAAATAAATTCATTGTTGACAGGATATAACTTGAATTGCATCAACTTTCCTTCGGTACTGGAGAGTGGCGCACGTCTGTGGAAATGGTTTCATAAGGCTTATGGGAAGGCTCTTTCATATTTTGGAAGTCATGCTATGGCTACTTACACTGGCTTGTAAAGAACCCGGGGTCTGGATGAAGGGGAGCGTTTCCTGGTTGTCCCCCACAAATTGTCCCTATTACTGTATTGAAATACCTGCCTCATTGAGCAATGGCCCATCATTAGGCTTCTATCATAATGTCACCGATTCTAATCCCAAATTAGCAACCAGTAACAATTTCACCCAGTCGAATGTTAGAAGTATTATTTCCACGCGATGTTGAAATAGATAGAAGCATGAGATGCATTCTGCTGTCTTAGACCTGCTATCTTAGGATTATCTGAAATGCTCACGGGGGCTTAAATAAAGGACAGCGGCAAAACTCAGGGCTTTCTCCGAGGGTTTTGGTTTTTTTTTTACCCTAATCACTGATGCTTCCTCCAGATCCTCTAGAATAGAAACATGGGCTAGGAACTGGGCATGGCTGTGTCACATTTTAAACAAATCTAAAACAAAACAAAATTTAAAAAACCTCACCCAACCAAAATGCTGAATGCCAGTCCTTGTTGTATTACATTTTCAAAGCTGCTTAAATTTCAAGAGGACACTACATCTGTAAATTAAGGTCTTTGCCTCTACAGGGCATGGGCTCTTGGGCAGAGCAGAGGGAGGTTTGGAGGAAGCTGCTGGACTGCTAGCTGCAGCCCAACTGTAGCCAGAACGGCCACTGGCTGTCGTGGGCAGCTGGCATTTCCAATCGTGTGCCAGGGGACATTTTTTGAGAAAAGGAAATTCACCTCTCTTTCAAAATTATATATCATGTATGTGATACGATTACATATATATATATATGCACATTGCTATGGAGCCAGATCATTTCAACTATTTTAATCAAATGCCTGTGGACAAAGTTGCTTTTCATTAGCGTCCAGGAAAGAGACGCGTGTCATTTACTGGACCCGGGGCCTGGGTGGGGGGAGCGCGTCCTGCTTGTCCCCGCACACGGCCGGCGACCGCGCCCAAGCGCCCCGAGAGGCGCGTGTCCTCCCGTCGCGGTCACCGCTGCTGTTTCTAAAGGGTCTGGACGGGGGTCCAGAAACCTCCCCCGGTCCTGCCGGGTGCGGGGTCCTGGGCTACTGGACATGCTCACCCCAGAAGCCCAAAGCCAGGCCCCCCGCAGGCTCCGTGGCTGCGCCCTGCGCTCCGGCCCGAGCACGTGCTCCGGGGTTTTCAAGCGCTAATAGAGGGGGGGGGGGTGCGGGGGGCCTGGGGGCGGCGCACTAACCAGCAACTTCACTCAGATTCAAGGCCCTCAGCCCTGGAACCGCAGGTGAGACCACTGGGGCGGGAGAGCCCCGCTGGGGGGACCCCTGCCCCCCCAGGCGGCACCAGGGGGGCGGTCCCGGCCTCGCGCGGTTTGCGGAGGGTCCGGAGACCTCGGGGCTGTGCTCGCGGGCGACCCGCGCGGGCCAACTCTCGTGGGGCGAGTTGGGCGCTGCTCGGACGCCCCGGTCCGCGCTGGTTCCCGCGGGGGCCGCCAGCCCGGGGCTCCGCTCGGCCCCACCTGGACGGCAGGTGCGCCGCGGGCAGGAAGCCGGGGGGGCGCGGGGGGCGCGGGGCCACCGCTCTGAGGGCCCGGGGGCAGCCCCGGAGCGCGCAGGGCGCAGGGGCGCAGCCGGGGCGGGGCGGAGGCTCGGACCCGTCTCCGGCGACGCCCAGCTCCCGCAGCAGGTGTCCCGGCTGAAGCGGCTCCGGGCGGGCGAGCTTCGGGGACCCCCGTGCGGCGCACCCCGCTGCGCACGCCGCCCTGCCCCGTCCCAGTCCCCGGCCGGCCGCGCCCGCCCCGCCCCCACCCGCAGGTGCCGCGCGCCACGGGCAGGGCAACGGCGCCCCCTGCCGGCCGCCGGCGGACACGCGCGCCCCGCTCGGTCCCTGGGTCCCGCGGGCTCTGCCCCGCCCCGGCCCCGCCCGACCCCCCCCCCCCCCCCCCCCCGCGCGCTGGGCGTGGGAACGGAACCAGCCAACCGAGCCCGCCCGGCCGCTCTCACCTGGTCCAGGCTCCGAGGTAAGTGCGCGTCCGGCCCCGCCCACGCCCCCCCTGACCCTCCAAGGATCCTCAGGGCTGAGGTCCGGGGAGACAAAGGGGTCCCCACCCCCCAAAAGACATCATGACTGCTTTTGAAAGCACGTTTTGCAAGCATGGATGTCCAACGCGCACACGCGCGCGCGCACACGCCCCGCTCAGCCAAGCCCGCACCTACCGTCGGGAGGGGCGGCCCGTCGGCGCCGCAGCAGATGCTCCCTGAGGTGTCAGTCCCGCTGCGGATGCGCCGGGACGCGGGCGGCGGGGACACGCCCTCGGCCCCCCTGCACCTGGGCCGGAGACCTGCTCCCCGGGCGGCCAGGGGCGGGAGCGCGCCCCCCGCGCAGGGGCCGGGCTGGGCCCGGGGGCCGGGAGGGCGTGTTCTGCTTCCCGGTGCGGCTGCCTGAGGTTCCCGCAGCCTGGAGGGGCTGTGCGCGCCGAGGGCAGGTTTTCTGCGCTTAGGGAGAGGTGATGGGAAACCGCGGCGCTGATGCCACGCGGGCATCCTCGAGGTGCGCAGGAAACCTCCCGACGGCCAGGGGTTGCTGCTGGTCCTTACCGTCTGTGGAGATGGAGCATAGTTTTAAATTTATTATTATTTTTTACAAGAGTAGGCAAATAATCCAGGCTCAGCGAAGGACCGTCGTGTGAGTCTCCATTCTTCACACACTCCCCTGGGGAGAGGGACGGGAGGCTTTTGACTGCCCCCCAAGAGGACAGGAAAGGAAGGCTTGGGAAGGTGTGTCTAGTTCCAGGAGGTGACAACAGGTGGTCTTCAGAGCGGCGGGAGCTGAATGCAGGCAGAAGAGACGAAGTCACGCTTGTTATGTTGATTTCAGGCTGGCGATAAACTGGTGTTTGAGGTTTCCGTTTTAGTCTTTCAGAGAAAAGAGGAAAGATTTTTTTTTTTCTCGAAAGAAAACCTTTGATGCAATGGAAGTATTGGTTCTGAAAATTGCCTCTTATCAATTCCCTATCCCGGTCGCACAGGTGAGAAAACCGAGAGACTGAATCACTTAGCTGCCATGGCGAGGCGCCTCACCGGGCCTTAGAATCAGGTTTTCTGGTCCCAGCCCCTCTCTCCATCCCACTGAACCACACGGCCCAGGCACAGAAAGCTCCTTGATTTTCCTCAAAATGCTAAATAGTGAATCATTAACAGCCCAGGGCCTGTATTTCTCAGCAAAGATGCTTTTTCACCTTAATGGTGAATGCCGTTTATACTGAGAAAAAATGCAAATGGAGAAATAATGCTATTCTCAGTGGTGAATTAAATGACACAAAAATGGTGAAAGACTAAAATAACTACATCAGCCTCACTTGAAAAGCAGTTAAAGCGGTTTAAAAAGATACCTAAAAGGCCCGTCTTGGTGCAATTTTAGTCTCCACCGCTCCAGACCCATCTTCCCCACCCCGAGAGAGACATTCCACGTTGCATCCCTGCTAGCTTTTGTTCATAAAAGCGGAAAACTCACAGGTTTGGACGCTTTTCATCTCCATTCACATACTACTTCTTTGCTCTGTGAATGATTATGGTAGAAATCTCGAAACACATCTCTGGAGTGACCACCGTCATGACAAAAAATACATATTAATTGGCAGGCGATTTTGGACGGGCGTCCACATGCTAATGTGCGCTCACAGTGCACCGAAGTAGATTGTGCAGAGCTGATCTGCTCTGCGTTGTCGAGTGAGCTCAGGTACAGAGTCCTCCGTAAGATGCTCCCAGGCTCCCTCCATCCCAGTGGGGCTGAACCTGTCAGGAAAGGCCAGAACTGCCCCAAGTCACCCATTGGCCCGCAGCCCACATGTGCCAGCTTTCTCAGTCATTTGTATGCAGCTTATTTGGCCACGTGGCCTCCCGTCTTGTTGGGATCTGTGATTTTCCCAAAGGTTTAATTTCATCCACTATGAGTAATGCCAAGTTGGGTATTTTCTCCCTCCCATCTCTCATGAAAGCCCTAGTACCAATATCGGTTTGGGACTGTTATGTTATAGAACGAAGCTTGCTTGTCTGTGTGAATTTGTACCCTAAACACATTCACACAGTTTTAGACGCTTAGACTTCAGGCTTTTAAAAATTAAACAGTCTGATCCGTGTATTTTACTGGTGGCTAAATTGTTGTCCCAGGGCCATCAACTCTCAAGGAGCCCCACTTAGAAAGGGGGAAGGAGAAGGGGACCCCAGACTTCCTATACTCAAGCCCTGAGGCCGATGCCTTCTTACAGCATCATGCTCCTTCTTGTTGGATGTTCAGAGTCAGTCACTCATTCAACAACTGGCGATCGTCATGAACTTGGCAACCGTCCTAGGCTTTGGGAATTCAGCAGAAGGGAAAATGAAACGATTCAGAAGAAAGACCTCAATTTGTTGGAACAGTGAACAAAATTAAATTCCAGTCCTAACAATGGTTATGAAGACATTTTATAAAGACATTTTTCTTAAAAAAAAAAAAATCTTGAATGTGTTATACTGTGCAAGGAAGACAAAAAACATGCCGGGATTCTTCCACACTTCCTGGTAAAGAAACCTGGGGAACCCTCAGTGCCAAGGGCTGAGGTCATGTTGGGAGGTTTGTGAATGGACACAGTGAGCCTCTGCAGGTGTCCAGGGCCCTCTCAGGTGATCTGTTCATGGACCCGGTATTATCTTTCCCAGGTTCTTTCTGAGATTTAAGACGAAATGCCTGCGAGGACACACAGACTTGTGCAGGAGCTCAAGTAAAGGAGCAATAAAGAGAGCAGAGAGGAAAAGGTGTTTTTAAAAATGACACATTTTCAAGTGTGCATTAGATGGTTCTGTCCGATGACCCAAAGGGCTGGGGGACCCCTAGCTTCAGAGTTTGCTGCAGAAGCCTCAGGGTTTATTGGACAGTGATTAACTCACTGTCCAATAAAGCAATAATAGAATACATAGTTACAGTGTAGTAATCATATAGTATAATAGTGTAACATAGTATCAGTTAACAGTGCAACAATGTAATAGTTCGTCTGCCTCCCATTTCCGTCTTTATATGTTGGTCACCTGATAGGCAGGAGTGGCTGGAGAAAACGGTTGGGTGACTGTTCCGAGGGGGCGGGACTTCCAGGTCCAGTACACAGGACCTGGGACTGTTGAGCTCCCGCAGAATCTCTCTCGAGTGGCCTGGACGCCGTGTGTTGACGAGGAAATGGTTGGGCTGGATCCCCAGGGAGGTGCTGATCCGCTTCCTGCCTCCCAGTGGAATCAAGACCAGACCACAACCCCGCAGAGTGTCGGACTGCAGAGAAGGGGTCGGCCTGCGTTCTGGGGTCAGAAGTTAGGGTACAGAAGCCTGAGTCTCCGTCAAGCCTTTCTTGCCCGCCGGCCAGCAGAAGCAGCCGCTGCACGCTCCCCTCCATGGTCACCGAGAGGAGGAACACATCCTTACAACTAAAAGAAAACATGAGACCGAGATCGTTTGGTTCTTTAAGATCTGGGTGAGCCGTGGAACAGTTTGTCGGAGCTCCTAGCGATGTGTCTCAGGTTATCCTTCTGGAGGGGTGGAGAGGGCTTTGTGGACGCACTGCCTTTGGAGTCAACCCTCTGAGGAAGGAAGGGAGGAACGGAGGGGGAAGGAGAGAGATGGAGGGAGGGAGGAAAGGAAGGAAAATCTCACTTGAGTTTGGGGTTAAATCACACGAGAAATTTTTAGCCTTCAGGTTTATTTTTTCTTCACTAGGTATATAATAGTATAGTTTCTGTGTCTTTACACCCATGCTTAACTAGGCATTAAACTTCAGGAATTACCTGTTTATAGCAAATAAACCCATTTTTATTTGAAAACACATGGAAAAAAATTAATTACTTTCCCCTAAATATGCGCCCCCTTCATTGATCAGATGTGGCTGAGAAATCCTGCCGGCAATGCAGGTGCCATCGCTTCTCTACATTTGTCCACGAGAGGCCTGGTTCATGGTGTTTACCTTTTAATTAAACAAAGCGTCTTGCAAATTAGACGCATATCCCTGCACATCAGGGTTTAGGTCCCATCCCCCCCATTGTCCCTCCTGCTGACTCTCGGGGCACCAGGCGCCCACACACGGGCGGCATTGCCGGCCCCTCGCCTGCACACGTGTCCCGGGAAGAGGGCGCCGCGTGCTGGAGCGCAGGCCCCACCTGGCTCCCAGCGTCTGAGCACCTTTCCCTCTTCAGATCCTTAGTGCCGCGTGAAGCAGGCACTGCGTCGGCCTGTCCAGAACCTGGAAGCACTGGGCCGGTCTGACGCCCGTCTCATCTTCTTGCACGGGGGCTTTGACCGTGAGTGACAGCACCTGAGAGGAGCAGAGGCGGCTGATCGAGGCGAGACGCGGCCCGGGGATGCGCAATCTGCTTTCTAATAGCTACACACCTTTTTCTTACACGCACCCCAGTCGTTTGACATTTACAGTCCGCTGTGGAGCCTCATCTCTGTCATCTTCTTACCGGCAAGTCCTCCACTTCCTGGGAAAAATGTCCCTTCTAATTATTATGTGGATTTGAACTCTGAAATTCAGTCTCGCCCCGCTGTCCCGTAGAGTGGAGCCCACACGAGGCCGCTTAGGAAGCGTGACCCGTTCACGTGTGCGTTCCCGCACACTCGACACAGGAACCCCCCGTCCCGATGGTCCTCGGCCTGACTTGTAAACGGGCAACTTAAAACTCATCCATCAGGACTATTTCCAAGGGAATGATGGCAGAGAGAAACTGAGACCATCAGGATCGAGTCTTATTGGAGCAAAAGTCAGAGAGAGGCTCTTCAGTGGAGCAAAACTGCAGTTAATGACGGTCGCTCAGAGGCACCGGTGCTCATTAATCTCTTTTATTTCTGTTTACTTATGGTTTATGTAATTGAAATAAAGTCATTTGCTTAGAATGTTGCCAAAGGAGGGTGCATTCGGCTTTGGAAAGAGGAGCCTCAGAATCAAGTTAAGTAAAACCCAGCATGAGCTGAGGGCGTCCCTGAACGTCGCAGCATCGCCCCGATGCTTTTCCCTTTACGTTGAGAGATTGTTTTTGCCGTCGGTATTTCGTTCTGAGGTTCAGGTAAATAGCATGTTGAAGAGATGCTGCTCGTGGCGGAAATTGCTTTGACGCGCAGGAACGATCGGTGTGGACGTGGGCGGAGGAGAGGGCAGGCGGCCCTTAGGTGTCATTGAAGAGAGCTCCGGCGCCAAGGAGCAAACCGCCGCCTCGCTCTGTCTTAACCAGGCTTTAAAAAATAGAGGGACCTGGAGAGCATTATGTTGAGTGAAATAAGCCAGTCAGAGAAAGACAAATATCGCATGACCTCGCTTATAAGTGAAATCTAATGAACATCATGAACCGATGAACAGAACAGATCCAGAGGTCTGGACGCATGGAGCAGACCGAGGAACCTGAGGGAGAGGGGCAGGACCAGATTAACCAAGGAACTTACATACATACACGCATGGCCCAGGGCGCGGACAGGAGGGCTGTGGGCGGGGGGCCCTGCCCGGGAGGAGGGAGGGAGAGGGGGGAGTCGGGGTCATCTGTAATACCATGGACAACAGCAACAACAAACAGAAGTCAATAATAAAAATACAATGTGCCGATACAGAATTTTATGTTTTAAGTAGGAGTTTATAAAAATATTTGCGGTATCATGCTTGTTTGTTGGTTGACGTACGTCTTCGCCCGTAAAAATAAAATGTCCGTTTTAAATATATATATATGGTTTTATTGATTTCAGAGGGAGAGGAAGGGAGAGCGAGAGGGAGAGAGACACAGCAATGAGGAGAGTCACCGATCGGCTGCCTCCTGCGCCCCCTGCTGGGGATGGAGCCCGAAAACCCGGGCTGTGCCCTGACCGGGAATCGAACTGTGACCTCCTGGTTCGTGAGTCGACGCTCAACCGCTGAGCCACGCCGGCCCGGCCAAGACGTCCTTTCTTGATTTCGAGGCAAGGAATAGAGTGTCAGTGCTGACTTCCCTCCAGCGAGGCTGACAGTCACCAAACGTGTTTCCTGGGTTCAGATCAGACCAAAGACGGGGGGCTATGGCGAGTGACAAAGTTTTAAAATATTATTTGCTTTTATACCAGCACAACTTTGGTCCCTTTGTTTAAACATTTCACAACTTAACTGGGCACAATTTTCCAACTATAAAGAAAATCTATGCCGGCCGACAAGTTCCAGAAACATCGATTGGAATCTTCACTGACGTGTAAAATGAGCCTGAACCCTAGACGTAGATTTTCCATCTGAAAAAAAAATTTTTTTAAGTTTCATATTGATCTCTTTGCCATTTGGTTTTCACTGGGCTCCTGCAAGATAAAGCATTGATTTAACTCTTCATAGAGCCAGCCATTGTGTAATAATTTCTACAAGTGATATATATTCCATATAGTCTTTTAGACTCATTTTTATGATCTAGTCAATAACATGCTCCCATTTTATGTATCGATTTCCAGAAATTAAATGAGGATTTTTCAAAAACCAAGCAGTGCCTTTGTGAATGCTGGAAAGGGGGCCACTGTTCCTTTAGTCGTGCTAAGTGCCAGGGTGTTGTGCTGGACACGTGAGGTATCCCAGGGATCTGAGGGGACCGAGGCCTTGTTCTAGGTCACCCGTCTAGTAAGACCTAGGACCTGACTTCAAACCCAGATCTGATTTATGAGGACAAGATGCTCACCTAGGTTGCTCTGTGGCCCCTACAAGTCTCATTTACTACACATGAACCATACCCCAGGCACTGTGCTTAATAATTTGCACACTGCATCTTAGCACCAAACCTAAATCATATCTAAGACAAGAATTTTGACAAAAAAGGGACTTCTGGGTTGAGGCTAAGTAGAGCGGGAGGCTATACAGGTAAAGTCACCCAAACTAAAGCTGCAGAGTGGCCAAGTGTGCCTTCAGTGTCCTTTCCACTGTCATACTGTCCCCAAGTCGGCATCCCATGACTGTGAACAAACTTTCAGAAGACGGCCCTCCTGCGAAACATTTGAATCTGACGAGGGGCCTTAGGAAACCGAACGGTGACCAAGCTCTAAGGAAAGAGACCGATGTGTGCACTCATTCTCGCAGTGATTTGTTTCAACGGAGCCCTGGCTGGGTGGCTCGGCTGGTGGACGTGTCGTCCCGGACACCTAAAGGTGGTGGGTTCGATTCCCGGTCAGGGCATGTACCTAGGTCGCAGGTTCCATCGCTGATCAGGGTACATATGGGAGGCAACCAGTCGATGTTTCTCTCTCGCATCAATGTGCTGTTGTTGTTTTTTTCTCTCTCCCTTCCTCTCTCTCTCAAAAAAAATTCAATAAACATATCCTTGGGAAGGGATTAAAAAAATTAAAAGTATGAAAGGGTTGTGAAGACCAGAGGATGCGCTAGAAATCATGTCGTTCCAGGGTAGAAGACTGGAGGCCTTCACAGGGCCCACAGTGCGGGTTTTCCCAGCACACGCTACTTTGAAAAATGGGATTTGAGTGCCTGCAGGTGAGGCAGAGGCCGCCCGGTACACTGGGCTCTCACCATCACTACATATCCTTCTTTGTCACACACATTCCCTACCTGGTTCCTCAAATCCTCTCAAGTTCATGGCTGCAGATAGTCAGACCCACTTTTTGAGGAGGCTGAGTCCAGGTAACTTAGATTTCTCTCCCCAAGATCAATGTCATTGTTTTCTTTCCAACACCTAGGATGGTGCCGGGCACATAGGAAGCTCAGTAAATATTGATCGAATGAGTGAGTGAGTGAAGGCCTTCATGTACCCTGCTCGACTAGAACCCAAGTGTCCCTGGTCCCCATGCAGCAGTTACGGCCCCTTATCACTCCATCCTCTTGAGAAATGGGGCGTCATCTCCACTTTTGTCTGCAGGAAATCGGGCTCTGTCTTTGGTGCGTGAGTTTTCTGTTCCTCCCTAAATCAAATGAAGCCTAAACGAAAAGCAGTTCAGCCAAAGGAGATTCATTCAAAGGTTGGTTTCAATTTGAAATCATGTAAGCACAGCAACTAAATGTACAATACTTTCCAGAAGATGCAGAAAATCACATTTACTTCCAATAAAGTCCCGGTTATTGATGTAGTACACCGTCTCTGTCGGTGGGAGGGGAAGGGACAGTGACGTCTGGGACAGTGTCTTTGCCAGGCGTATCCAGAGGGCTCTAGGAGCCCGGAAAACCTTCAGACCCGGCTGGTTCTCTATCCAGACATCCAGAGGAGGAAAATGAATAACTGAGCCACGTCCCTCTCCCATCGATCTTGGCCATGTGGACAGCAGACTGCGGAGAAAACATTTGGTCCCTTTGGTCAGCATTCATTTGTATGTTTAGTGTGACATAAGCTTTGGGTTGATAATTCTATTATTGTAGAGTGTGTCAGCCCGATGACCGTCTGGAGAACCTCGGGGTGTCCACTGGGGGTAATTGTATAAAGTAAGAGAAAATTGATGATTTTTTATCAGAAATGAAAGGGCTCTTAAGGCCGGAACCGTGTCGGCCTAGGTGTGAAGACACATTAGTTGGGCATCCCTAGCGTAGGAGGCCAAGCTGGGGTATGACATCTAATGACCTTAGCCGCCATGTGACCATCATCTGCGCGGCCATCACATGACCATTGCCCGCCGCTTCAAAGCTTTCTGCCATCCGTATTTTCCAAGGACAGATTTCAAGGTCCTGAGCGTGTCCCTCAAGGCTCCCCGTGCTGGGAGCTCACAGAGTTTCTCCATGAGCTGTGGGCGTTCGCTGCCGTATGCTGTGTCCCACGTTCGCCCAGGAATTCTCCAAAGCCTTGCGTGATGTTTCCTTTTTTTTCTTTTTTCTTCTCATTGTCAGGCTTTCCCCATCATAGTCGGGGGGAGCCCTCTCACTTCTGTCCCCAGACCCACCTCCCCTGGGAAACTGCTTCTGTCCCTCCGAGGAGTCGGAAGCAGCCTCGCTTCTCTCTGGCGGTCGCACGGCCCTTTCTCCGCCGCTGGTACAGCCTCCGTCCCACTCGACCTGTTTTATGGCTGTCGTGTCCGTGCCTGTGTGACTGCATCATACGTGTCAGGTGTGTGCCTGTGTTACCTGTATTATAGTGGTAGGTACATACTTGTCCCCTAAAAAAAAGGCAGGTTGTGTAAAGGGATCGTATGTTTTTTGTTTTGTTTTTCTTTAAATATATCTTTATTGATTTCAGAGGAAAGGAGAGGGAGAGAGAGAGACAGAAACATCAATGATGAGAGAGTCATTGATCGAGCCCGCAACCTGGACATGTGCCCTGACCAGCAATCGAACCCCGATCGTCTGGATCCTAGGTCGACGCTCAACCGCTGAGCCACGCCCGGCCGGGCCCCATGGTAGATTTTAAATAAACGTTGGGTCAGTTACTCAGCCAGTCAGTGAACCTCACTGAGTTACTTGCATAGCGAGAGAGAGAGAGGGAAGGAGGGAGAGGGAGAGAGAGAAATTGGTGATTTTTTTGAGCCAAATCCATAGCTCTACCATTTTGTGCGTTTTTGAGTGTAAAGGATGTTTTCTCTTTTTGTTTCTGGTTCTTTATCTTACTTTAAATTTTTAAAAACAAACTATGATATTCACACAGCCAATAATCATTTAATTCTTCAAGATGATTATATTCTGTCCATGTTGACATCGTTAAAACATTTTTTAAGATCATCTCCCATGGAATTGCTTTAAAAGTCTGGCTCATTCCTTTCTTACCAGCCTTTACTTTTTGCTTTCAATTGGTTTGTAAAAAATATTTAACCTGTGTTCAAAATTTGAAGATTTGCAAAATGAAACAAAAATTCTAGATTCCAAATAAGGGTTCTTGGTTAAAAAAAAAAAAAAAAGTAACAATGTTTACAAAGAATATTTAGAACCATTAAAATAATGACATGATGTAGGAAACTAGGAAATTATTTATATAAAAATTGTTCATCGCCCGGCCAGGCGTGGCTCAGCGGTTGAGCATCGACCTGGGGTCCAGGCTGTCGGGGTTCGATTCCCAGTCAGGGCACATGCCCGGGTTGCAGGCTCAGTCCCCAGTCAGGGGCATGCAGGAGGCAGCCGATCAATGACTCTCTCATCATTGATGTTTCTATCTCTCTCTCTCCCCCTTTCCTTTCCTCTCTCTGAAATCAATAAAGATATATAAAAAAATAAAAATAAAAAAAATTGTTATCTTTTTTGTTTTTTCTTACTAGTGAGAATTTTCCTCTTTTATTTAAAAAATAAGTCTTCAGAGAATTTGAAAGAACAGTTAAGTGGACACCATATGCCCTCTCCTTGGTTTCTCAATGTTTAACATTTTGTAAACATTTCTTTACCTGCTTGTCTTTTTCTCTTTCTCTTTAGATCGATGGGGATAGGTAGGGGGGTGTGTGTGTATTTCCTCGGCTTAGGATTTCTCTTCACGTCTAGAGTCTAAAGTCTTGAAAACAATTAGTTTTATTAGAAGCTGTTTGTTTGCAGGTCAGTTTTCCCAGGTACACGGTGGTGGGTCTTTTTAACTCGGGAGTCGGGTCTTTTTTATGTCTAGAATTTTTTCTTTGATTATAATTCTATATAGCACTTACATTTCACTGTTTGGCTTTTACTTTCTGGAGGATCCCGTTATTTCCGGGTTAGGTGTCCCCTGTCTGTTTTCCGTATCACTCACATTTTCTCTTTCTTCCGCCTTTTTTGTCACTGACGCGGCTCTTTGCTGGCATTTCTTCAGTACCCTTTATAATCTGTTTTAGCTGTTGATGAATCTGTTCTCCCTTGAGCATCTTGTCACTGAGTTTTTATTTCTAAAATGACTTGTCTCAAAAAATAGAGTTTCTTTCTGAATTTTAAATTCTCACTTCTTATCTTTGTCACTTTTTGTTCCTTTCCGGGTCGTACCTAGCGTATGGGACGCGTTCAGGACAAGCTGTTGAATGCGTGACTAGCGTGTAGGCCAGAAGGGCGCCACGGGGGTGCCTGCTGCCCCAGGCTTCTGTCACTCCTGCCCGGCCACAGGGCGAGGACCTGCAGGGGACTTCGGGGAGCCCTGTGGACCGGGCTTGGAAGTAGTGGAACCATTTCTGCTCACATTCTTCTAGGGAGGAAATGTCATAAAGCTGCTTCTAAGGGCAAGGGAGGAGGGAGCCCCGGGGTAGGGGGCGCCTGGCCCAGCTATGGTCCTAGACGCTGTGGAGAACAGACTCCGCCACAGCGTGAGACAGGACCAAAGCCTGTCTTTCGACCTGTCCGTAAGGCCCTTTGCACTTGGATTATCCATTCATTCGCATTATTTTCGAAACGCTCATTGTTTACAATTACTGTTTTCTCGTGTAGCATTAACAACCAATTTTCTCTAGAAGGAGTGAACACACGTTCAGTGCAGACAGGATGCATTTGGAATATTTTCACTAGAGCAGCTGACTGTTGGGCGTAGCTGAGCAGCATCCATTTCAGCCACCAGGACACACGGTTTCCACCCAGCCCACAGCTCTGTGGAGGCTCCTGCGACAAGGCTAGTTCTGCGAGCATCTGGACCTTCCAGATTCTCCTTGACACAGAGAACTAGGGTGGGGATTTTCTGCCTGTATTTCCTGTAAGGAGTCTACTGAAGCCGGGCCAGCTGGTTCTCGGCCCTCTCCTTTCACCGCTCTGACAACCTGATCAGGATCGTCACCACCTGCACGGGCCCCTCCTCCAGTTCCCCAGGAGCGAGGGGCGACGCTCCTCCCCCGTGGCCAAGGCCTGCTGCTCTGTCGTTAGGAAGATCGTGGTACATCACTAACCGAATGACCCCCGCGTCTCTGAAATCCACCCAGAAAATAAGACAAGGTGGGTCAGCCCAGCAAATGTTGACGTTGACGGGAGAGCGTTTATGTCTGCGGCACCGGCTGAGAGAAATTAGGCTTAATCACACTTACCGTCGCTAATTCCCTCCTTAAATTCCTGAGTGGTCACAAGTCAGTCAGAATGCGCAGCGTCTCTGGACCAAGCAGCTCCGCCCTGGGTGAAGGCGCAGCTGGGGGCAGAGGCCCTCCCGCGGCTTGTTTGCACGAACGAAGCAGAAGCCTGGGACCGGCGGAGGGGCCCACGGAACCCACCAGGGAAGGTCAGCATTAGTCACGTTGTAGCAAAACGTCACCAGGTTCGGATAATTGGGCGTAATTGTTTGATTTAACAACTAAACCGGTTGACCGAGTCTAATGGATTCATCTGTGGCCCGTCCACCAGAGAGTATAGTCTTTGGGGAGATTGGGGAAGTATTTTTGCGGAAATCGTGTTATAGTAATTGATCTAACCCAAATCAGGGGTTTTCTCCAAAAGGGCACATGGCAGGTCATCAATACTCCCATTATCTGTAGCTTCAGAAAGACCCTCGTTTTAGACAATCTGAGAGCAAAAATGAGTAAAGTGAAAGTGTAGACGTGACAAATAGCCTCCGTGTGCTTCCAGTCACCACGCCCCGTGCTCAGCACGCCTTTCCCGAGGGTCCGCAGGGGCTGGGGACGCGGCGGCGAAGAGGGACCCGAGCCTCTGGGTTGACGTCCGAGCAGGTGGAGACAGACGCCAGCGTGAGAGTCGGTGGGTTAGGCGGCGGCTCCGGCGTGACAAGTACCAGGAGGAGGTGGGGGGGCGCGAGGGGACCAGGCCACTCGGAGGCGCTGAACACTTTTCCAATCTTACTCTCCTGGTTGCAGTTGGCGTCCACTATTATTTTGTATTAGGCTCAGGTGTACAGCACCGTGATTAGACAATTACATAATTTACAGTGTGATTCCCCCAATAATTAAATTTTTAATTGCATGGCCAGGGTGGTGATGAACACAGGCGGACCAGGGCGATGGCAGGTTTCAGACGCGCGCCCGTCTCCCGGTCCTCCCTCCCTGGCCTGCCGGGGTCCTGTCCCCAGCCCTCGCTGGCTCCCCTCTGCTGGGACGCTGAGCCCGTCCCTCTGTGTCCGGTGAGCGTTACCTTTTCCACACGGGCCGTAGCCACGTATCTCAAAGCCAACCCAGTCCTCGCTCCACCCGTCTGTCCAGAGAAATTCTCTCCATTTTTCTCTCTTTTCAGAGCAAAGAGCTAAAAAGGCCAAACTCATCCGAACCTCGCAGTTTCCCTTTTGAGATCTCTTCTCCCCCAAGTCCATACAGTCTTAAGATGGAGATTAAGTACATTATTTTTATTGACAAATAGTACGTCGCAGAGTGTGACGGCTGCTTTGTTTATATCTATAGACAGGAAAACCCAAAGATACAGATAATTTTCTTCCCATAGGGAGCTGAGGGAGAGGGTGGCTTGGGGCTCACAACCAGCCCGGATGATCTTTGAAAAAGGAAAGAGCTGCTTCGACGTGATCCTCCACCGAACCCCATCACCCCGGTTCTCCAGGCACCCATTTCCCCTTTGCCGTTTTTCGAGAAAATTCAGAAGAAAGGTATCTGTAGGGTCTGCGTTATTTGAAACTGTTCATTCGAGGATTAGATTTGTTTTTTGTAACAAAAAGGCACCTGAAAGGATTGTAGTTTTCAGAGAACAGGAAAGTATATTCGCCACACTGGCACTTTCAGACGTCACCCCCGTGGCAAACAGTCCCATCCTGCTGGTGGAAGTAAGGCTTGGGAGGGCGACAGAAAGTGCCCAGGGCGACGGACCTGAAGGGATGCCAATTAATCAGGTGATGAAAACAAGTAATGGTTCAATTTTTTTTTTTTTAACAAAAACATTAATCAAAACACCTCTTCCAATTGACTATGGAAAAAAACATTTTACTGCTTAGATTTTGATAAAACATAATGATTAAGATTGAAGAAGGAGCCTGGCCGGGTGTGGCTCAGCGGTTGAGCGTCGGCCTAGGATCCAGGCGATCGGGGTTCGATTCCCGGTCAGGGCATATGCCCGGGTTGCGGGCTGCAGCCGATCAATGACCCTCTCATCACTGATGTTTCTATCTCTCTCTCTCTCCCCCTCCTTTCCTCTCTCTGAAATCAATAAAGATATATTAAAAAAAAAAAGATTGAAGAAGGAAATTTACATAAAAATCAAATGGGAAATCCATGTGTGACTTTCATTTTTATTTCAAAAATTTGGAAATTGAATACATTTTTACCATTTCTATTGAAATGGACCTTAAAAAGCTAACACTCTTATAACCACCTGTGTTAACATGCCCCTAATATTCCATGTTTTTCCCACTATATTTAAATATTATTTTTGGCCAAGATACACATACACAACATACCACATGACAAAAAAGAAACAGCTCTCAATGTCAAGTAAACTCAAAATATAAAATGTGCCCTTGTTTCATGAACAGTGAAATGATGTTTTCCAAACTCTTTTAATATTTTTAAAATGTAGAGTCTGAGCAGGAGTGTTGCTTTAAGAAAAGTACTCATATTACAAAAATAGAATGTGTGCCTGCGATGTTGCAGTTGCCATGGTTACTACAAATTTGTTACTTAATAGCAGAGCAAATAGATTCATAAACATGCTAATTATATCTGATACATTTTTAAAAACTGTTTTATATGAATATGCATATAGTTTACATAAAAATGAACATCCCTAGCCAATAATTCTGCAAGTTTGGGAAGGTTTTGCTGTGTTCTGTGTGAGGTAGTGTATGACAATCTCGACATAGGGAAAAAAAGAGAAAATTTTCAGGCAAAGGGTTCCATGATTCACAGGACAGACAGCTGTTTTTAATGTAAATAATGTAACAGATTCCAACCGCCAAATCGTTTACTGTCCAGTGGGCCCTTACGGAGGTTACAGTTTTGGATTTATAATAAAGCTCTTTTTATTTCTTAATTTGAAGACATGAAGAAAGAAGCTGGTATGACAAAGAAATGCCTGGCAGTCCCGAGTTTTGACGCGAATCGTGCTGTGCGATTTCACAACGAGAGTGTTTTCCTTTCTGTGGCTTCAGTATCTGGTACCCTCGAGTGCACACTGAACGCTGCAAACACTCAAGGGCCCCCCTCTCGACTTCTCTAAAAAAGCAAAACCCCCAACATAACAAGGGAGGAAAAGTCCTCGGCAGCCACAAAACCACGAGGAGGGGGAAGGTTGGCCCGGGCTACCTATCGATTGAGAGCATGTGATATAACGTAGACTCCAAATCGACGCCGGAGAGAGGCTGGGACCCTCCCCAAGGAGGATTTGCCTGGGAGGCCTGCGACCTCAGCAGGGCCCCACGGCTGTGGGACGGAAGAGGGGATATAGGTGTCTCCAGAAAGGGACACCAGGAGGGCTTTGCCCCAATCTTGTGATTGAAGATGTCACCATTTTATCAACATTACACCCAGTTTCTCTTTTATTTTTTAATATGTTTTTATTGATTTCAGGGAGAGGGAGAGAGAGAGAAACATCAATGACGAGAGAGTCATGGATCGGCTGCCTCCCGCACGCCCCCGACTGGGGATCGAGCCCGCAACCCAGGCCTGTGCCCTGACCGGGAATCGAACCCTGATCTCTTGGTTCCTGGGTTGACGCTCAACCGCTGAGCCACGCCAGCCGGGCTGCAGTTTCTCTTATTGACACTGACTTTCCCACTGATGAGGTTCCAGGTACAAACACGAGCAAGGTGCTCGGAAACCCAGCGGTCTGTGGCCGCCTGTGATAGTGACAAGCGGCCACACCCTTGTTGGTGCTGCAGGTTCCACTGCGGCGACTGCAGCCCATGGGAGCCAGCCGGGCGCTGGGTTCCCGACGTTGGAGCGCGTCAGGGGCGGTGACAGGAAAACCCGCACATGCTCGCTGGTGTGGGTGGTTGATAGCACCTGGGACAAGGTGACGTGTGGCCTCAGAGTCCCACGTGAGGCACGGCAGCCTCTGTTCTTCTACTCCCCACGGACGATGGTGCATGTTCAGTGTGGAAAATATCAGCCTTTCACCGATGTCTGGGAGGGCGCACCTTAAATTGAGAAAGGTCTCAGTAGCAGGCGTTTACTTCCAATTTTTTAAAAGATTAAGCACCTGCCCTGGCGGGTTTGGCTCAGTGGTTAGGGCGCCGGCCCCGGGACTGACGCATCCCGGGGCTCGATTCCAGCCGAGGGCACATGCCTCAGTCGCAGGCTTGATCCCTGGCCCTGGATGGGCTCCTGCGGGAGGCGACCAGTCGATGTGTCTCTTTCACATTCATGTCTCTCTCCCTCTCTTTCTCTCTCCCTTCCACTCTTTCTGAAAAGCAATGGAAAAAATACCCGTAGGTGTGGATTTAAAAAAAAAAAAAGATTAAACACCTTAACATTTTATAAACAGAAAGACTAGACTCCTGCAATGTGTTATGGTTCAGTTATTATGATTTCTATGTTAATAATTGATCATTAACGATTCTCTCGTTTGCATCAGACCTAGAGAGTACATTTTAAAAACTGCTAGACGCACGACCTCGAGGTAAAATTTTGCTGGAGGTCATCATGGAACTGAGGCTCTAATGAGAGGCATTAATTTGCCAAAAGATTATGTAAATAAATAAAAAATCAGGAATGGAACATTTGGTATGTGAAATACTCTAAATAGTATTTAAAAAAAAACCAAACTGTTCCTTTTCTTTAAACTATAGAACATAAACTATTTCCTTAGCACTTAACAAATGCTTGAGTGAGGTTAGCTCTCCTAATTATTATTTTTGTCGTTATTAATTGCAGCTCTTAGCATGTGCTGTGATGTAATGAGTTACCTCAACTGTCCCCCCAGCCTGGCAAAATTCCCCTCACCTTTCAGGATACAGCCCAGATGCCTCTTCCTGTGTCTCTGTCTCTACCCCCTGGAAGAGACAGTTGGTCTTCCTCTCTGCTCCCTCGGCGTCTGGGCCAGGTTTTCATGATTATTTTATGGTCATGTTTCATTGCCTTGAGAAGCCAGGCTGTTTTATGACATCCCATTTGAACGTGAGCTCCTCGGACCGGGCGCTGGGTCTGGCCCGTCTCTGTCTCCCGTGTCCCCTGGGTGCTCAGTAAGTGCTGGTCGGTTGAGTGAGAGGGCCCATGCTCCAGAAAGTAAAGGGCCAGAAAAAAATGAAGGGGGGCGGAGGGAACAATTGTGGCAAAAGAAAATGGTTGTAGAAAAGAAAACACAAAGTCTACTTCTGATGTTAACCGTTTCCACCTGGGGCCTTCTAGCTTTATAGACGCATGCAGACCTTCAGGCCTGGCCCTGCCTTGGGAAAATGCCGCCCCTCACTTCTTTTCTGGATTGTGGCGGCAGAGCATTTGTGAAAACCTTTCCATCGCATCCCCTGACGTGATCCTCACGACATCCCCGTGAAATAGTCAGGTCAGGCATCATCTCCACTCTTCATAGAGCAGGAGACTGCAGCCCAGAGAGGCTCATGGTTTGTCCAGGGTCACACAGCTGAGAGACGGGCCATAGTCTCAGCTGTGGATGTCTGACTCCAGGCAAGGGCACTGTCTCCGAAGCCGGACGCCTTTCCTGAGGCTGATGGCAAATGTTTTCTGTTTAGGAGATGTTTACATTCAACACTTTTGACTAGTGTTTAGCGGGCCATAAAATAAGTGGACTCAGGCACGTCTTCAGTTGAATTGAATTTTGGATAATACACGATATATCCCCTTTAGGTTTTTTCTACCTAAAACGATATGCGAGCATTAGAAAACGGGAACTCTGAAAGCTCGGGGCAGCATTTTTATTCAACTGATTCTGAATTTCTGCAGATTTCCTCTCATGAGGGTTTATTGCCATGGATAAGGGGCTTTAGAAATAATTTTGCTCCAACATAGGGAGCAGTAATAGGTTGTGTTAGTTCATCTTTAGCGTTAGGTGTGTACATACAGCCAGCGCTGTTCACCTGATCCTGTTGTACTTATTTGACTGTAAATGGAAACGGTCTCCCATAGACTTTCTGCAGAATCATTGTTCTCAGGGAGATAAAGATGAAGCCGTTTTCCTTCAGCAGGTGAGATTCGGGGCTTTCTAGACAGTTATGAGCGGTATTTGGAGACGAAGCATCGATGAGTTTAGATCTACAGTCGCTGTCAGCCGGAGTCACTTAGGAGCATAAACTTTATAGCTGAGGTGCCTTAAAAGATCGTCCAGTGGAATCTGTTTGCAGGAGAGGAAACTGTGGTCTGGGGAGGCTGAGAGGTTCATCCAGTCTCACATGGCTAATCTGTGGGGCAGCCAGGAAAATTAGCTATGAAAAACGCTCCTGGGTTTATTGAATTTCGAGTTCCACCTTGCGGTTGCCTTGGCAGAGCCAGACCGAGTGAGTTCAAGGGCCATGCACGGCCCCGGGGCCCCACGTTCCCACCCGTGGGAAGAGATCACAGACGGCTGCGCTCGGCCGGCTGCCGCAGGGCTCCCCCTCCCCTGTGGCCTCTGACTGGCAGGAAGCTGGCTCCGGCTCCTTCACGAGGTGTCCTCTGGTTTCCAAGCGGCTGACAGCAGAAGCCACAAGGCCTTTTGAGGCCTAGATTTGGAACTTTTATAATGTAACGTCCATCACATTTTATTGGTCAAAGTGAGTCACGAGGCCGACGCAAATGCACGCGGGTGGAGAAGTGGACTCGACGTATGGATGGAACAGCAGTCACATTCGAAGAGGCGTGCGCAGAGATGGGAAGCCTCATGTCCCCTCCTTGCCTTTTTTTTATAACCTGTTTTAGTGGACATGCCAAATGGTCTTGCCATTCTCTTGCATCTCTATTATTTTATACGAAATAATACTTTCAGGTAGAGAGAATCAAATTTCTGTTTTACTGCAGGTAACTCCTACTAGAAACAACCCTTTCAAAATAATGGTGATATTGATATTTTAAAGTTTTCAATAGGATAGCTTGACAATTTTATAATTATATGTATAATGTGTGTCATATATGGATGTGGTTCGTATTTCACTCCGGAACACATTGGGGGCAGACCTGGTTCTCTAGTGCGTGTCTGTGTTGGCTCCTGTTGAATGATGACCTACAACTGATTTGTGTGCCAGCGTGCACTGCCTCGGCCCGTTTCCCCGATACTGTTCTCTATTCAATATGTAACATTACTCACGAAGCATTACCGGCCTTCCCCAGACACTCAGTCATAAACTAAAGGGAAAAGGGCCGTTTTAATGGGATATTGAGAAGAGAGGAAGTGATTAAGTACCGTGGGGTGGGAGGGGATGGAGAGTCATCTTAGAAACTGGGGGGCTGTCCGGTTACAGGTCCAGCTTTTGAAGCTTTGCCTTGTTACTTAACCTCACACTGTTGTAATTTTGTTATAGTAAATCTTTAACTTGGTCTTAACAATAATAGTTCTGGAGGCCTGAGTTCCACGGTGAAGGTACAGATTGACTCAGTAAGAATCAAGTCCAGATGCGTATTTTTTGCACCTCTCTGAGACCAGAGCATTTTGTCCTATTTCAACTGCTTTGTGGTCCTTGATTCAAGATAACAAAGGTGGCAACACACTCCAGCAGGCGGTGTCACTCTTTTCTCGCTTTTATGGATGAAATAACTGAGGAGCAAACATTCAAGTAGCGTTTTCAGCACCACATGGGTAGCAAGTGGTGGGCCCGGATTTGAACCAAGGACGCCTGAGCGGCAAGAACGTCTGAGGTGGAAACGGGAAGCCTGCCTTTGGAGGACAGGATGGAAGGAGCGTGGAGCTGTGGAGAGCGGAGACCTCGGGATGACGATGCGTCAGGCGGGAGAATTCCCCGTGCCCTCGTTTTCATCCCAACCTTCATCTCCCCAGCGAATTCCCTCGGTGGCACGGGCCCTCTCCTTTCTTATTCGCCAGCCCTTCCCCTGAATTTCACGGTTTTCGCATATTTTCCCTGGTCCAAAGCTTCAGCCAGTCTCCCATCAAATCCTACACTCCCTTCCCTGTTGCAGTTCCTCTTTCTCTCGCCAAGAAGCCCAACAACCGATGAGCCCACACGTGCATGTGCTTCTCCAACTAAGAGAAAAGCACACACAGCTGGGCACGTCCCCTCCCTTTCACCTGCACAAGGTAACATTGTATGCACTTCTCCAACTAAGAGAAAAGCACACACAGCTGGGCACGTCCCCTCCCTTTCACCTGCACAAGGTAACATTGTATCTGTGTACAGATACAATACGTCTATGTACATGTAAGTATATGTGTGTGTATAAACCTCTAGAAAAGAGTTTTGGAGAGAAAGAAGGTTCTCTCGGGAGATGTGTGTGAGTGAGTATGTGTGTTGCACATGGAGATTTTCACTGAAAATATGTTTTAGGTTCTTCCCATGGCTGTGTACAGAGACTGCCATCGTTCCTGGGTTTTGGTTTTTTGTTTGTTTGCTTTCTTAGTAGTTGCATGTGTTGTATGGGGTGTGTACCCCAGTTTGTGTTGAGCGGTAGCCAGTGTTTTGCCACTACGGGCAATGCTGCAAGGATATCCTAGAACGCTGGCCCTTTCGCTCATGGGAGAGGTTATCTGAGTCAGTTCCAGGAGTGGATTCAAGAGTAAAGCATTAGTGATTTTGACCATTTTGGTGGGTATTTCCTGATTACCTCCCAGAGGGCATGTTCCCTTCGGCTTTCCTCCAGCGGTTCATGAGGGTGCCACTGCGCCACAGCTGTGCCAGAGCAGTGTATTAACACACGTCAGCATTTTTGTCCATGTTGCAGGAAGAAGTGAGAAGTGAGGAATTTTCACGTGTGTGAGAACGTTTGTATTCCTGTTACCAAGATCTGTGCAGTCATGTCCGTTGCCTAATTTCTCACAGTCTCGCCGGTCTTTCTCTCCATATCATGACACTCTGTTCATTGTGGGGGTCAGCCCTCTGTTTCTGACATCAGCTGACATTTTTGTCTCCGCTGTCTCTTTGTTTTTGCATTTATTTCTGGTGGGGTTTTTTTTTTTTTTAAAAATGTGGGATAGCAGTAGTAAATTGTTTTCTGGGTTTCTGGATTTTTGAGTCAGAATTAGAGAAAACTTACCCTTTAAGCTTATAAAGAAATTCGTCCATATTTTCTTGCAATACTTTGATGGCTCTACTTTTATTTTCATGTCTTGGATGCACTTGGAATTCACCTGGCAAGGGTCAACGTTTGTCTTGCGACGCCGACACATTCATTGTAGTGCCGTCTCTTTAAGGTTTCGCCCTTGTCTCCCTGGTTTGAGATGCCACCTTATAACAACTTGACATTTCCATCGGATCTGTTTTCGTGCTATTTTGTCTCGTTCATCTGTCTGTTTACTTGTGCGCCAGTACTTTGCTGCTTTAGGCTTTGGTTAGAGCTGCTGAGCACTTGAAATGGGGCTGGTGTGAAGCGAGAAGTGGCGTCAGTGAAAAACGCACCCCGGATCTCAAATAAAGGATTTAGAATATCCCCTTAATAATTTTTATATTGATTACATATTGGAATGAAAATATTTGGGCTCTCTTGGCTGAAATAAAATATATTTTAAAATTAATTTTAGCTGCTTCCTTTTACTTTGTAAATTGTAGAGACCAGTTTTTTGGTTTTTTTTTAAGTTCTGTGTGTGGCTTTCCCCATATTTCTGTTAAACGGCACTGTGTTCAAGTATGTTCAGGCATGTGGTGTTAGTGCTGTAGAAAGAAAGTTAAACGGAGTCTCAGGGAATGAGAAGCGTAATGTTCGTATAAGAAATCTGCTTTGCTCACGGGGAATTAGGGCTTTCCTCCCGTGCGCTTGCGGCCCTTCAGGTCCCCCCGCGTCGCTTCTGCTTTCTGGAACGTGCTCCCAGGCACCGCAGACCCCGGAGGCCCTGCGGGCTCGGTCCCAGACCACCGCCGTAAAGCACGTGCTGCAATAAAGCGAGTCACGATCCTATCGCTGGTGGAGGCTGTTGCCTTCAATTTGTAAAAAAACACAACATCTGCGAAACACAATAAAGTGAAACGCGCATCATATGTTGCATAGCTGCCCATCCCATAGCATACGTGTGTGTGTGTGTAATGGGCATGTTTCAGCGTCTGACCTCCTCAGTTACGGCTCAGGTGTCCCCAGCGGGACCTCAGTAACTTGGTGTTTGTATTTTCCCCAGCTCAGTTCTAAGCTCCTGGGAGGCGAGAACATTGCCTTAGTCACGCCCGTGAGCCCAGGGCCTAGGACAACACGGGCGCAGATTAAACCCTCTCTAGTGTTTGCAGAATGAACCGGGGACGAGGGCTGTGAGGCTGGGTGAATTCCCCACGAGAGGAAATGCTCGGGGGAAAGAATGAGTCTTAGGAGGCAGCTGCGGGGAGAAAAGCTGGGCGTGGGGAGCGACGGGAAGTGACCTCCGGGGAGACAGCGGCGGTTCTCGCCCTGGGAGGAAGGAGGCTGGTTGGCGGCGTGGGCAGCGGGCGGGCGCCCCGTGGCCTGGGGGGCTCAGGGGTGAGGAGCGCGGGAGGGGTGGGCTCCGCGAAGAATGTTAATGAAAACGGCAGCGCCGCTGCTTCGTCTCCCTGGCTCTCTTCCTCCACAACGAAACCCCAGCGAGTCGCGTGGAGTTTCCTGAGCGGGAATATATTCGAGGACTCCAAGAGCTGGGTCAAGCCAGACGGCCTTTGCTTTCTGAGTGAGGAAGACTCGCGCGTGTTTGGAGACGCAGGAAAAGGCGCCCGTGGAGAAAGAGGGAAGAGGTGAGAGAGGGTGGACGTCGTCCCCAGGCCCCCGGCAGGAGAGGAGGGAGGGCGCTGCGAGCCCAGGTAGAGGGCAGGGCCCTTGAGCCGTGGGAAACGCCGTGCTCCCCAGGACCCCGATGACGCCGGATGTCTCCTGGAGCCCTGATGCTCATGGTTATCGCTCAGCCCTTCTCCAGTTTAGCACCCGACTCTTGTCCAGCGCTGTTTGAGACACGGAGTAAGAAGCGAGGTTTGGCGCTGGCCTGTGTGGTTCAGTGGTTAGAGTGCCGGTTGCAGGTTTGGTCCCCAGCCCTGGTCGGGGTGAGAGCGGGAGGCGACCAGTCCATGTGTCTCTTTCACATCGGTGTTTCTGTCCCTCCCTTCCACTCTAAAAATCAATGAAAAAATATCCTAGGGTGAGAGTTAACCACAACAGTAAATAATAAAAATTAAAAAAAGATAGGTCTGGCGGTATTTGACCACAGTCAACTTTTGCGTAGGGTTTTTCATGTTTGTTGTAAGTGTGTCCTTTGGAAACCAAGTTCTGGGAAAGTAGCGCTGTACTCAGTTTTATCGGTTTCATTTTGGAGCATATAAGCACACTGGTTTCAAACTTGTTTAAATATTTGGGTGTTTTGATTCCCTACCAGAGATTAATAACTCTAAAAAAGTTTTACTGATTGGATTGAAAGTCTCTGTGGTTTATCCCTCGATTTCATAGAGTGAAGAGCCAGATAGCACATTTGCCTGACAAATATATATTTATGTCAGATAATATCAGTTTCGTTATCACCATCTGCACCCTGCTATATTTTAACAACATTAGGAACAGAGATATACATACAGAATTGTGGGTTTGCAGCAGATATCATCATTAATTTCCACATACCTAGGTGGCTCTTTGTTAGTTTAGAAAACTTTAGAATATTGAGTTAAATAGCAGTGAAGCTCTGCTTTATGTTCTTGGAGATATTACCCTTCATAGAGGAGCCTGTTAAAGGTTGAGGGGAATGATGCCAAATTAAACACAGTTAAAGTGATAACACGAAGGCAGGGAAACCTGGTTTTGATAGGAAAGGGGATTATTACGTAACATCGTGGTTCTTCTTTAAAGATTTTTATTGCGCGTGACCTACAATTTGTTATAAGGTGGTTGGTTGTCAGGGGCCCCGGCCAGCATATTTTCTGTAGCAATGTGAGCAACCGCATGGTGTGGTTTTGTTTGCTGTATGACTTCAGCATGGATTATTGTCTTTAGAAATTAAAGGCTATCATACCATTATGATTTATTATTCAGAGGAGTATATCCTCCTATTATTAAATACCAGGCTTTAAAGATTTTGCTATTTTATTACTGTCTGGAAGTTACATGAACAAATTTATAGTCACTGAAATCAAATAAGGAGATGTTCCCTCAACATTCTTCCAGCCGAAAGCATGTAACCATCTTAATTTCTTAATCATTCTTAGACATAACCTAGATGCAACTTTTAACAATATATCAGGAGACACAGTCTTTATGACGCTCATTTTAATGGATCCGTGATAGTCAATCAAGTTGTTACTTACTTATATAAACAAAACCCCGGTTTTCTTCTTTTACATTTTAGCCAGAAACTGGAACGAGGTTCCCTGAGTTAGACGGGATGTCGATGCTGCTGTGCGGTTTCACTAAAATGCCCGGGTACTTTGATATCCACGCCCGACTCTTAGTTCAAGTCGTGGCTTCCTCCCCGCGCGTTCCGCCGCCTCCGCGTCCCGCATCCGGTCGCTGAGAAATTCTCCAGTGGTTCCCCTTCAGTTACGGGACAGACGGCCCGCCCGAGAGGGTGTGCGGCGAGGTCGTGGCCTCTGACCCTTGCCATCTCCGCAACTTCCCTGCTGTCTGCATTCCTTCCCGGAGAGCCCGCGCTGCTGCTCGCTGGTCCCCGCGCCTCGGTTTCCTTCCTGCCTGCTCTGTGCCCGACTCACCCTTACTTGTCACGACGCAGGTCAAATTGCCACCCGTTCGGGGCGGTTTCCCTGGCCTCTGAGTGGAGGTGATCAGCTGTATTAATCCTGCTCCCTGTTAGTGACGAACCTGTTGAAGCATCTCGCTGCCCTCCCGGATTGGTTGTCCTGGGCGGGCAGGTTCCAGTCATTTAGTGTCACTGTCAAGAGCCTGGCCTATACTTGTTGTTTAAAAAATTTGCGTTTAATAAGTCTTTTTGGGGTGCAGTGTGATGGAGATGAAGACCAGAGAACTTAAAAGCAGGCCCCTAGCTTTGGACCTAGCTTTTCACAGGGCTCTGCGGCTGCTGGTGTGCAGGGTAGAAGAGGCAGGTTATGCAGATGAGCCGGGATAAAAAGGGCAGACAGACTTGGACAGATTTGGAAAGAACGGCATTTCATATATTTTCTGCATTCGTTTCTAAAGGGCACGGCTTCAAGTGGCTTCACTGGAGTGCGGTTTTAATAAAGTCCAGAGCCATTTGCTTGTCCTCGCGATGTTCCTGTAACTCCAAGGCTATGTCTAAATTAAAGCTAATGACCCAGCAGAGGGTTTTTTTTCCTCTGCTAATGTCTAGCGGGAAAGAACCATTAGCAAATTTATGAATTAGGGTCTGTTTATAAGTTATTGAGAATCATCACAGGTTCCCTGAAGCAGTTCCCTCTGTTTTGAAAGTAAGAATAACTGATATGTTCACTGAGCGAGACTCATGGGATGTCACCAGGAGCAACTCACCGTTCTAATAAAATGTGTTCAGTGGGGAGACGGTCTTCCTGGGACCCCGGATAAAACTCGTGCAGTCCGAGGATTTTCTATTCAGTCCTGGGTAATAAAATGTATAACCCACGGACACAGATGATAGTATGGGAAAGGCCTGGGGATGGGCCAGATGCAGGGTGGAGGGGGGAAAGGGACATCTGTAATACTTTCAGCAATAAAGATGAATTAAAAATAAATAAATAAATATATATATATATATATATGTTTACAGCACTCCGTAGTATGCGTGTGTGTGTGTGTGTGTATATATATACATATACACATATATACACATACATACCATGGTTTATTTAGTCAGTCTCCAATGTTTGGACATTTGCATGGTTTTTAGTATGCTGTAATAAAAATAATACTGTAATAAAAATTTTTTTAAAGGCCCTGCAGCCACTTTAAGTCCTAAACACAGTCTTCAGTGAAGCATTAGGTCGCCAGGGCCCTGCAGTGAGCACAGCTTCCAGCAGCGTGCGCAGGAGCGAGGGCGCCTTGTCCTCACCGAACACTGGCCGCGGACCCCCCCCCCCCCCCGGCTGCCCCGTCTTGCCTCCTCCCCCCTCACTCGCTGGTCTACTTGCTGCTAGAGGCCAGGTTCGGGGGGGGCGGGAAGGAGCCGAGAGGGTCTTATTTGGCTGATCCTGCTGTCGGGTGACGTTGGGGTTTAAATACGGTTCTTTCTCTCCTGGGCTCTTTGTTAGGTTCTGCAGAAAACCCCACTGGGAACGTTCATTCATTCACTCATCTATCTGTCTGTCTGTCTGTCTATCATCTATTTTAAACATGAGCGACATGGCACATACTTCACAGGCATTGCATCCGGGTGGTTTTAGAATCCGCAGGCCTACTGCGTTGTCTTTTTCACTATGAATTGTCGATATTCGGACAAAGTAGATATTTTTCTAAGAAGCCCCCCCCCCCCATTTTAAGTATCAACAGACCAGAAAACTGTTTTCTTTGGAATCACTGTATATGGTCTGGTCAACGTGGTCGAAATGCGGCCGTGGCCTGATCAACCACAGTCATGCTAATCCGTCCCCCACGGGGCCGTTGTGACCCCACCTCCCGGCAGCCTGAGCGGCGCCGGCCCCTGCCTCCGAGAAAGGCAAATGCAGCCCGCGCCGGGCTGTGAAATCGGCCCAAGCATTCGTTTGGGGATGTTGATCAGATTGGGAGACCCCCCCAAAGTGTTCTCGGCATCGTGTTTTTCTTTTAAGAAAAAAATCTATAGAATTTTATTAAAAGTGAGGAAAATGGAAACTCTGAAACACGAGGAGAATATTAAATGGCCCGTCTGCTGGCATTAACTGTGGAACTGACCGCGGGCAACGGAGCTGGAGGAGAGTCAGCTGTGTCCGGTTTTGTTCCTTCTTGACAGACCCCAAGCACGGGCCTATTAGAACGGGCTCGAGACGCAGAGTAAACGGCGCCACCAGACCTCCCGTGTGAACGTGGCCTGGGCGGGCCCGAGAAGGAACACCCGGCGGCGGGTCGGGAAACAGCCCAGCGCTGGGCCCGCCCGTCCCCGGGACTCCCGAAGGCCTAGCCTTTTGTTTGCTCAGTGGCTTCCCCTGGAAAACGGGGGAGTCGCACCTTCTGCCCGCGGGGCTGTTGGAGTGTGAAGCGGGTAACGCGGGCGCCGAGCCGGGAGGAGCGGCTCTCCCAGGGGAGCTTGAAGGGCCCGGGTGGGCGGGCAATGGAGCGCCCGTGCCCGTGGCACTTAGGTCTTGTTGCTGTTGTGGTGGGAAAGCGTTGCGGTTAAGAGCATGCGTGTTTAGCGTTCCTAGGGGAGCCCTGCACGTTAGGGACGGTGGCCCCCCAAGACTTTCATTTCGCCATATCCGCGCCTGAGCCGCTTCTGGGGTCTCCGGCTTCCGCGGCCGGAAGTTCCTGACGGTCGCATTTCTCCAACAAATGCATGAGGCGAGCGCGTTGCTCCGCCCGGAACCCTCTAAATTATCTCCTTAGACGCTCAGCCACGATTCACGAGTGACAGGCACCATCCTTCATTATCTTTATGTTTGAAATAACTTTCAGAGAGGGGCGGCTGACATTATTGTAATCAATTCTGTCAGGGATATTATTGGATTTGCTTGATTTTGTGAACACAATCGTTTTTCACTGTTGTTCTGAATTTCCTCAGATGTTTTACAGGAGGACAGCATAGGTAATAGAGTCTGTTCCGGTGACACATCTGTTGAAAAAGTAATGAGGGGGTGCTCCTCGGAGGACAGGTGCCAGGTTAGCCGGGAGGGTCTGTTTTTAGAGCAAAAAGGCAAATTCCCAAGTGTCCCCGGGCTGGGCTGACACCAGCTCTGCCCTCCCGGACCGGAGGCCGACATGGCGTCCCCCAGCCCGAATGGCGCTGGACTCAGTGGGGTTCAGGAGGAAGGAACAGCCTAGTGAGGGGCTGGAAGGATTCAACCTGCACGGCCTGGGAGGCGGCCCGAGGCTGACACGTTCGTGCATCGGTCTGCGTTGGCCCTGACCCAGAAGGAGGTGCCCAAAAGAGGCGCTTCACTGGGCTGAAGGGCTTCATGCGGGGCTCACCTTCCTGCCCAGACAGCGTTTATGTGTCGCCGGGTCTTCCTCCTGGAGGGTTGAGGCTGCCGCAGGCAGGGGGCAGGCCTCCCGTGGCGGGCAGACCCCGACACGCCACGTCCAGCCGTCTCTTGGAGTATTATAGGGAGGACGCTACGTGTGTCTCCTTGTACGTAGCTGAGTGGAAGCTGCTCAGATCCTTGGGCACAGTTTAAGATCCGAGCAGAAATATGCATTTTTAGGGGAAACACCTAAAACTTAAGAATCATTATCGCAAGTCCTTCGTTGGCTCCTAGACTGCGTATAGGTCTTGTTTTCCTGAGTAAGAGGTTCATTGGTCTCACACGCAGGATCCAAGGGTCTGTGTGACTGAGGCCTCTGACGTACAACAGAAAAGGCATTATCCTCTCGTTTCTGTCGGAGGGACCAGACGCCGACATCTAAGACATTGTTTGACGACTCTCAGCTATTACGTGGCCAGGCAAAGCGTGCCTGGCACCTGGGCGCCTTTCCTGCCACACCGCAGTCTGGCACTGGGACGTATCGCTGCCTTGAGCCTGGAGTGGAGAGGAGAACCTTGGTTTTTGCCTGTTCTGGCCACTCCACCCCATGAGCTAGTTTCTGAGTCCTCGTGCCTGTGGCAGGGTGTGACTCGTGAGTCTATCTGACGTGGCTGCGTATTTGTATGAGATGGGACTCAGCCTCACGAGTCGTTAGGGGAGATCTTAAATGAACGTTTTCTTCCGTAAATGTGACGTGAAGATTTTACGTCTACTCCACCACTATCTTTTAATTATTTAAGTAGTATTTTGACATTGTCAGGCATGTTTATTGAGGCTCTGAGAGTAAGGCAACGGAGAACAGGGCCGTGTCTTTCCTATTTACGTATTTATTCCAAGGGCCTGGTGGAGCTATGACGAACAATCTCTGGATGTCTAAAAGTTGAGATCGTAGAATTCTTCTAAGAGCAGCAGCTGGGTTCCTTTCAGCTATACCTAGCTACCCACATTTACCTAATGTAGGCTCCGATTACCTGGGGAAATGTCTGAAGGACCTAAGGTGACCAGCAGCTGAGCATACTTTGGAGTTAGTGCATCTGGCACCAGATGGAGATGAGTCCTTGCCGACACCTGGGAAAACCTTCATCCTGGAACTTGTGCTCTAAGACCCCCACCCAGGCCTGAAGCACAGACCTCACCTGCTCCCTGTTAGGGGTGTGAGTGGAGCAGTCAGATCCAGCCCTGGAGGGGTTGGTAGGCTGACTGGGAAGGCGAGATTTAAGATCTTTAACTGCCTAGAGAACATGCTAGGAAGGAGGCATTGTATTCGCTACTCGATAAGGCTCTGGTCAATAGAGGTTTAAAACAAAGGTTACCTACAAAGGCAGGAAAAAAATGATGTGAAGGTGGGACAGGGAAGGCTTCCTGGAGGAGGTGGAATGTGAGCTACACATTTAAAGGTTTGGGTTAGCAAAGACGGGAGGTTAGGCCTGCACTGCGCAGAGGGCTAGGAGAAAGGCGTAGGGCCTTCAGGTAACCCAGCCTTGATTTTGCTGTCTGATCTTCCACCAACTTGCACCCAAATTGATGCTGTTATGATGTATGTGGTCTCTGGCCCGTTGTAAATGGCCATCTCTGTGTTCATCTGTCTCTCGAGCTCCCTCAGAAATCAGGAAAGTGATCCTCTGTGCAGGGGGCAGGGACTCTGGCCCCAGCGTGGCCCCGGTGCAGTGCCACGCGGTCCGATGACCAGGGGCACAAGGTCCTGTTTCCAGGCTTAGTGAGGACTGAGCACACGTCTGCAGACTTTTGCCTCCCTGTTATATTTTGGACGGTTCCCTCAGAGCTGCTACATTTGGCAGGGTTCCTTGTTAGCATTTGATAAACAATTATTGCCAAATGTTGGCGAGGAAACCTGCCAAATGTTACAGCTCAGATTTCAGTGCCGGGAAAAAATGCAGCTCGAAAAGCCTTTTGCCACCGAGCCACGGCCCGGTGTGCCAGCTCCGAGCTGCAGGGGACCCGGCGGGGACAAATTGCGAATCTGAGGGTGGAGGGCCTGCTGCCAGCAGTTCCGGTTCCACTGTGAAGCCAGGAATTCGTCGGCACCTGTTGGTTTTCAGAGCAGCAAGTTTGAGGCATTTCTGGTGAACGTTCGGCTCCGGGACTTCTGGTCACACTTGACGTTTGACACACTCTCTCCAGTGCACTTTATGCCAGCAAGTGACAGTGAAATGGTCACCGGGCCCTACGGTCTCCCTTGCTTGCCTGTTGGGCGGTTGTCCAGTTTCCTTTCAAGGCTCAATGTTCTTTCATAGCTACTTGAGGTTATTACCAGTTTCCATTTCCTCCAGGAAACAGATAGGCAAAGGAGCACTTACTTGTACCTGCAAAAGGTAGCTCTTCGGTCGTGCTGAGAATTTTGTGTCCCTTGCACGTCTTCCTAGGATCAGACGGGCCCACTTTCTTCATCTGACCCCCATGACACAGGGCTCCTCGGCCTCTTGCTGTCCAGGTGGTGAAAGGCTTAGGGATTGAACTCTGGTCTGGCCTTTCTGGGTCACACCCCCTCTTCCCTCCATCCTCATCGTGGGGTTCGCTTGTCTCCTGGACATCACCCTCTAGACCCATCTGTCATCGCCGTCCCCTCCGAGTGCCCCTCACCCTTCCTGGGATGACCACACCTCCTGTCCTCTCCTGGTGAAAAGTTATCACTCGATCCCCGGCTCAAACGTTTGCCGTTCTCAGCCCTCGAGGCAGCTTCGGCGACGCCTCGGTTGTGCCGTGAGCACGTATTTGACGCGATCTGGCGCCCGCGTTCACCTGCCCCGCTGGAGCAGACTCCCGCAGCGAACCGCCTTACGCACCTACGCGTCCCCCCCGGTACGATTCTTCCTGCAGGGTCCAGTAGACACCGTTGAAGTGCACGGCGGGGTTTTTGTGGGTTTTTTGTTCAGTGTGGTGCCCCAAATTGGACACGGCTGTCGAGCTGCGGGTGAAGGTGGAGCCACGGCGCCCGGACCTGCGTGTCCCCCCGGCCGGCTTCCTCGTTTGCCCGCATTGTGCCCGACACGGCTGCTTCCCTCTCCTTCGGCGGGCCTGCGGCTCGGCCCATCTCCGCTCCCCGTTCCCCGCAGCAGACACGGACTCCGGCTGAGTCAGTCAGAAAATAAAAGTGGCTGTTGAAAGGTGTTGCGTAGCTCACAGATGCCACTGCAGATCTGGAATTTGGAAAACAGGCAGGAGCGGGGAGAGGCCAGGCAGCTAGAAGCGCAGCCAAAACCCTGGGGAACGGCGACATTTAAATGGCAGATGGGACAGAGGAGCCCGGGAAGGAAAACTGAGAAGGTGCCATCTGAGGGGCCTCGGGACAACCACGGCGAGTTTAAAGCCACAGACACGGAGAGAGTGGAGGCGCGAATCGCGCAGAGGGGGCCAAAGGCAGCGGAGACTCGGTGAGACGGTGACTGTGGGGTGCCCCGCGCTCGGCCGGCCGTCTGTCCTCGGGGGGCTCGGTCAGAGCGCGTCCAGGAAGGTGGTGACAGAAGGTAACTTCCAGGGAAGAGCTGAGAGGGTCGGCAGGGGGGTGAAACTATCGAGTATTTGGGGTGAGCATCAGTAAGGCCGGGGGCCCATGACCCCGGGCGGAGCCTCAGGCGGGAACCCCGAGCATTTCTATGAGCTGCGGGCAAATGCGGGAAGGAGGCCGGGGCAGAGCGGGGACCGGACGCTGGTTTCCGGTTTCCGAGGCGACGGCGGGGGCTGGAGGAGGCAGAGCTGTGGCCGGGAGGCTGGGGGCGACCCTGACAGCCAGTCGCCTCTGACGGCGGCCGTGGTCTCCGTGGAGTGGGAGGCTAAGCCGCCTCCTGGCCGTGGACCAGGACGCGAGGAGCCTCCGAGTTCACGGTTAATTGTCATTGCTGTGGGCTCTTCCGTCACCCACCGTGGTCTGTGGTTTGTCAAGTCCACGCTCTCCCAGTGGAACCTCACCTGCCGCTCCCCACAGGTGTCCCCACACCTTCCGGAGGCTGCTGAGAGGCCCCCCATCCCCCAGGCACGGTCACAGCTTCCACCCTTGGCCTGAGGGGTCGTCTGCAGCGCTGCCGGGGCGCCTGGGGAACTGCACTGTCCTCCATATGCAGCTGGGGCCACATGAGTCCCTGCATGTCATATAACTCCCGCTAATATTAGGACTGTCATTAATAAAATGACCAAATGAAACGTGCATGACCGCTTCCGGCTCGGTTGGTTGAGCACTGTCCTGTGCACCAAAAGGTCTTCAGTTTGGTTCCCCATCAGGGCACCTGCCCGGGTTGCGGGCTGGGTCCCCAGTAGGGGGGTGCAGGAGGCAGCCATCGATCTTTCTTTCTCTCTCCCTCTCCCCCCTTCTCTCTCTAAAAATCATTAAAAAAAAAAGAATAAATAGAAATATTCAAGTGCTTAAATCCACATAATAACACTATTCCAATACCTGCAGGCCAAAGTAATCGGTGTACTTCTAGAGAAAACTAAAGAGAACATTGATCATTACAAGTTGACTTGTAGAATGACCAGCTTCTCCCCCCTTCACCAGCCAGCAGTTTTCTGTCACCTAGAAGGAGACGGGCAGAGGAACTGGGAGGGGCCCCTCGCCCAGCGCTATGCCCCAAAGCCTGCAGAAAACCCACACCCTCCTCGTTTTATTTTTTTCAACTGCAGTAAATGGGCTGCCAAATCTCCAAAATGTTAATTGATAAAGTACAGAGAAATCATATTGATCTTTTATTCTAAAATGAAGAAAGTCGCTTTATTTTAAAAATACATTTAGCAGGAATAAATGAAATGCTCAGCGATGTCTGTTCTGAAATCTCCTCCCAGAGGCCTTGCAGGGTGAAAAAAGGACGCGGGGCTATTTGATGATTTCTGTTAGGAGTTCTGACTGTGAAAAGCAGAAGTCTCTGGAAATGCAAACGCTCTCCCTCTAAGCTCTCATATAAAACATTATGAAGGTGGAGATGAAACACAATACGAGTGTCCGGATGATTGCTCTCCAGAATCTCTCTTCAAGTTGACATACATTTGACAGCTGGTCTTGTGTCCCCGAGGACCACTCAGGTGCCATCTAGAGCAATCTAATGGGCTGCGGGCTGCTGGTATTTGTTCAGCCAGGAGAAGCCCGTTGGCGGGCGGAGGGCGGGCTCGGGAAGGAGCAGCAGCGGCGGCCGGGCAGCTGTCCAGGGTGTTGAACCATCTGCCGCCTGGAAGGCCCTGTTTTCCTCCCCTGAACCCGAAACCCTGCTGACACCTGTTCCGCCTCTCTCAGGTTCTGTATTATTTTTATATTGGTAAGGTAAATCTTCAAAATGTACGCAGAACAAACAGAGCCAGAATTTATACTTCCCAATCCATGTGCTCATTTCATTTTCTTGACGAAATTAGACTATGCTGGGAACATTTGCATTTCCTTTCTCTTGCCCAAGTAAGGATGTAAAATAGGTGACACACCCTTCTGATACCACACTTGTGACAATAATGTTTCTGAAGCATAAAGAAAGCGCCGGTGCGGATCCTGGGGGCCGTGAGGCTGCGTCTACGACGTTTGTAACTGTACACTCCCAATGATTTGCTCCACACACAACCTCTCGGAGATGCGTTGATGACAGTGTCCAACCGGTTGCTCCTCTAGCACTTTCCACAGGGTCAGCTGGGCAGAGCTTGGTGGACATTACCTAGTGGGGGTGTCGTTATAGTGATTTGGAGGTTTCCTGCTCCAGGGACTACAGTTTGGAAGATATATTAACCCGATCCAAAGAATAACTTGAATAATGCTGAGAATCCAAAAAGAGAGCCCCTCCTGGGCTGAGCCATCCGTAAGAGACGACTCAAGGCCACGCCGTTAATCCTGCGTTGAAGGAGCCTGGCAGAATTCAAATCTCCCTACAATCTGTGATGACATATGGTCACCTTAGCTGTGTCCCGCGGCCTCTCCGGGCTCCAGCTTTTCTATGTTTAAACGAGAAGTTTGGATTTGATGATATTAATGGCACCTTCAGATTCCAAGGTTCCGTACTTTGTTAGTGTAGGAGGCGAGTTACCCCAAGTACCACTCAATACGTCAACCGTGACACCGCTTTGTATTATGTGGAGTTCCCATGAGTATTATGTATCTAAGGGTGTGAGTAATAGCTGCCTTTTGCTCTCCTGTGTGGCGAACCTTACGAGAAGGCAGTGCGTCATTTGTCCGTAGGAGATGTCAAACCCTCAGTAGACCTGTGTGTGTGTGTGAGATCGTTCGGTGGTGTGGGGAAGAATTAATTGGTTTAGGGGAAAATAAATGACTCAAGGCCACGAGGAAACACTTGCATGGGGTTTCACAATGTACGCAATCCAGGTCCAGTCCTTCCCGAGTCCCTCCCTCTAAACGGTCACGAGAGTTCACTTCACCTGTAGGATGAATGAATCCCGGTGACATTCTGGAGCTGCCGTGACAGAACCTTCGTTGCTTGAGCGCAGAGCATTACTGTTATGTTAATATCAGTGGTTACAGGTATTTATAACCCTCTAAAAATCCTAGAACTTCTTATGCAACATGCAAGAGATGATTTCATGTTAGAAAACGTGTTGGTTAAGAGACAAAGTTTTTGCTGTGTAAGTCTGTTGTTATGGTAACAGAAGGACGGGTCCAGAAGAATTAAAGAATGGAAGAGAGTGCGACATTCTTTCTGTAAAGGGAAGTTAGACGTCCAGAAAAGACGAAGCCGGTGACATCTAGGAGTGCTGGGATTCGCAGCTGCAGAGCCGGGTGTGGCGGGCATGGCGGGCATGGCGGGCGGGGCGCCTCGGGCCCACCCGGGGCAGGTGCAGATCTGACCTCTGCGCGTCCCAGGCACCTGAGCACGGGGAAGGGGGGACAGCCGGCTGCGCTCCTTCTCGCAGCTTCCCCAGCTCCTGTAAGGTCCTGTGTGTCTGTCAGTCACATTTGCGCAATGAACCGCGTGCGTGCAGGAGAGAGGTGAGTGGGCCTTTGCGTTTCCCTTCCTGCCAACACTGCGTATCATCTCTCCCAGCCCGAGAGCCCCCGGAACCCCACGAGTCGCCTGGTCCCCCGTTCCTGGGACGGCGTCTCCTTTGGAACCCAGGCACCTGGCGGAGGGGTGCAGCCTTCCCACCCCACCCCTCCCGTCAGGCTTTCCAAGCTGGAAACCCTCCGGGGGCGGTGATAAATCGGAGATGTTATCTTCAAGACAGCGAGTTCCTAGCGCAAACAACACGTCGGGGGAGATATTTTCTCCTCTCTTGGACCATATAATCCACTCTCGAGAGCGCTGTAAAAACAAAACAAAACTGAAACCCCCCAAATCAGCAGCGCCTGGCACAGGGAGGCTGCGTGTGCAGCGGGCGCCCCAGCCCCGCAGTGAGCGGCGGGGAACTTGAAACCTGGCCTCGAATCGGCACGTGCAGAATACACAAGGTGTGTGCGCATTCACTTCCCAGAAGGGAAACTAAATTTCTTTTAAAAAGTTGCTTCCCCTGATTTTGCTCCCCAGTCCCAATAAATCCATGTTTCGCCAAGACACTGAGACCTAATTGTGGTCCCAGTCTTGGGATCCCTGGAGCGAGTCCTCCTGAAACTTCAGTATCGGTTCCCTCGTGAGGCGCCGAGGCAGAGAGACTGTCCGTTAAACCGTCCTGTCGCGAATTCAGCGGAGTCGTTGCATGTGCAGGTGCCATTTCGATGTTTCCTGTTTGCTTTGGGAGGATCACAGAACCCTCCGGCGGGGGTGGGAACTTGGCCGTATCGGTCTTCCTTTTTTTCGGAGCTGTTATTGCCTTATCTTATGGTCTCATGCACAGCGGGTAGGATTTTAAAAGGCATTTCCTCTCCCCGAAAAAACGTTCCTTTTCATAAAATGCTCTTGAAAATGAGAAGCCTTCACAATCAAAAGAATGAATTTATAGCGGTGGATTTCAGATAGCGGCGTGACTGACTGACTGTCGGGTCGTAGAGCAAGTTGAAAATTAATCACCTGGAAAACTGTAGGGAATGAGATGCTCGGATTAGTGAAAGAGAAGCCGGCTGAGGAAGAGGGTGGAGAAGATGCTGTGACCGTTGGAAAAGAGAATGGCTGATACCAGGAAGAAACGAGAGGGGCTTGTTCAAATGCAGGCGCAAAACTCGGTCGCTGAGGTGCCCAGTGGCTAACACCACAGCCCAGAGATTCTCGAGCTTCACAGGTGTATGTGCAAAACGTTGTTGACGAGAAGGCCGGCTTTGCACCCTGTGGCCGTGTCTTTAAACGACACGTATGCGCAGAGGTTACATATGATTTCATACAAATGCCGTATTTATTTACACAGAGGAGCTAAACAGTTGGACTATAAACTGTTAGACACCAGGGTTGATGCTCTGTGAAACTACATGAGTAATATTAGTTCCTACTTTTCTTTACCAATGTAAACTCATTCTTTAGTGTATAGTTCAATCAGGAACAGACAAAAGGAGAGAATCGGGCCGTCCATGCGGTTGAACATAGTGGCCGGTAGCCACAGGCAGGGGGTCCCCAGGCTGGAGAGCTTCGGGGCCAGAAGGACACAGTGAGATGTCACTCAAGGGCCAGAAACTAGAAAACAGTGATGGACTACGTTGCGGGGGTCAGACTCCCAGAGGAGCATGGTTGAGAAAGGCGATGTTTATCCAGGTAAAGACAAGCCTCCCGGGGGGGGGGGGGAGTCATCAAATACTTAGAGAATCACAAGGTAGAAAGTAAGGGGTGTTAACTTTGCTGCATTTTTGACAAAGTCGGGGGGGTTCCAGGACTTGCATTCCCAACACAGGCAAGTCGGACGTTACCTACTGGAGCAGAGCGAGAATCAATGGGAAGACGCGATGGGGGAGAAAGCCCCTGCCACCCGAGGATGGCATATGCCACTTGCTGACCGTGGGAGCTCCGCGTCCGGGCAGAGGCCCAGCTCTAGGTCGAATCGGCCTTGGAGGATGCGGTAGAGTGGGGCAAGCCCTCATCTTGATCAGCCCGTGGTTACCTAACGCCCGCGTCTCATTCACTGGGGAAGGGGCAGGGGCAGAGCTAACCGAGGTCCTGCCTCGGGGAGCTGGAGCTGGGGGGTGGGCCCGGCCGCCCCAGCCCTGAGCGGGCTCTTCACGACGGACACTGCCGCTTCTCTCGGTTACTAGAAAGAGGGCCCAGCACAGGGACAAGGCGTGAGGCGTTTTAGTTATTATTTACTTACACAGTACTTAGAATTGAGCAAGTACAGTCAGATTTACTGGGTGAGAGCAAAGTTTAAACTCTTGGCTCCGTCGCTCATTTACTATAACTTCAGAGCCTCAGTATCTCCATCTGCAGAATGGGGTAATAATAACACCTACCTCAAAAGTATTGGTTGTGAGTGGTCAGTAAAATAATTATATAGCCCTGGCCGGGTGGCTCAGCTGGTTGGAGCATGGTCCCACACGCCAGTAGGTTGCAGGTTCAATCCCTGGTCGTGGTGCATACAGGAGGCGTCCGATCGATGTTTCGCGCGCTCTCTCTCTTTCTCCCCTCCCCTCCCTCCTCCCCTCCCTCCCTAAAAGTCAATGGAAACCTATCCTCAGGTGAGGGCTTAAAAATATAATAATATTAATAATAATAATAATAAAAGTCCTTAGAAGGCTACCTGGCACATAAGAATCACTCAGTCAGTGTCACCTTATTATGACTCCTCCACACACTGGGCCACGTTAAGTGGAAACAGTGGAAGCACAGCCCAGAGCCCTGCAAGGCGCGGTTCCCGAGGAAGATGGACGGGCCCGCGCACGCGGAGAGTTAGCCTGGGCAGTTCTGCGGCGAAGGTGACTCGGAGCTGCCCGGTGCGTGCTCAGTGTGACGCTTCCCGTGTGAAGGTCCCCAGTCCGGACACTGCCGGGCTGGTGGCAGCTGCATCCTGGGCGGCACCGTGACCTGGGGACCGTGCGCAGAGCAGAGCGGGCCGGACGGACAGAGCCTCTGAGGCCTGTTCCGATGGCGGGATGGATGGGAACCTGCCCGGAGGACGTGTCCCGTTCGTCTGCGCCGTAGGTTCTCATCCGCGAGCACACGCTCCTCCGGGCAGAGCCCGACACGTGCCATCAGTAGTCTCATTACGGAAGACGCGAGTGAGAACTTTCACAAGACCCCGACCTCCCGGGCTGAAGGGGATTGATACATTCAACAATTAATACCCAGCGTGCAGCAAAGGGTGCTATCATTGCACCGCGGAAAATGTTAGATGCAAAGCGTCAGGAGGCTGTTGCCAGAAAAAAATGCTCCTTGACATGTAAAATAAAAGTGAAATTCTAGAAAGATGACTTACTTTCTGGATGCGCACGGAGCTCGGACTCAGTGCATTTACACAATATTTGCATTGGAAACGTATCCTAGAGTCAACCACACGCTTATACATTAATAATATTACGTGGCCAGCTGATGCTGCACGACCCAGGGTGAATGACTTATTAAAAACCCATATACAGCTATCCGTCTTTATCTTTCTTTCCGTATGAGCCGTAATGGCTCTGATTGTTTTCAAAATTATATTTGGACAGGATATGACTGACTGTTACATGAGACCTCTCAAACCGATACAATTTCCCTCACTCATAAAATACATTAGGCCGCTGTGCGCATGGAGCCAGATCATTAGCGCAGGAAGCAGCGCCTGACCCCGTGCCCCCGCTGACCAGCGGTTACACTGTAGCGAGCTGACATCTTGGAAATTGTTTAAAAAGGGAAGCTAACGCGATTATGAATATTTATGGTAGGTTCGCGTATTTCTTGAAAATTCATCCTGCCGTCTGAGCCATTTTATTAGTCTTAACTATTTTCTGAGAGGCTTAACGTTGAGATAGAAAAACGGTATCTGAATCTTATGTTATTTGCGAAATCAAATAACCGTGCTCCTGGAGTACATCCCGTCTCTGTGTTTATTGAGACAGGCAGGAGCTCCTCAGAGGCGGCGAAACGCGCAAAATGGGGACGTGCGTTAGCACGGCCCCCGCTCGCTCCAGCCTGTAAGACACATTGGGGAGGCGACCGCCGCCTCGCCCTGGCGTCTGGGAGGAGGCTGGGTCTCAGGGCAGAGCTCAGACCAGCGCGCACTTCCCAGCAAACCGCTCGCCTGAAGGACCCCTTTGCATTTTCTGGACAAGGCAAATCTCGACATCTGAATTTATCAATGATAGAATTTTTGCATGGACACCTAGTGAAGGAATTCATACTTGATTAAAAAGAATAAATGACCCTGTGTGATAGATTAATTATGAACATTTATATTTCATTACTGTGGGTTTGTGTGTTTTGTACTATTTTCCCATGGAATTCTGCCTCACAGGTATCAATACGTGAATGTAACTTGTTTTTCAGGCAGCGTCTCTGGTTCGGAAGAAGGAAATAGGAGTGAATTTAATTGAGAAGCTGTAAACAGGGGTGGCGGGCGGGGCACACGGCCTCTGGTGGGACGTGGGAACGCACCCAGTAGGCTAGCAGCGGACCCCAGAGGGCTGTAGATGTGCTTATTTGGGCTTACATGATCTTTGTGTCTCTTTTTATGTTTATGTTTTGAGATTTTTTATTGATTTTTAGAGACAGAGGAGGGGAGAGGGGGAGAGAGAGAAACATGGATGTGAGAGCGAACACTGATGGGCTGCCTCCTGCAGGCCCCACGCCCGGGATCTCACCTGAAACCCAACCAGCACACGGGGTGATGTGTGTCCACCTGGACCACACCGTGCGGGGCTTGTCTTTTTTTCGAGCACCCTTCATGGGCAGGAGTGGACGGGACCCCATCTCAGGTTCATTAGGGTACCTGCCTCTCCTTACGGTTTTCACTCATTTGTGGTACCTGTTTGGTTGCCGTTTGACTTGCTACCCATGATTTAAATAGTGATCAGAGAGAACAAAGGAGTCTGCTTTGCCGGACGCTAGTCTCAACGCCTTCCAGGAGGTATGATTGTTGATCCTCTGTTCCCGAAAACAAGGGCGTAATCTGATGGAGGGACCATCACCCTGCCTCGCAGAGCTGTACTTCACAGCAACGTCTACAGCCCTAGTCTAGGAAATTCACTGTTTCAGAGATCTGGTGTGATCCCGAATGGTTTACGCCCTGGTGTTTGTCATTTCGCCGGTTATCACTCCGTCCTACGTAATTGAGATTGCTTGAAAGCATACAAATGTGTGCTGAGTAACACAATAGTCATTCGCAGGGTTCTTACCAGTGTTTCCAAATTGGATTCTGATGTTCAGGGCCCACTCACGAAACACTCAAGCATCCATCATCCCAAATTATGGAATTGAGACTATTGAAGGTGATTCACTCCTGGGCAGACAGCACAGGAGCGGGGACCTGTCCCTGCTGGGTGGGTCCCTGCTGCTCCACAGCCAGGATTCTCCAGGGGCCAGGAGACAGGCCGGCTCTGGACAGTGACTCAGTCCTGAGAGACGTCTGTGTCATGGTCCCAGCTGTGACCCTTCTCTTTGGAGCAGACACAGGCAGGCATCCCTGTCCCTTAACTATTTTTGGAAGGAAGCTGCTTCCTCCCATCTGGGAAGGAAAAAAGGAAGGGCAGGTAGACTGATTTCCCGTTCATCGTCGCCGCCACGGTTCCCTTCTGGTACACGGCGCTCCCCATTCTCTTACACAGGACGCGCTGGCAGAACATAAAATGAGTTGGGTCTAAATCGCCCTCTGGGCCGGTGCCGCCCACCCGGGTGCATCGATAGGCATGGGGTCAACGAGAATGTTGAAAAAGTTGTTTTTGTGCAGAAGCTTGCCCGGGGGGAGGGGGGGGGGTGGCCAGAGTCTGGCGAGATGTCCGAGGCGGAGTGGTTTTCTCCCATTCTGGACCCGGGCTCTGGAGCCGAGCCCCTAACTGTCAGTTCAATGGGAGGCATCGCCAAACCACTGCAATGAGGAATGAAGACACGTCAGTGTGTCGGTCCCTTCAGAGTTTTGCAGGTTTTCTTTTTAAGCGTTGGGAGGCACTGGGTAAATATAGCGCAGGAACGCCGCTTCCCACAGACAATACCAGAGACTCCATCATGGGCAAGGTGACTCCTGAGGGCAAGGGTGCCATAGATAAGGGACGGCAAGCGGATGGATGCCCCAGGCATTCACGCACTACCCCCAGACCCATAGGAACAGCGGGGTGGTGGCTGGATGTGGGACGACACACCGGCCCGTGCGGCACTGTGAATGCGGTGGCCCGTGGAGCCACCGCAGGTGGGTGGAGCCCCAGGTCACTGGAGTTATGCTCGTGGCCGATGCTAACGCGGAAGTTCCATGAGTCACTCTTCTGGCTGCGACATGCAATCTCGGGGCCCTGCAGAATGATAAAGTAAAATGTAGAAGTGCATTCTGAGCCTGAGTCTGCCTGGAGCTGCGAAAAGGTTGAGTGGAGAGCTGAAAACCTGCCAGTGCCCATCTATGGTTCAAGCAGATAAGCCATTAGCCTTGGCGCAGCACCGCACTTCCTACATTACCGAGCGTGCAAAACGCAAACTCCCGGGACCTGCGGGTGCTCACCATCCGGAAGAGACAGGTCTTTAAGGAGGAGCCTGGGTGAGGCCACTCTCAGAAACACACACGGGGTTGGGAGGCTGCTGCTCATTGGGGAGGCCATGGGCTGGAGGCACACTAGCTTATTGGATTTATAAATTAAAAGCCAGTCCCTGCCCTTCCCCACATAAACCAGCAAACCGCCTACAACTAACCCACCAAATTCTTTTGCAAATGATTGTTTACTCTCAAAGCTGGGAATGGAGGATTTCAATAGCTAGGATTGTTTCAGTGGACATTTAATTGGGTCAGATCACACAGAGATGCCCGCTGACATGGACGGTGACGTGGAAAACCAGCTCCTCTGCGAAATTGGAAAATGGGATATAACTGTATCGATTAGTCCAGGGAAAATAGAGAAAGAAAAGCTGTAGATCGAATCAAGGAAAGCCTGTCTTATGTCAAGATTAAACCAGAAACTGAAAACTCTGATATAAATTAAACCAATTTTCTCTGAGCCCTTCGGAGAAGAGACCCAATTCAGCTAAACTACTTCCTTTTTCGGTAAAGGATTATTAGAATAATAAATTCAGACGTCACCTACACTGACTCCAGACATCTGGCACATTGTCTTTTGATATCGTTGCAGATTAGAGGCAGGACTGTAGCTGTGCACAGCTTTATGGATTTGCAGTAGTCGGAAGAGGATCCCCAAAGACCGTGGCGCCAGCAACAGGGTGAATGTAGAGGGAGATCATAGTGATGTGTCATCACGCTGTCTCCCCAAGGTGCCCAGACAGGCCACTGGCTAAGGAATGTACCGGTTGCCATGGTGATAAGAGAATTTACTGATCACACTTCATCAGGGCTCATTGACCAGTACAGCTCTCTGATTGCCTGGCCCACGGGGACACGAGGGAGCAACTCTGTCTATTAATCCACAAGCAGTGGCAACACTGCTGCTGAAGGAGGGGGCTCACGAGGCAGCCAACATACCCAGCGTAGATGTTATTAAAAACACACAATAAAACAAAAACAGGAGCGCAAGGCCTGAGAGGGACACGGTGAACTGACTTCGGATAACCAGGAGGACGTTTGAGATTCTCAGACTGAGATTCCATAACCTTGGCTGTTTCAGCAAGAGGGGCTCCTGCTCTTTGAATCTCAGATCCAAACAGTAAATAAATAGAAATCCATTCAGGAGTTGGAGATAGCCTGGAGAGACAATCAGGACACATTTCCACTAGGAATCTTTCAGGAAATTAGAAGTTAGGAACGCCATACCCGAAAACAGCGCATTGGGGAAAGAAAAGGGGGAGTCCGGTCGTTGTGTCCGTGCGGGCCCTCGTTAAGGGGACGCGACTTTGGACAAATGAACATCAGAGCTGGACACTGGAGAGAAGGCATGAGCCCAGTCATTAGCCCGAAAATTAGAAGTTCTTAGACTTTTTTTTTTTTTTTTAATTTCTCAAGGAGACAAGGCTATTTTGGCTGCCCATCCTCAAAAGCAGAGACACACTCGAATGATCGGAGTTTTCAAGGAGTGGGTTCACTTTTAAGTCATCGGGCTGCATAAACTAGCTGGGTTTTCACTGTGGTTGCGCAGAGCAGGGGTTGGATTGATATTTCCTCCAGGAGAGAGCTGTGAAGGCGCACAGAGGGTCCGCAGGCAGCTTCTGCAGGCGGCCGAGAGTCCAAGGCCTGGCCACCCCCGAGGAGCAGGTCAGGGCCACGGGCTCTGCAGCCAGGGAAAGATCGGGTTTCTCTCAGGAGGGCAGGGACGGGGGAGCCTTGTTCTCTGGTGTATCCCTGTCATCTCTCATGATGTTTGGCAAATCGATAGGCATTCAGTAGACATTCCAAAAATTCAGTCAATGGCAAGTTTCAAAGAGAGAGGTTTGGGCCTGGTGGGAAGCAACGCGGGAGGGCGGCTGGCAGTGTTTTGTTCTATGTGCCACCCTGCCCTCCACCACTTGTTTTTCGTATGTCACCTTTTCGTAAATTGTCTCAGAGAGACGACACCTTCTCCCAAGGTTGCACTGCTAGTAAGCAGTGGGGTTACGATTTCAAAGCATCACTCTGGGCCGCGAGGTACACGTATCTTGCCGCGACACCACATTGTTACGGGGCTCAGTGATTTCCAATAGGCCCGATTCCCTGACGAAGCAGCGAGCTCCCTGCCTCTAGAGATTTTAGTATCTTTCCTGTTGGAACAGACCTCGGAGGTGGGTTTCTCCAACTCCTTCACGCTGTGGCCAAGGAAGCAAGGCCAGGAGAAGCGGGGAGGGGCCCCCAAATGCCCCGTGAAGATGGGCGCAACGTAAGGCTGCAGCTCCTCGAGCATGACCCAACATACGTGCAATTGTTTATCAAGCATCCATCTTTCACATCAAATAGTAATTTCTATTCATGACGTCAGGGGCCTTGACTGTCTTATTTGTTTCATAGCCAAGGCCTAGAATCCATAACAAGATTTTGATAAAATATTGAATGAATGAATGAACGAATGAACGCATGAGTGAATGGAACCTGACCTTGGACCCGGCTGTTCTAAGCTAACGAGTTTAAGTGGGGAGTCTGTGACACTTCGTGGGCAGCGGTCCGTGTCAGAGGCGCGTTACGCCAGGTGGTCACTGTGGCCCTTTCCCGCACAGGCGTCCCTGCAACTGAATTAGCTCCAGTCCCACCTCTCTCCCTGCTGCATCCTACCTAGGTTTCTATTTTAGCAGGTGCCTCGCTGCACTGACAGGATTGTTTCCCTGTATTTCCCACCAGATTCAAATTACGTGGGAGTCTGGGCCGCTGCACCTAGAATAGTCTCTGGCTCTTGACACGGGGCCCTGTTGCCCCAGGGCGCTCATCAGCTCTTCACTGACCTGTGGGGCAGTGCCTTCAGCTCGGGTTCCTAGGACGGATTTGTCCGTCACGTGGCTTCCCGGGCGGGGTTCTTCTGGTTGAGGATTTCTCGGTGGGAAGGTGTCAATTGAATTGATTGGCTTTCCAACTGGTTTTATTTGAGAGTTAGCTAGAAAGGGGGATCGGGCATTCAAAGAACCCTGTGACCCCCTGGCCTGCCTGACACCAGGCTCGTCACAAACCCAGGTCTCCCTTTGAAGTCCCGGCCACTCTGCATTTATAGAAAGATCCCGGCTCAGGACGAGCCTCGTTAGGCAGCGGGACCTGAACAGCGGCGGCTGGGGACCGGGCCGGGCTCTCCCAGGCACGGGCGCAGTGGCAGAGACGAATTCTCCTTTAAATGAAAACCGAGTCAGATTTTAGAATGGAATGCTGTAGTGCTGTCAGACGGTTTGAAACCGGAGTTGGCAGTTGTCCTTTCAAACTGTTATTTCAGAGCACGTGTCCCAGAAGGGACAGCAAAGAATGCCTGTCATATCTGAACTCCTTCCAGCGCCATTCAGCAGGATCCTGGCAGTCCCCGCTCCCTGTTCATTATTTCTGCCCGATTGCCTGGCAACACGGACACGGGGAGCCTTATACTTTTCCACTCGCAAACGCTTCCGGCGGGGTGCGGGAAGGCCGTGGGATACAGAGTGAGCCGGGGGTGCGCCTTCATACGTTAGGTGTGCTTTTGATTGAACATTTGTTCTGGATGAAGGGGTCCGCAGTCACATGACTGTGTGTTAACCACAATTTCAGGGAGCTCGAGGAGGCCAGAGGGTCGAAGGCTCAGACACGGGTCCGTCTTACTGGCCAGGAGCCCAGAACCCAGGAGCGCGAATGGTCCCCTGGGTAGAATTTTCTTGATTTTTACAACGTTGTTGGAATTTAGGAATTTGAGGTCAGATGTAGGAAGCGGAGAACCGAGAGGGGTGGGCAGAGATACCGTGGCGGCTCCGTAGCCTCAGTGGTGAAGACTGAAGCGGGAAGGACGAGGGTCTGGGCGGTGACTCGGCCTGCAGCAGGCTCCGCTCGGCCACCGCGAGGCGGGCCTGCCCGTGGCGGGGCTGGGAACCGGCTCCGCAGAACCGCGGGCAGCGCAGCCGCTCCGGGCACGGGACAGGCTTCTCAGCTACTTCTGTCTGACACGGCAGTTTAAAAACGCCTAATCCCCACTGTCACTACAGCGTGGGAAAGAGGTGAGCGCTGTGGTCTGGAGGTCAGGTTCAGCCTGAGTCTCGCGTGTGCATGGCCTGCCGGCCAATCGTGTTTTATGCTGTTAAATGGTTGGGGGGGGGGGGGGTGGAATCAAAAGGGGAATATGTTGTGATGTGAGAAATTTAAATTTCATGGCCGTCAATAAAGTTTTATTGGAACACAGCCACACCCGCGTGTTAACCAGTGGTCTGCGGCTGCTTTCAAGTGGCAGCATTGAGCAGCTGGCCCACCATAGGTCCTGTCCACCCACAGTGTTTACCACCCGGTTCTTTAGGGGGAAGCGGACCTGCTCCTGACATACAGATGGAGCCCCTGCTCCAGGTGAAGGTCTGTGTTGAGGAGCTCGGCCTCTAGAAAGTGCTTGGTAAACATCAGATACAGGCGTCACCTCCTACCAGCGCAGGGCAGTGAGTCTGAGCCTTCTTTCTTCCCTCTCTCGCTTCCTTCCTTCCACCCTCCACCTGCCCTCACCATTCCTTATGGATGTTTAACTCCTTCCCTACTTTTTTTAGTAGATGACAAACAAGTTATTTTAAAACATTTTATGTCAGATCACTATTTTTTCAAAGATTCTATTATAAAGTGCAATGCACTTTAATCATAGTCAAAACATAAAGACGTTTGGCTTTTTCTCTCAATTAAATGTCAAACAGGGTTGTTTCATTACTTTGGATAAATCATGGGAGGAAAAGCGTGACTTATGGACAAACACATTTTAAAATGTTGGTTTAAGGACCAAAAGTGTATTAAAATGTATATGGCAATTTAACTGTGTACTTATAATATTAAACATAGGCAGGGACTGTCTTTATGAGCTGATGTTTGATGTTCTTGCCTCTATGTTTAAAAATGTGTTTCTGCCATTTCCTCATTTTATATAATATTTTATATACATTTAAATGTTTTTATAAACTTAAATATTTTCAATAATATTTATATGATTTACTTTTTTGTTATTTGATGTTTGTTTTCTGAATAATGAAATAAAGATTTCAGGCTTCTGTTTGCAGGCAGTTTAACAAAAATGGCACATTATGTATGTGCATAATCTTTCTTATAAAGAAAAAGGCAAAATGAAAGAGTCACCATTATTTTCTCACCTATTAATTTTGGTTTTAAACTAGTGGACATATCTCGATATTATAAAATAATTTTATTTAGATGAGTGAATGTCATTGATCACGAGTGTCATGAAGGTTAGGATGAATCGTCTTCATTTTCATATTTCAGAGACCAGCAAAATGGTCACTTTGGGGCAAGTTGGTTAAGGAGTGGGGGGATGAAAAAATTATGTCTTACTTTATGTGCCACCAGCATGACCACCCAGCACGAGCATCTTCCCCATCTCATCCATGAGATGTCTTCTCTGTCTTCATCCCCACTCAACATACAGCTTCTAGGCCCATTGACTGCTCCTACTTTTCCTGGAGGAAGAGGTTGCTTCCTCTGTATTAAAATCACGTATCCAGGTGGTGGATGCTGCCACCATCCTGCACTAAGGAAAACTCTCCGTCCACTTGTTGGCAAGGACAGCATGAGCCTGTGCCCTTTGTTTTCTGTAGCAAAGGTCCCCAAACATTTGAATGTGTACCTCACTCATACATTTTTAAAGAATGTATATGGATGGATGGATGGATGGATGATAGGTAGATAGATGGATAGATAGATGATAGGTAGATAGATGGATAGATGGATGGATGGATGGATGGATGGATGGATGGATGGGAGGTAGAAAGATAGATGGATAGGTGGATGGATGGATGGATGGATGGATGGATAGATGGATGATAGGTAGATAGATGGATAGATAGATGATAGGTAGATAGATGGATAGATAGGTGGATGGATGGATGGATGGATGGGTGAGAGGTAGAAAGATGGATGGATGGATGGATGGATAGATAGTTGGATAGATAGGTGGATGGATGGATGGATGGATGGGTGATAGGTAGAAAGATAGATGGATAGGTGGATGGATGGATGGATGGATGGATAGATAGATGATAGGTAGATAGATGAATAGATGGATGGATAGATAGATGGATAGGTGGATGGATGGATGGATGATAGGTAGATAGAGGAATAGATGGATGGATAGGTGGATGGATGGATGGATGGATGATAGGTAGATAGATAGGTGGATAGATAGGTGGATGGATGGATGTGGGTAGATTGAGGAGGAGGGAGTGATTAGTATAGATAGATGTGCTAAATACATTTAGATACGTATATAAGCAAAGAGCCAATGCCAAAGAAACAAATCCCAGAACTTCTCAATTCCCAAATTAAATATTGAGCATTGACTGTGTATTTAGAATTGTACCCAAGTGTTTCGTAGGAACAACAGACATACATCGAGGTCACAAGACCTACTCTACTCCCTCGAGTAGCTCCTCTCAGAGAACACTCCCTTCCCCACAGACGTCTTGCTTTGAGACATTCATGTGAACATCTGGAATAATAGCTTCATTACAAGCATTAAGGTTTAGTTCATTTATGCTAATAAGGTCTCTAAGTCAGAGGCCTCTTCGGGCAAGGGGATCATTTACGTGTCATAAGTAGAGAATATAATTGCATTCGAGTTCATACATTGAATAAATTCTGCCCGGTAAACACTGACTGTGTCTCATTAAGACAAAGTAATAAGATTCCGTGCTAACAAACACCATTTTCTCAAGGATGCGTTTGCTTCTACAAGATCAAAATCCTGCTTCTGAGAGGAGCTGCCAGTGACATGTTTAAAAGACCCATTTTCACAGGGAAAGTTACAAAGCCAAGTAAGTTTAATTGCATGTCACCTCTTGATTTTGACAAAATATAATGGCACAAGTTGCTAGTAAACTTAATTATGTAGATTTATTTTAGCTGAACAAAATACATGCTATATAAAGTGAGGAGTTAGCGATGAGCCAAGTTTTAACTTGGTATACTTTTTTTAACAGTGAAAATGCTCATGAAAGAATGATTTAAATTAATGAACTTTACCAGTGTAATTGTTGTTAAAAGCAGCTTTATACTAGAAAAATATCTCTTCTGTGGTCCAAGGAAAAATATAAGGGCCTCTTTTCAACGTGTAAGAAGAATTTTCTGACGGTCTTACATGCCCTTGCTTGGTCTTGCACCTCAGAATTCTCGGAATTACCTCCTCCTACAGATCCAGTTTTTCGGCTACTTCTTGGGATGAGATGTCATGTAGGGGTGGCGACTGTGAGCTACCCTGCCCCTGCCTCCCCACGCGCATTTCCCCGTTTCAGTTCTGTTACCCTTTTTTTATGCATCTAAAAAACAAAAACAGCCCAGCCAGCGTGGCTCAGCGGTTGAGCGTCGACCTATGAACCAGGAGGTCCCGGTTCAATTCCCGGTCAGGGCACATGCCCGGGTTGCCGGCTCGATCCCCAGTTGGGGGTGTACAGGAGGCAGCCGATCAATGACTCATCATTGATGTTTCTATCTCTCCCTTCCTCTCTCTGAAATCAATAAAAATATATTTTAAAAAAACAAACAAATGAAAACCAAAAACAATAACAAACTGTAGGAGTTCAGCATTTAGCCAAGTAAGGTAGCAAAGGAAATGGAGATTGAAACGGGGTTAGAAGCTAGAATTCAGATATTTAGATTAAGAAACAAAGCCCAATACCTTACTGCAGTTTGCGAATCAAAAGATAATTCCCGAAATGAAATTAGGGTGAAATGTTTTGCCAAATTATTGGATGTTCTCCGAAATCATTTTTCATATATTTGATTAATATCGTTAGGTTTAGGGGACATATTGGCATAGCTGTGTTATTATTTCTTTGGTCAATAAGAGACAGTTGGCCTTTCTTCCCTTCCTGTAGGTCTGGTTTGTGGTCTGTAACCCTCGGGGAATCACCAATATTTCACTGCGTAGACAAGCTTCAGGTGCACACGAAATCTAGCTTCTCCTGAAATGAAAGAAATTCTTCGCCTGTTAGATTCCAATTCTTCATATTGTCTCCTCCTTAGGGAAAGCTAAAAATAATCTATAACCTTAGCAAAATTTAAATCCAATGACACCACAAACATTTTGAATTTAGGGCAGAAAAAAATATATTCTCTCTTATTAAGTCCATAGCACCGTGCTGAGGAGCAGCAGTAAAGATCTATCAGAGTTAACACAAAGTCGGTGGAACAAACGGTAATTTTTTTAAATGCCACTTCCCACCCCGAAGAAGCCTGCGCAGGTTCCCTTCCCGCCTCCTGGGAGTCGGAGAGAGGCGAGGCTCCCCTGGTTTCAGCGGCAGCCGAAGCGCCGTGGCGCGGGCCGGCGACATGGCAGCGAGCGATCACACACGAGCCGGCAGCCCGGCGAGGGCCTGGCGACACCGGCCTGCGTCCCCGCCGCGTTCAGGGGAGGCTGGTCAGGCGGCCCGTGTCCCCGTATCGCGGTCCAGGTGTTTCCTGCTGAATTAACTCGGTGACCGAGGAACACGGGCGCCACATTTCTCTTCGCGCCAGACAATTCAGAAGCTCCTGGTTTTTAAAGGAACTGCTCAAGGAATGTTCTTCCAAAGAACACACGCGATGCGTAGGTTTGCTCACAACGTAACGAGAAAGAAGTCCTGTAGGATGTCCAGGTTTATGCAATTTACTAGATCCCAACTGTCCGTAGGACCTTAACTGTTTGAAAAATGGAACTGTGAGTGGACTTTGATGTTTATATGGAGATTAATGAGAACTCTTGAAAGAAGAGCATCGGGGGCACTGTGGCGTTTGAGTGCAAAGGGCAGCAACGAAACAGGGCTCCGTCCGTCTCCACGGCGGCTGCAAGGAATTTGGAATGTGAGAAAGGGTTAGTAAACCCCCCTCTGCCTGGTTCTCCTCTTTAAAAAAAAAAAATATATATATATATATATATATATATATATATATATATATTTATTTATTTATTTTATTGATTTGAGAGAGAGAGAAAGCGAAAGGGAGAGAGAGAGAAACATCGATCAGCTGCCTCCTGCTCGCCCCCTACTGGGGGTCAAGCCCGAAACCCGGGCTTGTGCCCTGACCGGGAATTGAACCGGCGACCCCTCGGTGCACAGGACGACCCCAACCGACTGAGCCACACCGGCCAGGCCCTGATTCTCTTCTCTGTACCCACAAAGGTTATTATCAAGCGGTCTTGCGAAATTGTAAACAAAAAAGAAAAAAAATGTCTCTATTTCTACGTGATTGACGTTTGCAGTACGTATTAGGTACTAAATACGTACAACAATACAATCGAATACTAAATACATACAATATATGGTGCCTGTTAATACAGACAGCACCCCTGTAGCGTTAGCCTGGGTCTCGCCTCACAGGATCCTTCCCCTGGACGAGCTTGGGGTGAGCACCTGTGCGGACACTGTCCGGAGGAATGACTTCCCTGCTCTTCTCCTAAAGCGCGTGCGGAGGATGCCCCGTGACTGTTGATGTGACAGGTTCGAACCCGTCACCCCGCGTCCCGGGCCAGCATTCCTCCCCTTTGCTGCGCAGAGCAACAGCGGCCCAGCGTGTCCGAGTCCCACACAGCTTAGGACGGTGGGAGACGCCGGCGGTCGGGCTCCTGGATTCTTCACTCTGCCCGAGCCACCGGGCTGTGACCTGGAATTAAAAATGTGCCGAAGCTGCGTTTGCCCCGGCCGCTGACCGCCAACCAGATCAGGCAGAAACCCCGCATTCTCGCAGCTAGTGTTCGCGGAGTGCGCACTGTGTGTGTGGCATCCAAGTGACAAATAATTCCTCAAGCTTGTAGGGCAAAGAATGACAGCTTACCCGTGGCAACGTGAATACCAGCGCTGGTTTCAACTTATCTGATCAGCAAGTGACGACCTGTTCTGTTCAACATGCCCCTGAAACCAGCCCACGGGCGAGAGCTTCGGGCCTCCACGCCGGCCCGCCAGTGGCCCACTCCCCCCGGTGAAGCCGACGCTCCCAGGAACTCACTCCCGCAGCACAGGCCGTGCCCCACGCGGGCGGCAGAGCCCTGGCCTCGGGCCTGTGCCATCCTCAAGCCCAGCGTCTCTCGGGCGTCCTGAGAAAGTGCAGCACTTGCTTTGGCTCCGGGAGCCCGTGGCCGCCCGGCGCCGCCCGGCGCCCACCCTCCTCGGCTCCGCACAGCCTCGGTTAGGGAGCTTTTCCACTCCTGACGCTGGGCAGCGCCTGTGCCTGGGACGGCGTCGGCCGAGTCAGTCCCACGTCCGCCCCGTGACCTGCACGCCGGCGGTTTCTCCATTTTAGAGCCAGGGACTGAGAGACAAGGACGTTCGGGAATTTTCTCCAGGCCACGGCCGCTCGCGGTGTCAGACGGCCGGGCGGAGTCCAGGCATCTGCCTCCGAGCCCGATCCTAACAACGTCGCCTCTTGCGCCTTGTAAAAGAGACCGAGGGAAGTTCCCAGTCTCTCGCAGACCCGAAAACGAAGCAAAGTTCTAGGGAAACGACGGCCGTGCTCTCCCCCTTCCCTGCTAGCAGTTCAAAACGAGAGTGATCCAGGAGAATGGAGACGGACAGCGAAGCACGTTGAAGGGTTACTCGGGGGCCTGTAAACTATGAAATCGTCAAAACCCGGATCATGTGAGTCTGAAGAGCCGCTCGGCCAGTAACCTCCCACTCCATTTGGGAACCTTTTTCTTTCTTGGTGTTTTTTTTTTTCTCCCGCGATTGCTGCTGCCAGACACAAACCATAAATTCTACTCTGCTTTTCTTTCAGGGCCGTTTGGCTAGTCCAGTGCCAGTTCAGCCAAAATTATTGTCGACTAAACTGTTTCCTGAGTGGAGGAATGAGAAAGTATTAAGAGATGCCAGGGCGTGTGCGCGGTGGCTCGTGACTGGCTGACGAGCGATGAAATTACCGGGAGAGTGTGCACAGCCCTTACGGAAAGGCTCTCGGTGGCTGGTCCAGCGGATGCCCCCGACAGGCTCCAAAAGATTATTCAAATTAAGCCACCAGTTCTGACAAAGAGCTTTTTAAAATTCAACAATGAAACAGCAAACAACTGAGTTAAAAAACGATCATCTTCACCAAAGAAAACATGCAGACGATCACAAAAATCATGAGATACGATGCTCCACATTATTTGTCATTGGGGAATTGCAAAAACTATTCACTGACTCGCATCCAAGAAAAATCTGAATGGTGTCATTGCTTCAGGTGTTTCTAAATGGCGTATCTTCCTCTGACCCACTCCCAAATAGATTTTAAGTTGTTCAAGTAATAAGATTTTAATTTTTTTTGAGATCTAAATGCATTACAGAGTACTCCACACGTAACAAATGTTGGTTTAAAGTATATCTTGTGTGGGAAACATATAGTTGCTTCTAATCCAGTCTGGAAATCTCTGACAGTTGAATTGTTTAGTTCATTTACATTTATTGTAATTATTACTGGGGTTGGGTTGAAGTCTATCATTTTTGCTTTCCTTTCCCCTCGATTTTCTTTTCTTGCTGTTTTGGTATGAATTGAATACCTTTTTTTTTTTTACTTCTTAGCCAATGACTATTCTTAACTTACTACAGCAGGCTTAAAATAAATATTATAGCTGTTACTGTAAAATATAAATACTTAATAATAACATATTTTATTTAACTTCATCCATTGTGTTACACTTGTCATATATAATTCTACACACATTATAAGTAATAACAATAAAATATTATTGTTTTTGCTTTAAACAGTAACTTGTTTTCTACCAAAAAAAAGTTTTTAAATATTTACCTATATATTTATCATTCCATGTTTTATTACTTCTTATAAATCAGATTTCCATACTGTATCATTTCCTTTTCTTTCGCCAGTATTTTTTGAGGTGTAAATCTCCTGGAAGGAAATATTCTAAGCGTTTGTCTACCTGAAAACTCCTTTATTTCTTCTGCATGTTTGAAGGATGTTTTCACTGGATATAGAAGTCTGGTTTGCTTGCAATAATTATAAGATGTGACTTTATTATATTTTCGGCTCTATTATTTCTGATAAACCGCCTATTAGATTTATCATTATTCTTCTGCATTATGTCTTTCTTCTCTAGCTGCTCTTATGATTTTCTTTCATCTTTGGTTTTCTTCCGTTTGCAATGAACCATACATCTCACAGTGGTGATCTTTGAATGTATACAGCTCTGGAGTCACTGGTTATTATTGTCCCAGAAGTTCCTGAAACTCTGTTTTGTTTTTCATCTTTCTCTGCTATGATTTTCAGATTGGGTAATTTCTTTGAATCTATCCTAAAAATTAGCAATCCTTTCTGCAATTTCCAATATGCTATTAAGCCTATCCAGTGATTCTATTTTTTCATTTCTGACACTGTACTTTCAATTCTAGAATTTCTACTGATTTTTCCCCATAGTTTTCATTTCTCTGCTTATATTACTGAGCTCTTTACTCGTATGTCTCTCTTTTCTTGTAAGACCTTGGATATATTTATAAAAGTAATTTTAAAGTCCTTGTTTATGAATTTCAATATCTAGTGCATCTTCTGGGTCTGTTTTTATTGACTGTGCCCCCACCTCTGTCTTATTTGGGGGACATATTCCCAATTCACGTGTCTAGAAAGTGTCAGATATATATTGGTCATTGTTAGTGATGCATTGGTGGGAGACTGAGTCATATTATTTTTCTTTACATGCTGCTTAACTTTGTTCTGGCTAGCAGTTAAATTACCATTGGGTGTTATTGATCTTCTCGGGCTTAGTTTTATGCTTTGTTAGGATGGGTCTATTTTCCCCTTAGTCCTAGGACCTGGCCTTCGATCAAGGGTGTAGCTTTCGATCCTAAAGCATAGTCAGTCTTATGATGACTCAGCTGAATGCCACAAGTGCCTGGTGAGGTCACTTGGGATGGTCCTAAACAGTATTTTTTTCCATATCTGCATCATTTCCGTATCTCCATTCAGCTCTTAGCTTCATACTCTGTAGGTACTGTAGAGTCTTATGAGAGATCTCAGCTAAGAACCCACCCAGTCCTCAGTCGATGACATCACAATCAGAAACCCACAATCAGACTTCTGAGTCCCCCCCACATAGCTTCTGCCTGTCTGTTACCCCTCATTCAAATTCCAGCCATGTGAGTAACCCTGAAATACACCCTCAGTCTGTTAGCTCAGCAAGACCACCCCCTTCACGTGGGCATCACCTCCTTCCCCGCAGCTGAAAAGTGCTCCCAGGAAAGTCTGACCACTTACCTGGATAAGCAGATCTTTATAGGGCATTGTAATGAGACTATATCTTAATGGTGAAAGGCCAATGAAACGTAAGCCTCTGATAAAAGCCCCACCTCCAGTCGTGTTTAATGTTCTCTCCATTGTGAAATGAGCTAAGTTTTATGTTTGATAAATTACTTTTCAAAATTAAATTTATTGGGGTGACATTGGTTAATAAAATTATATAGGTTTCAAGTGTACAGTGCTATAATACATTATGTAATATATTGCATTGTGTGGTTACCACCCAAAGTCAAATCTCCTTCCATCATCGCTATATATTCGATGATAAATCACTTTTGCTCTCTCTTGGTGTTAGCACGGGATCATAAGTCACGGATAGGTAAAATTCAAGCTGGTGATAAAAGTCCTGTGCCTTTGGTAAGGTAAACTTAATAGAGAAATGTTTAGAAAGTTAAATTGGAGCCAGGAAATAGAGACCCAAGGACATGTAAAAAAGTTAGAGATATTAGAAATAATAATTCTTGCCCATAATTTTCTATCCAACTGTCCAAAGCAGCTCCTAGTGAATTGAGATCTTCCCAGAACCTATGTGAAAGTGAATTGAAAACTAAAATAGACTAATACTTAATTTTTAAAACATGCTTTTATCATCTTAGAGGGATCAGAAACAGTATGGGGATTTCTGTGGGGTTTCCACATAGACAGGAAAGGAACTATTTCCATAAATGACTCTGAGATGGAAATATTGGGAGGCAGAACATTTATTTGTAATTGCACCTTGAGAGATCTCCTTGTAGAAGTTATATCAGAAACCAGCCGATGGTTGCCATAGGTGATTTTATTAGGGGTGGTAGCAGTAGTAATGGTAATAGTGTCCCATGAGCCTGGTTGATATTCCTAAAGAGAATAGAGAATGCACCTGAGATTCTAAAAACAATAAAATTGGCGTGTTTCTCAAAGTGATGTTTTTCTTAGTTTCTTGTTCATAATGCCTTGATGACATCCTCACTGACGCGAATGTTTTATGAAGTATGACAGATGTCCCCTTGGTTTTGCCGTGTTTGAAGCTGACATAGACTGAACTGCTTTAGGTCACCTTTTGGGGGGAGTGCACACACTTTCTAAGTCCCCGCCTGCTGCCTTTTCATCTTCAACAACTGTATACGGATGGGTGGCTTCTCCTGAGTTGCCTTCCTCTCAAGCCCATAACGAAATCTATTACCGACCACAGTACTTTTCCTAATAACACCAGTGGTCGTTCATGACTGATAAACATTAATGCTCAGGATGGAGCCCTTTTCCACGTGTCCACTGATCATTGTAGTTCGTGTGTTAACTCAAGAGTTTGCTAGTAAATAAGGAAATACATGCTTTTATTTTATTTTGTTTTCCTTTATTTTTTTTTTAAATATAATTTTTTTATTGATTTCACAGAGAGAGAGAGATATCGATGAGAGAGAAACATTGATCGGCTGCCTCCTGCAGGCCCCCTACTGGGGACGGAGCCTGCACTTCAGGCTTGTGCCCTGACCGGGAATCGAACCAGCAACCTCCAGGTGCACAGGCCGATGCCCAACCAACTGAGCCACGCCGGCCAGGAATGTCCTTTGCTTTTAGGTCACTGTAAATTCACTGACTGGGGAAGTTTAATTCAGGAGAATCAAAGTCTGGCAATTTTAATAATATTTCTCATCAGGAAACTATGGCCAAAAATGGTATGAAGAAACTATACATAAAATTTTCACATTAAATTAAATAAATGCCCATAATCAAGAAATCTCAAGTATGCCATATTGTCACAAGTAGTCGAAAGCACAGAAAAATGCTTTTTATTGTTTTTTTTCTTTTAGACGATGGAAAACATCACTCCTACAGGGTGTATGTTCCTTAGGGTTTAAAAATACAGGAAACTGTAGACATAAGCGCCTCCTTCGGCTCTTCTTGCTTCTTGATATTCTTTTCAGTTGTCAGCCCCTGCAAAGCACGTCGAGTGAGACAGCCTCCTGGGAACACGCAGGGTCTCACCAGCTACCTGGAGGAGGCCCCCAAAGGAGCACGTTCTCAGTGAATGCGAGCCGGGAAGCGCTGCTTTTGTTTTCCTCCTGTCACTGCACAGAGCTCACATCACCGAACACGTTTTAAATGCTGTTTATCTTTATGGATCAGCCTCAAACTAAAAATTTAAAAAAAAAAAAAGGTCCAATCTGACTGACAGGTATAATCAGGAATAATAGGTTCCCTTTGATTTTAACTTTGCATTAGAAGGGGCGTCTTTTCCTTGAGGCCCCCGGTAGGCAGGGCCCGGCGAGAAGCAGGCCCCGGCGGGCGGTTTCGGCTTTTAGGGTGTCAGGCCTGGCTTCAGCGTTCGTCGCCGAGACCTCCGCTCGCATTTCCACGCTTTCCATCGTCTCAGGTTCTCGGTCTTCTGTCTGTTCCATTTCTTACGTTTTGCTGTTTTTTTCTGGTTCTTTCAGAAGGAAACAACCATCAATTTGGCTTTTGCCCGGGAAGGTTAAGAGCAGATCGGCTGTTGTCAGATCCCTAATCTACTTCTCAGCCTGGGATTATTCATGCGCTCTCTCTGAATCTTAATTTTCACGCCTTTAAATGGTGTTTAATAATGATTATCTCTGGGGATTTTGTCGTGATGACATTGATCACGGATACCAATATAGAACATTCCACACGGTGTATAGCACCTGAGATTGTAAGAACTGGTAGCTGCTTTCCCATAAACATTTAAGTTGTTAGATCTCTTCACTGTTCTACATGTTCTATGTCCATAATAAAATCGAGCAATAGGTCGTTTTTCTTTACATGGAAAGCATCTCCTAAAGTGCCCCACTCCGATCATCTTCAGCATCCATTTGTCACATAATGGAAACCGACGTGGTCATCAATACTTAAGAAGGCATCCTGCCAACTTGGTGGTAGAAGCAAGATTTAAACGTCCAACTCATGATTTAACAATTTAATATTTAGGTATTTTAAAAATATGCTTTTACCCAGGCAAATTGGCATCCACTGAGTAGCACTTGGTAACGTCATTTTAAATAAGACTAGAAGGATATTCAGGTCTTTACAAGCCCAAAGAGCCAAACTATAACTTCCAAATGGCTTTTTTTTTTTTTTTTTTTACTGCTGTTGATTTGCATGGTTATAAAGCCAGCAGCAAAACACTGTGTTTGCCTCACCAAAGGAAACCCGGATTATGATGGAAAGTGTCTTCGGGAATCATTTTTAACTGGATGTTATACTTTCATTTTATTTTTTATGTCATAAATGTAGAGATGGCCTATAGTGATTGATCAGAAGGGCCCGTTTCATACTGTCTGCTTTAAATGTCACAGCTGCACCGGTCTCATTTTGTTTCTACTTAATAAATTTAAAATATTTTTATTTAACAAACAGCAGTGTTCATAAACTTTTCAACAGATCGCACTTCTAAGTGTTACTGCGGGTGTTACGGTGAGAACGGTGTGGCCCGTCCATGGGAAGAGGGTGCACACCGACAGTGGAGATAGACGCAGACATTTTAAAAATGGGCCAGGGAAGAGTGGGCTTCTTTTAAATCTTCACCTGAGAAGATTTTTTCCATTGCTTTTCAGAGAGAGTGGAAGTGGGGGGAGTGAGAGACAGAGAGAGAAACCTCGATGTGAGAGAGACACATCGATTGGTTGCCTCCCGCATGCACCCCGACCAGGGCCGGGGATCGAGCCTGCAACTGAGGGACGTGCCCTTGGCCAGAATCGAACCCAGGACCCCTCAGCCCAGGGGCTGACACTCTAACCACTGAGCACACTGGTTGCTATTCACCGTCCCCAATGGGTGGCCCCCTGGAGTAATCATGTCATCTTTATAAACTATAAAGCGTTTCGCTGCTTTGGTCTTTACCTTTGCTCCTGGCCGGTCTTAATGAGCAATCAATGCCGCTTCAAAATAAGTGACCTGTTAGACAACGTGGCCAGTAGAACACGTATACGTCTCAGACCAAGCTCATCGGTGTAATTTTTCTCAGGGACAATACATTCTGACTTTTTCGCTGCCTTTGCTTTCTTTTCTGGCACATAAGATGCATATTTTAGATAAAATACATTCACTTTCTTCTCCAGAAAGAGCTCGTATTTAAAACCACGCTTAAACAAAGCGTGATGACGGAGCTCTGAAATGCTATCTCTCTCTGCCAGTGGAAACTTCTCTCCCGATGATCAAATCCAACACAGCCGTGGTAGCATCATGAAATTCAGTAGCAGGGGCCCAGAGGAACTTAAGTTTTAAAAAAGAATATTGTTTGTCTTATCATGTATGCGACATTTGGAAAAAATGCATGTGTGCTGGCTGGTGAAGAACAGACATGCGGTAGTCAAGTTCTTTCTCTGTGCAGACAGCGCTTTGCCTGTTTGATTAAGGCCCCTGCCCCCCGTGAACTCTCCAGCCTCGCCGCACGGCTCTGCGACCATCTGATGGTAAACCTGAGTGCTCCATAGTTCTCTCGGAAATTCTTTTATTTAGTTCGACTTCTTAGAACTTGCTCTATTGGACAGGGATCTCTCGTTTGTGCAGAGACATAACTTTTTTTAAATGTATCATCGTGGCAAAATTCCTTGTCTTGTATCTTACTCAAGACAAGAGAATACTCTTTTTTTTTTAATGTGGGTGCCAAAATGACCCGTTTATGTAAATGGGAACAGGAACAGCAGTCAAGAGTAACTGGGCTTAGTTCAGACCTTAGTAAGTCACAGGGCAAAGCCCTATTAGAGGGAGGGCTTTGTTATATAAATAACCTATTAATATAAATATATATATATTTACATATACGTGTTCTCCCCTCTCAGGATCAACGTTAACGTGATATTCTCATACCTGGAATCAGATATCAGAGTCAAGTCAGTGACGTTAACCAATATTATAGTTCTAAAAATAACAACACAATTTATAGTAATAACCTGAGCTGCACTGGTTCCACATCCCCCTCCGAAGCGCTGCCTTAGGTGAGAGCAGCCACAGCAGTCGCAGGTCAAGAACGTAGGGATCCCGGATCCTGGCCGATTGCCCGTCTCACTCGTCATGACCAACAGTCTGAAAGAAACTCGAAACTCGCTCTCTTCAGCATTTCGTGGTGCACTCTCTAGCGAGGCCTCTACAAATGCTTATATAACCCTTTCCAGTTGCCATCTGATATATAATGTCTGCTGACACACGCATCCTGTTCTCAGAACCCCCTCTGGTGAGAATTGAGCCCAAAGCAGAGATCCAGTCCCGTTCAGGGGGCCTGCGGTGAAAAGTCTCAAGTGCAGGGCGGGGTCACCCCAAGCAGCAGGCTGAGCCCTGCGCGTATCAGGGTCAGCAAACCATCTGACTCAGGGCCGGCTGGCTCAAGGAGGAAAGACGGTGCCCCCCAGATCTTGACTCTCAATCTCCAATAACTAATTCTGAGTAGGGATCCAAAGGTGCATCCCCAAGAGTTGTAAAAGGAGCCGGTTGCACAATGGAACCTGGCATAGCGACCCTCTTCCTGCAGGAATTGTGAATTTCTGTAGATGTTCCCACTGCGTGGCCGTCCTCGGGACAGTGGGACAGCAGAGCTCACAGCCGTGGGACGCCCCTGGGGAGCGCGGAGAGTGTAAGGTCTTCAGTGCACGGCCAGCTGAGGCCCCTGTTCCTTCTTGCTCTGTCTCCCGCTGCCTGTCACTCTGTGACCCCGCCTGCGAAGTGGCATGAGGATAGCGCCTCCCAGCGCTGCTGAGAGGACAGCAGAGGAGAGTCCCCTGGGTCTGCAGGCAGGGGGAGCACGGATCCGGCCCACTATGCCCGCTGACCACGGGCAGGGTTGAGAAGAGCGTGCCCTGAGGAAGCAGGCCCACTCCGCGTTTTTCCTCGGTGCATAAAAACAGAAAAAAGCACCTCTTTGTCTGGAAATTATCTTAAAAGCCATATCCTCTTTTTCGAGGTCAGTGGAAATGGAAATTAGGTGGCCTAATGTGACACCCTGTCACTGACATCATACAGAAAGCATAGGCTCCCTCTCCCGCAGAGATGCGAGGGGATTAGGCTTCGGCCTTCTTACTGTGATACACTTGGTGAGAACATTGTTCTGGGGCAGCTGTTTTCCAAAATGACTCTTGGAGCCCGGCCGGCGTGGTCGACCTAGGATCCAGGAGATCGAGGTTCAGTTCCCGGTCAGGGCACATGATCCCCAGCAGGGGGCGTGCAGGAGGCAGCCGATCAGTGACTCTTATCATTGATGTTTCTCTCTCTCCCCCTCTCCATTCCTCTCTCTGAAAACAATAAAGATATATATATATTTTTAAAAATGACCCTTGGAAACCTGTCTCAGAATCACCTAGGGTGCTTGCTACAAATATAGACGCAGGGCCTAACCCCAGAGGTGCTGAGACATAGGGCAGTTCAAGTCACACTTCCCCGGGGAGCTGCATGCTCGGCAGGTCCCCAGATGTCCCCTGAAGCGGAAGAACCATGCCTGGGACAGCAGACCCCAAGTCTGTGAGCAGCCATCCAATGGGAAAGCTTATGACATCCCCCCACACCTGTGGTACGTGTCCTGGTCACTGTCGATGACGGGCATTGTCAGACACAGGTAACATTTGAAAAATACATTAAAGGTAAAAATATAAATACGATTGGAGATTAAATATTTTCTCTTTTTTATATTGATAGCACATAAACTGCCTGAGATGAGAGTTATTCTTTGTACCTCTGACCCAAAGGTTAGATTGACATCAGATGAGGAGGGAAGCACCCGTTAGAGAGGGGACGCTCAGATACGACTCCACGCGTGCGTTCTTTCTTTATTGACAAATATCTGTTATGAACTATAACGTAGCCCCTGCCTCTCATCCAACTTTAACAAATCTCAGCATTTTGCCAAGTTTACTTCAGAGTCCGATTTCTTTTACTTGGCGTAACACGCTTGAGATTCAACCGTATTGTCGCGTTCTCGATAATCTGCTCTTTTTACTGCGACACAGCAGTCCAGTGTGCGGACACCGGTGGATCGTCTTCACGGACACGCCTGGTCTTCTCCCCGTGGTCCTAAGTACGTTCGGTTTTATATCCCGTGCCGCCGGACATTCCCCTGCCGCCACCCCTTGGTCTCGCCAGCACGAGTCGCTCCTGTCTGTCCCGTGAAGCACAGCGGGGTGGTTAAGAGCATAACCAGGGATCTCGGCAGCTTCAGATCGAGTACGAGCTCACCCTGTTAGCTGCGTGACCGCCAGTGAATTACATGTTGTTTGCGCCCAAATTTCTTCCTTTGGAAAATGATAAGAATGGAGCTCATAGAACTGCATGAGGTTTGAGAGTCAATATTTGTATAGATTAGTGTCTGGCTCGTTGGAAGCGCTCAATAGCTGCTGCCTACTGTTCCCCGAAGATTTTAGTTCCTAGATCACTGTCTCTCTACCTCCCTCTCCAACACCACTGTGCTCTTGGTTTTTGAGCTTAGAGAAGTTGAACATATTATCTGAATATATTATTGTAAAACCTTGGCTTCTCTCTTCCTTAATAACCTTCTCCGATGGAATGGTCCTCCGTTGTCCACACCTCAGGAGTTCTCTCACTTACATCTTCGTGGACTTCTCATTAAAACAGGCATCACCCTCCATAATCTCAATTTTAATTATTTCACTCTGTGATTACAAGCTCAGGTTTTCACTCTGGTATCTCAACCGCAATGATCCTTCAACCAGATCCAGAAGCAATAACCCATCGCTTTCACATATTTGCACTCTCTCCTAACCCCCCAACTTCTCGGTTTACTTCTTACATGTTCTAGGCCTTATGCTTTCCCTGTGGGTTCTGGGTTTCATAATAGACGTGTAGACTCGGCCCTTTGTCCCTAAACTTATCTTTCACGACGCTCTTGCTTCGCTGTACGCACTGGGCAATACCCCGCCATGGCTTCATCCACTGCTCTCAGCCCCCAGCTTCTGCCTGTCTAGTGCGTGCGTCCAGACAAAAGCTCCATCGCGCTCACGGCCACACACCTCCCCTGGGCCCTAAGCGGTGTCCCTCAAATCCTGCAACATGTCCCCGGTTACTTGCTCTCTCACTCTCTGGAGGACCATTTCCTCCCTTCTCAACTATCCTGAAACTTCTCCCTTTGCCTCAGCTGGTGATTTTCAATAAGAAAATGAAAGCAATGGGAAGAATCGGGCCGAGCTCTCTTGACTGCCTTTACCTACCTACCAGAACACAGACACACTCTCTTTCCTCCGCCGAGGATGCACTAACCATGCCCCTAATCTGCCGGCTCTGCCTTGGAAATATATGTCAAATCAGGTCCGACTGACCCCCGTTGCGTTCCTCTTGGTCCACGCAATCATCGTCTCTGATCTGGAATTCCCGTCGCAACCCTGCCTGCTTCTCCCCAGACGCCTTACGGCTGATTCTCACCGGCAGTCCTGGTAAATTCTACCACATGATGGCTGATTACCGGGGGGGGGGGGGGGGGGGGGGGGGGGCGTTACAAACAAAACAGAACTAAAATACTGGACATCAGTAACATGGAATCGAAGAGACTGGTAGGAACCAAAGCACTCTGGGTTTCTTCTCTTAAATAACAACTAATTAAGTTCACGTATTGCATTCAGGGGGGTTGTGGGGGAGGGTTTTTTTTATGCCACGAAGCAGTTTTCAGGGAAACTCATTCCGTAGTATAAATTTTCAATAAACTTGATGAAAGTGCTATATGCTAATTAGTCTTAAGATGGAAAGAGAATTTTTAAACTTAACACTGACGCTACGCTGGGTTTTTTGTGGCCTGCTGACAGAGCCCAGGTTGCGTGGGAAAGTTCCCTTAAGAACGGTGCGCTTACTGTATACTCGAAAGGCGGTCATACGCACGGTGAACCCGTTTCCCACTGGGAGGGCCTGTGGGGAACAGCGTTTTCCTCTAATAAGAAAATACTGTAGGCGAGGAAAGTTGCATTTCAGTGGGCTGGGCTCCGAGGGAAAAGGTAGGCACCTCTCACTGCAACTACGCGAGGACTCCTTTCCTGAAGTTATGACTGTCGGTCTTCCTGGTCACGTAGCAAGTACCTAATGACATTCACTTAAGTCAGGTGGGGACACGGAAATCACATAAGGGAGCGAAAGCAACGGGACAGTTGTTTTGCGGAGAAACGCTTCCATCGACCCGCGCGGGGGGAGTCAGGAGTCCTGACTTCTGTCCCCTGTAACTGGGGTGTCTTCCTATTTTCGGTCAACTTCTTCGATGTTTAATCACTTGCATCATTCCTGGGGGCTTTTGCTTGCCCAGTCCTTCCTTAGCTCTCACACTAGCCAATGCTTACACAGGGTTTCGGGGGGCTTATTTTTTATTTGTAACCATGCGACTAGGGAATAAGAGTTCGCTCACAGGATCTGACTCCTACGGCGCCTTCCGCGGGCGTCCCTGCTAATGGAACGCTTCCCATCCCGACCCTGGGGGGAAAAGGGCTTCATTTTCTTTTCTTTCTTGGGGTCTAATTTTCACTTATTAAAAATGTCATCATAATAAATACTCCCCACCCAAACTTTGAGTTTGGTTTAAATGCTTGGTCTTGTTAAGTTTTGACAGGTTGCAAATTGTCTGATTCGGGTCCTTCGATTCCTTTTTAGTTGGGTTGACGTGAGAGCAGGCGCGGCTCCTCTTTGCTGAGAACGGTGACTCGGATGATGGTTGATTAAAATATACTCTGTGTGTTAATCTCCGGTAATATGTTAGTTTACAGTTTTATTAGCTGACCAGCTCGCCACTTAGGAGTAAATGAAATGAAAGTATTGGCACTTTGAGATGCTAACGATATCTCAGAAGTAGTCATTGTCTTCCAAGGACACTCTGGGAGGCGTGGGAGACTGTCCCTGCTAATATTACTCAGGCCGTCACCGGAGTCATGGAGAGAGTGCAGGGTTAGGGAACAGCATTCATGAGACTTTCCTTCGGCCAACTTTTAGTGACCAGGCAAGTCAGTATTTTGCCTTCTCGAGGAATGACAAAACGTCTCTAATCTGAATCATCTCAGTCTCTCCTCCACGATTGGCCACATGGGTTGGAGCGCAGTCACTGGGAGAAACACAGCGTCTATTGTGACGGATGAACAAACAGCCGGAGCACCAGGCAAGGCCCCCGGCGGCTTCCCCGAAAGCCGAGGATGGCCTGCTGCGGGGAGCCCGGGCCCTCCGACGGAGGAAAGGCACACCAGCGGGTCATGCTTTAAAGCGTTTAATTAATAACTGAGGCCGCAGGATGCATCCCTCCTGGCTCAGGCAAGACGGTTGCTGCTGCCGTTTTTTTAATCTGCTGTGCTAGCAACTTTCCCAAGAGGTGATATACAAACAATATTGGGGAACGCCAGTGTCCTTTTAATTAGTGTTTTTGAAGAGAAGTACTTTATAAGTTTTCACAAATGAATTATGGGGAGAGAAATGGCAGCTCCCCTAATACGATGATGATATAGTAACAATAGGAGGCTAGTCCCTGGGAAGACAGCGGAGGGTTGGAAGGCGCCGACCCGCCGGGCGTAGAGGCCTGGGGTCAAATAACAGCCACTGAGTGACCTTGAGGAGGCATGTGGCCCCCCCGGCCCCGCTGTGCTCCTCTGTGAAATAAGGGTCGTTCCAGGACCTGCGTTGTTAGGGTGAAGGTCGATGGAGCAGGGTCAGTGCTCAGCGCCTGGCACCTAGAGGCGGCCCCCGCGCCTTAGCTCTTGCCCGGTTCTCCATCTTCAGGGAAGGAGGGCGGAGGGTGCTGTGTACGGCCTGGGGGCTTTTCCGGGTGCAGGTCCTGAGGTACCCCTGGGGCAGGAGAGGTAGAGAGCTCCCCAGGCCTGGCATCCATTCCTGGTCCCCGAACCCCATCCTAGTTTCTTCAGTGAGCCCTTTGGGGTCGTGAGGAGACAGAGGGAGGCAGACACTGCTCGCACCCCCCCCCGAAGTCTCCAAGTCCTGCCCGCACCGCACTGGGGACCTGACCTCTTTCTCCTCTCAGACACTGGGCCCACCTGTCCCCTGTTCTTTCCAGGACAGGTTCCCGTGGGCTTTAGATCCAGTCACTTTCCACGAGGAAGCCTTTCCGACCTCCAGGGTCTGGGCTCGGTGTCCCTTCCGTGCTCCCGGAGCACCCGTGGGCGTCTGTGAGCCCCGAAGGACAGGCAGTGCCCGGCACAGTGCCCGGCACAGTGCCCAGCACCGGGCGGGGGCTGCTCAGCGTCTTCACGTGGCGCCTCCGACTGAGGGCGTGGCTGGCTGCGCGGCCGCTGGGCCCCGGGGCTGCGTCCTTAGGGACCTGCGTTCCCCTCTGACGGAAACGCGGGCTGAGGGGCGCGAAGAGAAGGTGACAGTGGCAGCAAGAGTGAAGCCAGCGGGCTGGGTGGAGCACGGGCCCGTCCGCCGTTGCTCCCCTTTCATGTCCGCAAAGGCAAAGATCTCACCGCTCGTCCAGGAGACTCAGGAAGGCACGAAGGTATCGGCCTTGTCCAAATACGCTCTCTGACTTGCCGATTTGCTTAATTGCGCTGTACACGTAGAAAATAATTGGGTGATCCATTAGCGTAATGGACGGTGCTTCTCGGGATCACAATGTCCATTGTTCATGTCGTAAAAAGGCCAGCATGAAACCTGTGCATAGTTTACGTTCGTATCTCCTGTCTCCCAACAACTAAAGTCTTAATATTTATTTCATCCGCATGTTCCATTAGGTTGTCCATTCCTTAGCCTAGTGGGTTTTGATGAATGATTTTAAAATCTGATAAAACCCAGAGAGCTACCTGACCTCCCCTTGCAAGCTTGAGGATTTGACCGAAATTCCTTTGTTTCTCACCAAAGCACAAGCCAGAGCTCTGGCTTTTGGACCCACGTCACCGCCGCTGATCCCGGACCGGTGGTGACGAGCTTGCTTGCTGCAGCTGGGCGTCCCGGCGCATTCCGAGCATCCCCTCGCGTCTCCCTGCCTCCCTAATTATCAGTCTCCAGGCGGCTCTCCTTCCCTCTCTCGCTCGGCACTCGTTTGGCAGGAGCTGCCTGACACCGTCGAGGTTTTTCACCCCCGCCGCGGGCTCCTCGCGCGGTGATTGGGAGGCGCGTTTGCTCGGGACTTGCACAGCCGTGAGCTTTTCTCAAAACAGAAGCGCAAGCTGCTTCACACCAGCGTGGGCTTGGCCCCTCTCCCGCCGGCCCGCGTGCAGCAGATGCAGATGGAATCTGGCGGTTGGCACGAGGCGCCCCGTGCACATGGCTCCTATTTTTAAGCCTCTGCTGGGACCCGTGTGCAGAGCATGCAGCTTGTTGGACCCTGAGTCCCTCCGAAAGGAAGCAGACTCAGAAACCGACGCAGGCAGCCTCGAACTGAAGGCCGTCCGCCTGTGTGCGCACGTGCATGTGTGTGCCTGTGCGTGTGTGTGTGTGGGCACGCGTGTGCCTCTGTGTGTGCATGTGTGTGCCCGTGTGTATGTATTGACCAGGAAAGCATGAATAATTCAGCCCTCTCGTTCCCAGCCACTGAGATCACAGCCCTCAAAATAGAACTGCAATGATTCTGTGTAAATCACATCCGTCTGGGAAGGTCCAGTGATCGTATTGACCAATTTTCTCTCACGCTTTACCTCTTAAAACAATACTATTACAGCTGCACAGACATGTGAATTAATGGCTCTTTGATTTTAAATAATTGATGCAAAAGGCCATAAGGACGGCCGGCTGTAATATGTCACTGTTTGAAGAAGAAAGACCCCCAAATATAATTTCAAAAACATGCAGTGCCCTGTCAGCGATGATAAAAGGGCATTAATTGATTTGGCTGTCAGCAAATACAGAGGTAAGCTAGATACGAGATTTTCAAATTGGCTCCTAGAATGTGAGAACCACGTGATGACTTACTTGCGTAAGTGGTTGTAGTCATGCCTTATTATAAATTGGGGTTTTTTTTTTTAATCACAAGATACCTTTCAAAACACACCAAGATGCCTAACAAGAATTTTTAGTGAAGAAAAGGATTATTTTTTTTTTAATTTTTGTACGTTTCCCTTCCCAAGCCGGAGCCGACGCCTTGGCCCATCCCTCCCGTGCTGGCAGCCGTGCCCCTCGCGGTTCCCACGCCTGCAGCGCGTCAGCCCGGGAAGGACGACCGCGGCGCCTCAGAGCCGGCGAGGGGCACGGCGCAGCCGAAGACGCTTGGGGGATGAGGGACTCAGTGAAGGCTGGAGCGAGGCAGGGAACATGGTCCATCCTGCCCGCAGGAGGTGCACGCCGGGGGCCCCGACCCCCGCGGCGTCCTGGGCCTCAGCGCAGCCTTGTCCAGGCTCGGCTTCCAGTCTGTATGTCGGTTGGGGAAGATCCTGTCCAATACCCTTGACTTCTGCGTCCATCTGTCGACCGGAGGTCCTTCCCTAAGACCAGCGATGCCCAGATGGAATCCATCATGTGGGTGGGAAAGCAACATTTTTCCAGTGATGAGAGGCTCACAATTTCAAACGAACGTATTTGGACCAGTGCTGTTTAGCAAAAGTAGAATAAAATAGAAAATATAAGCTTGTAGAGGCGAAATAAGGAACATGCTAGTTTTGTGAAACATGTATTTTGGGGTGTGTGTGTGCGTGTTTACTGATTCATGATCCAAACGTATTTATTACTATAGACAATTGTCAAAAACTTGAAGGCTCGCCCTGCCGGGTGGCCCAGTTGATTGGAATATCGCCCATCCGCCCCGGTCAGGGCTCATGCGAGAGAGTCCACCAAGGACGTTTCAGTAAGTGGAGCAGCAAATCGGCGTTTCTCTCTCTCCCTTCCTCACCCTCCCTCTCGCTCTGAAACCAACGAAACAAAGCCTTACCTGGCGTCCTGCCGTCCGCAGGTTTACTCCCCGAGCCCCGCTGTTTATGCCGAGTTCATGTCGGAGAAGCTGTGCATTGTCCCCGGGACTCTGTCCTCGTCACCGGGCCGGTCCTTCACTGCTCCTCTCTTACCTTCCGGCCCGAAGTCTACGGCTCCGGCTGCTGTTGGGCCGTTTCCCTCAGCGCCGCCCCAGACCCTTCCACAAAACCCGACGTGTGGGTGCAACGCTTTGCCCCTGCGTCAAAAATACTTCCTCCCAGTGTGGGGCGCACTCTCCCCAGGCCCTGCTTGTAGGTGCGCTTGTTTCTGCATCGACGAAGTCCCCAGGTTCCAGGTCACTACCGGCGAGGTTTCCTGTTAGCTCTCTTGACAAACCCACCGAATCAGTTCAGAGTCAAGGCCGTCGGCGACGGGGTAATGGAAGGTGAGTGCGCTCCCTCCGGGAGGTCTCCCCTGGCATCGGCTTTCGGCTACCCGGGGGCAGATCTGCTACGGGCGCTGCTGCTTTGTCTTCCTGAGCCTTAGTTTCCCCCAAGTGCTCAGAGAGAAGTAACATAAAAGGCCCCCGTCGTGCTGTGTCGACTAATGACAAAAATTATTGGATTAATGTTGGGAAAGTGTTTTAGAATTCTCTCGGGAAAGCTATTATGTAAGTTGCAAGTACTATTATTATTTCGCTATTTCAGCGCCCTTATTTTTCATCTCTCAAAGTCATTTGGGTCATTTACGATGGAATTTTCTGATTCTTTGACAATTTTTAATGGCTCTTTGGAGAGCCTTCCGAGGCTGTTTAATCCCCCGGTGGATGATCCATCTGCTCGTGGAGTTCACGCTTTTTTCACAACACATTAATATTCGCGATTTTTAAAAATGGTTGTAGCTATTTTGTACCTTAGATGAAATTGCTTATCTTTTTGAGGAGAAATTTATGGTCTTGCTTTTCAGATTGGATTTTTTTTTTTTCTTTTTTGTAGACTTTTTCTGTGTGTGAGGGGCGGTGGAGATGGAGCTCAGCAATGCTAATTATTAACGACACTCTTTGGAAGAAATATAATTGAGGCATGGCCCCTAAATTATTCTCTGAAACCCCCCAAATGCTTTCTCCCTGCAGTGTGACCAACTTTGTGCTCTCCAGGCAAGAGTCACAAATTAATAGTGCCCGGTCTTTGGGTACGGAGCACGTGCTATGAATTCCCATACACATATTATAAAAATTTATGTTTTCTCACAATTCCCACAATAAAGGAAATGGAAGGGACAGCAAAACCCTAATTACAGGTGAGGTCTCAGCACAGGCTCCCAGCGCCTGTGGACGTCAGCTTGAGGCCGCGGCCCTCGGGGCTCCTCCGCATGGCCTGCCTTCTCGCTGTCCCGTGTTGGTTTCCCTGCGGAAGGGGGTGTCCCGAGGACACAGCGGGTGCTCTGCCTTTTCGTCTCTGAGTCTTCCCCTGCACAGAGCCTCACGTCCTGGGAGCTCTAAATGTCTGTTGAATGAGAAAGGGAAGGGACGTTGTTGTAAACCAGGTGCACGTGGGGCGGGCCTAACATCCAGACGCCCTCTGGGGAGAAATGTCCAGAGTCTCCCTGGCAGCCCCCGGGGGCTGCGTGTTGGCCTCTGAGGCTGGAGCTCAGACGTCCGGGGACTGGCTTTTAAATTTGTGGCTTTTCCCCTCAAGACTCAACTCCTCTGCCAGGAAGGGGGACACGGTTACATCATCTCCACGGCCCTGCAGCCCGCTGTTCCTTGGCCCAGGTCCTTCTGCCAGCCAGGGCGCCCCTTCCCGATAGCCTCCCTTCCCGCGGTTCCCCCTCCTCTCTGTTTGCTGCTCACTGTTGCGAGTGGACGGCGAACTCCACGCTGTCCCTCTTCCCACGCCAAGCGATGCATGCCCCCTGAAGCTGCGCCTGGCATCTGGGGACCTCTTTTTTCAGAGTCAAAGATCTGAGCCCAGCGACCCTGCACAGACTAGTTCCACTGCTGCTGAAATCTTACAGGGGAGCCGGGGGGGGGGGATGGAAACCTATGGGCAGGTTTTCAAGCCGTCGGATGCTGGGCCCTCTTGGCGTGTTTCTGTTTCCTCAGAAGTGTGTGTCTGTCTTTCTGAGACGCAGGAAGGAGGCTCCGTCGCCCTCTGGGCAGGAGCAGAAACGTCTGTGACTGGCCTGTCCCGGTAGATGGGCCAGTGCCCTCTGTTTACCTGAGAGGCTCGGTTCCACCTCATGGGCTAAATGAAAACTCATCGAGTCCACGAACCTTGCGGAGCCTGGTAACGCGTCCCCCCCTCCGTGGCCACTGCACACAGTCCTACAGCTCCGAGGTCCTCCTTGCCCTTCGCCGGTCAAGAAGCATAAAAGTTACCCAAGGGAAGGAGACGGAGCCCAAGCCTTTGAACGAAAAGCCGCAGGAATTATTTAAGGGAGCAGCAGGCAGTGGTCCGTGCCTCATTCTCAAGGTCCTTTCGAAGCACGGGGGTTAGCAGAGCCAAGAGAGGCGCTCTCCGGTGCGGGTGGAAAGGTGGGGTGCGCTGGGAGACGAGACTCCAGGCGGCCTGGGAGCGCACTGTGGTCGTGCGACGGGCGATTGTGTCCAGCTGCCCTGCGGTTCGGAGGCCAGACGGGGAAGTTTGAACTCGTCCCCAGTGAGGTGCTGGGAGGTGAGCCCAGCAGGCGAAGCACCTGTTTGTTACTCAGCTGTGGGGTGTCCTCAGCTCCCTGGCAAACTAAAACTTGGCTCACTGCCGAGGCTCATGGGGACACTTAGAGCAACACATGTTCTTCTCAAAGCGATTTAGTCACACGATTCGCAAGAACAGAGAAACGGCGTCAGGGGCAGAAGGCAGCGGTCAGAGCGTGAAGACAAAGGAAGCGGTAAACGTGGACGACCCACGGCCAGCGCTCTTCGGGTCGTTAACCTTTGCTGTATCAGTTGACCGTTTTTGGAGCGACATTGGCATAGTTCCCGCCGGGAATGTCAAGTAAAGCGTAAGGTTCTTATTAGTTTGATGTCCTGTTGTGTAGAATGTGTCAAGCTCATGACCTTGCCCACTGCCCGTGACCTTGCCCCCTGGGTTTCTTCTTAACCCACACACCAAGAACGACCCACCACGGGGTCTCCGTGTTGACAGGTCCCAGGACGTCCCCGAGCGTCTTCTGCCATCGCTTCGTCAGCGCCGCGGGAGGTCCTCACTTCCCAGGAGACAAGGAGGACTTGGTGTTTCTGTGAGCAGCAGCGAGCAGGAGAGCATGTACCTTAAAGCACGACCTCCGAGAGAAAGCCTGAGCCTTGGGGGGATGGCTGGCAAAGGTGATGGAGGCACCCGGAAGGTTTGCTTTGGTCTGACGATGGATGAGCCACCGTGACTCCGGACGGATGAGCCTCGACGGGAACGTGGAGCAGTAGTTATGACGGGGCCTGGGTTGAAAGTTTGGTGACACCATTTACTGACTCTTGATATTGGGCACATTCCCCAGCCTCTCTACGTCCATTCCCACGTAGGCAAAATGCAAATAGTAACAGAGTTATGAGAATTAAATGAGTTAACACCTGGAGCACATTTAGAATAGCGCTTGAAACAGAGTAAGTATGACATATGGGTTTGTAAACTAATCCCCAAAATTAAGTAAAATTGGTCTCTGATCGTGGATATGTAGAGAAAATGATGAATTTCAATTTATATAAAAATTTTATTTTATCCATTTATAGCTCATACTTTATATTTGTATTAAAATATACTTTTTAGACAACATGTCAGTCAATCTATGTGTACAATTTATAAATTCCAGGGGGTGTTTGTACAATTTTTTTTTGTGCCCGATCACAACAGTTTGACAATTGCTGTTAGGAAGTGGAATGTTGAGAATTCCCACGTATTTCTACTCAGACAGCAAGAGAGAAGGTTTATCAGGCATCAGATTTCCGCAGAAGGGGGCAGATGCTCACAGGCCTTTCCAGGCATCTTTCAGTGAATGCACCTTGCGGTCCTCCAGCTGTTGGCCGCTTTCCACTCCTGGAAACAGCGGCCCAAAGGCGAGGAGCGCGACCCACACGCGCACAGCGATGCTCCAGCGTCCTGGCGGGAGGAAAGCAGGTTGCCCGGGCGGCGCAGCTCACATGGTTCTTTTATTAAGATGAAAACATTTTAGAGAAACACCATAATGTGCTTAGGATCATCTTTCTTGCTTACTGGTGTTTTGTCTCCCTCGATGTCTTTGGTTGTAAAAGTGTCCTATTATATTTTAAATATCGTAGGCACCAGAGCGGGAAGGAGCGGCGGTTTGCGTTTATGGCACAAAGTCCAGTAAAGGTTAATAAACTTCTGCTTCTAGGGGAATTAAACAGGCCCTTTAAACCTGGGCCAGGTGAAGAAAATTGTGATTCTTTTAAAATCTGCTATAATTAAAAGATAAATAAATAAAAATAAAAATAAGGTCTGCTCTAATTATGCCTCGGCGTTTCAAACTTGGCTCTATTTTTGTGTGTTTCCAACCGGAACGCGCCGGTTAAACAAGGCGGTCTTGCTGGGCCGTCGTAGTTTCGTATCCACCTAATGAAACTCATTCAGCGTCGCTCCTGGACAGCAAGCAGGTTGGGCCCCTGTGCTCCGCGGAGAAGAGCGGGGGGCTCTGTGCAGCTGTTCGACGGGCCGGCCCGAGCACCAAAAATAACGGGACTTTCAGTTCTAAAGCTGAGATGAGTAAGGGGTTTGACTTCCACGGTCTGTAACATACTAGAGCTTAAACCACACATTTGAGAATTTGAAAATTAGCACTGTCTCCTGAAAAATCACACTTTCCTTTACTGAGCCATGTAGCAGGAAATGGAATTTGTAAGAATTCCTTCACATTAAACCATAGTCCTTTACCTACTTTAAAAATGGGCATATATTGGTTTAGCTTTTTTATGGTGTGTTTTTTTATTATTATTACTGATTTTAGAGAGAGAAGAAGGGAGAGGGAAAGAGAGAGGAAAAAAAACACTGATGTGACAGAGAAACATCAGTGGGCTGCTTCCCGGGCCAGGGATCGAGCCCGCCACGCGGGCACCTGCCCTGACCGGGAGTCCAGCCAGAGGCCCTTTGACCCTTTGGTGTAGGATGCCGCTCAACCAACTGAACCACTCGGGCCGTGTACTGGGTTAGCTTTTTAAATGGGAATCTAAACCAGGAAGCCTCAGATAAATTCCTCTAGATTAGAGTAAGAGTGGCAGTCTTATTTTCTGTTAAAAACACACACACACACACACACACACACACAGAAAAAAACACCAGTTTTGTGTTTCTTAGGAAAAATCTCTGACATTGAATTCGCACCGTAGAAGGCGTGGACATCTGGAGGGGAGAGGATGCTCCCTGGGGGGAAATTCACAGATCACTCTCCCCAATTCTATTTTAAATAGAACAGACATCAACCGGTGCATGTATTCAATGACTTATTCATGTAATAACTCTGTTTACTAACTACCTCCCATGTGTCAGACACGTCGGGAATCTTGGCGTGCCCTCCTGACGTTTACATTCACGTAGAAGCAGGAGGGGATCCACTTGCAATCCCCAGGCCCGCTCAGGGTTCGGGGGGGGGGGGGGTGTGTGATCTACTTCACCTGGTAAGTAAATCTATTCTGGGGAATGGTCTTACTTTTATTGTGAATCTTGGCCTGCGCTTTTTTTTCTAATCCAGGCTGCTTACAGTGAAATGTTATAAAGCATGCTACAACGGAGCAACTTTCTTCTGTGTTGTTGGTACCCTTTAGAAATCTAGTTGGGGGCTTTTGACTGGACGTAATTCATTACATTTTTTTTCCACTGAAATAACGTGGAATAGGCCCCTGGTGAGAACACCTGCTGCTCAGGATGACTGAAGCGGACGGTACCTGTCGTGGGCAGGCAGGGGCCGTAGAGAAGGGGTGGGTCAGGGGTGGTTTCAGAGTTTTTAGCCTGAAATAACCCAAAGCATGAGTACCGATAACTTTTGAGGAGTTTCATTGTGAAGAGAAACGAAGACATGGAATGACAGCTAGAAAGGAAGAGAGGTGAGAAAAGGTTATTATTCTGTGAGATGGTGGATCCAGTACCATGTCTGTAATAAAGGAGAAATGGTTGGTTTATGGACGTACTGGCAATATCTTTGAGTGGGTGAAGGGCCTGGTCTTCAGTGCAAGTGTCTGTGTGTGTCGGCGGAGGAGGAAATTGGCCTTAATTGGCATTAACAGAGGGGAAGGCCGAGCACCTGGGCACAGCTGTAGGTCAGTGGGCAGATGTCGCGGTCGGAGCCTGTGGAGAGCTTCTTCCAGTCACTTTAACGTCCCTCCCTCCCCAGGGGAAGCCATCCCCTTAGCTGAGCGCGGAGGGAGTGGAATGGGCTGGAGGTGTTAAGAAAATGAGCCATCTGGAGGCTGTGTAAAGAAGCGATTTAGAGCTTCTGGGGTCAGAGAGTCCTGGGTTCAAGACTTTGGGTTAGTTACTTAACCTCTCTGGACCTAAATTCTACCTTCGTGAAGTGGGAATGATGGTGTTTCGTATTTCCTAACGTCCCTGGGAGAAGTAAATGCGATCCCGTGTTCTTAACATTGAAGCTGTTGGGCAATAGTACAAGATAGTGACTGTCAGTAAGTGAGTTTCCTCTAACGATCCAGGCGCAGGCCCGTCCCAGGGTCCCCGCCCCTGCTGGTCTTCTACCTGGAATGCTCCTCCCCGGACATGGGCATGACTTACTCCCTCAGGCCACCTCTCCAGAGAAGCCCCCTAACCATCCTGAGTGCCCACCACCTCCACTCTTCTCTGTCCCTTTATCTTGCTTCTTTAACACACTGGCGTATTATGTAATTATTTGTTTATTTGTACATTATCTGCCTGGTTAGAAGCCCCGTGAGAGTAAGGTCTTGGCCCATTCTGTTTACTGCCAAATTCCAGGCACCTAAAATGGTGCCTAGCCTATGAGAGGCAATTAATGGATATTTATTGAATGAACCAATAACCAAATAAAATTTTTAAATAAGTCTCAGCTTTAATAAAAGGCAGTTCCGAATGCAGACCAGCTCAGATGTCATGCCGTGGATTCTTGCTTTCTAAGGCACATGGCGAGATCTACATTCAGTGCAGTCCTGGTGGAGGGGCCGTTTGGGTGTCTTTTGCACTTGATAATGACATTGCACTTTATTTGTGTGTCTGTAGATGTCTTGTTTTCTCCTCACTGAAGTTTTAAGGACCAAATTCCTTCATGTCTTCTGTTTCTTAGTTGTAACAACAACAGGAAGATACGTACTAAGCTCTAAAATAAATGCCTCTTCGAGTTGAAGGTTCCAATAATAAATAATGCTGTAAAACACGTAATTACTTTTTTTAAAATAGTGCTTGGTAAATTAGTGTAGTTCCATAACCTAGAGGCATGAATTTAATGAGATGGAAGAGATAGAAAGTAAAACGGAACAGGATGCTTTATAGGAGGGTCAACTAGGCATGAAAAATACGGTCTCGGGGTCAGGATCCATTTTCTGCTTTTTTGTGTCTTTTAAATGAAAAAGTCCAGGACTAAAATAAGTAACTGGCTTATATGCTTTAGAGATCCAAATTGCCATGTACAAAAAGCCTGCCTTATTTGTGCACTCACACAACTGTTACTTGGCAGTCATCTCAGCCAGAACTGAACATCAATTAATATTCGGATCTCACGGCGTCTGTGGCTCTCTGCTGGGCATTTGGGGGGCGTGGGGGGGGGAAGCAGGTTGTGCTTGAGGACTATAGGAAATCCTTAAAAGGACTGAATAGAGAGTGAAGAAAAGTGAGAGGAGTGATCTACTGGCCAAAACCAGCAGACTAAGATCTGTTTTACCGGAAGGAGCACCAGGGAGGCTTCAAGCTGCTGCTTTGGCTCGGAGCCCAAGCCGAGGGAGCCGGAGCCGGAGCCGGCTGGGGCGGCCAGAGAAGCCGGCCCCAGTGTCCTCTCGTCGGCATCCACCGCTCACGGCAGCTGGGCATTATTTTTCTGCAGAACTGCCACCCGGTGGAGAAGATGCCCCCCTAGGTGGGCCCAAGGTCTCTAACAGTCCTACCTGTGCCCATGTGTTTCTGACAACGATGCGCGTTCCACTTGCCAGTTCGCATGTGGTGCTGAGCCCTCTGGTTCGGGGGTTTTCATTTCACTGGGTGATGATCTTGGTGATTTAAACATTCCCCGTTGCTTGTTAAAATCCCCTCTCGATTCAGCTCCAAATAACAGCTTTAAGTGTACAAGTGAAAATTTAGCTCCTAGGATTTAGCAACGGCCATAATTTTAAAATCTCCTTTCAATTAAGTAGCCTTGTCATTCTCAAACGTGGTCGTGTTCCAGCCACGGGCCGACGTGCCGGCTGAATGCACGTCTCTCTCCGTGGGGCAGGAGCGGACGCCGTCACGTGGCTTCAGCTGAAAAGCCACCCGGGCCGTGCTGTGGCCGTGACTGGTGTGGGTGGCATTTAACCCTGTCTCTGGGCTTCTCCCCACAGTGTCCAAATAACCTCCAGTCATCAGGAGACATGAAAAGCCCTAGAATAAAGAATTTGTTCCCTCTAAATATATACGATTGACATTTTCAGGAAAATGTGCATAAGGGATGTATTGATTTAGAAACCGAAGATCACTGTGATTTTGGAAGCCGGTGGCTGTGAGAACATGACAATAATCTCTTTTCCGGCTGCCAAGACTCTCTAGATGGAGTCGGTTTTCCAAAGAGAGGGCTCATCTCTCAGGCAGCACTCACTCCCTTTAGAGATTCATCCTCATAGGCCTCCGTCACGAAGGACTCAGGCCCAGCCTTCACAGCGAATTTCCTTTGTGTTTAAAAATTTAAGTTGAAATGAGTGCAGATAATGACCTTGGAAGTGAGCTGGAGAACTTGCAGAGTCTTCCAAGATGCTGTCTGCGGCCTGTTGGGCTTGACGTGCATCGGTCCATCTCACTGGACGTTAGCTGGCTCCAGATTCTTGCAGCCATAAGACAAGGCGGGGCGGCTTTTAAAAGAGGAGAATCTGTCGTAGTTTAAGGTCTAAAAGGTAAGGCCGTGTCTATGTTTGAAAATGAAATAAAGAGCACGTTTGTCGTGAATGTTACAGCTTTTGTCCCCTGGCAATGTTTACCCCATGATTGGGTCTTTATTTTCTTTCTTTTTTAAAAATAAGCATCGTGGAAAACATTTTCTTCAACGTCTTTATGTTTGTTTATTGGTAAGAAATTATATTTCGGCTGATGTAGGCCCAGATTGTACGAGTTTGGCTCTTTCCTCTTTGTTGCTGTATCTTAGTGTTTTCCGACCAGGGCTCAGCCTTGAAGGGCTGTTTGGACGGGAGGGAGGCCTGGGAGTGGCTGGCAGTCCTCTACGCCTGTGCAGGCAGGCAGGCCGTTTCCTTTTTGTCTTTTTATCTGGCCAAGGACATCTACATACTATTATGTCAATAGGCGCACGGGGATTTATAGGCTGGGGCTGGGCACAGGTTCCTTTCTCTTAGTAGACGCAGAACTAAAAATATCATCTTGAACACATTTGTGCAGGAGAGGGCTCAGGATTTGCCCTTAGTCTGCATTATGCACACTCTTCTTTTTAATATGCATTTTCTTCAGAGCCAGGGGGCGTTTCCACGGGGTTGATTGAAGCAGAAATGCAGCGAGGACCAGCCTCGAGCGGGGCCGTGGGCGGGGCCGTGGCTCCCCACCAGCCCTTCCCTGGGACACCTGGCGACTTTGTGCTTCATCAGCAATAGGACTCCGCTGCCCCCCTTACAGGACACATGTTTAATTCAAGCTTTTAAAGAGCTGGGTGTCCTGAAAAATGGATACACACTTTGAATAATCATCAATCCCAATGGGTTAAATCTGAAAAGAAAGAAACTTCAGTTGAGCTATCGGCTGCTAAGTGTGTGCACATCTTTTGGGGACACCCTGTATATTTAAACGTATGTATTGCATATTACAAAGGACTTTTGAGGGTCATCGAAGAGGTTTCAAGAGAAAGAAAAAGAGCTTTTCTTAAAGAAAAAACTCAAAACTGCTGAACAACAATGGCGTAGCTTTGATATAAAAGAGTGTGATAAAGGTGGTTAGCTGACTCTCCGGGATCTATGCATCTGAGTTTATTTGTCAGATAAATAAACCGGACACTGAGCAGAGGCCTCCTCCGTAGCCCGACATAAAGTGGTGACACCGAGGTTGGGGGGCATCAGCCAGCTCCACGTAGCAGGCAGTTTCCGAGGGTCTCTGCCTTTCCCTGCAGAGGTGGGCGGATTGGTCTTCCAAACGGTGAGCACTTCTTGGTTTCTGCGGCCGATTCCGCTGCTGCCTCCATTCCTCCCAGAGCCGCTTGCTCGTCTGCGGCCAAGGTGAGCGTTAACCTCCTCTTGGCTGTTGCCCACCCGTATGGGGAGATGATCCAGGGCACGGGGGATGAGGCGCTTCGAGTCTTGGACAAATAGAAAGCCTCCCTGCCAGCGTGGACTCCGTCTCGGGTACGCCCCGGGCTGGTCTCTGGGCTACAGCAGATCCGCACAGGAGTGACTGTGAGACTTGGCGGGATTGCTTTCACTATCAGAAAAGACGCCCGGCATCGTTTTGCCCGTGGATCGCCGTGGAAAACGTCGGGCTGAGCATTTTGAGCTTACGGCCGTGGATGAGGCGTGTGGTTTGTTTGGTCCTGAGCTCTGTGACCTGCAAAGCACATCACTGTTGGGAGGGGAAGTGGGAAGATGCTCTCTCGCCGTATCACTGTGGTCGCACAGGTTCCCAGTCCCGCGTCGGGCGCCTCCCTACCCGGCTTCAGACCCTCATTCACTCTACAGCGAGGCAGGAGAGTCAGGTGCTGTTTCCATTCTGAAGACAGCAGTGACTTTGAAAGGGAACCAGAGCTGCTCACCTCAAAATGTGAATTAAACCGTGCAGGCCGGTGGCGCTGAGAAATATCCGCGAAGCCTGGTGTGACTGTCCTGGGGAGGGGAGGGTGCCCTTCGCTCCCTGGGAGGAACAGTTTGGGGAGAGCCCTGCGCCTTCTCTTGTGGCAACTCATCGTGTGCCTTCCTGATCTTTCCATTTTATTGTCAAAAGGCAACACATTCCAAACTAAAAGCCTGAGGCGGGTGCATCCCCGAGGTCCAGGACGGCCTGAAATCACAGCGTCCCATTCTAGGCAATCGAATTGAAATGGGGAGTCAGTCCACGTGATGCAAATTCACCTCAGCTGCAAAAGATCTAGGCAATCGAATTGAAATGGGGAGTCAGTCCACGTGATCCAAATTCACCTCAGCTGCAAAAGATCTCTTTAAAAATAGGCTGCCGTCATTCAGTCCTTAAAACTGGTCAGTGGTAAATGACCAGGGACCGTTCTCTGAATGCATCAGTGTATCTTGATGCACCGGCGATTTGGGGGGAGGGGTCCTTTTTCAAATCCAGCTACTTATCAAGTATTTATTTGCAGGCACCATTTAGAAAATATTAGCTAGAGTTGCACGTTAACAGGAATTTCAAGCCACTTACTTTGTTTGCAATTAACAAATGTATTGCGAAGGCAGCGAAAGCTGATTATAAAAATCTGCGCCCAGCCACTTTATGACACAGAATCATTTATCTCCCGTGAAACTCGAAATTTAAAGAGAGTCACTCCACCAAGCCTGAAACAGCTAATAATGCCTCGATTTTTTTTTTTTTAAAAAAAAAGCATTTGCTTAAACTTTGACACATGTTAGCACGCTAACTTCCAACTTAAAAATAATTTTCTTTCACGTCGAGTCATTCCATTGGGCTGAGCGTATATCTAATCACCGTTTCCCAGCGTTTATCAAGAACTTACCCCATGCGAGAGACTCTCTCCCGTTATTACAGTCGGGCGTCACCGAAGCCCCGAGATGGAGATGTTATTATCTCCGTTCCGGGCGAGGAGACTGACATGAGTTTGAATAACTTGTCCTAAAACCCGCCTGGCTGTTAGGAACTATAATTGGATTCACACCCTGCTCTGTAAAATCGCACAGCGAGCGAGCGGGCCACAGCCAAGCTATTCTCCCAGAGCGAGGAAAATCGGAGGATCCAAGGCGCTCCGCGCGGTGTCTCCGCTGCACGTGAGTCTGGCTGACGCGGGGCTGAACGATGCTCTTAGATTTGTGATGTCGGGATCGAGGGGCAGCCGAGGGAGCTCGGAGGGGCTCGGTTCATGGCCCCAGTGAAGCGATGTTCGGGAGTCGCGGTGATTCTCTCGGTCCCTGTGACTCGGGGGATGGCCCGGGAGACGCAGAGTCTCACCCCACCCAGACCCACCCAGTTGGCGTGTGCGCTGTCCCCAGGTGACCGGGTCATTCCTGGGCACCTTATATTTTCCGAAGCGCCAGCCTGGGTGGCTGGCTGGACCGAACGGAAGCTGGGTTAGGATTCCCACTCGCTTTGGAGAGCTCGAGGTGACCTGCAGGGCTGTCCGTGGGCCTGGGGTCCAGGCTCGGAGGGGCTGCCGTGGGATCTAGAGAGGCTCCGGCACCGGCGACCTTTCTGTCCAGACGCAGGGAAATCGCATCAAGAGAGCAGAGCCGCGGCGAGCCGCCGGCATCGTCGCAACAGCTCCTTTCTCTCTTCCTGTCCCGGCCAGTGTCCCAGGCCCGTGTCCCATGCTCGGGTCCCATGCCCATGTCCCATGCCCGGGTCCCATGCCCAGGTCCCAGGCCCGGGTCCCAGGCCCATGTCCCAGGCCCGGGTCCCAGGCCCATGTCCCAGGCCCGGGTCCCAGGCCCGGGTCCCAGGCCCGGGTCCCAGGCCCATGTCCCAGGCCCATGTCCCAGGCCCGGGTCCCAGGCCCGGGTCCCAGGCCCGGGTCCCAGGCCCGGGTCCCAGGCCCGGGTCCCAGGCCCGGGTCCCAGGCCCATGTCCCAGGCCCGGGTCCCAGGCCCGGGTCCCAGGCCCATGTTTGCTTTCACTCTAGCTCCAGTCAGGGTGTGAGGGGAGCACAGTTCGTTTGGGTGGTGTCAACAGAGTAAAGGCAAAAAGCTAAATAACTGGCGAGGGAAACTAAAAAACTATAAGCTCCCTTGGTGAAAAGTAGTAAAGAATATTTCGGGGTGGAGGGGGGAGAAAACACAGGCAGCACAGGGGTGGAAATTTCAGGGCACTACCCCAGACCTCTCGGAATGACTTCCTGTCTGGAATCTAAATTTAATACCTAGTTCGTCGTCGCTCAAGCCATGGGGTGATTTTTTTTTTTTTTTGGTCTGGGCGCATAATTTTCCCACCATCCAGAGAAGGGAAATCTTGACTAGATGTAAACCTTCAAGTAAAAGATTTCTAATGTAGCAATAACTTACTGAATTAAAAGGGTGTGACATTCAATTATAGCCTTAACTGTCATAATAATGCGGCATAATCACGTCATTACGGCCCTGTGATTATCACTGTCACATCTGTCACAGGTGAGTCTCCCAGAGAGACGGGAAAAAATCCGACTTGTTCACTATTTTACCTCCGCAGCCAGTGTCCCACGAGCACGTCGCAGGCTCGGATGGCGTCCTTGAGAGCTGGGTTTCCTGGGCGACGTTGAGGGCTGGGCTGACGTGCGTGAAAACCCCCCGATGGCAGAGTGGGGTTTCCGTGAATATACACCCACCAGATCCCGCGTCTCGTTTATTCCAGCCACAAACGAAAGATCTCGCACTTGCGAACGGTGCCGCCATCGGCCGAATCTGGGCGCTGGTGCGCAAATGAGGGCGAGCGGGGCTGGAAGCCTGAAAGCGGGGGGACGTTGGCCCCTTTGCTCCGCGAGCGCGGGGGTCCGCCTGCCCCTGACAAGCGCTGCTCCGCGTAAGGCACCGTCCCTTCCTCCTTGGAAGCGTAGGAAGTAGACGTTCCGGTCAAATACACGCCGGGGTTGTCGTGAGTGGTTTAAAGAAGGGGCGGAGAGGAAAGCTTACGTTCCTATGGCATAAACACCGAGCAAAACTGGATTCTACATGTATCACCTTTCACATGACCTTTATAGCAATTTTTTTTTTAAATTATAGTTACCATGATTTACAGGGGAGCAAATCAACTTAGATTGGTCGAATGATTGGCAGAGCGAGATAATCCTTCCCCTAGATCTGGGATGTTTAGACTATTTTTTAATTTGTTCATTCGGTCATAAAACAAACACCTCTTATGTCCTAAATGTTGTGCTATGCACTGGCGGACAGTAACGAGCCAAGAGACACAATATTTGCCATTTTTTGAAGCTGACGGTCTCATGGCGGGAGGGAGGGGTGCGGGGCAGGCAGTTGACTGAGTGGGAAACCGAGTACATGCTTTTAAAAAGTCACGAGAGAGAGAGAGAGAGAGGGAGGGAGGGAGGGAGGGAGGGCGGGCGGGAGAGAAGCGTTGATTTGCTGCTCCGCTTACTGATGCACCCGTGGTTGCCTCTTGGATGTGCCTGGCGGGACCGGACCTGCCACCTTGATGTATCAGGACCACGCTCTAACCGGCCGAGCCACGGCCAGGGCTGAGCAGGTGCTTTAAAGGACACCCAGCCCGAGGGTCTCAGCGCTCTAGGAGTCATCAACTTCTGTCCCCAGACTAAGGCCTTGACCTGGGCTTGAGAGAAAATAAAGGAGGTGCCTTCGTGAAACAGAAGGTTGGTGGTGACAGGGCGCAGGTCCTGTCGGGCGTTTTCCGTGGGGTTGGCGATGCACCGTCAGAGCCCCTGTGAGGAAGGCTCAGCTCAAACCTTTGGCCAACTTTTTAATCAAGTTGTTTGTTTCATTAAGTCCCGAGAGTTCTTCATGCATTATGGAAGCCAGTTATTATTCAAATATGCATTTTGCAAGTATTTTTTCCTAGTCTTTGGTTTGCCTTTTTATTTTCTTAATAGTGTCTTTTGAAGAGCACAGTTTTACAATCTGAAGGTGTCTAGTTCCCAACTGTTTATGGGTTGTGATTTTTCTATCCCACCTAAAATATCTTTGCTTAATCCGAAATCACAGAGAGCTTCCCCCGTGTTTCCTTTTTCAAGTTTTGGGTTTTACAACAAGACCTGTGATCCATTTTAAGTTAATTTGCAGATATGGCTTGAGGGCCTACGCTCTTTTTTCCTTCAACGTGTGCACCGTTGTTGCAGCACCGTTTTTTTAAAGTCTATTCTGCATCCTTCGGCCTACCTCACGCCTGTGTGTGCGCTTGGGTGTGCTGGTTTCCAGCATCGCATGAAGCTTTATTCAGTATTTCTAAAAGCTATGTTGTGACTAATGTGCCCTAAATGAATCTCAGATAGTGAAACTCATACTCTATCCAGACACGGTGGTCAGAGGCACTTTAGGAAGGCGCTGGAGCTCACTTTCATGTCTCCCTCTACCTGATGTTGTGAGTCTGCCATTTCCAAAAACCACATCTCTGTTTTCACAGCCAGGCCGACGCGGTGTGGACAGTGTCAGCCTCATCAGTGGCTGGTTTTTGAGCCTCAGTAATTTCAACAACCTAGAAAAATACTGAGTTGAGTTTACTTTTTGATTTAAATTAAAACTACACCAAATCAGCCCAGCGGGTGTGGCTCAGTCGGTTGAGCTTGGTCCTGTGCACCAAGAGGTCGCCGGTTCAATCCCAGTCAGGGCACACGCTCAGGTTGTGGGTTCGACCCCCAGTAGGAAGCGTGCAGGAGGCAGCCGATCAATGACTCATCGATGTTTCTGCCTCTCTCCCGCTCCTTCTTTTCTCTCTAAAATCAATAAAAATATATATATATTTTTAAAACTACATCAAATCATACTTTTGTTCGGGTCTGAATCAGCTTCCAGCTCAAGGATACTTACTAATTTTAGTTAAGAATTTTGAATTGAGTTACAGATAGAAAGCAATTTCAAAGTCCTTGACTGAGGATTTTTTTTTCCTCCCCCAGATGAATGGACTCTTTTCTTTCTTTTTTTCCCAATAGGCATAAGTAAAAGTGCTTTATAATCTCCAACACGCCTAGGTATTTCTGTGAATTTTCTTCTGCTTAGGATACGTATTAATTTCTTTGGAATAAATTCTCCGCTTTTGCGTGAGCAATAAAGGGGGTTATATTATATTTAATAAAGGGCATTCAGGGCTGGTAGGAAGGCTGTGTATTGAAGGCAGGTCCCTGCACTGTGGCCGGGAGGAACCTGAGTGCGCAGCCTGGCCGATGTTCCCCTTTGCAGGCCACTGTCTCTGAGGTCGCTGAAACCCTTTTCACAGAAACGGAGCCGAGCGGCGATCCGCAGTGTCGAGCGGTGTCTATAGCTCTCTGATAGACTGCCCCGGAGACGTCTTATACAACATGTTGTTACTTTCCCCGTGGCTGTGTTCTTCTATTTTAATTTAGTTCTGTCAAGTCTGAGAATTTCCTGCTCTGTGATTCTCGGAATGTCAATAATTATACTAATTAGCAATTCGCAGCAAACAGGTCTCCGCCACCCTGAATCGTCCCTGCCACGCTCGCCCCAATTTTAACATCGTGAGTAAATTTCAAGCTACTATTGTCTCAGACACACTCTCCCCGGAACGAAACTCCTCCCCAAACCCACTCGGGCCTGAACGGAGGCGCCGGCCACTGCGATGGACACGGAACAGAATCGCCTCTTCCGAGGGGCGGCACCTCCAGCCTCAGTTCCTGCCCTTCAGTTAGGCAGCGAGTGAGGCAGCCTCTCGTCTCCCGCTGGGGTGCGGATAGTTCAGCAGTCTAACTTAGGGTGAAATAATGTTGCCTGCAAACCCTCAACAGCTGGTCATACCCCCGGAAAGGCCGACGGGCGAAGCCACTTAGCCTTTCCTATCGACGGCCAAAATCCCAAGTAGCCGCGACACCCGCTCTTCCCTGCGGGCCCCCTGGGCAACTCCTGCTGGTCCTGGGCAGCAGACACCGGCCTTCGCTAACCACCCACTTTCCTCCCTGGTCCCAACACACAGTGAGTTACAGTGACGGCTTTGCCGGCACTCACCTGCCTTTGTAAGTCCTGACGTTTCTTCCTTTTTTGACGACGCTGAGATCTTGGAGACCCCCCTCCATGTGTGTTCCTTCATTCATTCATTGCACAGACGTGTACGTCCCTCTATGAGCCCGGGCATGCGCCCTGACCGGGAGTCAAACCCCGATCTCCTGGATCCTAGGCCGGTTCTCACCCACCGAGCCACACTGGCCAGGCCTGTTCAACGCTTTGCAAAGCCTGAACATCGGCTAAGACTCGTGACCCAGGCTGGGCTATGAGAAAGATCCTGGAGAGGCTCCTGGAAGCTCCTCTTAAAGATTCTCCCCAAGTGATGACCGAGGAGTCAGAAATGTTTCATTAGAGGTTTATTTCTCCACTCTAAGCAATTGTGTTTTCAGAAATTCCTTATCACGATAACAGGATGCAAGTAACTAAACAGCACAGCACCTGGCTCTCAAAACCTTGGTATCTGTGGTGGCCAACTAGGGTAAGCCCTTAAGGAAACTGTAAATTATTTTTTAATTATAATTTTCTTTATAAATTCATTTTTGATAGTTAAAATGACTGCTGAACAAACAGAGGGATACCATTCCTAATTCTATCACCTCTAGTAATTTTTGACATTTGATGTAGTATTTTAAGCTTACGTACCCATGTATGTGTATCTGACTTGATAATTTTTCCAGCTAACTGTATTTCGAACATCTTTCCATGACACTTACTGCTCTTCTGAAGCATATTAAGTTATAGGACTTTGTTTCCTGAATATCCATTGTATAACGAACTTCTTTTTTTGAAAATTAAGTTGTATTTGTATTTTTGCTATTGTAAATAACATGACATTGGAAGTCCTTATAATTAACTCTGAAATAGTTATCATCATTTCCTTAGAAAAAAATTAGAACTAATTATCCACCCCACACACACCCTCCCAAAAAAAGTTGAGAAGTGGTGGATGCAGCAGTTTTTGAAGAGTGACGACCTGGGCGGGACTTCAGGCTAAGGGAGGGTCCTTGGCGGGGAGCATGAAATGAATTATGACAAACCTCCTGCCTCCTGGACGGGTTACCGAGGAATCTCTCTCCCTTTCTGGGGCGGCGTGTGGAGCTGAGATTCGCTTGCTCGGCCGGACAGAACTTCCCTCGTGATTCGTCTCCTGTCTCCTGTTGGGCCATAAAGACCTGGATGGCCAGGGCCTAGTGCCAAGTAAAGACTTAATATTTTCAAAAACAAAATGACTTCAAATCTTTAAGTCCGAGTGTGATCCCAACCAGCAGCCCCTCTTTAAACCAAGGTTGCTTCATGTCTGAGGGGCACGTGCCCTGATAACTGAGCCTGTTTCCCGAGCTGAGGACCTGAGTCTGACAGCAAAGCCGCCGATGCTCCAGCTGCCTGGACCCTTCGAGCCGGTTCAGGCCCTGGGGGTGTCGCCTGTCAGGGCGGACAAGCGGGAAACGGGGGACGTGCTCCTCGAATTTGCCCATTAAATACAGGGGGAAAGAGGCGGAGCCGCGGCGGTGACACCGGCAGACGCCGTGGCCTCAGGGCTGCCTGCGCGGGGCCCGCGATGGGAAGGCCGCAGGGAGACTCTTTGCACTTTGTCTTCGTGGGCGAGCAGCCGACTTCACAGGGAGGGAAACTCCCTGGACAAGCATCGGGGGTTGTTGGTTTGAAGGAAGAATTGGCCAGTAGTGGGGGCGTAGGGTCCCCCCGCTGGACTTCTGTGACTTGGGGGACCTGAGGGTTGCATTCTCGCTCGTTGGTTCATGTTTAATGCCGTCGGAGCCTGGCTGCCAGGTTTGGTGGACGTGGAGATTATCTTAAAGGAAAGATAGTCTCATAATACTTTGTAATAAGACACAGCATGTCCACGGATGATCCTGTGACAAAGTAGCAGAAAGAAGGCTACTTACTCCCTTTTATTACCATCAGTTAGTTTCGTCCGACGTGGTTAAGTCCCGGTTACACGGCTGTCTACCCAATACAGGGGCTCACACGGCTGCGTAGTTAAATATACTTTACCACGGGTACGTTGGACCTTAATAAGCATCAACCAGAAGTAAAAATTAATCAATAGAACTGTTACATTGGAAGGGAAGCTATATAATTTTTTTTAACAAAAGGGAAATTTTTTAAATGGACCGAACCTTTCTCTGTGACTAGTTGCGATTTTCAATCTGCTACTTACAGATATTAAGCACAGACCCCCTTTCCCTCCTCGGTACCGCTCACTCCGCAATAATAAGAAAGTAATTGTTTTTCATTAGGAATTTAAGCAACAAAGAGAACATTTTGAAAATAGATGTTTAAAACCATTACTTTTTTTAATTAAAATTTTTTTTTCAATTACAGTTTGTATTCAATATTGTTTTGTACGAGCTCCAGGTGTACAGCCCGGTGGTTAGAGAATCACGTACTTTACCAAGTGTTCCCCCGGTGTCTCCAGTACCCACCTGGCCCCACACCTAGTTATTACAGCATCGCTGACTGTAGTCCCCAGGCTGCACTTTACCTCCCCGTGACTATTGTATTTAAAACTATTTCTGTAATTACAAGATTTTGTTGAAGATTAAAAAAAAAAAAAAGCTGGTTCCTATCAAACCTCTAATACTGACAAACATAGAAAATGTTAGAGTAGAATTTTCTGCCATTAATAGTTCAAATGAAAAGTTTCTGTGAGTTTTGAGTCCATGAAAAATATTTTTAAATGCAACATATTCCTACTGGTTTACAAGAAAAATGGGTTCACATCAAGGATGAAAGAAGACTCCTTGACAAATTGTTAAAATCCTTCTTGTTTTCCCCCCAAAAAATGGAGAGTAGGATTTCCATTCTTATTGGCGGATCCAGAGATTCCCCCTCTGACGGGTATCCCACCGAATTTCCCACCCAGGCTTCTCGCAGGAAGCGCCCGCAGTGTCTGCTGCCGCCCAACTTGCGATAATGGGGAGTCAGAGACAAAGTGAGTCCATCACTGCGAAAGCAGAGAGTAAAAATGTTTGGGATATTTTGCAACAATTAGAAGAAAAATTTAAGTGTCCACTTGGCAACGTGAGCAGCTCTTAAATATATAATTTTTTCATGGGAAGAGACAGAAACAGAATGAGGCCTACAAGGCAGAAGCCGCCGTGTAAATTTAAAACACGTGCATACGAAACAAAAACTCGGTTCTCCAGGACCGTAGGAGCACCAAGCGATAAACATCCGCGTGTCACTTTGGGAGGACTGACAGGAGAAGGACACGAGGGTTTGGTGACAAAGGGGATAAATAAAGCAGGGACTTTGAAGCGCAGACAGGGCCTGGGAAAGGCCTGTGGCCCGAGCGTGTTTCCCATCCCCCGTTTCCTCTCCAGCGGGGCGCAGAGCGGTCCTTATGTCGGTGGGGTTTCCCAGCAGAGTCAGTGAAATCGCACCTGGAAAGATTCTGGGGTCCTGGCAAGACCGAGGGCGGCCCTATGGATGCTTCTGCCTTATAGGCCTCAATCTGCCTCTCACCCTTCCCATTAAAAATGATACTTTTAAATGCTGCTCATGCTGCCGAGCGGACACTTTGTGACTCCTGTCTGCCTAACCGCTGTCTGTAACTGATACGAAAGAACACCGAGTGTCCCCTGGAATGGAAACATTAATAAATAAAGCGCCAAACCTCAAAAAGGAGAACCGAGTAAGCTTGTAGCAGAGCGTGGGCCACAGCGTCCGCCCGGCTGCCTCTCTCCCTCCGAGGCGCCCGCAGCAGCCGCAGGGGGTGCGTGAGTGGGGTGCGCGCGTAAACGCCCGATCCCGCTGCGCCGCTCTGGGCACAGGGACTACTCACCTGGGAGGGACGCTGAGGTCAGAAGGGCCCCCGGGACTGTGTGACCGTGGGACGCGTCAGCCTGCGGGTGAAGGAGAAGCCACCCGAAGGGACGCCTGCCCGTCTGAAGGACACGCGGAGTCAGGCTGTGTGAGGAGGAAAACGACAAACGTCTTCTCGCGTGGGTACTTTACGGAAAATAGGACCCAAAGGTGCCAGACCAACGGGAAACAAAGCGGGGTGCGGAGCTATGAGCGCTGCCCACAGAATAATGTTCCTCACGGACCCTTCGTCATAGTCGTTATTACCACTTGCAAGGCATTTTTAATTTCTTGGGTCCGACCTTTGCTTTCGCAGGGCCGGAAGCGCCCTGAGCACGGGATCGCGTCCAGTTGGTCGCCAACAGGGTCCGGGGCTCGGCGGCACAGCCCGAATGGCCGCGCGCGCCAAGGGAATGCCAGGATTCAGTCTAGGGCCTCCTCAAGCGGTGGCCGCGCCGCGTGTTGGCTCAGGCGTCTGGAAAGACGTGAACTCTGAGCCCCGTTCCTCTCATCTGCAAAATGGGGAGAAGTGGCCCACATGCAGTCGTAGGGACGCAGTGAAAATGTTGTTGGAAACACTGGTTCTGGTGCAGCCCGGTGGGCAGCATGCGTTCAGAAGTCGGGTGGAGGTCCCGGGAAAGGGGCTCACCGGTGCCCCCGTGAGCGGGGCCCTCTTGGCCCACGCAGACCGGTGGGCAGCCGCCTCAGTCCGGGTTGGAGGCCTGGCTCGCGGCTCCTGGGCCAGCGGCTTTTCAGTGGCCTGTTCGTCAGCGATAAAGGAGCGGAGCCCTTGGCGGGGTGGAGGAGGGAGGGGCTCCACACGGGTGGGATCGATAGGTGGGGGTGGCCAGCGGCTTTAGTGCGGGGCCGATTTAATGGCTCCTGGAAAGAGTTGTATTAAAAGCTTTTAGGGAGAGCTCCCTGTCGCTGCTTTTTGTACTCCGCCTCGCGGCTTAATGAATGCTGCTATAAAGAGTGTTTTATCTCTGCGCTGCGAGCCCAGGTTCGGCTGTTTGTGCTCTCAGAAGGGTTTTAGCTGTCTCGGGGTAAGATTTTATGAAGGGAAGGAAAAGTCATATGGAAATAGGATTTTTATGATAAGTACTAATCCGAAGAAATTAACGTCTCTGGTGCTGAATCCCCAAATCGGAGATTTCGAATTGATTAAAAACACACACCCTTCTGACAACAGAATTGCCACCAGATCCTAATAGCGTGATGATCTTTACATCATTGGGGCATTTGGGGCTGGAGGATGGGTTGGGATCCTAAAAAGGGCGTTGGGATAGCACGACATGAAATCCTAGTCAAGTTCTGTGTTTTCTTCCAGGTCACTCATACCTTTTAAATTCCAAAGCTTGCCCTTCGGGGTGACCTACATGCCGCACGGTTGAATGTTGGTTTAGTGTTTAAGATACCAGGGCAGCTCTGTGCCCCCGAGCCTCGGGATAACTCGCCTGCCTCCTGGAGGGGGGGGGGGCCCTAAATCTGCCGGGGCCTCCCTTCCGCGTCCTGACCCTCCAGGCACCAGGCAGAACTTGCTTCTGTGTTTTCCTCTGTTCTGATTCCAGACTTTGAAATGCACTCGGGAAGTTCACAGTTTTGTGTACTCTTGTGTATAAACTTCATCTTTTCTCCACGTAATGCTCCATCTATAAATGTTTTACACATTTAGACGCCTACTGTACAGTGCCCGCTTTTGTACACTTAACACTCTACCATAAATATTTGCCCATGTCAATATTTATTCTTCCATAATTTTATTTTTAATAACTGCTATTCTTGCATTATTTAGAGGCACCATGACTTATTTATTTTGCTAGTTCTTCCCAATTGGGTATTTAAAGATTTTTTTTAATGCTATCATGAATAATATCCCAATGAAAATTTTATAGACAACTGATTATTTTCTTAAAAAAAAACACTAGACATAGAAATAACGAAAGAGTCAGTTCTAAGGGTGTTCGTATCTTAAGCATCCAGTGCGTGTGGTCCAATGTTCTCCAGAAACCGTGTAGTATACGTGTCTTTTCTATTTTTGGTGAGTGAGCAATAACATATTATTTTGTCTTTATTTGTTTAACAATTTTTATCAGTCGCTTCTACTGTTCCTTAGCGAGTGACCGACCACCAGCGCCCTCCACCCGGGTCCTTGTTTAGTTGGTGATGTCCCAGCCGCTCTTTCATAAAGTGGTTAACTGTTAGTGTTGCAAACCTTTCCCTCTGGATTTGGGATTAAATAAATGAGTAAAATGAAACACATAACTGAGCCCCTCAAGCGGGCAAGCGGGGACACCCCGGCACCAGCCACATAGAGGTGGCCAGAAGGCAGGGCAGGGTCGCGCCCACGGCCGCCGTAGCAGAGCAGAGGTGCTGGGGACCCGGGACAGGATGTGGCACCGCGTCCAGCGTGACCTCCGCCTCCACAGAAAGCTGGTGGCGAGTGGCTGTCGCGGAGCCCGCCTTTGTTCTTGACTCTCGCTGGTACAGCTCTGGGCTTTCAAAACCCGAGGCCTGTGTCTCTGACGCACCGGAGTCCGATTTTCCACGCCACGGCCTTCAAGAAAGCCCGCGCTGGGCAACGCACGTGGAGATCGTCGTCTGGTCACTGATGCGTCTCCCGTGTCCGTGGGGCGCAAAGGCTAAGATCTCCGGAGGGACACTTCAGAAAACCAGACGCACGGGTTTCTCTTAATAACAACAGGTTTTGCATAAGATGAGCTGATATAAAAGAAAATACAAAACGCACGATGGGACAGCCCGCCATGCGTGAGGCCGACGGGGGGTTCACCGACCGCAGAGCTGGGGAAATGGCAGAGCGCGGTTCAGACGGCTGCCGGACAAGCGCCTCTGCAGTTAGCACTGCGATCAAGGGTTACGGAAACGAAGGGGCGGGAGACTGATTATAAACCAACAAATGCGCAAGTGCAGTCAGGTATCAAATATGAATGTTAAAAGCATAGTGGTTATGAATTTAAAACGTTATGGATGATTTAAAAAACAGACTATAGGCATCCCCACAGTGTGAGAGGAGAAAGGAGCCGAAAGAGAAATTCGGGGTGCGGTGGGGTGGGGTGGGGTGGGGGCGGTTTGACGCGGCGGGAGAACCAGCGCCAGGGCCTTCCGCCAGCCAGCGTGTCCGTGGGAAAGCATGACTCGGCACTTTCCGGAATTGATAAAAGTCCTAGCTGTCCAAGCCTCAAATGTGTAATTTCCAGGAATAACAATAAAATTGTAATTCATACCCGCATCTTATAATAAAGTGAAGGACACCAAAGGAAAAGAGAGGTTTTGGCAACGGTAAAAAAACTGTAAGTTAATTACAAAGGCCCAGCCCTTGGGCTACAAAATAGACCTTCAACCTCAACCAGAGAAGCTGGAGAACGGTGCAGTTACAGCCTCCAAGTGTCAACAACGTAGCTAAGATGACAGTTCACCTGCGGAACAGGCTCAGGGCGAGGAGAACAGGCTCACGGCGAGGAGGACAGGCTCACGGCGAGGAGGACAGGCTCACGGCGAGGAGGACAGGCTCAGGGCGAGGAGGACAGGCTCACGGCGAGGAGGACAGGCTCACGGCGAGGAGGACAGGCTCACGGCGAGGAGGACAGGCTCACGGCGAGGAGGACAGGCTCACGGCGAGGAGGACAGGCTCACGGCGAGGAGGACAGGCTCACGGCGAGGAGGACAGGCTCACGGCCGGCGAGGAGGACAGGCTCACGGCGAGGAGGACAGGCTCACGGCGAGGAGGACAGGCTCACGGCGAGGAGGACAGGCTCACGGCGAGGAGGACAGGCTCACGGCGAGGAGGACAGGCTCACGGCGAGGAGGACAGGCTCACGGCGAGGAGGACAGGCTCACGGCGAGGAGAACAGGCTCACGGCAAGGAGGACAGGCTCACGGCAAGGAAGACAGGCTCACGGCGAGGAGGACAGGCTCACGGCGAGGAGGACAGGCTCACGCCACGCTCTCGGGGAGGAAGCGGAGGGCGGCTCCGGGACTCAGGAGGAGCCTCGCACAGGACAGGCCTCGCCAGGGGAGGGAGGGAGAGACGGGAGGGGTGACGGGGAAGGACCAGTAAACGCGTGGGTCAGCCTAAGCTGCAGCTGGCGATATAAATAACGATGACAATGACCAATTTGGGTGGTTAGAAGACAGGAAAGAGCTAAATCATAGACAATAAGGCAGCGAGAGAGACTTTGTTATAGGGAGGTGGGTAGAAGATTAATCTCATCTTTACCAATATCAAACATATATTTATATATGTGTGTATATATATATATATATATATGTATATTTTTACAAAAATATAGTCAGGAGCCCCTCAAAAAAAAAAAAAAAAAAACCCAACAGATAAATGCCACTGAGCTTTCCTAAAAATAAAAAAATTTTTTTTCAACTACACTTAGGTTATAAAGATCTTGTTCTTTATGCATTAAGTCAGCAGAAGTCATAATTCCCAATCAGGCATCAGATGTCTCCCATTTCCTAGAACAAAAAGAGGAACACATGAAAATTTTATACAGCGAGCGGTCCATCTCCCGCCTCCCGATTTATGAACGCGTCGCTGTTGCTTTGCTGTAACGCAGGGCTCGCCCCGCGTTCCCCGCCCGGGGGCCGGCTCGCTGCTCAGACAGGCCAGGGGTCAGGCCGGCTGCGCTGGACGGTCCGCAGGCTGGTCACTGTCCTTGCAGTGCCGTCCGGGAGCTGCCTGGAGCATCTCCTCTCTCTCACACACACACACAAATTGTTCCGCATTAAACAGTACATTTCCAAGGCAGATATTGAATTAGGATAATAGAATTGTAGAATGATAACCCATAATAATGCTCATCACATCCGACTCCTTCATTCTGAAGATGCGGAAACTGCGGGTCCGGGACCTTCCCTGGGACTGAGCCACCTCCCTCGCCGCCTGGCCAGCACTTCCACCCACACGCTGCGGGACTGTGCCTGCAGCCGTCGGCGCATAAAACTTAAATTACGATTCGGAAACGAGGGAAATGGGTGTCTTTGTTTCCTTTCAGTCTTCTAAGTCTCCTTACCTAGTATGTTCCCTTCTGGTGAAAGCTGTGTAGAGGAAGTTTAGGTAAATTGCCAAAGAAAGTCTCCAAGCCACTCACGCGTTGCAAAGTGGGAATTTATTTCAGCCAGAATCTACTGAATTTGACAGATGCTTTAACTTTATATTGAAAGTTTGGAGAGAGAGAAAAAAAATTTAAAAAGCGAAGGGGGGGTGAATGGACAGCATTGCCTGGCAGCCACGTGCTGTAGGTACCCCCACGTGGTTCCAATGAGCAGAGAAAATGAAGAAATCGTCTTAGACAAGTCGCGTTACAAGATTCATAATGTGAGTCCAGCTCGTAGGGAGAGACTTTGCTCTCCAAGACATTTTATCTTTTCAGCCTTTGCCTGATGAATAAATGATGCCTCACAAGCGTCTACTGAAACGGCAACTTGTGTTAAGGGGAAATAACCTTTTCCTGAAAATATATGAGATGGCAGAATTGTCAGACGGTCGAGGGGAAGTCGTCCCTCCTTGCGGATTTCATGATTCTCGAAGGCACAGAGGGCGTGATCCCCGAGGCTGTGCACACAGTTTGCCGCTTGACTGTCCGGCTAAGAAAACGTGATTAAGAATCACGCAGGCACTGCCCTGGCCCGCGTGGCTCCGCTGGTTGGGCTTCGGCCCTGTGCCCAGAGGTCACAGGCTCGGCTCCTGCCAGGCCACGTGACCGGGTGTGGGCTTGATCCCAGCAGGGGGCAGCCGGCCGATGTTTCTCTCTGTCCATCTTCCTTCCTCTCTCTCTAAAATCAATAAAAACCTTTTTAAAAAAATCACATGTGCTAAAGCCGGTGCCTCGTATGTTCCTGTAGGTGCCCAGAGAGGGCTGGGCCACGGCGCGCACATCGGCCTCGCTCGGCGACTGTCAGAGCGACACAGAGACCTTGAACACCCCCAGCACCGGGCAGACAACTGTCACACTGTCCCCAGCTGTCCCTGGGAGCCTAGGCCAGGCTCAGGGAGAACGAGTCATAGTCATCGGAGCCTTGCGTTTATCCCGGCCCCGTCGTTACGAGTCCTGGATGTGGTGTGCTCCTCTCTTAAACGAAGGATGATCTGTCCCCGGGCCGGGCCGCCACTGGAGAGTTGCCGCCTGCTTTACGAGCGCGGCCCGCGTTGATCTCCAGCCCGGGCTTCCGCCAGCGCGCCTCCGAGCCCCCGCGGAGCCCTCCGGAGCGGGTCCTGTTTCCTTAATGGCCTTCTCCCTGCCGCCACCTCTGCGGGCACCACCGAGGGTCCTGCTGAGGCTTGGAGGCCCGTGTGCGCCTGAAGCTGGCCCGCTCTCACCCTTCCCGCCCTCTCCGCAGCCCAGAGGCGACGAGGGCGTCGATCCGTGTCCCAGCCTGAGTCTCGGGGCGTTGCCACTGGGACCATCCCTGCAGAGGCGACGCCCGGCCGCCAGGTGCCGCCGCCCTGGTGGAAGCTGGGGGGGAGGGAGCAGAGGCTCCCCCCGGGGCCGGGTTCCGCGAAATTAAGGAACGTGGATGGTTAGGCGTTTAAGCAGATGGCTGCGTGTGCCTTGGGAAGGTGTGAGGACCACGACAAAGAGCTTTAAGGGAATTGCCGAAAGTCTGTTTAGCCTGCGACTGTGTGTTGGCTTTTTAAGGTGTCTTTTATTTTGACTCTGTCTCTTAATGCGTGGATTTTTTTTTAACCTTTATTGTTGAAAGTATTACAGATGTCTCCTTGTCTTCCCATTGGACTCTCTTATTATTTTTTTTTTTTACTTTTGGGGGACTTTGTGTGTGTTTCCGTGACTTGATGCTCAGATTATAATTAAATTATTTTTTCATAGCCGTCTTCTTTGACACACGTGCTTGGAACAACTCCATAGGCTGCAGGGGGTAGTGGGGGGGGCCCAAAGTGATTCATTGATTTATTTTGGAAGCTAATATGTCCGTTAAAATTATGTTTTCAATGCCATCTCAAAAATGTATCAAATGAGTCGAGGTTTCTATCTCACAGACGTTTTCATTTTTGAGAAGATTTTAAATATATCTCCCATCATAAATACACGCACACACGCGCGCAAGTTAAAGTAAGAGACGCCTTCTTGGAACTCTAGAGACAACCGGCACCAAAACCCTGACATTTCCCCCACTCCTTGCTAGTGTTAAAAACATCCCACTTCTGTCAGTTACTGCTGGATATTTTTTTTCAAATGCAGGCTTCTCCTTCGACCAAAATGGAAATGCCATTAAAAAAGAACTTTAAAGGAGTTTTTCAGAAATCAACATGATGGATTTTTTAAATGTTTGTTCATCAATAATATTCCATCACTGGGAGTTCACTGAAAAACTATAAAATTCTGTTGGGGTGGGGCTGCCGGACGAGGTGATGGCCAGAGGCCGACTGCCCCGCAGAAACCCGGAGGGGGCACCCCGGACCCCCCTCATCCTCAGAGCGGAGAATCAGATGAGCTGATGCCGGATGGTTGGCCACCGTAAGGCCCGACATCCCGTCCACACAAACGAAACCTGGTTGAAAACAATTTGTGTGCAAAAGTGTTGAAATATAAGAACTGGAAGGGTCAAAGGGCAACAGGAAACAAGCTCTTGGACATGAGCTCATGTTTACCTTATGAATTTTTTAATAACGGCGGATGCATTTTGATCTCTGACTCACGACAGCGTTGAGTCCGTGTGCAGCTAATTGCAGCGAGCGGGAGTGGTGTTTAGTGCATTGGACACGTTCCCCGTCAGAGCATCGCATCTCTAATTAGTGTCCGTAACGGATGTGACAGCGGGTTACAGAGCACCCGAAATAGCTCCTCATTTGTCAAGTGGGCCTGGGGCTCGTGGCAGCTTTCGGATCGTCTCCCCCGCCGCGGGACCCGAAGGCCCCTTCCGAAGGCCTCCTGCCATTGATCCGCAGTCAGACGCCGACGGAAAAGCCAACAGCCCCGCCGGCAAGAAGACAGATAGGCTCTGCGCTGGCACGAAACACGCCGCGCCCCGTGGAAACGGCCCCTGCCTGCAGCTCACGTGTGCAAACACGTGCACGTGGGGGGGGGGTGGTGAAGGGCAGTCCCCGGAAAGTAAGGGGGGTGCATCAGCCTCTCGGTTTTCCGTTCTCCTCACACCCGGTTACGCACCACGAACGTCAGGAGTGTGCTCCGCGGGCCGGTGGCCGCACTCAGTGTCTCCTCCGTCTCCACTACGGTGGAAGAGATCACGGGGAGCTTATGAATTTCAGGAAGTCAGGAGCTCTTGCAGGCACACGAGATAAAGACCAAGTCGTGGGGCTGTTCTCAGGATAAACAAAGCATTACCCGATGTGGATTTTGAACTTGTTATAAGAAAATGTGGCCCTGGCCAGTGTGGCTCCGTTGGTTGAGTGTCATCTTGTGCACCCAGAGGTCGCTGGTTCGATTCCTGGTCGGGGCACATGCCCAGGTTTCGAGCTCCATCCCCAGTAGGGGCCTGTGGATGTTTCTCTCTCTCTCTCTGATAACCAATAAAAACATAATTTTTTAAAAAGGAAACAAAGAAAATGCATAGTAAAGATTAAAATCTCGTCGGTGCTTGGTGACGCTATCCTTGTGATGCCAGAGGATGCTGCTGACCACAGTCATACATCAATAACATATTTGTGTTTTTAGATAGTTTATATTATATGAAAAGCATCCAAGGAAAGTTACCAGCAGTCAGCTTGTGTTAACTGCTGTTTAATTTGTCAGGTGAACAGGATGCATTGCTGCAGATGACATGATCCCACCCACATCCTATCGAGGGCACCACGCCGGGGAAACATTTAGCAACTTGAAAAGGGCAGACGCTCAGCCGTTACGGGGACCAGCCATTGAAAAGCGCAGTCACCCCGTCGATAAGGGGAGAGCGTGTGGTCGGCAAGCCCAGCCACCGCCCTGCGCCGCTTCCGAGCCTCGGGGCTTGGGTATTTCCTCTCCTAGGAGAAGGCCTTCCCAATCGCGAGTTGCTTTGCTCTGTCTGTTAACTCGAGATCATTTCCAAGTGAGCTGTAGCTTGAAACAAGTCGTGGGGGGAACCGCATACGATGTCGCTGATCAGAACAGGAAATGCAAACTCAGCGTGACAAGGAGTCGCAACCTCTCGTTCCCCATCCTTGTTATCTTGAGGTGTTTCATAAAGTGATCAGTGACTGGAAACAGGACAACTGAACAATAGCAATGCTCTTGCCATTATTAATAAGATTCATGTAACATCTCTAATAAAAATGTTTTAAAATCACTTTGGGACACATGGAAAAACCGTCTCCAATCATGTAATAGCCTTGGGCAGTTGCAGACAGTATCTTCCTCGGTGGTCAGTTACGGAAGGGTCAGCGGTTCATGCTGTTAGCAAGTTACCCCCAGCGGTCAGCTCTGCAAACGTGGTTACCCCCCCACGTGTCTGATAAGATGATTCCAGCTTCCCACCCAGAGATGTGGCCGTAGTCCTCCCTTCAACCACAGAACAGCAGTGTCCGGGGCCGTGTCTCTAAAAATCTCAGGTCCTGCTTAGATTCATCTGACTGCGCGCACCCCGGGGAACCTCTAAAAGGAACATCTCCTTAAAGAAACTCTCTTCTATCAGTTCCGTCCCTGTGACCAACCTAAACCTTTGGTCCGTAATCACAAAATCGAACAACTTGAGAAATGGGAACAAACCTCGTTGGGAATTTAGCGCTCCTGTGGAGGAGGGAACCGGAGCGTGGGAAGTGGATGGAAGGGTCCTGATCCAGAGCCAGGAGGACTGACGTCCAGTGCGGGGCAGCGGGGCCGCCTGGGGTTCCCCGTGAGCGCACGGAGGAGGCTGATCCCGGGCTCATGAGGAGCCTAAGGAATACCCTGAGCCGGTGGGCGGAGCTTCCTAGGTAGCAACAGTGTTTCCAAGATGTTGCAGAGCAGTGGTACCTCCTGACAGTGTAGCACTCCCTGCTGACAGTGTAACTCTCCCTGCTGACAGTGTAGCACTCCCTGCTGACAGTGTAACTCTCCCTGCTGGGCCCGCCACTCGCTTGCTCTGTGGCTGCTCGTCTTCGGGTTCGCTGACCGGCGTCCTGGACTGGGAGACAGTATTTCCTAAAATAGTCACTTTTTTCTAAAAGCTGTTTCTTTACGTTTAGCTCACGGAGTGCTCTTACCTCTTCATCTGACTGCAGACACCTTCGTTCTTACATCGAGCCGGTAGGGTTTGGGGCATGTCCTTGTCACTTGTTAGTTACCCGTACGGAGCAATCTATCTGCTCATGATAAGCTGCCAATGCAGGCGACGCGGTCACCGCCGTGGAAAAAATCCAGAATTCCAGCGTGAGATGTATGCATAGTGTGTATTTAAAATATTTGAAAATGTGTAGAGACCCACAGGCCTCGGCTGTGATTTTCTTCTGCCTGTAATTCTTCAGTCCACGCTCCGTGTTCCAGAATTTGCCGAAATCCCTTCATTCGCCCACCTTTCTTTCTCACCGGGAGGTATTATGAATACTGTCGTATTCTTTACAACAGTTTTAGATAGATCTTTGTTAGAAAAAAAGAAACTGACAAACAAATCTTCTCACACTACCATTTCTAACCAGAAGTCTCTTTTCAAAAATGTTAATGTCAAGGAGGGGTCCTCACACTTGGAAACGTTAGGAGCAGCTGGGGAAGGGGAGGAGGGGCCCTGGGGGCGGTCAGGGGACCTGGTGCTACCCGGCGTCCGCCAGAACCAGAAGGATGACTGAGAACCAGCTCCCTGAACCTCCCGTGCGTGTGAGAGACAAACAGCTCCAGGTGGCGTCTAGGCCTCCGATTTGGTGGCGCTTTGTGCTCTGCTGGCTGAGGGAACAGAGGTGGGCAGGCCTCGCACCCCCACGGATCCCACCGATCGGGCACCAGGAGGAGAGGGGAGACTGGGTGCTAAGGAACCTGCCTCAGTTGAGTGGAGGGGCAGAGAGCCCTGAGGAGGCAGCAGAGAAGTGAGCCTCAAGGTGACATTGCCCGAAGTTGGAGCGTCCAGAGCACAGACTAGAGAAGCTCGTGTTGAGATCCAGGGGATCCACCGACACGGTCCCTGGCGTGCAGGGAACATTGGCTCGGCAGGAGTGATCCGGACAGAACACAAAGGAGAAACAAAGGCCGAGACGTAGGCTGTGGCATCACGTGGTGGACACATGTGGTCTAATGTGGCCCCTTAGCAGGGAAACGGAGAGAGAAGCCGATTCCCGGGGAAGGTTGTGTGGACAGTCATGGGCCTCGCTGTCCACCTTCTACATGTACACGCACCCACAAAACGTGTCTGTGGAAATGAAAATAAGAGCAGAAAACTTGAAGTGCCTCCTACAAAAAATATCAAATAATGATTTGGAGAAAAGGCATCTTCCTTCCTGCATTTTTTCCGTCTCAGCCCACACTGCCTCCCTGTGTAAGGCTGCTCGTGAGGCAACACGGCTCCTTGGACTCCGCGAGGAGCAGCAGCTTTACTCGAACGGCCCTTCCGCGCTGTAGTTTCCCTCCCACGGTGCATGGGGTGCACCTGGGCCACGTGAGCAGCGAGACCTCGACTCTGCTCCCTCCTTTCCCGCTTCCCCAGGGTCAAGGTGCGGTCAGGCCTGATTCCCCGACTTCACGGGAAAGCCAAGGCCCCTTCCCTTCCGACGATCCTTGGTCCACAGCACACACCCCTCTCCCTCCCTCCCTCCCTCTCTCCCTCCCCTCTTCCACTTTCCCTTTTATCTCCCCAAAACCCATTATTACTTTCTCCAAACAACAATTCTCTGTCTCTTTTGTAGTCACACAACTGTTGTGAATATTAATGGTATCCTTCAAGGGCTATTATTTATATCGGGAAATAAGGGTCTTTGATCAGTGTTTCCTTTTAAATGAAAGCCTCGTGCGTGGCGGGTAGGTTCCTCTTGTCTGCTGGTCAGCATCGCCTTGCTCGTTTCCCTCCCTCCTACACTAGAGCTGGAGGCCTCGGGAGACTTCTGAGTCGTTCCTTTTTAAAAGTCCCTTTTCCCGTTATTACGTGACCTCCCTGACACCGGCCCCCGTGCGTGGCCATGTCCGCCCGGCCTGGAAATCCTTTTGCTACACTCCCTGAAGGCAGCAAGCGGTTCGGGGGTGAGTGTGTAATTTGTTTTGTGCCGGGGAACGCCTGCCATGCCTATATGTATTTAGACCACAGGCAAACCAATAAAGTTGTCATAGAAACAAAGCATTTCATAAATAAATCAATCCATGACAAACTTGTAAACTTCAAATAACCCACCAGGCCCTAACAGCCCGGCCGCTACACACACAATAATCATGCTTATAATGAGCGATGCGCCGTGTTTTTCCTGCCCATACATCTGGTCCTATCTGCCTCTCATAAATATTTTTATGGGCCTGTGGACTCCAACTGAGCCAGAGTGAAATAAGTAACTCCAGCGGCAGGGTAATGCTGGAAATGCAGACTTTTAAAAACGGGGCTCACGGTGAACCCCACTGAAACAGTGCACTTAGAAACCTACTCGGTGACCAGAGGGGCTGAGACCACAGCTGAGCCACGGTTCCTCGTTTGGATCATCTCCAGGATTCTTTTTTCTTGGTCACTTTTCAGTTTTCTTGTTTAGCTCCCCAGGGCTCTCTGTTCCACATACGGGGGGCGGGGGTCTTCTTCGGGGAAGGAGGTTGTTCTGTGGGGGTGAGGGCGTGGGGGGCACTATCAGAAAAGGGGCACTGAGTGTTCTTAAAAAGGTTGAAGGGTCACCCGGCTGGGCGTGGCCCAGCGGTTGAGCGTCGGCCTGGGATCCAGGAGATCGGGGTTCAATTCGGGCACATGCCCAGGCTGCGGGCTCCATCCCCAGTCGGGGGCGTGCAGGAGGCAGCCGATCCATGACTCTCATCATTGACGTTTCTATCTCTCTCCCTCTCCCTTCCTCTCTCTGAAATCAATAAAGACATATTTAAAAAATAAAAGGTCGAAGGGTCCCTGCCAGAAACTCTCACAACTGAATCGGACGAGAGCGGGCTTTGAGGAGAAAGGACATATCCCTGTGTAAAACCGAAACCCCTTTGCAATGGTAGAGGCGGGAGCCGGCCGGCAGGGAAGGAGGCCCGGGTGACACAGGCCCGCCGGGCGGCCCGCTGGCTTCCCGAGCGCGAGCACTCTTCTTACACCCCTTCCTTCGGAGTGACAGTCTCTCTGTGGCGCCGCGAGGCCCTGCCTCAGAGACGGCGGAGGCTGCGTCTCGCTGTGCAGGCTCTTCCCCCGTTCCCGGGGCTCTGGTGAGGCCCCCGCCCCCGCCTTCGCTGTGACACCTCAGCCTAATTAGACGGCGCCCGGATGCCTGGAATCACAGGGGCCCCCCTGCCCGTGGTCCAGGCTGTAGATGTGGATTTTATTTTCCAATAACTGGCTTCCCCTTTCCTATGTTAACGCTCACCTCTGGTCCCCTCCTGACAGCTGGGAAGATTCTGCCACATTCCAGCCACTGCTTGTTATTAAAATTTAGTCCAGGGTGGTTTATAACCTTAATTCCGTGTTTAATTCAAAACTCTCCGCTCCTCCACGGCAGGGAGGGGGGCTGCAGCCGCTCCCCCGCTTTCCTCTCCCCGCCCGAGGGTTTGTGTAGACCCCGGCCGCCTGCCCCCCAGGTCTGCGGGGCCTGCGGAAGGATGGACGGGAGGGCTGAGACTCCCTTGCCCTCCTGGGCAGACGGGCTCGCTCTGGCCTCGGGGTGCTTCTGGTGGCCTCTGCCGCCTGGTGCTGGTGCACAGGGGGCCCTTGTTTCCTTTGGGTCTCCAGGGCCCATCAACCACCGAGGACGCCCTCATAATGAGATGCAAGAGTTGTACTGGGTAGAAGAGGGCCCCCTCCCCCCAAATCCGTGTCTGCCAGAAGCTATAAATGTGACCCTACTTGGAAATCGGGTCTTTGCAGATAGAACAAAGCTGAGGTGAAGTCTGACCGGATTGGTGTGGCTCGGACCCGGGGACCGGGAACCTTGTAAGAAGGGGGGAATTTAGACACAGACGTGGGAAGGAGTGTCTGGGAGACGGATTCGGGGGGTGGCCTGGCGCGCCCGGTTGTCGTGCTTGGTTACGGCAGGGAGGGGACCGAACCTGCAGCCGAGGTACCTGCCCCTGGGCGGAATCGAACCGCAGACCCTTCGGTCCGCAGGCCGCCGCTCTAACCACTGAGAAACCCGGCCAGGCCGAGCTTTCCCTCTTCTTGAGGAAGCAAACGGGGCTCCGAGACATGAAATAAATCTCCCAAGTCAGCCACTCAGCAAGCGGTCAGGACGGGACCTGGCCCCGGGTGTGTCCGCAGCGGCAGGTCGGGGCTTAGAGACTGAGCTGCGTCCTCCTGGTTGCGCAGGTCCCGATGGCGGTGGGTCCTCTCCTGGGGCCGGGGGCGCCTGCCGAGCCCAGCTGGTCCTGCGGGGGCCCGTCCCCCGAGGCGGCAAGCAGTTCCTTCATTGCGGATGCTCCGTCCCCGCGGCCTACTCGGTCGTTTATTTGGCCTTTGCGTCACGGAGAAGTGAGGCAAACCCTCTCAGGATGCTAACAGGTAGGAGGTGTGTTTCCTTACGTGTAAGCCGCGGTACCACGGGGGCGGCTGGAAGAATTACGCGAAATAGTGAAAATCATTCATTTCCTCTTTTCCCCCCATCTTTCCCTGGAAGTAAAAAGTCAAGGAATTGTGACGGTAGCTTGCCGATGGTGCCTTACGCTCCGTAAAAATGCCCTTGTACGTGCTTCATCTGTTCCTGAAATGCATTAGCTCCCTTTTGTGTACATAAAATCCGTGTTCCGATACAGTTTATGTAAGATGTGTTAGCGGTAGTTCCTCCGACCAGCGCCCGGGGCGGGCTGAGAAGATGCAGCGTGGGGGGTCCTTGCTGCCGGGTAGGTCCCCGTGTCCCAGGGGAGGGGGTCTCAGGCACCAGCTCTGAGCGACGCTGGGCTCCTGACGCCCCAGCCACCTGGGGGACCCAGGTTCACATTCTGCGCCCCCTCCACGCCGGCTGTTTGAATCGGGAGGTGAGGAGAGCGCAGGTGATAGCGTTTAAGTCTCTGCGGTGATGGTCACATGACTCTCTGGTAATATTTCGTGCATGAATTTTTGGTTCCAAGCACTGTTCTAAGAGCTTTACATAAACGATCTTAAGGGAATCCCCCCGTAACCCCGCTGAAGGGGAGGAAATTCAGTCTCAGGTGGGACAAGGGCTCAGGGCCCCCCACGGTGAGCGAGGAGCGGAAGCGCCTTGGCCCGGAGCCGCGCCGCTCGTGTGCGCTCAGGAGACGGAGCCTCGCCCCTCGCGGCCCCCGGAGAACAGGGCCCCGGGCGCTGTAGGACTTTCTCCCCTCGCGCCGGCCTCTGCCCAGCCCGCAGGCCCCTGCTCCTTGGGCCGCGCCCGTCTCCCCCTCCCCAGCTCCATCAGAAAGACCAGGACTTACTAAAAGGCGCACGCGGACGTCATCCGGTCATTAGGCTCACTCGGTTTAGAGGAAACTCTTTCATTTTCTGCGGGGCCCTGTTCCTGAAATGCATTAGCTCCCTTTTATGGCTCCACTGCCTCGCGTCCACGGAGATGAAAGGTACGCGCCCTGCTGGGAACAGGCACGATTTTCCAGAAGTTGCATTTCCTTAATAATTAACCAGCGCCGCCGACTAACGCGGGCCCGAGAAACGCCCACCTTCTCCCAGGGGCGCGGCCCCGGGCGGAGGGACCCAGGAGGGGTGTCAGGGAAAGAAGTGTGATTAAAGCATTAAAGATTCAGAGGTTGCCGTCGGGATGAAAGGTGGAATTACAGTAAATACAATGCCGTTTAACGTTAACTGGAACGTGTTGCACTTGAAACGGTTGTTCTTTTCGACATTAATTATTAAGGGGACCTGACAACTCATTTTTTAATTCGCAACGAAAGATACAATTTCTCAAGATATAAATACAGCAGAGGGGCTCAGGGGGTGGTGCCTCTCTCGTTAACGATTCTGTGTTTTTTCCTGGATGGAATCTGGATGTGAATTAGCGGGGAACGCACCCATGTTGCACAAACCAGGCCCGGTTGGTAGTGAGCAGATGTGTTGCTGCTGGACAGAGAGACGAAGAAATGACTTACGATACATTGTAAATCGTTCCACACATTCCTCATTATTAGGATTTGATACACAACTTAAAGGGCATTCGAGATGAACTTTATACTTTGTGTTTTAAATCCGTTTTCTTCTGGGGGAGCACGTGCCAGTCCACCTTCTGCCTTTTGAAGGAGAGACGGGGCAGGTAGTGTGTGCGAACGTGCGTTGCTTCGGTGGACGGTGAGTTTTGGTGCTTAAATTACACCGTCAGGCAAATAACTTCAGCTTTTATTCTCCGTTTTTTCAGCTGCAAAATCAGGCGGTTGGATTATATTTTTTCTTAAGGTCTTGTCTTAATAGTGCTGTTTTATAAATTTTAAAATTACAGGGTCTTGCCATTTGCCCTGACCCTCAGCACCCAGGTACCTAGCAGGTTAAGGGAGAGGGGAGATCAGGGGAGAGGGTCCGTTTTCGGAGACATGCTATCGAAACCCAGCAGGCATTAGGTAAATTAATTAAGTAGAAACAAAGGATATGTTGAGTCATGGAAGAGAAATCCAAGGTGACTCATGCCTAAGCCGTGACCCAAGGCAAGAATCCAGAAAATGTTGACCGTGTGCAGAAATTTAACTGGTGCGTCGTTATGAAGATTAAAGATTAGATATTAAATACACATGGCTCAGATCTTGACCCATTAAATGCCCGACAGGTGGCACTTATTTCTTTTTCGTGGATTATTTTCATGTCTATGAATTAGGAGCATCTACCCGTCTGCCTGTTCTTCCTGGCATCCATCCATCCATCCATCCATCCATCCACCATCCAAAAAATCAGAGCCTTGCAACAGCGGCGCTGGACTTTGCCCCAGTACCTGTTTTCTAACTGGTGTTTTCTACATATGGGTCGTTGAAATTAAGCACGCTATTTGTTTTCCTTTCTGGAAGAGAAATATTATATAAGCTTTTTAAAGCTTAGTTATAAGCCTTACGACCTTGACGTAAATGGACTGAGTTTTTGAGGCATATTGACAAATAATGGGAACAAAACACCTGCACACATGCGAGCTAACATGTGCTTAAAATTGAATTTGTCAAACCTGCCTTTCCTATTCTTTCTTTTACTGCCCCAGCAACAGTGTTTCACAGAACGTCCTTTGCCTACACGATATGTCCCCATTACACTTAATTGACAACTAAGAGGGGGGAATGTGGGTGACCAATTTGAGGGAGCTGGCATTTCAGGAAATAAGAATCTAACGAAACACAGCCCCCCCCCCCCAAAATCTCCCCAAACTCCCAGTCAAAACAAGATTATTAAAGTACCGGATGTCCTTTGGTTATGTGTTTAGACCAGCGCTGCTCGGTTTAATTATTTATGATAATAGTTTACTTGCAAATGCACTGCAGGCTATTCTGTGGAGTAATGAGACCTCGGCCGCACCCGCCGGCGGGCCGCGCTCGGCCGCCTGCGCATCTCTTCCGAGGGGCGCGATGCAACATCTGATTTTTAAATGGATCGTTGTGTTTGCGACCGAGTGAGGTCTGAGTGCGCTCCGGTTCGCCGTGTGCGTGCCTCGGGATGCTGTTTTTATGGCAGGCGACCGTATTTGTGCGTGTGAATTATGTACGACGCAACGGAACAGAAGCTCTCCCGAGGTGAGCAGACCCGTGATGAACAGGAAAGTGATAAAGGGCCTCACTGGTCCCCAGGTTCCTGTGGTGCTCACGGCCCCTGTTCCTGCGTGTGGTTAGTGAACTGCGCGAGCAGCGCCGTTCGTAGGTCCCGCGGTCCCTGTGTCCTGGGGAGCCGGGCGAGGGGACCGGCCGCGGCGGCTCTTCCTCCCTCCCCGGCTCCGTCAGTGCTCACCCACCTGGGATACAGGTCCCGGGACCTGCAGGGGTGCACTCAGTGATGCCCATAGTGGCTTTAGGGGATCGCAGCTTCATCTCTCTCGTGGGGTAGTTGGGAATCGTCAGAATATCCGACAGTGTACGGATGCTCTCGGGGCTCCATCCCAGTGATTCCTCATGAACAAATGGGGTACAGTCTCCAGGTTGCTCCCCTGCTATTGGGGTTCTCACCGCACACACCTCATCTGCACCCCCTTCCCCACCCTCACGGCCCATCGTGGGGATTTCAGTCCCGAGATGTTTTGGGGTGGCCGTCAAGGCCAGTATCAGCTCCTCTAGGTCCCGTCGGAGGGACTTGAGCGTTACCCTGAAATGTATACACCAGGGGATGGGGGGAGGCAGGTGAGCGGAGCCATGTGGCCGCCCTCGGTCCCGTGGGAGGTAACACCATAGAGAAAAAATAAATAAATGAGCTGGGGAGGTGCAGTGAGCAACTTTATTGAGGGTTCGCATGATTTACTGGCCAATGGAGCAGAGCTTAGCGTGGGACTGGGCTGCGGACGCCCCTGATTTACCGTGGAGCGCGGGGCTCCTCGCGTGGCTGTGATGTGGGCCTTGGCGCAGGCATGGCTGAGGCCGCAGGGCCCGGGAAGAATGAATGAGCCACGTGCGTTTCCCAACGGGCGGAGCAGACTCGCCGGCTGCCCGCCTGTTACTCGCGGGGTCCAGAACCCCGAGCGTCACGTTCATCCCGCACGGTGTGAAGGGCGACTCCGCGTCTGCTTTAACTTTCCTCACTTTATAGCCCAGCTTCTGTTTTACAGTAAATGGCTACGCGACCTTTGCCACCTTATGATTCCGACGGCCACTGTGCAGAATTTAAACTCTTTTTAAAGGAGACGTTATGGCTAAAGGAGCAGCCCGTGAGGACGCAGGCAGCCTGGGGCACCTGCGTCTCATGACAGCCCCGGGCTTGGGTTCTCTGAAGTCTCCCCGTGCGTTAGGATGGGGTCAGACCCGCACCCTGGGTCACCGGGCCTGCGAGGAAAGTCCCGTCTCCTCGCGCTGGGAGGACCGCTCAGCGGAAATGACAGTGTCCTTCCAGCAGGGACGGCACCCCGAGGGTGACCGTGGACTGGTTTTTGCTACTCAGGAGAAGCCAGAGTTAAACGGGGACCACTGAAAAGACCTTAAGCAATTTCTGCCGAGAGACACCGCGTCCCTCAAGCGCTACCCGGGGCCTGATTGCACATTTCGTGACGAGGGGACCGCGTCTGGTTCCTGGAGTTCCCGGTATTTAGCTCAGCGTACGGCACGTGGTGGGGGCTCAGTAACTCTGAAATACGGGTCAAGCTGAGCAACTGGGGGTCTCCAGCGCCCTGTCCCCGTCTGAGCCGCCGCGTCCCTGCTCACAGCGCCCGCCGTCCCCGCCTCGGCGCCGTCTCCTCCCCCACCCGGCGCCCACTGTCCACCCTGTTCTAAGACGGGGACTGGAGCCGTCCGTTCCCGGCCTGGTCTCTGCTCCCCTCGGATCCGGACGGAGCTTGACCGCGAATCGGACTGAATCCCAGTCACGTCCACGTGCCCGACGCCCCTTCTTTCTTTTCTGACAAAACCTAGCACTCGATTTAGTTTCTGCCACAAGTTAGATCTTCAGTATTTTTTTAATATTGAACGAGCGAATGAAGCTGACGAGTCAGGGCCAGTGGGCCCGTCTGCGGTGACAACGAGTGACGGAAATGCCAGGCCTCCTCCCGGGTATCGTCTACATTAATCAACAGAGAGGAGTCGGTCACAGAGCAGCAGCCTGGCCGGCGTGGCTCCTCTGGTTGAACGCCATCGCAGGCACCAAAAGCTCGCAGGTTCGATTCCAGGTCAGGGGACCAAAAAAAAAAGAAAGAAAGAAATTTTTTTAAAAAGACAGCAAATGAAATAGGGAGACACCCGGGGCGGCGGGAGCCTCGGGAGCAGCAGAGCAGGGCGGGAAGAGGCGGGCGAGCGCCCGAATCCAGCCCCGGCTTCCTGCTCGCGGTGCCACCGAGACAGCTCCCGACACCCCTTGGCGACCAAGTCTCCGCATTTCTTCTCTGATTATAATCATAGAATCTTGCATATTAAAATCATACCTGCTTCGTGGAGTTATTGTTGTGAAGATCCTATTAAATAGCTATAAAAGTGCTAAGAAAAGTGGCTAATAGAGAGAACGTTACGTAAGCCTCAGCTGTAATAACAATAATAGTCTTCCCAACAGAAAAGCACCTACCGCATGGAGAGCCTTATGTAAGCCCTGTAACAATAATATTATCCCATCCCTGCCCAGCCTCTTTTTAAAATCTGTTCAGTCATCATGAGCATCCCAGCCTGTGATTTAATTTCCACGTGGGCGTTACTGGCCGAAAACTCCATCATTAGAGACCTAGAGGAAGCTGGAGAGATGGGTCCTACTTAGGACGGGAAGACGGAATCTGATAAGCTGAATAGTTAATCGGATTCTTCAAGCTGGAAGCCTTTCGATTGGGACCCATTTAGTTTTCCAGACAGGGATTCGATTCCCGTCTCTCTTCCTGGAAAACCTGCGCCCGTTCGCCGTCCAGATCGTGGCGTCACAGAACTGCCGCCCGCCGAGGACCCGCCGGGTTCGGGTGGGGGCCGGTGGTGGGCCCCGTCGCTCTGCCTGAGAACGAATCTGCAGAGTCCACCGAAAGCCGTGCCTCGTCAGAACCCTGAATTTCACGCGCTCCTTTAGTGATGCGCGGGCCCAGGAAATACGTACCTGTAGCCACTTGCACGTGTTTTATCATTTACGGGCTACGCCTCACGCGTTTGCTAAAATAACGCATGTAAGTTATTCATCTTTCTCGGCTCTCGCTGTTCCGGGCGCTCTTTCCAAGGCTGAGCACTCGTCACGGCGTCAGCAGCCTCGGCGGACTCCGTGTCCGCTTTCCCGGGCGTGCAGAGCGAGGTCGGAAAGACGCGCCTCGCCCCTGCCCCGCCTGGACACGTCTGTGCGCCCGCTTGGCCCTGGGGCCGGCTCCCGGCTCACCTCGTCTGGTCTTGCGGATGCCGATACTTCTGTGCCTCGGGAGTCCCCCAAGTTCATCTCCAGCTGCTCCCCCCTGAACTTCGGATTTCTATCCAATGTGTTAACCCACCTCTTCACTTCGATGATTAATAAACATCTCAACGTAATATATTCCCCCCTCGACTCGGGTGGAGGGCAGCTTCCCCCTGCCCCGCGGCCGCTGAGACCACAGCCTTAGGGTCCCGCCGACCCTCCCGCCTCCTCCGTCCCCATATCTAAGCCCTCGCAGGTCGTGCGGACGCGCCCTGAACGGCGCCCGGGATCCGGCCACGTCTCGCCTCCGCCTGCGGGGCACCTGGTCTACCTGACTGGTCGCCGCTGTCGCCGGCCCAGATCCGGTTAACGCCCCCCAGCTGGGCTACAGGCTCCCATCTCGCCTTTTTTAAAATTTTTTTTATTTTCAACTCTGCCGTCGGAGCGATTCTGGTAAAAGGTGAGGCAGAACATACCGCTTTTCTGCTCAGAACCTTCCCCCGAACTTTTCACTGTAGACTCAAAGCCAAAGCCCTCGTGTGGGCCTGAGTCCCTCCGCCCGGGAGCCTGCCCCCGGAGCCCTCCTTGGTGTTGACTCGACTCTGCTCCCGCGGCACCTCTGGGCCCCTCCTGCCTGCCACCCGCGCTTCCGCCGTGACCCCAAACGCCCTCGCCGGAGCGCACCCGGCTCTCTTCCTAATTGTCTGTCAAGCTACTCAAATAGCGCCTTTTCCTCCCCCCGGACCATCCTGTTGAAATCACTCCCCACGTTTTCTTTCCCCCACCCCCTGCTTCACACCCCCCCCCCCCCGCACTTACCACCTTTAATTATAGTTCAGAATTTGCTGTGGACGTCGCTTAGTTTCTGACCTGCCTTCACTAGGATACGCGCTTCACGGGGATGTGATTTTATTCGCAACCAGATCTCCAATACCTAGAACGGTCGCCTGGTAAGCACACAGGAAACAAGCCTTTGGTTTAATCAACCAAGAAAAATAAATCAGCCAAACGGCAAAGCATCACCGATTTAATTGCACATTTATCACGGATTATATTGGTGTCAATATTTACATAATATTGTTGATAGTCGACCGTCTACCGGAATCTCTGTTTTCCTGTTCACGGTCTGGAATCAAACCGTAGACCCAACTGTGTAAGTTGTTGCTGAAATCCAGCCGCCCTGCCGGGGATCCTAAGTCCCGGCCCCCCTTATCTAGGGGTGTCACTGCCCAGTTCCTGTTGGAGGAGTTTCCAGGCCGGGATTTTAGGGGGCAGGTGTGGCTTCTCCCGACCCCCCCCATGCGAGCCCGGCCCAGAGGGGGACACTCCCACCCGACAGCCCCGGGGCCTGTTCCTTCCCGTGTGTTATTATTTACGTACTTGGGTGGCTCCGGACAGTCTGAGTTTTAGTTGGAAGCTTAGGGGCATTTATCTTCCTCTTTAAGGCGTCTTGGGAAAGAAATAAGCAAGTGTTAGGACCCGGCCTGAGAAGGTGGGCGCTGCGGTGTGAGCACCGGGAGGGCGCCTCCGCCTGGCTGTCCGTCTTTACTCATCTCACGTCTGTCTCGGGGAAATTTAAAAGCAGCAGCAGCAGGAGAAGAGAGGTGACAGGCGCGTGATCTCGAAAAGCGGTGCCCGTGTGTTAGGAAACCGCGGCTGGGAGGTAAAACCAAGAAAATCGATTCGATCTCTAAACTTGAGAGAAACAAGGTCTTGTCCAGAGATTTAGTATTTGTAACTGGAGCCCCCAGTGCCTCCCTCTTCCCGTCGATCTCCGATCATCTCGGGCTCCCTGGCTTTTGCAGTCACCCGGCCACCCTGGGCTTTGAGTTAGGAAATACTAGGACCTGAACGTTTTACTCCCTAGTTACTCAGGTTGTTTCCCTCAATTTAATTTCTATGACGTGTCTTGATTTGTTGGGGGCTGGGGGCCTTGCCTTTGGAACTGTGGAGTGTAGCAGGTGTAGATGGAAAAAAGTTGGGGGAAAAGAGGACATGGAGATAAAATAGCAGCAGAACAGTGGGGATGTGGAGCTTTCACTGACGGCCTGCCCTCCTAACACCCGCGCCCAGCCCAGCATATGAGCTGAGGGACTTGGGCGAGCACCCTGCCGCGTGAGCCAGAACCTGTCCTGGTGACCTGGGTGCACCATTTGCATACAGATGCAGGTTATCACACCTTCTTTCCCCGAGTTCCCTCTACATTCAGCATTTTCCCTTCTTTCCCCTCAAACTCCCAGTGGCTGGAAAACACAGCTCCAGGGGTCACTGCCGTTCATTCTGGCTCTTTGGGTTAAACACACAGCCACCAAATGGTCAAAATCAGGTTCCTTCTCTTTCACCTTCTCTGCCTTCAGATCCTTAACGAATTCCCAGATGATGGCATCTCCTTCATACTGACTCTATTTTACTCTGTTTACAATTCCTTGGGCTAGAATCACCTTGGGTTCCTGCAGATATGTCATCTCTCTGTTCAGAATTACCTAGTGACTCATCCTGTGCAGTCAAAACTCCTCAAAAACACCAGAGAGCCTCAGGACGCTATATTTAGTCTGCGTTTTTTTCTTTGTTCTTTTGGGGTCATCTTGGTTGAAGGGTCCCTTGCGCTCGTTTCCCCGGGGGCGGGACCTCGGATTGCTCTTCTTTCCCCCCTTGACTACGTTCCTTCCAGTCCCTGACGTCAGTCTTCTGTGGTAACCACGCCCCTCTCCGCCCAGACAGAATCTCTCTTTCATGCTGAACCTTCACACACTCTGGTGGAATCATTTCTTGTAACGAATGCATCCCTTGAAGTGAGGTTGAAGGTGAGCAATGGGTTGAGCTCTGGTTGAGAGCGGAAATGACGTTGTTCTGGGGAACTGGGAGGCGAACCCTGGAGGCCACTTGTTGGAGTAGCAGCATCACAGGATAATTGCTTCAAAGTCAGCTGAGTCCCTCAGTGCCCCCCCCCAGAGCTGTGCATACAGTGAGTCAGAAATACATGCTTTTTGTGTAAAGTGGCTGAGACTTCAGGTAAATCTATTTCCCCATCATGTCCCAGCCACCTGAGTAACGACCTTGGCTAATTAGACCAAGTAGTAATTAGCTCAATAGGATGAAGCTCCCGTTACAGGTGTAGCATTAACTGCGTGACGCCTCCGTTTGTCAGATAGTCAAATCGTTTCTAGAATTGTGGCAGCTTCCTCTACCAGCAGGGTCGGAAGGAACATTGACTGATACAAGTGACGGTGATTGTGCACAAGGTTTAGGTATCATATGGCCATGAATGACACATTGTTGCCAATAAAGGAATGGTTACACGGATGGTGTTTGAACAGTTGCAATTTTTAAAATTTTATTGTTAATAAGAGAGAGACTTCAATTTGTTCCCCTTTTGATGCACTCATTGGCTGCCTCTGGCATGCGCCCTGACTGGGATTGAACCCTCAACCTTGGCCTATCAGGAAGATGCTCCAACCAGCCGAGCTACCCGGCCAGGGCCACATTTGCAGTTTTAAGATGAGTAGCTCATGCACTGCCTAGAGTCTGTCCCATCCAGCTAATATGTTACTGTGTTTTGTATCGGTTTTATTTTCTCATGCCATACTTTTCTCACATTTGACCCAAGTTCTAAATAAGAATGTGTGATTAGCAGATGCTGCATCTCTTAGCGTGCTGTCTACTTTTCACTTGGGGGGAAAAAATGAAATCAACTCTCTTTTCTTTGATTCTTGGGGCTTAATTGGAACGGAGCTCTCATGCTCAAATTAAGGGGCTTTCACGGAACTATTCTGCCTCATTTAAGGAGAGAAGCCTTGTTAGCTGAGGCAGGGCGTTTGAGAATCCATAACTAAGAAAGCGTCCGTCACACAGCTGCAGAGCACAATAGGTATTTTGGTGAAGTTATATCTGTCTTCGGGATCTGCAGTGTGAGAAAAAAAGACAAAAATAGGATTGACTAAATAAAGACCAGCCGCTGGGTACCTACACCTGCCTTTTGCTTCTTACCTTTCCCAGGCAGGAATAAGCTACCAGGATTTTGGTCAATGGGGAAAAAAAAATCTCACCATATATTCAAAAACAATGGTCACATTAAATAGTTCTGTCAGCCGACTCTACAAAATATATCTGGTTCTCCTAGAAATATTTAATTACCATAGGAAGGGATCTGTCTGAAACTTGGAGCAATGGCATGATTTTGACAAGGTGTCTAACGGCATTTCGGGGCAATTTTGCATCAACTCCTATCTCAGTAACACACGCATGGGGGCAATTCTTAAAGGGAGATGCTCTGGTTATGATTTTAAAAGGTAGACGTTTAGTGCACACACGTGGGAGAGAAGGTGTCCTTGCAAGCAGGTCGCGCAGATCACTGGGTTAGGTCCCCCTAGGGGAAGCCGCCCCAGCAGAAACGCTGACGGTCATCTGACAGCGGGAAGAGCGCCCCGAGCCGCCTCCTTAAACCGTTTCAGAAAGTCACGCGGCCAGTGACCGCAAGCGGCGTGGGCGAACAGGACACGTGCGCGCACCTGGCAAAGCTTGTCCACACCTTAGCCCGCGTGTCTGGAGAGAAAGCGGGTTCCTGTATCGGAGGCTGGAGCTTCATCTTCTCTGCAGCCCCCTTTGTGGCCTTCGCTGTGTGACGAGAAGGGTTACAGGCGAACTTGGGTCCCTGTCTCACCTGGGACGGGAGCGGGACGTCTCGCTGGCGTTGCGGGTTCTCGAGGTCTCCTCCTCGGCCCGACTTCTCTCTCGGCCACGCGGCGCTTCTCCCAGCCGGCCGGGCACCGCCTTTGAGTTGGAGGCTCTGCCCTTCTGCGCGCTCTCCCTGTCCCTGGGGCCTATGTGACCGTCCACTTCCTCGGTGGGACTCTGCCCTGATGGCTTAGCAGCCGGCATCCTAGAAACTGTGGGGTGAGACAGGCTTCCTTACAGCCACCCCGAGGCGGGACGCTCCGGAGCGCGCCACGAGCCTGCCGAGGGGAAGGGGCTCGGCACTCACCAGGGCTGGGCCCGCGCATCTCAGCGAAACGCCGCCCCCGTCCAGGGGCTCGGGGAGGCGGAGAGAAAACATCAGAAGGCTCAAGATGAAAGGAGAGCGAGACAGAGACACGAGAAGGCTTCTGATTTCTCCACTGTTATAATTTTTGTCTTTAAAGGGCCCACTCTCCTGGTTCTAGCCTTTGTGGAAGAAGCTGTTCGCGTGCTGAGCGCGAGCCCCGCCCGACAACGGCGATCGGAGCAGGGTCGGGAAGCACGACCCCAGATCGGGCCTCGGTCACACCGGTGGCTCGTTTCCTGAGTGGGCCAAGGAGGGGCCGAGCCGAGGCAGCCGCTAGGGTTGTTTGTTGTAAGCAACTGGATTTTTCTGAATTTCTACTGATTCTATAAATATACCATCAGTTGGCAGGGAGAGAGGGGGCCGAAAGCCTAGCCTAATAAGGGAGGAACATGCAGACCCCCATCGAGATGAAAAGCAGGGGGCCTGGCCAGTGTGGCCCAGCTGGTTGGAGCATCGCCCGGTGCGCTGGAAGGTTTCCAGTCAGGGCATATACCCAGATTTCGGGTTCGATCCGCAGTCAGGATACACATGGGAGACAACCAATTGATGTTTCTCTCTCTCCCTCTCCCTGTCCCTTTCTCTCTCTAAAAAATAAAAATAAAAAATAAAAATAAATTTTAAAACTATTTTATAAAAGATGAAAGGCAGGGGACTATTCCGGGAAGAGCAAATTGTCCAGGTAAATTGCAACCTACTTATATACTCACTACACGCACAGAAAAGCCACCAGGATGACCTCAGAGTATTGGAGTGATGCAAATTGCCCGAAAAGGAGCCTTTTGTTCCCATGGCTCCCGGCCGTAAACAGACGGATGCTAATCCACCACATCTGGAACTGAGGGCCGGGCATTCTTCATCTCTGAGTCTTAGAAACCTTTCTGTGTTATGGCGAGAGTGAGCTGTGCTGGCTCCAGCCAGAGTTTCGTCTAGTAAATACACACGCTCAAGAACGCTCCTGATCGACTCCTGGAGTCTACTTAACACGCGGTCCTCAAAGTGTAGGCGCCAAGGACAGACCAGGACAGACCGGGGACATGGTCGGGGGTGGTCGGTCCCCCGGGACTGCAGGGAGAGCCAAGGGTGGAGACTGCGACACTATGTAGCCTTCTCCTCTTGAATCCCCTAATAAATATGTTTCTTTCCCATGTATTAAATTTAAACTTTGGCTTCAATTACCATAGCAAACGAATGTGGGCTCAGAGAGATATATCCAAAATGTAGCAAGTCAGACACCCCAGGGGCTAAAGAGTCCCTAGTAAATACATACACACACAGCATAAAAAGAGTTTCAATAAGATACAAACGCTGTGGCATCATATATCCTTTCTTGCATTGAGTAATTGGATAGTATATTAGAATATGTAACTTTAAAAAGCAGATATTTCAAATGCTCATCATGAGGCTCACATATATGTTTTACGAATGCCGTTACACAGTTCAGTTCATACACACATTGTTTTCCTCAGTGAAATAAATATTCAGATCACTGGGGCTGGGGACGTATTGTACAATCTTTAAATCATGACCTGGGTTCATGGCTCACCTGTAATTCTTTTCACAAATACCGTCCTTCCCTGGTATATTTTTGCTTTCTCGGTAACAAAAGTCATTGATGTGGTTCAAAACTAAGGGACCTTGCTTTTTAGATTTTTTCTTTCTGTGCACACAATGATCAGTGAAATCTTAGGGTCCAGCTCTTACATCGCCACATCTTAGAAATTAATGGGCATCATGTCCATTTAATAGGAGCAGGATGGGAGGGCCGGGAGGGGGCTGAGACCTCGCACTCGCACCGCACCCCCGGGGAAAGGAGAGCTGAGGCGGCCTGACCCTGGCCTCCCTCCGGGGCTGGACTCATTAGATGGCTCTCACCCCAGCCGGGCCGGACCCCACCTGCTTACCCTGGCGCAGACCTTGGCAGAGACGGGAGTCAGCCGATGTTGACAGTGCTTTTAATAATTCATCCCTTGAAACGTATTTCTGACTGCCTGCTCTGGGACAGACACTGTCCTGGAAACTGGAGAGGCCGTGGTGGTAACTGAGGAATTGGGGCGACAAAGTCACCTCCTCATGAAGTGTAGGTTCTAGTTAAGTCTGAATCACAGTCTTTGTTTCTCTGCGGAGTCAGAATGGAAATGTGGGAAACGAGCCGTGAGGAAAGGATGGTAAAGCAATCAGGAGAGTTTATCTGCAGAATGGGAAGGAAAGGCCTGTTTTCTAACATTCGCTCAGAACAGCAACCAAACCAGGAAATGCGAACTATAAAAAAAGTGTAGAAAACTGAGTCTGGCTTAAATGTCACACAATATCAGCAAATAAATAAAGCCTGGGCCTCTTTCAAAATAAAATAAACATTCCGGAAAAGGTACCGGATTGTTTATAAAACAGTACACAAAGAAAATGTAAACATTTACCTACGCAGCTGTACTTGACAAGAATCACACTTAAGTGGAAAATGAAATTTAGTAATATATAGGTACGATTGTACAGTTTATATTAGAACAGGTCTTGTTTTGTTATGAAGAAAGCGTGTAGCACAGCGTATATGTTTACCTCACAGATCCAGTGTCCGAAGAGCTCAGGCAAGGAAGGGCCTGGATGCAACATACACACTGCGGTCGACAAAATAAAGCGATTCGCTGTGGCCGGTGTGCTCGGTGGTTGACCAGCGACCCATGAACCTGGAGGTTCGGTTCCCGGTCAGGGCACATGCCCGGGTTGTGGGCTCCACACCCAGTAAGGGGCCTGCAGGAGGCAGCCATCAGTGACTCTCTCTCATCATTGATGTTTCTCTCTCTCCCTCTCCCTTCCTCTCTCTGAAATCAGTAGAAAAAAACATAATAAATTTTAAAAAAATAAGAAGGCGACTTTATGTGCGTGTTATACCATTCTGGCGACTGCTGGCTCTCCCAGCGCCGACACTGTCCTACTGGTCTTTCCATTTCGCATCCAAGACTGGCTTCCCCGGAGCGGCCCTCAGAGAAGCACTCCCCTGCAGGGTTCTGTTTCTTTTTTTAATTTATTGATTTGACAGAGAGAGAGACATCAATCTGTTGTTTCACTTGATGGTCTCCTTGGTTGCTCCTCGTATGTGCCCTGACTGGGAATCGAACCCAAAACCTTGGCGTATCGAGATGACGCTCTTACCAACCGAGCCACCTGGCCAGGGCCTGCAGGGTTCTTTTCTGTTGAGCATCCAAGTCGTAGTAGAAAGTGGGTATTTCTACTGGAACGGCCAAACCTCTTTCCACTTGCTCAGGATAAAACTCCAAGTAACTTTCATTTCTTCCCACGCTCGCGTCCCCTGTGTCACCCATCCTGGTTCAGCCCAGTGACCCACACTGTCTGGGGCACCACGTCTGCTGGGTACCTCAGTAGTTCCTGGGTCCACATTGCCACCCTTTTCCCCTGACATAAGCACTTGTGTTGAACCGAGTTTGGAAAAATGGCATATTTGCACTTCCAATTCATGGTTTGATTTCACCACCGTTAGCCATGACAGACATTTCCAAAGCCACCTGGAATTTCAAAGGAGGGTTTTTTGTTTATTTGGTCATTTCTCGGTTTGGCTTATATTTTATTTTTATTTTTTGCCATAGGTCTAACTAGATATAAAGTATACGGTTATAGTAATTTTTATAAGAACTGGAGTCTAACAAGCCCAAGTTTTCTGAATGGGAATCTCCCCATTATACCTGGGGTCCCCTGGCCTGGAGTTGACAGCAGAGAAAGGGGAACTGGGAGAGACTTTCCTACCTCCCTCCGGGGCCGGAGCACAGCGTTTAAGGAGCAGGGAGCCGCTTTTGTCTCCCAGGACGCCCCAGCCTCATCAGAGTCGCCCTAGGAAACTTGTTTTCAGAACTCCAACATTTGCCATTGGTGTCCTGCCCAGAGATTTTGATATATTGATACTAGGAGCTTTAGGTGGATTTGTGGAAGTATTTTTGTAACGTCTCTGTATCATAATTTGGAAAACAAAATTCATTTGAATGCAATTATCTTAAGGCCACCACGTTTGTGAGCTCAGTGGAATGGTTTTTTTCTTTGCTTAGTGCCTTAAAGGTTCACAGGAGTAGAAAAGCCATGTGAGATTTCTTGGTGCAATTTCTTGAAATATTGAAGTCTCGAATTTCAGAGCCGATATGAAAGGGAGCAAAGGAGGAATATATTGTGCTGATTAGAGGAGAAATTGGAAAGCCATGGGGCATTTCTGCTGTGGGGAAGGAGGCTGTGGCCGTGGGGACTGAAACCCCATGCAAATCACAGATGAAATTAATACATTGGAAAGGTTATCAGAGCAAAAGTGCTGAATCCTATAGTCCGTCGTCAGTAAATTAAATGCAAAATCACCCATTTCATTTGTGTGAGTTACCCATCGACTTCTAATGTATGGAATAATAAGAATGAATGCCACTCTAGGAGATAGAAATGAGATTTTTTATTTTCAAAAGAGAAAGAAAAAAAAATCTGCCAAGAAGTAAAGTTGATCCAGAGCCCAAACAACCATCTAGTTATAGTAATTTGTTGACTTCTAACAACAATCTTCTTTCTGGGTTTTCTTTGCCATTTTTTCATTCAAACCTAACTGAGAGAAAATGTATAGGGAGGAAACCATTGACATCCCCCCCAAACAGGGCTGGCTGTGACCTGGGAGCAGAGGTTCCCCCCTGGGGCTATGCGGCCACGAGAAGACTTGCCAGAGAGACACCTCTGCCCTCAGTTTCCCCTCCCTCTGCGCAGTGGAGGGAATAGCAAGCGGTTGTTTTTCCCCATGTGCTTCTCATTGACATGAAATCCTGAGCTGTAGGAAACTGATTTAACAGAAGAGGCCTTTGTGACAATATTTGGGTCAGCAGAATGGATTCAAATTCTGGAGCCTTAGTGAAAACCAGAGTCCGAGGATATGAGAACCCCAAGGAATTCAGGAGCTCGTCACTGTCCAGCTACTCATTTTGTGGGTAACGGGACGGACTTGGAGAGACGAGGCTCATCAGACTGTGCAGGTAGGAGCAGAGCCTGAACTGAAGGCCATGCTTTAAAGCCGGAGCTTCTGGCCTTTAATTAATTGCAAATTGAAGAGATCTCCATGGGAAAGGGACCTTTTTCTTACACGCACGCACACACACACACACACCACACACACTCCTAAGTTGCTTAGATACTATTTAGCACCGTGATCTCATATCTGGGGTGATTGGGATGAAACTACCCTGTAACAAAGGCTGCTCAAAGTCTTATTTTTCCTCTAAGTGATATTTATTCACCCCTGAGATAAAACGTGTTTAGTATCTCCCTTAGCTTGGGGGGTGGGACCTCAGCTTCAGAGAAAAGGGCTACAAAGTAGCACTGCCCTCTGCTCCCACACCCGAGGGATGCACCTGAGCAGCTCTGGAAAGTTACTTTGTTTATCTGGCAAAAGAAGTAAAGGGTAAAAACCCAAAAGGGCCTCACAGAGGATGAACAGTCGTAACTCTGTAACCTGTTTCCATAATGAACTGGTTTAAAGAGTGAAGGCGAATTCATTGGCGATGGACTCGGGTCACTTGGGGTTCTGTACGTCCCTGCTCACTTCTCTGGTGTGTGGCCCTTTGTTTTTTTTAAGTTTCACTTTTTGCCAATGAATTTTTGGCTGTCAGAGATACACAACGATTCCCTTTCCCACTGAGTTTACAAAGCTCAGTTTGACACATGATAGAATTAGCAAAATATGAGTCAGAAGGAACCATAGTAAGCACCAGAATTAAGCCCCCCCCGTTATTATAGGTGGGGAGACTGAGTCCTCCGGCTTGATAAAAACAACCAGGGATTAGAACCAGGCTTTCTGAAGCCTGTTTTAACTCAGGCTTTGTTTACCCAGACGCCTGGATGCAGGGATGGTTTGCTGAGTGGTAGGTGGGCTCTGGAGTCCAGGGTCTGGGATGAAATCCCGGCTCTGATTCTTTTCAATATTATCCAGGTGGAGCTACTCTTTCCGGGCCGTGGCTTCCTTGCCTGCATCACAGGAGCAAGATGGTCTCTAATCCACCGGCTTTGTGAGGGTGAGCAGGGTTAGCTCAGCGCCTGGCGCACACGCCAGCGTTAGCTCTTCCGCAGCGCCCTGGAAGGGGTGTGGGACTCGCTGCGTTTTAGCTCCCTGCCCAGCAGAAGCAGGGCCGCTGTGACGCAGACTCCCTTCCGTGCCGGTGCCCCAAGTCCTGGTGACCTGCCCGTGCTCATGGCAAAAAAGGGGGGCTTCAACCCCATGCTACTCTAAGGCAGCCAAAAGTTTATCCCACATGCATGGGAGGACTGCGTCCCGTCGCTTGGGTAACGTGCAGAGGACCACTTAGGAGAAACGGACCCTTGCCTCACTCGCTGAGGACGGTCGCGACAAGCGTGAGCAGAAACTGTTGCTGGTAGAGGCCCCGGGCGCAGCTGAGCCCAGAGCCGCTGTCTCCTGGCCCCGGGGCCCCGAGTGTCCGCTGGTGTCCGCGTAGCAGACAGCGTTGTGCGCCGGGCTGGAAGGTAACAAACGGGCGCTGCTGATGGACAGGGGCTGCTGGGGCTCCGGCTGCCGCGGGAGGCCTGTCACCCTCAGCGCCTCTCCTCCGCCCCCAGGGGCCGGTTCTCCAGGCAGAGCTCGCCTCCCGCCGCATCATCGGGAAACTCGGTGCTTAATTACTGAGATGCCTGGTCCCCACGTCTCAACTGTCGTCTGATTTTTCTTCCTTTTGGGTGACTTTCTTAAAAGAATGTCTCCGTTTTAATGAAGTAACTCTCATTAAAACTGCCCGCACTTTGGGAGTTTTTGTGCAACTATGTCTTCTTCCCTTTAAAATCCTCGCTCATGTGAGCTGCTGCGGCTTTAATGAAATTGTGCGTCTAACCACTGTCTACGGGATGCGAGGCCTTAACAAAGGCAGCAGGAAAAACACACGCGCGTGAAGTGGAAGCTGGAGATGCCAGTGAATTCTCTGCGTGATTTCTCAGGACACAGAATCTGTCTCTTGTTTCTGTTTGACGGAGAAAGAAACAATGCTAGAGAAAGTGGCGGTGGGTCCAGGAACGTGCTTCACGAGCCGGTCGGCTTGCTGGCTCATCTGGATCAAATGAGAAGTAGGTTCTGCACCCAAAATGAGGCTCTTTTTTTAATAATTCTAATATTAAGCATAATCATGAGATGGGAGCACTACCGACATTGCCAGGTGTTCCTTAGAGACACGTGTTGTTGTTAGAGGTGAGTTTTATCCGTGGACCTGTCCCTGCCCCTCGGTTCGTGACCACAGATGAGCGAGGGGACCGGAGTGGAGGTTTCACTCTCCCAGGCTGAGAAGGAAGAGCCCTCGGGGGCGAGTCCCCCGGCCGGCGGGCGCCCCAGGTTGAGGCCGCGCCCTGGGGCCCCGGCTGGGTTCTGGGCTCCGTCCTCAGCTCCCTCGCTTACCAGGAACTGGGCTCACGCTTGGCTTAGCAGTCGGGTCTCTTCTGTAAATGCATTTTTAAGTGTCTATTACCTTTATCCTGCTTGCTTTTCCCGGCGCGTGGTCCCTGTTTAATTTCCCACTAGGTCCTGCCTGCTAAGGGTAAATCCCTGGGTGTGTCGAGCCTCCGTGAGTGGTAATAACCGCAGGACCACAGCCGTCCCCAACCACAGAGTGTGACACGACTGACTCCCTTCTCATCACTCCCTCCGTGGCCGTGCGGGCTGAGCGTGGCCGGGAGCCGGGGGCGGTTCAGATGGGCCCTGCACACGGGTCCCTTCCCCCCACACCTACAGGGTCCCACAGGCCTCCCACGTGTCCTCCAGCCCATCTCTCAGTGAGACAGTGGACACGTCATTCGCACTGTGAGCTCGTTCCAGCTCTTGTGATTAATTTTGTTGCTGTTAATATTCATTTTTTACATTGATTTTTTTAGAGTGGAAGGGAGGGAGGCGAGGGGGAGAGAGAGAGAGAGAGAGAAATATCGATGTGAGAGAGACACATCGATTGGTTGCCTCCCGCATGAGCCTCGACCAGGCCGGGATCAAACTTGCAACCCAGAAATTGAACCCAGGACCCTTCAATGCGCGGGCCGATGCTCTAACCGCTGAGCCACGCCGGCCGAGGCTTGTGGTGAAATATTTGACGTGTTTACAGTCTCCCACATCACCAGACAAAAAAATGCACGTGGCCCAGAGCGACAGTTTCCCGTATGTGCTCTGAGCAGGAAAACAAAGTGAGTTTCTCAGCATTGAATGAGAGGCGGGAAGAAGCAGGGTCCCTGTCGAAGGCGCAGGATCAGCAGCCCGGGCGACGGCACCTGTAGCCGCGGGGCCGCGGGACGTAGCTGCACTCGGCGCGGCGGGAGAGGAAATTGAGCCGCATCCGTCAGAGAGTCAGGAACATTTCCATCTCTCGCTGGTTGTTAGGGAGCAGGAGGCGTGTGCTGGAAACACTAATTCTAATTATTCCTGTAAGTGGGAGAGTTTGCGGGAGGACGTGTGGGTCTCGCCGTCGGGGGGCTGTGAGCCGGTCGTTTGAATGAGGGCCGCGGTTTCCCCTGGGCCGCTCCTGGTGCTTCGCCTCCTCCTGCTGACTCAGGGCCCTCGCGCTCCCCACCGATTATCAAAATGCTACATTCCTATGAAAACCCCATTTTTTAGTGATGACCAAATATACGTTGGTAACGACATTAGGAAAACTATCTTTGCTTAACGTGAACTTTGGGCGTGTGGCAAAGCGACCCAAACGCATCCATCTCCTTTGGCTGGAGATGGTTTTAAAAAGCCTGCAGATCCTCCTGGCGCCCTTACAGGGGGATTTGATGTGCGTTTCAGGAGACAATCTAAGTTTTCACAGCTATAAAAAATGAATACTGTTTCCATTACTCCACACAGCAAATAATGTATAATTCATGGTTTTTCATTAACATGCAAATGTGAAATAGTGTCTTCTGTGTTTGCATCTACTAATAATCTATTAAATATTTAGGAGCATAGTAAAGAACACTGAAAATATTTGGTCTGGGTACTTGGAAGTCGTTTTTTCCCTTCATTTTTTTTATTCATCCATATATTTACACATGTAAAAATGTAGGAGCAGCCGACAAGCAAATAATCAACGCAGTATCTGGCATTTGTAAAATAAGACAATAGCACTAATGTTTATGCCGTTCTTGGTACTTTTAACAGCATTTTTACACCGAGCATCTCAACCGACCGTGGCAACAACCACGTGAGGCTGACACTGTCCCCACTTCATAGATTTCATAGATCCAAAAGACAAGACAGTCATTGACTGGCTTTTGGGAGGGTAAATATTTGGCCACCCAGCCAGGACAACATCCCCGGGGCATTGATTTATAACTCGGTGCCCCTCAGGAGCCCAGTAGGACCTCAGGTAGAGCATCAAGTTCCACGCTGGTCATTCTGTTTGGCCAAGACTTTTGGTAACTGCTCACGCTGGCCGAGGGACCTGGAACCTTCGGTCCTCTTTGCAGGTGCCCAGGCTCTTCGTTGGTTCTACAAGTATTAGTCGAACAACCCAGTGCTCCCGGCGCTCGGCATTATTCCAGGGGTCTGATGGGAACGAGAGATGAGTCAGACCCAGGCCTGGCCTGGCCTGAGTTTCCCTTTCGACTGTCTCAGCTTGTGGTGATTTACACACCTCCACAGCCAGGTCACACCTCAGGTCCCATTTCCAAGTTCCGAGCATCGGCGGCGCGGCCACAGGGCTCTCCAATCTGATGCTTTATTTGATTTTCGCGTGTTTGTTTTCGTGGAAGAGTAGGAAGGGGGGAGGCAGGGAGGGGCACGTTTGAGCTGCTGTCTGGCAGACACAGTTCTAAAAAGCACGGAGCCGGAGCTGCCCCCCGCGTTTATTCTCTGACTCTTCCTTGTAGAGCTGGGAACAGTCAAGGTCTGGACATGAGTCGATAGGAGGTTTGTGGTTTTATGATAAGCGTATCAGCCAGGGGACAGAAAAAACCCACTGACGGCTGCGATGGTTCTTGGAAGCAGACATCCTTCAATAACCTGGCCCCCCACAGCTCCAGGCGCCGCCGCAGAGCGGGGTCGGGGCCGGCGGCCGGCTGAAGCCCTCTGAGCCCCGTGACATCTCTCTCTGTGGATCGTGCCTGACAGCCGTTACATCCAACCGCAGGTGCGGGGAGCCCGTTTCCCCCTCTGACGTGATACTGTTGCTACTCCGGAGGCCCAGCCTTGTGCTCTGGCAGCTGAAAAAGATACTGTGTAAAAGCCGAAAGAATACAGACGCAGGACTGGCAACACTGTGGCCGTTTCAGCCGCCCGCTGACGAAGCAGTAATTGTATCCGCGCAAAGCCCCTAGCTCGCCGCAGGACGGTGTCTCAGAGCGAGGGTGCCTTTAAATAACAGTGGAAATGCCAAAAAAATAATCATAATGATCCATTTCGTGGAGATTTCTGTAATGTTGGCATGCGGAGTTGGATGCTACCCAACTCGGATCTTTGTTATAACAGTAAGTACTCATCCCTCTCACGGAAAAACTCACTGCCTATCGATTGACCCGTTGAGTGAAATTTTGTCATCGAGCCACGGGGCCGGGTTGACTATAAGCATCTGATAAAAGAAAGTCAGGGACCTGTATTTAGCGTGGATCAGGTAGACGGCTTCCCAACGTTGGCGAATTTCCCTCACGCCCGCTGAACTGCTTATAATTCACCAAGAAATGCTGGAGGAAGAGAAATCCTCCAGGTACTGTGGAGAAAGTTAAAGAAGGGAAAAACATAATTTCTGCATTCGCTAGGCATTCTTGGAGAAACTAAGTTTATTTTTAAGACTAGTATAGAAATATGCAGGAAAACAGGAAGAAACAAGAATTAGGGGGGGTGATCTAAATGACAAATAATTTTAATATGGGAAGCTAGCACCTTAATAGTTTACAGAGAATATTGGACTTCATCTCATTTAATAGTGAAAATGGTACGGTGACATTTCTTACAGCCAACAGCATTGCTCCCAGCAGATCCGGGACCGTAATCGCGTCTCCTCCCCGCCAGCCTCCCCGGAGCACCGAGTCCTGTTCATTCCCTCCTTTTCTGCGTGTGAGCTGCAGGGTGAACTCAGAAAAGTTCTGTAGGAAAATGCTCTCGACCTTTGGTGACAGGAGGTGAACGCCTTTGGCCTCGAACACCAGCCATCATTCCGTCCCCGGCATTGTTAGCCCTGGGACGGGAACCTCCCTACCGGCCCTTGTGACAAAGATGAGTCCGGAGAGTCGGGGGTTATTGTTGTCCAGGGTCCCATGAGAAAAGCAGAAGACACCTGGCTGCTTGGCGTCAGCGGTTCAAGGACGGCCTCGAGGTGGAGGGACTGTCCCCGTCCGCAGGAGAGACCCTGTGCGGGCGGCCTCCGCGCCCCTGCGTGGAGGGAGGGGACCATCGCGTGTTCTCAGTCGCCGTCTCATCCCTTTGCCAGATGTATCACCACAGTCGTCAAGCAAAAGAAACGGACCTGTGTCCAAGACACTGCGGGAGGACAGGTCCCCGGCCAGGGCGAGGCCGCGCTCTGCCCGACCCATTTCTGTTTGGCTCTTTCTCGACGCCGAGGTGGTTCTCGGCGCCGCAGACACTCACCACGGACACGCTCCTGTGTCTGTTCTCGCTGACCAGAAGCATTCTCTAACCTGTTCTTTTCTAAGCAGAAAGTCATGTTTAGTTTAGTTTTGTTTGATCGCCCTGATAGGTGATCCCTCACCCACAAAATACGAAATAGTTTACATTTTGACTTTCCTTTATACTTCATTATTCTGAGCGTGTGTCGTTCTGAGAGGGAAAATGAATCATTACACAGCACCGCATTGGAATAGTTTAGCAACATTAACCAGTTATCTCAAAATGTTATTATAAATTGAAATTTTATGTGACCATTTACAAAAGAACTATGCGTTTAAAGCTACTAACAGGAGGAACTGTATTGAGGTCTGCTGTCTTCCCATTAGCAACGTTTTCTAATTCTGGAAATTAATAGGCTTAGGAAATAGGCTAAAATTTTACCCCCTTTTAAGAAACATAACAATAAATATGTAAAAAACTTAATCACAGTTCATCTGATTAGCTAAGCGGAATGTTTTAATATTATTTGTGGTTTCATGACTTGTAACGCAATTTGAGGTAAAACCGGTCGGTTTGTTTAAAATCCAGTTGTTTTTGGTTCTGGCTTTTTTTATTATTATTTTAAATTTTCCCCCGGTACTGTAGCAACACCCCTTTCATCTGAGGCATATTTCAACCCTCCTTCCCCCGTGGTGATGCTTCAGGAAAAGGGCTCCTGTCATGCAGACGACAAATACACAAGGAGTAAAGTGGAAATTCCACGTGCGCCTCATTGATGCGATCGATGTAGACACGCCGAGCGGTGAACCGGGCCTGGAACGCGTCTCAGAGAAAAGCAAATAGAAGTAGGAGGCCCGACGAGGCCGCTCGGCCCCGCAGGCGTTAAGCAGCTCGGGCTGGTTCTCCGGGTCCACCCGGCGGCGGTGAGGCCGGGCAGCCCGTCCGTTCTGCGTGTCCCTGGGGACGAGAGTTGGGAATGAAGGCTGGGAATTATTTCATCAGCAGGACGGCGCCTCCTGTGCCTGGAAGGGGAACGATGGCAGGAGTCCACCTGGTGGTGGCTCTGAGCACAGAGGTGGCAGCGAAGACCCAGCGCAGAGCCGCCTGATCACCCCTTAAACACATTTCCTTCCACTCATTCAAGAAGCACCGCGTGCCCACCAGGGTCGGTCGCCACGCCAGGCGCTGGGAACACAGACACGACCACTGAACGTCTCCACGATCCCACGCGGCGCTTATGTCCACGGGGGATTCGGGAAAATCTCCGATTCTAATGGAGGTGCTCCGGACACAGGAGCTGTGACGGGGCAGGAGGCAGGTCACGCAGGAGCGGGTGTGCCAGGCGCGAGCTCTGTGCCCACAGCCACCAGCGGCCAGGGGTGACTTTAGGGTGCCGAGCCACATGGGTGGGTTCCTGAATCGAGGTCGGGCACTCACAACGCATGTCCCTCAGTCACGGGTCTACTTCGGTGCCGCCGAGGGGATTTCGTTTTCCTGGGCGGTGAGCGTGAGAGCAACAGGCGGGTGGGGAAGCCTCGCCCCCAACTCACTAGGGGGCCCCGGACGGGAACCTCAGTGTCTCCGGAGTCGTCGCCTTCGTTGTAAGTGGAGATGTTGGCGGCATCACCTTTAAGTCCCTTTGGTGGGAAACTTCTATGGTCTCTCTTCATTTTCAATGCTGCCACGTTATAAATACAACTCACAAGGCTTCTCCGGCCCTCTGTTCATACTGGAGAGAGAGACACACAGACAGAGGCAGAGAGAGATTTGGGGGTGAGGGAGACAGAGAGACCCCATGAGTCACATAACTAACACAAGCAATCACCAAGTTGGATTTGGTGACATAACCCACTTGACGAGGCGTTCTTGGAGGCAGAGTCCTGGTTATACAATCCCACGGCGTGCGGGCTTGTGGCAGAAGCCCCAAGAGGAGGGGACACATGGGAGGACAGTGATTAATTCCCACACCTCCCACCGCAGCAGGCGTCCAGCACTGTAGAATAAGAATAAACGTGGAGCCTAAGTCCGTCTGTGGATGTTGTGTTTTGACTGCAGTGGGCCAATAAATTTTACCATCCCTGCCAGCCCAACTTTTACTTTAAAAAAAAAAAGTCAAGTAAAACATTCACAATTCCAGCTCTGTGCTGGTTTCAGTTTTTAACAGATAGAGGAGGGATGGGGGAGTACAAAGACATATGTAGTTTATTTAAATAGAGCTGACGGTTTATCTGATTGGGATGAAGTCGCCTGTTCGCGAGGACAATGCGAGGCCCGGGCGCCGGGCCTGTGGGGGGCACTGCGGGCTCTGGCTCGGCTCTGACGGGAGCCTTCCGAGGCTCCCACCCGGGAAGATAACCACTTCACATTCATCATAAAAGGCTTTCTGGAAAGTTAGGATCTTTGCTTTTTAAAGGACAGTTTCAAAAGGGGTCTACGCGGCCCTTCGTCTATGACGCGATCCGTAATTCACATGGAAACAAGGCTATTGTCCCGGGAAGGGGCTCACACTGTAAAAGCAAAGGAGGGGAAAACGAGACGCCTTTGAATAGGTGTCCAGGTCGGCAGGACGGAGAACCTCCGAACGCCAGGACTGACTCATCTGTTAGTCACAGGGTCCCACCCACACCGAGGCCAAGGTGAGCTGGCGTGGGGACAGTGGACCAGCGAAGCCCAACCCCCCTCCTCCTGCCCGTCTAGGGGGCTCGTACACGTGAACGGCAAACGCAGGGGCAGGGCGTGTGCAGTCATGGGCACGGTTTTCCGTCTCTCACTGCATACGTGTGTTTCAGCATCCACACCGAGGCCCAGAAGGTCACACACCTGGCAGGCGCGTCGCCCCACGCGGAGGCCGCTTTTCTTGGCAGCCGTAGGAACTGTGTGCCGGTATTTCCCACAGCTCCTCACATCCCTCATTTTAAATTGTCAGCGTCCTGAGTTCCCTTTGTTCTGTTAAGACTCATTCTGCTGCGTGGTTCTGGGACAACGCGGGCGTCGCCTGATTTCTCTGGCCTTCGCTTCCCCTGTGGCACAATGAATAAGATGAAACTGTCTCTAAATTCCTTTTTGGCTCACACGCGCTCTAATATATTTCTAAGTCCTTTTAAAATAAGTTATTCCTTTTACCAAAAAAAAAAAAAAAATTTTTTTAACAAATCCTTGAGCTTGTCTGTGGTGAATATCAAATTAGCTCGCTCCTCCCAGCGCCCAGGCAAGTGAGGCGTCTGCAGCGCCCCCTCCTGGCCGGGACAGGAAGTTGAGGTCTCCGTAGATTCCCATCTCCGGCTCCTCGCGGTTCTGCTGAGCACCGGGGCTCAGGAGCGCTGGAGTCGCATCCCGTACCTGGGACCCTTTTAATGAAAAGCCTTTGCGCCCTCCCGCAGCTCCTCTGAGTTCCTGATGGGCCGGCCAGGTCTCCGTGAACTCGGGGAGCTCCCGCGTGTGCCGCCAGGAGGCAGGGGTTTAAGCCAGACGACACTATCTCACGAATATGAAGCATAAAACCCTCCGTGTACGAGGTGTTGCCTGGAACAGGAAGGGCAAAGGGATTCAAGTTCAAAAGCGGCCCCAGGGAAATGAGAAGCACCACAGAGCTGTCTTCGCGAAGCCCCGCGTCCGTCTACTTGACCGTAGATTTTAAAACTCAGACGAGCGCCACACGTTGACCAGGCTTCACAGGCTTTAAGAAAAGTCAGAGCCACTTAGATTGAAAAATAGGATTCGGGATGTAAATTATTCACAGTTCATTAGGCTAAGACAAGCGTTTCTCAAACATTTCTCTGTGCTTCGGGAAAGTGACATATTGAACTCTATTTTACTGTGAGGCTCAGAATGGCAATTAACAGTCTTAAGCTGCATATAAAACCCACTATGAACTGCGTTTACAAGAAAATTGTGTGAGAATCAAATTATGTTAACTTTGGCTTGAAGAACTAAGAAATAATTGCCAATAAGTATTCATGTATAGGCCCGATTTTTTGGAAACAAGCTATTTTAATTACTACTAGTGTCAGGAGTACGTGAGGGTGACTTTATTAGATTTAATGTGTTTAGTGGAGCTGCCTGACTGTAGCTGCTGTTCTCCACCAGACAGTTTATTTTAGATTCGCGTTGTGCGTCGCAGACCAGCGCCGTGAGGAAACTGTATTGTCAGTGAATCTCTCACTCTCCGGTACTTTTTAAAACTTCAGCTACAAAATATAGAGCTGAATGATGAATCGCGTGGTATTATTACTTAAAGCCGAGAGCCTCAGCCCTGGCCGGGCGGCCCAGTTGGTTAGAGCGTCATCCGGGTACGTGGAGGTGGCTCGTTCCATCCCCGGTCCGGGCACCTACAAGAAGCAGCCAGTGACGCATCGGTAAGTGGAACAACAGGTCGATCTCTCTCTTTCTTTCTAAATCCACCAATAAAAATAAAATAAAAATCAATAAATAAAATTTTTAAAAAATAAATAAAGCTGTGGAGCCTCTACTGATACCAGGAAGAAGCCGATGAAGGGATTTCAAGGCCGTGAGCTCGCCCCTACATTTGAATTAGCGATGCCTTCCTGTGGGTTTCTGCCCACACTCTCTGCTTGAACACAGCGTCCAGTCGTTCGGAACCTCCTAGTTCTTCACGCGTCTCCCCTTAAAGGCCCTCCCCCCTCCGCTGCAAACAAACAGTCAGGAAATGTCTCTAAGAAAAATGAAATAAAAACCAAAGTGTACACCGAGCTACGGACAGCAAACACAATAAGCTAGGAGCTCTTCCCCCCTAAAGAGGCCGTCACTCTCGGGGGCGAGCAGATTGGAAATTCAGCGTCTCCGAGGTTGGCGAGGGCGGATGTGTTCGCCCCCTCTAAACGTTGCCCGCGTCCCACTCGGGGCTGTCGTCCCTCCTCGGTCCTCGTGAGCCCCCTTCACCCCGAACACCTCAGGGCTGGGCAAACACAGACCCAGATCAACACAGCTCCCCGCAGCTGTGAACTGGGCGAAACCCAGAGGAGACTTTGCACGTGAACGTCGTGTGATGTAGCGAGTTTCCGTGGACTGTTAATTTTCAGTTATTATTTACAACGAAAGCCCTTTCGGATGGTCTGGGGGGGGGTGTCGGAACCTGAAATAGAAGTGAACCGGTTATGAAAATAGATCTGCAGAAAGGAGAGAAATATTCTGATCTCACCTTCATCATTTCCGGTGAGCAGGTCAAGCATCAGTCTGCAGTCTTAACACTTGGCCTCGTAAATTTGTCAAGAGCAAAGTATAGTTATTTTAATAGTCCGTGTTGGTGGAGCATCGTGGATTTAATTAAGAGACAACGAGGATATGAAATACGACACAAAAGCACAGGACTTAATGGAGAAATGTTTTACTGCGGATTTAAATCAGGGCGCAGACTTGATGATCCTCGCTCAGAAATCCTGCTTAAATTTAATTAATACAGAGACCAGCGCACACTGTTCATATGGGGGGGGGGGGGGCTGGGACCTAAAGAACATTAGTGATTTAAGATTCTCTAAGTACCCTGCTTATTTACAAGGTTATGTGAACACAGGTTATTAATAGCTTATTGTTTTGAGTTTTATGAGATATTTAGAATGTAAGCTGTATAAAAGTCTCTTAAAACATTATTTCTCGCCTTCTGTGGTGAGTCCCCGCTTCCTTCTCAGCAAAAACACCGAGTGGGAAGCGAGGCCTCCGGGTCGGGCCTGGCTCTGCCCTGCCCAAGGGAGCACGGGGGTCATTTCCTGAGCGTGTCCATGCACCTGGGCGCGCGCAGAGGACGGGCGAATAGTAGATTTCTTCATATTTCACGAATTATTTCTTTTTATGTTATTTTTTTCATTAGACGGCTGAGGTGGGAAATCTGGCATCTGTCCTGTCTACACCTTTATTATTGTCACAGAGGGAAACCAGCACCGAGAACTTCGTAGGCCTATTGAAAAGATACAGCCCTCCTTACTTTTAAGAACCAGGAGGACGCAGGAGGGAGAACCTCCTGCCATTCCCTTCTCCCTAAGGGGCTCCGCCAAGCCGCGCCCGGACCCGGTTTCCGGCCTTCACGCAGGTTCCGATTCCCCGCTTTGTTTTTCCTGCTTAACTCGTCTCAGATTTGTCTTGTCCTTAAGGCTGATTTTAAGGGACTCCGCGAAGATGGTGGTAAGTTCTCTCGGGGTCGTTGTCATCGGCAGCCTCCGGTTTTGTGAATGTGTCGCGTCCAAGCTCTCCCAGCATTTCCTTAACGCGCCCTTTGCCAGGTGCCCTTTTGAGGAGGACCCGCAGCATCTCGAGCTTCACCTGGAACATTAGCCACTCTGAGTGTTTACTTGCCCGGCTGGCATGACTCTCCGGCTGGGCATCAGCCTAGGACCCAGGAGGTCGCGGCTCGTTCCGGTCGGGGCCCAGGCCCGGCTTCCAGGCTCCATCCCCAGCGGGGGGCCCGCGGGAGGCAGCGAATCGCTGGCTCGCTCTCGTCATGGATGTTTCTCTCTCCCTCCCTCTCCCTTCCTCTCTGTGAAAACTATAAAAATATATATATATAAAGAAGAGTGTTTGCTTATGTCATGCGGCTGTCTACTCGGGAATGGTCTATATCTTACCTTCTGCTAATTGTCATTTTCTCTAATAAATCTGAAAAAACGCACCCATTCACTTGCACTTCTTTTTTCCTGCAGTGAACCCAGCTGTGCTTGATGTCCGCTCGCTGGAAGCGCCTCTGCTCGTTTCAGGGCCTCTCTTCTTTCCTTACCGTTGTTTCTTTGCTGGTGCACTGACTTGGTGGGGAAAGACTGGGTTATTTCTTCTTTCCTTTCTATCTTTTTGAAATCTCTCCTTGGTATATGTATCTTTAGACTGTGCTTTACAATTCGCAGATGTGGGCATTCCGTTTTATTTTTTAAAATTAGAAGATGGTCTTTGTGTGGCTTCATAAATAATAGCCACGTTCAAACCTCTGGCATCCCGTGAGCTTATCTAAGATCCAAATGCCACTAGATATGTCGTTTTCAGTGTTGATTTGGGCAGCTTTTTGAGATCTTGATTAGGATAACCTTTAAGAGGTGGGTCGTTTTCAAAGGCAGTTAAACCGTAGTTGTTATTCACCAGTCATTACTTTAAAAAATACTCATTGTAGTGAGACTTCAGTGACGAGCCAGTGTTAGCAGAAGTCACCTTCCTGGCATGAAGCCGCCAGAAACCAGTTATTCTGCACCATAAATATTGAATCAAAATGTAAAGCGATACAGAGTATTGATGAATATTTTTAAGTGATCTAAACATTTACAAGACAATTAGCAAATGCTTACAATTCTGGGTTTTTTTATTACAAAAAGAGTTGTAAAGTATGTTTTAAAAACGCATCGATCAGCCCTGGCCGGTGTGGCTCAGGTGGTTGGGCGCCGTGCTGTGCTCTGAAAGGCCACGGGTTCTGTTTCGGGTCGGGGCACATGCCCAGGTTTCGGGCGAGAGACCTGGTAGGGGGCATGCGGAGGCAGCCAGTCGATGTTCCTCTCGCGCATCGATGTTCCTCTCTCTCCCCCTCCCTTCCCCTCTCTCTAAAAATCAATAAAAAAATCTCTGCCCGGCTGGCATGGCTCAGCAGCTGACCGCTGACCTATGAACCAGGAGACTGGGGTTCGATTCCCGGTCAGGGCACAGGCCCGGGTTTCGGGCTCCATCCCCAGCGGGGGGCGAACAGGAGGCAGCCGGTCAGTGACTCTCATCACTGATGTTTCTCTCTCTCTCCCTCTCCCTTCCTCTCTCTGAAAGCAATAAAGACATATGTTTTTTAAAAAATAAAAAGCAATAAAAAAATCTCTCAAATGCATCGACCAGAGGTGCGACTCTCCTCTCATATGACCTGTTGTAGAAAACCGGCCACGCCCTGCGTCTCTCAGCGGCCAGTCACCATCTTCTGCATCTGCACAAACTGTGTAAAAAGTTCAATATGTTGTTGTTTTATTTCTTCATTTTTTTGAGTCACCATGGATCTGTTTTCCTCATCTATGAAGTGCAAATAACAACAGTATTTATCTCACAGGATCGTGTGAGAATCCAATGAAGTAATCAGAACCGCCCTCGGCACCCAGCGGCGAAGCGCAGGGACGCGCTCTCCGCGCCCTGGAGCCGGTCGGCGCTCGCCGGAGTTTCTTTAGGTGCCTCCTCGGGGGGCTAATGTGTGAGAACCGTGAGCGTGGAGGGGAAATGGTGAGCTTTTGAACCAACAGATTCAGGTTTGACTCCCGACGCCTCTCTGTGCACCGACTTTTCATAATAGAGTTTAGATCCTGCCACCGACGCCAGGCTGAAACTGTGCAGCGGGACGGTCGCTCCGTCGCAGCCGCCGGCCTCCCCGCTTGATTTTCTCGGGTGCCCTCTCTTTCTCAGGGCGACCTTTCCGTTTGAGTTCTGAGACCAAACACTCTGCATGGCTCCCTTCTTGTCTCTCGGTCGCACCCCCTCTGTCTTTGTTATTTACGAACTAACTTGCTGTGGGGAAATCAACCCCCTGAGCCTCAGTCTCTTTACTTGTTAAACAATCAAACCACCACCGATGACAAAATCACGTCCTAGATTCGTTGAAGATTAAATGAGATAACACAGGACAAGGACTGCGCCTGTCGCACGGCTGGGACTCAATAAATGTGAACAGCTGGAGTCAGAGCTGAGCTGGAGAAACACGAGGTGCTGCTGGGACCCGCGGGGGAACCGGGAGTAAGAGGCTGAGAGGTCGGGCTCAAGGCCTCCTGAGTGACCCCGCCCTCCGGCCGGCCGAGCGCTGCCGAAGGGTGAAGGAAAATCAGCCAAAAGGAAGATTTCTGTAGAACAGACTCAATTAGTATTTTAACTAAGCTGACCAGTCAAAGTCATCCAGTGGCGGGTTGATCTGCCTAAACAACCCGTTGGCCTAGGGTTATCATTTACCTGATTTGTTAGTCCATAATTTTTTCATGTAAAACCACTACATTCGTTCCCTCCTGATTTACATTTTCAGATTTGGATTCATAGAATCACTTCCCTGTGAAAAGAAAATGATATGAACTGTAATATTACATTTAACTGGATATAAAAATAGCTGTTTTAAACAACCGAATACATTAAATTGGGTGGATGGATAATAGTGGAAATTGCTTTACAAAGAACATTTTCATCTCCAGCCATTATCAGCTACTGGGAGCTTTCTCGCACTGCATTTTAAGTAATAATCATACAAAGAATTGCGAGGAAATGTTTATACGGTGTTCTGTGCTCCTTTCCACAGGTAGTGGAGCAAAATGTCCCCATTACCGTTGAGAGCGGTGCAGAAATAACTTCCTCCTTGGTTCTCCTGCGCGGCGGGCCTGCTGATCCCCCGCGACCTCGCCGCGGGTCACTTCTAACGCTCCGCAGCCGCAGGCTCGGGGTCACTTTTTTATTAGTACCTGGGACTGTTCAGGAACTTGAGGTGTATTTAGAAGCACAAAATACTTCAAATGACGTTTAGCGTCTGTTCATTATACAACCAGTCCAGACAGTTTCGGAAGGCCTGCCGTCAAACTCAGCCTAACGAGCTCTGCATCACCCGGTCACTAAGCCTCTTAAAGCTGCAGGAGCAGAGCACCCATCCCGACCGGCTTGAAGGAAACAAGGAATTTGTTTTCCTAACTGAGAGGTATCAGAGTGACTCATTTCGGGTGAGGCTTGATCTAGCGACTTAATTAGACTTTAAGTGGATGCTCTATTCTGCCTGAAAACAGGCTGACAGAAAGCGCTTCGCGTCATTTTAATTTTCCAAATGATCCATAATAAACACCTATATGGACTGTTTCTAAGCAAAAGCACCAACTGGGACCAATAATCCCAGAGGAGACACTGGTATTCTGGGCCCTGCCCTTGGCTAACACCTGCACAGGTGCGCCCCGAGCAGAGTGGGCACAGGCCTGTCAGCCTCCTGTCCCATTCAAAGGGCTCCCTGAGAACTACTTTATACTTGCTCAGTTCGAACAGAATATGGTAATGGCTTAAGGCTTATGGATATTAAGACTCCCTCCCTCCCTTCCTTCCTCCATCCCTTCCTTCCCCTCTCTCTCTAAAATCAGTAAATAAAAATCCCTTAAACACGTGGTGCGCACTGGACAGCAGTGGGAGAGGCGGACTCTGCGTCCAGTCAGCAGAACGCCTGATCCTCAGCAAAGAAGAAGCTGCTGGGTTACAATGTAGGGAATTCTAAAGCATTACGTCGTGTATTAGAAAGCGAGAAAGCTGTATAAACGTGAACTCTTTTGTGTATGAAAATAAAACTGCATGTTTCAGGCCGTATATTAAACACATTATGCTTGGGGCCCACGGCTGGTAAAGGTGAGTGTGGATCGTGGGAGATGGAATAAGTAAGTTAGACGGACCTGCAGACAGCGCTAACAATGTGCAGAACACTGAGGCGCGAGGCAGAGGAGGCTCGGGCCACTGAGATTCAGTGAAGCATGCCCATGGGCACACACACACTCACACACACATGCACACGCACTCACATGTGTGCACACATACAATCACGCACAGTCACATACCTATACACACATGCACACCCACATGCATGTGCATACATACATGCACATGTACATACACACTCATACACTCACATATGCACACATACTCACAAGCACATACACACTCACACACATGCATGCACAGACACTCACATATGTGCACACATACATGCACACTCACATACCTATACACACATGCACACCCACATGCATGTGCACACATACATGCACACGTACATACACACTCATACACTCACATATGCACACATACTCACAAATACATACACACTCTCACACACATGCATGCACAGACACATATATGCACACATACATGCATACTCATACCTATACACACTCACATATGTGCACACGTGCACACTCACATACCTATATACACATGCACACTCACATACATGTGCATGCATACACATGTACATGCGCACTCATACACTCACATATGCACACATACATACAAACACACACACTCACCGACACACACACGCGAGCACTTTGAGTGGGCACTAATAGGGTGGCGTCCTGAATTTAAGAGCATCCCCGAGGTGAACATGCCCATCCATTAGGATGATGCTCATGAATAATTCTCCAGGATGTTTTGATGGTAAGTGAGAAAAATTAAGAAATTAAATAGGCTTGGAGGGAAAATGCAGATAAAATATGTGTTGTGCATAAATACTGAAATCCCTGAAAACGTTAGCATCAGGAATGACTGAGGAGTCTAATCTTTGCTCAATTATTTTTGTCTTTAATCCACGATGCTTTCTCACTGTTTTTGGAATGAGCATAACACATTTACAATCATGAAAGCGTATGTTCCTTTGAGGTCAAGTATCCTGTTCGATCTAAATAAAGAGGTAAACTGAGGCACGCTCGAATTGTGGAAAATTAGGCATCTTCAGGGGAAGCAGAGGGATTGCGACTCTGGACAGCGCACTAGAGCTGCGGGCGCTGGGCTGTGGGGTGCGGGAGGCCCGTGCCTATGGGAGGGTGAGCCGGGGGAGGTCCCGCCAGGCTCCAGCAGTGAGTCTCTGGCGGGAGGGAAAGATTCCGGGCGGATGTTCACGGCCAGGAGGTGGCTCTGGTCTTCTGCAAACCGGGCGTCTCCGGGAAGCAGCCTCTGGGATCTTAGGTCCCACTCTGGGGGTGCACGTGTGAGTCTCCATCTCACGTCCTCTAGTTCCTCTGGGGACGGAAACACTTCCACAGTCCCTTTTTCACTTAATCAGGACCCCCCCTCCCCGCCGGCGCGGCTCAGCTGGTTGGAGCGTTGTCCTGCGCACCAAAAGGCGTTGGGTTCGATTCCAGGTTCCGGCACACGCCTAGGCCGGGGATTCAGTCCCCAGTCGGGGCACGTGCAGGAGGCAACCACTTGCTGTGTCTCTCACATCCATGGTTCACGACATCTCCCTAACAATCGGTAAAAACGTATCTTCTGCAAGGATTATAAAAAATACTAACCAGAACTTCTGGTTTCAGCTCTGACGTATAAAGAGCTTGGAAGGCATCACCCTCAGACTCACAGCCACAAAAATGGTGGACAGGCTGAAAATCAGCTATTTTTCTTAGAACTATCAGAGAATTGAGTCTCACGGGCCTCAGATCTCTTGGCTCCGTCGGCTTGGCGTCCATCTGGCTTTCAAACCCCAGATTTTCCTGGAAAGTGCATAAGGATGTAAGGTCCCGGGGCCCCAGGTGTGAGTCAGACGCATGAAGGGAGAGTCCACCGAGAGCACGCGTCGTCCAGGCCGCGGGCCTCCTGCAGGCGGCCTCTGGGCGATTATAATGCACTGTTTATAGGTGTCCGTGCTTGTGGCATATTTAACTGATCTGTACTTTGCACAGATAAGTGTTAGATTTTGTGTGCGTTTCTTTGAACACTCGCCCGTGAACGGCGGCCAGTCGGAGAAGGCAGCCCCGCCGCGCAGGCCTGGCTCCGAGTAAAGATTTACACTTTATCACTTACTTATTTGCAAGTGGATCATTGAGAGGCTCTCAGTGTTAAATTGTTTGCACTCTGCTAAATGAGTTGATGCCGATGGGCCCCAGATGTCCTGAAAATGCTCCCACACCCTCGACGGCACCCTCGGTGCACTCATTACGGCTCCAGCACGGCTGAGCACATTCACAAATTCTAGGTCACCATCTGCAAGGATGCGGTGCCGTGCCCGTTTCAAACAAAAAGTGTGCTTTCATCTTATAAAGAACGTGCTGCCCTTTGAAAAACGTGCTATTGGCCCAGCCGGAGAGGTTCAGTTGGTCGAGCATTGTCCTGTGCACCGAAAACTTGACGGTTCAGTTCCCCGTGAGGGCACCTCCTGGGCTGTGGGTTCGATCCCTGAACCGATCGGTGTTTCTCTCCTACCTCGCTGTTCCTCTCTCTCTCACTCTTTCTTTCCCTCTCTCTCTAAGCATGTCCTCTGGTGAGGATTTAAAAAATAATAATAAACGTGAAAAAATAAATAAATAAAAACGTGCTATGTCTCAGGGCTGAGAAGTGCCAGCATGGAGTCGGATCTGACGTCCTGGCTTTTCTACGTAATACTGTGTGACTTTGAGTAAATCACCTAACTTCTCTGATCCTCAGTTTTCTCATCTGAAAAACGGGAAGATAATACCTCTCCAGGTTGTTAAAAGAATTAGATGAGACAAGAATTACGTCGAGGGGCCAGTGCTGAGCACGTGACCACTGATGAAGAGATGATCGGTGCGGTGAGGGAAACGAGCGGTGCAACTCTGCAAATGTTAGGCAGATGTATTTTAATTTCTCTGCATGTTTTCCTTAAACTACCCACCTCTGAGATCAATCCGTTGTCCCCAGGAAAAACTGTAAGTGTCAGGAATCGTGTAGTAGCTTCTTTCTGTGACCTGAACAGTGAGCCAACGCTACGCACCCGAGTGCGGTTGAGGTTCCCGCTGCGGCAGGACTCACGCTGGTAACTAGCCTCTGAGTCACTCGGGAAAGGCCCCATCCGGCTACGGGGGCGAAAACCACAGTGGCTCCTTTCTCATTTAATGCTGCGTGTCCAGTGCGGGTCAGCCGGGGACGCCGCCTCCTGTGTCCCATTTCCAGCAGCAGACCAAAGGGGACCCATGCCGGTGACTCACAGGCGCTGATGCGTGAGTGAGGACAGGGAGCCCATGCACTGCCTCTCAGATGTTGGCCTAGTAAGTCCAAGGGAAATGTTTTCCATGGAAATTCCTTTATTCCGGCCTTAGGTAGGTGTTGCAAAACCTCTTCGATGGAGCAAGGAATCCAGGAAGTGCTGGTTTACAGAGAGAATTTTTCACAGCTTTTTAATGTATTAGCAAATTATACATCTTTAAGAAATGAACATTTTATGTAGCTTTTCCCCCAAAAAACGATAGGCCATGAAATTCCTTTTGTGAAGATCGGCTTTTGTCATTCTGAGTTCCTAGGGTGCCCGGGGCACCCAGTTCTGGAAGCAGGTGTAGAGGCGTTTAAAACCCCAGGGGCGTGAGTAGTGGGGAGCTGGGGTGGCGCCCATGCTCGGGGCGAGCAGGTAGGGGCCTCGCCTCCCTCTGGGCAGCGCCCGCCTTCCCTGGGGCGGCTGCTGTGTCTCAGGAGCTCAGCCGGGAAGAGGCCCCGGAGCCCCGGCTCTCTGAACTGCAGAAGGCCGTCTGCTCGACGGCGGGGCCTGAGCCCGCCTGCCATTAACCCGATGCAAATGCGAGGCCTCCACGCGGCTCTGAGCACGGGTCTTTCGTGGCGCCGGGGACCCAGGCCCTCGGGAGCTGAGCGAGGAGCGGATGTCTGTCCTCGGATGGCTCCCTCTTCCGTGCACCCTGTCTGAAGCCAGGTAATAAGGATCATTCCCAAACCAAAGGTTCTGCTTGCTGCCCAAATATCAGATCAATAGAGCCGTTGGGAGGGTGCCGAGATTCAGGAGCCCGCGTGGCCCGAGAGTCTGTAAAACGCAAAACACCTGCCCGACCGGCACAGCCCCCCGCGCGCTCCTGGCAGGCCCGGCGGAGGCCGCGGACGGAATGTTCCGGAAGGGAGTGCGGCCCGCTCCACGTCAGTGCGCGGAGACTGAGCGACAGCAACAGCAACAGGACTCACTGCTCTTTGCAAAAATATATGTTTTTATTGATTGTTAGAGAGAGAGGAAGGGAGAGGGAGAGAGAGGGAGAAACATCCATCGGCTGCCTCCTGCAGGCCCCCGACTGGGGATCGAGCCCGCAACCCGGGCCTGTGCCCTGACCGGGAGCCGAACCGTGACCTCCTGGTTCATGGGTTGGCTCAACCACTGAGCCACACCGGCCGGAGCAGGACTCGCTGCTCTTAGGGGAAGTGGGAGGCAGTGACTGTTCAGGACGGCCCCTGGGTAGCATGTTTTATGTCCGGCTCCTTCCTGCAGCATTTTCTCGTTGCTGAAATGAACACTGGCTACCGAGGCCTCGTGAAAGTGCGTAAGCAGCCGCGTCCGCCTGGCTGGGACTCTGGAACCCGCCTCTTTCCCCAGGGAGAGAACAGCCCTCCGAGAGTGGTAGATGCCCCGCCTTTAATATCCTTCAGATTTCTGTAGAATACATTAGCAACAAATTTGAAAATAATTCGGTGGCTGTATTTAACGGCGGCAACTGCGCCCATTTTCCTGTCATTTCGCGGTAGTTACCGTGCAGATTGTTCCATCACTTCTCGAGTTATAAAGTCATTTTACTGAAAAATTTCAAAACACTCCACTGGCACGAGCGAAAACCGCATTTTACTTAAAACCAAACGGAGCGGCGTCTCCGCCATCAAACCCATTATTACTCTCTTTCCTAAAACCGCCAAGGAAACCGGAATATATCTTTGCCCCTTTGAATAGGAAACTTCTCCCTGAGGTGTCGACGTCTCGTGTTTGTGTCTGGTTTTTCAAGCAGAACGCTCCAGTCGCCGTCCCCAAACCAAGTGGTGAGAGAGCCTGTCATCTCTGATGTCTGCCGTGTGAGCACAGCGCTCCAAGCCCAAGCGCCGGAGATGAAAATATTATGAGTGGGGCTCATTTAGGAAATGGAAAACTCATCTTCTAGGACCACATACGTTTGCAGGGAAATCATATTGAGAGAGAAGACCAGCTTTCTCTCAGTGTCGCTGAACATGCAATAACTGCGCTGGTAACAGCCGGAGAGAAAAAGTCGCTGTTTCCACACCTCACATTTGCTGGCTGTTTGTGATGTGCCTTGTAGACCACGATTTAAAAGACCGAGCAAAATACATTAAGGAAAAAAAAAATAACATGTTTAGATTTTGATAGTTTTGCACCATGAACCCCGGAGATTCTTGTAGATCCGGACGGCTTCTCCAAGACCAGTGGTTTTATAGAACCTCTCGTGGGTTATTTATTTTTTTAACTGTTTCCCTTTTTGTGATTAGCGTGTGGCTCCGTCGTTCCAGCTGTTTTGTTCCGTGGCTCTAAAGCCCGGTCGCCGGGGAGTTCTGCGTAATTGCCCATAACGCGCGCCGCATTTTCCATCTCGGGCACCGCGCTGAAAGGCAGGGCCGGCGAGGGGCTCGGGAGGCAGCCTGGTTCACACTAATGGACCTAACAGGAAGGAAATGCAATTTGAAAGGAGCTGATGCATATGTTCTATTGCCGAATATAATGTTTGATTTAATTATTAACTGTCAGTGATGGAGAGGCCGCTCCTGCTCAGCCCTACTTAGGGTGCGGTGCTTTCTAAGGAGGGAGACAGATGGGCCAAGTTTTGCCTTTCAGTCCGCGACTTAACCAAGCACAGGCACTTCTCTCCGCCAACAAATCCGAGTTTTCCAAGTGACCTTTGCTTTAGGTATCGGTTGGGCAATGAAAATTTCTGGCCAGATTTTCCTTTTCCTTCCCCCCCCGCCCCCCGACTAGTCTTATCATGGGAACTTCCTCTGACAAACTGTCTTGAATTGAAGAGAGTCCTGAGCTGGGGACTTTCCAGACCTCCCAGTGGACGGTCCGGTTGTGTGGTGATGACAGTGGACACAAGGGCTGCAGGGCACAGCCAGCCGTCTCCCTCTCTTCCCCGGGATGCGTGATTTGGCGCTCAGCTCCCGCCCATCTCTTTTCGTGGGCATTTTGTGACGTCCATGGGGGCCCTCCCTTGCTGTAAAAGCCCATAATTGCGTGTGAGAGGCAAGAGAGGGAGACGTGGAGAACAGACTCGTTGGAGAGCGAGCATTTGCGCTCTGCCTCTTGGTTACCGTATCCCTGCATCGCTTCAAAATGACCCGATAGGTGCGCAGAAATGGGCACCAGCCGCCGGGTTTGCAGCGGAGCTCAGAGGACAGGATGCCCTTTGGGGACAGGCCGCTCGGGGAGAGGGCTGAGTGTTATGTGTAAACAGAAGGAGGGAGCCGCAGGATCTTAGCTCTGCATTTATATCTATCAGGCCAGATTATCACCTTTGACACCGGCCTAGGCAGACGCAGGGCCGGGGCCGAAATTAAACCATAGTGGCGATGTTTGGAGCCCAACCAAAATGCTCTCTGTTCTTGATGTAAGTGGCTCCAGCATCATTATCTGATCCATAACGTCTCGTTTTTTATTGCGCATATGTCCTTGCCGAAAACAGCACAACATCCACTCCGTGGGAGGCATTTTTCTTTACGATTTCAAAAGGAATTGTTTATTTTTGTCACGAGGATAATAGAAAGCAATGAAGCTTCCTGGAAACACCATTCCACAATTCAACTGTCTAATTGATTTAGACGGATTCCGTTAAAAAAATAAAATAAAACAGAATCGAGGGCCAAACTGTATTTTTGTTTTCTCTTAACCGTCCCAATGCCTGGCCTGAGGGATTCGGTCCTTACGCTGGGCCGAGGGAGCCGCTGCGTTAGTCACGAACGACTGCGGCCTGGCTTCTGGAGAGCTGATGCACTCGAACAGGTTCGAAAGCTCCGTGCCTGGAAGCATCTCAGCCCCCAGTGCTGAATTATGCTCCTCTAAGTCCATCCCTCACATCAAGCACAGGATAGCCAGGCTCTCCCTTCTTTCCAAACTCGGTAGTGACATAGGCTTGAGTTTCCTCCAAGATGGTTTTCATAGGACCTCACGCCGACCCCATGCTACTCCTGTAGGAAATCACTTTCCCTTGGGCACCTAATCAGCTATCTAATCCATAAAATGCATCGTATATGGCCTTACAAATGTGTATATAACGCTTCCAAACGAAATCATTCAGAATAATAGGGGGAAAGTGAAGTGTAATTGTCACTTAAATGAGTGCATGTGTTTTACTTCATCTTAGGGATGGTCACCACTTCATACTCATAGTTACGGGCCTAAGCTTAATTTTCAAATGGTAAATGTTTTAGATATTTTTAAATGCAGGGGTTTTAAATTTATTTTTATTTTTTTTTAGAAATGCAGCTTTTAAAAAATGGCCATGACCCCTGGCCGGTGTGGCCTGGTTGGTTGGACATTGCCCTGGGCACTGCAGGGTTGCCGATTCGATTCCTGGTCAAGGCACCTGCCCCTGTTTCCGGCTCGATCCCTGGTAGGAGACATGCAGGAGGCAGCTGATAGATGTTTCTCTCTCTGTCTCTCTCCCCCTTCCTCTCTCCCTAAAAAGAAATCAATTAAAATAAATCTTTAAAAATAAATGGCCATCAGAAGCTACAGAATGGGACTGAGGTCAGTTCCGAGGGTCCAACACCCATCTTTGGACTAACAGAAGGTGTCCCCCCAACACTAAGGGCCCTGTTTGTGGACACAGTGCATTTCGAATGAGTCCTCCAGGCAGCCGCACAGGCGTCGGGCTTGTGCTCCTAAGGGAGGGAACGTCTGGAATAAGCGTCTGAACACCAGCATCTGGCCGACTGTCGGGACACACCTCCAGGGCAGCTCCAGCACAGGGGCCCCGCCCCACCGAGGACTGTGGGCGCCGTCTGCTTGTGGAAGGGCCCCATCCGCCGGCCCCCGGGGACTGACTGTTCCCCGTGGCAGGTGAGGCGGCCGGATGCTGACGCCCGCTGACAAGCCGGCCGCGTTGAAGACAACCCGGCGAAAGTCCCCAGGTTTTCTGGAAGAGCAGCAGGGTCCCTGACAACAGGGTCCGGCCTCCGGGCAGGCAGAGGTCAGGGGCTGCTGGAAGGGAGGCCGAGAGGTGGGCGACGTTCATGCGAAAGTGTCCTGGCTGGGCTCCTTCCGCTGGTTCTGTTCACTTTTAAATTTCCGTCCCCCCTCCCTCCTCTTCGGGGCCGCCTCTGCTGTTTCTCCCTCCCGCCTTGAGAACTGGGTTTTAGGTGGTGGGGTTTCAGGACACGGGCTCGCGCTGAGCCTGGCTAATCGGGGTCTCGCTCAGGAACCTCGCCGCCTTCACGTAGCCTCTCGACAAAGATAAATGCAAATTCGTACCCGATTCACAAACTCAAGTCACATTTTCCAGATCCGTTCCTATAGGCGCTCGACAACCAAAGTGGCATAATAAAGAGGGAAACGGAGGGGAAACAGGAACAAATAGGAGATGTGCTGTGAGATGCATTCACAGTCCCTTAAATTTGTCCAGTTCTGAATTTTCATTTGGTCCATCTGCCCTCCCACAGAGTAGCACCATAATTTGTCTCAAATATATGCATTCCTACGTTTAAATATTTAACGTTAGTTTGGATTATTATGTTCCGAGTGAGTACTTGGTGCCTACGTTTGAAATTAAAATTATCCAGAAAAGAAATAACTGCACCCCTTAGCCCGTGGCAGGAAACTGCAGATTTTGACCACGGGTTCATTCCCCGGCTTTCATCCGTGGACAGGAGGCGGCTCTGTGGGACGCGGCCACACCGCAGCCGTCTCCCCTCCACCGAAGGTGACGGCTGCTCACCTCCTTCCCCAAGGCGGGCCCGCCCGGGCCTCTGTTACATGTGTTTTCGCCCGTCATTCGGTGGCTGAGAAAAAGACTCAGCGAACTGTAAACGTCGGTTAGATGCACCCGGACCCCCACCGGCTTTCCATGTCAAGCTCAGCACTGGGTGGCCTGGCTCAAGGCCGTGTGTCGTCTACAATGTTGCCATTTTTAATTACTAGAGAGCATGAGGTTGCAGAGAATCGTCTCCCAGGACGCTACAGTTTCCCAGGATCCCCTGGAACAGCGTCGGCCAGAATCAGTGTTCTGTAAGGACGCAGGTCCGCACGGGTAAAAGGAGGCTTCTCGCCCGCCCCCTCCCCGCGACCCCTGCCTGACGTCACCCCCGCACCCGTGTCACCTGACGTCTACTCCCACGCCAAGGCCCAATTCTAATGTCATAAATTCTGTCATTTTCCTCACTGTAACCCTAACAACTTATGGTATTTAATTCATATTCCCAAAGGGAGAGGAAGAGAGACATGGAGGCTCGTCGCTAAGTGGCTGCAACAAGCAGGAGCGACTGGACGTAAGGACTGAAGGGAGGAAGCCCTGCCGCAGGGTACATTGGAATTACAATTAAGCTCCTTTGGTGGCTTCCGACCTTTTCACAACAAGGGGAATAAACATAAGGAAAAGTTTTCCTTCACTAATTCCACCCTGAACGTGTCTAATGCTCACTATTTGATTAAAATGCATAAAGAGGTCTGACATGAACGGGCTTCACGTTGGGGGTGCAGGCGGGTCCTCCCGACAGGAGCCGCGTGACCTCCCGTCCTGACCGCCCTGCCCTCCAACTCCCAGACTGCGTCCCCGACGGCCAGAGCCTGTGGGTGCGGCCACGTAAATGTCTTCAGATGGGCCATGGGCAGGAAGCCCTTCTCCGCGTCACTGTCCAGGAAGAGGGACAGTCGCCTGTGTTGTCTGGCAGCAGGTGGAGTTGGCAAGGACCCAGGGAGGTTGTTATCTGTCAGAATACTCTCGGTTGGGGATGTTTTGCTGGCGAGTAAGGGTAAAAGGCACAACTGGCATGATCGGGGCTCAGATTGAACAAAATACAGTTTTTAGCTTCTGCAGGACGCGCTCCAGTTACTGTGGTAAAGCGATATCAGGCTCACTGGGGAGTCCTGAAGGACGCTTGTAAATGAACAAGTTCTGTGCAGAAAGCACAATATACATAAATGCATATATATATATATATATATATATATATCCTTATTTTAGCCACATTTATTCACATAAATTAATTTGAGGACAGAGAAAGTAAAATAAAATAATTATTTTCTTGGAAACAGCCAACTCACTTGGGGCCAAATAACTCAACTCCCTGCCCTGCCCCACCCCAGCCTGCTCACCCGCCAATTTAGGTTTTAAAAACAGGGTAAAGTATCAGAAAGACAGAAAAACAATAAACGTTCCAGAGAATCCTGTAGGTCTAGAGGGTGTGAGGAAGCCTGTGCTGTTCCGGGGCTTTTGGAAGAGGCCGGGAATAAATGAAGAGCCTCAGAGACTCGGGAAATACTTCCGAGCGCCGCCTCTCGCCTCTCGCCGACCTTTCGCAGGTTATTGTTTATGAGCACGTGGCGTGCGCCCGGAGGAGCAGGGAAGAATATTCCAATTTATTTCAAAGGTTACATATCAAAATTGAATATGCAGTATGACTGCATTATTATATTCTGGGAGTTTCCATAAGGAGCTGGGGCTGAATCAGACCGTTTCCCTGCGGCCCGTGTGTTTGGATTTCTCACCCCCGAGACTTGCTCCTAAAACAGGATACAGCGCGGGGATGGGCAGGTGGGGGGAATGTTGTTTTTGTCGTTGCTGTTGTGTCTACAACTGAGAAATTCAGTCCAGGCATGGGGTCATTTCCTCCGCGTGCTCCGCCCAAAAGTAATAGAACTTAATTTCCGTCCCCATTTCTTACCCCGTCGTCACTGTCGTCCAGCCGAGGGCTTACGGGAGTTGAAGTCATGAGACAGGACAGTCACACGGGTGCAGCTCCAGAGAAGTCGGCCTCTAGGAGGGGGGGAAGGTGACCCCCAGGGACATTCTCCCCCCCTTGCCCATAAGAGGCTTTTAGGGAGAGGTGCCTGTATGCGTTGCCTTCTTCGGTTTTCCTGTCCCTGCGACTTAATGTTTTAGTTCAGAAAGTCTGCTCCTCAGCTTGACCCGTCGCCCAGAGAGAAACATGAACCAGGAGACTCCTCTCTTCCCTTCTTCTCGGTTGTCAAACTCCGTTGTTGGAGAAACTGCAGGACAGAGTTGCCCACAGCTCCCCTCGTGTTTGCCTTTTTTTTTTTTTAAATATGTTTTTACTGATTTTAGAGAGAATGGAAGGAGGTGGGACAGAGCTGGGAGCACGGGGGAGAGAGAAGCATCGATGGGCCGCCTCCTGCGCGCCCCCTGCTGGGCGTGGAGCGTGGAGCGCGCAGCGGGGGCAGAGCCCCGACCGGGAACCAACGGCTGACCCTGGGTTCGTGGGTCAGCGCTCAGCCACCGAGCCACACGGCTGGGCCCCTCGTGTTTTCTTTGCATTTGTAACGTGCAAAAAGCGTATCACGGTCTCATGGGGTGAAAAAGCAATTCTTTAAATCAGAGACCAACCTACAAGTGCTTGCTGAGCGCCTGCCAGGCCTTGGGCGCCCTTCGGTGCTGGGGCTCAGCCTCCTGGGGGCGACTTTGTTCCAGGAGCAAAGTACTGCATAAATAGGGCACACCCCTGATCCCCTTTTCTCTCCCCCCCCCGGGGGCCCCCGGGATCGCGGATGTGGGGGACAGCACGCTCGCTCCCGGCTGAGCCCGGGATCAGAAGGCGTTTCTCCCCCTGAACCGGGGATTTGGAAGCAGGACTGTCTGCGATGAACTACAGACAGTTTCAAACCGGCCGCACAGAGGAGGCCCCACCCCGGGCCCGGCCTCAGAGCCCCTTTCAGTGAGAGAGTCTGAACGGCTCCCGCCGCTTTGGAAACGGCCTCTGATCTCGGGGCTCTCATGCCCGCTGCCACGGGGACTTCCCCGGTCCCCGCGAAACTGTCAGCCCGGCTTCCCGCGACTTCAAAGCCAGGCTCTCCGCTTTGTCTGGGGAAAGGGAATTCACTGAGGGGACAGCGATGGAGCGGGCGCAGCGCCGGCAAGCGGAGCTCGGGGTAAACAAGCCTGGGAGGTTTGCGGGAGAACACTCGGGGCGTGGGCGCGGGAGGAAGGAGGAAGGGCGCGGGAGGAAGCGCGTGGCTCTCCGCGCCCGCTGTGCGCACCGCAGGCCCATCCCGCATTCGCCTTGCGGACTGACACCCGCCTTGGAGCAGCCGCCTTGCAGGAAGGTCCCCTCGTTTCTTGGTATAAAAGCAAGAATGGGCGGCTCCTCTCAGCCCCAACAACAGTGGGCGGCCTGTCACATTGTGGCAACATGGTGGCAACATTGTAGCGACATCCGTTCGTGTTTTCTTCACTCATTCGCCGGCTCGATAAATGTTTGTCACCTCCCTCAGCTGTGCCAGGGCCGAGGCCGGGGGCTTTCCTTCGCTTTATCTCGTTTTAAAGTATTTTATTCCCACGTACAAGCTAAGACACTGAGACTCGAAGAAAGTGACTCACTGGCCCCAAATCACAACTAATAGGTGATTGGCCCCCAAGCCCGCGGAGGTGCCCCAGGTGAGAATAAACCCAGCCACAGAGGCCGCCGGGGAAGCAGCGTGGGCTTCGGGGGAGGGGAGGGAGGGAATCCGTGGACCCCGCAGACCGTTGGTTGCAATGCGTGGAAGGATGGATGGTGTCAGCGGTCCGTACTTAGTGGGTCAGCGAGAAGGCGCTGGGATCGGAGGGCGTGGACCGCTCTCGGAGAACCGGACACAGGATGTGCTGAGAGGGAGGGTCGCGCGTGGAAGGGCGGATGTGTGAGCTGGGTTCAGAGAACCGAGGGCCTTGAAAACCACACGGAAAGCGGAACACGTCCGACATCAGCAGGGGGCACGAGGGACGGTCCTGGGCCCGGCAGGTGAGGCCAGGTGTGCTCAGGACGGTCTCCCAGAGCTGGTCGGAAGCTGGAGGAAGGAAGACGGGGGAGGGAGGCAGAGACGGCCCAGGGCGCCGGTAAAGACCTCGCCCCGAGTGGGGCGGATGGAAAGGGGGGGCTTATCCCAGGATCTGCCCAGTAAAATCTCCAAACACCACCCGTATCCGGGCGGGGTTGCAGGAAGGTGGAAACCCGAGTCCCATTCGCTCCACCTGCAAAGGGGTGCACTTAATAGGCGCCACCACTTAGGGGCCGAGGGAGCCTTGGGCTCGATCCTCGACGTCTGCGAGCCTCAGTTTCCTCCACTAGGAAGAGCAGAGGCCAACAAACTCCTTATAGGGTTGTGGTGAGAATTAAACGGGAGAATGTACAGGAAGTGCCTGGCACCCAGCAGTCACTCAAGACATGGTGATTCCCTTGTCACAATATTATCCTTTCTCGTTCGCGGCTTTGCTTGTAACGCTGTTTCCAGATTCTCTTCTCTCCATCTCGATGCAGGGTCCTGGCTTCTTCCGCTCCGCTCCTGACCCCCCCCGTTCGATCCAGACCTGAGGCAACATCTCTTTGGGGTCCCCCATAAGTGGGGTTCCTTCCCAACACCCACCTCCCTGAAGGCACCTGTTTTTTTTAAGGAAGCTCCCGATAGGTCGGCACTTTCCGAACACCTCCTGTGTGTCAGTATCGAGCCATCTGCTTCACAAATATTTTGATTTCGTTTACTCCGCCTCGTACCCCGTGCAGAATTGGGAGCCGGGAGGTCTCGGGCTCAGTGGGGTTGTCTCTGTGCCAGCGTGGAGGGGTCGGCGTGCACACGTGCCTCTCTCTGTAATACAGTCAGTCAAGGCGACAGAGAACGGCTTTCCCTTTGGAGTGCGCAGAGGGGGAAATGCGGAGACAGAAAACACAGACGCAAAAGCAAATATACAAACAAAAACAGAAAAGAAAGCAGAGAAGTGAAAAAGGGAGAAAGTGAAGAAAATTAATTACACGCGGGGCTCCTGGTCCGAGTTCCCGTCGTCCACCTACTCAGAGGCTGTTGGGGTGTCTCAGGAGCTGACGGCGTCTTTGTAAACAAATCTCCTCCAGGCCTCGTGAGCCCCTGTTGGGGCTCTAAGGGCATCGCCTGACCGCTCGGCTGGGCCGGACCCAGGCCAGTGACAGCTCAGCAGCCCGCCTGCGGGGCCAGGTGGGGGCCTCCGGTGCAGCTGGCTTTCAAAACGAAGAAACCCACGGTGACGTCTGTCGCTTCCTCCTGAGACAGGCCGCGTGCCACAGAGCACTTCTGCGCCCCGGCTCCGAGTGGCTCCCTTGGGGCCTGGCCCTCGGGCTTTGCAGGTGAGCAGCGAGGGCCGGGGCTGTGCACTCGGAGCTCGGCACTCGGACGCTCCGCTGCTCCACCCTCCCTCGGGGGCCCCGGTGCGCGAGCTTCCTGGGACACTGATTTTGAGCATCAGAGTATGAAGAACTTAGCGAGAAGGGACACCGACATGGGGGCAGTGTCCGTAACCTACGCGATGTCCCTGAAAGTGCATTTTCCAGGAAAATTCCAGTGTCCGGAGAATTGTACACAGTTCCAGGTAGTCAGTTTGCTTGGATGGCTCTGTCCACCCTGGGGCATCACCATGTTTACTCTGTTTTTTCTGAGGCCGAAGCTGCCTGGCTGGGCAGCAGTGTGGCTCGGAGGCTGTTAGGACCATTGATTCCTGATGTGGGCACCGCACTGGGTCCAGAGTCAAGGGGGAAGAGAGAATTGGAAGAGCAGAGGAGGGCCAGGCCGCAGAGAAGAGAGGGGAAGAAAGATCGCTGCCAGGCGTTACTTGAAAACCAACATTATCAGTACCGCACTGTCGCTTGATTTAAAATGGCACCATGTAAAATTCATAATGAAGTCTGTTTTCACTGGGAAAAATCCAGATTTTGAAAGATCTTGCTATTGTAAAAATATGAATGCTGGGGGAAAGATATGTTTCTTCCCTCCCCCCCCCATTTTAACCTTTGAGGGTAACATCTCTAATTATACGAAGTTGTAGTTAGCAGCCATATCCAATTAAAAATGCTAAGCCAGTTTCATCTTGAGAGAGAGACACTGACAGTATCTAAATATATATATATGATAAATTGGTTATTGTCAGGGCCGTGGCCTCTCATTACTGTGCTGGTGCAACAGTGCCCTCTAGTGGCTGCGAGGCAGGCTGGCTGGAGCCAAGATTCCTGCAGGGGCCTGTTCAAAACAAGCCGGTATTGAATGGAAATATGCTCTGTCTTCTTCAAGTTCCTGAAACTGAAGCAATTTAAATAATTATTTGTAATCCAGGCCATCGCTTCAATTCTTTTCTTTTTCCCAGAAGAGTACAGGAAGTGAGAACTTTTCATGCCTACAGAAAGAAAACTCATTTTAAGGTAATTTTTCTTTTCTAAGATAGCAAAGAACAAAAGAAAATAACTAAATTACAATAAAAGGTAGATGTGATTATGTGCACAGCGATTCGGAAGAAGATGACTGAGTGGATCCCAGACTAAACCTAAATGAAAAGCAGCTCCATCCCCAGAAACAAAAAAACGAAGGCAGGGTAGGGGGGCTTCTGTTGTCTTATTTCCAAAGTTTTGCCATTTCGCAGTTACCGTCTTCTTACATTTGTATAGGAAAGAGATCTCTTTTAAAATAGAATTTTTCAAAAGCTCATCTTTTTTTTCTTCCAAGAAGCATAAAATGTCATTCATTTTGAGTATTAAATTTCTGTTTTAGCAAAGCCACTTATCTTTCATTTCTCACCAAATAATTAAATCCTGGGAGATACATAATGGACATTGGAACATATTCTATAATTTTGCCGATTCCCTGAATTTTTTATTGATAAATGTGGAAAAACTACATTTGCTTAAAAAGATACAAAAGTTAAGCTCTTCAGCATCTCATCAAAATAAATATGGGCAGTGTGAATTTGAATATTAGTTAAGCAGCTGTTAGCCTCTCCAGGCTCAAGCTCTTGCCCTTGTGTTTTGAACTACTCAAAGGTTGGATGTTGTCTTAAAGCTTCAGAGAAAGAAAGAAAAAGAAAAGAAAAAAAACAGGCACATTAGGCTATTGATAAGAATACAGTTTCTGTTTTCTAAGTCTCTGGTTCTAGTTTCATATTCCAGTGCCTCTAAATGAATTTTTTAAATATGTTTTTATCAATTTTAGAAAGAGACGGATGGAGAGGGAGAGAGAGAGAAACATCAATGAAAGAGAAACATCGATCGTCTGCCTCCTGCACGCCCCCTACTGGGGACTGAGCCCACAACCTGGGCAGGTGCCCTGACTGGGAATCCAACTGGTGCAGGGGCGACATCCAACCAACTGAGCCACACAGGCCAGGGCTAAATGAATTTTTCTGCCAGTTTAATATCTTTAATAGTGTTGTATCATTTGGTTTGAAAATGTTAAAGTGATGCTATCAAAACAAATGCTGCTAAATTTCTCACCCTTTGTCTGGACACAGTGTATCTTTTCCTCTCTGTTGAAGATGTTGAAAGTGTTGCTGGATGAAACACCTAACGTGGTATTGACACATGAACTATGACACCAGGCTGTATTGATATGTTAGACTGGAACCTCTTGCCCTAATGTTCTGCCACATCATTAAGGAAAAATTTCACTGTTAAAGTCATCTGCCAAATCAAAGTCATGCAAAGCTTTAGCGCCTTCGACCATTTATTTGACACTTTCTTTTATCACTGAAAAGATAATAATCAGCTCTACCCTGATACTGTGTGATTTTGCCTTTACCTTTTACCCCTGTGATACAAACAAATTAAGTAAAAATTTCATCTGCCTTCTGGATGTAACTTTTACTGAAGAGTAATTCAAATGAGAAGGTTTGGGTGTTTCGAGTAGAACATTTGCACTGATTGATTTACAGGCCACAGCTGGAATTCACTCATTCTCTGTAGAACAAAACCTGCCGCAAGTAGGAGTGGCCACTTTAAAAGATATCTGCAGGGTATGTTTATTTGAAATACTGAGATTTTTAAATTATAATACTCGTCAATTAATGGAGCAGAAGTGTGCAGATTATCTGGGCCTTTCAGGGAGAAAGGAAATCCAGAATTTTGATGTCACCAGAAGAAGATCGATTCTTTCTAATATGCACAGTGTTTCAATTTGCAGAATAAGTGAGCACTTTGCACTCACTCAGAATTAAATTTGCAAGTCATGGAATTGAACTGGCAGCTGAGAGGCAAGACCCGGGCGAGGTGTTTTCCTTCCCATAAACCTTATCTGATCCATCAATATCCATTGAGTACCTCCCAGAGACTCAGAGAGGCACTGTGCTGGGACAGGACATGGGACACACGGTGACCTCCCCGAACCTCACAGTTCAGTGGAAGAGAGAGAACATGCGTAAGTGAGAAATTAAACAGCAATGCAAGATTTAAATTCCAATTCAATGCAGTAATAGACGTGTCACAGGGAGGTTCATGCTCATTTATTGTAGGAACAGTCCAGAAGCTGAGAGAGCCCCCACCTGGGGAAGAGGGGCATTTGTGATACATTCCCGAGAGCAGATTCCTAATACAGGTCTCTGTAGGGCAGATGTGCAATGAAGAGACAGTAAGTGGTGCCTGTGACTTCACTGTCCTCCCCCCTTTTGTTTCCCATGGGCGTTTTAGTAACCAGTAAAGGCCAACACTGTAGAAACCAATTTTTCACTGGTGGTGAATGGAGTTTACCTGCCTGATATGAAAACATCAACTTTCTCCGGGATAATCACTTGCAGTATCTGCCCCTCTGGTCAATGCCACTTGGCAAATAAGTAGCATGGTATGCTGCTGCGAACTCAAAAGAGGCAAAGTACATTCCCGATACCGAAACAGGCCCCTGGCTGCTGAAGTCCCCGGAATCTGAGGGGCTTGACGGCCGTCAGTCACCCGGGTGTATTTCTGAGTCAGACTCCTTGGAAAATCTAATGAGTACTGGGAACACTTTCTAATTACAGACGAGTTTAAGAATAAAATCTGTGTTGATATATCTAACAGTCCAGAAAGAAGGATCACAGGTTATGTTTTCTTTTATTTCTTCTCTTTATAGTATTTCTTCTCTTGATATTTCAATAAAGCAAAAAAATACGTCCCAGGTACCGTACAGAAGGCTCACGGTTGTGTGGTGTTGGTTAGTATTTTAATGATGACTTTTTTTTCAAAAGAACATGGTAACTCTAGTGGGCAGCTGGATAAGGAGTGTATTTGGTAAATTTTATAATGAAATTAAATGCTTATTTAATTATGTAATCAAATTTCACTCAGATGCTCTCCTGAGTGACTAACTTATTGCCTCAGATGAAGACCATGTTCAACTAGTTGTAGTTATAGATATGTAGGTACGTGTCTATACGTGTGTGCACACATGTAACTTCAGACTACGATCATAATTATTATCAATGGAATTAATTATATCTGGGTGAAATGTTGGCTCCTATTACTTAGTCAATAGGTCAAGAAAATTTTAATGATATATTTTAATCTGACCCCCCTTAGAGGAGATATTCCTTCAGTTCTTCAACAAATACTTATTACCCCGTGATAGAGACGGAGATAAGAAAAGTGTGGGCGCCTCCCCAAGAACCCACAGTCGACTATCGAACCCACATTGGGTTTTGACAAATTAAACATGTCTGAGGGCCACCTCAGCCATCCGGCCGCTAAGTCAACACCTCTGTCTTATAGCAAAATGTGCTCCCTACTCAACAGGCAGGCCTTTCCTCGCCTTGCTCACTGCTCTCTCAGTACCTGGCAAATTCTTCTGGGGCAACAGCAGGTGTCTGGGGAGTCTGTCTGTGCTTAGAGGAAAAGCTAAGAGCTCGATAGATGGTTATTGTTGAATTAAAACTGCCAAATGGCTTCTTTTTAAGGCACGAGATTCTCCGATGCATCACCTCCCCAGTCTTACCTGATGGGTTGTGTTTTGTAATGTGGAAAAGATGTTTCACGGTAACGTCAGAACCGCCTGTTTCCCTGCCTGTTGGTGGTTGCTTTGGAAACCCTCCCATCAGATGTTGGCACAGTTCTGTTTATTGACTCGGTAGGAGTGGTTCTGGGCTTAACGTCCGGTTTCCCTTTTTCTGTGCGATTGACCCCAGCCCCGGTATGTTTCCTCTCTGAGTCTCCGTTTCTTCAAGCACACGTGGAGTCGATCGTAGTCAACCCCCAGAGGGGGTTTGAGAAGAGTTTAGTGACATTACTCAGGAAAAATGCTGGACCTGATGCCCGTGGCTCGGTTCTAATTGAGGCTGTTATTGTAAACAGCTGGGCTGATGATAACCCCTGAAAGGAAGGTCTGTCTGTGAAGAAATGACACCAGGTGAATTAACTTAAAGGCATTTAGATCTGGGATTCATTTGCTTTTGATGCCTAGATTTAAATGAAATGTTAACAGCCCGTCAGGTGTGGCTCGGTGGATTGAGTGTCGTCCGGGGCACCAAGAGGTCACGGGTTCGATTCCCGGTCAGGGCACCTGCCTGGGTTTCTGGCTCAATCCCCAGGAGGGGGTGTGCAGGAGGCAGCCGATCGATGATTCTCTCTCTCTCCCTCTCCTTTCCCCTCTCTCTAAAAAATCAATAAAAAACATATTTTAAAATAAAAAAACAACAAGCAAAACAGTACAACCAGCCCCACCACAGCAACACAAGCCTTTGTTTTTTCAGGGCCCCAGACCTCACCCTCTGTCAGATGAGTCTAAGACCCTCCTTCACATTGTGATTTCGCTCACAGCCCTGGAACTGCCGATTTTCCACTTAAACCAAAAGGAAATACACGCCAGGGTTTCCAGGAGGTCTCAGCAGGACACCCCCTCAGCCAGCCCGTCTGCGTCGGGTGACATTACTGACAGATGACGACACGCTCTCTTTCGGGGGAGACGTGAGAAAGTCCCCTCTCCCCGGCCCGTTCGCTGGCTGCGCCCCTTTCATGTGATCCTCTCGAGTGGAGTGGCAGAGCCAAGCCTGCGAGGAGAGTGCCAGCGGGCGGCATCGCCATGGCAACGCCCTGCATTCCCGTCAAGTTGGGTCTTGTGTGGATCTCACACGGAGCTTGTGTTTCAGCCCCGTGGAAGCCTCGGCTGCAGCCTTCGGTGTGAAAATCTCCTCGGCCCGCCGGGAAGTTAAAAATAGAAGATTAATGTGAATTATTTCACAGACAGAAGAATCTGGAATCTCAGCTACTCCACTAATGGGATGGACTCGCAGAGCGCTGACTCTCGGGCCTCCTGCTCTCCCCTCCATCTCGGGGGGACTCGCCACTTGTCACTGTGACGTTATTTGGGGTGTGTTGACCACAATTCCTCAATCCTGAGCAAAAGTAAGGGCTCGGTACTTACCTCCTTCTGCACAGAGCATCGAATGTTACAGCAAGAGCTTAGTACCCAACAGGATCTGGGCAAAGGTGTGCACGCGTGTGCGCCTGTGTGTGCGTGTGTGTGCATGTGCGTGTGTGTGCGTGTGTGCGCGCGTGTGCTTTATCTGTTCAACAGCTAGAAAATTAGTCTATCTTAGGTCCCCCCTAACCCACAAAGCATTATATTTTAAAAAGCCTCGTATTTGAGAGCTTTGCTTTCTGGTGAATGAATTCAGTCTTTTTTTTTTTTTTTAATTAAAAAAACAAAAAGGCAAGAATTCTCAGACAGGTAACACTACACATTAAATGGTTTTTAAAAATATTCTTCCAGGGTTGCAAACTAGTCTCTGTTTGGAAGCCTGCTTTTTAAATTTTCAAATGCTTAACAATAAGCAGGACTTAGGAAACATAGAAAATACAAATATTGAGAGTTGCCGTTCAAAGTGTCCTCTACAGAAGCCAGCATAGAAGTCAAGTGTATTCTTAGTACAAATGAATCATATGTTCTTTTATCCCGATAAGTTGTCTGTTGTGTGAACATTTTGCCTGTTGCAGTTTAAGGTTATACACAGTTATTAGTCACAAAAAACTTAAACCTATAAATAAATAATACTGAAAATAAGCTTTGCCATTTGTTCCTAGCAACAAGATATTATAAATTTATCATCATTATCAAGGAATATAAACTTGAACTACAAATATTAATTCAAGGACTAATTACTCTATAGTCATAGAATTGTTGCCTAGAATTTACAGAATTGCGGGGGGGGGGGGGGAGAAGATGAACCTGTAGAGATGCAACCTTAGGTTGGTTGACATCGTTTTTAAATTTAAAAAAGATTGAAAAACTACTTACCGCTTAGTACTTAAAAATAAATGTATAAATAAAATTAATTATTTTCCAAAACAGGTGTCCACAGGATTCATTGATTGTTAGCAAGACTTTGGAGTGAGGACTTTGTTTCATATAAGGAAACAGAGGGATTCTTATTAAATTGTCAGTGTTTCTTTTCTGGCTCTGAAACAGATGCAGTCATGCAGTCGACACATTGTCACAACCGTTGGCCACGGTACTTTAATCATGGATATTATTTCTCTTCTTTAACCCACTGGCCCACCCCTTTCGCTCCTCTATGACTTCACCCTGGTGTTTATTTCACACGCATGGAAATGAAACTGTAGATATTCATTATTTCTGCGCTTTGCCTCCACGCATAACATCTTCAGTTGTGTGTAGTTACGAGGGAAAAAGTCCATCAGGGGCCCACCACCTACCACCGTGTGGCCGCGGCCTGGCGGCGATGAGGTGTCGTGAGGGTTTCGCATAAAGAGATCAAGGGGCCGGGCTGCAGGACCCGGTGACGGGGGGTGTCTGTGTGACTGACAGCTACGAAATAACCTGTGATCTTCAGGAAAAGTCAGCGCGCTACACGGCAACCCAGCCGTCACTTGGAAAACCAAGGATCCACAGTGAAAAGACCAGAAATTCAATTGTTTTCAAGTGACATATCGGGTTATAATATTTTTGTCCACAATTTGTCATAAAATCGTTCCCCCCCGCCCCCCCCCCCCCCGTGGAGTTTGACGGTGTTGCTGGCTTTTCCCAAAATAACCTTTAATTACAGTTTCTGATCTTGACGCTCCTGCAAACCACCCTCCTGGCTGGTCTGCCATAGGCACCACCTGCGGGTCCTGAACAGAAGCTCGCGGGTCCTGGAACCCGCCCGTCGAAAAGCGTTCACGTCGCTGTGGGAAAAGTCGGGCACGGGCCGTCCTCACGGCCTCGGAACTTGAAATGACCCCTTTCAGCTTTCAGGGGGGAGAAAAAGGACTTTCTGGCATGAATCCCGTGTTGGAATTTTCAAACAAAAATAGAGGGGAGAGATGGAATATAGAAAAAACAGGAAAAAAGATGCAGCAGAAATCTGAACATACTAGAAACCTCGTTTGTCAAGAAAATGAGAAAATTTGCAATTTTATTTTCAGTTACACCTAATTGTTTACAGCTAAAATATGATGCACGTGTGTTTCCGAAGAAGGCATCTGGGAATGGAAATAAGGGAAATGTGTGTTGTGTCGGCGCGATGGAGGAAGCGCTGTGTCGCTTCTGTGAACCAGCAGGTCCCTTGAGCGACGGCTGAGAGGATCTCATCCTGGGGGCTCTGCGCGGACTCACTCGCGACACTAACCTGCGCAACCCAGCCCTCCCTTCACGCTCTCGGAAACGGTGGCACCCAACGCCTTTTGCCTTAATAGCGAAACATTTAAGACATTTACTTCTTTAAACAACCTCAGTAACGAACGAAGATCTTTGAGGGATGTGAGGCCTCTGTCATACGTGGTATTTGCAGGTAAACTGCCGCTTCCTTTCCCGTTAGTGTAAACCGTGGATTCCGTGAGGCGTGGAATCTGATGGGAAGGGTTCTTTAAAGGAGCAAAACGTCCCCTCTCCTTTGATAGTTTATGAAAACACATCCCCCAGAGGACAACCCATATTCGTACTTCTCTGGAGGGTCAAGAATCCCTCCCTCCTCAAGGTTTCCCTGGCGTGTCCTCAAGTCATCGAATTAGGACGACCTGACCCTCGGTAAGAATCCAAGCTCCTATTTACCAGAAAACCTGAGTCAACGTTTGTAATAAAACTACTTTTAAGAGAAGCAGCTCACGGTTCACATCAGCCCCTGGTCTCAGTTTCCTAACGACACCGAGATGGTCTTTCTGGAAACGGACCCAGCGCTGCTGATAGGAGCGTTATCGCGAGTGCCGGCAAGCTTGCTAATGTGCAGATACGGGAAACGCGTCTGTGTTCGTTCATGGTCACACTCACGTTTATCTTTTTCTTGTATGACTATATGTCGACACAAAATCCTTTGCTTAATGTTTAAATAATACTGTGCTGTGCTCATGCTGATAGTTAGGGGCTGGGGTGTGGTTAAACCTCAGCCTGCAACCCGTCAGCTGCTGGGCTGCCCCCCCCTTTACAGACTCCCGGCCCTGGGACCTCAGCTTTTTAAAACCTGAATATGTGTCCCTCCTCCCTGTTTCGTGGGTGCCTTTTGATACACAATTAAAATATTGGACTAAACGATCCACAGCTGCTCAGAAACTAGAAGCGCTGTATAAATACGGTAACAGTCTCTCCGGGGGCCCCACCTAGAGCGGTTCCGCTGCAACGTGGACGTGATACTTTGTACCCAGGCTACATTCAAAGACACCTGAAGCATTTTCACTCTATGGAAACGGTGTATCCATTTTGTTTAAGTAACCACAGTAACACTGGGTTCTTAAAAGAAAAACCCTTCTCGAAAATTCATTATTTAATTTTGTTAATTTAATTTAACCGACTGTAGAGCAGAGCTGGGGATATAATTAGATAAAGCAGAACAAAATGCCATTTTGGCCTTCTCTGTTTAAAAAAAAAAAAAAATCAGTTGAAAATCCAATAATGCCCCTGGCCTATCTGAATTCTGTGTTGTCTCGGTGAACGTATAATCCATTAGACGTAGGAGACGTACTTCTAGAGGAAACGGTCGCGTCGATTTACTTGGCGTGGCAGCATCCTGCGCCGTCTGAGACGCTGGGACACCGGCCAGGAGACGCCGCGTGTTCTAGAAGAGACCAAGAGGTAGTCAGGGGGCTATAAATAAATAAATATAAAAAATTAACACACTTTCTATTCTAAGGGTGGCTCCCACCCCCCCCCCCCTTCGTCTGGCCACCGAGGGAAACGTTGTAACTGCTGATAATGAAATTCTCACCCACGGTGCGAAGTCCTGGCGTTACTGTACCCCAGGGACTCGTTTTTATATTGCTTCGATAACTCTAACCCTTTAAACTGCCCTTTCCAGGGCAAACGCTGCCCTCCAGGCTTAATTGGGCAGCTTCCCACTTTGACTCAGAATAAAACGGGCTCCGAGTAAACCACTCAGCTGTTCACTCCTCCGAGGCGTCGGGGCATCCCCGAGTACCTGGGGCAGGTGACTGGCCACGCGGCGCTAACGGGAGCCCTGGCCGGGCCGCTGCCCCGGGTCCCTGGAGCACCAGCCTCCTTTCCCATCAGGACGCTCGGCCTCCCGCACCCCCTGCCTGGGGGCCGCGGTCGCAGCCGGGCCGCGTTTATGAGCAGCCTGCTGGGGGAGAGCGGTGAGGCTCACAGCTTGGAAACCAGGGAGCAGGCTTATCCTTGGGCGTCGTATTCGTTCATTCTTATTTTATCCATAATGCAGCGCATTTTCTCCAGGGAGCTGGAGGCATTTCATAAACTTTCAATAACGAGCGGGCCTGAATCTCCGCCACCGTCTGCACCTTGCAGTTACTTTAATAATAATAATAATAATAATAAAAACAATTTGAGTGTGGAGCTGGTATTACCTATTTATAGCTCACCCGTGAGGAGGAAGAGGCATTTCAATAGCCGTAGAAAAATGCTAACGTGAATTTCGGTTCTTGTTTTATTTTTTCCTGTGGAATGGACTAAGTGCGTGAGGTCGAGACATTCGCCGACTCCAGTATCGCAGCCCGTTGCGAAGGCCAGGTAATCGATGTGGCCGGCCGACCGCTGACGCTGTGTTTGACTCGTGTAGGAGAGCGGGAGGCGTGTTTAACCTGGGGCTCCCCGGCCTGCTTATTTCTGAGTTTCCAGCGCAGGAGAACACGCTCTTCTTGACCGTTTCCGTGGACTTGCTGGGGTTGATCTCACTGGTGGGAGCCGTCCCCACGCACCGCGGGCGGCACCTCGATCCCCACGGGCCTTACACCCTTGGGCCGTGCCCTCTCCAACGCCTCACTTCTAGCAAATTCTCTATTCCACTAGGACTGACTTCTCGGGCCTAGTGAATTATTTTCACGTGGCTTTGGTTTCATCACGCTCTTCGAACAGTCCTAAACTATAGCCAAAGAGCATTCTAGATTTGTCACCCTGTCACCAAAGCTAAACACCCAGGGTGGCGCGGGCTCTCGGGTTTCCTTTGGACACGGTGTTAGGGACTTTTGTTGTTTCATTTCTAAGTTTTTCCCCGCCGGGTTTCAGAACATCTCTGAGGGGGAATGAAGCGTGTCTTTGGAGATAACATATTTTGTTTAAAAAATACGGAAGGAAGTGTTCTTAGGCAGCAATAGGTTGAAACCTAGTTTAGAATCCCCATCGTACAAAGCTTATTTATTTTTCTCTCTATTTTTCAACTGAAAGTAAAAAGCACATTTCTCAAGCGATAAAATGCTTTCGTTGGGTTTCCAGGGAAGAGATGTCAGATTAGTCGGAGTCCAACGTCGTATGGCCGTAAACGTCCGTGAAGCAGATGGGTGGCGTCGGTAACCCAAGGGGAGCGCGAGAAGCTTCGGGAAGGGCTCTCGTTGGCCAACCGGCTCTTGAATAAGAAATTCACAGGCTGGCTCCCTCTTCTGTGCCACGTGGGCCGGTGCCCGGGCGCCCGCCTCAAACACTCCCGCCCCCTCGTCTGCGCGGGGCCTCCGCTGGGGGTCTCCCCAGTGAGCGCGTCCTGACCCAGGGGAGCGGGTGTGGGCACCCCGAGCGTTCACACCGACAGGCCGTGCCCCCGCGTGAGGACTGCGCTGGTTCTAAAGCAGGCTGGCGAGCCAAGGGGGCTCCGTTCCAATGCGGTTGGCACCAAGCTTGTTTAAAAACTTTTATCAACATTTTCTGCCTGACAATACATATCCATCCACGTGCAGATGTACAGGTAACCATTTTCATTCATTCAACAAATGCATTTCGAGTGTTTACTCTGTGCCAAGCAGTAGCCTAGGCATTAAGAACGCAACAAAGAATAAATCGGGTAAATCTGTCCAAAGAACGTGCATTGTACTTGAAGAAGACAGTCAGCGTAATAAATAAATTATAAGTGTGCTGGAGAGTGTTAAGGGCTATAGGGAAAAAAAGAAGCCAGGAGAGGAGCCCGGGGAGCCAGGGCCGGGGTTGCAGTGTGAGCCCCTCAGTGAGGAGGTCACGTCGGGGCCGAGACTCGACCGAGTGGGCGGGTGATTCTCTTGGTCGCCTGGCGGAAGAGCACTGCAGTCAGAGGGAGCAGCCAAGGCGAAAGCGCCCGCGCCAGACTGTTCCCAGACTTGGGGAAACAGCCGGGATAGAAAAGCAAGAAGGGTCTGAAGGAATCTGGGCTTGTCGGCCGCGGAAGGGACGTGGGCCTTGTATTCTGACCGGGGGCGTCCTTAGCAGGTTCTGGGCGGGGCAGAGCCTGGAGGCGGCTGCTTTTCCGGGTCCCCCCACCTGCTCTGTGGCTGCACAGCGACTCGGCAAGGAGCCCAGGCTCGAACCCCAGTCGGTTTGATTCCGAAAGGCCGTGCACGTGAGAATCACCAGCAGCCTGGGGAACCCGGGGACTCTGACACCCCAGAAATCTCTTGAGGACAAGGGGAGGGCGCCCACCATGGAGACCCCCGTCGGAGCCCCGAACACCCCTGCGTGGGGGGGCTCCCGTCCTGTAAGGGCTCCCCCAGCTTTGAAATGCTCCACTGAACCCCGTCGTCGCTGCAGCCGGGGGCGCTCACCTGCCCTTCCCATTGCTTCTCGAAACACCCCCACCTTCCTGGGCCGCTCCCCGCCCCACCCCCTTCCCCCCCCACGGATTCTCCCGCCCGTGGATTTGTTGCCAGCGCTCAGCATTCACCGAGCGTCCACCAGGCGCTCCTCTGCTACCTTTCGCTGGCCTCTCACTAAAGCCACACGCAAGCCAAGGCTGCGCGGCCTGTGGGTGATCCGCGCCAGCCGCCGAGGGGAAGCGGAGTTTAAAATCTTGCCCAGCAAATCACCACGAGGGTTTAAAATAGAAGCTTCCCTTCCGTCTCTCTGTTTGGTGACCTTGGTGAAAACTCCCCTTCGCTGGTTCCGGGCCGGTTGTTTTGGGTTCTTTGCTGAGGCTGGGTATCGATCCCGCCTGCAGCGCTGGCCCGCCTCCCGGCCCGGCCGTCCCCACGGGAGGGCGGCCTGTGCTGTGCGAAGCCGCTCGCTGCCCTGGAGACGCTCCTGAGTTACTCAGCGACATCACATAGCGTCGGGTTACACGTCCACTCTCGTCCGTCAGGAAAGTCCCTCATTCGTCCCACTATCCCACCATACTCTGCACGGTCCCCTCCTTGTGGGAAAGAAACAAAAATGTTTCCCCATTTAATCTTTCCATTAAAAAAGCGAACCTTTCATAATTTAAAACAGTGCAGGTGAAAATCAAAGCCCTTGACAGCGCTTATGAAAATCCATTCTTGGCATAATGCCGGCTTCCCATCCACCCGCGGACCTACCTGGGCCGTCGAGCGTTAAGAAGACACGAGGGTTCACATCTGCTGCCTGTTGAAAAAATGTCAAAGCCCCGCTTTTACAGCCGTGGCGGCGAAACCTCGCACTGAGAAAACCAATCCTGTCCGGAGGGATCGGGCAAGCTGGTCGGTGGTCCCAGCGGCACCCACACGCTGGGCTCTGACTCGACGTGGGTGCGCGTCCACACTCGGGCAGAAACGATGGCACCAGCGGGAACAGCGCCGACTCCGAGGGCCCGAATTATTAGGCATCTAACTCTCCCCGTCGGTAAAGCTCAGGGAGGAACGGACATCATGCCACTTTTTTCTGATCCCCATTTAAGGTGTTCGGGGAAAATAGGGAGATGATTTTTCGTGTGTTAAGAAATCCTTTCGGAGGCGCAGAAATTAAGACAGCAGACGGCAGATATGGACCCGAGTGCTCGTCGGGCTCTCGTGCTGAGTGGGAGGCTGTCTGGCCTCTCCGGCAGACCCTAGCCCACCCGCTGTTCACCTCACCGGTGAAAGGCAGGGCCCTCTGAGCCCGTGACCCCAGCTCTCTATCCGAGCGCCGCCGCTGTGGACACTCTCGGGCCGTGACACCTGGCGGCATAAACGAGGTTAGAGCATCATCTCGGGCAGAAGAACTTACAGAGGCCACTGCACAAACGCCGACTGATAGTGACAGAGCAACAGGCCCGGCCGGGCGGCTCAGCCGGGTAGAGCGCCGGCCCCAGGCGCCGAGGCGGAAGGTTCGGGCCCGGTCAGGGTCAGGGCACACGCAGGGCGCCACCAGGAGTGACGGGTGAGCGGAACAGCAAGCAGGCCCCTCGGCTTCCCCGGCTGGACCGCCCCTCCGCAGCCGGCACCCGGAGCAAGCTGTCCTTGGAGTCACAAAGGATCGGGTAGCTTTTTAAAAAATCAATGAGTATTGGCGAGGAGCCCAGCTCTACGGGCAAAGCCACGGCAGGGGGGTGGGTGTCGAAACGGACGGAGGGGCACCTCGTCCGGGGAACTAGAGAGAACAGAGAGCGAACGGATCCCGTCCCACCCCCGCCGGGCCTGAGACCAGAGTTAGGGCAAATCCAGAGAAGAGTCCCCTCGTCTGTCACCTTCCACACCATGCAGCTTAGCTTGTTGGGGAAACCCCGGTGGCTCTGCGACCAACGGTCTAGGTGACTGGAACCCTGGCCCAGTGGACCCCCGCCTCCTCACTCTCGGGATGCTTTTATTATTTTTCATAAGGATGGAATGGAAACGCTGAATAGACGGCTCCTGCAGCCTCTGCAACCCCTGACTCCTGGATAGGCTCTGCACAAAGTGGAAAAATAGTGGGACCTGTCCACCCCAATCTGGGGAGAGACCCCACCAGGCCTCACAGACATAAAGTACGTTCATTATGTAGAATAAAGCTCGAAATTCTGTTTCAAAATCCTGTGCCGTAACTTATAACAACTTATCAATTATTAACATCCAATCGCCTCTCTGCTTCCCAGCATGGAGGCCAACTTACGCTTTCCTCAGGAGAATATATAGACTCTTAAATATTACAGCATCCTCGTGGCCATTCGGAGAGGAGTCATTACTTGGAAACAAGAAGCGGCTCCTTCCACGGAGGAGCGGATGCTGGATTTCAGCGATGGGCTCCATTTGAGAAAAGTGTACCCATTAAAAAAATCAATACTTCTAGCTCTAGGGGAGTCACAGCAAATGTGTTTAGATCCTGACCAGGAAAAAAAATTAAGGACTCGATAGCATGTCACCTGGTAAACATTTTAGGCTTAAGAATTGCCAGCTGACTTTGAAACTTGAGAAGATGTAAAAAAAAAAATAATCATAATAATCCTCTAAGTATTGATTGACAAAGGATTTATAGAATCACAATATTATAAACATGGTAACTATAGAAACGAGCTGCCTAGTCGTAGCTCTGGTAGAATTGCCCAGGCCAGAGACGAGATGCATATATTGTTTACTAATGTGTTTTTTCTTCCTACACTGAAGACTAAGTGAGAAAATAAGTGAACTTGGTGTCCCCAACAATGCATGTGGAATGAGTTTGCGACCCTGATTGGCACTCACTTTGTGTTCGGGTGGTTTTTTTAAATACGATTTTTGTTGATTTTTAGAGAGCAAGGAAGGGAGATTAGAGAGAAACATCCATGAGCGAGACGCTGAGGCTGCCTCCTGCCTCCTACGGGGGTCGGGCCTGCGCCCTCACCGGGAACCCAACGCGGGAACACTCAGCCACTGAGCCACACCGGCCGGGCTGTTTGGGGTTTTCTTGAGGGGCTTTGGAGAAATGTTAAAGTCTCACCGTTTTTGAGGTAACACAACTGCTAGAGGTGTATGTACCGTCTCAGTGGCATCATTGATAATTCAGTTCACAATCAATGGCAGTTCCCCGCTCCCCATGGGGCTTCAATGGTTCTACCTGAAATCTATAGAAAGCTGAGCCAAGTCCAAACAGCGAATCTTCCTTTGGATCCCCAGCTAGGATAATTGTGTGGTTAGCTGAGAAATGGAAAATCCTATTCCTCTAAGGCTTGGTCAACATGTCCCGACTGTAGAGCCAGAGACTTATCAATGGAAATAACCTGGGTGGAATCAGGTCATTGTGTCCAGTTTTCCCCTCAGCTCACTCACATCAACAGGCCTGTCCTTCAGTAAAATAGAGGGGAACCGCCTGGCCCGCGTGGCTCAGTGAGGTCGCGGTTGGATCCCGGGTCAGGGCATGTGCCCGGGTTTCAGGCCCGATCCCCAGTCGGGGGCGTGCAGCAGGCGGCGGATCAGTGACTCTCTCACCGTTGATGCTTCCCTCTCCCTCTCTCTTCCTCTCTCTGAAATCAATAAAAACATATTTAAAAATAAAAAAGTCAAAGGGAAGCTTCCACATTCTCCCATCTCACTATGTTATGAGTTACAAGAAATAAAAACCAAACGCCGATGTGCACTGTGTTTAGAAGGTTGAGTCACAGACACAGGTCGTGAGGGAATTGCTCCGAAAGCCCCCCGGGTGCAGGACCTGATTGGACACCTGCACCGTTTATTTGTTCGTGAAACATGAAAGGAATTATTAGCAACACTAATGATATCGTTCTCAAGGAAGTTTAAAAAAACAACAAACTGAAAGCAACTTGGATGTTTTCATTACATGGAACAACTAGACTGGCTCAGGGGAGAAGGGAAGCGCGTGGTCGGTGTGGGCGGCTGTGGCCAGATGCCCAGCACCCCCTTGGTCTGTGCGTGTCCTCTCTGCTCTAAAACAGCCCCAGCTTTAGGGCTTTCTCTTTTTTTAATTTTTCTATATCCCTTCCTAAATGCTTATAGGCATCTCACCAGTTTATAGCCTTTCATTGCTTGCTTCTTGCAGGGGAATCTTTTTCTAACCAACTCGTAAATATCAGCTCGAGTCCTAACGTCGGTTTGATTCCCGACTTGGGTCCATTTTATAAGTCACCTTTGTATTTCTCCTTGACTTTGCTTGTCTTTCCTGGAGCTCCTCTGTCTAAATCACTCCTCTTGGATTACTTTCCAATAAACAGGACCCAGGCCCGTCCTGCTGATATAAAGGGCTGCATTTTGGAGACAGCAAATGACAGTAAGGTATTGATTGTGGAGACGCTAGGACTGCACCGCCGTATATCCCACTAATCCCGGGCTTCTGGGCCGTGATGGATTCCCGGCCTGTTAATGCTGTGGCTCTGAATCCTTCAGAGAGTAGCCCCAGCGAGAGGCAAAGAATCACAGAGGGCGAATGGACCACAAGTGGGACCTCAGAAGTCAAACGGGGGGGGGGGGGGGGAACTGCGTCCAAGCCGTGTGCAGACACAGGGAGCTGTTCTGCCCCCAGCAGACACCTCACTCGTCCCCCGGACACTGCACTGTCCATCTCCTGGGTTGTGCCACTGTTTAATTGCTGATCTAAATGCCAGCGCTTTGCCATTGCCTGTCTTCTCTAAATTCCATACCTATTAACATCTTCTTTAGATATGCTTTAAAACATCAGTTAGGTGACAGTTTGATCATGATTTGAATTTTGAGAACCTGTTTTCTCTGTTTCCTTCAACATGGACGTATTTTAAGGTTATTTTTGCATCTACATGGAATAAGTACAGTCCGTAAGGTGACATGAAATCAAATGTGACCCGGGGAACAGCGTGACTCGGAAACTCTTCCTGAAAGAGATGGGACTGCGTCAGTTCCCGAAGGGTGGCCAGGGGATGGCATTTGGGGAACGGGGACCCTAGAGCATAGGAAGGAGGCTGGACATTCCGGGGGCGGCGGGGCCACCCTGGCTGAGGACCTGGGTGGGAACCGAGACCAGCCAACGGTTAGGAGGGAGCGTTCACCAAGGCCGGTCCCCGGCCAGGGAGCGGGGAATTCTCCATCTCCCCAGTTGCCTCCCGTGGAACTTTTCATTTGCTTAAAGTTAAAAATTTTGAACCCTGGGCTGAATAGTTTCCCAGGAGGGGTCTGAGGGGCCCTCAAGTAGCCTCCTCCGGCCGCGGGCAGACTCCTCGGACCTCCTCCAGGGCCTTGGGCGCAAAGAGCCGCCTCGGGGGCCCGGGATGAAACCCCAGGTCGCTCCTAACACTTGGTCTGCGGCCAGCCGCCCGTTTCTGCGGGATGTGGGCCTGTCGGAATCGGCGCAGCGAGCACCGGCCCCGCTCCGCGGCCGCAGAGGCCGAGGTCACTCCCGGGGGCAGCGTCCGGCGCGCCCGGCCCGCCCCCGGGCCTCGGGGACGCTTCCAGGAGCGAAACCACCGCCCAAAGCGGCTGGAAATAGTTTCTTGATCCCGCTTCCCCGTCTCGACAGTGAAATGACCACACGGTCGGGTCACTGGGTCCAAAACTCAATTGCAAAACGGAGGAGCTTTGCTGGTTGTCGCGCGTTCGCCTCCTAAGAGCCCAAAGCGCGCGGAGGGGACCGGCCCGGGACGTGCGGGAAGCCCGGCCGCGACTGGTTCCCGGGCGGGAACCGTGGGCCGCCCCCCAGCCCCGCCGGGCTCCGCAGAGCCCCCCACCCGTGGGCGCGGAACCCTCGCGGGGCAGCGGGGCGGGGCCGCCGCGGGGACCGAGCCAGGGCGCGCCCGCCGCCGCCCCCGGGGACCAGGGTCCCGCCCCGGGCCCGCGGCCAGGTGGGCCGGGCCCGCGACAGTTCCGCGTCTGCGCGGCCGGGCCGGGGCCGGGCGACCGGGAGGCTGGGCTGCGCGCGAGCCAATGGGCGCGCGGGGCCGGCGGCGGCGGGCGCACTCCCGGGATGGACGGCGAGCTCCCGGCCGGTCCCGGCGCGGCCTCGGGCCTCCCCGCGGGGGGCGCGGGCGGGGACAGTCCCCCCGCGCTGCTGCCGGCCGAGGCGCTGGACCTGGACGGCGAGGACGGCGACCTGGAGGTGTTCAGCAAGGTGAGCGCGGCGCCCGGGCCCCCCCGCCCCCCGCGCGCGCTCCGGGGCTGGGCGGGCGGGTCCCCGCCGCTCCCTCCGCCGTCCGCGCTGGCACCGCCGGGGCAAGGCCGCGGCTCCCCGGAGTTTGCAAAGTTGTGATCCCCGCCCCCCCACTTGGATCTCCTTCCTTCTTTCTTCCTCCCCGACGCCGACTTCTGGGGACAGTGGCCGAGCCCCGAGGCGGTGGCCCAGAGCCCCGCCTCTGGCAGCTCCTTGTGGGCAGCAGCCGGCCCGCGCTCTCGGTCGCCCGAGCCCAGAGCAGTTACTCTCGATCTAGTGTCGCTGGTTGTAGATTTGAGGCCGGGGGACACCAGAGGTGCGTCTCAAGTCCACCGGGAAGGGTGCCAGCGAGGCCCCTCTTTGGGAGAAACCGGTTCCTGGGTCCAACAGGAAGCTCCTGCGGAGCCCAGGACCTGGGCCAGCCGGCTGGGGCCACCGACGCCCAGCCTCCGCTTCCCTCCCTGCGCCGGGACTTGGGGAACCCCAGGCCCCCTAACGTGTATGCGTGTAGTTAGCTGGAGAGACACTGACTGGGGTTCGAGGTGGACGTGTGTGTGGGGGGGGGGGGGGCTGTGGCTGCCAGGTCTTTTTGTAAAGAAAAATGCAGGGCGGGGCCTTGGACGTCAGTCCAGTTTCTCACCTGGCCGTGGTGGGAGACTTGAGGTGGCAACATTGTATCCATCGCTAAGCCTGGGCAGAGGGCAAATGTTACCTTGAGGCGTTAGGTAAAGCAACAAACTTGAACCATTGCTTTACTCTGCTGGAAGTAGAAAGCAAACAATTAATTATGCTCTGACCTCAAAGAGGAATACCTAAGACTTTTTCCCCCCCTTAAAATGAAGTGAAACAGCAGGCAGGGTTGCAGTACCCATGTTCAACCAGTGCAGTTTTGTGCTCCTGCTAAAGTCATTGACGTTTCGATGCGTTTAAATTGTAAAACTGGAATTATTTAGGTTCGCTTGTGAAAAGTTAACACTGCCTTTTGCCTTCCACCCAGGCTTTATTTTCACGGAGGAACGGGGCAGTGGGCCCGTCTTTGCCTGCCTGCCCAACACTGTTAGTCTGGGAATATCCCAGTAAGGCTGTGGGCCGAGGAACTTCCAGCCAGGGAGGGGCCGAGCGATGGGAGTGGCAGCTGAGTATCAGTCATCCTGGAGCCTTTAAACTTGTCACCTGACTTCTTGTCCCAGATTCTAAGGGGCCCGGCCCTCTCTTAGGAAAACCTGTTTTTGTGAGCCCCTGTTGTTGGAGGCGGATCTAAGGCGAAGCTAGTGAGATTCAAGTTTTATGTTTACACCTTTGCTTAGGCCTCTGGAATACGGGGAGTTAGCGGAGGGTGTTTTGGGTGCAGAGGGAATGACAGGTTGCAGCCAGGAGCATTTCTTTTTTATTTTTTATTGATTTTTGGGGAGAGTGACATTGGTTAATAAAACCATACAGGTTTCAAGTGAAATCTTACCTTTTGCAACAGCCTGGAGGGACCTGGAGAGTATTATACTAAGTGAAATAAGCCAGGCAGAGAAAAACAAATACCGTAAGATCTCACTTATATGTGGAACCTACTGAACAAAATAAACTAACCAACAAGATAGAAACAGACTCATAGACACAGAGAACAGACTGACAGCTATCAGAGAGGAGGGGTGTTGGGGGCTGGGTGAAAAAGGTAAGGGGATTCCAGGGGTGGGGAACGTCAGGTCCGCAGGCTGTACATATATGGCCCTGCCAAGGCAACCGCAGACAGGACTCGAAATTCAATAAATCTAGGAGCCTCTTTCACAGCTAATTTTTAAGTTGATAATTTTGTATGGCCCGAAAATGATGTTATAAATATCCAAATGGCACTTGGCAGAAAAAAGGTTCCCCATCCCTGGACTAAACAAACAAAAACCCTGAAGCATTTCCAAGCAAGCCTGTCTGCTGAATTGCTTACAGCTGTCTCAGAAGAAAGGGCGCGTCTGGATCTCCATGGCTCCAACCCGCGGTTGAGGTTTCTTTCTCCATTCTAAAAATCAATTTGTTTTCCTCCCTAATTTTGCGTTTGTACTTCTGCATCCTTTTAAAAGGATGGGAGCCTCTGCCCCGTCCACCTGGCTCCACCCCGCTTGTTAGCGTTTGAGAGCCCCCTGCGCCCGACACTTAGAAAAAGTTAAGACCCCCCTCGGTAGAAACTGGCCATGAGATGAAGGTGAGGGTACAGTGCTGGTTAAAGTCTGGAAAGAATACCTGGGGATCCTACATTAGCTGCCTGCTTACGTTGCAGCAAGTGAAAATGCCCAACCATTAGCCGCAGGCAGGCACACCTGAGGCCTCCCTGTCTGGCCTCCCGCCGTCTGTCCTGCCGGCCAGCCCCGGGCGTCAGGAACTCCTTCTGAAGGACATAGCGTTGCCGTCGGCACATTCACATCGACTGTCGGGCTCAGGGCACATTTACAATCTCCGACCCTTATCCCCTTGGATAACCTGTGAGTTTATACCATGCCCCTGTCCAGAAGCTTTTTGAAGAGTAGGATCTTTGACACTGACATTTCTTCTTCCCCCCAGTAAAGTACAAGTACCTGGCAAGTGCAGCTTAAGTATTTTAGGTAAGGTGCCGTGCTGAGGATTATCTGGGGGGAGAGCCAGTTCTTGCCGTCACAGCCTTGGAGCCCAGGTGGGAGGTGGGGCGGGGACTCTAAGTGGCAGCGTGAATCAGGGGGCGGTGGGAAGCTCGCAGATCGTCCAGTGAGGGGGAAACGATGTCCCGTCTCCGGGGACCCCCAGGAAGGCGGGAAACACGGACTTAAAAGATCAAGTCTGGGTGTTGGAAGGTCGGAGCGCATGGTCGGTGATTCAAGAGAAGCAAAAGTTTAGAAATGACAGCAGTCGTGGGAGAATCGCGTTAGAACTGGGCCAGGGGAGAGCAGGCTTGCAAAGGATCGAGGTGGACGGAAGGGCCGAATTTCTCCACGTTTACAGGGAAGAGGTCTCCTTGGGAGGGGAGATAATACGTTACAATAGGATATAAGGCGTAGAAGAAACAGTCACTGAAGCAGAACATTGGTAAATAGGTCACAGGGAGGCGCTGCGATGCTTATCTGGGCCTCAGTAAATGACAGCCCTTATTATGGACCTTTTCAAAGGAGTTCAGGACCAGAAAATACGATAAGGCCCGCGGCGCGTGGGGTGCTCGGGAGGCCGCGGGTGTAATTACCCTCATTAATGCCGGCCTGGGGCTAAGACAGCGCGATGCTCTTTTTCAAAACTACGGGCAGAGAGGGAGTTCTGGAAGGGGCCGGGCTTCACTTCCATCTCCAGCGAAGCTCCAGGACACGGTACTGTTTTGTTTATAAACACATTGGGGAGAAAAAAGAAGTGATCGTGTTGTATAAGAATCATGGAAAATTAAGGGTGTGTTTCTGGTAAATCAGAAATGTCACGGCAAACATGCTTGTTTGAACGCGGCTTTTGAAAGACTCACCCATGTTTTTCCGGCGGGGGGGGAGGGATCATTTTTGAAGGAAAAATAGGATATAGTGGTTGAGACATCTGGTTCCTCTACACGTTGGGTCTCTGTCAATCCGGAAATTCAGCGTAGCGGTGGCAGGACATAATTAGACTTCTCAACAGTTGTGGCAAATGCCTAGAAGAAGAAATTGGAGGTTCGGGGATTGACTTCCCACGTTTGTCCTGAGCCATCTCTGGTTCCTGTTGTGTGCCCGCATCTCAGTCACGGCCCAGGTAGCAATCAGAACTCTCTCCAGAGATTTGAAAGAAGACAGTTGAATGCAGGAACTAGTTGTGGGGTTTGGGGCAAATTTTAGGAACAAAGAAGTAATATCCTTGCATGAGTGAGTGGTTTCCTACCTCGATGATGTGCTGAAATCTATAAAACACACCCACACAATGTACACCCGTGTGTAATGCACAGGTGTATAGCGTGTACATGTGTGAGTGTGTGTATGTGCATATATGTTGTGTGTGTGTGCATATATGTTGTGTGTGTGTGCATATATGTTATGTGTGAGTGTGTGTATGTGCATATATGTGGCTCGGTGGTTGAGCATCGATCCAGGAGGTCACGGTTTGATTCCCGGTCAGGGCACGTGCCCTGGTTGTGGCTCAATCCCCAGCAGGGGGCGCACAGGAGGCAGCTGATTGACGACTCTCATCATTGATGTTTCTCTCTCTCCCTCCCTCTCCCTGTCTCTCTCTGAAATCAATAAAAATATTTTTTAAAAAAGGAGAGGCACTAGCAGAAGCTACGGCCAACATTATGTTTGCCAATGGGAGCGGATGTCGAAGGGCCAAAAGGAGAAAACACACGGACACACACACCATGGTTCTTTCATGCAGACAACACTGTCACACTTGTTTATGGTCAGTGGCAATGGGAAAAATTCTTACAAATGTCTTGGAAAAAATGATGTCAAAAGACTCCAGATTTGAACTTCCTGAACTCTAAAGAAGAGGCTGCTGAGTTGCAGGGGTGCAGTTTTATTTCTGCATCCTTTCGGTTCTGACAGATGCTCTGGCATCACCGTGACTGATGGGCTCCAGGCTCACAGGGGCTGGGGGACCAGAAGGCAGCAGTCGGGAGCTGTGCGGTCGGAGTGGTCAGCAGCGACTTACCTGCATCCCAGTTCTCTCCAAGAGGATAGAAGACTAAAACATTAAAATAAACATCCGCAGTTACTCACTTTAAGAATATACTTTAGCCTGGCCGGGGTGACCCGCAACCCGGGCATGTGTCCCGACCGGGCCTCCAATCTGCGACCTCCTGGTGCACGGGACGGCGCCCTAGTCAGCTGAGCCTCGGCAGCCAGGGCTCTGCCAGTTTAGACACCAGCGATTCAGGGAGAGTCAGCGTCATTCCTGTCCCGCAGGGGTATTGCCTGTGAAATAAATGCGGGGGTAACTGCGCCCGTGTCCATCAGGTTGCCGAGAGGGTTACAAGCAAGAGGTGCTGGTCGCTCAGAAAACAATCAGCACTTACTACCGTGGTTTATGAGATTTACGTTTTTAACGGGGGTACACGTCTGTTTTGCGTTTGTAGTGAGGCCCTCAGAGAGTCACAACAATATATTTGTTTCTGTTTAAGGAGCTTGTACGTATTTAAGAGAGGGTATTGTGGTAAGATATTGATAGTGTAAGTGAGGAATATATACAACCACTTAGACTAAACCTATGGAAATTGTGGAAAACACTCCATGGAGTCCAAGGAGGCGCCCTGAGGACAGAATGAAGGAGGGGGGACCCTTTGAATTAGAAATAAGGGCGGCATTGTGTTCAGTGGCTGTTGAGAGCGCCCCCAGCGTTCCAGGTTCTTTCTCAAAGGCTGTGCTCGTGTGTCGCTCCCTGCGAGTCACTGCGTGTGGCGAGGGGAGAAGGGGGTGGTCGGTTTGCCTGGGAGGTTACAAGTGCGTGTTAAGTCCCTTCCGAAATGCGCCTGAGTGCGGGTGCGGCTGATCTCAGGGTGCAGCCTTGCCCTGGAGAACACCCCGAGGACAGCCCCTGGCCCGGGGAGGCGCTCAGAGGACGGCGCCCGAGCCCGCCCCCCGGCCTGCGCAGGGAGCCCCCGGCCGGCCGCTCTCCGTAGCAACCGTTTTATTACATCCTGAGCGGGCCAGCGGTGTCTTCCTATAGTCACATTTTCCACCTCGTCGGGAGTTCTGCTCAGAGTAATAATGATTTTTCCTGGTTGGCTCTGCTTAGTCATCACTGAGGCCACAACAGGACACACTGCGTTTCCTGCGTGTCCCCAGGACCCCAAGCGTACTTGAAGACAGTTTCAGGAAACCCTGACCATCTGTGGATTTAACATTTGTGGCTTTCACTATCTCTAACATCAAAAACAGGACATATCTGCCTTCAAGCAGGCGATGTAGTCACTTTATTTATTCATCTCGCTCTCTTTTTTAATATCATCTTATTGATTTCAGAGAGAGAGAGGGAGAGAAACATCAACGATGAGAGTCATTGATCAGCTGCGGCTTCTCTTCTGCACCTAATCAGATCTCAGCCTGAAACCATGTTGTGTGTGTGTGTGTTCACTGTGCTAGTTATAGGAAAGGTATTCAGTGTTATTTAAGAAGTAGAGCCCGGCCGGGCTTGGCTCAGCGATTGAGCGTCGACCTAGGATCCAGGCGATCGGGGTTCGATTCCCGGTCAGGGCACATGCCCGGGTTGCGGGCTCGATCCCCAGTCGGGGGCTTGCAGGAGGCAACTGATCAGTGACTCTCTCATCATGGATGTTTCTCTCTCTCTCTCTTGCTCCCTCTCCTTTCCTCTCTCTGAAATCAGTAAAGATATATATATTAAAAAAAAAAAAAAAAAGTGAACTTCAAGAGCAATCCCAACACCTAGAATAATTTTTAACCGAATTTTGTGTAACTAAGTTCATCCATACTGAGAGGGGGCCTTGGGAACCCTCCCCCCCCCCAGCTTCACCGAGTAATGAAGTTCAGAGGATCCTGGGTGCGTGCTGGGCTTCCCTGCAGGGGGCTGCAGAGGCCAGGTGGCCACTAGGGGACCCTCAGCCAGTTCTTTCTGCCGTGGCGGCTGAGGGAGGAAACCTCCAGCCAGCTTCCCGCCAGCATTCCTGCGCCAAGCAGGCAAGTGGGCTGGGCCTGTCCATCTGGGATGCAGGCCGTGGCCTTGACTGTGCTTTCCTGGGGCCTGTCTTCCTCCAGCCTGCCTGGTGCCCTTGCGTCCAGAGACCCTCCAGTTTTCTGCACAACTGAGGAGAAAGGTCCCCTGGCCACCGACTCTTTTTTTGTGGTATTAGCTTTTCCACCAGCCCCTCAGTTTTGACGCATTTCATTAATCCTGCGGTGTCGGAGAAAAGGGAGATTTTAACCCTGTTTTCCTGTAATGTTACCCCTTGACCGTTTTCTTCCTCAGGATGCCTCGCTGACAGACATGAACTCTCTGAGCCCCCTGATGCCAGCGTCCCCTCTGTCGATGATCAACCAGGTCAGGTTCGAGGACGAGCCGGATTTGAAAGATCTCTTCATCACGGTCGACGAGCCCGAGAGCCACGTCACTACCATCGAAACTTTCATCACCTACAGGGTCGTCACCAAGGTAGATATGGAACGAGCACTCTCTTGGGCGCCTGGCTGTCTCTGAGCTTGGGAAGCGCGTCTTGTTCGCTGTGACTCCGACATCCCGGAATCTTTGCTGAGTTGACTTACTTTTTTTTTCAAGCACTTTGGGTGAGATGTCGCACCTTAGCCAGGCTTCCCTTACTCCAAGTCCAGTCGGTCAAAGTCAAGACGACTTGAGAGTAACGGTCACTCACGTTTCAGGATTTGTGCTTCTTAAAATAGGAACATTTTAAGTTTTTTGTTTCAAAAGTTGTAGAGAACTATCTTTAAAACAAGAGCCTCAGTTGGCTCATAAAGAGAACCACGAGTTAAAAACGCGCTTCGATATTTTGGGGTCGCATTTCTTCTGAGGGTTGCAGGAAATCATTTCATTGGTTTTCCAAAGAAGAGCAAGTGGCCTCTTTACCTTACACAGGAGATACCGTTGGTGTCCAGTCATCCCAGGGCAGAGCCAGGCCTACAGCCCCGGGGTCCCCAGTCCTAGGACAAGCCCCCCAAAAAGACTTCACCTTAGACAAAATAAAACAGCTCACAGTATAACCATTTTTTACTTATTGATTGATGTTTAGAGTTTAGAGCACACAGCCTTTCTGAGTTGGGGATCGGTCATCAAATCCCTGTATGCAGCTTTTCTCTGTCTCCGAATGACCCAAGTTGGCCACTTTAGGTGGGACAGCGATTCTACCCCCGCCGCAGGGGGATGAGTTATGATCTGAGCCCAGCCGATAACACTTGTTTTTCTTGTCATATTAATATGTATTTCTTACAGCCTCTCAGGGGTAAGAGGAAGTCTGACAGTAGGAGCAGGAGCCCCGCCCTCTCCTTGTTGCCGCGGTCACGTTGGAGAGCTAGAGCCCTGACCGTGACAAAGCCGTCAGTGACTTAATTTTATATTTTCCTCCTGCCTTAGATTTACTTAAGGTGTTAGAAATTCTCGAGGACATATAAAGCTCAGTCTTAACCGCCTAGTTCTGAGTGTTCTCATTTTTAGTTATGCCAATTTTTTTTTCCTGGAAATCGGTAGTGACCCGCAAATATGTGCCTGGCACACGGGGGTGTTCGGTAAATATCTTTTAATGAGTGACTCTAAACTATATTTTGTGTGTATATGTATGTTTGTGTGTGTATATTTGCCTGTATAGGTACACACACCAACTCATCTCTATTGTTAAACTGTGTCTCTTCTAGGTCGGCTTTTCCTATTTTCACCATTTCCATGACCACCCTTCTGCATAGTAGTTAAGACTGTACCCATGCGCGTGTCCTAGGTGTTGACATATTTTTATGTTCTCAATCTTTAATTGAGAACAGACATTTTAATATATTTGCTTAATTTTCAGGAGTTTAGCATATAACTCAAAATAAAATTCCTTGAGGATGACGGCACATTGTCTTTTCGCACCAAATCTCCATTAATAACATTTTTAAAGCAGTGTGGGTAAAGTCACTCCATCAAAATGTTAGAATGTTCACGTACTAAATGCAAATTTTAGCAAAGCAATTCATCCGAGCAAATTCCAGGACAACAGTTTTTTTCTCAGTTACATTCGGGGTCTTTTCCAAATCTCAATACGGGACTTTCCTCAGATTCTGGATTCCGATCATCTCGAGAAAAGACATCGATTTGAAACCTAACTTGGGAGCACACTGTCTCGTTAGCGAGAACGTCGTGCCAAAGAGAAGAGTCGCGGCATCTCGCGGGGGGCAGATGGCGGCTCTAAGACAGATTTTTCAGTGTGGAGCTTAAATTCAAGCGTGATGTTTGCTTTCCTGGTGGAAATTCTGGAAAGATTGTTTTGTTTCATCGGCTCCGTGAGTTGATGACTGAAAAAAAAGACAGGCTGACAAACGCTGAATAATTAGGATTTGCTAATGTTTCTTAGAGGCCCCTTTATTTTAGACGGTCTGAAATACCAGGAGGTAAATGTCTTCTCTTACTTTGTGCTGTTATTTCCTCCTGCTTTCCGCAGACGTCTCGCGGGGAGTTTGACTCCAGCGAATTTGAAGTTAGGAGGCGTTACCAAGATTTCCTTTGGTTAAAAGGAAAGCTCGAGGAGGCCCACCCGACTCTCATTGTTCCGGTAAGTCGACATCGTGCGTGGGGGTTTTCAGGTTGGCGGGTTATTGCGATCGAAGGATTTCTTTGCTTTCACAGTGTTTCATGTGTGTGAAAAGAACAGAATGTAGGTTTTCAACCATTAAATATTTGCTACACTCTACTTTTATCCAAACTTAGATTTTCCAGTTGTTTCCCTCCAATCTCTATTAGGATGAAACGTCAGTTAAAATTCCATTTTAATGTACGTATGGAAAAAAGTTTGGAGGAAAACATGTAGGAATCAGTATCCTAAATTATGAAAAGGCAGAATTTTTTAGATGAAGTCGACACTGTTTTTCACGGAACGGCTGCCACCTTGTCTCTCGAGTCGTTAAAATGCCCAAAACCAAACTCCAGACCTTGCGCATTCAGTGTAATTCATTTGTGTTGGAAACATTTGTTTTAAAACTTTCGATCTAAGTACAGATTTCCTTTTTTTAACTACTGTAATGTTAAAATTTTGTCATATTTGGTTTTAATGTGAATTTTTAAAACGATGAGAAACGATCGCATGTTCAGATAGCCTCTAAAACGGAGCCGTGTAGAATCTCTTCGGTCCTCCCGCCACCTGACGCTCAGGCACCCTCTGAACATTTTTGGTTTTTGCATGTTTTTTTCCCTCAGCCGTTGCCGGAGAAGTTTATAGTGAAGGGGATGGTGGAGCGGTTCAACGACGACTTCATCGAGACGCGCAGGAAGGCGCTGAATAAGTTTCTGAACCGCATCGCTGACCATCCAACTTTAACGTTCAACAGGGACTTCAAAGTGTTTCTCACTGCACAGGCTTCGGTAAAGACTTCCCATTGGCGCTCATGCAACCCTTCAGCGTCTGTAGAAGGTTGTACCTTCCCCAGGCAGCAGGGCCCTGGAATGAAGAATTTTTAGACACTGGAGGCGCGGCCCGCAGACGAGCCCTGTGTCAGATCTACGTGTAAATGGCAGAGACCAGTCCCTCTCTCACAGGCTGCGTGCTCCTGGTTCTCTTGGTAGATTTTTTAATGTCCCGTGTAGCCAATACTGAGCATACACAAATATATTTCTCTTACTGACACTTGAGTAGTCATGGATAGTTAAGTTGGGCTTTTCAAGTTAGGATAGACGCCTTTATTAAATGGACGGATGGATGGGTTGGCACCTAGATGGGTAATACAATTTTTTACTTTTCCTTCAATTACTTATTGGGGGGGTCTCCAATTTCTAATACAGAAACCGTCTAAGTGCCTCTCCTTTTTTCTTTCCTGTGACGACATAACTCATCAGAAAGAGCATGGATAGCACCAAGAGTCGATATTAAACAATTACGGACCAACGTTGAGTTTTCTCAGCCCCTCAGTTGTTGCCCAAGTGATGGAAGCTAGAAAGTGGCCCATCTCAGCCTTGGCAGGTCGTGCTGTGCGGGAGCCCGTGGTGACCCACGTGAGATGAGTCTGTGGCCTGACCCCAGGACCCTAGGAGCTCTTAGGGACATTGTCCGCAGTCAGCGGTGGCGGCGACAGCTGGCCAGGGTGGCCCGTGCCATCTCTGATGACGTTCACTCTATCAAGTGACGCCGAGGCCCCCCCGGCTCAGTGTGCTGCTCGGTCAGGCAGGGCACCTGTCCTTGTTTGCGCACAAAGTGATGGGAACTTTTTCCATCCTGCAAGCCTGTCCCTGTCCCTCATGCGTTAACCGTGAAGCAGCTGTCTGTAACCTCGTAAAGCTCCGTGCTCGGGGGAAACGCGCCCCACTCTGCTCCCCTCTGCCCCCCGCCGAGGGGCCGAGACCCGGAGGAGGAGCTGCGCCCCGGGAAACGCATCTGCTCCAAACTACAGTGAAAAAAAGACGTAGATGAAACGCGTTATTATCTTGATTTAATTTTCTCATTGGGTTTCGTTGTCACTTGGATTTGAGAATGCTGTCGCTTCTCTGACCACCGATATTTCATGTTTTCGTTTCCAGGAGCTGTCTTTTCACAAGAAGCAGGGCCCCGGGCTGCTCAGCAAGGTGGGCCAGACGGTCCGGGCGGCCGCCCTGTCCATGAGAGGCCTGAAGGGCCGCCCCGAGGAGTTCGTGCAGATGAGCAACTTCATCGAAACGTTTACCCAGAAAATAAATTTGATCGACAAGATATCTCAGAGGATTTACAAGGAGGAGCGGGGTATGTCGAATCACTGGGACGCGCTTCTGAAGCTCCTTGGTCCGGGCGGGTCTTCACTCCCGCGTGGGGGCCGCGTGGAGTTGGCGCCGCCCGGGTGCTTTCTGGGCACTGCGCTCGGCTCGCAGTGGCGTCTGTCCTCGCCCTTCCCCGTGAACACCTCACCCTTCAGCGCCCTCACAGTTTAGTCGCGGCTCTAAGTCCCTGCTCCGACGGATCCAGCATCCCCGCCACGTCGGAGGCCTGTTCTGTCCCTTCAGATGGCGTTTTTTGCCTTTTATGAGCCTTTTTTTGGCTTTTTTCTTGACCGCCGGGCCTGATACACCCGGTCACAGCAACTGTGTCACGGGAGGCGAGGGGGAGGGGAAGTGTCCTCAGTCCTAGGATTTCGCGAGTGTTTTAGGGAGCCTGGGCCTCTGGACTGAACTGCACAGAGGTTCCCAGGTTTTTCTTCCCCCCTTATGGGGACAGAGTGGCCAGAGCGGGCTGGAGTTGAGGGTCCCCCTCCCTGCAAGTGGGTGAGGCTCTGACGACACCCCTCCAGGTGAGGCTCTGTGACCAGGTCCCCTGAGGTCAGGCCTTGTTGAGAACGGAGTGTCTGGCCCTGGCTCCAGCGCTGGTCTCCCCCCCTCCAGTCTCTGCCCCGGGAAGGCCGATTCCTTGCTTCTGCCTGTCTGTCATCACCATCCAGGGGACAGTGGTTTGTCCTGCGTCCTGCCCCCCCCCCTTACAGTTCCAAGAAAAGATGTGGGTTTTTCAGTCCTTTCAGCATTTTAGTGGTTGTTAGGACCCAGTGGCGACTTCCAAGCTCCTCATGTGAGGAGTCGAGCAACATTAAGTTAGAGTTTCACCTTCAAAGTGTGGCTTCTGCCCAGACACACTGTGAACATTCCTGATTCCTCAGTGGTTTGGGAGTTAGTGATGGCCAGGCCCCGTTTGCTCTCATCAACCAATAGCTGTTCTTGTTCCACGTGTAAATAATAACCGTGAAGCGAGCCCTGAGCTTACGATTTGGGGATGTCGTCCTGTGAGGTTGGTCTAAGTGTTCAACAGGGACCGGAGCTTAAACTCAAAGATATAGCTTCAGGAAGCAGGTTTCCACATTTCCCGGGGATTTTGCAAGGGGCGAGCACTGTATTAGGGCCTGGCCATGTGTGGCAGAGAGATCTGTAAATTGGAAAATAGGTCCCTTTTCTTATTTTTCTATCACTATTTCCTTTCTCTAGTTTCTTTCTGATTTGTTTGTTTATTTTTAATTGTTTTTTAGTTTATAACTTAGACTTTATTCCATCATGGTTTCTTTCTAATTCCATGATGACTTTTTGCTAATTTTCTAATTGCATTTACCTATATTAAAAATAGATGGCTAAGTCAGAAAATATATTTCCTAATATACATTGGTTTTAGAATTTAACTATTTAAAATTCCTATATTGTCTGTTCTCCCCCGAACCCCCATTAAACTGTAAGTTCAATCAGGACATAGAGGGAAAAGGTTTGTTGTATTTCTAGTATCTAGATGGTGTCGCCTCACACGTAGTAGGTGCTCAATTAATGATTGAAAAAATAATGAAGGAACATAAGCTTTGGTGGTAGGAAAGTCTGCTTCATCGAGAATCAATGGGTGCCCTGGCCCGTGTGGTCCAGTTGGTTAGCGTCATCCCCTGAACTCCAAGATCACCGGTTCAGTAGCTAGACACAAAAAAAAAAGTTCACGGCTTATTCATTCTCTCCCATAAAAAACTGTCACTGAAAGTTGATAGTGTGAAAGCAAAAATGTAAAAGCATCCAGATTTTAAAATGAAATCCAAGTTTTTTAATAAATGGCTTATCAAGCATTGAAGAGTCCTTTTGTTACTCATTTATTCTTTCACTGATGTGAAAATATTTATTGAACACATTATGCATCAGGCTTTGAGATTTAAAAAGATAAGACTCAGCCCCTGCTTCAGGGAGCATATGGCCCAGGAGCATGTCAGCTGGGCAGGGAATCCCACCAGACTCCGGTGGTGGGAGCGTGAGAAACAGCAGGCTTGACTGGAGCCATGAAATCACGATGGGCTCCCTGAGGCGAAGCGTCTGCGACTCCTTTGGCGCGGTCTCAGAAGAGATTTACTTACACTGTGGTTGAAGGGATTCAAAGTAGGCTGTTGGGTGGTAGAAATGATAAGAGGACCAGGCAGAGGGGTACGTGCAATGTTTGAGTTAAGAGAGATGGTAAGATGTTCATGAATGAGCGGCTATCTTGGCTTCCATTAAAATATCTTTGGTGGAGAATCTCAAGCGTTGGATCCAGAGAGGCAGGGTGAGGGCTGGTCACAGAGGACTTTCTAATTCCTAAAAATCTTCCGTGTTTATAGACTGTGACAAACACGGAAAGAGGGAGACTGGGCAGTGCGAGCGAGAGACGCTGATGACCGTGGAAGTGAGGATGGGTGGGTGGGTGGGTGGATGGGTAGGTAGATGGCAGACAGGTGGCAAAGGTTAAGATACGTAGGAAGCGGCGATGAGCATGCAGACCTGAGTCCAGGGTGCAGCCCCGACGTCTTGCCTAGATCTCCGGGAGCCTTTAGCCCTCGGCAGGGCATGGAGTCAGGAGAAGGGGGAAGACAGGCTCTGTCTGTGGGTCCTGTTGCCTGTGAGACACTCAGGGGTCCTGTGTTTGGGAGGCAGAACTCCACGAAGATGAGGTGACCGTACAATTTGTCACCCAAGCAGGACACTTCCGAGAATGAGAAAGGGACGCTGTATTGGCGACCCGTGGACGGCTGTCCTTCAAGGGCGGGCCCGAGCTCATCGGGGCGGCCGGGCAGGCTGCTGCGGGCCGACCTCCAGTTTCTTGCGTTCCTGCCTAAGCATCCGTGCGGGACAGTGGCAGACGTCAGCCCCTCTCTTCCCGTCCGTCAGCAGGGATTTTTAAATGTCTGTGAACCGAAGAACCTGTTTTTTCTTTCAGAATATTTTGACGAGATGAAGGAGTTCGGCCCCATCCACGGCCTGTGGTCCGAGTGGGAGGAGGGCCTGGCCGATGCGCTGGCCGGCGTGGCCGGCTGCGTGCGGCGCTGCTGCGAGGCCACCGAGCGGCGCGTGTGCGGCCTGTCGGAGGCCCTGCTCCCGGTGCTGCACGAGTACGTGCTCTACGGCGACACGCTGGCGGTAAGAGCCCGCTGTCCCCGCCTCGCCCTCGCCGGCAAAGCTCCTGAAGGCCGGTCCCGGCCTGCCCGCCGTCCTGGCCCCGCAGGAGGCCTCGCACCAGGCCGGCGACAGCCGCCCGCCGCCCCGATGAGCCGAGCCGCGGACACGCGCCGGACGCGGTGCAAAGCCTCCCCGCCAGGGTGCAGACAGGGACTGGGAGCTGTTTCTGCAGCATTTTCAAGTTTTACTGTAAAAACCTGCAGCGCGCGAGACGCGTCTTTTCCCCGAAAGGGCCGCGTCCCCGCTGCTGGGAGGCACGTTGGACCTGGCGACGTTCGGGCCACGTTCAGACAGAGTTTCTCCTGCCTTTGGTCGCCGGAGCCAGGCCTGCTTTCTGGTTTTGTGTGCTCTTGTTTTTTTGTTAATCTTCACCGAAGGATATTTTTTCCATTGATTTTTTTTTTTTTTTTTTTAGAAAGAGTGGAGGGAGGGAGGGAAGGAGAGAGAGAGAAACATCGATGTGAGAGAGACACACGGATTGGTTGCCTCCCACGTGCTCCCCAACCAGGCCGGGGATCGAGCCTGCCACCCAGGTACTTACCCTTGACCGGGAATCGAACACAAGGCCCAGGCAAATGCTCGAACCACTGAGCCATGCCAGCCAGGGCTGTTCTCGTGGACCCTTGATTTGGTGGGTTTTATGTTTTTATTTTGCCTCTGTCTTGGCGAGGAAAGCTCTCTTGGCCTTTCAGAAGGAGATCCGCCTCTTCCCGGTTTATCATAGCCAGGTTTTCCTTCAGGGCATCATTAAATATTTTGTGGCTGTTTCAGGTCCCTGCCTTTACTCGACTTCATGGGGTCCCGCTGGGGACGCTCCCTTCTCGCTTCCCAAAGTTCCCCCGTTACTGATCTCGGCTCCGTGTCACGGCTCAGAGATCTGATTTGTGTCATTTTAAGTGGCTTATTCGTTCCCCTTATCAGAGTGTTTGGCTCTTTATCAGTCAAGATGGAAATGACGCAGTTTAGACCGCGCACCGCTAAAGGTGGGGAGAGACCATGACGGCGGCCGGAGGAACCGCGTGGGGGCCCCTCGCTGGCCGCGTTGCTGGGTGGGCCCTGGGGGTGAGCAGCGGCACGTCGGCTGCGGTCTGGGTCTGCTTTATCCTGGGAGGTTTTCTCCGGTGTGAGCTCAAGTAATGAAAACGACGTGCCTCGACGAAATGATTATATCTGGGCAACCTCTTACCTAAAATGTCTACCTACACGAAGCCCAGTTCTTTACGTTTTATGGAAACAGACCTTCAATAAATGGGACTAACCTGTTGTATGTGTCCCTTTCTAAATACTTGCTTTCGGCTTAGCTTTTAGAGATCGAAAAAAATTTTAAAGTCTTTACCTCCCCCAATGAATGATGGCTGTTTATATTCTGAAATGTCTATTTTTGTGATGCAAAGATTATCCAATCCTTGTGTTTTAATACAAAGGGTGTTATGAAAAGAAGAGACCAAATACAAGCAGAGCTGGAGTCCAGGGTGGAAGCTCTGACGTACAAAAAGGCCGACGCTGACCTGGTAAGTCACCAAGGCGCCTGACAGAGCGTCGAGTTGCTTCCCTCGCGCTCCTCGCAGCCCTCGCAGCTCCAGCGCGTGCTCGCTTCCACGCCCCCGCCGACGATGCGAAGGCCTCTCCCAAAATCTCTCCCCGAATCTATGAGACACTGAGCACCCAGGGAGCCTGCAAGCTCAACGGTGGTGCTTTTCAGTCCTTCTGTCTTATATTGTTTCTTAGGATGATTAAAGTGTGAAGCTTGTTTTTCTAATTGGAGGTTAGAAGGTATGAAAGTCCCTAGCCCTGCTCCAGGAGGTGAGCCAGCGCTCAGTGTATAGATGCGCTTATCTAGCTGATAAGGTATTTATACAAAATACGTGGGTGCTCTTGTACGCTTTTTCCAGACAGTGCGAAAACCTTTACAAAGGTGAAGTATCTTTGTTTTCAAGTTGAATCCTTGTCTTAACATACCCCTTTATGGAAATTTTCAAACATAAAAAGAGGTCCAGTAATAGAGTGAACTCACCTACCCATCCCGGGGCTTCATTAACTTCCAACAGCCACTCAGCTTTTTTCGTCTACCTTTCTTCTCCCTTCTTTCCCCTGACGTGGTCTCGAAGGACCCTCCTTGGTTCGAGGCCTTCTGCGTATTGTAATTCCAGGCATGCTATTAGCACACGCAGCATTTTAGTATTTATAGTTTACTTGCAGATTGAAATTCATATTCTCATTTTAAAGTTGAGCAGTGGGCTCGGAAGGTGGAGTAACTTGGCCAAGTTTACACAGGTCTTGATACCCAGGGGGGATTGGGGGCGATGGCATCGCTTGCTCCCCTCGGACCATGCTGCCCGTCAGAGAGCAGGTTTCAAGGGGAAAGATTAGCCCTGCCCCAGGCGCCGAAAGGCCGCAGGTTCGAGTCCAGGCTGCAGGCTCCACCCCCAGCAGGGGCCGTGCAGAAGGCAGCCAGTCGGTGTTTCTCTCTCTCTTTTCTCTCTGTTCCTCTCTCTCTAAAGTCAATTGAAAAAACATTTTTAAAAGGGAACAGATTACAACTTGGTTGACTTCTGTTGAGTTCTCTATGAAAGAGACCTTCTTAATCTTTTTTTTTCAATTCGAGGAGGTCGGTGGGTGTTGAGTGCGCTTACAGCAGGTGAGGAGGGGAGTCCTTGAAACCCCCATTGATCCGCAGTATTGTAGCCCCCCATCCAAACTGCTTTAATTTGTCCCCGGTTTTTCTAACACAGGATATGATGCCCTTACTGGTTTTCTTTATATCATCTTTCGTTCTTTCTCCCCGTGTCTATAATGGTGTTTGTTTTTCAAAGTCAAGTTCATTCTCCTGAACAGGGTGCGATGGGGTGTGGTGGGCTGCTGTGGGCAGAGGAGGTGGACTCCGTGAGAGAGAAAAACAGGAAAGTAGTGGAATAAACCCGAGATGAACCTTTTCCATTCAATAAAGGGGTGTGTGTGTGTGTGTGTGTGTGTGTGTGTGTGTGTGTAACTTTTCAATTTTATTTAGAGTCCATTAGAAGGAAAAAGGGGGTGGGGGGACAGTGTACAGAGCTGTAGAATTGTTTTGTTAAATAATTTTTAAAGATATTCAAGTTAGTGACTAGATAAAATTTTGCCCTTGACTAAATACTAGAAAAAGTAAATTATTTTAAAGTTTCGGGAGAGTAGTAAAATGGCTTAAAAGCCAAGCATCTGTTCAGAATGGCTTCTATTCATATTTTAAGTGGAAAGGAAGAGTAGTTGGGATTATTCCAACCGCAAAATCACAGGAAGAAATATAGTTGGGCCCAAATATGGCTCTGCTTTCCCGACTCGAGTAAAAAATCACTTTTTTTTTCTTTCATTTGACTTGCAAATATTTTGTCTTTTGCTCTATAAAAATTTCCGTGATATCTCATTATAACCTAATGATCCATCTGTATTTCCGATCCCATTTTTGTATGTGCCAGGTCCGCTATAAAGTATTTTTTTTACCCAGTGAGCTGCTATGCTGTAAGATTGGAGAAATCTGAAATTTCAGTTATCTGCATTATATTCTGTAAGATACTTTTAATGAATTAAGACTCGAAGCGGAGACATCGCAGGTATTTTTTGTTACCCATCAAAACCGATCCTTTCTAAACTGTGGAGGGACGAATGGCATGATTTGTGAGTGGTGCCCTTTACATTTTCAAACGGTTTGTTTACAGACCTCACTTCGGTATCCCTACATGCTAGGATGGTATCTTCGAGAGAAACCTTCAAAATGAACCCGACCTGATTGGTCACAGAGCAGCCGAAGGGGAGTTGCTTAGAAAGATGCAGGATGGGGTCACCATGGAAACGCACCCTTGTGAGGTCCTTCGAAGGAGCCATCCTTTGCAGTCGCCATGGCGACCCTGGCAGAGAGCTGAATATAGCAATCTAGCCTGGTTGTTTACCATGGCAACTGGAGCAGGGCCACGGCGGAGACCACCCTGGGGCCATTTCTATGGAGACCTGTGGGGCCGCCTTCAGAGGCTCCATCAAAGGCGCCTCTGGGTGGGATGTGAAATGCGAGCCCAGCCCAGCAGCTCGCACGGAGAAGGTCATTGACACGAAGCTCTCCCAAGACAGCCAAGACAAGGGCAGTTATAATTATTGGGTAGAAATATAGCCGTGATGTAAATTCCAGAGGTCACGTTGCACGTCAGGTGATCTTTTTTTTTGTAATAATTTTTAAATATGTTTTTAATTATTTCAGAGAGAGGAAGGGAGAGGGAGAAAGAAATAGAAACATCAATGATGAGAGAGAGCCATCGATTGGCTGCCTCCTGCACACCCCCTACTGGGGATCTGAGGATGGAGCCCGAAACCCGGGCATGTGCCCTGACCGGGAATCGAACCCCGACCTCGTGGTTCATAGGTCAACGTTCAACCACTGAGCCACACTGGCCAGGCATGTGACCTCTGTGTGGGCTTGGTGGCATCCAAATACAAGGCTCTGGTCTTTCCCTCGGCCTGTGACTGTGTGTGTGCTGTCAGATGGCCTTGGCGGCATTATTATCAGGTCTTCTCCCTCAGATACGCCCACAGAAATTGATGTTTTCCTGCCAACTGAAATAACGTTTTGGAGTGAATTCCTTGATTTATTTCCTGGACAGCTGTAAAGTGGCTGCTTCTCAGGGCTTGTGGTTTGTGGTCTTATCTCACAATAATAAAATCAATGGGTTCAGAACAACCTGGACTCAGGGAACACTTCCCCGATACTCATGTGCGGGCCAGCGTAGCTGTTCACTTAGAGTTTTGTCATTTGGGCTTTGGAATTCGACGTAGGATCAGATGCCAGCTCATCTGCTGATTAAGTCTGTGACCTAGGACACAGTTTCTTCGCTTCTTTTAGCCTCGTTTTATCACCTGTAATTTGGGGAGTACTTGGTCCCTTTCCGGGAAGCCTATTTCAAGATTAAATCATACAATGTGAGAAAACTCCTTGGGTGAGAGTAACACCCAGGAGCTGTCAGCGGCTGCTGTTTTGACATGAGAGACGGGTCCTGGGAAATGACGGAGGAGCAGGGAAGGTACTCGATGTAGAGTGGATGTGATGAGTAGGAAAAGCGCCAAAAGCGAGGTAAACTGAGGCACCAGGTTGACGTCCAGAGAGCAGGTGCAGGGAAGGCAAGGGGTGCGGTGCGAAGGTGGCCGCGGTCGGATAGGAGGGGACCCTGTCACGTGTCGGGCCCGAGGCAGTGGGGACCCAGTGAGGGCCTGAAGCGAGGGCCGTGGGGCTGCAGGGGGCAGTGGACGCTCAGGGATGCGGGTGGGCGGTCACCTCCGCAGCACCAGGGGCCGCCCGTGTTCCAAGCTGCTGGTGACCCGGACTTGTTAGAAGGGCAGATGGTGTCCCCCTAAACTGAGCTAAGCTGGAGCTGGAGATGGGACAGCTCGATACAGGAGCTTCACTCTCCTGACGCAGGAGAGACCGGGAGCTGCTCCACGGCTCCCTGAGGAAGGCGCTCAGGCCGCCGGGCTCCCCGACTGTGGGGACTGAGGGGTGACGGGGTCTGGGGTTAGGAGGGGAGCGCGGCACTCGGAGGAACCTGTGGGTTTGCAGTTTAGACGTTTTTGGAGTCGCAGCTCCGACTGAAAATGCTTATTCACCGCACCGCCTCGCTGTGAGATAAGTAAGGTTCATCTGTGCTGCTAACTAACGCTGCCGGCCCGTTTTATTTTTATTTTTATTTTTGAATGGGTGATTTATAGTTTTCCACTCAAAGCAGCATTCAGATATAAATGAGTATGAAACACTTGACATTTAACAATATGTGCACGGAATCCGAGAGCTGGATCTGGAGACGACGCCATAGCTGTTCAGCAGGATATTTATGTGAGCAAAAAATAAATTTGCATTTTCATAAGATCATTATGGCCTGGATTTGCACGTAGCCGCATTCAGCAGATACAAACAGATACCAAATGTATTCACGCCGGTCCTTGCTCTGTGTGACTTGCTATTTTTGAGCCAGTATTTTACCCGTATCTTCAAATAATGGTTATTAATCTTTGAATGTTCTCGATAGCATGCTAAACGCTGCACAGAGCAACACTGCCTTCTCTCTGAGCTGCAAAGGAATGATATTGACAGTGGGGGGGGGGGCAGAGGTTGCCTTTATCTTTTCTCAGATATTTTTGCCTTTCCTTTCTTGCCTGACCATTTTTACAAATTTCTTTCCTTCTCTGTGCCTCATTTCCTAATATCTGTTCTCTCTCTGCTTCTTTTTCGTCTGTTTGCATCTGTGTGCGTGAGAGAGAGACATGCAGGTCCACACACGTCCACACACACACACTCACCCAGCGGGAAGGATGTGAAGGACACGGCCCAGTGGACGGAGAAGGGGCTGTTTTCTTGTGTATCTCTTTTTAACGGTTTATCCTAGAAAGCACCCGGCAGACTCCTCCTCACATCTCGCTGGCCAGACCTGTGAAAAATCCACGGTCAAGCTAGTTACCTGGAGTGGGCCTGGGACCATCAGAATTGACTTAGACCAGCCACTACCTACCCCCATGTAAATACCTGGAAAAGTTGGGGCTCTTTCAGGTCATGAAAAGGGGAGCGGGGAATGGAATCCGGGTCAACAACTCATGAATATGTGCCACTCATGCTTAGTGTAGGGGCATCTCCGAGTGGCACACACACCCCGGGAGGGAGCTTGGGATGGGCGACGAGTGACGCTGTAGTGGGAATACCTCGACTGCCTCCTCCCAGAACAAAGGCCAGGCCGTGACTGGAATCTCTCTCCCTCTGTCCCTTCCCGGCAGGCCTCTCATTCAGGCGTCGTTGTTTGAGTGGTAGGAAGGGTACCCATGTGCCCGTCTTTACATGAGACTGTAGTGAAACGAGTCACCCAGGATCCCCAGACAGACTGTAAGCTCCGTGTCTTCCTCTAGCAGCACTTTCCCCGCTGTCTGAACTCTGCGGAAGAAGTAGCGGGACAAGTGAGAGGATAGCTTAACATCCCCAACCTGTCTTCTCAGGACTTAAGAACTTCTACGTTTGGCGTCCTGTGGGGGCGTGCCTTGGTTTGGGGAGTTCTGCCTACCTACTGTAGATAGTTTATTTTCTTTTAAATATGTCTTTATTGATTTCAGGGAGAGAGAGAGAAACATCAATGAGAGAGAGTCATGGATCGGCTGCCTCCTGCACGCCCCTGGCTGGGGATCCAACCCCCAACCCCGGCATGTGCCCTGACCCGGAACCGAACCGTGATCTCCTGGACCCTAGGTCAATGCTCAACCGCTGAGCCACACCAGCCGGGCTGTAGATAGAGTAGTTTAAACAGCTGTCCTATAAAGAAACTAAAAATAGATTCCGTTTCCTTTTTTCCCCCTTTTAATTTAAGCTTTTTGTGAATAAGGAATGTGTCCTGAGGGTCTGTCGCAAGTCTCTCTCTCTCCCCCTGGGCCCAGCCTCCATGAATATCTGATTATGCTCAGAGCAGGCCGGAGGCCTGGAGAGGGCTTGGATGCCTGTTACTTAACGTGCATCCTTAATCAGACATTAATTACTCTATCCACGAACATGCAGAAATAATACTGACTTTGAAGAAAAATATTTTGAAGATGGATTCATGTGTATAAATCCAGAGCCTGTGTCAGTAAAAATTTTGGTACGTTTGGAGGAAAAAAGTACAAAAGAATACTATATTAGAGGCTGTATAATGGTCTCATAAAATATGTTATTTGAGGTATGAATCGTCTCAATAGTACTTCTGAAAACAAAAAATTCTGTTTCCGTGAAAGATTGGAAGCAGTGTTTCCCTGGCCTGGTGCCCTGTCTCTAAAGTGGTGAACTTTGATTAACAGAGTTCTAGGCTCGGAGAGGAAGGTTTCTCTGGGAGCTTGGACCAGAAGTTGGACAACCTGGGTTCCAAGAAGAAATTACAAAAAAAGTCACCTCCACCTCAATAAATCTCACTTTTTCTTGTTAATAAAATGGGAAAAGTAATAGTCACCTGATAGCTGTACTGTGAGAATTTAATGAGATAATACGTGAGACGTTGTTTGATTAAGTACTGAGTAAAATAAAAATAATTTACGGCAGAAAATCGTGTAGGCTGTGAAGTTCTGTAAAATAAATCAGCTCAGATTTTGGCTTTGAAATCATTTCTAACCTCAGTACAACCTGATGATAATACAGCCTATTTCTCAGCTTGGATGATGTTCTTTAGAAACAAAGACAGGAAATTGTCATGTCCAAAAGGTTAAAAGACCTTGAATTTTTTTGTTTTTATTTTTAAGGAGATACATTATTCTTTTTTAAAAATGTTTTTATTGATTTTTAGAGAGAGAGGCGATGGAGAGAGATACGTGGATGAGAGAGAAATATCGATGGGCTACGGGGACTGAGCCTGCCACCTGGGCATGTGCCCTACCCGGGAATGGAACGGTACGCAGGGCGATGCCACACCAGCCAGGGCCCAACGTTCTTTTTTAAAGGGTTTCTGTTAATAGGACTCATGGAAGCACCTGGAAAGAAACGGAGAAATGGCTCCTTTTCAGTCTGATTGGTACTTTGTGTGCCTCTCGGTGCAGAGGACTTAGGGGAGAGCATTTTCTAGAACGGGGCGTTTAAATAGCCGGCTTCCTGTTGCCTCCAGGGTCGCAGGGAGTCATGACCGTCCCCTTTTTGAGGGATGTTAATGGTGCTGGAGGCGCTGACTTGACAGGTGATGTGTGGAGGACGTTTGTGGTACCTGATGGCTCAGTGTGTCGTTTTTGCAAAGCGCGTCTCCATAGGGGCCGCGCGCGCGGGCTGGGGCTGGGGCCTGGGGCTGGGGCTCAGGGCTGGGGCTGGGGCCTGGGGCTGGGGCTGGGGCTCAGGGCTGGGGCTGGGCCTGGGCCTGGGGCTGGGGGCTGGGGCTGGGGCTGGGCCTGGGCCTGGGGCTGGGGCTGGGGCTGGGCCTGGGCCTGGGGCTGGGGCTCAGGGCTGGGGCTCGGGGCTGGGGCTCAGGGCTGGGGCTGGGGCTCGGGGCTCGGGGCTCGGGGCTGGGGCTCGGGGCTGGGGCTGGGCCTGGGCCTGGGGCTGCCCCATGGAGCCTGTGCCCTGTGAAGCCGGGAGCGGGCTGCTTAGTGATCGGGCCGAGTGGCGTGTAATCAGCATCTCATTTCTCCAGACACGGCCCCGTTCGCTCACACATCAGAAAATAACATCGTCTTCTCGCTAAGAGCTCTCCTCTCTCCCCTGCAATTTAATTAATACTTGTTAAGAAGAGGTAGCTGTCAGATCAGAGCTGAGTTTTTGAATTTGCGATTGTCTCCCGATGGAGTGCCAATCGAAACCTTTTTATTTAGGTATATTGTTTTCAAGAACGGTTCGAAATGATCATTTCCAAGCTTTCCTGATTATGAAGAGAAATTTTCAGCATTTGAATAAATAGAATGGTTGATGTTATTCCATAAAAGGGGATAATAGAGAAGCCTTTTAGCAAAGAAAACAAGATTTTTTTTTTCAGTAAGAATAGCTATTATGCTCAAATTGCATTGTTCTGCTCAAAAATGTTGGTGATATGTGCCTTTAGGGTTAGGTATAGGCTCATTTTAAGTTTCTGTGATATTTATTTATTCATTTATTTTTATAATTTATTGATTTTGGAAGGGGGGGGAGAGAGAGAGAAGCAGTAGGTAAACATGCCTAGATTTATTACTAATATTTTACTTTTCTAAAATTATTCATTCATTCCACATATATTTATCAAATTCCCACTTAGCATAGCACTGGGATATGGAGTCAAAAGATGGACACATGAGAGAAGAGCTTTCATTCCAACAGGAAAGTACATAGACCAACAAGTAAAATAATTGCTAGTTCTAATGCATGTTAGGAAAGGAACAGTGGGTTGAGACAGACAATAGCAAAGAGAACCTGTTTTGTACAGAAATGCTGTTCTCAGAAGGATTATCTGAGGAACTGGTGTTTAGCTGAAATGAAAAGAGAATTAGCCAGAGGATTTAAAACAGACGAGTGTTTTTTAGAAAACTCACCAATTATTTGTCTTCTTTGATATGTCTTAATAAAGGTTAAAAACGCTTTTTCCAAAAGGGCCTTCTACATCTTTTGATAAATTTATTCCTAAGTATCTTATTCCTTTGTATTTATCATAAATTATATATTTTAAAAAATTTATTTTCTGGGTGGTTTGGGTTTTTTTTGGCCAGAGTATAGAAATGTAATTCACTTTACCATATTTATCTTATATCTAGCAATCTTCTAAATTATTTTTAATTTTAATAATTTGTTTATAGACTCTTTGGAATTTATTATGTAGAAAATCCTATCATGGGCGCATAGTGATCGTTCTCATTTACTCGGTCAGTCACTATAGTTGAATTTTTTTTTGCTTCTTACTGAGCTGGCTAAAAAATGCATTATGATGTTATTTGTGACAGGACATCCTTGTATTATTCCAAACTCCAAAGTCAATGATGCTGTCACGATTTTTTCCATTAGTAGTTATGTTTGCTATAGAATATAGATGTAAGTGTTTAACCAGGTCAAGGCCGTTCTTACCGACTCCCGTGTGACGAGAGGTTGAGCCGGACGCGGCCTTGGGTGTCACTGAGTGGTTTTCTGCATCTGCTGTATAATTGCATGATTTTCCTCAATATGTGCTGACTGTGGTGATCCGCGCTGAGATTCTTTCATGTGAACCAGCCTTGGGTCCCTGGGTAAAGCCAGCAAGGCCCTGGCTGGATTTGGCTCTGTTTTGGGGACTTTCGCGTCGGTTTCTGAATAAGAATGACCGTGGCCGTGCGGCCCCCGCCAGCCACGCAGTTTTGTCAGTTAGACCCCGATGAAGCTGCGGGGAAAGGATTGTAGTCACCGTGGCTCACACCAGAAATGTCAGCTTCTAGATCAAGGTCACGCTGGCCTCCCAAGTTTCCACGCGCTGGGCTGATCTGGGCGAGGTGGCCGTCGCTTGTCACTGTAGAAATCACCCTCCCGTGACCCAGGCGCCGGCCCGTTCCCGCGGTGCTGGGCTCGGTCACCCCTGAACCTGAGGTTAACTGCCGCCCACGTGGCCTCGCTGCTGTGCCTGTGAAGACAGTCGTGGGGGGAGGGGAGGGCTGCTTACCTGTCACCAGTTCCAGCCAATCGTCTGAGATCAGTGAGGCTGGGGCGGGGAATAGTCCGTGGAAGGGGTTCTTTGTTAGAGGCGATGGGACCCCACCTGGGTCACGGTCTCGCAGGGGCAGATGGTAGGGACTGAGGAAGCTTGATGTGTTCTCCTGGCAGCTATTTCTGCAGCAGGAGACAGTGGGGAAGCTGCTCTCTCCGTCTGTAATTTTTATAAATGATACTTTGACAGAGCTGTTGGTAATCACGGCAATTAACTCCCCTAGAATTACCATGCCAAGTGTATTAATTATTTATTCAATATATAGTTTAGCAGTTAGGCAGATTTGCTTCTAACGCATATTTTCATGGCGTGCGGAGTTCAAACATCTTTACCAAAAGCGTTTACTTTCTTTGATGTAGGGACGTTGGGACACACGCCCCAGTTGCCCCATCGATGGCCCATGTAAGCTCAAATTTTAAAGTTTTGCGTGACTATCGCTCCTCCATAAGATATTTGTGTTTATGTTAATTTAAAAACATTTTCATATGCTGTTCCCACAGTGTTTCTATCAAAACGATGCCGTGTTTGTCCCTGACACCGGCAATCCTCTAGGCCGTCTTCGCTCAGTATGAATGCAGATCCAGGAATCCCAGGTTCAGAAACTCATTCCAGTCTCATCATGAACTGGTATCAGAAGCGAGAGGACTTCTGATAAGTTAAGATGCGCTCCTATGAGATCAATGTGTGGAAAACGGAATGAGGAAAGTGGTCCACAGAGGGGCACCGTGCCTGGAGTGGGGCGAGGCACGTAGTAAGTGCTCAACAAATAGTTGTTGAATGAACTAAGCTATTTCCTAAAAACGGATCACTAGTCTCTGATAAATAAGAAATACTGAAGGCCTAAGAGAACGTCCGGAATATTCTGGGCCTTCGGTTGCTGGACAGGGTTTTTCAGTGACTAGGAAGACTTCCCTCGAGTTCCTCCCAAGTTGGGGGGAAATGTCCGTCGGCAGCCTTAGTATGCAGATGAAATGAAATAACTTCTGCGGAGTGTGTGACTCAATAGGGTTCATTGCTGTGGCCACTGTAGGTGCTGTTCCAGGGACGCGCCACTGGAGAGGGAGCCTGTGTCCTTTGCCTGAGCTCCCGGTATTAATGGTTTTCATTTAGCTGTGTGGCTAATTTCTCGCTGTATGTAACTGAGGCTAAAAATTGCCCATGAGCCTTGCTGTTAAATATAAATCTTTTTTTCACTAGCCTACAAGCTTTTATTGCTTACTCCGGAATTACAGCATTTTATTGGGGGGAAAGGTTGCTCTCTGCTGGCACGTTTCCACCAACAGAGGGCCAAGTCACCTCGGGTGTCTGTGAAAGAATTACCCAGCTTTAATCCTTCCGAGCATTTCCGTGCTGTTTGCAGCGGAGAACAGGAGCTGAGTTTCCTCCTTGGAGAGTCGCTGGCACCTGCTGGGTGGCGGGAGGGGCTCCGCTGGCCCGCAGGTTTCTGAGGCACCTCACGCGCCCGCGTAGGTTCACTTGTGTTGACGGTCTGCGTTCAGAGGCTGGACGGTGCCACCTGAAAGCGTCGTTCCTGTGGCAGAGAACTTGCTGGAATTGAAGTCAACCAAGGGAAAGGACAACCAATAATAACATGCTTTTCTAAATTGTTAGGAAAGATATAGTCCGGATCATTCTTAATTTGAATTAGCTGTTTTGTGCTTATTACTAATTAGCAGGGTAGGGAATGTCCGGCCCATGGGCTGTATAAGGCCCAAGAAATCATTTGGTCTAGGCCCTGCCAAGGTGACCGCAGGCAGGACTCGAAATTCAATAAACCTAGGAGCTTTTCTCATAGCTAATTTTTTAAAAAAATATATCTTTATTGATTTCAGAGAGAGGAAAGGAGAGAGAGAGAGAGAAACATCAGTGATGAGAGAGTCATTGATCGGCTGCCTCCTGCACGCCCCCGACTGGGGATCGAGCCCACAACCCAGGCATGTGCCCCGACCGGGAACTGAACCCTGATCACCTGGATCCTAGGTCGACGCTCAACCGCTGAGCCACGCCCGGCTGGGCTCATAGCTAATTTTTAAGTTGATCATTTTGTGTGGCCCTCGAATGATACTATAAATATTCAAGTGGCCCTTGGCAGGAAAAAGGTTCCCCACCCCTGGATTAGAGTCTCCTAGAATTGAAATCATGGGGAGCTGATTCCGTGAGGGGGAAATACCTAATACTTCTCCTTTTCCTACTAAGATAATGATGAAACGAGCAAAGCTAGAAAAAATACTCAGAACCACAGAACTGTCAAGAACTGATGATACGAACCTGAAGCGGATGCACCCCTCCCACCTGGCGGGGGTCTGGGAGCCCAGACCCCGGGGGGAGTGGCTGGCTCATCTCAGAGACAGCACTGGAGGGGGTGGGGGTCGGCTTCCCTTTATCAGCTGCTGCTGATGTTCTATAAATAGTGAAACTGAAGCCCAGGGTGGCGAGACTGAGCCAGGGCCCAGTGCTCAGCGGTGGCCAGCGTCACACCTCCGCTCACCCATGGGGTGCTCTTCCGACTTCAGCTTGTCCTTGCGCTAAGTCTGGTGACTTTTCAAAACAGAATAATCCTTAAGCTGCTTTGGCATAACGTCCGCTTAGACGCGATGCCTCCTCAGCCGATCTCTCTGTGCCCGATCCAGCTGGCGGGAGAGGTCGGGAGGCTGGAGGACAGGGTGGCATGTGCCAACAACGCGCTCAAGGCCGACTGGGAGCGGTGGAAGCTGAACATGCGCAACGACCTCAAGTCGGCGTTTTCGGACACGGCCGAGCGGAACATCCACTATTACGAGCAGGTGAGGATGGCCCTTGGCGTCGCCTCGTTTCCAAGGTCCCTTTCCCGTCCACCCGGCCTGTGTTGGGAGCGCGTTAAGAGCAAGCGCTGCGCCCGGAGCCTCCCCGCGGCTCGGGGCCGGGGCCCTGCCCGTTGGACCCGAAACCCACCCGCTGAGACGCGTGTGGGTGACAAGGGAGGAGGGCGGGTCCCCTTTTCCTTCTACACGCACGAGCCCCCGGTGCCCCTGGGACACATGAAATTGCAGGGGTCGTTGGTTTTCTTCATTAAAACTTCAGGAGGCCCCCCGGCCCCAGGTATCTGCTTTGCTGGGTGTTTCCTGAGTAACTTCTAGGTGACTGGCCGGTGGCCCAGGCTCCCTACGTAGCGTGCACCGTGCTGGGCGCCTGCACCAGCCTCAGCCCGCTGGGGCCTGTTACCCTCGGAGTACCTCAGATACACAGGCAGGCGGAGTGTTCCGGAACCTTTCCATCCCCTTTGTAAGGTTAACCACATTCTTATGGAAATGTTTATTTTCTCATCAACATTTGCAAAGATAAGTCCCCAGAGGGGTTTGTTTCCAATGTGATGGATGAAATACAGTATAAACATTTGCCTCTGGACTTACTTTTATGAAGAGAAACGGTCGCAGCTGGTTTATAAAGTAAAATTTAAATATTAAAGTGATCGAGGAAAATCAGATTACGACTCTAAGGCAGAGGCCTGTAGCAGAAGCCAGTTATTGTCACACTGAAATGTGCTTAGATGTGGGAATTTACCTGGAGACCGTTGGCGCCAAATACAGAATAGGCATTTTATAAAACGAGGCCATTCCCATTTTGTCCTGTAGGGTCAGTAATTAAGAATAAATTTATTGAGTCTGTTTTGAAAATGCGAATGGCAAAAAAATAAACCCCAAATCCAACTGCACATGAGTAAATCATGTCAAAGTCTCGTTGGTACCCAAATAACTCACCAAAGACAGTGATTTCCGGCTGTCCCCTGACGGGATGCTCGACCGCAGAGCCCGGCGCTGGGTGACAGGCACGAGCGCCCGACCGCTCCCAGCAGGCACCAAAGAGCATCCGTGTTTGTTGCGAACGCTGATGGCAGCGATGCTGATGACGACGGCGGTGAGAAGATTTGAAAGGACACGATCCTTACTGTGTTTTACAAATTGAAAGGACGTGCTCTTTGAAAGCTTAATTTTGATGTCGTAGCACGGAAAGAGCACATAATGTTGATTTTTGACAAACACAGCAGTTTGTTGATAGGTGAACATAATACTTAACACTATTTATCCCTTTGCACAGCTTATTTTAGAATTAGTAGTCAGCGGACGGAGGTCCTTGTTTCATAGCCTTATTTTTCTTATAAAATTAATACCTGGGCACCAAGAACAAACAGGAACAGCAACAGCAGAGCTAAGTACTCCGACAAATAAAGGAGAGAGAAAGAGTGCCCGTAACCCTGTCTCCTGGCGTGGTGCAGTTAAACACCGCTATAGAAAAACAACTTGCTGGGTTCAGACCAAAATATTGTTAATTGTCTGCATGACCCTTCCTGAGTGTGTCCACGTAACAGCATGGGGTTGCGCCTGGCTGCTGTGGCTCAGTGGGTTGAGCATTGCCCCTGCGCCAGGAGGTCACTGGTCCCATTCGGGTCAGGACACAGGCCCGAGTGTGGGCCGGATCCCCCGTAGGCGCGTGCAGGAGGCAGCCGACCGACGTTTCTATCTCCCTCTCCCTCCCCCTCTCTCTAAAATCATTAAAACATATTAAAACAAAAAACATTGGTTGCATAACCAGGTCAGAGGTCCCGTCATGTCGGATGCTATTAGTTGCCTCATGTAAAATTACTCACTTAAGGATGTGATCTGTCAAACAGAGGCGTCGATAACTCCTGCTACCTCACCTCCCGTCCGCACACAGTCCTCACGACTCCTTAGGAAAATAAAATTAGAAACCATGTGAAATGCTTTCAAATAAAGCACTTAGCCGCCACAGCTGCGCCCCGGTAATTGTCCGGGAATACAGAGGTAAGCGTGGTCTTCGGTTCAGTTTCCTGGGTTTTGGTTAAACAAGCCCAGGAACGCTGGATGTTTCAGGTGTCCAGTCGGATGAAACTGGACACGCTTCACGTAACTGGCTTGTTATTAGCCAAAAATGATGATGGTAAGATAGAGAAAAAGTTCGTGTGGGCAAGATACGCACTCACATTTTGGCTCTTGGATTCATTCTTCCTATAAGGACTTTCAGTGTATTAGACCTGAAGGAGCCCCAGTTTTCCCAGGTGTGGAAATAAGTGGAATGAAGGACACCCGGGCTCCCTCTCTCTAGCAGATCTTGAGGTAGGAATCTAGGCTCAGTACAAAAAAATACAGAGAGGACCACACGGTGGCGTCTGTAGCTAATGAGTCCCTGCGGGTTCTCTCCTGCAGTCGGGCATTTGCAGTATTTACAAATGCATGCTTATTACTTATATTGTTGAGAGAGAGATAAGTAATTTTTAGGAAAAAAAATATGCAAACCCTAACGTTATTTTTAAGTTATTGATATTTCTCAAATTATAAGTTGGCAGATGATTCTTAGAAGCCAAGTTTAGACTTCCCCAAAAATGAAATTTACGAATGATTTTGAGCTGTTGCAAAATGATAGGAGTTGCTTTCCTCTAGCAACATCATCTCTAATTTCTTTCTAGATTAATGACTCTTCATAATTTTAACATATGCAGCTCCTGAAAGGTTCCATTACTGATTAGAATCTCAGGTTTAGGTGGTAAAAAGCAATTATTACAACGTCGCACAGCTCATTGCCCCCATTTCAGGCACGGTCTACAATTTTTATAGTGTAATTTGTTTTGCAACGATATTGGCTTCATGTAGAGATGTTTACATAGTTGAGCTTCAATATTTTTTCAAATATAAGTGATGTCACCTGGGCCAGCTAATTGTAATGATTTCAAAGTGGGGGAAAATCAATTCCTTGATGGCGTTTTTTCTTCTGCCCCTTAAAAAATGTTGCTGTACTGTCCGCTTGCTTCCAGTATGTTGGATGAGAAACACTGTCCTCTATATAACACACAAGCTCTTAAAATTGTTGTGGCAAAACCTCACGCAGGTGCCGAGACTAGGCGAGCAGGGGGACCCGTGGGTGAAGTCATGGCGGAGACCACGTTAATGTCTGTGCATCTCCAGCTTCTCCAGTGCCTTCGGAGCGTCCATCGCTTCCTGTGGCACGTCAGCGGCCAACTCTCGCCACCTCATCCCAGCAGACCATCACTGCATCACAATCGCTAATTTTTTTTAAATCTTTATTGATGTCAGAGAGAGGAAGGGAGAGGGAGAGAGAGAGAGAAACATCAATGATGGGAGTCATTCATCGGCTGCCTCCTGCAGGCCTCTGACTGGGGATCGAGCCCGCAGCCCGGGCGTGTGCCCTGACCGGGAATCGAACCGCGACCTCCTGGATCCTAGGCCGATGGTCAACCGCTGAGCCACACCCTGCTGGGCGCAATTGCTAATTTTCTGAGCACTTGCTTTGTGCTGGGCATCCTGCCCAGAGCTGGATACAGGTTACGTAAATTGAATGTTCACAGTTGCTCTGGTGGTGAGGGAGCTCTGCCATGAACCCGATTTATCGATGAGGAAACTCACGGCGATCATGGCCTTGTGCAGACCCCTGCTGTCGTGGGACTCGGGTCTGATGAAGGCCTGGTCGGGCCCCACTCCTCCGCCCAGACGCCTCCCACCTGCCTCCCCAGGTCCGAGCAGGCCACCTTTCCCAGTGTAACTCAGCCGGGGGGAAGTGGTGGTCCTTTCAGCAAACTGATCCATGCTACTCCTTTAACTGCCCCGTGCTTTCCCCTCACTGAGCAATAGTTTTCCTCTTCGGGAAATAAAACCTGTAGAGCGTGACGAGGGCCCGCAAGCCGGCGGGAGAGGGAGCAGGGCCCACGGCCGCCGATAGGTAGGTGAGGCCCGCGGCCTGCTCACCGGCGTTTCCCTTACTCAGTGCCTTGCGACCTGGGAGTCCTTCCTCACATCACACACCGACCTCTACGCCAAAGAGCCCCCCGGAGACAAGCCTTAACCCCGCGGAAGGCTTCCCCCGCGTGACCTTCGGGAACAGCATCGATGAGCCAAAGTTATTCCTTCGGGATGGGGCGTATCCTTTACAATGTGGAGGAAAGATGTTTCCCACGATCTGGAAAACCAGCAGGTTGGAACCCGGGCTTTCCAGATCGCTGTCGTAAATGGGGATATACGTGTATAGCTTAGTTCCAATTATGTTCTTAGATTCATATGCCAATAATGAGATATAGAAAAATGTTTTTCTTAAATATTTGTCTGTGCAACATGTCATTTTAAGTATATCGTAAAGACTCCATTTTAATAAAAAATTTAATATGAAGTGAGTGGCCGTGGTGTGTTCTTTTTCTGCCAGAGCTTAAGCCTCTGAAGCAGATTCTATATGAATTCAGCACGTTAACAAGCCTACTGTGAGTTCACCTTTATTTCATCACAGCTGCCTCTCAGATACCATTCACTTCCATATCAGGGATTTGAGTAAATATTAAAAATGATTTAATATGATTAAACATTAATGATAACAAGCTAAGTAATTGTTTTCCACTGTTTTAAAACAGGTGCCATTGTTTGGCGATATCACATTTTGTTTACCCATCGTATTTGTTTATCTTTTCACCGCTCGACCTCTGGGTTGTCAACTTTGGCTCCTACGAATAACGCTGCTATAAAAGCTGGTGTATAAGTTTTTGTGTGAACATGTTTTTATTTCTCCTGGGCCTGAACCTAGGAATGAAATCGTGGGGTCAGGTCACAACTATATTAAGTCATTTACGGAGCCATCGGACTGTTTCCAAGGGGGCTGCACCATTTCACGTTCCTGCCAGCTGTGCAAGAGGAACCCTCTCAGCCCCACTAACACTGGTTATTTCCTGAGTGTTTTTTTCCTTTTATTATAGCCGTCCTAGTGGATGAAGCGGTATCTCATTTTTTTCATTGATTTTATTGTAGGGAGAGAAACCGATTCATTGCTCTGCTTATCCATGCATTCATCGGTTGATCCTTGTGTGTGCCCTGTCTGGGGCTCGAACTGGCAACCTTGGTGTATCTGGGCATCGCTCTAACCAACTGAGCTACCCAGCCAGGGCTCGTTGTTTTGATTGGCACTTCCTGTTGTATCTTTTCATGGGCTTACTGGCCAATTTGTATATTCTTCAGAGAAGTGTCAGATCCTTTGTCCATTTTTAAAGTTAGGTTATTTATCTTTTTATTATCGAGTTGTAAGAGTTATTTATATACCCTAGATCCAAATCCCTTATCAGATTATGATTTGAAAATATTGCTTTTCACCTTGAGAATGTACTTTGCAACATAGAGGATTTTAATTGCGATGAAGCTCCATGTGTCTGTATTTTCTCTCGTTTGCTTGTGCTTTCGGTGTTGTGTCTGAGAATCCACTGTGGAGTCTGAGATTATACAGATTTACCCCTGTGCTTGCTTCTGAGGGTTCTCACTTTTAGATTTAGGACTCTGACCCACACTGAGTTAATTACTGTGTATGATGTGAAGGAAGGTGCAATTCCACCCTTTTACATGAGGACAACCACGTGTCCCGCCACCACTTGCTGGAGAGACTATGTCTTATCATTTCACCCTATCAGTTCACCAATGGGTCCCTGAGTTCTGGCTAAAAAAGAATTCAGAGTCAAGACTCACATACAAGCAAAAGTTTATTTAGAAAGTCACAGAGGTAGGAGAAGTGAGCCATGGGAGAAGTGAGCCAGCTGGGCTGCTTGGGCTCAGGAAACTACAGAGGCAAAGAAGGGCCCTTGGAGCTTAGGAGAAAGAAAGGCAAAGAAAATGCACCTGGGGGGAGAAGAGGAGCACACCTGGGTCCTTCTTCTTAAGGACTTTTATCTGGAGGTCGAAGGGGAGGATCCCAATAGAATATTCGTCAGCTTTCCAGGGGCATCCTTTCAGGGATGTGGTCTCCACTGATTGGTTGCTACGGGGTGGCGGGGGAGGTCATTAGTCATTGCAGCTGGTTCAAGGTCATTAGTCATTGCAGCTGGTTCTGACTCAGCCAGAGCCTTGCTGCTTTTCTGGGCCTGGAGCTGAAACACAACTGAAGCCTAGACGTTATCCTAGTTTGACCAAAACTCTGTCTCTATGGTCGACAGACCTGAAGCTTTGTTCCTAAGATTATTTGATGTGGGCCAGAACCTCATTGCCCCCGGGGCTAAATGCCTAAGGGATTTAGAAAGTCACAGAGGGTGCAAGGGAGTCTATGAGGCTATTCTCCGGCCCCCTTGTTCCTCCTCTGAGGGGGTTTAAAACCACATCGCTACCGACATGCCAGGGGGGAAAGGTCAGGAGAGGGTCCAAATTGCTTGACCAGCGACGTGCTAGGGGAGGAGAGGTCACCCCGGGGCCGAGGTCCCACCTGACAACTGTGTGTTGCTAGGCACCCTTGGGGTGCCTGGCGTATCCTTCCCACTCTGCTCCTCTCTGCCTGTCCACTGTATCACTTGAAGTTGCTGATGGGGGTTCTTGCACTGGCTGTGATGTGTGCTGGGACAGTTAGTAATATGAGATGTGATTACTGGATACCTCAGCATAAAAAGCTTTGTAACAACAGAATAGCACACTTGACTTTTATTTAAAAGAAAGACCTGCCCTAAAGTTTGCGTGTAACTTCCATTCAACACACGCCTCAATACCTGCTTCCCAGAGCACTGGTTTCCTTCTGTCCAGTTACCTTTCCCCCAGGAAAATTCCCTCATGTCCAGCTTTTCAACCACCAGCTGTAGGTGACGGCCCAGCTTCAGAGAGAAATGAACGTTGTCTGGAAACAGATTCTTTCTGACAACCCAGTTCTGACATCGAGCTTATAAACACAGAAGTAGTACTCCTGTGTGTTTAATAATGGCTTTGGATAAACTCTCGGAGTCATTAGAGGTAAAACTGAATTCTGAGCATACTGTAAAAAAAAAAAAAAAAAGCATTTTAAGCATTTAAAATTCTGAGCTGGTGCGTGAAGTATCCAGGCCCCAATTTCCCATCTGTGGACGGGGGAATCAGTGTGCCAGCTCCACAGTGCTGGACGTATGAGAATAAATTATGCACAGCTGACTTTGGCTACTTACTTTGACCAAAAATAGAGTGTTAGATCTACATCAGTTTTCCCTTATTCCCCCGACCCCCCCCATGCCTGAAACTTCCAGCCCATCCATGAATTTATCCTGAGATAAAGCAAGCCCACGGCCCTAGTTCCTAAGGTGTATTACATTGAGAAAGGTTCCGCCTGGGTCACATGTGTGCGTGAATAGACACAGATGCATAGTTGGGTTCGTATTTATGTGCACAGGTGTGTGTGCGTGTGTGTGTGGTGCAGCAATGCGTGTGGCAATTAGTGGAGAGACATATGCATTAGAGCCCACCCGGCGGGAAGCCCACGGCGTGGATGCTGATGCTTAAGGCCCTGCCCTCTCCAGGTGTTACCGCTCCCCCGGGTTTGAAAATGCACTTATGTTCGTCTCCGTAAGGTTCCTGAGCAAGGAGAGCCTTTCCGATGGGCCAGCTGCGTGCGTGTGTGTGTGTTTGCCGTCCCCTCGGCAAGTGGGACCCCTTAAGGCCATAATTACCTATGTTCCAAAGGACAAAACTCACCTTCCACGGCTCCTGTTTCTATTTTTCTTAGTGTAAGTCACGGACATTGAAGAGATGACTCGTATTTTTTTCTTCCAAAACATGGCAGTCGGGGTAATTGCCTAGTAAGATCAGAAGAACAATGCTTTCTCATTTTAAGGGAAATCATCCCCGAATATGCAATTTAAATAGCTCATCAGAGCTGGTTCAATGAGGCATTTGATAATTATGCATAAAAGATTTTCTCTTCCTACTCGAAGTATTATGATTACTGATGCTAAGATTAAGTTGTCGCTTTTAGGTGGTTTACTGGAACAGTCTGAGATGGTAAAATCTTTTGAAACCCTTTGCATTGGACTGTCGCCATCCGGGCATCCGCTTGGGTGCTAACTCACTAATCCCACAAATGTCCCCGTGCCCGCAGGTGCCAGGCGCCATCCCCGCGCGGTTGTACGCGGGAACGGTTAGTAAAGGAAAGCAGCCTGCCCTCGGTAAGCTGGAAGTCTCCCGAGGAGGCAGACGCGGCACACGAGTAATAAATAAATCTCAGTCCGTGCGGGTACTAGTCTCTAGGGCTGCCAGAATAAAGTCCCCAAAACTAGGTGGCTTAAGACAACAGAAATTCATTGTCTCCCAGGACGGAGTCGCTCGTGGAAACTCCGCCTCGGAGCCTGGATGGCTTTGACAGCAGGTGTTTCACGTCAAGGCCACAACGGGGGTCACCTGGGGTCACTGGTTCGCAGAACTTGAAACCTGACAGCGAATGTTCGTGGCCGCGCTGGCGTCTAGGAGGGGCTGTGGCTGCTCCATCCCGTCCGCTCGCCTCACCCAGGACCGATCCCCCGGGAGAGCCAAGCCCGAGGGTCCTGGGGGTTCGTATCCGAGCTCTCGCCCTGTGGAGGTCCGACCTGCACGGGGGGGGGGGGGGGGGGGTGTTTCCTAGAGTCTGGGATTTCAGTCCCGGCAAAGCACTGACTTTCTCTAAGTCTCGGCTGATGTCAGGAGAATAGTAAGACCTACGGCTTAGAGCTGTTGGAGGCAAGAAACGGAGTTATCCAGATAAAGCGATTCGCTTCCCTGGTCCCCGGGCGCTCGCTGTGTCTTAGGAGCCCCGGTCTGTGCGCTGGGCTTCCGGCTGAGGTGGGCGATGACAGGCCACCTGTGCCGCGGTCATTGGTTCCCCTTCTCAGCGCGGTTTAGCCTGGTGAGTTGAAGCTCTGGATTATTTTAAGATGAATAGACTTCGGTTCAGAATGCTTGCTGTTCATTCTCTTAGTCCTGGATACCTCATTCTTTGAGCTAAATGCGCCTGGATTTGAAGACCAGCCAGATGGGATATTTTGAGAAAGAACCTGTCCTTAGCATTGTGTCCTAATCCTTAAAATAGGAATGGAAACATCTAATTCAGGGCCTCGTGTTTTAAAAGCACCTTCTGCAGATAAGGCGCCGGGGCCGCGCGTGGCGCCCGGTAGGCTCCCGGGAATGAGCCAGGCCGCCGGGGAGGTGGGGGGACGTAGGGCAGAGGCCACCAGACAATCCGGCCGTAGCTGGGCTCCCGGATCCCGAACTTTCCTCCTCAGAGGGCAGGGTCCAAACTTTCACCAGCGTATGGCTGTCTCCCTCCCCTCCTCTGGCGTCGACCCTTTGCCCCCATCTGTTCACATTTATGTGCCCGGCGGTGTCCTGAGTGCAGGCCGCAGGCTTCCCAGGAGTCATGGGCACCAACGCCATCTCCTCTGCCTGAGGGGCTCGGATAATATCATTGAGAACTTCAAGTCGGTTTCACATTTTATTTTCCGGGGTGAACGTGCGAAGAGGTACATTTCTGAGTCATTTGGGCTGAGAATTTTCTGCTTAAAAGCTGCCTTTTTGATTGAAACAGAGAAGGGTATTGGGAAAGAAAATGCTGGTTTACTCCAGAAACAGAGAAGAGAGAATTCTGACAAAATGAAGGAGCAGAAAGGAACAGAAATACTCCCCCTGACCCCCCACCCCCTCCTTCCCTCCCTCTGTCCTTTGAATGTACAACTCCCCGAGGATGTTGCTGAAAAATGCACTTGGCCAAATACAGACTGAGCCTTCCATATACCCACCTTTGCCTTTTTTTAAATCGACTTTATGGGGTGACATGAGTTAATACAATGATGTAGGTTTCAGGGGTGCAGCCCATCATCTGTATATTGTGCTGTGTGTGCACCTCCCCAAGTCGTCTCCTCCCGTCAGCATTTCTCCCCCGTCAGGATCTTCTCCCTCCCCCCGCCCTTCCCCTCTGGCAATCACCAGACTGTTCTCTGTCTGTCGTTTTGCTGAATCCCCTCACCTTTTCCACCCAGCCCCCCAACCCCTCCCTTCTGGCAGCTGTCAGTCTGTCCTCTGGCTATGAGCCTGTTTCTCTTTTGTCTGTTAGTGTATTTCGTTCATCAGACTCCCCATATGCCACCGTTACCGTTCATGCCCCTGAACCTCCGGGCACACCTGTGATTAATTGTCGCCCACCATTAGCATCTATTTGGCCCCTGGAACCCGCCCGCCGGCCGTTCTGTACCCATCTCCCAGTGAATGATGACAGAATTAGCAAGCACGCAGAGTAAAGTAAAATGTCAGCTTTGATTACATAGCTTTCTCCCCTCTGCCGGAGCGATTTTAAATGCCAGCTTTAAAAAGAGAGGCGCCCCCTCCAGCCTTCCGGGGGGTGCACACGGCCGCCTTGGCGAGGTGTCCCGCACGCCCGGCCCGGCCCGGCCCTCCTGGGCGCTGGCCTGACGCTGGCATCGGCTGCCCATCCGGGGCCTTCTCTGCCATGAGCCGTGATGGCTCAACAGCTTGTCCTTCCGTTTCTGGAAGCCCCTTGAATGTTTGGATCCCGCCGTGGCATTGGCCAAGGCCCCTGCCCCTGCCCTTCCCCCGACCGGCGACACCACCACGCTCGGTGCTGGGAGCCACTGGGAGGGGTTGGGGGAACGTCGGGGGGACACGGCCGCTCGTGGGACAGGCCGCAGAAGACGCAGAGTTTAATCATTAACCTCCGTGGGTGAGCCAGCCTGACCCGGGACACGAGGGATACGCAGCCGGGACAGACGCGTCGATTCCGGGCACAGCCCCCTTATCTGGTTTCCATGGTCCCCCTGGGATGCGAGCTCTAAGGAGGCAGGGACTCCGCGTTTCTCCCGTGCAGACAGGCTTCCAGTGTGCCTGGCACGTAGTAGGTGCTCAAGAAATACATCTTGAAGAAAAATGAGTGAACAAATGTTACCTTGTTGGGTCCATCCATCGTAAAGGTACTAAGTTAAGCACCAATAAAATGGGTAAGGCACGAAACCACCTTCCTTACAAGAGGTCGCCTAGAAGGACAGCGGCAAAAATCACAGCGATCGCCTCGGAAGCCCTGAGCCGTGTCATCGCCAGTTTCTGGCAGGTAGCGCTCAAGTCAGCCTGAGCCTGAGCCTGGCAGGCAGAGGCCACGTGGCTCATGGCCCCGGGATCAAGACAGTGGGTAGGGCTCCCGGAGGGAGCAGCGCAGGTGGGAAGGCGGAGGTGCCACGGGAGGGAGGCTGTGGGTGGGAAGGGCCAGGCTCCGAGCTCCGAGCGCCCGTGAGGGTTTGTCTGCAGAGTTACAGGGGCCCCTGAGGGCTTTTCTCAGCTTGGAAGGACATGGGAGATGAGCGGTGAGCTGCTCGGTCACAGCAGCTTCCCGAGGGGCAGCCGGTATGTATATTCCGGCAGGAATGAGACATATTTTAGAAAGATGGTGTTGGCTTCAAGGTGGAGAGACCAGATCCCGCCTGGAACTGGGTGAACTTAGAGGCAGAAGGAGCAGTCAGTGGCCGTCACCGTCACGGCGACAGGAGCGCGTGGTGTTCAGCGGGAGGGCGGTTCCAGAGACGCTGGCGACCTTAGAAGGTGCGTTTCAAGGCGGGTCCCGCCTGCCCCAGGACTCGTCTCCTCTGGAGGGTCTGACTCGAACACAGGAACGGCGTCCGCCCCGGTGTTCCCCACCCACCACCGCTGCAAACAACCCAACTCCCAGGGCGTGTGGTTTTAGGTAGGAAACCGGGGTAGCTGTGTGTGTTTCCCTGGCTCGGCTAAGATGGGAGCTTCCTTGGGGGAACTGCTTTTTATACGTCATTTCATTTCTCTCTGGAGTTCTAGATAGTCGACAAATACTTTTACTAAAAAACCAGGGACGGCATAACATATAAAGTAAAAAAAAATTTGAATCCGTTGGTATAGCACACACACCCACTGTCTCCCACGATCCACCGTCTCCCACAATCCACTGTCTCCCACGGTCCACCGTCTCCCACGGGATCTGCCCAGTAATTCGTTGACCACATGTGGCTGCTGTACAGTATGTTTCCAGTCGGATGTCTTTACCTACCAGCAGGGAGAACAATATCAAAAATGTGGGTTCAGCGGATGAGGGGCCCCAACACTGACGGCCTTGGACAGAGATTTTCATGTGATTGTGCCTTTAAGCTGCTCATCTGGCAAGAAAAAAAATATATTGAAAATAATTGGGTTCATCCTTTGAAGAGGGAGTAAAATATTTGAAAGCAAGTGAAGTGCATTTATTGTAGGAAACACTGTAAACAGAACAGTGTATTTTTAACCCGAGTAAGGAAAGGGAACGGAGGTGTATGGTGGTCCCCAGACCTCAAGGCGTAAGGTGCCCGCGTCGAAAGAGAAGGGAAGGTCGGTGCATATTTGGTGCAAACGTGGAGCCCCCTTGGCCGGAGCTGGCGCGTCGCTGTGGATAGACAGGTAGCAGGATCCGTGTGGAAACTGCGGAGCGTGCATGTGGCACGTTAGCAAAGCAGCCTCTCTGCACACAGGCCTGCGCCCGGGAGCACTGGCCATCTGCCCGAGAGGCCAGGCCGCGGTCGCCTGGCGCCAGCGGATGGCTCTGGAAAGGCGAGCGCGTCGCGGCGGGGGCGCAACTCCCGTGAAATTAGGATCACGCAACCCCGCCGAGCACGGTAATCCATTTACATATTTACACCCCAAGCTCTTAATTTTCCAGACAGGCCTGAAGAGGAGGGACTGAGCTTTGTACAAGTAAACAAGGAAATTAAATATTTATGACAGTCTTTCCCTTTTCTCCCGCCGACATCGCATAATAAATAACTTAGCAGTGCGGGTGCTAATCTTCCTAACAGGCTTCAACTCCCGGAGTTTCACTTGGGATATTTAAGCTTCATGAGGCCATTCAGTTCCTATCTTCTTGTTGAAAAGCAAATATTCTTCATTTGTGTTATGACAGACTATTAAATCCAGACAGGTCTAATTTTTAGCAATTATAAACAAAAAAGCTACGCACTATAGACATTCAAATACGCTACAAGACTGGAAAGGACAAAAATAATTATTGATGAAAGAGAAATAGTTACACTCAGCTGTATTAGTCCCTCCCTTCACCATATTTTTTATTTTAAATTTTTAATTGATTTTCAGAAGAGGAAGGGAGAGAGCAGAGAGAGAGACAGAGAAACATGCATCGGTTGCCTCCCACACACCCCAACCGGGAATCGAACCCGCCACCGTTTGGTTTAGGGGATGACACTGCAACCCACTGAGCCACACTGGCCAGGGCCATATTTTTTCATTTTACAACCTTACGTTTTAGAATGTTATCACTCATGTTATGCCTATTAACTTGTGGTGTGGAGATAAATAATGTTTTCTGACTATAAGCCTTCACCTCACACCGTGTGGTGTTCAACGCACACCTACTGCTTTTTTTGCAACAGAGAAAAAAAACAAATAGTGGCTATATGATTTATTTTGTGAGTGGAAGGAAACAGCTTAATCGAAATTATATTTTTCTACAGCAGCATAGACTAGTTCTCGATGGAACGTGAGTGAAAGCGTCAGGAGTCCGGGGACCTGGTCACTCTCTCCGCTTTCTCACCCGAGGCAGACCTGTAACTCTGGACCACGTCCCGTCGTCGGTCAGAACTCGCCAGTGCCCTCGACTTTCATTCCCAAGAAAATCGGCAGGATCACCTTTCCTCCAAAAACCAGAAAGGGCTCCCTCCATCGCACAGCAGCCGGAGAACATTGCACACGAACATTCCTACGTCAGGGATCAGATGGGCGACATTGCAACTTCGTGGTTCCACAGGGACTGTAGGGAAAAGCCCTGGAGTCTGACTGACGCCTAAACCTGGAGAAAACAGGCCCTGCAAAGGAGAGCCCTCTTCCGGCCACACACACACACGCAGTTAGAAGGAAATGACGATGTTATTAAATATGCACAAAGCTGTCAAATCTGCTCGTGCGTACCGGGCACCAACGTAACATCCCGAGCATGAAAGATTTAGACAGAGAGAGAACCCCGGCCCGGCGCGAGCAGTGAAGAATCGGCAGCTGGAACCGGCTCGCGCTGGGAACCGGAGATCAAACAGGCCCCACGGTCTCTCCTCCGCAGGACTGGACCCAGGCCGCTTCCTTCCGACGACAGCGTCGGCTGCGCCCGTCGGGTCCTCCCGAGAGAAGCCTAATGAGCCCGGCGGAGGCCGCGCTTCCTGCCGAGAAAACCGCGCCCTGCCGCTCCGCACGGGGTGAAAGCGCGGAGAGGCTGTCACTCAAAGACTTTCTGCAGCAGCCCTGGGCCGGGAGGCTGAAGGCTGAAAAGGCAAAGGTCACAAAAGAACCATCACCCGAATCTGGCAGGAAGGAAACAAAAGCAAGTGCTGTCCGTGGGAGAATTAACTCCCGCCTGTCAGAAGCGGCCTTCCCGTCAGACCAGACAAAGCCCTGGGGCTTCTCGGGTCTCCCAGCAGGAGGCCCGTCGCCCCAAGGCCGCGGAGCGCCCACTCGCCACCCCGCTGACGTGCAGCCCGCTCGGGACGGTCCAGGCGGGGACCTACCTTTAAGGCTAAACCACCCTGAGGGGGGCGCACCCTCCGACGGGAGCACTGCCAAGGGGAGGCCAACGGTCTTCTCGTCAAACACCCAGGACGTGTCCAGACAGACACCTCTGCAGCCGGACGGTGGATTTAAGCGACAGCCGTTCTCCCCGGGGCCATTTCTAGATGCCAGGGTGGTTCTGTCCTTACGAGCGAAGCTGAAACCAGATACCCCTGGGAGGACAGTCTTTCCTGGGAGCCTCTCTTGGGGTGGCTGCCGTGCCCCTGCGCTGGCGTGAGAGGTGAGCTGGGACTCCATTGCTCCCCTGTCCCTTCTAGACCCTTCTCTTTCCTTCCTAAGCCCATCTACCAGCCCATCTCCCCACCGACACCCTTGTGCTCCTTGGAGATGCTAGGTCCTGGGGTGCCGGGACTCCCCAACGCGGCCGGTCACAGCAGTGGGAGCTGCAGCACCCACTTGGGCGGCTCCCCCAAGCCCCTAGAAGCTCAGCCTCTTGGACGGCTGTCCACCGACGACGTCTTCCGTCCAAACCGGCTCCGACGCCCTTCCCGGGGCGGTACCAGCGCTGGAGTCCCCCCGAGCCCCCGGCCCCTGTGCGCCGGCCTCAGCGGCGTCCCCTCGGCCCCGCTCGCCCGGCGCGTCTGCCCTGGCTCCTGTCCCCCCCTCAGTTGAGAGCCGTGACCCTGCCGGCGTTTCAGCCCGTTCTCCAGCCCCCGCGCTTCCTTTACATCCGTGTCCGTTCCAGGACCACCCCCGTGAACGCACCGCACCCTCTCCTTGGTCGTAGTCGTTGGGCAAAGTCTCCGATCGGGTTAAATCTGAATCTCCGCCCGCCGCCTTCCTGCGCCCGCTCGGGTGACAGCGTGTGGTCCCGCGACAACAGGGAAATTCGAGGCCGGGACGGGGGCAGACGGCTGACCGTGGCAGCTAAAGCATTTTGTCTGGAAAGCATCGGCAAGGTGGCAATGTCTTGTTGCGGTTTTCATTAGTATTCTCCAGGGAAACATGAGAAAAATGTCCGATGTCGAAAGCGATTACTCACAGGCTGTTACTAATTCTGCCTTCGTCCTCTGCGACCAGCGCGGAGAGGTTTTTCAGATACAGGTGACGATGACATTCGGATGGTCCATTCCAGCTTCTCAAGGCCCCGTCCTATTATTTAACCTCAGAGCCATCTCGTGAGATGGGACAGAGTATTTACCTCCATTTTACAAATAAGTAAACTGGGAGAGAGAGCAAGTGGCGAGCTCAGAGCCATCCTTTTAGCAGCGGAAATAAACCCAAAAACTGGGTTTCTTTCCTGTCCAAAAAAAAAAAGCTGGGTTTGTTGGGGGTTTTTTTACCAGAGTTTCTCATCCTGGGTACCACTGGCATTTGGGGCAGATAATTCTTTGCTGTGGGAACCGTCCTGTGTAGGCAGGATGTTTGGCCACCTCCCTGGCCTCTACCAACCGGGTGCCAGTCACGCACTCTCCTCCCCAAGTTGTGACAGTGTCTCTAGACATCGCCAAACGTCCCTGGGGAACAAACTTGGGCCCCTGGTAGAGACGACTGGCCTTCGTCCACAATCTGTTTTTGAGCAATGAAGGTCCAGATCCTTTTCCCCCAAAACCTCAGCAATTAATACACTAAATATCTTAACATTTAAAATTCGTGTATCGTTGCAATGTATTAGAAATAGGTTCTGGCTCACTATGTCATTCTCTAATGTCAGGATTTATCTGTTTAAGATACAGGCCATTTCATAAAGAAAGGGTCATTTAACAAATCAGAAAAATGCTCATGTGAACCTTAGGACCGGCTAAGGTCCGGTCAGATTGGAGAGCAAAGCTATTAGGATTTCGGCCAAGCCCAAGCCCGTGGAGCGGGAGGCATCGTTCCTGGTCCCTTGAATCATAATTTGGGGTCCTTTTTGCAATACCGTAGACGTTCTCGTTAAACATTTGCAAAAGGCAATGGCCTCACTGGGTTATATTTTTAATGACTACAGCTGTGCGCATTCTGGGTGTCTCGTCTCCACAATCTCTCAGTCTCGTGCGTTCACACGTGAGTTTTACATCATCGCCATTTGGGTGTGATTCACACCCCTTTTCAACTTGCAGTTGTAGCATAAACACCTTCCTGTTGCTACGTAATGGGCTTGGCTGTCATCTTAATGACCACAGGGTAGTCTGTGGACTCGGTGAGCCGCAGCCCAGCCCCGGCGCGTGTTCCCGCGGCGCCTGGTAATTTCACCGACCGCTCTGCCCGGCCACCTCTGGGACGATTAGATGACACGCTGCGGGAGACGGGTGCATAGGAAGGGAGTGACCAGGCCACGGCTCCTGTTGCCAAATCGCGTTCGAAGGGAATGGCCCCGCCAGCAGGAATATGTGCTGTGTGGGCTAGGTCCCATCCTTGCCAGATTGGGGCATTTTCATCGTTTTTCTATGTTTTATATGTTAATAGTCAGAACGTTCACTTGGACTCTTCCGTTGTGAGCTCAGGTGTTGGAGGGAAGCGAAGAAACGTTTCTGGGGTGGCTCCCATCTCTCCGTCCTGGGGATGTGCGCTCGCTGCCTAAAGGGTCCGCATAGTTTTTGTAACTCTATTTTAGCTTTTTTTTTTTTTTCATTTTTTAAAATATAGGTAGTTTCCCAGGCCCCCACAGACCCTGAAAGGCCCCAATGTGTCCAAACCGACATGGCAGCTGGGGGCCACTTAACAGGATCAGAAAGCCTGAGCTTCGGTGTTAACCGCCTCTCACCAGCTGTGTGGAACTGGGCATATTATTTACCCTGACTTGGCTTCATTTATCTCATTTATAAAAATAAAGCTGTGCTCTTTTTATATATTATTATTAATTATTATTATTCTTTCAATCCTCACCTGAGGACATTTTTCATTGGATTTTAGAGAGAGGGGAGGGGAAAGAGAGAGAGAAAAATCAATGTGAGAGAGAAACGTCAATCGGTTGCCTCCCACACTCACCCTGACCCAGGCCAGGGGTTAAAACTGCAGCCCAGGAATGTGCCCCGGCTGGGAATCGAGCCCGTGACCTCGGCGTCCTGGTCGGAGCTCCAGCCAGCCGAGCTACAGGGCCAGGGCTAAAGCCACACTCTCACTATTCACCTGGGGGACGGTGAGGATTCAGTGATATAATAAATGAAAATGTACTTTGCAGACGACAAAGCACTACACGTGTGCAAAGTAAAATATGTTCACATTTCCTGCACGTATATCATATGAATTATGTTGTCAGGGTGTGATTCTTTCCTATTTAAATTATGTGGAAACTCAACTAGTAAAAAGCCTGAGAATGGAGCCTTTGACCCGTCTCCAGACACTGTTGTCAGCGGAAAATTGCTCAGTAAGTAGGGGCCACCGCTGGGTTTAGTCACCTGAACGACCCTGCACATGGCCAGCATTCAGACACTACACGTCCACAATCAAACCACAGTCGTCAGGAAGGAACCAAAGTTCAAATAAATAATTTTTAATTATGATACATTACTTATTACAGTAAAAATTGGCATTTCCCCCTTCAAAAGCAGAAGCACCAGTCTTAGAAGGTGTAGAGTGGATGGTATTGGAAGGGAAATAGAGCATAATATCATGTGCAAACATTAGTTTAGTGTCGAACGGACGTCCTAAAGTAACACAATCTCACACACTGAACTGTTAGGATGGAAATAATGTCATGCTGACGAACAACATAAAAACCCCCATGACTTTCAAAGTCCACTTCAAAGGAAATATGGTTTACTGCTGAATAGGTAATATGAAAAATTAAAAAGCTTCACCAGCCCCAAACGGAGGGATTTCTCATACAGACTTGATTTGTGTAGAGGCTTATTTTTGCGTCACCTCCGTGATTCGAGACACTATAAAGTGGGTGTTTTATTTCAGAATCGGCTTGTCCACCGGGTCACCCCATTTTAACTGCACACCTACTCTGTGCGAGGCTGGGTGGTAGGCAATGGGGATACAGAGGAGAGAGACACGGCCCTGCCCTGGAGGAGCTCACAGTCTAGTGGGGGAAACAGATACACTGACACTGATTTTCAACTTATAAAAACCATTAGACAACTTCAGAAGCTTCTTCTGCAGTCGGATGAACTTTGGGTGTTAGGAGGGGATGGAGAAAAGGGAGGATGCCCAATGCAGGGAAATCCCGGCGGCCTCCGTATCATGTGACTTCTGCGAAGGCGGCGATGTGGTTCTGCAAGAGAAAGGAATTGCAGAGTCAGGGCCTGGGGAAGCTGGCTTCGTCCATCCTCAGTGTTTCCACGGGCCGCCCTTAGCCTAGCAGGCAACCGCAGCCCAGAGCCCAGAGCCCCCAGCCCCCAGCCCCCAGCCGGACGGGTTTAGGTTGCAAACACACAGCGTCACTGAGCTAGTTCTGCGTAGGATGACATGCACTTAACTGCTAATTATATATTGTATTCAACATTCTTTTTTTAATATGTTTTTATTGATTTTAGAGAGAGGCAGGGAGAAGGAGAGAGAGAAAAACATCGATGAGAGAGAAGCACCAATCGGCTGCCTCCCGCACGACCCCTGCTGGGGATCGAGCTTGAAACCAGGGCACGTGCCCTGACCGGGAATCGAACCGGCGACCTCTAGGCGCACAGGACAGTGCTCAGCCAACGGGGCCACACCGGCCAGGGCTGTATTCAACATTCTTAATTAACCACATAGGTGAAAATGTTCCACCTGCTCTCCTCCAAATGAGCACTGAAATTTGGAGGGAGAAAAACAGCAAAGCCAGACACTGACGTCCTGCGGGGTGTTCGCAGAATGCTGGAGCTCCGGAGCCACGGCTCCCGGTGGGGCGGGTGGCTCCCACGAGGGGGCAACATGCTCCGTCATTTTCTGGTTGACAGAGACCTACATAAACACTTCATTTCTGATGCAGGAGCCAGACCACGGACGGCCGTCCCTGTTGTTGGCCTCAGCCCCAGAATTCTCCACGAGGCCTTTTAGCTTGCTCTTATTTCTTATTTTTTCCAAGCAGCAGAACTGGGTACAAAGAAACACTGTGGAACGGCTAATATTTAAATGGATTCAGACACACGACAGGCCTACCGTGGCTGCTGAGATGCTGCAGTGGGAAACTGATAGGACATAATTAATCACGCCACAGACAGGGACCGTCAAGATCTAACGTAAGTGACAGCCCCAGGCACCGGCTGCGGCCCTACAGGAGGTGTTACCATCACGTCGCCTGTTCTGAATGATCGTCAGAGTGGTTTCTGCACTGACTATACGTCAAAGGCACCCTGTATGGAATTTCGGGCAATGACTGCGTGCCAAGAGGTGTCTCCCAGGTACGGAAGCTCTTTTCAAATTCAAGTGTAAAATGTTTACTAGTTAAAACATTTTTGAAACGTGTGTGAAGAAATTAAAATCCATTTTCGCTGAACGTAGGCACATTAAAACACAACTAGGCCCAGCCAGCGTGGCTCAGTGGTTGACCCATGAACCAGGAGGTCACGGTTCGATTCCAGGTCAGGGCACAGGCCCCAGGTTTCAGGCTTGATCCCCAGCAGGGGGCGTGCAGGAGGCAACTGATCAATGATGTTTCTCTCTAATCGATGTTTCTACCTCTGTAAAAATCAATAAAACCATATTTTTTTAAGAGAAAAAAAAAAAGGCCTGCTTGAAATTTGGGGCAATTCGGCAGCTTCTCTCTCTAAGTTTTCTTGTGTTTCCCTTACAAAAGTGCAGACACGACTTTAGGACAAACGAGACCTGTCAGAGTTAGATTAGGCACAACGCTCGAGTGAAAGCCGTCGGAGAGGCGGACACGGTCCATCACAGTCGTATTTCCAGCGGCTTCGTGAGGGCCTGGAGTCTGCAAGCTGAGAAAATAAATCTGAGGTAGTGTTTCAGCACAAAGCTGACAAGGACCCGGCCGACAGGAACTGCTGGAAAGACGTTAAGATATAAATTGGAGAGTAATCAGTCCGCAGCAACGGGTGGGTAGGTGAAGGGCGAGGAAGTGGCAGCAGAAATAAAGGAAAGGAGATAAAAAAGATTAGAGAAAATGGACAGTTTTGGGAAGGCCCAGGTATCCGGGTCCCCTCGACCTAGGTAATGACGTGTCCACGAGGCTCATCAGCTTTGCTGAAGATGGTCCTAAGCGCAGGGGACAGCCATGACCTCGGAAGGTAGAAGAGAAATACTGAAAGACCGTCACAGAGCAGAGAAAGTAGCAGAAACAAGTCACCAATCACCAGCGCAGGGCAGGCAGAGGCGGAGGGAAAGGCAAGGGACGAGTCGGTGACAAGGAACGTGCCACGTGGCCACACAAATTATCACCTAACCCTGGACATGCTGAGGGGGCAACCGGGTGCTAACAACACGCAGGGACCACGGGCTTAAATCGAGACCGTCCCCAACAGGGGCAGAAGGTCACCTTAGAAATAAGGTCTTGAACGTATAGCTTTAAGGGTGTGGCTGAGATCCGTGAAATACTGAGCTCCGTCTGGCATCTAAAGTCACATTTCGGCGAGCGCTCGAGCTTCCTCTCCCTGCCCATCACCCTTCCCTTCTGCTAAGTCATTCCCAAGTCAGACTGCAGGTGACACTTGGTTTCCAGCCTGCCTACATTTTTAGGTCCCAGGGCCCTGGGAAAATGTTGGCTTTTTTGCAATCAGCCCTATCTCTACTTCATATCACCTTTAAGGTTTTTTTAATTGATTTTTTTAGAGAGAGAGGAAGGGAAGGGGGGAGAGAGAAAGAAACATCGATGTGCGAGGGAAACGTCGATCGGCTGCCGCCTGACGCCTGACGCCCCCTACTGGGGGTCGAGCCCACAACCCCGAGTGTGTCCTGACTGGGAATCGAACCGGCGACCTTTCGGCGCACAGGACGATCCCCAGCCAACTGAGCCACACCAACCAGGGCCACGCTTAAATTTTTTGTTGTTGTTTTTTGTTTTTTTCACTTTCCAATTCATTTTTAGGGCAGAATATTAAGTTTTAACTTCTGAGATGACACTTCTGATTTGACTGGGATGAGAAGGGCCCTGCTCAAGGCTCATCATTTCAAGGTGGTCGTTAGCAGAGAGATAAACAGATGGAAATGCAATACCGAAGTGACAGTGCCTCAGGGAGAGAGATTAAGGGGGAAATTGAATAACAGGCTCTAAGTACATGGGAGGAATATACAGCCAGCACAGGGGCCACCTGTTCATTAATTTCACTGTCAGGAGCAAATGAAACCACACCGCAGAATGAAAGAGATGGATTATTTATCTCGGTGGGCTTTAAAAAATATGTAAGATTAATTCTCTTCTAGCCTGGGGGTGGCTTTCCCTGAAGCAATCTGGAGGAGGGACAAGCTAATTACTTAAAGTCCTCCATCCGTAAGACAATGACTCTGTAGTATAACAGTTACATTAGCAAGGTGTGCAGACGCATCACCTGAAATCGCCAGACAGATGGCATCGTTCCGAGGCAGGAAGTTAGGATATTGCTCATTTCCCATCAGCATTTTTCTCAGTAACAGAAAAAACCTGAATTGCATTTAACAGTATGTCCCAAAAAATGTATACACATTATGAAGGCAGTGTTTTTAAAAATACATCTCATTTTCAAAATGGAACAGAATCTAGGTAGGGTGGGAGACATGTGGAGTGGGGCAAAGGGGGGATGGGGGACACATGTAATACTCTCAACAATAAAATAAATTAAAAAAAAATTACAACCCTGAGAAAGCGTAATGGAATCTGGAGGTATCAGCTGTTAAAGTGTGTATACATTTTGGGGGGACACCCTGTATTTGCAGATCACCTGTGCTGAGGAATGGACTCCCTGCAAAACAGGTGGCAGGGGTCTCTCCTTTTAATCTGGCTGAATTCCTATTTCGCTACAGTCAATCTAATTAGTAGGAAATAGTGCAAACACACAGTAGGCAAACTGCAAACTCGTGCAGAAAAGCGTAACCCAGAGTCACGAGGAAGAGTGGTCATCCGTATCACTCATCAGTACAGCTGCGGGGCTTCCCCGTCACACGGTCCCAGCTTAGGGTGCAGGAGGCAGGCTGGGGCCAGAGCTGGAGGTGAGAGAGCGCGGCCTCCGTCAGAAAGGTCCATTCACGCTCACAGCAAGTCAGCGAGCAAAATACTGAGGCCGGTCCTTGAGGGCAGGGTTCCAGTGCAGAACAAGCAGCTTCTCTGAATAGTTTTAGATTTTTAAATTTAGTAAATTCTGCAATGCCAAATTTTTGAAGCTCTGAGATCTATGTGAAAATCTGTATTTCGCTCTTTTGTGACTTAAGACAACATTGTCATTTATTTATGACATGAATATTCGGCGGCGACTCGCCACCAGACAAAACCTGCCTCTGGTGATGTATTTCCCTTTGAGAAAATAGGGGGAAATGCAAAAAAGAGTAGTTCAGGTAGGAAAACAAAAGCCATTCTATTAAGGGCTGTTGGGTTGAGGAATGCGAAATCCCCATTCGTAAGTGAAAACTCGGTGAAAAGAATGAAATCTAGTGGAAAGATAAAATAACAATGATAATCTAGTACCTAGATCCCTTTGGGGAGCGAGGGAACCCTGCACAGAAGGACAGTTTTCCGCATTTGCCGGGGGCTCCAGCCCAAGTCCAACGCCAGTGCGCTCCAGCGCACATACGTTTATTGCCTTAATCGCAGGTGTTCGCAGGGGCTTGTCCCCATCAGCCAGGTGAAGAGCCGGGCAAGACAGTCTTTAAAGGACCTTCCCTGCGAATGCTCCTCTTGACCACCCTCGATAGGCTGGATGCAGGACACCTACAAAACGCATTTTGTATATTATTTCAGTGTTTCTTTCAATGGCGACTTATTCAGTTGGACAAAGGATTCGTCTAAAGTTCTGTGTTGTTATAGGGTTGGACTGAATGCTGAGGTTAAATATGGTTCTAGTTTCTTTCTTTCATGAGGATCATAAGCAGCTTCTTTGTTTTAACAGGAGGTTGTCAGCCATCTGCTTAGGTTTTTAGCCTAAAGGTAAACTGGGATCTGTGCACCAACGTCTTTCATTCGACAATTCAGTCTTCAGCTCCGCTGGTGAGGAAGCTCTGTGGGCCTGGTGGACGTTGAAGTCAAGTGTTTGAATGTGGACCCCTAACAACAGAAATTTTCAGAGGCAACTTAACCTTTTCAAAGACCCAGCTTTCTCATCTGTGAAATGGAAATAATATGATTTCAATGGATTTTTTTATTAAGATCAGATGAGATTATATGCACAGAGGTCCTTGTCTTCTCAAACATATCATTATAGCCGTCTATAAAAGACATGGAAACAAAACAAGTTAAAAAAATAAAAGTAAAAGAAACCACAAATATTTTTTAAGAAATAACTGGTTGGAATTTTACAATTCTACAAGTTTACAATTTTACTATACAAACTTTAAAACCCAAATATTTCTTATAGGATTGCTGGGGGTTGATGGAAGGTGATTTGTACTATCTGCTCAGCTAGAGATTGTCCGTCTTTGATTACCAAATGCTTCTCCACGTCCTGCCTGTGTAACAGAACACACAGCATTTTGTCCTAAAACATAAAGTATTTTGAATCCTGAGAAGCATCTGGCACTAAGGATACGAAGTCATGGTCCTGTAATTAAACAAATGAATTGCTGCTGGGCTATGATGACATCAGAGCTAAAATGCGACAGACCCGAGTTCTTCTGGGAGAGAAGACTCTTGGGGGCCGTTTCTTTCTCCCCCAAGTTTCTGTTTCCATGCGGAGTTTTCGATTGGCTTCGAGATCTGTTCCCATGAAAGAATTTTGGGGGTACTATTTGGAGAAAGTACAACACTACTTTCAGAGAGAATTGTTTCTCCCCGGAGACGGCGAAACCTCTAGGCCGCTTTCTCTGAGGGGCTAATTAAGCCAGCGCAGGCCCAGCCTGGAAAGGAGGGCGGCTGGGGGCTTAGGAGGCCGCCCCGCCCGGAGGAGGCGGGGAGCTCAGGCTGCCCACGGTGAGCTTCGGGGCCCTGGTTCTCCGTCTCGGCTGCGCACTGGGAGTGCCCTGGGAGCTTTTAAAGGAGCGCTACGCACCCGGCCGGGCGTGGCTCAGCGGCTGAGCGTCGAAACTGGGATCCAGGCGATCGGGGTTCGATTCCCAGTCAGGGCACATTCCTGGTTGGGGGCTCGATCAATGACTCTCTCATCATTGATGTTTCTCTCTCTCTCTCTCCCTCTCCTTTCCTCTCTGTGAAATCAATAAAGATATGTAAAAATAAATAAAAAAAGAAAAAAAAAGGGCGCTACGTGACTCCTCGGACCCGGATGTAACGTGTGCAGCGCGGCCGTCAGTGGGGCTTGTAAAGGGTCTCCGACGGCTGCATAACATGCGGTCGCTATTAAAAGCCAGCGTTTCGGAAGCTCTCGGGCCCGGCTGGATCCAGGCCCGCCACTGGCTCTGGACCCAGATCACGGTGGTGCCCGACGCAGTGTGGACCCCCAGGCCCACTGGATGGGAACCGCTGGGTGTGGTCCCAGAAACCTGCCCCTTTGGGAGTGACGGACCCCCTCCCTCTACGCCAGCCTGAGGGCCTGGTTCAGCGTCACATCTCACACTGTGCAGCACAGTGACTGGGGGTTCGAGCTCTGACGTGATAAATGGGGAACGGGTCAGAAGTGGAAAGTTCGGTTCCACGTTCTTGCGTCAAACACAGACCGGCCGTGTGACCTGGGCAAGTCCCTTACCCTGGTCATGTCGCTTCCTCTGCAAAACAGAAATAAAATACACGCAATAATCCCCATAAAAACGACGAGGACATTTTGTATGTGACGTCCTCTGCGTAATTCCAGACCCGTACTAAGCTCTCGGTGGAGATGAGCTTTTGCTGCTCCGCTTGACGTGATTATTGTATGTATTGATCTGTGGCCACACCCGTGAAACACTGTTCCATGAGCGAGAACGGGCTCCAGAGGGAACCCGGGGCTTAGAGGAACCCACACAAACTCGCACGGGCCTCGAGGGCCGTTAGAAGAAGAATTTCCAAGGATGATTATGGTACGAGATGGAAACCTCCAATTCATTTTTGTTTACCCAGATTTTCACATTTTTTTAAAATATGTTTTTATTGATATCAGAGAGAAGGGAGAGAAGAGATAGAAACATCTCTGAGAGAGAAACCTAGGTCAGCTGCCTCCCCTCCTGCACACCCCCGACTGGGGACCGAGCCCTCGCTCGGGCATGTGCCCTGACCGGGAATCGAACCGGCAACCTCCTGGTGCCCAGGACGACGCTCAGCCACTGAGCCACACCTGCCAGGGCCACATTTTCACATGTTAAACGACAGGCACAAATTACTTGTTGCTTCTTTAATGGAAACAGCAAACAAGCAAAGACATGGTTGTTTCCTAAGATGGTAGATGGGTCGTCGTTTATTTTCCTTGCTTTAGTCGGATGCAATTTACGTTTTTCTACAGTGCTCATAGCGTCATGGGCCCCAGACGGACTGTGACGTGTGTTTCTAGGACTGTCCACCACACGGGAACAGATCCGAGCGAGGAGGGGGCGGCTGGTGAGAGGTCTCCGTGTGTAACTAAGTGTGTTCGAGCTGGAAATTTCTTCTTAATCCATTATGGTTTGACTGTCCCCTTAACTAATGACTGCGGAGTCACAGAATTCAAAGATGCAGTCGTCACCTCGGTACTGATTCACTCAAATGAGATGAGAAAGGCTGTTTATGTTCAGAAGTCATTTACTGAAAAGATGCTCTCCTGCAAGTCCTGGTGGATAACTGAAATAAAGAACTAGGCTTTTATTTTTTGCATCGCATATTATAATTTATAAAGAGTGTGGAGCAATAAATCCTGAACACCCGGGAGCGTGCGCAGGGGAAGCGACACGGCAAGTCGGAACAACATGAGCGCGTCTTTCTCACCTGCAAAGTTGCTGCCTGTTGGCATTGTTAAGCTCCCATGTTCAATTGACTTTTTTTTTAAGCAAAATTGAATTAGACAAAGGAGGCCAGAGCACAGCACACAAACAGTGATTTACTTCAAACACTTTTCAAGTGCTCAAAGCTCAGACCGAGGCAGAATGCCGAAAATAGGACCTTATTTAGTTCCACTAAGTCCCCCAATACCTGATCGCTAATAAAGCTGTTTTGACAAGTTCCTCTGGAACATTTCTATTGTAGCTCAGCAGCTCCGTAAAACACAGACCTGCATTAGAGGAAAGCAAACGAACCTTAAACAGGTTGCCGTCCATACTCACGCCAGTGCTCTGCCACCTCAGAGGGACTCACCCCGAGGGCACCGTCCCGGGTCATCCTACCCATCCTGGCAAGAGGCCGGCGGGTTGTTTTGCTGTTGCGATGACACGTGTGTAACGTTTTCTGCTGTCACATGTTCTGCCATGTGCTCTGTGTGTGGCACAGACAATCTGCATAAACCTTTCGGTCCATGAAATGCCTGTCTAGGAGTATCCCAGTCTGAAATACAATGGAAACCCTATGAAGGGAACCATCACTCTTGCAGGAGGAAACTACCTTGAATTACGCACCTACTGTGTGCCAATAAGTGTATCTGTTCATTCAATTATCTGTAAGTGTATTTGTTCATTCAATTATCTGTAAGTGTATCTGTTCATTCAATTATCCTATAAAGGAACCATAATTGTATCCGTTTTTTCAGGTTCGGGGAACAGGGGGGATTTGTCTAATCCTACCCAGTCATTATGGAGCCAAACCAGGCTGCCAACCAGGCTCCGTTGGTTGGAGCGTCATCCGGTGCATCGAAGGGTCACGGGTTGGGTTCCCAGTCAGGGCACATACTGGCACATACCTAGGTTGCAGGTTCAATCCCCGGTCAGGGCCTGTGTGGGAGGCAACCAATCCATGTTTCTCTCCCTTTCTCATGCTCCACTTCTCCCTAAAATTTAATAATAATAATAGTAAACATATCCTCAGGCGAAATGCCCAGCCAGTCCTCCTCCCTATCGCAGCAGAGCAGCCATACTATAAGGTGCTGGGGCCCACGACGGAGTTCATAATTGGCTACCCACACAGTTAGGCCTTTCCAGATGGGACGTTACAAACAGCTGTAGTGAGGTCTCCGGTCACTGAACACCTAGTGGACAGCGAGGTACGAGGGGCTGGCTTCCACAGATGGTTCTTCTCACTGAACCAAGCGGCTCAGCGAACATTTCAGAGAAACCATGACTCTTCCACAGAGACTGCGGTAATTACGTCTATGACAAGCTCCCTGTAATTAAGGCGTAAACCGCTGACACAGAAATAGAGGATGCCTCACGCCGTAATTACGCTGCACCTCGCAGTTTATCAAGCACGTACTCGGAACAAGCGAGGTTACGTAAGTACATGACTTCTAAAGGAAACCCTCAGCTTTCTCTGCACAAAACTGAGGGCCAAGAAACGACAGCTGGGCATCGAGATGCTGAGGGGATTGGCGGTGCAGGCCCACAGAGCGCACTGCAAGCCGGGCTCCCCTCCTCTCCTCGGAGGGCCAGCTGCAGGATCCCCAGCTACCAAATGTGAAGATCAAGCCTCGGGAAGAATCTCGCAGTCACTTGTTCCCACTGTGAACTGTGCTGAAGAGCAGTTTACTCCAGATAACTCCTTGTTGCAACGAGAAGAGAACCGCTGTGGGCTTCCCGTAAGCGACGGCCTTCCCGCCTTCCTGGCTGCTGGGCGGGAGCACGTGGCCCCCGCAGAGCTGCACGGGGAGGCCCGAGCTGCAGGGAAACAGGAAGGGCAAGGGCGGAGGGCAGAGTCGGGCTCAGCAGGGCGTGCCCGGGCACCCGGCGGGCAGAGGGAAGGACCGAGTCAGATTCAATTCAGTCGTCATATTTCCCAACCACCGGAGCGAAAACAAAGAGCATGAATGTGTCGTAAACAAAGAAGTGAATGAACAGAGGTTCATGAACACCCACCTCTTGCAATCTATAGACTCTAACAGACTATTTGTCCTTTCACCATCTACTGTTTTAAAATTCACTGTAAATAAAAATGAATTAACATAAAATCAACAACAGGAATTTTTAAATCATGTCATATAGAGAAGGACAGGATGGCGCATCAATGTCTGGCAAAGCTTGGAGGCTGCTCAAGGTCCCGTATGCGAATAAATATGTTAAAAAGCAGGAGACTGTGGTTATAGTGCAGGTTCATTTCAGAGCCAGGAAAATCGCTACCCTGACCATTTTCTTCAAAATCATGTTTAAGGTCTCTTCCTAAGCTCTACTGCGCTCTCGTTATTTTCAAGTTAAGCAAGACCTAATTTATCCATGTCACTCATTTTTAATATTCTATCACATCGGCGTGAATCTTGAAGTATTACGTTGACATTTTCTTTGCTGTTTATCAGTGATGCAGACTTTTGCAAATCGCTTAACCGCGTGGAAGTCTGGATTTCCTAACGGCATGGGGGGGGGGAGTGTTTTGTAACAGGGCGTCGGCTGAGCCACCTGGGAAAGAGACGCGAGCAGCCCCGTGGCTCAGAGACGGGGAGAACGTATTTCTTTCTCAGGACCGTCTGGTACGCGGACTGCTCATGCAGGGGCCCAGGCGGTCAGGCGGGCTGGTCACCTTTAAAAATCACGGATCACCCCAGGCATCGCCTTTTCCGTTTGGTGAGACGGGGCAGAGAATATTAAGGACGAGAATCATCAATGAGATGAGCCCCCCGGCTCACGGGCACTGGTCTAAACGTTCCTGCGCCGTCCCACCCAAGTGCAACGGAAGCTGCGAGTGCAGGCCACAGCCAGGCAGTCATGGGGGTGGCTCACACTGGACTGGGGGGTTCGGTTGCTAAAGGGAAGAAGTAGAGAAGGGATACCAGTGGACGGTTTTCCGTCTTTGCCCAGCTTTAGAAACTGCACTGCCTGGTCTGGCTCTATTCAGCCCACCTGACCCCCAGGGCCTCCCGGATGAGAGCCGGTGTTTCCTGCTCTTTACACATCAAGACGCCACAAATATTTATCGAACCCTGATTATGTGCCAGGCGTTATACTAAGCAGTTCCTCAAACCCAGTTGACTCTTGAACAACGTGGGGATTAGGGGAGCCAACCCCCATGCAGTGGAAAATCCGCGGATAACTTCAGACTCCCCAGAAACTTAACTACAAATAGCCTGCCGTTGACCAGAAGCCTCACCGATCACATAACAGCTGGTGAGCCCATATTTCGTACGTTACGCATTATACGCTCTATTGTTACCACACCGTAAGCTGGAGGAAAGTGCTATTAAGAAAATCCTAGAAAGAGAAAATACATTTACTGTATTTATTGAAAAAATCTGCATGTAAGCGGACCCGTGCAGTTCGAACCCATCTTGTTGAGGGCTCACCTGTCAATGGAGCACAGAAGAAGCGGAACATATTTTATGGAAATACATATATTCTCAAGCAAAACTGTCTGATTACTTCGCCTTTGCGTAAGACCACAGCCCCGCGTTCCCCTCCTAGAAACCACAGCAGAGTCTGGAACACACTCCAGGCTCTCAGCTGTTAGCAGGCAGGATTCAGAGAAATATTTTAAGCGCGAGCTACCTTTTGCTAACACGGTGTCGTCAGTGACCAAATTCTTGCTAAATTCCACTTAGATCTGAGCTTGTTTCAGTCGATTGGAAATGACTGTGCGGTAAGCTCACGAGTAATTGCTCATTTGCTCCAGGTAACGATCATATTTGCGAATTTAAATGACGCATCACCTGTACAGATGTTACCTTTTCCAGAGGGCTTTCCACTCGGGGGATGCTGATCACCGGAGCGTGTGCCAGATGGGCCCTGTGAATGTGTTCATTCTCGGGGTGCCTCCCTCTGAAATTATGCACCACACACACAACCTGGAATTTCAGGAAAAACTGTCGTTTAAAGCAAAGCCGTGCTCTCTATGACAGTGACCTTTTGAGTAGCTCAATAAATCTAATCATAATAATAAAGTATTAAAATTACTTGAATATTAAGTCATAAGTCAAAGATGACTTTACACCCAGACTTATCTCATATAAATCTGAAACAGCTACTCCAGTGGGTGTGTGTTCAAGAAAACTCATCAATTAATACGTAGCTCAGTGAAAAATGACAATTTTATTATTCCAAAATGTTTGTTAAATTAGGTAATAGTCTATGCTCAAATAAATCCAAAAATAACATGATAACCTTATAAATATTCATAGCAAGCGAACCTTTCCCCAGTGTGATTAACCTACAAGTTAATTTAAATGCTAATTCTTTCCCCTCGCTTTAAGGTCCCCCTACCATTCATAATACACCCTCTACAGTGGCGCTCTCTAATTCAGTAGCATCCTTTTAATTAACCCGGGTTATTGTCTCTCAGCGTGTCCCATATACACCTGGCATTTCAGCTGCAGCTTACGGGGCTGCGACGGAAACAGAAGACCTTTTACACAAAGGGCACTGACCCTGTTCCCACTGCTTATACCCCAGAGGTGGCGGAACTGGAGCGAAACCAGCGTCTCCTTTTCTAGAAATCAAGCTCTGGCACTGCTGGGAATGCGCACTCCGCCCTGGCCAGCGTGGCACAGTGGTTAGGGTGTCGGCCCTCGCACCCAAGGGTCCCCGGTTCGATTTCCGGCCTAGGGCAGGTATCTGGGTTGCAGGTTCGACCCCCAGCCCCGGTTGGGGTGTGTACAGGAGGCAACCAATTGAAGCATCTCTCTCACATCAATGTTTCTCTCTCTCCCCCCCCTTCCACTCTCTCTGAAAATCAATGGAAAAAATATCCTTCGGTAAGGATTAACAAAAAAGAAAGCAGATCCTTCAGCCCTCCCTAAAGATGATCATTTCGTGGCTGAAGGATGGGGCCTAGGAGTTGGCACTGATTGTTTTTACTTTTTTTCCTTTGCTTAATCCCCTCACCTTTTCACCCAGCCCTCCTCCCCTCTGACCGTTGCCTGTCTGTTCTCTGTACCCGAGTCTGTCTGTCTGTTTGTTAGTTTACCTTGTGCATTAGGTTCCACCTCTGGGTGGAATCCCACGGTCCTTGCCTTTCCCTGACTGGTGCATTTCACCTCCTTGCCGAGGGCCCCGGGTCACGTCACGAGTGAGGCTGCCTGTTGGCGAGCACTGTGGCCGCGGCCTGTGGCCCCCGGGGAGGGTACCGCGGAGGGTGCCGGGGTCTCTGGGGCTGTCTAGCTGCACCGTGATGCAACGTGCCCAGGAAATTTTAAAAATATCCAAGCACCCCAGTCCTGAAAACTATCCAGGGAGAAATGAGAGTTTTTAGCCCTGGTCTGTTTTATGTGAAAACATTTTGTTCACCTTTGCGTGCAGATTTGCTTTTTTTTTTCCATCCCCACACTTGAGGCAGAACAAACGAGGGAAGAGGGAAGAAATAAATGACTTGGGAGACCCCCGTGATCATCTGCTACCCGGCACCTGGACAAGCCCAGGGGTGCGCGTGGGTTTCTTACAGGTGGCCGGACGCGCTCGTCAGAAGCCCCGCGCGCCGCGGCAGATCTGTGCTCACCAGAAACACGGCGATGGAGACCCCCACCAGGAAGCCCGCGATCACGTCGGACCAGTGGTTGCGGTGCTCGGCCACTCTGTTGAGCCCGGTGAGGAAGGCCAAGCACATCAGGCCCAGGCACAGCACGGGCTTGGCGAGGCGCGTTCCTTTGGCCTTGACGGTGTTGGTGATGTACATCTGCGACAGAGGACAGAAGGGAGACACGGCTCTGACGGGCGTTTCCCGGTGCTCGCCTTGGAGACGTGCATGTTCGGCGAAGGAAAGAAAGCGGCAGACTCCCTGCAGTGCGGTTAATGCAGGCAGCACTCAGTAATAACTTACTATTTTCAGACTCTAAAATTCTGCGTTATTACAGAGGGGTTTCCACCTGTTATTTCAGGTCCTCTGTTCCCCTTCCAAGATTTTCTGTAAATGGCTCAAGCAGACCGAGCTCGTAGGCGAAGGTAACCTCTTTTGTAACAGAGCGGACCAGGTGCCAGGAAATGAACTTGACCTTGAACTACATAGCCTCAGTTTAGGATGACGGGAATTACGTGCTAGGATTTTGTCCTACCTGTTAAGGCACTTAAAATGCAAGTATGCTTGACTCCGGCAGGCTCCCGGGAGACGAGGCATCGAACCATCACCCCTGGCTGAGCATGAGCTTGTTAGGTCCTGGTCACACTAGGGGAGGGCGGAGGTCAGGGGCTCCCGTCCCCCTTCGGGAGCCAGGTGGAGCCATTCCGCTCTGAGGGGCGGGGAGCTGAGGGAGCTCTCGCGATGATGGGCATCTCCGCTCGGGCCCGCCTGCGACTCTGGCCTGCATCGCGGTCTGACGGGCTCCCACAGTAAACTGATGGCAAATCCTCAAGACTCAAGGATCAACCATAACTGACAAGGACATTTTGAGCTAGTTCTACAGCAAGAGAACTTTCTAGAGAAAGAGGGCCCCTTTCTCAGCCCTACCAGAGAACACCAGAGCGTGAGTAAGCAGCTAAGAGGCCTGGGTACGTCTACTAATGGTGCTAGTGCCAGTTTATGTGGACTGCACCGGGACAAATTTGTTTCCATGAGCCCTATTTAATCTCAAGACAAATATATCCTCAAATGGAAATGCTAATGGCTATATTTTTAATACAATCAATTCCCCACACAGAATCTCATGAGAGTCAACTGATTTAATTTTATTCACAGTACAAACGGCTATTATTAAAAATAAATTAAATGGCCCTGGCCGGTGTTACTGAGTTGTTAGAGTGTCAGCTGGCCCACCCAAGGGTCTCAGGTTCGGTTCCCAGTCAAGGGCACGCACCTGGGTTTCGGGTTTGCTCCTCCATCCCTGGTCAGGGCGCTCGCGGGAGGACAACCCGTCGCTGTGGCTCTCTCAGATCTATGTTTCTCTCTCTCTCTCCCTCTCCCTCCCACTCTCCCTGAAATCAGTAAGGACATATTTTTAAAATATATATATATATAATAATAATTGATTAATTAATTAAATGGGCTACAGAAAGCTGCTAATGGGGCTTCCACTGCGGGGAAGACGTCACTTCTGCGCAACAGGAGCACAAGGCTGGCGGGCGGTCCATACTCACTGTCAAGTACACGGCCGCGTAGACGCTGAGGGCCGCCTCCTTGGAGGGAAAGGTCTTCCTCGCCCTCATGATGAGCTCGGGGTTGCCGGTGCAGGCCTCCTCCCCGCTGATGAACTGGGTGAGCTGCTGGCAGCCCAGCGCCGTGTAGTTGGGCTGGCACAGGGCCAGGAAGTGGGGGGCCAGGTTCCCGGTCACCACCTGGCCCGCGTTCACGAAGATGTCCGTGGCGAACAGGCCGAACGTGTAGATTCCTGGAAGCAGACACAGCGAGTGACCCTCCGCCCCGGGTTTTGTGTCTCGGCTCACAGTAAACCGGCGCGGGAATATGTTAGGAGCCATAACACGGTCATTCCTCCGACCCCACACGGGGCTCCTCCACGCTTCCCGGGGTGCGCCCCGCGCTCTGGAGAGGTGGCCGTGCCGCACGCGCGCACCCTGAGCTGTCCGCCACGGGCCCCGTCTTTATGCGTGGCAGGCTTATAAGACTAGAGATGAAAGAAGAGCATATATTCTAAGCCGGTGTTTGGTAAATGCAATTTTTTAGTTTCTTAAAGAATATGAAACATCCAAGTGTGGTTGCCTTTTCCTTAAAATAACAGGACAACCGAAGCGGCGTCTTACAATCTGGGAAAACGGTACGCCGTGTTGATTTATTTATTTTTTTTACTTTTACTTTTTTATCCTAACTGAAGGATATGTTTTTTACTGATTTTTTAGAGAAAGAGGAGGGGGAGAGGAAGAAACATCGATGCGCGAGGGAAGCATCGATCCGTTGCCTCCGCACGCTGCCCATCGGGGGACCGCGCCCGCAGCCTTCTGGTGTCCGGGACGGCGCTCCAACCAACGGAGCGGCCCGGTCAGGGCACCCTGTTTCTTTTTAAAGCTGAACTGAAACATTTCAAAACATATATAACCTGATGTGTGCATACGGCTGAAATGCTGGTCGTTTTCAAGGTTAGCTTACACGCAAACACGGGGCCGGCGACAGCAAACGTACCCAGAAACCTCACGGTTCTCCGCACCAGGGGGTTTATGTAGCAGCAGTCTCCAGTTAGAATAGTTTTTTCCTGGTTTTCAAAATCCCTGGTGGCTAGTTGCAGGCAAAACACCGCAGTCTCTCCAACTATTATCTTGCAACAAAAGAAAAAAGTTAAAGAAAGTTAGAATTTAACCAGTATAAATGTGGGACATTTAAAAAATAAAAAAAATAAAGGTGCTTCGAGTAATAACAATCTCACTAAAAGCACTGAACCGCATCTGCTTAACCAAACCCTGTTATTATATATAACCTAATTCCTACGCGTATAACCCATGTTTCTCTCAATGCAACGGAGTATAAAACTGATAAGTTACGAATACAAGTGGACTAGGACACCTGTGTCTTAAAAGGCTGTTAAACATGCTGGGAACATACCCTAAGAATCCTGACACACTAATCAGAAAGAACAGATGCACCCCTATGTTTATAGCCCTGTAATTTACAGCAGCCAAGGCCTAGAAACAGCCCAGGCGCCCACCAGCAGATGAGTGGATAGAAAATCTGTGGGACATTCACACCGTGGAAGACTACGCAGCTGTGAAAAAGAAGGAACTTCTGCCCTTTGAGGCAGCAGGGAGGGACCCGGGGAGCATTACGCCCAGTGAAATAAGCCAGGCAGAGAAAGACAAGCACCACACGCTCTCACTCACATGTGGAATCTAATGAACAGAATAAACTGACGAATGAAATAGAAACAGAGGCCACCGGTGATGGTGGCGAAGGCCACACCTGCAATAATGTCAGTATTAAACGTTTTTTAATTTAAAAAAAAAAAAATGAAATATGCCAAGGACTTTTGCTTTAAGGAAGCACTCGCTCTAGAGAGACTCAGACACAGGAAGGGTCCTGAGAGCACCCGGCAGCTCACGCTCGGCTCTGGGCTCCGCATCTACTGCACGTGTCACTACGGCTCAAACACAAGAGACCACCAGGGATACAACCTACCTGCCAATACAGACTCTACACAAAGCAGCCTAGTGAATGAATAAGGGAGTTTAGGGTTAGGGCCGACTGAGCACTGAGTGTGCACATGGGACCCAACCTGGTGTTCTGGTTGATGGATGGATTGATTGATGAGAGAGAGAGAGAGAAACAATGATCAGCTGCCTCCCAAACAGGCCCCAACCTGCAACCTAGGGATGTGCCCTGCCCGGGAATCGAACCCACCACCTCCTGGTGTATGAACGACACTCCAAACAACTGAGCCGCCCGGCCGGGGCTGTGTGTTCTCTCTGCCACACTCTTGCAGAAGGGGAACCGTCGTCTTCAGCCCCATCTAAGCAGGGTGATCAGGTCCAACCCTCCAGGGCCCGAGGAGAGAGCACAGGGTGGAGCGGTGCACCCGGCGTGTTTGCTCTGAGCACCGCAAAGGCGCACCTGTCTCCCGGACGGCACAGGAGTGTGGACTCCAGAACCTGTCTCTCCTGGACTCCAGAACCTGTCTCTCCCGGACGGCACAGGAGTGTGGACACCAGAACCTGTCTCTCCCGGACAGCACAGGAGTGTGGACACCAGAACCTGTCTCTCCCGGACGGCGCAGGGAGTGTGGACTCCAGAACCTGTCTCTCCCGGACGGCACAGGAGTGTGGACTCCAGAACCTGTCTCTCCCGGACGGCGCAGGGAGTGTGGACGCCAGAACCTGTCTCTCCCGGACGGCGCAGGGAGTGTGGACGCCAGAACCTGGGAGCATGGGGCTGAGTCCCAGCTTTCCCTCTTACTCGCAGAACGACCTCAGCTAAGGCACAGAATTTCTCTTTGCCTCAGTGTCCTCAGCAATAAGATAATAGAAATAATGCCATGAGGGGCGGTTGGGAAGATTAAAGGAGTTAACTGTTATCAAGTCCTCAGAAGAGGCGCAGCACAGAGAAAGCGCGATGCAAACACTGGCCATTAGATGACCGTGAAGATCCGTCCAACTCAGGCCTGTGGCGGGGTAGTGCTCGGGGTGAGGGAACCTGGGGTGCCGGGGATGGGAAAGTCCTGACACTGATCTTGGGGAGGGCCCAGCATTTGGATCCGGAAAAGGCAGCATGGTCTGTCTCACAGCACGGCCCAGACTTACAAGCTGTGGGCATTCTTTATTTTCTTTAATGATGAGAAGCTTGTGGAAACGATTTAAAAGCCTCTCCCCTAATTAAAATAAATGCTGCTCATTAAACTTTCCACGGTGCTCATCCCTTGCCCAGCCATTCATATAAACGCAGTGAGCATAAGCTATAAGAAAAATGAATTCAATAGCCTTGTAACACAAACTCGTCTGGGGTCCTTGCAGTTTTTAATTTTAATAAGTAAGGTGACATTCTCCATGCTCATGAATCTACTGTAGGGCAGCACTGTTATCACGGACCTGCCATTCCTCAAAGGAGCTAACTCATAATTAATAAAAGCTTAACAATTAATAAAAGCAGGAGGCTTTTAGCTTGCCTTCCAGCTCTCCTGAAATACTGGTGTAATGCCACGTTTGACGTTGAGTGACAGTCCTTCGTATGTATTTTATAAAGTGCTTTGACTCCATTCCTGCAGAAATCTTTGCTGATGGGTGAATATAACATTAACGCTGGAATCGCACTGCCAGGGTCTGACTGAGCCTGCCGTTTGTCAGCTGTGAGGCCTCAGTTTCCTCATCTGTAAAAAGAGATGACAATACCGACCTCGTGGGGTGGTTATGAGCTGGACCTAATCAAATTAGTGTATGTGAAGTGTTTAGACCAGTAGCTGGCCCATATTCATTGGTATATCTCCCCTTTTCAAATGACAAAGGGCACATATTTATAAAATTATATCATCGATATGCGTGTATCATAGGGATAAATTCGGGGCATTTGGGATAACAAATAGCCCGTTTCCTAAAGAACATTTCCCATTACATACTGGGAACCCTTAAACTGGCTTGCTTGATAAATTCACCGAGTCAGAGCCGTTAAGGTTCCACATTTAAATTATAATTGTACCTTTTCTGAATGCACTGCGAGCAGTAAGCCGGAATGTCGCACTCATACCAAATATAAATGAGGCCAGGCTGCAGAATGAGCTCATTTCCAAGACGCAGCTCATTCATTTATTTTTGGGGTTTCAATCACGCTGGTCTCTGTACCCCATCATCAAGCGTGTTTAATGGCTCCGTGAAGTATAAGGGTTTCCTGTGCAATCAACATCGCCTCTTCCCGGGAAAGAGTTTTAAAAATAAAGTCCTCCAATGTCGAGGCGTTTTGGGATTTGTTTTCAGGAAAAATGAATGGCCTTAAAAGACACTGGCTCTGGCAGCCTGTTTAAAGTGGAGAGAAATGAAAGCCAAGGAAACCGGAAGGAGATGGCCCCCAGGGAAAGATGTGTGATGGATTTGGATTTGCAGGGAATACAATGTCTGCTTTCCCAGCAGCACCTTCCCATCAAAAGCCTATTTTCACGAAAAGGAGAGCGTCAGCTGAGGTCACAGATTTAGTCTATTGAATGCATCTTTCCTTAAGGCGGGTAGGGCGCGTGGAGGTGACCGGGAGTTCAGTCCAACAGAATCTTACATTTTGGTACAGAAAAAAAATCTTAATCACACAGCAGCACAGATCTTTGAAACTAGAAAGAAAAAGATAAGTTACTGTCCGCTACGAGACACCCAAGCAGGTCCGTGGGGAGTCGGGCTCATCTGAGCCAGAGGACAGAATGGTACCCTTTTGGCCCTGGCCGGTGTGGCTCAGTGGCTGGAGCATCTGCTGGTGCACCAGGGTCGAGCATTTGATAACTCGTCAAGGGCATGCACCTCGGTTGCAGGTTCCATCGCCGGTGCTGGGCGCTATACAGCGCATTTCAAAACCGCAACCTTCTCACCTGTGGTTTATCCTATTCCACAGTTGGCAGATATTTTGAGAATTCTGCCATTTAATAGCAAAAGGTGAATTTGTAACAAACAGATCATTAAAATCCTATGAACATTTGAGTTCAATGAATGTATGACTCAGCGAACCCAGGAGTTGATGAATATAGGACTCGAGAGCCTGGGGAAAAGATTTTCCTTCCAAAGTCAACCAGACACAATTCCACGTAATGAGCAATTCTGAGGACAGTTTGCTGGCCAAGAGTTCCCAGTGTCTATTAAAATCTCAATTATGCTTTCTTTCAAAAATCTTAACGATAATCTCCCCAGATGAACTGAAGCAAAACAGTATTGAAATGAACCTGTTATGTGCAGCACTGATCATTTTAAAGGCTTAGATAATACCAGTATTTATAATTCATGACATAATTAGAATATTCAAGGGAATTTAAATCCTTCACATCCTGGAGTAAAACTAAACTCCTGTTTACTAAACACTGATTGAACCCAAACTCGTAGGTAGCAAGTTTGCCGAATCCAGGTTAGCTGTGGGTCTTCCCCACAGAGCCTTGGTCTCCTTCAGCTACCGACCTGCTCTGACCGCCGAGCTCCTCGGGTGGCCGGGCCAGCCTTGGCCTCAAGGACCGAAGCTCGGTCAAGTCCTGAGGGCCCCGCCCATGACGGATGTCGGCCTGGGTGTGTGATGTTTCCTCCCGCGGAAGACAGAGGGGCCTCCTAACAGGGGTGGGTGCTTTGAAACAGGGGTTCAGAGGCTCACGGAAGACATCTCCTCCTGCCAGACACGGTCATGGTTGCAGGTGACTCCTAGAGCACGGTGGCCCCTGTGCAGCCACGAGAGGGGCCAGCCCAGAGCAGAGTGGACACAGGTGATGGCCGAGGGGGAAGGGAAGAGAAACCTGCCCCTCCGACCTGTTGTTCGGGTACTGAATGAGTTCCTTCGAGCCACCCAGGTTCGGCAGTGCCTGTTCCGTGACATAATACATCTCCCCCTTATTGTGTAAATGGTTAAGTCAGCAATTTTTTATTCTTTACAGATGAAAGCAGTCTGATTGATACAAAAAATAAAGCCTGGAGCTTGTGAAGTACTATGAAGGATGAAAAATGTTTTTAAAGATTTTTTATTGATTTTTAGAGAGAGGAGAAGGGAGAGAAAGAGAGAGAGAGAAACATTGATGTGGGAGGGAAGCATCGACCCGCTGCCTCTTGCACGCCCCCTGCTGGGGACTGAACCCGCAGCCCGGGCATGTGCCCTGACCCTTCGGAGCACCGGGCGACGCCCAGCCAACTGAGCCGCACCGGCCAGGGCTGGAGGGCGAAGTTTTAAACGTGGGAGTAACTACATGTAAATACCAAGAACCGCAACACGGCGCTGGTGGGTGTGGGGGCTGGGAGCAGGAAGGGCTGCCACCCACTGGCGATGGCGGGTGGGGAGGGAGAAGGGGAATCTCCCGAAAGCTGAAGCTCCTCGGAGGGCGCGGGGCTTGGAAGGGCAGGGCTATGCTTCCCGCAAGCAAAACTGAACGGTGCAGACGGGGGAAGGCGGAGAAGGGACCAGGAGAGCTCTGTACGTGGGGCGACGGGAGATTCTCAGGGTGAAGCGGGAGCTTAGCGATCCTGGTATCAAGGCCGCGGGAACAGTCCGGACTGACCAGGCACGCCGGGCCATCAGGTGACCACGAGTATAGGACAAGAGAACATAAATGCAGTCTCCGAGGGGGGAGCACGGGACGTCCTGGAGGGACAGCCGCCAGCCCCACATGGCTGGGATGCAGACCAGCCCCGGGGAGGTCATCTGGGGCCGGGATGTGAATGCCTCGGTGCCTCAGCGCGCTCACGGCGGGAAAGCTACGCAATCCCTGGGCAGGGGAGCGGGGCGACCGGACCCGCACCGGAGGAAAACCCATCTGGAAGCAGGGGGACCGGCAAGAGGGGCGAGGCGCCGGGCGAGCAGCTGCCGGTCTGACCCTCTCTGGGGAATGAGCGGGGCCGAAGTGGGGGGCACTGCAGGTAATGAGGCCGGGAGGGCTGAGGGTAAATACTGAGGTGGCCTGCGTGGGGGTGGGGAGCGCAAGGAGGAGCAAAGGGCTCACACCGATTGGTTCCCTCCAGCACGTGCTCCCAGCAAGGCCAGGAGTGGAACCCCCAACCCAGGTGCGTGCCCTTGCCCAGAATCCAACCTGTGACCCGGGGCGCGCAGGCCGGCGCTCTAACCACGGCGCCGCGACGGCAGGGCTGCCCACAGGTCTTCACACCAGCCGCAAAGAACGTCACGAGCAGAGGCTGAGAGCACCAGGGACGGGTTCTAACCTGAGCTCGGCCGTGTCCAGGCCGCAGGACTGTGAGCAAACCTAATTTTCCTGAGCCTGGGTTGTATCTCGTCTAAGCGATCGCTGAGCCATCCTGGGAGTGACAGAGCCTTACGCAACCTCCGGGGGCCGGCTGCCTGCTGCCGTCCGGCCTCGCGCCCTGTCACTGGCTGGTGAATGCCCAACGGACCAGGGCAGGCCGCTCCCACGCGGGCAGCTCCGGGCAGAGTCTGGTCCCACAGCCAGGCCTGCTTCATCCCATTACCTCGCGCCTGTTGTTCGGACTCTGCTGGACCCGTTTCCAGCCCCCACTGATGCCTGCTGGGAAGGGCTCCTGGCCGGGTGCTGGGGATCCTGACACGGACTGTGCCCCCCGGGGGGCTCCTCTCTCCACCTGCTGTCCTCTCCACCCGGCAGCCGCCCCTCACTCAGCCGTGCCCGCCCCATCTCTCCACCTCCGCCCTGCCTCCCAGTGTCCCAGTTCCCGGGCTCAGCGCTGGGTCTGTGGCCAAGTGACCGTCTACTCGAGCCGCGTGCCAGATGCCATCCTCGCCTTGGCCTCCTTAGTCCTAAATGCACCCCCAGCTCCCCAGGCTCCGTGACCAAATCCACGTCAGGTGCCAGGTGGCTCTAGACCCCTTTTCTTTCGGGAAAACACAAGCCTGCATGTTGCGGCTGGTGGAATCTCCCACCCCGTCTCCGCCTCTACCTTCAGCGCCGCGGTTCCCCCTCGCCGCGCATGTGCCCGGCGCTTTCACGCGCTTCCTCTGCAGCCTGCGGTGCGTTTTCTCACTCGAATTCCTTTACATTCTCCCTTCTGCGTGAATGAAGCCGAGACACTACCTCCTTCACATCATAAAACGTGTGCACATCCAAGGAACCCAGTCGCAGCCTGCCTGTGTCAAAGCCGGTCTTAGGTACCCTTGAAAGTCATTTCCCGGGAAGGGAAGCCTCAATCAGGTGGCTACGTTTAGAAGGACAGAGCATCCTGCAAAAAGCAACCACATTTAATCCTTAATACCCGTAGACTGGAAAGTCAGAGTCTCACCCACGGAGACGAGCACTGTTCTCATTCACACATATTTCAATCCACAGTTTCTGAAAGAATCAGAACAGCGTGTCCCCAGATTTCTAGAGCAACATGCAAGTGCGTTTCCCTTTCATTTCCAATTTGTACTCAGGAGACCGAAGACACTTACTGCACAGGTGAGCACACCTGTGGTGCTATTTAGAAAATGCAAGTCAGGCTGACCTCATTATGGAGGCAAAACAGAGCAACAGTCCCAAAAATATCCTTCGCAATTTAAATTCTAATTGTGCGCGCGTGAGCTTCACAACTGTACAAATATTGACCTTTTAGCATTGTTCATGCTGGAAAATAAGGCTTAAAAACCATACGGAATGCACGTCACTGGATCAACCTTTCTTTTTTTTTAAATCCTTACCCAAGGATATGTTTTACTGTTTTAGAGAAAGGGAGAGGGAGAGAGAGGACAAACATTGATGTGAGAGAGAAATATTGACCGGTTGCCTCTGGTATCCGCCCCCCCCCCCGGGGGATAGAACCCGCAACCTAGGTATACGCCCGGACCCGGAATCGAACCGGAGACCTCTCTGTACAAGGGATGACACCCAGCCAACGGGGCCACACGGGCCAGGGCACCTGGTTTTTGATGACTACACGGAGGAATTAATTCCTGGAAACCTTGGGCCCTGTGCGTGAACGAGACCGCTAGCAGGCAGACCTGCCTGTCCCCGTTTGATCGGGGAGGGACTAACGTGCACCTGTTTGCTCTTTCACCCTCCCTGGGAAATCCTGAAGGTCAACGGAGAGGTTCCGTGAACGATAAAATCCCGCTTTCGTTCTCCCAGTTCCCCCGAAGTTCACGGAGGTCCTGACGTTCGCTGCCCGAGAGGCACCGAGCCTCTCTTTACCCGTCGAGGTCATCCTGCCGAGTCCCCTACTTTTAATCACTCTCGGGGGGAGGGAACTCTTCTAAGAGATGGTTCCCTGCGTTGAGTCAACTGCCTCAGCTCCCGATCCGTGATTACTAATGAAAAGGTGCAGAGCATGACTCAGAGGCCCTGGGCAGCACCTGACTCATCGCTCTCAGAAACGCCCCAGCCCCCTGGGCCCACTCGGGGCGCCCGCGGGAGACGCGTCCCCACTCACCGCAGCGACCGCAGGTGTGCAACGGACGGGGGGTTCCACTGACAGCACAGAAAGGAAGGCGCTGCGCTCTGTAAACCGACCAACGTGTTGTTTTTGGTAAAAAGTGAGGAAAACAGGACTGCAATATAGAAAATGTCTGGGGAAATGAGTCAGCGGTTACAGGGGGGAACTATGAAGGTTTTAACGATTTTCAAAACAGAACGACAGGTGTCTGAAACAGTCTCCATTTGGAGTAAACAAGATTTATTTCGAACTACGTTTTACATAAGGTTAATTAAATGTAAATATTAAGTGGGTGTACATGGGGGAACTATCTGAAAATGGGTAACTGGGAAGTGAAGCAAAGCGTTCAAGGCTTGGGTTTTGGGGAAATGATTTGGACTTTATCACCCGAGTACCTATGAATGAGCAGTGCACCTAAATAGATTCTATCATGAAAAATAACACTCACATGCCTAGGAAATTCACAATGGCCTTAAAGAATAAAGAATAACCAAAGTCATGGAACTTCTGCTTCTCTAACTCCGTTCCCACAAAACACACCAACAGCTACATCTGCCACGCGAAAGGCGCTCTATCGGCCCTTCGTGGTGAGCGCGAAACTTTTCCGTCGACCGTATGAAGTCACAGGAAAAGAAACCCTCGGAATCACATGCTCGCCATGGCCTCTCCCGGCTAACACCGCGATGCAGAGAGACACGCCGGGGGCGGTCTTGTCCCCTCCAGAAGACGGCAGGAAACTGGGCCTGGGGACAAGGACCGGCCCTGTTAAGACGCACTGGAGCCGCTCGGCCCGGACTGCTGCGTCCTCGCTGCGGGGCTCGGGCTGAGTGCTTTACGCTTCCTGAGCTCAGTGTCCCACCTGTAAGCTGAGATGACAACAGGGCCTCCCTCCAAAGCTGTCGCGAGGATTAAACTAATTAACACGGGCACAGCACTGACAAGATGCCTGGCATATACCAGGTGCCCATGTAGGTGAACTCTCTGTGTAACTGCTCCTTAGCATGGTCTTGGGCAAGTCCCTTAATCTCTCTGGCCAGTCACTTGAAAATGAAGAGGTAAACTAAAGGAGCCCTGGCCGGGTGGCCCAGTTGGTTGGAGCATCACCTCCTACACTAAAAGGCTGTGGGTTCGAACCCTGGTTGGGGCGTGTACAGGAGGCAACCGACTGATGTCTCTCTCTCTCTCTCTGCTCTCTCGGATCAGTAAACACATCCAATGTCCCAGCTGCAAAGAGGCAAGTTCTCTGACATGAACTCACACATCTCTTCCAGAAAAGCAGCAGTGTCTCCTGGCTTCCTGCGTCCAAACCTAACCCAAGAGTGAAAGGGGACCCGAGTCGCCATGAGACAGGAGCCAGGGAGGAGTTACAAGGGGCTCTTTGTCCAAGGCCAAAAGGGTCGTCCTGCAGGTTTGACTAAGTCTCTTCACTCACGCCGGCGACAGCAAACCCAGCGCCGCAGGAGCACACGTGGAGGAGGGGTCCTTGTCACCAACGTGACGATCTCGCCTTGCTCCCTAACTGGAGATGTCAGGAGTTCACGCTAAACGACGGGCCAGGCCCAGGCGCCATCTCCACCCGAGACGCCCGCGCTGGTGTGTGAGGACGCGGCACTCTGCTCGGGGGAGGGGTCTGGGATTGTAAACTGCGGCTCAGCGCCAACCGCGCGCTTCTGCGGCCCCGGGGTGAGAAAAACTGAATCTGAAATCGGGATAAAAAATCTCGAAAGTACAGTTTCTGCCGCACTGCCGGAAGCACCCCGATAAAAAGGGCGATCGTCGCACTGGAAACGCCGCGCACGGCACACTCAGCGCCGCGGTGGGGTCGTATCTACACCGTCCCGCGGCCTGCCGGCTGCGCTGAGACCTCCGGAGCCTCATTTCCTGTCGCTGCTCTGGGAGACCTGGAGCAGGGGAGGCCGGCTTTGCTCCCGGTTTGGGGCTTCGGAGCAACTCAAGTAGCCCCTTTCATCCTTACTTTCAAGGTAAGAGGCCTCGGAAGGCGCCCAGATACTCGCTCAGGGAAAGAGGAATGAGGGGGAAGGAGGGAGGGGTCCTGCGTAGTCACCAGCATTCGATCAGAAGGGTCCCACTCCGACGAGGCTGCTGCAAGTCTTCGCTGTCTGGCTGTTAATTAACAATTGATTTAATTAGCATCGCGGATATTTAAAAAATGATTTTTTTATTGATGAAAGTAGCGACTTTTAATTAGCCTGACGAATGCTAAAAATGGACTCTCTATTGGTGCAATTACAGATTTTCAAGCTTCGTGGGTGGACTGAGATAGTCTGGAGACAGCTCCCACCCTGGAGGGAACAAGGCGTAAGACTGGGTGGGGCCTGTCACCTTTACCACTGGCTCGCTCTCGAGGGACCTAGGGGACAGCCATTGGCCCAGGAGGGTTTCTGCTCGAAGCCTGTCAGCCTGAGGACACAGAGCCCCAAGGAACTGGCAGCACCTTTCGCTCAGGGTTTCGTGCACTTAATACATTAAATATTCAATACAAAACAGGGCACATGGGCCACTCTGCCTGCTTTAATGAATGGTTATTAAGTAACTATGCTCAGCAGAATCTGGTCATTATAATCTCATCACAAACTTCAATTGGTGTCTGGAAAACATTATCTACCAAAAATAACCAAAGAATTGAATATGATGAAACTGGATTGCAACACCCTGACTTTGAGATGCTCAATTCCAGTCATGGGACCATGAACAGAAATTAGAACCAGATAAGGTTATTTTAAAGCCATAATTTGTGAAAGAGACGAAGGGATCATAGAGGAAAATGAAGTCATTTCATCCAGGGGTATCCAACAGATCGGCTCAGAGGAGTTGACGCTGGGTCTGGAAGGATACAGCAGAATGTTCCGAAAACTGTGGGTGTTTTGGGGGGGACATTCTAGATATTAGAAGCAAAGGAGATAAAAATGTATTCATACAAAAAAAAATTACAAATTTATTATACATATAAACTATACACAAACACTACACACACACACATTCTCTCATTGAGAAATGTCCACCAAAAGACTGTGTTTAGAGTTTTAAATATACCTGTTCTACAAAAAAAAAAAAATCTCTATGATTCTGTTTTAGTGATTTTACTGACAGTGATTCTCAAACTACATCTGTCATAATATGACTGAAAAAGTAACCGGCCTGCTGAGTGAGAACGGCATCCTCAGAAATCGTTTCAATAGGACTGAATATAGAACTTCATCTCACATGTTTTAAAATATCTTCCATCAGAATAATATTCCTTATGATTCCCCAAAGTCTGTTCCAAGGATCCTCCCAGGTCGGGGTTAAGGTCACCGCTCACATCAGCACTCACCCTCCCCACCGGGATGGACAGGGAAGTTGAGGCAGGAAGGTCAGGTTCTCTGGGCGATTCTCCTGGTCGTAGGAACCAGTGAAGTTTGATCTTTGAACACAGATGTTAAATTCCCCTTTTTCCTGTCCGATTGCATCTGTGTCTGTACATCAGCAAGCACACAGATGCTGCAAAGAGCCCATGGATGTATTATCAACTGCTTTAACCCTCCCTGTCTTCTGGGAATGCCACCCTTTGAGCGAGGAATAAAATCAGTGGGAGCACTGGACACGAAGTAATAGCTTCAGGTCCTAGATGTGTCATTTAGCAACTGGAGCGAAAGAAAGGCTGAAGATCCCCTGACGGGTTACCGCAGGGGCCATCTGAGAGGGTGGGTGTCACCGCAAATGGTTCGCCTCGCTCACTCAACGGACGCGATAAACACACCCAATGTCCTCCCACTGCACACGATTGATAAACATCATCGGCATCTATGCTGGAAAAACAGCCAGCACTGGCTGAGGCTGTGACACACGCTTACACCGGATTCTCATAAGGCTCCGCGCTGATTAACCTCACAAGGAAACGGGGTTGGAGACACAATTCCACGCGCGCCGTCTGAGCTCCTGGAGCGCAGTGAGCGGCCTACTCACTATATGACCCAAGTCATAGCAAGTACCCGGGACACGGAAGATGTGTCATCACCATCCAAAACTTTTGCAAGGAATGTCTTTTTGGCACAGTGCAAATTTAAGAATTAATCTGATAAAATCCATGCTTAACAGATATTAACACTGTTCCCTGGAACCATTATTTCTCTCAAATGAATGGGATGATTCTGGATAATAATCTTGACGATACTCCGAGCTTATCAAAATATTTTGAGAAACAACATTGGGCACTGGAGGGACACTCTGTCATAATGAGTTAGGGACCATTTCCTGCTGTTGACTTTTTAGTTTGTTTTTGCGATCCTTCCTACAGGATGCTCTGAATAAGGGGATTTTTCTCCACCTCAGAGTGTGTGCGTGGGACTGGCTAAGCCGTGCTACGAGCGGTGGGGACCATCTCCAACGCCCAGGGGGCTTCGTGACCCATGTACTCTGCTCACATTGTGTTTTCCTCGCATGTATGAAGTGGCTGATGGTCTCCAAAGAGCATTCTCATCACTTGCTTCTCGCAACAGCTCGGAAAGGTAGGAAGAAATAAGTCAACATCTTTTCAGATAAGAAGGCAGGCTCGGAGAAGCCACCGGGATGCACAGCGGGGATGGGGTGGGGGAGATGGGAGAGGAGAAGGGAGGGGAAAGAAGCCGAGGGGGAGGGAGGGGCAGGGAGGGGGGTGGGCCTGCTGGGTGTGAGTCCTGGGCCTCTGCTCTCTCCTCCATCCCCATCTCCTTCTCAGTGTGCAAAGGGGGGGAATACATGGAAAGAAACAAAGGGATGCAGGGAGGAAAGGAGACTGTGGATGGCTATATACCAATGAGAAAGTCTAAGTGAACAAGGTCCAAAGAGGCCCGGGAGGGGCCCAGAGAGATTCACAGACCCTCGAGATGAGCTCTTAACTTTCAGGGAACCTTGGTCATCTCTGCCAGTCCGATAAGGCCCTGGAGACTCTGACAACAAAACCGCATATACACATACATGCGGCGTTTTACACACAACCGCGGCGTGTTCGCTGTGCCCCCCTCTAGCGCTAGGTCCCGTTACGTGCGCCTCGGGAGGAGAGGCCCCGGGCTCTCCGGGCGCCGTGTTTGCTGGCCTGGAGCCCAGGTGGTCCCCCGCAGGTGCAGGTGCCCGGTGACTGTGCCCCAGAGACAGGAAGCGCCCGCAGATCAGAACCATCTCAGAACCCCTCCTGCTGGCTCCCACCTCCCGCAGCACCTCAGGCGTCAAGGAGAACAAGCAGCACAGCTCCCTGCACCGCATCCTGAACCATTACCTGCGGGCACCCAGAGCTTCCCCCAACCCGGGACCACCGAAGCAGTGGCTCTGGCCCTCCGTCTCCGCGCCCAGAGGGAGTTTCCCGGGGACGTGGACATCCAGGGTCAGCGCTGTCCCTGAGGCTCAGGCCTGCCCTGCTGCTCCGAGCTGGGCTTCTCCCCTGGCCCTAGCTCTCCGAGGAAGGACGGTCCAGCTCTATCTCCTTCAAACCACCTGGGCTGCGCTGAGGTTTCAGGAGCGACCGGCTCGGAATCTGGGAAGCGGAAACCACTGTCTTCGCCAGTTCTCGCAGCCAGTGGAAACCAAACACCCCTAATCGGCATCTCTAAATTCTGAACGTGGTGCCCCAGCTAATGCTACACAGATCCAACCGAACAGCGTGAGTTTTCAAAGAATTCCCGAACCATGCCATCTTCTTAAATGAGCCCAAATTACAGGTGTTCTCTGAAAACACAACTGAAATAATATTTCACAACATAAAATGGACTTGGGAAGAAAGAGTTTAAAATCACCTCATGGATATTTTAATAACAGAAGAGCCCGACACTACTGTCCCCAACATCTCCTAAAACACCACCCATCAGACAACGTCCCGACGTGACTCGGTTCCCCACGAATTGAGGAAAACCCTCAGCCTGGCCCTCCAGGGCGCATCGCCGAGGCCGAGCCTCCCCCTGCGGCCATGTACCCGCTGTGTTCCCCGAACTCCGCTCTTACAGACGGCACAGACCCTCGCTGTCTCCAGAGCACAGCCTGCACTTTCCGCTGCCAAGTGGCATTCATGTCGCTGCGGCCACAACGTCCTGACTCAGACTCCCTTCGGCCTCTCCTTCGAGTCCCATCTCAAATGCTCCATGTCCTTCGGAAGCCCCTCCTCGCCCCTCCAAATGAAAACGATCTCGTCGAGTTCCCAGGCACCAGAGGCCTTTGTGTGACATGCCTACGCACGCTCATGAAGTACCTATGAACCTTCTATGAAGATGACTTCCATCACGGCCTTTGCCTGTTTTCCTGGTTGGGCTGCAGACTCCTTAGGGCCAGGCAGCCTGGTTTAACGCTGAAGGATCGCTCCCTCGTAACCTCCTCTCTGCCTGACACGCTGCTTGCAACACAGAATCCGCAAACATTTACTGAACTGTTATTTTATTAACGATGCTAATGAGACAGTGATTCTTGCAGATTATCAACTATGGGCCAAGGCTGGTATTGCTATATTCAACCTAACTTAATATTCGAAATCCTGTGACTAAGGAAATTGAGGCTTAAGGAGCTTAAGTAACTTATCCAAGGTCACCCAGCTGTCCAAGGTCACCCAGTTGCTCAAGGTCACCCAGCAAGTAACATACCCAACTGTTCACACAGCACGATGGACTTTGGATCTGCGTCCAAATTTGTTTATAGACTCCAACCTGGTCCCTAAGTTACCACCATGTAAAAGCAATAACACTGAAAAAAATATATTGATTTCAATTCTTAGATACATACGTTTAGCAAGCATGAAGCAACACCTTAGCTTGTGGTAGCGAGAAGAGCTGCTTTCCAAAATGAACCTAGGCCATCAGCAATGAGTCTCAAAGGTTACACACTACACATGATGAAGAACCTGCATCGCCACAGCCCAGGAAACGTAAGCCATGGAGAGGGAAGCAGTTGGAGGCATGTTTGAAAGGGTGACGCCTCCAAATGAGGCATCACCCTTTCAAACCGAGTCTGCCTATAGTAACAGAAGAAGCGAAGGCTTGGCAGAGATTAGAATTCCGGGCGGAGCATGTTTAGCCCTGGCCCTTGGGCAAATTACCTTTCTAAGTCTCATTTTCCCAAGTGATAGGTGACAATAATAATTGCTTTCACTGATAATGCAAATGCTGGATGGGTATAAGGCATACAACTCAAACGGTGATGACAGCCCTGCCATCGTAATAGTATTTTCGTGGGAGTGACTGTGCCACGCCAGTGTCCTTGAGCAACATGGAGCTGCCATCACTGGTCCCAGCTTTTCTCACTGTCCACAGTACTCTCCACAGAGCAGAGGGGAGCCTCCAGGTCCCAACCTTCCTTCCTCTGCGCACTGACTCCCAGCTCTCTCTCTGGGACCTAAAGAAACAGTCAGGCATGAAACCAAGCTGGCTCTTCCCCTGACGCCCGCCCATCGGCCCCCTCTGGTCTCGCTTCAGAAGCGGTGGATGTACAGTGGCCTCTGGCACCAGTCTCGGGGGCGCACAAGCACCACAGCTGCCGTCTTTGCTTTCAGGTGCTCCTGGTCCTTGGGGTCCTCGTGGTCACAGGAGAGAATGTCTCCCGGGAGGGGTGCTCTGCAGGTACCTGGGGCGGTGGCCACTCAGAGCCCTGCACTCAGTAATGACTGACCGGTTCCCCTTCCCCTCTGCAGTTCCCCCAAAGGGGCCGTAATCACAATCTCTGGGCCACTAGTCAGTGTCTCTAACTGGCACCGGCCACCATGGAGAGGCGGGTAGGATCTGGAAAGTGCTCTCATTTCGATAAAACACAGAACAGCAACGACCGAGGGAAGACTTACAGACATTGTTGATTACAGAGCAGACGAAAGCAGTGTCCTGAAAGTAGCAGGCTTTTTTCTTAAAAAACAACAACAAAAAACCCTGCGCTGTTCAGTCTCCTGGAAAACACGTGCCCGGGAACCCAACAGCTGCAGCAACAGCCTCAAGGAAAAGCGATTTTTTTGTTGCCTTTCCAGCGGAGGCAAGAGAAACACAATCCTGAGGCTGGATTTGGGGTTCTGGCACATGCTAGCAAATCTCAATGGCCACAAAAGGAAACATTCCCCCAGCGAGCAGCGGGCCTGCCGGTGCTCACACCTTACGCAGGCGCTGGGAAGTCAGCCACCGCCCGGCCCGGCCGCGAGAAACAAAGTTACTCTGAGCTCGGCAACAACTTCCTGGGTTTGCTCCTGGAATTCCCAGAGGTGCCTGAGGCACTTGTCATTATTTTGTCAATTATTAAATGATTTCCCCTAAAATCAAAGAAAACATGACTATCCAAACCTAATAGATACAACAGATGCTCCCAACAGTCACGCCTGTGATTTACAGATTCAGCCACCGACAGTAACACTTCCCTCTTCATTTTTAATTTCCGACTTGTTATCTGCTCTCTGTCCAGGGAGGAAGGAAGGGGGGGGCAAGAACCCCCACAGGATGGGAACCTCCGGTACTTCAACAGTATCACAGGAACCATGTTTTCTCAAGAAACACCACCAGTTCTCCTACCTACAACTCCGCGTCCTCGTCACATATGTGGGTTATTCTATGATTGTTACTGTAACAGTGACCTATGTCTATGCGCGCACGTGTGTCCGTATAGACACACACAGTCCGTGAACCAACAGGCAGGCTCAGCGAGGCTGCTGCGGGGAAGGGCTTGCTGCCCGCGGAGGGGCGCAGCCCTGAATCCACGCGGGGATTGAGGCACCGCGGCTGCTGTGGGCAGGCGCCGAGCCGAGCCTCTCCATTTAGGACCCTGTTCTCTGTTCTCTCAGAGACGCGGTCCTGTCCGCCCCCTGGTCCGCTGGTCCCGCTGGCACTTTCATTGTCCCGGCAGGAGGTGGTGAAAGGGGAACCGGGAGTTCCTGACTCGGGAACCGGGAGTCCCCTCCACACCCCAGCAATTGATCCCCTGCTGTCCCTGTCGCTGGGACTCACCTCCCCGTGGCAATCTGGGCGCAAGGCCACCGAGCCCATGGAGTCAAGATGCACCCCAGTGGCTCACCCCCACCGCCAGGCCCAGGCCCCGACCCCCACCCAAGCACCTCGGACAGCCCCTCCGACCCCTCCCCCACCCCGTCGCCCGACACTGCAGCGGCCGCAGGGGTGCGGGGTGGCGCGTGGGGGAGGTACAAGGGGGCCTCCTCCGCACCCACCCTGACGCGCCCTAGATGTCCTCTGGGGAGGGGGCCGCCCGCAGCTGGGAGGCACCCGGGAGGCAAAGGCGGCGGCGCCCGGCCCTCGGCGGGGCCTCCACCCCGAAGAAGGGCGCGGGCGCGGGCGGGCGCCGGGCTTACCACGAGCACGGGGACCCCGGCGGCCAGCGAGTAGAGGAGCGCGGGCGGCACGGCGCTGCTGTCCTCCGGGCCGGGGTAGGGCTTGCGGTAGGCGCTGTCGTGGCAGAAGAAGCCCTGCACATTCACGGCGAACGTGTCCGTGTACTCGAAGTAGTACGCCAGCATCACGGTGCCTGCCATGATCACCATCTGGAAATAGAGCATGCTGCTGGGGAGCGCCGCGGCCGGCGGGGGCATGCAGCTCGGGGCGCCAGCAGCCGCGCGCGGGCGGGCGGGCGGGCGGCGCGCGGAGGAGGCGCCGCGGGGCCGGGCTGCGAGGCGCGGCGGGCGGCGGAGGCGGCTACCGGACGGGCCCCCGCTCCCCTCCCCGCCCCCTGCCCTCCGCAAGCGCCGCCCGCCCGGGCGCGGGGTCGCGCGGGAGGGCGGGGAGTCCCGGGCGCGGGAGCATCCGCGGCGCAGAGGCGCCGGTCAAGCCCCCAGGCCGGCGCGGAGGAGGCGGCGTCGGCGGAGCGGCGGCCGCAGCCCGGACAGCGACACCTGCGCCCCTCGGAGGGCGCACGCGGCGGAGCCCGGTTAGCTCCTCGCGGGGAGAAAACCCAGAACGGGGGGAGGGGGGCGCGGGCGGGGAGGCGGCAGGGAAGGAGCTGCAGGGAACTCCCCTCCGAGGCAGCCGCCGGGCGGTTAGGGAACCCGCACCGCGCCGGGGAGGACGGAGCGTGCACGCGTCTGCGGAGCGCAAACGCCGCCGAAGCGCCCAGCGGCGGCGGCCGCGCGGCGACTGTCAGCCGGCGCCCCCTCGGCTGGCTCGGCCCCGCGCGGGACCCACGCCCGGCGCTGGTTTCCGGGCGCCGGGGGGAAATCACCCCAGGGGCCTGGGGATGCCGAGCCCCTGCCTCCCCGCCAGCTCCGGGGCTCTGCGCAGGGCTCCCCCTCGCCGTCTCCTGCACGGCGGCCCCTCGCCCCGCCTGCCCATCCTGCGTCTCCCATTCCGAGCTGCTGGTGAGACAGGCCAGGGCCGCTCCGGGCGCCCGGCGGGGCAGCTGCCAGGGGGGAAGGGCACTTTGGCTCCTCTCGCTGGTCCCTGAGTCCCCGGGAACGGCCCGACTCCCCCTGGGCCGGGAGCCGAGACAGGCGGGCGCGCACCGCATGCATACGGAACATGCATACAGAACATGCACGGGGGACGCGCCCTGCGTGGGCGGACACGCGTGGGCGGGGAAGGCGCTGTGGAACCGCACAGGTGTGCCGAGCCCGGCTCGTGAGGCCGTGCGGGTCCTGTCTTGCGCGACAAGTTTAAACAGCAGGCCTGGGGGGCAGGGGCCCCAGAGCCTGACACAGCTCACCCCCCACCCCCTCCATGTGCAGGAGGCAGGGGGGTGGAAATATCCCCAGGGTCCTGCCCTTCCTAAGACAGGATCCCCTCCCGGGTTCCTGGAGGGTTCGTTCCTTTTAACGGGCTGTATGTACCTCAGTGATTTTTGGAGGCGGGCCTTTGTCATCAGCAAAAAGCAACACTGTTAGACTAAAAAGGTCATTTAAATGTGGCAGGTGAGTGGTAGTTTGAGGACGCGCCTCCGATGGCCGGGTGAACTCCTTCAGCGTGGGCACCTAACCCTCGGCGCTGTTTACGACCGTCGTTTAATAGCCGCTGACCACGCGTTTACCGGATGGGTGACGCGGCGCAACACTTGCAATAAGCAGTTTGGGGCCGTGGGAGGAAACTGCTCCTAAGTGGACCCCAGCGGCTGCCGGTGATATGGTAACATTATGCCAGGCAGACGGTAGGGCTGCTACAAAGTGTCATGGTTTATTTCTCCATTCAGAAGATCATTCTAAGGCAGTTTAAACTGCTCCTCTGGTTCTACACAGGACTCCCCCAAACCTTCCGATTTAATGGAATGTTTGGAAGAACGCTGTTCATTTTTAAGGGTAGTTCTCACCCATACCTTTGGATTAAGGAGAGTCTAATGTAGCTAATGTAGTCAAGCTAATGAAAACATGCATAATTTTCTAAATGAAAATGCATCGTAATGCCTTGTGGATGTGGTGAGTGCCCAGCACAGTTCCAGCAGCAAAGCGGGGTCCCTGCCTGCCCTGCTCACTGCTCTGTCCCCGGGGGGAGCACCGCATGGCAGGCACCCTGTAGGTGTTCAAGAAGCATCCGTGGAGTAAATCAATGAACTTGCTCCTCCGAGAACAACAGGGGAGTGTTTTCACGTATAAAATTGGTGTCACGGGTTAGGAATCCCAATCTCCACGTCCCCAGGTAAACGCAGTCCGCACGCTCACACGGCACCCTGACACGCAAGGCACGGGTCAGTGTAGAGAGGCCGCTCCGGAGCTGCCTCGGTTCACAGCCCAGCTCTGCCACTTAGCAGCTCTGCAAACCTGGGCCAGGTGCCTGACCCCTTTCTGCTGAGTTTCATCACCTTTGCGAGGCTGGTACGAGGTTCATCACAGTTAATTATCCAGCACAGAATGAGCTCCTTTATTGTGTTGAAATCCTGTGAAATTTAACTCCTAGCCGTAAATGCACCTCTCCTGCCTTAACCGGGGCGTGCTGGCCTCCACCCCAGTCCCGTCCTTGCTTTACTGCTTGCGAAACGGCCCTGGGGGTGTCCATGCTTCCACCCGCGTATACGGTTTTCTATAGATTTGTGCACATCCCGTCTCCTCTCCCGGATGCTAGCCGACCCGAGAGGAAGACTTCACTTCCCCTCAGAATTCTCAGTGTCCCCATCATTTGTTCATATTCGGTGACCAAACGTTGTTGTTGGATGACTCATGGTTGGCTAACGATCCATCCCTGAGATGGAAGTTAGCTCGCGTTATAAAGGTGCCATCGCTGAACTGAGCCTCCATGAATATTTTAGCAGGTTGGTTACTCACAAATGGGGCGAAGCGGAGGAAAGAGCCTGAGCTGCGTATGTGCCTGTGGGCTGGTTGCTTTACCTTCTCAAGCCTGCACTTTGGGGACAGAATGAACTAATCTTTCTTATCTCTGGGCTTAGTTTCACAATTAAATGAGAATATGTAGAGTACTTGGCGTAATGAAGGTCCTTATTAGCGTGTTTCTTCATTTTATTTTTATTTTTTTTATCTTCACCCGAGGATATGTGTTTTTTTTATTGATTTTAGAGAGGGAGGAAGGGCGGGGGGGGGGGAGAAACATTGATGGGTTGACCCCGTACACGCCCTGACTGGGGATTGAACCCAAAACCCAGGTGTGTGCGGGGACCGGGGATCGAGCCTGCAGCCTTTTGGTGCCTGGGACACTCCAAGCAACTGAGCCACCCAGCCAGGGCCGACCTCTTATCATTGACATCACAGCACACTGCTTCCTCGCGGAATGCCTTCAGAGCCTGATGTAGGAGGTAGCTATTTTCTCAAGGAAACGGGAAGAAAAACAGCTATTAGAGTAACTTGTCTGTCTGTCTTTCAGGTGCCGCTGTAAGGGGGTATTTACCTCAAAGGCCAGATGCGTCTGACTGGGACAAGTGGAACTTGTCTTCAGCTAGAATAGTTATCAAAACAGAACCACAGAGCACGTGGTTTATTCGAGAACCTAGTTATATACAGTTCACCGAAGGTATGGGCATGGCATTGCCAGACTAAGGAAAAGAGCCCAGATTTATAAAAATATTAAACCTGGGAAAGAATAGAACAACGTAACTAATATGTTATCAACTGAATACGCCTATATTAAAATTGAAATTTTAAATTATTAGTCGGAACATGCTGATAATTACCGACTGGAGCATGCTCTTGTGGCCACGCCGGTCACTAGCCTCCTTGACTCCCAGGTCGCTCACCTGTGAAACTGGGTTAGTAAATCTTTACAAAGACATTGAAAGGCCCACATTTATAAAACACTTCGTAAACCTTAAAGCATTGGGCAAATCCGTATTGCGGGACATGTTAGAGCCAGGAGGAGGGAATCCCTAGTCTGGGTGGGTCCTGGATTTTCTCCCCAGCGCTGAGTGCCAACCCCAAAAACTCAGACTGATCGCTGCCTGGTCTGTTTCCACGTCAGGGAATATTGAATTGCTCGCCATATGTTTCAATGATATAAAACATAACATCAGGGGATGCTTCACAGTGTGCAGGACCCCTGAGAGCCACTCTGCCCAGTGAGTAAGGGAAACAACCTGGGGCTGCGTCAGCAGGATGACAGTGAAGCCCAAGGGCCGAGCTCAGCAGACCTGAGTTCACAGCCTTGCTCGGCAGCTTCATAATTATGGGATCTTGGCCAACTCGTTGCAATCTCTCAGTCCCAACACTATCCTAACGATGTTGCCTACGTCGCCGTGACGTAGCGCAGGGCCCAGGCCACACCGACTACATGGCAGCTACGGCGATCGCTGCTCTCCAGCACCCGGGTGTATCAATCCCGCCACCGCTGGCTCGGCAGCGGGTCCACGGATCCATTCGGAAACGTGCCTGCGGCAGTCTCTCTGAGCTGTAACGTCACGGTGCCTGGAGACACCTGGAAGCCATCGCTGTGCTGTGATCGAGGACCGTCCTAAACAAAACCACCCATCCCGCTGTGCTGCGGAACTCACGGGGCAAACCGTGCTGGTGACAGCTGCAGGTCCCCTGTCGAAGGTGAACGCCCGTCGGCGTGGGTTTGGTTCAGTGAACTGGGTCATGATGGAAACAGAGAGAGAGCGGAAACTAGACGCTCAGAATGGCTCTTCGTGGTCGTAGGCGGACCATTATCAACGACGAGGTTGGAATCAGGCGATTTTCAAAATGCTAGTGTTTTGTGAGGGCTTGAATTTCCCTGCCCTAAATTTCATCCTACTTAAGTGGATTACTAAATTACTGAACTTTTTCCCCCTGAGAGTTTACAACTATAAGCAAGGAAGATAATTTTGGGTTAAGGAAAGAAAATAATGTCTTAATTGCTGACTTGGAAGATACCGAAGAGTGGAACACGTTACCCTTAAATGGAACTAGTTACATAATGTCCGGCTCTGAAAGGAAGTCGGGGAAGCGCAACATAGTATTGCTTATTGCTTTGTTTTCTGATGATCCCTGTGGCTTATTAAACCCGGTGTGATTAGTCATAGTTCATTATATCAGTCATATCCTTATGCTTCCATGGGTAACGGTGGCCTCGATGTAATGTGATACATAATGAAACACTTCAGTTTGGTTTCTGCTCACCGATGACTTGCTTTAATTTTTTTGGCTCTTATAGATCTCCAATAAAAATAGAACATGAATAGAAAAACCTTAATTAACTTCACAGAAGTCTCATAAAGGAGAAGGGTATCCTGGGGAACCACTGCTTTTATTAACAGAAACCTTCTACGTGTTTTTGCCCCGACTATTAAATTAGCCATCCATTTTTTCTGAATAGATTCCATCTTTCCTCGGTGATCTGACACAGCCATTATCTTGAAGCTCGGTTATTACTGTCCATTACTATAGTGATGCGACTTAGGAGACTGGCTTTTGTCCTTACGGATGGTAGGATACGGTCTGGACGTTTTGTAGGGACAAAAGCCTGAGATAGGTTTTTGTTTTCTCGAGAGAAACAGGGCTGTGTTTTCCTCGCGCCTCTCTGACCCTCACGACGACGCCAGTGCACGGGAGAGATGCGACGTCATCGGTCCTGGTGGGAGTGTCCCCGAGAGGCGGCCCTGGAATACCTCCACGGAGCCTGGGCCACTCACCTGGGGCCTGCAGGGCGTGTGGAGCCCAGTTTGCAGGACTCGGGCTCTTAATCACCTGTTTTCATTTCTGCAGCAGCGTGAAGGAAGCTGCGCCGAGGGGCAGAGTTTTCGGTGGTTAGTGGGCCTGGCAGTGAGACCACAGGCTTGAGGGGCAGATGCCCCACGTCCCTTTGACATGCGACCGTCCAGCTTAGCTGCTGAACCAGAACTGGGAGGCCCGGGGGGATCGGGGATGGGCACCTGCTTCAGCCTGGGCTGCCGTTTGTGTTTTCACAGCTCTGGAGGCCGCACGTGCTGGCGGGGTTGGGCTCCGTGAGGCCCGCCTTTCCTCGTGTTCGCGTGGGGGGAGCGCCCGTGCCTGTTCCGCCTCGAGGAACGCCTCTGCCGGCCTGCGCCCTGCTCCACCTTCGTTACCCCCAAGGCCCCATCTCCAGACGGTTACACTGGGGGTCAAAGCTTCAACACATAAATTGGGGGCGGGGAGGCATACTTCAGCCCATAGTATCTCCCTGCTCTCCCGGTTCAGTACGTTAGACTGTCTTATTCGTGACACCCTAGTAGACTGCTGCTACAGGCGACAAATACTTGATTACGAGCAATTTCAAGTAAATCGCCCTGTACAAGGCCACTAGAAATGCGCTTGATTACTGAAAATGCAGGTTATTACCTCATAAATTATAACATTAGGAAACAACAAATTATATTTGCTTATTTTTAAACGTTGCCTGCGTCTCCCTGTGGGTGATAGGTTTCCGCTTGGACTCCTTAGAGTTAAGTTTGGGACCAAGTGAACTTGGGTTCCCTGGTTGTAAAACTCAGGAAGCGCGTGACAGCCGGGCCCCCCTCGGCGTGGCTTCAGGCCACAAATCTGGTGTCTGAGGGACACCCTCACCCCGGGGTGCGGCCGGAAGCATACAATGCACAAAACAGGGAGAGCGTGGGCTCAGCGCCTGCACCATCTTCGGGTCGGCAGTGTAACCGCCGCTTCTCGCTCGCGCTGATAAAGCCGACGCCCGCTCCAGGCTGGCAGCCAGTCGGCTCCCGGGGGGGACGGTCCGGGGCCGGGTGCGTGAGGCTGCTCGGGAGGCTCCCGGGCCGGCGAGTCACCCGGCCGCCTTCGCATGTCAGCGTGGCCCTCTCCCCCGCTGGCCACGGCTGCGTGACAAGGGGCGGGAAAACATGCGCCCACCCCGTGCCATTGTCACGTCCTATAGTCCCAGGTCTCTGGGGCTGCTCAAAGCAACCTTACCCAACACCCGGCCTCCGGAAACTCACCGTCTGCTAACAAAACCAGTCAGATGAAAGTCGGCATTAGGAGTTTCCACACCTGAAATGAAGATAATAAAATTTTCTAGAAATATCCCCTGTGCGCCCCTGACTTGATGGCAGATGGAAGGAAGGACAGACACGCCCGACTGTCTGCTAGGTGCCAGGCGCTTCCCGCGCTGGGATCTTACTTAGTTATCTCTAGAACTCTACAAAATAAGCCCCATTCCCTCCCACTTTGCCAAATCTGACTCTCAGAGAGATTTTCTCCCACTTGCCCATGATCAAGTAGCAGAAGATGTTTGAATCTAGAGCTGGCTGGCGCCCAAGAAATTTTTATGGCATCGTATTGACAATTTTTAATACAGTGTTCCAACTCTACAAATACCACTTATGTTTGATGTAAATATGTTAAACACGCACTTAAACAAGCTGCGATAGATGCGCGTTAGGGACTAGTACTCAGTAATGAAAAGGAATCAAACTCTATAACTTGGATGAAGCTCAGAGGCCTTATGCTGAGTGAAAGAAGCCAGTCTCAGAGGAGCACCTACTCTGCGACTCTATGTGCATGTCATTCTTGAAAAGACACCTCCCCAGGGGTGGAGAACAGATCAGGGACCAGGACTTGGGGTGCGGTGTGGCCACAAGAAATAGGACAGGGGAGTTCTTCGGGGCGACGTGGCTGTGTGCATCCCAACTGCTGTGCCAGCTATCTGAACGATTCACGCGTTACTACGCAGACACCGCACCCCCAACGTCAATGAAAAGAGAAAAGGGAAAACTTGAAGGGTGGAAAAATTGTAGGAAAGATGCCACTATGCCAGTAAGACTTCAGATGTTTTTACAGGGTTGTTTTTGCTTCTTACACATGAAGGTGCTATACCTTGTGGGAATTTGTGGTCCTGAATGGAAGGTGTAAACCCTGACTCACCTGTATTTGGATGATAAAATAGTGTTCTCGGGAATTATGGAGACGGATAGGCACCTGCCACAGTCTTCTGAAGTTGGGATGCACATTTTCTAGCCTAAGAAATAGGGTGAACGTATCAGTGGGACTAAGAGGGACACCCCATGCAACAGCTGGGGAGAGTGCGGACACGGCCCTCCTAGCCGCGCTCCTTCCCAGGGTAGCCGGTGGTAGAAATGGGCACCATGCACCCCGGTTAGGGGAAAACACCAGTTCCTGAGGGAACTAGAGGAGTAGGAAAGAGAGGTTGGCAAAAGCACATTTGGGCCAATCGAGCCTAGACAATGGAGTTTGGAAGGGGGCTGGGGCTGGTGGAAAAAGTGGATCGGGATTTAATGTGGTCCTGCAAGGTAGCGGGTCACCCTCGGGCCACGTCCACTGGCCACGTCCACTGGTCACGTCCACTTGCCAGATCGAAGCCGAACATTGTCCTCAGGATTGGCTTGGGTCCAGCATCACTGAAGGGTAGGGGACAGGCTGGGGAGGAGGAGGTGGCCTTCTACGTGGCTCTTCTGTAGCTCAGGGTGATCGAGCTTTCCCGAGGCCTCCGGCACGATACTCAATGGGTGACTCTGCGTGGAAAAGTACTATCAGCTGTAGGGTGCCCAGAAGCACTGGTTACTATTAACCTTGAAACGAGGGGCTGAGTCAATGGGGCTCATTAACCTGGAGGGTCAACATGCATCTGTAAGGTCAAACCACAGTACCACGTGCTCAGTCTTTCCAGCTTCACAAACGTGCGTTTCAGGGGGACAGAGCCCCCGTGTGCCCGCACGCTTGGCAAGTATTTACACCACACACCGCAAAGCACATATAAATGAGCTGAAAATTGTGAATTACTCTGTAAAACCACAGCAGCCCATCTTGATGAGCTTTCCCTTTCAGAGAAGAACCCATTGAATTGCAAATATGCTGAATAAATCAAATCTGGGGGTCAGATTCCCTGCAGAAGTACAATCCGTGGGCAGCACTGCGTCTCTCCCGCATTCCCACCTGAGTTGGGCTAATGAGGCGCAGAAGCACGCGATGGGGGAAGAATTTCCCAGGCTGTGAGCCCCGACTTGGGCAGATGCCCTGTGCACTGATGGGCAGGGCTAGAGCCACGGACCGCAGCCGGGGGCGCTGGGAGGAAGCCGTGGGTTTCACATGGTGGCGTTTAGAAACACGCCAGGCGCCGAGGCTCGGACTTGGGCATTACCTACGTGAGGATGGTGGCTTACGCAAGAACGAGAAGCGTCCCGCGGGCCTGTGTGTTCACGTAGCTTCCTGTCGCCTCACGGAGGGGCCAGCGCCCGAGGGACAGCCCTCCCGCGTCTGCCTCGTGCCCCCCAAGCGGGGGCAGCGGCTTCCACCGGGAGCCAGGGCGCCCTTCACTGGCTCGCGCTTTCCACCGGAGCCTCGCCTGTTTGCAGGCTGGAGGACCCGGCGGTGCACCCCTCGCTCCCCTGTCCCGGAGACAGCAGCCCCGGGGGACGTGCCTGCCCTACGATGCAATCGGCCTCCTCCGGTAGGTTCTTTCCAAGGCCGGGCCTGGGCTGCGGGAGGCGGAGAACAGCGCGCCCTTTGTGGCCTCCGTCTCTAGTAACCTTTAGAGCCATTTGCCGACCGCCCGCGTCTGGTTTTCAATCGCTGTAATATTACGCCGTGGAACCAGTGATGTTACGTATCAGCCCCCAAGAGCCCCAATAGTCTAGAAATGTCGAGAAGGAAAATGTGAGGGGGAGGGGCGGTAGAGCAGCCGGTGAAATGAAGATGCGGACGGTTTCCCGGAGCCGAGGAGACCGAGGAGGGAGAGGTCACGAAGGGCAGGAGAGCCGGGCTCAGGTCGAGTCTGCCCAGCGGGCGGGGGAATCGGGGCAGAGTCCGAGCCACGGGGCTGGTGACGGTCAGAGAGGAAGCCAGGCTTCAGAGGGCGGCTGTCGCCGTAGCTTGAGGCTCAGTCATGTCCGGGGCGTGGAGCGGTGGCTGGAGGGGATCGCGGGGTAAAGCCTATTTATTTCTGTTTTGTTTCCCGGGAAAGGGACGACCAGCATACACATCTGATGGCCAAGGCCCACAGAAGTGCCCTGGCCGGTGTGGCTCAGGGGTTGGGCGTCGGCCTGCACAGTCGCTGTCTCTCACATAGATGTTTCCCTTCCTCCCCCCTCCCTCCCGCTCTCTCTACAAATCAGTGGGAAAATGTCCTCGGATGAACCTTAACAACAACAACAAAAGGCCAGAAGTATGAGAGAATGAAGGGGAAACCTGTTCCCGGGGTGGGTTTGGAAGGAGATGGCGGGAGGGAGGGCGAGGTGAGGCGGGCCCCGGGGTGCTTCTACGAGCCCGACCCGCGTGATGCTGTGGGGACGGCTGGCGACTCCCCCTTTCCCTACAAACAGGCCCTGTTTCCTCTCCAATTCAGCTTCAGTATCGAGGTCTGTCTTTTAGATCACAGAGCACGTGAGGAGTGCACTAAAATAGAACACCCTAGCCCGGCTGAAAGGCAAGGGTTTAGAAGGATGCACGGGGTAGGGCCTGGGCACCCCGATTTGGAAACCCAAACCCCCGAGAGAAGCGAGCCTCGTCTTGCAGCTGAAAGACAGACTTCAGGTTCCCAACCCCCCAACACCACCGCCAACCCCCTGCCCCTCTGCCCTTAGCTTCTGGGAAAAAGTCAGAGAAAGTTATTTTCCTCTTCGAGCAGCTAAAAGGTCTTATGACCCTGACTCCTTCCTAATGAGCCCTGTATCGGCGCCACTCAAGCGGTGCCAAGCCGCTGACTGATCCGGTGCCACCGTCGGAGGCTGGGCGAAGTCACGGGCCGCCTCTGACCAGCACCCCCTGAGAAAAAGGCCGAGCGGAAGACGCCTCCCGCGAGGCTGTGCACACGGCCCAGCACCGGCCGGCGACAGTCAGTGACGTGTCCTGCCCCTCCCTTTCTACGAGAAAGACAAGCACGTTTGAAAATGTAAAGTTAAAACAGTTTTGTGTGAAAAACAAAAGGCAAAAGCAATGTTATCGGTGGCAACATTGGTGACAGGCAAAATCATGACATTTTAATAACGGTCTTCTTCAGTAACTTGCAGCACAGGAAAATAAAGTTTATTAACGATCGATTTTCACTTGTTCCCATTTTAAAGACAGGAAAGTGGAGGACCAGAAGGACTAAGATGATCCGACGAGCTCCCTTGAATCAGCACGTTAGTATCAATAGAAAATTAAATTCTTAACCTAAAATCATGAATAAAATGAGTTACAGAGCAGCACTAGCAACTCTCAGGATGTAATAAAATAAGAGCTCCAACTTTTGTCTTTTACATGTTAGGCACTGTGCTGATCACCCTAATTTTGTGCCTTATTATTATGAAACATTTGGGGGAAAAATACAGGATGTCCCTCAAAAAATGTACACACACGTAGCAGCTGAGAGCTCAATCAATGTTTCTTTCTTTTCAGATTTAACCCCCTGGAATTAATCATTAGTCAAAGCGTGTGTACATTTTTGGGGACACCCTGAAGATATAATTAAAATGTGTGGGTTTAAAGGTATCTGATGTGTTTAAATCCATTAGATTGTTAGTCTTATTTATAGTCCAGTTATTCCATTTTTGGCCGGTAGGAGCATCTTCACACTGATTCGCTGGGTCCTTGGATGGAACTGTAATTACCATGGTCGGTCTCCTTGCTTCTGGTATAAAAGGTTCCAGGATCATCTCAGATATGTTTTGCTCCGGATCTAGAGCCAGCTATTTTTTCCAAGGTACTTTGGTTCCTTTGAGGGGGAAATGGTATGTAGAGACCAAAATCTGCTTTATTGCCACCAGGTTAGTCATGGTTTCTAGGCCTTCTCGATGGAGAGAGATCATTTTTGTGTCTCGTAGAGAAAACACACCCCAAGTTCATCCTGACATTGCAATTCAAAGTCAGGAATGCGTCCCACTCACACACTCAGAATTCGTTTCCTCCGCTGTGAGCCGAGGCAAGGCCCGCAGAGTGCTGGGCCGAGGTCCCCGCTCAGAAGCGCGCTCCCTGAATCCGAGCTGCGACTACCGCAGTCTAGGTCAATCGAAGGTCAAGGGAGGCAGAATGAGGTCGAGGTCAGCCTCCAAGGGAGGCCATCATCACCGGAGGCAGGGCTGACGCAGGAAAGGAGAACTCGGGCCCCAGGGAACCGAAGCCCAGGCAGTGAGTGGTGCCCCTAATTAGACCAGGAGTGACGGCTGACGCGGACCCGAGGGACAGCTCTCAAACGAGGCTGCCGGGATGGCTGAGCAGCGAGGTAAAGAAAAGTAGGCCATGCAAGGGACACTTCTCAGAAAAGGGCTTTCGACTCAGCTTTCCTGGGGGGGGGGGGGAGGGTGGAGTTACCTGGCTCCTTTAAGAAGCAGGAGATGCCTGGTCTTGTAGGTAGAACTGTGTCCCCCAAAAAGATAGGCTGAAGTTTTAAGCCCCGGTCCCGCTTCTGTGGTGAAGCTTCTCAAATCCGCCTCTCCTGTTTCTCCCTGCCCTTCCGCCCCCCCCTTTCCCACTCCAGACAGAACCCCTTGGCGAGCCCCCAAACCCGGTGCAGCATGTAGCCCTTCGAGCCCTGTTTCGGGAACGCCACCCACGTGGGTCCGGAGCTGGGCGTGGGGGAGACTGTGCCGGCCGGGTGAGACTTTCCTGCTGGGATCCGGGTTCCCATCGAAAACCAAATCCCAGGTCCCCCCGCAGGGTCAGTATGTGTTCATCCTATTGAGGGAATGGAAACTCCAGAAGGTCTCTTGAGCTACTGATTAAATAGCTGGACAACTAACCAATTAGTCTACCACGCTTTGGGTGGAAATAGTAGCGAATCATTTTTTTTTAATTCCTTTCTACAGACATAGAACTATAGAGTCCTACAGGGTGGCCTACATCTGTCTAATCTATACGTGTCACTGCGTTTTTCCCGTCACTGTTTTGAAAAAAAATTATGTAACACCCCCAAAGAACTTTCATAAAATCAGAGGCTGGTTTTCCAGCTAAGTGAAAGTATTAGTCCCATAAACCATGTGTTCTTTTTACAATATGTAAGCGGTGATTTGCATACCACTCTTTGAGATTTCACGCAAAAGAAATTTGAGACAAAAAATAAATGCACTAGGTCTGAACGGAAAACTTGGCCGAGCGCTCCCAGCCGGTGCCCAGCGGGCATGCAACCTAATTAGACGGAGCAGCCCGGTGCAGCCCCGGGAACTCACAGGGCATTAGCGAGCCAGTTAGCCACGGTTTAGAACTGGGCTGACAGCGTTCAAGTCTCCTGGCGTTCATTACGCCTTCGTGCAAGCCGGCACCTCTAAACTCGCAAATAACTTCAGGAAATGGAGCACTGGCAGCAACATTTATATTATAAAGCTGATCGGGAGACTGCTCGCCAGAGGATACACATTTCTACAGTGCTCGCCGGTCCTTATCGGTCTCCCCGTCACCCTCAGTCAGACGTTTCCATAGCCACCTGCAAGCGGTAGATCCGCATTAAGGGCCGTGACTTAAGGTCATCCCTCCTAAGGTAGGGCAATTTTTAAGTGGAAAAGTCCCAAGGAAAATCAAGCACTGGCTGGAAATACGGGGTTTATGTCGTCCTTGACACATACACCCACGGGTGTCTGCCGCACCCAGCCCGGAGCATTAACAGTAAGACAGGGCGGACCAGCTGTCCGGGTCTGGGGTCAAGTCTACCTAATGGGAACTGATAGACTACCAGCCTCTGCTCACACACTGACAGCCGTTTATTTCAGGTTAATTCAGAATAGCTTAGTCACCGCTCATGCCTTCCCCGTTCAGCCTCAACTATTTTCTCTCTGCTTCAAGGTTTCCCTGGGTTTACCCCACAGAGAATTTGGTGAGTGTCCCCAGCTCACCCTAAAGCATCCGTTCGGCTGCCAGCATCCTTCTACAGAGCAGCCGTTGCTCCCCAAACACCAGAATTGCTTCCGTTTAAAGAACAAGGTGTGGCATCGGGGGCTGCGGCCGCCCAGCTCTGCGCCAGTCCTCTGCTCCGTCCCCCACGAGAACCCGGGAGAGTGGCAGGCCCCCGCCTGTTCCCCGGGCCCGGCCCCGCTCAGCCACCCGGGAGCGCCTTCCTGCCTTACTCGCAGCCTCACCGAGTTTTCGAATTCTTCCCACAGCCCCTGTGATGTTCCTTCCCCGGCTCCTGAAGGGAAGCCTGGCAGAAGCGGCTGTCTGGCCTCTCGGCGACACGGCGACAGCAAGCTCGGTCTCTAGCCCACCGTCGGCCAGTTTACTGCCGTTACGTAAATATTTCTCACGCTAAGGCCCAAGTTCTTCGCTGTAAATACGAAACATAGTTCATTTTACCTTACTTTGTGTTTTTACTGGATTATTTTCTCCCAAACCTAGTTCCTTGCAGTTCTAACACTCTAAAGCATGTTTTTATCATCGGAAAGTTGAAAGATAGAAAACCCGCTTGCCCGGTTATCTCCCCATCTCCCCTCCCCGAATCTTCGATACCCTTGCCTCCCAAGACATGCGGCTGCCGGGAATCACTTACGGAAGGATCTTGGAGAACTGCCCTGCGGTCATCAAAAACAAGGTCGACTCCAAGAAAGCAACGGCAATGTCTGAGCACTAAGCTATAATCTTACTGTTGGAAGAAGCTATTACCGGTGCAGCATTTCTGGCTTAATTAAAATATTAATTTTATTCCTTATAACATGGAAGTGATATCGATATGCTCAAGATGAGGTTGCTGTAAAAATGCACTTTTGATATGTGTAATAGTCTGTATATACTTAATAAACAAGTAAATTTATGGCGACACACAGAGCCAGCCAAACAGGTTTCAACTGGGAATCCCTCTACCACCGCGGCTGCGTTACGGGCGTGTTATGTAAAGGCCGATAGAGCAATGGTCCGTCCAGGTGCACATGAAATCTCCCGTGAGCTCCCACAGGGGCGCACGACTGGCTTGTGTGATATGAGCATCCTAGAGATGTACCCTAACCTCCTGTCATCCCAGCTTCCTCAGAATCCTGGACGGACGGAACAAGGCGGAAAGAAGGGCATGAGAGAGCTTGTAAATCTTGTCCAATGGCTGGGAAAGAAGGTAAAAGAAGCAAAGTGAGGGGAGGGAACCCAAACAGGTGAGTGGTGATGATCTAGGGAGAGAGGAGGGCGATCCTGAAATGCATGAGCTTGACCTCGGGGGGCTTGCCGCCAGCCCAGGGTGCAGGTAGGTGCACCCATCAAGTTGAGTCAACACCATGGCTGAGAGGTCCTGGGGTAAGGAAGGGCTCATGGGGAAAAGGGGTGGATAGGAAAACGGAGGCAGAGAGAACAAAATGCGTCAAGAAGGTAATGAAACCGTAACTCCCCATCTGGAAAGGGATTGCACATGACACAGACAGGGCTCCCGTGTTCGCAGTCACCGTGACCAGGAAGCATTTCAGGTGAAAAGCCCGTGGCATCAAACATTTCTACCCCCGAAGCTTCGGTGTGTACAGAAGAGGGTGCATAAAGAAAATTTTGAAAGGATGGCAGGTTTCTTCCAAATCACACACATATTCTTTCAAAAATTCCTGGAATGTTCTTACCTCTACAAAGACGAAGCAGGGGAAAAGCGTGTAGCTCCTGGTCTCTTGTCTTTGAGGATTCGGAAGCATGGTTTCCTGTTGGGACAGGGGGAAAGTATACGATGATTTTGAAGTCAGCTTGTATGTGGCCACATGCTCTATGGAGGCTCCATAAACTCTCGTTACAAACCTAACTTCGCCTGTGCCGGGAACTGACTTCTTGCCCCCTGAGTTAGTGTTTAAATGACAGAAACATCCATGTCTTCCACTTGTATGGCACCCAGCACCCATGAGGATCCTTCTTTTGGAAACACCACCCTCTGGTTTGACAGGTCGTCAAGCATTGCCAGGCCCAGCCTGGTGTATATGTGATCAGAGAGCCAACATCTGAATCTGTCAGAGGGACAGGCATTCTGCCCGTGGGAATAGTGTGTTGAAGTTCACTGAGCCCCATAATCACACCTCCCCCTGCAGCTCTCTGTGTCTCTACCTCCCCCAGTCCTGTCACAATTTTAAAACATTTCTTTACATGACCTCTTGTCAATGAATTCTTGTCAGTCACCTGACAAGGTGACCCTGGCCCCAGAATTCGGTGACATAGAAGAGGTCCCCAACTCTGATCTGCAGCGGAAGCTAAAACTCCGAGGACATTCCACATTCCTCCCACCACCTAGTATGGAAAATTTACAAAATAAAATGTTGTGCAAGAAGGTCGGTGATTTAAGAGAAGGTTACTATGGATGGGGATCGCCAATGGAATAAAGACACTGTTTCACAATTATCAAAATCTTTCTTACGGGAGCGTTCTGTTCACCATGGATGGCTCCCAGTACACACTCAGCTTAAAAGGTTTCCATTGCATGGAGCATCCAGTGGAGATTCATGACAAGCAGCGATCTTGCTGAATTTCAGGGATAAAGTTCATTAAAAATTTTTCATTTTATGTTCAATCGATCATGTAGATTTATCTAAATTTTTTAGCATAATGATAGGAAATCCATGTGATGACAATTATACATATGCAAATTATTTGTTTAGATTTGGAGGTGTGCAGGTATGTTAATGTTACCCCGACACCCTCCACAGCCCAGCAAGGAAATGGCAAGGCCCAGGACCAGGGTGCCAGCCAAGTAGCCTGCACGCCCGCTGAGCAACAGGGAAGGGACATGTCACTCCCTCCTCGTGACGCTCACTTACGCAGGGAAGGTGGCTGGGCCCTGGGCTCTGCGAGCACCAAGCAACAACACCCCGTGTCAGGCTGGGAAACCCAAGCAGCCAGAGTGCAGGGAGGGACGACTTCAGGGGGTGCGGGGCTGGAGGCATGCGAACGAGGGGCAGGGGTGCTGAGCTTCCTCGCAGAGAACCTTCTAGAAGTCCAGGGAGGAAAATCTAAACTGACTGTGATTAGCCAGTCCTGCTACACAAGGCCAATCCTGATCGGCAAAGATGGAAAACAAGCTGAATGAGAAACCCCCAAATGAAACGAAGAGAGAGGCGCTGATGCCGATGACAGGGGCTGGCTTTGGTGTGGGTCACGCAGCCCTTGGACGCCTGCACACCCGGTAAACATTGTCGGCCGGGCAGGGTGACCCAGGGCGGCGTCCCCGCTTCCTTCTTCCTCCCCTCCCCAAATAACCACCATGTGACCTTCGAGGGAACTGCCTAAGCGCGGTGAATGGGCGATGACAAAGCAAACAGGTTGGTGATTACACGGGAATGAAAATAAACTACCAAGACCAGCTGGCATCGGAGCGGCAGCTCCGGGGTGAGAACAGATGAACTAGTTGTCTTAACTAGTCGCGTAACGTTAGAAGAATCTCTATCGCTATAAAATGCATTGAAGAGTTGAAACAACTATTCAAATGTGAGTTATTTTGGAAGTCTTTTTTCCCCATTCAGGGGAAAGTAAACATTTTTTTCACATGGAAAGTAATATACACAGAAAACTCTGCTTCATTTGAATATAGCTTAACTGTGGCGAATTCACATTCTGGAGCGATTTTCCTTAGGAGCACAACTGGAATGCTAATTAACGTTAATATTCATTCCAGAAGAACATAATTAGTCGGTTGCATTTTCTACCCCTCAAACCAAATAATACATTTCATCAGAAATGACTTAAGGACAGTCAGAAATTTGGCTTAATTTCACCGCATCTCTTCATCTTAGCACAAAACATTGAAGGCGGGGGCTGGACGTTATTGCTACTCTTGTAATGTTATTGTATATTATTGAGTGTGTGACTATCAGCAGGTAATTTTATACAATTTTTCAAGGCAAAATTAATATAATTGTGTTGCGCTGATGCTATTCTGTCATTGCCAGAGATCCCCACAACCCCATTCAACATCCTGTGACCATTTATGCGTTGTTCTCAGGCCCTATTCTGTATTAGTTGATTTACATGAATTGTCCCCATGGTGCCTCACCCGGTGTGTAAATCCAAGTCACCCCCTGTGAGAAAATAAGCCGCATGGACTACTGATTGTAGCTTCTGTTGAAGAATTTCACAGAAAGAGATTAAAATCTTCCATAACACCCACAACCTCGAGCTCCGCCTGGGGCCGTCATGTGGGTCCGGTCTCACTTTAGAGAACCTTTGGTTGTATTACCTTTCATCACGCACAGGAATCTCACTTTGGAGAAACAGGGAGAGGAAGAAATAACTTTCAGACCTGTGACCCCATCAGGTCTGAAATCAGGACACTCACATCACACTCATATTATTTCTTTGACTAGTGTCCCCTTGTCTTTCCCTGAAAATATTTTAAATTTATGTTTGACCTTATTTTTAAATTATTTTTACTTTTTTTTTAACTTTAAATTTTTTTTATGTTTTATTGGCTTTAGAGAGTGAGGGAGGGAGAGGGAGAGAGAGATGGAAGCAATGATGAGAGAATCATGGACTGGCTGCCTCCTGCACGCCCCCGACTGGGGGTTGAGCCCGCAACCAGGGCATGTGCCCTGCCCGGGAATCCAACCGCGATGTCCTGGTTCATAGGTTGACGCTCAACTGCTGAGCCGCGCCGGCCGGGCTCTTTTTACTTTTTTATATGTTTTACAATTTTGCCTCTACGTTCTGGGAGATTTCTCTCTCATCTCATTTAGTATTTTTGTGTTGCAGAAACATCATATTGAGATAAGGAGAAGTATAAATTATGACACCCCTTTCGTCTATACATACACTGAAAATTAGATACTGTTTGTAACCCTCGCAGTAACATCAATTTATTACCACTAAATCCGAAGTAATTGCTTCCCATAACTATATAATCTCACAATTAGAATTGGCCAAAATCCAACGTCGGCGCAGTAAGGTGATCTAGAATCTCATGAGTGATTGCTGAGTAAATGTAAGGAGGCCGAAATGACTCTAAGATGTTGGAAAACATACGATGAAATATGGGCAATTTAAATCCCGCGCTGAGGTCATAAAATACAGAACTGAAGCTGGAAGAAGCAACTCAATGACCGGGGGGAACCTTGGACGTGCTCTTCTAGAATATAGAAATAAACAAGATTGGGGGGGAAGCCCGGCCGGGCGTGGCTCAGCGGTTGAGCGTCGACCCAGGATCCAGGCGATCGGGGTTCGACTCCCGGTCAGGGCACATGCCCGGGTTGGGGGCTGCAGCTGATCAGTGACTCTCATCATTGATGTTTCTGTCTCTCTCTCCCTCTCCCTTCCTCTCTCTGAAAACAAATGGAGATCCTAGCCCTGGCCCGGTGGCTCAGTTGGCTGGAGCTTCGTCCCATACACCAAAGAGTTGCGGGTTCGATTCCGGTCCGGGCACATACCTGGGTTGCAGGTTCGATCCCCTCCAACTCCCCCAGGTCAGGGCACCTATGGGAGGCAACCAGTGGGTGTTTCTCTCACGGATGTTCCCGCGAGCTACCTAGAGACAGCGACTCCGGGCAGAGCATTTCTCCGGAGATGCGGGAAGTGAAGGAGGGGAGACAGAAGACTCTGCAGGAAGAAAGCTCCTCTGAGTAAGCACAGTGTCTGGCTGTATATACAGTCGGAGGTTTGATAGTTTTTTTTTTTTTTTTTTATCAAATGCTCCCAGATTGCGCAGGAAACTGTTGCGAGGACGAGAGCCCAGCTGCTGCCTCGGGGGAGCAACACGGACTTGGCCGCAGCCGGGGAGCCTGGCGCAGGCGCGGCTGGGTCAGGCTGGGGGACGGGCGAACGCTCTGGGCCCCGCGCCCACAGGACCTCAGTTCACTGAGCCTTTGGTTTGTTACTGACCCAAATACAGCAACAGGGGATGCTCCTTATTTTCGACTTTGCTTTTTATTTCCAGTCCGTCTTTTGTTCCCATGAATCAGGCGCTCACGATGGAATTGGGTGATAGGAAGATGCACACACACACCCCCCAAATAGAATTATTCTGTCCAACAAGAATCTCTTCCTACATAAAGGGTCACCTCATGGTCCTATTGGGGTCGCCCGCCTGACTGTCCGGGTGAGAGAAAAGCAGGTTGAACAAAAGGACTCTGGTCTCAGTCAGGGGCAAACCAAGAGGAAACTCAGGCAGGACCCTGCGGAGGACAATCCAGCTTCCCGGGAGCTCCGCCCGCCCGCAGGGGGCCATTCCTCCCTCCAGGTGCGACCACTGAGTCCCGACGCGGACCCGCAGCTCTTGTCTAGTGTGAGACAAGGAGCTGCTGCTCCTCAGCGCATGTCCGTCCTTGAGATATGAGCCACCATCGCTGCCAGCCGCTGCCCCCGGCCTGCGCTGCGGGTCTCCTTTGTCACCCGCTGAGCTTGTTTTGTTCCTTGGTTTAGTTCAACTTACATCAGATCCGGTTATGTTTCCGCAGCTCCCCCGTGATCTTTCATTCCTTCTAAGCAAACCCCCAGGTGGAAAGAACCGGCTTGACTTCTGCAGGACGTGGGGGACACGTTGAGAAGACTTTAGACAGCTGAGGGGCGAGCCCTAGGGCTCTGCTTAGAGGTCTCCTTCCGAAAAGGCCCCGTGAGTACAGTCGGCAGGCAAGCCTTCTGTGAAGTGGGGGTCGGGGGAAACAAGGGAAGACAGGACTCGCTTCTGTCTGCCCACCTGTGCTCTGTGTCGTCAGCAGTGAACCCCTTCCCGGCGCTCTCCAGGCAAACCCCGCGCATCCTGACTCGATGTCCAACTTAAGGGAGAAAGGACATTAATCCCTATGGAGCGCTTACCAGCGTCAGGCACCGTGTTGAGTCGCTTTCATGGGCTATCTTTAAATCTTCCCCAAATTCCCTTTCAGAGGTGACAAAATAGTAACTCAACATGGCTAGGGTCAGACGTCCCCATTTAGTTGGAAAGTAGAAAATCACAAGAGATCGTCACTCCCGACAGCAGCGGCAAAGGTGAGCACCCTGTGAAAGTTACAGTGCGAGAGGCGAGGTGCGCAGAGAAGGTAAAGGAAGGGAATGTGGGAGCTGCGCCAGCCCCACGCCGAGGGAGCGGCCTTCGGGGCCGGGGGAAGCAGCCAAGCCCTCCAAGGCCACCCGCGGCCGGCGCGGAGCCCCGGGGCACGCTGAGCCTGCACCACCTGCCAGGGTTTTCCGGGGGAGCCTCCCCAGGACCCAGAGCAAAGGCCGAGCAAAGAGCTAAAAGGGATGGCTCCAAGCTCACGGCGACGGCCCCGAGTGCGTGACAGGGCTCGGCAGGGCTACGAGCAGGGAAAGGGAACAGGGAGAGAGGGGTCTCTGGGGCGGTGACAGCCGGGCTCCAGTGCAGAGCGAGCTTTCTGGTGACCTGAGAAGCAGAACTCCAGAGCCCTCGGGAATTTTATTGCACTTAAACCCCAAGTCCTGCTCGAGGGAGAGGCCTAACTGGACTCTCGAATTAGTTGCAGTTGTGTCCCGAAATTTACCCAAACTGTAGCCCCTCCCGGACTCGGGATTATAGGAAGGGCCACGCCTCTCAATAGGGTGGGCATCACTCTCCTCGGTGTCCACTACGCTTTCATACCGATACCCTGAATACAAATGATTAGATGCGCAAAGAAACACAAAAATGTGACGTGTTCGCAGAAGAAACAATGCTCGATAGAAATAAGCCCAAAGAGGCTCCAGAGACTAGAATTAACAAACGAGAACTGTAAGATCACTATTAGAATCATGTTAATGGTTCAGGGGGAGTGGTAACCAATAAGCATGAACAGAGAGGAAATTTTAGCCAAAAAAATTGACAATGCAGAAAAGCGATTAAAGGAGAATCCTACAGCTAAAAAACACAACATTGAGAATGAAGATCAGTTTCGTGTTTGTAAAAGCAGAAAGAATAATTAAAAAGAAACGACCGGTGAACTACAAAAATTATGGTTTTTACACCCGCGAGGAAGTTAAGACACAAAAATGTTAAATGAGCTAAATTTCAGAGCTCGGTAAGTTCTTTGTAAGAGAAGAGAAACGGATAACTGAGCCCGTCCCTAGGTAGGTAAAAAGTAGAGCAGAACGGGTGGGGCGTTTTCTGGAGGTGAGAGTCATTAAATAGAGAGTCATTTTAGTCAGGTCGTCCTGACACCGAAGCCTGAGCTTTTCCTATTACAAAAGCTCTGTGGCTCAAATTACACTCCCATTTCTCACGGCACTTTTGTTCAGTTGCTTCCCACCAGACGCCTCCTAATTTAGGTCACAAAATGCCCATGTCCTTGAAATCAGTCCCATCTTCTGTCATCTCAGGTTGAGGGATCTACACACGGAAACGGCTACGTGCGTGATGTCAAAGCCAACGGGGCGTCCACTAAACGCCAGTGCAGTCGGGCAGGTTGACAGACGCAAACGCAGACGCGGACACAGACGTTCTTTTGAACCTTAGAGCTAACACGTGAGCTGAATTTCCAACGAGTCTTACTGACCCTGGGTCCTCTCATTTTCCCTCCCACAGTTCAACACCTGCTACTCGATTGTACCTCTGAGGCCGTAGAGCAAACGTCTCAAAATCAAATGTCCCCCGTGGCCGGAGCAATGAGTCGTCCCAGCAAATTCTGCTGGGTAGTCAGGTAACGGAGAGTAGTGAGAAACGCAAACAACGCCAGGAGCTTGACGCGACGCCATGCCAGAAAGCACGCAAGTTCCAATACGCTCTTCAGAGTGTCCTGACCAAGGCTTCAGCCAGATGCTTTTCTCACCCTCGCAGTTTGTTCGGCGATGCCTGGGACAACACGCATCGCAAGCTCTCGCTCTGTCGCTTGCTGACCTTGGTGACGCGGACAGGCCCTGTCATTGAACCGCCGTTGGCCTCAGACCCCTTTTTAGTTAAACGGTAATAAAAATACTACCTACTTCACAGGTCATAACAAAGGTCCAATAAGGAGGAAATGCGTGTAAATTCCTCTGAACAGCGCATAGTGAATTCTCAGTAACTATTAGCTGTTACTCATATTAAGGAATCTTCACTAGATTTTTAAAAAGGGTTTATAATTTAGTTTTCAAATTTACTCTCAATAGGAGCAGGAATGGTATCTTTTAAATTAAATGTTTACTGGAAGGCTATTATGAGGCTCTATGCTCGCAGTTATTTGCGCAAGTATCACGTACATGACCATAGCATAATACATTACAGGCACGTGTATATAATATATTAGCAGCAGTGACCTACTGACCTACTGATGACTCGTGGCTGGTCCATTACTCAATAGTGGCATCTATATCTCTTCCACCGGAGTCATGGAGAGCCTGTAATTTCTATATTTTCAGAATTATTTTCCTTTCAAAAATGTGCTGCTCTGAATATATTCCCTTGGGACGTCATTTTAAAAATTCTTGATCATTTGCAGACCTTTATTTTTAAAAAATCTGTAAATATTTAATAAGGAAACAATTAAATGCAATGATGGCAAGGTGTCTTCTGGAAGTGACCGTTGAAATTATGGCTCATTTTACTTGTTACTTTATCTACTGGTCATCTTACTAAATTGCTATTGACGGGGTAAACCAGTTGGCTGCTGTTTCTACTGCTAACAACCTATTTATATGCACTGTATAAATGTTTCATGGGTAGATTTCCCATCATATTTCGACTTAGAGCAAAATAAAGATATTACTTGAAGGATATCTCCTCCTGTGGTCACAGTCTCCTGATGACTTTTAAAATAAGGAATTTATTCAAATCCTCAAAACATCATGAAATGTTATTTCTTTTCCTGAAATATCTACTGATAACTTATATACCAATTTCTCTATGCAAAGCTTTAATATATGTGCTATGGTCTCATATAATATTAATAATGTTATTAATTTATAATAAATAATACTAACTTATTCAATAAATATTTATTAATGCGCTTTCTGTGCCAGACCCTAATACTACAATGGTAAACAAGACTGACATGGCCCTGATTGTGACGTTACTATCTAATGCGGAAGACATTCATTAAAAAAAAGAAATACAGTGATGAATTACACTAAAAGATTTATTTACTTTTCATTGTAATAACTATTACAAAGCAAAAGCGATTGCACATTTGCATTTATTCTTTATTGAGCACATATTAAAAACAATGTTATATATCAGGAAATATGCAGGGTAATAAAACCCATGAATATCACAGTATCACAGTCCCTTTATCAAAGAAGCCTAACTCCGTAGGTCTAGGAAGAGAGCGAAACACGTGCACAGAACAAGCTGGCGAGGGAGGCGATGGAGACAGACAGGCAGGAATTCAAAACGCGGAGGAGAGACCGAGGCTCCACCCGGGCAGGAAACCGAGTCCACGGGAAACCGAGGACTCCGGGGAACACAGAGGTGGGCAAAGAGAATATAAGTAGAGGATACATTTTTGGTTAAAAAAAGTCAGTGGAACACACTTCTCGTTTAAAATAAAATAAAAACAAAACACCACAAAATGATTTCCCAGATTTTTAATTGGGGAAAGTTAACATATTCATTAAAACAATGTGGGGAAAAGGGCAAGTTAGGGAAATAACCTAGTGAAATAAGGCAAGGATCTATACTGAGTATTTTGCTATCCACACATATATCTGAAGCTAAATTTGTATACGTTTAAAATAAAGGAAAACTAAGTAGCAATGAGAATTTAAATATATTTTGACCCTAATTCTATTCTTTTTATTTTTCTGCCCAGGAATCTTTAAGACAAGTAAATAGCTCCAATAGTATGCCCAGGCTGCCCATATGGAGATAATTTACTATAATATCGGTCTTTGTCACTCTGAAAGCCACACAAAGAACTGAAAACATATTCTGCGTTTCCAGCTGGGTTTTTCATTGGGTTCTGGGTTCTGCGTTTATTGGAAAGTGGGTTCGTTTTCCACGGTAATTTTCCCCTGTGGGGAAATACAGAAATGGATGTTTGTGGACCCGCACGGACTCTTCTACTGACCTCTGCCTCTCCCCGATTCCCCTGCTCCGCCCCTCCGCCCCCACCCACAGGCGACCCACATAATCTGCGCCTTTGTTACGGAAAAGACTGCGGGGTTCCTGGAGCCCTAACCGCCTATTCAAAACATCCCCGGGCAGGAGAGGGGGCTAGAAACCAATGCCTGCCCCCGCCAATGCCTTTAAGAGACGGGCTGAGGGGAAAGGAGAGCCGTTGGCATCGGTGTCTGAAAACCCAGGCAGCAGCTGAGTCATCTGAGCGAAATTTGGGAAATGGCAATTTTTTGGAAGTGCGGCTTCCTGCAACATAGACGTCCTGGTGGCAAATACTGCGACAGGAGGCGGCGGGACGCCTGCCAACGCGACGGACGCCTTCACAGCCACCTCTGGAGGGAAGGGCCAGCCAGGCGCCTCTTTTCGCCTTGAAGCTACAGGACTATGGGCCGTTCCCAAAACCGGGTCCAAGGCCCTACTCCCCGCCGCTGCTTCCCGCGGACCTGGGCCTCTGGAAGGTCGCAGGGTGGGGCGCAGGTGGCACTTAAGCCGGTCCTGGCTGGAAGTTTTTGTACTAAACCAGATCTCTCTGAGGACAGAAAAGGCCACAGCTGACGAAAGCTCGCGCGGTTCCCGCCAGAAGGCCGAGCAGCGTCTCTAAAGGCAGGGATTCGAGAAGGAAGGAGCGACAACTGGGAGACGGCCACACTCAGAAATCTGGACACCTGCCTGAGCAGCCTCGGGCGACGGGTGCAGCGCCCGGGTGCCCAGGGCTGTGTCAGCAACTCAGGGCGGGGCCACCCGCTGTGACTCAAAAGCACGAGTTGGGGAGCCCGTCTGTCCCTCTGCTTGGGGGGCAGATACCAGCCTCGTTTTTGTAAATAACAGGAACTGCGGCACCCCCGTGGCAAGGCTCCTACGAAACCAGCCGGGGGGCACTGGAGGCCAACAGGCGGGTCCTTGTTGCCAGGGGAGTGTTTGCTCCCGCAGAGCCTCGCATGAGCCCCCGCAGTTTGTGGCTGGCTCCTCCGGACACCAGTGTTTCACCCCTTCATACCTTGAAGGGCTCTGAGAACCTGTTCAACACTGCAGCACATTTAAGCATATTCAGGGTTATCCATTGTTCCAGGCTAGTTGCTAAATCAAACTTATTTTAAAATGAATCAGTGACACACAAAAAGCACGTTATCACCTCCTACTAACTGCCACTGCCGCCTTTCTTTCCTCCAGGGGAGGTGTTTTACTGGCCATGTGGCACCTTGGGATCGCCTGACAATGGAAGAGACTCGTAGAAACTACTTGTGAAGTCCTGGAAAACGTGTGTTCTGTTGTGACTTACGAACTAAATGGATTTCGGCTTTTCTGCGGAGCCGCTTTTTCATTTTTTAGAGCACTACAGTGTTTTACCTAATTAATTTTGTAATGGGAGTCATCAATAATGAAATGTATCTGCTGCGTTGGGTGAAATGAGACGTGATGCCAACGTGGAAATATTAATGGGTTTTCTTTACATTTAGGATTTCTTCCCACGCGTGTGACAATCCCTGGATACGTAATAAAGCCGCTGCCCTGAATTAATACCCTTTTCCACAAGAGGGCTCCCGAGCGGCAAAGGCACTGTCAGAGCAGTGAGTGCCCACATCTATCGGGAAACACCAGAAAGGCAGAATTTTTAAATATTTCCCTGAGAATTTACTAATTTTTTTTTAATTACTTTGAACTTAAACCAGTATTTCCACTAACTAGAGTTAGCTGGTGGCAAGAGAAGCGAAAGTGTGCCTCACGCTCCCTGTCTCGAACTGACTCTGTGGCTCCCCTTGTACACTGACTTTTGTGGAACGTTTCAGAGCATGTCGCCCGGGGTAAAGCCTGGGCGTAAGGCCGAGCGGGGTAAGGCAGGCCGAGAAAGACAAGCACTGCGTGAACTCACTTATCACATGTGCAATTTTTAAAAGCCAGATCCATAAAAACAGAGAAGAACCGTGGTTGCCAGGGGCTGGGGCTGGGGCTGGGGGAGATGGTTTTAAGGGTACAGACTTCAGCCAGTGGGTAGGTGAGCCTTGGAGGCCTGCTGCCCAGCACAGCGATCGTAGACACGAATGCCGCACGGCAAGCTTCAAAGATGCCAAGAGACTAGATCTTAACTGTTCCCGCCACAGAAAAGCAATGACTGTGTGACAAGGTAGCGGTAACTCTACGGTGGTAATCTTGTTGCAACATATAAATATCAAATCAACGCATCGTGCACCCTAAGCATACACAGTTACATGTCCACAAAAGTAAATATAAATATGCCACTGTGAGCAAATATTGGACTTAATTATAATTAAAAATTAAGCCAGGGGTGGTGGTTTTTTCCAGCACTAGAGGCACCACAGTGAACAAAAGCGGGTGTGGCCAGGGCCTCGGAAGGCCTTCCAGGCCACGGTGGGCGGAGGCAGAGATGAGTGACAGCTGCCCGGAGACCACGGGGTCTCCGCAGAGAAAAGCGCGGGGACAGGAGTGTTACCCCATCAGAGGGCAGCAGGAAGGGCCCACCGCGACTTCTGAACCCAGAGCCCAGCCGCGTGTCGGTGGCCTCCGGGTGAAACGGGGGGGGGGCATCGCTCCCCCAGGCTGGGGGAACCACGTGCGCCAGGGCCGTGCGGGGACAGCCCCTCCATGCGCCCAGCAGCAGCAGCTAGAAGGCCCGCGGAATAAAGAGAGAAAGGAGGCGCCCGGGTCTGGGGGAGGCTGCACGGTAGCGGGGGGGGGGGGGGGGGTCAGCTGGCTTATTTGGTGAGCGTTTACCGGGAACCGGCCACGTCCCTGCTAAGGCCACAGGTGCAGAGAAGCCGCAAAGCTGCGAGCACTTTTCTCCCGAGGAACTACTTAGTCTGGCGGAAGGTGACACATTGCAGACGCCGAGAATGGATACAATGTAATCTCTAGCGGGAGCGCGGGGGGGAGCGGGGACCGACGAGTCCTATCAAAGGCAGGCGTCGGGGGCTCGGGAGGCGCTGACCTTGGAGCCGAGCCGCGAGCGCGCTCCCGGCAGCGGCCTGGGGGAGGCGCGGGCGTCGCACAGCGGCCCCCAACCTGCTCCGTCAGAGCTCCCCGAAAAGGCCGCGCATGGGCGTCGTTACCCCCCTTCGCCGCTGGGCGGCAGGCGTCCCCAGCTCCAGCGGGAGCCTCTGCGGAGCCTGAGCCCGTGGGCGCCTTTCCGGGGGGCACCTACCCCCCCCCCGGCCGCGGGTCCTCAACAGAATTTTCTAAAACGTCCCCGTGTCGTCGCGTCGCGCACCCTCGCTGTGCGTGTGAAATGAAACAGGGCCGGGAACAAAGCGGCCTTAGAAATGGGACCGGGCGTCGTCAGCGGGCGCGAAAGCCCAGCTCCTTCCCACGGAGGCGCCTCCGCTCGCCCGGCGGGGGTGGAGCAGCCCCGCCCCGCGCCCGCCCCGCGCCCCGCGCCGCCGTCGCCATGACTACCTCCTGGTCCCGCGGTTACAGCTGCAGCCTCGTTTTGACAGGAAAGGGAAAAAAAATAAAAATAAAAAATCGGAGCCCTGGCTGGCATTCATTCCGTAGAGGGGTTAGAGAAATAAAACGGATTCTCATCAGAGAGCCTGATTTGGGGCGGGGGGGGGGGGGGGGGGGAGACGAGAAACGCTCACGTGAGCAGCCCTAGCTCCACTAGCAAACAAAAATTTGGGTGGTTTTTTTGGGGGGGGGTTGGCATTTGAGGCCGTGTGGTCCTCGTTGCTTTGACAACAGCTCTCCCGTGCCAGGTGCAAGCCCTGCCTCGCCCCCTCAGGCTGCGTGGAGGGGGGTCCCCGCGCCTTCCCTGAGCAATTGAGTCTCCGCCAGGGGGACGGGGAGCGCTGGGCCCCCGGGGGGCTTCCTCGGCCCGGAATGACCCCCTCTCCTCCCCGGGGGACATTCCCGGTTTCCAGTTGTCAGCGAGGACACCTGTCGGGCTCTGGCTCCCTCTGCCCCAAGGGGATTGTTCAGAATCTCTGAAGGGCTCCAAGGAAATGTTTGAAGGGTTAAACAATGACATTTGCAGAGAAAGTTTAGCGGAACAGGAGTGTGGTACCTGCAGAGCAAATGACGGATGAAGGGTTTTAGGGTTTAAGGACTTTACCAGGAGACTGACCACTTACCACAGACTGACCAGCGCTGTCATCAAACCCGCCTGCCTGGCCGCCCGGGTCTTGCTGGCCTTGCCCCCCGATAAAGGAGCACCGCTCTCCATTCCCCAGGCCCCCGGGCAGCGTGGGGGGTCTTCCTGCTGCATGTGGAAATGCCTTTGTGTTAAAATCCATGCTTTTTTCCCCTCAATCCTCACCCGAGGATATTTTTTCTATTGCTTTTCAGAGAGAGAGAGAGAAAAACATCGACACATCGATGCCTCCCGCAAGCGCCCCCCGGGGCCAGGGCTCGAGCCTGCAACGGAGGTACGTGCCCTTGACCAGAAATCGAACCTGGGACCCTTCACTCCAAGGGCCGACGCTCTAGCTACTGAGCCAAACGGGCCGGGGCACCACCGATGCCCTTCGAGTGCATTCCACCAGCGGCCTTTCACAAGGTGCTGTGTCCGGCCCTTGCTTCGGGGAAGACACATGTATCCCGGGAAGAATGTTTATCAAACTAGGCAACTGAAACTGCAAACTATCTCTACACTCGGCCTGGGGAGTCTAAAATAGGCGTCTGTGCCCTTCGCTGATTGGCACAGGAGCGTCGGTGCCCTCGCCCTCCCCGGGCCTTCCCAGGTCGCTGTGACACTAGCAGGGCGTGGTTCCCTAGCAGTGGGAGCGCTGCGATCAGGGGCGTTCAGAGGACCCTTGGTGAGTATTTTTTGTCCTAACGCAGAGCAGTTGCTGCTCCACCTGGGCTGTGCAAGCCCACCTGGACCTCCTAGCTATTCGGAGCCGCGTCTCTTTACAGGAAGGGCTGGGCCGGTGACCTGCTTCTTGTAGTCGACCAGCATTTACTGGGCGAAGCAGCGTTTCAGGAACTTTACTGGTCATTCGTGAGGGACAGGAGTGTGGAAAACACAGGTGCTTTCCTAGGAAACTTAAAATCCATCTGGAGAAACAGAACATAGACAGGACCTCGGGTGTCAGGCATACGCCACATTTTACCTCTTGTCTGGGAGTGACCGGAGTATCGCTCCATTGCTTTAAATGAATTGCTAACTACACTTTAATAGGTAGGTCATCAAATACAGAAGAAGACGGGGGGGCGTGTACAAAGGCCCTGAGTCACAAAAACTCCTCCTTAACAACACAAGTCTAGGGGCCTCGATTAAAGGGCACCGTTGGTATTGAGGGGAGAGAATTAATACCTGAAAGGGAACAAATACAAAAAAATTTTTTCATGGACCCTATAAATGACTAAGAATTAAAGTGATTCACGGCCAGGAAATTAATGTAAAGAATATACCTACGTTTTCTGACGCCCAACCTAAAATAATCTGGAAACATAATATTGTCTTTTAAGGCTATTGGTAACCAAATACCTGCTCCCTGCTTGAAGCTTTCGCTACGCGAACCGGATACGTGATAGCATGGCGCAGTGAGGCCCCAGCCCTTTTACACGAACGTGTGTTTATTTCTTACTAAGAAATTCCAGCCAGTGCCGAGTGTGGCCTTTCAGAGTGGCTGCCCCCTAAGAGCAGCTTCTCCTGCCCAGGTGGGCTCTGCACCCCGCCGCTTACAGTAATTCCACCAGCTGCCACTCACCGTCACCTGACCCGTGGAAAATCAAGATTCAGGGGTGGCGACAGCCAAACCAGTCGGGCGGATCTGAGCCGAGGGGGGAAACCTGACCTTGTCCCACGATACACACACCGCCTATTATCACTCGCTCCGGGTTAAACGCGTTTAACTGCGCAGCCAGCCGCTGGGTGGTGCGGGGTGGTGCGGGGTCACGGAGATGGTTAGGCCGGGGGTGAGGCGGCCCCTGCTCCCATGTCGAATGACAGCCGGGCCTGTTCTCACAAATGGGCCGAAAAATAATAGAACCCAGTCTAGTAAGTGATGATTTAAAAACCTGTTGACTCAGATGTTTGATTAAATGGAGTTTAAAATGAACCAGTTAGGCCCGGCCGGGCATGGCCCAGCAGTTGAGCATCGACCTGGGATCCAGGCGATCGGGGTTCGAGTCCCGGTCAGGGCACATGCCCGGGTTGCGGGCTCCATCCCCAATGACACTCTCATCATTGACGTTTTTGTCTGTCTGTCTGTCTCTCTCCTTTCCTCTCTCTGAAATCAATAAAGATATATTTAAAAAAAAAACAGAAGTATAATTTTGGGGGGGGGGAGACAGCAAAACTTTTTATAGAAACACCTTGAGAAAGTAACCACATCTCGTCCCTTTGAAATAAAATCATAATAACAATGGACAAGGGCGCTCTCATCTTCCGAAGACAGATAGGCCTCCGGCCAGCTGGGTGATGCAGGATCATGTTTCTCGAGGGCCTGGGAGCCACCTTTGCGACGTTAACATCAAGGGGGCCGGCACCCAGCTTCCAGGTTCCTGCGGGAGGGCAGGGGCCTAACTTCAGGGGGCACCTTGCTCCAAGTTGCAAAACTATCCACACGCATGAAAACACAAGGCGTTTGTTTTTCCTCTGGGGAAAGCCAATTCGCTAGCACAGAGGGTCGCCCCATCACCAGGAGAATGCAGGATGAACCGTCCGTGACAAGTGGAGCCGCCCAGTCCTCTAACTGGAGGACTAGTTAGTGTTTGTTTACCTTGGAGACCTGTTGACTGTTTCCTTTGCTGTGTGGAAGCTTTTTAGTCTGATGTAGTCCCGCTTGTCGATTTTCACTCTTGAGGCTTGTGTTTTGGTGTCATAGCTAAGGAATTCCTGCCAGCGACTACATCAATGAGCGGGACAACAGGCCGGGCCTTCCTCGCCCTCTCTCTCTCTTTCCCTCCCTTTCTCTCTAAAATCAATCCATCCATAGAAAACATTTTTAAAAAATTGCCTGCTTCCCCGTAGTCTACACACAAAGAATCTTTATTCCATCGCAGATGGCCATGCCCTGCGCCAGTAGGTGAGACCGTGATGATTTCCCAGCGTCGCTCGGAAGGGAAACGGAGGCCCTGCTCCTCAGGTCCTGGGAAGGGAAGAGCCTGGGGCGGCGCTCGGAGCTCTCGTCTGTGACGCCGGCCCGTGCCCACAGCTTCCGCCGCCTTGAGGGAATCATCGTCAACCACGGACCTGCGTGTGTCAGGGAGAGACGGCCAGAGCCAACCCCTCTATGGCCAAGTCCGATGAGGAAGGGACACCGAGTGACAAATAGTGACACGGGGGGACCACGGCTGCAGTCAGGGGCGTTGCCTCTCCTCCTGTCCCCTGCGCAGGTGAACAAAGCAGTCCTGACTCTTCAGCTGCTCTGTCCAAAGAGCTCAGGGCGCAGGAGCCCGTGGCGTGCTCAGCACCAGCGAGGACGAGGGAGGCGTCACTTACAGAAACACCGTCACCCGTCTGCTTCTCAAACCTGGAGGGTTTGTCGGACTCAGGAAGCTATGACGGTAAATACTGTAAAATCAAACCAGCGCTTGTTCATGTTCGCAGCAAACTGAAACCTATTCGTGAAGGGACTTTCTAGCTGCTAAAAAAAAAATCACTGGATACGTGATTGAGTTTCTTACGACGCCGAGATAAGCTCTGACTTCCCAGTTTCTCACAAGAAAGGCCTCGGAGGAAACACCGACCGCCGCACCCGAAACCCCCCCACTTGCTCCGCGCATCATTTCAGCTGCCTCGCTATTTCCAAAGTTCCCGTTAGGATGATCTATGTCCCCAGGAGGCGGCTTTTGCGGTTTGCAGCTCTTTAAGAAGCCTAAGTGATGCTGAGGAAACACGGAGCTTATCTGGCCCGTGGGGTCGTCTCTCCGACGCGGGTTTGGTCGGCCGCCCCCCGCCGCCCGGGGACTTGACCGGGACGCAGCAGCTCGCAGCTCTCGGTCAGCGAGGGGGAGCCAAGCGGCGGTGACGACTCGTACGAGCCGGGGCCACGGATCCCCGTGGCAGGAACCAGCCCGTGGGGGGCTCGAGAGAAAGGCACTGGCGTCTCTGAGGGGACATCTGAATAGCAGTTTCCGTGCGCAGCTCAGAAGCGCCCGCTCTCGCATTTTCCCAGCCGTCTCACGCGGCTCGCAGCCAGCTCCGTAGGCCGGACGAGCCACGGCGGCCTGCTTACAGGGGACAGCAGTGGAGCAAGTGCGTCCGTCCAGGGCTGTCGCTCAACAAGCGCCGGCACCGTGTCCCCGGCCATTACCTCTGCGGGGGGTGTACACTTCCCACGGCCTCCGGTTTGCTGGTGAAGACACTAGGGCCCCGAGAGGCTGCCGGCGCAGCAGGGGCCCACGTGTGTCCTCGTCACGGCTCCCAAAGGTGGGCCGTCGCCTCCTCGGGGGTTCTTTGCAGGGCGACGGGGATGTTGCCCAGTAGTTTAGGTAACTTCAGCTCTCTTTGGAATTCTCCAGCGGAGGAAACGTTATCAGAAATTCCAACACGCGGTCCACGGGCCCGCGGCAGGATGAACGAACCACTCCAAGTGCGGACCCCGCGTTTCTTAGGCGTCAACGCTTAGACCTCCTCTTGGTGGCCAGCGAGGCTCCGCTAATCTCAGGACTTGGTGTGATATTTATGTACCTTCTGGGTCTCTATGAAATTTCCTGAATTTCCTTTGACTGCTTCTTTATCTTTACTACTGATAAGTAACCACCTCTCCACAAAACACACGCACACACCCAGACCAAGAGAAGGCTCAGGTTTCCGAATCCCGAGTTCATTTCTAGGACACCTGTGCCCCCGTTGCCCCTTTGCCATCTCGATCAGAACGTGACCCATTCCAAGTGCCGGCCAACTTTCCAACTCCATTGAGTCACATTTTGAGCCTCATTACGGGCCCTTAAATGATTCACTTCACTTCCCACTCTGAAATATAAGCTTTTAAAAACTCAAGGCCCACTATAAATAGAACGGCTCTGAACCTCCACGTGGCGCATAATTAAAGGGTGCCCACCGGAGAGCTCAGCGGCTGCCTAACTCTCCAGGGCCCGACGGAGCCACCGGGAAATTCAGAAAACACGCTGCGCTCGTTGTGGGCCCCATCCCTCGGGGCGGGGAGCCACAGGCCTCGTGGACCAGGGTGTGGTGGATAAGCCACCTTGGGAGGTGGGGCCCACACCAAACGGGTTCCTTCTGCCACCCAGGAGCGTGGAGACATCGATCCCTGCATCCTGGCTGCGCAGCGGCCCCTCCCCACGAGCAGGGCGACCTGTGCTCCTGTTGCCATAAGAGCCCACGCTCCCGGCGATAAGCATCGGCCAAGTCTACGGCACAGGCTCGCGGAAGCGGAGCTTCCTCATGGGCAGCGGTCCGTGGGCGCGCGCTTGGGTTTTTCTGCCCTTGGCGAGCGTGACCCACGGGCACCGGAGCGGGGCAGGTAACAGAGAGAAGGGAAAGACGTCTTAAGTCTCTTACCTGCGGCTGAGCCTGCAGCTCCCCTTGCCTCTGCCAGGGCCAGCCCGGTCACCCCAGGAGGCTGCCAGCGCGGTGCCATCAATATTTGAAGGGGTGAGGGACGGGGGAGGAGGCAGGAGGGGTCCGAGGCGTCGTCTCCGTTTCCCGGGGAGGCTGAGGGTATCTCCTTTCCCTCCCTGATGACTCATCGCTTCCGAGCCCTGAGGCCTGAACACCGGGCCTCCGAGGGGCCTTCTCCACTAAGGTTAAGAATTTAAAGAGAAAAAGGAAAGAACGGGAAACACGGGTAGGGATGGTCACTTAGCTCTGTGGACACGGCCGAACGGCCGGTGCGGGGTCCTGGAGGCCCCCGGCCAGCTTTGGGGAAGGAACCGGTTACAGGAGCGCGTCCCTGTAGCGCCGAGAGGGAATTTCGGGGCCTCCTAACTGCCTCCTGCTTCCCGTGGGAGGTCTCCACAGCTTTTCAGACAAGTGACACTCCATCCGCTCCTTGTAGGGCTCTCGCCGCGAGGGGCTCACTCACCGGAAAAGCTGTCCATCGGGCGATGCCCAGATTTAGCAAGTCCTTTCGTCTTCGCAGGCACCGTCTTTTCAGCCCGTGCCCAAGGATGCGTTTACGGCCTGAGAGGGAGGGAGAGACCTGTGAGAGGGAAGCGTCGGTTGGCTGCCTCCCCTGTGCGCCAACCGGGGGTCAAACCTGCAACCTAGGGACGTGCCCGACCCCGAATCAGAGCCGCAGCCTTCGGGGCGCGGGGGGCGCTCAGCCAGCTGGGCCACCGCCGCCCGGGCTAGAGAGATCTTTCTTCTTTCGAACAGAGAACTGCTACGGAAAAGTCTCCTTCCGAGGGTCTCACTTCTACAGACACAAAGGAAAACCAGAGAAAAAACAACACGGAACAAGGGCGGGAGAGAGGGAGGGCGCAGTGGGACATCGCAGGGTCACGAAACGAGTGTAGAAAGGGGGAAACGAATGGCTATTAAACAGGGATGAGCACTGGAAATAAAGGGAAGATCTGATAAGGAACCCAGCACAGAGGGAAGAGACACGGGAGCGGGTTTTGTCGTCTGATGAATTCCGTCTCCTCGGCATTCCTCCCGCAGCGGGCCTTCGCCGGTCGGGGGGACGGCGGCGGCCTCCTCGCCGAGTGTGCTCCTATTCTGAAAAGTGTTGTTTTTCCTCTAATGTTCCAAACACGGCCATAATCTCTGCGATCGGCTTCTGATTTCAGAATGATCAGGCGAAATCTGCGGCTCCTGGGCCTAACACGGTCGTTACTCGGCTGGAGATACAGTAATTGCTGTTTTTTCGCTGTTGTTTTTCAAGTGTTCGTGATTTCTGTGCTATAAATAAACTGAATGTTCTCTGCTCATAAACAACTTCCATCTGGGTCCAAAATTAAAACGGTTTTGGCTTGATATGTGTTTATGCGTTGCCAGTATCTGAAATCCATTAAAAGGAGAGGTTTCATCGACTATTAACTTGTCCCTGAATTTTCAAATAATTTCAGGATGCCCCGTTTCCTTAGTGCAAAGGTATCTTTATAGGAACGATTTGTTTTTCATTTCTTTCCCACACAACGGAAAGGATGCCGTTCGTCGTTGTTATCACCGTGGAGAAAACCGTCTCCCATAAAACGCACTAGATGAAAACGGTGAAGACAAAAGCTGCGTTAAGGAGATTACCGCCCACTTGCGGGGCCTGGTTTCTCTATTTGTCAGGAACCTCTGAGTTAGAGAAACATTCGAGAGCTAGTACTGCCAACGGAAATACGAATGTTCCCAAAATTATGTTATTGAAAATAAATGCTTTGTAATAAAAGCCGGGCAAATTTTACATAAAACCCTCCCTAATCAGCTCGTACAGACTCTTCAACATGAAAATTACAGGGAAAGCTCCACGTGGTTGCATCGTTTGGATGTTAATTGAATGAGAAAATGTCCCCTGTGGTCTTTTACACTTACACATATTTCATTGTTACTTTTAAATTTTACAGTTCTTCATGAAAAATAGCAGCATGTTGAGAAATTAAAAAAAAAAATTATTATTATTATTTCATTTTTGAATGTTGGAGGACAGGTTTGAAACCCAAGAAGGCAAAAACAATTTCCCTCCCCCCCACCAAACCAAAATAAAAAGCAATGAGGTTTCCTTGTTTCGAGAGATGTAACCAACCCACACGAATGCTGACAGGAAATGAGTATTGTCATCAGACAGAGCTGTTCACAGGCTGTGATAATTTTTTAAGACAGTTCCTAAGATCTTATCCATGTGAGTGGCTGAAATTTTTCAAGTTAAAGAATATCCACTATGGAAAACTACCATTTTCAATAACAAGGTCTGAAAAAAAGTAAAAGTCAACACTCCTGCACCCCAGAACTCAGCCTGTTTGCCTCTCGCTGCATTCAGACGTCTGCCACCTAATCGGGGGTCTTGTTTACCGCGTGGACCAGGGTCGGTAGAGACACTAGATTAACCCACGTCGACAGGGATGCCTGGTAATCTTTTCTTCTTTCCATACATGATTTTCTCTGAGAGTAGAGCTGAGTTATGTTGAAGAACAGGCCTCTCCATCTTTAACTCTCTCAGTTTCCTACCTGTGACACTCTTTCCAAATTGTACAAAATAATTTCTGCAGACTTGGCTTTGCAGCCACGATCCACTTACTCCGTGACCCCGCCCAGCCACTCACGCTCTCCAGCTTCCTTCTCTGGTCCTAAGGGAGACCTTGCTAGGATCCCACGTTAGGCTAGAATCCTCAAGAGTCTCTCTAGGCCTCTTACCATGTGGTATCTTGAAGTCTGTCTATGTCTACAATTACTAATGCATGGACTCGGCTTGAAACCAGAAATGTTTCTCTGATTCTCTGACCCAGAGGATGGCACCCGATGCAGGCGGTGCCCACCCGCGGCCCATCACTTAGCCCGTGGGCCCAGTGGGCAAGCAGGCTACCCACCCGGTCCCACGCGTCAGGAGTCCCTCAAGGAGGTCTTGTCTAGTGGCATCTCTTTATCCCAATTCCCATGACAGAGCAATAGGTTTGAATCCAACAGAAAAGCAAGTGATTTCTTACTAACCTTGAGATGAACATCAAGTTCACGACATCCGGATACAAAGCTAATTTCTAAACACAGTTGATATAAAAGCTGTAGCTGAGAATCTACAGTCGTGGGGCAGTGTCCGCGCTCTATCGCTGAATGAACAGAGCTGCATACAAAGCCCCATATAGATAATATTTAGGAGGAAGCTGTGCACATACAGGTTCACAGTCGCAAGTATTTGAAACAGTTCCTTCTTGTATCATTATTTACTGATTATTGCGTTACTTTCTACAGGAACAACTGCAAACCTACCCTTGCCCACCCTGTAATTTAAATACGTGAGACCACGTGGTACCGGAAGGACTTGTCAAATGGCTGATCTCTTAGCAACAAGGGTAAAGGTATTTTTCCTTTGTGATTGCCTGTGTTTTCAGGCAGTCTTTGCTATTACGTTGAGGATTTTGTATCAGAATGTTTTATCCATAAATAATGCAATAGAATTAAATAACCCAAGGGTGGAATCATGTTCAAGAGAAGCCTTTCTATCTGCATGTGGGCGATGGTTACAAAAAAAAAAAAAAAATAGTCCCCTGACACTTTCAGACTCACAATTTCATTTGGTGTTGGAATTTTTATCATTAAAAAATAAAAGCATCTGGAAGAGACACATTTGCCTTCGTTGTGTGAGAAAGACAGTGTCTCTAAAACCTATTTTAGGCAAAATAAAGGCATGTCCTGTTCTGTTGGCGACCCTTGCTGGTGGGCCCTGTGATGAAACAGAACCGTGAAGGCGCACCGCCTCCCGCGGCCCCCCCGGCTCGCCGTGGCTCGGCACAGCCGGTGGACCGGCTGCAGACACGCACGCCTCCCGCTCAGGGCTGGCGCCCGCCGCTCCTCAGGCACGATTTCCCTGAGACTGCACCCGAGCCAGGGCCGCGGTGGGTCAACCACTGGAGCAAATGCCATGGCCGGAAACCAGCCTCCTGAAACGGAGCCGGGTTCCCAGGGGGCCGGTTTGGGTCAACTTGGACCCTCCGTGTATTTCCTACCATTAAGAACTCGATGAAACAAACCATCATTGCTTTGCAGGAAAGGAATTTGCTTAAAAAGCTGTTTGAAAATCTCAGCATCACCAGAGAAGCTGAAAAATGGGCCTGGGGAAGAAGGAAAGAAAGATCTGACAGCCAGAGTCCCAGCAAAGTCACTGCAGCTGGAAAGCTTCTGCTGGGTAATGAATCCTCCCAAAATTTAGCAGGACCGTTCGTTTGGCGTACAGTTCCGCGGTCTGACGGCTCGGGCCAGGCTCCCTCAGGGTTCTGCCCTCGGTGCCAGGGAGCTCGGGGCTCTGCTCCTGGACTTCAGCTGACACGGCGGGGCTGTGAGTCTCATCAGCCAGGTGGCTCACTCCGGCCCGTCGACACGGCTGCTCCACGGGGTTCCAAGAGCATGAGAAATGTGCCATCGTTTTGATTTTACAAAGGACAGATACAGTTTTTCACCCACCTTGACTCTGGTTGTGGTGTATCAGATCCCAAAATGCGACCTAAGATGCAGTATGTTCAATTTAAACAACTGGCTTTAGTTAATCACGATCAATTAACCCCCCCTGGTTGGAGATACACTGTTCGATTTTGTAATTGTCAAGGTAATAAATTTGAACCGTAAAAAATATTAAGCAATTTATGTGTAATTACTCTTGCGTCCATTTCTCTGTTCATTTGTTTCATATTGTAAAGTAGTTTGGCCTTTAAAATAGATTTGGCACAAACATATAAGTTTTCACTTAACGTTAATGAGCAAACTCCAAAAATAAATGATTCTAATTTTATAGAGTTCCTTTTACTCCTGTATTGGATAAATTTCACTTGAATCGAACCGGCAACCTTTTGGTGTATGGTACGAGGCTCCAACCAACTGAGCCACCCGTCCAGGGCTCAATATATGTACTTTTAAGAATTGTGTTGCTGTGATGGCAATGAGTAACTGGTCAACAGTGGGAAACATTGTTATTTTCATTAAATCTAGTCATTTTCCTTTCTAATCAAGGCAACAGTTGGTGTCAGTGTTCGGATGACATCGAGACCAAGCTTCCATCTGTTTTCCCTGAAATATTGGTTAATTTGCTCTAATTTACATGCCCCTTTAAATAACTCCTAAAGAACTTAGCACAGATTGAACAAATTAAAGATATTTGTGTAATGTGGCTCTTGCCATTTTATGACATTTCAAAGTTTAAAATTTTCTCGGAATAACATTTGCAAAGGCAAACTGGTGTCTGAAATTTAAACACAGAATTAAAAATATTACTCTACTGCATTTTGTGGCATATTAGGGGATATTTTTAATGTCTGTCAAATCTTCTATAAAAATAAACTGTAGGGCCCTGGTTGGTGTGGTTCAGTTGGTTGAGCGTCAACCCATGAACCAAGAGGTCACCGGTTTGATTCCCAGTCAGGGCACATGCCCACGTTGCTGGCTCGATCCCCAGCAGGGGGCGAGCAAGAGGCAGCCAACTGATGTTTCTCTCTCATCGATATTTCTCTCTCCCTCTCCCTGCCTCTCTCTCTAAAATCAATAAAGACACACAAAAATAAAATAAACTGTAGGCTCTCTTTTGTGTTCCTGCTATTCCTATGTGCCTGAAGTCATGTGAGAAAAATCACTGTCCCTAGCATGTAACATTAAAGAGTCGAGCTCTACATATCAGAGTGGGGCAGAGTGCTATTTGAGAACTCAGCCACGAGACTGGTTGGTGAGAAACAGTACAGAGGGGAAAAGTGGTCCATTGTGGAGACAGTAAGAGCAACTACATGAGTCCATGCACAGACCCAAACTGGGACCTAGTGAGAACTGGGATGGATGGAATAAAGGGACAGTGGAAAAGCTATTGAATATCGAGGTCAGCTAAGTCTTCTGCAAGGGGCCTGAGAGTAAATATTTTAGGTTCTGTGAGCCATACACTCTTTGTCACAACTACTCACTGCCACTGTTGCGTCCAAGCAGCCCCAGGTGACTCAGGCACAATGCCCAGCCAGGACTATGGCCAAAAGGGCCCCCACCTCAGTCAAATACCCCTCCAGAACTGGTCCTTCCTAACACCTCTTAAGCCCTGTTATTATGGGTCAAGGTCACCAAACCAGAAACCTTTTCCTCTTGTGAGTCCTTATGTCTCTTCCTGCCAGGAGACCTTCTGTCAAGGACCACCCTAGGTCTCCTTGAGAGACTCCCCTAACTTTCATCCAGTAAAACAGGGGTCAGAGTTGTGGTCTCTTTCTTCCATAGAGACCCTAGCTTTTGATCAAACGGACCCATCTCTCAACAGACCGGCAAGAGATGCTCAAAATTCTCATGTGGGACTAATTATTATACAAACGCTATGTGATCAGTGGGTAATTACAGAAGAATCAAAAGAACTGGAGTCACCCTGGACTAATGAAAATCAGTGCTCATTTGCATGTGTCAGACTCCCTCACACTGCTTGTGAAAGGTGTCAGTGTCTCCCAAGCTTTGGGAGAACATCAGAGAGCAAGCGCTTACCCCAACAGACCCAGACCCATAGAGCACTTACCCCAACAGACGCAGACCCATAGAGCACTTACCCCAACAGACTCATGAACCATAGAGCACTTACCCCAACAGACCCAGACCCATAGAGCACTTACCCCAACAGACGCAGACCCATAGAGCACTTACCCCAACAGATGCAGACCCATAGAGCACTTACCCCAACAGACTCATGAACCATAGAGCACTTACCCCAACAGACCCAGACCCATAGAGCACTTACCCCAACAGACGCAGACCCATAGAGCACTTACCCCAACAGATTCATGAACCATAGAGCACTTACCCCAACAGACGCAGACCCATAGAGCACTTACCCCAACAGACTCAGGCCCATAGAGCACTTACCCCAACAGATTCATGAACCATAGAGCACTTACCCCAACAGACGCAGACCCATTGAGCACTTACCCCAACAGACTCATGAACAATAGAGCACTTACCCCAACAGACTCGTGAACAATAGAGCACTTACCCCAACAGACCCAGAACCACAACTTAGCCAACACGGGCTTACTCAGACTCTGTCTCCCCAGGGCTAGCCCAGCGACTGTAGGAGAGAACAGGGATCCTAAAATGTATGCATTTGATAAATATTCACTGAACTCTTCATGTTCACAAAATACTATGCCAAGGGCTGAAAGGAGTAAAGAAAGGTGAGTTAGATGGGCTCATACTTCCAAGCAGCAGGATCTCTTTGGGGAAGAAAGCGGGTCAACAGGATGTAACAGGATCCGCAAACGCTGCCGGAGGCAAGTCCTGAAGAAGCGCAGAGGTGGGAAGATGGAAGAAGCCTCCTCAGGAAGTTGCTTTTCATTGGAAACTTGGAGAAGGGGAAAGGAAGTGCCCAGGAAAGGGTTCAGCCCAGGGGGGCATGGCTTGTGCCAGACCACGTAAGCGGGGTGGGGATCTGGATGTGGGGTCTGCGCGGGGGAGGGGGGGAGGGGGGCCCACTGGCCAGGGCTGGACCACAGCCACCTGGATGCGGTGCTGGAGACCGGATCCCGCTTTCCAGGCAATGGAGAGAACCGAGGAGCACGCCTGAGCAAACGCGTGGCATGATCGCGGTTGTGCTTTCGGAGAATTATCCTGCGGCAAAATTAAAGAATTGATCAGCAAGGGAAGATTCGGAGCCAGGGAACTTATCCAGCAGGTTGTTATAATGTCATAGAAACAATGAAGAATTAAAGAAAATGGTGAGAGCAGAGATGGGAAGTCGGGGGTGAGCAGAAGGGAAACGGCCCAGGTCATCCCCAACTCACTCCTCCAGCTGGGAAAACAAGATGAGACTAAGTCAGAGGAAACTAACAGCTCACGATCGGGCGTGAGGAGTGCAGTGCAAAACCCCCAAGAATCCCCATGTAAGTCTTGACATGGAGCCAGTTTGCCCTTGGGTAGCCCCTTGAGTCATTTAAGTGGCAATAATAAAAGATGTCAGCAATTCAATAAAATAATAATAATAATAATAATAATAATGGTTGCTGGTGCTGTCGCCTGCTTGAAATGAAGACTTTGGAGATGGTGACAATGACCCAGGGCGGGTGATCGTGGAAGAGTGTTCTCTTTATTAGCACAATAAACCGCTCTATAGTTCTCCTCTGTGTCACCTGACACTCTGGGTTGCCAAAATGACCATGAAGTTGAGCTCAGCTGTGTACGGAGCCAAAAGGTGAAGGAGACTTGGTTCTGGTTATCACTGTCTGAAGTAGGGCTCCTTTCCCCATGGCTGTGGCACTGGGGCTGCCCTGGGCTGTGGGGCTGTGACACTGGGGTTGCCCTGGGCTGTGGGGTGTGGCACTGGGGTTGCCCTGGGCTGTGGGGTGTGACACTGGGGCTGCCCTGGGCTGTGGGGTGTGACACTGGGGCTGCCCTGGGCTGTGGGGTGTGACACTGGGGTTGCCCTGGGCTGTGGGGTGTGACACTGGGGCTGCCCTGGGCTGTGGGGTGTGACACTGGGGCTGCCCTGGGCTGTGGGGTGTGACACTGGGGCTGCCCTGGGCTGTGGGGTGTGACACTGGGGCTGCCCTGGGCTGTGGGGTGTGACACTGGGGCTGCCCTGGGCTGTGGGGTGTGACACTGGGGCTGCCCTGGGCTGTGGGGTGTGACACTGGGGCTGCCCTGGGCTGTGGGGTGTGACACTGGGGCTGCCCTGGGCTGTGGGGTGTGACACTGGGGCTGCCCTGGGCTGTGGGGTGTGACACTGGGGCTGCCCTGGGCTGTGGGGTGTGACACTGGGGCTGCCCTGGGCTGTGGGGTGTGACACTGGGGCTGCCCTGGGCTGTGGGGTGTGACACTGGGGTTGCCCTGGGCTGTGGGATGAGGTGAGAACATGCCCCGGCCTTTGGGCTCAGGGGAGATGCCCCACCTCTGCTCCCTCCCTGCAGGGGACCATCCGGTTCCTCGACACCGGTGGCTGGTGCTGTGGGGGGCCCCTGGCAGAGGATCCCGGGGAGGGGGGTCAGTGCCCCACGCAGCAGCTCCGCCTGAGCCCCGCACAGCCCGCTGCTCAGCGCGGGACCCGGGGAGCCGCTGGTTCCCGTCGCTGGCGGGGGGGGGGGGGGGGGGGGGGGGGGCGCAGGAGCCGGGCGTCCGAGGCCCCGCGATCCTGAGGCCAGCTCCCCGCAGGGACCCCCGCAGCTTCCCGCAGGGACCCCCGCAGCCTCCCTGGGGGCGCCTCAGCTCCGGGGCGCAGTGCCGCAGAACCCAGGGGCGCCCCGTCCCCAAGCCTGACGTCAGGTTCCCACAGCCCGGCGGGGGCGGTGGGGGGGAAGGGGGGGAAGGGGGGAGGGGGGGCAGCGGGAGCGAGGCCGCTGCAGCAACAGTTTGGAGGGAGCCGGGAGCCTCGCGGGGAAAGCAGGGCGCGGGCGCGGAGGGGGGGCGCGGGCAGCGCGCGAGGGGCGGGGACGCGCGGGGACGGGCGGGGACAGGCGGGGACGCGCGGGGACGCGCGGGCGCCGCGCTCCGAGCTCCCCGAATGTGACATCAGCGCGCCCGCCGGCGGGGAGGCGGCACCGCGCGGAGCTCACCGCCGGGCACCGGGGCGGCGGCGGGATGTCGGCGAAGGAGAGGCCGAAGGGCAAAGTGACCAAGGACAGCGTCACGCTCCTGCCCTGCTTCTATTTCGTGGAGGTAGGTCGGCGGCCTGGGCATCCTGCGGGGCTGCGGGCAGCCGGGGGGATTGGGACCTGGCCCGGGGGCCCGGGGCCCGCAGCCCCCGCCTGCCCCCCTCCCCCCAGCCTTTGGGGGCTCCCCCAGGGTGCCCGGGGCGCCCCCGCCGGTGCCTCCCGCTGCGCTGCGCGCGGCCCGCGGGCAGAGGTACCTGTGGGAGTGCGGGCCGGGGGCGGGGGCGGGGGCCGGGGGCGGGGGCGGGGGTGCGGGCCGCGGGCCGGGGGCGGGGGCGGGGGCGGGGGCCGGGGGCGGGGGCGGGGGGGGGGGCCGTGGTGCCCGTATTCCGGGATTTGCGTCTTCCATCTGCCAGCCTGTGTCTAGAAATATATGAGCTTCTTTTAAGAATTCAGATGCACACGGCGGTGCCCGGTGTGGGCGGCGGGGGTGGGGGGGCACGGTGCTGGGACTGCTGATTGCTTTATGACCAAAAACACCCCAGAACCGTAAAACCCTTCTCCCGGCCTAATCACCCGCGGTGCTCACATCGGCTTCTAAAATCGGGTCTGCAGATCCAGGCATCCATCCACGGGCTTTTTCCCACGGTTGGCACGTACACATGTGTACACACGTATGTGTCCCTGTGTGTGTGTGCGCGGATCACAGACGTGACATCATCTGATTTTGCCTGGTGTGTCCTGCGCCGAGCAGTGTCACAGATGAGCGTCCACCTGCAGTGTCTCGTCGCGAGCCTGAGCCACCAGAATGCAGCACCTAAGGGAGGGCGGGTGTGTGGGAGGGTGGCAGAGACTGACAGGTGCAGCCTCCCGGCGCCAGGCCCCTGGCATTCGGGTGGCATCTTCCAGCAGGCGGTTCGTCGCATCACAGGTTTAGTGAAATCAGGGGGTGTGGGGCATGAACCTGCTCCGGGTGCCGGAGCCTGCATGGCACGGGAACCCTAAGGCTGACGCTGAATGATGAACCCCCTCCTCCCCGTCTCTCCGCCAAATATGGAGGCTCGGCGCTTGCAAGCGAGGCAGAAGGTGGATCCTGCATTTGCTGGGAAGGGGCTCTGGGTGGTGAGGGGCGGTCCCTGCCCTGACACCTGGGGCGGGACACTGCCAGGCTGTCTCCGCGGGGAACGGCGAATCCGCAAGTTTCTCCTAGGAGTCGCTGGTTGTTTTCAAGGGTTTCGCTTTTAAGAAAGACGCTTGTGGTCTGCACACGTCTGAGAGAAACGATGGGCGACCCCTACACCCCTGAATCGGAGAAGGAAAGAAGGCGTCCTGCTTATTTAGAGTAGTTAGATTCGGCGTTGCCCTTCCTCTCTTCATAAGGGACTTTGAGGCCGTGAGGGAGGCAGTGTTGCCCAAAGATGATAAAGGTTTTCCTAAAGGAGCACGTGGGCAGCAGGGAATCCCCGGTGAGAGGGCAGTGGAGCAGGGGCGCCTGCTTCCCTGCGGCCCCCGCCGGCCGGTCCCCACGGCTGACCCGCGCTCGGGGCCAGGCGCGCTCATTCCCTCTGGGCCCAGCCCGCGCGGCCGGGGAGAAGTCGGTTCCCCGCTCGGGTCCCCACCCAGGACAGAGCCCACCGAGGTCAGCTAGGGCCGACTGCACGTGGGGACGGCCGCGTGGCTTCGAGGAAAACGCTTTCCCCGAAAGAGAGGGCGCGGACCGGGGGTCAGGGCTGTGCCGGTGAGGAACCGAGGTGAGCGCTCCCGAGGCACCTGGCACCCTGGGGTGCTGGCCCCTCATCGGGAACGTCAACAGTAAAAATGCCTCGGGATGCGTTGGCAGCTCGTCCCTGGGAGTGAGCGTCTCACTGACGTTACTTCTCTCCTGGGGGTGGGACTAGCCCAGGCCACGCGTCGCTCTGACCCACTCAGTCGGCCCCCGGGGACGCCTCGGCGAGCCGGCTATGGGACAATTCCTCGAAGACAATTCATGGCGTTGGGTGAGCATTCAGGACGTTTTGTCTTGGGGGGGAGGTAACAGCCCCCAAACTGGATTGCGAATGATCCCCCTGAAGCTCAAATGCATGATCAACTGCTAAAGGTCCTCTACGAATGGGGGCGACATTGGCAGGAGGCAGTGCCAGCTCCTGGGGATGACTCACTTGCAGGCGGGGGACTCAGTGTGAACCCCCCCGGAGGGTGGGCAGATACAGCAGGAACTAGCGCGTCAGTGAGATGCTGGAAGGTGGGGACACTTCGCTTTACAGCAGAGCCTTCCAAGGCCTTAGTAGTTAAAATGGAAAAGTGAGCCCTGGGTGGTGTGGTTCAGTGGTTAGTGTACACCAAAGGGTCTCGGGTTCGATTCCCCGTCAAGGGCACATACCTGGGTCGCAGGTCGATCCCAGGCCCTGGTCGGGGCACGTGTGGGAGGCGGCCAATCAATGTGTCTCTCTCACATCTCTCTCTCCCCTTCCTCTCTCTAAAAATCAATAAAATTTTAAAAAACAAGTTATCTTGTCCCAGTTCACCACCATCCCTGACGTTACGCAAACATGAAGCTAGTGGATAGAGTGCACTTTCCTTACGCCTTTGGTTTATGCAGGCAGCTGACTACGGGTAAGGAGGCCTGTGGTCGCCAGGGACGAAATACACGGGTATTGCTCGGCGATTCGGAAACGACCCTATGACGCCCAATGTGGCTCCTCACTTTGTGAGCCAGTTTGGCGGTTCCGTTTCGCACTGCTCAAGAAAGGTCAGGCGGGCGCAAAAGGAAGTCCCGCAACCAGCGCGTTCCAGGCCCTCCCGGGCGGGAGGGAAAGCGGGCGGGAAGGAATGCCCCACTGAAGGACAGGCGGCCGAGGGCTGCCCACGCCAGGGCGCATCGCCCGCGCCTGGAGTCAGGGAAGGCCCCTCGGGTCCGGCCCGCTGCTCCCAGGGGGGCTGGCTGCCTGCGCGTCTGAACGCGTTTCCCCCCGCACCCGGCAGCGACACTCAGCCTCACGCTTCCGCGCTCGTTGCTTGTCCTGTTCAGAGACGCGCCTTCACATCAGCTCTGCACATAACAGAAACAAATGCTAAGTTACCCTTTAAGCCAAAAAGAGACAGGCTCTCGATAAATCAGTGGGAAAGAGATTCTTTTCATTTAAACGCTGTGCTTTATGTCTAAATACACTTTTTTTTTTTTTTCTAAAACCTTACCAGAGGACATTTTTTCCATTGCTTTTCAGAGAGAGTAGAGGGAGGAGGGAGGGAGAGGGAGAGAGAGAGAAACATCGATGTGAGAGAGACACATCGAATGGTTGCCTCCCGCAGGCACCCTGACCGGGCTGGGGACAAGCCTGCTACTGAGGACATGCCCTTGACCAGAAGTGAACATTAGGCCCTTCGGTCTGTGGGCTGCCGTTCTAACCACCGCACAGAACGGGCTAGGACTGTGACACACATTTTTATTACTAATCCAACGTTCACCTTATGGAGGTAGACGTTTGACCTATAGGCAAAGGTATTTTTATGGGGCTATAAATACAGATAGTTCGAAATGTCTTCTTTTACACGCACAAACACCTCTACATATAGACAACACAAACGCGGAGGGAGCAGAATATCATCTCTTTCTCCAATAAGCATAAAATAAAAGTATCTGAGGCATTACAGGTTCAGAACATTTTAAACACAACAGACTTAAGAGTATACAGAAAGTTTTCACTCATTTGACTATTGCGCTTGACACTGGATGTGTTTCAGGGCGTGGTTAATGCAGGTCGGTCACTCTGGGGTCAGTGACTGGGCAGTGTGTCCGGGAGTAGCGGCCATTGCTTCTCTGTGGCCCAACTACCTGCAGAAGCTCAGGACACTTCATGGGAGCAGAGATGCCCTGGGTAGTCCATCTGGACACCAGGTCTTGACATCGTAGTCTCTTGACAAAACCTTCATACAACTGTTTTCTTCCCAGTGGAAAGTGTCCCCAGATTCCTAATTAGCAAACACATCAATTCACAAAACTTCTGTTCTAGCTCATGTTCCACGTGCAAAGTATATAACTCATGTGGTCTCCTTGCCGGGGAATATAGTTGGCTTATGTCCTTTTACATAAACTTTAGCAGCTGTCGGAAGCACAAAATCCTAAGATTTCTGCACTGCACCTACCAAAATAGTAGCTGTAGATTTTCCCCCTTTTCTGGATAACAGAGAGAGAGAGTCTCAGATTACTCCCAGCCCTGCCAGGGTGGCTCAGCTGACAACGCTTTCCTCCAAGCCCTCTGATGGAAAAAAAAAGGGCGGGGGGGGGGGGCAGAGAACAGAACAGATTCCTGAGTTTTAGAGACTCCACGAGGACATTTCCGCAAATTCCAAGACCAGACACTGAACGTGAACCCTGCCATTGGGAGTGGGATACTGCTCCTGGGTGCCACCCATCCCACCGCGTCTCCATGGCCAAGTCACTCAGAACGGTCTCCGTCCTGCTTTTCTCACACAGGAGAAAATACCGGCTCCTACCTGCCTCCAGTTGAGGTCAGTAGGGTGGCAGGCCCTGGGCACCCATTATCTTTGATCCCGAGAACCACCCTAGAAGGCAGCAATGTTGTGGGAAGGTAGTGAGCGCCACGGGGGTGTATTTATCCTCAGATGTTAATCATCAACATGTAATCAGAGAGCTGAGTCGCTTTCTGGGGACCACAGCAGTGGAGTGAAGGAGCCAGGTCTGAGCGCTGGTCCGCCTCCAGCTCCATCCCCAGGACCTACTTCCGAAGATGACGCGGGACTCAGGGAGCGAGTGGGTGGGAGGCCGACCGTCTCCCCCGTGGCTCGGCGAGCCCCTCGGGGTCTGACGGGAGGAACTTGGGGCACGTCTGGCTGGGCTCCGCCTGAGCTGTGGAACAGAGTTTGTCTCTTCTCTCAGCTGCTGGGCTTGGCTCTGTGACTGCTGCCCCCCCCCAGAGTAACGGATGGAATTGTGCCCTGGACAGGTACATGGCACAGTGACCCAGTAGGTGCCTCTTTTGGCTGTTTCTCAAGCAAACTCTCTTTTTTTTAAAGAAGAAAAAGTGTCTCATTCCAGAGCGAAGTCTATCAAAACCACGTACTCCAAGAACATCTGCTTGGATCCTTTCTCCCGTCACAAATGAGCCAGGAATGGCTTGAAAAGGTTGACGGGTTATCTCAGGACGCATGGTTACTATCGGCTCGGCGCTGTTCCTAATTATGACTATTTCTAGAATTCCTTAGATTAGAAGGCTTCCCCCTGGACCACAGCGCTCCGAATACAGGTCGTGCTGATTCTACGTGCGAACAAACTGGCAGCTGTGGGAAGCTTTATCTAAATCCCTAGGGTGCACATGGCATCTCATGAGGCCGCGTGGCATTAACCAACACGTTAAAGCTGTTAGGGAGGGATCGCCTACTTTTCCCCATTGCCAGGCTCTCTGGAAAGCCCGGGCACAGCTAAAGATCAGAAGCTCGGACGCGATATATTCCTATATTCTCGTTGCCTAATTGCCCACCGGTAATTTCCCAGGTACTTCCCTTGGCATGAGGCTCTGACAGACAGGAGAGAAGAGAAAACAGTGGAAGGGTTAGAGTACAATTTATACCATTGCTAACAAAATACCTTTGCATTTCCCATTACAGTTTAATGTAATTTGCTCACATACCTGATCTCATTGATCCTTAAATACAGCGCAGTAGATGTTACCCCTGCTAACTGGGACTCAGGGAGGTCCCAGAACTTGCCTAAAATCCCATGTTGGCCACAGGCGAAGAATGGATTTAAAGTGGGAAATGCCTGGTGATGAGCACCCCGGCTTTCCAGGGTTTCTCCCAGAATTGATTCGCTGAGAAAAGTACGTGCGGGTGACTGCGGCCTGCGCGGTTTCCTCGTGCTCGAGTGGACTTGGGAACGTGGGCGCCAAGGTCGCAGTGCTCATCTGGACACGATTAGCGTTGAGGTGCCTTTCCTGTCGTAGTCAGACACTCGTTTGTGCTCATTGACGTGAAGGAGGCTAATCGCCTTCCTATCTGCTGTAAAGAGATGGCGTCTGCACCGTCTTCTAAGGCTGGCATTAGACCGTTTAGGTATAAATTCCCAAGCAGTGAGAATGCCGGGAATTAAGATTAAAATCAGTGTATTTGGGGGGAAAGATGAACAGGGTGTGGTTTGGGAGTGGGCGCGAGGAAATGTGCGGATCCGCTGTCTACGACTTACCACCCCACCCGGAGCCTGGGCCGCGGGCCTGGCCTCGAAGCAAAGCCGCCACTTAACCAAGTCCCATCACGCGCCAGAGCCTGGTCCCTCCGGTCGGACTCCAAAGAGAAGTCAGAGTTTCCATTTTCATAGAAAACTGCTTTAGTGACGTAAGGCGCCCACGCCAGCAAAGGCAATTGTTTAAGCTATGGTAGGGCAAACTGTTAGATACCGATTTTTCACTGTTAGAAAATAATATAAATTTTTACTTGGTCCGTCCGCTTATTACCTTTGGAACCCTGGGCGAGTCACTCAGTTCCTCCAAGCCTCAGTCTCCCCGTTTGTAAAACGGAGACAATATCGTGGGCACGTTCGTTCTTGTGACCCTTCAAGTCTATAAAAATTATAAAAATTATACAGCCTGGCTAACAGTTTCTCCCGCAGACTCAGTCCTGGTAAGTGAGCTTTGTCTTTCCCACTTACCTACAGCCCACCCCCCTGCTTGTCTAAAGTAAACTTTCTATGTGGCTTTAAATGTTACTAGACTCCCTGGAAAGGAGTTTGTTTCCCTGATTTTATTTTTGTATCACTCATTTAGGAATGTTTTATAATGTGCATACAGTGATAAACGAATGCGTTAGAATATCATGTATAAAAACAAATGCTAATTGGAACGCATGCTCATTTTTTGAGAGAAGCGCCCACACACATGCTCACACACCCCATGCAGACCGCTTGCCTCTGGGACTATGACCCCCCCGTTTCAGGGGATCTCAGAGACTCTGAGTTCAGCGCGGTGGGGAAAACGGAGATGAATGGAACCAACCTGTGCTCCCCGAGGCTGAGAGCAAAGTGAACTCTCCAGTGAGAAGTCAAGTCTTCCTTATGATCAACGCGCTAAAAATAAGTGAGCTGTGTGACCCAGATAAAACACCAGGGTAGATTGCACGAAATGTTTCAGCGCGATTGACAGCACTGTAGGTTTATTTGTCTTTTTTAAATCGGTATAAAAAATCAGTATTATCTAGCCAGTGTAGTCTTTTGGAATATATCTTTGATCCGCCCTGTTCTCTGACGCTTAGAATGTTCTCTTTAAAAATCGCTCTGTCTTCATTACTCACAAGCTCCTCAGCAGGTGGTAATTATAAGGGTCAATCTTTCCTTTCTGAAACCGTTTTCAAACCTTCGGATAGTTTCCCTCCTCTGTATTAATGCACAAAAATCATGTGGCTCATCCTTTGTTCCCTTGATACAACATAACTGGAGAACAAATGTCCTCATGCACGATTATATAAACCTTTTGAATCTCTTTTAAATATCATTTTAAGTGTAACTGAAAGATGTCTGTGTGGTTTTATTGTGTATATCTCTATGCCAAAATTCACACGTGCCATCTGTGAAATTTCTTCCATTAGAAAGAAAGTTCCGTGGTTGAGCATTTCAAAGATGAAAGATGTCTTTGAAGACAAATATGTGGGAAGTAAACATTGTGACTGAATTCATTACGCTGTCCAGTATAAATTACGGCATAGGAAGACAATGTATAAAATTATTTTTCCCCAAGCAGTATACGTATTTTGTCCAAATCAGTCTTAAAAACAAATGAATCTATAAAACAGAGTAAAAGAGACTCTGGCAGCCTCTGGGTGGTTGGGTGGGGTGGGGAAGGTAAAAGCGAAAGTGGGAGACCAGTTAGGAGGTGATCCGGGAGCAAAGGTGGCTCAGAGCCACCTGCTCGTACAGGTAGGTGAACCGGAGGCATGTTTTTGGTTTTTTTAAATATATCTTTATTGATTTCAGAGAGAGGAAAGGAGAGGGAGAGAGAGAGATAGAAACATCAATGATGAGAGAGTCATTGATCGAGCCTACACCCGGGCATGTGCCCTGACCGGGAATCGAACCCCGATCGCCTGGATCCCAGGTCGACGCTCACCCGCTGGGCCACGCCCGGCCGGGCTGGAGGCGTGTTTTGAAGGCAGAAGCAATAGTACCTTCGGCCCGGCAGGTGCGGCTCAGTGGGCTGAGCGCCGCCCGGTGCGCCGAGAGGCCACCGGTTTGATTCTCAGGGCACTTGCTCAGGTTGCAGGTTCGATCCCCAGCGGGGGGTGTGCAGGAGGCAGCCGATCGATGTTTCTCTCTCCCTCGCCCTCCCTCTCTCTCTCTCAAATCAATAAAAACGTATTTTTTAAAAAGTCTTTATTAAAAAAAGTAGTACTTAGGAGTGACTTCAACTCTGCAATTGGGAGGCAGTGGTGAGGGAAGGGGGGAAGCAAGCGCGCTCGGTTCCCCCCCGAGACGCACGGGCTCTGGGCGCGACCCGCGTCAGAAGGACTCGCTCCGTGTCCCCCCCAGCTGCCGATCCTGGCGTCGTCGGTGGTCAGCCTGTACTTCCTCGAGCTCACCGATGTCTTCAAGCCCGTGCACTCCGGCTTCAGCTGCTACGACCGCAGCCTCAGCATGCCCTACATCGAGCCCACGCAGGAGGCCATCCCCTTCCTCATGCTGCTGAGCCTGGCCTTCGCCGCGCCCGCCATCACGGTGAGAACGGGCGTGCCGGGCCGGGAGACTAGGAAGGGCCGCGCTGGGTGGCAGACGGGTCACAGGCAAACGGAAAGTGAGTCTAGGTCTCGGCCCAGAGAGACCGAGCCCTTGCGAGACTTTGACAGCGTCCCGTGGGTTACCTAACGGTTCAAACCACGGGCGCGAATGGTCCAAGAAGGTCATACGACTGCAAAAAGGATGGTTCTCTGAGGGTTGCTTTTATAAATCATTCTGAAAAGCGTTTGAAACGGCATCATTCTGGAGTGGCTACTGTGGCGTTTCTGGCCCACCTGCTCGTTAATGCATTTTCCGTGTGTTTATAGGGCGTCTGAAGCGCGGGGAACTGGGGGGAAATGAATGATTTTTAGCCAACGGTCTTTCTTCTCGAAAGTGCATGTTGATATTTCTTCGTGTTCCTTTTTTTTACTAGATTAGCACTTTTTATTGACTCTGAGCACCGCATATCAACGACTATAAAGAGGGCACAACTCCCATCACACACACACACACTCAGAAAACACTTTGGATTCAGAACAGGCCCCTGCACTTTAAAATATGTAACATAAAAAAACGCCCTCCACTACTGGAACGGAATTAAAAACATAATGATTTTTACTTTGCTAACAGATACATGAATAACATGCTTTTTGATAAATTCATTAATAAGCCTTCCCACCATCTCTCGTGCCCCCAGAATCCTACCTAAAGGACCATAAACACGTTTCAAGGTTAATAATATTTATTTCTAGCAGGAGGAACTCTTACTTTGCTTTCCTCATGCTCATGAATGTCAGAGGAGGTGGTTACTAAATAAAAAGCTGTGTTTGAGCAGTGTCTGTACAACACTCCCCGAAGAACTGCCCTACCCCGGTTCAGCACATCAGCAGTTTCAGCGGAGTCTCGGCGCAGACCTAAATCTATACTTCTATTAGCTGTGATTTGTTTTCTAAACTTTTCCCCCTATATTAAATAATCATAACATGCTATTTGTACTACAAATAAATCACACCAACTGCTCTCAGAAGATAAAATTAGAACTTAATTTCCCAAAGAACTTTATCCTACGTAGAAGGTCTCAGAACGCTTTGAAAATCAATGAGTTGTTTGAGCTCCAGCGACTCCGGGCTGATTGGAACCATTAACGATGTGCTTGGAGCAGCTGAGACTGAGACTAAGACAACAAAGTTAAAGTGCTCTGTTGCTCAGAACAACTTCAGTTTCCTGTCATCTCTTTAAGGACATGAAAAATCGGCATGTCCACTCCTTTTACAAGAGCAAAATGAATATATGCGTTAAGTCCATCACACTAGAAAGCATCTCCCCTAGTGGGGGTGCAGTGGACAAATGTATTGATCGGTTTGTTTGAAACAAAATAAATAAAAGACTGTATGACTGCTGATGAGCCTGCTGAGGAGATTCTACCTTTAAATCACATGAAGTCATTTTGAAAACTCACATAATGACAACGAGATCAAGGTTAAATGACTGGGAGCGTGAGGAGAAAACTGATGAGCCCCTTGGAGGGAGGGACCGTTGGGTGATGTCAGAACACTGACAAAAAGAAAACCTCTATCTACAGTCGAGCCAAATAGCTGAGAGCCCAGTGTGGACATCTGCAGTTTCAGCATATTGAGCAACTAATAAAAATCTCCTGATATCTCAAGGTCACTGAGGCCACGGCTGTTGTGTTGCGTGATAAGACACATTTTCCTGATGGCACAGTACCAATAAATTCTCCTTTTTAATTTATCTTTATTAAAGTATTGCAAAGTATGTATCTTTATGAAAGTATTGCAAATATATAAATTTTTATGTAACCTAGTGTTCCCCGAGGAGAAGGGCGTCATCATTACAGGTATAATTAAAAAGGGCCAAAACTATTCACAGGATTGTTACCCAAGACATGAAGACAAATCCACTCTCTCTCAGCCGTATGACAATGCGTTTCGGGAATGAGTGGCTGATTTTCTTGAGACGATCAGCTTGAGACAACCGTTCTATTATTCCATGTGGTGGTGCGTCAGCAGAACATGGACCTGTGTGTCTCCATGCCAGCCTTAAAGAGATGATGTAGGATGGTGCTTTTCAAGATGTAGAACTGACTCAGTGTTCAATGATTTGGAAAAGAAATCCTCTGGCTTATTTCTCTACGATTGATCTTAAAAGTCTATCATGTATGCCGCATGGTTTTCACACATAAATGGTTATAGGTAGAGTTTCATTAAGGAAATTATTTTTATATAAATTAAGATTCTTTATAATTGCGCAGACACCATAGTACCTAGAAAACTAACTATAGCAGATTGAACATCTGAAGCAGAAAGTCAAGGGATCCCTGTCTTGAGTTTTTAAAAGCCTGTCATTTTAAATACTTCGTAAAATAAATGTTAAGCTGGAATTGAGAACTGGGATGTTTCCCCTGGAAAATCTCTTTCAGCCCCAATCATGGTTGTAATATTTAAAGTGATGTGACCACTTACACTGGAGGGACTGCCTGCATCTCACGTGACCCTGCTGTTCTCAGCTCCCCGCGTTTACGCAAATCAATTCTAACATCACAATAATCTCTTAGGCACAGTAACCCCCAAACTCAATAATCTCTTAGGTACAGTAATCCCAAATAGTTCAGATGTTTTGCATAAATAAATCTCATAATTTCAGATCTCGCTTCTCTTATAGAGTGCCTAGCAGCCCAAGCGCCCAGGGTAATTAGCCAACGACAATCCCACAGTGACGGTAACAGGGGCGGATCCCGCAGCGCCGGGCCCTGAGCTGCCACCGCAGGGAAACCCCAGATGCCATCACGCCCTTGGCCGGCACGCGGGGCTCGGAAGACCCAGCCGGTGCCCTCCCGTGGCCTGACCGCTCCGGAGAAACCCATCGCGCCTCCGACGCCGTTCGGAAAACAGCCCTTCGCGTGGCGGGACTGTGTGTGCAGGGGTAGCTTGTCCCCCCCCCGGGCCTGCGCCCACTCTGCGCCCTCCTGTCTTGCAGATCATGGTCGGGGAGGGGATCCTCTACTGCTGCGTGTCCAAAGGAAGGCCCGGCGCCGGGCTGGAGCCCAACATCAACGCCGGCGGCTGCAACTTCAACTCCTTCCTGCGAAGGGCCGTCAGATTCGTCGGTGGGTGCGGGAACCACAGAGAGAGGGGATGGGCGTTTTCAAATAGAAATGTTGTGTTTAATTACAGATATTAAGTCTTTAAAGCTATAATTTAGATGTGTAATTTCTGGTACACGATGAGTTTTATATTATACCAAAAAAAAACCCCACAAAAAACCAACCTGTTCATGCACCCCAATTTGGACTTTGCATCTGAAATGTGCTATTTACAGTTACAGTCCCTGCTTTGAGAGCTAGGTCAACATATTTTTGCCTTAGATCTAGCACATATTTACTTTAAAATGGCTTCGCTGGATCTGTGTTCATTTTTAAAGTGGAGCATGAGCGTCAGCTGGCCAGGAGGAATGGACAACTCTCGGGAAATGACTTAGGTCCCATCAGTGATTCCATGCCGGTTGTCTGGAATGTCTTCTTCCAGAAATTACTGCCCATAAGATGTCACTGTAGCCCTGCGTAGTGGCTATTTCTCCTTGATTATGTCCCCTAAGTCTACCTCCTATATTTTATGAGAAAACCCATAGGCCTAGCGAACCAGCATCTGTCTCGGACCAGCATATCTCCACCTCCGCCTCTTCTGGTTGGCATGGGAACATTTTAATGTTCTCTGAGTCACAGGCTTGTTTTTTTTAAGCGAGTCGAGAAGCTACAGTGCCTAACGCCAACACGAATGTTCTACAGTCATCCCCAGTAAGTCAGGAGAAAGTTGTTTTACTTGTAACCTGTCATCTCAAGGGAACAGGTGGTTTCATTCTGTACCTAGTAGATAATTAAATACAACCATCTCCCCACCAGAGGAAGAGTGGGGTCTGAATCATGGTCCAGACCCTGCTCGCTAAGCAAGGCACAGGGAGGCAGGGAGGCGAGAATGGCCCCGTGGCAGCGTCTCGGACTGAGGCGAGGCGGTAAAACTTAGAGCTGATCCCGGAGAAAATGTTCCCTAATGGCACAAAATGCTCCGGGAAAGAGGCACGTAACCTCTCTGAGAAGCCTTCCAGCTGTGAGGAGGGACCATGTCACTCTAGTGTCCCCAACTCCGGAAGCCCACCCTCGGGGATCTGGAGGTTCTCTCTCTCCAAAGGTAGAAAGGGGTGCGTTCCCCTCTTCTCTACACTCCCCTCTAAGACCTTGCCTGCCGCTAGGAGCTGGAATGTAGGAACAAAGGTCCCATGTCCAGGACCCCAGGTGACGGGTAGAGGAGGACCTGGTAGAGTGGTTGCTCGGTGACAAAAAGCAGAGGAGGAAAACGGAAGACAGAGTGGCGTGCGGGCCAGCGATCCTGGCCAGGGGGAGTCCACTGAGGAACCACCCACGTGCCGCTCACTACCAGGGGTCAGAATCCAGGCTGGGAGGTGCCAGGGAATCGAGGTGTCGAGACATGTAGAGGAGGCGGCGAGCTCAGGGCGTGTGCGTGTGAGCAGGGCCCACGCCCCAGGTGAAGGCCGGCAGGGCCGGAGCGGGACTGGTGGGCGAGTGCGGGAGGGGCCGCGGGCTGTGCGAGTCTAGACGCGGGACCGGCTCTGGGAGACAGAAGAGAGAGAGACCTGGGACCGGGAGACACCTGAACATCGTTTCTGAATTCCCAGCAGGCAGGCGGCTCAGGCCCCCGCAGCCCTGCCCAGGACGTGGTCACTGCTTCCAGGACAGGCCGCATTCCCGGTGTGCCGACAGCCTGGAGGGAGTCAGGACCCATTCCCAGGGTGTGGCGACTGTGGCTGGAGTTAGCTACGGGGGGACAGAGCCCTGGCAGCTCAAACATGCGAAGCAGTTTCAAATTATTTTTTATTCTGCTTCATTCCCCATATTTACCCCCACTGGTCACCTTGACGTGTTCCAGGTGCCTGACGCGTGGCCTGCGGTGAATAATATTGAGAACTGGCCTTAGTTAACCACAATGACAAAAACACCTCAAATGACTCCTTGGAGGACCCTCTTTGCCATTCTGTTGACCTTGAGTATCTGTTGAGAAGTTTAAGGATTATCTCTGTCCTCAGTCTCGAGATGGACTCAGGGAAGTCGATCTGGGAGATCCGGAGGTTGACGTGTTCACGTGTCATAAAGGCGGCTGACGGCGACCAGCAGCAGCGCCCGCCCTGACCTGATGACAGCCCCTCTCCTCTCGCTCCCAGGTGTGCACGTGTTCGGACTGTGCTCCACGGCCCTCATCACGGACATCATCCAGCTGTCCACGGGGTACCAGGCGCCGTACTTCCTGACCGTGTGCAAGCCCAACTACACCTCCCTGAACGTGTCCTGCAAGGAGAACTCCTACGTCGTGGAAGATATCTGCTCAGGGGCCGACCTCACGGTCATCAACAGCGGCAGGTGAGGGAATGTTCCTCCTCGGTGTTCGCCGGTCACTCCCAGCGAGGGGGTCGCCCGGGGCAGGCATTTTTCGGTCGTAATGATTTTGACTCTCTTTTTCTGCTCAGTTCAGTGATCTCTTTGGTAACATACCGTAGACACCCATGGGTGGCTCGTTCCAAGTCTTCCCCTCTGTCTCCGAATTTCAGCCTCGCGCTTTCCCACTCGCCTTCCTGCCGCCAAACCTCACTCGTGGTTTGTGATCCACCCTGGACTGTGCTTTTCGGTTGTCACAGTCGGTTTATCGTAGGTTTTAGGAACTTTTGCTTTTAACCAACATAGTTCTAATAAGAACGAAGAATGATCGTTTCTTCCAGTCGTTGCTCTTTGCAGCCGTCACCCCAGTGCGGCGAGGGGACCCGGCAGGGCCAGCATCTCCCGCGGGGAGGGCATCGCGGGCCTTTCACAGGAACGGCGCTGAGCCGGGCTCGTGTCGCCTCTCAGTTCTCCAGAGGGCGGAGCAGGGGTTAAAGCCATTGCTGTTGCCTTGTGGCGCTTCAGCCGGGCGTCTGAACCGCGCGGTGGGTGTTCCCCAGACGGTGGCTGGTGGCGGGTCTGAACAGACGGCGTAACCTGACTGTCTTCCTTTGGCAGGAAATCGTTCCCGTCCCAGCACGCGACCCTCGCCGCCTTCGCCGCTGTGTACGTGTCGGTGAGTAGCGGGTCTCTCCCGTCGGCCTGGGTCCTAGAGAAAGTCGGGAGCGAGCGCGGCCTCCTCCCGGGCCCTGCACGCAGCCCTGTGATGACGGGACGGGAGCCTTCAGTGCAGGTCCTTCGGCCCAGCATCGGGTGCGGAACTCGACGCTGCTGTGAACAATGCTGTAGCTCCAGCCGGCGTGGCTCAGCGGCTGAGCGTCCACCTGGCATCCAGGCGATCGGGGCTCGATTCCCGGTCAGGGCACATGCCCGGGTTGCGGGCTCCATCCCCAATGACTCATCATTGATGTTTCTGTCTCTCTCTCCCTCTCCTTTCCTCTCTCTGAAATCAATAAAGATATATTTAAAAAAAAAAAAAATCGGACGCTGCTATAAACAGTGTTGAAAGCCCTGGCCCGTGTGGCTCAGCTGGCGGGGCGCCGTCCTGTGCCCCAAAAGGCCGCTGGTTGTATTCCCGGTCAGGGCACGTGCCCAGGGCCGTGGGCCTAACCCCCAGTCGGGGGCGTGCAGGAGGCAGCCGATCAATGTCTCTCCCCCTTTCTTCCTCTCTCTCTAAAATCAGTAAGGACGTATTTTTAAAAAGACAATGTTATAGTAAAACCATTCTCCTACACAGCGGTGTCACTTACTATTTAGCCCAGCACCCATTTAATGTCACGTTACGCTTCACGGGGGGGCCTGTGGACCCCGTGAATGTTACAGATTCTAAAACTGACGGAATCGTGTCCAGTCCACGCGTCCACGCGCACAAGCTTGGCTTGCAGCGTCTCTGCTCCCGCGAGTCCTGGCTCAGGGTCATCTCATAGTCGCTGCCAGGGAATCATCACCGTAGCTGATTAATACAATAGCTCGTGAGATCGTATGCGTGAAATCATGACGAGCAACCTGGAGACTAAACAGTTAGTGGCTAATTGTGCTGCTTCCGTTTATTTATTTTTTCCAGACTCCCTCGTAGTCAAATGATGTTATTTATCGGATGAGCTCTCTTGCGCGTCCTTCCTCTCGGGTCCGGAACAGAGACAGGGCGGACGTGGAACAGCAACAGCGCTGCCGCGGTCAGACCGTGGGGTCCACCTGTTTGCGTGACGATAATTTCGTAGTAAAATGACCTTTCCCACATGACCTCTTTCTCCCTTTTTTCAGATGTACTTCAACTCCACGCTAACGGACTCCTCGAAGCTGCTGAAGCCCCTCCTGGTCTTCACCTTCATCATCTGCGGCATCATCTGCGGGCTGACGCGCATCACCCAGTACAAGAACCACCCGGTGGACGTCTACTGCGGCTTCTTGATAGGAGGGGGAATCGCTCTGTACTTGGTAAGCGACCTGCTGTCTCTAAGGGATAAGCCGCCGTTTCAGCAGAAAACCTGCACTTAGAACAGGTTGCACTGCGACCGTTGACTTGAAACATAATTTCCACGCCTGAGATAAACCTCTGGACGCATCTCCGTTCTAGGCCAGCGCGTATCCCGCTGTCAGTAAAATAACTCATTAAACTCTCACGTGGGCCGGGAAGTGTGATTTTAGAAGGGTGGTTGCATTTTAGCCTCACACGCGCACGCACAGGAGCCTGGGGCGGCCGTAATTTTACAGACGTAGGTTGTTAAGCTACCCTATGAAATGCTAAGTCCATGGGGTTCTTTTGGTTTGATTGGAAAAGTACACGGCAGCCACCGTCCACCGAAGTCGGCACACGAACGGGAATCTGCGCTTGCTTTTCCCTCTAAACAGCGCATCTCGAAAACCCGAAAATCCGGCAGGGTTTCGTTCAATCCTCTGCGTGTGAAAGGGTAAAAATCCTGAATCGGAATTTTAGTCTTTTCCAAATGTGCACCCCCCCAAAATCGAAAACAAGACATGGCGAGCCTGCGTGCGATTTAATAAAGATTTAACAAGATTTAATAAAATCTGGCTCCAGCTCAGGGTCATAGCAGGAAACCGACCAACTGTCATTTCCCAGCGTAAGACCCAAATTTAAACCGGGAAAGAACGCGGGGGCCCCCGTCCGGCGACAGTCTCTGCCCCGTCTCCCCAGGCGTGTGCTCGCGGGCACTGTCACCGGGCACACGTCCCGCCTCACTGCAAAACCCGTGTCATGAACGACCTGTCGCTCGCCACTTTCCGCGCCCCTTCTGCGCCCGTCGCAAGGGGCGATAGAGCTCGGGAGGCAACGTAAACCCGTAAGCCGCCCGAGGTGCCCCCTCAACGGGCGATTCCAAAGCCCAGAAAAAATTAATTGCCTTGAAAAACAGAAATTAATTGCCTCTCTCTCTCTTTGTCTGACTTTTTTCAAAACATGCAGGGGATTCAACGAACAAAAACATCCAGTGGGATGGAGAAAGGAGAGAAATTCCAGCTAATAAAATACAATGGGGGGGGGGGCGGGGGGGCCGTGAAAAAGGTGAAGGGATTAAGAAAAAAAAAACAATTTTTTAATAGCAGCCTGGTAGACAGACACGAGCATGTGGGGATTAGCAGAGGGAAGGGGCCGGGGGGGTCAGGGTGATGGAAGGGGGTGACTTGGGGGTGAACACACAATACCCCGGACGGATGGTGGATTACAGAAGCGTGCACCTGAAACCTGGATAATTTTATTAACCACAGTGTCGGCCTAGTATGTTCACTTTTTAAAAAGTGGGCTCCGTACTTCTGAAGGGTTATCCGGTGACTTGTGATGCAGCTGACACACGAGTCCCCCAGTGGTGGCGGGTTCGGTGGCGGTCGTGCGCCCTGCGTTGTCCGCGGTGTCCGGAGAGCGCACGTCGTTTGCGGGGTAGGGGGGCAGAGGGTCCCGGGGCGCGCGTCTGGCGCAGGCTCTCACCGTCCCTCCCGCCCAGGGCCTGTACGCCGTGGGGAACTTCCTGCCCAGCGAGGAGAGCCTGTTCCAGCACAGAGAGGCCCTCCGCTCCCTGGCCGACCTCAACCCCGACGCCGGCCGGGCTCTGGCTGCGAAGAACGGGAGCGGCCCCGACGGGATCGCGCACACCGAGGCCATCCTCGCCCGCAACCCCCGCGACGCCAGCTCGCTGACCAGCCTCAAGAGGGCCAACGCCGATGTGGAGATCATCACCCCGCGGAGCCCCATGGGCAAGGAGAACATGGTGACCTTCAGCAACACGCTGCCCAGGGCCAACACCCCGTCGGTGGAAGACCCGGTGCGGAGAAACGCCAGCATCCACGCGTCCATGGACTCGGCGCGCTCCAAGCAGCTGCTCACGCAGTGGAAGTGCAAGAACGAGAGCCGCAAGCTGTCCCTGCAGGTCATAGAGGCTGAGCCGGGACAGTCGCCGCCCAGGTCGGTAGAACTGAGGTCCAGCTCCGAGCCGTCCAGGGTCGGGGTGAACGGGGACCACCACGGGCCCGGCAACCAGTACCTCAAGATCCAGCCGGGCGCCGGGCCCGTGTGTAACAACAGCGTGCCCGGGGGGCCCCGCGTGTCCATCCAGTCCCGCCCGGGGTCCTCGCAGCTGGTGCACATCCCCGAGGAGACGCAGGAGAACCTGGGCGCCTCGCCCAAGAGCAGCTCCGCCCGGGCCAAGTGGCTGAAGGCCGCGGAGAAGACGGTGACCTGCGGCCGGAACAGCCAGCCCCGGATCATGCAGGTCATCGCCATGTCCAAGCAGCAGGGCGTCCTGCAGGGCGGCCCCAAGGCGGCCGACGGCGGTGCCGTGTCCTGCGCGGGCTCCGTCCGCTACAAGGCCCTGACGGACCACGAGCCCGGCGGCATCGTCCGGGTGGAGGCGCACCCCGAGAACGGCAGGCCCGTCGTGCAGATCCCGTCCACCGAGGGCGAGGGCAGCGGCTCCTGGAAGTGGAAGGCCCCCGAGAAGGGCGTCCTCCGTCAGACCTACGAGCTCAACGACCTCAACCGGGACTCGGAGAGCTGCGAGTCGCTGAGGGACACGTTCGGCCCCGGGGACCGCAAAAGGGGCAACATCGACGGCGGCGAGCACCCGCACCACGCCGTGGCCACCATCCGCGTCACGCCCGTGGAGGGCAGCGAGGTCGGCTCCGAGACGCTGTCGGTCTCCTCCTCGCGCGACTCCACCCTCCGGAGGAAGGGCAACATCATCCTGATCCCCGAGAGGGGCAGCAGCCCCGAGAACACCAGGAACATCTTCTACAAGGGGACCTCCCCCACCCGGGCTTACAAGGACTGAGCGAGGCCTCCGGTCCTCTGGGCAAGCGCCCCCCACCCCGCCTCACCCCCCCCAAAAAGACCACGGTTGGTTCTCCCCGCGCCGTGCCCCGCGCCCTGGGGAATCCCGGCACCCGACTGGCTCGCCCACCCTCACCGCCCCGGGACTCGGTGACTCTTGAGAGCGGAAACCCTCGAGCTCGCGGATCTCACGCCGAGGGGAGGGAAAAGCACAACGCGGACCCCTGGCCGCCCGGTGGCGCGACGTCTCCTGCACACCCGTCTCCAAGCTCAAGCGGCCTGCGCGGGGCACCTCCAGGCCGCGGGCCCTCCGGGGGTCCCGCGTCGCTCCCTGACCGTGCCAACCTGAGGGACTTGTCTCTTTCTAGTTAGCTGTGGGGACCCAGGGCGGGCTCCCCACCCGGAGGCCATGCGGTTTTATATATTTATTCGGCAGAGTCCGCGCCCGGGCACCCCGGCCGGCGCTGCGGGCTCACCCCCCTGAAGACGCTGGACCAGGGCGCCCCCGCCGTGGCTCCGCACCGTCCGCACGTGCAGAGGTTTGTGTGCATTTTTCCCCCTCGAAATTATGCTTTCTTCCACAACAGGAACTTGTGTATTTTCAGTAAAACGGAATAGCTAGTACTTTTCTGCATCATTTTATTTTTTATTTTCTGCGGCTTTTTATTTAAGTGTAGGCACTGCTGATAAAGAATCTGGCTTTTAGTGAGCAAATCTGCATAACTTAAAAAATATATATATATATCACTTTAGAGAGTCTTTTGAAGTGGTTGTGATCATATTTTGTATTTTATGGCTTGTCCTTTATTTATTGATTTGTAAATTTTTTTGATGTTATAGACATTTCCTTCTGTTTTTTAAAGCGGAAATAACCACTGACATTCCTTGAGCAAAATGTACTGCTGTGAATTTATAAACGAGAAATCCGAACCCAAACTCGACATTGTGGGTTACATCGCCAGCTGCGTAGGTCGCTATCTTAACGAGTAATCCAAGAATTCCACTTAGTTCCAGATGATCCACTTTTTTAAATATCCTGATAACCAGTAAGTTAGAGCTACCGTCGGTGGGTCTCACCTTTTCCCCTATTTTTGTCAATCCCACACCCACAGGAAGAGTCTGAAAGAAACGCAAACCGATAACAAAAGTATCTCACAGGACAAACTTAAGGATGTATTTTTTCAAAATATCTAAAGAGGCACCGTTTTAGTGCTTCGTATGCAAACGGCGGCCTTTGCCATCTGCCGGGAATGAAGCCTCCAGTCTATATCAAGGAAACGGTGTTACCAGTAAGGCGAGAAAAACGAAACATGTGGAGGTGTCTCCAGCTTAAAATTTTAAGTGTAAAGAAGTGTTTGGTTCTTGGAATGCAGCAGTAGGCCTTTTCTACACCATTTCTTACAGCTTCTCACCCACACGCGATGCTCACCGGGGGGGATCACAGGTAGCGGGGAAGCCGGCGACTAGGCCTGGGTTGGGTTTTCCGACCGGGCCTGGGTTGGGTTTTCCGACCGGGCCTGGGCTGGGTTTTCCAACCAGGTCCGGGTTGGGTTTTCGGAAAGAGCAGCGGGCAGTGCTTGGAGGCGAGAGCCTCACCTCAGCACCCGCTTCTGCAGGACAGGGGCCCAGCTTCCCAGAGCCCCGACCTCCCAGAGCTTAGGGATTTCAGCTGAAACCAGCAGAACTGAAAACCGTGGCAATAAAATAACAGATTCGACTACATCCCTTCTGGCAATTTCCTCCCCAGAGAGGGGAGTGGGAGCCCAGTGCTGCCTTCCCCACTTCCCACCGCCGCCCCTCAGGACGCTCCAGGCTCCGGCCGGTTTCCGGGGAGAAAGGCGGGCTGGTTTCAGCGCTCTGACCATCAGAACAAAACTGCAGCATTTCTGGTGCAGCGTGAGATTTCCTAATCTTTCCTACTTCTTAACAAAAGATTTTAAAGGACTTCTCGAGTCATTGAGGTTTTTGTTCTTTACATAAATCTTGATATATTGTTTTTCTACTCAAAGTGCCAAAGGCTACAGTTTTTAAAGACTTAAATTGTACCACATTGTTAAGGAAATAAAATGATAGCCGCTAGAACTCAGACCTCTGCATGTATATTTGATAACACATCTTTTGTAAAAATAAATAATAATAATTACAAAAAGTTTGTTTACATTCCACTGGTACCTTAATTTAAAATGAGAGAGGCTAACAGGTGGTATCTCTTCTTAGTGTTCTATTTATCTCACTTGCTAACGAGAGCACTTCTCCCTTGGTTAGGCTGTGCTTTACGGATGAAACCAAGTATTGAATAAAGAGAGTTAATTATCTTTTTAAAGTAAATAAAGTTATGGAAATATATATATAATATATATATAAAGTATCGTGTTTAATAAAATGTTACAGTGTTTTCCAAACTGATCCAGTTTGTAAAGTGCTACAATGTATTTTGTTAAGTACAGATCGAAGCTATTGTGTGAGTATATCGTGCTAACATCATAGAAATAAAGATTCGATTTCTTCATCAAAATTGGAACATTTGGGGGTTTTTTTTAACTTCAGAGTACGTGTGAATGGATAATAACTTGGCTTATAAGAAAACAAATGAAGAAATAAGAATGAATCAGAACTCATTGTGCTCATAATGGTTGAGAAGAAAGATTGTTGCGCTAGGAAAGGAAAGAACGTTTCTCAGACTATGAGCAGAGCAGCTCCCGGGGGCCTCACCAGCTCACAGACCCTTCACAGCATGACCCGCAGCCCCACCCTCCACTCCCTTTCCACCCCACCTACGGCTGCCACAGGCTGTGCTTCTCCGTGTGTGCGTGTGTGTGCATGTGTGTGCATGTGTGTGCGTGTGTGTGTGTGTGTGGTTTATTTTCAACTCTCTTTCTAGAAAGTCTTCACTCCCCTTTTTCAAACTCCTTTGTCCCTCGAGGCTAAATCTCAATCTTCCCTTGCACAACTTTAGAGCTGGAAGGATTTGAGAAATCACTTATCCTTTTAAGTATAATCACTATCATACCTTACGTTTCACACATGAGAAAAGCAAAACACATGAGAAGTGATTTACTCAAAGTCACACAATTGGTAGGTGTCAGGAGGGCATTGGGGGCAGTAAAGAAGTACCTTCTGTTTGTTATTTAACCCCTACTATTCAGCATGTTGCCCACCACATCAGTTGGAAACTCAATAAACTTTTGGAATGAATGAATGAATGAATGAATGAATGAAAAGTATTTTGACACCAGAATGGGTACATTTTTCAAAAAAAGCTAACCTAGCTCTCCCTTTTGAGAATATTTACAGATTTTTATTCTGCATGACCAAAGGATTCACTTAATCTTAAAGTTTGCACTATTAACCAACTTGATTAACAAGCCATTGAATATTTATTTACCTCACACTAAATTGTAAGATCTATATAAGCAGCTCCTAGCACAAGAGGTGCTCAATAAAAATGAGAAAAATTGCGTGTGTACAGAATGTTCTATCTACCACAAGTAAAAACATTATGAAAACAAGTGAATAACACTTTATTGCATAAAGCAAAGTATGAAGGATCTGCAAGGGAAGGAAACAGCCGTCCCTTTGATCACACCCTGACGCGCGGTTCTCAGAAACCCCCTCCGAGGCTCGAGAGCCAGACCCATGCTACTTGGATGTTTTTTCTTTTTCTTATTTGAAGCATCTCTTAAAAATGTTGACGTGATGCACGCCAGATTTTTTGGAACAAACTGTCTCCTCACAGTGATTGTTTGTTCAAGTGTCCCCGCCTCCACAGTCGTCTCCGGAGGGGGTGCCAATAACAAGTACCGACTTAATCTGTCATTTTTTAAAAAGGGCTCTTTCTAGTCAGCATTCACAGTTATTTTCAAACTCAAAATCAGAGAGTAGAGTCCGGGGGCCCCAGCGATGTCTTTGTATCGAGCACATCCCCTGGCCTCTTACTCCCGCGCAGTAACCCCTAGACTGTCACGGCAGCTTTCGGGGCTGTGCAGATTCTGCCCCTTCTCTGCCGGCCACCACCACGGCCAGGGGACGCGGGCGCTGAGTGCCGGGCTGGGGCGGAGGAAAACCGAGGAGAGGGGCCCGTTCCGGCTCCGGCCCTTTGTTCCCCACCCCAGCATATATATGACTCTACATAGACATAGCCAAGTAACCTCAGGAAATCACTAACACAGGAGGAAAGCACATTAAAACTGTGTGCTGAAATTAACTTCCTACAGTTAAAGAAGAATTAACCCAAAAAAAAACTGATTTCTTTTTTTAAACAATATGTCTATTGATTTCAGAGAGAGGAAAGGAGAGAGAGAGAAACATCAGTGATGAGATCGGCTGCCTCCTGCGCCCCCGACTGGGGATCGAGCCCGAAACCCAGGCATGTGCCCCGACCGGGAATCGAACTGCGATCTCCTGGGTCCTAGGTCGACGCTCAACCGCTGAGCCTCGCCGGCCGGGCAGAACCTGACTTGGTGACAGCATCTTAAGGTGGGCGGCGCCTGGCTTCACTATAGCCGCACACGAGGAGATGAACCATAACTGTAAACTGCGTTTCCATCTGTTGTCCTTGGGAAAAACCTGTTTTGTATTTTTCCAATAACGACGAGGCGTTTTGAGGTTTATTGATATCTATTCATGAGACTCGCGTTTTTACTTACACTTTCACGGTGTCTGAATTGATTGCTGTTTTAGTTTCCATGGTAACTCTGCCAGTCGCCTGCTATAAATAGATATTTTATAATAATAGCAGGCTTATAAAAGTTCGATTTCTGAGTGCCCTTCTGCAACGAGAAGCACCCGAGAAAAGAAAACAGCCTGTGCTTCAGGGTTTAGGGAAACAGACGTCTCTTACCTGTCGGTGCGAAAACGGGCGGCTAACGTGGGAAACCGGCGTAGGTGCCGGCTAGCAAGAACGCGCGGAAAGAAAGGAGACTCAAGTATGAAAACAAAAATGCACGCTTGGGACATGCTATTAATTTTACCCCATTGAAAACATCCATGGTATCTTTTTTTTTTTTTTTTTTAATATGTTTTTATTGATTTCAGAGAGAGGAAGGGAGAGGGGGAGAGAGAAACATCAATGCTGAGAGTCACTGACGGGCTGCCACCTGCCCGCCCCCCCGACTGGGGATCAGGCTCACCCCCCGGGCATGTGCCCTGACCGGGAATCGAACCCCGATCTCCTGGATCCTCGGTCCATCGATGCTCCACCGCTGAGCCACGCCCGCCGGGCTCCATGGTATCCTCTTAAGTGACATTTATTAACCAGGCATCCGAGTTGCTGAGTCAGCCCATCACCCCAATCACCCCAATCACTTTCAGTCAAAGAGAAAGCCCGCAGCTCGCTTGAAGCCTATGAAACTCTGCTCTGCTGTGAACGAGCTGCATTTTTATACCACATTTGGTCTTGGCCCTAAATGCTTTCTAGGTACCAGACGGCCGAGCGCCCCCTCGAAGAAGGGGCTTTTTCCCTTTAATCAGAGTAAGAGGGGCGCCTGTAGGTGTCTTAGGGAGGGAACCCGAAGATCAAAAATGACTGTGTTCAAAAATCTCTATTTTTATGGGCGGGAAAACATTTGAAACAAAATACTAATATCATGCGACCCCCGGTCAAGCTCCTCTCTTCTTCGGGAATTTGACTGTAAGGGTCATTGGTACTAGACTTTCGGTAGGGTCACGACCGGATCAATAAGCTGCATTGCCCGTGCCCCTGTAGGAAATGCTGGCTGGCAGGCTCGTGGGCGCAGGACGCCTTCGCTTCCTCAGGACTGACCGAGGTCCTTTAGGGAAACGCCTGCTTTGGCGCGGTGTGTCCTAAAGCGTCTAGGCCACGCGCCCGTGGGGCCCCGAGCGCCGCTCTCTGCGTAGCGATACCCGGGAAGGCCTTGCTGTTCCCACAGGCCAGCGACGGGGAGCTTTCACCCAGGCCCCCGGCGCATTCACAGCACCTGAGCTGGGGGCCGGGCCGGGCAAGGCCCAGATAAAACCAAGCTACCGTTCAAATGCTGAAGGTAATTCCGATTTCAGCCTTCGGGACGCGTGCCCAACAGAGGACCCCGGCGCCTTCGTCATTTGCATCTTTACAGAGCGTTTTACGCACCACACGCCCGGCCAGCAAGACCCGAGTTTAAGACGCAATGGAAACCGTGTGTGTCAGTGGGTCCTGCTCTCTGAGCGCCGCACCGGGCACAGTCGCCGCGGCCCCTGGCGTCGCACGAAGCCGCAGCCGCAGGAAAGGACGCGAGCTTGAGACTGCGCGTCCTTCAGGATGCGGGCCCGCGGCCGCCGACCCTGACGCCTCCTGTTTCTCGGCGACGGCGTCCTGCTTCTCTCCCGCACCGAAGGAGCTCGAGCTCGTGGTGGGAAACGGCTTTCGCGAGAAGGAAGCGCCTTCAGTTATTTGTCCCAGTTGTTCCGGCCAAGCCGCAGGGGAGTGCCGAGCGTGACCGGGGTTGGCGGCGGCTCCCGCTGGCTTTGCCGCAGGTTACGGACCCCAGGACTCCCGGGCTCGCCTCCTGCTTAGACGTTTCCTCCCTCAGTGATCGGCTGAGGGGGCCGAGCCCTGCGCACGGCCGATCCTGCCCGAGGGGGCCCAGAGCTGCTCATGGACCCTGGGCTCCCTCCCCGTCTCCTTCCAAACGGTAACAGGCAGCAGGAGAGCGTCGGTCCCCGGGGCCCTGGCATTTAACTAGATTAGGATTCCAAGGCCAATTAAGTGCCTCACGGCCTGGGAGCTTGTTAATTAACTAGTCGATGGATTGGCTACAAGATAGAGAGGAAAGAATAGACTCCTGTTTTTCGTATTTTGTCATGTGGGCACTTGAGAAAAATGGCAAACGACCGAACCCGATCTGGATGCCAACCTCCTGAAAATACCCACGCTTCCGAGCGACGAATGCCACGGGCTGGGCGCTGCTGTCTGTCGTGGGTGAAGCGTGTCCTGTGACGCGAGGGACAGCGCACGTTCCCTCGCTAGTCCGCGAGTCCCCGCCACCGGCCCCCCCGGGTCCTGCCCGTTACGGGGAGATCGATGTCACAGCCCCACGCGCCTGACACTCTCTCTAGAATAAGACCCGGAGCCCCCAACCGAGCCCTCCCTTCCGTGGGCGCCGAGCTCTTCTCCGCGCCTTCCCTTCTGTGGGCGCCGAGCTCTTCTCCACGCATCTTACTATGGCAATTACTGATGTACAGACCCATCAACTCCTCTCTTGCTTGGAAAGGACGGATTTCACGCTGTTCATGTCTATGTGTTGTTTTTTTAAATACATTTCAGAGAGAGGAAGGGAGAGAGAGACATGAAAACATCGGTGATGAGCGAGAAGCATCGATCGGCGGCCTCCTGCACGCCCCCGACTGGGGACCAAGCCCACACCCAGCGCACGTGCCCTGACCGGGAATCGAACCGTGACCCCCGGGTTCATGGGTCGCGACACTCAGCCGCTGAGCCACACGGCTGGGCCATTTTTATGTGTTCTTTAAACCTTACTGTGTTCTTAAAATATGACTTGGACTCTAATAGCTCCCCAATGCGTTGCTGAATTAGCGGGTGACTGATGGGTTTACTTACATAGCGGCCTCAGTTTCCACTATCCCACCTTCTCCCAGGCTGGGCCTTCTCGGTGACTCCACGGCAACCAAGTGCTTTAAGAGGCTCCCAGGCTGTTACTCATGCCCACGGCACCCACCGGCGGAAAGGGCCACACCTGAAAGCTTTCAGAGGAAACGGACGTAACAGCTACTAAGTCCAAGTGGCTTGTGGTAAACAAATGCTCAAAGAAGTATTCGGGAGAACAGTATCCCCTAAAACAGTCATGCGTCGGGCCCGGTCGGCTTTCCTCAGCAGGCTTCTGACCGGCAGCCAAGATCAAAGGCCTCAGAACCAAGGAAACGTGAACTCAAAACACGCCTGGGTCACTTCCCACGCTCAGTGACCCCGAGGACGTTTCCTCACCCAAGTTTCACTTTCCGCCCCTGGGAGTCGCAGCTTACAAACACCTGCCTCAACTAAACGTTAGGAGAACGTGGCGTGTAAAACAGTTACCGTAGTATCTGGACCATTTTGAGCACTAAATGATTGTTAACCACACACATGATTATTACTGTGACGTATTAACCGAGGAGGAATTCGCAGAGATTAACGCCCGTGAGGAAACATTTTTACAGCCCACCGACACATCTTTAAAGCACATGTTATTTGTATATGAAAATCACACCCATTCCTTAATTACGCATCAAAATGAAAGAGTGCGTGGGTCACGCAAGGTCAAAGAGCAAAGCCTTGTCACCTGCTGACCTGGTTCTCAGTCTGTCTCCCCTGGGGACACGGGGGCGCCACTTCATTCACTCTGACTGTTTCCGGGATTGGTCGGCGGATAGTCTCAGCTCCCTCTCTACTACTAAATTCAAGTACAATATTTCATAACTACTTGCTAAAAAATAGTTGTCAGAAGACCATGGATATTCCTGAAAGAAAAAGACGACTCCAAGGCCAGAGCTCCCCCAGTTCGGTAGATGAATGTGTCTGACACAGTGTTTTAGGGGCAGTGAGCCTGGCTGTTCCTCGGTTGAGCTGCCCGGGAACAGTCTTCCCTAAAACTACAGCCACCAAATGATTGATGACATTGTTTTTAGCTGCAAACTTTGTTGATATCATGAAGGGCCTCAAGAATAGCTCGGTCTCCTCACCACCTAAGAACACCCTCATTCGTCACATTTGCGATTTTAAAATCAAGCACGAGTTCCTTTGAATACATGTCCCCAGTATTCATTGCGTCTTTTCCTTCCAAGCCAGGGAAGGTTTTCAAAGCATATTGGAAGGAATGTCAGCACAAAACATCCCTCTGTGGGTCCGCAAACTCGAGAGCTTTCCAGGTGGAATCTGAAACGGGGCCCCATCCGCAGAGGGCAGCAAGAGACCAAGCAAACAGGCAGGGCCTCCAGAGCGGTCGGCGGCTATTTCAAAGAGCAAGAGAACTGAAACGAAATAAAATTAAAAATTTAAAAAGCAACGGACGTTACCTGCGAGGCTGGTCTTGGCGGCTGCGGGGTGAGTGGGCCTTCACACCTGCCCCCCAGGTTCCTAAAAGTCCTCAGAGAGGCCTTAACTGGGCTCAGCCACGCTCGCCCCCCAGCTGGTCTCGATCGCAGGCCGCTGTCTCCAGGCCGTGCCCGCGAGAGCGGCTCTCGCAGCAGGCACAGTGGGCAGGACCCACGTTCCAAGGGCAGGGGGCAGGGTCAAGGGTCAACGGGCAGTCACACCCTCTCTGTGACCTCCCCTCACACACACACCTGCCCTCTGAGACGCTGAGAAACACCTCTACTGCCAAAGAAGGGATTCTGTGAACAACGTAAGTAAATTAAAAGCAATCTGAAATCAAGTAACTACTCCATGAAAGGCTCGTGACACTTAGATTTCCTTTCCACGCGTTTTCCAGGCACTAACCTGGTCTCCCATGTGACTGGTTGGAACGCCTGTCTTCCTTCCATCCCGTCCCTCCAGCTCCCGTCCGGGTCAAGTTCAAGTTTTGCAGCACACTCTCCATTTGGGTGGGATACGCAGAAGGGATGAGCCTCTAAGTGGTGTGTCCTTCAAGCAACACAGATCCCAAGAAGGTGCAGGGAGCAAGACCAACAAAGACCCTTCACGGAGCACGGAGCACTTACTAAATAGAAAGAATTGCAATTATATATGTTAAATTCACAACCCATAAAACAACCCCAGGAGGTGGGAAATATAAAACCCGTTTTACAAACGATGCGGCCGACGCTCAGAGAGATGAATTCGTTTGCCCAACGTTACACGTGTAATGGAAACACAGCCAAGCCAGGAGTCAAAGCCAGACAGGCCCGGCTCTAAATCTCAAGTTCATGTCACATCGACTCCCTTTAATGAATCCACTGTGCCCGGCGGTTGACACTTCAGAGAAATGCGTTTCAATTCTGAGAAAGTGGAAATGTACAACAATTTGAGGTAGACAGAAGACGCATTTCAAGGTTTACAGGCCCTGACATAGGCCAAACAATGGAGATAGGTAAGGTCCGCTGAGTGGTTTTTAAGAAGCACATTGACACCCCCATACACGACCGGTAAAAGCACTTAAAGACAGATGCATTTAGTGCACGTATGTTAAAAACTGCTTGCCTTTCTTGAATATTTGTCACTACTCAGAAAAAGATCATCTCCCATGTCAGTACCTGCTGATGTGGCCATTGTCACTCAACAAATATTGACAGTACAGCACTAAGCTCTGGAGACGCACCAGTGAGCAACACTCCCTCTCGAAGACCTGAGGGCCCAGCGAAGGCGTCGGCTTTGGGACGAAACAAACCCAAAGTATAATTAAGGTCGGAGCCATAAAAGAGAGTTGTGTGGAGCCATGAGGGGGGAGAGGCCATGGTCATACAGGACAATGCATTTGTTATTATAATTAGTTGAAATTAACTTTCAAAATTAATAATTTAGAAACTTTATCTCTCGTGTATATTAAAGTTTTAGGTGCTTTCTACCATTTTCTCTGGTATTCAAATAGAGCAAATTTTGGATAGAAAAAGAGTGAAATTTTTTCTCTTGGTGACTCCTCTAGAGGAAGGAAAACGGAAAGAAATTCGGAGAGATCTATAAACATCAGTGGATAATTGTGGTTTATGTGGCATCTTTACGACTCCTTAAGAGCTTCACAGAAAAGGTAGTTTCAGGCACTCGGGCTGTCTCAAGAAAAATGGATTTTTTTTCAGAAATCCCAAGTATTATCCATATGATGGGATAGCCATCCCGCAAGATGGTAGTGGAATTTTCCGGGTTAATTATGCATTTTTAGGTCTCGTGCTCTATTCTTTACCCGCCGGTAGGCTGACAACCCCTGAGATAGCCCAGGAATTCAAATAAACAAGAATTGTCAGTGGGCAGAAGAGGCGGCATTAAAGGCCACGAGCTACTTGTCATTTTAAGGAAATCCCCACAGGCCAACGCTCATCAGTCATTTAAAAATAGGTCCCTTCCCCACGATCCACAGTCGTCAGGTTCGCTGTTATCCTGGAGGTGCCTCCAATACAATGGGCTGCACATGGTGAGAAGCAGAAGGGGAGCCCAGAAGAGAATTTTTATAAACATTTATATGCAGAAGCTCTTTTTAGTGAGTGGGATGAAACGGTTAAGGGTTATTTTTGACAAACAGAAACGAAGGTCCAGTAGGTCGGAGTGTGTTGGAAGGACAGAGGTTCCCGGAGGTGGAGAGGAGGCAGGGGTGACTGAAGGTGGCTGAAGGTGGCTGAAGGTGGCTGACCGTGGCTGACCGTGGATGACCGTGGCTGAAGGCGGCTGAAGGTGGGGGCTGAGCGATCACAGCGGGCTGAGGCCCGGCTGGAAGGACGCGTTAGAAAGAGCTTCGGGTGGAGGGAGAGCGTGAGGAGGGCCTGGGAAGGCCGGAGGCATTTCAAGAGCAGAGAGCACGTACCCGTGAAGAAAGAACATCGGGCCCTTTAGGAAAGAGACAGGACAGCTGGCGGGGAGGAGGGGAGATCCAGGCAGCCCCGAGGGGAGATTTATCCCTCAGAAGGGCCGCCCGGGTCATGCTGTTCTCACAGCCGCACCTGTCGGCACCCTGCGGAGACCGCGTGATGGGGGAAGGTGGCCAGCGACAGAGGCGGTCGTCAGAGTCCTGGAGGAGAGAGCTGCAGAAATTGTAGGCAAAGGCACGTCCAAAGGATCAAGAAATCAGAGGGGACCAAATTAAACTGGAGACAGTCGAGTCCCAAGCACACCCGCCAATGAATATAATCTTCCCCACGTCATCTGTTTAACGGTTCCCATGGGTGTGGATTTCAACAGGGACAGCGTGTCCACGGGGGACAGAGCGGCTTTGCAGGCGCTAAGAAAAGGCACAGCTGACCGATGCAGGCCGGAGGACCACACCAAGGCCTGCGCCCACCGCGGTCAAGTGAGCTCTGGCCCCCTAACTCTCTCTAACTGGACCCCAGAGAATGAATCCTGGGATTGGCGCCCCAGCTCCGACACCGAGTGACCGTGGACCTCGCCTGTCGGCCCCAGCCCCATCCGGTTCCCTCCCTCGCCCGGCTCTGGTGGGAGCATCTAAGGAGAGAGAGACTCGCTCGGAGCCACCATCAGACTCCCAGCCCAGCGCGGGCGGCCGTGGGCAGGTCACCGTCCCCCGGCGAGAGGGGCTTCTGCCCGCCCTGAGGTTGTTGCGTCAGGCAGACGGGCGTCTCAGATGCGGCTGAGATGAGCGGTGAAGGGGTTTACACACTGTGCCGCGGGCTGAGCTCAGAAGGGGTCCAAGTGGTTCCGAGGTAGCTCAGCCATTTAGCCACAGAAGGAGAATCCTGTGCCGAGCCTAAATCTTTGGGTAATTTTCCATCCTGTGTTTTTATTCCTCCAAATGCCACAAATGCCACATCAGAGCCACAGATGGCGGCATGATCTGAGCAGGCTGGCGCGTCTCTGTTCTTCCATCCAAACCCTAAATTAGGTGGAAGCTGATATTCACCTCTCAGCCTCCCCGCCCCAGGCTTCCCCTGCCCGTTCCTGCTTGTTTGCGTCTCATCGAGATGTCTTTCCTTTTTAAAATGCGGTTTCATGGATTTCAGAGGGAGGAAGGGAGAGGGAGAGAGAAATACAAACATCAGTGATGAGGGAGCCATCGACCGGCTGCCTCCTGCAGGCCCCCTAGTGGGGATCGAGCCCCAACCCTGGCACGTCACGTTCTTGGGGTCCCACTCGAAATCTGAGGGGCTCGGCACTGACAGGGAGCTAGATTTCAGATCAGCTGATTACACCGAGTTAGCTGTGGAAGCAGGACCACAAACACGGAGCTCCCTGCGCGCTTCAGGCGACCTGCGTGAAGCTGGCCGAGCACGTCCCAGGGCGAGATTGTCCTCGTCACAGGGAGAGATAAATGTGAATTCAGTGCAGAAAAGATAGAATAATAAAGTAAATTGTACTGTGAATTCCTATCCACCCCCCCAAAAAAATGTTCAATTTCTCATTTCTGTGTCACAAGTTCCTAAATATTTCCTAAATGGTTATTTTTTAAAAGCCATAAAAATCTCCTTTTTCCCTACCAACGTGTGTGTGTGTGTGTGTGTGTGTGTGTGTGTGTGTGTCCTACAATTAAAGAGCAGGATGGAAACTGGCTATAAAGTTACCAGTGAACAACTTGCCACAATGCCCGGCACCTCGCTCTGGCAACTTTGTAAAATTACTTCGTGCGCTGCAGAGACGCCTTATCTCTTGCGGCAACGTCTGCAGCTGGACTTCGTCTTGGAAAGACACACGCCGTGTGGAAAGGCTGATGGTTCTTCAGATTTTAAACCGAATGGCGAGTGAGAAGAGAAACTCGTACACGGAAATAATGGCCCCATTTGTTCTGGCCAAGAAGGACATTCTCAGGATACCCACCGAGGCGGGAGAACGGACGATCTGTGTGTCGCTGCCCCCTTGTGGTGGCCTCACCCCCGGGTGGGGTGAGCGAACTTACAGGACAGAGAGCGAGTCGGGTCTGAAAACAGTCGAGAAAAGGAAAGTAGGAAGGAATTGTTATATTTAATACTTAATAGAATAGCTTTATTTTTAGCAACGTGCGTATCCTTAGTGTGACATCTGTGGTTAATTTTTAAAAGCTCCTTAAGATACACGAATAGCGATAAACGCAAAGTCTGAATTAGTCTGAGACAGAAACAAAAAGCAAAATTATGGGTAATTTTTATTGTAGGTTTCAAAGCCCCACCATAGTAACTATGCAGAGCTGTGTTTCGCCCGGAGACCTGACAGGATCACGTGCTATGTGTCATTCAGCCACGGTGACGAATGCTCATTGAGGACCTACTTACTATACGCCAGGCCCCGGATTAGATCTTGGGTAGCAAAGGACAGATAATAAAGAGTCTCAGCTCTCACAGAGTTTAGGCCTTTAGGAAGAAAACAGACAAGCAACGAAACTGGGGTGGGGCAGGGGCTGGGCAGAGGGGGCAAAGCGAGGGGAGAATGGCGGACATATGTAATACTGTCAACAATAAAAAATACGTAATTTTTTTTAAAAAAAGAGCGAGAGGTAAAGAAAAGCTCCTGGATTATACAGCTGGAGCGCCTGGATCTGACCATGCCTGAAGGTGCATCTTCAATAAAGTCCCCTTTTTGCACAAGGAGAAAAACAATCGCACTGAAGCATTACGATGTCGCAGTGATGCCTGAAGAGGGGGATCCGGTTCTATGAAAGCCAGCGGGGGGGCTGCGGGGGAGCGGGGGCATGTGGGAACCCTCTACCTTTTCTGCTCAATTTTACTGTGAACCTAAAACTGCTCTAAAAAAAAATAATAAAGTCTATTAAAAAAAAAAAAACACGAGGAAAAAGCGTTGGGTAGCAAAGGGCGCTGAGGTGGGCCGGAGGAAGCGTGAACGGGACGCGCGTCAGCGAGGGTCTGGGCTGGACGGCGGCGTGTCGGGGCCCAGGGCCGGGCACTGTCAGCCCCAGGACAGCAGAGGGGACTCCGAGGAACACGGAAAAGTGCCCGGGGATCACCCCCGTGGGCCGTGCTACCAATTTAGGTTTTTCCTGTAAGAGTCGTAGGAAGCTGCTGAGTGGTTTTGAAGAGGAGGGTGATACCATCTAATCTGCACTTTAGAAACGTATTAAATATTTAAATTTTAAGAAGAGGAAACGGGGCGGGGGGGATGACAATGCAATACACTACTTCCTCGCCAGGTGCCAGGCTGTGCTAAGAGTTTAGGGGTGAAAACGTAAGCCCCCCAACCCCACAAGGTAGGTGACAAACGAGTCCCGTGGTTCCAACAAGAGGGGACGGCAGCCCGGCCTGGAATGGGGGCCCCGGGAGGAATGATGACACGGGTGAAGAATCTGTGGGAGAGCCAGTGAGGGGCTGAGTCTGGAGGCCGCCGGCAGAGGGGGCGTAAGTGGCCCCTTGGCTTCGGGCTGGTGCCGCCCGACAGGACGTGCGGCCAAGTCCTGAAGTGGACGGAGCCAACCAGTGTCAGGGAGCCGGTCCGCCGACGGCCCCCCACCGAGCCCGTCGGTCCCACAAAACATGATCTCGTACGTTTTCGGAGGGATGTGCCGTTTGATGACTGGCTGGGCAGCAAGGGAAATTTTAGTTCTCGCGTGGGAACCCTCAGTATAGACCGATTTTTCACTCCTTCTAAAAATGCCATTTTTATTGAGCCAATCTTTTAGCATGCACCCGTTACCATTTTGGTATTATCCATCTATTTATTTTATTTTATTTTTTTACCCTTCTTTGACTTTTTTTTTATTTTATTTTAAATTTGGTCCATTTTAGTCATTTGTTTTCGTTGTGTTTTGTGTGTGTTTTTTGTATTTTCAGGAATAAGTTAATTTACTCTCCTTGTTTCCTGGTAGAAGTCGCATTTTTAAGTTTCATAGAGATCTGATATTTTTAACTAATTCTGATTCTTTTGCATGAATTTACATTTTAATTCTAAATTTAGCTTAATTTAAACATTTTACTTAATTAAATTTTAACTTAAAACTCTGATTTATTTCATTACCGGTGAGTTTAAATGGGAAGTTTAATCTTCATCGAAGTTTAATTTGTTCTTAAACTTTAAACACTAGATGCAGACAAGGGAAGCCGGTGTGTCATTTGAAGAAATAGAGAAAAAAAATAGGAAACCACTTTGAAGGCTGAGCGATGGGGGAATAGCTTCCGCCAGATGGGTCACTGGAGAGGACGAGGGGCGGCGGGCCGCAGCAGGTGCTTGCGGACGGGGGCCAGGGAGCAGCCAGGGCGGCCAGGGCCCAGGGCTCGGTGGCTTCGGAGAACCGCTCCTCGCAAGGGGGGACGCGAGCGCTGGCCGCGCAGGGTGGCTCTGCTCGCCTCTCTGCGGGCCACGGCTCCGTCCTCCCCAGGCCGTCTCCCCCGAGGCAGCCGCGGGCCTCCCGCCCGCCCGGCGCTCACTGCGCACTGGAGAAGCTGGCTCACGCGGGACGGCAGAGGGGCCAGGGTCAGACCCCGGGCAAAGGCCGCGAGTGGGCTGGGACCCAAGGCCACGTGTGGATCCGGAAACGAGCGGTTGGGTCCCCTCGCCAAGGAGCGAACAGAAGAAACGGGGCGGGTTTAGAGGTTTGAACAGTGACTCTGACCGAAGCACCGAAATGCGCGGATGCAAAACCCACGGACCAGACGACAGTGTGGTGAAGGCCGGGGTGGGGCGGGGTGGGCGGGGGTGTAGGGTGTAAATGGGGGGAACGGGGGCACCTGTAATACTGCCGACGATAAAGATAAATTTATTAAAAAGAACATTAGGTGAAAAAAATAAAATAAATTTTTAAAAAGAAGTGAGAAAACAGACTGTATTCTCTGCATCTAAGGGAAGACCAGTGGTCCTGTTTTCCCTTCCTCTGGCCTGTGAAATGGAAACAGGAATTTCCTAGGGGCCTGTCTCGGGAGTCAGCGAGCTAAGGCCTGGAAACACTGCGAGCACCGCCAGGCCCGCAGACAGGCTCAGCCAACATTCACTCTCATCGCTTGTCACCACTGGGGAACCTCTCACGTATCTCCCTCGGCACCGGGCTGGTCTCACATCACCTGGGCTCCCTGGCGAAGTGATGTTGGTGGCCCTGGCCCGTCAACCTGGCACTAACGCGTGACTTACACACTAAGGACGGAGCGAGGGCAGGGGAAACGCTCGGTCACTTCGATCTCGGGTGGAGGAATCTGGGCTTGAGAAGGAGCTACCGGTCCACACATGTGGGTTCTGGTCACTCCACCCCTCTAATTGCGTGAAAATTGAATACGTTAAGGCGCAGTCCCCTCCCGGTTCACACCTGAACACACACACCTGTCACCTGTTCCCACCTGAGAGCACAAGCCTGTGTTTCCTGTCCTTGCTCTGACCATTGGACATGTGGCCGTTCCTCTAATGAGCTAAACACTTGAATATAAATACGCTCGGAGGAAAATATGATGACAGAGCCGGCAGCTGCCGAGAATTCCTTCCCCAGAACTGACGCCACGTGATCGCGTGGGCCGGAGCGTGGGGAGAGCGCTCCTCTGAGGCTCCCAGACGGAGGGCCGCCTCCCACGCGGGTTTCTTTTTAAAACACGGGACTGGAACTCATTTTACTTTTAATGTCAGAGTTATTCTGAGGCGATTTACAGAATTCAGCATCAGGCGCAGAAAGATGTCCCCTCTCCCCCCACTGCCGTCTGAATAAATGCCTGGAGTGACCAGCAACACACGCCTTCGGTGGAACGGAGCTGAAGCCCTCGCTCCGAGGGCAGCACCGGTTCCCCGTAGCAGGAGCTTAGAGACGGCCTTTCACGCCCGCCCTCCCTGGAAGCCATTCGGGCTTTTCCCCGTCTGTCCAGAGAGGGCTCCCAGTACCCAGGACGCCCGGTTCCAGGCTGCCTTCTACCTCTGCTCAGTCCCCTGGCTCTCCCTTCCCTCTTCTGGCTCCTTTCAAGCCCCAACAGGCGGCCGGTCCACCTGCGCGCCTACATCCCACCGCCTCCTCTGCCTCCCGGCGGAGAGAATGTCTCCGGCGTATGTAGGCCAGGCAGGGCCCTGCTGCTACTCGTGATGTTTCCATGCCCACTGCGTCCCCTCCAATCGGCCGCACCGGAAACAGTCCACCAGGGAACTTACACTGTGCCCACCTTCAAAGTGACGAAACCGCCGGATCCAAGGGACAGCGTGAGCTCAGCCCCGGGTTCCCTGACTCCTCCCACCACAGCCTGCGCCAGCCAGTCCCGGTCGTTCTTCAAGGGTCCCCACGTGCCACTTGGTCAGCGACGCCTCCTCTCTGCCCGGGGGACACACACCTGCCAAGATCAGGCCCCTCCGCCCGATGCTCTGAGGAGCAACAGCATCCTCCGGCCTTCACAGAGCTGTGGTTCCAGGTGGCGCGTAGCTGGGCCTCAGCGATGCTCCCCCCCCCCCTTGGGCGGTTTGCAGGCCCCAGGGTCCCTCCCAGTGAGTGTTTGCTGAACACATGGATCACCCAGGGCACCGTCTGCCGTTAGAGAAGCGAGACCCATGAGACTGGGGCTGCGGGGACTTCAGTTCTCAAAGCGAGGCTGAGGAGGGAGCCCCGGGGACAGGCCACGCACCAGGCTGGCGTCTAGCAGAGCATTTGACCCCACTGGGACTCAGCCCGAGCCTGGCCCTGTACGTTTCCAGTGCAACAAATAAACGCATTCAGGGCATCGTATCCTTGAGAATTCTGTTTCTCCCTCCCGGACCTAAGAGGTCGTCTGAAATGTTCGTAATTACGAACTCTCGTGGTTGGGCGGCAATCAAAACACCACCGACGAGCGCGCGCAGGAGAGCGGTCAGCTGAAAACGTCTTTCCTCTAAGCAGAGTCTCAGAACTTCTTCTTGCTGAATAGAATCAACTGTTTAAGTGGATTCCACTAGGAAACAGTAAAAAACCTGCGCGCAAATTGGTTCACTAAGCACTGATCAGGCGCCCGGTAAGTGCCCGGCCGGCCCTGGTGAGACGCCAGAATAAAAACCCTCCCCTTCGGCCCGTCTGCCGCGGTGATACCACCAGCCCCTCCCTCCGGCGCGAGGCGAGGGTCCCGGGGTCACACAGGTGAGGAGGCACCGAGGGCCTGGCAGCTAGTGATGCTCGAGGCCCAGCTGTAATTATTTCTGTTTACAACAATGCCGCGGATTCAGGCCAGGGGGCAAGACTTAGATAAACACGGACCTCGCTCTGGGCCGGGAGGAAATGAGATATTGGAATCGAAAGAACTTCACGATCCTGGGCCTGGACCATTTTTGACTTGAGTTTGAGGCAGGCGGAGGGGGCACAGATGTGAGAACCGTCAGCGCCTGAGGTGGGGGGACACTCTCTGGCGCCTTCTTTGCACACTTGCTCGCTCGTGGCACCTGGGATCAAACCACAGGGTCCACAAACGCACGGACCCGCCTTTCCCACAGCGATTTGCCTCTTTCCCAGCAGCTGGAGCAGCCGGGCGGAGATGAGCCTGGGAGGCGCACAGGCTCTAAAATAGCGTTCGCAGCCTCTGATTAAAATACCCGCAAGTCCGCTCCTGGCAGCGCTTGCCGCTCCGCTCCTCCATCCCCTCCTCCCTCCTGGACCCGGGGGCGCATTGGCCAGGTCCGAGCTGCTCCCAGAAAGGGAAGGTAACCCTTCCCGGGACAAAATCACGAGACAGAGAACCGAAAGCCCGACGTCTGTGCTCCCAGCATGGGTTGGGGTTTTACATTTCTGCTGGTTGCTGCGAAATAGTATTTCCCAACGATGTGTTAGCCGCGGTCTGCTGATCTCTTGGCATTTGGACCCTACAGCCCCGCACACCACGCCAAGCACACCTGTGTCCTTACAGACCAGGGGTTGTGTTCCCCCCAAGGGCACCGGGTACCCTCCAGCCTCCACCCTCCTGTACAGAAAAATCTCTGGTCTTCCTTAAAAAAAAAAAAAAAATTCTTTTTCTAGAAGAAACCAGTATGTACACGCGTTTCTCTCTCGGCCGAAAGAGGGAGCTGCTCCAAAGGATAAGGCAGCCTGCCCCCCACAGGCCCGGCCGGCTTTGGCTGCGGGAGGGCTGAGGACATTGTCAGGGATGGCGAGGCCCCTGCGCAGGAGAGCTCGGTTCAGGGGACCCCGGGCAACTCGAGGCATCTAGCGAGGGCCACAGTCTCAACCCCGAGAGAGCTTATCAAGGTCAGGCGAGAAAAGGGGGACTGCTTCGTCTCTTTTCCATAATCCCTTCTCCCTGGTGCCCAACTAAACCTAATTGAAATGTCAATTTTCAGGGGTCTCTGATGGCCACGGATCTCAAAACCTGAGGATTAAAGAAAAAAAAGTATTCTCTGATCACTGCAAGTTAAATTAAATTAACCCGTTCCTCTGCGACTCCATTAACCGGTCTCTGTTCGAGGCTCTGCTTGGATGCTTCCGATACGACCGGTTTTGCGCGTTTTTTCCGCAAAGGTTGACTGTGACGGCGTCTCCTGTTGAAGCCGCTGGGCGGCCGTCACCTGGCCTCGCAATGCTGGGCACAGCAGAAGGCCCGGAGCAGGAACTCCCAGGTGCCCGTTCCGAGTGGGTGACAGAACAGCCGGATCCCGAGAACAGCCGCTGGGCCCGGAACAGCCTCTCTCCTTACAACCCTCCGGGCGTCGCTAACCCTTTCCATTCATTCTCTCTCCTCAGCCCCAAACCACCCCACAGCTGCTGTCATCCCACCTCACAAACGAGGCAGGACCCCCCCAAATTCGCACCGCAATGCGTCTAACTCGGGCGTCCTTGGGACTAAGGTGGGTGTCCTTAGGTTCCCTTATTTTAAGTGGCATCAGGACACACGGACGGCCCCCGAGCTGCACGGAGCTTTCCCCGCACGTGCTCTGCTGCCCCCGTCTGGCCCCTCGTAAAACCTCCCGGCTTTTCTTCCTCAGTCGTTTTCCGCCTTCTCGCGGGTCCGCATCCCCTCCAAAAGGGCCGGCGTGTTCCAGAACTGGATTTATATTACTTAAAAGCCCCTGATCTTATCAATATATTTGACTTGCCTGCAATGTGTTAGGATCATTAAGAGATTAAAGGGGAAATGAACCAATTAAAAAAATACCTTGAGCAGATCACAAATTGCCATTATCAAAATGAAAAGACAAATTTTTAATATGTGGAATTATATTAGTTTGCAATTTATGAGCCACTCTGATAAGATGTTTCTTTTTACTGGATACAGGACCTCGAATAACAGCTAATTAGGGCTTGAGATTGATTATTTGAGGGTGTCCATTACGCAGTCACTAAGATTAATATAGATAATTCATAGTTTCCTCTATTTTAAAGTCCTATTTTTAACATCTATAAACGTCATAGGTCTCTGACCTCTGCTCAAGGTTCTATATTGAATCACCCAACATATTTATGCTTTTATTTGTACAGTATTTCGTAGGATAATGCTTTTAAAATACTAAATGAGGTTTTTTCTAAATTCTGCAGAATGACTCGTTTTTAGACAAACTATTTTGAAAACAACTGTTCCATTTAAAGGTTTTTGGAAGGAAAAAAAAAAAAAAAGGCGAACATTCTGACTCTCTTCAAGGTGAGCGCCAGGTTCCCAGCCCCCCTTAGGGGGCTGCAGATGGAAACTCATCGTTTGAAGCTTGAGCCAGTGACACTTGTCCAAATAGGGATTGGTGGAAACACACCGCCTTCTTATTTTTCCGGCCCTTGGAGATATTTCCCTTCAAGCGACAGAGCGAGAGCTGGAACCCTGCCAGGACTGATCCATTTTCCCTACTTTCTGGGAAAAGCAAACCCCACAGAATTCCGCTTGGTCCCCAGGCACCACGTGTGCGACGGGGAACGGCGGTGGCTCGGACATCTCTCTTCCGTCCAGGAGACAGTGAGCTGCGATCCCGACGAGTGGCCTCTTCACGCCGGTGGCTGTGAGAGTTAAAGGATCTCGGGCTCAGCGATGCTGAGCAGCACTCCCCACCTCGGAGAAGGGAACCTGGGCGCCCACCTGCGGCTCGCTGACAGCGTCCGACGGATGGATCTCTGGAGGCCTTGGTGCCCAGGGTCCTCACTCAGGCTCCGTGGTCGACTGGCCACGTGGCCGACCTCAGCTCCCGGTGACTCTGGAAGCCCAGCGGATACCATGGGACTCAAAGCTCCTACCGTAAATAACAGTTAGACCATCTGGCGTGGCCCAAACCCCCAGTGGCCGGGCAACACTCCCTCCAGGCCCGGCTCTGCGCGGACTCGGGAGGGACCCCCCCAGAAGCGAAGGGCGGAGGGGGACCCCTTCTGGGCCAGGCTGAGTTATTCACCCCACAGGCAGGTTAGAGAAAATCCAGGGTTCCTTTCAAGAGCGCATTTTCTGGCGTAGGGCATCTAGAAGCCCAGGGATCGCTGCGGGGCCAGAATGAGAACATCATTTTCCAGGCACGTTGCTGCTTCAGAAAATATGATTTCAGGAGGAAACCGAGCTGATGGAGGAGGCAGCCAAGAACTATGGGCTAAGCACAGATTAGCATCAAACTACAGAGAAACCAACGTGCAATTAGAGCTGTTTCATGTGACCTAATTAGAGAATCTAAATACGGAGGCAGATTTCAGAGTGTCTTTAGTTTGGGATCCAGTCCAACAGCCAGGCTCTGAAGTCAGGCCTCTCCTGCGTGGTTGTCCCCAAAACCAGGCTTCCTCTAATTCCACCAGCTTTTCCTCCGGCCCGGCCCGGGCTCCTTGCTCTCCCTTCTCTTGGCTGCCAGGGAAACATGTGGTTTGTCCATCTGAAACTCCAGGTTTCGCTCCTTCCTGATCATTTACGAATAGGCTGAAGTCTCGCAGCTCACATCTTGTTCCAGGTACTTCCGTCACTCGGCTGAGAGCATCAGCAACTTAATTCCGATTCACTCGGGCGAACGCTTTGGACCCAGACGGGGAGCTGGCCTTGTGATTTCTGATGCGTAAGCCGCAGGGTGTGTGTCCTTTTGTTACAGCAGCCGTGACAAACTACCACGCAGACTAAATCAGGATGTCCTGTCACACTGGTGGCACGTTTCCCCGCGGTCTCGTCGGGTTGGTCAAAGTCCCGCACGGCTCCCAGAAAGGAGTTTCTCTCGCATGTGCGGTTCCAGCCTCATAGCTCATGGTCACTCACCTGCTGGTTTCTCTGTTCACACCACAGAGTTTATTCTGTGTGGCAGGTAAATGCAGTTACCACGAGAATCCAGGCTAAGGAGGCCTACGTCAGGAACAAAGGCCTGAATTTCAAATATTGCTCTTTACAGACCCAGATCTCTATTAGGTTCTACTAATAGATTTCAGTTTTATGCAGAAATAGTCCATCTTTTTGACGATCTTTTCTCTTTAACATATTAATCATGGTAGTTCTGAACTCCTTGCCTACTACGTTCCATATTTATATCACCTCTAGGCCCTTCCGTCACATACTGGTCACTATAAATGACACATCACAGACACTCTGGGGGGTGTTATCTCTTCCAAAAAGTGTTAAGTTTCCAGCTAGCAGGCAATTAAATGATGAGAGGATCACCCTGATCCCACCGCGGCTGGATTTTAGTCTTCGTTGGGGTGGGTCCCTTTCGCTTTTGCCGTTTCTCCTGGCGTCCAGCCCTTACGCCTCGAATACGTCTACTGCTCCTATGAACATCCTATGCCCAGGGCGTGAGGCGGCGATTTTAAAGTTGATCAGGGCTGTCGGGGCTTAACAAAGCGTTCCTTTTCGGGAACATAGAGAATGTTTGCCCAAAAAATATGATCACCAGGCAGTACTGTCTAGATGAATGAGTCGTAATATTTCCACATCAGCTAATAGTCACCGGTGTCTTCTCTGTACAGAGCATTTTTCCGTGGGCCGTAGCGCAATGTAGAACCACGCGTAAGATAAATTAACGTAGTGGTTTGCGTTTCACGAACGGCGAACGCCAGATCTGTTTAAGCAAAGCGACGTGGTGGGTTAAGGAGCATATTTAGAAAACTCGGAAGGAAAAGCACTCCAGCCAGACAAGCTCAGGAAACAAAGGGACATCGCTAGAGCTTGAAGGAAGCAGATTAATTCCTTGAGGGGCAGGAGCGAGTTATATAAATGAGTATTTATTGACGAAATGAACTAAAACCTGATACCGGAGATAAGAGTAAGTGGCACCGGGCGATACTGCCCCCCAGGGACTCCCGTTCCAGCCACAGTGGGGTTTTCGAAGGCGAGAGGAGCACGGGTTCCACGCTGTGGCCTCCCGACAAGGAGGAAGTTTCCGCAACGCTCATTTTCCTAATTCCAGGCTCCTAGACGAAGGGCACACAGGCTCTTACTGGGGACCACATCAGTGCAGTATGCACAGGAATCAGTGAGAGAGGCAGGCACATCACGGAGCAAAGGAGACGCCTCCTCTGACTCCCCTGCAATGAGCTCAACCCCCCCAGTACCCACCCCCCTGGGGTGCGGGGCCGAGAAGCCCCTTGGTGACCTAGGAGTCGGGAACGTGAGACACTTCTCGCTTGTCCACTGTCTGGGGGGGTGAGTGTGGAGGGTGCCGTCCTTTATTTTTCAGTTCCTGTCCCCCTGAGTGGCTGAGACAAGACTCTTACTCTCCTTCAAGAGTCTCGGGGATGACTCAGGAGGACGGCTCTGCATTTAGCCAGCGCCCTGCGAGGTTTGGGATGACGCATCACTTCTTCGAAGCCTGCAGAAGCTCCCATCTGCAGGTAAGTACTACCCAGGGTCGCAGGGGACTTTCCTTATTCCAGACTAATGCCCGGGAGACGCCGGGAATCACGGCTGCAGGTCCCCACGGCTGCCTGGCCCCTCCGGGCCGTAGGTTTCCCAGCCACGGAGTCCCGCCGTCGCTCAGCTTAGTGAAAGCAGCTCCAGGTACAGAGTCAAACTAGCCGATGTTCAGATTTCAGCTCCGCCTTTTCCTGAGCCTGTGACCTTGATTAAACCGGGCACCTCTCGGAGCCTCAGCACCTTCAGCTGTAAAAGGGAACATAATACCGGCCTGCGCTCACCCACAGGAGCGCGGCGAGGCTGGAGCAGGAAAGAGTGGAACACGCGGAGCGGCCGCGTCTCCGCGCAGGGCTGGTCCCGCCGCTCGGGGAGCCCGTGGCCCTGTCTTCCCCATCGGCCAGCAGGGGAACCCCAAAGATTTTCATTGCTTTTCCTCCAGACTTTTTCTAGACTGGTGTACATGTGTTTATGCAGATGCACAGATTTACTTTTTAAAATGCAGGCATGTTAAAATGATACACTGATGCATTATGATACTTGTATATATTATGCCATATGTATCCCAGGTGAGTGAGCTACTGTTTCCTTGGTCATTTGCTATTTTTAGCTCATTAAGAACACTTGTTTCCAGTATTTGTTTTTTTGTTGTTGTTGTTTTGTTGTTTTTGTTATGGATGTTACTGGGTTTATTTGCTGTCGTAAATGAAATTGTAATCAACATCTCCCCCCAAAAATCTTCCTATGACTCTCTAAGTCCATGAAGGAGACGTCTAGAGCCGAAATCGGGGTCACAGTCTGAACTCTCCCAACGCCCTTGCTCACATGTTGTCAGATTCCTCCCCGAAGGGCTGTACTGTTCAGAAAATGTCAGAGAAAGTCCATTTTTATGTTCACCCTCATTGACCAAAGCAGGTCACGGGGCCCGGCCTGTCTTCCTTCCGGAGGGTGGGAAGGGGTGTCCATCAACAGGAATGCCATCTGTCCCGCAGGCCTCTGGACACCGTCACCATCCTTTTCTTCCTACTGAGTTCTAGTAGAGACTGTTTTACAAGGTGTGTGTTTTTTCCTTTTTCTGCCAAAGTTAGGTTGTCAGATCGTTCCAGGAGTTCGTTCTAACATCAATTCTCATGAGTTTCTCCATTGTTTCTCCAGCTCTCTACTAGGCCAGTGAATGTATCTTCTTCTAAATCTTTGGCCCCATGGGGCCTGGCACTTAAAATAATTACATATTCTGTACTTTCATAAATACTTGTTAACCAAATAAATAAAATAAACTGAGAGCATCTCCTGGAATAAAAATAAGAGCCTTCAATCCCAGCTCCACCACCAAACCCTTCTGCAGTGTGAAAAAGGGCAGGTCTGTGTCTCCGGGTCGAGAAAGCGGTGACGTCGCCCTTAATGGAAGTGTGAGACGGAGTGCTCATTATTTAATGACCGAATGGGCTCTGAGAGCACTCTGCAGTCCATGGCCTCACAATGCCAGGTCACAGTGCCAAGCCACCACATCAGGGGGAGGAAATTAGTCTGAAAGTCGTTCACTCCATGAGTCAGGGAAAAACCAGCTTCTGCATAATTCAACCTCACGTAGAGGTTCCAAAATTGCATTGACCCATTGGAGTCTGTAGACTCACCTCAACTCGGTGCCCCAGCTCCATGGGACGGACCAGAACGTGACTCAGGTAGGACAAGTGGCTTCCTTCAGGGGGCTCCACAAAGTCCACCGTTTTCCCAAAGCCCACCTATGACAGTGTTGCTCAGCTCTTTTTCATTGTCATCCCCCTAAGAAGCCTTTTCAGGTACTTTTTTCTAGTCACCCACACACAATTGTTTTTAAACCCTCACCTGAGGATATCTTTTCCCATTGCTTTTCAGAGGGAGTGGAAGGGAGAGAGAGAGGGAGAGAGAACCGTCGATGTGAGAGAGACACATCCATTGGTTGCCTCCCACATGAGCCCCGACCCGGGCCGGGCATCGAGCCTACAACCAAGGTACGTGTCCTTGACCGGAATCGAACCCGAGACCCTTCAGTCCAGGGGCCGACGCTCTAACCACGGAGCCAGGCCAGCCAGGGCACCCGCACACACTTCAGCACCACAGATACACGGTGCATCTGGCTGTTCGTTGAATGACGCATGACCTGTGGGGCGGATGCCTTCCCTGCCTCATGCACTCCCACCCACCTCACCCTCCTGCCTGGTCTCTGTCCTCCCCTGGAGCCTGCCCTTTGCACTCCCTCACCCATGGTCTCCGCTCGAGCTACACCTTCTTGCTGGAGGAACAGCTCCAGGTCTGCCAAGCACAGCCATCGGTTGAGGACCAGCCCAAGCCCCGCTTCCTGCCAAGTAGAAATTTTTCCAAATTCTAAATCACCTTCCTTCCCCGCCCTCCCCGGAACATTTGCCTTTAATAGAAGACATCTTTCCCGTAATAATACGTATCAATCTACCTTAGACTAAAGTTATTTGAGTGCATGGCCCTCTCGCTAGATTGTAATCTGTTAGACGGGCAGGACTATTAGTCTACGGATCTCCCCCAAGACTTGGCTCAGAGAGAAGGCGCAATAAGTATCGGCTGCACTGAGTTTATTAATTTATGCATCAGCTTCTTGCTGGTGCTTCCTGTCGAAATAGACGTCAGCTGCCAAAGAGCTCGTGTTCTCGTGTATGCGGACCCGTGGACACGGATGCACACGCGCACGCGTGTGACGTGGCCGGGCGGGGACATGGGTCTTCCTTCAATCTCCTCTCCTGCACAGCCGAGGGGATTCCTCCTTGGGAAGTGCCCTGATCGGTGGACAGCACCACCAGGCCTCGAACTGTACGGGAGCAACATCTCAGAGGCCTCACCCCATGTCTGAGAGCTCGCCCGGACGTGTTGATTCCCCTGGGCAGTCTTCCTTTCCACCTTTATTAGGATAAATGTCACTTAGACCGAGAGCGAGGCCCTGCGAAGATGAGCAGCTCCTGCACACCTGTCCCCACGATGCAATCGTGTGGTCTCGGGATGACCCAGACCCAGGGCAGATCCCTAAAGTTTCATCAGTGAGTTTCCGGAAAGGAAGCTTTTGAGGAGGCAGGGTGGGAAAATGACATGGCTAAGGCTTTGGGAAACAAAATTATATCTTTAGTTCATCGATTTTGTGCATAAATACATACTGATTGTGGAACAGAAAGGAACCCACAGGAGTGAGTCCTGTGTTCAGGGTCACTTTTGTCTTGTGACTTCTGCCTCTCTTATCAAAGACGCGGAGATGCACCCGGCCGGCGTAGCTCAGTGGTTGAGCTTCGCCCTATGAACCAGGAGGTCACTGGTTCGATTCCCGGTCAGGGCACAAGCCCGGGTTTCAGGCTCGATCCCCAGTGGGGGGCGTGCAGGAGGCAGCCGATCGATGACTCTCACCATTGATGTTTTTATGTCTCTTTCCCTCTCCCTTCCTCTCTCTCTCTCTAAAAAGAAGAAACAGAAGCTGAGATGCTGAACAGCAATCCTGAAAGCCTGGAGGGGGGGAGAGGAACAAAGTTCCTCTAAGGAAACGCCCCACGTTTTGGGTTGTGACCCCAAACGGCTGAGCCCTAGGAGTACAGATAAGCCAGAAATAGTTCAACCTCTGCAGGGACTCAAACACAACTTCACGTCACTTTAATTTCTATAATTAGAGTAAGGTGATCTGGGATTGTAGTGTTCCCAGGCTCTTGCCAAAAAAAAAAAAAAAACACCCTACAATTAATAAGGCCTGGGGTGACTATCATATGCTTCAAATTAATTTCATAGGGTTTCATTACACATTGTTTAGCAAAATCAAAAGTCACCAACAATGTGATTAAAAACCACGATAAATAAGAGGAAACAGATTCGGAGCCGCAGGAGTCCAGATGAAGGTTTTACACACAGACTTCACGCTTTCAGTCCTACGTCCAAAAACACAAGAAAAAACCACCTCGAGAATTCTGACCAAGAAATAGAAACGTTAAAGCAAACAGAAGTTCTGCACAAGCAAAACACAATAACTGGTGCTAAAAACACCTGGGTGAGTCTAAAATTAGATTATACGTCAATGAGAACAGAATTAATGATCTAGAAGCCGAACGGAATGAAATCGTCCAGAGGGAAGGAGGGGAAGCTCGGAGGGGAGGGGCGGCAGGAGGTGGGTGAGGGCCCGGCCCCCGGGGAGCAGAGAGAAAGTGGGGCAGGGAGGCGGCCTCCACGCTGCGGGACGTCTCGGGGCTGCGCTATCTCCCGCGACCATCTCGCTAAAGCAGATAAAGTGACAGGATTCTCAGTCCCACCCCCAAGGATTGAATAAGCGCCCTCATTTGCCATCCACCTAAACGCAGAGCCGGCTGTGAAAGACTCTCCTCGGTAAACCCGTCACGGGCGGAAGGGCGCGGTTATTGCCCTTCAGCTGTGAGGATGGTGTTAATCTACACTTCTTGATTTAATGCTTGTAAGTAAGATGCTTATTAGCCTACAGAACTCCAAAGCAAAGAGGATCCCGCGGTTGCTTTAGGAGAGTTTTAAATGTAACCTCAGTTTCCAGGAAGGAGACCCAGCAAATATTTGGTGCCCTCCCGACAAACACGCTTATCACACAACCGGGGCCGAGAGGTAGCTGAACCCTTGGGGATTCCTGCGCGGTGACGTGGCTCTGGGGGATCAATTAGGACTAAAGTCGTCGGTCTCGGGGGGAATTTTTAGTTGTCAAATAGATTCAAATTTCACAAAGATTCTCTCCCAAAAGCTTCTGATAAAAAAAAAAGTTGACCAATTCCCAAGCATTAAAGACAGAGGTCTCCTGTGGAAGCCACTTGACCTATAAAGCTCATTTGGAGCCTATTTCATATAAAATAAGATTGATTGGACTGGTACCTAGCAGCTCCACCTTTTGAAGTTCAGGGAAATCTGACCATAAATTGCTTAACTCATTTAACAACAGTCTCCAGCATCCTGCCTGGTGCCAACCTTACCTGAAAGGACTCATTTACTTCTAAAAGGTGAGTCATTCGCTGCCCACTCACTAGTCGAAGGAGATCAATATTGGTAAAACTTTTCCAACATTGTCTTAGTCACAGTCACTCCCCGGCTAACTCAGAGGAAGAAAAATTGATTTGATTTACGGTGCTTCTAGATAATTGTGCTTTATTCTATCAGCTTGATGAATCGTGCTAAAAATACATAAATAACACAGGAGTGAAATTTCTTCACAATTCCCACACAATGTGCGAGGTCCCGGGATCCCAGGGCACCCCTGAGTTTCCCTGACGACACTCACCAGGGGCCCTTTTAGAGCAGGTGGGGTGACCACTGCTGTAAAGAGAAGGAAATCTAATGCCGAAATAATTACAGAGGCCACTCCATGATAACAATAATTTTGGAAATGATTCTCTTTGAGAGGCTGAAATATTTCTTGAAGGCCTGTCAGGGATCAAGGGGAAAGAAGGTAGAATTCTGACAAAGGAAACACAAACATCGGACCCAGGCCCAGAGCAGAGTTCACGGCAGGACCAGTGGACACGAGGTCAACAACCCGGGGACTGAATCCCAAATAAGACCCATAAATCAGAGCAAAAGTCAGGCCGAGGAAGCTGAGCCGCCCGGTTCAGATTCTTCCCACATAACAAGGATACGGGGCCGCCTGTCTCCTTCACGAGACGAGACCTGACCAATGGCCTCGGCCGTCGGACGATGCCAATGTGGGTCACTAGGTCACCCCGCTCCCGTCAATCAAGGGGCCTCGTCTGGCACTGAGACACCGGCAGGATGGTGTTCCCGTGTCAGTTCTGTGGTGTAGGTGTCGCAGACTCTCTCCTTTAGCACGAAGCCTTTTTAGTTGACAAAGGTAATCTGGCCAACAGAAAAAGTAGACAAGCCCTGGCCGGGGTGGCTCAGTGGTTAGAGCGTCGGCCGGCGCACTGAAGGGTCATGAGTTCGGTTCCCGGCCAAGGGCGCGGACCTGGGATGCAGGGTTTGATTCCCAAGTATGGGAGGCAGCCCATGGGTGTGTCTCTCTCCCCCTCTCTCCCTCCTTTCCTCCATGAGGATTAGATTGGACCGATACCTAGCAGTTCTGGCCAAGTTCTGTTCCTTCAGAATCAAGTAGAAGGCCCTTTCCGGTTGGTTTTTTCTCTCCCCCCCCCCCCCCGCCCCATAAAATGGTCATTGAAGTACCATCATGGAAAACAGATTTCCACAAATCAGGCAGCAGAAACCTAACGCATTTGCTGCTTCCCAACCGCAGCGGCTCTGAGGTCTCTCTCATCTGAGAACCAATAATCTCAGTGCCTCACGTCAACGAACGTGTTTTCTGTTGAGCCAGCTCCGTCGGGCCTCAGGTTGAAAACTGCCCTGCAAGTGGTTAATCACAATTTCATTGCATTGCTGCCAAGCTGACGGCAACCTGTGCCCCCCACAGTACCACGCTCACCCCCTTCCCCACGGATCCCTCCAGGGAAACAGGCACCTTCTTGCTCAGTCTTCTGCTCTGTTTTTCTCCCAGTCACTGGAATAAAGATGAAGTCATCTGGTCAAACAGGTTGGTCTCCTCCCAGGCAAGAAAAACCAGGCCAGCCCTTTCTGTAGGCCACCGGCGTGAGCCGTGGTTGTTGCGAGATCGCTTACTGAGTTAGGCGACCTATGAAACAGAGCCAGAGGGCGCGAGGAATGTCGCCACACGCTCCTCACCTGTTCGTAAGCAGGACAAAGTCTGTGACGCTTAAGTGCTTAAACTTCTACGATCTACTTATACTCACGGGGTTCACCGTTCAAACTAGAGGCCACTGAGGACAGGAAAGTCGGCGTCAAGTGGGATATCTCGTGACCCTTTGGAAACTGGAACTGTGAGGCAGCCCATGGCTCCCTGGGTACCTGGGTGTTTTGCTCTTTGGTCCCTGAGTAAACAGAGTCCGTCGGATCCCACTGAAAGACGGGCCATGACAGACATAGTTGGGAGGGACATATCCTTGCGGGGCTGGGAGGCAGCCACGTGGAATCCACGCTGGCTCGGACAGAAAGCTCGCAGGCCTTGGCACGTCTCCCCGAGCAGGTCTGCCAGCCTCCACCCTCGGCTTCTAAAGCACTTCCCCCCGCAGCCGCTGAGCTGGCAGGGCGGGCCCGTGCCTCACTGTTTCCATTCTCTCAGTCCTGCTCCAGCGTGCTCTCCTGCGGCCTGTCAACCTGCTATTCTAGACCAGGGCCTGCCCTTGGCCTGCAGAGAAACCCGGGAGCCGGTGGGAGAGAGAGCCCCGTTCACGGCGTGTACCACGCAGTCGGGCACCTGCGCCCTCCCCGCCTCCCCAGCCCCCGCCTCCGGCCCGGGAGCAGCGGGCGGAAGGGGCAGAGAGAAGGGTATGTGATCGCTCGGTTTGTTTACACCAGCTTCTTTGACTCGGTGACCCCTGGTCTCCTCACATGCCCCACGCACACGTGGTGTGTGGCCAGATCCCCTTTCGGTCCTCATGAGCCCGGGGATCATCTCTCTACACCCAGCCCGGAGCTCTCAGGGACATCTCCTGAGCTGTCCTTTTCATCTGCTCCAGTGGAGGGATGTTATCTTCACCACCTTCCAAATAAAAAGTGAGCTCAACTGTTGTTTGTTGAGCACCGGCTCTTCGCCCAGCACCATCTAGAATGCGGCACAAAAGTGGCATCGGGCACGACCCCTGTCCCCCAGGTCCTTAAAACTCTCTTAAGGCGACAAGACCACACCCAGAGCCATGGGAGAAACACAAGCAGCAATAAGTTAAATAGGATGGTCTCCACTCTCGGTGTAGGTGGGTGATGGGAATTTCAAGGAAAGATGTGAGTGAGACGGACGCGTCGGGGACTATTTCACGAGGGAGGCTGCACTCACAGGGCGAACTGATAGTATTTTGCTTGGTAGAGAAAGCCAGGAAGTAAGGAAACCAAATGCATCTAATGAAAGTCTTTGATTCAAGGGACAATCGGACAGGAAGTGTCTTTTGCCAACGAATACATTTATAATAATAGTAAGAGTTATCGCTTAATGAGGGCTTCCTGTGTGTCAGGTTCCTAACAGTAATGTTGTGTGTGGCACAGTGTGATGGCATTTAATCTACACAATAAACACAGACACCGTCATTAGCCTCATTTAAAAAATAATGAACCTAAAGTTTCAACGGATACGTAGTTTGCCCGACGTCACGGTGAGCAGCTGTGCAAAGATCCAAACGCATTTCCATTGGATTCCGGAGTCAAGACCTTGACCTGGACCTTGACCTGGGCCTGGGCCTCATGCTCGGTTATTACCACCCACAAAGGACAATGTCTGAACACCAGTTGGTCACAAAATCCCCAGTTAGAACCCAGGCTGCTCAAGGTTCTTAAAGCTCCATCCTTGAGTGGTGCTAGTTTAAATTTTTTTTTTTTTTTTTAGTATTTTTTTTAATTGATTTTAGAGAGGGAGACAGAGAGAGAGAGACGTCAATGGGCTGCCTCCCGCGCGCCCCCTACTGGGGATCGAGCGCCCAACCGGGCGTGCGCCCTGACTGCGAATCCAGCTCAACCACTGAGCCCCACGGGCCAGGGCGAGTGGTGCTGGAACCGTGACCGTCTCCCGAGGGAGCGCCAGGCCCTTTGATCTAGTGACTTTTTCTCCATAAACAGCCCAATTCGTGAAGGGTGAGGGTGGGGCCCTATAGGGTTACGGTGCTGCTCCCTGTAGTCCGGCGTCATCCAGAACCAGCACTACGTAACCGGCCGCCCAAAAGCCCCAAGCGCCATACAGGAACAAGGCTCACTCAGACCCCAGCAAGACCTCACGGGCTCCTCGGCCCGTCGGCAAGACGCGAGGCTGCAGGCCTGCCCACGTGAGGCCAGGCCCCTCTGAACTCCTCACACTGCGGCGGGGAGCCTCCCTGGACCACCCGCCCCGATGACACAAATCCAAACGGTGCCACCGAGGGCCCCGCGAGTCTGCTCCTAAGCCCGAGTCACAGTAACCTGCTCATTTTTCCAACAAATATTTATTGAGTGTCCATCACGCGTTAGTCCCTGTTCGGCTGCAAAAGTGGTGTCAGGAAAGGACAGAGCCGCCCGGCGGGTCCCAGCCGGTCTCTCCCCTCCAGGGCCACTCTCCTGCCTCTGCTGACCCTGCGGGCTGAGGGGGTCCTGCCTCTGCTGACCCTGCGGACTGAGGGGGTCCTGCCTCTGCTGACCCTGCGGACTGAGGGGGCCCTGCCGCCCACACCACACGCTGGCTGTGGACCAGAGGCAGGAGCCGCCCAGACCGCCAGCCGTCCACAGAAGTGACCCAGCTCCTGTTCCTTTCCCCGCCCCAGTGGCTGGACACCCTGCCGTCTCAGATCTCCCTGCCCCCCAGCGTCCCCCCGCGCCAGTGGTCAGAGAGAGAGCGGGTCACGCTTCTCACCCTCCAGCTGCCCCTCTCACATTCCCTCCCTCGGCCACCCCAGTTCTTCCGTCTGAGGCCTGTGATGAAGCCCGGACTCGACGGCACTCGACGGCGCTCTGCCTGGGCCACCGTCCAGACGTCCCCCTGGAGCCCTGTGTCACCGTCCCCTCCTTGTAGAAACACAGGCAGAGTCCACGTGGGAAATCCTGGACATGCCCGGGGCAGTGACGGCAACAGACCCTCTCCCGCCTGCGGGACCACGCGAGCACCGGGCACAGAGGGGCCCGGGCCCGGTCGTGGAGGTGACGTCCAGCCTAAGGAACAGCCTGTGGAGAAGGCCACTGAGGGCGGCCCTCCGGCTCCGTGAAGACACCGGGGGACACAGGGAGCGCTCGCTCGCTCGCTCTGTGAAACGTGCCGCGACCTGGGGCCTGAAGCCCCGTCAAGCAGGAAAACACAGAAGCACAGGGAGCCGACGTCTTTCTTGGCAACGACGGAGCTGCAGCGACACTGCAGCTCATCAGAGTCCCTGCGGCGGCGAGAGCCACGCCTGCGTTCGCATGGCCACCTGACACCCCAGGGACGGCACAGCCTGGACCTAAGGAAACAAGGGCAACAGGGAGCGTCTGTCACAAGGAGCTTCCTCTGGAGCAGCAGCACACACAGGACACAGAGCGGCCCTGTCCCCAGACCAGCGGCCCCGGGAGAGGACACGCTCACCTCTGTTCGCCGCCTCGCCCGTCTGGCTCCGCTTGTCCAGGCCACACCCCTTGACCCCTGTCCGCAGGCACCAGCCAGAGCCGCCACCGCCCAGACGTCCCCCTGGAGCCCTGTGTCAGCGTCCCCTCCTTGCAGAAACACAGCCACCGATCGTCTAGCAGGCGTTCGGACCTCAGCCCGGGGCCAGAGGAGCTCGTGTCTTCTCTAGGGCTAGAATCTCCATAAAACTCCCGACATACGGAGGCCAGGCCTGGGTCTTAGCTTCCCGAGAGGATGAGAGGAGCACTGGGGGGGGGGGGGCTGGGCCAGGGAGCCCCTGCCGACACCGAGTTATTTTCCAGCCCAGCCGGAGCTGTCGGGAGAGTAAAGAGCCTCTCACAAAGCCAGAGCTCGGCAGAGTCGTCCTGTAACGACAGGCTGGGGACGACGGGTCGCATTTGTGAGGTGAAACTGTTCACGAAAGTGGTCTCTCTTAGACGCAGTCCTGTCAGAGCAACTAGAGCAAGAGAAGGTCAAGGTCAGGGGTAAGTCGCAAGTGCTGGAGCCACCGCTGTGAGCCTGGCGCGGACCTTCTCCGGAGCCTTCGCCAGGCCACACACACGCTACAGCACCGGCCACCCGAATCGGACTGCACCCCGGGCCCGCGTTAACCGAGTCGTGGGAATCCAGAGCTGCAACACTGCGCGCTCAGCCATTCACGCAGTCGGGTTAAAGTGGCCTTACCTATGTAAAGAACCGAACGCGGGTTACGGATTTTCTGTAACCAGGAATCAGACAGGAGGGAGGGGCATTCCTAACATCCGTCGAAAAGAAGTGTCGGTGTTGGTTGGAGGTTTGAAGCCAGAGGCCCGCCGGCTCGGGCTGCTGGAGGCTTCTACGCTGACTCAAGTTTTTAAGCCCAAACACGCAGAATCTCCAAGTAAATTCCGGCCCCAGCGTGGACAACCCTGGCTGTGCTGAGCCCGCCGTGGTGGCAGAAGGTGGCAGGGCCCAGCCCCCAGGAGGAGGCTTGTGACCCCACCCTTACCTGTCTAACGGGGGGGGGACCCCCTTGGCAACATCTGTCATCCAAATATTCGAGCTCCTATAGCCAGAGTGAGGACCTGTGGTGACCTGTAGCGGCCGGGAGGAATTCTATTTACCTGAGCAATAAAAGTTGGTTTAAAAAAAGTGTTTAAGAGAAAAGAGAGTATTAGACGCCCCCAGCCCATGGGACCAGGGGAAACATGTGGAGGAGGGAGGCCTGAGAAGTGGGGCGCCCCCCAGAAGGAAGCCTGGGGTAAAGGGGCAGGGCCAGGGGGCCAAGGTCAACCCAGCCCCGCGGCCTCAGAGTGGACAGCAAACCGAGGGGCAGGAACGTCACAGAAATGACCGAGCCGGAACATTCCCGGGGAGGGGAGACATGAAATCGGAGGAAACTGAGAGTCTCCCCACAGACAGAGCCTAGGATTTTTCGGAGATTTTTTTTCAGGCCCGAAACTTCACGAGGAAAAGGTTACTGTTATTGTTTGCTCTCGCCCGGCACAGCGCCCGCGGGAAAGCCACGGACTCAGCTGGAAATAACAATGCAGCCTCTGTCCCGGGGGAAGTGGGAAACAGGGAGCAGAGGTCCAAGGTCGCCACCTCCCTACCGCACTCCGGCACATTTTCTGCCGCGGTCGGGCTGTGCCGTTTCCTCTGGTTGCCATGGCGTCGGAGACAAACCCCCGCTGCCCCCCGAAAGCCGCCCGGCCCACGTTGCCCCTTGCGGATGTCCTCAGGCCCCACGGGGCCGCTTTCCAGAGAGCATGTCTCTTTAAAATAGGAGCGAAATTTGTTATCTTCTTTTGATTATAGACCCTTTTTTCTTCTTAAAAAAAAAAAAAAAAATTGGAAAATGCAGAAAAAATATTTTTAAACCGGAATGAAACTGCCCGCGGAGCCCCAAGGCTGGCCACGCCCGCATTCGGGCGCCTGTATTTCGGGGCCTCCCCCAGGTGTGCGTGTGTGCAGCTCGTGGAGCACGTGTCAGGCTGCAGTCCTGTGACACACGCGGGTCCCCCCACGGACGCACCCCTCTTCAGCAGGGCGATGAACCCAGACGGGGTGGGCAGAGCGTTAGCATTGCTTTTTCATTTGCACCTAACACATTCTTATCAAAAGAAAATTTTAATGAGACAGCAGACTGGCCTTTAGGTCCTCGGGAATCTAAACGTTGGCGGGAAGTTGGCAGCGTGGGAAGGAGACGGCAACCGTGGCGAAGCTCACGATGGACGTGGGCTCCCCGTTAATTCATGTTGATAAAGAGACAGTGCAGAGAGCTCCTTATATTGTCCTGGATCTGTGTGAACAGAAAAGAAAATCTGAGAAGGTGACTCTCAACGATATGTTCTCTTCAAGTGCCAGGGTGCTTTATAGTTAGTCGTTCTTTAGCCAAGTCATTCTTGCAAAACAGGTCAAGACACTAGGCTTGTCCCCTAAGCCAGGACACCGGGCTCTGGGCGGCGTGAAAACAGGCATGAGGACCGTGTGCCATGGTGGAAACTGTATCCATTTAATCAAACCAAGTGATTTCCAATAAAGTCCTGTGTGACCTTGAACGTGTTATTGAAATTCCCTAAGTCTCACCGCCTCATCTCTAACCATTTGGATTGAAACACTCCCCAGCCACAGGGCTGCACTAATTGAATGAGATATATGGGGGGAAACGCCTTACTGCACGCTTGACACATAGTAGGTCCTCGGCAAATACTGATGCTCTCCTCTCAGAGGCAACCTGAGCCGCCCTAACCCCCGCCTTAGGCTCTAAGCGGCGCTGTTGACGCTGCTGATTTTGAGTCACTGGTGAGTCTCCGTTGCTTTTCAGTTCTCCATTCACGAGGCCCCCGGTTCCCCGGCCTCCGTTCTCTCGGGGAAGATGACGGGGGGGCCAGAGTTTTCTGACGAAACGTCGGAGTCAGGAAGAGCAAGAACGTCCGTGTTCCCAGCAGGTTCCGTCTTCTGAATTCCAGGCCCCGTAGAGGAAACGAGCTCATTTGTGGTCCATCAAAACCGAAAGAGAAAAGACGACTTCCCCTGGTCACTGCTAAGAAATCTCCTTAACTGTTCTGCAAGGGCTTCCAGAATCGAGACGAAAAAGGAGAGGAAAAACACGGTGTTTCCACACGTCTCACGTCAATAGAAGGATGCTGACCCCGTGCTCGTAAACAGGGTAAGGAAGCAAAGGCCTCGTTGGAGCCTAATTGTTTCATAATTAAGGGACTGGAAGCGGATGCTGTCAGCGGTTTGCTGCAGAGAGGTTGGAGGCTTGAACTAACTCAATTATTTGCCAGACCTCCTTAAAATATATATAGCAGGCACCAAAAACATTTTCATTTTTTAATATTGCCAGGACTGCTCTAACGTCTAATAAATAGTAAAGGTGTGATTTTTTTTTCTTTTTGTGGATATTACATTTATTTAGTATGTTTCAGTTAAGGTAACTAAAATCAAAACGACTTGTGTAGATAAGTCAATGTAACATTGTATCCACAAGCAATATGTGTACACATGATACACCATGTAAAAAACAAGATCAGGGTACACGCCCGGCTTGTGGGCTCGATCCCTATAGGGGGCGTGCAGGAGGCAGCCGACTGATGTTTCCCTCTCACATCAACGTTTCTCTCTCCCTCTTCCTTGCGCTCTCTGTAAAAAAAAATTAAAATAAAATAAATCAGAAATAAAAAGGTTAGGATGCAAACTAGAACATGGTATATGCTCAAGATCATTGCAGAACTCGTCCTTCTGTGAAAACACACACCCCTGGGTGATTAAGACTTTAAGGATTTCTTAAGTCTCCTGCCCTCGGACCATCTTCTGCTTGGCCGAGTTGCCATGGACGGTTCCCACTGAGTTACATCCCGGCTGGACAGTGCAAAGGGGTTGAGGCCGGACTCCAGCACACAGGTTGCTTCCACTAGGAAGACCCTTATCAAAGTGCTTGGAAATGAAGAAAAGGAGACGGCGGAAGTGAATCAGGAACAACCGTCACCCACAGTTTTTCACGAGCTGGCCCAGTGGCCTCCCCAAGTCCTAGAAAGCGGCACCTCTCCCTTGGGCTGACGGCTCTGGGTCTCACCTTCTGCTCCCTGTTTAATAGAAACAAGAAGAGAGTTTTTCCATCTAAGTTTTGCTTATAAATCTTTACTTCTCCTTGGGAAAAAATTATTTTTTTTTTTAAATTTCTCATCATTGCTAGAAACACAAAACAATGTGGTTTTCTCCACTGGAAAAAAATATGAATCTTTCAATGTCTCTCTATTGAGGAAATCAGGCTAAAAGATTGTTTCACGCCATTACCATCACCAAGCGATGTAACCGAACTCCAGAAGGACCCCTTCACAGATGACATTCAGTGTCAAGTTTGTTCAGAGCCATTTATAACGAAGTTTCAGTGGATGAAGGTCATAAGTAAACAATCCAGATGCTTAAGCAAATTCCAGCGTCAGCACTCACCCTGCCAGGGTCTCATATGCATTGAGACTTTGACTCAATGGCTCCCTTTGTGTGGGCCGGTTGTTGACACTGGCCCGCGACAGGCGATGGCATTGCGCAAGAGGCCAGTGTGCCAAGGTGCGCGGCCTGAGAGCCAGCCCTCTCAACCGCCCTCAAAAAACCTAATTCTCTAAAACCAGTTCAAACGTTAGCTAGTCCAGTAAGGTTCTGACCTGGAGCCACAGAAGGTCCATTTCAGTCTACTCTGCAAACCTGTCCATGTCTAACGTGGCTCTGTATTGCTTCCCAGAAAAAAGACATCACCTTACTACTTAAGGAACCCGGTTTCCCCTTCAAATCGTCATTGAATTTTAGACTCAGTACCTTTGGAATTATCTCACCCACCCATTTTGTGTTCCCGTCCAGAAAACTGAGCCCAGAGCATTTACGTGACTTACTGAAACCGTGCAGCATGTTCACTGCAGACCTGGGGCCAGAACTGGACTCCCGGGTCTCATGTTCTCTTCATTAGGAGCCGAAGTCGCTCTGAAGCCCGTCACACCTGTCTGTGCCCTTTACTAAAAGCTGCCTCTTGCTCACTCACATCAGGAATCTACTCGGCGTGTCAGAGAAGCGAGAGGCCCACATGAGGGTGAGAGCCTTGGCCCGACGAGAGTATGTGTTCTTATTGTATCTGCAGATGCTTGTCCACATTCGGCTGGAGGTCGCAACACTGATATTTTTGAACGGTCAAAACGTCCCCCGTGGATCTGCAGCACTGACAGGGCACCGTGTGTCTGAACACCAGCGGAGAGCGAGGCCAGGGCCTGGCGGCAGCTGCCACAAACATGAAACAGCCTCACGGCAAAGCAGTTCCCAGATGGCCGCAGGCCGGCAGGATCTGAACTTTTCCCCACGGCTCCACCGTCTCGTCAAGGGTCCGGCTGTGCATTCATTCAAGTTTGGTTTCTTTGTTTGGTTTTTCTGCCCATTCCAAAATACACATGGAGTAGTCTGGAGATCCTCCTAGAAACCGGTAACGCCAGCCCCGGCTGCCGCAGGGTGTGTGACACCACTAAGGCTCGAGAGACCCACCAAATGTCTAAAACGCAGTGTCTCTCCCCAAAACCCACTGTTACCACAGTGCGGTGCTCAGCCCTCCCCGGTTCCATCCCCATGCCCCATCCCAACTCTCCGCGGAGGACCTTTGCCGCCCAGCATCACATGGGAACTCCTGAGAAGCACAAGCTTGTGGTCCACCCAGACCCACAGAGTCGGACACACCGGGGGTGGGCCCGCATCTCCCTTCTTAAGGAGGCCTCCAGCTGAGTCTCGATCACACCGAGGTCTGAGGACCACCAGGCTGGCCCACACCCTTCACTTTATCGTAGGTAACACCAGAAGCGTGGGGCCTTAGGGGTTGATGAGATTAAAAAAAAGTCTAAAACAGCCGCTGTGAGGAATGCAAGGGATGCTCTGAAGAGAGGTAATCGTTTTAATGGAGAAGTTTGAAGTCTAAGTATCCTGGGATGTTCTGTCATCCCTAACAAAGGGACTGACACAGCATGAAAGTATGGCTGTGGTGGCAAATATTCATTGGAAAGGATTTTATGAGCGAACATCCTTACTCGTTTACAAGCGTCTGGTGCCTCCTCGCTTCTTTCCCATGCCTCATGTGTGGACGTCCCACAGTCACCCAGGGAGCCGGCGACCACTAATTCCATTTTATGGATGAAGAAGCTGAGGTTTGAAGGGTTGCCCAAGGTCACAATTAGAAAGTAGCAGCGCCAGGATTAAAATTCGGGTTTCTGATCCAATGCACAGCTGTTCTTTCTACCAAAGGTGCCCTGAGGAGGGCACAGGAGACATGGCAAGTCCCGTAGCTCTACTGTCTCCAAACGTCAAGCTGTGTTAGGAGAAAAGATGTAAATATACAGAGTAGGTGATTCGTGATAACAAGCACTTTGAGAATAAAGGGAGCCGCGTGTAGAGCAAATGCAGCAGGAATTTAGAGAAGAGATTCGCATGCGCTGAAGAACAGCCTCGTGGAAGGCACGGGGGATTTAGTAGAAGAAAAAGGCAATTTGGACGGTGGGTGGGGAAGAGTTGCTCCTCCCAGAGGCTGCAGGATAAATCGGGAGCAAAGCTTTCGTTACGTCAGGAAGCACGGCTTCTTCAGGAAGCAGGAATGAGACTAGGTCCAGCAGGAGATCCACAACGGGCCCCCCAGGAGCGAGAGCTGAGGCCCACCGGAGGCCAGCGCGAGGAGCCTGAGCTTGCGCGTGACCCAAGGCTAAGGTGCCACCCATCCTGGGCCAGGCCACAGCCACGGCCCCACTCGCCAGTCAAGCTTATTTCACTCTCACAGGCTCAGCCGTTGTCCCCCGAACACACCCTCAGGCCAGGGCTGCTGGATCCAGCCTCCCTGCTTTACCTCGGGGTGCACGTGTTGAACCCAGATCACCAGCCGCGAGCCCTTCCCCTGCGCTGGTGTAGGAGGACTTGCCCCACCGGGCTGTTCTGGAAACTGAGTGTGTCCATGTGTGTAAAGAATTTACACTACCTGGCGCCTGGCAAGTTCTCCCTCAGTGTTATTATCGCTATTATTTGACATTTGAGAAGGCAGATCGAGTGGTGGGAAACTTCTCAGGGATAGAGCAGAGGCGTATTGTTGTTTTCAAAATGATTTCTAGCGCCGAGAACCAAAAGTTGGTGACCGTCCCTTTGCCGCAGCCAGCTGAGCGCTGTCGGGAGAAAAGGCCGGTGCGCGGTCGTTACTAGCGGGGAGGGCGGCTGAGTCAGGATTTCCAGTCCGCTGAGCTGCACGTGTTCTCAACAGGCCCTGAGCAAGCCGGGGCAGGGCAAGCTTCGTGACGCGGGGAGAGAAACGGTTGTGGGAAAACAAACCCTGGTGGTGCAGAGTGAGGGATGCGAGCCACTGGCTGACGACGGGCGAGGGCCGGTCATGCAGCGTGTGGGTCCCCTGTACCGACTGTAACGGCAGGTCCCTCCCCTCCCGACCCCCAGGCGTCACTCAGTTCTGCACACTCGTGTCCACCAATGAAACTCCGAGGGGTATGTTCCTAGCAGCACAGTTTACAATAGCTAAGATCTGGAAACAGCCCAAGTGCCCATCGGTAGCTGAGTGGACAAAAAAGCTGTGGGACATTCACACCATGGATACTACGCAGCTGTAATGAAGAATCTCGTACCCTTTGGGACAGCATGGAGGGACCTGGAGAATATTATGCTGAGTGAAATGAGCCAGGCAGCCAAAGAAAAATATCACATGATCTCGCTTATACGTGGAATCTAAAGGACTTAACAAACTGCTGAACAGAACAGATTCAATGACGTGGAAGCATAGATGAGACTGACGAATGTCAGAGGGATGGAGGAGAGCGTGTGGGTGGAGGGGGAGAGAGTAACCGAAGAATTTATATGGATATATGCACAACCCAAGGACACGGACCATGGTGGGGAGAGGGACTGGGGAGGAGGAAGGAACGGGGTGGAACGGGTCATTGGGGAGAAAAAGGGACATCTGTAATATTTTAAACAATAATAAAACTTTAAAAAAAAAAAAGAAGAAGAAGAAGCTCCGAGGGTCACAACAGGCCGAGTACCGGTGCCGCTGAGAACCATGCGGGTGGTCATCTCAGTGGCACTGTCCACCACCGGCTGTCACAGCCGCGGTAATCGTCCCAACCAGGCTGCTTCCGGAGGATCAATCGTTTGAAGGCGGGGGGATTTGGGGAGCTTTTGGCTCCTCCCCCTCCCCGCTCAGGAAGGCCAGCCCTTTGCCGCTGTCACCCAAGCAGAGGCGGCCAGGGTCCCAGTGCTGATTGACCGCAGCTCCCCGCTTTTCCACGTGCCGAGTAGTTGAACGGCACAGCACCGGCCCAGATGCTCCCCGGGCTCCCCGGGCTCCCCAGTCTGTGGTGCATCACACACACACACACACACACACACACACACACACAGCAGTATTAGTGTTGGGAGACCTTGATCTGAGTCATCACTTTTATGAAGAATGTCCCTCCCTTCACGGGGCTCCTGTTTTCTTTAGGGGATCGCACCGGGTTTCAGGAATAGCGCTGCCTTGGTAACGAAGGAGGCGATCGTCCAACCGAGTGCGGCCGTGGGTGTCTGCCCCGCGCCCCGGAGCAAAGAGGAAAGCTCCGGGAAATAACACGAAACTCGACGCGCCCCCTCTGCGGGTAGCTCGCCCGCGTTCCGCTGGGAGACCACTGTCCTGCCTGTGCCCTGGGCGCCAGCACCCGCCCCCCCCCCGGGTGGCTCCTCGGGGCTCACTGAGGATTCACGCGTCTGACCAGCGACACAGTGGGGTAACTGCAAAGAATGGGAGGTGTTTTAAATTCCAGGGAAATGTCTGAGCTGGAAAGGAAACCTGGGGGGCAGGGCAGGGCCTGCGGAGCAGCTGACCACACTGATGTCATCGCTGTGGCGTGTCACCCCGGCGAGAGCGCTGGAACGGCTGGACTCCCTGGAACCGCAGGGTCAGGTCCAGGCAGAGCGAGCTCCGCGTTTCATCAGGGTAATAGCTGTAATCTCTGCAGTCCCCAGGGAGCTCTATAGTCAAGGATCTTGGGGAGCATCTGCCAACGGTTCGTCTTGGCAGAGGCCTGCGCGTTGCAGGGTGGACAATCTGCTTCTTTCTAACCCGCGCTGTGCTCTCGCTCAGAGCTGCTGCAAGGGCTGTGCCTATCAAGCCATGCGCAGAAATAGTGCCCTCTTTAATATTAAATATTAAATCGTGCATTTATTTTAAAAAGAGAAGTTTGAAGCGGCATGATTAGCTTCGTGTTCTGGAATTTGGCGTTGAGGCCTCCCCGGAATTCTCCGGCCGCTGGAGACCGAGCTGGGAGCTAAGAATAACGCAGGACGTGAACTTGGTCCCCTCTGTGGTCCAGGCCACGTCCCCGAGCGGAGGAGCGTGTGGCAGAGCTGGCCTAAAGCAATGCCTTTACCAAGAGTGGGAAACGCTCCGGCCTGTGGCCAACCCAACGACCCGTCAGTCCCAGGCGGGAACTCGAAATCCAAACATCCAGAAATGGGGTTTGAGACAGACCTGTCTTCTGCAAAAGGTGCTATAAGCAGAATGCTGTCTTAGGTCCCTATGATATTTCTGTGACTACCAGAGAGAGGGAGGGGGCAGGGTGCTTCCACCAGCATGGTGAAAATGGCATCGTTTTCCCAGGAAAGTTTATAATCAGTAGTTTTCATTTTGCCCAGAAAAGAGATAGAATCACGAGATTTTAGAGCAGGAAGGGGTATGGGGTAGCAGCTGAACCAATCTCCGTATTTTACAAGAATAAAAATGTAGACAAACATGTTCCCCCCCAGCAGTCAGCCCGTTAGGAACAGGTTTCCACGGAAGGGGCAGAAGCTGGGTAGAGCAAGGGCATAGCCCTTCCTGAGGAGGGTGGAGCTCTTGCTGTCCCAGGACCAAACTGGACCCCAGGACCAAGATCCTAAAAGGGGAAACAAGGAAGCTGGTGGGGCACAGAAGGAAACCAGACCAGCATCCGTCCGTGACCCAGATCATACGCCTTTACTTGAATCTACCCTGCAAGGTTGCAAACAAAAAGTGTGGAACCCAGGTCTAAAATGAGTTCAAAAAGTTATAATCTGATGCCCAACAAGATTCCACGTGCGTCTCTGGGAGCCTCAGAAGTGCTCCTATAAAACGTGGCAGTGAAAGTGCCTTTCGCCGAACACGGGCCTCTGCCCTGGGCTCTCCCATCCTAACGTGAGACGGGACAGGAATGAATGGAGAGAATGGATGAAACCAAGAGGAAGCGCCCTACAGGCTTTTCCGTTTGAATCTAGAACAGTAAAATACTGTTAAAAATATGGGTTTTTTTGACAATGAAAGAACGCCACTTCCCCAACTCTCAGACAGAGCTGCAGTCTCACACTGGCGCTAAAAATTCCCCTCGCAGCTGCTGCTACCCAAGTTCACGTCCTGCGCTATTCTTAGCTCCGGCTCGGTCTCCAGCAGCCGGAGAATTCCGGGGAATCCTCAACGCCAAATTCCAGGACACGAGGCTGATGACGCCGCTTCAGACTTCTCTTTTTAAAATAAATGCCTGGTTTAATATTCTCCCTACAGACTGTAATAACAAGATCCAAGAGAAAATAAATACGTAAAATAAAAAATAAAATAATTGCTTGATTTTAGATTTTAGTTATTGAAAGAATGCTGCTTTTAAATATACTGTAGGCTAAAACAGAGATTTTTTTCTATAGCAAACTCTTAAAATAATGAAAGTTTATAATAGGGATGACAATGGGGCTGATATACATAAATGTATATACTTATAAATCTTTTTTAAAGAAGCATCAGATATATATGCTTATTCCAGTACCAAATATATGATTCCAGTACCAAACTTCCTACCCCCCCCCAAAAAAATTAACATTTCACCTAGTAAAGCAACTTGATCAATAAATATGACAGGCGATACTGAGTGCATTTTTCAATTTCAGATCAACTAGTTACTTTGATCAAATGTTTATTAAGCACCTTCTCTGGGCCAGCACTAAGTGCTTGTGAACAAAACAGACAAAAATCCCAGGCTTCATGAGGTTTACATCCTAGTAGGGAGAGACAGAAAACACGAAATAGGCGTGAAAAAAATAAAGAAATTTCATCGCGTCTCCACATTTACACTGAGGGTCGTGAGCAGAGTAGTGACGTGATGGGACCCAGGCTTTCCAGCAGGGAGCCGGTTGGGGGGTTAGAGGTGATAAGCGGTGGGCTGTGCTGGGGAGCTCGACCCGCATCGATCGGATAACCCGCCGACGAAAGGCGGGCGCGTGAGGTTTCCTGACCGATGGGCTGCGGAGCGTGAGAGAAAGAGGAGACCCGGGTGCCCCCAGGAATCTGGCTCTGAGCGAGGAAAGGGCCGTGTGCCAGCCCCTGCACCCGAGACGCGTGGGGAAGACGCAAGTACAGAGGCCGTTTCCGATCTGTGCGTGAAGCTTGAGCCACCGGTGAGCTCGTCGGGTGGGGCCTCAAGAAGGCCGTGGACAGAGGCGCTGTTCCCAAGAGCTTCGCTGCACAGGGAAGCCAAGAAGTGGGGGGCACCTGTGCAGGGGGGAGGGGACGCTCTGAGTAGAGAAATGGAAAGACAGGGATAGGAAACTGTGAGGAGCCTTCAGAAGAGCCGAAAAGCGGAAACGACCCAAGTACCCATCAGCGGACGACTAGATAAATAAAATGTGACATATCCACACAATGCAATGCTATATGGCAATAAAAATATATGAAGTCTCGATATGGGCTACAACACGGACGGACTTTGAAAAACATTATTCCAGGTAAAAGAAGTCAGAGACCAAAGGCCATCTGTTGTATGAAATGCCCAGAGCAGGCAAATCTAGCGACAGAAAGCAGACCAGTGCTGGCCGGGGCTGTGCCGCGGGGAGGCTGGGCGTGATGGCAGGGGTGTGGGTTTCCTTTTGCAGTAATAACAATGTTCTATAATTGACTGCGGAAAAGCTGCGCAGCTCTGAAAAACCCTAATGGATGAATTGTGTAGTATGTGAATTATAGCTCAATAAAGCTGATCTTTTAAAAAAGAAACTTTGTGTGAGTCTGGGTGGGCTTTGGCCACCGGGCGGGATATGTTTTCTGAGCCTTGTAGCCTTACCACAGGTGGGAATTACCTGAATTCCATCTCTGTTCACACAGCTAAATGCTCCAAAGATGTCTTTGCTTGAAAGCCATGGAAAAGGCGTGCCTCCCACGCCAAGAATGCCGGGATGGGTTTAAATGTATAGAATTACTAAGAGCACAGTCACTTTCCATTAGGAAAAAAAACCGATTCTCTCTCAAATAACCATGCTCACAGCGAAAGCCTGGCTATTAAACTCACGCGGCTATTTTATTTTTAACAGCACCACCCATTACCTGGAGGCAGTTTGCCTTGGTTGAGACACTCACTCCGTTTCTTATAGGAAGCAGGCATCTCCCCTGTGCTCAATTCGCAAGCTCATTAAATGTTTATGTGGCAAACGCACAAACGCCTGGTTCGCTTAGGAGGAGCAAATAAAAACCGAATACGTCTTTAGCTAAATGCCACAGGTCCAGAGACGTGAAAGGAGAAATTTAATTCAGAAAGCTCCCCGAGTTTTCGGTTCAAACATTTTCTCCCGGGAGAGGCCTCCCTTGGCTGCTCAAACTGCAGCAGCTACACGCCCACGGCCTCCACCACCCCAACCAGCAACTCCCCTGAAAGCCCCGATTTGTTTCCTCCGCAGCACCGAACACTGTCGGAAACCGGGCTGATGTGTTTGCTTTTCTCGTATTGGTTTCTCGCAGCTGAAATCTAAGATCCAGGAGAGCAGTCACGGTGTCCACAGGGCTCAGGACCCCAGCGCCAGCCCCGGGTGCAGTGGCCTGGTCCGTGGTAAACACACAGAAATGCCATTTGCAAGCGTGAAGGCCACCGTGCCACGCAATCGTTTCTTTAGGGTGCACGGCACTGAAAAGGCTCACGCTGTGAACAGAGGCTCCGACCTCAGGAGACGTTCAGTCATCGCTGGATTCCTCACAACAGGTTTGAAACCAAGATGTTGTCACTCGAGTGAGTCATCCTTTCCAACCAACCCCACGGGCACCGACACCTCACCGGCCGGCACGCAGGTGAAATGAGGCTGTAATTCCCACCGTGGGCCGGCGGAGTCCACGCCAGTTCCTCAGGGAAGGGATCCTTCTCTTACGTGAGTTGACCGCTCAGTGAAGCATGAGCTTCGGCTCACGTTCCATTGACACTACGGGAAATGTTTTCACCCCGAAATCTACCGTCCAGATCGACCTGAATACTTGGAGGGGTGGTCGATTAGCTAGTCACTTAGGTGTGTTTTACCTGAGAGTAACAATTCTGTGACTGTAGGAAGGAAGGAGAAAAGGGGGAGGGAGGGGCGAGATGGGGGCCCGGCAGGTAGTGAGGGTGCAGGTGGGAACCAAGACCTCCGTGCCCACTTGGGTGAGAGCGGGAATAAAACAGGCCGTGGCGTGGGATTAATTGCCAGAGCCGGCCACGAGCTCCAAATGTACCAGCACTAACAGCTCTGGCAGAAAGAGCCAGGAGCTCTAGACAGAGGTTGGAGCGTGAGCGGCCATAATATCGCTGTTCAAGCAAGGATTCTCAACTGAGATTCCAATACCTTATCGCAGGGACTTTAGAAATATCTCTTTTCATGGTGCTGAATTTACACTTTGATGATGGAATAGCCACTGTGTGTTGAAAGCTCTTCCCTGGGCCACACCAGTCCCAGAGAGCCAGGGACACCGTCCAGGAGACCGTGGCAATTGCAATTAGCTTTGTCTCTTGAGCGCTCAGCCTTGAGGGTGGTCCACTCCTAAAAGTCAAGTTTGTTTCCATTCCTGTAGATCCCAAGGGCCACCCCCCCCCCCCAAACACACTCCCACCCTGTGCTAGAATCCCCTGCTCTTCCTCGGGTGGCCTTGTCTACAGCAGCCGCTGATTCGGTCATGCTGGGGCCTCCTGCGGACTCTTCTCTGCCCAGCTTGGGGCTGGGTCCTCTCCAGTCTTCAGCGTTGGGAAGTCACCGTTTCTCCTCTCTATAAACGATGTGGCATTTGGGGGCTGCCATTCGCCATGGCCTCTCTGTACGTCTCCCCTGTTGTGAAATCTGCCCACCACGTGTCCGCATTCCGTCGTTCAGCCCGTGAGTCTGCACTGGGGAGACGTGTGGGAAAGCCGGGAAGGCCCCCGGTCACACAAAGCTCAGCAAGGGCTGAAAGCGTGAGCACGCCCGCTGGCCCCGCACCGACTGCCTTCCATAGCCCCGCGAGACGTAATCCGCACTCAGCCGTCCATCCTATAAGCGCATTTCGATCCTTTCTTACACGCTCAGATTTGGTCAGCTCAAAGAAAGGAAAATGGATCTGCCCCACACCCTAAAAGGGTCTGATTTTTATTTCATTCCTACCCATTCCCAAAAGAGATGTGCCAATAAAGGCGGGAGTGAGAATATAGTGTGATAAAAATCAAATGTCGAATGGGCCAACCGTAGTAAGTTAATAAAGCCTTGGACAAAATTAACCAGAGATAGTCATCTGGCCTGACCTTTCCTTCCCAACTGAATTACTATTGTTCTCCTGGCCAGCGGCCGCCTTTTGAGGGCCGGGCACCATAGCGGGGCCATAATGGCTTAGGGTTTCGTCTTCGAGAAAGCCAAGGTCCACGAGCAACCGAGCAGACTGCTCTTCGGAATTTCGCTTAGAAGGAAATTTTCATTTAAATTGTGTGTGTTTTTAAAATTTCTCTTCTGAAAGCATTTTTCTGTTACATGATTAAAATCAGGTATGTGCAAAATCGGATATTTTTGTTGCCGAGAGTTTTGAAAATGAGCGATGGACAACCGGCGTGGGTATGAAGTGTGGCTCTCTCTGCACGGTCAGGACTGGACCCCAGACCCTCCATCTCACGGGAAATCGGGCTCTAATTGGCCTCTGGCTCAAGGGAGTTCCTGCAGATCCGTTGTGGCAACTGTATTTCTTGGAACGTAGTGTTCCCTTCAGTTCTCACCCCACCCACGCCACTGCCTGACTGTGAAATACAATTCGCTCAGCCTCTGCCCTGGGCAGACATGAGGCAATCCAACTCCTACATTAGGCTCTCACCAGAGAGGAGGGAGGGGAGGGGAGGGGAGGGGAGGGGAGGGGAGGGGAGGGGAGGGGAGGGGAGGGGAGGGGAGGGGAGGGGAGGGGAGGGGAGGGGGGAGGGGAGGGGAGGGGAGGGGGGAGGGGAGGGGAGGGGAGGGGAGGGGGAGGGGAGGGGAGGGGAGGGGGGAGGGGAGGGGAGGGGGAGGGGAGATGGAGAGGGGAGGGGAGGGGGAGGGGATAGGGGGGAGGGGAGATGGGGAGGGGAGGGAGGAGGGGGAGAGATGGGGAGGGGAGATGGAGAGGGGAGGAGGGGAGATGGAGAGGGGAGGGGAGGGGGAGGGGATATGGGGGAGGGGAGATGGGGAGGGGAGGGAGGAGGGGGAGGGGATGGGGAGGGGAGATGGAGAGGGGAGGAGGGGAGATGGGGAGGGGAGATGGGGAGGGGAGATGGGGAGGGGAGATGGGGAGGGGAGATGGGGAGGGGAGGGGAGAGGAGGGTGGGGGAGGGAGGGAGAGGATACAGTGATAAGAAAGGTTTTTCACACTATACTAAAATAAAGTAAAACTTCTAAATAAAAGTTTGGCAGTTTTGCTTTCCTCCCTTTTTTATTTATTTTATTTACCTTCTGTGCTAGGTTTCTTTTTAAAGCCCTGCCGGAGGCACGCCATCATCCCTGCACCCACCTCTCCAAAGGGAGACCCATTAAATATTTTAGAAGTCAGCTTTCGGCCGGCATCTCTCAAAACGCACACTCACTTCCCCAGATCTTCAGGCGAGAATTGCAACGGCCTGAGACCCAGTCTGCCGGACGCCCGCCGAGCCTTCGCCCTGCAGTGGGCTGGGCTGAAGGGCGGGCTCCCTGCAGCTGCCCCTTCGGGCTCCGCCCTGTGAGTCCACTTGAACGCAGCCGGGGCCCAGCCTGGCTTTCAGAGGGATGGCTCTGCCCAGAAGCCGACCTAATGAATATTTTACTGATTTCCATCATGACAAAGAGCCAGACCAAGCCTCCCAAGAGCGCCATAGCCAGCCTCACGGAAAGACTGCCAGACAGAGAATGTTTCCATTAAAAGAATTGCTCTCTCTGTTCAAGTTGGTCTGTCTATGCCTCAGTTTCCCCATGTTGGAAACGGACACACCTGATCGCTTCTTGGTCCGCAGAGAAAGATGGGACTCTGAACAAGTCACTTACAGTATTGGGTTATACATGTTGAAAGATACATTCAGCAAATGTGAAAGTCCTGAAAGAACTAATAATATGCCCCCAACATTTCACAGCCCTTTCTAAGGACTTGGCCTGTACAATAAGGTAATAAATAATAATAATAATAGTTGCCATTTATTCAGGAACTGTTATGCTCCATGACCATCCTGACCTAATGTCATTTAACCTTGATCAGAAAATTTTATGAGCACTGTTGTCAGTCTCAGTTTCTCTGAACCATTAAGTGACTTTTCAAAGTCCATCTACCCAGCACATGGAAAAGTTGGAATATAAGCCCACGTCTCTCTCTGATTCCAAAACCACCCACATTTATTCAATCCCTAATGGTGGAGTTTCAAGATTTCAATGTATGTGAACTGGTTAAGGGTCATTAATACACATATAGTGAGAAATACATAGCATGCGTGTACATACATGTAGATACGCAAAGCCTTTGAGTACCGCGTGTCTTACACAATACGCTGGGGATTTCTAAGCCTGCGCTGGACGATTTGGTACGTGTGTCCTTCTGTCATCTGCTGAGGAGTCTGTACCTGGGAAGATTAATCAGTTTGCCTTTAATGATTTAGAAAATGATTTCTATATGATTTCCCTTCGCTTCCCTACCCCCACCCTGACCCATTCTGTCTGCTAACTAACCCATGGTTGGTTGTCCGGCTCTACAAGACTCAAATACCCCGCTCAGCTGAGCATCCCATCTGCCGGGATAACTTGGCAGAACTGAGGCCCTCGCTCTGCCCTGAGCCTGGCTCTGGTGACTCAGCACTTGCACACAGTGTTTACTTGTCTCCTGTTTACCTCCTGGCTTCACCGCTAACAAGAGTTCATTGTCTCGTCCGTCTGTCCCTAGCACACAGCACCCTGCCGGTCACACAGGCAGCAGATGTTCGTGGAGAGATGAATGAGCACATGGCCAGGGCTCCCACTTAGGAGTGACACCCGCTTACAGGTCCCTGTCCAGGTACCAGAGGGCATTCCCGTGGTGGCCTGAGCTGTTCTCTGGGCCTTCTTAGGGAATGCAGGTATATTTGAGATCTAGATATTAGAGCTAGGAACCTCCGTGTCGACCTTCAGGAATCTAGCATGACTCTGGGATCAGTGACTTCTTTCTGGGGAGCACAGCTCCTCAACGATCAGCCTCCACTCCTCTGTTTGCGTGTGTGGTCCCAGTACCGATGCAAGCGTATTTGTCCTGCTATCCCAACAAGAAACTGAGATTCAAACTTAAGGAGAAAGTACCAGGGGATGCAAACATTTCAGTAACCAGAAGGGGCCTCACTCGGTATTTCTTTGTGGAAACCTAGGGCAAAACCTTCCAGCTGCTCAACTGTTAAATCTTGCAATCAGTTACTCTTGCAACTAAAATCACCAGCGTGGGCAGGAATAGAAGAAATAATTTTTCAAAACAAAAAGCAGAGCAAGCTCATCCATAAGGTTCCTTTAAGAAATTCTGCTTTTTAAAAAACATGTACTGTGCCAAGAGGGGTGACTTCGACTTCTATTCCACGTTAGTGGGTAGTCACTCTATATTTGCAGGATCTTTAAAATAAGTACATTTTTAAATGAACTAAAACAAATAAAGGCACAACTGAAAACTGTAAAAAAAAAAAAAAAAAGCAAAGCGAGCTCAACATTTTCAGGTTGAGGGAGCAGCTGAGTCCACACGGGAAGCAGGCCGGACAATTTAAACCTCCAGCTTGCATGTGCTGTCGCAGACAGGGACACCGGTCCAGATACCCCCGAGCTCAGGCACATTCTTGGGTCCAGATATTTTAAATATCACCTTGAATCGGCCGGCTGAAAATGAAAGCGTCCAGGGAAGGCAGCAGCGAGGACCAGCCTTTCTGAAAACACCCGAAACCCGAAAACAATGCAGAGGAAGCTTCCTTGCCCAGCCAACAAAGGAAGGGAAGTGAGTCAGGGAAATGAGCGCCCACAAACGCTCGGACCCAAACCAGACGCGCTCGATGGGCCGCGATGCTCCTGTGGGCTCCGCCCGGCACGAGCGGGCCCCACGCGGTGGAGGGTGAAGGGCCCAGCGCCTGGGCCACCCGCCGTCCTTGCTCTGGGGCAACGGCCCACGTGGAGGTTCAGCCTCTGCCTTTCCCGGTTTACCGCAAAGCTCACGCGCTTCGTGATGCTGTTTCCACGGGCACCTGCCCGGTGAGGCAGAGGAAACCCAAGTCCAAGCCCCGGAGAGGCTCCACGTTATTTCTCCAGCTGTGCGCACAGGAGGGAAATCAGTCACCGGACGCTTTCATTTTGTTTGATGGGTGTTGGGGGGGTTACTTTGCTATGTGTGTTTGGTTTGTTAATAGGGTTTTTTTGGGTTTTTTTATCTGTGGCTATTTCTATAGGCTACTGGATACCTGAGGCTGTGTCCAGGAAACAGCTGACTCCTTTATCTCCAAAAGGCCCCATCGGTTCCGCTAAATATTCTTTTCAGTAAATGCAGCAGTTGTCGGAATTCTAGGAAACTGAAACTGCAAAAAAGCTGTGTGGTGTTCAGAGAAAGCAGCGTGATTAACACGCACATGTGCTGTCTGCTGGAGGAATTCTTTAGGGGGGCGGGGGGCTAATGGTGTACCCCCGAAATGCCTCACTCACAGAAAAGTTACAGTCTTTAAACAAATTCCCAAGGGGAAAAAAAGGGGAAAAAAACCTATTAACCCACCCCACAAGTCATCAGAATGATCACGCTTGTGTTCGCACATCAGGTACCATTCATGGCAGGTCGTGATGGGTGTCGTTGAACCTTGTGCTGTGGTGTCTCCCTACAACTAGGCAAAAATAGGGGTCAGGTGGCGTATGGGGACCAGAAAGTCCTAGGTTTAATCCTGGTTCCCTGCTCACTGGATCTGAAGCCCCTCCATAGGTTATTTACTCTTTCCGAGCGTTGATGTTGGCGAAGTAGGTCTACAAAGCACCTGGCACAACACTGGAAAAGCAAATAGGTAAAAACCATCATCATTCAACAACTATTCACTGAGTGTCCACTGGGCACCGGGACTGTTGCGAGCACCTGGAATACAAACAAAACCACGTGGAACGGCACCCACTTTCCTCCCTCAACCGATGGCAGCTTCCATCTGCTCAGCCCAAGAGTCTTAGCGTTACCGTGAATCCTCTCTTTTCTCAAACCCCGTATCTAACCTCAGGAAATCCTGTTGATTTTACTTTAAAATACACCCACGGTGCCCCCCTGCTACCACCTTGGCTCAAGCTGACGTCATCTCTCAACTGGGTTACGGCCACAGCCTCCCACCCGGGCGCCCTGCCCCATCCTTGCAAAGCATGCTAAGTCGTGCCACCTCTCTGCTCCAAACACCTCGCTGCCCTCTTACCCGACACGGAGGAAAAGCCAAAGTCCTTACGACGGCCGACAAGCCCCTGCCTGAGCTGAAACCTGTTACATTTCCCGCCGCATCACCTGTTGACATTCCCTTCGTTCCTCCTGGTCTAATCAACCCTGTCCTTGCTCCTAACACACGCCAGATATAGTCCACCTCAGGGCCTTTGCGCAGGTGTTTCCTGATATGCTCCTTCCATTGGTATCCTCGTGGCCAACGCCCACGGGCCCTTCCAGGCTTTGTTATTCAAATGCTCCCTTCTCCTTGAGGCCACCGGATGGCCCAGTTCTACAATGCAACTTGTCGCCCGTTTGTAGTCCTTGCTCTGTTTTCTTTCCATAGCAGTTATCACCAGGGCTGTCCTGAGAATGTGCCTCTCAGGCATCCAGCTCCAGGAGCATAACTGGCCAAGGGTCCCAGCTGTCAGCTGTGAGCTTCATCCCTGTATGTGCATCCAGACCCTTCCTCTCCTGGGCTGCTCCGCGCCAGTGACTGAGTAATGGCCAGCACCCTAACGCAGGCTCGTTCCTGGGACACACTGGACTCTCTGGCGGCTGACATGGGCGCCAAGACTCCGTGGCGTCGGCCACCTCCCTTAGCCGGCTGTTTCCTCGTGGCTCAGCCTCCCTCTCTCCTTCCTTCACTCGGTCAGACTTGCCCCAGGGCCTGACCACTCCCCGGGCTTCCCCAGCTCCAGAGTCTTCCTGCCACCTCCCTTTCTCTCGGACGGTCATTCTGCTAATAAATCCAACACATTTACCCCGTCCTGGCATTGCTTTCTTAGAGGACTCAGACGTACTCAGCTTCTCACCTCCTATATTTTGCTTGCTTATGATATTTATCTTCTATTGTCTACTAAATATATAAGAAATGTTATTTATCCGCGTATCCCGAACGCCTGGCAGACTGCCTGACGCATCATAGGTGCTCAGTAAATACATGCAGAATAAATGTATAACATCTGCTTTAAATAACAGCAACGATCACTATTATCAACTAAATAAATGGATGAACACACGACGCCACCCATCGGTGGTCCCAACTCTGCTCCCTCCCCAATTCCTGATATTCCCCTTCTCTAGAAGCCCTTTGAGTCTTCCCAGCAGAAAGGAGATCTGAGAGGTAAGTTGTTCTTAGGAAAAGATCCAGACTGATAACTGGATGGAGGCCCATCTGCTCTGGGCAGCAGATACACAGTTCTGTCTGAGATGTTTATCGCCACTGCCCTCCTGTCCTTAATTGCAGCCAGAATCTGCAGATAAACAAAATCAAAAGCTTTGAAAGTTTGATTTTTTTTTTAAGCTTGAATATCCATCCAATAGTAATCGAAGCTGGCCCACACCTCACCAAGTCCCCTGTTCTCTGGTCTCCCTAAGCATCTTCTGAGGATGTGGGAGCAAGGACAGTCCACCCTCAGTTACGATTTCAGACTGGACACTGGTGGGTTTCGCCTTAGGCTCTAAGGCTGGGGGCTCCCGATGACAACCTGCAGAAACCTTTTCTCACAAGGGCCACTGACTTTATCCAGAGGGGAATCCCACAGGGTTCTGGCCAAGGTTCTGAGAACCCCATGGAGCAGGAGGCTGGGGGTCCAGCTGTTTCTCCCAAAGCCCAGTCCAGCCTTCAGCCTGTCCTCACCTTCCCTGTTGCCCTGGGGGGGCCTGAGGAGTGGCTGTTACGGAGCCAGACCATCCGGGTTCCAATCCCAGCCTTGCTACTTATTAGCTGTGCAAAATTGCCTCTCTGAGCCTGTTTCCTCATTTGTAAAACAGGACCAATAGCATCTGTCTCCCAGCACCTTGCAAGATAAACAGGACATAAAGCATTGCATGTGGAGAGTACTGAACAAATATCAGCTATTAGTATCACTGACAGGGACGCTGCAGAGGAAATTAAACTGCGTGTTCAATGCTAAGGTCGGCCTTTAAGCTCTTCGGCTGAATGTTGATAGGAAGGTGTCTGACAGCCCGGCCGGCATGGCTCAGTGGTTGAGCGTCCACCTATGAACCAGGAGGTCGCGATTCGATTCCCGGTCGGGGCACGTGCCTGGGTTTCGGGCTCGATCCCCGGTCGGGGGCATGTGGGAGGCAGCCGATCAATGACTCTCTCTCATCATTGAGGTTTCTCTCTCTCTCCCTCTCCCTTCCTCTCTCAAAAATCAATAAAAACATATTTTTTTAAAAAGAAAATAAAGGCGTCTGATAGGGTCCAAACACATAGCGATGAGGGCGACGGTGGTAAGGATTCACCGCTTCAAAACTGAATCGAAGACGCGGCCGGGGAGAGAAACCGCAGCCCACGGTCAGGCTCCCAGCCTCGGCTCGGCGCTCAGCGTGTCACTGGGCCTGGCTTCTCTTGGCTAAAGGGCAAAGGCACGGCCAGGGCCGGACCGCGTGAGCCACGGAACGTCTCTCCGGGCCCCCGAAGCCTCTCCCCTTCTTGCACAACCGGCGAGGTCAACGCGGGCACCTTCCTGAAAGCCAAGTGTCATTTCTGAACCAGGTCCAAGAAGGACCTGCATTCCACCGAGATCCAGGCCGAGAAGTCACGGGGTGGTACTTGCGGCTGGCACTGCACCCAACGCGGCTGGGGGGCCAGGAACTCCGCGGAGCCCCGCTAACACCTGTGGCTTCTCCGTGACCTAGAGATCCCAAAGTCCCAAACAGACTGCTGAGCGGGAGGGGGGGCGGGAGGGGAGGGGGACGGCAGGCCTGCCCCGGGTCAGTCAGTTCGCCGCTGCAGCAAGTTCTACAGCACCACCGGATCTTATATGACTATCTATAGCCAATCAGAGGAAGGCAGGCAGCAGGGCCTTGCCGGGGCAAGGGGAGGCCCCGTTTTCACACGGCCTGGAGGGGAGGGCAGGTGACCCCACTTTATACAAACACAGGCAGATCCCACCGCAGGGGCGGCTGGGGGTGGCCGGAGCCGGGGCTGATGGAAGCCCGGGCGTGGGCTCCCGGTGCCAGTCCCGGGAAACGCCGGCCGGCGTGGGGAAGGAACAGTTAATCAGAAATGCGCCTTGCTGTCTGTGCACATTACAACAAAGGGCTGGCAGCTCCTGGAGGAAAGGGCTTGGGAGCTGCCGCTCAGACTTGTCAGTCAGCTGGAGCCAGCAGCCGCACCGCCTGCCCAGCACACCCTCATTACATGTGTCTGTCTGGCCTGATCTGGACGTGCATCTGCTCCCCGGCCGGCCGGCCGGCGCTGCTCCTCCCCACCGGCGCCCCGGGCGGATCTCTCCTGCTCCCCCGTCGCCCCTGCCCCTCTCCCCGGGGAGGCTGCTGATCTATGGTCGCTGGGGACTCCCGCACCGTCGGCCCGTGCCCGGTCCCTGACTTCTAGGATGGAAGAAACGGAGCTGCTGAAGGAGAGGCTCCAGGCCATCACAGTAAGTCTGCGCGCTCGCGGCTCCCGGGCGGCTGCTTCCCGGGGCGGCGCTGCGAGCCGGCCCTGCCCGGGAGCCGGGCCCGCGCGTGGAAGACCAGAGCTGTCATCCTCAGGGACGCGCCCCGCCGCTCTCCTAACCCCCGTGACCCCTCTCAGCCCCGGGCTTCTGAACCCGAGAGCGGGGTAAATGGGCTTGATTTCTGTAAAACGCAGGAAGCTTTTGAGGCAGTTTCGTTGCTCTTCTATTCGCTTAGAAACACAGTTTTTCCTGAACTTTACATGTGACAGGCATGAGACCAAAAGGCAGGTTCCCGGCTTGGAGGCTGTTTAAATTAGTACAGAAAAAGTTAACATCTCTGACAGAGGAGGAGAGGAGAAATGAAACAAACAACTGGAAACTTTTTCTCTGTGGCGTGGTGGTATGTTCCAGAAAGCCTGGCAAACTGAAAATGAATGTTGTTCGTAAGCTGAGCGTTAAACAGGAGAAAACTGGGCAGAAGCACGTATCAGATTAGGTCTCAGATATCGGCTTCCAGCGAGTCGCACACTGGATAAGCCCCCGGCCGAGGAATGCGGGGCGGGCGGGGCAGTGGATTTGGAAAATATTTCCTTAATACCGGGAAGGAAAATAATGCGTTTTTTTATGTTTGTTCTGGGAAGGAGTCGAAGCAAGAAATGAATTACTTTCCTTAAATAATCCGGCTTTTTTAAATTTAATTTTATTAAATCCTGTTTGGCAGTAACCGGGGATTCTGCAGCACCATTTATCATTAGCTACCACTTAGGAGATATGTTTTTATAAAGAGAAGAAACTTTGGAGACTGGCACCCCAGGGTCTCAGCATTTTCTGCCACTGTTGGGGAGAAATGGGTGCTTCTTAAAAACTGATGCTAAATCCGGGGCTGGGGGGAGGTACTTTTCTTTGCTCTTCAAATTCTCCCGGCATAAATAATAACAATAATAACGCGAAACCCAGCTGGGGGTTTTATTAAATGGATACAGTGTCTCAGGTCCACCCAGAGAGGACCCAGTAAGTTGAAACATTTTCTCAGCCAATGGTAAGGAGCCATTGGGTGAGGCTGGCACTTTTCCATAAGATGACGCTGGTGAAATGTCTAACTTCTAATTAGTGCAATTCCCTTTCTTCGGAAAACTTCGGTGTGGACGGTTGCTTGTTTTGGTTTGTTCTTTCTCCGTTGTCAGCCCCGGCCTCCGGCCCGGCTGCCCCCCACGAGGGACAGGAACCGGGCCGCTGTGTTGGTTTTGGCCGGGGCCTCTGGCACCGCAGCTGCTGTCTACAGGGTGCTTGGTGAGACCGCGTGAGCTGCGTGGGCACAGGCTCCGCTTCCCCGAGCGTCTGTCTCCTGATTAACTAGATGAAACGGCCGATCCTACGAAACACACCGGCAGCCCCTCGCTCCGCAGTCTCCTCGCCGCGCCCTGGCTCCCTCCATCGCGCCCTGTGGCTCTCACTGACCGGCGCTGGTTCTAGACGGGGGACTGCGGACGGGTCTTGGGGGGGGGACTTTTCACCGAGGTGCCGGACGCAGGTGGGGCAAGACTCCCTGTGCCTCCCAAGCAGACAAGAGAGTAGGTAGACCCCTCAACATACTGGCATGCGCTTTGGGGGACGATTAAAAAAAAACAGGACTTTTTCGGCTATTCCGTTAGCCTCAGCACATCCCATTAGAAAGGATTAAGCAAGTCTCCAAAGTAAGGCGGTAAGGAGGGCTGTCTGGGAAGGAATAGGTTTGCATAAAGGTCGCAGGGAAAAAACTGAGGAAAGTTTACGGGAACCAATTTCCACTAGCCGAGTCCAGTCACCAGGCTAAGCGCAGGCACATTTGTCACCACCTAGGGGAAAACTGGAGCAGTGCTGTATCCATGGAAACAACACAGGCACTCGCCTCCCTCCCCACACCCTGGGAAAGCCAGCTTTCTGCACCCGCCTCACCCAGGAAGCCACCGCGGCTGTGCCCCTGCCCCTGGAAAAACGCATGCGTGCGCGCACACACACACACGCACACACACGTATGCGCATGCACACACAAACACACATGCACACACATGCACATATACCCATGTGCTTGCACACACACAAATGCACATGCGCACACACAGTATCCAGGGAGTCTGCAAGGATTGCTTCCCTTTGGGAAGTACTTCAACTCTTCAAAACCTCTGACCCAGGGACCCTCTTCTCATTTTAACTCTTTCCCTCCTGTTTCCCGACACACCAGAACCATTTTTAGGTACATGCTTCAAGAACAAAATCATAAGACAATCGCTGGATGTTTCCAAGCACAGCAACTCCTAGATGTTACTTTGTTACAAAGAGGGGAAAATCTTTTTACAGTTTAAAATCTATTTGATGTTTACATTGAAATGTTTTCCTCCCATTCCTGGCCGCGAAAGGAAACAGTCTCCACCCCCGAAGGTATCCCACCTGGTTTTGGGAACCCAAAGTCATTATTCCCACTGCAGGGAACCCCAGCCCGTCACTGGGCTGAACCACGGGGCAGTCTTCATGTTCCTCTTAGAACAACAAAGATTAAACACAGCAAGGAGGTGGAATGTGGCACCGGGGCTCTCGGCCCGAAAACCCAGTCGCCCTGAGGGTGCCATCCGTTGCCCGTCTCAGGAAATCCAGTCTCAGATTCTCACAGAAAGCGAAGGCGGCGCGGCTTCTGTTTCGCCGGCTGCGGGCGCGCACATCCCCCTTTTGCTACTTTCTCCCCGCGCCCGCTCTTCCTGCGGCCGTGGCCAGGGGACCTCTCAGCCTCGGAGCTCAGCTTTCAGCCAGAGCTGCTTCAAACTGATTAAGCAGCAAGTCCTCTGATTTAAAAGTCTCTTGAGGCTCAAGTCAGTACGTAGTTTAACAAGTGGCTGATTTTTATACAGAAGGAGAGCTACCGAGGGAGACTAGTAACTGAAATTGACTTGGACGCGAATGGAACAGGGACTGCGGGCACCCAGGTCCCCAGTGCTCTCAGGAGCAGAGAGGTGAAGACTCACAGGGGTTCCTCTCTGCAAGCACAGGTGGCCCCACTAAAGAACAGGGAGCCCTGGCCGGGCGGCTCCGTCGGTCGAAGGGTCGTCCCCATACACCAAAAGGTTGCAGGTTCGAGTCCCAGTCGGGGCACATACCTAGGCTGCTGGCGATCCCACGACCGGGCGGGGGGGGGGGGGCAACGGATAGATGTTTCTCCCTCACAGCTGTATTTCTCTTTCTCTCTCTCTCCCTTCCTCTCTCTCTAAAGTCAATAAACATATCCTCGGATGAAGCTAAAAAAAACCCAAAAAACCAGGGAAAGGGCCCCAGGTGAATTCCCCTCAGAAATAAAAGATCCCGTAAGCATTAGTCATATCCTGCAAGCTCTTAACATCTTCCTGCTCAAGGAACACACAGTCTTATCTCCACTCCGACCCGGGTGTTAGAAAATACTGTTACTGAGTGATATGGGAAGGCGCGAACAGGAAAACCCCGGGACCCCAAGCTGGCCTCCCAAAACAGGTGCCGGTGGGGGGCCGGCCAGAAGAACTGAGCTCGTGAATGAGTTTGCAGAGGAGAGACCAGCTGGGGAGAGGGGCCGGAACGTGGCCCAGGTTTCATTCTCATCAAGGCTTCCCTGGAGCCGGGAAGATGTGAGCTCTCAAGCCGTTCTCTCGCTCCCTATTCACTGCACGGCTGCTGAGCACCGGCTCCGTCCGAGGCCTTCTGCGTGTAAACGTGCAGAGGAATTAATGGATCCGGGGCTGGGTTGTTATTCAAGGTAGAGCCGCCGGGAGGGGCCTCAGAGAGACCACGATTGTCGGTCAAAACGCAGACAATCGTGATCATCACGGGAGCGAGCGCCCGCCCAGCGCCGGGTCCACCGGGAAAGGGGCCCCAGAAAGTTCTGACCGCGGAACCTGAGCTCCCAGAGCCAGCCCCGCGGCCCGGCTGCTGGTGACGCCCGGTAATGAGGAGCTATCACATTTCCCGGGGCCACTCCCTGCCGCTTCCCACTCCCAAGGAATCCGTCCTAGGCTTGTAAACACAGGACTCTCGGAGGCGCGAAGTTGTTACATGAAACAGAAATCTGCCCGATGCCAAGCGCAGTGTTAAAACAGTAACCTCGGCACAGCAGGTTCGAGATGTTTCTTTAGCACGAGTGGCCCTGTCACTGGGCCCTCCAGCTCGGCTCATTTCCTTTTGGTCACTCTCTGGGGGGATCTTCTAGCAGTTAAGACGGTTCACGACCTCCCAGCAGGACCTGCTGCATCCCCTGTGGCCAGGACACAGGGAAAGTGTGGGGACCGTGGCTCAAAAAGCATTCAGAGTTTCAAGATAGCAGCCGCAGAGCGTTAAACGAAACGCTGGGCCCCTCGGAGCGGGGAGCCTTGTGGGACGTCACAGGTCACCCGCCCCAGAAGCTGGCCCTGCTTCCGTCTCCCAGGCCGGCCGCACACACCTTCCCCTGGTCGTCCTGCCTGTGCCAACCAGAGAGTGGGAACGAGAGCAAGCCTGGCTGACTGCTGACTAAAGGGAGGCACAGAGTGCATTTGGACCATTGCACGGTTTAGCGTTGTCAGAACTTTTTTTAATATGTTTTTACTAATTTAGAGAGAGAGGAAGGGAAAGGGAGAGATAGAAACATCAATCGGCTGCGTCCTGCACGCCCCTTACTGGGGATCGAGCCTGGAACCCGGGCATGTGCCCTGACCAGGAATCGAACGAGAGACCTCTTGGTTCCTGGGTCGACACTCAGCCACCGAGCCCCTCCAGCGGGGCTGGAAGGACTTGTTAAAGCAATAGCTGCTCAAAGAAGGCATCCGGCACCTCTGCCCAGGGTCAAGACAGTTACAGGGCAAACTCCCAATCTGTCAGGAGCATCGGAAGACATTCACACAAAGGTGGCCCGTGGAGATGTGGGAACGTCCTACGTGGAGAAGGCCTGGGCCAGGATGTTTGAACAATGAGGCCTCCGCACAGTTTTCCACGGCACTGTCCTGGGATGACACGCTCCTCCCAGGGAAGGAAAAGTTTCTTCAAACACACAGGCCCTGGGCACCTCTGCCAAGCACAACAGCCCACCCCAAAGGAGACCACGTGATGGGGAGCCTGACTGTGAGCTCATTAAGGAAACGGCTCTTTGATAACAGGGTAGGTTTTCCCGTGTGCCGCGGGGTGATAGTGCTGCTCCGAGGAGCCCGGGGCCGATGATGGGGCCCCAGGACCGTCCAGAGGGAGAGCCGCTGCTGGGGAAACTCTCAGAGAAACCAGCCAGCTGGGCGCCCAAGTTTAACCAGCATCTGAGCGGGGGACACTTGGCTTCGTGCAAAAACTCCTGATCCCAGCCTCAAAGGGCAGAGCTTCTCTTAAAATCAAATAAGAATATTTAACTTTACCTAGAACTTTATTTTATTTTTTTACCCTCACGAGAGGGTATTTTTTCCATTGCTTTTTAGAGTGTGGGAGGGAGGGGTGGAGAGAGAGAGAAACATCAATGTGAGAGAGAGACATAGACTAATTGCCTCCAGCACATGCCCCAACCAGGGCCGGGGATCGAGCCTGCAACCCAAGTACATGCCTTTGGCCGGAATCAAACCCGGGACCTTTCAGTTCACGGGATCACGCTCTAACCGCTGAGCCACACCAGCTAGGGCTGAGAATATTTTAATAAAGTAGTAAATAAGTCTATAAATTGTCCTCCTCCCTCAAATGAAGCCCCTCCGAGTCTGAGCAGCTCTGTTTTGGGTTCTCTGTTTCCTCTTGGGCCTCGATTTCCCCGGAACAACATTTGTTCAACCCTCTCCAGGATCAAGATTATGCTCCTTAATTAACAACACGGAAGAAAATAGGAGTGGAAAAGTTCATTCATCTGTTGCATTAACATTGCTCCGCGTATCCCAACAGGGGTCTAATTAATGCCTTTATCTTTTTCTCCGGACAAAACTTCACCTTACATGTTTACTGACACGCACGTCCATGTGCCCCCGGTGTTTTCCCATCTCCCCCGACGGTTACCTCATTTAACTTGTTCAATTAGGTCGCACCTCCGTCTCTTCCCTCTGGCTTCAGTGAGCTCATCGGGACACTCCCAGTGACAGGAGACGATTCGGTTTGGTCTTGTTAGTAGCTGTGCTCTTTCCTTCTTATCTGAGATCATTTGCAATTGTGAAACCATTTCCACGTGTAAATAAAGGGCCCGTGCTTCACCATCTGCCTTCCCTCTTGAAATGTTCAAGTTTTCAAGATTTTCCCCCCAATAATTTTTAAGATCTGTGTTCATCGAGATCTAGTAAACCTCTAAGTCCGCCCAGATCCTTTCCTGGGAATGTAGTGTTAGCACGTCCCTGCCATTCAAGGTTATTCCATCATGTTCACAGCTCCAGGGAGCTGCAAGGTTGGTAGTATTTAAATGCAAGTAAGAGCTTCTAGTATGGCTCTTTCGGCACCTTAAACAATAAAAAGTGTCAGTCAAGCCAGCTATAAAGTTGTGAGAGTCGGCTTCTAGCAGAATGAGTTTGAAACCATTCGACTAATTGATTCGGCTCAATTCACCAAGTGCTATTGGAAATAATAGTTGATAATAGCTGATTGGTCCCAACACAAGAGTCCCTGTGGGTTCCCTCCCTCACGAAGGAGCTTCGTGAAGGTTACGTCTTTAACTCTCCCTTTCTTTTCATAAAAACGTCCCCTGCCACGCTCGGACAGTCTCCTGGCCTCAGCTCTCCCTTCCCAAACTCCCGCGTCTTTATCTCGAGCTCTGACCCCTCTTCTCGTCTCTGTCCGCCCAACATTCCAACTGCCTGCCCCAAAGACACGCCACCTCACTGTCCCAAAGACACCTCACGCCTGGTGTGGACCCACCAGCTCCCTCCCAAACTTTCTTCCTTCCCCAACGTCCTGCTTGATTAGTGAGTCCGCTCTCCTACGCCCTCTCCTGCATCCATTTGTCATCAGTCGCCAGGTCCTGCCAATTTAACTCCTTGCACCTCTGACCTCCACACCCTCTGCTGCCTCTTGTTCAAGCGTTCAAGGCCTACGCGTGAGCTGTAGCCTAACTGACGATCCCCCGGGTCCCCCTCCCTCCTGCAATACCTACGGCACAGTGAGGGACACTAACTTCTTAAAACGTGGTCTTCACCCTATCGCTCCTCTCCCTCTGACACCCTTCGTTTCTCCCAGTGTCCGTACATAAATTCCAAACCCCTTGCCCTGCCATTCGACCGTCTCTATTGAGGACCTAGCCTCAGAATGGCAACCTGGATTTCAGACTTGCTGCCCCAAATAATGCCCCACTTTTCTTCCAGGCCTTTGCCCACATTGAGCCCTTGACGTGAACCCCCGTTCTCCCCTATCCCCAGCTCCACAGGGACTGCCCAACCCACCGCGCTGAGGCTCCCGCAAAGCCTCTCCTGAGCAGGGCCACCAGAGGCAACCCCTCAGGCCTCCCAGCGCCTGCGTGTGCCTCAGTAATGACACGGATCCCTTCGTTTCTTAGGCTATAGCTACTTGTACAGATGACTTGCTTTCTTCGTGAGGGTGTAAGCTCCTCAGCGGAAGCATCTACTTCTAAGTAATTTTCAAACATTGCATAACTCCTAACGTGATCTCGAACATAGCATTTGTACTTAAATATTGGATAAACTAATAATTAAATAACTCAGGACCGGTCCTGCCTTCTCAACAGCTTTAGGCATTTTATAATATTGGCTCCATCAATATCAATAACATCTCTAAGATACATTTCTGAGTATCATGCTTACTTTGATCAAGTATGGGATTGAGTAATATCATTGATTCACTGATGGTCACAATAGCTTTATAGTTGTACAAGGTAAATAAATGTTCAGAATAATTAAGAGGTGGCCTTTTCCAGAACAGGAATTTGAGGGTGTTGACTGCTAAAATAGTCTTAAGTCAGACAACTCAAAATCTAGGCAATTGTTCTTTGAATGAAAAACCTTTGTTAGTTGACTTAGAAGTAAACAGAAACACAAGTTGTTCATAATGGTTGACACTGATGACCATCGGATGTGCCAGGTGCCTACAGAGATGCTCAAGCTTGCGGGGGAATTTGGGGAGGCAGCTGGCATTTCACATCTACGTGTCTCATGATGACTGGGGAAGGAATTAGCTGACGTGGTAACTTTTGGCGTAACTAGCAGTAGAGCCAGGCATATAACTCAAAGTTGACTTAGAGTATATTTCACCACATTATTTTCAATAATGCTCATATTCCTATGAAACCTGGCAGAAGGATAATGCCTTGCTGTTGATGAATATCTCGTGAGGAAAAGGAGCTCCTTTCTTAGAGTAGAATCACACCTACAACCTTATAAAATTACCTTCCTAGCTACCTGGGTGATAGGAGCGGGCATGGCCTTACTGCTGAGCGACAAAACACTGGATTCCTTAGCAACCCTCCTGCAAGCCCGGTGTTGCCAAAACACCAGAGACGCCCTGCCCTGCCTCCAGCCACGACCTTCGTTACCTTACTCCCAGCCCCGAGATGAAACCAGCCCAAGCCCACTGTCGCAGGGCTGGGGAGGCTTTGCTGGGGCCAGCAGCCACTGGTGCACACACTAGGTGCTCTTCTCTGCGGGCCGTCCACGGAGAGTGGAGTGTGGCTGCCCACCAGCACGCAGGGAGCTGAACGGTGCCCCCCTCCGAGGAGAGGCCCCTCCTGCTGCTGGCGGGCGTTCCCCAGCGGAGAGGGCGACGAGGGAAGCTGTGAGGAGCCGCGCTAATGTGGCACCTAGAACTCAGAGACCGGGGATTCTGCTCAAACCCTGCAAAAGCTGCAGAGGACAGCACCCAGCAGACCACCAAGAATTGTCTGTCCCCAAATATTAACAGTGCCAAGGCGGAGACACTGTGGTGTGCAAGATATCTTAATATACGAATCTCTGAAAGAAAGACTATGACCATCTATCTCCATGATAATTACGACGCCTATAATCATTATTTAAAGTAAGAACAAACTTTTAAGTGTACAGACTGGGCACAGGGGAGGAAGATGCCTTCCTGATGAGTGTGCTCCTGAGAAAAGGCAGGAGGCTGGGTGAGGGGGGGGACAGACACCTTTGATGAAGCAATGATTCAGCATGTGGGTGCTGCCAGCTAAGGAGAGGGGGCCCCTGCAGGCCTGCCAGCTGGGTGGCCAGAGGTGACCTGGCAGCCAGGGGGTGGGAGGTGACCTGGTGGTGTCCCTGACTCATGCAGGGGACGAGCAGCGCTCACCAGGGTACAAGATTATGGGTTTCAGTCTCGGTAGGTGGAGGCCGCAGGGCCTTTTCTAACAGGGCACAGTGGTGACGTCAGGCCCCAAGTTCTCTGGCTGAGGCTGTGACAGTGTGGCCGGGGCTGGTGGTGTCCTGGCCGGGGGGTGGGCAGAGCACAGGGAAGGCGCCCCGAGGGTGGCGGCAGGGTCCTCCTCTCTGCACTGAAGCACCCAGAGCAGAGGCCCGGGCCTGGGCACGAGGGGAAGGCTGGCTCCGTTTCTCAGGATGGGCTCGAAGGCAGACGGCCCAGGCCCGGGGCTCTGCCTGCTCTTCTCCGTGTCCCGGGTCTCAAACCAGAGCGGCCCGTCGAACTTCGCTTGTCCTTTCTTGCATCGGCGGAGGGCCTCCAGCACGGTCTCCTTGGCACAGGGGTCGGGGCGCTCTTGGGGGCGCGGACACGAGTAAAGGTGCCCACTGCGCGCAGGTGGAGCGATGGTGATGGTCACCCGGCTCTGCGTGCGTCGGGGGTGGCGGGCATTCATCACCCTCCCCCAAGGGCAGGAACTACCCAGCCCCGGGGGGGTCGGGGGCAGTGGCCGGCTGGGAAGGCGCCTCCAAGCTTCGGGCATCTTCTGGCTGCAGAATCTGGCGTAGCCCGGGCCGGGCAGGGGCTGGGTCCCGACGCAGCGCTTCGGGTGGGCGCAGGAGACGGAGCCGCGCTCCCGGCCCCGCGGGCGAGGGGCGAGCCTGGGCTGCGGCAGCCGGTGCCCCCGGGCGGGGCGCCGCGGCGGGGCGGGGGCGGGGCCGAGGGACCTGCCCAGGTGGCCGCTCAGGTAGCTGCCCATGATCGCGGGGCGGCGGGGCGTCCAGGGGCGGTTCTCTCCCAGATGGTCCTGCCGCTTGGAGATTCCAGGCGGGTAGGGCCCGGCTGGCCGTTGGCGGCGGGGCGCAATGTCGGCGCGTGGGGCGCAAAGTCGGCGCGTGGGGCGCAAGGTCGGCGCGTGGGGCGCAAGGACGGCGCGTGGGGCGCAAGGACAGCGAGTGGGGCGCAAGGTCAGCGCGTGGGGCGCAAGGACGGCGAGTGGGGCGCAAGGTCGGAGCGTGGGGCGCAAGGACGGCGAGTGGGGCGCAAGGACGGCGCGTGGGGCGCAAGGGCGGCGCGTGGGGCGCAAGGGCGGCGCGTGGGGCGCAAGGGCGGCGCGTGGGGCCTGGCGCCCGGCCACCTGCTGTGTGTGCGGGTCCTGCGCGCACCTGGAGCTCGCGGGGCGCACGGCTCTCTGAGGCCAGGGGGACCCCCAGCTTCGCGCTGCTGCTGGGCGGGGGCGCTGGGCGCTGGGCTCTGGGCGCTGGGCAGAGGGGCCTGGGAGGCCTTGACTTCTGTACTTGACGTTGAAAGGGAGAAAATACCACCGTTTCTGCCAGGTTCTGTAAAAAAGTACAGACGATTGGCAGGCGGGCACCTTGTTTCATTATCGAGAAAACGGGCATCGCAGGCTGGAATGCTCTTCTCAGGCGCAGCCACGGGTTTCCCTCCAGTGGTGAGGATTCACCCCTCTGCGCCCCCGCTCCTGCCGCGCTTCGCAGCGCCGCCCGTGGGGAAGTGGTGACGTTCACTCGGGGTTTTATGTTTCAGCACCGACAGCGTGGGTTTAACGTGGCCTCTCACGTGATTTCCCGTGTTCACCCATCCACAGGGAGACGGTGTTCTCTCTGAAGGCCAAGGCCGCTCCTCGCCTTCCTTTCCCGCTGGTAACGCAGGGGTAGAGTGGGATTCCTACTGGTAACGTTGGATGGAGTGAGATTCCTACTGGTAACGCGGGGGTAGACTGGGATTCCTGCTGGTAACGCGGGGGTAGACTGGGATTCCTGCTGGTAACACGGGGGTAGACTGGGATTCCTGCTGGTAACACGGGGGTAGAGTGGGATTCCCGCTGGTAACGCAGGGGTAGAGTGGGATTCCTACTGGTAACACGGGGGTAGAGTGGGATTCCTACTGGTAACACGGGGGTAGAGTGGGATTCCTACTGGTAACACGGGGGTAGAGTGGGATTCCTACTGGTAACACGGGGGTAGAGTGGGATTCCTACTGGTATCGCTGGAGTAGAGTGGGATTCCTACTGGTAACATTGGATGGAGTGAGATTCCTACTGGTAACGTTGGATGGAGTGAGATTCCTACTGGTAACACGGGGGTAGAGTGGGATTCCTACTGGTAACGTTGGATGGAGTGAGGCACATTGTCCATTGTCATTGAAAACATCCAAGTTCAAAAGCAAAGCAGGGAAGATGCGGGAACTGACTGTAGATAGCGCTTAGGTTTGGGGGTTGGTTCAAGGGGCCGTCATCAATCTCTTCTTGTGAAAGTTCCCCTCGGGAGCCCACGCAGGAGGCAGCTGTTGGGCGGCCCCACGGCTGGGATGGGGGTGGGCAGGAAGGAAAAGCCCGGTATCGTCAAACCCAAGAGTGGGCAGCAGGCGCCACCCGGACCCGAGAGGTGGAGAGCGGAGTGGCGCGGACACGAACAGGCCTTGGTGAGAACAGCAGGTCCCCGAGGTCGGAGAGAGGCTAATGGTCTCGGGACGCAGGGCGCTGGGCAGCCGGTGGGTATGCGGAACGACATCCTGCCACTCTCCACTCACGGACGGATGTTTTTTATTTCATTTTTTGCCAATTCCTTATTGAAGGAATGATTCCCAGTATCCTATTTTCTTCTTAGGACATTTTTCAGGCTAGAACGACTCTCTGTAGATATCTAACTTATCCCTTAAGGTGGTAACAGCATCAGATTGAAGGGTCCAACGCCACTGGGTATGGATTTCTTACACTGTATTTTCTCCCAGTGGCTACAGAATTTCCCACATCCTATCTGCAATATATGACACCCAGTGGGTGTCATTCTGCTTGAGGCTAGTGACCCTCCGACAAACCGGCTTTCTGCTGGTAAATCAACATGTTCATTAGTTAAAACCCGTTTCCATGGCCAGTGAAGACATCTGTCTCTCTCGCACCACCGCGTAACGGATTTCGCTGGTCAGCCGATTTCGGAGATTAGCGAGTATCGGGGAGCTCAGCCAGGGTGCGCTCGTGGTGGACACCAAGGGACGACTAGAGACGTTACTGGTCGTCACTTCTCGGGGTAGCACCCAATGCGTAGAGGCCAGGGATGCTGTTAAACATCCGGCCACAGGACAGCCCCACAGCATAACCCTCGTGACGTTTCTGGGGCCACGTAACGTTTATGGAGAGTAAACAGTTCGTGGAAAATAACAACTTAAGGGGAACCGACATTAACGACATCTACGATGGCTTCCGAGTCCTTGACGTACGCATTTGACTAGTTCTCGCTTATTGTGTCACTTAGGGATGTTTTACAGTTTCCTGTTGACGTGTTAAGTTCATTCCAAGGTATTTTAGTTTCTTCATTTCCATTATAAGTAGGGTTCTTTCTTCCCTTATACCCTCTAATTGTGAAGTTTTTTAATATGTCAAATGAATTGGCTTCTATAAATTAACATGGGACTCCACTAATTATTTCTCTAATCTCCTTTCTCTTTTTTCATCTAACTTTATTGGCTACTACTGGAATTTAATTCAATTTAATATTTAAAATGCTAATAACGGTGGAGTTAGTAGATACCCTTTCCACACTAGGCATACTATTTACTTTTGAGCTGAGATTAATCTAGTTTATCAAGTTAGGGAATTCTCCTTTCATTTCTGTTATATTAAAATTAAAACAAAAACAAAAAAAACAGATGGTGAATTTTTTTCAAATGCCTTTTGGGAATCTGTGGAAATGAAAATATGAGTTTTCCCTTTAGATTTGCTGAAGGGATGAAGTGTGTTAATCATACCTGTATGGTTCCTAATACTGAACCATCCTCGAGATACTGAAAAAACTCTACACTTGGACAAAGTCCATATTTCTTCTGATTACTCTGCATTCTGTTTCTAATATTTTATTTAGCTTTCTTTTTTCCTAAATATTCTTGAGAGATATTGGCCCATTGTTTACTTTGGGGGAGGTCCCAATTTTTGGTGGGTTTTGGTTTCATTACCTTGCCTCCAAAAAAAAGGAATTTGGGAGCTTTTGTTCTCGTGAAAAAAAATTTAATCAATAAAAATCCAATGTAAACAGGTAAAAACAGTTATTGTACTTTAGTTTATTAAACAGGGTTTTGTGTATTGATGTAGTAACCACCAACTTATCCTTAATTTCTAAAGGAGAAACAAATGCCAAGTCTAAACTCCTAACTTAGAATAAAATTCCTATTTAGGCAAAAAAGAAAAAAATCCTGGTGCTGCCACTTATTAGTGTGAGAGCTTGGATTAGTTAGTTAACCCCCTAAACTTGCTTTTCCTCTCCTGTGAAAGAAAAACTATTACAATGGCTCTTTGTAACCATGACTATGCGGTGAAATATTACAGTAGATCTTGTTATTACAACCATTGAGTGAAACGGTGCCCATAGAAACTTACCAAAATGTCTGGCACGCCAAATTTAAAATATTGCTGGTACTTGCTCAGTCACAGCCTGGAGATACAGTGGAGAACTGACTCATGAGTTTTCAGAGATTTTATCCAAGGAAAAGAAGCAGCCTACCCATTGTTTTTCCAAAAAAGCAGCTTACGGAATTTAAAAAACAACACTGGTGAAGTCATATTTTCTTCTTACACACAAAGACGGACATGACACAAAGTTGGAGAGCAACGTGTTGATTTTCTCCAACAAATATACCTGAGTTTATACATCAAAGAAGAGCTCTTATCTTCAAAGGGGCCACACCAGGAAGCCGAGCCCTGGTTTCAACAAGGCTGCCAAGAATTTTTGGAGCCCTTCCTTCTAAACCACCCTCTGAGCCTGCTTCAGGTTCTTGGAGGTGTCTTCGCCGGCAGCACCCTTTTATACTTTGGGAGCTCTCGCTTTTGAAAGCAGATTTTAAAACCAACTTTTTTTTTTTTAATGTATCTTTATTATTGAAAGTATTACAGCCCCCACTGATCCCCTCCACCCCGCATCCGTTCCACCCCCAGGCCTTCCCTGTACTATTGGCTGTGTCCGAGGTAAAACCAACTCTTGTCAATAAGACGGACACTAACGTCACAGCTGGTAAAAAAATTAACAATAATAAGTGAAAATAAGGAAACAAGGGCCCTTTTGCATAGCTTGTAAAATGCCTCAAACAATTCCAGAGCAGGAATCTCTAAAACATTTCACACTGACAGGACTGTGTGGCTGCCTTCTGGGCGGTTAACAGGCTGTGTGTTTATTTGGTGAATTTTGTTAAACAGACACTTACAGAGCCCTGTGTGTCAATCCCTGTCCGAGGAGCCTTCGCACCTATCGGCTCATTTAATGCGCCTGTCATAGGAGGGAGATGGTTTTATTACCCACATTGTATAGATGAGGTGAACTGAGGCCCAGAGAGCTTAAGGATTTTGTCCCAGGACACAGAGCTTGTAGGTGGCGGAGCCAGAGGCTGAACCCAGGCTAGTTAGTATATGTGCTACTTTTTCTAAAGAGTACAGGCCATGTGCCTTACCCGCTATGTTCCTGGGTTTCTCGAGGTGGTGCAATTTAAACTTGGTGGACGACACTGCCTCTCTCCATGAATTTCTTTAACCTCTGTGTTGACAGCCGTGACCCAGCCCCTTTCTCTCCATCCGCCCATAGCAAGTTCCACAGGGAGGAAAGGCCCCGGCCTTTCCCGCCGCGGGAGCCTGTCCTGTTCTCCCGCAGACACAGACCGCTTTCCTCCCGCTCTCTCCGGGACCCGGCTCTCTCCTCACAAGGTTCCTCGTGCCCAGTTCAAAACTCCCCCCTTAAAGTCCCGGTCCCCGTCGCACCGCTCGGCAGCTCAATCTTTTTTTTTTTTTTTCCTTTCGTGATTATCAATTTTTGTAAAAGTTGTCAATTACAGTTCACACCCAGTACCGTCCTGCCTGTGTCAGGCGCTCAGCAGCGGCCACACAGCCCTGCACGTCACGAAGTGGCCCCTGAGACCTCCGGCACCCGCCCGGCCCCTCACTGTCCCCACAGTCCCTGGGCTGCGACCCCTGTCCCTGTGGCTGTTCTCAGCCGGTGCTCCGTAGCTCGGCCTTGCTGGGCTCCCGGGGAAGACAGAACAGAGAGGGTAAGGAAAGGCGTTGGGCATGAGAGCCTTGCTGAGCTCTTTCTAGAAAAGCAGTGTATTGCTCTCCGTGGGCAAAACACATAACCACATAAAACACAGATAACACATAAAACACAGATAACACACAAAACACAGATAACACATAAGCTACCAAGCGTCACGCGCTCCGACTCGCTCGCTTGGCTCCCCTTCGCCTTGAGATGGGAGTTTCCAAAGCAGCTCACACCGATGCCCACAGGCCCCGCTGGCCAGCCGCTCGGTAACGACACCCCGAGGAAACAGATTTAAGCAAACTGAAAAGATGACGCCGGAACTTTTTCCTTTCAGGATAAAAGAAAAATACAGGAAGAAATCTCCCAGAAGCGCCTGCAGATAGAAGAAGAGAAGCTAACCCACCAGCATTTGAAGGTAACTTATGTCTTTAATTTCGTTCCAACGACTCTGTGTTCAGATATCCTCATGGCGCTTGACTGTCAACAGGAAATACGCTTTAGGAAGGAAAATGTCCCAGCGCAGTCCCACTGACACCCCAATAACCACAGGGGAGGCCGACAGGCCAGCGATGCCTGCCTGTGAGATGAATCCGTTTGAGCAGAGACAGGGGGAATAGGAATTACGGTATTATTATGACTTGTTACACTTTATTCCTGAATTTCTTCATTTTCTTGGATGGACGTGAGACTTCAGCCTGACGGTCCGGCCCAGGCAGAGCACAGTCTTGCCTAACCTCCCAGGGGGCGGGTCCCGCTAGGAAGTCCCTTTTGAAATCAGTGAAAGGCCCGGTTTCCCCCGGGGTCTCAGGACAGACACCGTCTGGGGAGGACGCTGGATTCGAAAGCTCGGCGCAGCGGGTCCCGTGTTGCCTGGGTGCGGGTTAGGGTTTTTGTTTTATTTTGTTTTGACAGAACATGAGATCATAACCAGAAATAAAGCTCCGTTTTAAAATCAGACTTCACATCTTCCATGGGTGTGGTCGCCTTGTCATTAACGAACACCCAGTATCAGCGTCTTGTTACGTGGCTTAGTCCCAGGACCTGGGTGACAGACAGGAGCTCCCTGGGAACAGGGCCCAGCTGCGCAGGGTGGCTGGGCTGCCATCCGCCACGTGATGAGCCCTCGGGGAAACCTTGCCCACGCTCGTGCGGCCCACAGACCCGGGTCAAAGCGGCCGAGCTTGGCCAAGCCCATCTGTCTGCTGGACGGGGAGCCGCCTCAGAGCAGGAATGTCATGCGATTCCAGCGGCCCTCGCTCTCGGGGTCTGTCTGTGCCTTTCTTTGCTCCTGCATGAACTGAGATGTTTCCGATGTCTGACGGGTCGTTTCAAAGCCCGGCTGGCCCGCCATCCTTACCATGTCACACTGAGTTTGCTTGAGGGGTAGACACAGCCAAGAATGCCGTGTGTACGCCCGGGGGGAAAAAAAATCGATGAAATGGAAACAAACTTTACAAAGGTGCTTCAGCGCAACTCGACTGAAGTCAAAAGTCAAATTTACAACAGTTTTTGAGACAGGCCATTTCTAACTCCAGAATCAGTGCTGCGGTCCCGCCTTCCCTCCCTCCCCACCTCTCTCACACACACATTTACACACAATTTGGCCTCACAGTGAACGAATTACTGCTTCTCAGTAAAAGGCTCACTCGCCAGCATCCAGCAATTCGTAGCGTTTCGGAGCAGCAGTGGAGACCAGGTGTGCACTGCTCAGAGACACCTGGCGGGGGGGCTGCTGGGGCCCTGCCCCTCCCGGTGGCACCAGGCGCCCTGGCCCAGGGCTGAGGGTGCTGTCGCCGCCTCAAGTGCGCACTGACCCAACGGGGCGGGATGGGGAACTGCCCTTTCTCCCCATCTGCAGTGGCCCCAGAGCGCTAACTTACGTAGGTGCACACAGGGCCTTTCCGTCAATAAATATTTCTCTCATTTTATGTTTCTATTGATTTCTTAGAGGAAGAGAGAGAAAAAAACATCGAAGCGAAAGAGAAGCATCGATTGGTTGCCTCCCCGATGCACCTCGACCAGGGACTGAACCCACAACCCGGGCGTGTGCCCTGACCAGGAATCCAACCGGCAAACTTTCAGTGCACAGGACACTGCTCTCCCCACTGAGCCACCCCAGCCAGGACAATAAGTACTTCTTAAGCACCTGATATGTGCAAGGTGCTAAGCAGGACACTAAAAATATAAAGTCCTATCTGTGTCCTCAAAATGGTAGCTGACACTTAAACCCATAACGAGACTTATACCACAATGAACACTGCCTGCGAGGCCGAGGGGACACCGGGGAAAGGGCATCTGTTTCAATAAGGGGACATTCTCCCAGCTCTGCAGAAAGGGTTGGCCGTACCAAACAGCAACAAGGCCCCCTGCCAGAACACACTGCAAAAAAGGGGACAAGCATTTTAAAAATCGCTTCCGAAATGCGTGCTCCAAGCCGAGAAAGCGGCCTCGGCCTCTGCGGTTACCAGCATCCCTTCCATGTTCCTGCTCACCCACCTGTCCCCAAACATTCACCAGGTGTTCCTCCCGTAGCAGGAGCTCACGCATCTCGTAGAGTTGCGGTCACTCACGCGAAGCTCCTTCAGCTCCAGATCCCGCCATCGCACCGACGACGTGCCAGGCGGGGCACGTTTCCCAGGACGTTGGTAGCATTCGGACCCTCAGGGGTGTCTGAGATGTGTGCCCTGTGGGTCATCATGGTCCCTGTCCCAAGCCACCGAGAAACATGAAATACATTCAAACCTAGAAAACTTTTCTTTCCTGCCAGAACTTTAATTCATGGCGGATACCTCACGTCTACTGAGCTGGTGTGTAGAAGGTAGAAGGGCTTCGGGAACCTTTCCTCTTTAGAGGAAAAAAACTGCCCAAAGTAACTAGAAAATATAAATAAATATATATATACTTTAAAAACTGCCAAAAGGGCCCAGCCTGTGTGGCCCAGTGGGTATAGCATCGTCCTGTGCACCGACCGGAAGGTTGTGGGTTCAATTCCTGGTCAAGGGCACACACCTGGATTGCAGGTTAGATCCCCAGGGCTGGTGCAGGAGGCATCCAATCCATGTGTCTCTCTCACGTCGATGTTTCTCTCTCCCCCCTCTCCCTTCCACTCTCTCTGAAATCAATGGAAAAAAATATCCTTGAGTGAAGATTAAAAACAATAATAATAATAACAAAATAAACTACCAAAATGTCTGTGACTCACACGTCACTTATATTTTCATTTAGCTAATCTGGCCTTTGATTCCAAATGTCACTGTTGTGAAATAGAGCCTATTATGTCCATTAACCTCATATACTTAAGTCTACATCGTGACATAAAAGCAAAATAGCTGTGTTTTGATTACTGTAATATTGAACCGTATCATTTTGATTGCACATCCAAATTACAGGTTTTACACTTAGATGCAAGGGGTAAATGACAATTTGTGGATGAAGGACAAAGTTTTATAAGGCTCAGATGAAAATTACTCTCATTCCCAACCAGACTGAGAACCACAAATGCGGCCCCAACTTAACATAATCATGTCACGAGACTCATTCTCTGTCCACAATTCAGCATCTTGGACCAGCCCAGCCAAATGACTCTTTCAGTGACAGGGGTGTCAGTGACCAAAACTCTCCCTCCAGGTGGCTCTAAGGGCTGTAAGTCCTTTGATAGGTATCACCTGTCTCCTTTACTATTCATCAGCTATCATCACCATCCATCAAACAAAAATAAATTAAAATCAAGGTAAATTCTTAAACTGCTGACACCCTGAGATTCTCTTGGCATCTCTGACCTTGGGAGATGAGTTTGACCTTTGGGAATAGTATTCACTGTGTCTGTGAGAAAGCATTTCTACAGACAGCTCAGCAGCTATAATTAGAGGTTAGAGAGCTCGGGATAGACGCTCTGGCTGCAAACTGCTCTCATGGGCCTGTTGGCCACATGCACCTGCTTGACCTCTGAGAGGCCAACGCCAACGCGATGACCTGGGAGGAGGTCGTTACTCAGTCCGGTGGTTTCCAAACGGTGTTCTGTGCACTCACGGAAATGCCAGATGCAGCGAGAAAGAATAATTTCTCTTCAATGTCCATGAATGCCCGGCCGGCGTGGCTCAGTGGTTGAGCATCGATCCATGAACCAGGAGGTCAGGGGGTCAATTCCCAGTCAGGGTGCATGCTCGGGCTGCGGGCTTGATCCCCAGTAGGGGGCGTACAGGAGGCAGCCAATCAATGTTTCTCTCTCTCCCTCTCCCTTCTCTCTCTAAAAAAAATCAATAAAAACATATTTTTAAAAAAAAAACCAGGGTAAGTAGGCTTTTAATTTATACACACACACACACACACGTATACATTCATGCTTGAAACCCTGTACTTGAGAGCACCAGGAGATCCTGGGGTTGTGGACTGGGTTAAGCAAACATTTTTCTGTTTCCCGACATCAGAAAAAGGCCCTGCGGGAGAGATGGCTTCTGGATGGAGTGAGCAGCGGGAAGGAGCAGGAAGAGATGAAGAGGCAGAACCAGCAGGACCAGCGCCAGATCCAGGTCCTGGAGCAGAGCATCCTCAGGTACGGCCCCCGCTGCGAGGCTCCCACCCACCCGTATTCTGCCTTCGTCCCGTGTTGCATGTACAGGAGCCACACGCCCTGACGGTCAGGGGATGGAACCTGCAACCCAGGTCCATGCCCTTGACCGGGAATTGAACCCGAGAGCCTTCGGCCCGCTGGCCAACACTCTAGCCACTGAGCCACACCAGCCGGGGCTCGGGTCTCCTGAAACGACCTGCTCAGGAAGCTGCTCTTGCCAACTCCACACAGCACCACGTTTTCTGGTTGGCTCTGCCTGGCCCCCGAGCCCACGAGCAGGCTCAGCCCCTCTCCTCCCCCAAACCCGGAGCGTCGTCTGTCACCTGACTTAGGTGTCTGCCCGGGGGCCTGGCGGACGGCAGATCTTATCCTCGCGTTTAGGGACACACCCACGTCTCTCTCCCCCTCCCTCCCTCCCACTCTCTCTAAAAGTCAATGGAAAAAGTATCCTCAGGTGACGATTAACAACAAAAAATCAAAATCAAAAGGAACCCCAGGCACCGATGCAGAAATAGAAAGGCTGACGGGTTTGTTGCTGGTTACGGTTCCTCAAAGTCTAACTCGGCCTCGTCCCTGCCCACGTGGAGCCCCCGCGAACGCTCCCATCCCCGTGCGCGAGACACTTGTCCCCCAGAGGAGCAGACGTCTCCTCAGACAGAGAGGCAGCTGCTCGGAAGCCCCCGGACCCGCCGGCCGCGTCCAGCGTCTCACGGCAGCGACGCGGACAAGCTGCTCTTTTGTGACGACATAAGAGGGAAGAAAAAGGGGGAAAAAGGGAAAAGGGGAGGGAAAAAACCACCATTTGTTTCTTCTTAAATTCGCCGTTGCCTAGAAACACTCGAGAAATTAATCTGCTGTTGCCTAGAAACCCGCGAGACGTTACCCCGAGGCAGGCCCGGAGGCACGGCGTCCCCAGCGTGTTCCGCGCCCTCCGTGGTGAGCTCGTGGGTTCGCCGGATTAGCAACAGTCCATCTGTTGTTGTTCTTAACTTCCCAGATACTCTGATTATTTAGGAGCTTTTTTAATTCAACGGAAGGAGCTAAGTAAACCAAACTTCCAGGAAAGAGGGGGAAGAAACCTACCCACCAGTGCCGCCCCCCAAAAATGCCCAATACGGTGCCTACCACACAGTGGGATATGTGACTACACAGCTTAATAAATGAATGAATGAAAAAAGTAGATGATGGACGGACGGACGGATGGATGGATGGGCTTGAAAACACCACTGGTTTAAGGGGACCAGGTAGATATAGACTAGACAGTGGCTTAAACATTAATGAACTAAAAAGAAAAGTCTTGAAATTCTTTATAAAATTAAAACAAAGAATAATCACCCAACTATCTGAGTCAAGGGCAAAGTCACAAGGCAGGGGATGCCCCTGGCTTGGGGGCAATTGTTGCTGACACGTTCGAGCACCGACCTTCCATTCCATTATCCCTGCCGCCCAGCAGTCTCTCTTGCCCGCACCTGCCAACCTCACCTGCGTGCCAGTAGAAATAGCTTGAGTTGGTTTGCTGTGGCTCAGCGGTTGAGCATCGCCTTGTGCACCAAGAGGTCGCTGGTTCGATTCCCGGTCAGGACACCCGCCCAGGTTTCTGGCTGGATCCCCAGTAGGGGGCAGGCAGGAGGCAGCCAATCAGTGACTCTCGTTCATCATTGATGTTTCTCTCTCTCCCGCCCTCTCCCTTTCTCTCTCTGAAATCAATAAAAATATTAAAAAAAAAAAAAAAAGTGAGTTCAAGGGCAGAGACCCGTTGTGTGGAAGGAGGGCGCAGGCTGGCTCATTCCCCAGGAGAGTCCGTGGCCCCATCCACCAGCTCAGAAGACGTCCACACCGCCCTGGTCATGCATCTCGTCTACCAGGAGGCAAACGTCACCCAGTTCATTTAGACCCCCCGGGGCCAAGCGGCCCTTGTGGGTTATCGCTGTTACATTAGGTTTGGACTCGGTCTTCAAATAATAGAGTCCTGTTCTTGGTGTCCAATGTGAACAATTGACACTGGAAGCCAAGCTGAGATGAAGGGGGTGGAAAGGAGAGAACACAGTGGCTGCTCTGTAACCCTGTCGGAGAAAAATGCGAAGGGTTATAAGGCACAAAGCTGGTAATTATGTCCGATAGAGAGTCAATGGCCAGAGGCGTCCCTGAATATGTTTCATCGTTTCATTATATGATTACAAGTAGTTTATTCACTAAAAATATTTTTCCCCTACGACTTATTAGTTTTTAAATATGTCTTTATTGATTTCAGAGAGAGGAAGGGAGAGGGAGAGAGAGATAGAAACATCAATGATGAGAGTCACTGATCGGCTGCCTCCTGCACGGCCTCCACTGGGGATCGAGCCTGCAACCCAGGCACGTGCCCTGACCGGGAATCGAACCACGATCTCCTGGATCTGAGGTCAATGCTCAACTGCTGAGCCATGCCCAGCAGGGCACAACTTATTTTTTTAAAAAGCTTTCCAAATTCAAGGATAAGAGCATCTGGAGTCAGCTTGCCATGTCCTGGCTACGACAGTGCTTGAAGGTCACTTGGGAAACTCAAGTCACCTCCGTAGAGGGCAACCTGAATGATCATTACAACCATTTAGCTCTATTAAGTGTGGGGCATGTCCTCCGCGGTTCTCTGCAGGCCCTAATTAAAAGCCGCACACCCAGCCTCCGCCCGCCAGAGCGCGTGAGAGGCCCCTAAGCGACCGAGTCGCCGCGTCACGCCAACCTCCAGGGTGTGCGTCTACTTGCATCTGTTTGAAAATTGTTTGTCCCTTGCACCTGAAAGTACCCGAGTCCCTGCAAACCAGTTGGGCGCCCGCATTGTCATGGCCAAGGAAACCCTTCACTCACAAAATATTGTTCCGATTACAAGGGTTTGCTTTTCCCTTAAATCATTCTTTCCTGGCATTACCTGCCTGCAACACTTTCCAGTCACGACGACATGACCTGCCCATGAGGCAATTACTAATGTCCACAGCATTGCATGTGGTGACGAGAGTCCCCGTGCGGAAGCTCCTCCCGTGTCACTGTGAATTATTCAGCTTTTCTAACACCTGCTCTGTTGCCGGTGGTCAGAGCCCACTCGCTTGTTCAGTGTCATTGGTGGCTTCTGGCCACCCTGAGGCCGCTGTGTTTTCTGTCCTGCTCCTGTGTTCAGGGGTAGGCGCAGCGGGTCTGGCTCAGGGCGAACCTGGCGCTGGCTGTTCGCAAGTGCCCTTTGCGTCTCCGGCCACTCTCCCGCGCAGGTGGCCGTGTGCGCCCTGGGTCCGATCTTCCGTGTTATTGCTACACACGTGCCTTTGGCAAGGGCTGGCTGTAAGGCGATTCTCGCGCTTCATCCATGCAGAGAAGTATTCTTTTTGTCTTTTCTGAAATTTGATCTCAGCTGGTGAATAAAATGTGCCTGTCGTGTAGTAAGTGCTCAATAAAAGCCACTCCATATGAACTAGCTCATGTCAACACAAACCATGTCGGATTGGACAGGCCACTTAGAGACTTGTAAATTCTCTGCCCACCAGGAGCAAAGGCTGATTTTTTTTTTTCCTGTTTTTACTGGCTAACTACCCAAAAATGCAAGATACCAATGAGTAATTCTGCAAACCAGTGGGGGGGAAATGATGAAAAAGCTCATAAAATCGGTCACACTGAGATTCATCCCCAAGAGGTTACGCAGTAGTTGGGATGCTGGTTTGATGTTTTACGAGACTCCAGGACAGCAGTGGCCTGAACAAGATGAGAAAGGTTCACTCCTGTCACACACATGACAATCCTGGCTGGGAGTCATCCAAGGGGACGCGGGCGGCCTCGTCACGGGAGATAAGTGAGACAGAGTCTCTGTCTGTCCTGTCACTGTGCCCCTCCCAAGCGATGCCCTTGGCCGTATGGTCCCCGATAGCTCCCGCCACCACCTCCAAATTCCAGCCTAGGAAGGGAAGATAAATGGAGCACAAACAGCTCTATTTTAAGGATATGACCTGAAAACTGCAGAGGTCACTTCTGCTAATACTCCATTAGCCAGACTTTAGTCACATGGCACCATTTAAATGCAAGGGGGCTGGGAAATGTAGTCCGTGGCAGGATAGCCGGGGGGACACAGGAAACCCAGGGACTTCTGTTAGTGAAGAGAACCGGAGAAATGGGTGGGGGGAGGGTTGTCAACACAGACTAACATATTTTTCATTTATCAAGTAAATAACATTTATGAAACAAACACCAGCCCCATAAACATTTAAAAAATTTTGACGATGCTGGGGTGAGGCTTTGGTTTTCTGTCTAGAACAGGGTTTTCAAGGACAGCGAGTCCCTGAACTATGTTAGCAACTGCTTGTTCTAAAATCACTGATATTAAAATGGAAAATCATTGGAGCTTCATCCCCATACACCAAGGCTGTGGGTTCGATCCCCGGTCAGGGCACATACAAGAATCACCAATGAGAGTATCCATAAGTGGAACAGCAGATCCATATTTCCATCTTTCTCTCTCTCCCCCCCTCCTCTCTCTCTAAAATAAATAAACTTTTATTAAATTTATTTTTTTAATTGGAGATCCAATCCCCAGATGGCGGGTAGGTTTTCTCCCTCCCTGGGGCTTTCAGAGCCGGCCCGCCCTCCCGAGCAGGCTGGGAAGCGAAGGGACAGCCAGTCATTATTGAGAAATACCTTTTTTGTCACACCCTGTGCCAGAGGCTTACAAACATGACCTCATCTGTCTCCTCAAGAAAACCCTCTGTGAATACTATTATCCCCCAAATGAGGAAACTAAGGCTTGGAGAGAGGGGTTCAATAACTAAGCCAAGCTGCCAGCTTGGATGGGCTCACTTTCCATTTCCATGGGTAGAGCTGGGAGGGGGGAAAAAAGTGGAACTTCACAGAAAAAATCATAAAACATAGGTAAGCCACCAGCCACTCCCCGGTCTCCACGATTCCTGGGGAAGAAGGGAAAGCAGGTCCTTAGCCCAGAGGAGGGTCAGGGTCACCGCTGCTCAGCACTCCGCCCGGGTCCAGCACCTGCTGGAGGCAAACGCGTCTGAGAGCCTGTGGGTCCCAAAGACTCTGCCTCCTCTCTGTCTAGCTTGGGGGGGGGGGGTCACCTTAGCAATTCCATCACCTGGTCTCAGAGGCACCTGGGCAGTGGCACAGCCCGGGTCTAATGCCCGCTGACTCAGGCCACCCCAGAGACGGCCGTGGGCCCCGTCTGGGTGGAGCCTTCGTTCTAATGAGAGAGCTCGGGCTCCCAGGACACAAATAATGCGTCAGTCCTTTCAAAGTCTGCAGTGAAACCACCATAAACGCCATTTCAAAGACAGCGCTGGTGATTACATCCAACGGCACGATTATATCAAATCGCACCAGCCAGCTCCCTGTTTCACCCCTAAAGCGTCCACCACTCGGAACGACAGTCACGGCTGAAGCAAAGAGCCTCCTGCAAAGCAGCCCCAGCTTAGGAAACCCAGGCTCCCCGAAGGAGGCTGCTCGAGGCGCCCGTCAAATCCAGGCCCCAGCAGCCCAGGAAGGACACGGACAGAGCCTGGACTCTAACCCTGACCAGGCGACTAGGCCGCCAAGCAGGGAAATCCCTCGTCTGACAAAATCCCCCTAAATAAGGCACAGACAGAAATATTCGCTTTATAGGTGATGAGTCTGCACTTTTACATGTGGGTGGACGCCCCCCCACACACCCAGCATTTCAATCCCTGCTTTCCGGTGCCCTCCCTGGGGCCTGGCGTTGCTCATCCGTCGAACGGGAGAGCGGCGCTCGTGGGCTCATCGCGAGGACCGAGCAGGCAGGTGCCTGGGACAGGGTGACGCTCTGTACCTGTTACCCGCGGCTCTGAAGGCTGACAGGTGTCGCCGTGACATAGGACATACGCTTTTGGATTTTTCCTGGACTGGCCTGAGTTCCAGTCTGTTTGGCCCCTAACGGCAAACTCCGCCGGGCCGTGCTGGCCCCTGTTGAACTCCAAAATGGAAAGAGAGAAGGGGACCCTGGGGCAGCAGAAAGGCCGCCTTCCAAAGTTACCCCTTCTGGGCGCGTCCCGCGTTTATGTTCTGTCTTTTTTCTGGGACAAAAAAATGTCACGCTGCAGTTGGACTGGGGACATTGTCTGGTTATGAGTGAGAGAGGTTTGGGGACATTATTTCCTGATGACTAAAGGGGGGTTATTACTAGACCAGAGCACGAAATGAAAGCTACCTGCTTTCACCTGGGGAACTCTCAAAAATAACCCTCTTTTCCCCAGCAAATAGCCAAGGAGAAGGAAGATCGCATTAATGGACAGCACTACGAATCCTTTCTCATGTCCTCTGATGATCTAAACTGTCACCTGACACCCGCCCACCACTGGGAGGGGCTCACTCATCCTTGGGGCCCTCCTGGCGGCCCGGAGGCACCCAGGAGGACAGTCCCCTTTCTCTGCCGCCTGGTTCTCGCCAGACTGAGTCAGCATCCCCAAGAACTCAATTCCCGTTCGGAAAGGTAACACCTTCCGAAGATGGGGACGGTGGCACTTAGGGAAATTCTACCCCGTCTGCCGAGAGATAAGCATGTGAAGGTTAGAGAGCCACCCCCAGCGGCCTCCCCAAAAGCTCCCACATAAAAACAATTTGAGTTTTAGATATATACCCATACACATACATATGCTAAACTTTTTAACTATACACACATATGAATATGAGCGTGTGCATGTGCATGTGTATATGGATGTATATAGATACGCGTGTGTGTAGAGACACATACACAGAGATATACGTCTACACACACGCAGGAGATGGAAAACTATCGCCCAGGATCAGATCTAGCCCAATGTTTGGCCTGTTTTCGTAGAGCCACAAGCTAGGAATTACTTTCACATTCGTGAAAAGTGGTAAAAGGAAAATAAAAAAGTTGAAAGCACCACAGAAACCGAGTGTGACGGTGGGTGGGAGGCTATGCTCCCAGGCACTTGCCCACAGCAGCCCGAGGAAAGCTGACGCGAGGGGGAGAGATGCTGGAGAGCGATGCCCAGGCACTGTCTTAAGCAGTAAAAAGTACATCTTTTTGTTACCAGACTTGAAAAAGAGATCCAAGACCTCGAAAGGGCTGAACTGCGAATCTCGACCAACGAGGAGGCAATTCTGAAGAAACTAAAATCCGTCGAGAGGACAACGGAAGACATCATACGGGTGAGCCTCAACTGGTCCTAAAGCCCGGTTCCTTCTCGGCGCGAGTCCCCCAGAGGGGACGCAGTCCTCCGAGGGCCCGCCGTCCGCGTTCGCTCGGCCGACTGTATCCATCACACAGATTTCTTTTCTCTTCTAGTCCGTGAAGGCGGAACGGGAAGCGCCGTCGGGAGGTACGTTTCTGAGCATTCTTATGGGCATCTCCTTGGGACGTTTGCTGATAAGCCTCTGCAGCTTTTCTGTGATTATAAACATACTGTAGATGTACTTTGAACTAATATTAATTTTCCAGAGTCGATTGAAGACATCTATGCTAATATCCCCGACCTTCCAAAATCCTACGTACCTTCCCGGTTGAGGAAGGAAAGAAATGACGGACTAGAAGAGGATGAACACAGTAGAAAAGGTACCCGGGGACCCTGTCTCCCAAGGCAGGCTCTCAGGTTCAGATCTTACAACGTCAAACAGCAGCAGCTCCCTGTGACAGCCTGCTCCCAGGCTAAGCAGTGGCCCCCTTACAGTCCCCCATGAGGTGCGTGGGTCACCCCGCAGGCAGGGAACCGGTCACGGTGCTCACTCCACGCACTGCATTTCCTGGCAGACGAGGTCAGGACAGAGAAGACAGGGGCCGAAGGAAGCGGGCAGCTCTTAAAGCAGAGCCCCCTGCCCAAAATCCCTCTCCCGGCTTATTCCATCCAGTACACGCTCTCTCACGTCACTGGGGTCCTCCACGAAAATGAAAATATTCCCCTTGGGAAGCCTAGGCAGGGGCGTTGTTTACCCCCTCGGGGGCTGATTTTCATAAAGCAGCACCTCAGCGCCTCTGGGGAAACCAAGGCTAAGGTGGCGGCAGAGAGGGACCTTCGCCTTTTAGACCAGAAAGGGCCACACGGTGTCCCCGGGCACCGGCCACGCGCTCACTCGCTCAGCAGCTATGGGGCGAACGCGCTGTTTGCCCAGCTCGGCCTCACCCCCAGGCAGCCGTGAGTGAACCGTTAGGAAAAGCAGTGACACGTATCACACGAGGGGTGACGGTGCTGGGGAGAGAATGAAGCAGAGCCGCTGGGGGTGAGGGCGAGGGCTCCCCGATTTTAGCGGGGTGCCCAAGGCCAAGAGCCTTGGGGCGAGGAGGGAGAGAGGAAGCGGGGGGATGGCTCAAAGGGAAGGTGGGGGACACGCAGCCGGCATGGCCCTCGTCTCACGGTCATTTTGCCCATGATCCTATTAGCTTGACGATACCGGTTGAAATCCCAGCCGAGGGGGCCTTGCCTGGGCCGCGTGACACAGCCCTCGGCTCCCCGCATCGCGGGCTCTCTGCAGCCCCGGCTTCGGGACAGCTGAGAGCCCTGTTTTCAGCCCTTTCTCTACTTGAAGGCAGCCGTGGAAATGAAAAGCGACATCAGACAGGAGGAGAGGCCTGTGAGCCCAGGCTCGCCCCAGCTCCGGTGCCAGTTTGACACTGGAGCCGCCTCCCCCCTGAGAACGTTAGGGGCGCCCCCTGGTTGCACCTGTCGGCGAGGACGGTGCTCAGGAAAACGCGTGGGCCGCGCTAGGCCTTCGCCTCCGGTGACGCGCAGTGTGACACAGCCTTCCTAAGGAGGGAGAAGGCCCGACTCCCCCCGCCCCCAGTCACGTAAATGAGTGAAATGTGCCTCGTTGGGTTTATTGATTAGAAAGAACCTGTCTTTGGGTCCCGGGTGAAAAGCCTCGCTGTTCGAAACCATCCCCCCTCTCCTCCGGCCCTGCCCAGTTTCACTCATTTCCCACGAAAGCCTGTGTCACTACGGTCTGGGTCGCTGGGTAGTTGGTGAGTAGAATCGGGAATCAAAGACCCAGGCCTCCCCCGTGAGAGCCACCAAGGGGGCAGGTGTACTGTAGAGAGAAAGGGTGAACAGGCAGGCTAGTGACAGGGAACGTTCCCTAAACCAGTGCTCGGATCTGTCTCTCCAGCCTTGTACGCCATGGAAATTAAAGTCGAGAGAGACCTGAAGACCGGAGAAAGCACAGTGCTCTCTTCCATCCCTCTGCCGTCCGATGACTTCACGGGCGCCGGGGTAAAAGTCTACGACGACGGGAGGAAGTCAGTGTACGCGGTGGGCTCTGACCGCGGGCCGGCGCTCAACGGCACCGACGGGCTGGCCCCCGTGGAGGTGGAGGACCTCCTAAGACAAGCTTCGGAGAGAAACTCTCGGTCCCCGACGGAGTACCACGAGCCCGTCTACGCCAACCCGTTCTGCAGGCCCGCCACCCCGCAGAGAGAGCGCGCCGTCCCCGGACCAAACTTCCAGGACAGGATCAAGACGAGAGCGAACGGGCTGGGAAGCGACAGGAACGACTCCGTCCACCACGCGGACAACGGGCTTTCGGACGACAGGGGCAACAGCTTGAATCGAGGCAGCCCCGCCCGGCCCACCCCTCACCCCCGATCCACGACCACCCCGAGGGCAGAGGAGACGCCCCACGCCCCGCACAAGAGGCCGCCGGCTCCTTGGGGGGGCTCGGAGGGGATGCAGGAGGAGCGCTCGCCCTCCCCGAAGGCGAGGCCCAGCCCCCGAGGCCGGGGCCCTTCCCCGGCCCGCCCCGAGGACGAGGACGAGGGAGACGTGAGATACAACATCATGCATTCCCTGCCTCCTGACGCGGATGGCGCGGGACCCGTGACCATGATTTTCATGGGGTACCAGCAGGCAGACGACTACGAGAAGGGGCCGCTGGCGGGGTACGACGGGGTCATCCACGCCGAGCTGGTGGTCATTGACGAGGAGGCGGAGGCGGAGAGAGACGCCGGGAAGCCCTCCCCGCACCCGACGGCCAGACCCATGCCGCTTCCCAGGACAAGGACCGAGGCCAACGCCCGCGAGAACACCCGCCACCCCTGCCCGCACAAGAACTCCATGTCCCTGAGAGAGCAAGAAGAGAGCCTGGGCGGCCCCGCCCGCCACGCGCCCCGCGGCCCGCAGGTGGCCGGGGACGGCACGGAGGACCCGTCCCTAACAGGTAATAAAAATGACAGAGCCTGCAAGTGCTGTCTACTCATGTGACAGCCGGGTCCCCGCGTTGTTAACAAACCCTCTCGCGCTCCGCTTTTCTGGCCGCCCCTAGACTAACAGACACTAAGATTTATTATTAACCCTGATTCCATTGTCACCGTAAGGGAGTCGGTCAATTCGAAAGACAAGGAAAAATTTTTTTTTAATCGTGGCCTTATTGGGATATCGCATTGACTGATGTGAGCAACTTGAAATTCACCTGCAGTCGGGGTGCGGCCCTGCGTGTGAATGTATTTCGCTCCCTAAGAAGCTGGATCATCAGTATCTTACCTTTTCCCTGCAGAGCCTCACGCCCAGCCACGTGCGTGTGCCTCTCTGTGCTTTCAGCTTCCCACTTAAGCTAACTAATTGCCTTACTTTTGCGAGAAGGAACCAGAAACAAACTTTATTTTCGGTGTGATATTTTATTGCATTGCTCTATCTTGTTTCTACTTTTGTCGTTTTATTAACTTTATTTCCTTAATTTTTCTATATTTTAAAATAGGATGGCGATTTATCTGCCGTGCATTATCTGCAACATTTTATTTTGCACAGTCTTCCCTAACTCAGCAAATGTATTTTTTCTATTTTCCATATATTTGCACTTATAGTCTCTGTCAAGTTTTATGGCTGTCTAGCTTCCTTAGTATTGAGTGGAAAACACGGCTATTTTTCTACAGAAGTGGCAGCTCTTCGATTTTAGATTCCTCGTTAGCACTTGAACAGTGTGTTCTACTCATCACTTATAAAGACGAAATAAGAATCTGACAAAATCCATCATAAAAGCGGTAGTTGCTTTGCTGAAGACATAGTCAACGTACCCAGACATACAGGCACTGGAGATATGAAAGGGACAGTCATTTAAAATGTCTCTAATAGAAGAATTCTCATTAAAAAGCAATAACTATGGAGCCCCAGCTAGCCTAGCAAGCAGGCCTGGCGATTCCACAGAAGTGCACCAGTGCCTGTGTAATTTAGGAGGGTTTCTTCCTCGCACCCCATAAACCCAGTAATACAACGAGGCAGATCTCTCGCCATCTTTTGCGTAGTTAAATAAGGCTCGCCGACTGTAGTTTAAACGCTGACATCTTCCTAAATCCGAGCTCAGTGGCGTGTCCCCCCCAGTGGAAACCTGCTAAAACGGAACGTTCCTCTCCGTTTAGAGAATGAGCTTTGCCTGCTGAGCAAACTGTGTACCTTAAATTCATTTTTAAAACAGCATGGGAGACAGAATGAGGGGAGCCTGCTGTGCACCGTCGGGAGCTGGGACACGGCCCGCCCCAAAGCCTCCCGCTTTTTAATGTGGGCCTTAGCTCCCCCTGAACACCCCGACCCCCCTCCCCGACCGCGTCAACACATTGACCTCATAGAAAAAGGCAGGACGTGACTCATGTTTCCAGACAACACTAATCACGGCACTGAGCTAAAATAATGAAAACAGGAAGACATATTCCAGACCGAGTAACAATGCAAGGTTCCTCACTATCGGTCCAAGCATCTTATAAACAGAATGCTCCAAATTCCTTGCCTCCCATCACCATATTGTCTTAGGTTGTTTTCTGATTCAGCGCATGGGTTACGGAGCTGATACGTTTCGATGGGGGGTTTTCAGGAAGCGTGATCATATTGACATAGGCCCTCGGGGGCATCCGCAGACATAGACTGTACAGCCCTATGCTCCTCGACGTCACAAGCACCGAGTAGGCTGAGCTGCTCCTCCCAGCCCCCCAAAATGCTGTTGTTGGTACCTGAAAATTCACTACTTCAATCACTCCCTTTATTTATGGAATAGCCCCCCTACTAAATACCAACATTTCCGGGAGGGACTGTTGCTTTTCTCTTAGTGTGAATGTAGCTATGAAAGCCTTAGCTAACAGCAGTTTTTAACATGGGAAAGAGCACAGAGGAGGAATAGAAATGGACAAAGGTGGAGGCTGGAGACCCTACAGACCATAGTTTTCACTCAAACCTTTGAACAGGGTTATGTCTGCCTGCTGGTGTAAACGCAGCAGGATCATGATGGAAGATACAGCTCAGTGCTGGACCTCCCACCAGCGAGGGGCCCCAGCGAGCATTTACGGGCGCTTCACTACTGTCCCCACCACCTGGACGGCTGGCTTTCTCTGGTACCCTCACCAACGTGTCCTTGTACCTCTTCTAGCTCTGTTCTCCCCTCTTAGGGATGTCAGAGGCATTTCAGGGTGAAGAGATGGGGGACTCAGCACCAGGGATTCGCATGCTATCGCTGCCAATACTGCCAACCTGTGGCAACCGTTAGGAGCCAAGGGATGCTGGGAGTAAGGAGGCAAGCTTTCCTCCACCAAGTCCAACCAGCCAAGACTTTGAGTCTGAATTGCTATGGGGAAGGGAGGTAGGGTTCAGAGAAGTACAGAAAGAAATAAAACGGAGAGGTGATAGCCCGGGTTGGTTAGCTGTGCACCTCAGGGCCTTCCCATGGCCTACACGCTCTGGCCCCGCACCTCTACTTGACACTCACTCCACCTATTGCCACAGGAGTGGAGAAAGGAATTGGCACACTCTAACAATATAGGACTCTTTTCCCCTTAAGAAATGGGATAGTGAGAAATGGGACTGAATTACCCCATTCCCGAGGATGCACAGGTCAAAGAGGTCCTTTAAGAATTTCGTTGGCTGTCACATATGCTGTGTTCACTCTTCTCATTTTTCCCATCTTTATAGAAATAGGTTCCTTCTAGCTCTGAACCTGCTTCTGTCCTAAGTTAATCATAGCTTATTATTTCTACTATCTTTTTATGCTACTAAAACAATGCTCACACTGGTGGACAAAATCATCTGAGGTATGTTTCAAACTTTCCTGCATTCTATGAAATGGTCATTAGAGTGAAAACTAAGGCTTTTTTTTAATAACTTTTTTTTCCCCTTTAATTTGCAGCTTTAAGGATGAGAATGGCAAAGCTGGGGAAAAAAGTCATCTGAGAGGTGTACCATCTACGTAAACATCCTTTGGAGAAGAAACTAAGAAGTGTTTGCAACTTTCTCTCCTGGATATTTTGTTTCTATTTTTTCGCGATCCAAAAAATTTATAATTATACCCATATTAAGCCATGTGAATAAGCAGTAGTCATTATTTGGAAAAAAAATTGCAAAAAAGCTGGGAAAATGAACACTTAACTTTTCCAGTTACTTGACATGATTCAGTGGGGGTAAAAACCAGCATATTTTTATTGTATCGATACCAAAGCATTTCTAATAAGAGCTTGTTAAATTTAAGAATAAAGTTATTTAAAATAGCCTGATTATGTTCTATTCACTGGTATTGTAATTTTGCTAATACAAATGAGAGATCACAAGAGGCCACTGTCCCTCATCACAGAAACGTTCATCTTTAACTATGACAAGGAAACATGTCACCTCAACCCCACGAGGCTTTAAGACAACCACACCCTCCTGCTAAGGACCAGGTCGGCTGACTCGGTAGAGACTTCAACTCTTGGCATACATCCTATTACCCCACAAAGCAATGCAGATACGTGTCTGTGTGTGTTTTGCTTTAAACAGACATATTTATTATAAAGAATTTAAATAGGAAAATTCCAAAACAGGGTTTCATATTGAGCAATTACTTGCGGCTCTGAGTGCTCTTTACTCCTGTGGGGGTCCAGGTACCCGCTTAGCATCACTTCTCTTCATCATGAGGAATTCCGTTTTGTGTCCCTCACGGTGCATATGCCCCAATGACGAATCCTTAGATGCCTCCCACCCAAAAAGTCTTCATAGGAGCCCTCATTCTTGAAGGGCATTTTTTTGTTCGTGTAGAATTTTTGTCAACTGCGTTCTCCGTCAGCACTTGCAGGATGTTAGTCACTCTCGCTCTCTGGCCTCCACAGAGGCCTATGAGAAGTCAGACCTTGGAACGTAACGTTTGGATATAATGTTTCCCTTTTCTCTCTCCTTTCAAGATGGGCTCTGTGTGTTTTTTTAATACATCTTTATTGATTTCAGAGAGAGGAAGAGAGAGGGAGAGAAACATCAGTGATGAGTCATTGACCGGCTGCCTCCTGCACGCCCCCTGCTGGGGATCGAGCCCAAAACCGGGGCATGTGCCCTGACCCGGCCGAGAATCTCCTGGATCCTAGGTTGATGCTCAACTGCTGAGCCACACCAGCTGGGCACTCTGTATTTTTTTAATTTGTTAAAAGTATTACAGATGTCGCCTATTTCATTGATCCCCTCCACCAGGGATCTGCCCCACCCCCGGCCCCCAGGCCTTCTCCACACTATTGCCTGTGTCCAGGGTTATGCACTTTTTACTATCTCCCGTGCTCTGTATTTTTTGCTTCCAAGGGTTCAACTATGACTTGCATAAGCCTGTCTTCAGATTTATGAACCAGTAACATTATCAAATTTCATCAAGTTTGGGGATTTTCTATCTATTAGATCCAGAGAGTCTCCTCTCCTGAGATAATACCAAAGATGTTATCATTTAGCAGGTCCCTGACGTCCAATTATTTTCCAAGATTTTGTCCTCTCTTCAAATAGATCATTTCTATTAATCTACCTTCAGATCCACTGGCTCTTTTTTCTGCCATCTCCATTCTAATATTAATTCTATCCAGTGAATTTCTTCAAATACTTTTTTCAGCTCTTCAATTCTATACGGTCCTATTGCATCGATTCCATGTCTATGCATCTGTTCATTTGTAGCAAGCATATGGCTCAGTCAACCAGAGCTGTGGCCAACCAAGACTTGGGGTCCCCTCTCTAGCGTTCTCCTTCCCGGAACCCCTCCCCTCCTGACAGGTGGCCCAGCCAGCAGTCCACGCCCGAGACTATAGCCCCTGCCACCCGGCAGGCACCACACACGGTTCACTGCAGCTGCTCTGAAGCTAAAACCGTGAAAACAGGGAGCTTCAAGCAACCGGCCTCCTGCACGCGGACTCTGCACCAGGGTCTCCCACTCCTGCTCACTCTCCGGGGATTTCGGGCAGCTGCTTTTTTAAACTTTAGAGTTTTCTGGAGGAGAGTCCATCTGACAAGATCTTCGCCTTTATTAGGTTCAGGAAATTCCCCAGAGTTTGATTTCCGTACACTTGTGTCTGACAGGGAATCCAAAACATTCGCTTAGCGCCCTACAGGAAACACAGACTGCAAGACAGTTTCTTTTGCACGTGACTAAGACGACATATGAAGAAGATGTACGTCTAAAGCTATACTCCCCCTAAACCAGAGGTATGTGACCAGGCATAACATGTAATTACATTCACTTCTTTGATAATAAAATAAGAAATTAAACTGATAAGTTTAGGACCAACAATTCCGCCGATCTTTCCACCCACAGGTATAACAATCCAAGAGGAGTAATAGGACCAATATTTGTTTTATTGAGGTGAAATTCACATAACAAAAAACAAGTTTACAGTGAACAATTCAGTGGCATTTCTTACACTCACGGTGTTGTACAACTAGCTGTGAATGTCCAAAACATTTCATCACCCCGAATAAAACGTTACACCCGTTACGCAATCACCCGCATTCCCTCCCCCCCGCAGCGCGAGGCCCTGGCAGCCCCCTTGCTGGCTTCCCCCGATTCCTCACAGCTGCCCTGTGGGAGGCTGCACCGGCGAAGGGATGGTCTCGGAGAAGGTGACCTGCCCACGGACCGGCAGCTTCTCAACCTGCAGGGTGGTCGGAACAGGATGGGGGGGAACGAGAGGGAGACAGGGAAGGCTCCGAGGACGAAGGTAATCCTGAGCCAGAACTTGATAGGCTAGCCTTTGCCAGAACAAGAGGAACCGAAAGGGCATTCGGGCACAGGGAGGAGCCGGGTGGGGGCTGGGCAAGGAGGAAAGAGGCAGGACCGGGCCCGGGCCAGTGTGGATCCCGCCCAGGCTGAGCGCTCAGGAGAAGCCTTCCTTTCATTGATGATCCCGCCTGGAGCGGATCATCTTAAACAAGGGCCCCTGTTCTCTCCTTCCTGTTTCAGCGGAGTCTACCCCAGTCACAATTCCCTAGAACCTGGTTCATCTTTTTCCCAGGAAAACATATTTATTTTTATTTTAGACAAGAACCCATCTTTAAGACAAACACTTATGATTCTGCTCACTGCTTGGACGACAGTGCTAAAGATATAAAGGCATTTAGTTTAATAATCACTCCTACCGAAAGAAATTTGTTTTTAAAAAAATAAACACCCGGGTTGTTTATGACAAAAGGGAAAGAAAAACTGAGAAAAATGAAGACTAGGCATTTTCAATGTGTGGATATCAACCACTCCTAAGCAGAAGAACATTAACTTGGTATTTCTGAAAAGGTTTGGTCTTTTAAGATTAAATGACAAAGGCCCCACTGGGCATCGCTACACCAATTGATGATGTATCCAAATACATCATCGGTAGAAGGAACAGTTAAATTATCTCAGCCTGCAAATCAGCAGGTTCACGTATTCAAGAACCAAACAAACTGAGGTCCAGCTTCTCCTCCCAAGAATTTGTCCTTGGCAGATATAGGATATAATTTATCAACAGAAATGTATTAGCCTTTAAGCCCCTTATAACTGAAAACTGGAGGAAACTATCTTAGCATACATTTAATTTTCTATGTTAAAAAAACTTTTTAAACGTACATTCAAAAGGAAAGTTGGGACTGTAAGTAGCCTGGTACTTATAGAATATGAAGAGAAAACGCACATTTCAACCCTAAGCTGCTTATGATAAAGTCTAACATAAGGAAGGAAAACAAACTTGCATTTCATTTCACCCAAAGACACAGGATACCAGGCTGAGGCTGTTATTTACGCCCTCAGGTTCTTGGGCCAACCGGAAACTGTAACATAATAATAGCGCCTAAAAAAGTAAAAGAGGCCTCCCCACACTTTTTGTTTTATTTTAAGAACGTCCACTTTTGCTTGTTTCCTGTGCCTAAGCCAGTTGCATTCATTTGCGACAGGGTCAGAGGATGGAAAGGGAAACATAAAGTTACTGTGATAAATAATCACAGTTACAAAACAAACAAATCGAATGTAAAAATAACGACGGACCTTAATTTCAGTTTCTAACCCGTAAACCCGACCCTCCCCCACCAAAAAAAAAAAAAAAGGCAGAATTTTTTCAGATAAAGATTAAGTCGGTGGGTTTTAAGGAAAATGCCATCCCAGGAGCCTCAGCCTGGAACAGGAACGAAGCCGGACTTGGTGTTACGGCGCCACCCACTGGCCGGGAGTCCCCAGAGCAGCCGTGAGAGACGCGAGGTCACCGCGGGAGGAAGAAACACCGATTATTCTAATTCATTAGAGCCCCGGGAGCTTTTGGCAGCACAGAACCACCCATGTCGCTTTATTACAAGGAAAGACAGTAACTTAGATACGTTCACAAGGACCTTATTCACTTTGAAATGCAAGTCTACAGCCTCCAAGGGCTGTCGGACTCAAATCTTAATGTCAAAGCGAGGAGCAAATAAAACGCCACCTCAGCTCTGTTGCTGAATCCACGAAGGCAGTTTTTAAGCAGAAGATGCGCACTTACGTTTCATAGCTAAGAAAGAAATTATAATATTCATAATAGATTTCAATGTCAACAAAACCTACAATGGGGTCAGCCCCATCTCCACCTTTACCAGGGAAGAAACGAGATACACAGAGCAAGGGATGTATCCCCCAAACTGGACTGAGAAACGCAGTTTCCCAAAAAGCCCTAGAAAATAGCAAAATTACGGGCTGTTCCCCAGAAAATGTCTACACGCTTTGAATAATTATGAAGGCAGTGTTTATTAAAATAGAGTTCATTTTCAAATGTAATAGAATCAGCTGTTAAAGTGTGTATACATTTGGGGGGGCTCCCTATAGATACTGTCTTAAAAGAACCACAGCACTTCTGTAGCTCAAAATATACTGTTCCTTTCTTTGTTTCCAAATAGTTCTTGTTTACTTTCTTAAACGCTAACACTCTTAAAATCTCAGCATAGAAATATTTGGGGGGAGGGGGGCTGGGAGGAGGTAGAAGAGGGTAAGGCGGGTAAATGGTGATGGAAAGAGACTTGACCTGGGGTGGTGAACACACAATACAGTGACCAGTTGATGTGAAATTGTGCACCTGAAATCTGTATAATTTTGTTTACCAGCATCACCCCAATACATTCAATAAAAAGGAGAGAAAAGAGAAATATCTAAGGGTCACTTCTCCTCGACCTTCTCGCACATAAAGGCTAGACATCGCGTCATAGTCCACGGGACCCTGCTGCTTGGTCACCTGAAGGCCAGAGGTCAGAATGCCTCTGTGTGCACGGCCTGGTCTCCACCTGGCGTCCACGTGAGAATCCACGGCCGCGCCCCAGGCTGTCAGTACAGGCCTCGGGTCTCCTGGGCTCCACGGGAACTGTTACCTGGTGGCAACGGCGAGGCCTCTGCTCACAGCCGGTTGATAGCAGATAAGAATATGATGAGGAAAGTCACGTTCCCACAGACATACACCGCTAACACCGCCTTTTTAAAAGCATGGCCCTGGAAGAAAAACCAACACATGGGAGAAAGAAACTTCCTGTCTTGAAGGCTTTGTCAAAGAATAAAAATAGGACTTACTTCTGCCTCAGCCATGGCAAATGGCTGCATAATCTGAATTCTAGTATCATCCAGTATTTCAACTGTCAAGAGCAGAAACAGACGTTGGTCAGGCGGGGGGGTGCAGGCGAACGCTCTCAGAACAAACCCCGACTGGCGGTGTTGGCTGGTTGTTTTCTCCCATTTCCAGCTCCCAAATATTGCAAACTTCCCAAATATTTAAGACTCTCACAAACTGGGACAAACACGTAAAATATGCTCTTTTTTCTAGTCAATAAACACCATATCAAACCCCTAACAATACAAGTTTAAGTACAAATGGTCTATAAACAGCAAGCCACAGCTCGGTGGTCATCAAAAGCCCCACATACGGATTCCTATCAAGAACCAAAAACTGGCAGGACTAACCAGCTCCCCAAAGCCACCGGCTCCTAAATTCAGAACATACACACTAGACAACAATGAGGTTTTTGTTTTTCGAAGGCCACCTTTATTCAACATTTGGGGAGGGTGGCGGCTGAAATCTAGACAGGACACAAAGGACACTTAGCCCAGAATCTGAGCTAGTTGAGCATCTCACCCGTTCTCTACTGATTCCTGCAGTCCTCATGGCCACAGGTCCAGCGCCCCGCCTGGGACTGAGACCAAATGGACCTCGCACTAGGCGGCTGGGCAAAGTGAGCACGTCCCCTCTGGCTCACTAAGTATGTGACGTGTAAGGCACCCTCAGTGGTAGCACAGGTCAGCTGGCCAGACGGGTAACATCTGTGGGCAGCTCTGCCCGTGTGGACTTTGGGCACCTCCACTTCCTCCATCCCAGGGGTCTCGGGTCCCGGCATTCGGGGCTCTGTGGACACCGGGCGGAGCCAGACCAGCGTGCACAGCCAAAGCTCTCACAAAGAAGACTTTCCCCCTAAAGCCCACAATTGCTCCCCTATATTTTACTCAAATTCTTACTACTAACAAATATGAACAAGAAAGGCAGGGAATTTCCACCCTTTCTCCCATTGACTAATCACAACAGAAATGTTTCACAAGCTGCTATGAATAGCGAACCATTAGAATCAAGAAATAATTATATTCCCCGCGTTTATATAAAAGCGATTCTACGTGACGGGGCTCCGTGAGCGGGTTACCTTTTTGAGAGAGCCGGTAAGCATGCACCTCCAGGACAATCTCGGCCCCCACGTGCCAGGCGACAAACCCAATCATCGTGTAGGTTTTCCACGGGCCGGGAAAGTTCAGTCCCGGTAAATCCATGCCCAGAAACATCGCTGCCACTACGCATATAACAAAACATACCTATATGTTTAAATGTCGTCGCCACTGAGAGGGAATTGTCTCTGTGTTTTTTAGTCTTATTATGAGACTAGAAAGAGTAAGATGAGAAATTACAATTATAATCTACCGGTTCTTAAAAAAGAAGCATTGAAACTTTGCAAAGAGTTTTAAGTCTGCGCTGTGGGAAGGGAGCCGAGCATGGAAACCAGTGAGGGCGGGGCTCCCCTCTCCCCCAAGAACCCCGCCGACTATGGAAATGCCCGGGGAGGAGGCCCCGGCTCAGGCAGTCCCCACACAAGGCATCAAAATCTAAAGTCAAACGCGACCTCTGCCAACCACCCTTCCTGGGAGGCACCATCGCATGGGAGGGACCTGGAGACAAAAGGCCAGGAACCCTGCCCCAGCCCAGCGCAGCCCAGCTCGCCGATGACCTTCAACTTGAGCTGCTAAAATGGTTGGCTGCCAGCAGAGTGTATTCTGCTTGCAGAGGCAAATGCTTTAAAAAAGTCTTACAAGGAGAGTTTTAAAGTCATTTTCAGAATCTTTTAAGTTTAAAACTGAAATAATGACTTAAATAGTCACCTCTAGAAATTACTTTCTAGATTCAATCTTTAAGGCTGATTTCTCCTCAACAACCAATTCCTCCAATTACCAATGCATCTAAAAATCATTTACGCCCAATTACAACTCACAGCGCGGACAACCAGCAATTATATATGAATGAGCGGCACCGCAGCGACTTACCTGCTATTATTCTAGCAGCTGTGCCCATCCCCCAGTGGGTCCAGTTGAACAGGTGCCTTCTGCCAAAATAAAGAAAAGCCGTCAGGATGCTTAAAAGGGCCGGATGACAATTAGCCCCCGAGAGAACAGAAAGCGTGCCATTTCCCTTATTGCCCAGGAATGACATATCCGAAGTCCATTGTCAAGCCTTTTAAGTAAATAGAATTTATCACTGAATTTTATAAAATGCAAAGTAAAAGAAAATAAAAAAATCAAATAAATAAAACGCAAAGTGCTTCCTCTTGAAGAGGGATTTGTTTGCGACTAACGATTCCGCAGGAGGAGCGCTTGCGTACCTGGGGTGGTGTAAAGGTGGTCTCAAGGCGGCCAGGAGGGGCTGCAGGACCGCCAACGTCAGCACCAGGCAGCCGAGGTAGGGGTGGTAACCTGCGCGCTGAGCAGAGCGACATCGCGAATTAGTGCTCCCGCTCCCGCCACCGATTCAAACACCCAAGTTAGAAACGATACACATCTAAGCATCCTTCATGGTCTCCTGTAGCCTTAAACAGTGATGGTGATGATGATGGTGATGATGATGGTGATGGTGATGGTGATGGCGATGGTGATGGCGATGGCGATGGCGATGGCGATGGTGATGGTGATGATAATGGTGATGTGATGATGGTGATGGTGATGGTGGTGGTGATGATGGTGGTGATGATGGTGATGGTGATGATGATGGTGATGATGATGGTGATGATGATGGTGATGATGATGGTGATGGTGATATGATGATGGTGATGGTGATGGTGATGTGATGGTGATGGTGGTGGTGATGATGGTGGTGGTGATGGTGATGGTGATGTGATGGTGATGTGATGGTGGTGGTGATGATGGTGGTGGTGATGGTGATGGTGATGTGATGGTGATGTGATGATGGTGATGGTAGTGGTGATGGTGGTGGTGATGGTGATGTGATGGTGATGTGATGATGGTGATGGTGGTGGTGGTGGTGATGATGGTGATGGTGATGGTGAGGTGATGGTGATGGTGAGGTGATGGTGATGGTGATGTGATGATGGTGATGGTGATGGTGATGATGATGGTGATGTGATGATGGTGATGTGATGGTGATGGTGGTGGTGATGATGGTGGTGGTGATGGTGATGTGATGGTGATGGTGGTGGTGATGGTGATGGTGGTGGTGACGGTGGTGACGACAGGCACCAATCACTGGGTGTCTACTTCATACCAGGCACATACCACGCACACTTTTACGCTCCACACTTGGTTATAAATAACCCACTTTTACAAATGGGGGAACTGAGGACCAGAGAAGCCAGTAACCATCCAAAGCCACCCCGTGTCAATGTGGCTGTGAGAGTCCATGCTCGGGCCGCTGCTTCTCCTCCGTCAGGGTGTCGGTCCACCGAGGACCAGGGCCTGTCGCGAGCACCCACCCCGACATATTGCAGCGATCGGGAGGAAAGGTCAGGAACCCCACTTTGGACACGTGAAGCCTGAGAATCTCGGACAGGTGAGTTCACGCCCTGAGTACACAGCTGAATGTAAGTCTCAAGCCAGGGGTGAGGTCTGAGCCGGAGATGAGCGTGTGGGACTAAGCCTCAGTTTCCCCATCTGTGACATGGGATTATTATAACTACTTCCTTTGAGGTTTTAAGTCCGATAATAACCGTGCAAAGCACGTAGCTGGTCACAGTGCGGGAACGCAGCGAATGGCAGGTCAGCGGTGATCGTGTTCACTAGAGACGACCACCTACGTGTGCGTGTGCCTTAAACGTCACGCTCTGAGTTTCCACCCCTCGATGGTGAGAAAGCTCACGAAGGACAGAGAGAGCATCTCTCCGTAACATTTGACACAGCCTAAAAACACGTTCCATTACCAAGGAGTCTGCAGACACGCTCACGCCACCCCTCACCCCCAACCAGGGGAAGGAGTCACCAGATGATTTTTTAAAAAGAGAAAAAGAGGCACATGCAGAAATATCTTTTTGCCCTTCATTTGAGAACCAACAGCAATCTCCTAGCGAATTTATAGAAAAACGCCCAGGTTAGGGTGCACTTACCCAGCTCCAGCCTCCCCGGTAGATGAAAGGCAGGGTGAAAGCGATGCAGGTGAGGGCGCAGGTGGTGAGCATGAGCGCGCGGTGCACCTGGGGGGAAGGACCGCGAGGGGAGAGGGACCCGTGTCAGGGGAGTCGGCGTTACCATGGGGACGGGATCAGGGGGTGAGGGTCCCTGAGGGCCGGCCCTGATGGGCACCTGGCGCGTGACACACGAAAGATAAGGTGTGTCCCGCTGTTCTGAGGGGCGCTGAGCGACTCGCTCAGGTTTCTATTGAGAGGCTGCCCCTCACCCCAGGCAAAGGGGCGACGTGGAAAGAAACGCTTCTCATTTCCAGTCCCACAGGCAGAGGAGACAGGTGACCCGACTGGTGAGTTAGGGATGGCCGGGCATTGACCGGCCCGGCACCCAGAGAGCAGACGCCGGCCTGGAACCGCAGTGAGCGCCCAGGACTCCTCGCTGCGCTCCCGCCTTCCTTGACCATCTGCACTCGGCGCTTAGTCACGCCGGTCAGGGTCATCTGGGCCCAAAGCCTGTGTTACGCGGGGTGCCCGCGGCCCGGGCGCGTTCGCCAGCCCAGCCTGACCCTTCCTACAGCTCGCTCTACTCCGATCTCTCTGGAGGATCCCACATCTGTTCTCAATTGGTTAGGAAGCTATTAGGCTTCCCAAACCACAACGATACCACCCACAAAAAGGGAAAGAAACCCGCGTGCTCGGCGTCTTTTCACGTAGCAACGTAAAATAGTACGGAAATCGCATTAAACTTTCCCTCCCGCCTACCTGAAACCACACTGATTCACCGAAGAAAGGCCTTGACAACACCGGCTTGAAGAACCGGGCGACGATTACGCCTATGCTGACGGTCGTCATCCACGCCACCAGCATCAAGACCCCTGCGGGTGAGACGACACAACAGGTGACACCACAGACGGGTCCGGCTGTTTCCCAATGACCCGGCCAAAGGCTCAGAAAAGACAAACAACCAGCAAAGTGCATTCAACTGACAGCATAACCTCAAAGCGCCCCGAATATCAAAGCTTTCCCTATCGCCACGGCGACTTCTGACAGCCGACGCTTCCACAGCCCTACTATGTGCGAGGCACTGTCTCCACAGTGTTCTCCGTGTACCAACCTAATTGATCTTTACAGCAATCCTGAGAAGCGGTTACAATGATTATCATTCCGGTTTTGCTGGACGGGGAAACTAAGGCACAGGCAAGTCCTGTAACCCGCCCAGAGTTACAAGGTCGGGATTTGAGCCCCATCTGACTTGAGCAATTGTGCTCTTACCACTGTACTGATAATACAGCCTGCGGTCACCTGGGACCCTCCTCACCTCTCGCTCCAAAAGACAATGAAAAACTAATAGGTGTCCCCGCCGGGTGGCTCCGCGGGTCAGAGGGTCGTCCTGGCAACCAAAAGGCCGCAGGCTCGGTTTCCCCGTCAGGGCCCGTGCCTGGGCCGCAGGCTCCATCCCTGGTGGGGGGTGCGGGAGGCAGCCCATCAATGTTTCTATCTCTCTCTCTCCCTTTCTCTCTCTCTAAAATCAATAAAAATATATTAAAAATAAATAAATGTTAAAAAAAAAAAATACTGCTACCTACAGGTGTTAATGGCCACACGGACACTTCAGAACACTCGCCGAGCCGTGTTCACCACCGCGCCCCGCCCGCCAGCGCCGAGCCCCGAGGCCCCGAGGCCGGGAAATCCCTTCCAGAGCTCACCGTGGGCCCTCAGAAGGGGCGGGGCCCGCGACGCGCCCGCGTCCCTCAGGTCATCTGCGACGGCGTGCTTTTCATAGGTGACCAGAGGCTGCTGGGAGTGCCTATAAATCCGACCTGAAATTATCAAAAGGAGGGAGAACAAAGGTGAAGAAGAATTAGTTCCCAGGAGTGAAGGAACAGAAAGGCCGCGTGAGACACGGAAGCGAAACTTCCTAAAATAATAGAAAACAAATTATCAACGGAGACGCCATTCCGATGCAAAAGCAACGCAATGCAGATGCCAGGTCACGTGGCCTCACAGAAAAAAATTAAAGAAACAATTCAGCCGACGGAGAGCGAGGGCTGGGGGCATGGAAGTCGTGCTGAGAGGCCCGTGAACAATGTTTAGTCACAATAATCACCGTCGATACGACCACAGATGATTGAAAGTGTCAAGCACAATCCTTGAGAGAGAACATGTGTAAACCGTAATCGAGAATCCTCGATTAAACGGACAGAATTGGGCCTGTGGGGAAGACAAACACATTGTGACACTGCCATGGGGCATGTGGGAGGTTGGGGCTGGGTTTGACTAAAACCAAACTCCCGGAGAAAAGTGATGCCAGCCGTCTGCGAGTGGATCATTACATTACTATTTATTATGCGCAGATTTGAACACATGGACGTACAGAGCTGCTCCAATGAGCTCGTACCTGTGAGCACGTAAGGGAGCGAGTTCATTCATTCTGAGGATCTACCCTGCGGAAACGCTCACCTTCTACCCAAAGATGTACGTACAGGAATGTTCACAGAAACTTTTTTAGGCCAAAAAAAATTGTAAACAAGCTCAGTGGTCATCATTAGGGGGATAAGTAAATAAATTATAAAAGATACATTATTTTTAGAACACAATGCGTGTCCAAAAGAATAGAAATAGTTAAGAAATTTGATATATTACAGGTATATATATGTGTGTGTGTGTATATGTGTGTGTGTATATGTGTGTGTGTGTGTGTGTGTGTATATATATATATATTTACACATGAATCTTTGTCCCAAACAAAAATATGTATTAGACCACAGGCTACAAGGTGGTAATTTCCAGAAAGAAATAACTTTACAGGAAACAAGCTATCCTATCTCTCAAAAATGCAACAAAACCAAAACTTAACAACAATAAGCTAGAAAAACAAATGGTCCACCTAGATATTTATAAAACTGCTTTTCTAAATAACCCTTGGGTTAAACAGGAAGCCAAATTAAATCACAAGCCTTCTTGAAAATGAGTGAAAGGAAGACACTTCGGATCAAAGCCCACGTGATGCAATCAAGGTTCTATTCAGAAGCTTTTATCTCTAAAAGCATTTCTTCAAAAAAAAAATAATAATAAGGCTTAAAGCACTGAAGTAGTCATTTCACTCAAGATGCATTTAAACCAACAACACATAACCTGGGAGATCAGAAAGAGGGACTGATTAAAAACAAAGGTAGAAATAAACAAACGAGTAAGTCTGAGTCTAAAACTCAGAAAAATCAAGTCGGCAAAAAGCCAATAAAATCGACTGAGTTTTTGACAAGTCTGACCACAAGATAAAAAAAAAAAAAAAATCACAAACAATATTAGAAATGAAAGGGGAGACATAGCTGCCAACCCAGAAGATAGTCTTTAAAATTACATGAAAATGCTACAGACGCTACTTAAGTCAGCTAAAAATATTTCGAAATCTAAATAAAATGGATGAATTTTGGGGAAAATCCAGAATTACAAAAATTGATCAAAGAAGTAGCAGTAACTCAGATCCCAGGGGAAAGATTTGCTCTCGGCAGGTTATCCCACGGGAGCCAGTATCCCCGGCAACACCCCAAAGTCACTGCCTCCAGCGTCCCTGCGTGGGCTCTGCCCCTGTCACTGGGGAGGCCCGAAGGTGCGGCTTCTTACCAAGTATTTATAGTTCTCCCTGGTCCAAATGCTGTTTACCAGCCAGAAATCACTCTTATCATGAGCATGTAGCCTCATCACATAGCCGACTCTACCTTTACCTAGTTTCCAGGGAAGCAAGGCTTGAAGGTCAACCAAGGTCAAACGGAAGATAAAAATGGAAAACGGTTTCGATAACTCTTTACCCACAAGTGTATATAGCTTAAAAATGAGCAGTTACAGTCGTCTCTCAAAAAAGGGTGGGGGAAGGAAGAACAGAGAGAAGAAAATATATCGAAAAGGTGGTTTTTATCATTACTCAGTACTGACCATCACTAGCTGCACCAGTTGCTAGGAATATGTAGTAGCTTGTGTTCAGATCAAATCTGTTCTTCACCCCAGGAAGGGTGATGTTTCTTCTGAAAGAACATTGCATAACACCGTCCTCCAGCCTCCAGGCCATGTCCTCGAGCGTGTCCTACAAACACACATAGGGGCCTCCTCAGTTCCAAAGGTTTGCTAAAAACAAGATGTGATCAGAATCCTTCCCCATCAGTTTCCTCTCTCGAAGGCCCTCGGTGCGTGTTTCGCCTGCATTGCCATTGTTTCTCCGCTTCCCCTTTGAAGGGTCCGGCAAACGTCGTCTCCCAGTTTATTTGTGTTTATCCCACTTGGCAAAAACATTATTTTTACTTTGAGTCCAAACCCCACAATTCCTCTCCCCAGGTGAGAAACTTGGGCAGATGTCAAACTCCATCTGGCCGCTCACACACACAAGAGAAAACATTAAAGAAACAATATAATTAGCAAGTAAAACCCCAGTGGCCACAATGCACCGGGCGGCCTCGGAGACGTTCCAGCCCAGCTGAGGGACTCAAACCCGGGGAAGCTGAGCAGAGAACAGGCCACCTCATCGGGCGGCAGCTCCTGGTCACTCGGAGCTCGTGCGCTGGTCAGCTGCCCTGAGAGGGAAACTTCCTACCTGCATAGGCCACCTTGGCACAGACGCGGGCAAGGGCCACCGAAGACGACTAACTGCCCAGGGCACTGAGCCCCTCTACCAGAAATGCTCCTCTTTGTCACTGGTCAAGAAACTCTTTGTAGCCTGGCCAGTGTGGCTCAGCGGTTGGGCATTGACCTCCGAACCAGGAGGTCGCGGTTTGATTCCCGGTGAGGCCCACTCGCGGGTTTCGGGCTCCATCCCCAGCAGGGGGCCTGCAGGAGGCAGCCGGTCAATGACTCTCTCCTCACTGACATTTCTATCTCTCTCCCTCTCCCTTCCTCTCTCTGAAATCAATAAAAATGTATTTTATAAAAAGAAGAAAGTCTTTGTGTCACTAACATAAACCTCTTCTTAAAAACCCGCCTGTAAGCTGTTGAGAAGGGTCGATGCTTTGACCTTCTCAACAAACCACAAAGCGTTTTTCTGTAAGAGGCGATCAAAAAGATTTAAGGGACAGGCAGGAACTCCATCTTCTCCTGCGAGAGAAGGCGTCTTGTGCTCCCTAACGCGCAGAAAGGGGGCCTGCTGGCCGGGGGCGGAGCTGCGGTTAGGAGACGGACAGGCCCAGAGGCGCGTGGGCAGCGCAGTGACCCGGTCAGTAAAACCGCACGAGTGCTGGGGATCTGCTCCCAGAGCCCGCGGCAGTGCTCTCGCTGCAAAAATAGGCCGAGCCTGAGAGACGGAGATGCCACCTGGGTGACTCCAGTCAGCATGTCACTGTCTGTGTATCAAAACATCACGGTGCACGCCTTCAATATATAAAATATAAAATAAATAAAATAAAATAAAATAAATAAAATAATAAAATAAATAAAATAATAAAATAAAATAAAATAAATAAAATAATAAAATAAAATAATAAAATAAAATAAAATAATAAAATAAAATAAAATAATAAAATAAAATAAATAAAATAAAATAATAAAATTAAATTAAATTAAATTAAATTAAAATAAAATAAAATAAAATAATAAAATAAAATATAAAATAATAAAATAAAATAAAATATAAAATATAAAATAAAATATAAAATAAAATAAAGTATAAAATAAAATAATAATAAAATAAAATAAAATAAATAAAATAATAAAATAATAAAATAAAATATAAAATAAAATAATAATAAAATAAAATAATAAAATAAAGGGCAGGAAAGTTTTCCCCAGAGTCTCATAGGACAGGAGCCTGGTGGTGAGGCCCCTGCTCGGGCTCTGCTACTACCGGCGGGTTCGAGGCGACCTTGCCGCACAGACACGAGGTGGACAGGCCAGGTGGGCAGAGGTTCCCCAACTTTCACACCTACCCGGGAGTCCAGCATGGGGTGGCTCCGCCCGGTCAGGTAGGAGGGACGAATGTGCACCGTCTGGTCCTCCCGGATACACAGGTAAGCATCATCGTCGCCCTGGGGGACAGCGGCAAAGGAAAAAAACTTAAAGGAATTTCAACATTTTATTTTTTTTAAGTCCTTAATAAAATTCAAATAGTATTTGATATTTTTAAAACATAATTTAATGGCAGTCTTAAATGATACTACGGATTCTAGAGAACTGGCTGTCTGATTTAATAATCAAAATGATTGTTATACTACGAAAGCAACACAATTTCAGTATTAAAACACAGGCTAAAGTAGACACACGTTTATCTGGCCGTAAACCCATCCCCAACTGAACACCACTCTTGATGTTTTCATGGATGTTCATCCAAATCTATTTGTATTTATACCTATGTTTTCTCTCCAAATAGAAAACCATTTGCTGATCTCTGGTTTAAACAAACAACGTGTGCTTCCTAGAATGTCCGTCATCCGTGAGCCATAAGAATTATTTTCTATACACCTCAGAAGTCAACCTATAGACACGCACACACTCGGAAAGAGACAGACAGAGAGAGACAGACAGAGAGAGACAGACGGACCAAGTGGCAGCTGCAGGTGAAGGGCTTACAGGTGTTAGTTGTATTCTTTCAACTTCCATGTAAATTTAAAATTTTTCAAAATAAAAGTTGGGGGTGGGGGGGAGGAAGAAGGACCCGAGAGGCGAATAAATTCCCCTGAACACCGGGGAAGACGGGGGCCGTGACCAGTGACACAGTCCACAGGTGGCCCGGGACAGCCGCCGACGGGAAGCAAGAAACGGGTCGCGGCCGGGGCCCGAAGCTGCTTGGCCGAGACGCTGCTCTAAGGCCCCCGCCCGGCCCTGCCGACTCCGGGACAAACAGCCGAACCTCGGTGGCCTGGGGCTCCCCCCGGCGACGGATCTCACTGCCGCGTGCGCGCGTGAGCGTGACCGGTACCCACCATCCACCTGTCGTGGGACAGCGCGAAGGACAGGTAGCCCTTGCCGGGGCCGCTCATCTCCACCAGCACGGCCGGGCCGTCTCGCCTGAAGGACAGAAAGAGGCAGGGGCGCTGCTCCGGGGCGCAGGCCGCAGGGCTCCGCACGCACAACTTGCGGCTCCCACAGTCTGAGGCGCTGAACTGGAAAATGACCGGGGGGGGGGTCTTAATTATCCAACAAGCAGGTCATCCCCAAAGACAGAGGAGCCCTCCCCCAGGCACAGGTTGTCCCGAGGCCACCTTTTCATAACAGGGTTCAATAAGGGTTCAGAAGACTTGTCCCGAATTAGAAACGACCTGGCAGTGGTTTCAGGTCGTGAACTTTTAAACTTAATTAGTTTTAATTAAAATTTGGAAGGCAGGTGAGCTGGACTGTAATTGTGCGCGATTATTAAATTCCCTTGAACAAAGAGAATATTTCACATGAGTGACGTTCCCCAGCAAAGTCTCCAGAAAATTCCGAGACATTGCTCAGGGAATATTTACGTCCACGCTGACGTTCTTGCCCAGAGGGTCTCCTCGAGCTTTCAGAGGTGGAATTTTAAAACAGCAACCACGCAAAACCTTCGCAAATGTTTGTGCTTAGATCCTGGGCTCTGCGTCGAGCATTCGGTTTGAATTTGGTATTAAAATAATAGAAGAGCCCTGGCCGGCGTGGCTCAGTGGCTGAGCAGTGTCCCAGGCACCGAGAGGTCGCGCGCAAAGCAGACGAGACAGGATTGGGGCCCTGGCGTATGTTCCTTCGTCTCTAGCACCCCGCTTGGAGGCAGCTTTCATCACACCCCCTCCCGGAACGAGAAGCCTCATTTATCGGAGCTGCCTTCGGTCAGACCCTCTGCCTAACGCGCGCTCCCCTCGGCGAGACACGTTTTCCCGCCCGTAATTCTCGGAACCGGGGCCTGCAGGGGATCCCAGCGGGTGAGCTGGCGGAGTTTCCGAGCTCCAGGGCCAAGAACCCCCCAGGACTCGGTGGCCTTCGTGCAACAAAATCCAAGAGCTACGCCGCTGCTTCCAGACTGTGCTCCAAATCCCGCCCGAATGCAGCTTAAGCTTTAAGCTCCCACCCCACACGTTTGATGTTTGGGGGTAGAAAGAAAAGGGAGAGAGAAAGGAAAGGAAAGGAGAGGAGAGGGAGGGAGGGAGGGGAGGGAGGGGGAGGGGAAAGGGACAGGGACAGAGTTCGTTGCTGCCAGTCCACCAATTTTCGGAGAAAAAGTGCCCACTGCTGGCACAGCTGTGTGTCAGTGTCGTGACCACGCCTGGAACGTGCAGGGTCTGGCACGCGCTTTATTCTGACCCGCAGGTCGCAGGGTTGCAGTGAAGGCTCCCTCAGTTCCCGCTGAGATCCCAAAACGAAAACACAGCCCCCACTGCTCAGCGCGGCTACTTCTCCCCCGCGTCCCGCGTCCCCGTCGCCCAGCTCGGGCCCAACCATTCCCGAGGAAGCTGCCCTTTGAGGCTGCACCTGGTGGAACCACGAGAGGCCACTTACTGGTCCGGTTAAGTGGGAGACGGGAGGTGAGGTTGACGCAGGCGCCAGCGTAGCTTCGGGTGTCGAAAAAGGAGGTGCTTTCGGCTGTGAGATGACAGGACTAGGAATCTTCACCCAGTAGGTTTTATACTTCTCGACAACCGTGGCCCTGGAATGTCGAACCGGGGAGGTTAGCGGAGCCCCGACGGCGGCCCAGCACCATCAGACCCAGACACTAAAGGGAAAAAGGAACGCCGTGGGGACACGCGACAGGAGGGCCACCAGGCCTCTGATGACGCCCTCTCCTCCTCTCCTCTCCGACTTGTCTGGGGGGCACCTATTCCCGATGCCAGGCCCAGAGACTAAACGGCACGAATTCCCCGGCTTGCAGACTACACAGGTAAAGACGATGCTACACTCGTCCCACGGGGCTGTCAGAGGGCGCGTGCAGCAGCCGCCAGAGCTAGGAGCACGAGGCTGCAGGAGCAACCCAACTATCAGCTGTGAGTGAGGTGACACCCCCCTCCCACGCCATGCCACGCCACGCCACGTCATGCCACGCCACGTCATGCCACGCCACGCCACACACGGGTGCCAAGCCGTGTGGCTGTGTGCCAGGCCTTGTGCACACAGTGGAGACAGGTCAGGGGGGCAGTTCTACCCTGAACATGCGCGTCCACCACACCACTCAGGACCCCCTCATCGCCCGACACGATGGCTCCTAGGAGTAGGGGGCAGGTCTTCTACCATCTAATCTGCAATTTGTAACACTGCAGAAAAAGTCATCCAAACTTCAGGGCTGGTATTTTTGTCCCCCCATATTCTCACACCAAATCTATAAAAGTCTTAGCCCAACAGGGGACAGACGCAAGGAGTACTGAGGGCTCCGGTTAGCGGCAAAGCTTCATTCACTCAACAAATGCCTAATAAACCCGTTGGGAGGCGGGCCCTGCGCTGGCTGCTGGGTGTAGGCCGGTGGAAAAACAAACAAACAAGCGGCAGGACTGCCTGCGTCGCGAGGCGCTGTGACCACTGCCCCAAACCGCTCCTCGCGGGCGGCTGTCCTTCAGGGAGCGTGAGAAACGACCCCGGCCATCCCCGCGTCGGGTACACGGGGTACGGAGCTGCTGCGTCTCGTCCATACTCACAGAAACCGGATGTGACTCGGGGCGCTGCTCGGGGCGTCCCAGAAGACTTTAATTTCTGTTTTCTTGTGCGCGTTTGTGTGGCTCACGGCCGACCCCTGAAAGAAATGGGAAAGACCTACCCGCCAGCCGCTCGCGAGCTCAGCGCGGCTGGAGCTAGTCGTGATCACACCTGAGCCATTCCTTCCTCCTGAACAGCCTTATTTCCCACTTTCCTTCACCCCGCGAATCCTACTCACCCTTTGGGCCCAGCTTTGGGTCAGCTCCTCCCAGGAGCCCTCTCTCCATTCCCTCGAGCCAGGTGCGGCACCCCAGGTATGCCCCCCCACCCGTGGGTGCTTCGACCCTGCATCTTCACATTGTTCTGCTCACGTGCCTGCCCCGCATCCGTGCTCTACCCATGTGCTACATGCCACACGTCCACACGCCGAACTCAGGTCTAAGGCTATGAGCTCTTCAGGAGCCAGGAGGAAGCCTTGGCCCTGGCTGGCGTGGCTCAGCCGGTTGAGCAGCCGTCTGGGCGCCTGAAGGTTCGACTTCCCGTCAGGGCCTGATCCCCAGCAGGGGGCGAGCAAGAGGCAGCCGATCGGCGTTAAACTCTCACCTCAGTGTTTCTCTCTCCCTCTCACTTCCTCTCTCTAAAAAATCATTTAAAAAAACATATTAAAAAAAAATAGAGTTATGTCTTGTTCACCCCCGTATCCCTCGTACCCAGGACGTTCCTGGTGTAATAAATGCTTACCTCTCTAGAACTCTACCTTCCACATTTACACCACCCGAAAACCAATAAAATAAGAGTCAATATTATATAAAATATCAAGAGCTATACACTCTTCAAGCTACTGCCCTCCCTTTCTTAAGACGCTGGTGTATAAAATATATTGCCGGTAGTAAAATTAAGGGGGGACAGATGGGTCACTGTGAATCTGTTTAGACGCCTGCAGTACGCGGGGGATCTCGTTTATCTTGCAAACGCCGCCCTGTTGTGAGGAGACCCGGGAAACGTACGGAAACCGGTTCCCCACGAGGCACAAACCTGTTTATCTCCACAAGTCAGAAGCTGGGACACCTGACTGTCGTTCAGCGTGAAGGAGCCGACGGGGGGGCCGTTCACGTCCTCGGCATCACGGGCCTCTAGGAGGAAGCCTTTAAATTCCGGCCCCGACAGAGTAACTGAGAAACAGACAGAGGGACAGGGGAGGGGCGTTAGCAGCACCCCCACGGGAAACTGTTCAGGGGAGGCGCGTGGGAGGCGCGTGGGACGTGGAATCCCGTGGTCACGGCCACGCTGCCCCGGAGAGGACACAGCAGAAATCGTCCCCCAGACCAAGTTCTAAACTGGGTTCCACGGGACGCTGATCCCGAGATGCGACCGGCATCCCCGTGGGAAAAGGTAGGCGACAGTCAGGCCCTGCGGCCAGACTCGTTTGGAAAGCGCCGGATGAAAGTAAACACTCGTTTCTTTCCTGTAACCTTCCCGGTCCTGCCGGGCGGCATGAGACTCCGAGAGCTATCACTGAACACGTAGCACAGAGCCTGTTAGCAGTTTGCATTTCTAGAGTTGCAGAAAATGGAGTCTGCAAGGCGCTATTCTAGACGCACCTTTAACAGCCAGCCTGCGCTTTGCGGAACGACCGAGGCACTGTGAGGTCACGTTTACCAAGAAGGAGTCGGGGAAAGGGGGAGAAAAGGTAAAGGTTTATTATGTCTTAAGCCAGATAAAATAAACTGTATTTGCCCTTCCTGGTGAGATAGTAGTATTGTTAATGAAGACGTTAAATATGATAAAAGCATATTTTAGAACCTGTCCTGAGCGGGGGGGGGGCACGTTACCCGAGCCACAGAGTCATCCGCAGCAGCTAAACGCAAAATCGGGAGGCGCGGGTTAGGGTGATGGCATCTTACCAAGATCGACGGTGAAGGGATTCCCCTGAAACTGAGAAACTCCAGTGGTAATAAAAATTCGATGTACACGAAAAGGACGAAACCCAAAACGTAAACCGCGAAGCCCAGCGAGGTACCTTCGATCCGGTCCCCCGGCGAGAACGTCGTCTGAGTCGCGGAAATGCGGTGAACGGGAGGATCGGGGCGGGCGTCGTGGTTGTGCTTAGGCGTCATGTCCTGGCAGGACACCGCCACTCTCCCGTCGGGGTAAGCAGCCACCCAACAGACATGCGACAGGAGCAGGAAGGCACCGAGGGCGAGTCCGGGGGCCGCCATCTCCAAAGCAAGGTTAAAGCGCCTTATTTTCTGATGTAATGAAAATGAAAGATGTGAGCTTCCGCACCACAGGACAGTAATTCTAGAGAACTACTTGCTTTCAAGAATCGGCTAACCGCCCGGCCGGTTGTTCAGTGGTTAGAGCGTCGGCCCACGGACTGAAGGGTCCCGGGTTCGATTCCGGCCACGGGCACTCCTGGCCCCAGTCGGGCAAGTGCAGGAGGCAACCAACCAATATTTCTCTCCCTCTCTCTCTCTCTCCCCCCCTCACTTCTACTCTCTCTGAAAAGCAACGTAAAAAAATGTCCTCAGGTGACGATTAAAAAATAATAATAATAAAAATAACCAGCTAACCAAAGTCTCAGAAAACGTAATACAGTAGAAGGGAGATGCTGCTGACGTCTGGCCAGGGCTGGAATCCCAGCTCCACTACCCGAAGGCCCTGAAAGCCTCGGCCCCGCTTTCTCTTAGGTCGGCTTCAACTCAACCGCACGTCCTTTCACGCTGACCGGGTCCCTTCCCGGGACATCTCAGCGTGAGACCCTAAATCTGACGCCAACATTCGCGTCCTGTTCACGCGACATCATGGCCCCCTCCGTGGACAGGGCAGGACGTGGAAGGGGAGCGAGTCTGGGGGGGACCCACGTCTCACGGTGATCGGTGTGAGTGGGGGCCAGCGGCGACCAAAGCTGACGTCTACATTCGCCGGATTCAGGATGTCGAGCCCGCCGGCCGGGCCGGGAAGCAAGGCGGAGGCTCCTTTCCTGGAAGCAGAGCTGCTGAAAGCAGGGAGGTTCGACTCCTAGACCGCGACTGCGCTCGGCAGAGCACTGCAAGGGGCCGATACATTGTAGCTGCCTTTACTTGCTGTCGCTACTAAGTTCCCACATCCCCAGCGGGCTGATGTCACCTGAACACTGCTGTGGTCAGACACCTGGAATTTTCACGTCGTGTTTCCTTCGGCCTCGAGTAATTTGTTCAAGCCTTCTCAAATAGTTCAGAAAAACTTGCTCCCCGGTTTTCCGGCGATTTATCTTGACCTTCATAGCAAACTTCTGTATCAAGAATCGAATTGAGTTTGATCGCTGAAGCTCAAATGACAGGGAAACTGAAAAACAGGTCAGTGTTTCCACTTCCCCCGACGGAAATGTTTCCAGCTCCATTGTCACAGTGGGAAGCGAAGGGAAAGATTTTTTTTAAAAAATTAATAACTGGATTTGTCAGGGCGGAAAAATAATGTTCCTTCTGCCCTTCGAAGTTCTTCCAGCTGGACTAATAATGAAATTAACAGGAGACGGATTCGCAGGAGGAAGACAAATGAAACTGCTGTACACACGGGAGAGATCCAGGGGCGCTGGGTAGCCGGTCATTTTGGTGGAAGCCGTCACCCTAAATACCAGCTAAAGACAAAAGACCTGCCCTGAGCCTGTCCATTGTCCTTCTGCACCTACAACAGCATACCTGGGAATGTCAGAGTGACCCCTCTTTTTCCAGACCCCTCAGGGCACAGCCTCCCACCGGTCAGACCGAGGAACCCCTCACTGTTACCTTGTTCTCTGTGTCCTGGGGACAAAAGGGGGCCACACGCGAACCTGACAAGCTCAGGGGAGGCCTGCGTGGCGGCCTTGCAAACCCAGAGACCTAAAGTAACCACAGAGGATGGTCGGAAATTAAAACTTTTTAACTAAAAGCAGTTTATGGCAGTTACTCTTGTCCTAGGCTGGTGTCTTCCCTCACAAAGGTCAATCTTTACCTGGACAGGGCCTGTCTATGGTCTTTTGCGTCAACATAACATTCTTTAGGAAGGTCTGGGCCAATTCCCTTTTCCGGACCCCTCGGGGCACGACCAACGCACTGGGGCAGAGACCACAAATCCTCTCATTGATATTTTTATCATGTTAATTGCTGACTACTAACTATCCCGTACTCACCGGCGTAAAAGATGTATCACTTCACTTTTTACCGAATCCCAGAGGCTTTCCCCCGCCTCCCTAATCTACCACCAGTGGGCTCCGTGTAACCCCCCTTACGTCTCCTCCTTGGATTTAAACGTACAAAATAAACTGCAAAACTGCCGTCCTCTGGAGCATTTTCTCAAATCTGTTGAGACTCTGCTTCCCGGCAACTGTCAGTTCGGCTCAAATAAACTCATAAAATTTCTTTACAGGTTTGCATGTGTCTTAGGTTGACTATCTAAAATGCCATCAACTGCTGTGCCCTGTGAGACAGTGAACAGTGTGGGCGAAGAAATCACAGATTCGGGCTGAACCCAGCCGGCCACCCCCCCCCCCCCGAAACCTCCGCTCAGTGCCCACCACAAGCAGGTCTTCCGTTGAAGGTCGACCTGAAGTCTCCCCTAATCCCACCAGCCCGATGGAACCACCCTCTTCTCAGAGACCCCCCTGCCCCCCCAAAATGCTTTGCTTTTTGCCAGTAAAGAATCTTCTCCCACTTTTCTCCCACAACCGGCAATGTGTCTTGGTGGCTTTGGGCAAGTTCCTGGAGGCGGCAAATGTATCCTGCACCCGATCCCATTTCACAACCGCCAGCAGACCGCCGGGAAGCAGCGCTGGAGCGACTGGTAGAGCTCACCACAGACCGTCCGCAAAAGCCTGGCTCGTGCGGTCGATCCAACCGGCCAAATTTTACTCCCCCCCCCCCCCCCCCGCACTACTCAAGCGCAGTCCTAGTGTCTCTCCACTTCTTTTTTTAATTCAGAGGGAATAGAAATAAAGAAATACTCCCGACAACTCATTTACAAATTGAAAAACTCCCACTGCCCCAGGGCAGCACGTCAGGGCGCAGAAAAATCAAGGGCGGAGGTTCAGCCTGGCACCCAGGAGGCCCCGGGAAAGTCGGAAGGCACACCAGGGGCGGGGGCGGGGGGAAGCCAAAAGTTCTACGTTAAAAGACTCTCTAAAAAGCGAGGCTCTAAGGCACCTTCGCACAGGTAATTATGTCATTAGGTGTAAATATAAAGGAGAGTTCCCGTCGTTTAAAATCAGAAGAGAAAAATTAAAAAGTGCATGAAAAAAGCCGCTGCCTTTTAGGATCCCAAACACGGTTCTACCCAGAGTCGCCCTTTCCTGGGGATCAAAGCTCGTTAGTCAGAGTCACGGGGACACGTTTTAACCGAGCTCGTCAGGGAGCCCTGGGGAGCTCAGCGCAAGCTCCAGGCACAGCCTGTTCGCAGGGCACCCGGCCCGGGTCCCCCTGCCCCCGGCCGCCCGGCCCTGTCACCTCGCTGCACCGAGTTTGCAAACGCTTTGCAAAGAGCTGGGACTCGAGCGAGTAAAGAGACACTTACCTTGAGAGGCCGGGCGGCCGGGCCGGCTTCCGGCTCTGCTACAGCTCGCGGCTCCCTTGGGCGGCTGGGCGGAGCCGGTTTACCCGGCGACCAGGGCGCCCCTCCCGGGCGGGGCTGCAGAACTGGATCGGCGGGACGGGCGCGGGGTAGGCTCCGCCACCGGACTGGGACGTTCTAGTTTATGCAAAGAAGCTTTTTTTTTTTTTTTTTTTTGCCAACTGGTCATTGTGTTTCTGAGGGAATTAGGCTTTTGTCTGTAACTACGAAAGCATTTGAAAATATGCCCTCGAATGCTAAGACACACAGAAGAGCCTCCTTGGCGTTAGCAGGGTTGCCAGATCCAGCAAATTAAAATATAAGACACTTGATTAATGTTGCGTTTCAGACAGCCAGTCGTTCTTTGGTGCACGTGCTGACCTATGCAATATTTGGTGCTAATTATACTAAAAAAAAAAAAAAAAAAAGACGACTCGTGGTTTTTCTGAAATTCCCATTTACCCTGGGTAACCCTGTATCTTATCTGGCAGCCCTGCCTGGGAAATAACAGTAAATGGCAAACTCTTTCAATTAAACTACAAAAGACATAAAGGAGTCTGATTGCAAAGAACTGAAACCTCTGGAAGTGTGAATGATTGAGAGCAAAAGCATTGTTTTATTTTGGAAAACTTACCCAGAAGTGGAGGAGTTTTGTTTCTTTTTAAGCCTTTAATCTTGTTGCTCACAAGACTCTTTTGCAAAAATAAGGGAGGGGCCCCGAGGGGACAACGTATCGGAAAGTATTAAACGCCAGCCTCAGGCCGCGACCAGCTCGTGCCGACTGGAAAGCAGACGGTCACAGGCGCCTTGGTCTGCGATGGCGGGCTGACGACCCACAATCCTGAACTCTCCAGGGCCATTTTCAGAGGAGATGAAGAGAGGGGGGACACACCATCACTTCAGCTGAAGAACGCGTCACAGTTAACGAAAGCCCCCCCTCTGCGGGATTTTAGAGAAGGGCTTTGAATAGAGATGACCCGGAGCCTGTTTTCTACCCACAGCCGCTTGGAAGGCAAAGGGAGGAAACCAGGTCAGCTGACCTTCAGCGCGACCTTGGGAAGCCTCAGGTGGCGCAGCTCCTGCGCTTATAATCAGGCCCCAGAGCCCGGACACTGTGAGTGTGGGGGCGGGGGGGGCGCCCATAAAACAAATAATCCTCACAACACGTTGTCACAGTCTCGGGTGGCACGTGGAAGCGGCTGAATTACGGGGCCCAGCACCGTCCAAAACCACCCGCTCCGGGCTTATCACTTCCCCGAAAGCCCCCGGCTCTGCTTCCCCTTATCGCTCCCTCCCAGAAGTTCACTTCCACCAGGCTCCGTCTTCACCGGCTACCGTCAGCTGTGACGGAGGAAACCAAACGGACTAAAATGTCCAGCGGAGCCTGGACTCGTGAAAAGCAGACCCTCCTGGGTCCCACATGAGGGCCTCGAAATTAGCCCTTCTCAGACATTTGACTTCAGAACCCCTTCAGGGCTCTAAAAAATTACTGTGAACCCCCCCCCCCGCCCCCAGAGACTTTTGTTTATGTGGGTAATATATACCAATACCCACTGTATTGAAAATTAAAAGAGAAGTATTTAAATATGTATTCACAAATTCGCTTTGAAATGAACAATGAACTCACTGCATGGTAACATAAAATGTTTCACTGTTGCTTTTGTGATTGTTTTAAAAAAAAAAAATAAGAGCTTAGTGATGAGTAGCGTTGTTTAAATTTTTGCAGATCTCTCTGTAGCCTGGCTTCACCTACGGCGGCTGAACTCCCAGAGCTGCTTCCTTCCTCCATCTGCTGCGACATCGTATAAAGCACGTAGCCCGTGGAAAAACCCCACCGCGCAGAAGGCAAATGCGCCCCGCGAATGAGGCACTGCAAGGGCGACCATCCGCCGAGCACCTCGGCCAAGGCACGGTGCCGTCCTAAGTCTCACAATGACCCCAAGCGGAAGGTGTTACGGGGGATCCTATGGCTGCGAATGCTACCGGGGGCAGGACATGGCCCAAAGCCGGCAGGGAAAGGTGGTGGACGGGCTCTAAGCCGGATCCGCTCACCTCCATCCTGAACCTCGCTGCCAAGGCTGCCTGAGGCCCGACGGACCAGACTTACCAACCTTCCTGTTACCCAGCACTTGGTGAAGGACCACATTACAGTCGGACCTCTCCGCCTGAGTGGACCTGCCTCACCTCCCTAAGCCCAAACCCGACATCTACGCTGGACTCGCCCTCGCGGGGCCTTCAATTAGGTCCATCTCGGCCAAACAGCCAAACGCATCCCCGCTGCTCCATCCTCCTGGCCCACTTCCCACCTGGGCTGTGGCTATTGTCCGCTAAGCGCCTCCGGTGTCCCGTCGGCCTAACCAGCCGCTGTGTTCATCCTTCCAAAGTACACATCACGTGACGCCCACTCGGAAAACCATCCCTTACTGCTTATCACCGAAGGAGCGAGTGTCCAGACTCCAGACGGGGGGTCAAACGGAACAATATCTGAAAGGCACAAGGCGCTGCCCAAAGGTAAGTATTTAATAAATGGTAGTTGAAAGCAAAAAAAAAAAAAATTGTAAGCATTGCTTTGTAAATCAAAGGCCCTGTCTCTCCAGCGCTATAAATAATAAATGGTTCCAAAATTGCCCATAGGCTTCTAACCAAACGCTGTTCACGAAACCCATCTCTCCCGTGTTCTCTGACACGGCCGTCCTCACAGTCCTCTCGCCCACCAGTTCAAGGTCACCTCACATAACGCTCCCTAAGTGAAGGGCGTAGAACTTCCCTCATAACCTTGTGTGGGGATCGCCTGAGATGACGTGTGGAGGGTGGTCGCTCCCCTGCCTGAAATTCTCCGGTAAGGGAGGGGATGCGCTGTGACGACCGATGCTCCTCCCTTCCCCTCGTGACCCTGTGGATCCTGCCGACAGTCCGGGTCGGAGCAGGCTTCCCGGAGCGTCGCTTTCATCAGCGTGCGCCGTGAGTCGCCGTTGCCTACAGCGTGAAACCCGCACTCTCCCTCGCCTGGCCGCGCCCTCGGCCTTCTCTCTGCTGCCCAGCAGGTGCCGGGACTCAGTCAGCTCCTCCGGGACAAGTAAAAGGGCCGTGTTCTCGGAAGTCAGACCTGCTTGGGCTGAAGTCCCAGCTCTGTTCTTTGGTAGCTGGTTGACTCGGGGAGTCGCTTCCCCTGCTAATCTCAGTTTCTTGGTTTGAAGGAAGGAGATAAGGGTATGTACGCGGGGCTATTGTGATGTTTCCATGAGATAATATCACCTCACACCGGCACCTTGAATGTCTTTAATGCCTTAACGCAAGGAGAGCAAACCCAAACTCCGTCTTAATGGAACTCGTTGGGAAATGCGAGCTGAAACGTGTGCCCAGAATACGGGACCCCAAAAACGACAGTGGACAGGGGTGGGGGGCAGTGGACGGGTGGAGCACTGATTGGATGAGTCTGGATGGAGCACAGAGCCTCCAGCGACTTCTGCGAGAGGGGCTGGCCCAGGCGCCTGGGGCCGCCTGGTGGGCCAAATGCCACCAACTCCACCCACTCCCTGAGGGCTCCCCAGGCTCCCCGGGAAATGCCTCCTCCCCTCGGCCGCCTCCCGTCGGTTACACTCCAGTCCCAGGTCCCACCCGCACTTGGGGTGTGGGGATACACCAGGCATCAGTACCAGGAGACAGAGACCCTTTTGGACCGTTCGGGAGTCTCTTCCTCAAACTGACTTATCAAAAACCAAGTCATTGGGGCCCCGGCAGGGCGGCTCCCGCGCTGGTTTAACAGAGGGCAGTGCGAGCGAGAAGCATATTTAATAACCGAGCCCCACGGGGGTCTGAATGCGCCGGGAGCCTGGAGGGGACGCAGGGGACAACCTGAGGCCGGCCTAAAATCCTCCGTGTCTGGCTGGGGACCGGCCCTGACAGGAAGCTCGCGTTTGACGCCAGTAACTGTGAACCTCCACCTGGGGGCAGCAGATGCCGGGAAACTGAGCACCACCCACCAGGCCGCGGAGGGCACATTTATCTTCCCGGGTGGCGGCCCATGTTTTTTTCTGTCTGATTATTGGAAGGAGAGGGAGGTAACTGGTGTCTTTCCACCCACCCGAAGCGCTCCCCACGCGGGTCACTGTGTTCCTCCCGCAATTCCTAGGTCAGGGAGGGTCTTAGGCGTCTCCTATCAAGTTCTAGCTGACGACCTTTCCGAGCAACATTAAATTACAACAGTGTCACACCTGGGCTGGTGCAAAGTCAGTCTAGTTCAGAGTTGGCACCATTGGGGGAAATCCCAGGGGGCGAGACAGTGTCAGATAAAAGGGGGAATGTTTTGTGTACAAACAAGAGATATTAAGGAGAAAGGCTTAGTGCCACAGGCACCCGTCTACAACACACTCCTATATCCACATGGGTACTGAACACAGGGTCAGAGTTAGCACGACCCTGAGGGGAGCTGTGTCCACTATAAATGCCGGTAGCCTCAATTATGTTTTCTAAACACTAGGGTTTGAAAAGAAGGTTTCACAACTGGAGGTAAGTGGGCCAACGGGGTGTTCTTCCACACCCGGGGCGGCCTCCACCACCTGACACAGCTGTCTGCTGAAATCTGCCAACGGGACGGTTAAAAATAAACAGGGACACCCTTAAGGGAGCCGAATGATGGACATAGCCTTCCGTACTCATTTGTCTAGATCAGCTGTCTCCAAACGTTTTTGCTCATGAGCCCTTAACAGAAATTTGAAATACTATGTATCCTTCACGAATTTTGTAAGAGGAGAGCCTAATATTTTTTAACACATTTAAAAGTTTATTTATCTGTGGGTTAATCTTACATTAGTGCTAGTGTGAGTCAGGGTTCGGCTATGCCCATTTTTCATTTATATTTATAGCACTAAAACACTTTGTTCTTATATATAAGTAGATGACAATGAAAGTTTTGTTAGGAAAACTTCAAATATATCAGGTTGGGGAACAATCTGAGAGATAAAAGGAATATCCTGAGAATGTTATTGGAGGCAAAAAAGAAGTGTTTCAAGGAGGGAGAGGGTAGCGATGTTGGGTGCCACTGAGACATCGAGTAAGGCAGGAAAAGAGATTTAGCATCCTGATGGTCACTGGCAACCTTAACAGGGGTCAGGGATGGGTACAGAGCAGCGATTCTCAACTGGAGGCAGCTTTGCCCAGCAGGGGTCATTGGGCAACGTCTGAAGACATTTTTTGGTTGTCACAGCTGGTTGCAGTCCTTAGCAGATGCCACAAAGGGGACAGAAGGGGAGGGAATTTAGGGTGCTAGCAGCAGTACTATTGAGCAACACATCATAGAACCTTAGCTGGGCAAGGAGGGGCGTGAATAAGGCAGACAGGCGAGAAGACAAAGCACGAGTTAACAAACATACTATGTAGGATAAAATTTTATCCAAGGCAAAATACAGATAGGGCCAGTGACTCCAATCTATGTTACAAATATGCGAGCTAAGATAGGAGATGTCCCAGAGTAGGGCATGCAGAACAAAGCTTTATCATCAATAAATGTGTAATAAGGGTCCCTTTGTGGTGGGCATCTGAGTTCAACCAGAGCTCAGGGTGAATTTTACAATGTTGTAGGGGTAGGGTTGAAAAATAGGCTTCACTGAGGAAACTCAAGGGGTCAGCAACAAGAACAATCACAGGTCCTGTGACTCTCTCATTTTCCCGATAAAGAAGCATGCGGGAGCCTGGGCCACCTGACGGACACTCCGCCCAATACTCGAGGGAAGAGGCCCGCCTGCTGTTGCTCTCCTGTCTTAGAGGGCAGGCAGGGCAGCCCCCTTATTAGATCCCAGACAACGTGAATGGCAGGCGGTCTGGATGGCATGCTGTTTGTTTAGGGGACATGATTGTGAAAGCTGGCTGGCCAGCACCTGAGGACAGACAGCAGAGACCACAGGAAGTCGTGGTTCCTGCGAGGGGGTAAAATGACGCCATCAGTCTAACAGGAAGCTGAGTCCAAGTGTGGCTTCTCCCTCAACTGAAGGGTGATTCCTGGTTCCCAATGGCCCTTTGGTTTAGGAAATCGAGAATGAGCTCTTGGGGTTGCTTTCGGACAATCTTGCTTCTTATGCCATGAAAGTCTAGCTACCGTTCAATAAATAACATTTAGGATAGCTTGTTGTAAGTGTATTTCAACAGGCTTCTCTCGCTTTATTTCTTCACCATCCTGTGTGGTTTTAAGAGAAAAGAACAGAGAACACGGTTTCGAAGTGAAGGGGGGGTCTTAGGAAACAGACCGTAATGCTGTTGGCACTTGCCAACTAACAACTTGCAAGTGTAACTTACAGAGACTATTTCTAGATGTGGCTTCCGATACAGAAGCCAAAACAGCCTGTACATAAGCACCTAAATTTCAGAATGGCAGCATATGCCATGAGGGTTTTTTCCTTAGGATGGGAAAAAAGTAGAAAACAGAGAGGAGAGAGAAGAGAAAATGTCCAATAAAGACTTTCCCCTTGGTTGGTTCAGGGTTCTAGAGTAAGATAATAGGAAACCTATGGAGCTGCTGCTGGGAAAGATGAAGGCCAGGATTCCTATAACGCTGTGAAAAGCCATACAAAACAGAAAGTTGAATGTGGCAGAGAAAGCTATCGAGTAGTCCTTTTTTTTTTTTAATATGTTTTTATTGATTTTAGGCAGGAAGGGAGGAGAGACAGAAACATTGACCAGCTGCCTCCTGCATGCCCCTTGCTGAGGACCTGAGCCTGCAACCTGGGCGTGTGCCCTGAGCGGGAATGGAACAGAGGACATCCTGGTACCTGGGACGATGTTCGACCAATTGAGCCGCAGCAGCCGGGCGGGGTTTTATTTTTAAACGTACTCCAAAGCTACCCAAACATATGCAACACTGAAATGAATGGCAACTCCTCTTTCTGACAGAACGCAACAATAGGTGCTGTGTCCACTACCTGGGGTCCAAGTTCCCCCCGGGAACAAGGATCTGCCGCTTGACTGAAAGTGTTGTAGTTAAGGGTATTGTGACCGCGTTTCACCCATTCGGACTGAATCTTTACCTAGTGATGCCAACCTGGAAGGGATCCCAGGCCATCTCTGAAACTGTGCTGTTTTATTCTACAAAAAAATTAGTTGTACGGCCTCATCTGTCCCCCTTGTCTCTGTGTAATCCGTAACACCTGGCGGCCACGCCTGGAGATGAATTAACCCTAGAAACTAGTTCCCCTCTACTACCAGTATTTTCTCTGTAACCAAAGAAGCCATCCTTCGCCTTGAAAGAACATGTAACCTGTGCTCATGGAATAAACTTTCCAAAGTGCTGATTCATTCCGTGTAACCTTCAAGTTTCGCCGATTATCCACTAGGCTGCATCCACAATATTCAGACCCCGTATCGCTGCGTGAGCAGGAAAACGATTCCCACGGCCACTGTAAACTGAGAAGAGGGCTTTTTTTAAACCTCAGGCAATTAAAATAGATTGGCCTTTGCAGTCACACCCCTGACCTTCCTCTGAGTTCACTCGATCGGCAGTGACACACGTCAGTCAAGTGTTCTGGTAAATGGGGTTGTGCTGGTCACTAAGCTGAGAGTTGACAGAGCAAGTACCACTCCTAGATGATGCGCCATCCGAGTTTATTTCCCCACAATGCACTGTGCGATGCCCTGTGGCATAAATACCCACGCTGAGGATTAGCCAGAGTACCTGCGTTTTCAGTTCTGGCTTCGTATTACCGCTTGAACACCTACCCCCAGGAGGGAGACCCACTTAGCTGCTGAGAACTGAATAATGCCTGAGTCTATAGAGCTTTGAAACAAGAAAGCAACCAGTAATGACGCGGTAAGACTGTAGCCCTGTCTCAACATCATTTAAATACTGTAATTCAGCCACACTGAGTCAAAGGGCACAACGGCTCACTTTAGCACTATTTCCAGAACGCCTCCATAGTCCTACTTCACAGTAAGTTAGGTCCAAAACTACACGAGAGTTACTGAGTTTGATGCAGTATCTCTTGGGGAAAGGAGAGGGGAGAACCGTTGTTGTTTGTCTCCCAAGATGTTCCATGAAGGGCTTGCTACACACCAGGCCAGCACCTCCAGTTCCAGGGCCTGGGGATCAAGGGGGAAAGATACACTTTCCCCTGGAGGAGCTCAGAGTCCGGTAGGAGAGGCAGACCTGCAACTGTTACTATCCTGTGACTGTTACTATCCTGTGACTGTTACTATCCTGTGACTGTTACTATCCTGTGGCTGTTACTATCCTGTGGCTGTTACTATCCTGTGGCTGTTACTATCCTGTGGCTGTTACTATCCTGTGGCTGTTACTATCCTGTGGCTGTTACTCTCCTGTGACTGTTGTCAGCGTATCTGATGCATCCTTCCACCTGGAAGGCTTTGTTTTGAGAGTGGTTTGTTTTCCACCATTTGGAGCTGGGTGAGACTCCCCCAAAGTCAGCTACCCAGTCAACTCCTGGCCATAACTGACTTAGAGCCCAGAAGGGGCTGAGTGACGCACAGACCCCGAGGAGAAGGCCTTTCCCTGACTCTGTCCCTAACAGCGCTCCTTCCCTGCACAAACTCCTGGCTGCGTTCCCGGAGGCGGTGGCTCGCCTGGTTGCTAAACTTCGGAAGGAGAACTGGGTGCGCTTGGCTCCCCGTCCTTCCTCCTGGGAGTCACCCTGCGCTAACCTGACTTCCCCGGTCCTGTGCCGGGGAGGCCGGTGGGCCCGGGCTTGAGGTTCAGCAAGCTCGCCGGGCGGGCAGGTCCAAGGTGGCCTGTCCAGCCGGACTTTCTTGGGGGCGGGGCGGGCAAGTTTGTTCGCTGCGTGTTCTGGGTGCGACTCATCACCCCGCCTGGAGACGGGAAGCCCTGAGGGGTCGAGAAGCCTCTCTCCGGGCGGTCAGCGGGGCCAGGTTCCCAACTTCTGGCCTCCAGTGTGCGCAGCTGAGGCAGCAGCCATCCTCGATCTCACGCGACTTTGCACCTTCGGGGCAGCCCCGTGGACACGGGTGGGCGCGGCCCGGGTGGCTGTGACCTGGCCGCCCCGCCCCGCCCCCTCGCGAGGTGGCCCCGGGTGGCACTAGAGGCGCCGGGGTGCGTGCGCGGGGCTGCACCAGGCCCCGCGTTTGAGACTCGGGGGAACCAAGGCTCAGACGCCTTAGGCCAGGGACACTTAGGCCACGAGAAACATAAAGATAAAAACCAAAACGAAGGCACAAAACACCTGGTGGGCCCGGCCCAGGAAGCCGGGTCGCCTGCCCCCTCCCCCGGTGCACCAGGCGACCGTGCCGCGGGCGGCCCGGGCTGGCTCCGCCGCGCTCAGCAGCTCGCGGGCCGCGACCCGAGGACACCGGGCGGCCCCGCACCTGCCCCGCGGGGACGGAAGAGCCGCAGCCCGGCTGGGCCTGCACCACGCTCTCGCGAGACTAGCGGCGCGGCGCCCCCGGAAGTGGGCGAGAAAAAGCTGTCCGCCGCCACCGGGGGCGCGGTTCTCAGAGGTCCCGGGGCTCGAGGGTCCCCGCGGGGACCAGCGCGAGGCGGAGTCCCGGTGGGGGGAAGCTCTAGGCCACGCCCACAGGGCCGGGCCACGCCCACCGAGCCTGGTCACGCCCACGACGGCCTGCTCCCCGCCCCCGCCCTCCCCGCGCCCTCCCCGCCCGCAGCCCCGGGGCGCCGGGCCCCGCAGCGCCCCAGGAGCCGCACGTCCAGCCCGCTCGGAGTAAGCGCGGGGCGGGCGGCGCGGGGGGGAAGCCGCTTTCTATCTATAGCCCGGCCGCGCGTCCCATGTCCGGCGCCGCTATTCCGGGGCAGCAACTGCCGCCCGGGCCCCCCGCCCCCACTGGCGGCGCGACCCGGGCCGGGGAGCGGGCGCGCCCCACCTGTTCCCCGGACGGGCCTCGCGGCCGCAGACGCGCCGCCCGGAGCCGCCGAGCCCGGGCCTGGGGCTCCGCCGCCCGCCCGCTTCCAAAGCGCGTTGCCCTGGGCTTTGCTTTTTAGGGGGGGCTTGTTTTTTAATCGTAAGAATCTATAAAACTATTTTTGCTTCGGTCGTCTGTGTTTCTGGAGCGCAAAGCCCTCTGTCACTGGCCTCCCCTGGCCTGGGCGGCCCCCCGTTGCTCCGCTAGGGTGACAATAGCTCAGGACATGTAAGTGCGGCCGCCGGGCCGGGCAGGGGGGCGGCTGTTCTTTATCCTGACTTTCCTCGGGCGCGTTTCTTCCAGGGGTCACCCGCCCGAGCCCGGAGCTCTTTTCATTCTGCTGGGAGACCTCAGATCCCGTAGACGCCAAAATGGGGCACAGTAAGCAGGTCAGGATTTTACTGCTGAACGAAATGGAGAAGCTGGAGAAGACCCTCTTCAGGCTTGAGCAAGGTCAGTCGCAGTGGCTGGGTCAGCTCCGCGTCTTTAGGATCTTTTAATTCGTTGTCATACTACGTGTGTTTTTTAACTTTAAGACGGGTATCGTTTCCAAGGGCCCTTCGAAACTTGATTTCTGCACAGGCCGGGCTGGGTTCTAAGAGGATCAGTCATGAAAGCTGATTTCAGTTGAGAATATTTTGTATCAGTCGCGTTGAAACAGGGATTAAACGGTCCATTTTTCTTTGCATGCTGACTCCCGCTTCACACAGGAGTTGGTAAATTGGTTTATATGTCATTTTAATTTGGCTACAGCTGCAGTGTTGCTTATTTATAGCTCCTACTCTTTTCCTTTATTGGAATTTTGAATTCGTAAAATAGATCACAGCAAGAAAGCAAACTGTTATTTATGTTTATCAAAAGCCTCTCAAATGTGGAAAAGGTAAAAGCTGAAAATATTTTTTTGCCAAATAAAAAGTGAAATAACTGATAGGATCATGTTGAATTGTATTTGAGCCTTTTAAAAGATCCAGTTTTATTTCCATAAGGCCGACTCAGTAGCTGTTTTATTTTCCTAGACTTTTTAATTTTTTTCAGCGTCGAAAAGCATTTCACCCTTACTTCTGTCAATGTAGTTTGGGAAGCAGAAGTTTCATGTATGGGAAATAAAATGCGACCCCTTTTATTTACCAAATGGATGTTGTTACTGGTAAACATTTTGAAGGAATCTTGCCCCCAATATCTTGAGTTAAATTTTTGAAAAACTGTCAACCATCGAATGCGTTCCCTCCACACCAAGCCTTCACCTTCCTTTTTGGCTGTTAAAATCACCAAGCACTCCATTTTCGGCTGCCTGACTGCACTTTTCTGGCTTTGATTTTCTCCTGCCTCGAGTGCTCTTTTCCTCTTGGTGGTGTCTCTTGCTGTGCTCTTTTCTCCCACATTTCTCTTAGTTATACATACGTACTGGCAAGGAGTCCTTTTTCATTTTTCTGTTCTCCTGCCCTCGAAGAGTTATCCATCCTCATGCTCTCGCTGTGCCCTCCACATCCGTGACTCCCTTTGGAAGATGGGCCTTCCCCGGGCGAGAGTGTGTCTCGTTGTTCCCCGTGATTGGTGCCCTACATTTTTGCAGTTCCCTTGTTAATCGCCTCCCCCCGGGGCCTTTTCTCATGCTGGTTCCTACACTTCCACTCACTGAGATCCCTTTCCCGTCACTCTGTGTGCTCCCTACCTCCCAGCCCTCAGCTGGAGCCCCACCTCCTCCGGGAAGTCTGCACGGTTTCCTACCGTTCTCTGTGATTTCTGGTTACACGGTGGGGCTGAACCGCGAGGCAGTGTCTAAAAGCTTGTTATTCTTGGAGTGTCGGACTAGAGTCGACGATCTGACAGTACTACAGACCCCACGGACAACAGTTAATGAGTCTCTGCGGATCGACTGCCGAACCGTTTTTCAAGCGAGCAAAAACTGTAAATCCAGCCAAGCTACTTGCAGAGGGGACTGGGGAGGTTTATAAACTAAGAGCCATGTGGTTGACTCTTAGTCTAGTTAAAACCAGTAAATTCATCCCAGTGGTATAAATGGGAACATAGCCAGTGTTTTTGTGCTATACGGATGTGATCATAGTGTTTTACAAGGTCGTCGTAACGTGGAAAGTGAAGAGAAGGGGCACCGGGCACCGGAAATCACTGAGAAAACATGCCCGGGGAAGGAGGGGGGTTTAACTCCACCAGAGGAGAGAAAGGGGGGGCAGAGTGTGAGACGTTTTCACAGTGTTAGGACTCGGCAACCAGTTAAGTACGGGAGAAAAAAGCAAAGCTGGCAATTTTTGGTTCCTTCATGTTTAACCGGTTACCAAGCCTTTCTTCACTTTTTCTTTCCTTTTCGCTTTTCCCTGAAAAAGGGTTCCTCCTCATTGATAAGGCTAATATCTCTGTAGATTCCTCTAATTCAACAAGTCCAAGACCAAGCAACTGTCTTTTCTGGCCGGATCAGAGCCTTTCCCTGTTTTTCTGTCTCACTTAGTGGCAGAGCAGTGAACAGAATCCGTGTTCCCCACACCTGGACTCCCTCCATCCCTCACACAGGTCGGTCAAAGTTCGGTTTTTAGTTTTTGTGAAGAAACTATTTATAAAGGTTCCTCGGTTCGGAGCTCGAGTCTGTGTAAGCGGAGTGGAGGGAACGCGGTGGAAAACTTAGCTGACAACGGGAGTTGCATCGGTCATCCTGCCAGCTGCCCGCAGGAGGGGCCCTGGTGTGCGGAACAGGACGAGCACACCGTGTGCTGCTGGGGCCCAAGCTAATTTTAGCAAACCCTGCGACTCGTCATGGAATCCGACATACCCTGAGTATTCCAGTGCTTCATTTACTGTACGGAAGAATTTCGGTTTCAGGAGCTGGGATTGGAGCCTGCGGAGTGGCTCTGTACCCTTGGGGAATGTCCTGATCTGTCGGGACATAGAAAGAAACTCGAGGATTCATCTTTCTTTTCTTCCGTCTTTTTCCTTTCTCTCTCTCCCCCTGTCTACCTATCTATATTTATTTTTTAAAAGTAACTCAAGCCCTGGCCAGCGTGGCTGGGTTGGTCGGATCATCGTCCTGTGCACCCAAAGGTTGCGGGTTCGATCCCCAGTCGGGGCACATACAGGAGGCAGCTGATGGAAGGTTCTCTCTCAGATCAGTGTTTCTCCCTTTCTCTCCTTTCCTTTCTCAAATCAATAAAAACGTATCCTCAGGTGAGGATTGACGTGAAAAGTAATTCCATTTTGCTGGTACTTGAGCTGACGATGGTAATTTCAGTTTGTGTGTCAGGAGGCCGTAGGTCTGGAAGTGGCTCAGGCTCTCACCGTCACTGGTGCGCTTGCCGTGTGTTGCCACAGATTAATTATACTTTACCCGAGCCGGGTACTATCCCGAGCCGAGGCGTTGTACTATCCTAAGTGGTAGAGTCTTTTTGTAAAGATACAAAAGGTTGCGTCGTGAGGGCGACGAATTGTGCAAGTTACGGTAGAAGAGCTCCTTCCGTTTGGGCTTGGGTATCTCTGCGTGGTGTTTTTTCAAATCTGGGGCCATTAAACCAAGTTCCAAAATAAACAGAACTTGGAGTCTTTAAATTACTTTATCACAAGATGTTTAAAATGAATGAAATGTATTTAATCACACTCCTTTCACAGACCGATATGGTCCATATTAAATTTTAGTGAGAGTTAAAAGATTATTCCATCCGTTAATAAATAAAATTAGTTATGAAAATAGTGTTTATCTTATTTACATCTTACCCCTATTTTGGTGTTTTATAATTTACACAATCTATTCAAGCATCGGGCATTACATTGCATGAAAAACTAAATATGCACATTTGGAGAATGCTTTCCTGAATATAGACCACTGGTCCAAATGCCGCTTTAGAGTATTTGGATGTCTTGACCTTTGTACCCCGAATCCTTGTGTAATTATAAAAACAATATTTGCATAAACTGAGTGGGGACAGGTTGTTTAAATATGCTCAGGCCGCTCACCTTGTACCTGTTCGGAACGACACGGTTTCCTCTGTGACGGATTTAGTCGTTCTTGCAGGGATGTAGATATTTCACGGCCACCGAGCATGGAAACCTTAGATTTTAATTCTTCAGACAATCATTTCTCAGTCTTTGACTTCCTAAGTGTAGTGTGGACACTGAACTGCGAGGAGTGGGGGTGCAGGCGGGGGCTTGCTGGAGCCATTCGAGGGGCTCTGAGAGCCGAGGGTGCCTGTTCCCCATTCAGTGATGTCCTGGTAGCTTGAGCTGGGCCGTGGCCAGACTGGTTGCACCTGGCGGTCAGCGAACTGCAAACCGGAGCTCCTGGTCACCCAGCCCCGCTCCCCACCCAGCCACCTACTGACCCCTTGTTCCCACTCCTTGGGATTGGAGCAGAAATCAGCCGGCCCCGGGGGCTCAGAGGCCCCTAGAACTCCTGCTAGACCCTGGCTTCTGCCTCCCTAGAGGTGGGCTCCTCTCAGGAGACTGGCTCCCTCCAGACGGCGAGAGAGCTGTCCCGTGACGCCTCCGTGTTTTACAGACGGTCACATACTCTAACCCCACAGAGAAACTCGCTTCTCTGTTGCAGTTTAAAAAATACTAGCCAAGGCCTCTGGTGACATGGCCGGTGCTGGGCAGCCAGTTCCGGGTGGGGGTGGGAGCCAGAAGGGGCCAGGGGAAGTGGGCGGGACAGGAGAGAGCACACAGTTATACCATGTGTACTGTATGTTAAAATACAAAACCCAGCCGAACCGGAGGCAGAGTAGTTCCCCAGACGGCATTGCGTATGTGGAGTTTTGTTAAACGTAGCTGGGAGGTCATAGCTCTTGTGATACCTTAACTGAAACATCAGTTTTGTTAATGAGGTCGTTTAAGTCCCACAATGAAAGTCTATGAAAATGTGCTTTTTGTTCAGGGTTTGAACTGCAGTTTCGGTTGGGCCCGACGCTACAGGGAAAAGCAGTTACCGTGCATACAAATTACCCGCTTCCCGGGCAAACATTTCATCGAGAAAAATTCCGCTCCCTGCAATGGGAACACCCATCGGGAAGAGAAGACGATTCTGATAAGCACTGTGCCCTTCACCTTCAACAGGCCGGGTCCTTTCAGTACCACTTCCTTCAGGGGTAAGCCCCCGCTCAGGTGTGAAGAGGGAACTTACTTTAGAATATCGTTTAAGGTAATCCAGTTTGTGACAAGTTACCATATCAGCCAGGGCGATGCAGCTGTTACAGGAATATCCTGAGATGTTAAACAGAATGCGGTTCGAGGAGGTGATTGGAGGGCTCATTCTAGATTCAAAGTATTTTTTTTTATAATTTTTTTAAATTATGTTTTTATTCATTTTAGAGAGAGAGAAAGGAGAGGGAGGGAGAGATAGAAACGGCGATGAGAAGAGTCATTGATGGGCCGCCTTCTGCACGCCCCTAGTGGGGATGGAGCCCGCACCCCAGCATGTGCCCCGACGGGGAGTCGAACCGCCGACCTCTCGGCGCACAGGATGACGCCCCGCCAACTGAGCCACACCGGCCGGGCATTATTATTATTTTTTAAACAACAGCTTAAATACTGTAGTCTTTCCACGCAACCTGATTCTAGGATGCTGCATATTTGGGAGCCCTTGTTCCTACCGAGGGATTTTAGCGCGCTTATTTTTTCTTAAAGCGCCATTAGTGGGCATCATGTGTTATGTTACTATGAAAAGGTTGGAAAGGGAGACAATGTGCTTTTTTTGTTGCATTTTGTTACAACTTTTTCAGTGATTTCATGTGCTTAGAAATGTAGCTGAGAATGAGCCAGGCTGCTAGGGGAGGGTGTTTCCCTGTCGCTGATGGAGAGGCTTTTGCTTTGTGTTCTTTCCTTAGGAATGAGAAGAGCGGTGAGGGTTACATAGTTGTGGATCCCATTTTACGTGTGGGCGCTGATGACCAGGTGTTGCCCTTGGACTGCGTTACTCTCCAGACCTTTTTAGCCAAGTGTCTGGGGCCCTTTGACGAATGGGAAAGCCGGCTTCGGGTTGCCAAAGAGTCAGGTAATGTCAACTTCCTTTCTTTTCTCCTTTTAAAAGAGAAACGTCATTTTATTGTTCATGATACAGATTTCAAAGGCTTTGGTTCTCCTTTTAACTTTGTTTCTTAGTATATTTAGTAATATGAAGAGATGGAACTATATGAAATTGTTGATACCTGACCATATTTAACCTAGAAAAATGACAGATTATAGATATGGTTCAACTTAAATGAAGTACAAAGTAAGATCATTATTGTTTCTAAGACTTTACTTTGACATATAAAGATTAGCAGTACACTATTAAAGTGTGTTGGAAAATGTATTACCGTTATATATAACTTTAATTCAACAAGTACTGTCTTCCGTGTGGAAGGCACGCTTGGAAGGCTGCCATACATACCAAGAGTAAAATGAAACTTAAGTTGTATTTTAAGCTTCAATAAAGGGTCACATTAATTTTCTACTTTCAAGCTGAATATGGTGTGAAGAAATAAATGAGAGGTTCAAAGTCATAACCAAAACAGAATACAAGTATTGTGGAACATTGAAAGCAAGAGAAAGACATGCTTATAAAGACATGCTATATACTTGCATGGCATGTATTTTCTCCTTGCAAATGTATCCATTCAACAAATATACATTGAACCTTTAATAGACACTGGACACTGTGTGTGATTTTTTTTTCAAATACATCATCTCATTATCTCTGTCTTGTGTATGAAGACACTGATGTCCTGGAAGATTTAGGGGGACGTGCTTGAAGTCACCTGTGGTACGGCTCGAGCCTGAACCAAGTCTTTGACTCCTCTCTAGCACCACAGTTGCCTTCCTGTTTAGAATTAGTTAAGGAAGTTGTATTTTGCCTAGTTTTAGGTGTTGTGTTTGATTTTAACAGTGATTTTTGTTCATTTTCTTGCATTGCAGGTTACAACATGATTCACTTTACCCCCTTGCAGGCCCTCGGGCAGTCGCGGTCATGCTACTCCCTTGCAGACCAGCTGGCATTAAATCCTGACTTTTCAAGACCTAATAAAAAGTATACCTGGGATGACGTTGGGCAGCTGGTGGAAAAACTAAAAAAGGAATGGAATATTCTTTGTATTACCGATGTTGTCTACAATCACACTGGTATGAGCTTTGTGAACTGCCATTTTGACAAAAATATTATATTCCAATTTTTTCATTCCTTGAAGTTTCATATAACATTGGAAACACAAATGATGCTTAGGTGCCCTTCAATTTAAAAATCACCTTATGTAATATCACTTTTTTCTTTGAAAGAAAACTAAAGTGTTCGTTGAATATGTTATCAGTATGTAAGTATTTGCATGTAAATCAAGGAAGGGGGATTTTGTCAATCAAGGAGGGACTGATAGGAATGGTGAATGTTGCAGAGGTTGGAACAGTAGAGATGAGATCGTGACACTAAGTTTCATGGTGGTTACAACGGTGTTAGTAAACCAGTGTTGCATCCTATCTGCTGTCAATTAAAGATTCCTGCAACAGAAGGACAGTGGGTGGTGAAGCGGGTGATGGGACACCATGACCCAAATGCTTTTTCATAGGACAATATCATTATAAAATACTGACGTCTAATACATAAGAAAACGAGCCGTCGATGGTGACTTTTGATTTCACCTTTAAACTTAACGTACGTACTAACTTCAGTTTGCTGCAAGACCACTCCCCTTATGTTTCCTTCTTCTTGAAGCTGCGAATAGTAAATGGATCCAGAAACATCCAGAAAGTGCCTATAACCTCGTGAATTCTCCGCACCTGAAACCCGCCTGGGTCCTAGACCGAGCCCTGTGGCACCTCTCCTGCGACGTGGCAGACGGGAAATACAAGGAGAAAGGGGTGCCCGCTCTGATCGAAAACGACCACCAGATGCATGTCAGTATGTATAGAGGACGACCACACTAGCACACGATAACACGCTAGCACACAGTAACACGCTAGCACACGGTAACACACTAGCACATGGTAACACGCCAGCACACGGTAACACGCCAGCACACGGTAACACGCTAACACACGATAACCACACTTCTCAAGTACAGATTAAATGCGTGGTTGAAAGTTATTTACAATCTGCCTTTTGATTTGCAAAATAATATTTTAGTACAGAGATTTAAAAATATAAACCTATGTTTTAACTATTGAAATTTTCAGTGCATTCGGAAAATAATTTGGGAGGATGTTTTCCCAAAGATTCAGCTCTGGGAATTTTTCCAAGTGGACACCGACAAAGCGGTTGAGCAGTTTCGAGGACTCCTCACAGCAGGTAAAGGGGGTGCACAAGGAATTTAATGTTACTCTTCCTTTCTCTTGGTTAACCCGTTATGAAGTTTGTCATTATGTGACGCTTGTGTTGTGTTGATACTATATAACTGCTTTTGAAGCTCCCTGATAGTTAGCAGAGACAATGGGAGGGCAGGTCATAACATAGAACCTAATAATTTCCCTTGGGGACTGTTTCTTTCTCTTGGTTCCTTAGTACAGTGCTCAGAATACAGTAACAAGATTTTGAGAATCTGTATTCTATCTTGTTTTGTTTGTGCTTTTATAAGCCATTTCTACGTCTCTTTAGAACAAGCCAGGGGAAGCCATCGGGCATAACACCGGATTAATTAGGAGCATGTTGCAGAAAAGGAATGAAAATTCACCCCACAGGACATTTACTTACTTTTACAATTTTTTATGCTTGTTAGTGAAAAAGAAAAAGTATAAACACAAGCCTGTGTGCTTCTTTCAGGGGCTGCAGAGAAAGGTTGCACTGGGACGTGCTGTGGAGTAGAGAGCAGCCTTTGGGACAGAGAGCCCCTGGGGTTAGCGTTTGGTGTAGAGCATGGAAAAAATTCATACCAACCTCCTCATTGCCCTAAAAAACGTCCAGGATGAGTGCGTCCCGACTGAGGCCGGGCGGGCCTGGGCTGGCCCGGGCGTCCCTGCGTTTCTCCCTCAGGGCTCCTCCCTCTCGGTGTCTCTCCCCCCCCCCCCCCCCGTGGGTGTGCTGGGTGGGGTGCAGGAGGGTGGGCAGGGGGCAGGAAGGATGCTTGTGAAATAAACATTTGTTCTACTTTCTGTGAACAAATTACAAACTTAAAATTTGGAACCAGTAACATTTACCGCCGCCGGTGGATGTTTGCCTCTGCGACACCACCTTTCCTTCCTTTCAGGGGGCAGGAAAGTGCCGGCCACGCCCGATCCCCAGCGACACCTGGGGATCGTCCAGGACCCCGAGTACCGGCGGCTTGGCTGCTCCGTGGACATGAGCATCGCCCTGGCCACCTTCGTCCCGCACGAGTACGTTCATGTTCGGGGAATAAAGAATGACACCACTTCGAAGCCTTCAGGGCTGGTGTTATTTTCATACCGTTTATTAAGCGTTTGAATAGCAATGAAGTCAAGTCATTCACCCTGACTCCACTGCCGCCGGTGCCGGCGTCTCCCCCGCTCCGTGTGCTGGTCCTGGCTCCCGCACGTGGGTGTAAAACTGTTTACAGTCACAAGACTTCAGCTGTAACTCAGATCCTGATGAATATATTTAAAGAATCGATGACCCTTGTTAGAAAGTTTTTTTTCATTTCATTAAAAAAATTTTTTATTTTAATTTTTTATTTTTCAATTTCAGTTGATATACAATATTACATTAGCTTCAGCTGTACAGCCCTCTGATTAGACATTTATATAACTTACTAAGTGATCAACCCGATAAATCTAGTTAGTGCCCACCCGGCACATACATAGTTATTACGATATTATTGACTATATTCCCTGTGCTGTGCTTTACATCCCCGTGATAATTCCGTGTCTACCAATCTATACTTCTTAAATCCCTTCGTGTTTCTCACTCATCCCCTAGAAAGTTTTTAAAGGTAGAATTTGTAAATATCAAGCATTAAATAATAGTTTGTGTTGCTGTGTCTGCTCTAGCAACGGGCCAGCCGCGGTTGAGGAATGCTGCAACTGGTTCCGAAAGAGAATTGAGGAATTAAATTCAGAGAAACGTCAGCTTGTGAACTCTCATCAGGAACAGGTCTTACCTACCTTTCAACGGCTGTTTTCCCCTGAATCTTAATACTGCCTATTGTTGTTATTGACATAATTTAATGTTTTTTAGGCAGTTAATTGCATTTTGGGAAATGTGTTTTATGAACGACTGGCTGGCCATGGTCCCAAACTAGGACCTGTCACTAGGAAAGACCCTCTGGTTACCAGGTATTCCATTTCTGTTTTCTCATTAAAGGTTAAACATTGTATTTAGCTTTTCAAATTAGCCTAAGTGTTTCCTTTAATGTGTGACTTGCAGTGCATCTCTTAAAGGGAAGTAGAAGTTCTGATTTGGTAACTAGGCTTGCTACTGGTTAATTTTGTTAGGCAGATCTTTAGTTAGAGAGACTGCCATCCGGGTGAACCACTCTATAATTGTTTACATCACTGTCTCTGGAGGACTGAATACTTAGCGATAATTTCAGTGTCGACCAGTTGTGTGTTATAATGCTACCTCTCCATTCCTCAGATTGTGCTGAATTTACTCAAAAAGTCTACTGACGATTTTTGCCCTGTATTGAAATTTCTTTCCTATGAGTGGGGTCAGACTTGTCTTACTCTGTCCACTGGGGAGGGAATTTAACTTTGACGGCGCTCGCAGGCTCTCTCCGGAGAGTTTCTCTGCATGCATTGAATAAGTGATTGTGTCTCCACAGGTATTTTACTTTCCCGTTTGAAGAAATGACCCTCCCCGAAGAAGAATCTGTGATTCATCTCCCAAATAAAGCGTGTTTTCTGATGGCGCATAACGGATGGGTCATGGGGGACGATCCCCTCCGAAACTTCGCTGAGCCCGGTACCTGCGTCATTTCTGTTATTTCTGTGTGGACAGGGAAACAAAGTTCACGGCAGCTGGAAAATATAAACCACTTAATTCAGGTTTTTCCCCACTAGTCTAGTGCTTTGTGTTTCTTTTATATGTTTGTATTGACTTTCGAGAGAGGGAGAGGGAAAGAGAGATAGAAACATCGATGAGAGAGAAACGTAGGTCGGCCGCCTCCCGCACGCCCCTGCTGGGGATCGAGCCCGGAACCCAGGAATCGAACTGGGCCTCCGGGTGCAGGGCAGCTCAGCCGCTGAGCCACCCCGGCCGGCCAGCTGGTGGTTTTTAACCTGTTTCTTCGCAGAGGTACCAGAGGCGCATACAGGTTGAGAGAAAAGACTCACAAAAGGAGGGAGTTCCTCTCCCCTCCCGCCCTCCCCGCCCCTCCGCTCCTCCCGCAGAACGGTTTTCATAGATCTGGTTTTCCCTGTGGTTGGGCATAAGATTGTATTTTTGCAAAAATTTATTCTTTTTTTCAATGTTTCAGAACTAGTTATCTGTTTTAATGACAATTTAATTTAAAAATCTCATTTTTTTAAAAAAAGAATGTAACTCTGGGATTAAGTATCTCTACCCTCTCCTTTCTGGTCACTTAAATGGAAAAAAAAAAAAAAGCATTCTACTCTGTGTCATGGATTTAATGTCACCTGTTGCTGAAAATGGGTGGGAATTGGGGATGGAGCTTTGTATGTTTTGTGGAACTATAGCTTTAAAGGGCCAATGATACCGCTATTACTGTTTTCTTTAAGAAGCAACTTGAATTTGTGACATGAAGCACGTATTTTTAGAAGCGACTACGAGCTAGAATTTTTGCAAAACAGATGAGATATAGGTTAATACTAATTTTTAAACACTTTATCCCAAACCATTTCAGATCTAATTTTAACCAGTCTGTATATGGCTTGTGGGAGAAACCGTCCATTTGATTTAAAGCCAACAGCGTGTCCTGGGAGTAGTTTTTCCCGTTTAATTTCTTGCGTCACTGAAAGCAGGCCCCTTCCTCGCCAGGCTCAGCCGTTTACCTCCGGAGGGAGCTCGTTTGCTGGGGAGACAGCGTGAAGCTGCGCTACGGGAACGGGCCCGAGGACTGCCCTTACCTCTGGGCCCACATGAGAAAGTACACGGAAATCACCGCCACCCATTTCCAGGGCGTGCGGCTGGACAACTGCCACTCCACGCCGCTGCACGTGGCCGAGGTACGGCGCCGGGCGCCCCTCGGGGAAGGACCCGCGCGTCCCCCCCGGTCCCCGAGAGCGGGCACGCACCTGCCCGCCGCCGCTGGGCCCGGCCGGTCCGCTGGCTGCGTTGCAGACAGTCCCGTCCGGTCCTTGCCGCATCTGCGTGCTCACAGGGTCTTTGTCAGTCACCGCCTCCTCCACGGCCTGGGCGTTGGAGGGACTAAGGCGACACGCAGGACAGGGCCTCGCCGGCTGCCGTGCTGGGCGTCGCATTTTTAACACGACGCTCGCGTCCTTCCTTTTCATCCTTTTTCCCGTTTGTGTCCCTATCGTCTTGGCAAAATCCTCACCCCCCTTTGCACTCTTTCCTTCTCTTTATATGTCCTCCTGCTTACTGTGCGTATCGGCCTGTTGCATTCGTTTTCCTTTGCGTGCGCACGACTACGCTGACTTGGAAATTCTCCTTGGATGACTCCGTCGGGTCCCGCTGCTTGGTGCCCTCCCGTCGCGTCCACGCCCGGTCTCGCCCCCTGATCCGTCCCTGACTCTGCTTGTTCCAGTACATGCTGGACGCTGCTAGGAAACTGCAGCCCAATTTGTATGTCGTGGCGGAACTGTTCACGGGAAGCGAGGACCTGGACAATATCTTCGTCACCAGGCTGGGCATCAGCTCCTTAATAAGAGGTAGGCGCGCTCCAGCGAATCTCCCACCCCAAACTCTGGCTTTCGCTTAGGAGGATTAAAAGGCGTTTCATGGCTCTGTGTATAATGTTTATTAATTTTCAACACAGTTAATGTTCTTTTAAATGTTCTCCATAAGATTTCCTAATATAACTCAGTCTGGGTTTTTTTCCAGTAAAAATTTGCACCGGAGGGTAAAATATCTCATTTTAAATCGAAAGACCAGGGGGATGAGTTGATGACTCATGAACAAAACCATTTTTTTTGCTGTTGAAAATACACAAATCTGTTTTTCATCTTGACTACCTAGATGTACAATATAATCTTTGGATGTTTATCTAACCACCATCCTAATAAACAACACACGTTCACTTTCACCTGCATAAGCCATTTTCCTGGTTAAATTATAGACAGATTTTTTTTTTTGGTCACTTAAGCTAGTGGGTATTTGTTTAAATGTTGAAAGCAGTTTTATTTGTGATAATATTCAACCTGTTCTTGGACGTTAATAATGAAGATTAAAATATCCCGTGTGCTTTGCAGAGGCAATGAGTGCGCACAACAGTCACGAAGAGGGCAGGCTAGTTTACCGCTACGGCGGCGAGCCCGTCGGGTCCTTCGTTCAGCCCTGTCTGAGGCCTCTGATGCCGGCCATCGCCCATGCCCTGTTCATGGACGTCACCCACGACAACGAGTGTCCCATCGTGGTAAGCGTCCAGTCTCGTCTTGTATCTACTTGTTTTGCTACATGTTTTGATACTTAGTTCTCTGATATTTAGTGACAGTAATACCCACAGACTTCAGAATAGTGAGTTACATTTATAAGTGATCGTGGAGTGTAGTTTGGAATGTTTTGTGATTTGTTCTAAAGCAAAGTGATGTATCTTACAGAATATATCTCTGATGTGCCTTATAGAATGTGTCTCTGATGTGCCTTATAGGATGTGTGTCTGACCTTATAGAACGTATCTCTGACCTTATAGGATGTATCTCTGATGTGCCTTATAGGATGTATCTCTGACCTTATAGAACGTATCTCTGACCTTATAGGATGTATCTCTGATGTGCCTTATAGGATGTGTGTCTGACCTTATAGAACGTATCTCTGACCTTATAGGATGTATCTCTGATGTGCCTTATAGGATGTATCTCTGACCTTATAGAACGTATCTCTGACCTTATAGGATGTATCTCTGATGTACCTTATAGAATGTATCTCTGACCTTATAGGATGTATCTCTGATGTGCCTTATAGGATGTATCTCTGACCTTATAGGATGTATCTCTGATGTGCCTTATAGGATGTATCTCTGACCTTATAGAACGTATCTCTGACCTTATAGGATGTATCTCTGATGTGCCTTATAGGATGTATCTCTGACCTTATAGAACGTATCTCTGACCTTATAGAATGTATCTCTGATGTGCCTTATAGGATGTATCTCTGACCTTATAGAATGTATCTCTGACCTTATAGGATGTATCTCTGATGTGCCTTATAGAATGTATCTCTGATGTGCCTTATAGAATGTATCTCTGATGTGCCTTATAGAATGTATCTCTGATGTACTTTATAGAACCTATCTCTGTAATTATTCTTTTACTCCATGCTGCTGTTGGCCGGCACTGTGCACTGGAAGGAAAAGTAACTTTGGGTTTTGTTTGTTTTCCAGCACAGATCCGCCTATGACGCCCTCCCAAGCTCCACGATTGTCTCCATGGCGTGCTGTGCGAGTGGCAGTACCAGGGGCTATGATGAATTAGTACCCCATCAGGTTGGTTTACATGCTTTTTTTTTTTTTTAATGTTTTTATTGGTTTCAGAGAGAGGGAGAGATAGAAATATCGATGAGAGAGAAACATCGATCGGCTGCCTCCTGCCCACCCCTCCTTGGAATCAAGTCTGGAACCCAGGCATGTGCCTGGACCAGGAATTGAACCAGCGACCTCCTGGTGCGCGGGACGGGGCTCAGTCGCTGAGCCGAGCCACCCCAGCCGGGCTGCGTGCTGTCTTTTAAAATCCACGTGGCCAGCAGCTTTGAGCATTTTCACCCAAAATTCTCGCTGCAGTGAAAGTGTACACACTTTCTAAGTCTTCGCTCTGTCCAGATTTCAGTGGTTTCTGAAGAACGGTTGTACACGAAGTGGAACCCCGGAGCATCGCCGTCGAACACAGGCGACGTCAATCTCCAAAGTGGAATCATCGCGGCCAGGCGCGCAGTCAACAGGCTCCACCGCGAGCTCGGGGCCAGCGGCTTTATCCAGGCGAGAAGCTGACTCTCCCGAGTCCCTTCCGAGGGTCGGTGTCAGAGTCTCTCCGGGTGGAGCGCTGACGGGCTTGCTCTGTCTGTCCCTCAGGTGTACGTGGATCAGGTGGACCAGGACATCGTGGCGGTGACGAGACACTCCCCTAGCAGCCACCAGTCAATCGTGGCTGTGTCGAGAACCGCTTTCCGGAACCCCAAGACCTCATTCTACAGCAAGGAAGTGCCCCAAATGTGCATCCCCGGTAACGCAGTCTGAAACCGTGTCTGTGGCCGTGTGCTGCTGCGTTAGCGTGTACTGCGCGATGTTAAGTTGCTGTCGTATAGCATGTGCACTAAAACACAGTGCACGTGGGGATGTGGTCGAGAAGAAGAATTAGAAATCTTGGTCCCCTATATTTTCACTGCGCGGAACAAAACCCAGACAGAAACGTTCTCAAGCGTTAGCAGCTTCTGAGTTGTGCAGTTTTGTTTTTCAACCCCTTTAGCAATTCCTAATTTCAGATGGTTTACTATGAAATTCTGTTAACATTTTTATGTGTTCCTAGGTAAGGTAGAAGAAGTAGTTCTTGAAGCTAGGACCGTGGAAAGAAACACAAAACCTTACAAGCGGGATGAAAGTTCAATCAACGGGATGCCCAATATCACAGTAGAGATGAGAGAACACATTCAGGTATTCGGTGCTCGCTGTACTACTGAAGGTTTAACATTTCAAGGACATTCTAATTATTCACTGAATGGTCTTCTCTCTTTTCAAGCTTAACGAAAGTAAAATTGTTAAACAAGCTGGAATTACCACAAAGGGGCCCAATGAATATATTCAAGAGATAGAATTTGAAAACTTGTCTCCAGGAAGCGTTATTGTATTCAGGTGCAGTAGCCTTCAAACCGTTGACTTGCCTTATACTGAAAATAGTTTACGTTAATTTTAAATAAACGACTCTTAGAAATTAACCCGTTTGCAATGTGTGTTTTCAGAGTCAGCCTTGACCCCCATGCCCAGGTCGCTGTTGGGATTCTGCGGAACCATCTCACACAGTTCAGTCCTCACTTTAAGTCTGGGAGCCTCGTGGTCGACAACTCAGACCCCATATTGAAAGTTCCTTTTGCCTCGTAAGTGCGCCTGGTTGCATGGAGATTTGCCTCCTCAATAACCGATGAGTGACCGGCAGTGACCGGATGCTGAGGAAGGCAGTGCTCAGGGCTCCTGTGTCCTCGCTACTCAGAGGGTGGCCCGAGGACCAGCGGCCTCAGCGTCGCCGACCGTCACCGTCCCCCGAGTGCCTGCTCGTTCGCGTCCCTCCCCCCACGTCCTTACCGATACTGAGTGTGTGTTACTATAACGTAGTGTTTTAGGAGCACAGAGTCTAGGACCAGGCTACCTGGGGTGAATCCAACTTCAGACTCTTACCAGCTGTAAGAAGTGGGGCTTCTAGTGAATACGGTTTCGCACTGGGCTGTTTCCTTGGTTTGGAAGAAGTGTTAGGTCGGGTGGACCTTTCCCCACGTTTTGCCCTTTAATTACTATTTATAACGTATACTGATTATAACGCATATCATAGCGACGAGTTCCTAAAGCACACGCTGCTAACGCGTTTTAGAGTTATGATTCAGGTTTTCTCCTTAATTTTTATTGACAGCGAGCGAAATGTCTCTTTATTTTTCAGCATTGCCTCCAAATTAACCCTGGCCGACCTGAACCAGGTGCTCTACCGATGCGAGTCGGAGGAACGGGAGGACGGGGGCGGGTGCTACGACATCCCCCGCTGGTCGCCGCTCAAGTACGCAGGCCTTCAAGGTAGGCGAGTGTAAGGAGAGGTAGGCATTTGGGGGGTTTTTTGAGAGTCTTATGGTGTCTTTTTAATAAGACTAGGAGGACGGGCTCAGAGCTGGACGGCTTGGGTTCGGATTTTGGCTGTGCTGCCTGCTCGGCCTCGGGCAGATAGCTTCTCTCGGCCCCAGCGTCTGCCCTCTAAGGTGTTAATATTGTCTAGGTGCAGGCTCTTCTGAGGGCTGAAAGGGGCGATTCGCTGAAATGACAGAATGTGCTCCGTGTGCGCGGGAATCCTCGTGCTCCCCTGTGAGGGTCCCGGGCGGACACGCCAGACGCCTCCCTCCCTCTGCCCCTCCGTTGAGCCCAAGCGTCTCTCACAGGGTTTCCCGAGCAGGCTCTGCTCTTAGCGCCACAGGTGACGCCCTTGGCCTCAGAGCCAGGCCTCTCACTCCCTTCATCTTGCCCGAGTAAGAATGAATCTGCCGCTTGTCAACACAGAGAGACGCGGCAGCTCCTTCCCGGGACGCCGCGGGGCCGAGAAGCCTGCTGTTCCTCTGAGTGTTAGAACGTCCGGTCCAAGGAGAACGGGCCGGTCGGAGGAGGCGGGGGTCTTGGGAAGCTCTGCACAGCTCCTGGGACAGGCGTCCCCTTCCCTGCGGCCTCGTAGCCGTGCATCCTTGTAGCCGTGCGGCCTCGTAGCCGTGCGTCCTCGTAGCCGTGTGTCCTCGTAGCCGTGCGTCCTCGTAGCCGTGTGTCCTCGTAGCCGTGCGGCCCCGTAGCCGTGCGGCCCTGTAGCCGTGCGGCCCCGTAGCCGTGTGTCCCCGTAGCTGGTTCAAGCCTGTGTTGCCACACTTACGCCCAAGCACGGCGACTGCCGCCGTGGACCACGCAGCCCCGCGCCTGCCTCGGCGTTCACCTCAAATCCTCAGACGCCAGCAGCAGCCAGGCTCTGGACCCCGTTGCCCTCGTGACATTTCTCTGAATTTCAGGGTTAATGTCCGTACTGGCCGAAATACGACCGAAGAACGACTTGGGGCACCCCTTCTGTGATAACTTGCGATCCGGGGATTGGATGATCGACTACGTGAGCAACCGGCTCATTTCCCGGTCGGGGGCCGTTGCCGAGGTGAGCGCAGCTGGACTGTCGTCCGGAGGAGCGAGGGCGGCCGAGAACTGCGTTATGTATAATACTTACCGCGTCTGCCAGCCCGAGACACTTCCCCTCCTTTTTCGTTGTCGCTCGGTTCTGCTAAGTGGTCATCTAGCGGGTGCTTCACGGCCTGGGCGCCGCAGGTTCGGGTTTGCCTGTGGGAGGCCGCGCCCGCAGACGCACCGGCTCACCCTAAGTCGCCTTTGACAGGTCGGTAGGTGGCTGCAGGCCATGTTCTTCTACCTGAAGCAGATCCCCCGCTACCTCATCCCCTGTTACTTCGACGCTGTGCTGATCGGCGTCTACACCACCCTGCTGGATGCGGCGTGGAAGCAGATGTCCAGGTACCCAGGGGCCGGGCCACAGCTTGGTGGGGCCGGGCGCAGGTCCGCCTGCACGCGCCCTGAGGGGACCCGCGCGTGCCCGCCGGTCGCGGGCGCGCGGAGCTGAGCGCGGCTGTAAGTGGACAGTAAGGTGCTCGCTTCTCGCACGGAACATACACGGCGTAGACATCGACAGCTGTCCACAAAGCCAAAGAAGCGCGTTGCCGGGAAATGCACATTGTTTTCCCCTATTTCCACTTAGTCCCTGACTTGGAATAAGCCCACAGCAGGCCCGGGACTTAAGCCAGAGAGACCAGCGGGCAAAGTGAAAGCAGTTAGAAAATCTACCCCACCTGAAAACGCCCTGCAGACGGTATTGCCCTTGCTGCCCACTGGCAGAGAGGGATTATCTGGGGAAAGAAACCACGTGAACCAGCACAGCTGCAGGGCTCCGGGGCGTGGGTGGGATGTGTGGTGACTGTGCGGACGGCCCGGGCGGCGCTGTGCCGGACACTGGAGGCCTGTGCAGGGCGTTTGCCGCAGTAAAATGCTTTTAAAATAAGCAAATAATAAAATGCTTGTCGTTCTACAAATAACACTTTGAACCCTGTCCCTTTACTGCAGCTTTGTCCAGAACGGTTCTACCTTCGTGAAGCACCTGTCCCTGGGCTCGGTCCAGCTGTGTGGGGTGGGGAGGTGCCCCTCCCTGCCCCGCCTCTCCCCGGCCCTGGAGGACGCCCCCTACAGGCTGAACGAGCTCACCAAGGAGAGGGAGCAGTGCTGCGTGACTCTGGCCGCAGGTGGGACGTGGCGGCGAGCAAGCGAGGACGTGTCCGTCCCAGTGTTATTCAGAGCTGTGGGGGGATGATTATTTTTTTTAAAAAAAACAACCTCATGACGTTGTCCAAGATTTTGCGTTCCTGCTGAGCAGCATTCCACCGATGGGCGCCCGTGGAAGTCACAGCTGTGCTTCCTGTAACCGCCACGGTGCCGCGGGCAGGGAGCGTTACGGGCGGTTTTTGCTGTGGCTGGTGAATCGTCGTCTTTGCATGTTTCTATGTTTTCAACTCTTGACGTTTTATATATTGTTTTTATCAGATTTGTTTTACTGCCTTTGTTCCGTTAGATGACACTTCTTTCCCGATTTTTAAAAGTCACCCAGCCCTGTCGTGGAAGGCCCTGCGCAAGCTGCAGGCGCCCCCTGAGAGCTGTTACGCGTCTAACCGCCTCGGGGGCTTTGGCTCCGTTACTTTCGCTCTTTCCCGCAAGGGCACTGGAGCCTGGGCCAGTTACAGTTTCTGCGCCAGATACACCCTGGTGACAAGACGGAGGGGCTTCCGTTACCTTGGGTCCCGTTTTCTGTTGAGGAGAGAAAGTCCCCCCTCAACGAGCCTGAAGGCAAAGCAACAGGACAGCGTGGGTTAACGTGGGGCCGTTGTGTTTCTCGCAGGCTTGCCTCACTTCTCCTCCGGCATTTTCCGCTGCTGGGGACGGGACACTTTCATCGCGCTCAGAGGCCTCCTGCTGATCACCGGGCGCTACCTGGAGGCCAGGTAGGGGGGCGCGGAGAGCGCCCGTCTCCATCGAAGGGCTCGCCCCTGCTCTTCAAACTTCCCTTCGCTTCCGCCTGTCCTCCACATTCGGGAGGGTGAGGGTTGGGTTTCCTTCAGGTGGGTTTTTTGTTGTTGTTTTTAAGAATTTTTTTTTAATATGTTTTTATTGATTATTTAGAGAGAGGAAGGGAGAGGGGGAGAGAGAAACGTCTGTGAGGGAGAAACAGAAACACCATCAGTCGGCTGCCTCCTGCGCGCCCCCTGCTGGGGATCCGCCCGCAGCGCAGGCTTGAGCCCGGCCGGGAATCGAACCCGATCGCCTGGATCCTAGGTCGACGCTCAACCGCTGAGCCGCCGGCCAGGCCGGGCTCGTTTTAGAAAGCCATGCTGCCCGCCTGACGCTTCCAAAGATAAAGTGTCTTTTACCGGTTTTTGAAAGTCAGTCATGTTTTTCTACATCAGCTTTATCAACATCAGCTTTACCCATTTACCTTCTTACACGTTGGCTTTGCTCTCGGTAGCTGCTGTTTAGAACAACAGTGTGTGTTAAATCTGAAATACCAGCGATCTCAGCAGGGGAATCTATAGCTCAAAGATCACCCGACCCCACGCCTAATTCTAGAAAAGGGAAACCGCCAGCCGCACAGATCGTCAGAGAAAAGGCCAGGGCCACGAGCCAGCTTCCTGACTTGTGGCTCATGCCTGTTCTCTGTGACGACCACTTTCTGTGCGAGAAACCCGAGGAATCAGGGCAGGAAAGAAAGCGCCCCCGAGACCGCCGGCGCCCAGGGTGGCCCTTTGTCCCTAACTCCGTTGCTTCCCTGCCCGACGCCCGTCTCGCTGTTTCAGGAACATCATCCTGGCCTTCGCGGGCGCCCTGCGGCACGGGCTCATCCCCAACCTCCTGGGGGAGGGGACGCACGCCAGGTACAACTGCCGGGACGCCGTGTGGTGGTGGCTGCAGTGTGTGCAGGACTACTGCCGCCTGGCGCCCGGCGGCCTGGGCATCCTCCGGTGCCCCGTGTCCAGGATGTACCCCACGGACGACTCCGCCCCCTTGCCGGCCGGCGCAGCGGTAAAAACCCCTTTCTCTCCATCTCTTTTCCTGAAAGGTGACCCGGCTCCTCATGTAGACGTGTAGTAATCAGGGACCGTTCAGGCGGCACCGTTTGTCCACTTAGCGCCCGCTGGCACTGGGGGCGCGGAGGCGAGACCCGCTCCCTCCTCGGGCTGGCGCGGGGGGGGGGGGGGGGCGGGGGGGGGCAGCGGTCACCGCGCGGAGGTGGACGTCACCCAGGGACGGGGCACCTGTCTCGTGTGGCCGCAGGGAGGCTCTAGAAACTGAAATTTCCAGAGCTGGGGGGGGCCGTGCCGCCCGCCGGGAGCTCAGGGCTCGTCCCGGGCAGTCAGCGGAGCCATTGACCGTCTGAGCAAGTCGCTCCCGTGGGGACTGTACAAGCTCCCGAGACTCCTTCCCACGTGTCAGCAAGATTATAAGTTATGTCATGTCCCAGACGCGAGCAGAGGACAATATGTTACGTATTCACCGGCCAGAGGGCGACTGTTCCCCCCCAGCCCCACCCGGACCCCGTCTCCCTCCCGAGGAAAGCAGGCGTGTCCCTGCGACTCGAGGTGCGGGGCCGGGGAGGTGAGGAAGGGCGTCCCCGACCAGGCCGCCGTGGCTGTCCCGCAGGACCAGCCGCTGTTCGAGGTGATCCAGGAGGCCATGCAGAGGCACGCACAGGGCATCCGGTTCCGGGAGAGGAACGCGGGGCCGCAGATCGACCGCAACATGAAGGACGAAGGTACCTCCCGGGGGCGGCTGAGGCCGGCGCGGCCCACGGACCGGACGAGCCTCTGCTCTGGGCTCCCTCGGAGGCGGGCGCGGCCCGGCCCGCTCGCGGGGCTCGCCCGTGTTAGCTTCTTGAGGAGAGATGGCAGTGTGTGCCCTTGTCAGCCGGTGTGGAAGGCAGTTTGGCGGCTGCCTTTATAGTCACACTAATAATTGCTAATAACTGAGCGTTCCCTGTGCGCCGGGCACTGCGCTAACCGCGCGGCGTGTCGATGCCGTTCAGCGCTCCCGGTAACACCGGGTGAGTCCCGTCCTTGCCGATACGATGACTGGAGTGCGGTAGTTTTGTTACGGTAACAGGACTACGGCCTTTTTTTTTTTTTTGAAAGATTTTGTATTGATTTTTAGAGAGAGGAAGGGAAAGGGGGGGGGGAGAGAGAAACATTGACGTGAGAGCAAAACACCGATCGGCTGCCTCCTGCGAAGTGACCACCTTCCAGCGCCCGGGGCGACGCTCAGCCCACTGAGCCACACCAGCCAGGGAGCTCTTTCCTTAAACTCTGTTGTTTTTAATATAAAATGATGAGCTTTTTAAGTGATCTACTCCGGATATTTCAGCTAACTCACTAACTCACTGGAAAATTTTGATACACACTCAAGAATCTAAATTTCCTTGTATGTTATAAATTATATTTTAAACAGTAAGTAAACCCTGTTTAGCTAACTTACTGTTCGTAGTGGTAACATACACGTTTTATACCCAGCTGAGCTGGTAAGAATCACCGAGAACGTTTTTCTGTTCTCCACTAAGCGAGCTAAGTAGAGTCAGATTTTATATGTGAAGAACATTTTTTGTGATCTCTGAAATTATTTTAATTTTAATTATGAAGCATTTCAGTGCACAAAAAATAACCTAAATGTCACCTTTGAACCTGGAAGCTGGAACTATTGTTAGACAGATACTAACATTGGCCATGTTTTCTTTAGCTCTTTCCTTTTTGTTTTGAAAAGAAATGCACCCTGACAGGCATGTCTAAGGGTTCCTCGCTCTCTGTCTTCCTTCCCTCTCCTGTGTGTTTTTGTGCTTTATGTGCTTATGTGTGTTTGAGTATGTGCAAATTACATGACATATGTTATGTAGTATATTCCATACATTATGTAGAATATATTCAGTATATTGTCGTATAGTGAGTTTTGTCTTATATAATCACAGAAGACGTAGCCACACGCACGTACGTGATTGTCTATATTAATATTGCCCATCATTTAAATGTTTACAAAAAAGGTATCTTATGCAAATCCTCTTGCAACTGGTTCACTCAGTTGTTGTTTTTTGAGGATTTGTGCACTTATGAGTCATGTAAATCCAGCCCATTCGGTGCCGTAAGGAGCTTTCCGTTGTATGAATAAGGCCGGTGCTCGTCCAGTCCTGCACCCGCGGGTGCTCACTTCTGCGCACACGGGCAGTGCCGCAGGGACAGCCCGCAGGGGTCTCCGCGCCCGTGGGACGGGCTCCTCGGGGCCTGAGTCCGGGAACGAGGCGGCCACGTGGCGTAATCAGCCCGTCCCCAGCTCGCGGTCCCCCCGCCTGCCGGAGTCCTGCGTCCGTCACACGCCTTTTACATTTCGTGTCTCGTTTGGCTCCTTAGGTTTTAACATAACTGCAGGAGTGGACGAGGAAACGGGGTTTGTTTACGGAGGAAATCGCTTTAACTGCGGCACCTGGATGGACAAGATGGGAGAGAGCGACAGGGCGCGGAACAGAGGCATCCCCGCCACCCCCAGGCACGGCCGGCCGTCGAACCCGCCCTTGCTAACCGCGTGCTTGGGGCCTTCACCTTAAAGCAGGGAGAGGCCCCGTCCCCTCCCGCCCCCCCCCCGGGCACAGACAGGGCCCCTTGAGTGAGTCGGGCGAGGCACCTGTCCCTCGGGGAGCTCCCGCGGGTGGCCTTGCCGCCCGCACCTCCTCGCCCCGTGCCCGTGGTGAAGGCGTCTCCTAACGGGAAGTGCTTGCCCGTAAACGTGTCGCGATGCCGTCTTCTGTAAACACAGGAAACAACCAGCTTCCCATCCTTGACGGAATCCTTTCACCTTCTGAACCTTTATTCCCCCTAATTTTTTAAATCTTTCGTCCCGTCTCTTCTTTTTATGATTCAAACACTGGATACAGTACCAGGCCCGAGAGACTGTTTTCTTATTGTAGGTTTTACCTTCAGTCAGAATTGTCACACAAAAAATAAGTAAAAAGTCACTTCACAGTGGCTGTTTTCACGTGCTCTGCGGAGTCTTCTAAACCTGCTCAGCCTGGTGCATTAGGGGCTCTGGTGCTTCCCTTTTGTTTAACTTGGGGCCGCGCCGGGTTCGGCCGTGCGCCCTCCCGGCCTGGCCTTCCCAGCCCGGCCCCCGCGGCCGCCTTTTCTCGGGGGCTCCGTTTCCATGGTCTCTGGTTCCTCGCTCCCCCCTTTCCAGGCCGGCTCCTTTTCTCCATGATCCCCGTCCCGCTGCATAGAATCTTTAAAACTGCGCCAGGAAGGTGTGCGCGGGCACCCGGCGGGAGAGACCCCTCGGGCAGTCCCACGGCGCGGGGTTCCTCGTAGACAGTTATTCTCTAACCCGCGGGGGCCGTAGTCCATCGCGGCCGTTCCTCGGAGGCCCCTCAGGCCACGCGTACACGGCTGCAGCCGAAGAATAAAGTTTGTCTTTGATTCTAGAGACGGGTCCGCCGTCGAGATTGTGGGTCTGAGCAAGTCCGCCGTCCGATGGCTGCTGGACTTGTCCCAAAAGAACATCTTCCCCTACCGCGAAGTCACGGTGGAAAGACACGGTGAGCTGCTCCGGTGCTCACGGGGAGCGCGGGCGTGCTTCCGAGCGCGTGTTCTCGCCCGCGCCGGCACCCGCGGGCTCCGGGCACTTGCATCAGGGAGCCCTTGCGGCTAAGGGGAGAGAAACCGCTCGTTTACGAACAAACCTGGCTGCTCGCCACGTTCTCACGTCAACTTTGAGCTGAGAGGTGAAAAGCGGCGTCACCGCTGCCTCCCCCCCTCCCGGGCCCCGGGTGGCTGTGAGCAAGTCGTGGTTCTCCGAACAATTACGAAAACGTCACGTCTCCTTCTCCAGCCCTGCTCTGTCCCCTGGGAATCTAACTAAATTACCCACGTTAAAAAACTGAAAAGAGAGAGGTAACATGAACTGTGACAGTAAATTTCATTCGCTCCGTCAACGCCAAGGACTGTTTTGACGTGTGACCGGTGTGATCCCCGCGACCTGTTTTACAGTCCCGGGGGGGGGTGACTGCGCCTGGAAACCCAGCGGCTGCTCTGCCCTCCGACAGGCCTCAGCCCGGCCCCTTGTCAAGTGCTCAGTGAAGGTAACTCCTCCTAGCACAGGGGTGCCCCGCCCGGCTGGCGCGGCCGGTTGGCTGAGGATCCTCGGGCACGGAAAGGGCTCTGGTTCCATCCCCGTCGGGGCCCAGGCCCCAGGAGAGGGTGTGCAGGGCGCAGCCAGTTGATTTTCTCTCTCACGTCTGTGTTTCTCTCTCTCCCTCTCCCTCTCTCTCTAAAAATCAATAAAAAATAATTTTTTTTTTTTTTTTTTTAAAAAAGGAAGAGTGATCTAAACAAAAGCAAATCAGGGAACATTTGCCGGAGTCTAATTCTTTCTTGGTGATGTCATGAAAGATCATTTTTAATTCCTGGCTAGTGCCCTTCAGCAGACCCTGGGGCTTTCAGAAAGTGGATAACTTATTGCCTGACTATCACTCCCCGGCTGTAGCTAAGTGCCCGGGTTCCTCTGGAGGCCGCAGGCCACCGAGCCCCTTTCTCCTGTTTCAGGAAAGGTCGTGAAAGTCTCCTACGAGGAGTGGAACAGGAAAATACAGGACAACTTTGAGAAGCTGTTTTACGTGTCCGAAGACCCGTCGGACGTGAGCGAGAAGAACCCCAGCCTGGTGCACAAGCGGGGCGTGTACAAGGACAGCTTCGGGGCGTCCAGCCCGTGGTGCGACTACCAGCTCCGGCCCAACTTCACCATCGCCATGGTCGTGGTGAGGGTTTGCCTCTTACCCTCGGTCACGGGCTGTTGGAGGGCACGTCCTTCTGTGGTTTACCCCGGCCCCAGAAGGAAGCGACTGTAAGCCTAAGGGTGAATCAGAGCCCAGCCAGCGTGGCTCAGCGGTTGGCCGCTGACCTTCGAACCCGGAGGTCAGGGTTCAGTTCCCGCCAGGGCCCAGGCCGGGGTTTCGGGCTCGATCCCCAGCGGGGGGCGCGGGGGCAGCCGATCGATGGCTCTCATCACTGATGTTTCTGTCTCGCCCTCTCCCTTCCTCTCTCTGAAATCAATAAAAACATATTTAAAACACAATAATAATTATAAAAAAATAAAATAGCTTTCCTGCTTTTCCCAGTTCATAACTGGCTTATGTTCCACCACGAGTGGAAGCTAATTCTTCAGCGATCTCAAAGATTTTGCACATTTGTTTTTGACACCCCGCAGGCCCCTGAGCTCTTCACTGCAGAAAAGGCTTGGAAAGCTTTGGAGATGGCGGAAAAAAAATTGCTTGGTCCCCTTGGCATGAAAACTTTGGATCCGGAGTAAGTTACAATATGAGTATTTAGACTGTAGTTCGTATTCTGTTTAGTGTATAATTATATTTCATCGTGGCACGAACACCTGGATCCAGATGAAGCTGGAGCGTAAGTTCTCAGGAGTCGTCGGCGCCGTGTTACGTTCACCGCAGTTGTTTTGCTGGCAAATAAAACCTCTAACATCGCATTCAAACTGAGCTTTTAAAAATACCGTCTGTGTCTTCGATAAACATCAGTGTTGAAAGTGCCTTTGCTTGTCCTAAGTTCAGACACCAGTAAAAGAGTTTTTAAGTTTATAAAACTAAAACATGTCATGAATATTTGCTGACGCCCCTTTTTTCTGATTCATTTGCTGTAACCAGTACTCGTGTCAGGGCGACTCCTTGAAGGCAAGAGACCCGCCGAGTGCTTTATATTTCGTGTGTTCGCCGGTATTTGTCAGTCTTCCCCTAACAGATTATTCACGTGCTCTGGACTCAGGATTTACTGGTTTAAGGTTCAATGGATGATGCTCTTCTATAGATTGAGAGAAAAAATAATACGATCATTTGTCCGACCTTTGCTATTGAAAATATTTCCCAGTGCTGCCTGTGTGAGGCTGGCCTCCTTTTGACCTGAGGCTCGTTTGTTTTCCAGCGACATGGTTTACTGCGGAGTTTACGACAACGCCTTAGACAACGACAACTACAACCTCGCCAAGGGCTTCAATTACCACCAAGGGCCTGTAAGAATTTCACCTCTTTTCTGCGTTTTCAGGTTTTCTTCAAATAACGTTGGACACTCACAACTCTCTCTTCTCTTTATGATTAAATCACCTTTTCTAGGAGTGGCTGTGGCCCGTTGGGTATTTCCTTCGTGCAAAATTACACTTTTCCAAGTTGATGGGGCCAGAGGCCCACGCGAAGACCATATGTCTGGTTAAAAATGTCCTTTCTCGGCATTACGTTCATCTTGAGCGGTGAGTCATTCCAGGCGCGCAGCTCCCGTGACTAGCGTAGGGCCAGCTAGGTGGGTGACATTTCCTTGGAACAACGCTGTATTCTGATCGCAAGATCACAACAAATTATTACCTCCTATAAACCTCTGTAAGTAGGAATGCCAGTGCTGCCTGTCTCGTAGGGTTTCTATGAGCATTAAAATGAGATAATGTGTATAACGCAGTTAGCGTAAGAACGTAATAAACGCACAGTAAATACCAACTGTATCCTTCAGCAGAACGAGACAGTAGAATAGAAATCCCTGTTGCTTTAATTGCCACTCTTCCCCTAATCATAACTGTGTCTCTTCATTGTTTCATGTTAGTTTTACAATTTTGTCAAGATCAAACTTCACATGCATAAGTGACTATAACTCGAGTGTCATAAACTTGCTCCGAAAGGGGTAACGTTGGGCCCGAGATACTCGCCTCCCGTCTATATAGCGCTTGGGACGGTGGCTTCTCCTAGGTGTTTAATACCTACAGGGATTCCGGGGCATTTGAAAGTCTTAAAGCCCAAAGACTGAATATCAGGAATAGCGTCAGCCCGGACTCTTTACACGCACGTCTGTAGGACGTCCTGTTTCCTAGCAAACGACTGCGGACGATTGTTTTCTATAAAAGGGCACGGTCACCCGGTCTCTTGCCTGTGTTGTTAATCCAGCAAGAACATGTGTTCGATTACGTCTCATAAAACGTCGTCTCTCTTTAAGATCCCCGTGGAAAGGACTCCCGGAGCTGACCAACGAGAACGGCCAGCACTGCCCCTTCAGCTGCGAGACCCAGGCCTGGTCCATCGCGACCGTGCTCGAGACGCTCTATGACCTGTAGCCGCCTGGGCGGGGCTTGTCAGGCTGTCACCCGGGAGCTGTGGGATGGCGGGACACAAGGTCACTGCTTTAGACGCACCCGCGGGGGTCACGTTGAAAGTCTCGCTCATATAATATTGATGCTCAATTAGGAAAGGGCTGTAAAAGCGTCAGTTTTTCTTTCTTTTTATTTTAATGTACAGAGGTAGCTTTTGAGTCAGAGAGAAAATCATCATTGCCAGTGGAATGTTTTTCTTTCTACTTCAGTAAGTGGTCTTCGGATGCCTACAAAGAATGAGCTTGAAATCCCGAGTTTGGATAAAGAGAAATCATGTAAAAGTCTACTTGTACATAAGTGAAAATGAAATATGAGAATGTGGTGATGAAAAAACGGAGAAGTATTTTTAAATCGTGGGATGTATTTTCTGCAGTGACAGGAGGTACCGAACAGGCCTCACCTCCGCTGGCTGTTCCCGCGCCTCCCCCCGCGTCCCAGCCGCTGTGCAGTGGGTGCTGAGCCGTGGAGGTGTCTGCCTGCAGCGCACCTTCCTACGGGGCACACAGGGGCACGTGGGCTTTTATTTTTTCACTGATACATTGATGTGTTTTATCATAATAAATACCAACGGTATATTGAAGATAATGTACTTGTGCTAATGACGCATAGGGTGTATTAAAAAACACAAAGCATTAAGGAATTTATTTCCTAAAAACAGTTTCATAAAGTTAGTCTCGAGTTTCAGTTTCCTACTATGAGATGGTTTACATTTTTAAAATGCAAAATGTTGGGCATATTTATGAGAACTTTAAAGAAGAAATGCTATATTAATTTTCTAAAACTTAATAACTTTTTAGTTTGTGTGTGAGTGTTGATAGGTCATAGTAGATTCTGGTTTCCTATGAACCATAACCTACCATTGACAGGTGTGGCACTGAGAATAATCTTAATACAACAAAAATAGAGATATAAATTCAGTAGTTATCTTTAATTCAGTAAAATCACTTGAAGAGTTTTTCATATTACTTTAAGATACCTTAAGTCTGAAAAAGTCATGAAAGAAAACAGGTTTTTTAAACATTTATGTGATCTGATGTTTTTGAATAGTACTTGTTTTCTAGGTGGATTTTAATTTCTTTTTTTTTTTTTCTTTTTTTTTACCACTTTACTGTTTTTGTCTGAAGAAAACAGTTAACATAGATTGTAATACTTATAGTTGCAAGCAAATAGTTGCGAAAGTCCTCTCATTACTGTATAATATTATTCAGCGGTACATAGAGTATCGGGATAGTAACACTTCCTCAGTTAGAGGTCACACAGCCGACCCCCTCAGGTATGACCAAGAGGCAAAAATAAGAAAAACATGTAAATTAAAAGTTCTGGGCAGTAAAAACATGTGAATGCTTCCGATGTCAGCCCCCCACGTGCGGCAGGGCTCCCCGGCTCCCCAGCCCAAAGCCGGGTGGTCCCTGCGCACCTGAGGCCGGGTAGGCCCTGCGCACCTGGGGCCGGGTGGTCCCTGTGCACCTGAGGCCGGGTGGTCCCTGTGCACCTGAGGCCGGGTGGTCCCTGTGCACCTGAGGCCGGGTGGTCCCTGCGCACCTGAGGCCAGCTGTGATGATCAGCTGGCTGTCGTCTGCAAGCGCCTTGGTTCCCAAGGTTTCCTTCCTCCTTGGCGCTCAGAGCGCACCTTTCTCTAACCTGCGGTGGGAGGAACGACCCTCCCGAGGGGGGAGAGGGGCAGTGGGCTCAGGGCTCTTCCCCTCCTTTAGCTTCCACAGCACAGGTGGGAGAAAAGTAACGAAACCAGCGCGTTTGCCAAAAGCAAGAAGTACCGGCTGGCAGGTAAATGTGACAAATAATAGGTTAGTTACGTAGTTCATAATAAATAATGAGTTGGCCATGATTAAAACATGGCCATGTTGGGTTCTCTAGTAGGGCAAATACTCACCTTGGTAAAATTTAAGACATCATGTTCTTGCGCCAGAAAATTAAGCGGGTGTATCTCTAGTACGGAATATTAATGGAAGAAACTCGTAATCTGCACGGTCCACGTAACGTTTCAGAAGGCACGGCCCCATCACCTCATCCAAGGCAATGAAGTAACAGTGTCAGACTTTGGACGGACGGGTGTCACTCGGCTGAGAGACACTGGCACAGACGCTTCGCTCCTGACCGATGCTGGGCGAGGTGCCCGGGTTCCAGCCGGTCGGTCTCGCTCTTTAACATGAGAAGTGTGTGCGCGTGTAACCAGGACGCTGTGATGACTTACCAAGACGCAGGTCCCTGAGGAACCCTGAGACCTGTCCTCCCTCTGGGCCGCGTAACCCGTGAACTGTAACCCATTTCTGACGCGTCTTCACCTGTTCCACCTGGTAGGCAAGTGCCGTTTTTGTGTCTGTGCCAAGAAAATAAACATCTTTTCTAAAGGTCTATTTTTTTCTGCCTTTCCATTATTTACCACTGAACTGATTTGCTGCTGCTGACCACGACTACGTAGTTAAGGCTCGTATTTGGGGCCCTTACCTTTTTGGAAGATGTGGGGGCACAGAGAGAAGGAAGAATTTTAGGCTGTTTGGTAATTTATTTAATTAGCCTTGTTGACATTCGGAACAAAATAAACTTTTGATGTATAAATAGATCTGTTGGCAACTCTACCCTCCTCTGGTATTTCTCAAAACCTGGTTCAGGGCTGATACACTGGTCTTGGTCATCAGGAACCCAGGCCAGCATCTAGTGACAAAGAATATCCTGTAACTTTCCAGGCAATGTCGACTCATTGCCTCCTAGACTCTGTGAGCAGAGATGTTCGATAATCTAGTCGCTTGTGGCGGCAAATTTTATTCCTTGGTTAAAATGAGACCAAATTGTGTAATTCATCACTCTATGTTTACACTTTAAAAATTCATATGTTATACTCACATTAAATTTTAAAGAAGCAAAGTAGCTATTATTGACATCCATAATAAGGCAAGATAGAATTCTGTGCAGACTTTTGTGGGTTTTTTTGGTTTAATTCTATTTTGGTTTTTCTCGTCATTGGACGAAGGGGGAAAAAGTATATTTCAGCAAACAAATAAGTGAGGTGGTTTGGAATAAATACTGAGAGTATGATTGTTAAACAGACTTAGTCCTTCCTTGTTTCTGTGTCTTTAGAAAACACGCTTTTCTTTAAAAAAAAAGTAACTTCAAAGCACTAACTCTACGACCTGGAGAAACTTTCTATTAAGCGAAACTGAGGCTCATTAGACCTGCTGGAATCCCGCGCTGCTTCCTCAGAAACGACTGTGGGGCTCCCCACAGAGGGTCTTCATTTCTGTGCGTTTCCCATAATGTTCATTATTTAACTTTCAAGTTATTGCAGGTGACAGTTTTATCAAATATTCCGGTAGAACAGAGATGATCATTTTTCCAGCTTGCTTTACCCTAAACTAATGCCACAAAAGTCAGGTTTTTGTTAAAACACACCCCATCTCTGGCCATCAGTTTCTGTATTCGTCAACATATGCTGGGTTTTGTGAAAATCTTAACGACATACAGCAACAAAGTTTATTCCGTCTATGCTGTCTGCCTACTGCGGGGTGCTGGGGCCTCCACTCCGCATCTCCTCCCTCTAGGATACAGGCCGATAGAGCAGGCACCAGGCTCGAAAGCAGAGAGAGTTGCAGAGGGTCACAAGTTGGCAATTCAGTGCTATGGCCCTGAATGACGCACACAATCTTACAGCCGGTCGTGTGGTCCCACTCAACCAAGAAGGGCAACCTACCCTGTGCTCCGCAGGCAGAGAGCGGGAAATACTTGGTAAACAGCAGAATCCAACTGCCTATGAAATGTATAATGCAATGCACTCCAGCACCAGTGCACAGAGACCCTGCCACTAGAATCGCAACCTGCCGTCGCCTGTTCCCAGACGTAAGAGGCCCCTGACCAGCTCTAACAGCACAAGTACATGCTACGTGCCTTTCTCCTAGTCGCCCACAAAGGCAGCTGTGGGGACTTGGTCAGGTCACCGTACCAGGTAAAGGGGAATGTCCAAAACCCATTTACAATTTACCTTGACTCTGAGATAAAAAGCAATTCCTGGATGCCCAGCCCACCAAGCGAGGACGGCGCTCTGAGCAGAACCGGCGAGCTCCACGGGGCAGCAATCCTCCAGGGCAGTTCCCCTGGTTCTGAAGGTGTAGAGAGAGCAGATGGCCCACTCCTGTGAAACCACCCCGGACTCAAAGACTAAGCAAGTGCATTTAGTAGGAAAAGCCTCATAGAAATCCCTCCTGACCGATGGATGAAATGAAAAGTTCATTTCAAACCAGTGAGGCGAATGCTCTGTAGAGTATTAAACTCCACGGGCCTCTCTCCAAGCAAAAGGATCACTTGGCTGACTGCTGTTGATGACATGGACGTCACCTCCGAGAAGTCCTATTAAATGGACAAGTACATAATCTTTGTTTGCCCGGAATAACTAACAACGTGCCAGATTCGACAAATTAATTTGGCAGCTTGAAGGAACCAACTGGTTTTTCTCCTTCAAGAGCTGAGATTTCAAGTCAATAGTTTCAAGAACCTAATTGTATAGGAACAAAGCGTGAGTGACACGTGGAAACCTGAAGTTAATTCTCTGAACACTGACTTTTATATTTTCACTGTTTTCAAGAGAGACCTTTTCAAAAATATCGCCATAGTCCCCACTGTTTTTTTTTCTTACTGAGTTTTGTTTTTTTTTTTAACCAGAGTGTATTGATTTTTAAAGAGAGGAAGGGAGAGAAGAGAGAAACATCTATGTGAGAGCCTAAGCTCAACCGGCTGCCTCCTGCGCGCCCCTTGTTGGGGATGGAGCCCGAAACCAGGGCCTGTGCCCTGACCAGGAATCAAACCGGGGACAGTTTTGGTGGACAGAGTGATGCCCAACCCACCAGCCACACAGGCCGGGGCCTTACTGGGTCTTAGGCCATCCAAGTCCCTAACCCACCTGCCCGAGGACACTGACCAGGACCTGTGACCTCGTGCATGACGCTGGCGGTGCCGACCGCTCCAGTGAGACTGGGTCTTAACCTCCCCAGGGTGCCCCTGGGAGCCTGTTACTGTGCAGTGTTGTGACAATGCAATATTGTTACAATGCAACGTTGTTACAATGCAACGTTATTACAATGCAACGTTGTTACAATGCAACGTTTTACAATGCAACGTTGTTACAATGCCACGTTGTTACAATGCCACGTTGTTACAATGCGCTCGTGCTGCCAGCAGGGCCGCCGGGTTCTACGGCTGAATTCGGGCCGCCCAGCTCCGGCGCGTTCCTGACGAGCACTCGCTAGTGTGAGGCCCCCGGTGCTGCACCAACGTCCCTGCGCCCCCAGGTCAGGTTCACGGGGGCCCCAATGTTGCCGGGGACCCTTCGCAGCTGCCGCTGGCCCGCGGCGTCCTGTCCGGCTCTGGCCGCCCTCGGTTTGTTCCTGTTTGTCTTCCTGGCGCCGGCGTTTTCCCTCCGAGACCAGTTTCACGCGGGGGCAGAGCCGGCCTGTGCCGGCCCCAGGTCGCCGCCTCCCCTCCGGGGCCACGTGCTTTCGCCGGCGCCTCTCGCCCTCGGCCCGGTTCGCCGCCTGGGCTCCGGGCTCCGGGCCGCGCTCCGTCCGGCTCCGCAGGTGCTGCTCCCGGGGCCGCCGCAGGGCCAGGGGGAGCCCGCGGACGCCCCGCACGGAGGGGCCCGGGGCCGGGCTCGGGGCCGAGCGGGCGGCGCGCTCCCGGCGGACCCGCCTCCCCGGCAGACTTTGCCCCCGGACCCGCCTCCCTCCCGCGGAGCACAGCCGGCGGGCGGCGGGGACGCGAGCAGCGGGGCCTCCGCCCAGCACAGCCGGCGGGCGGCTGGGAGGCAGCCGGCGGGCGGCGGGCCGCACGGAGCCGGAACGGCGGGGCGCGGGCCGCGGCGGAAGCCGGAGCGTCTGGGGGGCGGGACCGCGGGACCCGGAAGCGCCGGCCGCTCCGCGCTGGCGGCGGCGGGGGCAGCGGGCGACGCCGCGCGGCGGGGGCAGCGGGGGACCCGGCGGGCAGGGCGGCCCCGGGCGCCCGGCGGAGCGGAGCCGCCGCCCCCCGAGCGCGCGGCCGGCGGAGCTGCGGGGCAGGTGAGCGGCGCGGGCGGCTGGAGACGCGGGGCGGGGCGGGAGCCGGACGGCGCGGGGACCGGAGCCCGAGCGCGGCCGGGACGGGGGCGCGAGAGACGGGCCGTCGCTCCCGGAGGACGTGCGGAATGTGCCGGGCGGGGGGGGAAGGGAGCCCGCGGGCAGGGGCGTGGCGGCCGCCGGAGACCGTTGGGGAGCCCGGGGCGGGCGCAGCGGGGCGCAGGGCGGGCCGGGCGGGGGCGTTCCCGGTGACCCCCTGACCCCCGCGACTCCTGGTGGCCCCACCCACCGCCCCGGCTCCGCGCCGGGAGCCGCCGGGACTGCAGGACATGGTGAGGCTGGGCGCAGGCCAGTGGGACCCGGCCAGGTGGGACCCCCGCCAGGTGGGACCCCCCCCCGCCAGGTGGGACCCCGGCCAGGTGGGACCCCTGCCAGGTGGGACCCCCCCCCGCCAGGTGGGACCCCGGCCAGGTGGGACCCCGGCCAGGTGGGACCCCCCCCTCGCCAGGTCGGACCCTGCCAGGTGGGACCCGGCCAGGTGGGATCCCCTCCAGGTGGGACCCCCCCCCCCGCCAGGTGGGACCCCCCCCCCCCCGCCAGGTGGGACCCCAGCCAGATGGGGGCTGCGGGCTGGGGAGCGGGGTGTGAAGCGGCTCAGCCTCGGGCTGCAGCTGAAGCGCCCTCCAGAAGGTCGGTTCCAGGACGAAACAAGGGTCTTAAACACAGTAACGGGCCCTGCTTCGCAAACGCGTTTCCTTCCTTCAGAGGAGGAGACTGTGTTCTGTTCCGAGCAGTGTTTGAAAGTGGAATCAGAGTTAAGTTTTTCGTTTCTGGATTCAACCTTCAACTTTGGTAAAGATGAAATTTGGTGCAGTTTCTCTCTTGGTGCCCTAACTTCCCTTCGCCGGTAAGCTCGGGTTGTTTCCTTTCAAGGGAATGGCTTCCAGATTCCCATTTCTGGCCCTGACTTTCCTCCGAGCTGTGGTTTCACCTCTTGGAGTCTTGGTGGTTCTTCTTGGGCGACTCCCGTTTAGTTCTCCCACGTCCCACTCCCACCGCCTCTGCGCTGGGCCTGGCTCTTCTGTCGTCTTACCCGCTCAGGAGCAGTGGATGCAAACCAGACTCGCCGCCCTCCGCCTGTCCCCTTGCGGTCACCCCACCTCCAGTTGCTTCTTGAAGCCAGAGGTCTTGTGCATTATTTGGCCACTCTTTCCTCAGAATGCTCAGTGACTGCTGGCTGTGGGGTAAACTCAGATTAGTAAGGGTGGCATTCGAAGCCCTTCAAAATTAGGAGCTGTCCATGGCTCCAGTAAGATCAGTAAGTCCTTTCTTTTTTGTTTTTGAGCTATTTTATCTCACATAGCCTAATTTTTAGCCGCACTGGACTAGTCACTTTGGAATGTAATTTCTGATCATGCTGTCCGCCTGCCCGCCCGCCTTGGTCTTTGCTCACAGCCTTTCTTCCGACAGGAAGGCCTTCCTCACCACCTTGCAGAAATTCTTATTCTTTAGTGCCTGTACGCCACCTCCTTGGGCGGCGTTCTGAAGTCTACCATTAGTTCAAGACATTCTTTTCCTCTTGTGTGTTGGGCTTTATAAATCTTATACTTGTTAAATTTGCATTGTACTGTGGCTGTTTGAGAAATTTATCCCTATTCGAATGTAAGCCCTTTTTAAAAGAAGCGATTGTCTTTTAAATTTCTTCAGCACTTTAGTCCCTGAGCACAGTATTAGAGATATATTAGGCTCAATAAATAATTGCTACATTACAATTAAATGAAGCAGGCAAGCTCTTGTAGTGCTTCTGGAGGCCAGGAGAACTCCGTGTTGCAGTGCAACCTGATTTCAGACTTTTGTTAATCACCTATTTGAAAGTGCTTTTCTAGTCTATGTTTTAGTACTTCATTTGATCCTAGTCATAAATTTTTGAGGTAATACGATTATTCTTACCCCTTTAGGGGAGGGAAAATAATTCTCTCTCTACTCTCTGAGTTACTAGCTGAGATCCCCTATAATAAAAGGCAGATTAGCAAGAGAAAAACAGAAGTTTGTAAACAAGTATACTTAAGATCAATATGAATTGGTAGCTTAATGATAGATTTCAACCCTTTAAAAAGCACGTATATCCTAAGTCTTCTGTCCCAGTTCTGGAGTCCAGAGACTCACATTAACATCTCGGGGCTGACATCACAGTGTCCACGAGGCCTCGCTTCCTCTGGAGGCTCCAGGGGAGAATCCACTTCTCTCCTCTTCCAGCCTCGGGTGCTCCCGGCACTCAGTCGTGGCTGCGTCACTGCCGTCTTCAAGGCCAGCGTCCGCAACATCTCTGCTCCCTCTTCACAGTTCCCTCTCCGCTTGTGTATCTGTATTTTCCTCTTGTGTCTCTTACAGGGACACTTGTGTTGGCATTTAGAGCTCACTTGGCTCACTCATGATAATCTTCCCGTCTCAAGATCCTTAATTTCATCTGCAGAGTCCCCTTTTCCAAAAAAGGTAGCATTTGTAGGTTTCAGGGAATAAGACCTGATACTATGGATAATGCTGAAGCTTATGTATTTAATATCTGGTTGTCCACTAGGATATAGAGGTTGTACAGACACAGAGAATATAGGGCCCTGAGACCTTGTGAAGCTGTAAACTGTTTCCCTTTTATTTCAGCCACCACTGGATCAGACCCTGGATTTGGTTTTCAGGATTGTTGATTTTGCAGCTTCAAGGAGATGTTTGTCTTAGGGCAGTCACAGAAGGGTTCCAGCTCCTTACTTGGACCTGGGGCTGTCAATTTGGGCCTCAAGTTCATTTTTTTCTCTACCAAGTTTTCTGCCTGACTTAGAAGCAACCAGTGAACACCATTATATGCCCATTTCCAATGAAATGTGGCAGCGACTTGCTCAATCTCGATTTCAGGTGACAATTTAAGGGTTATTTCCCCTGGTGTGATGAACTACCTGTGTCTCCTTTGCCACTGGTAGTAGGTCATTGCCGTCTTTATATCTCGTTGGATCAGAAAGCCAATTCCAGATTCCTGTCATTATGGTCCTGGAACCTCATTTGGTACCAGCTGTATCCGTCAGGGTTCAACAGAGAAACAGAACCCTTCACTTTATGGAATAAGGGCTTTATAACAGGAATAGGACCTTTTACAACTGTGGGAGAAGCCGGGGGTAAAGGTCAGAGAAGAGGGTGTTGAAGTGCAGACTGGCTGTTGGAGAGCAGCCGTAGGAGGTCAAGTCAGCAGTACTGCGATGACCTGCATGGGGCCGGGTGCGCCTGGGACTCTCGGGGATCCCTGAAGTATGTGCGTGTCCAACCACTGCGCTGCACACCTGAAACTAATACAGAATAACACCGAAAGTCAACTGTAATTGAAAAATAAAATTTAAATTAAAAAGCAAAGGAGAGTGTTGCAGGGTTGCTGAGCAGTGACCAAGTGGCCTTCCCGAAAGACTCGTGTGGGTGGACAGGTCAGAGCTTCCAGAGGATCTAGGGAGCAGCCGTGTCCTGCGGCCAGACGGCACCGCGCCCTCGAGCTGGTGGGGGAGTCACGGGAAGCGCCCCCGCCGCTTCCTTTCTGTGTCCCCAGTCGGGTGCGGTGGCACTGCCCGGGCCACCTGCTGCCGCCGGCAGTTAGCGCTGGGAGGGCCGGCCCTGGGCACCCTCCCGAGTCACGGCCCTGGGCACCGCCCCGAGTCACGGCCCGCTCCCCCCGCCTGCGGGTCCTGTGCCTGCTCTCCCCCGGCACCTCCCTGAAGGGGTTTGGGGGGTGTGTGAGTGCAGCTGAGTGCCCCGGCTCCCTGTGGCGTTTTCCCGTGGCCCCGCCGTCCGCGCCCGGCTCTTCCTGCAGTTGCCGGGGCGGCGTGTCTCCCACGCGGGGGGATGAGCCCGGGAGGGAGTGGATTCTGCCTGGTTCCTCGCTGTGCTGGTCCCCCCGCGCCGACCCGCAGGACGTGCCTATGAGGTGCTGACGGCCGGTCGCGTGACACGTTCGCTGGTCACCTCTCAGGCCCCGGCCTTTGCTGGCGGCGAGTGCCCCGGACGCCTCCGGCTCTTTGGGGAGCACGGGGAGTCCTGGCCTGGCTGCGCCTGGCAGGGAGCGGCGCCGAGGGCGCAGGCGGGGCCGGGCCGCCGGCGGGCTCTGTCTCCCCATCATCGCCTTGACGGAGAGGGCAGCAATACCGACGCTTTTTAATCTAAAACTTAAAATGTTTACAAGTTATATATTTATGTAGTTGAAGAAATATTTATTTTACCTGAATGTGGTGATGGAAATTGTGCAGACTGTATGTTTATTTTACCTGAATGTGGTGATGGAAATTTCTACCAGGGTAAAAATTAACTCTCAGAAAGCTGCGATTATCTTATATAAAGAGTCACCTGACGCCTTCAGGAAGCAAGGGAAGGGGGAACAATGAAAGGCTGTCTCCTCGGCTGGAACGGGGCGGACCCGGAAAGCTCAGCGCCGGGGGTGATTCTGCAGAACTGCGCTTCAAGTGCTTCAGAGCGAACTAACTTAATGGACGTTACCATCTCTAGCGTAGAAAGAAAATTGAATAGACTGATAGTGTAAATGACCTGACTCATGTTTGTTTCATTTTTATAAAACTGTAAGGTTTGGGGGTTTTCCACAGGGTCGTGGATTTCAGCTGCAGTGTATGCTTGCTGCCTTTTGAGAATGCTGTGCTATAGTTTGAAAAGAAGATGTACAAACGCACAGAAGTAAAGCCACGTGTGATGAACTTTGTCGTTAGGTCGCGTACAGTTAGTTACAGGTTGAGTCTAAAACGATTTCCAGGGCGTGTGTAATCGCTTGTTGTCAGTGGTGTGTGTTTATGGTGCATCTTTAAAATTCGGGTTGTAATTCCAGCGCCTGTGTCAGCTGTTACTGTCGCTGTCCTCTCTTTGTAGTTGAGATTTTTTTCCTGCTTTTTGTATGGTGAATACTCATTTTTGGATTGTATCATGGACATTTTTTATAATATGTTTGTATTGATTTTAGAGAGAGAGGAAGGGAGTAGGATAGAGAGATGGAAACACTGATGAGAGAGAAGCATCAGCATCGCTGCCTCCTGCCCGGCCCTGCTGAGCACGGAGCCTGCGTCCCGGGATGGGCCCCGACCGGGGATCACGCCAGCGCTCTCCTGGTTCGTGGGTCTGTGCTCAGCCACTGGGCCGCACTGGCCAGGCTCTTCCTGGCTTTTAACATATTAGTTTATGTCTTTTCTAATTTTGTTTACTTGTCCTGTTTATTTTGTTTTTCAGGCAGATACAGATAAAACAATGTCTGCCAACCTGAAATATCTTTCCTTGGGAATCTTGGTCTTCCAGACGACCAGTTTGGTTCTAACAATGCGCTATTCCAGGACCTTGAAGGAGGAAGGACCTCGCTATCTGTCTTCCACAGCAGTGGTTGTGGCTGAAATCCTGAAGATAATGGCCTGCATTTTATTAGTCTACAAAGATAGCCGTAGGTATCTAGGTTTTTGTTTTTAAGTCACTGAAATTTATTTGTTTGGTATTATTTATATCTAACATATGTAAATATATGTTGGTAACTACACATTTGAACACTACATTATCTAATGCCCTAGTATTTCAGTATTTTTCATTAAGACAGTTTGGTTTTTTTAAAGATTTTTTAAAATTGATTTTTTTTAGAGAGAGGAGAAGGGAGAGAGAGAAACATTGATGTGAGAGCAAAACATTAATCAGCTGCCTCCTGCACCCCTTCGACCCCCTACTGGGGATCAAGCCTGAGACCTGGGCATGTGCCCTGACCTGGAATCTAACTGGCAACCTTTTCATGCACAAGACGGTGCCCAACCAGCAGAGCCACACTGGCCAGGGCACCAAATAAAAGAATATAAGGATGATGCTATTCTTAACATGCTACCTTATAATATTTAACATTTGAAAAGTTAGCATCATTAAAGGTATAGTTTGTCAAGTGTCTTAACATGTAGCTCAATTTCCTTTGTTTACAGGCGAGGAAACAGGCCTTGGGAGAGGGTACGCAGCTCAGTCAGAGCTACTTAATGACCGCGTTGGCCCTTTTCATGTTTTCCTAGAATGTAGCCTGAGAGCCCTGAATCGGACACTACGTGATGAAATCCTCAATAAGCCTATGGAGACGGTTAAACTCGCTATTCCATCAGGGATATATACTCTTCAGAATAACCTGCTCTACGTGGCGCTGTCAAATCTAGACGCGGCTACCTACCAGGTACTGAAACTACATGTCCAGTCCTTTTAAGAAACAGACCCACAGCCTGGCCAGACATGGCTCAGCGGTTGAGCGTCGACATAGGATCCAGGTGATCGGGGTTCGATTCCTGGTCAGGGCACAGGCCCAGGTTGCGGGCTTGATCCCCAGTCGGGGGCGTGCAGGAGGCAGCCGATCCATGACTCTCATCATTGATGTTTCTCTCTCTCTCTCCCTCTCCCTTCCTCTCTCTGAAATCAATAAAGATATATTAAAAAAAAAAAAGAAAAGAAAAGAAACAGACCCACAGCCATGAGTAATAGTCGCTGTTTTCTTTTCCAGGTCACCTATCAGTTGAAAATTCTTACGACGGCACTGTTTTCTGTGTCTATGCTTAGTAAAAAATTAGGTGTGTACCAGTGGCTCTCCCTGGTGATTCTGATGACTGGAGTGGCTTTTGTACAGGTAACTATTCAAGATAAGTATACCTCTCACTGCATTACAGGCTCAAAACCTTGTGTACTGTGGTGGACAATATGGTTCTATTGTCTGCTGAAGCAAATACATGCTTATTCTCACAACTGAGATATTTTTTGAGGGCTTCCTTTGAGCAAGATACTATACTGGGACTGTAACTGATGCTAAGAGGTGTGTAAAGATCAAATTGTCTGACATGAAGAAATGAACCATTTAGTCACCACTGTGATCTGCCTAAAACCAAGTCCAGTCCCATCTATTTCCTGCCATTCAGAGCCTCTCATCACTGTCCCGAGAGTATAGTACGTATACAGGGTGTCCCCCAAATGTATATACACTGAATAATTATAAAGTAGTGTTGATGAAAATAATTTCATTTTCAAAATTGAGCTATCAGCTGTTAAAGTGTGTATACATTTTGGGGGACACCATGTATATCCTGAATAAATATTTTAAATGAGTATTAGAAAAATATAACGGGCATATCAAGCCCTTATTTTCATAGATATTGCTTAGAATAGTCTGAAATAGGTATCACCTTTTAAAAAGAGATCTTTTAAATTAAAATACCAAGTAATGAATAGTCCTGGTGGAACATGGATTTGACAAACACCGTGAAGTGTTAGCCAAGTAACTGGTGTCGGGAGCGCTGTTGGGCAGGATGCAGCCGAGGTGGCGGGCAGGCCCGAGCAGGGCAGCCCAGGTGGCGGGCAGGCCCGAGCAGGGCAGCCCAGGTGGCGGGCAGGCCCGAGCAGGGCAGCCCAGGTGGCGGGCAGGCCCGAGCAGGGCAGCCCAGGTGGCGGGCAGGCCCGAGCAGGGCAGCCGCCGCCCGCCCCACACTCCCCTCTCTGCGGCCAGGGTGGTTAGAGGCTTCTCCGCGCCCCTCTCTGCGCAGTCAGTCTTCTTTCTCCTGTTGGGGCAGGTTTTGAGATGATTAGTCAGCAGTAATGTTACTGTGGGGGAAATAAAACGCGGCTAAGGCGTCTTTCCAAAGCCCTCCTCTGCGCCCCCGTCCAGCGCTGGCGGCATTTCCGTGCTCGGGCCTGAGCGGGCACTGAGCACGCACCGTGAAGTCCTGCGGGATTAACCTGTGCCGTGTTCCGCTTTGTCAGTGGCCCTCCGATTCTCAGGAGCTGGACTCGAAGGCGCTCTCGGCCGGCTCGCAGTTTGTGGGTCTCATGGCCGTTCTCACCGCGTGCTTTTCAAGTGGCTTTGCTGGCGTTTACTTCGAGAAAATCTTGAAAGAGACCAAGCAGTCGGTGTGGATCAGGAACATTCAGCTGGGTAAGTGTGAGATGTTTTCTAATGTTATTTTTCAGAGTGGTGATGATGTTATATTTATCTAAAAATAGGAAGGCACAAGATGCTTTGAAATACACCCAAAGTGAGCATTTCCCAAGTATTTGAAGGGACAGCAATGTTGTTCTGTAATTTCTGCATTATATTTTGTTAATGCTCGAAGGTTAGTAATCACTGTTCTTTTTCATATTTTCATGGCTTTGTCTTACATTCATAGTACTAAGTATACTTTTGTTAAATTTATATAAATATCCAAGTAGAAAATTTGAAAAGTAGCCAGATTTTATCCAAAAAAAAATATCACCTGGCTGGCGTGGCTCAGTGGTTGAGCGTCCGCCTATGAACCAGGAGGTTGGGGTTCAATTCCCGGTCAGGTCACATGCCCAGGTTGTGGGCTTGATCCCCAGTGGGGGGTGTAGGAGGCAACCGATTAATGACTCTCATCATTGATGTTTCTATTTCCCCCTCCCTCTCCTTTCCTCTCTCTGAAATCAATAAAAACATTAAAAACAAAAAAGTATCAAATTATTTGGAATGCCAATGGACAAATCTCCTTCCAACACATGACATAAACTTTCCATTTTTTAGGTTTCTTTGGGAGTATATTTGGACTGATGGGTGTATACGTTTATGATGGAGAATTGGTATCCAAGAATGGTTTTTTTCAGGGATACAACCGACTGACCTGGATAGTTGTTGCTCTTCAGGTAGAACATTTACTTTTCTATTTAATGCTAATGCACTTTATTTTAATTTAGAGAATCACAGTAGCTTCTGATGTGCTGCTGGGAGGAGAGGTTGTCCTGACCGCCCTCATTGCCTCTGGTTTATTCCGGGAAGTGAAAGTAGCACTGGTCTTGATGCCACCATGAAAACTCGCTTTGAAGAGGGGACGTGAGGGACTCCGTGGCCCTTCAGTTTAACATGAAAATGTAAATGTAAGGAGAGAAGAGTTGAAGCTGAGGGCAGATATAACTTCCGATTTTCTGCACTAGGCCTTATATAGGAAGTCAGCGGTCAGCCCACTCAGGCTCAGGAAGCAGCTCCAGAGATTTAATCTGTGACAGCTTTCAGCCCAGGCTGATCTGTCTTTAAGATGAGAGAAAAGCAGACAGGATGAGTGAAAATTCAGAGAAAATTTGCAGTAGAGATAGGATAAGTCAGGAGAGGTTATTGATGGCTTTTATCTTACCAAGGAGGGGAGCCCGCTTCCCTTAGGACGTGTCTGAAGACAGTGAAAGGGTTTGGAACCGGTGGTAGGAGGGAGTGAACAGGAGTAGGCGGGCGAGTGAGAACATCGCAGGGGGCGCCGGAGCTCCAGCGTCCACTGCAGTGGGCCGGTGGCCCAATTCATGGCTTTCCCTGCGAAGCTGTCCCTGGAGGCGGCGCAGGGAACGCTGTCGAGGTGGCTGACCCAGACGGGGGAGCTGCCAGGCAGGACTGGCAGGAAAGAACGAGTGTGGTCAGACCCCATTATTTAAGCAGCCACAGTGGCGTTTGAGAGGGACTCGGTGGAAAGCTCTCTCTACTCTGCCGAGAAACGAGGAAGCCCGTGGAGGTAGGAGGCTGTCCAAAGGCTGGTGAAATTACTCTCCTTACCTCATTGCTAGTCAAGAGTAAAAACAGTTCACTAATTGGTGACCAGTGTTCCCACATTTTCTGAACTGTGATGTTTATACTAAATTGGATGGGGCTAGATATTTTATTCATAATATGATCAGACTTCATTGTAACAAACTGCAGGTTATGCTGGTAGTTACTGCATCAGACACCTTTTGAAATAAGAGGCTATTGAGCAAAAGCTAGAAGGTGACTGGTTATGAGGGATGTTTAATGAATATCATTTGCCATAATGGATTAAGTTTATAGGCCAAAAGCTTAAAACTTCATTGAGTAATGACACTGTTCTGAAAAGCAGTTTATGTGTTTGTTTTTAAAAATAATCTTTTAAAACTTCTGCAGGCACTTGGAGGACTTGTAATAGCTGCTGTTATCAAGTATGCAGATAATATTTTAAAAGGATTTGCAACCTCTTTATCTATAATATTATCAACACTGATATCCTATTTTTGGCTACAAGATTTTGTGCCAACCAGGTAATATCTTCTTTTCTTTAAATCTCCAAAAGGATATAGAAAAATAAGGATTTTTCTTAAGATTTGGTTTGAAAAATTCTGTTCTATTACAACTTTTGAAGAATCATGGAAATGTAATAAAAGGTCCATTTAGCTAGCTGTCTTTTAAAAAAAGTTTCAAATTAAATGCACAAAAAAATCTTCCACTGGAAAATTTTTTTATACAAATTTGGCTGGCCAGAAGTTTCCCAATAGATCTGAATGGGGTTTTCCCCCAAAGTAAAAAGTCATATTAAAAAGTTTATTAGTCTTATAAAGTCATAAAATAAGCCATATAATATTTTTAATTTTTTGTAGGTTTCATTTTTTAAAGAATATACATGTCAAAAGTTAAGTCAGTATTCTAGTTTATGTCCAGCTTAAGTTCCAATACCAGTTTAAGTTCATTTCCAGTTTATAGTAAGGGACCATATTTATAGATAAAATAAAGAAGAAACCAAGTTTCCCTGCTTTTAACCTTCCTTTTAAAAAGCATCCTAAAAAATTGCTTATTACTACCTTGGATTTTAAACTGAAATTTACTTTGGTTTGAAAAGAATGTAGATTTCCCTTTATGTTTTAAATAAAGCTGAGACCTGTTCACTGCACTGCAGGGAAGAGGGGTATTAAGATGAACTGCGTTTAAAACGTCTTGCCCTGGGAGACAGGATGGTGGGGCGGATGAGAGGCTGCAGCGGACAGACGTGGCTTTCAGTCGCCTTCCGCTTAGAGTTGTGGGGCTGGACGCAAGTTACCGCAGCTCTGGCACAGATCCTCACGCAGTAAAAAGTGAAAACCAAACGACCGCCTCCTCGCGGGTGGCCGTGGGAACCAGAGCGCACGGCTTTGTCAGCCCCGTCCCGGGACACTTCCCCGGCTAGACTTGCTCTAGTAAAGAAACAGAAGGAATCGTTCCGCTTTTCCTCTGATTTTGTCTTTATTTTTCCTTGTCTGTTTAGTGTCTTTTTTCTTGGAGCCATCCTTGTAATAGCAGCTACTTTCCTATACGGTTACGACCCCAAACCCGCAGGAAATCCCACCAAAGCTTAGAGGAGTGCTCTCGTGGCCATCACGGTGCCCGGGCTCGCGGCGTTCCCCTGGCAGAGGGTTCCGCAGATCCGAGAAGGTGCCGCCCGACTCTCATCACACTGGCCAAGTGGTTGGAAAACACAGACGTTCAAGGATACAGCATGTGTATATGTAACAAAATGCCTGTCGCCTCTAGAAATCCAAACTTGAACGTATCGCCAGGGATTGGAATCGTTGCAGGAAACCTGAATCTGCGTGTAGAGAGTTTGCCTCTCTGGTTGCTGCAGAAATGGCCTGTGCATTCTGCAAGGGCCCACGCAGCACGGGCCAGAGGTCGGTTTCTGCACACAGCTGTTTAATCCTACTTAATGTTTTTATCTTACTCTTTCTGTACAGATACATCAAATCATATGGAATAGCCAGAGTTTGACAATTATAATTATAATTATTATAATTACCTGTAAAGCTGTGAAGAGATAGAAGTATGACCTGAAAAACATTTTCACGTATCTGAGATTTCTATATTTATACAAAAGATTGGTAAACAAAAGATTGCTAAATGTTATTTGTTCAACTACATAAAAATTGATGAAGTAACATTCTGGGTCTGATTTGTCAGAATAAAATCATAGTCACATTTAAGTATCATGTAGAGAAATATACACGCGTATTTCTCCATCTACCTTGTAGGTCTCTTCATGCTCCGAAAGCGTCCAGTGGCTCCGTGCTAGGTGGGACCCGGGGACCCTGACGCTAATGGAGTATGACCATCTTGACTGCGTTTCTTTTCATAAACCACATAAATCTTTAATAGTCCTTCAAGTTAAATTTCTGTGTGTTCCATTAAAGTTTTAATATGTAATTTAAAGGGATTACATACTCATTTAATAATTTAAAATAAAATAATTATTACCTAATATCTCCATTTGGAGAGTGTTGAACTATCAGAGCATGCACTGTACGCAATTAGAATGTTTTTAATGAGTATTTTACTCATTGATCTGTAAACTCTACAACTGTTGACAAAAACAACCACCAAAAAAATAGAACTGGTATCAAGGAGTTGAGACCAAAAGGACTTTTCTTGGGACATTCCAGGTCACCACGACGCCACGTTATTTCAAGTGGCACTGTACCTGTAAATCCAAGGCCGCCCAGCACTTCCCAGGCCTCCCACACCCGCCGTCCCGGGACCCCAGCACACGCTGGGAGGCGGCCAGTTCCCTGTGCCGCTGTGGCTTCCCTTCCGTCTTGACGGCACCGCAGGGCAGGTGCACGTTACCTGCGCTGTTCGGTCAGTCGGTGGGAGACGGCGGCAGAAGTGGGAAGGTGAATGTGGGCAAAAATACTTGCTAAGTTGGAGCGTGGGTGTAATTACTGACTAGACAGAACTACCACTGAATAAAAGAAGTGTTTTACTTTTTTTTTTCATTCATACTTAATATATTTTTTAAAAGTTTCCTGCTCTAATAGTATAAAAACTGTAAAATGTAAATATTTTTATATCATTCTAATGGGTTTCGTTGAACAGAATTTGGCTCAAAAATACTATTTTCCAAACTTGGGTACTTTTTGCTAATTAGGATTGGCTGTTACTTTGTGATACAAACCTTGCCTCTACAGGACACAGGCCTAATTTATTTCATGCAGTTTAAATGTGTTTAAAATGACAAAATACTTTAAATGATTTTGCTGGTGATTCCAAATCGGCACCAAGCAAATTTTCTGGAAGTCTGACTTGTGATTTTCAGTCACCAAGTGAAAATACCTTTTAGAGTGTTTGTTTAATGACTAGCACATTCAAGCATGGTGCTTCTAGCTAACAACATGCAGACTTGCATCTCATTACCTCCTGCGATGTGAAATCTAAGTCCTGCAAGTGCAAGTGCACAGAACTCGAGGCTGAATGTAAAGATTTATGTCCAGACCACAAGAAGTCCTGGTTGCGTAACTATGCATTAATTCCATATGCACTCAAAATTAACTGTTAATTCAGGTTTATTCTGTCTCTATTTTAAACTTCCAAAAATAATACAAGAGCATGATTGCGTATCAGATATGTTAGTTACAATGATGTATTTTCAGGTGTCCAATATAACACAATTTTCAAGATTCCCAACAAAGTTTATAAAATTATAATCAAGAGTTGTGAGAAAGGAGAAAATAGTCTAAAGTGTATTTTCAAAGCAATTTTTTATCATATTTTGCTTTTCTAGTCAGTTTGAAAACATTATTAGAGATTGGGTTGTGCAGTTTATATGTTTTAATTCATAAAGGAATCGTCACCTTTGAGAAGGTGGACCTGTGTTGCAGATCATGTCGTGTACACAGGATGTGCCACTTTCTTGGCTGTGGTATGTGTGGGATGACCTCAAAGGCCTTATGGAATCACCTTTCATAATGACGGCTCTTTGGTCACTTAAATTCTTACACTTTTAAAATTTGCTTATCTCTCGGCTACTTTGTTCATTATAAAAGCATGCTCATTCGTAGGAGAAAAGTGCCAGTTGATGGTTCTATGAAAAATTGAGAACATAGTATTTGGGAATAAAAGTCTGAAATGCCACGTGAAGATGTTTCCACGTAGTAATAGTATCAGTTCTGTAACAAGTGATTCAGAGACGTCATAGGCTATTTTTATGGTGGAAAATGTAGTTTAGAGATGCAGGATTTAAATGTTTACATCAGTTTATATTGAATGTCACAGTTTCATAGGAGGAAGGGTAGTGTGATATTTAAACTAGATTCTAAGGAGACAAACCCAAAAGGAAACTAATTAATGCTGACTGTTCTTAAGAATTGATGCACTTTTCCTGCAAATTATTGAACTTTTAAAATGTCATCATATAGTCATTCAACTGAGTTTCTTTTAAAAACAGGGTTTAGCATTACTCATTTTACTTACACTTTCGTTGTCATAATATTTAATTACACATGGATGCTTTATGTAAGGAAAAGTTTATAGAAGTTATTTATCTCTATTGAAAGTCATTTTAAGAATCTCAAGGATATGTAGCATATTTAAAGTAATTTTAGGACCAAAGGAAAAGCACCTTTATCGAAAGCTGGTCCTGTGTGCCTTGATCCACCCGACCCCGACTTTGTTCCTGGAGGCTATTCCTATAACTCACAGCTCGGGACACTTTGGCAAAATTAGGACATTTTAAGAATAACTATAATTCAGTGTTTTGGTTGTTTTAACATTTGCTCTTTAAGTTCATTAGCTAACAGAATATTAAGATAGGTATACTGTACAAGCCTTAGTGGGTAGAAGGTATTTAAATAACGTGGGGCACCAGTCCTCCATCATTGAGCTTTTCATACTTTAACAATTTTATGTAACTGTCATGTTTTTCGTTTTATTTTTTATTATGAGGTGTAATTTACTGTGATTTAAACAAAATTTTTTAATGATTTGGGTTCTGAATCTGTCTATATGTCTATGTATTTTATTTGTTTAGAAAGATTCTTTTTGGCTTGGGAATGTAATTTGTATATTTAAATTTTTTATGACATAATTCAAAGAAATATATAAACTGGTCTTTTGTCAAATGGCTTTTTAAAATTGATCGATTTCATTGTCATTTTTTGGTATCCAGTTACCTACCTAGATTTATGAAAATTATTTTCATAATTAACTTTATACATTTCCTCCTATATTCCCTTGTTTCCCTACTCGCCTGTGGTGGACCTGACCCAAGTTAGTCTCCTCTTTAATATAAAAAATGACCCACGGATCTTTTCCCTGCTCCTCTCATTCCCTGTGTCACATACGACCCTTTTCTAGCTTATGCTCAAGCATCAAAGACGGTATCATTTACACTAATCAGAGTTTCTCCACCTGTATGATGACAGCCTAAAATTTTGTTTTAAATTATCCCTTTGCTGGCTTCAAGGTTAGGCAATTATTTATACGCTGTCCCTTTTAATTTCAGAAATGTCAGATGCTTCTGAACACAGCGTGACTTGGGCAGAGGAGCGTGGCTGGGGCGAGGCTCTGCGCTAGGTGGCACACGGCCTTCGTTCATTTTCAGCCCCGCCGTGCAGTGACGGCTTCGTTAAGTGCGGGAGTGGTTTAAATGGTGCAGTTGGTAAGCCTTTAGTCCATGCTGTATGTTAATGTGCACTCAGCGAATTTTAAATGACCATGAACCGTCACTGTTTCACAGAAGAGGTCATGGTCCCGCTGGCTCACAGTAGGGCTTCAGGGCTGATAGGTCCGCGTTCTGCTCGTCCTTTCCCAGGGCTGAGCGTCAGCCCCGCGTTGGGCCTGTTCAGTTTCTCTCTTACGCAGTGACTTACACTTATTCATTCTAATATGTTAAAATAACCTCTTTAAAACAGATAGCGTGGCATTCCTTTGGAAATCGTTTACCCAAGATACACACTTCTGCGCTTTTTAAAGTAGATCTCACTGAAGGTTTAAACGAGCGATGAATGTTACCGAGTTTTTGGGAAAAGTTGTGCCACCGCAGTGTGGGCCAGTGTCATTGTCTAGATGTCGGGCTCCCCTTGGCCCTCCCCCCTTTGGAAATGTTAACTTTGTGGGTTTTTACCCAGGGGCCCAGATCATTGTTTTCCGTATCATTTTTCCTCTGAACCTTTTTTTGTCTTTTGTTTCTTATAGCTGATTTATTCAACTCCATTTTCTCATTTTACCTTCACTTGTAATTCTGTTGGATGCCCTGTAATTTGGTTTTCTTTTTTTAAATGAATTTTATTTTTATTGAACCTATTGGGGTGACATTGGTAATAGTTCTATAGGTTTCAGGTGTACAGTCCTATAATGCATCATTGTGTATTTCCCGCCACCCCAAGTCTAGTCCCCTTCCATCGCTGTTCATCCCCGTTACCCTCTCGTCTCCCCCAGCCCCCTTGTGGTTTTCATTCTTTAGATGATTGTATGGTTTCAGCATATTGCCCGAGTTTGATCACCTCTCCTTTCAGATCGCCCTGTTGTAAAATGTTCTGTCCCGCACCTCTTGCGCCTGCGCCTGCGGCGCTCCTGCGCGTCCCCCCCCCCCCCCCCCCCCCCCCCGCTCGCCTGCGGCCCGTTTCCCCGGCGCTGCGGGAGCCCCCGCGGCCCGCGCTCGGCCGGGCGCCGCCCGGAGTCGGGGGAGGCCCGCGGCCGCCTGGGGGGAGCCAGCCAGTTACACCTTTCTTTTTTTTGTCAGATTGGCAAAAAAATACATTTTTTGGTGTGTCGTGGAATTTTGGTACTCAGTTTCTGTGCCGGGAGAGGAAAGGCCGGGAACGGCTGCCCTGGAGCTCGCGCTGCTCACCGGGAAGCCTTCGGTTCCTGCCCCGGGCCCGCGGAGGGCGCTGGGCGGTTCTGCCCGGGCGGAGGGGTGGCTTCCCGGTCCGGGCTGGCGGTGCCCGCGGCCGCCGTCGGAAGGACACCCGCCGCGTGGGCGTGGCCGCAGCTGCCTCCGCGGGCCCGGGTTGGGTCCGGGATCGTCCCGGTTCTTTAGGGGCGGCCCCTCCCAGCCGCCGCCCTTCCGCGGGCCCGGGTTGGGTCCGGGATCGTCCCGGTTCTTTAGGGGCGGCCCCTCCCAGCCGCGGCCCTTCCGGCCCCGCCCGGCTCTCGGCCTCCTCGGGCGTCTCGGGGACTCGGGCACCCTCCCAGGGGCTCCCCTTTGCTTGTTAGCCCTGCTGCTCCTGCTGACCGCACCCCAAGACCCGGCAGGCCGCCTTCCTGGGACCGTGAACCTCACCCGAGGGCAGGGCCGCGAGCCCGGGAGCGTGGGGACCGGACCGGCTCCGTCTCCATCGCGACGCCTCCAGGCAGCGCCTCCCGCGGAGCCTCCCGCGCACCCGAGGCTCCTCTTGTGACGTCGCCGCCCACAGCGGCATCCCCGTGCTTCCAGGGGCCTTCCCAGCACCGCGCCCCGCCGACCGGGTCCCGCCGTCCCCGTGTCCTGGAGGACCGGCAGCCATCCGTCAGGGCAAGCCCGGGGCGCCGAGGAAGCCCGGCCGGGCGCAGGGTCAGCCGGGGCCTGGGCGCCCGGGTGTGCAGCCGCCCCGCCCAGACGTGTCCGCCGGAGAACTGTTTCCAACTCATGCGCTTACCTACCCGGGGTATCTGTCGGGCTAAAATGCCTTTTTCCTTCCGTGGAAATTTGGTGGGTTCCTGTTTCTACTCAGTTACCGAAACAGACCAGAAAACTCAACCGCATTTATTTTCCGAGTCTACTTTGAAACACTTTCAAACTTGCAGGCGTCGCCCCGCCGCGCAGAGCGCGCCCCCTGCCGCCCGCGCTGGGTGGCGCCCCGGGCGCAGGCTTCCCGCGGGAGCTGCGGGCGCCTCTGGGTGGGAAGCGGGGGCCCCAGCGCAGGGCCGGGGCGGCGGGGCGGCGGGGCGGCGGGCGACACCCTCGGCGGGCAGGCGGCCTCGGCCCCGGGCCCCGGCGCCTCCGGGCTCTGAGCGGCCGAGCTGGGGCGCGGGCTCCTCGGCCCGGCGAGCGGAGGCGGCGGGAGCGGCCGCCCCCGGGACCCGCCCCTGCTGCTCCCATCGGAGCGCGAAGCGCCCGCGCAGCCCCTCGCGGGGGGTCCTGAGCGCCGCCAGAGGGCGCCCCGAAGCCGCCGCGCCGGGGCCCGGCATCAGGGCGGGGCCCGGCCGGCCGGTCGCAGGCGGCAGTCCCGCCCCCCAGCGCCCCGAGGCAGCGGCCCGCAGACCCGCTCGGACGGAACCTCGCCTCCGCCCCCCGCCCCCAGCCGAGCGGTCCGCAGCGTGGCCGCCGCTCCTGCGGCCGCGCCCAGGACGAGCCGGGACGAGCGCCGCCGCTCCCCGCCGCGCGGGCTGCCCGGGGCCTAGAGGCGGGGGCGGGGCGCAGGGCGCGGGGCGGTCCCCTCTGCCCCGCCCCCAGGCCCCCGCCCCGCCCCCCAGGCCCCCGCCCCGCCCGCTCAGCGCCGCGGCTCGGGGGGCGGGGCGCCGGCGTCACGTGGGGAGCGCGCGTCCGGGCGGCGTCGCGGGCGGGGCGGGGCCGGGCGCTCGTCGCCGATCGCGCGACGTGACGCGCCGCCCGAGGCAGGCCGGGCCCTGAAGATGGCGGCGGGCACCCCGAGCGGCGCGGCCCGGCAGTAGCGGCGGGACGGACTCGCCGCGGGGGCGGGCGCCCCGGGAGTGGCAGCAGCGGCGCCCGGACTCGAGGATGGTAAAATGACCCAGGGCAAGAAGAAGAAACGGGCCGCGAACCGCAGTATCATGCTGGCCAAGAAGATCATCATTAAGGACGGAGGCACGGTGAGCGGCCCGCCCCGGGGCCCAGCCGCCCCCGCCCCGCCCGCCCGCCCGGCCGCGGCCGCCGTCTCGGGCCCCGACCCCCGGCCCCTCGCCCCCCGCGCGCTCCCCGCCCGGCCCGGCCCGCGGCCTCCGGGGCCCGCGCTCGGGGAGGAGCCGCCGCCTTGTCCCCACCCGCCGCCCTCCCCGCCGGGCCCCCCGGGGCCTGCGCCCGGGCCCACGTGCGCCTCCGCGGGGGGCTGCGGGGTGGGGGGCCGGGGGGCCGGGGCCGCGCCGCCGAGGGCCCGGGAGCGGCGCCCGCCCGGCCATATGCTGCGCCCCGCGGCCCCCGCGCCCCCTCCCCGCGGCGCCCGCCCCCGGCTGCCGGGCCGGGGAGCCGCGGGCCGAGGGGGGCTGTGGGCTCCCCCCGAGCGGGCGCCGCGGCGGGCACGGGCCTGGGCGGGCGGAGCAGTGGCCGCGTCGTTCCCAGACCCCTGGCGCCTTAGGAACCAGCTGCTAAGTGGGACCGTGCCGCCCAGGCCGCGGGCAGGGGAAAGTTTTGCTTTTTAGAAACAGTTGCCGGCACAGTGAACTCGACGCGGTGCGCCGCGGTCAGCCGGCGGGGTCGGGGGGCCTCGCTGGAGATGCGTCGCCCGGACGCCCCGGCCGCAGCCCCCCGCTGCCCGCTGCGGCCGACGGGCCGGCCGAGCCCGCGCCCCTCCTGCGAGTGGCCCGGCTCCCTGCCCCCGCCGCGGGCGCCGCGGAGGGCTCGCCGAATTCATTTGAAATAAATATATATATGTTTTTTGACATTTCAGAATACGGCCAGTCAGTATGCTAACATTTAGAAAGCTTGGGACGTACGTGACAATTTCAGAGTATAATTTTAGTTAGCTGTCAAGTTTCTTAGGTGTCATAGATTTGACATTTGGTGAAAAAAGAAACTGCAGTTCAAGCCCTCAGATCCTGTTGTACTTGAATGAAAGCATCGCTCTGGCTGAATCAGGTGTCGATGGCCCTGGCTCCTTTGAGCAAGTTGGTAAAAAGTGCCTGGTGGAAAGAGACATCGCTTGAAAGAATACTGGACGCCTTTGTCCACCATGGGGACTTGATGTGTTAAAGTCTTAAAAACCTACACATAGAAGCAGCACAGGGTTGTATTTTATAAAAGCAAGCGATAGGTAAGGTCCGTGTGCTTTGTAGATGGCCTGATGAAGCTGATCAAGGAAGGCACCTTCCTTTCCTGGTAAAGTCAGTTTTGTTTCCTCTCTTTCTAGATTTGACTCACTCAACAGATGCTTTCATTGCTCATCCTTCGAGATTTGAGATTCTTTATCTTTTTTTATCTTGCTATTTATCAAAGTTGTAGTGAATTCATAGCTTGCTTTTGGACACAACTCACGACATTTTTAAGGGCACAGAATAAAGCTTTTGGAGGGCTGTGGACCTGAGGATATTACCACTTACCCTCTTGATGCAGTTAGGTTGCACTTTCCCCTCACAGAGCGCTGGAGAGCCCTGTAGAATAGAGGCTCTGTGTAGGCTGTGAATCCTGCAGGGTCTAGTATGTGAATTTAAAGTGGTAAAAACACATTTAAAGTTTTAGATAAAAAAATATGTGTGCCAACACAGTCCTACATTATTTTGCTATAATTTTATTTATTCCTATATATGATCAGGAGATATTTCTATCAGGAGATATTTCTGTAAGTGTCAGGGTAATTTTTTGCAGAGTTTGTATTTTAATCCACTGGAGTTTTAAATGAAAGAAAAAAAAAAAAAACAACATTAAAAGTAAAACTTTTGTCCTGGCCCGTGTGGCTCAGTCTGTTGGGCTATGTCCTGTGCACCCAAAGGTTGCTGGTTCAATTCCTGCTCAGGGTGCGCGCCCACATTTCAGGCTCAATCCCAGGTGGGGGCCTGCAGGAGGTGGCCCATTGATGTTTTGCTCTCACATCGATGTTTCTCTTTCCCTCTCCCTTCATCTCTCTCTCTAAAAATCAATTTTAAAAATAAATAAATTATAAAAATAAGTGAAACTTTTATAATATCATAGATACGACTTTAAAATGGCATTTGCTTGTTGGCCTCTACTTGGAATTGGTCAGACTACCACTATTACAAACATTTTTTAAGAAAGGGAGTAAAATTGCCATTTGATACTGTTTAGTTCTTCCTGTGTGTGTGTGAGTTGCACCAGTGGGTGGATTCATTCAAAGCTAAGTGTCTGAGGATGTGGTTGTGCAGGACAGGCTCTCAACAGTGGATCACGGTACTACTCTCACCCCTTCAGTTTTTTTGCTAGTGTTCAGCAGTGTTAATAAAGTTATTTTGCTTTGTTCTCTGCTGATGTCATTTTGGTAAGCCTGATCAGCCAATTTTAACATTCATCAACAGGACTTGTAATGAGCTGTTGATGATTTGTCAGAAAGTTATAACAGTGTTTAACAATTGAAAGTGAGCCCTTCAAAATGAACCAGGTTAATCATAAGTTCCTGTATTTCATTTGGCTTTGCAGCCAGGGTAGAGCTACCACTAGGTCGCCTGTTTTGAGTTGTACATAGTTAAGGTAAAGGGCATGAAGATGTGTGATTCTATAGGGTGGCGCAAAGGGGGTTTACAGTTGTTCATGGAAAATAATACAAAAATAAATAATAATAAAAGAATAAACTTTCACGTAATTACAACTGTAAACCTATTTTTGCCCACCCTGTATATCAGGAGTTCTTTCTTGGGTCTGCTCACCTTGAACTTGTTTGCACAATTTTCCTTGACTTACATTTCTCTAGGGAGGTTCCCAGAAGGGTCCATACTTCCTGGAAGGTTAAGAACAGTTGTTCAGTTCGAAAACACCATAATTCAGTATAGAAAAATTCCACAGGTTAAATTCAGCAAATATTTCATCATCTGTGCATCATTTCACTGATGAAAGTATTGCGATATTATCGCATTATCATAAATTTGCTTTCTGCAGTATCCAATATGTAGAAATAAGTGTTTTTAGTTAAAATCTTAACGTATGTAACATTTTGATATATCTCTTATTCAGTGTGGACCATTAAGGACAGATGAATTAAAAAGTGCATTCTGACATTTTAGAATACTTTCAGTTTTGGGGGGGAGATTAACTGCTTAAAAATATTTTAAATGTATCTTTCAATTACAGGTGACATACGATATTGTATTAGTTTCAGATGTACAGCAGGGATTAGACAGTCATGTACCTTACAAAGTGCTCACCCCAGTAAGTCTAGCACCCATCTGGCACTGTACATCATTAGTATATTATTGACTATATTCCCTGTGCTGTACTTTACATCCCCATGACTATTTTTATAACTGGCAATTTGTACTTCTCAATCCCCTCATCTTTTTTACCCAACCCCCTAGCACCCCTCCCATCTGGCAACCATCTGTCTGTTCTCTGTATCTATGAGTTTGTTTCTGTTTTGTTCATTTATTTTGTTTTTTAGATTCCACATATAAGCTAAATCATATGGTATTTGTCTTTCTTTGTCTGACTTAGTTCACTCAGCATAACACCCTCTAGGTCCCTCCATGTTGTCACAGCTGGTAAGATTCCCTTTTTACGGCAGCGTAATATTCCATTGTGTGTACATATGTGCCACACCTTCCTTATCCATTCGCCTGTCAGTGGACACTTAGGTTGCTTTGGCATCTTGGCTTTTGTAAATAAGGCTGCAGTGAACACAGGGGTGAGGGGTACATAATATCTTTGCAAATTAGCATTTTGGGTTTCTTTGGATAAACACCTAGAAGTGGAATTGTTGGGTCATATGGTAGTTGTAGTTTTAGTTTTTTGAGGAACCTGCACTCTGTTTTGCACAGAGGCTGCCCCAGTCTGCATTCCCACCAGCAGTTCCCTTTTCTCCACACCCTCCCCAGCACTTGTTTGTTGACTTATCCGTGACAGTTATTCTGACAGGTGTGAGGTGATCTCTCTGTGGTTTTAATTTGCATCCCTCAGATCTTTTCCTGTGTCCTGCTTGGAGAAGTGTCTGTTCAGGTCTGCCCATTTTTTAATCGAATTGTTTGTCCTTTTGTGTAAAGTTGTATGAGTTTCGTATGTTTTGGGTGTTAACCCTTACCAGATACGTCACTGGCAAATACGTTCTCCCCTTCTGTAGGTTTTCTTGGTGTTTTGTTGATGGTTAGATTATTTTCATGTATGACCAGGTTGTGTGTGAGCCTTCCTGGTGGAGGCTAAGCTCCAGAGTTACATTTATATCTTATCAAAAATAGAATTTCCCTTACAAGTTCTCTTAACTCTGCTTTTTTATATGCCCTTTGTTGTTTTATGACACAGCTGTGGGACTGCGGTGGCTCTGACAAAGTAAAGAATGCACAGATTTTCCCATGCAAGTTGGTAAAATGATTTTAACGAGGAGATAGAGGGCAAGGTGTGAGCTGCTTGGTTGAAAATAAAAACTGAGCAAAATGAAATATGCCCAGAGAGGCAGAGCCCCAGGTTCTTACTCCTGGTACTTCGGATGTTATGCACCATTAACTTGTTCAAAATCTGTTTTTCTAGCCTCAAGGAATAGGCTCTCCTAGTGTGTATCACGCGGTTATCGTCATCTTTTTGGAATTTTTTGCTTGGGGATTATTGACGGCACCCACGCTGGTGGTAAGTAATCTTTTATCACTTACTTTAAATCTCTTTCTCTGAAGTTCCTGGGTGGGGAGTGAGGCAGCCCGTTTCCATTCCCCTGGTTTATTCTCCCTCTCCTGCTGTCACCGTCCAGTACTGGAGCTGACTGCTGCAGTTGTCTCGTTCAGCCCCTCCATCTCCCTTGCCGTTTGGGGGCTTGGCAGAGTGATTTTGGGGGGGAGCATGTTTAAGCAGGGGCTCCACCACTGGGCTTGGCAAGGGTGGAAAGGGTTCTGACACCGAGGGGCTTAGGCGTCATTCTGCAGGACTGTTTGGAGATTCATTCATGTAGATGCATTTTCCACGTACAAATTTCTTTTAGTTTAAGCTCAGGATCTAGAGGTAATCATGTAGAAAGGTGATTCTTTTCACAGGCCTGAGCTGATTTTACCCAAACATTCCCAGCTTGGAACCTTAGAAAACACCTCCTTGCCAGACTGAGCAAGTAACATGCTAGCTAGTGTTCTGCCGGTGTAGACGAGGGAACTGGAAGGAGGAAGGAGTTAGTGTAGACGAGGGGTGTCACCGGAAGTCTTATCCAAGATGTGTAATTAGGGGAACCGTACAGTTTACCAAATCCCAGGAGAACAGACTTCCAAGGAAGTATACTTCCTTATGTTTTCCTGAGCTTGTCCATTGTTACACAGAAAAAGTTTCTTCAAAAAGGTTAATAAATAAATTGGATGATCGCATAAGTAGATTGAAGTTGTCTAAGAAAATTATGTTCCCTATTTCTTGGCATGTTTATTATATGACCACGCAGTCAGTACTGTATCTACACAAAATGTGGATCTCTAAGTTATGTTGAATATACAGGGCATGTGGATGAGTGCTGCTACAGCAGGATTGGGAAGAAAAGAGAATCTCAAATAAATAAATTCTTTCTGTAGTGAACCATGCATTCATTGCAGGTTAGACTCACTCCCTGAACTGGAACCTTGTCTGACATGGTCTGTAAGAGAGTCGATGTGTGTCTGGGTTGTGATTCTTTCCACGGCTCATTTACCTGGAGTGGGTACCAGTTTTACATAAATGGGTTTTCAAAATACTTGAAAGTGGGCTTTCAAAATTGATCTTTCTTGTTGAATGATTCTGATGGGAATCTTTTCAACGTGAATTTACACCTTTCCTCCCCAATAGTCCAAGTTCACTGCTTTGGAGCTTCGTTGGCTGAGAGGAGTTCACTGTGACACTGGCAGCTTCACTGTGTTGTAATGAGCTGAGGTCAAGGGCCCGGGTGCTGCCCCAGCTGGTTGCACACTTTTACACTAGCTCCAGGGCACACGTTTGTAATCTCCCAGCGCAAGGTGGAAACTGTCTGTGGTTTGAAATCCCTGAGCTCTGTAATAGCAACCAGTCCACGTGTTTACATTATCACAGCCCCGGCACAGCCCTGAGCACTTTAATGCATTATCATGTTTAATCCTCAGCACCACCTTCGAGCAGTGGGGTATTTAGACGCCTGATATGAGAAAACGAAGGCTCAAGAGTTAAGCGTTTGCTGCCTACTGAGATAGTGAACTATGGTTGTGGTTGGCGTTTGGACCCAGCCTTCCTGTGCCAGGGCTCAGGCATGGGGTGCCAGTGGAGCGGTTCCGTGTTGCAGGCCATGGGTCTGGGCCCAGCTGCTGGCCTGGTAGATTCAGTGTTGGCCAAGCTGCCAGCGGCCCTCGAAGAGGTGGGTTTCGGGGAGGAAGGCACTGAGTCCTGGCACTCGGATCTGTTTTCTGAAGCTGATTCTAGACACTGTGCGCTAGAGTCACAGCAGAGTTTAAGTTTCAGTGTTTTAAGTTGCAAAGATAGTTCTTAATTCATTTAATGGACAGCCAGTCTTAAGACATATTAATTATAATGTTTGGTTTGGAATTTATGATAGCCTTAGTTTTTAGAATAAATGTGAAGTTAATCACTCAATTTCTACTTCATGTGGTTGCTGTTATCTTTGTCTTAAAGCCCATAGAGCTTGTAGAAAGCTGGCCCTCGTGGCATGCAGACCAGAGGCAGCGTCTGAGTGCAGGGCCTGCCCTGGGAGGATGACGGCCTCCCAACATGAGGTTTATGTTAGCGACAGAAGGACTTTATACTGGAAAACGTTTTGAAGAGCTGAAGTGTAATACTTTGAGAGGTTATGACCATAGGTGTTGAGTCAGCGATTAGTGACTGGATTAAATAACACACTCCATAAGGAGAACTACTGAGAGCAGGTCTAAGGCTCCGTAATGCTGAGAAGTCGCTTCCCTGTGACCGACCTGCAGTTCTGGAGACCCCAGACCAGTGTTTGCTGGTCCCAGCTACTTGCTGCAGGCAGCCCTCAGGCACTTAGTATTTGTGGACTATTTACTCCACTCTCAATTTTTTTAAGTTCTTATAACGTTTCATTTCTAGTTTTCTTTATTTTTACATGTGAGTTAATTGTGGAATTTCAAGTTAATGGCAGCAGTAGAGGAACTGGAAAGGGAAGGGGCATTCGATCTCTTGTGAAAGTTTTTCTGGCAAGATGTCAGGAAGCACACTCAGCAGTTTTCTGCCCAAGGAGAGTCCCCACCCTTCTGGCCTCCTCTGCTGTCTTACTGAGGGACAGTGTGGCACAGGGAGGAGCCTTGGTCCAGCAGGAGCTCAGTTGTCCGTCTGTAAAGTGGTGACCTTACCTACTGCAGAGTGGTTACAGTGAAGTAGAGAGCAGGGACAGCCTCTGGCACAGGCAGGGAAACGTAGCTGCCGCTTCGTAGTTCCCGGTTACCGTTCCTCCAGCTGCTCTTTGGGCCATGGCTTCCCGGTGGTTCCCCGCTACCTAGGGAGCAAACCGTGCCCGGGGGTCTGACAGCTGGCCTGAGAGGCCAGAGTAACTCACTAGACATTTTCACAGGTTGGGATCTTTTCTCTTATTTATGAATCTTTCTAGATCCACTTCTTGGCAATTAAAATTTCCCCGTTACTCCGTTACTCCCCCAGTCTTCTGTCTTAGATATCTGATCATCTGTACCCGTCCGTAAGGGAGTGACAGCAGCCGGTTCTGTGTGGGAGGCAGACCGGCGAGGTGATGACACAGCCTGGGCTCGCAACCTGACTTCCTGTGCTCAGTGTCAGCTTTGACACTTCCTGTGTAGCCTGCACAGGACGTTTGACCCCGTGTTACCTCACAGGGCCCTTGTGAGGGATTAAAGAACACGATGTGTGTCCAGTGCCCACATTGGTGCCTCGGGCTCAGTGAGTGCCCATACGTGTTTGGTGGTGTCAGACAGAGCTGAACGTTTATGTGAAATAAAATGAGGTTGTGTTACGAGGGGATGTTTTAAAATGTAAATATAGAGGTGGTACTGAGACTAAAATGCAGCATGAGATTTTCCGTGATTTTTTACTCTTCAGGTGTTACATGAGACCTTCCCGAAACACACATTCCTGATGAACGGCCTCATTCAAGGAGTAAAGGTACATGAGTCGTACATTCGCATTCGTACACCTGTGTGCACACACATGCAGTTAATGTACTGGCACTGTCTGTGGTCCTGCCAGTATGTTAAGTTGGTTAATTGAGTGACCCACTAAGTGTTAATTGTCACAGTTGGAGTATATGTTGGGGGATTACTTAAGTGTTTAAACTAACTGGGTTTTAAATCTAACTTGACTCAAATGTAGCCAACTGTGTACACTGATAAATCCCATCATACCAGATTCCCCATATGTTGGCATTTTTATTGCAGAGATCTGAGTGCTTTTGTAAACTACCAGTAGGAATATAAATGGAAGAGAAAAGAACTATTTTAGAAATGTAGAAATATTAAACTTTACCAGGCTGCATGTTCTTTATTCTAGATTTCATTTAACCAACAAATTTTGTAAACAGGTAAATAGCTTATGAGAATAAAAACATGTAATTAATACAGTATTCTTTCTGGAACCCTGATGTGGCATTACTGGCGTTGAGAAATCACTGAGGCGTTTCATATTTAATACACAACCAGACCCTGCGGTAATTCTAGAGTCCTGGGAAACCCTAAAATTACAGATAAGAAATAAGTTGTCCATCTACGATGGTTGATATACTTATTTCAGAATTAAACTTGTTTAAAATTCTCCTCATAGTAAAATGATTCACTTTTGGCTCATCGTATGCGTCATGTACACTTGCTTTCATCTGCCTTCTGTCAGGGTTTGCTGTCGTTCCTCAGTGCCCCCCTTATTGGTGCTCTCTCTGACGTCTGGGGCCGGAAGTCCTTCTTGCTGCTAACAGTGTTTTTCACGTGCGCCCCCATCCCGCTGATGAAGATCAGCCCATGGTATGTGCGTTGTCAGGCTGTAGGATTAAAGAGCACTTTCTGCTCATTATTTCCGAATGTCCCCTATTTATTTCACTTTTGGGTTACCCTATTTAGGTAGGTTTTAATTGCATTCTTTTAATTTAGTCTTTGACACAGGTAAGTGGAGTAGCACGTAGGTCATAAGGTCTCAGGACTCGAAGCTGCGAAGGCAGTGATACTTCAAAAGTTCAGATGCTCACACGTGATTTTAAAAACTAAACAGCAGCATGACACAGAAACTTCTTGTTTGGAATCATAGTTTTTTAAAATACCTGGTTCACGCTTTATGGTAACGCTTCTCAGTTGTAATGTGAGTGCTGCCATGGTTGTTGCTATGTGAAGACTGAGTTACTTGTGTGGCCAACATTTAAGGAGCTAAAGAGAACGTGGAGGAGCATCTAGTTTCTATATAGAGGCTCGGTAAACACAGGTTTATTTACTGTTTTGTGTTAGTGCTGTGGGCGGTAGTGAAGGTTGAATTGTAATAGGCTCTGTTGCTGTTTTAAGTAGAATTAACAAAGCCATTTAAAAATTCAAGTTTGGTAAAAGATTGACCTGAAGACACTGATTTTAAGTTTCCTGCCCAGCAGCTGAGTTGATGTTTTCGTAGTATCTATAGAGGAATCAAACTGCCCCGTGAGCTGTTGACGGCAGTGAGCCGTCCTTCGTCTCAGTCACTGTGGGAACACAGGCAGGGGAGGCCATAGGAACTGTTCTCATCATCTCCTGTCCTTGTCTTTCAATCCAGGTGGTACTTTGCTGTCATCTCTGTTTCTGGGGTTTTTGCAGTGACTTTCTCCGTGGTGTTCGCATACGTGGCGGACATAACCCAAGAACATGAAAGAAGCATGGCCTACGGGCAGGTGTGTGTGCGTGTCTTCTACCTGCATGTCTGCTGGGAAGCCCCTGGCTTGTTTCTAGGACAGGGAGTGCACGTCTTTGCGTGACAAGGGTATTTCCACATAAATCACATTTCATAATAAAATCATCCCTTTAGACTATGTTAAACATTTTTTTCAGTACAGGGCCTTGTAAGTTTCGATAGTAGTCACACGTCAGATTTGAAATGACAGTAGAATATTTTTACATTGTTGAAGTTCTTTTGAACGTTATACTACAACTAAGGAGTTACTTAAATATGTCATGAGTCAATTACTGATATTCAGTGGCTGGTCTAAAATCAGCAGGCTAACACCCAGCTCCGAGACCAGCAGACCTGTCTGTGACTGGGTGGCCCTGTGTCATCCCTCACGTTCTTTAGCCTTTGCGTTGTGTGTGTTCACAACTCTGAAAATGCAGGAACCACGTGCCAGCTAGATTAGGCCACAGGTGATAGAGTTTTTAGCTAAGACTCTGATCCTTTTCCTTCCTGCAGGAGAGTATGTGAGGCACTGGGCAGGTGGGGGGGGCAGCAGGGGCTGACACCAGTTAGTCTGGTCACAGTGTCCTGACACGTCTCACCTTTGACCTTGCCTTGCTCCAGGTGTCGGCAACATTTGCCGCGAGCTTGGTGATCAGCCCAGCCATCGGAGCGTACCTTGGACGCGTGTACGGGGACAGCCTGGTGGTGGTCCTGGCGACAGCGATCGCGCTGCTGGACATTTGCTTCATCCTTGTGGCTGTGCCCGAGTCTCTGCCTGAGAAGATGCGGCCGGCGTCCTGGGGGGCGCCCATCTCCTGGGAGCAGGCTGACCCCTTCGCGGCAAGTTCGCCCTCTCCCTTCTCTTTGGCAGAAAGTGAATGCGAGTTGGCAGCAGAGATGCCGTGTGACTCTCTTTGGGGAAAATAATCTGAGCTCCTTGTGAGGCTACTTTGGGGGGGGTGGTGAAGTAAACTAACGAAAAAGACATCTGGGTGTCTGTCTGGGCGCTGCCCAGATACCTCCGCACGGTCTCAGCGGCGGTTCAGCACTTGGGTACAAAGGCTCACCCGTGTCTCTCTCGCTCTAGTCCTTGAAGAAGGTGGGCCAGGACTCCATCGTGCTGCTCATCTGCATCACGGTGTTCCTCTCCTACCTCCCGGAGGCGGGCCAGTACTCCAGCTTCTTCCTGTACCTCAGACAGGTGAGCCCTGTCCCCGGGCGGCTCCCTCACTGTTCAGCAGCATTCATCCAAGGGAGCTGCACTGGCGGAGGCCTTTAGCAACAAGTCCCCTGTGCACACCCGCCCACTGGCATTGCTTCCGTGCCACACGGTCAGGGTGGTTAGAGTCTGTTGCTTTCTTGCTCCTGCGGGTGATGGGCTAGAGCTTCAGGCCACTTGGAGACGGTCTCTGATCTGGTGCATGTGTTAGCAACACGGCTGCCCAGGGAGCGGTAGTTTCCCTCCTGCACCAATCTCACTGGCAGAGAAAAACTCTACTTGTGAAATGGATTCTGAGTGCTGGACAGCTGTCTCCAGGTTCATAAATGGAAACAAAGGGATTTAGATTATTTAACCTGAATTAAGTAGGTATTATGTTTAGCACATTAACACGTTATAAATCCTGGTTCTCAGTGAAAGCGGATCCTTTCAGAAGAATCCTTTGGTTATAAATGAGTAGTTTGGTTTTATTCTGGCCCATCTAATGTTAATGGACAAGAGCTGCATTAGTGTGGTGTTTACTGTACTTTATTTACTAATGTAACTTTTCCTGGAAACTTCTAGATAATGAAGTTTTCACCAGAAAGTGTGGCCGCCTTTATAGCAGTTCTCGGCATTCTCTCCATTATTGCCCAGGTGAGTTTCTCTTGGACAGAGTGATGTCATAGAGGGTGGAGCCTGGCTGGCCAGCCAGATGGGCCTCCAGTGATGCTCGGGGGATGGGGTCTCGGTAGAGTCACCCTGTCAGGCTCTGTGGGTTACAGGTTCAGAAACTTAAATCTTGTCCGGTAGCTAACATTGATCAGATTTTGGGGACTGACATATCAACATACGATGTATAAGTCAGATTATTGATTTACACCAGGGTATATACCTATATAAAATGAGGAATTTTATATTTTTTGTTGACTCATTCATTCAGCAAATATTTACCATATGGCAATGAACTTACTAAGTCCCTGCAACCAGAATAAAATCTAGACCTGACATGGCCTCACTTCTGTCTCCGTGTGGCGTGCACTAGGCCATGCCCTCCACGCTGCCCCTCTCCTCCCACCTTCCTCCTCCTCTGGCTGTCCCCTGAGGTGCTGCCTCAGAAAGGCTGTCCCTGCCCATCTGGGGTCAGGCAGCACCCGTCACTACCCTGCTTGCTTTTCTTCATGGCAGCACAGCCTGGGACTGTCTCGTGAAGTGTGCTTGTGTCCGTCTTCTCTCCACCAGGAGGTAACCTTTGGCTGGCCAGCACTTTTCCCTGTTCATTGACCCACACAGGTCGCTGCCCTCGGGCCCAGAGTACAGTTGGTCATAGTAGGTCCTTGGCAGATATTTGCCTGACTGGCCAGTGCTGGCGTCAGTTAACTATTAGCTGTTATCTTGGTTACATCATAAATCATTTAATCTGTCTTCAAAATGAGTTACACTAGATGGCAGGACACTACATCTTTTTTCTTTGCACACCATATACACTAAGTGGTATGTCCCATTATCGTTGAGAACATTATGACATTTAAAATCACACGTGCTTTTCATAAACACTTAAGAACTCATGCTGGGTGCTGGGGATACAAAGATGAGAGAGAAGTCCCTGTCCTCGAGGAGAGAACCAGCATCCCGAGCAGCGTGCCTGTGAGCAGGAGGTTCCGCGCTGCCTCCTCTGCGTGGCTCCCCTGTGGCTCTAGTTGGAGACTCAGTCCTCTGGAGCTCAGTCTTGTGCTCCCCTGATTGAAGGGAGAGTCTCAGAGGAGAGAATGCTGAATCCTAATCGTTCAGGAATCCTTTGCTTCCTACTAACTTGTGATTAAATCTGATTAAACTCATTTGTAAATAACTGTCTCATTTCAAGGAATTTTACACTTGGTGATTGTGAGTTTCAGATGTCAGCCAGTCATCAAGTAGTGATTTCCTGATTGTCTCCATTTCTTCTTTGATGGACTTACTAAGCTCTCTTGTGCGGTACATGTAATACCTTAATTAGAATAGCAAAAATATTTTCCAAATCACTGCAGAATTTGTTCACTTTGAAGGAAAATGAGAAACAGGAAAACCCATCAACTCACAATAGTGTCTATTAAATGCTTGCTCTGTGCCAGGCACGGTGCCGAGCACATGATGTGGGCAGGACAGTTGGAAGTGGGTGCCGTGACTGCCATTTGGAAGGGACACTGCAAGAGACAGTGTCAGGGTGGAGTGACCTGCCAGGGCCACACCACCAGCCAGGGTCCTGACGCAGGCTCTTCGCCCAGAGGCTCCGTCTGTGGTCACTGTACCGTCCTCCCAAACCTGCTTGTCAGCTGGCTGGCTGAGCGCACAGCACCACGGTGTCAGCAGTGGATGACCTGAGGCGAATGCTACACCAGTGACTGCAGTTCAGGTTTTTCTTACTCGGGAATAAGCATTTCAGAGTAACTTGGACCTGTAACTTTTCATAGTTAGTACATGATAGGGATCCCCGAGTCATTGGTTAGAACCCTTTGACCCCCTACTTTAACCTCTCATTTGAGGGGTGCTCAATAGCAATGTACAGAATGAAGCTCACCTTTCTATTTCAGTTTCCCAAGTTTCCCTGGCTCTGGATCTGCCAGCAGAGGGCCCGCGTCTCTGCTGCTGTGACCTGGGGGGATGGTCAGATACCTTCAGGGCAACTGTTGCTGGAAAGGCAAATGTAGGAACATGTGCTAATCCTCTTGATATAGGTTGAAAGTCACCAAAAATGTTTCCTTTTTAAAGTTACTGTATTCTGACAAACCATTTTGGTCTTTCTTTTCCCAGACCATAGTCTTGAGTTTACTTATGAGATCAATTGGAAATAAGAACACCATCTTATTGGGCCTGGGATTTCAAATACTGCAGCTGGCGTGGTATGGCTTCGGTTCAGAACCTTGGTAGGTGTAATTATCTTAATTTTCTTAAAAATGTTGGTGTTTGCCTCTTTTGTATTTCTTTTCACTTTGAGATATATTTGAGTTTTTGTAGTTTTTTATTTGCTTCTCAACTGGAGCTTAGACTTCAGTCTCCTCCAGTGCTTTTTCTCTCTCAAACTGTGTATAATACACATCTCTTCCTGTGTGTTAATATCCTAGGATGTGAGGACAGAAAGGTGACATTTTATAGCTGAATCACAGGTTTTTGAGATTACTGAGCCTTTGAATCTAATGAGCATTTAATGCCTCAGTGAGTTTGTGTCATTAGGAAAAAAGCACATAATCCCATAGCAGCAGGGCCCTGAAAGTTAGTGTTACCTTTTCCATTTCTCTGGTTAGAAGTCAAGTAGCCCCAGTGATAACACCGATGGCAAACCAGGAGTCTGGGAGGAACATCCAGCAGTTCTGGACCAGCTTCCTGCAGAGATACGTCTGCCCTGGTTGCCAGGCTGGCTCCCTGGGGAGGGGAGGGGAAGAGGAGGGGGATGCCCACGTCCACCTGTCCTCAGGTGTCAGGACTGAACTCCAGTTTGCACCAATGTTCCACAAACGCAACACCTCTTTGGACTTGGTGTGCTGTCTAGTCTAGCTTTTAGGAGCTGTTCAGTTTATCTAAAACATTTTAAACATCAAACCAGGAGCATCCAAAGTTTTGATCAAATCCGTGACACCTCCGCTGAATCAGAAGTTAGTGGGAGCCTGCGGGAAGTACTGACTTCACGAGTTTGGAAGCATTTCGTGTTTGTTTTTCCCCCCACGTCCGAGGGAGGGAGAATCTTTCCGGGACCTAGTGACAGGTTTCCCAGCACACAGAGCTCATGTGGTGCCGGGCAGGTGGGGAGCAGGGTGTCAGCTTTGCCGCTCTGCCCGCAGGATGATGTGGGCCGCGGGGGCCGTGGCCGCCATGTCCAGCATCACCTTTCCCGCCGTCAGTGCGCTTGTGTCCCGAACTGCTGACGCCGATCAACAAGGTGAGCTGCTGGGAGAGAGCTGTGAGCACAGAATGTTCCAACCCTGTGTCCTCTGCTGGGGTGGAGACAGAGCCTTGTCTCTCACTGTGACCCCCTTATATCCGACGGTCAGTTTTGTTTGCTCTGATGCACTAGACACCGGGGACCCTCACAACCCTGTGCAAGTCTCACGGGTTCAGTGATCTAATAAGCACACAGGGCAGACATTTCTGTTGTCTCAGCTTTGTGGTGGGAACATTTAATTCCTGAAGGCTAGTAATTCTTTGCAAAGGCCAGTAGTCATGGAACAGGGGTCTTACAAGCGGCAGTGGCCACTTGGTTGGTAAATGAGGAAGGAAAGCAAGTCGCAGTTTAAACGAGAACAGCTCAGGGACAGATAGGTAGGAATGTATGTCCCCTCTGATTAAATGGGAACACAGCTGCCCGGGACACAGTGACAGTCGTGCTGGTGAACTCATGCCTGGTTCTTAGCCTGGGAGCTGTCACAGAGGACTAGAGCTGCTGCCCACTTGGTCCTGCGCCACCCCCACCCCGAGCTCCCCTCTGCACAGCTGGTCCCTGCACTTGCTGTGCCATCAGTCAACCGCAGCCTCTGGGGAAAGCTCTGGGTTTTGGTCATTGGTGCTAGTCTAGAGCAGCCGGGAATCTGTGGTGCACTAAGCGATCCACTGTTCCAACCATCTAGGTGTCGTCCAGGGAATGATAACAGGAATTCGAGGGCTGTGCAACGGTCTCGGACCAGCTCTGTACGGGTTCATTTTCTATATATTCCACGTGGAACTGAAAGAGCTGCCGATGACAGGAGCGGACTTGGGTACAAACACCAGCCCACAGCACCACTTTGAACAGGTAAAGATAGTTCATTCAGCTGCTCATAAAGGCTGTGTGACATTCTCACTATTTGAGATTGACTAAAACACTTAAAAACCAAAGCCTGATTGGCTGTGCATACTTTAGCCAACATAGACTGCTCATCAGTTTCCTTGCTTTAGCAGAATTCTTCACTCATCTTGTCACCAGCTCAGACTGGTTTTAAGTTAATAAAGTGGTGGTTTGTGGGTAATCCCACGGGTAGGACTGGCAGTGTGAGTTCTGGCTAAAACAAAGGCCTGTTTGCGTCTTCTCATGGCCACAGCACTTTCTGTTCCCCACACTTGAAGTCACTCAAAAAATGCTCACTGGTTCTGCCCCTGCGGTCAGTAGTTTTGAGATCTCTGCTGTTTTCTTCTTGAAGGGAAGACGCAAAGAATGTGTCCAGCTTTTGTGCTCCAAGTGATGGTATTTCTGCACAGGCTGTTTCCTTGGGTCAGGTGTCCCCCAAATTTCATATTGAGACTCTGATAGTGCCCCTTTCTCCTGGAAAGGGGATGCTTTTTCTAACTGGCTTTAATGCTGAGAGGAGCAGCGGCTTATAATTTAGTAATCCATTATTACTGAAAGATAATCATCTCTTCTTATGGGCAAAGATGTTTATGCAAAAATGCTAATAGTTTTCTTTCTTCCCCAGAATTCCATCATCCCGGGCCCCCCCTTTCTCTTTGGAGCCTGTTCGGTGCTGCTGGCTCTGCTGGTGGCCTTGTTCATCCCGGAACACACCAACCTGAGCTTGCGGTCCAGCAGCTGGAGGAAGCACTGTGGTGGCCACAGCCATCCACACAGCACACAGGCACCAGGAGAGGCCAAAGAACCCTTACTCCAGGACACGAACGTGTGACATGTGGTGGCCGCAGTTGCACCTGTGGGACTGATGTACATTCCACTTCCGTCTGTGACACGCTTTGAGGGTGTCTAAGAAACGTATCTGCATGGACTCCTGGGAACTCGAGAACGAACTGGACGGTTTTCCAAAGATGTTACAATTTCTTTTGAAAAGAAACCTTTTGTTTATTAGCACCACTTTCTTGCCACTAAGCTGTTTGTTTTATTATATACACCCTTCCATTAAAAGCTCTATATGTGACTTCTTAGATACTAGCAGCGTCTCTGCTGTCATTTCTCCAGGGTTGAGCTTTAGCTGTTTGTGCCAACTCGCAGCACAGATCAGGAAGTGTGGCTGTGGACCTGTTCGTTTCTAACTGTAAAGCCCTGAGTCAGGTGGTTCTATTGCAAAACCATGGGTCAAATAATTCAAAGCCTTAATGCAGATGCACTAAAGAAAGGTAGAGGAATTGTTTGCATTAAACAAAACTTAAGAAAAGTGTACTAAATCTGAATCACGTTTCAGGCCTGTTTTGTGTGATTTCATTTTAAACATCCTTCACTGGTTTTAAATAAAATCTCAGCCATGTAGTTCATTCAGTTGCGTGTTTTGAGCCTGTAATCTACATGTTGGCTCAAAGCTGTCCTCAGCTGCTTACACCACTATCCTTTCCTGTCTGCATAATCATAACCTCAACACTTGAACACATAACCTAAAATATATAGTAAAGCTGGTAGCCTTGAAATGTCAACGTGATACCTATACGTAGATAAGTATATATAGTGGCCTTTCAGGACTGTCACAGTAACACTTTATTTACAGAGCTAACGTTTGTCCTAAATTTTCAGGACCCTAGAGGAGAGCTTTATACAATTACTGATGTGAATTTCTCTAAAGTGTATATTTTTGTGTCCAGTTATATTATTTAAAAAAGTGTTACTTTGTAAAAATTGTACATAAAGTATTGTATAGTTTACACTGTTTTCATCTTGTGTGTGATTATTGCTTAATGCTTTTTAAACTTGGAACATTCACTTATGGTTCAATAAGGTCTTAAGAGAAATGTAAATATTCTGTTAATAAAATTAAATATTTTAATGATTTTTTTTAAAGAAAGTCTCGATCTGTGATTCCCTCTAGGGTCTCTTTGGCTTTGTCACCATAGTATTTCTACAGGAACAAATCACAGCTTTGTACCTTTTCTGAATCCATTTCTTTCCCTTCACTATGAAATACTTTTGTAGGAAGGACAAGAAGTGAGAACAGTCCGTAAGTTAAAGCAACTTTCTAAGCCGAGATGCTGCAGATCGGTCCTTTTTCTGTTTTTATATACTTTTTACATGTCCTACTCCCAAAATATTAATACTAACCAAGGTCAAACAGTTCACAGAAATACATCAAGTGCAACATTCTCATTATTAACATGTCTACTTTGCAAACAACTTCAAGTTTAAGAGGTAGAGCAAAGAATTAGCACATCAAAAGCCTGTGCATGAACGCCTATTATAAAATCTTGGGCACATCTATCTTCCGGGAATTCTACTTTCCATGTGTGCATATGGAAAAGGGTGGACAGACATATTTAAAGCTACTGTGTGTCAGCCCACCCGACCCTGTCCGTAAACTTCCTCCCTCTATCACACAGTATTTACAAGGAAGCAGACGGAACATGGCCAAGAGCTGCCTTCCAGGTTACCTGTGCTTCCAAGTTACTGTGACCAAGTTGTTCCTAGTAACGGAGCATGCGTCGAGGAAGGACTGGCGTGAAAGTCACTGCCTAATGGTTACTGTGTGTGTGAGGTAAGTTCCCTAGCTCAGAGCACCTGGTAACGGCCAGCAGTTTCAAAGTGTCATCAGGCTCAATATGGCTTCATTCAATTAGCAACGATTCTTTGTCTTACCCTGGAACTGTTGATATGTCAGTAATATATGGAAGTGTTTCCTCATCTATATAATATGGTCCTTGAGAAAAATTTTTAAAAGATTAAGTGAACATTAGCAATATTTGTAAGTAAAAATTGATTTACATGCTGCTTAAGAGAATGCTACTCCACTGACTGGATGGTTGTCAATAAGAAAAGGATGGGCCCTACAATTCTGGGTTAATTTTTTAAAATCACCCAATTTTTCCCAAGGAACTATTCTTGAAACTTACACCAACAGAAATTTGCCTACTTTATTAAAGCAAACATTAAAAGAAACCCATTTTGAAATTAAAAGCAGGTACAATGAATATTCATGATGCTCTTTTGTATAGTACTGATTTTTAAAACAAAATTCCACTAATACAAATTTAACTGCATAAAAAAACAAAACTCCAAATGAAAGTAAAATTGGACAAGTATAGACTTTCAGGAAGCAATAAAATTCTGTAAACTGCAGCTCAAATGACTAAAGCACTTTATACCTAATCTAGTCATGTAAATACACATCCAAGTTATTTTTATAATAAATTTATCAGAATTACTTAATAGACTTATTCAATACCTAACTGAAAGGTTTCAAGGAAAACACTTGCTGTGAGGGATTAATTCAACTGTAGGACTTTTCCCTTTACTGCAAATTATCAGTAATACAGGTATCTTAGGAGATAATCATTTTTCCTCATAATTCTTAGCAAATTTAAGCTTTTATTTTACCAAGGAAAATGATGAAACAAATGACCAGCATTCTCTGGCTCCCCATTACATCTGCAGAGTTTCACTTTGCCCAAATGGTCCTTATGATTAGAATGTCCCTTACATAGATCCACTCTTGCCTTGGAATTTGTAAGAAGTTCTAAGGCCGAGTTTAATAGAAGTCACGCTGTTGTTCTGTAAAGCACCGTGGTCACACACTAAAGCGTGGCACTGACTCAGAGCCTCCAGTCCCCAAGCACAATCTCCTCTGAGCGGTCCGCCGGCAGTGACACGCACAAGCTGCTGCCCGGGGCAGTGGGCTCAGACACTGCTCGCGGGGTGTCCCCTGTGCTGCTCACTGCAGGCCACCTGACGCTACCGTCTCAGGGGCAGCGCGGCACTGGACTAGCTGTGTGGCAGCTGCCCGGGGAAGTACGCTGAGGAGGAGGGCACCGCGGTGGGTTTGCAGGACGTCTGCAGTGCTCCTAACATGCCCTCTTTCTGATGGTCTGCAAAGAACGACAGGAGAGAGGGTTCGCATTCCCTGCAGCCTCCCGTCTCCACCTACACACACTGGCCGCCGCCTTGGGGAAGGGCCTCACCCGAATTACTGAAGAGGTTCTGGCTGAGCCCGCGCAGAGGAATGCTGTCCTCCCTTTTCTTCAGGTATTTGGATTCTAACCCTAAATTTTCACCACTTAAAAGGAAAATAGTAGTTATTTACTTTGACAAACTCCGATTTTCTCTTTTGTAGTTAATTTTGAATGTTCATCTAATCTATACACAAGATATATTTACAGTTTTTTTCAAAACCAATCCCATTCTTTACTGATTTCTTAAGCAAATACTGTATCTACACACAAGCTGAGGGCCCTCTTCCCGGTACAGAGTAAACTACAGGAAGGGAAACAAAATCCTAAGAGCTGGGGAGGACTGTGGGAGAAATGAGCATTCTGTGAGCACTGACCTGTACGTGCATCCCTGAGAACACCGGTATTATCTAGGATTTCCTATCTCATCCTGTATCTAAAATGAATGCTTTCTTCTTTAACCAAAAGCTCTTTAAAACGTGTGCTTCAAAGTTGTCATTATTACATATTAATGCACAGCCTAACAATAAGGAATTCTGGTTAGATTATTTCAAAGAGGAGACTGTCTATGCTTGTATTTCCCCTTCCTACCACTGTATTCCTTCCTTCCCAATCTGTCTGGTGTTAACAGCTTCTCTAGTCATATACTTGTAATAAGAAAGTAAAACCGCTTGCAAAACGACATTATATAACCTTAAAATTAAAGGATGGTCTTTTCCCAATTTTCAGAAAAGAATTAAGTAGGTGAATAGGTTTTTGTTTTTTTTTTCAATTTTAACGTTTTTTTCTTTAACCTTCGATACTCACGGCCACTATTTATTAACTGACAATAAAAAAAAAAAAAGCTAACCCATTTTAAACAAAAAAAAAACAAATAGTTGACCAATTTTAAGGGCACAATTTGTTTTTGTTCTGTAAATATGATTGCCACAGGTTCTACAAATAAGCTGACCTCTGGCGTGTGTGACACCACCGATAGAGGAACAAGAGGCTCACAAGCACTATTTCAATATCTGTCCTGGTGGCAGCTTTAGGGCACCCAAGGAATATAGGCCAGGAAGCTGGGATAAGAAGCCTCTGTCCCATGTTGTCACTTAAGTCTGAGTACACTAGAGGGTGACCACTCACGAGGACCAGGGCCAGCAGGTGGCCCTTAAAGCCATTACATTTTAACAAGGAAACAACGGTAAGAAAACCATGTTATAAACACGAAGACTTCCTGAGAGACAAGTATGCATAGGTGAGCTGTTCAATTCAGCTACAACTCACCGACTCAACAAAAGTCACTGTGAAAACCTGTTTCAGATCCAAGAAACAGGAGGGAACCTGAGCAGGCACAAGGAGTCACGAACCGACATTAAAGCTTATTTATGTTCGCTACGGGACCTCATACGATAGGCAGGCGGCGCATAGGGTAATAAAACCAGAAGAGCTGAATACGAGGAATTAAAAAGATTTCTAGCTACCTGCCCAAGAATATTCGAAAGGGGATCTTCAGTTATGTAGAAAAATTCCTCTCAAAAAATAAAAGGTTACTATATATCTAACTGTATCCTACAGTTTGAAAACATTTATAGCTGGAGGAACTGAACTTAAGTTCAACTGACTATCAACCTAGAAAGTCACAGGTAAACGAGCAGGCCCTGGAGCCTGTCGAGCAGAGAGGCTTCCCAGGCCGCCCTCCAGGAGGGCAAACGCTGCGCTGTCACCAGGTACTTACTTTTCCTTGTCCGCCGAGCACGGCACACTGACAGCCGTTCCTGCCTGAGCATCTAGTGACGGATTCGGTTTGGTGAACTGCAAGTTAAACTGAACCTGCGGGGCGAGAAAACGGCTCGTGACTAACCTGGTGAGGACGGGACAATTCTATACGGCGACAGGCGGTTAATTTTTTCTGATAATCTGGACCACAGAGGTCGGGGTTCGACGTAGAGCTCGTAACACACACATTTTATTGAGAAGACTGAAAAGTTCCTGTCACACAAGCAAGATGAACGGCGGAAACACAGCAGGACACTGATGCATTTAAATGAGTGTTACGGTGCTACAAAAACAAGTTCTGCAACAACACATCCTCAAGAAGTTCCACAGCCTACGCTGGATCTGTTTAAGGGTCCTGAGCGAGGGCTAGGAATTCGAGTTTTGAAATAACCGGAAGTAATCCAAGAATGCATGTAACAGCCCAAACCAAAGTATCGGCGTGAAGACACGCAAGTATATTTAAAGTAACAGCAACTGTGACTGAGGGGGTCTCACACCAGAGTGTGGGAACGGGTCAATGTTAGGGAACCCACAAACACAAATCCCCACACTAATAGACCAAAGGAGAAAACAATACCTATTTTTGGTAAAAACTCCGGATAAAATCGGCAGGGACAGACACTAGCATGACAGCACCCTTACAAACGAGAGGGGTGAGGCCGCTGTCCCTGGCCATCAAGGTTGACACTCTAAAGATACAGCTTTCCCAGCATCGAGCTACATGTTTAACACGACAGCAGTAAACACAAATAGGATTTTTTAAAGGCAAGATGATTTTAATATTCCTTATAAAAAATTAACATGCAAAAGAAATAGGGAATATGGAGAGTATTGGATATTAAATACGTAATATAATTTCTGACCTCCAGTCATAACCAGAAAAACTGGACAAAATAAACAAAAAGAATGTCCTCAAACACTGGACAACAGTTGGTGCGGGACGTGAGTGGTAGACTCACTTCGGAAAAGTTGGGCAGTTTCTTAAAAATTATATATATGCCGCCAGTCATTCTATTTGTAGGCATTCACCCCAGAGAAGTACAAAGGCTGTACCCCAATGTTCACAGCAGCTCTATTTGTGACAGCCCCAAACTGAACATGACACAAATGTCCATCAAATGGCAAACGCAGGAAGAAATGTGGCCCATGCACACAGGGAGCAGCACCGAGCAATTAGAAATGAACTGCTGACCCCACCACAGGGTCAATCTCAAACACACGGTGCTGAGCGAAGATGACAAGGAAACACCACACTGCGCGACTAGGGGAGGAGTGTGGATCAGCTGCAAACAGCACGAGGAAACCTTGCAGGAAAACAGAAATGCTCTAAAACTGGACTGTTGTGGTGGATTCACAACTCTATAAATTGACTAAAATTATTAAACTGTAAACTTAACAATGGGAGAATTTTATGGTATGTAAATTATACCTTAGTAAAGTTTTAAATTAAAAAAAAAGGCACAATAAAGAGAATAGAAAGACAAGTCCAAAATATGGAAAGGATGACAGCGAATATATAAAACCAACAGCTAATGTCTGGAACATACAAGGACATTTATGACATCACTTAATAAGGAGTAAATATCCCAAACAAAGATGAATAAAACTGAAAAACAGAAGTTTTACAGAAGACATATAACCCATATATATGTAAAAAGATGTTCCTCACTTCATTACCAGGGAAACGCCACATAGGCCAAAATGCCTGTGACCCATTTACTTCCTAGAATTCACCCTACACGGGGACTGCGTAAGGCCCACACGCCCTGCTGAAGCTCCGGGTGGGCACCGAAAGCGCGGTGCAAGCGGCCCGATGACGCAGCAGGGCGCCAGCTGCTGGAGGAGCACAGGCTTCTGGCAGCAGACGCCGGCGCAAGGCCACCCAGGCCAGGGGTCTCCAAAGCAGGCGGTGATCGCAACCGTCCACGGAGTAGGAGAAGAAAATCCTAATTTTGACTTGTATACATTCCTTTTAATCCTTACTAGAAGACGTTTATTGATTTTAGAGAGAGAGGAACATTGATGTGAGGGAGCCACATCAATTGCCTCCAGTATGGGTGACAACCAAGTATGGAACCTGCAACCGGGGTATACGCCTTGGCCGGGAATCGAACCTGCACTCTTCCAGTGCACAGGACAATCCTCCCACTGAGCCACACCGGCCAGCGTGACTTATGCACATTTTTAATCTCATTCTTTAATGTCTATTTTTGAGTACATTTTATTATGAGTAACAAGAGATGACATTTATGGAGTAGTTATCCTGTACCAAGTCATATTCTAAGCAAATACATCATCTCGCTTGACCCCACAGTAATCCAGCGAGGTGCCTAAAACCCCGCTCTGCTTTACAAGGACAACTGAAGCGTGAGTTGGGTGCTGTTTCGTTTGTTTGTTTCACATTGACAGAGGCAGCGCAGCAGCCCGAGAGCAACTCGAGGAGGAGTTCCTAACAGCACTCTCAAAGCCCTCTGCTGTACCTTTTATAAAGTAATCTTTTAAAAAATGTTTGTCTCCATAATGTAGAAAAAAATGAACAGGACCTGAGTTAGGAATGAAAATAAAAGCAGTGGCTGGTCTGGGTGGATTAGATCATTGTGAAGTTAAAATAATACACATGAAAACAACATACAAATTTAGGACGCTGGCGATGACAACGACCTCAAACGGGTGAAAAAAGACCTAGCGAGTTGCCCGAGGTCTGGAGGGACTGCTGAGCATGTGCCAGCTGAGACGACACTGGAACCAGGTTTCAGAACCTGCTCTTGGCCTGCCCTCTAGACCTGTCAGCCCTGGCACTGGAATCCAGAACAGCTGCCACAGCTACCATCCCCACGGTAGGAAGGCAGGAATTGCAGTTAGGCTCGGGAGTGTAGGGATGTAAGTAGAACGGATAAAAAGAGAGGTCGAACAGGAAGAGACACAGCTTAAGCGAACTGACGTCGACTGTTATACCCCCCGCGACTCAAGACATACACCACACAGTGCACACAGCACTTCCTGTGCGCACACATCGACAGTCCGTAACGTATTCATCCCACGTTACCTAAGACTCACAACTGATCACAGCACACAGTTTTTATTTAAAGATAAAAAGTATTTTCCTACCTTTGGTGCTGAAACTGGGTGGATGGCATTTCTGGCAGGCACGGGAGGAAAGGTGCTCTGGAAAGCAAACGCAGAGGAGACGGGGTAACCGATTCCACAAGTCGGGTAAGTGAGTCTACCATCCACCTAAAAAAAACACACAAAACATTCAAGGATTAGCTCTAAATGGTATTTGCTGATCCAAGAGGCAGGAGCATCTGTTACAGTAACTGAGTAACTGAGTTAACAGGCCCAGTCTGTTGATAACAACAAACTCTGATTTATCACAGAGCACGAGGTAGGGTAGCTCAGCTTTCCGAGGGGCTGTGCAAGCTCAACTAACCAATCACTGGGCCTACCTCCAACTATTAACACAAAGACCCTGAAGCACCTTGGTTCGCTCTAGCCCCCCATTCCTAAAAAGGGGGACAAGGGGGTAGAGTCACACATCAATGAACCAGTCAGGGATTTTAAAACAAATTTGACAGAAACAAGATCATCAGTGTTCTTAAACTGAGACAACTGTTTGCTCTGCCAATGACTTTCATTAGTAACACCATTAAACGATGTCATGGAGTTTATTTAATAAGAGGCCAACTTAAACACAAATCTTAAGAAAGCTGTTTATCATCAGTCCTTCAAACTTCATAATCCAGTATCAGGCACTTCTTTCCACACCTTTTCCAAAGCAGCCGAAATCCTTTCCCTTCTTTAAGCACCAAGGGCTCTGATTTACTGGAGCAGATTAAAATTCAATTAGGCATTTGAGTTTCAAGTCCTCTACCGATGCACCCGGCCTGTGACTGCACAAACGGATCTACAGGTGCACATGCTGGGCTGACTGTTGCTCCATGCATCGAGGGAGGCCACACACGAGGAACCCCAGGTGTCTTAGTCCTAGGCGGATAAAGGGACTTATTCACTGGACTTACAGCCACATGCTAGATGACTTAGGGATGGTTTAAGACAGCAGGGCTTTGCTATGGATGGGATGCTATGAGGAGGTGAGGATAACAGTCTGTCCAGGTACCCTTGTAAATCTCACCTAAAGGCAGGAGAAATGTATCAAGGCCAAAACTGTGGCTGGGAACGAAGCACGCATGTTGACCAAGTGTAAAATGGTTGCCCACTTTTGTGGTTTGGCAATGTTTGTATTTTTCTCTGTGTTCAGAAATGATTATGGAGTGGTCTTTTTTTTTTTTTAATTCTCATCTGAGAATATGTTTATTGATTATATATACACACACATATACTTTTTTTGAGACAGAGAGAAACATTGATGTGAGAAACATCAACTGGTTGCCTCCTGTATACGCCACAACCGGGGATTGAACCCACAACCTTTTGGTGTATGGGACAACGCTCCAACCAAACAAGCCACCCAGCCAGTAGTAGTCTCATTTGTCTTGACCCAGCAGTAAGAGTAAGCTTATCTGATGCTAACACTGTGTGAAATGTTTAGGTTCCACAGGAGCCCGAGGCCTAGCTGGGGTGTGTGTCCAGCTCCTAGCAACACCCAGGCCTCATTTCTTGCAAGGAAATAGCAAGAGATCTGGTCCTGGAAGCTAGAATGCTTCTATCTCATAGCCAATTTTTTCTAGAACCTAGAGCTGGCAAGCCTGGTAACAGGGCTTCTCTCTGATAGAATTCTGTTCAGGTTCCTTCCACCACAGTTCCAAACGTGAGCCCAATCCCTGTTCTCCCTTCTTGAGGCCTCCTAAATCGCGTATGTGTGTGTGGGTAAGTTTTCAGCATATCTGGAACCACTTTAGTTAATACTGAATGATTTCTACATCTATTGAAGTCTTACAAGAAGTATGCCCTTGAAATACAGCCTCTCTGGAAAGAGCAAGTACACCTGTATGCTCCACCTCTGGCAACTTAAACTCTCCTCAGTGCTAGTAACTGTAGACTCCAGTCTATCAGTACCAGCCCCTCACGCCATGGAGACTTCCTAACAACCTGGGGACACTTTTTGTCTTCATGTAAATCTTACCACATTAGGGTTAGGAGAGATTCCACTTCTGATCGTGCTGCCAGAACGTACAAGCGGAGTGGCCGAAGGTCCCAGCGTGTCCTGCTTCCTCACTAGCTGATTGTCATTTAGTTCTTTATTTAACCATGTGATTACTTATAAAACGAGAAACAAGGGAAATAGATTTTAGACTATTCTTATTTTCCTAATAATTTTAAATATCTAAAAGTTATATTGAGGTTTCTAAAATTTTAAGTTTTTAAAACTACCTTACATCACAGGAATACACTGTAGGTTAACTTAAATTTCTGTCATTAAAGAGTCTTAGTTTAGCTATTGCCACGTAGGACTCCTTCTTCCATCACTACCCGAGTGGGTACGTCTGCAGGCAGCGATCACCCTCAAGGCTTTCATTGTACAGTTTACAGTTCACACTCATATCTGACAACCAACACCAGGAACTCAGAAAAATGTAAGTTAAAGGCTTAACTTTATATTTTAGTTTCAAATAATTCATATTATCACTATCAGGTAAATACAGCAATTAAGAAAGAATTTTAAAAGTAAATCATAGTTAATATTTTCAGCACTCTGGGTTACTGATATGTGTGATATCGGGTTTTTTGGTGATGATGGTAGTTGTTTCACAGGGCAGGTGATATACCTTACTATAGCGAAGACAGTAAGTGTGTATTTCAAGCAGAAATTAGTTGTATATAGCAATATTCTGATTTTCCTAGACTTTTATGAATTCTAACATAATACTCAGGTTAAGAATAAAACTATGAATTTCATTTACATAAATAGATAACATACTTACACTTTTCATTATTTTTTAGAAGCTGTTTGCTTTCCTCAAGTTTTTGAACTGTAGCTTCTAACTGTTCTTGTAATTTGCATACCTGAAATATGTCAATCCTCATAAGTATAACAAAGACTAAAATAGAAACTGAAGAAATGTACTGCTATTAATTAAAGTGTTTGTTACTCTTAATGATTAGTAAATAATGAAGAAATTAGCTCACCTACGTAGGAAAATATTTGTGTGTACACACACACGAGCACACAAACACTAAAGGTATGTGAATAACTTTTCAAACAAAAATAAGTTATTAACATCTGTTGAATCTAGTCATGCTCTTTGAAAAACAAAAAAAAGGGCCAAAGCCATTCTCTAGTATAACAAAGTAGAAATTAAACTATACATCTGAGGAAATTTATTATCCTTTACAAATGATCACTCTCAGAAGTATAAAATATTAACCACCTCCTGCTCTTTATTTTGGAGAGACTGTGCAACATCTTGTAATTCCTTTCGTTCTTTTTGCAGTTTTTCTTCCTTTTCAGCCAAGAGTTTCTCCTGCTGAATGGTAACTGTATTCTTCAGTTTCAATTTACCCATTAAAGTTTTCAGATCTCCTTGTAACTTCTTGATAATTTCATTTGCCTGTAAAAGAGCTTCATATGTATATTCCTAATAATCTCACACAATATTAATGTTCTATTAAACTTTTACAGACAAACCTTAAGCAGTTCTGCTGATAATGACTTTATGGTTGCTTCAAGTTTTCCTATTTGCACCTGATTTTTTTCACCATGTTCTTCTAAAGCCACCTGATTTATTTTTAAAACAGGAATAATTAGGGCACTTGCTTAGGAAAAGTATCACTATAAATATCATCAGTTTGTTTACAAAATTTTAAAATAAACCTTTTGTTCCTGGATTGTATCAAATGCTTCTTTTGTTCTGAGAACAAGCTGGTCCTTATCCTTGATTTCCTGTTCTAAAACAGCCACTTTTGTTTGTAGCTGATTAATATGCTTTTCTTTTTCGTGGCATTCAGCATCTAGCGTAGAATTCTCTCTTCGCAAAGACAGGACTTCTTGCTTAGCCCGCTGGAGCTCCTGGAGGAGGTAAAAAAATGATGCACTGCGGAAAAGCGAAGTTGGCTGATCAGATCACCTATAATTAAGATGCTTCAATATAAAAAGTCTTCAATAATTTTAAAGTTCTAGCACTGATGTTTTTTTGAAGGACATGAAAGTCTAAGTGTATACATAACTTGTAGATCTGGAGTACAGCCATAAAATAAGCTAAAAACTAATCCAATCACAACAAGGGAAGACAAAACAATCCTAATTTATGAATAAATTACCACAACTTGAGCAGTAGCTCTCAAACTAATCTGTATATTGAACTCTCTTAAGTTTTAAAAACCACTGTACTCGCTTTATTGGGGTGGTCTGGAACCCAACCCAAAACATCTCTAAGGTGTGCCTGTCCTGACGCCTGGCACCATCCCCAAGGGATTCCGATTAGTTAGTATGCGGCGTGGCCTGCGCACCAGGACAGTTAGATCTCTCCAGCTGATTCTAAGGAGAGCCAAGGGGCAGAGCCATCACCTAGTTAACAGTCCTCTCTGCTGCGCATGCATTCTCTACATCAGGGAAAAGAACCAGACCGAACGTTCAGTACCTCCTCAGCTCCAGACAGTTTTGCTTTAAGCTCTCTGACAGTGGAGTCCCCTTTGTACTTCCTTTCGGCGAGGTCTTTGTTGGCTGCCTCTAACTCGGACAGCCTGCCCTGCAGCTGCTGGGTGCTTCGCTGATAGAGGATTTCTAAATCTTTCTTCTGCTGCTCATGCTGCTGTTGGCACTGAACCTGCACCTATTATACAATAAAATGTAGTACCACGGGCAAGGAAAATAAAACCAGAAACACAAATACGGGAAAACTTGAAGAAAAGAACAATCTCAGTTATTCTTCTATATAATTATAAGATTTCCCTGTTCTGAAGAGGATCTGTTGTCAATTATGGACTTCCTGCAGGAGAAAGGACAACAAATGCTCTAACCTCAGTCGTAACTTCTGCCTCTCCTAAGCCCACATGTGTTTAGATGTAATGGTCTTCAAGTTCAGGGAAGTTGCTTAAGTAAAAAAGCAAACTGCAAGACAGTATATATAGTGTAAACCTATTTGTTTAAGGAAAAAAATGAGTGGGTACATAAGGAACTTTCAGTATTTGCTTCAAACACCATTATATTGATATTTCCTTTTTTTTTTTATCAAGTATATATGCTTTATAATGAAAAAACACCACCTAAACTTGTGAAATCAGCAAAGTATTGTGCACTAGTACATTAGTTCAATGCTACATTCAGTAGTTACATTTTACCAAAAATAAAATCTGAATATGGTATTAACTGTGTAATCTCCAGTGCCTGTTTGAATCATACCACAAACATAACATAGTAATTTCTGTTGATGAATACTATCAAATCCTAATGACCTTTTAAAAATAAAGTATACTTTTCTGGTTATGAAAGTTATACATGCTCTTAAAGGCACAAAGAAAGAAATCACAAGTAACCAAGAATCTCATCCAGGGAGTCACTCTAAAGATTTAGGAATATTCCCTCCCAGGCATTTATATTTAAATTAACATCACCCATACATACAAAATATACATATTTAAATTTAACAAATTAGGACCAAGCTATATATACTCACATCATTAAAAAACTCTGTAAACATGTTAGTAGCTGCATAACATTCCACCCACAGCTGTACCTTCATTCATTTAATCTCTGCCCTACTGTGGACGCTGAGTTTCCAATTTTTCACAATTACAAATAAAATGATTCCTATTATTGTACACAGACATACATCCAAAATTCACATTATTTCCTTTTGATCAATTATAGGCCAAAGAATGCAAATAAATAGAGCTTTGTTTGATACAAATGATACAAATTCTAAAACTGCATTCCAGCATATTCTCTCTCTTCCCCTCCAAGTTCCAAGGGCCCTTCTTCTGCCTCTGTAATTTGCTTCCTGAACCCACACAACTCAGCTGGCTCACTTCTTCTACCTCTGTGACTTTCTAAATAAAGTTCTGCTTATAATAAATATATAAATAAGACTGCATTCCATAAAAGTTATTCCCATTCAAAAATTCCTACCAGAAGTGTAGGAAAGTATCTCTTTCATAAAATACTTTGGAAATGTTACTACTTTATGAATTCCCTCATTTCTGAAAATTGGAATGGAAATAAGAAAGGAGCAATAAAGACAAAACAGGAAAAAATCCATATAAAACTGGAAGTGCAATCTCGGAAGACAACACTGAAGGAGCAATCCAGAAAAAAATAACACCAACAGCATGTGGTGAAGGTGCCGCCGTCACTCTCTAAGGGGGTAGCAAACACACTCAAGGCAACAGAGGCCAAAGGCAGTAAGAGGAGGAAAATGGTTTAAAAAACAAAAGGTGAGGTACAAAATTACATCATTTACATTTTCTACTTTATTTCAAGTGATTCTGATATACATTAAAGTTTTAAAATGACTGCCTCATAGAATATCTACCAGCAAGAGGAGAACAGAGTGGCCTGGTTTTAAAGCCTCAAAGGACTGACTCACAACCTATCAGAAAATGCATCAAGGAAGAGTTTATGTGGGTATATGCAATCTCGCTCCTAGGAACAAGGAACCTACAGTATTATTTGCAATAAACAAAAAATTGAAAATGTCCACCAGTTGGGTAAGCAGTCAAATAATGTTATACCCCAACAATAAATGCTCTGCAGCCACTGAAAAGGAGTATCTGAACCAATAAAGAACAATGCCAACAATGCCACATGAGGCCAACATACCCAGATCTCATTAGCACAGGACAAAACCCAAACCCAGTGTGTGTGCACAGTCCAAATTTTACAAACATAAACAAATATTTATAAATTACATATTATTTACAAGTATGGAGAAAAGTCTGAATGAACCATGAGATATTTACAGATTATCTCTGGGCAGTAAGACTTTGAAAGAGAGACCATTTTTATGGACTCTGTCATATCTGGACATTTTAAAACAAGCACATATTACTTTCATAATGAGCAATATGACTAAGAGCCATAACGAAACGTTTTCCCAGTTTCTTCTGATGTCCATACCTGCAAGGCCTTTTCCCTCTCACTGGTCAGCTCCTGAGAGTGCTTACTCGACAGTGCAGCTGTGTGAGATGCCCATTCATTCCGTAACTTATCCAATTCTTGGATTTTTTCTGATAATGTCTGCATTAGAGTTCAGTATAAAATAGTAAGTGTCTCCTGAATAGGTTATTCGGTTAGAACATGCCAATATTTACAAGGATATTAAAGAAAATGGAATCGTGGCTTTTTCAGACATACTCAAAGATTTTTTGAATTTGAGGAAAAAGGCAACTTTAGATCTACAACAGTCAAGTTTATCCATTTTTAGCCCTTTAGTTGAATATGGCTTGCCCCCCCTCCCCCCCCCAGCATGAGAAGTAAATACATGCAGGCTGGAGCCAGGCAGTCATACGGAGTAGCTCACTTAACACACAAAGCCCAGTAACTTGGGTTTCCTGATGGGCTGGGCTGTGCAGAGTATCGATTATCAGACATTGTGGTCCTCAGTTTCAAGTACTGGGGGCAAAAAGGTAGTACAATGACTGGAATGATAGATCTATCAGAGAAATTCATTCTAAACGTAATAGAAGGAAGGGAAAGCTTCCCGAGGCAGGAACTGCGAGGCCATTTCAGACAAGAGGAGTGAGGTAAACAAGAGGAGCAGAGAACGAACACGTGACATGATCATATTTAGTGAAGACCTGGCGGGAACATGTCGTATGTTGGGGAAACAAAAATGTGCGGATGGAATGAAATATCAGAGAGAGAAAGCATCAGATTAAGATGGCTAACTGGTGGGGAAAGTGGGGAAGAAGGAATCCTTGGTATAGGCTTTGAAAAATACACAAAAGCCTGGATGGGATTCAAGAGGCAAAGCAGAGCCAATGTTTGGATGACTTACAAAGAAAAAACCTGAATTACCTTCTGTGTGAAATTCAGTTGCCTAGTAACATCCTCTAGTGATTGTGTCAATGATAATTTTTCTTCCTGTTTATAAAAATAGAATTATGTAGCTTACCATTTAATCATCCATGGCTGTATTACTCAAATTGTAGCAAAGTACAGCTTCAGCATCATGCTGGAGTTTGTTAGAAATGCAGCATCACAGGAAAAAAGAAAAAAGCAAGGCAGAACTGCAGGCCCTACCCTAATCAGACCTTCTGAGTCAGAATCTGTGTGGCAAGATCCTCAGAAGACTTGTGTGCCATTAAATTTTGAGATGCACTGATCTATAGCATTTGACTAAGGAGACTTTCTGAAAGCTCTTACGAGGCCTCCCAATGTTGTTCTAGGGCACTTGTATATATTTTATTTCATCCAATTTAAAACAGGCTAGATATTTCCACACATATCTATAAGCTGAAGAAATCAGGACACCCAGAGTTTAAACGACCTGCCCAAGATGGCAGAAAATTAGTAAAAACTCTGGGACCTAACTTTCTCAATTCCTGATCCAGTCCTATCCTTGTACCCTGAGTAAATGAAAAATAAAATAAACTCTACATGTTATAAAATTTTCCTGGACATCTTTATTCAGAAAATCAAAACTAAAAGCAATATAGCTCTTCAGTGATTTGTTGGAGGCCTTTGGTAGTTATTTTAAAAGAGTAACTTCAATTGAAATCTTACCTTGCTACATTTCAAACAGCCTGCTAGAAACTTCTTTATTTCCACATCATTTCCAGGTAAAAGTTTTAGTGAGAGGTGTGTAAGATGCTTAAAAGGATTTGTCTCTACCACATTTAAAAGGGCAGGAGAGTTATCCAAAACAGCTGCTGGAGAAGCTAACTGCAACAGAAACCTTGGGAAAGAAAGCATCACATTATCAGACCTTTACAAGGTGGTGAAAATCTCCCGCTGAGCCGTGAACCCTGTTGCACCAGGCTCCACGACTCAATGGATCATTGATAATTAGAAGGATCAGGAAAAGGGGCACACTGGAATCACAGGGGCCAACATGAAAGGACTCCCAATGGTAAAATGGGACAAAGTGGGGTAATCGGTATAAACTGAACAAGAAAAACAACTGACTGAAACATAACGAATATATAAATGTCCACGAGTTCATGATGACAGATGAGATAGCAAAAAAATAAAATTAAAAACCCCACTGAAACCACAAAAATAACTAGAGTTACAACTTCTTACTCTAAAAATTGACAATTTAAAAGAACCGAGCATTTATCCTTTCCTGTATGAATTTTCAGAATCAAATTGCCCTAGCTGATGAGGGAAAGTTCGTTACAGAAGAATTATACCTAATAAATATAGAAAAGCATAATTCGTAGTCCCTAATGACATAAATGATTCCACCAACCACCATCAGGTGAGGAACCAACAGAAGAAGGCTGGTGAATCTCACAATGAAAGGATCAGGCATCAGCACCTCATGACTACCAGTCCCCACAAAGCTGCTTCTCTCCTTTTCCAAGCTCAGTATAAAAACATACTTGATGCTCTTAAATGTTTCAGATACTTTTAATGGCTTTGTCAACACATGAAAATTAAGGGTAAATATTTCTGATTTTCATGGTGAGATTAATTAAATTTACAATCTGGTGGATCCCTGGAATCCCAGTTTCTCAGACAGACAGGGATACTTCAATATACAGAGAAAACTGAGCGATCAACTGGTCCTACAAAAAAGGGCTCGTCTTGGGAGAAGGTCAACAACACGGTATTCTCATGAGACTCACCTTGGGATTTCCTTGGCATGTTCCTGAGTACACTGCTGGAGCAGATCTATAAATTTCTGCGGGAAAGCTAAGAAGTCTACCAGAAGACCTTGCTGGAATTTTAAACTACACAGAAAATAGGAAAAGATATTTTAAAAAAATTTAACTACTATCTTTATAATTAACACCCTGGAAGATTATTTTTTATTTACTAAACACTCATAATCAAGATTTAATAAACCAGGAAACTTTTGATTTTTTATAAAATTTATTCAATGGGAGGAAAAAGGTCAATAAATTTAGCTAAAGATCCAAATTTCTGAGCTATTGTAAGCAGGACTCTAATAATCTATGAAATACTTACTTCAAAAGCATTCTGACTAATTATAGTCTAAATAGACTCCTGTTCCCAAAATACTGAATGTTCCTAATAGGTATGTGTTTCAAAGAGAATAGTACCAATACATGCATAAAACTTGAAAACTTACTATGCCTAGATTAAATATAAGGCCAGAAAAGTAAATCTAGTTACCTCTGAAAATCTTCCTCAGATATAACAAGGTTATAGAGGAAAAATGGATCAGTGTCATCGGTCAGACGGATAACTAAATCCTAAAAGAAAGATTATTTTTTAATGTGTTTAGTAGCTGTAGCTTTCAGAGTAATAAGCACATCATCCGACAACATCAATGTACCAACATCATGCTTCAGCTGGAACCAGTTTCCTAGTGCTGCTGGCTTACAGACTTAGATCTTAAACAGAGGTACTTACTCTGCTTGTTAAGAGCCACAGGGGGATCTGAGGAGTTAATTAACCACGAGGAATTTGAAGTTTAGGAATGTCACCCTGGCAGAGGCTTAGGAAAGTCCAGGCCCAGCCCTGGCTGCACTATGACACCACAGCAACAATGTTCTTCACCACTGACAACATCGCATTCAATTATATTTTGGTTTCCGGCAAACTGATTGCCTGGTATTTCAAAAGTGGCAAATACATCAGCAGAAATGACAATCACCCACCCTGGAAAAAAAGGGAGCATTTGTCCTTTGGGCAGAGGACAGGGTATCAGGTGGCATGCTGCCAGGGCTTCCTCCTCAGGGCCCACCACTCCGCTCCAGACGGCCACAGATGTGGAGCCCATCTGTCCTTAGTTTCAAAGGAAGTCGACACTTTTCATCAAGACCTCCTTCCAGGTAAAGTTTACTGTGTGCCAGCTCATCACAGCAGCTAAAGCTGACAGCAAAGCACACTGAAATTAGGGACTTCAGAGAACATCGGTATAAGGAAAATGGGCAGAGCAACAAGATGAAGGACAATAAAGAAACAAGCACTTGGGTTAAGAACAAGGTTCCACTTGAAACAAAATCTCCTTGAGCTGCTGAGGAACTGTTAGGGGTCCTAGAAAAACCTAAACCACTTATGAGTAAGCTAGAGAATGAAGAGGCACGCATAGAGTAACAGGTAGGAAGCATAAAATATAATCTCTTCCCAAAAATTAGCAATCTAGGCATTTACTTTGCCCCAGAATGCCCTGTTCTTCAAGCAACTGCTACTGAAGTCCTTCCTGATATCCCCCCAAGATGCTGTACAAAACTGAAGCTGCTGCTAATACTCCCAGGTCCCTGAATATTTTAGAGAAAGCTGTGGCAGAGAACAGATACTGTACCTCTCAGTCCTCTGGCCTGCACCCATATCTGCTAATGACTCATACTTCCGAAGATCACATAGGACTGACGCTCTAAATGCCTCTCTTCAAAAGCAAAGTAAAAGATCCAAGAATTTCTCCCTGCCAAGATTCATTCATTCTCTTCTCATATGTATACCATGAAATGCCAACTCCACAGCCTAGCAATAGATAGTCTAGCATCATCAGTGTACTGGGTGTACCTAAGGAATCTAGTCTTCCAACCCCCATTTTTGTATGCTTTAGAAATATATGGTACCATAATCTCTCAGCTGTGATCGTGGTAGATTCTACCACTCCAGACCTGCCAGTTACAAAACGGCCCCAAATTAAAAGCAAGATGGGAGTAAAGATCTCATTCTTCAAGAACAAGACAATGATCTATAATGTAACAGAAGTTATCACAGGTCAAAAATGAAGTGCATACCGACCTTTCTGTGAACCGGGTTAGAAACCGCTTGCAGCTCAATGCTCACTCTAACACTGCCTCTCCTGTGTGAAAAGACAAGCCCACCATCAGAAGCAGTCCCAGGACACCAGTCATCGCTCACTCCTACCAGCCACAGGAGCCCCACAGCTGTTCCTAACTTGTGGGAGGCTGGGCAAGCACACTGGGTTTGTAGCTGAAATTCCTGTTCTCCCAGAGTAAGTAGTAATTGGGTCTGTAACCTGAGGCTAAACTTTTCTCTCCTGTGAAATGGAGTTGTCGTGAGAACTGAGAGAGATAAACAATGGAGAATGCCTAGTACTAGCCTGGAACATAACCTGACCGTCCTGATTCTAAAATAGCACCTATTGAAAGATACACCATCAATTTAATAACTCTTTACATTAAAAAAGTTACCAATTCAAACCATCAAATGATTTATGAGATTCCATTTGAAAAAATTTAAAATGTGAAGTAGTATTAAAATACTGGAATGTCGAGTCAAGGATAAGATAACATGTTCCCTCCCCTTATTTGCAGAAAATGTTCCTGCATAGAGGATGCTGAGCAGATGTGCTTTGTGGAAAGCACATCTGCTCAGCATCCTCTATGCAGTACATCCATAGAAGCACAGCCAGCAGGTTATCATCACCTATCTTACCCTAGAGTAACTTGAAGCCCTAAAAGAAAACAAGCTAGCTTTCTACACACTATACTGCACCCTGCAGAATCCAGCATCGAACAGAGGCATAAAAATAAAGGTGCTCATAACAATCAAATTGAATAAAGATGTTTAAGTAATTAGGAAATAAAAGGGAAAAACTGGTGAAAAAATATCTCTAACTACCCTGCTAGAATTAAATAATTATGTAAGAACAGAAAGGGAAAGAAAACAACTTGTCCAATCTTAAGTTATTCTTCCAAAGGTATTTTAAACCTTTCCCACGTTCTACCACTACTTATCTGCTACAGAAATAAAAAATGTAGACAGAGCAACTGAGTATTGATGGGAAAACCTGGTAATAGTTGAGTGAGGCCAGACTGAAGTGTTTGGATTTTTTTATGCTGACTAATTTTACATTGGATTAAAATCTTAGTTCATATGATGAGATTACCATATCTTTTGTCTGTTATCTGAAAAGAAACAGCAGCACAGGTGAACACCACAAAAACAGGAAGAGTTATCTTTAAAACCAGAAAATGTTTTGATTCTATTTTTCTAGTATCTAGAGCAATATATGTGAAACAGATCAGATTCCTACTTCAATTCCACTTAAATTAAGCGTTCTTATGGGGGAAAACCTTTCCACTTCCAAATTTGTAAGATAAGTGGACTGAGTTAGGTTTGTGACATAATGATGTCATTATGTTTGGTTTTCTTCTTTGAAGTGCTGTTCTAGCACATATTGCCATGGTGGTGTGACACTGTGGCTGATAGCTTGTTTCAGAAGTCCTGCTGTACTTGATAGTTTTCCAATCGCATGAATGATGTTGCATATATTCCAAATGCTTGTATGCATTAGATGCTGGGAGAAAAGAGGAGGAAAGGCCCAGAGACGAAACCTATTCCCCATGTTTACTTCAACCCCACTTCCCAAAATATCTTGTAGAAAAAATCTGTGCTGTCAGAGGATATACTGTCTAAAATCAGAAATCTTACTTTCTCCATTGTAATGGTTTGATGTCATAGGAACCATATAAACAAGTCAATAAAACACAATAAAAATTCTAGTTCTCAAAATCAATGTCACATTCTGAACAATGCCTATATCTACATAACATCTTGGCTGTCGGGTAACTTTGGCATTAGCAGACCTGGATTCTAGCCCACCTCGCCACCTAGAAGCTGTGACAAACTCTCAATGCAAACAAATGAAAGCTACTCTAAGCCAGGTACTGTGCTGGGTGCTAGGGATACAAACAGAAATAAACATGGTCTGAGTCCTCAAACTGAGATCAGATTAAATGACTTTACCCCAGATCTGCTTCTGATTTTATTTTAGGGCTCCAAGAGAGGAGAGGGAGGGGCCACTAACCCTTACTGACACCTACACTACTGAGTACCTGCCAGACCCTTTAAATAATCATCTTATTTAACAAGAGTAATCTTTTAAGTAAACATTTCTGCCTCACAAAGGAAGAACGCGAGGTGCAGTTAGTTACAAGCCTGCTAAGGTCACATCGCAGAGCCCAAACTAGAGCTCAGATTTTTTTACCTACACTATGCTCTCTAATAAATGACTAAGGTCAATTAACTTCAATGTCAGCAACTCTGAACAGATCCTTACGTTGACAGGATTTCAGACAGACCTTGAAGGTTATGAGAGAAAAAGCACTGGCAGCAGAGGGAAGAGCAGGGCTAGAGGCAGGCTACCGAGAGGGAAGTAGTGCATTCGGAGGACAAGGAGCTAGTGTGACTAGTATATTGGGGAGATGAACTCAGGAAATAAAAATGAAAAAGCAGGTTGGTGTCAAATCACGGGCTTCAAACTTTTCCATCGCTTCCCTCAAGACAGTTCTCTGAGCATTGCCACTGTCTTCCACTAAATTGCCTTCCTCTCTGAGGTCAGTACATGTATAAACTTTATGCGTCAATCACACTTCAATAGCTAACACTTAGTAATGTGTACTATGCTCCAGACACTGTTATAAGCACTTTAATATGTATTAACTCACTTCATGTTCATAAAAATCCCTTGAGGCAGATACTTTAATCATCAATTTAAAGATGGGCACATTCAGTAAAACAAAACACCTGTACAAAATCAAACTGTAAGCAAGTGGCAGAACTGGGAGTTAAACTCAATTTGACTTAAGAGCCTGAAATCCTAACCTGTGCTAGGCTGCGTCTCCGAGAAAAACCTTTTGTTTCCCCTATTAGAGTTCCCTGAGGACCAGAATGAAAACCGGGGTTTTCTGTTGTTGTTGGGGGTGAGGAAACAGGAAGCTCTCTATTCTTAGTACCTAGGACAGTTCCCGGTACATAGTAGGCATTCATAAATTTATCTGCAGAGCTAAACTGGCCTTCTTTTGTTTAAGAGTCTGCACTGTTGTTCCCATAGGTCAGGAGTCAGCAAACTTTTTCTGTAAAGAGCCAGAAAGTAAATATTTTACGCTCTGCGGGCCATAGGTCTCTGTCACAATTACTCATCTCTGCCCTTAGAGCAAAAAAGCAGCCACAGAGATTCCTTAACAAATGAGAATGGCTGTGCTCCAATAAAACTTTATTCATAAAAACAGGCAGTGGGCCACCTGGCCCATGGGCTCTAGTTTGCTGACTGCTGCTACAGGTAACAGGAAAGGTTTCTAAACAGGAGGGGAAAAGGTGAAACTGTATTTTAAGATAACTGTGATGATAATGTTGACAAAATATTCTGAGATGTTCTCAATTATTAAATGACAGCAGCAGGAGAGTGAGAGAAACAGACAGGAATAATTAACCAGTTATTAGCTGTGGGCCAGCTGACAAAAGACTGCTCACATTCCTGTAAGTCTGCCGGAATTTTGGACTAACTTCCAGGTGGCTGTTTCCGCGATTAGCTGAGAGAGAACAGCCAGGCGCCGTCCAAGCCCAGGAGCCTCAGTTTCTGGCTTACACGTGAACTTCCCACTCTGCTGCCCACAGCTAATCCACAGTGAGGACGCCTCCTTGGGGACTGTGTACCCAGCCCAGAACTAGCCCTCCTCACCTTCTCCCACCACTTTATCTAGAGCCCCTGTAATTCCTTTCTCACACATACACACCCCCCTTGACGTAAAGAAACACTCCAGGACCGCTTTTCCACCTGGCAAAGCTGCTGGTAGTTTAGGTTTCATGCCCCAGACAGACCTGGTTGCCTTTTTTTTTTTTTTGCTATCAACGGGCCAATAAATGCTTAAAGACTTTAAGCAAAGATGCTTAAAGACTTTCAGCTGTAGAAGTTACATTTTTTACTTAACAATGTAATGAGATAGAGAAGAGCTAGGAGTTTTGATGTTGGAATCAGGAATTATGCCTCTACCATTCATCTTTCTATAACTGTTCTAGAAGGATGCTGTGTCAGACAGAGAAAGAATGGAGGCCACACATATTAGCGACGTATGTAATTTAAAATTTTCTAGAAACCACATTTTTAAAAATGAAAAGAAACAGGTACATTAACTTCAGCAACATTTTATTTAACCCAATATGCCCCTCAAATTGTCATCTTAACATATATAATCAATACACTATAGTATATGTAATCAAGATATTTTACATTATTTTTTTTCATATTGAGTCTTCAAAGTCCAGTGTGCACTGTACTCTCCCAGCACATCAATTCGATGAGCTCCAATTCAAATGCCCAGTAACCCCACGCGGCTGGCATACTGGGAAACAGAAACAGCCCCTGGGGCTCCATAGGCGGCTGCTGGTGCGGGGCCTCTCCCTGCCCCGCTCGCCAACTGATTTTGGACCTATAATTAAACTCTACGCTGGTTTCATGTTACTCAATAAATCACTGTCCTCCTTGTCTATGCCACATTTTCACACCTGACCCTGCTAACAATCAACGTGGGCAGGCACGTTACGCCGGTTTTACACACCGGGAGCTAAGAGACAGTTAATGAGCGGAGACCGAACTGCAATCCCCTGGGGTGGGGGACGGAGCAGAGGGCACAGGGGGGACACAAGGCGACGCAAGGAGGCTTGACTTGGGGGGGTGTGGTGTGACGCACAATGCAATAGACAGGTGATGTTACAGAACTGTACCCCTGAAACCTATGATTTTATGAACCACTGTCACCCCAATAAACTCAATAAAAAAGTGGGGGGGAGACTGCCATCTCCTGACGCCTGGTCCAAGCTCTACTCAAGCGCCGCCGCCCTGGCGAACGCGGTGGCTGCATCTGCTTATGAGACGGGCCTTTACCTCCCACCCGGGCCTTTACCTCCCACCCGGGCCTTTACCTCCCACCCGGGCTTTTACCTCCCACCCGGGCCTTTACCTCCCACCTGGGGCCTCTCCGCCCCACGGGGACACCGTGGCCCCGGCGCCCGGCCGGGCGCTTCGCGTGTCGGCGACGGCTGTCGGATGGATAAACGAATGAATGGAATTCCTAGCTGTCCCCAAGTGTTTTTAGCCGATTAAACGTCACTTAATGTTTCGTAAACATGTTTAGTAACCCGGCAAACACGCCACAAAACTGACTGTTCTGAAGGTGAAGCTTACCTGCGCCTCCAACAGGGCCCCGAGGCCGGGAGCCCAGGCCCGAGCCCCAGGCCGACCCTCGCCGGGCCCGGCCCAGGTGTCAAAGCGGAGACCCGGGGCGCCGACCCCCACGGCTCCACCTCGGGGCGGGCCGGCCCCCCGCGTCCTCACCCGCCTCCCTCCGCGTCCTCGGCAACGGCCGCTCGGCGAGACAGGCGGCCCTGCGTCCCAGCGGAGGCCCCCTCCGCGTCCCGGGGACGCCAGCCCGACACCCCGCCGCGGGCCCGAGCCCACCGGCCCGAGCCGCCATCTTCCCCTCGGCCCGCCCCCAACCGCCACCCGCCGGGCAGGGAACGCGGGCTTACCGCTCCTCGCAGTCTCTGCTCTTCACCTGCAGCGGGACGAGCTGCTGGAACAGAATCTGGCTCATGCTGGCCCGCGGCCCCGCCGCCGTGCGCAGCGCCCCGCAGGCCCGGGCGCCGGGTCCCGGCCTCCGCCGCGTCCGGGTCCCGCTCAGGTTTGAGTTTGGCGCTCGACTTCCGCTGAGGGGGCGGGGCGAAGAGATGCAATAGACGGAAGACGAAGGAGGTTTGGACCTCGCCGGCCACCATCCGCTCCTTCCGGTTCGGCAGGGGCGGGGCAAAGAGAGCGGTAGTTCCGGGTATCGGCCAGCGCAGCGGGACCCGAGGCGGCCATCTTTGATCAGGGAAGAGGCCGGGCGGGGCGTTGACAATTTTCCCTGCCTTCCCCTGATGCTTGCCCCAAACTATGGCGGCTTCCGCGCCGACGCAGCGCGCCACCAGCTTCCCCGCCGACGGTCGGTGCGGTTTCTACGTGGCAAAGAAAAAGAGGTTCTGCAGGATGGTGGTGGCAGCCGGGAAAAGGTTCTGCGGCGAGCACGCTGGCGCCGCGGAGGTCTGGTACCGCCCTGCCCCGCCGGGAGCCTCGGGGAATCCGTTTCCCGGCCCCGCCCCTCCCCTCTCGCCGCGGCTGCAGCTTCTGCCCGCCGGCTTTCCAGCCCCTTTCTGGCCCTCGGCGCGGTTCGGTGCCCCCCGCGAGCGAGGGGGACCGGCGATTGGTGCAGGACTGCGGGTCTCAGTTTCCTCCGCTCGGGGATCCCCGATCCCACTTGTGTCCGGGGGGTTGGGGGTCCGCGACCGCCTCTGGTCCCGGCGGCGGAGAGAGACTTTTTCAAGAAGTGTACCTGGGCCTAAGCCACACCCACGGAGCCGGGGAGGGGAAGAGTCTCCTTGTCTCCCCGACACCGGAGCCCCCCGAGGATGGGCGCGCCCGCCCGAGCTCTTTGAGGGGCTACTTTGTGTTTTCCGCTCCCAGTGGACACGGTTATTACCTCAGCCGCAGGCGCACAGCCCGGGGACTCGGCCTTCACGTGACCTGCCGTGTGACACCCCCCCCCCCGACTAGGTCCCAGCCGGCCCCGCGCGCAGTTGCTACATTGTTACCGGCTGTTCCGGGCGCTGTTCCCTGCGTCCCGGTGCCTGTTCCCCTGCTCGTAGCACTGCTCAGCGGGGAGGGAAGGTTTGAAAGCACGCGAGAGTCGGCTCTCCCTTTAAAAGGGAAAGCAGGTAACGATGGATTTCGTCCCCGGTACAGCGGCACCGTCTGCGTTCTCATGGACGTGTATCTCTAGGACACAGATGAGCGGAAAATAAGTCCGAGCGAGAGAGCGCTCCCCGTGCTCGCGGGGAAACCCCGCTGGGCAGGCTTTAGACGGATTACACCCGGCACGCGGGTGTCCGGTTCTCGCCTTCCCAGCGTCCAGGGTTGTCTGCTCGCTCTGGGTCGCCCGAGCTAGAGCCCAGCTCCGCACCTCCGCCTCCTGGCCTGTCGCATGCAGGTTCCTGTGACGGTTGGGTGGAACTGCCATCACTGTTCACGCCCTCCCGTTTCCTGGGGCACGCAGTCAGACCCGTGTAACTTAGAAACAAACGGGACATAACTCTGCTCTTCCCACGAGGTGCGAGGCCCGTGGAGTTTGGCCACCTGGCAAATGGTTAAAATGCCGTATTTCATGGTTTCTAAGACACTTCCTTTTAACGTCTCTGAAACCAGAATGTATCATGAAACCAGTGCCATCAATATTGAACGGCAGTATTTTTTCTTTCCTGGTGCCTGAAATAATAGTGCGTATTTGAGTCAGTGCTATCACAGGTTCAGAATTTCATACTAGGCCTTCTCGGTAACCTGTTTGAAGCTACAGGCTCTGGTTGTCCAAAGCAGTACGTGCTCATTTAGGTAAACCAGCTGCACAGGACGCTTGGTGTTGAACCCTATGACACAGTTGGACCAGTGTTTTATTAATGGCTTTGGAAGGCGTCCTTGCCTTGTTTTGGGAACGCATAGACTTATGGTTACACTGAGGTAGAATCTAGTACCTGTAAGCAGTGAATTTCATATTTTATTCAAATAAATCTTACCTTTTTTCTTTACTAGGAAGAAGATACTCGGAAAAGAATCCTGTGTCCTTTAGATCCGAAACAGTAAGTACGGGGTCAGATAAGGGTTTTTCTGTGCTGGAAACAGTCATTGTCACAAGTCTTATTTTAAATAATTTTCTTTTTAAACGTAGCACAGTATACGAAGATCAACTAGCAAAGCATTTGAAAAAATGTAACTCAAGAGAGAAGCCAAAACCTGTGAGTAATTGATGAGTGAAGGGGACGAAAGGAGGTACAGACATGGGAAGGAGGAAAGGGGCAGTTTCTCAGCCTAGTTCCTGTGAGGTCTTCACATTAATAACAGTATTTTTGTGGTTCATTTTGTTTTTCTTAAGGACTTCTTTATTCAAGATATTAACGCAGGCTTAAAAGATGAGACAGAAATACCTGAGCAATTAGTAAGTACTTGACTTAATATTTTAAAATAGCATTTATAAGCTGTCTCCACATTGTGAATAAGCTGTGTTCCAATTTTTGTTTGAAATAAGTTAATTTTTTAGAATTTAGAATGCATTTTCCTATAGAACTGATATTCTTAATGATCAGCTCGTGCCTCATTTTTGTATTTAGGTTCCAATTTCTTCTCTCTCTGAAGAGCAGTTGGAAATTTTAATTAAGAAGTTGAAAAAAGCAAGTGAAGGTAAGTCTGCCTAAAGTTGCAAGTTCAAGATTTTTAAGAACAATGAGGTGGTATGTGAACTGATGCCAGTGTGGTTTAAAAAGATGTTACTACCATTGTTCAGTGCCCTATGGTTTCGTGTTTGGTTGCTTAAGCAATTATGCTTATATTTGGCACAGGTTTGAACTCTACACTTAAAGATCAAATTATGTCCCATCCAGCATTGCATGATGCCCTTAATGACCCTAAAAATGGTGATTCTGCAACCAAACACCTGAAACAACAGGTATGTTCAGGCCACGGTAACTCTACTAAAAATGGCCTTGTGTTCGTTTGTCAAAAGCTAACATTCTGTTCTTTCTAAATATATTTATTAATGAGATTACATTAGTTTCCCTTTTGGGTACACAATCCTTCTGTTTCAAAAAATATGCATAAACATATATTACAGAATTTTGGCATTGGTATGGTTCTGAGCATTGTGTATTAAATATTTAAAAGCAAAGAGAAACAAATTTAAAGCCAAACAGAAGTTTTCCATGTGAACATGCTGCCTCATTACGTAGACATCACCTTGCTGTTTCCCATTTGAGCCAAATGTGTTTGCTCTTGTTTCTAAAATAATCTTGTGAAGTGTGCAGGCTTCTATTTTAGGTAACATTGAGAAATTAAAGTTACTTGGACCAAGAAGATGCTTTGTTGAGTTTGGAGCAGGAAAGGGAAAATTATCTCATTGGGTTGATATTGCCTTAAAAGATGCTGAAAAAGTTCACTTCATTCTCGTGGAGAAGGTGACCACGAGGTTCAAGGTGAGCGAAGCCACGCGGTATGTTAGTCACCAAACTCTTATGTTCACACTTCCTTCCAAAAACAGACCATGTCTCTTAAAGAAAGTGGACTTTTTTGTGTGTTTATTTGATTAAAGCTTTTTATTCTAATTATCTTGGTAACAACCTGAAGATAAGTTTTTTAATCCAACATTTGATAGTCCATTGATCTGAGTTCTTAAAACTATTTGCAGAGATAAGAAAATAAGTGGAAAGAGGCAAGCTCAAGCTAGGAGCTAGAAGTGTTGGGTCCTCTGGCAGTTAGTAGCTCTTCATTCAGTGAAGAGCATGTACTGCGTGTACTGCCAGGCACCCTGGTAGACGTTGGGTAGGTAGAGTCAAATAAGACAAGGTCCCTACCTCTGTCACGTACACATAGAAAGGAGAGACAGACAAATCAATAAATGATCATAGAAAAGTATTAAAATACAAAAAGTCTGCATGGAAGTCAGTGTGGGTCAAGAGGAGGGAATGACAAGTTTTCTGAAGGGAAGGGATGGCACTGACTACACAGACAAGGTGGTAACTGAAGCGTGTCCTGAAAGCTGAATTAGTGTTTGCTAGAAAGAGGGTCTGAGAAGCACTCTAGGAAACAACAGTAACACAGAGACATTTCTGTGTGATGGGAGGAGATGGGCCCCAGTGAGTTCAGCAGGGGCAGAGGGCAGGAGGGCTGGGCTACGGTCCGGCTTCATCCTGCTCCAGGGTGGGGACACAGCTCCTGTCTTCAAGACACTCACATCTAGTGGGGCAGCCTCACAAATATTGTGGTTTAGTTTGCTAAGTGTCTTATGATAAGGGTAAGAACCAGATGCTATCAGAGCAGGAAGACAGAACAGCAGCCTCAGTCTAATGTGGGTCACGAAGATTTCCTGGAGAAGTGACAGCTGAGAGGAGACCGAAGAATATATAAGAGTTGGTGAAGTAAATAAAAGAAGGGTTTTTAAAACTACCATTCAAGCTGATCAAAGAGTGTGAAACTTGAAGCAGGGAGGTTAACTATAAGACCATTATTATCCAATAATCCAAATGACAGATGGACCAGAGCTCAAGCTGTGCCCGGGGATGGAGAGGAGGGGAGGAGATGAGCAATGTTCAGATGTTGGAAGCCAGGGACTTGGTGATGTGTGTCTGGTGCTCAGGAGAGCTCTGGACCACAGTGCAGCTTGTAAGTCCTAGGCACGTGCGTATGGATCGGACTGGTGGTGATCTCTCCGGGAGAGTAAGGGGAGGAGTGAGCCAAAAATAACGTTATTAAGGGCCGACAGAGAGAAAGGAGCGGGCAGGTGAGCTCGGTGACCCTTGGTTCCTTTGTCAGTGAACTGGGAGTTTTTAGAGTTAAAGGACATAAGGCATACATGATAATTTATAAAGCCTTCAAGCCTTATAAACATGTACAATGATATTATTTTGGAGTTTTTACCAAAGAACTTAAAATCTTAAGTGTTTTATATTAATGATTCTCTTTTTTAAAGACTAAAAAATAAGATGAAAACTTATTTGCTCTGAATATTAAAAACAAATAGAATTTATTTTCACAAAGCTTTTTTTAAACATAAAAAGCCATTGTTACGATAATGTTCTGTTTGTGCAGGTAGATGGCAAACACAGAAAGAAAAACTCAGTGTTTGAGAGACTTCAGATTGACATTCAACACTTGTGTCTGAGTAAGTTGCGTAACTTTCCGTTGTCTCCCACAAATCATAGAGGTTTCCAACTCTGGGGGTTGCTTAGAAGTTTGGTCGTGCAGAAAGTGCCTCAGGGCAAACAAGGGAGAGGCCTGGGTCGGTGCAGGGGAAGCAGCCTCGGCCTGCAGTCAAGAAACTGTCACTTTCCATGGCTCAGTGGCCACCTGTTACTTGTCAAGTCGCTGCGTCTTTGAGCCACTTGTTTCTAAACTTCAGCCCTAAATTCAAAGGTTCTCATTCGTTCTCTGTTTGGGGAGGCACATTAAGGCCTCACCCCACGAGGGAGCTAACTTGGTTCTCGTGTCCTTGTATTTCAGACAGGATTCCTGTGCTGAGCAGAGAAAAACTGCCTGTGGTGGGAATCGGGAAGCACCTGTGTGGTGTGGCCACAGGTGAGAAAGCTGCCCATCGTGTCTGGGTGCACACATGACGTCTCGGGGCACTGTGACCCCAGCCGTTTCCGTGGTCTCTCCAGAAGAGCTTACATCACTATGTTCAGAGCTTGTTAATCTTCCTGGCAGCCATGGCAGATCTCTGCTCCTCCGGCCATTTTATAGGATGAATTAAGGGTTTTATGTGTAAATATTCCGTCATATGGGACCTTAAAGTTCTTTGGGTTGTATTTCAACCGAAAAGTAAACGGATCATTTATGGAAACTGTATGATTTTGCCCCAAAGGCTACTGGTTTCTTTAGAAGAGTTGCTTGGGAAGGACTCTGAAACCCCTCCCACTAGAAGGTGATTGTGTACCAGGAGTCTTGGGGGAAAGAAAAAGAAATGTTAGGAAAGAAATCTGTGCTGTCTTAGCACCTCGCTCCACCGACTCTAGCAGGTGCCGTGGAAAGAGTGTGGGCTTTGAAATCAGATAGTCCAGGGTTCTGCTCTGCTGTGTGACCCAGGCAGATTACCCAGCCTTCCTGAGCTGGGGTTATCGTGTGTAGTTTACCACATTACACATAGGGTGTCTGGCACATGTCAGTGTTCAGTTAAGGTTAACTGTTGTTACATCTCCCTGGCTCCTGCCACCTCACCAGCCACCCGTTTGGGGACCTGGCTGGAAGTGGCTCTGAGTGTCAGTTTTTGGATGGTTTTCATGCACTTACCCCTTTGACCCCCGTCAAGCCTTCTGTCTGGGAGGAGAAGAGCTCATCCGTTACCCGGCCACCTAACCGGGTTTCTCAGTAGCAGAGCCTCTGTCGCCACTTGTCGGTCACGCGTTTCCCCTCGACTCACCGCCTGGCCTGTCCCTTCACACGCCGTCAGCGTCCTATTGGAGAGCCTGCCGCAGCCGCTGCCCTCGGCTCCGTGGCCGCCTCCTGTCCGGCTGTCCCCTCCTTCCCTCCGCCTCTCCTTCCAGGACTGACACCTGCCGTCGGCCTGGGCCGATGCTTTTCCTCTTCGTTCCGATTTACTGGGCAGTAGACTTGACTCAGAATAAATCATTAGAGAGAGCGAGACTGTAATGAGAGAAGAGCAAACATGAACAGAGTCGATCACTCACAAAAGAATTATTACGGGCAGAAAGCGATGTAGGTTCGTTCCTTCGGTTTGGGGTTTGTAGAGACCATGGTGCTGACTGCATTTTAAAGACGCTGTCGCCGGGGCGCGTGGTTGTGTTTGCAGATCTTGCGTTACGCTGTTTGGTTGAGACCTATGGTGCCAGTTGTGAGGAAAGGAGTGAAGAACCTTTAGCCAAACGCGTAAAGAGTGATAAAGCAGCCCAGGAAAGTAACGCTGTGGCCGAGGAAGGAAGTGAGAGGAAGGTCCCCGAGACGCGCACCCCCGTGGCCGGCATTGTTATTGCACTCTGTTGTCACCACAGGTGTGACTGGCGACATTATGTGGGCAAAGAATATTTCAGGGCCCTGGGCCTGGGCGCTGTGGAATTCCACTATTTCCAGCGGATGAGTAGCTGGGCGACTTGTGGGATGCGGACAAGTTGTGTGGAAGCCTCGAGAGGAGAAGATGGGAGTGAGGACAGTGAGGAGCATGCTGGGGGCCCCGGCCTCCCCGACGAGCGCGCTGGGAGTTTGCCCGGGTGAGTGACTGAAGTGCACAGCTCTGGGGCAGGAATGTTTTCATCGCTGTTCTTTCCTTTCCAATGAATATTGTCAAAATTTATTCACGAAAATGTATTTTACCGTCTAACTTTAGAATAGGTTAAAATACGATTTTATTGTGGTCGTCAGTAAAACGTGTCTTAGGAGCATGGGACACACACAGCCCACAGTATTTGGTGGGTTATCGAGCTGCTCCTCAGTAAATAGAAATGATAAAATAGCTTTTTATAAACTCTGACAACATTTTAACCTTGTTTTATGTGCGTTTGTTCGACGTAGGTTTCTTGCTGTTGAGGAAAAGAAGAAACTAGGGCATCTCTGTAAGCTGCTGATTGACCAAGGCCGGGTCGAGTACTTGCAGCAGAAGGGGTTCCGGCCCGCGCTGCAGTACTACACAGACCCCGCGGTGTCCTTGGAGAACGTGCTGTTGACGGCGTTGCCGACCCCCTCAGCAGCACAAGCCACTGCTTAACGGAAAAGGAATTGTGAACCTCTGTCTTCCACCAAAAGACACACAAACCGCATTTTAAATTGTATTTTTGTCACAAACCGCATTTTAAATTGTATTTTTGTATTCACGAAAATAGCATTTAAATAGCAGATAATATGAATTTTAAAAAACGTGGCCTCCTTGAGCTTTGGTAATAGCTTTGTTTTTACTCAAGAAGTCTAACTTGAGAGAATTCACCAGATTCCCAGAGTGACCTTCAGTAGGGCGTCCTGAGTTCCATTAGCCGTCGGGGTTTGCAGAGACTGGAGAAGTGGTCCCACCGCTGACCGGGTCATCTGAAACACACCACAGGTTGCTGTGTGACTGGACAGTAACTGTCTTTTGGCATTAATTTTGGAAGTTCATTTTCCTTTGGTCTTTAATACTATTTCTCAAGTTCAAGACATAATGACCAATTGTCAGTTTCTAACAAGGGCCACTCAGGATTTGGCTCCTGTGTGGCTGTTTCTTCCCATGCAGATCTGATTTTCTCCTATGCAAACATTCAGAGATGTTTACAATCAATCCACCTTCAGGTTTCCAGGGTCATACCTGTATTTATATGTTACCAGAATTTGTCTATGCAAACTCCAAAACCGAAGAGATATTTTCGGGGGCGGGGGGAACTACTTCATTTTACCGCATAAGTATGTAGTTAGAATTTCCAAAAAACGCTTATAAGCCCGCTTCACAAATTGAGTTGAAATTTGCAAATAACTTTTAAACTTAATAATATCTTTTAACAGGCCATTTTTACATGTATAAATACAAATGTAAGTATATTCTCGTTTGGGAAAATAATTTGGAGTAAAATGGATATTAGATAGTGAAACCAAAAACCTGCCTTTTAGGCCTCCTGTAACTCATAAACAGTTTCTGTGCACTAGCAAGTCTTAAACCAAACCTATGGTGCGACTGTTACACATCTTACCCTCGAGTTGTTCTGCCTCTGTTTGTAAAAATGTGTTAATCATTGGTACATTTGCCAAGACGAAGATTCAGAATTACTGATTTTTGGATATTACAATGATATTCGTAGGTAACTTTTTATCTTGTAGGTCTATGATTATATGAATTGTAAATTAAACACCTAGTCTATTTTTAATTCCTGAGCTTTCTATTTTAGTTTACTCTCATGTTTTATGAAACTGCCTGGGTTCAAATCCCAACCCTATGACCTTCCAGCTGTATGACCTTGGGCAAGCTCCCTATGACCTCTCAGCTGTGTGACCTTGGGCAAGCTACTTAATCTCTTTGTGCCTCAATTTCCTCTTAAAATGGGGGTGGTGACAATGACAAAACCTACCTCACAAGGTCGTGAACATCAGATGAGATTATAAATATAAATGTGTAGAACAGTTCAGAGCACAGAGTGTGTACTCAAATATTAACTGTTATGAATACTGCTAATTCATGAATCTATTTTTAATAAACAATAAGCAGACTTGGTTCTATTGCCTCTGTTGTAACCTTTTTCTTGTTATAAGTTTTATATCAAATATTATTAAAGTAAGGTAGTTTGATTATATTTTAACTTAGTTACTCACATTTGTCATCCCTGGGCAAAACCTGTTTTGCTCTTTTGTGAAATGTAGACAAAGTGGAAATGGCAGCGGTGGAGCATTCACAAGAGGGAATTGACATACACGACAAACGGATAGAACAAGAGAGCGAAGCTCTTAAGGGTCGCATCTTCACCTGGTCGTGCTCCAAGTGCTTGGCCAAAGAAACGTATTTCCTCCCTGCACCTGAAAGACTGAACCTGTACAGCCTTAGTCAAAACCGACTGGACGTTCGCTCTTCCTCCCGCCATGTTGGCCCAGGGACCAGAATGTGAGGAGCAGTAAGACAGGCGGAGGACCCACGCAGGAGGCGACGTGTGTACACTCCGCGAGGAACGCGGCCTGTGTGGCGTGCCCGCCTCGTACCTGCTCTGCCCCGGGCCTCCTGGAGGTAGGCGAGCATGAACTGCAGGCCGAACAGCTCCTGCTCCTCTTCCTCTGTGCTCTCGTGGGCCAGTGTGACTTCCAGTCTCAGTGGGTTGTCTCGGAAGTTGACAAACCTGGCAGTTAACAAAAAACAACAACACGGTTTTTATAGGTGCTGTAGAAGTGCACACCATCCCTGGAGACATCGCAGTGATAATATGCTAAATGACCTTTTGAACTGCTTTCAGTAACTGAACATCTTGGTGAGATATGAAACATCCCAAGAATCTTTTCTTCCCTAGAAGAAAAAAATACTAGCTTGAGACAGCTTATTTTCAAAGCTTGTAAAAGTAACTGTGAGCCCTGCCAGTGTGGTTCAGTGGTTTGGACATATCCATGCACCAAAGGGTCACTGGTTCACCCCTGTCCGGGCACAGGCCGGGGTTGAGGACTCCCTCCCTGTAGGGGCAGGCAGGAGGCAGCTGACTGGATGTTTCTCACATCAATGTTTCTCTGCCTCTCCTTTCCTCTCTCTCAACATCAATAAAAACATTTAAAAAACAAAAGCAGCTGCTAGTCCACAGCACCTATAGGGTGTCCCCCAAAAATGTATACACACTTTGAATAATTATTAATTCCTATGGGTTAAGTCAGTTGAGCTGTATCCGCTATTAGGTGTGTATACATTTTTGGGGACACCCTATATTTAACGTGGTACAGTTGAACTTCCAAGGGCAATTCTAATGCATCTCAAATACACAAAATGCTCTTCGACTTAACAATGGGGTTAGGTCCCAATGGACCCATCGTAACTTGAAAGGAAGTGGAAAACTCATGTAATACGTTGAAGCCACCGACTGTGGTAGCTTCCCCTGGTCTACCTTACACCTGCTCAGAACGCTCATTAGCTACAGTTGGGCCAAGCCTCTAACACAAAGCCTGCTTTATAACAAAGGGTCGAAAGTCCAGGGGCTGTCTGTACAATGAATGCAAGGAACTTAAAGCCTGCACACTTTATAGACTTGAACCTTTTTATCACCGTAGCTTTACCCTCTGGCACAGACCTTAGTAGTTGCTGAATAAGTGAGTGAATGAATGAATGATTTTGTTATGGATGTTGTGGGGTCTGGTGTGAATTCTCACATCTGATGTTCACTGTCAAGAAGTTAAATTTTGGAAGGAAGATACCAAAGGAGTTTTCACAGTAATTAGATGGTTTTTATGAAAATGCCACCAACAGAGGGCGTTTGACGCTGGTAAACCCAGCACTGCTTTCGTTCGATGGACTGACTGGCTCTCCGATAACAGACCAGTACAATGAACCCTGTTCCTAACGTGCAGCGTTTCCGAGCCGGAGGAGATGCGCGAGCAGGGACCGAGCCGCTACCTCAGGCTGGGCATGTCCCCCAGGCGCGCCGGGATGTCCCGCAGCTTGTTGTTGCAGAGCACGAGCGTGCCCAGGTTCCTCATGTTGCTGATGGAGTCGGGCAGGCACGTCAGTTCGTTCCGCTGCAGCCATAATGTGTGTAGATTCTGCATTCTGCAGGATTAGGAGAGGTTTCTGCGATGAGTCAGTCACACAGATTATGAAAACCCTGGTTCTTAGGAACTTAAGAAGAAATGTCACCTTTTGTAGCATCTGCACTGACCCGCCTGCCTACTGGCCTAACTGGCCTCGGCCCACCCGCCTCTCAGGGGAACCGCACAGCCCTCCTGGCGCGGTGGCGGAAACGCGGCCGCTGGGCGCTGGAATTCTTCTAAAGAAGGACTGCGGTCAGCGTGACCTAATCTGAATTAGTCTTACAAGAAAAATCAGAAATTACGAATATGCCCATCGAGGGCGACTAGGATGCACACGGTTAACCGCGTGGACTCCGGGGCCAGGCTGCCTGGGTTCACACCCCGCCTGCACACTCGCTACGACCTGAGCAACTCGGCTAAGGCTCTGCGCCCCGGTCTCTGCAGAGGGCAGGGGAGCGTGGCGCGCTGAGCGCTGCTCCCGCCGGGGCGGGGGCGTGTTCACTTGTGGGGGTCAGTAGCCAGGTCTCTCACTTTCTCTGGAGTAAATGCAAATATTCTATTAAAGGAGCACGGTGAGAGCTGGGAGCATCTGTTGCGGTGGCCCTGCTCGGGGTCCCCTTCGTTCCGTTCGCTAGGTGGCCTGGGCGCCCCCGGGCAGCGCCCGGGCGGCTGTACCTGTCTATGGCGTCGGGAAGCTGCTGCAGCTGGTTGCTCCCCAGGTCGAGCCACTCGAGGGCGGGCATGCCCAGCACGGCGGGGGGCATGGCCGTGAAGCTGTTCATGCTCAGGTCGAGGTGCGTGAGCTTCGTGAGCCCGCTGAGCTGAGGAGGAAGCGAGGGTTCCCGGGTGAGGGCGCGGGGTGAGCCGGCACCCGCACGTCCGTGAGGGAGACGCCGCGTCGAGGGATGTTCCCGCATGCTCGGCTCCAGGTCGCCCAGGCGTCCCCAACACGCTCGAAATCAAAATAAACCTGAGGAACCTCCAGGCGCGTGAAAAAGTCTCGCTAGAAAGGCACGTACCCCTCCACCTCCCTAGGCTTCTATCTTGCAGAGTCCTCGTTCTCCAGGCGCAGCGCCGAGGGGACTCCCCCTGCGATGCTAAGAGCACCAGACACGTCTGAAAAGCAGCGAATGTCTACCTCTCTAGGGCCAGCGACCGGCGTGCCTTTTACCAATAACGGGACATCGGAATGACAGCCAATCAGAGTCTGAAGGCTTTCCAAGCCCATGACTTCGCTTTTACTTGATGGTTGGAGCCTAGGAACCTACTTTTCCTGAAAAGGAAACACCTATTTATTATCAACTCCAACCCAGGCTGTGCCTTCAACTCAGAATAGAAATAAAAGACTCGCTCTGGCCTCCAGGGAGACACAGTCGCGTCAATGAAGGCTGTTGGTACTGTGACAATACCAAGTATCTTTTAAGATAAACACAGCTTTCTCCTATTCAAACAGTGCATTTTACTTAAAATAACAGGAAACGGCTCTCACTAAATATTTCCTGAAGTTAACATTTATAGCGTTTCTGCTTTAGCCAGTTCCGCTCAGTGGTTAGAGCGTCACCCCATGGACTGAAGGGTCCCGGGTTCAATTCCGGCCAAGGGCACGCAACTTGGTTGCAGGCTCCGGCCCCTGGCCACGTGTGGGAGGCAACCAATCGATGTCTCTCTCACATTGATGTTTCTCTCTCTTTCTCTCTCTCTCTCCCCCACTGTCTCTGAAAAGCAATGGAAAAAATATCCTCAGGTGAGGGTTAAGTCAAAAACAAAACAATTGATAGCGTTTCTTTACTGGTGTTATTTTTAACGATCACACCATCGAGAGAAGCAAGCCACTAGCAGGCGGGACATGCAGTTGCGGCATTTGTGTGTCTCTGACCTCCTGTGGAAGATCACATATGTCTCTGTTGACAGCGAGTTCCAGTTTCTCCAAGCTGGCGCAGTGGCCCAGTTCCTTGGGGACAGTCTTGATTTTGTTGTAACTAAGAATCAGTTCCTGAAGTCTAGTAAGCAGCCCTACAAAAAAGAAAGCACAGGAGGGAGCAGGTGGGTAGGAAATAATGTTTCCAGTTATGAAGCGTTAGGGCACTAAGGCCTCGCCCGCCTCGTGTGGATGAATCCGCACTCGGGCTCTTGGCCCTTCCCGGCGAGGGCCGGCCTGTCAGTGCTTTGCGGCTGGTTTCATCTGCCGTGTGCTCACCCACGTCCCACCTGAGGATTTCTTTTCTCCGTTCTAATTTTCTTTCCTGCCTTCAACCTGTCCCCTTCAAGGAGGAACATCCGAACCAGCAATATCAGCTTTAGAATCTATACAATGACGTTTCCAACGAGACTTTTCTTGCACTGATATCTCATCCTTAATAACCTCAGTACAAATCCAGAAGCTTGGGTCCCCCAGACTGTCAATGTAGACCAGACGTTTAAAATTTTCTCAAGACTCAGGGCTATGGAACAGTGAGATCTTTATCCCATGTAGCAAACAAAAATGTTTTCTTTTAGTGTAAGTTTTTTAAATTTGAGAGAAACATCGATGCATTCATTGGTTGATCCCTGTATGTGCCCTGATGCTACCCACAACCTTGGTGTATCGGGACGACACCCAAACCAAATGAGCTACCCGGCCAGGGCCTCAAACAAAAATCTTAGTGAAAAGCACACCCGCAGGCAGATAAAATAGCACAGGGATAAAAGCAGTCTTCCTTACCTATCCCTCGAGGTATCTCTGAAATTGTGTTTCGAGATAAATCTAACACAATGAGGTTCTGGAATCTCCCGATGAATTCAGGGATTTTCAACAAGCCAGTTCTGTGCAGTTGCCACTCCTGTAGCTGATTCAGTTTCAGTAGAGAAGCGGGAAGGGTCTGAGCCAAGGAGAAGGAAGGACAGTCACCGCATTAGTGTCATGGGCACTGAGGTGTGGTGGTAGAGCTATTACCTGATGTGTAAAAGAACTTGGAATATTTTTTTCTCAGTGGGTTGTGTTTCCAAGTGCTTTATGTTATTCACTTCTTCTTTTGGCTGTGTGTGTGCGTGCATGCATGTGTGTGCCTGTGCGTGCATGCCCGCGCGTGCCTGTGTGTGCATGCACGTGTGTGCCTGTGTGTGCATGCACGTGTGTGCCTGTGCGTGCATGCACGTGTGTGCCTGTGCGTGCATGCACGTGTGTGCCTGTGCGTGCATGCACGTGTGTGCCTGTGTGTGCATGCATGTGTGTGCCTGTGTGTGCGTGCACGTGTGTGCCTATGTGTGCGTGCCCGCACGTGCCTGTGTGTGCATGCATGTGTGTGCCTGTGTCCATGTGCACATGTGTGCCTGTGTGTGAGAGAGAGAGAGGATACGCATCAGGTGGTGGACCTAATAAAATAATAATCCATTTCCATTTTGTTAAGTTTTAACTGAATATTTGCTTTGGAAAAAGCTACGTGATTTTTCATTAGGCAGCTGGTCATCTTTTTATGGAAAATGAGAAATTACTTATTAAAAGGATTAGTAGGAGAAAAATTACAAATGACTTAAGTTTAGGCGGAGTAGAAGCAAACTGAATTTTTTGCAACAAAAAAAAAGGTGACAAGTTTCTTTTCAGTTGTCTAAATTCATTGGGGTATATTATTAACATTAGAATTTCTAATTATTCCAGTCTCAGTGGCACAGTCTCAGAACCATTCTCTCAGCTCTCCTGCAAAAAGCAAAATGTAGAACGTCAAATATTACTTGCAAAGCCTACCTTCCATTCCTCTTGTTCTATCTTCAAAATAACTCTTCCGTTTTCCCTGGTGACCCTGTCTTTCAGCCTGGAGAAGTTCACTCTTTCTTCCCAGATCCGCAGAACCCTGGGACACCAGGAGGTCACGTTAGCGCCCAGATGATACAGGCAGCACTCACTTTTATATTAAACTGATCAGAGCAGATATTACACTTGATTTTAGCCAAAAGGCGGAGAAGCGATAGCATTCACTTTTATATAAAAAAAAAAAAAAAGGACCATCGAAAACAACCACTTGATCAATAGTATCTGAAAATCAAACAACTTATTTTGTAAAAATTTTAAATCTGATCGGTATCACAAATGCCCTGTTTTGACGTCTTTGAAAAGTCTCATAACTCTCCATAAATTTGTTTATAACAACAGCTTTAGTTTTATTGAGATATAACTTACATGCCATAAAACTAATCCTTTTACAGTATATGATTCAGTGGTTTGGGTATATTCACAGAGCTGTGCAACCATCTAATCCAAAACATAAGCAGTCATCAAAGAACGTTAAGTTTAGTTCATTTTAATATTTATTTGCTAAAATCTGTTGAAATCTGGGAGGTAACATACATTCTTAACAGTTTTGCCTATTAACTGATCTTCACTGAGGATTTTATTTTAATGGACAGAAACCCAGATCTCTCTAAAAGTGTAATATTTGCTCTCTATATGTTTGTGTTTGCAAAATATTTCAAAATGTTTTCATCTGCTACTTGCCTAAAATTTAACGACTCTGCTAACAAGGGGTTGCTGATACATGTGGCCTTCTACGCTGAACAGCTAAGCTTCTGATTGACAATGAAATTGTTTTAGAATTAAGGAAAGATTACATTTCGCAAATTCCAAGTAAAAATTCTAGAGCTAAAAACTGATTTTGGTCTAGGTTTTAAAAAAAAAAACAAACGATACGTTCCCCCACCCCCACCCCCACTAAATTTCTCAAATGATCTCTGACTTTTTTCCTAAAGATTATCAGAAAACTCTTAATACAGCATATACTAATTATAGCTGTTAGCATAGGTCTTGTCTGTAACCCCGAGGGCAGAATCTGGGGATGGTTTACCCTTAGTGCTCCCTGCTGCTCACAGCCGGCAAACGTCAATCTGCTGCATGAATGAGTGTCCCAAGGGGCTGACCTAGGCCCCAGAGCTAAATAGGCAGAGTCTAGACCTAATCTTAATGATCGTGAGGGTGTGTGCAACTTAATTTTTGGAATTCACATTTTACTAACAGTCAGTCCTTCCTCCCAATCACAATTTAGTCATGAAGCCAAAAAAAAAAAAAAAAAAAGCAATAGGGCAAATAATGCACACTCCTTACTTTTGTACAGAGAGAACTCAGAGCTGCTGAAATAAAATACTCCTTCACTAGGCGTATGTAATAGGGGAAATTCAAAAGTTTAGAACCAAGCCGTGATTCCTGCCACTGTCTTAAAAACAAGTAGCATTTGTTAAAGTCAAATTTATCATCACTGTGTACTGTAAACATAATAGGTTTCATAAAAGTAGCTCTCTCGAGACAGAGCCAACCTCGGGACATGGAAGACCCGAGGTCAAGGTAATGCTCAGGGCGTCAGATGGCCGGAGTGTGAACACCGGCTCCACGTTTCTTAGCAATGTGATCTTTGACGAGGCTCTGCGGCCTGTCTCCGGGGCTTTCCATCTTGAAAACGGAGAAAATAATAACCCACTTGGGTGGCGGAGTATCTGTCATCCCCATATCTGCTAATCCTCAGCATCCTCAGTAACAGATCCTCTAAATTTAAGTGGGCACAAGATGTCATTTAGCCACCCCCCCCCCCCTGCAGCTAAATATGGGTCATGGGGAGCCTCGGCCAACGGGATGCTGGCAGAAGTAGCGTGTGCATGTTCCTGCTGGCTGGAGTCAAGTCCAAGAAGGCAGCGGAAACGAGAGCCAGCCTATTTAAATGCAGCCCAAATCGAGGAATCGGCCAGTCCCAGGGGCGCTGGCTGGAACTCACAGCTATTCCAATGGGTGAGAGTCTAGGGAGCCTCCTGCCAGGCGTCGTTTTAGATCCTGGGGGATATGAAGTGGCGCATACTCACTGAGCAGCAGACTAAATGCCGTTCATCAGACGGCGAGGAACGTCAAGCAGAGTCCTCTGAGGGCCTAGGGTAACTACGGTTTTCACAGAGAGACACTTGTGTTTTCGGAGCCCCCATCACATGGCCACACTTAACCGAGTCAGGTGTTTCCTTTGGGTGTATATTGACTTTCCAATAAATAAAAAAATCTCTATCCAATTCAATAATAAGGCATTTAACAAATGCTCCTTTCTATAACGCTGCTACGAATTTTCACTCGCTCGGAAGAATGAACACGGTTTGGCTTACTTCTGTCGAAATTCCTTCTCCCGCCTCAGGTCTTCATTGAGAACCTGGATTCTTTTTTCCCACACTTCCTTCACGGCATTGACGGCCCCCGTACAAACCACGTTTTCTGACATGACTTCTCCACATTGTCACAGAGTCCCCAACGTCATTAGGTTCTAAATCGGGGAGTCACAGAGGCCGTCTCAGAAAGGACCTAGTTGTTCCAGAGGAAAAAACAAAGTTTCAGGGTGTTCATTGAGTACCATCATGATCATAACAGCTTCTAAGTATTGAACACTTTTCATGTTCCCCAAATTATTTATACACATGCCATATCCCACCCAATGATCCTCATAAAAACACTATGTCACAGGTACTCCTACTGTCCCTAAAATACAGACGGGTCCTAATATAGGGCGACGGGAGAAGATCTGACTTTGGGTGTTGGGCACACAGTGCAGTGTACAGACCTTGTAACACAGAAACTCATACCCGAAACCTATACGATCCTATTAACCAACGATTAACTGCCTTTGGGGGGAAAAAATATGGAAATAACCACTGAAAACTAAATCCTGAAATAGTTAAAATGTTACTTCTAGGGTGATGGGGAGAAATGGGGTAAAAAACATTGCTTTTCATTATTAATCTCCTCTAAATTACTGATTCCTTTAAAGTAGAGGTACGCAGTGTGTGTGATGAGAGAGAGGCCAAGACAGACAAAGAGGGAGAAGAAACACATTAGAGGGAAAGCGTCGGAAACTTCAGGACTGATACAGAATTGCCAACGCCCAGAAAATCCTTAGAGAGGGTCCCTGTTTCTCGGCGACGCGTGGGGAAGCCACAGGGACAGCTCGCGAGACCCCGCTCCTTCAGAAACCCTGGGATACCAATGCGGATGAAGCCCGGCCGGACCTGGGCATATCCCAGCCCACCTGCTCTATGTCCCAGAGTTTAGCAAGTCTGACTCATTTGTGGCTCAAACAACCACGTACTTTTTAAAATCCCAAGTAGACACAGATGGGCTGGTTCATTCCCTCATCTGCCGTTAAACTCCGGGCAGCCTTCGGTTTTCCGGTAGCAGCGCCCAGGGTCCCTTCGAGGGAACCTACTGGCCAGTAACAGCCACGGATCACGGCCTCTCCCTTGATTGTTACCTTGACAGACAAGCACGTGGCCCAGCCGGGAAAGTCAGCTTCCCAACGTCAAAACGAAGAAACACAACCTCAAGACCGACGCTTCTGAACTTTCAGGGCCACCGGTCTTCCAGGGAAGGACAATTAACCCCCAAAGAGACGTTTGAATCCAACTCCAAGTTTTGTTGTACGTCCCAGCAAATACAGACTCAGTAAAAGCACCAGCAGCAGTCTAGTTATATGTGACAAATGGGAACAAGACAGAAAACAAAACTTACCATCGTTGGTGGCCGCAGAAGCCGACATGCCCAAGGTTAGCGGTTATCAGCTACGAGTGTATTGTTTCCAGCGTGGCTCCAAGTGAGTCAAATCCTCGGTCAGACTGTGACCAAGTGAAAGGCAATGTCAGCCTGCTTCTAAATTTAGTTCATGGACGGAGCTGAGAATAGCAGGGACCACGTGGAGCGCCCGCGGGAAGACCAGCTGGTGACGTCTTGGGTGTGCTCCGTGCGGGTCCAATGCTGAGCCGCAGGCACCGTAGAGCTACAGGCAGGCGCCTCTCCCTGCGCTCCTGGAAAATAACTCCTCCGGAAGCCCTTCCTCTTTTCCTGACTTCCACATTTGCAGTGTTTAATGTAATTTTTAAAAAATATGTTTTTATTGATTTCAGAGAGAGGAAGGGAGAGGCAAAGAGATAGAAACATCCATGATGAGAGTCATGGATCGGCCGCCTCCTGCACGCCCCCGACTGGGGATCCGGCCCACAGCCCGGGCTTGTGCCCTGACCGGGAACCGAACTGCCATCTCCTGGTTCATAGGTCGATGCTCAGTGACTGAGCCATGCCAGCCGAGCTATTTAATAAAGTTTAATGACTCTGTTGGAAGCAGAGAAACTTGGAAATATGAGGCTGTACGCCGTAACAAAACCCTGCCTCGTAAACCACAGATCGTTAACCACTTAGACTAAAGGCACAGGTGCTTCACAGAAAAAGAAAAATGAAGGTGTTGGTAAGTTAGTGGGGGACAGGAGCCCCAAGCTCCTCCTGCACCCGGACTTCAAGTTAATTACCTCTCAACCTTTATCTCCTCAGCCTCACATAGGCAGGAGTGAAGTCCTGGTTCATTAAAAAAAAAAAAAAGTGTATTTAGTTTTTGAATTGGTAATATGTGCACGTGGAACAAAATTCCAAAGAGAGTGAAGGTCCCACCTCCAGCAGGTCAATTCTCTTCCCTGAAGACAATGGCCACTGCCAGTTACTCCTGTGCCCTTCCAAAGATGGTGTGTGAATTGACACAGAAGAGTAAATTGCCATTTTGTATAGACACACACGCACACACGCACACACACCCCATTTCCCTAAACCAATCAACAGCGGAGACACGAATCAATATCACATGAAAACACTCACCCTCTAGCTTACTGGGAATTGGCCAGAAATGGGAAGCTCATTGGCAGTGATTTTAAAATCTTCATTGGAGAAAAGCACGCTGTGAGTCCAAGTAACCAATATGCCTTTTAGCAAGCGAAAAATTAAAAAATGAACAAAACATAACTTCTCTCACGAACATAAGTGGTTCCGTAGGCCTTCCCGTTATCTAAAGACAGTTCTCACAGGAACTATGGAATCTAAATGGTAATAATCAGAATATTACACAACCTCCCGGGGCGATTTAAACCTAAACTCGTACGAACATTGGATAAAAGCCATTATAGTTTTGCTTCGAGAGAAAAGGAAAAGCAGTGCCTGTGGCACACTCACAAATCAGGACACAACATTGCACTGGCTTCCTACGCGTCAAGAGGTGTTTCTGTCCACGTAACAACTTAAAAAGTTCTACTCCTCCTGCTTTTATTTTTATGCACTATTTTTTAGTTCTATAGAAATAAAAGCTACACTGAATTCTAAACTCTTCCACTGGATAATGCTTTGTTTCTAGGACACGGACCCAGCCTTTGAGGACAGATTGTGTACATTTCCAAAGGCACCTACAAAAATTGCTTTTATTCTCACGTCCACAAAGCACTATGCAGAACCCTTGATATCTATAACGATGGAATTGTGAAAATTGATTGTATTTAGAAAGTAAGACAGGCAGTGCCCTCGATGGTCCCCAGATCTGTCTCTCCCTTCGACAGTGTTCGGGTGGCACAGACCCACGGACGCCCCTCTTCCAGCCTCCGGCCACCCTCCACCGTCTTTTCCAGCCTCCGACACCAGCCAACACCGTTTTTTGAGTTTAACTCCTACTGCTGAGCAGCCATGAGCTCCCAAGTTCGTCAGAATTACGCCACCGAGATGGAGGCCCGTCACCCGCCTGGCCACCCTGCGTTGCGGGCCTCCCCACTCACCTCTCCCTGGAGTCGGCCCAGAAGCCGGCGGGCCACGGGCGTCTCTTAAAGATGCAAAACCAATGCGGTGGCGACGTTCTCTCCTGGGATGTGCTGAAGCCTCCCCAAGATGAGCGGGGTGACACCCAGGACGCCACGGAAGCCACCGCGGCCACGCAGAGGGGCCCAGGGTCTGCGGGCCCTGGGCTCCGCCCGCACAGACCTCCGCTCTGGTTCCTGCAGGACCACTTCCGGGGTGAGCGGGTGAAACTCACCAAGAAGATGGGCGCCACCTGCCACCTGCCTCCCCTCCGCGGGCGGGCGCAGGCCGCGGCCCCCGGGCTGGGCTGGGCGGCCCGTGTCTCCTCGCCAGGCTCACCCTCACGCACCGCCAGAGGCCTCTGGGGCCCCGAGGCCTTCCAGGGGCTCCTCTGCACCCCCGGTGTCTGGCTCCTGCCTGAGCCTCTCCCTGCAACCACTCGGCATCCTGTTAACCACCCCGGAGCCTCTCCCATGCACTGGACCAAATGGAAACAATAAAGCTTTTTGCAGCAAAAATTAAAATAAAATTAAAATAAATAAAATAAAATAAATAAAATAAAATAAAATAAAATAAAGGACACCTGTGGAAACAATTCGGTTCTGTTAACATTGGAGTGCCTTGCATTTACATGTCAGTACTTCTAGCATTCACCAGCTTCTCAGGGGAACAGTGCTGTAAATGACAGTGGTGGTTTTAAAAAAAATTATGCCACCTCCTGCTCTGTCCAAGTAACACACGAACCAACTCGGCCCTTCTAATCTCCTGCCAGGAACACGAGGAGGCCACGGCCAGGTCCACGTGCAATCCGTGGAGCCCTCGGTTTGCCGCGCTGTTAGTGTGGTGGCCCAGTCCCTGGCCTCCTCTCTGTCCCATGCCAATATCTAATGTTCCCAATCGTTAGGCAAGGTCCGATTTATATTCATCCCCGCAGTTCCCGTGAACTCGGTTACACGTGCCATCAACATCACGCGCCCCTGTTCCCGCGGTTGGCACTCTGGCTGCATTTTTCCAGGAAATTAAATCACCAGGTTTTTCCAGACGGTTGCACTCTTGCGAATTCTGTACAGACTTTGTAACCTTGATTTTTTTTTTTTTAATGTTCCTTTTTTTAATCACATTTTTAGAGCTACTATCCTACTTAGGACTTCCTTCTTTCTCCAAGTTTTTTAGAACTATTTACTCCAAATGAAAAGGTATTTAGAAGCTTCTTGCCCCAAACTTCAAGTTAGGCAGGGATGGAGAGAGAGTCTCACACCGTGGGGAACAGGGGTCGGGGGAGCACGGGTGCTTCCTCCTCCTGGGCCTGAGATGAGCGTGAGCCCATCTTTGACTGTCCCCCGATATCTAACCTAAATTCTGCCCCCCTTTCGCATGGCTCCCGTCCTTGCTGTCAAGACACAGCAGCCGGCCCCATGCTTTGCCTGGGGACAATGCACGCGGAGCTCAGGGAAAGCCCAATATAGAAGGAAGGTCTCTCCGTAACAGAAGTGCAGCTGTTCTTGTCACACTCCTGTGTCTCTGTGGCTCTGCTCTGGACTGGCTCCAGCTCTCCCGCTCGGTGATGGAGCTGGCCTGGAGGAGAGCTGGCCTGGCATTCTCTCCCAAAGGCTGGCCAGCTCATGTGTCAGCTTGGGGTTCGAGCCCTTTGCTCGGTCCTGGGACCACCTCGTGATGTATCCATTCCCATTTAATTCCGGGCTCGCAACATCAGGGTGTCACGCTACCTTTGGTGTTCGCTTAGATGGTGATGCGTCAGGTGACATAGAAGAGCCCGTGGTTACGTTGATGGGCAAACAACGATAACAGGGACCATCTCAGGTCTAGCATAAAAGTTCAGAGTTGACCTGGTCTGTTCTGAGGTCACTGAAATGCGTAGTGACCTTGAGATGCTAAGATGAAAACAAGCGTCTAGAGCTCGGGAGAGAAGCAGATCCAAAGAGAACTGCTCAGGAGACCTCTGGAGGAGGGTGCGGGCCAGACCCCTGCCAGGGACACTGGGGTCGCACGTGAGCAGAGGAGAAAGAAGCCGACGACAAGGGGTGGTCAGAGCAGCTTCCAGAATCCTCCTGGAGACAAGTGCCACCTTTGCCCTCCATCCCGCCTTGTGGTCAGCACAGAGACCCATCCACTTTGTGCCCAAACAAGCCTGGGAGCTCCCTGGACAAAGACTGTCCCCGGCACCCTCTTCTTCCTACCTGACCACTTCTTGGAGTGTGTGAACAAATCTCCAGTTACTTTATTTCCGGGAACTTAAACCTGATGGTCAAAGGGACTCATGTACATTTCACCTTTGCATGGGGCCGAGTGTCAGGAGATCCAAAGCCATGCAGCCAGGACATAAAGGACGGGAAGGGAACGTGGTGTGCTCTAACGAGCATTTTGACCTCTGAGGTGGGAATTAATACCCACTCTGGATCCGTCCTTCCAGCTTCCTTCCCTGCTCGGTTTCCTTTCCAGGTCAGAGGAGCACTCTACTCAGTGAATGGAAGGAACCTTGGTCTTCACTGAGTTTTCTGGCTTCTCCCCTTTAATGTGAACCTTGAGGAACACAGCGAAAGCCTTGCGGGGCCACTGCCCACCCCATGGTGTGTGGAGCCCTGTGCATCCGCTCAGCACAGAGGACTGTGCTCCTGGCCCCTCGGTCCCCAGGGAATCCTCCTAGCCTAAGGGTCCTACACGGTGGGAAACACATCTCTTCCCGAATTCTCAGTGGCTGAGACTAAAGACAAGATGGCAAAAGGACAGAGCCGACAGCTCAGCGGTGACTTGGGAATATAAAGAACATCCTGAACCAGTGATCTTGCACCTCTGGGGGAGTATATTATGTGCTCACTTCGGGACTCCTGTTCCCCTAGTTTGCACAGTCTTTAAGTGAGGGGGAAATTTTTACATCATGTCATTCTTCACTTAAAATTCTGCAAATGCTGTCGATAGGGCATTGGTTAAATGTTGGTATGTCCATCTCCTGAGCCTCCCGACAGGCTCGGTAACCTCTATGAGATGTTCTCGTAGCACCCTGCTTTTTCCTATTGGGGTGTAATTGCATTTTTATGATAATTTAGTATCTGTCTCCTCCACTTGAATGTAAGCCCAGTGAAGGCAGGGACCACGACAGAGGGTGGACATTGTGGCCCAGTGCTTGGCACCGAGCCTGGTATACAGCAGACGTTTAATATTTAAATGTATGATAAATACACACAATAGAATACTTTGCAGCCATTTAAATGTACAATAATATAGAATTGTTTATTGACATCTAAAGTTACTCATATGTTAAATTTAAAAAAAATTATAAAATAGTATGACCTCATTTTTATAAAAAGAATTGCTATGTATATAGATACATTGATCACCATGTTAATAGTGGTAAGATTATGGATGATTTATTTTCTTTGCAACTCTTCATATTATCTGAATTTAAGAAATAACATTCAGTTGATCCATTATTTTCTTTATTATTTATTGATTTTGAGAGAAACACAGGAAGGGAGAGAGAGAGAAACATCAATTTGTTGTTCCACTGATCTATGCCCCTGACTGGGGATCGAACCCACGACCTTGGCATATGGGGGCGACACTCCAACCGAGCCACCCGGCCAGGGCCAATCCATTGTTTTCTAATTTAAACATTATTTCCATTATTAAAACAATCAAGTACATATTAAAACAACTTTTTTTCTATCATAAAACTTTAAGTTTTTTAGACAATATTTGAAACAACCGAATTTATGAATCACATCAGAATGTTGGATGGGATTCATCTTGATGCTATTTCTTGTTAAAGTTGGGCCTCTACCAAAATGACTACAATCTCTTCATTTCTATACAAAATTTGTTATTTTATTTTAATGTCCATAATCACCCATTCCACTCATCTCTCTCCTTTACTGGTTATAAAACTGTACCTGGGCATTAAGATATGCGTATAATTCCCCTTTTTAAAAGAGATTAATTTACATAAATAAGGCATTTACAGCTGATGACCTCTGCAGAGTAACATACCCCTGGGTATCTTAAGTCCTAAGTATAATTGCACTTAGTTTATACTGCAATTGGCATTATTGTGGGAAAATGGAAACTATTCTTGAATATAGTAACTTCTCCCAGCTTAGTGTAATCGAAGAGTTTTATTAAGTCAGTTTAAGATATGAAAAAGAAATAGGGCAAATCCTGTGTATGGCTACCTGTCTTTTAGTAACACGCATTTTCTTGTTCTTGGCGGTTTCAATCTGTCAACACAGAGACCTCAGGACGAGATTAAGAAACACCACCATGACCTATAGAATGAGACAGCCTCGGAGAACTAGTACCCGGCTACTCAGTTTCTTAGAGAGGGCATCAGAACCGTGATCAACGTGGTGCCTGAGAACTTTAATCACCCAACACAAATACTTATGATACCAATCGTCACATGTGCGAGCACAGCTAGGCACTACGTTTTCTTTGGAAGCTCAAACAGTTCGGGAACGTCACAGTCTTCATTTCAGATCTAGCAGCATGAAAGCTGGATTTTCCAAGTAGGACTTCCACAGATTGGAGAAGCGCGACACCGTGGCGCCATCAATGATCCTGTGATCAGCTGACCAGCTCACGTTCATGATCTGCGCCTTGTATATCTCCCCTTTCTGGTTGAATCGAGGAAGGGCCTAGAAATACAGAAAAGAGCAAGAGTCAGCCTTCACCGTGCAAAGCAGCAGATCTAGCAACTGCGCTGCCGAGAGACTGGGCAGGTCCCCTGCGAACGCAGGAGAGAGGCCGGCCCCAAACGACTTCTGAGAAGCCAGTTCCTACTTGCTTCACCTCTGAGCAGGTGCCTCCAGCTCTGTTTCTCCCAGGTAGTTACGGTTCCTGTACAATTTCCATATGAACAGTGAATTTCATCTGTTTCAGTTATTTAATGAATGTTTATTGAGCACCTCTGCTATGTGCCAGGTGCTCTTCTAGATGGGGGATGAAGCAGTGAGCAGAACAAATGACCCTTCCCTCTTGGAGTTGACACTTTCATTCATTCATTATATTTTAATTATCTTTGTTGTTGAAAGTATTACAGATGTCCCCTTGGAGTTAAATCTTAATGGACAAAGACAATTAAATAAGTAAAATACATAGTGTGTCAGATTGTGTAAAGTGCAAAAGACAAAGATGTAGCAGGTGGCAGGGGACAGCCTGCAGAGAAGCAGAGGGCAGGTGTCCCACTGAAGGTGAGAACACAAGCCATGTGGCCGCCCAGACACAGAGACAGAGGGGAGGGCAGGGGCGGGTCCACAGGGCAGCGCATGGGGGGGGCGCAGGGGTACGGGGAGGACCCACGCGGGAACAGTCAGGTGTCCACTGCTCCCTGCAGAGGCCGCCAGGCGCTGCTGGCCCAGGGCTCAGGAAGAAACCCCGGGCTCACCGAGCCAAACGCTGCACTCGAACCCGCAGCGCGGGGAACCTCAGGGATGGTGCCTCCTCCCGTGTCACGCTCCCGATTTGCTTACGCTCTTTTCTAAGTGTCTCGTCCAAGTACCTTAATGGACCCCAGGGCCCCAATGGCTACTTCGGGCGGCAGTATCACGGCTTTGGCGTAGGTGCCTCCGATCTGGAAGAGACAGAGCAGGAGGGGCCGTGAGGCTCGCGGCGGGCGCGCACCCTGCGCCCGCGGGCCCGCCCAGCCTCACCGAGCCGATGTTGGAGAGCGTGAAGGTGCCCCCCGCCAGCTCCGCCGTGCCCAGCTGGCCCCCCGCGCCCAGCTGCTGCAGCCGGTTCAGCTCCGCCGCCACCTCCAGCACCGAGCGCGCCTGCACGTCCTTCACGTTGGGCACGATCAGCCCCTGCTCCGTGTCCATGGCGACCCCGATGTTGTGCGACGCCTGGGAACGAAATCCCACGGTCGGCCCTCGGTAAGCTCCCGGTAAGGGACGGTAAGGGACGCCTGCGCTGCCGGGAAGGCCCCCAAAGCTGCTTCCCCGGGGGGCCCCACTTAAAGGAATGACTCCAAGGATTTCAAAAGGTTTTTTGAAAAGATAGTTTTTTGTAGGGAAGACACACATCGTTAGTGGAAATGTTCGCCGACACAGGCTTTCTGGTGAGCATTTAACAATTCGTACCAACAGTTACAAACATCTGTGCCACGGAGAGAAACACAGGTAGGTAGAGACACACAGGGATGCTGCGCTCAGACTGTGCAAGTCTGAGACACTGCAACAACATGTTTACAACAGGTCACTGGCTAAATAAATGATAACCAAGTATTTGCAGACTTGGAACGATGTCCATAACATTAAATGAAAAAGAAAGTCAAAAGAAAAGTTTTATGAAGTTCAAAGTTAAATAAGCAATATGGATAATTCCACATAGATATGTATTTGATGTATGTAAAAATAAAATCCTGGAAGGATGCACAACTCAACATAAATAACAGGATCATGAACTGAAGATAAACATCATTATTTTCATGTCTGAATTTTCTGCAACCAGCATCTCCTTCATCAGGAAACTATCAGTCGTATGGGAAGGTTTTAGATGCGACCCCTGAGACTATCTAAGCTCACTTCCTGCTTGGAGGGCTCTAGTGAGAACTATAAGTAAGAACTGGCATCCCCAAGAGTTCTCTCAATAAACTTTCACTCCAAACAGAAGAGTTCACTCAAATGGAATTTAAACTTTCCTTACTTTTCTCATTTAAATTATTCTTGTTTTAAAATCACAGGAATTCTGTTTGAGAGGCTGTTCTTTTTGAGGGAAGGGTATATGGGATGGATGTTCCTATCTCCCTCCCTCCCTCCGTAAAATCAATAAAAAAAAAATATTTAAAAAAATTACTTTAAAAATGGAAATCTGTATAACTGAACAGTTTCATTATTAACCAGTAAAACCAGTAATGACACCAAATTATACTTCAGTTTAATGTTTTCTCCCCTACCTTTGATTCTAGTCTAAAAAGGACCATGATTTGAGGTGTGACAGACGCCTCTCTGACAAGCACATTTGCACGTTCTGTTTAGAACAAGAACATTCTCATAACACACAGCCAACCTTGTATGTGACCTTCTGGCAGTTCTCATCCACCGAGGCGTTGAGGATGGGAAACTGCAGCAATCCCAAGGAAGCGGCCTGCTCAATAGAGAGAGCGATGTTACCACTGTAACCCAGAAAGGGGAAGTGTGAAGGGGGGGACACTCACTCCAGGTCTGCACGTGCCCAGGCATGTTACTGTCCTGCAATGTGGAAGGAGGTCACTCAAAATTTTCATAAGTGAAAAAATTTTATTTTTATTTTAAAAAGATTTTTCAAAATACAGGGTGGGGCCAACAGGTTTACAGTTGCTTGTATAAAAAATACTACAATAATTAATAAATAATACAAGAGTAAACTGTGTTTTGCATGCTCACAACTGTTAACCTACTTTGCCCCACCCTGTATACAGGATGGCCAAATTTCGGATTTCCCCAACTGTCCCCAAAATGATGTCTATAGCTGTCTTTCTGCCCATCAGGATCTAATCAAGGCTCATGCATTTGGTTGTCGTGCCTTGTATTAAATTTAAAGATTAGAAAACAAAAATGCTTAGGATTGTCCTTAAAAAGAATTGCCCTGCCCCTGCCTCTAGTCCCACTAAGACGCTGTTATATGTTGTGTTACGTGTTTTTCTGTCTGTGGGTGAGTGGTCTTGACCGAAAAAAAAATCATCCTGAACTAGTGAGTAAAGCAAAGTATTATCAAGCATTTGATAACTGTAACTTTAATCTTTATATAAAAGTTGTAACTAAGGGTTAAAGTGTCATGCATAAAAAAAGTACTTTGAGTATAATTCAAATTCACTTGCTGGTGAGGGCAGTTGCTAAAAAGATGGAGATAAAGAGGAACAGTCTGCCAAATGAGGTCAGCATCCATTGAAAAGACAACTGAGTCAACACTTGCAACACTCGGAGATACAGTCCAACGGGAAACAGAAGGTCATTGAACTCAAATTGTGACAGCCACAGAAGGCTGACGGAGGACATACCTGAACAAAATCGGATACTAAGGATGCGCAAGTATTTGGCCAAGGTGGGAGGGCACGTGGCAGGTGGAGCTGTGTATTCCAGCCACTGTGCGTAGCTCTGTCTGACTAGAACAGAGGGAGTGACTGAAAGCTAGGACTGAAGAGGTGGCAGCAGAGTCTCATGGTCATATTTAAATGCCACACTGTTTAGAAACCATCCTGAAGGCAATGAAGAGGAGCCACTGAAAAGAATCAGGGAATAATAAAATAATTTGATCTATGGAAGATCAGTCTTGGTGCAGTATGGGGGAAGAGCTGATGGGAAGCCACACTGGAGTTAGAGACAATGTATGCATTTTGAGTAAAACAGACTGGAACAGGCAACTTAGGATCTCCCTGATCCCCTTCTCTGGGCCCCAATTTCCTTAAATGGAAAGTGGGGGATGGCAGGGTTATTCTGAGAATTAAAAGAGCTCCCGTATGTAGCATGCTTGGTATGGTGTCTAACACGTGTAACAACTTCGTAAGTGGTGGTTCATGTGAGACTGTGAGCTGCTCAAGGTCAGCGGACGGACTCATTCCATTTTATACTTGTCCTAAGGCCTAGGACTAGAAACAATTCCTAGAAGTTTCAAAATAAGTTTGTTGAATGAATGGAAGTAAGCCCTGGCCAGTGTGGTTCAACTGGTTGAGTGTTGTCCTGTGCATCAGAAGGTCACCGGTCCCATTCCTGGTTGAGGCACATGCCCGGGTTAAGGGTTCAGTCCCTGGTTGGAGGCGTGCAGGAGGCAGCTGATTGCTGGTTCTCTCTCATAGGTGTTTCTCTCCCTCTCCCTTCCTCTCTAAAATCAATAAAAGCACATTTTTTAAAAAATGGAAATAAATATATGTCAGCAATACACCAGATTAATACCAAGTCTCACTTTTGTTTAAATCAGCTCTTTGTTAGAGTGATCCTTACAGAACTAAAGGCTTCTCCTAGCTGACAGCTCAGTTCTCACCTGGCTCAAAGAGGTAAGTGCATAAAAATACAATACAAACATTTCAATTTTATATGGAACCAAGAAAGCGAGTCCTTGTGCATTCTTCTATGTGAGATGGTGAGAAGTGGTATTTTTATTCAAATCCATAGTTACCACGTTGACTATTTGGAAAACACAATTTAAATGCCCCACTCAACCCTTGCTGGAAGCGGATGAGCCCTCACCTTGATGAAGAAAGGCATGAAGGAGAGTCTGACTCCGCGGGCAGCAGCGATGGGCTTCAGCTCTTCCCGCAGCCTCACCAGCTCGGTGAGGTCAATCTCATCACAGTACCCAAAGTGGGGGATCTTCAGGGCTGCAGTCATGGTCTTGACCATTGCCTTCTGAAAGCCTGGAACACATTATATTTTACATCTGAAACCCTTTTTATTTTTAACCTGAAATAGAAGGTTCTGTAATGTTGTTTACTCTCAATTGAATTCTTCCTCTGGGAGCTCCCGTCGTTACATAACCTGAAAGCATGAATTTCAAAGCTGAGGCCCTGACTGGTGCACAACCCAGTGCCAAGTTCAACACAACAGGTGGCTGTTTTCAAGGCTGTGCGTGCAAAAAACTCTACAGGCTGCAAGCCAAGTATCCATCCGGTGGCCTTCCTGCAGTATCGCTCCTCAGGAGGTGACCATCCTACGCATTCATAAGTACTAAGTCAGAGCAGTGATTTTGAGAGCCAACTAAGGAAAATGGACATTTAAATTATTTTGAGTCTTCAAACAACAATTATTCATATGCATGTTTGTATTCCAAGAAACCTAACACGATACTCTTCAGAAATTAACAGTATAAATTAAGTTTTCCTGGAAAAACTGTTATTTCATCATTAAAAAGAAATTATATGCTGAATTTGAACTTGCTCTTCAGTAAGAATTAAAAATACCATATTATTAAAAATAAAAGGCCAGGCCGGTGTGGCTCAGCGGCTGAACATCAACCTGTGATCCAGGAGATTGCAGCTCGGTTCCGGTCAGGGCACAGGCCCGGGTGGCAGGCTCGGCCCCCAGTAGGGGGCGTGCAGGAGGCAGCCGATCAATGACTCTCATCACGGATGTTTCTCCCTCTCTCTCCCTCTCTCTGAGATCAATAATCAATCAATCAATCAATCACACCATATTATGCGCCTGGACCTATGGAGATAGCTTCCCCCCAAATAAATTACACTGTTACCTGCAGAACTGCTGTCATTACCTGTTAAGGGTTCTGTCCTGTCTTTGCCTGTGAATACCACAGGCCTTCCTACTGGTGTAGGAACAGTTCTGTCTTTTGGTTTTGGTGGAGGTGGCATAATTTCGACTTTTGGTGAAGGAGGTAATATAGCTCCTGTCTGCTTTTCCAAAAAGTTGAGAATATCTTCTTTAAGTATTCTGCCATCTTTTCCCGAGCCAACAACTTCACTCAGCTTAATCTAAAGAAATGACAAGTTTTAATGTGAAAAAAAAAAACCTCCCTGAAAATAATGAAATCCATCGTTAAGGTCTCTAAAAGGAATTTAATGAATGGCAGAAATACCTCTGCCCAGTAAGTTAGTACAAGGAAATAACATTTTCATTAACTTAACAGAGCGCTGTAAACAACAGCTCCTTCCCCAAGCAATCATGCTACTTGTGTACATACTGCTCATTTGCCTGTGTGGTAACAACATGGTATCTACGTTGTAGATAATCCATACTTATTTATGAAAACTCACATTTTTTAAACAGTCAACTATATTTATATTTCTTGCATAATTCTTATTTGTTTTTTTTTTGCTATTTTTGAAAACCACATAAGAAGAACTGAGAGTTTAAAGAAGAGTGAAATAGTACAACAAAAGTAGACCAACATTTCTGACCTTGGCCACCAGTAAACCGTCATAGTTAAAATAATCATCATACAAAAGTCTCTCAAGTTGGTGTTTTCCTGATAGTTCTTTCAGAAAGATCAGTACAAAACAAAGAAAGCAATTTTTTTGAAGCATATTTGTGAGTTTTCAGTCCAAGTTAATGGTCAAATACATAAGTTTTATTATTGTTTTCTACACAATAAACAATAGATGACAGATCCCATTTTCCACTAGGCACTCACGGGACTTTTCGGAAACATATATGATGTTGCTTTATTTAATCACTTTCTATGTTTGGTTATGGAGATAAAAGATTCTCACTACACTTAATTCTACTTAAAGCTTGGACGGTACCCTGATGCCTAGTGCGTATTAGTTAATTTCTCAGGAGTAAGTCCTGCTTCCTCGTATTAGTGCTTCTCTAAGGATGACTTCAAGTTAATACAGGACTTTCTATGTCACACATTCCGTCGTTAACAAATGAACTCTGAGAATTTAAACAAATAACTTTTTATGTAATTACAAACAACTATAAATGCCATTGGTTTTTCATTTTAATCACTCAATTAATATGCAAATCACAAATAAAGAAAAAAGTGATTTATAATAATAAATCTACTATTTGATGTCTAGTAATTATACAGATACTCTAGTTATTGTACACATCTTTGGGAAGTGGTATAGGAAAGCCAAATCATGTACTGTTACAGGTAGTCTCTCTATATAATGAAAAACATTGGTAAATGCTCTATAGCTTTCAAAGCAATATACAAGGTCTTCTGATGCTCTTAACAATCCAGTGTCCCATATTATTAATTCTATTCTTTGTTATGCTAAATGGTCTTCATATTTGAACACGTTTAATAGCTAAAAAATTGTCATTAAGGGTTTGTACCATAATTTATGTAAGCATTTCCCTGATTTTGAACATGTGTGCTTTCTAAATTTTGGCTATAAAGTACTTGGAAGGATGTACCCTAGGTTATTTCCTTGGTATAGTTTCTGGAACAGTGGTCGGATGACTGGCTGAAGGAATATGAACATTTTAATGACTCATAACATACTTCCAAAATGTAAACATCTGTTTTTCCCCACACTGCAACTTTATTACTTCTCTCAAAAACAGACAAACAAAAAACCTGCACTGTGGGCATACTGGAAAGAACCCAGGCTCCAGAACCTGACAGATTTGTGTTCAAATCCCCAGATCAGCTACCTACTTGATTTCAGGCAACTTAATCCCCTTCTCTGCCTTCCCACATCTGCAAAATGGGGATAATCCAAACCACCTCTCGGGGCTGCTGTGAGGGTCAGTGAGAGCACGCGCCACGTCTGGCACAGAAGTCTATAATCACGAAAGCAGTCACTGGAGTCCTGGAGACTGACTTCAGAATCCTGGCTCCACCATAGCTGTGTGACCTTGGGCCAGTCCCTTGACCTCTTCACATCTTATCTCACAGAGTTGTGAAGGTTAAATGAAATACCATGTAAATACTTGTCCCCTGCCTGGGAGCCACCTTCCCTTCCCCTCGAGGTTAAGCACCAAGGACTGGTGGTAAGAGGAACTGGAAAGGCCAACCTCCTTGACTCAAGTCAGCAGGGTTCTAGGTTTCTCCCCACCTCCCCCAGAGCAGGTCACATCCTAGAGACCACGGCCTTGCCTGGCCCATTTCCTGTCACTCCCAGTAAAGGTGCTCACTCAGCCAACCAGTCAATCACATGTACCCAACCCTCTCAATCTGTGCTCCTAGGGCACCTGATCAGACACGAGTATTTATAAGTGAACAGTGGCAGTTGTCAGACTCTATGAAAGAACAACAAAATCACACTCCTCCATCAGCAGAAGTAATAAGTTCACAGTGCTTTTCTCATTTCTCATGAGGACCTTTAGGCAACTATCACTTTTCGGTCACAGACATTTTCATGTTTCTTTCACCCCAACTCGAGCCGCCTCATCAGGGGACAGTTGGCTCCCTTTCCAGATGCAAACATACACTTTCCACGTGATCTGACGCTTAACAACGTACGTTGTTTTCCATGGCCAGGCGGCGCACTGCGGGGGTGGCCAGGGTCTTCTGGCCTTTGATCTCTTGGTGAGTGTGTTCGTCGTGGGACACAGCGGGAGTCTCAACCACGTCTTCCTCTGAATCTGGTGACAAGGTAAATGTTTACTCTTCAGTTGAGAATATTAAAAAAAAAAAAAAAAAAGCTTAGTGGTATATAATATGTAAGTGTTACTGAACTTTATAGTCAAAAGGCGTAACAGTTGGGCTACTTCAGAATGGAAAAACAAACGGGTAGAGCATGCAGCGTACTGGTACCTGGTATTGTTTCATGACTGTTATTACCTGGTGTTTCCTTCATTTCTGTTAAAATCACAGAGCAAGCTACCAGTTAAAAAATGAGAGCTTCTTCCATAAATTTTGAAATATGTAGCATTTTAAACTTTCCTAATAAATCTCATGTAAGTAGCATGACAGAAGGATCAAATGCGCGGTAAATCATGCGGTGTCATGTAAAATCCGACACATCTGACCTCCCTAAGGTAGCACAGCCTTTGAAACTGTGCTCTGCTTTGAACACGGCTAAGGAGTGCTGGGGAAGCCTTCATTCCCGGCTAAGCTGCCTGGGCTGCTCTCTAACTTTAGAGCACTGACCTAAGAAACCCACCTAGGGCTCTTAGCACAGACTTTCGCAAGAGGACAGAAAACAAGGTCTGAAAGCACTTAACTGTCAAAGTCTGATGCTGTGTGGCAGACTCTCTGGGGAATTAGTGGAGACCAAACCTCAGAGAACCAGCAGGCAACTGGGTTTGCATTAACATTTGATCCTAAGCAAATAAAGGCCCATTATCTTTCCTAAACGTCGTCTGCCGTCCCCTAAGAGGCCTGCGTTTCCCCTCCCGGTCTCCATGAAGACGGTATCTAAGCCTGAGTACTAAGCCTCCTCTTGGAGGGACTTTCCCTGCCTGTCTCCCATGTACATGAGACATATGTATTAATAAACTTGTTTTCCTCTTGTTAATCTGTCTTTTATTACAGGGGTCTCAGTTAAGAACTCAGAGGATTCATGGTCCTAGTCAATTTTCTTTCTGGTCAAATCACCCAGCCTTTTTAGGTTAGGTTTCGTTTCTTCATCTGCTCAACTGAAATACTCACATGTAAGGATAAAAAAATAATAAATCTGAAACATTTGGTAGATTGTAAAGTGTGATTATGATGTTAGTTGTTACACTGTTGTACAGACTGCAGAGTCTCCGTGACTCAGACTTTCTAGACTTCTGAATCTCACTGCGGAACAGAAACCTCTGAACCTCAGCACTTCCTACAGACTGATCCTTCCCCAGCCTCCGATAACAAAGCTGCTTCCAACAAGACATAACTCTGTGCCTTCGGGGCAGAGAGCCAGCTGTCTAGGCCGCTGGAGCAGCCCAGGCTGTTTTCCTGTAACTTTCTCATCACGAATTCCTTTGCTGGGACGTGCCCTGGCTGTAAGACCCAGGGTGGCTGCTTCTTTGGAGAGCTGTTCTCTTCACTCTTCATGCTGGTTTTCCTTCCTTTCTCTTCTGCGTCTCTTCAGGAAGGCTGGCTTTTGGAGCCATCACCACGAAAGCGCTGCTTGGTTCTGTATCCGTGGCAAACAGAGCCATCCCATCATGCACACTACACCTTCTGTTATTAGTGACCACTGCCCCGAATCTTTCTGTGGCCACTGTGGTTTCCAGAAGCCTGGCCACCAGATCATTGTTACCATGGTAACTGGTCAAAAGATAAGCATGCGCCACAAAGGACCTTTCTTATTTTCCTGATTTCCTGTGCGTTATTAAAAGTAAACATCACCTTTGATTGGTACCCAATGACAAAAGGAAAGCAGCGATCAACTTGGCAAATAGGGAAACACATTTACAGTACCTTTCAAAGCTTCCGTTTCTATGTCTACTAATGGCTTCCCCACATAGGCAGTATCCTCTATATTATAGTACAGTTTTTTAATGACTCCATCGTAACGACTGGTGATAGTTACAGAAGCTTTATCACTTTGAACTTCACAGATGCTATCAAACTGAGACACTGTATCTCCTTCTTTCACATACCTATAAGAGAAAGATGTAAGACCCCGCTACGTGACCAATGATAAGTACATTAGGTCAGCATCCATCCAGTCCAGGATTTAGTCCCGGATGGTGCACCAAAGAATGTTCCAGAAAAGACTATAACGGCTCCCAGAATCTCCAATACCCACATTTTTAAAACCATTCATAGATCTGTAACCTAAAAATTTAATTAAACTTTCAGTTTTTCTGTTCCACCCACTCCTTGAGAAAAGTTCTAAGGAAGTATTTTAAGTGTGCTTCTTTCCCTTTCACTGTCTTATATTAGCCTGTATCAAACTTTAAGGGATGGTTTTTATTTCTAGAATTAGACTGAAAAATTGATATCCCCAATACACATCCTTTGTAATTTCATGAAATTTGGTTTGAGTTCTCTGGCTTTCTTTCTAGAATCATTTTAGCATGTTCTTGTATATCAATCCCTTTCTCCTGTAATCATTTTAGGTATGCTTTACCAGACAAACAGGAGGAACGAAACCAACCTCATCTACTATGTGTAATTTCGAGTCTAATACATTCTCGACATATCCAGCACATTTCTGGCTTATCATCAATTCTTCATTCATGTATTGTTCAGTCATTTTTTAAAAATGTCTTTATTGATTTCAGAGAGAGGACGGGAGAGGGAGAGATAGAAATATCAATGATGAGAGAGTCACTGACAGGCTGCTTCCTACACCCCCCCACTGGGGATCGAACCCGCAACCGGGCGTGTGCCCTGACCAGGAATTGAACCGCGAGCTCCTGGATCCTAGGTCGATGCTCAATTGCTGAGCTATGCTGGCCGGCAGTTCAGTCACTCTTATCCCTTGTCTTCCTGTCTTAACCAGTTCTCAGTCCATGATAATACATCATGACATGGAATTGAGGTTTAAAAGAATTTATGGGGCCCTGGCCGGTGTGGCTCCATGGTTAGAGCGTTGGCCCACACGCCAAAGGGTCGCTGGTTGGATTCTAGGTCAAGGGCACGTACCTGGGTTGCAGGTTCGATTCCCTGGCCCCGGTTGGGGCGGGAGGAAACCAATCGACGTGTCTCTCTCACATTGATGTTTCTCACTGTCTCCCCACCCCCTCCTCTTCTGCTCCCTCTAAAAAAAAAAAAAAAAAAAATCAATGGAAAAAATATCCTCAGGTGAGGATTAACCAAAACAAAACAAAACACAACACTATGGGAATAGTGTCTTATTCCGGAATAGAATAAGACCTCTGGATTCTGCTCCTCTGGAAAAGCAACAAGTACACTGACCAACGTCATCTCTTAGAGGTTAATTTCTCTTCTTTTAGCTGAAATGAGGGGTGGGCAGTGAAACGAGTTCTTAAAAAGAGGGAAAAATGATCCTTAATAAATCACATGGGATAAAACGCCATGATTTATGAACTGTGTCACCAGCATACTGACAACACAAACTAGTTTTATCTACTTTTTTAAAAAGCACTGTATGTTATAGAACGAAGTTTCCCCATTTAAGTAGAGTCCTACCTATTTTTACTCTCATTATTTTAAGGTAGACCTGAACTTCTTTCACAATAACTTACCATTCTTTAACAGTTACTTCTCTGATGCCTTCTCCGATGTCTGAGAGTTTGAACTGAACAATCTGTCCCTGTTGACCTTCAGAGACAAGTGAGAAGTGACCTTGTTAAATATGTCACATGTTGCTGAGAGACGCTTTTACACCTAAAGTTAGAAAATATTCTCAAGCAGGGGCAGAAATTATTTCATTTGACAGATAAAAAAGCATTTAATAATTTTTAACAGCATAATCATCATTCATAACTGTTAAAGATTTAAATAAGTTCATCAATGACACAGGCCCATGGTCACTGCCACAGAACTGGCATCTTCCAACTTCCAAAATAAGGTCCTTTTACAAGGAGACAGAAGGCCTCTGACAAATGAGATTTGGGAACAATTATAATGAACAAACTATAAAACGTGGTATTGTACTAAGGGAGACTCCAGTGAATCCCTTGCTCCGTCTTACGAAACTGTAATAACCATCAGCAGCCTGCTTTCAGATCTTTTCTGACTTCATACTCTCATTCTTAGTGGCTAAAGATCAGGCAGATCCCTACGTAGAAAATGCGATGGAAAATTCTTACTTGCCCAAACTATGTTCTGCCAGCTTATTAAATCTGAGTCTTCCTTACTTTTTCCACTTTTTACCCCTTTTCAAAATTTCTACCCACTTTTTATAACACTCAGATGCCAATGATACTTTATGGGCATTATCCAAGAAAGTAAGCACTTTTGGTTAACAAATGGCTCTGAGCTGATTCAAGTGTGCCTCTATTTTTAGACTGCTAATAATTACAATTGCTCATGAAATACACAAACAAGCTGATTAAGGCAGTACATTTTTCTTTAATAGATATGAGCAGATAAGTTAGTAGTCAAGAATTACAAACTATATCTTTGATATGGAGGTGCTAGAAATCTCTTGCTTCCTTTCTAGTAAGTTGGGCCCTCTCATGGCCTGCTGCTCATAGTATAAACTGGAACCCTTCCAAAAAAATAGTTTGGTATTAAGTATTAAAAGCCTATAAAAAAAAAAAAAAGCCCATAACTTGGAGTCAGCAATTCTAGTTTTAAGTCTTTTTTGCCTGAGGACATAGAGAGGCATGCTGAGGTTAGTGCTCAAGAACAATCACTGTGGAGTTATGATGAAGAACTGGAACCAACCTAAGCAACTAAAAAGTGACACGATGACACCTCTATACAACGCAAGATTATGCAAGGGACATATGGGCCAACAGTGTGTGCAAGATCGTGGAACAGACAGTGTACAGCATGGTCAGGGAATGGCCCAACAGTTCTATGTGGCTGAAGCCAGGATATGTGGCGAGAAATCAGCCCAGACTTAAAAATAAAAAGGCTTTGTCGCCACGCTGAAGTGAGCTGTTTGGAATTTATCCTAAAGGTAATCAAGGGCCAGTGAGGTAGAGTCAATTTCACACTCCTTAAATCTGTGCTGGCCTGTGACTTGCTTCTATTCACCAATAGAATATAGCAGAAGTGAAAGTGTACACAGGCAGGACAAGGGCACTCACTATTGTATCAAACTACCACTATTGAGATTAAATTTATCTCGACTGAGAGTGTCTGTCCATGTTGACTGTTGCATCCAGATGAGTAAGGTAAACTACAGATGGCCCAAGACAGTGCATGCCCAACATTATGAAGACACAGATATCAAGGAAAGTGTGTGAAAGGGAACTAGGGTAGAGGTAGGGTGCAAAGAAAATGAAAAATGAGTAAATGTGGGGAGAGCAAGGAGGGTCAGGCTAGAAATCAAAGGTCCCCCCCATTTTTTTTAACTTTGATAAGTCTACAATCAAAATACAAAGTTCTGAGTAAGATACAAGACGTTACTTTATGTTGGCTCTTTAGATCATACTCACCCGCGGTTGTTTTCAGCAGCCGATGCGGGTGACTATACCTGAAGGAAGGACGACTGAAGACACGCACATATTTTGGCTTCAAAGCATGAACGTTACCACACGTTTGGAAGTAGCGAACGCAAACCTAGAGGCGACAACACCCAAGTGTAAACGCTTGGATACAGGATCTGAACGGCTTACCTCTGTAGGTACATATGGAATTTCAAGTCTGTTCTAAACGTAGAATGACGGCTATTGCTGTGTAAACCATATGAAATTATCTAGGCCCAGGTCGGAGCACCTGACACCCAGTGACACGAGGGAGGGTCTCAGGAAGCTTTGGTGTCCCACCAGCCGAGGACCCAGCGCTCTCAAAGAAGGGGGGCCAGTGCCCAGCAAGGCGCCTGCTTCTCCTGGTTCCCTCCTATTTCTCTTTCTCAAATCTCAAGTTACACAGCATCTCTGGGAGCTCCATCTGAACCCCGAGAGCCCCTCCCATGGGCTCCTGCAGCTGGATGACCTGTCCCATCGACCTGTCCCATCGCAGCATTTCTTAAGCCGGGCTGTCCCTGCTCCTCTAGTGCCTGCCTGTCTCTGTTTCCGTCGGTAACTAACCACCCCTGGGTGCTCGGGGGTGGTGTCTGTCCTGTCGATCGGTGCACCCCGGTGCCCGCACAATCCCTGGGGCCTGGGGCCAGCTCCTGAAGGCCTGGAAAGACCAGGGGTGGCCACTAGGAAAGGGGGGGTCGGGGGGGGTGTAAAGCGCGCTATACACGCCGGGTGAAGCGCTGACCACGGGAGGCCGGCGGCTTGGTGCTGAGGGCGACTCTGCGGCCGCGAGGAGGTCAGCGGGGGGGGGAGGGCAGCGGGGGGGGGGGGCAGCGCGGGGGGCCCTGGGGGGCGCGGCGGCGGTTTGGAGAAGGTGCGGGGACCCTGGTGCAGACCCGGGAGCCGAGCGCGCCGGGGGAGGAACCGGGGCCGGGCCCCCGCCGCTCGGGGCCGGCTCGGGGGGGGGTGTCTCTTCGTCGCCAGCCGGTGAGGTCCCGGGGGGCCGGGGTCGCGCGCGGGGGCTCCGCGGACGCCGAGCGAGCGTGCGCCCCCCATCGTCACGCCGCCCGGCACCCCGACGCCGCTCCATGACAGGCCGCTGGCCTCGGGGTGCCGGCGGAGCGGGAGGGCGCCCGAGGCAAGCCCGGGCGCGCCCGGAGGGGGTCTCCAGGCGGGTCGGCGCGCCACCTTCCGTGCCCTTCGCTCGGCGCAGGTCCGTCCCTCCGCCTCCCTCTCCCGCGCGCCCGGTACGCGCCACCCTCGAGGACGAACGAACACACCTCTCCCGCTCGGCTGGGGTCAACTCGCTCCTGCCCGACCTCGCACCTGCCGCCGCCTGCTTACCAGCCTCCGGGCGCTCTGGCTCCCGGTCCTCAGCACGCGCGCCGCCGCCATCTTACTCCGGAAACCACTGCGGCGCCGCGGCTGGGGGCGTGGCCTCTGCCCGGCCCCTTATTGGGAGCCGGGAAACGCACCTCCCTGGAGCGGCCAATGAAGGCGAAGGAGCGGCCCACCGGACAGCCAATGAGGGGGCGGGGCGGGGCGGGGCGGGAGCGACACCGCCCCCCCCCCCCCCACCGCGCGGGCTGCCCCACCCGGAGGCCAAGAGCTGGAGCCGCGGGAACAAGTGGGAGCCGAGCAGCCCACGTTCAGTTTCGGGGACAAGGTCGGACGGGCGCGCCCACGGGCGTCTTTGTAGTCCGTGCAATTGAGGGGAAAGAGTGTTAGGGGGACACAAAGGAGAGGCTCCGACCTGGAGAGCGTCCCGTGACGTCAGCCCCGAGGGTGCGTAGGAAACACCTGCTGCGCTCAGCTGGTCTGCAGCCGTGGTCTGCAGCCGCTGGACCACCCCGCACCCCCGATGCAGTCACAAGTCTGTACCGAAACGGCCCTGCGTACTCCCGTGGAGTATTCTGGACTATTTGAACTGGCTTTTCCTCTTTTTTCTTTCTTACTTTTTTTTTTTTTTTTTGCATAGAAGATGGACAAGGTTACCCTGATGTCTAAAATAATCATGTTACTAACATGTTCTTTCCTTAGAGAGCGTTGTCACCTGCAGCCGCCCAGCACATGCACTGTATGTCAGAGACAAATGATTTGCCTTTTGGGAAATGTCAAACTTAGAACCAGTAAAGATAAGATCAGAGCTTACATATAGCCTATTTTCTGGATGACATGTGTCTGTTCTTGCCTCTTTTCGAGAATGAAAATCTGCTCAGTTGTCCAAAGAGCCGCAGAGAAGAAAACTGGAACAAAGAGAACATTGTAAATCCTCCGCTGCGAGGATTAGTGGCTGAGAAAGGACATCTCAGGTATTTCACAAATATTATCCAAACTCACCCTTTTTTTTTTTTTTTTTGCCTTATTTACCTTTCGGTGTATTTCACACGCACATACTACTGTAAGCCATAAATCTAAATCATTATAAGAAAATCTGGGAAAGTGAAAACTTTTTTTTTTTTTTTACTTTCCCACTCACAAAACATTTGATAAGCACTGTTAATATATTTATTAATACTGCATGCAAGTGTTTATATAAAAAGATGAAGAAGCTGTACCTTTGAAGTGAATTATTTTTCTTCCTCGGGTCCCTCTACCACCTATTTCCCTCTCAATGTTCCCTTTAGCTCTATCTGCCTCCTCCTAAGAAAATATCTAGTTTATCTCCTTTCTTTTATCTTCTTTGGATTACTGCTTCCAAATTAGGTATTATATTTCCCTATCTTTCCTTCCAAAATCAAGAGACTTGCCACCTACTCACTCGTTAATCCTTTCACGCAAAAGAAACGAAGAACCCATTTCTCATCTTTTAAATTCATAAAAATGATTGTGACCCAGCAATTCCACTCCTAGGTGTCTGCCCAAGAAAATGAGAGCATGTCTACACAAAGGCCAGTCCAAGAGTGATCATCACAGCATTGTTCCTAAGAGCCCCAAACTAGAAACACCCCAAATTTCCCTCAACAGGCGACCGGATCAACAAAATGCGGTCCATCCATACGGTGTAATATTATTCGTCCTTAACGAAGACAGAAGCACTGACACATGCCTGAGCCTCAAATTTCCCCCCAAATATATTTGGATGGATTTTAGGGACAGAGGAAGGGAGAGGTAGCGAGAAATATCGAAAGATGCGAGAGAGAAACACGGGTGGGCTGCCTCCTGCACGCCCCCTGCCGGGGACCCGGCCGCCACCCGGGAATGCACCTGGCCGGGAACCGAACCCGCGGTGCCGGTGACCTTTGGGCGCTTGGGCCGCGCGCAGCCTCCCGAGGCCCCCGGGCCGGCTGCTGTGCACGTTCTTCGCCTGTGCACGAGTTTCTCCAGGGCAGGTTTCTTAACTGGGGACCTTGTTAGCAGGCGCGCTTCCATGCAATCGATCGGGGCAGGACCTGAGACTCTGCATTCCTCACATTGGAGTAACCAGGCGAGAATGTGCGCCTAAACGTGGAAGCGTTGAGACGCGGCTCAGACGGTTCTTTAACCGAGGTAACGAGGAACTGCCAGGCTATTTTTCAAAAAGCGGCTGCACCCCCTTTACACGCATCTCGGGGGAGAAAAAGAAGGCATGCTCCTGCCGCACCCCGGGGCGCACGCACTGGGGGGACAGGCAGCGAGCGGAGAAGGCACACGGACCCGGAGAGGGGGTCGCGGCACGCAGGGCGCGGGCCTTCTCCCGCTCGGGGGACGGCGGGGCCGTGGGGAGCGCAGACAGAGCGCGGGGTCCACGCCAGGGTGACCCAGGTCTTCTGCACCCCGCGGGCATTGCTGCTTGTGTCCCGGGCGCCCGCGGTCAACACCCATATCCTGGAGCGCTTGGGGACCCCGCCCGGCCGTCACCCCGCCCCCGCCCCGCCGTGGCCCCGGATTTGCTGGAATTCGGTCCGCGCGGCGCGCAGGCGCACTGGCTGCTGGGCGTGCGCACCGGTCTCCAGGCGCTGAGAGTCCGGGGGCCGTTTTGGGGGGTTTGTGGGGTTTTTTTTGCGGGATCGGGTCTCCGGGAGCCGCAGCCCCTTCCCTGTCCGCCCGGTCCCCGCGTCCCCGAGCGGGCACCCCGTCCGGAGCTGCGGGGCGGGAGCCAGCGCGCCCTCCTCGCTGCGCTCGGGCGGCGGCTGTGCGTCTGCGGGCCGGGCCCCGGCGCGCCCTCCATGGCGGGGCCGCGCGTGGAGGTGGACGGCGCGCTCCTGGAAGGGGTGAGCGCGGAGCCGGGGGCCGCGGGGTGGGGCTCGGGGGGGGGGGGGTTCCGGGGTCTCACGCTCCCTCTTCTCTCCGCCGCGCGCCCGGCGCAGGGCGGCCAGATCCTGCGGGTGTCCACGGCCCTGAGCTGCCTCCTGGGCCTCCCCTTGCGGGTGCAGAAGATCCGCGCCGGCCGCAGCACGCCTGGCCTGCGGTAATCGGGGCGCTGCGGGCGTGGGGTACAGGCCGTGGGGCCGGAGGGGGGCAGGGCGGGCCGCGGGGCCTAGGACCTGGGGTGCGTGTTTGTAGCTGAGGGTCTGGAAGGGTCCCTTAAAGTGCTGCCCGCCGGCAGGGCGGTCGTCCAGGAGCCTAAACCCCCCGGGAAGCTCTCACGGCAGCGCCCGTGGAAAGGCCTCGCCGCCTTCTCGCCACGCAGTTTGACCCCTGGGCCGTGAGCGCGGGGGTGCGCGCGGGCGCGGGGATGCGCGCGCTCTGACGCCGCGGTGTGACCCGAAGGCCTCAGCACTTGTCGGGACTGCAAGTGATCCGAGACCTGTGCGACGGGCAGCTGGAGGGGGCGGAGATCGGCTCCACGGAGATCCTGTTCACCCCCGGGAAGATCAGAGGCGGCACCCACGCGGCGGACACCAAGACGGCGGGGTACGCGGCCCTTCTCTCCACCTAGGGCCAGGTCAGACCTGGATTCAGGCGCAGCCCTACCCCCCCCCCCCCAGAAGTGGCTGAACCTCTCCGAGCTTCAGTTTCCTTACATTTTAAAACGGAGATAAGACACTTATCTTTTAGGGTTAGAGAGTTTGGGGTACTTAGTTGTTTATTAATTTTAGCGATTGCTACATCTAGAATTTTCTCATGTGTAAGGTATAGCCTATCTGTTTCCTTACTTTTTATTATTAGAAATGGAGTATCTGAAAACCACTGTTTTCATGCTTTATAGTCATCTTAGTCTTTGCATTGTAGTGTATTTCCTTCTTGACTTACAGCTAATTGTGAACCATAGTTTATTAGTCTGGGCGTGATCTTGGTTTTCTTTTTTTTCCCCATTGGAAAAATGGATATATAACCATTAAATGTAAGGCCGGTGTTTTGTGGTTTTTTTGCTATGAAATACTGTCTTTAAGACTAAGGATTTTATCATTTGGTCACTGAAGTGTTTTTTAACTTTAAACTTGAGGGCATGTACCCGCCTTCCCAGTGGTCCCTGCTTCCTCCCAAGGTGATGTGTATCACTTTCGTGTGACCTCAGAAGGAAAGTGCAGCTAAGCCTGTTCTGCCTTCCCCTCAGGAGCGTGTGCCTCTTGCTGCAGGTGTCCCTGCCCTGTGTCCTGTTCGCTGCGTCTCCATCAGAACTGCGTCTGAGAGGCGGGACTAATGCCGAGATGGCACCGCAGATCGATTACACGGCCATGGTGAGGGCTTCCACACTGTTGGCAAACCTAGGTGACCTGTGTGTGCTCTATTTAAATATATCCTGAGTTGCTTCGTGTACACACCTGTGTATTTCTTCACGGCGGCATTATGTTTACCTTAGATTTAGCATCGTATCTTAGATGTGTTCATGGTGAATCCTTTAGAAACCTCAAGTGTAATTGCTATATGAATTATATTGCTTATCACATTAATCAGTTATTTTTATAAATGCAGGAGATAACCTAAATGTCCATTATATTTAAGAAAAAAAGAGAAGGTGAAATAGAATCCTGTTCACCAACCCCCCTGATTTCTTACAGTGCATTTATTGAGAAGGGTTAGGATACAGTGGCCTCTGGGGTAAAATGACCATTGGGGTCAAGTATCCTGAGTTGCGATTTTTATTTTCATCACACAGACTTGCACGGTCCTGATTAATTAAATGTTAAACTTTTAATTTCAGCTTGGTGTCACTTATTTTATTTGAAAGCTGGAACTAGCCTACACATTTTTGTGTCACTGCTTATAGTGCCTCCTTACAGCTCAGCGCAGAGCACTCGTGTCTAATAAATACGCTGCTGAGTCAGTGACTGTTGGTTGTTAAGGTAACAACGATCTCATTTTTCAGGTCTTCAAGCCAATTGCTGAAAAATTTGGTTTCAAATTAAATTGTGACATTAAAATGAGGTAAGTTACTTATTTCTTTGCCGTTTGACTTACTACTTGTGGTAAAAACCATGGAGAAGTTAGACCGGAGAGAGCCATCATTCTGGAAGCTACTTCCCTTGTATTTCCTGTAGGAAGTAACTGCGCTCTGTGGTTTGCAAACAGCAAGCAGCAGGAGGGGCGGCGGGGGGGGCTTGGAAGCAGCTGCCAGGGATATTTGCTCGTTTGCAGGGAGAGAGATTTTAAGGGAATTCTGCACGGAGCCACCTCCCTATCTAGTGGGATCCACGCTCGGTGCAGATGGGATGCCCACGGTGTGCTGGCAGCCGGGTGAGGCCTGCAGGGTTGGGAGAGGGATTCCCTCCCGCTCTGCAGTGAGGATGGTTTTCCTAAGAGAAAGGCCAGATTTCTGCTGTGCCTCCTAAGTGCGTTGCCCTCTTGTTCCAGCGTTCCTTTCTGGCTTCAGCGTTCCCCTGTTCCTGTCAACATCCCACATGTTCCAACTGTGTGATTGTCACATGCTTGTCACACGTTCATGTCATTCTTCAAGTTTTCCTCCCTGCTCTCCTAAAAGTTGGAAATCCTATATTTTTTCCAAGCGAAACTTGTCATTTCTTGTGTGACTTGTCCTTGAGTTCATATCCGCACCTCTGATGTGGGCCTCACAGCCTGACTCGTGCTCTGGTAGGTTGTGTGTGGGGCCATCAGGTGAGGAGCTCCCCGTGGACAGGAGCACTGCATTCTCACCTGCGTGTTCTCAGTGTCTTCTGTAGAATCAGTTTTATTAGTGTTCGGCTACTGAGCTACTCATCTTATGTATTGAGCACCTACTACGTGCCAGGCATTGTTTTAGGCACTAGAATGTGGCAGGAACAAAATAGACAAGGTCCTACATCAAAGAGCTTTTATTTGAAACAACCCCATCAACTAGCGCTTCCTGTGATGAGGGAAACATCCCCTATCTGTCCCCCCGTCTGTCCAGGGTGGTGGTCACTTGCCCATATGACAGTTGAACACGTGGAATGTGGCTGGTGGGACTGGGGAGCTGAGTTTCACATTTTCTTCTATTTAAATAGTCACTTGGTGATTGAGGCTCCACCCTGTTGGACAGCACAGATCTAAAAGATGATTTGGAAGTTTTAGACATTTTGTGGTTGGATATCATTCACATGTTACTTTATGGTAAATATTGAGCTTTACTTTTGTTGTGCAATCAGTTTATGTTTGTCATACTTTTTTACAGGGGCTACTACCCGAAAGGGGGTGGTGAAGTGATTGTCCAGGTCTCACCAGTCAAACAACTGAACCCGATAAATATAACTGAACGTGGCTCTGTGACTAAGATATATGGGAGAGCTTTCGTTGCTGGTGTTTTGCCATTTAAAGTAAGTTGTCTAGAGGTGCTTAGAAGTGTATGTAGGTCCAGATAACTATTATATCAACTAAAGTTGGAAATTATTGGAAGAACTTAATTTTTTCATAAATATTTTCATTAAAATTTTTTCTTAAAATTCTGTGCTCTCTAATCATGAAAATCAAGTTTTTATATAATGCACGTAAAAGTTACTTTATTTGTCTTTGAAGCCATGAAGACGACTGGCAAGATAATCATTAACTTATTTTACTCTGTTTTTCTGTTTTGCCAAAATAGGTGGCGAAGGAGATGGCGGCCGCGGCTGTGAGGAGCATCAGGAAGGAGTTCAGGGATCTGTACGTGAACGTCCAGCCCGTCCAGGAGCCGAGAGACCAAGCCTTTGGCAATGGCAGTGGAATCATGTACGACTGTATACTTTCTCCTAGACTTTGGCCGAGAGCCCCGAATTATTATCGTATTTAAATATAAGATTTGGAGGTGTGGGTTTTTTTGTTTAAATTAATAGTTTTAAGAAGATACATTTTAAAGGGCATTTACACCTAAAACAGCTATCCAATGAGTTAAGATGGTTACTTTATTCCAAATTGTTTTCTGAGCATGGTTTGCCTTTATTACATTGTAAGAGCCCTTTGTCTATACAGTGAACTTCGGCATTAACCCTAATCAGAAGTTAGCCCCTTAAACTGACCCGAGAGACATATTTCCAGTTGCTTTTCTGTACCTCAACACGAAGTCAGTTTACAAGCTAATATTTGGTATGGCCAACATCTTTTAGGAAAGAAATATAACCACTATTTTAATCCAATTAGGAGTTAGTGATGTAAGTGTTATAAAAATGCTTTAATCGCTATTTCTGAAGTATAAAAGTATCTTTTGTGGATATTTAAATGTTAAAGTCTCTTTTTCAGAGTTTCTGCTAAAGGAGTTAAAGTAAACGCATGCTCTCCGTAGGAGAATACTTTCTGAAGCCTATAAAACAAAAACAGGCATCTCTGTAGAAAGACCTCTTCATTTAAAATCCTCATAAAATGCTTTATAGTGCAGTGTGGCTGTGACGTGGTAGCACTTAGTGCTGGGCAGAACTCCCGGGGGGGGCCGCTCCCTACCTCGAGTGGATTAGGATCTAGGGAGAGGGGCACTAATGCCTCAGGGAAGATGGAGAAGGCCCATCGTGCCGCTCCCTGGGTGAAGAACTTCACTTTTGCAACACACTGACCAGATCTGACCCCTCGTGTTTAACAGTCACCGTCCTGCTATGTCCTATTTGCGTGTAAGGCTGGGATATTTGTGGCACAGGCAATGACACTTCCTTCTTCTGTAGCATTGTTGCTGAGACGTCCACGGGCTGCCTGCTGGCTGGGTCATCGCTTGGCAAACGAGGTACAGACACGGGAAGGGGCCTCCTGTGCCCAGCGCCGGGGTACAATTCTCTGATGCTCCTTCGGGATGAGAATGGTAGAGTGATGGGTGGCAAGTTGGAAAGGGCGTGGTTGGCTGATTCTGTTTTGGAGTCCATTAAATTTTCAGTCTTTCTCCCAACTTTGAAAGATCTCAAACCCTTGGGAAAGTTGAATGACTAGTGGTCCATACAGTTCTCCCTGATCCACGAATCATGGACATTGAGCTACAGGTTGTGTGTGTTTCTGGAGCATTCTGTGTAAGTGGCAGGAACACTGAAGATGCAACATGTATGTACAAAGGACAACACCTGTATAATCACAACGCCATTCTTTCCCCCAGAGAATGTGTCTGTCATCTTCCGACATAACCAGGAGCCTCCAAAATAGTCTTTAGAGCAATATGGATTTTTTTTTTTTTTTTTTAGCACACACAGCCTTTGGTCATCATGTCTGTCCAGTTTCTTTTTACTACAGAACAGTCTCTTTACCTTTTTATCCCCCTTTTATAATATGACATTTTGAAAAATCCAAGCCTTTTTCTCATAAGATTTCCCACCATTTGGGCTTGCTTAGTTGTCTCGTGATTCAATATAATATTTGCATATGCCGAGTGCTCATAAGATTAAATATATGGAGAGCTTTTGTCCTAAAAGTTGCTCTGGATGAGTTGAGAGGCCTAAAACATGTTGTGTCCTTGCTAACAGGGATATATGAATTCAAGTTTTTGCCTCTTAATTTTTTTTTTTTTTTACGTTCCCATCGCAGGTGTAAATGCAGACAAGGTTGGAATCGAAGCTGCCGAAATGCTCTTAGCAAACCTTAGACACGGTGGTGCCGTGGATGAGTATCTGCAAGACCAGGTATCGACGCTTCCAGGTGGAGCCTTTGAGCCTGTTAGATTCGAATATTTGGGAGCTGCACTGAATATAAGTTTTAATTGTTGACTTTCAGACACCGATCGGCGTGTTGCAGTTGAGTTAGTTATTAAAATACTCTGGGCTTTATATTCCCCAGACTCCAGACCTCCCCTTATATGACCCGGCCCCAGTATTCACATGGCTGCCGATACACTATTATCTTTCTGTCTCACCGGCATCTGTTCTAGTCTCTTTGCTAGTTTGTCATTGTTTCCTCATTTACTCAACTTCTAACTGTTGGAGAGCCCGAGGCTCGGGCTCCACCTCTTTCCTGTGTCTGTTTTCGCTCCTTCGCTTACTCTGTCCTGTCTCCGGCGTTAAGTACCTGCCCATACACTGACAGTCCTCAGATCTCTACACAAGCCCAGACCTCTCTCCGGACCAGCCTCTCAGGCCCGCAGCATCTCCACTCGGAAGCGTCAGAGGCCTCTCAACCCCGGCACGCCTGCTCACACTGAGAAATGCTAGTGAATATTTCCAAGTAACATCTTTTCAGGTCCTCTGTCTCGATAAATTTTTCTTTCTGCCACACTTTTCTGTTCTTGATCTCAAGTCAGCATTCTACATTTAGAAAGGTATTCCTCAAGGTTTCTTAACCAGTTTCTTAAGACAGTTTTCCTTATTTCTAATCCCTTCCTTCTTGCCCAGGTCTACTCTACGCTCATCGTAATTCTGAATTAGTGTATTGATTTACCTGTTAAAAGGTTGTAATTTTAGAGAGGGGAAGAAGCTTGTCATATTACGTATACCAGCCTGTACAGATAGCTGATCTGATTAAATACGTCAACTTTCAACTCTCTATGTTATTTTTAAACATTAACTTTAAAAAATAAAAAAATCTATATTGAGGACTGCTGGTGAGCATGTCTGCACCACACGACAGACTTTGGGCGACACAGGTTTTCTGTCATCTTCTTAGGACTTCCAGAAGCCTGAAGAGATAGAAATTCTTCTAGCTATTTTGATTTCTAGTATTTTTATGTGGAAAGAAATAGAGTTTTAACTCTGAGTGTTGGTGAATGTGTGACATGTTTTTTCTTTATTCCTTTTCAATAGCTGATCATTTTCATGGCCTTGGCCAGCGGAGTTTCCAGAATAAAGACGGGGCCAGTTACACTCCACACACAAACGGCTATCCATTTCGCTGAACAGCTAGCCAAGGTGAGTATTCCGTCAAAAAAGCAATTGATTTTTATTGTAGCCAATTTGGGGTCAAAATGGAACAAACAGAAACCTAGCAGTGGTCATGATTGCTGTCGCTCCTGAGTACTCCCTGTGGGGCAGACGCGGAGCTAGCTCAGCAGGTATCTGAATCCTGGCCACTTTAGGCAGCTGGCTGTTCCTATTCTCATTTCACATACGAGTAGACTGCGGCCGAGGGGGTAAAGTAACGGCTGGGACCACACGGTTTCTTGGTGGCAGAGCTGGCTTTGGGCAAACCCAGGAAAGCGTACGCTGAAGCCCCGGTGTGGCGCTGCTCTGTCCAGGAGGTGACGATGTTTCCGTGGGAACCAGGAAATCAGATCACGGGCATTTGTCACTGGCCATCAGCTTATTAACTCTCCACCTATTGAAGCTGGAGCTATGGCTCTTCTCTCTCTGCCTCTACCCCTCCTCCCATCACTTATACACTAAATACTCTTGATTTCAGGCTAAATTTACTGTGAAGAAGTCAGAAGAAGAAGAAGACGCCTCTAAAGACGCTTACATTATCGAGTGCCAAGGGATCGGGGTGACAAATCCACATCTGTAGGGTGCTGCCTTTTGAATGACACCTCAGTCATCTGTTGTACTAACTCATTTCGTAAATGCTACAAACTATGATTAAGCGGTAACTTATTAAAGGACCCGACGTGCACCCGGAGGCGGGGTGCGGGGTGTTCTGGATTCCCTGAGCGCACGTCATCACGTGCGCCTGACTCCGGATGTCTCCTGGCACGTGGACAGTGAGGTACACGCGTTGGCGGCTGTGTCCGACAGCTGATTTCAGTAGGAGAGTATCGATATAAAGTATTCTTTTCCCCTGAAGTGAGTGCGCTTTTCTTTTTTATGGAATAAATTAAGTCAGGGGTGTCGAGTGGACCGTGATTTCTGTGTCGTTCGGATCACTTTGCCGCAGTCTCCTGTGAAGTGTGGACGAGACGACTTCATGCTCACGCCCAGCTGTGTCAGCAAGTCAGTGAGCATTTTCTCATTTTGACTCCACGCACCTTTGCCCTCATTGGGCACTTGCTAAAAATATCGATTTTGAATCTGTTGACTCTTGTGAAAGCCAGACAAGGAGAATTGCAAACCGTGAGCCCAGTCCTGTCATTGTCTGGCTTGCAGTGAACTGACCAAGTGTCTTAGAGCAGTGTGCCTGCCATGGCTCTGGATTATCTCACCCTGGCGCTTCCACACACATTACTTCCTACCCCGTGGGCAGCAGAAACCAGTTTGGTGTATGAGCTAAATATGCCCAACTGCAGTACAGTGAGGAATTCATTCAACCTTGGTTCTGTCCGGGACTTCACCCCGTGATGATTAAAACAGTCCAAAATGTGGCTGAGTGGTTGAGTGTCGACCCTTGAACCAAGAGGTCACCTGTTGGACTCCTGGTCAGGGCACACGCCCAGGTTGCAGGCTCAGTCCCCAGTACAGGGTGTGCAGGAGGGAGCTGATCGATGGTGTTTCTCGTCGATGTTTCTATCTCTGTCTCCCTCTCCTTTCCTCTCTCTAAAATTGATAAAATATATATATATATAAAAAAACCCACAAAAGAAGAAAGTGCTGAGCTCGTCCATATAGAACCGCTGAATGAAGACAATTACTTTTGTGTACAGAATCGTGATTCTGGTTGGTGATTTCTGTGGCCTTGGACACTTTGGTTCAACTTGCTTTGAAGATGAGAGTGACAGTATTGCTGCTACACTGTAGATAAATTTTATAATTCTATTGCTATAACAAATGAGATAAATACATTTCTATGTTAGAGTAAAACTACACTTTTAGTATGTTTAGAGGAGTTGTGATAAATTTGGGGTCTCCAGACTCGTGATCCTGAAAGCTTCTGACAGGCTGTGCAGCGTGGGGAAGAGGTGGGCAGGGTACAGAGGCTGGGGACTTTGGAGTGAGAGAGTCAAGGTCAGCGGTGTACACGAGTTCGTGATTAATCTCGGCTTGGGTGTGTCCCCCTTGTTCAGTTTCAGTTTAAGTAAAGTGAAGGTGAGCGACCCGTCCAGGGCTCAAGATTATTAAAATCTTCAGTCCCAAAGGGTCTGCATCTCAGTGGTCTGTCTTTAAGGTGTTGCTGTAGTTTTGCCTTGACTTCTATTACTGGATCTGAGAGTACTCAAAGGTACTCAGGGGATCCCTTGGGCTCTAGACCCAGTCCTCCCTGCTTCCATTGTCACAGCACCACTCAGTTACCCTTAGTCATTGGGAGCAATTGCCCCGGTGAAAACAAGGACCCCAGCTTAGTTATTCCAACGGCACCAGGACTCAGCTTGGCCAGTGGGAGGCTCATCTTCCGGTTCATTGGAGCCATTGCTGTAGTGCCGTCTAGTGGAAGCTTCTCTGCTTTGAGAATTAACTGCTCTAAACCAATGGTGGTCAAAGTTGCAGGGGCCGGAAACAAAATTTGGGGGGTTGTAATTAATTGCCCTGGTCCATGTGTTCTGGCTGTGGGAGGTGACTCTGTTGGTCTCCGGTCCCTGGAAGAGCCCACACCCTATAGGAAGTGCCCTGACCTTCCAGAGTGGTCCCCAAAGGCACCATAGCCGAATCTTCAGCAGGCTGTTTTATCGACTCAGCTGCTGCCGAGGGAAGTCATACCTGGCAAGACCCGTAAAGGATGGGCATGAGCTCAGCGGTACCCTTCTTTAGTTGAGAAATGAGTTCCTTAAGCAGAAGCAGTATTGTGTGGAACCACCGTATAAGTCCGCAGGGAGTCATGACATTGTCTGTTGCTGCAAAACAGCTTCAGAACTTAGCAGCTTAACACACGTTCATTATGTCACACTTTCTGTTGGTCAGGAGTACAGGACCTGCCGAGCTGGCTGGTTCTGGCTCAGGGCATCCCAGGAGGCTGCCCTCAAGCCAAGCCACTGGGTGGAGCTGCAGGCATCTCGAGACCAGTGGGGCTGAAGGATCCACTTCCAGTCTCACTGTGGTGGTGACAGGCTTCAGTTCCTCCCAGGCTGACCAACCGTGGGCTTTTCCGTAGGGCTTTTGACAACCAGGCAACTTGCTTTGGTTTCCTTAGTGTGAGTAAACAGAGAGCACCCCCAAAATGGAACCTATAGTCCTTTTATAACCTAATCTCTGCAGTGATTTCCTATCATTTCTGCTGTATTCTGTTAACTAGAAGCATCCAGTGGCCCAGCTCCTACCCAAGGGGATGGGATTACTCAAGGGCATGAACAACAGGAGGTGGGATTTTTGGGGGTCATTTTAGGGCTTCCTACAACAGTCACACTAGCAGAAACAGACCATCAGGGTTTTGGAGTAGGTAACTTCAGAAACAGCTCTTGGTTTGCTAGACCCTGGTAGAGACTGAACTTCTGATCACATGACCTGAGCTTCCCATGATGAACTGAATGTTTTCTGACCCAGCACGATCCAGGTTGGGTGAAGGATTCAGCAATCCAACATCCAGTGGAAATGGTAGAAATGAGATTAGGCACAGGGAGCCCCCAAAGATACAAGATGTTGATGGGGGCGGCACAGTCTCCTGCAGGGCCTCTCCTGATAACTGCTGTCTCCACCGTCTTATGGCCCTATGGGGGTGTCCCCATCACCCGTTGACTTGGCAGAAAGAGCTAAGGCCTAGTTTGCAGGTGGCATTGTGTGTGTGAGCATCACCTGGCGGCAGACTCGGCAGCAGGACCACCCCATTCACTCGGGTGGGACAGCGGGTGGGGAATCCTTCCAGTGACCAGAACCAGAGGATGTGTTTGTCCACTGTGTCTGGGCTGAGAGATGGTCAGGATGCAAATACACCAATTCAAGGACAGTGACTGGCAGTCTGTCTGAAATGATGTCGACTCAGAGAAAAAATGTCTGGCAGATGGGTGACAAAGGATGAGGGGAGAGGTCAATGTCATTTCTCCGTCATCTCAGGGATTCTCCAACATCAGCGTACGTAACCTTCTCCGGGGGGAGTTATAAAGAAGCAGACTCCCCATCCCCACCCACCCCTGACCCTAGAATTCTGACCGGGTAACTCCAGGGGGGACCCGGGGATCTGTATGGTTTTAGACGGACCCCCAAGCGAGCAACTGGTTTGGATTGTCCCCATAACACCTTTTAAGGAACACCGGCTGACAGGAGGCTCCTGGGCTTGGGAAAAGCTACAAGAGCTCAAGTAAGACTTGGGAAGAAACAGGCGCAGGTTGGCTTGTTATTTGTTGTCAATAGGATCAGGTTCCAGAAACTCAAGTAGAAAGACAACCCCAAATCCTTTTTGCCTCTGCTCAGCGTTGATTCAGAGTGGACACGTCACCGCGCTCACGTTACCGCCGAGGCGTGCGGAGGGTCCTATCTGCATGAGAAAGGCGCCCCGCATAAAGGGCCGCTATCCGGTGGCTCTCTCCCGACCCTATCTCTGCGGCCTGCAAAGCCCGCGGAGACAAGGAGCTGTGGGTCTGAATACCTGCCCCACCCCTGTCTAGCCGTCAGCTTCGGGAGAGCTAACCCAGCCCTCGCAGCCTCGGGTGTTTCGGGGGAATCATAGTTTTGATCTCGGACAGAAGTATGACTTGGGTTGAAACAGTCTTTCTAGACCTCTGTTCTTTCATAAAATAAAGAGGGCTAGAATCTCCGATGCACTTTCCAGCTCCACCATTCTTTGTATATTCTACCAGGATCCTGTTTCTATTATAAACTATTTCTATTATAAACCAGTCTACCAGGATCCTGTTTCTATTATAAGTGGGAAACATTCAGGTCTTTGCAGAAAACATAAAATCACAATGTTGAGATATAAAAAGCCATTGAGATCATTCTGCTCCCTTGGGCAGAGAGTTTTGTAATAGCCAGTCTGTTCCTCCCCGGGACACGCCGTGATGACTACGGGTGAAACGAGACCACCTGGAGGGGCTGGTGGAGATCTGCCCCCTAAGTGCCGCCTTATCGGACGAACTCTGTGAATGTCCTCGCCGGACTTTCTGTCTTGGGAAAAAGAGTGTCCACTGACGAGAAACCCAGGCTCCACGACGCCGATGCTGAGTGGACAAGCGGCGGCCCCAACGTGGGCTGTACTAAGGAAGAAAGACGCCGGATTCCTTTCGGCTGGAATAGGGAAACAGGGCTTCTCATCTCGCTTGGGTCCTGGCTCAGGTCTCACCCCCTCGGTCCCCCCCCCCCCCCCCCCCCGAGGACACAAAGGGGAAAGGTTTTCCTGTCAAAGACCTGGAGCCTGGAATCCTGCCCTTTCCCACTTTCTCTCCCTTCCCGGCCCCGCCTTGTCCACCCGGACACGCAGCTACGTAGACAACTGACCCTGATGGCATAGTGGGCGTCTGAGGCACAGAGGCTTGCAGGTGAGGGTTTCTTCTCAAGTGCATTTCACATCTCCCAGTTGGCTTTGCACAGCTATCGAATCTCCCAGTTGTGCGTTCTTTTATTTTATTTATGATTTTAAAGACAGAGAGAGAGAGATTTGTTTTCCACTTATTTAAGCATTCATTGGCTGATTCTTGTATGTGCCCTGACCAGGGACCAAAACCACAGCCTTGGCGTATCGGAACGACGCTCTAACCAACCGAGCTACCCGACCCGGGCCCAGTTATGGGCTCTTGCCGCGGGAGCCTGCAGGTCTGAAGTACGGAACAGGTACCCTTGCTGGCATTCCACTCGGCTCTGAGGTCCCCAAAAGGACCTCACTCTCCAGAGTTTGGTCACTCTGATGGCCCGTCCCCCCTTTCCATCCTGTGGGCCTTTCTGTTTCCTGGAGGACTTACCCTCGCCCTGAGAAGCGGCATCATTCAATCAAGAGGAACAGAGTAGTCAGTGAACCAGGCTCAGGGGAGCCACCGACAGGGCCAGGAACGAATCACAACAGAAAACAGAAGGGCTCCTCCAGGCCACAGTGGGAGAAAGTTCGCCAGTGTCGGGGGTCATGGACCAGCTACAGGAGGGCACCAGGAACCCAGGAGGAGGTGCAGAGCCCCACCGGCAAGACCGCGCACCTGAGCTGAGGTCCCCTGCAGAGAGGGAGCGCCGGGCAGTGTCCTCGCCGTCTGGATGAAATCCTGCTGCCCGAGGGGCCCAGGGGCCCTGCTTCCCCCACCGGCCAGCGCAATGCTGACGGGCCTCTCCCCACCGGAGGCCTCGCTTCCTTCTCGCTCCCCATGCACATGCCGCTGTGGGGAAAAGCCGCCCCTGGTGGGTATTTCCTCCTGGGCTTGGCTGGGGTACCTTCCCGTCTCCCACGCCGGAGATGCTGTTTTCTCTGCCGCCCCCGTGTTATCCGGAAAGTTCCTGGGTAATCCACGTCCCCACGCCCTCACCGTCGGTCTTTCGGACGCAGCGATGCTCTTTGGACTCTCCTGTGGGGTGTCTCTTTCCTCCGTTCTCACCTCCGCCGTCCTTAGTGGATCCTGTCGCACTCACTTCTCCGGCCTGTCCTCGTAGAGCCCCACTTGCCCCTTGCAGCCCATCACAGCTGCGCCTCCGTCCTCCGGGGATGGCCGCCTGAGGTGAAGCAGACGCAGTCGCTCAGGCGCTCGCCCGCCTCACGCACATCCCCGGCCTCCTCTGCGTGGTGCCCGGCTGCCGGGCTTCACTGTCCCGCGTTGGGAGCGCGGTGTTTATCAGACCGTAGGGTCTACACCAGAATTTAGAAAAATTTGTTTCCCCCATTCGGCGATTATTTTAAAAATTAATACAAGCATATTCAGGATCTTCTGTGCGCTCATATTTATGGCCAGATACTGCCACGAAATTTCAGCATTCACAGTTGCACATGTAATTGCCCAGAGACCGAAGAGAACAGGGGAGACTCAGCATATAACCGACATGTCTGAACAGTGTGGAGGCTGAATGACATCATGGGACACTGTACAGGTGAATGTTTTTAAGCGACTTAAATACAGAGGACTAATGGGAGCCAAACGGAAACAAGCCTGTGGGGAGCAACAACTACCGTGCCTAGTGTAAGCCAAATCACGTCTTCAGTCACCCTAATGTGTTCGCTAAAACACTGTTATTCATTTGAATGAATGCTATTAATTTTTGGATTTTACTATAATTGAATTATAAAAATTTTAAACTCTTTAGTTGTATAAGAGTTTTATATATATATGTATATATATATATATACACACACACACACACACACATATATATATGGGATTTGTAACTATTTTTTTTTTTATTTGAGGATATTTCCATGACATTATAATAGACACAATTTGTCAGGTTTCTGTTTCCAGCCAGGATGAGTAATAGGCACTAGATTTACCCTCCTGCCTGAGACATACTTAAAAAGAGAAGAAAAGATATGGAACAATAATGCTAGATATGAAACATCGGGCAATAGACGAGTGTTGTCTGAGAGATGGAAAACAGACGCAGGGGCCCCGTGGTTGCCCCGGTTGCCTGCAAGGAGAAGGCCTCCAGGCCACGGCACAGGGAGGGGAGGCCCAGGTGGAGCCTGGTGAACTCTCTGAGTTGAGGGTGCTGAGAACGTTATACTATTTGACTGATTACTAAGGGGGATCCTGCCTCTCGTAAGGTCATTTACATAACATAAAGATTTAAATCATTGTCTTATTTTTTTTATACCTTGCCTCATTTCACAAAATATTTGAAGTGACTTATAATAAACACATACCATGCAATGAAGAGCTACAAATAAGAAATTAAAAACCGGGCCCAGAGAAATTGAAACTAAAGTAGAAAGTCATGTCCAGGTATAAAAGTAGAACAGAAATGAACCGCTAGAGTTGGATTTCAGGTTTGGTCTAGGATTCCTGGCGAAGTAAAAAGGGACAGGTGATATGTTGCTAGTTGTCCCTCCCCCTTCCCTCATTGCCCCCCAAAGCCCTCTATTTCCTTAAGGGAGGTATAGAGCTTTTCCTAACCCATGACCCTATAAGCTTTATATATTATCACCAGAGACTACATACCTTTGTGTAATAAAAGGCACAGAGCCAAAAAGAATATCAATTTAAGCTGAATTAAAATCGGGTGGTTACCCTGTCATTGGGCAATGAAGGAAACAATAGGTATAGGTGATGACTTTGAGAGGGCTGTGTATCTGTTTACCAATTTACATCTCAGTAGCAAATAGCTAGGGATTTAGGAATCCTCATTTGTGCACCTCAGAAACATCACCCAATCCCCCTGATACAGTTGCATCATTTTTTATTCTTTTATTATTAATATTTTTTAGTTCATATGAAAATAGCTGAGGTGATAGTCCCTTGAAAATTCCATTTGCTGAACTTGGTGATTCTTGTGTTATTGTATAGCATATTTAAGTTGTTTTCGACACAATTAAACCTTTCTCCTTAACGGGCCACTGGGGAAATAATCGTAGTTTCCAAGGGAAAGTCTTGTTCAGTGTGTTTATCATCGATAAGGAGGAAGAGACGGGATACTGACGGAAGCTGTGATGGGCATGAAGCTGGCAGGTTAATTCAGACAACACATGTCTCGTTCTGCCTTGGGCCCTTTAAATGACCATGTCCCAAATTGTATGAAACATGTCCAAGTCCAGCCCAAAGTGCTCCTGCCTGTTTATGGGATTTCCCGAGCTGCTGTTACTTGCTGTGCTGGGACTCACCGGCTCAGCCCCTCTCCCAGGATTTGCGGCAGGTCTCCTTGCTCACTGACCCATTTGGCTCCACTCCTGCGGCTGGGCCCTTGGCGGTGTTTCCTGGGGTGATCTGGTGTTCAGCCTTGGGCCCTGTGCCCTGAAGGCTGTGGAAAGGGTGCTCCTGCCGTCCTCAGCTCCTGCGAGCTGGACCCAGCTAGTCGCAGCCACTCTGTGTCGCCTCGTCATTTGTGAGCGTGTGATCAGTGCTTTGCGTGTTGACTGGCGTTAAAGATGAGGACTGGAAGAAACCTAACCACTATTCAGAGCTGTTTAACAACATGAAAAAGCTTGTGTTCATTCACTCACCATCCATTCATCCATCCATCCATCCATCCATCCATCCATCCATTATCCACTCACCCATCCATCCATCCATCCACTATCCACTCATCTAACTATCCATTCATTCATTCATCATCTATCCACCCATCCATCCACCCATCCATTCATTCACTCATTACCCATCCATTCATTCATTCACTGTTCACTGTGTGCCAGGCACTGAAAACACTTAGGTAAAAATGACAGGCATTGTCCACCTTCACAGAGTTGAATTAACAGCAGGGGAGAAAGTAATTTTAAGGCATCTTTCTGAGTGTATGATTTATGTATCATTTAGTTACATAGTGGATATAGTTGATGGGACGTTTAGGCAAGAGTGATAGGACAACAATGGTGTCCTTAACCTCAGCTATTGATGGATCCAGCACAGTGGTTCTCAGGCGGGGTGACCTTGCCTCTGCCCCTGCCCCAGAGGCACTGGGCAATTCTGGAGACATTTTGGATGTCACAGCTGGGATGGTGTATGTAGTGGTTCCATGTCAGAGATGCTATCGAGTCTAAAATGCCAACAGTACTGCAGTTGAGAATCCCTGGACAGTGTGTGCATCAACCCTTGTGTTTCTGAGAAAGCAACTATCAGGAAAGCTTCCTTGAGTCTGGTGTTTATTATTATAATTAATGGCTGACATTTATTATTATTAGCTCTATTCTACAGATAGACTTGCCCAAGGTGTCATTCCTAGCAAGTGGCAGAGCAGGGAGTTGAACCCAGACAGTCTGGCCCTTCCCTCTTCACCACCACAAAGGGGTGGCATCTCTAACTCAGAGGCCAGCCCTCCCTTCGGCTGGTCCTCAGCTCACCACAGAATGCTTGAGTGACAGCGCTCTCTGGGTCATGGGCTTCTGTCGGCAGCCCAAGGGCAAGGAGAGCCCAACACAACCATGTGTAACTCACCCCCAGTTTGGAAAAAGAGAATTTAACATCGCATCACGCCTCGGCCTGCAGGTTATGGTGAACGGCTCTCCCACGCGGGCTCGCGGCTGCCCCTTTACTCTGACCCGGTTCAGCAGAATCGACAGAAACTCTTAGTCACGTCCGCTTCAGCTCTGATTGCGTGGCCACGGGGGCACCCACGACGCTGTGCAGGCCGAATGGGGCTCACGGGCCCCGGTGCACGCGGCCTGCCTTGTCTCACGCCTCGGCTCTCCTGAGCGCTTCTGGGCGGTTTGGGGTGAAATCTTAGGATCAGACGGCACTCCTCAGTGCGGCGTCTTCCGAGGGCCAGGCCTCACGCCCTGTCATCCACACCTGCGCTTGCATTACGATGCCTGCCACCCCTCGGCTGTAACCGGACCTCGTCCCTCCACCCTGCAATCTAACTGAGAGCAGGTAACCCAACTCCACGCCGGCCCATGTGATAGGGCCGAATTCTCCTGTCTTCTCACCTGAGGACAACAGGCTCATGCCACCCAGAAGAATGAAAAGGTAACTCGGAATATGTGGGGTCCCTACAGCCCAGGCGGATATCCGTATGAAGAAGAGGGAGCATGGGCCCTGCAAATCGCAGGTGAGTGTGGCGTGAGTGTGCTTTGGCCCCAGGGAGTTTCTGAAATGACGCGCTCGGGGAGGCATGTGTGTGTGTGGCCGTGGACCTGGCTGCTTCGTTTCGAGGTCCCTGGGGGATGGGTACAGGCATCTTTCACGTGCCCTGGTTGATTTTGCAAAGAGTAACTTCCCTAGAATTTGTATCTGCTTGGCTGACTCAGGGCCAGTGAAAGCTTCTGGCGGGTCCGATGTCAAGGCTGCTGGTTGTCTTTTTTACTATGTCTGTAGTCTGGGCTGTTGTCATGTAAAGGCGAGGCTGGCACGCGATCTTTGGTGGGTAGGCACCTTTCCCCTGCTTGGTACCTACACCGGTATCATCTCTCTCCTAAGGGACTCAACAGGTCTCCCAATTTCATGAGTCGCCTCTCTGGATTCCTGGGGTATGGCTGCCTGGTGTTTATATTTTTCCTGTCCTTTAGAAGTTGAAGAGAGGTTAAGTATCTTAATGTGACGATGAGAGTGATAACAGCATCTACCATTTATTGACTGCAATGTGCCAGGCACGGTCTGACCCCTTAATTGCTCTATCTTACTCCATAAGAGACCTTTTATTCGTTCATTCCCACTTTGCAGAAGGGGAAAGTGACGCTGATAGTAAGTGATACAGGTTGGGTTAAGTGACCAAGCGGGTGAGAAAGCAGCTAGGCCGGGATTTGAACGCAGGTGGGCGGACACCAAGGTCCACGTGATTAGCAGGTTTCCTGCCCTGGGGACTCTTCCCAGGCTCAGGGGTGACCTGAAGGATTGCAGAGCACAGTGAGTAAGAAGTGAAAGAACAGAAGGGGGTGGAGGACCGGAACTTTCCCCCAGGAGACCGATTGGATATTTGTTTCTGACTTTTCTCAGCCAGGCCTTGCTCTTATGACTCCCAACGGTTCTAAAAGTGGCAAACTGTTTTATGAAAAACCGAAGTCACTTTCCAGATAGACAATACAATATTTCATGAACTTCACTTTTAAGGGCACACACTTAAAACATCTTCCCAGTGTTATAGATCTCAGCCTGAATTCAGGTACACTTTCCTGCGCTGCTCTTTTCCTGTTAAGGGGCAAGTTAAAGCAGTCATTAACTGTAGCCATTTGATCAGAGAAGTAATATGCTGAGTTATAATTTCTACCCAAATTCTGCTTTTGGAGGGACGTTTCTCAATAGTTTAGCTGTGCACAGACCAGAAACCTGAAGGGTAAAATCAGAACTGTAGATTCTTCTTGAATGCTTTCCAGTACTCCTGGACTTTCACCTGCTTTTGATTCCGCGGCTATAACCTGCAAAAATGTCACCCGATTCACCGCCACGAAGGCTGTGGAGGTGGTAGCTAGGTAAGCTGCGCTTTCACTGTCCCTCGCAACCGGTACTAAGGCACTTTGCGCCGTGTCCTGTCGTTTCATACTCACAACCCACTATGTAGGTGCTGGTGTCTCCCCCATTTAACAGATGATAAAACTGAGCCGGAGAGAGGCTTGGAAACTAGCTCAGATCTCACAGAGCTTAAACTCAATCGTAAGTCTAATTTCCAAGGCCGTCACTTCAGTTTTGCCTCAACAGCGTCTGGGCTTCAGACCAACGAAGGTGAAGCCTGAGAGTAAGGGCACTGGTCCTTTTTCTTCTCTGCTAACAATCCTATCGCTCCGTTTTTCAACCCCAACCCAGACTTACGGCTTTACAAACACACACACAGGATAAGCCTTATTTACCATAAATGGAAGGCGAAGGAATCGGGGCGCCCAGGTTGTGTCGCAACATTCCCAAGGCCGCAGCCGGGTGCTAGAAACTCCCAATTATTCTCTAGTTTTATATCCCGAGCTTCCTCTCAGGCTCCCTTTGCTCCAGCCACTTGAGATCACTGATCGTATCCCGGACGGGCGTCACCTTCCTATGTGAGGAACCTGTCCAGGATTTAATACGGGCAAGGCACCGCTTACGTTTGGGGAAATCGAGAGCATAGTCATTCCACAGTCTATGGGGACGGCAGTCAAGGTCCGAGACGGCAGATCTTAGCATGATAAACACCCCCAAAGAGAGGGACAGGAAAATCTCTGTGGGAGCACAGGAGAGGGGATGACTGAGTCAGACAAAAGATACCATTTGAGGAAAGATTGTTGGTATTAGAGCAGATAATGAATGCTAGTCTTGTTTCTACCACCCGTCAGCTATGTGACTTTGGAAAACCAATTTCCCACTATGGACCTCAGTTTCTTCTCTTTTCTTCCCTCCATTTTATCACATAATCTATTACAAATGAAATACATTAAATAGGCAAAACCTGGTCAGGTGGGGCCTCTGCTACGTTGGGCTCCATGGAGTCTGATTGAAAATTGGAACAAGCTGACCTCCCAGGTCCCTCCTGGTTCCTGTCTTTGATGCTGGTTTGGAATTCTTAAACGCGTCGGTGATTGGTGAGATGCTTCTGGAAGATGGGTGGGGTAGGCCAAGGTCTTAGCAGCTGTGGGCAGCTGTATCGCGAGCCACACTGTCTACATATTTTTGGTATTTTTCTTGTAACCGTAATAAGTTTTTATACATATATTTTACTAAAAACTGCTTTAAATTCGTGGCATCAGGCAGGGAATTAATGATCAAACATTCAAACAATTCAAATGACTTTGAATTTCAAATTACTCCGCAGTGCAGGCTTCTGCTGTTCTTGTTTCATCGTTAAACTGAAAATTAATTTTAAAAAGAATTCGAAGTATGTATTCTCTGTTTTCTTTTATTTGTCTGGATAACATCATGAAGACATGAACTGAAAGTGCATATTCTAATGACACATTCTAAGAAATGATAATTTTTTTAAAAAGGCAGTATATCACAGCTGCCAGGCCTCTGACCATCCTGGGCAACTTTTTCTCACCCTGTTCAGATAAGAAGATCTTTTCTTGTTTTCTTGCAGCTAAATGATAAAATTAGTTCTCTTATGTTTTTTATTGCTTCTGTTCCCATCTGAATCTCCCATCGGTGCTGTCTTCTGATATCAGAGCCGGCCACACCAGGCCACCACGGGCCTACATTCAGGTCTGGGACACACTTAGAGAGAGATCTAGACAAATTCGAGAGGAGAATTACCAGGCAGCAAGGGGGCTTGAAGCCACGGAATTGCAGAAAAGACTGAAAAGAAAGTGTGTGTGGGGGTTAATCTGGGAAAGACTGAGGGGAAGAGGTGGCCCGAGGGAGCTGCTTTTGCATTTTTGAGGGGTGGTTACGTTCAGGAGTGACTAAGGGTGTTCAGTACCCTCGAGGGGCAGAATTAGAACCTGGGGTGGAGACACGGTTTGCAGCTGCCTTTAGCCGTGAGGTTTGCAGCTCTGTGGGACACACGCAAAGGTGAGGGACTGTCTCTCGGCGTCGGAGGCAGGATCCAAAGGCTGTTTGCGGAGTCAGGCCGAATGCTGTCGTTTTCAAGTCTGAGTCACTTCTCCACTGTTAAATTTCTATGTAGAACACTGCCTCCTTTTCGGCAGTTGAGTGACATCTTAAATTCTCTCACCTTTACTTTTGTTTAAAAGTGAATCCCTAACATTTCGTTAAGTTGGGAGATGGGAAAGGAGCTCCTTCCATTGTCTTCCTCCGTAGACTGTGACCTCATGACTTCATTATGAAACTACAACCACTAAGAACTTGGACTTCACGACGATTGAGAGTGAAGTGTTTTGTGATCTCATTGGAACCTTGATGTGTTTGGGGGCTGGTTTTTCTTGTAGAATTTTCTGTACCGCTTAGATTCCGCAGATTTTGCCTGAGAACTTTGATTATACTGACACATATTTCTCTTTCACGCAAACTTTTAAAACTTACTTCGAGCCTTCGACATAAAGATTGTAACTTTAAAAATTTGATAATATTTATATTGTGAATGTACCAAGGGAAAAATAAACCGTTGCATCTTGAGGGCTTAATCTTAAGGACTTCTGTTTGTTCAGGTCATAATTCACTTCTCATGACCCAAATTTCTAAGCAGGAGAGTTACAGGAATAAAAATATTTTCTGTAAATTCAGTTCAAAAAAATAACAAAAGGGTGTTGGACAAGGAAGCCCGCGGCCTCCGAAAGTGTAGCTTTCAGAGTTCTTTTCATCGTTAGACCATCTCCTTTGAGAAATTTGAAGCTCATGCATTGAATGAGAACTCTGACTTTTCTAACGCGATGTTTCTATTACAAAACTGGGGTGAAAAATTGTCAAGAAATTTGGTTAAGTGAATTTAGAGTCTACGCGAATTTTAAATGAGCAAATTTGGATAAGGATCTCCATCACTGAATTAATGTAGCCTTTTAACCAAAGGGGTGAGTTTCTGGAGGCACTGGGATACCTGGCCCTCCCACCTAACCTCTCAATCAGAATTGCTCCAATAACATGAACTGGCCAACACGGTTGTTGGCATCCAGACGCGGGGAAATAACCTCCAGGCGACGTTTAACCAGCGGCGTGAGCGTGGGCCGCGTGTCTGAGGAACGCGCCCTGGCCCGTGGCCCGCGAGCCCGGGGCGCAGCGCGGAGGGGACCCGGCCCCGCGCCTCCTCCTCTCAGGACTTGTACAGTTTACAAAACTCTCTGGGAGACAGTTTCTCCTCCGGCGAGGACCGGGGGGCGGGGGGCGGAGCCCTGCAGCGAGTCTTCCAGCTTTTAGATGGACAGGAGCCGGCCTTGGAGCGCAGGGACTGGCTGCTGGGGAGGTTTCCCTCTCCACCCTCCAGCGCGCATCGATCGCGGGCCGCCCGACTCCCCCGGGCGCCGCGGCGGGACGCGCCCACCCTCCCCGAGCCCTCGCCCTCCGCGCGGCCCGCAGAGCTCCCCCGGGCCCGAGCCCGACTCGCCGCCCCCGCGCTCCCTCCGCGCCCCGGAGCCGGCTCCGGCCGCGCGCGCCCCCTGTCGCCCCGGGGGAGGGGACGGCGCCACCACGCACCCCCAGGCGGGTGCCAATCATCTTCCTTTCCTGGAGACACCACTCAGAGCGCATGCTCTGCTGATGGCGCGCCCGGAGCGCCATTTTCATATCCAAGATTGTCCTCCCATTACGCACGCCCGCGGGACACCCGGCGCTCAAGTGGCGCAGAACCACTGCGCCTCCGGGGCAGCGCCCGCTCCCCGCGCGCCTCTGCGGAGACGACGGAAGGAGATGCTTCCGAGGGTTTCCCCCGAGGACCCGCGGCCCCCGCCTGTCCCCCCGCTTGTCCCGTCCGGTCCCCTCCCCCCCGGGGGCCTCGCCCCGCCCCCGCCGCCCCGCCCCCCGCGGGACGGGAGCGAGAGGAAGGTGGGCGTTTGTGATGATTTTTGCGCCCGCAGTGGCGGCCTAAATCCGAGTACGCGGGGACCCGGATGGGAACGTTTTCCCCCGTGAGAACAAAGCACGCGCTCGCTCCGGGTGCAGCCTGTGCGCAGGGCGCCGGGACGCGGCCTCCCGAGCTGGGAGGTAGCGCTTCTGTTTTCACGTTGGATCCGGACGGCGAGGCGCCCGCGGGGGGCGGGGGTGGAGGGCGGAGGGGCCAGGGGCGCGGCGGGGCGCCGAGGGCCAGGCCCGGCTGCGGGGGTGCGCGGCCGTGGGTGCGAGCCGAGGAGAACGGGGGTGCGGGGCGCCAGGGGCGCTGCGCCTCCCGCCGCCCGCGCCGCCGCTTCATTCACAAGTTTCAGGTCTGGAGGCAGCACCCGGCCGCTGCGGGCCGAGGGCCCCGCTCCCGCCCCGCAATTGGCGGACGGCAACAAAGCCCTAGCAACCGGCTCCAGGTGACCCGGGGCCGCCTGGCGACGGGCGCGCGCCGCTGTCCCTTTAAGGGGTGGCCGCGGGGCCCGAGGGCGGAGGGCCGAGGGCGGGCGGGAGGACGGTCTGGGGCGGGCCCGGGGCGGGGCGCAGGCGGAGGAAGAGTTGCCGCTGGAAGGAGGCGGCGCGGGAGGAGCCGGGCGGCGCTGCCAGCCCGGGCCCCGGAGTCCTGCCCGCGGCCGCGCGAGGACCACGGGCGCGATCGGGGCCGGACGGCGGCTCCTCCATGACCCCTCTGGGAGCCGGGAGGAGACTCTGCCCGGCTCTGCGCTTCCCAGGCGCGGCGGCGGGGCGGCGGCGGCGGCAGCCGGGTCCCGGTCGGCGCGGCCCCAGCCGGCGGCGTGTGCGCCCCGCGCGGAGCGGGCTCGGCTCCCCCGCGGAATGTCCCCGGGGCGCCCGGCGCGCTGACCCCCGAGCCGCCTCCGCCCTCGGCGCCCGCCGCCTGTCGCGGTCGGACTCGGTGTTCGGGACCGCGCGCCCCCCGGCTCCGGGGCAGGGGGCCAGCCCCCGGGGGCGGGTGTCCTCGGCCGCCCGCGACCCAGCCCTGCCCCGCGCGCATCTCGCTTAAGATGGCAGCGGAGTCCGGGGAACTCCTCGGGGCTTGCGAGTTCATGAAAGGTGAGCGGCAGCCGCCCCGCCCCCCGGCCCCCCCGGCCCCCCCGGCCCCTAACTCCTCGCTGTCGCCCCTGCGCCCCGAGCGCTGCCCCCGCGCTTCCCCGCGGCCCCCGCGTTCCGCCGCCGGCGCGCGCGCGCTCGGCCCCCCTGGCCGCGCCGCCTCCCCCAGGACCCCCTGCTTCCGGCTTCTCCGTCTGTCTGGCGTCCCTCGTTCCCTCCATGGCCTCCCCGCCGGTCCTGGGACTTCCCCGGCTCCTGCCCGGCGCCCGGGGGCCGGGGTCCTGCCGCGCGGGGTCCTCTAGGTCGCCTTGATCTTGCTCAGCGGCCTCGGTGCCCAGGACGCCCCGGCCCCGCGGTCACACCCGCCGGCTCCCCCCCTTCCTCCTCTCGAGGTCCCCGCGCCGTAGGGGAAGGCTCGCCTCTCTTCCCCTTCCGCAGCCGCTGCAGATCTCTGAACCCCACTTGCATCTCCAGCCCCACGGGCACCCCAGCTCCCAGGCGCTCCCCCGGCTGCTGTGCGCTCCCGCTGCCTCGGAGCGAGGGCGACGCGGCTCTCTGCCCCCCCCAGCCCCTCGCCCAGGTCCGCCTGGTGCTCGGGGACCGCTGTGCCCCTGGGTCCCTGTCGCTTTCTGGGCGGGATCAGGTTTCCGCCAGAACCCCACGTGCTGAAGGTCTTTAAATAATGGGTAGCGCTTGTTATTTTGATCTTCCGAGTGTGGTCACCCCCTCCACCTCCGCTTCCCCGCTTCTCACACGTTTTCTCCCATCCTTTGGACTTGTCTTTCAGATCGGTTATATTTTGCTACTTTAAGGAACAGACCAAAAAGCACAGTTCATATCCACTATTTCTCCATCGACGAGGAGCTGGTCTATGAAAAGTAAGTTTCTGTTTTATTTTGTTTTGTTTTTTTCTCAACTATTTAGCCTGCTTGGCTCTTTGATGAAGAAGCGCTGCCTACCTTTAGGGCAGTTTTACTCACTTTTCCCCAGTGGTGCAAGTAACGGTACCAGTTTTTTAAGGCTCGGGTTGCTTGGGGAGAGTGATCCTAACTTATTGATTGATTGATTGATTTTAGAGAGGGAGAGGGAGAGAAACTTGGATTTGTTGTTCCACTTTTTTAAGCAGTGGGTCCTGACTGGGTTTCGAACCTTCAACCTTGACATATCGGGAGGATGCTCTAACCAGCCGAGCTACCCGGCCAGGGCTGAAAGTGAACGTAGCTTGAACCTGTCAACACCGGGGTCCTTTGGCCCTCTCTCTATCCACATGAGTTCTTCTCACCACCACGGCAGACTGCAGTTGCGGATTGCTAACACTCGCGGAGCAGGACCGAGGAGACAGGCGGCCTGTCCTTGTCCTCGCTGGACTCTGTAACGGCTTGTGAGTCTGTCCCTGGTGTTCGCGGATCAGCCAGAGTCCAGGGCAGTGTGCGTGTCCCAGGTGCTCCAGCCGCCAGGTCGCAAGGCCGCTGTCGGCTATCAGGATGTTTCTGTTTGTGCAGCTTGCTGTCTGGGAAGGGGACGCGTTGAGCTGGATTCACTTTTTTTTTTTTTTTTTTCTGAGAGTAAGAAGATTTTACCCGTATGACAAGTTAGGGAGTTATTTTCCTTGGGTGCTCCAAGCCTCCCAGTATTCTTTTCCTTGCCTCTGAGGAGTGGTACAGGAGTGTGGTTTACTGTCTTTGGTTACTTTGCTTCTCTGGAATTTGGACTTGAGAGTGTAAGGTAAAGAGTGTGGACCTGTTTTCTGCGAAGGACCATAAGTCTGCAGGAAAGAGATATCTTAATCCTCAATAATAAGTGGAGTAAAAACTGAATTAGAGATAAATCTCTACTTAATAAAAGCAACAGATAATAAGGCTGAATTGACTGATCATGTTCTTTTATTGAAAGAACTGGTTGAGCCCCGGCCGGGTAGCTCAGTTGGTTAGAGCATCACCCCGATATGCCAAGATTGCGGGTTTGATCCCCGGTCAGGGCACATGCAAGAATTAACCAATGAATGCGTGGATAAGTGGAACAACAAACCCATGTCTCTCTCTCTCCCCCTTCCTCTCTCTCTAAAATAAATTTAAAAAGTAAAAAGAGAAAGGGCTGCTGTTTTAGAGTCGTCTAGTATATCCCAACTTAAACATTTATTTTTACTTTCTTGTTGTCTTATCTAAACGTGCAATTAGACGATCATCATTAAATGAACCGTAGTCACTCTAGTTAGCTTCCTAGGACTAAACGGGATTTTGGCAGCTCTGCCTAAGGATATGTGGGTACCACCAGGCATCCCAAGAGTGAGTATCCTTGACCTTCAGGAGCATATCTTTTATTTGAGGGAAAACACACTTTCATTGTCACTTCACATCGTAGGGATTCTTGACACTATGCCTTTGGGACGTGTCTCTTAGAGGTGCAGAGAGCAGGGTGCTTCTTGAGTGGCTGGAGTCAGAGTGGGAATGAAAGAGCTTTTGCTGCTGCTCCTGAGGCTCAGAGTCGCTGCAGCCTGAGTCCCCAGTGTCAGATTACAGCTCTGCTCCTGGGCGGAACCAGTGAGAGGTGGCCTGTTCCCTGACCCGCTGTACCTGGATGATGTCACTGCCTGCAGTGCTGATGGAGTGCCACTCTGTTGTTGGGACTGTGATCATAGCTTGAACCTTTGTTGTGTCTGTCTTTTGGTGAGTTCAGGGTTTGGGGACCTCTGGGAGCCTGAGGGTAGGGACTGTGCGTGTGCCATTATGTTTGATTCTGCAGTGACTAACGAGCCAGAGGTGGTTAGATGAACGAGCTCCAGTCATTGAGGTCTGCGTCGCTTCTGGGATCGCTAGATCCAGCAGAAAGTTCCATTTAGCCAACTGAACATGGTGCTCGATGGTGCTCTGATTCTAGTGTTGATAGATGAGGACCATTTTTGGTGTGATTTTTGTGTTTGCAAGGAAAGGACTGACGAGGTGGGAGGGAGCTCTTGGCGGACACACTCTGGGGACCGAGTATGAAGCAGGTTGTGAAGTGGTTCGAAGAATTTCCCCAAATGTTGTCGGATGAGCCGCCTCTCCTGAGGACTCGTTAGCTAACCTGCAGACTTAAATAATTGAAGATTTTCAATTTTCATTTACTCTTTATTAAAGCAGCCTGATATGATGCCGCCAGGAACTTTTGGATGAATAATTCATAGAGGAATGATTTTTTTTACGAAGTTGGGAGCATGGGTGTGAGTCTAAATGTGAACGCAGGACATCTTGGAAATACAGAAGAACTCCACAAATCCTTTCCTAACCTAACCACTTACTTCATCCCCACGAGGCACGGGGATGGAGTGGTTAGGTTAGGAAAGGTGAGAAGAAACCTTTCCGCTTGTTAATTTTTATTTCAAATGGACCATGTGGCCATTTGGTGAATGCTGTCTAAGCATGTGTCCACATACACCTGTTCATGAGCTCACCACTTGCAGATTGCTGTGATAAAAACAGAAGAAGAGATTCAGTTGAATTCGGAGACAAATTTCACCGTGGTGCTAAAAATAAAAATCCTAAGGACAGCTAACGTGCAAAGCCTCATGCCAGGCGGTGTTGTCTGTGTCTTACACACATGAACTTGGTCAGTCTTCAGAACAGCCCTCGGAGTTAGGTGCTGTTACTGCCACCACTTTACAGATGAGGAGACTGAGGCTAAGCAGAGCCCAAGGTCATTGAGCTGGTGAGTGGCTGAGCTGGGATTCGAGCCACAGGCAGTGGGCCCTGGAGTCCCTGCTCTCAGGCTCCCAGCAAGTTCCCAGTTGTCCTGAGCAGAGGTGGTGGGTGGGGTGGGTGCAGACAGATGCTGCCCCTCCCTGTGTTCCTGGCCCTTCCAGCGGGGGCGGCGATGGCTTTGGTTTGAATGGAGGCACTGACTGTGCGCACAGACGTTATGTCCGGGCCGTATCTGGGAACGCATGGAGGTAATTCACATGTTTTTTTTCACAATTCCAATTTTTGTGGTGTAATTTTACTTTTTATTCTGGCAGTGGACTGCCAAAAAAAAAATTAAAGAGAGAAAATATGTTGAGTTAGTGATCATTATATATTACTAGGACAGATGAAGACAAAAGAAGCCAGTTTTTATAAGTCCATGAAAGCTGCTCGGCAGGCTGTCCGGTGAAATTTTCTTGCTGTTTCACTGTTATAACTTAAGATGGAATAGTTTCTGCATAGAATTCTCCTAAAAAAAACTCAGACAATTCTTTAGATTTGAAAGGAGGTAGGTTTATACTTGCTTCCCCCTTTCTCCTTCCTTCCATCCTAAGTTTGCAAGAAAACCCAGTACCGTTCAGGGCCACTTTTGCCCACGCTCTGTGTCACCCACCTGAGTTTAGGCGTGCCCCTGTGCACGTGTACCTGCATGTGTGACTGGCAGTACTGCCCGCTGGTCTAGGGGATGAGGGAGTGGAGTGGGCCTATCTGTGCCCATCCACCAGTTGGCGCTTAATTCTGTGACCCGCTGGAGTCAAGTGTGACTACCTGGATCCTGATTTATTTAAGCACTTGCTGCTCTGGCCTCTTTGGCATTCACAGTGGAATCTTCATAAGGACAAATCGTTATCAGTTCTTTCAGTTTACTTGAGATAAACCGGGTGAAAATGCAAATTTTAACAGAGGCGCTAAGGACTCCGTTAAGAGGGCAAGTCTTAATCTGGAACCCTGACAGAGGCTCAAATAGGCTGCAGGCGCGCCCAGCGGGGAGCTGACCCCCCCCTTGCCAAGTCACCACAGGGCCCAGCCACCACCCGGCGGCTCATTTTGTTTGAAGTAGTTTCCTAAGACATGAGATATTCTCATTCGTAAGTTCATAAACACATCCCAGAGCCAAAAGTCAATGTCTTTTAACCACAGGTTCATACACCTTTGTGATTAAAAAAGAAAGAACCAAACCAAAACAGAAAAAACACCGTGGCGCATTTTTACGGGACATGAAAAAGCGCCACTTAAGGCCTGTAAGTGGCTGCCCACCGCTGTAGGAGGCACTGACATCAGGATGGGACAGATTTGGGTGCAGAGCACTGTGCCAGCGCTTTGGGGACACACAAAGACATCAAGAAGGAAGGAACACAAGCACAGAGCAATAAGTGACAGAAGCTGCCAACGTACGTTTAGGAGCCGAGAAAGGAAGACGAGGTTGTTACTGCGGGGCCGGCGGAGACGGCGCAGCGACGGCCGGACACAAGCTTTGCAAGCGCGTGGAGGAGCCGAGAGTCTGCTTTATGATCTACGTGCGGACAAGTGCTGCCCGACTTGCTTACGACCGTGTCCCTACACCCGGCACAGTGCCTGGGCACAGAGGGTGCTCGGGAAACGTTAGTCGAGTGAGTGCGTGAGTGAAGAGGGAAGGAGAGAGATCTCAGCGTTTGGAACAGCAGGAGTCTGTTCGGGAGGCAGAATCTGCGTGCGGCGGGGTCTCAGGCCAGGCCGGACGCGTGATTGGGGACTGGCGGAGGGGAAGGGTTTGGGTCTCTGTTTTGCTGGTCTGGGAGTGGCAGAGACCCGTCAGAGCTGGGCTGCAGGACAGCGCCCCCCTGGCCGGCAGGTGGGGTGCCATAGGCTGTAGCAGTGGGAACAGGCCCAGAGGAGGAGGGGCTGGAAAGGATGGGTTGACCGGATGACGGGAGAGGAGCAGGCGGAATTGAGGGTAAATTCAAGGTTTCCTGGCTTAGGTGGTTGGAAGGAAGTGACACCTTGAAGTAGGCCTGGCATGTAAATGAGAAGGAGGGGCTGCCTTTTGTTGCTCTGTTTGATTTTGGGGCTGGGAAGACAAATTAAAAAGGGGGTGTCTGTAATGAACGCCAAAGAGGATCTATGTCTTTTGTGATCTTTAAGCAGAAGATAGACAATGCCCTGCCTAGATATTTAGATATTTCCTTGTTTAAAGTCTGGGGAGGTGGGTGGGACAGCTGGTCTCAGTTCCTCTCTGGCTCACGGCTGGGCTTTCTACACTGAAGTGTGGAAGTCATGGTTTCTTTAAAAGCGTATTTTTGAACATTAGTTTTAATTTACTTAAAAAATTGATTTTATTGCCCTAGTTGGTGTGGCTCAGTGATTAGAGCATCGGCCCATGCACGGAAGGGTCATGGGTTCGATTCCTGATCAAGGATGTATACCTGGGTTGCAGGTTTGATTCCCAGCCCAGTGGGTATGTCCATATAGGAAAAAAACCCTAGTATGCTATATATAGGGTTCAGTACTCTCTGCGGTTTCAGGCATCCACTGGGAATCTTGGGATGTGTCCCCTGTGGATTAAGGGGGACGACTGTACTATGAGTTCAGGGTTTTCTGGGTGCTGCTTACTGTAGGTTAGCTTTGGACATTACTGTCAGTGTACCAGCTGCTAATAGCTGCCTCCTCCCCATAACCTGTCTGATGAGCCCAATATACTCTGGGCATAGAAACCAGACATCACGTTTTATTAGCCTTTGGTACAAAATAAGACCAAATAGACCGAGCGAGACTGAGACTCTCCTATAAACACAGCTAAAGGGCATGGGTTTTGCGGCAGCTCTGGAGGAAACAATACGACTTTGTGTTTTTGGCTTATTTGTGATTCTCCCTTACATTCCAGATTGAGATTTCTAAATGGAGGCTCCTCGTAGAACTGATTTCGTATTCTGTATGTTTCTCTTTGTTTTAAGAGGAGTATGGAATTAATATAGCATTTTCATTAATCCTCGTGGTCAATGTATTGATTCTCTGCAGCTGAGTTAATTTGAGATGTTAGGAACATTTTTGTTTTTTCTGAAACAAAAAATTGAGCGAGGTCACTTCTAGGCAGCTGTGAACGTGGGCTGGTAAAACTGTGCCTTTCACTCAAGTCGGAAGCTCTGGTCCACATGCCCTACGGCACGTTGCCTCCAGCCCTGGACAAACCAAAGGCAAGGCTTAGGCCGAGTTCAGCTTGGTAACATTCTCAGATAGAACGAAGGGGCTCCTGAGACAAGTGGGGTTGGGGTGGTGTATGGTTGGGGGCAATCTCCTTAGATTGGGGGGTTGCTTCTGGAGCAGGCCACGTCTGGAGCAGGCCAGTCAGAAAGGTGCAGGCTGTGGGGGACATTGTGCGGCTGGAGCTTCTGCCCTTTCCCTGCACAGAGGTGACCGATCTCTCTGGGCTCCACAGTCCAGCGGGCGGTGGAAGGACATTCATCCCGTATTCAGATGTTGGATTATTCGTAAGTGCTCTGAACTAAGACAAATTGCTCGGCTGGAGTTGACTAGTAAAAAATGGCAGAAATGGTGCAAAATGAGGCCCCAGAGAGAGAGGTAGGGCCTGTACCACCCTGCGTCTCACAGGCAAGTTTTAGGGTTTTGGTTGTCATTCCCAGAGCTTGGAGAGGTAACGGGATCATCTCTGTGGCTTTGCGTAATCGTTTTCCTTTTCGGAGCCTCAGTTGCTCCACGAGATGCGAGGAGGGTGAGTCAGTCACCAGTGTGTTTTCTACGGACGCCCTGTGTATACCCTCTGCATGGGCCCTTGCCTTGCACCCCCGCCATTGACCAAGGGGTTAACTTACACTGTTTGAGAATGCTTGTGTGGGAGTGAATTTAATCTGACCAGTGCATTCCTGAAGCCCTGTTTTCATTCATCTGCGTTCCAAGGGGGTTGTCATTAGTTGCTCCAAGGAGGGAGGTCACCGAATTACAGACTCTGACGCCCAGAGGTTCCTTGATACCATCTACTCTGCTCTTTGGCTTTTAAGGCCAGATCCATTTTGCAGAAGCAGCTGCTGAAGCCTTCTGCGGCCCTGCTACTTGCCCCGGGTGACAAAGCGTCCAAACCTGTAGAGAATTTTTACGAGAATTTATTTGAGCCAAACTGATGACAGTTGCTGGGAAGCAAGATCTTAAGTGCTGCAGAGAAGGGTGGAAGGTGAGGAAGAATACGTGAGGGCGGGAGAGAGCCGGGCGGGACTGGGTTCAGGAGGGCTAAGGTTCTGTGCTCTCTTGAGCGTGGTTTCACTTATTTCAAAGGTATGTTAACCTAGATGCACAGAAACAATGGACAGGGCTTGCTTAAGGCAAAGATAAACCTTTTACTAAAGAAGTTACAGGCCTGGGGCATGTGTTCCGCCAAGACCTGCCCCAATGAGGGATTTATGGTCAGATCACCCTGTGGGGTTACTTTCCATAACCCCCTTTCCACCCACAATATGATGTACGCGTTTATTATAATAGTCTATAATATATACAACGGCCAGAAAGGTAACGTGATACGATATAATATAAATAGCACAGATAATATAGTATAATACCAGGAAACAGCTTTAGAAGCTGTCTGATCCGGCAGCCTCATTTGATTGATAAGGGTGTGGAGTCCCAGACAGGCTGAGACACCCGTCCAGGGACACTGAGCGATGCAGTTGGGACTGGACCCCGTTGCTTTGAGTGGTCTGTATTTTTCCATCAGATTCTCTGTGATGGATGTGGGGCTGGGGGTCCTTCTTAGACGTGCGAGCGGTGTGTAGTCTCTCTTCCCAAGAGGCCGACGTCAGTGTGACTGTGGTTTATTATACTGTGAGGGCTCGCGCAAAAACCCAGACTGTACTTTGATCTTAGATTAGTGTTTGCTGAGCAATTTCAGCCTTTTTGAAACTTGACTATTCTGAGTTTCAGCCATGTATAGGAGCTTTATCATTTGACCGGAGGGGTACGGGTAATCCTCCAGTGATAGGGAAAGTATTTGGTGGTGCCTGTAGGCCAGAGGCCTGTGCTGATTAATTTCACCCACATTTTATACACACACACACACACACACACACACCATCTGTGCATTGGGGGCTCTTGCTACTTAGCATTTATTGCAATGGAGTAATATATTCACTTGTCGTCTCACTGGGTGGTGAGCCCCTTGTGGGTAAGGGAACGGCGGTCAGTAAATAACCTGAGTGAATGAGTGAATGAATGGACAGAAACTGTCAGCACGGCGGGTCAAACACTGAAGAGTTGGCATGCCTTATTTTCCATCCTATTTATAAAGCAGTTAAATTTTTTTGGTATTGTCAGCACTCTTAGATTAATATGTTAACTGGCCCCTGAGACCTATATACTTTTATTAACCAATGTCACCCCAATAAATTCAATAAAAAAATATAAATATGTTAACTGGTACTGCCTTGCTCAGAGTCGGTGGTCGTAAATTTTGTTGAATGAATGAGCATTACTTGGAATGTAGCTTGTCTTTTGGCTGAGGAGTTGAAAATGTTCAGATGAAACTTCTGATACGTAAAATAAGGCCCTACAGTGCTTTAAGCAGTGATTCCTTTGGGAGTGGACCCACTTAAATTAGAGTTTGTTCAACAAAACCAATGTGGAGTCAACTAGGTGAGGGACGTTTGTTCGTCCATTCGTGTGGAGGGGAGGTGGAGGGAACTCTGAGATAATAAAGTAATAAATCCACAGCTTTCTTGGTCAAATGAGACCAGAAGTAGAAGTGGAAAAGGAAGGGAACATAGGGTAGCAGCTTATTTGATGTATGAAAATTAAATTATGTTGATTTGTTGCCCTACTGGGATTGGGGGGTTTCATGCCTGAGTCACCAGGAGAAGCTAAATGTCTTCAGTCTGGAGGGGCCAACTGGAAGGGAAGATGGGTTGAGCGTTAGACATTCTGAGTTCCAGGTGTTGTGGGTGGGTGCCCTCTGTGTCCCCACCTGTTACTGGTGGAAGTGGAGTTTTTGGGGTGCTGTGGGAACAAGAATATCCTGAGGCCCCCACGGGAGAGCGAAGTATCGTGGAAAGCTTTACTTCCGTAGAGTTAAACCCCTGGGTTTCCAAGGTCCCATCTCCCTCCATCCCGCCGTGGAAGAAGTCGCATCTTGTCCTCAGCAGAGCTAGAATTAAAGCCATTGCCCAGAGTCTTCACTCCATTTTAAAGTCCAGTCCGGTCCAGCGTCTGGTTAGCTTCGCTTGTGTTCCCAGCTGCAGTCCACTGTGTGTGGGATCTGCATGGCCGCAGGCCATGTGGCTTCTAGGGCCACATGGTGGGCTAGCTTGGGTGGTGGCACAAGTGAGTGCAAGGGAGTAGGAGCGAAACCAAAGGAACAAGACAGGGAGAACTCTGTTTCGGGTTGTAACGAGGAGCTTAACCAGCTAACACGTCAGGATTGCGTCGGCTTGCAGTGGCTCTGCCCCTCTAGCCAGTTATCTTCTTCCCAGGTTAAACTGATAGGCAGGCACCTTCCCTACGTCACCCCGACTTCATTGTGCACATGTCCATCCCCTTTGTTTGACCCCTTCCCCTAGGGATCTGCAGGGAAGGGACGGCGGCTCCCTGGGGAGTGTAAAGTTGCAGCTCCCTGGTGAAGCTGCCCAGGTGACCATGCCTGGCCTCCCCTTTGCTTGCTTCCTGTTATTAATATTAGCTAATTATGATGATAACACAGGTGGTGGGAGGACCTGTAGATGTGAGGTCGGGCAGGTAGTCGAAGACGGAAAGGACGGTTGCTGGGTGTCAGGCTAGGAGCTGTTTTTCCTCGGGGTTGTGGATGACCTTCAGACTGGTGACCGTGTCCTGGAGATGTCAGGGGGTGGGGAGAGGGATACGAGTCCGTGTGTCACACATGACCGAGAGGTCAATGAGAATGAAACAGGCCACCGGATTTAAGACCTTGAGAACAGAGAGCAAGGTTTGCATGGAATAGTTGGAATTGGAACCCAGAGTCCATGAGCTTTACGACTAAATAGGTGATAAAGAAATAAAACCAGCAAGTGTAGGCCACATACGTGTTGTGTTCCTGGGGTTCTTTCATTGCACTTTTCAGTCCTTTTACTGAAGGTCCCGGCAGGGAGAGGAAAGGGGGTGGAACTCAGCACTGTCCAATTAGTTCCCTGATGAGAGACTGGTTATGGTACCTGGAGGGCATTATTAGTAGGGTGAAACCACTAGCTATCTGGATTCCCATGAATCAGTTATGAACTGACCCTATCACTGAAGATAACTGAAAATTTGATTGCAACTTTAAGGAAAATGAGCATAAATGTTACTGAAAATTACATTTTTACTAACTACTATTTTTAAAAAAAATCTCAGTTTCTATGCAGATTTTGGACCTCTGAACTTGGCGATGGTGTACAGATACTGCTGTAAACTAAACAAGAAGCTAAAAGTGAGTATTTTGATGTCTCTCTTTTGGTATTAAGGACGTGAACTGTGAGATCTGGCCAGTGGGAGCGCAGTGCACAGCTGTGAGTGAGGTAATTTTGATCTTTGGAAATTTATGTGAGCAGTTCCCGCAGAAGTTGAAATGGATCCTCCTGGGTACCCCACGAAGGACACGTTAGCCTCTTTCATGTTTCAGGATGAATTGACACATGAGCTGAATGAAGTCATTGGAATAGTGACCTAAGAAAGAAAGCACAAAACCTTTCAGGTTGCCGTGAATGAGTCGATCAAATTCCCTCCCGGGATGATTTTTCCGAAGGCCTCAGGTCTGCTCCAGACTTGGAGGGAGGGCTCTGGGTTGCTTGGCTGGAGCTCTGGAGCAGACGCTTTTCTGTCTGATCGAGATTTAAAGTTTTGCGTTTTTCTTGGAGGCTGTCCCTGGAGAGTTAACAGCCAAGTAAGAGTGCTGAGCTAGCAGTCACAGAGCATGGACTTTACCTGTTACCACAGAATCTGGGCCATGCATTCAGTATTCGTCTCTATTTTTGACTTTACACTTGGCTTTTTTTTCTCTCTCTTCAACTCTTAAGCATCTGTGAGGAAAAGGGACATCTGAATTCCTAGTTTTGGCCAACTCATTTCGTCGTGTAGAAGGAAATATTTATCTTTTTCTTCCAGTTTTCTAAATGAGGATCATAAATATGTTTCAGTTTGGAAGGTGAAGTGCTACACAGCATTCTTGCATATACTAGGATATTTATATACAGTTAAGATACAGAAGGTTTTTTAAAAATATGTTTTTTATAGGTTTTAGAGAAAGGAAGGGAAAGAGATAGAGAGAAACATTGATGTGAGAGAGAAACATCGATCGGTTGCCTCAGTACGCACCCCAACTGGGGACTGAACCTGTACCTGGAGCACGTGCCCTACCCGGGTATTGAACCGGCGACCTTCTGGTGCACAGGACGATGCTTAACCAACTGAGCCACACTGGCCAGAGCAGCATTCTCTTACGATAACCACTAAATCAGAATGCTCGAGTAGTTTATTCTTTCTGCTGGGTAAAATGTTCCCCTTGTCCACATTAGTTGCTTAGCGATCACCTTTTGCTTTGATTTTTATTGAACTTAGGCATAAAAGACAATCTATGGTGGAGAATTTCCTGTGAGAGAATATCATATATTTATGAACTCACAGATTTTTGCCATTGAGCTCAAAATGCCAAATGGCCATGGAATGACGCCAAAGAGATTTTTAAAGTCAATATAACATAAGATCTCTTGCAATCGACTTTTTGAGTTCATTCATTTGTAAGGTACTGCCTGACTTGGAAAGATGTGTGTAAATTCCTTTCACTCAGCCTGTCTTCATTTTTCAGAAAAAAAGCTGTTGCTTTTAGTTTAGGAAATTAAAATTTTAGTAATCACCAAGGAAGCACATACTATCCTAACAAGGGTTTCCTGTAAAAATATAAAATGGACTTTGAATGGATGCATTAACAAGGGAAGGATGATTCATGTCTTCCTTGGGCCTAGGAATTCCTTGGCTTTCTTGACCAGTCCTGTTAGTAGGTAGCTGGAATGAACTGGGTATTAATTATAATGAACAGTTTGGGACCCAGCCACTACCTGGAGTGACCAAAGGGAAAGGAATCATTATTAGGAAAAGAAAATTTCTGCCTGACTCAGTGTGCTGCTCAGAGCAATTACAAGCAGGTGGATTGCCCAGACTTTTTCTGCTGCGTTCCCTACTGAACAGGGTGGGTAAGTGGATACGGGGGCTTGTTTTGTTGTGTTTTCATCGACAGAGGTTTCCTTCAGCAGTATGCAAGTTTAATAGAGCTCAGCCCGTGCCTTGGCTCATTTCCGTGGCCAGGTTACTGTTGGACGCCTGGAATGACGTTGCTAGCTTTAGTGCAGCGAGGGGACTGACGTTTCTAGCTTTAGTACAGCGAGGGGACTGCGTGGGCTCGCTCACTGCTCACTGACCACGGTCCCCCGCCCGCCCCGCTCCCACCATTGCTGGTGACAGGCGGTCTGGAAGGCTCTTCCCTCGGGGTTACCAGCTCCTTGTTCTTTGCCACCTGGCTCAGGCACCACCTCTTCCAGGAAGCTTCTCCCTGTCCTCTGGACTCAGGCGCCTCCCTTCTTCCTGCGGCCGTCAGTCTGCGCGGATCCCCAGACTCCCGGTTACGGTTGCGACCTGCTTGCGCCTGCCTTTCCCACTGGACCGGGGGCTCCCGGAGGGTCACCCCACCCAGAAACGCCTGCCGACCTTGGCTTAAAGCCCTGTCACCCTTCCCCACAGCCTGCCCTCGGCGCGTTTGCTTCCTCGACCCGCGCCGGGCTCTCAATCCTTTGCCATCTCACTTTTGCCTTCCTCCCTCACTAGAATAGCTCTCACGGCGTCTTTTTATTTTATTTTGTGTTTTTATCGATTTTGGAGAGAGGAAGAGAGATAGAAACATCAGTGATGAGAGAGAGTCATGGATGGGCTGCCTCCTGCACGCCCCCGACTGGGGATCGAGCCCGCAACCCGGGCCTGTGCCCCGATCAGGAATCGAACCGGTGACCCCCTGGTTCATGGATTGACCGACGCTCGGCCACTGAGGCGCGCCGGCCGGGCTCTGAGGACATCTTAAACACCACCTGGTGGCACGTACTTGGTCCTCATGCTCCTTTGCTTCTCTGAAAATTGGGCGTTATTTTAACCAAGAACAACTTATTTGAATTCTCATGGGTGTTCTCCTAGCTCCTTCAGGCACATTTTATTTTTTACTTTGGAAATTTTTATTTCTCCTGATAAACCTTCTCTGACTCCCTCTCCCTTTTCAGTTCATGCCTCCTGTTGATAGGTAATTTTTCACAGCGCGTACTCTTCCAAACCCGTTCCTTGTTTTTCATGTCAAGAGGTATTTTTTCAGGTTGATGATCTGAGGTGGTGATTCATTGCTGTGTGTGTGTGTGTGTGTGTGTGTGTGTGTAGGCATTTTACTCCCAGTGGCCTTCATTTTCATTACGTTGATTAGGAATGGAAAATTCTCCATCGAACATCTGCTTAGATTAAAAAACCAAAATATTGAAACCACCATTACCCACAAAACACCCCGTTTCTTATTTTAAATTACGCATTAAAAAGTGTAAGTGCAAGAGTTACGTGGTAATGAGTTATAGTGTGCCATTTCTGGTCAATAGTTAAAATGAAGGAGATAGTCAGAGGAAGGAAGATTTATTGATGTGAGAACTATTTGTAAAAATGTGTATATTACTTAATGTAAAATGTCATCAATGACCGATGGGCTAGACCAGCAAGTGTTAACGTGATATTTCAAGGGATTCACCTACTCCTGAAATTATAAGTCAGATTTTGTGTGGATTGACATATTTCTTCGGAGAGGATTCACAGCTCTTCAACAAGTTCTGAGAAGGATCCCCGGCACAGACAAGGTTAACAGTGCCGGGCTAGACTACAAGGGCTTGTAAAAGAGATCCCCGTACTCACAGGACACAAAGGAGTGTTACTTTAAAAAACAGAATACCTTCTTCAGACTTAATCACTTAAGAAAATCTTTGTTCCTGATTCAATCGTCTGAAAGTTTTATAAACATGATATGGTTCAACCAGCTTTTTCTAAAGTAGTCAGTACAGTTTTAACTGTTGATTTCACTTTTCCTTAGAGAAAAAGAAAACTGTAGCCTGGGGGTGGGGTGGGATCTAAGAGTATGACTGAAAAAAAGGGGACATATTCTAGGGCAGTGATTTTAAAAAAAAATACCTGGTCTGATGAATCAACAGTTCAATTACGGTTCTCTTGAGGACTGTTTTTAAAGGGCTGAAAGCATATTGACAGAAACGTAATTTTAAGTGTACAAAGGAGCCCATGGAGCCCTTTCAGGGTAAAGTGAGGAGGGGGCGGGCGCGGTGAAGCGGAGGATTGTATTAGCACAGCCGTCCCTGCGGATGGTGGGGGCTCGGGGAATGTCCCTGTTGCTGGATGAATCGGTGCCGTAATCCGACCTGGGAACCCGGCCCTCCCCCCCCCAAGGCATCCGGAGGTTGTGCACAAGAGCTCTTTTGATATAATGATCAGACCACCCTCTTAGTATAACCACAGAAACATGTTGAGATTTCTTCACGAGGTTATCTTCTGTTTCAGGTTCATGGGCTTTGGGGGAACAAAAGCGAGCTACACTCTGCAGGCAGTTTATGTGGTTTGTAGAGGTGTCAGGGGTTCAAGGCAGTGTTAGTTCACATGGGAGGGAGCTCCCACGGAGTCTGCAAGGCCTGGGACCCTAGTGGCCAGCCACTCAGAAATCCCCAGGCAAGAAGAGCCCCTTTGGTCCGGCTGGTGTGGCTCAGCGGTTGAGCACTGACCCATGAACCAGGAGGTCACATGGTTCGATTCCCAGTCGGGGCACGTGCCCGGGTTGCGAGCTCCATCCCCAATGGGGGCGCGCAGGAGGCAGCCGATAGATGATGTTTCTCTCTCATCGATGTTTCCATCTCTCTGTCCCTCTCATTTCCTTTCTCTGAAATCAATGAAAAACATTAAAAAAAAAGAAGAACCCCTTTTATGGAGGATCCCCAAGTGCCGTGGACCGTAGCTTCAGCCTGCTCAGAGGATCCTCACGAGCCAATTTTTCTCTGACATTTTGACTTCGGCGTTAATCAAACGGTTCTGAAACGAAATGGGCCACCCAGAGACGCCTCCTTAAGGAACCCATTCGACCTGTTTCATTGGAGCTATGAGTGAAAACATAAACCATATTTTGTTTTGTGTACAGCCAAAGAAAATTTTCAAGAATATCCCTTTCCTGGGAAAGTTGGAGGTAAACCATGTAGCGGTCATGGCTGCTCACAGGAGGACCTGCTCATTTGATGGCTTCTGCACTGAGCTGACCGCTATTGCTATGGAGACGCTGATGGCTGTGGCCGTGGCTGGGCTGGCCTAGTCACCTGTCAGAGAATGAGGCCTTGGCCACCGGGTCCCTGGGCTGCAAATCCACTTAATCCGACCGCTGTCACCGGCAGAGCTCGCTTGTGTAGGGAGGCGCAGGGGCTGTGTTTTTTTTATTAAAGAGCATATCATCCAGGCTGTGCTAATGTCTTCCTGCAGCTCAACCAGGCTGACTCACAGTGTAATGACACACGACGTGACGGTGTTACTTTTCAGCATGGCAAACGGCCTTTCCGGGGGCTGCTTAGACGTCGGTTTCTCGAGAAAGGAGCCATGAGCTCTTTACTTGTGTTTTGGCTTCGAGCTTCATTGTCTCCTCACCTCTTGGTTTTGAACGGCTCAGTGACGGTCTGTAATCTCCTCACCTAAGCATGGCTTGTGCATGTCACCGTTGTCCAAGGGACAGCCCGGGCCATTGTGATTGGGCGGCATGTCGTCGATTTTCTCGCTCCCTCCCAGAGTCGCCGTCGCTTGTTTTTCACCGGGGTGATCCCTCTGGGAGGGGACCTTCTGCATAGCTTTCCTTTCTGAGATAGGAAACGCCTGTCCCGGGCCAGTACTTTCATCTTTATGTATGTTCTGTCATAGCCATTGTAGTACTTCGGTTTACAAGCGCCATTAAGTGTTTACATGCTGTGTCATACATCTGTCATGGTCTACCCGAGAGGGCCAAAACTCTGACTCCCAGGTAAGCAACACAGGGCTGGAAATTTCTGTAGGTTTGAGTATGTTAATTGAAAGATAGTCAATACTAAGTCCCACCTTTTATGTACTATTTTTTTTTACCTTGTTTAACAGCGATTGTACCTATAATTAAGATCATTCCATTGGCCCTTGCTGGCTGTGAACGCATCCCCAGGTAGCTGTTCTCTTCTGTTGGTGATGAGCCTTGGCCAGTATTCCCCCTTGTTGAGTATCCAATATTCATCAGACTGTGGGCGCTCAGAGGCTAGAGACTGAGGTCCCGCTCCCCTTGTCACCACATTGCTCAGCCTGTGCTTCACACCCACCTGCGGCTCGATCCTTGCTGATGGAACCAACGGGATTTTATCAGCCACAGTGTCCCAGCACCCATGTTCAGCAGACCTGTTTTGGGGGGTGTGAATGCTGTTTAAAATTTTTGAATTCATGGTCAACATCAGCAATTGATTGATTGATTTTCTAGAGGAGGGGGAGGAGAGAGAGAAGATTGATATGAGAAACATCCATCAGTTGCCTCCTGTACGTGCCCCAACTGGATTGAGCCCGCAATCTAGGTCTGTGCCCTCGTCGGGAATCGAGCCCACCACCCTTTGGTGTATGGGGTGATGCTCCAATCAATGGGGTGAGCCACCCGGCCAGGGCAACGTGTATGGGGTGAGCCACCCAGCCAGGGCAATGTCGGTGATTTGTAAAAATTTCCATCAAATCCTGGGTGTCTGGCTTCTTCTAAATACTGCAGCGCCCACTTCAGAGCCCGGACTCCTCCTCGGGAGCAGCAGGGTGGAGCTCGGTCTGCTGCGGGTCGGGCAGGCTCGTCCAGTTTGCCACCTGACCAGCAGAGATTCCCGGCCCTGGAGAGCCTCTGGATTTGGAACCTGAGGAATAATGTGAATTTCAGTGGGCTTAGTCACCGACTCATTACAGGAACTTGTTCCTAAGGTGCTATTGTGCAAGGATTTACAGGTTGCAGTAAAGTTTTCTGAGCAATCTGGGGAACTGTGTTTGTTTTTTTATCACATGCTCTTAGGAAGGCACATGGCATGATTTGCAGTTTTTCAGAGAATTTCATGTCTTTTGAGGCTACTCGTCCAGAGGGACAGAGTTTCAGGCTCCCGGTAGAACATTTCCAGGGCCGGGACCAGTCACACGTTCATGCGCCCTTCTCCCAGACGTAGCGCTGGCTGATAATGTCGCGGCGGACCTGAGTGAGAAGCAAAGATATCTTCCCCGAGAGCACGTGGCTCCCTGAAAGCCAGAGGCGATGGGGTAGGTTTGCGGGTGGTCCCCTAAAGGCCTGGTCAGCATCCCAGCCCACAGGGGAGACAGGCCCAACGAGGAGGAAGCCGCTGTCCAGCTTAGAGGCCTGGAGTTCCCTGGGATTAGGGCAGAACCTGAGAAAATATCTGCTGGACTCGTTCATAAACTAGAGAAACCTTGTCTGCGGACTGGGCCCTTCTTTGCCCTCAGGGTAAAGTTCTTCGTGAAATATCTCCAGGGATGAGACAGCTGTTCCTCCGAAGGTACTTCCGTTACCCGTGGACGGCGTTGCTTCTCCGAGGGTGGTTTGTTATGTAATAAGGTAGATTGTTGTTGTTTTTTTAAAGAGAGGGACGTGTTTAATATTTGAAAGGAGGAAACATTAACCAGCTTGTGTGCATCAACCCACATAAAGCAGCAGCTAGACAGCTGGCAGGATGTTTTGTCAGGCCTGGAAGTTTTCATTCCAGTACGTCCCCTGCTGAACGGTGTTGCTGGTGGAAGCCTGGGGCAGGGCGACCGGGGAGGGAGGCCCGGAGGGAGACCAGGCAATACACGAGATTCCCCCGCTACCATTCACCTGGAGTTAGCGTTTGTTCCCCAAGTAGGGATTGGTCTTTCTCTCTGTGTCTGAGCCGGGAGCAGGTCATTTCTTGACTGTAGTGCTTTTGGGACTTAACTGAGAAAAACACTTGAATTCCAAAAACATCTAAGCGAGGTAAGTGCGAGGAGGTTTAAAACTGTTCCTTAGAATTGGATAGAAAACTCTAAAAAAGAGTCAGTTACTGTAAGGTCAGTGTGGTGACTATGGTTAATAACACCGAATTGTATGTTTGAAAGTTGCTAAGAGAGTAAGTCTAAAAAGTTCTCATCACGGAAAAACATGTTGTAAATGTGTGTGGGGGCAATTGTTAAAAAAAGTCACGTTTCCTCCTAGAGGCAGCTTCCAATGGGAGATATTTTAAAGTAGTTAAAATTTCTAGGTAGATTTTTGTGAAGAATTATAGAATTATTTTTAAATCTGACGTAATTTCTGAAAGCTGCTAAAGTTTAGAAAATTCTGAAGTTCTTAGACTTTTAATTTGTATTATATTTACTTTAAAAAATCTTATAGGTATACAGTAAAAAGAAGGTTGTTTTCAGAAAACTGTCCTCCAGCTTCATGGTTTTCGTCTGAGAAGTCTCTGTATTTTTATACTTTAAATTTTTAAAAAATATGTTTTTATTGATTTCAGAGAGAGGAAGGGAGAGGGGAGGGAGAGAGAGAGAAACATCAATGATGAGAGAGAACCGTCGATCGGCTGCCTCCCGCACGCCCCCGACTGGGGATCGAACCCACAACCAGGGCGTGTGTCCTGACCGGGAATCGAACCCTGACCTCCTGGTTCATGGGACGGCGCTCAGCCACTGAGCCACACAATAAGAGAAAACTTAAAAACAAGCAAATGCAAAAAACTTCAGAAACAAACAAAAAGAGACCGTGGATGAAGAGTGAACAGCAGTATGAGTTTGCCCTTCGGTGAGTGGATTTGTAAAATAAATTCAGTTCCACCTTATGCAGCGATAGCGGGAGTTTGTTACGATTCCTGGATTCTCGGTGGGGAAGAGCATCATCCAGACTTCAGGACCGACTGTGGAGGTTTGCTCCCCACGGGTGTTTGGGGGACCGGGAAAGGCCAGCAGTGGGCATCTGGGAGCGGAATTGCTGAGGCCTTGTGTTGGGTCTGACTCGCGTTTAGGCGGAAGGCAGTCTCCAGGGGCTGCGATCCAGAGACCCTAGAAGGTGCTTAGGTCTTAAGAACCTTGACCCCCTTTCTGTAAGTCAGACATAAAGTGGCAAAAACATACAAACAAATAATAAAGCAAAGAAGGGAAATGTCCAGCAGACAGATTTCCGATTGAGAAGCAGGAGGCCCGTGTCCGCACCGTCGACAGTGACCCTGCAGTCTCAGTGTATTGGCCTCAGTGTGTTAACCCGACCGAGCTGCACTGAGTCAAACGCGCTTGGACCGTCTTTATTTCGTGGGGCATCTTAGCGAGCCTGCCTGGGAGGACTTCGCTCTGAGGCGGGCACTGGCTTCTCGGGGCTCAGCTGCAGAGAGCAGTGCTGGGCTCAGAACAGGCGACGCTTGGTTGTCAAAGAAGCGCCTGCGGGCTGGGGAGGGTTTCTCGGCCCGTTCCCTGTGGCCCCCTGTGAGGGCCAGGGTGTCCCGGGTCCATCTTAGAATAGACTTCTGAGTTGGGCGGGTCTCTTTTCCTTATAGGAGGTAACGGGGTGAAGGACGGTAGGCAGCTGAGCTCCGCACGTCAGGGGGGCTCTAAAAACAGGTATTCGGGGCTCTGCGGTCCACGCGTAAGGCGCCCGGCTGCTTGACCACCAGTGGGAATTTATAGGTAAATATTGCACTTGGGTGTCTACTATAAAAACCGCTTGTCAGGATGCTTATAACTTTGGAAATACGAGGACATTGAGAGGGCTTTATTGAGCTCACTGTTTTCTGTTTACTGGAGTTCCGATTAAGAATTTGATTTCGCTTTGACAGATCTTTCTGCTGTGTGGTTCCTTTCCTGCTCGGCATGTGCGGACACACCACGTTGCTTTGGGTTTAGTCGAACGCTCGAGCATGTAGCCCATTGCCTGGCATACAGCAGGTGCTCAATACCTGTTTGAATCCCTAAATTTAATGTACGGCTGTTGTATTGAGATGTTTGCTCATATAATCCTTTCGATGGTTCATCTTTTTCTATTTACTATTTTCAGGTAATGAAGAGGGGCACTTTAGGGGACATTTTAGCAAGGAAACATTAATGTGGTGCTCTAGTTACTGTAGGCATTGAAACATTTTAAAGAGGAAAGTGGACTAGTGGACACACATCAAGACAAACTGTATACTGTGAAGACCACAGGCAGCCCTTCTGGGCGTGGGCGCGGTGTGTAGGAAATGAAAAAAAATGACTTTATGTGGAAGAGCAAGGATAAATCTTCAGAAATGGTTTCTGCTCATAAAGATGCTAATTAATAACTCAGTTATTTCCGACGGATCAGTCTCCTTTCTTGGAGAGAAACGTATTTGTTCAAATGTCAATTCTGACGTGGTGATCGAGCTGCAGAAGGTCCGAGCTAGGAACCCTCCGCGCCCCCACTTAGGTCCACATGCCAGAGAAATCCACGTGGTTTAAGGTCACCCGCTGTGACCCATCTTGGGAGAGCTGGGAGAGGACGTGTGTCTGGTGTCTCTCAACGTTGTCTCTGTGGTCACGCTAACTCTCTTTCCTCTCTCTAGTCATACAGTTTATCAAGAAAGAAGATAGTGCATTACACCTGCTTTGACCAACGCAAGCGAGCGAACGCAGCGTTTTTGATAGGCGCCTATGCCGTAAGTACTTCGGTCGCGACGGTTTTCTGGGATGGGATGTGGACGCTGTCGCATGGGACCCGGGTCCCTCTTTCCGTGGCACTGGGGACATGGTGGAGACTCTCAGCAGCCTGGGGGCTGGTCTGGAGTGGAGAGTGGGGACCTGGTGCTGAGGGACTGTTCCCTCTCGGGCTTTATTTTCTGTAGCTAACGGTAGAATGGAGCCCCAGCGTGTAGCTAGGATGCCACGGTTGTGCAGGTGTTGGAAAAAAAAAAAGAATACCCCAGCGGATATTTCCAGGAGAATATCTATCTGTCTATGAAGATTTTAAAGGACTGTTAAAATGTTCCTTTCTGGGGTGATAACAGGAAATCCTGGATTGTGGGAAGGATGATAATGATTTTACCAATCCATTGATTCATCTGTCAAGTAGGCAAACCAATCAGAAATCCTGCATATATCACAACTTTCCCCAAATCATTTTGATTACAAATTTTGTTCTCTGTGAGCACTGAAAGGTAGACGTGAGTTCCACGAGTGCATGCATGCTATGGAGTTTGGATGTGACCGCTTTTAGAATTTTTTATATATGCTGGGCTGGGGCAAAAATCTTGGGAGACAGAAGCCATCAGGGCTGAAATGCATTTGCAACCTAGAATAGCTCTTTAGGGACAAGTGTGACATCCAGTTAGGAGAATGCTGTGTGAAAGGCCGGGGACAGAGCTGTCATTTCCTGTCATCCTTGTGGGGAGGGTTAGGGCCTTCTGAAGACCTTGATGGAGGGAGCCCCTGGCTGCTAGACATCCCACCGCCACATGGAACCACAGCCATAGGGGAAAGCCTGGCGGGGTTGTTGGAAAGACCGTTACCTGCTGTAGGTACGGGCTGAGCCCAGTGACAAGGTGACAAGCAGCCGCAGCCCAGGCCTTGTTTCCGAGACGGAGATGCCAGCTCTGCCCCCTGACCGGGCGGCCGTGAAGCCCTGGGCCGTCTCCTGTGGCACTCCTGTCCCTCACCCTCTGTACACAGCCTGCCGCAGAGCACGGAGTGGTGACCGTGAACCAGAAAGTCGCGCGCTCACTCCAGGGCTCTGGGCCGCCGGGTGAGCCGCGCTATCTGTCCATACTTTATGTGGTTTCCTTATCTGTAAAACGAGAGGGCTGGATATAGTGACCTCCAAGTTTCCTCCTAATTCCGAGGAGACTGGGATTGTTTGCAGCGCCAGCCAGGCGATTGCTGTTATTTTAAGAGCAGACCCGAGGGGAGCAGGCTGCTGGCGGGAGGGTCCGGGCGAGGGTGGGAGCCGTGGGTGCCACCTTGCTCGTGACCGCTCGTCGGAAACCGATCGTGGGTGTGTTTGTTTTAGCCTTTTCTCCACAAACCTCTCATTTCCCCGGTCCTCGCCTTTTTAGTGAATAAATGGACTGCCATCGCGACTTGCTGAATCAAAGGGCACTTGTCTTTCTGATTTCTCTCCTTTCCTGTTTCCACGGCATACTCGTCCGTGAGCCTGGGCAGCTCTGCCTCCGAAACACACGGCTCGCCCGTCTCTGTTGCCATCAGCTGGCCCAGGCCGTTGCCACTGGTCACCCGGACGACACCACAGCTTCGGACGTTGTGTCCGTTTTACCTTCTTCCCTTTAACCCAGTTGCCACACAGCTGTCAGAGTAATCCTTTAAAAATGTAAATTATGTCATTGGCCTGTTTCAGGTGGGTCTAATGACGCTCACTGCTCCTGGCGTAAACTCAGCCTCCTTACCACAGCCATTAAGATCTCCCCCGTCCCACTTGTCCACCTCTGTGATCGCCTCGCTCAGGATGCTCCCATCCGCCCTGGCCCGTGTGGCTCAGTTGGGTGGGCATCGTCCTGGGCACCGAAAGGTCTCTGGTTTGATTTGATTCCTGGTCAGGGCACAGGCCTGGGTTTCGGGCTTGATCCCTGGCAGGGGGCGTGCAGGAGGCAGCCAGTCAAGGTTTTTCTCTCTCCTCTCTCTCCCCCCCTTTCCTTCTCTTCAGAAATCAATTAAAAATTTATTTTTTAAAGCGTTTTTTTTTTTTAAAGGATGCTCCTATCACGCTGGCCTTCTGACCATGGAAATCCCAGGCTGGCTCCCGGCAGAAGGCCTTGGTATTTCTGTTCTCTGTCCGGAGCGTTTTCACCTCAGACCTTTGCGTTCTGGTTCCTCCTAGTATTACTTCCTCAGAGAGACTTTCAGGCTTTTCCCTGCTTCCCCACCTCCAGTCAGCCTCTGGCCCTTTACTGCTTTATTTTCTCTGCCACACTGTGTTTGCAGTTATTTGATTCATTTATGTATTTATTTGTTTATGGAGGGCAGGGACCTTGTCATTCACTCATTGCCGTGTCGAGGAGGTGATAAAATATTTAACAAGGGGTTAGGCCCAGGCATTGACCGACTGGGAGCTGCCCACAGTGAGTGTTCCTGCGGCTCTGAGTCATAGGGAAGTCCGGGGGGGGGGTGGTGTCCCAGGAAAGAGATGGGGTGTGGCCAGCACGGGAGGGGTGGGTTGCTGCCGGCTGTGGAACTAGGGAACTATTTCAGTATCTGCACACCAGCTTAGAACAGTGCCCGGCACATAGTAGGTGCTTCATAATATCTCTTGAATAAATGAATAATGGAATGACAAAGTAAGAAAGAAGGAAGGAAGGTAACGTCAGAGGAAAACCCTGAAAACGAACTGGGTACAAAGTCTAGTTAACACTCATCACCATAGTTACACTGTTTTCTTCTGATGCGTCCTGACCATTTTAAAGTGCGCGGCGCAGCAGAATTAGGCACGTTCATAATGTGCAGCGACCAGACCTTGCTTCTGACAGTGACATCTCGTGGCAGACGTGCACCTGCAGGGCCCGGGCTGTGCTTGTGGTTTCCTGCTGGGCGGTGAGTTGGAGTCTGTCACAGAAGCTCGGGTGTTTCTGTTCGTTTCGGGCCCCCTTCGTGGGGAAGAGCCTTCTGTTTTGTCTCAGAGCCGTCGTGAGTATCAAGGAGGAAAGTGGAGGACGTCGTGCTCAGTAGGAAATCCACAGGCCCTTCTGGGTGGGGGGCCCCACAGCCAGGGCTGCCCGAGTGGTCGTGGCCAGCCGAGGTCACAGATGGCAGGCACGCTGCAGGGAAGTCCCCCTCAGGAGCGTCTCTGTGTCCCTAAGCTGTGACATTGTGCTCTTGGAGATGGCGGGCTTTGAAATAAGCCAGTCAGGGAAAGACAAGTACCATGAGATTTCACTTATATGTGGAATCTGATGACCGAGATAAACTAACAAACACAGTGGAGACAGACTCATGGATACAGAGAACAGACTGACAACTGTCTGAGGGGAGGGGCTTGGGGACTGGGGGAGAAAGGGGGAGGGATTAAGCAAAGAGTAAAAAGAAAAACTCATAGACACAGACAAGTGATTGCCAGAGGGCAAGGGGATATGTGTGTGTGGGGGGGTGTAGAAGGGAGTAAAGGGGGGATATATGGTGACGGGAGGAGACTTGACTTGGGGGTGAACACACAATACAATATACAGATGATGGATTATAGAATCGTACCCCTGAAACCTGTATCATTTTATTAACCAGTGCCACCCAATAAATTCAATATGGTGTTTCCCTTCTGGGACGACACTCAGTGCAGTTTCAGAGTTAGGATGCTTGCGTCGTCATAACATCCCAGACACTCTCACAGCAGTTTGAAGAAGATGGTTTTAAAAAATTATAAGCCTGGATGAATCAGGTTCTTGCCACACGCTTACGGACCACCTTTCAGCCCACAGAGCTGTGATGAAGAGATCAGGAGGTCAAGGGGAGTTTGGGTCAGGCCACGATGACTGGAGGGTGGGAAATACTAAGTTGGAGGAGCAGTTACATTAAGTGCAGCGGCTTCGCTTTAAAAAATTAAGTCCAGAGTTCCTTAGTCTCGCACTCACAGTTCGTCTGTACACTGCAGGGCCGGGCTGCTTCAAATTGCCACCACAGAACTATAGGCTAAACAGGCGTCGTTTAAAATTACAGGTAAATTTACCAAGAGGAACACTGGTTCAGAATAACCAGGCGTTTGCCTTGACCGTCTGTTAGGATGGTGATGCAGCGGACGCCGTGCCCGCGGGCGCCGCGTGTGGCCGGGAGGAAGGGAGGGGGCGCGGGCGGCCTGGCGGCTTCCGGCCCAGTTCCTTCCTTTATGGCTTGACAGGCAGGCGCCTCTTTCGTGACAGTGGCTGCAAAGGGGCCAGCGGGCTCTTACCCTTGTCGGCTTGTACTTTTGGGTGGCTTTGAAACAGGTCAGGCTCCCTAAAATCATACAGCAGTTTTGAGGTGAAACTCTGTGAATTGGAAAGTTTTATTGGTCTTCTGCAGATGGGGAGAGCGGGGCTGTCTTCTCTTCAGTCCGGCTGGGGGCTGGGAAAATCGGCCGTTTGCTTTCCATTTGCCGAAGGGCTGCTTCTCGTGTTTGACTGAATACATCTTTTCAGGACTTTTTTTTGGTGGTTCTCTTTGGCATCCTGATAACAAGCTTCCTCTGTGCTCTATGGAACTCCGAGATTTACACACACACACACACACACTGCATTCAGTACCATATATTTAAGTGCTGATGCTACATATGTTTAGAGCAGCTTACTCACATATTTTCTGAGTCTTATTAGTGGCCTTGAAAAGACATTTACTGTCCATGTGAAAAAGCGTGTGCCCATTTGCTCTACTGACATACTGACTGGAGGGGAGGTACTCCTCCGCTGGCAGTCGTGAGGTCTGTCCCACGCAGGGATCGGAAGGGGAGGAGATTCCCAGCAGCCACGGGGAAGGGGGCCGACTGCCCGTCTATTACACATATATCGGCTCTGTGTGCAGTACCTCTGTTGGCTGCTTTTAAGTCACGTCCCCCCTTGTTTCAGTTCTGTGTGTGACATCAGTGAACGAAAGTATTTAGGGAACACGGTTACTGCTTTAGAAATGTATAGACATTGCCCAGCCGGCGTGGCTCAGTGGTTGGACATCAGCCCATGAACCAGGAGGTCAGGGTTCGATTCCCAGTCAGGGCACAAGCCCAGGTTTTGAGCTTGATCCCCAGTAGGGGGCGTGCAGGAGGCAACCGATCAATGACTCTCTCATCATTGATGTTTCTCTCTCTCCCTCTCCCTTCCTCTCTCTGAAATCAATAAAAACATTTAAAAAAAATGTATAGACATTGAAGAATGATTAATTCCACTGCATTCCCCAAGGGCCATTCCGTCACGCGGCTCATAGCGAGCCGTTGGGGCTGACGCAGAATCGCTGCAGCGTCCTCCCTGCCACCCCCGACCCATGCACAGCTCCTGCTCCTGCTCCCTCCAGGCAACGCTCTTTGTAAATACACGAGAACAACCAGTTCCTTGTTTTATGTTCATTGTCGGTGTCCTGTTCTTGAGTTGACTCAAAGAATAGCCACCTACACGTTACTAGGAGATTCCAGATCTGAGATTTCATTCCCATGCTGTGTGGCTTCTGTCTTAGAAGTTTGGATAACATCTCACCTACAAACTCCTTCAGTTTGAAAGAGAACAGGACGCTGTTTTTTGTGTTTTTTTGGTCCCTCAGGTACGTGCTCCAGTTACTACAATGAATACAATGGATTGTCTGGTCCACCCCCTGCCCCCGTCCCAGGACACCTTAGGCTGCTGTGAGTGGCCATTGGTCCTGGGGAAGCCAGCTACCCCTTGGTCTCACTGCTCTCCCCCTGGGCTGGGCTCCAGCCTGCCTAACTCCAGAGAGATTTTGACTTTTCTCTCCGTCTCTGTTCCTCCCAGTTTTTTCTCTCTGGTCACATCAAGACAGTCTTTCTCCTCTGACAATTGTCCTGCCCACAAGGCCTCAGATTTGCAATCAGTTCCAAACATAATGCCAACTATTGGGGAAAGCAATGCATTTTGAAGTGGGTTGAGATAGAAATATCAAGCCAAACATCTGAGATAACTCGGGGTTCACTTTAGAGGTGTTATCAGCATGTTCGTTGATTTCCTCATGTTTTTTTTCTAAAATTAAATTTATTGGGGCGACACTGGTTAATAAGATCACACAGGTTTCAGGTGTATATATTGCACCCCGTTTACCCTCTCCCATCCTTCCTCGACCCCCTTGAGATAAGATGATTGAAAAAGAAAACACACATGCTTAATTACTTTATTTTAGCTTTTGAAGTGTTTTCTGATACGTTTTTTGTTAAATACATGATTTTTATGATAATATGAACCATAGGATCATTTTTGGCCTAGCCTAGGAAAGTAATAACAACTATAAGCTTTTATCTTTGGGAAATTATTTCCGGAGATCTAAATATTAGCCTTTACAAATAAGCTTTTGGGATAGAGTCAGTCTGCAAGTTAAGGGCTTTCTGTGGGTGGTCTTAGGTATTAAGAGGACTGGCGCACTGACTCTTGGCCTGTTGCAGTGGCTCTGCCATCTCCAGCCCCACCACGACGAATGAAGTTACTGTCCTTTGCCTTCTGAGCTTGATCAGATTCAGTCCTTGGTTTAAAAGGACAGGCTCTTCTCTCCCCCCCCCCCATTTTTCTTTCTTAATCTGAAAGTTTTCATGCAATAAAACTCATACTATAACCGGCAGTGAGCAGCAGAACTCAGCACGAGGAGTTTTTAGCATGAAACCATGACGTTTGAGAGGATGATATTCTGGAGTGAGTCTGTTTTTGTGTTTTATACGGAGCCTACCTTCTGACGATGAGTGGTAGATGGTACACAGAGCTGTGTTTACCTGTACAGGGCTGTGTTTACCTGTGTTTACCTGTACAGGGCTGTGTTTACCTGTGTTTACCTAGACAGGGCTGTGTTTACCTGTGCATTGTAACACAACAGCCTTAGATTCAGTTTCTGTGAGACCAGGGACTCAGGTTTTCTTGGGACCCAGCATTTCTTCTTGTTCCCTCTATAGGGTCCCTTCAGACTCTGTGCTGAGAACATAGGCTCCTTGTGTCCCTGGTTTGCTTAGGAAAGGGCTGGGCTGGTTCAGGGAGATGCACCCAGCTCAGCAGTGTCTGTGTTGAACACGAGCTCTCTCCAGCCAGGAAAAGCCCAGTGTTACTGAGATATCCCCGGCAAGCCGGTGCATTGGTCCTGGCAGTAGCTGTCAGTTCCAGGCTGATTATGCAAATCCTGGTTCCCATCGACTTAGAAGGGACACATCCGTGGCTAATGTCTGCAGTTCTCCTACATGGCCCATCAGAGAGCTCCCGCCGGCTTCCCTCTAACCAAACCCATGAGAGAGGTGGAGAGAGTATTTATTCTAATTCTCCAATACATAGGATAAAGTCCACTGTACATCGAGTCTCAATACAGAAAGAGGTATCACACGAGAGTATATCAGAGCCAACGTCACCTCAACCAAAACCCATCATTTCCAGACCTTGTTTTTTTTTTTTTTTAATTTTATTTTATTGTTGACAGTATTACAGATGTCCCCCAACTCCCCCCCCCTTAGCCCCATCCCCCAGCCACTGCCCCTCCCAGGCCTTCACCGCACTATTGTCTGTGTCCATGGGTTATGCACATATGCATGTAAGTTGTCTGTGTCCATGGGTTATGCATATATGCATGTAAGTTGTCTGTGTCCATGGGTTATGCATATATGCATGTAAGTTCTTTGGTTAATTTCTTCCTGTCTCCCTCCCCACCCCCAGAGATATGTCAGTCTGTTCCATGCCTCCATGTCTTTAATAAATGGACGAACAAATAGGTCCAGAGACATGCAGACCTTGTTTTTGTAGGGAGGCCAGAGGACTGTTATGTTGTTTTTTTAGGTAGAAACAAGCCCCGGGGACAGATCCCTGGCATCAGGTCCGCCTTAGGCTATAATTAGTGTCGCCTCCTAGGTATTAAGCAGATGCATTGTCTTCCCTGCTGCAGGCCCGGCAGTCTGTGGCTTATAACCGTCTCAAGCCTAAGAACAGGAAGAATGACTGGCCTTGTACGATGTGTTAAAGACTGTTGGAGGCAGGACCCATTCGTTCCTGTTGTGTTGTAATTAATTAGACTGTTTAGAACAAGTGGTTTAAAATAGACCGAATAAAACGTAGGCTGTTTTCAACATTCAGTTGCATTTCTGGTGTGTCATCGGACTTACCTCTCTGATTCATGATGATTGAACACCGACTATTTTTTAAATTTCCGTAGCAATTAGAACAAAAGTAGAATCAGTCGTGCATTTGAGAAATTGTTGCCTTTTTCCCTTTTTTTTTTTAAAAGTTTTAAAGTTGACATTGTTTTCTCAGTCGCCGGTTATAATGGGAGGAAATGATTAAGAAGAAAAGTGTGGCTAAAAATAATAAAATTAAACATTTTGTTTGTGCTTGTGTATGACAATGAAGACTTAAGGCTGGCTCCAGGAAAAGGCGGCCTATCAGTCAAGTGCCCTGACGTTTAAGAAGTCTGAGAACCAAAGTCTTGGGAACCAAGGAAGAGACTTAGAATGAAAGTTTTATGTTTTAAGTCTTTGCCCAGTTTCCCACCTCCCAGTGGTTCTTATAGATGTTCGTTCACCGGCTTCTGTGGTTTATTCTCTGCAGGCAACTGGTCATTGCTTCCCTCCCCGAAAAACAGACCCAGCCTGGTCACCGTGTGCTTTTGTTTATGAGAAGTTCACATGAGGAAACAGGGGCGTAGCATCAGCTCTCTTCTGGTTACACCGACTGTGTTGCAGAGAGATGTGGGCTCCTCGGGGATCTTCTGGGATGTTGACAATGGATTTGATCAAATGGGCCAGTCCCTTGGTTTTGTGGTTGTTGATGCTGAGGCTCCAGAGAGTCGGGTTCACGTCTGTACTTTAATGTGAGAAGGCCGAGCTAAAGGATGGCCCGTGCATTGTGGTTTTGGTCTGTAGCAATCATGGGGATGTTGACAACCTCACGTTGGGATGTTTGTATACACAGCCTGTCGTTAGGGCCAAGGCATCAGAAATGCCAACAGTCGTGGGTCTGGATTCGCATAGACATGGGGTAAAAGGAGGGAAAAAATATTTGGGGACCAGAGTTTATCTCCTTTCTGTGGTCCCTTGCTATAGAAGAGCTATGTGTTAGACACAAGCCTGAGCACTTTGCCTATACCACGAGCTCACTGAATCTCCCCAACCATCAGCCCTAAGAGGCAAGTAGAGTTATCGTCTCCACCGGTACGGAGGCGGGAGCAGAGAATTGACATCATACAGCTCAGTAAGTGAAAGGAAGAGGCGGGACTTGAACCCAGGCACTTGGCCCTGGACCCCAGGTGCCACTGACAGATAGACGGTCTGGCCTAAGAACCATGACACATTTTCTCTCAGAAACATGGAACCTGGTACGTTAACGACCCCGGTGTGCGTGCGCTCAGCAACACCCACATTCATTGGGACACCTGCCGTGTCCCCATCCTCAGGTTGTAGAAGGTCACTGCACTCACCTGCCCCGGGAGTCTTCCTGGAATTTAGACGGCCTCAGCGGGGTTTCACTTTGCACTTATTAATAATTGAGCGCCGGGATAAAAATAAAAACAAAGGCTCATCTTACCGTGGGAGAGCATGGGTCATGCGTGCTCAGTCATGCAGGTAAGAGGAGAGCAGAGCCCGGGGGAGCGTGGTCGGCCGTGTCCACGTGGGCAGTCGCCTCCCTCCTGCGGAAGGATGGCCTGGAGTGAAAGGGAAGCAGTGTCATTGTTCCCGAGGTGATTTTACTCAGCATTTAGAGAGCAACACGGACTTTCCCCAAAGCAGGCAGAGAACCCAGTAGCCCTCCCATGGGTATTGTGCTCACCCTGATAGAAACCTTTCAGCTTTCACCAGGCACCGAATTAGCTCAAGGTGGATCTTCTGTGAAGATCAGGGAGGCCCATGGTACCATCATGGACGTAGAATTGTTCTGCTCCCAGAAGGGAACCCCTCATCCATCCCCCGTGGCATCTGCCCTTGAGCCTTGGACACAGCCCTGGGTCTGCCTCTGTCCCTAAACTCTTACCCGTCCTTAAGCCAAAGGCTGAAAAGGAAATTTGGGCAGCTTGGTTGCTGTCTAAAGAGCAACGGTATCCCCATGACGGTTGTCCCTCGAGGAGAAGAGGTGAGATGCGAATGCGGTGGGTCACTTGGTGGTGTGTCACTCTTGGGCGGAGTTCTTTCTGAACGATGCTGTTTGTCTGCCGCAGGTCATCTATTTGAAGAAGACGCCGGAAGAAGCCTACCGCGCCCTCCTCTCTGGCTCCAGCCCCCCCTACCTTCCGTTCAGGTACAGCGGCTGCTGGTGGGACGTGGGCCGCGGCGCTTGCTGGCCGCTCGCTGCTGTGGAGCCGGGTTACCGTGGTCTGTTTTAGGACTGTGACCGTCATGATGTATGGAGTGAAACGAGATGGCCGTTTTTATTATTTCCTTTCTGCAGAGTTGTTTTATGTTGATGTTGATTTTTTTAGAGAGAGGGAAAGAGAGAAACATCAACCATCTGCCTCCTGCACACCCCCTCCTGGGAACTGAGCCCGAAACCCAGGCGTGAGCCCTGGCTGGGGGTCAGACCCGGCGACCTCTCGGTGCCCCGGACGACATACGCTCAGTCCACTGAGCCACAACGGCTGCGCCCTAACGAAGGGGTTTTTAGGGCTACTGTGAATTTAGATACTGCTGCTCCCCAAGGTCTCCTCACTTAAGGAGCATTTATCTGAGCAGTCTCTGCTGCAAAGCCGTCCTTGTTTTTCCAGAGAGCTCGCAGGTCCTTCGCCTCGAGTTCCCCATCACGTCCTGTCCGTGCCCCAGTCCATGGGCTGCACACGCCGTCAGAGCAGACGAGACCTCGGGTGGTGGCTACTGGTTTGCACGGCTCATTCTCCACCGTGTGGCTGACCCTCCTCTTGGGGGCTGGTCGGGCTCTCATTTGCGTGCCAGGGAAAGGATACCCCGTGCGTGCGTTCATTCACTGCTTCCTCTGTGCCAGTCACTGTGATGGTCTTGCGGACGCAGAGGTGCCTAGGACAGCAGGGTGCCTGCTCCGGGGACTCAGGGTCCGGCTTGGAGGTGTGCAGGCAGGTGGATGATTATAGCACCTTATTAGAGTTAGGAGGTAAGTGCTACGGGAATGCCCTGCAACCAGGGGTTGGAGGAGATGGAAGGGTGAGCCCCGCGCACGCTTTTCACATTAGGATGGAAACTGAAGAACAGACCCGGTGCTGATTCCGGGTGCTGTGACTTTCCATCTGTACGGCCCAGGTCGTCTTTATAGAGGCAGGTCAGGTAGGACACACAGAACATGACGTTTGCAGTGTTGGTGCGTTACTATAACAGAAAGGGTGACCTGGTTGAGTTTTTCTGTTTGGATTTATCTTAATTTTTAAAAAAAAAATTACAGCTTTTTGTTAACGTAGCTAAAAATTATTTCAAGATGACGCAAATTAAAAAAGAGGCGAGGTTGAGGTAGGGGTCCCATCGACATCCAGTGGAATGGAGCTGGTTGGATGTTGGATGTCCTGTTACCAACTGTTAGTTTAGTGGTTGGTTTTTGGGGGGGGGCTTGCGATGTGGAGACACTCTTCCTGGGTGTTGTTTGTTTAATTTTAGCTTGGAGAAGGTTCAGAATTCATAGGTCAAGGTTTCCCAAAGTTCTGTTGGTTCCCATGCTTGGAGTTTAAAAGTCTGGGAAGCTTTAAAAAATGTTTATGCCTGGGTTCCAGTCCCAGAGATTCTGATAGAACTGGTCTGGAGTGAAGCCTGGGTGTTGGGTTTTCTAGAAACTTCCTTCATGATTTCAATATGCCGCCAGAGTTGAGAACTATACTGCTCTATACGATCTACCGTAGGGAACTAATAATAATAAAACTCAGCGATCAAGTGTTTTATCTTCCCGGAGAGCAATATGCAAGTTTTCTCTCTGGGAGAAAACCCTCAGCAGACCTCCCGCAGACCGTCCTTTACGGGCCCGTCAGGGAAATGCACCCGCACTTGTGTTAGGGCGGGTTTGTTGTGTTTGGGGGTGACCCCTAGTGACGTCTCCGTTGCCGAGCTGAGTCCTAGTGTGGCTGACTCTCCGTGGGAAGCCTCTGGGGCGCTGACTCCGGCCCTCTGGGCAAGTGGGGACTTGCAGGTCTCCAACAAAGGCTCGCAGGGGTCAGCCGCTGGGCACCTGGCATCGGGCTGCCTCCTCCCTTCCAAATTGAAGTAAACATGTGCCGGTAGATGTTAGATGTCATTATGAAGTCGACCTGTTTATGTAAGTGTGATTTTTGTCAGTTTATTTAGCAATTAACTTTGTACTTCAGAGGGGAAGAAAGTTCTCCTTAGCACGTTTTTCTCTGGAGTATCAAAAATGTCGAAGCCAAATTTATTTTTCTCGGCTCTTGTTCGTGCAGGCCGGCTGCCCCTCTGCTTCTCTGTGTTGATCTTCGGGGTCATGCCCCCATGGATCGTTTTTTTGTTTGTTTGTTTTTTGGTTTGCAGTTTATTATGGTATAAATAACACTGCAGTAAACATCACTGTGCATACATCACTGCTGGTATTTTTTAAAATTGATCTTTACTGCTGAAAGTATTACAGATGTTCTCCCCCATGAGTCTTTCCTAAACCTTTGCATTGGAGGCTTGGTGTGAGGGGGGGGAGTCTGCGTGGGTTTTGGACAGCGAGCGGAGTGCCAGTTTCCTGACGGTCAAAGATAAGTGCTGACAGGTGGCCTATCTAGTCCAAACTGTTGAGTCCATTCTCAACGGGGACGGGGCGCATTGGCCAACGTGGACCCCCCCGAGAAGCAGACTCTGTCCGATTTCTCTGTATTGAGGTTCTGTTAACAGGGACAACTGTTGGGGTCTCTGGGACCCACTACACACATGTAAGGAGGTGAGTGACTCCTACCCCATCCGTTGCTTCAAAGGTTTGAGCTGTGAACGTTGGCTCAGGCTGCCCGTTTTTTCATTCCTATTTTTATGGTCCCAGATTAGTGTCACTAAACTGTCTGTAGAGGGGCCAGTGCCAACTTTTTTTTTTTTGTAGTCTTCTTGGTACATTCCCAGGAGCCAGCCCCAGTGGGTGAAGGCGGTTTGGAAGGAGACTGCAGTCGCTGACCAGAATGAAAGTCATCGTTCTGTGGAGGGTGCCTGTTCTGTGAAGCTCTCAACTGTTACGTTTATCTTCATAGTGAAGTTAGTGTGATTAAATGGGCGCCACTCAGGTGTTGACAGAAAGGCCTGCAGCTCAGCCCTTGGTCCGTTTTTCTGTTATTGCTGGTTCGAGACTGATTCTCTTCTGCTGGCTTCATGGGACCTATTAAACCGTGACTTAGAAATGAGTTTCACGTATCTCCCTTTCTTAGATGAGCAGCGATCAGCGTATAGCCTTTTGCTCGATCTGAGAAGCAGGTATGTGCCCTGACCGGGAATCGAACCCGCAACCCTTCGGTGTACGGGACCACGCTCCAGCCACTGGAGCCACCCGGCCAGGGCTGCAGTTGCATCTTAATTCATGGCTTAGCAACCGTCAGTTCAGGTTACCTTGGATGCATGTGACATAAAACTCAGTTTTATATTAATTAAATGTTAAAGCTCCTCGAGGTCATTTTCTCCCCGTGGAGCCACGCTGGCCCCTCCCCCTGCTGCCCTTGGATGGACTTTGTCGTCGCAGGTGCCCGACAGCCCGGTCCCTTCCCCCTTTGGGCCAGCAGTGGGGGCTGGGCAGCGAGACAGAGCCTCGAGGTCAAGTTTCTCGCCTTGGACACCTTGGAGCACGGCTACTTTAAAGCTCTGGTGCCAGTTCTTGCTTAACTGACCTGAACTTGATACCTTAGTCTTATGTTGCCTCAAGCAGGTCTGCTAAGTTGCTCTAAAAACTTACAGAAAGGATGAAGCCCTCAATTTTGGGTGCAGGAGGTTCCCGCCCCTCTAGAGAGAACCTGCCGGTGCGTTAGCAGCTCTCGTGGTGGGAGGTCCTTCAGGAGCTGGCTGCCTTCCTTGCATTTTTTGGGGGGGCTGGAAGGGAGGGATGGGAGGGTGCCATTTGAACCATGAAAACAGCTGCTGTGTTCTGTTGACCTGCATCCGTTGTCCTTCCCTTACATTTAAAAACTATGTTTTTATTGATTTAAAATGTTTTCAGAGAGAGGGAGGTAGAAACATCAATGATGAGAGAGTCATTGATCGGTGCCTCCTGCACCCCCCCGACTGGGGATCAAGCCCACAACCCCGGCATGTGCCCTGACCGGGGATCGAACCGGTGACCTCTGGGTGCAGGGGAGGGTGCCCAACCAGCGGAGCCCCACGGCCAGGCCCCCTTACAGTCTTACAGTTGCGTTCACCACATCCACGGTGCTTGCTCCTCAGGACGACGCGTGTCTTACTTAACGGGACAGTCCGGTGCTGTTGGTGACTGTTGATCGCCGTAGTAGTGGTCATCGTGTTTAAGGGCCTCCTGTGCGCTAGGCACCGTCCGAAGGACTTTGTTTCCTAAGTGTAACCTGCCCACGATCCTGTGACTGGGAGCTTCTCTCGGCACCTTCGCTTCACAGGCGAGGAAACCGAGACTCTCAGAGGGAACGCAGCTTGCTCCCGGTCCCCGCAGGGCCGGGATCTGAGTGGAGAGTCTGCCCCCGAGCTCAGGCCTCCCATCGGCTTGCTTATGGGCTCTGCCCACTGGCCAAGGCCGTTTCCGAGCTGCCTGGGCCCGGCCGGGGAGCGAGTGGCCGACTGGTAGCCTCTGACGGTCGCGGGCGGCGACCTCGGCGGCTGGGAAGCCGACGGAGCGCGAGTCCAGCTGACGCCGGTGCTTCACCGTTTCACTGCTGACCCTGTTTTTAATGGCGAGCTTTTCTGTGTGTCCGCAGGGATGCTTCCTTTGGAAACTGCACTTACAATCTCACCATCCTCGACTGTTTGCAGGGAATCAGAAAGGTAACTGCAGCTCTCCTTGCTGAGGTCGACACCGCCCTCTGCAAACGTGAAAAGGGGGTGGTGTCCCTGTCCCCGTGCGCTGTCGGGAGGAGGGGGCGGCTGTTGGCGGGAGGCTCGCCGCGCCTCGAACGGCGATTGGTCTGTAAAATAGAGACTAGGGCATGTCACGGAGGCCCCTGGGGTCTCTCCGCAGCTCCTCACGGTGGAAGGGGTCCCCCTTTCCCACTGAGCTGTGTGTGTTCTGGGCAGACGTCTCCCTTCCGCCTCTGCGGAGCCCGTGACGTCAGCCTCGCTCTCCGGCTGGATCTGGGGTGGGAGCGACGGGCAGTTTCCCAGCCGCTGCCCCCCTCTGCTTTCCAATCGGAGGAGGAACTAGGTGGGGGGTTATTACCTCATTTCTCCAGCTGAGAGCAGCCCCAGGGGTTAGTCGCTGTCAGGGCCGCGGGAGGTGGTGTGAGCGGGGCCGGCTCTGACTCCCGTCCCCACATCGCCGGAGTCCTTTCTAGTGTCACATCGGGGTGCGCGGTCAGCCGGGGCGTGGGGCCCTCAGGTGACACTGAAAGTCAGAGTAGGATGTTTATTTAGACAGGGGTGGGCAAACGTAGGCTTACAGTTGTGAGTCCAAGAAACACGGAGTCTGTTCTTGCACTGTCATTTATTTATTAATTTTTTGGTAGTATTTATTTGTATTACTTTGTCTTCTCCCTATTGTTGTTATTATTACATATCCTTACCGATGATTTACCTTTTAGGGAACGATGGCTGGTAATTTAACCTGCTTTTGCCCACCCGTGTATGAAACGAGGTTAATCTAAAAGATTTGTGAGAACTTTTGGGACATGTTTTAACTATCAATTTGCTAGTACGATGCATTTTGTAGACATAAATAATTTTACACAAAACTAATGTAAATGACCTCGGGAGACGTTTTGTGGGACACGTTTTCACGTTTTTCTGACGGACTCAGAGGGACACGACTAAGGCTGGAAGCGGACCTCTGCGTGGGCTTCACGAAGCCAAGGTCCCAGGCTCTGTCCTTCCGTCGCTGAGCATCGCTTGCGAGCGGGAATCCCAGGACTGGCAGACGCCTTGGTCAATCCGCGGGGGAAAAACTAACCGGATTCTGCTTTTAGGGGTTACAGCATGGATTTTTCGACTTCGAGACGTTCGACGTGGATGAATACGAACACTATGAGGTGGGTACATTTCCATTCTGTGTAGGATATAATCACGTGTTGATTAAATGGTCCCCTCCCCACTCCCTGCTAACAGGCAGGCGTTGCAGATGGAAAGGCTGGTGAATGAAGTCATCCTGGATTTTTCTATAGCTGTCAGTGCCTTTTCTGCTTTGACCGGGAGCCATCATTTTGGTTACAGAAAATGCTGTATCTCTGTATATTCCACCAAATCTGTATCGACAATTACTTTCCACCATTATAAGAAAAATAATGGTATCGTGTGGTTGTGAAATTGTAAGTTACTTTTAGTTTAAAATTCAGGTTCTGTTGAGAGAAAAACTGGACTTGTGCCTGGTAATATTTTTGACGGCTTGCATCTTGTTGGAAATGTGGCTGAATTGGCTTAGTTCAGAGAGTTGGCTGAACTTCTTTCCGGGCACCAGCACAGGGCGTTTGAATAGGGTCGCCCTGCTCAGCCATGTGGGGTTCAGGCAAGGCTGCCTGAGGGTGGGGCCGTGAGGGGTGGTAGCCGGTCAAGGCCACGTCTGGGGTAGAAGGCCCCGGGGAAGACTCAGCTTTATGTTCCTGTGACTCACAGATGCCCATTGTGTCAGTTATTGATAAAGAAAGGTGTCTTTTCCCAAGTAAGGTCTCGGTCCTCTGCCCAGGGGCTGTGGCACTGCGCGTTCTTAGCATTTGCACTGATCAGATGTGTCATTCTGGTCGCTCTGCTCTGAAGGTCGGCTGAGTACTTTCTAGATGATGGTGTCCAGAAGCTTCCTCGAAGAATCTGTCTGAACATTCGCACTTTCCCAACAGCTTTCGCAAGGGATTCTCAGGACACCTGAGAACTGAGAGCAGCTGGCCCTTTGAAATCTAACCATTGGTCAACTCACTTAAAACATGAAAATGGCCCTTTGGCCCCAGGGAAAACCAGTGAAGATTCTGGTTCTCCCCCAAACCGAACCGAACCGAACCGAACCAAACGGGGCTTCCTGCTGTTGACCAGAAGGCTCGCCTTGTTGATGTTGCCATCCCAGATGATGTTGCTGTACACGGATGAACTCCGAGCGTGGAGGAGAGTTGTCCCGTCGGGACAGTGCCCTGCTCCTAGATGGGGAGGGAGAGAAATGCAGAGGAACAGCTCCCGGGCAGCGTAGGTGTTGCCTCATCTCGGCGGCCTCCAGGTGACCCATCAGAGCTGGGCCCCCGCGATTTCGAGGAGCTGCCTCAATACCCTTCGGGGAGATCAGGTGGAACTTGAAGTTCACGTAGAACCTACTTCAAAAGCAGAGAAATTACGTTGACTTGTTTCCTGGAGCTCTTGTCTGTCCGCTCTTCTCTCCCACCCCCCACATTCATTCCTTTATTGAGGAAAAAAATGCTTTCTAGTCCTTTTGTCCGTATGAGCTGCTTCTCAGAACATCAAGCTGTTGTGACTTGGCTGGGTTTTCTTTTTCTCCCTAAACCAGTTATTTGCAGCACGCATCGCGAGATACAGTCGTCTTCGGCCAGGCTTGCCCGCGCTGCCAGTTTAGCTTAATATGTGGGCAGGTTGAGGGTGCCTCCACTGCAGTGAGAGTCGCGGACGGACCAGGTGGCGTAGACGCCACGGCGTGGCCCTTCGCACGCGGCTTGAGAACTACGAGGCTGGCTAGGCTGCCCCTCAGAACGTCACCTGAGGTCACCAGCGGGGGTCCTTGTGGCTGACCACCTGAGGCGTGATGTTCCCCGGTTGGCGTCGCGTCAGGCATTCTAGCCAACTGGGGTGTCATCTGGAGGCTGCTTGGTCTGCCCCCTTGTCCATCGATGACGGAATTAGAAAAATGGGAGTTTCTGCCCTAGGCCTGGCGTCAGGCCGCCTCCAGAGCGCAGGAACGGGCTGGCCCTCACCCGCGGGAGGAACAGAGGAGGGGTGTCTCCCAGGTGACCCCACTCTTCAGGGAACTGTCGGAAGCGCTTCCCTGGAGCTGGCCCGTAGCGTTGATGACACCACTTAAGGGCCGCACACGTCGAAGGAAGCAGATTCCTTCCCAGTCGCCACAGCTGCTGACAGGAGGGGCCCAGCGTTTCCACAAGCGTGACACCCTACAGCCAACAACACGTCAGTGTCATGTTGGTTAGATCTACAAAGGGTCGGGGTCTGTCTCGTCCTAGGAAATTCCCCACGGTCTCTTCTTCCCCTTCAAGTGTCGTTTGGCCGCTGTCCCTTCTTTTACCTCCAGACCCCTTACCGAGAACCTTCTTGGCGCAGCCAGCGGACTGTGGTCTGGCATTCATCTTTGCGACCGTCCCCAAACCGCTGTTGCTAGTCCAAGACTTGCAACACCAAAGGGTTGTGCCCGGTCTTCCTCCTGGCACAACCCTGGACACTCTTAATTCTAGAAACTCACTCCCCCCTCACCTCCCACGGTTCCGCCTCCTCCCGTCCCGGGCCACCTTCCCAGTCTCCTTTCCCGTCTTGTCTCTTCCGTGCCCACCTGCGACGCCACTGCTCTCTGGGCCCTGGGTGTCTGGTTAAATACTCTCTCCATACGCGGGGTGGGGGCGTGGGGGTCGCCTGTTTCCAAGCCTCAGCCACCATGCGTGTGCTGATGGCCGCACATCTTCACGTCTCGAGCCCCGGAGTGGCCCCGGCAGAGGTGCTTGGGATTCCCGCCCCCTGGGGTGGCATCGGCAGGGGCGCCCGTCTGGGCTGGGGCAGCCCCTCCCTGTCCCCGCCCAGCTGTGGCCTGTGGCCGGCAGAGGTGGGGCAGCCCTCCCCTCCTCCCCCCTCCTCCGCACTGACTGTCCAAAGCAAACCCAAACTACGAACCTCGCGCATATTATTAAAAGCCAAACGGCGTGGCAACTGAATTTAAACCAAATAACTGAAATAGTTACTCTGCTTTAAGTGCCAGTCCTTAGGGCACGTGTGCGCTTATGAAATGCGGCTCTGCTGCCAACACTCGCTCATTGTCTAGAAGTTAGGGAGACACAGAGAAGGCACTTTTCCCCCCAGGAGGTTATTTTATCTTATTCACTTAAATATTTTCGATTACAGCTGACGTTCAGTGTAATTTGTATTGGCTTCAGGTGTACAGCAGAGTGGTTTAAAAACTGTTACCCATGTTGTCTTAGAAAAGACACCGGCTCCTCCAGGCACCAGTCCTGTGGCTGTCAACCTCAAGGCCCAGCTTCTCTCTCTCCCTGTCAATTACAACGGTATAAAGGCCGAATGTTTTTCAGCGTTTGGGCTGAAAAATGTATCTGTGGCCCTCACAGCAGCGGCGGGCCTCGGGGCACGGGTGTGGTGTTTAGAAGTTGTAAAAATTCAAGCCCAGAGGTGTTTCCATCGCACCAGGAGGGTCAGCTCTTCCCGGTGGGTCTTGTAGACCGAGAATCCTATAGTAGAGGCAGGAACACCTCACTACATCAGTTTTAAGAATTCAGACTTTTGTGATCCTGGTGTTTTCTCATAGTATGAACATCTGTGGTTTTTCCCCAGAGTGCTGGCAGGTGGTAGGCTTTAGACTGAGAGAAGTGAGCTCAGCCTGTAGTCTCATCCTTGCTGAGCTGTTTGTTTGCAAAACGCGGTCGGGTTGGAAAGTACCTCCAGTTCCTGTCTGAGCCAGGTTTTTCTGAAGTGTGTTTGTATGTTTAGTTAGGAAACCCAAATTGTGTTACCTTAAATATTGCATTATTGATGAATATTGACATTTGTATAATTCACCATGAAAGAAGGCACATTTATTTTGGAAGCTTAAATGAGTAGTCAGTTAACTTTCTTATTTTTTTTTCCACACTTGGATCCAAGACCCAAATCTCTCTGTTTCCTCCATCGCCCTATGCGGGCTACTGATACTATTCATGTTTATCTTTTGGGGTAGGCAGATTTGCAAACATAATCTGTGGGTTCTACGAGCGGATGTATCTCAGTGAGTCCATTGCCGTGTCCGTATGACTGATTCTGAAGAGTTACTGTTTAACCAAAGGGTGTCTATGATCCAGACAGACAGACGTGGCTCAATATATTCGTCCAGACCTGCTTAGTGGCCAAGGGTACAGAAACAGTGGACACAGAAACCCGTTTGCTTCCGCTGTCCATGAAAGAGTTCGTTTTAGCCTTTTGAGGATCAGCGCATACCCTTATTTTTGAATGTTTAAGTACTGTTTTTCGTTTAACACTTACTAGAGAGGGACATTGGACCGTTAGTTGGAGACTTTTATTTAAGCAAGAAAATGTTTATCCTAAGGAGTTGTATATTAGATTCTTTAAAGTTGATGTAGAATCTACGGTTTGAGATTTGACTTGGCGTGTGTGCTCCTAAGACTCGTAGAGTTCTTGGAGACTTTCCTTAGGGCATTGTGGAGATATCATGTGTATCACGGTGAGATTACTGCAGTTCAGACATCCAGGAGGCGTCGTGTGAAGTTTCGTTTGTAACTGTAGAGAGAGATCTGCATTTGAAACGTGAAAACTGTACCAATAAGTTTGGATTATCATGGGAATGGGCAGTATAAGTAATTAGAGGTCCCGAGGTTTCCTTGTTGGCCTTACTCCAGTTTATGGAACAAATACAGGCTCCTACCGTGGAGTTCAGATGGTATTTGATTCCCCCTGCCAAGGTCTGCTCCGTCTGGTGAGGAGAGGGCCTTCTGCATGGCGGCCCTGGCCCGGTAGGGAGAAGACGCCCTTTCCTGCCCGCAGCACCGGTGCCGTGAGCGACGTGGGGGCCCCCGCGCTGTGACTGGCGGTGGGGTCGGCATCGCACAAATGTGTCTCGGTCTCCTGCACCATCTCCAGTGCCCCCAGCCCTGCCCCAGTGGTCCGTAGGTTCAGAGGCAAATGGGGAAGGAGAGGAAAGTGAGGAGAGGGTGGGGCCGTGGGGGGATGCTTGGCCCCTGCCCTGGTCTTCAGGCCTTTCCCAAGATCCCTTAGCTGGTGTAGACCAAAGGCTGGCACCTGGGGGATCCACGGCAGCCCACAGGTGTGTTTCGTTTGGTGGTGTAGTATCTAGAGACGACACTTAACATGGCAAATTTCAAATGCAGAGACATTTCGTATGAAAATCCGATCAGGAGGTGGGCCACACTCAAGTCGGCTTCCCTGCGAGAGGGCTCATGAGCCAGAGCTGAGGAGCCCCCGCCCTTACTTCCCTTGCCTGAGCCTTGGAGCTGTCGGGTTTGCGGCCACAGCAGGGGACTTTGGCTGACTCTAGGTGGTGGTATAACCTTGAGGGTTGGACAAGGGTCTGTCCCTTGCTCCTGCCTCCGGTCAGTCTAGTACTCACAGCGTGAAAGCAGCTTTATCTGTAAAGTTTCCTAAGTCGTACAAGAATTATAAAATATTTTTCTTCTTTTTTTTCCCCTCACAAAATTCTTGCCAGCGAGTTGAAAATGGTGATTTCAACTGGATCGTTCCGGGAAAATTCTTAGCATTTAGTGGACCACATCCAAAAAGCAAAATTGAAAACGGTAGGTTTTTCTTTACCGCCCAAAAATGTGTTTCAGCTCACTTTTAATTTCTTAATTTCCTCAGGTAAGCCTTTCCTTTGGTGAGGTTCTCCAAAGGGTGTTCAGAGTTTAAAGGCGGGATATAGGAGTAATCCGAGTGTTCGGTATCATGCTTTAGTAGGTGGGGGCATGGTCGCTGCTTCATAACCAGCGATCGTTAGGTCGTCTCCGGAAGGATGCTCACTTCCCCTGCCCCAGCCGCCCCAGGGGAACCCGAGAGCAAGCTGGTCAGACCGTAAGAAGATTCCTGAATTCGCCCAGCCGTTCTGGACTGGGGGGCCTGGTCGGTGGAGCGGCTGTTCGCCAGTTTCCTGATGCCAGGGCACCACCTGGCGGCCGGACGGAGAAGGGCGGGGCGAAGGCTCCGGCAGCCAAGCCTGCGGCGCTAAACCCAGTGCCCGGGGCGTGGGTAACACCCACAAACAGCTGTTCCAAGGTCGTAGGGTATTGTTTTTGGTTATCACTCATTTGAAACACGTTAGAGGATTTTTAAGCGACCTGCTTACCAACTCTAGGAAGTGCAGCTCTTAGATGACCCCTTTTTAGAGACCCAACAGTTAGCAGCAACTTGGATCTGACCTGAAATGAGCCCCAAGCCCAGGCCCTGGAATTCAACTCCAGGGTTCACACGCCACCTCCCTCTCTTACCAGGGGTGTGCATGTTCCCTTTTCCAGCATCAGCAATTGGGTCATTGCAAGATTGAGATAATCCCCCCAAAGCACTTCGTTTAGTGCCTGGTGCATAGCAAGTGCTCAGTAAACGTTAGATACAATTATTATTATTGTTAATTATTTCAGTGTTCTATTGCCATATTTGGTTAACCATCCAATGTCCTTTTCTCAAAAGAACAATAATTTGGGCCAATAAACCAACTAGGAACACAGACTTGGTTTTCCCAAGTTGAAAAGCATTTGCTTTTCTCTAAATGCCTGTGTATAAGTCACCGCTTCTACCTAGAAGATGGTAAACAGGCTCTATTACCTGTTTGCTCAAAAGCGGAGATTGTGTATGTGTCTGGGCTGTGGGGTAGTCGGGCCAGGCATTTAAACTCTGCCTGCGTCCGCGGGGTGACCTCGGCCAGGTGTACCGTGGGGCCGTGGGGGCAGAAGAACCAACTCAAAAGGCACTGATTGGAATTACGCTGGGGAGTCACAGGCTGGGGGGTTGCGGGGAGGCTGGCGAATGAGGCTTAGGAGACAAACAGGACCCTGGGGAGATGACTGCGGGTGTGGGTGTCCCCGGTCCCGCGCTGGGCTGACCGAAGCTCTTCTACCCCCACCCCCCACCAGGTTACCCTCTCCATGCCCCCGAAGCCTATTTCCCTTACTTCAAGAAGCACAACGTGACGGCCATCGTGAGGCTGAACAAGAAGATCTACGAGGCCAAGCGCTTCACGGACGCGGGCTTCGAGCACTACGACCTGTTCTTCATCGACGGCAGCACACCCAGCGACAACATCGTGCGCAGGTTCCTGAACATCTGCGAGAACACGGAGGGGGCGATCGCCGTGCACTGCAAAGGTGTGTGCGGGCCCGGCTCAGAAAGGGGAGGAGCCCGAGGCCAGCAAGTCCGTCCAACAGAGCCACCTAGTGTCGTAGCAAAAAAAAAAAAAATTCATATATATTTTTTGTTTCAAAAAAGTGGAACACAAACCTATTGAAATAATCCCTTCCTGGAATAGTGTGGCTGAGATGTGGATGACAGGTGGGGGGGGGCCTCCCCCAGGTCCCCTCCCTCCCCCCAGGCCCCTCATGAGGGGGAGGGACAGTGTCTACAGGCCCACAGGGCACCTTTAAGTGGGTACACTGGTCAAGAGGCAAGGGGTGGTTGGTTCCCCTTCTCTTTCCCTTCTAGAAGCAGCCATCTCCTCCGCCCATCTGATAGTTAATGCTCTATTTCATGACCAGCTGTCCGGGCCCATTGCACCCTCTGCCCCTCCCTTTCCCTGCTAGTCTTTTGCATCATGGACCAGAGTGTCTTCCCTGCCCATGGCCGGGGGGTGGCAAGCCTACTGGTCACTAACTAGCTCTTTGCAAGGTCTGCAAGACTTGGTTATGGACACGAATCTCTGGTCTCCGGGGGTGGGTACTTCAGGGCAGGGGTCCTTCCGATTACAGGAGGCATAAGGTTGCCAGATTTAACAAAATAAAAGTGCAGGCCGCCCCGTTAAATTTCAGTTTCAGATAAACGAGTGCTTTTTCAGTATGTCCCGAACTTGGCGTGGAGCATCCGTGCCGCATTTTCTCCGGCAGCCTTTTCTCAGCTGCTCAGCAAACAGGAAAGAACATATTTATTTGCTCTGAGCCTCAAATGCCACTGTAGACTGTCCAGCACGGTGGAGGTATTTTATTGGGGTCTCTGATTGCAGTGAGAGGAGGAATCCCCTGGCCCGCCGGGGGTGAGCCCCTAGCTCCCCACGCGCACCTTCTCGGGGCCACTGGGTGGTGCTGTGCCGCGTCTGCCGGGCGTTAGGCTGATTGTCTGGTAGGTGCTGTGCCTGCTGCTGCTGTAACTGCCTGATTCCGACGAGCTCCGCGTCGGTTCTGACAGTAATTAAAACACCACTCTGTAGGCCCCTGTTTCTGTGTTTCGATGCGAGTGGGTGGAGGTACCGGCTGAACACGTGAGCGCCGTGGGAAGCTGCGCCCTGCCGGGGCGGGGAGATGGAGACCAGCGGCACGTGGCCCGATTTCGATGGGGACCCTGGGGTCATGCTCGTCCACGCGGACACTACCCCCTCCCCGTTCCTTAGCCAGAAGGGGCCCCTGCGGCGGGTCTCCCTACCTCTGAGGAAGGCGTCCTTCTGTCTCTCCCGGGGGCCGCTGCTTCCCGTGGGAGTGGGTCACGTGGGGGTGGGGGGTGGGGGTGTGGGCCGGGGCGGGCGCGCCCCAGGTGTGGCCCATTTGACCTGACTCCGCCAGGCCGGCTCCTTTTGGTAAAGATTGCCCTGGCCGGGAGCTCGGCCGGGTAGAGCGCAGTCCCGATAGGTCAGGGCCGGGGGTTTGATCTCTTAGGGCTCGTGCAAGAAGCAACCAGGGACGGCGTCAGCAAGTGGGACAACAGATTGATGTTTCTCTCCCTCCTTCTCTGTTGCTCTTTCAAATAAAATAATAATAAAAGATTGCCAAGAAAAAGGCTGCATTTCACAATTTCACATATTTCAAGTATCCGTGGAACCCGAGAGCAGATTCTGCAACAAGCAGCCACTGGTGTTCAGGAGGAGATGCTCACGTGCTCTCTTTCAAAGTCGGTTTTTGTGTCCTGAAAAATCAGTGTTTTTCCCGGGATGAGTTTGGCCTGATTTCTGAGGCGGTTGGTTTTGTGGGTATCGCGTCACGTATTCTGTCTGTGTGTCCTGTCCCGTATTGACACGTCCAGGGGAGGAGAAATGCGAAGCTTCCATTAGAACCAGCCTCTCTCTCGATAGCCTAACAAACAGTGTGGAAATCAGCTTTCTCGTGTTCCACGGTCTCGTTACAGGTGTTCTCTGTAGCGCATCCTTGATCTGTGACGTTGGCATTTTAAGGAATACGTACAGAGGGTTCCCCAAAAATGTATACACACTTTGAATAATTATTAAACTTAATGGGTTAAATCGTAAAAGAAACATCAGTTGAGCTATCAGCTTTTAGTAGTGGATACATTTTTGGAGGGACATCCTGTGTTTATTTTATAGTGCAGAGTTGTTCCTTACACCTTTATTTAAAACCAGAGCCTTTTTTTTAGCGTTAAAATAATTTGTTGCAGTTTTGGTACGTTTAGTGCATTCTAGTCTCACGTCTCAGCTACAGGACGGCTGTGCAGCTGGTCTGCAGGTGGTTCTCGGTGGTGGTTCTGCGCCTCAGCTGTCATTTTGCTGTGGTCGTGGGAGGCGGCGACCACCGCGTGCTCACTCCGCCGCCTTGACCGACGTCCTAAAGCCGGCAGCTTGGGCACGAGGCCCGTCCTGTGTGGGAAGGCCACCCCCACCTGCGGCGAAATCTCGAGAGCGTTTCGTGTCTCCCACTTGGACACACCCGCACGAGCCTTTTATGAGGATTACCCCTTCGGTTTAATTACGGCTCTGCGGCTTTCCACGGCGGCGTTATCTGCTGTAGGCCCGTTCGTTATTGTGACATCTGCCCTAATTAAGTCGGCTTAGTTTTCTGGGAACGAGCGCGGCCTCGAGCATGGCGACTGAGCGACAGGGAGGCGGCAGCGAGGACCTTCTGCGTGGACGAGCTTTGGCGGCTGGGCCCGAGCCTCGCGTGAAGTGCTCTGTGGGGACAAACCGGAGGCGCGTTTCCGGGGAAGGTGGGACGTTTTATGACGAGTCGGTGCCTCCAGTTTGCCTTCTGGTTGATAAGAGAGAGACGGTGACTTCTCGAAATTTTCTGGCCCAAACCGTCATTTGAAAAACGGCCACACTGGTGTTCCGATGTGCGGCTGTCGAGGCTCTGCAGGGATTTCGGGGAACGCCGGGGCCTGCGAGGGGTCGGCCTTGAACTTGGTGTAGATAGACGCCTTCCCGCCCTCGCCTCGCGGTGCCGGGGAGCCCTTTCGTTCTGGATGCTTTAACAAACCTGTTCAAGTTTCTACAGAAACTCAGCGAGACGCCCCTATTCTGTTCAGTCGTGGTAAGAGCGCAAAGTGCCTTCTTTTTATAGATTAAATTATAGGCTCCTTTTGAAACGCAAAGCAACCTGAGTTTCACAGAAATTTGAACATTTCCTGCACCACCTTTTTGGGGGCAGGGGGTTGTGAGTGTGACAAGCAGCCTGAGAGGGAACTCGGCGGCCCCCTGTCCCCGCACAGGGAGGGGAGCCTGGGAGGCACTGTGGTCCCCACAAAGGCCAGCTGAGGGGCTCCAGGCGCTATCTGGGCCCTGGTCCTGCTCCAGGCTGTACTGTGTCCTGTCAACGTGATCACCTGGGTCTTGTCAGACCTCTGCACAAACAAAGACGAATTTCCCTTAACTCTCATATTAGTAGAAGAGCCCCGATGAAGCCATAATTAAATTTGAGTTGTCTCCGCAGGTTGGTGTGAGATCGGGGCAAAAAGGTGCTTCAGGTGAAACTAGGCCTCCCCACCCCGTCTGATAAAACAGCGTGAACAGAATTTTTAAGCAGGATGTGTCTGCATGTGCGGTGTCATGCATGTCCGGTCTGTCCCCTCTCTCGCAGCTGGTCTGGGCAGGACTGGGACGCTGATCGCCTGCTACGTCATGAAGCACTACAGGTTCACGCACGCGGAGATCATCTCCTGGATCAGAATATGCCGGCCCGGCTCCATCATAGGGCCCCAGCAGCACTTCCTGGAAGAGTAAGTCTGTCGTCCCCACGATCGAGTTCCATCTGGGTTCCTGGTCACCCGTGCCTCAGTTTCCCCAGGTGGTATCAGCCCGTGGTGACGAAATGGCTGCATCATGAGAGAAGTCCGTGCCCCCGATGGAGCCTTGTGGATGGGACGGCTCCGGGCTTCTTGGACCGTTTATCGCCCTTGGATCGGGGAGGCTGGGAAGGAGCCACAGAGCCACTTCTGCCCGCCTGTCCCTGTCTCCTCTGTGTGTGATCTGGCCACAGTCTTACTTGTCCCACTGGCCCTGGCACTCTTCTCTTTTGCTTGTGTGCTGACCTGGATCCGGAGCATGATCCGTTCAAACTTTCATCCACTAGAACGGGACCGGGAGTGGGTCCCAAGGGGACTTGCAATTCACAGAGATGTTTTACTTACAGGGCCTATGTCTTTATTATTTTTTAAGGGAAGTTCTCTATTGATAGTTTTTTGTTTTTTTTTAAAGAATAGTTTATTGATTTTTAGAGAGAGAGGAAAGGGAGAGGGAGAGAGAAAAACATCGATGTGAGAGCAAAACGTCCATCGGCTGCCTCCTACCCGCCCCCTGCTGGGGATCGAGCCCACAACCCCCGGGCACGTGCCCTGACCGGGAATCGAACCAGCAACCCGCTGGAGCGCCGGACGACGCCCAACCAACCGAGCCGCACCCGCCAGGGCTACTGTCTTGATTTTTAAGTTTCCTGCCGAGACGGGGAGAACACACATCAGGCCTCCATTCGGACCCTGCACGGAGCTGTGTCTTCGCAGAGTAGAGCTTCCATTTTGAGTGAAATTCCCTTTAAGGAAGTAACCGTTTTTTCGGTTAAACTTTTTTATTTCTAAATCCGTGATCAGAAATTTTGCCCTTGTTTTCATCAGCGTCCGCTCGATCCATTGGGTATTTGTCAGCATCTGAATTAGATGCAGTTTCTGAGTCAGTAGGTTGGGTGGGGCCTGAGAGTCCGTGTTTCTAATAAGCTCCCAGGTGAGGCTGGTGGCCCACCACCCACACGATGGGACAAGGCTCTGAGCTCACTCTTCTCTGTATGTGTCGACCTAATGTGACGTCCAGTGTGGTGCTTAGAGCATTTGGTAAATTTCACAATTGAATTGAGTGACATCGGAAATTAATAGTTTCAACTAGTGCTTTTTATTTCAGGAAATTACCAAAAATAAGATGAAGAAAACCTGTTCAAGAGATGGAAAAATGGTTGGAAATGTCTTAACAGTAATAGCTTGAGTTTTTAATTATAATTGGTCCCTCCTGTTTCCTTTTATAATGTTTTTATTTTTAAATATATGCGTTAGGTCAAGGAAAGTGCGTTCAGTTTTTTAGAATAATCTATTTAAAAGATTTAAGAATTTGCTATTCCTAATACAGCAAAAGTTAAAATCTGAACTATAAGAAACAAAAGAATTTAAAACAATACCTGACAATCTTGTGGTTTATTAGAATTAACCAGCGCATGGCGTAGGTTTGAGTTGGAACTGTGTCTGACTCTCACATTTTTGCGGAAATACTCAATTATTAAAAAATTGGGAATTGCTTCCTGACATTTACTCTTGTATCATTGGATCCACTTGACAGTCCGTTGGCATGGAATCTATGGGCTAAGCAAGAATAAAATCCCAATATGGCTTCGGGTGTGAAGAATAAAGAATATGGAAGAATTTTCGGCAATGGTGGCATCAGAAATTCATCGTGAAAGACTCATGCCAGTTACTGTAGAAGATGGACTGGTTTTTGTTTCCTTTCCTGTGGGAAAGGGTTAGGGGTGAAATAATGCGTTAGGTTTAGTTGTGAAGTGTGTGTTTCGGCTTGATGGCAGTGACCCGTGGGGCTCAGATTGAGGGGTGCTACATCTAAATTAGATTCAGCTGGTTGAATCTTCCGGGAATTTCCTAAATCACTTCTTTCCCTTCTAGCTACATTTTCTTGTGTGTTTCAAGAAGTTCTTGAAATTCTATAAATTCTTTCTAACCGTCTTCCTATTAAATCTTCCATCTGTACCAAGTACGAGTAGCTCTCCTTGAACATCTGACTCCTTCCACCTGCTGAGACGTGGGTACTGCCTTCTGGTCTGTCCTCCCTTGATATCGTTTCATTAGCCCAATTCTTTAATCCAGGAACTACCTCTGTTTCCGCAGCTGCCGGGGGGATGCACTAGGAGACATATGGGCAGGTTGGTGGTCAAGCCACACAACAGTAGGTGTGAGCTAGAAAGTGGGCCGGCTTCTGTGTGAAATGCCCAGTGGTGGCCTTGGGTGGACACTGGGACAGGGTTGGGTCCAGAGTGGAAGGCTGATGAAGGTAGGGAGTTAGGATGACCTGGAGCTAGGATTAGGCCGGACTCGGGAAGTGGGGGAGAAGAGGTCAGTCAGCTCCACGCAGAAGCAGCTGCACCGTGGACCACGTGTTCTCAGTTCAAAAACCAGAAACATCTGTACCAAGGCCGCCGACTTGACTTTCTGTGTTGATAAGACATCGTACTTCTGAGATGATGGTCATTTACTCTAAAGGTTGTCTTCTCTCCTTTTTACAGAAAACAAGCATCGTTATGGGTCCAAGGGGACATTTTCCGATCCAAACTGAAAAGCAGGCCATCCAGTGACGGGAGTATCAATACAATTCTTTCCAGCTTGGATGACATGTCTATCGGCGGAAGCTTATGTAAAATACAAAACGTGGAGCGATTTGGAGAGGTGAGTTTTCCCCAGGGAGGTGTCCGTGTCCCCCCGAGACGCCCGTCCTGCGTCTAGGCACACGGAACGTCGCCCTGATCCTTCCCCGCGGGGCCGAGAGGACCAGGCCCTTAGGTGCGGAGCCGCCCCCTCGAGAGCAGGCGCCCGAGTGGAGAGCTGAGCTCTGTGACGGGAGGTGCTCGGTTACGTAAGGCACAGTCAGAGGAGGCTGCTCCCGCTCGGAGAATAGCTGCAAAAAGGAAATTAAAGAGGCAGACTCTTTATTTGAAAATGGAAATAGATGTTGAGAAGAGATTTTAATGGGACAGTTGAAATAATTCACACCAGGAGTGGGTCATTGAAAGCCTCAGGTCTCCGAGGCCCGTTTTTCAGCACGTTTCTCTCCGCTGCCGCTGGGTCCAGCGAGGCTGTTGGGCGGGGGTGACGGTGCACAGGGGCGCCGCAGAGGCCGTTGGTCGGGGTGACGGTGCAGAGTCACTGGGGAAGTCACCCGGGCAGTGGTGTGGAAGGAGGCGTCTGTGCAGCAGGGAGCTGGTGATGAGGGTGTGGGCCAGGGGACAGAGGCCTGGGCAGTGGCAGTGAGGAGGGAGAGGAGACGGCCTTGGGGGCTCTGCCAAATCCAAACTTTTGGTCGATCAGAAGCAACTTATGAAAATGACACTGTCGCCTTTCCTCGACGTTCACGTCTCATAGATGCGCATCGGAGAGCTGGAAAGAATTCTAGAGACGACCCTGCTAAAAGCTCCATTCATCTCTCTCTTCCAATCCTTCCACTTCTGTTTTTACTCATTTCTATTTCAGGCTCTCCTTTCCTGTCATTTCCCTACGACGGCTCGTCCCTCTTTGTCCCCAGGTGCTGCGTTTTAGCTAAGGGGTCTTTTTCGAGGCCCACACCGCTGCCTCCCCAGAGTCGCTCACTCCCCGTTTTAGTAACGTGGTCAGCAGTTACTTCATCCAGCCGAAATCTCCGGGCACCATGCCTTGGTTATATTTCGGCTTTCATCTTGTCTGTGTGGACAGCAAGACTGCAGGAATAAAATGCATCTTCGTGCTTTGCTCTGTTGTTTGTTCTCTGTGAGACCGTCATCTGTGAATAGTCACGTGGCCGTGGGACGCTGAGCTGGCGGTCCTGGCCGGCAGGACCCTTCCTGTGACCTTGGCCGTGACCTTGGCCGGCTTTCCTTATTACAGTCAATACTCAGCTCGGGCTGCCTCCTCTAGGAAGCTTTCACTGTCATTTCTGCCTCTGTCCTACCAGCTGTGTGTCTTTTTTCAATTCATGGCTGCAGTGGTGAGGGGTGGGCTTGCCCAGGACACGCCTCTGGAGCCCCAGGTGTACCCCTGCACCCCAACACAGGTGGCAGGGAACAGGAGGTATTTCAGCCCGGGAATGGCCGTCAGAAAGGCCTGGCGCGTGACGAGGGAAGTTCTTTGTGGGTCCCCTCATCGGACGAGAGTTTGAGCTGTAAAGAGAGAGGGGAGCTGTCGGGCTGGAAGGGACCTTAGCAAACGCGAGCCTTTCGATTTGTGTCAGGCGAGGACCCGGGCAGACTGCAGTCGTTACTGGTGCGGGGTGAGTGTGCCGTGGCATCGCTTTTAGATGAGACCCTGCACCCGAGGACGAGAAATCTGATTTTAAATCATAGCTCCGTCGCGAGGCGTTCGGGAGCTCGGGCAATAGTCTTGACTCCGTGAGCAGTTCCTTGTTGCTCGATGAAGGGGCGCAGTTCTCCCCCACTCCCCCCGGGGCGTGAGAACCCAGCGCCAGCTGGCCTGGGGAAAGACCGGGCGGGACTTACGTAGTTTTCAGACGGAAAGACAGACTTATTTCGGCAGGAGATCCACCTTCCCCCTCTAGTAAGCTTTAACTCCTTTTGGGAAGGTCTTGAATGCTTTTACTAGCATTAAAATGATGCGAATAATTGACTGTAGATATTCTAAGTTGTTTGTTTTATAAACAAGTTATGGAATTTGCTCTGATGGGCCCTGGAAGTTGCTGGAAATATCCGTGGTCCAGTCTGTGTCTAGGCTAGATTCCAAAGCCTGGTTTTGTCTGCAGGAGAGTCTCTTTGGTGGTGGTTCTCGTTGCAGCTAATAGCTCTTTTTAAGTCCTACCACATCCATACCCATGTGTCTTTGATTTGGAATCGGACCAGTACATTTCATTGGTGAATAGTCGAGCATCTTCTTAAAAAAATTAAAAATACTTTAATTACAGTTGACGTGCAGTATATTAGCTTCAGGTGTGCAACCTAGTGATTAGACGTTTATGTAACTGATGACATGATCACCCACCTGACACCATACCTCGTTATTACAGCGCCTTTTTAAAGTTTTTACATTGCATTTTTGGGGTGACATTAGTGAATAAAATTATATTAGTTTCGGGTATACGATTCTACAACACCTCGTCTGTAACAGTGTCATTGACTGTATCCCCTCTGTGTCAACAGTGCTGAATTCCTAGTGTGTTAAAGTGACTTAAGATAATCTATATAAAATATGCCTATGTACAGAGATCACCTGTCATCTAGCAAGAAAGCTACCTAAAGCCAAACCGCTCCTAATGACGTTTCTGTGGAACACGCACTTTTTCCCCAGAACAATTTAGAAGACGATGAAGAATTGGAGATAAAAAGCAGCGTAACCCAGGGAGACAAACTCCGTGCCTTAAAGAGCCAGCGACAGCCGCGCTCCTCTCCGCCCTGTGCATTTAGGTAGAGTGATCTGAAACATTTAAATCCATGTTGTGATTCTGTGTGCGGACAGAACGCGTAACCCTCTCTTTTGAATATTACTGTACAAGTACTGGTTCCCCTCTCGTCTTTTTGGTTTATTACTATTTTGTGGTGTTTCTTATTTTAGCACCATGGGGAGGGGGCGATAAATTTTAGAAGCTTAGTGAAGGCAACTTCTGCATCTCAGGCTTGAAAATCCCGCCTTAAACTGCGGAGCGATCAGTTGTCCCCGGGACCCTGTTCCACGCTCCTCCCACGGGGGCTTCCTGGGCAGACCTCACAGGGGCACCGAGGCTTGTGTGTGAACCTTGGGCGTGCAGAGCAGCACTGCACACGGCGCCCGGCTGTCCCTCCCTCCCGAGCCTGACCTTCTGCTTTTGAGAACTGAATAAGCAGTTCTTACCGTGCCTGCGATGCTATAAACCGTCTTGATTTTGCCTGAACCTACGCAGCAGAGTCAGTTGACAGGACTTGCCCCCTGACTGCAACATGTGAAACCTGCTGATAGTTCACATTAGATGAAAAAAGGGCTTCAGGATCCACGTAGGTGCAAACATCTGAATATCATCAATATTCCTGATTGTGATGTTCGGGTAGCAAGTCCACAGAGGGACATGATGGGAAAGGACTACTTTTCTCTGACTTTTTTAAACAAAGTTTCAGAGAGAGGAAGGGAGAGGGAGAGTCATGGATCGGCTGCCTCCTGCCCGCCCCCGACTGGGGATCCAGCCCACAACCCGGGCCTGTGCCCTGACCGGGAGCCGAACCTGTGACCTCCTGGTCCATGGGTCAGTGCTCAACCTCTGAGCCACACCGGCCGGGTTCTCTGACTTCTGAGTGAGAGACACGCGGCAGGAAGAGTGTTCTGCCAGGTGCGTGTCATTCCCCACACCTGGGCCGCGGGGGTGGAGAGGCCCCGTCGCCCCCCGGTGGAGGGAGTTAGCGGGGAGCTGGTGTCTGTCTCCTTATGCAGGTTGTCTGAGGCAGTGGAGGGCTCTCGAGATTCCTTTTTTTATTAATCCTTACCGGAGGATGTTTTTTATTGATTTGAAGAGAGAGAGGAAGAGAGAAACAAAAACAACGTGAGAAATACTGATCGGTTGCCTCCCTTATGCACCCCGGCCGGGCATCCCACCCACAGCCTCGGCTTATGTGCTGAGCGGGGATCGAACCCGCCGCCTTTCGGTGTCCTGGACGATGCTCCTGGACGACACTCCAGCCTCCTGAGCCACCCGGCCAGGGCTCAAGATTAAATTTCTTTTATTTGCCATTTTTCCCCTTGAAACTTAAGAAATGGCTTTATATTAACATTCATTTCAAACATTTGATTCTTAAGACGTTGTAAGGACAGGATAAGTTGGAACCTAACTTGGCAAATAAACAGGGAAAATAAATGAGAGAATTTCACCGCACATTTTAGAAGCCTTGCTCCGGTAGGATTTTTGTTTTTTTTTCTCCTTTTAGTCTCAGAAATTTTCTCCTATTTTTGGAGCTGAGTTTTTCTTAACGACGTCGCGGTACAATCGTCCAATGCTTTATACCCTGAGTGGATGCAGTACCGCCTTCTGATTAAAAAGCAATTTGCTACGAATGGAGTTCAGAAGGAAACAAAATGACCGCAGCAGACGTCCTGCTGGCGCCGGGGTTGGTTTTATGAAGCGAACGGATACTGATACTCGTGTGCAAGGGTCTCCCTTTGGCCAAGTTAATACTCTTACTGCTCGGACCCCAAACGCAGCTCCCTTGGTCTTGGCTGGAATGTGGGAGCCTGGCGACGCCTGAGCGCTTGTTTCTGATTTTTGTAGGTTGGACAATATTACAGGGCACCCGAGGCCAGTGTCCCAGCCTTTCAGGTACGGTGACCGCAGTTCTGTTTCTTGTAGCTCGTAGACAACGCTTCCTTTTACACGCACCCCGGCCCTCAGGCCAAGAATGAGCCGCGCACAGCGTTTCGCTTTCTAGTTTTTAAATATGTTACTGATTTCAGAGAGAGGAAGGGAGAAGGGGGGACAGAAACGTAGTCTGGCCGCCTCCTGCTCACCCCCAACTGGGGATCGAACCAGCAGCCCGGGCATGTGCCCCGACCGGACACCTCCTGGTTCATAGGCCGACACTCAACCACTGAGCCACACTGGCTGGGCCTGTTTCCCTTTTTAAATTCCTTCCTTTCTGTTCCAGTGGGTTTTATTTTTCATGCTCCCAGGAAAAGGGGTTCTGTGTTCCTGAGCTGCCCCCGGGCTGGGTGGCTGCCACCGCCACCTGTTTCCCTGCACGTGGGGGTCACTGATAAATGACATTGGCTGTCACAGCCCTTTCAGTCTCCTGCTAGATTTTGCCTTCGGCTGATAACATTTCCATTATCCCTCCTTACTATTTAGGCACGCATTCGTTGCTTTCCCATATGTCCTAGTTGCTTTTCCTTCCCTACCCTCCAGTCGGAGAGGACACACTAGTATTTTTCTCTGGGGAAATGTCCCCTGCACGCTCCCTGGTCGTGTCCAGCCACCCGTGGGGGGCTTGGCGAGAGCAGGAGAGAGTTTGACCCCAACCGTGGTGCACTTACTTCTTACGGGGAGCCCAGGTTTAGGTTGGTTGGCGGGGGCAGTCCTGAGGGGCCCCGACACCCTGGAATTCTTGTCTTAGGGTCAAGGCGGGGCTGCCGTTGGGAGGGAGGGCGGTGAAGGACAGTCTCCTTGTGAATGTGCCTTCCTGCCGCAGATGGGAGAGCAGGAGGGTTTGTCCAGGACACGGCGGAGCTGCTGTTGAACTGGGCTGGGGCCCGGCTGTCGGATTTGAGTCCAGTTCCCCCCTTTTTGTTCACTCAGCCAACATTTACCGAACATCTGCTCGGAGTCTGGCCCCTGGGCTGAGGCCTCGCTGCCTCGTGGCTGAGCCGAGTGAACATCTGTGAGGCTCTCAGAAGGGCACCTGGCACAGGCCCACTGTCCCCTGCCGCGGTCACCGTTGCCGGGACCTGCCGGGACCTCTTTAGTGCTCACCCGTTTAGCTCGTCCTAGTCGACTGCTCACTGTCGAGATGACACAGCTTCCGTCGGGTGACGCTTTGCCCGTTTTTCCCCCACAGACTGGCTACCTCCCCACAAGGGTCGTCGTCATCTCTGAAGATCTCCAAAGTGGCTCTGTCCCCCTCGGCGACGGCCAAGAGGATCAACAGGGGCCCCTTGCCCTCGGGCACCAGTATAAGAAGGTAAATTTTCTCACCCTCGCCCGAGGTCCTGGCGGGAGGTGAGGGGCGTCCGCGGCAGTGAGTTTGGCTGAAGTGGGTCAGAGGAGGGCCCAGGTCAGGGGAGGAACCACGAAAGGCTCTGGGACGCTGGGGCTCCCGCCCGTCGTGAGTGGGGGGACAAGGCCCTGGAGGCCATGGTATGCGGCGTCCCTTTCTGTAGGTCGGCTGACTTGAAAACAGTGGAGTTGTACGTGCTAAGGACACGTTGGGTTGTCGTTTCTCCCAAGGTGGGCAGGGTCCGTGTCGTCAGGCGATCAGATACGTCTGAGTTAATCTTAGGTTTTCACGCTGCGTGTATGTGTCACTTACGTCCTGCCTCAGGACCGGCAGCACCTCGATCTCGGGTCTCGGTGTTTAGGCAGCTGCTTGGGTCTCAGCAGCTTTGGACGGAGGAGTTCGCGGGTCTCACTCAAGACCACGTATTGTAATATCGCCCAGCGGGACAAGAAAGCCACTCTGTCCCCTGTGCGTCGCTCAGCACTGTCTCCGTCACATTCCCCCAACGTTGTCATTGTGTGTTGTGGACACGAGCCCTGGTGTCCAGCGTCGTCTGCTCTCCCCCCTCCCCTGTGTTTCCCATCCAGCTTCTCCATAAACTCCCGGTTAGCCAGCTCTCTGGGGAACCTGAACGCTGCCACCGACGACCCAGACAACAGAAAGACCTCCCCCTCCAAGGCGGGGTTCGGGGCCACCCCCTTCATCAACCTCCTGAACGGCAGCTCCCAGGCGTCTTCCAGGAATTACCCCGAGCTCAACAACAACCAGCACAGCCGGAACCCCAGCAGCAGCGGGAGCACCCCGAGCAGCCAGCCGGGCCCCCAGGGCGCCAAGACTGAGGAGCTGGCCACCGCCCCCGGCGCCCCCGGCCCCCGGCCCCCCTACGCCGGCCTGACCTCCTCCTCGGCCAGGTTCCTCAGCCGCTCCATCCCCGTAAGTCCGCAGACACCACCTCCTGGCCCTCAGAACCCCGACCACAGCTTCTGTGCCTCGCCCCCCTCGCCCAGGCCGCCACCCAAGAAATTCAACAGCGCCAAGGAGGCCTTCTGACCGCCCCTCCCTCTGCGCGGGGCCTGCCTGGGCCCGTCCCCCGGCCCCCCCTCCAGTAAACGCCCAGTTTCCACCGGGGCTCTTCCTTCTTTCTCTCCTCCCCCACTGCTTTTTAGCCCTGATCCCCCCATCACGGAGGCTGTTGACCTCGGTTAGCTCTCGGTTGGGTTTTAAGTCACCCGACGGATCTGCTGTGAAGCCAGGAGCTGGTTCACAGGACAGACAGGTTTGCTGGGCGGCGGTGGCCTCGGGGATCCTGGCCTCCTCCACGCCGCGTATTACGGGCGAACTGTGGAGTCGTGAACAAACCTCGGAACTGGCCATGGGGTCCTTGAAGGTGTCACCTGCTCAGGGAACTGACCCAGAATTAATTTATTGGCCAGTGGAAGGTGAGCATAGGAAGGCTCATGGGGGTCCCTGGGGTGCAGGGGGGGGAAGCAGAATATCAGGAAGACGGGTGGGAGGGGCTCTCGTTTCCCCAGCGACAGGACGAAAGCTCCCCAAACACACTGTACCCACGAGCTCTTTATTCGGGTTACCAAGCTCCTTTTTAATCACCGGTGATCCCTGCTGGGGTGAAATCTGTGGGTTCACCCTGCTGTGAGTCACTTTAATCACGTGTTCTGACGGCCTCAGAGGGAGCTGAGGGCTCTGGGGACGTGAGTTCTGGTTTTCGAGAACAAGGACAGGGCAGGGAGAGAGAGCTCGCACAGGTCAGGGAACTGCCGGCGACGTCTGCGGCCACACGGACCCCCCGCGGGGCCCAGCACGCCTCTGGGTCACCCTCCGCCCACTGTTCTTCTAACGTTTCCTTCTCGAAACCCAGGGAGGGGCTGGTGGGGAGGCCGCGCTGGGGGCCGCGTGCCTCTCGCCCACTCAGCGGAGTGGCAGCCCCGTGGGTGACAGTTAGTGGGACCCACTTCCTTAGATGGCAGATTAGAAACCACTTTTCTAACAAGATGCAGCGTGCAGGTGCGTGCCCATGCGTGTGCGTGTGCGTGTGCTGCCTGAAGTCGACCACGCTCACCCCTACCTCAGGCCTCCTCTGTCCACACAGTCAGTCCTGCTGGCACCTAGAACTCCCCCGTCTGGTTTCGTTCCCAAGGACGTTTGTAAACATCATTCCAGATGCCTGTGCAGAGCAGGGCCCCGGGCAGCTGCCAGCTCCCCGCCCTCCGTCCGACTGGGATCCCACCACCTTACGAGCCTCAGTAAATCCCAAGTCCTGGTAACTGCGCGTTACCCCTTTCTTAGGCCCGGGTGTAGCTCTTTCTCTCTTTAGAGAAAGCGTCAGACACGGACACACAGACGCACAGACACACAAGCACCTCGCAGGGCTCTCGGCTGGAGGTTGTGAGCAGCCCACGCTCGGCTGGATACCAGGAGCCTGGCTAGCTGGACAGGAATAGCACCCCACTTTTCCTGGGTCCCTGTTTTCCCTTTTTCCTGGGGGGGGGGCAGTTCTTTAGATAACGGTTGATTCCCTCACCCCCCCCCCCATGATTATATAACCTAATTTGGGTTTCAGTCCATATTTTCTTATGTTTCTTCCCCTCCTCATCTCTCCTTATGGCCCGAATAATTTTCCAATAATTAAATTTAAAGTCACAGCCTGTGTGGGCGGCAGCTGCTCGGTCCCTCTCCTCCCTCTTAAATTTGTCATTTTTCTTGTACAGAAAGAGCATTTCTGAGTAGAGCTCCCAGCACCACAGCATTTTTCTTTCTCTGACCCCCGAGGAGGCAGCAGCCAGTCTCATATAACCGACTCTCCCTCCTTTATTTTTGCCTTAAAAACCCTTCTTTTTGGAGAGGAGAGGCTCCATGTCCTACCCCTGCTGGCTCGCTGGCAGAAAGTCTAAATGAAGACGGAAATCCCCATTTTTTGAGGCATAAAGTAGGAGGCTGAGTTTTTTTCCTGTCGGTCCGGTGCAGCTTTGCTCACTTGTGTTTCGTGTCTAAATAATATGCTCCTCCTTTCTAATGCTTCTGAGGATGCGACACACGGGACCCCGAAGAACCAGGGATGAATCCCTCAGCGTGTTTCTAATCCTTAGGTGGCCCAGGAAGTCCCAGGCCACCCCCTCCCAGTACCGTTGGGAAGGACCCAGAAGCTCCCAGGGCTGCGGTGACGGGCGCCCGAGGGAGTCTGATATGAAAGCTGCGCCTTCTCCCTCCTTCTCTGCCGCAGTTCAGCCCCCAGAGAAACGAAGCCGTCCTTGGTCCCTCACTAAGGGCTTCACACAGAAAACGGGAGCAGACGCTAAGGCGCCTGGTGGCCGAGGGGCAGCGGGCCCTGTTGTTTTCATTTCTGCGGCCCCCTCGGTGGCCCCGAGGTCGCTGCTGCCCAGCAAGGGGGGCCTCCGTTGGCATCGCCCCACTTGCTGTGAAGCGCCGTTCCCTCCCTGACACCCGGAGGCGTCTGCGTGATTATGGCGTGGGTGGGGGGAAGTGTTTCATCAGGTTGGAATTACTTGCGGTATCTGCCTTGAATATTCGATGTTTTATTTTTGAGACTTACCCCTGAGTTGGATGCGTCTGCGCCGTCCTCGCCTGACCCCGCGAGCCCAGGTCGGTCCCGGTGCCTCCGTCAGCTCCCCGACTTCATCTCCGCCTCCGCTCTCCTCCCCCCGCATTTTAATCACCTGTGCGGGGCCTGCGCCTCCCCCGCACTCGGCTCTCTCTCCGCCTGGTCTTTCAGCCCCTGCCCTGGCTCAACAGTTGTTTCTGGGGAAGCATTTTCGACCCCTCCAGGCAGATGCCCTTCCCTCTCCTGGGACCCTGTCCCCATTCCCTTCCCCCCGGCTTTTCCACTTCGCAGAGGCCTCGCTGTTTTCTCAGCTTCCCAAGCCTAGTAGGTGCCTAATAAATGTTGACTGAACTAAAAGTTGGGTAAAATATCGAGGTCTGTGGACATTAAGCAAAGAGAGAAGGTGGGAGCCTGTTTTCCTCGTGGGCCTCTGAAACCCTAAGGAAAAGCAAGATTTCAGCATTAGCTCTAATATGCAGTCATCCAAGGGTTTAGTTTTCCTACAAATGTGGCTTTACTAAAATAAAATAGGTTTCGTTTGAGAAATGTAAACATAATTTTGGTGCTCAGGTGAACTGAGAACACTCATGTAATCGTTGGCGGAGTTAAGCTGGGCGTCAACAACCTGTCACCTAACAACTGAACTCTGTTGAAAAGCACAGATTAAATTCCCCAGAAAAAAAGAGAATCTATTAAAAGTTATGTAAGGGAGGTGAAAGGATATTTTAGATATTTTAGATAGCATTTTAGTTAACCCAAATCGGCTGGTCCTTGGGGGTCTCGGAAATGCCTAGAGAACATTAGAAAAACGCCTGCACCTGTTTCTGGCTGATTTTTATCAGGAGCCTTTCGTGTTACTGTTTCCAACAAACCTTCAGCTGTGCCTCCGCCAGGGTCAGGGGAAGTGTTACTGTTTAGGAAAGGCAGATGCTTTCAGGTATCGCCAGACCTGGGGAAGCATCAGTCCGAACACGGGACACAAGGCCGATTCTAAGGCAGCTGCAGATCCACTGTTTCCCCCAGCGTTCATTTCCCCCCCTTTGCTCATTAAAACTTAAAACACTGGAGTTAAATATAAAATAAGATGCCTTATTGTCAAACATGTGCTTTCCCCCCTTTACTTATCTGTGTCATTAAAACAAAACACTTTTTAGGTGTTTTTTGCCTCTTGTTAGAACTCATACCAAGGGTAATGAGCGAACTGTTTTTCTTCCTTAAGGGATTTGGAAAAATGGGGAAATATAGGGGAAAAAACACACCAGTGAGTGTGGCAAAAGCACATGTGATTTTGAGTCAGGATTTTGACCTAGTAGGAGGCTAACGTTCCGGTCACAGGATCTTTTGGCTCAAGGTATTTGAACGTTGAAGATGCTTCATTCCTTTGCTGGCAAAGACCTTAATCTCGCATCATTCCTTATGATTTTCTGTTTTTGAAAGCCATCTTATAATTTTATTTATTAACGATCAGTCAGTATTTGTATCTACAATTATTAGATGTTTTTCTCCCCTGATTAGGTAACTAGGCTGTTTAAAAAAGAAACTCCCCCAGAAGAGCTGAATTTTTAAAGTCACTACCTACATCTGCCAAAACAGATTAGTAGTGAATTTCCAGAAAAGAACAAATTGTCTTGATCTCCTTACCTAACACTTTGTTTTATGTCAAATCTAACTGCTTTCAGAGAACAAGATTTCTTATATTTTGACATAAAAATTTTGGGGGCTGCACGTGTAAGGTAATTTTACTCTTATTTTCCAGGTTGAATATTGCTATATTCTTAATTTTATGGTGTGTGTACCATAAAAATACCATATATTCATGATAAATTTGATCTGGTTATTAACTCACTATAACCCTATTGACTTTACTGACCACATGAAATCAAATATTCTATTTAATTAAAATCTCTTGACTGTATAAATAAGGGCCACCTTGTAAAATAATAGTTATGCCTTGGGTCTCACTTCCTTCATTTTCACTGTCATTGCTGGTCCCCCCCTTCTTTTTAGTATTTAAGATGCATTAGGATATACAACTCGGATTTCAAAGCTGAACAAAGATAGTTTGAATCATTTAGTAAATTATTTGCAAAATGGGCAGATTCCTTTTTTACTGACCCCTGTGCTGTCAACAACAGAGACAAGCCTCAGAAACGATAAGGCCTATTCATAAAATAATTACTGGGGGAGGAGAAGGGGCGTTTGGTAGCCAGTCGAGTAAATGTTGTTCTAAGGTGTTTGGTTGGAAGAATTGTGCAAGGGATTTTGGTAATGTTTAAACTGATTTTGTGTTTCTTCTTTCGAATTGCTGATTGCTGCTCAAAAATAACTAGTAGGCATGTTTTCTGTCTTTTCTGGGTTTATTTTTACTGTCCGCGCTCCGGTTACATATCCCGACCTGTTCCTTTCATGTGTTAGCATCTCCGGCGATAAGGGAGGAACTGGCGTTTGCCTTTTTTGCAACTTGGGACTGTCTCTCGGGGCTGCTGCACTCTTTGGGGGCCTAAGGTCGGAGTTCAAAGCGTGCAGTGGAAAGGAGTTGCAGGCTGTTTTATTAAGTTCACCCGTCCTCGGGGAATTTATTTAAATGGCTGCTGAGTCCGCTGCTGTAGGAGCGTTCACATTTGTTGGATACGCGCTGCGTTTCATTCAGGAGTGCATATATCCTTAAAGTATGCAAGTAAGCCCTAGTTTGGTTACAGGTGCCATTTAATATTTTTAAGTAAAATTCAACACTATTGCATAAAAGCCTGGAGGCGAGTTTAGTGCTACCTACCAATTTTCAAATAATACTTAACTTTGCATCGCTGTTAATAAGTTAGAAAGCCTCTAACCCTCACCCGGGGACGTGCTTATTGGTATTGTCTTAGAGAGAGGAAGGGGGGGGAGAGAAACATCGATCGGTTGCCTCCCGAACGCACCCCACCTGGGGACCCAACCCACAACCTAGGTGTGTACCCCGACCGGGAATTGAACCCACAGCCTTTCGGTGTATGGGGAGGACACTCCAACCAGCGGAGCCGCCCCGGCCAGGGCAAGTTAGCGAGCCCTTTAAAACAGACGCTTCTCCTGCAGGCCCTTTCCCGGCCGAGCGCCTCCTTCTGAGCCAGCGCCCTGCGGCGCCCAGTTCCCCCAGGTGACTTCACTGACCACTTGTGCATTAGCCCCGGCCTGCCCCCCGAGGAAGGAGCCTGGTGCGGAGCCGGGCGCTCCGCGGGGTGGGATTTAACCTCACTCTGTGTCTCTCCCCCGCACAGTCCCTGCAATCTGAGTACGTCCATTACTAAGGCCTTGCCACTCGGTGAAAGCTGCTCTTAGGCGCAAATCTTCACCTGGCCGCGCAACGCAGAGGGACACAGCCGCCGCCGCAAGATACCTCCACCTCCTCCCGAGCCCGAGCCCGAGCCCGCGCCCGCGGCCGGGCGCTCCGGCCGGGCCCTGCGCCGACACCGCCCTCACCAACGCTGCTCAGGACCGTGGACGCCGCGCCGGGTGCCGCGAAGGGTTCTTTTTAATGTCCCGCGGGGATGCACTTGTTGTTTCGTGTACAGGTACAGTGTTACCTTATGTATGTATTGTGAACGCGAAAAGCCTATTTTCATAAATTTATAAATATATACGATTATGGAAAAGCTAGACTATATTTTGACTTAGATTTTCTTGCTCTTTGCTACCAAAAATAATTTGTATTTTGAACTTGTTTCGTATGGTTTTTACTACGATGAGTAGGCGACTCCTCTCCGCGAAGCAGCGGCAGGGGGCGAGCTTTTAGAATGACTTCTGTGTCCCGCGGGGCGGTGCATCCTTTCGGGGAAGCCGGGCCGCCGTCGGGAGCTCCTCCGGGTTTATCTCGAGTAGAATCCTCCTCTCTGGCTTCATTTAGGCCGTGCTTTTCCTTTGCTTTGTTGCTGAGCCGGTTAGCTTTGCACCCTTGGGGGCTTCAGCAAAATCTAGCGCCCGGCGGGAGGTCAGGATTCACCGGGTGGTTCCTGGAAAGCACGGCTTTCCTCCGGGAGAGGACTCGACATGCCCAGTGCTTCTCTTCCCTGCTGCCCGAGAGCTCCGAGCCCTTAGGATAGTCTGCGTTCCGCACGAGGCCGCGCTCGCCCGTCGTCGCACACGGCCGGGCACCAGGTTTAGACCCACGACGAGACCTGGAAAGGCTGCTGTGAGGCAGCTCTGCGCTTGAGGGATTCGGGTCCCGCGGCCCCCGGCCTGTCGGGGAGCTGGGCGGGCGCGGGGCCTCGGGACCCACAGCCCTGCGCCAGGGGCGGGCTTCCGCTCGGCCTCCGGGGCCCTCGGGGCTTCGCTTCTATGGGGCGTTGGGAGCCTTCGGTCCCGACTCCCTGTGTTGCTTGCTGGGTTCCTATGAAGTGTTTTCCTCTCTCTCACCGAGTTATTTATAATGTATTTATTAGGACGGGAACCTCGAGACTGTTACGAACGCTCAGCAAAGCATCTTGCTATATTTTACTTTTTTAAACAGGCATTTGAATGAATGTGTGGCTCAGGTAGGTTAGCTTAACCTTCAAGCAGGACAGCACCAAATAATTGCACTAAGTTGATAAAACAAAAATGAATTGTATGTTTTTAGGGATCACAAATTGTGGAATTTAATTGTACACACCTTTTCTAAAGCCGAAATAGTGACATATTTTATTATGAGTTTATTGTAAAAATAAAAATAAAAATTGGTGAATCATATAGGCCGATAGTATTTTTTTAAAATAATCAGTGAAAAGTGATTCAGAGGATGTCTGAATGGGGAAAGGGAACCACATTGATGTTTGAGTTCTGTGAACACTAATTTGTGTGCAGCTATTAAAATGATTGTAAAGTTGACTACTGTACATTTTCCATACTTGTGTGTATACTTGGTGTATACTTGTCATATGTATCTACATGTGTGTCTTAAGATTATTTGTACACATGTGCATATATAGACAAACCAAGAAGAGTTTGTACATAATATAGAGTATATAGCAAAGGAATTCTACTGCAATAATAAAAATTGTTTGACATGTATTTTGTTATGAATAGTTTACCTTCCGAAAGATATTTTGTTCTATTTTAAAGTGTATAAGAATACACTGCTAATAATAAACGTTTTCTGCAATTCACATTTTCCCTGGCTTTTCTAATTTGGATTTTGAGTCACTAATGCGCTGAAATCTCTTTATGATTTTATGTTTGATCCAATCCAGTCTGGTTGGTTCTTTCCATCGAGTTTCTCGAGGTCTCCATCCTGGATTTTCAGTTTGTCTTTTATTGACTGTCCAGGCCACGGTCACTTCCTAAAAATACAGGACAAGGACCACTAAGACATCTGACTGAATGTCACAGACATCAGATAATGTTGGTTTCTTGCTGTTTTTCTCTCCGTACTTTTCTGTTCTAATAATAAAACACTGATGGTGGTCAGTGTTTTGGGTTCTGCTTGGTCATTTATGACGGTGAATGATACACAAGAAATCAGCTTGGGAGGAAGAAACATTGGAGCTATTTTACGTATTCAACTGGATCTCTCTGGGTTGTGATGTCTCTGAGGCTCTTCCCTCCTCTTTTGTCTCTTAAATTTTTTCAGGACCCCTGGGAAAAGCTGTGGGCGGGAAGGTCGCCTCACTCCTTGAGCTGGGAACCTACCACTCAGCTGTCCTTGCTCACTGCCTGGGACAGCCGGGGACCGAGGTTGTCATCGGACATCTTAGAGGAGATTCCCTGTGAATTCACGAACCTGTCTAGAAGGGCAGAACGTCTTTTTTGACAGATTTAGTTCTTACTGGGGGGAAAAAAAAAAAAATGAACTAGTACCAACAAATTTCCCACCTATGGGCCACTGAGTTTCCTTGGTTACCCTTAGATGTCAACACACCTGGAGAGGTGAGGCAACACATATATTCAGCTGGATTCAAACAGCAGGAACATGAACTGGCCAACAGTAAGCTCCACAGATGTATTTTCAAAAGTGTTCTCTCTCGTATGTTTCCTCGGTGACGTACGAAACCATCAATATAGTAAAAGTCTCTTTTCAAGTCAATGGTTGGCCCATACACTGAGCAGGCCTCTGGTGTTTCGTGTCAGAGAAGAACGTGCTCTTTCCCCAAGTGCCCTCATGACGCTGGGAGAGCCTTGCGGTCCCTGCAGCACTCGGCAGAGCAAGAACTGGGTCTTGATGGCCTGTCTCCCCAGAGATTAATTAGGGAGATTTCCAACTACAGCAAGATGCAATTTACAGTACGGGAGAAAAGCCCTTTATTTACAGGTGGGTTGCGTCGGGGCTGAGGCACCCGTCAGCAGGAAAGTGGAAAATAATGGTATTAAGTTATTTTGAGCTGAATTGAAATGTTAATATATTCCCACCCCGTTCCTTCTCTATGGATTGAATTATGATAATCATATCAAGGAGAAAATAGCTTTTCTAGAGAATTTTAAAGGTTTTTTTTGGTGAGTGCAAGTAGAAACTTATATTGAAAGTCTACTTTTCATGCAAAACCCAGTGATTGGAGCTGGTTGTGAAGCGACAAACAAACATAAGCTGACTGACCTTCCCACTCGCCACGTCCCGCTTTAACCGAAGCCACCGGGACCGCGGAGAGTTGCATCACTGCTTTCTCCCCTCGGGTCCAGAGCAAGTTGACCAATGGTTTTTAAAAAGCTGGACAACAAACAGGACAAGGTAGTGATGTAGGCATGCGTCCCACTGCGATGTTTGCACTTACGTTCAACTTCAGGTTGAGGGGTAACAGTTTATCAGATGTATCTTGGTTTTGCTTTTATTTTTTGATTATCGTTTGCATTCAGCACTTGTTTGTATTAGCTTCAGGTGTATGGGCAGCGGATACACATTCATGTAGGTTACAAAGTACCCCCCGCATAACCCCAGCACCCACCTGGCCGCACACAGTTGTTACAGTATCGAGTGCACTCCCTATGCTGTACCTTACATGCCCGCGACTAGTTTGTATCTACCAGTTAGTACTTTTTAATCCCTTCACCCCTATGCCCCCCTTTTTTATGGGGGGCCGGTCCCGTGAGCTCCCTCCGCCTTGCGTGACCCAGGATCCCAGCTCCCTGGAGGACAGCAGGTGCTCTGCATAAACCTCGCCGTTTGCTTGGGCCCCGTGCAGCTGAGCCAAATTGTCATTGGGGGAGCTTGGTATCAGCGAGCAGCTTTCGCCAGGCGAGTTCCCCGGGGCCTCTCCAAGGCCACCCGTCTTTGTTGTTTTTTTGGTACACTCTGGATCTCAGCCAACTGATTTTGTAGGAACTAAAACCCATTGACATGAACGTGCAGTTTTACCTTAGGAAGCGGGCCCAGAGCCCCGGCTTTGAGAGGAGGGAGGAGGAGCGATCAGGAGGCGGGAGCGCCACCGTCCGGGTCTCGTGCTCCCCACGGGCCGGAGCGCTGGTTTCTCTCTTGTTTAAACGGATCAGCTCAGAAGCGGAGCAGCTTCCCTTCCTCTACACTCCGCTGGTCATAGTAGATGTGCCGCCGCCCGAATCTCCAATATCCCAACCCTTTCAGGGCAAACAGGAGGAAAACTCAGTCGTCTTTGCTTTAACACATGACCTCGTCTTACCACGTTGCTCCTAACAGTTAACCCATTATTCAGCGAGTGGAAAAAATAATATAGGTTAATACTGTTTTTAGAAATGGCAATTTCAAAAATACACAAGGAAAAAGTACTGAAAAATGAAAACTAAAAAGTAACAACTGTGACAAAAACAAAGGCACCGCTGAGGCTTTGAAAGGATACACTTAAAAAACTAAGTATACCCACTATTAAAACAAAATACATACTGGAAAGTGATACACTGCTTAAAATAAGGTAGGAGGCGAATCAAAAGAATAAAATACAATGAAATAATACCAGTTAGGAATGGAAGATTTAAAGCAATGAGTCAGGATAATCTAAAATAGAGAACAGAAAAAAGTAAAACAAAAGAATAAGTTTAAAACAAGCAACAGGGCTGCCCATGCAAAGGAGGTCACAGAAGTCACAGCCTCCACAGAGGTCACGGCCCCCCGTCTGGCTGGACCCCAAGGTCGAGCTGCTCTGGATCAGCCTGGGAGAGTCGGATCCCCAGGCAGCAGGTTTCTCAGGAAAAGACCTGTGAGCAAGGCCAGGTTTCTCAGGAAAAGACCTATGAGCAAGGCCCTGGTCAGCTCGAATTATCTCAGGTTTCCAGCCCCGCGTCTGCCAACCTGCAAATGCTGTGAGCCTGGGGGAATGTTAGGAATACACTTTTTTTTTTTTTTTGAATGATTTCTGTGAGCTGGACAATGTGCTAAGTGCCCTGGATCTTTAAGTAAAACCTGTTAGCCACCTTACTCTATAGCCCTGCCCTCAGATGTGCAGAAGCGAAGGGCCTTGGCCAAGGCCACACGGCTGGTGAGTGGGACAGCCCAGATTTAAACACAGAGCCAAGGCCATAGCCAGTTTCCTCACCTTTTTGCTGTGTTTCACATAGCCAATTATCGTCTGTTAAATATGGCCTGGTTGCTGTGGAAGTATACCCACCCAAATAAAACCCCAGAGCCTGGCCAGGGTGGCTCAGCGTCAGTCCTTGCACTGAAGGGTCACGGGTTCAATTCCCGGTCAAGGGCATGTACCTGGGTTGCAGGTTGGACTCCCAGCCCTGGTCCGGTCACATGCAGGAGGCAACCAATTGATGTCTCTCTCTCTCTTAAAAAAAAAAAAAAAGGCAATGGGATAAATATTCTCAGGTGAGGGTTAACGAACAATAATAATAATTTAAAAAATAAAATACCAGAAACGCCTCAAGCAAGACGCTGCTCAGCATTTGAAAGCTTCGGGTTGGCGCACACGTTGCCAGGCCTAGAAAAAGTTGGGTCAAACAGTTTCGTTGCTTTGAAAATAGAGCACGTTTGAGGCAGGGAGGCTCAGGGACAAGTCTATACATGTGAATAATCTCTTGCTGATTCTCGGCTAGCGTGCAAAATCTTTAAAAAGCCAAGAATCCGTACACTGGGACTTGGAAAAAAATTAAATTCTTGAAATTAAAAAAAAAAACCCTGTTGCCTGGCCGGGCGTGGCTCAGCGATTGAGCCGAGTCAGCCTAGGATCCAGGAGATCGGGGTTCGATTTCCGGTCAGGGCACAGGCCTGGGTTGCGGGCTCCATCCCCAGCCGGGAGCCTGCAGGAGGCAGCCGATCCATGACTCTCTTATCATTGATGTTTCTGTCTCTCTCTCTCTGAAATCGATAAACATATATTTTAAAAAATTAAAAAAACCTGTTATGTGGTATTGACAAGATGTGTCGGCCAAAAGGCAGAGAGTTCAGGTTTGGAGTTTCCATAGCAACCTGCCCGATTGGTTTTATTGGGCTCAGACTCTGGGCATGAGTATACCCGACTTACCATTAGAATCTGCTTGAGGAAAATATTCTATTAGAAGCAAATTTTACTTTTAGCTCATATGTTGCTTTTATTTGTGAAAGCATCACAGTTCTTACAAAAATCAGAGCTGTGTGAGGTTCAGCCTGTCCTTCCCCGGAAACCCGCTCACCTGGAGCAGCCGTGGTGGCGGATGAGCGTCCAGATGTTCTTTCTGAGGCACGTTCTCTACTTACACGAAGACTCGTCTGAACATCTGAAAGGCTGTGTCTTTTGTTCTTGCACAAAAGTGCTCAGTGTTCCCAGCGGCGGGCCGGCCGGGTGAAAACAGGCCCCTCCCCTCCTGGGAGGCACGTGGAAGCTGCTCACGTGTCCCACAGGCCCCGGACCATCAGTCCTTCCAGGGCTCGGCCTACTTCCCACCCGACAGAAGTCTCTTCGACTCTGAGTTTGGTGAAGTGTCACTGTCCTCCCTGCTCAGCGGTGACATCCTTAACTGTAGTCTCGTGCCTTTATGCTGTGCCCCAGGTCCCTGGACTCGGGCACGGGTTGGCCCCTTTATGTTTCACTTCACTTTTATTTATTTTTTCCCACTTTCTCTGAGTATTTCAGAAATTAAGTGCTGCGCAGGTTTCGTCTTTTGAGGAAGGCCCTTAGCCGTGAGGTCTGGAGGCCTGAGTGGAACCTGGTCCCGGCCGGCGTGTGGCTGGGGCAGGACAGCGAGGGGACCTGGGGAAGCCCTCAGGCTGCTGCCGGGGGGGGGGGGGGGGGGCTGGCCTACGAGGAATGGGCACAGCGAGAGAGGAATCCAACAGCGTGTGCGGACCCACGGAGATTGGAAGGTGGATGGTGGATTGATACTCACCCAACAAAGTCTGGGAGGGTGCTGAGGGCCTACAGATAGGAAGTTAAAACCGTCAAGTTCACGGTCTTCTGAGGAACACAGACCCGAAACAATGACCGTCCAGCCGGTGACTCAATTTCCCTGGGAAACGAGATAAACCTGAGGCAGGAGTGTGGTCAGAGCGTCTTCCCGCAGGGGCGGCCTGTGCTGAGAGGTTCGAAGGCAGCAGGAATCGGGGGGATAAATACCAGTGTCCTTGGTGATTAAAACCCTCATGTGTTCGCCTGGCCAGGAGTCAGGAGACTCCGCCTTCAGACAGGGGAGCCGTGGGTGGTCCCCGCCCCAGTGGGATCCCTACTTGCTGAACTTCAGGGTGGACCCAAGAGGCAAAGAACATCATGGTTTTCTAACCACCCGCGGTTGTCCTGCCCGAGGAGGTCGGCGCAAGGCAGCAGCTCCGGTTTCTCTTATTGGGTCCCCAGTGATTCTCATTCAGTCTTCAAGTTACACGGTTTCTTCCATTTCCCCCCGTTTGTGAGCCTGTCACCTCAGCTGAACGCTAATTAAGGATGATAATTGTGGCCAAGTCCCTAAGGGTGTACGATCTTTTTTCCCCATCAGTAACATGTGAAAAAACACACACGTGCACACACACGTGCACACGAACACGTGTGAGTGCACGCACACACGTGCACGCACACACGTGCCCACCCACGCATGCACCCATGCGCGCACACATGCACCCACACACACATGAATGCACACACACAAAGCCCTCTTTTAAAGTGATTTCATCTCATTGAAATGACTGAAAATACCTCCTAAACACTTAAAAAAATGAAGCTATCTCCATCAAGTTCCTATATCAGACAGAAATATTTTTAAAGCAGATTAAAAAAACAAACAAACCTATATTAAACCACTTACTGGAAGAAAAAAAGTCCCTTCTGGACAGAGACCAAGCCAAAGCAATTTGAGTTCAAATTGCTTTTCCTGGAAAAGTTGAAAATGTAGTTCAGAAAAGAAATGCCTTGGCAACCTCGCAGATGAACACTCAGGAGGGAAGGAGGTCACCCTCCACTCGTGACTCTCAAGCACGAGTGTAGAAAACTGTCAAAATGCAGGTTCCTGGGCCCAGACAGTAGCCCTGCAGGCCAGGTGGTTTCAGAGGCAGGCGATAGGAAGATTACAGTTCAATTAACTCCAGAAAGACAAATGTAGAGGTTTTTTAACTTCATCAGGCTGGAACGAGGACGTGTGGTCATGCTCTTGTTATGAAGGGGACGTCAGTGGGGCCACCTGTATTGGGTGTCACGGGACAACCTAGTTCGAGGCACAGGTCCGTCACTATGTGTGTGACGTTGGGTAAATCAGCGACAGTCTTTGGGTTTCAATGTTTTTTCTGCAAAATAAGTAGTTCGGGCGCCCCCTGGTTGAGAACCACAGTCGCGGTGTGCTCCCGGGCGGGCACGGCCTGGTGAGCTGCGGTCACGGAGGGGAGGCTGGGGACCCTCAGGCGTGATGGGGCAGGAACGGAGCCGGCGCCCTCATTACTGGATCTCACCCGCTCCAGGTGAAGGGCTTCGGGACGGAACAGACTACAGGTGGTTTCCAGCTCCCTGCTTCTCGGAAGTCATTTCTTTTCAAAGGTTATTTATTAATTTTAGAGAGAGGAAGGGAGAGAAATGCCGATTTGCTGTTCCACTTATTCATGAATTCATCAGTTGAGTCTTGCATGTGCCCTGCCTGGGGATCGAACCCACGATCCTGACCTATTGGGACGATGCTCTGCCCAACTGAGCTTCCCAGCCAGGGCCTGAAGCCAGTCCGAAAGCTCTCGGCGAGCCTGCTTGGGCCGCACGCCCCGCAAGCGCCCGCACCACTCCAAGCCTGGCCCTGGACGGCCCCAAGCCAGGGCTCCCTCGAGAAGCTCTTCTGGTTGTCTTCCCTCCAGCAGACCAAGAGCTGCGGGAGCGGGGCTGGGGCGTGGAAGGGCTGCAGACAGTCGCGGGCTGTGCTCAGGGTCTGCTCTGCGGCTGGGCCGCAGGCCCGGGGGACGCGCGGTTGACGGGCCACAGCTGCCACGTTCCCTCTGGTTTCCCGGAGCGTGGGAGGCAGTTGTGGCACCACGTGGTGGTGGATTGTGAAACCCTGTCCTGGGCGAGTCGGAATTGGCTCCCGTCAGGGCGGGTGTGGAACTGTATCGAGGGGGGTTTGCCAACAAAAGCTCTGTTTAAAAATAATCTAGTGTCACGAAGCCTGAGCGCGTGGTCACGTGAAGCTTCTAGAACACGTTAGAAAAATCAGTAATCACTGTGCTCTGTGGGATGACTGACGCGGGCTGTACCTGAGTATTCACAATGTGCCAGGTACTCTGACCGAAAGGAGAGCCTTGCCCTGGACTAGCCCGGCCACGTGGGAGGGGGAACCACGCCCAGGAGGCTGGCCGCCTGGGGGTATGCTCAGGTGTTCCGGGGGCCCACGGGTGGGACGGCCCCTCTCGGGGCTCAAGAAAGGAAGGCTTCCTGCAGGAGGTGACGGCTGAGCTCAGATCTGGAAGATGAAGACTTAGCCGGCAAAGGGGGCGGGCGGGGGGTGGAGGGGCAGCCAAGGGAATGAGCAGCAGGCACTGACCAAGCGGAAGTGCCCGGATGGGAGGGAGGGGAGAGGCGGGCACGGGCAAGAACGGCAAGTCCCCGGAGGGGCTGGGGCGGAGGTGGAGGAGGGAGGGGCGGGCAGGGGAGGCTGTGAGCAGAGGTCCCCTGGACTGTTCTGAGACTTCTGCAGACCTCAGCTCCTTCGGAGTCCCCGGCACACACGCCAAACATCAAACATGTTACAATGTATCCTGATCCCGCCTTGGAGTAACTTCCATAACAGTGAATTGAGTTGCGGTTGATTTTGAAGTTTCTACTTTATTTTTTCCAACACCATCTACCCCCTGTGCCCTCTTTGACCTCTACCCCCCCATCACCACTGTTGTCCATGCCCACGGATTCTCTTTTTTGCTCTTCCCCCCCACCCCCCCGTTTCCTTTATGCATCTCAGAACAAGTCATTTTTTTCGGTAACATTTTCAAGCGGTCTTGAAGAGCTGACGTGCTCCAGGCACTGTGCTTATAGGGCCCACGTGATAACAACCTTGCTTTAAACTTTCAGGTTTAAACCCACATAAACCTGGTGCCCCCCCCCCCGCCCCGCTTCCACTGCCCAATGCCCTCTCTCCCCTTTCTCCTGCCCTTTCTGAGTTTGAGCCGGGCACGTGGGCACTCGGCTAGACTGGCCCCAGCTCCTCTTGCAGCCAGGAGCAGCCGTGTGACAGAAGTCGTGGCCCTCGAGGCGAGGACAGAAGTGATACGTGAAGATTTCAGGTCATATTCTTACTACAGAGCTCACTCCCCGACCTGCTCATTCTTTGTCCGTCTCCTTGAGCCGGGGTGTGGATGTGGCAGGAGTGACGCTGTGTCAGCCTCATAGACAAGGGCGTCGGAGTCACCTGGAGGGCTCGTGAAAACACGGGGCGTTGGGCCCCACGGCCAGAAATTCTGACTCAGTGGGCCCAAAACGTTTCTAACACGTTTCCAAGTGATGCTGAGTGGAAACTTATTATTTGACAGGGTGACCGTGGCCCAGGCCAGGCGGGTTGGTGGATGCCCAGCTTAGAGCCCAGGTGTCCTGACACCCTGCCCAGTGTTTTCCCATAAAGCCAGGCCAACAGAGCCATAGTTACATTTTCAAATAAATGATTCTCCCAGAGAAAAATGACTTATTGGGGGGGTGACTTTTATGCAAAATTTATTTCCCACATGGGACGAGTCGTCCACTGCTGGTGCAGGGGTCAGCGTCAGACTGCAGGCCTCCGGGGTGAACCGCGGGACAAAAGGTTCTGAGGGGGCATCGTGGGTGCCCGCTCTGTGGAGTATTGGGGTCCCTTGCTTCCCCCGACTCCCACGTCTCACCTTCTGACTGGTGCACTTTCACCCTCTAACCCTTTTGTTGCTGACACACGGGCCAGACTGTGAGAGGAGCTTGGCCATGAGAAACAAGAATAAAAATCCTGATTTAAATGGCGGCTTGGGGATTTTCTGTGGATGCTCACCCGGTCCCAACGAGCCGACGAAAAAATAAATTTCCATTAGAATATAAGGTAATTCTCCTGATCCTGGGTCGGGGGGTATATTCCCCCTGGGAAACCCTGACCCCGCAATGCGTGGGTCCTGGATGAAGGACCTGGGGGGCGATATGCTGAATTTTATTCCAGCACTGATGGGATGGATGAACCAGGGTGAAAAGCGGGGTGACTGGGAGGAAGAGAGAAACTTGTTCATTACAGGACTTTCCAGGCAGGATATTTTTATTCCGTTCACAGTCAGAAGCTGGTGAATAATTCATGCCCCGCGCGGAGCCTGCCTTCTCCCCGGTGACGCGCGGCTGAGCAGGGGGCGCTCCCCGGGGGTCCGCCCCGCCGGCGCCCCTGTTGCTCCTGAGCGCAGGGTGGGGGCCCCGTCCCAGCTCAGCTTCTGCGCCGCCCCGAGGCCGCAGCTGCGGGTCCGCCCGGCGGTGCGCGCGGCGGGCTCCGGCTCCGGCTCCGGCTCCGGCTCCGCTCCCCGGGCGTCCGCCCCGTTGGTCCCGGGACGCAGGTGCTGACCCGGGGCGGCGGCTCCCGGCGTCTCTCGCTCCGCAGCCGCCCGCGAAGGACCAGCCCCAAAGCCGGGCCCCTCGCTCCTTCCCCCGCTGGGGTCTCCTCGCTCCTGCAGACCCGGGGCTCCCCTGGCGGCGCTGCCCGGTGCGCGTGAGTGAGGGTGTTTGGGGGACACGGGGGCCGTTCGGGGCGCTGCTCCGTCCCCGGGCTTCCCTGGCGCCTGCAGCTCGCGGAGGCATCTCCCGGGCGCGCGGGCGACGTCCCCGAGCAGGTACCTGTCAGCTGCCACCCCCGTCCCCCGGAGCCGCCCCGCCCGCAGCCCGCGCTCCTGCCCCAGCCTTTTGTGCGGGTGACAGAGCTGAGCGACGTCTTTGCGCTCCGGGCGGGCGCCGGGATGGGCCGCGGCGCGGGGGGCCCAGGGTAGCCCCAGGGGAGCCCCAGGGGAGCCCCAGGGCGGCCCGGGCGCGAGCGCCGCCAGGATGACCAACTCGTCCGCCGCCGCCACGCCCGCCGCCGGGGGGTCGCCGCTGCCGCTCTGCGAGGACGAGGAGCCGTGGGCGGGCCGGCGCATCCCCGTGTCCCTGCTCTACTCCGGCCTGGCCATCGGGGGCACGCTGGCCAACGGCATGGTCATCTACCTCGTGTCCTCCTTCCGCAAGCTGCAGACCACCAGCAACGCCTTCATCGTCAACGGCTGCGCGGCCGACCTCAGCGTCTGCGCGCTCTGGATGCCGCAGGAGGCGGTGCTGGGGCTGCTGCCCGCGGGCGCGGCGGGGCCCCCCGGCGGCTGGGACGGCGCGGGCGGCCGCTACCGCCGGCTGCGGGGCGCGCTGCTGGGCCTGGGCCTCACCGTGTCCCTGCTGTCCCACTGCCTCGTGGCGCTGAACCGCTACCTGCTGATCACGCGCGCGCCCGCCACCTACCAGGCGCTGTTCCGGCGGCGCCGCACGGCCGGCATGCTGGCGCTGTCCTGGGCGCTGGCGCTGGCGCTCGTGCTGCTGCTGCCGCCCTGGGCGCCGCGCCCCGCGCCGGGGGCCCCGCGCCTCCACTACCCCGCGCTGCTGGCGGCCGCGGCGCTGCTGGCGCAGACGGCGCTGCTGCTGCACTGCTACGTGGGCATCGTGCGCCGCGTGCGCGTCAGCGTGAAGCGGGTCAGCGTCCTCAACTTCCACCTGCTGCACCAGCTGCCCGGCTGCGCGGCCGCCGCCGCCGCCTTCCCCGCCGCCCCGCGCGCGCCCGGCCCCGGCGCCCCCGCGCCCGCGCTGCAGCCCCGGCGCGCGCAGCGGCGGCTCAGCGGCCTGTCGGTGCTGCTGCTCTGCTGCGTCTTCCTGCTGGCCACGCAGCCGCTCGCCTGGGTCAGCCTGGCCAGCGGCCTGGCGCTGCCCGTGCCCTGGGGCGTGCAGGCGGCCAGCTGGCTGCTGTGCTGCGCGCTGTCCGCGCTCAACCCGCTGCTCTACACCTGGCGCAACGAGGAGTTCCGCCGCTCCGTGCGCTCCGTCCTGCCCGGCGTCGGGGACGCGGCCGCCGCCGCCGCCGCCGCCACCGCCGTGCCCGCCGTGTCCCAGGCGCAGCTGGGCACCCGCGCCGCCGGCCAGCACTGGTGACCCCGCCGCGCCCAGGGCGGCCGAGCCCCGGCCCCGCGCCCCCGGCGCCTCCCGCCCTTGGAAGGGGTCCCCCGACCACAGGCGGCCGCGCTGAGCCCGGGAAATCGGTGCGAGGATTTCGCCTTCCACCCCGTCAAGGGGGGCGGGGGAGCGCAAACCAAGGTCTCCCCCTAAACGGGGTCATTTTGGGCAGCCACCTGGCTTTCGCCCCTTGTTTCTGTGGTTTTAGAGAAATCCCAAAGTCAAAACGCCGGGCGCTTCGAGAACTTGCAAACTGACGTTTCAGAAGAGCCAGTTACTTTGTTTCCAGTTTTGGAGAAATAGCCGGGGCGACTGTTACCCTTCGCCGGGGCGACTGTTACCCTTTGCAGGGGCGACTATTACCCTTCGCTGGGGCGACTGTTACCGTTCGCTGGGGCGACTGTTACCCTTCGCTGGGGCGACTGTTACCCTTCGCTGGGGCGACTGTTACCTTTCGCAGGGGCGACTGTTACCCTTCGCTGGGGCGACTGTTACCCTTCGCCGCCCATCGTCTGGTGACAGAGAGGACGCGCCGGCTGCGCAGGAGCCGGAGGAGGTGTGGGCGCTTCCCAGGTGCTTAGAAAGCACCTTTGTACCTGCGTCTGAAGGACTGACCCGCAGGTGTGCCCCCCCCCCCTTAGGCGCTGCCTGAAGACCTCCAGCCCTTTATTCTTAAAGGGTTTTTATAAAACAAAATCATTCCTGAATGACAGAATCTTAGCCAGTGAGAAACCACCACCACCCAGATACATCATTTTACAGTCCTCTCTGCACTTCTAAGACTGATGAATGGTACCGAGTGTTAAAGTTTTCATTGTGCAGTCGGCACTCCCGGCCAGCGGTGCAATTGCCACGGCGCAGGAGGCCCACCTGGCCCGGGTACCAGTTTCCCCTTTCCACAGCATGCACACCTGTGGCAACCCTCTCATTCTGAACCCGTTTACCTGCCATACGGGTGCGACTGCAGCTTTGAACTCTGCACTATAAACGGTTGCTAAGGAGAGCAAGTTCTTCTGTTTCGTCTTTTCCATTTAAAAATATCTCAGTGCGCCTGATGTGACTGAGCCCCAGCAGTACCTTGACTGGCAGCTCACATCGGCTGCTGCTGCATGCTCCTGGATGCTAGCGCTGACCGGGCACGCGGCCTGCTGACGCGATGCCCCCGGGACTAGGACGTTTTGCTTCTTCTGGAGGCCAGGGGAAGCTGCCTTCAGTTATTTGAAAAGAGACACAGAGACGCCCCTGGGTTCCCAGAGCCCTTCTTGCCTTGACGCAGTTGATGGGAAAACGCCCAGCTGAGGCTCGACCTTGCACACGGAGCCGCAGTCAAGGTGGGTCGGCAACAAGGTTCGCAAAGCCGCCTGTGCTCTCTTGGGGGTTGGAGGAGCCGCGCGTCAGCAGGCAGCTGTTTCTCGTGAAGTCCGTGTGCTTCACCAGGACATGAACGTTAAAATCGTGTCTGTTGAAGGTGGTGTAACTGCAGCTACACACGCAGTGGACCGGTTCAAACGGGGACGTTCTGAAATGTGCGACCGGAGGCCTGTCATTTTCACCTTGGGTTTTATTAAACTTACTGAGGAATACTGGAGATGCGCAGTCGTGCGAAATCACTGGATAGCATGGGAACGAGGAGCTGACCGTGAACTCTCAGCCGCCCGGCTGCTCGCTCCGTCCAGTCTGGGGCCGGGCAGCTTTGATGAACTAACCGGGTAACTGTTTTGTCTCCCTCTGGACACTGTGAGCCAGGAGAGTAGGACGCGTGTGCGTTTGGATTATGGGAGTTGCAGGGAACTTGGACGTGTCTTTAGTAAAACAAAGCAAAGCAAACATGTCTGACACCAATAATAGGTCAGCAGCCGTTTTATTAACCTGCCCCCCTTAGTGCATGTGCCATTTCTCTCTTACTACGGTTCCACCTGTTCCCATTTTCCTCCCTTCAAACAATTAAAGTGAAGACGACGATTGCTCTGAGTTGTCCTCGGTCTCTGGTCTTCTCGCGTCCTGGTCACGGTGACAGGCAACACCGTGCTCCTGGGTGCCCGGGGTGAAAGCACGCTCTTCCTTCTGGCTTTATTTACTTTTGGTTTCCAAAATTACTTCCACTTTAGGTAATAAAATAGGGTCCATGTGCCTGCATTCCAAAGACACAGGTGTGACTTCCTTGCTGCAGGCATGATGCGTTTGGGGAACAGGATGCAACAACTACAGGACCGAGGATTTTCCTTTGGGGGGGGCGGCGGGGCCCTTTTCTAAATCCCTATAAAAAGTCTTTTTTTTTGTTTTGTTAATTCTCACCGAAGGATATTTTCCATTGATTTTTAGAGAGAGTGAAAGGGAGGAAGGGAGGGAGGGAGAGATCAATGTGAGAGAGACACATCCATTGGTTGCCTCCCACATGCACCCCGACCTGGGCCGGGAATCGAACCCGAGACCCATTATGGTCCTCGGGCCGATGCTCTAACCACTGAGCAAAACCGGCCAGGGCAAAGTCCTCTTTTAATGAGGCCTTTCTTCTTGTTTCTCACTGTGGATGCTGCAAACGATTTCTCCCGCTATTTCTGTAAAATATCTGCCACACGTATAAACATAGCCTTTCATGCACCTCACGTCTCACAAAGTTTCTAACACTGAAAACCATCTCCCGCTGGCCCCGGTGCCGGGGGGAAGACCCCCTCTAGGTTATATTTACCAGTAATTAACTTCGCAGGACCGATTCCCTTTCAATTTCCACCCAGCGATGGTGTCTGAAAACGCCTTTCTGGGCAGGGGCTGGGAGCGTTGGAGTCACCGCGTCACCAGTGCAGGTTAGTCGAGGCTGCGCTCTCACGCCAAGGCAGCCGCGAGCTGTCCACCCAGGGCTGCGCGCTCCCAGCTGCGGCCCCGGCTGCCCATTCGGGGACCTGCCGCGAGAGCCCTTGGTCTTTGACCTTTCCAGCCCCCAGCTGGTTCTGTGCGGAATGGACGTGGCCAAGCTTACGTGGCTGCGGGGGGACGAGCTGACCGGTGAAGCCAAGGCCACTGACCCCAGAGCCCCAGCTTGTAAACACTGCGCCCAACTGCAGGGGAGGGGAGAACCTGTGAGGCGAGCTTCTCGAAGCAAAATTGGGCTCTGTGGGTGGGAGATGGGTTTCAGCTTCATATGAGAAAGAACTTTGTCTCAATTATAGGTGCTTGAAATAGGATGAGCTGTCTCAGGAGCTGTGACTCTCCTAACATGAGGAATCAAGTCGGGTGTGGAGGCTGAGCCCAGGACAGGACGTCTCCGTTAGGTGGAGAGTTTTATCAGAGCGACACTGAGATGCTTCAGAGAGGATTTCTAGGGTTACGCAATATTTCTTCTGCTTGGAGCTGACAATATCTCCCTTGTTCTGGGCTCATATATAACAATGCAAATGATTCATCAGAAAAAAACGTGTTTGGCAAAAACCTTACCCACCCAGCCAATAGAGAAGCCAGCCTCGGGGACCAGGGATGTCCCTCCTTGGGCACAGGGACATAGATATGCCACCTTCTTGGTGACTTAGCCCCATTTCTGCTGCTCTGTCTCATTTTTGCCCCCAACCCATTCCCAAGCATTCTAATGGACTTCGGGCTTAAAGAACGATCTGGTCCTTAGAATTTCCCAGGCTATGCCCTGGCTGGCGTGGCTCCATTGGCGGGGCGTCATCTGGTGCATTAGGAGGTTGCCAGTTCAATTCCCAGTCAGGGCACCTGCCCAGGTTTCCGGTTCCGCCCCTGATAGGGGTGTGTACAGGAGGCAACCCATCGATGCTTCTCTCTCCTTCCCCCTTCTTCTCTCTCTAAAATCAATAAAAGCATATATATATATATATTTTTAAATTAAAAAAAAATATTATATATCTTTATTGATTTCAGAGAGAGGAAAGGAGAGGGAGAGAGAGAGAGATGGAAACATCAATGATGAGAGAGTCATTGATCGGCTGCAGCCCGCAACCCGGGCATGTACCCTGCCTGGGAATCGAACCCTGATCACCTGGATCCTAGGTCGATGCTCAACCGCTGAGCCATGCCCGGCTGGGCTAAAAGCATATTTTTAAAAAATGTCTCAGGCTAAATATTAGGACCTTACATACTAACTTATTCACGTACTAACTCTTACAAGCACGACGCTTTTGAAAAGTTTGGTGGGAGTTGAGCAGACTCCAGAGGACACTGTTTGGGTGGGAGACAGGCTCTGGGCGGCTTCCACGTAAAAGCCGCCTTAGGTGAGAATCTCCGGATGAGTTTTCCTCGTGAGACAGAGCCCCAGGCAGGTCCAATAATGACAGAACACAGTGGCGGTCTGGCTTCTAGTGTTTCGACACAGCGAGAGGGATGGAAACACCGCGTTACCCACAGGAGAGCTTAGCGTCGCGCTAGTTGGGGTTTGCTAGAGACCAACGACAGGACTAACATCGCCAGACACAGTACGTCCCAATTTCCTTGAACTAAGATTTTGAAACTCCTCAGTTCCCCAGCACTGGGAGTGATGCCACCGGCTTTCCCAGCGTCCCAGGAGTGACTCCGACTTCCTAAGTCATCTTCATCGTCATGGCCAGCATCAGCCCAAGCATCATGCGAAAGTTACCCACCCTGCACCCCAGAGACCAAGGCAAAGGAAGACTGGAAGTAAACTGCATTTACAAAATAAATAAAAAATATGCCAACTAAGCTTATAAAATATTCACCAACAGCTCAACGCAGAGCGTGGGGTTGGGCATATGTCAGCTCTGGCTGCTTAGGAAACTACCCCGCGGCAGTGGCTTAAAGCAACACTCATCCGTTAGCTCCCGGGGCTGTGCGTCAGCAGGCTGGACGGGCCCTGTGGACGGCTCTGCAGGTCTCAGCTGAACCCCGATCCGCAGTCAGCAGTGCCCATGCTCCACACACCTGCCTGGCATCTGGCCGGCCTTGGGCGGGATCGGCAGCTGGGTGGCGGGGCCGGCCCGGCCCGGGCGTGTTCAGGGGCGATGGTCTCAGAGCCCAGCTTTGAAGGACCCCAGCATCTGCGGGATGTTATATAAACCACATTCGCTTGGGAGAGGCCTTTAGCTCATTTTTATAGGACACGACTATATTTACAAATATAGTAAAAAAAAAAAACCCCTGTAATTACACGGCGTCGGGTTCTTATTAATGAATACTGTGGAACATCCTGTCCCTGACTAAACGGTCACATTGCCACTCTGTTCTCTCTGGACTGAGTCCCCACCCAGGCTGGTGTCTGTGGTATCGTCACAGAAACGGCAACAAGCAGCCCCCAGAGGCTCTCGAACCTCCGAGGGGGGGGGGATGAAAGGACAATGCTTTGTCTCAAAGGCCCCGTCGTACTTCGCAGGAGAAACCTGTGTCTCTTCCCTCGGAAAGATGTCAGAACAAGGGGGCTCATTTGCAGAGATGAAAATCCGACAGCAGAGAGGAGTGTAATTGCTGCAGCTAAAAATAGACCCGCCTTGCCGCCCTCACCTCATGGGGGTTGTCAGAGGCAGTCCGGGCTCCACCTGCGAAGAGGCGACATTGGAACCCGCAGCCCGGCCCCAGACACCGTTAGTCTGAAGTGCTTTGCTTCTAAGGGGGTCGCGTTTTACAGGTTCTCCTTGACACTCTCCCCGAGGTGAGGGGACGCACAGCTATTACATGCTGGGTTCCTGCCGCCGTCAGCAAGACGACCACCTCCCTGCGTGAACCAGGCGGTTGAAGTCCCGGCCTTCTGGGGACTCGGGTCCAGTGGGGGCGAGGAACCTGAAGGAGTGACACACAGTTCTTTCGTCACAGCTGGGGTCCGTGACACAGCCGCGGGGAGCGCTGTGAGCATTTATAAACGGGAAAGCGAGACGAGTGTGGGCGTCAGGACAGGCCTTTCCAAGGAAGGGGCGTTTCAGGGACCCTAACGCGAGTCCTCGGTAACAGGCGGCGCTGGGGGGCTGAGGAGGGCCGGCGGGTCCAGGTGCCGTCCCGGCGACAGGGTCTGCACCCTCCAGGGCAACTCCGCCCTCAGCCTGGACCTGCGGGCCGCCGCGGTGCAGTGACGAACCCCGCAGCACCGGCGGGCGGCTTCCTCTGGGTGCACCGCGCCGGACCGGCGTTCCGTCTTGGGCTTTCTTATGGGGGAATTTCTGATCCCTACGACCTGCCTGTCGGTCCAGGGGTTACACTCAGAGGTGACCTGTAGAAATACGTTTTATCTCCCGAAACACACGACTGATGTTTGGGGCGGCTCTGCCCCGGCCTGGGCGCCCGCCGGGGTGTGAAGGACTGCGTCTGTAACACCACGTGTTGGTCTGAGACTCCAACGTGCACGGAAAACTGTGGAAGCAGAAGGGTACGGGGTCCTCTCGGTGTGGCTGAACGGCAGAATCAAACGGCGAGTGAAGCGGGACCCTCAAAGGTACAGAGGCCTCACCCCCCCCCCGGGCCCGCTCCTCACTGCCTGCGCCACATCCGCCCGCCCGTGTTTGCCTCTGGTTAGCAGGAGAAAAAAGATGCTGAAGACAAGTGGGGCCTAATTAAGGTTTTGCCTCTTAAGTAAATCAGGGGTTTGAAGCGAAGAGAAAATCCTGTGAAGAAAGATGGGGGGTGGAGGTTGGTGGGGGGTGGGGGGAGGGCTGCTGACATCTGTGGTTCTCGGGACCCCTGACTCTGAGACAAGACGGGGGAGGGGAGGCTGGGCCTCATGTTTGTTTGGATGGAGAGGCCCCGGGGACTCCTGTGGAAAACAGCCTGTCCCCGACTCTCGGGCTAGACTGCTGAGAGTGCAGAGTTCAGCCTCTGAAACAACATCTCTCTGGACAAGTCTCCCGCCACTGGGCGAAGGGCCTCGCGCGCTGGAATGAGACTAAAGGTGGCCGTGGGGTTTTGAACTTGAGCCAGTAGAAAGGGCTTGCTGGTTCCAGGGAGTTGCTTTTATAGTTTTTTTAATTTTCATTGTTTAGGAGAAAAATGGGCAGTTTTAATAAGTTGACCAAATTCTTAGCCGATTTCTCAGTTATTGCCACTTGTGGACAATGTCTGGCAAAACAGAGAACGGATGAAAACTCATGATTGCAGGGGGCTCCGGACGTAACCCACTGTTCCTATAATTCTGCATAGAAATATATCAATTAGGGTCACTGAAATGTTATTCTAATCTGGGGAATCCTGCGCAAGTTATTGACATTTCTGAGTCAGTGTCCTCTGTAAATTGGGACTGAAGGAGGTTCGATGTGAGAAGTAACAAGATCTGGAAGTAAGACGCCTGGCACACGGGAGGCACTCAGCGAATGCTGGTGTCCCCCCCCCCCCCATCTCATTTATCCGAGGACCTCTCAGTCCTTTCTCTCTGTAAAGACGGTAAGTGAGAGCACACGTCTGCTGTGGAACACCATTCGGGCAACCTAGGAGCAAGCTAGGGCTCACGTAGGAAATGCCACCGATTCCTTTAAAAAGGAGAGCCCCCCTGCCTGGCACGGCACCCGGGGGCTAATCCCAGTTCTCGCTCTGACTTACTGCAGCCCCAAGGCCCAGAACTGATGGCCCTCGGCCCCTGCCACCCCCTCTCTGCAGTCCTTGAGGCTCCAAATGAGAAGTATTTTTGTGGTGGTTTGGTTGGTTTTCTTGTTGACTTTTCTCCTATTGCTGCTGTTTAGCCTCCAGCGACGCGTCTCTCTGGACAACTTGGAGCCTCTCCAGGAACGCTAACCTTCTCCGAAGGGGGTTGTTCCGAAGAGAGGAAATGCTTGCTTTTCAAAATACCTCCTTGGGGAGACCATCAGCCGCCTGTTTTGCACAGTCAGGGAAATTTCACCCTCAGATAAGGGATTTGAGAATAGCTGGCTGTGATTTCCTATTAGACTGACAAGGACAAACGCGGGGGACATCATCGCCCCCTTACCCAGGGGCCAAGGTCTCTTTGTTTGTACCGCTGGTGGCTTTTCCTGCCTTCCTGACCCACCCGCCCCAGGGTCCCGCGTGCTCTGAGCCTGGAAGGAATGGCAGCCACTGGAGGTGCACCTGGAACAGCCCTCCGGGAATCCGCACACCGGGTGGCTTTTCTCTCGTTCACTAACCTGCCAGTTCATCCATCTGAGTAGAATTTTCTATTGTTCAGGAACATTTGTTACATAACATCATTGTTTTTCTAACCACAAGTCATGGGGGGGATGCCGACTTCCTTTGTTTTCCTCTTTGAACACGCCTTGTGGAAGCAGGGTTTCTAAAGAATTAAGTACTTTGATGAATGGTATTTTTTACCCCCCACTCAGGCCACTGAAACTCATTTACTATGGAAACATTTGACATTAAAGGTGAATGATTTATCAGTTTTGCTCTCCCCTTAGGATCTGTGAAAGATCAAAGAAGGATAATGAAGAGGCTGTAAAGAAGTGGACAACCAATGGGTCCAACTTAAGTGCCAACCAGAGACCAAGTTCACCAGCACCCAACTAGGAAGGGCCCTCTCTCTGACAAATGGACCCTCCTGAGGGCTGTGGGTTGGTGTAGTTGGGTGTGGGTTGGTCTAGTTTGAGCGTGGGTTGGTGTAGTTGGGTGTGGGTTGGTGTAGTTGGGTGTGGGTTGGTCTAGTTTGAGCGTGGGTTGGTCTAGTTTGAGTGTGGGTTGGTGTAGTTGAGTGTGGGTTGGTGTAGTTGGATGTGGGTTGGTGTAGTTGGGTGTGGGTTGGTCTAGTTTGAGTGTGGGTTGGTGTAGTTGGGTGTGGGGTGGTCTAGTTTGAGTGTGGGTTGGTGTAGTTGGGTGTGGGTTGGTGTAGTTGGGTGTGGGTTGGTGTAGTTTGAGTGTGGGTTGGTGTAGTTGGGTGTGGGTTGGTGTAGTTTGAGTGTGGGTTGGTGTAGTTGGGTGTGGGTTGGTCTAGTTTGAGCGTGGGTTGGTCTAGTTTGAGTGTGGGTTGGTGTAGTTGAGTGTGGGTTGGTGTAGTTGGATGTGGGTTGGTGTAGTTGGGTGTGGGTTGGTCTAGTTTGAGTGTGGGTTGGTGTAGTTGGGTGTGGGGTGGTCTAGTTTGAGTGTGGGTTGGTGTAGTTGGGTGTGGGTTGGTCTAGTTTGAGTGTGGGTTGGTGTAGTTGGGTGTGGGTTGGTGTAGTTGGGTGTGGGTTGGTCTAGTTGGCTGTGGGTTGGCCTAAAGATGCCAGTCACCTGGTGTGTCTGTCTGGTCCACCACATCTCCATTAGTCAAATGGTAGCATCACGTGGCAGCGATTTTCAACCTTCTTCATCTCATGGCATAATCATAAAGTAATTACAGAAATTCTGCGGCACACCAAAAATATGTTTTTTGCTGATCTGACAAAAATAAGTACAATTTTGATTCATTTACACTGGACAGCTATTGTGCTGGCTGTTCTCTTTTTTTAAAATTTGACCATCTAAGGGAGAAGAGGTCAGTGCCCCTGACTAAATAGTCAGGTGTTGCATGTTTTAAAAATTCTTGCAGCACATGGTTGAAAATCGCTGTCATGTGGTGTTTAGATGTTCATAGGAGTTTTGTCCCTGGCATGTCCCTAATACATCCTCGGGAAGGATGGTGACATAAACGCTGTAAAGAGAGAGTGTCACAACTTCATTATCAATGACGTATCATATATGAAGAGGCCATTTGCTTATGCCCTGAGGCATGTGAGGGAGATTCATATTCGTTTATGAAATCAAATGTCAGCCAGAACACCATTTTGCAACAGCAGTGACTCAGTGCAGTGAGCCAGCCCCGGCAAAAGTGCGAAAGAGCCCGTGCTTGGTGCCTCCCGGCACTTCTCCATCCCCTCTCCTCCACTTGGACAGGCCCGCTCTTCCCTCACCACCCCACGCCCGTCTCTCTCTCCCCCCTTCCGCACAAGTCTCCGGGATCCAGAAATGATCCAAAACATATTCCCTCCGTGGGGCAGCAATGACTCAATCTGCCCTTTCACTCATGGGACTTTGGATGTCATAAAAAAGAAGGAATGAAGACTTAAATGCAGACTTTCAGGCATCTGGGGACTGGGTGGGAGGGTCGGTGAGGGGTTCCCAGAATCAAGTGGCTGAGTGGCGCGAACTCACCCCTGCCATGGGATGTCTCAGCAGCATCAGACGTGGCGACGACTTTCTTTATAAAACCCTCTCCTGTCTCGGATTTCCTGCCATCAGGCTCTATGGCGTCGCCCATCTCACGGTCCCAGGCACCCAGAGCCTTTGGTGGGCCTGCCTCAACCTCCCCGCAGAGATCCTCGGTCTCAGACCCTCTCTCTCCCTGCATTCTCCCCCTAGGGCAGCGATTTTCAACCCGGGCGCCACAGGGATTTTTAAAACATGCGACACGTGGCTATTTAGTCAGGGGCACTGACCTCTCTTCCCTTAGACGTCAAATAAAAAAAAAAAAAGGCAACAGCCAGCACAGCAACAGCGTCCAGTGTGAGTCCATAAATATACAGCCTCACAACAGAGCTGCATTTAGTGGTCACGTTGCCTATTAAGGCTGCATCTGATTGGCTAATTCTTGGAACCAGAAACCCTTATATATAAGCATAGGCACCTGATTTTTAAAAAAAAGTCACTGCGGAGCAAAAAGGGTAGGTAATTACTATTATTGTTGTTTTCTAAAATCAAAATTATACCTATTTTTTGGTCAGATTGGCAAGAAATATACCATATTTTTTGGCGTGCTGCAGAATTTTAGTAAATAGTTTATGTGCCACGAGATGAAAGGGGCTGAAAATCGCTGCCCTAGGGAGTCCACGTTCACGGCCTTAACAACTCCCTTTGCGGAGACGGCTTGTCAGTTGTCAGGCCCAGGCCCTGGTCGCGGGGCTCATCCGGAGTGGCCTCCTCTTCGTCCGATGGCCTTAAACTCTTCAGATTGTACGTCAAGTCATTCTCAATAAGAATTGTTTTGGATATTAGCCCTTTCTGAGATATTTGGCTTGCCAGTATTTTGTTTTCATTCCATAGGTTGCCTTTTAATTTTGTTGATTGTTTTCTTTGCTGTGCAGCAGCTTTTTAGTTTAATGTAATCCCACCTATTATTCTTTTCGTTGCCTGAACTTTTGGTTTCAAGTCCAAAAAAAATCATTGCCAAGATCAGCGTCAAGGAGCTTTCCCCCTAGGCTTTCTCCTAGGAGGTCTACCATTTCAGGTCTTACTTTTAAACTTTGCCCGACTTTGCATTCATAGGGGAGGCGGGGCTGGCATGGGGACGGCCGGGCAGGGTGCTGGGCCTGAACTGGAGGATCTTGCCTGGCGCCCGGGTCCGCCTCTGTGGTCACGGTCTCGGCGCAAACACAAAGGGAGATCCTGCCGCTTCGGCCGGTCCTGCCTCGTAAACCAGCACGTTGTTGAATCCAGTCTGGTTTCCTCGGGCATCGAGAATGTCCAGTGAAGGACGAGTATCCCTCAGGAGGGAAGCTAGGTGGCACTCCAGCCCTGCCCAGCGCCCAGGCTCTGAAGCACGGTGGATGCACACAGGACTCAGCGCAGCCGTGATGGCCCCGCAGCCCGCCTGCGACGGCGGATCTGCCCGTCGTGGGCTTTTATGTCCCGAATGGCTGCTCTGCGGCCCAGCGCCGGCGGGCCGAGCCGCCCAAGCTCCGCTCTGAGGGCCACCGTCTGCGTTCAGATGCGGCCACGTAGTCTGCTGCTGAAGTTCTTTAGAAACCTGGGAGTAAACCCGGAGGGACCAAAGACGTGCCGCTATTTCCTCCTGAGCTTCGGTAAAGAAAAAAATACCCTTTGGTTCCTTAGTTAGAATTCGAGGTCCCAGGGCGAGCGATGAAGCTGCCTTCTGAGCCTCAGCGCGGAGCGAGGACCCCCGGGCTGACAGCTAAAGGCGTCCGCGCCGGCCGCTGTCCCGAGGCCCTCCCGGGCGGCGGCCCCAGAGCCGGGCGCTGTGACCATGCTCTGGCCTGCTGCAACGGCAGGTGCAGCCTTCACAGCGGGCCGAAGGGGCCAGACGTCCCGAGAACACACCACGTGGGCAAAGAACTCCTTTCAGACCCGCCTTGAAGAAGACGCCCGAAGGATCTGCTTCTCCCTGAAGTGCCCGTTTCCCAGGGCAGAGAGCTGCTGGCAGGCTCGGGGGCACCTTGCTCCTTGACGCCCAGGTTAGACGCGGTGCTAACAAGAGGCTGGCGCTCACCGCCCTCTCAGCAGCTCGGTTGAAAAGCACGTCCCGCTCTATTGGCTGGGGGGCGGGGGGAGATTCCTCCTGTTATTCTAAAAAATGCATAACTGTGCATTTTATTGAAGCCAAAGTTAAGGCGCCCTCCCTTCCTCTGCAGGCCAAAGGTAGCCACCCCGGGAGTCGCCAGGACTGTGACCGCATTGCCCTCCTGAGGCGTCCCCGTGGTCCCAGGGATGCCGAACGTCCACCAGACCCGTCTCCTCTGGAAGCAGGGGCCATGCCAGCCCCTTGGTGATGGGGGCTGTGACAGTTTCTTCATCCAGCGTGACCCTGGCTTCCTGTCCTGAGGGGGGGACATTATGTTCCCTCTGAGGCTGGCAGAGGCCCACAGGCTGTCAGTCAGCCTGGGAGTTGCTCGTGCCCTTGGAGCCCGTTTTGGTACTTATTTCCTACATAAAGGCCACCGGTCTGGGACCCTCGGGAAACGTTCAGCCTCTGCAGGGTGTCCCGGGCACCGGTGTCATGAGGGAGCCCCGAAACCCAGGGTCCATGCCCAGCTTCACTCACCTGCCACTGGCTCTGGGACTACGGGACACTCGCTCACTCTCCTGGGGCCTCAGTTTCCTCAACGTTAAATCAGGAAGGTTAGATAAAATGTCACAACAGTATAAACATTAAAACTCACAGCTGACATTTATCGCCGAGAGCCTTGGATGGTGTCTGTCGTTAGTACTCACGAGCCCTGGGGGCAGGCTGCTATCACCCCATTTCACAGAGGGGCTGACCGAGCCCGGAGGACTCGCTCCCTCCCTTGTATACGTCGCGTCTCCCTCCAGTGAGTGCTGGAGACGGTGCTGCCGGCCAGCTCATTCTCCAAGTGCCGTCCCCAGACCAGCAGCGTCAACACCACCTGGGAATGTGCTAGAAATGCAGATTCTTGGGCCCTGTAACGCAATCTCTGGAGCAGGCCCAGGAATCTGTTTTAAAAAGCTCTCTGTTTTAAAAGTTTTCAGTGCCTTGGACACTGCCCAGTGGCTGCGTGGTTATGTGCTTGTCTCCTTCCTCCCGACAGTGCCCCCTGCGTCCATCCCTCCTGCAGCTGGCAGCTGACCCGAGGGGGCCTGTGTCGGGGCAAGGAGCAGTCAAGGGCAAGTGAAGGGCACATTCCTCTGTCCTGAGCACCGCCCTTCCTCGGCTCTCACACTATCAGAGTCGAAGCCTGGTCAAGTTCTGCCGCCAGAAACGCTCCGTTCCAGAATTCAAAAAATGTGTGAGCCCTCGGACATTCGCTTGGATAGGACCTATGCCTGTTAGATGCCTAAACTTCCCCTCATTCCCACTGAAAGGCCTCTGATAGGCCTTATCAGTCCAGATTATGAGGTTTTAGTTTGTGAATTAACCAGAGAAGACAAGCTCTGTTTCAGACCCCTGATGCTAACAGATGCTGTGACTACGATTCCATGTACATCCAGATTGTCATATAAACCGTGACGGGCCTTTCAAAACTCTTCTAGGAGAAAAAGCAAATGAGAGTTTTGTGTTCTCCCTGTGGCCTCCAGCTGATCCCGGTTACCCTCGGATACCGCGTTGTCAGTGCGTTTTCTGAGTCTGAGTCCTCCCACTCGCCGCTGACAGAAGCCGCAGGAACGACGGTGAGTGTTGGACTTGCAGGGAGTTGAGGGAGACGTGACAGAAAAAGCACGGAAATGCCGGCACGAAAGAGGAAGAGTGTGTTCACGTATATCTTCCCTAAAAGAGCTTTTAAAAGGCCCTATTAGGAAAATTCAGAAAGCAGATAATAAAGTGCAAGAGGAAGGAGAATCATCCACACTCTCACCATCAGCACAGCAGCCTTGTGGTGTGAGCCACTGGTTAGTGCTGACCACTGTTAGCTTTTGAATATATATCTTTCTGGGTTTTTTGTGTGTTTGTTTTTTTGCAAATAGACATTTATACTATAGACCTATATTTTACCAGAAAGCGAGACCTTCCCCGGCACACCGTCTGCAAGGGAAGCCGGTTGTGGTCCTAGCTCCACGCGGTGTGTACAGATGCGGACCGCTGTCTGGGGCGTCCCCGCCTGCCGGGAGGGGCGGTGAGCAGCCACTGACGTAGTTCAGGTGGTGCGGGCCCCCACGTCCTGTCTGCCTGGGACACATCCAGGGTCGCCTGCCCAGGACAGGGGGAAATCACTGGGTGGACAGAATATGCTTTTTAGAGTCGGTCACTTCACAACCACATAAAGCGTCTCACTCGAAGCCTCGAAGCCGTAGAACCCCTCATCCGACGGCCCATGGCGGGCTGGGTTTCTGTGTTCTACGTTTACAAGTCCCATGCAGTTGTGCTTAGGAAAATCCAACCCTGAGACATGTTTTCTGTGATTAATGGCTCTCTGCCCTTACCAATACAGATATTCCAAAAATAAAGTTTGACTTCATCTCTTGGGCTGTTTTTTCTTTCAGGGAAATTCTGCCCCAGGGAAAGCAAGCACTTCAGGGGGATTCCAAGGATCAAATTCAGGCCAGCTGACCATGTCCTAACTGTTCTGCTATTGGGAATACTTAGGGACACAAGCTTTACTGTAAGTCTGAAAGGACCTAGGCTTAGGCCCTATCTACACATAAACAGGCTTGGGGGGAAGGGAGATAGCTGAACCAGTGAAACGACCAGTGATGGGCTAGTTGCCGGCTGGGCACACCTTTCCTGCATTTTTTCAAGCTGATTTTTATGGGAAGCTAAAGCCAGATACTTTTTTTGGGTGGTGGATTTTTCTTTCAAAGAGAAAGGCTTTATAAGCATGGAAAGTTTGGCCGAGAGAGGTTTACTCTAAAGACTTGCCAACTCAGGAGAAGAGTAACATGCCCGAGTCTGATAAGAGGGGGGCCAGTCCTTTGTTTTGGTGAAGTGGCGGAGCCCCAGGACGTCCGTGCTGCACCCATGGGGAAAAGTCGCCTGGCCTGCCCCCCATCAGGATACTCAAGCAGTAACAGAGCTGGAATGGGCTTGGGGGAGTAAGAACAGAATTTTGAAAGTGCACTGACTTGTCCTTGGGTGGTCAGAAAGTACTTGTGCAACGTTAAGAATAAGTGAGCCCTGGCTGGTGTGGCTCAGGTGGTTGGAGCACCCGGGGCACCGAAAGGTTGGCGGTTCAATTCCCAGATCAGTGTTCTCTCTCACATCAATGTGTACTCCCCCGCCCGGGCTAAAAAAGAGAATAAATGATGATTTTTTTCTTCATCAACCAGAATTCCTCCCACCTCCCCCAGGTGGATGCCTGTAAGACAATAGTTGTCCGTCTGTCAATCATCTTCGCTTTCTGCCAACCTGAGTCACTATCACTGCAAGTCTCTTGGTTCCCTTCTTTATAAAGGCCGGCTGGGATTCGGTATCACCCGTGAAGGCTGGATAAACACTATAAATTATACATTTAAAATGTAACAGGCAATCCAGTTTAGAGGCTGGGCCTTAGACAGGAATCAAGGAAACGGAGCCACACCTTTACCCCAGATGCCACCCAAAGTCCAGACAATCCCCCAAGAAGAAGCCCAACTGGTTATTAGAGACCTGTGAGTGAAGACAGGTATTCAAGAGAACAAAGTGTTTTTAAAATCTAAGTTAGGAGGGACCGGGGCCTGGGGAGGAGGGTCTGGGGCCCGGGGAGGAGGGTCTGGGGCCTGTGGAGGGTCTGGGGCCTGGGGAGGGTCTGGGGCCTGGGGAGGAGGGTCTGGGGCCCGGGGAGGAGGGTCTGGGGCCTGTGGAGGGTCTGGGGCCTGGGGAGGGTCTGGGGCCTGGGGAGGAGGGTCTGGGGCCTGGGGAGGGTCTGGGGTCTGGGGAGGGACCGGGGCCTGGGGAGGAGGGTCTGGGGCCCGGGGAGGAGGGTCTGGGGCCTGGGGAGGGTCTGGGGCCTGGGGAGGGACCGGGGCCTGGGGAGGAGGGTCTGGGGCCTGGGGAGGAGGGTCTGGGGCCTGTGGAGGGTCTGGGGCCTGGGGAGGGTCTGGGGCCTGGGGAGGAGGGTCTGGGGCCTGGGGAGGGTCTGGGGTCTGGGGAGGGACCGGGGCCTGGGGAGGAGGGTCTGGGGCCCGGGGAGGAGGGTCTGGGGCCTGGGGAGGGTCTGGGGTCTGGGGAGGAGGGTCTGGGGCCCGGGGAGGAGGGTCTGGGGCCTGTGGAGGGTCTGGGGCCTGGGGAGGGTCTGGGGCCTGGGGAGGAGGGTCTGGGGCCCGGGGAGGAGGGTCTGGGGCCTGGGGAGGGTCTGGGGTCTGGGGAGGAGGGTCTGGGGCCCGGGGAGGAGGGTCTGGGGCCTGGGGAGGGTCTGGGGTCTGGGGAGGAGGGTCTGGGGCCCGGGGAGGAGGGTCTGGGGTCTGGGGAGGAGGGTCTGGGGCCTGGGGAGGAGGGTCTGGGCCCAAACCTCCTCCTTCCTACTCGGGCTGGTTACGGGCCCTCGGCTGCCGCAGAGGCCCCCGGGGAGCCGCGGGTATTAACAGCCCCCCCTCCGGGGGCCGTGGCGAGGGGGCGGGACGCGGGGCGCTGTGCGGGGCCCCCCGCGCTCCCTGCCGCGCGCCAGCGGCCCCCGTGGACAGAGCCCGAGCTCGGCGCGTGCTCACCACCCCTTCCCAGGGACGTGGAACAAACTCGGGTGCAGTTTCCACGGAGGCGCGGGAGGGGCGCGCAGATGGGGGGCAACGCGAGCGCCTCGGGACAGTCGGGGCGACGGGCCGGCAGCAGGGGACGCAGGGGACGCGGGGGACGCGGGCGCGGCTGCGGGGACGCTGCCAGTGACACCCCCACTCCGCGGCATCAGGACAAGCGACAGGCTTCCATCGCCCCGCGCCCCCGCCTACACGGAGGATCCTGGTGCGATGCAGGACCTGACGGAGGCGCCCGAACTCCGCCAGCATTTCCCACCCGAGACATCGCCTCGCAAGCCGCCGGGGAGCCCGCGTGTCAGATACACGGTCGGCCCATCCTAACCTGGGTGCATCTCAAGGAAGCCGCGGGTGTCGGTGTCCTGCCCGGTTAACGCCCAGCTGCAACCAGCTGCAAGTCAACGCTGGCCTAGTTTGTTTTGTTTTCACCTAAAATTTAAGTCCTGCGTTTACTTTTGCCGAGTCTCCGGGCTGCCCACCAGCTCAGAGGAAACCGCTGGGCTCGGCTTCCCCAGACCAGCCGTGCGGGCTCTAGACTGCGGGCCACGGGCGCACCGCGCTGTCCCGGTCAGTAACTCCTCGTGTTCACAGTATCTCTGCCGGTGCAACTGTTTCACGTTCGGGGCTACAATAAACAAAACTGCTGCACACAGTCCTCGGTGAGTCTTTTGTGAACACACGTTTTCATTTCTTTTGGGCACATACCTAGGAGCAGAATTGCTGGGTAGGTGTCCGACTGAAAACAGTGGTCTTTTAGAAAATGGGCCAAATAAGTTCTCTCTTTGTTTACAATTTTTCAATATCAGGCCCAGAAAGCTCAGGCTCTGTCTCCTCTCCCTCCCTGGCTCAATCTCAGGCTCCTTACCCCACCCCATCTCTCCAGTCCTCCTGCCCCCTCTGTTCCCTGCACAAGACCAGTGGGGGCCGACCACTCACATCCTTGCCGTTACTCCAGCCAAGAACTTTATTCCCTCAACCCATTGCCTGGCTCATTCCGGCTTATCCTCTTTAGAGAACACTGAGGATCAGAGAGGTTCAGTTACGTGAGCAACGTCACACAGCTGGCAGAGCTAATATGCAGATTCATGGAAACAGGCAATGACCCCAGACCCCTTGCCCTAACCATCTTCAACTATAAACCACCCTTCAATGGTACGTCTCCCTGAGGGCTTCTTGCCCTTCTCTCTCCCTACCATTCACTGTCTGTTTCACTACGACCCGTCTTATTTTTTTCTTTGCTTTTCTTGTTCCCTGAAACTATTCCCACTAAGGTCACCCACGACCACCGATTTGTCAGATCTGCTGGGAGTGGTTTTCGGGCCCCACATGACTTTGCCTCTCTGCAGTGTCTGACACCGCTGACAGTTTCCATGTCTCACAAGCTGCATTCAGCTTACACAGCAGATTCCTGGGTGGATGTCTCTGTCTTGTCACCCAGGAAATAGCCAAGACTCGGCTGCCACTCAGAGAGGACAGTGTCCCGGGAGCAAAACGGGTTGCTCCTGGCTCAGGGCCCTCGAAAGCCCAATCTGTGTTACTAGGGTCGGGAAGGAGAAAGACTAGCCTTCCTGAGGCCTGAGACTGTGTCCCCGAGGAGAGGGGACTAGTTCAGGTGTGTTTATGAACAGATGTGACACTGGTGAACATGAGTCTGCAGGTTTCAGAGGAAGGGAGCAGGCGTGTCCTTTGCACCGGGACATGGTGTTGCTGGTCCCTGCTCCTGGGACTCTCCTCTTGGTGGCTATGGGCACTGGTATTTGGCATTGTGAGGCCAGAGTGGGGTCCTGCTGCTTATAAATGTGTATTCTCTGTAGACGAGCATCATCTCGGGGTGGCCATGGTTCCTTTTGCCACCTGTGGGGACCCTCAGTCCAACAACTGCACCCTCGGAGAGGACTGTTGCAACAGAGCCTCCCGGGAGGGGGACCCCAGGGCCCCTTCAGCAGCTGGAGCACTTCCTGTCTTCACAGCAACGGTGGGGGCTCCTGTGGGATCTCAGAGGGGGAATTTATAAGGAGCTCATAGGATGCAGAAATCTCTGCAGCCTGGGGGAGAGTCCTACCATAAAAACAGAACTGTGACATAATTTATGACAAGAGCTTTGTTTAAATATGTGGGACTGTGTCCACTCAGTGTCTCAACAAGTATTTATTGAGCAACAACTGTGCTTTGGGGCCACGGTGGGTGGGGGGCAGGAACCCCTTGTTTAGACTCATGTCAGCGACACCCAGGACAGTGCCTTGTCTATCACATGGGTCACACGCTGTATGTGACCCTGCTTCTCTTGGCCTGGCCAGAGTTCACACGTGGGTCACATGTGGGACCAGACGGGGGGTCTTCTCACTCTGTTTGAAGCCAGCTGACCCTTCATGGACTCGAGGCTCCTGATTTTGGCTCCTCAACCCACCAGGTCAGCTCACTTAAACCCGAGGGGCAGCGGCCTTTTGGATCCCCAACATCCTATTTAATGAGGATCTTCGGGATTGGGCTCTTAAAGTTGCAGCTGAAGGAATGCTGGCTAAAAACAACAAAACCCCCGTGGGATAAACACTGCCGCTCCCTTGAGAATTCTGGGAGCTACGGCCTGGCAGCCGGCCTTTCCTTACTGTTTATCTTTTGTTTAGCAGGAGGCGTTTCTCAAGCTTCCAGTGTTTACAGAACGCAGCCCGGGTTCTGGGAAATGCAGCGAGCCGAGCTCCGGTGTGCCAGTCGGACAGGTTTCAGTGGGAACGCATAAACGACCCGCCCACGCAGCGTGACCACTGTAAACGGAGGAGACAACGGCTACGGCACAGCTCTGCTCTCGGCAGCGCCAGACACACTCCTGCCCGGAGCCGGGCCGGGCACTGCCTTCCGTCACAGGGGAGAGAAGCAGAGCTCGGGGACACTGTCAGGGCATCGTGGGATTGACGGCAGGCTCCCTCAGGCCCTGTGCTTGTACATGTGGGCCCCGCCTCCTCGCACCCGGCCCCGACTGTCTCCCTCAACCTCACGCCTTGAATGCGACTGTGATTTAATCCTGGGGCGCTGCGGCCATCTGCGTGGGCGCACACCCACGCACCCCGAGAAGGCGGAGGGCTCAGCTCTCACACTGACCTTGGCCGCTGCCCTCTTGGCACCGAGCAAATCATCCGTCTTCCTGTCCTTTGGTTCCTCCTCTGTAAACCGGGGTCGGTGAGCTGCACAGCACGTGGCTCTATTAGGTGCAAAAATGCTGACGGGGGAGGGAAGGAAGGACCCGAGGCTCTTGTCATTTCGTCACGATGGTGAGATGGTGACGGTCCCCCTGGCAGTTAGGAGGTCGGCAGAGGGAAGAGCAGTTGTTTGGGGCAGGCTCGAGGTCAGCGCTGGGTGGGTGCAGGAACTTGAGGGAGCTGGGGCAAGACAGGACAGCCAGCTTCCAGGCTGGGAGCCTTGGGGCGCTTTTCCAGAATGAGCCAGGGAATAACTGTCAGCACTTAGGGAAATTTAAAACTGCGGTTGTTATGGGCCAGGGGAAGTTTCTGAGGGACGGTGAGAGATCTCAGATCTTGTCCACGAACCTCAGAGTAGAGGACGTTTCTCCCCAGGACGACCTGACAGTTTTTTTTCACCTGGATGTGCCTGCGTTTTGTGTGTGTGACGTTTCGCAGCTTATTGTGAAACATATCAGACGGGGGGGTGAAAGCAGCGTTTAAATAAAAGCCAAGGAAAGTTAATAAAATAAACTCGAGATGGAAACTGAGGTGGGCTGAGGAGGAGTCCTGGGAGGAAGACAACCCACGCAGTAAGCCCGGGGCAGTGTCCGGGGACTTCACAGCCGCAGAGCAGCCTCGGAGCAGCCGTTCCACAGGTGTGAGGGCCGAGGCCCGGGGCGCGGCGGGGCCAGCTCAGGTGTGGGCTGTGCAGAGCCGGAGGTGAAACCCCTCCTCAGACTCAGCACCCTGGGCGTCCTCAGGTCACCTGTACAGAATGGCCTCGCCCTGGGCAGCCAGCAGCCGCCTTCGCTGCCTGGAGACGCTATTCGAGTTCGGGGCACTTGGATCCAGGCGCGAGTGGGCGCCTATCGTCAGGCGCCCCGGGGTAGCCACGGGCTGGTGTTTCACAGAAGCCGCCTGCCCGGCTTGCTTAGGAGAACTCTGGGAGTGGGGTGGGGATCCTCAGCCCCACTGCCACTTGGAGAAACGTCCGGTGACAGCAGGCTCCCCGCTCTCCGGCGGAGGCCCATCTTTTTTAACGTGCGTGGTGTCCTGGACGCGGAGTTTCAGACAGGAAGGGACCTTGGAGAGAGCGTGGGCTCCATGCCCAGCCTCGGTGAGGAGGCACCTGGGGCTGAGTCCATTTCTGGCCCTCCCGCCCGCCTCCCACGCTCCACACGGTCCTTTCTGCCACACCAGGGGCGTGATGAAGCGATTCAACCAGTTCCTGAGTTTGGTATTGATGAACCCAGAGAAAGGGATTTATCATTTGAATCACTCTAGGAGCATGTGTCAGACGAGGGAGGGAAAGTTCTTCCTAAAACTGCCCTAGGCTACGGGAGGTGCCTCCTCCTGCCTTCTCTGGAAATGTGAAGGTCCAGCTGACCCCTGGACTGAGTTCTCCCAGCCCCGGTGGCCTCAGAAGTACCAGCCCGAAGGTTCTGCCCCACGGTTCTCGCAGAGAATCAATCTGAAAATAGGAAGGTGCTGGCTGCTGACTGAGCTAAACCGGCTGCCTGCCGGCCAAAGCCAGCGGATCATATGAGAAGCCACATGACTAACAAGAAACCACCGGACGCCAGTGCCGACGAGTAAGATCCCACCAGCTCAAAGCAAATTCGCCCACTCCCGAGTCCTGAGCCCCTTCACCTGTCCCCTGGAACACTGCACTCGCCCGATGCCGCCACCTTAACGCAGGCGGGCCAGCTTTACTGACCACCACTCGCTGCCCACCCATCTCCCCGGTCGGCACACCCTCAGTCAGCCGGGGGCCGGGTGTGGGCAAGAGACAAGTGATTGCACAGCTGAGAGTCAGGACTGCGGCTGTGGTTGGAGATGGAGACCTGGGGTCCCCCTAGGGGGAGGGGTTGAAGCCATGGGCGCGGGTGAGACATCAAAGGGGAAGAGTGGCTGACGGGGGCTCCCGCCTGCCTGTGGGAGCAGCGCCGGGGGAGAGGAGAGGCAGGGAGAGCAGGCGGTGAGCGCGGGCGGCCGGGCCATGTAGGCGCAGAGCCGGGCAGCGGGCTCAGGAGAGGAGGGCACCCGGGTGGGACGGAAACAGCCTCAGCGCAGAACGGAGCTGCTCTTTTGAGATCCTTGCTCCTGACACCGAGAGGCTGAGCGGCGGAGGGGCCGTCGGGGGCCGTCTAAGTGCGGTGAGCGGGCGGGCCGCCGAGAAGGGCGGGAAGAGGCTCTGCCCTGCGAGAAGCTGTCCCTGGGAAGGGGCGATCCCAAGGTGGATCTTCCCAGGCAGACGAGAAGAAACAGGGTCATTTCTGGAAGTTAAAGAAGAACCATGTGCTACTGAAAAAGCAGATTTGTTATTTTTAAGACCATGCATGTAGAACCAGTCAAGAGGAGCTGAAGGAACCTTGCGAGTGACGATGTCGTATCTGTTTCTATATACTCAGTGTCCCGCACGGGGTCTGCCACATGGTCACACGCAGGCAACGGCTCCTGGAGGACAGGGCTAGGCTTTAGACCGCTCCTTTTAGGAAATGGCTTTGTGCCCTGGAGCTCATAAAACGGTCCCCGTGTCCTTTCAGCGGGTGGAGGGCGCGCCTGGCCTTTTTCCAGGGCGCAGGAGAGAACGTTTCCTCTGCCACTGTGAGGCGGCCGGTATCCCCTCAAAGCGGGCAGGACATCTGGGCCCACAGAGCTCCGGGGAGGAGGCGAGTCTAGATTCCAGACATATTTTTAATTTTTTAGATAATGGCTTTATTGAGATATAATTCACGTACAATAAAATGGTGTCTAACTGTGCCCGTGGGAGAGTGCGATCCGGGGGGTTTAGAGGCGGACAGGACGGGGCTCGGTAACGGAGCGGGCTCGGAGCGTGAAGGGCAGAGAGGCGTCGGGATGCCGCCTGGATTAGGGAGTAGGCAGCCGGGTGGACGTGGTGGCACCCGCTGAGAGCCGGGGCGGAGCAGCACCCACACCGCTGGGCCGGGAGGCGAGCCGCAGGCACGCGGAGAAGTGCCCAGGGTGTGTCGATGCCTCGTATAGTTTTGGCTGCTCTTTTTCTTACATCTCTTCCCTATTTTCGGACACAGAGAGCAAATCAAAGGCCCGGCGACTGAAATCAGAGAGTTTGCTGCGTCAGAGACTTTAAAGGGGACGCGGGGTTGCCGTTCAGAAGCCACGCTGTGAGCCTAGGAAGCTTGATAGCATTTCTACTCTGTAGGGGCTGGAATGGCCCCTTAGTTCTGGCAGAAGACGAATTTCTCCTGGAAGCCTGACAGCAAGTGCTCACACACAATGTTTTCTCTAGGAAGCCGGAGAGCAAACGATCCTGTTGCATTTTTAGTGGCTGTAGGATGGCTTCCGTTAGGGTCCTCTTGTGGAAGAAGAGTAGGAACATGCACCAGACGATGGACCCTTGCTGCCCAGTGAATCACTGGTATGTGAAATTTGGTGATCTCCACCGGGATTCCCCACCATCAATCTGCAAGCCTGACTCGGTGCTGTGCCAATAGCCTTTGTGAGTTGTGTGTGTTTCTATAGTAAACTCACAAACACACCTGAAGGTTTATAGAGACATACACACATAAGACTCAGGTTTAACAGCGATAATTTGCATCTGTTACTAAAATTACGGATCAAACAACTAGAGAATGGCTGAGCTGTGTGTGGAAAGGGAAACCTGGAGCTGCCGTGTTCTCCCCGGGAATACTTGGTTTGGATTCTTGCTTTATCAGGAACCCTGGGGACTCGCCTGTCCCAGTATCTATCTCTGTGTAACCAATCACACCAGTACTTAGTGGCTTAAGCCAATAATTTATTGTTCTCTCTTCTAATTTGCTGGGTTGAGTTAGCTCGTCTGGGCAGACTTTGCTTGGGGTCCCTCCTGCTGTGTCAGTCACAGAGCTGCTGAGGTGGGAGCCACATGAAGGCTCAACTGGGCTGAGTGTCCAAGGCGCCTTCTTAGTCACATCTGTGCCCCTTCGAGCAGTCTTCCTTTCTAGCAAAGTAGCTCCGACTTCTGACACGGCAGCTCAGGGCACCAGGCGGCAGGAAGTGGAAACTCCAGTGCTCACTGAGGCCAAGCCTAACCCTGACGCCATGCCCTCTCCACCACGGTTTATGGTTGAAGCAGTCAGGGGTCAGCCCGGACTCCGGGTGGCAGAGGGACGGACTGCACCCTCCGATGGAGGTGTGGCATGCACGGTGTAGAAGGCGGGAAAGAACTAATGATGTGGGAGGTCATCCTGGTCATGACGTTTGGTCAGTGTGACCCGTTTGGTTCACAGAGGTGTAGTAGGCGTGGGCAATCCTATGTGCCTCGGTCTATTATGTCCACGGCAGCTGCTCCAGGGTGGGTTACGCAAGACAGGAAAACCAGAAGGGGTGTACCAGCTGGAGTGGAACACGTCCAGAACTGACTAGGAGCTGAAGTGATATGTGGGAGGGATCAGCAAGCATTAGTAGGCATAAAATCGGGAGCCCAACAAGAGTACTGCCAAGGCACTGCTGGAAAGGTGGGAAAAGCAGAGGGCCCAAGCAGGGCAAGAGCCAACGTGAGGACGGAGCAGCTACCCAAGAGCAATCCCACCCCCAAGGGTAGTGGCTAGAGAGCAGCACAGAAGCAGATCAGTAAATTATTAATACGCTGCTTTAAATACTTAATGAGACGGGGGGGGGCAAAGCTAAAGTGCAAGCAGCACCGAGGGAGAAAATACATTCATGGGTTGAACCAATAATTACTCAAGACAGAAAAGTCTTTTAAACCCAGTCATCCCGAAAGAAATCTCCCTCCGACCGGACAAGGGCCTGTAAAACCCATGACATCCTCAGGCTGAGGAATTCCCTACTCTTGATGTCAAGGGGTGCTTCACGTCCCTCCTGCAATCGCAAGTTTTCAGTTCGCCATGTAAAAAGTTTGCAGAGTGTGTGGCACGTGGCGCTCAATGAATGTTGGTTCCTCCCTTTCCTTGCTTTCCGTGGCAAGGTGTGCAAAAGACCACTTAGCAAGCAGCCACTCCCGGCCCCGCCTCCTGGAAGCAGAGCTGACCTGGCTCGGTCATCAACATGTTGGCTACTCTCAATTTGTTGGCGTCTCTCATGTAGCCACACACGACTGAGCAATCTGGATAAAAATGACAGTCGTCATAGCTCTCTGAACTGTGCATGTAGATTCCAGCGTATGAACAAAGCCTGCCTAGGTCTGGGGGTGGGGTGGGTGGAGGAGGCCCATGGGGGCAAAAGGGGACATCTGTAATACTTTCAACAACAGAGATAAAGAGCCTGCTCTGATTCAAGTTCCTTTGAAACCAAGTTCAGTTAGACCAATGGGGTGAAGGCCACCAGAAGGAAGACGTTTGTGGGCCACACTCTAGAGTAAGGACTTGGGAGAACTGTTTTCAGCTGAGGTCTAACATTGACTCCCTCATTTATTGAAAAAATCTAAATAAAGGCTTACATATGAAAGAGAAATGAACACTTTTATGAGAATCCAGGCTCCGACATCCGGTATTAGCAGAAACGCTCAGCAGCACGCCCTGATGCACACAGCCAGCGAGGAATGCCGTAATTCAGGCGAGGGGCGGCCAAAGCAGGCTTAATTTCCAGACCTGCCCAGTTAATCAAAAAGCCTGGAACTATTCCCAGGATGCTTTTTTTGAAGTCTAGACAAAACCCCAAGATAACCTTTGTGCAACTGATCCAATGCCAATGGGATGTGAGAAGACAGTTGGAGATCTGGGGTATCAAAGGGTCTCGCAGAAAATAAAGTCACTTGCACGAGGAGACCAGGACAGAGAGGGGAACACAAATCATTTGTGCATGGTGATTTGGGGGAGAGCAGGGGAGGGCAGGGAAGCATTCACGGGAAAGAAAAAACAGATCTACCATGTGGAGGAAGTTGATCGGACTTCAGCTTCCCCAGAGGACAAGCATAATTTAATTATTACCGTGGACTTGGCACCGGATTTATTCCCAGCACAAAGGCTTTAACTCAAACCTAGGAAAAACCCTAGGAGAGAGAAGGGACATTTTATTTGGAGGTGGGTGCTGTGGCTGAAGTCATAAGTAAAAATATTTTCATTCTCACTGATGACTTCCAAGTGGAAGTCCCAAAGCCCACGGTGGCCGCTGGGAAAGACAGAGCTGGAGGAGAGCGCCCTATGCTACCTGGAGAAGGTGGGCCGCAGTGATTACCTGGGTCCTTAGGTGGCTCTGTGTTGTATCAACGGTCTTCTATTTGAGTCTGATTAGAGCATTCTTGTGTTTCCAAGAATTTTTTATTTTTTTATAAGAGAACATTTATTTGGTAAATCACAGAGATAGAAAAAGTAATTCCTAGAAGAAATGGGCTTAGGAAACAAGTTGTAGAGGCAAAGGAAGGGCCCTATGAGCTTGGGACTGAGGAAGCCAATGGTCAAGGCCTGGGGGCGGGGGAAAGACAAAGGCTCAGGCTGCTCTGGGGAGGGAGGGCGCTGGGTCCTCCGTCCTACTGGTTTTCTCTCGGGGGAGGCCCCAGGGGAAGATCTCATTATAATACTCGGCAGTTTCCAGGTGTGTCCTTTCAGGGCTGTGGCCTCCACTGATCGGTCGGTTCCAGGGCCATCATTCAATGCAGCTGGTCCTGAGGTCAGCTGTGGCTGGTTTTGCTGCTTTTCTGGGCCTGGAGCTTTCCAAGAACTTCTAGTGACCACAATATCTGGAACTTCGGCACTTCTGAGAGGCTCCAATAAATCACATAAGTAATTCTCATTGGCCCATGTGCACTATATTAGTGATGTAGTTCAAGGTCGCTCTGACTTGACCCACCAGCTCCTGGAGACTTGACCTATTCGAGTTGGCCAACTGCAGCTGTAAATACTCTCTCAGAAGGTCCAGTAACACAAGTGATGTCAATCAAAGGCCACTTTTCTCTCCCTTCCCACCACTTTCTTCAACCATCTCAAGATTCCAAAGCCACCTCCGTACTCCAACAATCCCACTTGTAGGTCTGTACCCATGGGAAACATGTCCACCTCAGGTGTACCAGAATGTTCACAGTAGATTTACTCCTAATCACCTAAGAACCCAAATGTCTGTCGGCAGTGGAGTTTTACAAAACAGTGACAGAAAGCAAGCTACTGTCCTAGGCGAGGACATGGGTGAACCTCACAGGGGCTGAGCACAAATGAGTCCGGGAAACCGGTTCTTGGCTGCTGTTCTGAAACCCTGATAGAAGGTAGCCATGGAGAAACTGCAACTGAAAACAAAACACTGGTGGAAAGCTGGAGGGTCTACCAGAAACTCAGGGAGCCAATGCTTCAGGGGAGAAGTCCCAGCCCCTGGGGCAGGATGGAAACCCAGGAGGAGTGTGGGGTTGGGGTGTGGCTGTCGACAATTTAGGGAGCCCTCTTCATTGCTGCTTCCTGAAAATGGAGTCTCCCACCAGCTATTTATGAGATTCATGGGTACATTTCTCAGTCAGCTTTATTTCTAAGCTTCTAGAGAACTTGTGAATATTAATATGGCGCCGGGCCCCAAAGCCGTGAATGTTACCATGTAGAACTTGGCAAGCACTTACGTCAGTGTTTAGAATTAACGTGTTCAGTATCTGCCTGTGTTGAACACCCACTAAGCATCAGGCCCTGTGACACGAATTGGGTGTACAAGCAGCCTCTAACCCTGGGATCTCACAGAACTGCCCCGAGCCCAGGTTTCTTCCTTAGAGACAGTAACCGCCTTACACGATAGTTGTTAGGCTCAAATGACATCATGCATTTCAACCTTTTTTTTTTACATTGTGTGGCAAATAGCAAGCCCTCATTTTATATGTAGTCAAGATGCAGACAGAGACTTCTGTAGGACAGGGGGTTGTAGGGGCACCCCTATGTTTACTGCAGTATTATTTGTTTACAAAAGCCAAGGTCTGGAAGCAGCCCACGTGCCCACCAGTAGAAGAGTGGATAAAAAAGCTGTGGGACATTTACACCATGGAATACTACGCAGACATAAAAAGGAATGAAAGCCTACCAGCTGTGACGTCACGGATGGACCTAGAGGGTTTTACGCTAAGTGAAATAAGTCAGAAAAAGACAGATACCATATGATGTCCCATATATAAGGCATCTAAAGATCAAAATAAACAAACAAGATTGGAACAGTCTCCTGCTCACTCTTTAGGTCTGAGCACCCAGCTCCTCGGGGAGGCCTTTCCCGAGGTTCTGCCGTCACGGCAGCTCCAGCCGGTGACGCAGTGCTGCCGGCTGGACTCAGGACGGGGCGCCCCGCCCGCCTCCGTTCACGCCTCGGCGGCTTATCAAACCTGCCCTGAGGGTTTGTCTGCTTCCTCTCCCAGGGCTGCTCTTTCTTATCTTATCCACCGATTCTTACTCAGGCTCCAGAATTTAGCCAAGAGTCACCATTTCTGACGAACAACACTCAGGATTTACGGGTTCCTCGCAGGAACGCCCTTCCTAACTTGGGCACCTATTACTCATCCTGCGAAGCTCAGGCCCTCAGCCCCATCACCGTGGCCCCCCGCCCCCCGATTCCTCAAAGCCAAGCGAGGGACTGTGCTTCTCAGACGCGTCACCGGCTCTCACCTGTCACCTGCCTTTGGGGCAGAGCCTTGTTTCTGGTTCCTACACAGCACATGGCACCTGTACTTGTTGAATTATTGAGTGAAGAAATGTAACAGCACGACTTCTCTGGCTTTGCCACGTAGGGCCTCCTAGGTGCCTTCAAAGGCAATCTCCCTGGGCATTAGCCCCTCCAGGGCCGCTACGTCTCTCTGTTTCACCAAAACACAAATCCTGCTTGAGAAATGCCAGGGCTCCAACAAGAACAGGTGGATGTGTGGGGTCCCAGCCCTAAGCAGCTAAAATCTGTTGTTTTATCCCTTTGAAATATAGGGATACACACACACTTTGAATAATTATAAAGGCAGTGATAATCAGTGTCCTGCAATGAAGACTTTGGGCAGCATGAAGGTCATTGAAGGGCTTTGGGGTGATTATAAAACTCTTAAGAAAGCCTAGTCGCTAGATCTAGAGTCAGGGGACCTAGCTTCTACTTCCTTTCTGGGCTTAGGTTTCTTCATTTGTAAATAAAATAGAATAAAAAATATAAAATAGAAGTTGGTATCTGCTTGCTTTCAAGGACCCCCTTGGCTACAAGCTTTATGAGTCCATGATCCAGGAAGGAAATATTTTAAGTAAATTGAATTTAAAAAGTTAATTCTCTTATCTGATCTCACCGTCTCTTCTGTAAATAGCTGTGGGGACACTGGGAAATATTGTTATATCTTTTTTTCTGTTACTAGTCCTTTCTGTGAATTGAGACATTTACAGGTAATAAGCCAAAGATAAAAAAGTCCCCAAAGGAAACATACTTCAAGAGAAAATTTCAATGTCCATTGTTTCTCTTGATTTCTTTTTGGCAAAGATGCCTTAATTCTAGCTGCCCTTGCATATCTTGAATCTAACCCAATGGGAGAGGAGATTCCACCCTTATTTATAGCTCCCCTGCTGACAGCTCCCATCTGGGTGGGACCCCGGGCTCCCCGGAGCCAGTGTTGGCCCCTGAGCTTCTGTGGTGTGGCCGTCCCAGGGGCTCCGTGGACCCTGACTGCACCGGGACCCCTGTGGATGCCACTGTCTTTCCCGGCAACAGGCTGCCACTGGGTTTCTTTACTATATAGCTTGTTTCATTTCAGTTCAAATTCTAACATCGATGATCCTACCGAGAGAAACCAGGTACTACTGGTTGGCAAGTATCCTTCCAAGTCAGATTGACATCTCAAACCAGAGGTGAGAGGTCAGAAGGGGCTTCTACCCCAAAGAAAATCAGAATAATAACACTAATAATCATGATGTGCTGACTCTCTGCCAAGTCTTGTCCCATTTACCCCCACACAACACTATGAGACGGGCACTATGATATGCTGCCTTATGAAGGCGGGGATTGGGGCTCAGATAAGTTAGTCGTTCTCAGGCGTGAGAACGACTGAGGGAGTGCAGTGGAGCCAATCTCTCGGTTCTGCCTGGACTACTTTTTGTTCGCAGAGGTTTTCCACACTAATACACATTCAACCAACGACAGCTATAGTTACTTTCATGTGGGGGTTGGCGAATGGCCCCAGGTCCTGAATCTTAAGGAAGGGTAATGACAGGACCACCTTCTTCCACCTGACAAGAGAAGCCCAATCTAGGGGGTGCCATCATAGCAGTTCCACATACATAACTCCACATCAACAGGCCTCCTATTTCAAAGCCACCATATTTTCTAGGGCTTTCCGTGAAGCTTGTTGGATAGCGAAGATGAGAGGGTTCTGGAAACGCGGCCCCGTGGTGGCAGCTTTTGTCACAGTGCAACACTCCACACCAATGGATCGTGATCAGCACAGACGCCCACACGCACACACACTCCAGCTGGAGAGCCAGCAGACAGACACGCACATATAGATATACAGGGGTAGCTCTAGGGAGATGCAGGTTCCCTGACGTCAGCGTTCGCTGCAGCGTCCTGGCCGTCAGTTCCTACAGCATCGGGCATTGCTTACTAACTAAATGGCTTGGAGTAATTCATGACCCACGTCCAGGTAACTGCCACCAATTCAACATTTTAATGCCCTATATTAAAATCCATGTATTTCATCAAACTGGCTACACTTCTATTTTTAAAAATATTTTTATTGATTTTTAGAGAGAGACAAAGAGAGAGGGAGAGAGAGAGAGCAACACTGATGAGAATCATCAGTCGGCTGCCTCCTGCACGTCCCCTACCAGGGACTGAGCCTGCAACCCGGGCATGTGCCCTGACCTGGAGTTGGACCAACAACCTTCTGGTTCCTGGGACGATGCCCGACCAGTTGAGCCACACTGGCCAGGGCAAACTGGCTACTCTTTCAGATAGTGGGTCGGGTCACTCCTTCCAGTAGCAATACTCATCAGGTGATAGGGTCATTTTCTAAGAACCCTCAATACATTCATGCTGTATTAATTCAGAGCCAACACTACATTTTAACATTCTCCAAATTTTAATATTTTAACATCTCTGAAATCAAGATGTCTTATAATCAACATCTTATGACTACTATTTTTCTCTCCTTAAAAGCTGCTATTAAAGTGCTGATGTGTCTTTCCATCAGAGGCAACTTAGAATCAAGAAACTGTGGTGTTTGTAAAAAATGTGATAGGTACGTTTATAATCTTAACATATTAAGAACTCACACAAAATGATAATAAAACCAGTAAGACCTTGAACGGTAAACGGGCAAAGGACATGAACTTTTCATTCACATAAGAAAAATGTAACTAGTTGCAAATATTAGCAATTAGCAATCTCACTACTACTCAAATAAATGCAAATTAAAACAAAAAGGAAACTACATTTTTTTCAGATTAGCAGGAAATAATTTTTAAAAAATCCAGTGCTAATTAGAATGAAATAGAATGGGCACTGTCATCAATGTTGATGGGTAAATTGGTATAAATTTCTAGAAAGCAATTTGGCTGAATATATATAAATTATTTATATGTTCACACCCTTTTATTTTTCCATGAATGTGTTACAAGAGAACAATCAGAACTAGGCTGAAAATTTATTCACAAAGACAGTAAGTAGGAAAACATCAAGACTCTAAATTTACGTACTCTAACTACATAACCACAGTTATGTAAGGAATTCGGAAAAAAAATTATAAGATACACCACGATGTTAATGAATAATTTTATTTCTGCTCCTTTATGCTTGCATATATTTTACAAATAAATGTGTGTTATTTGAACAGCCAGAAAAAATGTTAAAAGCCGACAGGAAAGAAAACAACCATAGGATTTCTGTTTGTTCCCAAGAGAAGAGATGGCAATCTGGTTACCACTAAGTCTGCCCTGGGTGTTAGCGAGGGCTTTCCTATACTTGTGTTCAAGTTTTCTTAGATTTAAGTCTTAAAAGTCTTGATCCTTGAATCTTTAATTTTGGGGCAAGTTATTTTGAAGCTTGTTATTATTATTATTATTATTTAATTCTTTCAAAAAACAAAAACTGGCACACCGTTGGTTAAACTTAGCCTGTGAAGCATCATCTTCCTGGCTGAGGAAGTTTTCAATGTCCTCGATAAAGATGGTATTAGTCAGCTTATTATTATCTCTTATAAATAATAGTCGGATACAGTTCCCGTCATGTAAATATTTATTTATCCAAAAATCCAACAGAGACTGTGCCACTAATGAGCGGTTGCGTAATGAGAGCACCGCAGGAGTTCCTCGGCTTGGAGCTGGGCCCCTGGGCGTCCTGGGCTGTCCCCCTGCCTCTTGGCCTCACTTCCATCTTGCCACCTTCCTGCCCTTACACATTCTTTAAGGAACAACAACGGAGTGCAGCTTGCCTGACGTCTGTCTTCGACGTCAGTGCAAGTGGGCGCCGTTTGTACACCACCTCTCCTGCGCTCAGGGGCTTCCTTCTTGCGTTTGCCGCTCCGCGCACGCGTGCTGTTGGTCCTCCAGTAGCTATGCCGACAGAGAGGGCGTCATTCAAGCCCTCGAGTCCTGCGGGCTAGTTAGGGGAGTAGGGCCTGGGGGAGACTGGGTTAAGGTGAAGCGGATCACCCATTCTTTTCTCCAACAGTTATCAACTGCGTGTCAGCCTGGCGAAGGGCACAACCCTGCCCACGGTCCAAGAAGTCCTAAAACGTGGTCCTAACACTCTCGGACCCTCAGTCACTGCGGGGATATAAACTCCTTCCCATACAGAAAAGCAATGCGAGAAGCAACGGCGACCACACCCGGGGAGGAATGCAGGACTGTGCTGGCTGAACCTGCCGTCGCTGCTCGGTGGCTGCCTCGTCGTCTTCGATCTTGGCTCCGTAAAAAAAAGTTCTTAGCTGCCAACTTTGTGCCAGGCACACTGTTCTTACCAGATGACCGCGCGGCTCACATTCCCTTCTGCCCATTAACTGTCCTTAGGGATGCGACAAAGGACAGGCAGGGTAAGAAAATCAAAACGGCCGGGCCGGGATGAGTGGAGGGCAGGGGGGTGAGGGGAGAACACAGACTGTGGTGTCAGGACCTGGGGGCGGCCTCACGAGCGCATTTCTTGCCACTGCTGCATATTTCACTTGGACATCCTGTCACTTCCTCTGTACTCTTTGCGACAGAAGTATTTGTGAGGAAGGTTAAACTCGTGGAGAAGCTGTTTGTGCGGCACGTTCCCTGGCAGGAGGTTCACCTCTGGTCCTGTGAAAGGTGTTTAATTGCAGCACATGATTCAGCCTCCTCAGGCTAGAAGGTGCCGCATGTGCCCGAATTAAAGGGGTGGGGGAACCCCTGGGGGAAGGGGCATCGCAGGGACCCAGTGCTGCGTCCACTTCTTTCCTCCAGGCCTCGCCCCGCTTTCTGGTCACCAGGTCATGTGGACGCTGCTCTCCCACCCACTCTGCCACGACTGGTTTAAGCAGAGGTAGCCCAGGGGAGGTGCAGGCAAGCCAGCTGGGCGCCCGGGAGCTGGCCTACAGGGTGCTCGCTGAAAGCCCGTTGGGGATCCCCTTGAGACCAATGTCCTCTCAGGAGGAGACGCATCGGTGGGAGCAGGGCTGAGACCTCCCAGGACTCCAGCAACAGCAGGTGGTCACGAGGCCGCCTTAGGGAGCAGGTGGGCTCTCGGGGCGCAGGGCTCTGTGCTGAGTGGCGATGAGCACCCAGCCCCTTCGCTAAACAAATCGCGAGCAAATAGGTAGAAAACATGATTGTAGGGGACGCAAATAATTGGCCTCCTTGGGTTCCCAATGTGTCTCAGCCTGGTCCTGAGTTCAGGAGAGTCCCGTCTTCTTGCTATTTCAGGGCTATGACGTTAAATTCCGAGAGAGCAGGGCAGGAAAGAGCTGAGACGGAGCAGGCCACGGTGTCGCTGGCCCAGGTCATGAGCAGGAGAATGATGCTGGGGGGACGTGCGCCTCGTATGCCCATTGTTCCTCCCCCATGATCCTCGCGCAGGCTGTTCCTCCTTCCAGAATCCCCGAAGAATAGCTCCCCATCTTGCAGGTTTCAGCTCGAGGGTTCTCCTTTCTATGAAGTCTTTCCCGACAAGCCCCTCACCCCCGTTATCTGTCCTTCCTGCCTATCTTCTCTCCCTCTCCAAGCTCAGACTTTTCCAGCATTCAGTCAGGGCCCCATGGCAGTGTGAGTAGTTCCCAAAACGTTGGTGTTTTAAAGGGAGCTGTGTGTCTGGTTAATGAGGCCGTCTGACGGCTGCTGCACGGTGCTCCATGCCCTGTGCACGCAGACACTGTTGGTCACTGTCGCCTCCGGGAGCCCTGGAGCGCGGCTGGCGGAGGATGGGGACAGGCCTGTCCCGTGAGCTAGACACAAACGTTTGGAGGTCTCCTCTGGGCCGACGAATGAATGCCCGTTTATCTTTCCCTCTTCCTGAACCCCCTCTTCACCGGGGTACAATCAATCTTCCTTTTGTTAGGGCACATAAATTAAATGGAGCCCTGCGAGTTCACCTTGTAATTGGAGTGAAGGTAGAGGAAAATCACTCTTGTTCAGGAAACCTCTCTGCCATTCAAGATGTGACCCAAGGGCCCAGCTAACCTGAACGTGGTTGGTCTGAGGTCTGTGGCCAGACTAGTTATTTTTAGACATTTTTTTGGTCGGCCCATGTGAAGTGCCTCAGCAGTCTCAGGCATCAGGCCTGGGTCCGCCAACTCGTGTGACTGACTGAAGCAGAAGGCAACCAGTGATGCAATTTCGAGATGCCCAAGTTTCACGCCACTAAACATGCATTATGAAACGATGGTTCTATTGAGGATTTATGACCCAAGAAGACAGCTATGGATAAAGTCTCCGCAGGTGGTTGTCATTTTGGGGTCCAGCGCCCGCTCTGGCTGCTCAGCCACACCCCCTGGTGACTGAACAAACAACCAGGCAGCTCACGCACAGGCGGGGTCCCCTGACCCACTCCTGAAAAGAGGCTTGCTTTCCTCTCTGAGGTTTTCTTTGCTTGTTTGTTGTTTTGGTGGAAGTGGACAGACACTGAGATAACATGGCCAAAAGATTTTTTTAAAAAAACTATTTTTTAAAAGAGAAGCTTGAGGTTTACAATATAATTGAGGGGAAGGTACAGAGATTTCCTATATTCCCCAACACCTACATGTGCACAGACTCCCCCAAATGGTGCTTTATTTCCACGAGGAAGTCCTCTGGACCTCACAGAATAGATTCTTCCACTGGCAACATCTCCTTCACCTCATCTAATATGGGCAAGTTCATCGTCATCATTTACTAAACACTATAACCAAGGGCATGGGAAAGACACGTGGGTGTCTGTACCCTCTCCCTCCCCCATTCATACCCCTGGGAGACAGCGCTAATGAATCACAGCACACCCCGGGAAGGCAGCCTTGATGGATCACAGAACTCTGACTCTGAGCCTTGCAATCCTGAGTACAGAGCTCCGTGACGACCACCGGTAGACTGTAGCTGACCAGCAAGCTAAAGCCTTTGTGTTACCTGTGGTCCTTGATGTGCCAAACACTGAGTTCACGGAGGTGGACAGGGTACAGTTCCAGGCCACGGCGCACTCGTGGTGAAACAAAGTGAGCAGCCCTCACCCCACCCCACCCTATTGCCCTTCCCTCTGGAGAAATCCATAATGTGAATAACTTCCTTTTATGGCTAAAGGGGAAAAAGCTAAGAGCATTGTAATTCTCAAGTCTTACCTTCTGCTGAAAGGCCTAAGACTGAACTGTGCTATTTAATCATAAAATCTCATGATTCCTGTTGGCGCTTCCCTCACTCTGGTTTAATTACTCCTGGCCTCACACGGCAGAGCTGCAGGCTTTGGTGGGAAAAGATTAGGCTTCCTCTTTGTGGCTGCTGAGCCAGCCCACCTGCCCCTAATGGGATCTGGTTATTTTTCCTCACTGGTGAGCTGGCCACATTTCCTTCCTCAAAATCCTCCGCTGGTACATGGTGCGACCAGGAGCGGACGGCGGGCAGGTGAGGAGGGCACTGCCCACTCCTGTCCCCTGCAGCCCTGGGCCTCAGCTTGGACGCCACGGGTTGGGGGGGTCCCCAGTTTCTCTCCCGGAGCTGCCTGCACGAGGTGCCGGAGTTTCTCCTCTGAACAAAGTGCCCCAGAACCACAGCTTCTGGTTTCTGCTCTGAGGTGTAAATGACTGGAAACGGCCTTGCAGCTGGAGCAAGGAGGAAGCAGGACAGAGCTGGCCAGTGATGAGAAGGGGAAGTGGGGCTTTTCCAGCCAGCGGGTTCTGAGCATGGGGTGGGGGAGGGAGGCCGTCAACGGCCCCCTCACCCTTCTGAGTCTTGCCTTTCGCCAGCACTAAGAGGTGGCGGCTGGCAGATGCTCTGGGCATCCTCCAAACAGTCCACCCCCGAGCCTTTTCTCCACGGCACACAGCTTGCTCTTCCACGTCTAGAAAAGCCGCAGGTTTCTGGGGACTCTTGATAAACCAGAGAACAAAGTCTGGGTGGGGGGTCCGCCGGCTTCCCCCGCTAAGAAAGGCCATTGCTCTGGCTCAGCATCTGGTTTCATTTTGGGCTTTCTGAGTGAACTCCACGTGGAGGAGAGGAAAAGACCCCGACATGTTTGCTCTGAAAGACAGTTTCACGGGGACTGGTGACAGCGTCAGGGTGCACCGTGCCCTGCTTGGTTCCCACGGGCCGAGGACTCGGGGACCAGCTGCCTCGCTGCAGTTGTCTTCAGTTTCTCTCCTGCTGAGGTGTAAGGAAAGCTGACTGCCTCCCCGATGACTTCCTCAGGCCCTCCACACCTCTTTAAGGACTAAGGGGCCATTTCCTCTTCTAGTTCTAACTCACTTCAGAGTGTCTGTTCCCCATTTGGTTAGAGCGTCTGTTATGTTTATTGTCCCTGGTGAATACTGTGTGGTATTTTAACGCTGCGGTTGGGAAGATATGAGTTCCACAGAGTCTCTGTAATTTTCTAATGGGATGACCCAGGTCAAGGGCCATGACCTCTGACTCACGGCGCCATGGTCTTTGTAGTGGGGACCTGGATACCTAACTCCTCAGGCGGAGAAAACGTATTTGGTGAACACACGTGATAGTATTATTAAACCAACATGGTCTAGTTCTTAAAGCAGCACAGCCAAAGAGTGAGCACGTTGCTGTTACAATGATAAGCAGGCCAACAGTAACAACATTCATAGGAAATCCTGTTTCACCAAATGGCCCACGCATTTTCATCTTTGGGCTTACCAAAGAAGTGAGGAACTCATTCTGATTTCCTCATGAATTCCTTCTTTGACCCATTAGGCTACACAGAAGTGTGTTCTTTAGTTTCCAATCACTTGGGGAGTTTTCCAGAGATCTTGCTTTCATTGATTTCTAAGTTAATTATCTAACTCAATGACAATGCTCACGAGCTTCAAAAGTTCCTGGTTACCCTGTTCCGAGTTTCTGGGTGTTAAAACCACCTCTGTGCTGTTTCACATCCACTCTCTCGATTGATGCTCCACCCTCGTTGTCTCCACAAACTGAAACATCACTGTCTTCTACGGGGCCTTCTCCCAGTTCTCAGATCAGCATCTGGGCCCCATCTGCTTCCCCGTCACGTGGGGGGGGGGGTGACATCAGGCTGGGCGGGGGGGGGGAAGCTAGTGACCCACGCATTTGCTATCACGTCAGCTGTTAGCACATTCAATATATAGATTTTGGATTTTCTTGTAAGAAATTACTAAAGTAACATAAAGAAAATGATTAATGATAAAGAAATGAGTGAGTTTGTTATATATGGCCTAGGCTTTCCAGATTACTTTGGAATAGATTTCTTCCTTTCTGACGAGTCTCGCTGAAGGGAAAGGGACGATTGAGATTATGCCTGAATCACAGAGTCTGTAAAGAGCTGCATGTTTCTGGCCCGGGCACCAGAGTGGAACTGTATCCAAGGAAAGCTGCTTTTCTCAGCTGTCCCAGAAGACAACAAGAAAAGGCTATCCCATGGCCGACACTTGCTCTCATTACTCTGGAATATCACTCATCCACCCAATTCTTCCTTTGGGTCAATAAATTGCAGCAGCACTTCCTTAGAAATTAAAAGGAAAAATTCCTTCCTGTGCCTTCAGTTCCTAATCCTGGCTCGTCATCGGTTAGAGCACCTGGCAGCTCCCAGCCAGGCCAGCACAGTTCCCTGTGTCTCTGAGATGAATCTTCCAGTGCCCGGTAACACGCAGCCACGTGGAAGAAACCCAGACGAACAACACAGGCTGGCTGTTACTTTTATTTGGACATAATAATGGAAGTTAAACTCCCACAAATGACTAAAATTAAATTCAACCACTTAACACAGAAATAACGCAGCCTTGAAATGATTTTCTGAGCAACTGACAATTCACTATCTGGATCTTACAGAGGATCCTAAATCAAGGGGAAAGAGAGGGAGAGAGAGGGAGAGAGAGGGAGGGGGAGAGAACAGGTGTTAATACTTGTTAATACTCTTATTTGTTACTGCTCTTATTGTAAACTAGTTTTGGAAGGTACCTTCTAAGATAAACCTCTTGAGGGCAGGCAGAACACTCTGCTCCTTCATTGCCTTACACTATCTGGGAGGCTGAGGGACAAAAGTTGAGCAAAGACCAAGAAGAGTGTGTTGAATGCTCCGCAAGCTGCACTGAGAAGTTGCCAGGTGGAAGGGGACAGGTGCAGCGACTGATCTTCCTGACGAAACGACAGTGTCTTGACAACGGCTATGAAAGCCTGGTGACCCCTAACATCTCACGGAACAAAGGAGCCCGTGAATCAAGGTGAAGATGTTACGGGGGGGAACATGAGAGACACAAAGGAAAGATGACAAGGTGACAAGTTAAACACAGTCCCCAGCAGAAGGAGCGTCGGCGGCCTCCTCCGCAGCACACCTGCAAACACCTGCCCTTTGTTAACGCACAAAAGGGAGCCGCTCACTGTTCCTTCTCCACTTGCTCGGGTGGTGGGGCAACCAGAGGACCAGCCGCGGGAGGGTGCCTGGCGGGAGGGAGTTTACCGGGCGACTCTGGCCGACACGCGCAGCGAGCTGTGTGCTACCTTAGTGGGTCTTTTATGTGTTACCCCCAATCTTACTTATTCAGGCCTTTCAGCTCTACCTCCTTTCTCCTTTCTCTCCCCACTCACAAAATTGCAAAGTCCTTACTAGATGAACACACACGTTCCCTGAGAGATCCGTGAGTAAGTTTGCGTGAGAATGGCAGGGAGACCATCTTGACCCAAAAACTTCTACATCGAGCCAGCTTCTGAAGAGAGGAGAGGGTGATCGGCCGCCTGTGACATTCTCTCTTTAATTACGTGAGATCTCATTGAAATTTTCAATCTGTGGGCACAGATCTCTGAGGATCTTGAGTATTTATGATCTGGATGCTCCCAAATGGTTCCTCCATTTGTTTCAGCCTTAAATTCCCCCATACAGGGGAGAGAGCCTTCCTTTTAAGCATTTCTTTCTGCCTAGAAATGACAAGTAGCGTTAGAGTGAGTGAGACCTGGGATAGGCACACGCTAGAGAGATGTGTTTTCCCATGGCGTCCAATGGAAGAACCGCCACAGTGGGTGAGGGGAGGCCCAGAGGAAGGGGCATCCTTAGTGGGGAGCCGAAGGGAAGAGGGGGGTTTGCATGGGAGGTGACAGTGATCTTCTAAACAAAGGTCACATCTGTAATTTTTGTCCTCTTTCTGGACGTCAGATGCAGACGACTGAGTCAAGGACGCCCTCGGTTTGTGGCCTGTTATCGTCGCTGCTCAAAGCAAGACCCCACTTTTGTTTTTAGTTTCCCACCCCCACGCCGACAGCCTCCCCGGGGGAGCCATTCCTGCGTTTCCAGCGTGTCTTTCTGCGTGCACGCGGTCTTTCAGATTGCAGAGTTTGTGGACTTGGAATTTACACAAACAGCATCCTGTTTTGTGTTACTATCTGTTTTACAGTTTTCTTTTACCCGAGACCATGGACTCAAGATCCACACGTTGCCATGTACACGTGTAACCCCTTGCTTCCAGCCACCGCACAGAGTCAGCATTTTCCCTGCGATCCATTCACTTGATAAAAACCTGGTGGTAGACAAACGGTATTTTGCGATTTGCTTGGTCACTATGCACGCGTGGCTTTGCTTGTTTTCATGTCGTTCCGCACGGGACCCCTGTATTCCTGGACGCTGTCCCACGGCTGCCCCAGTGGCCACCCTGCCATGCCTCTCTTATCAGCTGGAGGTTCTCAGTCCCCAGGGAAGCCCGATACGGCCATTCCAGACATTCTTACACGACACTTCTCTTTTACAGGGCCTTGAACTTTGACGCTAGATCAAAGAATTCTTTTACAGGGAAGACCGTGTTCTGTAATTCACAGTGGAAACTTCCCCCATCAGGACCAATGGCTGACTCTGAACTTGGGGAGAGGGCGGAGGTGACTTCTCTTAGAGGCTCCTGGGATGCAGGTGTGTGTTTGGTGGGGCATTTTAAATACTATGAGTCTTTACCTAAGAGATTCTGCTCTCCTCCCCCACTGGTGTTTAACCCAGCCACCTACCACCAAACCCTATGACTTTTAGGACAGTTTCCTCCATGACTTTTGGACAACCAGCTCCTATAAACAATGACAGGTCACAGTCACTTGAGCAAACATCTTACAGGGCCCGTAAAGAAGCACTAGGAACCTGGGTTGAGTAACGGGCCAGATTAGAATTTCAGAAGAAAAATTCTCTTAGGTTCTCTCAATTGCATGACATTTTAATTTTTAAAATGTAACTGAGGGCCCTGGCCAGGTAGCTCAGTTAGTTAGAGCAACCTCCTGATACACCAACTTTGTGGGTTCAGTCCCTGGTCAGGGCACATACAAGAATCAAACAATGAACGCATAAACAAGCAAAACAGCAAACTGACGTTTCTCTCTTTCTCCCCCTCTCCCCCCCCTAAAAAAAGTCAATAATAAAAGCAGCGTAGCGCACGAGTCCCCTGGAAAAGCGGTGAGCTCACTTCAGGCCCCAGGCCTAGGCTATGACTGCTCCCTGAAAGCAGCCGTGTCCTTGGGAGCACGATGGCTCCTCTAGGCTTCAGCTGGACTAGGCAGTGCCAAGCCTTGTCTACTTCGTCAGTTACTGAGCCATTAAACGTAGAGGAAATAGCAAACTACAGCGGGAATTTCAAATGATGCCTCTGATGATCCTTTCTCTAATTTTTTCTTGAATCGGAACATAAAATACTGTTTTCTTTCATCTTGAAACTTTTTTCCATGATTTAATCTTCTCAAGAACAAAGCTGTGGACACATATGGAGCTGTGTGCTCAGGAGCAGGCTAGGCCGGGAGACTGTGCCCTTGGTCCCTCTGTCGGATGGTGAGGAAGGAAAGGGACTTCCCTGGGAAGGGAAGAGTGGTTCCGCCCCGTAGCAGCATCAGAATCACACAGACTGCGTGGCTCCACCCCCAGAGTTGCCCATTCAGTAGATCTGGGGTGTGGTCTGGACAATCTGTATTTGTAACAAGTTCCTAAGCGATGTGGGAGCTGCTGGTCTAGGGAGTGCGCTTGGAGAACCACTGTCTAGAACAGTGGTCAGTCTCTCCGTGGATCCCATGACCTTCTGTTTCAGAGTCCAGAAGATTCTGCTCTCCACTGACAATCACCAGACGCACACACACGCACACATGCACACGTGCGCACACGCTCACACACAGGCATGCACATGCACCAGGAACATAGAACCTAGAGAATGGGGTAAATACACACAGCCACTCAGTTTCCCTTTTCTTTCTCTCTTCTCGGCTCAACCTGAAGAAAGTCTATTTCTCATACTTGGCCTGAAAGAACTGGTGCCTTTTGGGCGGTAGACCATCAGTTTTCAGCAGAATCCAATAGGGAAAGATCACAAACCAGAGTTCAGATGTAGTCTCCCTTCCCCTTCCTCTCCCTCTGGACTGGCTGGTATTTAACCGAATGTTTTCTGTTTACCATGAAATGCGTTATTAACGCGCATGATCTCCAGTAACCCTGAAACAATCCTAGTAGAAGGGTATTTATTCTTTTTACCCCCATTTTATAGATGAGGAAACCAAGATGGAGAGAGGCAAAGCCTCTTGCCTGAAGACGTTAAAAAAAGAAGAGCTCTGCCTCCAACCACACACCGCAGGAGCACCAAGCCCACCGTCCTCACTGTTTACGCTGGTGAACGGGCCTGTCCCCAGGGCCGACGTGGGACGAGTAAGGCGGCAGGCATAGTGCCACAGAGAAAGGACGCGTTGTGACTGCGAGGTGTTGATTCGGGGGAGGGAGAGAGGTGCACGGGTTTGTTGCTCCACTTACTGATGCATCATTGTTTGCTTCTTGCATGCGCCCTGACCAGGGATCGAACCCTCAACCTTGGCGTATTGGGGTGACCCTCTAACCCACCCAGCTACTTGGCCAGGGCTCCTGTTTGAAACACATTGGAGGCCCCTCTCCTTTTCTGCACTAAATCAAGTGCCACATGCCGTAAACTTACCATTGCCTGCCTCCCTCTCTGCATGCCTTGTCTTTGAGAATTATTTTCATGTCCTTTCCCTCAAAATGTCACATATTCCTCTCCTCTGCTGACATTCGGTGGAACTACTCGAAAATAACTGTATTTTGAATGTGTGTCACCCCAGGCAGATGTGCCTGTGTCATCAGCGAGGAGAGGAAAGGTGGCTCATTTGTCAGTCCTGCCGCTGCTCGCGGTGGTCCCGCTGTCACCGCCTGTTGTGTGTATATCTGACAGGGTTGGACGCGCTCAGAGGGACTCGGGTACCTTAAGAGCCTGCCTAGAACTTTTTTATAAAACATTTTTCATCTCCACATGGACAGTGCAATCTCTGAGTTATAATTTCCCGTTTGAACACTTCCATCCCTCAGTATTCACCTTATTTATCCTGGCGCAAGGTCTTCCAAAACAGGATATGCTCCTGAAGTCTTATTTTAGCTGTGATATGGCAAATGCACAAGCGAGCTTTTCTGCCTTTTTTTTTCTATGGAAGTCTTGGAATTTCCAGGGCTTGTGTTCTGAGCCAACACAAACACACGGAGATGGAGAGTGGGGGGTTTTGGAAATCAGTAGGTTTACTTCGCAACATTGCTTAGTGCAGACAGAGTTGCTGAGCAAGGCAGTGGGCGGTGAGTGTGGTTTGGAAACAGACAGCTGGTGTTTGTGACATGGGGAGATATAACAGCCCGTCCCTGATATCACCGCCATGGAAAGGGTGATGCCCACATTATCTCGAAGGCTTTCCCGGACAGCCCAGGTACAGGAAAAGCAGCAGGGCCTGGGCAGGCAGTGCGAGGACGGAGAGAACACTGAACACGGAATTAGGAAGTTTCACTTCTGGCCCCAGTTCTCCTATCGCCTCGCCGTTACCTCGCGGGCAGTGAACCTCCTGGACCCTCGGCTTCCTCCATCTCACGGAGGCAAAAATACTCGCCCTGTAGAGTCCTTGCGACTGTTAGGAGACTCACGTGAGACAAAATATTTTAAGAATTAAAAGAAAAATTATAAAGCACTTTACAAATGTGAGACATCCTTCTGGCACCTCTCAAAAATCCACTTAACCTCTGGGCACGTGACGTGTGCCCTGGGTGGGGCGGCGAGATCAACGGGGCATTCTGGCTTCTAGGGCACGTTGCTCGTATCACCGGTACTTGTTTGTATCCTCAGAAGTCTACCCGAGTATCTCTTTGGAGCAAGGTCAACAGAGAGTAATGATTTCCCCGTGGGATTTTGGGGAAGCTACTGAGCTCCTATTATTTCTGTTAAGGCCACCTCCCTCCATTCTGCTCTCCCCAAGTTCAGTGAGCTCCTGCCCGTCATCGACTCACCACTACAGGTGGCATGTGAGGTGGACTCAGAGGGTGGTGCTAATTAGTTCTAACCCCAGACCCTCCTCTGAGAGACCTTGGGGTGAAGTCCATCTTTCCTTCTGCCCCTGATGAGTCCACACTTCTGGACTCACTGGCAACACCTCTCTGTAAATCCCTTATTATGAGTGTCCAAATAATGGAATTTAAGATGGGTCATCTACAAAATCTCCGATGGGCTCCACCTTCACCAAGCCTTCCCTTCCCCTTGCTGTTCCCGTGGGAGCCTGGCCTGCTTTGAAAGCTGGAGCCCTGTCCAATGGTGACCCCCACATGCCGCCGAGCCCCCTTCTTCTTGTGGCCAATTCCGAAACACTTCTCCTCTCTACTGCCGCCCGAGCCACCTTCTTCAACCTCCTTACCTCCTGGTGACCCCACCTCCTCCATTCATGATTTTGACGCCTGCCTCGGTCCCTTCCCCTCACCGCTCCTGTCCTTACTCTTTGTTCCTTGGACTCCCTCGTGGGCCTAGCCTCGGATTTCCTGCACCTCCTCGTTTGTAGCAATCAGGGTCTCTACCCAGCCGCCATCATCCCCTCTCCTAGTCAGTCTCTGAGCCTTGTCATCACCTGTCATACTCTAACCGGAATCTTGATATCAAGATTCCTACTTTCAGACCGACCTCTCCTTAATTTTTTTTGCCAGTTCACTCGCCCCCCTGCAAGCCACACTTAACAGGCCTGGACTCTTACTGGCCCTGCCCACCACGTGCCAGGCTCCCCCCGCCTCCTGTGCCCTTTTCCGCCATCGTCCTCACCGGCAAACTCACAGCTTCGGTGAGTCCAACAGCGCACGGGGCTGCCTGCCGGGGCTAAGCCTGGTTGGAGCAGGGCCGGCGAGGTTTTCGGGCGTGCGACTTGCTAAGGTGTGTGTTACACGCCATACTCTCAGGCCCTTAACGTTTTTTAAAAAAGACAGACTGAGAAAGGGGGAGAGGTGCAGTTCTGATAAAAACTCGCCGCGCTCCGTTCCCGCCGCTGTGCCTCCGCCCGCGTCTGCTCTGCTTCCCGCCCCCTCCGCGCCACCTTCCTCGGCGGGTCTGTTTGCTCTTCCTGTTTGTTTGTTTATTTAGTTACATTTTACTAGGAGGCAAAGCCCGTGAAAGCAGGGGTGCTGTTTGCTCTGTCACCACTGCATTCTCATGCACAGAACCCCGATTCACTTGGGCGACGACGTATTCAGTTGCATACTGAACAGAATATTCAATCTCCTACCTTTTCAGTGGGATACAAGTGGAAGTCACATCCTGGAACTTCTTGGAAAGCTCTTTAAAAGGGGATAAACTCCACCGGCTTTGTCTCTTGCCCTTCACGGTCCCTTCGTTTTCCTGCCTGGAACACAGACGCAACTGCTGGAGATGGAGCAGCCATTTTAGGATCTTGAGGGTTAGGCACAGGCTCAGGGTGACAGAACCAGGGGCTAAATCCATCTCGGTAGCTGACCCAGCCCTGACCTGCATACCCGGGCACCCGCGTTAGTTATGCCCAGCACAAGACTTCGGTTATGTGGAGCCAGTGGAAGGGAGAGGGAAGAACTGACACGGTAGAATCCACTCCAGGCCTGTCACTTTCCCTACCCCATCTGATATCCCCTCCAAAAAAGAATGGTTCCTCCCCTCACCTGGGTGAGAATCACCATCCTAATGAGCCACTGTTACTACTGGGAATGTGGCTTCCCTCAGATGTGTTGGGTCTCTCAAGGCAAAGCGTTAGGAAACTCTGCTTGAGGAGGGCCCGTGAAGAACTGACTGGGTGCGAGGAAGCTGTGGGAGAGCGGGGGCTGCCACAGGCTCAGTGGTTATTGAACGGGCTGAGAGAGTGTCCCTGAAGCATCTGGGTCCAGCCAGAGAAGCACCAGAAGATGCTTAGGACAAAGCTTGACCTCGATCACACTGTCAGGAGCTGTCACCCGACGCTGCGCGACCACTTCCAGTGACTGGGAGTTGATGAAGTCACTGGACGACTGGTTCCATTGCTGAAAAAATACAACCGGAAAGTGCTCGTTTAAGGTGAACCTGATATGGCTGCACCTTAATGCTGTTCCGTGCCAGTTATACAGGACTTTACGGACGTATCTAAAGAGATTTCACCTGATCACTCGATTGCAAACAGTTGTAAAAATTATGCACTTTTTTTTTTTTTGTATCTGCTAAGTGCAAAGTCACGCATTTGCTGCCGGCAAGGCCGAGGTGGAGGCAATAATGAAGGAGAACTGGTCCCAGCTGCAAACGGAACCGACGACGGCCCCAAGGGGAAGGCAGGCCTGCACGTGTGCAGCCCAAGGATGTGGCTGTTCCTATTTCTTTCTGATGGGCAAGTGTTTTGCAGAGGAGCTATGTGGGCGCAGGGCTGAGAGCCTTTCACACGGCCTTACGAACGTCACTGCGCTGGCCGGGGTGGGGGAGGAGGGAGACCGCAAAAATCATCATCCTGTGTGACAAAAACAAGTTATTTTTCATGGTTTAGCTGTGTTTGTGCCACAATCTCACAGTCCTGGGAATCCACCACTTCAGGCGAATTCCATACATTCGCATTTGGGTCTGAAAAGATGTCCAGTTACCCAGCAACGGAACCAAAGAGTCCATGACTTTCTGAAATAAAAGAGAAAAAAAAGTTTTCTGTTGTTTTGACGGCATTCCTTTACTTTCCACTCAAGAACAGCATTTCAGAAAGCTGATGTCTGTGGTAAGAAAAACACACCAATTTCTATGAATAAAAAATATAAAACCAAGAAGGTATGCTACCTTCCTTTTAAAAAATGAACTCATCAAAAAGACAGACCTTTTTCCTTTGTCTTGTAAGAGGGGCTTTAGTCTGTTTTAGAACCGCAGATACGGCTTCTCCACGGGGAAGAATTCGTTCACACGACGTGGTGATTATTTGCTTCAAAAACTGGAGTACAATTTACTATTCTCTCTCCCCCCACCCCTTCCCCCTGGATTCAGAAAGTCTCATTCTGCAGTGAGCACGACCTTCTGTCTTTCTTGCAAAGACAGCCTTTTGGAGCGAGAATCAGGGCAAGCCTGGATTGTGCAGCCTTGGCAGCATCCCTTTTCTAGGGCAGAGAGAGTGTTTTCAGCCGCTATCAGCTGAAGGGGTTAACCCTGGACTTGGCTGTCAGTGACACTTTTTTTTCTGGCTGGGCTCCGGGTTTCCCCTTGAAGGGATTTCCCTCCGCCTCTGCTGCAGGACCCTTTATAAAGAGCAGACTTTCTGTTTCCCTCCCCACTGAGCCTCGCTGCTGCAGGAGCCGAAGGTTCTTCCCAGGACTTTTGGCTGGGACGGGAGGCAGGGCTGGGAGCCACTTTCTCATCCCGACAGCAGCTTCACGTGCCTAGGAAGATGGTGGGGATCTTCGGGGCCTCGAGTCTACTATGGATGGTGCTTGTGGCTTGTAAGTTTAACTCCTGACCCATTGCAAACGCTTGTGGTCCGTCTTAGCCCCGCTGTGGTCCGGTCAGTGTTGCAGAGGTGGTTAGAGAAGGGAGGTGCTAGGATTCCTGCACAGGGAAGGGACTTAATTTAACGCGACTTCCTATGTGCTCTTGGTGTTGCTATGCATCATGACATTATCACAGCTGGAACGGCAGCCTCATGTTCTTTGGATACTTTTTCCCCAATGTCAAATGAGCATTTGGATTCTGTCTCTGGTGAGGTCTATCTCTTTTGTTTCCTGTGCCTGATATGAGATCAAACTCAGCAAACAACAAACCGAGTCTGATAGATGGATGGCCTTTGGGGCTGGGCCCCAGAGTCGCTGCGTGAAGGTCATTTTGACACCTTCTCTGGCAGCGACTCCCATGCTCTTTGGCTGCCTTGTAGTGAGTGGGAGCAGTTTAGGAGAGAGATGGGCCAGGTCACACTGCAGACAAAGGTGGAAGTGAGGAGGGAAGAGCGCTGCACAAACCCGTGTCAGTTTGCTTTTCTCTCTCTGCCTTCACAGCTCAAGCTTTTAAAGTCGAGATCTCGCCCAAGTCCCCGGTGATGGCTCCCATCGGTGCCTCGGTCTCGCTGACCTGCAGCACGACAGGCTGCGCATCGCCCTCCTTCTCCTGGAGAACCCAGATGGACAGTCCTCTGAACGGGAAGGTGAGGACCGAGGGCCCCACGTCCACGCTGACCATGGACCCTGTCAGCTTCAGGAACGAGCACTCCTACCTGTGCACGGCCGTGTGCGAGACCAGGAAGGTGGAGAGGAGCATCGAGGTGCACGTCTACTGTGAGTACTTGGCAGGATCTCCAAGGGTCTGCTTTCCAATAAGCTTCTAAAAGGGGCATTTTAAAAAGAAAAAAAACACTGTCCACGTCTAGGTTCTTGGCTAGAGGGCTTACTGCCCCCAGAGAGTTAGACAGCTGAGTCCAGCACCAGCCGGGACCCAAACCCTGACTTCCATTCCCAACTCAGCCACAGACGTGGGGACCGTGGGTGGGTGAGACTCACTGGCTCCTGCTTTGCTTTTGGAGCCATGAAATGAACATCTCTAAGGTTCTTTTTGCTTTATTTTCTAAAACTTCCTATTGGATTAGATCCTTACATGTTCACTGGGCCAGGCGTCTACATGATTTCTGAATCCCGTCCTTCGGGGAGTTTCCGTTTCTTCAGTCTTATGCAATGGGGTGCTCAGAATTGGTTTAGGCAGAGATCCATAATTTAGTCACAGGCTTCTGCATAAGAGTTTCCCCTTGGACACAGAAAAACACTGGTATGTCCGCTGCTCATTGGATGCTGGTATAGATCAGTTTGAGTTCGTGTTGTTGTTTTTTGGTGTCATTAATCCTTAATGCTCAGCTGCTCAGCCTCCAGGGCATTTGCATAATGAATTGGATTTGCCTTGTGAGTGTGAATGAAAGCCCCTCGTTTAGCATTCCACCAAGATACAGCCCAGTCTATTCTCAATCCGGCAGAGTTAGCAGGAGACGTGAAAAACTAATCCAGAATAAATCACTGGCCTTGCTTACTGAGGAGCCCTTTAAAAGACACACACACACACACACACACACACACACACACACACACACACACACCCCCACACACTGCAGTGCTTCGCTGCCTCTTCACGAAGGCCTCATTTGATTGCTCTATAATTACACTGCTTCCCTTCTGCCCTGGTGGAGCTCAGCTCTGTGCGGAAACTCGAACTGGCTCTTCACCAAGTCCCATGTGTGGCTGATTCTTCCCAGGACACGGTGCCTGGCGGCTGCTGCTTTCCATTTACCGGGGGGCCGTGCAGGCACTGTTTCTGTGTGCGCAGCCTCCTGAGCCTCCTGAAAGGCCCCCTTATGTAAATACAGGGAAAAGTAGCCAGTTCTTCTGTTACCTGACAACACACTCTGTGGGTCACAGGCACAGTTCTTACAGAATCAGAGGGACAGAGATTGTTGATGAAAAAGTCTGTGTTTCTTTCAAAGATTTCTAGTCCTTTTGCCTTTGTTCACTGGTCCTGAATTGCTGAGGATTTAAAGAAGGGAAAGGAAGGCCTTCTGGCTTTCATTATCTTGCCTGGAGTTTTTCTTTAAGTGTGTCTGTCTCTCATTATGTCAAACAGTCCTGCCTTCATTCCACACTTGGTTTTAAGAGTCTTTAGAGTCGAGACCTTTGTATTCTTGTGACAGGTTCTCGAAACGGCTGAGGGGTCAGCATCGTGAAGGTCTATAGTGGAAAGGAAGCCCTTTGCAACAAGGCCGAAGCTGACTGAGACGGTGCCTGCCCTTGGCCCTGAGGGGTTCACATGCAGTACTGGTTAGGACCCTGAGTTAGGCGTTTTGGGGGGCAGATCTGCCTTCCAGACTTTAAAGATTGTACAGGCATCCATTTCGGGTGGCTTAGTCCCTGTGAGAGGCGCCCTTTCCAGAAGCCAATCATTTAATGCAGCTCTCTTCGTTTCTTGGCACATCTCCCCCAGTCGCTGTTCTTTGCAATGGCATGCTGAGCTTCCAGTTCCTTATCTGTAGAATGGGAACATGTCTGCCCTGACTAAAATGAGAGAATGTGATATGACATAATATAACTCTGCAGCGACTATGCAGAATAACAGAAATCCTGAGTTTAAGTCCCAGACTCCACATTTACTAGTGGTGTGACTTCGGGTTAGTTATGCAAATGCACCAAGTCTGTGTTTTTGTATCTGTGAAGTGTGGTCTCTATCTCTTAGGGTTATTGTGAGGGTAAAATAAAATCATTTATGTTGCCCTGGCCGGTGTGGCTCAGTTGGTTGGGCATCGACCAGTGCACTAGGAGGTTGCCAGTTGGATTCCCAGTCAGGGCACATGCCCAGGTTGCCGGGTAGGGGGAATTGCAGGAGGCAGCCAACTGATGTTTCTCTCGTATGGATGTTTCCCCCTCTCTCTCCCTCTCCCTTTCTCTCTAAGTCAATAAAAACATTAAAAAAAAATTATTTATGTTAAATGAATGGCACAGTGATAGGCACATATAAATATTTAGTAAACATTAATTTCTTCTCCCTTCTTTTACTCCAATACCATGCAAGCCTTAGTACCTGCAGCATCAGAACTGAAGAGCTGGCCAACAGGTGACTGATTCTCATTTGTGAACCTATCTGATCATGAAAGGCAATTTAAATGAGGCCACACTAATGGAAACTTTAGATTCGTTGGCATGGCATTAAATCCCTAGGGGACCTGACACAACACGAGCGAGGAGCCCACTCATGTGTGTTCATTGACCTTTGCAGCTTTCCCCAAGGACCCGGAGATTCATCTCAGTGGCCCTCTGCAGGTTGGACGGCCGGTCACAGCCACCTGTCTGGTCCCTGATGTTTACCCATTCGACAGGCTGGTGATTGATTTGCTGAAAGACAAACATCTCTTGAGAAATCAGGAGTTTCGGGAGCTTCCGGAGAACAAGTCCCCGGAAACCATGCGTTTGGAAGCGACCTTCACTCCGACCCGGGAGGATATTGGGAAAGCTCTTGTTTGCCGAGCGGCGTTACACATTGATGAAATCGATGCAGAGCTCCGAGAAAGGGATACCACAAAGGAGCTGCAAGTGGACAGTAAGTGCGCTGTGACGTGGCCTGGTCTCTGTGGGAGTTTAGTTGTGGGTGTAAGGCAGTACCCTCAGCAGCTCAAGTCAAGAAGAACCTTGTTTTACTCCATTTTTATTCACTGAGAACATATTTATCGACAACGTGCTTTGAAGAAAAGAGCACTGGGTGTGGGTTAACAAGACTTGAGTGTGGGTTCTGGCTCCATTAACCGTGTGAACCTGGGTTGCTTAACTTCTCTATTTCCCAGTCGACCAAGGGGAAGTAAAAATACCACCCGATGGGTCGTAGGAAATGGGTTCAAATGGTACAATTTTTAATTGTGTTTGTAAACTCCTATACCATGCCCCGAAATATCACGGTATAGAGCCCTTACGAGGTGAGTGCTGTTTCTGTGTGTGTACGTGTGAGCACTGGGTGGGGGAGTCAGATGAGCTTTGGGTGCCCCACACTCCCGGAGACGCCGGGGGTTTGAGGCAGTCTCATAGTCCCCGGATGGTGTAGGAGTCGCCTTGCTGTGCTGGACTAAATAAAGTACTGCATTCTGCTCTGGGCACCACACTGAAAAGAAGTGTTGCCAACTACAGCATGTTTGAAAGAGAAGAGGTGGAAAGGCTTTTATCAATATCTTGAGCAGTCGGGATGGGATATTTTCCTAGAGAATACGGAACTTAGAAAAGGGAGCTGTCATTAAGTACCTGAAAGACGGTGATGTAGGAAAAGGGTCTGACTGATTCTGTAACAGCAGAGGACTGAGCTACGACCAACGTGTAATAGTTACGAAGGGGAAGGTTTCAGCTCAATGAGGGGGAAATGTTCTAATACTTAGAGCTGTTCCCAAAATCAAATGGGCTGTTTTGTAAGGTGGTGGAATGCCTCATGCGAGGAGTGTTAAAGGCGACTTAGATGACCACCTGGCCAGGGTGCTGAGATGGGACTCCGACCCTACCTGGGAAACTGAATCGTATTAAGGGTCTTTCTTAATTTCTGCGTATCTATGGCTATCTGAAAACTCCAACCAACAACAACAAAAAAATTAACCCAAACAAATGAGTCAGAAGCCAGACTGACTAATTTCTGGGGCTCCATGATTCCTTATATTAGCCTGACACAGTAAGTGTGTCAAGTTTATGGGCGCAGAGACATACAGCCTGTGAGAGAAACACGTGACCCCTGCTGGGTCAGAAGAGGGTTAGCACTTGCTGACACTGTGCCCTGTCCTTCCAGTCCCCCCCAGGAACATCGCCACCTCTGTGAGTCCCTCCACGAGGCTGCGAGAGGGCGGCTCCGTGACAATGACGTGTACCAGTGAAGGCCTGCCGGCCCCACAAATTTTCTGGAGCAAGAAATTAGATAGTGGGGAGCTGCAGCACCTTTCTGGAAACTCAACGCTCACGCTGGTTGCCATGAGGATGGAAGATTCTGGAACCTATGTGTGTTCAGGAGTGAATCGGGCTGGGGAAGACAAAAAGGAGGTGGAATTAATTGTCCAAGGTAAGTAGAATGTGACAAAGTGAGGGGGAGATGCTGTCGTTGGGACCTGAGCACTGCGAAGTGGCTTCGATGCCTGAATTACGTCCTTGGGTCCTACTGATGACCCATCTCGTCGCCACATACTTCAGCTCAGTTACGGACTCGTCTTACTCACACTTGTAATAGCTGAGTGCCTGCCACACAGTAGGTGCTCAGGAAACGCAGGATGAGAACATTGTAAATGTGGGCGGCTCACGTTTTTCACACGTGAGGTTTAAACTTGGATGGTTAGAAAAACAAAAGTCAATCTCCTCATCAGGAGGTGAACTCAGCTGGGTGTTCAGTTAGCATTATCTGGAGACGAGGAAAGAGATGACACAGACAAGAGCACACACAGCTCGTCCCAGAAAACCACCCCGTAAGAAGCGGCTTTCCGTTTCAGGGAGAGGGAGACCAGCTGGGTGAGGAAGGGCGGTTCTGTGCATCGCGGGATTCTAGCAGCCCGAGCCCTGAAGGGAGAACTGAACTCTCCATGGACCTTGCAGTGACCTGATAGGTTCTCCCGCAGGAGACACAGATTCACGGGGTACCAGACCTGAGACGTGCTCACAGGCAGGAAGCGGCTCAGTGGTAAAGCCCCCCTCCTCACAGCAGCGTGAGGAATTCAGAAACTCTGGGCTTGTTCTGAAGGGCCTGTCCCTTTCAGGATCTCAGAGCCTGTGGGTCTGTTGAGGTAATCCGAGGAGAACCTTCTTTGGAAGGTACTAGTGTCACAACTAGACCAACAACACTAAGAAAAAGAACTTCTGGCACAGACGAGAACCCTGCATAGTGTGGTGGATCTGGATTATTTATGTGTTGAGGTTTCTCTCTTCCACCCCCAGCCTGCTCTTCACAAGGACTGTTCTAGTGGTTTTCTGTGGAGTATCATCTGTCACTTTGGGAGTTGCCCAACACTTCCAGTTTCTTCGGGGAAACAGGATGGAGATTTCAAATTCCCTTTCTCCCCAGACGGCAGCATGGGTGCCCAGTGGGAATGATAACACTGGCAGCCAAGAGCTTTCCTGGATATTGGAGTCTTGGGAGTTTGCCCTCCCATCCCAGTTTCCAGCCCCTGAATTAACTCTATTTTTATTTTGCATCAAACTAAGTTTAGAGGTGGCTCATATGCCACTTAAATGCTTAGCCTTTGACTCTGCTTTCCGTGTGACTTTCAGTGGTATAGCTTTATACTGTTGGGACAGAAGCTCTGAGCGGTGGCCCATTATGGGCACTGTATCCAATTAGAAAGCATATTTTTGTAGCTTTGTAGCTTTTTTCAGTGCCTCTCTTAGGCCTTGTGTTATCTCCACACAAGGGTGACTGGATTGAGTTGTCCAAGCAGCTGAAAGCTGGGATCTTGAAGCTGGCCTGGTTTCAAGCCTTAATTTTGCCACTTGTAAGTTGGATAAAGTCCTTCAGCATTTCCGAGCCTCAATTTCTCTGAGAAGGTGGTGGTGTTTGTGGTGGGATCAACAGCGAGGGTTTCTGAGGTTGCTGCAAGGACTACATGAGACAATCCATGTAATGGCTTACACGGCACTGAAGACGCTGGCACCTCTCACACAGTGTGAGCTGTTGTCCAGCGTCGCAGGGGTTTGCACAGAAACTGAACTATTGCTATGAAACAGGCCCCTCGAGAAACAGGCCCCTCTGGGGGTCTTGACACATTTTTACCCACATTCATTGTGCTCAGGGAAGGAACCAATGGAGCGCCGTGGGCTCATTCTCACGGGACATGGTCTCATTCCTGATGGCCCCAATGTGCAAAGGACTGACTTTTTCTTGGCACAGATGTTCGCTTAAAGGAAACCAGAAAAAAACAAAACCACAAAGACCATACATCGGAATGTGGTGAGAGGAGAACAATCCTACCTTCCTTTTGTCTTGTTTTTTCCTCCCCAGAAAAGCCGTTCAGTGTTGAGATCTCGCCGGGGCCCCAGGTGGCTGCGCGGGTCGGGGACTCGGTGGTGCTGAGGTGCGCTGCCGCCGGCTGCGAGGCCCCGTCTTTCTCGTGGCGAACCCAGATCGACAGCCCTCTGAGCGGGACGGTGAGCAGCGAGGGGGCCACGTCCACACTGACGCTGAGCCCTGTGGGTTTCGAGAACGAACATTCTTACCTGTGCACTGTGACCTGTGGACGTAAGAAGCTGGAGAAGAGAATAAAGGTGGAGCTCTACTGTAAGTGGCGGCAGAACCGTTTGCTGTTGTTTTCAGTCCCTTGGGAGAAATGTAACACGAGTCCGTGGTGGACAATGAGATCCGTGGGTTTAGAAAGGGAAGTTAGCACCGGGAATGGTTCCCGACTCTCCGACCCAGAACTTCCGCTGCAGCCTCATCGGCCTAAATCTTAAGTACACGTTACGTACGTGCACAGCATGGGCAGTCCTTCTGTCTCGTCTGCCTCAGGCACGGGAACGCGCCATGTGCTCGCCGCTTCCCATCCTCTCTGTGTCCGGTGTGTCTGAGGTGAGCGTGAGCAAGGAGTGGGGGTCAGTGCCATTCAGGTCCCTGCGGGGGGATGAGGGCTGCCCAACGTGAGAACTGGGGGGAGCCCCGAGCCTCCCGTTTGGAAGGCGTATTTGGAAAGCTGATGGGCGGGATGGGGAAAGTGAGGCAGCAGGGAGCAGGAGGAAGCCGGGAATGCAGGCAGGGGGGTCGAGAGGGCAGAGGGCACAGCCAAGGGCGCGGGCAGGGACAGGCAGAAGCAGGGGTGGCACCAGATGGGGACAGTGGCTGAACTACGCACACACCCTGCGCTTTTTCCTGCTGTGCTTGTCGCCTGAGAGCCCTTCACAACCTCCGATCTCATGAATTTGACACTGCTGGAGCTCCCGAGTTTAACGAATGAGGGATACAGTATGCAAAGTAACCACAGCGTGAGTTCGTTGGGAGGGTTGCTCTGCCTTGTCTAATTCAGCTGAGTTCAAGGGAACATACTGTAGAGGTTTTCCACCAGACAACCCACCCAAACTTGTGTCCCCCTCGGGATTTGTTAGAAAGGAGTTAGAGTCTGTCTGTAAAGGGATCTGAATCTCTCAAAAGAAGGGTGAGTTTTATTGTGTTATCAAATTACCCAGAGTCCAGGGTCTGCGGATGTGGGCGCATTTCCAACGGCAATGAGAGCCAGCAGCGCCTCACTGCCATGTGGAAACAGTTGAGGATGTATCACTTCAACATTTACTTACAGGGAAACATTGTAGCATTGCTCTTACTCTGGGTAACTATTTTAGTCTAGTGTTTATTGAGTTGCATAGATGTAGTATAAATACTATTTAGAACTGAAATCTCTTAGCTTTTTTTCTTAACTGCAACTATTGTCTGAGAAAGATTTAAACCTTGCTGCCTAAACTTGGCCACTGGACACTGAAGGGTCTAAGTTGAGAGCTGCCCTGTGGGTCTTCACCGATACCGAGAGCCTGCGCGGCTCTGTGAGGCCAAGTTTGAGCTCTGAGGTCAGAGAAATACACATCTGGCCTCAACTCAGCGACTTCCTGGACACGGCTGGTGCCTAGTGAAAGTCTCTTAGCCTCTCTAAGACTTGTACATTTTCCTAGCTATAAAGTAAGTGCTCTATGGGTTTTCCTAGCTGTAAGAAAGTTAAATAACACCCATTTCATCAGGCTGTTTTAAAGACTGAGATACAGTAAGGGACTAGCATGTAGTAAATATTCAATATATCATGGTAAATATTTGAAACATTTAAAACATAGAGTTACCAAATAAGATGGTGGAAGCTCACGGGTCCTCGGAAGAGTCAACCTATGGCTCTCAGCAGGACTGCATCACTAATAAGAAAAAAATAAGTATATTTATTACTCAACTGCCTCATTTACTGTTGTTCATTCCAGCATTATATATATTTAATATCACAAATATTTACACTTAATGTCATTATTTATATATTGGTGGTCACTCTATCCCAAGGGATTTGAAACTCTTTGGAGATCTTTGATTTTAATAGAGATTAGTTCTGTTTTTCCATTGAACGTCACCTATGAGCATCATTTTTGCTTGATGTCTGCAGCGTTCCCCAGGGACCCAGAGATTGAGATGAGTGGTGTACTGGTGAGTGGGAGCCCGGTCACAGCAAGCTGCACAGTTCCTGACGTGTACCCTCTCGACCAGCTGGAGATCCAACTCCTGAAGGGGGAGCATATCATGAAGAGTAAAAGCTTTTTGGAGTCTAAGAAATCCCTAGAGACCGGGAGTTTGGAAGTGACCTTCATCCCCACCACTGAAGATACTGGCAAAGCTCTTGTTTGTCAGGCTAAGTTATATATTGATGAACAGGAATTTGGACCCAAAGAACGGCAGAGTACACAGGAGCTCTATGTTAACAGTAAGTGCGACGTATCCACAGTTTAATAGGGATTTCTTTAATCATGTTTGCCAGGCAATAGTTAGCACGAGGTTAAGAGTTAAAACTTCTGTGAAAAAAACAAAACAAAACTAAAAGAAATGGAAAATAATGATTATTATAACAACCCAACCCTAACACTTAATAACTCTTTATTAGCCTATAACTATGAGTTGGCAGTTTTGGAAGGGCCGTATGAGCAGTTGCCTGCTCAGTATGGTAGGAGATGAACTCACTCATGCCGTCAGTTGGCAGGTCAGTGTGTGGGGGGGGGTTGGCCCCAGATGGCCTCACTTACATGTCTGGGGCCTTCCCTGGGATGTCCGGGCCTCCCTTGCTCCATGCGCTGTCTCACTCTCAAGAAAGGCAGCCTAGGTTTAGTCACCAGAGTGCAGTGTTTCAACAGAGTGATAATCCTTGGGCTTGGAAGTCCTACAATCTTACTTCTTCCATGTTACTTTGGTCAAAGTAAGTTACAGGGAAGCCTGGATTCAAGGGGTGGAAGGATAGACTCTACCTTTTCACAGGAAATTCCTGTGAAAAGGTAGTCTATGAAATTATGTTTGAAATTCCACAAACATAATTTGTGGTCATGTTTAATGTACCATAAATGTCGATATATGTTATCGTTGATCATCCACTGTTTGGTAGCAGGAGTTCCTACAGAACTTATTTCCATTAGAAAATACCCATTATGTGTCCATTTTTTCTGTCTACAATTCTGTATCTGCTAAAGTAAAGGGGGACTGAAACCCTCTTTGGTAAAGTTATCAAGGTTTATAAACTGTTCTAATCCATTGATTGCACAGCCCAGTTTGGCAACATTTTTAAAACTCCTTGGAACTCAGGGCATAAGGGGTCAAGCTAACAACTGTTCCTACCTTTTCAGCTGCCCCCATGAATATAACCATCCTGGTCAGCCCCTCCTCCATCCTGGAGGAAGGTCGTTCTGTGACTATGACGTGCTCTAGCGACAGCCTCCCAGCTCCGAAGTTCCGGTGGAGCAGGCAACTTGAGAATGGGCATCTACAGTTTTTTTCTGAGAATACAACTATCACCTTAACTTCTACAAGAAGGGAAGATTCTGGTATTTATGTATGTGAAGGGAGCAGCCAGACTGCGATAAGCAAAACAGAAGTTGAATTAATTATCCAAGGTGAGCAGTGCGTGATTAATGAGTTATTGCTAGTATTATTTTGGTTGTGTCACTGGTTTTGAACAAAGTCCTCTTCAAAGAAATTTTTTTATTTTTAAATTAGAGTTGATGCACAATATCAGTTTCAGGTGTATAACCCCATGAATAGACATTTATATAACTTATAAAGTGATCAGCCTGATAAATTTAGTACCCATCTGACATATATAGTTATAATATTATTGACTATATCCCCCTGCTGTACTTTACAGCCCCATGACTATTCTGTAACTACAAATTTGTACTTCTAAATCCCTTCACCTTTTTCACCTATCCCCCACCCCTCTCCCATCTGGCAACTGTCAAAATATTCTCTGTATCTATGAGTCTGTTTCTGTTCTGCTTGTTCATTTATTTATTTATTTTTATTTTTTAGACTCCACATATAAGTGAAATAATCTGGTATTTGTCTTTCTCTGTCTGATTTATTTCACTCAGCACAGTACCCTGTAGGTCCATGCATGTTGTTGCAGATGGTGAGGTTTCATTCTGTGGTGATAAGCTTTTTCTTATCTGGGAAGCTCTTTTTCTGTTCTTCGATTCTAAATGGTAGCTTTGCTGGGTAGAGTAGTATTGGTTGTAGGTCCTTGCTTTTCCCATCGCTTTGAATATTTTGTGCCAATCCCTCCTGGCCTAAAAAGTTTCTGTTGAAAATCAGCTGACAGCCTTATGGGAGCTCCCTGATAGGTAAGTAACTGGTAAGAATCCAAAAATATGAGCATAAGGAGCTTCTGGGACAAGTTCAAGTGTACCAATGTTTGCATCATAGGGGTGAAAGGAGAAGAGAAAGAGCAAGAAATTGAAAATCTATTTGAAAAGGAAATAGACATGGAAGTCCAGGAAGTGCAGAGAGTCCCAAACAAGATGAACCAAAGTCCTCTTTGAAAACAAAATTTTTACTAAACAAATGCACTGAGGGTTTTGAAGAGCAAGCTTGGGATGTTTCCTATGCAAGGAAAGTGCCTGGAATAGTACTTTCTCATGAACCATGCCAAGTCTCTTATCCTAAAACTCTTTAAACCTCAAGTGGACAGCTAGCTCCAGGATCACGCCAGGAATACCAGTTACACTTATGAGGCAATGATTATGGTTTTGAAACAAGAATAAGAAGACGTATATGTGTATTTAAAAAATACTTAGGCTTAAAGCCACCCTCTCTGGCTGAATTGGACGCTCAGTGGTAATCTTGCAAGGTGCCTGCTAGTATTTGCTTAGAAGCCTAAGGGGCACTTAAACCTTTTGTAAATGCTGAGGCTAACAGTCGCAGTGACTGTGTCCTCTGGTTTGGTTTGGTGGCATAAAGACACTAGAGCGGATTAAGCTATCAGATCCAGAGCCTCTCTCCAGGATGGAGAGCCAAAACTGAGAACAAAACAATTCCTAGTTGACAGGTTGGCATTTTGGAGTTTTCCCTCCATACTTTCGTTTTTGGTGTTGAAGGCTCTTTTTCACATTGGAATTCTAAAGCTGTTTATTAAGCACCCATCTTTTGGCTAGGCTGGGTAAAGGATTATATTAAGGGACATGCGAGAAGCATGAGAAATGTCTTCTCTTATTAAAAACGTGATCATTTACAACCAGCCAGTCAATGCTTGATATCTTTACTCGCCCCTCTAAACATTCAGTGTAAACAGTAACCACAAATGGCTCCTTGATAGCTCCTGTTGCTGTTATGTTAATGAGGAACTGGTTTATATTTCACCCAATCAGAGGTGCCTCTCAAATTCTCTTTCCAGTGGCTCCAAAAGACATACAACTTACAGCTTCTCCTTCGGAGAGTGTCAAGGAAGGAGACACTGTGACTATCTCCTGTACATGCGAAAACGTTCCCCAAACCTGGATCATCCTGAAGAAAAAAGCCGAGACGGGAGACACCGTGCTCAAGTCCATAGAAGGCGAATACACCATCCAGAGGGCCCAGTTAGAGGACGCAGGCGTGTACGAATGTGAATCTAAACACGAGCTTGGCTTGCAGTCCCGAAGCATCACACTTGATGTAAAAGGTTAGACTTTTGTTTTTGTTTCTGGTTTTCAAACTTTTTAATGATAGGTCAGGAGAATTTTGGTGGACTGTAAAGGATTTCTAGGGTGAGATGAATGAGTTGGCAAAAAACAGAGCTGAGTTCCGTGCTGATTGTGCTTATTTCTTAATATTTCCTAAAATAGTAATGCACAGCTGCTCCAGCCTATGGAGTGGGGCCAGGGGCTGACAGGAATCCTTGGTGAGCGCAGAGCTCCCATCTGCTTTTCTCAAAGTTAACAATTCATCATTGGTCTCTGAGGTCTTGTAGCTCCTGAGTGTTTCAACATATTTTTGAAACCTTTCCCTGGGGACTACGAGAAAGCGAAAGAAGATTGATAGATGGGAAAAGATCCATTTCCTTCCTAAAGGAAGAGAAGTCGATTCTCTGAACATTGAGTAACTGCGCATTTTCTGGATCAACTCTTTTCAGGATAATAATAGGGAGTGGCCATCCGGATGCAGAACAATGTATATGAACCTCTAGCTATAGAACTGCCTCCTTAGACATCCCAGCCCCTTGCCCATTCTGCCCTATTCTGAAGGAGAGAGGGGGCAAGAGGGCACTGGTCTCAGCAGAGAAACTTCAGGGGCCCCTTAATCTTCTAACCCCTCTGTGAACACCCAACAGTAAGACCTGTTGGTCTTACTGGTGAAAGAATTTGCCAGCCTTTCCCCATCAGTCCTCCGGGCCTTTGTGTGCTAACGAGCTCCAGCTGTGGACTGGAAGCCAAGCTTGGAGGGAAGGGGCTTCGAACAAATGCAAACCCTCTTAAGAGCCCCGGGCCCTTGGCTGTCAGAGTTAGCAACTGCTTGCCAATTAAAGGGAATGTGAACCTAGGTTAGCAAACAGGCCAACTTTCACTCACCTGGCCCAAATTTTCAAGACTGCTGGCCTTTACCTTATGTTTTCTGTCTTTGCAGTACCTCCTCGCAACACAACAGTATCAATACATCCATCTAGGCATGTTAATGAAGGGGACAATGTCACGATCACATGTAAAACCTTTAGTCATCCGCCTGCAGTGATTGTCCTGAAAAGAGTCGGTCTGGCCAATGGAGTTACTATATGTTCAAAGAATGGAACATTCACCCTGTACCGGGTCACTCAGGGTGACGCCGGGGTGTATGTGATCAGAGCCTCCAATGAGGTTGGGGATGAGTCTGGACGGATTGAGATCTCAGTTATGAGTAGGTTGAAATGCATGGTTCCTCTTAACTTTCACCCTGACGCCCCCAGGCCACCTCCAAGCCTAGCCCCAGGAAATCGGACTCCTAACATTTTTGTAATCCTGTTTATGGTTAACAATTCTCTTTAAAGACAAGTCAAAGCTTCTCCACTCTCTAACTCTTCCTCACACACGGCTGTCTTTTCTAATTGCTTTATGAAATTAGTAACTTAGATATTTGCCATTCTCGCTTATTACTGAAGTGGACGATGGAAGCGTATTGGGCACTCAGCTAGGGATTCAGGCTCCCAGACTAGATATGGTTTAAAATAATGACAAATCAATGGAGACTAGAATCTGATACTTTCCCTGGATATTGTGAACTACTTTCCCCTTGTATTTAGCTGAAGTTGAAAATTAACTTTGTTTTATGTTGGCTTGAATGAATTCCAGTGATAGAAAAAGTTGGAGCCTTTAGGATTTTCAGTGTTTATACAGCTAATAGAAAATCGTATTAGAACGTTGCTCTGGGAACCGACTCAGCAGCAAATTTGTGTTTTACTGCAGATGCCTGAGGGGAAAACTGAGGGAAAAAGATAATTTATTAAATTTAAAAGAAAACAATAGGAATAGAAATACTGCTGTCCACGTGTCATCGACATTGATGCCCAACCACAACTGTGGTCATGGACATCCCATTAAAACATGACCTTTCTACTCAGACTAGATAGACTCTAAAAAAAAAATAAAAAATGAGGCAATTATTATGTTTAGGGTGAAGGGTTTTTAACCTTAATAATTTGAAAAATTATTAAGACCCTTGGGATTCTTATCTACTTGGGTGACCCCAGTGATTAGAATCCTCTAGAGGGAATGTAGTGATCACCAAAATCAGATCACTCATTCTTCTGGGACCAAGACAACACACATGCCACCTGTGAGGTCACACGGTGCTGTGGAGACATAAGTACAGACAGAGCTGTGTATCTAGTAAGGGCCTCACTCTCTTCTGTAGAGGTTCTTGTGAGGCTAAGATATCATTGCAGCTGTCAGATCATTTTTAGTAGATTAGAAAGAGCGCTAATTTTCATTTTGTGCATTACCTTCTGTACCCAACCTGCAACTAAATGACAAAATGACAGGATGCAGAAAAAAGGAAGTATTACTATTAAAAAATATGTAGCCCTGGCCAGTGTGGCTCAGTTGGGTGGAGCATTGTCCCATACGCCAAACAAGGTTGTGGGTTCTATCCCCAGTCTGGGTGTGAGTGAGAGGCAACCAACCAGTGTTTCTCTCTCACATCAATGTCTCTCTCTCTCTCCCCCTTCCTCTCTCTAAAGTTAAAAAAAAAAAGTATGTTGGGTGCCAACTACTCCGAGCATTGAGCCAGGTATTTGCTCTTTGGTGGTGAATGAAGAAAAAAAGTAGGTAACTCAGTCTGTGGGAGGAAACCAAATTTAATAGAGAACCACACACATAAATGTTCGATTAGAAGCTGTGGTAAGAGCTCCCCGGGGCAAGGACAGTGGGTTCTAAAAGCATACCGACGACTTAGGTGGGGAGAGCCGCGGGCCAGAGAACGACTCTGAGTAACATGTATGCTCAAACACGATAGTGTGCAAAAAGTTCAGTTTATCAAGAGATGATACAAACGGTGAAGATGCCCTACTTCAGAGACACAGAATATAACATTTTCTGTCTCTCTCTGCAAAGGCCATTGGCAAGAATCTTCTGCTTACTACCTTACACATCGTGTCTGACTATATGGCCACACTCCACGTTACTCGATTTCCTTGGACAAGTAACTGGTTAGTCATGTCAGTTCGCGGTGCTCGGAGTCCTAACTCTTTAGTACATATTTACATTCCCCAGAGCAGGCACCCCTCTCCAACGCTGTCTGTAAACGAGCCCTAAAGCGTGGCACCCTTCCTTCCATTCTGCAAGTGAGCCCCGGCCTAGCTGACTCCGTGTGTGGGGGAGTCGACAGCTGTCGTCCTGATCTGCCTTGGCCGTGGCCGTGGCCACTACCAACTGGTTATCTGGGTGATTCAGAGCAACATGCACTCGGGGTCCTGGTGGCCCGTCTCCCTGCTTCGCTTCTCTTCTCCTTAGAGAATGCGTTGCACTGTGAAAACACATAGATATTACTGTTAAACAGCTTCTCTGCGGGCCAGGTGGTAACTGCACCCACTTTGTTATTTTCCAGGAAGAGAAAGCAACAAGGACTATTTTTCTCCGGGGCTCCTCGTGCTGTACTGTGGGTCCTCCTTGGTCATTCCTGCCCTCGGGATGATCATCTACTTTGCCAGAAAGGCCAACATGAAGGGCTCCTACAGTCTGGTAGACGCGCAGAAATCCAAAGTGTAGCCCACGTCTGAAATGCTCCACCAGAGACACTATTTATCAGCCCAAAGCCTTCACACCCACCATGAGACAAGCGACGAGCTGAGGGTCCTGACTTCCCGGATGCAGCAAGCTCTCGGAAAGAAGTGGCTGCCTGAGCTTCTGGCTGCGGCAAGAAGCCCGAGGAAAACTTTCTGGATGAGAAACAGGCACGACCACAGAGATGGGAGGCCTGGAGGCGCTCCCTGATGTGTATATACAGTAGAAGGGTCTGTACATATGTAACATAAAATGATGCCCTAGCAAGATTGCTTGGAATGGCGGCACCCATAGGCTGAGCTCTAAAATAATTCAACAGCGTTGCCTGGACTGGTTGTTCTAACTTAATACATCTTAGAAACAAATGTAATATTAATGTTGACTGGCAGCTGACCTGTCATCTTTTTCTATTTTATTTCCCGTAACTAAATTTGATTCCTATCAAGTTCACGGACAACAACATCATGTTTGTAAAATACCAGGGTTTTATATTTTTATAGGGAAATGATAAACCAGGAGGGTGTGGGTTGTCTTTCAGGTACTAAACACTTCAGCCTACGAGGTGGCAGTTGTCTGGTTTCTCTGGATGGTACTGACGTGGTACGGAGACGCCTGGTGGTGGTGTTTGTTCATCAAACTTTCCCAAGTGACCTACTAGTGCAACTTCTTTTGATTTTTTTTTTTGTAAATGTTTAGCTGTTTTTGTATAGTAAAGCGATCGTTTCTGGACTTGTAGGACTTGTGTGTTTATTATCAACTGCCTCCTTGAATCACACTGCAGCTCTTTTTGAAACCCCAAGGTCCAAGGGTGACGTGTTCAAACCCATAGAAACAATAAGGGACACCCACAGCGTGGCGCTCTGACTGCTTTTATCAGCATCGCCATGGGAACCTGACAAAAATTCAGGGTTCTTGGTGCCATCTTAACCCACTGAATTGCAATATCTGGTTTTGTGTCCTTGGAATCTGGAATTTAAATAATTCAAATATAGCATACACGAAGGCAGAATCCAGATAAACACTCATACGTTAAAGGGCAAGGAAGGAACATCAGGTACAAGCCACTCAGATCAACAGCTAGAGCGTTAATATCCCTCAGAGCCTCTTAGAAGCAACCGCCCCCGTCACAGTGCTCGCTGAGCAGTGACAGATAGCTTGAATTATATATGAACCGTCCCTTGCTTTCTTTGGAGATTTATACCTGTATAGGTAGCCCTAAGTAAGACATCATTTAGTTTGACCAGGCTTTGAATTTTATATAAATATAGTCAAATGGTCAACTTGCCTGTGACTTTACTCTTTTACTCAAAATTGTATTTTTGCATAATTCATCCATGTTACTATATATAGCTATGGGTCGATCATTTTTAGTAGCTGTTAGTATTTCTCTATGTTATAGTATAGTTTTCCAAGATTTTGCCATAATTTATTTATTCATTCTACTGTTGATGGATGTTTGGGCTGTTTCTAGTTTCTTTTATTATGAGCAAAGTTTCTATAAACATTATTTTACATGGTCCTGGCTAACACTGACTAGAAAAAAAAAAATTACAAAACAGTACATACTATGATTTCATTTATATATAGTACAAAGTATGGGACAATAATGCATGGTATTAAAGTCCGGGTATTAGTTGCTTCCTGGGTGACCCGAAAGGCGCACAATGGGCCTTCTCAGGGTTTCTGGTTTTGTTCTATTGCTTAATCTGGGTGGTGGTAATGTTAATAACACTTACATTAGAAAAGAAGATTCTTGAAATCAAAGTTCTGGAGAGAAGAAGGGTTTATGCACTGGGAAGGGGACGAGAAGAGCAGATGCCCTTGGCATCCCATTCCCCACGTGTCATCTGTCCTGGGGTAACAGGAAAAGTCCTTTCAGAAGCAAGAGCTGGAGTCCCTAGCTCCAGGAAGTCCAGGATGGTGTGGGGTAAAAAATTGTGGATTATTCTACCCTGGAGACCAGAGAGGTCCCCATCTCCTCTTCCTGATCTTAGTTACAAGAACTTTTAAAGGGGGGAAGCAGAAGTGAGTTTGCAGATAGGTGGAGGGCAGGCTAGTCGCACTCCCACCGTAGTTGCCGCATCTTTGGGAAGGGAATTTCTCACCGGACTCCTGGGCTCTGAGGTGGGTATGGTTTGTGTCGGACAGTACTGCCAACATTTCCCGGCTCTCCGCTGTGACAGGGAGGGCACCTGGCAGGACCTTCCCTCTCAGGTAGATGTGCTTCATAGTGTCTACAAATCTGAAAGTCAAGCAAACTCATTCGTTTGCCTAATGTTCTAGTGGGAAGGAAACAAATGGCCGGTTTGGGGAGGTACGTAAGCACTTTCAGGATATTAGCGAACTTTCATTTCCCTTGTAACACGCTTCCTAGTATCATTTTCTTAGAAATGGGCTCAAATCTTGCTACTGGCTTTTAGTAATATCAGTTCTCAGCTGCCAGAACATTTCTTCAATTTATGAGGCTGGCAAGTTTGCCATCTCTGGCTCTGATGCTGTGATGGCCAAACCAAACAGTCAAACAGATTGAAAGAAATTCGCGACAGTCCACCTGTTATAACCGCTGTCATCTCTTCCCTGCTCTGGGTAAGTGATGCAGGGAAACTACCAAGCACAACTCAAGACTGTCTATAGATAAAGGAAAGCTGTATGTGCCCACAAAATAATGCTCTAACACAGACTAGTCTCTCCCTCTCTCTCCCCCCTCTCTCCCTCCCTCCCTCCTTCTTTCTTTTAAAATCTGCTTTCCATATTGCATCCCCAGAAATGCCTCTTTTGCTCTGCTAAGTGCAGATCTTGGGAAAATGTTAGTACCGCTTGAAGCGATGGTTAAATGACTGGGAAGGTAACAGAATAGTTGGGGTCAGACACCATCAATTTTCTTGCACCTAAAATGCAGTTTCTACCAGGAAACTTTAAGGTTCCGTCCAACTCTCAAGCACGGCAGTTCGTAGTAATTTACCTGGGCCTTAGGTAATTTCCCTTCACTTATTTCAGGGAGTCTCTCTTTGTGTTTAGCCAAACAAGGACTAGGCATTTCCTTTTTTATCCCTGGCTTATCGACTTTCACAGAGTTTGAGGCAAATCAAACATCTGAATTAATCTCAGCACCAGGAAGCAGCTTCTACAAGGGTTTCACGGCAGCGGCCCTTTCTAGAGAAGAGGGAAGGGACACTGGCAATGTCTTGAAAGGCCTAATTTTAGCCATAGCGATAGGGACATTTCACTTCTTAAAAAGGATGGGTTCGGCGGCTTTTCAGATTCTGCTCCCGTTGAAGGACATGGTTTCTCTCAAAAGAGACTAATCTGTGAGGCTTGCTCAGGAGCACGCAGGTGGAACCGAACATCTGGGCTTTTTAGCGCAGGATGAGGCGATTTAGAAACAGAGCTCCACTGCTTTCAGTTCTTTCTCGGCAGGGGCTCTGGGAGGCATTGTGAAGAAAAAAAGAAAGAAAAGAAAAAGAAGAAAAAAAAAGAGTTGACCCAGGGATGGAAAAAGCACTGTTTCCGCCTTGAACAGAACAGCGCCAGGTAAGACGAGCAGCCGACCGGGACCTGACACTCGGGATTCTCACCGACCTATGAATACTCAGGGCTCCGAGACCCAGGCGCGAGGGAAGCAGCGGCTCTGGCTCTCTGAGCATTTCAACGTTGGCTCTGAAGAGAATAAAAGGAGAGGAAAGTACTTGAACAACCTTCCAGCACTAAGCCGGCCCTGGAATGTCCAAACAAGGCCTTGGCAGAGAGTCGATGACACGGAGAGTCTGCGCCCCATCACGCCACACTCTCGGGAGGCTGGCGGCAGGGGGGACCCAGCCATAGCTGTTTGCTGACAGTGCCCCACCAGAGTGAAACAGGGGGTTCCCCCTCCAGGTACGGCCCCGGTTTCACCAGCTGGCCAGCCCTGCACCGGGGCCTCACGCAAGTGTTGACTTTATGTCTCAAGAATCAATGCGGGGAAAGAGGGGGACATCTGTAATACTTTCAACAATAAAGATAAATTTTTTTAAAAAAGAGTCACTTGTTCACTCCCTTGCAACCTTACTTCTGTGGGACTCTGACAATACTTAAGCAGGTTAAGAAGGATTTAAGAAATCCCGGGAAGGGAGATGAACTGCCACATCGTCATTTTTAAATTATTGCATTTGAGCAACTGGATTGATTCATTTGCTCAGAATTTTCCATCCAGTAGCTCTGGGATTTTGTCTGTCTCTGACATGATTAAATGATCCTACTATGTGCTGCTTCCAAGGTCACCCTTGCTAACGAAATCTGCATCTGGCCCGTCTTTCCTCCATGTACAGGGAACATGGGCTTCCCCAGGATCTGCCCCAATAACTGGAGTCCTACTTTACCAGACGCCCCCAGATAGAATGAAGAGACTTTAGGGGGCTTTAAAAAGTACTTTTATACTTTACCAGGAAGAGAAAGGAGAAACGTGACTAGTAGTAACAGAAATTCGAGAGGACCTCAGAACAATACGGCACAAACCACATTGCACAAACCACATGTCACTCTTTCATCAACAAGAGAGGCTGAGGGCAACACTGGCAGAAAGGGTGTGTCCCAGGGACAAGATGAGATCCCCCAGAGAAGAGAACCATATTCTAAACACAAAAAATAAACAATAAACTAAAAAACACTAATTCTTGACTCATCCTGGCAAATGGAGGGATAGCCCAGCAGCACTGAATGGGGAGCTTGATGCAGACCTTGTTCAGACTCTAAAGCTTTTAAAGTAAAAACGGAGCAGTGACAATGAGAATTTGAAAGGGGGCAGAAAGCTATGCCGAGCTAAACTGATTTTCGATTTCATGAAGCCCCCAAATAAGAGGAGTGTGATGAGACATGCTGAAATCAGAACTTTGGCAGGGGCTTGATGCCATTTCTTTAAGCTTTTAGGGCAGACGTGGACCAGTCAGAATAACCGATTAGACGACAGGATGTGCACCGGGGGAACAGGTGAGTGACCCGGAGAACACGTGGCTCTCATCGCTGTGTCCATCAGTTATGTCAGCTATAGGGATTGAAGGTTTTCCCTCTAAAAATGTTTCCCACATTAAGTGGATGGGAGGGGAGTGGGAGTTACAATGAGCAGGAGAGAACTATGCCTGGCCCGCAAACACTCATGACCTATCTGGATGTCCCCAGGGCAGCAAGCTGTGTATCTGTACATTGCTGCAGAGAACCGAGTGGAAGCCGTGCCCCTGGGGTCAGCAGCACGGCCCTCACTGATCCCACCTCCCTGACTGGGATCCGAGATGAGCCCGAAGCCAACGCAGGAAGTAGCTAATATACTGGTTCCGGAAAAAATCATTTAAAAAGATTCCAATCTGCGTCATGGAGAAGGCTAGGTAAAAGTGAATATAAATAATATAAAACACCATTCTGGTCCAAAACGGCCAGGATATAATTGGAACATTGTTTTAAAATTCTGTCCACCGTCCATTGTGAAAGGGACAGTAATTAAATAAAGCTAATTTAGAGGAAATCAATCAGGCCGAGAGAGTGACTAAAGGAACTGCGATGTTGAGATTAGAGAGAGAAGACAGGGCTATGAAACCGGCCATCAAGTATTTGAAAGACGATATGGAAGAACAGCAGAACAATAGAAAGAGCACAGGGCTTTTAACTCGGACAGTTGTTATGGAACTTGGGGTTCCTTTTAAGCCTGAGATTCTGGGAAACATGTATGATGGTTTTATAATAAATCAGGTTCCAAATACCCAGGGACCACCCTTTTGATATCAAAACCAAAGAACAGGCTAGAGTCCCAGTTCCTGGGGCCAGTGCCAGCAGGGCTTCCTGTAGTGGTAATTCTAAGGAGGGCATCCAGGGGACAAGCCAAGGGTTACTTAACAAACAGGAAAGCTGGGCCAATGTCATGATGACAAGCAGACTAAAAAAAAAAAAGATGGCAGAAGCAACTAGAGAAGCCAAAAAATCAGGATGCCACAATCAGCGAGACTAGAAGGAAGTGAAATAATGGAGCCACCGTTGGAGTGAGGTGACAGAGTGATGCCAGAGTCAGGTTAAGACAAGGATCAGTTGAGGTCAGAGCCTGTGACCACAACCTAGGGATGTGCCTTGACCAGGAATGGGACCCGCAACCTTTCGGTGTCCGGGACAATGCTCTGACCTACTGAGCAACCCGGCCAGGGCATCCTTTGCCCATTTTATAATTGGATTGTCTTTTTTTTGTTGAGTTGTAGGGATTTTTAAAATATATTCTGGATATTAAACCCCCATTAGATACAGGATTTGAAAATATTTTCTCTCCTTCTGTAGTTGTCTTTTCACTTCCTTGATCACGTCTTTTGATAAACAAAAGGTTTTTATTTTGATAAAGTGCAATTTACCTTGTTTTCTTTGATCATTTGTGTCTTTTGGTATAACAGCTGAGAATCCATTGCCAAGCCCAAGATAATCATTTCCATTGGTTGGGTTTCCTCTTTCTCAAATTTTTTTGTACATCTGTTTATTTTGCGTATTGGACATTGTGAATAATACAATGTAAAGCTTCTGGGTTCTGCTAACTTCCTCTGAAGAATGTTCTGTTTGTTCTACCAGGTAGTTAATGGCTTGACGTTGTAGAGGACTGATTGTACACTTTTGTGGAGGGAGAATCTATTTCAGTTTTGCCTTTAGTCTCAGAGTGAATCCCTTGCCCCTGAAATGCAGCCTTCTTCCTAAGGCATGGGCCCTCTGAGGTGTCACGGGAGAGGCAAAAAAGGTACTAATATCTTTTAAACCAGTGGGACTTGACCTCCAAATGTTGTTTAGGAGAGCAACAACAAAAGTCTCTCTTCAGCTCTCTCAGCCTTTTTGCTATTAGTAGAGAATAGCCTCTAAGCCTCTACATATACAGTTATAATTTAGCCAATGTCTTGAGTTAACGTTGTAAGTGGATTTTGAGGCTCCCCAACCTGTGCCTCTTTTAATGGCATTTCGCCTCAATTTTATTTTTAAAGTTTTTTCAGCTTTATTGAGGTATAACTGACAAATAAAAATTGTACATATTTAAGGTATACAACATGATGTTCTAATGTGCATATACACTGTGAAATGACTGCCACAATCAATCAAGGTAATTAATATATCCATTACTCACACAGTTACCTCTTGTGTGTATGTGTGGTAAGAATTAGCAAATTTCAAGTATACAATATATTTTATATTCTAAACTCAACAGTATTGGGAAATATCTTGAAGAACCAACTCATTCAGCCTAAGACAAAACCATGTGAATTCTGTTTTGTTTTCTGTAGAGAATGCTAAATTCAAGCAGAACTTCCACGAACAACTTATTTGGCTCTTTGCCCTTTGAGTGAAAGGTATGGGGATGTTTCTGCTTCCTCAGTTCACAATGAACTTCTCATTTAGGAGATGCTGAGTTCACCCTGAAGTCTGACCACTGAGCATGACTGGGCTGTTTTAAACCGGTTAGCTAAAGCTATGGCCAGCCCTTTCTTTCCCATGGAGGTGTGAGGAGCCCCATTTGAAAGAGCTGTAGGATGAAAGCAAGCAACTGGCTCTGGTCTGCAAAATAATGTGAAATACCAATTCCAGAGTGAAATACACGCGTCAAGTTCTGAGGCAGTTAAGACTACATTCCGACAGGGATAACATCCTGAACGGTTCATACAACATGGTCTCTGAGAATTAGTATTAGTATTTGTGTGTGTGTGTGCATGTTTGGCTGAATACTTAGTACACATTCCTGAGAGTAAACAGGTGTCTGAGTCACACTGCTAAGGAAAATCCTGAAGGCTGAATTTGGAGCCCTTGTCTGTTCTCATTCTACCTGGTTTGTTGCATGGAACTTTGTGTGTCAACAGCTGTCACTGGTTGTCCTGCTAAGGCTTCTTGGGAATAACCCAAGTTATAGATAATCTTTAGGACAACAGTTCGTGTTCTCCTCAAAAAAATTTCCATGGTGGTGGTTAGAAGGAGGTCTTTCCAAGAGAGCTAAAAGGGGAAGCTAAGGGAGACGGAGTCTTGCCCATGAATGGAATCCCTCTGACAGAGGCAACTCCTTGGTGTGTTTTTCCCCCATTAAACCTGAGGAAAGTCATATTCAGTACACAGCATTCTGCACTCCCTTAAAACTCATCACTGCAATAAAATCTACAACCCTGCACTGGTGCTAAGGGGGACACAGAGATGGGGCACAAAGGGAATGCAGACCACTACCCAGTAGGCCTTTTGTGGCTCACGTGGGGACAGCGGACAGCATCCTGTTGCAGGTCATCCAACAGCTCAAGAGGGTGGTCAGCAGCAGCACGAGTGTGGCCCAAGGAGGAACACAGATGCTGAGATACTTTGCTGACGGTGTATTACTTCTGAAAAGACTTCATTAAGGAAAATCTCTTCCCCTACAGATGCTGGTGAGAGGTCACCCTTTAGGGACGGGAGAGGAATGCAGGGCTGGTGGAGATAATTGGGGTGTGCATGTTTACATGTGCACAAAGCCACAGAGTCAGAAGCAGGTTGTAGAGGGAGAGGGCAAGTCATGGTTACTTTTCCATACATATCCTCCGGTACTGATTTTTTTGTTTGTTTTGTTTTTTACAATGAGCACTTATTACTTTGGCAATTCAGAAGTACACAACGAATTTAAAAATATATTTCCCACAGCCTTTGTTGTCTTTTTAAACTTGCTTTTTATTTATACAAGTCTTTTATATATATATGTTTTTATTGATTTCAGAGAGAGGAAGGCAGAGGGAGAGAGAGACACATCAATGATGACAATCATTGATCGGCTGCCTCCTGCACGCTCCCTACTAAAGATCAAACCTGCAACCCGGGCATGTGCCCTGACTGGGAATCGAACCGTGACCTCCTTGCTCATAGGTTGACGCTCAACCACTGAGCAACAATGGATGAGCAGGCTACACAAGTCTTCTATGGGGTATTTTTCTTTTTCTTTGTGATTTCTTGCATTGCATTTACACTTCCTCTGATCACAGGTCAGGTGATTAGTATTTACTTATATTCATGTGGCCATCTCTCTGCCCTATGAAGAGTTAAAAACTGCAGGAAAATACCATCTGGGGTCTGTCAAGTGAGGTATTTAAAAGCCCTACTAGCAGGGCAGGATAAAAATGAGAAACATTTAAGAAATGGGCAGATCTGATTAAATTTGATGACTGGGCCATGTGTGCTCTAGGTACTGTGGGGCCCAGAGCCCTGTGAGGGGCCAGAGCTCCCTGATGGAAAGTCTTGTTCTAAGGGCGGCCTGACCTCCCGTCAACTCAAACTGTTTATGACCTGGGGCAGAAATCAAAGTGAAGAAGGCAGCTGGACTCAGAAGTCGGCACGGAACACGTGGAAAGTGCTCCAACTACACGTTCTGCGGGCGGCATGGCCGCCTGTTTCTCAGGCCACGCGCGCAGCTGCAGGATTGCTGAGACCCCCAGATCCGGGCCGAGCGTTTCCCTGCTGCTGTCATGACCCTTCCTATCCGGCCTCTCTCCCTTTAATCTTCCTTTCCCATAGTTTCCTTTCCATGTTTCCTTTCCTTTTCTAATTTGGTATTCTCTCTTCCTCTCCCCTCCAGCCCCCCATGCCCGAAAGTGTTAGTGTTCCCCCTCCCCACTGCTGTCATTTGGTCCAGCCACAGGCTTTGGCGCTGTGCCTGGGGATGAGTGGAAAAGTCAGCGGGCACCCCTTTCAAACCTGTCTGCCCGCGAAGTCACCAGTCCTCCCCATGTCAGGCCAAAGAGCACTTGCGGGCATAGTCACCCTCTGTGAGCTGAGGGAGAGAAGAAGCATGTATGAGCCTCATACCTGCAGCACCCTGGGGACAAGTGGGGAGGAACTCTGTTCCTCCAGTCACACGTGGACGCGTATGGCTTCACAAGCGCCCATGGGGTCGATGGCAAAATGAAGAAGAGGACAAGAAGGGGTAGGGAGAACGTTAAACACTATTTTGGGTTCAATCCCTCACTCTAAAGCTATGAAAATGGGAATCTGGAAAACTAAAGATCCCCAAATCTCACAGCTGGGTCTCTCTGAACCTATAATGTCGGCATGCTAACCCCTAATCAGCTACTATTTTACTCTAAATACAAAAGCTGTTTCAGCGGCGGCGGCTTTGATAACCCAAACTATGCAGTAAGACATGTGAATTTTTATTAGACAACAAGAGACACTAACCACATTCATCTCTTTTACTCTATATAAAAAAACTTAAGTGCACAATCTTATCTCCTGATTTTGCTTGGCAAGGAACTCCAGCTACGGTTACTTGCCGATATGTTTTGTAACATTAAACTGCTGATGAGTCAGCAGAGTATGGGGGGAATTTTTATAAGCTGAGCTGATTAAATGACCTCCCAATCATGCCTGTTATCTAGCACTATGAGTGTAGGAACGAAGGGCCGTAAATATAAAATAAACCATAAGAGCTGTTAAGGTCGCAGTAATACCCTTTTCCCAAATACTCTGGCCACGTGTGAAGAGAACAGAATCAGCTGTCTAACGCTAAGGCTTAACTAGCCGAGTTACGGCAAACTGTCGACCCCGAGCTGCTCTGGGAGCATGAATCGGTCCGTATGTCTTCAGTCCCTGGAATCTGAGTGTACACAGTCTGTCTTCAGGGGAAGCTCACAGATGACTCATAAGTGAATCTTGGCGGTGATGTGTTATCAGAACGGGCAATCGCCGGAGGAAATACTGACAATCACACGTTCGGGACCTCTGGAAGGAGCAGCTTGGAGTTTATCTCCCACTGCCACTGCGGTTGAGCCGTGGAGGAGGCTTCCTGGGCCGGGGACATTTTAATTGGGTCTCTGGGGATGGGAAAGACGATAATAAATGGAAGCAGAATTTTGTAGGAACACATCCAAAGTAAACTGGAGACGTGCACAGCTTTCCCATTCTTGCTGCCTTTTTTTTTTTCTGAGCAGAGACTGTGTTGATGTGAATGAATATTCATGCACCAGGGGAAAGAGCTCTGTTAACCCAGAGCTATGAAGCTTGGTCTGTCCAAAACCTGCAGGGGGACATGCCATCTGTGTTGACTTGCTTGGAACCAGGACACCACACAGAGCGAGGGGCTGCATGCAGGCTGCAGGTGACAGGAGGAGGGACGGCAGCGGCAGCCCACAGGGCTCGTGCTCCTCAGGAGTCAGTCACTGGGATGGGACCATTGTGTCTGCCTTGTATGACCGGAGTGTTGCTTGGGACTTGCAATCCATATCCTAAAGCAAAAAACCTCCTTTTATTCAGCAAATATTTTTGAGCCCTTGCTATGTGACAAGCCCTGTACAAGTCACAGGAAATAGTGACGTGTCAGATGCTATAGGCCCTGCCTCCATTCAGTAAAAGAACGATGCATTTTTCACAGTGACATCCTTGCTATCGGTTGCAGTGAGGTGCCTTTTGGTCCCATAGAGAGACTGATGAACCTGGGGTGGCCCAGAAGGGTTGTACCAAAGAGCTGCCCTTTGAACTGGCTTTGAAAATGAGGATGAGTTTGCTACGTAGAAAAGCCCAAGGGAAGGCGTTCCAGCTGGTTCCAAGCCACAGCCCGGAAACGTCATGAGATGCTCTGGGAGAGGGGTATTCTGTGACCAACCTGCCCGGTGGCTGGGCGAGGTGGGAAAGGGGGCTTGTTGTGGTAAATGAGTAAGTCAATACACATAGAGCATCTACTATAGTGCCTTGCACATAAAAATAAATTATCAACATCACCCATTCACGGAGACAGCAATGTCTGTCCCACAAGGTTTTAAGGACTAGTTGGGAAAATGTACTTAAGTCCATAGCACAGTATACTTGGAAAGTGGGATTTTCCCACCCACAAGCTTGAGCATTTGAGTATAAAGATGCACCTTACATGCTGTCTGTCTCTACCACTGTGCAGCGTGTGATGAGTGGAACTAACTTAGAAACTGTAGGGACATACTTTAACCGCATTATTTTTAGGCCTTTCTGTGCTATCTCATGCTTGGCATGCTGGGAAGCTATCTGAGAAGCATGTTGTTGACAGCACACTTAGTGCTGACAAACACCACTGTCAAAGGAATCTCAGTGTGGGTTTGAGCCAACTGGCGATTGTGAAATTGGAGGCGAGATGCCCAGCAGTCTCCATAGTCAGATACGCGCTGCCCCGAGGAGTTCTCCTCCTCCTGCTGCATCCAACTAGTAACTCACAACCTTACTTCTCCCTGAGCACAGATATCAGGGAAGGTAGGTTAGAATGACCTGGAGTAGCAACCAACCCCAACAGCTCAGAGGCTTAAAAAAAGAACCTGTATTCCTGGCTGATGTTTCACAACCATTTGAGTGTAGTGGGGTCAGGGTGGAGGGATTCAGTTTATCCTGGTAGCTCAGAGACCAGTTTTCACTTTAATATCATGTAACCAACTGCCCTACAGAGGACACATCAGAGGGGATCGTGAGACCAATCAGCAGCACTGCAAGCAACAGATGACAGTGGTATAGGCTAGTGTTGCGGTTAGAGAATAGCACATGGATTAAATGTATTCAGGAGGCAAAATAATAACTGATTGGGCATGGAAGACAGGGATTAGACAATTTAAAATTTCCTCTGGAGTTCCTACAAAATAAGGAATGATGTTTTATGAAATTATTCATTCATATCAATTCATTCAACAAATGCCTCCTGAGTGCTGGATATGTCTAAGGCACAGTTCTGTCATAGCGCGCTGGTATCATGTTAGCTAAACTAAAAAGTGGTAGCCACTGACCTGGTTTAAGTGCGACATCAGAAACATGGATCCCCGAGGGATAACTAAGAGTTCCCATAACCCTGGGCTAGAAGGAGGAAGTACGAAAGTAGTCTACCTACTGTACCAGTTTGAGGACTGGAGTGACAAGCAGCAGACGGATGGCCTGCACCAGCTGGCCTCTGACATGCAGATATTCTAAAAATAAAACATGCCTTCCTAAAATGAAATTTTTAAAGAGGTCAATGACTTCAACTTTGTCTCATGAATACTTAGATCAAATCAAGAAGAGTTGGTCATGCTGAGGACAGACTGATGACTGATTTCAACTTGGAACAGTTTCCGTTTGAATGAGCAAGACTACACAGCAACCGCTTATTTGGAGAAGACTATCAGGCTAACAATTCAAAGGGAAGATTGAAATAAATGTCTCGTAACATCTGACTATCAACTGGAAAGCAAAACTTGCAAGTATAAACCCAGCATAACAGCGTGACCCTGTGATGGGTTCCTCAAGGAGACTCGGTCATCTTCCAGTGCATGCTGTTGCTTTCAATGCATATTGTTGATTATTGGGCTCTTCAAGGGATGAGACTGCATATGGAGCTTGGTTGTGGCAGGTTGGACATTTGCTAGCAGCCATGACTGGATCAGTGGTGGTGAGTAGGAGTCTACATATGCCCCCCACACAAGCCTTAGTCACTGTCAACATGTCCAGCCCATTGTGCCGGCACAGGAGTGGCTGATGACAGAGGCTGGCTGATGTCAATGGGCTGAGTCATTCTGTCTCCTTGGTTGTTCAGTGCCTCTTTCATGATGGGTGGTCTCTCTTGGGTGTTAGGACGTGATACAAAGATCTTCACATTTCCTACCTGCTCCCTTAGGTCATCCACATGCCTATTCTCCAGATGTTCTTCTCTCTGATCTTCAGGTATTTCTCCCTTAAATGGTAGGTGAGCTACTCACCATTGCCCTTTGGTCTATGTCTGTTCTCATTTGGGGTCACTTCTTCTACACAAAGAGAAGCACGTGTTCCACAAAGCTCTGCCCATTGTGAGCCTCACCCCTCACTGCTGAATGTTGGGCCACCCCTTGACGGAAACCCCACATTTCTATAAACCAAGTCTGACCTTTCTTAATCTCCACCAGCTTATCATAAAGGGAGCATCCCCTGCTGCAACGTGCCTCAATCCCTGGCTGTAGGTATAAGGCACAGATGAGGCCCCAGGCAACTGTGTTGGATGATGCATGTGTCTGGGACACGTCCTTAGGTAGCTGTCTTGTGTCCTCTGGCCCAGGCTCAGGTCTGCTTCAGACATTCCGTTTCCATTCAACAGTGCACTGTGGCTGGGCCCACATGATCTTAGGACTTGATGATTCTAACAAAATTCAACACACGAGTGGCGGCTCTGGCCACGTGGTCATGTGTCGCCTCATGGTCAGATCCTCTGTCACAGATCCTCTGTGCCTGGTAGCATGGCAGAGGCTGTTTTCTGCATGCTGTGTAATTCTCCCTCCCGGTTCACCCATGCTCTCACTCTGGCCTACAGCTCTACATTAAGCTTCTTCCAGCTTCAGGAGAACAACCTATCCCAATAGCCGGAAGGGATATGGTACAAATTTCTCTTTCCAACCAAAAGAAGCACATATGTGGTGAGCTTTTTATTAGATGGGTAAAACACAGACCTCATATTTCATACTTGCAAAGGAGCTGGTCAGTTTAGTAGTATTTCAATGTTTCGCTATTTTCAATTAACACAGAATTTTAACTTTTGCACAATTAAATTCATTTTACATAGGTGTCTAATACTGTTTTTTCTTATCTCTTCCAATCTCCCCTTCCCAATTCCATTACGTACCACCAACTCCGCCATTATCACCATTATACATATTTGCTAGAACAGGTCTGAAACTATGGTTTTATCCTGATTTTTATGCTTCGGCAGTTAGAAGCGGGTTCGTCATTTTGTATTTAACATAGAAACTGTCATGATAATTTGATGTTACTGGTTAGGCGGTATTCTTTTCTTTGCATGTCTATGGTATGATGGTTGCCATAACAACAGAACCATGAATTTTTAACAGATTGCTGATGCTTATGAAAAGCACTTATAGGGCAAACTTTCAGAAGAGAGCTATAGGTTCAATCATTTCGATTGTTGGGTATTTGTGGGAATACAGGCTGTGATTCTAGTCCAGAAATGTGAAGGCAGTCATTAGTCTGTCAGTGAGGGCTGAGTGCCCATGGCTCTATTCCAGGCTTATAAACTCTGAGTTATTTTGTACGATTTGATGGAATTCCCGTGATTCAGTACTGACTGGTTCCTGCTCATGGGGGATAGTCAGGATCTCCCCACATGCTCTCTGAGGATTCTAACAGGATAAATGAGAAGAGGGATTCTGTTATAAGTAGGCTCCAAAAAAAAGATGATTATTCTAGGAAAGTAGGGACACAGAATCACTGAAAAATCCTGGCATAAAAAGGTGTTTCTTGTTTTGTGATGACTCTGAGGTTCTATTATGTACCAGGGTTCCCATGCATAGGGTGTTGAGTGCTAATGGACCAGCAAGATCACTTGTTGAGAAGGCAGACTACGTGATTTCTCAAGAGGCAACTTCATGTCCCTTTGCCCCCCCATCAGTTACTGATAATAGTCGTGTGGATTTATTGGATACTGTAAAGCGTGTTAAGTAATTAGATGTCTTATCCTGGTCAGTAATATCAGGGCTCTAAAAAAACATATGTTTTTAGGTGATCAAGTGTCTGTAAAATATTCCAAGGAGATCAAAATTTTGTCACTGACTTCCTGTAGAAAGACTAAGACGCCTTTATTTTGAATCTTCTATTGTGGCTGGCAGAGGAGGAGGGAGAGGAGGAAGGGGAACAAAATAAAAACCTTTTGAATGTTAAAACTTGTTACATTTATTATTTCGATGTCAAAATCACTGCCAGTTATTTTAGCGCCTAGTAGCTCCTCCTCACTGATGCTGAAGATTCGACCGCAATCGGGTGGTACCTCCTACCTTTAGAATCCCGGAAGACCTATCAAGCAGGGAATCTGTTCACGTAGAGAACAGGGAAGTTGGGAGCAGGGGAATGGTGTGGTCAGATATGTATCTGAGACAGGAGTGTAGAGAATGGACTGGAGGGGAGGCCAGAGGCAGGGCCACCAGGTAAGAGCCTGGCAGATGAAAGAGGACCCCGGACGAAGGGTGGCGGCAATACTGCAGAGGAGCAAGAGGGTTCAGGGAAATAATGGGATTAAAAAAAAGGGGCAAGGTATCCATGGAAACTGCCAGAGAAGTGAAACCACCAGTGAGCCTCCTGTGTCTGCTTAGGCAGCACTGGGAGGAAGAGCAGCATCGACTGAGGTGGAGAAAACAAGGCCAGGTGCCTGGGTAATCCAAGCTGGAGGCATTTACAAGGTGACTACAAGAACAGAGACGGTAGACATGCCGACCGCTATATCCATGGGCTCCACGCAAGGACGGGCACAGATGTGAGCAGAGAGAACTGCCAAAGATAAAGCACTGAATTTAACAAGATTCGGAAAAGGTTTTTTTACCATGTTAGGTAAAAGGCTCACCACTGACTTACTACCATTTCTTATATGAAAAACGTGATTCAGTGCCACTCACGATACGCGTGTGTTAAGAATACGCTTATAATAACGAAACTGAAAAAAACAGCACTAATAAAAGTGGTCATGGCCCAACGGAGCTAACTTCCCAAGAGTGAAGGCTTTGGTTCTCGTGTGTTTGGACAGGCTGGCTGGCCGGCCAGTTACTCAAAGAGAGGTGAGCTCATGCAGGACTGGCAGTGGACGGCTACAGATCAGACACATTTCCTGGGAAGATGTTTTAAGTATAATTGTTCGGGCCCTTACTCCAGTTAAACAGAACCATGTGGGTGGGCCCAGGGGGAAGAATTAACAGCTCCTCAGGTGATTCTGAGGAGTAGCCACAGCTGAGCCCCAGCACAGACCCTCTGTGTCAGTTTTGGGTTAAGATGAAGTCATTTTGATGGTCTCTCTGATTGGAGCCATTTGTTTGCCTTTCGGGGAAAGTGGTAAACGCTCAATTAAACATCCCTTGTTTTCACAATTTGAAGACTGAGAGATCACTGTGGGCCCTCTCACAAATACAGTTTATGGGGAAAATCAGCCTGTTTGCAGGTCAAATTTAATCTACTTGAGGCAGGTCTCAAACACTACCTGCAAACAGGCTGGATTTTGCATAGAAGTAACCTGCACATTGGCTGATACGCAAAGGACTTGGCTGGCTTTCTCTAGCTTTCTCTTCCCTGGTTTGATTCTATTTATGCCCTAATAAATATTTCGCATGGGGAACTGTTTCCTTTCATTTTCCACGACATACACTTTCCCTTACATTGAGAAAAATAATTTCTTTATTCATTATTTAGTATCTATGTCATTAGACTCTTTTTCCCCCTGACAGCCCTTCACTTGCCTTCCTTCTCAGCTGACACTGAGGTTTTCTTTATAGACTTAGACCCAGAGACATGCTATGGGTTAGGGTTGAGCATCTGTCTTGCGTACTTGATGTCCAATACAATGGATGGAAAACTTATTTTTGTCCGGTCTGGGAAGGCCAGAGGAATCTGCCTCAGCAGAGTTCAGAGTCTTGTTCAAATGATAAATAAAGCTTTCAAGGAGGAAACTCGTTTTCTCAGGATTAGCACAGTTCCCAGCCTCTGATGGACAACACTGACAATATGCACAATCCAGTGCCTCGAGGAGAGGCATTGTGATGCAAAGAGCGTCGGGATGGGAGCTGTGGGATCTGATTCAACTCCAGTCGGCTGCTTGCCAGACCCTGGACCAACGCCTGACCTTCCTGGGCACACTGGTTTGAAAGACTGAATGGAGGCAGCTCTGCAGTGAAGGCAGGAGGTCTGAGCTCAGGCCTCATCTCCTCTCCTCGCAGGCTTCGTGACTTAGTTCAAGTTACTTAACCTCCCTGAGCCCATTGAGGATAACGCCAATCTTACCTCACTGGATCGTAAAAAAACTAAATAAGATAATACAGAATGGGGTAGGAACTCAGTAAATGTTTGGGGTTGTTTTAAAGCATATTGTGGTAGGCAGTTAGACAGACATGAGCAGAGCAAGGACGATGGGCCAGGTACAGGTCACCAGGAAGGAAAGCCCTGGGTGCCTAGTAAAGGACCACTGTAGGCTGGGGCCTAGTCCCCAGGGTGACCTTTCCTCTCCTAGCATATTGCTGGTCACTTGGTTTGAACCCCCTGACTTTTCCTCCCCAGAGATGACATCTAGGCCTCAGTTGTATTTCAGCTCCAGGCCCAGAAAAGGGAAAAGTCAGCCACAGCTGACTTCAGGACCAGTTGCACTGAATGATGGCCCTGGTGCTGACCAATCAATCAGTGGAGACCACAACCCTGAAAGGACACACCTGGAAAGCTGCTGAATATTACAGTGAGATCTTCCCCTGGGACCTCCTCCCTTAAAACCATTTGGAGAGAGGACCCGGAGCTCTCCCTCCCAGAAGCATGAGTGTACCCAGTCTTTGCCTTTGCCTTCCCTCCTTACCCCCCCAGTCTCCCCTCGCCAGGCACCTTAGCATTAGCTTCCTCTCTCCCAAGCCCCCAAGGCCTTTCCTTTGCCTCTATAACTTGTTTCCTAAGCCAATTTCTTCTAGAAACTACTTCTTCTACCTCTGTAATTTACCAAATAAATGTTCTTTTGCAGTTCAGGCCTTGGCTCTGAATTCCTAGCCAGAACCCAAGTACCGAGGTTGCTGATCCCCCAGGTTTGGTGTGACCCCCACAGGACTAACACCCGGTGCCATTCCTACTGCCTACAGTATGACTTTGTGGCACCCATGGAATAATTAAAAGAGAGCAGCACTGGAGCCAGGGACGACAAACTGTCACAGCTGTGTGGCTTCTGGTGAGTCACTTCTCTGAATTGGTTCTCTACCATGAGGATTAAATAAAAGCATTATGTATAGAGAACATTTCCCTTGGTTTCATTGGTACACAGGAATAAATGAGGTCGATTTAAGAGTATTATTTCACTAGCTTTTGCCCCTTCCTGCTTGCCCCTGACAGCATCCACCCTTCATGGTGACAGGGGCACCATCTATCCAACCATACCCTCCAGCCCCCCGCAGTGAGGCAAGGCCACAGGACCTCTGATTGTTGCATTGTCAGCTGGAGTGGTGTTTGCTATGACAACGTAGCCTCTCCCGACTAACACACCCATCTTTCTGCCTGCAACCTTTCTACAGGTAAAGTGAACTTGTACAAGTGCTAGTGAGTGTATCCAGTTACCATGGGACATCCAGCAGATCTGCAGTATCTGCTGCCTCCTACCAGGGGCTCTAGTCCCTGGCCAGCCCAGCTCCCTCAAGGTGCTGACACTATTTGTTGGATTGTGATTAACCGGGAGCTTGCCTCTCTCCCCATAGCTTGTTACACTGCATCAGAGGACGGCCAGTGCCTCACTGAGTCTTAGTGGCACTGCTCTTTAAAGCATGCTCTCTCTCACTTTCACCTGGCTCTCTCCCAGGCCCAGACAAGGTCCCTGGGCAAGGGATGAATCCACATCCCCAGGAGTCCCCAGAGGATGGGGTAAACCCAGAATCTCTCCTCTCTCTTTTCTGGAGACTCAGGATTTGCTGCTATGTGAGGCGTGTGATACCTGCTCTTTCTTCCCTTGGGGTGAGCTGTTTTTCAGAAGGATCCTCAGCATCTTTATGAAAATAGATTTGTTCGAACCTGTTCAAACACACCTGAGCTGCTTAAGTGATCACTTAGCCTCACGCTGAGCTGCCCACTCCTGCTCGAGAAGTACCATAAGCCAGCCAGAAAAGGACAAGTACCATAGATTTCCCTCATATGTGGAATCTAAGGAACACACCGAACTACCAAGCAGCACAGAGACACAGAGAGCAGGCTGACGGCTCGGGTGTGGGGTGGGGTGTGCAGGGATTGAGCAAAAAAAGAAAAAAGAGAGAACTTATGGACGACTGTGGTGATTGCAGGGGATGGGGTGGGAGGGGGTGGAGGTGGAAGAGGGCACAGGGGATAAACGGTGATGAAAAAAATAAAATAAAAAAATACGTTGGCATATTTTTTGGCCAGAGAGAAGGAGGGAGAAGTATCAATCCAAAAATACCCACGGTGCCCGGATATGGGGTGAAGGGAGCAGTGGGCAGCTTGCCGGTGAGCTGCGTCTCGTCCGGAGACTCAGAAGCTCCCCCTCCTTCACCTTCTCTCATTTTCTGATTTCACTGCTGTTGGGATTAATTTGCCTTCATCTCACTGCAGAGAGGTGCAGCCCTTCCTGGCCGTGGGTTGGATTTATTTCCCTACTTGATGGGAGTTGAGGCAAAGACCTGGTCTCAGAGTGTCTCACATCCGCCCCAACTCGCCCACACCAGCATTTAAACTTGGTTCTTTCATGTGCTGATAAACACAAGTGTTAAGGAATTTTCTTTCAGTTTTCATCAGATCCGAACCTTTGGACATTTTGAATTCCACGAATCTGGGGAACTTCCAGTGAAAAATGGGAGCTTCTGATATGGCAAAGACTTTGAAAGGGTTTTGGCCTTTTTTTCAAGGTATCGTCCTTCCCCAGAGGTGTGGCGCCCCAGACTCCGGCTGAGCTAATTTGTTGCTATTAAAAGTGAATTGTTTTATTTCCTTTGGACAATACCAATGGGAATTTTTCCTGCTACATTTAAGTGATAAAAATCTAAAGACAACAGGTCCCGGTGAAACAAGCATTTGGGTGTTACTTCTTCCTTGGTTAGGAGAATAAACAACTCCATTCACAGACTACCACTAATCAAACTACGACTACAGAATTCAGAACTCAGTGGCAGTAACTGTAATATGACATTACTTTTCCTAACATTTTTCTGGCCTTCTTTTTGGGCTGGAAATTTGATTGCAAAATGAAAGCTTAATGATAGACCTTTGAACTAGAAGGAAACTTATTTAACCCAAACACCTCATTATATATATCAAAGAAGAAACTGAAGCCCAGAGCTTTATAGCATTGACCCAAAGACACTAAGGCGAATTTTGTTGTTTCCATTTCATCATAGAAAAATAGCTGTTCACAGTATGCACTGGTTTATGCTGTAAATATTTACATCCAGGCAGATCATAAGGATTTCGCAAACACTGTATGTGTACTATGAAGACGTGCATATGGACAGATGCCCGCAGGCACTGTCTGCTCCGTTGTCGCAGCCGCTCTCTGACTGGAATGGAAGGGGTGCCTCGTGCTTTGTCCCATTGCCGTGGACTTCTGGTCCCCAACAAGACATTCCTCCTCATTGTGCTTTGCAAACTTGGAAATTCCCAGAGAAATTCCCAAGCCGGCTGAGCCCTCGCGGAGGGAAAGGCCACCGAGTGCAGAAAGCAGCACAGGGGAGCCAGGCTGGTTCCGAGGTTCCCAGGAGGCTGAGATGCGGCAGCATGAGCTCTTGGTCACACACGCTGCTTGTCCTCGGGGCTGCGCCTCTCCTCTGTAATCAGGGAGTGAGCATCTGTGAATAGCCGGTCTGCTTGGTGCTGTGGGGTCTGCTTGAGTGCTGAATTCTAAAGCACTCTGTACAGAGCCTGCCCTCCCAGGGCCCAGGACTGAGCAGGAACAGAACCAACATACTTGAGCCACAGGGTTAAGCAAGATGGTCTTTAGTGACTGTATGTGCTGGGCTGTAAGCCTTGGAAAATGGGTTGCAGAGGGCACAGGGGGCGGGCTCCCACTGATTCAGGAATTTTCCATTTGCCATTTGAGTGCTGTTGTCTGGGTGTTCTCTTTACAACCATCTGTCAAACTGTACACATAGCTGAATTTACTATTGTTTATGACTCACAATAAAAAAGGCAGAAGAGAGAAAAGGAAGGAGATGAGTAAAGCCTGGAATAACTCGGACAAAAACCTGTGGAGGAAATAGGACTCCATGTGGGCTTTGGAACTGGCCCAGAGGAGAGGGCAGATCATAAAATGCAGCTGTAGCCTTGGCCGGTGTGGCTCACTGGTTAGAACCTCAGCCCAGGGACTGAAGGGTCCCAGTTTGATTCCGATTCCAATTCTGATTCTTGGCAAGGGCACGCACTTCGCTGGCAGGGTCAGCCCCAGTCGGATCGCATGCAGGAGGCAACCAATTGATGTGTCTCACATCACATCGATGCTTCTTTCTTTCTTTCTTTCTCTCTCTCTCTCCCCCTCCTTCCACTCTCTCTGAAAAGCAATGGAAAAATTATCCTTGGGTGAAGATTAAAATAAATAAATAAAACGCAATTGTAACACATTTGGGAGGTTGCAGGGAGGGAGGGTGCTGATGAGAGTGGGTCTGGAGTTGGAGTTGGGGGTGGGGGTGGGGGTGGGTGGGGGTGCAGTAGCTAAAATAAAGCTGGACGGTTTGAGCGTGAGGTGTCAGAGGCCTGGAGGAGAGGAACCTGAGATGGAGGCAGAAGAGTCTCGCCTGATTCAGTAAGGACACTGATACATTGTGGGTTTTAAATTAGGTGACAGACTAATGACAGGGGAGTGGAAGGGAAATTTAGTGTGGCTGTGGTGAGCCTTTTAGACTAAAATGGGACCCAAGCTGGAGTGAGGAAGGGAAGCAGAAGTGAGGGCACCTGTCAGTGAGACGGGACGAAGGGAATGCGAGAAACACCAGAGGAGAAACTTCGCCGAGTGTTTTCTAATATGAGACACCACAAGACATCACGGCCAGAAATGAACCCTGATCTCCTGTCACAGGACACATAACATATCCATGCACCTTTCTCCGGCATCAAAGGTAAAGCTAAAACTCAAGGCGGCTTCCCCCCCTGAACGCAGTCACCAAACCCCATCTCCCGGCCCCTCTTCATCGCTGACATTTCTGCGAATATCTAGTTCAAGAGGAAGCCCTGCACGTTTTCTTGGGGTAAAACAGCAGACGTTCCAGCTGATTTCTATGCAAGATAACCTGTCCTCACCACCTCTTAAATATTTTTGATTTTGTTTCTTTTGAGCACATTTGGAGATTTATACAATAGAAATGGAAATCTACAAAACTCCAAAGGGCAGATAGAATCAAGGAGGCAGATTTTGATGAAATAGTTTTTTTTAAAAAGCACTTTCTAAAAATGTGAGCTACCCATAAATGGAAAAGGCTAATTATATCCCTTCTTCTGGAACTATTTTAGAAGAAGCCTGACTCTGTAGAGATTCTATATATAGGGCTCTTACTTTGAGTCAGTGATTGGACTAAAAGGACTCGACGATGGTTTTTATACCAATTCTCTCCCTCTTGGTACTAAGGGTGGGTAAGCAAAGGTTTGAATAATACCAGTATGTTTGTTCATTTATTCAAGGTTTTGCTCTTCTCCTCTGAGCCAGGCGCTGGGCTGGGCACCGGGGATGTAGCAGAGAAATGGACGCTGACCCTGAGCTCAATGACCTGCAGTCTAATGAGGAATATTATGAACCAAGTGCGAGAAGCTGCCACAGAAGTGAGCACCCGGGACTGTGGGCTGCACAGCTCGCTCCTGGGGGGTCAGAGAAGACTTTTGTGGGAAAGAACACATTTTTTTTACACATCAAATATGACACCAAAGCCGACTGCTGAAGATGGAAGCAGCTTAGGTTACTTCCAGGAGTTTACTTGCCCAATATTCAGACCTGAACACACAGGCTCTACAGTAAAGTCTGTTGCCAGACAATGAAGCCTAATAGAAGGACTTTTAATACGATAGCAAGATAAAAGAACACCCTAGCTGTTGACAACTAAACTTAGGAGTAAAACAGAGCTGCTCAAAAGTTTCCTTGCAAAGTTTACATGGATTTAGATGGAAAAACCCATAATGAAAGAAAATAAAGCTGTATCCGGTGGCCAGCTTGGTCACATGGTATTTTAAGGACAAAACTCAGATATGAAAGACTAATTTTCTTTCAATTTTAACTCCATTCTGCCAGGTGACAAAAAGAATTTTAGCCGGAGACTGGCAAACTTAGGAAGTTTAGGTTTAAATTCAAACAACTTGTTTTGTTTTCACCTTCCCACATATTTCTTGTGATTAACATCAAATTTCCAGAAAGAATTTATAGGCACCTCTTCTGATGAATGACATTCTAGAATTTTCTAAAGTTGCATCTGCCTTGCATTCTTGAGATGATCCAGCTGGATCGCGACGCACCATGACCATTCTACACACTTTCAGTTTGCTAACATTTGTGTAAGTGAAAACTGGCCTGCAGCCTCCCTTTCTCATACGGTCCTTTTCTGGTTGTTATGAAGGTTAATACTCAACTCACAGAACACAGTAGGGAATGTTCCCACTTTTCCTGTTTTCTGAAAGAGTTTGCAAAATATCAGAACAATCTTTTCCTTGAAAACTTGGTAGCACACCCCAGTAAAACCTCCTGAGACGTGCACTTTCTTTATGGGAAGGCGTTCAGCTGCTTTGTCAGTATTTTGAATGGTTATTGAGCTATTTCTAAAGGTTTGTGTATCTTCTCTCAATTTTCAAATTTACTGCCATAAAATTAACAAAAATGTGATTTATTATCTTTTATGAATTTGGTGACATTATTTCCCTTTTTTGTTGCTAACAGTATTTGTTTCATCTCTAATTTTCTTTATCAATTGTGCTCTAGGTTTATCTATTTTAATAGTCTTTTCGAAGAACCAACTTTTGACTTTGTAGATCCCAGTTATTATATTTCACTATCTAAACCATTAATTTTGCTTTTAACTTTATTATAATCTTTCTTAAATTTTTTCCTTTCCTTTTCTAGCTCTTCAGGTCATGCATGCAGCTCACTTATCCTTCCCTAACACAAGCACTGAGGCATACTGTCCTCTGAATACTACTGCTGGGCCCTTATGTTTTAATTTGTAACATTTTGATTATTTCTAGTTATAAATATTTGTCATATATATATATATATATATATATATATATCTCAATTTCTCATTTCCAAGGATGAGATTTTTTTTGCTAGTATTTCATTGTTCAATTAGAATTAAGTTGTATCTAGAGAACATGTTTTGTGTGGGGAAAAAAATTGAAATTCGTCAACCTTTGCTTCAAGGCCCATCAGTAATGAGTAGATAAAAAGCTGGGGGGACATTTACACCATGGAATACTATGCAGCTGCGAAAAAGAAGAATCTCTTACCTTTTGTGACAGCATGGAGAGTATTATGCTGGGCGAAACAGGCCAAAGACAAGTCTCACGTGATCTCACTCATATGTGGAATCTAATGAACAAAATAAACTGATGAACAAAATAGATCCAGAGACATGGATACATGGGACTGAGAGATCTCAGAGGGAAGGGGGGTGATAGGTAGGAGCCTACTGGGAAGGGCGAGAGGTGAGGAGTGAACACCCAGTTTTCTGAAGAAAAAGACGGAGTGGCCACCTGTAGAAGCAGGATCCTTTTGCTCCCTCATTCTTCACAATTCCTTTTCCCCGATATCCTAACTTCAATTTTCCCAGGGATTCTTAACCTTGGGCCCACAGCCTCCTGCCAAAGTAGTTCATGAATAAACTTAAGGGGTTTAGGTACTTAGAAAGGAAAAAAATTAAACTTGACGTTCCTAGTCTGAAATCTGGTATTTCCATCCATTAGGCATGTAGGCAAAAACTGCAAAAGATGAGCAGTACCCGTGACTGTCAAAAATATATTTTCATATTATATTATAGTTGTCACAGACTTCTCAAAATATCATTTACACTCATCATTTGAAAAAATTATGGTAGTTATCAAACCTGCTGCTAGATCATATTAACAAATTGTTTAAACATAGTTTGAAAACAGTATTTAAATGTAACTAGTTTTCTTTATAATCTTAATGTATTGTATTTTGTTTTTTAAAAACATTATTCTAAGAAGGGGCCCAGAGGCTCCCCAAGAGTGCAAAAGGGTCTCTGGCACAGAACGGTTCAGGCTTCCTGCTAATCCATCACATAAACCATGTGCCTTCTTCCAATTTTTTGGCTTTTATATGCTACTGCTCTTGTTCTGATAAGCCAATTTATCCCAAATGTCCCTCCAGGGAAAGCAGCCGTGTCCCTGAGCTTTTCTTTTGATTGAGCACTATTGGTCCTTTCACTTTTCACCTGGTCATTGAAACACCAGCTATTCTGAGAAAGTACAATTGTTTCAATTATTCATTTACTTACTTGCTCACCACCCACAAACATTATTGAGCACACGGCACTACACTACAGACTTGGGGATGCAGTGTCAGTACCCCCCAGGAATGTATAGCTTGGGGAGCGGTCAAAAGAGGGGAGAGAGACTTGTGCATAACAGTTACAGGACAGTGCGGAAGCTGCTTTCTTAGGATATATAAAAATGTATGGTTTATGAGATGCGACAGGAAGGCTTCGCGCAGGAGGCGACATTGAGAATAAAGAGAATGCCATTAAGGACTGAGTTTGCCAAGACTGGATAAGTAATGTTCGTGAAGCCATTACTCCATTTTCTAAAAATCTTTGAGCTTCAACTACAATGGAGTAAAAGATTTCTTCTCCATAGGTTTAATTACCATACTTGATTAACTCTGGGAACAAACTGAGGAAGAGACTGACTGCCTAGAACATCTTCCTTCCTCTGAGCAGTTACATAGAGAAACAGAGTTCATAATCACTTCAGGTGAAAATATTGGGCAGGCGTCAGGTGAACAGCATTTTGGTCTGAAGAACTGTTTTTCATAGGTGAGCACAATGACACCCGCTGGCCAAAGCACGTAATTTCCCCTCCCGAGGCGTGGCGAGGAATAAAGCTAATTACTGTAACTGCTTCTCCACGGAAGGAGTTCCACCTTCCACCTGGGCTTTCCTCTAACAACCAGCAAGAGGGAGACTTCAGGGAATGATAAATCTGGTCCTTCTTTTTGGTAGGTTTTCCTAGCTTGAGAAGTTCGAGAATGTAAATATCTGATGCCGTTTCTTTAGCAGTAAGTTAACTGAGATGGAGAGAAGGAAACTGTCATTCGCGGTCACACACAGGCCGGTTGGCCAGCTGACGCGTGTCCTAGGATTCTAAGGCTAGGGTTCAGGTTGCTGACTTCCCTTCTACCTCCTGTTACCTGACTCAGTTATTCTTAAGTTTTACTACCAATGCGTTACTAATATTCTGTATGTGTCTGATGTCTTCCACTTTTTGGGGGGCAAGTCTGGACTACTGAGATAAAATTTATATAAAATAAAAATTCACCAAGGTTGAGAGTACAGTTCTATGAGTTTTGATAGCTGTATACAGTCATGTTACCACCTCCACAAACAAGGTCTGGAATATTTCTACCAGCCCCCGAATTTCCCTCATGGCCTTTTGTTCTCTCAACACCCCCCCCCCCCCCCCCCCGCCCAGGTCCTGACAAACGGTGCTGTTTTCTGTCTGTAGTTTTGCCTTTTCCACAGCGTGATGCACGTGGAATCGTGTGGCGTGGAACCTCTGGGCCTGCCTTCCTAGCCTGGCTTACCGATTTGCGATTCAGCCTTGCTGTTGCGTGTATTGGCAGTTTGCTCCTTTCTACGACTGAACAGCTTTCTGTTATGCGGCTAAACCGCAACAGGTTCACCCTTTAACTGTCGGTGGAGATTTGGGTTGTTTTCAGCTTTTGGTGATAAAGACGGAGACCTCGATGAACACTGCATGCAGGTCTTCATGTGGGCATGTGTTTTCATATCCCTGGGGCAAATGGCCAGGCATGGATGGTAGGTTATATGGCAGGTGCATACTTAAGCTCTACAAAAAACGGGCTTCCGCTTTTTAAAAAGTAATTTTATAGACATTTCTTGATTTTACCCTTATTTTAGTCTAATTCTGGTGTGTCCCATGTCATTGTTGGAGAAATCTTTTGTACAAAATAGGGCTTTAACTCCAAGTATGACAAAAAAGCAATGGAGGGCGTTCAGCCTGGGTCACGAGGTAGCATTTTTAGAGGAATGAGGCGCTGATTGTGACATGAGAAGAGTCCACCCTCGGGATCATCTGCGACCTTCACTTTGACTTTCTGAGGACCTTTATTCATCAGGCAAACTACCTGCCTTCTCCGAATGTCAGTTACTGAGTCCTCAGACGTGGGAGGTACACTGCACTGTCGGACTGTTGCAAAGATTATCTGGGGTGACGTTGGTGTTGCCCACTAATAGGCATGGCAGTTACTGCTGTCCGAGGAACAACTTTGGCTAAAGGCAAAGGTTATGTTAGAAAACACAAATGGTGTCATGCTAAAGATAGTTTAGGATTCATTAGGAATTAACAGTTTCTCCAGGGGTTGAAACTTGTCACCCAGAGACAAGTGAGTTTCATTTGGCTTCAGTGTCTGTGATGTGTGTTATGAAAATACTGTTATTCTTACACTTTCCCATGATTAGCATTTTGTACTTAATTTAAGCTCGTATCTTTCATGTCACTGATAATGCTGTTGTCACATAGGTTATAACTGTTAACATATAAGTTATAACTTACGTAATACTGTGATACATCTAGGTGAGGGCCCATTTTGACTAAACTTTGGAAGGATTAATATTTTTCTATAGTTCCACTTAAGTATGCTTAATAAAAAACATTGACAGGTGGCTTTTAACTTTGCTATTTTAAAATTATTTTCACTCCATTTACTGGCAGGTATTCAAGCCGCTAAAAATGTTAGTTCATTAGGTTGCACTGACACCTGCTGGTAGGACAGTAAATTCCAGAAAAACTGTTCCCAGTTTCAATAGAATCAAATATTATAGTCATTACACCTTGTATTTGTGTTCTGGGTTTTAAGAAATCACTGGTGGTACCTGTTCAAGTCTGATCCCTGGTTCGGTGTGACCACGTGGTTCTGGGGGCCTGTGCAACTCTCTCTGGGGTCTTCATGAAGGCCTGTGACAACAGAGGCTCGGCTGAGAAGCAAACTGTCCTTTAAATCATAATCTCTTCCGCTCAGCATTTACCACTGAACGACACCATCGTCGTCTTTTGCTTTGTCGCCCCATCAACATCTTGCATTTTGGTCCTAAAATTGTAGAACAGTAGCGATGTCGATTAAATTAGTATTTACTTGGAGAAAGGACTCCGGGGGAGATTAGGCTTAGGGTGGAGGGAACCTAGTGAGCTTGACAGAGCTAAACTCTAGGGGGTTATTTTTTTCTTGTCAAGAGGTATAACACATCTTTAAAATGTGCCAAGTCAGCCCTGGCCAGGTAGCTTGGTGGGTAAAGCATCCTCCCGATACACCAAGGCTTAGGCTTGATCTCCAGTTAGGGCACGTACAAGAGGCAACCAATGGATGCAGCAGATGAGAAATCATGCAGAGCCAGGACTCAGTGCAAGTGTCCAATGTACCAAATGTTCTTTGCATTCTGTCCGCAATAAGAGTATTTTTGAAAATATTTGGGTTTTGTATTGAGAGTCTTCATGAAAGAAAAAAAGAGGAAGGGAAGGAGACAGAGGTAGAGAGAGGTAGAGAGAGAGAAAGGGAGGGGGGGAAGTTGGGAGAACCCTAGCAGGACAATAAAGCTGGTTTATGAAATAGCATGGGGTAGCGGATGAGCCAATCTCACCATTTAAACCCCAACATCCAGTGACTGGCACCTTCGTAATCTCCTCCATCGCTGCCTTTACCTCCTCCCCTCCCTGCTGGCACAGACGTGCATGCAGGTGCACGCATGGGAATACATGCATGCACACACACATCCACTCCTGACCTTGGTTCCTTGCAAAAGGAACACGTGAGCATTTTTGTGTGACTTTCAAGTCTCTCATTCCGGGACCAGCAAATGGTCAGCAATTCACTGCCTACACTCGAGTCTGGGAGCAGATTCTAGAAGCACTTTAAATCTTCCAGAAGCTTCACTGCTGTCTAATCTTTTATTTGAAAGTTGATTGTCTTTTCAGCTTTCTTAACACAGAGTTCTTAATATAGCCCAGATCCTTCCAAATCCTGCACCATTTGAGTATTTTGTTCGTGGAAAAAGAAAGAAAATGTTCCGTGCTATGCGATATTGGCAAGTCTGATGGGAAACAGGTGCCCTCAGATGTGGCAACAGTGTAGCTATGGCAACGCTTCTAGAAGCCTATAGCAGCACGTATTAAAAACTCTAAAACATGCACCCTGCCAGATGGATTCGGGCATTGACCATCTTAGGCTGGATTTTAAAGAAATTATTACAGATGGGCTCAAAGACATCTGTGCAGGCAAGGACACCTACCCAAATGTCATTATATTAGTAAAAAATTATCAAATAAAATGTAAGATAGTTTATTATATAGATGATGGTTTATCTAGCCAATGAAATACCAAATAAATCACGCTTTTAAAATGTGCCTTTAAAAGTCGAGAAGAACAGGCAGAAATGTTTGCCATTAATGTGGTTTGGGCCTTAATTTCTTCTTCATGCTGTTCTGAAGATGCCGAAATTGGAGTACGTATGTTGTCATGTTTTAAAAAGAAAAGGGTGTTTGAAAGAAATAAAATGAAAATTGCCATGGTTCTCTGCCCACTGTTACGTAGAAACAACTTCCGGAATATGTAGCCTGGTGGGTCCAGGAGCTTTTCTAATGCCTAGGTGGTGAGTTGTACAATTAACTGCAATTACTATCAACAACACAGCCCAACCATAAATGCTCATTTATTGACCATTTTAACGGGCAAGGCATTGTGCTGTATTTACACACGATGTTTCCTTTATTCCTCAAAACCACCCCCTGGGTAGATATGATTCTCATTTTGGCAGATGGGGAAACTGAGGCTCCAAGAGGTTCAGGAAATGAGATCTAGAGAAGATCTGGGTCCAAGTCTCTCCTGGAACACGCACCCCTCAGCAACATTCTTCCCTTGTGCAGTTTTAGGCCAGAGCTTAACAAGAGGTGTGCAGAGAGACAGTTCCAGAATTCTAGCTACAGTGCCAGGGTCTTTGTAACAGACTATCCTTCACTTTGTCTTCACATTTGCTATATAATGTCCGAAAAACATGATGTAATTAACTTATGCGATGCTTAAGACCAGTTTAAGAACACAGAAAACAGGATCTGGGAATACTTACCCCCTGGGGAATGTGGCAAATGCCTGGCCAGCCTCCCGAGTGATATACTACAACACTATTTAGAAATGCCCAAAAACAAAAGCAGGAGCCTGCTTAATTAACACAGAACACCTGAATGGTAAAAGTTCATTTTATTTATTTGACAGTGCAATCCCAAGAGGCAAAAAAAATCACTACCGAGTTTGGACAAAGCAGATAATTAACATTACAGATTCTTGTGAGGTTCCATGTTTCATTGGCTTTACCTGATTGCATTAAGACACACACACACACACACACACACACACACACACACACACATCAATGCAAAGGAGCAACGTGTACCAAACTAACTACACAAAGAGCTCATTGTTGGAACACGAACCAGGACTGTTATATTTTCACAGCTTTGGATTGTGGGACTATAATGGCTTTATGGGAAGAGGAAGGGGGGAGGGAGAAGGGGGAAGGCAGAGGCTGACGTGTGTTCCTCGCTGCCAGCAGTGCACAAGGACCAGGCGCTGTGGACACAGGACTAGTTCATACAATAGAGAGAGGGCAACGTAACACCAGCCTGGGCAGACTCCCCATAGAATTCCTCTGCCACGGCTCAAATCCTTTATTTTTTCCTGTACCTGTATAATCAAAATTTCGTAATGCCAAATAGTGTCTTACATCTTTTTTGGGGAAAAAAAAGTTTGAAGGCAAGAGGCTCAGTTTGTGTGTAACACACATGACCCTTTAGTATCCATGCGCTACCCTAAGCCCCAACAGTAAAGATCTTTTGATACTAAGAGTTTTGACTTCTGCCAGTTCCTACTCGACATTCTTCCAGGAGAGTCACTTCATACACATTTCTGGAACAACACACACTTTAGTAAAATACAAGAATCCATCTACAATCTCAAGGTCAGGTTTAGTGACACAAACGCACTACCTGAACCGGGTAGAACATCGACTCCTTGCTGCCTGTTAGCTGCGTATAAAAACACTGACTGCACTCTCCCATGTACCATGCAGTAAACATTCACGAAAACTGAGCAGAACACAAGACATCCCTCAGCTACTACATAACCCTTGAGGTCACACAGATTCAACAGAAAGAGCATGATGGTTGCCCCAAAGCTGAATGGGGCTGAGTCAGTGCTGGAGAGGCTGCTGGGAGGACCACAGGGGAAGGTAAAGCACTGAGTTAAGACTGTTCCACTGGTTTGATGCGGGAGTGAGACGAGTCTCTCCTCATGGCTTTTCCCTACACCACTGGCTTTTGCTAAAGAGGCATCTCAGGCTTCAAATGCAAGCGACAGTCCTTTAATACAAATTCTGAGAAACGCTTCTCTGGAGTTTCTGGTCCTAGAAACAGCTTGGAATGGGTCCTTAAGGCAAATGCCAGGCATCAAAGAAACAGAAGGGCTGTCTCAGGATGTACACGATCAAGTCGCTGACCTAGGAGTTATGCGTGTAGACGAAGATTCTGCACAAGACTTCCCAGCCCCTTGGGTTTTGAAGTTCATGTGGGGTTTCACTCCCTAGCAGCTCTATACATCTTTCCCTTTGGAGAGACTTCTGGAGTGGATAAAAGTTCATGATATTGCTTAAAAAACAAAACAAGCAACCACAGCGTGGAGGAACTACTCAGACACTAAGCCGTTGAGGTCTGTTTGTTTGCTTTCACATCTTGCTCTTGTGGTTGGCGTAGGGAAAGCCGAACTGAGAGACCATGATGTTGGAGTACCTGAGGGGCATGCCACCATGGATATTAACCAGCTTGTTGACGCAGTAAGACCTCTGCAGGAAGTGCTCCGCTCGGTGCCACATTCCTGAGTGGCCTCCATTGGTCTCCTTTTCCAAGTTGCCCATGTTTACAGGTTTCACAAACACCCCTGAAGTCTTCCCGGTGTGCTTGGCAACGAGAAAGTTCATGGCGATGTCGTCGCAGTTCTGCGTGTCGTCCACCAGGGCGTGGACAGCTGCGGGCTGCCTCTGGAAGAGGTCGAGGTACTTGCCACTGAGGAAGGAGGCTCCGATCAGCACCATGGAGTACTGGTCACCGGCCCCCGGCCCCGGCGCCTGCAGCTCGAAGCCTCCGTAGCTGTAGATGCCCGATGGGGTGGAAACGTGCTTTCTGGGGACAAATCCTACAATCTGATCAGGAAATTGCTGAACGGATGGAGAAAGAACAAGTAAGTGGATGTTTCTTTACCGCAGACATGGTGGGAAAGGCAAGGATTTATTACAGGGAGGCAAATGAGTCTGTCAGCTTCATTTTATTCCTGATTTCATCGCACTCCAGGCAACTTCACACATCCACGTCCTGACACGTTTACAGGCCAAATCCCATCACAGCCCAACTCTCTAACCTCTGCTCACAAAGTTCTCCTGATTCAAACCCGATCTGATATCAATTAATCCGTCACAAAGAGGTTGGTTCTCCACAGCTCGCCTCCAGGAGTCTGACTGTATGAACGCTACTTATTCCAGGAGACAGAAGACACTATGCGATTATTCTGAAAACTGTTTTAATCTCTGAGGATTACAGATCTACATGTATGATTTTACTGTTTTTCCATGCTGATTTTAAGGTTCCTGAAAGTCACTGTTGATTTCAGACGTTATATTTTTATACCTTTTCAACCTGGGTGTTTTCTTTTTAAAAACACGACTATAAAACGAGATGTGTCAGGGTGACTGAAGAAAGGGTAGCTGTAAGACAAGTACTATTATGGTGACAGTAACTAAAAAAAAAAAAAAAATCAGCAAATGAAAGCAAGCCAGTAAAGCATGTGAAAGAGGTAAGAACTTACAGGGTTAAAAGGTTTAGTTTAGTCTCATAAATTTGAATTTCACTCACTTACTTAACAGATACTAAACCAGGCCCCCCCCCCCCCCCCCCCGGCCACACACACTCACGCTGGGTTAAATTCCAATTCAAAATGTGCATGGAAAGGGGTTCTAAGCCACACTGTGCTGGGTGACCCCCATTAAACCATGTCACTCTGGTTATACACCAGATAGGACTTTGTGCTGAAGATTTCACAGAGGATACAGCAACCTTACCTGCCAAACGGAGAAGGCAAAAACAAGGTCTTGGGCACTAATGAGCATGTCGTCATCGACCATCAACACTGCTAAAATGAGAGGAAAAAAAATTAAAACTGAACCATTTGAAAATGAAAACACAATGAGTAAGATACACCGGTGTCTATACAGATCATTTACACAAGGTATTGTCTAACAAAATTAGTAAATAAGAAATGTATTAGAGTTTTTATTTGAATTGTAATTGATTTTCTAACTGCCCAAGGGAAATTATCACGTAGTCATCATCTATTATTGTAGAAACTAATGAACCTATAAATAAACAAACACCACCGAGGTTCTTTAAAGCAAATGATAACCTCATGAGATGGCTTTGAAAAATGCAGTGGCTGGAAATACAATGAACAAAGTTACACAGTGTCTCACTCCCTCTGTAACTCAATGATAAGCAGTTATAGTGTACCTCCCTTCACAATAGCAGCCTCTCTGTCACTGCTGTAATATGTGTGTGCTTTCCTCCCCAGGAAGCTGCTTCTCGACACCCTGGAAACTGTCCTTGAAGTTTTTCAAAGTGCTTTCTTATGATTAAGTTTCCCCTATCTTCTCTAGACAATTAAGACAGGGAGGAGGCCAGCCATCCACAATGCCCCCAGCTGTTAGCTGCAGCCCCTCCAGACTAAGAACCCAGCTGCCGCTCACCGTGGGTCTCCAGCTCAGGGAAGGCCTGGAGCCGATTTCTCATCCTGTTGGTAGTCTGGGGTTTGAAGACCACGGGGACAGGGTGTGGCCCCAGAGAGTTCCACAAGTCCTCGGGTGGCTTCTCCCCAACGTTGTTCCACACCACGATGATTTTGTGCAGCTGTGGCACCGCCTGGTAGTGATTCAGCAGCCGCAATAGCAGATCCGACCTGTTGTATGTCTGCATGATGAGAGTGAACGCAGCCAGGGCAGCCTGGCCCTGGGGCTTCACTTCCCGCCGCCACGGGAGCACCCTGTCCTCCTTGTTGGTGGGAAGGAAAGTGGTCAGAGCCCCAGCCACCAGGAGCAATGTGAGGACGGCGACCAGGGAGCAGCGGAGCATGCGGGTGCCCAGCACTCGGCCAGGAAGCTTGCAGATGTGGCGATACCTGGAGGAGGAATGGGAACAGAATGTCAGCCTCCTCACTAGTCTCCGAACTCGTTTCCCTTTGTGTGTGTTTTTAAAAAAATTTCAGAGATTTCAGAGAGAGAAAGGGAGAGGGAGAGATAGATACATCAATGATGAGAGCGTCATTGATCGGCTGCAGCCCGCAACCCGGGCATGTGCCCTGACCGGGAATCGAACCCCGATCTCCTGGATCCTAGGTCGATGCTCAACCAACCGCTGAGCCATGCCCGGCTGGGCTCATTTACCTTTGCTAACGAGTACAGCAGTTCATCTTATCTTGGTTGATTAGACTTGGCGTCCCGGCCTCCCTGACCAGGCAATTTGGCCTAAGATAAACAACAAGGCCAGTGACTGAACCTCCCTCCAGGGCTGCTTGCTTGGCAGCTGCAAACAAAAGATCTTCTATACACCAAACAGAAGAGTTAAAAGGTGCATTTAAAAATTTACCCTTGTTTTACTACACAAAATTTGGGACTGAGGTTGTTTTCAGATGGGATATTCCCCTTAGTAGTATACTCGATAATCAAACGGCTCTACTAATATATCACTGGCATATAAAAGTCATATATTTAAGGTGTACAACTTTGTTTTGATGTACCCGAACTGCAGTATCCTCATGTGGTCAACATGAATAAGGGAATCTGTTTAAATTGTCTTAAACTTCACGATGGGTAAGATATGCCTGAAACTTTAACAGAATAAATTAAGGCTCAGTTAAGACCAGAGAGTAGCCATGACAGACCTGGGTTATCCCCACCTGCTGACTAGAGGGCAGGTGACAGAATGCGGTCTTATGCACAGGCCACAAAAGCCACCTTTCCACTTTCAGTGCTGTGGCCAATCTACCTGATAAAACATGTTTGACAACTCTGACTCCGCCCACATCTTTTCAGAGGTGTTCTGCAGTGAACTATATTTGAGCATCCCTGTTTCATTTTCCACAGTACCACATGTGCATACACAGATGCTGCTGCAACAGGTCACTTCTCACCCAGAGCTACAGGGGAGAACTTCTGCACTAGTTCCATTCAAGATCAGGGCCTCCTACTGGCAGCCAGGGGGAGTGAGCCACTCCTTTATCGGTAAACCAGGTTGGAGTGAACACCAGGGGCAGCGTTTAACATGGGAACAGTGACACCCAGTACCTGTGTCTCCACTTCCACTTCCCTCCCCAGGGGAGCCACCAGCGCCATCTGCAGCCCTCTGAGGGGACCGCATAAGACTTGCAACCAGGGGAGCAATGGGGAGCGGCAGCTCCTCCCGTCCAGGGCTTACCCCTGAACCTCTCTCCCAGGCCCCCTTCTCTCTCTGACTTCTCAGTGAGCCAACACAGCCCAGCCTAGGTTCTCCTGTTGCCTCTTCTATGTTCTTCCTTGTCTCACTGTCCCAAGTATACTTTTGCTGCCATCACGGACCCAATGCGCTTTGGCTCAGTGCTGTGTAGCCCTTCCCTTTAGATATCCCACCCCCATCCCCCTTTCCTTAAATAAATTCTATTTTCTTTATTCACCATCTGAGGTGGCTATTTAGCTGCCTGTGCGCCACCCACCTTAACCTTTCACTCTATGATTCCATTTGTATGAGGAACCTGGAGTGGTCGATTTCATAGAAACACAAAGTAGAATGGTGGTTGCGAGGGACTAGGGGGAGAGGGAAATAGGAGTTAATGGGTGCATAATTTGTTTTGCAAGATGAAAAAGTTATAGAGATGGGTTGTTCAATAATGTAAGTATATTTAACACTACTGAACAGGACACTTAAAATTGTTAAGATGGAAAATGTGTATTTTATCACAGCTTAAACAGCGCAAAAAATACTGACACTTACCTCAACATGACAGTTTCAATTTTTTTCCTGTGGCTTCAGTGATTGACAGGAGTAGACTCTCTTGACACTATTAAGGGAAATCAAAAAATTTTCTGTGATGTTTTTGTTAATCAGCAGGACATTTTAAAAAATGCTTTTAATGCCATTGTCCACAGGCTTTGAATTCTTTCTAGAAATTAAAATCTGCTGTTCTGTGTTAAGAATCACATTTAGGAAATGAGGTCGATAATGCCTCCCTACAGGTTGGTGCTAATACTGCCTACACTTTTGTTTTCATCTTTCTCTTAAGTATCCAGAAACAGAATAAGCTCAGGCATCCCCATGATCTCGCATGTTTACACATTTGAAACCGAACATACATGCCATAGAGCAAACTCTCTGAATGCATTAGCCACTGTCACTTGTTTTCAACTTCCAGATTCTTAAGTGTCTGTAGTTCTATCCACCACCACAGCTCCTCTTTTCACTAAGGGCTAACGAGGCATTTTATGTGAAGCATGTAATAAACCATGGCACCTAAAATAGGGTTGCGGATAAATGCCAGGGTTGATGATTGGGGAATGGCAGATGGCATCCTTCTGATTCCTCACTGCCTGCTGCCCGAAAGGAGCTGGAGCCCTGGCTGCAGATGAGTTTGCCCCTTAATTCTCTCTGCTCTTATTTCTCACAGCCCTCTACCCCATGTCTGAAAAGCTGGTTTTATTCCCCCCCACAGTCTGCATTGTTTACCTAATGCAATCAGTCAGTAGGAAATGACATAAAATATTAAAATGTTCAGAGTAGAAATCCATTGATTAGGGTTAAAATGTTCATTACCATATCATCTATTTTATAATCTTATACACCCATTTAATCTTGTAACATATGAAGGAATTAAAAATCTGACGAGACTTTTTAAGATAGTCCATCTGTAATGACCAAAAATTCAGGCTTACGTTGCAGCTGACCTTGAGTTATTGAAATCAGTTGTTGAAATTTGGCTATTTCTATACATCCTCTCCCCCCTAAAGTTACGTCATATTGAAATAAAGTAGTTTTTTAGAAAAAACCAATTGCCATGTAATTTATCAATCCTTAACCTGGCTTGCACCCATTTAATGCTAGTGTAAAATTCAGAGTCTATGGCTAATATAAAAGCTTCCTAGGAAATATAAGTAAATGCTAATTGAAAATATTTCCATATTTAAAATAGTACTGAAATACATGCCAAGAAAGGCAAAGTCAAAATATTCTTTCCACAGCTTAATTTCTGGACTCTAGCACAGAAATTAAAACTGTCTTTGCACAGCAGTTTTTATGAACATGAACGTATTTTAAAAAATAAAACCAGCCCCCCCACCCGCACCCCACAAAGTTCCTAGAACCGGAGCACAAAGCATGCCCCATCCTCACTGCGAACGTTCCTAGCCCGGGAGCGTTTTGTGGTTTCCTCACCTGGAGGGCAGAGGCTGCTGCGGCGCCGCCGACGCTCCGCTTGCAGCCGGGGGTCACCCGACGCGAGGGGCGCTGCGGGGTTCCGCGAGCGCGCGTTTCCCCCGAATCCAGTCGCGAGCCTCCAGCTGTGCGCGCGCACGTTTCCCAAATCCAGCCGCGCGCCTCCAGCTGTGCGCGCGCACGTTTCCCAAAATCCAGTCGCGCGCCTCCAGCTGTGCGCGTGCGCGTTTTCCCAAATCCAGCCGCGCGCGCCGGGCTCGCCTCCCGCGCTGGTGGGGGCCCCGGGTCGCGCCGCCCGCACAGTGAGCGCCGGGAGCGGGGGGCAGTCCCGGGCCGGCCGCCCCCGGGGACGCCCCACTTCCTGTGCCCCCGCAGGCCGTTCCCAGGAAGCCCGGTGCTCCAGTGTCCAGCTCACCCCGAACCAGTCCTGCTGGGCCCCGTTTCTTCCCGCGGGTGACGCTGGAGTCGTTCACGTGATGCGCCTGCCCCGCCCCCAAACAAAGTCTCGAGAAGGCGCCCGCACGAGTGTCCCCGGGACGAGGGGGGCACCGCGCCCCCCGGGCTCCCGTCAGGGTCGGGCTCGCGGCAGCGCCCCGCACGCGCCCCCACGCCCCTCAGGACGGCTGCGCGTTGCCGCCCGCGTGGCCGCGCGGAGGGGTCCGCCGCTGACCTCGGGGGCGGCCGGGCGGGCCACGAATCCCGGGGTGCCCGAGAGCGCGCCCGGCGAGACCGTCCCCCGGGCCGCCTGCGGAATGGCGGCGAGAGGGCGCCTCGCCCCCCGCGCCCTCAGGCTTCGCGCCGGGATTCAACGCTAGAAGGGGACGCGGCGACAGGGCGGGCGCGGGGCGCGCGCCTGCGGGGACATCGCGGCGAGGCTGTCGCGCGGGGGCCGCCTCACCTCGGGACGCTCCTCCCGAGCGCGGGCGGCGGACTGGAGACCCCCCGGCGCTCCCCGCCGGCCCGCCCCCCGCCCCCCGCCCCGCGGCGGCTGCGCGGCCCCCACCTGGCGCCGCCGAGGCTCCGCCCCCCGCGCAAGGCCCCGCCCCCGGCCCGCCCCCTTTCACGTCCCAGGACGCGTTGCGCGGCCCGGGCCGGAAGTCGGCGAGCTCCCGGGCGTGCGTCGGCGTCTGGGTCTCAGGGCGGCGCGCGGCCCGGGACGCTCGCTGGGGATTCCCGTCGGCGGCGGCGCCCCTGTCACCACCGTCGCCCACGGAGCCGCTTCCCGAGGGCAGGAGACCCGGCCCTCCGCCGGGCGCCGAAGATGCTGCCCCTGTCCATCAAGGACGATGAGTACAAGCCCCCCAAGTTCAATCTGCTCGGCAAGATCTCGGGCTGGTTCAGGTGCGGGGTGTCCCGCGCGCGGGGCGGGGGGTGAGGGGGGCGTCCGGCACCCGGCGACCAGGCCCCGGCCGAAGGGTGGCCCGAGGTGCAGGGAAGGGGCGCCCGGGCCCCCCCCCGGGTCGGGCCGGGCGGGTCTGGAGAGGGAGCGGGCGCGGGGTCCCGGCGGCGCTCTGACCCCGGGCTCTCCCCGTCCGCGCGCCCAGGTCCATCCTGTCGGACAGGACGTCTCGGAACCTGTTCTTCTTCCTGTGCCTGAACCTCTCGTTCGCTTTCGTGGAGCTGCTCTACGGCATCTGGAGCAACTGGTAACCGGAGGGGGGCTGGGGCGGAAGCGGGGTGGCGGGACCGGCGCTGCCTGCCGAGCGCCACGTCGCTCGCCCAGGTCCGGGTCCCGCGGGCCGCCGCCCCCGCGCCCGCGGCGCCCTCTCGCCCGCGCCCGTCCGGCGGCGCCACGTCTCTCAGCATCGCGGCCCGTGGCGCGCAGCCGGCCTTAGGATCTGGGTCCCCCCCGCTCTGTCCAAGGAGGGTGACGAGTCCCCCCTTCTCGGCTGGGCAGGTGTGGAGTCTTTTGTCTCTCACCACACCCCTTAGCTTTGCCCACTTTTTGGGAACTGGAAGAAATCTGTTCCCTGCCCCCCTCCCCCGGGTGGGGGAGTGTCCTCGCCTGTCGTGGGGGCGGGGGGGGAGTGGCATTTGCGTGTCATCCTTAAGCGTCGGGGAGGGAGTCTCTGAGATGCTCTCCTCGGCTTGCTCTTAGCCTCGGAATGGGGAAGGGGTTTATAAAGGGGGCATCTGGGCAGATACGTGCCGTTCTCTCTCGTTCTTTTCTCCCTTTAACTTTACGCTGAAACTGTCTCATGATTTTCCTCCCGTCCTGGCTGCAGTAGAAAGTCCCACGTACTTTTCTAAAAGCGGACATCTCTTGAGCAGGTGGTTTTTGCTGTCGCCTTTGTTTTTGTTTGTTTGTTGGTTTCACTGCTTTGGGGAGAGATATATCCAGTTTAACTCTGGAAAGGAAATACCATTATCTAGTTGCTTTCTGTGGAATAGCTTAAGGTCTTCTACAGTTGTTCAGGCAACAATATGATCATCACACTTCTAGATGCGTCTCAGATCCATCTGAGAGTCTGATGAAAGCCAGCACTCAGCCTTCGGGGTGTTCTTGGGCTCCTCGAAATGGTTCTTGGACCCCCGGTTAAGAACCAGTGCCACCTGTGCTTTGTTTTCTGCTCATTAGATAGACTTAGTCTCTGTCCTTTAGGGTCCATTTCCACAGACAGTTGCTGTCCTTGACCTTTATTGCTGTTGAAATTGAGCACTGACATTAGGTAATATCACCAGTTTTTGTGACATGTATACTTTTATATGAAAAGTGGACTGCTTTTCAGTGCAAACATAAATGCAGTTTTGTCAAAAATACTCAGCAAGTTATGAAGATTATTGGTTTAGTGACCCATTTGGGTGTTAAATGCATACTGAAACAATCGTATATCAGTATATGTCATAACCGTTTTGATTCCTCTGGGAATCAAATGTGTGTCCTGTAATATTAACGCCCTTTAACATATGCATGTATTAAAAGTGCTATATAGTTCACCCTTGAACAACACAGGTTTGAACTGTGTGGATCCTCTTACAGGCGGATTTTTTTCCAACAAATATGTGCAGTACTGTAAATGTATTTATGATTTCCTTAATAATACTGTCTTTTCTCCAGCTTACTTTATTAAAAGAGTATAGTAGATAACACATATAACATACACAATATGTGTGAATTGACTATGTTATTGATAAAGCTTCTGGTCAGTAGTAGACTATTAGTAGTTAAATTTTGGGTAGTCAAAAGTTATACTCATTTTCAGCTGCACAGGGGGTGGGTGCCCCTAACCCCCGTGTTAAGGGTCAACTGTATTGTCTTAACTTGTATTGGAATAATCATAATCTATTATAAATATACAATATATATTTTACTCTTCTTAAATTAGGTTATATTGTGGCATATGTACTGACTCTATCAAGACTGTCTTGGTTTGTATGTGTAGAGTTTTGCCATAGTTACTTTATATTACAACACATTATATTTTATGGTGGCCTAAAATACCATTGCATAAATTGCTATGGAAATGTCTTGCTCAAGAGATTCATATTTGAAGTGTCTAGTCTGCCTTTTTCATGGGAAGGTAGGTATATAGTAATTCTTTTGGTCTGCAGAGATCTATTGAGGAAAGTACGAAAACCATTGATTTCTATGCCATTGTCAGAAGTCACCAGTACATAAGGAAAATATCATTGGTACTGTGACTTGTTGTTCTGTGGCTTGTGCTTCTGACCTGAGGCTCTCTTCTCCAGATTGTTGTGAAATCTTTTAGATTTGAAGTCCTAGCTCAGCCAGTATCCATCATCATGTTCACTATCATACCCACAACCACTAATTCCCCAATATTAATTTTTATCAGTGGATTGGGAATACAGATATGTTCCCATTGACGCTGTGGCAGATTTAGAAGTTGCTTGGGCCTTTTCATAATCTGGCTTTCTATGTCTTCTTTAGATACCACAATTTTTAGTTCTCTTTGTCGACTTACCGACAGTTTCTTTATGTGACTGGATTATCTCTGCTTCTGAAGGTTCTCTTAGATTTTTAAGTTCCTGTCATTTCTGTGTTCATTTTCATTCAGTGATAATAAAGTTTCAAGATGTTGTCAACACGAAACTTCAAGAATTTTCCTCCATTACGGAAAAAAGATGCATAAAATATATTCACTCTTCCCAAATAAAGGTTCTTAGAAATAGTTGGTCTCATTGCAACATTCTGGTTCTGTCCAGAACCTTCATTTTAAAGCAAGAACTCAATTTTACTTCATATATATATATATATATATGCACATATATATATACATATTTATGTCTTTATAGATTTCAGAGAGAAGAAATGAGAAGGGGAGAGAGAGAGAAACATCAATGATGAGAGTCATTGATTGGCTGCCTCCTGCACGCCCCCCCGCTGGGGATCGAGTCCACAACCCAGGCATGTGCTCTGATGGGGAATCGAACTTCGATCTCCTGAGTCTTAGGTCGATGCTCAACCACTGAACCACACCAGCCGGGCTGACTTGTATTCTTGATGATGAGACTGTGTCATCAGTGGAAGAAGAGAGAAGCTCTTTGTGTATTTCCCCATGTTGAACTCCCCTTGCCTTTCAACTTCCCACTAGAATGGAAGCTTTATTAAAGTAGGGGTTTTGCTCAGGCACCTTGCCCCATGGTCCATAGCCTGCGTTACGCATTTGCTGAACGGGAGAATGGAGGGTTATGAACGGGGGAGTAATCGACCCGCGCTGTTGTTGTTTTCACTCCTTTTCCTCTCTTGTATTTCACTGCTGTCCTTCTGGAAGATTAGCTCCTGATGAGCAGAGGCTGGACCTTAGGTTTTTCGAGAAGGGTGCCGCTGTTTCGGTTATTATTCTAATACGCCACGTGTTTGCTCTTTTCCAGCTTAGGGTTGATTTCCGACTCCTTTCACATGTTTTTCGATAGCACTGCCATATTGGCTGGGTTGGCAGCGTCTGTCATTTCGAAATGGAGAGATAATGATGCTTTCTCTTATGGGTAAGACTTTAAAATTCTTTGGTTCTGCTTCTGTGTAAAATACTCTACTCTTGCTGAGTTTGGACAGTTAATCAGATATTTGGGGGGTGTTTTCACGCTGGAGAAACACCTGGTCTCACTGCTGAGCCCCGCGCCCTGCTAGGCGGAGCTGGCTTTTGCATGTGCTGGGGAAGCGGCGGATCCCTGGACACGGTTGGCTCCACTGGGGTATTTTTTAGCTCATAGGATCTTCTGCAGTGTAATTACAACTGCACGCCACAGCGGTGAGAAGCAGCCCCCTCTTCCTCTCTGCCCTCCGCCTGCTTCCTCCCTGACACCTTCCTGTCTTCCCCCTGGTCCGCGCTCCCACCTGCCCCACGCCCCCTTTTCACTGCCTGCCCTGTTCTCATCTCCCCTCTCGTTGGCCTCCTCCTACTCACCCCCTCTCCCGTCTGCCCTGCTCTCCTCTGTGTGCTTTCTTTCTAGTGACTTGGGCCTGTGTTCGCTCCCTCCTTGTGCCCCCACCTTTTCATACTCTTCTCCACCACTGCTTCCCTCTCCCCTTGGCTGTATCTCCCACCTCCTTCTTGTGCTCCCCTCCCTCTCCCTTAGCCTCCGCTCCAGTCCCTCTTGTTCTGGCTTTTGCAGTCTGACCTTCCTTCTTGCACCGATTCCCTTCCCTGGTGGGCGCAGCGCCTCCACCCTCTCCCTCCCTGTCCCCGTCCACCTCCTCCAGCCCCAGCCCTTCCCCTGCTCCCTCACTGCCTCCTTTTGCTCTGGAGCAGGCTCACTGTCTCTTGCACACGCTCTGTTCTCTGCAGATGTTCGAGGCCCGCTGCTTTGCTCCTGCAGTGATAGGAAAATGAAGATGTGGCACCTGCCTTGGGGAGCTTGGGGTCTGACGGGGAAGCAGTTCTGTAAAAATAATAACTGCACATCGTGACAAGTGCTATAAGAAAGAGATGAAGTCTAGACAGAACTTGCTGATTCAGAGTATAACCAAAGTAATAGGATTCCTTGTAAAATTATGAAAAGCAAGTCAAGAAACACTGATTATTCTATTGTTAGAGTACGGAGCGAGAGATCCTGTACATCTATAACCCCAGAGAGGTTGGATGCTCAGAAAAGAACAGCTTCCATGGCACCATAAAATCAAAATTCTTAAGGATGCTTTGGCTCATTAAAGAAAGCTAGAAAAAGCAGTATTTTTGATGCCCTTATTATAGGACCAGAGTGATTAACTGCTGTGAGCTCCCTTCGAATAATATTTGAACAAGTAAAGCTGCCAAGCTCAAGTTGTTTCTGAGTTTAAGCCAGTGATGCCTCATTCAAAAAATAAAATCTTCCCCTAATGCTTCCCACAGGTAGGAAGCAGAAAGCTTCAGAAGTCCATGAGGAAAAAGGCAGTCACTTTAACAAATAGTTCAGTTAGAATTATGTGAAGCTAGACTTGATTCTAAAAGTAGGTAAACTTTTTTGTTACATTTATTAATCTTAGAAAAAGAGTAATAGAAATACAAATTTCAAGCTGTTTCAGGGACACTTCAGAAATAATTTTATTTCCCTTCAGATCAAAGCTCCACTTTCCAAAGATCTGGAAGCTGAAAAGTACAAAGCAGGAAGCATAGGGCATCCTTAGGAGAGGAATTAATAAGCTACAAAACCCCCTTTTCAAGCTTGCCTCTTCGCTTTTCCCCTCCGACCCTTCTTTGCCCATTTGCCTGGCTCTGCTCTTCCCTCTCCAGGGGCAACTTAAGATTCATATTTCTGGGAAGGGTCTTTCTACACCTACTGACTCCAAGAAGGTCCTTTGATTGATGTGTGGAAATTTCTGTATTTTATGGCATTCTGCTATCAAACATAACTCACAATAATGAAGTTCATTTTCTTATTTTTATATATGTACAATAAAACATAATATTCTATAACTACTGGGACTTTGCTGGCCATTTGTAACCATATAATGTGATTTAGGATCACTGAACTTGTGTAAATTTACACTTTGATCTGTAAGAGGTAACCTAATAATTCGGCTGTTTACTTTGCTCTTTAGGTACGTCAGAGCAGAAGTGCTGGCCGGTTTTGTCAATGGGCTGTTTCTGATCTTCACTGCCTTTTTTATTTTCTCAGAAGGAGTTGAGGTATAGTAGATAGTAACTCGAGTCAGTAAATTATATCTCTAATGAAAATGTTTGTTTACTAAACATACATATAATAATTATTAAGCACTGAGGACAGCCTTGGGTTAGAGAAAATGTTATGTGTGTACAGGAGGAACTTACAAAATAGTTGAGAAAAATTAGGTGTGTAACTACTTGAAATTGAAAACAAATAATGGTGCTTTACAAGGTGTGAATGAAGTGTTGACACTGGAAAGTAGAGACGCAGTACAGGCAGTGGGGCCTGTTGGGATAGTTCTTAAAATAGAACTTGAGAGTTTTGCCAGTTAGTCCGTCATATGTAGTATATTAAAACAAAGAGAACAAGTAAAGATTAATGAACTTAAAATGAATGGTAATATTTCAAAATACCACAAAAGGATGGGTTTTAGACCAAATAGTTATGCTTACTTTAAATATTTGTATTTATTTAAAAACAGTGACTACTACCTTTTCTACAAAGGTGAATACTGGTTTTATTTCTATCTAATGTTTTGGCAGATACTTTTGGAGTGATTTTAATTCTGAAAATAACTAGAAATTTTGAAAAATGGCTTTTTGTTTTCACCAGTTTATCTATCAGATGTCATGTGAGTGCCATTTGTATTACGTGTTTTCTAGAGAGCGTTGGCGCCTCCAGATGTGCACCATGAGAGGCTGCTGCTTGTGTCAGTCCTGGGGTTTGTGGTAAACCTAGTAGGAATCTTTGTTTTCAAGCACGGCGGCCATGGACATTCTCACGGCTCTGGTATGACGGTTAGAACCCTTCGTTTCTTCATTTTCTGGTGCCTGTCATAGTTACTCACTTTAGAAAATGGATACTTTTAAAAGTTAAACTATTGATTTTTAATAACAAAAGCAATGTTAATAGACTCTTACTAATGTCTTCCGGAACCGTCCCTTCCCCTTCTTCGTGCCCCTCCCCAGCACCTTCTCTGTACAGGTTACCATTTTGGTGTGGATCCTTTCAGACCTCTAGCTCATGTTGACTATGACCCCATTTATATAAAACAAACAAATAAACGTCAGAACCACAGAACGAATCTAGCTACTAAAAAACTATAGTGTATGTGGGTCTGAAATTTACTACACAACCTGTCCTTGAGGTCCTTCCATTTGGCATATATATCAGTCTCCTTTCTCATGAACAGCCATACAGAACTCCATAGTGTGGGATCCCTGGTTTATTTAACCAGGCTTCTATGAATGGACTTCAATTCCCTCCAGTTTATCACAATTCCGTATCCTTGTGAACACGAGAGTATTTTTCCAAAGCTGTGCTATCCTGTATGGTAGCCATTAGTCACGTGGGGCTATTTAAACTGAGTTTTTAATTTTATCACAGTTAATTAACTGTGATAAAATTAAAAACTCAGTTCTTCAGTTACATCAGTGACATTTCAAGTGCTCATTAGCCACGTAGGGCTACTGTACTGGACAGCAAAAGAACATTGCTGTCATCAGTTCTCTGAATTGCTGGAACACAGGCTAGGTAGATTTTTGTTTCAATAGACATTAGCAAATTGCCTTCCAAAATGACTGTTACATTTACCCCAGTAACAATTATAGGTACTCTTTTCTCTCACTCACATCAAAACTTAATACTGTGGTTTTAAAACCAGCTTGCTAATATTTTGTTAAAAATGGTATCATTTTACTTGGTGTTTCTCTGACTATTTTAGAATTGTCTGTTCTTTTATTTTTTTGGCCTGTTTTTCCATTGTCTTATTTTCAATCTACTTACAAGCATTTTTAAGTATGTATTTTATATGCCAATCCTTTGTTTTAGGTGTTGCAAATATCTTTTCCCAATCTTTGGCTCGTCTTTAAACTTTTGTATATGGATTTTTAATTTGGACGTAGCCTAGTTTTTCTGTCTTACCCTGTTCTCTTATAATTTAATACTGTGACAGTTTTGGTTTGATGGTTTTTTCCCACTAAATTGTCTTGCCACCCTTGCCAGCAATCAGTTGACCATCAGTGTGAGAGTTCATTGTGGACTCTCAGTCCTGTTTCACTGGTCTATGTGTCTCTCCTCAAACCAGCAGCATTCTGTCTCGATTACTGTAACCCTGAAGTAGGTTTGAAATCGCAATATGTGAATTTTCCTACTTTATTCTTTCTTTTAAAGGTCATTTTGGCTATTCTGGGTCCCTTCTAGCATTTCCACATAAATTTTAGGATCAGCTTGTCCATCTCTGCTTTTATTTCCTTCCTGTACTATGTAGTAGGAAGTCAGTATTACTTTAATGACTCTATAACACTTTTTACAAGTAAATGTTTATGGAATTGAATCCGTAAGAGCTAATTCTTTTCGCTGCCGTCAGTATTATTGTAACCATTAACTAATATATTTTTACATGCCTTTTGTTCTGATACTGTTTTTAGGCCATGGACACAGCCATTCCCTCTTTAACGGTGCTCTGGACCAGGCCCACGGCCACGGAGACCATTGCCATAGTCACGAACTGAAACATGGCTCCGCGCACAGCCACGACCACACTCACGGACATGGACACTTCCACTCCCACGGTGAGTACAGCCTGATGCCTCCCACACACACAACTGCGCAGACATCTTTTCCTGGTTGAAAGAGCCTGTTGGAAGTATTGCAGCTGACCTCCTTTCTAATGGATTGGACTGCGTGGTTTCCCACGCCAGCTCTTTTTTAGCATGTAATGAAATTAAATCGGAAATCATGTAGCTTAACCATTTGTTAGCCAGTCCTTCCAGTCATGCTTTCCTGACATTACCAACCAACATTTGCAATTGACCCCTTGTCTGTTGCCCGAGAATTTTTCTCATTGCCTGGGCAAAGCACAGTAGTAAGATTCCAGGTGGGGGGAAGGTAGCCCTTTTTTGGTCAAGAGGGAGAATGGTAAGTGGGAAAGAAAAATTAGCGTGACATCGGGTCACAAAGAGATCACAGCAGCTAGTAGATAGAAATGCTAGGCTTCCAAGACAAGGGATCTGACTCCAAAATCATACCTACACCAGAGTTTACATATCATGTAAAACACTGTTATAAAATTTTACCACCAGAGAAACTCTGTCTTGTCTGTAAACTATGGTAGTTTTCTTTTGGGATGGAAACCAGTCTTTGGCTCTGAATTTCCATCTAGATGTCATTGTTAAAGTTTTCTGCCTTCAGTATTGTATTAGCCAGTCCGAGGATCCAGTAGTGATATGGCCGTGATTCCATTTTGCCCTTAGGAGACATCATGGTCTCGCTGGGAAGTACTGTGAGGTTCATATTTACTGGGATGCTGCACTGAGTCAAGCCAGCTACTTGTTGTTTTAACTGCTCATGTCTCAGTGATAGAAACAGTCAAGGTGTAGGTCTTGTGTTGGGTTGACAGGGTGGGGGCTCTGTTGCTCATGGCAATTGAAGGAGCCAGACTCTTTCCATCAGTAGGATTCTTAAATCTGGGAATGGGGTAGCAGATCATGTGGGACATGCTTACGAGCCTTGAAGTGCTTTCCACCTATTTCTGTGTTCACTATTGAACGACATACAGCTCCTAACTCAAGGCAGCCGGGAAGTGTGGTTTAGTTGCTGGCCAATGAGGAAGGACATAGGTGCTTGGTAAGCAGCCTGCCATGCTCTGCACCGGGTAACCCAGAAGGATACAGCTCCAACCATAGTTTTGTTTTTTGCGCAGTTCCAATTGTAATATTAGCGTAGCATGCTGTATGAGGTATGTTATGAATATTAGATTTTCACGTTTTTTAACACTGCGTTGTTGTTTTTCACCAGATTGCTTACTATAGTAATTTCCTAAATACTCTGTACTGTGGATGCATTTTGAAATTTCTCATGTCTGTCTTCATTAAATTCTTATATTAAATTTTAACACTAATTTTGTAGGTCTGATGTGGCTGTGTAGTCGTGCATCCTTCATGATACATTTGAATGAAAAACACTCTGAATTGCAAAAATTGAATCAGGAATTGAAGACATGTTTTAAAATAATGTAACTTAACTCTCTACAGATGGTCCCTCCTTAAAAGAAACGACAGGACCCAGCAGACAGATTTTACAAGGTATGACAAGGCACTTGTCTGTTTCTCAGTTCATGAAACTGGTTTCATAGTTTTCCTGTAAGAAAAATACATAATATTTGTGTTTAAATGTTAACCTTCCTAGTGATATTTCTTACATGTGCTATTAGGTATGTTAGCAGACATTCTTTTAATTTAATTGTCACTCGGCTGTTTTCTCAGTTGTAATAAGAATCATGCACTATTCAGAAACTATACTGCTTAAATATAAATACTACCCCTTCTGATAACCATAGTGACACCATAGTAGCATGTTTACCTTTGTAGGATCATTAAATAATGTTTCCAAGACTAATACTCCATATGTATTTACATTGTGGAAAAAGTTAGTGCTACAGATGTAATGCATCAAACCCAAAGGTGTTCAATGCCCAGAGTGAACCCTAATGTAAACTGTGGCCTTTGGGTGACAGTCGTGTGTCGATGTTGTTTCGTCACCTGTAACAGATGTACACGCTGGTGGGGCATGGTGACAGTGGGGAGGCTGTGCATGTGTAGGGGCAGCCAGAGCGCCTATGGGAAATCTCTCTTTCTGTTTAATTTTGCTGTGAACCTAAAACTGCTCTGAAAAATAAAGTCTTATTATATTTTTTTAAATGTAATGCTAAGTGAGACCTTGGCTCTATCCACAGGCATCAAAGATGATACCTACATAGGAGTTTACGTATTATGTAAAACACTGTATTATAAAATTTTAAAAGTCAGAAAAACTCAGTGTTGTCTATGAACTATGGTAGTTTCCTTTTGGGATGGAAAACAGTATTTGGCTCTGAATTTCCATCTAGACGTCATTGTTAAAGTTTTCTAACTCCCAGCTGCCTTTAGTATAACTTTTGACTTCAACCTACCTTCTCAATAGCTCGTGATCCAGCCTCCACCACACCTGTTTATCTCCTCTGCTTCTTGATACAGCTCTGGCTTTTGACATTGTCACTGTCAGTAGGCTCTTCCGTACTGAGGAGGTTATTTATAAATATAAATGTGCTTTCTAGTCTCTGGTTTCCCTTTCGCAAAATATACAGAATTGTCTTAGAATAGCATTTGCTGCAATAGCTTGTAATCATGCATAAGTAATGTGTCTATAGCCAATGCTATAATGAGCCTTGATGGTAAGGGTTCATTTTTAGTTTGGAAATGGTCACAATTTGAGGGGAGGTTAGATTTGCCTTCCTATTATCTTTTATATAAGCTGTTGTGAAAATTCATTTATGTTTTCTGAGTGTCCATCAGTGTATGGTGGCTGATGCAGCCCAGTAGGTGGCTGAAGGACAGGGGCAACTGCAGATATTCACACGAAAAACTGAGTGAACTGAATTTGTCAGTTATTTGCTGTATTTTGTGTTGCTAATGAAACCAGTGTTCCAGTTAGCAAATGAGAAGTATCCAGGGACCTTCCAAGCAAAGGAAAATAAAAAACAAATGATTCTTTCCTTTTTCCTTCTGATGTTTAGAGCTGTTTTCATTTCCAATCTTACCAAAACACCAGTTAAAAAATATAAAAATTTGAAAATCACACATATCTCTTAAGAGTTTTGAAGCTTAGGGACCCTCAATCCACTTTGCTGTGTATCTTTCTCCAGTTTAATTTTAAAACTTAAGGTGATCCCAACACTTATTCTTTGCTGTTGAAATACCCTAGAGAAATGAGATATATTTTCTTATAAGTGTGATTCTAACATATCTTTATGATAGAAAAAAGAGCCATTGTTGTTTTTACACATTAGACATTTCTTTTCAGAGAGAGTAGATGCTATGAAGAATGTTCTGTTTTTAGCCACATCTGGTTGAAGTTGGTTTAAGAGATGGTGTTTTGCTCTACAGTAAATTTTACCTATTAAAGATCTAAATGTTGAATAATTTGTCTAGTTAAATACTTTTTAAAACTTATGTATATTAAACCTACTTTTTGGCATTTTAAACTGTTTTTTCCATCAAGTATCAGTTCTTAAATGTAATATTTAGGTTCTTGGGCAGTTAGAATAGTATCTTACCAATTTAATATTTAATTATTAGAAGTTCTGACGTATTTACACCCACTTTAAGTATTCAAATTCCTACTTTTATATCAAGTTCGGGCTTAGTATGTAATTTTAAGTAACAAAGTCTTCAGAATAATAGGTTTGCCAGCATTAATAGTTATGGTCCATAGGCAGTTTGTCTCAAAAGGTAATTTTCATGACCAGCAGGGGGCTCTCTGTGTCCATGGTTCAGACGTCTGTAGTTACAGCAATGTTCTCTTGGCAAATTCTTTCTGCCTAATGACACTTTACTCTAACAAGTTAACTTCTGGACTCTGTCACCAGAGACAAATGTGCACAAACAATATGTAGAATCCCCGTGTTGCTCTGCTTCCTCATTTATGTTATTCGGCATCAGATATACTGACCCCTGCTGATTCGAAATAGGAAAGAGGATCTCAGTTCTCAGGGTACTATCACTCTGTTACTAACAGTTAATCTACATTCTTATCAATTTCAAATTGGTGTGTAATATTTAATGTAGGAGATCAAGAGCAGTTTTATGAAATGCTTGCATTTTCAATTGCTTAGAAGATATTGCTCTGATTCTGATGATCTTTTTCCAGGTGTATTTTTGCACATCCTAGCAGATACACTCGGGAGCATCGGTGTGATCGCGTCTGCCATCCTGATGCAGAATTTCGGTCTGATGATCGCAGACCCTATCTGCTCAATCCTCATAGCCATGCTCATCGTCGTAAGGTGAGTATAGGTATATTGCTTTTGATCATTAAAATGTGAGGTGACAAATATATTATTTAAATTACAGATATAAATTATTACATTGGTTTTCCTTTGGTATTTAACAGATTCCTACATAGATGATTTATCTTTTCATCTGCCTAAAGTCTGATGCTTCCTTTTGATATTTAGCAGTAATCTTATTGGTTTGTCACTCAAATTAGTAGTAATTTTCTTGAATCCAGCGCTGTATCTGTAGAGCATCAGAAGTAGAAATGTATTCACCACAGTTAGAATCTTCTTTCTTTGACATCTGCATCTTGTGCTGCCAAATGCAAAAGGATGTTAAAATCTCTTCCAGAACTGTTTTTAATCTATCAAGTCACCTTATCATTGCAAAAGTCTTACCGAAGTATATTTATGTATGTCTCCCTGGAGTATCAATTCTCAAGGAAGGATCTGTCTCTTAGCTTTTTAGTTCTCTGTTGCTTGCTGTAGTGCCAACATGTGCGTAAGAGTGTGTGTGTGCGTGTGCGCATAAAATTTCAGTACGTGTTTGCTGAATTAGATTGCATAGTTTTTATCTCTTAAATTTATATCGGTTTATTTTATTGTTTTAATTTTTATCAGAATAATGGAATAACATGTGCCTTTATTTCAGTCTTATATTATTTATAAAGCTATGTCTTGGCAAAGTGAAGAAGGTGATCCCTTGTTCCACCAGCCAAGAGAACTATGTCGGTAATTTTATGGGTATTAGTTCAGCTTTTTTCTTTTATTCTAAGCCTCTTTTTTATGGTATTTTTGTTTGTATTATGTATAAAATTATATTCTAAGAAAACTTATTTAGTTTTTTCTGATTATAAACTTACAGTCAGTATAGAAAACTTGGCAAATGATGAGAAATATAAAGAAGTAAAGAAAATCAGTCAGGATGACAACACCTGGAGGTGACATTCCCACTGTTACCAGTATTTTTTTACTGTTGTTTTTAGGCTTTTTTTTTTTTTTTACATTATCAAATTCCTGCTCTCTCTGCTGATTGTTGAGCTTGCTCAGAATTAGAGTAGACACAGGTTCTAGATGAAAGATAGTACAGGTATTATTTTAAGTCCATAAAGTTTAGAGATGATTTGTTAGCTAGCAAGGTCTTAATTCAAGGACAACACATAAGGACGATTTATTATTATAAAGTATATATTTCTCTGTATGTGGGTGAGGGGGAAATACGTAGTGTGCATATATATGTACATGTAGCATAGTACACATACACACACACACAGATATATGTATATATTCATCCCTGAATGTTATATGGGTCTCTCCGGGTGGTGTAATTATAAAATTATGGTCTTCCTTAACGTCGTCAAGGCAAACTAATATTTCTGACTTGGCCTTAAAAAAAATCCATAATTTTTTAAAATGGAGGGCAATAAAAAAACCCTTTAGCTTCAAAGTGCAAAACAAAGACATTACAGTTATCTATTTTTCTGTTAAGAAAGCAAACTTAATTTACTTGAATGCTCACATGATAATGAAATATTTGCAAGATCACTCAGATGCTTTTCAAATCTGCCTGAAGAGTTTGCCTGATTAGCTGAAGCCCATTTTAGGAGATAGATGAGAACTCTTACAGACTCAACAAAATAGAGTATAAAGGATTCGTTTTCTCTTGCCCTTAATTTTTATATATATTTGCAATTCATCAAGAGCAAGAGGAATAATGGGCTCTTTGTACATTTCTTGCATTTTAATGTGGCTCCGTTGAAAACGTGCCAGGGAAATGGATGTCTCCCATCCAGGCTGCCTGCCCAGTGTCCCATTTTCACTTTCCCAGGGAAGCGATTGCTTAGAAAAAGACCATTTTTCTCTCAACATTTTCTAGTGCGGGCAAATGGTGATATAAATTTCTGGGTAAAACTGGGTGGTGCTGTGATGAATTATGTTTCCCAGTGAAAAGCAGCAGATTGAGTATGACAAGGAGAGAGTCATTTTTATCTCCTGATAATGTACACGTCTCACTGGAGGGCTCAGGATGGCTTTTCCCCATCAGAAGCTGAATTAGAACGGAGAGTAGTTCGTGACTTAGAGAGCAGATTTCTGGGCACTTAGCTGCAGCTTTGAATTTCACTGTGATTTCAGAGTGATGCCCTTCACCCAGATCTGCAGCTTGATGTCTGAGTTACTTAAAATAAAAGGGGTGTCTGCATATGATGGGAAGAAATACACAAACAGGATGCAGAAATGAGCACTGGCACCGGTGTGGTATTTTTGAAGCCTGGCTGATTTTTTTTTTAAATTAGTTTACTGGAACTTACCAAGTAACCCTCTTATGGCGCTTTGTACATTTTTACCATGATCATTTGTTAATACAAAGAAAAGGAAATTTTCTCTTTGTCAGATGCAAAACATTTTGAATAATCTGTTTCTTGTCACACTGAAGAAACAAATAGCTCGACCTTTAGAGAGAACTCGGGCAGCAGACTTTAGAAATGACCGATGGTGCTCACAAGGAGAGGTACGAAGTGGCACGTGTGCTAGAGGAACAAAGTTATAGGTTTGAATTCTAAATCATTGTAGGTTATCACCATTGCCCATGAAGACAGGATTTGGACCAGATACTGATTTTGATAAACCTTGTTGATTCTGTGGTCAAATAGATAATTATTTGTAGCCTGTATTAAGTAAACATAAGCATTTTTTTAAACCATATCATATGTGAGAAATTATAAAGATAACTTTCAGAAATGGTTTTGGGTGGTGTCTCAAAACTGCCTTTGTGGTTTACCTTTCAAAGTGGTTATAATTTATGAACTATACTGTTGAGGACTAAGATAAAAGAAGGTAGTTTCCCAGCATTGTAACTTGGTGCTTGTATATGTATCCACATGGGAACATTTTTGCCTAGTAATTCTAGTTTTTAATCATGTTTAGAACCACGAGGGAGTATTTATAAATACCGATTAGTCTAACACCTTTTCTCAAACAGCCTTCTGCAAGAGAATGCCCTAATGCCTTAGAGCATCTGTTTGTATGTGATTATTAACTTTTCACCTTCATGTCTAGAAAGTACTGGTCATGTATTGTCCTTGAGGGGATTGAGAAGTGTCACTTAAGTCATTCTGTGTGTTCGGTGGTTCAGATGAAGCACCCCCCCCAGGGAAGAAAGGCTGGTGAGTGGTCCTGGAAACATTAGGAAGCGCAGAGCCAGTGCAATAGTGTGTTAATGATTGTTAGCCAGTGACATTAGAGAAGAGAATTATCCGAGGCTTAACAATTGGAAAAGAGAGTGTGGTGATTGCGGGGGGAGGAACTGGGTGGAGGTGGAGGAGGGCATGGGGGGGGGAGATAAATGGTGATGGAAAAAAAATCAATAGCTATTAAAAAAATTGGAAAGGAGAAATTATTTTATATAAAATATATGATTAGATTTCTGTAAAACCCATGGGAAAACAATGACAGATAATTTAGTAAAGTTACAGGTATAAAATTGATGTTCCCAATTAATACCCTTTATAAATAAGCAAAATTCAGTGGAATGACATAATTAAAGAGAAGGTACCTTTTCAGTAGCAGCAACAAAGACTATCTAGAGATAGAACACGTAAAACTCGTGTGAGTTGAATTTTAAACACTGTAGGTAAAAGAACTCCCGTCCATTGCTAATAGGAAGGAGAATGGCACTGTCTCTGTGGGGAGAGCTTGGACAGTACCTACTATAAATGCATTTACCTTTGATTAGACAGTTCATCTTCTAGGAATGTCTCCTAAAGAGAAATTGGCAAAAGTATAAAAGGATGTATAAGTAAGGCTATTCTTTGTAGTTTTATTCATTTTGGCTAAAGATTGGAAAGACTGGAGGTGTCTGTTAATAAAGGAGTTATGTACAGTCCTAAAAAAAAAAAAAAGGGGAGTGACGTCAGCAAGATGGCAGAATAGAAAGTCCTAGATTAAACACAGCGAACTGACAACATGACTCTGAGAAATCCAGAAACCAGGTGAAAGGTTTTAACACGCAGGCTAGTAGGAAGCCAACTGCATGACAGAAAATTCACAGTCTGTCATTATTGCCACTCCCACCCCAACTCCTGTCTTCTTCCTGGGGAGGGGAAAGGAGTTGAGCCTGCCTCCAACTGACTTTTAGGGGGGCTTCCCAAGAGACTGGTATCTGTCTGGCTTGTATCAATTACTGGAAGCCCTCTCTTAACATTGTTGATAGGTTCTTGGAAACTGACTTTAAGCAAAAACCATGTATAATGAAACCAATTTTTTACCATAGGCTAATTGATATAAACAAGAGTTAAGTTCCTACAGTATCTCATCAATGTTACAACAGAATGACATTGAATGGAAAGACATTATGTTCGAGGACGTGTTGTGCTGACAAGGACAGGATGCCAGTTTGGGCATCACTGAGAACAGACATCACCTGTACATTAGAGTTTTCAGTACCACAGACAGACACTAGGTGGAACCTGGGGACTGTGATTTCTTACAGCTGCAGAAGGCCCAGTATTGCAGACACAGGAAGAGCTCCCGAGAAGAAGCCAGCAAACCTTTCCAATAGGAGGTGACATGCACTAGCCTGGAGAGGACACATGCCCAGATGAGACTCCAGAGGTCTTCAGAAACTCCAGCCAGGCTATGTAGAGAAAGACCTCTCTTATGAAACTAGACCACAGAGTCTGGAGTGGTCGCTTATTCTTCAGGTACTGAAACCCACACAACAAAAAATAAGAGATACAAAGAAACAGCCAACTACAACACATTTAGAGGAAACAGTTTGATTTCCGGAAACCAAACCTACAAAAAGGAGACCTGAATTGCCAGATACAGAATTCAAAATTACCATCCTAAGGATGCCCAATTAATTAAAAGAAAGCACAGACACTAAACAAAATCTGAAAAACGATACATGAGCAAAATGAGAATACCAACAAAGAGGGAGAAACTATTGAGAAGAGCCAAACAGACATTCTGGAACTAAATAATAATAACCAGGTTGAAAACTTCCCTGGAGGGATGCAACAGCAGATTTGACCAGGCAGAAGAAGGAATCTGTGAACTCAGACAAGGATTTACAGGATCACTGAGGCAGAGGAGGGGGAAAGGAAAAAATGAAGAGAGAGCCTGAGCTGTTTATGAACAAGCGGAACAACATGCATATGGGATTCCCAGAAGGTAAAGAAATGGAGAAAGGAGCAGAGAACCTATTTGAAAAACAATGGCAAACACTTTCTCAAATCTAAGAAGAAAAATGGACATACAAAGTCAAGAAATGTAAAGAACTTGAACTAGGGTAATAGAGGGATGTACATGGAGTCATGTAATTAAACTGCTGAAAGTCACATAGGAATGAGAATCTTGAAAGCAGCAAGAGAAAAGCAATGTGTCACATGCAATGATAACCACAAAGGAAATATCTATAGAATATATATAAAAGGAAATGAGAAGGGAGTCAAAACATGTCACTATAAAAAAATCAGTAACACATAAAAGAAGACAGCAAGAGGGGAAGAAAGACAAAAAGCCTCAAGATAGAAAACACTGGGAAAATGGCAATAGTACTTCCTTACCAGTAATTAAATATAAATGGATAAACATACTAATTAGGAGACAGACTGGCTGAATGGATTAAAAAACCAAGGTCCAGCTTTATTCTCTCTGCAAGCAACTCGCTCTAAGGACTTGCGCAGCCTGAGAGTGAAAGGGTGTTCTGCACAAACGAGAACCTAAAGAGAGCAGCAGTGGTCGTACTTATATTAGACAAGACTGTCCCACAAGACAAAAGGGACATTATATAAGGATGAAAGTGTCAGCTCACCAGGAGGCACAACAATTATGAGCGTATACACTCCTAACGTTGGAACACCTAAGTGTATGAAGGAGACACTAGCAGGAAGGAAGGGAGGAACAGAGCACAGGAAGAGTAGGCGATTTCGGTACCCACTTTCAGTTATGGGCAGAGCACCAGGAAGCCAGTCAGTCAATCAAATAGAAGATCAATGAGGAAAGAAGACCAACAACACCAAGGCGAGTGGGCCCTAACAGACATACACAGACCACTCCACCCAATAACAGCAGAGTATACAGTCTTCCTAAGTGCACATGGAAGACGACATGTCAGGGCACAAAAGAACCTAAGACATTTTAGAAGATTGAAATTAGACATAATATTTTCTCTGGCCATGGTGGAATGAAACTAGAAATCAATAGCAGGAGGAAACAACAGAAATCCAAAAATATATGTAAATTAACACATTTTTTAACAACCGCTGGGTCATGGAGAAATCCCAAGGGTATTTAGAAAGTATCTAGAGGCAAGTGAAAACAAAAATACAGCATACCAAAACGTACGGGATGCAGCGAAAGCAGTACCAAGAGGGAGGTTCATAGTAATAATTGCCTGCATGAGAAAAAGAAGGAGCATTTGAGATCTTGCTTCCCAGCATTTGTCACTTTTGGCTCAAATAAACTTACAAAAATTCTCTTAAAAAAGGAAAGAATCTCAAATTAACAACCTCACCTTACACCTTGAGAAACTAGAGAAAGCAGAACAGTCAACTCGAAGTCATCCGAAGGAAGGAAACAAAGATCAGAGCAGATAAGTGAAATGCAGAATAGAGAAACAATAGAAAAAATTACCCCAGAGCCGTCATTCTTGGAAGATCAGAACATGGACAAACCCTCAGGTAGACCCATCCAGAAATTGGAACTCACGATCGCAGAAGCTGCCAGATAATAATTAACTTGACTTGAGTGCCCATCTGGTTTTTCTAAACAAAGTCCTATTTCTTCACTTGTGTACTTTTTGGAATGCAGGTTTCCTTAAAGTATGAATAATATGAAGTTATTCCTGCCCAATCTTCTTCCAAAACTGTATATGTTGTGTGGAGAACTTTGCCCTCTTAACTTCATCAATCTCATGGTCTCTTCTCATTTTCCTGCCTCTCGACAGCATGTTAGTGTGAGTCCCACTCATTTTTCTTCTCTGTCTGCACCTTTGTTCTCCATGGATGCATAATAGATCATTTCCTTTTTTTTTTTTAACTTACATTGCTGGTGTGATTTTGTTTAGATACTAAGTTACACACTGAGGACCGGGAGTGCTGCGTGCTGCTGCCCAGGTATAACTCTCACCTGCACTTGCACAGAAGATAACACCCTTTTCCCCCCATGAAGCTATTACTGTGCAGGGTTGAAAGTCATATCAAATAAGAACTGCTCTATATTTTAATAATCTTCCACTGGTGTTTGAAAGTTTAAAATAGAATATACACTCAGAAGACGTGTCTAGTGCTTATTATATTCCAGGCACTGTGCTGGGCACTAGGGATAAAAAGGATATGGCGTGATCTCTGACTGCAGAGGACTGAGTCCTGATGAGACAGCCGGTGCAGGGCAGGGAGCTCTGGCCTTGGAGTTATCCCCCGGCTCTGCCTCTTAACCACACACAGCAGTGAACACGTTGCCCTAATCTGAGATGGTTTCCTCTTCTGTGAAGTGAGGAGCTAGTCTAAAGGACCCTTTATGATCTTACTTACATCTGTGGTTCCAACATTTTCCTAAGGTTACTTAAGGCCATTGTGAGAATCAAATTAGAAAAAATTTATGAAAGCACTTTAAAAATTATGAAGTGTTGTCTAAACAAAGACACTGCTAATTATTTACTAGCTTGGCATTATTTACTAATGTTTTCCGTTTAAAGACTAGATGCGTCAAGTGTTGTAACCAAGCTCCAGAAGTTTAAGGAAAAGGGTGACCTTTTTGTGACTTTGGCTCCAAGTTCTAGGGTTATTTTAGGGCATCTCCTTCCCATTACTGAGTCCAGTAGGGACTCTAGAGATGCGCTGGTTTAAACCATGGGTCTGGAAACTCAGTGTAATTGTAAGATAAACCACAGAACTTGTGGTGTGGGGCTTATGTTAGGCTTAGGAAATTCTGGGTTAATAGGTAATTGTCCATTACCACGGTGTACTTGTATTTATGCAAATATGACGGCATACTTACAGCTCGCCACAGGGACACCACGTCTAAATGTGGAGCACATTACAATTTGGGGTCAGTTGTCTTTGGCTTTTTTGTCCACTAAACATTTTGGAGCATCTGACGTATACCAGTCCTCGCATGTATGCATTGTTTTAAAAAGTGCAGCTACTTTCTCTGCGTTTGTGTTATAAGAACTGCTGATAATGTGCAGCAGGACTGAGCTCAGAAGCCAGTTCAAGGTGAAGTAGTAATTTCAGTCGCTATTAATAGATATCTATTCTCAGATCTAAGCAGTTTCGGCTCTGAGTTTTCCATTGTTGAGCGTTAGGATCACTGGGCTGATGTTCTTGAAACGTGTTCACTTGGACGTCCTCTGTGGTCACTGTTGAAATGGTCAACCTTTCACTGAAAGCTGCTTTTGAAGTCAGATTTGAGTATATTTTCATTCACACAATCTCTGGCAATAGGGCGTAACAACTAACGTGCGTATTTGCTCTGCTGGGGTTCCAGCTCTCACATTAGACGTGCTTAGGATCCCGTGGTTGTAGATTTGACCGGCCTTCCGCTTTTGAAGGATAAACTCATTGCCCTGCTTTTCTGTGAAGTCGTAGAGTGAGCGCCACGTTCCTTTCTGTGCGCGCTAGGAAGGTGGCCATTGCTGTAGCTGGATCGAGTTCGTCGGCCAGAAGCGAACCTCTAATTGTCTCCAGATGCTTACTTTTGGGTTTGGATGCAGCTCTGAGTCTGAGCTCAGACCGGAATTTGCTATGCTTGCCTTTCCCCCCACATCTAACCTTTCATTATGGCTAGATGCATTCATGCTCAACTCTGCTTTATGATTCCTTTTCAATAATCAGAAAAATATGGACACAGACTCCTGAGCTAAACACAGTTTCAAAAGGCAAAACTAGAGTTTCTGCAGGTTTCTTTTACATTTTTATGGCCTTGGAAATCGTCATAGAAATTGAACCTGGTTCTAAATGGCATTCCCCGTGAGTTAGCAAGCACCCTCCTCTCCCCACCACAGCTCCATGACCCAGTTACAGCTCCTGCCACTGAAATTCTTTCATGACTTTAACATTCTTACTGGAGAAAATGAGTGTGGTGCATCCGTGCACTTGGATGACACACTCCCTGCTGTCAAATGTAAACATTTCATTAGAATTCTGTCCAAAAGGCAACCACTACAGATTTTCTAGTGTAGCAAAGTCAGTAACAACCTCAGTGGACTCACACACTATTACTTCCTGATGTGGATTACGACATCGTAGTATAAAATGAATGTTCGCTTCTAGCACTATATTGAAATGCTCCTCTGCACTGTGGTTCTGAACTGAGTGTAAGCGTGAGTGTCTCCAAGTTCCCCGTTAGCTCGGGGAGTGTGTTACCTGTGTCACGGGCCTTCTCCTCTGTACCAGTTCTGGATCCTCAGACCAAGGCCGCCCAGGAAAGTGAGTTTCAGGGGAAAAGGGAAGGGCTAGTAGCAGCACATCTGTAATATACACAGGAGTCTGAACATTTACCTGGCTCTTTTATTTTAGACAATAACTTACTGATCACATGAAAAGTCTGGAGCAATGGCTAGAGTCCTTGTCCTCATGAGTCTTGCTGCATTCTGCTCAGGGAGGTGTAGTCTTTCTCTCTTGCAGGACAGGGTTATCAGATGTGGCTTGGCTTTCTTCAGCTTGCCGTCTCCCTTCTCTCCAGTGTCATTCCTCTCTTACGAGAGTCCGTGGGCATCCTGATGCAGAGGACACCGCCCGTGCTGGAGGATGCCCTGCCGCAGTGCTACCAGAGGGTGAGTCTCGGGGCTCTGGCCGTGGGTTCTTGCTGCTGCCAGACCGTTAGGCCTTTAACTGTGGAAAACATGGGCAGTGTCTGTAATTCAGTCCTTCCAAGCCTGGGCGCTGACCACGAGTGCCATTTATACAAACCAGAGTACAATCATCGGAAAATGTGGGCGAGGTCATCCTTGTCGAGAAAATTGAGCAGTCCTTTTGGAAGACAGATGCAAACAGCAGATGATAGAAGCTTTTGTTCACTATATATTTTTTGAGCTCCTGCTTTTTGCCAGTCGTCAGAGGCCTGAGAGAGGAAGGGAGAGTCTGCCTTGACCTCTTTCCCAGGAAGGGCAGACTCCAGAGAGATCTTCCTGTTCGTTTGGTCCAGACTCTGCCTGGTGGCAGGAACCTGCTCTGTGACCTTCAGCTGGTCACCAGCTCTGTGGCCATTTCTGGGAACTGCAGTTCATCCCCTTCACAGAGTGACCTCTTCCCTTTAAACTGCTGTGATTGTTACAAAGATCTGTTTACACCGAGTCTCCTTTAACTCGGCATTGGTCTGAGTCTGTCCCCTGCCCCTCCAGGTCTGCCCAGAGATTCTGAACAATATAGTGATTTGGGCCTTTTTGTCTTTTTCCTGATCTTCAAAGAAATCCATCTAGGGTTTCCTCTTTAAATGTTTCTGTACATTTTGGTAGATAGTTTTTATCAAGGATGCGTCCTTCTAACCATTTTCCCTAATCATAAATAGGTGTTGAGTTTTATTGCGTAATTATGATACTTTTATCGAAATAACAGATTTTTCTCCTTTGCTTCATTATTGAAGGTAACAGTAATGGAGTTTCTGGTTCTTCTTTGGATAAACGCAGCTTAGTCAGGATGCTATTTTTTAATATACTGTTGGGTTTTGCTTATTTACTTTATAAGAGAAATCGGTTTATGATCTGTCTTTATCTGGCTGAGGGTCAAGATTATTTCATACTAACAGGAGGGCTGTGCATTGATGGGGCCATTTCTTCCTAACAAAATCTTTCCTATTTTCTGAAAAAACTGAGGCAGAGGCCATATGATCCTTGAAAGTTTGCCCCCTGGGACGGGTTTATGAAGAGAATTTTTATTTCCTTTTCAATTTTCAGTGCTCCTTACACACTTGTTGTTGTTGTGTTATGGCATTTTCAGTATACCCAGAAATTCACCCACTTTGTCAAGGTTTTCAAAATTGTGGAGTGTTTTTCCCCCCCTATTTATTGTATTTTCTAGCTTTTTGGTAAGGTAAAAATGATAAATGAAAATGGCACATATTTAAGGTGTACAGTGTGATGTTTTTTGTTTGTTTTTTTAATCCTCACATGAGGACATGTTTTTATTGATTTTAGAGTGAGGAAGGGAGAGAGAAACATCAGTGTGTTTACTGATATGTTGCGTAATACCTAAAGTGGGTGGGAGGGGTCCTCTCGCCTGAGTTGATGTTAACACCTGCCCTTTCTGCTTCAGGTGCAGCACCTACAAGGAGTCTACAATTTACAAGAACAGCACTTCTGGACCTTATGTTCTGATGTGTATGTTGGGACCTTGAAGTTAGTAGTAGCCCCTGATGCTGACGCCAGGTGGATTTTAAGCCAAACACATAATATTTTTACTCAGGTATGACTTTTTCACTAACTTCTTTTAAGGATGTTAGAATTGATTATATCTACTGTTTTAAAAATATTTACTATTTAACATATTAAACATGTATATATTTATATACTACACGATGAAGTGAGCATAAATGCATTTTTTTTTCAATTACAGAGTTAAATTTGGGAGATCTTTATTTTAGTCAGTATGCAGCAGCATACTGATTTGTGTTCTTTTAAGAAAAAGTGGATTCCCCTTGGCTCTATGCCCCTTATAAGATGTGAGATGCTGTGTGAAGCCAGGAATTCTAGACAGCATTTGAAATAAGAATAATAATGCCTTGTCCGTGGTTTTAGCTAGAAGTAGACCATGCCAGCGTTTTTATGTGAAGGCAGATCTGTGTCACTTAGTACCTTACTACGCTGTGGGGTCTCTCTCCACACCGTGTGAGGATCATGAGTCTATCAATGCATATGGTCAACCATGTCATTTCAGTGACGCCTACGCCGTCAGGAGCCGACAGTCAGTGACTGATAAGTGAGAGTGGTCACTGTGCTATTCTGGAGATACTGGGAGAGTAGGAACATTATGTCAGGAACACCCAAAGAGAGAGTGAGAGAAAACACAAAATCTTTCTTTTGGTCTAGTTTGCTGGAACTGTTTGGCGAGAAATCTAGATGCCAGCACGGTTGCCAGTGTTATCTTAACACATAGATCTGCTGAGGACACGGGCCCCATGCCTTAAAAGTCTGCTTGAGAGCTGACACGTTCCTCCTGAGGAGGTAGTGGGAATGCCCCACGTGGCGCATGCGGTCCTCTTGCCAGAGGGTTAGTGTGAAACTCAACCCTAGCAAAGGGCCAGGCAGAAGCCCTAGAAACTTCTGCAGAATTGTCAGGCTGGATTCTTGCAACATGTCAGTTTCATGAAAGGAAAAAAAATGGTGGGGATTATTCTAGAATAGAGAGAGGGAGAGGCAGACTGCATGTGCAGGCGTGGACAACAGAACGCGCATTTGAGTTAAATCCAGAACCTTAGTGTAAACTGAACGACCTCTCTTCTCCATCCAGTAGAGAGAAATGTATGCTGTGCTTCTTTGGGACTCATTAATGAAAGTCACATGTAGGCGACAGCAGACGTACTCTAGTCCCACTTAGTTGCTGCGGGGTAAGAACCAGGCCTGTCATTCACAGACACTGACGTCTGCGTCAGGTGGCTTCCATACTGAAGCGAGCTAGACCTGCAGTCTGAGCTCACTGCCGGTTCCAGATCATTGTATTCTGCTGTAGCCTCAGTTTCCCCAGGGAGTACCACGTCCTTCCACCCTCGGATGGCGCTTCTGTTGACCTCTAGGACACTTGGTGTCCTCCGTGGCTCTGGCCCGTAATCACACTTTTCCTTCTGAGAAGTGTCCCATTTCTAGGCCTAGCACCGGGCAGGCAGCTGCGGGAGCTGTAACCTGAGGAGGAGCGGGGTTCCTGCTGGGAACCTCGGAAACGCTGGCTTTTCAAACGGCTGGAGTCGAAAGTTTATTCAGCTGCTCCTTTGGTTTTGGAAACTGTATCAGGGTTTGAAAATTTTAAGCTCTGGAAAATATTTTAAGCCTTTCTGTCAGCTAAGGGAAGCCAACTTTATCTCGCTTCTGGGAGGGACTGAGGCCCACAGTGCAGACGATCGACACATTTTCCCCGAGGGGACCGGGACCGGGTCGCCCTGCTGCTGCCTCTCACTCCACAGACGTGACGCGGTCTTGTGATCGCTGTTTCTGACACATGCAAGATTGAACTGTTTTATTCATGTAATTTTCCTTTCTGTTTAGGCCCTAGTAATGCATGTCCACATGCTCCAGTGTATCCATGGTTTGCAGATTTCATGAAATAAAACTTAAAATTGTTTTAACCTTATTTTTAAATTTTAAATTGCATCTTGTTCATCGGTTTTACTTACCAGAGGTAATCAAACTGAAATTAATCCATTGTTGAGAACAGTAATCACACCAGTCTGTTAGGTGCACATCTTGTAGAAAGACGGGAAATGCTGGTGGTCTTGGTTCCAAAAGACCACAGGAAGGGTTTTATCAGCAATAAGTTTTACTCTTTGTTTTTATGACATTTTTAGACGTCTTCTAATAGCTGATTTTAAATCGGAATTTTATGTTTCTTGTTTTAAATTGGCTGATAATCATGTCTTTTTTTTTATGTTAGAAGTAATATTTGAAGAAAAATCTAGAATGTTCCAGGGGCTCATTGTCCCCCTGAGGTCCATAAACACAGAAGACAAGCCCATTGCCCACCATCTGCTCCCCACAGAACCTCTGCCTGGTTTCCTCCATCTTCTCTCCCCTCTGCCTGTCTCTCTGATGCCTGTTGAGCCTAAAACCCAGCTTCCTGCCTCAGCTCTCTGTGCCCTGTTCTCTAGCCTCAAAATAGAAGTTGCCACTGATCCCAGGAAGGAACCCGAAAGCCTCCTCACAGGCCAACTGGAGCTCCTTTGTCAGACACCTCCACCCCCGTCCCTCCCCTGCCTCCTAATCCCTTCCTGTGTCACCAGGGACCTGCCCACCGAGTCTGCCAGGGCAGGGCCAGGGCAGGGCCGGGGCAGGCAGTGAGAGGAGCTAGTGCCTTCCAGTGGCGGCTATTTCCCACCTGTTTATAACTGTCCACTGTGCTGTGAGCCCACATTCTTGCCTCTTTCCTTTTCTTCCTTTGTCGCACATCCTTGCCGTCCACCAGAACCCAGCCTCCTGCGGAGGGCAGTGAACAGCCTTGGGGCAAGGCCACAGGTCCCTAGTCTTGTGGTTCTGATTCCTCCACAAGGTCTAAGCTTCGTTCTAGGTCAATCCTACTGGAAACCATAACAGCACCCACAGCCTTTACTGACAGCCGCCTGTCCTCACAAGACTGTCACCCCACTTTATAGGGAAACGCCCTGCGTGGTTGCTCGTGACCTGCAATCTCATCAGATTCACTACGGACACATTCTGAGCAGACTTAGTTTCCACAGGGGAGAGGGAGACCGCTTTTCCAGACTTGGCTGTAAAGGGCTAAGACGAATAAGTGGAAGTTTCTGTAGTTCTGGAGAGCTGGTGGAGCATGCAGACCACCCAGGGCTTTTCGACAGCCACCTTCCTGTTTAGTCTTCTACTTCTACTTTGGTTTGTTTTCCCTCCCACACCGATGGGGATTTATTGAGGGTGTCTGAGTGTGGCACCAGGTTACATTTATTTTCGGAGGGGTATCAGTATTAAAAAGAACTAGCTGTCTCTCCAATTTAAGTGTTCGTGAGCTGAATTATCACTTACATGTTCTTCTCAGGACGTAAGACACAAGGAGCATTTTGTGGCCCTCACTGTTTGAGGACAGTCCCAGCCAGCATGACTCCTGGCTTCATCCCAGTGGTGGGATAGCTGGGGGACCCACGTGGCTTGATCAAAGGAGTGTGTGTCACGTCTCCGTAGAGTGAGTCAGCTGTGAAAACCTCTACTTTGAAGGAAATTGGTGAAGGAAAATGGGAAGCTGGCAAACTTGAGGGTGTCTCCATCGGGGCAGGTGGAGGACAGGTGGGGAAGCAAAATAACTGTTAGACTGAGCCTCTGTGGAAAGCTGAGTCCTCAGGGAACAGGGTCATTAACTCGTGGTTAGGCAAAGGTCAGCTTGTGGCGGCTCTTTGTTTCTCTCTGCTTTTCTCTTTCTCATGGCCTTGGGCTACCTCATTTCTTATCACCATAGGCTCTGTATCTGCTTGGGGCTAGGAAAGCCCAGTGATAATACCCGGCCTAAGGATTTTCCCATTTTACTTTCATTAACAATTCTGTTAAAAGAGAAAAGAAATGAAACCCGTTTATTGTTTGGGCCATAGTTGTTTTGTCTTCAAGTTAGACATACAAGATTTTACATAAGCGTTTCTCAGTAAAGTTATTTTAGGGGCCATTTGGGTTGACTAAATCAAATACGATTGATCAATCATGATAATTTGGTTTAATAGTCTACTAGAGCCTATGAAAACCTTTCTCATAGTGCACATGATCCTTATAATAGTGCCTGGCACATAGCAAGGATTTATTAAACATTTGCCAAACACTGGATGAATGTAGAACAATTTTGTGAGACAAGTAGGGTTGGTATTTTATCAACACTTTTAAAATAGAAAACTGAATTGGTTTAAATATCTGGCCAAAAATCATACAGATATTAAGTTCTTTGTTTCTGCCATGAACCTGTGTAAGGGGAGGGTGCTGTTAAATGTACTTTCAGAGAACTTGAACTTTATCACAGCAAGGATCTTTTTTTTTAATGAGGCAAAAAGCTAAGACGTTTTCTTGCCATGAGCTCCTGGGGTCTGCCTGGCGCCTGTTCTGTCAGAGCCGCTGCTTGTTCTTAAGCAGCATCCGTGCTTGGAGAGCCTCCTACTCAGTGTGGAAAACGACACGCTGGGAAGCGAGGCTCGAGACCCCAAAATCACCGTGAGAAGGCAGTGTTAGTATTCGATCCCCACTCTGGGTTTCCTGTCGCTTGCATGTTCTCAGTCACCTCTCTATTATGTGGTACTGACATGAAGTTGCTTATCGTAGCTGACTACAGCTCTACTTTAAAAAAATCCTTTTTATTGGAAAGAAGGAAATAGTGGAGTTTTGGCTGATCTGGCAGATATTAATTGATCAGTTACTGTGTGCTGGTCGCTTCCTGAGGTTCTGGGAGTTGGCAGTGAACAACAGACAGCCCCACATCTTATTATAGTGGGGGAGCGACAATCAACACGGACACCCAGCAAACAAGTGTTAATATATCAGGAGGTGGTGAGAGTTACGGATGAGAACAGGGTAGGGACGCCTCACACCGTTACCTCTCTTGTATCAAGCTTTGCTTTCCCACAGCCCGAAGAGCGTCATCTAACGTTTGTATTTACTGGCTGGCCGATGATCTCCCTTCTTTCCTGGCTTCCAGTAGCACACACTCCATGAGGGCAGGGGTATTTCTTATCTGTTTGGTTCACCATTGTACTCCCAGAGGACAGAGCAGTGCCTGGAACACAGTAGATGCTCAGAAAGTGTTGGGCAAATGAATTGAATGCATGTTATACGGGTGGTCAGTGTAGGCTTTAGTCTGAGTAGAAAAGTGACCGGAGAGGACTGTGTCCTATGGCTATCCTGAGGAGCACTGTCCCAGACAGCAGGGCCCGTGTGGCTTCAGCAGCGTGAGCAAAGGGAGTTGAAGCTGAGGTCAGAGAAGGTAACCAGGGGCCTGGTCACCACACAGGGCTCTGCAGGCCATCCAAAGATTCAGGAAGATTCTGTTGTAGGGTTGGGGTGATGGAGTGACATCACTGTTGCTGCTGTAACGGAAACAGACCAAAGGAGGGCAGCGATGGAAGCAGGAATGATGGACCAGAGGCCACTGCACACCGAGGTGGAGACGCACGTGACTTGCGCCAGGTGGCAGCAGCAGGGGTGATGGGAAGTAGTCAGAGTCTGCGTTTGCATTGTTCTGAAGGTGAGGCGCGGGAAAGAAAGGCCTTTGGTTGTAACACTAAGGGTGGAATTGAGCTGTAGGAGATGAAGAACAGCTGGCTTGGGGCAGGAAACAGTGTGCACGTTGGCTGTGTGGTGACTCCTGTCAGGCCTCCAGGTGGGACTGTCGGGCGGGGTAGGTGGGCTCCAGTGTGAAGTAGGCGTGGGAGGCCGAGCGTACAGATGGTGCTGAGAGTCCGGGTGCTGGGTGAGGTCACCTAGGGAACAGTGTGGAAAAGCAGGGACCTGGGTGTTTCCATGTGGAGTGTGCAGATAGGAGGCAGACCCAGCAGGAGACTGAGAAGATTGATAAGTGAGGTGACAGGCAACAGGTGTTTCAGCAGGAGGAAGCAGTCACCCCTGTCCTTGCGGATAGATGGGCACAGAGATGAAGACTGAGAACTGAGCGACTTTGTAGGTGGCAAATTGTTGGTTCACATCAGCAAATATAGAAAAATTGATAATACAGGAGATGGGGTGATTGTCCCGGGGAGATTTAGACGCATTGCTTTATGACATTAGTAGCCAAGTAGGCGGTTCTGTGGTGTCCGCTAGCAGAATACTGGTAGATGGTTACCTCAGTTCCCGACATTCGTGGACAGGCGTCATCAGTCGCATGGCTTTCTCTCATAGAGGTCAATGGAAACTCTTTTTGTGATTTATGAATATACTTGTTCCTAAAGTCAACTGATTGGCTCTTTATGATGAAAAATAGAGAATTATTTCCCAGAGGCAGAAAGGAAAGATAATTGTTTCCTTTTTTAAAAAATGAGATTTTTTTCGACCTTTCCAAACTGTATAGTTACTGGCTTGTTTGATTTTCTGATTTTTTTATTTTTTTTTAACTTTTCAGGCTGGAGTGAGACAGCTTTATGTACAGATCGACTTCGCAGCCATGTAAGGAACAAGAAGGAGCTGCTTCTCGGGGGGACCTTTTCCCGGTACTGTACAGTCCAAACATTGCACCTAGCTTTCTGAGAGGGACCATCACTACAGCACCCAGCCAGGCGGACCAGTCGACCCGCGGCATCCACGGGGGACCAGAGCTCAGATCCTGCCCTGGACTTGGGGTCTGGCCCCGTGCTCTCCCCTCCACACCAGGGATTTCTGAGGTTTCTGGTTTTGTCGCAGGGTGTTGCTTTTCGTTCCTTTGTTTCTCCTTTTTCTTTTTTCATGTCAAATGTCCTCATGCCACCCTCCTCCCAGCCAGCAAGAAATTCACATTGTGGGCCTCCAGCCGCCTGGACCGTCTCCATGGAAGCCGCTGGAAACTGCTGCTCTCATTCCCACAAAACCAGTGTTCTTAAAAAAAGGAGACGGGAATCGTTTTATATGTAATGTCACACTAGTTGACATTCTTTGGTGTAATCACATGTTTGTAAAATTGTTTGTACCTTGCAAACTTATGAACCAAACCATATTGGGTTTTCAAAGTGCCTTCGTCTCAGAAAATGTATTTGCCAGCATAGAAATTCACCATCCAAGGCCGTGTGTGTTTTTCTAAACGGATATTCTGTAATCTGCACAAAATGAGACTTGTTAGTGTACAGAGACTGCCTCTCTGTGTACTAACAGCAGAGGTTAGATACATGGAAGTTCTCTTTTCATTGCTTTATCTCGTCAAAAAATAAAAGGTGGTTTTTTTTCTTTTTAAATCAAATTCAACTATCACATTAAATTATTTTGTGGACTGTGTTTTTGAAACTTTGCAAATGCTTCTGCTAGAGAGACAGTTGTTTTGGCTTACTCCAAACATTTGCTAGATTCCAAATTTCTATAACAGCTACTGTGTCTGTGACGAACTTCCTCATATCTGTCCTTGCTGTCTTCTGTGGATTCTGTCATTGAAGGGAGAAGGCAGTATGGAGGGAAGACAGGTGATGGTGACGACATTACTTTGCTTCTCCATCCTTCAGATGCTGAGTCTCACACTTGCTCTTGTAGGCGTTGCACAAATGCCTGGAGCAGCAGCATTGCATCTGAACTGTAGGCGGTACAGAGCAGAGATGGGAGACCTCTCCCTAACGTGGGCTTCACCAAGAAGCTCACTTCTAGGTTCCTGTGTGCTTATTTGAAAAGTAAAGTCGCAGTTTGAGATGACAGGGGCTTGTCCAGTCTATTTAAACATCCTGTTGTAGGAGGAAATACGGATCCGGGTGGCAGTTTCCCGCTGTACTTCATCTTACTACAATGCGTATTCCCCTTTCACTTTAAAATATTGAAATTGTCAGGGAATAAGACCTTGCGGATGGGAGTGGTTGTTTAGAATGCAGGTCGATAATAAGCACTTTTTCACTGATGAGGCAGAAATCACTGTTGATTTTGTCTAAGATCTAGTTTCTTTTTCCTGTTTCTGACCCATGGTTTATGAACGACACTGTTAGGGAAATTAGACTACTCTTCATGCTTTTCTGAGCTCCTGCAGATGGCCACCAACTGTGGATTGTCTCCTTTCTTCAGACTAAGCAGTATTTTCAAAACAATCTCCTTACTGCCAGGCAATGCCAGAACTGAGGATTCCTGCAGCAGGCTGTGCTGAAAGAAACCAGCGTGGAGCTGTTAGGAGGGCAGGTACTCAAGGAAATGCCCCGATATCAGCACTGCTTCCTCGTTGTGTCAGAAGAATGTCATTTAGAGTCTGTGTCCACTGTCAGGCCTCCCAAAGCCTGGCTGTCCTCTGGGGGTGGGACATTATGGGGAATGACATCCAGGTGAAGGCAGGATTTAGGACCTGCGCCTTTAAAAACTGATTGTGTGTAATTGTGTTGACATTTCACATATGGAGAGAATATTGTCCTGCACTGTAAAATGTACCAGTGTTTTGAGGGTCCCACTCTGCCTTTTGCTGAGCCCTCCATTCCACATGGAGCTTTGTCCAAGTACACAGCAGTTTATTTAACAACACTCAATACCTGAGTGCTCGGGTGTGGGTTTCCTTTGATGAGGCATCGAATGTAGAGTAGCAGTGATGTGAAAGTATGATTTTGCACCTGCCACCTCCTGTCACTTGTCAGGTTGCCATAAACGTTTATGCTTTAATGAAATGTCTTTAAACCTGTGTGCGCAGCAGTAAAAAAGTTACTGAGAAAAGCACCTTCCTCCTCACTCTTTGGAGCTGCTTTGTCTTATAAGTGTTGTTGGCCCAGATGTATTGCTAAAGTAGATTGTTTCACTGAGAAAGACTACCTGATAATTGTTATAAAATAAATTTAGAGTGTCCCTATTTTTGGGCTAACCTTTGGGGGGAAAATTCTCTGAGGATCTGAGTATAACTTTGCTAATCTTTTGAAAACCAAAATAGTCTCAGAGAACAAATTTCCATAGCTCAGGGACAGTTTACCTGGCCAGGTAAGCTTCCCCAAGCAGAAATATCTACACTTGTTTTGTGTCTTTTAGTCTAGATCCTATTGATCGAGAGGAAGGGCTTCCCCAACGGTCCTGCTCCCTTGCCTTGCCGACTCCCTGTGAGTGTCTGTGGGACAGGTCGCGTTTAAATGTAGTTGTGTTCCTCACGGTCATCCCTCGCTGTCCTCTGCAGAGGCCTGAGGAAGGGTGGGCACATGTCATTGTCACTGTGATCCCCTCGTGTCCAGGCGGCCTCAGAATTGATGCCAGTAACCAAAATACTGTGACTTCTGTGCACTTTGTAAAGCGGCCAGTCATTGACTCAAGATGGCTTGGCCAGAGCCCACTGATGTTTTTCCTACTATAACCCATATATTAGATTATTAATATGAGCATTCTCTTGTGTAATGCTGGGATTTAAGAACAAAAATCTTTCACTGCTTAATGCAGAATCTGACATCCAAGGCGACTGTCCTTCTAAGCAGTCTGTCCTACCTCTCATTTTCCAGATGAGAATGTCAAGCCCAGAAAAGGTGTCCTTCACCCAAGGTCACAGAGATAAGCAGGGCAAAGCCAAGACAAGAAGCCAGGCCTTCGGACCCCAAGTCAAGAGCTCTCTCTACTTCCCTGTGTAGTATCTGCCTTTCTGTAAACGAGACGGAGCAGCCTTTGAAATAAAGGATGTCTGATCTCCACTTTCGGTACATGAACGCACTTTATAAGTGGAGTTTTATTGTCTTACTTTTCATACCTAATTAGGAGGTTTAGAATACCATTTCCATAGTATTCTTTATGGAACATAATTGAAGTTTTTACTTTTTTTTTTTTTTTTTTAAACTTTTTTACTCTTGTGAAGCCAGTTCCTGTTTTTTTTATAAAATTGATGACATTTGTGCATTGGATGCTTCAACTTGTGAGTGGAGTTTTCTCTTAATTTGTGCAAGACTCAATCCAACGTCAGGATTTAGTTTCTCTACTTTGTATATATTCTCTGAACTGTGGTACTTCTCAGAAGCTGGGCTCCTCCACAGCTCTGTCGTTCCAGCTTGCTCCTTTAGTTTGTGGTCACTGGGGAGCTTTTGGACTTTTCACGTTACTCTCGGAGCCACAAAGCATTGGGTCTCACATGTGCAGAACAAAGTCCATTTTTCAATTCAATAGCGTAAAATTCTGAACTCTCATCAGAATCCCAAATGCGAAACTGCTCCTTTCAATTCTTTATAAAAGCATTACCTTGAGAAAGGTTTCTGTCACCATTTTCAAAACAAATTACTTTTACCCTGACTGGGTAGCTCAGTTGGTTAGAGCATCGTCTTAATAGGCCAAGGATGCGGGTTTGATTCCTGGTCAGGGCACGTACAAGAATCAACCAATGGTGCATCAATAAGTGGAGCAGCAAATCAATCTTTATCTGCCTTCCTCTCTAAAATCAATCAATAACTATTTTCCAATTTACAAGATCTTTGGCAAAAAAGAAAATTATTTTATTCTTTCAAGAACATTGATTAAAAGTTTTATTAATGGAAGAACATTGTTTCAAGACGTTATCCCCAGAAGCCTCGGTCTTGGATCTCCACCACAGAATGGAGACTGGCTTATGTTTAACCACTTTCTTTCTAACTCAGGTCACACAGAAAGGGTGGTTTCACCTCACCTGTGTTCAGTGTTCCTGCGTCAGGCTCTTTGTGTGGCCTTTTCATGAGATCACATTGGGAATCCTCACATTTCTATAAAGAATTCTGCATGATTTTACAATTGACATTTTCAAGGATATTTTCTCCGCTGATTCTCCTAACACCCCTGGGAGGAAAGGATTCTTAACCGCATTTCACAGGGGAGGAAGCTGCTGGGAGAAAATGAGATGCCCGGGCTGGAGGGCGGGAGCGCAGAGCATGGCCTCCAAGCCCCAGGCTTTTCTGGACTCTTCCTTCACATCTGTCTTCTGTGATGAGGTCAAGGCCCCAGAAGCTGTAGCCAAGCTAACCACTCTACTACACACTCGGTGAGCACTCACCGTGGCAGGATGGTGGTGGGGAGCGGTGGCTGCACACATGTTTAGACGCCTTCTTTCCATCATCTCTTGTGCTTACTTCCTGCCTCTGCTGTTGAGCCTCAAGTGCAGACTAAAGGGAACAACCAGAACTCCTCTGAGCTCTTTGAGGAACTTAAAAAAAAAAAGTAAAAGTTTTATTGATCAAACTCACAGATGTTGGGGAAAATACCCTTTTAAGCAGCTACCTCTGAGTGTCAATAAATATTGACTGCTTAAAAGGCACTGACTTGAAGACTGAGTCAGAGCCAGTGTGAGTGGAGAGAACCAGACTCCTGGCCAAGAGACATGAACCTACTAGGAAACTGTCTTTCAAGAAGTATCAGTAATTTTGTGCGGCACGAGAGGGGTACATAGGATCTGATTTGCATTTCATTTTACAGACACCTTTTCAAAAGGAATAAATCTATTTTGTGATAAGTAGTAATTTATGCTTAAACCTAAAAATACTTAGCTTTGATCTTTTCCTATGGCTTTTTAGTATTTGACATTTTGATGCTGTTGGAAGTCTGTTAAAAAAACAAACACATCTAATATATCCTCTGATCCCTGAGCTGGGCATGAATTTATACCCCCATGCGCAGTAGATGTGTGGTTAGCTAAGGACTGTAGATGGTGGAGGGCACCACGGGCAGGGTTGGGACAGGCAAAACCAGTCACGTGCTGTTTATTGCAGAACCCAGCTCAGCTCTTTTTAGGCATTTTTGCACAAATAAGTTACTTTACATTCCCTTGGGCCATTTTTTTTTCAAGTAGCCCCATAAGCGAGCTGGTCATGCAGTAGATGGAAACGGGACATGAAGAGATGTTGGCTGTTCTGCATGTTGGATGGGAACTCGCAGAGCTGGGCCTGGATCCGGGGCCACTTGAATTTGTATTTTGTATGCAAGTGAGAAACTGCACTGCCTCTCTTGTTGCTATGGAAACTGCCATGTCCATATTACTTTAAGGACCTGCGTGGAACATGCCTTCTATTTCATTTATCCCAGATGTATTACCCAAAACTCTTCCTGAGATCTTGAAGGTGCCTCCATAAACACTACATACAGAAAGTGATTTAAATATTCCTGGGGTAGTTTCTCATCTCTTTTCCTTTCTAGATACTAAATTTTAGAAGAGCTTCTCTGTAGTTGATGTACTTCCCTCCCGTCCTTGTTGCTGCTGCCCCTGTGAACTTGCCCTTCTGTTGGCGAGAACAAAGCTTTATTTTGAACTTTAATATTTGAATTTTGTTTCTATATCACATATCGTGCGTCGATGAGGCTCCGTGAAGACTCTACTTGGAACTAGATGTGTCCCTGCCAAGAGTTTGGCACATCACCCCCCAGCCTCCTCTAACAGCACCAAATTCAGTGATATCTCTGCCCACGTGGCATTTTCCCCAACATCTGTGAGTTTGATCAATAAAAAGAATGGGCCTTTTACATCAGAAATACTGTGAATGAAACATTGCCAAATCCTTCCCTAATACAGCCTCAACGCCCCACAACAGCTCACCTCCCGTCTCAAGTGGTTTCTAATGTGTGGCCACATTTGAGTTTGGGTTGGGTTCCCCTGGAGAAGGTTGTGGCCTCAACACATTTCTGAGCAAACATCTGTGTGCAAGGCGAGGCTGGAATGTCAGGATCCAAGACCTGTTTTGATTGGTTTGCGCGTGCAAATGTGAGCGGTTACGATATGCCTGAGTTCAGTGCCACGGCCTGTGCTGCACTCTGCACTGTTACCTGAAGACATTCTCGTATGCTTTGTTTAACCTCAGATGTATTTAAAGAGAATAAACAACTGTATCCAAATTCTTCCAATAAAGCTTCTGTTTAAAAATCTTTACCTGAGTGGTACCTATCAGTTGGATGACCCGAGAAGAATGCTGAGCCTAATGGTCACGCATAGATTCTAGAGGCCTCGGGACGGGGACGGGGAGGGGGAGGGGGAGGTTCTCGGGCCAGGAAACAGCAAGTCATGGGTGAGCGGAGAGCGGTCTGAACACAACATCCTCACTGTGGCTCCTGCTCATGATTTTACCCATAACCATGTCTCAGTATTTATTTCCAGATATTCCTGTGAACCCAAATGGCTCTCCAGCCTCATTCTCTCTGGATGACCTCAGCTTAGAGGGAGTACAGACCTAACCTCCACTCTCCTTCCAGTTTCTTTCCCTCTAAATCAGAAGCAATTATTTTTCAAAGTAAGTTTTCCACAAAACCAGACCCCACTCCTCCTGCTCCTCAGACACCCTTCTCGAGGCAGCCTCTCGCTGGTAGCCATCCCTGCCGCACAGCGAAGGCTCTGTCCCCGGGGTGTGGCCCACACACGCTCCCCCCATCTCCTTCTGACCATTTCCACGGCTCCTCGTCTGTAGTCAAAGGCCACCATGTTTTCTCGTCACGTCCATTGCAGGACTATCAGCATCTCCATTTAACAAAGAGCTTCCTACTCAAATCAGAAATCTCAACACTGCCACCTCCATTTCCTGAAGCCCCATCACAGGGTCCTTCTCTTCCTTCCTCTGCAGTCTTTCGGATTCACCTTTCCCATCCCCACTGTCCTGTCTGCTTCATGGATGGCTGCGGCTTCCTGGCTATCCCATGTCACCTCCATTCCAGGCCCTCCCACCCCCACTCCCACCCACAAAAATAGTCTGGCCTGAGGCAGGAAGCACAAGAAAGTGCTGAGTGAGACGTGCGCCAGGCCTTTTATAGACATCTCCCTCCCCGGCTTCCTGATTACCTTCTGGGGGCCCTTCTGCGCACTGGACTTTGACCTGCGGGCCTCCAGCACCTGCCAGGACTCCTGCCTTTCCTGTGTCCTCTGGAATTCCCCTCTGAGGTCCACAGTGACCTGTCACACCCGAGAGCGGCCTCTGCTGCTCTCACACAGGTTCAGGCGCACTATTTGTGGCAGTATTTTGCTACCTATCTTGCGTGTTTTTGCTTCTTCCCCCCAGAAGCCTCCCAGTGTTATTCTAAAAAGTCCAGCCTCAGTCCCCCAGTTCAGGAATCGTGAGCAGCTCCCTCCCTCGGTGCTCATAGAATACACATCCCTCTGAGCAACTTTAGAAACACAGCACTTTCCCTTCCCTCGTTCAACCTCATTACCCACAATGTGGCAACAAGCAAACTCCTCATTACTCCAGACCAGAGATGGCATGGAGAGGGAACAGGAGGGACCAAACAGATGTGGACACAACTTCCAGCAACTATGGACACCAGAAGCACCCCCCCGTGATGGGCACTTTTCTCTGCTGGTGGAGCCATGATTTAGAGAGAGCAGCAACCCCCAGCTGCTTTTCTTCCCCTCCACCTCCCCACATGGGTTGGGATGGAGGCCCGATCACGAAGCTGAGACACAGCAGCAGACTACAGTGGCTACAGCTCCACATTTCTGGCCCGAGGACCAAAGAGAGGAGCCCGGGGAACCAGGAAGTTGTGAGATTGTGGAGAGGAAGCAGCTCAGGAAAGTGACCTCACAGAGCTGTTTGTGAACCAGGGATCCGCCCTCATCACTAATAAGTGGATCCGATCCTACTTAGCACCCCAAAGAATTTTCTATTCCATCCCAGGTGCACTCCCTCCTCCCGCTGGGACAGGTGAAAGGCCAATGCACCGCCCGGCATTGGCCCGGAATAGATTTTTTTCTTACCAATGTTATAACGACGTTATTTGAGGACCTGCTCTAGATATATTACACTGCCTGACATCGCCCCACGTGGCACTGAGGCTGTTTTCCTCCCCTCCAATCTTCTTTATTCCTCAGATATGACAATTTCTATTCACCTGTCACCTGCCCTCTGCTGTGAAGCCCAGGCACTTGGGTTTTGGTTGGGTGGCCAGTTTCCGTCTCTCCTCTGAGAGCTCTCATCTTCACCCATTCATTCCAAACTCCTTTCCTTTTCATTCCAGAATGTAGTTCTAACAGCAGTTTTTAAATCCTGTCTGTGGATCACAATACAGGTCAGACAAGTGGATGAGGCTCGGGATTACTCAGGGCTAGACCAGCCACATAGTGTGGAACAGCTGTTTAGGTTATGAACTAACAAAGCGTCTAAAACTCTATTGGTGAGGAGACACACTCAGTGGAGTGTTGTTTACAACTGGTAAGAAGACCGACTGTTCGCCTCTATATAGGGACATACTAACTGAGCTAAACTACATGACGCATCTTGACTAATCCACCACAGTCTTCAAACTCAAATTTTTAAAAACTTTATTCTGCAGTCACCAAGTTTTCCATTTGTCAGCTTAGCTGTAAGAGCTGCTATCTGAAACCAGAGCGCAACTGTACACGGCTGGCTGAGCATTTATAATTGATGATTATATAACCTCCCAGGACAGCCGCGTACGAGCCCCACAATTAGGATGTGGGCTCAGTAAGACAAGGAGGTCCAGGGCGAAGTCACTGTGTGGCATGTGCTCCGATGGGCTCTGGCTCAGAGGCACTTATCCCACCATTGCCAGGGCCACATGTCTGGAAGAAGTTCCCCCTTGTGTAGAGGTTTCATGAGGAAAGGCTGCTTTTCGACAGTACTGCTGATGGTGTCTATCTACAAGTTTCCTGCTTGGTCTGCTCCATGTGTTTACATCCTGACAACCGGCAGAGAACAGCAGCACTGGCTGGTGACATCAGAGGGAAAAGCTCGCGGCCACAGTAGACAGCATGGTGGCATCCACGTCGCTCTCCGTGGTCACTGTGCTTACTAGGCAAACCGAAAACCCGTTTCCTCTGTTACACAAACATGACACGAGCCCTGGGACTGAGATCAACCTCCACAGCAGACGTCTATGGGTGGGGCCCCTCAGTGCTCTGGGACCCCGAGCTGGTCTCCGGCAGAGGGAACAGACTCAGCATCTCCATCTCCAGTGGGTGTAGGCTGCCTCCCGTGATGATGAGGGAGTGCAGGGGTCCCCCCAAGTCCACAGAGCACATCTCCCGCAGCGTGCCAGCTGCGATCTTCTGGTCCTCAGCTCCAACCCGGGCCAGGCCAACACACAGTGTCTCCTCGGTGACCACTGGTTAACAGAGAGAGACACGGCCATTCAGTTCCTCGAACGCATTAGCCTGTCCAGCAGTTAAGCCTCAAATATTGTAAATCTCCTTAGTCATTCTCTGAGGACCAATGATCTAACCGAAGGCTTTTCTAAATTACCTGCATTCCAGAATCTCTTTATCGATCTTTCCCATCAGGAGTCAGGTGTCCAAAGGCAGTCAGCACCTTGAAACATACTGACCAGCTCATTTAAGGACCTCTCAGTAAAGATTTGCTGACCATCGACATTTTATTATATACTGTGTCTAGATGGCAGGACTATAAGGACAACTTTTCACATCTCTATCCCGAAGGAAACCAGCCCCGGTCTCAGTGCCGAGAATGAGGAAACACAGAATAAGTCTGTTTGCAGGACAAGCCTCACTACGGAGTCCTGTGCGCTATTTTCCTTTCAGGACAACTCGCAGCCTCAGAGGTTTGAGTTGAGGCTGGAAAATGAGTAGGATGTGCGCAGGTGACTCCGCCTCGGTGGCGGCGGCGGCCTTCCATCTCGGTGTGCGCGCCGGCCGCTCCAGCGTCCACACGCCGTGGTGGTGGGGGGGGGGGGTGGGGGTGTGTGTGTGTGTGTGTGTGTGTGTGTGTGTGTGTGTGCGCGCGCGCGTGCCAGCCGCTCTATCGTTTACACACTGCAGTACAGGGGAGTAGCGGGGACGGGATACAAGAGCGCTGCTGGGGATTTGAGTACCTGGATCTTCTCCTCGAGCTCTTCGGTTCCGAATGACCTCCAGAAGCTGCTGGGCTGCCTGGTTTATGGTCATATAGCGAGGAGGCTCGTAGATCTTCCGTCCCCTGTAGGTAGAACACCGGGTGCCACTGGTCGTAGCCGTGAAATTACATCCTGCTCATGAACACAGCGCCCCCAGGCACGCCCAAGCACCACACCTGCGTTGTGAGATGCAGAACCATGGACACAGTGGTCTCCTATCTCACTGCAACATTGCCAGAAACAAAAGCCCAACAACTTAAAAGATAAATGCCTAAAAGTTACCTTGATTCAAAGTGACACCTTAGACGAAAATAATCCAAAACGAGTGGCAATTTGTTCTATACCCCAGCTTAATCAGGCTCTACAGTATTTTCATTGCCCGTTTGAGCCCCGAATTCCTCTTTTCATTTCCTCCGATAAGACAACAGACTAAATAGTAAACACCTGGAAACCTTGGAGGGTAAAATCTGTTTAAGTCTGTGTGACTCATGCCTACAGTGTTGGCTCAACGACCATAATAAAAACAGAGCTGCTTACAAAAAGGTTGATATAATTATTTTACTCACTGTCAACACAACTCTTGGGTCAGCACTATCTGAGAGAGACAATGTAAGCCACAGCATAAATTTAAATTTTCTAGTAGCTTCTCAGTGACAGCCCTGTTTCAAGGGCTCCTCCCTCAGGTGTGGGAAGGAGCCGCTATTTGGATGCCGCTTCTCTAAGCGAAAAGGACTGTTACTCTCATTGGTCATGTGAGAAAAACAAGGCTCAGAGACAGAAGTCACTTGTCCAAGAGCCAGACTGAGGGCTCTCACCCCTGTCTTCTGACGCCCAGTTCATTCATTCATCCCACAAATAGTGCAGAGTGCCTGCCCAGTGCTGGCCACCATGCTCAGCAATGGACCCGTGAAGCCCAGGCCACGCCCACTCTGTCAGACTTTTTGTCACTACCTAATAATGATTAAAAGTGTTCCGGCTTTATCTGTAGGGACAGCTGATTTTTTACAATCTTCAGAACTGATGCCATGGGAGCAGAATCTATTGACTTGCTAAGGAATTAAAATAAGATGGGAGCACTCCCAGAACAAGACTTACTTCATTAGATTTTCCAATGACTGCTCCTTCACTTTGATGTCTGCAGGAGATTAAAATAAAAAATAGTTCTCTTTTAATGTAATTAATCACTGTACCCCAAATCCCACGTGTAAACCTAAGTTTTGGGGGAAATGTTCATTTCAAGTCTCCAAAAAGCTCACTTGAGTGTTTATGAGTCTCCCTCACGCTTGTATTTATCCACTTTTCAGTAGAAACACAGAGAATGGGAGCTTGTGGTTGTGTGAAGGTAATTAGTTAGGAAACAAATATGAGGTTGGCCCTGAGATCATCCTGAGAGGCTCTAATTTCCTCTTGGAAGAGAAGGCACAGGAAGGAGTCACACAAATACTGGCATGTACAGTCCCTAACAGCTAATCCGCATCTCTGAGTTCACTTCCACCAGCTGGTGACAGCACAGCCCCAAGTGAGAATCTCGTTATGTTCCTCCCCTTACCTGTTTTTCAGGCACCAGAAGGTCAGTCTCAATGCATGCAACATACATAGAAGGAAATTCTTACTACAGAAGAGACAAGACTTCTGCCTTCTCATGAAGGGTCAGGCCTGCCCTGATAGCTTATGAAGAGCTTACACTTTAACACCAAACAGTCATGAATGACCAGGGCTTCCCCAGCACTGGCCTGGACCAGGTACGGGGACGCCATGGGGGCTACTGCACAGAACCTGCCTTTGAGAAGCCCGGCAGCCCAAGCATAGATAGCAACATGATGCTTTACTCTCAGGCACTGGCACTCGCTGGACTGGTTGGTAAAAGCTAAGAAGGCAGATCCCTCCCCGGCCTCGAAGGGATTCAGTACACAGCGGCAGCAGCTGCTTCCTGCTCCACAGGCTCAAAACAAATGGGTCAGCCAGGGTTTGTTTTTGCAAAAATAAACAGAGTGCAACTGAGGGGTCTTGCTGATAGACTTCTGGTTCTCCTAAGTGATCATAAAAGTTTTTCTTAGAAAGGACACTAAAGACTCTGCTTGAAAAATACAGCAGAGATTAATCCCACATAGGTACTTCTAAATGTCCTTGGGACCAGTGATGAAAGTATTCTTCTGGTTTGAAATATCAGTATTTAACATTTCCACTTATCTGGACATACAGGGGAAAGTGCATATCTGTTACTGAAAACATGTCCTCCAGCACTACTGGGAGTGTAAGTCAACCTAGATCCCTTTAAATGGTACCTGTGAGATTTTTCAAAATCCAAAACAGCTATTAATCATTCACCTTGAACTTCTGAAGTGTTATTTGTGATAGTAAAAATTGTAATTTATTATTTCCCTCTTTTTTTTTTTGCGTTTTGAATTACATGCTCTACAGAACTGTATTTTAAAAAAAAGACAACCTGGGGATTTTAGGGGTGACTGCTTTGTAGCTGAACATCAGTGAAGTCCTCTCAAGCCTGACCAGTCTTAGTGTTTCTTTCTTGCCATAACACAGGCTGTAGTCACTCCTTTCCTTCCATGTCCTGATGTGTGAACTTCCCCTACTCATCTCAGAGCCAGGACCCAGCATGTGCAAACTTGTGGGTAGACACTCCACAAACGTCTCCAGGATACATGTGCTCACGGGCTCGCCCGCCACCACTCACCCACCCACCAGTCCATCTGAAACTACCCATCCTGGAAGTGTGTGGGCGCCAACTCCTTCATAAGACCTTTGCTCACTTCCCCTCAAATGTTCTCTGTTCTTGGAAATATCTATACAACTAATGCCATATTTTACTAAACTGTAATTCCATCACATAGATTGGTCTTATCTTTCCAAATACATTTTAAATTCTCTGTGGTTGCCTACCATGGTATATTCTCACTAATCCCGACAGAGTCTGGCCCAATAGCAGGCATTCAATAAGCACGTACTAATTTAAATGAGGAGGTTCCAGATGACTGAATGATGAGATCCATGGTTTGAGGACTTGGGATCAAGGTATCTCATACCGGGGGGGGGGGGGGGGGGGGGGGGGCAAAGGTAGGTTATAGCTGTATGGGAAACAGAGTTTATTCTTGTCTGATTATTTATTAATTACTGTATTACTTTCCATATGAACCACTGTAGACCTGCTTTTGCCCCACCCTGTACTTCATACCTTGTTCCTGCTTTTGTTAACAGACTAAGAAAGATATTGTTTAACTTTGTTTGCCTTTTCCCAGGAAAGCCAAGAAAAAAGGCAGCTCTTAGAAAGAGAGCTAGGGAGCCAGCATTCGGGTCTGTCCTTCCTGCCTCTCCACACAATGGAACCGAATTGTCCTTTCAAACCTCTCTGTGCAACATATTAGCTCCAGCTAGATTTCCAAACCCTGAGGGCAGGACCCACGTCTGACACTTCCTGACAGTCCCAGGAGAGCCCACCTCCACCCTGAGCATGGAGGAAACAAACACTCGGCAAATACCTGGAGACCGTTTTTCTAACTGCGTCTCCACAGCTTCCAAAAGATCAGTGCTACTTTCTCTGCCCTCCCCCCACTCTTCATGGCTCCACGGAGAAGTTCTGGAGCAGCTTGCCCGTTGCAGCTCTTCTCTCCCTGTCCTGCTGTAAAACACACACAAGTGTCCAAGTGCCCATGAGTGCCAGTTTTCAATCTCTCAGCTGTCATATACTTAAACCACAAAACAGTAAGACTGGTCTCTTTCCACATGAGAAATCCAAGGACAAAAACGATACAACTAATTACTTAATTAACAAAGTCCTAGATTGCTCGGACAATGAGCTAAAATAAGAAAACACAGCATAGCAGTCAACTATGAGATACAGGGAGGAGCATTCGTGGCCTGAGGGGCGCTGGGCTTCGGAAGCCGTGGAGAGGATGGGCATCTCAGGGCATGACGCAGCGCAGCCACAGGGTAAGTGGAGCAGAGCGCAGGTCTCCCGAGAGGCTGGGAGAGCGGGGCCTGCGGGCGGCCAGGCCGCTCCTTTCTCACTGCCAGCTGGCTACCAGCAGAGTAGGTCCACCCGACACAACATGCAGAGGAGAACACAGAACGACTGCGGCTGTGGCTCGGCCGCCTGCGCTTACCCAGGAGGCACAGCGTGTGCATCCCGTTCTGCCGGTTCTTTGCCACCTTGTCAAAGAAGCTCTCCGGTCTCCACGTGTCCGTCCAGAAAACAATGGACACCGTCTCTCCAAACTTATACAGCTGGGGGAAAAATCAAATCCTTAATTAATGATGGGACAATTCACTTTTTATTTTGGTTGTTAGCTATGAAAATATAAGTACTACTCTGTAAAAAAAACTGCAAGGGAAAACTATTGAAGTTAAAATTATATAGGCAGCCATACAGAAACACTCTGAAAGGGTCAGTATTTCAGGATTCCTAGAGGTGAATTCCCCGCTCAAAGAGAAAGGGACAGCCCTGGCTTGTGTGGCTCAGTTGGTTGAGCACCATTCCATGCACCGAGAGGTCACCGGCTCAATTCCCGTCAGGGTACATGCCTGGGTTGTGGGCTTGATCCCCAGTAGGGGGAGAGCAGGGGGCAGCCGACCAATGTTTCTCCCTCATCAATGTTTCTCCTTCTAACACGCTCTCCCTTCCTCTAGCTCTAAAACAACAACAAAAAATCAATAAAAACATACTTAAAAACAGAGAAAGAGACAGATTGTTTGAAAGGGAATTGAGATGTTAGCTGAACCATTCTGTGCACAGCGTCTCTGAACCGCCCAACTCGGGGGCTTAAAGGGAACCTCCTGTGAGCACTGCTTCTTAGACCCTGAGTTATGGGCACAGTCACTCCCACGGCCACGGTGGAGCAAACTTCTTCAACGAACTCCAGAGCATTATGCAAACAGTTTCACCACCTGGATGCCAGTACCTCAAAGAACAGAAGGGCCTATCTGTGTTGCACAACCCAACACTTACCAGTAAACTATGAAAAGCACTGGGGCAACACCACAGTGACGAGAACCGAGGCTTCAGAGCCCGAGCGGTGACCGGCTTGTAGGCGGCCTCTGCACTGTGACCATCTCCCCCCAAACTATGGATGCAGAGCTCAGTGTAGAGGCTATACACAGAGCTGCACACTTATTGTTTGTTTGTTTTCACCTGGAGGAAGCTTTCCACACAGCAGTTTATCTAACTCGATATTGGATTATGCTTTTATCTATTGAAGACAAACACTTGCCTCAAAATGAGCCATTTTTCTATATATAAGACACTAGTTAGAGTGAGAAGATACACAAGAAAGACAGACAGTAGGTAGCAAGTAATGATCAAAGATGAGAGGTGCAGGCTGTGTGTACTGTAGTTCAGCACGCCCCTCTGACAGAGCACCTGAAGGTAATTTCTGCAGAGAAAGGAGTAGGTGAGACCTTAGAGGGAGGGTAAGATTTAGATGGCAGCAACTGCACACTGGGGCAGACCAAGACAGTAGGAACAAAGGAACAGACGTGGGAAATCTTGGGCAATATTTAGAATGGCATTGAGCAACTTACCTAGAGACAGCGATTGCCCAACATGCCTATAACAAGTACTCTACTGCCTGAATCTTACCATAAGCCAATTCCTGTCCATTCCTGCTCCATAATGTACTAGAAACTGACTACTGATTTCTCTTCTCTATGAGTCCTCAACACCACTGCCACCGACATTCCCTTCACAGATGCTCTGCAAACTCCATTTCATAATTAGGCTTTAATCTTTTATTTTACATTCAAGTAAAAATAGTCACTTTTAAGTTAAAAAATATCTTCTCTGCATATGGAAAATTAGTAAATTTAACTTGCTAAGACCACTATTATGCCCCACACATTTTTTATGTATATGTTTATTCTAAATCAGATCAGTTAAGTGTGTGAAATAAAAGAAAGCTGAGCCAGCAGCTGTCAGAAAGCGCCACAGATCCACATAATCACAAGTTACTCTCTTTCCACACAATCTGGTTGTGGAGTTGGTTTTAATCCTCATGCATTCTGTTCAACATTGATGCACATGGATTCTGCTGACTCAGGAAAGAATGTGCACAGGCCACATGCGAAGCACAGAGAACTGGACAACTGGGTAGGCAGAAGACGAGGTTTATATTCTCACACAAAGATGAGCGGATCCACATAGGAATTAATGAAAGGATTACAATTTAAAGCTTGTAATTCCAAAGACAGGATCCAACTTGGGGGGATAAATACATAAATAAGTCATTCAACTTGGCAGATATTTGTTGCATATCGGTTATGTGCATGGCACTGCGATGAGGTGCAATGGGAGGGGTGACGAGTAAACCAAGGAGTCTGTGATACGGTAAACACACACAGACACAGACACAGACACAGAAACACACACACAGACAGACACACACGGACACAGAGACAGAAACACACACAGACACACACACAAAGACACGCTCATACACATGTCACTCAACGCTGTATTCAGGGTGGGATTTACCAGGACTGTTTGAGTAGAATGGCACAATCAGATCCATAATAAAAAACAACTATAAAGTGGGAGAGAATGATGTAAGGTAGCTATTAAAACAGTGATTAAAAGTTATAGTGGAAATGGAAAAGGAAGAAAAAAATTTTAATATGCCCCTTACTTATCAAGTGGTCAAAAGTAATTCCAAAGTGACTAATGGACTGGAGGGCTACGTCACCTGCAGAGCTCGCTACACAAGTTACCAGGTTTAGCCTCCTAAGGCTTGATCACTTCTACATCAGTCCCGGGACCACTGTAAGGCCCAGTGACTGCCTTGAAAACGGACAGTGAGAACTCCTTTGAGGTCAACATGCTGGTATCACAGTAGGAGTATCTTATATAAACAGGGAGAAATATGGCAATGATTGAGGCCACTTATGCAACTGCCAGAGAAAGTGGAAGCGTTTCATAATGACGAGAAAATTTTACAACCGTGCCCTGAAGTCAACCGCAACCAATAACACAGGGTTTGCTTTTTAATCATTAAAATGTTTTATTGTAATTACAGAAATAGTCAATGCCAGATTATGTGAGTTGTATTATTTTCTGCATTACTCTTGATCCCATTCTGAAAATTAACACGGCCCAGTGTATCTCATCCACTCTCTGACTGCCACTCCCAGCGGGCAGATGTCTCCACTGAGTGAACTCAAGGTCTGTTTCCTGAGCACTTACACCTGGAGTAACTCAGAGCCCGCCAGTGAGCATGAGCCGTGTCAATGTTCCTACCCATATTCATTAGCTTGTACTTGTCTACATAAAACTTCAAACAATCAAAACAGACATCAGAGATAGAAAAGACTGGTTAGTTTATCAAGCCTGCCCACCCTGCCAGCAAGAGCATGCAAAGGAAGTCATTCTACCGGTTCATGCTATTTTAATGACGCTTATTACTAATAATTACAATGACTGTTTATATTATGTGGTTTCATCCTAAAATCAGTTAAAATTATTTTTTAAAGCAATGTTTCTTTTCCGAAAGGGAACTGGGGCTCAGAGAGTGATGTTACCATAACCAAAGGCCAATACTATGAAGCTAAGCATTCTGTTCAGTTCAGTACACGTCTCCGAGCATCACAACTGCGAGGTCAGAGCCCCGCTGGGTGCTCTGAGAGACAGGTGAAGAGAACCTGAAGCCCTGTCCTCGTGTTTATCGCCTATTAAGGTATCTATGACAGTGAACACATATGGCTACTATGATCCTTCCAAGAAAAGTACAAGATAACATGGAACAAGAAAACATGTTTCATTTAACCCCCAGAATGAAGACTGTTGGGTTAAAAATAACTTTACACACTAATAATTACAAAGTTGGCTTAAAAGCCTACCAGGCACTGGCTTTTGACTTTTATAGATTCTTTAAGAAATGCTGTACCACAGTGCCCTGAGGCACAGAGAATAACACTGTGTGGAAAAGCATGGGCTCAGCAACACACAGCAAGCCACTTGGGAGACAGTAAAAAGGCTTTGGAAAACTGAATCGATTTAATTAGATTATATTTGCTTTTTATGTATGCGCAAATTAATGTAAGATTAAAATATTTCTCTAGTTTAATTCAATGGTCTATTCCTATGGGGGGGGGAATCTAAATTATAGAGAAAAAGTATAAAAACTTTCAGTATTAAAAAATTTAGTATACACAAATGCAGTATAAAATAATAATGTCTTATAGTTTATGAAATATAATAAAATCTACTTGCAATTTGTAGGAAAATAAAACATTTTTGCTCAGTGTCATTAGAAGCCATTCCCTCTGTGGGCTACCTGCAGGCCGCAGCAGCCCACGGCGCTCATGATGGAGGCATTGTGGATGACCCGGCAGGAGATGCCCAGCTTTGTGGCTCTCAGGAGCAGGTCACTGTGCGTCGTAGCCCTGGAGTGAGAAAAGACTGGGTTGGATTCAAATAACCAATTCACTTTTTAAGACAGCAGAGCCATAATATTTCATGAGCTCAAGTAGATCAAAGTGTCGGGCACTGCTCTTCCTCAATTCCTGGGCTTTCGGCAGGAGAAGTATAAGTCTGCACACACCCTTCATACGCTGAACTGCACCTGACCCACTTTAAGCAGCCTTGGCTGTTTCCTTGCTCTTCTGTCCCGTGAACACCTGCCGACATCTGAGGGTGTGAGCTCAGCAACTGAACTCTGGAGCAGGGTTGTCAAACGTTTTGGTCTTAGGGCCAAAATTATGGCACAGACAGACCTACTTCTTGATCTCTGCTATATTTTGACGGTTTTGTTTTGTATTTAAAATCCAACACGGCAGAATACACAGAGCCTTTTCACAGCCTGTCAATATTCGTCTTTCTGTACTAGAGCTCTAGTGGACAGACTCTTGGTCGGATTCCACACCTGTCTAGCAGTCTTGGTATTTATAACAGTCTTCCTATGTGTAATTCGTACATGTGCAAATCCTGCCTGTTGCCTTACCTCTTTTGAGCTAAATCTAATGATTATAATTAGACAGATTGTGGGGAAGAGCGAATATATGGGGGTAGGCAAAAATAGGCTTACGGTTGTAATAGAAATAAATACAAATGAACGAATAATGATACAAGAATAAACTCTGTGTTTCACATACTCACAGCTGTACGCCTACTTTTGCACACCCCTGTATATAAATATAAATATGGAGACTCTGAGATGTGCCACATCAATTCAGAATCTCATTGCTAAAGAGGCCTTTTCCCCCTGAAACCCCCGGGCCTGCTGGGGCTGGCAACATTAGCATGTTTGAGAAACTCTGGACAACGCATACCAAGTAGGAAGATCAAGGGCTTACACCCCAGGAGGCCGTCACAGACAGATTAACAAATGCCCACCAGGGAAGCCTGTTTCTAATCATACACAGAAAATAAAAACTAGTATAAAAAACCACCATTAATTTGATTTAGAGTAGGCTTTTAAAAAACAACATGAATGCCAGTTGTAAAAAAAATGTTGTTAATATCATAGCCAACAGAATCTTACAACTTATCACTAAGATTGAGGAAGGCTGAATTATTTACTTGGTGAGTAATTTAAATAGACGAGCAGAGAGAAAATCAGGTTTAAAATGGCCTCTCTTTGTATCATGAGTTCATTTAAAATGACCAGATGTGGCTGGTGCACTGTGAAGATTTAACGACCTGGCCAAGTGCTTTGATTTTGTGAAACTGACATACGTATGCTTAACTAAGGAGAGCTCTGCTGTAAAAATTTGTGACAGAAGTTGCATCTATCACCTGACTGCCTAGACGACACCACTGTCAGAAAAAGGGCAAAACTGGTCTGAAGCACAGGCTTACACCAGTACCCTAAGCACACCCGCCTCAGGCTCGGGGAAGGCCTCATTTACGGTGAATGGAAAGCGGGTGTGTAAAGACGACATTACTGCTTCTAGGCATGGTGCTCTATCACAATCATATAGCCACCCACACACACGCGCACACACACACACACACGAGGTTGTGGATAGAGCCACATGCCCAGAAATACAAGCCCCGGCTTCTGGGCTTCGTCAGTGACTGGATGATGTGACATCAGGTGACTCTGAGGCTACTTGTTCAGGTGACTGTAAGCATTGTAGCACCATCAAGTCTGGAGGTTTCGGTGAGTCCAGGTGTCATACAGAGAAGATGGGATTTTGCAGGAACCACTGTGATAGCGAGAAAATCCTACAAGGGCTCCAAGACATTTTCTATATAGGATTTTAAAATACCCTTATTTTATTTTACTATTTTGTGGCCAAAAAAAGGGGGGGAGGTTGGAGAAGACAGGTACTGCCTTTGGAGAAAGTCTTACTTTTACAGGAAACAGTGTCAGAGGCTAAAATAAATTATTTAAATATTTTAAAATGTCTGATTATCCAGTGTCATTTGCAACCAAGCATAATAATGACACACAGTCCCTGGCATGTCATATGGATATAAATTACTTTCTTCCTGACAGACACATGCACCCCTAACTCCATCCTTTTGAAAAATATCCCTGGTGGTGGGCTCACAGTGACTTAATCGTCCTTATGTTTTTTAAATCTGTGACATAACTCTTGGGTCACCAGTTGGAGACAAAGACTCTTCTGTTTGGCTTGACATCAGAGATTGATGGTGCCCCATAGGCAAGCGGAGGCCCACCTCTTTGTAATGGGGAGGAACAGGGCTCCCAGTGGGTATGAGAAATTGAAATCTGAGGTTTGACAGATGATAAATTCATGGCAGGTAAAGTGACAGCAATATTGCTAAATATGAGATAATTAGAAAAGGGAAAAAAGGCCTAGACAAAGGAAGCAGAAGATGCTTGCAATTTACCTGCAAAACAAATGGCAGGTGTAATATGCTTATTTAATAGCAATATACTAGCTAAGCCATTGGACGCCCTCGTGATCTCCTAAAAGAACAGTGGAAGCAATGATGCAGGCTTTAGAGCTGACACTTGATAAACAACGCAGGTGATACACATGGTCACACCCTTGCCAAGCAGCTCTTCATCAGTATCAAAGATAATGAAAGTTTAAATGACAAAATTTTAGACAGAGCCTACGTAGACAGAGTCCCCCATTACAGCCTGACAGGTAGAAGATTTTGGATGTAACAGGATGACCCTTACTGATTAGGAAGAAGTAAATACAGTTGAAATTCAGACGCCTGCTGTGACTCACCCAAAAGGATCACCGACCACCAGGAATGCAACATCGCTGACGTCTGCGTCCTTCAAAATACTGTCTGCTTCTTGTTCCACCTCTTCTCTATCAGCAAGAATCAGTTTCCTTCCATAGAACTCTTCCTGTGGGTGTCATCAAAATGAGACAGCAGGTGACAATTGGGACACACACACACAACAATCTTTGTCTGGGGCTGGTGTAGATTTTGGCAATTACTCAAACACAGAGTACTGAATACAACTCATCAGTGAGCTAGTAGTCTACATCAAGTTGCAATTAAACTCTGTCTTTGGGGTTCTCTTAATATCCCAAGAGGGGGTCGATCTCCACACATCTGAGGCTTTTTGCATTTTAAATTTACCTCTCGATATGGATCTAAGACACCAGGCAGAACACTGTAGGATGAACAGAGATTATGTATGTATGCATGAGCCTTCCTTCAGAAACACAGTAATATGGAATAGCTATATTAAACAATAATTATAAGCGTACACGGTAGTTTGGGTTTTATTAACTTTTCCTTGGGAAAACCTATGGGACCCTAGCTAAAATAAAAGGCAGCATCAATGAGAAATGAGTGAAGATTACGATTTAGTTGCTTACAGAAGCAGTAAAGATTCCCATCTAATTGCAGGAAAGACTAATTTAGAGCAGTACTTCGTAGTTTCTGCTGAAAAAGGAAGAGCGGCAGCGGAAGGAGAGAATTCTAAACGTACAGGAAGCCTCCCTACAAAGTGCTCTGGGAACTAACCCCTGACGTCAGCTCTGGAGAAGATGTCCAGGAGCTGACCTTCACTGGAGGGCAGCATGCGGGGAGAGGGGGGCCTGGTGGGCTGGCGGTCAGGCTGCAGTGGGTACAGCTACTAAGCAAGATCGTGAGTCTTACAACCGATTCCCTGTGCAGTGACGTGTAATTCAAATACAGTCAAAGTGCATGCACTGCTGAATGATACTATTTCTTACATGCTGAGATGTTTGCTAGTCGTAAGGATCACGTTCGTTACAAGGATTATATCGTTCAGTCCAAGGTTATAAGGATCGCTGTAATGGGAGGGAGCCTGAATTTAACCTCTCCTCCAAAACTTAATGACAACCAGCTATAACACGATACCCCAACACCTGGTGCGGTGACTACCAGCCGGGATCGCTCAGTACATACAGGTGTTTGGGTAGGAGCCTTACGGGAAGATGCTTATAGAAAAGGAAGACGCCTCTGGATTGATACAGACAGAAAGGCAATTACTGTTCCCTGTGGAAAGACTTCCAGCTTGGTGTCTGGACATGTAACCAGCTCCTTAAGGATGAGTGAGCCCCCTCACCAGCCCTCCACTCAGACAGTGCTGCTTGGCTATCTCAGAGGTAAGGGGTCTGCTAACCATGCCCTGGGGTGTAAAATAACCTTCCTTTCCTACTTTCTGGAGAAAGCGCCGAGGTGAGACTTGTAAAGCGAGACGAAGCACCCTTTCACTCTCCCCCTCGCTTGGTTGGCCTACGGGTCCCGTTCTCCCCAAATCCTTAAGGAGCCGGGGATGCGTCTGAAAGGGTCTGACAAGCAGGCCTGCGGATTCGGTTGCGCGGGGGGCACGGCACCGGCTGCGGGCGGCAACCTTCCCCGGGGCGAGGCCTCGGCACCTACCAGGGCTTCCTTCCCTACGGGCAGGACCGAGGTGTAGGCCTCCAGGTACACCCGGCGGCAGCGCCTCACAGCCTCCAGGCCCTTGACGGTGATGTCCTGGGCATCTCCCAGGCCCAAGCCGATCAGGTAAAGCATTTCGAAGTCCCGGCGGAGAGAGGCTGCAGGACAAATGAACAAGGAACACGGGCGTCGGCGGCGCCGCGGGCACCAGGAGGCCGGCGATGGACGCGAAGACGAGAACCGACCCAGCGCCAGGGGAACCGCAGGTCCCCAGGAGCGAGGCTGGCGCACCCCCCAGGTAAGGGCCGGGGTAAACGCCCCTCAGCCGCCCCCCGCTTCTCTCCTCACACCCACCTGGAAGCGGGCGACCACCGGGCCGCGGCTGCCGAGCGGCGGGTTCGCGACCGGCGGGACCCACGCCGCCCGCTCTACCTGCGGTGCCGCAAACGCCGGCGCCTTTACGGCACTTTACGACAGACGCCCGGCTTCCGCGCCGGTGAGCGGGTCAAGAGGTCAGGTCGGCGGGTTAGGTGCCGGCTGCTCCTGAGGCGACCCGCCGGCCGGCCGCCGGGGCGGGGAGGTTAGTCCGCCCGGACCCCCGCAGCGTGGCCCCCGGAAGGACGAGGCCAGTGGCTTCTGCGTCCGCGTCGTGGGTCCGGGTACGTGAGGGAGTCCCCTGCTCCTCGGACACGACGGGGGGGCGGGGGCCGGGGGCCTCGCGACGGTGCCCGAGGCGGCCGCAGCGCAGTTCCTTTCCCGCCCTTTTGTGCCGCCGTCGCCCGGCTGCCAGTCTCCCCCCTGAGAGGGCCGCTGGGCACCCCGTCGCCCGTCTCCCCGCTGGGGGCCCGCTGGGCACCCCGTCGCCCGTCTCCCCGCTGGGGGCCCGCTGGGCACCCCCGTCGCCCGTCTCCCCCCTGAGAGGGCCGCTGGGCACCCCGTCGCCCGTCTCCCCGCTGGGGGCCCGCTGGGCACCCCCGTCGCCCGTCTCCCCGCTGGGGGCCCGCTGGGCACCCCCGTCGCCCGTCTCCCCCCTGAGAGGGCCGCTGGGCACCCCGTCGCCCGTCTCCCCGCTGGGGGCCCGCTGGGCAGCCGTGGCCGGGCGTGGGGTCTGGCTTCCCAGCAGGGCCGCGTCCTCGGGTTTGTCGCCGGCGTGACTGGGGCCGCCCGGGGCCGTCGTCGCCCAGACCCTCCTGGGCCTGCGGTGACCCCGAGGGGGCCTCAGCCCCGCCCGGCGCCCCCCGGGGGGATTCCTGCAGATGCGTGGCCGCAGCCCCGAGGCCGGGTGGCCGCACCCCAGGCCAAGTCCAGTGGTGCTGCTGACAGTTCAGAATTCCCCTGCCCCCCCCCCCCCCCCCCCCCCGCGCCTGTGCCGGTTTGTGTGTGTGTTGTGTTGTGTGTGTGGTGTGTGTGTGTTGTGTTGTGTGTGTGGTGTGTGTGTTGTGTTGTGTGTGTGGTGTGTGTGTTGTGTGGTGTGTGTGGTGTGTGTTGTGATGTGTGTGGTGTGTGTGTTGTGTGGTGTGTGTGTGTGGTGTGTGTGTGGTGTGTGTGGTGTGTGTGTGTGGTGTGTGTGTTGTGTGGTGTGTGTGGTGTGTGTTGTGATGTGTGTGGTGTGTGTGTTGTGTGGTGTGTGTGTGTGGTGTGTGTGTGGTGTGTGTGGTGTGTGTGTGTTGTGTGTGTGGTGTGTGTGTGTTGTGATGTGTGTGTTGTGTGGTGTGTGTGTTGTGATGTGTGTGTGGTGTGTGTGGTGTGTGTTGTGATGTGTGTGGTGTGTGTGTTGTGTGGTGTGTGTGTGTGGTGTGTGTGTGGTGTGTGTGTGGTGTGTGTGTGTTGTGTGGTGTGTGTGGTGTGTGTGTGGTGTGTGTGTGTGGTGTGTGTTGTGATGTGTGTGTTGTGTGGTGTGTGTGTTGTGTGTGTGGTGTGTGTGTTGTGTGTGTGGTGTGTGTGGTGTGTGTGTGGTGTGTGTGTGTTGTGTGTGGTGTGTGTTGTGTGGTGTGTGTTGTGTGGTGTGTGTTGTGTGTGTGGTGTGTGTGTTGTGTGGTGTGTGTGTTGTGTGTGTGGTGTGTTGTGTGGTGTGTGTGGTGTGTGTGTTGTGTGTGGTGTGTGTTGTGATGTGTGTGGTGTGTGTGTGGTGTGTGTGTTGTGATGTGTGTGGTGTGTGTGTGTTGTGATGTGTGTGTGGTGTGTGTGTTGTGTGGTGTGTGTGTTGTGTGTGTTGTGTGGTGTGTGTGGTGTGTGTGGTGTGTGTTGTGTGGTGTGTGTGGTGTGTGTTGTGTGTGTGTGTGGTGTGTGGTGTGTGTTGTGTGTGTGTGGTGTGTGGTGTGTGTTGTGTTGTGTGTGTGTTGTGTGTGTGGTGTGTGTTGTGTGTGTGTGGTGTGTTGTGTTGTGTGTGTGGTGTGTGTTGTGATGTGTGTGTGGTGTGTGTGGTGTGTGTGGTGTGTGTGTGTGTGGTGTGTTGTGTGTGGTGTGTTGTGTGTGTGGTGTGTGTTGTGATGTGTGTGTGGTGTGTGTGGTGTGTGTGGTGTGTGTGTGTGTGGTGTGTTGTGTGTGGTGTGTTGTGTGTGGTGTGTTGTGTGTGTGGTGTGTGTTGTGTTGTGTGTGTGTGGTGTGTGGTGTGTGTTGTGTTGTGTGTGTGGTGTGTGTGTGGTGTGTGTTGTGTGTGTGTGGTGTGTGTGTGGTGTGTGTGGTGTGTGTTGTGGTGTGTGTGTGGTGTGTGTGTGGTGTGTGTTGTGTGTGTGTGGTGTGTGTGGTGTGTGTGTGGTGTGTGTGTGGTGTGTGTGGTGTGTGTGTGGTGTGTGTTGTGGTGTGTGTGGTGTGTGTGTGGTGTTGTGTGTTGTGTTGTGTGTGTGTGGTGTGTGGTGTGTTGTGTGTGTGGTGTGTGTTGTGTTGTGTGTGTGGTGTGTGTGGTGTGTGTGTTGTGTTGTGGTTGTGTTGTGTGTGTGTTGTGTGTGTGGTGTGTGTGTTGTGTGTGTGTTGTGTGTGTGTTGTGTGTGTGTTGTGTTGTTTTGCGCAGCTCCGCCCCGTGCATCCGGGCTTTATGCTGCTGCTTGCTCCCTTCTGGGCGCCATCCCCCGTGGCGCCGACTCTGCACACTCTAGGTGACAGGCTCTGTCCGTTCCCTCCGTGGGGACCCCCCTCTCCCCGTAGACGGGAGTGAGCCTGGGACGCATCGTGGAAGTGAATGGGGGAGCCCGAAGCTGTAAAGCTCCCGCGGTGTGTCGGGGCGGAGGCTGCGCCGGGCGGTGGGAGAGGGAAGGACGGGGAAGGACACGCACGGAGGCTCCGCGCAGGGCCGGCACGGCGTTCGGAAGGAGCTGTAGATCTAGTTCTCTAGGGTCCGTCGGGGTGTGCTGTGAGGATTGGCTGCCTCCATCCCACCCGGGTCGGCTCTCATGCTTTTCACCGTTCACAGCGGCTCTGCGAAGTAATTACGCAAGTTCGTTCATCACAGACCAACCCTCTAAATGCAGTGTTTTGTTGATTCTCAAAGGGTCACCGTAAGCAGACACTGCTATGCCCGAGGTTCTCTGAGAGCAGCTTTCCTTCCCGTCGCTGAGCTGAGCTGAGCTGAGCTGAGCTGAGCTGAGCTGAGCTGAGCGCGGAGCCCCGGCTGCCAGCAGTTAAGTGCGGGCCCGGCAGTGCGTTGGTGCTTCAAGGGGACGGCCAGCGCTGCAAGTGGAGTTCGTTTCGTAGTATTTGAGTCAACAGTCTGCCAGGGAGCGGTGAAAGTGTTCGTTTGGGATCTAAAAAATTAATGTTTTGAACTTTTTTTAGATGCTCCACAAGGATAAAAAGGAGAATGGCGGTGCCTTCATGCAGTACGGTGCTGACGGTGCTGGACAGCAATGGAAAAGAACCACGCTCTGCGGCAGGACGTGACCCGGAAGAGCCTTGGAGATGGGCTGTAGCTTATGTATTATAGCAAAGTCCGCAAGATGGTAAGTACAATTTCGCGGATTTTTGTATATGTGTACAACCATGTGCCCTCCACCTGGGTCAAGCTACGAAACATTTCCCACCTCACAGAAGGCTCCCTTTGTCCCCTTCATGTAAATGCCTTCCCCTCCCCAAGGTAACCATTATTTGCCTTCTAGCACCCTAAGTTACTTTGTCACTTCTTACAAATGGAATCGTAATGCAATGTACTCTTTCATGTCTGGCTTCTTTGGCTCAACTTTATTTCTGTGAGATTCATCCATGTTGTTTTATGTAGCAGAAGTTCATTCTTTTTCCTTGCTGAATAGTATTCCGTTATTCGAATATATCACAGTTTACTTCTCTTTTTTTATTGTTTTCTGACCCTTAAGTTGTTTTAGTTTGGGGTCAGTGTGAATAAATCTGCTATGATCATTGTTATATCTTTTGTTGGAAATAACACTCATTTCTGTTGGAACATATCATACACCCAGGAATTGGAATTGCTAGGTTATAGAATGTATGTGTTTCTACTCCAGTAAACAGTGCCCTGGGTTTTCCAAAATGTACAGCTTACATTCCCACTTACCGCTGGTGAGAGTTCCAGGTTCTCCACATTCTTGCCAACACTTGGTATTGTGAGTCTTTTTTATTTTAGTGGGTGTGTAGTGATATTTCATTGTGGTTTTAATTTGCAGTTCCCTGATGATTAATGACGTTAATCACCTCATATATAATTACTTTTTTTCTAAGTAACTTAAAAAAGTTTTTTTTTAAGGCAAAAGTATCTCCCCCACTACAATGTTCTTTAAGTACTGAATCTATCCTTGTGAGGAAACCCATTTTCTAATAAGGTGTTCTCTCTAAATGGGCCTTTATATGTTTGCACAGAGACTGTGTGTGCCTGAGGAATAGACTTAGGCCCAGAGGGAGTACCCATAGTCAGGATGCCCACTCATTCTGGCTCTCCTGCCAGTAACTATGTGAGTTTGGACCACTTTTGCTATCCTAAGATGAATACTTTAACCTGGATGATTTCTAAGACACGCTGTAGGATTCAGAAACCCCCTTCAGTAGAAGAAATGGGTTAGAACGGAAAGGAGACTAGCTCAGTAATCAACCTGGGCTCTTTATGGGCCTTTGCTTTATTTCACGATTCTAAACCCCAATAATAAGTCTCTTCTTCCTCTTCCTTCTCTACCTCCCTTAAACAGATTTTGATTTGAAAATACACAATACTAGAGTTCCTTAAGCCTGGAAGGTAGCATAACCAGAATATAAAAAATTTTAAAACCAGGTACATAGTCATTATTAAACGTGTGTGCTAATAAGTAATAAGCTGTGTAGACCTCAAGTTACTCAGATTTAGCAGTATTGTCACTTGTGCTACTTCAGACTGATTTTTTTCCCCCACAATAAATCTAGAAACTTTTTCAACCAAAATTAAACCACTGTCTATATCAAATTGCAGAATTTCCACAAACTTCATTTTCTTAGAGTGGCTTTGGTTTCACATTTTCTAAAACGTAGGCAGACCTGGGATATGATTTCACCCTAACCTCATTTCCTTGCATTTTACTTTGTTTATTTGGTTTTCTGTTTGTTTTGCAGCAATATTTTCTGTTGTAACTTTGAGTGGCTGTGTTTCTCTTTAGCATTTTTGAACAAGTCACTCTCACAGCTCATTAAATTTTTTGAAAATAATGGCTTCTTTGGATCCAGACTCACATTGCTCCTGGCTATTGCTCATCTTTGGGCATTCACTGAATAACTCTTGTGAAATTCTAACAGTAATATCGACAATGTTGTTTACTCCCTGTATACCAATGGCAGGACCTGTAAAACTTGTGGTCTGGAGCCTGGGCTTTGGAGTCAAGAGGTGTGAGTCCTTGAACTTGGATTCCTCTTATTAGCACTGCAACCTTAGGGAGGTCCCTGAATTCTCAGTCACATTATGTGTGAAATTCAGATAATAAAGTTACTTCCCACATAGGACTGTCATGCGGACTAAATGAGGTAATACTAGGTATTTGAACAGTGTCTTGTACTCAGTAATCATTCATTAAATGTTAGTTTCCGTTATAAATATTACCAGTGTCTAGGGTTTTTGTGAGGATTAAATGTGGTGATATAAGTAACATGAATGTCAAAAGGCTTGCAGTGTGGTGCAGCTGATATTACTACCAAACAAAGATTATCTCTGGCCAGTTGGTTTTACACAATTTTTATATGTTAAGTGAAATTGTACTTTAGGACCAACGCGCCCCCCCCCCCAAAAAAAAAAGTGAATTAGCAAGTAGAATATTTGGTACTCAGAAGACATGGATTTCCAGGCTTAAAGCGCAAAGCTTTTAAAATGTATAATCAAGCTGAAATGTTATTTGTAATGAAAGGAAACAGTAACTGGTATTTATAATAAGTTTTTTTTTTAATAAATAAAATTTTTATAATAAAAAACAAAACATTTTTTTTTCTTGAATAATGATGTGATTACATGTTTTGGTTCCTAATAATTATGTCCTTCAGCTAGTTAAACTCCATCAGTAGTTGGGGTTGTTTGGGGCATGGTGGTGTGAGTCTCTAGAACTAATTCAGTTCTTAAAGAAGCTGTGACAGTTCTTACTTAGAAATTACGTTCAGAACCATACTAATCCTGCCACACAGTCACTTACCTGTTATCTGGGCTCCTGTATGGCCTCCCTGTGTTTCTCAGTAGTAGAATGCCTTGCCTCGTACCTACATGTGTCTCTCCTGTGTTATTTCAAGAGATTGAACTATACACCTGATTTCTATCTGCTGAGAGACTTGATTTTTTGCTCTTGGCCCCATCTCACCATGAATGTGTTCCCTTTCACAAAGCAAGACCCCCCCAAAGCCAGATACCCTCCCCCCCCCCCCCCCCCCCCCCCCCCCCCCCCCGGGAACTGTCAGGCTCAATGAGTACAGTTGAACAGGTTGTGCACAACCTCAGGAAAGTGCCACTAACAGGGACTCCATACGACCTGCTGGACTGGATGTGGTGGCCCAGTGACTGTTATTTACCTGCTGTGTTCCTGCTTGAAAAGACCCTGAATCTCGTGTTACTTGATTTTGTTTTGCTTGTTTTGTTTTAAACTAATGATTTGTGCCATACAATTACATGCTGAAATGGCATTTTTAAAAAGTGGTCTTCACTGGGCAGCATGTGCTGAGATTCTCACCTGGTGTTTATTGTCTTTAATTATTTGCTGTCATCTTCTTTGCATCTTGCTTCTGGTTAATTTGTCTCAACATTCATGCCCACACATTGCTATGTGTTGTCTCTTCCTGCAGTGCTCCCTCCCAACTTCATCCAGCAGGAACCCTTTAAATTCCCTTTGAGAAGCCCCTGGTCTGTGGTGCCCTCCTACCTCACCTAAGCAGCAACTTCTTTCCTTGCTCTTTTGATTCCTTTTAATAGTTTACTCCTTTTGCATGTTATTTCTTTAGCAGACTGTAGATTTCAAGGCAAAGGGCTGTGTTTTATGTGTCTGCATGTTCTCTGTACACCTGTGTCAGCGCTTTGCTCATAACAGGTGCTACATGAATGTTTGTAGAATGTCTTGGCGAACATACCACCTAACAAGAGCAGTCCAGCCAGGACACACTTAGTGGAACCAAGTGGAGAGGCGAGACTCGGGGGGTGATTGGGTACACAATGGTTGTGATTGTGCATGAGGGTGATTGGGTACACAATGGTTGTGATTGTGCGTGAGGTGACACTCAATCTAGAATGTTCTCAGTGGCAAAATTGAGTTGAGATGTGTCGACGATATAAACAATGTAGATGACCATGAACACAAGTAACTTGGAGGGGAGGGCAGTGATGAATTAAAACCTGATGTTTCTTACTCTTAGAAGTTTATGTCGATGGTGGGAAAATGGAAATAAATTCAGATCTAAGTTAACAGTACTTTACATTCAATATAATCACATTTAAAACCACAAAGAAATGGATCCTAGGAAATTTCTCATTTAGTCTTTCCAGGGATGTCATAACATTTAATTATTGTAAACGTAAACTCCATTTCATGGTGAAATTCCAACAGAAGTGGAAGGAGCTGTGGGATTTTTCTTCCCTCTTGTAGCCAGCTGGACACAGGAATAGCTAGGTATAGAGCGGGTTGAGATTATTACTCATTTCTGCGAGTCATTGGCAGTACTTTCACTCCCCTCTCCCCAAGCCTCCTGAGAGCTAGGCTTCCTTTTTTTCTTGAGGATCACATTTTTGACAGATTCTCGCACATTCGTGAGTGTTCGCCCCATGCAGATTTAGCCTAATTCCTTCCACAGCTAATTTGAAGCCCTGTGATACCTAACTGGCCCCTAACCGTGCCTGGTTCAATACAAGAAACATATTTGAGTGTCCTGCACAGGGCTGCGTGTTCTGTACTTTCAGGGCCAGAGGAAGCATAACTTAACTGTCTGCGCCCCTCTAGAGAGGACACAGGTGGGGAAAGCAGCATTCAAGGCTGTGCTCCATTGGGATAACCTGATGATACACAGTGATGCCCACTGTACACGGGTACAAGCAGCACAACGGGAAACAGGAATGAGACTGATTATACTCAACACTGCTCTAATAGCTCAGTCTAATTCTCTTCTTTTTGTAATACCTAGGTGACACATGGACCCTCTTTCTGGATGCCTGACTGGCCACCAGATAACCACAGTTGACTTATGTCATGATTTTGGGGGTACTGTTGGTCGGGTGTTGTCCAGGGATCCTGACTTGGTGCAGATGGGATGACCTCGCAGATGGACATCAGCCTTACAGACTTGTTAACTGGATCTTTCAGGTTGCCTAGAACACCAGTTTCTTAGCAATGGACTGATCCTAACCACATTTACCTGTTTCTGAGACACAAATCTGGCTGCCATTTTGTCAGCTTTACTGGTGTTTGGGGAGAGGGAAGAATGTGCATTCTAACTAGGACATCCCTTCTTTCAGATGCCAATTTGAAGATACTTGATAAGCATAACATCCAAATAGGTAAGTGGGTATAATTACTGAGATTCTGGGAAGACATAAGGACATATTGATCTGCCACACAGCATGCTAGCTAATGGAATTCTCTGAGCCCCATAGACATAAGTTCCCTTTCTGAACCCTGCTTTCTAGGCTGGCATTTCCATAGTGACATGTTCTCTCTATGCGTTAAAGGCACTGGTTAAACTGTAGTCTGGCTGCCATTCCTTACTGCCTGGAAAAGTCCCGTGTTAGGTGTGGATACATTTGACCTGCTCTCAGTCCTCCTAGGCTCATCCCTTTATTACAGTCTATATTTTCAGGTTTGATATTTATACCTAAGGTCTCATCTCTTTTGCCAAGCAAGACCCCCAAAAAGCTAGGTACCCCCTGTGGGAACTGTCAGGCTCACTAAGTACAGTTGAACAGCTTGTGCACAACCCCAGGAAGTGCTATTCATAGGGATTCCATACCACCTGCTTGACTGGATGTGGTGGCCCAGTGACCGTTGTTCACCTGCTGTGCTCCTGCTTGAATAGACCTGAATCTCCTGTTACTTGATTTTTTTTTTTGGTTTGTTTTTGTCCCTGAGAGGAGTTTACCTTTGAGTTGAACTTCAGTGTTGTCTCTGTAGTACTCCCCCTACCATTGTGGGTTTTTTCACTCAAAATGCAGTATTCCTCATCTTGTGTGATGAACATGTATCCCTCACCCTTTCTCTGGATCGCTCTGAATCTCTTCCCCGCTTTCATAGAGACCTTGCTTCATCATATCCTTTCCATAATCTCACCTACCCCTCCCGCTGGCTTTTTTTCCTCAGCATGTAGAATGTACCTGACTTAAAAATAATCAGCACAACTTTCTTTGGAGTCTTGCCCCCATTATCTATTTTCCAATACAACTACTTGATCTGGTTCCCTCCCGTGGCTCCAAAGTCAGTTTTAAAGTTATGGCTTTCCTATCTGCATTTTCACTTGCAATTTCTTTCCTAAGCTGCCAACCCAACTGTTCAATCACACGCCTGCTGCACTTTGTGGTTCCACAGCTTCTGAATCTACAAAACTGAACTGTCCTCCCACCAGAGATGCTTTTTTCCCCCTGTCCCCTGCAGCGAGCAGCACACATCCACACCAAACCCTCAGCCTCCCTGGTGCATCCTTATTCTAAGGCCTTGCTGTTTTCCTCCAGAATTACCTCACCACTTCCTAAAACTCATCCCAGGCTCCTCTGACATATAATCTATTAACACTGCTCCAAATATGTTTTTCTGAAACACATCTCTTTATTATTTTATGCCCCTTCTTGAAATCCTCCAGTGTTTCCCACCACATTGAAGATGGAATCCAAACTTCTTGGCATCGTGTATAGAAGGCATTTTATGTTCTGGCCCCATATTTCTCTAACTGCAGCTCTTACCTCTGCTGTGTGCCATTCAGCTTCATGTCAGGACCAGGGTGCACTCCTCTCTACCCTCCACACCACCCTCTGTCCCCACTGTGCCCCTCCCTTCCTCCCAGGTGCTCCCTGCTCAGCTCACACACTTCAGTTGATGTCACTTCTTCCACGCCACTGCCTCTCCTGCTCACCCGCTCCTCTGGCATCCATGTCCTCCCCATTTCGTGTTCCTCTCACAGCACCGAGCAGCTCTACTGTATGCACTGGCTGAGGCTCTGCTGGACCGTCAGCTCCTAACAGCAGGAACTGTGTCTTTTATCTTTGTGTCCTGTAGACAAATGCACCTCTGGAACATACTTAATAAAAATTTGTTGGATAAAAAAATATGTCTGATAATCTGATTTACTTCACAAATAATTACTATTATCCACAATTGCAGTGCTTTTTACAAAAATTTTATAATTCAAAATAGGTTTGCTCTAAAAATAGTCACAACTCCTATTGAATCAAAGAGCTCAGAGATAAGAGGGAGTAGGTCAGGGAAACAAGCGGCAGTGAATACAGGAAAGCCTTTTCACAGCAATCTGACACTACCTACCTAAAGTTACGCCCAACTTCAAAGGTAAGGGCACCACCCTCCACAAACCTGCCCTCATTTCACACACCAGCTGTAAGCTGGGGAATCTCCAGGCCTACCCTCAGTTCTGACCAGCTGGTTGCAAATTTAGGAGGTTCCCATGACCCCTTCAGGTCTGAGTATTTACTAGGACAACTCATGGAATTCAGGAGCACTATGCACAGCTGATAGTTTTATTATAGCAAAAAAGATACACATCAGAACCAGCTAAAAGAAGAAGCATGTAGAGTGATGTCTGGGCTGGTCCCAGATGTGAAGTTTCTGAGTGCTCTCACCAGAGTCAGCATATGTTCCCCACCCACACACTAATGTATGATAGGACATAAAGCATCACTAATGGGGAGCTCATCTGAGCTCCAGTGTCCAGTGTTTATTGGGGTTTTTCATACATAGGTGTGATTGACTGAATCATTGGCCATGACTTGAGCTCAATCTCCATCTCCCCTCCGCTCTCCAGAGATTGTGCTGAGAGTCCCAACCTTCTCATTACATGATTGGTCTTCCTGGCATGTCCAGCCATCATTCTGAGTCATCAGATGGAAACTCTAGGAGCCCACCATGAATAACAGACTGATCACTGGGGAAATTCCAAGATTTAAGGCTACAGGAACCTGGAAAAGCCCCCACATTCTTTATCCAAGTTATAGACCATCTCAAAACAAGCCTGGCCACCAGAACGGAAGCATTTGTGAAATGTAAATCATGCTGATAACCCAGAATTCGTGTTCATTTGTCCTGCTTTATTCAGATCAAGAAAGGACTGTGATTCGAATGAAATGAAAACAGGATATCGAGATACCCCCACTCCTATGTTCACTGGGGCATCATTCACGATAGCCAAGACATGGAAACACCCTGTGTCCATCAACAGATGAATGGATGAAGAAGTGGTGTATATATGCAGCTATGAGAGAAGGAAATCCTGCATTGGCAATAGCATTGGTAGATCTTGAAGGCATTATGCTGAGATAAGTCAGAGACAGACAAATACTAAGTGGTGTCACTTACACGTGGTACCATAAAAGAAGAGTTAGGTGCATAGAAACAGTAGAAAAGTGATTGCCAGGAGCTAGGGGGTGGGGGAAACATGGAAAGGTAGGTAAAAGGGTACAAAATTTTAGTTATGAGTAAGGCCTGAGGATCTGATGGGTAATGTCACTAGTTAATAACACTGTTGTATAATTGAAATTTGCTAAGGGTGTAAGTTAAAATGTTCTCACCAAAAGAAGGAGGAATTTGGAGTTCACACACTAAGTCCAAGTGGCACTCAGATGCTGAACTGACAGCATGAATTTCCATTTGGCAAAGACTGTTAGAGGCTGACTGTACAAGAAAAATGTATCAGAACTAGGAAATACTTCTGGGAAAACATTCAAAAGACGCATATCTGACAAAGGGTTTGTATCTGAGGAATTAAATCCCACTTCTAGGGAAAGCTCCCTCTTTCACTCTCATTACTTCCACATTCTGACACCAGATATGTGGGGGTTTTCCCACCAGCTGTGTCCTACAATTCAACTCCACAGGTTAAGGCTCAGTCCCACAAGACCACCCCCACTTCAGACACCAATCACAGGTAGTAGGTCCCAGGGTATGATGTTTGTTTTTTCCAACACCAATCAATTCTTCAGTTCTCAGTAGAGACTGATCGGGTGTCCTACAATTGAACTCAATTCTGACACCATCTTCCTGTAAACAGTGTCAGATCCCATAGGGGAGGGACCCAGTCCCGAGAGACTGCTCCGCTTCAGGTGTCCATCAAAGGTCCAGGTTGTCACCTGTGCTTTTGACTGACTAGATCAGAGGTTCCTAACACCCCCTATTAGGGTTTGATTAATCTACTAGGGCAGCTCATACAACTCAGCGAAACATTTTACTTACTAAATCACTGGTTTATTATAATGGGACATAACTCAGGAGCAGCCATATGGAAGACATGCTTAGTGCAAGGTATGCGGGAAGGGGCTCAGAGCTTTCATGCTCCTGGGCTTGCTACTCTCCCACCATCTCCAGGGGTTCACCACCAACCTGAAAGCTTCGAACCTCTCCTGTGGGGTTTTTATGGAGGCTCCATTACTTAGGATGATGAAATCAATGGCCATTATGATTGATTCAACCTCCAGCCTCTCTCCTGGCTCTGGAGGTCAGAGTGAGGGGGTGGGATTGAAAGTTCTAATCCTCTAATCATGGCCAATTCCCTTGACAAGCCCCCATCCCCAGGGATTTCTGAAAGTTACCTCATTGTAGTATGCTCAGGCATGGGTGGAAGGTGCTTGTGAATAGCAGGACACTCCTGTTTTCTTTATGGCTCTGGAGCTTTCAGGAACTGGTGATGCAAGGCCACAGTGTAACAAAAGATGCCCCTGTGGGTTTTATAGAGAATCCCAAGGTTTTGGCAGCCATGTGCCAGGAACAATGAAGACCAAATATATATTTCTTATTATAAATCACAGTATCACACCTTGTACCCACAACCTATCCAGTTTAGCTACAAATTTAAGTTTTCCATGACTTCCTCCTTGGATTATATTGCTTGCTAAAACAGCTCACACCAACCTGGAGGAACGTTTATGTTCACTGGTTTATTGTGCAGTAAAGGACATAATGAAGGACACACATGAATAGCTAGATGAGGAGATAAATAAGGTGAAGTCTAGAAGGGTCCTCAGCACAAGAGCTGTCCCTTTGGAGTGGGGTGCACCACCCTCCTGGCACGTATACAATGTGTTCACCAACCCAGAAGCTCCCTGAACCCTGAACTGTTGGGGTTTCTGTGCAGGCTTCACCATGTAGGTACCACTGCTTAGTGACTCCATTTTCACCCCTCCCTTCTCCAGAGACTGAGAGGCGGGACTGAAATTTCCAAGCTGCTAATCATAGTCTTTTTATTTTTTGTTTTTTAATTTATTTATCTTTATTGTTGAAAGCATTACAGGTGTCCCATTTCCCCCCCTCAGTTGACCCCCTCCACCTTGCTCCCACCCCCTCCCCAGGCCTTCACCCTGTTATTGTCTGTGTCCATGGGTTATGTATATATGCATATAACTTCTTTGTTTAATCTCTTCCCACCCTCCACCCCCCTTCCCTCTTCCCTCTGAAATATGATCATCTGTTGCATGCGTCAGTGTTTCTGGATTTATTTAGTTTGTCAGATTCTTCTGTTCATTAGCTTCTTCTTAAAGAAGACCCTTCAACATTTCATGTAGTACTGGTCTGGTGGTGATGAACCCCTTTAGCTTTTCCTTGTCTGAGAAGCTCTTTATTTGACCTTCAATTCTAAATGATAGCTTTGCTGGGTAGAGCAGTCTTGGTTGTAGTTCCATGTTTTTCATCACTGTGTATATTTCTTGCCACTCCCTTCTGGCCTGAAAGGTTTCTGTTGAGAAATCAGCTGACAGTCGTATGGGTTCTCCCTTGTAGGTAACTAACTGCTTTTCTCTTGCTGCTTTTAAGATTCTCTCTTTGTCTTTAACCTTTGGCATTTTAATTTTGATGTGTTTTGCTGTGGGCCTCTTTGGGTTCCTCTTGTTTGGGACCCTCTGTGCTTCCTGGACTTGTAAGTCTATTTCTTTCACCAGGTTGGGGAAGTTTTCTGTAATTATTTTTTAAAATAGATTTTCAATTTCTTGCTTTATTTCTTCTCCTTCTGGTACCCCCAAATGTGAATGTTGGCCTGCTTGAAGTTGTCCCAGAGACTCCTTATACTATCTTCATGTTCCTGGATTCTTTTTTCTTTTTGCTCGTCTGGTTGGGTGTTTTTTGCTTCCTCATGTTCCAAATTGCTGATTTGATTCTCAGCATTCTCTACTCTACTGTTGATTCCCTGTAAATTATTCTTCATTTCAGTTCGTGTAGCCTTCATTTCAAATTGGTACTTTATTATGTCATTGATCTCACTAGTTTCCTTAATAGTCTTACTAACATCCTTGAGCATCCTTATAATCATGATTCTGAACTCTGTACCTAGTAGTTTGCTTGGCTTTATTTCATTTAGTTCTTTTTCTGGAGATTTCTTCTATTCGTTCCTTTGTGACGTGTTTCTTTACCTCCACATTTTTGCTGCTTCCAGGTGTTTGTTTCGATGTATTAGGTAGAGCTGCTAAGTCTCCTGGAATTGGCAGGGTGGCTTTGTGTAGTACGTATCCTGTAGGGTCCAGTGGCTCAGCCTCCCCAGTCCCCTGAGCTGGGCCTTCTAGGTGCTTCCCTGTGTGGGCTCTGTGCACTGTCCTGTTGTAGTTGAGCCTTGGTTGCTGTTGGCGCCATTGGGAGGAATTGACACCCAGGCCAACTGGCTGTGAGGACCAGTTGCAACTACAGCCAAAGAGCTGCTGTATTGGAGACACCCCTATGGAGCAGGATTTACTTCAGTGGAACTTTGGTGTTCACCAAGTGCGCCCCTTGAGTGTCACTCATGGATGAGGTAGGGCTGTAATCCAGCGCAGTTGAGTCTGACCACCAGGTCCACTGTCTCTGAGGCCTCCCAGGAGGTGCAAAGTCAGCCTTTGCCAGTGCCTTGCCCAGGGCCCCCCAGCATGAGCTACACAGCAAACCGTAGTTGGCTGCTCCTTGTGCTGGGCTTGGAGGTGTCCAGGAGAGGCCAAGCTAGGAGCCAATGCAGGCCTGGAACCACTTACCAAGCCGTATGGGGCCCGCTGCTGCTTGTTTGAGATATTTTAGGAAAGTCCTAAGCATGAGGCTCCAGAGGCCACTTGCACAGAAAAGCCCCTGGAAATAGCCTGGATGAGCTGCAGGTGGGGAGGGCGGGGCCTCCGGGAATCACGGGGCGGGGCCAAAGGTGTGAGTTAGATGCTGGCGATTCAAACATGGCGCCTGCCTGCCGGCTGTGTGCGGGGAGGACTCGCCACAGGAGCCATGGCCTCCGCCAGCCCCTCTGCCTGGGAGGAAGCCGCCCCTCCAGCTCTCACCTGGATTCCAGGCAGGTTAGTTCCTCCCCGAGTGTCCCGGGTCCTTTCAGGCTGCTCCCGGCGCTGGGCTCAGAGGGAGCGTCTGAGTGAGTCCGTGCCGGGCCCTTTAGAGGAGCTGCTGGGGCTCCCGCAGCCTCCGGGACCCTTAGAGACAGTCCCCGCTGGGTTCACAGCTGGAATTGTGGGGACGCCTCTTCCCAGCTCTGGAGCCTGGGCTGGGTGCCTGCTGTGGGGCCAGGACCCCTCCCTCCTCCGGGAAACCTCCGCTGCGGAGATGTCCCTCCTGGGTTTAAACTGGGACATTGGGTGTGGGCCCGCGGCTGGGTCTCCGCGATTCAGTCCCTATCCGCCTGTGTCTCTGCCCCTCCTATGGGTCTCGTTGCTTCCTCAGTTCCCGCGTTGTAGGGCTTCTGTTCAGCCAGATTTCAGGAGGTTCTGAGTATGGTGGTTCTGTGTTTTAGTTGTGATTTTGATGCGGTTGTGGGAGGCGGAAGGGTGCAGCGGTTACCTACGCCGCCATCTTGTTCAAGAATCCCTAATCATGGTCTTTCTGCTAACCAGTCCCCATTCAGGAGCTCACCCAGAGTCACCTCAGATCAAAAGGTGTTCCTGTCACCCAGGAAATTCCAAGGGGTTTAGGAGCTCAGTGTCAGATGTTCCCATCACCCAGGAAATTACAAAAGTCTTAGGAGCTCTGTGTCAGGAACCCAGGCCAAAGACTAAAGATCAGAACAAAAGAGTCTCCTAGCATCCCCCTTTACAAGGGTTTTTAAAGCTCTGTGTTCGGTATTGGGGGCAGGAGCCAATATATACATTTTTAATTATTTACAGTACTAAAAAATAAGAAAACTCAGTTTTAAAAATATATGTATATATTTTATTGATTTCAGAGAGAGGAAGGAGAGGGAGAGAGAGACAGAAACATCAATGACGAGAAATAGTCATGGATCTGCTGCCCCCTGCATGCTTTCCACTGGGGATTGAGCCCACAACCCAGGCATATGCCCTAACCAGAAATCATACCCAATCTCCTGGATCATAGCTCAATGCTCAACCACCGAGCCACACCAAAAAATTAAGAACGTTTCTAGGGATTCTCTTATATCTCTTAAAAGCACTGCCAGAATTTCCACTGTAATGTGTACTCTGTCATTCTGACAGGAAGCTAATGTCTGTGATACTTGGATTTTGAACAGCCATGGCTACACCTGTTGCTGGGGCCCCTTGGGGAGTGGATCTCACCTTGGGGAAGACCCAAGCAACTTGGTGGTGGGGAGGCCCAAGCTCAAGAAAGAAAATGTTTTTTGGAACATTTCAATTATTGTTCCTACTAATATATTGCAATGAGGTCTTCACTTCTGCAACTTCCTTCCACTCTCAACTCTGTAATCCTGTCCCGGCCCTAAACTCTGCCATACGGGTTTCACTGGGCTCGCAGTTAACTACCACGTGTCGACTTTCCTGACCAGATGCCAGCTTTTCTCTCATGGGATCCCTGCATAGTGCTGGACACTGTTGACCATCTTTTTTATGGGCTTTTTTTTTTGGGGGGGGGGCTTCTCTGATCTCTTTCTTCAAGTGTAGTTCCCCAAAAGTAACTGGGCCCCTATTAGTTTTTATTGCATGTGTTCTATTTTTAATGACATTGATAGCAACTGTATATTAATATTTTTCTCTTGTAGAAAATGCTGAGGATGTCTTTTCATAAGGAAATCCTTTCTTCTTTTTAAAAAAAAAATCCTCAGCAATTGGCTCACAGTCCCCCATGTTTCACGTGTGGTGGGGTAAGTTCTTCATTCAGGACAAAGGGGACTCTTGTAAACTAAAAGCAATGCCCAGCGCCGTCCGGCCGCCGTTAGGAAGTTTAGGGTTCTTTTCCTGTTTTGAATGTTCATTCCTGTTTTGAATGGTCGGTTAAGAGAACAGATTTATTGGTAGACTTTTGTTTTTGGATTTCAAGTAACTGGTGTTGGCTGACTGCTATAAGCATAATACAGAAGGGTACAAAGGAGCTAGTGATGCCTCTGAGAATCATAAGATTAAGACTTAAGTACATGAAGAGATAAAGTGTTGAGGTGAAGTTCAAAAAGGGCAGAGATCTCTGTGACCTCAAGTGAAGATTCTAGAACTTGAGCTGGGATGTGAAGGACATACTCTGGTGACATTTGAGCAGAGACTTTGCTCAAGGAGAGTGAGCCTGAAAGGTGTCTGGGGAAGAGTTGCCAAGGCAGAGGGAGCAGCAGGTACCAAGGTCCTGAGGCAGAATTGCTTGGATATTCCAGGAATAGCAAGGAGGTCAGCCTGGTAGGAGCAGGTGGACAAGTAGGAGGAGGCAGAAGCCAAGGTCAGAGGGGTGGGGACATGATGGCAGAACTCGTAGGGCCTTGGAGGTAAAAGTAGGGACCTGGGCATTTACTCCCCGTGAAGCACCTTTAGAAGCAAAGGTTTGCATTTTTTTAATTCAAATACCCTCAAATCAAATTGCCACAAGACTCGTGGTAACTAATTAAGGAGGCCAATTTTTATTTTGGATTATTTTTTGAACTTAGATGGATCATCTTGTAAAATTAGTTCAGTCTTGGGAAAGACTTGCCTAGTAATGTAGCAGGAACTCTAGTTGCTACACTTCTTAAACAGCTTGACCATTTCTCAGATTTCCATCTTTCCCATCTCTAAAACGTTCGCTGAAGTTTGGAGCAAAGCAGGGCAATACTCCTGTAAACCTGTGGCATATTATTGATTACAAATAGCAGAAAGCCTGTTCTCTTCGCTGGGAGATTTTATTCAACCAGTTATTGAGCAGTCTTTTCCTTTGTGTCTGCTGTATTCTAGAAATTGCGCTAGGTACTGGGAATAGGAAGTCATATAAAGGCTCTTTCCCCACAGATGGTAGCACCAAGGAAGGAGTTATCTTCAAGGGAGTCAGGGGGATGAATGGTTCCGATTCAACCATCAGCTCCAGGGGGAAGGACTCTGTCTTGTTCATGTGGCATGTCACACAGAATCTAGCAAGTAGTAGGTGCTTGGTAAACATTTACTGAGTGAATGAGTGAACGAACGAATGAATGAATGGTTGAGGAAATGGTCCAGCGGAGTCTGAAGGAAGAATAGATTTGTTTTGAAGACAGGTGCACTTTGCTGGGAAAGAGAACAGTGTGTGCAAAAGTTAGGGGGTTAGGAAAAGTGAGATTCTAAGTAGTAATTTTAGATTTCCATTTGAAGCAGTCTTCCAAGTCCACGCCGGAGACATAATTATTGATACATATGCTGCTTTCCGGTATATTTCTTATGAATTTGTGTGCATCTAGCAAATTCCTAAAACAGTGTTGGTATATGTTTATATATATTAGCCAGTTGAAATATGTACATTTTTAATACAAAAAACTTCTTTGTTGCCCAACTTCTTTTAAAAAGTATATTCATAAACAAGAACAACTCTGAAATTAGAACAGGCATTATTATCATGACAATACAAAGATTAATTCACCTGAGTAAACTTATGGTGGGGGGAGGAAATTACAGATTTCACTACACAGTAAAATGTACTGTTTTGTCTACTAGTTGTGCAGTTAAACCTTCATCAAGGTATAACAAGCCCTGGAAGTGGTTTCAATTGAGTAATAAAAGAAATGGAAAGAAATTCATTGAAAACCGGTTCACACCAGCTCCCCTGCCTGTACCGTTAACTGCTAAGATCACGTCACAAAACACTACATTGAGGAGAAAGGGCTTAGTGAACCCTGGAAATGGGTTTTGATCTATGCCAGAAAATCTGCCTTTTCACTGCTTGAGATTCTGTGGAAGAAAGCCACAGCCTTTCACTGACTGGTTTCTAAGGAAACCCCTTAGAGCACTGCTCCTGAAAACAATTCCGTGGTTAATGAGAAGTGGTTCCCAGGATGGTGGGAAAGTGTTGCTGGAAGAAAAGGCTTCCAGATTTGGCAGCTGGTCTGTAGAGAGTGTTTACCGTCTACAGCTACGTTCTTGAAATTTCTACATAGATCAGACATTTGTGGGTCCTATTTCACAGCCATTCTTGCTTGTAAATATATTTTTTAAAGAAGTTAGGGCAAGAGAAAAGTTTTTGTGCTGAAAATGTAGATACCCAATCTTGCAAGTATATCCAAACAAGTTGCCTCCCCGAATCTCTCTCTGCATTCCTCTAAATCTTCGATCTGTTTTGGAATTCTAACACCCTGGAATTCATATATTGTTATCATTGAATTATAGGTATATTAAATTAATTTGCATAAAAGATATTTAAATCCTAAAATACAGTAGTGTATTTATATGTTCTTTTAATGTTTTTAAAATGTATTCTGAAATGGCCCATAAGTCATATTTAATATATTTTACTCCTTTTAAGTTCTCCCTCAAAAGAAAGTAATTAATTGCAGTATTGTAACCATAATACTTTTATAATAATTTGAAACCAGGTTCCAAAATAATCAGACCTCTATTTTCTTAATAACCTTTAAGTAATGAGACCAAAATAAGAAATTCATGCATTAATTTCAAATCGATTTTCACCTCTGGCATGATTCAGAAATATGCATGAATATAAGACAAGAACCAAAAAAGTGATTGCCAGAAGTCCAGAGGTAACTATGTAGAGATATTTCTCACCTGGGAGCAGTTAAAATTTGTGCGTCTGTGCAGAAATGTAATAGTCACTGGAGAGCCTGGGGGCATTGCTTTGCCTGGCTGCCTCCAGGCCATCTGTCCTCCAGTCTGTTTCTGCCTCCAGCTTCTGCACAAGTCAGAGTTGCCAAGAGTCCTCTTGTTGTCCCCTCTCTCTCTCTCCTCATTTGACCCCCACTCCTTTCTCTTTTTCCTTTGGTCTTTGAAATTCCTGCACTGTGGACAGCTGCTTTCATTTGCAGCTCTGCTTTGGACAGGGGAAAAATCCTGCCAGTGAAAACAGAAAACTAAGAAGGCAAGAAGGGTTGCGAGTGCTCCCATGTGTCGCAGCTCCCTTCGGGTCTTTCCACCCACTGGCTGGGGGGCTGAGAAGGGATCTGCCGCTGGAGACTGGTGCCGAGTGATCAGAGATGATCAGGAGGCCTTTTTCCTCATCTCAGAATCAACAAGTGCAGCAGCTGTGTTGAAAGCAGACGGACGGTGTTATATTCGATGTTTACTCACCCACTCCGCCCTCTGGGGCCTCTGCTCTGCATTCGGTTTGGTCAGATCTATGCTATTGTGCGCATTGCCTGGTTGCAATAAAAATCTGTGTGCTATTTGGTTCTGACATTCGGATGCAGGGGATACGACCTTCTCTCCTCTCCCTAATTCTTTACAACACACGGAAACTCACAGGGCGGGACCTCTCTGTTTAACTCTCTGAGTGGTGTGATGGGTGAGCATGTGTCCAAGACTATCGCATGGGTATTACTAGTTCATGGGGAGAGTGGAGAGCATCTTCTCTAAGTCAGCTGTGTAGCCGGCAAGTTCTTTGTCGCTGCTGCTGCAGGGCCCACGTGCTTGAGTTCTGATGTTTAGGGAGAACTTGCTTGAGTGGCTGAGAAACAAAAGAGAAGCCATTCCTGTCTCTGTTGATAAGGTACTGGGAAGGCTGATTGACGGTGGTCTCTGAATGCGGTGCCCAGAAGAGAAATGTAGGTGCTGCCTCAGCATATTTCACTTGTTTCTGCTCCTTTCCCCACAGCACCCCCCACAACACCGCAGGATGGCTCCCCAGATAAGGCAGCAACATAACCGGGCGGCTGCAGGTCTCCCTTAGACTCCGAAAGGAACACTTGTCTCTACTTATGTAACCACTGTGCCGCTCACACTGACCGACATGTAGCCGAGTGAAGAAATCGCCCAGCTGAAATATTTCCTGCGTTTGACCGTATTTGAGAGCCACTTGTTGTTATTATCAGAACCTACCCTGTAAAGGGCAGGAACTGTACAAGGGCTATATAAACAGGTGCCCATGAGAAAAGGGAGTAACTGTATTTGCTGAGTCAAGATCTGTGTGAAGGAGAGGGTCCCATCTCCCTCTCTTGGAAAACCTTGAAAACAGTGACAGTCTCAATGTAGATCCAATTCAAAATACTCTGAGTGCCTGCGGTATGCCAGACTCTGCTGGTAGCTGTGGGTACTGAGGAGATAAGATACCCGCTCGCGGGGAAGCCACTGGCTGGACTTGCAGCAACCCTTCTTCTCCCCAGAATTTGCAGGGTTTTAGGTAGTTTCCCCAGATTTACATTTTATTGAACAGTGATGCCTTCTTTTGCTCAGCAGACTGCTATGGATGCCCTGTTTTGTGGCAGAGGCCAGGCCCTCGGACACAGTGGTGAGGAAGACAAGAGACTGTCCTCCAGAGGGTCCCAGTCTAGAGGAGAGAGACACAGAAGAGGAATTACAGTGCAAGTTCTATATAAACGAGCAAATTATATTCCTTCTGGAACAGTTCCTGAGATTGGTAGAACCTGGGAGATTAAAGCCCTCAAAAAATGTCACCCATCGCCATCATCATCGCCTTTACCTTTCGTTTTGGTGTCTCAGCTCAGTATTGAGCACAGGTCTTGCCCCCCTGTATTTGACCTCTGTCCACGTCTGACTAACAGAAGTCAGTGTGTTTTCTGGGGGAGGTGAAATTCCTGTGTGCTGGCCTACCTTGGTCACTTATGTCCTTGCACGGTTCCTGAAGGCCTCATCGTGTGGCGATAAACACACAAATGTGTTAAAAATCGTCTCTCAGCCGAGAGGAAGTGGAAGGCTTTGTATTCTACTTCCACATTCCCAGTTCAGCAGGTTTTCTGGGGGGTTTTTTTGAAAATGAGTACTGAATTGTATAATAAAACTTTTTTATTTAAGCAAGGTAGGATTTTGTGGGTTCCACTCTGGATGACTGATGCTATCGTGAATAGTCGGTTAACTTTTTAGGTCAGGGTTTCTTAACCTTAACAATATTGACATCTTGGCCAGATAATTCCTTGTTGTGGGCGTTTTCCTGCACATTGTAGGATATTTGGTGGCATCCCTGGTTTCTGCCCTTGATAACAGCACCTTCAAGCTGTAATAGCCAAACTGACTAACCGTTGCCAGATGTCCGCTAGGGAACCATACCAGCCCTAGTTGAGAACAAGTGCCCTTGGTCATTTGGTCATTGTTTTTGTGCCTGTGGGACAGTGCACACTGACCAGGGTGTGGCTCCTCCTTCCAGCAGGTGCAGGTCTTCAGGCAGCCATGCTTCTTTGTGTAGGCATTGCCACATTTGTCCAAGGGACTGGCAGAGCCATGATGAGTAACTTGGCCCTTGCCCTGAAGTAACTCATAGTCTAACAAGGAGTAAATTAAGTAGATTTTTCAGGTTTGTAAATGTGTCACGTGATTCTTAGTAACGTTTAGAAGCAGTGCCTTGAGCTCTTTAGCTACCTGTAATAAATACCCCAAATCTGGCATCATTCTGTGGTACCAAACACCTTCAGAGCAGTGGGTCCCCCCTCTAATTTTTTGTAAATTTTTCATTTAATATCCTTTGATCTTTGTGCATAGAATAAATTGAAATGTCTTGCTTTGTTTTATTACTGGAATATACTTATTTTTTTCTCCAAATGTTTTATAAACTAACACTTGTGTTGTGGATTTGGGGGTAATAACAGCACCTGTCCTAATACATAGAGTTCTCATTGTTTGGACAGCTGTCTACATTCTGGACACTGGTACATTCACACTCAATTTTAAAAGAATAATTGTGTGATGAAAAAGACCTGATAACTGTGTCATGAAGCTAAACTGAGTGTTCTGCTCACTACCAAGTATGTAAAAACCTTAACAAATAACAAGTAATCTCAAATCCTAGAACTAAGTATTATTATTCACTTAAAATAAGGATAGAGCAACATACAACATAGCACTTAATATTACATTTGATCTGATAAGATATTGGGACAATGTAGTTAAATACAGTTAAAATAGTTAAACAGTAATGAAATAATTACTCCCTGCTGGTGTAGCATCTCCCTGGCTTTATCTAGTCCTTTGTATATACCACAGTAATCCAACTCTTAATTCATGAAGCTCAATTCAGAATCTGAGTTTTATGGGTTTTTTATATGTGTTACTAGTAAAGAAACTTCAAGGATACATAGTTGTTTCTACTTTAAATATTTCTTTTATCACCGGCATCATTCTGTGATGCTTTTTTATGAAGATTTTTATTTTGCAGATCTAGTGTTGTCCTATGTACATATATACATCTACTGAGTGCTTACCAGATGCATTTAATCTAAGAACCTCATCCAGTGAGTTCCAGAACCTGAACCAACATTTTATCGAATAAAATGCTTAGAGTACATGCACAGCCATCACACAGTATTTTTATGAGGAAAACACAGCTCCAGTACATGGTACAGTTCGTAAATATTCACTGATGAAGACGTGGAGGGATTGATTAGCAGTGTTCTCTCTGCCGCCTTTAGCCCCTGCAGACCAGGTGGGGAAAGAGGACTCTTCCTCTCGTTAGTGGATCTCCTGTCAGCGGTGGATTCTCTCGACTTTGTTTCCTTTCTTTTCTTTCCCCCCAGACTGGCCCAGTCTCGGAATGGCGCTGTAATCTCCATCTCTCCATTCAGAGGAGTTTCTGTCCAGGAGGAGCGTTCCTGATCCCCTGCAGGTGAGTGAGGTGTGGAGGTCGCAGGTCCCGGCAGACCCTGGGCGCTGCTCTCGTTGGGGCGTCGGCACAAAAGCAGGATGAAGGGCGCGCAGGAGCCAGGAACCAGCTCCTTCTCACCTTGTTCCTCCCAGTTCACTGGGTTCTGAGTGTCCTTTGTGGTCCAACTTGCAGGTGACTTTGAGGAGGACAGTGGCCCTGGCCACCCTAGGAATCAGTTAGTTCCCTGGCTGTGGCGGGAAAACCCCCAGTGAACTTTTAAGCATTGAACAGTGGGTCTAACGATTTGAAATTCCTTTCCTGTTCCATCAGAATCTTCTGCCTGTGCCGTTCTGAAGCCGGCGTTAGATTACAGCCGACTTCTGTTACTGTGCCAGCCATGAACTTGGCACCTTCGGGAGGTGGTTCTGGGTTTAAACATGGGAGAAGGGCAGGGGAGAGTAAGTGGACAAAATAGGTACATTTAACAAAAGGGACCTTCAATTTGATCCTGTGTTGTTGCTGACGGTTTTTGACTCTTTGTGGTCCAGGTATCATGAGACAGGATACAGAGGGGCGCTGGGTGGTGTCAAGAGGGTGCGCAGGAAGTGGGAGACAGCCTCCTCCCTCCCACTGTGGTGGTGCCTTGTCTTGCTTTAAAAAGCAATTACAAAAGTACATGGAGCACTGATGTGTTCAGGGTCAATAGCGACGACAACACTTCGGCTTCTTGGGAGATGAGTGACGTCCTCACCTTTCTTTCCCAGGGACTGCTCTCCCCACCATACTCTGTCTTTTATTTTTTTCTCAGATGCTCTGATTTCATGTCACTGGGTCAAGCTGAGTCTATTGGAAATTTATGTGTCCTCTGTAATTTAGGTTTTAAACAACATATGAATTACCCTGTTATTAAAAAAAAATGCAGCCAGCTTCCTTAAATGGGAGACTGGCATCCTTAACATTCTTCTGTAGAAACTGTGTTGAAAGACGAGATAAACCCAAGTAACTCCAGTGTGTGGAGCTCCTTGAAAATGTGAGGACCTTGTTGACGGGTTAAAAAAGTAAAAGCGGTTCTGCTCTAAATGTCCTTGCTGGAGCCCATTGTGCACAGAGGAGCCGCCGCCCGTTTGTGAGGCCTCTGAATGAACTCCATTCATTCTGGACTTGGAACTGTCTTTCCAGCCACAGGGAGAAACAATGCTTATAACCTAGTTTCTTTGGTGCCAATATCAGCAGAGCAGAAGCCAAGGGGCCATTATGAAAACTGGTAACTTCTCAGTGATTATATAACTCTGTATTCATTGATCATATTTGTGTATCTAAATAACCACTTTTTGAAACGAATATAAAGTGGTTTGGCAATGCAGTAATATCACATTTCATGCATTGCACAACATTTTTAAAATGGAGCACTCCTAAGTAATTTGTTTATTACGGCTACCAAAGTTTATAAAAACACACTAACATGCGCCCTGAGGGTTTAAGAAGAAAGCCTTTGTGTGTTTAATTACTGTAATTTAAAATCTGATGAGAATTCAAAATTACAATTTTGGTAGGTAGAACCTTTCCTCAGTTTCCATTTCTACCTGTAGGAGTCACTGTAGGGTGTGTGTACCTCTGGAGATTGTAGTGGTGGGGTGTGGTGCGTATTAATGCCATTTCCAAGTGGTATCTAGAATGAACTTTCTTAATTGTAGATCTGATCCAAGCATGTCACTCCTTGCTCAAAACCCTTCATTGACTTCCCATTGCTCTTCCAGGAAAGGCCCATGGCCCATGTGACTTACAAAGTCCTCTTCTGGCGTCTGGTAGCTGCCTACCTGTCTTTTCAGTCTCATCTCCTAGCATCCTTCACTGCCTGAACTTTCTTCAGTTGGCTTGGCTCTTTCATCCCACATAATGTTGTTCCTGCCTGGAAGTCTCTCCCTTCCCACCCTGTTTCCCTCTTTAATCTGACCAACCCTTTCTTACTCTTGAAGTCTTAACCTTAAGGTTACTTTTTCAGGAAGATTTTAGTTGTATTAACTGACTAATTAACTAATCATTTAATAACTTAATGGTCTCTGAGTTTGAGTTAATATTGCAGTTAGCATCACTCACCAAATACATGATAACATAAAGCCAAATACTGGCAAGTGGTATTTTTCAGTAATACGTTAGCAGGGTCTCCCAGAATGCAATCTGGGCACATGGTTTTTCATCGCACTGGGGAAAGTGTGAAGATGGGACCACGGAAGGGAGGTGTGGTGATTCCTGTTCCACTGACCATTAACTAGATGGGTGTGTTAAACATTCTTTTAAGACTCAGTCCATCCTTCACACTTTTAAAACCCAGTGACATCATCTCACTGTTCCAAACCTCAAAAGCAAAGTGTAGAAAGTTCTCCACAATCTGATTTCAGACTGTCTTTTAGCAGCTTATCCCCATTTGTTCAACATGGATAGACCTGGAGGGTATGGTGCTAAGTGAAATAAGTCAGACAGAGAAAGACAGACAGATACCATATGGTTTTGCTTATATGTGGAATCTGAAAACAAACAAACAAGACATATTTCTTAGCCCTTTCTCTTTCTCCCCATTCAAGGACAGTTTCTAAACTAAAATAATTATGTGAGTTAAATGACTGGCAGAGACTGCTCCTTACCCCCCAGCAGTTGCTCCCACGGTGGCAGGGTCTAGATTGACAACCATGCTCGGTGCACTTTCTTCCCAGCCTGCAGCCAGGCATGGCCAACAGCATGCAAGTGGGAGTGTCTTGTGGTGGTTGTCATGAACATTCCTCACCCTTGGCCTCTGGCTTTCCCCAGTCTGCTCCCCTGGCATGGGATGCTGCCATCTTGATCTGTGGGGGTGAAGCGTGGCAGGACTGACATCAAGATCAATGATCCTGGGTTCCTGGCAGCCTGGTCACTGTGCCAGCCACGAACCACTCCCCATACATTTCTATGAAACAAGAATAACCCTCCACCTGTCATTTGCTGCTAATACAGATATAGAATCTGAAGTTTCTAAGAAAGTCACTCTAAGCTTATTACTCATCACAAATAACTAGCCACTACCAACAGCATATTACTTCGTATTAATAGATGAAGGAAATAAGGGCCAGAGAAGTTTCCATTCAGATTCTGAGTCCAATGCCCATCATGAGACTGCATTTACATGCTGACAATACAATAGAGTCAACCATCGCCTGCTTTTGTAATTAGTCCTCTCTAGTTCCTCACAACCACTCTTCTTGTAGGTTCATAAACGAGGCCCTGACGGTGTCATCTGCACAGGTATCAAAACCAGACAGTGGACCAGTTTCCTGCGTTCGTTCTCTATGCCTTGTATCATGTTGCTCACCAGTCTTTTAAAATCTCATCATAAAGCATATTATTTTACGTCTTATTAACCAGGTTTGATAAGTAATTTTTCCATCTCCATTGTAGACCACAGGATGTTCTTTCACATCCACATTTGTGCAATTGAGAGATGAGCATGAGCATCAGACTTGGCTGTTTATTAAACAAGTGATGCTCCTGTCTCCCTCAGGCAGGGAGACACTGGAGGAAAGAGCAGACAGAGAATGCCTGACTGGAAACATTCCTGGGTTCAAGGGAGCAGTGCTATTAGTTGTTGCCTACACTCTTGATCTAGCTAGAAGTTAGTGAGGTATCCTTTCCAGTCCTCAAACGTCAAGCAGTCCATTCATTGCTGGAACACATGAATCTGACTGAAAACTCCACATGTAGAAAAACACTCAGTTGCTGATTTGAGTCCCAGCTAGTTCACGTTGAAATTTTTAGTGTGCACTTTGCATTTGGGTTCATGGCCCAGTGCACCCAAATTTCATTCTTACTGAGTTTCCCAGGGACCCAAATGCGGACAACCTCAATAGACAGTTTTCTTCCACTTCCTATCTGCTTGTTTAGGCTACTCCTCCACAGTGCCTTAGCTGTTAGAAGGATAATTTATGTGTAAGGATGTACTGACCTTGACCTTTTCTCTAACTCACTTTAAAAAGAAGCCATTGGGGGATGGAGGGAGGTGTGTGTCTGTTTTTAATTTGCCTGCTTATTGGGTATTTTGTTTCTGCTTGTGCAGAATAGAGGCCGAATGTTGATAACTGAAAGTTTGAATTTCTTCCAGGCCATTTATTTTGGGTAAGTTCTCAGTGTGTTGGCACTAATATCCACCGACCACCCTGTCGTACCCTCTCCTTCCCACAATATGACGTACACCCACTCTCCCGACCCCAGCCCCCAATGCAGTGGGAAGGGTGGGAGTTCTCTTAAGAATCTCTGTAAATTTAAGTATTTATAGAGGGTTTTTGGGTAAGCACATAGCCCAGGGAGCTTCTTAAGGATCATAAAATTAGCTGTTCTACTGTTTTTTAGAGGAAATAGTTTTAAACCACTTCCTTGCAGTTCCATTAAAGTTTCTAACTTGAACTTTCCTTAACAGTCGATTCTCACGCAGCTTCCTTTTCCCCTTCTACAGCGTGAAGTATTTTATGTAAATGGCTTTCCCTGGTATAAACATTTGGTTTTAAGGAATTGTGGTCCCTCCTCTTTTTCTACATCCCACTGTTCACTTGAGGGTCCACATTTTTGGTGTCTGGCTTTCACGGTCCCATGCCATGGCAGCCCAGTGTGGTGAAGCTTTGAAATGAGAGTCAGAAGTCCTGGATGTTACTACAGAACCTTTGACCCATCAATGACCATCTTATCAGTAAAGTTATAAGTGATAGCCAGCAATCAGCTGATCTGTACATTTGCTTGGGCTTGTCTAACTGGAGTCAGAGAAGCAGTAATAAATTACTAGTAATTAATGCCTACAAGAATCGCAAAGAACGGAATTCTCATCATTCATTTGGCTTGGACTGAGGGAAAGAAAGAACAGTTTCTTCAACCATTACCACATGAGTAGCTTAAGAAGACTAGCACCCTTCCTGCTGAATAATGTAAGATATCCTTTCAAAATCTTCTTCCATGATTATAGTGATCTTTTCAGAACTCCTAAGGAAGTAAGTTAAATGATATATTTATTGCCTTTGTTAAAAACAAATGTAAAGCACCCTCTTTTATGACTCCTCGATTCATTTACTCTCTTGCAGGCCCAGTTTTGGTTCCACGTTAGGCATAAAAATCCTGGCAATTATTTCACATCCCAACAGTTTCTACCTTCTCATAATAGTGCTTTAGAGCCGATTATGGTTTTTCTTAGTATATTATGTACATTGTACTAGATTAATTCATATAGATTTATCCTCACTTTCCTTTCCATTTTTTTTGAAAATTCAGAAGCATGTAAAAACATGTCCAATTATATATGTAAATAAGTATGTGCATAGGGAACGTCCATATGTCCACTACTCAGGTCAGGACAAAGGACACTGCTGTGCATCAGAGACCCTGACAATTAGCACTCCTTTCTGAGTGGCCACATGGTTTTACAGCTACACCTTCACTCATTTAGCCATTTGCTTATCAATAGATGTTTAAATTGTTCCTAAATTTTTGCTGTTACTGACAATACTGTAATGCCCATCCTCTATTTTATTTTTATATTCTCATGTAACTGTGTCTATAGGATGGATCACTAGAAGGGGGATTACTAGGTAATAAGATATGTACTTTTCTCATTTTAATAAGGAAAACTACACCACTCTCCAAAAGTTTGTTCAGATTTATACTTCCACTGACAATTTAACAGAGAGCTCATTTCTCCACACCCCACATCTATCCAACAGTTGTTGCTATCAACCTTTTCAATTTTTCTAACTTAGGTGTTTTAGTTGGTGGAGTTTAGAATTCTTTCATATGTTTGTTATGTATTTGCACTTCTTTGGTGAATTACCCGTTTATACCACAAACTCATACCATACTGATTAGTTCATGTTTCCTTACTAATTTTTAGTAATTCTTTACAAGAAAGACATATAAATCCTTTGTCTGTTCTGTGAATCACAAGGATTTTCTTTTGGTTGTGACTTGAAAGTTTTTTATGCATTATGAAATGCATGAAGACATGGATGCTTTGAGGCTCAAGAATAAATATGTAATAAACCATTTTTCACACTTCCACTTTCTCACAGTATTTTAACCCCTCACAACAAAGATTATTTAAAGAACTAGGATTAATGAACCTGAAATTGAATTTTTCATTTTGGTTCCCATTCCTCGATATGCACCTGCACTTGAGGTCATTTGCCTTTCTTTTCATTCTCACAGGCAGGGTGTTAAATGCTACGAACCCTGTGGTCCTTGGAGACCATTGTAGAGCTGTGTGTCTAGGTTTCTAAAGAGGCAACTTATTACTCTGTCAAATAAGTCACTATATAGAAGCTACATATGCCTCAGTAAAGAGGCAGTTATATTAGTTTAGAGTTAAGGGTCAAGACTTCAAATTATCATTCTTAAAGGTTCTCATATATACCCCTCTAACAAATCTCTTGGTATTTTAAGTTTCTAGAATTTTTTTGTTAAGAAAGAACCTTTGGATGTGATAGAAAGTTGATAAAGACCTTAGAAAAACTGACAATTTATTAAAAAATAACTTGAACGCTCTATATATTGCTAATATAAATGAATAATTGTTTCTCTTAGAGAGGAAACTATGCTTGACTGTATTCTTAGCTTCCCCTTCAAAAAAAAACAAAAACCAGAAAAGGGCACATATAGATGTTTGCAAAAAGTATTGAATTACAACCATGGACAATTTCTTTTCCTTTTAAATTTTTGGGTTATGTATAGAGGCAGGGAATGTTATCTTATTGGTAGCCTGTAGTTAGAACAGACATTCTGTCATTTGAATTTTTTTTATATGTTTTTATTGATTTCAGAGAGAGGAAGGGGGAGAGAGAGAGAGATAGAAACATCAACGATGAGAGTCATTGATCGGCTGCCTCCTGCATGATCCTTACTGGGGATCGAGCCTGAAACCTGGGCATGTGCCCTGACTAGGAATCAGCTATGATCTCCTGGTTCATAGGTTGAGGCTCAACCACTGAGCCAATACTGGCCAGGTTCATTTGAATTTTTAAATTTAAAATTTTCTAATTTGATTAAAATTTTTTTTATCTGTAACTTGATTTGGGGTGGTAAACACGCAATACAATATATGGGTGATGTATTATAGAATTGCACACCTGAAACCTACATAATTTTATTAACCAATGTCACCCCAACAAATTCAATAAAATAAAGTAAAATTTTATCTATAGAAAAGAAAGACTAACATACTTTGAGAAACAGGAAAATCTCATCTATAATTTTTTTAAAACTATCTGTGCTTCATGGTAACTTCTTTTTAAATGTTCTAACATATTTCATGTGTCTTTAATATGTTCAATATGCTAGAAAAGAAATGTTCTCTCTGGTTTTCCTTCCTCTGTTCATTGTTTCTGTTTGTTGTTTAGTTCATATGCATGAAATAACTAAACATTGGCAAGAGTTTTTACTGGGCTCAGCTTTCTGTAAGCCAAAAGAGTTTGAAAGAAAAGATGGGCATTCTTTAGCTTCCAAAATGTTGACTCTGGATTCAGCAGCTACCAAGTAATAATAGACTACCCACTGACCGCAAGGTCAGAATCATGGAATGATTATAGCATCACGATTATCTGAAGGAAAAACCACATGGCATCGTCTGGTGCCCAGTCTGAATTGGATTGTGTTCTGTGACCTACTTTCCTGCCATGGGTTTGGTCTCTATGGATAGGGCATGTACCAGTATGCTCTGGAGACTATTAATTATTATTTAAAATCAGAAGGGTTTTTTTATTGTTGATACTATTTTAGATGTCCCCCATCTCACCTCCCTTAGCCCCTCTCAACCCAGCCCGCAGCACCCCTCCCCTGGCCTTCACCACTCTGTTGTCTCTGCTGATGGGCTGTATGTAGGTTCTTTGGCTACTCTCTTCACGTTCTTTTATCCATACCCCCCCCATTCCCATCCCCTTTGACCTCTGTCAGACTGTGCCCTGTATCCATGCCTCTGGTTCTATAAAATTAGAAGGTTTTAAAGAAGTTATATATGAGTGATTCTCACCTTCCCGGCAATACTATTAATGTAGTTAATTTTTCAATGACTATGTGATGTAAAGAAAAGTATAGTGTACAGAAACAAGGACAGGCAATATTACTGGAAGCCTTGATGGAGGTAAATATTAGAAACTTCCCTGATACTTATACTGGTTCTATAGGTCATGTTATTTTGTGTGTGTGTGTGTATATATGTATATGTGTATAATTTTGTTCATATATATTTTAAATAACAATTCATATGCACAAAGTTCATCCTTAACATGTACAATTCTGTGGTTTTTAGTATATTCACAGAGTTGCACAATCATGACCAATATTTAATTTCAGAACATTTTTGTTAACCCAGAAAAGAAACCCTGGGCCATTGGCAATCACTCCCCAAAGTTGGTTCTCTGGGATATGCCTTTGACTAGCCTGACCAAGAAAAAAGGAGAGAAGACAAATGAACAAGTGCAGATTTAAAGAGATAATAATAGAATATCATTATTATTATTATGGACAATTTTGCTAATAAACTTGAAAGTTTAGATGGATGGGCAAATTCCTAGGAAAACATCATTTATGAAAAGTTAGGAAAGAGAAAAGCAGAAAAATATGAATAGTTTTATAACTAATACAGGAAATGAATCCATATTCAAAATCCCTTTCACAAAGAAAAGTGCAGGTCGAAATGAATTCCCCAGGGAACCCTAGCAAGGATTTAAGGAAGAGATGAATCTATTCTGACACAGATTGTTTCAGAGAGTACAAAGTGAGTCATTTGTCCCATAAGGCCAGCATAAACTTGTCATCAAAATTCAAGGATGTTATGAGAAATGAAAATTATGAGAAAGAAAGGAAAGTTGTGGGAGGAAACATGATTATCTCAGTAGATGCAGAAAAGCATGTGATAAAATTTAACATCCTTTTATTGTAAAAAGAAATCTTAGCTAACTAGGAATAAAGAGGAAGTTCATTAATCTGATAAGTCTCTACAAAGAAACAGTCATCAATCAGCAGTTATACTTGATGGAGATACAGTAAAAGCTTTATCTTTGAGATCTGGGCTAAGGCAGGGATGAGTTCCATCACCCCTTATAGTTAACCTTGTTCTCAGTGTAGTAGGCAAAATCTGTGTATGTGTGTGTGTGTGTGTGTGTATCTGTATACACAAACAGATTGGAGGGAAATTAACAAAATTGCCATTGTTTGTAAATAATGATTATGTTGAGTAGAATTTCAAAAGCGTTTAGGTAAATTATTGGACATAACAAGACTACTGAATAGATGATCAGTAATAGGCAACCAACTACCAACCTGAAATCTCTACTTTGGCACCTAGAGTCATCTCAGACTTAACCCAGCCCTGGCCAGTTTGGCTCAGTGGTTAGAGTGTTGGCCTGCAGACTGAAGGGTCCCAGGTTCAATTCCCAATCAAGGGCATGTACCTCGGTTGCAAGTTCAATCCCCAGCCCTGGTTGAGGTGTGTGTGGGAGGCAACCAATTGATGTGTCTCTCTCACACCAGTGCTTCTCTATCTCTGTCTCTGTCTCTCCCCCTCCGCTCCACTCTCTCTAAAAAAGATCAATGGGAAAAATATCCTCTGGTGAGGATTTTAAAAAGTCAAACTTAACCCAAAATTTGATCCGCGCCCCCCCCCCCCCCGTGAAACCCAGTTCCCCCATTTGTCAGGGGCAACACCATTTACCTAGTTAACCCAGCTGGAATAAAAGGGTAGGACTGCTTCCTGGCCCATGCAGGTGGCCAGCCAGGGACAGGGCTTTGCGAGCTTGGCCTGCAATAGATTTCATCTCCTGTGTGCTCTGATCCTCAGGGCATCCATGTGGGGACATCCCTCACAACTGTGTATGGCAGCCACCTTGGTTATTCTCAGTCAGTTAACTCACAAATACTCTATCCAAGCCTACCTCCAAATACATCTTGAAGCCACTGTCTTCTCTTCTTCTCACCTCAGCTGAGCCGCCCTCACTCCCACCCTGACTGCTGCACAGCAGCCCCTGGCTGGCCTCTGCTTCTCCTCTTGCTCCCTCCAGCCTGTTCTCTACATATCTCCGGCGGCATCAGTCTCCTCTCACTTCGGTCCTTCAATGGCTTCACTTCACTAAGAAAAAAATAAAATAAAATGCAAGCTTTTTGCTCTGAACCTGGGCCCTGTGTGATCTGAGTGTGTCCACATTCCCAGCCTCATCTTGTGCAGCTCGGCCTCTTTGCCCACTCTGGGCAGCCGCACTGATCTTGTTTCAAGTTAATTATTGTGCCAGTGTCTTTCTTGCCATTCCAGGTGACCCCACCCCTGCCTGAGCCTTTGATCACGGGGCCATTCCTCAGTGTTGGCCTTCGTGGTCCACATTGTTTTGGGGTCAGGCCTGAATATAGAGAGTGATATTTTTAGGCAATGCCAATGAAGATCAGCCTGGTTTCAAAAAAAACAAAGAAAAGTCATGGGAGGCAGTCCAGAGTACACTCCTGACAGTTTTATCTGGAAACATCTCTTATTTTAAAACCACTTTTCATAGCCTTGTGTACACGTACCACGTGTGTGCACACAGGCATGAGCTCTTCCATTTGTTCCTTTGGGCACTTGTTCTGCTCGATCACTATGCTGGGCTCTGGGATGAAAAGATTTTAGGACAAAGACATTCTCCCTGCTCCTCAGACTGCCCATAAGCTGGGGAAGAGAGCTGGTTCTATGAGTGGTAATTGTAAAATAATAATATAAACGTGTCCATAGGGATCTGCACAGGCCCAGCAGTGACAGGAGAGAGGGTGTGCAGTCTTATAAGTGACATCTAGTGCCTGGCAAAACCCCCACATGTAGACCATTTCGTGCAAGGTTTTCCATAACCTGCCCCACTCTATAGCTTTTCCAGGCTTATTTCTTTAGATAAGTTACACACTCTACACTCCAACCATGTGTGAGACTCTATCAGGAAGTTTAGGCAGTCTTTACTTTAGGGGGACATTTTCTTATAGTTAAATGCACAGCAGAAGAGCTATGGCAACCACTTGTACTTTCTGTGAAGTTTTGTAATTCCAGATTGTGAGGTAAGATCAATCTATTTTAGGGAGGAAACTTAATAGGATAATGTTGTGGTAAATATAGTTAACTGTCCACCAGCACTGTGTGTAACCCCAAATGGTAAATAACCTAAATTTTGCTCCACAGATAATCTTAAAACCATGTCTAGTTAGATTTAGAATGAGCTCTTTGCCTTCCTGTTGTACCATCTCCCCTCGGCCGTATACCCTACAGGTTTTCCTTTTATTATTTTTTTAGGCTGTCAACATTTAAAATGTAAAGTTAACATGCATTTTGTGACCACAGGTCAGTGTTGAGAACTTTTCTGATGGATGACAAGGAAGGAAACCTCAAGGGACTAGAACTTGCCTTGCAGAACCCCAAACAAATGGCCAGATGTGTGTTTAAGTGGCTGTTTCCAGTGTCCTCATGTGTAGTCAGTCAAGAGGTGAACAACTTACAGAAAAATAGTTCCACTCCTGCCCCAGAGAAGTCAGAGATGCAAGCACTGGCACTGTTTACTAGACACTTCAGCACTCGCCTTTGGGTGGAGTAACACCAACGGATCTGGTTGTGGTTTTACTCTAACTGTATCACTAAAATTTGATCCAGGGTAGAAGACTGCCTTTCAAAACAACCCGGAGCTACTCTAGCCGTCTGGGCCAGTGGCTTACGTCTCATCACAGACAGCCTGCCCAGCCACTCTTTCCGGTTCCTGTTTTTGTCTGAAAAATGGCAAAATTGGAATTAGAAATTAGTCTAAAGCCCCCCCCCCCAACAATGTGATTCTTTGTAATCAGATGTAAACAAAAGCATACTTGGTTTTGACATCAAATATGCAAGTGCAGGCAGTATTCATTCCTGTTTAAAGGGAATTTAAATGCATCTCATGAGATAACAGGGGTCCTGCCTCCCCCTTTTGTGTTCACAAAACACAGCCCTGCTGTCTGGCCTCCAATGACAGGCACACTGCAGCGTCCCTGGGCCTGGAACTCTCGCTGCTGACTGACTGCCCTCCTGTCTCCACACCCTCATCTCAATCTCACGCCTCCCCAGGCGCAGTCTGACCCCGCTCTGAGACACTGCTCTGTCAAAGCTTGACAGCCTCCTCGCAGCTCTACTCAGATTCATTTTGACTTTAAGACCCCATAGCCTTTTACCTATTACAGAGTGAAGATTCGCCACTGAGGCTGATGGTCAGGAGCTCGCCTTTTATACCTTACTCCACACTCCTTCCCCCACTACTTCCAGGTCCTGCCCACTCATCGAAGATCCACTCAGGTGCCATCTCCCTGAGGTCTCCCAGGACCCTCCCAGGATGATTAGCCACTTCTTTCCTTGTGATATTAATAGACATCCTTCTCTGGGTTATAATTACTATTCCCACCTGTCTCCATTGTTACAGTGGGACAGCACCAGGATTTGGAAGGTTTTTTCTTTTTTTGGCTTCACGAAATCAATACTAAGAGAAAGACAGTGGGCTTTCTAATTGGAAGCTTATTTCTTATTCCATCTGAAAACTAGTCATTGTTCCCATTTGCACAGTTCTCAGTTACATTTCTATCTATGAGCTTTACAGAATCAAATGCCATGATGGTAAAAGTTATATTTTATAAAGAGCATAATTATTAAAGCAGCATATTTTATATGAAATGATTCTTTTACATAATGAATAAGATTGTTTTATAAAATAACTTCACACTAAAATTAACGAATCCTCCAGAAATGATGTTATTACCTAGAGCCACAGAGAAGTTATGAAGTGGCAAACCTTCATTGACCAGGAGTAATCATTGCAGTGTGGTCGTCTCAAATGCAAAGCAGTATGACAACAAAGAGTGCCACACTAAAGGGAAAAGATGTTTTAATCACGTCTGTGCATGTTTTGCGTGTGACCTGCTGAGCCCAGGGACCCAGTACCAAGTGATAACAGACCTCTCGTTTATGTGAATGTTCAGCAGGTCAGCAGTGACAGAGCTTGGGTTAGCCTTTGCGGAGGAATGCGGGGTGCAAGTATGTCACCTTCTCCTGTGCACACAGGGCCAGACCACTCTCTCTCTTTTCCAGTTGAGAGCCCTTTGCTAATGCAAAAGTGACTTTATGTCACTTTTAGGTCTTTATTTGATGTGCTGGTCTGGAGGACAGATGACTTACCAGATAGAGTTGCTGTGAAGCTCAAGGTAGAGACATGAAGAGCTATGGCAGGATCCTAGGATAGAGACGAGCTTTCTGTGCTTGTTGCAGTTAAAATGAAGTATCACTCATCTGGATACACTAAATTCCTTATCATTAGAAATCAAGTTTTCTCTCCAGATCTATATATTATTGAAGTTTCCTTCTATTTCTGTTTTACTGAGAGGTAGTTCGGTCCTTGAAGGGAAAAGAGCATGGACTTTCAGGTCCGCTTATCCTCAGCTTTGACTTTGGCTCTGCCACCTACTAACACTGTGGTTTTGGGCAAGGGACTTATGTTCCTCAGCAAGATAGTCTTACAGGATTGCTGTGAGGGTTAAATTAGATGGGATATGTGAAGTGTGTAGTGCAACACTTGGCACATGGGTGATAGGTCGTCACTAAGGGGCAGTCACTGACATCATCGCCATCATTGCTGGACTGTGTTCCTTAGGCTTCATCTTTCTGTTACTATCAACAGGGGAATGGAGGAACCTAGGTTTATAATCTGAATGTTTATGTCTGGCTTCCCCTGTGTGATCAACCTTTTAGTGCTTTGTGATTTGTTACTCTATCGAGCACCTGCCTATATCAGATTATCATTCCCAAGGTCACTTTAGTTATCTTATAAGTTATCAATGTAGTTAAAATATTGTTTTATCAAAGGGAAAGATGATGTTCACCGCCACGAGGATTTAAACCAGCGGTTCCAAACAAATGCGATAAATCACTTCCTTGCATGGTTAACCGTGTAGATGTTAAGCTGAAGATTACGACTTATGTTTTATTCTGTTCTGCAGGCTTGCTTTGATGATTCATCTACAGTCAGAGGATTAGCTCAACTTCATACCTCTATCAGCAATTATAGAACTAGTAGCATTACTGAGAAAAAAACAACAACCCAGGAGTTTAGAAAGCCAGAGGTCATCTAAGAAGGTTCAGAAAAGAGAAAGGCAAGTTGTTTATGAGCTGCTATGGATTTTCTAGAAGGAAATCAGAAGACAGGTTTGGATTCCTGTCCTCTGGGGAGCAGTTACGATCTGGGGGAAGCTCTCTTCTCCAACCAGAAGGTGAGGGCACGTGTACTGGCTCCTCTACTTCAGACGAGTGTTAGCAGAAGGAATCAGATGATATATGGAAACCTGTAATCCTGTCACTGCAGAAAGCTAGGAATGCTTACCGCGTTAACGCTCCTTTTCATTACAGGGAACCCACATACAGTGCTGCTAGCAGGTAGATGGATATCTGGGCCCTGCCGCATTACAGATATCAAAGTTCATAAAGCAAGGACTCTGGTGAAAGGGCAATTATTACATAGTGCCCTTTAACATACACCCTAATGCTAGAGACTAAAGTGTGGGACATCATCTTGACCATCACTTATTTCTACATAACAAAATATTCTAAGGGCAATGACATTTTCTAATTTTTCTTTCTCACTAAACGTTTTCAAATACCCTCAGTTATTAGCAAACATAGCCTAAAACACCGCTTTCTTAAAATTATACACATTTTCTAGCAAAAACTATTGTGAGTTCTTAGGATAAAGAGCAGTGCCTATTGCTTCTTAAATGGTTTCAGAGAAATAAACTCATGGAAGCCCCTTGATTGTCTTTTCAGATGACTTGCATCCTGCCTGAAGCAGAATTACTGACAAACTAAAGTAGGAGCTTCAAGGAAACTGAACTTAAAAGAATTTTACATTTTTTAAAAAAAAAGTAGTTCTAAACACATCTGGTGATAGGTCATAATAGAACAGCCCCCCCCCACCCGAGGTGCTGTGGTAAGGCACAATAATTTTTTCAAGAGCTGTTAAACAGAAAGTTGTGGCTCATGATGGTGGTCAGTGTGTGAGGAATCAGAAATATTAGATTTTCAGTAAGTCAAATCTGAACACTGGAGAGTCCAAGCATTTCTCTCTACACAGAAACTCAGTTTGTAGGATTTGACAGCTGCGTGAGAAAAAGAATCTACATAGGACCACTTTAGAGAAATTGTGAATCTGTATATGATACGTTGGCAGAAGGAGTGGGGAGCTTAAACTGAATACTGTTTGGTCCCCTTTGGTGCTGTTTCCCTTAGAATGAGATAATGCAGGGACCGTCATTATCAAGGAGGTCCAGAGCTATCTTCCTGCAGAGCAAAGCAGCCCGAATGTTAAATATTTCATTCACTCTCCACACTGCAGCCAGCATGATGTCCCAAAGCTCATATCCAATTCTGTTACCTCTGCTGCTTGAGGCCCTGCAGTGATTCTCTTGTGTTGCTCTCAAGATAAAGTTCCTGGTGACCATTTGTTGAGTGAATTATCTCGAGTTTTCAGAATAACGCTAGGCCAGACATTACTCCAGCTTCTAGGTAAGGGCACGAAGAAGGCTCGGGAGCAGCTCGCGTGGCCAGTCGGTTCCGGGACTGTCGGCTCTATGTCACACTGCCCGTCCTTTCTCTCGGGAGGTAGTGTTTTCACGCAGTCAGCGAGGGAAGACTGCTGGCTGCATTGTAGGTTTCTGCCAGCCAAACCCAAGTCAGCAATCTCTGGCTCCCCAGCGCCATAGCAGTTGCTTACAGAACTATTTCGCACTGCAGGGAAAGTGTGATCAGCCAGAAACTTCCACTAGGCAGGTTTTAGGCACAGTAGCCGTGTTACACAGTGCAGGGGTAGAGGTGATACAGATTCTGAGGGCAGTTTTACTCAGTGAGCCTGCTATCTGTATGTCTTCTGCAGCCTTCTATGGTTGTCATGTTCTGCCTACTCAGGGAAGATGCTCAGAGCAAACGTGGGTCTTTTGGCCAGGCTTTCCACGACATGGGTCAGAACAAAGAGATTTTCTTGTTTCCATTACACTAGAAAATTCATTTAACCAGAACCACTTATTTCCCAAATGTACTGGTAAGAAATATATACGATTCTACTTTTAAAGTTTCTACCAAAACTTAACAGATATTCCTATTTCTACTTGTTTTCAACTGTGACTTTAGCTGTATTGAGAAAGGAGAGTGGCGTAGCTCATTGAAATGAAGGTTTTGGATTGGTTCACGTTTCCGCATCAGTCACTCAGTCTGCTTAACGTTTCAGGTTCCCCCTTGGTCATCTTTTCCCTGACTCTCCCTGGATTTGTACCTAACACATGGTAACTTAAACCAGAGTTAACCAAGGATCACATTTGTCATATCAGAACAAAAGTAAAGTATCTTGACTCTCTGGGCAAAACATGCAATACGTAATTCTTGAGTAGTCAGGAAAAAGACGTCACTCACATTGCATATACCACATCCCATATTGCAAGGTCTTTAAAAAATTACACTTCTTATATTGTCTTCAATATTTTAATACATACAGCTCCAATATGAAGAATTTAAAGGTGCAGGACTTATGGAAATTAAATTTTCTCTGTCTTCTCTTTGGGGGGCCAGGGGGTGGAAATCAGATCTTCATTTGTATTACTGGTCATGGTGCCTGATTGCTTTCAGGTTATGCTGTAAATAGGACCAGAAAGTAGGGGGGCATTGAGCTGAGTTCCCACCTCAGTGAAATTGCAGCTTGGTTATACGGTAACGACTTGTACCATTGCTAGTTCTATATTCCCAGTTAGTGAGTGTGGGTCTAGTATGTAACTGCTGCTAAGAAAATCTGTATGGAAGTGTATTGTATCTCCAAGACCAAGGGTTTCTGGTGGAACTTAATCCCATCCTGAGGCCTGGATGAAATTATTTCAGGACTAAGAGTTCCAATACTTTAATAAAAATTTGTTTTCAACCGTGGCCTAATGCTGGCAATTTGGAAAATCCAGGGGTAGAGGTGATAATTACATCAATATTCGATTTTAAAGGCCATTGATTGTTCAGAACCCCTTTTTGACAGGACTTGGCTTCTGGGGAACTGGGTACAGCTCTTCTGGTTCTTGAATTGCAGGTAGAGCAGCCAGGATGAGCCAGGCACTGAAGCGAATCTCCCTCGAAGCTCTTCTAAGAGGAGGGAGTGCTGCGGGCACTGTCTTGATGTGCAAATGCACCTCTCTCTGTGCATTTCCTGCAGGAGAATCCGTCAGTGTTGCCTGCTTGTGGGTCTCTGGGGCTGGGGCTTCACCTCTGCAGTCAGCACACGGGGAATCTCTCCACAGCCACTTATTGTTTCACTCCTGGTAAGATGGCAGTGGATGAACCATCTCTGTGCTGCTGTGGCCCATTCCCTCCCCCAAGGCATCTGACTTCAGTGTGTTCTCTGCAGTCCCCACATGAATTGTGCACAAATGCGCAGCAGGGCCTGGGACAGATCCCAGCAGAGTGGGGCCCTGTGGCCCCACTGTAGGGCCTTGTGGCCTGCCCTCCTGTCCCCAGCTGCAGTCTGCCCCTGTGAGGGTCCCTCAGTTCTCAGCCGCCACCATTCAAGTAAGTCTGACAGTGTTTTGATCCCAGTTGAGAAAAAAAAATCAGTCTCAAATTCAAGGTACCCATGTAATCACTGATGAAAAAAAATCTCTCAACCTCTGTTTTAGAGAGTAAAAGAGGAAAGAGGTAGGAAATCCCCTCAGTGGTTTTATTTAGAAAAAAAAATCACACCTATGCTACCTCCATGGGACAAATAACAATAGTGCAGAGGAGCTCGGTAAGCCGGTTTGTAATCAGGTGATTAATGTTCACGGCATCATGGCAGGAGCACAGAGCACAGGGCACAGCTTCTCCGTTCACACTCAGACTTTACACCACAGGCTCTAAGGACTTTCACACACTACCAGTCTTGTTCAGGCTTTGTGGTTACTGTGGATGGTGTGCCCCACCCTTTTGATCAGATAAAGCTAAAATATGATGACGAAGGGAGGAAAGCAGAACACCTTGATAGTCATATGCTAGTTTTTCTAAAGGCATCAAATACCTAAAATGGAAATCTGTTTATCGGGCTGTTTAATAAGTTTGCAGCAACACTTTATATAATAAAATCACTTCTCAGGTTGCCTTTGGTGTGTTTGAGCTGAAATTTTTTGAACATCTGAGTTAATAGGAGACTTAACTGAATTTTATCATGCTCCCCTTGGAGTTTTTAAAACAACCCGAGTGTCAGATAAATTACTTTGTTGGTTATTGTGCCCACTTGTGTAGTGAATAGTCACAAACATATTTGAGGTCCTCCAAATGCCCCTCTCCTTTCCCCAACGCCACCACCTCCACCACCAACACCAACACCAACACCAACACTACCACCACCACCATCTCACCACCACCAGCTCACCAACATCAATACCACCACCAACACCACCACCTCCACCAACACCACCTCCACCACCAACACCTCCACCTCACCACCTCCACCACCACCAATAATAACACCACTACTACCTCCACCACCACCACCAATAATACCTCCACCACCACCACCTCCACCAACACCAGCACCACCTTCACCACCAGCACCAACACCTCCACCTCACCTCCTCCACCACCACCAATAACAACACCACCACTACCTCCGCCACCACCACCACCAATACCTCCACCACCACCACCTCCACCAACACCAGCACCACCTCCACCACCAGCACCAACACCTCCACCTCACCTCCTCCACCACCACCAATAACAACACCACCACTACCTCCGCCACCACCACCACCAATACCTCCACCACCAACATCACCAACACCAGCACCAGCACCAGCACCACCTCCACCACCAGCACCACCTCCTCCACAACCTCCTATTTGTTTAGAGTCCTGGTATCTTTACTTGCCAGCTCTCTCTTTCTCTGGAAACTGGACCTGTACATCCACTTAGCTGGGAAGCCAATTCCAAATGAGAGGATTTCGTAGGAACTGTGACACTGTATCTTCCCTACTGCCTCTTAGTATTCCTGCCCAACCTGGCGCTCAGTGCTCGAGCAGGCGGAGCCTAGCCCTGCAGTGTGCGCTGCTTGTCGCTGTTCAGGAAGGCGAGGAAGGCCGAGCTGCCGCCCGCTTAGATTCCGGAGCGGGCTCAGCCAGGTCTGGCTTCCGCTTTGTCGTCTTTCCAAAAGTCCCGGAGCAAACTGTCTAGTGACAGTGTCCAGTAGTCCCCATGCGTGACGCCGTGACTTCCCCAGAGTGGGTAAACGAGTGGACAAGTGGACATCCAGTTTAAGTTGTATCTGTGATGATGGGGCGTGGGGAGACTGGGGAACTCCCACCCTGTCTGCAGAGGGCTCTTCCTCAGCTCCAGCCACTTCTTACCTGTCAGAATGTGGGCCAGGGTACCAGGTTTTCTGCTTTTTCAAGAGAAGCAGAACACCAGTAGCAATTCCAATTCTCGGTGTATATTCAGAAGAACTGAAAGCAGGGACTGTAACAGATATTTGAACACACGTGTTCATAGCAACATTATCTACAATAGCCCCAAAGTGGAAACAACCTAAATGGCCATTGGCAGATAAATGGATATACAAAATGTGGTATCTCCCCCACCCACACACAGGAATATTTTTCAGCCTTAAAAAGGAATAAAATTTTGACACATGGTGCAATGTAGATGAACTTTGAAGACATTATGCTAGGTAAAATAAGCCAGACACAAAAAGATAAGCATTATAATTCCTTTTTTAAAAAATTAGTTCAACAGTCAAATTCATAGGGACAAGAAGTAGACTAGTAGTTATTAGGGGCTGGGCAGAAGGGGTAATGGGACATTACTGTTTAAGGGGGTGTCGGGCTTCACTTTGGGCTGATAAAGTTGCGGAGACTGTGGTGATGGTTACACAGTGATGGGAATGTATGACATGCCACTGAGTTATACACTTAAAATGGTTAAAATGGTAAATTTTATATCTATTTTACCACAATAAAAGAACTTATATGTAATTGTGATCTTTATTTCTGGTTTACATAGGGGTTTTGGCCAGGCTCCTTTGTTCCTTTACCCTAGTTCCTTCCAGACAACCGTTCTCCTCTCTGTGTATATGTGCAAACATGAGCATGAGCGGGGGGGCACTGACCTCACAGACTGAAGTAGAAAGGCAACTTGACATTAACTGGCATCTGTGTAGCCAACAGCTTGTCTTTAGAGTCCTGTTGCTTCAAGGATGCTTCGTTCTACTCTAGATATTTATTTCTCACCATTGCTGCCACGTGGCCATTCGACGCCCAGGGCCTCGGCATTGTTCGCTGGGACAATTCATCAGAAAAAAATGAATGCTTCTAACTCTCAGGAGAATATGAGGGAAAAGGCATGAGGTCCATCTTTCTTTCCCACCCCATTGCCGTCACTCCACTGAGTCCCATCTAACCTTGCACCTGGACCACGGGGCAGTTTCCTTTTGTACTTGTAACTCTTATCTCATCCAACATTACCCGCACTATTGTGCCATGCTGATTTTCTAAAATGCCACCCTTTCTTAGAAGATGACTTGACTTCCTGTTTCACAAAGGCTGTAGCACACATGACTGCTCTCAGCTTCCTGCCTGCCCCTCTCCTACAAGCACACCTGCACGTGCTGCAGCCGGGCCCCCTCCTCCGGTCCAAGCAGAGAGGCCTCAGACCTGACCCTATTCCAGCCACTGTGCTCTGGATCATTCCTCCACTCCTCCGGGACCTGGGCCATCAGCCGTGTCTTCTTCCTGCACCTTTAGGCTCTTCCTCTGCTCTAGCTCCTTCCCTTTAGCCAATAAACAGGCTCAAGTCTTTCTCAGCTTAAAAAACTAAATGGCGCATTTCTCACTCTGCAACCCTGATTTTCCCTTCTACTCACGTCCAAGCTCCTTGAGAGACTGTTCTATCTGCTTTCTCCGCTTCCTTCCCACCCCCAAACTTGCCTGCCCCCACCTCTCCACTGGAGTTGCTCTACAAATGTCACCTGGGGCCTTAGGTGCTAAATCCAGTAGGCAGTTTTTATTGATTTATACAATCCATCTGCAGGTTTGACACCATTGGGCAAAATCTTCCTTTGCCTGGTTTCCACGGAACCATTTCTCCGAATTCTACAGTCATTGCTCATTTTTTGTCTCTGCTCACACTCAGCTGTGGGTGCATCCTTTGTGGTCCCTCCTCAGCCTGACATAGATGAGGCCAAGCCCATCACCAAAGGCTGCGAACTCCACTCTCTCTCCCTCTTCCTCAGCCTTCTCCTGTTTGCGAGGCTCAGCTGCATACTCAGCAGGTGTGCAGCGCATTTCATTGTAATTCCCTTTCCCCAGAGCAACCCCTCTCACCCTGTTTCCACATCATGGTAAGTGGCACTACCACCCATCAAATTGCCCGTGTTGGAGACAGAAAAGAGTCTATAGTCTTCCCTCTTCTACATACTAATCCAATTGGGCATGAAATCCTGTGCATTTTGCTAGAGTATTTCATGGAGCCTATCCCTATCCATGCATCCTGCCTGGTTCTTTAGCAAGTCAGTTAATCGTTCTTTACCTACTCACCTACTCAAGTAAGATGGCAAGAATCCTGTAAAATATTATTTTTTACTATGAAACTGTTAGTGATGAATTCCAAATCTTTTGTAAGAACATCTAGAAATTTGGGCCAGAAACTTTATTTTATGCACACCCATTACAATGGCTGTTTTTAAAAAAACACAAACACAAAACAACTATGACAACAAAAACCACCAGAAAAAAACAGCTGTTGACACGGATGAAAAGAAATTGGAGCCCTTGTGCAATGGGGCCACTGCTGTGGAAAACAGTGTGGCAGTTCCTCAAAAAACTAAACCTAGGTTTACCATGTTACCCAGCAGTTCCACGTCCAGGTATGTATCCAGAAGGATTGACAGCAGGAAGCAGAACAGATATTTGTACACCCATGTTCATAGCAGCATTATGCACATTAGCCAAAAGGTAGAAAATACCTAAATATTCATTGACAGATAAATGGATACACAAAATGTGGTGTGTATATATGTACATATATACAATAGAATATTACTCAACCTTAGAAAGGAATGAGACTCTGATACATACTCCAACATAGAGGAACCTTGAAGACATTACCCCAAGTGAGATAAGCCAGACACAAAAGGACAGATATCGTAGGATTCCACTTACATGAGATACTGGAGTTGTCCAATTCATACGATAGAAGGTAGAGTGGCGATTATCAGAGCCTGAGGGAAGAGATAATTGGGAGTCATTCTTTAATGGGCACAGAGTTTCAATATGGAGCGATGAAAAAATTCTAGAGGTGGGTAGTGTTGATGGTATACAACAGTGGGAATGGACTTAATGTCATCGACCTGCGCACTTAAAAATGGTTAAAGTGGTGAATTTTGTTCTGCATAATTTACCACTGTCTTGTTCAGCTCAGGCTGCTCTATCAGAATACAACAGACTGGGGGCTTAGACAGCAAACACTGACTTCTTACAGTTCTGGAGGCTGGAAGACCAAGGTCAAGGGGCCAGCAGACTTGGTATCTGGTGAGGTCCTGCTTTCTGGCCTATAGACAGCCACCTTCTTGCTGTGTCCTCACATGGCTGAGAGAAAAACCATCTCTCGCCTATCTCTTCCTAGCAGGGCACTATTGCCACTCATGAGGTCTCCACCCTCATTACATAATCACCTCCCAAAGACCCCACTTCCAAAACCATGGCATTGGTGATTAAGGCTGTGACATGTGAATTTGTGGAGCACAAACATTCAGTCTACAGCAACCACAACTTAAAAATTAAAATATGTTCGCCAGACATTTCAAAACTGTTGTTCTTGAGATGTCCTTGCTTAGAGCTCCAGACACGTGTCCTTTGTGCTCAGTGATCCAAGGGGGTGTGAACTCGCTGAAGCAAGTGGTTTCTGGCTGGAGGGGGTTGGTTCTAAAAGACAGAGATATCGAAGGGGATGTGGGAACTCCTGGGTGGAGAGAAACAGAGACCGTATGCAGATGTGGGGGTCCGCCACAGGGTCCATCTGACAGCAGAGATCCTGCTCTCATTATGGACCCTCCAGAGCTCAGCAGGGAGTGTGCTTCTGGCTTGAACAGGGTCCTAATACAATGCACCGCAAAGTACAATAACTACACTTAGGCCAAAAAAAGTTTGAAAATACAAGCATTTTTGGAATAATTATAAAGAAGCTCAAAAGCTAAAGGGAAGAGAACAGCCACTTGAGCGGAACCCAGCCCTTGGGAGCTCTCACAGGAAAGAGTGTCCATCATTGTTAAGGGCCAATGTAAACAGTGTACAAACCCAAACTGCTTCTCTGCCCGGTTTGCACAGCGCCAGTATCTGTGCAAAGTTGGTCTGCCTGCACCGAGAGCCATAAAGGTCATGGAAGTCAAAACGAAGGTCAGACTGTCTGTGTGCGAACATCTGGCAGGCAAGAGCTAGGTTCCTGGACATCTCAGCTCTGGAGATGTGGGCGAGAGGTGGCAGTACTGTGCTTCCTCTCTAATTTTCTGTGCTTCCTCCCTCTCTCTCTCTCTTTCCCTCTCTCTTTCTCTCTCTCTCCATTCAAGCATTATTTTCTTTGAGCCCCAGGAAACAGAATGCAAATTTTCAGTGAAAGGTCACCAATGAAAGAGATGACCTGCTCCTTTTAATATGTATTTATTTTCAAGAATGATTACACCATAGTTAAAATGAGAGCTATTGTTTTTAAAGGTGACCTACTTTTGGGGTGGGGGCAGAAACAGGCACCCTCTTCAAATATTCCTCTGTCGTCAAGTCAGAATAGCCTCAGGTCAGGAACTAGCACAGGGATGCCGAGGCCAGGGCGGGTCAGGAGGACAGAAACCATGCCACACATCTCTCTGCAGTTGTGCCAGTTTTTGAGCACAGTCTAGGAGGCTGCTGAAGTGTTAGGTGACAAATCACATGGGTTGAGAAAGCATCTAGGCTTGCTCACAGCTGTGCCCTGTGGGTGGTTCTCCTTTTTGTTTCAGTTTGGGTTTTGGAGTGGGAAAGTATGGAAACGAAGCAGCTCGTTCTACCAGCATGTCCTGAGCGATTACTCGGTGCCTCACTCTGCTAGGTACAGGTGTGGGTGATTGGAAGCTCACATCTGTTGAGTAACTTCCTCAAGGTCTCATGCTAATAAGTAACAGAATGTGGGCCTTTGCCATTCTAAAGTCCATGCTCCTCACCCCCATCCTATGTTACGTTTCAGTTCCATTTGTCGAAAGGGCAAGGGTCCCATTACCTGTCACACCAGCCCCTCAGCGCTGTGCCCCAGCACAGCTCCGGTCTCATCTGCCCTCTCCTGTGAAGCTGGACAGTCAATAGGTCCTAGTAGCTGACCCCAGGCTCCCTGTACCTGCCACTGCTGCTGTGACTGCCGCTGCTGCAGTTATAGTGCTGTATCTACTACAGAACTACTACCAATGACGACTGATAGCGCTCACTGAGTACTCGCCATGCGGCTGGGACTCCGCTGAGAGCTCTGGTGGCCTTGCTTCATTTCATACTCTCAGTGGCGGCTGGAGGTGTCTGCTCTGGACCACAGACTCTGCTGGGCTAGGTCCCAGTCCCTTCATCCCTCAGTGGTGGGATCATGGGCAAGTCATTTCACTCTCCTGACTCTTGATCTCCTCATCTGTCAAATGGAAATAGTAATTTCTAGGAGAGTAAGATACAGCTGTAGCATGAGAGTTTAGAGGACTCCAAGATGAAAATACATAGTCCTGCCCTGAAAGAACTTACTTTTATAAAATAGGAAAAAATGTAAGACATGGCTTGCTCACCCCTCAGAGCCCACTGGCCTTGCCCGCCCTGCCTCTAGTGGGAGCTCTGGGATAGAACCCACTCTGGGCCTCCCACGGGCTCTGCTGCCTGGAGCTGACTAATAGCTTGTCCGAGACAGCCATGCCACCAGCCATGTGCCCATTCTCGGTACTGCTGACACTCACGGGCGCAGGCGAAACACCTCACCTGGGGCCTGAGGTTCAGCTTCCCGATCAGGCAGCTGCGATCTCCAGAAGCACAGGAGAGCTAACTTCCTGCAGGGTCAGTGTGGACGAGTGGAAGCCAGGAGGCCTGACAGGGCCAACAGACCAGTGCTCGCCTCGCTCCCTCCCACCCGTTCTCAGGTGGTTCCCCAGGATGGCGGGGCAGGTGAACCTCATGGCAGTGGCCTGGTCCCTGGGTGGCTTAGGACATAGCCATGGCCAACGCAGCAACTTTGCTCTTCTCACCCCCCACACTCGCCTTCCTTCCCTCACCCCCTGCCCTGCAGGTGCACCTCCAGGCACAGCTCATGCACGAACCCACGCCCCAGCTCTGTTTTTAGGGAACTCCGGCTAAAATAAATGTGCGCTGAACTATTAGGCATATTCCGCTGAGCTTCTACTGAAAGGACGTTGGGAACCTAGAGGAGGGAAAGGGGAAAGCAGCTGGACTCCGAACAGTATCTAGGGGGGCTAACATTCCTGACTGCTTGCTAAGGTCCAGCGGTCCTCGGTGAGGTTCTCAGGGACATGATTTTCCTTCTACATGGGAACAGGCCCGGACAATGCAAGGGTAGGCACCTTCCTCAGGGCCATGCAGCCAAGCGGTGGGGATTCAGATCCCATCCCAAAGCCAGTGCTCTTAATGGCTGCGCGCTGAGGAGTTTTAGGAGACTGCAGGGAGGGGAGAGCACCCAGGCGAGTGGCTCCGAGCTGCAGACTTTGAGACTCTTGAGCCAGGACCGAGGAGGAACGTGAGGCCCGAGAGCAGAGGTCGCGCAAGGAGGGGGGGCTCTTACGCCCCCGGCGTTCCTTCCCATCGGCGTCCTCCACACAGACCCCTCTCAGCACAGCTCTCCCTCCCCTGCGCCCACACCACCCTCATACAACTCACAGCGGTTTGCCTTCAGGGTTAGCATCTAACCCAGCATTTCCCTCCCACTAACTCTGTTTTGCCTAAAAAAAGAAAATCACTGCGTTGATAAGTCCTTTCCTTCCACAGTGAGAGATAAGGAGCTTAAGATACAGATGACTGAATCAGTCGGGCTATAGACGATGGCATCTGACTCTTCCTGTTTTGATGGAGGAGTAGAGTTAGAGGGCAAAAAAGGCTCTGGACCCTGAAGAGCAGCCTGGAGGCAGGGAGTGCGCTCTTACCAGTCGTGCAGTTTATCCGCAGGTCTGCGCTGTTCCTCTCCATCTGAGAGCAATCTGAGAAAAGCTGGGCTCAGCAGTCCTGTGGGGATGCACTCAGACAAATAATAATGGAAGCTATGACCAGGTAATAAGCTTAAGCAGAGATCTAATCCATAACAGAATATTTATTTAAAAACCCCAGACAATTCTATATTGAATGTCAGCTGTATTACACAAGGGAATTGTATCAGATGCTGGGTACCATGGGACTGAATGAATATTATTGTTCAAATTTAGTTGCAACAAATGTAATTTCAAGAAAAGCCTTTGTAGAAGAAAATCTAAGCCTAATCTTAGAATGATAGCCCATTGAGTTTAAAATCATACTTCTTACACAGTGCCAGTGAAATACAGGTAGGATCTCAGGGCCCACTGTATGAGGTGTGGCCCAGAGTCGTGCGAAAGATCAGTGAGGAAGATCAACAGGAGCTGGCAACATTTTGTGGAAAGTTACAATTCTTTGAAGTTCCTAAGCATGGCTTTTAAATTCCATTTCTCCATCTGTACTAAATCTGTGATTTTCCTCACTTTGTTCAGGGCCCTCTCAGGTCTTGGATGTTCCTGGTTCTTCTACCATTGTCAACAAGGTCATCACTTTATTAGTGGTGCCCAAGCCTGTGCATGTTGAGCTGTTTAATATCACCACAGTCCCTGTCCTGATTAATCCCTTTATTTACATCCTAGTTCCTAAACCACTGGCTATTTGTTTGGTTCACTTTAGTTAACTGTCAGAGAGAAAGCACGCACCTGAGTTCTATGAGTGTCTTCGAGGAGACCCGAGAAACCCATTTCACGACAGTTAAAGACTCCCCGTAGTCCCATAAGCTCATTAAAATGAAGTAGAGCCACACGTAGTAGCAACAAGGGATTAATATCTAATTTAAAGTAAGTAGTTTTAAATTGCATTTTTGTGTTTTCCACAGTGTATTAGAATCATTTTTATTCCAAGTAATGTGAAACGTTAGTTTTTCTATTGCTGCTATAAAAAAATTAATCACAAATTTAGTGGCTTAAGACAAATACATTGCGGAAAAATGATTACAAGCCATTGGGCTCTGCGGCTCACTTGCCCTGCAACCCAGAGCAAGGCTGTTGGAAGGATTAGGGATGCTAGTGAATTTACAATAGTTGCCTTGAATATAGCAAGGGTTCAGTGTTAAGTATAATTATACGTATGTCCGTGTGTGTGCCGAATAAACCCATTGCCCTGGAGAGATATCTAGCTGGCTATTTGTTGAAGGTCAACATAAAAAAGAAGTAATGGACAAAAGTTCAGGGTCTGAAATTTTATATTTTAATGATCGATTAGCTAAATGACCAGAAAATACACTTAAGGAATTGACACTAAACTGGAAGGAAACAAAATAAATGAGCTTCTCACTAATGTTTAACCATATTATATGATTATAAATATTTAACCAAGTGCGTTTGAGGGTGGAGATGGGGGTCTATTCAAATTGGGCCTCTGAAAAGAAGACTACATTTTACTGTCCTAAAATCATGAATGCATTTTAGTTTCTTCAGAATGTGATATGGTTTTGCAATTGCATTGCTTCTTGGTAGAGGACCAATGCTATAATCTGCTCCCTCTGGTGAATTAAATACAATTATGCAAACTACTAGGATTTGAGCATAATCTAATTAATATGGCACACCTGAAGCAGATAATAATTTCCCTGGTTGAAAACTAGATTGTCTTATTTCATGTTTGAACTGTGTTTTAGAAATACATCATGCTATGTAAACAAGATTTCATTATCTTATGTATTCTATTTATTCAGCTTCATAATGGATATCTTTAGAAAAAATAAAGCTAAAATTTTCATTTTAAACCATGGCATTTTTTTCAGAAATTTATAATTACAAAACAGGATGTCACATGAAACTAGGAAAAATATCCAATTGGAGATTATTGCTTTTCACTAATAAAGTGTAAATATAATACTACTATAATTTTTCTCTTTATAACTCTAAGCAGTGTCAAATATTAAATGGAAGTGATTCTGTTCATTTAAACATAAAAGGTTAAAATTGACCCAGATTAAATGCATGCCAATAAATTCCAGTTACAAACTTTCAGAATGATATTTACAGTCACGGGATTGAGTGTCCTCTTTTTTGAATGTTCGAGTCCCATTAGCATCGATCAGCGCCACATGCGTGCACTGAGCAGAAATCAGGAAGGATTTTTTTAGTGCCCCTTCCCAAGGAAACGAAAGACATTATCCCTCTCATACAAAGAAAAGAGAGGGTTTTTTTTCCTTTCTTCCTCTTACAAAAGTGAATTTCATATGTAGGGGAAGTCTGGCTTCAGAGCTCTGCTCATTCGTCCTTTGCATAAAGGAAATGCACAGGGCGTACCAAGGCCTCCGTGTGGAAGTGTCATTTCCAAGTGTGTGAACAGTCTTCGCTCGTTTGTTCCTTAGCTTCTTGGGGAGGCTGCCAACAAGCGCGCCAGCTCTCAAGCTGTATTGTGCAAAGACCTCCAGCCCACAGGGATCTGGACTTTTTTTCATAGGTAATGTCAATGTCACAAAGGCCCTGCACAAGCTGTTGGGGGGTAACAACTTTTAGAAAGCAGTGGCCTGTTTAGCTCTTTGTTATGTTTTAGCAGAGAAATGCTAGTTTGGTGGATGCAGAGGAGAAAGATTCTGTTAGGAATTCTTTCCCGATCCGCTTGTAAACCTGCTGTGACCAGTATATCCCTGAGAAATGAAGCCGGATGAGCAGTGTTTTTGTTGTGAGTATATGTACAGGTGCTAATAAATAAGCACAGTTCTAAATGATGTTTCCAGCCATTTTTTTATGCCAGGAGCATCCTCGCTGTGGGCTGCAGACCCTGTGATGGGAAGAGAGGCACAGAGTCAGAGCAAAGGGCGGGAGTGGGGTGGGCAGTAACCCCACGTACATGTCAGCTTTCTTACCGAGTATTAAAAATGCAACCACTTAATGTAAGAGGGAGGGCCCTCAAATGTGTTATATTAAAAACAAAAATAAATTGTCTTATATCTTGAATTTGCTTTAGAATAATCTGGGTGGGATGAGTAGGTGGAGCATAGGTGGAATGACATTGGTCACAAGCTGATAGTAGCTGGGTGATGGGTTCATGGAGAAGTACAGTCTTCCCTTTAACTTTGTGGTGTTTGAAATTTTCCCTTATAATATGCTTAACAGTTATACTAAAAAAATGTTGGGAACCAGTGCTTTATATTAAATTGTCAAGTAATTTTGCTTAAAAATTCTTCCATTGGCTACTCAAGCAGTCAAGTTGTTAAAAGCCTGCAGTTACCTGTTAAGCCCTTTTCCTCCCTCCTTCCTCTCTTTCTCTTTCCCTCACTGTTTTTTGCTAATGCAGCTGTATTTACCCTAAGTTTGAAGATAATGGCCTGTTTCAAAATGTCAATGGTGAACACAAATTAGAATGCATCCTTTCGGTCTCTCACAACCAATCTGTCTTCCGCCACTCTTGGACTTTCTTTAGCCTTGGCAAGCGACTCAGAACAACAACATTTCCTTCTTTTCATTCCGAGGCTGGGCGATTGTTGGACGCTGATACCACATCGGCTTTTCCCATAATGGAACAGAGTCTTACACTAGGGAGTTTCCGCGTGTTTAGATTGTTCCGAGCACTGTTGCCGCAGAACTCTGTGTCCTAACAGCCCCAGCAGAGCTGGTTTTTAATACTCCTCCTGAATGTCCATTAAAAATCAGTTCCATTTTAACTTTGATGGTTTATTGTCACTTTTCCCCAAAGATAAAGTAAATCATGCCGAGAGAGTGTCACTTCCTGTTTGATGTGTTCCTTTCCTGTGCACAGTGCCAATCTTTTTCATTTAGGTGGATGCCATTCTGTGGGAGGTAGGTAACTTCCTGATTAGTCATTAGGGAAACTGATATAATCCCACATGTCAGCCCGGTGAGTTATGATGGGGGTCAAGGATTCTGTGATCACGTGTGTGTGTGCATCTTTATAACATCTAAGAAAAGTATTTATTATAGTGTGACTGATCACACAAAATTGCATGATTATTTTACGCCAGCTTCCCGCAGTCTTATTTCTTGCTTATATGCATGACGAGCTGGCCATTAGGTTTCAGACACAGTCACAGAAGAATCCGGCAGACTGCTGTAGGAGGCACTGGCAGAGACACAAATGCCTCATAGGTCCCACTTGCTTTAGTGATGAACTGCTGTGATTTTGTGTTCTCAGGTATGAGCTTCTGTCTCCAACACTGGATTTCAGAAATATCTGCATTTCTTATACACATATTACACTTAGTGATGCATTCCTGTAGCGTCGTGTTCTTCGAACGCCCCCGTTCACATACAGCCTTACCGAATACTGAAAAAGTATGTGTGCGTCCCCCCGGCACAATGTCACAGCTGAAAATTTTTACTTTTAAGTGTAAATCATTGCAGAGAATGTAATTTCCCTCATGCTGTAAACATTCTGCTTAGAAATAAAACTGCTGTATCACTGTTTTCAATAGTGCCAAATGTGCTGTAGATGTCGTAGCGATTTAATGTACCCACCACCTATTTGAAAAGTAAGTCATCGCTTATTCTTTACAGATATCCACAGCATCCTTCCCCTGGACTCATGTTCCCATCCCACTGCACCCAGGGAGTTCCCTTCTAATATAATATATGTTTGTGCTTGAACGTCTTTCCCTGATTACCCTAACATGTTTCACTTCCACAAAAATATTTACATAAGTTGGTCCTCAAAATGAAAAAAATTTCTTGTAATCATGAATCCCAGACTTCTTTTGGAATGAGTCACCACTACAATGACGGTTAATATTCTGTTGATAAAAAAGGTGTACTGTTTGACTTAAAGTAAATATAACTTTATTGGAAATGTATCCCAATGAGGTGAAGGAGGCCTACATTCTACTCTTTCTGCTTTGTTTGGGGGCTTCTGTTTTGTTCCTCAATTAGTTTGTCTATCTCTTGGTGAATCATTATTGCTTATTGCTGAGTGACACAGGCTCAGAATCAATGAAACCTCCAGTTTTTATTTCTATAGATGCATCTCCTATGAAGCCTTATTCATATGCGCAAGTAGATAGCTCAGGAGGGAGAGCTTTTGTTTTGTTTTTAAATGAAGATTTACTTAAACTCTTTCCATTGATTCTGGGCCACATACCCCACATCAGTCTGTAATCTTCCATTAAACAGTAATTTGGAGCTTTGTTCAGTGGGCAGCTTAATAAGATTTCATACTTGGCCACAGTTTCCCACTGCTTTCCTGCTAGGACCTCTTCAGTGAGAAACTGAGATCTTAAAGGTTCCCCAGGAGCTCCCAGCCTGAATTTGGCCCCTATAACTGCGGCTGCTCTGACTACCAGCCAGCTGTGGTGACAGGCAGTCTCCCCATAGGTGGGCCCCTCCCACCGGGGAAGCCACCCCGCAGGATTGAGTCCAGGCTTGAGGGAGACGACCCATGTGAGGCTTCTCAGGGAACTTAAGAATGATGCACAAACATTGGCTGCTCCATGTTGAGGGTGTTGGAACAGCCTCTGTCCCAGCCCTCTGGTCTCATCAGATAAATGAAGTCCTCTTACAGGACATAACGCTAAGAAACATAAAGCAATGCAGCGCGCACGTCGGGAGCAGCTATTGCAGGTTGTGCTCTGACCACCTGGTATCCCAGCAAGGATCTCGGTAGCCACCTGAGGCCCCCTTACAGTGACGAGCACTGGACGCCGGGAGGGACTTCTCCGCAGTGTCTCCTTCAGAGGCCTGTCTCAGATGGTTTCCCTCCGTTCCACACGTCATACCGAGCGGGGCGAGAGGCACTCCTGCCTTCTGCCTCGGTTTCTGGCAGGCTGAGCTGATCCCAGACAACCTCTTCCTGGAGGGGGTAAACTGGATGAATACGTCCACAACTAGAGATTCGGTAAAGAAGAGCATTGAAGTAAACCAGCCTGCTGTAAATACACTAGATGAAAATTAAGATTTTAAAATGAGGAAGCTTAAGGAAAAGTGACTAAAGGGATTTCACAACCAGTCATATGCAATTCTCTTTGGGTTTTAATGGCTCATTTTTATTTAAATAAAAATATCAATGAGCAATATTTCCATGGTGAAAAAATTAGATAAAGAATTCTTTTTTTAAAAAAAAATATCTTTATTGATTTCAGAGAGAGGAAGGGAGAGGGAGAGAGAGATAGAAACATCAGTGATGAGAGAGTCACTGATCGGCCACCTCCTGCATGCCTTCTACTGGGGATTGAGCCCGCAACCCCGGGCATGTGCCCTGACTGGGAATCGAACGTCGATCTCCTGGATCCTAGGCCGACCATCAACCGCTGAGCCACGCCTGACCGGGCAAGAATTAATTCTTAACAGAGTCTTTATTGTATATACTTTTCTTTCTTATTTGCAAACTCACTTTGATTTACGGACCAGAATTTTGCCTCAGGTTGATACCACCACTGTTGCCATAGATTCAGTTGTGTGATATTCAATAGAAAACTCCTTCCACGCTCCAGGGTCAAGATAAGATGAGTGACATTTAATGCTGTCTATCTTGATGCAAAGGTTGGGAAAAGGTTACTGAGTCAGTTGACATTGACTGTGTCCCCACTGAGAGTGTGACACTAGAATTTATTAATGGATGTGAAGGCCATCTCCAGAGTGAGACTTACTCACTGTAGCAAAAGCGAAGCAAGCCATCGATGGAAACAGCTCATAATGTATCTACTCCACTACTCCAAGTCTAGGAAGTCTAACCTTTGCTTGTACCTGGGTCCAGGGAGTCATGACATCCAGTCACTGGTGGAGAAAGGAGCTGGGAATACAAGGAACCGTATGTGAGGAAATGGCATGTAATTAAACGTGGGGAGCTCCACATTAGCTAGGATGGTGCTGAGAATGTGATCGCTGCTCATAAACTTGCCGATGGCGCCGTTCAGACATCCCTGCTTCCCCCAAATCTCAAACCACATTGGAGCTAATCTGAAGTTCATCTTGTAATATTTTCTCTGCACTAAAAGAACATTCCTCCTGAGGTCTTTTGAGACTGATTGAGAACTTGTAAACTCCCCCCCCCCTTTTTTTTTAACATGTATAGTCTCCCTATAAATTTTTCAAAAATCTATAGATATTTTTTTTTTTGCTTTTAAACATATTTTTATTGTGATCAAATATACATTACATTCAGTGAACCATTTTTAAGTATACAGTTCAGTGGAAACACTAACGTGCCTGTGACAGAGATGGATGAAGTATTAGCTGAGAAGCAATTGTCGTCAGCCTAAAGGACATTTCGTAATCACAGAACCTTAGTAGGAGACCTCAAATATGTACAGCAGATGAATTGTGTCGGCGCCCGCATACCACCCCAAGGAGTCAGCAGAGGCCCGTAATGTTGTGCAATGCACAGTGCCAGATCCTCGGTGGAGCGGGACCGTCTCATGTCAGGCCAACACAAACTCGGCCGTGGCGCATAATTAATGAACTGAGAAATGGATTAACGAGATTTCACTCTCATTAAGGTTGCCCTGCTGTCTGGCATGAGAACAAAGCTGCCTTAATTAGTACAGTGGCTGTTGTATGTGTGTTGTGTGGGTGTTGTGTGTCTGTCTATGGGAGTGGTTTGACGTATTTCATTTGTAGCATTTTCCTTTCTCTGCTCTCTCCCTGCTCTTTCATTTCCACATCTCATTGCTTCTTTCCTTCTCAGGACTAGGATTGTGTCTTTGAGGAAAGCAGGGACAGATTGAGTGATTCCATTTTTAGGTGGGTATCTGGGCAGATGTGAATTAATCATTTCGGAATCTAGGTGGGAAACAAGACCCCTCCTCTTAGAGCAGAGAGGACATTATGCTCTGTGTGTGCAGCTTTACTGCATTACAATTAAGTAAATCATGCAAGCCGAGCCCCTCTCTCTAGTGTACGTCAGCATCAATTACCCACCAGCTCTAATCATCTTGAGGGGCAGGAGAGGTAATCCCCCCGCTGAGCCGAGGCACTTCGTGTAGGGATTACTGGCCAGCATTAGGATCTGAACTTAAAATCTTCTTTTTTTTCTTTTCCTTCAAATTTATTCTACTACTGTTAATTAAGTCAAATATTCTCCCAGGAAGCGAACGACTGTGTGTGGGGTGGGGTGGGGTTGGGGTCAGCAAGAGGTGGAGATGAGTGGACACTGAAGACCACGAGGGAAATAATTTTACACTCATACTTTAGGGCTACAGAAATGTGAAGCTCATTTTTCCAAAAGCTTGAATTGGAGTCCATGCCTTTGCTGACAGAAGCTCCTTCACGTGTATGGCTCTGACAGTTTTAGTTCTGGGTATGGAATAGCCACAGTGGAAAGACCTACTTCTTACTCAGCTAAACATTTTTTTTTTTTTTTAAATATATCTTTATTGATTTCAGAGAGAGGAAAGGAGAGGGGGAGAGGGAGAGAGAGAGACAGAAACATCAATGGTGAGAGAGTCACTGATTGAGCCCGCAACCCGGGCATGTGCCCTGACCGGGAATCGAACCCCGATCGCCTGGATCCTAGGTCGACGCTCAACCACTGAGCCACGCCCGGCCAGGCTAAACATTTCTTTATTTGACAGATATTTATGAACTCTGCTATGTGCTGGGAATTCAGTGCTACAGAGATAATCAAGGCTAAGTGTTTACCATCAGGAGCTTCCCGACTAGTGGGAGAGATGGGCACGCAAACAGTATTATAAACCTATGAGTAAGCAGTTCAGTTTGCTAGAGCTGAAATTCGGGCTAGAGGGTGATGAGCGGTGAGACTGAAGAGCTAGGTGGGAAAGCCCCGGGTTCCATGTGGCATCCGTCCTTAGGGTAGGAACTGCTGTCCCCAGCCTGGCTTCACAGGTGAGAAGTGTTCTCACTCCCAGAAGAGTTTAGCACAAGCCTTCCATCCCCTGGCTCTACCCAAGGGCATCGAGTCTTTGGCCAGCACCTTCCCCACCTGTGGACAGGCTGAAGGTGAGAGGGGAGAGCTGGGCCTGGGCTCCTGGGGAAGAACCAATGGTGGTCATGTGCCCCAGTTTAGACCCGAACCCCCAGTGCAGCAATGAGTAGTGTCCTCTTGACTCTAACAGTGTCCTGATTTGGACACTAGGTCATCTGATCCCCCTAATTTCCCTTATCCCATGGGCCAAGAATCAGTGACAGTCACACCTGGCTTCAGGGGAGGTGGGAAAGCCCTGTCCTCCAGACGACAGGTGGTGGGTTTGGGTGAGGGCACGCCCTGCCGCACCTGTAAGGAGCCTGAGCTCACCCTTCATGTCCGTTGCCTCGTAAATACCTAAATGCTGCTGTTTCCTTGAAACCTTCTAGTTTGTCTTAAAGACTCACTTGAATGTTGCATCTTGCTCCATAATGTTTTGTGCTTTTATTAAAATAAAAATGTGCTTTCCCTCTACCTTTAAAAAGCTCCCAGGAATATTTGCCCCGGTTAGTGATTATTCACTGACTCACGGAGGGTCCGTATGAAATGCCCAACCCGGGACGCCCACTGCTGAGCAGCCTTGGGCGGAAGACTGAGCTGGCGAGGTTCCCATCTTCCAGAGAACTCTGACCGCCGGGGGAGTGCAGGGTCCCGGGGGCAGAGCCCGGAGCCTGGCAGGGAGACTGGTTATCTGTGTGACAGATGATGGAGGACCTTATCTGAGTTAGCAATAGGAGGATGTCAGGAGGTCAAATCAGTAGGGCTAAGCCAACAAAGAAATTGCTGATAAATCTGACTAGGTAAAAATTAAATGCTTCAACAAAGTCATCATAAAATTAAGTGAATAAAACTTTATTATTGGGGGCGGGCAGCAGGTGTGCTCATCCCTTGGAGTGAAATATTAGAAGGACCTGAGGATCGGTTGTGTGTGGACAGCGGGAGAGAAGGTGTGGTCAAAGACTACTCCCAGCTTCGGTCCCCGGGATCCTCTGGCACTGGGTGGAAGGCAGCGCTCCCCAGCCGCCTGCCCTTTCTCTGTGGTCATTCTTTGTGCTCTGTAACTTCTCGTCTCCTCCTCAGTCTGCTCGCCTGCCCCAGTGTTAGCCCCTCCGCGTCCTGGGCCTTACTTCAAATGCTCTCCCGTCTGCTTTCCTCGGCTGGGTGGCAGACGGTAGAGAGGAGAGACCTTGCTGGAATTGACTGTCCCCACGTTCTCAGATGGCGTGGGTTGTTCTGAGGCCAGCGTGTTCGGAGGGTCCTGCAGGACACTGGAGGAGACGGAAGTGGGCCTACCAAGTTTGCAGAGTGGTCAGTCCTGTGGGCTGACTCCTGGTGGTCAGAGTGGTGGTGAGGCCCGGGGTAGGGAGAGGATCCCAGTGGCTGCAGAGGTCAGAGGGGCCAGGAAGGCTCATTCTCACTGGACTGGCTGTCCAAGCAGGTGCAGGGTTGGGGAATGGAAGCAAGGCCAGGCCTGTCCACCATGGCAGGGGACTGCCCACTCCTTGCACTGTGCTGCAGCTCTGCCTTGGCAGTTGTTTTTCTAAAGAGCATTGTTATTTACTCAGACACCGCCTCAGTGCCATCCATGTACATGGAAATGTTCAGCATCAGGGCTCTTTGCTCACCAACAAACACCAGAGATAAAAATCAGAGCCATGTCTGTGGCTTCTGTAGCTTTCTGCTCTAGGGCCACCACTCCCAGACACTGTCTGCTTCTCCTGTCGTCACCAAGCCGAGCAGCTCCAGCTGACTCATCCTGGCTTTCCAGGGCTTGGCTCTCATTTCTCAGTCCGTGTTGAGTCCACGCCAAGCTATTGTTTCCCTCGAATTGTTGTCTAAGAGACAGCTTGTACTAGAGATGTGAACAGGAAACGTCCATCCGACCTTCTTACGGCAGAAGAACTTTTCCAGGGTCCATAGGCTGATGTCATTATTTTAAGAATTTTTTTAAAAAAAGTGTTCAGTGGCCAGGTCTTTGGAACAATTGTCTTTGCTGATGGGGCCTACCATATAGCTTGTTATCTCTCTTTTAGGGGACTAGAGCACTGGAATTGGACCCTGCCCCCTGCCAGTCTGGGTTGGCACCATTCCTACGCATTCCCACAGGACTGTGTTCTTACCTCTAGCTTGGGATGCATGGCACCTTCTTCAAGGCCACAGTCCCTTATCTGCAGTTTCAGAATCCAGAAAGCTCTGAAAACCAAAAGTCTATGTTATGATCCGTGCCAACACTCATTTGGCAGCAAAACCTGACCTGAGCTGGCGTGAAGCTATTTATAATGTTATGTTTCACTTTAAAAATACCGCTATCTTGACCTGGCTGGTTTTGCTCAGTGGTTAGAGCATCAGCCTGTAGAATGAAGGGTCCTGGGTTCCTGGGTTCGATTCTGGCCAAGGGCATATACCTCGTTTGCAGGCTTGGTCCCCATGGGGCGCAAGCAGGAGGCAACTGATCTGTGTGTCTCTCTCACATTGATGTTTCTCCCGGCCGCCACTCTCTCTGAAAAAGCAATGGAAAAAGAAATACTGCTGTCTTTGTTTATACACAGCCGCCCTCTGCACTACTGGGGTGTGTGTGTGTGTGTGTGTGTGTTCATATTACATGTAACATATATTGTCTTTTCAAAAAATCCACAATAGTGTTGGTTCTGAAACATGTGTGGCCCAAGTACTTGGGACAGAGATGGGTGGGGCTGCACCATCGCTTGCTTGCTAGTCGGTGTCCCCACCAGATGGAGGGGTCTCTAGAGTCAGCCCTGACTCCCTGCACCTGCCTACGGTCTTCAGGGTCTTAACAAGTATTGATCCCAGGAATATGTAAATGAATATTTGCTTTTCACTGAACATATTTACATGCACAGACTTTCTTCTGTTCTTATTTTCTACAAGTTACTACTTTGAGAAAGAAGAATCAGAGCTAACAGCCCTTTTTTGCTTCTTTTTTTAACTGAAAACATAAATATTTGGTCAGATTGAAAAATCAGCAACAGAACCAAGAATAATATCATGTTTCCTGGTTTTTGGATTTGTTTTTCTTACCTAGATAAGACCGATGTTATGAATGCCAGATAACTCAAAGGCCAAGGGAAACAGCTTTCTTTAGAATGCTATCGAAATCTTACCAGTTAAAAGGATGAAAAAATATATCATAATAAAGGCAAGGACATGGTGAAATTCCTTGCCTATATTATGACATATTTTTATGGGCGTTCTCCAACAACGCTCTTAGGAGACAGAGTGTCCAACTATCTAGAAAGCTCTTTGCAACACAGCCCAGAAGGTGAAAACGTTTTTGTGTGCAGCAAAAGGACAGGAGGGCATTTGGCGCCTTTTACCCAAGAAACATTTAGGTTCATGGGGCATATCCGTTTGGTTATTTCTTCAGGAGATTCCAGCTGATGAGTTCGTTTCTCTGGAAGCAGCCAATATTTACTTTTGTAAGGCTTGCTATGTTCATATTTTCGTATGAAGTTTCCAAGACTTTCTTGAGCTCAAACATCCTTTTAAAATGTTACAGCCCCTCTTCCATCCTGTTAGAACTTGTTGTGTGAGTACAGGACAGGAGAGTTTCAAAATCTCTCCTATGCAATGAGCTTTGTTGGTTTTGGCAAATTATTCTATGTCACGATGCATAGTCATTTTTGAACACCCTTCCAAAGCAGTGTGCACAATGCAGTCAGTCACCTCCACGCGGCATTGGAGTCCTGTCGGAAACCAGAGGCACCTGTGAAGGGGTGACGGCGCTTCACAGTCGTGGGGAGGGTTGGGAGCTGGGAGACGAGGGGCTGCTGCAGCAGGCATCGCCGAGGTGCTTGGCTCTGAGAATTTTCTTGGAGGAATGTTTCCCTCAAGAGGAAGCTCCCACCAGCTGTATATTTAGTGCAGCACTAAACTGGTGACTCCCAAGCAGCCACCACCAGCCACCTCTGTTTCCCCTGGTCTGTCTCCCAGGCCCAATGTCCACGGCCCCCTAAGCTTCCAGCAGCAAGCCTACCTGTCCTTCCGATTCTATAGCTAATTATTCCGCCGAGCATGAAGACCTTTCCACACTGAATGACCAGGAAACCTCTCGTTTCCTCTTGGTCTCTTTACTTTAGTTAATTTTCTTCTTTCATTCGATTTTGTAATAAGACCCCTATCCTACGTCTTTTATAAGGTACTCTCTCCCTCTTGGAACTGACATTTATAAATAAGGTTAATGGGGAAGCTGTTACTTTGATTTGGTAAAGCGTATAATCTCTACCTCATGAAATATTTTGAATGCCTTCCAAGTGGCCTTTGCTGCACACACGGGCAGGTGGGGCGGTATTTTAGGATTTCCTGCGCCTGGAAAGGTGCGGGAAGTTTGACTGATTATGTTGTGCTCTGTCTTCCGAGGCAGGGTTCCTAGTGGGATCCATCCTATTCAGACCACGAGACAAAGCCCGTTGGGTGATTTTGTTTTTTTTAAATCAAAGTTCAATCTGGAACTGTGTATTTCACTTTTGTTTTTGGTCTCTTAGGCTTAATTTCTCTGGAATTTTATGTAATAGAAATGTCATTTTCTAAAATTTCTGTTGGGGGGATGATTCTGGAAGTATCTGAGGAAAAGAATTCCCAGCTTCACTTTCAAAATTACTTTTAAAAATAAGTTACTTGACATTTAACACATACTTGTTCCGAGGTTGCCTTCATTGTCTGTACCATGTAACTGAAGGTTTTATCATCTGTGGTCCACTCTAATTACTGTGTGTGAGAGTCACTTCTTTTGCAATAATCGTGTTTGTTCTTTGGGACAAGAATCATAGTTTACAGTTGTTTTGTATCCCTAAAGCTTGCACCATCGTGCTAGACATACAGTATGTGGAGGCCTCCTTGATAAATCGGTGTTTATGTCACACTCTCTCCTGGTCTTAGTTGACTTGCGTAACCACACTCTACAGAAACATAGATTTTCCTCTGGTCGCGCTTGTCTTGAGAGCATTACTGACTATTTATACACCGACCTTTCTGGTTTGAATTTTCCCCTTAGCATTAGAGCAGAGACAGGGATCTAATCTCTCTGAAAGCCCCCTGTCACCTGCTTTTTCATGCATTTCCATTAATACAGTACAGCTGCTAAGAACATGGCTCTGGAGCCTGACTATGCAGGTTCGAATCCTAGTCTTCCACTTATTAGCTCTGTGTATCCTCAGGGAAACTTTCAGTGCCTCAGTTTCTTCCATTTCAAAAGGGGGCTCACAATAGTAGTAACTCCTTAATAGTGTTGTGAGGATTAAATGAATTTGCTCACGCAGCAACAGCAGTTCTTGGTAGACGGTAAAGAAGCGATAAATGCTAGCGTTACTGCTGAATTCTTATGCAGATTTAATAGCTCCTACCCTCTGCTAATTGTATCTCCTTAATGCTTCTACTAAGTGCCTTTTGAAGCAATCACATTTGGAAATGATGTAAGCAGATAGCTTTCACCAACAAGCTTGTTTCTCTGCTGCTTTCTGAGGGTGAAAAAAAAAAAGGCAGGAGAATTTTCTTTCCCCAGTACCAGCATTTAACCCTTCCATCTTTCTTCAGCAAAAGCTTTAAACTATGTGTTAGAGATACTGCTCTAACTAAATGCTTATGTCACCCCCCAATTCATGTGTCAAAGCCCAGTCCTCGGAGGGTATTTGGAGGTGGGGCCTGTGGGGAGCGCTTGGGTCATGAGGGAGGAGCCCCTGTAAGAAGAAAGGTGAGAGACAGTCTCTGTCCACCACCGGGAGACATGGCAGGTGATCATCCGCAGAGCAGGAAGAGCTCTCGCCAGCAGCCCATTAGCCAGTGCCTTGACCTTGGGTGTCCCTGGCCTTCGCAACTGCAAGAAAGAAAATTCTGCTGTTCAGTCCTCACCAGACTAAGACAGGTGCCAGTTTGAACAGACACAGCCATGGCTTTGGAGCTCTCGCAGTCAGAATGGGAAACCCAAGCCAGGCCTCCCTCGAGCTGTAACGTGATGTGGACTGTGGCACTATTCACGCGTCCCGTAGGATGGAGCCGCTGCCTGGGGAGGCCAAGGAGGTCTTCTCTGAGCAGTTGACTCTAACAGGAGCTGAGAAATGTGCTCAGTGGAGATGGGAAAGTTCTTTCTGGGTGGGAAGGGTCATTCGAGACGGGAACTAGCACCAGCAGAGCCAGGGGTCCCCAGCCTGCCGGAGCTCACGGAACACTGCAGGGCTAGAGGGAAGGAGGCTCGAAACGTGGGAGAAGTGGCACTGGGCAGGATTTCTGTTTCTTTTATGTCAAGTCAAAGAATTTCTATTTTATTCGGTTAAGTGGGAACCCAGTTGTAAAACCTTTTTAACAGTCGTGCTGATTTTGTTTTGTTTTTTTAAGCAAGAAGATAGCATGACCAGTGAGAGGGGGTTGCCATTGGGAGGACAGCTTAGTGTGAGAAAGTTTAAATGCCAGCTCGAGTTCCCTCCTGTAGAAATACTGTGGCAATACAACTCAGGGCACGGGAGATTGTCAGTATTAAAGGGGATGATGCATTTTAACCGTGTGACAAGGTACTTGGCGTGCAGTGCGCACTTGGAAACGTTCCCCTCCCCTCGCTGTGTAGAGAGGCCTCAGGGCAGCGAGGAGGATGGGTGGGGACAAGTCGCTAAGAAGCATGGTGACCAGTGAGGCCAGTGCAGTCACCCCGAGGGCACAGACTTTGGCGCAGAGCTGGGCATGGCGAGGGAAGGGGAGATCTAAAAGCCACTTCTCTTTGAAGGTAGAAGTGTTGTGGCTGCTGATAGCAGCCAGCGCAAGAGGGAAGCAGACTGACGTGGAGTTCAGTCTCGGGGGCTTGAAACTCCTGTTGTAGGCACCGCTCTAGGGGCCGCGGATGAGGTTGAACGAGCCGCGCCTTCTTTCTTGAGGCTGAGGTGCTCAGCCTGTGGGAGACAGGTGCCTCTGCGGACGGATGCAGTATAAGCTCGATGCTCTAGGTGGGGCTTTGCGACAGCAGCGCCTTTGAGGCCTCTCCGAAGGGGAGCAGCGTTTCCTGCGGCCGCGTAACTGAGCTCCTGCTACACACGTGAGCCCTTGGATGCCAGGCCTCGCTCTGCTGGCCCTCGCCGGCGTCCGTGGGCCCACCTTCCAGGGCAGTCTCACCCCTTGTATGGAGCGGCCTAAACGCAGACACATAACCTCTGTAAGTTCAGAATAGAATTAGAGGCATCTCGTTAGGAGTAAGATAAGAGAAGCACTTCAAGTCCCTGCAAGCAAAGTCTTGCAGTCACAAATCTCAGAACATGCCGACTCTTTAAATGACGGGGCCTTGGAGAGAAACAGAAAGAACCGTTAAGAATAATAAAAAAAGAGAATGCCAGAGTTCAGTGACCTGTAAAGAAATGAGACCTTTTCAGGGAAATCGTGCGTCCTTTTCATTATGAATTCTCTCCCCTCCAGGCTGACTAATAAATTGTGTTCAGTTAACTACGCTTTTCAACGTTCTGCAGTCGTGCTCTCACTGTGACACGTGTATCTTGAGTACAACTCTTACTACTAACCCTCCTGGGGTTGCCGTGGTTTTAGGTTCTTCGTATTCTTTACCAGACACCCAGAAAAGGAAACCATTTCCTCTAAACTCGTCGTCTCTCCTACTACGCTATCGCCCATCTTAATGTGTGAACTTCTCTGAGCCTTCAGTCTGAATTAAGTAACGAGTCCACACTTGGATCTGCTCTGAAGTACCCCTGGCAACCCCAGTTCCTGTGGGAGGTCTGGTAAAGCCTGTGACAGCAGAGGGTCAGAAGAAGGAGGTGGGAGATTCCCAGTCCCCCGCGAGGTGGTGCAATGGGAATACGGGACAGAGGACACTCCAGGGAAGGAGGCAGAGTTGGAAGTGGGGCCCCTGGGGATAAGAGTCGTAGGCATAGAAGCGGGGTGCTAGCTGTGAGTATGTCTTTAAGAAGACAACAGGGTGTGAAAATGCATGCCAGCGGAGGATTGGGGTACGGGACGTGTCCATGGGGCCTGTCGCCACCGTCACCCATGATAAACGCAGGGGGCAATTGTTTCCCCAGAGGACATAGGACCTCTGAAGGCTCCAGCGAGCTCTCTAGCACAAAGGGAATGCTCTATGAAGACGGGTACTTGAGGGAGGGAACACTGGGGGTTTCTGGCAGGCGGTGTCCTATTTCTTGACCTGCTTGGTGGCCAGGTGTTCATTTTGTAATGATTCGTTGTATAGCCCACTAATGTTTTAGGCAGTTTTCTCTATGTGAGTGCTGAATTTCAGTTAAAAGCAGAATATCTGACTCCTGGCTTATTAAATTCCACTGTGTTTTTGAGCATGTCCCAGATTACCTAAGTCTCCTCATCACTGTGTCTTTCTAAACAGACCTGTGTTTCTCTTCTAATTCAAATCAGTTCAGCATTTACTGAGCATCTGAGTGTGCTGGGCACAAAAGATGAAGACCTGCATTCAGGAAGCCACGGTCCAATGGGGGACACAGTGGGGGAGTTAGAGCGGCCGCCCGGGTGAGCACAGCGTTCTGTGCTGACAAAGGTGAATGCAGGAGCAGCGTAGAGGCAGCAAGGGGAGGCTTTGTTCGGAGTGTTGTTTGAGCCAAAGGATCAATTTATACTGAAGTCTAGAAATCTCCCAGCGAGGGAAAGGCATTTCAGACACAGGCCAAAGCATGTTTCTCTCACACACACACTCGCGCACACACTCACACCGTGGCTTGTAAGCTACAAGCACGTTAGTACTCTGAGCTACAAATCTCCAGCTGTGTGGTGGAGAGGACAGGAGCAGGACTTACTCAGACCCTCCGAAGACCCAGGGACGAAAGTACTGTGCTGTTCTTCCTCTCCCACACGTAAAGCACACTAAAACCAAGTGCAGGGAAACCCAGTGCCTTCTAATTTTTCTAAGATTCCTGTTTTGATACATTTTTAATAGCAAACATAAAAAAGTATTTTCCCAATATTTTTTTCTCTTTTTTGGGTATATTAAGGATGTATAACTAAACATCAAATAATAATAGCAATTATAGCTAACTTTTACTGATGCCTTGCTGTATCCCAGAAACTATGATAAACCCTTTCCGTTGCTGGTTTCATTGACCCTCCCAGCAGCCTTATGGGGAGAGTACCCTTATTGCTACTATTAATATTACAGGTAGTTATTACAGATAAAGAAATTGAGGCTTGGAGAGATGAGCTTCTCCAAGGTCACACAGCTAGACTGTGACTGAGCGGGGTGAATGGGCTGGGCAGTGTGACCGTGGAGCCTGAGTAAAGCCTTCTGTCCGCATCCTGCGGCAACAAGGTTTTGTGTATGGCCCACCAACTCTGCTGTTCAAACCTCTGATTCATTCACTTATTCGGTCAGTATTTACTGAGCACTTACTATGTGCCAACACTGAGGATCGGAGGTGAACACTGTAGAGGCTATCTCAGTCCTCACACAGTTCTCACTGTAAGGAAAAAAAACAGAAATAAGCGGCTGATCACAATGAAGTACGACAAAGATTATGACAAGGACGGGGCTAAGGAAATGTGGGGCATTTGCCCTGGCAGGGAGGCTGGCCACGTTTGGGAATTTGGGAAGTCCAGGTGAGAATTACAGTGAGACGTGAGGGTGAGCAGAAATTCGCCAGGGCACTGGAGAAGAGTTTTAGGCGACGCCAGTTGGTGAGGTGGACATCAGATGACCCACACAGACCCCCAGTGCGAGCAGCGCTGGCCGTCCCTTTGGGCACCGCCTCTGTGGCAGAGAGAGGCTCACCGTCACGCACCCCTAGGCCGGCTCCGATAGGCCCTTAGTTCCCCAGCACCCGCACAGCTGGCGGAGGCTGACAGGCCTGCCCCACACTCGGCTGCTCCCTCTTCCCAGGGCTGCTTCCGCCCCTCACTTCCCTGGGTGTTGATCGCAGGAGCACTCCCTCATAAACATCCTGGACACGGGCTCTGCCCATGCGGCTTCCTGGAGAACCAGAGTGCATTGCAGCATGAAGGCTCTGACGCTGAGCTGGGGCACAGCAGGCATTCAGGAAGGCTGGGGCACAAATGGGAGACAGAGAGAAGGGCTGAGGCTGGAAGGTGGCCTGGTCCAGTCCTGATGCCCTGGGAAGCCTGGCTAAGGACTTTCCTACAGGTGGCACGAGTAGGGAGCACTGGAGACTTTTCAGCAGAAACAGGATCTGATCTGCGGGTCGGAAGCATCACTGCTGCAGTGACCGGTGGATTGCGGAGGGCAGTGGACACCCAACTCCTATCTTTCAAAACCCTTTCCTTCTTTTAGGTATTAATGGTCAGATGAAGGTACTGACCGGTCTCGTCTGTCCTGAGTCGTTCTTTTCATTCCCCTTCCCTTATGAATAAAAGCTGCTAATCTGCTCCTGGGTTCATGCAGCTACAGCCCAAGGAGATGCTGTCTAGCATTAGCTACTGGAGAGGCCATAGGAAATGGTGTTAGTGAGGATGCAGAAAGGATTTGTCCTGCGCTGATGAAGGTGTGTGGCCAGACAAGTTTAAAGTGAAATGACTGGAGACGTGACCTGCAGATATAGTATCAAAGGAAAGGCCTGCCCCGCCTCGCTTCCCCCCATCACACGTCTGTGGTTCCGTATTTTTATTTTCACCTTAATCCCTGTATCTGTATGATACTGAGTAGTCCTGTTACCACATCTCACCTGGACAGGAATAACTTGACTGGCAAGGTTGGATTTTTAAAAAAAGCTTTATTGAGGCATAAAATGCACTGCATATATTTAACATGTACAATTCTGATTCATTGAAACATATGTTACGTTGTGAGACCATCATCATAATTCAGAGAAATGTTCCCAGCACCCCAGGAGCTTCTTCCAGTCCCTTTGTCACCTCTCTGCCTCTCCCTTCTCTGCCCCCTCCCCCAGGTGACCACGGTCCACTTTCTGTCCCTGTGATAACTTTGCAGTGTCCAGAATTGTACAGAAAATAATCACACGGCATGTTCTCTTTTCTTGGTCTGACTTCTTTCACTCAGTATAAGGATTTGGAAAACTAGATGTAAAAAGTTCAGTTAAACCATATTTATAGGTGATCGAACCTGTTCCACAGAACCCCCCGTGTTAATGACATGGTACCATGTGCACTGTAAGTATCGACAGCAAGGGCGATGCTCAGCGTTTAGGTGTAATTAAGTCTTCATCGTGCCTCACACTGAAGCCCTCCTGGTTTCGAAAGCCATTGTCCTTTGAAATTATACGCAAAAAGCAAGTGACCTGTGAAGTTTACCAACAGGCCTATACTTAAGAGAACATGAAGAAGGCCTTTGGTAAAAGACTCTCCTCTCACCAAAATCGGTGGCCAGATACCCTGGAAAAGCGACTGGAGAGGAGCAGAAAGGGGGAGGCCCCGGGGCGGGAGACGGAGGGGGCTGGCCCATCTCCCAGCCAGCCCAGGCAGCCGGGCTGCCCTCCACGCAGGCCGCGGGAGCACGGTGCCCTCACTGCCCCGTGGGCGCAGACTGCTTGTCGGGGGCCTGGCACGCAGCCTCCCGTCTGATCGCATCTCCTCCGACATCGGTCCCCGCACCTGGGAAGCCCGTGTGCCAGTCCTCAGCGGAACATCCGTGTGATGACTGCAGTTTTGTGAAGTTTGTCATGTTTTCTTTACGAAAGTGCGAGCCGTTCAGTGTTAATCCCCTTTTAGGCCACCTGTCCTAGGTCCTTTCATCTTGCTTTGGAGGAGGGGTGGCTGTGCTCCACATCTTCATTTCTGTGTTATTCTGTGCACGGTCCACTCTCATAGCCTGAGAGAGGGTGCCTTTCAGTTCACGCCCCCCAGAGCCTCGTACCATATTCCTTGTCATAGATTCACAGTGGATTAAACCTGCTCCGTGTATCCTGCTGTCAGACATGGTGGACGGGCCAGTTTCCACACTCCTTAACCACAAGCGCGGCTTGTTTCCGTGCGTCCCCAGCCCACGCGTCGTGAGAATGGAATCCTCCTATCTCAGACTGTCTGGGAACACGGGCGCAGCTGCTGTTTTGTGTGTGTTGTAACTCAAGTTGTCTTTTTCTTGTCAAATGTTTGGTCTGCTTTTCATACTTGTGACGATGTTTTTAAAGATCCTTTCTGTGTATTTTATCTTGGATATGATAATCTTTCAAACAACTCAAAAAATTTTACCCCTTTAGTTCATTAGCCAGGGATGCCCATTGCTCCCATACGCCTGGGTGTATGCCCGCACAGGAGCCTTCAAAACTTCCCTGTGGAAGCTAGCAGAAGTGAAAGGAACTTTTGAGATCTGGGTAAGCATGTACGGTATGCCACTTGGCTTTCCTAAACAGGGTATGGGTCGTACTGATTTTGTCCCAGAGGCTTCAATGCTAATTCTGTTTGCAAGCAAAGACGCTGAAAGGAAGAAAATTGAACACTTAATTCTTCCTGGTATTTCCCCAACAGCTTTCTCATAGGTTGTAGCTGAGACCCAATAGAGCTTAGTGTACAGAAATGATATCCACAGTGTGCAATTTTTAAGTATCAGTTAAGCCAAGGTAATGACATAGCTCACGTCAGTTTTGTTTTTTTAATACTTCAAAAGGAAATCCTGTGAGGCTTTCTTTCAGATCAACGGCTACAAAGGTCCCAGGGCTTGTGGTCGGCTCTTCCCGCCTCCTCCACACTGAAGGGCTGGGCTGGGACAGCAGCAGTCCCGGCCCACAGGTCGTCCCCTCCCGGCCCACGTGCTTGGCCCTCAGTTTTCCTGTTGAATCCTTTCCTTCCGCTGTACCCCTTATTTGTACTAAGTAATTCTTGACAGAAAAACTGATAAGTGGGCCCTGCGTATATAAACTGAGTTTTCCCAGCTTCGCTTGGAACAGGGTGCTCACTAGAGGCTGGAAAACCCATTTCAAACAATACACAGGGAAAGCACAAAGAGTAAACAGTGTGGAAGGGCGCGGCTCCTTCTGACGGCAGCTGAGTGGGGCGCTTCCTGTAAGCCCTTTAAAGACGGATTTTTAAAAAATGTTCTTCTGTATCTGATCTTAACTGGAGAGCAGACCAGTTTGCATGAAAAAAAAATGCTGATGATTAGGTAAAGCACAACATATGTGGTTTATTTTTTAAATGCAAAAGCCACGATGTTATTCCAATCATCATAGCCTCTTGAGCTAAACTGAAAAATAAGCCATTTGTTCTCTTTCCTATCCCCGTACCTGTGAGGAGATCCATGTGCGACACCCTTTAGGCATCGTATCAAATACAGATTTATTCCTAACGACAGTTCTCCCCGCTAGAGAGTTCAAGTTGACTGTGGCATCACCGCCCTGAGGCCCCTGCCTCCACCATTGCCTGTGGGTCGCTGAACCTTGCCTGTAAAAAACACACAATTGCATAATCCTCAGTCTGCTCCGACTTACAAAATACTGCCCTCCTGTCCCCACCGTCCCCGACTTCGGTGTCTGACTTATCACTCCACCTGACCTCAGGTGATCCAACCGCTGCAGTCAGGCCTCCAGTGTGAGAGGCGTCCTTACGTTCTTACACTCTGCCTGCTCCCACCTGCCCCAAACTCGGTGTCCACTGAGCACTTTGTGCGAGGTGCAGGGCCGCAAAGGCTCTCTCGGTTGGTGTGGCGGTGGGTGACCCAGGTCTATATGTCTATCGATACTCATCTTGCTCTACACTGATACATTGATTTAAAAAAAGAAAGTGCCCTCAGGAAGCTTCTCATCTAAAGAAGGCGCTGCTGAACAATAGCAGATGATAGCTAAGTGCCAGTTGAGTGACCCAGTGTCACTGTTGTAGGAATTGGCTTTAAATGAAAATGCCACAGAGGAGACGGTGGTTGACCTAAGCGCTGGTGGTTCGGGCGACAGAAGAAGCAGAGAGGAGGACTGCAGGCGCCCAGAAGCAAAGGCGGGGTGGGGATGAACGGAATTTGGGGAGGCAGCGAGGGGGCCAGCCTGATTTATTTTCACAGTGAAAATGAATATTTACAGGGCCGTGACTTATTGATTCTCTTCACTGCCCAGAGAAGTTTAGGAAGTTCTGCGTGGGCAGCAGGGAGTTACGAAAGGGGCTGGGCAGAGGAGGATGTGGCCTGTGATTTCTGAGGGAACCAGCGCCCCCCCATTCCCCTGTGGAATCCCTGGGACTCATGGCTGGGGCCTAGCACTCTGCTGTGTGCTCTTCACAGGCCAGAGAAATGCCCCTCCTGGGCGCCGCCCTCCCTGCGGCCAGGGCCGTTTGCATCGCAGTCCAGACCTTTTTCTGTCTTTACTCTGAGTTCTGCTTTCACATTTTCTTCTTGACTTTTCTGTCCACCTTTGAAATGTGTGGGGACTTGGGTCAAGTGCCCTTCAGGTGAGCCTGCTGTTCTGACTGCCTTTTATGAAAGTATTTCTGGTGACAGAAGGATTCAGCCCCCCCAGGCCTTATTTTCCTTAACCCCGTGGTGGCTGCACAGAATACTGTTGACCTCTCTTTTTTTTTGGATTCTCTTCTTCCTTTGATCCATGAGAGCCATGGCCAACGCCCCCAGTTCTCCTCTTGATTCTCTGGGGGACCTGCCCTGTCCCTCCTAGCTTTTCTAATATTCCAGCATCCTTGGAGTGACCTTCCTTCACGTCTCCGTTGTCACCCTCGTCTTCGTCTAGATTTGTTTTACCATAAGGTATTAGGATAGTGTAGTTTGGGTTTGTTTTAAAATCACTCAGTCTATATAATGGACACTGAGTTTGTTTGGACTCACCCAGTGGGTAAGGCTTATAAGAGGCAGAGCCCAGATTCTTGCTGCAGAAGTTCAAGAGGCCAGGTCCCACCCCACCTCCCATGCCCTGGCATCTGGACTGTGGTCCTATGACTTCCACTCAGCTCAGGTGGCTTCAGGTCCAGGTGGCAGAGAACACTTAGACAGTCTTTACCACTGGGCGGTGGCAGCCAGGGTCCAGTGGCTGCAGGCGCATCCATGCAGTTCCCAGGCCCGGCCTGGGCTGTGTCTCCTGCCACCCCACCTCCCTCTCCACCATTTGTCTCTGAATCTGGACGTCCAGGCTACCCCTTGAAGAACTGTTCATTGTCTTTCAAACGGATTTCTCTGATGTTTAATGGAGTCAGGTAGTTTTTGTTGCTTTCACAACCAATCTTCATCCACATCAGGCTATTTTTACTTCTTTAATGATTTTTGAAAGTGATTGACAGTATCCTAGGGTCCTCATTATAATTTTAATTCATTAATTGAGTCTGCAAAATGAATGTCAGTGAGAGGGGGTCATTTATAAATCCCAGCTCTTACCTGGATGCATAGCTGTCGCCGCACAGTGGTGAGAAGTTCCTTAATGACGTCACCTTTTAATCATCCGGGAATTATGTATGTCCTGTTTGGTTATTGAATTTTATTTTCTAATTCACATCACCAACTATGGATTAATTCTTCAGTAACAAACATATCTGGTTGACTGGAATGCTCGTGTACGAACCCGTTCTGCTACATTTGCCACAGGCTGTTGATGGTTTTCATTCAACAGACCCTGGTTTTATAGTGAATTTTGAGGCAGCAGCACATTCGAGGGACCGCAGTGCTTGTGTTCAGCCCCATCAGTGAGTAAATTTTACCCATAACACTCCCTGAACGCCTACCGTGTATGGGCCTCTGTCTGAGGCGCTGGGCACGCGGATGAGGAAGGCCCTGGCTCCGTGCACAATGCCTGCCCGTGGCAGACACTCCGTGAATGCCATTGGAATTAATGACATAATCCCTGCCCCTACAGAGCTCTCTCTATGGGAAAGGCAGACACCTAACTGGCCTACCATGTATGCAAGTGCCCAGAATAGCGACTGATGGGAGTGGGTGTGGAGAGGGACGCTGGCTTGTTTCAGATGGTTGGAGGGTTCTTATCACGGTGTCATGGCCACACCGTCCAGTCCATGACACCTCCCAGCTCTCTTAGAATTGTCATGCAGGTCTCTCCCTCCTCGCCCTCCTAGTTAAGCCTGTGGCACCGGGTTTGAACTCCTATTAATAGGCCCCGTCAGCTCTCCACAGATCACATCTCAACAGCAAACAGCCAGAATCCCCAACAATGGCTTCTTGGCACAAAGCCAGTCCTCGAGCATCAAAGACGGATTCCTTGCATGTCAGCCCCGGTGCTGATAAATAACGGCCTCGGGATTCCAAACACATTATCCCCCGGGAAGGGCCTGCTCCTTGAGGGTACACTGGGCCGTGTTTATAAAACAGCAACATGGCCAGTGCTGGCCCTGGCATCTCAAGGAGAGCAATAGCCAGAGAGCCGACATTGCACCAACTTGGGAGAACTTGAGAAAACATGAATGAGGGCAGGTTTCAAATGTTTCTGACTTGAGACCCTACCAGGAAGACTGCTGGAGCCCGTAGGAACAGTGTAATGGACTAGATGCATGTGTTTTTAAATCCAGACCTCAGCACTGTGCCATCTTAGGCAGATCATTCTCTAAGCCTCCGTTTCTGTACCTGTAAAATAATGGAGACTAGGACCCACCTAAAGTCTGCTTTCTGGATACCAAAGCATGTTAATGGCAATAAATGGGAGACCTCGTTAAACAGAACTATTTGTCAAGCATACATTCTGTTAGTCCTCATATCAACTCTATGAGGTAGGTATTTTTATCCCCAGTAATGAGTAAACAGAGACTCAGATTAATTACCCGACACCCCAGATAGTGAGAGAGAGACTGGATTCAGAACCTGGTCAGCTGCCTCCAGTGGCCAAGCTCTGACAGCCTTCAGGGCCCCCTCTCTGCTGCCTTGTCCCTCTGCATTGCTCCCGTGACTCCCAGGGTCTCTCTGCTGACCTCACAGGACAGAGCAGTCATCGTCACTGCGTGTTCACCAGGCCTATTGGAGAACCCGCCTCGTGGGCCAAATCCCAATGGTAGACATGTGACAAAAGACCCCCTTAGGGACCCTCGCTGAGGTAGCTCAGCTTGAAACAGAATATTATATTAGACCCAAGCCACTCAGTTCTCCATCATCAGCATCAGAACCATTAACTAAAGCATATTGAAGGAAGCACTGGCTTTGAGGGGCTGGAGATCTGTGTGTGAATCTCGAGTCGGGGATTCTGAGCTGTGCGAATGTAATCGGGCCTTAATCTCTCTGAGCCTGTTCTGTTCTGAGTTACTGTATGTGGCTGGTTGTTCTCCGGGTCTTCCCCAGATCCACTGGCCCCTTCCCCACTCTTCTCTGTGCCCCAGGATCTGCTGCCTCCCCCTGCCGTCTTGCTGGGACTCCCTGGCCACGTGGCTGCTGGTTGGCTTACAGCGGGGGGTGAGAAGGTGGGAAGAAAGGGGCAGTGAGGTCGTCCTGCCTTCTCACTGTGTCCGTACCACACCTGTGGCAGCAGCGGGCTGGCCCCTCTTCTGGGCTGTAACTCTTCCTGGGGCCCTGGTGACACAGTTTCTACCCCTTGTCCCTCAGGCTCTAGGCGTCAGAGCTTCCTACTCTTGCCTGCCTCCAGCCGCCTCAGCGTCCTCTGTTCCCTCCTCCCGCCCACAGCCTCTGCAAGTAGCCCTTTCATCCAAATCTCTCCATAGAACTCTTGCAGTAAATTCTGTGTCTTGCTTAGAACCTGCCGGGTACAATGTGCAAAAGTTTGAAAACCCATAAAGCACCATCTATAAAAATATAGACAATCAACTTAGTGTTGTTTATGACTCTTTGGCCATATTTTCACCATCTGTACTATATTCTGAAGTTTGCAAAACTTTCCTGGTTCTATCTAACTATCATGACAGCCCAGAAATGAAAAAGCCAGAAGCCAGGGTCAAGGTCATGTTGAATATGGTGCTTCTGGGTCTGGTTTGCTTCCTGTTTGTGAATTAGGACACAGTCAGAAAGTCTCTTCGAGGAGTGGGTGCCTGGATGTGGAATGGGTAGATATTGTTTTTGTACATACGTGTAAATACATGTGTGTCTATACACATGTACGCATACATGGCATTTCTTAGTGAAGAGACTAGGCAACTGTCCAATGTACAGCTATTATAGCAACTCGCTTTATTTCTGCTCTAAGTGTCTCACTTTGGAGGTAGTTTATATTCATGATAATATTTATTTGAACATTAGCAGTTTCACATAAAAAGGCTAGCCTATTCATAATTCCTTTTTAAAAAATAATGTTTTTTAAGTAAGAATTCAATTTTCCTCAATGCCTTGAGAAACATTTTGCTTATTGCATATATATTTCATCTGTGCTTCTGAGCCCCAAGGAGTGAATTTCTGCATGACTCATAAGGAAAACCAAAATGAGTTCTCATTTCTGCTCTTTTCAAAAAAATATTTTTAAAAGGTCGAATACTTTTAAAAATTACCTTCTCCGATCTACTTATATGGGTAAGGTATCTTAGGATTCTTTTGGTCACAAGCAACAGAAACCAGCTCAGATGTATTTAAGTGAAGAGGGATTTTTCTGGATGAATGCAGGTGGCAGCTCAGTGAAGCTTGGGAACCTGGATGGCAGGAACAAAGGGACTCCGTTATGCGTGGCTCTGCCACCAAATAGTCTTGGCTGCAAATGTTTGCTGACCCTGAGTCACCCTGCTCAAGATTCAAATCCCAGGAGAATCAGCAGGGCCTGGCTCAGGTCCCAGGCACACTGCTTGGCCAAGGGAGTGGGGTCACTTGATTGGCAGTCCTGGTGTGTGGGATGGAGAGGGTGGTTTGCCAGAGGAAAAGTGGGTGCTGGGGCCGGAAGGAGGGAGGAGAAGCTGGGCCAGCAGGAAGGACAGACTCTACCACAGAAGTCTTGGGAGCCTTTACGACATCGTAAGACATTGGATATGATACATTTCCTTCTTTAAAACAATTTTTGCAATTTGGACATTGGGACATGAAGAGTAACATGAAGCTAGGGTTGAAAGAAGGCCACAGAGGAGGTTCTGACAAATTCTTGCAGAAACCACTGGTTTTTTTTCCCCCAACTGCCCTGAGGGGTTGCCGTCCGGAACTGCTTCCCCGGACACCTTCCTCCCTGAACAGGTAACACTGCGTGGAGAAGGAACAGCAATGTTTCCCTCGTCACCTTGAGAACCAAGTAATACTGAGAGAGGGAGAGGGAGAGGGAGGGGGAGAGAGAGGGAGGAGGAGAGGGGGAGAAGGGAAGAGAGGGAGAGAGGGAGAGGGGGAGAGAGAATACACGTGAAATGCCAGCATGTAGCTGGGTCTTGACCAGTCAGGAGGGTCCAGGGAGGACTCCTAGAGAAGTGATGCTTCAGCTGGCACCTAGAGGGTGCAAATGGAGGCGTGAGCCTGGTGCAGGAGGGTGCTCAGGATGGGGGCAGAGTTGTCAAGAATATTCCTTGCAACAAAACAGCATTTGGGAAGGCCTGGAGGTGTCTAAGGGCAGGGGCCTTTAGAAGCAAAGGACGTTCCTTTGAAGAGGATGAGGCATGAGGGGGGACAGAAGCAGAGAGGCTGTCAAACAGGGACCTCTCCAAAGAAGACACGCAGATGGCAGGTCAGCGTATGAGGAGGGATTCAACACCCTGAGTCATTAGGAAATTACAGATTAAAATGACAGCTAGATATCACCACACACCTATTAGAACGGCCCAAATCCAAACCTCGGGCAGCACCGAACATGAACTCGGGCAGGATGTAGATGAACAGGAGCTCGCGTGCGCTGCCCGGGGGGATATGAAACTCACACACTCTTCCCATGTGGTCCCCCAAGTGTGCTTCTTGGTATTGACCCAAACGAATTGTTATGTCTACCCAAAACCTGCACACAGATGTTTACAGCCGCCTCATTCACAGCCAGAGCTTGGAAGGGACTACAGTGTCCTTTAGCGATGGAAGGTTTAATAAACGGAGATGTGTCTAGACAATGGGATATCATTCAGCACTAAAAATAAATGAGTGGCCAAGCCATGAAAAGACATGGGTGACACTAAAAGGCCCATTACTAAGGGAAAGAAGACAATCTGAAAAGGCTACACACTGTTCGATTCTGACTATAGGACATTCTGAAAAAGATAAAACTATGGAGACAGAAGATTAGTGAGGAGGGAGGGATGAACGGGCAGAACACAGGGGATTTTAGGGGAGTGAAACTATTCTGTATTGCACTATAATGGCAGGTACATGTCATTACACCTTTGTCAGAACCATGGCAGGTACAACACCAAGTGCAAACCGTGGACTTTGGGTGATAACGTCCATGTAGGTTTGTCGATCATAACAGATGTGCCCCTTTGGTGGTGATGTTGATAGTGAGGGGGATTGTGCAGGGTTAGGGGGTGTATGGGAACTCCTTGTACCGTCCAGTCAATTTTGCTGTGAACTTGAAGCTGCTCTAAAAAATAAAGTTTATTCATTTTTATAAAAAGTGGAATTCCCAAGTAAAAGAGGAGACAAGTAATCTCCTTCAGGTTCCTGAGTGGAGAGTGGACTGGAAGTGAGCAAGGGGGGTCAGTCATCCAGTGAGAGGTAACAGCAGCTAGACCCGGGCAACTGGAAAAAGAGAGAGGCTGACAGATTGTGTTTTGGTGATAGAACTGACGGAACTTGCCAAGGAGTTGGATCTGCCAGTGAAGGGAAGGGGCAACCAAGATTGTGCCTAAGGACGCTGCTTTCTGAGAGCTGGAGGAAGGGCGGGCGCGGAGGGAGGCTGAGGAGGACCACAGGGGTGTTTTGGAAGGAGGCTGAGTGAGATGTATGAGGCATTTGGTTTGAGATCGCATAGGTTACCTTTGTTTGTTTTTACTTTGTGGCAATGGAAGTTTCACTCTCTGATGCCAATCTCTCAAAAGCAGCGTTTTCCTAATTTGGATTTTTACCTTTCCATTTGCATAACCGAAGGGCCCACGTTGACGGTTTTTCAAGAATCAAAGAAAAATCTGACTCAGATATGTATCAAGTGTCAAATTTCCCAGAAAACTACTTGCAGTTCTGAAATGAGTTTCTCTAGCTCTCTGTCCCTCCCTACAGAGGTTTCGAGGGCTTCGAGGCCACCCTCAGACAGCTCAGTCTTGGGAACCAAGCTCTCCTTCTAGGAGTCAGGGCAGAGGGGACAATCTCAGAATCCGTGCGCATAAGAGAAAACACTCACTGGGCACACAGAACTGCAGGCCGATGACATCACTCGCTAGGCTGGATGGCACCATTCTGTTTCCTTCTCAGTCGTCCCTCCTGGACTGAGCCTGTGGAGACCAGGGGTTTTATATCCTTAGCATTAGCATACATGCAGCCCCGGATGCTTGTGTACCAGACTAACATATAAATAAACCTTCCTTAACCTCATAAAACAGTAAAGCACAGAAAGATCGGATGTCCAGAGGAATGGAAAAGGCCAGTGAGAAATCCACTTTGAGCCAGAGGGTTTTTCAATTGGAGATTTGATGCTGTTTTACCTGAAGTCGAGTCAGTGGTGAAACCTGTAACCACGCAACCAGATGTTGTCTCTGCGCAGTGGCAGATGCCCCGTTGGACCTATGTCTTTCCCTGAACAGACTGAACTTGGTACTTCAGTAGTAATTTTGCAGACGTCTCTTCTTCTAAGGGCAGTGCAGTGTCAGGGTTAGGTGTAGTCTGAGGATGGCCATAAACACCTCTGTGAAAGCTCCAGATCTAAGCAACTGTATGTTCTGGAGAAAGACTCACTCTAACTTCTTGTGATGTTAATTCATTCGCTCAGCAGGTATTCTAGTGACTGGCCTAGGGCCTCCTCTAGGCCCCCAAAACAGCCCTTTGCTTGTAGAGTTTGCACTCTCGGGGGAAGACAAACCAGTGACCAACAAATCAGGTGCCGGTGATAACCTAAGTGCTTTAAAGAAAATCGAGCAGGTGTAAGGAGATAGATGGCAGAGAGGATGTGTGCGCTTTTAGATAGGGCTGGCCCGGCCTCTCTGATGAACTGACAGCTGATCTGAGTGAGACCTGAATGAAGGAGGGAGGGTGTGAGCTGTCTGAGGATGAGGCATTAGATAGGAAACAGCCTGCAAAAGCCTGGGTCGCACACCATTGCCCTTGAGTGTGGTTAAAAAACAAGCTTCACTTATTGTCCTTATTACTTAAAATAGACCCTTGTTTCAAATAAGCAGGATGCCAGGGGAATAATGGCCATGTATCCTCCCAAACGCCTCAGTTCCAGCAGTTCAGATGCAGTGACAGGGACAAAGCCCCAGTGGTCGGAACGTCTCGGCTACATCGCGGGAACACACACTCGGTGTATCTGTTTGTCCCCTCGCCCCTGATGATCAACTCCCCTCCAGCTATAGGAAGGAGACTTTGAAAATTACAAACAATGGAATATATGAGCGTTTGAATGGATTGGGGGGTAAAATAGCCTGTGAAGATGAAGTTTACTAAGCTGGGTGAGTCTAAGAACACTTGAGGGCCCTGAGTAAATATGTTGAGATCCCCTAAGCACTGAGAGGCGTTTGTTTACTGGTCCTAAGTAGGACGGAAAGAGGCCACAGTGATGGACGATTTTTGTTGGGAAGCGGGACCTGGAAGGCAAGTGACGGAGCGCTAGGGACTGAAGATACCTTAGAGGCCCAGAGAGGGGTGGGACCCAGGGCTCCTGCCCTCACTGTGCCTGCTGCCCCTTGGAGCAGAGCAGGATCCTTCTCGGGCTTTCCCAGTGCTGTGGCCGGGGCCCCTGAGCCCGCTGCAGTGCACTGGTATCCAAGGCCACCCACTCGGAGAAGCCACCCTGGCCACCCAGAGGGTAGCTCAAGGTCACACGGCCCTGTGTTAGTGCTCAGCATTGTACTCGTGCCCTTTGGTATTTCCTTATGCTCTCCTTGTTTATTTCTTTCCATTTCTCTTCCCTACAGGAATATAGCATCCATGGTATCAGGGACCTTGCCTGTCTCCTTCAAGGCTGCAGTCCAGGCCTAGAAGAATGAGGTTTGTTTCCAGTGAATATCTGGGGGTTGACTTTGGAGGTTGGGAGGAAGGTGGGTCTAGTGCAGAGTCATCGGCACATGTGTGATAGAGAAAGCCCTAGACGTAGGTGAGAAAATCCAACAAAGTGTGAATGGGTAAGAGGGAAAACCCGGGTTGTAACATCTAAAGAGGCAGTATGCACAGTGGGAAAAGCTGGGACTTTGGACAAGTCACTTAAGTTTTCTGTGCCTCAGTTTCTTCATCTGTAAAATGAGTTGTTTAATAGGACCTCACTTGTAGAATTATTGAAATAAATTTTATTACATATGAAATGCTTATTTAGTGCAGTGCTTGGCACGTAATACAGGTTATATAATTCTCTCCAATATATAAGAGGATATTTAAGTTAATATAAAAAAGAGAGGCCAGTTAAGAGTGCTGAGAAAGAGACATCTTTGTGAAGACAGAGATAGAGAGAGAGAAAGAGAGAGCAGGACTCCAGGAGAGCAGAGTGAGAGTCAACAAGGGGGGAGTCAGTCAACAGGGTCAAATACTGCAGAAAATTCCCCTAAAGGGGGCCATGAGGAGCCCTGGCTCTGTTGGTGAGGGAGTCACGTGGGTCCTTAGGAAGGTCAGGCTCCGAGCAGCTGCAGCAGAAGCCAGCCTGGGGGTGAGAGAGAAGATGGAAGGGACCTCGGTGCAGAGATGGCAAACTGAACACTTTCACTTCCTTTCCCTCTCATGAGTCACAAACTTGACAGCAAAGGGATTTTTGTTTTGTTTGCATAAACAAACAAAGAAAAGGTGAGAGGCGACAGCAACAGAAGTTTGGAAACTAAAAAGCGGAGGAGGAGACTTCATTGACTTAATACAATGAAAAAACTGAAGACTGAGGTTGCAATGAGGGGCACCCAGAAGCAAACTGGGCTGCTCTCCAGAACCCCAGAGAGGCCCCGATTAGGAGACTTTAGGTACCTCTGAGAGCTGGGGGTGAAAGTTGATGAAAACAGAAAGTCTGCTTTAGAAGCAGTTAGACTCATTGTCTCCCCTCACCCTTCCCCCGTGACCACGACTTTCCCTGCCCTGCACAGCCAGAGTGACTGTCTCTCCACTGGGGGCAGGAGACTTGGGGCAGAGAGGTGAACACCACAGTCAAACGGGAGGGGGAGGGGGGAGCCCCACGCTGAGTGGGGACACACCCCAGCTCCAGCTCCCACTCTTCCCCAGGGTGCCATGGCCAAGTTTAAATCTGCAGGAAGGAGAGGGGAGGTTTTCTCTGGATAAATGAGTGTCCAAAAAGAAAAAAAGCCTAAAGATACTGGTGGTTGGGTCCTCATAGGATGGCATGTAACAATATGAAGTAACTGTGATACATATCTTTTTTATTTTACTTTTATTTATTTTATTTTATTTTATATTTTATTTTATTTTTATAACCCTGACCAGGGATCAAACCCGCAACCTTGGGGCATCGGGATGATGCTCCAACCAACTGAGCTACCCAGCCAGGGCACATATCCTTTTAAAGTCAGTCTAAATGTAGCCCAGAGTCATTTTCCCCTTGGCCAGGTTCCAAAAATGCTTACAGCAACTCCAAAACCGCCCCCACACAAGCGGAAATGAAATAGAGGAGATTTCCTAATGGAATGCGGCAGCCATAATAGCCAATTATGGTTAAAATACCTCACTTTGAATATTTATATCACCACATGGACATATTGCTGGGGCTCCCTCCAGGGCCTCGGAAGCAAGAGATTCTGAAGTTTTAGTGACATTAGCTTCAAGGTTAATTTGCCTCTGACAATATAGTAAAATTTTGGAAAGTAAATTAATGTTTAATTTAGAATTAAAAGCATGCTAACAGAAAGGAAAACATTAACTGAAGAGTTGAAAGATAAAGTGGAGAAATCTCCCAGAAAGTAGAAAAAAAGATAAAGAAAATAGAAAATAAATAGGAGGAAATTTAAAAATCATCCAAAAAATCATCCACATAGTGGAGTTCCAGAAAGACAGGATATAAAAACAGAGGAGATGGACTTATTGAGGAAATAACGTCAGGTGACTTCCTATCCTGAAAAGGTCTTTGTGTGTCTAGGACAAAGCTTGGAAAATCAAGGCATCTCATAGTACAACCCTGCAGCACTGTGGACAAAGAGAAGATTCTAAAAACACCCAGAGGAGGAATAAGTAGTCATACGTGAAGTTGTGGAGTAAGAATAGCCCTAGACTTCTCACCAGTGACACCAGAAATTAAAAGACAAGGCAGCAACACCTTCAAAATTCCCAGGGAAAGTTACAACCTACAACTCTAATGTCCAGCCAAGGTATTAGTCAAGTGTAAACACTGAATGTTTAAAATATCAGACAGACATTGATTTAGAAAGTTTATGACACAAGCAGGTGTTTTAAGGATAAGTGAATTAATACTCCTTTAACATGGCAGAAAATCTATAGCTACTGTTTAAAATTGATCAAGAAACAGAGGTATAAAGCACGGGATTTAGAGACGTTCAGTCACCACCAGAAGGAATGTCAGTAAGACTTCAAAGTGATTGGGAGGGTCGGCGGACTAGGTGCCTCCCAGGACCGATGCTCTTCCTTGCAAGTTTTGCACTATTTGATTACTTTTAACCATGTGGATGTATTAATTTGATTAAAAATGATTTAATTTGAAAGTCAAAAAGGAAGTGAATGGAAAGATGGACAGTGGATAAGGTCGTGGAGGGTGAAGCATTTTCTCTGGACTGTGTAGGGCTCTTCACACATGTGAAGCTCTTTCTTTATTCCTCCCCATGACCACAAGAGGGAAATGTCATTATGCCATCGGAGAGATGAGGAAACTGAGGCTTAGGAAGTTCAAGGCCTTGCTCAGAGTCATGCAGCCGGGGCTGGGCCGTATTCAGGCTGACCCCAAGTCTGTCGTCTCCCATCACATAGTTTTGAATGTCGGCAAATAAGAGAGTGAGATGTCAATCGTGATCTAGTACAAGGGGAAGACGGTGAGTTTTGATAGAGGAAACACAAATGTCACCGTGAGTTGAAGGTGAAGAGTCGCCAGAGGCCAAGAACTGAAAATACAAGAGAGAAGGGATAATTGAGCTGAGTCTTGAGTCTTACAAAGTTGAGCACTGGGTGGGGGGTGTTGCCCAGGGAGGGAGTAACGCTTGGAGTGTCGCCCAGCAGAAACTTAGGGAGGAGGAAGTTGAAGTGGCAACTGTGACTTCTCCAGGAAGCGGAAGGCTAGTGATGCTGTGAACACAGAGTAAGGGGAGCCTGACTCTTCACCTGGGACCACAGGGAGTAGGGTTACCAGACTCAGCAAATAAAGATACAGCTCTCCCAGTTAAATTTAAATTGCACATAAATAACAAATCATTGCTTTCTGTTTTGTTTTGTTTTAGTACATGTCCCAAATGTTGCATGGTATTTTCTCTGGCAAGCCTCAAGGAGAGACTGCAAAGCATGTGTAAAGAACAGCGAAGCTGCTTTGAAATCCGAAATTGGGAACGGGGTGACCCCAGCGTGACTTGGTTATCAACGGGTAACCTCGGTGCCATGGGAAGTAAGGTAGGAGCGCTGGGCTTGGCTTCCGGGCAGCCGCAGGGAGCCGGGGTAGCAGCCAGGAGGTGGCTCGCGGATGCCGTTGTTGGGGCCGCTCCTGAGAGGAATGTGAAGAGATGGGTGTGGGAACAGAGACGTGGGATTGGCAGGGAAGCCGTTGCTGCCATTAGCTTTGCCTCCCTTCTCACTTTGCCTGGCGGTCGTCTCCATTTTCTCTCTCATCGCTGTGTACGAAGGGTGAGCACCACTCAATAATCATGTGCAAGGTTGAATCGTCGGATCAGTATCAGTGACCCTGTCCTCTCCAACAGCACTCATGAGAGCAGGACTGACTGGCCGACGTAATGCTTCGATGAGTCTGAGGTTTAAGGAGGTGATTTGGGGTAGTGGTTAAGAAGCTGTAGCCTGTCTCTGGTCACAGTCCATGTTAACCAAGCTGCTGCATATGTCCGCACTCAGTTTCCTTGTTTGTAAAACTAGGATGACTGGTACTTACAGGGCCATTGTAAGCATTACATAGGTCAATGTGTGTCACACTGAGAATCTGGAATACAAACACTAAAAGTGCAAGCTTATGTGAGATATAGGTGGATGAGACGTTTTTATGAAAAGTCATTAGTTTGCAAGATATTTGTGGGGTTGGGGTGGGTGAGTAGGCAGAGCACAGAGGATTTTTAGGGCAGTGAAAATACTCAGTGTGATACCATATAATGGACACATGTCATTATACATTTGTCCCAATCCATAGACTGCACAGCAACCTCAAGAGTGAACCCTGAGGTAAGCCATGGACTTCTGGGGATAATGATGTAACAGTGTCGGTTCAGCAGCTGTAACAAATGGGCCAGGTCTGCAGTGAGTGATGTTGACAACAGGGGAGGCTGTGTATGGTGGGGCAGAGGGTCTATGGGAAATCTCTGTTCCGTCCACTCAATTTTGCTGCAACCTAAAACTCTTAAGAACAAAAGAAAGTCTTAATAATAAAATAGTGGTAAACGTAAAAATAACGTTTAGTAAAACATTTCAGCCAAAAGAAAATGCTTCATGGTGAAAGAAAAAAAGGACATTCATTAGCATGCTTTTGTTGCAAGTTTTACATGCAAGATTTTTAGACTGCACGGTCAGGAAACCAGTGGGTTTAAAAGGCATTCACTAGCATAGCTTAGTATACATTTTGCAGACATTATAGCCAGGACATTGGTATGCGCTTAAAACTTTAAAGCTAGAGGTTTGCTTCCCTTGCAGTTCCTTCACTGTCTATTTTTTAAATTAAACTGTTTCTTTAGTGTAGAAATCATTAATCATTAAAACATAATGGTATAAGAAAACCAGTAAGATAGAGGAATAATTTTTAAATAGGTTTAACCTTTATTGTTGGAAGTATTACGGATGTTCCTCCCTCCCCCCGTTGGCCCCCTCTACCCTGCTTCTGCCCCCACCCAAAGCCTTCCCCACACTCGTTTGTCCATGGGCTATGCTTATGTGCACAGAAGTTCTTTGATTAATTCCTTCCCGATCTCCTCCTCCCTCTGAGATAGACCAGTCTGTTGCATGTTTTAATGTCTCTGGATTTGTTTTGTTCATCAGTTTATTAAGTTCATTGGATTCCACATATAAGTGAGATCACGTGGTACTTGTCTTTCTCCTACTAGCTTATTTAACTAGCATAATACTCTCCAGGTCCATCCACACTGTCCCAAAGGGCAAGAGATCCCTCTTTCTCATAGCTGCATAGTATTCCATGGTGTAAATGTCCCACAGCTTTTTTTCCACTCATCTGCTGATGGGCACTTGGGCTATTTCCAGATCTTAGCTATTGTAAATTGCGTTGCTATGAACATAGGGGTGCATAAGTTCTTTCTGATTAGTGTGTCAGGATTCTTAGGATATATTCCAAGAAGTGGGATCACTGGGTCAAAAGGCAGCTCCATTTTTAATTTTTTGAGGAACCTCCACGTTGTTTTCCACAGTTGGCTGCACCCGTCTGCATTCCCACCAGCAGTGCACAAGGTTCCCCTTTCTCCACACCCTCGCCAGCACTTGTCATTTGTTTATTTGTTGATGGAGCCATTCTGACAGGTGTGAGGTGATATCTCTTTGTGGTTTTAATTTGCATCTCTCTGATAACTAGTGAGTGAGCATTTTTTCACATGTCCTTGGCCATCTGTACATCCTCTACCTTAGGGAAGTGCCCATTCAGTTCCTTTGCCCATTTTTAAATTGGATTGTTTGTCTTCTTTTTGTTAAGTTGTATGAGTTCCTTATGTATTTTGGATATTAACCATTTATCAGATGAGCCATTGGCAAATATGTTCTCCCAAAGGTGTGTGTGTGACCTGGGATCCGGGGCTCCCACAGCATTGAAGTCTTGGAACCCAGCTCTGCCACTCACCAGCTGAGACTTAAGCTGCCTGAGTGACATTTCCCTCAGTTAAGTGACCAACAATGTGCTTCACAGAGCAGTAGTGTTAAATGAGATAATCTAACATGCCTGATAAAGGCCAGCGTGCAATGCACTTTAATTCTTTCCCTGTGAAGAATTGTAAATTAGTGGGTGGGTGCCAAGTCCCCACAGTGTGTTGTGTTGGGTTGACTCCACACATCCTGCTTTAAGTGAAATAAGTCCTCAAACCCAATCAGAGTGGATCTGAGAGTCTAGAGGGCCCTGCTGTTTCCAGGTTGTATGCCCTGTGCGCTTGCTAAATTGTGGGTATGGGCTCTGTGGTTGATGAAACCTTTCAGACAACTGTGAATTAACTGTCACTTGGCTTTTTCTTTTGTAAACTCATAAGCCAGGGGTCTGTTGTTTGTACTCACAAGGCCTCCTTCTGAGTCATTCAGGTACAGGGCGGGTCTGTTGAAACTGCACGATGGAGGAGTTTTGCCTTCACATCAGCGGGGATGGGAAGCCAGTGTGACCAAGCACTGGGTGGAACTCGCTTTGTCACCGTGGGGCAGGGCAGAGGTGCCCTGAGCTTGTCACACAGCTGCAGCTGACCAAGGCCACCTCAGGCTCAGGTTCAGACGCAGCAGTTATGAGCAAGGAAAGAGTGGGCGAATTGTGAGCATTGAGGTTTGGGGGCGCCTCCCAAGCAGAAGGGGAGAGAAGGGCACCGGCCCTTAACGGGGCAGCAGCAGGCCCCCGCGGAGCTGCGCCCCATGGCTCTTCCCCTTTGGAAATTCCTGAGCTGCCCAAGCTTTAGAAAAATTCTCTGACGGGCCGCTGCCCAGCTCCTCAAAGGCCTCTCACCACTGGCCAGAATCTGGGGCACACTGCCTGCCTTGGCGCCCAGCGAAGGGAGGGGAACCCCCAAGCATCACCTCGCCGGACGCCGGCCCATTTCACCCTGCGCCCGGGGAAAGCCACTTTCCGTCCCTCAGACCGCAAGTTTCGAGGCAGCAGTGAGATGGGGGTGGGAGTGGAGGTGAGGAGACGTGTTGGACTTTCCGGGCACCCTCCCTCCCTGGCCCCTTGCTTCCCCGGCCTCTCGCGGCCCAGAGCGCGCCCTGGCTCCCGTCCTGTACCCCCGGCCCCCCTCGCCGCCTCGCGCAGCAGCAGCCCCGGGGCGCTCGGCCACAAGCTGGGGACCGGTCCCCCCAAGGGCTGCAGGGGCAGGGGACCAGAGAGGTGCGCTGCGGGGCGCCGGTCGGTCCTCTGCCCCCTAGGACTTTTCGGGAGAAACGTTTCCAAAGGCCCCCCCACCTCCTCTCCTTCCCAAGGCTCGGGAGAGTTGTCTCCACTGCGCAGCGCTGGACAGCAGGGCGCGGGCGTGATTTGTAGTTAGAGTCCAGGGGAGCCAGGCTCCGCCCCGTCTGTTTTTTCTGTTGCCCGGGGGTGGGGGAGGAGGCCTTCAATTTGCTCCTGCCCCAGATCTTTCCTGGACAGTGAGCCTCAGCAGCCGAGATCTGGGGGCCCCCAGCGCCGGCGGAGGGCGTGGGAGATCGGGGCTCGAAGCTCTCCCCGCCCCTTCCTAGGGCAGCCGCCCAGTGAGCGCCGAGGCTCGGCGGGGGCCGCGCGCGATGCGGCGCCGGGCTGGCCAATGGAGGGGAGGGAGGGAGGGGACCCCGCGCCCGCGTTTATGCGCGACGCCGCCGGGCTGGGGCCGCAGCAACATGACGGGCGAGCAGCGCGCACCCAGAGCTGCGGGGACGCGGCGTCGTCCTGCCTGAGCGAGGTAGGCGCGGGCCGGGCCGGGCGCAGCGTGGCCGCGGGGCTGGGCGTCCCAGACGCGCTCCTAGACGGGCCGAAGCAGGGCGAAAACTTTCCAAGCATCCTCCTGGGGCGCTGAAAACACGCGTCTCTGGGCAGCTCAGGAGCCCCGCGCGGTCGGGTTGCTCTGAGCGCTTGAAAGTTACGAAGTTTGGACTAGGGTCAAGCTGCAGGTGTGGAGCCCCCGGGGGTGGGGTAGGGGAAGCTACTGTTGATAGGAGGGGAAGGAGAGAGCGCTTGCATTTGGAAATCCTTTAGACAAAGAGTATGGGGGTGGGTGGCTAAGGGCTTAAACTAGCGCCGCGGGCGAGCGGAGGAGTCGGACGGGGCTCGGGGCGCCCGCCGCCGTGCTGCCCGGGGGTGGGCGGAGCGCTCTCGCAGCAATTACGCGAGTTTTGCCCCATTGCCGGTCACCTTGTCGCACTTAACAACTTGCCAGCAGACTTTTGCCCACCAGGGCCACGCTGCCTTTCTCCACGTTCTCCAGACCCCGGAGGAGGCAGTGCGCTGGGCGGGGACCGCAGGTAAAGCCGCCCGCGTGGCCGAGCGGCGAGCCGGCGCCCTGGGCGCGCCCCGCAGAGCGGCCCCGGCTTCCCTCGGACGCGGGCTGTCCCGGGAGCCGGGCGCGCCCTGTGCGGCCAGGGGTACGCGAGGCTTGCGGGGCTCGCCACGGGCCCCCGCGGGCGGGTTTCCCGGGCGCTGTCAGGGGCGCTCGCTCTGCCCCGGGAGGAAGGGAAGAGAGGAAAGGCGGTTGCCGAGGGCGCGCTCAGCTCTGTTCACCGCTGGGCCCGGGCGGGCTGTCTGCGCCCTCGGACCCTAAACACACCTGGTCCGGAGTCACTGATAGGGCCCCAGGATGACTCAGGCTGTCAGGTCACTTCTGTGCCGACCCTCTGTCTTGCGCGGCAGCGAGGAGGTGGCTCTGGTCTCTTCGCTGGGGGTGGGGGTGGGGGGGCGGTGGTGCAGAGCTGTGCCCCTGCACCCTCACTTTGGTGCTTGGAGCTGGAGAGCTGCTGAGGCCCCCGAGCCCTGAGATGCCGCCCGGGGAGGCGGGCGGGGCGGGAGGAGGGAGTGGGGCTCCGGGGCTGGAGTCTCCACCGTGCCCACTTCCATTCGGGGGACGGGACCACGGGAGGGCTTTCCCCTTGAGCTGGGGTCTTCAGCTGGGGCAGTTGTTTTGTTCTTTCTCCCTCTCTTTCTTCCCCCTTTTAAAAATATTTTGCAAGAGATGAGAGTTTGATATTTTAAAAACCCCCGTCCCTGCGCTGTTCCCAAGTTTCCCTAAACTCGCGCGACGCCCGGAGCGGCGCCCTAGCGGGTGGGCCGACCTGACGCTCTCTCTGCCTCCTTTAAGGCGCGCGCCCTGCAGCCCGACTCGCGGGAGCGCCCGGACGGGAAAGTCCGCCTCGCCCCCTAGCGCCCGCCGGGAGCGCCGCCGACCCCCGCGCCATGCGGCCCACGGGCGCCCCGCCGGCCCGCGCCCCGCGCGGCGCGGTCTCCGACTACGTGAACTACGACGTCATCGTGCGGCATTACAACTACACGGGGAAGCTGAACCTGGGCGCGGACGCGGGCGGCGGCCTGCGCGTGACCTCGGCCGTGTTCATCCTCATCTGCTGCTTCATCATCCTGGAGAACGTCTTCGTCCTGCTGACCATCTGGAAGACCAAGAAGTTCCACCGGCCCATGTACTACTTCATCGGCAACCTGGCGCTCTCGGACCTGCTGGCGGGCGTGGCCTACGCCATCAACCTGCTCTTCTCGGGCGCCAACACCTACCGGCTGACCCCCGCGCAGTGGTTCCTGCGGGAGGGCAGCATGTTCGTGGCGCTGTCGGCGTCCGTGTTCAGCCTGCTGGCCATCGCCATCGAGCGCTACATCACCATGCTGAAGATGAAGCTGCACCACGAGCGCAGCAGCGCGCGCTCCTTCCTGCTCATCAGCGCCTGCTGGGTCATCTCGCTGGTGCTGGGCGGGCTGCCGGTCATGGGCTGGAACTGCCTGCGCGCGCTGCCCAGCTGCTCCACCGTGCTGCCGCTGTACCACAAGCACTATGTGCTCTTCTGCACCACGGTCTTCACCGTGCTGCTGCTGTCCATCGTCATCCTCTACTGCAGGATCTACGCCCTGGTCAGGACGCGCAGCCGCCGCCTGACCTTCCGCAAGAACATGTCCAAGGCCAGCCGCAGCTCCGAGAAGTCGCTGGCGCTGCTCAAGACGGTGATCATCGTGCTGAGCGTGTTCATCGCCTGCTGGGCGCCGCTCTTCATCCTGCTGCTGCTGGACGTGGGCTGCAGGGTGAAGACCTGCGACATCCTCTTCAAGGCCGAGTACTTCCTGGTGCTGGCGGTGCTCAACTCCGCCACCAACCCGGTCATCTACACGCTGACCAACAAGGAGATGCGCCGGGCCTTCCTCCGGATCCTGTCCTGCTGCCGGTGCCCCAGCGCGGGCGCCGCCGGCAAGTTCAAGCGCCCCATCGTCGCGGGCGTGGAGTTCAGCCGCAGCAAGTCGGACAACTCCTCTCACCCGCAGAAGGACGATGCGGACAACCCCGAAACCATAATGTCCTCTGGGAACGTCAACTCTTCTTCCTAAAACTGGAGGCCGCCACCCCTGGGGGGTGCCCTTGCGCCGTCACCCACCACCCAGTGTTTGGAAAAACAGCCTCGGTGCCTGGACCGCTGCCCGGGAGGAGCTGCGGAGCCGGAGGGAGGGCGGGGCGGGCAGGGGGCCTGCGCCGCCGGCGGTCGGTGGGTGCAGCCCGTCCTGTGAACAATGCGCCGGGAAGGGTGGAGAGCAGGTCCGTGGGGCCTGGCGTCTGTTTCCTCCCCCTGGAGCTTTGATTTGCACTGAGCCAAAGGTTAGCATTGTCAAGCTCCTGAGGGCTCATTTGGCCCCTCCTCGGAGACCAGCGTCCCCTTTTGAAAGTGTCTCCGTCTGGAGCTTTGAAGAAAAGATGCTTCTTTCACTCTACTTTCCACCCTGGTGCGGGTGGCTTCTGCTTCTCCGGGGATGCTCCAGACTCCGCCCTCCCCTCCCCTTCACACCCCTCCCTCCTCAACATCCTCCGACTTCGACTTGGTTTTCTAACCACCCGGCCTTGGTCAGAGCCGGGGGTGGATGCCCGTTTCTCCATCCTCGGTAGCTGAAAGGCTGTGTCCAGGAGGCAGACGGAGGAGATGGAGATGCTTTGGACATGGAAGGCAGTTTCATTTGCTGAGGCCAAAGTTTCCACGCAAGCTGGATCCGTGTTTTGGAATTTGGTTGTAGTCACTTTGATTTTTTTTTTTACGTCTTTACAATGGAATGTGTTACAGTATCCTGCCATTGTGGCTGAAATCTGCTAGGGAAGCCCAGCTTATCGAAACAGTATCAGCCAGGATCCTTAGAGTCCCAAGAGGAACAAAGGCCCCAAACGAGGTGGAAACCCTCTGGTGGGGGAGGGGTGTGGGGGAGAAGTCTGTAAACCTAGAGGGGTTTCCTAACAAATTTGTCTAACGAATACAACTTCTGTCTTTGGCACTTTTGTTCCTGTTTATTAGAGGTTGTAGGAGTCATTTCAACCAATGGGATGGTTGTCTTTTGTTGTGTTAAAAGTACTCTTCATGATTTTTGAATGTATTTGTTTCAGCATTTTATTGGGTTTTCCTAACCTGTGTTAACACCATTGAATGTGTATTTCTTAAGGAAGTGTCACCCTCTTGTGCCCCTAAAGCATTACTTTAACCGGTAGGGAACCCGGAAGTTTCCAGTATAGCTGTTCTTTAACGAGTCCATTGGACGCGGGTGTAAATGTTACAAAGAATAAAGTGTATCGCTGTCCCTTTAGTATGGTTTTCAGTGCAATTAAACCAAGAAATGTCTTTAAAAAAAAAAAGTATTTAATAGGTTTCTGACTTTTGTGGATCATTTTGCACATAGCTTTATCAACTTTTAAACATTAATAAACTGATTTTTTTAAAGATTCCTTTGTGAAGAGCATTTTAAAAATAATTATTAAGATCTTCTGTTTGACTTTGTTTGGTTCTTTAGAATCAAGGTTAAGGGCAAGTGTCTGTTACTGTTTTAAGGAGTTTTACCTTAACAAACTAGGCTATAAAAAAAAAATGTGGTTTTGTTTAGAAACCACTCTGCCTTTTTCATGAAGAGAAACTTCAATATTCTGACACCAAAGAGTAGTAAAGAACAAGATGAAAAACCACCGACCTCTAAATGCCACATGGCGAGGAAGTATAATTGTTTTCTAAATCACATCCACGCCAACCTAAAGCAAGTCCAGCAATTCTGTCCTGAAAGGTGTTTTTAAAGAAGTAACACAGAACAGTGTGGTCATAAATCTAATTTAAATTATGAAGCTCAGTGGTCAGTTCAAACCCATCCACCAAAGCTTGGCTTTCTACCAGTGTGCTGTGGTCCTGGGGATGTGGATATGGGAGATAATATTAAATCACTTAATTTTTCAGGACACTGGCTTGGTTTCTCCCAGTCTTCCCTCCGAGCAACGTTGAAGGAGCGAGTTGTAGCTTGTAGACACTTTGTGTGTGAAAACTTTCAATTCATGGTATCTGAAAGCTCTAACATCCCCAGTTCTTAATTTCTCCAACTATAAAATGAGAGCAAGGGTAGTTTACAAGGAAAACAATTCCTGTCCTAGTTCGTTCTCCTTTCATTGTCAGTTTTCACGGGGGGTTCAGTGGGAGTGTTTTGGTGGGTTTGGGCTCTCCAGAGCTATTGTTACTTTCGGAGTGTGTGCTCTCAAGTGTCACTGAGCAGGCACAGGACACAGTTGGACTATGAAGATAAACCTCACCTCCTAGTGTAGATGTCATTTCTGGGTAAGGTTAACTGTGGGAAACAGGAGTGTGTTCACTAAGGAAGCCTTGGGTCACAACCTCCAGTTTCCTGAAGGAAATGCCAAAAATGCTCCGAAGACAAAAGACTGGCAGCAGACTGCGAGGTCTGTCCATCTGTCTGCTGAGGCGGAAGGAATGAGTTCATGGTGCACTCACTTCCTAGAGCTCTCATTACAGGACCCAGATAATGGGAAAGCAAACCCATTTTGTGTTTCAGTGGGCGGTAAAGTGGTCCCACTCCAGGACCTCTTTCTAAGCACAGTGTGACTCACAGCACCTGGGGGAGATGGGGCGGCCGGCCGGCCTCGGCCGGGGATAGGGGGCCAGCGACTGGGAGGGCAGCCTCACCGGCCCACCTGGGAGCACTTGTCCAGCCATGAGAGGTGCTTTCTTCCTGGAGACCCCAGACAGTGCGTCGCATTCCGAGAAAGGTGGACAGTCATGGGCTGTGGTTTTCCTGGGCACATGTGTGGCGGGATCCCTCGTTCTGGTCAAGAAACAATGGCTGCCAGGAAGGAACCCTTGGTTGTATCCCAACGTGAATATCTGGTTTTAATTCAGTAGATCCTGAAAATTGAGGGTGGAGAAAACTAACTAAACCTCAGTAACTATGTTTATATAAAATAAAAATCCACCAAGTTTTGATTAAACCATGTAGAATTTTTCAAGAGGAGTAGGTCAGACAGCCTGAGCAATACTTGGCATATTCTTGCGAAAAAGGACCACCACCTCATAAATACTTAGCAGAGTTAAAAAATGACATCAAATAAGACGGCATTCCCAACAGCATCGAGTGTGGTCACAGCTTTACAGAATGTTGAAAGAAAAACCTTCTTGTTCTCTAGTCTCATTGTAAGTAGAAAGGTTTATTTAATAAAAGTGGACCCAGTATTATTAGGAATTCAGATTTTATAGTGATGGGAGTTTTGCATCTATTTCATTAGATACCGGGCTCTATTTTAGTAATATCAGTGTTTGGTTGTGATTTATAGCATATCTATTTCCCTCGCCCCCAATATAAAGAGTCTTATAAAGATTGTAGCTGGGCCCTGACCAGGGATCAAGCCCACAACCTTGGCGCATCTGGATGATGCTCTAACCAACTGAGCTACTTGGCCAGAACTATATATTTTTTTTCTAAATAACTTTTAAACATCTTGAGGAAGGAATCCCAAGTATCCAAAGTAAACCTTTACAGGATCTTTTATTCTTACCCTGTGGACACCTTAAGTTCTCAATGATGAGAAATCATAATAAACTGCATCCCTCCCCCCCCCGCCTACCCTCCTGCTCTTTTGACGTGTGCTTCACATGATCCAAGGACAGGGACCCAAAATGTTTGTCTGCATACACCATGGCCCTCACTGCCACGCTTACTACCTGGACCAGAGCCATCTTTCAGAAAACCCAAGCAAGCGACGTCTACCTGAATTGCTAAAAGCCTTTCGATTGTCGACAGTGAAAAGGGGTTTTGAACCACTGGTCGAAGGAGCTAGGAGAGATAGGAAGGATACAGCACTGAGCGAGGATTAACCTGCATTTATTCCAGCCTTTTCACAGTCCTGGACCAGTGCTGAGTCCTTGTGACCCGGCAACCCTCCCTTTGTGTCTATAGGGTGAGAGTTCGGCTCAGTGTAGGTATTCGTGCGTCTGAAGAATTTCTGTGTCTTGGAAGCCTCTCGGGTTGTCGTGAAACTCACAATACAAGCTCATCGACACTGAGAGTTCAGTCTTAGGACTCTGTTGCACTGTAAGTAACCCTATGAAGAGTGGACTTTACGCACTGGCAAGGGTTCTGACATGTTCGTACCGGTGGCCTGCAGACGGGAGGGTGCCAACCACGTCTTAACACGCGAGCAAATGTATGAAAGGCATTCGGTCAGATAACAACAGCCGTCCTGGGGGCAAGCGCTGCCTTGTTAGACGTAATGGGCAGAGACAAGAATGGAAAGCAGGCTCCTGCTCTCTAGGATTTCACAAGCTTTTGGGACTTGATGGCTCCTTTGCCCCTGCTCGGCCCAGTCTGTGGATTCCTTCCTCCAGGCAGCTCTGGGAGTCCCTGTGCGGAGACGCCTCAGGTCTGGGGCCGGCCAGAACCGGGAAGAAAGGGCAGTGTGCACCAGGGCTGGCACGGGAAAAGCAGTCGCTTATCTCCTTCCCTAGAGCTCTGATCCCATTATTGCTCCATGGTTCTGCTCTTTGTTGATACCAGGACAGAAGGAATGAGCCTCGGGGTTGGCTCCTGCTTCCTGCTCCCACCCCTCCTGGCGGGTGGACCCAGGCATCTGTCCATCCATCCAGGCTGCAGGAACGCTCGCCCTGGGCTGTGTGCTGTGGATCCTGGGCCAAGGACGGACAAGGTCCTGTCTTCCCAGACTCTCAGGCTTTCCGCATCCCTCCAGCTCGGGCGCGCCGGGGGTTCCTTCTCTTTGGGGCCAGGGAGCCCGATGTTGATGTAAGAACATCCAGGCCTGGAAATAACTTCTATGAGTTCACTTGAGAGGAAGCAAGATCTGAAGCGCTTCTGGAGATTAAGTTTAGCAGCTTCTTTTACGCCTCTGATATCAAGGAGGGAACGTGAAGGAAGATTGCCTGACGGTGGGAGAAAGCGGGGCCCAGACTGGACACCAGGTAGTTAATGAGATTATGGGCTCTCTTTCAAAGGCGAGTTCCCCATGAACAATGCACAGGGCTTGTGTGAGGCTAAGAGAAACCTTTCACTAAAAAAACGAATAGTCCCGGGGTGTGACTGGCCTCCATGGTCCAGCCAGTTAGGGCTTTATGATCAGATCACCCTGCAGGTCGCTTTCCCGAGGAGCCCTTTACCTCCACACTGATGTGAAGAAACCAGGTGTTCCCATGAGTCTTCCCTCTGAGATATACATCCTCTAATATACTGAGTTTCTAAGCAGCATGAAATGATTTCATTTACCAAGTATGACCAACCTTGGGAGCATCTCATCTTTGGCTTTGATTTAACCAATATCTCTGGGTAACTTTAAGGTAAATAATGGGGAGTGAACATTTAGATTTGGAAGGAGAGTTCTTGATGTCGATATCGGGATTTGTATTCAGCTCTTCAGGTGGTTCTAGGTGCCGTGTGGAGTCAGAATCAGAGCATTCAACAGTATTTTTAGTTTCTGTCTCACCCAAGCCTGGGCCTTGCTTCCTAGAGCCCTGCTGTGACCTCTGTCGGGTGGGGCCACCTGGGTTAAAACGGGCAAGTGAAGCCTGTTTTGAATAAGTCTTAGGCGGTGCCACATTTAACCTGCAGGAAGAGAAAGAAGACAACAAGGCACAGCTCGGGAGGATGGGTGACACAGATCCTTGATTATCAGCGTCTTTATCAGCAGACTCATCTCAAGGTCAACAATCACCAGCGTCTTTATCAGGAAACTCATCTCAAGGTCAACAATCAACGAAGTATCTGGAAGACCAGAGAGAGAAGCCTGAATGGGTCTTTGGTGTTCCGGGGGTACCGGGAGCAGCCCAGGGACCCTGCACCCAGGCTCGCGCCCCGATCCCACGGAACCCAAGGCGGCCCTCTTGTGTGAGAGAATGCCAGTAGGTCAGACGCCCACTCACCATGACCTGATCTGCCCCTCAAAGGTGTGAAAGAGAGAACCACAAGCCCCACATGGCCTCACTTGTGCTAAAAACCCGTGCTCCCCGACCTAGATGTAAGACCTAAACTCATGGCAACTTCAGCCTCTCCCAGGGGTGGAATTTCAAACCAGTGGGTTTGGGGCTTTGTGATCCACCCTAGTGCAAGAGCCTGTCTGGTAAGACTCCCTGCCTTCCTCTTAAGGCTCCTTGCCTGAAGGCACCCGCTCAGCCCTCACCCCATCCTCTCTCTGCCTGAAAGCTGTCCGTGGTGTCCAGGCCCTGGGAGAACGCTTTTAGCTGCTCCATGGGATGCCGCCCCGATTCATGAATCGCTCAGCGAAGGCAATTAGGTCTTCAGATTCACTCGACTGAATTTTGTTTTTTCACAATGGTGGGAGGACCAGAGGTTTCATTCTTTTGCACAAAGAAAAGCATTTTTATTTCTAATTTCAGAGTTTCGCTTGTGCCCGTCTAGACAGGTCAGGGAAAAACAAGCGGTAGAATTACATTCTAAAATAGAAGGCTTGAGCTAAATCACTGGTAAAGATGTCCTATGCCCGGAGCCCCTCCCTTCACCACAGTCCTGCAGCTATTTCGTGGCACCAGAAATAGTGGTTAGCACTCACATGCTGTTCTGCCCGGCCGAGCCGCACGCACCACCTGCACAAAAGAGTTCGTGGTTTCTCTTCCTCATCTGGCTCCGGGTCGAGGAAGCATTCAGAAAAACACAGATTTTCATATTCCCGTTCGCATGCGCAAAGTGAGTTAGGATAGCAAAGGTTGACCTAGGCCATTCCAGCTATAAAGCCCTTTGCCTCACATTTCTGAATATTTTATTTTATTTTTAAATTTTTATTGATTTTTAGAGAGATGGAAAGGGGAGGGAGAGAGGGATTTTTTTGTTCCTCTTATTTGTGCTTACATTGGTTGACTCTTGCATCTACCCTGACTGGGGATCAAACCCTGAAACCTTGGCGTACATATCAGGGTGATGCTCTAACCAGCTCGCCTACCCAGCCAGGGCAATTTTTCTGAATATTTTATGTCAACATTTTTCCCAGCTGAATTATTATTTTTTTAATGATTTATTGACTTTTAGAGAGAGAGGAATGGAGAGAGAGAGAGAGAGAAACATCGATGTGAGAAAAGAACATCGATCTGCTGCATCCTGCATGACCCCCATTGGGGATGAAGCCTGCAACCCGGGTATGTGCCCTGACCAGGAATCAGACCGGTGACCTCCTGGTGCACAGGACGGCCCTCAACCAGCTGAGCCACCCGGCCAGGGCTCAGAACATTCTCCTATTGTTGAAAGCACTTTGACTCCCTCCCTACTTTTATTAAATCCATCTGCAGGGGAAAGAGCGATTTGTATTCCACACAAAAGAAGTCTTAGACAGCAGGGATCCCTCTCGTTTCCCTGTGCTGCCCAGGAGCACATTCCTTAGCCCACACTCTGTGAGCTTGTCTGTGATTTGGAGGAAATCCGTACATGAGCTCTGATTCCCGGGGCCGCACCTCCTGCCAGCAGCCGGTGCAGTGGCCCCTTCCCAAAGGCCTTTTCTGGAGATTTCAGGGAGGGGCATGGATGGAGGCTGCAACCCCTTTTCTGGAGATTTCAGGGAGGGGCATGGATGGAGGCTGCAACCCCTTTTCTGGAGATTTCAGGGAGGGGCATGGATGGAGTCTGCAACCCCCCCCCCCCTTTCCGAACTGGCTGGGCATCCCCGGGGTTTGTGGCTCCCTCTTGAATTGCCTCCAGGATGAACACATTTGCATTTCATGCTCTCACTGGAAACCTTCAGCAGCCCAGGGCAGAGTCTGCTTTTCACTTGACTTGGGGAATGAAGAGGCCCTGCCAAGGTCCTGAGAAGGACAACAAAGCGTAGGCTCTTCGTTGGGATGAACTAACTATTTCATGTACCAGAAATGGTCCTGCAGAGAAACAAGAGTCATTCCTTTGAAAGGAGCCAAGCGCGGGCTCAGGGAAAATCAGCATGTATCAGCTCAGCTTTGCTGGGGTTGGGATCTCTGTGACTTATAGTATTTTTCCACGGAACGAGGCTTGTTTTTATTGATGAGAACGGTGGGGTCTAGGAAGCATTTGCTTTACTGAAGCCCTCTTTGAATCTGGCTTCAAGGAGGCCGAAATGTCCCTTCACATTGTGAAAACATCTTCATAGGCTTGCTGGCTAATTCATATAGTACCTTATAAAATGACATCTTATAGATTGTTGCAGCAGGACAGTTGGAAAAACAGCTGCACAATTAGGACAGTGCCCTGGCCTGGCCCCAGTTTCCAGCCCGAGTGTTGAAGACCCTCAGTGAGTGTCCCTCCATCCCTAAGACAGGTGTCCTATCAGATCAGCTTCAGCTTCATGACTTGGTGTCTTCATGGCCACTGAGATCTGAGTAGTTGCATCCTGGGAATTGAGAGGCCTTCAGAAGTTTTTCTAGCCTACTTAGGTAGTCTCACTCAGAGATGGTGCTAGGAACCAGGCCGTGAGGCGGGCCAGGCAGGGACTGTGATGACCTCGAGGGTGCAATAGCCCCTTATCTGCGGGGGAATCTGTGCCAAGACCCCCCAGCGGATGCCTGAAACTGCAGTTAGTACCGAACCATGTATACATATTATGTTTTTTTCCTATGCGTATGTACCTATGATAAAGTTTAATGTATGAATTAGGCACAGTAAGAGATTTACAACAATTACTAATAATGAGACAGAACAGTTATAACAATCTACTGTGATAAAAGTTATATGAGTGGCTTTGGGGCCATTACTAAGTAAAATAAGGGTCACTTGAACACAAGCCCTGTGATACTGCGACAGTCGATCTGACAACCGAGACGACTACTAAGTGACCAGTGGCAGGTAGTGTCCACAACATGGGTATGCTGGGCGAGGGGATGATTCACATCCCAGATGGGGTGAGAGATGAGGGGGGACGCCTGTTGGTGTCCATCTCAGTAGAGAAGGCTTCATCTCCTCCAGCCCTCTCTTGCCAGCTGAGGTGAGCCCCGTGTTCTTAGGTGTCCCAAAGGGAGCCACAAATACAAATTTCTATGTGAAATCTCCTGATTTTTAAATGCTGGTAACTCATCCCAAAAGAATCTGGAAGCAAATGTAACATGATCGTATCCGTACGTGACCTCAGGGCTGTTATTTTGCCACCTGATTCAGATCAGGATAACCGGGCTCTCAGAGTCAGGCTGCTCACCTGGAGGTCCACCCTGGCCGGGAAGTCAGTCCCACACGGCGCCATCTCCTCCTGGTGGCCCGGGCCGTGACAGCCTGGGTGGCGTGGGGCCGCCGCTCAGGAAGGCTTCTTGGCTGGCACGTCAGATGGTCCGAGTTGGCCTCGTATCTGAACAGGACGTTCTCAGCCCCCGACCTCCGGTGCATGGCGATCACGGTGGAGACTGCGGCATCTCCACCTTTCCAGGAGGTGCCGCCTTGTACGGTGTCGCAACAGGGTGTGCCAACCCCCGAGCGCATCCTACACCGGCCTCGGCACGTGCCCAGCGCCGGCTCCCTCCTTCGACCCCCCTTCCTAAAATTCGAGACCGGGCTGAGCAAGCCTGACTTCCCCACTTCCCACCAGCCTACACAGCAAGCCTGTGGCCCGTGCGTCACTCTCTGTCCCCGAGGACAAAGAAGCCCAGCTAATGGGCTTAAAGAACTTCTCCCGAGCCCCGCGGCCGGCTACCAGGGAAGCTGGGCTCCGCTTTTCCATTACAGGGCGGCCAGGAAAAGACCCGAGGCTTCCCAGACTCACAATTACAGACCCACTGAGTCAGAGGGGACCTGAGGGACTTAAGGTAGCCAAGCAGCGCATCTCAGGGATGAGTGACTCGCTCCCTCCCAACTCCTTGTCACTTCTTTTCCTCATTCTGTTCTGTTTGGGAACCTAGTCGGTTATCAAGAGCAGTGACCCGCAGACGGGGGAATATTTGAGTTGCTGGTCGTATTTCCACGTCTGTGCCTCCAGCTTCATGTCTTTGAGACCCAGCCCGGAGGCCATGGGCCCCGGCTAACTTTTACGGGGGTAAATGGAATGCAGGTTTGGGAAATTACAGTGATCTTGTTTCCGTGGCCTCGCGAATGTCTGCGGGATGGAGGGGAAGCCGCAGATCAAAGCCTAGGGCGGGACCTGTGTGGACGCAGATGACAGCCTCTGAGCTGACCGCCACCAGGGGGGACAGCCCGGGCTGTAATTTAACCCGATGGTGGAGCCCAGTGTGGTTGGTGATGTCACTAGAAGCCCACGAAGGGACCTGTGCGTTTCGGCCTGGTTTGTTGTTTATTTTGATTACACAAAGCGCGGTGGTCCTTTTGACGTTTAAAAATGCCTGTTCCGGGTAAAGTTCTGGTTACAGCTCAATTTTCTCTTTTTCTTTCCTTTTTTGGGGATGCCATTTTGCTTTCCCACAGCTCCTTCTACTTCCCTACGGTTTCTTTCTCTCCCGGTAGCTGTCCCATTAGCCTTTCTGCTTAAGTCCCACGTGACTGCCACTACCTCTGTGTGACCTTCCCAGTGGCACCGCGGTGCCCGGGGAGCCGCGTCTGCAGTGGGAGCCCAGTTACAGCAGAGAGCGTCAGGACATGACACTTGGTCTTGTTCCCTCTGTAATAAATTCCGACTTTTCTCCCGGGCACATCGTTACCCAGGCAGACTAGCGCGAGGATGTCTGCTCAGGAACGCAGAAAGGGAAAAGCACTTAAAAATCTGCCCCTGTTACGGAGCCATGGCCGTTGCCTGCAGGGAGCTCACTGTCCACTGGCTCTGCGGCACCCGGTACCCACACTGCCCAGGTGCCCTTGCTGCGCCCAGGTGCTGGCCGTTCTGGGTGGCTGGCTCACTGTCCTGGATGTGGAGGTGGCAGGTCACACGCTGCGCAGTCACACTTCTCTACCCGGTGGGGTCTCCCTTCCTCACCCTCTTCACCACCCCCTTCTCGCTCTCAGGTTTCTTCGGGCTCCCACGCCGGGCACACACACAGGCAGGCGTCACCCCTTTCCCCGGGTGCATATAGACACACAGCCCGTTCCTCCAGCTCTCTTTCCAGACCTTTCTCTCCTGTCTGTCCGTCTATACAAGTGAGCTTTGATTCCTTAATGGGCCGGCTGGCTGGAGGCTCCTGAGCCCTCTCACACTGCGGAGGTGAGAAAGGCCTTTTTATATCCTCTCTCTCACTTAGCCGTAGGGTCTCCACTGTAGGCAGGAAGAAACCAAGGCTCAGAGAAGTTTAAAAAAAAAAAAAGTGAGTTTGAGGCTACAGAACCAGTCATCAGACTTGAACCCAGAGCTCATCGGCCTCCGAGCCCATCCTCCAAGGATAAACATTTAGAGGTTCAGAGCGCAGGTTTGGCGTGAATTGAAATCGTCCCACCGTCACACCGAGAAGTGAACATGAGAACTTATCTCAGGATGACTGGTCCGAAAGCCATGGCACCAAAGGGAGAAGAGGGAAGAGCTCCTGCTCCGGGACGATTGATCTGACGCAATCTCCCGAGGAGTGCTGACTAAAGGTCTGATGACTGCGATTTTGCTGTTTTGATCTTGGTGCAAGTCAGGAAGTGGAGAGGCCCTCGCGGGCTCGGGGCCCTGTTTGCCGACACTGGAGGTCTCCACGCTATTTTGGTTCCAGGGCTAATTCCACCAGTTCTTCTTTTGCTCTCCCTGTTTTGTTCTTGGAGGCCAAATCATCCCCCCTCCCCCAAGGTTATTGTTACTTTTTAAAATCGTGTTTAATTTCCCATTTTCTAGAGCATCTTTTACCACCGTCCTTACCCCTCCCCTTTCTCCTTCACATGTCCCCTGTTTCTCTGGCTTTGTCTCCTGCACCCTCGCTCGCCATTACGTCGCTGAAAATAAAGCGTCCTGGGTCCCTAGTCTGTGAAATCCTGGCCATCAGGAGGAGGGCCCTTGGAAGCTGGCTTCCTCCAGCCTCTGTTCTCGGACGGCCAACTCCGTCACCAATCACACGTGGGCCACTGGGGCATTTCGAGGGGCAGCCCTGTGGGTCTGTTTTTCACTCTGCAAGGTTTTGCTAAAAAATAATAGTGGCAACCAATAGTGGGAACGTCTCTCACATCGATGTTTCTCTTTCCCTCCCTCTCTCCCTCCCTCCCTCCCTTAAAAAAAAAGATAATAGTGGCTCAATGGAAAAAACGATCGAAATTCACTCTAGGGGAAAAGGGGTGTGTGCATGTGTGTGTGTGTGCACCTTTGGGAATGAGGGGGACCGTCGATTCTACCTAAAGAATGGAGCCGTTTGCTATGAGCCGGTTCTCAGCACCCTCTTGAACCAGGGTCGACTTCAGTATCGAATCCAGAGGATGACTCACTGTGGTTCAGTGACTGCCATCAGGGAGGGGAGGGGACTGAGAAGGAGCGTTTTCCGAAAGATGGGGTGAATGGAAACGACAGCCTCGCGCGCCTCCCTCCTCGCCCCCGACATCCCTCTCCTCCTGCCCGTCTCCGTGGCCGGGCGTCCTCCAGGGAAATGCGGGGCTCCCGCAGCCGCCCCGTCTCGGAGCGAAGGTCCCAGTTTCCCCTTTCAGTGAGGGGGCAGATCCTCCAGGCCCGGAGCAGGCCAGGGTTAGTTCCTCAAGTTCTCTGCTATTTTTGAGAGATGAGCTATTCCCCCGCCCACCCCTCGAGGCTGCCGTGACCTTTCAGGAAATGTCACTTGCAGCGAAGCTGTTGCGATACCACAGCTATCAATGGCACAGGTGTTTGTAGAGGCTGAGTTCAGTGTGGAACGAGTATGAATGACTAAACTTTAAGAAACTATTTGTATAAAGATATCACTGAATCACATACCCCTCTGTATCTACGCGTTTGTTCTGTTCATGTCCATGTCACCAAGCCCATGAGTCCCGTGGATAACACATCCAGGTGACCCTGGGCATGCAGAGCCGCCACGGTGTCCGTTCTGGGGTAACAGGTGGGGGTGCATTTGTCTGGCTGAGACTGTTTACTCCTTAAATTTAAAAAAAAAAAAAATTCAGTTATAGTTGACATACAATATATTAAGAGTGCAGCGTAATGGTTAGACATTTATATAACTTAAGAAGTGAACCCCTTGCCCGGCCGGGCGTGGCTCAGCGGTTGAGCGTTGACCTAGGATCCAGGCGATCGGGGTTCGATTCCCGGTCAGGGCACATGCCCAGGTCGTGGGTTCGATCAATGACTTTCTCATCATTGATGTTTCTCTCTCTCTCCCTCTCCTTTCCTCTCTCTGAAATCAATAAAGATATATTTAAAAAAAAAAAAAAGTGAACCCCTAATCTGTCCAGTACCCACCTGCCACCGTACATAGTTATTACAGGACTGACTATATTCCCCGGGCTGTACTTTACCTCCTGTGACTGTTCGGTAACTGCCACTTTGTATTTCTTAATCCCTTTGCCTTTTTCATCCAATCCCCAACCCTCACCCCAACCTGGCAACCGTCAGTTTGTTCTCTGTATTTATGAGTTTGTTTGTTCATTTATTTTGTTTTTTAGATTCCACGTAAAAGTGAGATCACGTGGTATTTGTCTTTCTCTGTCTGACTTTTTTCACTCAGCCTAATACCCTCCAGGTCCCTCCATGTTGTGGCAAATGGTAAGATTTCCTTCCTTCTTATGGCTGAGCTCTATTTCCTTGTATATGTACCCCAGCTTTATCCATTTGCCTATCGAAGGACACTTAGGCTGCTTCCATAGCTTGGCTATTGTAGGTAATGCTGCACTGAACATAGGGGTGCAGATATATTTTCAAATTAGTGTTTTAGATTTCTTCAGAAACACACTCAAAAGTGGGATTGCTGAGTCATATCATAGTTCTATTTATATTTTTTTGAGGAACCTCCTTACTGCAAAACTATTTACTAGAAGATTCTACCAAGAATTGAGCAGAGAAGGGGTCTTTTGAGGGGCATCTGCCTGTGGTCCTGTCCCCAAAAGTCCGATTCACTTTCTCTGGGAGTGACGCTCTGTCATCCCGCCAGAGTCGACAGGGGTAGAGATGGAGTGAATGTGGTGATCCTCGTAGAGAGGTGGTCACCAACCCACTGGGAGCAGGCCAGGGATTGCGACTCAGGTTTCTAGTCATGACCAAGGCCTAGCTTTACCCTTCGGCCTCCTTTACCAGGTCCAGCCCTGTCCTTAACCAGCTGACAAACCCTCATTGACTGGTAGGGGTAACCCGATCCAGATACCCGCAGGGAAAGCAGTGGTCAGAAACCAACAGGGCTGCAGGCAGATACGACCGGGAAATGAAAGAAAAACAGTTTAGCCTCTGAGTGTGCTTTCTTGTAGTTTTATTTTAATTTTTCCTTTTTGATTCAAATTAGGGTCTTCGTGGAAGGCCTAAGTAGGGAGGAGTAGCTTCCAGAATGAGAAGTTCAGACTTATAAAAAGAGTATTCTTTTCCTATAAGTCAAATAAACATCATTCATTCAGAAAAATACTCCCTGGAAAATATGACCAAATAGCACACTGTTAGGGAGACCGGCCAATAGCGTGGGTGGTCAGAGAGCAGCGTCGGGAAGCATCAGGAACCGGGACTCTGGCTCTTTCGGGCCCGGATGCTGACCTCCTCTGTCTCTTAAAAATGTCACCTTTAAGGATGTGTCACCAGCCTCGTTCAGATGTGACCTCCACAGGAAACGGGGAGATTTAACAGGAACCGTGGGATGCCCACATTCAGACCATTTCCAAGGTCAAGAGAGAGAACCAAGAACGAAGATTTCCAGCAATTTTAACAACACGCCCATCATTGTCAGCAGGCTTGACTGAGTCCCATGGTCTTCAGAATTCAGGCGGCAGGCTGACTCGATAAGAGGAAAGTAAATTGGTAGAAGACAGAGACCAGAGTTGAAAAAGAGAAACTCCGTTATTTGCTTGCCAGGGTAACTTTTCCTGATCGCAATGAGGCGGACACGTGATGCCCACACACAGCCGGCTCCTCGGACCACACTCTTACCATCGCTCTCCTTGTGGCCAAACTCGATGACAGAGAAAGGGCAGGGTTTTCTTTCCCATTGCACAGATTTTCCTTCCTCATTGCACAAGGGGAGATGCGGTGCTGGGCGGGTGGGAGAAGGAGACGGCCAAGGGTGCGGAGGAGGCACCTACTGCCGCCTCTCTGAGAGGCTGCAAGCAGGCGGCTGGTCTCAGGAGGGAGCTGTGCCCGGCACCCAGTGCCCAGGGATTTTGAGGTCAAAGCCACAGATGCTGAAGTAATGGGAAGCCACGTACAGGCCTTTCAAGTCAGAGAGCTTCCTCAAGAAGAGAACAGGAATTAGATGGAGCTAATGCTGCTGAACACACAAAACTGGTCTTTAGCAATTGACGGAGCCCATGACATACTCAGCGTCCACGGGACCTTCTGCACTCAGCCCCAAAGTCACAGTGGATGCCACAAAGAGTGAAGAAAAGTCGGACTATTGTGGGAGAAAGGAAAGAACTCCCAAACCTTATGTCTGAGCCAATCACAGGTTGCAAATGGAGAGGAGGGACCATGAAATCCGTATGTAAATGACAGGGCTCACCAGGGACCTGACAATGGCTCCAACATGAACTTTTAAAATAATGTTTACAAAAGTAATGCATATAGAAAAATGAATAACTACCAATAAAATTTAAAAATAAAAATATCACCTTTAATGCACAGAGCTAACATTATAGCTGGCACATAATAAGCACTTATTTAATATCAGCCATTAAAAAAAATAAAAATAAATTAATATATATATCTTTCCATACATATCTGCCTATTAACCTACATTTTAAAAAGTAGTCTAGATTTATTGCTGAACCATAAATTACGGATATTTTTCCACATCAATAAATGTTTTATAGTTTCATCTTTTTTTTGGTCTGTTTACCACCAATACCGTATGCTTGACAACATGAGAAAATGTTGACCATCTTGCCTGTATCTGGGAATCAACAGGCCTTACCTGTAAGGGCAATGAAATCTCTTCTTAGCCTCAAAGAGAAAAAATAGTGGCAGAGCCTGGCCAGCGTGGCTCAGCAGTTGAGCATCGACCTAGGATCCAGGAGATCGTGGATCGATTCCGGGCCAGGGCACATGCCCAGGTTGCGGGCTCAATCCCCACTGTGGGGCGGGCAGGAGGCGTCAGGTCAATGACTCAGCATTGATGTTTCTCTCTCTCTTTCCCTCTCCCTTCCTCTCGCTCTGAAATCAATAAAGATATATTAAAAAAAAAAAGTGGCAAAGATTGAGTGCCCACATTTGCATGAGTACCTGCTAAGACGTTGCCTGAGGAAACGAAAATCCACTCTGGGCCGCGGGAAGAGTGGCGAGCCCCTCCCTTCCTCGCCCGCGACCCCTCCCTCTTCTCCTTCCCCGTCCCCTCCCTGAGTCTCCCCAGATGTGCTCTGGCCGGCTGCCGACTCAGGATTTCCTGATTACGATGAGGAAGCGCAGCTGATGGCCAGGGAGCTCTGACCGAGATGTCCCCACCTTCTGGCCTCCAGCCCCACCTCTGTTTACCAGCCTGAACACCGCCCACGTGACTCTCGGTTGAGGGGAAAAGCGGGGCAGAGAAGCAGAGTGACAGGTGCCAGCCGGGGGCTGTCGGCCCGGCCCAGCCATACCCTGTCCTCTCTTCCTGCGTCACCGCGGTGGGCAGTTTTGGGTGGGAACAGAGCTGCAGCGTACTAGCAGATACCGATCCGCTCAAGGCAGTTGCATTTCATTGAGAAAATACAGGTCTCCGAGGGAACTGGCCCCTTCTCCCGCCACCAGATTCGTCGCCTGCCCACACCGTCCCGTCTGTTCTCACGGTCCTGCTCTTCTCAAAGGCTGTTGGCTCTGCTCCTGCCCCGGGACCCAGTGCCCGTCAGACCCGACCCTTCTCCTCTTAGCCTTCCCTCAGCATCACCCCCTCACCACACACACATAACCTGGTAGCCGTCAAATTAAAAAGCAAGCACACATTAAGCAAATGGGAAGTCCTCCGCTGAGCCCTATCTCCCTCCAGCTGCTTCCTCCCCCTATTTCTGTGGGTGTGTTTTTTTGACACTGGGCTGCGTCTGCTGCCCGGACTCCACTTTACCCATCGCCACCCTCCAGCCTGGCCGCTTTCTCCTCTCGTCGCCGCCGGCGCCTTGGTCGGAGTTACCTGTGACCCCCACGCTCACAAGGCAGTGGGCCCCTGCGTCCTACACCTGCCAGCCTCCCAGCGTCATTCCAGCTCAGCTGGTCGAGTGTCCACCGTGCACCAGGAGGCGGCCAGTTGGATTCCCTGTTGGGGCACAGGCCTGGGTTGGGGCTCTATCCCCAGCAGGGGATGTGCAGAAGCAGCCGATCGATGTTTCTCTCTCCCTGTCCCTCCCTCTCTCTCTAAAAATCAATAATAATAAAAAAAAGACAGTTCTAAGTCCTTTGGTGGCCTTTAAGGACCTTCGTGATGGGTCCCCGCCGAACTCCACAGATGCCCTCTCTCTTCTCTGATGGGCCCGTCCTGGGTCTTGGTGTCCCCTCATCTCTTCCTCAGGTCACCACCTGGCTGGCCCTGTCACACCCTTCAGATCTCAGGTTAAACATCCCCCCCTCAAGGGCCCTTCCCTGACCGTCTGCCTAAGTGGGTGTCCCCTGTGCGTCTCCCACGGCATTCCCTTCACCTTCCTCACGGCCTTTGAGGCTCCCTGTACTTAGGTCCCTCGACCACTTGTTCACTGTTTGCCCACTTCCTCTGCGCTGCACAAGCTCCACGGGGCAGGGACCTTTGAGTCTTGACCTCCCCATATCTCTGAACTTAATCTTCTGGTCTTGGGGGACGTGTGAGGCCTCTCAAAACACATGTCGTCACCTGTACAGGGGAGATGGTAATAGCATCCACCTCACAGAGGTGTTGTGAGGCTGCAGTGAGATAACCTGTCAACCAGGCATATCGCTGACACTCAGTGTGCCCTAGCTGCCATTACTGCCACCGTCACAGTCGTCTTCCTCAGCTGCATCGCAGCTGACTGTCCAGCCTGCGAGGCGACAGCCCTGGGGTCAGATCCTAGCCCTGCTGCAATCAGCTTAGCTTGGTGGGTGGGGCTGGAAGGAGACCTTCTAGCTGAGCCCGTGGGTGGGGCAGGTGGCGGTGGTGGTCGTGCCCAGGATGGTGCTCAAAGCCAGGGGCAGTTCCCATGGGGCCTCATCTGTCATCTGTCCCCTCCCCTGCGTTTCTCAGCCTTCCTCCCAGGCCCTCCCCTCTCTTTGCGTTGCTCTTGATAGCAGCTGAGCTGAATTGAGCCAGCCCTTCGCTCAGCTCCTTCCTGCCACTGGAAGCGTCCTCAGGGGTGAGAGGGATTCTGTCCACCAGCGGACATGCTCAGCAGGAGCAGGTGCCTTCAGATAGGTTACTCAGACTTCAGGACTTGCAGCAGCTTAACCAGAGCCCAGCACTCACAACCTTTGTTTTCTCTCCTTCCTGGGCTGCAGGAAATGCTCACCTACTCCACCCTTCCCAGTGGTTGGGCAGAAAAACCGACGTGTCTCACTAGCTCTAGTTTTACAGAGCACACATGGGGGCGGGGAGGCAGGTAGGGGCTCAGCTGTCTTCACCAGAGGAGAGGCGTTGGAGACTGGAAAATAAGGGGGGGGGGCAGGTAGGAAGCCTGATTGCCCCGTGTTTATTCAGAGGATTGCTTCTCTGGGGATCAGCCGGAAAAGACGTCCTGGAAAAGTACCGAACTATCCGGGCTCCTGTCGCCAGCCCGGAGAAGACTTCCTGCCTCTGGCCCCCTGGGCTGGCTGCGGCCGTCTGAGCTCCTTGTCTGTCCCTGTGCTGCGGTCCTCTCCCAGGAGTGGCTTTCCTCTTCCTGTGCCCTTAAGGACCTTGGAACTCTTGCCCCCATGACTGTCCCAACACAGCCTCAGCGCCCAGCACGGTGCCCCACACGCTAGAGGCGTCTCTTAAGGGCTGGTTGAGTGAATTTTGGACATTCGATGATTCTTGGTTCATAGCAAACAGGGGAAAAGGTAAATGTTGGGTGCATGCTAAGGATGCCCCTCAGTGGGGTCGAGTCTTGGGAATTAATTATCCCCAAAGGCGATATAAGCTAATGAAAGTAACTCATCAAAAGAAAGGCTGGACACAGCCTTGGAAGACAGAGGGGCGGAGCTGGAGCTGGCAGGGCTGGCAGGCGGTGACCGGCCGCAGAGGGCACGCGAGTGGGGCTGACGACCAGCCCTGTCTCGACTGGACGAGAGGTCCAGCAGTCTACCTGGGGAGGGGCTGGCGCAGCCCTGAGGTTGGGGCTCCTTGCTCTATCTCAGGGGTCTCCCTGAGCAGCTGAGCTTTTGTGATTTGCACAAAGTCCCCAGCTAGCACTGGCCCCGGAGGAGCGGCATTTAGATCCTCTTTTGCTGAAGTTGTCTCGTCCGCCACGCGGGGCGTATGCGGGGCGCGTTAGGAGGTGTCCCGGAAGGCTGGGTGGTAACTGCCCGAGAGCCGGGCAAGGGAATCAAGAAGACGTAGGGATGTAGGGCTGCCAGCAAGTCAGCGCAGGTGCTCGCTGCGACAAACCTCAGGTAGAGGGACTGTTTTTTGCCAAGAGGTCGTGCCCCACAGTAAACAGAGACAGTCCTGCAGGGACACTCCCTGGGCCGTGCTGGCAGTGACTTCTCCCTCTGACTGTCCGGGTGCCCATCAGCATGCCAGACTTCAAAGCACCCCTTTAAGTGGGAACAGCTCCAAAAGCGGGTGGGGAGCCGCTCAAGCTCACCCTCCCTCTCGTGGGGCAGGGGCAGGGGCAGGGGCAGGGGCAGGGGCAGGGGCAGGGGCAGGGGCAGGGGCAGGCTGTGGGCAGCAAGGGCATCAGAGGCCGAGGAAACACCCAGCAGCCCTGGTGGGGACAGACCACTTCTGCTTTCTCCAGGACAGACACGGACGGCCAGGGCCGCAGCCTCCCGGCCTGTGCTAGCCCCTGACCAGCAAAGCCTTCCGGGGAAACATCACTCCCGTTCCCTACTCACAGGACGCGGTGTGCGCCCTCTCCCTCTCGCAGGATTGGCCTCCTGGCAGGTGCTTAACCACCGCCTGTCTTAAGAGGACGTAAATGGGGCCTGTGATATGACCCGAAGGCTCTATGAAGACGAGCTCTCGCATTCCCACCGCGCTCGCCAGGTCCTTATCCTCTGCTTTCAGCCGTGATCAGAGACTTGGAGGGCCTGGCCCGAGGCTGCGCAGCTGGTGGGGGGTAAGCCAGGCTGGCAGGTGGGCTCCCCTCTGCGGGAGGGGGAGGCGTGGGCCTCTGTGCCAGAGCCCCGAGCCCCCCGGGAAGACAGAAAACCAGGCAGAACACACTCCCTGTGGGCCCCGGTTGCTGAGCACATGCGGTAACAGCTGGGTCGGCGTTTGCCTGCCGTTGTTGGGTGGCGGCTATGAAACAGTGGTCAAGTTAACGTTGTTCAGGGATGTTCACACAGTCTGTGTCAGAGCGTCGCAATGATTTAATTTTTTTTAGAAAGAGAGAGAGAGAGGTGGAGAGAGTGAGAGAAGCACCGGTTTGTCTTTCCACTTACACATTCATTGACCTGACCAGGATCGAACCCGCAACCTTGACGTATCGGGACGATGCCCTAAGCAACTGAGCTACCTGGCCAGGGCCTACCATGGTTTCCTATTTGTACAGAGCTTGAGGTTCTGAAAACACTCTCCCATGGACAACGATGTCCTCACGGAGCTCTTTGCGATAAGAAGCTAGATTTTATAGGCAGAATTGTGTCCCCCACAAAACCTATATGTTGAAGTCCTAACTCCAGTACCAAAGAGTGAGACTCTCTGGAGACAGGGCCTTTGAACAGGTGATTGAGTCAAAAAGAGGCCCTTAGGGTGGGCCCTACTCCAATCCGACTGATGTGCTTGTAAGGAAAGTAAATTCTGACACAGAGACGCGAAGGGCCTGCGCAGAGGGATAGCCACCAGGGACACCATGCTGGGCAAGCACGATGCTGCCGGCCAGAGCCGGCCCATGCACCGTGGCTCCAGCCTGCTTTTCGACACAGGCTGACGCATCCTTGGCTGTTACAATAGAGGACATAGCCTGTAGGGGGAATGAAGACTTCTTTGGAATTTGTAGGAAAAATTCTCTCTGGGCTTCAGGGCTGTGCAGCCAGGTGAGCGAGCTGTGTGATGTTAATTCCTTGTTACCCTCTCCGAGAGCCCTGGGCCCGCTGTCGTCAGGACGTTGCTGCCACCTAGTGATCACCGGGCCGCGCCAGAAAAACTGCCACAGGGTCGCTTTCTATAAACGGCGCCGTCACCTCCCAAATGTTTTTGCCTTGTGACTCGTGCTACAAAATGCCCCAATGAGCCACATAAGCCTTTATATGGTGTGGATGTTAATAGCGCAAAAGTTCGCAACTGGTGAGGGCTGTTGGCGTCGTATCGTCAATACTGCGACCGCGAGGCTCGTATACATTTTCTCCGCCCCTGACGTGCGCTTGTACTAATGGTGTCTCACTGGCATAACCGCAGAAGCTGAGCAGGTATCAGAGTCTGTGTTGAAGGGAGTAAATGTTCAAGGAGGCAGGGAAAAACAACATTGAAGGAAGAACCAGGAGACTTAGGATTACTGCGTGACTTTGAGCACATCCCTTGTCCTCTCCAGGTATCGATTCTAGCTGCTAAAAAATGTGGGGGACAAGGTTCCACAGGTCTCCAAGCAGATCTCATGTGGGGGGGATCTCCCTGAGGAACTTCATGGGATTAGATCCTAACGGATTTTGGTCCGGCCAGGGGTGGGGCTTGGGATGAGGGGAGAGGTGGGAAGGTGAGGTCTCGCCTGCTCCAACCAGAACAGCTCCACTACAAAAATCAACTTAGAATTGTTTTTGAAAAGGTAATCCATGCACGTAGTTCGGAATGTAAGAGGTGCAAGAGGGTATGTCGTAAAAAGTGTCCTTACTGACCTGTCCCCAGCCCCCGCCTTCGAGAAAACCAACCCCACAATCTCTTGTCTGTCTTTCTAGCGATACCTTCCCAAACTGCCTCACCTCCTTTCTCTTATTAACACAAACAGCACCACAGGACACGCTCTGTTCTGTAGCCTCTCATTTTTATCCATTTTATATGTCAGAGCACCATGTAAAATTGCACTTACGTTTCACGATACTGTTTACCTGCCTATCTATATAAACGATGTGGCTAGCTTATCTATAAATCTTTTTCACTAGGGCATTTTATGACTCTTAAACCCACCTTTTTGGTTTGATATGAAATGAGTGATTCGTAGGCTGTGCCGAGACAAAGGCTATTGCTCTTGGTGCCGGGCCCCCAAGAGGGAGGAGAGCTGGCTGTGGGGGCACAGTGTTCAGGGCCTGGAGCTGTAGGCTGATGTACACCATCACCGTGACCCGGTCAGCAAAGTGTGGGGGAGCCCCACGAGGGCACGGCTCAGGCTCCGGGCATGGTAGCAGCTGGACAGGGAGCCTGGTGGACCGGGCAGGACAGAGCAAGGGCATGAGGGCTGGTCCATTTAGACATCTTTTTAAGCCTAAGTCAGTGGAGAGGGACCCCTCAGTCCAAAGACGCCCTGTGAGAATGTTTTCCTCTTTGAACAGGGTCCCGTGGTCCTCAGGCCCGAGTCTGACTGTACAGTAGACTCACCTGGGAGCTTTCAGACCCCCCCCCCCCAGCCAGCTTCCCAGACTGTGGGGACGTAGCTCAGTCTGCCTGGGCTGGGACCCGAGGCCTGGGGTTTGGGGGAAGCTCCCGGGATGATTCTAGGGGCAGCCAGGTGACAGCAGGGCCCGGATTGGGCAGAGACTCTCTTCTTCCTCCCACAGGTGGTCATTCTGGGAAGACGGCAGGTTCCTCCTGGATTCCTTGCCTAAACCAGCCTTCCCAAGCCCCGGCCGGGTGGCTCAGCTGGGTGGTGCATTGTCCCTACACCAACACACGGCGGAAGCGCCCGTGGATCGGTGCCACCTGCGCCTGTTGTGTGTGTGTCTCTGCTGTGGGCTTTCATCTTCCCCGCCATCTCCCACGTGCCCGTCGCTCTGACCATGGACACTTTGCTCTTCTCAGACTCGCCCTGCGTTTGCACATCTCATGACTTTGTTATTTTTGCTCAGTTTGGAGTTTTCTTTTTAGTCCTGTCCTCTGTCTACTGATTCTCTGCATCCCCAACTGCAGGTTCAAGGGTTACTTTTCCTGGGAAGCCTCGGCCTGGCCCTGAAATCACAGTAACGCTTGCCCTCTCTTGCCCAGCGTGGGATTCCGCTTTTGTGGGCATCAAACAGGTGATCCTAAGTCAGCGCTGCCTTAACATGATGCTCACCGAGGCTGGGGCCGGAGTCTCACTCATCTCTGTCTGCATTCCCACTGCACCTTGTATACAGCAGGCACCTAATAGTGACCCCAGTGTGTAGTCTGTAAGGAGTGGAGGGGGTTTCTCATGTCAAGCATCCTGTAGATTAAGGTTGTAGGTGGGGAAGTCAGGTTCAGCCCTTTGTAGTCGCTTCCTAAAAAGAAAACATCCCTTTATCTCAGCGAGGCTCTGGAGGCCGGTGACACTCCCTGAGGAAGCCAGGTCCAGTCTCAGGAAACAGAGGAGGTGGTGATAAAATTCATCCCGAGAGTCCGGATGGGAGGGCCCACGGTGCGGGCCTCGGGCCTGACTCACACGCTACTTTCAGCCTGACTCCCCTGCGTCCCTTCACTCCTCAGGCTTGACCCACTGCAGAAACCTCCCCTCTCACGCCCACACCTTCCTACCCAGTTCCTCTCATCGTGGCTCCCACCTCCGCCTTCGTGCCTCCTCTTCCCTGTTCCCTGTCCCGTCCTCGGGCAGGGTCATGTCTGCTCGTGCTCTGTCGTTGGCGGGTGCTTTGCAAACAAGTGCTAAGTGAGGACATTGTGGGTCCTGGAGGCACTCGGGCTGGCGGGCGAGGTGAGGGCGGGTGTTCCTTGGGGGGCCAGGTGGGTTGCAGGGATGTGTGTATTTTTCGTCAGGAGGGCTTTGAGGTCACTTTTAGTTTAGGCTAGGGGTCAGTCACATCCAAAATATTTCCAGTGAGAAACGAGGCAAAGAGGTCTGTGTCCGTGGAGATGGGGGCGCAGTGTATGCCGTGATCCTGACTGTTGCAGTGGAGCTGGAACACAGCAGGTGCTGAGTGACGTCGCCTAATGTTTTCCCCGGAATTTGCCAAAAGAAGAGCCCAGCCAGCATGGCTCAGCGGATGAGCATCAACCTAGGATCCAGGAGGTCACAGTTCGATTCCCGGTCAGGGCACATGCCCGGGTTGTGGGGTCGATCCCCAGTTGAGGGTGTGCAGGAGGCAGCCGGTGAATGACTCATCATTGATGTTTCTCTCTCTCTTTCTCCCTCTCCCTTCCTCTCTTTGAAATCAATAAAGATATATTAAAAAAAAAAAAGAATAGTGGAGAGCAACACTCATGGTATCGAGTGTGTAGGATGTGCAGTGTGGGCCCTGTGTTGGCTCTTCACATACAATAGTAACAATAGTACAGTAGTAACAACAGAACAATAGTAACAATAGTACAACAGTAACAACAGTACAATAGTAACAATAGTACAGTAGCAACAATAGTATAATAGCAACAATAGTATAGTAGTAACAATAGTACAATAGTAACAATTGTATAGTAGTAACAACAGTACAACAGTAACTAGTATAATAGTAACAATAGCACAATAGTAATAATAGTACAATAGTAATAATAGGGGGTGCTTTTGGAGTGCTAACTATGGGTCAGGTACTGCTCTCAGCTCAGCATTAACTTATTTCATACTCATAACACCACTATAAGTAGATGTTTTTATTAGGAGGAGATTTAGGAACAGAGAGGGTAAGTAACTTGTCCAGAGCCACACAGCTGGGGAGATGCCATTCTGAACACCGGGAGTCCGGTGCCAAAGAGCAGCTCTCCAGTTCTACCGACGTGCTGAGCTTCATGCAGTCCTTGCGACCACTGTCAGGCAGACAGCATGCCCTCCGCGGGCTCTTCGAGAGATCAGATAGCTTTCCCAGAGGTGTTCTTGCAGTGAGTGATGCACCTGGAATTCCTGGCCACTCCGAGCAGCTGCCATGGGAGCACTGGTGCGGGTCTCTTTTCCCGGCACAGTGAGTGACAGATCATCTGCCTCTCTCGAGGAGTCGTGAAGACAGGAAGGATGACTCGAGGCCGGCGCCTGGCACACAGCTCTCTGGAACAAGGAAGAACCTTCCAGAAGCTCTCCCGAGGCTCTTCTTCTAAGCTTATTATAGCGACAGTGATTCAGTCGCAGTAGGATTCCTGGAAGTGAGTGTCCAGCTTGGGGTTAATGGCATGTCATCCGCAGCTGGCTCAGTGGCCTTGCTGGCTGTGAATTCCCAGGAAATCCCCCCAGGGCGATCATCGTTCCTCAGACAAGGATGTGCCTCCTCCCCGGTTTTTACACACATTCCCCGAAGATTTCAGATCCTGGATCTGGTTCAGTTCTCACACGGGAAATGCACCCTGACTCTGCCCCATTGCGTGCTTGTCTCCTGGGAACGGGTCCCCAACGAGACTTCACCCCTAAGTGCCACACCGGCCGGCACAGCCAATGGCCATGTCTGCGCAGAAATGCCTGTCGCCCACCGTGGAATTAATGAAACGGCCTCTCTATTCGCTCAGTATGTGGAGGATTCTTTTAGCCCAGATTCTCCTCTGCCGGGAAGGCTTCGGCGTGGCCCTGATTAAAGCGGGGAGGTGACGCTGCTGCCCAGGCCGCCCTCTCATTCCCAGAGGCGAAGAGCATGGCTCGTATTCCCAGCTGCCTCTGAGAGTCAGAGCTAAGGGAGCTATTGGGCAGTGCAGGCCATGTCCCTAGGGCTGCCCTGACCGAGGCACGAGTCTGTGCGAGCCCAGGGGACCAACAGAAGATGACGGCGTGGAAGGCAAGGGGTTAGGGATGACACTTAGGTTGTCCTCGTGGAGGCGCAGTGAACGGGGCGAGGGTGGTTGGGACAGGTGGGCTGGCATCGGGAATCCGGGCTGGTGAAAGAAGGTGGCTTAAAACGATCTTGCAGTGTGGAGTGTGGGCTGAGGAAACCTGTGAAGTACTGTGTGGCTCCTTTGTGTGGTTACTTTTTAAATTAACAGCCCGAGGGGAGGTGCTGGTCCCTGCGCCGAAGGAGTCCAGTGGGGGGGCTGTGGCCGGCTGGGTGCTGTGGCAACGCAGCTGTGCTACCCACTGGGGTTGGAGTGGGTGCAGGGAGGCTGCTGTCCAAAGACAATCCAAGCTGCGTTCTCCTGGGTGAAGAGGGGTCCCTCCGACTAGGGTGGTGGTAGGAGGAGGTGTCTGAGCAGGTGAGGAGGAGGTGTTCTGGGTCACAGGTCCCCAGGTGCCAAGGCTCCCGGGGGAGAGAGGGAAACTGTCATGATTTCGAGTATGTAAAGCCTCAGGTGAAAGAAAGGGGAAGCCAGGGCTGTGATGTGGGGCCTGCTGGGGCCCAGCATGACTGAAAGGCAGCGACAAAGGCCAAAGGCGTGGCTCTCACACCTGCCCCCTCTCTGGGGGCTGCAGGGGGGCCCCCCCGCAGCTGTCCGGTGCTCCTGCGCGGTCGCCCTCATAGACAGGGGTGCTGCAGGCCCCCGAGGGGGTGGGTTTGCCCCGCTCAGCAACTTTCTGGCCGGTTCCCCGGGCGGTTAGACCTGGTATCACAGGCCAAGGGCAGGGCAGGGGGCTGGGGGTCCGCAGGCGCCCTGGTTCCCGCAGTGCCCGTTTGTGCGCGTGAAGTCCCGGGTGCGGGTGTCGGGGCGGCTCGGGGGCTGCGCTGCGGGCCTCACCCGGGAACCGACTAGAAATGCAAATTATAGGGCGCTGCGCAAAACCTCCTGAATCGGGAACTCGGGCGGTGTGGGGGGGACCCAGAAACCTCGCGCTAAGCAGCCCTCCAGGCGTTCGTGGCGGGCGCTCAGGCTGGGCGACCACAGGCGGCGGAGCTTGGACGGAACCGGGCCGCCGTCCGCCCGGGGCGAAGCCCCGGCCCCGCCGCTCGCCTCCCGCAGCTTCGCAGCCGCACCAGCATGGGGCGCGGGCGGCAGGCGGGTCCCAGGCGCGGACCCGGCCGGGAAGGCGCGCACCCGGGGGCCGTCCCGGAGGAGGCGCCGCCCGGGGGCGCAGCCTGGGCGCCCCGACCCCGCGCCTCTCGGGCGGGAGCGCGGCTTGGCAGGGATCTTCCGTGGACACGCAAGCGCCGTCCCACTTGCCTTTGTTCGGGGTTTTTTTCTCCGCGCGTCAGGATTTCGCTGACAGGCCGCGGGGTGCTGACGGGCCGCGGGGTCCGGGCGGCTCCGCACCTGCCGCAGCCCCGCCCCCGCTCAGGGCCCGGGCGCGGGGTCCCCGCCCCCTCCTCGCCGCCGCACCGCCGTCCCCTGGGAGCCCCGCGCGTCAGCAGATGGGGCGGGGCGGGGACGGGGTGACTGGCTTTGCCCCCCAAGGAGACACCGTGAGCCCTGGGAATGGACGCGTGCGCTGGGGCGCGGCTGAGAAACCCTCCTGCGGTCCTGGGTGCGAATTTCACCCCAGCAGGAGTGAGAAGGTTGCGCCTTCCAGAAAAGCACGTCGTTCCAGATGATGAGGCTTCATTCCTTTTTTTTAAATACGTAATTTTTTTCAGAGCAGCTGTATGTTTACAACAGAGAGGAAGGCAGAGCGGTTTCTCACGGACCCTCGGCCCCCCACAGGCACAGCCCCCCCCGTTGTCATCTCCCCCTGGACTGGTACGGCTTTTATCGGGGATGCATCTCGGCCTAACACCCGAGCCCGGAGCTTCCCAGGGATCCTCCCTCCCTGGGTGCTGGGCATGCTGTGAGCTGTGACAAATGGGGAACGGGGGACACGCATCCACCGCAGAGTGACAGGCCCAGAGCTTCAGGGCCTAAAGCCCTCTGTGCTCTGCCCCTTCACCTCCCTCCTCCCAGCCCTGGGCCCACTCATCCTGTTCCTGTCCCCGGAGCCTCGCCTTTCCCAGAAGGTCACAGAGCTGGAATCACACAGATTGCTCCTTTCACTCAGTCAGATGCATTTCAGGTTCTGTTACGGGGACACCAATTTTTTTTTAGTCCGTCTGCCTGTGCACACTGACCCCAAGAAATGCGCGAGCCGGGGTCGGCACAGAGAAAGAAAACAGTTTAACGTTGAACTGGCCGAGATGGAAGCAGGAGCTAAGGCTAAAAACCCGCCTCCGCGAGGGTGCCTAGGTCACAGGTTACATGGGGCAAAACCACTAGACACGGCGGCCACGGGTGAGGGAAGGGCAGCCACTCATTCCTTCAGCCTGGAGGGCAGCTCCGAGGTCTGCCCTGGGCCCTCTGTCTGCTCTCAGGGGAAGCAGCCAGGGGGTTGTTGCACCTTAGGGCTCAAGAGCTGAAACAGACCTGAGCTCAGGTTGTCACCTTTAACCTGTGACCACTAGGTCTGGGCAGCTGGCTTCCGTTGCCTCGGGGGTTGCTGGCCATCCAGGGGAAAGGCTGGGTCTCTGAGGGGGGGGGTGTCCTTCATTGGGATCTGACCCCCGCCCGGGTGACAGATCCACTGCCCGGCTTGTTTCACCACCTTGCCCTGAGGCTCCAGTCCTGCCCCGTGGACCTGTATCTGTGACCTCAGGCCCTCTGTCAGTGCTCACCACAGTGTCCAGAGGGAGAGAGGCTTTTAGAAGTTCTAACAGGAGTCCGCAGGCCTCACATTTTCACATCAGCTTAGTATACATCAGGTGGCATGTCCCCCTCTTGGATGGATGCTTTCTGGGCTGGGCGGTCCCCGGGGACCGCCTACGTCTGGAGCCCCCGAGGAGGCCAGGGTCACTGTTTCCTGCTGATTTATGAGGGAAGCCTCTGCAGCAGCCTTGGCGAGACCATCAGTCAAGGGGAAGCCGTGGCCACCTGGCCCTGCTCACAGTCGGTTGGCCCGATCCCTGGCAGCTCCGTCTCACGCTTGGGATGCTCCCTTTCCTGGTGTCAACTGTAATCACCAGTTTAATGAGAGTCTCTTAGGGATGATCACATCTGTCTCTGATGCGATCGGAGCCTATCCGGTGGGGGCTCCAGCCCTGTTCCCAGCCGCTCCCCACGCAATGCCGTGTGTGCAAGGTGACAGTGGCCTGGCCCGACCTCCCATGGGAGGACTGGGGTACAGCAAAAGTGTTCCCATACCCAGGGTTGAACGTCAGTTAATCTTCTGTCCCAGGTACAGAAGTGACAGCCCAGGGGAAGGGGACATTTTTCTTGCCTGTGAGAAACTCAGGGGCTCCCTGGCAAGCTGGCTGGTATTTCCCAATTCAGGTCCTGGGGAGGGACAGCAACAGGCCTCCTAACCCTGCCCACAGAGGGGGCACCAATCGCTATTGTTTCCATGACAACCAACAGTGTTTTTTATTTCATTTCTGAAGAGCTGCCTGTGGGATAAATTTGGGGGTGGCGACAAGCCTGGCAGGGAGCCCACAGGAAGGGCCACCGCGATTTGATGTCTCTCCCCGGAGCTTTGTCCCAGCATCTGTTCAGCGTTTGCAATGCAAGTCACATCCACGCAGCCCTAATCACCGCTCGGCCCACAAAGAGGGACCCCAGCAATTTGCATGCAGTCTCATCTGAACTGGCTTTCTGGAGGCTGCTTCTGCTTCCTCATTTTATTATTTTCTTTTGAAACTCTGCCGTTCAGCTTCTTGTACTTGATAAGTCCTCTCAGAAGGGAGAGCTAGCAAACAGCTAAACAAGAGTCCTGCCCTTTAAGCCACCACTATCTAAATTCTTTATCAGGATATGGCTGTGCTGGGCAGTGAGTCCAGGATCTGTGTATTAACAGCCCACAGTGCCCCCATCAAATGCACTAGGCCTGGGGCTGCTTCCACAGCCTCCGCGTTTAACACCCAGTTTCGTCAAACAAGGAAACGGCAGCAAAAATGAACTTTTTGAGGATGTTGATCACCTAATTAGTTAAATGACTCTGGTCACAGTGATTTCCGATGTGAGGGCAGAATATCTTCGGGGAGACCTTAGCAGCGCTGCCGAGCATGCCTAGTCCATTAGAAGATGGGCCTGGTGTCCAATCTGAATAAATACCCAGAGGTGCCAATTTTACCTTCCAACTGTGTGTTGGTGCCATTCCAAGTCGTAAACTGCAGATTCACTCTAAAAAGTATCTATGTCCGCCCCCGGCCGGCGTCGCTCAGTGGTTAGAGCCTCACAGGTTCATCACCCAGAGTGGTTGGGTTTAGAACAGCTAAACGAGAAGATTAAAATCATTTCAGAGGAAACACCTCATGGCATATTAATGCACTGGCTGTAAATAATGGAAGATAATGAGAGTGTTAAATCCTAGCAACAGTCTATCAGCCGCAAGGGAGCTAATGTGGAGAGACTGCTCTGCTGCTCCCGAGACCTGGTTGCGTTCGCTGAGAGCAGGGCTGGGAGTGGCCACCAGGAGCCACCTCTGGGGTTTGATAGCTGAGTTGTCCTGGGCTCCGCGCAGTGCTGGGCTTGGATTCCTTCTCAGTGAAAGATAAACAGCCCAGAGGGGGACAAAGATAAGTTTGTTTGTTTGTTTTTCTTAAAGAATTAATAACATTCGCTTAGTAGAGATAAAAAAAATCCTTGGACGCTTTCTCATAGCATATTTTCATGTCATGCCCAGGAGTGATTCTGAGTGCGAGGGAATTGCTGGCAGCCACAGGTGGGTGGCTGTGGGACAGAGGAGATGTGGTGGTGGCAGTTTTCCAGGGTCTGGCTCCCCCTTTCCCTTTCTGTAACAAGGTGAGACCAAGCGTGGGACAGCCCCCCGAAGGAGCAGAGCTGGAGGGAGACCCTGAAGCTCCTGGTTTGTTCCCTTCCTTCAGTTTGCACCAGAAAATATCCTGCCATAAAAGCAAATAGAAGGTGTAGGGGACCAAAGCTTTGTCCCCCCCACCCCAATGTGCCTTTTGGGAGATTGTTCTTAAGCTGGTTATTAAGAAACAAAAGACCTAGAAAGAATGTTTGACCCTCCCCCTTTCTGCCCAAGGTTTGCTCCAGGAAGGGGGCACCCCCAAACCGACACCCCCTGCACAGAAATTCCGGTGCTGGCCTGGTCTGCGATCAGACTTTATGGGACTCTAACCCAGCGTGGCTTGCGATCCTTTTAAAAACACAGTATAAATGTTTTTCTGTTTTCCATCCACCCTGCTGTTGGGTAATGAACACTAGGTAGGTTTTTCCCCTCCCAGTGAAGGGTAAAGACAGACTGTTCCCAGCCCATACAAGCATCAGGACCACTTAGAATCCAAATGAGAGAGGATCGTCCTAATGAACGTGGGGTAACAGTTTGCTTCCCAGCCTTTGGAATTGACACGTCACAGTTGGTTGTTCGCCTCAGTTTGGTGACATTAATAAGCAAGTGCTTGTAATTTGAGAGTACTTATGAATTAATCCACGCATGATTTTGCTAATGAAGTCAAGTAAAGAAGTCAGCAGTTGCGAGGCCATCTCGAGTCCTTAATTAGGAAAACCAGCCTCAAGTTTAAGCTCTCAGTTCTCATGCGGGTCTTCCCGCCTTATTGCTCTTTGTAAGGGCAGGATGAAGCCATCGCACGGAGAAAACTCGGGGTTTGACAGCTTGGGTCTCAGAGCTACAGAATCCCTTTCTCTCTGCCCGTTTCAGAAAGCTGTGCTGTTAATCACGTCATGTGTTCGCACGTGTCAAATACAAAACACGTCGAGGTCCTTGGGTAGAGAGTAGAAAATTATAGCACTCTCCGGTCTCCCCAAGGCTCTGTGAGGAAGCCACACGCTAAGTGTCATTGGGTTCGTCTGATAGCTAGAGGCCCTGGACAGAGAAACCGACTTGCCCGACGTCACACTGCAAGACAGGAAGAGAGCGTAGGTGTTGGTTCTCAGCATCCCCCAAAGACGACTTTGGTTTTGCAATGCCACCCAGCCAGCTTTGCAGGGCACGTGCCGGCGGAGGGTGAGGGTGTGGGACGACTGCTTGGTAGTGGGCCTTCCCAGGAGGTGATGGCGGCATGGATTAGGGGGCGGCGGTGGGCATGGCAGGGGGTGGACAAGTTTGAGAAGTGTTTAAGCGAGGATTCTGGCTTGCTGCCATTCTCCGAGGTTGAGAACCCTGGAGTAAGACTAGGTCCTGGGGCGGATCAGGAGTTCAGTCTGTACACGTTCAAGACCAAGGTGCCTTCAAGCCATTCGGTGGGCGATTTCACAGCGGGGGTGAAGCCCATTGCTTGGGAGCTCAGAGGAGAGTTTTGATCTCGAGTCGCAGGGACTAGGAAGGCTAGTCGAAGGCCTGGGTCTGGATGAAATTGCCCGAGGAGAGAACAGAGAGTGAGGAAGGAAGGTGGGGGCATGGTCGTGAGGAGCTCCATCGTGGGCCTTGCTAGAGGAAACAGAGCGGGTGGGGCAGAGATCAGAGGCGAGGGAGGAAGGCAGGGGCGCGGGGGGGGGGGGGGGGGGGAGAGCAGAGAGTCCACGGGAAGGAGCGTTTTAAGCCGGAGGGTGTCGCAGGCCGTCAGGCAGACTGAACGCTAACAAGTGTTTCTTGGATTTATCAGCATGTAAGTCAAATGCCCTTTCAATGTCATGGTGGTCACGGGAGCCAGGGAGGTGTAAGGTCTAGTGAGAGGTGAGAAGTGGACGCTGTGGGTTCAGACAACTCCTTCAAGAGATTAGCTGCAAAGGGTAGCGGGAGAGTTGAATGCCGCAGAGCGATGAAATAATTCAATGTAAAGGTGGGATAACCTTGTGCGTGTACAGTTGTAGGTGGGAGGGATCCCGTTGGGAGGGACAGGTCTGTTTCTACAGGGGAGAGGGTTTCAGCAATGGGGAACGTGAAGGTTCTGAAGTGGGGCCCTGGCCTGGGTGGGACAGCAGGTGACACCCGGACCCCTGGGATGCAAAAGGAAGAGCCATGCAGAGTGTGAGTACACACGCTTGGGAGTTCGTTGGTTATTCCTTTCACATAATTGTTTACTCATTGTAAGTCTCCTAATTCTAGGCTTTAGGGCGAGGGAGAAATCCCCCCTCCATTATTTTTTTAATTTTTATTTTAAAGAGCGCTCACAGTGCCCCTAAACCTCCTGTTTCCTTCATGTTGCTTCCCAACAGCTTCATTTGCATTTTTAAAAATTCAAATCCTCACTCGTGACCTCCTATCCAGGACGGTAGCAAGTTGCTTGCTGCCTTTAAATTAGCCCCCCTAACAAATCTATGGTGTCTTCAACAGGATCCAAGATGGGGTGTGTACCTTTTGCAGAAATTGTACGTACATGACAAGTGATTAAAATGCGGTATTTGTAATCATCCCTTCTGTTCCCAGATTAAAATAAGCAGCCTTGCCGGTTGCAGGGAGACCAATCAAACATGCAACTTTATTGAAAGCAGGTGTGACTTGGGGAAGAGACCAAGAAAACAGAAAATTGTGTCGTTTCAAATGCATAATACCTTAATCCTTTGTGTTGGTTAAGTCTCTCACCTGCTACAATAGGAAACCTGCCTAGAATTCTAATTACCCCCGTGTCCAAAAACTCACCCGGTATCCCATCCAGCGAGAGCGTTATTTGCAATTTGATTGCTGTGCGATTGATCAGCTCCTCGCAGGGGTGAGCCTTTCTGTTTCCAAGACAACAGAGATGGACTTTCAAGGGATCGATCCAGTTGCTTTGACCGCCCTCGGGTGAAATTAGATACACGGGGCGTGATCGCGGGCTCGGTCCTCCCACTCTAGGGGTAGTCCAGCATGATCCTCAACCTTTCCAGGGCAGGCGAGTCCTTCCTGCTGACCCTCTTTACGGGGAAGGCGATGTAGTTAGGAATGTTTCCTTTCCCCCACTTCCATATCTGAACACTAGGCCGCCGCGTGGAACTCGGGGCTGGGAGCACCCTGCCCCTCAGCTTCCTATTGTCTTCATCACAGGCGCCCAGTTTCCTTTCAAAAAAGGACCTAATTTTGGGACCTGGGGCTGTAGGTTTCCTGAGTGACAACTTCCCAGGGCAGAAGTCAGATGAGGGTGGCCACAGTTAGGCTACCCATGGAACACTTAAATAACAAACGTGAATAAATAAGAAGAACCTGGAGTCACATTTGGATTTCACTTAGGTGCTCAGTGGAAACACCTGCTGGGCTCCCATCACTTGACAGGGAGTTCGGTGGTGGTTACTGGGTTCCCATCAATCTGCAATGAGCTTGGTGGCGTTGATCAGCGCTATTTCAGTTCAGAGGGCCCACCATCCACCTCCTGGCAGCATCACTGGGGGTGGGGAAGTGAGTGCCCCGAGGTCTGGGCCGGTGTGTGTCCCTCTTTGAGTGGAACCAGGGCAGGGAGCCAGCAAACCCAGGATGACAAACGCCCCACGGACAAAGCAGTGATCTTCAGCGTCTCTATTTTGCAATTACCTTAAAGTCTGAGAATGGATAACTAGTTCCTAACTCTTTAGCCAATATCAGAAACCCTCAGCTCGAGCGAGGCTGACCTGGCAAGGTTATTCAGCACCTGTCCAAACGCTCCGTTCGCCTGTTGTTTGCCCAGTGACTCAGCTAAATAGACACATCACGTATTTTAACATGGTTACGAGGGAAAAGGCCCGGTGCCCTTTGGGTATGGACGCGCGCCTGTCAGATTTGTTCCCACTTTGATTTAACACATGGGAGACACAGAAACAAGGCGTTTCTGACCTGCTTCTTGGTGTGGTGCCAACTGCCCAGGACAAAGAAACGGTGCAAGTGCTCGAGCCCCAACTTATTTCCACCCTCTTCACCCACAGAAACACATTGGGAAGCTCACACAGCAGCGTGAAGAGGAACTGCCGTCCACCCCAGGCCCGGAGCGTCAAGGAGAGGGGATGGTCTCCGGCGTGGTCGGACCCCAGCCCCGGATGCCTCACAGCCCTGGGCTGCAGGGTGGGCAGACGGGCACCAGACCGTCGTCATCAGTCCTTTCTGAGGCATAATGGTGACTGACGCAAGGAAGACGTGGAGAAGCACGGCGTTGTGTCCATTTCCAACACGGGGAAAAGTTAATTTCTGGAAGTGACGCAGGATCCAGCCCTTGGTTGACTCTTACTATTAGCAAATAGTCACCGTCGGAAGCAGGGCTCACAGCCTGTGATTTTGCTGCACCAAACTCTTTGTTATTCTTATTTCAACACTCCAAGCTTCCAATCCCTTGTGTTTCTCTTTGGCAAACTCCTACTCATACTTTAAAACCAAGTGAATGTCACCTGCGTGTTTTGGGAAAAAGATATCTTTTATGCAGATTTACCTCCCTATCCAAAGCAACGAAAACCTGTTCCCTGCACCCTGCATGGTACTCTCGATGGCTCCCCAGACGGAGCTTTACACCTGGGCTTGCACGTGGCTGAGTGCCCAGGTCCAGGCTCTGACCTGCCCTCCGGGGACTGTGGACTGTCAGGCCCCAGGCACCATGTTCCGGCAAAGACAGGCTAGCTTTTGTCAGGATTACTGCAGAGAGAATTCTTGCATTAAGTCAGTGGTTTCACTAAATCACCTTTAGGTCTTCCATCAGCAGCTCTAAGAATCGGTGACTTTATAGGACAAAACGTTTAATGTTTTCTGACATGGCCATATTCCCTTGATTTAGCGGAAAGTCCTTGTCATTTATAGATGTGTTCTGGGCTGATGTTACATTTTCTTTATGGATGCGTTTGAAATAAATGGGCCGTCGCTGGCAGCTCGGGTGGGTTGTCCTGCCTTCGGTATTTGTTTTGGCAGAGAGAGCTCCTGATGAACACGGCCCTTGGTTGTGATGGGCGCCGTTTCTCTCCTCCTTAGAATAGTGCTTCCGGCTGGATGCTCAGCGGCCTCCCTGACCTTCCGGTCTCCTTGGAGTTTGGTGTGACAGGGTTCTCACTGTGACAGAGGTGTGATCTGTGAAGCTGTGTGTCCTCGGTGAACCTGGCCTTCCCTTCTTTGTGTTTCCCCGTGCCTGGTGGCGGCAGTGCCCATACGGCGGGGAGGCGCTTTGAACTGCCAGTGCGATGCTGCAGGGATGGACAGGCGACACCGTGGAGTGCTCCTGGTCCCCACACGGGCTCCGCCCAGCTCACGGGGAAAACCTCAGCCTCGCGTGAGCCGCTGCTAGTTTGGATCTCCCTCTTACGGATCAATTCAAACCGTATCCTAAAAAACACTCCAGATCTGCCTTTGTTTCATAATCCTGTGGTTACGAACCTTTTCTTCTATGTGTAGTATTGGTAATTGCCGTTCAGATCTGTAAACAGAGTTATATCTTTTTTTTTAAGAATGTGTTTTTATTGACTTTTTAGAGAGGAAGGGAGAGGGAGATAGAGATAGAAACATCGATGAGAGAGAAACACCACTCTGCTGCCTCCTGCACGCCCCCTACTGGAGACCGAGCCCACAACCCGGCCTGTGCCCTGACTGGGAATCGAACCAGCATTCCCCACACGCAGATTCCTGATCTCGGATGGAAAAAAATCTAAATCCACGTAGACGCCGACCTGCACCGTGCAGACCGTGCTGTTCAGGCCTCCACTGTAGACTCCTTCAGAATATTCTGCATGTAATACGCTCTTAATAAGCGCTGTTTGCAAGATCGATAGTAAAATAAATAAAATGCACAGCCAGTCTCACATTTTAATGACAGTAGTGACTTCCTCTCTTCCCCAGGCAGAAGTCTTCTAGCTTCTGAAATGAAAATCTCCAAGGAAAGCTCGGGTCCCGTGGAACCCACCGCTCGGCCTGGTCATCGATTCCCACTGTCTGGGGTGGGGGCGGGGGGTCAGGAGGAAGTGATCAGCTGACGGAGGAGGGTTGGGGTGGCTGGCGGTGAGGGGTGGAGGGGGAGTGAGCAGGGAGGGCTGGGACCTAGTTCTCCCCCCTGGCCCTCCTGTGCCCCTGGGAAGGTCTTTCTGTGTCCTGAGAATTCAGATCCCCTCTCCGCCGATCTGATCCGGGCGGATGCCTCCTGCGGCCCTTTAAGGTGAGGCCGGTGTGATTATCACTCAGATCTCTATCCATAAGGCCGTCCCACTGGGCTGCTGTCTGCCCGTCAGTTAGATTTTGGGGGGGTCTGAGGAAAGTAGTGGATAAAAAGTCATACTGTGCCACGTACCCCGGCTTCCCTTTGGACTCCAGTTCAATCCCCCTCATTTCCTCCCCATCAGCCCCCTTTCCTCGGCGAGGCTCTCTGCGGAAAACTGCTGACTTGGCAGCTGGGAGTGTTTTCTTGGCAGACCCTGGGAAGTAATTGTACTAAAGTGCCTTTTATCTCTGCCTTTAAATAACTCTCTTTTTTTGTTCTCAGCATGGTTACTCTCCACACATCATTATTTTTGAACTTTTGCAGACCAGTGGAAGTCTCGGGGGGGGGGGGGGTTCTGCCACAAATCAACAGCATGTCAGGGAGCATTAGTGGGGCCCGAGGTGCCTGCGCAGGTGGGCCTGGTGTCCCCTGGGTGTGCCCCCAGCATCCGGGAGCTGCGGGCAAGCGTGAGCCAGAAACGAGTTTTTTATAAAAAAATATTATTCCATTTATTTGGGTAACATTGGTTAATAACTATATAAATTTCAGGTGTACCACTTTATTTTTATTTACTTATCTATTTATTTATTTTTGTTAATCTTTACCCTCAGATATTTTTTCCATTGATTTTTAGAGAGAATGGGAGGGAGGGAGGGAAGGAGGGGAAGGGAGAGAGAAAAACATGGATGTGAGAGACACATGGATTGGTTGCCTCCTGCACTGGCCCTGACTGGGGCTGGGGATCAGTCGAACCCTCCACCCTTTGGTGCTCAGGCCGACGCTCTGACCATTAAGCCACGCCTGCCAAGGCTCAGGTGTACAGCTTTATACTACAATACCTGTATACACTGTTGTGTGCTACCTACTCGAAACATCTGAGAAAACTTTTTCATAAAGGTACATGTCCCCCTGTGTTCATGGAAACGGGCACTTCTGACCCCACCACCACAGCCCCACACGTGTGGGTCCCGGGGGCAGGAGCACAGTCTGCCAATCACGGTCATACTTTCCGATGACAACTGCTCACGAAACACAGGATTGCACGTTGGCTTTTCGTGGCGCCGATCTTTGGAAATCGATTTTGAGGCTCTGGTTACTGTGATTCCTTCTGGCTCCACTGAGAATGGGGGCGTGCGAAGGGCCGTCTGTTCCTCCTGCTGTCTCCCCGGGATAAATGGAAAGAAAACGGGAGGCCAGTGTCTGGCTGGCCTCGAGGTCTCGCACCTGGTCAGCGTTCGTATCTATGCGGTGACAGAAAATAAGGCCAGTCAGGAACCCACCAGAGGACTGACGGTCTGTGGCGAGCAGCTAGAAATGAAGGAAGACCCCAGCACCCCTTGAACCTCTGTGGCGTTCGGCTCCTTTACAGCCAGACTCCGAGCACCCGAGGGAGACTGAGGCTGGGAGCTGCCGCCTGCCCCGCCAGGGTCGTTCGGTCAAGGTCACAGAATGGGGACATCTGTAATTCTTTCAACAATAAAGGTAAATTAAAAAACAAAACAGTTCTTTGGACTCTTTGGACTAGTACTAAATATGCCTCCGTTGTAACAGAATCAGGGCCCCTGATTGAACTGCCATCAATCTGCGAACCGTCTCAAGATGCTTCTCTCCTTCAGTCTTTATAGTGACACAACAGGGAGAGAACAATGCTACTGTGGACATTTAGAACAGAATCCATGTTCGAAATGAGAAATTTGCACAGTCGGCCCAGCTCATTCCTTGGTTTCCTACAGGCTTTTCTCCAGAATTATTTTAAACGGACGGAGTCTCACAGGCCTAGGATTTTATTTATGGAGCGCAAGGAAATAGGAGGTGGCGGCGAAGGAGAGAGGGCAGGGAGAGAAAATGCTTTAGGAAATCATAGTGATGAAAGAGGCTTAAAAAAATGGAAAAAAGAAAACCCACACAGAAAATGGTTAGGCCAACAGAGAACACCAGCTTCGTCATAACCCAGTGGAAGTGCTGATGGGCTGCCGGATGGAAAGGCTCCCGTGTGATGAAAGCTGTCTCCTGGCCCAGGGGAGAGGTGGGGAAAGCCAAGGCCCGCTGTGCACCGGGAAGGGCAATGTTTCAGCGAGTCTCGGGCAGAAACACAGCCTGGAACAGCTGGGCACAGCTGCCGCATTGCTGAAAGTGGGGTACCGTTCCGTTACCCCCCCCACACAGCGCAGTCCGGACGTTATTGCTGCATGTAGAAGGATGGTCTGCGCAGCTGTATGCCGAATAGCACGCGTCCCTAATGCCTTTTGGTGAGGTTGTTGTAAGAGTAGATTTAGCCCTTGCTTTGGTTTTTGCTACGGAAGCAAATGAAACCATCTATAAGGTGCTAAACGGCCGATGCTCCATCACCCCCCCTTCTGCGAGCACTAGCTGGGCTCTGGGAAAGCACCGTTCCCTCGCTTGCTTTGCCGAGGTGGATGCAGGTGCAGGGGCTCAGAGAGTCCAGGGCTGTGACTCAGAGGGGAAGGGAGTTAGAAATTGGGGTGTCCAGCTGTTTTTTTTTTTGCATACTCTGGGAATCTGGCCGTGGCCTCTGATGGGAAATGAAGGGAGATAAAGCCAGTCCGCTCTCCCATAGGGTGTTCGGAAAAAGCTCCCTCCCTCTCTTCCTTCCAAAAGAGCAACAGCCTCACTGTCATTTCCTCCAAATGTAGAGATAATGCATGCTCTTTGGGGGACAGTAATTATGCATAAAGTGGAAAGTGAAACTCTCTCCAATGCCATCCCCTCCCAGACCCAGCCCACAGCTAGCATTCTGTTTTGAATCTCTCCAAGGCCTCCTGGATGGCCATGGCCTCTCCTGGGTGCTGGCCCATCACGTCTGATCTCTGGCACCTGCCTGGCTCCTGGGGCTTCTCGCAGGCTAAGAGTAATCTCCTCCCAGGATGGGGGGGGGGGCATGGGCACTGCCATAGCGCAGGGCTGTGGACGAATGGGGAACAAACTGGAATCTCTAGGAAACGCTTCAAGCCGGCTCTCCCCTCAGACCAGCCCATATTATACCCCTGCATTTTGTCGCATGCATTCTGGAGTGACAGAGTGGAAAGGCTCAAAGCAGATCCAGTTTCGTCTGGTGTCCACCTAAGACGTTCTGATTTCCCATTAGCCCGGCTCTCCTGTCCTAATGTGCCGTTTTCTCTATTGATTTTCCCCTTTGTCACCAGCATTGCTCAAAACAGCACCTGGAATAGGCTGACCTCTTTGCTTTGCTCAGAGTCCTCAGCAGTAAGATTTACACAGAACGTGTCCATCAAATCCACTATTTAATGAAAGACAGAGCGAGATTGGGGAAATAGAAATCATAGCCCTGTGAGGCATTTGTGGACGACACTGCTCCTCCCTGCCGTTTCCTCTGCACGAGCCTGGGGCCGACTTCACAGAGGGGTTTGTGTCCCTCCATCTGGGGCTAGCCAGGTCTCGGTTTGCATCCTGTGTCTGTGCAAACTTAGGATCATTTCCCTCTCTGAGCCTTGATTTTTTTGTGTGTGTATGTGTGTGTTTATAAATGGGGCTAATGAAAGTAGTGTTAGCCATGAGGATTGAAAGAGTACTTTGTACAATGTAAGACTTCACTAAATGATAGTAATACTGTTATTTCTATTCACTTGAAAATATTTATTGAATATGTACTACATGCCAATATCGTATACAAAACTAGGGGAAAATGGTGATTAAATTTGGGGGTAAAGTACATGGTTGCCGCTCTCGAGAAGCATTGTCTTGTGATGCAAAAGAATCTGCCAAAGTTCTCAGCAAACGGTGACAGGGTCCTGTTGGTGGGAACAGTTCCCAGTCACGTTCTAAAGACGCGACTTAGGGTCCGTGGCATGATCTGATGAAAACGGGAGTTTGACTGTTGCTGCTGTAACAAATGACCACAAACGCAATGCCTTAAAACAACAGATGTATTGTGTTATGGAGGTCAAGAGGTCTCTAATGGTTCTGCTGGGCGTTGTTCCTTCGGGCGACTTCAGGGAATACTGTTTCTTTGCCTTCTCCAGCTCCCGGAGGCTTCCTGCAGTCATTGGGTTGCGGCCCCATCTGCTGTCACTTTGACCTCGGCCTCCACAGTCACATCTTCTCTGACTCCGACCCTCCCTCCTCTCTCTTACAAGAACCCTTGTGGTTCCACTGGGCCCACCTGGATAACCTGGGATTATCTCTCCATCTGGAGATCCTAGATTTAGTCACATCTGCAAAGTGATTTTCACCATGTACGGTAACAACATATTCATAGGTTTGAGGGATTCAGATATAGACATCTTTGGGGGGGCCCACGATTCTATCTGCCACCGATGGTAGATGTTTACTTTCACCTCTGCCCGGGTATTCACGACAATCCTACTGATTGTCAAGCAAGGGGGCACTATGATAATTAAAAACAAATCAACAGTGGTTTGAAAGTTCTTCTAGGTGTTTTATTTACATTCTGAGTAGAAATAGTGAAATACACTTGGTACTTCAAAAAAGACAGTAAGGTATTTGGGAGAGGATTGGATCTTGATTGCATTGGAAAATAAGTGAATTATTTACTACATAAGTACAATGCATATTTGTATAAATAAAGCACTTTCCAAATGGGGACGATCATTTCTACAGCATTTTCTGAACAAAAGAGATTGATTTTCTAAATACAAGACCACCCCCACCCAGTGCTGGAGGTAAGGCACTCTGACAGTTACCACATATAAATACAACCCATCTTGGGAATTAAACACAGAAATACACATTTATAGATAAACATCTTCACAGACGATGTTGCTATTAATTGTGTCACTTGTGTATCATTGTCTCTCTAAAATGGAACCTGCCTTGTGGAAAAAGTAGGGTCAGAAGGGTGAGCATCCATGTGAAAAGGTGTTTGTTCAGCATACACAGACCTTCAGCGACCTGCTCTCTAACCTGCCCTGGAATTTCACATCCTGGAGAAGTCCCTGGGGCCCGAGTGGTTTGTGTTTGGGGGTGAACTTGTCCCTTACCACAGAAGATTGTGCTCCAGCTGAGTGTCTCTGCAGCACTTTACCCTGACCTCAGATTGCTCCTTCACCTTGACCCTCCCTGCACAGTGTTCGGTATCCCCACCCCTCTCTCTCGAGCCCCAGCTACCCATCCTTGGTTGACCAAAGCGCCTTTCTTCTTGACCCTTGGCCTCTGGGTCTCTCATTGCTTTGCCCTGTGCACCCAGAAGCACTTCTTTTTTACATCACTTCCATTTGGCATGTCCTGCCTCCCCAGTTGCACTGTATGGCCTCGGAGGGCAGAGGCTGTCCCTTGTGTGCCTTGAAGACTTAGCGTGAAGGGCGGCGTCCTATGCAGAGCAAGCTCTCAGAAAGGGGAGCTTTCTGCTCAAGAGTTTCCTATGCTGCCCTTTCTAGCGGTTTTATTCTGACCCCACTTGTCTTGACAATTGAAATCGTTTTTAAAAACGAAAGATGTTAAGCGAGGCCCAAGATGTAAACTAGTTGTTCCACTTCCCAGATGAGCTGTGAATCAGGAATTATCTTAGGTTTCGCCAAAGGGAGTTTCAGCCTGGCTCAGGACACCCCGCAGGACCTCACACTAAAGGCAGGCGACGTGCTAGGGGCTCCCTGTGGGGAGGGAAGTTCATCGGGGCCGCTCTTGGAAACCAGTGAGGCCAACACTGTCCTCGAAATGAACCCCACAGGTGCCCAGAAGTGGGTTTCAGTTCCAGTTGCATCCTTCCGACATCAGTGAACACCCCCCCCCAGGTGCCACCTGCAGGCCGATGGGTCAGGCGTCGGGCTGGCACACGTGGGAAAGGAAGGAGCTCGACGCGAAAGTTCTCTCTTGCCCTTTCTGCTCGCGGAGAGCTTCCTCTTTGTGCGGCTTGCCTTCTCTCCTGCCCACGCTGCGGGGCAGTTTCGGGGTTTGCTTCTCCCCCGAGCTACTGGTTCCTGGTTTCAATTTCCACGTCTGGTTGAGAGACACAAATGGGTGCAGGGAAGTGAAGGGTTTGGAGCCTCGCCCGGCTCAGCAGGCACCTCTCATGGGTGCAAGGCTGCCGGGCTGCGCGTTCCTGACGCCCGAGTCTGCGGAGCGCAAAGGCCTTCGGAGATGACGTGACAGTCACCTTCCCGGGGCAAGAGGAAGGTGCGCGTGGTGTAGACCTTTGTCTAATGCTGCCTGTAGGTCGGTTGGCCACGTTTTAAAACTGTGACGCTGAGAAAAGCTGGGGTTTTAATAACGGTCCTTCACTCTCTCCGGGGGGGATGGGGTGAGGTCACTGCGGATCCAGTTATAGGGAGGGTGCTGCAGGGGGAGGGGATAGAGGGACATCCGTTTGGTTTGGGGGGGGCGGTGATAGACGCATATCCATCCAACCCGTCCTGGGAGATGGGCCTTTGATTTAAGACAACTTCCCCAGATTGACTGGACTCACACGTCCAGGCTCTGCTGACCTCCTTCTTTCATTGTTGGCCCCCAAACCTGACATGTTTTATCTTGGGGCAGAGTTCATTGGAGGCCCCGTGGAACCTTAAACTGTTAGGGCGCCGCTCCTCCGGCCATCTCAGGAAAGTGTTGCATTAAGAGCCAGCAGATCTGATTTGCTCGCTTAGCCGCGGCGCGTCGTGAGGGGGCACAGCGCTCAGCAGGCCCAGGCCTGGCCTTCGTCTGTGCGCGAGGGCCAGGACCCTCAGGCTAGGGCCCCCCGGAGCTTCTTGCTCGCTGTGTTTGTCATGTAGTCTCTGTGGTACTTGCCTCCATTCTCTCTTTCTTCCGCCTCCGAGAGGTTTATGACACTGACCAAGCTCCCAGGGGACCCCTCTGTAATTCAGAAGGTTAATACTGATTTCAACAGCGGTCTGTTGGGCGCGTCCAAACTGAGGTTTCCCTGTGGCCAGATTCGCTTGGGACACCGAAGGACGTAAGGACACAGGGCTTGAGGAATTCAGACCTAGAGCGAAGGGATGGATGGTCTTTAGGAATGACTTTGGCTGATGCAGATTAGCTCGATAAGGTCCCCTTTTCCAAAGAATTTTTTAATTTCATAACTGAGATTTAAAACACAAACAAGTTGTCTCTCCTGTGGGCACCGCTGAGGCACACAGCAGCCAAAACGTTCCTGCCATCTCCTTTCTGCTGTCGCCCGAGGTGCTTCTGGGGTGTTTCCCAGATGGCAGTGGATCCCCCTCGTTTTTCGTGGATGGTTTTTAGCCTTAGAGACGGTGTCCTTTTCACGTCCCTGCTCTTCCTGCCTGTTCTCTAATTTTTAATGGGACTTCCTGGACCGTGTTTTTGTAAACCTTCCCCATTTTAATATTTTAGGCCATGCAGTGAAGAAACACGTGCCTTTTGAAAAGGCTGGTGGTCTGCGTGACACCCTTTGCTTGGAGCCCACTCTCTGCCTGGGGACCAGCATGTCTGAGTCACTGGTCAGCGTGTGGTTTCCTTTGGACCCTGGAGTTGGAGGAGAGAAGGAACCAAGGACAGCTGCCACCTCTGGGGCACCCGAGGGCTGGGAGGAAGACACAAGATGGTTCTAGACTTAAAAATTGTATTTTACATTCAAAGTACCTTCTGGACGTTATGAATTTGTTTGCACACTCAGCTCCACTTTGAACAGATAACCTTGAACCAAGAGACGAGCTGAACCGACACTGAGCCTCTTTCCAAGGGATGCCTGGGAGTCAGCTGTCCTTCCAGCAAAACAATCCCAAACCCAGCAGGGGGCAGCTTCTCCGTCAGCCCGCCCGGAGCCTCCCTGTGTGCCAGTCACCAGATCACCCTTGTCAAGAAGACCAGCCGTCCCATCTCACTATAGGAATTACAGGAATCAATGAGCCGAGCCTCGCTTGCCCAGAAAGCAGCACAGGGGATCATCAGTCAATACCAGCTGTGGCAGACACCAGTCACATCGCCCACGCTGTCTCCTCTGGCCCCCCACCCCTCACAGCCTCGAGAGGAGAAGCCCGGGTGCGTGACCCCTCAGCGGGCCCCGCCGATTGGCCTCTTGACCATAACAACAGTCTGTTTATTGTTTATTGAGCGTTCACAGTGAGTCTGGGGTCGTGTCAGCCATGGGTGCCCCGCTTACGGTCTTTGAAGCCCTTGCTCCCCGCGCCTGGAATGTTCTTTGTTCTTCACGTGACTGGTTTCATCCTGTCACTCAAATCTTAACTGCGATTTTTAATTTCGCCGCTTCGGAAAGGCCTCCTTTCGGTCTGAAGCGGACACCTAGTCACACTGTCGCATCGCCCTCTGATTTCTCCGCACAGCGCTCACCTTTCCTGTTGGGCCGAGCAGCCCAGTGTGAGTTACTTAGAGAAGCCTCGAGTGGCCACGGAGGTGCTGTGGGTCACACCCCAAACTCCATGGGGCCTAAGTCTCCTCCGTGCAGGCGTGTGCTGGGTGGCCCTCCCCAGGGTGATGTAGGGTCTCAGAGCCCCTGTGGCGGTGGGTGCACCGTCTCTCAGAGCCGTGGGGCCCTCTGCTGACCCCTCTGCTTCCAGCCACCCCATGGGAGAAGAGGGAGAAGGGAGGTTTTTATGGGCTGGGCTGGGAGTAGTGTCCATCGCCACCTGTATCCCACAGGTTAGAACTCGGCCCCGGGACCACGCTTTCCTGCCAGGAGGCTGGGGACCGTGGCCTGGCCATGCCCCAGGTGGGAAGGGAAACAGGTGGGGAAACCTGCCCATCTCTCTTCATAGGCCCCCACCCCCGGCTTTTTTCCCTTCATATGTTCTGCTAGTTTGAGAACCTAATTAAGCCCGAGCACCTTTCTGGCCAGAGAATTATCTTTCTTTCTTTACCATATATATTTTTAAACTGTTTCTGTCTTCCTGCCTTAACTTCGACTTCAATGCCTTCTGTCCTCAAAAGGGGAAACTATGATTTGGGGACGATTTCCCATGGTGGTCTAATGACTATTTTTCAGCCTAACAGCTCCCACTTCTGGCCATCAGCTGGTTCACTTCTGCAGAAACGATTACTCCTCTCTGGCTTTACCTTTGAGTTCTTTTGAAAATATTTTGATGGGGTTCTATTGCAACAGGATTTGGGGAAAAGGGTTTCTAGTGTGGCTTTTGTCCGAAACAGTGGCTCCTAAAGCTCTCAGCACCGCTCGGCAGCCGGCCCTACCGCGGATCCTGTGATTCTGGGGCCTGGGGCGAGGGCTGAGAATCTGCACCGCTGACAAATCCCCAGCGGTTTTCATGCTGCTCATTCAGAGCCCACACTCTGAAAACCACTTCTCTAAAATCAACAGCTTATCATTTTTTTTTTTTTTGTAAAAGAGGACATCCTGCTTTCCTAAACTGCAGTTTTAGTCACCTGTACAGAGAACAAAGTGGAAAACACAGTTTAAAAAGGCTGAGAGAGAGAAACTCTTAGAGCTCGCTCGCAGCCGGCCCCGTCTCAGCCAGTCCTGCGGGGCTGGGCAGGTCACCCTGCCGCTCAGGTTTCCACTTCTTTAAAAACGGCGAGAGTGACAGCTACTCTGCCAGGAACAGGAGATTGTGCCCCAGGCTAAGAGGGGCCTGTTTCTATGGAGAGGGAGATTTACACCCATCAGGGAAGTTCCCGGGGGCTGCCCACCTCCCCCACGGGGAAGCCAGCTACCCATGGACCCTGGAAAGCACCCGCGTGGGCTTCTCGAGCCCGCTGCAGGGCCCGAGGCTCAGGGAGCGAAGGTTGGCGTTAAAATAAATTGTACATAAGGTGGAGGAAAATTGAGAAAGGAGAAAGGTTTGTTTGCTGAAGTTAACCCTGTTTTCTCACTTTCGAGGTGTCTGAGGAGACGGAAATAGGGCCGAATCCCCTTCTGTTCTTCAGAGATTTTAAAAAATGTATTTTGCTCTCTTTAGATCAGGTCTAAAGATGTGTCATACGTCGCTGTGATCATGTTCTGGAGCCGAAATACGACTCCAGAGCTGATGTGGGATGGTGAGGTTTCTCTGTCTAATTAGCCCAAAATTAAAGGCTCGCACTGCTTGTCCCCCCGCGCGACCCGAGTCCACGTTGACTCCGATTGTCAGCAGGAGTCTAAATACTTGAGCCAAAGCGTTTTACCAAAAGTTCATACTTGTGTTAAAAAGGAAACTTCTGTGTAAGGCAAGCGCCGGTATTCTCTCTTCTGTGCCCTTTCCTAGGAATTAGCGCCCGTCCGAGCTCTGCCTTTTTGCACGTCCTTCAAAGCTCACCTCTTGACCGTCTCTGGTTACCAGCAATGGGAACGACAGTCCTTTGTAATTAGCTTTCTAGAGCGGTCTAGAACGGCCCCAGCTGTTAAGCCCGAGCTGCCCCTGAGGCGGAGTTTTATCCCTGATGCGGGAGCTGTAACTGCTGCTTCTGCGCTGTGGGCCGCGGTGGGGGACCTGGTCCTCCGGCTGCTGACTGTCGGCTCCATGACCAGACAGCCCATGCTGCCTTGTTCTGTTGTATGCTTGTCACCTTCGGTTTGGGGGGTTATGAAAGATATTCAGGTTCTGAAGAACTCGGCCCCTCACCCACCCAAGGCTGGTATCATCTTTACAACATGGCCCCTAAGTGGTAGTCTCGACCATCCCCACCCCATCCTCACCCCATCCCCACCCCATCCCCACCCCATCCCCACCCCATCTCTACCCCATCTCCACCCCATCCCCACCCCATCCCCACCCCATCTCTACCCCATCTCCACCCCATCCCCACCCCATCCCCACCCCATCCCCACCCCATCCCCACCCTATCCCCACCCCATCCCCACCCCATCTCCACCCCATCCCCACCCCATCCCCACCCCATCTCTACCCCATCTCTACCCCATCTCTACCCCATCCCCACCCCATCCCCACCCCGTCTCCACCCCGTCTCCACCCCATCTCCTGACAGCGAGGGAAAAAGACTCCAGCATCCAGCAGATAGTTACAACTTGGGGTTATCCCTCAATATGGTTTGTTATAACTGTGGTGAACTTCCACTTAGGAGAGGACCTGAACATTTAAGCAGATACACTCAAGGGCATCAAACGTCTGCACGCAGAACATCTTTCTCGTGGCCCCGCGTGCGTGGATGGGGGCAGAGTGCGTGCCGTGGAACGTGGGGCTGGGTATGAGCCGGAATCGTCTTTCTGTGAGATCTGCAGACTGGGTAAGAGAAAGACAAGGACAGGAGACTGACATTCACCAAGGTGCTCTGCTGTGCTGTGCGGGACCTTATGTCATCGATCCTCAATACCCCTGAGAAGCAGGGGTCCTTGTCCCCTTCTTTATGGGAATGCGAGAAAGAGCCCGATGAGATCGTGTAACTTTCCTGGTTTCTCACGAGCAGCACGTGGTGTGGTTGGGCCCCAAACCCACGTCAGCCTGGTGGCGGTTCCCGTGTCTTTCCCACAGCCCTGTCCTGGCTCCCAGCCGAATGGTCCCCGGGGATGTTCTCTCGTAAGCAGGCCCGAGGCTCTCAGAGGACCTGGCAGGTCCTCCACTGTTTGCTTCCCGAGGTTGCAGGGGTCCTATGACTAGAGGTTGTTTATCCCAATCACATGAAAGCAGATATCAGCGTAGTTTATTTCCATTAAAAAATGACGTCCACTGCGTTTATATTTTCAGATAATGTGGCAATTTTAGAATCATGTTTATAAAAATAGTCATTTTCAAGGGTTCTGTGGAACACAGTCTGGTAACTACCAGCTTAATATAGTCCAGTAAATATATTAACATTGGACGTGTTACCTCTTCTTACCTCGACCTCCCGACCTTCTTGCCTTCCCTCAAGGTCATTCCTGAGCTTGGGGGAAGGATTTTAGGGCACATCCTGAAAGGACGATGAGCTCTTGGCTTGTGAGATGCAGGACTCTGGCTCTGGGACATCGGGAGCCCAGCCCGGACGTCAGGGGCAGCATGCACGCCCTGAGGCTTGACGGCAGATTTAGAAGCACTGGCCGTGGGCCGGAGGCAGCTTTTCTTATACCACACAGATAAAGATTCTGTGGGAGGAGGCAAATAAAAAGAGGGTGAGAAGGGCCCACACCCCTCCTTCCAGGCTCTCGGGACTGAATATTTTTAAATATGTTTTTAAATAAAAATTGTATATATTTATGGTGTGTAATGATGATTTGATATACATATGCATAATGAAATAATTAGCTCCGCCGAGCTAATCAGCATTTCATCTCCTCACACGGTTCCTTTTTTTTTTTTCGCTAATGAGAGCACCTGACATCTACTCTCGGACCAATTTCCAGCGTTCAGTACAGTACCGCGGACGAGGCGCCATGCCCGGGCGTCAGCCTCTAGGCCGCTCATCCCAGGTACCCACCACCTTGCACACAGCCCCTCCCTCCACCTGCTGGCCGCTGCCCTGTGAGTGAGGCCATACATTTTTTTTATGTGCCTGGCTTATTTCATAGAACGTGACATCGTGGTTCACCCATGTTGTTGCAAGTGGCAGGGATTCCTTCTTATTCATGGCTGAGTAGTGTCCGTGTGTGTGCGTGTGCGTGTCTGTCTGTCTCGCATCTTCAGTGTCCATCCGTCCATCGATGCGCATGCGAGTTGTTGTATCTTGGCTATTGTGAAGGATGCGGCGGTGAACACGGGGGTGCAGGTGCCTCTTTGCAATCCTATTTTCACTTCTTCTGGATATACAGTGTCCCCCCAAAATGTACGCACACTTTGACAGGGGACAGCTCAATTGGTGATTCTTTGTTTTCAGATTTAACCCACTGGAATCACTAATGTCTAATACGTGTGCACACGTTTTTTGGGACACGCCCGGGAGTGGAATTGCTGGGTCGGATGGTCAGTCGGATTCGATTTCTTCAGGAGCCTGCCTACTGTTTTCACAGCGGCTGCGCCAGCTCACAGTCCCACCAACAGTGCAGGGGGGTTTCCCTTTCCCCATGTCCTCGCCACCTGGCTCTCTCTTGTCATTTTGAGAACCGTCGTCCTAACAGGTGTGAGGTGATCTCTTACCGTGATGTTGATTTGCGCTTCCCTGATGATTAGTGATGTTGGGCCTCTTTTCATATATCTATTGGCCCATTTGTATGTCTTCTTTTGAGAAATGCCTATCCAGGTCCTTTGCCCATTTTTTAATCAGGTTATTTTTTTCTTGCTATTAAGTTGATTTCATTAAAATTAGTAAAACCATTACTAGAAGCAAAGAGGAGCTTATAAAATGATAAAAGTTTAATTTACTGGAAAGATAAACAATTCCACATTGTGTTTTGCCTAATAACATGGCCCTGAAACATACAAAATAAAAATTGACATAACCATAAGGGGAAATGAACAAATTTACAGTCAGAATGGGGCAGTTTAATATAGCGCTCTTAATAATCGATAAAACGGGAAGATGAAAAACCTTGCAAAATTGTAAAAGATTTAAATAACAAATTTAGCAAATTTGACCTATTATATATAATAAGTAATACAGTATATAATGCATAATATAATACATGGATAGAATAGAATATATAATGTTTTATTTATAATGATATACTATTAAATAAATTGTGTTATTTAATTAAATAATCTTATATACTATATAAGTATGTATCATTATGTTATGTTACATATAATATATAGCTTATTATACTAAATTATATTTGCTTAATGTATATAATAGATCAAGTTTTCTAAATTTGTTATTCAAATTTATACTCAATACGAATATGTGTAGTCAAGTTTGCTAATTTTATTTACTAAGTTTGAAATACATATACATGAAACAGGCCAAGTTACTAACATAGGTACACACACGTGCAAATCTGTGTTTCTTAATTGTGTGACAGTTTTTTACCGTGTTGCGATGCGAGACCAAACCTTGTGTTTGCACGAGCACCACAAACAAACATTTCAGTCGTCACCAGTTTATATGCGCTTGCAATAGTGTCACCGGATCAGCCCATTCCCGTGACATGCGATCTTCCCAAAGCTCTGCTCCAGTTTCTTTTTTCTTAGTATTTTATTTTTCAAATACAGTTTGCATTCGGCATTGTTTGCGTTAGTTTCAGGCCCGGCCCGGCGGTCGGAGGGCCACACACTGGGGCAGCGACCCCCGGTGTCCCCGCGCCACCGATGTCACGGCCTCGCAGGGCGCGTGGAGGGCAAATGTGCGCAGTTGCTGCAGGAGACGCGGCCGCCGGGGAGCTTTCTGGGGACGGGTCGGCAGCGCGCGGCTCGGTTCTCGGGCTCGTAGCTGCCGGCAGGGTCTCCTGAAAACTGACAAGTGGCGAGACGCCGTGAACCCAGTGGTCGCACGTTCAGGACCTGCCCTGAAATGCAGGCAGAGGCCGCGGCCTGGCCCGGCCCGGCCCGGCCCTGCCGTCCACGCGCCTCCCGCGGACCCGGCCCGGGCGCTTCCGTCCTCCCCGCCCGCCCGTGGGCAGCCTGCGGCTCGCTCAGGTAACGGAGTAACACTCAGCAGCGGAAAACTTAAAACCACAGCCGTGCGCGACGTTCATAAATTCTAGAAGAAGCAAGACAAACAGAGGAAAGCAAACCTCCCAGAACTACAGAGCAAAGCGACGTCGGAGTGTCATCCGTCAGGACAGCAGGTGCCCCAGGGAGCCAGGAGTGACGTGCGATATAATTAAAAAAACCACAGTGTCAAGAAAGGCCTGACTTCCATTATTATCGATAAGCAAAGGCGCGTTCTTATGACAGCCCGAACGGGGTGTCAACAGCCGCCGATATTTGGTAGCTGGTGATTTGTTCAATATTTGTCCAGGAGATGGGTAAGCGGTGATTTTGTGGGTGACGGCAGACATCCAATCAGTCTTGCGGCCGGATGACACCGTCGTTTGATAATGTCACCGGCCCAGTGAGGATTGATGCGGGCGAGTGAAAAGTTAAGGAGTCTTGGGAACATTCTATCCATTAGAAAGAGGACATGAGAGGCACCAGTGCATGGAAGGAGGGAAAGCGCAAACGGGAATGCAGGACAGGGCTCCGGTGAGAAGTTCTGATCTTCCCCCCCCTTGAGAGCCATTAACACAAAATTTCACGGTGGGCCCTGGCCGGGTGGAGCATCGTCCCAGTGCCCCCCAAAAGTTGAGGGTTCGATTCCCGGTGAGGGCACATACCTAGGTTGCAGGCTCAAGATTTCTGGTCGGGGCACATACGGAGGCAACCGATGGATGTTTCTCACTCACACTGATGTTTCTCTCTCTTTCTCTCTCCCTAAAACCAATAAAAACATGTCCTTGGTTGAGGATTTTTAAAAATAAAAGTCATGGTGGTAGGTCAGATCGAGAGACCTAAAAACATCTGTGTCCCAAGCGACTGTCCTGACACGGCATGTCCCATTATAAAACACAGGCAATGTCAGCGTTATTTGTGAAGGCCTAGAGACCACGAGTCTCCGTACGAGCCCCATGTCATCCAGCCCATCTGGTTAAATCTGGAAAGAACCAAACGTGCGACATTGCTCTCAGGCAGATTACAAGCTAGAAGTTCTGTACAAAGTCTCATTGTAATTAAGCTGTTTTAATTGAATACTTTGTCTTTTTTAATAGTTACCCTGGCCTCCAGTTTATTAGCGAACATTATCTAATAAAGCACTCTATTGTATAGGAAAGTTTGAACTAGAAATTGTTTGGGGAAATGAGTCAGCAATGAAAAGGGTCTGAAGTAAAATGCTGTCTCCTGGCAGCCGGGCAATCATGTTCCTTCGCAGAATAAGTGCTGAGTGTGAGTTTTGTGCATGTAGAGGGCACCTCCAGGGATTCAGGGGAGAGAGAGGCAGTTTCCTATAAAACGCTGCACTGAAAAGGTTAATAAACAGAGCCAACTATTTAAGAAACAAAATGATTTTGTTTCCACTCCTGGTCATAAGGTGACGAAAGAATGGGTTGATCCTTTGGCCACCACTGTGGTTTCTGGTCTTAAGGAGATGGCCCTGAGGTTGGTTTTGCTATGTTCTGCCTGGTTAGTGGTTCTAGAGGGGAACTGGCCTGGTCCCGGGTTATAATCATCTGCTCCCTGAGTTTACGTATCTGAGAGAGCACTTAGCTCCTGAGGGAGGGATGTCTCTTTCCACACGAGGGGTCAGGCGACCTTTTTACATGAACAGAAATCAGGGTCCGTGGTTTGAAAAGTAAGGATGTGCTGAATATTATAGTAGGAGTTGCTATATTTTAGTTACCTCTTGCTGTGTAACAAATTATTCCAAAACTTTGTGGCTTACAACAGCAAACATTGATCATCTCACAGTGGCTCAGCTGGGTGCCTCCGGCACAGGGTCTCTCACAGGCTGACATTCAGGTGGCTGGGGCTGTATTGTCCCAAGGCTTCCCCAGGGGTGTGTCTTCCAGGCTCACTCAAGGGGTTGTGGGCCAGACTTGGTTCCTAGTAGGCTGTCGGACTGAAGCCTGCGTTTCTTGCCTCGTGAGACTGTCCACAGGGCAACTTGCAACCCTGGGGGGAGGCTCTTCCGTGGGGTACCAGCTCAGCCCTAAGGGCACAGCTGCCCCTCTTATCTGCCCCTTCTGTAGTATCCCTTAGTGTGTTCTTCGCGTTCCCCTAGCCAGTCCCCTGTTGAATGTAATAAACAGTTCTATTAAACATTCCCCACTCAAATTCCTGTCTAATTTCTGCCTCCCGATTGGATCCAGGCTAATACAAATGGTACCTAATTTTGTTGGACATCCATAATTAAAGAACATCGTCCCCATCTGTCTTCATCTGACGGTATAAAGGGCCACGTGCTGTCGTCTAATAAGGTCGAGTTATTAGCCCTATTTTTCTTGCTGCTGGGGAGCCGAGGAAGCATCGTCATGTGTGCTTTCTGAAGGCTGCCAACCTAATGAGTGTCCCGAAGGCATTCTTTCTAAGTAGAAAGCAATCCATTAATACTGTTTTCGAAATCTTCTCTGTGGAGGCTAACAGGGTGATGGAAATTTCATTTATTAATTCTTTTAGTCATTCATTCAGGTCTTCTTTGTTATCAAGCGACACTCTTTTTATGTTACTGCTGAAATCCATCTGGGATAATGACACTCGGGATTTCACCATTATAACAGAGGCTCACCTGCTCCCATTTTAGGAATTTTATCAGCAAAGTGTCAGGTACTGTATGTTCATATGTTCAGTGACGTCAGTTTAGACCCTAAGGTCTTGGAGAAGGCCAAGAGACTTTTGAGGTTAGCTCATTTTGTTCCCAGACTTGTGCTTAAATACGTACTTTTGCTTGAAAATTACTGCATAGCTGAGGTTTGGCTAGATTGAAGAATACTACATATGGACATGTATTGGAAATAACAGTAAGAGTGTGTGTGTGTGTGTGTGTGTGTGTTGCGCAGGAAGGAAATGTTTTTCTTTTTCTGATTACTTTAATGACTAAAACCAGCCCAGGTTACAAGTTAGCAAATTTAGCAACGTTACGCTTTAATTAATAAATACAGTGGTGCCAGTGCTCTGACCAGGGTGGAAGTATTTCTGTATTATCACATTTAACACCTTTCTGCGCCAGGCCTGATGAAATTGAAAAGCAGCCTTTTCCCTCCTGCCTTTTAAAGAGCTGTATACCGAGTTCAGGACTCTAGAAAGTCTAAGGAATGCTTAAGTGGGATTTCCAAGGTCAACAAGGAACGTAGAGGTCAAGGACTCTCAATCCTGCTTTGTGGGAGCCGCTGCGGAGAACGGCGTGATGTTACCCGGCACGTTTGCCAGGTGGCGCTAGAGTTCACGCATCTTAGCTGGCCTCCACACGCTCTGCCTGAGAGTATTTGCAGAGCAGTCCCTTATTTTTCAGTCATTATCGTCGGATTTAAAAACTTACTACCTTTAAAAAATTACTTATTAAGTATCTTTGTCTAACATCACTTAAGGTGTCATTTCCCTCTCCTACATGACAAGACTTGACAGCACATCATAAAAATGTTTTCTTTGAATATTCATGTTAGTAGAAAACTAAACAAACCCAGAAGGATTTCCCAGAAAAAAGATTCTTAGTGAAAATTGAGCCTCTATACTTGAAAATTGAGTAGGGGAATTGAATAGCTGCCTGCTTATTTTAAAGCCTGAAAAACATCCTTGCCTCAATTACTTCGATGTTTTAGCAGGAAGGGCTCTGTGGCCTGTATGTGCATATAAACACGGTTCCTATTGACTAGGAGAGGGATTCGAGAGGAAGAAAAAAGTTACCCATTAAATATAGTTTTTACTTAACAGTCATAGGTACAAGAATGCCATGGGTATGAATTCAGGGTTTCGGCTCTCGGGGACTCCATCCTCGATGCCCACAGAGCGTGGGCTGCAGAACTACTTCAGCCTGATATAAATATGGCAGTCTTATGATCTTACTGTGTTTCTCCATGACCAAGCATGCATATTTGAAAATTATGTACTTACATCCAACATTACTCCGTGAAGGATTTGAGGTGGCTCGCCCCACAAGTGAGGAATGTGGGGGAGGGAAAGCAAGGTGGCTCCAGAGGCATGAAGTACCCGGGCTGAGGCCTGGATGGTGGCGGAGGTGGCTCTATGTGGGCCGTGAGCTGGGGGGCGGGGACCAATTACACATAACAGATTGTCATCTTGAAAACATATGAAACCAAACGCTGGGAAAAAAAACACACCACTAAAAAAATGAAGACAAACAGAAGCAACTGCTCCAGACTGCCTGCCTTTTTAAAAAAATATATGTTTTTATTGATTTTTCGAGAGAGAGAAAGGGAGAGGGTTAGAGAGATAGAAACATCAATGAGAGAGAAACATCATTGATTGGCTGCCACCTGCATGCCCCCTACTGGGGATGGAGCCCACAACCCAGGCAAGTGCCCTGACCTGTAATCAAACTGGTGACCTCTTGGCACATGGGTTGACACTCAACCACTGGGCAACACCAGCCAGGCATCACTTGCTATCCTTGATATGCACACGCCTCACTTATTTACCTTTGCTCTAAAGTACTCAGACTCCGAGTCCCTGCCCTTAAAGTGGAGAGTTAAACAGAGAGGTTCCGGAGCTCCCAGAGTGCCTTGCACCTGTCAGTGTAGGAGGGAACCATGGTATTGCCTTAGTGTGTGTGTGCGCACATTTTTATCAAACATATGCTCCTAGCCACATTCCACTTGGCAAGATTCCAAGTACATAATAGCTGCAAACTGTAAAGAAAATAATAAAAAGGGAAATAAACCAGTTTTTAAGGAAAGATAAATAAGACCACCTACGATGCTGCAAGCATTCACTTACACATTCTTGGAGTGTGTGCACACTCACTTTCCTTCCGTCCCCGAGTGTCTGGAGGTCAATATTGCGACTGTACATGATGCAAACAGTGGAAATCTGTGTTTACATCTGTGTTTGCAACCGAATATGCTAATAGTGTTTAATCAGCAGCGAGGTTGCTCTATATCAACGTTTTGTGCCGCCTACAGCCTCAGGAATAATGTTGTGATAATCAAATTTTCCCCCACATCTGAACTTGGAGACTGTCCCAGTTTTTTTTTGAACAGCCACGGATTCCAAAATATGCTGAAATCCTTTAATCGTCCCCCAGATTAGTTCTGTGTTTTCCAGAAACATTAAGTATCCCCTTCATTTCATTGAAGGAGGCGGGAGGGAGCTTGGAACAGCTCTACCTTTGCTTCGGTCCCAAGGTTTTGGTTTTTCCAGACATCCACCAGCTGGCCAGGACCACCTGCAGGAGGAGGCTTCCAGGTCAGTGATGCTGTGGGGAGAGGTGTCTGCCGGCTGCTTTGGGTGTGATTTGGGTGTGATTTGGAGAAATCTAGAAGCACGCTGGCCTGGAAAATAAAAACACAGCAGCTATTGAATGCAATGGAGATGGGAAATGACAGGTTTTAGTCATGAATTTACAAACACATTTTCTAACCCTTAATCATCCAGTTAAAGGAGGTACAGCCTGTGCAGGACTTGAGAGTCTGACTTTTGCAAAAGAATTGCTCCGTAGATGAAGTATTGCAGTTTGAAGTTGCGAATTCCCTAGGCCCCCAGTGAGACTGTGAGAACCCTGCCGATTTTTTTTTTTTTCACAGACATGTGACATACTTGTTAGGGAATACCGTCACGTGGAAAATAGCCCACATTTTGCATTTTAACCTTAATGAAATTGTACCCAGAGCCTCTCTAATGCTGCTGCCGTCACAGGTCACCTTGTTTGGGACTCTGTGCTTCCTGTACCTGGATGTCCCTTTCCTTTCCCAGGTCAGGAGCGTTTTCAGCTGTTATTTCTTTAAATAAACTTTGTGTTTCTCTCTTTCTTCTTCCTCAGGGATCCCTATAATGTGAATGTTGGCATGCTTGATGTTATCTCAGAGGTTCCTTACATTATTCTCATTTTTTAAAATTCTTTTTTCTTTCTGCTGTTCCGATTAGTTGATTTCCACCAGTCTGTCTTCCAGGTTGATGATCTGTTCTTCTGTGTTAGTTAATCTGTTGTTGATTCCTTCTCATGTATTTTTCATTTCAGTTGTCCTACTCTTCAGATCTGCTTGGTTCTTTATTATACTTTCTAACTGTTGAAGTTTGCCCTAAGTTCCTCTATTCCACTCTCAAGGTTGGTGAGCATCCTTATGACCATTTCTTTGAATTATTTATCAGGCAAATGACTCCATTTCCTTAGGGTTGCTTAAATTTTTTTTTCCCTGGAGACTTTTCTTTTTCCTTCTTTTGAGAGATATTTTTCTGTGTTTTAATTTTGTTTGACTCCCTATGTTGGTTTATATGAATTAGACAAGGTAGCTGTCTCTTCTAGTCCTAAGGAAGTGGCCTGATATAGAAGCAACCTCTGTGTAGATTGTTGGCACCATGTGGCTTTGACAGGCTGGTTGGAACCATGCAGGTGCCTAAGGCGCCTGGGGCCCTGGCTTACTGAGTGGGAGTGGCTCCTGGTGGGAAGAGCAGGTGCATGAAGTACTGCCTTGAGGATCCTGCCTGCTCCCTTTGTTCAGCACAAAATGGTCTCAGGCTATGTTTCTGGAAATGCACTGCAATTGACCTTGCAGGTAAGTCAGAGCACCTGGATAGAGCCCTGCCCACCCTATAGGGTGAAGGATACGTAACAATGGGGCCAGTGGCTCCTGCAGCTCAGAGAGTTCCCACAGCTCCTGGAGGGCTCCCTCGTCTCCCAACCTTCTCTATCCAGTCTTTTTCTCCTGTTTATTGTCCACAAGCTGTTCATTCAACCCTCAGTCGTCTCGCAGGAGTAACTGCTCTGTGTGTATGTGTGCACTTAAGTTTGCTCATGGAAGGGAGTGACTTCAGCATCCTCCCATGCTACTATCTTGGACCTCTCAGTACACAAAACATTTTGGTTCTTAAACACTTAGGAGAGATGCACTGCTTGAGATGTACAGATAGCTTTCATTAGTGCTAATGGGAGCTGTGCTTCCGCACCAGGAGAGAAGAGCCCAAAGACCTGATATTACTTTCGATGCAGATCTTCTAGATGGAATAAATTACAGGGACACTTAGGGGGAAAATGTCTGACTACCCCCTAAAGCCAGAGTTTAATAGCAAAGCAGTGCTTCTGAGGAACGGAGAGGAGTCTAGAGTAAAGGCTCTGCAGCCATCGCTGTGCTAAGTAGCTGATATTGACTCTTGGAAACTCTTCTTGGATTAGTGGTCCACTTGAGCTCCATTATTTCCTGAAGGACCTGAGAGATGGTTCTCTATCCTGAGTCATCCACTAAAATGGATTCAATTTGGCCTGGCTTTCAAGGCCATTTATTATTATTATTTTAAATTATATCTTATTTTTATTGTTGACATTATTACAGATGTCCCCCATTTTCCTTCCCCTTCCCCCGCTCCACTCAGCCCCCACCTTCCCCTCCCTCTGGCTCTCACCACTCTGTTCTGTGTCTATGGACTCTCCTCACCTCTTTCATCCCGTCCGCCCCCACCCAAATTCCCCTCTGACATCAAGGCCATTTATCTTAAGTTTGGTAAATTCCCAATCGGCAAGTACAATGCCAAGGAGAGCTTTATTTTTGTTTCATAATAACCCTTTCTGAAAATAGTGTGTCCTATGTCCTTCTTTTTGGGGGCATATCTCTTACCTTCTTGTTTATAAAATGTTTACATTTTATTTTGCTTTGAGAATTGTTGCCCACAGAGTCATTGGAATTATTTCCTGTACTGTTCATTTTATGACATATCTCTTATCTTTTTGGTTTAAAATTTGCTGCCTTTTATTTTATTTGGGACTTTTGGCTTTCAGAATTATTGGCCCTCCCCAAATAAGTAAACAATTGGAGGAATTTATTTTCTATTCCTTTGACCTAAAGGGACATCTCCTTCATTTCGTTTCTGATCAGAGCATTGTCTTCTCTTGAAAAATCCCTTCTACCTTCCAGTGGAAACTAAATATTGTATTTAATCAACACTGGTTACTACTTAGGGTAGAACAGGGTTAGGGCATAGGAGAGGAAGGCAGGTGCCACCAAGAGAAGAGGGGTGATGACCGAAAGCCCTAACCAGCTGGTGAATTTACTGTGGCTCAGACCACCGCTAAGTTGTTCAGTTTCCAAGTGTTCACTGGACTCAAATATGCAATGTCCATCAAGCATAAAGGAGATGAAGTGGACAACCCGGATGGACAAACTATGAATGTGCTGTGGGAGGTGTTTTCCACAGTGGGTGGTGGTGCTTGCTGCTCGGATGATTTTTTTATAGGAAGCCAAATGGAATGATCAGGAAGTTGCTCAGTGAGAGTGCAATCAGGGCAGAGGAAGGTGGGATAATTTGAAGGCCTGTTTCATCCAAACCAGGTGGTGCCCGAGGAACCACACCCGCCCTATGGTAGGTTAAGAGGCCTGGGGAGCTCACACGCGCCATGCTGTCTCCCCAGGGCAGGCTGGGAACCACTGCCCATCGCTGGTGTCTTTTGTTTGTTTGTTTATGTTTTGGTTTTTAAAATCTGACCATCCTTCTTTGGTTCATGTGGCCCCCTTTTAGACAGGGTATAATGCAATTGAAATGGCTCTTGCTTACCAAATTACAGTCACTCTGATTTCTGTTTTGAGCTTCTTTTTGCAAAAGCTGTTCTCTCGATCTCTGAGTTAACATCCACAGTTGGTTGGTTCAGCCGCCATGCACGGGTTTTTCTAGTTCGGAGGACTCATTCGTCTTCTTTAGTTCTAGTTCGTGGGGAGAGACCACCTGTGTTTAACCGACACCACAGATCTGCAGTGTGATGCTGAAATACTTTTATTTAAATGCTATGGTGTGCTGGGTACTGTGCTGGTATCGTCTGAAGTCCTAAAAGCAGCCTCTTTTTATGGGTGAGGACACCTAGGGTCAGAGAGGCGATGGAACTGGCCCTGAGCCTCCCCGGTGCAAAGAGCGGGCGCTCAGCCGGGCCCCTCTGGCCCTTTCCCGGCCCTCGCCTCCCATACCTTTGATGTTTCTCGGCCTTTGATGTCCTGGCCGAGTCGCTGAAATAGTGAGAGGCCCTAAATGCAGAGGAAGACACTGCTTTGCTGTGCTCCTTCTAGTGCTTTCTGGGGAAATGTCTGTCATCGCTTCCCTGGACCCTGTGCTCACTTGGACTGTGCCCTTGGCTTCGGTTGGTGGTATCCACAACTGCAGTAGGTGAAAATGCAGCGAAAAGCCGGGAAAAGGCGCGGGAGGAACTTAGATAAATGCTGGTGAGTGGCAGAGGCTCATCTGCCAGGGCCACAGGCCGCGCGGCTCCAACTCTGTGGCGTTCTAGAAAAAAACAAAATGACAGAGGCAGTGAAGTGAACCGTGGTTGCGGGGCGTGGCAGGAGGAGGGTCCCCGGCGGAGCGTGGCAGGGCCCGGCAGGCTGGACTTGGGCCGCTTCCTTCGCAGGTGGCCCTCCGGCTGGCTCCCTGCGATCCCCTCCCGGCCCGGGATCAGGGTCTGTTTCGGATGTTGTCTGCCGGCCAGAGCCACTGGGCACTGAGTAGCTGATGCTGTCAGACAGAATTCTCCAAAAACAGCAACTCCCCCCAGGTGACAGAGCGCAGGCTGAGCGAGTAACAGAGGAAAGACGATTTCCCTTCACTGGGCTCCGACGGCTCCCTCCTGCTGGAAGGAAGCCAACCTCTCAGGTCCAGGCAGGCGAGGGACATTCCAGGGTGGGCCGGCTGGATTTCGATAAGGACCTGGAGTTTTAATTTGTGCCGTAGAATTTGCACAACCAGTCCTTTCAAAGCCCATGGCTTGCTGGTATTTTGTTAAAGGTGGCTTCTGAGAGCTCCCGCTGAGCCCCGGGAATCCCTCACAGGCTTTGTCCCCTCTCCTCCCCGGTCACACTGTGTTGAAATGATGCAATGGCTCCGTACAGGCTTCATGAGACCAGTCCAAAGGCATTGTTCAACAGGGTTGGATTAAACAGCTATGGCCACCTGCACTCCATGAGAAGTACTTAGAAAAGTGTGTGTGTGTTTGGTGGGATGACTGGAGCGGGAACATGCCAAGTGAATATGGTACCTCGATGGCGGACAGTTTGTTGAAGGGGTAATGGCCGGGCACGTGTTTAGTACAGAGCTGTGAACATTTTCACTGCTGGGAATGAGACCACAGAGTCAGACAGTTTTGAAACATAGCTTTAAAAAAAAAAAATCATTTACTCGGGATCTGCATGCAGGAAGCAGAGGGTCATCCACCAGTCAGAAGCCAGCCGACTAGTCATCTCAGTTGCATGGATCAGTTTTACAAATTCTCTTTTACGCAGAAATGCAACGCAAGAGCAGACACCCCCCCCCCCTCAGGAATTGCTTTGGGATCCATAGGGGAGAGGGGTCCTGTGCTCACAAATAAACAAATGTACAGTCTTTGTTTGAAAGCAGTTCAACGTTGATTTTGAAAATGGGGGGAAACAGTGAGCACAGGTAAATGATAAACCCAGCCAGAGTGCAGACGAATTTGAAAGCGAGAGCAGCCTCACCGAACAGGTTACACACCCTGGTTAGACATGCACTTGACAAGAGAGCAAGCTCACTGAGAAGTACAAGGGGAGTGTGCCATCGAGGTTGTAAATCACTTAGAATAATTTTTATACGCTGAGCTTTTAACCTTCAGAAGATGCAGCCCAGAGGTGAGGGGTGCATTTGCGGACTTCCCTTAAAATCGACACTGACCATTTTTATGATGGTGGAATTTAACTTTATAATTGAAAAGACTTTGGTTTGTTTTCCTCCCGTTTTGGATCAGTAGATCTGTAGCACTTCATACATTTTAAATGGTGGCATCAGGAGCGCAGGTGGCCCGTTTCAAGTTACACTGCTAGCTGGTTCCAGAAAGAGACGCTATACCTTGAAACTCCATTCTGTTGCCTCAGTTACCAGCTAAGCCCCGTTGTAACCTCATGGTTTGCTGCATGTTTGTTGAGCTAAGTGCTCATTGCTTAAAAAGCTAGAGTGACTGACGCGACTGTGCCTATGTTGCATGGAAGGCCCTCCCCCGATGTCCTTGGTCAAGAACCAACGATGCTACCTTCAGAGGCGGAGACCCGATGTTTACAAAGGACTGGATGTCCAGCAGGCGGCAGTAGTGAGCGACGGTTAAGAGGGTGGGCCACCCGGCGGGAAGATTGATCACCTTTTCCCAAACAAGAGGCAACTAAGGGGCTCAGATGCGGCAGATACCGGAAGCCATCTAGACAAATGAGGGGCATTTTTCACAGACTGACAGCTGTGACGTCAGCCGGAGGAGGCTGCATCTCCCCAAACCCTGGATTGTCTCCTTGATTCATGGGGCCAACATGACTGTTTTAAAATATGACATCATGGAGATATTTTTTGACATCTAGGAGACAGGGGGAGGCATGTCAACAGGATTAGTCAGGCCACGAGAGAGCTCGCTCTCGTCTCTCAAACGCGTTTTCGCGCGGCTGACGTGTTCTCCACAGGTTTGCAACCGAGCAGGCACCTGAGAATCCTGACACTGAAAGTGATAACAGTGCCCACCACGTGCCAGATATTTTACATATATTTTTAATAAACTTCCCAATGATCTAAAGGGCAGATATCACAGCTCCTGTTTTGTTAAGGATAAAACGAAGACCCAGAGATTTATGTTAACTTCTTACGATCAAAACAGCGATTCACGGAAAAGCCTGGTTGGATCTCACGTCTGTCAGCAGCAAAACTGGGTCCTTTCCATTACGTGACGTTACTGTCCATCTGACACCAGGCATGGGCTGCTCATAGTCCCACTAAGCAGCGGGGATATTGTAATGACCGTTGTTTCCTTTTTAGCGGGTTGAGTTATTTTAAGACTTTGCTGTGGAGCCCAGTGGATTGACTCTTTAATGTCGGGTGGTGTCCACGGATAATGCAGGCGAAGTTAGGCCGGCATCACGGAAAGCTTTCCGTCTAACCTGCAGAATATGAAAGGGAAAACCAGGAAAAAAAAGTAGAGGAAGCTCAGGGAGCAGCTCTGAGACTCCAGCACTATACTCTGATCTTATAAAAAAGACTGAACATTATAAGGATCAATCCGTGTTGTTGAAGGGAGTGGAGTCTGAGGCAATTTTAGAATTTTTGCTCATCTTGTGAACTTACTGACCTTCATTCTTCATCGCGAGTGGGTTGAATTATTACCTCTTTTGTGTAACTATTCTGAGGGTTCCAATGGCAAAAGGCGCTTGTGTCCTAAATTAGAAGCGCTTATAGTTGATAGACTAGGTGAGTAACTTAGAAACAAAATCAGATTTTCTCTTGTCATAGAAAACTACGGCATCTCTTCTCTGCCCACACAGACAAAAGATTTATATCATAATAAATCATGAAATAATCTGAAGACATCCTGTTTCAGCAGAAATATGGGTGTGGTGTAGTCTACCACAGGCAGACGTGTGGCCACAGTCTTTGCTGGTGTTAGGGGGAGGCCCCGACTTCAGACCACGTTCACAGGCAAGGACTGGTTCCTGCTTTTAGTTCTTTTTTTTCTTTTCAAAAATTTCCGTTTGAAATTTTGCTTTGGACCAGCTGAGATTTCCAATGTTTCTGCAGCCATCCAGTTGGCTACGGCCTGGAGACCTATAAAGAAAAAAAATAGCATTTTATGTTTCACTGTAATTTTCATCGGATAACTACATGTGATGGGACCATATTTCTGCTAAGTGACTCCCTGATTAGTGACAGTCACAGATGCTGTTGCTGCATTCTTGGAATCACTATTGGAACAAAAATAAAGCTAATGTGCTCTTTTTTTAGTCATAATAAATTTCCAGGTAGCACACAAATCATGAAAATAGTCAACGGCGACAGATGTTACCAATGACTTTGTAGTTAAGTATTTGGAGAGAAAAAGTTGGGGGTTGAGTATGCATATCAAGTAGAATTTCTTTCTTTCTTTTATATTTAAATTTGTGAGGAAATGATTGCTGAAGGAAGTGAAATAACACAAAATTACACCACCATGTGTGAAATTGTTTTATCAAATACCTTGATAATTCTAACATTACTGACTGCATTACCTTGGGTAATTATGACTTATGATTATGTTTGGAGGGACATACGTGATTTGAGAGCCAGATGGATGTCACAGAACTTTCCCCAAAGAAAAGAACATTCTGAGAGTCCTCTCAACGCTTGCCACTCACTTGTTTTGAACATTGGAGATGCCTGGCGTTCGTTCTGAGTAATCTCGTCCCTTCCCTAACTAGGCACCGGCGTCTGTTTTTCTAGTCCTGGAGTCAGTCTGTCCGACAATGATTTTAAAACGCATTTCAGCTGGGTGCCGTTATCTGGGGTCATTAACGCAAGTACCTTCTGCCTGTGTGTGCTCTGTGGCGGGAAACCAGTTGGCTGGTCGAGCTCGCCGCTCATAGCCCACCCCCGCGAAGTGTGTTATGGAGGTGATCGGGTTTCCTCCCTTCTGACCACTGTCTGTCCTTCCCCACGAAGAATGACAGGCATTAGAACGAGCAATAATTATTCTCATTGGGCTCATTTTTATTTTTATTTTGAGAGAGAGAGAGAGAGAAACATGGATTTGTTGTTCCACTTAATGACGCACCCTTGGTCGGCTCTTGTATGTGTCTCCGAGTCATACAGTCGGGCCCTGGGTTAGGACAGAGGCGCCGTCCTCTCCATCAGGGCCAACAGCTCGGGCCCAGGGACCCTTCGGCTGTTCTCCGCCTGTGTAGACACCTTGGCAATGTCCAAACACAGTGTTTAGGTTTCTAAGGCTGTCGTAACGAATGACCGCAGACTGGGCAGCTTGGAACCGCTGGAACGCATTCTCTCCCAACCCTGGAGGCCAGGGGCCTGGAACCAAGGTCCCCACCAGGCAAGCTCCTCCCGAAGGCTCTAGGGGAGGACCTGCCTTGTTTCTTCCAGCTTCTGGTGGCTCCAGGCGTCCTGGCTCACGGAAGCATGAATCCCCCTCTGCCTGTCTTCACATGGCCTTCCCTGTGCCTGTCTGTATGCTCTCTTCTTATAAGAACACTTGTCACTGAGTCAGGGTCACCCTGAGTCCAGGATGATCTCCTCTCAAGATGCTTAACTTAGGTACATCCGCAAAGACCCTTTTTTTCCAAATAAGGTCACTTTTACAGGTTCCAGGGGCTAGGCCGTGGACATATCTTTTTCGGGTCCACTATTCCTAGCACCTCATAAAACAAACCTGGGCTTTCTCCCCAGGCTGTGGGCACTGATCCCTCAGGGACTTGAAGGCTGCTCTTTGCTGGTTGTCAGGTGTGCCAGAGCCCTGGAGGTGTTAATGGAGCAGCAGCAATACAGGTGAAACAAGCCCCACATTTGGGGGGATCTTTCCTTATGGATTCCGTAGGCCTAATGAAGGAGATTAAAATAAATGAACGGGGGAGAGAAGCCCTGGGAGGAAATTGAAACTGATGTAGGATAAAATAGCTGTTAGCAATCACTTCAGTAAAGAAGCTCTGAGTCTCTGACTAGAATCTAGGGAAAGACTTTCCCTTTCTTGTCCTCAAGTAAAAACCTATTGCGGAAGGCAAAACTCAAATCATGGAAAAAACATCCAATTAGATATCTGTTTAAACCAAGTCACACCCCCCCTCCCCCATACACAACTGACAAGGAAATTCTGGGTACGTGCTGAGCCACTGGTCAGACCTAGTCCTCTGATTACATTCAAACCATCTGCAAGTTCGAACTCTCACGGACGTTTTCTTTTTAAATTGAATGTGTTATTTCCAATTGCATGTCGTTTACCCCATATTTTTATTTCATTTCTCGGCGTCTTATGCTAACGCTCCGAAATGGGCCATGATTATCACCATTTGCGACAGGTGCTTGGCAGAAGCGGCCTCAGTCATGCTCCCACGCCTGCGCTCGCAGCCCTGCAGCGTTCCCCCGGCCCCTCGCGTGGGGACGGCCTCATTTCTTGCACAGGCCGCAAAATGCAGCGGAGACGATGCTCGGCTACTCCTGAGCCAACCTCCGCTCCTACCCTTTGCAGCCCTCGGCTCCCCTCCTCCAGGGGCTGACATGTTTGAGGATAGATGTCTTGTGCAGTGAACACGAGGATTTCTTGCATGGGGGGCCGGTTTAGAAGTAAACGTAGGTGATCAATCAGTATTAGGCTTGTTGCTTGGGGACCGTGTAAAGGAAAGAAAAAGACTCACCGTTCTGAAGGGGGTAATGTGGTTTGATTAATAGCCTTCACTTTCCTTCCTCTCGCCTAAAAATAATAAGGAATTTATGCATCGGTGAATTTCCCTCACATGATTGTTTTAATTAAATGAACCAAACCATTTAATTTAATGATATATTTTAATTGATATATATAATGTATATAATTAATGTAGACTTTCAACATACCCAAATTCACCTGTGAGTGGTTGCCAATTAGGGGTTTGTTATAAACAGTGTCTAAGGTGACAAAGAGGGACAACGTAGAGCCAGACTTCTAAAGAAAGCTTGTGTTGCTCCCTGAGGGGCACGGGGATGCCTTCCTTACAAGTCTTGCCAGCAATAAGCGTGTTCTTGAAAACTTAACTCTTGATAGCGTAGTTCTTATTAGGCAACGCACGAAACTCAATAAAGAGTAACAGCAAAAGTGTAATTGTTTTCAAGTGCAAAAAACAGCGACTTTTCAGACTGAAGACCTCCGCGTAGTCCTGAGATTGCGACGGGAGCTGGAAGCCAGCAGCTAGTTTCCTCTCCTCCCCACTGTGCTCCTGGGGTGGCCTAGAAAGTGACTCGGGATGAGATGCGAATGTCCAGCCGATGGAGGGCGAGTCTCCTCGCTCTCACTCTTGGTCCTCTGGGTGCATGGAGGACGGGGAATGAGGCGTCCCCGAAACTTCACAGTGCAGGTGGAGGTGCACTTGTGGGTAATAAGACTGTCATAATGCCTGAATGTCATGATGCTTAAAAAGAGGAGACGGGGGCATGCAGCGGGAATTGTGGAAGATTCTGGCCATGACAGACCTGGTTGGAGCCCTGTCTCTGTCACTCATGAGAGTGTTGTCCTGGGCAGCCAATCTGAGCCTTATTTCCCTCATTTAAAAAGGAGAGAACAGTCCCCACGTAGTGTGATTATTATGAGATGTGTGTTATAACTTAAGTAAGTAACAGGACAGTGTAAATGTACCTAATAGTGACGGTCATCAAAGAAAGGAAAGTGCAGGTGGACTGGGTGTCATTGTACAGGTTCAACGATGGGGCCTGTAAAATTGGAAGCATCAGGAAGCAGAGGAAAAACAAACTTGGGGGACCTGCAGAATGTTGTGGAATGAGTGACAGGGCTCTGGGGGGCACTTGGGCGTCTTCCTGTTGACTTGCAGGAGCAGCAGTAGTGCCTGAGAGAGCAGAGGCCAGATGTGAACGCCTGGGCTGCCATTTATTTGGATTGTCCTACCTGAGGGCATGTGGGAGAAAGGCCCTATCACAGTAGGTCAAGTTGACCTAAAAGTTGGGGCTGGGGTATGGCCATGGCCGCCCACGATTTCAGAGAGACTAGAAAACAACACAGATGGTCTTTACCTCAAGCCCACTGTGGTTAAGAGACTGTAATGAAAAGCCTTGAGGTTAACAACGATCTAAGAATTGATAGAGAGGCAAGGTGTAGTGAGACACATGGTGTGAGTTTCCCGAAGCCAACAGGCCTGGTCAAGACCCATCATTTTATGTTCACAAGAAATTTGGACCATGAGTTAACATTCAGTGTCACATTTGGTTATTTTTGACCGTTATTGGGATTGTCATTAATTCCTGCAGCTACACCGATTGTGGAGACATCAGCTGTTGAGATGGGAACATTGACGCGTCAGCGATTCCACAGGCAAATCATTTCTGCTCAATAGAGAAAAGGCAGCGTTTGAGATCCTGTAAAACTCTCCTAATAAAACCTCCTGTTGCAACTCACCCCGCTTCGGCGGACCATGGCGATTAGGAAAGGGACTTGGGCTTCCCCAAAGAGGAGTCTTCTACTAATGAGGATTAATTTGAGAATTAGAGAGCTTACCCCGAATGGGAAACAGCTGAGAGGAAAGGGGTTTAAAGATCTGAACTGGGTCGAATGGCTGTGGCTCAAAAAATTGGAGCTGTTCTCTGTGAGAAACGCCATTAACCCGAGCGGGAGGATTAGCAGAAGATCACAGGAAAGTGAATGCGGCAGCTCGGGTCCAAACACGGGTCTCTGGACCGAGTCAGACTGAACGTGCTCCCGTAGTTACTACTCACCAGCAAAGTGTTCGTTGGACGGAAAGAACAAAATAGGCTTAATTTGTTTTGTTTCCCTTATTTTCTCTTCTCTGCTATGCGTGGTGTTCAGTCCACACGGGGGTGGTCACTGGGCATCACTCGCCATGACACTGGGTAGCAGAGCCATTCATTCCCAGAGCTGGGGGGCTTTCATTTGATCTTGTAGCTGTAACAGCCCCCCTGTAACAGCCCCCGCCCCAGTAGTAAGTTGGTAGAATAAACAGTCAGGGGGAGTCCGGGATCTCAAGATCCAGCCCACTTCCTGTGCCGCTAGCACCGAATATTAGAAACTCTCCCTATGGTGTGGCCGCTCCTGCCCGGGGCTGCTCTGGGCACCGGAACGGCTGTTTCCTACCTGCTCGCCAGCTTCCAGGACATTAGAAGAGCGCAGGGACCATGCGCCCCCTTCTAAGGATCCGACTGGACGTTCGTGGAGTCCTACATAAAAGCTCAAAATTTAGATGTTCAGATGGTTCTTGGGATGGTTGAGATGGAAGTCTGGCTAGAAGGCTCTTTTCTTTAGGAAAGCAAATTTTGGAAAATCATGAAAGCAAGACCCAGGATATGGTGTAGAAGGGGAGGAAAAGAGTAAAGGGAATCACGTTTAATAAGGAACAGGAGCTTGGCGCTGACCTGGCGGTGGGGTGAAGGCTGGCGTTTGAGGGACTCGGAAGGAAGGATACGCGTGGATGGAGTCCCCACGTGGCGATGGGCAGATCAGCTCTAAGAACTCTGGGGTGCTGCTCTTTAATGCTGGGCTGTGTGTTCGTTTGGTTTTGGTTTTGTGCTGTAGGGTGCTCAGCAAACCGGAGGTCCCAGTTGGAGCCTGTTACATGACAGCGTTGCGTAAGGGTGTTTTGTGAAATGAGAGGGAGGTGGGTTGGCGTGAAACCACCCAGGACGCTTGTAGGAAGAGGGTGAGGCAGCCCCAGCCCCAGCCCCGGCCCCGGCCCCGGCCCCGGCCCCAGCCCCAGGCCCAGGCCCAGCCCCAGGCCCAGCCCCAGGCCAGAGCAGAGGAGACGCCTCCTGGAATGTAAGCAGCTGCCTGGTCCCTGCAGGAAACCCTGGGCCTCTGGAGGAGGGGTGGGGGTGTGGGTGTCATGTTGTTTGGATGTTAAAGGAAAGGGTGAGCCCAGAAAGCTGGAGGACTTGGGGTCATCTGGGCCACAGTAGCCAGAACAATTACATAGTCCTAATTGATTTTAGATTTTGGAAGCCTCTTAGAATAAGTTAAATCCCGTGTCCCCAAGGACATTGCTTAATTATTTAAAAGCAGCTCCATCTTCCCCAGGCCAGACGGTCACAGCTCTAACAAGCTTTCCCACAAATACCTTGACTCCAGATCCTCTCCCCACCTTGGGCCTGGTGCTCGGACATGCGTCCCTTTCTCAAGGTCACCCTTCAGCGTCACGCCTACAGTGGAGCTTAGTATCCGCGACTGGCTCATTCAACAAGAGGAGGACATGGGGCCTCTCTCTCTCTCTCTCTGGAGTTTCATCCTTGAGCTTTGCAAACCCAAAATGGGACCCATTGTTTTTCAACCCATCACCCTACTGACTCCCACTCGACCGCAGTTTAACCAAACACCCAGTTTTCTGATACAGAGACATTTCGTCCTCAGGGCTCCCTTATCCTATAGTTGAGCTCATCTTTTTAAAAGCTACGTTCTATTACACACACGTGGCCCGTCTTCACTGTTTCCTGAGTCCACTTTGGATAACGATTTATGCCTTGTAAAGATTTAATAAGGTTGCGAGATGTTTGTCCTTCGTTCTTCTTAAATCTTCTTTGGATTTATTGAGGTATAATTGACAAATAAAATTGTCCGATAGTTGAAGTGTACATCCCGGTGCTTTGATGGATGTGCACGTCCTGGAGGGATTCCCATCCTCTGGTTAATTAACACATTCATCGCCTCATATAATTACCTATAAATACATATAAAATATAAAATATGTGTGTCTTGGTGGTAACGTTTATTCGCCCGGGGACTCTGAAGAAGAAAGCAGCCTCTGTGAGGAACAGAGCCTCGTGGCACATATTCTAACGGGCAGAGGCGAGGTTTCATTCCAGTGGAAAAACACTGTAACCTGTTTACGGATCTTCAGTATTTTACAGACACCTGGCCTCCTCCACAGTGGGGCTGCTACATTCCTTTTAGGCAGCTTAATTTTTTTCATTTTTCTCTTTTTCACACTTTCCAGCAACGAGAGCCTCACCTGCCCTCCCCGAGATGCTCCCCCCGCCCACCCGGCGGCAGGAGATGCGCTCTCCTCTGTCCTCAAGCCCCCGGAAGGCGTCTTAGATCGCGCGCTCGTGTAACAGGAGGTCCGTGCTTTTGTGGGGAAATGAGACGTGGTATTTCCCCACCTTCCTCCTTTCATCTTGCACATAAGCCTTCGGTAAATGACAGTCGTATTTAAATGTATGTGTATATTAAATTTTAGGCTCTCCTCACCAATAACTGTAGGCCGAGAGCGCGTCCTCACTTATATATTTACTAGGAGCTTAATTTGCATTTATATCATATTATATATTATAATAATAACTGTAATACGTTATATGTTATATATGCAAAGAGCTTGTTTTCTCCCTGGCCACTTATGTGCTTTGGCATTTCCGAGGGGCCTGGGGCTGAGCCGTTCCCACCTCCACGCGTGGAGCCGGCGACTCCTGGGACAGGGGACTCCGTGTCCTTCAGCAGGACCCCTGGGGTGCCCCCCTCGCTTCCTTGGAGCGCTTTCCATGCCTGGAGCCCAGGCATGTCCGCTCGCCCCGCTGCTATGGTAATTCCCCCGTCAGTCAGTGTTCTACCCGAGCGTGGGTTTGGACGCTGCCAGGGCGCCGAGCGGGGTGTTGACTCGCTGCCCCTGGCGGGGATGCGCATCCTCACAAGAAATGGGTCGAACCGAACCACCCCCCAGGGCGCGTCCACCCACTCTCCCTCCTGTTCTCTCCCGGGAGGGTCTCCCCGCCCCTGTGGCCGCGGGGCAGGTGGCACCACGGGGACGGCCGGTGAGCAGATGCTGGAAATGGCTCCTCTTTGCGGACAGTGTCTTCGAGTCAGGGTGGAGCTGGTGGCGCGGGCGCGCCTGGAGCCTTGGCGCTGAACCAGCCGAGAGGGACCCAGAGGTGCCGGCTCCTGGCTCAGGGAACAGCGTCCCGCTGGAATCAGAGGAGAGGGACCCAGAGGTGCCGGCTCCTGGCACAGGGAACAGCGCCCAGCCGCTCTTCTGAGTGACACGTGTTGTCTTAGATGGTTTACTGTTCCTTTGGAATCGAGCTCAAAAAACTGCTGAGAGGAGTGGGCATCTTTGGCGGGCGGGTGCCAGCTCAGGCCCAGCGCTGATTTCAGCGAGGATTTCTTCCCGTAGCTTGGGTGGGAAGGAGCCTGGCCGAGCAGTTCCCAAAGGCAAACCTTCCGGCTGGCCCGCGACGTGGGTCATGTGCGGGGCAGCCCCACACCCTGTGCGGGAAGGATCGTCCCTCTAACTGCCAAGTGGCATTTAGAAGCCGCACTTGGCCGCTTCGCGATGTCAGGGGCGGGAGGTGAGGAAAGGCATCGTGGATGAAATGAGGCGGGGAGGAGCTGTTAAAATAATGGGTGCCTTGGCCTGGCCGGGGGGCTCGGCGGTTAAGCATCGACCTAGGATCCAGGAGATCACGGTTCGATCCCTGGTCAGGGCACATGGGGACGGAGCGTCCCCAGTCAGGGGCGTGCAGGAGGCAGCCGATCCATGACTCTCATCTTTGGTGTTTCTTTCTCTCTCTCCTTCTCCCTTCCTCTCTCTGAAATCAATAAAAGTATATATTTTAAAAAAGGATGCCTCCACAGCGCAGACCTAGCGAGGTGAGAGTGAAATACATTGTTTTCCCGTTTGTGAATGAAGATCATCAGTTGCTGCTGTGGACTCGGCCGCCTTTACCTGTGATCTAAGGCCACCCCGCGCAGTACTCTAAAACTCCCGTCCCACCTCCCCTCTACTGGATTACTAATAATTGGTTTTAAAGGATATTTACTATAACCGTAACGGATTTCCTATATACTTTCCTTAACTGGCCAATTCCCCACTTATTTACCGTGTTGTAATGTATTAAGAAATTCTGCCTTTAAAGACTTCTTCAAGACCGTATCTGCTGCGTAAATGGAGACTGGCCTTTATTTAAGCAGGAGAATTCAACTGCCTGGGTCGGGAAGTTGTAAAATTACCAGTCCCCGCGGCCCAAGGAAGGATTGCAGCCAGCCCTTTCAAAATTGGAATGCCTTTTTAATATCAACATTACGAGGAGTGTATACTACGGAGGAATATGCTTATGTGGGGTTCTTAAATGAAGACTGTAAAATACAAACCCAACTGAAAAATTCAGCAGCACAAACCAGCATGACCTTCAGTTCCTAAGCATTTCTGTGTCGACGTGGCGAGCTGTGGTTTTTGTCCAGTCACGCTCATCCAATTTGCAGTTACATTTTTTTCAGCTGTAAATTTTTAAATTTTTTTTTCGGACCTCTGATACTATATTGGTGGGTTTTATAGAAATGACAAGGCAGTGATGATGCCTGTATGAGATGTGTGTGTGTTGTGCTATATGGCACTGCAGTTATAAACACCCCTAAATTCCGCCTGGGTTCACAAGTTCACGGCTGATGTTGAACACCTAATAGATATTTAAGAGCACCATAAAAAGGCCATCTCTGGAGGGCGGTGCTCAGCTGGGCACAGATCTCCTCCCCCGCCAGCCAGGCCGAGAGCCCGCGAGGGATTAGGTCTCGGCCCCCGTGAGCTGTCTCCTTCCCTGTTAGAGGGCCCCTTGCACAGCCGTCAGCGGGTAGCTGTCCCTCAGCGACTAGGACTCCGGCTTATGCAGAACTACCCAAGCAGAGCCTGGCCACTGGTACTTAACACGATGGTATAAATGCAGAGACTTCACAATTAAATAGATTGAGCCTGTCTTGCTACCCGGCGCAGCTGAAAACTATGGAGCTCCATCCCTGCAAGCTCTCCAGAGAGGCGCTAGATTTCCGGCCACGTAATCAGCTCTGCTGTTTAAGTTCTGTCTTCCAGGGAAAGCGCTGGATGTTTTTATAGCCCCACGAAGGTTATTTTTTCATAAACCGGAGGGTCTCACGAAATATTGGCTCAAATGTGCGAGGCCTGCACTTTACAGAGCTTTACGGTGGCACACCAGCAACGGCAAGCAGCTTCTTCAACATACTTCTACATTCGTATTCCAAACGCCCCTCCAACCACCCAAATTCTGACCCTGAACGCTCCCTTTCTCAGCCAATAACATCCTAAATGGCGTTCCCTCACGAGCTGCCTCAGAATAACCCAAGGTTGGTGGGGAAGCTTTAAGGAGGAGTTTCTGGTTCCGCTGGGGAGGAGACACTGGAACTGAGCTTGTCCAATGTGTTTAGTGTGATTTTGACGCCAGCGTAAGCTGAAGGGGGAGATCAGTGCTTCCTTCTGCCTTCACGCTGTTTGATCTGGCCAAAGAGCAAGCTGCTGCAAGCTGGGAGCTTACTGTTCGCCTCTGCTAAAAACCTTCCTGCTTTACCTCTTCAGTTCCTCTCCACCCCTCAGAGGATCACCTGCCAGCGACACCCTGCGGCGCCCAGGCCTAATGACGTGCCCTCCCCGTGTGTGGCCTCACCTTGCATTACACTGGCATCGCAGCTGACCCTGGTACAGCTGGGGGTGCAGACCACCCACGTGGTGGAAAATCCACATAGAACTTTAGACTCCCCCACACTTAGCCACTAATTGCCTTCTGTTGACAGGAAGCCTTCCCAATAACACAGCTGCTTAACACGTAACTTGTATGTTGTATGTATTATATACTGTATTCTTACAATAAAGAAGTTCGAGGAAATAAAATGTTACAAAAATCAAAGGAGAAAATATGTTTACAGTATTTACTGAAAAAAAAATCCGAATATAACTTGAAATTTTTCTCTATGGATATTAGTATATTTACTAATATGGGGAAAATAGCACCATCTTCTGAGGCCCCTGCTCGCCATATCGGGGGTTTTCTGCCCACTTAATCTTCCCAACATGCGCCCTCAATCTGCTCTTCCTGCGTGGCTTTGCTCCCCACGTGCCTCTGGTGTCTAGAAGCGAGCTTTAGATTCCCACGTGTATCCCTACTCCAGGGAAAACCTTGCTCTCGTTACCTGGGATAAAGCACAAGTGTATTTCCCTGCGCTCCTCTTATTAATATTTGATGGCATTTACTTTTAAAATGACTTTCACCGCTGCCCCGGAGTATTTTTGCACATGGAGGCTTTCTAATGCAAATCCCACTGAATGGAAAGTTAAAAAACACCAAAGTCAAATCTGAACCATCGAAGTGACTCATTTACTCCTTCCTTGATTTGTCTGTTAATTAAGTGTATGCGATAATTTATGGAACCAATGTTTCATGCATCCCTGTGGGGTTATTAGCACCGGTATGGGAGCGTATCATTTAGCAGGGAGAGCAACGAGAGACTGTGAAAAAATCACAAAGTTTTAGACGGTCTAGCGGTTGATAAAGATACATCGCAAGAAGGAAGGATTGATCTCGCTCGTTCATCGACTTTATCATCTGTCTCCGGTGATAGCAGCAGGGTCCTTTCTGCTTTCCTCGTGGTTTTGTCTCCAGCACCCAGAACAGTACTTCTGTCAGGGTCGGCACTGCGTCGATATTTCCCCCGTAAATGTGGCATCGCGGTGGGGGTGTTTCCTTCCGTCCATCCTCTACACCCTGAGGACGAATGTTCAGTTGTGGTCGGAATCCCAGAGGCTGGCGAGGGGATTCGTTTGGTCAGAATCACGGTCGAAGACCCTCTAAGCTCACCATGGCCTTGTGGGAACCCAGCTTAGGATCCGCAGACTTAATGTCCACAAGGTGAAACCCATCCGCTGGGGGTAAATCTAAAATAGCCCCCCAGAGCAGTGAGGAAAAGGGGGGATGCAGAAGGGGTTGTTACTGAATTGCGTTTCTAATACGACATGAAAGTCGTAGGTCATGAAAATGGAATAGGAAACATCGAGCCTCTTACGGGTCTTTTATATTATGCAGGATCCGAAGTACATGGCAACTCAACATTGTCTGTTTTCCCCCCGAGGTAATGTTATTAGGCTTCGGGTGAGAGCGACAATGAGTAGAAAGTGCTTTGTCAGCAAAATTTTCTGCCTCCCCCAACGGCAGTCCTGAGCTGTACTTACATCTAGGAGGTAACGCATTTTGTTTAAACCCGTAACGCTTGCTGGTTTGATCACCCCCGATTCGGCTTGGGACGCTGGGGTCTGATAGGACAGTGCCAAAGATTGTCGCATTTGTCATGAGCTTCCTTGGGCAAGTGACACACAGATCGACTTCAGCCCAAAGGAAGTGTATTAGTCACGAAACCAGGAACTGCAGGAGGGCTTCATGAAAGTCTCTGTCTCTCTCATCTCTCACTTTTGCTTGTCTCTGCTCTCCTTTAATCTCTGCGTCATTATTGGGCAGCTTCTTCTAGAAGTTAACAGAAGCTGGAGCAGGCCAGGTCCTTTCTTCTACCTTTGTACCCTACGGGCCTAGCTTATTCCCACCAGCTTGTCCCTCCAGTCGCCTGACATTTCGCCGACGCCGACTGAGCATCCTTTGAGTCTGGCTAATTCTGAAAAGTTCCTGATTCCCGTAGGCCTCGTTTAGGCTACGTGTCTCTTCCTGTCCAGAGAGGTGGGGCATGTTGACAGGCAGTCCTGTGCCAAATGCCTCTGTCTTGGCTGGGGAATAGAGGGCGCTGTTATTTATAAGGCTCCTGGGGGAAAAAAAGAGCATATTGTTTCTAGTTACAGGAAAGGGAAATGTGCGGGGGGCCAGACAAACACTGGTAGCTATAGTGTTTCACTCAAATAACGAGGGTCCCACATAATCAGTGAACTGGGCGTAAGTTCCAAGACGACAAACCAGTAGAAGACAAGTTTTTCCTATTTATTTTTTAAATTCTACTTTGGAAACAAATCTTAACTTGGTCAAAGTTGCTTACACACTTGTTTTCATTGCTAGCTGGTTCCTTCTGTGATTCCCTGGGCTCTTTAACCGAGAGGCAGCTAAAGCTTTGTGGGGCTGCGGGAACTTCACAGTTTATAAATGTTTTTGGTATAATTAAAAAAGGAAATTCTCAAGCGAAAGTCATAGAGTAATTTCCCCCTTGTGCCCTACAAAAGGAAAGCTTAATTTTGTCCATCCAAATGCTTATGTAATTCTAAATTTGTAGGAACACTCCTGTCTCCAGCCCTTCCCCAAGCAAATTTCTCTTCTGAGCATTCGTGACCCTAATGCAGAGTTTATTGCATTAATGGATCAGTCCTGCTTCCTAAATTCTTCCAGTCTTCTCTTGATTATCTCATTGGCATAGATTTGGGGTCCAGAAAGGAAATTTTCTCCTTCCTTTCTCGTTTCCTCACAGATATGTGTCAACCACTAGCTACAAACCAAACACTAATTTAAGGAATTTAATTTTTTTCAGTTAGGTACTTGATTAATAACCAGACTTTTCCCCCCAACCTCTTGCTCCCTGCCAGCCTCCCTCCATCTCCACTGGATTTCTGTTTGTGGGAAGACTTTATATGGCACAAATTTCAAACACATTTGGGATTTGCTAATACCCAGTGATTCACTTTGCTGGACTAATGTTATCTTTTTAAAATTTTCTACCACACTGACCTGAAAAGACTTACTCTTTAGGAGAGCATGCAGGATATTCCTATCACTGTCTTTCTGGATTTGTAAATATAAGTTTATATTAAATACACATGCCTTTAGGCACTGCTTGGAATACATGTGGCCACCAGGTTATAGATAAGTGCATCACTCTCTGTGCCACACCTAAGTATGTGTTATGGTTTTCTGGAAGGAAGTCTGAAGGTCAGATTTGAGGAGCTGTGTCCTGGTTACATGGGGGTGGTGACACTCAGCTAATATGTTGACGTGTCCTGTTCACTCTGACCTATTTACACCATCTCGTAGGTCCTCCAAGGTGATGAGATGCATGGCCAACTACCATTAAAAATGCAATTAGGAGACGGATGCTATCGTAAAGGGCTAATAACCAGATTGAATGGGATCTTATTATTACAGGATATATGCGATTAAATATTGACTTATATTACACTGGGTTCACCATTCTTTCAGGAGTTGCAAACTCAAGACAAAACACATTTTAACTTATAATTGAAAATGGTCATTAACGCATAGAGATGACGAAGAAGATAAAACATTTACAGAGTACAGATAATAGACAATATTTCATCTTTAGAAAGACTGCTAGTGTAGGGGTGTGAGCTGCTCATACGAATTAGATAAATCTGTGAGTCCAATGACCGAACACAAACAGGAATATGGAATAAAAATAAATATGAACTAAGAGCCTTTGTCATATCATTTCTGTTTCTGACCCATGTAGTGGCGACTGATTAAAAGCTGTCACTTTCAGTAGATAAATTCGTCTATCAAAGCAATAATCTTAACTGTAGTTATGAACAAGGGGCAGTCTTGCCCTAATGGCTACAAAAATCAATTACACAATTTGTTTGATGTACTTGCTACAAGCTCCTTGAAAGTCTAATTGTGTCCCTGATTTCATTGCTCTCTGTTTATATAAATTACTTTTTAAAAGATGTCTGTGAGCCCTTCCGTTAAGCCTCTCTCGGAAGCAATGGACGCTATGGACAGCAGAAGCACTCGGGAAGATGGGTCCTTGCTCCCGTCTTTCCCAGAATGGTCTCATAAGATGTTAACACCTGCATCAAGTGGATATTACCTTCTCCACACCTCTTGGTCTTAAGATATTGAACATGGACCAGTAGCTCCTTTCTTTCCACTAACCCTAATTCGTAGGTTCTCTGTGGCATGTGGTTTTCCCTGGGCCCTGTCTGCACTCATTCCGGCTCTCATGTGACTTCTACAAAAGATGAATTACCTGCTTTTCACTTCCTTGATACCATAATTCTATCTCTTTGTCAGACCAGCTGAGTAAAACCCCATTTGGTTGAATTTCTTACTGTCTTTGCCCCTGCGGGCCCCAAATGTTGACTTAGGCGAATCCTATTAGAAGAGTTTCTTTACCCCCATTCTACATAGACCTGCGAGGAGCTTCACCCACACAATGCTCACTCTGTGTTGAAATCTTGGTAACTGCCAGTGTAGTACTTTGTGTTTGGCAAACATGGCCCCAGGTTTGCTGCTCAATTCTGTACCCCACGTAATGCCCTGGGGAGGGCTTTAACCAGCCCATTTTCTTACTTTTCATTCCATAACATTGTGTTCTATCTTATGATGCATCTAAATCTCGGAAAATTTAGCAGACAGAGAATGATTTAAAAGAAGAACATTGTCAACATTAAAACTGATTGTTTTTTTAGTGATCTGACTAATTGAAAATGGAGAGCAGAGCAATCTGAGGAATTTTAGAATAAATCATCATTAACCGCACATGACATGTTGTACAACAACGAAGTTCTGATGCACAATTAGTCACCTAATTAGGTTTAAAACTCATTTAAGTAGATGGCTGCCATCCCTGGCCCACCCACTTATTTTTACTACTCCTACTCACACGCTGAGTACAACCGAAGCTCACCCCCCGAGCTCGGGCCCGCACACGCGTGCATGCTGGGCGGGAAGCCGCGTGACCTCCGGGTGAGCAGGGAGCCACGTCCGCCGAGACCCGCGGGTCACAGCGAGCTGCCCGAGCTCTGAGCGGCGTTCACGGGGAAAGCGTCTTTCCGTGGAGTTTCTCGGGCTGGGTCCTCAAGGGAGCTATGCGCCTGCTTGCTTTCCGTGGTGATGTGATGAGTCACTTCTGTGGAGGCGCGGCTGCCAGGGTCCCCCGTAACAAGCTCCCTTTTCACTGTCACTGAGACACACACTCTTCCACATTTTTGCCATCGTTGAAACTGGCGTGTCTCTCACAGTCAATGGTGGTGTCCGCCGTACTTCCCAGAGCTGTTATTTCTTGGTAATACGAAGAATAACGGTGCGTCTGATAATCGGTGGCATCCTGGATGCAATGATCTAATCTTTGGGGGCGCGGGGGGACAGACACAAAGGGGGGTGTTATAGGTAGGCCTGGAGTCGGGCAGTTCCGTGCTTTTCTCATGTGCCACACGCCCACCCAGCTCTGTGGCATTTCCAGACATTGCCGGCGCAACGTGAGCCGGGCTGCAACGGGAGGCACCTTGAGTAACGAGGGACGAATCCTCTGCCCAGTTCAGGCCCCTGGGATGAGCAGGTGCCTCTGAATTCCAGGGGCTGGGCTAGCTGGGGGCGGCTACCGACTTTCGTTGGGAATCCCTTGCTTTCCTCTACTGCCAGGTTTCAACGGTGGCCTCTCATGGAGCTCTAGAAGAGCCAAGGCATGCTTCTGGCCTCTGCAAGTTTATTGTTTTTCGCTTGGCTAGTCGTGAAAACTTTCTCTGCTAACTTCAAGGTTATGGGTGGGATGCGGAGGGCCCGATTCAATTAGTGGGCTTGTTGAATAATTTACTGGAATATATAAAATGACCGTCCCCGACCATTTGTTTTTATGTCCTGGTTGAGGCACCATAAAAACAACCAACCAAAAAGGTCCCGTTGATAACAGCCACCTGTGGTTAATAAATGCCGCTCACATCCAGCAGCTGGGTAGATGAACAGACTCAAGGATGCCTCTTTGATTAGTCTGTGCACATTAAACACCTACTTCATCGAATACACATTTTTTTTTTTTTTTTTTTATTAAGAACTCTCAGCTCTTGAGTGATATGTAAGAACCAAGAAAGGTTATTGCGTTCTCAGGAAGACCCTATGAGTACGTGTCCCAAGGACGAACTGGGCTGTGTGTTGCTATGTTTAGTCAATAAATAAACGGGTAAATGCTCTGCAGTCTCATTTGTGTCAGCATGTGGGGGGGGGACTGCTGTGAACTGTGGAAGGAAAGGCAAGGAGGGGTTTTCTCATTACGATGCATGGACTGCTCCCCCCCTACTGCTCATCCCCCCAGTAGCCCGTGGGTGTGCGGACGCTCCTAACTGCAGGTACGTTTTACCGATGAGAGCTCTGAGCTCTTTTGTCATTTGCTTATAGCTCATTATTGAGCTACTTATGTTTAAACAGGTGTTTGGTCTTTTCCAACTCAGGCTCTTCCCAGGTTGGTTAATTCCACCCACTGAGGTGATGAGAATGGGTTTCAATCGCCTGGAAAATTCAGCACTATTCCTATCAGGATCCCCCAGGAAGCCTCTGCGACGGCCCGTTTATTACCGAGGTGATTTGTGAGGAAGTCTGCAGGCTTCCTGCGACAGTTAGTGCTTTGGGGAAACTTGGGCCATTACCCAAAATGAATAAAGGGATTTGGGGATTTCCCTAAATTCAAAGGTACTTCTATTTCCTCTACATTTCTAGGCTTGCTTGCTAAACCTCTGAACCCCACGCTGCTTTTTGTGTGCATGCAGCGCGACTGTGTCCTTAGATCTAATATTACTGCGGAGAGGCGCTCTTCGCCATCGGGGGCTCCTCACCGCGGCTGCCCCGACGGGCGGCATGTTTCTTTGGCTGAAGCCTTGTTTCTGTGAAGTTTCATTAATGGTTGGCAAGTCAGCAGGCTCATTCACTGAACAAAGTTCACATTAAAAGAAAAAAAATCTCTTTCTTTGAATTAAACTCTCAGAGTTTGAGACGCCTGCTTTCTGCCGAGAGGTTTACATCTGCAAGTCTACCACGCTGAAAAACGTAATCAATCACCGGAGAACACGCTCTGAGGCATTACTTGTTGTCAGCTGATGTATTTAATGGGACATCACACTTCATTAGCTCAGCTAACTCATTAAGCCTAATCGGAGATGCAAGAGAAAAAGTCCACAAAGTTAAAAAGCAAAGTCTGGACTGCGTAGAGAGTCTTATTTGAAATGCAGCACTTAGAGTTCCACAGAAGTGGGTGTTTATTCTAGAAGATTCATTTTTGCCTGGCGCGATTCTGGGCCCAGGCTTCAGACAGGGCTTCTTTCTCTTTGGGGTTTGTAATGCATGAGAAACACGTCCCCGGGGCCCTGCTGCAGCGCGTGCCCGCTGGCCAAGAGGGTGCTCCTGCCTCTCGCCCGTTCCTGCGCCGGGCAGTCCTGACACAACAGTTAGCATTTGTGTATCTAAACGTATGTAAACATAGAAAAGGCACAGTAAGAATACGATACAAAAGATAAAATAAAAAAGGTGCACCTGTGCAGGCCACCTACCCCGGATGGAGCCCGCAGGGCTGGAAGCCGCCCTGGGCGAGCCGGTGAGTGGTGACTGAGCCTGAAGGCCGGGGCCTCCTGTGCGCTCCTGCGGACTTGATGGACACCCTACACGAAGGCCACGCTAAATTTATGTGAAAAACCTTTTATTTCTTCAATACTAAATTATTCTTCGCTTACCGTAAACTTTTTACTTTATAAACTTTTAATTTTTTAAAAAAATTTTGACCCTTTGTAATAACATTAGCTTAAAACATTGTACAGCTATACAAAAATAGTCCTTTCCCACCCTTATTCTATAAGCTTTTTTTTTTTTACTTTTTAAACTTTTTTGTTAAAAACTAAAATACAAACACACACATGGGCCCAGGCCTACGCAGGGTCAGGACCACCCACCCATACCACTCTCTTCCCCTCACATCCTGTCCCACTGCAAGGCCTTTGGGGCAACAAGGGTCACTGTCATCTATGATCACGATGCCTCCTGGGCCATCTCCTGAGGGGCCTGCCTGGGCCCTTTTTAAGGGGGTGTCATCTTTGCAGAAATAGCTCCATGGTGGTGGTTCCCTCCCTCCCTCCCTTTCTCTCTTCTTCCTCCCTTCCTCCCTTCCTCCCTTCCTCCCTTCCTCCCTTTCTCTCTTTCTCTCTTTCTCTTTCTCTCTTTCTCTCTTTCTCTCTTTCTTCCTCCCTCCCTCCCTCCCTCCCTCCCTCCCTCCCTCCCTCCCTCCCTCTCTCTCTCTCTCTCTCTCTCTCTCTCTCTCTCTTTCTTTCTTTCTTTCTTTCTTTTCTTTCTTTTCTTTCTTTCTTCCTTTCTTCAATGAGTTGGACCAAACAGGTGGTGCTTGGAGGAGAAACACTGCTTTGATTTTGGGATAAAGATCAGCAAGAAAAGGAGGGTATGTGGGAGCATTATAAACTAGCAGAATCTTAAAAGTTGTGTTATTCCCCTAACAGTCTTCTCCATTTCACTGGCTTAGCAATTCAGGGGGCATCTTGGAAGAGGGTCTGGGCCATCCATGACCTGTTGCTCCTGTAGTACACCCGACGTGTGTGCCTACTGATCGGCTTGAAGGCCCTGGGTCCTCACTGTGCCAGATGACAAAGGGTTTCAATCTAGCCTGCAACATTGCCCCCCAGCAAGACTGTTATCCTGTCCTTAGAAGCCTTGGCATTGACTTGGTCTCCTTTCAAGCTTCTGTTTCTAGAATACGGATTCTTCATCCATACTGAGTATTTGCTCTACTAAGTAATTTTCCTCCACAATCAGCTTATCTAGAGGTTCCAAAAATTCTTCAGCTTCCTTCACATCAGCACTGGCAAACTCGCCACTGCCGCTCACTTTCACAGTATGGAATGAGGAACGATTCTTGGACTGGTTGAACCACCCAGAGCTAGCAGTAAATTCAGCATCATTATTAGGCTCTACCTTTACTTCCAACGTTGCAAACACACTTGTTGCTTTGGCCGAGATCGTCATGGTGTTGAGAGGAATGTGCTTTTCTGTCTGCCTTCCAGGGCTGGTGGGACATCTCTACCTTCCAGGGCTGGTGGGATATCTCTACCTTCCAGGGCTGGTGGGACATCTCTACCTTCCAGGGCGGGTGGGACATCTCTGCCTTCCAGGGCGGGTGGGACATCTCTGCCTTCCAGGGCTGGTGGGACACCTCTGCCTTCCAGGGCGGGTGGGACACCTCTGCCTTCCAGGGCTGGTGGGACATCTCTGCCTTCCAGGGCGGGTGGGACATCTCTGCCTTCCAGGGCGGGTGGGACATCTCTGCCTTCCAGGGCAGGTGGGACACCTCTGCCTTCCAGGGCTGGTGGGACATCTCTGCCTTCCAGGGCTGGTGGGACATCTCTGCCTTCCAGGGCGGGTGGGACACCTCTGCCTTCCAGGGCGGGTGGGACATCTCTGCCTTCCAGGGCGGGTGGGACACCTCTTAGTCTCAACGAGCTCAACTCCCAGTGCTCGAGCGCAGAAGAAGGAATGGCAATGCATTTACACGGCATCCCACAAGCTGCTTGTGTACTTACAAATCCCTAATTTTCCGATAACGTGGAGCAGCCTTTCTTCCTCAGAGGAAGCGCGGCCGTCGACGGCCGTCTGGGAAGTTTCTTGACACGTTCAGTGAATCTCTCCCGTTTTCACATGAATTCTCTTATCTTCTCGTGCATTGTTCCTCCTGCTGGTTTTGATTGTTCCCATGTTTCCCTCTCCCGAGTTCTTGACATATCAATTTCATTTCTCTTCGGGGTCGTACAAGGCTCTTGTTCGGCTGAGGATTTTCTCTCTCCGTTGCTGGGATTTCTCTCTGCAGCGCCCGCAAGCGCGCTTTCTGGCGGCTGCGCCGTGGAGAATTCAAGCGATATCTTTCAGGGGTGCGCAGGCTTCAGCTGCACCCCAGATTATTGTCTGACGGGCGGACGGGGCCCTGAATGTGGGAATAGCCACTGGGCGCTTGTATTTGGTACAGCGTCACTGATTTCTACTGAATGCCTCGGAGCCCATATTCCTTCCCTTTTAATAAAATGCACTTCACGGCTCCCTTCTGTTAATTTTGTTGTCAGATATGATCCTGCGGTGACTTTGATGGTGCGGAAACGATGCGCAGTGTGAAGATAGGGTGTAAACGGAGAGTGTTTATCCAGCGTCCCACCCAGCCGGAGCCGGGCGCTGATTTGTGATGTGTCGCGGTGCTGCCCTGTGTGTCAGAGGATGAAGCCCAGTGTCTGCACTGTCACACGTCACATTCTTACTTTATCTCTCTGCCCAACAGCCTGTCCACTCAGTTATCTCTTCATCTATGACTTTATAATTCCAGCCCAAGGGAGATGGGCATACGAGAGTTTATTGGGAAAATAATTTAAAAACAAAAAAATTGCAAATAACAATATAACAGAAACCTATCTCTCCTCTACGGACTGTCAGAGTCGATACCTGTGGATGTTCTGCTCCTTTTGTTATATTTCCTTCCCCTCTTGTTAAAGAAATAAGTGATTAGGCCTGACGTGCCTTCAAGCTGTCACCGCCCGTTGTTTCTCTCCCGCTCTCCCGAGAACCAGCGGCTGTCATGAGCTTGGTACGGACGTCCCTTCTCTTTCATTTTTCTAAATCGTGAAATATTTCTTATGAGAAAAAAATAAGGTATTTAAATGATAAAGAAGGAGAATAAAACTTACATTTGTGTCTTTGCCTCCCATCTTAAGCAAGAGGCCCCGCCACGCCCTCGGGGCGAGCTGTGCGCCCTCTTCGGGCCCCTCTGCCTGCCCTGGCAAGGCGTCCCCGCCCGGCTCTGCCTGTCCTTGCCTTGGGTTACCGCCGACACACCGTGTTGAGACGACACAGTTTAGATTTGCTTTCACTGGTTTTTCCAAGGCTGTATCATCCTGTGGGCTGTCGTTTATGACAACTTCATGTTTCAAAAGTTTATCCACATGGTTTCATACAGCTCTAGGTTGCCCTTTGGGTAATAATATATAATATCTCATTGCGCAAATATACACAACTTGTTTAGCATTAGCAGTGCTCCCACAGATGAATATTGCTCTGATATTTCGCTAATATTTTGGGATCTCTCCCTAGAAGTACAATTGTCCGGTTGCAGGAAATGAACACATCAACCAGTTTTGAGATTCGATGAAACATGTCCTCACGGACTGTGCTTGTGTTTTAGGAGGGCTGTGGATATTTTTAGCCTTTCTACTCTTGCACAGACTATTAAAATCACTTTCTTGACATCGCTGTTATTGAGCATAATACTAGAACTTCTAGCTGCTGCAGTGAGACGGGAGGGAAAAAGACAAAAAAAAAAAAAAGACACGGATACTGGAACGGAAGACATAAAAGTGCCCTTCCTTGCAGATAATGCGATATTTTCTGTAGAAGATGCCAAGGAATCTGAAACAAAACTCTTAGAACTAATATGTGTGTTCAGCAAGGTTGCAGAATGCAAGATCAATACAAAATACAAAGGTTGACTGCATTTCTCCGTACTAATGCTGAATGTGTGGAAACCAAACTACAAAATAATGCCATTAATAAACCGTTGTTTAGGCATAAACTTAACAAAACCTGTGAAGGAGCCCTGTGCTGAAAGTTACGAAACGCTAGTGAAAGAAATCAGAGCCGTAGAGCTCACTGTGTTTATGGACTGGAAGGCTCAGCGTCATAAGTCTGTGAATCCTTCCCAGATTGGTATATAAGTTCAATGCCATTCCTGTCACAATCCCAGCATGGCATTTTTACAGACCCAGGTAAGCTTAATCTAAAGTTTATATTGAAAGGCAAGAGCATTCGATTACCCAAAATAATCTCGGAAAAGGAGAGTAAAGTGGCAGGAATTGCTCTATTTCAGGGCTTACCGTGTAGTTACGGTAACTGAGACAGTGTGGCATCGGAGGAGGGATGGACACGCAGATCAATGGGACACTGCAGAGAGCCCAGAAATAGACCCTCACCAACGTGCCCCATTGATTTTTGACAAAGGGGCAAGTTCAGTTCCTTAGAGGAAGGAGAGCCTTTCCAGCACATGGTTCTGGAGCAATTGGACATCCAAAGGCAAATAAAGGAACCTTGACCTAAACTTTGATATACAATTTATACAAAAATTAACTCAAAATGGACTGTGGGCTTAAATGCAAAATGTAAAACTATAAACCTGCGATCAGGTTAAAAAATCAGCTGTGCATTTAATAAGTGCTGTGGGGATCCCAGATGACTGACGGCACGACCTTTACCTCGGGGGTGAGTTTTGAATGAACGCTTGAAAGAGAGGAGGGACTGGATCCAGAGAAGACAGATTACGTATCTCCAAAATGAATTACATAAATAATTTAGGCAACGTGCCCGGCAATGACAGGCTTAGGGTTTTGCTGGAACTGAAACATCTATAAAGGCCATAGCTATGAAACTCTCTGCTCCCAGGAGACCCGGTGAGTTTGTCTATTGATACTGACTCAACGGGAGAATGTCAGTTCCTCCTTTCTTTGCAATTTCATACTAACTTTTACCTCTGAAGCACAAACAGTGCTCTCAGCACCCTCGCCACCACCACCTTGGCATTGATTAGATGCAGAATCAAGTTCAAAGTGTTGGAAGCAATGGGCTGTTTCGGTCTTTCCAGCAGCATCTAGCCCAGCCTCCCTCACAGTGGCCCTCTGTGAGTGGCGAGGTGATCAGGATGGAGGGACCCAAGGCTCTTTGGTTCTTGTTACCAGCTGAGTTTACCCTGGATGGAAACTCTCTTTCCACCTGGAATAATCCTCTGAGCTGAATCTGGAGGCTGAACACGTCTTCCAGGGCCTGCTAGAGTCAGTTCCAGCTGCTATAAGGAAAATACCATAGACTAAGTGGCTTAAACAACAGACTTTATTTCTCTCAGTTCTAGAAGCTGGGAAGCCCAAGGTCCAGGCACTGGCAGAGTGAGGGCTTCCTGGTTCATAGATGGCCATCTTCTCGCTGTGCCCTCAGAAGGGGCAACGGAGCTCTCTGGGGCCTCTTTTATAAGGGCACAAATGCCATTCATGAGGGCTCCATCCTCATGATGTAATCACCTCCGAAAGGCCCCACCTCCTAATACCATCCTACGTCTCTACCTTTATCACTGCAGCCAACAGTGGCCGTGACGTAGAATTATGTTTAAGGGAAATATTCTGTTTATGTGAAAATGTACACTGTGGTCACTTTTGTCCATCAGCAAAACTAAGGTGCGTTTTGGGCAGAACTCAAGGCATTGTGGGTGGTGACAGAGGAGACTGGTTTGCAGAGACCCTGAACGTGAATGGGGCCACCGGCTAGCCGTCTCTCGTGAGTAGGCGGGGGTCTTGTGCGGCTGATTATTGGTGAGAAGGAAGGACTGGTTGGGGAATCGTTTTTCTGGCTGCTTTTCCATGTGGATAATTGCATATTTTACTAATGAACAAGGTTTTGACTTTTATAAACACCACCTATGGTTACTTTGGCAAAAGACTGCAATTTGCTACTGTTCCCAGGCGATCCTTAGAATGTCAGCTGGAGCTCAAACACAGAGAGGCAGTTCCTCACCGTCTTTAATTAGTAATGACGATTACGAGGAAACCAAGAAAACAGGCCCCACTACTGTGTCCAGAGTCCCACGTTCACTACCTGAATTCATGTCATTGCATGTCACAGGCTGACCTTTTTTACTTAAATATATACCCCTTGTGTTTTCGATGAGCTCACTTTTTGAAAATTTACTTTTTTGGTAAAAAATAACCCTCACTCCAAATATTCTTCTGCTCTGTTTAATTACTTGTGAGAAACTTATATAATAAATTACAAAATGAATACATCTGAGACACACATTTTTTTTTCCCAAATGGGACTTGCATAATATTTAACATTTGGTTAATAGCCCTGAAAACAAGGAGATGCAAGCGCTGCCCTTGACGTATTACCAGGAGCAGCTTCTGAGGTCGGCAGGCTTTCAGAATGAAGGCGTGGGAACATCTGAAGCCTGTTTTTCCATTTGTAGTTAGTTGGGGCAGGACAGTTGCTTCCCATATGTTATTTATGTGTTGCTAGTGTTTTCATGAGCAAATGTTTGTGTGGAGATGACTTTCCATGTGGCCTTCTCTTTCCAAATGTACTCAACATTTTGGAAAAAAGTCTCTTTTGGGTGAAACTTTTTCAAGGACATATTTTTCAAGTCTTACTGTTGTTCTTCTTAAAATTAATCACCCAGGAGGAATATTGTCATTTTTGCTAGGTCTGCAAGTTAAATCTCTATGGGGTAGATAGACCTAGAAAGGATAAGAGTCTTACACAGACCAAAGACATTTCTCTACTAGACTTGGTTTCATTCAAAGGGGTTATTGTCTCATCCCCAACTCGAGAGATCAAAGTCGTTCCCAAAATAGCAATGATGACAAGGATATCACGATTCTTCCTCCCTCTTTCTGGCCCGGGGGCTGTTCATCAGTGATAACTCAGGAGTCCAAGGGTTTACCTTCAACTTCCTTAAGGTTTCTCTTATTTTCTGACTTGCGTCATGATGACTTGAGGTCCATGTCCTTGACGGGGTGGCTTTTACTGACATAGATTTATTAAAAGAAACATGAGCTAGAGACACAGAGAAACAACTTGGACTAAAATTTTATAAACAGCTGTGATCCAAACACAAGATAAGAAACAGCGTTATAAAGCTCCCAGAGGCGTGAGGAATTAAGTCAGTAAACATGGATTTAGGGCGTTCTGTGGGCTAGAAATTATGCTCATGATAAAGATGATAAAGAGATGGCCTAGTCCCCACCCTGGAAAAATTCAGTCCAGTCTGGGAATGTAAAAGTGTATATTTAGTATATGCCATGCAAAAAATCACCGCATGGGGACAACCATAGATATTCAATTGGAAAATGTTTCGTGAATGAATGAAATTTTGTACCAAGTGCAATGAATGAGCCTGGGAGTCTTTTTCTACAAGGAGTAAATGCTCTTCCCGTGTCCTACGATTTCCTTTAGAGAACTGGCTCCAGCTCATATTTTCAGCTGGTCTTCTAATGTCAATGATAGTAGTTGCCCTGCTTAAAATTCTTCAGGGGTTGTCTATAGACTTGGGCAAATTCAAGGTCCTTATTTTCTAAGACATACAACATATCATGTTATTTTATATTTATGCTGCTTTTTCTCTTTGGAATTTCCTTTCTTTAAGTCAGATGATTTCAGCTCAAATGTCAATGACTCAACGCACCTCCCCCCCAGAGCCCTGTACCCAGAGCCATCTCTGCTTACCTCCTGCCGCCACCCTGTGAGCCTCTAAGGGGCAGTCTTTGGAGAATTTCTGGTGCACATTAGGTCTCATAAGAGGTTTATTAAGCAAAGGAAGAGTAATGGTGTTGAGGTAAAATGATTATTTTTATTTATTGAGCACTTTTTATGTCAGGCACTGGCTAAGCATTTTCAATGTATTATCTCCAATTATCACAACCCTTCTGACAGTAGCTGTAATTTTTCTTACTGAGGACTGAGAACACAGACCGTGAGGGAGGGCGAGTGAACTTTCCTATCTCACTCAGCTGGGCTGCAGCAGAAAAGGGAACTGAAACCTTATCTGTCTGGCTCGAGACTTTTGAAACCATGACCTGGATTTTAACAACCTTACTAAAGATCAGTGAAAATAAAGTTAGTTTATAAGGACAATTATAGTTTAATTTCCCAGCATTAACATATAAATATAAGCACAAACACATACAGTAAGATGTTATATATAAAATATATGAAATTTTTTATTTAATGTAAAAGATATACTATTTTAGTAATATAGCTTATATTAGCTATAAACGTAATTTACAACAGCTATATATTCATGCTCTATAAAAGTATATGTAACTATATATAGTAATTGAAATTTTACATGCCCAGACAATAAAATAATCAAACAGAAGAAATGAAAATACACAGCAGGTGTCCCCTATGTCACCCTTTACCGTCCCCAGTCCCCTTTTAAGAGAATATCCGCAAGCTATTTTTTATTTTAGTTTTTCGGGTAATTACCCTCAAACCAAAACGAGATCCTTATCCGACTGCCTCCTAATTTGTCAGTGTGACACCTTATGATGAAAGATGGCTATTCAGCTCATCTGTAATGCTTCACGTCACGTCTCCAGGTCTCCCTGTTTTTTAAAGCTCTCCTACTTCTCTTAATTCCGTTTGGCCTGTTTTGTCCCTTTATTGTCCTTAAATCTCCATTTCCCCCATCAGTTTTCTACAGTATCTCTTAACTTACCTTCATGGAAAAATGATACTGGAACCACCTTTCCTTATGTCTCCCCCTCACGCAGAGAATGGGCGCCGGCTACGTCTTTCTTCCACCCGCCGGGGTGACAGTGCTCCCCGACCCTTCCCTTGTGCGAACTCTCTGTCCTGCGGGGCGTGCGTGTGTTTACCCTAGAAATGACAACAGGCACTTGCACTTTCCCCGGACGTTGCAAGGTCATCAGAACATTTAAACTCACTTACCTTGACTTATATGCCATTGATTTCTTACGTTTTCTAACACAGACCTGTCAAATATGGGCGAGTGTAAGCGAGCGGTGGCTGCAGGAAACCAAGGGCAGTGTGTGGAGCGCGCATTTGCAGGGTGTGTGTTGAAGGAAGGTGCTGCCGGCTCGGCTCGCTGCTTCACTGCCGCTCAGGGCCCCCGCTCAGGGCCCCCCGCTCAGGGCCCCCCGCTCAGGGCCTCCCGCTCAGGGCCCCCGCTCAGGGCCCCCCGCTCAGGGCCCCCCGCACAGGGCCCCCCACTCACGGCCCCCCCCAAGGCCCCCTCTCAGGGCCTCCCGCTCAGGGCCTCCCGCTCAGGGCCCCCGCTCAGGGCCCCCCGCTCAGGGCCCCCCGCACAGGGCCCCCCACTCACGGCCCCCCCCAAGGCCCCCTCTCAGGGCCCCCGCTCAGGGGCCCCCGCTCAGGGGCCCCCGCTCGCCACTCCCCGCCACAGCTCCTCCTCGCCACCCCTTGAGTTTTAAGATTCTGTTATTATATCCCAGCGTTTTCCTAGCATTTTCATGTGGTTCTTTTTAGGTTCCAGCTCCCTGCCAATGTTTTCAAGCTGGACTTGGAATTCATTGTTACTTTTCTTGTTTCCCTCCCTGCCTCGGGGTTTCTTGTCCTAACATGCCTCCAGTTATCTTAGTTTGCGTGCTGGACATTGTACTTTGAAAAATGAACGGTTGAAATCATTCAAGGTGGAGCACCGTGTCACCTACCTCTAAAGGGGGTCTCCACTTGCTTTGTCAGCTGTAGGGGCACGAGAAATCAGAGTTGGCCGTAATTCAGTTCAGGCCGGATGACTTGGGCTGCAGCCTGGGCTCTGGGCAATATCTCTATTTTGACAATTTGACAGACACCCCAGGTTTCCATCTGAGTCCAGACAAGTGCAGTGAGGTGATCAAGGACCTGGAAAACATTGACCTGATTATGAAGGTAACTTTTCCTGGAGAAAAATCTAGGTGTTGATTTTATAGTTAAGTTTCGAGTAACTGCTGTTCGAGTCTTCATAGCCACTCAGCAAGGAACCAGAGGAAATAAGCTTGAAACCTGCCCGTGGGAAAAGTGTAGATAAAATGAGTAAGTGACCGTTGATTACCGGGGCCACAAGGAAAATGTTCGTGTGTTTCTTCCTTCAGGTACCACTCCCAGTGGATCTTTCTGGACCATCCTGATTATACTTTTCCACTGTAAGTTAATGAGGCAGAGACCCTAGTATTGCACCTGGTACGTTTTGTGTTTTCCTGTGTCCCTCATGGAGGGTTAGAGCCTCCAGCCATCCAGCCATCAGTTCAGATTTGATTGCATTCAGATACAAAATGACACCAATTCCCTTTGCCTTTGTAGAGTGCTTTATGCTCTTTCCAAGTACTTTCTTATCTATTATCTTACCCCGCACAATATTTAAAATGCATGATGTAGGCAGGGTGGCTTGATTAATTTTCTTTATACAATTAATGAAACGGAATCCCAGAAAGGCTATTACTTAAATTTTGACAATTTCTGATAAAGAAGTTTGACTTTTAGAAAAGGGGGTTTCTAGTCGTGCTTTCAGTATACTTTAGCGTGGATGAAACATTTCCATTTCTGGAATTTAAACACCAAGCTCGCTAATGAGTCGAGGCCGCAGTTCAGCTAAGCTCGCCCCCAGCTGCGAGCCCCGTCCGCTTTGACCTTCATGTTTGCCGAGACTGAAGGGCACACCCTTCCCACCTGCCCTCAGCTCAGGCCCCGTTCGTCTCAGTCTCACTTGGGTCCTTGATGTCGCTGCCCTTCCCGAAGACTTAGTCTCGAAATAGTCTCTCTTTTTTCCCTCTTTCTTTCCTTGGATTCCACTCAGCTCTCTCTGCCCAATCGGAAGTCCCCGGACTTACTCCTCTAAACACCTCTCTGTTTTCCCTCTCCCTGAGGGCTTATAGCTGTGTAATTAGGCAAGTTTTTCCTGCCATCACAGGAAAGAGATCTGCATAGAAAACTAGGTCTCCTTTGGAACACTCAGATGTGCTACAACTAATATTTCCCTACATTTTTAATTAGTCTACGGACAATGTGTGTAGAGCACTAACATGGTGCCTGGGCCATGGTCAGTGCCCAGTGGGTGGGAACCGCCTCACCTACTTCTCCTGCTACGACTACGGCTAAAACCTCGGGCTTCCAGACACAGGCCTGGAAGCTTCTCTCCTTCTCTGTTGGGCTGGGTGATGGGGCAAATGAAGCAACGTGGGGCCAACTTAGAGGTGCTCCTTTGCCTCGGGGTTGACCGGGCACCCAAGGTCTGGGAGCCCTCTTTTAGGACACAGTACGTCCAACTACGTATGTGCCAGGACTCAGGTGTCCATCAGGGCTAAAGGACGGTGTGGCCACAGCTGTGACAATGTCAGGCTTTCTGGTGGGGTTGATTTCTGAACGATATCCCGAGCTGGGGATTTCAGCCCCTCAGCCCCTCATTTATTTCGGGGATGTCTGAAGAGCGCAGTGTGGAGTGAGGGTTTTTCTAAATGTGGCTTTAAAGAAAGGGAGACCGAGCTTCAAGATCGTTTTTAAATAGCACGCGGAGGAGGTTCTGCAGGAGCGATGTCGAAACTATAAAGAGAACTTCCTGTAGAAGAAATTCCTAAAAACAGAATCGCAGTTTAAATTTTGTGTGTAGGGTAAGCTGGCTTTATTGGTTGGCCAGCAGCGTGGTGACTGTGGGGGTGGAGGGGGTGGAGGGGGGAGAGGGCACAAAAAGTGATGAAAAAATAAAATAAAATTTAAAATCTAAAAGGAAAAGGCTATGATGTGAATGTTGACGTTGTTGACAGTAGAAGGAATGAAGCGACGCGTTGACTGATAGAGGATGGCAATTTGAACAAAGTCATCCTATTTTTCATGAGAAAAAACCCCCGTAAATAAAAGGGAAGGACCCAGATACTGGCCAGGGGAAGACAGGTGTGCTCTGTGTTACCGATTCCCCCGTAAATATTTCTCACTCCGGCGTCTGAGGCACGTGCGCCACCTGGGATATAAGAACTTGGCCATGGCGTTGAAAAGGCTTTGGCCGTGGCTGTGACGCGAACAGAGATTCCAGAGGGTGAGCTAACCCGCCCGGCTGTCTCTGGACAGGGACCGAGCGGGCGAGCTCTTCCCACGTGAAATCCGAGCTGTGACCCGCGTGGGAGGGGGCCTAGATTCACGGCATCAAGGAGGCCCAGCCTCAGGCCTGAGGTTCTTCCTCGGAACGGGGAGCCTCGCGCAGTGCTCCTCGTGGTTGCCTAGGGTTTCCTCTGAGGACATGCTGCAAAAGCTGCCCTAGGAGACCTGACCAAGTCATAAATGCAGGTAACTTAGCGGCAGGGGATATTTTAGAACATCCGTAGCTTCTTGAGTCTTGCAAGATCTGAATCATCTTTTGTTTAGATGAATCAGAGCTTTATTGTCTGAGCTTCAACAACAAAGCTCAATGTATTTGAAGCGTAATTACCAATATTGAGGATTATGGCCACCTGACTTGGCAGACTATTACTCTTTCCCTGGCTCACTCCTTTAATCAAGGGCGTTTTAGGGGCCAAATTTGACAGCTGCAGTGCCGGAGACAGATTGGGAACAAGGTTCTGGGATAAGTTACATTTTCTCTAGCTTTTGTGTCAAAGCAATCGGCAATCTATTAGAGAGTGTCATTGTCTGCATCAAAGCCAGGAGGGTGTAAGGCCCTCTCTCTCTGGCAGGAGTCACACTAGAATAAAGTGGTTTTGATAAAATCTCATTACATTCACATCTACAGGATCAAAGGAGGGGAAAAAGAGCCCCTTTTTAAGTACATTTATTGGGGTGACGTTGGTTAATAAGATCACATAGGTTGCAAGTGCACATTTCTATGGCACATGGTCTGTATGTTGCATTGTGTGCCCACCAACCAGAGTCAGATCATCTTCCATCGCCGTATGTCTGGTGCCCTGTCCTCCCCCCACCTCCCCCCTGGTAACCACCATACTGGTGTCCGTGGGTATGAGTTTCAGTTTCATACCCCGCATATGAGTGATGTCATATGGTCCTCAGCTTTTTCTGACTGGCTTATTTCACCTCGCATAGTATTTCCAAGGCCCATCCATGCTGTTGCGAATGGCAGCGTTCCACCTTCCCTTGCGGCCGAGTAGAACTCCTTAGTGCCCATGTCCCACATCCTCTCTCTCCAGTCCTCTACGGAAGGACACTTCGGTTGTCTCCACGTCTTGGCCACCGCGAACAATACCGCGGTGAGCCCGGGGGGAGGGGAGCACATATATCTTTGCAAGGAGATGTTTTCGAGTTTTTCAGGTAAATACGCAGAAGAGGGATGGCCGTTCATAGGGCAGTTCTATTCCTAATTTTTTTAGGCGCCGCCAGACTGTGTTCCCTTGCGGCTGCCGGGTCGACGTTCCCACCAGCAGTGAGCGAGGTGCCCTTTCCTCCGCAGCCGCTCCGGCACTTGGGGTTCCCCGGCTCGCTGACCATTCACTGATTCTTCAGGAGGCAATTGAAGAGGGTTCCTGGGAAGCCTTCCTGGCTACTCCTTCATAATCCCAGGGCCCAGCATCAGGCCAAGCACTGGGTGTCCAATCGATTTGGAAGCGATGGATAAATGACATAGGGGTCACTACTCCTGGTGAGAAAACTCTCTTCCTTTCCACATCGGGGGGAGGCCTGGGGAGGAGGCCCAGCTTCAGAGACCAGGCCCGAAGAGCATAAGGTTCCTGCACATGAATTAATAGTTAGAGTCACATAACAATTGAGTTTCTGATTTAAACAAAAATTATAGCAAGGTGAGTACTCAGCAACATATCTATAGTTGTGTTTGGATGACCAAGCAATAAATTATTTGCATCAAAATAATAGATACAAATGGTCCCTGCTTTCTTTACCAAGGTCTTATATTTATTTTTGGAACAGAAACTACTGTGGATTTAATTTTCTGAAAATCTTAAGATTTCTACTGAGGTCCCGGGACTGAAGAAAGAGGGGAGGTGGTTATAAAAAAAGGTAACAAGTTTGAGTGTATTAAAATTTTTTTAAAATCTTAAAAAACAACAACAACCTCAAAATGATGAAATGAAGCCATTTGCCAGAGCAGAAAAAAAGATGGCATCGATTGGAACTTGGTTCTGTTTGAAATTTGAGTCAGAAAATAAGGAGCAGATATTTTTCAGAGCTTACTGCAAACTGCTTGTTATAAAAGATGGAATTATATGTTGGAGAAATATCATTTTCAAGCCTGAGACGATAAACAGAATAAATAAAAAAATAAGGTTTATCACATTTTAAAATTCTGCAGCTCAATTCTAGTGATAGTATTGGATTGAGTTCCGAAATAAGTCCATCCGTTCACGAGAAGTCGGGCGTTGCTAAGTAATTGGAGACTTCAGAGGAAGCCGAATTTGGGAGCCGGAATGAATGTTATGAATAATGTAGTCTGGCCTCTTTATTTTGTAGTTGACGAAATTGAGGCCGAGAGAGTGAAATGAAGTGTCCGGGGTCGCCGAGGGAATTATTAACGGGGTGGGAACTGGGAGCCGGGACGTTAGGAGCTCAGCCTGCAGCCCATTCCTGCGACAGTCTGTGTCACCAGGTGAGGTGTCAGTAATTCCTTCCCCAGGAGCGACGTGTGGACTTGAACCGCTGCCCTGGCTGGAGAGATTTCCGCCCTCGGGAATGACAAAGTCCAATTACATTTAACAAGTATTTACTCAGCTCATCGCTGGGCTTGGCACTGAGAAAATTTGAAAAATGACAGAAGACCCAGTTCCCGCTCCAGGGGCATATGGAGCGTGAGGACCTCACAAAGTGCAGGATGGGCGAGGCCTGGGCATCGCCCCCTTGACGCGTTCTGAGCGGTGAGGGCAGGGCCAGGTGAGCGGCGGGCAGCCCAGCGCGGCCGAGGGCCTCTGCCTGGGGAATGGGGCCTATCCCCAGTCCCCCAGGGTGGCCACCGAATGGTCACCCAGCGGATTCCGAGCCGCCGCCTTGGAAGAGGAGGCGTGAGAGCGTGGCGTCCTATTTCCCAAGCCACTGAAATTTTTTCCCATTGTGTCCAAGTCAGCGTTTACCTTCTTACAATTTTAATTAATTAATTAACTAGTTAATTGGTTTTTAACTTCTCACCTGAGGACGTGTTTAGAGAGAGAGGAAGGGGAAGAGAGAGAAAGAGAGGGGGAGGGAGGGAAACATGGATCAGTTGGCTCCGTATGTGCCCCAACCAGGGATCAAGCCCAGAGCCTGGGCATTTGCCCTGACAGGGGGTCCAACCGGTGGCCTTTCGGTCCACAGAACAACATTCAACCAACTGGGCCGCTCCAGCCGGGCAATTTTCATTCTTTTAAAAGGAGAAATATAGTGACCTTGGAAAGCACTGGAGCTTGCCCTCTTCACGGCACCGCCGAACACTGAAGCAGCGGGCAGAGGGCTAAGCCGTCCAGCCGGAAAGGACCGCAGCGGACAGGTGCCCCTGAGCCGCGAACTCCCCGGGATTTATTCCAGCCGGGGCAGGGCACTGCCCGCACGACCCACACCAGCTCCCGCCGGCCGCCGGGGGTGGGGAGGGTGGCCTCCCGGGGGTTTGCAGCTCTGGCCTGCGAGCCAGGTGACCCGGACAGCTCAGGGCAGTCCCCCAAGGACAGTCACAGGGCAGCGCGTAAACGCCAGGGGAGGGGACGCAGAATTGGTCGGGAAAGGGAGTCCGGGCAGAGCACTCACGGTATTTATATAGCCGGACTCAGCACACTTTTTCTGCAAAGGGCCAGATAGGAACTATTTTAGGTGTTTCGGGCCACTTGGTCTCTGTCCTAACCGCCCCGCTCGCTCTGCCCTTACCTTATAACAGCAGCCACAGGCAGTAAAGAGTGAGCGAGCGTGTCCGTGTTCCAATAAAGCTTTACGAGGGACACTGAAATGTTAATGTCACTCACTTTTCACATGTCGCAGGATATTATGCTCGCTTTGACTTTTTTTTTTTCCTGCCTAGCTATTTAAAAATGTAAAAACCATCTCGAGCTTCCAGATTGTACAAACATGGGCAGTGGACCCTGGCCAGGGTTTGCAGTTGTACTTTCTAATTGTCAAACATCAGCGGTTTCGCCGAGTTCAAAGTATTATTTTAGGCGCTGTTTTTGCTGCGGAGGCTCTGGGAAGCTAAAGTTTCTTTCCATTTTCTACTGCATAATAAATAGCACAGGTGCTACTTTCTTAACAACCAGTAAATGTTCACGTTCTCTGGTTAACATAGAATTAGGCAGTGCAGAGAGAAATGTGAGACAGGGAAGAAATCTGGTGTTCCTGAAACGTCAGAGTCTAGATTAACATGAAAGACTCTGTATTAAAAGAAAATCTGTTGCATGTTTTCCACATTTTCACATCTGGGTGATGGAAAATAATGTTCAGGCAGCCAAGTTTTTATTGGCATGTTTCTGAGCGAAACTCAGACAATTTGCATTCATAGCTTATTGACTATCCCATAATGCTCCGTGTATTTAAAATAAATAGCCTTTGGTACTCTATTTCCATCTTTATGTTTTATTGGGTTTGGCTTATACTCTTAACTACTCTCTATTCATTGGACGTTTCTCTTTTCTCTAAGTTTGGATCACTTTTGCTCTTAAATGAAAAATCTGAATTCTAATAGAGTTCCCACCGAGGTTGCTTTGGCTGTAAAGAGCAGTCACACCTTTATACTAGGGAAATAGGGGGATTTATCACGAGACACAAACCATTCAGTGAGGCCCAGGTAAGGCTCCCATCGAATATTATAGTAGAACTGGGAAAGTACATTCATTCCTCTCTCTCTGGAGCCACGTGGTCTTTCTCATCGCTGCTTTGCCCAGTGTTTATCATCTCTCTTTTCTGTTCACTCGAAATGCATCTGGCTCAACGTGACCTCCAGCTCCGTCACTGTGTCATGGACTCTTAGCTTTAACAACCGTCAATAAGTGACAGTGCTGTCTGGGCTCTTGGTTCAGTTTCTCTTGAGCGGATCTGATTGGCTAAACACAGCGGGGGTGGGTGGGTTGGGAGTCCCTTTGTTCGTCCCTCATCCAATCAGTTTTGGCTGGAAGGCGGGCATCCTATGACACAGCCTGGCTGGTTAGTTCTATGTCGGTTGGGCATGAGTGGCTGCAACTCCTCTCCAAGGGGACGCTGTTGCAGGGGGCCTTGAATGGTTTCACATCAGTTATAGCTGGGTTAGTATTTTCGACCAAATCTGACTGGACACGGCTCTCACAATATCTGGAAGAATATCCAAGAATAGACATTCAGGTTCATCAAGACTCCTCACTCCTAGAGATGGGCCTTTTCTCTCTTCACCTAATAAATATTGTCGCCAGGCACTGACTTAGATCTGGTAACACTGTGATGAAGAGCCAGGGGAGGGCTCTGCTTTCGTGGAACTTGTGTTATACCCTGGAGGGAGGTAGAAAATACCAGTTAAACAAATCAGAACACAAAATAACACCAGAAAATGTTAAGTACTGTGAAAATGAAAGAACTGTGATGTGATGGGTGTTGAGATTGGGATTTTGGTGAAGTCCTCTCTGAGGCAGTGCTCTCGGAGCTGACATTGAAATGATAAAGGACCTAAAGACAGTTCTAAGCCTTTAATCTGCATTAGCTCATTTTCCCTTCACATTTAGCTTATCAGTTAATTATTCCTATTTTTCTCAATTGGTAAATGAGGAAACAAAAGCGTGATGACCTGTAGTCAACATATGAAACTTGCCTCAGGTAAGTAGCTACCCATCAACACACCCTACAAAGCCTTCTGGGTGATTAAATGTTACTCAGATTAAACAACTGCTCAGATTCCCAGTTTCTTAGGTTCTTACTGTTTTTATTTAATAATTTACAATTTACCATTTGGTTTTCTATCAGTGTACAAATAACCAAAGAGGTGGAATAATTTGAATCGAATGGTTAGGGATTTCTGTAGGAGCCTTCTGGATAGTTGCCACCCCGGCGTTTTAACAGACTTGGGGGGGATTCGGAGAGTCCTGACGACTGAAGTGGTTGAAGGGCATGGGGAATGGGTCCCTGCCTTGTTTTTCTTCCGGAACTGCCGCCTCTGCCAGGTGCAAAGTAAGCACATTGAGGAGACCATGTGTGTAGGTAACAAACACGATTTCTAAACGTTTCCCTGTCCTTGGTCTTTTGTAATCTCGAAAAAGCTGTCATCATAAGGTCACACAGCGCGGGCCCAGCCTTATGTTAACAACTTGCAGGAGACAGAACCCCCTGGGAGGGCGTCACTGCTGTGCTTGGCATGGGAACAAAAGCACAGCAGGAGAAAGAAAGGCACAGTCTTCCCGAGACGGTGCGCGTTCTGCCAGTGATGCGGGGATGGCGATCCCCAGGTAGGAGGGCTGAGCCTGGAGGCGGAGCAGACGCAGGCGTGGGCTTCCAACGCAGCCGGTGTCAGTGCATTTATTCAAACCTAGGCCCCAGCGCTATCCAGCGCTATCCCTTCCTAGGCAGTTTTGGGGATATAATAATAAATAGGTTTCGAGTGAGAGGGTGCAGGACAGATCCCAGATGAGGAGGCAGAAAAAACACCCCTTCCTAAAATGAAGAGACGTTTAGTTGAAAGGCACATTGGGGGTCATTTTCTGATGAGAGAAAACTCGAATGCTTTTGTTTTAAAACCACCAGTGATTTGAACCTATTTATAAGCGAGTCTGCTCAATTAAATAATGGATATAATCGTTAAGAAGTTTTCCCTTGACCCGCCGGACGTGGCTCAGCGGTTCAGCATCGACGCATGATCTAGGAAATCGCTGTTCGATTCCCGGTCAGGGCACAGGCCCGGGTTGCGGGCTCGATCCCCAGTTGGGGCGTGCAGGAGGCAGCCCATCAGTGACTCTCTCATCATTGATGTTTCTATCTCTCTCTCCCTCTCCCTTCCTCTCTCTGAAATCAATAAAGACATATCTTTAAAAAAACAACTTTTCCCTTGTATCAAAACGAAATCTGGCTCCCAGAGAATAATGCTCAATGTTTTTTGTGTTGCTCATGGGGGCACGTAAGGAAAAAAAGTCTCATTTCTCTGTCGTACTATATGAGGTCAATTATGAAGTCCTGAGCTAGCCTCTCCTCTCCGCTGGGACCCGGACCCCAGCTCACCTGCCATTGCATCTCACCCTCCGAAACCTCACGCGTTCTAGTTCCCAGCCTGAATTCTAGGGGTGTCCTGACGAGCTCAGGGTGAGAGAGGATCACCTTCCTTGTTCCGGTGCCTTATACCCAGTAAAGCAGCTGGAGCAGAATCCTTTCGGGCAACCTCCACATCCTGAAGATGAATGAAGGTTGACCACACCTTTTGCATATTTTAGTATGTGAAAAAGTAAACGTTCGTCGTCGATCTTTTCGAACCTTGTAGAAAATTCAGTCCCCAAGCGGTTAACTATGTGCCGCTGTATTTTTGGACGTGTGCTCTAGATAGATTTATCCTACGCTAATTCTAGTCAGAGTCAGCCCATAATTAGATTTGATGAAGTCCTTTTGGGTTGCTAACGCTAGCATTCAGCATCTGAGCTTTCTCTCTAGTTTCACGTTACCTACCAATTTGATTTCCATGCTATCAGTGTTGGCTTGGATGGGAAAGGAAGCCGTATTCATTTAAATATCCTTATTAATGTTTAAATGCTTCCAGAAAAGAATGTTGACTGGAAAAAAAAAATCTAAGGTTGGGTTAAGAAACTTTTGGACTGGAAACAAGACATTTTTGTTGACTGTGCATAAATAAAAGGGTGACTGGGGAGAGGCACTAATGTTTTTGAATCCATGCATTTTATACCAGATTCATGCTAAGCACCATGCATAACGTTGGCTTCTGGAAGCCCTACTACCGTTTTATGGGGTAAGTATTAAGTAACGTCCTTTGTAGATGAAGATTGTGACACTCAAAGCTGCTGTTAGATATTTGGCCTGACATCATATACAGAATAAATGATGCTGCTAGACTTTGAGCCTGGGTCTGGTGGCCCCGTTTCTGTCTTTACGCACCTGAGGTCCACAGCAGACACCGCAGAGGGACTAGCGATCTACTCATACGGCCAAGTAAGAGACATTCATTCATTGAAGGTAATTGTTTCATTCTATTTTGAGACAGAGGAGGGAAGGCTCCAGAGAGCTCCGATGAGTGCGCTTTCTGGCTGGTTTTTAATGAATACCTAACAAGTTCCAGTTAGGGGAATTAGCTGGGAAGATACAAGCTTTCATTCCCCACTTAATTAAGTAAAAACGCCTCGGTCGGGGAAAGAATTTTTCCACTTGGACTTCGCTCTGGGGAGGAGGCAAAGTGAGATTGGTCTCTCAGTTCCCATCAAGATCTCAGTGGCGGCCTTATTTCCAGGACAGGACAAGTTCTCCGAGGCAGGGAACTGGGAAGTGTGGCCTGATGGGGTGAGGATGTTAGAAGACAAGCACTTCTGAGGATGCCAGGAAGAGCTCCTCCAGGGCCACGCTGAGCAGGAGACGCAGCGGTTCAGGCGGCCTCGCACGCATCAGGCACAGGGACGCTTGATGCTGTCGGCTGGCTCCACCGCACACAACATAATATGAATGAGTTCTTCTTTGGCGTATAAATACTCATCAACTTGCCGACTTCTCAGAAAATACTAGTGTGGCGAAAAGAAAATACCCGAGTCTTGATGTCAGACTGTGTACAAACATGAGACCCCTTCCCCTCTTCCTAGTTGAGTAGTCCTTGGATGCACCCCTTAACTTGGCCAGTTTCTCAATCACAGTAATGGTATATTGATAATTATGTCATAGGCTGCTGTGAGGATCAAAGGGATTTTGTACAGCAGGTCCTTGAATAGCGTGGTTTTGTTCAATGTCAGTTAGTTAGGATGTTAATGAGAAAAAAATCGATCCCTGGCCGGGGCCACTGTCGGTGCGCAGTTTGCATGCTCTGCTCCCCATGTCCGCTTCCCACCTTCGCCGATGCCTGGTATTGTCAGTCTTGAGTTTTATCTGTCTGGATCGGTGCAAAGTGGTATCTTACACCAGCTTTAACTTGTGTTTCTCTGATTATGAATGAGACAGAATTTTTTCGTGTGCTTATGTGCATCTCAGTATCTTCTTTTATGAAGTGTTTGTCCAACACTTGTTTATTTTTTGGTTAGCTGTCTTTTTATTATTGAGTACGAGGTGCTCTTTATAGATTCTGGATACAAATGTTTTGATCAGATATGCTTTGCTGAAAACAGCTGAGTGCTGCGATATAGTGAGTGGTCATGAGTAAGGATTCATGACTAGACTGTCTGGGACCCAATCCTAGATCTACCACTCACCAGTGGTCTCATCTTGACTTGTTTCTAAACTTCTCCATGACTCAGTCCCTGATGATGACGACGATGTTGATGACAATGATGACAATGACGACAACGGTGATGTCAGCAATAATAGGACACACTGCATGGAGTTATTTACGAAAACACAATGAAATAACATATTTAGTATGATGACGACAGTGCCCAGCACATAAAAGTATTCAATAAATATTTGCCATGAGTAAGAAAATGTGTGACTAGGACATAAATACCACAAGAGCATGGATTTTGTATATTTTGATCACTGTTGGATCTGCAGTGCCTAGGAGAGTGCCTGGGACATAGAGGTGCTCCATGAAAAATCTATTGAATGACTGTAACATCATTTGCATCTAGAGTGGATGAGTTGCGTGCTACTGGTAGAATGAGTCCCATAACCTAGCAATTTAATGGCTTGGCCCTTGCTGAGGCAATAGCCTACGGAACTGGACAGATGGCAGGGGTGAGGCGAGTATTTGCCCTCCTACAGGCATTTTCCGACCTACAGATCTCATGCTTCAGTTCAATGTGATTTTGCATAGAGCAACCACATAAATTTTTATATGAACCAAACACTTTTGAGAATGGAAAGGGTGCCATCGATGGCTCTGGGATAATAGGTGTAAGTTGGGACTGTCTTGGATGAACCAGGACATATGACCACCCCAGTTCAGCCCAGTATTACCCACACTACTGGCTGGGTAAGAGATTGGTGGAATCCCCCCAAAGCAGTCATCTATTTAGTGGACAGCAGCCCTGACGTGGCCTTTTGTGTATTAGATGGAGACTTTCTAAAGCAAGAGCATTGGGAAATAATTCATTAATATTAATGGCATTATATTCAATGAAGGGTTAAATGAGCTCTGGGCCTCGTCTGAGAGTCTTGCCAACATTTATGCTATTTTTCCATGAGAAAAGGGCATTTCCAACTCTGGCCAAGAGTGCCCGGGAATTATTTCAGGAACGTAAATCCAGGACAGATGGTTTGATAAATATGAGTGCATTTACGAGGACAATAGGGCAGAATATTTGAAACTGAGACTGTCCCAAAAAGGCAGAATGAAACGAGAACCATAAATAGCAGAGGCACGGGGCTATGGTCCAAGCCATCCTAATGGGGGGACGATGGCAGAAAATATCATTAGGACTAACTAAACCGCAGTCATGTCAAATGGGCCAGAAAAGGAAATATGCATGTGTTGGTGATAAGGGGTAGTTAGAGGAGAGCAGAACTTCCCAGAAAGGGAGGAGAGTTCTGGGAGTCTGTGGGAGGGTAGGCGGAGCTTGGGTGTTGGGGGAATTGGTGATGGAGGATCAGAGCACCTTGTGATGGTAGATGTTGGGCAGCAATCAGTTGCAGGGTCTGTTAGCTGCCCCAGTGCATTGGGAGCCCAGGCCTCCCACAGACCTCAGTGATCGCCCTCCATGCGGCATCCTTCCCATCGTTATCACAGCAACATTAAATTAGATTCAGTAACTGCTGGAGCCTGAAATGACTTCAATAGGGGAGACATATAAATATTCTGACACAAAATGCAAATCCATATCTACAGCAATGAAATGCTCTTTCACAACAAAACACAATTCATCTCACACAATCAATTGTGAGCTATTAATAAGAGAGACTTCTCTGTTTTATGAAGCCAAGTGGTGGAAGTCTACCAGGTCGAGGCCACTGAAAGGCCAAGGGCAGGGCGTCGGGGCCCAGGTATCACAGAGCTCTGGAAAGCGAAGTCTAAAGAGCCAAGTTCTAGCTTCACCGCACAGAGACCTGTCCTTCACCACGACTGTGCTAAGAGCCTGGGCTGGGTGTGGGGGGGATTCTCATGTAGCTCAGCGATGCATCTACCTCATGCCTGTCAACACCATTTCATGTGATTTAGTGACGTTTCCTTTTTAAATTCAGCTGACTTTCTTTTTAATAAGGGGGGTTCATGTCAGAATTTTCAATAATTTGTTTTATATAGTGTTTGCTTCCCACACTTGGCCTCTAAGCCAAAATAATTCAACTAAACTAAACAAGTGGCCTCTCCTTTGAAGTTCTGACTCAAACCACATCGATTAGACCTGAGGCCGTTTTTCACAAATCTGCCACTTTGTATATTTGAGGAAAGAGTTGTTAGCTCTTCAAAATTTTGGTCTGAATCTGTTTTAAAGACTCCAGTCTGGTCCGTCCTAATCATTTAAATCGATGTGAAACCTAAAATATTGAAAAGGCTGATTTTTCTTAATAGCCTTTTAAAAGAGTTGGCAACACAGTGGAGGCCAAACGCAGCAAGATGTTTGATTTTGAAGCTGGGCGGCAATGAGGAAAGCTGCTCCCATTACCGGAAGGGGGAACCGAGAGCAGGTCAGACTCTTACAAGCTTTCTCACCATTTCAGCAGGGGTGACCACGTCACCTCCGACATATTTCTTTGGTTCTTTAATTGTTTCCTAATTTTCCTTCTCTTTGTTGGATAAATGCAGGGGAAGCCAGTCAAACGTATTGTAGCCTTAAGATTTTTTTTTTAGAGGAAAGCTTTTATTTTATTTATATATATTTTTTTCCATTATATTTTTTATTTTTAATTAAGTAAATTTATTGGCGTGACATTGGTTAATAGGATTATATAGGTTTTAAATGCGCCTTTCCGTGATACATGATCTGTATATTGCATTGATCTGTACGTAATACACTGTAGCCTTAAGATTAAGGTGTACTTTTCTAAAAGTCATTTAGAAATTTTACGTATTTTTTCTTCTTTTTTTTCTGTTTTTAAAGATATTTTAGAGAGAGAGGAAGGGAGAAGGAGAGAGAGAGAAATATCAATGTGAGAGCAAAACACTGATCAGCTGCCTCCAGCATGCCCCTCACTGGGGATCGAGCTTCAAACTTGGGCATGTGTGTACGTGGGAATCTAAATTAGTGCAGAAATTAGTGCAGCCCTGGCTGGTGTGGCTCAGTTGGTCAGAGCATCCTGCCATGCACTGAAAGATTGCTGGTTCGACCCCCGGTCAGGGCCCATTCCCCGGCTGTGGGCTCAGACCCTAGTGGGAGGCTCCCGGGAGGTGGCCAGTCGATGCTTCGCTCTCACACTGGTGTTTCTCTCCCTCTCCCTTTCCCTTCCTCTCCCTCTGAAAATCAATAGAAAATATTTTTTAAAGAAATTAGTGTGGCGTCAACAATTAGGCATCTGTGCTGTACTTTTTCAGTTTGCTACTGGGCATCGCCTATGCAGTGATATTGCCGTGAAACATGGGAAACACTAGACTTGGACATGGGAAAATCAGCAAGAAAAGGTGGCAAAAAAAGGAAGGCTACAAGAAAAACCCAGACTATGGAACAAGAGTTGAAGTTTTACACGTCTATTTCATTCATATCCCGATGAAAGGAACATTTTTTAATATTTTTCACTCATCAGTGGGGCATTCACTTTTTAAGGGAGCTTCTCCCCGGGAAGGAGGCAGGAAATAGGTCAAAGGCAGGTAAAGAAATGTTCCGTTTAACGGCACCGTTCACGCGCTGGGCAGAAACCCCAAGGCATCGCCTTTAACAGGCTCTCCTCACCCCAGGCGCAGGGAAAAGCCCAGGGGCGTCCGAAATACTAGTCAGTCTCCAGAAAAGACCACGGAGTGAGGCCACTCCTTGAGGCCTCGGCCTGCAGTTTCTCTCAGTCCCCCCTGGCTCTGCAGTAAGGACGGGAGAGACTTGGGAGCAGTCGTCCCCAACATCTTTCAGTCTGCAAATCACTTTAAAAATCCCAGAGGAAGATAGTTGATAGTGAAATATAGGCAGTGCTTGGAGCCAGACGCTGCTCTGAGGTCTTGGCATAGGCACAGCGTGAAGTCTCTTTAAGAAATACTGCGGCACTTCACGGCTCGCCGTTGATTTAAGGAGTGCATTGCCTTCGAGTTCGTGCTCGTTTCCATCTCCTGTGTGTTTGTTTTGTGCTCGTAGTCCCTTGGCAGGATGAGAGCCAGTGTCTGGTCTGGGGACAATTTGACTTTGTGATTTTCTGGGTTCACAAAGTGGGGAACAGAAGCAGCTGGCAATGGTTCAGGCCAACATCAAATACTCCCCTGAAATTTATGACTGGTGCCATAACGCTTTTGTAAAATCCATTTTGTGGGGTTCAATCCTGAACTGAACAACTGCCGGAGACCTACAGGCACCTGAAGTAACCTCAGAAGATCCAAGAACTCGAAGATGTTGCTTGAAGAGTGCAGTTCTAGTGAGAGTGACTTTGCATCTCAACAGTATGGAGCAGGAATTGGATTTTCCACGTCCTGAAGGCAGGGCTGGCGTTATTTGGAGGTGGAGTGAACAGGTGCTTCTATACTGGGACTTGAAGGGTAAAAAAATTCTTTCCCTGTCTCGGAATCTGAAGTGTGCATTTCATCTATCTGAATATTCACAATTACAGAAAGAGAGAATCCCAGTGTTTTGTGGTTCAACTTTCAAGTTTTAGAATGGGGACACTGAGATTCAGGGAGGTCAAGTAGCTTGTCCCATCCAAAGTGTTCCCCAGAAATTTGTAAAGTTACATAAAATAAATGTAACAGGAATCTATAAAACCTGGGACCAAAAAAATAAGGAAAAAATGTCAACATACAGACTGCTATGACCTAAGTATTTTCTATGTAACCCAAAATATGTTGGAATTATTTTTAACAGCTTATGCAAAAAGGAAAACCGAGTCACAGGATTCATAGCAATTGTAAGAAAAAAATAACTTATTTTGCAAAGTACGTTAGTGGGCAATATTAGTATTCTGACCAGATAGGAATCTCTCCAGGGAAGTACTTCATGAAGAGAACTGCCTGCGATGTAATAAAGAAACTCAGTTACCAATCCTGAAAATGGGTGCAACTGCGAATTTCAGAGAACTGTTTCCTATAATCACCTTCGATGTTGATTGATGGCCATGCACCAAAGTGCGATAAAGTGAAAGTAATTCTATTGGGGACCAGGACGATGGGACCCTGCTCTCAACCAGTCTGTCTGGATTCTGGAAACACAATCAGATAGATGTGCTTAGCACAGTTGAAAATGATTTTCTCTAGAATCAATAAAATATTAACAGTAGTTGGCATGTTTGACAAGCTGTGACCTTCTCACATCCTGATGTAAGTCAAATGCTCCACCGAAAATGACTAATTTTAAAATCCATTTTCAACAGCTACATGCACTGTGTACAAAGAACAGGAATTCAACGGCTAGGGCCAAAGCTCAAGAGAAAATGAAGATGGAACATTTCCATCGGCCGAGGATCTAGAGATTAGGGATTGTGATGAAACCAGGGGAGAATTAGACATCGAGAATCAAATATATTCCCACATGTGTTCAGGGGGTTTTGCATTTACATTGAGTGCCACAGGAGTGAAGCAGATGAACATTTCCGGCAAATTTCATTGTGGAAGAGTTTGAAAGTCTCTCTTATACCGACTACCTCTGCTCACACCATGCACCCCCCCATTCTGTCCATGGTTATGCACATTTTTCTTGCTGGAAGCCAAGTTTTTTCCTTGCTGGAAGTCAAGTTGTTTTCTTGCTAGAAGTAGCCTGGTGACCAGCTCAGTGAGTGCTCCATGGCCTGGAGCAGCTGCTAGTGCATAGGGTACATACGTTTCTCTAACCCCCCACAGGTGATCCATCAAGATGTCTTATTGGTGCTGGTGGAGTCACCATCATCTCTCACTTTTACTAGGTCAGAAGTCCCTAACTGATTTTTCAACTGCCACACTTGTTCCCATCCCCAAACCCCAAGGCCATTCTCCAACCAGCAGCCAAAGTGATTTTCATAAAAGGTGTATCAAATTCTATCACTCCTTTTTGCATAATCTTCTGTTCTTTTTCCTAAGAAGGGAGGCTCCTGGGTCATGGGATGCGATCCTAGCGAGGTTCTGACGTTGATGTACACAGCCCCAAGGCTTGTAAACCACTTAGGAAAGCCATGCAGCTCATTAGAACCCAGCTTTAAATAGCTCTAGTTTGTTGACATGAAAATAGAGTATTCTTTAATTCAGTGCATGGCTTATTTCAGGTAACGCATTTGTCAACAACCTGGCATTAACCTTCGGAAAAAAAAAAATAGGACATTTGGGTAACACTTAAAATTTACATGTGTGGAGATGTCAGGGTATAATAAATGTTCATTAGCTCTAACTACAGTCTTTAACAGAGAGAACAGAAAATTTGCAAAAAAAATGATTACCCTACATTTATTTAGCACTTTCTAAAATGGATTATGTTACAGACCAATAAATTCTCAGTTAAGGATGCTATTCGTTAACCTAAAATGCGGTTGTAAGTGTAGAGCTTGCTCACTGCTGATGCGGAGGGAATCCTGAGGGGACATCCCAGGTGGTCTCTGTTAGACACTCGGCCTTCAGGAAAGGGCCTGGGGGATGGAGAAGCCTATCAGAGTGACTCCAAGAAGCCCCTGTGTCCTGACAGAACTGGGATGTCCCTGAGGTGTTGACGTGGTACCTCTGCCTCTTTTTACTGTGTCATTTTTCTCCTTTCCCTGGTGTTTGCTTGTCTTTGTAGTTTTTTAAGCTCTGGTTATCTAGGCCTCAGCTTTTCTCCCAGTAGCAGGACCCATGAGGAGGACCCGAGAGAGAGGCCACAATAGTCACTCAAAGCATTTCCGTTCCTCGGAGAGATGGAAAAGCAGGACCCGAAATCATACCGCCGGGCTGAGCAGAGGCCGCCTTTCTCTGTGTCTGCCTAGCTTGATCCTGGAGCAGTGAGTTCGTTTCACATTTTAGAAACCACAGCCCCACGGATGAACACTGTGCTTTCTCTGACCCCCTTCCCTTTTGTTTTCTAGACTTCATTAAAAATTTCTTAAGTCAGAGCCAAGGGAAAACGAATTGTGCATGGAGCCTTGGGAAGACCATCACCTCCTAGGGAGTCACTCACCGCCCAGGGGTCTTCGTTAGGGGAACGGCCCCCCGTAGACCCATGAACTGAGCACAGGCGGCTCAACCACCTTTCAAGACTCTTCCCAGTGCGATCTAGAAGGCGTCTCTCCACACTTTTATCTTAGTGCCCCCTTTCTGCCCGCTGCGTTTCAACTAAACGGGACTGTTCCCCCAGAGCTGCTGCAAAGGGTTGTGGCTCTGAGAGCCGCAGGGAAGCGGGGAGGGGAAGGGGGCGGGAAGCAGCCGGATCCTTTTGGAGCTGTTTGCTCAGTGGGGTGCCTTTTTCTAATCTGCACAAAAATGAGATAAGCCTGAGAAGGCCCTCTTAATATTCACCCCACACGAGTTCCTCTTTCCTGCACCTGTGTCTTTGTTGTGCTTGTCATCTCTAGATTCCTCACCTCTTTCTGGGCCCCCTAAGTTTCTTTTCATCTAACCCTCTGAAGCTGGGACCCTCCCTCTAGTGCGGATCGGTTTCCCCTTTTCCATGGCTCTTTGTTTGCTGACCCTCCCTCTGCAGTCTGTCTTCTCTAGGTCTCTCTGTCACATCCAGTTCTTTTGCTTTTCTTCCCAGTACCTGGCTGGTCATGGTGGAGCTTTCTCTGGGTTTCCTCCACCCCACCTCAGAGCCTGTTATTATTTCCCACGTTTTTCATATTTGTCCTTTGCTGCATTGGCCTATAGGTTCTGCCCCTCGGAGATGAACTTTAATCCCAACATTTCATGCTCTCCACGGCCTTGCCAAACCAATTCAGTTAGTGTAATAATAATAATGACAATATAACACTCAGAGGGAATTTTTTCCTTAAGGATAAATGAAATTCATATCAAGCTGCTCGCAAATAAGAGCTGCCCAGATGTGAGTTAATATTCCAGACCCTTCGAGCCCTGATGGGTGTCTGTTATAAAGCTCTCTTGATTAACCAAGTGGAATTAATTCTTACCTTCTTGGTGCCTTCATTGCACTTGGTGCATTTTGCAGAGTTTATTGTATTTATTTTTAATTTTTTCTCTCCATGAACTATGAGTTTTTTAGGGCAAAGGCCGTGTCTCAGTTGTTGCTCCATTCCCAGCACTTGGCAAAGTGGCCAACAAAGTAAATTGAACATCTGCACCCCCCCCCCCCAAAGGAAAATAAAAACCTTGAGTCAAAAGTAATGCATTGGCATGAAAGATATTTAAATCCCGAGAAATGCCTTGTTCACCTTCAAAGCCAGAACAGGTTCATAGATGGCAGAGACTAACTTCCAGTGCATTTTTTCATTGACTATAAATTCAGTGCAAACAAACAACAAAAAAACCACAATGAAGTTGCTAAGAAAAAAAGTGATTATTCTTGATTAAATAAAAATTGAGGAAATAATAGGCCCATTTTAATAAGCTTTGATCCCATTACATCTGGTGTTCAGGACTAGACCCTGCCTTTGAAAAATAATCATTTTCATGGAAATGAGATTGATGCTAAGTTGTGGAAGGTTCTTGAGCCTCATCATTTTAGAAGCATTTGGGGAATTGAAAATGAATGTCCCACAGAAGCGGTAGCTAAAGAAAGACATAATGTCTGCATCTCAGGATTCAAAGCCGTTATGTGAAGGTGTATCTGCCGTAGCTTCAAATGCCAGGATTTGCATCAAATCACAGACGTTAGAAGGGGAATTTTTCAAGCTCTTTGTCTGGACGATCTTTCAGAAAGAGCTGTTGTTTTATGAAGTGTTGAGAAACCTGTCATGGAAAACATACAGAGCTCAAATAATCCTGTGCCTGAAGCACTTCTTTTTTTAAAATTATTTTTTTTATTGATTTTTAGAGAGGAAGGGAGAGGGAGAGAAAGGCATTGATGTGAGAGAGAAATAACCATTGGCTGCCTCCTGCACGCCCCCTACTGGAGGTTGAGCAGCAACCCAGGCACGTGCCCTGACCCGGAGTGGAACTGGCAACCTTTCGGTGGACCAGGCAATGCCCAACCAACTGAGCCACACCGACCAGGGCTCGAGTATTTCTTTTTGAGTCAGACTACCTGATTTGCAAGGTAGCAGTTCCCAATCTTGCTGACATTTTGGCACAAAAGACAATGGTATTTGTGTCCCCGGTGTGATGAACTGATGAGACCACTTAAGGCCGGAGGCAACTGGCTGGAGCTCGGTCCACCTATTCCTTGTTGGTGGGGACACTATCTCCATCCTTCTCTGACCTGCCCCGTGTGCACCTTGGTGCTGAGGCACATGGGTTGAAAGAACGCGGCTCAAAAATCGTATCTAACTGTAAGACTCCACAATTCCCTGTTAGAGGAAGGGAGGATCTGAAATAGACTCCTTTCTTCAGCAAGAAACGGCTTCCCCATTTGAAACTAAGTGGTAGACCACAGAACAAATACAGACCAAGTGTTCTTATGTCACCGCCTTGCTCTGATCCTGGAACCCGGCAGGGGGCAAGGTATTCCGCATCCCGCTCATCCTGTGAACTTCTCTCCCAGATCAGGCCACTGCTTCATAAAAAGCCAATTGCTTTATTTTTAAATCAGTGTCAAGAAGCAAGGGGGAGCAAATCGGAATATCTGGGCTGCAGCGAAGACTTCAGGGCTTCTGCAGATAAAAACATGTTGAGTACAACGCCGGAATAACAAGTGATGATATTCTTCCCAGAGGGAGGCGGCTGAGCGGCAAGAGCTTGGATTTGGTTCACATGTACTCTTAATCTCAGTTCTGAATTTTTAGCTGTTTAGACCTAAGTTCTACTTCAGCTGGGAGGGTCAGGACTGTCTGTGTCACAGTCAAGGCATCAAGTGTGGGAACCAATTTGCGGCTACACACGAAGGGGAGCTGCACGCTCAATCGCGAGCGTAAACTTAATCCACCCATGACGTCTTCCTTCCTAGGGCACCCCTCATCATTTCCAAAAACTCGGCTCCTTGGATTTCAGTTCTTTTGGGAAATCTTCTCAAGTGAGGAAAGGAGGCCAAGTGTACTGTCAGCATGAGAAGACAGCGCCCCCTTCACGCCCAAAGGGTTTTCGTTCCGGAGTCTCACCATTTTAAACTATGTCAGTTTTATGGAAAGAATGCAGATGGGGAAGCCTTTCTCAACAATGTTACGGTTATTTCTTATTTTCTCTTTTCCTGGGACGGTCATTATAGTCTTGATGTCTGCTGAGTGAAGTCACTCATCAAACATCTGTTTGGAACGTGATGCGTGCCCAGCGCTGTGCGGATGTGGGGAAGGAGAGGTGACCGGCAGGGCCCTTGCCCAGAGATGATGCAGGTGAGGACAGGTGTGCCTGCCAAGGATGCCCAGAGACCATGCAGGTGAGGACAGGTGTGCCTGCCAGGGATGCCCAGGGACCATGCAGGTGAGGACAGGTGTGCCTGCCAGGGATGCCCAGGGGCCATGCAGGTGAGGACAGGTGTGCCTGCCAGGGATGCCCAGGGACCATGCAGGTGAGGACAGGTGTGCCTGCCAGGGATGCCCAGGGACCATGCAGGTGAGGACAGGTGTGCCTGCCAGGGATGCCCAGGGACCATGCAGGTGAGGACAGGTGTGCCTGCCAGGGATGCCCAGGGACCATGCAGGTGAGGACAGGTGTGCCTGCCAGGGATGCCCAGGGACCATGCAGGTGAGGACAGGTGTGCCTGCCAGGGATGCCCAGGGACCATGCAGGTGAGGACAGGTGTGCCTGCCAGGGATGCCCAGGGACCATGCAGGTGAGGACAGGTGTGCCTGCCAGGGATGCCCAGGGACCATGCAGGTGAGGACAGGTGTGCCTGCCAGGGATGCCCAGGGACCATGCAGGTGAGGACAGGTGTGCCTGCCAGGGATGCCCAGGGACCATGCAGGTGAGGACAGGTGTTCCTGCCAAGGATGCCCAGAGACGATGCCGTGGCCGCGGGGCCTCCGCCTCCGAAGGGGGCAGCCTGCACCTGCGCGTGCGCAGCTCACGGCCCTCGGAGGGGTGGGGGGGCGAGGGGGGGACGACACCTTCCTGCCCCGCGGGCTCTGGGCCGCGGGCTCGCCTGGGACGTCTGTCTGGGCCCCGGGACGAGGCCTGAGAAGTGGGGTGTCGGGGGGCGTCCACGAGGACTGGGGTGTGCCCGACCGGCGCGTCAGCCGGCCGCCGTTGGACGAGCCCGGATGAGGGCCTCCGGCGCCTGGACGCCCAGGTGCTTCTCATCCCGCGACTCCCGCGATCTCGCGAGACCCGGCGTCCTCCGCGAAGAGCGGCTGCGGCTGCGGCGCCGACCCCGGCTCCGGCCAGGCGCCAGCCTCGCTGCCCCGCGCCCGGCCTGCGCCTCCCGGGCACCGGGCCGCTTCCCGCGCGCGCCGGACGCCACCTGCGCCCTGAGGCGCCACCTGCGCCCGGGTGCCCTCGCGGGAAATGCCTCGCTCGCCCACGCCCCTGGACCAGGCCCGCGGGCGCACCGAAAAGGTAGGGCGCGGGGCTCTGACTCCGCTGCGGTGCCTGATGCGGACGGTGCCCGGCCGACCCGAGGCTGACGGTGACCGGCTGACCCGAGCCTGGCGGTGGCGGTGACCGGCTGACCCGAGCCTGGCGGTGGCGGTGACCGGCCGACCCGAGGCTGACGGTGACCAGGTGACCGGCCGACCCGAGGCTGACGGTGACCAGGTGACCGGCTGACCCGAGCCTGGCGGTGGCGGTGACCGGCTGACCCGAGCCTGGCGGTGGCGGTGACCGGCCGACCCGAGGCTGACGGTGACCAGGTGACCGGCCGACCCGAGGCTGACGGTGACCAGGTGACCGGCTGACCCGAGCCTGGCGGTGGCGGTGACCGGCTGACCCGAGCCTGGCGGTGGCGGTGACCGGCCGACCCGAGGCTGACGGTGACCAGGTGACCGGCCGACCCGAGGCTGACGGTGACCAGGTGACCGGCTGACCCGAGCCTGGCGGTGGCGGTGACCGGCTGACCCGAGCCTGGCGGTGGCGGTGCCCGGCCGACCTGAGGCTGACGGTGACCGGCCGACCCGAGGCTGACGGTGACCGGCTGACCCGAGCCTGGCGGTGGCGGTGACCGGCCGACCCGAGGCTGACGGTGACCAGGTGACCGGCCGACCCGAGGCTGACGGTGACCAGGTGACCGGCTGACCCGAGCCTGGCGGTGGCGGTGACCGGCCGACCCGAGGCTGACGGTGGCGGTGCCCGGCCGACCTGAGGCTGACGGTGACCGGCTGACCCGAGCCTGGCGGTGGCAGTGCCCGGCCGACCCGAGGCTGACGGTGGCGGTGACCGGCCGACCCGAGGCGGCGGCTCCTCGCGGGCGCCCAGCGCGCGGCCCGCGGTCACGGTGCGTCCCGAGAGGTTTGGTTGCGCGCGGCCCCGGGGCGGAGGACGCCAGGGGCGGGACGAGGGTCCAGGCCGTGGGTGAGGCCGCGGCTCCGGTGCGGCGGGGCCGGGCCCCTCCGGTGGTAAACGCGCCCCCTGCGCCCGGGGCGGCCGGGCATTTCCTCGGGCCCAGCCGCCGCCTCCGGAGCGGTGCCCTCGGCGATGGGGCCCGAGCGCGGGGCGCGTCGAAAGCGTTGGTCCCGCTGTCGCCGGGGCCGCCGGTCCCTCGCGCGTCTCGGGGTTGGGCCGCGCCTTCCTCCCGCCGGGAGCCGCCTCACGCGCCCTCGTCCTCCCGCCGCGGCCCGGCGGCTCCGCGGTCAGACGGCCTTGGGGTGCCCGGGGACCCCGAGGGGGGGAGAACTGCCTGGAGGCGCACTGGGCGCGCGGAGGCGGCGCACCTGCCGCTGCTCGGGCCTGTCGGTCGGCCTGTCGCCCGCGCCGAGGGAGCCGCCGCCGGGGCGGGGAAACGCCTGGCGCCCTTTACACGGCGCGTTTCCTGTTCTCCCCCCGGTGGACCGTAGCGTTTGAAAAGTTTGTCTGATAGATAAGGAACCCGCCAGTGGTGGAGTTAATTAAGCTCAGCTGAGTTAATTAAGCCGCGTCCCTGCTGGGAGTATCGGGTCCCTGGCCAAGGCCGTGGGCGCGGCCCGGCTCTGTGTGTGTCCATGAGTCGCGGGCTTGCGGGGCGAGAGCGTGGGGGGGCGGGGGGGCTCCCAGCCGCGTGGCCTGGAGCAAGGTCGTGACGCGTTCGGGGCCTTCTTTTCTCTTCAATAAAAAAAAGAGGAAATCAGTGGTACCTGCCTTGTAAAGTCGGGTTTGAAGTTTAAATGAGTACGTGTATGTGTTTTGTGTCATGTGTCTATCGAGCGCCTATGTGTGAATACGTGTGTGTTCATGTTATATGCGGATCCTGCAGAAACAGTTTGGTGTGTGTCAAGCCCAAGGTAAGTGTCTGCTGTTACTATTATTATTATTATTATTATTATTGCGGTTATTATTGTTGTTTTTGGTGCTGTGATGTGCGCATTTAGGGTGAAATTGTTTCTTAGAGACAGACATACAGATCCAGAGACACGGAAGAAAGGTTAGATTATGCGCAATAATGTAGGTCATCATTTGAGTGGCTGAGTGAGAGGGGCAGTGTGTTCTTTTTGGTTTTAAAAATTATTTTGAATCTATAAAAATCTGGAATTTCTAGCAGAGAGCTTTCCTTTCTGAAATGTCTTGTATTTCAGATATAATAATAATGTCTCCAAAGTATATATACGTCAGGAATCTTTCCTTGTGCTTTTTCTTTTAATATGTTAAAACCCCCTTTGGTGTTTTTGATAAATTAAGTTTATCTAGGTTTTTCTAGAAATGCTTCAGGGACTTTAGTGAGGAGGGCAGGAGAAAAGCAGTTTTCATATGTATGCGTCAAGCACAAAGCAATCTTTCTCAGAGTAATATAATAAGAGATTCGCTGCAGTCCTGATGGATTCAAGCTTCAATTCCCGTACAGTATTTCAGAAGAAAATTGTAATAAAGGGAAAGCGTGAGCATCATAGACATATGAAGCCCGGATTTGCTTTCAAAATCATGGTGTGTTGGGTCAGAACTGATAACCTTCTTAATTGTCCCAGAAATTCTAACCCTCTGTCCAGGGGGTCACTGTGGTAATCCTATCAACTCTTCTTTTGTTCATTTATTTGTCAATTTGTCAGATACCCCTCGATCTCCTTTAGGCTCCAGATACCATGTAAAGTGTTCGGATCCGTGGTTGACCAAGGGACAGCTGTCCCGACAGGCAGTTCACAGTCACAGGGAAGATACAGACATGAAATGGATCACTAAGAACAGGTGTTAGGAAATAGGGCTGGTCTTCAAATAACCGCGTTTTGTTCTCTGTTCTTTTGTTTTCATGTCGATGAATTGCCTCGGGGACTTGTTTTTATCAATTAGGCTCTGGTAAAATTGGTTACATTACCGTGGTCTTGCTTAAAGCCCCAGAATCTATTGACGACTTTAAGTGAGGACTTAGGGTACAAAAGTAAGACCTGTTGGGAGTAAGAATGTTTTCCTGGAGGAAATGACACTTAGTGGAATCTCTGAGGGTGTGTAGGGTTAACCAAGTGGACTGGGGAGAGGACGGAATTATGGTTTAGTTAAGGGGAGGCAGCATGATTGAAGTCACGCAGATGAGATGAGGCCTGGTACAGGTAGGAAACGTAGCCTTTGGGTGTTGCTGAGACATAAAAGGCAAGGCCTGGCTGCCTTCCCGGGCGAGGAGGGGAGGGCCTTGGTTAGACCAGTGTGGGGAAGACAGAGGCAACAAACATGGGTATGCTCTTGGACTATTTACTATTACAGTGAAGACGACTTGCTCAGCTAGGTACGAGATCCAGAAGGATAAAAAAATAATAAAAATAAAATTAAGAAACAGCCACACCAATGTATTTTTAATACAATTTTCTTTAGCAAAAGTAATGAGCCACATACAAGTGGCAGAGACCTGAAGTTCTTGGTGTATAGCATATACTGCCGTTAAAAATCTGTAAGGAATGCATGTGCAAATAGCTTATCTGTCCTGCACCTGAAAACTCAGGCCCTGGAGAAAGCGTCTCTGCTTGGCCGGAGTCTGCTCTCTCACTGCCAGCAGCTGCACCGCATCCGCTGATTAAGGTCATAACTTTCTTAACGAGCCCCCAAGTCCATGATAGAAAGCAGCAAAGAAATAATGGGAGCCTTCTCATCTCTTAGCCTATCATGTCCTCTAAGCTAAGTGACATGTAGGGTGACTGTACATTAACCATAGTAACTATTAACTATATCTCTAACCTAGAAAGACTCCTTATTAGGACAGTAACCTTCCTCATAGAACCAGACTCTTCCTCTTTTTTCTTTCGTTGGTTTTTTTTTTTTTTTAGCAAATATTTCTATACGAAAAAAGGAAAGCAATGTCCTTTATAGGTTTGATTCATCTTGCAAACAGATGTCAACTGACTTGTGAAATTTCCAAAATGAAATCCTGGTTTAGGCATCATCGGGGAGGTGTTTTGATACGACCTCATCCAACGCATAGGCAAGCTCACCCATTCCTGTGTGTGACCCAGAAAGGAGTAAGGTGTGTCCTCCGTGTCCTTAAATCAAACCCAGTGCACAGTCCAGTTGACCCGTTTCTCTTCTAGAAGGATGTACAGCTCCCTTCTCCTCCTTCCTGGTTTTCTAGATACTGAGATCAGTATGATCTTCAGCCTTCTGTACACAAGGTGGGAGACTGGGTCTTCAGGGCAAGGATATTTTGTCAGAACTTTATTTCTGTCTATTTACTTTGGTTTTCTTTCGTAAGGTATTAGATGCACTTTAATAAAGGTGGTACATGAGAAAGGGAGCAATACACCATTTTCTATCGCACATATTCTATAAAATTTCAGTATCTTCTCATTCCCAATAGGGGGCAAGTCCCTTTAGAGAATACAGGTTGGGCTTGTAAACTGAAAGATCCCTGGAAATAAGTTTGGGAGTTTAACTTAGTTATGAATTTTCTAAACTGGAATCAATTTCAATCTTCTTCTTAGCAACAGCAACCGAAACAAACATGTATTTGAAGTCTTACTTGCCTGCCATATTTTAGACAGGCTTGATCCAAGTGGTCAAATTCCTGCACACAAGAAAATAGGGTTTGTAATTGAATAGGGAAAAAAACACACAACAAAAAGAGCAAAACAGACATTTTCAGCCAGATGCTGCTTGAAAATTCAGGAGACTGTCTCCGGAATACTTTCAGGTGCTGCCAAAAGAAAGTACCTGCAGCTAATATAGCTACAAAGGAGAAACAGTTATTCTTAAATGTCATCTATTTGTTGGACCTGAACTGGGTGAGGATTCAGATTCAGTTCATTCAATTACTGTTCCCAGCAGCATTCTTTCCAGCATATTGCAGTTTCAGCTGCTAAACAAACAAACAAACAACAAAAAAACTGAAATAAGATTGTGCTCTATGCAAGCAGGACCTCAAAGAAAGAAGGAGGGTTACTGGCTTTAAAACCTGCCGCTAGTCCATTTTATACCTTGTGTCGTCTGAATGAATTGAAACAAAATGCGTTTTCTCGTAACCTCAGAAAACAAGGCTTAGAGAGAGAGCCATGAAATGGACATTAAACCTAAAACATAAATCTAAGATTTTGTCTTGTGTGTATTTGAAAATATAACATCCTAGTTTTGTGATAAATTTATATGTCCTGTTTCATGCAATGGAGGAAAATATGCAGAAATTAAAGTTTGGTAGAGTTAGGCAGACATCTTTTTCATCACCATGATGCCCTTTATTTTCTCTTTAAAAATATTTGTAAAATGACTCATTCATCAAACTACTTTACTGTGCTTAAATAGTTTGCTGTGTTACTGGAAAATAATCTCCTAAAGGGACCTTGTTTATTAATTTCTGTAGTGAGCCTTGTCTAGTGTGGTCCTAACGATGTAGTATCTTCTCAGTAAATTTGCATTGAACTGCAAAAATTTGAAAGCTATCTGACTTTAGATGTCTAGTGATATGTTAAATTTAAAATGATAGCACCATAGTAAAATGTTCTTGAATGTTATCTGCAAATTTAAAAAAATTACCTATTATGAAATTATCGACTTCATTAAAGACACAGACAAATAATTATTTGGCGCATTTCACCCTTATGTACTGAAATATTTTTTTTGAGAGAATTCCTTACCTGCAACTCCAGAATTATAATTAGAGTGTTCGGGTGACTCTCACTCTCACTGACAGTGCAGTGTTACTGCTGATGGATTGCGTCACACTGAAGTCAATGTGCTCGCTGGTCCCTTATTTTCAAGACTGTGCCAACATATGCAGAGAGTGTATTTTGAAAGAAGCTGGACCACTCACTGTGGATGAGAAAATACCTCCTATGAGTCACTCACTTCCTGTTGTAGTTTCTTGTAGTGAGTTTTGGAATTTCATCATTTTAATGACTCAGTTTGTAGAAGGGTATTTCCTCAGAGAGTCATTAATAATATATAAGATTCTATCACTTTTGACAAGTGAGTTTAAAAAAACAAAAGTAAGTAAAATGTGCTATTATTGATAGATACTTTTCTGCTTGGTGGTTTTAATTGGGGTGCAGTTTTCTAACTGAGTAATACAGGATTCCTTAGTGCCTAAAGAATGTAGATTTGTGCCTTGTTTTTGTTTGTCTTACTGTATATCTTCTGATAAATTGCAGGTAGAATTACGTCCATTCAAACAAAACAAGGTTTAGTAAAAGCCCTTATAAAATCTCAGGTAGACCATGGAATGAATATTAATCTTTCTTCCTCAACAACCATTTTATCAAGGTGTTTCTCTGGGTGGGGGACTAGGTAGAAAAGATGGATAGATGACTGGTAATATTTTCCCATCGGGAAAGGTGCCTGCGGACTTTCTGAGAGTGCCCACAACCAGCCCCAGTGGGACCCATTGCTCTTTGAGGTGCTGCTGCTTTGCCTTGGGGCTCCCAGTTAACCATCCATCATTGATAATTTTGACTTGTAATTTCCTAGTATTCCACAGTGTATCACATTAACTCAATTTAACAGAGTAGAAGAAAACAGGTTTTATTTATCTGGAAGAGTTCGTGAGACTCCCCAGTCAACCACTCCAGGCACACCTCGTTTTTATGGCTCTTTGCTTTATGGTACTTCACAAATGTTCCATTTCTTATACAAATGGAAGGCAAAAGCCTCCACCAGCAAAATGATTATATTACAATGAGTGTCTTTTTAAAAAATATATATTTTTATTGATTTCAGAGAGAAGAAGGGAGAGGGAGAGAGAGAGACATCAATGATGAGAGAGTCACCAGCCCGCAACCCGGGCATGTGCCCTGACCGGAAATGGAACAATGATCTCCTGGATCCTAGGTCGATGCTCAGCCGCTGAACCACACCGGCCAGGCTACAGTGACCATCTTTATTACTCGCTTTGTTCCTGGGGACGGGAGCAGTGGTGTCTCTGAGGTGTGCCCGCACAGTGCCCAGAGTGAGCCAGCTGTAGGAGTCTGGGGGTTGCCTCAACTCTTTGACATCTTTGACATAGAATTTGAGGTAATATATTCCATAACAGTTTAAAGTCTTGATTAATTTTTCTGCTTTCTAGGGACACCTAACGCACTCATAAACTGGACATTAATAGTGATTCTACATCTGTGATTTTACAAGACAAATACGATTACAGATATTTGATTCCTACAAACATTTCCTAAATAATGATGTTCCAAAGTAATGTTAAAGAAAATTCGGAGGTCAAATAATCTTGTTGGTTATTTGAATATTTTATCAAACATCCGAGAGCTTTATTATGCTCGTAAACATTGTGATTCTCCAACCCTTATTTGACTGTAGATCTTTATTTTTTTTAAAACCTCATTTAGCTTTTACCTAAGGCTATTCACTCACTCTGGAAGTTCATCTATAAACACTCATTTCTACTTTTGATGTGAGAGCAGAGTGGCTGTCCACATAGCCCATTGTCCTCACTGCAGGTTCCCGAGGCATTGCAAATGAGGGGTTCATGACCCCCCCACATGTTGACAGATACGTGGTTTGAGCCTCTGTGGCTTGAGCCCTGCCGACCACAGGCTAGCAGTGGGTCCTCCATGTTCAGGTGCTGCCTTGTACCAAATGGTATGGTGCAGAATATTGTACAAACAAAGCCGCCTCTGTGACTCTCACAGCATTGGCTTTGTTCTTTCCACAAGGCCAGACATCTGACTTGAGATTTGCAAGAGCTCCTTCTTGTGCTGGATGTAACTGCTCTTTCAGTTATACAAAGAGGTAGGAAACCTCGCCGAGGGTCAGGGGCGCCTGTGCTGAGTTATGCAGCCCGCCAGAGGTCACCTGAGTTGGTGAAACAGGAACAGAGGCCTTTGACTTAAACAATGGAAACGGTTCTAAGGTCCCCAGAGAACGGACCCGCTCTGCCGCAGAGTTGTTTTAAAATAAAAAGCATATTTTCTGGTCAAAATGATCTTTCCTGCCAGTGAGTGCCTTCAACTTTTAAATGAGCTGTGACCCCGAACCTCACAGAACAAATGAATGTGTAATACTCTTGACTCTGGCTCGGAGTTCACCTTCCCAGAAACTGCTGGAAAAGCACATTTGCTGTGTTTGCAGGGAGGATGGGCTGACTCCTCGCGGTTGCAGGAGTAGCTCCCTCTTCTGCCCCCCGTAGTGCCTGCCTCGGGCCCTCGAGCATCCTCTTAAAATCTATCCCTCGGAATGGCAGCCTTTTAGCCACGTTATATGGCAGGGAATGAGGCTCCTTGGGAGCTGAAGGCCTGAGCAATGTTTCAAATGTCACATTGCATAAACCAGCAGCTTTTCAGTCTATCACGAGCTGGGCCTGAGGGAGGGGCTGCAGGGCCCACTGTGAGCAGAAGACTGGACCACTGTCTCCTTGTCCCATTTCAGCAGCTGCCTCCTAGTCACATAACCATGCTAATGAGGGCTCATTCGCTTGATTAGAATGAAGCCTATTTAAGGGGTTTCACGTGCATTGTTAGTTACATCAGCTGGGCTGCCAGGTGAAGTGAAGGTGAGTGGTGCAGGAGGCACAGAGAACCAAGGAAGTTGGGAACTTGATGTCAGAAAAGGCCCAGCAGAAAAAGCAGCTGTGCTTCCCAGTAACCTCCCCCTCATCTCTTCTGCACTTTTTGCTCTATTTTTTATAATATTACCAGCGTTCACTAAAACCTTTCTTTTGTTTGTTAGTACTACTCAGATATTTTAAATAGGTTTTTAAAATTGACGAGAGAGCAGAAGGGAGAGGGAGAGAGAAAAACATGGATTGGCTGCCTCCTGCTTGCCCCCTATTGGGGATCTGGGAATCAAACCAGTGACCTCTTGGTGCCTGGGAAGACGCTCAGTCCACTGAGCCACACGGGCTGGGCACTGCTCAGATATTTTAAATATACTTAGACAAGATGAATGTAAGACCTGGGTAAGACAACCCCAATCCATAAAGCATGTCTTCTAACCTATTTGTCACATAACTAGGCTGGCCCGAGCCTCTCCCATGCACTTGACAATCAGCAGAAACTCACGGTAGATGTGCCAGCATAGTGCTTGGTACTTGCCTGTTATGGTAGGCAGACTCTAAGTGGGTCTCCAGGAATCCCCACCTCCTGGTGTTCATGGCCTGTGTAAACCCCTTTCTGTGGTAACTGGCTCCTGACCAACTCTGTACCTCAGTGTTGAGGGGGTACCATTTCTGTTAGTAGATTTCAGAAGATTCTCACTTTGTCTTGGCATCAGACTCTCTGTCACCTTTGATGGATAAACAGCATGGAGAGCTGCCCTAGGGCGAGGGATGGAGGTTGGTTTCTGGCCATCAGCCAACAAGGGACCAAGGCTGTCAGTCCAGAAACCCCACATGGAAGGGACTTTTGCCACAACCACATGATCTTAGAAGCTCATGCTTTCCAGGCAGATTTTCGGCTGAGATAGCAGCCATGTGACGGAGAGAGCCTGACCCAGAGACTCTGTGCTGGGTTCTTGACCCCCAGAAGCTAGACTATAACAGATGTGTGTGGTTGTAATCCTCTAAGTTTGTGCTAATTTTTTTTCCACAGAAGGATGTGACGAATATACCTCTGATTTATTCATTCAACCATCTGTTCGTTGCACAGTGTGGATGAAGTATTTGTTATGTGCCAGGAATCATGCTGGCAGTGATGATATAACGGTGAACTGAGCAGACATCGCTATTGTTGAGCGAGGAAGGCCTATCGCTAAAGCGTGTTAGAAGTTACTGAACAGGGATCGTGGGACGCAGTGGGTCTTCATGGGAGGGAAACCTGACCAGTCATATTGGCCCTGGGAGGGCTTATCTAAGAAAGTGACCTTTCCTTTGAGGTCTGAAGAATACGAAACGAAATTTCTTAGACGAGAGGTGAGGGGAGATCTCCAGGGGAGGGAAGATATACTTGGTGACCTCGGGATGAGACAGTTTGAGGAAAGGGTAGAAATTCTCTATGGATCTAAAAGGGAGAAGCCTATTTAAATAGGTTGAGTCAGATCATGGAGGTCTGGTGAGCAATTTTCAAAGTCAGGACTTTATTCTGAGATGGGGCGTCACTGACACTGTTAGCAGACATAGAACGTGACCACCCTTTGTCCTTGGAAAGAACATATTGCTGGCACTGTGAAGAATGGTTTGGGTAAGAGCAAGGCTGAGGAAGCAGAGCTGTGAGGATTTCATGGGATTAAAGTTTTGCTGTAGGAAATGAGCCTTATGCAGATGTAGGAGAACCAGGCATGGAAAGATCTGGAAAGGGAGCTTCTCATGGAAATCTGAGAAGCCTAGCAACCCAGAGCAAACCCGTAGGCATTGCTCATGGGCAGGTCTATGGACACTGGTGGCCCCTGTGTGGCCTCTTTCCCCGGGGCCATAGATGAGAAGTTGTTGGGTCTGGAGCTGGGAAGATGAGCTGGACATTTTACTCTGTCTTGTGTTTTCTTTTGTCCATGGCACTCATCACTAGCTAACCTACCATGCAATTGCTTTCTTTATGCTTATTGTCTTTCTTCCAGTTAGAGAGGAGAGCTCCTTGAGCATAGGGATGTTTGATTGACTGTTTTGTTTATCCGTATCTTCTAAGGGGTCTAAATATAGCCTAAAACAGTGCCTGGATCATGGAAGAAAAATAACAAATAGTAAAATTATGTAATTTAAATTTCAAAGTGCACGTCGGAGTTTTGTAGGGGATAGTTCTCCAAATTCATGAACCACCTCTACTTTGCTTGTGTTAACACGATAAAGAATTATCTTAAACACAGAGACACATGTCTAAATGTTCATATACCAGAGTCGAAAGCATTTTGTTTTACTTCTTTCTTTACCCATCTTACTGTACAGTTGAGAATCAACTTAAATTGTCAAAAGGAATTTTTTTGACTTCAGATATTCAGGCAATGATGGTCGCATGTGTTAAAACCAGAGGAAGTTCTAGCCCTGCATTAACAGCCACAGGAGAATGTTGATCATCTCTCTCTCTGATGTTCATCTTCAGGTCATCACTGAGGAGCTTGTTTTGGGTGACACACTTTCCCAACCATGAAGCTGCTCCCCGTGGTTCTACATTTCCATGCTATTAGATGCCTCAGCAGGTGTAGTTTCCCTAAGCTGTAATTCTTGAGAAGTTTTTATGCTCGTTCTTCATATTGGGACTTAGATTGGAAGGTCAAGGATTCTGTTTCCATGAGAGAGGATGTCTTGTTAAGACAGAACCAATTTCTGAGATGAAACTCCTTCGAAGTTTCCCCACCAGCTTGCCATTGCATCTCTCGTGATGGCTGCTCAACAATCTCTCTGCTTGGGTGTCTTGTACATGTTCACATTGCAAGGACATGCCTGGTTTCGATTCGTAGATTCGAGTGCAGTGGGCTATTCCCCGGCCTCTGGGGAGCCCCTGAGAAAGGCCTTCGGAACAGGGGCTTGTTTTCATGGTAGACACTGCTGAACTCAGCACCCAGTGCAGCGACTAGCTCAGAGGAGACAGCAGAATACTTTTCGGTGAGTGACCGAATGCATGAAGCAAGCACCTTTCCAACCTTTCCCCCCAGTTTCTGGAATAGCCTCAACTCCAGGACTCCAGAAGCACGTTAAAGAATGGAAGAGTCAGAAGAAGTGATAAGAGGAAAGCGTCCAGTGGGCTGGACGTTCAGTGATACAAATTCGGGCACTGACTCTGCAATTTAATGTCCATGCCTGCAGTTGCACAAGACCTGCCTCAGTGTCACCTTTAATGTGGAAATAACAGGAATAAGAATAGTGGCCACAGCAAGGTTCACCCATTTGAAGGGCTTGCTGTGTGTGCCAGGCACCTTCTCAGTTCACCTTCAGAGTTCCTGTGAGATACAGCAGCATGGAGGGACCTGGAGAGGGTTATGCAGAGCGAAACGAGCCAGTCAGAGAAAGACAAGTATCACAAGATCTCACTTACATGTGAGATCTAATGAACAAAATAAACTGATGACCAAAATAGGTCCAGAGATGTGGGTGCATGGAACAGACCTACAGATCTCAGAGGGAAGGGGGGCGGGGCAGGAAGGGATGAACCAAAGACATTATAAGCGTATGTGCATTGCCCATGGACACAGACAATAGACAGGTGAAAACCTGGGGTGGGGTGGGGCTGGGGGGGGGGGAGGACATCTAGACTACTGTCAACAACAAATTTTTAAAAATTAAGAAAAAATAAAATAAAAACTGTAGCCTTTTTGTGTTCAGCAGTCTTTTAAGCAGGTTACATATGTTATTTCACAGTCTTACTTAGCAGCATTAGCAGGATCAGATGAAATATTCATGAGAAACTGTATAATGTCTGTCAGAATACAGGTGTCAGATAAAGAGTTCTGTAAAATCTAATTAAAAAGTACACTATGATACAACATGGAGATTGGTTATGCCAATTGATGGCCAGAATTGTACTGTCTGCTGCTTTTGATTTAAGTTTACAGAATTTGTTCTGAATTCTCTAAAGTTTCTTGGCCACGCCCGGCCGGGCATGGCTCAGTGGTGGAGCGTCAACCTAGGATCCAGGTGATCTGGGTTCATGTCTGGATTGTGGGCTCGATCAATGACTCTCTCATCATTGATGTTTCTGTCTCTCTCTCTCCCTCTCCTTTCCTCTCTCTAAAATCAATAAAGATATATTAAAAATAAAATAAAGTTTCTTGGCCGGGACTGTCTTTCTCTCATGCCCTCTTTTACAATAACCCACAGCTACTCGATCTCCTCTGCTGCTTCAGAATGCCACTGTTTTAAGTTAATTTTCTCTTGGACCTTGCAAATATTGAGAATTAGAATTTTACACTTAGATGTGACTTGAAATTTGATTAGTTTTTTGCACCTAGATTCCATATAAAAGCTAAAATTTCCCTTTTCTCTCTCTTCTGCGGCAGTGTTTTCCCTCCTCACCTACAGTTTTACTAAGACCTCTGAGGCTTCCAACTTTATGTAAGGATCTCATTTTGAACAGTCCACCTTTTGCAAGACCCAGAGTGTTTTTATTTCTACCGTAAATGGCCTGAAAACCAAAGACTGTTTTGCTGATGCCATCTTTAGCCATTTTGCTTTAGAGTAACGTATGTTCTTGTTTCTAGTTCCTCCTTTATTTTGCCCCTGGATTTTCTCCTATTTTCTTAAGAATTCAGCTACGTTTTTAAAATGACATTTGTTCTACTTCACAGGTTATTTCTAAATTTTTTGTGTGGAGAATTTTTAAAGGAGTCTGTTTTATCGTGTATCTAAAGTAGAGGATTTCCTATTTTCTTTAGTACAGTCTGTTTTATTAGGTAGCTTCTTCAGTTTTGTACCTTATCTTTGTTTTTGATCAGTAAAATAGAGTTGGTAAAATTATTTAGTCCTTATGATGTTTTCAGGGTCAAATGGTATAATCTAAGTAAAGTGCTTGGAATCGTCCCAGGTAGATCCTAAGTTGTGAGTAATTAGGTATGACCACTGTCTCTACTGTTACTGACCCTTAGAGATTGATTTCCAGGTATCCATTTATTACACTGACAATAATAGTTGATCATCAGTTGATAAATACTGATGATCATTACTGATAGCTTTTCTGTGCGATACTTTTCATGAGCTCTTCAATCAAGGCTGCCAGCTTTTCCTTGATAGTGTTGTGTGTGTGTGTTTTTTTTATTAGAGTTTGAAGTAATCCAAAACGTTATTTATTCCGAAGTCCAACTCATTTATAATAACATCAAACAGATTGCCATCCAGTTTTTTTCGTGACACATCCGGGGATGTGGAACTCAAGAAACATGTGTGGTCTGTAGTCACCTCTTTCCTGTGATCTGCCTTTGCCTTTCCTCCTGGTCTGGCTGATGTACCTGATGGGAGTGATACACACACTGATGGGATGAGCCGCAGGTGAGGAAGAGGGTGCATTTTTTAGTATCGGCCACTGGAGCGTGAGCCGTGGCTTGGTGGCTGGGAGAAGGGAGAAGAGCGCTTGGTGGACAAAATGCGGTGAGCTGGTTTGAGCCACTTGGTTTCTCTCATTTGTCTTCCCAGCAGCAGCTTGGAATAGTTCCTAGATCTGGCGAGACTGTGCCTCTGCAGCTCTTGGGCTTATAAAAGGTCCAAGAGTGTTCCTGTGGATTCATTTATGGCTCTTTTGTTTTTTTTAAGTCAGTGCTGTGGAGACTAGGGTTAAATATCCTCTGGGCTTATGCTTATATAGACACGGTGTGTTTCATTGACTCACCCATCCCCGGCTGGCCCTGTGAACAGGTGTAGTGTTACGCCCGACACATTTAGGCCCATTACAAAACCTGAGTTTTTTGCTCCTTGTTGTGTTTCCCTTACAGTGACATTTTCACTGCCTTGTTTGAGAGAACTGGAAGGAGGAATACAGATTCTGTTTCATTTCCATGTGTCTGGCGTAGTTGGAAAAAACCTCATAAGATAATCAGGGAGATTGTCTCTGTGAACAATGATGAGAAAAGCTATTCAAGCTAAATGCCTCTAAAGTGATGCTTCGAGAATGATGGTACTTGTCAGATACATTTCTGCTGAGAGTTGCTATAAGGGAAGAGAGGAGGCCTGCCAGCACCTTAGAAGCCCCAAAGAGGTAGGGGTGCGGAACTTCAGTCCTCTCTCCCCTCCAGAGGGTGGATGGAAAGTCCATAAGGAGCCTCACCTTCCCTGGTTGCCTTTGAAATGGGTATTTTCATCTGAACCCTGATGCTCACTCTCACTGCCCGCCCTGCCTTTGGACAGCACCTGAGATGAGGTGGTCCCTTTCCTCCATTTTCAGCTCATGGAGAGAACCTAAGTTTTTCATATCAGCCCTTCAGACCTATTTCCTGGTATGATTTTCCCTAGTTTTTTAAGGACCAGCAGCACTATTGGGTGGTGTTGAAAAGTATGTATATTTTTTGACAAGTTGCAACCATTTTCTTCTTGAAAAGTCACATTTGTGTTGTGACCTTTTTGAGGTCATGGGCTGTGCCGGTTTTTGTAACTTTAGAGTTCAGCCTAATAATCAATACATATCATCGTGTATTCATTGTGAGGGAAGCTTTACTGAAAAGACGTAGCTCTCATGACCTGTGATTATAAAAACATTGCCTAGACAAGCATGAGTACTGCTTCCTTCCTTCTCAGATGAGCTCTAGTCGGCAGCTCACTGACAAGATTCAGATTCACATCAGATGCCAGAATCCCAGGTGCTTTCTGAGATGAGCATTTCTCAAATCCCAGTATAGATGTGCTTTTGAAATGCAAAGGTGCAGGTGCATCAAGGGAAAGATGAGTCCTGGGGAGGGACCTCTGTATGAGAGACTTGTCTCCTCCCACCCAAGGCCGCGGTCCTCCCTTCGCCTAGAGGATTCTGTTCTGTTGGTCAGAGACCCGAAGCCCTGCTTACAGTCCTGGCTCCTCTGGGCACTGGCTGTACTCTGTGTAGAATTTTCTTTTGAGGCTCAGTTTTATCATTCGCATGTGAGGATGAGAAGGTCCGCTGTGGTTATACCATGTAGATATGGTGAAGCCGATTCTGACAGCTGAGTAGTATAAACAATGGGTGATTCCCCTCATAAGGTGAAACGGCTGAAAATCATAAATAACTGTGCCCGGAGTTTCCCTGTTAACCTGTTTAAGGTCTGTCTGGAGGCAAGACTCCCACTTGGTTTGTTGCTGTGCTGTGTGACTAGCACACAGTGGGGGCACAATGACAGGTTGGTAACTGTGAACACGTGCAGTTTCTCCGTGAATCACTGAGAGCACTGGAATTCTACCTGGGATGATGCAGGCCTTCCTACATGGATGAATGAAGACTCCCTCGTTCATGTCTCCTAAATAGGCTGGCTGTGTTTCTGTTTTTTTATTATGTCACCCATGATACCTCATATATTTGTTGATTTGTATTATTTAATTCTAAAGAAAACAGTTTGAGCTGGTTGTTGTTATGATGTTTGCAAATGAGGAGACCAGGTATGGCAGGGACCTCCCTGTCCTTTTCCTCCTTCCATCAGAATAGAATTCATGAGCCCAGGGCTGGGCTCCACCTCTGACCCTTCCACAGTGTGGCTGGTGGCTCCTTCTCTCCAGGGTCTCTTGTAAGAGAAGCCTTGTGGCTGGAACTCTGCAGAGAATGGGCGTGCCTCTTGCATCCCGGCAAACAGAAAATAACCTTCCAAATGTCTGAGCCATTGCCCTTCGTGGTCCAGCTTTTCAGCAGTTTACTGTATAACCAAAGGAGACGCAGAAGTGTGAGTTACTCCCCAAGGCCACAAGGTGGCAACCAGTCTCGAGGCCACTTGGCTCCAAGACCATCCATCTCCAAGGCCCTGTCTGCCTTGGGCATAATTTGGAAATGTCTCTTTAATTGTGCACCTGTTTAACTCGGGTCACCTGTCCTACTTGTTGCATGGATTTTTCTCCCTGTTGTCCTTTTCAGGTGTTAGCTTGTTTCAATTATTCATTCAGTCATTCCTTCCACTGACTTTTCATGAATGGCTATAAACGTTCGGAGGTGCCACAGAGACTAGTTAAATGAAGCCCCTGCTCCCCAGGAGGGCACAGCCCGCTGGTGGCCAGGAGGCGAGGTAAGGGCTGTTAAATGGATAAGAGAACACAGTTTAAAATGTGTCGCATGTAGCAGGAACGTGAACTCGGGGTTTAAATGCTACAAGGAGGAAGTGCCTGTCACACTCCTGATAATACCAGCTGATGATTAATTAGCCCGTATCTTGCCTGATTTACTCCCGCCTTGCCATTCCGTGAGGTCGGAGCACTCTGACATCTCCGTCTGGAGCAGAGCTGACCTCAGCTCGACAGAGGAGCCTCTGATGAGGCCCTAGCCTTCTGTCTCCTGTAACAGCCTCCTGCACGGAGCTGTGCAGTCTCCTAATGAGAACCAAACGGTGTCACCAGGCAGGTAGCTTGGTTTCATTGTCGCCCATTTTTTCAGCTTCGCACTGCTAATTCTTCCAGTTTGCCAAGGAGAATCACTGCCAACTGGTCAGACAACTGGGCCAATGAAGCTGGTTGCTCAGAAACGATTTGTTTAAACCACAAGTTGGTTCAAAAAAGACTTCAGGGGAAATAACAGTTCCAAGGGACATGTGTGGACATGGACAGTTTTAAAAATAGCTCTGAATTCTTGGGTTCATCTGCCCTGAAAATTCACAAGATAAAACACCTTCAGGGGTTGATGAGTTACCTTATTGTTTAAAGGCCGCCATCTTTTCTCCGATTCCACCGGTCTTCCGTGCCATCGACTATTAGGCCCACACACCTTCACAGGATACTTTCCATTTCATGATGGCATCAGCATTATCCAGAGAGCATTAGTTCAGGCAAGCCATGTTGCAACACACTTGTTTTCTTTTATCGACATAAGATTTAAAATTATTTTTATATCATTAAAAAAATAGAAGCAAGCGTTTTGTATCAGTTGCCTGTGGTACAGTTCCCAGGTTCCCGTTGTTGTCACAGGAGAGCATGTCAGTTTTGAACCCAGAGACTTCTTTGCATGTCCTACTTGAAGGTAACTCCAGGTACAAATACAGACATGCTTTTTGATGCTTCAGGCTGCAGTGAGGCTGTAGAGCCTTCTGAGGATAATGGCTCATGGACCAGCTCTTACTTCATGGTCTGACCTGATAGCAGACCATGGACTAAACCGCATATGCAGACACACTGTTAAAATTATTTTCTCTAGAAAGAGACATTTTAGAGTAAGGTCTTCAATACCACCGTAGACTCATTTGTGACTAACTTTTTGAGACTCAACAAATTATTATTATTTTTGGAGCAGAATAAACCAAAGGGCATGGGTCACTTACCTTGTATTACTTAAATACAATACCTTCGTCTTATCTACCTGTTTACGCAGAGGTTCTCTGTGTCCTATATGTCTGTATAGAGTTAGAGATGACTTAGAGAAAACAGAATTTAATGGTGTTAAACGACAATTTCATTAAGAAGCTTGAAGTCAGACCAAGAGATCTGATGGGAATCCTTTCCGAGAGATATATTTAATTGGGACTTGAACATGTTTTAAAAGCTAAGATGAATAATTCTCCTAGGAAAAATGCGTCTAATAAATAAAATTGCTAATTGAACTGTAATGCTGACCTTTAAAATAACACACATGATTAAATGCCCATCGTCAGATGAGCCTTCCCGTCTAGATGTGAGGCTTTTAAGTGTTTCTTTCCTCTCTGCTTATTGACTTTGGTTAATGTAGTCTGAGGATTTACACTTGATGTAGTCAGGAAAGTAGAAAATAATTAACCACTACTTAGGTTATTGTCAAGAATGATGAAGTAAGAGATCCTCAGGTCTGCATGGACTGCTGGCCTCACAGCATTTTAAATCTGTGGGGTCTCCTCAGTAATACCTGCAGTGCAGCAACTTCGAGAATGAGTCTTTTGTCCACTTTGTGGAAGGGACACATGATGTCTTGAACATTTAACCTACTAGGAATAAATTTCAATAAAAGTAGGATTTGATTGACAGGTGCCAGCTAAGCACTCGAGAGATACCAGTGACTGAACCTGAAGTTGTGAATGGTTGGTAGGATGCTATAAGTTTGGGAAACCAGCTTTTGGAGAAAGAGGGTCTCATTACTCCCTTGTGGGAATCGAGCTGACAAATGATGTTTGTAAGGATGTGCTGTATACCAGGGAGGTGCATGGAGCAGATAGAATTTTCATAAGAACCCCACGAAGTGGCAATAATCAGTTTTTAAATATGATAGCTGTAGAAGCCTTGGCTTGCCGGGCGAGGTTAAAGAACTTCCCCCAAAGTCACAGTGCTGGGAATCAAATACAGGTCTGTGTAGCTCCAGATGAACACTCACTTCAAGGTTGTTTGGCATATTTCACTTAGCATAATAATCTCCACGTCCAGGGGGTAGAGGGGCTGGATGAAAGAAGGTGAAGGGATTAGCCAAGAAACATATATGCATAACCCATGGACACAGCAGTGTGGTGATGGCCAGAGGGAAGGGGGGTGGGGTAGGGTAGGTGGAGGTGGGCAAAAGGGGGGAAATGGGGACGGAAAGAGACTTTACTTGGAGTGATGGGCGCATGATGCTGTGTGCAGATGATGTTTTGTTGAGTTGTATGCTTGAAACCTGGATGGTTTTGCAAACCACTGTCACCCCAATAAATTCAGTTAAAAAATTGTTTGGCAAACTGGGCAGTAAATTTTAATGGATGAAGAACAGAGTTGTCACTTGAACAAGAAACATGGGAACTAAACAAATACTCTGAGATACTTTGAGGCTCAAATAGAGTGAGGGCTAGTTTGTGAAGAGCCAAAGACACACATTTCACGTTCTCAGTGATGCCCCATTTTAAAAATGCAAATAAAATTGGAATGACTGCTTTTGTTTTCTACTTAATGTTCTAAGAGGAGACATAGAGTCAAGGATCAAGTCAGATATGAATCAGCATCTGATTGTTTTGTATATTTTGCCTGGATAAAGTCCTTTAAGTCCTTTCCTACTCATTGCATGACTGAGCATTTCTTCTTTTTATATAATTAAAGTAGGATTCACTGTGGGGTCCATTCAACTGCCACCTTCAGCTGTAAATGAAGAAGTCATTCAAGTGGTAATGGGGGGATTTCGATGCTGAATCATTTCTCATTTTGTAAAGCCCATCAAAATGACCCATAAAGCAAGTCGTACCCTATTTCAAGTGGGTTCTGCAGCAAAATTATTTATAATACAGTGACAGGTGGTGTTCAGTTCAGACTGATCCCACACATGTCCTGAGAACTGGTTGGGTGTGATAGTATTTCACATGACACTTTCTGATGGCTTGGACAGCAGAAGGCTTTGTCACAAATCTGTATTTGTTTGCTCTGATGCTTACTGTTTTTTCTTTTTTAAAAAATATGTTCAGAGCTTCTTTCTTGTACCTACTATTTAAAAAAAATGTTTTTATTGAGTTTAGAGAGAAAGGAAGGGAGAGGGAGAGAGATAGAAATATCAGTGATGAGAGTGAGTCATTGATCGGTTGCCTCCTGCATTCCTCCTTCTGGGACTGAGCCTGAAAACTGGGCATGTGCCCTGACTGGGAATCAAACTGGTGACCTCTTGGTGCATGGGATGATGCCCAACCAACTGAGCCACACCGCTGGTCCCCATTCATTTTTAAATGAGAAAACTAAGACCTGCGAAGGAGGAATGAATTGCCTAGAGCAGCCAGGATACTCACTAAGTCACAAAAAGAGGTCACTGGTTCTGCATCACTCATGCCTGGTTGCCCAAACATCACGGAAAAATCCGACCTACCTGAGTGTGGAAGGACACCTTCAGTAGGCTGGCAGTGCACTTTTCTGTATGTCAACATATGCAAATATATGGTAATTTAAATGGGATATTTGGCAGGCCTCAGGGAACCCCATTTAGCTGCTACTAAGGAAGCTATCTCCAAAGAATACAAACTAGAATAAACTTGTTCCAAAGCCTGATTAATTTTTTGTGGTCTTCATAGAGCTGCCTGCTCATTTATTCAACTTCCTGAGCTGGGTCTCCTCTGTGATAGTCTCTTCATTTCTGCAGAGATCACAGGGCAAACATGCTTAGACTCATCCCATTTTCTCATGTATCAGCCACCACTGCTCACTCAGGCCAGAGGTCCCCGATGTGGAGGCCCATGCTGGAGCTCCTCTCAATCCAAAACGTTTTGTGTTTGGCCATAGATCTGAGTTCAGCGGTCTTTAACTCAGAATGAGTTCTGGGAATGAAAGCAGGGTGTCGACTTTGGAAACAGACTTATTCTAGAGTAGGAGACGAAGAGCGGGAGCAATTTTCTTGCAGCCTCTGTGCAGTGAAAACGCCTTGAAGATACAAAAGGCAAACTCAACGATTTGGTTGTTTGAATGTGAACATAAGTCAGTGCAGCATGAGGGAGAAATTCTTATAGATGGAGAAGTAAGCACGGCTCTGGTAAAGATGTCGATGATGGTGATTAATGATTATAGGGGGGTGATTCTGTGACAGATACAGTTCTGAGTGCTGCAATATGCATTAAATAATTTATATTGTTAACCAAAAAATAAAAAGCCGAAATGAGAGGCAGTGAGTGTTTATTTAGGATTAAGAAGAATTGCAGTTGTGGAAACAGATTCAGACAGAAACCCAGTAGTGTACCAGTACAAGGTGAGGGCAAGGAGTTTTCCTGAGGAAAGGAAGGGAATGATTACGTGGAGAAAAGAAAGTTCTGTTGGTGCTAACAAGCTGAGTTACTCTTTGGCTGTACATGCTGGTTACTGATTCTGTCTCTAGAAAGAGTCAGTAATCATCAGTCATGGGCTCAGGATGTCTGCTTTCCCGTTAGCTTTGCAAAGAGTTGTTCGTAAAACACTTTGCAAAATGTTGGTTTTGTTAATGGAGGGGAGAGGTCCTCATCTCCCCCCAGTTGCTGCTGGGGTGCAATTCTTGGGGTACCCCTGGAATAAGAATTTACGGAGGCGCCCCCCATGGGAGGATGAGATACAGTAGATGGAATTTTACCCCTGGGTTTCCAAAGTCCCATTTCCTTCAGTCCTTTCATAGCAGAAGTGTAGCTGGGGCTTCAGTAGAGCTCAAATCAGAGCCAGTGTCCAGAGTTTCCTTTCCATGTTGGAGCCGGTCCAGTCCAGCATCAGGCCAGCTTAGCTTGTGTGTTCCCGCTGCAGTCCATCAGTCCATTAGCACACGTGGGGCTCTCATAGCCATGGGCCATAGGGGCAAGTGCAAGGAGGCCGGAGCGAAAGAGCCCCACAAGTCAAGAGTCAAGCACAGCAAGAGCCCAAGAGCAACAAGAGCCAGAACCCCTTTGTTTAGGGGAATCCCAAATTTTCACAGGCTTACAGGGACCACACCCATCTGGTTACCATTTCTGTCCCCAGGTTTGATTGACAGCAACCTTCCCTAGCCCCTGCAGCTTTACTGGGCATGCCTCTGTCTTCCCTCTGTTCTCTGTTGGGCTTCTTCCCCCAGTGCTTTGCAGACACTAGGCTGGTGGTTCCCTGGGGAGTGCAGAGTTGCAGCTTCCCGGTGAAGCTGCCCAGATGACATGCCTATAATGTCTGGCCATCCCCCTCTGCTCCTTTCCTATTATTAATAACGAGCTAATTACAATGGTATCTGTTGGGCCCAGTCCAGGTCCAAAGATTGCTTTGCCCCATCCAGAGGTTCAAGGCACAGGTGTCCATGCCAGTGTTTCACATTTTGTTCTGCACAAAGCCCCCAGTGCTCCCCACTAAGTAGAGAATATTTTCCACAGTTCTGAGCATGTAGCTCAATACTCCCTCTCATACATTTAGTACTTTTATTTCCTCCTGCACACACCATATGCCCTCGTCATTTGGACCACTTGCTATTTTTATAAAGCTTTTTATTGTCTCCTCTGGGCCAGACACTGCTTTGGTGCTGTGAATGCAAAACCAGGAACTACCTTTACTTTGGAGGAGCTTACTGTCTAGCTGGGGAGCAGCTCTCAGCCAGTTCTAGGTCCCTTGAGCTCAACGGGAAGGAATGGAGGCAGATTAGGCCTGTGTTGTACCCTCAAAGGGTTAGCTAGTTCGTCAGAATAACTGAATGTGTTGCGTGTTCTGATCCTCCATCTAAATCTTAGATTCTGCTTATTATTTGAATCTCTCCAAGGTACCATTACATAAAAGAAACCATGTTAGAAAAATACTGGCTTTTATTAGTTTATCCATATTTGGGGAAAAGGCGGAATAAGCACAGGAGGAGAAGCTGTCCTAAGTGCAGGTGGAAGCCAGGATTGAGTCCTTGCATGAACTAGGGGAGGATCATCAGAGTAAAAATATAGTTGTAAAAACAGGACATTGAAAAGGGTCAAGAGGAGGAGAACAGAGGAAAGACCCTCAGGAAAGTGTTCTGAGTGGACTGGACATTATAGAAGACAGATGGCTTGTGGTTATAGAGGAAATGAGTGAGCACTGGTTGGGATGAGCCTGGCAGCCGCTCGGGGAGTGAGTGTCCAGACTCTCAGCATGTCCTTTGGTTCCTGAGTGATCCATGGAAGGATCAGTAGGCTCTGTTTATATCAGTGTTCCTATAGGAAACACTTGCACTCTTAAACTTTCTTATTTTTATATTGTGAAGACATGATGCTCCACAGTTAGAGTATATTTTTAAGGAAATGAACCCCACTGGACCTATTAAATCATTTAAAAATTTGGGTTGATGATCCAAAGCCAGCTGTCTTTGGGGATGTACAAGATCTTGAAACGGTCTACGGAAAACACAGAAGAAGTGGCAGGGTATTCTAGAGCTCCACTCTGGCTCCCTTTTCAAGGGTTACTATCCCAGTAAGTTCTTTGCACCAATTTTCAGTTACAAATATTTTTTAGTAAAAGGAAGTTCTTACTCCATTCTTTTTTTTAAAGATTTTTATTTTATTTTATTATTTTATTTTTTTTTTAGAGAGAGAGGAAGGGAGAGAAACATTGACATGAGAATGGAACATCGATGGGCTGCCTCCTGCATGCCCCACCCCAGGCATGTGCCCTGACCGGGAATCAAACCCGCAACCTTTCAGTGCATGGGAGGAACCACACCAGCCAGGGCTCCCACTCTATTCTTAAAGAGCATCAGAACTCTAATATCGTTTTTACTTACCAAGCACAGAGAACATGCAGGTTTCCAATAAGACCAGGTCTCTACCCAGAACATCTTTGCAGTATGATTTTGGAGCTGATGGCTGAGTGTATCTCTCTCCTTTATTCCCTCAATTTTGATCCGAGTAAATTGAAATTTAGCTCATAGGCAACAGTGTTTTTAATAACTGTGTTGCCTTTGTACTTCAGAATTTTGGAAGGAGGAGTTTAATGAATGTGCTTGGCTTTTAGTGATGAAAAGTTGGATTTGGAACTGTAAATAGCTGAGGAAAAAAGAGACAGTGTCACCCTATTTGCTACTTGGAATTCCAGAGATTCTTTTGTGACTACTTAGTAGGCCCAATGAAAGTTTACTCTTTAGAGAACATTAGTGTAGCAGTTTCTAGCTTGGGGATTTGAGGGTGCTCTAAGGTTTTTTAAAGAGTTGCGAAACTGATGTAACATTGTTCAGGCATAAAAGTCAAGACTAGTGGGTAGCTGATGTTTTTGCTTAACTCAAAATGATTCACTTTCTCTGTGTGAACAGCACCCGGATTTTTTAGGGGGTCGCCTCTTCCTTATGATGACTTCGTTTCGTTCATGAGAGTCTGACTCCACTTTGGGTTGTGGATGGACCGTTACACCATTGTATCCTCAGGCTCCAGCAACTGGCTCAGGGTTAGTCATGTGACTTAACCACACCCAGGAAGACTTTTCTGGACCTACTAAAAAGGGAAATTTTTCTCCCCACCGGTAGGGTTGGCAGTTAGGACCATGTAAACTTGAATCTCCCGAGGCCATCATGAAATCTGAGAAGGCCTTTGAAATATAAAGCAGATCCAAGAGATGGAGAGAGACCAAAGCTTGTACATGTGTGTGGAATCCTGGATTCAGCCACATCTGAACCACTGACCATGGACTTTTTTTTTTTTTAGTTCCATGTGCCAGTAAATTCTCTTTTTAGCTTAAACTATCTTGAGTTAGGTTTAGACATGTGCAGCGGAGGGCATTCAGACCAATGTACCAAGAAAGGCCATTTAGAAAGACAAACAGCTACCATTTTTATCACTGTCATTTAATTTTCAAAAAGAATGTTTTCACAAAAAGATAGGACAAATAAGAGGCAGTCCTTTAAAGTAGAAATAATTTACTTTTATAGAATTATTGCAGGTAATGTTCCCATTTCTTCTCCTGCAAGTGAAAGATCTTATCTCGGGGTGCCCAGGATGGCTGGCCCAGCAGGGTGGTAACGGAGCAGAGACTCGAGAGTGACCCAGCAGGGTGGTAACGGAGCAGAGACTTGAGAGTGAGTCGTGCTCACTTCTGCGAGTAAGTACTATAGGTGATCAGGGAGTCGCTCCAGTTGTGCATCTGTGGCCCCTTGTTTTTTACCAGAACAAAAGATTCCCGTACAGCCTACCCCATCAGCTAGTTTACAGAATCATGTGCCAGAGTTTCATTCCGTCATAATGCACATTTATTCCTTGCCTGTGATGATGACTTGAGAAGTCTTAATTTAATACCTGGTCACTTTGGCAGACTCAGTAGTGTCTCTATTGACGCACAATCTTCCAAGACGAAAACATTTGTAGCCATCACTACAATACACAGTTCCGATGTCTCACTAACATTTTGGGTGCATTTTTATGCCAATGTTATAAAATGCACCTCCATTGTGTGTGTTTGAGTTGAATGAAATAAAGTGATTTTTTTCCCCCAAGAATGCTCCCATTGTGTGAAGAAATGAACATCTGTTTTACGGGCTAATTATGTGATGTGTAGAAGCTTTTTGTTGTTGCTCATGGCTGTGTTTTGAAGGTTTGGTCAACGAGCCGTGGCATAAACACTGTTACAGTGGGATTTGGGTGCCTGAATAAATCAGGTTCTTTTCTGTACTCTCAGCAGATTTTCTTTTTCTTTTCTTTTTCTTTTTTTAAAAAAGAGGGAGACTGGTTTTTAAAATGAGTTTTATAACCAGAATAAAGCAGCTGACTTTCAGTGATTTCAGCCGGCAAGGAGTCTGATGCAGTGGCATTCAGTGGGGTTTTTTGTTTGTCTTTTAACCAGGAGACTATGCTCTTTGGTTTTATTTTCAAAGTTCTGGGCAGGAGACTGAGTTTCTGCGGATTTGGGACCACAGGGTGGACATGCAGGTGCGTGCCTGTGAACGGGAACCTGCATCACTGTGGAGGATTCACATCGTATCCCCTCCCATTTGGCAGGAGAAGGTGGAGGAACAGGGAGGCGGAGACAGCAGTGGCTCAGGCTGCTCTGCAGGCAGGGAGCCCCCTCCTCTCCCTTTACCCTGCTTGCTGTCAGCTTGCCGGTCACAGGAGTGTTTCCTGTCGCAGGGAACAGGGGTAATGGGCCATTTTGTACAATTTATAGGAACAAAGTGAAAGCAGCAATTTCTCCTTCAGAGAGCTCCTGACATGTCACCTGCAGTGAGGCTGGGTTTTGGCAGCAACGAGGGCACGGACTTGACCATATAAACAGTTCGATCGACACACTGCAGCCCTGTTTTTTGGGAGGGTTGCAGTGTCGGGGGGTGTCACGACTGAGTCCTTTCTTCAGACTGTAGCTGTCAATCAGCTGGGCGCTGTTTCACTGACATGTTTTCCCGAGTTGAGCTGAAGGTCTTCCACAGCTGTGGCTCTTCAGGTAACATGGGTTTAGCTGCTTCTAGGCTCCATGATAAACAGTGTGGTCACCAAGCACAGGGACTCTGGGGCCAGACTGTCCTGAGTTCGGATCCTACCAGTCACTCGTTAGCCCCCGACTCTTTTCCCCCAACTCTTGAAATGTTATATTTTGAAAGGGCTTATAGGCCTCTTGGTTAAAAAGTAAGAAAACAGTGGTAAGAAACTACCTTTGACAAAGACGGGCTGATTGTATGTAGTAATTTAATAAGAGGGTGGACTTTTTTGCCCTCGAAAATGTCTAAATATCCATCCCCCCGATAATGACTGCTTCCTGGTGTTTTTTAACTTCCTTTGCTCAATATACTTCTTAAGTCACTTGCTGCATGCACTGTGACTAACGCAAACAGAGTGGCATCAGACCCAGTTCATTAAGGGGAGATTAGATGACGATGCTGCAGAATTCCCCATGAAACTTTGATGCACAAATTCATTCCTTAATTAAAAACAAACAGCCTTGCTTTCTGGGATTAGGCCACCTAATTATGTAAAAAAGAGAGAGAGGACATGTTGACAAAGAGTGTTTGAAAATACCACTCTTCTTGGAAGAAAACACCACCAGCATTTGCCCCAAATGAATGCCATCCCAGAACGTGGGGTGCGAGAATGCACATCAGAAACATTTCTGAATAATATGTGCTTCACTTTCCCCCAGCTTTTGGGGAAACGAAGTCATCAGTGGTCCAACTACAGGCAGGAGGCAGGAGGGTGAGGCTTTGGGAGAATGTGCAGATGCTGAGAGATTATTGATCCGGACTGCAGAGAGCAGTTTGCTCCAGGTCTCAGATTTATTCTGACTTCCTACTAGCAACTCCCCGTGTCACCACAGGCAAGTGTGTTAATCTTTCTGCGACTTCATTTCTGCCTTTGTCCAATGGAAATAATCACAGCTACTTCGTGGGAGTATCTGAGGGTTTAATTAAATTAGTGCTTTGAGCTTCTCGGATGAACGTTTCTGTAGAAATGCAGAGTGCAGCAATTGAGGTCATTTTTCCTTCACCCGTGTGCACCATGATGACTGAGACACATTTGTTTTAATTGGAAAATTGACTAATTTCCTTCCTCGTGGCATGCAGTACCTGGGACAGTAGGCCAAACCTCTTTATTATAAATTGGATCATAGTCTAACACTTTATTTAACAACAAAAAATCTGATCTGTGGCAAAAATTTAATTGTTTCCGGAATCATTCAGTGTGTAAAAATTGTAACACCTTCAGATAGTAGCACTGGAACCTGATTCAGAAATGGGGCATCTCCTGTAGCCCATCTGCAGGGTTGGTTCAGTTCTCCAGGTCTTTTTCTGGTGAATTGGTTACTTTTTTGCCTTTTTTTCTGGGGGGGAGGGTGCTGTTGAAGTAAGAAGGATGGCAACTTTCTGAAGAGAAACACATTTTGTGTGTACACTTTTTTTTTTTTTTAAATCTTTATTGATTTCAGAGAGAGGGAGGGAGAGGGGGAGAGAGAGGAACATCAATGATGAGCGAGTCATTGACCGGCTGCCTCCTGCACGCCCTCTCCTGGGGACTGAGCCCACAACTCTGGCGTGCGCCCTGACTGGGAATCCAACGTTGACCTCCTGGATCCTGGGTTGACGCTCAGCTGCTGAGCCACGCTGGCTGGGCGAAGATGCTCCTGTGTGACCCCGTGAGCCAGTTGCTTAGGTTGAGGTCACGCAGAGAGGGGGTCAGAATCTGTGCTGCCGTCATACAGAGCCCCGAGCCATAGCCTTCCTCACTCAGCCTGTCCCGTGCCCTCACCGTGTCACTCACACAGTGACTGCTTTCTGGCCGGAGCGGTGGGTGCAGGCGCGGTTCTGCAGGATGTTTTGAGCAGCCTCGGAAGGCAAGTTACTTACGACTGCAACAGATGTTTCTGGTTTTTAGGGAAATGCTAACTTGATGTTGTGAGTCTCTGTCTCTTTCAGGGAAAAATAGGGAACTTCCAATTGCCTGCTGGCCAGAAGAACAGAAGGGCTAGACAGCCTGCTATCATAAAGAGTGGAAAAACACTAACACTCCGACAGGGAAAGAAGTAATGAGGACATTTCAGTTCTTGTTAGAAAGCAGGTTTTTCTCTCAGTACTTTATTATTTGGTTATGGCTCCGCAGATGTGTTTAAAGGGAGAGAGAAAAAATTTAACCCTAAATCCCCCAATACTGGCCTCTGTGCCCTTGTTAAAAGAAAAGCTGACCACAGAAGGGCAAGTAGACGCTATTGATTAATCTTGCCTACTGTTGCTAGTCGAGCACGACTATTAGTAGTAGTAATAGTCAGAGTAGTTATAGGAAGTCTTACAGTAGCATTCTCTTTGACTCTTACCTCTTGACAGGTAAAAGAAAAAAAGGTTTTTGGTTTGTGTTATTACAGACTCGAGAATCAGCATTTCTCTTAATTACTGTGTTTAAACAAATGACTATTTAATCCTATTATGAATATAAATGTAAAACTAAAGCAAATTAAAGGTAAGTGAGGAAATAAAGGACTAAGTAACATCGGAGGTTGAAATATACAGTTGGGAGTTCTGACTGAGGGAATTGTTGATTTCTTAACAATTGATTGCTCCATTCACTCATTCCCTCATTCAGCAGTTATTTATCGGGAAACTGCTGTATGTCAGGCCCTAATTCAGGCAGGGCGGGCGAAGACATGAGGGAGACAACCAGGATCCCTGCTAGGACAGGGCTTGGCAGTGTATGAAAGTAGAGAAACTGAGCGGATTCCAGGACACGAAGTTGAATTTTGCAGCCAAGTCCGATAAGAAGCATTTGACAAAGGGGTCAGTGTCTGCTTACTGCTCTCAACAAATTCACAGCACAGCTAGTCAGGTACCGGGGACCACGGAGTACACGGTAGTCCCTGGGCCTGCCTTTAATTAATCTGTGTCCACAGCAGCTAGCGAGTGTGTTTAATAGGCCGCGTGGTATTTCGTAGATACACTGTAAATATTTGCCAAAGGAAGGAACAGATCTTTTGCGCACCCCAAGCTTTCTGTGATCTTGCTGAAAGCTTTATTCCACCATCTCATGTTGCCTGGTTTCCTTCCTCCCTCCCTTCCTTCATTCCACATTCTGATTCGAACCGGCCTTCCTTGTTTCGGTGGAACTGAGATTCTAGGTTTTCAGGCAGCTTTCAGGGAACATGAGATGCTTTAAAATTGACCTCAGGAAAGCGAAAGACCTGGGGAGGTGAAGGGCCTCGAGGAGGAATTTCATTGTAGTCCGAACCTATTTCTACTAACAAATGCTCCAGTTTCCTTTGGGGATTCACTGAAGGGGAGGGGTCCCCTCTATTTCTCGGTACCACTAGAAATTGTATATTTCCTCTGGGGTAACTCACTTGATGGGAGCTGATGTGGTGAAATACTGGGTTCATTTGATGAGGTTTTAGCATCATTAGTTAGCTTCTGACAGAGGTTGGTCTAAGGAAACAGCTCCCACACGCTTGGAAATTAATTAATTGGACTGTAGGGTCCTGGGCAAGGTCTTAGGTCCCTTTTATCCACATGTGGACTAGTCTTTTCCTGAAACCATTTCTCCCAAAGCACTCTGTCCTCGGGCAGAGTCTAGCTCCTCACGCTCCCTTACAGGTGTCTCTGGCTCCCGTCCTTCCTCTCTTCTTAACGTGGATGTCCCTCGTGGAGTTACTTGGACAGAGTGGGCTTTACTTTGGACCAAGGAGCATAAATAAAGTTTTGGATAGCAAGAGAGGAAAGAGGACATTCGGAATGTAGGTACAAACTTAGAGGAAGAGGGACTGTGTTGTGTGCGAGAGAAGGAAGGGGACCTTGTGGCTGGACCAGGGAAGTCTGTTGGGTAATAAAGGAAAACAAAGCTGCAAATTCAGGTGGGCTCCGTTAGGGCAGCTGGAATCCATGTAACGGGAACAAGCTCTGTTTTCACCAGCCGAGTGTGTCACGTGCCCGTGCCTTATCTAGAACCCGGTGGGAGAGGGTAAAGGGGGGATAAATGGTGATGGAAGGAGACTTGCCCTGGGGTGGTGAATGCACAGTGTAGTGCGCAGATGATGTGCTATAGAGAGTGAGTTCTTAAAAGGAGTGTAGAGAGGAAAGGACCATGGATTTTGAACTGAGTAATGTGAGCGGGATATCCCTGGTGAGGTGTAGCAAGTTTCAGTCGAGTAACAGAGCACACTGAAGTGTTTGTCTTAGTTGGAGCTGACTGAGCGAACTTCCATTTCTCTCTCCTCTCCCCGTGGCGCCTCCCCCTTTATTCTGAGCTACACAGGCCTCTGAGTCCCCGAGCGTGCATGTCCTTTATTGATCTTCTAGAATCCAGATTAGGAGAAGGTAGAGCCGGAAGAAGCCTCGGGACCACCTAGCTAAGTGGTTTGTATACTTAAGCACACAAAATACACAACAAAAAGTGTTTTCTGACAATGAAAGCATAAAACACAGAAGCACTGTAGAAAGTAGATAAAGGGTTGTTCTTGTTGGAGGTGGTGAGCACAGTCGGTGGCCTGGTCCCACCTCCGTGGAGTTCCTCTGTCTCTTTGTGGCCGACTCTGAGGGGTCCCTAGAGTGACCCCAAGCTCTAACAGGAACCTTTGATAACTACTCATCCAGCCAGTGTTTCCACCTACAGAAACTGAGAAACAGGCTCAAAGACAGGCAGTTAGACCTAATTTTAGACACAATACGCTGCCTTCGGAAGAGTTGTTTGTACTACATGAAGTATGATCCTCACTAATGCTCCTTAGATGACGTTACAAGATGCATTTACCTAGAATCACTGACAGGTGGACGGACATCGGGTTGCTTATGGCTGCACCCCTTGCAAACCCAGGATGAGGAAGGAGGGGGGACACGCGAGACGCCAGGCACACATGCTCCTGGGACCAAACCCTGTCTAATCCACCAAAGAAGAGCATGTACCTAAGCGAAGTCTTCACTTACAGGGGTCAAAAGGCAAAATAAGGGACCAGGCATTGGGTGGGCAAAAATTTAGATGCTTTTTCCTTTTAAAAATGGGTGTTAAGGAGAAAAATACTGCAAGTAACGATGGTCACCTTTTTGAGGTACTTGCCCCTGAAGGAAAATGGACTGGGCACGGGAGGACAGGTCATCCCAGGGTGCAAGTGAAGCCTGCTTTAGAATTACGAAGCATAAATAGGGATTTAATGGAAGAGAGCAGGAGGTCAGTCTTGAATGCAAATGCTGAAGGAAGGTACAGACCCCACCCTTTAGTTGGATTTGGGAAGTGGGGAGCTTGCTTGGTCGGGGAGGGCTCTACAAAGCCATAGCTGGTGGAAGTCAACCTTGGCCAAAGCAAAAGGTGGAACTGATTATAGAGGAGAGGAACCAGGGGTCAGTGAACGAAGAAGGCCTGGGTGGGGTGGAGGGGACCCATGGGGGGAAGGGGACATCTACGGAGAGAGAACTCATGGACGTGTACAGCAGTGTGGTGATTGTGGGGTGGGGGTGGGGAGTGGTGGGGTGGAAGAGGGCACAGAGGGGATACATGGTGATTGGAAAAATAAAATAATTAAAAAAAAGACTTTGCAAGCTTGGATTTCTTGACTCGTTGAATCATGTGGATGATTTAAAAATACTCATTATTTCCCTCATAAAATTTATTTTATTTGAGATTTAAAAATAAAACAGTGATTAGAGTAAGTTCTGATTTATTTCAGGCACAAAACTGATAATTTATTAAGAAAAATGCTTTTGAACTGTAAATGTTTAATGCAGATCACATTTTCGACCTCAGTCACAGCATCTGTGCCACCCTCTGCCCCCCCCCCCCGGGTGGCACACACACGAATGGGAGATGGTGGCAAAACCCCACACGGCGGACAAGAGAGTGCTCTATAAGCTGCACTCTCACAGAGCTGTGGCAGTCCAGGCTGTGAATGTACGTGACACCATAGTACACCATTTAAAAAATAATGAAGATCCAGCTGTGCATTAGAGGCCCTCTACTTAAAAATGCATCCATTTCTGTAGGTGACTTTCTTTTCTTCATACGAACTCTTGATACACAAAGTATTGGCTGATTACTTTTGTGGCATGTGTATAGTGACAAGTGAATCCCCTGGACCTTTTAATGCTCAAAAGCAGAGGAGAACTTAGATAAATGTTTTCAAAGAGAAGAAAGAACATTGCAGAAGGACCTGGGAGATAGAGAGAGAGAGAGAAAGACAGACACATCTTTGCTAAACTTGGACACTTTCAAGATTGGGTTCTTTAACCCTACATTTTTGATAATGAGCTATTTGAGAATGATGTCTTACTGGTGACAATGGAAATGAATTACTCTTAAGCATTAGCATTTCCTTACACAATGCTTCATCTGAATGGTTACATCCTTACTTTACAAAGGAAATTACAATAGGATGTATGTGTGAAACTAAACATTTACAACCATTTAAGTTATATCTTATTTATTCTATACTTTTTAAATTACAAAAACCAACCCATACTAGTTTCTGTAAAACTGTGTTAAGTATTTTTAATACATGGAAAGTCCATCCAAACTCAGTGAGGTGTTTGCTATATATTGATTATATGTTTTTGGAGTTATTAACATAAAATACTATTAAAGCTGTCTTTTTTGGTTACATTGTTTCCGCACATACAGTGAACTGGTGTAACCAGGGGCTGCTTTCCAAATGGACTTCCATTTAAGTGACACAGACAACTCCCCAGTCTTCCCAGCATTCCTTTTTATACAAGTCTTGCCAATAATTCTCCCGAGTTTACAATGTAAATCTAGATGATATTACAGACATTTTTTAAAGAGTTTTTTATATGTGCTTCATGTACTTTTTGAGGGCTGACACGGGGGTTACATTATTGCAAGTTGTGTGTGAAGTATAAGTTAAATCACTGATATATTTAATTACAAAGAACAAAATTTGTTTGGTCGTATCAAACGAGCAGAGTCCACTCAGATCCAAGTTTTGTGACTAAGGGTTGCTTTCAGTAGTGTGAACAGAGCAGCTCATCCCTACTGAGTCTGTGGAGCATTCCGTGTCAGTGGTCCAGGAAACGGGGTGAAATAAAGACTCGGTGGAAGGGGCCTGGTCTGATTTTCTTTTTAATTTACATACGATGTAAAGGGGTAAGCCGAGGAGATACTTCCTTCTTGACCACACTTGACAAGGGGCCCATGATGATTACTGAGACTGAACTTCAGTGTGTTTTATAAAAAAATATCACTTACTCTCACAGAAGTGAAGAGATAGAATTGCACAATGGTGGTTACAATGGTAGAAAGACACATCGCCAGTAAAACGCTAGCAAGAGATTTAAAAATGGCTGCACAGCACCGGGTCGGAGGACTGAGGAGCAGCGAATGACTCTGGTCCTTCTCCGTGGAAATAAAACCCTCGCCTCTTCATTAGAAATGAATGGCGAGAAAGTGCTTTTTCTTTTTTTCTTTCTTTTTTTTTTCCTGATTCCTACCAGAATGTTTCCTGATGTGGAGCTACAGTCAAAAGTGGCAGAGTTTAAAAAAACCCCGACATTCGTGCATATAAGTGACCATTTGTCTCTGACTCTATCTAGTACAAGGCAGACCATCAATCTTTTGCAGAAGTATGACTTTGCCACTCAAGCTCTTTTTAGTGCTTTTCACGACAGGGACACGATAGGCCTTGTAAATTTAGGATTTCAGATGTGTCTCCCACAGGTTTAATATTTAGACAGGCTCCGCTGCTTTTTTTGTGTGTGTGGTTTTTTTTTGAAACACCAACATTATAACAGAATGCTTTGGAGAAATGGTGGAACATTCTAATAAAGAAAAAACAAAACAAAAGGGGTCCTATCGAGTTGATCGCCAATGACGCCATTTAGATCAGTGAAAAGAAATGATATCTGCTTATGTATCATCTTCGGTCTTGATGATGTGGAAGAGGGTGACATTGAACAGGACCTGGTGACCGTTGTTCCAGGCATAAAGAGCTCTATCCCTGGCGTTGTAGTCGAGCATAGATATGTGGAAGTACTGGTTGTGGAAGGGGATGTCTGTGTACTCGTAGGTGGAGGTCTTGGTGGAGTAGGAGTAGTATACCTTGGCTCCGGTTAGGTGGGAGTTGGTGACATAGAGCGTCCCGCAGATCATGAAGGACTCCCCGGCGCTCCTCTTGGGGTAGCCGGTGTTCCAGCTCTTCACTACCTCCAGCGTGTCCTGGTTCAGCTGGCTGATGACGATGTTGCCCGCGTTCTGGTTGGTGGCATACACGGCCCACAGGCCGATCTCGTCGGCCATGAGATCGATATCTGAGAACCCCCCCCAGGTGTAGGGGTAGACGTTCTGGAAGCCCGCGTACTCCAGGCTGCGCTGGGCCAGCACGCGGCCCAGGTCAAAGCTGTACTTGATGACGATGTTGCTCTGGTACTTGTTAAAGTAGAGGGAGCCATTATAGACCACGTGGTTGGTGCCAGCCCACTTGAAGGGGAGGTTGTATGTCCTCGACTCAGCCCCGCTGACAAAGTCTGCGATCGACTTGTACTCACGGACGATTTTGTTGTTAGTGTAACTGTCCATGTACCAGACCTGGGGAGATGGGAAAAAAATAAAATAAATGGAGTAAGTGAATTCTGTACTTTTCTGAGGATTCCAAAATAAAGACAGTGAGGGTCAACATGTATTGGAAGCACTGCTCTCAGGCTCTGGAGACCACAGTATCTATGACTGATGGTACAGCAGGCCTTTGCAGAAATGGTGGCATGGTCTGTGTGGAAAGGAGACAACTGAGTTGACTGCCTTGAAGTTGATTCACTTTTTGTCTTTTTTTTTTATCATTCAGTGCCTATGTACTGAGTGACCCAGACACGCGTTGGTACAAATCACATCACTTTGTTTAGGTGCCTGGTCAACCAGTTCAATCAGTAACTGCAAAAATACTATCATCAGCAAATTTATTTATTCTGTAACTTGCTGTGAAAAAATATGTAAGTTATAACTTAACACCATTTGACATATTTCCCCTTTATGAATAACACAGAACCTCCTGGTAACTAACCCTTACTCACTGGACCAGCTTAAAGGTATAACTACCTTTGAATGCAACCATTTTACTAACCTAGCTGCTAATCTCATTGGGATGTAAGTAACCCTTGAGAATTTGGATGTCTGGTGAGTTCTGCAGTAGAACATAAACAGAGCTATGGTAAGTTTCCAGCATAGTGATTTACATAATACAGGTGTTGCCAATTTATGAAAATACCTGCTCCCCCCCCACCCCCCCCAAGCTTCAGTGCTGTTTTCTCTAAAATTACCTCTAGATGCCAGGAATATTTCAGCTTGTTTTGTGAATTGGTTAGCTCTTGAGCTTTTTACTTATTTAGTACTTTTTTTTCATATTAAGGAACAGATTTTAGTAGAACTAGATAGAGAATTTTATATTCTTGTAGTTGGCCCTTTAAAGTGTAAAACTAGACTAAAACAAATAAAAATTAGACTCACTGTATTGGTGAATTCAGAATGGAACATTTGACATAAGTTGCTGTATATCTATAACTATGTTAATATTATCAAACTAAAAATATTTGCAGTGATGTAAAAGTTTTCAAGTTCAAACTATCCTCAAAGGAAATGAATAGTCCAGTAGACAAAAGACATAAATAAAACACACTTCTAAGCAAAGGTGTTGGTGGGAGCAACATACTCTGTTGTTTTTTTCGGATGCGAGAGGGTCGGTCATCCAGGCACCAAACCGGGTTCCCGATGTCTTGACTGTAACTGGGCCCGTGATCTTCATCAGTTTGCCGCATGCTGAAAGTAGAGAAACATAGACACGCCAGGTGACCATGGGCAATGCTTATTTGAACAAAGCAACAAAAGATACGCAGAATCTCAGAGGCCAGTGTAAGTTTGTCCTGGGACTAGATCAATATCATGTCCCGTAGAGGAAACATAAACATAATGAAATGTTTGTCCCCACGAAACTTCATGCCCAGACGAAATGACGAAATGGGCACATGACCAGGAAGAAATTACGGTGACTTCAGGTGGTCTTTATGCTGACAGTGAATAGAGATTTTGCCCTTTTTGGTGTTGGACTTAACATTTCAGATGGTGAAGCTGTATGATTAAACCTCAGAGTGAGGGTTTGAACCTGCCTTTCAGCAAAACTGGCCCCTTTGCTATCGATACATCTCCTGTATGAAGAATGAAGCATGGTTTGGGCAAAGCTGGAAGACACACAGCTCCTATTTTCCCTCATGTGGGTGCACATTTCAGATGTTGGTTCGTTTTCTGGGTTTAAATGGTCTTCTGGATTCATTTCATATAGACATAACTTGAACGGGAGTTGAGTTGCAGGGGTTAGTTAACATCTGCTTAAGAATTATCTTTGGCGGTTATCTTTGCCATGAGTCTCACGTAATCAACATTTCCAAAAAGTGACAACACATGGTGTAGTGTGGGTGTCCTGACTTCCGTGGTGTTTGGATGGAACCCAGTGTTATGTCCATATGGCAGAGTGGAGCTGTCAAGCCTCGGACTGTTTAGACCAGGAATTGAGACAGAAATTATCCCAGAGGTTGGTTAAAAGCTTCTGACACCTAAACTGAAAATGACTGCTTTCTTCTTGTAGCAATGGGCATTTTCTCTGAAATAGATTAGTGGGTGAAACCAGTTACTACTTAAATATAAAGTGATTTATTCATTGAACAATCACTTGCTGAGAAGCTTTCATGTACCAGGACTATGCTAGGTGCTGGGTGATATAGGAACAGGGAGGCAAAATAGGTGTATGTACTGTAGCTTCTCAATAGACGGTTGCTTATGCCCATCCTTAACCTCCCTCCCTCCCTCCTTCCCTCCCTCCCTCCCTGCCTTCTCCTTTCTGACTCAGCTGGCAGGGAAGTTAGGTGAAGAAGGTGTTTCAGAGAAGAAAAGGGTGTTGCATTGAGCGCAGCGAGTACCGGTGGGTGGTTAAAGAATTCGGAAGGCCAGCCCTGAGTCCTGTGATACTGAAGAGCATCTCTTTTCCCCTGAGACAGCCTCCTTGGATAACTTGAATTTTATTTCATTGTAAGCCGCCTTTACCCTGCTCATCTACAGAACATGCACATAAACTGTCAAACACGGAAAGAACAAGCAAGTTCCACGGATCTTGCATGTTCCGTTACCTAGAAAAAATAAACGTGAGGGTCAAGAGAGGACACGTTTAATGCACTTACATTTCTTACTAGGTCTCGCTGATCTGGTCCTTCATATGTATCTGAATGGCGCTTCTCTGTGTGAAGGAAGCTTAGCTCTATAATCTAGTGAATCAGTAAAATTGGCAAAATTTAACCGTTGTGCTGATCTCATTGTTTAAGAAAAGACTGTTTGCCTTTAGGGATAATCTAACAGAGGGAGAAACTGATGACGTAAAGGAGAAATTAAATAAGTAACTCCACAGTTTCCCAGGAAATTTCCCAGGAAGTATTTCCCTGTGGAGTGCATTCGGTCCAGATTAGAATGCTCAGGTGGGTGTTGGGAGGGCTGGTTTCGAGTCTAAGCCACCACATTAACTCATCATACAATATTGGATTGTGCAGTGATTCTCGGGGGTGGTTTCCTCATCTATTAAGACGGACAGTCTGAAGCTTGACATCTTGTTAATCTAAGAGAACATTGAATGGATAGGGGATCAACAAACTTTTATGTGCTGATGGGAAGAAGGTGGTATTTGTGGTTGTAGTTACACACACATGCACCACACACACCACATACACACACACCACACACACACACCAAGATCTCCGTCATTATTACCACCCACTCTTACTCTCAGGAAGCAGAAAACAGAAAGGCCTCTCGCTGCTGATTTCATCCCCAAAAGAAGTTTCTCGTACAAATAGTTACTGAATTTCAAAGCTAAAATTCATCTCGTCAAATGAAATTAGTAAAATTAAGGTTGTGGGAATTTATAAAAGCTGGCTGTTTTTGTAGTTATGATTTTGTGGATCTCTGTTACATAAACACTGTTATTCTCAGGTTCTGCTGCAATGCAGAAATTGTAAACATAAAGTCATTTCTGTGTCTTAGTGCCCCCACACTAGCTTTCTTTCCAAGAAATAATTATCCTTCTCACTTCACTCTCACTTTCCATGAGGACAAATGGAGCCAGACAGGAAGGATAATTTTCCCAAACGCCTGGGAGACAAATGTTCCCGCAGAAGTGGATGGCAGAGGAAGAGGCAGAGAGATTGGCCTCATTGGTTTCCTCCTGCTCTGCTCCGCTCCGCTCGGCAGCGAGACACGCGAACATGTTAGCATTTTATAATATATGCGTGTGTCTGGTTCTATATATTCAGAAAATATACTGAATAGGTAGCTGAAGTACGTGACCATGTTGTTTTCCTGATGCCTTCCAGACGTTGGACTTTGTAACATCAGTCAGAACCCATGGTTACCCATCCATAGCTCAGGAAGAGGTGTCATTTGGAATTCAGCAGGAAGGTCAGTTGTTTGAATCAACAAAGCATAAAAAACTCCCGTCTTCTCTTTTGTTTATTTCTTTAATAGATCATTGTACTTTGTAAGGTCCTGGGCTAACAGCTTCTGAATTTGAATCCTAGGCTATGCCTGTATAAGTAAATTAAATGGAATAGTGAATATTTTTATGACAGTGTCATTTCTTTTTACTTATGGCCATTGGAGAATCCATGTAGCAAGAAGTAGATATGATCTGATATTTAAAGTCTGTCTATTGAAGGTACTTAAAATAAGTTTACCTCCACCCTACATTTGATAGTAAAAGCTGTTTCTACTATTTAACCTTTTATTTTCATGTCTAATCCTACCCACTGGAGTGCCAAGGGAAGGGTGGCGAGAAGGGTAACATAATAGTTGCCATACTGGACAGGGCACTAGAATGAGTTTTCAGTGGGTGTGTGGCAAATGGGACCAAGAATAATGTGTGTCCAAATACATCTGTTTTCCACAATTAACACAACTTTACCCCCGTTTTATTTTAAAAACTGCCTCAACTTTTTCTGGGATCAAGTTTATACCATGAACATATTTTTAAGGCAAACCCTATTTAGTATCCAAACTGAATGGAGCAGAATTGTACTATGAAATCCCAAATAATTTGGTGATTTATGCTTGCCTCTGAAAACACAGGCTTTGTATCATTAAGAGGCTTGTAATTTAGTGGTAATCTAGGAAAATGTAGGGTATAAAGAAAGATCAACTATAAATAAATTTATAGTGAAATATGCCATAACCCCAAAATGTGCTGAAATGACTAGGCTTCCAGGGTGAGTGGGCACTGGAGAAACCGCATTCTGCTTTGCACTCTAGAATTTCAGGGAGAGTAGAACTGTCTTTGATAAACAGCTCATTTGCAGATCATTTTTAATTTTATTTTTAATTAAATGTATTGGGGTGGCATTGGCTAGTAAGATTATATAGGTTTTAAGCGTACAGTCCTACGACACCTGATCTGTATAGTGCATTGTGTGCTCACCACCCAAAGTCAGGTACTCTGAATTTAATTTGCAGGGGGTTGTTAGTTTTCCCTACTACATTTGCAAGTTAAATCTTACTTCGCTCCGCTCCAGGTGCACAGTCTGACTTTTCTGTTAATCTGGTTTTCACTGAGATTTTCGGTGTTTCTTGCGTCACGTGCTAAGGAGGGCCAGGTATCAGGTGTTGTGGAATGAAGTACTGTAGCACCGGCCCTGCCGAAAGCGCGGATAGCAACAAAAGCAAAGCCACGGAAAGGAGAAAAGAGGCGCTCCTTTTGTTATCTTCATCTCCCCCAATTTTTGGTTTTGTAAAAAATATAGAATTTTTATATTTGACATACACTGATTTATTTCTTGAAAGCAATATAAAGCTTTTTTAATTTAAAAATAGTACTTGAGACTATAGAGTCTCAAAGACTCTGTAGACATAGATTTTCACCTGTTATGTTTTGGATGTTTTATGACAATCTACAGAGATTTAGCTGGAGCCAGACACAGGTGATCCCTGACCTCTCAGAGCAAGGACAGTGTACTCATAATGGGGTACAGATTTTAAAAGAAAGCAAATTCTCATTTTCAGTTTTCAGGAGACCACGCAAGGGTATGTCCCTCCATGTTAGAGAGCAATCAGAGAAGGTCTGTAGAAAAGTTGGTCTCTGGTCTGTAACATGAAAACCCGTTAGAGTTTGGGTGGGTGAGATGGGGAGGAAGAGTGTCCATGAAGGAGGTGAGGGAGTTCCACGTCCAGGAGGTGACTAAAGAGTCTACACCTTGGAGGAACTGGGAGATGAGAGTGGCTGGAGCGAGAGGGAGTGTGTGGTGAGAAGTTGAGAGAAAAGGGCCGGAGAGTCAGGCAGAATCCACATCACCAAGACAAACCATGCAAACCTGCATGGATTGAATTTTAAAGGAAAATCACTTCAGTGCGGGTGAAATATGGTTAGGTTTGCATTTGGAATGATTAGTCTAAATACCCAGCGTGTGTGTGTGTGTGTGTGTGTGTGGGTGAGGTGACTTCAGGTAAGGGGAGTGCTCGGGAGGCCCTCCCAGCTGAGAGATGGTGAGGGATGCTGTGGATTCGGGCGGTGGAGGTGAGGATCCAAATGTACTCTGGCTTCTTTCTACAGCAGCTGGGTTCTGTTTACTGAATTAAACGTGTTGAGGTGTCCAGGGAGTTTCTCTGTTACTGTTTGTACCCAGGAAAAGACTTTGTGTGTGGGAAACACGTCTCTGTCTTTGAACGCAGAAGGACCTGGGTTTAGAGTTGTTGCCTCCAACACGCCCCTCTGGCAAATGAGTTTAAGCTGAGCAATCTGTCTCCAATCAATTGCATAATAAGGCCTAACCCAGCATTCTCAGTGCGATTAAAACGACCACATGGAAAAGAGCTGGCATGGTGCCTGCGAAGCAGCAGGCTGTCAACACTGCTACACTTCTCTGTTATGCGCTTGCTGTCCCCACCAACATGCTAACCCCTGACAGTGGAGGGACCCTGTCTGCTGCTCCACATGTCTCCCCAGTACATGGCCAAGTGCCAGCACACGCAGGGACTCATGAAATGTTTGTTGAATGTGCAAACAGAACTATTGCCACATAGACATTTTGTTTCCCCCTTTGAAACTAATTTGGCATGACCATGGTAAAGTCAACAATCCAAGTGTCATCACTTGGGACCTTGAGGGTTTTTTTTTTTTTAATTTTTGTTTTTTTTAATTTTTAGTGATTTTAGAGAGAGAGGAAGGAAGAGAGAGAGAGAAATAGAAACATTGGTTTGTTCTTCCACGTATTTGTCCATTCATTGGCTGGTTCTTGTATGTGTCCTGACCGGAGACTGAACCTGCAACCTTGGTGTATTGGGGCGATGCTCTAACCAACTGAACTACCCGGCCAAGACAGGACCTTGAGTTTTGAATGCTACTGATAACTCCTGTTCAACCTGAAGCCTCCAAACACTGTGTTAATAGAAAGACCACTGTGACCTTCACGAGGTGGCACCAAACCATTGCCCTGAGACAGAACTAACAAGAGGCAGGGGGTGGAGGACTGGAAGGCTGGCAGCCTGATTATAATCAGCATTAAATATCTATCGGTGATCTCAGGGGGTTGCTAGAGCTTTAACTGTGCTTTCTCAGTTAAATTCTCACATGCATGTAATTATAGTTTGCATGCCTGGGAATATGGTATGATTTAATTAAGCACAGGGGACTTTGTTCTATTTGGTCTCTCCTAGGAGAAAATTAAGCATTTAGGAAAGAGCATTAACTGTACTTCATTCAGGCCAGTAGGGTGCATTGCTAATGAAGCATTTTTTTTTTTTTTTAAATTTCTATTTTCCCCCAAACGTTAATTCTCTAGTAGAAATAAGCTGAGTGGTGCTCTTGCTCTCATTGTCTCCATAACTCGTGATTCCTTCAGCTCCTTCTTTACTATGTGGGAGTCACCAAGACCTCTAAGGCGAGGAGTCTCCTTTGTTTTTTTAGTTATCTTAAAATTCAAGTGGTATCCACTGTGACATTTTCCCTAAAAGCTAATCCACCAAAAAGGTGAGTGGAAATGCATTCATCACAGTTGCAAAGAAAATTTTATTTTCTCTCCTCAATTCATGTCTGCTGTCTACTGATTGGTTGTGAGTGTAGAGAGGCTTTTGTGGAGACTGATGAGGTGCCATTGATGAGTGAGCCTTGCTCCTGGGACTATATTGTTGAAGCCGTGATTGTCCAGCATCCCACGTCAGATCTGAGCAGCACAGAGACTGGGTTTTAGACCCTCTGATACGCCTTCCCCCACATTTCCTGCTAATGGACCTTGTCGTGTTGATTAACATCGCTTCTCTGAGTCCATGTGTTCTGATGTTTTGATATTTGAGCACTTACCTATGAGATAATACTAGGTGTGGGGTTAAAAGGGTTCAGAGATACGATCTGGTTTAATCTGTACCAGTTCCCAGGGAATGTAAATACTAAGTAAGATGTTAATCAGACTATAACAGCGCCACACTCAAAATTATGTTTGTGGCCCTGGCCAGTGTGGCCAAGTGGTTGGAGCATTGGCCCATGCACCGAAGGGCTGTGGGTTCAATTCCCAGTCAAGGGGATGTGCCTGGGTTGCAGGTTTGATCCCCAGTCCTGGTCAGGGTGTGTGCGGGAGGCAACTAATTGATGTGTTTCTCTCAGATTGATATTTCTCTCTCTCTCTCTCTCTCTCCCTTCCTTCCACTGTCCCTAAAAATCAATGGAAAAAATATCTTCAGGTGAGAATTAAGAACAAGGTATATGTTTGTGTTTTCATATGTACATATGAAATGTATATTATGTATATATCCCTTATCAGACACAGCCTTTCAAATTTGAATAACACTTTTCTTATGGGAAAATCTGAAGATTCATTTTTCAGGGACCCCTTACTTCATGGTAGTAAGGCTACCTGTCTTTACCTGGACACTTTCTCTGCATTGTAAGGGACCCAGCATGTGATGTGGGTTTGGCTCCTTACACAGCAGTGCATAGATACCTACTTGGGTAGGGGCCTCCTTTTGATTTGTCAAGTGGACCAGAGCGGCTGTTGGCAGCTCCTCATAGGAGGGGAGTTGCTCTGGTTTGCTTGAAACATTGCTGGTTCATATTTTGCCCCAGGGCAACTTCCTTTCCCACCGTCTCTGACTTTCTCCACCGCCAGAAATGCCTCCCCTCCCCCCTGGCCGAGCAATGATTAACCATCACAAGCTCTCTGTAGTAAAACTCATGCCTGTTAGTGAAGCCAATAGAATTGGCTGTGTTTGTCAGACTGCTTATTTCAGATGTAACAGGGTGATCTGAAAATTGGGCAGCTGTTAGTCACATACCACTCAGTCCCCAGGTGCGCTCAGGCCGTCAGGAACACTCACTCCATACTTAGGAAGTTGGCCCTGACTTCCCCAGAATGAGGCATTTATGACCACTTGCAAAATGTAAAAATGCAGTTTTCATGGAAATGACTTAAAAACACAATTAGACAAATGCTGTGTTCTACTCACTGAGCTTTTTCATGCAGTCGCGGAGTCTGGTCTCCAGGCTGAGCACCCTCTGGTGCAGCTCCTCATAGTCGTAGGCACCAATCTCTTCCTGGATCCCAGTGAGCACCGCGGACAGGTTCCGGATCTCCTCCTTGAACTGGGTGATGAGCCGGGCGTCCGTCTTGTACTGTTCCAGGACAGGGATCAGGGGCAGGAGCTCGTCCATCTTCTCTTTGAGCTCCTGCGAAAAGCAGCCACGGGCTCCTGAGTGTCATTGACACATGTCAACCAGCTCTGCTCTCTGTCGTCTGACACTTACAGGAGGTTATTAAAATGGATTCAAAATCCCGTGTTGATTTTTGGTTGGAATGAGGAATTTTGTGAAAATGTAAGTGGCCCCATGGTCATTAGTAGCAAATCCATGTATCTTTTCAATGCAAGAACCTCTACTTAAATGGTCACATGCTTTTCCAGGAAGCAGATTGATCCTTAACCATAATTACAGATGCTTCCTAGGGTAGCAATTACGGGTGATTTATTATCTCACTTTCTGGTAGCATTTCATAAAGTCAACAGTGCATTCTTTACTTAGGAAATAGAAGCAGGGTCCATGTTCTAATGATGAATTACTAGAGATAGGTAAGATACCCCCCCCCCCGTGCCTGTTTAGTTAAGTCTAATCTCTCATTTACTGAGTTTTCATGCTATAGGGGCCCTTTCCGGGAATCGGGGGTCTGGGAACAGCTTTTCCCTAATGGGATTTTCCAGTTATGCCCTTCCACCCCTCTGCCCTTCCATTACGCCCAGGTGTCCCTCATTGTTTCTAATATCCATCCTAGCAGAGCATCCTCAGGAAGGTGGGCTCAGCAACTACGATCAATCATGCAGTGTTCCCTAAGCGCAGAGAAAGGGATATCGCTGTTTAATGTTTTGAATTATTACCTCCCCCCGACTTCATTTGCCTTAGCCCAGATCCTTTAGGGCTCCTTACGTAAGGCAAGGCTGCTTGCCCACGTGGTGAATTAACTCTTTCAGGGACCGAGATGCTCATAGTTACGTGATATAGAGAGCTGCCCAGTTGCATAGTTATTTGAAACTGATGTGTTGATTTTTGTCTAGGGAACAAGAAGTGCATGTTGTCAGGACAGTGGCCCTCCCACCTAGCATCCTGGGATGGAGCCACACCTGGGACACAGGTACACCTACAGCTTCACTTTCATGTTCTAGACATGTCACCTCCTCTTCTTGACCTTTAACTTGGTGGTTGTGGTCGCCAGTGAAAATATTTCCAGAGTTTGATTCAGTTGTGAGATTACTGCAGATGATCTCCATGGTGGAAAGAGCTGTCACTGTCATAGTCATTGAAGAATAACCCGTTGGTGGCTGTTAGAAACCATGCTGCACACCAGCTAATTTAAGGAGCTGAAAATTGCATCTTAAAGTACATCAAGAAGATGTCATTACTATAAATGCATTAAACTAGCAGGAACTCCCATTGCTGCCCTGATCTATGGGCTTATGCTTCTTATGGGGCGATTTCTACTTGCTCTGTAAGCTCAGAATTCTTTGGATTGGCCTGTGTGTCCGTGTTGAGTGGGAGGGGACAGAGTCTTAGTAATGAGAAAGATTTATAAATATTACAGTCAAAAGGCAGAACTGCAGAGTTTCACTCGTTCTGGTGGCTCATTTGAAATAAACTTATTAGGTTGAACACCTTGTGACGTCCCTAAAGGAAGGCACAATTGCTTCATCAGGATCTTAAGAAGGAGAGGTAGTTCTGTTGGTAACATTTGCTGCATATTATATATAGCAACCATTACACTGAAGAGCTTTCCATTCTGCTATGGGAATGTTGAAAAGAGAACAACGCAATGTCACAATTTTGGTGACAGTTTTTTCCCCCGAACTAAACAACAACAAAAAAGGTGTTTATATTTTTGGGTCTTTTAAAAAAATTTATAATTTGGCTACTGAGAAAGTCAATTTGGAAATTCTGTACACTTGTCAGAGAGCAGTGGAAAGTGCAACCAGTATGTGTGTTGGGTATTTAGAAGGTTAAAGCAGAATAGTGCATGCCTGGTTCACTCATTCCTTCTAGAATTGCACTTTCTGCTACATTGCTCTTACAGTGAAGGTTGTACTCAAATATCTTGCCCAACTGTGAGCTCTTCATGTGAGATGATAGTCTTATAACTAGAACAACTTTCATCTTACAAGATGCAGAGGAGAAAACCTACTTGGTGGTTTTTAAAATGCATTTATATTTACTTTTATTTTAATTGAATTTATTGGGGTGACATTGGGAGGCATTAGTCCAAAATGTTTAAAAATATGTATATATATCTTTATTGATTTTAGAAAGAGGAAGGGAAAGGGAGGGAGAGGGATAGAAACATCAATGATGAGAGAGTTATCAGTGATCAGCAGCCTCCTGCACGCCCCCCTCCCCGGGGGTCGAGCCCGCAACCTGGGCATGTGCCCTGACCAGGAATCGAACCTAGATCTCCTGGATCATAGGCCAACGCTCAACCACTGAGCCATGCTGGCCGGGCACAAAATGGTTTTCTTGAATATTCCCTTCTAACTCTTCCCCCGATTTTCTCTAAAGAAAATTAAACAAAATTCCTCTTCTCTTTGTGCTGTTAAGTAATGTTTATGCCTCTATTTACTCTCAGTTTTACCTGCCCCTTGTTACTCTCTTTCACAGAACAGAGATTATTTATTGCATCCCCAGCAGAGGGCGCAACACTGCCTCTCACACAACACCTGCTCAATCAACGCTGGTTAAAGTGCATTGATTGGCTCCCCATGCGTTCCCTATACACCCTCTACTCTTCCAGGCCATCATTCTCTTATTTCCAGTCATCTTCCAATTTTGGTGTCTTCTTGACTTTGCTCTAATTTGTTCTAATTCCTCAACTTCCTGGCCTGGCTGACATCTTCCTTCAGCTTAAACCTCATGATTTGTTCTCCTGTCAGTACCCTCAGCTTTCTTGCCATGTTGTCCTTTTGGGTAAAATTTTAGAAGCGGCTCAGTGCAGGACTGTTTTCTGTACCCCTCTGCCTGGGCTCCTGAGCACCACCAAAGAGAATTCCACAGCCACAAGGATCTCTGCTGTGGTAAACTGTGCAGTGCAGAGAGCCTTGCGTGACCCTGATCAGCATCCTGCCCTCAGTTATGTGTGGAAAGCACTTCTGAGGCTTGACCGAGCACCTGCCTTCAGACCCTCTTATCCCCGTCTTCAGTGGCTCTCACTCACTTCCTAACTGGCAGGGGAAATTGAGGCTGTGATGTTTAAAAAACCACAGCATGTTTTATAAATGACGTGATGTGGCTTTGCAAGGTGGACTATTTCTTTTGAATAGAGGTTTGGATGGCATTATCCCAGTCACGTTTTATTTTAATCTATGACACTGTCATACATAGTTAATAAAAGTCCACATAGCACCATTTCTCCATTTTCAGTGTTTCTAAATAATGTCCCATAAACAACTTCAAGTCTAAAGAAGACTTCATTTGTGTCATGGTGAAGCAACCCCCTTTCTATGGCTGTTAATAGTGGGATGAGTTCCTCTTTTAATAGTTTATATTCTAAATATTTTTCATACTAGCATGGGATAAAGTCATCAGAAAAACTTCGATCCATTGAATTATTAATTTTCCTTGAGATTTCCCCTCGTCATTGATATTGAAGAGCCTATAAATCTATGCAGAAATTCCACTTAGCTCTAGGAGGACAAGACTCTTTCTATAGCGAGTCTCCTGTGCATTCCCACAAGCTAATGGTCAGTTTCAGGGGGACATCCCTGTGAGCCTTAAACACTGCACATAGGGGCCAACGCACAGTTATTTCTAGCCAAGCGCCACGCTGGCTGCTCATCCTACTCAGTGTCTCATCTGGGTGGACAAGATTGCAGGAGCCAAACCTACCTGAAAATGCTTGGTCATTAGTGTCTTCCGATCATCTTCAATCTGCCGAAACTTGGCCTTCAGCCCTTTCATTTGGGTTTCCATTTTTAGAACATATTGGAAATCTCTCTGCGTCCTCAAGTTTAAGACCTCAATAGACTGGGACATATTCTGAACCTGTTAAAACAAGAACATTGGCTGTAAATTACCGTCTGTTTACAGGTCTGTACAATCACTCCTGAAGTAGCACAAATGACATCAACATAGAGAACTAGAAGTACCAAGTCTGTAATTGTGTTTCCACATGACATATTTTTAGAAGGACAGTTCTCCATATTGAACAGTCAAAGAATTCAGCAAGAGAAAATTTTACCTAGGCAGGAAATAATGGAACGGACATCCTAGTGTTAGAAATGACTGAATATAAATGAGAATTTAACATGTCAGAAAAATATGTTTTAGAAAATAGAATTTTTATTCCAGGGCTTTGTAAGATTATCAGTGCCCCATTTTGTTAAAATAAGTTGTTTCTATAAATACCCACTCTGACTTTGTCAAGATCTAGGTATGCTTAGAGGTTGTGGATGGTCTGAGGTGCCTAACAGACCAGAAAACATTCACCGTGGTGCAGTTACTTCCAGCTGCACTGGACATACTCCCAGAGGTGAGGCCGGATGGACCCGGACACATGGGGTAGTCCTGGGACACCTGCTGAAACCCCTCCTAACTGCAGAGCCTACTGTTGCAGAGACCTGGAAGGTGGCAGCTGTATCAGGAGTTTGGTAGGTTGGCAGTCAACCCACATTAAGCTAATGGCACCATCCCAGGTTCGTTGAACCCCAGGCTCTTTAGAAGGAGGAAACAGATGACCTAGAAAGCATGTAGAAATGAGGAAAACTTGCTCCAATTGTGGCAGCAAAATTCCAAAAACAGAATGCAGGCCTCTGATAGGAAAACTGTGAAGGGAATTGAATGCAATATGCATACACGGTTTTAGAGGACAAGAGAGAGCTCCGTGGCTCTGGTACTCAAAGTATTGTCTACGGAGCAGCAACTTGGGCATCCTGGAGCTTGTCCAAAACACAGATTCTTGTCTGAAAATCAGAATCTGTGTTTTTTTTCAAGAACCCCAAGTGATCCCTTTGTCTATGAAATTTTGAGAATCAGTGCTTAACACAGAGGGATTTCCGTGAGAAAAGCAAGTAAGAAAAGCCACTGTAAAGAATTGATATGATTTGATTTTTAAATTCTAAATCCAATTCTCTCTCTCATGCACACAGAGGCACATGTAGGTAAATGAAAATGGAGCATATGAACAAAAAATCATGGCGGAAGGTCGGGACGTTTAGAAGACTACATGTAGGTTGTTAACACTGGGTTTCCATTTGGGGGTGAGGTGTGGGGGAGAAGTACTGAATATTGTAATAGAAAGAGGTCCTGGTACATGTAATAGGTATAAATACATCTGCAAAGAATTTTTTTTTTATAAACAAAAATATGAAATCATGGACACCAAAAAAAAAAGTGGGATTTCAGGTGACTTTTACTTTGTTTGATACATTTTTATGTTATGCCATTGATTTTTTTTTATAAACATGCATTTTTACGTTATGAGTAAAATATTATTTTCATTGCAAACATTGTGAGTTTCAAATAAGGAAGGGGTGATCTGTTCAGACAAATCTTTGTCATCAGGTGATGTCACAATGCTTAGGGGACCAGCCAGCCATAAAGAGCTCCTTGATAATGTGCCTCGGATTTGGCACTTTAGGAAAGGCAGGGATTTCTCCTGCATGGTCTGCTGCAGTTCCCCTACTTTTCTTGCTGGGGAAGGTCACATTTTCCTGTCTCTCCTTCTGCTGTCTTGATCTATAGTTCTGGCCCTTATGAACCTTACCTTGTCAGGACATATTCATGACAGTCCGGCTTATATTACAACTAATTGTGTGATGTGTGTGTTGGGTGGGAACAGAGCAGTGACTGCCCTCCTGTGAGTTTCATGAGGTTAGACGCTGTGTCTCATTCATATCTGTTATTTCCAAGGCCTTGCGTAGAACTGGACACAGAATAATTGCTCAGTGAATATCTTATTGTGTAAAATCATCTTAGGCTTCCGATGGCAGTAAAAATGTGTAATTAGTATTTTAATATTTGAAGGAAAGTTTCCTCCTCCTTTTAATGGTTAGGCTGTAGCGTTACGTGACTCCCAAATATTTATTAATTTACTGTCGTGCCTACATTCAGAAAGCTTCCTTTAAAAACCGTCTTTCGTGCAGTCCAAAATCACCCAGGCAACATCCAAAGCATCATAACTGCATCTCGGATAAATGTAATGCTTTCAGAATACTTCTCAGCTTCATTAGGGTTAAGCACGAATGAAGAAAAGACATTTATGTTAAAGAAACCGCACATGTGAATACGGCAATTGTCTGTGAAGACGCCCATCATTGGCATGGTGGGTGCTCTCCCAGGAATTCCGTGTACTGGGGTGGAGGCTGTACACTTAGAAAATGATGGGCAAGTGAGACAGTTTGGATGAAGTGAAAACAGCTGCCTCTTATTTCGCCTCGTGACTTACCCCCCGAGCTCATTTGCAGCTTTGTCCATGCTGTGGGGAAATGCCCGGAGAGAATTTTTGCTGAGTCATGGTTCTGACTTTCCGTCTTGCAGAATCGTATATAATTACAAGAGCCACATTTGGGCAATGGCTAGAGATAGAGCTGTCTAATTGGAAAGGACTTGGCTCCAGGCTGCCTTTTGTTTTTCCTGCTGGCTGTCCCCAGGACTGTCTAGTTTCCCGCTGGTTATGGGGACCCATGGAGAGTCTGTTTCCTGATGACACCGGAGACTGGATTCCACGCGCAGGAAAACAAGCCATCTGCCATGGTTTCCCCTTTAGCCTGCTTATCTCTGACGTCCTTCCTCCGATGCTAGCTTTCCATACCTGTCCCTATGCCCACAGCCTCTCCCTGTAGCTCAGTGAGCCCATGGTCCCTCTTCATTGATGATATTCTTGAGCTCTCTGTCCTGGTTCTTTGTATAAATAAAAAGTCTGAGGGAACAAACTTCAATGCAAATAAACTTAGATTTCACTTTCCTTCATAATTAGTGTGTAAGCTACTTGGAAAAAAAGTCCAACAGTTTGATATGTTTAGTTGGCCTCAGTTAATACCGATAAACAGAGATTTCTTTACCGTAGGTCTTTACAGAGCCTTTAAACTACGTGGTAGAAATCTTCAAGAGGGAAGTATCATGTACAGAGTTTCTTAAAGTTATTCCACCAGTGAGGACATGGCTGGCATCCTCTTCCAGAAACTACACCTTAGGAATGATTGAGCCGGACAGTGTGGGGCAGGTTTGGCTGCACAGAGAAGCTCCATAGCCAACAGACTTTGTTAAGTGAACAGTTTGAGTCTGGGCACACTAAGATCTGAGACACTGTGAAATCAGTGGCCATTTTTCCAGTATTCAGTGATATAAACACTATTCAGACTGCTGGGCAGAGCATTGCTTAATGAAGTGTGGGTACCACCAGAGGCATCCTGGGTACTCCTTCCAGGGTATTGAGAAAATGCAAAACGGACGTGGTGCAGCTCCACTGTCTACCGTGAGCGACATTGGTAGGTGGTTTAACCTCAAAAACACCAGTTTCCTCTTATGAGAACTGAGAAAGCCAACGACCTCTACTATGAGGATGAATGGAGCAGAATAAAAAATAATAGGTGGGAACGGTTGTTATTAATATTGTTCTATTCACAGTGTTCTCTTATTATATGACTAACGCTTGCTAAATGGTGACACAGAGGGCATGTTCCTGTGTGCCATCTGGTCCCTTGGACCCATGTGGGCCCACAGGGGAGCCAGCAAGGTGGGCACTGACTCAGTCTGAATATGGACTGCGTGTGTCAGATTTCTGTTCTCTGGGTCAGTGCCAAGGGTCAGTCCTGTCGTTCCCTTCACGCCACCCACACAGCACACACAGCTTCCTGTTCCTGTCGGCATCACGTTACCAGATGGAAAATTGGATCAGTTTCACCTGGGTGACCTTCATTTTGTTAACATTTTTGTTGTTGTCATTTAGGTATTGATGCATTTTTAAAGGTGTGATTTTTTCGCAGCATTTCTTTAAAACATGAAACAAGCTGCATGTTGGACAGAGGGTCCTGTCCAGTCCAGTCCAGTGATCGTTTCCAGACCACCTGCTCTGTTGCCTGCTCCCCTCACTGACCCTTCATGAGTTAATTCCTGGTTTATCATAGCTCTGGAATAGGTCTTACTTTGATCCTGTAGGGGGTATAGCATCTGCTTCCTGACCTTCAGACGTTATTTGAATTCTTCCAACTGATTTTTGAAGAACTGTCTGAGTCTGTGTGGGGGTGCGAATATGCAGTGCTATCCTGGAAAACAGTAACACAAGCAAGGGTATGGTGCCTGAGGAAACGTTTCTCACCACACTTATGGAGGAATAAAACTGCATAGAAAAGAAGATTGGAGCAGAAAATCAGTAAGACATTTTCATAGAAGAGCAAAACTGGATTGGAAGAGTAAATCTTTTATCAATATAATTAATTTCCCTAGTAACCAAGCAGCATCAAACTGTATATTGGACATTTTTTTTTCATAGAAATAAAGAAAATCAAGGTGGAAGACAATACCCAAGACTAAGCACAGTTCATGTGTCTTGATTCTTGACAGGTGAGAAGCATATTAACTCGCATTGTTAGTTTGAATGAAAGGGCATTTGCTCTTGTCTGGAGGACAGATATCGAAGGAGCAGGGACCATGGGATCTTATTATAGAGAGAGAACCCATATGTGACGATAGCTCTGAGACAGGGAGGAAAAACAGGCTAATCTTTGTTTAAAACATGAAAAAAAAAAAAAAGCCTTCTTAATCTGTAGGGTATCAGTAGACTTCCAAACAGTGTACACAGAGGAACTGATTTTCACATAGGCGGTGGAAGAGCCAGGCTTGGAACTGAATGAACTAGGAATGTGTGTACTCATAGAGGCCATGCTGTCATTTCTCCCGCTTCTCTGAATTTTCTGTGAAGTTTTCATTTGATCCCTAATTGTGTGGATGGTCACAGGAAGGACATGACACAGTGGGCACTGTTGAGTGTGACTTCTTCTACAAGCTCCTGCTACCTGACTATCATCCCTGACGGGCTTTAAAGCCCTGCCCTGCTGTCATCCTTCCGTCAGCCTGGCCATGCCAGCTGCCCTACTGTGCTCAGAGCCCAGCACAGGAGAAGTCTGACTGAAAGTGATCGAAAGAGCCAGTTGCTGTTTTTCTGTTTGTTTTTTTTCCTCCCCATACTAAACGGAAATAACCTTTCACGGGCTGACTTTTATCTGCAGAAGGGAAGAAATCAAGGGCATTCAGCATTTGATTGTTAGGGATCCGGCTTAAGTAAATTACACGGAGAGAATGCTATTGAGTGAAATCGAAGGGCTTAATGTTCTGAGGCCTGACTTAGAGATGATGACAAATGCTGGGAATTGTTCATTATCCATCCGGAGAGCTCACATAGCGCATGCGGTTACTTCCACGTCCTCACGAGGTTGGTAATGGGATCCAAAAGCATGGTGAGCTCAGAGAACCTGCTGCGATGCTCAATTTCTGGCAGTGGAATGCGACTTTCTACTTTTTATTTTTAAGGAGACACCCACTGGATATTAAGATATATGATAGAGAGCCAGTCTTAAGAAGACAAGTTTGGAAAAAATAAAGTCTTGTAAGCAATGGAGCAGGAAGCGCAGGGTGCTCCTTTCCAGGAAGGGGGAGTGTTTATTTGAGAAGGGGCAGAAATCAGGAGGACCTTGGTCCCCATTCCCTGCCTCCCCCATTTCCTTCTCAAGGAACGGTAGATTTCAGTGCAGCTATGCAGGAAACCAGGGCACCCACCTTCTCTAGCAGCTGACGAAGCTGCCTGCTCTTGGCATCCCGGGAACACAGGTTCTGCTCCGGAGCCACCACCGTGCAGATGCACCGCCCGTCAGGGTCCTGTGCTGAGCTGTACACCTGCCATCCTTCCTTGGGGCTGATTTGAGTCTGAGGAAGCAGGCAGAAACACACCAAACACAGACCCGTTACAGGAGGGAGAGGAGGCAGGTTGGTAGCATTTTAAGCAAAGCATCTTTTTTACAATTAAAGTTTGTGTTTTTATTGCTTACAGTTAAAAAGAAGGCGGGAGGACAGTTTGCATGGTTTGCATGGACGGCGCAGGTTCATTCAGTTATACCTCCCTCATCGGTGCTCAGTGGGAGACTCTTTCTGTTCTTTAGGCTTCTTGTTATTAGCTATTCATCAACCCTGCACCTCTCCCTAATGCTTTTTGGACATATTAATGCAACTTTAGAAGCATCTGGTAACCACTTAGACACATAGGACCCGTCTTTCTCCATGAGATCCATTAGCTTGTCTTTCTCAACTGTAAATGGTAATTAGTCACATGTTCTGATTATTCTTCACGTGTGATGGTCTGAAGCAAAGCTGTATCCCAGGGAGCTGCCCGTGTATTGAAGAGCCAATTAATAAAGCTGGAAAGGCATCCTGTGAGAACATGGGATAGAAATCATGAGGTCCGCGTTGCTTTGCAGAGCATGCAGAGCCCCGAGGAGTTACTTGGGCCCAGCCTGTCTGCCAAACTGAACTTCCTACATTCCGTGCAGTTGCCACCCCACCTCCCTGGGGACCTTCGTGAAGTGGCCCCTTTCCACTGCCCTGCCTCCTACTATGTTGCTAGTTTTGCATCTGAATGTGTTTTTCCCGTGGAAACAGGCAAATCAGTGGCCATCTTCTAGGAAGCCCTGGGTCACAGCTGTACCTGGGGCCTGATGTTCCTCAGTTCTCCTTTATGGTGTCCAGGGATTCAGCAGGTAGGGAGGCATGTCTCTCATGATCAGAAGAGGAAGATGAGTTAGGTTAGAAAAGAAGGTGTGTAATGAATCAGGCTGGAGGGCTTGGCCGAGGAAGGCTGAGAGGGGCTGGGGGTGGGGTCACTGAGGTGGGGCCGGGATAGGAGGTGAATGGAGGCCAGTGGAGCATTGTCTTGCAAAATGCCTAGAGTCACTGGGCTGCTCTGTTTACCTGTAGACTTTGGAAGCAGGTTCTTAAAAGGACCAAACCAGGCTGACTTCTCTCCCTATGGCCTTGCCGTAGTCTGGGATCTTCTGTCTCTGGAATTCTCAGGGTGGCTATTGCCTCCTCTTTTTTGCTGTCCCAGGTCCTTGCTCATCACATACCATCAACCAACAAGGTTCTTTTCCTTTTCAAGGGCATTAGCAATAGTCACTGGGGTAGTGACCGGCACTCCCAACAGTCGTCCTGAGCACATACTGAGGAAGCTATAAACTGTAAACTCAAGTAACTCCTAACGATGTCACAGTCCTTGTCACTGATCTGTAATGAAAAGCAAATGACGCACACCCATCTCTCTAGCCTCCTTTCGCTGAGTCCTGTTTCGGATGGTTCACAGACACTGCGGTGCCTCTCCTCTTTCTGGGCCCTGGATTCAGTATCATTTCTGTCCTTTCACCCCTTCCTCGGACAATTTATACCCGAATATCCAGTTGGGATAGAAAGATGTATTCAGGATGACATGTCCTTAGAGCCAGATGGGATCTTAAAGATTATTCTTTTTGTATTAAAGGGAGAAAAAATGCAAAGAGATCATTTCCAGAGTGGAGATGGCAACATCTCAGCAGAATGGTCTCAACGAGATGACGAAAGGCTGACGCTCAGTAACAGCATGGGGTTAATACATTTAGACATAGGTTCTGCGGGTGCAGGGAGTCTTCCAGCATTGGACACAAAGCTCAGAAATGTCAGAAAATTAGAGCTTGTCACTAGAATAAATTTAGCTTTCGGATAAAGGAGCAGGGCCAAGCCCATGATAACATGAAAATACCTTAACAGCAGTGTGAACAGCGCTTGTTAAACCTGGAAGCATTAATCGGGATGCTCCCCTGCCCAGTGTTTGGCTAACTGATGAGGAGCTTACGGTGACAAAGCAGGTGTCAGCTGCTGCTTGGATTGAGAAATGGGCGGGGGGGAAGGTTTAATAGGCTTTGATGTTCACTTGGCATTTCCCCCTAACATGTCAGCGTTGTCAAAGTAAAGATTTGAGCCTCGTTTGTACTTCCAGTTGTCTTCCGGGAAGAACCATTGAAAAGAGCCATGAACGACTGTCTATATAACAGTTAGTTTGAATGATCTCAACTAAAGTGACCTCCCTGGCAAGAAAAAGGTAACTGGAGAGAGAGGAAAGCTAATATAAGAGAGGAGTGCCCGACAGCCCTGCAGGCTTTCATGAGCATCTGTTTCAGGTTAGGGACGAATCAGGGAGGTTTTACGAGTCTCCAGTGACTTTCTTTAGGGCATCCACACTAGCGTTAAAATGAGGATGCAAATAATACCAACTAAGACCTCCTGTGCGAGAAAATATGTGGATGTTTTTGGGCACCAATGAGAAAGGACTTGTTTCCATTTTTAACTTGTAAGAGCGAGTATTCAGGTGTCAATAAAAGTTGTGTAAAGTAATAGCAGACATTCCCGGAGCTCTAGCCATTGCTTGGCCTTTGACAAGTGTTATTGCCTTTGAATGTCACAGAAACCACGTGGGCTAGGGGATGTTCTTCCACCCATTTTATAGATGAGGAAACTGAGACTTGGAAACAGTAAGGAGCTTGCTCCAAGGTTACTGGGGGTAATCAGCAGAGCTGGGATGGGTGTTGGCACAGTCTGATTCCAGAGACCGGAAGTTCAACAGGCACAGGGCACCACTAGTTACTTGAAATTGCCTTCTCTGTGTCCTGAACAATTCTGAGGCCCTGTACTTGGACTTGGAGGGTGTGTCTAGTTCATTACCATCGAGAACACTACTAATCACAGTGATTACTGTTGCAGCCCCTTTGAACCTTTTGTGTTAATTAGAACTAAGTGAAGTATTTAGCAGTTTTTAATATTATAAAACTCATGAAATATTTAAGAGTGCTCTAAATAGAAGAATGAAATGATAATTTTAGCAGCTGTATTTCAAGTCTGCATTCTTCGTTTATAATTTAAGTGCAAAGCTGTGCTTTATAAATATAAAACTACTGTGTGAGAGTTATCCCCAAACATCAGGGCTCTGTACTAGAAAATTTCGAAGGACCCTCAAGACTCAGGTAAAAGTAAAAATTAATATCTTGCATTTCAGGAGGTTTTTCTGTTTAGAAAATTTATTGTACTAGCCTCGTTTCTTTTGAACCAACTACCCTTAGAAATAGACTAGAAATAGTATCTTATTTTACTGATCAGGAAACCGAAATTCAAAAATCTTGAGCAATTTTTTTCCAATTCACCCATTTGGTAAATGCTACATATGGGACTTATACCATTTTTTTTCCAACTTTGAGCCCAGAGCTCATTACAATCATTCCCTGCAGGTAAATGCAGGTAGATGGTCTGTGTCTATTTGTCAGTAGCCAAAGCATACTGTGCCCTAGAGGAGATGCCCCCAGGAGGGCATTTTCCAAACAGCATGGAAACAAGTGGCCATTGGCAACCCAGAGGAGAAGTTAGAAGTGAGTTCTTGGTGACACAAGTGGCTATTTCTGTGGAAGGCATTGCAGTCATTTATCAGTGCCCAGGCAAAGGGACAGAAACCTGATTCTTTGAAGGGAACATAGTGAACAGGCGGAACATTGCTGGTCTTATGTTTTATGCTGGGTTTCTGGTGTGTTTTTTAAAGTAAAGACAGGCACAAAGGAATAAGCTCCCTAGCTGCTGAGGGCGTACAAGGTGGGGGGAGTAACGAGAAAAGAATCCATTGACTAAAACCTGTCCGATGTGGAGCGGAGATTTCTGAGTGATGAAAACAAACCCCTTATAATTTTTCCGCCCGAGGACAGGTTTGGCTCAGGGATGACATGTGGTTTAGCATGCTGATGGCTCTCATTGTGGAGGGGGAGAGAGGTGAAGAGAGGAATTAAAGAGACATCGACAGACCACGCTCATGGAGCTCCTTTCTGGAGGGCGTGTTAATAAAGATGGCACTGCACAGTGTTTCCCTTCCTCTCTCTCTCTTTCTCTTTCCTTTGAATCCTTACCCAAGGATATTTTTTCCATTGCTTTTCAGAGAGAGTGGAAGGGGAGAGAGAGAGGGAGAGAGAGAAACATCAGTGTGAGACACACACCAACTGGTTGCCTCCCACACGGACCCTGACGGAGCCAGGGATGGAGCCTGCAACCTAGTACGTGCCCTTAGCTGGGACAGGACCTGGGGCCCTTTAGGTCACGGGCCAGCGCTCCAACCACTGAACCACACCAGCCAGGGCTGCTGCTGCTTTCCTGTGAGACTAGTTGGAAGTGAAACACAAAATGTATGTTCCTCACTTAAGGGAAACTTTAGGCTCCAACAACAAACAGCAACAAAAACCAAAAACTCAAAGACATCATCAAATCATCAAATTGAGGTCAGTTGGTCTCTGCTTGCAGTCTGGAGTTGGGAAGGACTTGGGCGTCACACCTGGTCCTTTGTCCACTCAGTGACACTGTCCTGTGTGTGCTCCTGTGTTCTGCTTGAGCCCGCATGGTAAGAATGTCACTGCTTCCCAGGCAGCCTGTCCCATTGGTGGAAAAGCTGGGCTGACTCTGAGCTGCTCTCTGTCCTTTCCCCCTCTGGTCCTACTTCTCTCGTAAGTACTTAAACAGGAATCAACCCGCCCCCTTACTCCGGTCTCTGTTTTTCTCTGAAAAGGCAATTATCACACTCTCTGTGGCTCTCAAGATGCGCCGTTATGTTCTCTCATCCATCTCTCAACCCTTAATTGGTTGAATGGCTCCTTCACAAAATGGACCTTGTCTGAGGACTCGGGGAAGGAAAACAGTCCTTACAAACGGAGACGTCCAGTTAGCTCAGCCACATTTCCTACTACAGTAAGCTCTTGAGAGCTCTAGGGTTTCTGGGGCCCTGTCTTGACTGGGGCAAGGGGTTGAATGTGTGGGGAGGTAGCAGAGGGCGGAGGCCCAGTAAATGCCTCCTCCCATCATTTATTATTTGTGTGAACTGGTTTACATATTGGATTTCCCCTTCAAGTTTCATGCAATGAATATTTATTCAGATGTTTATGTAAGATCTGGAAAAAATAGGAGGGCATTGTGGCCAAAAAGTGTGAAAATTCCTGGCTTAGATGGTCCCTAACAGCCTTGCAACATGAACACTTTATGATCTTAATCTAGGAAGTACAGATTCACTCATTTCTCACCATGGGAATTCTAAAGTATGAGCAATTATATTGAAGAATTAAGGTGGGGACATGGCATCCTCGACATTGTTGTTCAGTAAGGTACGGCCCTTCTGAAACGTGCAAAAGAGAGAGAAAAAAAGATTTTGCAACCTGATTTCTCCAACCATTCCAGTAAGTCCCATAGTGCAAACTTTCCTCAACTTTCTGGTATATTCTTTTCACCCAAAGGAATATTTGGTTGTGTCAGCACATTCACAAACCATAGCAAGGGCTATTTTTCAACCAACAGATTGCCAAACAGAAAGTAAAAGACATAAATTTACTTTAAAATTACAAGAGAGCAAGAAGTCCTAAAAGAACCATGCATCATTTTGGAAATTCTATTCCTCACCATCAACAACAGGAAATGACCAAACCAATGGCTATGGACACACAAAATATCGATTTCAGAAGCAAGCTGCCAAGTTTGAAAAAGAGCTCAGTCCTGAATTTCTTCGTTTAGACTCACTTCCTGAAAGCATTCCTTCAATAGCTCAATTGTTGAAAACCATCAGGTACTTGAACATTGAGAAAATTTGGCTCATTGAATATTAAATATTGTGAGTTTCTTTGTTTTGTAATTATTTATTGGTGACATAGAATTCTTTGTAACTACAGTCTCTTTTACATCCCTCCAGCCACACACATCATGCAGGTGAGGGGGACTCAACACCAGAGGCCCTGAGGTTTCCTAAGTGAGTCACGGGAGGTGGAGGCAAAACCTAAAAGCAGACGAGAGTGCGCCTCCCACGTGCTCTGCTGGCGTCCTAAGCGCTGGGCGCATCTGGCTAATTTCACCTGACTCTGCTCAGTTACTTGCACATTGGTTGATAGATTATTATTAGTAACCACAAACAAGTCTTGAAAAAGAGAGGGTTACTTTTCCTTTCAGTACCTGACTTTTTCTGATTTCACTGAGGTGGTCCAGTGGTAAAAATAGGTAAGATAAAAAGGTAAAGCCCTCCAAGTGCTAATTGTTTTTGTGCATTTTATTTGATAGCAGGGCATTTTTTAAATTTTTTTTATTCAGAAGGTTTGAGAGTATTGCTAACTAAACCATACTTCAAGCTCTCAGAAGAGACTTGGCTATAATTTGGGTAGGGTTAAGAAGCCATTCATTTCAGGTGAAGGAAAGCTACAGGAGTTCCACTTGTAATAGGGAGAGTCCTTATAAAAAATTAAAAAGTGCAGACAGAGGATTTTTATCATGCAAGTTATCTGTTCTTGGTGTTTCTTAGCCGCTTAAGGTCTTTTTGGCAGACTTTAAATTGCTCAGGCTTATTACTCATTTATGTTTAAAAGTGGTTGGTTTCTGACAATGCATTGCAGAGTTGCAGGAATTCAGTTCCAAGGAGGAACCTGCTATAGCATGTCCAGATTAGAAAGAACATACCCTGTCGGAAAAATTAATGGGATTTTACAGACATTAAAAGAAGACTTAAAATAATAAGAAACTAAACAAATTAAGAATTCTTCCCAATATCAGGTTAATAGAGTTAAGTTCAAGCTTTTTATGCTTAAGAATTTAATGAGTTCAGAATTCCTTTCACAGGTAATTCCTTGGGAAGTCTATCTATTTTTTTGGTGTCATTTTCAAGTGTTCATTAAAAAAAAAAAAGGCAAAATCTACCACACAGAGAAGCAAAAAAATCTCAGCCTTTGCAATTTACAGAATTAAGCCCCCTGGTTTACTGTGCTCACTTCCCGAGATGGCCAAACCCACCCAGTGACTTACTAGGGTGTCTGGCGTCCACAGCCTCGTGGTGTTCAGCTCCACCAGGGAGGGGAGCGTTTGGGACATCCAGTTAGAGATCATGGCCAAGGTGCTCAGCACAGCGCCAAGCTGCAGCGGTGGCGGCCTCATGGCTGAGGCGCTAATGAGTTTTCACAGTGACCGATGGAGATCCTGGTGTGGTGCTGGTGGCTGGAGGGAGGCGGGGCTGCAGCAGCTACAGCTCCACAGGCAAGAGATCAACTTCCCAGCTCTCAGCACCGGGAAAAGCTCCAGAACCTCTCTCCCCACCCTCAGGCTTCCGGGAAGGGAAGAAGTGCCCTCCGGCCCTGCCTTGCCCTGCCCTGCCCTGCCCTGCCCTCCCCTCTCCTCCTCTCCCTTCCCTTCCCAGGCACTTGGGTGGTTCTTCCAGGAATGTTCCCGGTGGGGCTGGGTTAGTAATTGTCTGAGCAGAAGTTGGAGGGAGGGGGAGCCCGAGCATTTCCTGCCCCACTCCAGGCGCAGTGAGCATCCAGAGTCCATTCCCTCTGGGGTTTCCTGGGGTGCAGTCAGCCGATCCTTACCCTTCATGAAAAATACACCTTTACATGGAGGTCGACAGGCCCATTCGAATCCACGCCTAATACCTACACATTTCTCTGGGCATATCCAGAGCAGAGGAACAAAACTATGCAAAGAATTTCCAAGATATGAGAGAGAGTTTTGTTTTAAACAGTAACCTAAAATTAGCTGTGTTGCCTCTAAAAAAAAAAAAAAAAGAAGAAGAAAGAATAGTCAAAGATGAATAGCTACTGCCTGGGACAGTACCCTGGGCACCTTAGGTGAAGAGACAGGACAGACAGCCTTGGAGGAGAGCTCCGATTGTGGAAATTTCACCGGTTTCAGAAGATGCCCAGGCACCAGCAAGCTCAGGTAACTCTGCTTTCTCCTTGGGAGGCAGGGCAGCCAGATCCAGAAGTCTCCAGAGCAAGCATGTGACTTACTGAAACTGCACAGAATTGGAACCAGGGTCTGAGGTCTAGTCCTTGCTCTCCTGTAGTTAGTTGTGTGACTGGCCAGTGACTTAAATGTCCTTGGCTTCAGGTTTTTCTTTTTCTACAATATATGGGGGTTAGACTCCCAGCTCTCCAAGGTTCCCCTCAGCTTTAAAATTCAGAGATCTGTTTGTTAGGGTTTTGTTGGCAAATGAGTATATTGAACTGGGTAACTTTGTTACTTGGTTTACAGACGTGACAGAGCGACACCCAAACCTCAGCTACCGAATGGAATAAATCAGGGGCCATCGTCTTGTGTAATATATATAGTTTAAAATAAAAATAGAGATCTGAGACATAAAGGGGAGTATGGCTGGATGAAAAGGAAATGAAAAGGAACCTGTTAGAGAAAGAAGGAAATATTGTTTTGATTCCTTAAAAGAATCCTGAAATTGTTTGTAATTGTAACTTTTAGCCAATTACAATGAGTATAATTACCATCTGCTATGTAATTTTCTTCAATGGTTTTGGCAGGAGAAATTAGGAAGGTGCTCTAATGAAGTAGAAAGAGAGACGTGTTTATAGAGGTGTATGTGCCCTTTATTCTCAGCGGCAGCTGTAAATGGGGTGATTGCTGAGACACTCCTTGGATCTTCCTTCCTACCCCTAGGACCCAGGCTATGTTTTGCCCTTTAATATACATCCAAAGGGTTTCAGTTGACTCTAATTTATTTAGCCAAGTTCCCAGAAAACCACCAGTTACTTCTTTTTGTCTTTCAAAGATCATATCATACGAGAGACCTATAAGGATAAATGCACAGTAGTTTACATGCTAAAGTCGGCATTAGATAAGAGCATTCGTAGAAAGGACTGTGAAATTTTACATTAATATTACAGAGTGGCAGCAACAAAAAACGAAGTGGATTTACAAATCTAATTGTTAGCAACACACCTGTAACTCGATACGACTTTAATAAAGGAGGGGAGTGTCTTTTCAAGATCCTAATTCCCCAAATTGAAAACTAATACACATGCAATTACTGGGTAATTTAAGCTGCAACATGGCAGATGGTAATTATACTTATTAATGAAACCGTCAGTTGACAAAATGATAGTCTCTTTAGAAGAATATGTCCTTTAATGGCAGGAGAAACCAGGCCCTTAATTGCAAATCCAAAAGAAAGGAAGAAATAAAAACCCAGCATCAATGGATCGCCTCTTTCCATTTGCCAGAGATGCAAATAACCGCACGAGAGGCTGAGAGAGAACACTAGTGAAGGTTTACGATTTGCTGATGCTTATGAACATCATAAAAGCTATAATGTGTTGTTTTTAGAGCAGGTTGAAACGGCACATGTGGAAATAGAAAAGCTTTCATTCTAATGATTATTAGTTGTGGGGATAAACACAACTACCATTTGTAAAGACCTAAATAGTTCCTGACGCTCTCAGACTCTACAGAGAAATGATCATCACAATTTCCATCTTGGAAGTTGAGCTCTAGTTTGCAGACGGGGAGGTGATTACTCTGGGTAGAAGTAGCAGCCTGCATTCAGGGCAAGCAACCCAGTGGTTAGAGAAGTTCTGCAGGGATAGTACGAATGGTGATGGAGTCAACGTTAAGAGATTAGGCTGGAAATATTCACAGTGACCAGCTCCCAGGCTTCAGGGTCACCCAGAGATGTCTGGACATTACCTTGTAAGGAATCCAAGAATTTTAAGCAGAGTGGTGAAGTCATTTGTGTTCTGTCTCAAATGATTTATTTCTTTGGCTTTTTTATGAAGCCAGCCCGCCAGGTGGGGATGGCAGGAGCAGCAAAACATATCAGAGACCGGGGGTGGGGGATCACATAGGGACCTAGTCTCATAGTTCAGGTGAGATGTGATGAGGTCCTGGAATGCAGAACTGTCAGGGGAGTTTAGAAGGATGGATTCCACAAAGACTTCAGGTAGAATTGACAGCACTCAGTGATTGAATAGGTGTGAGAAGTGAGAGAGAGGCAGTTCCCTGGGGGGAATTTTCAGGCTCAGGGTTTGGATGGTGAATGGTGTTCATCAGGATAAGAGATACAAGTGGAAGCATGACTTTGGGGAAAAGGGAGAGTGTATTGTTACACTGCACGTGAGTTGCCTATAGTAGAGTCCCTAGATGGTAATGTACCCACATATGAAGTTCAGAAAAGAGTAAATTTCACTAGACCACACAACCCCAAGGCCCTAGTAAAAATAACGTGTCCTATGTAGTAGATGACAGAAATGCTTAAATTGGGGACAGTCTTAAAACTGCCTACCAATGACTTTATTTAGACTTTAATTCAAGGTAATCTCACCCGGCTGGGCGTGGCTCAGCGGTTGAGCATCAACCTAGGATCCAGGCGATCAGGGTTCGATTCCCAGTCGGGGCACATGCCCGGGTTGTGGGCTTGATCAATGACTCTCTCATCATTGATGTTTCTGTCTCTCTCTCCTTTCCTCTCTCTGAAATCAATAAAGATATATTTAAAAAAAAATTCAAGGTAATCTCTAGGTTTAGTTACCTATACATAATTACCTATACACTTCTGTTTAAAAATAACAAAAACGACTTCTAATACTAATGAATAGTGAAAATATTAGTAATTCTAGTAATTTCACAGAAAGTGTGACCTGGCTATATATCTGTATACCTATATGTCTATATTTATACCTATCTGTCACCTATATCTCTAACCTCAATGTGGATCAATAACTATAAATCCTACAAAGGGCGTTACTGCTGATGGAATACTGAAAGGTATTGACTAATATATTTATTCATTAGATTTCTTATGGAAACCTGCCTTCCTATTATCCAGAGAGTGTTTAATGATAAACCTATATAATAATTAATAAGCAAATAAATAATGACCAAAATAGACTTATAGGTGATCTTATGTAATATTGGCAAGTTCTGTCATTGGAATTTTATTTTTTTCCCTTGTTTAGAGCACAAAAGTTTAATATTGCTTTAATAATCAATGCTCTTTCTGGTTTGGGGCTGTTTGTTGGTGAGTGTGGGTTTCTGGGGAACTCAGCTTAGGCAGATACGAAAAAGTCAGATACATGGAAGGACCCAATGGCCACATAAAATACAGTAGAAAAACCCAAAAGTTTGACCTTGGGCAAAGCGAGAAAAGGAGACTGTGATTACTTGTTAAACAATAGAAAATTAAAGAAGAATAGTCTACATGTATTTTATTGTAGTTTAAAACATTTCAACTTTGTGGATGGTTTGAGGAAGAGTGGAAAATGGCATATTGGATGCAGTTGTAGAGACCAGCTGAAGAAATTATCAATGGAGGAGGGTGGCATTTGGGTAGAGTAATGGCAAATGGATTGTGGTTGGCTCAGAGAACAGTTGAACCAAACTGACGTGTAGGAAAAGCAAAGCAGACTAGACTCTTGGTAGTAAGTTAAGTAGGAAAAGTGGGAAGAGTGTTACGAAAAGTAAGGCAGGAGACAAGAGTGCTGGAGTTGAAACCGCCCTGGGGAAACTGTTTGCCCTGGGTGGAGGTGTGCTATGGGGGTGATCAGGGAAATAGGCAGCCCCATTTGTGACTCTCCATTTTCTCATCTGTAATAAAATAAGTGACAAACGTACCTATATGAAAGATTCTCAGAAAGACTGAATGAGAATATATCTGAAGTGGTGTGACTGGGGCAGGGCCAGAAACCATAGACCAGCCTAAGGAGCACTGGGCCCTGAAAGGCTGGGACGTTTTGTGTCTTCGCTTGGGGTGGGGGACTTGAGCCTGGGCTCCATGCTGACTTCCCACCCCGTCACGGTGGATGAAGGGAATAATACAGCTTTGCCGAGGGACACAGTCACTGGGTTTCTGGAGCAAATAGTCCAACTCAGAGAAAAAGAACTAATGGTCTTGCTTCCTCCTTCACCAAAAAAGTCAGAGCAGTGACGCGAGAACATCCACAAGGTCCCACTACCACGTGTACTCGCCCAGCTCACCTGCATCCACGCACTCTACCTTTTCTCCCATTGCCACTGGTAGTCGTCTGTGTCTAGGAAGGCCGGTCCCTCCCCTGTGCACGCGCTAGGTCCCTTTCAGACATTGTGCGTGAGGGCTGCCTGCAAAGCTTGCTAAGACCCAGGCTCCCAGGTCCCACCCTGAGAACCTGACACTGGCTCTAGCATTGGGCCAGATAACTTGCATCTATGACAGTCTCCCAGCTGAAGCTCATGCTGCCCTTCGAGTAGACTGCCCTCGGTCACGTCCATCTTGCCTCAAAGACAACTCTCTAATTCTCTTTCCTTTCTGACGACAAACCTTTCTTTTTTAAATGGATCATTCCCAGCTGTGTACAAATACTACTCTCTCTATCCCTTATCTGAAATACAGGAAAATAAGCAACGCCTTCTTGATAGCGCTTTCTCTCCATTTGTTCCTTTACAGAGTTTGTCTGTACTCACCATCTCAGGTTTTCTCTTCCTAATCAATTTCTTGTCAACACTTTTCTACTCCACCAATAGACCCTGCTTTTATCAAGGCTGCCAGCAACCCACATTGCTAAATTTAGCAGTCAATTCTCAGTCTTCAACTTGCTTGACCTATGAGCACTACTCATCAGACTCTTCCGTTCTCCTCGAATAATTTCTTTGCTTGGCTCCGAGGACACCATATTCGCTGAGTCTTCTCTGACTTTCTGACCCATCTTTCTCGGTCCCCTTTGTTGATTTTTCCTCATCTATATGCTAATGGCTCCCAAATTCATTTCTTCCTCTCAGACCTGTTCTTTCAATTCAGACCTGTACATCCAATTATCTACTTGACATCCCCACTTGGATGTTTAATAGACATCTTAAATCGAGCACATTAAAAAATGGGCACCTAGTGTGCCTTCCCCATCTCCAGCAAACAACACAAAATCCCAAAGAAATAAACAAAAAAACCCCACATAGACATGCAGTCATTCCTACATAGTCTTCCCCATTTCAGTCCGTGGTTTCGTTGTGTTACTGGGGGAAACCCTGGTTGGGTTCGGGCTGCCTGTTGCTGTGTCCAACTCAGTGGAGGCAGGGTTGAGTCATGTAAGGTGTTTATTGAGAAGGCCAGCCAACAAAGAAAACAGGGAGCATACAAGCATCCAAAACCTGCCTCACAGCATGACTCAAGGGATGGGATTATAAAGGGGAATGGGGTAAGTTGAGGCTGGGAACAGAATGCAGCTACGTGAGCCCTGAAGGTCCGCAGACGTCAGCTATTGTTCGGTGCAGGACAAGACAGTATCTGAGTCTTGTGGTCAGCACGTGTCTCTGACTGTTTCATGCCTCTAGATTTATGACTTTATTTTTCTTATCGCCCTGTGGGTTTGTATCCAACCATAGACCACTCTGCTGAATTCAAAGGGAACACCAACAGTCTGGAAAGGACAAACTTATAACAATGTATCATACATCATACTATGAAATATGTACAACTAGTTTTATAATCAAACTGTAAATCATAATATTCAGGCTATTGCACCCCATCAGTTGGTCAGGACAAAAGGTTAGATTTCAACCTTAACTTTTCCTTTTTTAAAAAAAAAAATTACATCATGGTGGAGGGATTGAGCAAAACAGGAAAAAAAAAAAGAGAAAAAACTCAGGTGCTGATTGCTGGGGTGGGGGGTAGTAGAGGGGGTCAAGGGGGGATAAATGGTGATGGGTGGAAACTTGACTTTGGGTGGTGAGCACACAGTTCAGTGTACAGATGATGTGTTGAACTTGCACCTGAAACCTGAATAATTTTGTTAACCCAATACATTCTATAAAAAGGGAAATAAAATTTAACATCTCATTGATTCCATCAGCAGTTCTTCTAGTCTCTACTTTCAAAATATATCCAGCATTTAACCATTTTTCCCACCCCCACTGCCACCTGCTGCTCCAAGTCACCATCGTCTCTCATCTGGTTTATCACAGGAACCACCAGTTACCTTGTGACACTTTGGGCTATTTTTAGCCCCCATACCCTCTGATCAGAGTGGTTCTATTAAAATGTAAGTCAGATCATGTTATTTCTTGGCTTAAAACTCTTCAACAGATCTCCACCTCACTCATGGAAAGAGTCAAAATATTTAGCATGGACTGGGAGGTTCTACAGGGCCCCGCCCGCATCCTGGTATCTCTGTGATCTCATTTCTTGCTACTCTTGTCATCTGGTTACTTCATACTGTCCCTGCTGGGTTCCTTTTTTCCTCCTAACCTGCTACAAGTTACCATTCTGTGTATGTCAGTTACTCATCTTGTTTCCTGTTTCCTCCACCAGAAAGAGCTGCATGAAGGCAGGGACCTTGCCTGGCTGGTTCCCTGGGTGCCCAATACCTAGGAGAGGGCCGGGCACATAGTAGGTTCTCGATAAATGCTTGTTAAATTAACAACTAAATGAGCATGTTGCTGTTTTGATCATGACCTGCCCTCAGTTTAAAAAGGAGACCATTCTCTGCCCTGGCTGGTGTGGCTCAGTGGTTAGAGCGTCAGCCTGAGGATGGAAGAGTCCCGGGTTCGATTGCGGCCAAGGGCACGAACCTCGGCTGCAGGCTCGATCCCCGCCCCCGGTTGGGGCGTGGGCAGGAGGCAGCCAGTCAGTGTGTCTCTCGCATCGATGTTGCTCCCTCCCTCCCCCCTTCCACTCTCTGAAAAGCAGTGGAAAAATACCTGTGGGTGAGGGTTAAAAGAAATAAAATAAAAGGAGACCATTCTCCGTGTGAAATTAGAACACAGCCCTATTGTTTGCAAAACAAGCTAGTGTAATATATTGCACTTTGCGTGTGCCCGATGGAGGTGTGTGAGTAGAGGACAGTGTAAGAGAGTGAAACGTTATGCGTATGGCTGAGGATGCTCTTCCTGCCATGCTTCAGAGTGAGAGCGCAGCACGTTGGTCTAAGCCCCGCAGTACTGATAAGCCCCAGGTCACTAAAACCTCAAATGAACGTGGAAGTAATCTTCCCTTCCTCTCGCCTTTGGCTACTGAAGTTTGTCTCTAACAACGGAGGGAAGGCGGGAGAGACCTCAGGCTACGGGAAGGATGAGTTTAGATAAAACAATTTGGAGCAGATAAGAGATCTGAGGGTCCAATCAGCAGACGCCCCTTCGTTTGGCCCTTGGCAATTAATTAGGGACCACAGACAGCTCCTGGAACTCGTGCTTCGCTGATCTTGCCTTGGGGTTTGGGGGCGTCTTCAAGCGTTCACTAATTAAAGAATGAGTTTAGAGGGAGGAACATTCTCCGAGTTCTTTGGAGGAAGGATTTCTGTCTTCTTATCTCTGCCTTCATCTGCGAGGCCCGGGGGATCTCCGTTGGCAGCTGCTGCTGCTGCTTCAAAGGAGGTAAAATGGCTGTGTGGGAGGAATATATTCAGGCGAACTCACTTTTTCCTTCCCCTGACTTTAGTCCAGACTGGAGAAGTGGGAAGATCGACATTGAGGGCTCGGCCAGAGGAAGGGAGGCCGCAGAGCAGTAGGACAGCGGCCCTCAGACCACGAGGCAAAAGACTTAGAGTTTGTGTCAGCTTAGTGGCTGCCTTACTCCAGGCTCTTCCACTGGGAAATGAAGGTATTAAACCAAGTCTCCTCTGTAGTCCCTTACATTCTGTAGTGTCACCAGGAGGAGCTCACCTATGTCCTCACGGTCCCACAGACACTTCCCCACTCTGCTCTGACACACTGCTAGCCATGCGACCTCCCAGTGCCTTGGGTTCAAGTGTGGAAATTGGGGCAAATAAGAGAACCCGGTTCCTCAGGCATTTGTGAGGATGGAATAAGTGTCTACAGGTAAAGCACTTGCCCCAGGGCCTGGCAAACAAGCTTTCCATCACTGTTAAGCATTACTCCAGGGCAGCAGAGGCTTCTGTGTCTCCTCATCTTCGTGGCAGAAGGATAGAGACAGACATTGTTAGTGATGAAGAAGAGAAGGCCATCACGCTTGGGGGCGAATTACTAATATAAGGGCTTATCTTACAGTTTTAAACGTGCAGCGTAGTCTTGATTCTAATATGGTTGGCGCCCAGGGATCGACTGCTCACAGCATCCCAGGGAGAGTCTAGGCTACGCCCAGCCCCAGGAGCTGCTACTGAAGCCTGTCCTCCCAGCACTGTTCTAGGAACTTCCCCTGTATGAACTCTTTTAATTTTCACGCAAACCCTAGGAGGTGGTATTGGTACTACAACTGATTTATAGACGAGGAACTGAGGCTTGGCGAGGTTAAATCAGCTGGATGAGGTCACAGAGCTGACCGATGGCATGGCCAGCGTCAGAACCCAGAGTCACATCCTCGGAAAATCTCCTTATGCCCATGCACGCGCACACACCACACAGAGACAGGAACAGTATGATCATGCACAGATTAACTTCAAATGTTGTCTTTCTGAGACGGTTGGAGTTACTTGGGGGGAGCATTACGGTTTAGTTATTGGTATGCTTTCCGCAAATAGATACTTAAATCTGGCTGAGCACAGAAATTAAAAGTACCCTGACTTCAGTTCCTGAGTTTGTCTTTGGTTGTCATGGGGAGACCCCGAGTCTCAGGTAAGAGCTCAGCACCTATTTCACTTCCATCGGAATCTGCATGTTTTTCTAATTTGCCCACCTCGCTAGGGCAGGCCAGAGTGTTAAGCTACTGCTGAAAGCCTTTCTGAAAGAAATTGTTCAGGAAGAGACATCTCAGAGCAGCCGGGAAATTGCCCGGTGATCGGGAAGGGGACTGTTTCCATGGCAGCGTGAAAGAACACAATTGGCTCTTCAAACGGGCAATTTTCTGACAAGTTGTTGTACATTGTTTCCTGAAGCTCATCTTCCTCATGAAATTTGAAATGTATGTTTAGCAGGAACCAAAATCCTGGTGGTAGCAAATAGCCCCAAACATCGAAGGGTGGAGAAAGATGATATCTGGAGCTTGCTTTTTGAACAAATTTACAGAAACAGTGAAGCTCTGCAGAGTTAATTTTGTGTCGTCACTTAGCTGTGTTGTCAGCGTGTCCCTCGCCAGTGTGTGCAGTCAAGGTGACTTTATGATTTGAATGTTGAAAGATCTGGACTCGAGGCAGACCAGGCATGCTCATGCTCTGCCATTGGAAGGGCTGTGAGAATTACACAGTTTTATAAAAGGGAGTCAGAAATACAGTTAAGGCCGGGTCATTAAAACAGCCACCACACAGACGGAGCTGCGCAAAGCTCATCACCTCATTCCCTCGTCTTTTCAGTTTCAGTGCAGTGAAGGACTGTCAACCATGTAAGAATGGCTTTGGGAGAACATAGTAACGACACCTGAAGGAAGCCCAGTGACATGTAGAGCTAGGAGCTTGACAGTGGATGAGTAAATGAAGAAGTCGTGACAAAGGTTGCTAGTGTTACTGACATTAAATAGATGATTTTTGGGGGGGGTTAATATCTTTTGTTTTCCCCACATTTTCCAGCTTAAGTATATGTGATATTTTGTTGTTAGAAAAACATAAATAGAAGTGTTATTACCCTCTCATTGCCCTTTGAAGGCATCGATCTGTTAAACATTTATTAAGTTCACTCGTTGGGCCAGAAACTGTAGTGTGCTGAGAAATGCAAGGTTAACATGATACAGCTTCGTCTTTTGGGTAATTTATCAGTCTGGGAATATAATGGGATAGAAACAACTGTGTCCACTCAAGCGGAGGGTTCTCGCCTTACAGCCATGCAGTGGGGGGCACAAGAAGGTGGGGTTCGTGCCATCGGTGAAATGGTCACGAGGAACTTAATTGGGAAAGAGCTGGAGCTAGTTTTAGAAGTTTAGCTCTTAATTCTTTTAATTTCCAACTTGCTCAGGGCAATGGACAGTGTAATTTTCTATGGGTCCTAAACTGAGATAAAATCCAGGTTGTAAGGAATTTGGCTCAATGTGGCCGATAGTCGAGATTTATGTTTTTCAGCCCCTTCCTGGGTCAATGTGCATCTCCTGTCCCAGCGTTTTTCGTTTTGCCCTCTCTTTCGATTAATAAAATCAAATTATGGCATCCATCTAAACCGTAATATAGGGCTACTGAGTGTAAAGAGACTGTGAAGAGGAAATGAACATTTTAAAAACAGCCTTTTCCTTGGGAAGGAAGGGAGCCAAGTAGGAATATCAGAGAGCTTGAAGGGCCCTACGTTGACCGAGAAAATCTTACTCAAAAATCACATGGGCGTGTCAACAGGAGCAGTGTGAATTCTGATATTTATCTGTAATCTGAGTTGTAAGGCATATGCCAAAAAATTAATTCCAGCAGAGAGGCTTCTTGTCAGGTTTCTGCAGAAAAGTGTACAAACACATTATAACAGGAGGCGGCCGAGATACTGCCCCTATTGAAGGTGGATTGTCTTTGCAGTGCATTCTCTCCCTCTCCCCCTCCCCTCCCCCTCCCTCCTTCCCTCCCCTCCTCCACCTCTTTCACTTCCAGCAAACTTGGTTGAGCCTTCCTCGGAGCCACACTGAAGTGGGGTCTGAGCACAGTTTGCAAGGGTTCCCAGGTGATCTGATGTATTGCCTGTCAGCACGACTGCAGTTCAGGCAGGGAGAATCCTCACAGTGCGCCCGTCATGTCTTACGGTTCTCTCTCCACTCATCCAGCGCTGCTTAAAGCAAAGCCAAACAAAGAGAAGTCCCCTTCCTAAGCACCCACGCTTGCATGCTCAGACGATAATTTACTGCTGGCTGCAGTCCGTGAGGGTTTCCAGAAGGTATACTGGATTTAAAGTGGGGGACGGCTCGTAACTGCTGTTCGTGAAGGTGGTCCTTCATTCCTGTGGACCTCGTTAATAGCCTTTCTTCCAAGACTGATTTGTAAACATGTCAGTGATAAAAAACAAGTTTCCTCTCATACATTTTGCCTTTCGATAATATGTTAGTCAATATTTTCCTACAAAAAATTATGTTTAGAATTATTTGAGGAGCAAGTTTTGTCTCCTGGTGAATCATTTATGCATCTAGCGGGATCTATTGATCACCCTCTCTATGCTGGACACTAAATGCAGGTGATCAAAGGTGAATAAAATTCCCTCTCAAGATCTCATTCTGGTGGGACACAGACAGGGACGAGGGAGAAATACGTCAGGGAATGTAAGTAGGAAGGTTGACTCGCTGTGTCTCAGCAGCTGCAGGCATTGAGGTGCATTCATTTGATTTGGCTGTGCCCTCACCTCCCAGGGAGGGGGCAGTTAGGAGCCCTCTGGAGTTCTGGGTGCTGTCTGAAGTTGCCCCTGTTAGTCCCAGTGAAGGCTCTGGGGATCCCCAAAGCCCCATGGACACCCTGGGTCTACAGAAGGTGCATGTGGAAGGGAAAGCATGAAAAGTTGCTGATTGGCAGTTGAATAAAAACAAAATGACCCCTGCGAAAGAGGTTGGGAGGGCTGGATACCTGGGTGATAGTCCCAATTCTTCATTTCAGGTAGCAGCAAGGCATACCTCAGTTTCCCTTTCAGCCTCAGCATTATCTGACTGTGTGCTCACTGTTAAGAGCATGGGTTTTTGTTGTTGTTTTTATTGATTTCAGAGAGAGGAAGGGAGAGGAGAGAGAGAGAAACATCAATGTTGAGAGAGAGTCATCTATTGGCTGCCTCCTGGACGCTCTGTACTGGAAATAGAGCCCCAAACCCAATTTTATTGTGCAGCCAAATTCCAGACACATGTAGGTACCAAATGAGTGTGAGGCATCATCAGTGTATAGGGTGCCCCCCAAAATGTACACACACTTTAACAGCTGATAACTCGCTTAATTTTTGCTCCTTTTCAGGTTTAATTGGTTTGAAATAATGGGTGAAGCCAGACTAAGCTTTGAACAAAGAAAATTTATCCTAAAGGGCCACTAGACATTTTTATGGGGATACATAAAAGATAAAGTTTGCAGTACAAAACCACAACAGTTGACGAAGTGAGGGCGCACAGATACCTCACAAAATGATTCCTGATGTTGGCGATTCCACTGCTTCGCGTTAACAGCAGGGCCTGGACCAGAACGGTCATCAGTTTGAAAACAGGTGTTGACCAAAAAAATTATTCATGTCTGTGGATTCTTTTAAATGTTGAAAATGAACTGTGTGTTAATAAACAGTGACGTTATAATCACTCAAGGTGTGTGTACATTTTGGGGGACACCCTGTATCTGTTTTTCCCAGAAGCTAGGAGAGAAGGGTTAGGACATCAGAGACCATGGCTGTAGGTCCCCTGGTCCAGATCCCACTCAGCAGTGATGTGCCCTCGGCAGCATCCCCGAAACGTTGACTTTTCAGCTTGAATCATCCAAATCCTCTGCAAAAGGGGCTTCCACACTGGACATTTCCAACCGTGAGCGAGTCCTCGTGGCCACTGCTACTCCGTTTGCTGTGTTTGCTCTGTCTCTGAGGCTCCAGCTGAGAGGCATACTTGTCTCTGTTACATAATGGCCCTTTAAAATGTCAAGCTCCCTAAACCCGTGTTTTTCCAGGAAGAATATGCTGAGGCTTGGTGCCTGCTCCCCTTACAGCATGCGCTCAGAGCTTCCACCTTCTTGGACCTTCTCACCTGGACACGCTCTCGTGGGCCTGTGTCACCCTGCAGGGAACAGAGTGGACTTCTCTGAACTGCTCCAGATTGGTCTGCTTGCTCTAGACCCGGAAAAAGTAGAAAGCTGACCCGTAAAAGTAACGATACTTTTTCCTTTGTGGGATTAGTGAAAGTTACTGCAGTTTAAGTAAATGATCCTCCTCTCTCTGGTGCTCACATCGTGGACTTTGCATGGCTCCTGGTTCATTCTCTCTTCCCTGCTCTAGTTCCGGGCACTATGGAGCTCTCCCCACCAGGCTGCTTTTTCAGCAGTGTCTCTGGTTGGAGCCTCCCTGTCCAGTCCTTAAGAAGAAGTTGATTGAGAAAGTCTCTGTCCTGGGAGCACATTTTGATCCTGTGGACCTTTCGAAGTCATTGTTACTTTCCAGCAGGGCTGTCTGTGCCCTTTCAACTTTGTATGTGCAAAAGCAGTCTGCGTGTTAGCACAAGCCCAAAGTGGATTCCAGTTGACACTGCAGACCCCTGAGCCTGTGGCTCTTCTATTATAATGATTTTTATATTCTGGTAGATTCTCCAAGTATGTGATATTATCCTACAGGTGGGAGGGTGTCAGCATGGAAGGTAAAGGCATGTTAATTCTTCAGCTCAGCGCCAGGTCATGCCGGGAGGGTCTGGTGCAGTGCACCACAGGACAGCGTCCTACCCTACAACCATTAGCGTTTATCCCAGCCTGTTAGCAGCCCATGGAGTCCCGCCCTGGCAGCTCCTGGTGCCTCTGGCTGTGGAGCCATTAGTCCAGGGATGAGACTGTGCACAGTGACTTAGACTTGGCAAGTTCAAGGTCAAACACAAGACTCTGAAACATTCCACTCTATCAGATTTGCTTTTAAAAAGAAAATGAAGAGTTTGTAGTAAAGTCTTTAGGAATTCACACTACATTCCTAGTTGGCTCAGTATTGATTTGGTCAGAATCTTTCTCAAAGAGAGAGTTAGTGCAGCAATTTGCCGTTCTAGGTAACAGAGTTGTTTCTGTTTCCAGATGCTCACAAAAGAAAAAATGCAATCGTATTTCATCAGCCGAAGAAATCTAGCAATACATAGAACACCAATTTGTTTATAAAAAATATATAGCCAGGTGAAATAAAATGTCCCCAATTCTCAGAAAATTGTTTTACCAGCCAAATGTGCTTAAGGAAACACTATTAATATGTTTGGTAAATATAAATGAACATGATAAAGTTGTTTCTACTTAAAAAGTGTAATTGGTGTTTTGGGAGTAGAAGCTCAGTGCTTTTCTGTCCTAGTCAATAGAATCACTGATTTGGATTAAAATGTATTTTTGTGTTGGCATTAAATTGAATAAACCTTCTTTAATGATATTCTGTTTCTACTTTACCAAAATTAAATACTTTCAGTGTCATTGTTCACATACTGTAATTTGCACATTTAATCAATAAATAACAAAAATTGAAAACACGTAATAACCACAATCTAAATCTTTAGCTTGTGGTGATTAGTACCTTAATTTGGACGCTTGGCTTCATAAAATCACAGGCAGTTTATTAAATGTCACAGCATATTAGGAATGCAATCTACATTTTGAAATCTGGTTAATGATAATTTTTAAAACAGCGGTAAAAGAATGAGGTGAATTGCAGAACATTTAATAGCTCTTAATGTAAATAAGTCAGCTTATGCAAATAAACATTCATCTACTCACATTAATGTTTTCGGATACACATTCTGCATAAAACATTTCTGCAAGTTAGGTGATCATCGAAATGCAATATGTAATGATCACTTACCATTTAGTCAAATATTTGAAGTTTTTAAAATAATAAACATAACTCAGTAACGAAATATAGCTTCATTAATTTTAACTCATGTGTGTTTGTGTGTGCGCTCAATTTAAAATATTTATTTAGCTTTACTGTGTGTTCAGCCTTAGAGAAAACAAGCAAGATTATTACATTTTGATGATGTTAGAAGGTGATACCATTCTTTAAACTCAAGCAGTAGGTTCTTTGCTGATGATAAGGATTATTATACAATAACTGACCAGCTAAAATGCTTGTTGTAGTGTCTGAAACATATCACCATTAAATGACATTAGCTGTTACCAGTACTAATGTTCCCATCCTATTTTGGGACAAATATTCCCAATGAATAATAGCCTGTAGTCAGTGCATGATTGTGACATTCCACTTGGTCAGTTCCAAGCAATTGCTCTGCCTTCCCCAAGGAATGTGGCTATTTTATCTCTTTGCACCCAGACATTTAAAGATCCCCGAGATGTCAGTAGCTCCAGGGATGTTCCTTGTTGTCTTAAAAGTTCTCTTTTACAACTTACCAAGAACACTGTGCTCGTCTTTGCCCCTCACAGTCATTCCTGCCACAGGGCTTCGGCCGCAGCACCCAGCAGTGACCTCATTTCCCCATTGCTGTCACTGAGGGCAGTGAAGGTGAAATCACCCACGCTGGATGAGCCACCAGCAACACAGTGGCCTCGTCCTAACAGCCTGGGACTCCCAATTTTTCACATGTGGTCCCTGCCTCACTTTTCGTCTGCTTGTTCCATCCTGTCCTCACGCATGTTACAAGGCTTCCCCAGGCACTAAGTTTCTCATTCCTCTGTACCCTTAGAAACTATTTCCTTTTTCTAGAATAGAATGCTAGGAGACTCCTTACCCATCAAAATCAACTCCCAGTTTGTTTCCTCTCTGAAGGTTTTCTCAACTCCTGCCCTCCACAAACTTAGGGGAGAGCAGGGTGCCTTTTCTTTGGTAGAAAAGATCAGAATTACCTAGGGAGTTTTTTTTTTTTTAAAGTATTTATATGCTGGGGGCTTCTCCCAAATGCTGTGGGGATGAGCATAAGAATGTGTGATATAAAACATTCTCAGATACTTGTAATTAAGCCCCCATGACTCCCTCTTCCTGTTGCATCATAAAGAAACATGGTTTTTGATGTTTATGCCCCTTATGTGACTTGATTAGGGTGCAGGCATATTGTTTTATAATTGCCTATTTCTAGATTCACCACCTCCCCCCAAATTTTTTGAGGTCTTTTCACTTTTTTAATTCCAAGAAAGTATAGTGCTACACACCCGGTGGAAATGAGTAAGTATGCTGTTGTTCTGACACATTGATAAATACAGTTTAGGATCATATTGTTTGTTTCGTTGTCATTTGATTGGATACCTCAAACAGAATAAAGAAACACATCTTAAGTTTTTTAGAGAGCATTTTAAGCATTGAGTGCATCTGCTTTGTTTCATGAGAAGGCCCCAGGCCACAGTCTACTTTTACTGTATACAGAATTATAATAAGGTCAGCTCTTGGTGTCCTAGCTCACAGTAAATTGAATAAAAATTGGAATAGATTTGATTCAGATCTCCTGTAGAAAGATGTACTGTTGGCCACAAGACTTGATAGTCTAATAGGTCATCAATAGGCACAAACCCTAAAATAACACCCTACAGTAGCTGAAAAATTTGGTGTGTTTTAATTCAATAGTAAGCATTTTTATAGATGTGTCACTCAGGAATGATAAAAACAAAACATGCATATTTATAATAATTCTAAGTTGCATTCAAATATTAATTTTTAATACATCGAAAATAAAACATTCATAACTATGCATGGACACACGTTAAATATCAATTGAAATATGTTGAAAATAGCATTTACATTACAATGTTAAAAAAAAAAAAGACCATGACACATTTGAGCAGCACACAGAGAAATGTGGTGGATGTGTGTGTATAAGGTAATGTGGTAAATGTCATGGTAGAAGAATGAATCACTCCTGTGGGACCACAGAGAGAGCCATTCACCTGTAGTCTCAGAGCTATGAAATGCATTAGAGAGAGGTGATAATTTAGCTGGGGATTAAAGAGTGGGTGGATTCCTGGGTAGAAATATATTCAAAAGATGTCAGTAATGGGAAACTGTATGTGTGTGAGGTTGGACATGTATAAGGGGACACTGTACTTTCTGCTCAGTTTTTTGGTAAACCTAAAACTGCACTAAAAAATAGTCTATTTAAGAATTTGAAATCCATAGTCTAGGACACAGGAAGAGTTAAATAAACAGATATATTTTATATCTGTTTATTTACAAGAAGTGACCATTTATACTCTCTGTACTGAATTTTATAAAACAGTATCTCAAATACTGTTTTCTTCCGTCATCAGACCATTTGCCTCCCCTTTTGAAGCTTAACAAGACCCCCCCAAAATTGTTTGCCTGGAAGGGATTTGGAAAGTATACTCAATTCTTATACCCAACTTCTGGTAATCTAGTGAAAATGTTCAATCTAGAAAGAACTACCAGGAAAAGCTTGAACCCCATCATTTAAGTGAGTGGCACAAACTGGATTTTAGTTGGATGGCAAAGTGATTTAACTTAGCTTGAAAAGCAATTTGCACAAAAACAAGGGAACTATTTACATAAACGACTGGTTTCCCTGTGCTAAAGAGAATTTATCAGACTTCTCTGGCAAATTTATTTACTGTATTTCAGATTAAAGGATTTCAGAAGCAACACAAGGAGGTTGTAAATATTTAAAGATGGTGCCTGAGATCAGCAATTCCTACGGTTCTCTCTGCAGTTAAAATTTATTTTTCCGTTATACTTAGAATGAAGATTGGGGTTGCTCATAAATATTCATTTCATGAATATCTTCCCACAAGTCTCTTCCTACAGCGGAACCACCTGCTCTGCTGTGCCAAAGAAGAGATGGGTGGGCCTGGCCTCAGTTCTGCACCAGAATGCCCAGAGATCATTCCAATAAGTCTAGTCCCCACCTGACACCATATGCAGTTATTACAGTATTATTGACTATATTCCCTGTGCTGTGCTTAACATCCTCATGACTACTCTGTAACTACCAATTTGAACTTCTAAATCTCCTCACTTTTTTCACCCATCCCCCCAACCCCCCTCCTCTCAGGAATCACGTTTTTAAAATGCCGAAATATTTACATTGCGTACCAAACTATTTGATGTCCCAACCTTTTTCTGCACTCAGGAATTGCTCATCTTCCATTTGGCTGGTTGCCTTTCTGTTTTGTTGTTGGCTTTTTTGCTGTGCAGAAGCTTTTTAGTTTGATATAGTCCCATTCATTTATTTTTGCCTTTACTTCCTTTGCCTTTGGAGTCAAATTCATAAAATGTTCTCTACAACCAAGGTCCATACATTTAGTACCTATGTTTTCTTCTATGTAATTTATTGTTTCAAACCTTATATTTAGGTCTTTGATCCATTTTGAATTAATTTTTGTACATGGAAACAAACTGTATATAGAAAACCCTAAAGACTCCACCAAAAAAGTATTAGAAACAATAAATAAATACAGTAAGGTTGCAGGATACAAAATTAATGTACAGAAATCCACTGCTTTTCTGTATACTAACAATGAAATTTCTTTTATAATTGCAACCGAAGAATAAAATACCCAGGAATAAACTTAACAAAGGATGTGAAGGACTTGCATGCTGAAAACTGGAAAGAATTATTAAAAGAGATTGAAAAAGGCACAGTGAAATGGAAAGATTCTGTATTCATGGGTTGGAAGAATCAGCATAGTTAAAATGGCCATATTACCCAAAGCAATAGATTTAATGCATCCCCATCAAAATTCCAATGTCATTTTTTACAGAAAGTAAAAAAAGTCATCTGATTTGTATGGAACCACAGAAGACCCCGAATAGCTAAAGCAGTCCCTAGAAGAAGAAAGCAAAGCCTGAGGTATCACACTACGTGACTTCAAATTATACTACAGAGCTACAATAATCAAAATAGCACGATATCGGCAGAAAAACAGACACAGACCAATGGAACAGAATTGAGAGCCCAGAAATAAAACCACATGTACATGGGCAAATCATTTTTTATAAAGGAGCCAAAAACACACAATGGAGAAAAGACAGTCTCTTCAATAAATGGTGCTGGGAAAATTGGAAAGTCACATGCAAAAGAATAAGATCTTTTCTATTTTAAAGAGAAATAGAGCTAATAGCGCAATAATAAGTGATTATTTCAGTATTTGCCTCCCTGTCATACTTGAATTAATTTTTTAGAATTCATTTTAAGTCTGTGTCCCAGTCCAGTGAATATAACAATAATAATACAAATTGTAACTAAATTTCAATAACTTAAGCTCTTTTTTTCCTTACCATGTAACTTCAAGCATCTTGAATACACATCATGTGCACTAAAAGGCTGGTTGCCTGCTGTGAGCTTGTCTTTAGCATATTTGGACATATTTTCCCCAGGTGGAGATGCAAATGCTTTTTATGATGTAGAAGCATGTGAGAGATTTCTTTTACTCAGCTCTCAGGATACAGAGGACATGACCCATGGTATTGAGTTGTTTACCTTTCCCAGAAAGAATAAATATGAATACTGATGATGTAAGCCCTCACCTTCATGTGAGCTGGGGGTGGAGTGGCTGCATGAGATGGATGCGCTCAGGGTCTTAACCTGTTTATCTGGAGCCTTTCGTGGGAGTCAGTCTGCCCCTGCACACGCCGCTGACCTTTATTGCCAACCTCAATTAATGGGATTTATTTCTTCTACAGTTTTACCAGGGCCTTGGACTGAATTGCTCTATTTGCTTGCTTGTTTGCAATCCATTGTCTTGTCTCTGGTGGATTCTGCTGCAACCCCAAACCTCTAGTTCAGTTGCTGAAGATAAATTATGCAGATCAGTCCATGTGGACCAAATGACTCCATTCAAGCTAGGAGTTCTGACCTTAGACTTGCTTGAAAAACCTCAAAGAGATTACTGTTATTTTTTCTCATGTTAAAGTAGACCTAAATTCCATTTTTCAAGCATCATATTACTAACACCGTATACTCATGGGAGCTTAAATTAATCTTTCCTGCCATTGAAACCTCTATTCCTATTGGGCCCAGTCCTGGACCTTAGACCCACATCAACACACCTGCAGTGCTGAACTGTTTGGCAGGGTCTCTGGAGCAGGGGTTATGAACTGTATGGTTTTACTATGACCAGGTTGTTGTTTAATGTAACACACATCCAAGGAAAAAAAAGCCTAAACTAGAAAAATAGAGTTATGAGTGGGGGAAGGTGTAGAGACATGAGAAATATGTGGTGATTTGTAGACATTATGGATATTTCATTGTGGGGGCAACTGGGCAGAAGGACATTAAATACAACTCCTCGATCTCAACTGGGACACTAGCAATACTTTAACAGAAATGGGAAAATCATTGGAAAGAATGAGTTTGGCTGTGTCTGAGTTAATTGTTGGTGCTACAGATAAGCTAAAGTGGGAAAGTACAATATTGCAATTCAAATGCTGAGCTGGGAATTGAGAAGTGAGGCCAGAATTCGGGATTCAGACTCAGGAATCATCTTTATGGAGAGGAGAGTCAGACTTTTTAGAACGATCGAAATCAATGGGTAGAGGGCAGAGAAAGCTAAGAACAGAACACATCTTCCACAAGAGCGCTTATTGTTGGAAGGTTGAAAGAGGAAGTGGAGCCAGTGGTACTGGACACGCCTGAGACGTGTTTGGGAAGACCAGGTGGGGGACGGTGCCCCTACAGCCTGCAAGCCAAGTTGGGGGAGGTTTCAGGAAAGACACATGCCTGGTGGTTGGGAGGTGGGCAGCAGTCTGGAGAGAATCATTTCAATGTAATATTCAGTAGATTGATTCAATAGAACAGGTCCACATCACATCCCGATTACAAAGCATACACTTGAGGAGTGAATGGATTCCCAGAAAGTGGAGGCATCAAGATATGCCCCATTTCCATAATTTTGGCAGCAAGGTAGGGGGACAGATGGTGTGGAAACTTGAAATAGAGGCATCACAAAGAGGAAAGGAGGAAATTGAGCATGTTTGCTACCCAAAGAGGAAGGAACTGTGTAGCAAAGAGGAAAAGATTGAAGATGGAAACGGAACTAGGAAATTTAAAATAGACAGAGGTCAAGAGTAAAGGAGAGGTTAAAGGAGAGATTGTTGCAAGAAAGAATGCCTCAGTCGTGAGCCATACAAGGAGAGAAGTGGAAATGCCAGAAAGAATTCATATGTGAAGGAACCCCTCCCGTTGTTGGGTCCTGATTGCAGTAATAAATTAAAAAAAAAGTCTATTATTTTTTTAGGGGCTGCTATTTGCCAGGAACTGTGCTTAATGGTTTACACGCACTCATTTCATCTTTCCAACAGCTCAGTGCAGTGTGTGCTGTAAACACTCTCATTTTAAATGTAGGAAACAATCTTTAGAGAACATGACGTGTTCCAGGCTCTCAGTGAGAAGTAGGTCTGTGAGTCAAACCTAAGACTCTCTGGGTACTGAGCCCATGCCCTTGATCTCCAGGCGAGGTGGGTGGGTTGGGAATGGGAGGGTAAAAGGGATTTCGCAGCAGCCCCGGTGATACACGCAGACTGCCCAGCTCTGTATAGTATTTAGTCTGGTATTTGTGACATCTTCCAGTGGAATTTGGCAGCCTTAGGACAGAGATGACAGTAGAGAATTTCAGGAATTCCCAGACAAACATTACAAACAGACAAAGGAGACAAAGACTGTGAAGTGAGTGTTGACGTCTGTTTGAAGCAGCTGACAGTGAATTCCCATTGGGGGGAAAGACAAGAGGAGAAGCCCAATGAGAGTCGCTAATTGGAAGCTCAGGGAATTATTAGGAGCTTGGACTTCACAAGGACAGGGGCAGAGTTAATAGGTAGGAGAGAGGGAAAAACTGGGTTCAGTCTCGTTCCTTCAAAAGTATCTAAGTGCCCAGTATGTGGCACTGTGAAAGGCCCTGGATATTCAGAGGTTGCCTAGACCTTGTTCTGCCTGGGAGATGAGGTTCAAGGTGCCCGAAACCGAATAGAGATGGGGTCACTGCAGCCTCGGAGCTGAGGAGCATGAGACCAGGGATAGGCTGGGACCGTGGTCTAGAAAGGCTGGGCACTACATAGTTCCTTACTTTTGCTCTTTTAAACTTGATGATTAGGGGTGCTTACAACTCCTGTTAAAATCCATGAATTTGCTCATGTCCTATCAAAGTAAAACAATTCTTGAAACTGTTCTGGGAACTTAGAGTTTTGTATATTTTGATACATGCCCTTCTTAAGAGGATTTGATATCCGAAGAATTCTTTGAGACAAAGTATTATATTATTTTTAATTGAAGAAAAAGTTTTTTCACAATAATAATTATTAGAATAATAATTCTTAAGTCATAATGAATTGTTTCTAATTATTATTTTGAAGTGATTCTCTGATTACAATAAAGAAATATGATTGTTTTATTTATTGATGTGCTGCTGGATGTATCTACTTTTTAATCCACATGTTGGATTTAAATTCCTTTGTTATTCAGAGGGCTCCAGATACAATGACAAGACATCTCCTCAATTTTTAAAAAATCATACTTTCCCAAGCTTCCCCCCTTCTGTACCAGCTATTATTTCCTAGAGAGTACAGGTAATTGTGGAGTATTTTTACTGTTCACTCAGGCACCATCGTAGGTTGCCAAGTAATTCTTTATGGGATATACTCCACCACACTCACTTGCTTGAGGAAACCATTAGGATCATCAACAAATAATGGAAAAAGTTAAAAAAGAAACCCTCTTGAGTGGCGGAAGGCAGGAGAGGATGTGCTTGGGGCAAATTGGAACAGAGCTTCAAAATGAATCGTGCCACTCGAGGAAAAAACCTTGACTTCACAAGTCAGGAACCCGTCACAAGTTATCTGTGACGCTGAGCAGATGGGGGAGAAAGGGACCTTCCTGTCTCCGCTTCTGAAGGTACAGCTGCTGGCTGCTCATCTAGACTGAAGCATTGTGCTCAGTTCCATGGGAAGAGCCGATGGGACTGAGTTTGCCAAGTTCTACCTTTTAAGTAAGGTGGGATATATTGCTTTTTCTTTAACACGTGGGGGAAGCTAGGTCTGCACTAGCCCTCGAGTGCAAGGTTGATACATGCATGAAAACAGCATCACATCGAGCCCTGGGCAGCAGAAATGCCTGAAGCTCGTGGCCAGCGGCACAATTCAACTATGACAGACGACTCTCCCTGAGAGATTTCTTCTTGGAAGGTGAAAATTGATGGCCAACAAATCAAGGCAAGTAACTTGCTCTCTGTGACTGAAAATAACTCACCGTTTTGGAAATTGGCCATCCAGAAACAATGAAACTGCTGACTCAGTCCTTCCCATCCCTGCTCACCTCTGCCCTCCCCCCAGCACCCACCACGTCTCAAATAACTCACTGTCGCCATGTGGTGGACACAAAACTCCTGTCAGTGGACACAAGAGAATGTGTAAGATGAGGAGGGCCAAGGAAGTGTTTGTTAAACATTCTTGTGCTACAGCCTTTCCAAAGATTTCCTAAAGATGGTTTTGGTCGTGAGGTTACAGCAGCGTGGGATTTGATGGTGCGCGTGAGTCAGAAGCCCTTGGCATATTTCGGGGAGTTTATCTTTCACTGGTAAGCCTTCAGTCATCGACATTCTTCCACTCTGCACCCTACATCTCCTTATTGCAACACTTGCGTGCAACCCTGGAGGAAAACGCCGCCTCCAGTTTTTAAACAGTGGGAGGAATCTGAAGACCATCAAGCGTTCACAGGACTGCAGCTGACTCCAGCTGGACTTCCTGGAACATCAAAATCTCATTAACAGCAGCCACTGAATGAGAATATCACTTAAGATACACTCAGCGATGGACTCCTGCCAAATGTAGTTTAACCCAGACTGGGTATGGGAAATTCTTAGCTCCCACCCGTGTTCTGTTGCCCAAAGAGTTACTTTACTTTAGATCTGTTGACTTCTTGGGGGAAGCCTGCAGTTTGCTCTGGAAGGGTTGCCCTGCAGATTTAAGGAAGTTGTAAAGCTAGTTTCTCAGTGGAGAGTGTCTGTCCCGCTAACAGCTAGTTTCCAGGGAGGAAATCCAGCCTCTGAAACCAGCACTGATGACCACAAGGAGGCAGCATAAAAACTGTGACCACGGGCTGTCAGAATTGTGATGGACCATTAATGCCTGATGTTGGAGCTGCAGTCGGTGTCTTCCAGGCTGAGCTGCAGGCAGCAGCCGGGATCCATGAGGACACTCAGCCATTACCAACGTTACCTTCAAGGTTTAATGAATAATTCAGAACTAGAAATAACCCAACTCTGACTTGAGCAGAGGACTCCAATTCTCAGCAGTGCAGCCAGATGATTGATTCTGATCATATTAACTTTGTATGGGCTTCTTTTGCCTTAACTATCTAGTTAAATCAATAGTGATCAGTGAGGATCAAGGGAAGACTCACTGCCACATCTCTTCCATTTGTGAGTAGTGTGGGAGTAGGCTGGATTCAGGTCGCCTTCTCCTGAGCCGGGCGAGGAGAGCTGTCCTTCCTCCTATAAACTGGAGGTTGGCTGGTAAATCTTTCCTCAGAAACCAGGGTCTAGACTCTCTAGGAGAAAATATTCTTATAGCCACAGTTTCTCTTAACACTTTTGGTGTTCAACACACTTATAAAAAATATCTGATTTCTTATATCATTGCTAAACTATTGGTTGAAACAAACACACATTTACCAATGACATGGGCAAAGTTTAATTCAGAGCCTAGAAATAGAAAATGCAAATGTCTGAATACAGATGGTTGGTTTCGATATTTCCAACTGTGCACTGCCTGGTTTAATGTTCTCATATTTTATCTCATGTGCTTTATGTTACCAAGGAGATCATTTCAGAGGTCATTTATCTTAGTACCCTTATTATATGTGTAAGAAAACCGAGGCCCAGTGAAGTGAAATAGGTGTGTTTTTTTTCTCCTGTGATGAACAAGATTATGAATGGAAAGCTGGGTTTAGGACGAAGGGTCCTTTGATTCTAGCCTAATAATCTTTCCATGATGATAAGTGATTCCTGCCACATTTACAGCAAGTCAGTAAAGTTATGGAAAAAACTCACTTTCTAGGTCCCACAAAACTATAGCAAGAATAAATCTCTTATCCTAAGCAAGGACAGCTTACAGGTGGAGATTATGCAGCACTCTTGACAAAAGGCAGGCTTTTGACATAAGAAATAAATATCTACTTCAGTCCTTTGGCCATCTGACAGCTAGACTCATCTGACTTCCAATGATCTTCACCACCATCAGGGACCAGACTTTGAATATTATATATATATACACACACACACACACACACACACACACACACACACACACACACACATACACATACATACACATACATATACACACACACCATGTATATACACACACACCATATATATACATGAGTTTAGAATGTGAAGATACATCTGCATGCACATGCCTATAAATATTGTTTTTAAACTAAACTAGTACAGGTCTTTGGGGTACTCATTCATTATTTTTCTCACATTTCATTTTTTCAAATTTTAAGCTCCTCATTTTGAAATAGAAATGTTCAGTGGTGTAAGCATTTTCTGTGACAAAAAGGATTAAGAATGGAGCTAAAAGATTAATGTGCCTGACATGTGAACTAGATACAATTATAATATGAATTGAAGTTTTTAGTTTTTTGTTTTTTTTAAATTTTGCCATGGGATCCAGATAAAAGCGTGAGCCGATTGAGGTATTTAGACAATCACTTAGATATAGTGAAAGGGGGAATATCAAAGGGATTTTAAGGTTTTCATCTCTACAAAGAATATTGTTAAAATATACCTGTTCACATACACACATACCAATCACACGTTAATTGTTAGATTCATGTATTAGGAATAGTTCTGTATACAGAATGCAAAACTGTCACAATATCAGTGCACCCTCTGCCCAGGTAGTATGATGCACACAGTGGGATGCTGGCTTCAGAATTTTCCTGACTCCGAGAACAGCTTGACCTTACTTGATCTTACTCGTGCAGACTACCGAGAAAAATAACCCAGGGCGCTGTGACTTTGAGAGTTTTTTTCTGTGGTTTTAATTAGCAGAATTGCAAAAGGGACCCGGCCTACCCAGCAGGGCAAGCAAAGGGAGGTCTCCAGATGGGTTCCAAACAACACACTTATAAATATTCATTTCAAAGGGCTTTTTTTTTTTTTTAACATCACGTGCCATTGACATTACTGCATGTCAGTGCTTTTTTGGGACTTGTACCTTTGTCTCTAAGTCTAAATTCGAATGAAAAGGGGCACAGGCCCCTTGATCAGTCTGGAGCACATCGCAGTTATCCATGTGGACCTCAGAAGGTTCTTTTTGCAAAAGGAGGACCTCTAGAAATGAGAGAGTAAGTGGTAAGTGCCCAGAGTTCTTGAGTAGCTTTGCACCTTCTGTTGGAAGAGGGAAATACAGACAGAAAAGCTGGCTGGCCTGTGTGGTGGTTACTGGGGTGGCACTGCAAACGTAGATGTATGTTGGACACCTGCGCAGGCGGTTTTGGTTGACGCAGTGAGACGTGACAGGACCATAGTCTAGAATGGAGGGGGTTGTAGTGAGTTGAATGGTGGCTCCCCAAAAGACAGGTCCATGTCCTAAACCCTGGAACCTGTTAACACTACCTTATTTGGAAAAGGGATCTTTGTAAATGTAGTTAAGTGACGGATGGGTCTTAGATGAGATCATCCAGGTTTATCTGGGTGGACCCTAAGTCCAATGACAAGTGTCCTGATAAAAGACACACAGAAGGACACAGACACACAGAGGAGAGGAGGCCAGTGACCTTGGAAGCAGAGACTGGAGTGACTACACAGCCCCAAGCCAAGCACTGCCTGGAGCCATTAGGAGCAGGAATTTCCCCTCGAGGCCTCAGAGGGGAATGTAAAAATACATTCTGAACAGACTATAGCAGCGATTTTCTACCTTTTTCATCTCATGGCACATAAACTAATTACTAAAATGTGGCACACCAAAAAATACGTTTTTTGCCAGTCTGACAAAAAATAGGTATAATTTTGATTGATTTACAAAAAATATATAATAATAGTAATTACCTACCCTCTTGCTTCAAAGTGACTTTTAAAAAAATCAGGTGCCTATACTTGTATAAGGATTTCTGGTACCAAGAATTAACCAATCAAATGCAACCTTAATATGCAACATGACCAGTAAGATGTAGCTCTGTTGTATGACTGTATATTTATGGCTCAAGACAGGGCATTCACACTGGATGGCTATGGTTGTGTTGGCTGTTGTCATTTTTTTATTGGACAATCTAAGGGCAAAGAGGTTGGTGCCCCTGACTAAATAGGTATTGCATGTTTTAAGAATTTTGCGGCACACTGGTGCGCCATGGCACACCTGTTGAAAATCGCTGGACTATAGTATAAGTTCAGCCTTCCGTCCTCAAAAATTTATCAACAACATGAACTGTAAAACGCACACAGAAACTAGACTAAATTCATGGCCGTTTCAATCCCTTTCCAGGCTTTCCTCTCTGGTTAATATTTTACATGTCTTTTTATGTTTTTTCTTGCCAGTGTTTCTTAGATCATGGAGTCCCGAGGGCTGGGGACCTTGTTTAAATAATTCTCTTTGTACAAGCCCTGAAATAGCACAATGCAGAATTAGCACTTTAAAATTCTCTTTGTTGAGGGAGTGAAATTATGCCTAAATCCCGGATAGAAATCACCACTGCTTCCAAATCACATAACTGCTCTATTTAATGCTCCTGAAATGGAGCGATTAGTGAAAACTAAGATTTGGTGATACCTTTGGGGAACTCATAATCCCAGAGAGCAGTTTTTTCTTAGTCACCACCACCAGAAAGGACATTGACTCTATGGAATTACTGGCATCGTTGTGTTATAATATTTGGAAGGAAAACAGTGCAATGGCATAACACCTCTTAATGGTAATATTTTATGGATCTCATTATTTCATGTGTCGCTGCCCTGTGAGTAGAGGCATTATAAATCCAGTCAGTGATTTACTCAGGAGCTCAGCAGGTATCCTTGAACAGAATGGAAGCAAATACCTGCCAGGGCAAAGGAACAATCTCCTGCAACTTAAAATAAGTAAGGTTATATTTGGCGAATGGCAGTAGAAGATAGGGGGAAGGGGTGGTAGGATATTAGAATGGGATTTTTGATATAAACAGAAAATTAATTTTAGAAACCAGACTAGTCAATACCAGAATACCACATCTGAAATCTGGAACTGTGAGTGAAGGCCCCAGGGCAAGTTCAGGTGAGTGACCGGACCTGTGTGGATGGGTTGCTTGCCCTTTGTAGGAAGAAAAGGGACTGACTTGAAGGGCTCTGATGACCTGTCTACTTACTTCACTATAATACAGTGGAAGGAAAGGAAGTGAAATTGCTATGTTCTGGGTTTTTACTTTTACACGTGTTCCCCAGTTTAAACTCACAGCAGTCCTCCAAGGCTGTAAAGGGGGCGCCAAATACTAATTGGGCACTTGCTGCAGAGACGGTGATGAGCTATGCAGACACCGTTATATTCTGAAGAGCTAATGCGATAAAGAAATGTAATTGCCTAGTTCTTAGAGAGGAGGCAACACAGCCTGTCAGATTAAGGGGCCAGCACAGAACCACTAATCTGTGACTTGCCGACAGAGGATTTAACTCTGGTGTAGAGGTTTATTGAGTCCACACACTCCCCTAAAATTGTAAGATTTCAAATTGCTTCCTTGAACTCTCTCCCATATTTTGACTTTCTACCCTTGCTTAACGAGGTTAATTTCAAAAGATGTTCTATTTAAAAGTTCAAGTGTATTGTTATTTCATATTGAATATGCAAGTGATTAATATTAAAAATATCACAAGTAGTAAAGCTTTGGCAACGAGGCGTGATAGGAGGGAGAGGGATGATCAAACCCCTCTTTGTTCCGCCCGACGTCCTCTTGGCCCATGTACTTTAATTCTTACTCTGGTGATGGGCTGGGCAGGTATAACCTGACTTTTCCCAGCTGCGTCACCTGACTTTTATGGTTTCTCTACTTTGGGGCTACTCTGCTCCTAACGTTTGGAATGTGTATGGGGACCCACCCAGACATTTGCGCTCACATATGAGCAAGTTCAAACCAGCGGGGGACCTGAGCCATGGGATAGTCCTCCTCTCTCCATCCCTTGTGGAAGCTGCTGAGGGGCTTCAGGAAGTTGAAGTCCCAGTCACCGTCCGTTTGACCTAACGACAATCCTACGAAGTAAGATGAGGGCACTGAAGATTAGAGATGCAAAGCAACATGCCCAAAGTCAGAGTTTCTTAACGGAGTCCCTGGGATTGGAACCCATTACTATCCGATTTCACAGTAATCATTCATTCACTGAAGCAACGCAGTAGGGCTGCATCGTTTGGCTAAAGGGATTTGGCCAGAGGTCACAATGCCCTGGGGACACCTACAGTGAGAGAACTGTGCAGCTGCGGTATGTCAAATCTTGTATCTTCCAAGTTGGTGTAATTTGAAGAAAATCCAGGTGCTACTTTCTAGCTGCTGTCTCTCATCTGCCACCATCCATGGTAATAGATACTTCCTCCATTCGATCTTCAAGATCCATTAAAATGCAAGTACCTTTTGGAAAGTCATTGCAAATGAAACTCTAAAAGGAGCTAGTTGTCAGCTACCTGAGAGCAATAGCTTTGAGACAGTGGAATCCTTGAGAGAGTGGCCAGGACATCAAAACACAGGGAAAGGACTGAAACTAAAAGACAGTAAAAAGTGGGTGGAGGGATTGAGCAAAAAAGAAGAGAGAGAATTCATGGACATGACAACAGCGTGGTGATTGTGGGAGTGGAGGGGTGGGTGGAGGTGGAAGAGGGCACAGAGGGGATAAGTGGTGATGCCAAAAAATTAAATTTTAAAAAATGACATTAAGAAGCTACAAAGTCAAATTTTAGTTTCATTTATTTTCTTTAAGGTCTGTCCAATTTCAAAGCAAAGATTCTACCCAGAGTGCTACCTTCTCCCTCCTACCAGGTTATAATGCCAATCTGAAGATTAATTACTAGGAAGCCTTCTCATTTGAACAGCCTTGGAAGTGTTTGAGCAAAGCAGTTTCTAAACCAGCGCTCTGAGTGTAGCTCTCTAATTTCAGTTAGAATATAAAGAAATAATTACATAGCTGGCGTCCTCATAATTGCGCCATCTTCCCAGCCACAGAAGGCTACAGATTATGTAGCTGCAGCAATTGATTTTCCACATCAGACACTTTAATTGAAAGGTTAAGAGGAAGCTGGATCAGCAAAGTCTGAGGTTACTAATCCTGCATTAAATAATTTGGGACTTCAACGCCCCCTCCATGGACAAGTGGCCAAGAATTTTATAAGAACAATTTCACTTCTTGGAAAAGGAGCATTACTGTTACCAATCAACGGAAGAGGTCTACAGCCTGACCAAGTAAACGATGTGAGCCTTGTATAATATTAGCTTTTGAACAGATATTCTGGCATTATTGCTTTTGCTGATGTACAAATGCCCTACCTGCGGCCACTTAGCAACCGCCATTGTTTTTCATTGACACTGACCTTGACATCTGGGGTACCCAGGTGCAGACGATGATGGCAGAACAATCATGTAGTAGCTATTGGCATCCAGAAGTTAGAAGCTCAATCCTTAATCCTAAAAATCCTACAGAAAATAATATCAGTACCCACTAGTCAGCTGTTAAAAATACTCATACCCCAAGGCCATTAAGCAGCAGTAGAAACAATAATTTCCATACGCATTAGGATTGGAGATCCTCTGAAAATTTACCACCAGATAAAGTGATTTAAATGCTTCACGAGAAGAAATGAGTTGGATAAATAAATATAAAATGAAAGGAACTAGGAAAGGTCAACGATGACTAAGTCTAGACACTGCTCAGAGGTCTCATTGTGAAACTCCAGATATATTTCCTGTATGTTGAGATAGTTAATGTTATACTTGAGGCACAACACTGAAAGGCAAGCATGTAAAACTAAATATTTACAGTGAAACCCTCATAAAAAATTCAAATTATTTTTGGTCAATATTTCCTGAGTATGCTGTATATTACCTATACCATTTCCTTTTCAGAAAAAAACAGGATATGCATACATAGTAAAATAAATTACTTATTACACGTCGTGGTAAACGGACACCTAATAGCTCTAAGCCATTCTGCAGGTCTACCCACCAAGGCACCGTCATGGAGACATTCTTGATGCCTTGTCCAGGTTGGGTTTTCCGTCTCTCGCTCCCAGACCATGCTCCCATACTCGGTTTCTTAGGATCTGCCACATTGTTTTCGAAGTTGTCTTTTTAATGCCAGTCTCCTGCCACACACTAGGCACATAATTGAGAGTAATGACCATGTTCTATGCTGTATCAGTTTTGCTTGTTGGGTGGCAGTGTCTGACATCCCATACTAATTATTAAATTGGGCAGAGTCACTCATTCAGGGTTTAACCCGAGCAGTTCTCCATTCCTTAATACTATTTTGATAGAATGAGGTTAGCTTATAGCTTTGGGGCGATATTCCAGTGACCTGTGCCACCACAGGTATCACTTCCAATAATGCTAGGGTGCCAGAAGTTGCTCAGGGGTGAGAATGTGCTGAGGCAGGGATCAAGGGACAGGATTTAATACTGCGTAGGTAGCTACAGGGTGGAAGTCTGTGTGGGGCTCCTTCTGACCTTTAATTTGTTGTGGTAGTCAAAACAACAAAAGAGTTTTCGAAGGATCTGAAGCCAAAGCATTGGAACTGTAAACATGTATACTCATGGAGTCCAGATATAAAAACCACTTGACAGAAAGAAGAGATTGGGAGATTTCCTTGCAGAACAGTAATTTAAATGGTTGGCAGTTTGGCTAATGTGTGTATGATTCATCACTGTATAACCGATGAGGACACTTCTTTTTTATCTTATTGTATTGCTCACTTGGTCTACTAAAGTATATATATTTCAAGTAAGGCCAGTAAGCATTAACAATGTTAAGAGCTCCAAATATCATACACACAGCAACATTATATAAACTAGGTCCATAGTAGGTGGCAGTCTGTGTGCATTCTCTGTGCACAGCACATGTTCTTGATGAAGTGGTAGAACTGTCAGATACAGAGTAAAAAGTTGCTTAAAGTTAACTTGATTTTTAAGTGGGATGAAATGTAAGTGAATGTTAGCATTTTATGTACAATTGGGCCAGTGTAGTATCAGGATACAGAAAATACTTGTGGTTTTTTTTGTGTCCTTCATTTAAACACCTGGGATCATTATTTTTTAAAAAATGATGTCTAGTTTAGCTTTTTAAGTTTTGTTTTGGATACTTTTTACACTGCAATTCTCTTAGGATTTGAACAGTCCAAAAGAAAGCATCTTTAGAAGAGATGCTAATACTAACAACGTGGGTTGTTGCCCTGATGTGAATGGTGAGGCATGTCGTCGAGACAGTGAAGCCCTTTATCTCCAAGTTTATGCTCGTTCTTAAAGCTTGATTCTCTGTTCTTGAAGAACTCAAGGGTAATGAGCATAATCATCTGGCAGAGCTAAAAATACAGTAGCCCTCTTCTCTCAGAAATAGCTCCGAACTCCTCCAAGAAACAAGTTGGCAGGTACTTAGAACATAGATGGTAAGGTAACGATTGTCTCTGCCAGGCAGAGTGGCTTCGCCTCTGGTGGCTGGAGACGCCAGGAGGTGAGGGAGCCCGGCCTTGGCAGCCTCTCAGGAGTCTGTTTCCACAGACTTGCCAATTCATAGGGGACTTTCCTGAAAATACATCATTGTAATGTCCTCAGTAAAACAACCCATTGTTGTGGATTGATGTCAGATTTATCCGTGCTATTGAAATTACTATGAGTATTAGCACAGCTGTTAATAACACACTTTTGTAGTTTCCTAAGGGCTTTCATCTGTTTTCCCTCATTTGATTCTTTCCGTTACTGTGAGAGGCACAAAGGACTGGTTATTATCTCCTCACTGTGTGTGGGAAACTGGGTTGTAAAGACTGAAATGACTTAGGTAGGTACACCTAAGGGGAGCTGTGGTCCATAGATCAGACTACTACTAATTGAAAAAGTGATGGAAATATTTATTAAACATTTGTTCTGGGCAGTCACTGTCACCCCCTGGTAATAATTGCTGGATGTTCAATGTTAACTCTGTTTTGGACACTTTGACATACTTTGTCTTTAAGCTCAAGCAGATATGAAAGGCAAATACCACCATCCTCTCCCAAGTAAATATGCAGAGGCCCAGAGAGGCGCCATCATGGTTTTTAAATTGAGGTCCGTCTGAGCCCCAAGTTCCAGCGCCTCCCTCTGCGGTATTATCTCACTTAACTCTCTGTCTCTCTGGTGTAGGTGGAGTGTACCTCTCTAGAGCAAGAGGTACTAAAATTCTTGTAGTGAAAGCCCCACCCACCCCAGAAGCGGGTTGTTTCCTGGGATGTCTTCCCCTCAGAGATATCTAATGTGCCTATGGACAAGGAAACCGTCTTGTAAATCAAACCCCGTGAAAATGGGAAGTGTGATGGAAGTGAAATGAAAACAGTAGCCAATATATTTAGAGCTTATGATTTGGGAGCTGCCGTTCCAAGTAGGTGACACTCAAAAACTCACCTAGTCCTCGCAGAAACCCTGTAAAGTATTTGCTGTATTTCCTCCCAACTAACATGAGAAAACCGCAGCTCTGAAAGTAGCTGGCCCAAACTAGTAAAGTTATAAAGCCTGAGTATCTTCCAGGCAGGCTGACTGCAGGGCCCCAAGGCTTAACCATGGACCCCAGAGGATTCTGTCCGGCATTTTCTGGGTGCCAGGCAGTCTGATGCAGCATACAGTGCCCTTTATTTCTTTGGCATATTTCTGTAGAATGACCGACTTTAACCTGATTGCCCCCCATGAATGCTAATTTTAAAATTTACACAAGGATATACTCCTTCCAGTGTGACTATCATTTGTGTTTGAATATTTCCTCCTGAATATAATATAAGGAGGTTTGGTGGAATTTATACATATTTTAGGATTCTCCTGTGGCCATGTCCTTTTAAATCTGTGCATTTATAATCTCAATCTAATTAACGATTTTTAACTTGTATTTTTGCACTAAATTTGGCAGGGGACTTTCTGCATTTCTGAATTCTGAGCAACCTGGCAGTAGGATGTCTGAAATGTATTCTCGGCCTCATTTTATGAGCGGAGTAATTAAAGATGGCTAAAGTCTGTTTAAAGTTTGTGTAATTAGTGATGCCCGGGGGAGAAGTTCTATTTCAATTTGACAGACAAAACATGTACATTTTTGAGTTATTAATAAAAAAGAAGGGAAAACTGAGTCAGTCATCAAAGAGATCTCAGGCTGTGGAGTCCTTACATAATTATCTGGATGTCTTTACCTGTACTTCTCTTGATAGTTTCTTTGATTTCTAGTTCAGTTTATGTGCCTATGTACAGCACCTAGACAGCTGTAGTTGTCGTGGTCTCCCTTCCAGCAAAGGCGGGGACTGTGTTACCTAGCTGTTAGACACGAAACTTTTCTCTCTCCACATTTTCATACATATTTTTTAAAAAAATCTACAAATTCCTTCCTTTCTCTTCTCCACTTAAAGATAAAACTAATAATACAAATTTTGAAAAATACTGGTTGAGTTTAATTTATTGAGAATCAAAATTTCCCACTTGGTACCTTTAATAGTAACTACTACCTGTGAGTCTAGAGTATTGTCCCCAAGTGCAGTAAACAAATGTCTGGAAATGAAAATTATTTCCATGACCTAAGAAACATATGGGAGGTAAAACATAATATTGGACAAGATATTTTTATTGCACACATATTTAATCTGGAGAGTCAACCAGCTTTGTTAAAGTTACACATAATGGACAGGAATCTTATTAGTTTTGCATCGATTATCAAAACCTTTAAAAGTGAACTCTTCGTACAGTGATGGATGCCAACTACCTCATTGACTTTTCAGCCAAAGTTCACTCAGAACCAAAGAGGAATTCACAGTTCTCCCAGATTTTCGTTCAGTTCAGCCTAACACTTGATTTAGCCCATGGCAGATGCTTAGTAAATATTTGGCAAGTATATTTAATCACATTCTTTAGGGCCATAACTCTGACCCAAGTGTTAAGGATGCAGAGAAGTGAGGGAGATGGTCATCAAGGAAATGGCGGAGCCTGGATTTGAACCTGAGTGACTATCATAGTCGAGGGTCCCAAATATACTATACTCTTGCTCATAATAAATAGCTCAATATTTAAAGCTTTAGGTTAGTTTGAGTGAACCACACCATAAAAATACTGGAATTTTCTAGCTACTGGTGTAAGCCAGTTAAACCACATATTCAACCACATTAAACAACTCCGTCATAAACCTTCTCTCTATGGCGATAAGATGAAACTAAAGTAGAGATGATCTCTGATCTATATCTAAAAGGGGAGTCTGTATCACAGAAAAAAATCCTATCTATAGTATCTGGTCTTAAATCTCTTATTTTTGACGGTGTGAACCAGTTCCTGAAATCGTTTCTATTCAGGTTGTCATATACAGGGTGGGGCAAAAGTAGGGTTAGAATTGTGAGTACTTCAAACAGAGAATTTATTCTTGTATTATTACTGACTAATTATTGTATTTCATCTGAGTCTTTGATCACTCGGTGATACACGGCAGCCTGGTGGAGCAGGGAGAGCTCTGTATTAAGATAGAAGTCTCCAGAACAGGTCTCAGTTTTGCAATAAAATCACCTGGTCACTTTGGACAGGACATTATCAACTGGGCCTAAAGCCTCCAATTTCAGGTCGATTCTCAGATTTAAGTGAGGTAAAATAGGTAAAGCACCTAGGAGAGGAACTGACACATCAGAGGCCCCCGTCTCCCGCCAGTCACTTCCCTGAGTTTCTTCACTTAACTATCTTAGGCTTAGCTGCGACCATCTCTGAGTCTTCTTGCGTCTTCGCGTCTGTCCAGGTGGGTTTTAAAGCTAGCTGTTTTCATCATAGACATTTACCCCTCAAATATATGGTAGAACCTAAAAAGTAAAAACTGAGCAAAGTTTCCTAACTTTAGACTAAAAGGAAATTCGCTTGCTTTATTGCATTTTTAAAGGAAGTCCCTTACCTCCAGCATCGCCTTCTGAAAAATGACGACAGCATCAACCAGAGTCTTGGGAACAGGCTGTGATCCCATCCGCCTGTTGCTAGGTGGAGGCCACCCTGTTCCTTGGGGTTGAAAAGCATCTGAGAGGCACACTTAGCTTGAAATCTTTTAAAATTATGTAGCCTTCTTTCCAAGGAAAGAAGGCTGTCATTTTTTTACATATAACCACTTTCTTTTTTGATGAAAAGAGATAGAAAGACCGAAAATGACAGTCCTCTCCGACCGAATACTGTAAAAGCCTGGAGCAGAATCATGAGAAATGAAGTAATAACTGCCCGAAATGGCTTGATGTAAAATGGCTTTTTTTTTTTTCTAAAACGATTTTGATTTGTCTTTCCATTTTCTTTGAATGAAACAGAGGAACTACTCTAGAATTTTTTTTTAAATATTTTTTTGGAAAATAATCCATTCAAACAGTTCTTGGCAAGATGGAGGAAGATTTATCTCATCTCTGAAGATTATCTTTAAGAAACCCTGTCTGATCAAGCTGGTCCCTCTTTTAAGATTTGGGGACTAATGGCCATCTGGCAAGAGCATGACGAGGGCAGAGCTGGCAGCTCTATACAGTTTCCTTTCATGACTCTACAAAGACAGTTTCACGTTTTTAAAGCCTACAGTCTTATTCCCAACCCCCCTTGTTTTAAATAAGTTAATTCAGAGCCTGCCAACTGTATTAAAAGAAAATATATTGAATAGCTACTGTGACTTAGTCTTTATGCTAAATATTAAAGACTGTACAATATAACACTATTTTTTAAAAAGTAGTGACATATGAATATATATAGAGAGAAATTAGACATCTCAGTAGAAAAACACATTCCAGGCTCTGGAGGGTGGTGATGTTGCAGAGAATAGAATGGCATTTTCATTCTACTCTCTCTCTCGGATTTTATAGGAGAATGTAAGCGTCTTCTGCAGTCTGGAAAAGGTGTTGTTAAACTGTTACTCATAGGCCCCCTGCAGTCGAGAGCAAGAGATGAAGGAGAAGGTGTCACCCCCCCAAAGGCAGGTGTGTTTCTCTCCTGCTCATGATTGTGCCTCCTGGCACCTGCCTCACAGAAGCCACTAATAACTAGTTCTCAAGCCAATAAATAAAAACATTAAAGGGAGCCGCCCCAACTAGTGTGGAGGCTGCCTTAGGGACCACGGAGAGTCTTCGCTCAGGGCAGCCTGTGCATCGGCAGACCCAGATCTCACACTGGGGCCACTGCCATGGGAGTCAACACATTCGAATGCTCCCAGCATGAGCCCTCAGTGGGGAGGACACGCGCACGCATGCTCCTTACGTGTGTGGGAGGGTCTGTGTGTGGGATGAGAGGTTTGCTGTGGGTGTCTCCACATGCATGGAGCTTGGCAGGGTCGGGGGAATGAGAGGACCTGAGCCCGACTCCTCACCCGCTGTGGCCTCCTTTCCTGGGAGGATCTTTCACTGGCACATCTACCCAGTAGCACTGCACAGGATGCCTATCTCCTTTGGCTTAAATTCATAAGCACTTTTCCACGTTCTGATGGAGAGTGCGGGAGAGAATCCACTGGGGTTTAGAATTTCAGTCATTCCTGGTGTTTTCATCAGGTAGAGGGGTCATAACGGGTAACTGTTCAGCTGTATCTACAGCTATAGAGGCTGCAGCTAGTCCCATGTTCTGCAGACCTTGTCTATGCGTGTCACTTATATTTGTTTTCTAATTTAGTTCTTCTGAAATCCCCCTAAACGTGGGTATTTTTGCAAAGCTCAGGCTCAAAGGTATTAAATTTACCCATAGGAGGCCCATGGGAGGTGCCTGAGCTGAGGTTTGAATTCCCGTAGGTCTAGATCCAAACATACTACCTTTGTTGATGTTTTGTTTTACATTTTAACTCCAATCCACTCTCAAGCCGCCCCTTCTCTGTAAGCATCATGCACAGCCTGAGATATCCCGATGGGAGTTACAGTGCAACCCTGAAATGCCAGGCCTTGGATGGCACTCAGACCTGTCACAGGCTCCCTGGCTATGATACATGGGCCCGAACTCATTAGTGATGGATTCTGAGGAGCAGCAACTGCGCAGGTGAAACTTCTTAACCAAGCAGATACTCCATCATCCTGGCACTGCGAAATGTCATCAGCACTCCCAGTGTGATCCTCTTTTCCTTTCTTTGCTACATCTGGGTGAGCAGAATTGGGGAGCGTTTGAGTCAGCCCAGCCCTTCCAAAAGCAGAGTCCAAATGTAGAGGCTTCTAGGGAAAGCGATCCATTGCATTGCACTGTTTTCTTGGATCCCAGTGATTTGATGCCAAAAGTACTAGTCTTGTTTATATGAACGCAGAAGAGGAGGTGGGCTCAGCTCTTGGAGGTCTCCCTTTGGTTTCCGCCTCTGCACTCTGGTGGCCCCTCCTCTGTCTCTACCCTGAGGGCTCCAGGGGTTTGGCCCTTTGCCAGCAGTCAGCTCCTGGGACAGCCTCATGAAAGTGAATGGATCTCCAGTGCGGGTCATTCCAGTGAATTAAAAATAACGTAGGAAACAATTTAGGGCTCTGTGAAATCAATTTTTTTTTAAAAAAAAATCTTCACCCAAGGATACATTTTTCATTGATTTTTAGAGAGGGAAGTGGGGGGAGAGAGAGAGAGAAACATCGATGTGAGAGAGACACATCGATTGGTTGCCTGCCACACGTACCCTGACCAGCCCAGGCAGAGATTGAGCCTGCAACCCAAGTACATGCCCTTGGCTGGGAATCAAACCTGAGACCCTCCAGTGCTTCAGACTTGTGCTCTACTACTGAGCCACACCAGCCAGGGCTGTGAAATCAGATTTAAACTGCTATATACAGGGGCCATGATAATACAGTTCAAACTTTCTGCCCCACGAAAGAAATCAAGTTTGTTTGAATTTCATCTGGAAATCCCTAAATTATCAGAAAGTTGGAGCGAATGGAATTTTTTGCATGTCTTTTGAAAAATAATCCCAACCAGGCTTTCTTGCTTGGTTTGCTCTAACTGCCCTGAGATGTAGGTCAAGGTTGCTTACACTTGAGAAGGTACATGCAGAAAAGACCTTCAGCAGACGGCAAATCTATGAGAAATTATTTCATAGTCTTGAATCATTCCTCAAAAATTATGAGACCAAATGGAACATACCAATTATAGAGGGAAAAGGTGATATTTGTGCAGAAATGACATAAAATTTTATGAGGGATGTAAGAGAATGGAGGGGGCCTTCAATTTGCTGTAAAATAATAACCCTATTTCTGAAAGTGATTAAATCCTTTCCTTTGTCATAGAGCCACTGTTAAACCAACCCAGAGGTACTGCAGGGATGTCTTTGGGAAGCCGAATCTCTCAGTTCCACAAATATTTATTAAATGAGGCATTAGGAACTCAAATACAAAGATCAGCAGTGCGAGGTTTTGTGCTTAAGGAATTGTGCATTGAGTTCAGGGACAAGGCAAGCACTGGCACCACGCAGGGCAGGGAAAGAGAGTCACCGTGGCCCTGGGTAAGCATAAATGCTCTGTGAGCTTCCGAGTGCAGACCACACGGTGCTGACGTGCTGATGTCTGCAGAGCCTGGAGAGGTTCAGGTCCTGGCTTTCCCACCCACTCATTCCTCATCCCAGGCAACTTATTTAGCCTTTTGTGGACTCAGCTTTGTGGTCTGTGAAATGGGAGTAACAGGCTGTATGTCACAGGTGTTTTGCACAAGACTTTTCTAATTTATTCATGCAGAGTTGCGTACTGAGTGTTCATTGTTTGCCTGGTGGTGTAGGTGTGCAGTGCAGGGTGTGGGTGGGGGGAGGAAGCATGGTAGGTGTTCTGATGGAAGATACGGTCAATCCCACAGAAGGGAGACCCAGAAACCCTTCCTGGAGGAGGCTGCCATTATCACCCGTATCTATAGGTGAGCAAAATGAGAGCTGGGGACTGGTGAACAGTTGTCCCAAGGGTGTGCAGTTAGTAAGTGGCTGACCTAGGAGCCAGGACGTAGCATTTTCACAGGGAGCAATGAATTCTGTGTAGCTTAGAAAGGGATAACCAAAGTAATGGGATTCATGGGAAGCATGTAGATTGATGGGAATGTGCGTCGCAGGATCTCAGAGGATTTCAGGCACAGAACATTTTGTTTGTAATTACTTTTTATAATCAATGGTGAATCTTATATTGCTACCATGCACAGTAGGCTTCTGACTAGTAAGTATGTAAGAGGTCTTCCTGTTTCAAGGAGTTTTTGTCTTGTCTCCAAACCATATTAGGAAACTAAAATCAGCTGTCTCTGTATTTCAGTAGTAAGCTCTTCAAGGCTTTTTGCCAGACTCATATTTTTATCCCATTCTGAGGCATTGGGCTCTTACAAAGATACATAAGGCCACCCCCAAAGCTTTATTTTCTTTCTCTGTTGCTTAGGACCTTTCTACAAATCAGCACTCCCAAGGGGGAGAAATCTACCTCTCTGTACCTTCCTCCATCTCTCCCCTTTCCCATCGCTCTCTCAGTCTTGAAGACTGTCGCAGGGAGCACCTCCCTCCTCCTCTCCCTCCTCTGGCTTCCGTGGGAACGATCAGAGGCTGCTCATGCTTGCCAGAGCCCACAGGTGTGTTGACCTGTGCCCCTAATATAGCTCATTAATAACATCTCCTAATAATAACTGGCGATCTGCCGGGGTTACCCGAGGTCATCCTGTCTCAGGAAGGCAGGCTCAGGGAACTTTCTGTGGCTCTGTGGGCAGCCAGATAAACAGATTCCGAATACTTAAGGCAATTTATCTTCACCAGAAAGCACCAGGGCAGCCTGTCACCTGGGGACAAGCTCATCTTCTCGTTCTCACATGGTCAGCTGAGGGCAACTGATGTAATGAGACGGTGGCTTTTCACAGGGCACGGATGTATCAGAGCGCTTGGGGCATTGCAAGGAAAAATTTGTACTGCATGGATTATTTTACATATGGGAAAGGTGGAGAGAGTTATTTTTTTCTGCTATGAAGCTTTCAAAAAGAAAAATTGATTTTTAGTTTTTCTTTTGTGGAAATCCTGTGTTCTCCATGTTGACTAGTTGCAGTGGTTTCCTGCCATGAGAACCTGCTGGAATCCTGTAAAAAAATGGGTGGATGGATGGGCATCTCCCCATTTTCTATTATATACATATTTTAGCAGCTGCTTATTACTGCAACGGATTGTTTGACCATTTCTGCTCACCTTCCTCCCTGTAATGAAAGGTTTGGGTTGTTTTTATATAATAATAATAATATTAGTGATAAGTAATGCTTATTGAGTGCCCACTATATGCAGACACTTTAATGTAACACTCAGAACAAAGCTGTGCTACAGGTGCTCTTACTCCCCCAGTTAGTTACCCACGAGGTAAATGAGGAGCAGAGGCTAAGGTCTTACCCCATGTTATCCAGCTGGTAGGACTAGATGAGCTTAGTACACCCTCTTTATAATTCCATATACTCATTGTCACACACCTATTTTCACTTTTGTTACTTTGCTCTATTTTCTGAATTTCCTGATGGCCTGCTTGGTGGCTCAGCTGTTACCTGGCTGCTGAGTGGTGACTTAAGTGTTGCTGGTCCCGTCAAAGTCATCAGCTGTGTACAGCAGAGCACAGGCTGCTTTTCCTGAAAGGGAGAGGAGCCGTGGCCCACTTATGTTAGAGGTCACTGGGGCCCCTGCTGGGTTTTCCCATTTACTGCTCCTTATATTGCTCTGTGGAATATATCAGAGGAAACTTTTATTAGGCTCATACTCCCAGTGTGTTACGGCTGCCTCTCTCCAGGTGTTTGTAACAGATTCCCTGAGGCTGGAGAGAATTAGAGTGTCTCTATCAAGTACTCCCTCAAATCACCCTCCCATGCTGAGAATTACCACCTTGGCAGGGAAAAATCCCAGATGCCTCGTCTCTCCCTACCCCCGGTAAACTCCCCACCACCCCGGAGTCCTTGCTGAGAGACTGGTACTAGAGAGAGGGTGGTTTTCTCTGTCCTTGTTCAGTTACATAGTCCTAATTTTAATACTTCTTATAAATTATAAAGCCAGTGTAGCCCTCATTTTGTAAAGTCCCTCCAATCCTTTATAAACAACCCCAGATATTCATTGGAGAGTGAGCAGTTCCAGACTGGCCCAAACAGTACTATAGCCAGATAAAGAGAAAGAACCGCTTACATACTAAATCTCCCTCTCTTTGCACTTTGGAAAAGTCTGTGTCTTGACTTTTAAAAAAGTTTCATATGCCTGTCTATCAATCATTTTTATGCAAGAACAAGTCTCAGTTAAGAGGGAGGAAAATGCAAGTGTGTTCAGTGGCACATGTTCCTTGACATTTCCCCAATACCTGTAAGTGCCCAGATGTGCCTGTGCCTACGTCTACGTCTTTGTCTTTGTCTCTGTCTCTGTAACTATAGCCATAACCATGCCTATATCCAGTCTCTTTTATATCTACCTAGCTGTCCAAGTCTAGGAAACTGGCAGTCAAAAGTGGTGGTCACAATACAGTGTGTGTGTCCTGAATCTGTGCCAGTGGACACATTTGTACCCTGGGGAACAACAGGCTGTAGGTAAAACTCAAAGAGTTGACTCACTAAATTCTGCAAGGAGCCCTTGGTGGGACCACTGTATCAGAAGGAAGTGCTGTTTCCCATTTCATGGCACAGAAAGCGGTGAAGGCGAGGTGAGGGTGCCTGATATTTCTAGGCCGTTAGAGCTTTCGGAGTAGAAGACCCGAGCTCTACCCCCTTACCCTTAAACATATACCAATAAAACTAGCATTTGAAACACTTCATAATTGCCATACTCATGTTCACCATTTCACTTATTATTCACAGTCACCCTCTCAAGAAATCATTTTAGTCCCAATTTTGTAGATGAGGAAAATCAGAGTCAAGGGGGAGATGAAGTCACACCTTGGATCACAGTGATTTTGAATTTAAGTATTTGGTTTCCAATCACAAATGCCTCACTACGAGTAGGGGCCTAGGCCCACAGTGCATCTCAATCATCATAAGGTAATAGAATATTTGGGAAGCTAAAGAAAATAGTAAACCCTCTCCCCAGAAAACTACACAGATGTGCACATACACAAATTGGAATGTCTTTTCTGAAACATTTTCAGGGATACCCCTACATATCTAAAAACCCCAGAATAACAAATGCAGACTAAGGGTTAGTGATACACTGAGGGCCATTTTGGTTCGCTTTAGTAAGAGGAGAGTGAGTGCGAAAAGGTAGAACAAAATAACAAAACAGGTCTAAACCCTTCCCCAGCTGTATGCTCTCTCCCACACCTGGATTAAAATCCAGATGTGTACTTTTGCAAAGCAATTCTCAGATCTCGAGTGCCAGGGAGATATTACAGAGTGTTTCCTCCTAGTGCAATTTCTGTGTTCTCACAGCGGCGAGGCTTTCTCTCTAGTTCCTCTTCCCTCCATGTATCCCCATGACACAGCTTTCATCGTTTCTCTCTTCCTATGGCCTCAGTCCACACGATCGCTATATGGCACCGTCCTTTACAATTCTACTGTTTTATGGACCTGCTCCGTTTTTTCCAATTATGACTAGACAATTGCTTGTCATAATTGGTAGCCACAGGGCGAACCATCCTTTGATGAGTTTGGTAGACTATGAGGACTGAAATGATTCTCCTCCTGCCGCTAATGAATAAATTACTGGAGCGTGATCTTTGACTAATAGCACTGCATTAGAAGAGCCACAGTTCCACTGTGCTTTGTTCTTAGAAAAACAGGGAAAGAAAAAATCAAGAGCGACCTCTAGCCTCTTAGCAATTAGACCATAGTTTCCTCTCAGGCTCTTAGCAGTGACGGCTGCAAACAGCTGTTTACAACTTTGATTCTTACATAGCACCTTTGGATGAATGTGACCCATGGACATCTGAACTCAGAAACATAGGACTGGCAGACCCCTCAGCTTTCTGTCCCATGTTCCCTAACAGGACACTGGATCGCCTGCTGGTCTATAGATGCGTCAACTCAGCTATGCTAGAGTCCCTAGTGTTTCAATCAGACAAGAATCTAAGTGTTGCCATGAAGATATTTTGTAGATGTGATTAGAATTATTCATAATCATTGACGTTACGTCAGGGAGGTTATTCCAGATAATCTGGGTGGGTCTGAATCAGTTATTGTGGAAGAACGTCCCTAAATGCAGAGCTGAGGCTCCCCTGAGAGAACCTCCACCTGTGGCGGCTGCCCCGCCCGTGCTAGGAGGGTCAGTTTCCCTTCCTGACAGCCAGGCCTACGGCTTTCAGACCTGCTCTGTGCCTGTGTAAGACAATTCTTTGCAGTCAGTCTCTTCCATGCCTCCTATTGCTTCTGCTCTCTCCAGTTGAATATTGACTGAAACTGGACCATCCTTACAAATGTCACCTGAAGTTGAGCAATGGCTTCAGGTAACATCTTAGTCCTCAGGAAATACATAAACCCAACGTAGGGAGTGACCTCAAGTTAGAGGGGAACACCATTCCTTTGTAGTTTTTAGAACATTGAAAGGGTTTGGATCTGAAAGCTGCTATTGTAGATATTCCGCCTCTAGTCTCACTTAATTTGCAAAGATATTATTATCAGTATTAGTTATACTACTTTCTCAAGAATAAGTATAAAAATGTATAACTGTATCTATATCTGTATATCTACATATCATCTACTGTAGATCCGTATGTACATCTAACACGCCTCAGCATGTGTTTGCCTAGGGACATCCACAGGCTAACCGCTGGTGAATGGGTGGAGTTAATAACCGCACGTCACATTAAATGCATCTGCATTAGCTTATGATCAAGATGAAAGGTTTGCTGGGAATTGAACCTAGTCCACACCCATATTTGTTGTTCTTAGTTACTGGAGTTTCGATTTCTGACTTATACCAGCCAGTCAGTTTCATATCATTATTCTGGGCATCCAGCTGTCATCCAAAGAAAAGGGAAGGGAGGGGTGGGTAGGAAGAAGAGGGTGGGAGAGGACGTGATTCCTTCCTCAGGTAAGCGTACCTGATGGAGTGGGCCTCCGGGGGATGCCTGGACTGGAGGGAACACATATGTTTCTCTGAAAATCCCAGAGGCAAAGGGACATAACTTCCGTAACAGAAGAAAGTTGGTGATGCTAGGATGTCATTTGGTGCCGTACTTTTAAACAAACTATCAAGAAAGTTAGTAAATAAATAATAAAATTTCCTCCTGAGATCACTTGATTCATTCCACCTGTATTTTTAAAGTAGCTATAATTCGAAAGGCAAAATTGTGAAGATTGTAAGCGCCAATCCTGTCCCCAATTAATTCTGTATTCTTAGTTATAATCTTGGCTCTACTTTCCAAGTCGTTTAAAAACCAGAACCTTCCTCACACTTTGACTACTATCCCTCCCTCTAGACAAGTCTGTATTAACACACCTTTGTATTTTTTTTACCCCTACATACTTCATACTTTTATTCTCTGCGAAGGAGAAGGAGCCATCTTTTTAGAATAAAAGTTAAGATGAAGTCATTCCTGTGTGAAAAGCTTCGGATGGCTGTGGTTTTGCTGAGAATTCAGTCTAAATGCTGCTTACTATATTTGAGACCCTTTGGGATCTTGTCCCAGTGACTTCCCTAACATCATCCCTGATCACTCTCCAGCCTCTCCCAGCATGCTGGTGTTTTTGGTGTTCTTGACCACTCCAGTAAGACTCACCACCAGGCCCCTTTATTTTGTTTTATTTTATTTGTTTGTCTTGGAACATGCACTCTCTTGCTTCCGTTTTATTTTTGCTCAAATGTCATTTTTACAGAGAGACTCAGCATGACCTCAGTGTATAAAATCCAGACCAGCAGAACCCTTTACCCTCTATCTTTACGCAGTTGGATTGCTCAGGGTACCACCCCCTAGTGCTATTGATAATATTTAATTGTAATTCTTTTTAACTGCCTACCTCTATTTACTAGAGTGTCCCCTATAAGAACAAGGGCTTTGTCTGGGCTGTTCATTGCTCTGTCCCTCAGAACAGGGGGACCAAGCTCAGAAAAGGAACTCAATGGATATTCATTGACTGAGCAAATAAATGAATTCCAAATCTGCCACCTACGGAGACTTGGTCAAGTTACATAAAAGCTCCATGCTCCAGTTTCTCTCTTTCCCAAACAAGAAGATGGAACATCTAATTTGCAGGTTCTGTGTTAGGTTAAATGACTGCTTGTGACGTGGGGAAAGTTAGGCATAGAGTACGTCTTGATAAATGGGTTACATTGCTATGACAGTGTGGTCAGGGAAATATGTGGATTAGCATAGCTTTCTAGTACCTTCTGTCTCCCATTCTAAGCTCCTTAGAATGATAAAGGGAATGACCACCACAGACATATATTTTGTGAGACCAAGTGAGACAGATGAGTAAGCCTTGAATTCGTAACTGAATGCTCTGTGAGGATTTCACTGAAGTTTGTTTATCCATGTGGCAAGATAGATACAGAGGAAATGGAGGCATTAATCTACATTTCTGGCAACATATTATTGTAAATGAAACACAATATCTTCTCTCCTATCTCCGTAGTCCAGGTGTGTGGGGGCCTCATAATAAACTAGAGGCTGACTTAATTAATCATTCATGATTAGTTCAAGCTAATCATCGCAGTGATCAGACGTCGGCAGGGGTTCCTGCAATGGAAGGAGGCGATCCGCTCCTCAGAATGCCTGGGAACCCTGGCGGGTCTTGGCTTCTCCCCAACCCCAATGCTTTTCCTCTGCAGACATTTATCTTGGACACGCCAAGAGGAAAGGTCAGCCAGATTCAAGACTACAAAGGTGCCATTTCTTCAGCAAACATATTCTGTTCTTGACAGATGCTGAAATATTCTGCATCTCTAAAGTGTTCATTCAGAATTGTAAATTACAGGACCTTTCAGATAAGGCATATTTGGAGCTTAAGTCAGCAAAACCATTCAAACTCCACCTTCTCTGTCCCAGATAGCAAAAGGATTGTCTTTGCTGAGCAGGTATCTACGTTTTATGGGGACTGTCATTTGCATTTTTCAGTTCTTTCAGAAGAAGGCAGACTGTAAATCGAGAGGCATTGATTGGGACTGTTTCTTTGAGACTAAAATATGTAGCTATTTAAATTTTTTCAAATGGCCTACAGTTTCAAATGCCCAACATTTAGCTCATAGTTACCTGCTTTTTAAAAAACTTTCTCCCTGGATCTCTTGGTTTTGAATCATTATGTACACAGTCCCCTGGCTGTGCCATTTACCACCACCATCAGCTTACCTGGTGAGACACATTTGCTTTCACGACGTAGCTCAATGAGGGCTGCCTCTGCTCCCTCCCTTTCTCTTACTGAGCTGACCTTTTACGTATCTTAGCTAATTTGTAGACTCCCTGACTTATTCCAGCTTTCTTCTTTTACTGCTTGACACAGTTCTGTATTGGGGCCCAATAACCTATTAGAAAGCAACACAAACATGTTTGAGAGTAGATGGTAAATATAATGACTATCAAATTCAGTGCTGACTCAGGAGCAGGTATTGAGCTTCTTTTTTTTTTTTAAATATATCTTTATTGATTTCAGAGAGGAAAGGAGATGGAGAGAGGGAGACAGAAACATCAATGACGAGAGAGTCATTGATCGAGCCCACAACCTGGGCATGTGCCCTGACCAGGAATCGAACCCCAATCGCCTGGATCCTAGGTCGACGCTCAACCGCTGAGCCACGCCCGGCCGGGCGGTATTGAGCTTCTGAGTGGAATGAAACTAACAAGGAGTGTAGGGGAGCTTTCGAGTCACAAACACACAGGGCAGACCCTTCTTTCCCCAAAAACATGCAGTCTGAAGATACTGAAAACACCAGGCAGTGAAATACATGTGGGGGGGACGATCCAGGCACTAAACAGTTAGTGTTCCTTCCACTGGCTCTCAGTTCATTCATTTGTTCACATTCAGGTTAGGTCTGCAGAGTCAGTAATGAGAGCTTCCCAAGCTATTTTTAGAACAATGCCTCGGATGGAAATCTTAAGGACGCTGGGCCCCACAGGAAGCTGGCTGCTCTCCTAATCTCTCTCATGGTCAAGAGCTAAGAAGCCCAGTGCGATAGCCACTAGTCTAGTGGAGGCTGTTCACGCTGGAGACCTGTCTACTGGAAACGGAGAGGGTCTCCTCTAGGTGAAAGGCCTCAGCTAAATCGAGAGGTGCTTTACGTGTAAAATGCCCACCAGTGTCCCAAACTTCATGTTAGAAAAGACTGAAACCCACCCGAAACCTGTATGACCCTATTAACCAATGTCACTCCAATAAATTTAACAAAAAAAGAATGAAAAAATTTCTCAGTAGTCCTTTTTATTACTGACACGTGGAAATAATAGCGTTTTGGACCAGTTGGGTTAAATAAAATATATTTAAATGAATGAATTTTACCCGTTTGCTCTAACTTTTGAATGTGGCTGCTAGAGCATCTCTGATCACATCCGTGGCTCACATTATCTGTCTACTGAACCTTAGTCTCTCGAACCAGGGTTGGGGCGAGCAAACTGGCTCCAGGGCCAAAGTCAGAACATCACCTGGTGGTTATAAATCGTTTCTTACTGAAACACAGCCTGTTTATCTGTTTACACACCCGTTCACGCCTGCTTTCTTGATACAATGGCAAAGTTGACTGGTTGCAACAGGTACCCTACAGCCTGCAGAGCCTAAAATCCGTATTTACCCTCTGGCTCTTTACAGAATACTCTAGATGGTTGGTTGCTCTTTCATGATATCCTGCTTCTCCCCATGTGTCCCTGCTGCCTGCACTTGCTATGAATGAGTCAAACCCCTTTGTAATCTGTACCCTAAACTCTAGAAGAAAACAGCCATTTGGTTTATCCCATTTCTGTTGAACCTGCGAGTTAGAGCATCTTTGGCCTTTTCATCCAACCTATAGATGAGATTTTCAGTTCAGCCCAATGCTTGGCTAACCCAGGCCAAAAGCTCAGCCTGATCTCTTTAACCTTCACAGACATCTGTGAGCAGGCAGAACAGGATGCTGGGCCCAGCAGGCCCTGCGACCCGTGTGTCCACATTTAGCCTGTACTAGTTCCTGGGTGAAAAAGACAAGTCAGAGACTGACAAATATAGAGGCACAGAGCAGGAAACAACCTGCTCAGACGCTGCTCCTGGGTCCTGGAGGAGAGAGAAGGGATCAGCTCAACAGTAAGAAGCTGGCAAAGTTGTTCAGCCCTCTGGCTTCTTCCTTCCTCTAATTTTCATGAATTACAGTGTTAATATTTATTTTAAATGGGGTTTATTCCTCGGATACATTTATATTTGAGTATAAGTTGTAAAGTATATATTCTAATAGAAATTTAAAATGACCTTCCCATTACCCATTTAAAATTATTTTAATGATGCCACCATTTCTTTTATCATTAAGAACTGACCAGATTGCCTACCCATTTAAATAGAATTTTGGCCAAAAAGCAAATTGCTTTTCTATCTTATGTTATAAAATGAAATGAATTAACTTGTCCACTTTCAGTGTAGAAAGCCTTGCTTTAAATTTAGATGTAGGAATCTGTTATTTCTCCTACCTATAATTTTTGTTTTAGAAATGAGTAAATGTGCAGAATTTGACAGTAGTTAGATGGGTATAGATGAGCACTGGAAATCAGTGAATTCCATTCCACTTCTAGAGACATGAAATACTGTTTATTTCTTGCAAAGAACAGGCATCCTGAAATGTTTTCATTTAGGCTTAAAACATCCCTCACTAATTTTATAGCTTTCTGAAGATGCGATCTTACATTGAGTGTCAAGTATGACTTTTGTCTAAAAGCAACAACTCTACTTCAGACATTTCAAAGTAGGCGTGTCACCTAACAGGAAGATAAACTAAACAGAAGGGAAATAACAGCGTGTCTGATGTTTAGCAGTAGACAGTAATGGGCACCTCAAGGAGGAAGCCCGCCCTCTTTGATTTCGCCCTCAAGAAGTGGTGACCTGGATTAGTTGAAATATAAAATGTTTTATGGGCACTGTGCTATAGCAGTGACATTGTCAGGTATCTCAGACAGCTGAGTGTAACTGTTTTCAAGGTCATTTAATGGGAGTTGCCCTTTGCCAGTCATGTTTTGAATTAGACCACACGGTATTGTGGGGACCTGTGGCCTCACTGTATACCAGACTCAGCTTGAATGCCAGAAGTGGGGAGACGTGAGGGAGGCAGAGCCTGCTTCATTCTGAGGCTGTTGGCGTTCACCAAATATTATATAAAGGAAGTTCTCCATATGGCTCATTTTGACATGCTAACGTTCTAAAATTCCAAGATGGAAATCTTAGCTTCTCAGAAAAATGTTCAGTTGTTTTTCTGCCATGGTACCTAGATCTCCACTGTGGATTCAAAGGAAAAAAGAAGCAGGGGATTCAAGCACCCCTAGGTTTGCTGACACTCATGATACCACCTCAGCTATTCTGGAATTGGGAAATGGAGATGAACCCAGTTTATAAAAATAATCTCTCATCCAGAACACCATCACCCTGGGCTATTTCTCACTCAAGTTATGACACTATATCTCTCATTCCTTATACAAGTAAGATCCTGTTTGTCACACCTACTTGACATCTGTTTTTTATTTAACCGGCCTCCGTTGCTTTTTGGACATTATTAAATTTAGGTACTTTAGACACATTGACGAGGAGATGTCAGGTAGCTGTTGTAAATCATGGCTTAGAGCTCAGAGTAGTCCGTAAGTATGACACCCTAATTAGTTAGCTAGCTAATTAAAAACTGCACTATGGTGTTTGAATTGATTTATTGAAAAGTGGTTTATGTTGATAATTTATGAGACCTTACCTTTGTTGAGGGTACAAAGATGAGAGCTAGAACAATTCCATCGTTTTAGGCGCTCATAATCTATTCAGAGAGGCATATACATATATGCAAAATATGTAGGTGGTTACTTAGCCATATCGTGTCATATTGGAGGTACAAACCAAATGCCATGAAGCCATAGAAAAGGAAGCACATAATTCTGTTGAGTAGATGAGTCTGCAGTATAAGGATTAGAAAATGGAACAGAAATTATGAAATTCTAGCTGGGTCTTGATAGAACAGTGTCATTCTCAGCTGAGTGAGCAAGATGGGTACTTTCTCAGAGGCATTAGCTCATGATGCACCTGAGCACTAGCCAGTGGTCCCTTTGGGAGGAATATGGACAGGTGGGCGATGCTTCTTCTGCCTCTCTAGTTGCTGGAAAGAGGAACCTTTGGAAGCGCTCCTCATCAGTTTTCCCCCTTCTGATCATCTTCCGTTTTGCAGTTCAACCAGTTCTCTCATCATAATAAGATGAGGTTGATAAACTTCTAGACTCAGTTATTTCCTTTCATTGCCTGCACATACATCTTCGCAAGGATCTTGTGGCTTCAGGCAGTCTGGTTGTGTCCAATACAGAAGGCCCAGGTAGTGCTTTGGAAGGCATGTCTTCAGAGCACGTGGTTTTCAGTAGGCAATCTGTGCCCTCCTGGTCATGTAAAACATGGAGGTGTGCATCCAGAGGGTGGCGCCAGAACTAACTACCCCCTGAGAAGCTGTTGTCTCGGGCCGGATGGAGCCTGATCCAGCTGTTGTTTCTGGCTTGATGCAGCTTGATCCAGCTGTTGGTTTAGACCTGAGTTTCTGCTCCAAGTGCAGTAGTAAGTAAAGCCTTCCACTTGGTGTTTTGATTGCTGAAAAGCAGAAGGTGTCTGAAGAGCACTTAGACTGATGCTCATCTAAAGTGCTTCATCAGAGCTCCAGAGACAGTGAAGATCAGAGGCAGGTAGATTAAGGAACACCGAAGGGACAGTATGAAACCCACACAGCCAACTGAATGCAAACAAAAATCATCTTTGCCTTTGCAGGAAACCACACAGAGGAACTCAAAGGTTAAAAATGTAAAAATCCACCCCGATCTGTTAGAGCACAACGTAAACATCGAATTGTTCCGAATTTTATTGCCAACTATGACTGAGATTAAGACACAGAACTCACTATGGCCCTGAAGGATGGCTATAGAAGTTAAAGAGCAGTTACTACTTAAGTCACATGGACTCTCTCTTTCCTCCCTTTCAAATGTAAGAAAATTATCAAGGCTAGACACTGTGGGAATGAGTCTCTCTGGGAAGAAGCTGGATAGTGAAGGAGTGGAAGGATAACACTGTGGGTTCTTAAAAGGCCAGAAGCTATTAAAATGGACAACTCACCAGTTCTGAGCATCATACATCAAGGGGTGGTAAGGAGGTGGGCATGGAAATTGGAGAAACTTTAGAGACTTTCTTCTTAACTGTGCTTAATTCAGGAAATGTCCCAGGGGAGAGGAAGGATGGTAACATAATGCCTGCATTTAACGACCACCAGATCAAATGCGAGTGCCCAGCAGGAAGGGAAACAGCGACAGTGGAATTATGCAGTGATTGATGTGGCTACGTGAATGAACTTTAGAGGTGCTATAACATTCAGGAGATGGCCTTGGTGGCTGAATAGTGTAGATGACCCGTTCTGCCTCGAATTTTTGCACCTGCAGTAGTAGCCAACCTGGTTTCCCTGAAACGTGGAAGTTTTTAAAAGCATGATAGGGAGAAAAACAGATACTATGCTCTATTTAATACTGGCCATTTGAATTACATGTTAATTTTATGTACTGATTTTATTAGCTTGGAATTTTTTATTGAATTTCACATTAAAAAATCATTACAGTTTTAGTGCGGTGATACACTCTTCCGTTTATGCAGCCCATCATAATGGATTAAATGTGTCACAGTAGGTCTTTACCGCACCGTGAAGTAGTTGGCTTGCCTGAAGTCATTGGTCCCATTTTCCTCAGAGAAGATGGGCTCAGATGGGTCTAATGGTTTCCCAACTCAGACAATTTATTAGTGTTAATGTCAAAATGATTCTACTAATTCAGAGTCCTCTTTACAAAACTACATTATAGATTTTGTGGTCAGAAGAGCATAAGGATGAGATGCATCTTAAGTTTTCTTCAGGACGTAAGCTTTTTATCTTCATGAGTTTAGAACGTGGCCATATTTGCTCCCTCTGAGCAGACAATGAAGATTGGATTTGGAGAAGACATAGGAAGATTCCTGGCTAAAAAGTATGAGCGTGAGAGTGGATTCTTGAGTCTGGCGCCTTAGACCACTTGGCCATCCTGACACCCAGAGAGTGGATTTTTGAAGAAAAGTGATTTTTTTTAATCTTGAACAGAGCATGCGTTGTCTTTTAATTAACTTGAGAATGCAATTCTGGGTAAGATAGTTATGTTTTCTACCCATATGATAGTCCCAGCCATGTACTTCTTTTTAAAAGAGATTTAAAAAAAAAAAAATCTTTATTGATCTCAGAGAGAGCGAGGGAGAGGGAGAGAGAGAGAGACAGAAACATCAGTGATGAGAGAGTCATTGATCGGCTTCCTCCTGCACCCCCCCCGACTGGGGATCGAGCCCGCAACCCGGGCATGTGCCCTGACTGGGAATTGAACCCTGATTGCCTGGATCCTCGGTCGATGCTCAACCGCTGAGCCATGCGTGGCCGGGCGCAGCCATGTACTTCTAAATTCCCAATGCATTCTTCCTTCTCTCCCCTTTGCTTTCTGCTTTTACTTTTTAAAGCTCTGTTGAATTTGAAGGCACAATGGTGGGGAGAGACTGGCACCAATGGGATGCATTGCTTATCATGAGTTATACTAATGGACAAGCTGGCAGTACAACTCCAGACTCTCTCTGCTGAAGTCTCCTTGTGCTGCAGGCCACCCTATTGGGCAGGACCTGCCTGAAGTTCTCATGATGCATGTCTTTGCCATAGCACACAGCGCTTGGAAATTTTCATGAATTCTTTTCCCCGACAAGCTCCTAGGAGTACAGGAAAATGTCCTGATCACTCTCCTTGGTCTGCTTCCAAAGCAGGTGGTTAGCTTTGCTCTTATCCCCTAGGTTCTTTTCAGGTAGGAGGCCAAGGTCAGTCACTGCACCTGGGTCTGATGCCAGTTTTCTGTGTCTAACTGCAGAAAATCTATCTCAGCACTCTGTGGGTGGTCCTTTTGAAGCCCCCTTTACCAGGACTCCTGTTAGAAGGTTGCATCACATGTGTCTGGAGAGGGAGTCAAGAGTCTCAGAAGAGCCCAGCTGGTGTGGCGCAGTGGTTGAGCATCAACCTATGATTTGAGAGTTCATGATTCGAATCCCAGTCAGGGCACATGCCTGGGTTATGGGCTTGATCCCCAGTAGGGGCATGCAGGGGGCAGCTGATCAATGATGACTCTCTCATCATTGATGCTGCTATCTCTCTCTCCTTCTTTCTTCCTTTCTCTGAAATCAATAGAAACACATTTTTTTAAAAGAATGAGTCTCAGAAGAAATCTCTCCATCAGATTGGGGGTTTGTTGTCACTGTTTTTCCATTTTCTCTCTCAGACACTCTTACATTCTTGAGCTTAATAGTAAGGAGTCTGGGAGATGTAAGCAGGCTTTTTTCCACCCCTTTTCATCAGTTCTTTTATATTCTTTTTATATCCTTGATTTGATGAGGGGACCAAGAGATGGGAAAAGACTTTATTTCATTCCTTCTGTAAATTCTTCTTATGAGGTTGGAAGTCTACCTTGTCACCTGTCTTACCAGTTTCTTAGTTCAAACGGGAAGGAAAGAGATTCAGTGTATATCCTTTTGACTCAACATAGCAATTATTAAATACGTTATAAATATTGATTTACAGAGTTTATTCCACCTAAGATAACCATGTCCTAGAGGGCACAGGGGTCTTCCTACTCTGTTTATATTACCAATAGCCAGCACAGTGCCTGAGATGTGCGGATATTCAAAAATGATAGTAAAAACAAAATTTATGCCCACATGGCATGGTTTTCACTTCCACTGATATGTCTGATCATTGATTGTTGATGACCAAACACTGAGCAATGCTTTATAGAAGGAATGGCTAAATTAGTCTTGAAGCAGGTCGTGGGTGGTATTGTTGATGGCGGTAAATGTATGTAGAAGCAGGTTCGGGAGGAGCATAGTGTGCATTTCAGGCTAAGAGAGCAGCAAGCACCAAAACATAGGAGTGTGACCCTTGGGTATTGCTGGAGTGTGGGGCAGAGGGAGAGAGATGAGGGGGAGATCAGATAACAGCCTTGGGGTTTATATGCCACTTTGAAGAGTTTGCAGATTCAGTTGGCAGTTTCAAGTAAGGAACTGTCATGAGAGACTCATTTTCCAAAGGAGGAGGTCAAGGGAAACCAAGAGAGGGCCCACTGCCTTGGAGCTAGTAACTGAAGCAACCGCTACTACAAGCCCAAAGGGAGAGGGGGAGTTAGCAGGTGCCTGAGCTGGAGAGACACACACCTGTGGGAGAGGTTCGCCACTATAAGCCAAGACCTAGGGTAGAGGCAGAGTCACGGCAACAGATCTGTCGGCTTTGCTTTCCTCCTGCCTTCTGATGTCGTACCAGTACCTCCCATTGACAAAACCCAACCAGAAGCCAGTTACCAGCCGCCTCCTCCCAAACACATTGCAGGAGGAGATGTACTGTGGACCTGGAGGTAGGTGCACATTAAAAACAGGTGCTTCCCTGGTTGGGTGGCTCAGTGAGTGGGAGTGTTGCCCCATTTACAAAAGCGTTGCAGGTTCAATTCCTGGTCAGGGTACATACTTAGGTTGTGGGTTCGATCCCAGGTCAGGGAGCATATGGGAGGAACCAGTGCTTCTCTCTCACCTTGATGTTTCTCTCTCTTTAAAATTCAGTAAAGCATATCCTCAGGTGAGGATTAAAAACAAAACAAAAAACCAGGTGCCTCTACAGCATATGAGGATTTGGGTTATAGCAGAGTGTGGATTACTCTAAATAAATACGTCGTGTTCTTTGAACTAATGAGGAAGTAGAGTAAATTGAAGCTATCAGCACTATCTTAGCTCTTCCACAGAATGAGCTGTTTATGGGTTTTGGTGTGATACCCGGTGAGTCTACGTTCTACATAATAGACACAGGACATCTGGGCTCGTGTGTGTCTGCCAGATGGTGCGGGATGCTCAGAGATCTGGATGGCCAATTTTACACAATAACCGCTCCTAATAGGACTTTTACACTGAAACCTCTGACACGCTTTTACCAGGAGTTGTGCTGCCAAGTCAGGTTGTAATAAATGCGCCTGATTTAATAGCTAATTCTCTAGAAATATCGCTTTTTTTTTTTTCTTCCCTTCAAAATCTTTGCCCTGTTCAGCAGATCATATTTTAATTCTACAACCTTCATCCTTCTTGACCATTTTTCTGCCCCAGAGTGGTAGCTCCTATCATCCTGGATGTATATATATATATGACTGTACATTCGCTCAGGAGATCCTAAGATACTTTTTGCCACAAATAACAGGAGCTGTTTCCTGAGTACTGAGGAAATTTCAGTGACTACCCCTGCATGTCCCTGAGCTCCTTCGATGGCCTACAGGCAACTGTTACTCCCCATGAAAGGGCTGCCGTCTAGGCAACTTTCTCAGCTATTCGATGAATAATATTTTCACGTTGCTGTCTACGATTTTTTTCTGATTGTCACCCCTTCTCACTTCTGTGACTCCCAGAGGTTCTACCCCACTAACAGAGAACTTAGTGCCTGGAACATGATAGGTGCTCAAAATATGTGTGACAACAGTAGCAATTATTGCCCAGATATTTTCACTCACTACTGGGTCTTTTCCTGATGCTCCTTGGCCGATGACTAGCATTTTACTCACGAGTGGTTTGTGAGATAAATTAGTGCGTGACCACATGAGTTAAGTGGATAAGCGAGTCTTCTAGGGTTTTGAGTATCCCCATACAAGCTATGTTGTTTAACATCAGCCTGCCCTTAGCTATTTCTTAGAGCTGTAACTAGCCTGTCCATACTGGGCATCATCCCCCCTCTTTCATGTTGGCATTGCAGAGGAAGCGCCTCAAGGGTTTGGACACCTCTGGGGAACCCGTGTCCCCTCCCTTTCTGCAGTGTTGTGCGTGGCAACAGTGGCTCCTCTCTCCTAACCTCATCTTTATGCCGCCGTGGAGACGTAAATATCCTCTTATCCAGGTGATCAGGACCTATGATGTGCTGTCAGTTTAATACTGTGCTTCTGTTGTTTTTTGATGCAAGGTGCTGCTTTACTCTAACCCTTACAGGGCCGTCTAATGCTACAAAAGCCCCCTACCTCCTCAGGCCTGTGCTCTGTACCAGTTTCTTGACAGACGGTTTGCAGATGCTACATTGGTTTGCTACCTTCTCATCTACTCTTTGATTCGGTCCATGCCCACGGCTAGAGTCTGAGCCCCACGAAGGTGGGTCTGCCGTCCGTGCTCCTGATGCACGTGCGCTGGGAAGGGCAAGGTGCAGGGTGCACAGGGAATGAGCAGCAGCTCTGTGGGTGCCCCAGGGTCCCTCATCCTCTCATTCATGGAAGGGCACCTTCCACAATAGAACTTCACGTGATTGTTGTTGAGTATGTGGTTGATGCCACTGTGGATGGCGTCAGAAGAGCTCTTGCTCAGACACCCTGTCCTTGGACCTTGGCTCTAGTGAGTTGATTATGACTTTGACCTAACAGACGGGAAGCCAATGTGAGGTTATCAACAGGTGCTCCATGGAGGGATGTGCTTTACAGAGAAAAGTCAAGCAGGTAGCTCTCCCTGCTCAACAGGAAGCAGATCATTTCAGTGATCTAAATGGATCCATATCCAGGTGTCTCCCAGGCAGACAGTTGCTATTGGGGGCCAAGGGTGTAGATATTGTTGGGTGACATTTAGATGACTATTTAAAGTGACACAGCACACCTCCACTGTCCCGTGGCTGCAAAGGAGTGACCACACACATGGTTTTAGTCTTTAGAATGAATTTGAGCTTAATATCTATCCCCTGATGCTTTCACCTTTATGGAACCTCAAGCAATATCCTCTGGATATTAAAGAATTAATAGTAAAAGAGTTTTTAAAGTTTTTCTGTTTTTGAAATGTTATTTTTGCTATAGATGGAGGAATTCACAAAGTATCTGAAATAATTTGCTTTTTTGGGTGGCTTTCTGACCTACAGCCAGTCTTTTTCCCCCCAAAATATCAAGGTATTCTTGAGGATAAAATAGCTCATTTCAGCCAGCAAACTGTCATTTGGAACTGCAAGTGACCACTGGCACAGGAAATGCAAACCACTTCTTATTGTTTGCAAAATAACAAGTAACACAAAGATTTGATAAGAGATTGCCGATTACACAGAGATGGAAGTTATCAAAAAGAGGCGGAGAGTTGAAGACAGCAGAGTGTAGCTCGCTGCACAGTGAGTACTGTCTTCAGGTAACAATGCCTCGGACACAAGAAGCAGCACCGTGCACAAGTGCAGACAAGGGGCAGGAAGAGCAGCAAAAGGTCACTGTAGGAAGGAGCGTGCTGGAGGAATGAGAAGCGAGCTTTAAGGATTTGCCACAAGTTCACAAGAGCATAGTTGCAGTTTAATGAACATTGCTTAATTCCAATGGGCCATTTTAAGGTCTTTGAAAAATTAATAAGGAGAAGACAGAAAAGAACATAAGATTGAGAGAGAGGTCCCCCAAACACTATTATGCGATCAAGTCGACGTGCAGTTAGTGATTTGTGTTTAGCTTTTTCGCTAGCCTTTTAAAATAAACTTACCTAACATAGAGTTGGATAGCTGCACATGACTTGTTTCGTGGTTAAATCCCACGAGAGGAACTCTGACCTGGTGTTATTTGCAGGAGAGTTACATGCACCCAGGTGCACTGTGCAGGCCATCTGGTCACTGGACGGATGCCCAGGGCTGGGCATACCTACTGGTTCTGAGCTGCACCCACGCCCTTTCCATCTTGTCAAAAGCACCCGTGGAGAGAGCTTACATAATTGGTAAGCAAAAAAGAGGCAGTCACACACAGACAGAAATACTAATACCAACAATAGATCAGCTATTGGGCTATCGTTGGTATTAGTGTGCGTATTGATTGTCCCTGTCTTACTGTGTTCCCTATACTCCCAGAAAATATTATCTCATGTGCCTCCCACAACAATCTTATGTTTCATTTCATCCTGAATTTATATATAAGTAAGCCGAGGCTTGTAGACATTAACTGTTGCAGCGAAAATCCCTAGCTCCTGGACAGTCTGATTCAACATATTGGTACATTTCAACAGCCTTCCCTGAATTATTTGCTCTCAACAATGCTTTCAATAAAAATTGTGTGACAGTAAACTAGAAATTTTACTTTCTGGAAATCTCAATGGTAGTTATACAAACTATGTGTATTAACAATTGTTCTAGGGCTAGAATTCACACCTTTTACCAAAATGGAAGAGTCCAAAGGATTTGTAATGAAATAATATGCGTTTGGGAGTTTCAGTCAAGAGGGTTTCCTCATTCTCAATATTTTCCATGTAACAGTTGAGGAAAGTTCTCAAATGACCCACTGATTTTATTCTATTCTGGCATCTTTGATGAATTGTAAGTTCTTGTCAATACCCTATCTTGCTAAAGAGCTGGACCACAAGTCAACTGAAATTTAGATCTGCCTGTATTTCTCTTTTCCTTGAACACTTGCTATGATTCTGGGTAAATACCAAATGGGGCATGATTACAGAAAGCATAGAGAATTGGAACACATTAAAATCCCAGCATCTGGGAGACTTGAACTGACCATGTGCTTAGCAAGGACCTGTTGAATTGAAAAACATCTCTGAATTGGAAGGGACTTTAGGGGTGGTCTGTTAGTCCAGTTCTATTCTACTTGATGCATAAGAATTTTCAACACCAACCCGTCATGTTCAAGGGACGAGAGGTGACCTGTGAGGGAGTAAAGACAGAGCATATGGAAGAGCCTCCTCCCATCTTATTTGTTCACGCTCATGGTAAAACACTGGTTTTCTTCTTATTTAGAAAAATGGTTGTGCTCTCGATTGACTCCCACAGACATAGCCTTTCTGTCTGCAAGGGTCATTGTTGCCTTTTTCTTTCCTGGTTCCCTAAATATAAACACTTTCACGTCACCATTCAAGAGATAGTTAAAGAAACCCAAACGCTTCATAAAGGTGGTGTGAGGAGCAGGTAGAGTTCCAAAAGGAATGTATCTCTACTCTTTTCGTAAGTCACCCTGAGAAGGAGGTAAAATTGGAAAAGATAAGCCGAATGAGTGACGTCAGGTTACAGAATTAGCAGGTTAGTTAAGAAGTAGGATGTATATCACACACAATGTATTTTCAACACTAATTTAATGAAAAAATAAGCTGCTGTTTATTTAACACTGACTAAATGCCAGGCAGGGAACTTGGTACTTCAAAATGTTCTTTTATTTAAACGTCACACAGACCATGAGGGAGGTACTATTTTCTCCATTATATGACCAAGAACTGTGATTTCAGATAGAAGTAACATGCAAGTGATTTATTACCATTTCGATCGAGAAAAAAATATTTATTGCAAACTTTTGTCACTTGGACCATATACGAATTGGGACAGAGGCCAAAGATGACATCGTCTTTGCATAAAAGCCAAGAAGGAAGGAAAGGAGCAAGCAAGGAGGGAAGCGAGCTTGCTTAGTGTAAACTGAATTTTCATGGGAAATTTAAATCACCCACGTTCCTTTAATAGACAGGGTAATTTCAAAGTCTTCCCATCCATTTTCACAACGAGTTCTAACGATCTCTATTAGGCCTCACATCTCAAATAAATGTGTAGGATGAACTTAGCTTATTACAGGGTTTGGAAATAAGCTGCGTTTAAAAATGTTTCGTAACTTGTGCTGTTCACTTCTATAATGAACATAATTAGTTTCGATGGCCGAGGTTTACTCTGGTAGCTTCCAGATGAAACCTCCCCTCTTTCTCTTTCTCTCTTTCTCTCTCTCTCTCTGTCTGTCTCTCTGTCTCTCTCTCTGTCTCTCTCTCTCACACACACACACACACACACACACACACACACACACACGTGTGCATACACAGGCATGCACTTTAATGTTCCTATTTCCAGGTTCTTAGTTCGGTGCTGATGTGACAGCACCTCACACATTCCTGTCACTCTAATTATAATGTCACCCCAGAGTGAGGGAAATGAGAGGAGGAATGTGAGTCACATGGAGCTTTTTTTTTTTCTTGCTTTAGTCACAGAAAATGAAACTTAACATTTTTCTTCTTTGACGTCTGTCAGATGATTAGGAAGACCTTAAGTCATGTACAAAGCGCTTTAGAGATTCCTGTGCTCTTTTCCGCCCCTGTGACTTCACTCGGGCTGTTGCCTCTAATAGAATACCGTCTTCCCTTCCCAGTCAGGCTGACCTTCCTTTAAGTGCCACTGCCCGCAGGAAATGTTCTTGCATGCCCGTTGGCTGGGGATGTCCCTCGCCTATCCCCTTCTTGTCTCCTAGACAAGCCTCTGCTATTGGGCATGGCATGCTGCTCTACAATTACTAGTATACCTGGCTGAGTCTTCCAGTAGAGAGTACTAAGGGCTTTTAAAAAAGTATTTTATCTCCAACTCCTACAATAGCACCAGGCATGAGCATTGGTTGAAAATTTCTTATAACATGAAGGTTAATGGACTCCTCTATCACATGCAATAATTACAGTCATTGAGAATCATCCATTTTTGGACTAATTATTTTCTTCACATTGCAAAAAATTAAGAACAAATCTCAGTTATTTAAAATTAAATAAGTAAACTCAACACAACATTTTTTTCTCTCTCTGCTGTGCACGAAAGGGGGTGGCTCCTGCTCATATTTTATGGAATGTCACTGAGCCATCGTCGTGCTTGACGGCGCCTTTATTGTGTATCATGCACTGGCTCTCTACACAGAATTGCTCTCATCTGAAGACATGCCAGTGCCTTTGGTGGATCAAATTTGACTGATGAAAAAGAAGGGGCCCTCATTGTCATTTTACTGAATCAGAGCAGCCAATTTATTTGGATTTTCACTGTAGATTACAAATCCAATGTAAAACTTTGACATTAGATGCTTTAAAAGGGCAATACTGGCCAAGAAATGAAATGACAACCATTTGGTTCTTAGGTTGAGGGTGAGAGTCTCTACGTAGACTTTACCTAATAAAAACAACAAAAAGACTCATTGTGTATCTTATAAATGTCAACTAGGGAACCCAATGACCGATCCTGTAATTCAATTAGAATCATGTGTAATCTAATTAGTCTTCTTTAATAAGCAATTTTTCATTTCCATTTTACCTATCTTTATAATTTTTAGACCTCACTGTAATTTCCACATCTGGTCTCTTAAATGTTAATATCCACAGGCATAGATGATGCTATTATTTGGCTGACTTGCATTTTGTGTTTGCATGTTAATTATGATCATCTAGACCAACAATTTTTACCTGGTGTGCGGCAGCAGGCACACTGGCGTGCGCAAGGATTTTTAAAACATGCCATGGGACTGGACAGTTGAAGAGCTGATGCTAAGTCCCAGCTTCTCTCCTAATTTCATACTCTGCCAACAACACTGAACTTTCCAGGTTCCTCATTATTATGTAATTTGCTCTGATTTGGTATGGTTTCTGTCTTTATTTTCACTTTACATGTTAAGTTAATACTAATTAGGTTGAGTCCCTTGAGCAGCATCTTTTCCAAAGCATCGATTACATACAAATGGACAGGATGCAGTCATGTTTCTGTTGCCTCTCCCTGTGCAGAACTGAGATGCAAGTAATGGAAGGAAAAGGAACTTATTGACACTTTTATGCCTTTTCTTTCCATCTAGTTCTTCTTACTAAGAAACATTCAGAAGATTTACTGAACTAAACTAGAGACCTTGTTTCAAAAGTGAATGCCAAGGGCTAGTCATAGCAGGGTAACCAGGTCTCAGATGAATGGATACAGTCATTGTGTATGTGGTGTTGGTGGGAGAATAAACTTCACTTGAGATGCTTAAATACTCATTCCCACACGTGTGCCCCATCTCTGAAATCTTCCATCCATCCCCGATGTGTAAACAAACACATATCTCCCCTCAACCCTCATTTCTCGCTTAACTCTATTTGAATGTGTTCACCTATTTGGACATGGACTCTTTTCTGGCTTTGACTGACGGGTGTCATGATGCTTTGCAGCCAGTGAGAGACACTCTGAGTAAGTTCATTCTGTCCCCTTGATTCCTGACTCTCAAATATCTCATGCCCGGTTCTGAGTCATTGCATGACTATAGCTGCCCCTTTGCGAGGAGCTTCTAACTCTCCATACATTTCCTCCTGCGTATCCCCAGAGTAGATGGCAGTCAAACCATAGTCCTTTTACTCTCTGACTTGGTCTAGCACTCAACTTGTCAAGAGGAGAATATGTCTGCAGCATGATATAAATAATAAATGATAAGTCCAATAAAACGTCTCCGATGGGTCCCGAGCCACACAGTATTGGGTCTGTTCAGTACTGCAGTGAAATGCATTAAAGACGTAGTCATCACGCCACTAAGTACACGTAGGTGTGAAAACACGCGTCGTCGGTGCTCATTCAAATCAACAGGTCCCCAAGCAGCCATAGATATAGGTCATTCCCTGAAGTGATGGTGTCTCTTTAATGCAACATTTCACCAGTGACACTTTGGTGCCAGTGACTCGACATTTCCAACATGGATGCTCTGAGGCATTCCTGACACCTGGGATTGTTCCTGCTAGTAACACTGTTAAATCATCATGGGATAATTCGTCTTAGTCACCTTCAACTTAGTTTGAAAATAAAAAAGAATTGTCTGTTCAATTTATACCCTCTCTTTGGGGTTATCTCAATAGCTGCTTGCTTGGGCTGTTGAAATAATTTTATTGCTGACTTTTCTTTTTAGAGCATTTTAAAATACAAAGTTAATTATGAAAATTTTGAATGTCTGATTATATTTAGAAGTACTGATTCAGGTAAATCTAACTCCACTATCCCTGTGTTTGATTTTAATCGTTGGATGTCATTCTGTAAGGTGGTATTGAGCTCATATAGTAGTGTAGTACAAATATAGAACCAATATTACTTTTCCTATGTTAATAGTATAAGAATGTATAGTAAGAAAATAATTTCAGCAGAAAATTTGACATTCTTAAAAAATAACCCAGTCCCTAAAAATAGATAAATACAGACAATATTTTAATTTTTCAAATAAGGCAAGACATGGCATCAAATAAAGGTTGTCAAAACAATAAGTAAGCATTAATAAAATATTCAGACTTATAAAGCTATGCAAATAAAATGGGCACATACATGCAGCAAGAAATAAGAGGGCATACTAACTTTGCCACTGAGTGTCATTAAACACAGCAAATAATTCACTAGAGTATCAAGGTCCTAGCATCCCAGAGTTACCAGTGTAAACAACACTAAAGATGGTGAGGTAGGACAGGATATTAATCAAAAGTTTATAAAGATATAATCTTGCAGCATTCTTCAAGATAAATGGCCTGATATAAGTATTTGAAGCCCTTGAAACCAACCAAAATTCTTAAAATCAGTCTTGCTTTCCTTCCCTGGTTATTGTCTGACGGTAGCAGGGACCAAAAAAACACAGATTATAGTCAGGCATCATTTAATGCAGGATTTTAAGTTCTGGGTTTTTTTTTAGGTGTTCCTTTACTTACTTATTTTTTTTTCCATCTAGTCACCTGTCCATTCAACATTACTTGTTAAGCACCTTCCCTGAGTAGACACTGTGCTAGTTGCCAGGTAGAAAAGAGTAAGATGATGGTCAAGACAAGAGCCTGCCCTCAGCTCAATTCAACCTGTGTGCATTAAACACCTGTTCTGTGTCAGACGCAGAGCCAGTGGCTGCAGATGCAAAGACAAGTGGAACACGGTTCTCTTCTTAGATTAGGTCTTAGCTTATCAGGGATGTGAGGAGTGCCAGGGAAGGATGTATGGAAGAAGTGACATTTGAGTTGCATCTTAAAATGTAGGTAAGATTCTGACATATGGAGAAGAGGGAAAGTGCTTTCCAGGGAGAGGCAAGAGCACGAAAATGCAGCATCTGTGCTCCTCTTTCCGAACCTATTTTTATGCTTCCAAGAGCTTGCTATGAGGATGACAGAAGGCATAGCTTTGCGATATATGCTTCATAACACTTTATTTTTAAAGCACAAGACATAAATGTTCCTCGAAAATTCTATTTTTAATGGTTTCAACAACATTTTTGAATATTTTTATTTGCAAATTATTGGCATTAGTGATAAAGATGGTCTTAAGCTGTCCCTATATCTTGGACACCCCCCCCCAAATTGTAGTGAGTAACAAAAATAAGGTAAACCCCACTATAGTATGGCAAGTATGTCTGAAGTAATACATTTTTAAATATTAGTTGTTCATAGGTAAGGGCTGTCCTAGATATTACATAGTTCTGATCTATTTTTTACCCTTCATATTATCTACATGGGTTGTACTCAGAAATGAATTATTGCATAAGTCACACAGGTGGACATGCTTTTTGTTTTTTTATTATTTTATTTTATTGAATTTATTGGGGTGGAAAGGGTGACCTAGATCTCTGAGGTCTCTTCTGTAAGGGCACTAATTCCATTCATGAGGGATCCATCCTCAGGACCTAATCACCCCAAAGGCCTCATATCTTAATACCATGACCTTGGACATAAGGTTAACATATGAATAGTGGGGGAGTGGGAGGGTGCAACCTGCAGACCACAGCACAGAGTCAGTCATTCTAAAGTTTAACGAAGAAGTTTTAAGAACAGGTAGTCCCCTCATTCTACAGGGGAGGGCACGGAGATCACTTCTTCCCCAAAATCGTTCGTAGATACATCGTCTCCATGGCAAAGTAGGGATGAGAAATGAGGGACCCTGAACCCTGCCCCCTGTTTCTCTTGTCCTGCAGTCCTTCTCAAAAGAGCATCAGTCAGTTGTCACAATAGTCTGTTTTGTTTTGTTTTTTTAAAGAGAATACAGGGAGTAACAATTTAAAAAAAAATAAGGGAAAACTGTACAATTTTAACCTTTTCAAGTTGCCAAGAGAAAGAGTGAGAAGGAATATTTACTTTCTGCAAAGTAAAGATGTAATAGGATCGAGGGTGGGATAAGATGGGTAGAAAAGTCATTTTCTCTTTCAAAAACATGGGTGGGCTGCATTGAACTTTCCACTTCCTACCATGTCAGGGTCCCTGGTGTGTAACTCCAGGACCTTGCCACACACCACTGAGCCATATTTGCTGTTCTACTCTGAGTTGTTCCTGTTGCATAGAGAATCTCTCACACACAGTGAATACAGGAGAAAATAGATCATTTAAGGTGTATTTTAAAGCAGATTGATACTGATCTCAGTTTGTTTCTCTTGCTGTTTTTGCTTTTTATGAATTTCATTTAAAAATTGTAAGAACTTTAACCAGATTTATGTACAAAAGCCACCTCTAGCCAGTTGAGGTCTTTGATGATTTTCTTTCCCAGCACTAAAACACAAAGGCACTTAGACATGGAGTATTACGTTAAGAAGCCTTTAGCAGTATAATCATTGCAGTTCTCTTAGTTCCCATTATGTTTCTGTGACTTTCAAGCAACTATCTTGTGTGAGGCAAGTTCTAAGTGGCTGGGTTCCTTTGGGCAGAAAGGACAGTCTGCTGTGGAAGATTATTGCTGAGTCATGGTTACGTTCAGGTCTGTAGCGTGAGCAAGGACCACGGTGCTAAGCTCTTTAATGTATTTCTAGGCAAGGAGATAATGGATGCTTTCTCAACCTAAGCACGCTAGGGCATTTGCAGTACATGGATCACCACGTATGACCGCCTTACAGCTCACAGTCACTGCCATGTGTGACGGTGGCCATGTGACCTCTTTTTAACTGTTACTCAAGTGTCGGACTTGGCTGTAAATGTTCTCTTCGAAACCTGCCAGCCTCGCTTTAGCCTCCTTTCTTCTGAATTCAGCAGAGTGGAGAAATGCATGGTTCTGATTTGCAGCGATTCCTGTTTTATTGTGTTCAAATGCTGGGCTGCTGAAAATCTTGTAAAAGAGGTTCACTCTCCTACTATCAAGGTCATTACTCCACTCATTTTCTTCTGTTTAAAAGTACAGAGATGCCATCTAGCAGCCGCCCTCAGGAATTTCCTACACAGAAACTGTTCTTTCTCTCTAAAAACCAAGCAATAATTGAATTCTGACAAGCTTTCAGTTTCTTAAAAAAAAATGTATTAAATGGATGATGATTTGGCATGTTGCCTATTCTTCAGACACTCCATTCCAAATGAAATTAATTAATATCCCTTAAAACAGGCAAAGTGATAGACCCATGAGTTCTAAATGGAACTGGAAACTCGTTAATAAGTTTTTAATTAAGAAAACATAATTCTCATAATTTTCCTGAGAGGAAAATCGACAGTCTGTCTACATAAAAATACAAATAATTAGTTAGTGGTGAATTGCCTTCCTTTGCCGAAAGAAAATACTGATCTTGCCAATTTCCTGATGTAGTAAGTGAGAGGAAGAAAAGTTATAAGTACATGCTGAAAGGAAGTTCATCTTATCACTTAGAAGTTTGGGCATTTTTTTTTTTTTTTTACAATTTAAAGATAAAATCAAGTTTCAAGTAACTTATCTTACCATAAGATGGCGATACTTAAGCACTTTATAAAATGTCATATGAGATCAATGTCATATAAGTTTCAAGCTCAGGAAAAATGATCATAAACATAAATATTACATAGTGTTTTCCCCTATGAAGTACAATTGGTACTGTTGTTAGAAAGCCTTTTTGTCTTTGGGTAAATTAATATACAATATGCACTTGCTAAGATTTAGATTTCCAATATTTGGTGTATGAGGCAGTCCTATACCTGAAAAAAATAATCGATTCTATTTTAAGGGCTCTCCTGTTTTGCCAATGTATCCATGTGTGATTATACATATGCTTACTGTAAACATAAAGTGTAATAACATAGAATAATACTTAAATAAATGTATTCAAATATGATTACGGAATCTGTCAGTCCTAATATATTAGTATTAGCAAACCAGCTGTTTACAATTACTGTACATCCAAGTGTCATCGCCTAATTATTACTTACTTGTCCCCAAACTGTGGTCTTGTGTGGTATTACTGGATTTTTAATTTCAATCTCATTAAACATAATTTGTGTTATGGGTGCTAATTTATTAACCCTTAAGTAGTTGGTCCAATAATAAATAAAATTTGAGAAAATTCCTAGTTTATAACCTGATAGTTCATCTGAGAAGTGAATGGTGCCATCTTTGATTGGGGGGGGGGGGGTGATAGAGTTTGGCGATCAACAATAGTTTGATAAAACATACAAAAGTAGCCTTTATTCATTTTTTAAGCAATCTTTTTTTATCCTGGTCCAAACACTTTTTACAACGTTAATATCACTTGCTGGGAACATTTTAATATTCCCTATGGGTCATATGTGGTAGGGAGTGAATGACCGTCTTCTCTTCTCTGCACACTGTGTGGCAGCACCTAGAAACTGAGAAAGGACAGTCGGAAAAGTCAGTGTGTGTGTGTTTCCTCCCTGAATTTCTCACTCAGCTGTACCAACCGGCCACCGTTAAATCTAAGAAAAGTTTTCTATTGTCAAATACCCAGAAGTAAGCTTATCATTACTAGAAAAGATCATATTGACTAAAAATGGTTATTTGGAGGCTTTACTTCAATATTTTTAACAGAAGCTCTTGTCTGATTATATGTATTTAATTTGGGGGGAAATGGAGGGCAAGAAGTAAAGATATTTATGCACTAAAGATATCAGAGAAATCACACATGAATTTATTTTTAAAGAATGACAAAACTCACTTTAATTCAAGTGATATTTTTTCTGTAGGAGCTCAGAGATTAGGTTCTGTTTTTAAAAATGTTTACCAACAATATTTGAAATGAGGTACATCATGGAATGTGCTTAAAAGTTCCAACCGACATGATATAGTGGCAGTGGCAGTGGGATGTGCCACTGTAGTGAGATAGATCCAGCGTCAAGAAGAAAAACAAGATTTAGAAAATGTAAAAATAACATCAACACCTTTTACCCAGATGCAGAATGCTTGCAGGCTGCTCCTTAGTGTGGAAAACATCCCACTAAGATGGAATTCACACTGAAGATTTCAGTGACAATATCAGCACAACTGTAGCTTCCAAACAAAATGATCTTATTCTCATCAGGTCTCTCTAAATATGGAAGTACACAGAAATAATTGAGTCTGTGCCGTGATTCTAGGTTCTCACTATAGACTACATTAGGCCTAGAAATATTGTCAGCCACGGTATTAGATTATGCTCGGCTAGATCTTACTTAGTTCTATTCAATTATGAGAAGAAACTTAATTTTTCTCCCCCACAGAGATGATGTATAGCTTTAAATAAATAACTTCACAATGTCCCCAAACTCAGCTTTAAATTATTTTGTAACGTGGCATCATTGGTCCTGTTGTGTCAAATTGCTCTTGGCCAGTTCAGTAAGTGGCATGATTTTAAAAAATTGTAACCCTTACTCTTTTTACCAGTTGCCTTATCTCTTATTCCAGATTATTAAGATTTTTCTTACAATGCTGATGCTCTCAAATTATCTCACTTTACCATCATCACTTTTCTCATAACCGCTGGAAACATTTCTTACCATTTCCCTGCCTTTTTATGAAAAGAGCTCAGCGCCCACTTGCATCACCAGAGCTGGCTAATTTTCAGAGTTCACCAGCTAGGAGACACCCCGTCCTTCCCCTGCCCCCCAGTTGGACCTGGTCCTCACTTCCTGCCTCTTATCGCCGGTCATCAGAACTTCCTCAGTGCGCCCTAATTTCCTTAATGAGAAGAACGAAGCGAGTGAACACAAGCGCCTTTCTCCGGCGCCTCGCGCCCTGGGCGCGGGCACGGCTCTGCCTCTGCCTCTGCCCTGTGTCACAAGCAGCATCGCCAATGGTTTTGGACACAAACCGCAGCCGCACGTCTGCCATGGGAGTATTCCTGGCCAGGATCCGCTGGGGAAAAGCCCCCAAACCTTTGCCTGCTCTCAACAAAGAAACGGCTCACCGCCTCCTAAGCCGTGTTTACAAATTGCATTGTTTCCGCAGCGAACTCCTTCGCGTTTACCCGGCGACTTCTCAGGAGCAGGCTAGGCGCCTGGACGCAGAATGAGCCCGGTTCCCCCGGGAGCCGCATTGCCCGCTGCTCGTGCCCCTCATCTCCACTCCAGTCCCCCCCAACACAACATCCCTTCCCGGACTCTACCTCGGGGAGCTGTCATCCCTCCAGGCGGTGGGAAAACGCCAGGCATCCCCAGATAGCCAGGACGGCTGCCTCTCGTGCCATTTGGGGTTGGGGATCGATTTGCATTTTTGATCGGTTTCCTATTGCACATTTATTTCACACAGGAGTTAAAATATCGCTCGTACCTTGGAAGGGTCTAGTCCAGCCAGCAGAGACAGCAGCAGCAGATTGAGCAGGTTGGACGTCGCCCGCATTCTGATCCGGGTTTGTGCCCCTCTCACTCTCCCGCGGAGCCACTCCAGTGTCACTGCAGAGCCCTGCCCCTCCAGCTGCACTTTCCGCCTGCCAGTCAGAGCGGAGCGGAGACCCAGGCGGTGGCAGCAGCGGCGGCCGCCCTGGGGGGCATCATTCCGCAGGCATCTGGGCTCGGCTCGCCGGTGGGCTGCGCGGGCGCCCTCGCGGTGCTGGGGCGCCTCCAACCCGCGCCCGGGGCCGCCCTCCCTCCCCCGCCGCTGTCTGTCGGCCAGGCCACCGCAAAAGTTTTGACCCGAGAGAAAGCTGAAGCGAGTGAGCGCGAGAGAGGTGTGGAGACCTGGACAACGGATATGACATCACTACATCTCCTGGGGGCTGGGGGGGCTATTTTGCGGGGAGTTTGTTAACCCAACAAGGATCGACTCTCCAGCTCCCGTTCAGCCTTTGCTGGCAACTTGAGCTGCAGAGAAGTCAAGAGTCAGCTAGATACAGGGTTATGAAACAAACAGCGCCTGGAACCTTCTGCTGTCATTGCCAGAAGACTCGAGATCATACTTATTGCTTTAAACGAAGTTTGCTGTGCAGACTATCGACATGTATTTTCTGTCCAAGGCACAAAGCCTGTAGCTGTTATACATGCAGATATGCACTGTCATTTATGAATAGCCCATTGAAACAATCTATTTGGTTAGTATCAGTGTGCATTTATTTACCTAGGGCTTTTGAGCATCTGAAAATACTATGCATAAGTAAGTGAAGAGGCTTTCTTTTTTCCCCTTTATAAATGGGATATTCCATTAGTGACTCCCCACAGCTGAAATCTCTCCCCCTCACACACAGCAATACTCAGAAATATAATTTCCCTGTCAATTTAACTCCTGTTTGTGCCTGAGGAAGAATTCAGTGATGGATGGACAGTGGGATGGGAAAAGTGATTATCCCAAGCTTCCAAATACTTTTGTTTCTTCGAGCTCAAGAAAAGAGGCAGAATAGCTGCCTCCTAAGAGCAAAGAAACACTAAATGACTAACTCTTACACCCTGCATCATTTAACTATTTTCAGGCAGCTTAATTTCTTTGAAGCTGAAAAACATAAGTATTTTATAAGATTAGAAGGTAGGGGAGGAGTCAGCAACCACCCTGAAACCTCCCTTGCCTATAGTTAGTCCTTTAATACATTTTGAGTTATGTCTTCTGTTGATTTTTCTAGAAGTGATATTTCCTAAGGACTCAAATATGTGAGCTAGAGCTATAAACATTGCTTCCATATTAAAAAGATGATATATTGTTTGAGATATCAGACACGTACTGTATATAAAAACCTCTACCAATGTCTTACTGAACACTTCACATTTTTAAGACACGAAATCTCAATTAGGATTCAAATACTTTTCAGAGTTATAATTGCCAAGGATTTGCATCATACTGCATCTATTTTATCCTGATATTATATGTGTGAATTAATAAGAGGGCAAATTACATGAAACTTTTCCAGAAAAATGTGATAGATGATCATCCTTAGGTACTGAAGTATGGTAATTATGTTGCAAATGAAAACAGATGATCTTAGAAGACTTGACACATACTTGCCCTAACAGAAGCTTTGTCATTTGTAGAGAACACTCAAGTTTCTTAATAAACGAGAGACTCCTTTGCACATGCCACCGAAAAACAAAAGCTGTAACAAAACAACACAAAGTCACCAATACTTGAACACTTCCTCTATCGCTCTTAAAAAATAAAATTGTTGTTTTTCTGAAACATAATTCTGACAGTGTTTGTATTTAGTCATTTGTTTTGTAACACAGCTTTCTCATGTCTGCATACAGTCAACTTGATGATGTTGTGGGCCACAGCATATCTTATCTGTACATAGCCATTTACACAAAATTTCTCCTCAGAAGAGAGTCCATGAAGCTCTTTGTAACTTGTGTCCTATGTGAGCTATTCCAAAGAGTTCCATTATAGAAAGGAAATGGTGTATCTGCTTTTGTTTACACAGTCACCTCAGGTAGGTCACTGTAACTTAAACTGGTGACTGGAACTTAGAACAAAATTTTTAAAAAGTGATGCATAGCATAGATTTAGAAATATTGCATTTTTCCATACATGCATGAGAAAATATTTGATATTTATGTATCTAATTAAAGTTAACATTCTACACCTACAATGGGTACACAATTGCTTTGAAATGTATAAAGTACTGCATAAATTCTAGCCAGTACTATCTACAGAGGCATGAGTAAAAATAAGCCTATATGAGATGGTATACCTATACAAAAACCCCTAGAACAAAGAATGAAACTTTTAAAACATTTATGCCCAGTATTACAAAAATTCTTAATTATATAATGAATTATATTGTAGTTGACTGTTCTCTGTGTGTGTTCATCTTATTTTGATAAAAGACTTTATGGCATACTTCTCTATACATGTTACACTGTGCCAACATAGGGATGTTCCTTCATGTTAAAAAATGCTGTTACTTATTTTGATTTTCATTGATCATTTAACACTGATGGACTTAGTTATTTTAGGAAAATAAAAAAAGGTGATCCAGCAGGTTGTATAAATCCTTGAGTAAATTATCACCTTTTGTTATATAACTGAGCATAGTCTTTGATTTGTTTTCTAATGTCCTTGACCTGTCCTAGTTGTGCCACACTTCCCCCCCCCCCAGTTCTCCCTTGAAGTGATTTTTCTTTCTTGCTTGCTTTTAAGACATGCCCATCGAGATCCCCACCTCTCCCCAACTGCCCTGTCTAACATAACACCCCAATCATTCTGTTTGTTTATTATTTTAATCAGGTTGGTTATTTACTGTCTGTCTCCTCTATTAGAATATGTTCTCCGCCAGGGAGGCCTTTGTCTGCTGCTGCTTGGCTGTAATCTAATCACCCGGAGTGGTGCTGGCACCTGGCAGCCACCTGATCAATAATGATGTAATGAATGAACGAATGAGTGAATTTGCAACCCTGATTCTGCCGTGCATGATATTTATATACCCAAGGTTTGCTAGATGTCACTCAATTTCTCACAGGCGCCTCAAACTCGATATTTCAAATCAATATTTTTTCCTCAGTCATATTTGTACACAATTTTTTTCTCTCCATTGCAAAGCAGGAGGCGTGAAAGTCACACTTGATCCCCTCAACTTTATCCCTGCATTCAACTCATAGGCAATTCTGTTGAATTTTTCTCTATAATATCTCTAAATCCATCCACGTCTCATGTGTACCTAGATCACAGCCTCCTTTTGCATCATCTGAATTATATAATAGCTTTCCCCCCCCCCTGGCCTGACCACTGGTGGTTCTTTTACTTCTGCTTTCAACCTTTGATTTAAAGACTAATTTGGCCGCCTGGAAGGAGTGGCCCACTGGCTAAGCGTGTCTCATGTACCAGGAGGTCCCAAGTTTGATTCCTGCTCAAGGCACATGCCAGGGCTTTGGGCTCGATCCCCAGTAGAGGACGTGTGGGAGGCAGCCCATCAATGTTTCTCTCTCTCTCTCCTCCCTTCCTCTCTCTGAAATCAATAGAAACATAAAAACAAACAAACAAACAAAAACATCTAAAGACTAATTTGGCCATGTTGCTTCTTAGATTGAAGGCCTTCGGTGCCTCCTAGTCTTCTACATGATCAGGTGTGGAATCCTCCAAATGGCTTATCTGGGGCCCTGAATATCACCTCTTGCCTTCCTCTTCCATCTCATTTTTAACCATTGTCCCCCAATAATCTGAATCCAGTAAAATTTTAGTGCTCATCGTTCCCTTAACACCATTCTCCTTTCATGACCAGCTTTGCTTTTGCTTGAACAATTTTTACTCTGCCTTTAAGTTTCATTTAAAATGTCATCTTATCTAGAAGGCCTTTCCTGGGCCCCCCATAGCCTCTCTCAAGATTTCTCTTCTCAGCATTTTTCGTGACACCTGTGCACATTATATCCTTGTATATTCACTGCATTGGATTATTAGGATCCACTTATATGTCATTTTTACTTGATTGTAAAACTCTTGAGGATGTTTAGGTTTTCAGTTGTTGCATAGCTAACCCTTCCAGCGTGTGGTGGTTTAAAACAAAAATATAACCTTAACTCTCGTGGTTCTGTGATAATTTTCACTGGCAGCTTTGCAAACAGCAGTCTCAGTCAGATGGAGATGAGGGCCATCTCACACCTACACCTGGCTGGATGTCCACGTGGCTGCAGTTGCTTCCGGCTAACAGCTAGTGGCTCGGGTGACGTGGTTGACCAGATCCCCTCCATGACATCTCTCTGTGTGGCTTGTGTTCCCTGCAGCAGAGCTGCTGAGATCCGAGGGAGCAGCCCAAGAGCTGGCATTGTAAACGACCTAGGCAGGAGAGGCAAGCACCCTCCACTGGACAGGTAAAGAAAAAGATACAGGAGCTCAAAACAGCGAGTTACCCAAAACCTCAAGTCTATTTGGATTTGGTATTTTTTTTTCTTTTGTGTGTGCATGTTGACAGTGGGAAATACTGATAGACGTCCAGTTCAAGACAGCAGACTGGGTGTCTGTGTTTATTGCTTCTCCCTCTAGTGATCCTCTTAACTATACAGAATATGAATTGTTAAGGATGCTGTATAAAGTCCGGGGAGCAGAAATGTCCAAGGAAATGAGGTTTGAGTAAAATTATGCAGGGTATGGGTTGGGGGAAGGAGTGTTGATGATGGAAAACAGAGGAGAGAAAACCACAACCTTGGAGAGAGGGAACCAGGAGCGTTCCCATGTTGACTGAGGGAGTTGTGCCTGTCAGAGCTCCAGCAGAGGGTGGAGACAAGGGGATTAATTAAAGATCTGGGTAGAGGATGCCCTGTTTCCCATTCCTCACACATATCCCGGGCCTGCAGAGCAAAACAGCCCGATGGTTACCCGCAGGAAAAAACAAACAAAAGTGATTGTTGTCTTAAACCTCTAAGAAGCATCTTGGGAGGAGGAGGGAAGTTAGCGTGAGCTTTCTTCATAAAGGCGGGCAGGTCAATTGAAGCCGCCTCCGTTTAGCCCATCACCCCCCATCCCCACACCCCAGAACACAGCCACCCACATCCTCACCCCAGGGGCGGTTACACAGAATGCCCAGGGTTCCTAGTTCCTTATTATTTTTCAAAATGATTTTATTTTCATGGAATACTTAATGTGTGCAAAATAATAAATGCAGTGCAGATAATTAAGGCACAGCAAATACTATCAGAAGCTAAAACACATGTCGTTACATCACTGTCTGTGCGTTTTATCACTCACATCCTGCCCTCTCTACCCCCGGGGTAATCACAGTTCTGAATTTTGTCTCATTATATTTTGGTTTTTCACAGTTGTTTTGCTACTTTCATAGTAAAACAAATGTATCAGGAATTTTTCTTTATGCAAATGTAATAATTCCTTTAATTTGAATTATAGCCTTCCATCTCATGAGTATCTTGTCAAGTGGGTGTTTACCTATGATCGACATGTGTGTCTTTTGCAGTTTTCGTTCTTACAATATTGCTGATCAATGCTTTTTCCCATATCTCCTGGAGTGTTTGTGCAAGTGCGAGATATGTGAAATTACTGGCTTGTGTGAAATGAGGCTGTTTTGTCTTGAACAGTTTTCTCATTTAAAACCGTGCAGCTAACATTCTGTTCTGGAGTAGAGTTGCACTAAACGTAGAATCCAAAAAAGAGGAGAAGATAATGGAAATAAATTATGAAATAATATTTGTGGGAAATGATTTCCACAAGTGTAACCAGCCATGGCTCTTTATTGAGGACCACTCAGTGCCATTCACCACACCAAGAGCCTTATGGGTGTCATCTCATGTAGTCAGTGGAGCAAGATGGTGTATGGCACTTATATTACACATGTAGAAACAGATGCAGAACTGTCTGTGACTAACACTAGACGACATGGGTAGCAAGTGGCACAGGAGATTCATGTCTAATTTTAAAAAATTTTAAGTATTTTGATATTCAAACTCCCATGACAGAAGTCATCATTTACAAAATTACAAACTAGACCTGACTTTCAAGAGCTCATACATCTTGGAATTGCATTAGGTATGAGATAAATGGATTTCGTTGTATACATTTTTTGAGAGGTAGCATCAGTGATGCCATGAGCTGTTATAAAGGCCTAATAGTTAAACTCCCAAAGGCTCACAAGAGAGAGAAATCAATAGTCTTGTCCAGTATGCCTTTTCTTTCATTTAAATAATTTATATGTTCTCTTTATTTTATGTGCAACATTTTATAACTTAAGGCATCTGATTTCAAGCAGATTTGATTTTTTTCTTCTTAAAAGAAGTCATTTCAATCCCAAGCAAATCGTGTTTTGCTCAACATCCATGTTATGTGTGGCAGACCTGCGGTTGTTCTATTACTGTTGCTTATTTACACCTCCCTAAGTCAGGGATCGAAGCTTGCTCGTCCCTACTTACTTATTTCTCTATTGGTCTTCAGATGACCTTCATAGAAGTTGTCTTCTTTTACTAAAAATGGCAAAACATGAAATGTGCTTGTTTTTTTAAAATATATTTTTTATTGATTTCAGAGAGAGGAATGGAGAGGGAGAGAGAGAGAGACAGAAACATCAATGATGAGATAGCCACTGATCGGCTGCCTCCTGCACGCCCCGCAACAGGGATCGAGCCCCAAATCCCAGCATGTGCCCTGACCGGGTACCAAACTTTAATCTTCTGGATCCTAGGTCGATGCTCAACTGCTGAGCCATGCAGGCTGGGCTAGAGATGTGTTTGTATTTTTAATTTTCTGATTCTCTCTCCTGATAGTTCATTCTCTAGTACGTCAGCTCATCATTGTGTTCACTTGATTAAACAGGTATATTTTACATTTTTACTTATTTAAAATCCAAGCTAAATATAACTATGTCTGTACACCAAGCCAATGATGGAAATTAGTTTTTTAAAAAAATCTATCTACGTTGGTTAGTAGAGTCAAACTAGGTAATTCAATAAACCCTAGAATGGGATTATTTTTTGTAACATACAACACTCACAAATTTTAGTTTGTATTGATCCTCAATAAAATTACCATTCTCTTTTTGAAAAGTAATATATTTAAGAAGTACATTTAAGATACTAAGTACCATAAAAATACAGAAAGTTTCTGTCTTTAAGAGTTGACTTTTATTTTCATTTTTGAAAATAGCAGTCATTATATTTAGAGATGTTATGGTTTAGAATGATTTAACTAAGCTAAACAGTAAATACTTCATTAAAGTTTCTTGAGTTGAATGTCTGTAATGGAAATTATTCAGCCATAAAGAAGAATGGCATTTTGCCACTTGTGGTAACCTAGGTGGGCCTCGAGAGTATCGTGCCGAGTGAAATAAGTCAGACAGAGAACAACAGGCCTGGTACGGTCTCTCTTACACGTGGAATAAGAGAGCAGCCAAACAGAAAGCCAAGCTCGTAAATACGGAGAGCGGACTGGCAGTTGACAGAGACAAGGGGTTGCTGGGGTAAGACGAGGGTGAAGGGGATCAAAAGGTGAAAAGAAAAATGATGAAAACAAAAATTTAAAAAGCCCCAAGCAATCAAAGCAGATGTCCCCCAATCTGTGCACCGAAAGTTCTTGCTTTTATTTTGCATACCCTTAAGAAGTTTTGTGTGCTGGTTTCCTGACCCCTCTGAGCGGTGGCCAGCTGCCCTGGTTGCTCTTGTCTGCTTGAGGGTGGGCTGTGCCACTCAGCACATCCACGCCTCAGCCCGCGCGCCGAGTGCGGCCCTTTGTGGTGGTCCCGTTCTGCACCGAAAGTGTTCCTGTACACAAGGCCCTTCCCTCTGGGGTGGTGCTCGAGGCTTTGAAAGGGACAGAGAGTTGTGGCTGGGATTGGACTGGTTATGAGGCTGTAACCTAGAGAATTTAAACCAGAAGGGAAAATTCTCATAAATTGTGAACTAGATACAAGGAGCACGGTCAGCGCCCGCCTTGCATTTGCTCTGCTTGTTGTTCATTTTGGCAGACTCAGGCGTGTTGCCTCTAAAAGACTTAAAACCTCAAAACCTCAAAAACCATATGACCAAACTCTTAATTCCTTATGACAGTGAGTGGAAAAATGAAATTTATGCCAAGTATTCTTTCTTCCCTTCAGTAGGTCAGGCTCCTCCTTTCTTTTCATTTTTTTCCTTGAAACATAACCAGGGTCCAAAATAAAACCCAGGCTCCTCCTTTCTTTTCATTTTTTTCCTTGAAACATAACCAGGGTCCAAAATAAAACCCAGGCTCCTCCTTTCTTTTCTTTTTTTTTCTTGAGACATAACCATGGTCCAAAGTAAAACCCGGCAGTACTTAAAAGAATGCAACATCGAGTGCCCAACAGTGTTAAACTTGCACCATCTGACAACCAAAGAAAACATTACCAGCTATGGAAGAATGGGACCCACACCTGGAATTAAAGTCAGTCAGTAGAAACGGGCGCAGAAATGAGTGAGACAGTGGACGGGAGAGTTGAAACACTTGTGGAGATGTCCCATCTGCTCTAGAGTGTGAAGGACCACATAACTACAACGAGGAAGGGAGAAATATTTTTAAAAAGGCAAATATAATTTCTGGAGATAAACAAATGCAATACTTTTAAAAATACACTGGATAAAGCAGATTAGATGGGCAGAAAAAAAAAGATTAGTGGATTTGAAGACATTATTCAAAATCAAGCACAGAGATGAAAAAGACTGAAAAAATTGGACCTAAGTGACTTGTGGATTGAAAGTAGATGGAGAAAAGCACCATGACAGGCGCTGGGCTTCTCCCAAATGCCGGTTCTGGGCCGAGCCCCTCACACGTGTTATCTCAGGTACCACTGGGAGGCAGGTGCTGCATTTGTCCCGATATGTATGTGAGGAAGTATAAAATCCCCAAACCAACAACTCTAAGCACATGTTTAATTATAAAATAAAGCCTTTATTTGTAAATCACTTGAACATTTTCAAAGATTTATGTTCATGCTATCAATTCAAAGCCTAGTGTCTCTTTTAAAGCTCAAAATAGAACCGGATGTTAAGCTGGGTAATTGTTATTAACTACAAGACACTGTGTGTATTTAAGCTCATATCATTAGTAGAAACAAGCACATAAATTAAGTTTCCTAACCCTTTCTTATTTACTGCTCCATTTCTATGGATCCTGCCACTGTCACAAGTAAAAAAAAAAAAAAAAAAAAGTTTTTCCTAAGATCAGGAAAGCCTCACAAAGGAAGTCGTACAAGAACCAGGTTTTCAAACACAAATCGTAGTCGCACAAGCAAGAGAAGGTGCATAGGGTCCTGTAGGCAGAGAGAAGGCTTGAGAGGCGCAAGGAAGAGAGCCCTCCAGACCCATTTCGGAGCCAGGAGGTGAAGTGCAGCAGCGCCGATCTTGAAATGGGGAGCTAACCCTTCTTCATAGTGATGGTCAGGTGCGTTTCAGGGGGACCGAGAGCAATGGGTGTGGGATCACAGGATCCTTCCCTGTTTTTTCACGTGAGGTATAGAAGTCTGATGCTCTTTTGAATGGTACTAAAGAGTTAGAGAACCTTTGAGAAAGCCATTTGGAGAAAGACAGGTTTGGCCTTTGATTAATTAAATCTATGAATGAACACACACACACACACACACAACTATGCCACAAAACAGGAATTCATGCAACTACGTGTCCTTCAATCAACATGTCGAAAATGGAAATGACAATATACAGATCATATTTTTAGAATTGTATACCTGAAACCTATATAATTTTACTAACCAGTGTTACCTCAATAAATTCAAAAAAATAAACAAACAGTCAATTAGTCACTCATTGATTTGTTGACATGTCATTCAGATAACCTGACATTGCCATGAAAACCACTGACATTGTGGGTCTTGTTTTGGCTACAGCCTTTTCTCGCACAGTCAAGCACAGCCAAATTGCGGAAGAAAGGGGGTAATTGGCTGGTTAGACCGTCTCTGTTCCTTATACTTCATGCTGATACTTCCCAACCAGAATCACAAGGCTACTTTGCCTTTTTTTTCTAAAGTTAAGCAAATTATTCACTAAATCATACAGAAAGAGTGTATTTTAATCATTTCGATGCATGCTGATTTACTGTTCTTTGTGGTGCTTTATTTACATAATAGAAATCCAGTATTTTAACAGAGACTGTCTGAGAGATTACAAAACAGTGAAAAAGGTCTAGCTGGCACATCAGGTGAAAGCACTTGTAGAAACTTTGGGAGCAGAAATCATTTTGCAGTGAAGCGTTTCAGAATTGCATCCTGATGGCCATTTAAAAGCTGGTTCACAGATAGGTTTTCTGATGATTACAAACCTTGGGCCCTGGTTTCTTTCAGCATATTCCAAATGGCGACACCTCTACTACAGAAAACAATTTGTGTCCTGCCACCAGTTCACTAATTAAATGTCAGTCCTTCCTCAAGATCTCATGTCTGATCAACAAAGACCTCAATAAATTATAGTGGCAAGTGCTCGTCATACTGAGCGTCTGCTGTCCTAGAACTGTAACTGACTAGCTTCGAGCCAAACATGCCACTTCCGCTAAAAAGCCAAGTGACGTGAGCCTTCTACAAAAACTACATAGGATAGCTGTCTGAGAACAGTGATCTGCAGATGCGCATTTTAATGAAAACAGTACTGGTTTATTATTCATATGTAATTGAATGTTGTCCTATCATCATTTTGGGGGGGGAAATGTGGATTATTTGCCAAGATTCCCTTCCTTTAAAATATGATTTGTCCTCTGACCTTGGACATAGAGATACCTTTAAACTTTGCACATAAGAATGTTATGGCAAGAAATAAAGTTTAGTGAGTTATTGACTTTTAACTCTTTTCTACACTTATGTACATTTTAGGCTCAATTTTATTAAAAGTGCCCATTTTATTATAGGCAAGAAAATAAATATGTAAAATTTTTCAGATGCCTGAATTGTTGGAAGGCATTTTGGAGTAATGAATTTTTATGGAACGCTTAGAATGTACATTGCATGGACAGGTATTTTACCTGGAGAAATTTCTGGATGACTCAAATAAAATGATGATGTTGAAAGAGGCTTATTTTTGTATCAAACCACAGACTTACTTGTATTTCCTTGAATTTCTTACAATCTAAAAATATTCTCTTTGAACATATAGAAACTTTGTAGGCACAATAGAAGCATACCGACCAGAGAAAAATAGGTTTTATCTTTTAAACATTATGATTAAAGTGTTACAAACAGTACCTGGGCCCATTATCCATTCTTGTGTGTGATAATTAACCTCTTGGAAAAGAGCATCTTTGCCTCCCAAGCTTCCTGTTATTAACATCTGAGAGTATACAGAAAATGCATTTCTATTTTGGTTAAAAGAAAGAGGGGCGAGGAACTCAGAAGCTGGGTCATACTGTGTTGATGTCAAGCAATGTCAGATGCCTGAATTAATATATATTCTATTTGGAAGCAATGTGAGTATAACAGTCCATAATAATAGGTCTCTCTACTTTTATATTTCATAGTTGATGTGGAGTTTGCTGCAGACCATAGTAATTCTGTAGAGAAGGCGTTGTGCTCTTAAATCATATAAAATTTTTATTGCTTGTCTTGACTAATATTTCTTCTGCTCTCACAACACTATCAGCTTAAAAACAAGAAAAGAGCTCCGCACATTCCTGCCATCATTGAAAGTGAACATGGTCTCCACTAAGGGCCATCGTCTTTCCTATTCCAGTAAAATTCCTTAGGTAACTGTAACTGGAGGAAATGAAATATGCAAAGAAAAATCATTAAAAAGAAGCCTCTTTCAGAACTGTAATTAAATAGATTGGCTGCGTGGAATAAATTAAGAGCAAAGACAATTAAAAGCAGGGTAGCACAGGGGGGACGCAGCAGAATACAAACGGGCAACCAAAACGATAAATATCTTTGACCATTCTATTAATAAACACAAATTTTTCCTATCGATTTGCCCTTGGAACATTTCAACACGATGGAGAGTTGCTAGGTTCCTGTGTCCCATTCTACCCAGAAGGAGATTGAGAATGACTGTTTTTAAGGACCACACCTATGCCAGTGTCCTCACTGTAGGCTGACTGCAGAGATGACAACACAGGAGCTCTGGGCCATTGTCAATGCCTCCTTTGGACTAGAAATTGGCTTACCTTTGCCATGGCAAGTTTCATTCTTTATTCTGTGCCCTTCTCGCATGGCTCACCTGTGCTAGGGATGGAGACAGGTGCAGGAAGCAATGTCTTAAAGACATTTCTCCACCAACATATTTTCTACAACCTCATTCAAGGCTTTTTTTGGTGTTTGTTTTTATATAAGAGCATTCTGTTTTACACTAATAGATTATTAATGTAAATCCAACATATTCCTCATGAAAATATAAGACCATTTTCCTCCTCATGGTGTGAACCTTAGAAGGGGTGGGGTACCTGTAGAGTTTCTAACCTCAATTGGTTGATGCTACAACTATAATCTATGACTTGGCATAGCCCTGAACCCCTTTCGTGTCATGCAATAAATCCTGACAATAGACAATAGTATTAATTTTATTAATTATTTTAGGAAGTTATTTCATTAAAACAGTTCAGCAATCATATGACAAGTGTTTGTTTTGCTTTCCAACAAAATTGTCAGCTTACATTGTGCTTTCTCACACTGTTATAAAGAGACATTTCTGGGTTATTGGATTTGGGAATTGATTTACAAGTCCATGCTGCCCTTTCCTTTCTATGTCATCAATTGATATATAACTTCATGTAACAGAGGTGTAACTATCTGTGGCAAGATTGCAAATGATATTCTATTGCATTATTTCTGTAAAAATGTCATAGAGTAGATCTGAAATCAGGTGAACAAGACACACCAAAATGTTCACAATTATGGAACCATTTTCAGCTTTAGTATTTGGGTGGATGGATAGATAGATTGATTTAGGTCATGTGGGCACATGTTTGGAGAAAGAATCTCCTCTAATTCCAATCAAATCAAGCCCTTTAATTGTATTTTTGGAGAACATTTGTTTATTTACACCATTACATGACTCACCATTTCTTATGACCCAGACAGTGTCATAAAATACCCAGTTCCACTGATCAAGGGCACCAATGGCCCTTAAAAATGTCCTTTAAAGGTATTGACTCTGAGCACCTGACATTGTGAAGATGGTTTTGTCTGTTTCTCCACAAAAACATATTCCTTATTGTATGAAATTTTATAATGTTTAGTTCAAAGGAAAATTATATCCCCATCTTTAAAGGAGTGCAGTATACCCTAGAGAGGTGTGATCGTGCCCTCAGACTATAGCTGGCCCACTTTTGGATGTATATTGAATGTATGCTTGTTGATTGAAAGGGTTCATTGATTATAGGAAGAAAGTCAACATGATTCCGGTTATTAGGTGTGTCAGAAGACTGTCAGGGACTCAAAGCAAAATCATTTGCAATGGCTATAAAAACTCATATTTCTATGATGAGTGAGTTAACACACAGCTGTGTTATTTATATGAAAGGCATGTCATCGCAAAATGTCTAGAGCCATTTGGGTATTTATGGTTTGTCTCTCTATTAAAGTTCTTTAGATTTTAAAATACTATGGAGATGACCTGAGGGGAGTCCTTCTTGCTCTCTTTAAAACATGCAGTAAATATTTATACAACCCACATAAGGATACCTAAGAGGAAAAGCTTGGGATGCTGCATTTTGGTGTCATTAGAGATCCCTTTCTCATTACTTTAATTTTCTTTTGTAAAAACATTCCCACCACCGCTAACGTAATTGGCCTTGCAGATTTATGAGCTATTTTTATGTGACTGTTGTCTTCAGAGACAAAGCACCTTGATCACTTGCCAGGTAACTCCTCCAGGCTCCTTTCAACGCCCTGTTAATCCAGCACATCCAGTTATTTCTAATTAAGCAATCATCTTACCATAAATCTCTTTTTATGAAACAAGAAACATTTCTGATATTTTCTAAATGGACAGACATGAGAAAGTATATAGGTAGGAGATATTGCAGTGACTACTTTTATCAATTAAAAAATATAGGAGGAGAGACAGGGCTAATCTCTTCATTTAGAAGCACAGCCTCCGGTTTCTAACAGGGTTCCACATGATGGGCCTCTCCTAATCACAGCAAAGGTCATTCCGCTGGGTTCAACCCAAGCAGAAACTTTTAAAAGAATTCTGATAGTGGTTCAGCTTCAGAGAGAAGGAATATGCTATATTCTCTAATTTTAATTGGTATATTATCACTCTCTGGTTAAAAAGCAAAACATTAAACCAAACCAGACAAACACACACAAAACTCTTGGCTTGATGATTTGTGATCAATAAGACAATTCTTGCCGAGATGAAATTACCACAGAAAAATTTTAGAGTAAGACAATAAGGTAAAGATTTGGGGTTCCTAAAGTGGAAGATTACCAGAGGGAAAGGGGGATGAGGGAGGTAGAAGAGGGTACAGGAGGATAAATGGTGATGGAAGGAGACGTGACTGGGGGTGGTGAACACACAGTACAATATACAAGTGAATTATAGATTATAGAATTATGGATTATAGAATTGTACACCTGAAACCTATGTAATTTCATTAACCAATGTCACCCCAATAAATTCAATTTTAAAAAGGTACATGAAAAAAATAAGTTCTGAATTTAAGAAGAAAATGGCAGTTGGGCTTTGTTCATTGTTTGGAGCACTTTCTGTTCTTTGAGAAAATGAAAGAGTAGTAACAGTATGGGAAATAAAAAATATGAAAACGCCATCCATTTGTCAACAAACGTTTTGCAACTGTCTTAGGCACTAAAAGAGTTATTGTAGAAGAATTAACCACATCTTGAAAATAAGACAAAAAAGGTGGGACTGTCTTGGGAAGTACTAAATTAATTCCTTTGTTACTATTGATCAGAAGTCCCATGTGTAGTGAATTTATCTGTTAACATGTAGATTTTTGTCCAGTAGAGATGCAGATAATTTCTGCCTAGTGTTATGGATAACTCCAAATAGTTATGGCCTGTTTTCCATTAAACAGCTTTATATGTAACCCAGCCATCTTATAACATTTCCTTTAATATTGCCTGTGAATACCTGGCCTGCTCAAATGCTCCGGACCGGTAACATTTTCTTGATTCCTTCATTAAACAACAAATCATATCAAACCTAAGAGACTATGAGGAAAATGAAAGATGGAAAAGTAAAAGCATTTTTGTTAGCAAATTGAGAATATTCTGAATAACTTTATTGATGTACCCACTATAATCTCATTAAGTATCATCTTCCAAATCAAGACTAATATCATATTGCTCATTTGACAAATAAATAAGGGAAAAAAACAGATTGAAACAAAAAGTTAAATGTTTAGTTCAAGAAATTTTAACTAAAATGCTACAAATTTTTTATATTTTTAGATCTTTTTCCCTGAAAGAGTGTTTATGTATGTTCTAAGAATTATTTCAATAAGCATTAATCTGTTTATAAAAGGAGACATCTCTGGGAAAAGAGCATACAGAATCCAAAACAATGGAAGGAAGTAACTCATTGTACTTAAGATTATTTGAACTTGGACTAAATCTCAATATATATGGTGGATTATCTTTCTGGTATATAGAATGATGGTGGTGTATTTTAATTTCACAGCAAGAATTTTAAACAAGTTTTATGATACATTGAAATTAATAAGTTTACAAATAATTATGGTTGATTTGTGATTTCTAACGTTATCAAATTTATTTAGCTTCAAATATCTTCTGTATTCTAAGGGGAAACATTTGGGGTGTAGAAAGCATGATTTATGCATAACCCATAGACACAGACAACAGTGAGGTGATGGCCATAGGGAAAGGCAGGGGGTGGAGGCAGGCAAAGGGAAGTGGGAAACAGGGACATTTGTAATAGTGTCAATAATAAAAATAAAGAAAAAAAGAAAACGTAATTTTCATAATGTTTTAAAATATCAGTCCAAAAAGACCACAAGTAAAATAATGTTTATAGTAACAAAAGATGCAAAAGTACTTTTGAAATAGCATTTTTTTTCAAGGAAAAGCCCAGAGAATTTAATTTTCTGAGCACACTTGATTATTCCAAAGGAGAGATTCTGTCACAACCTTCCTGCAAATGCCTCCACCCAAACTGAAAGTGAGGGAGGCCCTAATCATTGGAGCTTCACTTGACTGTTTCATTAAAATTCAGTTTTCACAAAGCAAAGCCATTAATAGGCCCGGGCTACTTTTTAAAATTTACTTAGAGGTGTATCTGGAATACAGCCACTGCAATTGTTGTTCTAACCACTTGTAACTTTCAATGAACCAGAAATTTGAAAACAACTTTAAATTAATATTTCCAGTCAAAGAGATGAAAAGATTAATTAGTTGTGGAAGAGCAGAAACTATTGAGGTTGAATCCCCCAAGTGAAAGGAATTGCCTTTCAGGAGCCTCATTACTTTTCCTCTAGTATATCTTTGGGGAAAGCTCTGTGTTCTTCAAAGTTCTGATCAAATGTGATTTCTTAAGGATTTCTCTGATTTCTTCCCCTCCAAGGTAGAAGGAAGAAATAGGTCATGGATATTCCTATAATGAAATGCTCTCAACAGTTACACATTAATAGACTGGGACCACATGAATGAATATGAGTGATTTATAAAATCATAAAGTGGGTCAAGTAAGGCAAGGTGCACATTTAATCATCACAAGAACCCTGACTATCCCCATTTTACACAGGAGACCATGGGGACTCAGAATAAGTGATTTTCCTAAGCTTATTCCAGCTTTTCAGTGGTGCGGTATTAAAACACAGATTAAAAACATATTTTTATTTACTTCTGGAGAATGTCTATTATAAAGGAAATGGGGAAGGATTTCTTTAAAAGTATAAAGGCACCACGGGATACATGAAAAGAAAACCAGAGATGTGAAAAGCTGTTCAGTTTTTCCTAAGAATCAGTGGTATGCATATCCCAGTAGTGAGACACATTCCCCAGTCCTCAGATTTGCAGAAAGTATTAAGTCTGATGACATCCAATGTTGGTATTTAAAGTCACGAGATGGAGTTATTCACCCAGCAAATGACTGCAGTCCTTGAAGGGAAAAAGTTCAAAGAAGGGACACCGACCGTAGAGTAAGAAAAACAGGAAAGTTGAGTATCTCAGAAGTCAAGTGAAGGATGTTTCCAACAGGAGGCAGTGATTATGATTAATTTATTCAGGTGATACTGAGAAGATGAATAATTGAATATTAGATTGGGTAATGTGGAGGTTGTTGGTGACATTGAGTACAGCAGAAAGGTGTAACGTCTGGATTGAAAGTAGAGAGTGCCTTTGGAAAAACTCTTGACGTTTCTCCCTCTCTGAGAATAGCCCTCCTAACCTCAGACATCTATAAAGGAAAAAGTCAGTCGGTTGCCTCTGATTCTAGCTTTATAGGTGTCTCTGTGGATTCTCAGGAGAAATTTTCTTCTGTTCTCTCCAACCCTGTCGTGCCACTGAGATGCCATCTCCATAGGGTCTTTCACTTTTTAAAGATATTATTTGTAGTCGTATTGGCAAAGGCGGGGCAGGGGGTGCCCCTCTCAGCAGTTATTTGGCGTCATTCTCATGGTTCTTGACCTCCTTACCCTAACAACCTCGTGAGCCCCTTGCACTCAGATTTACTGAATCCGAATTTGGATAATTTCTGGAATGACTGTTGCCTTTGTGGTGATTTTTTATGTGTATTTTAGGCTCTAGAATTCCCTGAATTTGTTCCCTCCTCAGTTTCATCCATTATGTTTTCTACACTCATGGAACTTATCTCAAAATGGAATTTCCCAGAACCATCCTTTCTTATTATTCTGTATGCCACTAATTTATTTTTATTTATTATCTTTTATGACATTTTGAGGAATTTGGTTAAAGGAGAGCAAAGACCAAAATTCTCCTTTAAAAATAGTTTTTAAAATAGGCATCATCTTTGTAAAATCTTGACATATGGAAACATGTACAGCACAATTATTTTAAGTGATGAATAGATTATACCTGAAGCTTTAATCCTAATCAAAAGCAATGCAAGGGAAGCAGATGAATTCACTCAAGCTGAAAAAATATGCTGAGTCATGCCAAACTGTAGGCTTTATTTAGGTTGTTATTGGGAGGTCAGTGGGCTCTGCATAGAATTACTGCATTGACTATGAGGAACAGTGCTATAAGATGCAATTCTGATTATACAAATTATAATGAACATTGATGATGAATACAGGGACGTTTTGGTTAGCTTTCTAATCAGGCCAATGTGAAGGCACATGTCCAAAAACTGTGCCCCAGAGGGTGAGACAAATGTTTGACGGCCCAGGATTATTTCAGATATTTTATAATGATGCCTGTTGTTTGTACGGTCAGTCAACAGGCGAAACAAAGACAAATTTGTTTTACTGTAAGTAAATACAAAATATGTAAAAGGGGGTTTAAAAACCATACTTGCTTAAAAATGAAATAGAAAAATAACTGATTTAAATGATGCATTGCATTACAGCGTTATATTCTCTCAACACTTTGCGATGTGTCCTATTGTATCCTCATTTTTATAAAGGGGAGGCTAAGGCAGAGAGCATTTAGGGAACTGGTCCCAAGTCACTCAGCTAACTGGTGGCAGAAATAAATTTGAGGCATGGACACCTGGCTTTGGAGTCTACGCTTTTCTTTCAGTGAATTTAAGATGATCCTTTAGATATTTTTTCTTTTCTATTCCTAAGCAACAGGATTCATCTTTAAAACAGATGATTAATGCTTAATTAAGTGAGAAAGAGTGGGAGAAAGCATAGTCCATCATGAGTAGTTTATACAGTCAAACGCAGATGAATCACGTCCCTGCATGAGGAGAGCTTTTCCATGTCACTGTGGAGCTACCGTCTTCCTCTCAGAGAAACTATAAAAAATCAGACAGTTGTTGCAAGACCGGAGACAAGTCAACACCTCTCCTCTTACAAAGGAGCAGCAACAAAAAAAACCATGAGCCAAGAGGGTGAGGTAAACCTTTGACCAAAATCTAGGCTGGTGACAGCACTTAGGCAACAACAGCATAGGTGAGGTGTTGCTACAAGTGCACCAAGGAAAATGACGCCAACCAGACAGAATACACTTAATGTCATTTATGTTGCATTTAATGCTGTCCGTAGGTGGATCAGAGGAGCACGCCACATCATCAGTTACATATCTTGAATTTTATAAATTATTTAACTAGAGATCTAGAAACTTCTTTTTTTAAAGTCCCAGAAAATTAGAACATAGGCTGCAGGCTGGTCCTGCTTTCAGATATTTCACAGCTAATTGTTACCCTGGCTGTAGCACACCCCCTGCAGGACCGCAGACCAGGGAAGAGGCGGAGCGTGACTCTCCCAGCGTCAGCTCTGCCCTGGTAGCTCCAGCTCGTTTCTGCTAATGAACAAAATCACACACCTAGCCGGTCATTGCATGTTTTTCATCCTTCCCAAAACATAAACAACTTTGGAAGTCTCTCTAGAATTTTTTTATCAGGTAGAGTTCCTTCCTTGTAGATATTCTTGTAGATATTCTATATATAATTAAGATGAAATGCTTAAAGAACACAGGAGATTATGTTCTTTGTGTTTCATTTCAGCCTCATTTTCATTTAAAAAATTTTAGTTTTTTTACATTTTGGTACATACAAAAAGTTTGTATTATGTACAGTATTTTGTACCATGTTTTTCTACTATAAGCACATATTTGTGCCTAAAAATCTTAGATGCCTTCTTTGTTTCAGTTCTTAGTTAATATACCAATGCTTAGTGGGTTGTTAAAGAAAGATCATTAAGGCAACAAAAAGAAAATTTGAATCAACTTAGCAGTCAGAGACCATGTCCTGCTGCTCCATATTTCAAGATTTACAGGAACACATATGTGCCTATGTGGGTATGCATATATTAAGAGGAATACATATATGTGTGTGTAATGTCATCAGCACACACACAGATCCAGGATGCTGTTCGTCATTGTTAAATATCATGGCTGACCCAACTGATGATCAAGATGACCAGCCAAACTGATAATGCAGAACAATTTTACCCCAAATTGATTTAATCACCAGATGGTTTCTGTTATTAATCCTGACAGTATTTTCTCAGAATTCTTTCACTGTCTAAGCACAAAATGTCAGGAAATGTGACTATAGAAACTAGACGGATTAAGTGGCACAGGTTATGCTAATCAGCTTTTCATTAGCCATCCAACAGGAATTTATTGGATGCCTACATTGGACCTGCACATGTGAAGTATCTCAAATAATTGAAGTATGTGATTAAGGACCAGTTGTAAATTTACTTAAATTGTATGGAAGATGCAACATTATTTCTTCAACAATGTCTACAGGAAGGTTGCTGATGTGCCAGGTACTGGACCGGCACTGGGTGTTTGTCCGTATCAGTGTGTCATGCATTTGAGAAACATCCGTCGCGCCTGCAGCACTGGGGACAACACTGGGCGTATCTCTGCAGCAGGTGAAGTTCATAAGGGAGCCTCAGCTGGATGCATGCGTCAGAGGGGAGTCTAGTTGCTAAACAACAACAATCAGACGGAAAGTCACGGGTAAATGAAACAGAAATCAGACAAATCTTTATATAACTGGATTTTTCTGGACTTATAACTTAGTGAAGAATCCCAGCTTCAGTAACATTTGTAGCCACCAAACCTCTTCCTTTCACTTATAGGAAAACCACATGGCCATCGGTTTGGTTGTTTACTGTGTTCCACTCCCTTTCTTCTTTGAATTAATATTTACAGGCACGAAAAGGAACAAAAGTAAGAATTATTGGGCAGCTGCTTTGTGCCAGGCATCGTGCTAGGCACTTTGTGTACGTTACCACATTATATTTTAATGCAATGTTACTGAACATCATTAAGAATAAAGACTTAAATTACTGATGGGTTTACAAGTAGCTATAAGACTCGGCCTCGACTATCAAGTGGCCTATAATATGGCTGGAATAGGAGAATATTGACATAAAGCCACAAATAATACAAATTAGTATCTGCAAAGTGCTAAGAGAATAGTAGTTAAGGAAACACCAACAATGATAAGAGTTTAAAGTTATAAATATTTATCGAATTCAGGGAAGGATTCAGGGATCCACTTAGTGTTTGCCTTAAGTGCTCCAATAAATTCTCGTTTTCCCCCCTGTCTCATATTCCCCCACATTTTCTGGAAATCCTTCTAAAAGATCTTCTCTTGAACAGAATGTTTTTCCTCTTTGGTCTTTACCACCCTTTCAAACCCATTCAGCTACCTTGCTTCCTAGGCCCAGTAGAAGTGACTCATAGAATGTAGAGATGACCTGTGATGAATCACCTGGTTCTCCCACTCTATAAAATGTCTAGAGTCCATAGTGTCTTATCCTGGATTTCCAGCTTGGCCATAGGACTTGCTTTGGCCCTTGTGATGCTAAGAGATTCGATGTGAGCAGAGGCTCGAAATGTGGTAGGGTGTTTGGGCTTAGCTCTGCGTTCCTGCCTTTTGCAGTGATGCTTGCCGGCCTCAGTTAGCCTCTGATCTTGTTATTATCTCCAATTCTAATGATCGCATTATTATCACATTTATATTTTTACTTGGTTTTAGTATCATTACACCCCAAGTTTCCTTTCACTCTGATTCCCCTGGTACCTACACCAATGATCGGCACGTGGTTGGTGCCCTGAGTGAAACAGGAAGGGAAGGAAGAGGTTAGGAGTAGAAAGAAGGGACATCAGAGTCTCCCTGTAGTTTCTTCCATGGTAGTTGTTTGCAGACATTTCACCTCCAGGTGCTCCTTACAGTGAAATTGCCAGTATCTTGGAAAGAAAATTTAATTCCTTTAAATAGAGTCTGCCATTCTGCTTAAGTGTAAAATGCCTACTATTTAGTAAAGTAAATTTTGCCTCTGACCAACAGACGATTGATGTAATGATGTTGACAATCCAAGGACAGGAAGGGAAATAATGGTTTTGTAGTGGAAGCAAATTTTCACTTTACCATCTTAGAATATTTTATTTTTATTTTTGATTTGGCCTGAGCATTAGATACAAAAACCACATCAACAGGAGAAAGGCATAGAAATTTAGTACAAGTTTTGAGTGACATAGGAGCCTTGATAAGGGGTCCGGAGTTGGGAAGGAACTGTCTAAGTTCTAGTCATGCCAAGGGAAATGCTAAAGGCATCTTAGTAATTTTACATACTTTTTTTCTTCTTTATATAATTTTTTCCTACCTGCTCCCTAGCTACATCCTACTCACTTTTCAGGTTTCAGCTTTGTTATGTCCGTTTCCCAAGTTGGGCTAGGTCTGTAGTTGTATGTCCCTGTCATATTTTCCCATTGGCTTTGCAGCCCTCATTATAGTCATAATTGTTCAGTTGTTTTCACCATTCGATTACAAGGTTCATGAAGGCCAAAATTATGTCTTCCTCAATTTCCACGTAACCTCGGGGCCTAGCAAATCGCCTAGCATATTGTAGCCATTCAATGAAACAATAAAGAAATGTATGCAAGAAGGCATTCCCTGATTCTGGCACCGGGAGCCTAATTGTAGACTGATTGTAAACTCTCGCCTGGTTTACGCCCGGTGTCCCAGACAGCTTGGGACCTTAACATTTGTCCCTTGTCCTTTCACTCCCAGGAGGACTCCAGTGTGGACAGTACATTATCAGCCCCCTGACCACAGCTTCTGCCCATCCTGAGATTTTTTTCTTTGACAAACGAATGCCCACTCAGATCAATGACCGCTGAAATGGACAGATAGCATACAGTGAGTTGGGGACCTCCCTAATGCTCTCTGGTCCTGGAGAAATCCTAAGCACGTGACATGGAAAACACTTGCTAAATGGAGATAAGCATTAATGTCCATCTCAGTATTAGGAGCATGCCACCATTGTTATCCTGGGAGGGTACCCAGGTAAGACATGCTGGGCCTCCTAAGTAGGAGAGGGTGCAAATGAATTAATTAGCTGCAGGTGCCTGAGGGACAGCAGAGACTTCTAGGGAAAAATACCCAAACGGGTATAGCAAGTCCAGGTACATTTTGGCTAATCACAGAAACCCAAAGCTGTGTAATGTAGTAGGTAATGCCCACCGTGGTCCTCTATAGAACAGGTAATGTTTGGGTGAAGAGTGACGTCGTGGTTTGAGACCGCCTTTTCCATCATCGCGAGGGTGGCTGTGAGCAGGGGCACAGGGAGCCCGATTTAGCTCTCTAAGACTAGAAACTGGCTGGCTGGACATCAGTGGTGTTGCTAAGCGGTCTGGGTTTCACGGCGGAGCTGCTGTCCATAGGAGCTGTCTCAGTCCTTTCAGGCTGTGCTAATGCAATATCACAGAGTGGGCGGCTTGTAAGCAATGGAAAATTACTACTCGCAGTCCTGTAGGCTTGAAGTCTGAGGTCAGAGCACCAGGGTGGTTGGACAAGGACCCTTCAAGGTTTCAGATTTCTCATGTCTCCCATGGGAGAGAGGAAAAGGAGCCCTCTCAGGCCTGTTTTATGGGGGCTTTGGTCACCTCCCCTGTTTGCTATCCCTCTCATTGGGCATTAGGATTTCAACATAGGAAGTTTAGGGAGACCCAAACATTCAGACATCCAGGAACTAAGTTTCTGGATATGGCAAAGGTAGGAGAGATTGCCAGACAAGAAAGAGGCTACAATAAACTTTTTGCCATATGGGTTACTATATCTAAAGTTGCCCGTTTGTGTTCTAACTGTACCTGGACTAGCTGAGAACTTAGTAGATTTAAAAGTGCATTTGGGAGACACAAATAGGTCTAGATAGAGGATCTTGGCAAAACAGGGACATATTCTTTCCTAAGATTCTATAGGGACAGTCTTCTGGAAGGTTTTCTAGAAATCCTACCTGCATACTGTGCCTCACAGGCTGAGATTCCCTTTTGACAACATTATGTCTAAATGATATGCTGTCCAATGATGAAATCACGTGCTCTTTTAATTGTTCCTATCTTGGGATTCCTACGTGTTTTCTTAGAGTGTAGTCACTCAGGCAGCCAAAGAGAGAAGCTGTGGCTTGTAGGTCCAGGGCTCCTGTGCGCCCCCGACTGCTGTCACCTGCTTCCTTAAAAGGGAGACCTGGCCTGGTGCCAGCTGACCAAAGTACCAATAAGAACTGCAAACCTGCGTTCTTCCAGGCTCTTTTTGTGTGTGTGAACTGAAAGATACACTTTTTAAAACGTTTTATATCAATGGGCTCTGTGGATCAGTAAAACAGGTCAGCAAGGAGGGATTGCAGAGATGTGGGTATTTTAGGATCCATTGTCTGACTCCAATTCAAATCTGATTTTTTGTGACACGGAAGTTTGTGTAAGAGCATCGGGGCCTGGAGCTTCTCCTCTTCCCGCCTATCACGCAGAAGTCTCGGACTTCCGTTTGATAAAAGAAGCATGATGTCACCGAACATTAATAATGTCCTCATTTCTAGATAAAAAGAAGGACACATACATGAGGAAAATAGTGGAGTCTCTAGTAACATCTCTCCCGACCTCAGAGCCATTACTCACCTCATTCCGTTGGCGCAGCCTTGACCTTGGCGACTCCTTTATTATACTGAATTCTGATCGCCCATCACGCGGAGCGTAATTGCAACTCGGGGAAGTGAAATAGTATTAATCAGAGATAATATTGCAATGGACTCTGACCCACAGGTATAAATCTAATAAATGTGTAGGTTTTTTATCCCCTGTAACATAATGAGCTCTTCCTTATACCATTACTCATGGGACCAATGTGAAATCATAGGAGGAATATTTAAGGCAACTAATGAGACATAATAAATAATTGTATGGTTTTAATTTCCTAATCATTTTTAATGCCCCAAATTAAGGCTGTGCATCAAGATGCATCCATCGAGGCCTGCTGGTCATCTTCCTCTGGACTAATGGAGGAAAGAGGGAAAGTAATGGAAATCAGATAAAACCGAGTAAAGAAAACGTGAGGCTGATGACCAGAGAAGCGGCATCCAAATGATTAAATCAGATGGATGATGAAACAGTCTATTAAGTGACGTGGTTGGAAGTACTGTCTCTCAGGCCATAAAAACAGACCGTAAAAATGCGCTAGGCATTTTCCCAAAGCAAGATGCTCTTCGGGGGCTTGACTAGAAAAACCCGGGTCATCGAAATCTCCGATTCCAAGCAACCCTGTCACGGGTCTGTTCCTTCTTTCCTGGCAGCCATTAATCATGTGTCCAGTGATCTCAGTTCAGATCTTTGCCAACCCCTCTACTCAGAAGCAACCAATTTTAGTTGTAGAAGTAAAAATACTTTAAGTAGCTGCCCTCCCCCCCAGAAGAAAAGTTCTTTGGAGAAAAGTATGCATTCAAACCACTTAACTGACACAAAGAACATCAAATAAGCAGGGAAATAGTGAAACCAATGGATTAACAAGACCATGCTATCAATTAGAAAAGCTATCTTTTCAGTATTTTTGGCCTATAATATTGTTTATCATTATTTATTTCCAGTGGCTCAATATGACTTATTTTATCCAAATTTAAGAGAGTTATTAAACCCTGACATGAAGTAATTTCCTAAATAAATTGTTGAAGAAAATATGAAAGTGTAGCTATCCAAGAACCAGATTATTGTGTTTTTCTTTGGGGATCAGGACTGAGAATTATGGGTATAAAATAAACAGGGTCTTATTTTTGTATAGTATATTCTCATGGAATTTGTAGTCTTTATAATGTGCATATATTATATATAACCTATCAGGTGCTTAATCAGTGTTTCAGAATGAACAGAAACTAGGTTACTAGATTATCTAAGGACGTACTTATATGTCAGGTAGGCAGTAAGCTCTTTAATATGTCAAGAAAACTTTTCTTTGGTTGTTGCTTTGTTGTTGTTGTTACGTGGGATTCACCCACAAAAGAGGGACGGGAAAGCAGAACAAGATGCTATCATGCAGAACAGGGAAGTCCCACGGAGAACCTCCTAAATGCCCGTCCTACACACTTGAGACAGTGTCCCATTCCCAGGGACACTGATCTGTTCTTAGATTACAGCATCCTGACATTTACTGTTTCCACTTAGTCACTTGCTTTCAACCTTGACTATCTGCTCATGACTTTGTTCCCCAAAGTGTTGAATGAAACTCTTGTCTACGCATGAAGATCTGGTACTGGCCATTCATTACCTGCGTCAGCCCTGAAATGAACTGCCCATGACTTTAATCTGCTAGCAACTCTCAATTCTAGGTGATGCCAGGTGGGAGATTGTGGTTTTCTTTCTGCCCCTTTCATTTCTGTCCTTAAATTATTGCCCCCTCTTTCAAAACCCCACTTTCTACCATTTCCTATGAAAGGAATTAATGGACTATGTTAGAGGGCAGTGACTGTGTGTTCTGGAATCTAGAAGAACACCTGAAAAAAAAAAAAATAAACATCCAGTGTATCTTTACTGAATAGGTAAACACTTCTTCTTCTTTTTTTTTTTTTTAGATATATCTTTATTGATTTCAGAGAGAGGAAAGGAGAGGGGGAGAGAGAGAGAGAAACATCAATGATGAGAGAGTCATTGATCGGCTGCCTCCTGCACGCCCCCGACTGGGGATCGAGCCCGTAACCTGGGCATGCGCCCTGACCAGGAATTGAACCCCAATCGCCTGGATCCTAGGTCGACTCTCAACTGCTGAGCCACGCCTGGCCAGGCGGTAAACACTTCTGACAATGTTCTATTACCTTTATACTTTAGGCTCTTCTCTCTGCAACTCTCGGGAAAGACATCAGACCCTGTAGTATAGCTTATATGTTAGAAAAAACCACGTTAGCTCTCTGCTCCCATTAGTGACTTGACCCAAACAATAAAAGAGCCCTCTGCTTCCTACCTGCTACTGGGCTTCCTTCCACACATATATTCTTAGGGAAGGGCAATGGTTTAGGAATGTCACTGAATCTTTGGCCTCTACCTCTTACAACACAATGGCTCCCTCCAGTGTTCAACACTCAGCACACTGATGGTAAGAGTCGGAGTGGATTCCTACACCTGCACTTCTGACTGGTACCCTGTCTGCATCAGCTTCTGATGCCAGGAGTAATATATATATATATGTATATGTGTATATATATATACACATATATATATAAAATTTTTTATTCACTTTATTGTGACATTGGTTAATAAAATTATGTAGGTTTCAGGTGTACAGAAGTAAACATTTTTATAAAGAGGAATTTCTTAAGGATCCTATGCTCTCTGATACTAGAGATGCTTCATTCCCATTTTGTGTGTAGCTCAGAGTGATGCCTATGTCTTCTTTCAGGAACACAGAGATGACGTCCTCTTGTAGCCAAAAGATACACTGTGGAGGGAAAATGGGGTCTTCAGATGGTATCAAACAGATTGACTTTTATTCTTCGAGTTACTCTGATAATTCAAAGTGCTCACGAAGGCTTTGGTTTGGAAAGTAACTGTTCAGTGGAACCTCAACGTCACTTTCAATCCTCAGTCTCCACTTCAGCATCTGAGATTTAATAAACCTCAGTATGAAATAGAGGCATGAGGCCGTGGCTGGGTAGCTCAGTTGGTTAGAGCATCTTCCCAATATGCCAAGGTTGAGGGTTCGATCCCCCATCAGGGCACATACAAGAAGCAACCAAGGAATACATAAATAAGTGCAACAACTAATCGGTGTTTCCATCTCTCTCTTGCTCTCTCTCTCTCTGTAAATAAAATTAAAAAATAGAGGCATGAATGTGTCTGTCACCTTCTCAGCCCTGCTAAATGGAAGTGAGAAACACATTCATGCTGCATGGTAACCAGCCGGCTGCCTGTTGACAAGTGTGGTACAGGTATGCTTCCAGGATGTTGAGTTTTTCTAAAACACACCATTGTGTTTTCCTTTGGAGCCATTGACCATCAGGTCAACTCAGGACGAAAGCTCAACATTTTCGCTTACTTCAGATCACAGCCAAGAATGTTGCATTTCCCGTTACCCTGTAGCAATGAATCAATGAAGGTTGATTAAGACATTGAACATAACGGCTGAGAAATTTCTTAGGCGAGATTAAAGAATTCTTACGTGCAATCTGTACCCCATACGTCTGGAACTCCATCAAACAAGATGCTAGAGTTATCCAGGATTTATGGTGAATATTTTATTGCAGATGACAGAAGTCAATTAAACCATCTATAAACAACTAAAACAAAGGTATTGGTTCACATTAGCCAGGCACAGGTAAATCCAGGGGTTCAAATGGCCTTTCTCGGGACCTTCTGGCTCTTAGTTGTATTCTCAGGGCAATAGCCAGATGTAGTCTTCCAAGAACATATCACCTTTAGGACTTAAGATATTTCAAGAAAAGCAGTTTGATCCCTGCTAGCATGTCTATTGAGCTTTCAAAACTAACAGTGCTATGTCTTGTTTTGGTCATGGCCTCTGCCAGGAAACATCATGGTGTCTAAGAGGAAGGGGGTGTCTGATTAAATGTGCAGAATACAGGGTGACCCCTATGAAAAGGGAACCCAGATAAGTACATCTTACAGATTCCTGCATTTAGTAGCAGCCATGCAACTGAGATGTAGCCAGTAGAATGTGATTAGAAGTGATGTCGCCACCACCAACAGCCCATAGCTTGCGTGTGTCTTTTACAGCACGTATCAAATTACTGTATTTCTCCAGCTGCCTACATCAGAAACCCAGGAGATTGGGCATGTTTATGCCTCTATGACTCTCCAGACATTTAGTTGTTGTTTTTCATTCTGCGGTAACTGTGAAATTGTAGAAACCACTATAGACTGTCTTAGATGGAAAGATTAAGTTTTCATGCTAAATCCGAACCTGAAATTATTTCTCTTTTGTCCTTAAAGAATAGTTTTAGCTTTGACTTCACTGAGAACATTGTCCTCAGCAAGTAGGATTCATCAGGCTAGTATCGTGCATGGATATGTCAGCAGGTGTGCCTTAGAGACCTCACGCCAGTCGCACTTCCCTATGAATAGCAGATGACTTCCAGTGTGCTGCTCACTTCATTTGATTTCAGAGCACTGTGCCAGTTTCTGCAGGCCGTGAACAGGAAGAAATGTAATATTGTTTAGCAACTTTTAGGTGTTCTCTGTAGATTTTGAAGCCAGCTGTAAATATTGTTAATTATAAAGTCATGCTCAATGAATTTTCACGGTTTATCTGCCTCCGTGTGGAGTGTTGCAATGGAGAGATTTTTCTAGAAATTGATTTTTAATATGTGTAAGCGATTTAACATGCCGTGCAAAATAATGAAATTCATGCATATTGGCATAGAACGTGATTTTTTTTGAAAGTTAAACAGTTAAAGCAATATATGGGTATTTTTCAAGTAATGATTTTGCTGTATTTTTAGAGTTGTTTCATCATGCTCCTGGGGCTACCCTCCATCAGATACAGATATCACAACAGATTTTCTCATCTTCAGTCAGATTGATTTTTTTTACGTTGGAGTGAATTTATAAACTAATATTGCAAGCTCATCTCAGGTGTTTTAGATTATAAAATAAAATTCCAAAGACTATATTGAAAAGATTAATATTGAAACTTAAGGTTGAAGTACATGACTACAAAGGCATTTTGGGTCTTATGTTGATTTCCAATTTCAGGGACTTTGGAACTACTAAGACATTTGAGCAATTTAAGAAAGATTTCACTCAAACTCTCTACAGATTTCTCCATCAACAATTACCTAAAATAACCTTGATATGCTTGTTTCTTAGTATGACATTAAAACCTCAAAATAGGTTAGTTGATTTGGAAATGAGAAGTTTACGATGCAGACAATCCATCATAACTGCTCCAGCTGTGCCCTATGTTAATGACACTGTACTCTGTACTTTACAGGATGTCAGCCACATCAGTGACTTTTCCTCAGAGTAACCTTTCCGAGGTGTATTTAGACATTTTTACTGAAACTAAAGCTAATGCAGAAATCTACCTTCAGTGGCTACACTGGAGCTTTCTGGTTTCCACACCATAATTCCAGTTTGGTTTTGAGGATTTGTGAATTGTAACTCTCTTGTAAGTTTAAGCAACATAGGTTATTGATACCTGGGTCGTGAGGTCTCCACTGAAAAGTTTTGGTTAAGCCAGTGATTCCAGTAGGTTAAGTCAAGTTTGGGAACAAAGGGCTAACATCCTCTCCGTCTAAGTAAGAGATTCCTGGTGCTGTTTCTAGGGAGTATCTGGAACTGGAAACAAAGGCCGTTTGCGGTAGAAATCTTTATACTGACCTCCCAGGGTTCCCCCAGAGGGTCTCTATTTGGGATTCTTAGCTCCTCTAGGTACTGCTGGTTGGGTGAGGAATTGTACAGGGTGAACTTTGTATTTGTTGTAAAAGGAAATGTTGTGAATAGAGGTAATGATAATTGTTTTAGAGGGAATTCAGCTTCAGCTGTCTGGGTGGACTAGGAATCCTTTTAGACTATATCTAGGACTTGGTGCTGCAGCTTCTAGAACTGGTAGTGGAAAGGAACTTGAGTTACTATAAATGATCATGGGACTGAGGAGTTCACAGGAGTGGCAGGTCTCTTGATGAAGCAAAAGACACTGTATAGACTGTTGCAGACGAAGGGACGGGGAAGCATTGATTGAAACGTGCCGTTGCCGTGAGCGTGTCCACCACCTCTAGAAGACGTCGTAACCTGGGAAGAGGCACACCCACGCCCACGACACACACCCATACCGGAGTAGGACTTAGCTATAAAAATGAGGAAGTCTTACTACTTGTGGCAACACGGATGGAGGCATTATGCTAGGTGAAATAAGTTAGATCAAGAAGCACAACTACTGTGTGATGTCACATGTGGAATCTGAACCGCCCCCAACAACACCACCAACACCAACAAATCATAGAGAAAGCTATCAGACTGGGGGGGGGTGTTGGAGGAAGGTGGTCACCAGGTACAAACTTCCTATGTACCACGTTGTACGTATGTCCTATGGTACTGTAGTTAACTCTGCTATATGATACATAGAGAATTTTTAAGAATAAATCCTGAGTCCTCTAAAAAATAATTTTTCCTTTTTCCTGTTTTCTTTTTATTGTCTCTAAAATCAGTCAATCAATTTTTCTTTAGTTGTAGAGAAGGAAGGAGATAGACTCTTAGAAGTGGCAGACAGCACGATTGCCCCCGACGGGATACAAAAGGTGGGCACCTTTGCTTGATTAAAAAACAAATAGGATGACAGTTCCTGTCTGTATTTTACATGTGCGGCTGCCAGAACTGTAGCAGTTACCACAAAGAAAAAATGAACTATGGTCATGTGAAAACTACTGCAGACATTAAAAACAGAAAATAATGTTTAAAGTTCATGAGCAATCGGGGTACTTTCAGTGACCCTGATGCTGGTTCATTCGCTAACCCAGCAGACAGCCCCCCTCTTCCTGAAGCAGCAGGAAGGTGGGCAGTGCTGGGGAACCAGAGGCGGCCAGCAGCTACGCAGCGCAACGTGCTGTTGCCAGGGTCGGAGTGAAAACTTCACACAGAGGGGGTATCTTTGGTCAGAGAAAGATGAAATAAAGCAAAATCATGTCATTCTCTCCTAGGAAGCCTGTAGTCTGAAGTCTGAATGCAGCACACAGAGCCACACACAGTACAGCAAGCTGGAGGGGAGGCTGGACAGAAGGCTTGACTCCAGCATGATTCTTTAGTGATGCGGGGATTTAGGGAAGGAAGACGGGTCAACACGGGAGCAATTGAGAATGTTCTACGGGTAGATTGCTAAGTACTTCCCCTACTTTACATGAAGGGGAAAAGATGCAGATGGTGAGTGGGGGAGGTAGAAAACAGCAAAGGCGAATGCTTGAAGTGTTTTACTTTAATGGGTTTAATGGTTCTTAAAATTAACTTCAAGCTCTGAAATACTGTCTCCAAAACCATTGGAAACATCGGTTTCTCTCTGGAATGGATCCAGGTGAAGACAACAGCGAGGATAATATACAGCATGGTATCTTAGATGGAGCAAATAAATAAAACTAATGTTCGGGGAGAAAATAGCCGGTTCTATTAAATGCTGGGTAATTTTATACTTGCTGCCAAGAAGGACCAAGGCGGAGGAGAACCATTTGGAGCTCAGAAGAGAAAGAGACTTTACATTTGAAAAGCTCATGATTTTGCTTCTGTGCTCATGAACTCATCGGAGGCAGGAAATAAACCACATGAAAAGTTTTAAGGTCGAGGATCATCGCATACGCTTTTAACTCACCAGGAATTGACGGCTGAAATAATTGAATAATAAAAAATCAGGAACACATTTGTGTCTCTAAAAGATATTGTAGGAGAAGCTATCACGTTTATTGCAAGTTGTACTCGATGTCAAAGTAGACCAACGTGTGCATGATGAAGACATTAAAAATGACAACCTAGCCTGGGCAGTGTGGCTCGGTGCATTGAGCTTCACCCCACGAGCCAAGAGCTTGCTGGTTCGATTCCGGTCGGGGCACATGCCAGGGTTGTGGGCTCCACCCCAGTAAGGGGCGTGCAGGAGGCAGCTGATCACACTAATCACTGTATACAGTCTGTACTGTATTTAATCACTGATTTATTGCTATTTCCCCCTATTCAAATGTAAACTCAATCAAAGGTAGGGATTTTTTTTCCTGTTTTATGACCAAATTCCTGGTGCCTACAGGAACCTCTGGCACATAAGAGATGATAAATAAATGTTGAATGAATAAATGAAAGAATGCGTGACTTGTAGACTCCTGTTTGTATGATGGGAGAGTCGATGCTGATAAATGATTGTATGGTTTTATTGGGATGATTGTAAACATAGACTCTGAGGGTCTGTTTCTAATATATCGGAGTTTCTGTTATCAGCAGGATCACGACTCTTCTACTACATGACAAATTTAACTGTGTGTAACACCAAAGAATGAAAAAAAATTCCCTGCTTTTCTGTAGATTAAAAAAAAATCAATCCAGCTGAAATATAATCAAGCAAGATAGTATAGCGGCCACGCTGTCCAGTTACTTGTCCATACACGACCCCTGAAGGTATTGGCAGTAATAGAGCGGGGATGGAAGTGAGCTTGATTTCCTCGTTAGATCTCTGCCTCACTCTCCATGGGAGTCTAGTCGGGACGGTAGGCTTGCTTCATAAAAGACGCTGGGGGGAAGGCACATGTTTTGTTCCCCAGGAGAAGGGCACAGGCCTTCTTGTCTATTTCCATCAGAGACGGAGATTTAGAGGCCGGTTAGTGCTGCCCCGTTTCCTAGATTGGAGCGTGCAGAACAGTGCCCTCCTTCGGAAGGGTTGCCTCCTGGGACCAAGGAGCAGCTATTAGTAAATATTTTGTGCAAAGGGGCAGATTCTGCTATTCATGTACTTATTTCCACTGTGTTCTGAAAAGAAACCTATTATCTAAAAGTGTTGACAATTTCTCCTTTTGTAGAGCTTGGATTTGTCATAGTTTTAAGATGCCGTGAACATGTGTGGGTCTGCTTTTGTCTTCCTTCCTGACAGCCCAGAGCAGAGTCCTGGAATTTTAAGAAGCGGGCCTTCCTTCCTTCCTTCCTTCCTTCCTTCCTTCCTTCCTTCCTTCCTTCCTTCCTTCCTTCCTTCCTTCCTTCCTTCCTTCCTTCCTTCCTTCCTCCCTCCCTCCCTCCCTCCCTCCCTCCCTCCCTCCCTCCCTCCCTCCCTCCCTCCCCCCCTCCCCCCCTCCCCCCCCCCTCCCCCCTCCCTCCCTCTATTTTGATGTCATTTCAGGCTTACAGAAAAGTTGCTGGAACAGTACAAAGAATTCTGTATAACCTTCAACCAGATGTCCCCAAAGTTAGCATTTTGTCATATTTGCTTTTTTTAAAATCTTTTCCGCTTGCTCTCTTTCTTTTTTTCTCTCTCTCAATTTGTATGAGATGTACACACACAGGCACGCGTGCACACATGTGCACACACACATATACACACATTGTTTTCCAAATCTGTCAGATTGTAGACATACGCCCTTGTACTTGGACATTAAATGTAGCCTTGATAGTTCCAATAGTGAGGCAGCAGAAAAACCAAGGGTTAAAAAACAGATTTTTGTTGCTGATTGCTATAAAAGAGGAAAGTGCAAAGATGTTTTTGTTTAAATGTGTGTGAGAAGGACATTGATCTTGTATTTTTTTTATGAAGATAAACTTGAGGATAAAGCTTCAGTCACCTTCTCGCTGAAGCCCTGTTTTACCCTACTCTCCAACTGCACTGTCCTACTTACCCTTGGGGAAATCATCTCTTAGGCTCCCACTGCATAATTGCTTATTTATTGGGTAAAATGATCATCTGAAAATCATGCCCATCCAATTACGTATCAAAGAGAAAAAACAAGCAGATGAACCCAAGTTTATTGCCTACCGAGTACCATGCAGGAATTCATGTCTCTCTCTGCCTTTTGCTCTGTTTAATCTCTAATTTAGCTTTTACCTGGTGCCAGAACTAAAAGAAATTAGCCTCCTTAAGAGCACCAAGTGCCCTGTACTCAGTTCTTATTAGCACTGTTTGTATGACTGTGTGGTTTTATTATGTGCTATGTATCTCCCAAGAGCATTGCTAAAAATAATGGTGCTAGACAACCTATTCTGAGTTGCAAGTTTATTTTTAGTATTTCAACGACATATGGCATTGACAGGCAAATAGTCCGTTATTATAGCTAATGCTGAGTAATTTTGCTTTGTGTTAAAAAATGCATCACATCTCAACTAGCAGAAAATCCAAATTGGTCAGAATCTAGGACTGCACAAAACTGATTGAAATATCATTTTTTTCCTTGAACTACTGTTACCACCACCAACATACTACTCTTCATATTTATTTTATCTATACCCCAAATTATAGCTTACCTTTTTAAAAAATATTGTTATTTTTTAAAAGATTATGTTTCAAAAATATTTGTGACTGAAGATCAGTGTGGGTACAAGCCCACAGTGATAAAGAGGAACTCTGACAACAGAAGACTACTCAGTTCGGAATCCCTTGTGTATTTTCCATATTTCACAACCTAATATATACTTTACATAACTAACAGAGATGGAGTGACTTCCAGTGCTGCAGACTCTGTGACAAAGAAGGTTAGATGTCACATCTAGATACCAAATGAAGTTCTCAGTCATGACCTTGAAAACAGACAGTATTTCAGTGTTCATGTCTGTTGGCTCCTATTGTGTCTTCAGAAACATCATTGGCTGCGGGCTAATAGAAATGGTTGCTTTGTGTAACCCCCAAGATGATGCAGAGGGATAATATATAACACGTGTTAATGGGAAGGACGGTGCGAAGGTGTTAATAATTATCACGTTTTGGTACAGCAAGTAAAAGAATACACGTTATTATCTGAGACATTTCCATGGAATATAAAAGTCAAAAGCAGTCTGAGAGGAAAAAATATAACCTCAGAACAAGACACTGTGAAATCATTTATTGACCAGACTTGAAAATATTGGGGACGTCAGATGGACAAAGCAAAGGAAACAAACATGTTATGTGGATATAGCAGCAATAGGGACATAGAATTTCAAAACAGGTCACGTGCAGGTAAAGGTTCTTGGATTGTTAACATGGATATGTTTTTATACTTTTAAACGGGACATAATTATATAAGTAGAATTGCTAGATTTGTCTTCTCACGTAGTAGGTAAAGCAAAGGTAAGAAGATGCCGATGTTTGAAATGCACAAGTACCAAACTCGAGAACATGAGTAGCACTGTGTTTTGGGAAAATCCTTAATGATCCATCCGTTAATGCCTGTGGAGTGGATTTCCAGCGTATCTCGGTTTAGAAAAGAGAGTGTGTTCGGGCAGATGAAGATGACAGTGTGGTGAGCGGTGCCAACCAGGGTGCTTGTTGATGCAAGAATGAGAATCTGTGAAAATGACCCTTTGTAAAGAGAGAAGACATGGAGCCAGCTTGGTCTAGGGGAGAGAAAAAAAAGTTCGCACTCTGTATATTTTCACTATAACCCTTCCTCTTCCGCACCTGCCCTGCCCACCACTCAACTTCAAAGGCGTATGCCAGTACTCTTGGAATTAAGAATTGGAAACTCAATAACCCCAAAGAAACATTCTCTTATTAAACTACCTTTCAAGTCGGATAGTTACAAACTACGTTATAACACCCTCTACCCCTTCCCTAAGGTAACTGCTGTCTACATTTATTTTTTTGTATCATGGAAGAGGTTGGCTAATATTATCTTGGCTAGGTATCGGTAAACTATTCTTTCACGAAGCTATGGCTGTAGTCAGGATTTCACTGATGACGTGAATTACAGGAAAAGACTCTCAAATGGTAAACGCGGCTCACAGTCCTCGGATAAACTTCACTTGGGGCTGACGTACTAGCCTGTTTCCTATGGCTTCGTTCTATTTCTCATATTTTTTATATGCATCACTCGGGTCCCTTTCTGTCCTCCGATGATGCTCCTCCTCACATTGGTACTTGCTGCTCTGCGTGTCTAGAGAACTTTGTTTTCATGCTCATCGTTACGGTGTGCATTGAGTGCCCCAGTTACATTGTTTTCTTTTAGAATGTACAATTTCATTTGACTAACGCTCCTGTTAGTCAAATAACATTTGATCCGAAAACATTGTCTTATTGAAATACAACCAACATGCCCTAAAATTTACCTTAACATTTAAGTGTAGAATTCGGTGGGTTTTAGCTTATTCTGGAGTTATGCAGACATCACAATATCAAACACTTTCATAACCCCCAACGGTTCCCATGCTCATTAGAAGTCATTCCTCCTTTCTCCCCAGCCCCTGGCAAATGCTAATATTTCTGTTTCTATACATCTGCCTGTTCTGTACATTTCAGATTAAAGGAATCATATAATGTGCGGCCTTTTGTGTCTGGCTTCTTAACATATTTTCAAGGGTTATCCATGTTACAGCATACATCACCAAATCATTGCTTTTCATGGCTAAACACTTCTCCATTGTATGGATATCCCAGATACTGTTTGTCTGTGCATCAGCTGGCGGGCACTTGGCTTATTTATGCTTTCTTAGTTCTTGTGGATAATGCTGCAAGATTTTTGTGTGAGCCTGAGTTTTACTCTCCTGAGTACATATCTAGAAGTGAGTAGGCTGGGGCATACGCTAATGATGTCTAATATTTTTAGAAATGGATGAAGCATAATGACTTTAATATTTTGACAGTGGCAATCTACTATGTGAGCCTTTCACGAGAGTGTTTAAAGGGATTGGGATAATACAAAATCACGACTATAAAGTGGTAAAGTCACCCTCCGAATTGCAGGTGAAATTGGAATGGCCAATTTGATGTCACGAATTGCAGTTAGTTGGGATTAATTATGTAACTTTTTGTAAAAGATCAATATGCTATTTTATAATCTTAAGATGAATACATTTTTAATGTAGCTACTGCTTTAAGGTCAAGACTTAGCCAAGGTATTTAATTGGAAATGTTGGAACATGGACTTGGACACAGTTGATGCCATATTGATCTTGAACCTTTTAATTAGACACTTTTATCACATGACATAATTACACAATAGTATATCTTCCTCATTTTCTCAGGTCAGTGAATTTCACTTTTCCATTGGTCTCTCATCCTAAAATTAATTCTTCCGGCCACTCTTTAATTATCATCTTTAAATATGAAGATAGTTTTCTGAAGACACTAAAAAACCAATAACTATTTAGTATGAACTATGTAATTGTCCAGATTTTCTAGGGAGATGAAGTTTGGTCACAAATAAAAGTGTTAACATAAGCGGATACCGTAGAATAAATATGTTCAATGTATTTTATGCTTGCCGCTGACTCCATCCCCTCATTTCCAGTTACGTTACTACGGACAAGGAATGTTTTTGAGGTTTTAATAACTCAGGACATTGCAGTGTCTGAAGACCGAGGGCTCCACCCAAACGCTGCAGTCTTTACGATCAGCAGACATAACACGCGAACCTCCCTTCTTCAGGTTACGAATGGCTCTGCCTCTGAGGGCCTTGTTCCTGCGTCTGTTCCCTGCCACCTGAACTGGATGCTTTACCAGGCGCATGGCCTGGTCTTATGAGCACCTCTTACACTTTGTTTTCATGCTGCCTGGCTTCAGTGTCCTAGCTGTCACCGTAGGCTCGATGCCTGCACTGACCTTCAGCACCTACCTGTCACCCCTTCAACCCGCGTTAAGAACCTGCCTTCACAGCATTACAAGGCTCCAGCTTCGGCTCCTGCCAAGATTTCCTGGGGCAGGTCTTCAAGGCACTGACCCCCTGCTTTAGTGGTCTTGCTCACTTCTGCTTTTTTTTTACATACCTCCTTGCAGGCCGTGAGCAAGCTCTCTTGCTTCCTACCATCCTTTATCTTATTACCATCTTCTCCTTGTTCTGGAGATACAACTATGGAAATATATTGAGGTTGTTTAACCAAATACCTGACTACCTGACCACCTGACCATCTCACCCATCTCATAAACACAAATGTCTGTCTCAGTTTCTCCTCAGAGTGTTTGAGTAAGATGCACAAACTCCGTTTTTCTGTTCTCAGGTGTACAAATGCACCTGTCTTTCCCTGCTCTTAATTTTCTTATTCCTAGTTGTAATTTTTCAGAAATATAAATGGCATAAGGAGTCAACCAGTGTGTCTTGAATAACAATAATTGGACCAGAACTGTGCCAGAACTGGGAGATTGAAAAGTTTAAGGTGTGACAGTTAAATGACTGAATTGTGAAATCTATAGAGCAGAAATATACTTGGTATGGAAAGTATGTGATCTGTAATTACATCTAAGCAAATTATAATATTTTACCAATGAAACAGAGGCTGTAGTTGTCAGAATTTATAACAATGTCTATACAATTCACAAACCTATTACAGTCATTGAACTGCAACATTTGGGGATGAAGTAGCGTTGATATCAAATAGAAAACAATGACTAGCACGTCAGTGTGCACTTTTTTTTTTTTTTTTGCCCATCCTATGTTAAAGTGTAGAGATTTTTAGACTTTGAGGAACTACATCCCCTGAAGTGCATTTTACCCTCATAAAGACAAATGGTGCGATGATAGCTTCTCACGTTTCAATGCCATGTTGAAGTTCCAAAAAGTGATCTTTTTCAACATTACATTTGAGGTTAGAAGATTCATGCGCTCATTTTTTATTTATTTATTTATTTTTTTGTCATTTTAAGTACTTTAACATTTTTATGAGTTGCCTTTTTTGTAGATAACTTGGCGTATATTTCACAACTTATTTAGCTTATTTTATTATTTCTTAAGTAAAAAAGATTTATAGTACCAGGGATTATGTAAGAGGAACAATGTTACTTAAGACACTGAAATAAAGTCAAGTTAAGGTGCTGGACAGCAATGCCACATTCAGCTCCATAAACCTGCTGGACAGGGAGGTGTTTTTAGGATCCACATGATGTAGATGCTGGCGTAATGGACTCAAGAGCACATTTAAATTGTTCAGAGAGTAACAAAGCTGGAGGAAATTTTCTTTGTAGAGCTTTTATAATCCTAGTGCACTCTCATATTTAATGTGGTTTATTCTGAGTGATAAATGAAATGACCTGGACTGTTTATATAGACCTATTTCTAACTTATAAATTCATTAGCTCTGCCAGTCTATCTTATTTGAATATCCTATTATTTTTTAAAAAGCAGTGTAATAGCATTTATATATGCTTCTAAGCAAGGACGATATTTTCCAGTGTTTATTTTACATGGATATAAAACTTAATAATAAAACAGACTAATACAGATTATTTTGTTGTCCCATGAAGGAACAGGGTGGTTAAGATGCTTTGGACAATTCCGTATGTTGAAAAATACGTGCTGCTTGGTACAATACATTTCCCTATATGTCACATCCACCTTTCAGTAAAAGAAATTTTCAAGCCATGCTACAAAGCAACATAGTGAGAACCCAACACGAGCCTCAGAACCAAACTCGGACGTGACGCAGACTTTGTCACTGTCAGACGTTCACAGTAATGACGAAAAACCTGTTGAGGTCTCCCATGGAAAAAGGAGGCAACAAGCAAGAAAACTCCCACAAACAGGACTTTTACTAAGGAACACATTGCAAGTAGATGTTAAAATACAAATTTTAGATGCTCTTTTGAGTTATGTAAAAATTGCAGTGCACAGTGTGAGGCTATAATGGATATAATCAAACCAATGAAAGGAATGTTTATTGCTTTAACTAACTAGTGAAATGACTCTTTGGGGCCAGTGAGTAACCAAAGCAGATGTAGTGTAAGAGGCGGAGCCTTATCTGCTGATAGGACCAGGTCCGTAGGTCGTGTTGTGTCTTAGATGATATGATGTCATAAGGCCAGATGCCAGGATTAAAAATTCTGGGAAGTTTAAATGGGCTGTGTTCTGTGTGTGTGTGTGTTTTCAATTCATTTCCAATCCATGTACTTTCCATCACTATAACAAATAACTTTTCACAATAAATATATATATTTTAATTTTCCCCCCATTTCCCACCCCCCCATTTGCCCACCTAGCCCAGCCCCGCTGCCCCCCCCGGCCTTCCCCACACTGTTGTTTGTGTCCATGGGCCGCATATATGTTCTTTGGCTGCTCTCTCCGCCTTCTTTCATCCAGTCTTCCCTGCCCCCTCCGCTCTGACATCTGTCAGTCTGTTCCCCATATCCATGCGTTTGGTTCCATTTTATACAATCAATATTTTTGGTAATTTTCTAGAAAGAGGGGAAAGCTTTTGGGGTTTCTCGCTGAGCGAGTCCCATCTGGTGCTCTTACCGTTCGTGCGGGCTCTGACCAGTTCCTGCGTTACCGCACCTGTCCATTAGCACCGCACAATCCACAGATGGAGTCTGGAATTCCATGAGTGCTGCCGCCAAGGACACGCATTCAATGTACATGCCCCCTCTTCACCAGTCAGCGTGCCTCCCAAAGAAGAACCATTGTGCAAACCAAATATTTAACTGAGAGCGAAGGCTCTCAATGCTAAATCTCCAAGACAAGAGGATATACATACAGCACCTTAAGGGAAGGTGAAGGCCAGTGGATGGCCAAGAAAAAAAATGCTAGAGAAGATGTTACACAATGTAAATAGGTGATCTTATGATTTATCATCTAAACCGAGATATTTTTAGAGAGAAACAAAGCTATTACTCTGCCAGCCAACAGACACAACCTGGGCTCTTGGGCCTGTCTGATTTTAAAGTCTATCAGAGGAGGCCTTGTGCAGCCTCAAGGGACTACGACGGGGACAAGAAGAAGCTGAGCACAAGTCAGATACCTGAGGCCTCCTGAGTTCTCCGCGCCAAGTCCATCTGGGATTGTGAAGGCTCCTGCGTGTGCTTGCCCGACTGTTTCATGCTTGCCGCTTGGGCATCGGTGTGCATGCTTATTTCCGTTATAGTCCTATGTTTTACCTACTTAGTGACCTCATCCACATAACCAGGTAGAGCTTCCCGCCCAATGCTTGGGGGGGGCCAAAGTTCTCGGAAATTGCAGAAAATCTGTTCACTGGAATAATTTGTATTTTGATGTTTTGTTTGTTCGTTGATAACCTTACTGGAGAAATGGCAGGTACAACATTTTGCTCATAAATATGTGAACCCATAAGGAAAGGAAAATGTCAGGGGAGCACTGTGAAGGCGTCTAACCCACTCCCCTGCTTTTTCTACAAAGCCCTTCTCATGTCTGCCTACTGGCCACCTATTCACTTGCAGATCACCAATGGTCCTGACACCGTGAAGGCAGTGAGCCCTCAAATCCTTTAGTTTTCTTCAGTTCAGGTACTGAGAACTTGACTTCTGTTGTTTACGTAGCTCCCCCTTAGAGCAGACCCAGGCATGAACATCATCTCTGTGTCATTTAATTTAAATCTCTTCTGTAATACTTTTTCTTACTCTTGATGTTCAACATAATATCCTGCTCAAATTGACTCCTTGTCATAAATAATGCAAGAAAACATGGATCAGTTTAAAATGCACAGTGTTTTATGGACAAAAATAAATAGATTACTTATTTACTACTTGGCAGGAACTTCCTGATTCTATGAATGGTGACATAAAATAAATACAGCCTTGAAGTCTCGCTCCATCAGCCTTAACTTCCACTACTTAACTCAGCACGTGATTATATTCTCTAAAAGCTTTCACTGTACCATTTTTGTTCCTTTAATATTATTTTCTAGCTTATGCACTGCACACTGCTTGTCTTCATCAAAATTATATATATGCGTCGTATTTGTACTTGTAATCCGGTGATAGAATTAAGTCTCAGAGATAACTGCCATGAAAAATTATGGCCTAGATCAGGCATGCTAAAAATACCATTTTTATTCTGAGGTTATCAATACACATGTCAAAACAAGTGGCTGGAAGTGTGAGGCACTCAGTCAATCAGCCAGCTCTGTTGTCTGTGTGGTGCCAAACATCCTGCTGGATTGATATTTGTTCCCAATCGACTAAATTGACTCACGGAGCCCCTGACGTTACAGTCGTGAAGGGCAGTGCTGGTCGTGTCATAGCTCTGCTTAAAAACCTGTCTGTAGCTTAGAGGACAGAATCCAAAATCATTAGCTTGATGAAAAAAGACCTTTCAAGATCTGTCCACAAATTGCTTTTCCAACTCAATCTTCTATCAACCTTTCTCCCTTCCCCAACCATCACACCACTGACTTGTCACCTGTACATGTCTTTGCCGCTCTTTAAATCATAGTGTAAAGGTCACATTGTCAGTTGGGCCTTACCTTGCACCCCTGCCTGTGCTCAGTCCCATCGGCTCCCATAACAGTTTATTTGGGCCACAGTCCTTAAGTGATTCATGTTAAATGTTAGCTGCATGAATATGTGTGTGAGTAAACTAATAACTTGTTCGGTTGTTTACTTTTTAGTATCTGAGCCAGTATTTCGTTTTTTTGTTTTTGTTTTTTAAATATATCTTTATTGATTTCAGAGAGAGGAAAGGAGAGGGAGAGAGAGAGATAGAAACATCAATGATGAGAGAGTCATTGATCGGCTGCAGCCCGCAACCCGGGCCTGTGCCCTGACCGGGAATCGAACCCTGATCGCCTGGATCCTAGGTCGATGCTCAACCGCTGAGCCACGCCCGGCCGGACTGAGCCAGTATTTCTGAGGTTACTCATGTGTCCATCGGGCCCCTTTGATTTCAATTCTGATAGACACCTTGAGTTTTGTGAGAGAAAAAATTGTTATGGAAGCGACAGCCTCTTTAATTGATGTCAGCATATTATAAAAAGTAATCTAGAAAACCAGCTTTCTTACTTAATATATTGCCCTATTTATTATTTTTGTTAATGGACATTTTTACTTCAATCTTCATAAGCTTTAACACATGACTGCTGGAGTGTATGCAAGATTAGTTGTCTTTGCCGCTGACTGATATTGCAGACTGTCCAGGAGCTTAACAAGAAGTGCTCTCTGAGGTTTTGTGGGTTGGAAGTACAAGCGCAGCTTGGTTGAGTCCTGGGCTTAGGATCTCACCATAGGCCAGTTGAACTGTCAGTCAGGACTGTGATTTCATCCAGGACTTGACTGGGGACACACCTGCTTTCAAGTTCACTCAGGTTCTTGGCAAAATTCAGTTTATCATGTATAATAATAATAATAATGATGATGATAAATATCTCAAGCTAATAGTAGAGAGAAATATACTTTGCAAAGAGGTTCTAAAAAATTTATTACACATGTTCTACTTGATTGAGAATTATTAGAAGCATTTTCTTTTAAATTAAACTAGTGCAAAATGTCTAAATTAGCACAATAGAAGACAGCAATACATGTTTTAAAATTGGAAATGAAGAAATAAAACTGTTACTCTTCTTATATAATAGAAATCAAACAGCTACTTTATGGACAAAGTGTTAGAATTATTTTAAAACTTAAAAAATTTGCTGGATATGAAAACTTCAATAGATAACAATAAATCACAATTTTGACATTAGCCATGGAACATGAGGATAAAATTTCAAAGAGATGAATCACAGCAGTAGAAAAACAAAATAACTGGAAAAAACTCTAAAATTATGTTAAAACAGTCTCTAAAGGCTTTGTGGGGAATCATGAATTTTTATAAGTCAACATTCTGTTTTGGTTTCTTATTTATATGACTGGAGACCAGGAACGAAGAGAAGATTCATACCTCCAGGGCTCATAGAATTTTATTGTCCAGTTTTCCGAATCATTCAAACACCATAACATGTTTTTGACCATCGGTCAGTAAGGTCCACATAATTGTAGCTATATTGAGGAGCATCCTGAGTTTTCTTTGTAAATTAGCATCATATTTTATTATCTACATATAATTACTATAAAATGATGCACACTTTGCTAAGCTCTGCAAATAATTATGCTTTCTATAACAGGCATGGAAATGATGCATACTTTTAGTAATTACAGCTAAATTTTTATGATTATAAGTGACAGATGTCTGCAGAGTGCGATCATTTTCACTTGACATTTTCGATTATTACAGCTATATTGATGAGAGAAGAGAAAGGGGCTCTCAGATGCCAAATCCCATTATTTCAACTTCATGTAGAGCTGTCAGGGCCTAATCATTCCAAAGGGATAGAGCTGTTCTTTGGTAAGAATGCATAGAGGAGCCCTGGCCAGCGGTGTTCCTCAGTGGTTAGAGCATCAGCCTGCACATGGCAGGTCAAGGGTTTGATTCCAGTCAAGGGCACATACCTGGGTTGCAGGTTCACCCTGGCCCTGGTCAGGGCGTGTGTAGGAGGCAACCAATGAATGTATCTCTCACATCAGTGTTTCTCTCCCCCACTCCCTGCCTCCCTTCCACTCTTTAAAAATCAGTGGACAAAATATCCTTGGGTGAGGATTGACAACAATAACAAAAATGCGTAGAGGAGGTACTCATGACCATGGAAAATAGGATATAACCTCTTAAAACAGAAACTAAAAAAATGAGTATAAATCTATTTTTTTAACTTTTAGTTCCCCCTGAAAATAATACCGTGAACTTGTAAAGCAATAAACAACAAGCAAGATTATATTGCTTAATACATTTTAACAAGTTAATTATTTGTCCTAAATTTCAGAATAAAGCTGTAACTCAATATATAAACGAGGTTAGAGACAGAAGGTTTTCTGAATTTATAGAAATTGCTATCCTTAGAATACCTTTTTCCTTTTGTCCAACATTTTTCTTAGCAATTTGCAGCCCAGCCCTTTTCAGTTCATTTCTGAAGGGGGATGATCCATAAAGAGGATCCTATCTGAGCCTTTGACGCTTGCACAGAAACCTTTTTTGTACCCAGCACATTTCTGACCTGTTGAAGTTTATTTTGAATTGCCTCTTTTAAAAATAAAAAATAATTCTAAGTTTATCCAGTTCCCTTTAGTTTTCAAAATGTTATATTTTGAGAAAGAAGATAAACCTTAATTGAAAATCAGGTTTTTTTTACTTATAACTGAGCAGAAGAAAATATTCACATGAAATGTGTTATGAGTATTGAGTATAAAATGAAATGAAGTTAGGGTTGGAGAGTTTATAATTCATTATTTTTAAACACATGTAAAAATTTAACATCGTCTTCCAGTTTCTCTTTGAAACTTTTCTATGATTTCCATGTTAATAAATTTTAAGAAATTATGGTATCTCACAAACCATTGCAGATCAACTGAGCCATTCTTGACCTTCCTGCTACATTTTAAAACATATTTTTGAGATATAATAGAGATAATGCACTGCATGTGGTCAAAGTATAAAATCTGGTAAATTTTGACATATGCAAACACTGGGTAACCAAAATCAAGATAAGACACTTTATATTTCAACTTTCACCCTCCCCATTTTCTCTCCCTCCAGGGAATCACTGTCTACTTTTCTGATTATATACATTCTTTTGAATTTCCTATAGTGTTCTGTAAGTGGAATTAAACATACGGTACTATTTTAGCTCGAGATGGTAAACCGGTATGTATCGTGATAAGCATGGGAGAGAGGAGGTTGCCTTTGGGTGGTCAGGAAAGACTCAGCTGAGAGTGGGATACTGAGTAAAGACCATGAACAATGAAGGTGTGAGCTGCTTGTGTATCTGGAAAGAATGGTGTGGAGAGAGACTTAGCAAATCAAAACACTCCGAGGCAGAAACAACATGCTTGATGTGTCCTTGGGCCAGCAAGGTTGTGAAAGATTGAATCACATGGATGATAGTGGGAGATAAAGTGAGAGAGAGAACCTGGTGCCTTGGCTTCCTAGGACTGCTGCAGTAAGGTACCATAACCTCCATGGCTTAAACAACAGAAGTGTATTGTCTCAGCATTCTAGAGACTAAAAGTCCAAGATCAAGGTGACATCGCGGTTGGTTCCTTCTCAGGGCTGTTGGGGGAAGGATCTATTTCATACTCCTCACCTTGCTTCTGGTCATTTGCTGGCAATGTTTGATGTCCGTTGGCTAGTGGAAGCATCTCCTCAACCTCTGCTTTAATCTTCAAATGGTATTACGTGTGTGTTGTGTGTGTGTCTTTGCCCAAGGATAACCGTCACATTGAATTAAGGGCCCACTCTACTCTGGTGCCACTTATTCCTTGACTAACTAATGACATCTGAGATAACTGCAAAGCAGGATTTCAATGTGTTTTTTTCTTTGAATTGAATTTATTGGGGTGACACTGCTTAAAAAATTAGATAGGTTTCAGGTGCACATGTATCTTTTATAGGAAAGAATATCAGGCTTATGGTTAGTAGGTGAGGATTTTTTCCAGTCCTATTTCTGCCATTGACTATTCCCATACTTTTTTAGACTAATCTTTACTCCAGGTTGTAAGCCTGAAAATTATCTCATATGGCGGATTTAGATTAAATGTAATAAAATAAATCATTGCTATATTTATTATTTTGAAAGATTTTTAAAAGCTACCTAGTGGCATATTTCCTACATCTTTGCCTGGCAGGTCTGAATCCTGATCATGATTATGATCACACCATTTTTTATTTTTGGGGGTGACTTCAGAGGACTCTGGTACATGGGCCAGAGGTCAGCCTCCCAGTTCCCTGTGAAGCACCCTGTAGGCAGGCTGTTCCGCTCCTCTGAGTGATGGAAGGTAATGCGCTTAGAGAAACAGCCACAGCTGGAGAACTCCCCAGCCTTTGTCCTTAGGAGAAACCTCCACACCCAGGCACATGCGTGGACATATACACACACACACACCCCATTGAAAGCATCTTCTAATTCTCTGCTGTCCACACACATTTCTTTATGTCACTCTAACAATTCTTTTCATTTTCACTTTGATGGCAAGAAAGATTAAGTGATCCCCCGTCTCTCCTCTTGACAGTCGGCCGACTTCTAGAAGCTCAGCGTCTGCGAGTGCGTGGTTTTGTCCTGATTATCTCATGCCTCCTGATCATCTGCATTCACTGGAATCTGTAGACAGCTCTCTGGAGGCTCAGTGATCTGAGGCTCTGAGTCCTGCTCTGAGGGATCTGATGAGCCCTGTGGTGCATCCTGAGGGGCTGGGGCTGGGGAGGAAAGCAGCCCCCAACTGTGAGAGTCACAGACAGGTCTGCAGCAGGGGGGCCACCGGCTCCAGCTGTAAATAAATCTGCCTATCGGAAACAAATAGGGTTTCAGACACTCATCCTGGAGTTTTTAAACATTGCTTGGCATATGTAAGATTACATGGAGAATTCAGAAATCTGCACTTCGTATTAACTCGGCGTGAGCCTCTCAGAGGTTTGACCGCAGATGAGTCAGAGGCACCCCCAAGGAATGGAAGAACAACATGCCGGCCCCTCTGTTGCTCTCTCCCAGTCGCCTGCAAATCTCTGTAATTACTCGTCCAGTACACCGGCTGCTGATCACCAAGTGGCCAGACCATAAAACCAAATTCCCAGTTGCTGTAGCCACCAGTATAACATCCAATGAGTAAGCAAAGTAAAACCCAAAGGACGACACAGCGTCAGCAGACAGGGCAAAAGGAAGGAAAAGAAAAACACGAGGGAAATATCAACAGTCAAGGGCTTTTATCTCTTGGACCTCACCCCTGGGAACCCAGAAGGTATATGCCTGGGCTCGAACTCTCCTGAGAAACACTTCTCTCACAACAGGTTTTCTTGTTTCTATCAAGGGAACCTACTGGGCATCTTGGTGGAAATAAGGAAGCCAGGAAGACATTATAACTGATGCAAAGGAAAGCTAACAGAAATGCAAAGTGGATTTATCACTAGGGTAACATCCAAATTTTACTGAAAAAAAAATAATTTCTCTGGGAAGAATCAGTTGCCTTGTTATAAATTCTATACTCACGGAGTGTAAACTATCTCAGAAACAGTGAAAGACAGATAACCTGGGAGGGTGACCTAGACAAGACATCCAGGATCTTTTTGGTCCATTTATAGTTTTTCACAATTTATTTTTGTCCGTATGCTTCTGGTACCACAGAGTAGAGTACATATCTCTAAGTAGTTAAGGGTTATGATGAGGTTTCTATTATAAATCAAAAAGCTAAAAATTAAATAAATGGGATTTATTTAATAATTATGATTGTAAAACTTATGATAAAATCAAGGCTTTCCCCTGGCAGGACACATCTCAAACCCCCCTCTGGCTCTTCACTCCCACTCCTTGTAGAAAACTGAAAAAGAGAAAAAAATAAACCACAAACACACATTTAGGAGGGTAAACATCTGAGTTTTGGGAGAGAAATATTTCCTCGGCTGGTTGAGTACTGTTTTCAGTTAAGTAGAACCAAAGGTAGTGATGAGCCATCACTTTGAGAATTACTTTGATTAGAAGGTATAAGTCTGTGAAAACTATAGATTTTGCTCATACATGACTCTGATGTTCTATCTATTAAGAATTAAGTCTAAATAGTAGTAACTGGTAACTGTTAACTTTTTTTAGGTAGGAACAGATGAGCATATAAATTGTTAGCAAACACTCTAAGGTAGAGGTAAGCAAAAGCTGTGAAGGGTACATCAGTACAGGAAAAGTGAAGTTCATTGCATGTCTTCATGATTTTCAAAACGAAGCTGAGCTCCTCCCATGGAAACCTGGTAATGGGATATTAAAAATAACAGAATTGCAATAATTTTATGTAGTGGTGATGGTACATTTTTCTTCAAGTACAAATATGCTGTGATTGTGAATCAAATTTTGGACACAAAGTCACATTATAATGTCACCAGGAATTTAGGGGACCCACCAGGCTTGCATGTCAGGAGAGCTAAAAGGCAGCGTGTGGACAGTGTAATTTAATGTCCTTTGCCACTGGGGTTTCCTGGAGCTCCGAGTAATAATGTCTTTCACGTTAATGTGCAGTGGAGTGGATGCCACATTAGTCTTCATAGAAAGTTCAATTCTTCTGAGAGGGTAAGGAGATAATATCAATGGTATTAATGTAAGAAAATTATTAGGTAACATTAGAAGATCAATTATATATGTTTAATATTGTATATTTACCATTTTCACTATTTTACACTATTGTAAGCAAAAATACTTTCAGTTTGACATTAAATTTTTACGGGAGATTTTCCTTTACTTGCAAGCCAGAATGTAGCTATGGGCTTTTAAAGTCATATTTTGGGGCGAATGTTTTTTTAAGTAATTTTGGGGCTAATTGATTTGTTTCAGTTTGCTGTCAGGTGAGTAGATAGATGGATATTAATGCTTCACTTTTTAAAATTGCTTTTATGCATTTTTATAATTTAAATTCTGAGAGTCCAGTGCTTGGTGGTTCTAAGTAATGGCTTTCTGGTTGCAAATATCTTTTCTTCTCGGGGGAGGCTATCAATTCAAAGCTTACTTCAAAATGCATAATAAAAAGAAACAGCAATAAATGCGTACTCCCTGGTATCTTTCTAATAAGCCCTTAAAACTGCACTGTTCTTAAACATAAGCGGTAAAGAAGGCATTTGGCTCTGTGATAAGTGAAGTTATCTTTAGAGATGCTAGAAATTGGAATTTTTTCTTTTGAGAGAGTAGTTACAAACAGTTCATTTCTGCCTCACAATTAGGTTCTAGAATAGTCTTACCTTTATCAAACCTATGGCAGTTGCTTGAAATGGGAGTCTGTTCTAATCGAGATACTGATGGATATTTTTAACGAGGGGAAAAAAATACTGAAACTTCTAATTAGTTGCCATCCTGAGAAAATCATGTGGAATCTGGTTTCTGCTCTTCTAAAATGATTATTTTTTTTAACTTTTCCAAATTAACCTTCATTATATATTCATGAAAATAAAACACTGTGTAGAAAAATAGAAAAATGTATTAGAACTCAAAGTACATACGTTTTGGATTTAGGATATTATAAGTCATTCAGTTACTTGAAGGGCAAGACTGAAAGGAGACTGTGAAGGCTCCCCTTTCTATTTTTCCGCTTTGCCCCCCTCGCCAGGCCCTCGCCGCACTATTGCCTGTGTCCGTGGGCCGTGCACATGTGCGCCTCAGTTTAGGAAATAAGGGGAGAGTCTTCTCTCTCTCTTTTCTTAGAGCATTTACTTCAGGAAACTTGTAACCGTGAATTCTTTCTCTGTCTCTTTGAAACGTATATAAATCTTTTTAGACACGGTGTAAGCCTCTTGCCAGTTTTACGACCCAGAAATGCCTTTTTTAAGGAGCCATCTCTTTGAGTAAACACCTTGGGCGTCTTGCTCCACGATGTGGACATTTATGTCCCATCACGAAGATATGAGAAGTTTGCTTTCCCTCTGGGTAAAGTCAGTTGGCTGACCCACGTGGTCACCCCGTCACCAGGTGAATTTAGGATGAACTGCGAGTGACTAATGGTGCTTTCACGTCCTCTCCCTTGAGGATGACTCATTGTCACCTTGAGAGCGGGTGTGTAATGGGTTGGGTCCCCTTCACTGTGTGAAAGGTGGAGATCTCTGTCTGTCTTTACAAACTCTCAGCAGCTCACCTGTGATGCCCATCACCTCCTGGTTTAATACTTACCCCATAATAAAATTGGGTTCTTTTTGTTTTACCTTTGTAAAGACATTTTCTGGGTTGGGAGAATATTTGTAGTTGTTTTTGTTTTTTTTTAATTTTTATTTCCCCAACAGCGTGGGTATTAAAATCGTGGAGAGTCATGATCATGCTCCAGGATCCAAAATCCTCCAGGAGTGAGGAGTGACCTAGGATTCTGTGGGTGATGCAACAGAAAGAACAGGGGGAAATACAACAGGAGACCTGGGCAGCAGAGGTATGTTGTGCAGACAGGGCCACGTCAGGGCTGACATGGGGTAGCAAGATGGGTATTTTGTGTGGTCATTATATCAAAAGTCTTTAGGATTCACTGCCTGTGGCTCTGACCGCCTGGCTCAGTATGGTTAAAACACAGAGATACACAGTACAAAATAATGAGTCAGGACGGTTTCCTTACCTGAAGAATTAAATATCAATAAACCACAGTTCAGACAGTGTCACAGCCAGTACATGAGTGATCGCCAAATGAGCTGTACAATTTCTCCTGTAAGTTTAGAAAAGCAAGAGGTCACAAATTAAATGAGTTGGACAGATTTTTTAAAAATTAGTATGTTTGGCATCTTCTCTTGTATCAAATCAAAAGGATCTTGATGAACTAGCTTTCAAGGAGCACCCAGGATGGGACACACATCCCCTGGGGGGCTCGATAAGTGCTAATTACCATAATATGGAAGGGCAAGAGGCACCTCCTCTAATCCGGCCCTCAGTTCCCGAGTCTGCAAACTCTGAGATCAAGATACCAGTAGGGTCACATGCTTTGTCCATCAAAATATAATTAATTGCCTACGAGACCATTTTCATTTCTGCATAAACACCATAGAGATCAGCCCAGGATTCCCAGGAGCATAGAAAAGTGCTAAGCAAGAAAAGTATAAAATACAGACTAAGGAATGAGCTCTGTCAGCAAAACCCTGAGGTACTTAAACTTCGTCTCTGCTCCAAGCTGTTTCTCGGGCAGTCTGAGATTTTTTGTCAGTGTGAATTTTGAGGCACATATTTGTACACCATGCATGTGCACAGCCCACACACTTTAGAGCTGTGATCTGGGAACCAAGCTGAGGGTCTTTTGGAAACTGCATTCCTTCCTGAATCCCAAGGTGACAGGTGAATGTCTCTGTTCCATCGCTGTCACTGGGCCCGGGTGATGGATGCTGCAGTGTGCAGGCCTCCAACTGAGAAAAGCCACTGAGCCTTGCTGGGAATTCAGGTGTTGAAGAAAGATGAGCTGTTGCTCGAAGGAACATATGGTGTTCCTGAAACCTCCAGGGAAACCATTAAAAATGCACTGTTCATTTTTAAGGGAAGTTTAATTACTGGTGAGGCAGCGGAGAGCAGTATTCCTATAATCTCATTGGTAGGAATGATCAGACTGAAATATTCTGTATGTGATTTTAGAAAACTGGAAGCTAGCAGAGATAACAGGCTCGTTAATATGTCATTGGGGAGTCTGTTGGGAGGCCTGTATGGTGCTGTGTGATATCTACAAAGTATTCAGATGTCCCTGGAAAAAGAGTGGTTTAGAAAATCGTTTCAGAAAAACTTTTAAGGAAAGGATTTTGCACGCAGACTTTCCTCGAACACAAACAAAACCTTTGACATTCAGTTCCAGAAATGTATTCAATTACCGGGATGCTCTGTCTTAATATTTAGACACGTTCAGGTACCTGATTACATTTGGGCAAAAATCTCTGAATAGTTTACACAAATGTTAATGCTTAATTATGTTCTCTTAAATTTATCCTATATGGCATATATAACTTCCTCATCTACAAATACTCGTTTTCGAGTTTTAGTGTTATAATAGTTGTTCAACTGTTACTGGATCATGTGATCTAAATTGGTCGTGACCTTGGAAACCTTGGGTGTAGTTTTGAGTAACTTTTATATCCTGGAAAATAATACATTGAGTGATCTTGTTACTGTCACGTAAGCCACAGAACTTGATGTATAATTTCTTTCCAGAATAACTTTATTTCTCTACATCAAAATTGGATTGTATTCTAGAAGTGTATTGAATTACATTTCTATACCTCCAACCTTCATAAGAATTTATTACTTCAGTGTTTTAAAGCAATGCCATCATTTTAGTAATTATGATTTTAAATAAAGTATGAATACATAATTATTTTGAGGAGTGTACGTCAAATGATTTTAGAAATAGAGACACATACAAGTTAGTTTTATTTCAAAATTTTCATATAACTAAAATTTGAGTGAATTGGACCTTGTCATTGGAAATATCACTAGTCTCTAGATTGCCAAGTATTTTTTCAAAAATGTTATGATACTTTTTTTACTCTGATAAATATTATGCAAAGAAACCACATAGGCATGCTAGACTCTGCCACCCTGTTTCATACTGGGGTAGAGAAGCTGTCCAGCGGAGCCTGGTCAACCCCAGCATTGTGGGGAATCATAAGTCATCCCCGTCTTCAGCCACTGAGTCTTGAGCACCTTATCACTTAGCAGTAGACACCTTAAGTACTCGTGAAACCAGGTTTCTCCTGGTGAAATTGTGCGTGTGCTTATTGGGGGCCGGAGCTGGTTAGTGGGGGAGGGAGCAGAAATGCCTTTCTCTACAGGATTTGATTAGTAGGCCTGGTAATGGATTTTCTGTCGAACACGTGATGTTTTATTGCTCCTTGGAGACTGTTTGGAAACGAGGAGCCCTGCAGGGGTTTCATGGTTATTTTTTAAAAGCATGTGGCTGTAAATAGCAGGAAGAGTACACGGCAGTGTGGTGAGACCCTTAAAGCAATTTCAAACGATCCCTGAGTAATTTCCCACAGAGACGCTGCTGAAATACCAGTTTTCAGGGATGTTAAACCGTGTAAAGCTTCACTAGATTCTTAAAGAAGAACCAGGCGGTAGATCTAAAGGAATCGAGGGCTAATGCATGGATTAAATGTACTTGTTGACTTAAGCGGATCAAGCGTTGTTTTTTTATTTCAGAAAGAAATACACTTTTATTTTTTTACTTTGAAGACATACACTTATGCTTTGTGAAATACAAAACAAACACGGGGTTAATATACATTTTGAGCATATTTTTAAAGCCTTGGAAATCCGCTTCGGTTCACGTAGCTTCGAGTGAAGTACGGAGAATGAATAAATGAGGACCGAGCGAGCGGAAAACACCAGAGCTTATTTCCAGGAACATTGTGGTGAGGCTCCAGTACCCCCGCGGGCCACGTGATTTTTCGACAAGGCCGAGACGTGGCATTTACATCTCACACAGTAGAACACGCTCTAACCAGTTCCCAAAGCTTGCTAGTATCTTCCCTTTGGGGAAGGGGGAATCATTCCTAATTTCAAAACGCTTTATTCTACAATCAATGCCTACTACAGAGGTGAGACATTTCTTTAAAACTAGGGAATGGACTAAAACGTCTTTGGCTTTCTCCTTCCTCCAAAGAATTTCTCCGCTACTCCGAGGAACCCTGGAAGGAGCCCACACCTGCTACTCCAGCCCTCAGCCTTGCCAAGACTCAGGCACGGTCTGTTTTGAGTGGGTCATAATTGACCAAAGAGAAAAATGCAGGGTTTAGGGAATGGTAAGTGACTAGTCTAATAGAAACAGGCGATTACAATTAGGAAATGTAGGAGGAACTGTGAAGTAGTAAAGGGAAGGTCCTTTGATGGGAAAGAAACAAAACAACCAAAAATGAGCATAACCGTGCATTTGTTTGGATTATATAAACCTCAGGAGTGAAGGCAGTGCAGAGCACGGAATGTCAGAACACTGGCTAAGCATTCCACTGCCACTGACTGGACAATAGTCCTTTCTTACGGAGGCAGTGGCCTTGTAATGAACACTTGTACTCGTGAAGAAAACACACGTATTGTATCATTTAACCAGGTCTCCTTGCAGAGGGCTCTTTGAAAATGTTTAGGACAAGTGTACGCCTGGGACAGAGGATGGGGTCACAGAGAACATGGTGCGATAAGAGGCTTAACTTGAGGCCTTGGGTAGCCTGAGGTGTGCAGTCTTCTACCATCAGCACCTCCGTCCAAACGAGGGAATGCCCTGTTCTCTTCTCTTACCTGGGAAGCGGAAAGCACTTGCTGTGGACCACCGCCAGGCGCCTCTCTCTAACCGCTCGCCATGGTTTCTGGGCCCTGCAGGGTTCAGATCAGCCCCGCGGAGGTTGATTCCTTCTTTTACAGGCTTTCCCACCAAACTCTGCCCTCCTCATTTGCACAGGATGTTAGCCAGCTGCTCTGGTGTCATCCTGGCCAGAGAGGCCCCTCCAGTAAATGTCGCAGTCACAGTCCGGACGGGGTTTCATTTCAGGCGACTGTGTCACCCAAGAGCTTAACTAATGACTGTCATTTAGAATAGATCTTTGATGCACAGCCTTAACAAATTGATACAGTATGAAGGAGGGTCTTTTTGCAGAAAATGGCTTCATTTCAGTGTGGGAGACTCTGAAATCGGCTGTGCCATAAGCTGACCAACCATCAGAGAGCGAGCAGGAGTGACAGTCAAAACAGGCCTCCCATGTCCTCACAGAGGCTCCGGAATGACAACAGAGAATGTGCGTCCAAGTTTAATTCAGTCACAGGAAGTGACCTTGATCATTTGATCGGGGGATATCAGAGGGAGTATGTTCAAGTATATTTATGAATGCCTAAAGCAGGAGATGGAAAAGATATCCTTCAAATAGCTACCCCAAAGAGTTCTTGGATTAGAAAAGAAAATGAAAAAGACCAGTTTGGCTCATTAATAATTCAACAGCTTTCTGATTTTAAAATCCCCTCCAGTCAAAATCCTTTTTTTTTTGCAAAATTTGTAAGGAGTGCAGGCTCAACAGCATCAGGGAACTGTGGGTAAAGATAGTTTCTTTAATTTGGGGCAAGGTTGTGCCTCCAAATTTGTATGGAAAATCCCGACTGCAGGCACCTGTGCACTGGAGATCCTCCTGTTCCTGAGTTTTCTCTCCCTGCTCCCACGTTGCTGGTTTTCTGATGCACATTCCGTGGCTCAGGTAAAACCACATGTACAGAACACCCACGTGCAGACACTCAGAGTGTAAAAGAAAGACCAACTCATAATTTTCAATATAATAAAAGTGACATTGTTAGATTTTTTTTTTTTTTTTTAGAAGAGGGATTTTTTAAAAAATTGATCTTAGGGAGAAGAAGAGAGAGAAATTGGTTGCCTCCCACATGCCCCTGGACCAGGGATTGAACCTTCAACCCAGGGATATGCCCTAACAAGGACAAGGAATGGAACCTGCCACCTTTTGGTGTACTGGTATATTTTCACATGAAACTATTATTTGTGCTTTAATTTCCCAGAGTTCCAGTAATAGATATTTGAAAGCTACTCTTACAATTTATTTTTCACTTTTCTATCACTTAATACCAAGTTCCACCAAATTCCAGCAATACCCACTTCTAACTCCCAGCTTCCCTCCACACTGGGTATTATAATCGTGTTTATAGACACTCAGTCCAGTTCAACCCTTGGGCAAGTCCAGACTAACAGCAATGGCCATTCATTGTCTGAGCCAACCGTGCTCTGTCCCTGTTTATTTCAGGGCAGAGAGCTTATATCCAAGAGGAAGCTACCTAAATCTTTTGAAATGCCCTCTTTATCTGTCAGACCCGGGTATACACACAAATGAAAAACCACAAATAATCACATACATCACGAAGTACGGCCTGGGCTGACAGTTGTGTAAAGATTGGCGTTTAAACAACCTTCTAATGGGCATCTTCATGACACCCTATATTTCTACATCAGTATATGCTGTTGAACAACCTGAAGATGTGATATTTTTTTCCTTGTAAATATTTGATTATGCAAAATAAAAGCCACAATTCCTTTAAATGTTAGGTCTCTGGCCTTTTAAAGACATGTTAATGTATTTTGGAGTATTTGCATACTTAATTGGAATTTTCAAATCTAAAAGCTTTGGGAGAAAATACCCTTAAAAAACCTTGTAAACAAAACCAATTCTAGATATATTACAGAGGTGGGTGTCTTGAGAGGATGCTTTAAGTGCTTTTATTTCCCCATGACTTGATAACACCACTAACTACAATTTTAAGTCACCTGGAGCTTCCTACATTTCACTGAGATTACAAAAGCTTGGATAAAAGATTAAAAGCTAATGGTAGACTTTATAGAAAACAGACTCTCAGGGGCTGCCGGGGGTGGCAAAGATTCTGCCTAATTTCTCCCACTGCCGTCTGCAACCTTGTGTGATAAACAGTGATGCTGTGGATAACACCAAATTACCCAACGTCAGTCAGTACACACCTGCTGCTCCTGAGTGAAGAATCCATACAGAGACCTTTTTAGTTTTCAGTAGGAGGCAACTCCTGGACCCAGCTGGCTCAGGGACCTGCTCTATGAATCCACACAGCAGACACCCGCAACCCCTTCTGTTCTGGTCCCCACTATATTGCATTCGATCACACACCATTGACATTCTCTTCTTGCCTGAAAGCTCTGTGAGGCAGAGAGAGTATTTTAGCCAGATTTTCCACCTACAGTGCCAGGCACGTGCTGGACAATCAGAGCTCAGGAAATGTTCAATGCATCCCTGCATGAGTGAGTGAAAAATAAAAACATTTAGACAAATCAAAACCAAGAAAACTCAGTTGGCCAGGATAGTCTCATCTTCCAAAGACAGAGCATTTTATTTGTCTCTTCCTCACCTGGGAGTATGATGTCATGTTTTTATTTCCATCTTTTTATGCCCCCCCTTTTTGTTTTAGCACAAAACCTTTACTGCAGTATATGGTGCAACACCAAAAAAATGAATGTAGTGCTTTTTAAAATTTAGTTTCACATAGTGTCCCTCCAAGTCATTCTATTAATAATGAAGCGCGTGAGAGAGAAGGAATTTGCATCCAAGGAAGTAAATGCAATGAATGATAAACCGTGGAGTGTAGGATGGGTGAGGGAGAAAGCCAGCGCGTGGGGGGTCAGAGAGAGAAATGTTGAGGATCGATGAGTTTCATGCTTCAGGGGAGTCCTAGCGTTGTTGGGTTCAGGCTTTGAGAGAGAGGAACCTGGGAAGGTTGGAGGGTAGTTGGAAAGTGGGATCTTTGGAACAGATGATGGAGGAGGTACACTTATGAGTAACGCCACTGCCTCTCATTATTTGAACAATATGAGGTAGGCTCCAGGCTGCCTCCACTCTCTTGCCACTGTGTCTGTATCATCTTTCTCGCCTGCTGTTTTGTGGGCCTCAGCCACGCTGGCCAGTACTTTCTTCCTTAAATACACATCCCTTTCTCTCCTAGGCCCTTGACCCCCCCTTCTCTGCAACGTGGAGCCCCAGGCGTCCCAATCTTTAAATGATGACCTCAGAGAAAATCAGACACATTTTCTCTAACAGTCCCACTTCACATTGTTTGTGCTCAATTCCCCTTCGCATGCATGCACACACATGCACAATGCACACACGCACACAGATGCATGTGCACCCACATGCACACACATATATTTTGTCATATCACTGTTTGACTTTATTTGAGCCACTTAGACTGATCAACACTTACCTGGGGTATTTATTTACTTGTAATTTTCTGTCTGTCTTCCGATCTATGTCTCTAAACAGAATGCTAGCCCTGATGAGCAAAAGCCCTGTCTCACCGAGCTTTCTCTGAGTGGGGTCAGTAAGCAGGTAGGAATGAATGAAAACAAAGAATGCAAATGTTTGAAAAAATGTACACTCCTGCCCACAGGGAGCTAAATTTTTTATTTTAAAGTGGTGATCAATTTAGTAAATGATAAGCGTTATCATGCTATTTCTACATTTTATATTTATTATGTTTGCAGAAATGGGAAATACCACCCAAACCCAGTTGCACTGTGAATTACCTGAAGTTTCCTTCCATGTATACATACTTGTTTTCTTTCATACAGTCAGTGAGATGCTAAACTCACTGCCTGATTCTTCTAAAAATATGTCATACTATTGGTAGAACTGCTGTCTTTCACATGTGATATAATTGAGCTAATACCTGGGATATGTTGGTAGCTTATTTTTTTCTTAAAGTAGAAGTATTATGTAATCTGAGTCTGGTAGCACTCATAGACTTCCTTTTCTTCTACAAAGAAAACATTTATTACTTTTTAATATTACCTGGCTTACTGCTTTTTGATGCATTTGTTTTAGGGGAAAAAGAGAGTCTTTGATAGTCATTATTCACAGGGATAGATGAGTTTGGAGGGAGGCTTTTATCGCCTACTTGAACTCAATGGATTCTAGCACATGGAGCGAAATAGAGTTTACACCGTGTCACTTACATGGGCATTACGTTGGCAGGGCTCTCGTCTAATGGCTTTGCTTGCCAATATAAAATACGATCTTCGGATTATGTCTGGCCCCTTACTGATCGTGCCTAGATAAAAATTCAGCTTTTCAAACGAATAAAATCTCATGGTCTGGACGTGAACGTCTCGTGTCAAACTGATAATGAGGACTCTGAAGTACCTTCTGGGAAATCCTTAGTTTCCATTCAGACCTGGAACATGCTGGGTCAGAGTGCTTCCTGCTCAAAGTTACTTAAGCTGTTTTCTGAAGCATACTCTTATTTTGCTAGAATTTGGGTGGAGTGACTACATGATTGTCACCTGTATTTATGTAGTGAATCCCTGGTCTCTCTCTCCCCCCACCCCCATCCTCATCTAAAAATCAATCAGTCAATCAAAACATGTTGAGTGACGGAAGCTATCCACATGCATTTCATAGTTCAGATAAGCAAAACTGACATGTGGTGTCAGACATTAGGATGTGGTGACTTTCGGGGAGGAGGTAACAACGGCAGGAAAGAGACACAGACGCTCTCTCAGTGCTGGTCACATTCTGCTGCCTCATTGGGACAGAACTTACAGAGGTGTTTCCACGGTGTGATAACCATGCCCTGGAGGCTGGCGTACTGTTCCGTGTACATGTTAAACTTCCATATTTATCAAGCATATAGTCATTTCTACATAGAGGGATGGATGGAGTTTTGAGACAGAGTAATAACTGGCTGGAGGAATGTTTGCATGAGTGACAAGCGAAGGTGTCCCAGGAAGACCAGGGAGGAAGGAAGGGGCCACTAAACAGGGGGAATCCAGTTCAGAAGGACATCAGCTAAATCCTGATTGTAGCAAAAACCCCTAAATGCATCTTAACTGGGAATTTTCCCAGAAAATATAGGACTTAATACTTTGATATGTTTTGTTCATTATTATTATTTTTACATTTTCGGAGATATAAACCCCAGAGACGTGGGCCATCCCGCTGGCCCGCAGTTGATCAGACCTCTCCTGAAGAGTGTGAGTGTCAGATCAGAGCTAGTGCTCTTCACTTCTGCCCCGCGATGGGTCAGGACCCTCGGGGACCAAGTAGAGAGCATCTGGCTCTGTTTCTCACTGGCCCAGTGAGGTGAGTGAGAGACTCGGAAAGAGCCAGCGACTGATTTCTGGGCGAGCCGCCCTTCCCGACTCCTCAGAGTGTCTCCCTCAGCCTTTCCTGGAGTGAGGTGATCCAAGATTTTAGTAACCTAGTCATGACTGCTCACAGCTGAGGTCTCTCATGTCCTCTCTTCTTGGTGGATTCCTGTAATTCCGAGGTGCGTAGATTTGTATTTCCTAAAAAGGACACTTTCCTCCCAGGGAAATTTAATATGCAATATTTAGATCAGCAAAATGATGACTGAAGAGCATTCCCTTCACAGGTCATTTCTGAATTTTTGGATATTAGAAAAGAAATCCTGGGATGAGCTAAGAAACGGAAAAGGTGTAATTCTTACCCCCCTTGATCACTGAGCAGTGTTCAGCTTATTTGTCCCCCATAGGGTGTTGCAGGTCTGTTTGGTCTAACAAGTGAGACATAAAGTTGTAGAGGTGATTTTAATGAGCATTTCTTATGGAGCTGATGCCTTACCTGAAGACTTGAATCATTTAAAGCCTTCTTCTTTGTGGTTAAATACAGTAAACATAAACTCTTTGAAATTCATGTTTCAACAATAGCAAAATTATTTTTTTATGCCATTTCTTATTTCTCTGGTAGAAAAGTCCCTTTTACCAGCTCTCATGCCACCCGCAGTCCTAACACTTAACACGGGAAGGGGGGAGGGAGGCTCTTACACGCCCATGGGCGTTTGCCTTTTATGGCCCCTTCCTCCCCTCTACCTACTTCCTTGTTACTCAGAGAATGGGTGATTTTCCCCCTCAACGCCGTGGCCTCTCTCATTCTTCCCCAAAATTCTCTAGCCCTCCGGTAACTTCTCCTAGAAGTTTTAATGAGGTTTGACCTTCTCTTTTATTTTCTGTGCTAAACTATTTGGAACTGCTGCCAGAGGCAGCTTAATAACAGGTGAGTGTCACCCCTGGGCTGGTTGTATTTCAGGAGAGGTTGAGGTGATCTCTCTATGTCAGGTTGTTAAATCTGCAAAAAGCCCTGTGATCTTTCCAAATGACAGCCAGTGCGTCAAGCCAGTATAATTCCCCTTTTGCTTTTATGGACTTCTTTGCATCTTTGATCTGAACAGTTCTGATGAAATACCAAATATGATCTCTCCCCCACCCGCCCACACTCATGTATGGCCATCAAATATGGAAATACAAAAAGTGTCCAAGTAAAATATTCTTGTCTCAAGCTTTGCAACCTTTCCAAGGAACTTCATAATTTAGTGCCTCCATATGGATCTTCGGGGGATTGTTAAACTGTGAGCTCAGTGCTTGAAAATATATTCACAGTTGGCAGTGTTCTTGAGGCCTCCTTCTAATTTGTTTCCTCAACATCCACCACAATTCAAAGTACTTTTATTATATGTTAGCAGGTATATATTTTTTTATACAAACCCTTTTCCTAAATCTGAATCATTTCAGGCTTCCTACCTCCTTCAGAAACCTACTTAAGGTAATATAACTCAGCACTTCAAGAAAGTTTGCCCTTAGTTGGTTACATTTTATATTTAAATTCATAATGCTATTTTGCTCACTTACTTGATATTTATTAAAAACAAACTTTGTCTCCTATGTAATCAGTTAAATAATTGGAAAAAAAAGGAACTCTAAAATTACACTGGAGTGATAACACTTTCTGTGCTGCTAAATGGTTTATTTTCTAATTGCGCTTCCTGGAATTATATAACATTATATTATATTATATTATACATTAAGGACTTCAATCCCCAAAACCAATTCTATGAATATCAATTGATTGTCTGACTTTCTAAGTTATGATTCTGTGCTTCAGGCTAGCTTAAAACCTTCCATATTTTGAAAAGTTACATTTGGTTTCTAGACTGCATATCTCCTCGCTATGTCTTATAACTGAATTAATGCAGAAATCCCCGAAAATATCTTCCTGATTTCATTCTTTGAACATTAGGACCCCAGGGTTGGTTGACCAGATGTTTTATTGTGATGACTATGCCCCTCGCCCACAGAGCTGGACTCTAGGGAGCCATGCTCCCACTTAATGGCCCTGCCCATGATTGGTCCAGGAGTGGACATGTGACACACACTGGCCTCTCAGATTGTCTTTTCCTAGAATGTTAAATGTTAAATATAGAGGCTTGGGACCTAAATCATTTTAAGGGCGCAGTTTATTAGAAAATTATTTCCATTAACTGTCGCATTCAAGTTCTTCACAAATGCTCCGATTTGTGTACTTCCCAAGGCTTAGTTTCTCAGATTGTCCTTGGCTTACATGAGATACCCTCACATGTGACCAATGTGTCCTTTGCTTGACCTAAAAGGAGTTGATTTCTGTTAGATACAAAAATTAAATTAAAATAAGATAAAAACGGAAACACTTGACTCTGAAATATTCTCCTAATATTACCATCAGGGTGATCTATTGGAGATAGTACTTCTCAACCAAGGTTGCACTTCAGATATGTCTGGATAACTTTTTTCAAAATGCAGACTTCTTGATTCTGTCCTTAAAGATTCTGATTCAGTGGGTGAGAAGTAAGAGACCATTTTTATAAAGTGCACCTGAGGCTACCAACCACCACCTAAAATATAATTCTGATCACATCACTCACTGCTTGTGGCTGATTTCAATAATGGCCACAAATCTTTGCAGCCCCGTTAAGATGTGAATCCTCCTTTCCACCTACCCCCAGCCACATCGTGTCTGTCACTAGGACTTGTTTTGACCAACAGATGATAGTGTGTCTACATACATACATCATATGCAATGATAAAAATGTAAGTTCTTGAACATAGCATGAAGACTACTCATTATTTGACTTCTTAATTTTTTTAAACTTTATTGCCCACAATTACTGGATGCTTAATTTATTTCCTAGTAATGTCAGATTGCTTGTAATATAGAAGATATTTATACCCAATGCTGTTTTTTTAACTAACTCTCCTTCCAACAGTAAAACAGTTGAATGTTACACATTCATTAGACTCCTGTTGTTTCTTCCGGGGATGTTAAGGAACTGAGTGAAAAAGGGGAAGGGGTTGAGAAGTACAGGGTAAGTACAGGTTAGCAGTTACAGAGTAGTCATGGGGATGTGAAGTACAACATAGGGAATACAGTAATATTGTAATAAATAATTATAATTTTATGTCTTTAAAATGAAATACCACTAATTCTAGTAGTGATTTAAACTAAGTTTAAATTTGTTCTTCCAAGGATAATCTTCCATGTTTACTAGAGAGTTTTAGGCATGTGAGAGTCACAGTATGTTATGGTAGGCCCATTAGTGTATAAATCCTCACACATTGGGATGATGTGTTTTGAAAAGTATATCTTTTAGTGATAAAAGCCTAACTAAACATGCTCCCATCCTTTGGAGAGAGTCGACCTGAGAATTCACGGGCAATCTTTGTCAGCCAAGGTCTCTATATCTCTTCTCTCTCTAATTGCAGACAAAAGGTCATGGGTTGGATTTTTGGCACTGAAAATCAATAGTGATAAAAGTAACCATCTACTAACTAGTAGGTTTGGAAATACGTAGCTACTCCTTCTTGGAGGAAATATTTTCAACTTGCCTACACATCTTAATACTCCTAAATATTTATTGAAAGTCTATGCCTTTGATGCCAAAACTTAAACTTGCTTATACGTTTACTTGTAAGGCACTAGAGGACGACCTTACAGAAGTTTAACTGACTTCCAAGAATCCTGGAAGGGTTGTTGGTCAAGGAACTAAAACCAAGGCAGGTCTTGGCGGGAGAGAGGGAAAGGGCTTGGGGGACATATGTTGCAAGAGCATGAGGCAGACAGTCATCTCATGAACATAGACTAGTGTGGGAAAATGCAAGCAAATAGTCAACATGGGATCTAGGTTCAAGTACTGGCTCCACACTAATCCAAGTGTTGACTCTACACAATTAAGTGGGGCTTGAAGTGTGTATCTCATGGTTCCAGAACTCAGTTTCCTAATACTTCTCTGTGAAATGAAGAGGTGTCACCCGATTTATATCCAATCTCCCTTCCAGCAACAATATTGTCAGATTCTGTGGAACAAACATCTGTTCTTACTACATAATCTTTGACATTTTCTACAATTTATGTTGAGATTTATTGACTGTTCTGTGTTAACTTGTCTGAGCAAATTCATGATGATACGAATATTTAAGGGTTTGGTTAGACGCATGTTTCAACCAAACACTGAGAACATTTTAACTCTTTCCTCCTAATTTTAGAAGAAAGAAAGATACCGTAAAGTCTTTATACTGTGAAGTTTTTGTTAAATAACAAAGTGTTGGCTATTTCTGTAGAAAGCCTTCTCATGTTTTATGTCTTCAGTGTGGTTCTCTCTCTTTAGCTTCCAGACACAAGGCAGCTTGTCTCAGGGGTAGCAAAGGGGGGAAGCCCAGTGGGAGAGCCACAGTATCATTTATCCGAATTCATGACCCCTCCTTCGCTTCTGTTTTCACTACCTTCCTTCCAGCCTTCTTCTCTCTCTCCCCACAATTCTCCCAGGATCAGAGGCAGCAGAGCTTGACTACCTAAACTACAGAAAGAAAATGCTAGTTCTTAAAAAAATAAATGAGCTGGGATATTTTTTAAAACCTCATAAGGGATTCAACTCCTTAAGGTTTTCATCCTCAATTAAGATGGTTTTTAAACTAGCCAATATCATCTTCAAAACATATTTGTAACAGATGGATAATTCCTTTTTATTATGTGGTGATTCCATTTCCACTATAAAAATGCAGTGCCCACTGAGGCCAGATTCTACTTTAATTGGTTGTATGATTAATAAATTATTTATTAATGACAAGTAACCCAGCCTCCAACAAAGCTCTCTGATAGCATATTCTTCTGGGATTGCAGTATTTTATTTTTTTGCTGATGGATTCTGAGTTAAGGAATGCAAGACCTTGGAAAATTCTGTGCAGACAGAATAAAAGTGAGGGTGACTGGGCATAACTCCACTTTTTTTGTGGAAGACACACATGGAACAAATACCTGTGATCCAGAGTCAGAAGTGCTCTAAGGGGTGTGGGGGGAGAAGCCTTCCCAGTAGGGTTGCTATTTCACTGAATCTCAAAGCACAGTATCACTAGTGTTCTTTAATAGGAAATGTAGAAGAAAGACGTCCCCCCTGCCCTGCTCAGGTGGCTCAGTTGGCTGGCATTGTCTCATGCATCAAGAGGTCGCTGGTTTGATTCCCAGGAGGGGCACAGGGCTGGGTTGCAGGCTCGATCCCCAGTAGGGGGCGTGCAGGAGGCAGCCAATTGATGGTGCTCTCTCATTGAGGGTTCTCTCTCTCTCTCTCGCTTTCTCTCTCTCCCTTCCTCTCTCTCTAAAAATCAATAAAAACATGTTAAAAGAAAGACATCCCCCTAAAAAAGAAATAGAGATATCCAAGTCACCATGGGATCACTGAGGCTAGTATTTTAGGACACTGTTACTTTGGCTACTTTTGAAATAAAAAATACTAACAGCCAGCTGGTGAATGTGGCTGGAATGAGACTGTGCAGGGCCTGAGCGGCACACTCAGAAATTTGGACTTGATCCAGACATCTGAAAGCTATTCGATGTGTTTAAGCTGAGTTGCTGTATAATTTAGTCTTCGCCTTGGAAATAAAGCTCTGACAGTGTGGAAGATGGGTTGACTAAAGGAGTGAGTAGAGGCGAGTCTTGTCTGGCCGACCCAAAAGTGGTGACAGTAATTCCAGGTGTGAGGTGGTGATAGTCTCGGGCTGATGAGGAGAAGAAAGATTAGGGAGGCGTTTTACAAACCAGAATCTAGGAGCTAATTTGATTCAGTGCTGGGAAGTTGGGGATTGTATAATTTAGTATTGTCTAACATTTTTAAAAAATGCTGAGTTTTGCTATGATAAATGCCTTTACCTCAGATCAAAAAGTGGAAGGGAAAGCTAGAACCCTAGCCAAGGTTTTCTAAGCTGGTTTCCATCGGGAAGACTAAAATGCGCTACCTAAGCTGGCAAATAATTTTATTTTGATAATAGAACTATAGCTGTAGCTTAAATTCACTAATCTCTAATGATTTCTCTGTTTTCCAATAAAACCTGTCATTACAGGCGCGCAGTAAGATGAGCATGTCAAGTGGTAGGAAGGCAGGCGGTGGGCGGGTTTTCTTGTTTTATTATGATGAGTCCAGATAAGTGAGGACTTGTGTCCTTTATTGCTAAGGACCAAGGTACATAAGGAGCATTCGCCAGGTCCCGTTAGGTGTGATGGGAGAGGAAAGAATGGCACTCATGTCTTTACTGAAGAATGTTTCCTTTGATTTCTTAATGACAGCTGAGTGTGTTTCAAGTGTCACTGTCCATTAACGGACTCTCTGAATCTCTGGAATGGGAGGGAGGAACTGTGTCTGCATTTTCTAGCCAGGTGCCCTGCTCTGTACTCAGATTCTTTTCACTAATGTTTCCAAAAGAAAAGGGGAGAGAGGGAGAAAATTAGTAAAGAAAAGAAGGGGGAATGCCAGACACTGGAAAGAAGGAACCGACTGGGGAGAGGAGCTGGGTGGGGTTGTGGCTCGGACAAGTCAGCTGTCTGTAATGAAGCGTAATTGTCAGAGAGGGTTCTTTCTGTCTGTGACTTTCTCATGCATCATCATAAGCTGTGTTTTGTATCTGGCTCCATTCGAACGAACCTCGACTTTCACTCAGTAGTTTTTGAAGAGTAAGCTTAATTCAGTAGATTTTGGAAGCATATACTTATTAATGTTCGTAAATCTTATTAAAGGGTTTTACAATATTGCCACATTTCAAACTTAAATCCTGTTGTAGAAATACATGCAAAAAATCCATAATCTATTTCAATTATTTCCTTAGGATATGTTTGTTTAAATAGTAAAAAAAATCATGAATTTTCATATGGAAGGTGGTCAAGCAGAATGAAAACAAAGCTATTTAATGTTGTTATGATCTTTCATTCCCACAGCTAAGAAAATGCATACCCTTCATTGGCTTCAGGCCAGACATGTCTCCCCCATTTTCTCTGTGCTAAAGCCGAAAGCCCCTGAAAGGCCAGCAGGAGCGAGGTGGGTTACCTGCACTCACCATCACGTGGCCTCCCGAGTATCTCAGTGAGGTTATGCTAGTCATTCGTATCGCACCAGATGGCACTGAGAAGACTCGCTGAGGTCTTCTTTAGAAGGCACTGAGCCCGGCTGGTGTGGCTCAGTTGGCTGAGCATCGTCCCACGCACCAGGAGGTTGCTGGTTCCATGCCAGTCAGGGCCCATGTCCCGGTTGTGGGCTCGATCCCCAGTAGCGGGCGTGCAGGAGGCAGCCGATCCATGTTTCTCGTCGATGTTTCTGTCTCTCTCCCTTCTTCTCTCTGAAGTCAATAAAAACATATTAAAAATTAAAAAAAGAAAGGCATTGAGAAGAGTCTGGGTGGTGAACACATGGTGTAGTGGGCAGGTGATGTTTAATTGAGTTGTGCACTTGAAACTGGTATGGTTTTATTAACCAATGTCACCCCAATAAATTCAATAAAAGAAAATGAAGACATTCCAGTAGAATAGCAGTTTGTGAGTGAGGAGCATTAGAAGGAAAAGGTGTGATCAGGACATGAGGTTTGCTCTGTCTCACCTCACAAGTCCCAAAATGGATTTTTCTAGATAGTTGAGAAAAAAGAAGGCAGCTTTAATTGCTGGGGGAAACCAATACCTGTGTTTCTTTGAGTATATATCAAACGCCGAGAGACTCGAGTTCTTGTGTGAGCTCTTCTCTAATGGGCTGTAGCTCACCAAGCTCTGCTTTTTTGGTCACTGCTTTTTAGAGTTCCCTAAAGTGATGCTTTAACAAAAGGCATCTATTAGGGTGCAGTGGAGGTGTTTTGCCTCACCCAGACAGGCCTGTTTGAAATCAATTTCCTTTGATGTAATTCTGAAAGTAGATTTATCTTTAATGGGAATGCTATATCTGTTTTTTGATGCAGACACTTTTTTTTCCTCTTATGAGAACAACAATCTCTGATGTAAAGAACTGAAATTTGAAGCTCACTGCTTTGAAAGAAGGAGACTAATTTATAGCAAAGAAATTTTAGAAACTTTTAAAAACGAAATTCATGAATTACTTTAGGAAACTTGGTGGATGTTTATTATGGTGAGATAGTGTTCATGTGCCTTGCCTGTTGTCATATATAGATACATTTTAAATATAGAAATTAATAACTATATCTCAAATATTTATATAGCTATGTATTATATATAACACATTGGTGCACATATATTGCATCATATATATTACATTACTGTAGATATAAAAGATGGTATTTGGCCCTAGCCAGTTTTGCTCAGTAGTTGCAGCGTCGGCCCTTGGACTGAAGGGTTCCAGGTTCCATTCTTAGTGCATGTACCTTGGTTGCAGGCTCAGTCCCTGCCCCCGGTTGGGGTGTGTGCGGGAGGCAACCAATCAGTGTGTCTCTCTCATATCCATGTTTCTCTCTCCCCCCCCCCCCACTCTCTCTGAAAAGCAATGGAAGAAATATCCTTGGGTGAGGAATTAAAAAAAAAATCAGGAAAAAAAAAGAAATGTTCCTTAGAGTAACAGAATATGTTCCCCTGTGAGTCTGTGCACACGCTCTCAGGTGCCCCTCCTTGCATTTGTTTAACCATCGCATTTTGTTTTCGGTAGATCAGCCTTTACCTCGGGCTTACGCATGAATACCCTTTAAAGAAGGTTTATTAAGGTGGCCCGTTGTCTTTGTGACTCTGCTAATCACTGTAAATTAAAGCTTTGCAGACTCTCTTGCTGACATCACCTTTCTCTGTGAAGCCAAAGAAGGGAACATCGCTGGAGTGTCTTTGTAAAATGTTTCAGAGAAAGATTGCTTGAGACAGTGTTGACCACAGCTCTGTCCCCTGGGAACAAGGAATGCCCTGAAAGGTGGATTTCCTCAGAAATTATTGTTGCCAGGAAAGATTTCCTGGCTCTGTAAGACCCAAAGCTAACAACCGTTTGAGGCCCGCTGGCAGCTTCTCAAAGCTCCCTCTCTGTGTGCCCAGGGGCGGAGAAGTGAGAATTCACATGGCTGGAGGGGCTGGGAACATGGAAATCACAAAGGTCCTTGGAGGGCTTTGTGTTTTATCAGAAAACACAAGGAGCACTTTAGTTTTATCATATATGTTTGTTTTATGATAGTGTTTTTCTTCTCCTACCCATAGCAGTGCCCTCTAAGCTCTGGGAGGATGTTCAGAGTTTATCAAAGACAGGGCTCTGTGCGCCCGGGAAATTCTCCTGTAGGGCCAGAAACCATCAGTTTGTAAAAATTAAAGAAACATTGGATGAAGGGGTACTGAATGATACAGAGGAAAGAAATCAGAAGATAGCTGGAGAGAAGGGTACCCGAGAGATTACAGCAAATATAGGACAAGATGTTTGATGTAGGGCATCCTGCTCTTTTTAGGTGTGTTCCTGTGATTTTCTTTAAAGCTCTATTTTTCACTTTTTCGCTTTCTTTTAAATGTTTCTATGATGTAAGATAAATGTTACACGATTACTTTTTATCAAGGAACATATATGTTCTAGTTATTTCTTGTATGAAATATATTATTATTTGGGCAGTAAAAATAAGCCAAGAGGTATGTTTTTTGAAACCTAAATGAATTTCTGGTGTGTAACTGAGTCCAAAGCATATGATATGAGATCAAAGGTTATTTTATAACCAATCACATGATCAAGTGCTACAATGATCGTTTATTACACCCTTTCCTCCAAATAATATTAGGGATTTTCTTGTGTCTAGTAATAAAAAAATAATATCAATGAAAGAGAAATGCCAATGGCATTCAATAAAACAACATGTATGCCTCGGTGTTTCTGCTCTGTCCCAAATATCCCCCAGGTGTCGAGTAGGAAGAATACTACAAAACACCAAATATTCAGGGAAAAGTATTCATAGATCCTACCCTTACATGAAATCCTGGCTATGCCATCCAGGTAAAGCCACCTCACCTCTCTTCACATTAAATCATTTGTTTATAAAATCAGAACAGAAATTTCTATCCAGACTGTCTGAAATTAGTTGTTTATGTAAAAGTATTTGGTGCCTTTTCCCTAGGGTTATTAAGTTCCAGAGAATTTACTTAAAATTCAATGTTTGAGAGAATATCTGAGAGAATATGCATTTGTTCTTAGTAAATATATTTTGTCGTTTGTGTGGTAAAATTGAAAATATGTGACAGTACTTCCCTGGAATATTACCCATAAACTATTTTAATTGACTCTATACACGTACATCTACAGGTAAGGAGAGCGTAGAAAATGTGCAATCTTATACTTGAACGGTTAGCAGTGTTTGGAGTTTTTTAATGTGAAAATTATGTCCCAAGGCAAAGGCTGTAGCTGCTGAAAGGTAGAGACACTTGTGACTCACAGGCCTCTTTTGAGAATGGCCTGAGATCATGAAGGTCCGAGAATTATAGCTTCCCCACGGCAGAACGTCAGGGTCTAGGTTTTCCACTTTCCTGCCAAAAAAGCAATGAGCTACAACTAGCCAAGACTTGTCTCGCTCTTTCCACTCAGGCCATTAGGAACTTGACGGACTTTCACGAGAGAGGAAAGGTGAACTCTCAAAAGCAACTGCTGCGCACGAGAGCCGAGGTGTGGCAGAAACGAAACCCTGGAGGGAGGTCCTGGCTGAGACGGGCACGGCGGCCTCAGTGCAGCTTGTTCCCGGGACGGCCGTTTGTGTCCATGTGGCATATACATTTATTTTCTCTTTTAGTTTCTGTCCCTTTATTTCCCCTTTGTCTCCTTCGTAAGAGTCTTCGGTCACTAACTCGTTTATACTGAATGTTGTATTTTCCAGGTAGATATTTATCTAACACAAAACCATTCATTTCCTTTAAATTCAATATCTGACCCTCGCTTTACCGTAATTCGTTTCTTTCAGTCTCTCTTTGAAAACTGCCTCTTAGAACATTCCTTCCTTTTCTGCTGGACAGTATCTGCTCATCTCTGCTTGGAAGTCCTCAGGCCCTTGTTTCCTTGATACTTACGTTAAATCCAGTTTTCCTAGGTCATCGTTGCAGCTTAGGTTTAGCTGAACACTCTATCAAAATAGAATTATTCCTTTAGCATCCTATTCTTTTCTCTCTCTCTATTTTCTTTGAAATGTCTGTCTCATCTCTTTGTTTTTTACTAATAACGAGTGAGATGAGGCTCCTCAGTTTTTCCTTTGTATTAATTTCATAATCAGTTCCCTTAAAACAGTTTAAATAACTATGGCTAGAGGTGGAAGAAGAGGGGGGAGGTGGAGACTTGGGCTCAGCAGAGAAATCATTTCGCTTCTGCTTTCTGGGTCTTCACTTCATGCTGAGTCCCTGCACAAGGAGTTGTAGAGTGCTTTAATTTCAGTGCTTTAATTTCAGGTCCTCTAATCAGTTCACACAACGTGGGTTTTTATTTTATTTTATTAGTCCAGGTAAATTTTGTAGTTGCTTTGTATATTTATAGTTACTTTATTTGATACCATCTTGTGCCAAGCCTGCCTGTTCAGTGAAGCTATTTTACCGAACGTGATAGGACTTTCTGTACCCAAATACACACCTTTAATTCCTTCACACAGGAACAGCAGCCTTTAAAGAGCTCTTTGCACCTGTAGTGCAGGGTCTGAGCCATATAGCCCGGTGTATAAGTGTCTGGATTCTGGAATAAGAAAGAACATGGCATGTCCATAAGAAACAAAACCCAACTTACATTCTCAGTGAAAGGCAGGTTAAGGGAGAGATTACTTGTAGAGTAGGGGCAGGGCTGAGGATAGCAAGAGGTGTTGGAGTATCCTAATCCCTATTAGCACTAAGCCATTAATTTTCCTGGAGGCTGAAACAAAGTGGGGGGGAGAAGAGGAAACAGAAGAGGACAGGAGTTGGAAGGGGGGGCAACAGGTAGCAACGGAGAGATTCAGCCCCTTCTGAAATCTCAGCGGGAAGTAGGAAAGCAGCACCTAAAACGCTGTTTCCTCCCGTGCTCTGACCTCCCAGTGGCTCCCACTGATGAGTCCCGCCAAGGGAAGTGCCAGTGAGGTGTGTTCCAGAGGGCACGACTTTTCAAGGTGCAGAACAGGGTGGAAAAGGTGGAGGGCCGGTGTGGGTCGGGAAAGACAAACGTAATAATCGGTTTACAATTCTTGACTCTACAAATCTCAGTGAACCTCAGCTACCACAACTGTAAAACAAGTACAATACAGCACCTGTTCCTTTTGAAAATTGATTGATCGATGTTAGAGGCAGAGAGGAAGGGAGAGAAAGAGAAAAAGCAGGAGAGAAGGAGAAGCATTGCTTTGTGGCTCCATTTACTGATGTATTCGTGGATTGCTTCTTGTATGTGCCTGGACAGGAGACTGAACCCATAACCTTAGTGTATGGGGGTCAGCGCTCTAACCAACTGAGCTACCCAGCCAGGGTTTTGTAACAGTCTTTTGATGACTGTATGCAACTAACGTATTGGGCACAGAGACCACCCCTGTTAGGCGTTAAGTAAAGGAGAGCAGAAACCCTCAGCTGGGAATAGTAGCCTGACTTTTATATTCATTTCTTCTCATGCATAGGCTCTGGCTACAGTTTTTGTAAGAAACAAAAGTGTTAAAAAGTTGTAAGTACAAAGAGGAAGGGTTAAAGTTCATTACTTGACTACAGATTTCAACGAATGTTCTGCAAAGCAGGTTGACAAGTGGTAACCGATTTAGCTGAGAACCATGTTTAATGAAGTTGATAAAGGCATGTGTCAAGGATAGGACTCAAGACAGGAGAGTCACTCGGGAGATTGTAACCATCAAACCAGAACATCTCTGCTCTCAAAAGTGACATCAGCCACACCGGTGCCTCTGAGACAGGGACCGAGGGGTTTATTCTCGGGAGAATTGAACAGGCTTCGCTCAAAATTAAAGAGAGTGGATATGATGACTTGGGAGGTTGGAGAAAAGATGATTTAAGAAAGCATTTGCTGCCCGGCTGGGCGTGGCTCAGCGGTTGAGCAGCGACCTAGGATCCAGGTGATCGGGGTTCGATTCCCGGTCAGGGCACATGCCTGGGTTGCGGGCTCGATCCCCAGTCGGGGGCGTGCAGGAGGCAGCCGATCAATGACTCTCGCATCACTGATGTTTCTGTCTCTCTCTCCCTCTCTCTCTCTGAAATCAGTAAAGATATACTTAAAAAAATAAATAAAAATAAAAAAGCATTTGCTGACGGATCACCAAGTCCTCCCCTCTGCCCCCATGCTGAGCTCCAGGTGCTGCACGGGAGCGTAGCGTGCCCGCCTCGGGAAGGGACAGCACCACAGCAAAGGGCTCTGCGCGCCGATACTGGAGGCCCTCTAACTAGTTTACTCCTTTCTGTGCAACGCTTTTTTTCTCCCAATCAACCCAAAGTGAAGTCTGTAAACCAGCAAGGAGTGAACAGTATTCACACCAACATGGAGCTGTGGATGGTGATTTCTGACTTAACTGAAAATTGTGATGTTGATATTTTAAGAAGATGGGGAAGATGATTTGGGGTTGATTATGCATGTGAGTTAAATTTTCATTTCTGTTAAGTGGACCATCAGGGAAAATAATTATATCATTGGGAAATATGGAGACAATCATAAAAAAAGAAGTGAAGTTCAAACTTTTGCAGTCGAGTAGCAGGACTGAAAAGGGCGCAGTTAAAATATGCATGGTATGTATTGTTTAGGTGTGTGCCTCGGCTTGTTTCTCCTAAGAGCAGAGCCTGAGACAAAGGCTTATGTGTGAGTAGTTTATTTTTGTAATGTGGTTCCAGGGACGAGAATGGGGGTTAGTGAAGTAGAGCAGGAGCAGAATGACAACCAGCACAAGGGCGCGTTATTGCCGGTCGCTGTGACTGGTTACTAGGCATTCAGTATATATCCAAGATGGAAAAAGTGTACCGAGATGCAGAACAGTCAATATTTTAGTTGGAAATGAAATGAAAACCCAACATTAAGGACTAATTTTGTTTCTTCAAATAATCAGAAAAGCCCATTACTCAAACAAACAAATGGGGGTCAAAGATAATTGAGTCTAGACCATAAATCTCTCTGAACATCCAGTTTCCTAGGCCAATTCCAGAGTCAGCGCCCCTCTCTGCCTTTGATTTTATCGTCTGCATGTGGTTTGCCAAATTCTTTGCATTTCCATTGCAAAAACAAAGAGTACAGAGTGGGGTCAACAGACTGGGCTTCTCACTCTGTGTCTGTTAGACTCTTTGTGCGATTTTGAAAAGTAAAAGTCTCCCAGAGCTTCCATTTTTTATTTACAAAACAAGATTAAGATCACTTCTAAATCCCATATGGTATCACTCTGTCAACTAAGCAGAGACATGCACAAAATGCCTCCCTCGAGGGTGCAGAGCTGGGAGGTCACCTGAGCTTCATGTGAAATTACTCGTGTGAGGAGTATCCTCGAGGTGGCTCTGGCCGCAGCTGAAGACATCCTTTCCGAGAGCTGGTTCGCAAGCAAGGCCAAGTATCCCTCACGTCAGTTGTTCATTTCCCATTTACTTCCTTTCCAAACAGCGCTGACCCCGACAACCACAGTTTGCTTTATTTCTCTCCCCTCTGGACACCGCATCAGCATCATGAATGAGCTGACAGAAACACAAAGGGGCATCAGGAATTTTGACTTAATTTACAATTTGGATGCCATCCCATCCGTACCAGCCAACCTTTGTGGAACGCTTAGCATATTAATACCTCCCAGCGTTGTCTGTATTTTCATTTTTAATAGATCTATAATGCGCAGTGTTCTTTCTGCAGCTGCTTCCTTTGCATGTATAATTTATTTCCATATACTTAACTGGTGCTGGTGGTTTTTTTATGTGTACTTTTGTTTTAACCACTAATAGAAAAATGGGTCTCTTTAAGAATGAAAGTTTAACAATGGATTAAACTGGCTAGAATGTGGAAAAGGAATAAAATATTAAATAAAATGATGACTAACAAAAAAGGGGATTGTGACTAGGCTCAATCAAAAGTTCAGTACAGCCCGATCAGCGTGGCTCAGCGGTTGAGCATCGACCTAGGATCCAGGAGATCTCTGGTCGATTCCCAGTCAGGGCACATGCTGGGTTGTGGACTGGATCCCCAGTAGGGGGCGTGCAGGAGGCAGCCAACCAATGACTCTCTCTCCTTCTCCCTTTCTCTCTCTGAAATCAATAAATATATAATTTTTTTAAAAAGTTCAATATAAATCCAAACAGCAGTGAGATACCACATGCACCTATTAAAGTGGCAAAAATATTTTTTTAGTTGTTGATATCAATTGCTGGCAAAGAGGGACAGCCACAGGAACTCTCCTACGTTGCTGGAAATGCAAAATTACAACCACTTTGGAACACAGGTCATTTCTTAAAAAGCTAAGCATAGCCTCACCTTGGGACCCAAAAATCCTGCTCCTAGGTATTTGCTCAGTTTATTTGGAAAGTTAACATCTACACAAAAACCTGAACATTTATAGCAAGTGTATTTGTAAGCACTAAAAAGTAGAAGCAACCACATTGTCCTTCTCAAGTTAAATGGATAAACAAATGATGGTTCATCCACACAATGGAATATTATGCAGCAATGAAAAAATAGCTATCAAGCCATGAGAAGACATGGATGAATCTTAGATATTCATTGCTAAGTGAAAGAAGCCAGTCTGAAGGAGCTGCACAATATGTCATTCCAATTATATGACATTCTGGAAAAGGTAAATCTTTGATGATGGTATAAAAACCATTGGTTGCCAGGAATGAGGTATGGTGAGCACGGAGGATATTTTAGGTCAGTGAAACTATTCCGTATTGTGCTGTAATTGTGCCGTATTGTTCTTTGATACACAAAGAACATTATTCAATTTAATTGTTGAACTGAGAGGTTAAAGCTTTGAAGCTTAAGATTTTATGATTCTCTAAAGGTATGTCTCTGTTGCTGTGGGATGGACAGGGTCCTGAGGTTGAGCAAAGCATGTGCGCGCCATTACATAATTGCAGAAATACTGGTAGACATATACTTACTGTTTGTTTTCCATTTTCTTAAAACTATGATCTGCTGTGTTCGAATGTAATCAGGAATCCATTTCTTACTTATCTACAAAGATTCAAATTATAAAGATTTTTCTCAACTCTATTTTGTCAGTATCTACTTACGATTGTCCTTTTTTAAAGCAAGATGAAATAATACAGGAATTTTTTGAAGAAAATTAAAGAATATCTACATATTCCCCTTGCAAAAATTTCACTTGAATCCCATATTTAAAAATCCAGAAATTTCATGCCTGTAAACAATGTTTTGACTCTAGAGATACTTTTCAATGTGTTTGGTTCAAGCTTGGCCTCTAATCTATATACATGTACTTTCTTGAAAAAAAAAAATCAATGTAATAGCACTACATTTTTCAAACTTGAATCTGATAAGCACAGATTCGACCGTCGGGTGTTTTCTGGGAGCCCTAACCCAAAGTCAGTCACATAGGGCTGTAATGTAGTTGGGGAGCGAACCGCCTGCCAGCACTGGCTCGAGTGGCTGTTTAATAATTCTTCCACGTGCTAGGAATGGCATGAAATTTAAAAATAAATAAACGAAGACACCAAGTTGAAGGTGAGCCCTAAAATGTTCCAGATTTCAATACTTAGCGTAAATATGATAACATTCAAAATCAATAAAGATGGTTATTGACAACTCCTCAAGGCCTTGCCCTCAGGGGGACACCGGTGCTTCATCCTAAGTACCAGAGGAAACAGGTAATGTGGCGTCAGCTCTGCCATGAAGGGCGTGGGAATAACAGTGAAGAGCTGGAGAGGTATCGTCTGTTTACTATCTGGTGACAATTTTATTTTGGTGTGTGCGTCCTGTTTTCTGTGCTGCAACTTCATGGTGGAAGGAAGGGGAGGGCGGCTGAAAAGAGACGATTAGTCTAAAAATTTACACCTGAGGATAACAATTATATTTGCCCCTGAGCAAGTTCAGAAAGCACTTACGGTCAAAAGACAATGTCAATGAAGTATTTTTTTTTTTTTTTTTTTTAAGATAAAATCCTGGGTCATTTTGGGATCATAGTGGGAAGGCTGAAGCCAGATCCACAAACGAGCTCCTGCCTCAGCTTAGTAGCTCTGGGCTTTCAGAAAAGTTTCTGAGTTGGAAGAAGGGACCACTGGAGAGGCTCAGATTCTGGTTATGGCCTGAGACTCTTAAAAAAATAGACTTTTCCTGCACATGCGTGGTTAACTTAATGGCATAATTCCTTCTACAAGCCTAATGCTTGCTACAAATTGTCCAGTATCTTTGCCATCATTTCTGTTTTTAAAGATTTTTTATTGATTTTTTAGAGAGAGAGGAAGGAAGAGGGAGAAAGAAACACTGATGAGAAACATTGATGGGCTGCCTCCTGCACGCCTCCTGCTGGGGACCGAGCCCGAAACCCCAGGCGTTGGTGCATGGCACAACCCTCAGCCAACTGAGTCACACTGGCCAGAGCAAAAAATTCAGTGTCTCTTTAAAAAATACTAACCGAGCTAATATTCATCAGTCATCTTTGCTGAAGACTGATGTTTGCTTCGCACAAGAACAGTCATTAAAACTTACAAATTAATTGCCCAGAACTTAAATTCATATTGCGTCCCAGCTGGCGTGATAAACACAGCATTTTCAATCAATTTTTTAAAAACATCTCTGTGGTAGTAAGTCTTAGTAACCAAGTGCATGGATTTGAAAGAGGTCAGCCTTGCCAGCTCTGCTCGGTATCTGTCACGGTGGGGAAGATGATCTTCCCACACACGGGCCCCAGCTCCCTGTACAGAGCGTATAAATTTGCATGGCTGGCTTCTCAAACACAATTAATTTGTGCGTGTTTTCCTAGCAGCAATTAGCAGCAGGCAGGAGTTTTAATGAAATAAAGTTGTGATTCCCAAGGGGGCTGTTTATAATAAACATTACAAAACAACAGGAGCTTCAAACTGTTTACATTAAGAATTGATTAATAACAAAGCTATTAGGCTACATATTCGGTTACATATTGTGCCAATTGAAGGGATACTGCTAATTAAGTAATCATAATCATTTGCATGTGCCACATCTAATTAACTTTTTATGTCTCTTTAAGTGTTTGCTTCAGGAGCAACGGCATTCCTGTGGCATTAGCAAAAGGAACATTTAGGCCATTTCTTGCAATATTGTTTCCCAATAAAGTCGATTTCTATGAAAACACTTAGAGGTTCAATCAGAGTAAGTGGCTTTTCGTGACAATTACTCTGGGCTGCACGAAGTTTATTCTTGAGGGAATGAATTAACATTAGGTTAGTGTGTAGGATTTTAAAATGTTGCTGTGTAAATTAAGTTTGGAAAGTAGTTTTAAAACTTTGGAAGGGGTTTAACACTACAGTCTTAATGCCTGAAAGGATTACAGTACATTGATTTGTTTTTTATGTATTATCTAAAAACGCTCTCTCTGCATCTGAGAAGATCCCTGTAGATTTTTGATCTTGGTAGTAAGGGAATCAAGACTTAATAGACTTCTCTTCTGTGTCTGTCTCATAGAAAATGATACCTTCAAACTAGTTCCACCGTTACAGGTAAATTTTATCATCTATCCCTGTTCAAACTCATTTAAAGTATTATTTCATCACCAAACGGTAGCTTCTATAATTAGCGTTTAACAGCCTCAAAATTTCATATTATTAGTTCTTAAACTTGTTTATTATTAAATAGTGTTTTACAATAAGTAAAATAATCTAGCATGCCGTTCATGACCTAGAATAGCAGACTTGATCGTTGACCTCAAATCAGTTACAAGATAAAACTGATTTTATTGTTGATGATGCTGTCTTCTCATCACTGAACATGTGCTTGAAGCTGCTTTGGGACCCTCTAGACCAGCCCGTCTCAATGTGGAATTCTGCCAAGTGACCTCAGCTCAAGCCAGATGGAGCTGAAAAACCACCTGGCCGAGCTCTGTCCAAACTCCTGACCTGCACAGTTGTGAGGCCGTATAAACTACGCTTGGTTTGGTGGGGCAGACCTGAGGCGCTGTAATGCTATGATACCTTTGGGAGCATAGGTTAGTGGGAGATGATTTCCCATGGGTAAGGGGAGCTGTTTACTGAAAGGATTCGCTATTGAAGTTCTTTCTTTTTAAGAATTCTTGATCTCTCTCCATGATTCCAAAAGTAATGGTCGGTGATGTCACCATATCCCCACAAGATAAAAGGGTAACAAAGGGCCACTAAGAAACTTGTTTTTGTTTGTTTGTTTTGGTTGGTTTTTAATATGTTCAGACCCTTGGAAAGGGCTCCAATATGTAGACTTTAATTGCAAAATAACTCTCAAGTCCCCTGGAGGAGATCGTCAAGGCAACAAGAACACAGAGGAAGTAAAATGAAGCAAAGCATATTTTATCTCCCATACAGTGGGATGTCTCCCACATTTTCTGATGAGTTTTTGCATTTCTTTACAATAATAAGGCAATTTGCATTAAATCATATCATTTGTGCCAAAAATACAGTCACAGAAAAAAGTAGCGAGAAATAAGTATCTGAAAGTATAGCTTGCTATTTATAATTTTGTATTATATTTGCATGTGATTTTCAACAAGAAAATTAATATTTATCATTTTATTTTTACTTCTATATGGAAAACATTCAGTGATTTTCAGGTCATATTCATCTTAGCATAAAATGAATATTAAAATTTGGCTTTTAAATAATGTTTTCAAGATTGGAAGTATGCACTTCTTCATATTGAAAGTATAACAGGAAAAATGTTCATTAACATATTGCTATTGCTTATGCAGACTTATTTTTTTTTAATTTTATTTCATACATATAAAATGTGCAAGAAGTCAAGAAAAATTTAGGACAGTCGTGAGCATCAGAATTTCCATGTGTACTAAAATATTTAGAATGTCACTTGTAATGAGCCAAAGTCAAAGTAATTAAAGACAAATGGAAGAAATCATAGAACTGCTCATTACTGGCATGTTATTTCCCACCCAAAGACCGTATCTTTAGATCTACTTTAAATTTTCTATTTATATGTAGTTTACGAAATTGTGCTTTCTGATTGCTTGATTTCCATTAGATACATATTCAGATGCATAATTATTGCATTTAAAGAAAATTCTGCAAACTATATTAAAATGCAGAACTTTTAAATGGGTTCTGGTACCAATTCCAACGTGTGTATGGTGGTTCCCGACACCAACAAGCAATTCTCAGGACACCTGTTGGGTGTCCCACAGTTCAACTCAGTTCTATCTGAGAGAGCATCAGATTTCACAAGTTAAGGGTTCAAGGTTCCTCCCTCGTTGGCAAACCAGTTGCAAGTCCAGTTGTTACCTGTGCTTCTACCAGCCAGCTACAGACAGGAGGTTCTAGGACCTCCTCCTCGGACTTCACAGAGCTGCCACAGGTCAGGTTGTCACCTGTACTATAAATCAGGGCTTCCCAAGACCCCGTCCTGAGGTTTGACTAACTTGCTAGAGTGGTTCACAGAACTCAGAGAGATATTTTACCTACTAGACCAATGGTTTATTGTAAATGGGTGATTGAAGCTACCTTCTCTGCAGTTGGATGGGAGAGAGGTAAACCATCTCCTCCTAGATGTCACTGGTTGTGGAAGATAAGATCTTATGATTTATTAGCTGGCTTCTAATTGCTTGGCCATTTGTCGAACTATTTGTCTCAGGCTCCCTGACCCACTTGCCAGGGAATGTTCTTAGCTTCTTACTAACCTGCCTCAGGATGATTTATGATGAGTACTGGGTGTAAAGCATACGTGGGATTTCGTAGACCTAGTATGAAGAACAGAATGTAGAATATGCCTTTAATCAGGTTTTATATTGATCACATATTGAAATGATAGTATTTGGGCCAAATCGTTAAAATAAACGTCATTTAAAGTAACTTTACTTACTTTTTTCTACTTATTGTAATTTGACTACAAAATTTAAAGTCTTAATATAGCTTCCATTGCATTTGTGGTGACTAGGGCTGGGTTAGAATGTTTGGAATTTGTGTAGTTATGGTCAGGTGAGTTTCAAAGAAAACTGGAGGATTAGTAGAAGACAAGTCAAATTAATTGTCTTCTAAATGACATCCACTGTGTAAAATCAATTCTAAGATCAGACCTCAGGGAGCCATCTGATATAGTTATTTGTGATAAAATAAAAGTGACAGAGGAAATGTGTCTGTCCCTCATAGAGTTCAAATAAAGCCACGTTTCTGGGCTGTGGAATCCTCCCTTGTGCAGATATACGGCTTATGGTTACGGGAGTCCAAAACTTATTTGGAAAAACGAGCTCCTAAGATTGATAATAAGCCCTCTTTACAGCCAAATTACCCTGATGAATTGATTCTAGGGTTCATTAACATGCTACCTCTAAAGGACTCCGGGAAATGAGACACGAGTGAGGAGCGGATGAATGGCGAGCCCTGTTATCTTTGCTCCCCACATGGTCCTTATTTCCAGCCCGCTTTCCCGTATCTGTTTATAGATTTGGTTGTAATAAGAATTTACGATGCCGTGAATTTCCTGTTTCTAATTTCCAAGCCCCATATAAATACCATATATTTTTACATTAGACTTAAGATATATATCACATATTGCATTGTCTTTGTCACTTGTGGCAGACCAGTTAGTCAGATGAATTCATTGTGATGACTCTTGATTGCATTTTTTATATGTTGCTTTCACTGTACTTTGGCTTTTTATTTAAAAATAAACAAATAAATAATAAAAACAAAATTCTACATACTACAGAATTCTAAAACTATTCTTAAAGCATTTATTGTATTTTATCTGATTGGATACCATACTGTTTCCAATCTATAAAAAGTGTATAAATATCTATTTGAAGATTGTACATGGTGCCATCACTCGGTATTATTGTTAAAGACATGATTGTTAGTAGTAGAATGACTATTTAAAGACAAGTTATGAATTAAGAGTTTTAAAAAAATAATTATTTGGCCTAGCTAGAACTTACCAAATCAACCAGTTTTAACTTTGGAAGGGTATCATATGTCCGTCTGAAATTACATAATCCCTGCTCTGTCCTAAGCTAGTAGATGAAAGAAGAAATAGCATGAGACATTTGGAGGGGGAGAAATGGTAGCGGCCCTCCCCACCCAGGGCGGACTCTAGATGAGAACTCTACAGGCAACGAAGGTGTGTTATTCAACCGCCGTGGCCCCGACAGGGAGCCTGCAGCGAAGGGAGGAGCTGAGGGAGGGCCCCCAGCTCTGGCTGCATGTTACAAGCTGCTGGGGAGACTTCAGCGCGCCAGGCTCCTTGGCTACCGGGTGGATTCCGCCTGCTCCGGAGGGGGTGCACCTCTGTGCTGCTTAAAAGTTCCCGGGGGTTCTGATGTAAATAAAGAATGGAGGGCCTTGGCACACTCTGCGATGCCGCTCTCCCGGTGGTGCCTCAACCCAGGGGCTTCCGTCAGCTGCAGTACAAGGGACGCTGTTCCTGCGTGCTCCTGGTTGAGCTGAAGCTAGACTTAGCATATTCCTACTATTTTTCTGTTCATATTTTAGTATAAGCTGGTGTGGCCTGGGGAAAGGAGCCCCCTCTGGAAGTATGAGCCTGAAACCTAAAATGTCAATGATCTCATTTCCTACACCATCAAGTACAAACTCCCCAGAAGAAGTCTCAGTGCCCCTGACAATGTGACTAAATGCTCCCACCTTTATTTTCAGCTACCTGGATCTTGCTCATTTTCTCCACAATCAGCCGCTTATTTACTCATTTACTCAAGTAAATCCAGTAATGTTTATCTATGTTATAAGGTAATGGTTGAAGAACCTGCCATTATTGATGTTGGCAGCATGAGCCCGCTTCTTCATTATTATTTAGGATAAAAAAGGTTAACTTACTGAGAAAATAGGAGAGCCTCAGTTCCAGAGGATCCTCTGATAGGGATCCCAAAGTCGCAATTGATTTTATTTTTATGCTAATGAACTATGATAAAAGAAAAGAAGCCCAGGAAATGCCAATGTATTTAATTTATAAAGATTTTACAATATTGCCACTTAGAATGCACTTTAGTCCAAACAACTTTGAAGAATTGAAGTTCAAGTTCACTCAACTGCTGCTGTGAGGAGTCATTAATAACCGCGTACTCTCCGTGTTGCGTTGGACTGCGAGGGTAACCAGAACCCCACTTCCCGTACATCAGGCCACGCTGTGCTATTATGTGACGATGTGTGACTCCTCAGGTCAGGACACTTAGAGGGAACCCAGAAAAAAATGAGACTGAGGATTAGAATTCGATGATCTAGTCAGCTCTTCAACTAGCTGGACCTGAGCCATCCTTCATTTTGGCTGCTAGTGTTCTCTACCAAAAACCAAGTCAGGCTAAATAATTTAAAACTCTCTTGAATTTAACTGAGGATTTTGGACAATTATATGATATTGTTTTTAATTATTTAAAGAGTATGACATAGGTGTAAATCCAATCCATGAACTTTAAACTAATATTCATACAGAATCTAGCTACATAAAAGAATAGTGAGTATAATACGATGTTAACTCCATACTAAATAAGCAATTTCAAAACAGGCTTCTGCTAGATCCCATCTGGTTGTTTCAATACCCAAAGAAAACATGTTTCACTTAGTTATAACAATAGCTTTTTTCTTTTTCAGACCACTACATTATCAGGAGATGTAACATGATTCTGAGGAAGTGCAGATTGAATTAGAGCTCTAACCTAGTAAGAATAGAAGAGTATAAAAGAGTTACCGCCTGTGGCTCTCTTGGAGAATAGTATTTTTTCCAGGAACCATTATATATATAGTATTATTTTTAGTCAAGATAATCAGTATTAAGTTGGTATTTTCCTCTATGCTCTGTGCTATTCTAGATATGTTACCTGCATTGTGATTGACCATAAAGAACTCAACTGTATCTTTTCTTAAAATGCGTGTGTGTGTGTGTGTGTGTGTGTGTGTGAGAGAGAGAGAGAAAGGGGGGGGAGGGAGAAATTTAGGGGGGGCACTAATTAATTCCACATTTTATACATTTGACATTTTTGGCTATACATTTTTTATTGAGGTATATAAATCACATGAAGTAAAACACACCCAACTTAATGTCCAGTTCGTATTAACTAGTGCATAGAGTGTGTGAGCACTACCGTGACAAGATACCCACAGTTCCCCAGTATTTGTTCATGCTCCTTTCTAGTCACACTCGCTCCGCTCCCAGCACTCGATGATGACAAGGACTCTCCTTGACCAAAGCTTGGTCAGAACGGAGCTTCTTGACCAAGCCTGCACCTGGGTTTCCACGTCCACCCTGCAGAGTCCCGTTTTAGCAAGAATCCTGCTAAGTCACTTTAGCGAAAATAGTCCCACCTTTGACACCTGCTCACCCTGGCCTGCATTCCATAAAAATCCCATGGTGTGAGATTAGCAAGAAGTCCCCTCCCTTATGTCTCCTCTTAGTGATTTTCCTTCCACTGACCCACCCCCCTCATCCTGCTCCTTGGCTACCAACCCCTCGTTTTTGTTATATTTAGAGTTGAACTTGATCTCTCTCCCCAGTGTCACAACAGCCCCGAATAAAGCCTTTCTTACCGTTTTAAAAAGCGTCAGAACGACTTTTCTCTATAACCTCACACAGAGATAACCATCCTGAGCGTTTTGCTTCGAACTCTCACAGCTTTGTTTTTCCTAAAGTACTCAGGCAAACTCTTCATCAGCCGAGTGCCCTGAATTCCATGCCGCGCCCTGGTCTGCCTTTCACTCTGCTATTGATTGTAAATATATTTCAATAGCCAGTGTTCTCACCCCCTTCATTATTAATTACTATTAATTACATTTCCTCTAGCAGAGTTAATTCACTCTTTTAGGATCCCGTACTGTATTGAATATATTTATATTCTCACTTAGTTGTATTTTATCCAGTAATATAGTTACTTATACACATGGTTGATTCTAATGTTAAACTGTAAGCTCTTGGAAGAAAAAGACTGCATATTTTCCACTTTGTATCTCACCGAGCACAGCTAAACATGCGGTCGTTTTGATTTAGATTCAAAGGGCAGAATTGAAAATAATCTTTTTTTAACCTTCTGCTGAAGCCTCATCAGAAGCTTCCTCTGAGAGAGGGAAGACCACAAGGGCGTCTGCGAGCGAGGCGTCAGGAGAGGGAGGGTGTTTTCCTGCTTTCCCAGCCAGACCTCTGTAATCTAGCACAACTCTCAGGAAAATGGAACGGAGCCCTGGAGAATTTGAGTGCTGATCCGGGTCAGTTCTGTGGCTACTGATCCGATTTCAGTTGGAATTATCATGTCTTATATATAGTTGTTGTGGTTTGTTTTTTATGGAGAAGGCTTACACACACACACACAATCTAAATTCTCAAAACACTGAAAGAACCATTGATTCTTATTATCCCAAACGCTTGAAAATCCATAGATAAACTGGACATTTTTGCTGTTTGCTTGTTTTATCTTGTTTTCCCAGTGACTTCATGTTGACAAGCAAGGCTTCTGGATAGAAGCAGTGTCCAATCTTGCAATTTTTAATTTAATGTTGTGATGTTTTCATGTCTGTGGGTTTTTCATTTCCATAATATCTTCCTAATTGCTTATTTCAAGGAACTATTTCTTCAGTGTATGAACTGTGTGTCCATGCACTTATTTTCAATCTCTGAGGGAATGAGCCGTCTCGATAATTTTAAACAGTTAGCTGTGAAAAGCACACTTAAAGGTTAAATGCTACATGCAAATATCTAGTGATGTCCCTGTGTTCCCCTGGAAGGAAGTATGCCTTTCCTTGCTTGTGTGAGTTCCGAAATTATTCCTGACTCCTGCGAATGCTGAAGGATTCTTCTGGCATCTATTGCAACTGAGACCGCAGCAGGTCATCTATGGCCTGAAGGGGTCAATCCGCAAACAGTCACTCATGTCTTAACCTTGTAAAGCCCTTTGGTCTGGGTAGAAATATTTATTATGTAACAGTGCTTCATCAAAGAGGTAGGTTGTAATTATCAATTAAAGAATTGAGGCAGTTTTCCCAGATATTGTGACACTTGGAACTGAGTTATCCAAACACCTAGAATTTGAATTACTTCAGTAGTTTTTTCAACTTCTCACTTGTTAAACTTAAAAATATATATATATATTTTAAAAAGTGAGAAAAAGTATTTATTTGAGATCAAAGAACTGCTATTCAAGAAGCTCTGATTCAGGCAGAAACTGAAATCTGTTTGATTATGAGGTGAAGGCAAGGGGTATTCGTGAGAAAGGGACGGGTAATAATCACATGACCAGAGGGAAGGGATTTCTGTTTGTGCAAATAAACTAAGTTATTGTCTACCTGTACATGGTGGTGTTAATTTTAAAAAATGTTCTTAATTTCTAGTCCTCATGCTCAGCGTGTCTGCTTTCCTGTTAGCTTTAGCTTTATAAACAGCTCTTGGGTATATACTGTGTTGTTTGGTGATATCCAAAGGTGGTTTTGTCCAGTTCAAGCAGTTCCTCTGGCATGGCTGCTCTGACTTCATTTTATTTTATTTTTTTCAAGACTTTAAATAGATTTTTAGAGAGAGAGGAAGTCAGAGAGAGAGAGAGAGCACGAGAGAAAACTAATTTCCAAGTTCTGTATGCATTGTGATGAAAATACTCATAGGCAGAATTATAATGTCCTGCCTCCCACTATCCAAACCCTAATAAATTTGAGAGCGGGGCCTGTGTGTCTTACTGATATCAGAATCCCGACATTTAGGACAGTGTCCATAGTGGAAGATGCTAAATATATATTGGTTGGATAAAAGAATGAATGGGTATTGCTCTTTTAAAGTATATTAACATATAGGTCCCTCCCTTCCCTCAGAAGAACACTTAGGACTACGTTTCATCACTAGAAACAATTATGGCCCCGTCAGGTAACAGTGATGCTCTCAGGCACGTGAACTCTGCACTTGCCTTCCGTTAATGGTCCCGGATCGCTCTAACTTGGGCCTAGAAGCGTTGTTGCAGTTTTCCCCCCTTTCCCTGTTGTGCGGTGCGTCTCACAGACATTAAACCCTCACCGAGTCCCCTGATTTACTTCTGATGCTGTGGATTTCAAACCCAGAAAGTAAAACCGGGAGTGGTTTTATGGAAGTGAGGGTGTGCGCAGCCTGTCTGCTGTGGGCGAGGTGCGGGGGACGCGGTGATAGAGCGGTGTCTGTGGGGGCGGAGGGCCGTCACCGGAAAGACTTTCTTTTGAAAACAGATGCCTTGGCTCGGTCTTTTCTCTCCTCTGCCTGCTCCGCACCCTCACCTTCCCTCTTCGGGTTCCTGCCGGGATGGCTGTTGAATAGCTAATGTGCATATATATGGATTTTCGAGGCTTTGTGTCTACTTTGGTTGTGTAGAAAAATGTGCTTCATTAACTAGCCTCAGTACCAATACCAATTTCCAGTTGTCCTCAGCCAATTTAAAAGCATGGAAGGGTTACAGCAGAAGGTAGGTCTTGATTATCTAGTTCAGTGATACAACGACTATTGGGTCCTGGGTCTAGTTTCCTACCACTTATTTCATAAGTGCTCTCAGCTTCAGTGCATTCAAATAAATTTATATTCTCCCTGACAGCGCGGTGACCCCGTATGACTCTCTCTGTGTCTCTGAGAGGTTTTTCAGTCTCCACTAGCTTTTACATGACCTCCAGGGAGTCTTTTTATTGATACATGCATGTGCCAGGATTACAGATGGGATTGCTCTTTCCTGATTCTTTGGAAGTTGTAGCCAATGAATATACATAATTCCCAAATCGCAGGCCTGGCTGCCTCTTCCGGCAACACACACACTTCATGTAAGTGACACTGTCACTCAGGTTTCCCCCGCCGTCCGGAAGCCAAGTGTCCCAATGAAACCGGGAGTCCAAACGGCGTAGAGCAAAGAAGCACTCACTGTTCATTTACCTGGAAAATTGTTTAGCATTCCCAGCACCCCCAAAAATTACCCACCAAATCATCCCCAGGAACATGTAAAATTTGAAATGCCACCAACATAGTAAAGCAGGAATGTGATAGGTACACACAGCACGTTGGGCGCCCAGCAGTCAACCCTGGTAGTTGACTTCCCACTTTATCCACGATCGGGTGTTGACTAAAAGAGATCACTTTTTAATTTGCGTCTCTCTGATGACGAGTGACCTCGAGCATTTTTTCACACGTCTGTTGGCCGTCTCTGTGTCCTCTTGGAGAAGCGTCTAGTCAGGATCTTTGGCCACTTTTTAATTGGATCGTTGGTCTTCCTGGTGTTGAGTTGTATAAATTCTTTATGCATCTTGGACATTAACCCCTCATCGGGTGTATCATTGGCGAGGATGTTCTTCCCCTTTGCATTTTGTTGATGGTTTCTTTTCCTGTGCAGAAGCTTTTTCGTTTGATGTAGTCCCATTAGTATCACATTGCACCTGTCAGAATGGCTCCATCAACAAATCAACAAACAACAAGTGCTGGCGAGGGTGTGGAGAAAGGGGAACCTTGTGCACTGCTGGTGGGAATGCAGACGGGTGCAGCCAACTGTGGAAAACAGCGTGGAGGTTCCTCAAAAAACTAAAAATGGAGCTGCCTTTTGACCCAGTGATCCCACACCTGGGAATATATCCTAAGACAATTTTAAAGCATGATACAAGTTAGCATCATTCATGTATCACCAAGTCATTATTCTGATCACAAAATTAATATTTAGCTGTCTCCTTAAATAGAGAACTACAAGGCATTGTAGGTTTTTGATATTATAGAGAAATTAAAATAATAGTCATACCACTCTTTCCTTGCTGTGGAATGGCCGCCATTTGATTGTCATAGATCGCTGTATAAAAAGAAGAGTGATTTATTTGAATGCACTACCGTTGCTAGCTTTCCAAAATGTTTCCAGATATTCTCTTGCCATATGTAGATAACATATTTTGAGATACAAAGAGTGAGACAAATATATGGCTAATAGATTATGGATATGATTTCAATAGAGGAATAAAGTAGAAAACCTTGGCATTTATAACAATGGATAGATTGTTATGGTTTGACTTGGAAATTATTTAATCAATTTAAAATTCAGACAGTGTTTCCAAAGGCAGTAGAAATCTGTAGGGAATTTCGGAGAAAATCTGCAATAAATTATGCTTAGACTAGAGAGATTTAATTAGAGATTTTTATCTAAAATCTATTGGAGTTTTGCCAGTTAGTCATTAGGTTTTTATCCCTGCTTGGAAGCCATCCTAAAATCTAATGCTATGATCCCCTGTAAGGTTGACAGTCTAAAGTTAGAATATTAAAGTGAACAGTAAAGATTTGGAGCACATTTTCCAGATTTTTAAAACTGTTAATTTCTCTGAATAGTTAACAGACTGGCATCAAGAACACTATTCTTTAGCCCTCCCGGTTTTTTTTTTTACATAACCCAGCCAGACTATCACCTAGCAAAAGTGTTGTTGCGCGTTGCTAAAACAAGTCTCATCTGTGATTTGCATGAAACTCTTCATATAATCCTCATTACAGGATTAACTCCAGACAGTGAGCATTATGGCCAGGGCACACCATTATCTACTGCCCATTTAAAAAATAAAACAAGAAGATTTTTGTTTTTGTTTTTCCCCCCCAAGAATTTTATGTCTCCTTCCTTGAACCTTTACATTAAAATGCCCCAGGATGGCTCAAGAATCTTCAGTTTCAACAAATTTCCCCTGACTTTCTACATTCCCATAGAGATTTAACTTTTCTTTCCTCTGAGTTCCACCACCATCTACGTACATAATATCAATTGTATAGGAGTCGTTTGTTTACAGAGCTTTATCTGTTTATGCAATGTCAGTTGCATTGCAATTATTTATTTACATAGCAACTCTTTGTTTATGGCTTTACTAATAGACTGTGACATATGTGAGGGGAGAAATTATTTCATTAATTTATGAATATTTGAAATATAGCAAACCCAGAGTATGGCACAAAGCATGTTTGTTGGAAGACAGAATTAACCTACACAAATATAAATGTGTAAAGAATGACTGGGAAAAATAGACTTGTTTGAGGAACAAGCATATAAAATATTGCAAAGTAGTTACAAGAATAATAAATGAATGATATTATAACCAAAGAACATTACATTGTATTAGAAAATCTATGTTGAGCCTGGCTGGAGTGGCTCAGTTGGTTGAGCGTAGTCCTGTGCACCGAAGGGTTGCTGGTTTAATTCCCAGTCAGGGCACATGCCTGGGTTGTGGAGATTTTATATATATATGTATATATAGTGGTTACACTTTTCCCTGAATTCTAAATTTTCCATGTGTATATCACACCAGCCACAGAATTCTATTAACACTATCTTTGCAATGTAGTTTCATTTCCTCGTGTCAGGCCTCTTCGCTTCTATTAAATGCTTCTGAAATATTCTGATGTGACAGAAAGGAAGATGAGGAATATTAAAAACTTAGAGTAGGGGAGTGAACCCATTAGAGAATATCACATATGTGTACAGTTCTTCAGCTGCTTTGTCTACTGAGAGCTAACTTCCCCACAGTTCGATTTTAACCCAATTTCAATTGTGTTCTTCTCATTCGAGGGCTCATAGGTTCTTTCTTGAAAAAGTGGTAAAGTGATGTGGTCTGTAAATCCCCCCATAATAAAATCCTGGAGATGCCACAGAAAGGCCGGTATGATTCGGGGGAGGATTTCACACTCAAGTTCGTTTCATCTCCTGCGCGGTCATGGGTGGGTCACTGCCTGGCCTGTCACCCCTACAAGGGGGACTATAAAAGTAGTGCTGCCTAGCGCCAGCAGGGGGCGCTGTTGACCAGTTGGACCAGGAATCAACTACAAATCAACCTATGTGCTTGGTGATTACCAGCAACTGCTTCAGTTTTCAGAAAAAAGTAGCATCCAAGGAGGAGGGAAATGAGGATTCCCTGAATGGGCAGGTTTCCAAAGTCAACGCGAAGGCACGACTGTGGACTACGGCTTACCACTCACCCCTCTTCCCCCTACCATTCAAGAGCACTGTGGGTTCACAGGAAACATAAGAAATCACCTAAGAAACACAAAAAAGACTATAAACGGAAGAGGACAAACAAGGACTCTGTAACTGACGGAGCTCTCAATGGACCGTGCAGTAGTAAAAATAATTACACTGTCTGACAATTGTTTTATTCCCAATCATTATAGGGAGTTGCTCACTTTTTTCTTTTTAAAATTTTAAAAATAGTTTTTTCTAGGTGAGAGGTTCGATGTTAGAAATTACTGTCTGTTCCCATGAAGAATAATCTTAGATGCCACCTTCCAGTAGTCACTCCATCAGTTTGAAGAAGTCCCCTTCCAGTTCTAGTGTAATGGACGTTTCTGTCTGGAAGGGATGCTAGCTTTTGGCAAATGGCTTTTCTACTTCTGTGGGAGTCATCACATGGATTTCCTTTCTCAGCCGGCAAATGCGGTGAATTAAGTTAATTGTCTTTCGAGTGTTGAGCCATCTGCAAATCCCTCAGATTTCTGCACCTGATTGTGAAGCAGTACCCTTTCCGCACGTGTCGGTCATTAACTTGCTGATCTTTCCTTAAAGAGTTTTGGCCTATGCTCATGAGGACTGGTGGTCTACAAGTTTTTTCTTTTACTGTATCACATTTTGATATTAAGATCTTGCTGGCCTCCTAAGTATGAGTTGGGAAGTGTTTTATTCCTGTTATTTATTCATTTGGGTTTTTAAAACTCTGTTTATAGATTGATGGCTATTGAGCTGCCTACCCAACAGATTCCCTAAGAGTTTTTATCTATGAAAAACTGTCTAGCTGGAGGATTTTCCAGCTGTCAGTGAGCCCATCGTTCTCTAGGCTGATCGATAAGCTTTTATTCTTTGCTCCTCTGTTAAGTGCTCCATGATCAATTGCACATCTTTTGTCAACCTATATAAAAAGTATTGGTTTTGGTTTTTCGACATCTAAGGCCTGTATTGACAAATATAATCAATAGGTTGAATGGATTTCCCAGATATTTGTACATATTATCTGGTATTTTCTGTAGGATACTTTTTGGATTCTTCAGAATAATGACAAAGAAGAGGTGGACAATTACTATACTATTGCAAAATTTTGTTTTACAGCCTTTCTGTATCATAAACTTTGATGCTGTACCGCTGTGGATTAGAGTTAGGGCAGTATGTTGGAATATCCAAACTTGGTTCATTGCAACAAGATTCTTTTACTGTATCACATCGACTATCAATTGTCCCGCGGAAAACTCCCCCCGACATTGTCATTCTCCTTCCCAAAGATAAACACCAATGTGTTTGTTTGATGTGAAGCTTTCCAATTATTGGTGAGGCAATTTTTACTCTGGGTCATGTACCATCTTATGAGAAAAATAACTTTTGTACTAAGAAAATAGGATTTCCACAGAATAGCACTAAACAGAAACAAGTACAGAGAACATTTAAAAATGTGTTGAAACTGCCACAAATCTTCACTTTCACAAAGGTAGAAACCTAGTTCAATATTCAAGTTAATGATTTAAGCAAATAACAATGATTATTGACATTTAGATGGTAATCAAGAGGCAGTCCCTGTGACTAAAAGCAGAAGCAAACTTGGCCAAGTACAAACCCTATTACTGTACCTTAAATAATTCAGTTATTCATTCCCTTGCACTCCGGCTATTTCCAGATTCTAATACCCCAAAGATTGTGTACCGTGCCTTATATTTCACCAGAATAGCAGGTATGCTTAGCAAAAATCATAGAGAAACAGCAAAGCCCTTTCTTATTCATCCACGATAACTTACTTTTATAGGATTTACCTGAGATTTATTGCTCAGAAAGTCAACTCTTTGCAGTGTGCAAAAACCCCGATATTTTTGAACTGACAAATTAGCCGCCTGTATTTCCCTTAATCACAGTACACCTGGGTAAAAGTAAAAGCCTTTAAAAAAAAAAAAAAGCATGTTCTATTTTGTGGCCCATCCATCCAAGCTTTTTGCCCGTGTTGATTGCAGTCTTCAAAAGCTATTAATCAGGGTCTGTGATCCAAGTCCTGTGACTGGTCATTAGTGGGCAAATACAATCGAGCCTAAATCTGATAAAACAAACCTAAAATTCCGTTCTCTTCGACTCACCATTAATGCAAGACAAGCCTGGTGACTTGAGCCTAGTGTGGTCAATATGTAGTGAAGGTTACAGGTGCCTTTTTTGTGAATCCATCATTTAATTCTCAGCAACCGATGAGAAGGGTTTTTCATTATTTCCTCTCACCGGTGAACAAAGGGAGACACTGAGAAGTTAAGTCACTTGACCAGAGTTGTCCACTTCTTAGGTCAGTGATGCTGGTTTGAAATCACTCAATCAGTGATTGGTTAATCATTGATGTGGCTAATTACACAGCGTGGAAAAGGAATTTGGATTTCAGCACCCTAAGAGAGCAACCTGATATATTGGCGCATGTTCTGATGTTAGAAGACCAGTTCCAAGTAGGTACTTCCGTGCTAAGGATAGAATATGGAGGCAGCTGAATTTAGTAAAACATGGGTTTTCACCGAGTAACAGTCTTTCAGCGAGTGCAATATGAAAAACAGAAAATAAAAAACTTTCCTCTCTGCTTCTCTGATTATTGATGGCCAGCAGGGGAGTACTTATATTTGAATTATAGCATGTCAGCTTTATTTTCTAACTTCTAGAAGAACTGCCCATTTTAATTAAGTTTAAAGGGCCCACTAGGAGCAATAATATTGTGTGAGATATGGCCACGAGCATGTTAAGAAGCATGGCATTTAGCCACTGTGCCCATTTTTATAGCTACTCAATGAAAAAAAGTAAAAAAGTATTATGTAGTAATATATCTCTCATTGCTTATAGATTAAGCTCCTCTCTGCGTATGTCTTTAAATTATAATGAACACTAGGCTGGATATATTCCCAACAAACATTTAGATGACATGGATGACAGTATTATATCAATAATAGTAATGAGGACAATATTGCTGATTATGATCATTTTATTTGAAGCAAACATGAGGACAGTTAGAAAAAAAATCCATAATTTTATTTATCGTTTAGCCCAAGTTTTCAACTCAAATACATGATGGTAAGTTCTGTCCATGTCATTAAAATACGCTGGAATTTCGTTATGTGCAGATATTATAATTCCAGGGTTGAAGAACGTAGGTCCTCCCGACTCCAGGTGGAGAAACAAGATGTTTTCTCTTCCGTGTGTAAACACTGTAGAACATTTCAGACTGCAAATCTGGGATAACTCAGTTGTCATTTCATGATTTTCTCACTCATTCCTTTGGTTATTTGTTTATTGATTCAGTTAGGAAATGATTATCATAAAAAGCTGAAACTAGATACATTCCCCTTACCCTGAGTAAAGTCGAGTTGTCTTGGGGAAAACCTGACATGGAAAAAACACTTCATTTTAGAAAGTTAAGTCCTACCGCACATGTGGGTCCAGGTCAAAGAAGGGTGCAAAGTCAGAAAAGTCAGCCTGCCAGGGTGGCGTCAGTTGGTTGGAGTGTTGTCCCTGTGTACGGAACGGTTGCGGGTTCAATTCCCAGTCAGGGCACATACCTGATAAACTCAGCAATCACTGTGTTTTTTCTTCCTGGAGTAGATCTAATTTTCAAGTTGGGTAAGACGCTAGGGGTGCTCACAGTGGTGTTTTGTTAGGAAGTGAGTTGGCCGTTCAGAGACCTAATAATCACCCTGTTCTCTTGATTCGCTTGGGGCTTTGGGGCCCTTTGATGCTCCTGTCTTCCTGGGAGGGGTTGGCTGCTGCTGGGCAGAGATATGAGATGTGCTGCCTCAGGGACTGGAGTCAGCTCAGAGGAAGCTGAAGGAGGGAGCTTCCTTTAAAACGGATCTGTGTGGGGTCTGGGTTTCCTTGGGTGAGTCAGGCTCAACTCTTAGCGACACGCACACCAGCCTCATTTACGAAAAGAAGCTATTATAAAACAGGGGTAGTATTTAAAAACAAAACAAAACTCTTACAAATTCATGTTTTATGTATTTTAATGACATGAGCCCTCTAAGAAATGGGTCTCATCCCTGCCGCTTCCTTCTAAGGGCTTTCATTTATATGAGCAAACCACAGTCACTCCTGCGAGTCCCCTTTGAGGTCAGCAGATGTCATGTTAAACCTCACGATGCCATGGCCAGGACGGGTCCATCAGGCTCATGAGAAGTTAGATGCTAAGTGCATAGCTTGGAGCTCACTGTAGCCTTGGTTGATTTGCCTAACCATAAAATCTTGTTGCTAAAAAAATTTTAAATGATGTGGTTTTTGATGCAAGATTAGGAAAAAATCCACTGATTAAGGCAAAGGGAAGGATCTGTAGAACTCCATAGTTTTGGAGGACAGGAAAGAAAAAGAAAATGTTTGTTTAATTTTAGATACAATTCGTAATTAGGGTAAATTTCGACATAATGCACCACCGCCCTCTCTCTTGCACACACCCCCACGCCTGCACACACAGCACAAATGTTGACACCACTCCAGAAATATACCAGGTAGCAGGAGGGAAGTGTCGGTCAGGTGCTGAGCCAGCTCATAGCGAACATTACTGGACAACCTAGTGATCTCTGATGGCCGGTGGCTGCTAGGTTTTTGATGCGGGTGCAGTGAGTGAGAGGAAACTGGGTGGAGATGCTCAGAATAAAACACTGCATTTGTCGTATTGTCATGGGTTGAGTAGAAAATGAATTAACATTACCTTTGGTTTGACATTTTTCAAAGCTTAAATTTTGAAAATATTTATTATATATTTCTTCTTATCCAGAGTTTAATACAAATGAACCCGTAATGAATACATGTTAAGCTGTAATGTTTTTGCCCCTTTGTTGACTACGATTCCTAAAAGTTAAGGGGAAATGATGGTGGTCTTGTAAATTAAACCTCATAAATATGATTTTTATGGTTCAGGAATCTCAATTTTTTATTAAAAATGGAGGTTTCTTTTTATCTCAGTCATATAGTATTAATCTCAGAGAGAACATCTGTCTTAGTAACAAAAATGAGAATAAAATGTATCCTGTGGGTTTGCAAAATCCATAACATGGCAGTAAATTTATATAACAATATACAAATATTTTTTTATGGGAAAACTGGAACCATCCCAATGCCATACCCCCTTGGAGTTGTAGCTAAATGGGACTCAACTGTGGGCTAATCCATTGCTTTTGAAAATCAAAAGCTTCTCTATGAACGTAATTTCTTTTTCTTCCTTCTTTGCACCGGGCACCATAGTCTGCTCTCCCAATCATGATACTCCATCTCTTCAATTCACATTACAATAAAATTCACCTTTAAAATCTTCAGTCCTATGATCACACTGAAAGCTCAGAAAAGTATGCTACCAGTTGCAGCTCGTAATAATTTAAAATACTTGGCTGTTCCTGCAGAGTTATAAATGACCACGCGTTATCCATCCAGGAAACCAAGGGATTGTCTCAGCAGTTGGTGCATCGTGTGGAGGTTTCACTGGACCGCGGCCAAAGGCCCTTGCGTGGCGCCCATACGTCACTGTGCCATAGACTCTTCAGCATGCCAGGGACGGGGTAGTGCTCTGCTCTAAGGAGGCCCAAAGCTTTATGCATCGAGTGAATGATGGGCAGGTCCTTTCAGCTCGAGGGACAGATCTCAGGAGATAAGCCAGAACTGGTTTCCGGTCTGACTGGCCGTAATCATGGCAATTAGTCAGTGATCACTCATCGCAGTGACAGTTGTGTATTTTCTAAGCCGTTACTAGCTTGTTTTTATCAAGTGTATCCATTAAACAGTGCGAGATAGGCAGGGCCCTGAGTTTCATGGAAGGGAAGAAACAACTCTCTGAGTTGAGTACCTAAAAATAATAAACATTTCACTCTTTATGCATTTCATGTAGTGACTGATAGCTGTCTTTCACTTTTTAAAAAATAATTTTTTTCAGTTGACATACAGTGTTATATTAGTTTCAGGTGTGCACCCCAGTGACTAGACATCATATAACTTACTCAGGGATCATCCCCATAAATCTCGTACCCATCTGACACCATGCATAGTTATTAGAATATTATTGAAAGTCTCCATTAATACAGTAGTGGCAAAATCAACTTCTTCTTAGTTAACCCCCTGCACTAAAAGGCAAGGAGTCAACACTATGTTATAAATCACTATAAAGCTAGCGTCTGGAGACCACCCCAACATTTTTTATAGAGCTTCAAAACTGTAATATTCTTCTGTATGGGAAGGAGCCATAAATTGCCGACTTCAGCCTCCTACATCTTGGTGGAGGGATTGAAATTGCGCCTGGAGACTCTTGTTTAACACAGACTGTAGAGGAAAGCAGGGGTATTGTTTGCAGTTCGGGTGGAGGCCAAGGTGAGTTTGCTTATTAAGCATTTCTGTTGTGAAGTCATCTATGAAGTAATGGCAAAAGTGAAAGAATAGAGAGAGATGCTGACCTAAACAGAACTAAATGGAAGCATTTCACAGTACATGGGCAAGGATGTGTGTTGTGAGTGATGTAAGCAACATATTATTAACAGAAAAGTAAAGCATACGTCACTCATAGGTCCTTTACACATAATGTTTAATATTGTAAAGGTCCTCTCTGACAAGAGATCAACTCCAGTGTTTTGGGGTTTAGAGGTGGACATCCTCTGTACATCAAATATAATTTTATGTTGTATTTTTACTGGAAGATCAGTTAAGGACAAATTAAAAGAAATTTTGCTGACATAGCTCACATATTGTATAATTTATAAACCAGAAAATTTTTATTTGGAGCCATATCGAAAGTATTTGATGCTTAACACTTTTTTATATGCAGGTTGCTACCTCTCTAGGTTAAAGCAATAAGCTATTCCATCTCCTATTTTATAGATTTATCTCTTTCATAAACTAAACTTTAATATTAATAGATCTGGAAATAATCATTGCATATGTATCTTTTTTCTAATTTAAAAGGCTATTATGAAATGAAAATGAAAATGAGATGGCCATAACACATAGCATGCTGAAAAGAATATTTTTAAATGCAATAACTAGTAAAGAAAAAGGAATAGATGCAGATAATTCTGGCTGAAAGGCACATTAATGTAACTGTTATTAAGGGAAGATAAATGAAGAGTATTCATTTATCTAAAAAATGAAGAGTATTCATTTTTTGACTAAATATGTCTATGTCAAAAAGACACAATAGACCACCCAGTAGAAAAATACACAGCAGACTTTGACACGCCCACCACACAAAAGAGAAAATCCAAATATTAACAGAAACGTATGAAGAGCTGCTTTTTCACTGTCCCTGGAATTGCTGAGATTAAGTAGCCTGGAAACACACTAGTGCTGTGAGTTTAAAATTGTACAAGCACTTCCGAGGAACACTGGCATTATTTCATAAAGCTGATTAAATGGAATTCCTGAGGCCTAGAGATGCCGTTCCTAAGCACAAACCCAACAGGAGTTCAAACCTGTTTTGTCCACAGTGTGTGTGTAGCTTCCCCAGAGCGGCGGCTGTTCACTGCTAAACTCCAGGCACAGCCACGACGTCTCTGAACACGGAGGGAATGGACTGTTTCGTTCGTCCAGCCGCGTGCTCTACACCAGTGGACATGTCCACACTCCTGTCGCCTGCAGTAGTGTGGGCGAATCCTGCAAATGCACGTGAGCTAGAGGAGATGGGTTCCACCTGTGTACTGTTTGAAAACTGGCGAGGTCAGCCTGTCTCGTCAGGAAGTCGGGTGGGCTGCCCGTGGGGAAAGGGGGCGTAGAGGTTAGGGGGGGTCATAGGGTAGTCTTCTGGGTAAATGAGGGTAGATGATTGCAAATTTAGTATGTTGGTTCGATCAGCCCATCTAGTCACAGAGTCTCTATGTTTATTTATTTAAACAACAACAACAAAAAATATATAAGGACTTTTTTTTTTTAACCAAGAAATCTTTTAAGAGAGGTTTCGCAGAAAGAACCTACTCTCCTTACCCACCCACCCCTGAGGCCTGCTCTGGGGAAGGGGCACATAGATCTTGGCCTGACTTGCTTTTAAAAATCAGACTATTGACAGTCTGCTAATCTCATTTGCTTCCCATGGGAAGGGACATCCTTCTATCTACCTGTGAAAACATATTTTTAAAAATAGATTCACATGTTCAGAGTGTTAAGGGAGTAATCATAGGAAGCATCCTTAAAGACCTGTGCTTTTCCAATCTGTTAAAACGTATTGGGTACCTTGGCTTGCTTGGTTTCATTTTTTGGAAAACATGTCACATTTATTCTTAGCAAAGATTTATCATTTCTGAAGGTCACCCAGGTACTTAAGTCATAGGCTTAGAGCAGTTTTTAAATGTGGCTAAAGATAGACCATGACCTTTTGGGTGGTAAAATGACTTATTTTTGAGCCCTATGGTCAGCCTCGGGCTTAAGACTGAAATTGAGGCTGAAGGGGCTTCAGACTATGACGCTGATTAGTGCATATGTCCCTGTGCTAGATGAACTGAGAGACAGAAGGAAAATCTTTTATGACAACTTGTCTGTTGCCATTAGTACAATCCATGCCAAAATCAAGGAGCCGTTCTCGGATTTGTCAATGCCTGAGTCTATTAGAGCCACAAAAAAGTGCACCAAGTTATTTGAAATACAGTTTTAGGCAAGATTGAGAGGGCTGAAAGACTGAACATCACAGTTTGGGAGACATGTTGGATGGGTTTATCACAAAATATACCTGAGTTATCCCATTTCTCCTCTTTTGATATTAAATCCCCTGGTATTTATTGTTGGGATGTTTTCCACGGGACAAAAATAAAGTCCCTACTGAGTCCTTGCCCTCCAGTAGTGATACTGGTGGTAAATTACTCGTGGTAGATATCCAGGTACTGATTTAGCTGGACCTATTCAGCTGGTTAAATTTTAGAAAGTGACTTCATTCCCAGTTAGGAGGCAGTATAATAGGCATTTTATCCCGTCACTCTCATAACAGTGAAGCCCAGAACCCTTTCTTCTAAGTAATAGCTGCTCTCTTCAGGCCAGAAGAGTATTTAGAAAGACGGAGAATGGCAAATTGATGTGACAGCTTCTAAAATTCCACATTTGCGATTTCCTTTTCCACGATTTAAAGTTAGAGCCATGATGCAGATTCTCTAAGGCTGTTATCGCCCCGCAGGCTCGGGAGTCCAGGATTCTCAGATCCCGACAGGCAGAGGGGAGACTGTCAAACACGTGGCACTTTAGCCTCTTGCATTCTCTCCCGGCAGGTGAAGGCTGTGTCACCTTATAAACTGACATGCCCCTGAGATGAGGGTCAGGCTGCAGACGGACACGAGGGGAGCCCTGCTAAGTTTAATTTCCTCGGCATGCACAGGAAATGCGGGTCCGCTCGGCGCCCGTGGTTAGGTGGGTGGCTTCAGTTTGGTGCAGGTTTAGATTCTTACAGCTAGTTTACTTGAGGTGGCTTCAGGACACTGAGGAGGCAGTGGGCTCAACAGCTGAGAGGCGGGCGGAGGAGACGGGGTGTCTATCCCGGCAGGCCCTGGAGCTGAGAGGCCAGGACCCGCATCGTGGACGTGCCCACAGAAAAGCGCCCCGTTGTCTGCCCGCGCGGCCATCGGTGGGCATCTAGGTCGCTTCCATGCCCGGCTGTTAATAGGTGTGGTACTTCCTTTTACACTTTATAAACCGGGTAATTCCTGGGCTGTGCCGGTGTACACGTCCAGACCCAGCTCTGTCACAGCGAGGTGCTGGAGCTGTGCGCTTTCAGGGGAAATTAATAGGAATTGACGAGAGGGATTAACTGCTCCTTTCGCCGGCTTAGGGCCCGCGCATTGCTGACACTTGGGCATTTCCTCTTCTGCTCTTTTATGTGCAACTATATATTTAATTTACTTTAGTTATAGTTAATCCTGCATTTCCATACTAGGGCAGGAGTTTCTGAATTATTTCAGTTCTCCATGTTTCTTAACCCAGAAGTACCAACTCCTCTCTCCTATGTATTTTCTGTGCAAGAACTCTCTCTCTCGCGCACGCACACACACACACACACACACACACACACACACACCACACACGCCACACACCCAGTGGATTGATCATCTACATAAACACAGCTTTCTGTGTGATGACACATTTCAAATAGCTATTGAAAATCGTCTTGCCTTAGGTCAGACTCCCCAGAAGCAGATCTTGAACTAGGATGTGTGTTTTATTAAACAACCTCCCAGAAGAAATTGGTAATAAAATAAAATAATAAAATAAAAAAAAATAAAATAGGAGGGGAAGAAAAAAGCCAAAGAACTGCATGAGATCTGAAGTAGAATCTCAGCTTCACCCTGATCCCACAGCAAACTCTTCAGCATAAGTTACACCACGTTTTTTGCCTGCCCAAAGCAAGAGTTGGACCTTCAGGTTCGCTTAGCAGTCAGTTATGGATTAAGGGCCGTCGAGGGGGACATAAACTCCCAAAACCACTTTCTCGTCTGCACCGCAAGAGTATGCCTCTGGAGAATGGGTAGCACTGCAGGCCTAAAAGAGAAGCACCCAGACACAGGAGGGATGGCTGGTAGAAGGAACAAAGGGCTCTGAGTGGACCCAGCAGCAGTAAGGTCTGATCGATAAGTAGATACCCCAATTTCATATCATATATACATGGAGCTCATGCTTCCTAACTCAGGAAACTTTTAAGGTCTTGAGCTGATGAAAGGAAGAAATTGGGGGTTCTTACCTATTTATATCATACAAATTGCCAAACTTCGATGGTAAGATAGAGCGACATTAATATGCTCTCTATTATTTTTTATTGAATGTATTGGGGTGACATTGGTTAATTAAATTATGAGGGTTTCAGGTGTACAGTTCTCTATACATCATCCGTCTATCATATGAACATGCTCTTTAACGAGGATCCCTGTCTCTCTTAAAAGATGGAGGTGAGGTAAAGTACGGAGCGTAATGGGAAGGTCAGAGCCATAATATACGTATGAACTGCAGCTCCTGTGCCTGGAGAGCCCAGTGAGGACAGGCTGGGCACCAGGGCTGCTTCCCTGGCTTTGGAGGTGCCCAGCCCAGTGGCGGTGGAGATATCAGGGAGCAAACAGGAGGCTGATGGAAGCACATCAGTGGTCTGCTGCCTTGGTTCAGAGTTCAAAAGCAGTGGTGAGTGTTTGCATCCCCACTGAGGTCACTGAAGGCCCCTACCTACCCATCTAGGTAGTTGGATTTACAGATTCAGGTCCTGGATTTCTCATCATGTAAAGAAATCAACAGCAACTCATGTTGGCTCAGAGTACCTTTTCTTCATGCAGGATTTTAAAATAATATGGTTATTACTACATACACACACTCATACACACATTTTAATGAAGTTTAAAATTTAAAAATAGCATTGACTAATTACCCCCTTGAAATTATGATTTACACCTGCTCTAGAAAAATATTTTAAAGAAAAGCCTTTTTTATTGAAATTATGTTGAGAAGACTACTGTAGTCTATATGCGTGTCTTCCGATATGTACCAATGAAGTAAAACAAATTGCATTTTCTCCTATAAAATTGCACACCATTTAAATTAAGACTTGAAAATACCAAATGTCCAAAATACCAAATGTACGTCCCCCTCAAAATTTAACTTTAAACTCGGGGTTTTTTCTTATAATAGAAATACATGTTTCTGAAAATAGATTAAGTGGAATAAAACATTAAAATTCTGACCTCATTTGCCAATTCCCCAAGGTTCCTGAGAATCAGCTCTTTAACTAATAGTCCGAAAGAATGTAAATCATCCCCTTTTTATGTATGTAAGTCAGCAAAATGAAAAACCTGTTTTAAAGTGGAAACCTGAGACTGGGCTGACACATTTTAAGAATAAACTCCTAACAGAACCTTTCTTCCAAGGTCACTACAAATTATACCACAGGAAGTTAAAAATCATGTTTAACCTCTGGTGAAACCCAAGAGCAGATTCTTGTCACCTTCTCTGAGGCAATTTCACAGAACTGCAGTGGCCCCTGGTGTTGTTTTACCCGCCACTCTGCCCAGCCTTTGAAGGAAATTTTCCGTCCCTGTCTGATGATATCACTCTATGAAATACTCTTTAAAAATTTTTTTAAAATTGATTTTTAGAGGGAGAGGGAGGGAAGGGGAGACAGAGAGAGAAACACCAATGTGAGAGCTAAACATCGATTGGCTGCCTCCTGCGTGCCCCCTACTGGGGATCGGGCCCCCAGCCTGGGCGTGTGCCCGACCAGCCAACTGAGCCGCGCCGGCCGGGGCTGTAAGATGCTCTTAATCCTTCATAGTAGAGAAGTCTCCTTACATCAAACATGCTACATGGGAACGAACCCGTATGGATTAGGAATGTTTAAAAGCTGGCAAGATTCTAATCATTGTAACATTAGAGCTGGCAGTTGCATTTCTGTTGTTACCCATTTTTTATTTATTGAATTGGTCATAGTTGGCTCTGAGTTTTGGATTTCATCAGGACAGTTGATTCCTATCACTTATCTTTCCACACTAATGAATATGGCTTTTTGTAGATTTTTGGACACAGTTGAAGCACAGATAGTTTTCAGAATAATTTATCTCTTATTTTACTTTAAACACCTTTCTATATTCTTAAATCACGAGAAAAATAAACGTCACAAACAAGGGCTAATGGTGCGAGAAGATGTACCACTTCTAAAAGCTATGCATTAAATAGTTGCATTGCCAAATAAAAATAATGCAATGATATCTCCCAATAAAAGTAACACAATGCCTCCCATAAAGCAAACAAATAAAAAGCAGACCATTAATATGAATGATATGCTCACTGATAGAATTTTAAATTAATAGGGTTAACCATAAAGGTTGTTTGAAAATGTGTTAATGAATTAATCATATTTCCATTAAAAGAGAATAAAAGAAAAGAAACATATGAGATGGGCTATTCTGTTCACTTTTCACATTAAATAAACTACTGCTCATTTGTTCGCAGCTCAATGGGAAGGGAGAAGAAAGATAATTTTAGTAGACCTTAGGCAAACAGACGGCGTAAAGAGTTCACCCAATCTCAAAATCACCCCCCCACACACACACACCCCAGAATAAATTAAAAGACAGAATTCAGTCAGTATGAGGTAAAAGTGGCCTGTGGATCTCTGTCTTGGGGACACTTAAAATTTGTATTCCTTTCTGAAAATATGTACCTGTCCAAATCAATATTATCTCTATATTTCCTTTTTGATTTGAAATCATAATAATTAATGTGTCAAAGTTGTTAAAGAAAGTATAAATACAGTTTCTTACTTAATATTACCTTTTTAAGACCTTAGTGACTCTATTATTACTTTCTACAACTAATTAAACAAAGGATCTTCGCTGCCATAGAACCACCTCACTTTATCATAAAGCAAACAAACACGTGAACCAAAATCTTAGTCAATGAACCATGCTCTAATTTAATAACATCCTACTGGGATTTGTAAATCCTTTATTGAAATATCTTCAGTTAATCAGTACTCACCCAATGACATTGATGAGAAATATTAATGACAACAGCAATCATGCAAAATAGCCTCAATTAATTACCTATAGAATTGCAGATATCAAAGTGAGAGATTCCTAAGTGAGATCATTAAACACAAATGAAACGATTCGTTACAATTCCAGGAACTGTGGCTTCTGTATATAATGTGAAGAAATTTAAATTGAATTTTATAAACAGGTTTCACGATGGACATTGAGTACATTCGAAAGGAAAACGTCCTACTGGAAACATCATTTAATTAATATTCAAGTCCTGTTCCCTAATGCCGCATTTTCCTCCAGGGCTTCCTTCAGATGGAAAGGCAGTTGTTCAGCGAAAATGCTAACCAAGTGTTATGATAAACCCATCTGTGAGAATTCCTCGGTTGATAGTTCAAGAGCAATTAGACGAGCTCATGTGAGCGGCTCTGCGTCATTCCTTGGCTTCCACAAGCAGCCATGCTCACAGTATTTCAGCAATATCCTCGGAGGGAGCCGTTTCAGAAACAAGAGGGAATTACTCACCAAAGATGGAAGTCTGGCAGGAAAGGGCTCCAACTCACTGCTTTGGCCTTTGAGGCATAAAACTTATCCAGGACTGGACACTATAACTTCAGTAAAAAATAGGAATAGTTTTATTTTTCATGTCATTCATTGTCTCCAATTAGTTGGTTTTTTTCCTGTTTAAGTTGGAAATTATTTATTTTAAAATGCATACATAGAATAAGAAAGAAATTAATGGTCAATAAATCGCATTTCCCAAAAATCAAACTCAAATTGGGAAATGGGTTGTGAACAGTAGTGGTACACTCGGGAACAACGGGTAATGGAGGTGTAATGAAGTGGACAAAGCAGTTTTTACAAATGAAATGTGTTTTTGAGAGGATGCCCTAGAGAGAAATTTATGCTTTTTCTTTGTCTGAAATATTTCTGCTGAGATTTTAAACTATCAGTAGAGTTGCTCATCACAGACCCCCACCCCCCATTCTGGGTGTCTCTACTCTGGAATTTGCAACTCACTAGAATCAGAAGTGTCATCACCATCATTGTAAGGTGAAAATAACTTTATTTCACAGAGCACAGTAATATGTTTCACAGAAGATGAAGTACGGGGTCAGTTTTGTATTTTATCATGAAGAGAAAGACTCAAACACTCACAGCATTGAGAAGGAAGGTCAGAGCCAGAATGAATGGGTAAGACTATAGGTGCTATAATGAGCACTGTGGTGACCAGGACCATTAGGTTTGCATAATTTTATCTCCGTTTTAAAAAATGATCTGGTAATAAAGCCAGTGTGTTATATAATATCTTATAAACATCAAACTCAGTAGATAATTCACTCGAGCCCAACTATTTAGGTCAGGATCCTCTTCAGTTCTCCTGATGTCTAATAACTCAGAGCTCTTGGTCAATAACCAGTATTAAAGATAAGGGAATAGCAAATCTTGCAAGTTGTGGATCTTTCCACGGCGGGTCTTGGGTGGCTGGCTCCCTGACGTGCTCTCTATAAAATGCTGCATTTCTTTTTCATTGGAAAGTTCATTTACAATAAATTTCAGCCTCTCTCTGCAATTTTTCATGGCCACAGTAACTCCTGTGTTTATGTGTTTTGTCTCCTTGGCCTCTGCTGTACTCTCCCTGACCTCTTTTGATAGGGGATTAAGGGACCCCACGTTCTTGCTCATGGCGATCATTACCAATGGCACTGGAGTGCAACTTTCAATGAAGATAGATCACCTGTAGCAAATGCAGTGTCCATATAATCTGCAAAGCAAAAGCCCGTCCTGATGTTTCACATTGAAATGGGAGAGAACTTAGATGATTTCTCTGCAGTCCAGCCTAGGTAGAACTGCCTGACACACCGCAGTGTTTGCCGAAGGTATCATATTAGCATCGTTTCGGTTAAGATGAAATGCTTAAGGGCTGACTGCATCCAATATCCCTAATGGCGCTCATCCCTATAAAACATAATTTTATCTCTTGATGTTAATTTCATTTAATTTTATTTCCTGTAGCATATGATCAGTAAAGAAAATACTTGTATTACACATTTGGTATATAATTACTCTTGAATCAAATTGGATCTCCCAAATTTACCATAAAAACAGATCAGCCAGATCATGAACAGTTCACACAGTTATTTTCAGTATGATCTGATATTAATACTGCCATTAAATCAAAATGGAATTTTAATTTACCATATGTTTATCAGTATCACTACTTAAAACAATAGTAATGTGACCCTTTACTAGAGAGCACAGAAGATTAAAAAACATGACTTAGGGTTGTTTGGTTTTGTTTTATTAATGCATTATGTAGATCTACAGTAAAAAGCAACCACTGAAGGCCATGACCTTGCCAATCTAAAAGGTAGGAAATTAATAGCAAAACGTTGGGCTGCTACTTAGCTGAAAGGATCTGGGGATGGAGTGGGAAGAGCTTGCTGTGGAGAGTTCTACCTTAACAAAGATCTAAAGTAGAACATATCTCTAAAGAAAAAGGAAATGCCAGCAGGAAAAGTATTGATGTGTTTGCTTTCTTTGGTAGTGACCTTTGCTGTGACTAAAACCACTGACTCGAAAGGAGAATAATTGATCTTTAATATTAACTATTTTTGAATAGGTAATATTACACTATTACAACGGCTAATGGTAGGAGTTTTTTAAAGTATGTTGCTGGAGTGGCGTCATATCCTGGGAAGACACAGAGATTCAATTCTGCAGTTGTAATTTTCAAAATTTCTTTTGAAAATGACCTGGCTACCAAGTTATTGTTATAGGGCTCCTTGGAGAATCATAGTGAACGGTTAGATAACTGATGTATTTGATGACATAACAAATGTGATAGGCTAAGAAGCTTGAAATGTTGGGTGAAATAGATACAGGACTCTGATAATAGAGAAAAAATTATTGTTTTTAGATTCAATGTAAGAATTAAATAAATACAGAAATAGGGATGCGCATAAGACTCTGATACAAAGATGACTCAGGGAAGGTGACTCGGCTTCCAAGAGGTTCAGTACCCACCCGGCTCTCTTTACAATAACTAAGATAAACTACTCACCTCTTCCCTTCTCTTGTGTGCGCTCCAACCCTCCTGGGTTCCTGAAAGAGCTCAAGGCAAGAGGGAAGCCAACCTGACTTGCAATGTGGGAAGACTCTGTTCATTTTGGCATTTCTGTTAAGCTCCTGGAAACGAGCCACTTCAGGAGGCTGTGGGCCTCGAGTTCAGAGAGCGCCGGCCTAGGAGTCTGCTCTACACTCTTCCCCCTTCGACTGCTCCTTTGAGAGCCCGTGCCCCTGGCTGTCAAACCGGGAGCCTGTATGCTTGGACACAACATACAAAAGAGGAGACAGGTCCTGTAGTTTTTCCCCTTCCCACCTCATTTCTTGGCCTTTGCCCAGGTATCTCCAAAGCTTGCAAATCTTTCTGAGGCAGGAAGGGAAAATATTAAGGAGATGTTGGAATAAGTATCCTTAGACATTAGTTTGAAGGAGTTATTGATGCCTAGACGCAGCTCTCAGCAGGGACACTGGGAAACCCAGGGAACCCAGGCCTGTCCTCCGCATCCAGTGGTGCTGGAGACTGGCTTGGCCTGGGGAGTCTGCACTGTGGATGGTGGTTTATTGATCTCGGAAAGGGGGCGAACAATTCAAGATAGGGTAGCTTGTAACTTCTCTCCACTGCATAATGTCTTTGCAGTAGCTCAGTAAATCTGACCACATGCTGATTAGATCTGTGCATCAAACACTCAATTTGCCTAGGTTGACCTAATTCTAATGCAAATGACGATCACGTATTTCTCATCTAGGAAACAGGATAGCATCTTCCTGGGTGGGTTCAAACCAAACCAGACTCCCCATAAGTTTCTAAAAGTAGAAAAAAAAAAAAAGAAAAAAGAGCCACATGGCTTAAAAATAAACAATGACTACAAAACGTTTGCCTTGAATCTGGATAGTATTCAGTACAGCTCAGTCTGAGGGAACTTCAGTATTTCCCTGTTTCAGCCTTCACCTATATACCTGATGATGTGTTTGCAAACACACACGCACAACACCCCCCCCCCCGCCCCCCAGGCACACACAAGATATCATTAGCACTAGGAAACTCCATACAGAGGATGCTTTTGCTCTGTCTCAGAGCCCAGACATCCCACCTGCTGCACCAGGCCCCTTTAAAAGCAAAAAATCCTGCTCCCAGGTGTAGCTGCTGGACACAGCCCCCGGGATCCTGCCATTACCAGCTTTTAGCAGCAAGTCACTGTCAACATAATTCCACCATCTGGGAATCATGCTATTACCTTTTTTTTCCTTTTGCAATGCCCAGTCTAGCAGCCAAAATTTGTATTAAAATTTATATAGATCGTCCTGTCAGTCAGGCAATGCTATTTGCCAACCTTAGTGTTCATTTGGCGTTCCCATTAGGAGAATGGAAAAAGTGTCTCACTCCCAGCCGATATGGGACTAAATTGTTCCTATTTTGTTGGGGTCTGTCTTGCTGTAATATCCTGGCAAATAATCACCAGTGTCCAGGCCTGCTGCTCAGTGTTTGCCAGTTGTCATTTCGAATGTCCTCGCTTCTAAATCTTAGACTAATTGTGTGGTATTTCCTAAAAATAGGATATTCCTCTCTTTTTGCTTAGTTCTCATATTTCCAGTTTCAATCAGAACCACAAATTCTAACAGCCTCCTTGTTGGTCTCTCACTGATGAAGTGTCAGGGGTGGGAGAATAGGCGTCATTAAAAGTAAACACCGAGCATAAGAGCTCGGTGAAACAGCCTTCTATTTATTTTCACAAAAGTTGTTTCATCTCCGTGCATTAGTTAACGATGGGGCAGCACTGTGAAGCTCCCCTTCGAAGATCAATCGTGTACAGAACGTTTGGTGACCTAGGCGACTCCAACCTGACATCAATGGGGATGGACATGGAGCCTTGTCTCGTTGTGACATTTGGGAAACAGGGTAGATGATAATTAATGCCCCTGCAGTCATTGTCTTAAGCTAAGAATCTTTCAAATTCCAAAGAGTGTCCCTCCTTCTTTGAATATTCAGATTCTCTCTCCTATAGAGCACAGAGTTACTATTTGATACTGCAGATTGCTGTCCCAAAAGTGCGATGGAAATGTATCATCTCACCACGTAAAGACGTGAAATTTAGTGGAATGTTTAAAATTTAAGAAATAAATGTTAGGTTTATATCTAAAAACACTCACCTTTAGAAGCATAATTTATGGAAATTTATGCATCTCAAGCTTTGAAACCCACTTGTACCCCCAGGAGCTAATTAATGGAAATAAGATAAATGAGTCCAAGAAAAAAAAAGAAACTATTTTAATCTAATGCCAGGCAAAAGTCCACTCAAAGATATTAGAAAAATTTTCCACCCCAAGAAAGTATATCCAATGACTTAAGAAAAAAATTTCAAGGAGAAATAGTTGTTTCTAAAATTATGTAACAACATATTCTTGTTTTGCTTGTAAATAAAAGAAAACAGCACAGTGGATGCTTGTTTAAACTTTGCATACAAATATGCACGATGCCAACTGGATTCAATTTATCCTGTCTTCATTTGAATTAACTTGACGGATCTTTTGACACATGGTGAGCAGACTAATTGTTCCTTATTTGGGTGCACGGAATCTGTGAACACGGCAGTCACAATCCGAGCAGATGTTCAGACTTTCTGTGATTGCCCGGAGCCCGTGGGGGGAAGAAGCCAGAGAGTTATTTTGCTGATTTATTTTTGTTAGTATCTGTCGAGACGCAGGCTGCCATACAAACGCTCCCGTCACAATAAGCAGCCTCTGCTAAAGAGGCGTGAGAGCAGCTCTGAATGCTAATTACAACTTTACCTAGGACGCGAGGATGTCCAAGTCCCCTGGTCAGAATGGTAGAATCGCAGCAGCCCACGTATCTTCCCCTTGCCTTATTGTTTCAGTATATTTACGTTTTAAATGTTATTAATTTATTGTAATTACTTTCAATGCAGAAGATTATAGAGTCATAAAGCAAACATGTGTCTCCTTTCCTGCTCACTTTGTCATACCCGGGGCACTGTTCACTGCATTGTTTCTGGAACTGGAACACGACACATTTCTTTGACCCTTCCTCTGAATAAATGTGAGGTCTGCTCTGTACATCCTTTATATTTTTGTTACATAGTTTTGAGTGTTATCGATTTTAAGTAAGATTCGCTGACCGCTTCTGGATTGGTGAGCACATCCCGTGCGTGGAGGGTAGTGGGTCCCAGCTCTGCAGGGACAGAAGCTCCGAGCCCAGGACGCGTCTGAGCCCTACCCTATGCATCTCTTTCTGTGGCTGTCCTCCGCGTCACTTATTAGGTCTTGAGGTCACGAGGGTGGAGCCCTCAGGATGCGATCAGTGCCCTTGTAAGAGAAGGCACCGGAGAGCTTTCCCCCTTTGCTCGCCTCGCCCCTTTCCCCGCCCTCTCTCCACCAGGCGAGGGCCCTGTGGGCAGGCAGCAAGCTAGGAGGAGGGCCATCGCCGGAGACCCACCCGGTGGCGTCCTGTTCTCAGGCACCCTGCGCCCGGAACTGAGAACATAGATGGCAGTTGTTCACGCCACACAGTCTGTGGCCTCGTACAGAGACTTTTACTTGGATGGGATCTTTCTGGGTTTTTGTCTCCCTTCATTGTTCTGGGTAAATGAGTCTAAGCCATCCCATAATATGATCTCTTCCAGCTCCTTGCTTTGTCTCTGACCTTTCTCCATGAGATTTGACTCCCTTTCCTTGATATTTGGGCTTCAAGTGCCACTCTCGATGATGCTTGATCCTGTTATCTCAAGCTCTGCTGGGATTTTCCCTTTGGGGGCTTGGACCCGGGTTTCTGAGGCCTGGCTCACACTTTACGCTGTTTCCAAGGCATCGGGCCCGGGTGGCGAGAGCTGCACGCAGCCTGTTTCACAGGAATTTCAGAACTGGCCAGAGGGCGGGCAGGCGTGGGAAGAGGGGAAAGATGAAGAGAAGACCTTGCTCACTGCTGTCCGATGGAAGCGGGCTGAGCAGTGCTTTCAATTCGAGATTTTTTATGGTATAATCACTATCTTTCCTCCACCGAATGTACTTGCTCTCCTGCTGTTGAGATGGAAAATCTCTACACATTTTTGGGCTTCATGCTAAAGGTGTTTTCCGGGCTCCTAATCGCCGCCAGAACCCCTGCCTTAGCTCACCTCGCTCCCTGTGCTTTGCCAATCACGAAATTCGTTACTTATGATCATTGTTATCGATATTATTATCTGCTTTTTTTTTTGGTTAATGTATTCGAAACCACTTGGCTCTATCTTTAGAAAATATTTACTTGAAAATTCTGCCCCACCCTGCCCCCTGCATGGCTCTCCACAGCCCCCCTTCCCCCCTTTTCTTCCCTGGGTGGGTTGGGGGGCAAAGGTGGGAGAGTTTCCCCCACATCGAGAAAAGATTCCAATAAGACGTTTAACTATCTCACCAAAAATCTAAAATAAAAAATATGCTTACCTAGACATATCACTTTCTGACTTTGAGTTAAATAGTTAATACATTTAGGTTTTGTTTTTGCCATTAGCGTTTTCTTGTTTCACCTTTATTTCTCTCAGTCATGATGGAAAAAATCTCTATAGCTCTGCAGACATAACTAGTTAAGAATGTTCCCTCAGGTGTGAATTATGTTTCTTTCTATACAGCTAAGACATTTTAGTTACATAGAAATACAACTCAGGGTTTTAAAAATACATTTTACCTTACACAGTGGCAGCTGTGATCATTCCTACTCAGCAACTTCCTTTTCTTGGAACAGATGGCACCCCAAAGCCTGTGTTACAGAGGGATCCTTACGCAGACCCTCCCGCCACATGGACCTGAGGACCTGCCAGTCACTGTCGGTCTTAGAGGACTTTGTCTCATTTAAGTCTCAGCTTGGCCACCCCCTACAGGGTTGACCACAGAGTGTGCGTCATGTCAGGTGACAGTTTCTTTGGACCCCACAAATCATCATTTCTCTCAGTGAGCCCCCCAAAATAGCTGGCCAAGATTTTATTTACACCAGGCACCGCAGTGAGATGGTGAATTAAACCAGTAAACACACGAGCTCACTTTATGCTCTCAGTTGTCACTGGAATAAGCTCTGGGACATAGAATTTGCTTTTCAGTTTTGACAAACACAATTTCCATTGAGGAACAAAGACCCACTTCTTTCTTTATAGATATATAGAGGCCATTTAAAAATAGGAATCGGTGTATTTGTGTAACTTTATGTAAATAGTGTCAGAGGGCCCAGCTGGCGTGGCTCAGCGGTTGAGTGTCGACCTAGGATCCAGGAGGTCACTGTTCGATTCCCGGTCAGGGCACAGGCCCGGGTTGCAGGCTCGATCCCCAGTCAGGGGCGTGCAGGAGGCAGCCGATCAGTGATTCTCATCATTGATGTTTCTGTCTCTCCCTCCCCCTCTCCCTCCCCCTCTCTGAAGTCAATAAAAACATATTTAAAAAATATATATAACTAAGTATATAGTGTTAGAGGTAGAAATGCCATTATAGGGTTATTATAAAATAAGTCCTAGTTGTGGTAACATGAAGCGTTTCTGAAATTATTTTAAGTTATATCTTTCCTCCCTGTGTTTGGACTCTGACCAATCTCCTAAATACTGAGTGATGGATTTACTGGATAGAAAATAAATGAGGCTCCTGCAGGGGTTGCTATGTACTGATTACTGAACCTGCAGGATATGTTTCTGAAAGATTACATTGTAAGAAATGTTGCAATCTCTGGGTCTTTGGGCTTCAGCCGCACTGGGGAATCATTAGTTACATCATCACCACTACAGAGATACGGTACCGGCAAAGTATTCAGTTTGAGAGACCCTGAAGCCCATGGACCCATCCTGCGCAGCAGAGCATATCCCAGCGAAAGGGGCCTGGGGAAGCTGTGTCTTATGTGCTTGGGATTCCTGGTTATTTATGTAGCAGCTGCTGCCACTCCAGGTTTGTGTCCTTTGTGACTCAGTCCTGGAGCTTGTATCTTATGTGCGGCCCTTTGCTGATCTGGGCGGCTGTGATCATGCCACTTGTATAATTAAATCTTTATAGAAGTTCTGTGAGGTAGGGAGCACGTGTGTCCTTAGCCCCGACGTAGAAAGGAACGTGTGCTCTGGTGATGGCAACCGTGGGAGACTCAGGGCTCTGGAGACCGTTCCCTCAGTGTGAGGCCCTGGGCGAACCCCTTTATTTCGCAATTACCCAGCACACAGGGGACTATTTACTGTGACACTAACAAAGCTTAGCTTCTGGATCCTTCTCCCTTCAGGGGCTCCACCTGAAACCTCGCGAGAGCCCCTGGAACTATGACCACTTCATCACAACAGGTACAATTTGCCCGAGTAAGAGTCCCTCACCAGGATCAGCGCAGAGCCCGTCGCCACTCCAGCCTCTCCTGGGCACTTTCTCTCCTGTGTTGGGTGGTGTGGAAAGAGCCACAAGGAAGAGATACGATTTATTTATGGGGGTCTGTTGAGTATATTTACCTGGTGGGGTATAATTATATGACTTGCAGTTAATACTTAGGCATAATGAATGGCAGGAATCCTAGTATAGAAGTGGTTTTCTAGAATAATCCTGTCACCCGCGGTGTTACAACAACTAAGGCATGAGGACAGAGTTTGTACCATGGTGTGTGTTGTTTGGGGCCCAGAACCTGATAGGCTTATGGGGAGTGGAGGGATAAAACACACAGATTCAGTCTGTGGCAAATTCTCACACATTTATAGTGAGCATGTGAGAGTATAGCAGAGCTTTCCCTAAATTAATGACCTAAAAACTTAAAAATACTTATCAATAAAATATGTGACCCTCGAACATCTCCAAGCTATTGATAATTTAAAAAAAAACAAACTATTTTAATCTAATATTCTAGAAAAAAACTTATTCTTTCTGTAGAAAATTAAATTATAAAATTCTCATATGAAGGAGGGACTCAGAGATGGCAGCCCAAAAAATAAACACATGGCATAACAGTATTACAGAAGTACTTCGCAGAATCGATATTTTCCAGGGTTTTCTGATTATTTTAAGTATTGGATCCTTATTTAAGTGAATAATTTTCTGTAATATCTTTACTCACTTTAAATAGTGACTTCTGTGGGCTTTTTTTGTATTAGTAATTTTATACTATTTTCTTAAAGAGAGACTAAATTTCTGTACTTCTGGCCCAGGATGCACCCATGCTGCGAAGTCAGTATTATTCATGGTTTCCACATGAATAACTTATACATAGAATATGCTTTTTCCACTCCACTGAGCTTTGTTTTGTCTGGATTAAATCAATTATAAGGGAGAAAAAAAATCTGATTCTAGGCAGAAGACCATATCCATCCATAAAAGGAATAGGAAAGGACAGGTGATTCTGTTATTTATTCTTTAAATCTATTGAGTGCCAAATTTGAGGCTATTTGTTTAAATGGACAAGTAGTACAGCTCTCCCAAAGTAGATCAGTAAGTTGTCTGATGTATGAATTCCCTCTTCAATTAACAATATTATTTGATATGATTTAGAGACTGTTTCAAGTTAAAGTTCTGGAAATAATTCTAATGCTAAAATTGTGTACCTATGTTTGAGACTTTGCAAAATGTTTAATTATGAGAAGTATCTATTTGAAACTGTAAATATAACCTAATTTCATTTTGCAAATAGAGTATTACCATGTAGTGTTTTGTTCTAAACACCTGGAGAATTTAAGCGACTTATCTCTGAAGGATACTATTTCTCAAAAATGTAAAACAATTCTAACCTGGATGGTCAACACACAGAATCGAAAGCCTTTTCTGCAATTGAGAGTAATTTGAAACCTAGTTAAGAAAGAGAATGACCAACCCAGGTAGACAAGAGTTGAGTTTATTTATACGATTCATATCTCCCTTCTTGAAAGGACATTTACAAACTTAATTTCAAAAAATATAAGAACTTCTGAATGACACACGTCCACGTTTTAAAGTCAACAATACAGGCAGGCTCTTTCGTGATAAATTATCAGTTGAAAATGGTCCAGTGAAATCTGGCATCAATTAATTTAACACTTCATATAAGAAATAATAAAACATTTATTTTCAAGTCTTACATATATTACTTAAAATAGATACAGAGTTCAATTTGTAATTTTTAAATTTTACTGCTATTTCAAGCTGCCTGAAAGAAAATGCCTTAGTGGGGGGAAAAATGTTTTGACTGATTTTAATAAGTATGACTTTTAAAACAAGCACCGTCAGTAACAGTCCATCATATGTTATTTACGGATTAGCTAGGTCCAATAATGAATGCTATTATCTTGAAAGGAAATATTTGTTGGGCAGGTAGGTGCAGGTAAAATAATTTTTGGAGACTATTAAAATATGCAACTCAGAATCCAATTCAAGAAGTTGGTTGTTTAAAAAGTATAACATCAAACATATTCATAAATAATTGCTTAGCTTCCCACTTTTAATATTAAACCTGCATGATCGAAGCACACTGCAAACAAGAGGTGCGATAAGGTAGTAACAAAATTGTACATCTGATTGGTGGAGGCATCTGTGTTTTTAAAACAGCTTCTCGTACGCATTTTCCTGTCCAAAAAATATAAACGTGCTCATTTTCCATATATACAAGTAACCTGTGACATCCTGGACTCTGGAAAGAGAAAAGTTGAGGTATAGCACTGAAAAGGTATCAAAATGCACATATTTGGCCGAAATTCATCAAAGTTACTGTCAGTGGAGAGGAGTCGATCGGAGTGTGCTTCCGAAAAGTCTTCCAGGTTTCTGCACCTCTGAGAAATTTGTGGGCGGCATCGAATAACTGAACCCTTCAACGTCGATATATACAAAGGCATTTTATTATCAATCAAAGAAATGGAGTTAGAGCCGTCAGAAATTGCAACTTTATTTTTTTCATAATACATATATTTATTGCCATCATAGTTCTGCGATTGTCGTAAAATTCGAGTCAGACGGAATTTGAAGACACGTGCAAGTTTTGGAAATGGACACAGATAACAGTATAGGACTGTACATAAAATAATTACAATTTATTAAACACACTGTTTTAGCACATCCTTCATGGATGGAAATGAGCACCATATCTTTTATGAATATATATTTCTCTCTCTTTTTTTTTTCTACAGCACCAAAGAAATCCAGATAGGGAAAGGAGAAGTGAAAACTGGGAATCGAAATAAGGCTTGTTTCCATCTCAGCCACACTATCTTATTTTTTAAATGATTTTCAAAGCTTCCGTCATGTGATTCTGCCCCCCCGAGGGCATCAGTACTTCCTAACTGGTACAGACATAGGTAACGAGGTGTTTTCTATGCCATCCTTACTCAAAACTCGCATGTGGCATCAAATGGGTGGGTGGCACCAAGGTATACTTTCTGTTGATTTCATCTGTCATTCTTCCTAATCTTAGCCCAGAAAACAAACGGGACCAACTTCAAATCCAAACTTCTGATTCTGATCACCAAAGTCATTAATCATTACATCAACGATAGGGACTTGGTCAATTTTCGGTGTATTGATTTCAATCACAGTCTTTTCATAGCCTTTTCTGGACTGTAAAGTTAAGCAGAAATTGAAAAAGTTAAACAATCACATTACAGTTTTAACATGCAAGTTATTTTTTTCTGAAGCCTCTGGATAGAGGTAGGAAGACAAGGGAGAGGAGAGTGGAAGAACTAATTTGCCATCTTCGGTGTAACAGTGAGCTCTTGTTGTCACTAATCTCAGATGGGGCCTTACATTCTGAATGCTGACAACTACATTTCATATTTAGCTATAATCACTCAACCTTAATACTCTAATATATTATTACTCAGCTGGAGAGATTCTTACTGAATTGATAAATACAGTTTAATAGGAAAACTGATGTTGGTATTGGGTTATACCCCTATGTAAATAATATATCTTTATGATTATAGTCATAATTAAGATAGGTTAGTCAAATTTTTGTAAGAAAAATTTGAACATAGGAATTATAATGCAAGAGGTCAAAAGTCAGAGCATTTCTGCTGGTATATATGAATTTTGTGACTAATGACCAATAGGTTACTCCTGGAAAAACCCCAAACACTTACTTACTCCTTTCATCTGCTTCCCTTTCTCTTATCTGATCCATGTGTACCTGTTCACTTTGTTGAAGGCATGGCCCTGTTTACTTGTAACTGTGACTTCTCTTCAGTCATCAGCTAAAACAATGGGCTTTTTGGGGTACTCTGTGGGCCATTTTCTTACATGGAATTCCCTCCCACATGTGTGAAACAGATAGTTCCAGAGGGTAAAACAAGGTAAATGATAGTCTAAACTGCTGGGCGGAAGTACCAATCCACAAGCCCCTTATAAACAAAACACGGGCAAGAAGTGCCTATGGTCTAAATGGTATAACGGTGATTCCTTCATCTGTCATTTTAAAACCATGGATTAATAAAGAGGCAAAAGAAATAAGACTTTAGAATTTTTTTTTTCATTTCAAGAATAACTAACCTCAACAGTATTCAAATATTAAGAATAATTCCATAAAAATAACAACAGGACCCAAGATTACCTTCTGTTATGGCTTTAAAGTTGTGTCTATCTGTGTGTCTCAGAGTTCCTGTGTGTGTGTGTGTGAGAGAGAGACTGTCAGTGGTTTCTAATATTCTGTATTGCACCATGTCAGTGTTAAGCATGAAGCCTTCACAGTTCTCATATGAGACGCCTGACTCGGGGCCACACGGAAGGCTCCGCCGGCCTCCCCCTCGTACTCACCGCACAGCCGTCATGCAGCGCTTTGATGTACGGGCTGTTGTCGTGGGACATCTCCTCGTCGTTGGACCCCAGGAACCGAAGGGCTTTGCCGTAACTCCCCGAGGCCACGTCGTACCAGGCTGCGGACTGATGGCAGTGGTAGGTGAAATTCTGCCGAGCCGATGCCGTCAGCAGCTTCAGGAAGGTCATCTGCACCATGTTAATGGAATTGCCTTCAACGTCGAGATAGGAGAGCTGGGAATAAAAATATCAAAAGACGTATCAGTCAAGACTCTTCTCCTCTCTTAGGTCCTAAAAGAATAGCAACCCTCTTGACAGTGAACTGTGTGATTCGAGAAGCATGTGGGTAGATCCGCGGGCCCATTTTTATGTAATGGAAGAAAGTGTGGATTGAGCAAAACAGAAACAAAAGAGAGAGAACTCATGGCCATGGACAACAGTGTGGTGATTGGGGGGCAGCGGGTGGAGGTGGAAGAGGGCATTGAGGGGCTAAGTGGTGATGGAAAAAATAAAATAAACAATGGTATATTTTATAAAGGCTCAGAAAAAATGTGAGTTGAGGGTCAGAAGACCCAGAGACAGGATTTCATGCAGTAGGGATTGTGTTCCCACCTGGGTTACTGTAAGCACTACTTATCTTTGAAAACTCACTTTATTTCAATGCTTCAGTTTCTTCATCAGTAAAAATTGAAAAAAAAAATTGCTTTTGTCTCCCAAAAACCTTTCCTTGCATTTCTGTATCTTTTTAAATAGGTAAAATGGTAAGACAATGAAAACTGGGGAATCTCAGTGCAACATAGAAGTTAACTATTTTTATGTTGCTTGATTTCGCCCGCTCCTTTAAAAATTTCATGGTGTATCTACTGGAACCAAATTTTTAAACACGTCCCTGCTTTTCTCACTTGGGGCCCGTCCTCTAAGGCATTTCCCGTCTAATTTTCAGCACAGACCTGCCCGCTCTTCCATCCTTAGCTGATGTACTTACTCATCAATGTATTACCAGCAGCAGGCACAATGCCCGAGAAGATGCAAGTGAATATGTGCTGAATCAGTAACTTTTTACTTTGCATTTAGAACAGGAAAATAGTCTTAATTGCAAAGTATTAGAAACTGTCTCTTTTACCAACTTTAAAAATTGTTTTATGGGGTATTATCAAAATATCTGGGCTCAGCTGAGACATATAAACTTCTATTCTTTTAAAAAGTTAAGAAATTCACCCAGATTATATTGAAATGAAATCTTATGCGGAATGAAGAACAAAGAATAAATTAGGTTTCAAGCAGAGAGAAAATGAAATTGTTAAGAGTCAAAGATACTAAATAGATATATTCTCTATATCTGGTATTTCTTACATAATCCATTTTTATGATGTCTATCTCAGGTACTTAATCAAATGTATATTTTATTGATATTAGTAAATTTAGTATATTTCCATTTATTACGATAGAAAATTTTTAGACTTCTCTAAAGTCTATACGACAGTAGTCAAAGCGATATAGACGGCTAAAACTAAAGAACACATGAGGTCCTGCTTAGTGTAAGTTAATCACAGTCAGTGTCAAGAGATGTATCATTTGAGCTTCAGTCACAAAGTTCAAGATATACTATTTCATGTTGTGGTAATAACATACCAGTTTTCCTCTCTTAAATTCACTAAACCAGCTTCCTGGCTTTTCCTTTGGCCATGATGAAATTCTTACCTGTTGCAAAAGAGCAGGAGAATCAGACAGTAGGTAAAAATTATGAACAGTAATATTTGTGCACATTTTTAGTAAGACTGAGAGGCTCGGGAACTTTACAAATGGTCTTCTCTGGATTATACAAAATGACATAAAGTGCAACATTTGACATGGATCCTGTGAATTCCCAGTGTCTTCCTGTTGCCTTTAATTGCTCGGGGAAAAAAGAAGGGGGAATAATCTGGTAACGGCATCGCTGAGGACTTAGGGGACACTGCTGGAACTCGCAGGTAACCCCTTGCAGAGGAAACCTTCACAGTGCGGTTGGCATCAGCCCCCTGGCAGGTACCGTCAGCATTTCATAGCCAAGGCGGGCCTCCTGGAAGCATCCAGCCAGCAGCTGAGGGCCGGATGCTACGGAAAACCATTGGCGGGAAGCAAGCCTAGGCATTCATTCCCTGCTGGGAAGGAGGGTTAGAATTGTTTATAGATCCGCCTTTATAGTTTCGCTTTGCAAAGATCAGCAGTATATGACGGTCCGTAAGGCCTCACTGTAGGGAATTTGAGTCATCAGCATAAGGGGAGGCATTTTCCATTTCCCCAAAGGTCTTTAGGGGATAGAGGAGATTTATGAGGCTTTGCCACCTGCCGAGTTCAAGTTCAGGTGGGAAACAGAAGTTGCTTTGTCTCCTGCCCTGACTCTCCACCCTTTACTTCTCTCCCAAGGAGATCACATAAAGCCACTTGTTTTGACTTAAGGAGTTTCTGTGCCTCTGTAAACCCACATCATTTACTAAGAAAAATTTTTATTTATTCCAAAAACATAAATAAAGGCAACATTTCCCACCTGCACCACGTTTGGAGACTATAACTATGCCAGTGAAAAAAATCTTTCCTTATATTGCTAATTATCCTTCAGTTCTAAAAGATCAAAATCAAATATATTGACACTGCCAGGTGAAAATTCAAGAAATGGGTTTGAAGAGACAAACATTTAAAAGTATGCATGTGCAGAAAATACTCCTCTTTTATATAAAAAAAATCGTGTATTTTCAGCATGATACACAGCTGGGAGGTCTACCATGTGGCAAGTGGACTGAGAACACTATGCAGGCACTGAAGTCTGAGCATCAGCTGTGCTGTGTCATGGAAAGCCATAGATTTTAGAGAGCAAACAGGTGCAACAAGAATGCATGTGGGTAAAAAAATACAGGAGAGAAGTATTTGTCAACTCCATGCATCCTCTGGATGCCTTATTCATGTTTATGCAAATGGGAAGCTCTAATTACCCTGTAAGAAAAGCAGAGAAATGAAAATACGACAAGGTAATTTTTCTGTTTAGTTCAATATTGCAAAAACATGGCAGGGACGGTCAGCAGTCACCACCAACACAGCCTGGCACTTACTCCCTCCGATTTCTTGTCTGGATAAATGCACGTCTCCCCGCCAGATGTGAAGTTACAGTAAACCTTGAAGGAATCTCCTGAGCATCCCTGGTTGGGATCAATCCAGTATTCACCTAGCAAGAGGGAAAAATATGTCATGGGCAAGTCAACATAGGTCTAGAATCAAATGCATTATATGTCCAATTTTATGAGAGAGAGAAATACGGTAAAAGAAACATTCATCGATCTTTTCCCACAGGAATCTTCCTTTATGCTTCTAGTCACCTTGGGGTCCATGTTTAAACAGTTAAAGAATGACATTTGTTCTGTCTGCCTCAAAGCTGTGCATGTGCCCCAGACCCTCTGCAGGGACACCCTTTTTTATTCCTAGCACACCTGTTGCATTTAGGTTCAGCTTCAATGTCACCTCCTTAAATATTTACTTTTTTAAATTAGAAAATGGGATCATCCCTTAGTTTACTAAATACCCAGTGTTTTCACAGTATGTCCTAACCTGCTGTTATTAATACTTAGGGCTTTACTCCATCATTAGATAATACAGCCCAAGGGCATTGTCCCTTCTGTTTGTGCATCTCTCCATGAAAGCAGTGCCTGGTACCACTAAATAACTAATAAATAAATATAATAATTACCACACTGAAGAATTAATAAAGTCATTATTATACGGGGACCACAGGGAACTATGATCTGCAGTGAACTTTCCACTCCCAAAGTTTACGAAATGTTGTCTGGACGGCTCAGGTTGTAACTAACTAGTCATGTGCTGTTTTATAACTCAGGACACACTATGTTTGACTTTCAATGATATGTGATTCCCTTCATCAGCTAGATCAGAAGTCTGGGTCACTCTCTTTATAAATCACTGAAATATTGAACTAAACATACCTTTTTCAAATAAACATATTATACGTCTGAAGACCTTGGGTATCAGTTTGGATAGAGCCACGAATAAGCTACCTGTGTCTTCATTCTAGCAGGCTGTGCTTGCTTTAGTCGGGGGCGTTTACGATGCTCTCCCTTTGTGGTGCTGGCTGCTTCGGAATCGCATTAGACTTTTCCAACTGAACTGAGTTATTTAGGTCTGTTACAACTTTAATCAGGTGACTGACAGGGCTAAATAATATTGTCTCAAGAGTAGAAAGAGTGGCCAAGTGCTCGCACATAAAGTGGGAGGTTTAAACTCAGATGGAGAGCTGCCTGCCGCTCGCTAGTTGGGTAATGGTGTGACTTTTGTCAACTAACGTAGGGTACTTGAAACCATTGCCTTCTCAGAATGGGTATGTTAAGGTTTTTAAATAAATTATCATTATTATTATTACAAATAAATTGTTCACAGTTGCTTTGGTTATTTGTGGATCAATGAAATACATTTTTGCTCCCAGCTATTTTAATTCTTAAATATTCTATTCGTTGGATCAAATATTCAGTGACGCTATTTAATCATGTTAATTTTCCTCATATTAATGTAGAGCAAGTTAGTGTAGAGTATATAAATAATGATATAGTAATATGCACATATGTGTGCACACATAAAACTTGTTCTACAATTATTATTACAAAGCAAAGTACATCTGTGTTACCTATAATCATCTCAAAATGATCTTGTCATGATTTAATGAACCCTTATTTAACAGACATGGATTTTCCAAAGCAGATCTTGCATTACGCAGCGTAAATGACTTCTTCTGTCTACAAGATTGGAGTTAATAAATCGTTGGCTTTTGTTTTATTTGGAGACTGTATTAAACACTTAACGAGAATTAATGAGCTGACAACGCACCTCGGTAGCTGAGAGGCTTGGTACATTGGCTTTGTCATGTATTATTAACGTACCATCTGGGAAGTCAGGGTGGCTGAGCTGTAGGTCTTTGCACGTCCGGGCTGGGTTGGTCTGAGTCCCCATTGGAAACTTCATGTGCTCGATGTCCTGTTTCAGGGAATTGAGGGAACCAAATATTTCCTCCATGCCGTCCGAGTAATCAGGAATAGCATCCCCCGCGTCGGCTTGCATGCCCTCCGTGTGTCGTCTTGTTTTTTTGGGCGACAGGATGGGTAGAGGCTGAATGACTTCGCCAGGTGGACCCTGTGAGAGAGAGGACGTACATGTCGTTGTTTCCTAAGGTTCAATGTTCTGCAGATGTTAGTTATTACCGATGATGTCTAAGCATTTGTGTGGACATTCATTGGATGCCCTATTTTCTTGTTTATTAATCAGTCCTCATTTACATGCCATTAGATTTTAGTCTCTGAGGATGAAAACACCACTTAAAGGTTCTTGTGCTATCTAGTGAGTTGTCTATTGTGCTTGATAATAATTTATATTATGATACTTTAATATTTTACAAATACACATTAGCTTATTTCAAATATTTATAACTTAAATCTTCACGAATGAACAAACTTAAAATAAATACAAGCAGACTTGAATTTACATACATGTAAGAGTAGAACTGCACTAAATAATTAATCCATATCATTCTGGGTTGAATTGTGTCCCACAAAAAATCGTGTAGGAATCTGGAACTCCAGTACCTCCGAGTAAGACTTATTTGGAAGTGGGGTTGCTGTGGATATAATTAGTTAAGTAACTATGAAAGATTAGGAGTGTGGGTCCTATTCCACTATGACTCGCATCCTTATGAAAAGGGGAGATTGGGGCACAGAGACACCCATAGACAGAGACAAGGTGGAGAGACATAAGACGACAGCCGTCCACACGCCAAGGCGAGTGATCTCCACCAGACCTTCCCCAGAGCCCTGGGGAAGCACCAGTGCTGCTGACGCTCTGCTCTCGGACCTGGGCCTCTGGAACTGCTGGGTGGTGAGCTCCTGTTGTTGAAACCACCTAATTTGTGGTTGCAGCCCCAGCACTAAGACCCATATAATTCAGAAGCAAACTCAAGACAGGAGCCTAAAATTTCCCCCCGTGGATCGATCACGTAATAGTCGTGACACCAGGAAAACGTCAGCGTTCGTACGAGGTGGTCATTAATGTTGCATTTATTACCGCTGTGATATGCAGGAGGGAAAAAATGCCAACTCTCTGAGCTGTTTTCCTTGAGTGTCAGATATAAATGTATCTTTGTGGCAGGTCATCAGTTGCTTTCATGAAAATCTGACATAAAAATATATGATTTTCTCAAATGACTCTTAGAATATGGATGGATATAAGGAAGGTGTCTATATTCAAAGAGCGAAACCAGGGAGAGGACAGGCGCTGGGTGTAGACTGAGCACGTCACGAAGGTGGCTGCCGTCCCCTAGAAGCCACACTCGGACAGGACGTGCCGTCTCCTCCTCATAAATGCAGAGGCATCATCGGCGGGCTCAGGACCCTAACTGCCTGATACCACTCTTGTCCCCGTGCACTTACCGGAGGCCCCGGAGGCCCTGGAAGACCGCTGTCCCCCTTCTGGCCAGCAGGTCCCTGTCGGGGAGGAAAAGGAACAGGATAAACAGAGGGCAAGCGCTGGAGTGGGCTGCAGGGGAAAGTGAAGCTCCACAGGCCCAGGTACTTACGGTGGAGCCTTTGTTACCCTTCGGACCTTGAGGGCCCTAGAAAATGAAAAAGCAGATGACATAAAAACAAGGAGGGTTGTGTCCCTTTGGTATATCTGTAAGTTTACTTTATCAAATTCTTATTTCCTGGTACTTACTGGTAACCCTGGAGGACCAGGTGGACCTATGGGACCAGCAGGACCTGGAATTCCCTGTAGAGAGAACCATCCAAGTTAGAGAGTTCTTCTCCGTGTTTCCATTTTCACAGTGTGCAAAATTTAGAGAATGCAAGAACACGTGAGAATAGCTTACATTTTCCATTGTAAATCTAAGGAAGAACTTTGCAAGATAATCTGTTTTTTTCCTATTTTGCTTCCATGTCTCCATATATATTTATGTTCCTGCAGCCTTCAGAATAATGATTTGTATGTGCTGGAGATCAATACATGTGAGTGCAATTAACTACTGAACTGTAATTTTTGTGATTCTAACTTGTCTTAGTTTTAATTTATTTATTCTAAGGTGAAATAAATTTCTCTTTGAAATTTACTGACTCAAGGAGATTAGAATAAAGACACTCTAAATCACTCCCTTGGTCAAGTTTGAAGGACTGAGCCTGTGTGTGTGTGTGCAGGTGTCTGTGTGTGCAGGTATGTGTGTGCAGGTGTGTGTGTGTGTGCAGGTGTGTGTGTGCAGGTGTCTGTGTGCGCAGGTGTGTGTGCGTGCAGGTGTGTGTGCGCAGGTGTGTGTGCGTGCAGGTGTGTGTGCGCAGGTGTGTGTGCGTGCAGGTGTGTGTGCGCAGGTGTGTGTGCGTGCAGGTGTGTGTGCGCAGGTGTGTGTGCGTACAGGTGTGTGTGCGCAGGTGTGTGTGTGTGCAGGTGTGTGTGTGCGCAGGTGTGTGTGCGCAGGTGTGTGTGCGCAGGTGTGTGTGCGCAGGTGTGTGTGTGCAGGTGTGTGTGCGCAGGTGTGTGTGCGTGCAGGTGTGTGCGTGCAGGTGTGTGTGCGCAGGTGTGTGTGCGTGCAGGTGTATGTGCGCAGGTGTGTGTGCATGCAGGTGTGTGTGCGCAGGTGTATGTGCGCAGGTGTGTGTGCGTGCAGGTGTGTGTGTGCAGGTGTGTGTGCGTGTACTTGGGAAGGATGGGAAACGAATTTTTGTCTTAACTCACCCCATCGCCCTTTGCTCCTGGAGATCCTTGGGTCCCAGGGAGGCCTCTATCCCCCTTTTCACCTTGCTCTCCTGGAGGCCCAATCAGGCCAATCAAACCAGGGTGCCCCTGGGGAAGGCATAGAAAAGACATTTAACAATATACAAACTACAACCATATCATAAATTATAGTCATAAAATAATTGCACATTAAATTTATGGAACATACAAGTAGAACATTTAGATAAGAAACCCGAACTTTCTGAAAAGGACCCAGGATTGAGAGCCTTTGCTCGTCCCTGAGAGGATCCTTACAGCTTCCTAAAAACACCAGCTTCAGTGTTTCATTTACTTAAAGGGAATCCCTTCCCTCAACTGAAAGCCCAGTAGGGACCATCTGTGATACTGGTGAAGTAAACAACTGAAAATTCATTGTTTTAATAAGCATCTTATTTTATGCGAAATGATTTCTATCCTTCAGAGATGGTGCAGTCTTTAAAAGATATTCGGAAACTTAAAAACAATCCAAAAATATTAATGCCATTCTGAAAGAGGCTTATTTTCTTTAATTACTTAGTGCAACTCAGTATACATTTAGGGAGCTCAAATTACTGTTTGAAAGATATTCTGTTCAAATTTTTATTTCCATGTTTAAAAGCATAAAAATGGGCATTTTGTTATTCCTGATGTTTATTTTCTGAACTTATTTTAGTATAACCATATGCTGTTTCCATATGGTTCCTGCAGGGGACATTGAGGAAACATAACACTGAATTCTCATGCATTTTTCACTTTGAATTTTAGCTATAATTCCTGAATTGATTCTCTTATCTAAATTATTTGTACAAGTAATAATAAGGTAATGTAACTTTGTATATTTTTTCGTCTCTAAATGTATCCTGGAGAGCTAAGGACTGACAGCTCTTTCCTTGGTTAGAACAATGAAGATATTCTTTGAAATTTCCTTTTGAGTGATTTTAATCTACAAAATTATTGCCTCTGCTATTAAGATCTCAAAATTGTAATGACACAAACTTTTATTCTCACCTTCTCACCCTTGGAGCCGGGGTCACCCTTGAGACCAGGTAATCCAGGAGGTCCCTAAATAATGAGAAATAATAAACATGTATAGAGTCGGTATGAATCAGAGAATCATCTTAGTACCCACAGAGCAAGTTTGGTTTTGGTAACTTTGATCACTTAATTTTGATAAAGTTTAAAAAATAACAGTGACCAGTATTTATTTTTCAGAACTCTAAACTCTATGGTTTAATATTTAACCACAATAATAATAATAATTTTGATTAAATAAATATGGAGTCAGAAATGTGAGAATACACTTTTAATTACACTAATTTTAGAAGAAGGAGCTTCCAAATAATAGATCTATTCAATCAAACATTCTGGTGCTACACTCAAATTCAAAGATTACAATATTTCCAGTAAAATTTTTTTAAAAACCTCAATACACTGTTAATACACTTCTCCTAAGTAAACTTCGAAGATGGTATTTTTAGCTATAATTCCTGAATCGATTCTCTGATCTAAATGATTTGTACCAGTGATAATAAGGTAATGTAACTTTTTTCATATAATCATCTCTATATTTTAATAATTTAACCTTTTTTTATAGTTCAGGGGTATGGTGTTCAACCATTCAGGCTAAATTACGTATCTCTGAAAACTGTGGCATGACTTTAAGTGACCAACTCTGTCCTTACCCTCCCCATGGAAATATTTATACTGAGGACTTTCTAACAAACATCTTAATGTAAAAATCTGTGTACTCCACAAATGACGGCAGTGCAAAATAAGGCCCTTTGCCCTTTGACTGTCATAAAAAAATGACAACAGCCAACGCAATAGCCATCAGTGTGAGTGAATCAAAATTATACCTTTTCTTTTCTGCAAGATCAGCAAAAAATATTATATTTTTGGTATGCTGCAGAGTTTTAGTAATTAGTTTGTGTGCCATGTGATGAAAGAGGTTGAGGGTCGCTGCTCCAGTTTATTGACACCCTGTCATCGCTGATCTCAAGTGCAGTCCTCAGACCGGCGGCATTAGCATTGTCTGTGAATTCATTAGGAAAGCGAATTGCTAGGCCGCCTCCAGGCCCTGAAATTCTGGCGTTAGAGACCAGTGAGCTGGTTCTTAGGGTTGATGTTCATTAAGGTCTGAGCAACATGGCTCCGGGGCATTAGGTCCCCAATCCAGTTACATCAACATGCAAATCACAGCAGCATAAAGGAGCTCATTTACGAGAAAATAAAAACATTACCTCTTTAGCCGCACTCGGTTCATCATTTTAAAATTAGGTGAATGTGTTTTTCATCCACTTGCTCTGATCTCATCAGACATGCCCAGGGAATCATTAGTTTGGAAAATAATGTTGCCCAATAGCACATTTTCAAAGAAATAGTATACTGCCCGGCCGGGCCTGGCTCAGCGGTTGAGCGTCGGCCTAGGATCCAGGCTCCCGGTTCGATTCCCGGTCAGGGCACAAGCCCGGGCTGCGGGCTCGATCCCCAGTGGGGGGCGTGCGGGAGGCAGCTGATCCATGACTCTCATCATTGATGTTTCTATCTCTCTCTCTCCCTTTCCTTTCCTCTCTCTGAAATCAATAAAGATGTATATTTAAAAAAAATAAAAAATAAAAAATAGTATAAACAAGTAATGGAAACAGATAATTTCTGGAGCTCACGTCACCACCAGGACAGATGCCAAAGACTTTGTATGTTAGAACGCAGTGGCAAAAAGAAAGCGTGAAAAAGGAGCTCTAATCACATAGCTGCATGAAAGAACCAAACATGTGGACCAGTCGCAGAAAACATTTAAGGATATCGCTAAAACTGGCATATGTCTGTTAAAAGTAAATTCATTCTTTAGATTGATAATGCAAAGCTGTTTGAAGAGGCTCGGTGTTTTCTTTCTTTGCTTCTCATTTCACTTTCAAACCCTTCCAGGAATGCCATGCACTTTATAGAAATGCTGCTGTAGGTGGGAAAACGTTAGGGAGGCCGCTTGCCGGCATCAGTATTCTGACTGCTTCCTTCAGCCTCGTGTCCATCACTCATGACTTGGGTAATCTTGGATCTGTTACTTATTACCTCTGAGCTTTATTTATAAAGGTATTCTAATAATAATAACCAGGTCTAAGGATTGTGATAATGAAGGAAACACAAGTCCTACAAAAGCCCCGCATAGGCTGTGAAGTATAATGTAAATACTAATTATTATTCGTTTTTGCTCTGCTACAGACGGTTGTCAATCAGCTTCCTCATCACATTCTAACAGCACAAGCTTTCAAAAATGGCAAAAAAGAAATCCTAGGAATTCTAATAGCTCAGGCTTAATGAGAAATACGCTAGACTTTTTTTTTCTATTTCTAATGCAATTTAAATCGTTTCTGTAAACATTATTCATGAAGGAGTTACAGGAAATTATTATTAATCCCTCTGAGCTGATAATATCTTATGAAATTACAGACGATATCTAAGGAGGAATTTGCCAGGCAGAATCAGTCTTTTATCGTTTTCATCAGTTGCAAATAGAAATCGGGGAAGATCTGGTATGAATAGTAGTTATAATACCCCTCTGAACCTGGAGCATATCAAAATATTAACTCTGCATATAAAAGTGTTATTCCAAGTGTACGCAGTTTCTGTTTCCCCTTTAGGATATTGTAAATTGGAAAACCCCAGGGAAATACATAATTCATAAGTAATAAAGTGAGAAGGAAGACGCGGCTGGTACATTCTTAAGCGTGGAGAGTACACAACCGTTTGCACGCTCCCCTGCAGCACGGCGCTTTCCAGAATATTTGCTTTGATATACATCTCAAAACTCTGGCGCTTTAACAGGTTCAGAAACTGCAGGTCCTGGGCTTTATTTGGAATGCAGTATTGCGAAATAATATTTAATTCGGTAAAAAGCAAACGTCATGTTGTTTGAACATGCTTAATCACCGTGGAGTGCTACCCATCTCCACCTGTCCGCAGCGTTCCAGTGAGGCCTGAACAGACTCAAACTGCCGCTTAGTCACCCACGCCACCATTCATTCAGGCACTGATGGTTTGAAATGTAATGCTATCAGATCTTCTATTAATCGATGTGTGAAAAGAGGGAATATGGGATAATATGAAAGTGAATTTGTCCAAAGATAAACACTGAGCAGTTTTTCAGCCACACTGGAACAAATAAAATGAAAGAATATACAAGAAAGAAGACATGAAAAGCTTGGACCTAAAACAGAGATGCTAATCCTGCCTTCAAAAACTAAAATAATCAGCCCAGCTGGTGCGGCTTGGTGGTTGAGCATAGACCTGTGAACCAAGATGTCACTGGTTTGATTCCTAGTCAGGACACATGCCCGGTTGTGGGCTCGATCCCTGGGGGCGTGCAGGAGGCAGCCAATCGATGTTTCTCTCTTCCTCTCCCTCTCTCTTCCCCTCTCTCTAAGATCAATAAAAACATAGTCAAACAAACAAACAAACATACAAACAAAAACTCTAAAATAATTCATTTAAACTTCATAACATCCATAATAGATGAGGCACCTAAAGCTTAAAAGACAATAACTTTCCTAAAGTCACCCAGCAAGTCAGTGGTAGTGCTGGTTTGTGAAACCAGGGAGCTTGGCTCTAGAGTCAGTGACCTTCACCAGTGACCACAATACACTCCTTTTTGCTCCGATCAAAAACTGCCTCCAACCCAGCTGGTGTGGCTCAGCGGTTGAGCATCGGCCTAGGATCCAGGAGATCGAGGTTTGATTCCTGGTCAGGGCACATGCCCGCTCGATCCCCAGTAGGGGGCGTGCAGGAGGCAGCCGATCAATGACTCTCTTATCATGGATGTTTATATCTCTGTCTCCTTCTCCCTTCCTCTCTGAAATCAATAAAAACATATTTTTTAAAAAGTTACCTATCACAGTCAAGCGCTATGAAAAGCTACAATATGTCCTTAAAACAAGCAGCTGCGGAAGGACTGGCACCACGCTCTCAATTCTGATTCTTTTCACATCACTCTCTGCCTGAAAGGGTCTGAGCTGTTAGGCCCTGGCCTTGCCCCCTAAACTCACATTTACTTAAGAGTCAGAAATATAAACTAATGTGAGTCGGATGCAGGTGGTGTGTCTGATGGTTTTGTTTTTAATACGAGCCGGAGGAAATCTCCAGCATGATGTTTTTTATTTCATCTGGAAAAAGGTCAGAATACTTATTGGAAAATCTGAAATAACAAGAAACAAATCTCTGGCAAATTTTAGGGTGACATTAAGGTGGAACGCTTTCTTTTCCAGGCGCAGACTCTGCAGTCAGGAGCTCACTGTATTTAGGTAGAATATTCCCTGCATAGTGCAGACCTGGAGTTTTTGCTGGACCAGTGGGGTCATGTGCAGATTTGATAATCTCCTGCTGGAAGCCACTCAAAACTTGATAACTTTTACTCAGTTACTAAAATAACTGATCTTTAACTTTTCAGAGAAAGTTACAAAATCAACTGCAACACTTATGAAATATCTGGTATGTTAGAGGAAAGTTTTGTGACATTTTTACTAAAAGGAATGACCTGAATTCCTCCCGAATAATTAAGACTGTGAGACCCAGTTTTGATGGCTTCTGAGTATGTATGTCTCTGAGATTATTAACATGTTCATGATCAGCAGCATGTTTGTAAAATTTAAGTTACTCTATGGAAGAACTTGGCCATTTAAACCAATTAGCATCATTCGATCCCTTTACACATAACTCTCTCTGGAAAATGAAGTTTAAATGTCTCCACCATAATAGAACCTGTCCTGTAGCGAGCAGTGATTTTCAAGGCGAGACCTGCATTCCTGCTTTCTGCCCAGATTTGTAGTGAGGATAGCTTGGCGCCTGGAATGCGCTCCATCCAGCCACACTGTGCTCCTGGAATTAACGCCACCTATGGACGCTGAGCGGCCCACCAAGCGCTTTATTGCATTTGCCAAGCCTGTCGTTTGCATACAGAGCCTGCGGTAGTAACCGAGCCTCAGAGCTGTGACAATCTTACCTTTCTTCTCCAGTGCGGGTGACTGTTTTATCTCTCAGCCTGCCTGAGTCACCAAGAGAACAGTTTATCTGGTGGAGGAATCCCTGTTGGACCGGGCCAACGCTAGTCTTTTAAATGAAGTGCCAGGAAAGTCAGGGCAATCGCACGCATTTGGGGGAACTGTCTGTATTTGGAAAAGAACTGGCCGGGCCATTAATGGCATTTTATTCAGAGTGGAAATTTTTTTTTTTTTTTCATCCAAGGAACAGAACAAAGGAAAGATCTGCTGATCAAGGGGCATATTTTCCAAATAACCTATCCGTTAAAGTGATTTTCCTCTTTTTTGGTCTAATATACTTCCTTGAGTATTGTACAAAATACAGACCAGTTTACGAGCTGCAATTGCAGTTATTCTGGCTTATAAACAACTTTGTTTCTGGAAGTTTCCCTTTCTAAGCAGGAAGGACGCTACTCACCAGAGGACCAGGTGGCCCGTCTTGGCCTGCAGCTCCGGGGAGACCTTGTTCTCCCTATAAAAATAATTGATTCAATTTTTTAATCAACAAAACAGACATTTATTTTATTTTCATTTTGGAAATACACAAAAAAAGAAAGCAACCATCGCCTGTGGAGTTCCTCAGATGGAGCACTCCTGCAAATATCGTAAGCAATCTCGAGTCTCCTCCCTTTGTGTGCATTTGTCTATCCTAGGCACACATGCACACAGCTGCATGGACTAGGTATAAAAATACTACATCTTCGAGATCTTAGGGCTTATTCTTCTACTCTGCCTTGTGAATTAGACTTTCACCATGAACTGATTAAATAAATGACACACTGAAACATTTCAGATTTTCATTATTACATAATATTTCCTGAATTCCCATTAAACATCACACACTAATTTATGAAATAGTGCTGACATGAACATTTTCATTTAGAAAGAACTAAAACATCATAGATGCTCACCACAGGGCCGGGGATGCCCCGAAGACCCTCTGGACCCGGCTTCCCAGCAGGTCCCTGAGGACCAACTGGGCCAGTTTTCCCAGCAGGCCCTTCAGCACCTGCTTCTCCCTGTAAGAAAACACAATAGGCGCGCACGTGACTAACGCGGAAAGGCACCTGTCGCTTCGTTGGCAGTGCTCATCTGGACGCTGCGCCGCGTATGCACGCGCTGCGTGTACAATACCTGTCAAACCGCCTCACCTTGGCACCTTTTTCACCCTGCCGTCCCTCCGCGCCTGCAGCTCCCGGGGGTCCCTGGAAACATAAAATACTCAGGTTTCCTTCCCGCATTTACATAGTCACCTGTGACATACAAAACTTGACATTTCTAAATCTTGTCGCCAACTGATGTAGGAAAGAATCATTGATATTGCATAACATAATATTTAAAGTATCAAAGAGAAAGCTTTGAGCTAGAAATAAGATAGTATCATCCCCACGATATTTAAATTTTGTTCCTAATAATTACACCACATCCTTGATGTCTTCACTTAGGATATTTCCTAGAAACCTTTCAACTCAACACAACAGGGCTCTGGCTTTGACAATCCACCACAGTAAGAGCTACGCATCAGGATCCATAATACACCTATTCTAAGACCTGTAAAATTGGCAATTTTATTATAAAATAGTTACTGCATTTCCACTAGTTAATTGAATTTTTTTTATCACTTAACAGGCATTAAATTCAATGCGATGCTGGAATTTTCTGCACCGGTTCAGAGACAAGTCGGGAAAGTTTAAAAGAGAAATTTAATGGTCTCAAGAAAACGGCATTCATCTTCCCCCAGATGCTCGTTTCCATTTGTTTACTTCAATGTTGGCAATGAATTGTGCTCAGGATCACAGACTGAGGTGGAGGTGGGGGGCTGGGAGAGCGGCGGGGATGGTGCTGATGGGTGAGGGTGAGGGGAGGCCGGGGATGGCTCTCTCTCTCTCTCTCTCTCATGCGATAGTAACGTTCCAGCCGCGAGCACAGGCTGCTCTTTCATCTGGGCTTTTAAATCGACGTATAAAATGAAACGTCATCAAATTCAGAGACCCATGAACTCGTTTATCTCTGAGGTTCAATGAATATGCAGGGTTGGGTATGTCCTTAGTTACACAGCTGTGAGTACGCGAAACGCAGCTTCCTCATGTGCTAGAAATGTGCTGTCGTGGGGAGTACAAAAAATAAAATAATAAAATGAAACCCTAAGGAGTTTGGTAAATTTAGTTATGAGGACAGACCTCAAAATTAACAAATCCAATGCATCGTGAAAATATACAGAGGTGCAGTAAGTTGTACAAAATAGGTACATAGATCTAGTTTGGTAGCAGGAAAGTTTTCCCAGGACCCTACTCTCTGATCTGAATCTTGGCCTGGGTCAGATTTGCCCTCACTCATGCCTTACCTCTAACTATTCCCATCCATGCAGAAATATATGTGTACACATGCACACGCTACATGGTATACATGGGTATGTAAAGGGGAATAAAGCTTCCTCTACTTCTGTTCATTAATAGTGTCAGTTACTGTTTTAATTTTTTATTGTGAACTTCCCTTTGGCAATATAAGCTGGACTCTTTAAAATTTCATTTAATATGTGCTTTTTCAGGTAATCATGTTTAAATTATTTTAGTCAGCTCTAGAATTCCCCCCCCCCAATAAAATGCATTAACTTGGTTTTCAGACAGCCGCAATGACCTGAGTATTAGCATTCCACGGCTGATTGACGGCGTCTGCAGAATCTGCTAGTGCCTGCAGGAAGCACACCTTTCTCCTCGAGTGTGACCGGTGCTTGACGGGTGTCCATGTGCTACAGATGACCACGGGATTCCCCTACTTGTTCAATCACTGCTACGATGCTGAGTCTCCGTATCCCCGCCTCTCCCCACATTCCGATCAATATTCTATTAGGAAGGCTTGTTTGTAAGATTCACTCGTGGACAAAAGTGAGAATGCTTGTGAACACATTTCTTGTCCTTGCTACCTCGACACTGAGGTGTTACAGCAAAATCGTTCTTGGTCTACCTTTCGGGGTCCGCAGTGTGAAGAGACTAAGGGAAGGAGAAATGTTGATTTCCACAAAATAGGAACGAAGCTTATTTATGATTTCGTGTTCTAGTGGGCTGAAGGAAAACGGCCTTTCTATTCAAATCCCGTGTGTAGATACAGGTACGTTGGGCATGGACGGGGGGAAGCAGACGAGAGGAGGTCCTGGGGGACACTGCGTATGGACAGGTTATGAGAACAGTACAATGGGAAGATAAAGACCGTGAGGCCCATCTCCCAGTGTCTGCGGGAGCCAGTATTTTGAACACGTTCTGTGTATTCATATTTTGCTATATAGTCTTTTGTTAAGATCCTGCCATTGCTTCCAAATCAGAGAAGTTGGCCCGTGTCAAGCAATCTAACATTTTATGCTGATGGCTCCTGGGCGCATTCCATCCATCCTGCATCCAGGTTTCACAGTGTTTGTAAGTAGCCTGAACTGAGACATTTCATGTCGCTGGGATGCACCAGGAGCTGAAGCTCAGGGTCCCATCGGGGTCTCTTACAGCGGCCTACAGCATCTGCACCAGGCAGGCCCGGGCACAGAGACGGGGGAGCTGCTTCTCACTGTGACCGATTCAACCTGTCGGCTCAAGTGTGATCCATTCTAATAAGTATTCTGACAAATTTAAGACATCACCCCATTCTCTAGGACTTAGATTTTTCAGCATCAATCTAATGCGCCACCTACCGCTTACATATAGTATATGGATTGATACACATAGTTGGGTAATGTGTGGGTATTTCAAATGAAGAATTTTAAAAACTTACTCTTTTCCCAGGAGGACCTGGTGGGCCCGCCTCGCCAGAGGGGCCGGGAGGACCCTGTAAAATGGGAAAAATACATTTAAGCCATTGGGGATTGTTTTTCAGGCCACAGCAGTTTTCAAAATCAAGACTGAAACCACCCGTCTTTCTTCATTTCCCCACATCTCTCTCTCCTGGAAAAGCTCAGCCCTATTTCAGACACCTAACCTTCCTTTACATATCTGTGGTTAGAGCTGGCAAATTCATACTGCAAACTTCCTCATCACTGGGAGAAAGTCATAAAAAAATCTGTGTTCTGTTAAAAAGCACTGATTTTTATCTGACTGGAACCCGGCAGACATACTAACTATAGAATCATTCGGTTAATAACCTTCCTGTGCTACACTAGCACGTTCACGTCGAGGAGCAGGCACATGCTGGGCTATGACCCACAGTCCTATCTGCACCGAATGAGCCTGTATCTCTGACGGCAAATGTCCAGTGGGGATGGCTCTAGACACACAGCTAAGTTAGGGAGCAGTTTGGCTTTGGCTCCTACTCAAGTTAGGGCCCCCCCAAACAACCACAGTGGCCAGAGCCCACTACTGTGTCATCGCCAAACTGAACAGTATGTATATATATGTGCGTCATTTAGGCTGGCAGCTGGAGCCGTCCGCGCTCGCGGCAGGCTGAGGATCTGGCTTTCTTCATTCTACTCTTATTTGTGATTTTAAAATAATTTCTTATTAACACAAATGGACAGACAGCTGAATTTGATACAATCAGACAAAAGCATTAGTATCATGTGACTACATTTTTTTTTTTATTATGAAGGCTTTGCTTACAGTTCTTAAATCGCATTGAGTTAGAAACACGCCGTGTAAGTCTGACCTTTAACTGGAATTCAAATCTCACAGCTAATTCTTTCAGGAAAGTGATTCTTTCTGATTCTCTTAAATGCCTGGAGACTAGGTAAAGATAGAATGAAAGAGTGCGTGCTCCGTACCGGCTGACCGGGGTCTCCGTCTTCACCCTTGTCGCCGCCAACGCCATCTTGACCCTGTAACGGGACAGAAGATGAACCCGGTATTTCTCGCGACTGATTCACTTGCATCAGAGAAAAGGATACAATGCACTGTCTTAGTCCTTGAGATCAACCACTACCCGGGGGACAGTGAAAGTATTAGATTCTCTGTCATTCTTTAAGGGCTGTGGCATCTCTCTCTTCCCACACAGACCTGTGAAGTCGCCACCGCGTCACATTTAAACGGGCCTCTTAACACACGGAGCAGGGGATGTCAGACGGGAGCGGGCGCGGTGCGGCCGCGATGGGATCCGCGCTGTGGCGGAGGCTTAGGTGACAGACGGGCTGCCCGCCGCCCTGGCTCGGCGGCCGGGGTCTTCCCGGCACCAAGAGCCGAAGGTCCGGCCGCCAGTCGGGGCGCAGGCCCGGGCGGTGACTCCACGCCCACCGGGGCCGTGCGGGGGCAGCCCAGCCATGTTGACGTTTCTTTCTCATCGATGGTTCTCTCTCTCTCCCTCTCTAAAATCAATTAAAAAATATTTTTTAGAAAAGCAAAGGCCCTATACTTTTGCCGCTACTGAGGTAGTTTATACAACACAACAGTCTGGAAAAGGACCCCGGAGGAGCAGGTCTATAGCCTCCAGCTGCGTGCACCATGGCTGCCGTGACTGCGTTCACATTCTACTTATCTCCCTATTTGTGGGGCTCCGCTTAAGGGAATAAAATTTTTACTTCATTATCAGCGATAGAGACACTGGGAACATCCCCACCCCAATAATCCCTGTATTTTTCCATGGTACTCACCGCAGGGCCAGGTTCCCCGGGAGGACCGGGGTCTCCAGGAAAACCAACGGGACCCTAGAATGATGTTTGGAAAGGAAAGGAAATAAATGAAAAGTATTGTTTAGAAAGTCATGACAGCCCGGCGTTTAAGAGGCAAGAATCATGGTGTAACCACATGAGCGAGAACACGCCCCTTCCTCTGTTAGAAAGTTTACAGAGGAAGTCACCTGAGGCTGCTTATGACTCTATGGAATGACAAGAACCCAGTTTCCCCAGCCTTGGGTCAGAGCCTCATGACTTCTCATCTGTCTACAGAAAGCTCCAAAGTGGCAGTGACTTTGATGCCACTTTAAAGAGGACCGAGCCCACTCACCGGGTTGCCCTTGGGGCCATCGTCGCCGGGCGGTCCCTTGGCGCCGGGAGGCCCGGCGGCGCCGGGGGGACCCGCTTCTCCCTTCTCCCCTCTTTCCCCTTTGGGTCCCTGCGCAACAGGAGAGAGAGCATGGTTATGTTGCCAGCTGCAAGTCAGTTTCTTTTTCCTTTTTGCCCAGTTTCCAGCGGTTTGCATTTGTAGGCCACACGTTGCTCGAATTTTAGTTACTCGAGGAGGCTGGAGCTCTTCTAGCCTCGCCCCTTATGCACGGAAAGAACATGGACTGTGGGCCGCACGGCTCGGCATGTAAATCCTTCCTTTCCTGCTCCGGCTGGGTTCCTGGGTGTTCCGTTTCCTATGGTTCCTGCAGGAAACTGGACCACCTTTTATTACCACATGAGAAGGAATCCCAAAGGGGCATGTACTAGTGACCACCCAAGTGGCAGTAGCCAGTTTTTAGCTTTTGTAGAAGGAGCTGAAGAAGACGATCTAGGCCAGTCTCTCAAGGAGCTGCAGCCCTTCGGACCGGGGTGCTGTCTCCAAGGTTCTGGCTCTTCTTGCCTGAGCAGCCGATGCAGCCTTTGTATATCCGTGCAAATCAGTTTCTTCACCTGGGCATATTGCTCTAGATGACTCTTTCCTGCAGGGGCTGTCCTATGAATTGCAAGGGATATAACAGCACCCCCGGTCTCTACTAATTTAACTAGGTGCCAGCAGCTACCAGGCCTTCAACTGCGGCAACCAAAACTGTATCCAGGCATTTTCAAATGTTTCCCCCAGGCTCAAATTCACTCCCATTTAAACTAACCTAAATTAGAACAATACAGTCCTAACACAAATATCTCTTCTGATATAGCAATGTTGGTTTGTTTCTTTTGTGGACTACTCACCCAAAAATGTATACAAACAGCTCGAGTTTGACTGCTCTAACTCACGCAAATGTGATTTTTGCAATTTCTACGTTAATCAAAATATGAAAAATTATTTAATGAAAACGCCCTGCACTGGTGATTGTTCTTAATGGAAAGGACAGGCAACTGACTGAATTACAGCCAGGAAGTGAGTGCATGGTACAGATGCCCCAAGGGGCATTCCTGACACCCACGTGCATGAAAAGCCAGAGCTTACCCCTGTGCCGGCTTCCCCAGGGGGCCCCGGGTTTCCTGCTTCCCCAGGCTCGCCCTGTAAAGAAGAAATCGAATGAGCATCAGGACACAGAAATGATGTTTTACCCTTGTAATGCTGCCTTCAATGCTGACCATGACCTTTTAGACTAGCCCCGAAATCATTATGTTCTACTGAAAAACTTTAATAAGGCAAAGGAACTTCTCCTACCACTGACTTTCCTTTCTCAGGGGAGGAGACAGAACAGGAGAGGCCGATGCTACACTCTCATCCGTCAGGCACCAGCCAGAGCATCCACCCGGTTACCACCAGCCACGCTGAGCAGACAGCTGCCGGTCTCCTAACCCCGTGTGTGTTTGTGCTACATCAATATTCACACAATTAAGTTTATGGGTTCAGCAAGTTCAGGTGTTTTTGTACCAAAATGTGAATTCAGTTTATCTTTACTCTAACAAAGAAGCAAATCATTTGGTAGTATTTTTATACTCTTGTAAAATATATTTAATAGAGGCCTAAAGAACATAGAAACAGAATATATTTACAAGACACATAAAGGTGCATAGATACTAATTAAAACCGCTCCTTTTGAGAGTGTACCTGTCATAAATCTGGATGGTTATTTCCTACCTTAGCAGACTTCTAATAAACCTCGTGGACTGGTAGGTTTTAGTTATGAAAGTCTGTTACTAACTCTTTGGACTTAGAAATGCAGGTAAATAATGTCCTTTTCAATTAACCATCCAGGTGAAGTGACAAGTTAGTACATTCAGAGACCATGTTTATCCACTAGATTGGTGCTACCAGAAATTCTAAGGTGGAAATGTTTCTAAATGTTTAAAAAATGTGAGACCTGAATGTTCTTTAACTTTTAATTCTACTCTTTCAGATATTCCCATTGTTCACAAATTGGTCTGAAATGTATTATATTAAACAGAAACATAATTTGAGGGGAGAAGCTGTTTTGTATACACAATTCCTTAACTTGATGAAAATATGCACATATTTTAACTTCATGAATCATCAGCATGAGGGTGGAAAATACCGAGTACTTTCCAGGAATTTATCAGTACTGTTATTGCGTATAAATTATTTTCTTCTCAAGACAAGTAACAAATATTTCCACGTTTTTGTTTTTTTTTTTAAATAAATCTTACAAGTAATACTTATTTTAGTAATACTGCATTTATATTATTTACGGAGCTGTGAATCACTTGGCTATGTGAGTATGATGGGTCGATATATCAGTGATACTTTTCTGTCATTATCCACATCTTTAAAACAAGTCTTCAGTAGTCTGCCATTCACATCAACTGTAAAATGTGCGTGTCCAATGCTTTCTGTCTGGAACATTACTACACGTAGACGTGGCATTTAAAATAGTCGAACTCATACAAGCAAAGGGTGGGATGGTGGTCACCGGGCTGGGGAGAGGGGGCGCGGGGAGGTGTTGGTTAAAGGGTGCAGGATTTCGGACGCGCGAGATGAGCGAGTTCCTAAGATCTAATACGCAGCAGCGCGACCCGTTAACAGTGGCGTCCTGTAGCTGGAGGTTTGCTAAGCGGGTGGATCCTAAGTATTCGCCCCACACACGCAGAGATGACCGGGTGAGGCGATGACTGTGCTAGTTAGCTTGTTTCAGGAAGCACGCATGCATCGGAGCGTCAAGCTGTACGCCCGAAATAGGTGCCGTTTTACTGGTCGGTTACAGCCCCATAAAGCCGGGGGAGGACAGGAAGTCAGGCCCTGGCGGGCAGCTCGGTTGGTTAGAGCGTTGCCCCGACACACCAAGGCTTGGGGCTCCATCCCTGGTCGGGGAATCAACCAGTGAAGCCCTAAATAAGTGGAACGACAAATGGATCTCTCTCTTTTTCTCCCTTCCTCTCTCTCCCTAAAATAATTTTTTTTTAAAGTATACAAAGAAAAAAATACAGGGACTCTATGCCCACGCACAGAATGTTTTCCTGGGCACCACATTAACCCACGGTGAGATCACAGCAGCTGGAACTGGGGGGATAACTCCTATTTTAGTCACTGTGTACATTTTGTCTTAATTGTTGGCCACTATAAAGTTAAACTAGATTCTTAAGAATTATTTCCATTTTTTCAAATGAGGGACACAGTGGGTCATAAAGACATGGGCTTAAGTGTCAAAATTTAAAGATACGTTTTTACTACAAAACCTCGTCATCTTGAGAAGCAACACATCAGCGTTTGTTTGTCCAGAATACATTTGAAAATCTCCTTTCGTATATTAGAGCCAAGTATGCACAATATAAATGAACAGTTATTTAAGAAGAAATTAATATTATATAAATGTTAAAGGATATCCCATTTAAAACCTTTCGAACGGGAAGGGACAAAATTACAAGTAAAAAAAAAAAAATGTTACAAGACTATATTAGATGGGTGAAATCTGTATTTCTAGTCATTCTAGAAAATAGTAATTAATATGCAACAATATAATTACTTATGCAGCCGTTTGCCCCATTCCCTAACACACTTGCTTGGGTCGGAGCTCCCTTCGGCAGGCGCAGCAGTTACCCTGCGTCCTGACGTCATAACACGCATCGGATCGCAAGGCCCTGTGCTCATGAGGTCTCAGCCTCGAGGAAACCGGTCAAGTGCAAACCCCAGCTGTAGCGAATGTGCATTATATGGAAAGCAGGTTAAACCTAGTTAAGCAAAGTGCAGCGTGGCAAAAGGATACGCTTTTCTCCTTCCCCCTTTTTTCCATTGAATTAGTGACTGGAAATAAATTTTCCAGAATAGAAATGGGGGAGCATTCAGCCAGAGTCAAGGCTGATCTCAGACACCTGCCATCTCCAGCAAACTGCAATACCCCAGATGCTGAAGGAAAAATTAAAATCAGAGTTTCATTCCTATCTTGCTATCTGGCACACGGGAAAAAATCTTTCTGACAGGGAGAAAGATGAAAACTTTATTTCTTGGAGATGAACGTAGAGTCAGCTACGTTTTAATTGTAAGAAGTGGAATCGCCATCCTGACCGACTGAGTCTGTCTCTGGAGACCTGGAATTGGCTAGGTTACCAGACGGGCTTTGAGCAAATGGAGACGGTATGGGAAGGGACTTTGCGAAACTCCAGGCATCTGGCACCCATGTTTACCCAAGAATTACGCAGAAGAAGAGCCATAAAAGAAGCGACTGAAGTACTTACAACTGCTCCCACAGCACCCCAAAGCTTTACGGAACAGGGAGATGAGCTGAAAAGGCTATTAGATGGCTTAGAATGTGCTGCGTGGGCAAAACTAAAAGTGAGGCTGGATCTCACAGCTCACGTCAGCATCACAGCCAAGGGGCTGACGCAGGGGACAGGACAGCTGTGTCAATACAGCCACACCCTCGGGTGGCACTCTCTCCCACCACTGTTCCTGTGACAGCTGAACTCAGCAAAAAAGGATCTTTCAGTTCCATCCGCAGCTCACCTGCACCTTCCCAACACTAAGCTTCCAGTTTAAGAATATAAACAAAGAGTAGTCAATCTAAAAAACCAGACTGTTTACACAGTAACAGTCAGAGAATAACTTTAAAATGTTTCATATGTAGCAATTAAGAAACTATGGGAATAATCATACAGGCCTGGCCAGGTAGCTCAGTTGGTTAGAGCGTCGTCCCAATAGGCTATGGTTGCAGGTTCGATCCCCGGTCACGGCACATACAAGACTCAACCAATGATACATCAATAATCGGAACAACAAATCAGTGTCTCTCTCTCTTTCTCTCCCTTTTCCTCTCTCTCTCTAAAATGAATCGATAAAAATTTTTTAAAAAGAATAATCATATAGTGTGCATTACATTGAAAATACTAGTATACAGGTGTTGACCAGAAATCAACACCTAAATACTATATTCTAATCCTATTACATCACTTTCCTGAGGGTTAACTGTTTAATTAAAATAAATGAATTTAAGTACAAGATATAATATGTCAAAAATTTTGACCAAACAACAGAATTTTTACGATTAGGATGTCTATACTTCTGATATCATTTAAGCAATAACTAGAAAATTCAAGAAATTTCTATTATTTCCACTGTATAATATTTTATGGTGTGAAATTTCACCTTTGATGTTCAAAACTGGTAAATATTTTATTTTTTAAATAAAGCAGTACTGATGTCAATTTTTTGAAAATTCTATCAAGCAACGAGCATGAATGCATCAGTAACAAATCAGAGACTCACTCTGACATTTTCACACACAGGAGGAAGAGCGATTTTACGTGTAACACGTTCCTGAGGAAAGGAAGCTATTCTGAGCCCAGATGTTACTGCACATGCCAGCTATTCTGAAAAGGGCTAACGACAGGTCACAGTCTTAGCAAGGAAAACACAGTCCACATATGACTAAAATGAATGATGAATTCCTTTGTAGTTGGGAAGGTTTCCTTCTTCCCTTTGAAGTCAGTTATATCAGCCGATCTCTTGATGTCGTCTGGTTTCAGTGAAGGGTGTGATTAGAGACACTTACCCTAGTCAGACGGACAGGGGTTGGAGGAGATCTTGACTTAATCACTTTCTAATGACAAAACCTTGATGCAAATACTGATATTCTCCAAGTTTCAGCTTTCTTAGCTTAGAAGTGTGGACAATAATAATACCTGCATCACAGGGTGGCTGTGTTGATTAAAGGAAATACTCCCTGCACATCACTCTGCAGGACTTGGCAATCAAAACCGTGATATCGCAAAAATCATTTTGCCTTCAATTATTTAACTACTAGAGAGGATGAGTTGTGATTATATAACTATGTGTGAAACACTTAGAAAGACAGTCCTATTAGAAGCCCTTAAAATACTAGCAATAGTGTCAGTCCTCTATTCTTGCTGTTTCACACTCAGTCACTAAATCCCTACCTTTTCCCCAACGCCGCCAACTGAGCCAATGGATCCTGGAGGCCCTTGTGGTCCCTGCAGTAGAGGAAAAGGAGCACAGTTATCCTTATTATAATGACATGATAAATTCATGAATATTAATCCAGTTGTTCTCAAAGAAAGATAAACATTGTGCGAGAATATCCCAAGTCACTGGAAGGATGGGACAAAAATCATGTCCTTTACTGTGTCGTCCAATTTCCTGGACGACCAGTAATTTAATCATATTAGACTGGTTTTCACGTTCGCCAGAATTTTGAAGCTAAGGCTGGAGACTTTCCAGCCCTAGTCATGGCGGTTGGTTCACGGGACATAAATTCCATCTTTCTACCGCTGAACGTGTCCTATTTAGAGGATGATTTTGTGAATTTTTTTGGTGGATCAAAGTATGACTAGGAATGATGTGATCCACGCCCCAAACAGTAGACACCATCTCTCAACCTTGTTGATCCGGGGCAATGAAAGCCTGTGTAGTGCATCTGCTCCAGGCACGCGCTGGCCGGCCTGCCACGTTAAAAGCAGACATGACACAAGAGCAGGGAAGACAAGAATAAGTGACTGGTCTTCGTGAAAAGGTGCAGACGCAAGGAGCAGTCCCTCAAAGCCTACGCATTTGTTAACGGTAAAAGATAAATAGGCGTTACACTTCAAAATCCTATCCTGTTGGAACAGCGAGTCAGTCATTAAGCTCGGGGAGATCATTTGGACAATTGAGAGGGGACATTTTACCTGGGGAAAGGGACACGATATATTGCCACGCACATATCACCCTAACATATTGTGTAGCGTGAAAATCCAGAACGCAAGGCTTTTAGATAAAAGTCACTGACAATAGATGCGCACATAGAAGATGTTCGGAGTACAAAGCCGATCACAAACCATCTCCTGAAGCCGCTGTCAGAGATAAAGGTTACACCTGAGACGATTCAGTGACATTAAATAGTCGTTACATGCAAGGTTGCCTTAGCGTGTCAAACTGAACAAATGTGGTTACTATAATAAAGCTCATTTATTTCTCCCCAATCAATAGATATTGAATGTGAACTTTGTACCTATTTTATATTTGTGGCGATCAGTTCCCTAAAAAGCCTGTTTCTTTTCTTGTAAAATGAAGTGAAGTAGATGATCCCTAAGCTCTGAGCACTTAAACCTGAATAGCAGCATGATGACCCCCCCGTATTTCAGATTCAGCTGCCAGTCAATGTACCGACACCCACACACTTCAAAACAGTTAGCACCGAGTTCACAGTCCTTACATCAGCTCCGTTGGGACCTTGAGGACCTCTCGGGCCCGGAGGGCCAGGTGGACCCTGGAAGAGAAGAACATTCGGGTTTATGAGGACCCAACTCAAATGCATTTCTGATTTTTCATTTCCCAGTTAAGGAGACGGAATGAAGTTTCAGCCTGTGAAATCACAGTCGGTGAGCGTATCAGGGTTATGAGACGTTCTTGATGGATACAACACCCCGTGAGCAAGTGCTTTTTTACACATAGCAACAGGAAAATTAAAACTACAGGGAAACATTTGGATTAAAATTTTAAAAAGTCTTTTGCTACTACCTGGTATAATGACTTCATAATACAACCGGAAATATTTTATGCCAGAATATTCTAGAATGCTGGTGTGTAAAAGAAATATAAAGCTGGACCAAGAAAGGAGCCTGGGTAGCTCTAGAACACTTCATTCTGTGGAGTACTTTAAAATTTGTATAAATATTTTTGTCCGCTCCCGTGTTCCATATGCTGGAACTGGAATATGGTGAGCTATCTGGCTGTCTTTCTGAAACAGTGGCCCTCGCCTTGCGCATTAAAACTCCCCTGGACACTTCTTACACAACACGGATGGCCAGAGCCCGTGACCTCAGGCTTGTGATGAGTGGGGAGAGAATACCGGGCCATTAGTGTTTTCATAAAGGTCACCGCTTATGTTAACATCATGGTTGAAAAGCTTGTGTCCTGCTGGCTGTTACCGGAGGTGGGGGAGGGTGTACTGATATTCAGGGAACCACAGCAGCGCATCCAGGGGGAGGCCTGCTATCGTCTGACTGCCTGGAGTCTTAGTTACGGGATCAGCAGTGTTTACTACGTCCCCCGTTTTTATCGTGATGCTGAAAATCATTTCTTACTTAAAGAAAATAAAATCTAACGTTCACGTGTAAAGTTATCAAGCATGTATTTTTGAGGAAGTGAAAACCGAGATGATGTTTATTGGAAGCAAGGCACAATTAGGAAGTGCATTCATTACATTTCATTATTAATTTCAATTACCTTCCCTAATTGTTTCCTTACCCAATAGAGTGCTTAATAAACAAACCTATGTACTTCAGATTTTCAGCTGAACTATTAAGACTTAGAGCAGAAAGCCAGAATCAATCAATGGAAATTATGCCATCGCATTCTAATTAAGATAGAATCCCTTATTAAATCAAGATTTTCAAAATACAATTAATTTTGAATACGGTGCTAGCATTGGCTCATTACTCAAATCCTGGGTGACTACTGTCCTCGCTCCTCACGGAAGTCCAGAGCCAAGCACTCGTCAGTAACTGAAGCTCGGCAGGTCACATACCCCTCGGGACGCACACACAGAAACGACACAGTCTAACAGCACATCCACCCACGAAGGCCGCGCGCGGCGCTGTTCCAGGGGCGGCAGGAGAGCCCAGAGGCCCCGCGTGATGAGAGGGACGCGGGCCGCAGGTGCAACTGCGCAGAGGAAGGGAGGGCGTCCGTGTGGAGGTCTCGGCCTTTTAGCACTACTCTGTCCACACTGATGCCCCTAAGACAACCAGCACCACGCGCATCCGCGGCCTCCAGCCGGTACTTAGGCCTGAAATCTTACCATGGGACCAACGTCTCCGTTTTCACCTTTTTCGCCAGGGGGGCCAGGCAGACCCTAAGAAAATAAACCAGAAAAACAGTCAGAGTCACTCATTTATTTAAAAAGAAATGCTTGGCCAGTTTCTAATATAAAACCAAAACTTAAAAAGTTAAGTAAGGAATTAAAATTAACATGAAAATTAAGATTCAGAAACTAAGATGTCAAAATACGTACAATGCAAGTATTGACTACCTAGGATAAAATCTTATATCTAGACTTACAAGTAAAACGTATGCTTTTTATAATATCATAGTGTTTGAGTTTGGTTGCAAGAGCTCACAGAACAGGCTGTGCTCACATTTCACCTGGCTGTGTCTTTGTGGGAAAATTATTCTCCTTTCCCTTGACCTTTCTCACTAGTTCCCCCGCTCAGAATGGTTTATGTTTTTCCTCTTTCGTATCACAACACATTGTGCACACTTGAATCGTATGCAGCACTTAAAAACACAATTTTGCCACTCGGTTTTGTGCTTATAATCATGAGCTTTTAGGTGTTGATGGTTTTTTATCTCTAGCAATGAGCAGAGGGCCAGTCCAAATCTAGGATTTCAATAAAATGTTGACTTAATGAATGAATGATTGAATTCTGAGAAGATAAATCAACAGAAAAAGCTACATGGAATAAAGTATTTCTCATAACACTATGATAGTTAGAATTCTCAATTACCTCAAGTGTTTAATCAGAAAACAGAGCTAAATAAATTTGGTTATATAAACTAACAGACTATCATAAGACTATTCATATGATACTAATACTTTAAATATGAGTAGTATACAAGAAATAAAATACAAAAATGAATGTGCATAGTATAAATTTAACTGTAAAGTGTCTATAATAGGGAGGATGATGATTGAACAGAAATAGTAAAAGTGGTCATATTTTTCAGTCTAGTAGAATTATGGAGTGTTTTAATTTTAAATGTTTTCATTGTTATTATTTGCATGTATCTCATACACTCTATAAATATTTTATTTTTAAAGCGTGTGTGATAGTATCTCAGGTGTAATCTATTTAAGAAATAAAAAAACACCACGATGCAAAAGCTCTATACTCCTGCTGGTACTTTAGGAAATTATTTAGGGAGAACTTCATTGCAGTGGCTGCAAATTATTTGGCCACGATCCACAGTAATAACTACATTTTCCTCCTCCCTAAACATGCAGAGGCAGACTAGCTGGAGCACGAGCTTCAGAGGTCATACTTGCCCTTAATATATAGCGGACCTTTGGTATTTTTATTTATTTAACTTATCCTGTTGCATTTCATTTTCCATGCTGGTCACAACCCACTAAATTGTTTTGATGACCCTCTACTCCCACCTGACTCTCCGTTTGGAGAGAGGGCGCTTTACCAAGTATATTTATAAACTTTTTAAAAATTGGGCATAGATTCATTTTTATGAGGGAATCTTAAGTACTGATTTCTAATGGACAACATAACCAGGATTTCGTTTCTTTTTTATTGAATGTCAGATGGATGTCTGGGAAAACAGCCCATGACACGTACTTCCCAGACAGTTACCATCGTCTGCCGGCAGGTTCTAGAAATAAGAGAAGTTCCCGGGAGGAAGCAGCCAGGCCGTGTCTCAGGTTCCAGTCCCCTGGAAGGCCCCTGGGCGAGTGGCTAACGTGAGACTCCGAGAGACCGCCCCGGAGACTCGGGGTCATTTGGTGGAGCGTAAGTTCTTTAGCATGCGAGTAGGAATGAACACAGCTGAAATAAGTATTTCATTTTTAAGTCAGTTTTCCTCAGTAGTGTGCGTTGCAACTTAGACGTAACCCAGTTCTTCTCAACGCCACGCAAACGGACAGGCGCGTTCCCTGCATTTGCCCGGCTCCGGCCGCCCTTTCCTGGGGCGCGCCTGTTGGGGCCCCGCGGCGAATGGTGCGTAAATGTTAGCTCGGAGCTTCCTTTTATTCCGGAACAAGCCCGGCTCTGCATTAAGTCTTTTCTTTATGCACACGGTCATTCCCGATATTAATTCCATAGGAACCTCCTAATAGGAGAAACTTGAAACACGTATTTCTTTTTGATGAAGTTTGAGTTGATGGAGACAGAATGTTCTCCTTATTAAAATTAATAGAGACGTAATGAGTCAGATTCTCTTGCCGCAGGGAGCCAAACGTCCTAAATGACACCCAGTGTGACTCGGTTTTCATGGGTCCGAAGTTTCTCCGAGAGAGTAAGTTACACAGGGAGAGATTCTGTTCTAAGGTCTGTCAGTTTAAAATCATCTGCCACGTAAGCGATGAAATAAAGAAATGACTTTAGGCCAAGAATGTTCATTCCATATGTGTCCTCTGCATAGGCAAAGAGTAAACAACCAACTGGAAACCCAAGTCATTTAACCAGTACGTTATATCGTTATTATTTATGTCTATTATAATTGCTAATATCTGTGCTGCCGTGAAGACTCAATGAAAGAATGTAGATCAGTTATCAACATGTTAATTACATTAGCATCTTTACAGATTCCTGATTTAAAGAGGCAGCTATGGGGAAATATAATCAATTCCTTAGTGTATTGATTTCCTGAGTACCCTCATCAAACAACATATTTATTATGTTGTGGGAATGAAGATAATTTTTTATTGAATATTGTATAAATATAAACTATAAGGCATCTTCTTTAACCATGAGAACTAAATTCCGAAATTAAGCCCATACAGAATTCAGAGCAATCTGTTAAATGAAAAAGCGGAAAGTGAATGGTAACATCCCCATTGGCAATCTTATGTTTAATGCCTGGTTGTTGTTTTCAAGTGTGCGTGTTTCTCACACATGCTGATATGTAGTTCTTATGACTGCTTATTATTGTCTAATTAGTGTAAAAGAGTTAAACAGAAATAGGAAAATGAAGTCTTTGCATTTTCCAAGTTTAAAAGGAGTTATGTTGGCATTAAAATAAGAGCAGAAAATGCTAATACCATGTTCACCGGCAGACAGCCATTGAGTATTATACCAATAATAGTTGTGATAATATAATTAATTATATTGTTTACAATGTAATTTGTAAAATTATATATATAAGCTATTTGATATTAAAAATCAATATTCTGGGACCTGACTTGTGAAAATAAAGATAAAAAATTAAATTTATACAAATTCAATTTCTATTTACTTTTCTATAGCTTCACAAATTTTTAAGTACAGTGAATAGATGATTTAATTTGCACATTTCTAAAATTTTGAGTGTGGCATAACTAACATCCACATGGCACCCAAATATTATTTAAAACAAAATTTTATAATCTTCCAGAGGATCAGTAGGTGTAGAATTAGCAGGTGGAAAAGGAAAGCTGGCTGTTTCCAAAGTTTGTAGGAAGCTGTGAGTGTCAGGTGCAAGGAAGGAGAACAGCTCCGAGCAGGCACCCATTACACGGGGTTTGGCCTGAGAGTCCGGCTGAGGCACCTATCTGAAAATGTCTTAGCCTAAAAGGTTTTACAATAATACATTTCCTCTCCTGAATGTGCTCGATAAAGTACAAATCATAACTTTAAATGTTACTTTAAATCATCCATTTACTGTTCATTTTTTTATTTTACCCATTACTCTTTAACATTTGCTGCTGGTGTTTTTCTGTTGGTGGTTGTGATTGGCAGTTAGCTGTTTCTCAAAATGTTGCTAGTTTTTGCTAGCCACCTGAAATACTAATTTCCTGCTATGAGATCTGTGGGGGAAAAACAAAACAAAAAACACTGCTAACATCTTCCTTTTGAATATCAGACTTAAATAAGATTAATTTTTAAAACATGATGAGAATAAATAAAGCAGAGGTAATACCTAAGATGGGCTAAATAAACACCAGGAACAGAAACCGGCGCTGATACACTTCAGAAAAATGAATATTAATGGGTAAAAAGAAGCTGGGGTCCAGATACACATTCAAGAAAAAGTCCTTATGGTTAAACACGTACCAAAGCCCTGCTGTGTTTTACATGCGCCAGAAAACCTGGTGTGCGAAGGAGGTGGGAGTAACAGTCCACGAGGCGGACAGCCACTCACCTGAAGGCCGATGGGCCCCGGCGGTCCTGGGAAGCCTCTTGCCCCCTCATCCCCTTTCTGTCCAAACATCCCCTGCTGGCCTCTGGGACCTGGCTCACCGTCGCCTCCCTGGGGGACAGCAAGGAAAATGATCACAAACTGGAAAGTCACGATGCAGACACAAGTCGTCAGAAAAGTATGGCTGTTTCTAATTTAATCAGAGCTGGTCTGTATCCCAGTAAACGAGTAATAAGTAGATTAAATGTCCATTATCTGCTGCAAATATTCCGTTGTCTGTTTGGTTTGTAGTCTCTGTTTCTGGAGTATGGCTGATTTTTATTTTCTTATGTACCCAAGCGAAGGAAAAGTTTTGTAATAAGGGAAAAATACTGTTCAGAATTGGCTACAAATGCTTCTCAAATGGTTAGGGTCTATTTGAAGATGCAGTCGCAATGGTTTTTGTTTACGAAGATCAGCTTGGTTAGCTCTGTTAGATCATTTAAATTTCAGTCAATATGAAGCACGATATGAAATAGACTGGTTATGTGACAGTTCATAAATCTAACCAGGGACTGCATGGGTTTAGATCGGCGGAACAGAGAGGAATACTTACAGCAATTCCAGGGGCACCGACCGGGCCCTGAAGACCTGGGGGACCAGGAGGACCCTGTGGGGAGATAAAAATCAGTCATTTTGAAACGGAAGCCAGAAGAGCCTCAGCTGTATAGTGCGGGGCATTTGGCCGATCAAAATCTATTCTTTGTAATAAGAAGTCTTTCAATGTTGTGCAGTCACCCATTATTTATTTCAGTCCTCGAGACTCAGACATGCATAGTTGCAATCAATTTTAAATCGGCAGTTATTGAAAACACTCCTATCTGCAATGCTGGGGATATTTAAGAATGGATTTCTGTGCTAACATACATAGTAAAGTTTCACATTTGAAAATTTTCAAAATACTAGATCTCTTTAATAAGATATGTATGAGTCAGAACAAGCACATGAAAAATTAGTCTATGTGCAATCATTGTAAAAGAATATTAGGATGTGGGAGGCTCTATATATGTGGAATGTAGTGATACATGAAATTTAGAATTTTCTTCATATGTAAACACATGGAAACTGAATGTTATTTATTAAGTACACCAGAACTCCTTCCTGTGAACACAGGATTTTAATAAGTGTATTAGTCTTATATGCATAAATATTTCTTGCTAACTTCCTTTTATATGTAAATAACTGATAAGGCCTTATAAAATATCCAGGCATGAAAGAAAAAGAGTCATTGGCCCATGTGGCTCAGTGGTTGAGTGTCATCCCATGCACCAGGAGGTCACAGGTTCGATTCCCGGTCAGGGCACATGCCCTGGTTGCAGGCTTGATCCCCAGTAGGGGGTGTGCAGGAGGCGGCCGAGCGATGTTTCTCATCGATGTGTCTCTCTCTCTCTCTCTGCCTCTCCCTTCCTCCTGCTGAAATCAATAAAAACATATTTAAAAAAAGAAAAGAGTCTTTGGATTATATTGCCCTATATCGTAACTGTTCCAAGTTGGGAAAAGTGCTTGAAGCAAAGTTCTGAATGTGTGGTCCCTGGATCACTGGGTACCTGAAGCCCTTTCAGGTTGGAATTAGGTCAGGATTCTTTTCATAACAACGAAGATTTGACTTGCTTTTAAACTGTATGAAAATTTGAACTAATGATGGTGGTAAAACTGCTGGTTGGAATTATTGTATATATTTGAATATACATCGAGTATGATGTTGGCTGTAGGTTTGTCATTTTGGCCTTTATTACGTTGAGGTGTGATCCCTCTATTCCGAACACTTTGCTGAGAGTTTTTATCATAAATGGGCGCTGGATTTTATCAGGTGCTTTTTCTGTGACGATGTGATCATGTGGTTTTAATCCTTCTATTTGTTTATGGGGTGTATCACGTTTATTGATTTGTGGATATTTTACCAACCTTGCATCCCCCGAATAAATCCCATTTGGTCATGGTGTATGATTTTTTAATGTATTGCTGGATTTGGTTTGCTAATATTCTGTTGAGGATCTTAGCATCTATGTTCATCAGGGATATTGGCCTATAATTTTCTTTCTTTGTAGTGTCTTTATCTGGTTTTGGAATTAGGATAATGCTGGCCTCCTAAGATGAGCTTGGGAGTCTTCCCTGCTCTTGAATTTTTTGGAATAGTTTGAGAAGGATAGTGAAAAGTCAATTAGAATTGACTGACTACAAAGTAATACTGAATGTAAACTATAATTGAAAAATAAAATTTAAATAAAAAAAATAGAGTTGACTGAATCCCAAATGGACGAGTATTGATATTATCTCCCGATACGTAAGCAGTACCAATCAAATCTATCCATAGTTATTAGCAAAAGGAATTCCATGAATAATGCCCCCTTAATAAAAAGTAGGAAACTCACATTTTCTCCTTTGTCACCCTTGCTGCCCTTTTGTCCAGGTTCACCAATTTCACCCTGTATTTGAGAGTTTGAGGTAGAGTTTATCTCTCATGTCACACCAATGCATCGTCAGCACTCTCATCTCACGTTAAATCTGACACTGAGACAATTACATGCTATTGTTTAAGTCGTCAAAGTCTAGGTTCCCTCTGCTTCTCGCTTTCTGGTATTAACCACCATATAGACAAAAGTCCACTGGACTCTGAGGAGTATTGCAACTGGATTTTAATTTACAAAATCAATTTTGTCTGAAAAATCACTGCTATTCACTGATAACAGAAGTACACTGATGTACAAAAAAATATAATTGCACATTGATTGAAAATTATTTTTTCTCCTAGTTTTCAAAATGTTCGAATGTTGCACATTATCAGAGTACCACAAAAAGTGTTACAGCGCCTCACAGGAACATTAGAAAATATATTAAATTCTGACACAACAACAGCCACACATTCAGAAGGAAGAGCTTGGAATCTTCCCTGTTAGGAAAAGAGAGAGGCGCAGGGTTCTCAGACTCGCTGGCGGCTCCTTCTCAAGCCCTTGCTCGGCACCATCCTAGCAGAGGGCTGGGCATGGACACGTAACGCGCTAATTTCACATTTATTTCAGAAGCATCCGGAGTTGAGCATAAATGAGCACTTTGGGCACCTGTTTTTTCTCACTACCTTTGTTCTTGAACACACTCCCTTTCCTTGTTTACATCCCACCTGTTTCAGGGGAGAGCTGCTAAACCTCAGCCTCTGAAGTAAACATTTTCAGCACAGGAAGACGCAGGAAACTTTACCAAAGATAGCTTCAGATTTGGCATCTAGTCTTAGAAAGATTAAATTTAAGGATCTTGAGGGAAAATTCGCTTTTCACAGGATACATTAAGGAATAAAGAAGACCGACCTTGTCTCCGTCTTCTCCGGGGGAGCCAGCGGGCCCAGCCGGCCCCGGGAGACCCACGGGGCCCTGCACTCCGTCTCTGCCGGCGGGGCCTTGGGGACCCTTCTCCCCCTGGATTGAAAATCCAACAGACCGTTACTTTACTGCCCATTAACTGTTTGCCACAATTTTAAGGTGCAGCGCTAACAGTCATACTCAAATCCCTCCATTCTTTCATGACCAAGAACACTACCCTTGAGGTCAATGTATGTAGGAATCTCAGGCTGTGGTCCACAGATATAACTGATTCACTTTGGAATTTTTATTTTGAACACACGCTTTCTAACCAAGTATTGCATCTTGATAAATCAGATGCTGGATGTTTGCAAAACTTGGCCGAGCCTTTTACTCTCCCGTGGTGATACGGGGCAGTGGCTGTTAGGCCTAAACATTCATTTGCTCGTGACCCAACTTTGCAGTGTACAGCTTCAGGTGTCAACTTTTTACATTTTTAACAAATGCTTCATGGATTTTCCTACAGTTTGATATTTTAATTTATTGCTGCTTTCACTTATTCAAAATGACAAGGCTGCTAGCTTTTTTTTTGGTTTTTGGTTTGGTTTTGCTTTTTTTGTGCCTTTTTCTGTTACCCACAAATTCTGCCCCAGGGGACATGGCTTCATCTTAATATTCTAAACGTTTCCAAAAGATAATAGACTACATAAAATGATCATTTTAATTCAGGAACATTCAAGTAATATCACAAACAGCAATGAGAGAAGATCTCAGCCGGCCCGTGCATCTGAACCAACTTGCTAAAACTAATGTCCTCGTGATAAAAAGTATTTTTAGAATTATAGGCTTAAACTATACGTATTTTAAGACTCGCGTGTATACAGAAGTATTAAACTCATATTTTTGAGTATGCTGTCTGCAGTTTTCATCTACCTTTCCTGAATGAGTTTGTGTTTGAATCTTGGAGAATGAGAGAAGGCTATTTTTGTTTTAGAAAATTAATCTGATTAAATCGAAAGCAGGGACAAGATCTTGGGACGAGATCTTGACAAAGACACATAAACCCAGTGAACAGAATACAGCCCGTGATCACTGATGTATAAAATTTTTAAAACCCAGTAACTCTAAGATGAAATCACTGGTCAGGTGTTTCCCATCTCACTCACTGGAGGTGAAAACTCCCATCACATGAGAAGGGCAGCCACCTTCGATGGGTGTCCCTTGCATGGATACAACTGGAAATAAAGTTGTATTACAGGAAGAGTGAGAGACGCACACTTTTCTAATATACAGCAGCGAGGTACAGTTTGAATCAAAACTCCAATTTTATTCTTTTTAAAGGAGCCGAATCAGAAGCCTTTTACATTAATAATATCCAACTGTCTCGCAGGTATTAGGGATTCATAAAGTGTGGAAAATGTCATCTCATCTAATTGAAGTTGAAATTTTCTCTACTATAAAAATAAAAAAGTGTGTTCGTATGCCAGGCACACGTGCAGTGAGGACGCAGTGGAGTATGAAGGGCGAATATCCCTGAATAAAAAGTCCTAACTTGTGCGGGGTGCAGGGTAATGTTTCTCGCCTTGAAATTACTTACAGGAGCCCCCTTCTCTCCGGCCGGGCCGGGAGGGCCTTGGGGTCCTGGGCGCCCCGGCAGCCCAATGGGGCCGGCTGTCCCTGCCGATCCTCGCTCTCCTGGCGAGCCCTGCACAGGAGAGAAAAGGTGCGCTGTTAGCCATGGTGGAAAAGGCGATACCGGCTTTTTAGTGAAAAAAAGTGGAACCTTATAGCAAAATAAACAACGTAAAGGTGACTTGTAGACGATTATAAGATCATAAACAAAAACAGTTGTACTATTTGAAAGGTTAAATTCTAGTCCAATATTAAAGTTAGGAAATATTGATAAGATGAAATAATTTCAAAGGTATATATATATTTAATATTTTTAAAGATGTCATCTTTTTCATGAGTGTAAAATTATAAGATTAGAGATATGCGTTGGTCTTTTTAGAAGGTCTGTGAACATAATGGATATGTTTCAAAAAATATATAGGATCTAAATGCACTCGTCTAGTTAACAGAAGTTCCCCAAATTTGCAGGAAAAAGCACCAGCCGAATGTATACTTTCCTAACATGATGTGGTATAAAAATTAGGACAAATACATATTTCCTTAATTGGACACATTATGATGGGCAAGTACATAAAAATAACTCATGGCTTTTACTTAAGAATGCTTGTTGGTTTTATAGTGAAGTGTGTTTAATATTTAAAATTAAATGGATATTTTCGTGTCTATGGAGAGAGAGAATGCTGATTTGACTCAATGACAGTGTCTGGAGTTGGTAGGTATTATATTAATGTTTCTATTATACAAAGCTTAGCTATTTTCATGACTCCCAGGGAATATTAATAAGATTAAATTTCAGATTGCCATCTTGCTTATGGAACCTGCATTAAAATTAACAATGAAAATGTATTACTTTTCTGTAGTTAAACTACTGCTCATGGTATTGTCACAGCCCATTAATTTCAAAACGGTGGATGCAAACTTTTTCGATGGGTGTTTGCTCCCTAAAGTACGGTTGCCCTTTCCTTGTTCATTAGTTATTTTAAACATCCTGTAAGTCTAGATATTTGTAATAACACCATGCTCTGCAATGATTTTATTTCATGCATTTATAAACGAAAAGGGAAAATCTCCGATGATACACAGCGATTAAGCAAATCATATTACAGACTCGCAAGTCTTATTGAAGTATCCCCAGGCCAGCTTTGCAAAGAATAAGCCTATGAATCCTCTAGTTCCCACTGATTCTCTAGAGAAGTCCCACTTTTTTAAAAAATGAAAATTTAAACCCAGTAATAAAACGAGAACCCATTCCCACATTCCACAAAAATACACCGAGAGTCTGAGCCTGGGCGCCGACTGGGAGCACGGACTGTGCTACGGTGGGCGCCTGCCCTCGCCGAGCACACCGCGGAGGCATTTTCCCATACGGGGTAGACATCTATAGTGACAGAAATTACTCCATTTCTCTGTAACTGGCAATAATAAGGACAGATTGCTTTGTAATGGTCAGATCAATAATTACATCTAAAACAAGTATGTTTGGGCTTAAACATAGGTTAAATAGATACTGATAACCCCCACAAGGGTGGAATTTTTGCTTGTTTTTGTTTTTCGTTTTTTTCACCGATCTCCAGCAATTTGAGTAGTTGCTGGTACATAGTAGGTCCTCAGTAAACGAGTCAGCTGTGTGTCACCTTTTCCTTCCCAGCACTGGATGCACTAGCCTCCTCCCATCCTGAGCAAACCATTAACCTCTCTCTGACTCACTTTTCTCGCCAATAAAATAGGGACAGAAATAGCCTTTCGTCGGGTTTTTGTGATGTCAGTGGTTTTATGATATTTAAAGTTCTCTGAACAATGTCTTTGTGAAATGGTGAATGCAGCGGAGTTAGAGAACTGTTTCAAACAGATCTCGAATAACTGTAGAAGTGAAATGTTTTAAAGAGAGCACTGAGGTCCGGAGGTGACACTGGCGGCATGTCTGAGGCCAGGCTGCTAAAGGCAGGCAGAGCTTTTCTACCTACAGTACTTTCCCGCCTCACTTACTGCCTGTCAAAAGCTTAAAAGAGGGTCAGAGGTAAAAAAAATTAAAGTCCCCATCAACTTTTCATCTAATAATCTGAGTAATTAATAATGAGCATTGCCTAGATTTGTGAAATAAAGAAACTGATAAAGGAGTAAGCTTGAAATAAGATAAATTAATGGCCTATAACAGAGGGATTCATAGAATGACCTTGACAAGTCACCCACGACCAATGTGACAGCAACGGGAACACCCAGTCGTGGGGACCACGGCCAGATGAGTGGCATATGAAAACACAGGCACACATCCTCGCATCTAAGTGGAGTAAGTATAAGTTGGTAAACAAATTAGTAAGTTAATTGCCCTAGTGGTAACCGTTCAGCTGTAGTGAGGTTAAACACGAAGACGCCCTGCCAAACCAACCTTTTTTTATTTACAAAGTAACCCTGTTTACTCATCTCTCTAGGGCAGTCATGAATCTTTTACACATCGAAAGCGCTTAACTGGAAACGCCTCGGAGAAAAGGGGGCTGAAAACTCTAGAAGCATCGTTATCCCAAAGTGCGACTTAAGTAGCAAGGGACACGTGACAGGTTGAAGGTTCCCCGAGGCAACGGTGGGTGCGGGCTCCGGGCTCCGGGCGCGTGAGGAGCGGCCGTCCGCGGCGCCCCGCTGTTCAGGGCTGACTACCCAGCCCGGCCACGCGCCTCCAGCGGCAGGTGGGCGCTTACCTGCTCTAAAGGGCGGGGTTTCTAGTTCTCTGTTTAGTTGCTTGCTTTGTAATTTTAATTTCACTTTCCATTTGCAGCTGACATTCAGTGCTGTTTTGTAGGAGCCAGGCGATCAGCATAGTGGTTAGACAGTCACGGACCACACAGACTGTCCCCGGGAAGCCCAGCACCCTCGGGCGCCGTGCGTGGCCGTCACAATACTGCAGGTGCCGCTCTCTGTGCTGTGACGGGCCCGTCACGGCCGATTCTGGCTTCGCCCAGCCCCAGCCCCCTGCTCCCTGGGCGCCATCAGCACGTCCCCTGCCACCGAGCGTGCCGTGTGTCCGCTTTGCTGCTTCCGTCCCTCCCGTCCCAGCTCCCTGCTCTGGCCTCGCGGGGCTGGCAGGGCCCCCCTCCCCTCACGCGGTGGGGACAGGAGCAGGGGCCGCGGTTCGTGGTCTGGGAGCGGGAGGGGACCGGCTGCAACGCCCAGGCCGCCGGCTCCGGCCTGTTCCCTGGGGGCCCCACGCTCCGGGGCCTTTGGAGAGTCCGTGAAATTGGTGAACAGAGACCACCCCCGCGTTCAGTTAAAAGGCAGCCCAGACGGAGACACATAAACCAAACGTTCCTACGAACCGGAGCTCTACAAGGCAAAGGTGAACAAATGCGTAAGCAGCCCCAAAGGCTGCCCCTTTCTCTTTAAGGCCAAGTCGGCCGTCACGGCGAGACTAGTTTGTGGTAATTCCCGTTTTGCAGATCACAGCTAGTTCAGGTCGGACAAGCTGAACATTCTGATGAGATCTCAGGCACTGCCGGAGCCGAAAGCACAGACCCTGATGATTAACTGGAAGTCCTGTAATATCTCAGCGCCCGGTCACTGATCCCCACCACCATCTCCATCCTGTATCTTTCTTTTCAACCCTCACCCAAGGATGTATTTTCCAGGGCTTTTTCAGAGAGAGTGGAAGGGAGAGAAAGAGAGAAAGATCGATATGAGAGAGACACAGAGACTGGTTGCCTCCTGCTCAAGCGCAGACCAAGGCTGGGGATCGAGCCTGCAACCCAGGTACGTGCCCTTGGCTGGAATCGAACCCAGGACCCTTTAGTCCGAAGGCTGACGCTCTAACCACTGAGTAAAACCAGCCAGGGCAACATGCTTTCTCTTTAAAAACATAGCACAGGACTGGATTAGTCAGCAGGTGTAACGCTTCGAAAAACTTGGCCTTCCTTGTTCGAGGGATAAGCAAAAGGCGGGGACAAGAAGGCCTCTGGAACGGCTGTAGGAAAAAGTTAGAACTGATAGGAATTGTACAGGCAGGGTTTATAAACGCCTGAGGAGAGGTGCCAGGGAGAAGAAATAATAGCCCACAAAGAGGAAAAGCGGGTCCGAAGCCTCGGGGAGCAGTCGTGACACAGGAGTCGCGGGGAAGGGGTGCGGGCGATGCGTTACAGCATCGTGGGCGTGGGGCAGGTCTCCCAGCCGCCGCGGGTCCGCCCCCCATACTTCCTGCGCGAGCTCCCGCTTCTGGGCAGCATCAGAAGTGTGGCCGTAAGTAGAGGGGGCTTCTATGGGGAACACTATTCTATTTCTTTCAGTCGTCTCGGTTTTTGAGAAACAATGGTTGACAATGAGAGGATCCCATAGCAGAAAAAATACATAGACAGAGGAGAGATTACGTAGGGAATACGTTTCCTTAATGTTGCTTTATGAAAATAAAAAAGGGGGGGGACATCTGTAATGCTTTCAGCAATAAAGATAAGTTAAATATATATATGTTTATGTACATAAACATACACGTATATATGTGGTAGAAGCCATCTGAGGATTTGCTTGCATAATATATATCTATTTGCCTGTATTGCACGTTTACATAAATATAAAGCGTGGGTTCAGTGTGTGTTCAACATGTGAGGAAAAGGCTGCCTTGCCCTCTCTCTTGCTGATCAGCACCTGTCGTTTTGGGCCTTGTATGTGCATCACGACAGCCACTTAGTGAGCAAACCCCCGAGCCCAGGAGGCAGGGCCGTGCTTGGACTGGTGCCTGTTACCAGCTCTTGGATACAGCATCGTGCATACGGTGAGCATGTGCAGTCTGCCAGGCTTTAGAAGCCCAAAGTCACAGCACCCTGTTGGGATGATTTTGTCTTCGGTGAAAGCATTAAAAATGTCTCAATATATATTTACTCCTAGTAGCAAAACCTTTAAAAAAACTATGACATCCCAGGTCTGTGCTAAGATGATCCAAACAGTGATGAGCACTTCAGGACTCTGTGTGGCTCTCAAAAAATTGCTTTTTGTAATAAAACTGATTTTTTATTTATAGCTCCAACTCCAACATAATTCCTTTAGGCGAAAGTCATTTTTCTCATCTTGGCTTCTTTGTTCTATCTTTTAATATATCACTTATTTGTAATTTGTTATTTTATCTACTTCCTATCTGTCTTCCTCCATAAGCCATAAGCTCTTTGTAGGAAATGTCCGCCTAGTAAATCTATTTTTCAGTTTAAAAGATTGGTATGTTCAGATATTTATTTAATTATAGTTTTTCCACAAAAAGACTTATAGCAGCTTACAGGGGAGATATAAAATATAAATGACTATCAATAAGAAATAGTTAAGAAAAATAGATAAGCAAATAACTTTTTATTGGCATAAAATAGAACCAACAACGGTAGTAATCTAAAAATGCGTACTACAGGCCATGATCCATTGGTGGGTTATGAAATCAATTCAATGAGTCATGTCCAGAATTTTAAAATATTGACTATACTAAAATATAATAGAGAATATGAAAGTATATCACAGGTACTATTTTATATAGCGAGTTGTATTAAAAAAGTTATAGTCTTAAACCAAAGAGTTATCTTCCGTATTATCTCAGCTTTGACTCCATGATTTCTGTAAGCTGAAGCAAAAAGAGAAGGCCCTAGTCTTCATAACTTATGAAAATATATACCAGGTAACTGATGACTAAATTACAAATATTTCTCAAGCTAGGATTCGCAAGAGATTCCTTCTGGGGACATTCATATCAAGGGCCCTGCCTAAAGCGATCTCCTGTGTCCTCAAGCAGGACGTCTGGCTGATCAATGCTACAGGTCACTGTTCCTCTGAACACGTGCCGGTGGCCTCACAGCTGGACCTGGCCGAGGCCAGGAAACTCGCAGGTACAGGATGTCACAGTAACAGGATACGAATAGCCTGCTCCATGTTTCTGACCAAATGGGTTATAAATAAAGAGAACGGGTGTCCAAGGATTCAACCTGTCCCTTTGTTTAAGTAGTTTAATCTTAGATTCATTCGAATTAAGTATCTGTTATAAAGAGCACATATAGGAATACTGAAGCCCAGTGAGCTGGAATATTAGCTCCTCTGACTCGCTTCCTTTGGACAAAATTGTTCATAGGAGTACAGGAGACTCAAGAGGACTTGGAAAAATGAAAGTAAAGGAGGGGGAGAACTTAAGTAGATATTGAGTGTGAAAGAGACAAGATCTGGAAATGAGTCTATGGAATGAGCTACTATGGATCTGTGTCTTCCAAGGACTGCAACGTTGGGCAAGTTATTTATGTTCTCTAAGCCCCGGGTCTCTTGCCTTTAACAGTGGAATGATAGCATCTGCCTGGCCGGGTTGCAAAGACCAAATGAGCTAACGATTGTAAAGTCCGTAGCATTGACAATAGAAAAAATAAACTTCTAATCTTATTTTATTTTCTATTTCCTTTACCGTTCGCATTCTTTATTCACATACTTTCCCCCCAAGGACTCATCAGTTTAGCACTTTTCCCTCATATGAGTAACAGCAGCATCTCCATCCCTCTCTGCCCCCGAGTCTCAATCCTGCACGTGCCACTGGTCAGTGTCCCTAAGGCAACGTTAGTACGAGACTGACGTAAACTCCGATCTGTCAGCGTCAAGGAGCTCTGCGGGAGAGTCTAGTACCTGTATCGGTTGTGACGCAATTTCATTCCCTCTCACCAGCTGGCCTATTATTTCCCTCTGATATTTTGATGTCACATTATTTGCAGAGTAGAGCCTGCTTTCTTTCTTGCCAAAGCCATCATGCCCCTGATTCTTTGTTTTTAATATTAACTTCAAAGTAACCCACAGCACATCCTGAACCTCAAAAAATAAGAATTAACATGGACCAATTTTCTGGATAAGTTAGCGGTTACATCCAGAGACTCAGTGGCTTTTTGGTTTCTTGTTCATTTTGACCTTAGCCATTTGCAATAAAAGCTTCTCAGAACCAGATTTCACATGCACGGTAACTGCTGTGAATGGAGTAAACGGGGGGGGGGGGGGGGGGGGGGTTTGCTGGAAGAAGGGGCAACATGCAAACTGCTCGTCCTGCAAAGTATGAAAGATCCCGGTAGCTGGAGAAGCAAGCTCACCGCACGGGATTGGAGAGGAAGAGGCAGGCAGTAGGGAGAACGAAAGCCTACGGCCACTGGCATCAAACTGTGACGACACCGGTGGCCACAAGGAGCTCGGATGCCGAAGGCGGCTGGGGACCGTGAGGTGTGCGAGCAAAGGAAGCGCAGCTAGGGTGCGGGTGCCGCTGCAACGGTGGGCACAGCTGGCGGGAGGGCGAGGGGCGGGCCGGGAGATGGGCGTGGGCACAGAGAAGGGGGCGCATTAAAGAGACGCTTCGAACGTGGAACTCGAGCGACTTGAGCGTGTGCAAAGAGCCCAGAGACCCCTGAAGGCAGCCGTTAGCTTTGGGGGCTGGCGACGTGAAACGAAATGGAAAGAGGCCCCAAGCGCGCAGTGTGGCGGCTCTGGGTCCTCGCTCGCGCAGAGCAAAGGGCCGTGCGCTGTGGCCGGCCGCCCCCGCCGCCTTCCCAGGGCCCGCGCCGCTCAGGACACGGCGGGGTGAGAACCCGGGGCGCTCGCCCGCCAGCTGTTCGGCGCAGACACATGAACTGACTGAGGAAAGCGATCTGGACGACATGCACGTGCACACTTCACACTGGCGCGGTCCTTAAACAAGCACGGATGAAATTCAAGGCTCCTGCGGTGCGCAGAGCCAGACCAACTATGACTTCTTTCGGGGTCCTCTAGGGGCAAGCCAGCCCCTCCCACCCTGACCGCGGTGGCCCGGTGACCGTTTCCCACCCTCAACTCCCCGGCAACTAAATCAGCGGAGACCCGCATCGGCTGCGTGGCTGGCGCGTGCCTACCTTCCCCCGCGCCGGGGGTCACAGCGGGCGGCGCTGAGCCTCGGCTAGCGCTCGCTGACTCACAGTATACGTACCGCTGGCCCTGGGGGGCCCTGGGGGCCTTCTCCTCCTTTCAGTCCAGGGGTGCCCTGGGGTACGTGGGAAAAACAACAAAGAAAATGAGTTGACGCGAACTGAGCGTAAACAGGGGAAGATGTGTGCGCGGTAAAGGGAGGGTGTTGGGAAGGGTTTGACACAAGCACACACTGCTGTGCAGACATGGCGGTCAGTGCACATGCTTCCCTTAGTTATTCATGAGTCTTCACTTAGTTAAAAACACCCCCGTGCTTCTAGGAAGCATTTCATTCATGCGCCATATCTACACGCTGACCGTACCTGAGCTCCAGGAAGGCCTCGTTCACCTGGGAAGCCCCGTAGTCCTGCTGGGCCGTCTTTCCCTGAGATACCCTGAGGACCTGGGTCGCCCTGAGGAATGTAACATAGTCCGTCACCGGGAGCAACGTCTGTACGTTTCCACAAACAAAACTGCTGTGACCTCTAACCTCCCATGAATCAAACCCGAATGCCATGACCTCTCATGTCCTGTGAGTCAATCCCTAATGTCATGACCTCTAACCTGTGAGTCAAGCCCGAATGCCATGACCTCTAACGTCCTGTGAGTCAAGCCCGAATGCCATGACCTCTAACCTGTGAGTCAAGCCCGAATGCCATGACCTCTCATGTCCTGTGAGTCAATCCCTAATGTCATGACCTCTAACCTGTGAGCGAAGCCCGAATGCCGTGACCTCTAACCTACCGTAAGCAAAGTCTGAATGTCGTCTGCGGTGAGAACGTTACGGGAAAGGCCACATACATTAAAACACACTGACCGCTCCCTGGATTTCAGGGCGTCTATAAACGGGAGGCGGTACAGTCGATGGAGCTACCTTCTGTCATTGCTCAGTCGCGCCTCAAAGTACACCACAGTGAGTATTTAATGACGTTTCCTTCTCGCACTCATTTAAGCACCAGGCCAACAGGCAGCCAGTCCAGCCATGGACAGGCCGTAAGGAAAAACCACAGTGAACAGCAAACGGACGTCGTCCCCGAGGATGCCCCTGCCCATCTGTACCTTTGCACCTTCCTTTCCTGCGGCGCCTGGAAGACCCTGCTCACCGGGAGGCCCGGGGGGGCCCGGATGTCCACGTTCACCTATGGGACCAGTCTCGCCAGTGGGCCCCTCAATGGAAAAGGAAGAGTCGTTAGATTGCTCTTTTATCTTAGCAGAGATAACAAGACCCCCAGGGAGTTTAGCGCTCCCCCTCATGGTCACGATGTTGGTCTTTCTCCGGGGCTTTCACGATGTCCTACAAAGCACTTCCCGGGACGCACTGGTGGGACCATGTCGTGGAATCTTGGTTAGAATCTAGTGTACGAGGGAAATACACAGAAACGCAGAGAGTGTTTTCTTTGTTCCATACCAGAAATGCTCCAGGGGCAGGCCAGCCCAAGTATTGTTAAAAACTGTGGTTTTAAACTATAGTTTGCTCCCTTCTCTCTTTTTTCTAAGGTGTCTAATGAGTTCAGGCGTAAAAAAGGCATCGGTACCACACTGGTAGCTACTCAATGAATCGTGACTTCAAAAGGAGCTCAGGTTCCCTAGAACCCAAACAACCCAAGTGGTCGTCCTTGGAGTTTCCTGAGAGGAGACCTCACTGTTGTTCATCCACATTCGTTTGAAAAAACTTAGAGCGAGTGGCAGGGGGATCCCGCTGGCAGCTCCTCCCGGCCGAAGGCTCTAACAAATCACCCGCTGCCTCGAGCTGCTGCAAATGCCACAGTGAAAAACGCCGGGTCATTCACCGGTCCCCTGGGCAGAGCTGCTCTGTGGTGCTAGAGTTTAATGAGCTTTCAGGTGTAAATAGAGAATGGAGACCAGTGCTCTCTGTCTCCACTTCGACACAGCAAGGAGGAGGAATTAAGCTAAAGATACACAAATGGGAAGCCTGCAGATGTTCGACGGGAGCGTCTTTCTGAAGTGGCCAAAGGAAATCTGCAGATGCAGACGATTCTCTTACCCTTTGGTCTTGGATGAAGAGCCATCTGGCCCAAATTGGAGTGGACCTTTTTAGGTTTAAATTCCTTTAATTATCTATTGCTGAAAGTCCCCAACTTACCATCCACGTGCAGTCATTTCCCCCAAAGTAAATTTTCCTTCAATATTTGATCAGAATTTAATAGTAAGGAACGTAAATTGGATCCTAAGGTAACGGCTATCACCACTGAGACAAAAGTGAGCAGCGATTCACACAACGGGACCAAAAAAAAGTGAATGTCAAGTACTCCCATCAGTATCGCTCCTTGCAAATCACTCCCTCTGTTTTAACATGAAACTGTGATTACATTTGAAATAGGCCACTGGATCTTCTTTCTCGAAAGGGCCAATAAAAATAATCCAATGAAGGTGCAAACGCAACAAAACACCTGCTGCTTTTATCACTGATGGAAATCATTTTTATAAAGACAAAAATATTAAGAAAAATACAATATATTACAGTTATTAAATTTTTAGAAGAAAATTGTGCCCAAAGCTTTATCTTATACTTCTAATCTACTTCTAAATTAAATTTATCCTCAGAAACCTGAAGTCATTTTGTAACTTGAAATTCTTGGAAAAGAGGGTGGCCAACCTATTTAACAGAGCACTTGGGTTTTGAGCAGATGTTGCCACGGTCAGACTTTCATGTTCACTACTGTGTGAATTTTCTGACTTATTTTTATTATTTTTCTTCTATTTTATTCAATCAGTTCAGTAAAAATCGCTTTAGCTAAGTAACAGTTTGCTGAAGTTCATTTGATGTAAGCAAGTGGCATATATCACAGTGCTATCGGAAATGTAAAAATACATCATTTTCCATCGTAACAAAATGGGCAGAGATGAAAGTATAAACAGAAAAATGAATCTTGTTAGGGAAGTAAAGTAATGCAATGTACCTGTGGTCCAACAACGCCCCCTGGCCCTGGAGGGCCCGTCTTGCCTTGAAATCCCTAAGGAAAGAAAGCGTAATCCGTTAAAGCTCTACAAGGCACAACACATAAGTGAAAATTCTCTGAGGTAACGGAGTATCACACGTGAAAAGAAAGTCATCTTTTGGTTAAAATGTTTAATGTGTTGTTATTTTCCTGTTCTCTTTAAAATTCAAAATTTACCATCTTCATTATTTCACACTATCGTCCAATGATTACTTTCAGTAAGATGAAGAAATAACATAACAGGATGGAATGATGCTGGCGTGGAAACGTCCTTTGCCCTGTTCTAAGGGTCAGCAACACAGGCCGGCGTAACTAGCCCTGCTCCTGGACGAAGTCAGTGAAGATGATCAGACATTCTCTCCAACAGCCACTGATTCTGAACACAGATAATACCATCTGTGAAGCTAAAGCACTTCTCCCTGCCTTCCACCAATCTCGTAAAACAAACGCCACATGAAGTTATACATATAAAAAGAATATTTGGCACGATTAGTAATCACCTCTGCCTTTTATCAGTGTTCTTTCTTAAAACCCCAAAGAATATACTGACAAATGTATCTCGCATGTGATGAGTCATTAAAAGTGGGACCCGGTCGCTGTCGGCCGCATGTCCTCGCGGAGTCGAGCCTCTGGGCATGACTCTGGCCCCTGGGCTTCTCTAGCCTCACGGCTTATTCGTTCGGCACGCCCGCGCTGTGGCTGGCAAACTTCCTTCCCATGTGAGTTACGTGTGTTTAACAGGCGGAGGAACAGATTCAACACGCTGACGGAAGGCCCTCCGAAGAGCCGAATCGAAGCGCGCGGTGTCTGCAGGAGCTGTGCTCCCCGTAACGCCGACTGCACGTGCTGAGGCCAGAAAGCCCAGGGCAGCACCCGGCTTCCAGACCGTCTGCGCGTCAGGCCCGTTCCCATCATCCCTCCAGCGACTGGTGGCCCGGGGCGAGCGGTGTCCAGAGTCCGTCTGCCCTCGGCAGCCCCGCGCAGCCCCGGTCCCCACGCCCGTGCCTCTCACGGAGTCGGTCCGCCTCACGCTTGGCCGTCCTCTCTTCCTGCCGCCTTCTCTTTCCCCGGATTGTCGTCTTTTCCAAAGACGTGCCCAAGGAGCGCAGCCTCAGTGCTGTCACTTTTGCCCCGAGCCACGTGTGAGGAGTCCTCTGCTCTAGGACCCGCTCACTCACGGATCTGGAGGTGCAGGGCCCCCGCAGAGCTCCCCTCCAGCACCCATTTCAACTGGACCTTGTTCTTCCTATCAGCCTCCTCACTGCCCAGCTTTCACATCCACACACGGTAACTGGGGACACAGGGCGCGGCCTTGGTCTCCAGCGACACATCTTTGCTCTCGGTGATCTCTCCTAAGTCTTCCATTGCTGCCCTTCCGCGTCTCCGCCTTCCCTTGAATTCTTGGCTGCAGTCTCCATGTGAATGGGTGACCGATCCAAGAAAAGCAAAACCTTTAACAATCTCACTGTCTTCATTGTCTGCGTGAGGGTCAGTAAAGGATTTGAGACTGTGCTTCTGGGAGAAATTTGAGTTGTTTCAGTATAATAGAAACTATTTCTGATAGTTCCTTGTGGCCTTAAAAAGCTCTGAATTCTAAGCCTTCAGATTGAACCTTCAATTCAAGGATTTCCGATCGAGGACAAAATTAAAATATATTAAAAAAATCATTTTTAAAATAGAGGAACACATATGTAGCAAAATACAGCTGCTCTAGATTCTTGTGCAAGGTAATCTTTTGAATCCCAGGCAGCAGACACACACACACAAAAAAGGTGAGAAAGTTTCCTGTAATAAGGTTATCAACTATTGCTCCTAAAAGTGAATTTAAATTTAAAATACAATTTTCCAGAAATAATTCTAGCCTCTGTCTAGGAGAAACTACTCAATGAGAACATCCATCCTAGAACCATTAGTTAATATGCTATTTTCCCTCTTTTGTTTAAATTTAAATATGTAATACGGTTAGTTTATATAGAAGCAGAAGCACTTAGTAAACTGAAGACAAAAGGGATTTTATAATGGAAATTCTCTAGGCATCCCTCCCTTCAGAGACATTTTGGGAACATTACTGAGGCATTCCCACGAAGCCCTACCAGGACTTAGTTAAAAGTGATCGACTGCAGGATTTAAATGCGCGCGCACTTGCAAGGCTGGCTGTGGATTCTCCTTCAGAGAGTTTATTTTACGCTCCTCCGTCGCTCTCTCTCCCAGGAGAAAACCCAAACAATTTTCCTCTTAGGTCTCACTAAATCCTTCTGGACTGTATTTTTGAAATCCAAGCCTTTGAAGTTTACATTTGGACAAAAACTAGGAAGCTCTTCTACCAAGAACTGTGTCCTGGTGAGCAAAGCAGGACTTGGGCTGCTGCTGACAGACCGTGTCCCCTACTCAGAAAGTTCGTCCTGTTTCCAGGTTTGTCATCTTAGACGGCGACACGGCTCCTAACGCATCGTCCTGCTCTGAGTTCCCTCGCACTCAAAGGCAGTCAGCATCGCGGTTTCCTTGCGAAGGCTGGATTAAAGAAATCAGCGGTGAGAAGCAAAACGTGGCTCCAGGTCAACATGAGCATCCACGATGGTTTCCTTTAGCCCCGCACCCCACTGGAACAGCCAGGCGCGGGGCTCAGGAAGGGCGCGGGATAAAGTCAACACGCGCATCCACGATGGTTTCCTGTAGCCCCGCACCCCACTGGAACAGCCAGGCACGGGGCTCAGGAGGGCGCGGGAAAAACCACGACCCCACCAGGATCCGCGCGGCATGGCGGAGCTGCCAGCATCCCCTCTGCCCAAATCATTTATTTAATCTTCTACTGTTTGTAATTTTAAAATAAAATTCAGTTACATGTTCCCATGGACGCTTTTCTGCTGGAGGCAGGAGGATGCATGTGACCTAGTTCCAGACCAATTACAGCCGTGTGGTTTCCACAGCAGAAAACATTTGACCCTTTAGTGCTGGGCAGGAGACTGTATCACGTGCGTGGCTTATTTTCATGTGTTTCCTCTAGCGAGTGGGAGGGTGACAGGGCTGGGTGGAAGACACCCGTAAACAAAGACTTCGGTGACAGGGTCAAGGCTGACAGCCTTGCGGAGGGGTCCAGAAGACAGTGGGTCTTCCCATTAGCTCATCCCAAGGTGCTGTTATTGACCATAAAGGCAACCAAGTCAACAACCATCCCATATCCTCAAGTATAGCCTTTAAGGTGTTTAGATACAAACATGTATCTATTTATGTGTTTTAAAAATATATTTTAATGAAAGGTTCAGTGGCATTAATTTCTCCATTGTCCTTAACCTGGTAACAGAGCTGTTGGTAATGAAGTAGCTTTCCGTCACAAGATGAGGGGCCGGAGGTGGACAGTTTCAGTCAGAAGGGCGGGTCACTTACCGTCTCTCCACGCTGCCCCGGGTGCCCCGGCAGGCCATCCTTCCCCGGTGGTCCCTGAAATCACAAGTATACGCACCACGTGTTATAAACATTTACGACCTGTTCTAAGGCATTGTTAGATAATTTTCTTGTATTTTCACTACATAGCATATTTTGAAGTTCTGTTGATTCTGTATATCTCTCTTTAGTATAATTCTCTTTGAAATGAGATCAAGAGAAAATTGTAGAACATTTTACATTTTTTCATCTTTTTATCTTTTTATAAAGAACATTCATATACATTTGTTTTTATTTTTGCCAATATGTTAATTCCTCAGTACTGCTGATCTGTTCCTAATTCAGTTTCCGGTCCATCCAAGACTTGCATACGAGAGAAAGACAGTGTCCCCTAGTGGTGGCCCGAGCATCTAACCGACAAGAATGAACAGAAACAAACTCTGTTATAAACAAGGGCACTGTACCTCTCGATTGCGTCAAGGAAAGGAAGCAAGGTACTTTGCTCAGTTTTAGAAGTCACTAGGACCAATTTCCCCCAGTAGGTTTTCTCACATCATCTTGGAAGCGCAGTTTACTAAGCGCTGGAGAGCAAAGCTACTGCGCTGTCCCCGTTTGTAAAGGGTCTTTGTCACGACTGAAGAAATTAATGAAGCAATTAACTAAGTACTTAAAGTAAACAACCCTGGGAGGTTCCTATGGTTTAGACCTTAGTCGAGGTAGACTGCTTCTTCAGACTGCATTATGAATTATTCATCCTACTCAGAAACCAACATACGTATCAAGTTTACATCTCAAAACATGCTTAATAGATATAGGCAGAAACAGTCTCACCCTCGTGGGTAAATGAATAGAAACGATCATTTTAATAACCACATTTTAATGATGACAGATATACGTCTCGTGATATGTTAATGATTTAAAGAAACCTCTTTCTTTAAACAAATACATTATGTACATGAATCTATTTTTAAATATGTTTTTAATATGTTGAGTTGGAATCAAGGAATTGTTTAGAAATAAGCTCATTTTCACAACCGTGTTCTCCCACTGGAGAGAGCCTTTCTCCAGCGTGGCAACCACACTTCAAGGCTTCCTGGCCTTGCCTAGGACCAGTCTGCTCCCCCATCACGTCGCTTTGGACACCCTGGTTGCCGGGTGAACTAACAGCTCTAATTAAAGACCATGGTTACAGTATTTCACTAGGTCATGGCTTGCTCAGTGATTGGCTCATGTTTTCCAGTGATTCTGACGCTCTCCTCCCCCCAAAACCAAAGCTGGAATGTTTTCAGCCAAGGCCCCCAAACATTCCGGGGTGTCACTCAACCATTCCTTCTTTCCAAAGCATGTGAGACACATCTACGTGTTAGGCCCTGGGTGTAGGAATATAAGCTGTCACTCTGCCCTCAGTTTGAAGGGGAAACAGGAATAGGTAGTTAATTCCCAGTAGACTTCATGTAGGTTCACTATTTCAGAACAGTAAATAAAAACAAGTTCTCTGCTTTATCACTGTTTTGCTATGTACAGGAATAAATGTGCTATCAATTGTGGGCAGTGGTAAAAGTTTTAAGTATAAACATAGAGGGTAACAGTTCAAGGTAATAAATATGAGTCAGCCTCTCTTCCCAGTGTACTAAAATGCCTCTCAAATGGGTTTTGCCATCAGCATGAGCCAGTTATGTGTTTTCTAACAAATCTATAAAAATAAAAGTTAACTATCTCAGTATTTTTGCTGGTGTGAGAAGTATAGATTACACTTTTATTGCAAAATATCATAACCCTTTAAAACAGGGCTCTGAGATCTGCACCACCCTGGGATGAACGCAATGCGATTTTTAACATCTTCCCTGGACATCCTGAAGGGGGCGGTGCAAACAGACTCCATGAAGAATTCATCCCATTAGTCTTGATGTAAGGATGTTTCCTGCTATATAGTGATCAGTCCCAAAGAACTGTGGTAGCTCCACACTGCTATCCAATAAAGTAAAGCAGGTTAATTACCAAGTAACTTCATGGCATTCATTTACAACTAATAATTCTGTGGATCAGCACTGGCCGCCGCTTTGATGTCGGTGGCGAAGGGCAGAGGTAACAAATTCATCTGAGGGGGGTGAGCGTTTTCACCAAAGCGACCTGAGAAAAGGTCCTTCTAAGTGGTTGTTGGGGGGGCTGTTTTCACTTCCCATTGGCGCTGAGCTTTGATTTTCTTCTTCCTAAGCAGAATGTATCTTAGAGAAATCTTCACAGCCCCAAGTTAAAATTATCTTAAATGGGGCAACCGTGTGCTGACACTGACACGACATTAACATCCCACGCACTCCCCCGTAACCCGTGTCTGTACGTGTGTCGGTGTGTATCGCACATACACACACACACACACAGGATACATGTCGTGATTACAGTGAAGACGAGCCGATTAGTGTGCAGAAGAGGAGCCTGCCTCCAACCCTCCGCCCGGTTCTTCCTTCCCTGCCAAGGAGATGAAGGCACTTATTTCCTCGGCGCTGTGAAAATGCAAAGCAGAGGAATGACCGGTTCTTTTATTCCACGCTCTCCTGTTTCCCTCGCCAGAGAAGCAGAGCCTAAACGTCATTTGGTTCAGCGGTGAAGGCAACGGCCCCCAACAGTGGGCGTCTCCGGCTAGAGTGCGCGCCGCAGGCGCGGGCACTTCCACTTCCAGCGCCTCTTCCAGCTAAACGGGCGCGGCCCACGCGCAAAACTCGCCCCAAAGCACGAGGATGGGGGTCAGGTGGCCTTGACAATAAAATCACACGGCATGAGGGTGACAGCTGTTAGCCATATGTACGAACGGTGTGAATGTCGAGCTACGCATGTCGCTAGTTTCTATGTTGCTAAACAGTGGTCTTTCACGTGGCTTCAAAACACTCTGAAAAGAATCCGATGTGTACAATCGTTTTGTAACTGTTTTCAGTTCCCTGTACGTGAAACTTCGCATAATTTAATATTCCATTTGGACAAACCTGACATAGTGGGTGACCAACCTTATGTGCGTTATATGCTATATTAAATATATATGTATATATTATGCTATATTTAATATTAGCTATTTGCATTGATCTTTTTATAATGCAATAATACAGATAACGATCTGCTCTTGATCTGTTTGTGGTAATAAAGTAAAACTGTAGCGTTAAACTAATATTTTAAACATATTGTCTGAAAATTACTGTAAAAAAGTAAGAGAGCGCCTTAACATTTAATATTCAAGTCAGTATTTCCCAATAAATAATTCATCTTCTGATGATGTGAGCTGAAGTCTCAGTTGAAAGTAGCAGTGGAATAGAGGGTTATTCACACTCAGTAAAAATTGGGAGAGCATATTTATTTATTTATAAATTACTTCCAACATGTTCAAATATATAATGTAATCACATGTAACATTTATTTAAAATTTGAACATCTTAATTTAGAATTTTCTGAACTGTTCCTTTATGCAAGACTTGTATTGAACACACCCAAGACCTATTGAATCAAAACCTACATTTCTAACAAGATGCCAACCCAACGCGATTTGTATGCACACTAAAGTCTAGGCTAGAACAGTGATTAGCAAACTTTAGCATTCATCAGAACTCCCTGGAGGTTTGTTAAAAACACCCTGGGCCCCTCCCCTAGAGCTCTGATGAGGTGAGTGAGGCAGGACAAGACTTTGCATTTCTAACAAGTCCTGGGAGTGCCGATGCTCTGGTCCAGGGACCATGCTTTGAGAACAGGTTCCTTAGGTAGGTGGTGCTATGGTCTGGAAGCTTGTGTCACCCCAAATTCTTATATTAAGACCCTAACCCTCCAAGGGGATGTTATTAGTAAGGTGGGACCATCGGAAGGGGCTTCAGTGGTGAAGGAGGAACCCTCTTGAATGGGATTAGTGACTGACAAGAGACGCTCCCGAGAGCTCCCTCACCCCTTCCGCCAGGCGAGGAGACCAGAAGCCTGCGACCCAGAAGTGGGCCCCACCTGAGCTGCTGGCACCCTGATCGTGGAGTTCTAGCTTCCAGAACTGGGAGAATTAATTTCTGTTGTCTATAAGCCACCATTCTGTGGTTTTTGGTTTATAGGAGCAGAAAGAGACTAAGTGGAGAAGTTGATCCTAACTCTCAAAAAAAACCTGAATAGGTTTCCGAGAAAGGCAAAAGGAATCAGCTGAGCCCTGACATGTCCTCTATGCCCGAGAGCAGTCAAGTGTAAAAATGAAGGATTTCAGATAACTTTGGGAAGATATATGATAAAACTCTAAACAAATTTTATAAAAGGGACATGATTCAGGAAGGGTTATCATTACATTTTCTAAAAAGAATGCATTATAGAGACAAAATAAAAAAGACAAAAAAATAAATCTTACTGTGATGTAAATTATATCAGAATGTTGGTGAGTGTTTAGGGAGTGGTATTTTGAAGGACACATCAGTTGTAATAGTTTTTTATGCCACCCATCATATTTGTTGCAGTAGGGGAGTCATTGAGAGAGTAATATTCATGTTGTTCTATGGTTTGACATACTTGGAAAGAGTATTTGTAAGACATAAGTACATTATTTACAGAAATACTTGGTAAACACCATAAATTGAAAATATCTATAGTCTCTGACCTTACTCATTGCGATTTTGTTTTATAGGAACTGTTGTCAATATTTGTATCTAAAAATGATTTAAATATAAGCTATGACTCTCAAAAATTTCAAAACGTTCTCAAATGAAGAAAAATCGAGAAAAATTCTCACACTTACAGGAGGGCCTTTTGGTCCGGGGAATCCGACTGGCCCCTGCGGTCCTTGAGGGCCCTGAGAATAGAAAACAGGGAAGTTGACGGATGTGCCCTACGACACCTGGACGCCGTGCGGCTCGTTTCCACGGACACAGCGTCCTCCCTGTCCCGAGAGCACCACGCAGCACAAGAGCATCTGTGCCTGGCGCAGAGCAAAACTGATGATTTATCACACCACTCAGTACCAAAACCACACAGCACGGCCGTGGTCTCAGCTTAATACTGTAAATATTTAGAATTCATGCTAAAAGTGTAAAACTCAGATGCACCAAGAGGTCCCACAGGTTCTCCGCTTTTAACATTGGCTAGAAACATCCGAGATGGAAGACTTCTCAATTCAAATCCCCCCAAAGAGAGCTTATTTTTAAGGATTGACTTTATATTCTGATTTTAGTCATATAGAAATAAAAGGAAAAATAAGTGATTTCCTCAAAATGACCACAGAAGATGCCTTTAACTAACCTCTGTACTTAAAATATGTTACTTTTGAGGATGTCAATATCTCATTTTACTCACGTATAAACTTCTTTGGTAGAGAGATGAAAAGAACATCGTACAATTCTCGCTAACATTCAATCCAGATACACATTTATAATGTCATTCTTGATGTTTAACTATAATTATTCAACACTCATATTTACATATCTTCAAAATGCACAAAGTCAGTAGACCTTATTACAGTGACTGTTGGTGGCAGCAATAGATTGGTAAAAGATAATCCTTTATATGCCCCAAACATATTAAAAAGAAGATAATTTAAATGTCTTAAGTAATACAGTTAGGGTAGGATGTATGTATGTTTAAATAAAAAATAAAACTTACTAAAATTGGTCTTTGGTAGAATTTACTCTTTTCAGTTTATCAATTTAGCCTTCCCAGGCTTTCAGTTATACATTATAGGATAATTCTGTTTTTTGTTTTGTGAAACATCTATTACAAATTTCAAAAAATATCAGAAATATATTTCTATGATTGCATAATACTCAAAATAATTATAGAATATTAAGAAATGAGACTAATGTCTCTGACAGGGATACGCTTTAATATTTAAAATTCTTTCAAGAGGATAGCGTTTAAAAATCTGACTACAAAAATGCTACATTTTGCCCCCAAAAATTAAGTAAAGGGCACGCTCACTCGGGTGTGTTTAGCTTGATTTCACATCAATTGGGACTCAATCTACTAAATAGTTTTTCTAGTTCCTGGAATAGATGTTTTATCTTGATTCAAATGCACATTGATTGTGATTTAACGGCCACTGGCAGCTGGCATTTTCCCAGCATCATGCTGTCGGCCAGCTCCACGGGCACCATGAGAGGCAGCGTGGACCACAGCACAGCAGAGAGGCTGGGGTGGCACAGGCCTACTTAAAGGGAAAAAATATGTCTTGGCTCGAGTATAAGCGTGACATCGTAGGCCAGCTGCCCCCATCATTTCTCTCATTTCTGTGACAGTGTCAGTAGCACACAACCTGTGTTCAAACAAAGATGACTCTCTTTGAGGGGAGTGAACGGAGGAACAGGACCCTCCCACCCTGCTGGACCCTGGGGGTGGCCCTGTGGGTGGCCCTGCGGATGGCCCTGCGGGTGGCCCTGGGGGTGGCCCTGGGGATGGCCCTGGGGATGGCCCTGGGGGTGGCCCTGCGGATGGCCCTGCGGGTGGCCCTGGGGGTGGCCCTGCGGATGGCCCTGCGGATGGCCCTGGGGGTGGCCCTGCGGATGGCCCTGCGGGTGGCCCTGGGGGTGGCCCTGCGGATGGCCCTGGGGGTGGCCCTGCGGATGGCCCTGTGGATGGCCCTGCGGATGGCCCTGCGGGTGGCCCTGCGGATGGCCCTGCGGATGGCCCTGCGGATGGCCCTGCGGGTGGCCCTGGGGGGGGCCCTGCGGATGGCCCTGGGGATGGCCCTGGGGGTGGCCCTGCGGGTGGCCCTGCGGGTGGCCCTGCGGATGGCCCTGCGGATGGCCCTGTGGATGGCCCTGCGGGTGGCCCTGGGGGTGGCCCTGCGGGTGGCCCTGGGGATGGCCCTGTGGGGGGCCCTGGGGGTGGCCCTGCGGATGGCCCTGGGGATGGCCCTGGGGGTGGCCCTGCGGATGGCCCTGCGGATGGCCCTGCGGGTGGCCCTGGGGGTGGCCCTGCGGGTGGCCCTGGGGATGGCCCTGTGGGGGGCCCTGGGGGTGGCCCTGCGGATGGCCCTGCGGATGGCCCTGCGGATGGCCCTGGGGGTGGCCCTGCGGGTGGCCCTGGGGATGGCCCTGTGGGGGGCCCTGGGGGTGGCCCTGCGGATGGCCCTGGGGATGGCCCTGGGGGTGGCCCTGCGGATGGCCCTGCGGATGGCCCTGCGGGTGGCCCTGGGGATGGCCCTGCGGATGGCCCTGCGGGTGGCCCTGGGGATGGCCCTGCGGATGGCCCTGCGGGTGGCCCTGGGGGTGGCCCTGCGGATGGCCCTGCGGATGGCCCTGGGGGTGGCCCTGTGGGTGCAGACCCCCGTTCCTTTCCTAGAGTAAAGGCTGTGGAATGTTCGTACGGACTCCATGCGACGTGACTGCACCATACTTACTCTCTCCCCGGGAGGGCCAGGAGGGCCGTCACCGCCCGAAGTGCCCTGCCAATAGCAACAAGAAGAAAAAGAAGAAATCAGCTTCGATGCCTCCTGGGAGCGTCGTCTTGGACGCCGTCGCGGCAAGGCCGCAGTGAGACGCGGCCAACATTACCTTCGGGCCAGGCTTCCCGGTGGGACCTCTGGCGCCCCTGGAACCGCGAGGACCCTGCGTAGGAGAGAAGATGCTGTTCAGTGCCGAGCCAGTGGCACCCAGCACATTTTTATTTCTGGAGAGAACGATCTTTGAAAATTACATCCCAAATGAAAAGCATGGTTTTCAACGAAAGGCACCCACCGTTGGGCCGCGCTGCCCCCGAGGGCCCGGTTTGCCAGCGACGCCCTGCCAAAGACAGTTCAGTGTCAGTAAGGGCGGCCCGGGGAACCGTGTCTCATGCAGGGAATTTACACTAGCGAGTCCAGAGCAACGTAAGCATCATACCCGAGCGCCCTTCTCTCCGTTGGCACCTGGGAACCCAGGGAATCCAGTGGAGCCCTGAAAGAATGAGGCAAGTGCACCATGAGCATGGCCACCGACATCCTGAACCGCAAGCTGGAAGCCTTTGGGGACACAGCGATCCCCACAAGCTGACAATATTTAAACCGAAAGCATAACTTTAATGTGCCGTACAAACTCCATTCAAAAATTTAAAAATGAACTTACAGGGACGTCGGAAATCCTGGAAGCATTGAAGGTAGGAATTGATAAAACATATTTTTAGTTTTCAAATTTCAGTAAAATAATTAATCAAAGATATCATTTGTCATATTAAAAAATAGCAATTACAGGGCATTTTGTCCACAATAAATGGTTGCCTTCTAAGTCCTCATATGTACTTAGAAGAATTCAACTCCGAAGAATTCTAGGTCCCCAGCATGCACAAATTTTAAAATAACATTATAAAGTATTTTTCCTGAATTAGCATTCTAGTGTGAGTGTATATATCAATTTTTAGTTGAATTTTCTGCCTTTAGAACTGGATCAAACCATAAACGCTGAAACCGTCCCTCCACCCTTCCTGTCTGATGTCTGGATGTGGTCAGAGCTAGCTGAGGGTCTCAGGCAGGCGTCCAGCAGGACGGTCCTGCCGGGGGAATTTCAAAGACGTACATTCAAGACTTGTCTTTGTCGTGCGGTCCCCCAAATAAGTTGGGTGTGTACTTCTCCTCTTTGAACAGTTTTAGTTTTTATTCTGCAGAATGAGGGCAGCCGTCGGCATCTAAGGCACTAGGGCATTTGTGGGAGGTCGGAAGGCAGGCGGGCGAGGTATAAAATGATAATGATAGATGGCGATAAACCGTGGCTCCTTAAAGACGCCGCAAGCACAGGGGAAGCATCGTGTCAGCTCATCCACAAGCGGCCACATTTCAGAGACGACATATAACATAATCCCCCGTTTACCCTGCGCACATGCTCGGATGCTCATCTGCCCAGAGGGTCCTCTGAACAGGACCGGGACCGTTTGCCTCATGACTGTATCACAACATAGAGCAGATTAGGGGCAAATCCTTGCTCTTCAACTTGCTAATGATGCGCCCCGGAGGGGCGGGAAGGGGGTGCCTCTGAATACTTGTCCTGTTTCGGCCACTGTGTGAATTAAACGCACCGGGTGGGAACTGCGCACGAAGAGAAGGCCGGGCCCGTTCCCGCTCCTCCCCGTCACCGGGGGACACAAGCCTTCTCTGGCTCGAGTGCACGTTTTGCTTTTTCAGTCCGCTCGTGTGGACTGCAGACCTTGTGATCGGCCGCGCGATCCGCATCACGAACCGTGTCCCCGGGTCACACTGACAGAGCGGATGCTACCGATCTGTCTCCTCCCGAGTCAGGGACACTGCGGGCCCCACTAACCGAATGCGCCGCCAGGCGTCTGTGCGGCCCACCTCCCCGAGCATCTAATCTGTGCCCACAGACATAACCACGCGCGACCCGAGGACAACTGTCAGGACGTGTCCTGTTCACGTAATGGGAAATGTCTGCAAATTACACTTCTGAAAGGCTTTCAAAGCCTTCTCTCTCTCTGCGGGGAATCCGATAGTGACGTCTGGTGGAGTGTTACTCTGCGACTACGCCAGGAACTCGCTGAGTGTAATCGAGTATGAAAATAACTTACTTCCATCAAATTTTGTTGGGGAACAAATATTCATTTCTGTCCCGAGTGCCATAGATAAGTAACATAGATAAGAGAGACTCCATTAAAACAAATGGCTCTTAGGCATCAATTTTATTTTTAATTAATTTATTTTCTTATATAGTCTCTGCTCTAAGAAATTTATGGGAAACAGACTACCAATCTACCAATTAAAAATGTCCAATCTACCAATTAAACGGTTTGTAATATATGGGCGTATCATTCTCTTTGTCTCACTTAAGGAATTATCACCCAAATACATAATTTCTGTGAAAAGGCATTATCCGCTTTTAATTAGAAACCCAAACAGCAAACAAAAGGCCCAGAGTCAAAGCTTAATGGCCAAAGAGGCTCAGTCACTAAGTGTGAAAATATAAAAATTTACTTTAAATGCTGCTTAAAATATAAAAGAATCCTGTCTTAAAATAGATTTTACTTATTGAAATAGTTATCTGTCATTTCATAGTACACAAGGTGGTGCATCTTTGAAATACGCAGTAAGATTTTGCTAGTAAAATACTGGATAAATTATGTTGTCTAATTACAGTCTTTAACTTGTCTGAAGAAGCTTAGCAGCCAAATTTCACTTTTAGTAGAAAATGATTTAAATCTATTTAAAAATGCATTGGCTTCCACATAGGAAAGTTCTCTTTGAAGTTCTCTTTGATCTTTGCTGTGCTAATCATTTTTTGTTTTAGAACTGAGAAACGTAAATGGCTTCTGAGACTAGAATGAAATTTATGAAGAAAAGTTATATAAAATAATAAAGACCCAAATTTCAAACATTTAAGTTCAAGAGTAAAGGGAAATGTTTGATTCTACTAGAAAGAAACACTTGTCTCCAGTCATTGTGATGCATTTGGTTAATTAATACTAATAATAAAACCCCCAAACTCAAAGAATATTGAACTGAGAATTGACTTGTGAAAGACAGCAAAACATCAGAATGTCAAATAAACTCATAAAAGAAAATTGTGCTCATTCAAATAATAGGACAGTTTCCTGTTTTTAAATCAAAACATCACCATAACTATCATGTAATTTAGTAATTAGATAAAAAATTTAGCAAGTAATCTAAGGAGAGCTTAATGCCCAGGGTTGCGCAGGGAATGTCTTCTCTCACTCCTAATACTTGTGAAAATACTTGACATTTCAAAAGAAGGTAACTAAGAGACAGGACGGTGTATTAGAGATAATATTTAACAGGTAAAAGTTACTAATCAGTGGTTTAAATATAGCCAGAAACAGTAAATGATGGCTGCGTTACTTTAAAATCATAGACGTATGCCTCTTATTTTACAAGGGCTCACAGTGTTATGTTTATCTCCTACTTTAGAGGAAATATGAATTATAGTATGTGCTTTATGCATAAAATGTATTTTCTAGAAAATAATCCCTAAAAGAGCGTTATCACATGATGAGTGAACATAGGTGCCTGTTTCCACCTCTGTCAGGAGAAAGGACATTTCTCTCTCCCACTGATTACTTGTGAAGCTTATTAATAAATAAATGTTTTGGGATCAGTATATAATTAAGATTATCCCTATCTGCTGTACTTGTCAAGCCTGAATGGGTCAAACACAGATGGATGATAGGTAGGTAGATATTCTCATGTGTATTTAAAAAAATCTTAATATTGATAACCCGAATTTATATATTAATTCATTTAACCACTTTGCTGTATCTAGTCAATGGTTAATTGTAGTCTTAACAATGTTTTATGATTAACTTGAGAAAAATTAGTATACCAGGGTAAACATGTATTTTTAAAACCATCTATTTCTACCTATAAAATATGTATATTTCAAGTAGTCAAATATAGAATTTGAGTGGTGTAGGGGGATGGAGACTGTAGATGGGCCAACACTGGCCAAGGAGGGCCTGGGGCCACCAAAAGCTGAAAGAGACAAGGGCAGAGTCTCCCCTAGACATTTGGAAGGGAGTGTGACCCTGCTGACACCTCAGTGCTAGACTTCTGGCCTCCAGAACTATACGAGTAAGTGCCCATTGTTTTAGGTGACCGAGTTTGTGGAGCTATGTCATGGCAGCCCTAGGAAACAAACGCTGGGAGTGCGGAAGGGTGAGAGCATGGACGATGTATTATAATTCTTTTTTTAAAATATCAAGTGGGAATTCAAACCCGTAGGCTATGAAAATGAATTCAGAAGCGATTGGTCATCACCTGGCACCTACTTTAAAACTTCCAGACAGTCTTTTCGGCTGCCCTGGAAGATCCTAGTTCAGGCACAAGGCAGCAGCCAGCCAGGCTGTCCTCTTAGGACCCCGTCTCCTGAGACTCCCCCCGCGGTCACCCAGGCGCCCCGAGCCCCTTGCCCCCGGCGCCCGCACGCCACGTGGCTTTCTCTTGTGAAACGATATCTGAAGATTCACCATCTCTAAGTTACAAGCTGAAAGGTAACCACAGGTGGTTGATTTTAAGTGTTTCTAACAAACTGCTGGTGAGTCAGCTTTAAAAGCACATCGAGCCGGTTCCTTTACCTTTGGACCTTGCCGTCCTGGGTACCCTGGCAGTCCTGGAACGCCGAGTTTCCCCTGGAGGGAAGCACACACCACAGTGAGTTCCAAGTTGAATCAAGCTTCAATGATGATTTTAGTCTCTTTTTCAGAGGGACCACATATGTGTACCCTTGAAAGAAAGATCTGCAAGTTTCCCCCAGACCTTCATTCTATTTCATTCTATTCTTTTCCTCTAAGAGGAAAAGCGAAGCTCAGGCGCCTTCCTGGTGTGTGATGCTCCTAACAGCCTGTGCTGTCTACGGGCGCCAGAGACAGTCCCTGGAGTCCAGGGGGACGTACAAGGCTGAGAAAGTGGCTCACTGACCTTCTCTCCAGCTTGACCAGAAGGACCGGGGTCCCCAGTGGGACCGGCTCGACCTTTGGGGCCTTCAGGGCCATCTTCTCCTCTCGGGCCTATTGGGCCAACTTCTCCCTGGAACGCAGGGTAACGACACGTTTGTAACTTAAAATCTACTGGGGACTGAATGGCAGAGATTACAGCCCATCAGAAAGTCACATTCTTCAACTCCTGGTCTGTTCACTCATGTTTTATTTACGACAGCGAGGCTTAAAAGTGTTAACTTCATCAGTCTTTCCATCGATTAACAAACACCTGGATCTAGTTGGACACTGAACAACCTACAGAAGCCCACGCTACTGTGTGTCCTATTAAATTAATTTTAGCATCTGTGTTGCAGAGAGAAAGAGGGAAAAATATAAGAATCAAGAGTCGATAATGTAGGGAGGCAGAAGATGCCGCCCCAATCACTCCACTGTGACGTAATGATCATTTCGAGCTAAAGGCAGTTAAGAAGCTGATACATGCAACATGCTGGTGATGAACCACAGACTTGTACACCTGAAACCTGTGTGATTTTATTAACCAGTTTCATCCCGATAAATTTAATTTTTTAAAAAAGCTGTCTGCTGCCCCTTATTTGCTTAAAAGCAAATTTTAGTCAACATTTTTCTTTGACCTACCCTGTCACCTTTAAGGCCCATGTCACCTTTGAATCCTGGAAAACCATCTTCGCCCTAAAAAATATAAATAATAAAACAGGTGTTCGAATATAAAATATGGCTATGTACAATATGAATACTCATAAGCAGGGAAAATTGTTCTGAGAAATGTGAATCCTAGCTGTGAAACATTTTTATTTTACTAATAAAAACGAAGGTAGAATATCTGCGTTAATTTTGGCACAGATGGAGTAAACTGGTCGTTGGAGAAAAGATGTGGTGGTGCCGCTGGTGCTGGAGCTGTTGGTGATGGTTTTGAGGCAAAAAGTGAGTTGGGGAAGGGGCAGTTGGCATCTGATTAGTGGCGAGAGTATGGCGTCGACGTGCAGTTTCGGAAAAGGGCATTTCAAGCCAGTGTGAGAACAGAGCTAGAAACCCTGCTGCCAAAGGCGCCTGTCGCTTTTCACTTTACAATCCGTCAGTGGACGCACTTCGCTAACGGTGGCCCGGCCCCGCCCCGCTCCCCGCCGCGCGGTCTTTGGTCCGGAATCTCCCCGCGGCCTCCACTCCGCGCTCCAGGACTGAGTTCCAGAGACTCTGAGTCGCCCGTCTCGCGCTCTGCAATTCCTGCTGTGGTCACCGCTCTCCCACGCACACTGCAAACCTTTTACCGTCTCTCCACCTGGGGACACTTCGCCCTTCTTTCAAACACAGGCCGCGATTCTGCTACGAACTTTCCCAGGACCTCGGTATTTTCCCCTAAAATTAACCTCTCTGTGCTGAGCATTTGTTATCGCCACAACCTCCGTCCCGCTCTTAGGAGATCACTGGTCTCTATCCTTCTACTAAATGGTGCAAAACGAGACTCATGCCCAGTTATCCTCCGCACCTCCAGGGCCTAGTACGTTTTTGACCCTTAATAATCAAGACACTCAACAAACATTTTCTGAATGAACGTTTGGAGATGATCCCTGCCTCACTGTGAGTTTGGCAAGCTATGCCAAGGCCCGGGAAATACCAGGTAATTATGGGTGCATGGGCCCTGAACTTGGAAGAGGGGCCCCGCCTGGCATCGCGCCCAGGGAATTCTGACTGGCGCAGAAGTTTCCTTTAGGACAGACGCCGTTTCCAACGTTCTGGCCGTGAGCTCGCCGGTGGAATTCGGGTTCTCTCCGCACTGAAGGCGGCGGGCGGGGCAGAGGCTTCACAGCTGAACATGAGCCTGAGCCTCCTACTGACTGCTGTCTTCATGACCTTCCCAGGAGAGCGCGGTAATCACACAGCTGCCAAGTTTGGTTTAAAAACACTGCGCTCTGTGTCTAAAGACCAGGAAGAGTTGTTAGGATTCTTTTCAGGCAGAGTTGTTTCTGTCTTCGGTTTTATTTTAAGAGAGAACACAGTGAACTGGATGCTGTTTGTCTCACCTGTGCTTTCTAATGCATTCACCATTAAGGAAACAAATTATGGCAGGTATCCATACAATAAGTGTCTTTTTAAAAACAACTGGCACCATCCCATTCTGAGCTTTCCAGTTCTAAAATGATCAGGTCTGAGTTAATCTAAACAAAAAGCAAACAAAAAAAAATCCCCGGAATTTTAGAAGATTTGTAAAAGTGGAATTCACCCATGCCACTTGTTTTTCTGGGTATGATAAGTGAGGTCTAGGGGGAACAAAATCTGTGTCTAAACAGTAGGGATTTTTTAACCCTTGCTACTTCACCTTTGGTTAACAGTTAATGTTGTTATATATACAAACCAAATAGTTTTAATTTCCTTTTTTAAGATAGGAGATAAATGGTCAATTATAAAACCTACTCAGAAAAAAACTAATAAATACTATGCATGAAAATTCAATAGGACTTAATATTCTTTACAGAGTTGTAAAACAGGAAGATTTCTTATCAAGAAAAATTCCAAACTAAGACAGCATATTTTTTGCACAGGCAACGTGCGAACAGTGACAAGGTCAGCCCCGTCTGAACCCTCTCTGTGCTCTGTCGCCAGCTCAGCCAGACTGTCTCCTGAACGTCCCCGGGGGTGACGCACGCGGTTGGGGTTCAAATCCACGCAGCCGAGTGAATGTCAAGCGCAGGGCGCTTTTCAGACCGTGGAACCGACCACTCGGTTGCACTCGCTGACAGCACCTCAGTATGGTGCCTTTTCTAAAAAATTTTTCTCAGAAAACTAAATTATAATGGACGCAATCAGTCCGTCTCTCGGAACCTATTCCTTGCTGGTATCAAACTGACTCCAAGTGCTTTTGAAAAAATTATGACTAAGGGAGCAGACAGTGACCTTGCGCTCAACATTGACATTCCATATATTTCTCACCAAATCTACCAACATTTTATAAGAAACCCTGATTTTTAGGACATACCATTATAGGAGGGCAACTCAGTACTGATTCTGAGTAATGTCATTCAGTTGCGACATAAATGCTGAATGATTTGGAGGCTCCAAACGTATATAACATTTCTATTTTAAAATTTTCGGTTCTTCATCTAAAGACGATTCAACCGTAAATGCTCTATAAAAGATTCCACATTCTTTCATCCACCTGCCCGGTTTTAATCTTCAGTCTTTATTTCCTTCTCATTAATACTTAATCTTTAATTCCTCCCGGTTTTAATCTTTATTTCCCTCTCAGCCATACTTGTGCTATGCACCAGTATCACACGGGAAGACTCCCTCTTCCCCCAGCTGATACGTGGTGCTTCTGACTTTCCTGTTTTGCACTGAGTTTCAATTTTTGAATTTGGGGGATTTTAGTCGAGAAAAGAGGGGAATAAACACTCCTCCCCTGTGCATACACCTGGATATTGCACAACTCCCGCAGAAAATGAGTTCCCTAAAGGCCAGCCTTACGATTTAGAAAACCGGGATACATGTAAGAAAAAGGGGTGCAGGACTCATTCTCTTTACAACGTGCCTTGTTTCTGTTCTATAATTTAGTCCGCACTCCAGGTTAAAAGAATATATTCGCTTTCAAGTTTTCAGGATACAAAGTACAAAAGTATATTTGCATTGTCTGGGCTATGAGGAATCACAATATATTTGGCAAACAGAATATCTTAAATGAGTTTACATTTTAATATCCTGGATACACAGTGATTAAAACCTAAGGGAATTATCACTTACCTTTTCCCCTTTAGAGCCCTTGAGGCCTCTGACACCATCCGCTCCCTACGGAATAAATTAGAAAGGCTCAGTGACTAGAATATTTTCCATTGAACTTAAACAATGGGCAATAGAATAGCACTTACCTTCACTCCTCTGGGACCGGGGTAGCCAATGGGACCCTGCGGACCGGGCGGGCCCTAAAACAGACCATTGCAATTAAATACAGAACACGTTCGAAAAGCTGCTTAGGAGCAGGATCGTTCTACCAAACAATCTACGAGAATGTGCTATTTTTCTACCATTGGCAAAGATTTCGTGGGCAGTTTATGGTTTGTTTCTGAAGTCAGGTGTGATCAACGAGCCATGTGACTAGCCCTACTTATTCCAAACTTCTCATATCAGATACTCATGCTGAAAATAAGATATTGTGAATGTGTAAAGCACCATAAATATTATACAATTAATAACTAATATTCTAAACCTGAGCAAATCGGATGTCCTCAATGTCTGCAACGGACAGTTACAGATTAACCAAGAAGATCAATAATTTCTAGCATTCACATCACTAAATATGATCAAAATGACGTAGTTTCCACCGCTGGTTTCACGCCACTGGTCTACGTAAAGGAAATAATATGTCATATGTGCTACGCAAGTCCTGCAGGAATGCCGAATATCTTAATAATAATCCAAAACTAACCACTCTAATAAAAGTGATCCTACCCCTGCTACTACAATGCAAAGTAGTATTAACATTTAAATAAGCTTCTGTTTAGGTATTTTGGTAACTGCTGCTCTTACAATTCAATCTCCTCCTCTTTCAGGGTTACCGGAAAGTAATAGGTGAAGATAAAGTTTGAGTGGCATGAACAGTTTAAGGATGTTCAGTAGTTCTGGCCTAATTTCATTACCATAATTCATGGTCATTTATTCCACATATACTGTAATGCAGAATGTGGATTTATTTCTGATCACGTGAATATTTTTTAAAAGGCAGGAAATGCAGTCTAACAGAACCGCTAATACAAAATTAAAAGTGACCTACTATACATCTGTTCATTTTATCCTAAACAAAAAATAAAAATACAAGCCTAGGAACACGACATGTTTGAGTGGTAGCAAACGTTCTTCTGAAAGTGAAGACCCGTTCGCAGGAGGGACTTAGCGCCTGCTCCTTCTGTTCCGATCGGCCTGTCTCCTAGCGAAGCTGGAGGAGTCACGGTCACACAGGTGGGGGGGGGCACGTCCCCAGGAGGCAAGGGGAGGGCCGCTGCAGGGGGCACTTGGTGACCTACCAGCGCGCCCTTGTCTCCGGACTGGCCTTCTTTTCCAGGATGACCCTGTGTTTAGCAAAAACATACACTGGTCAGATGCATTATCAATGGCCGTTTATAATACGACTAAATATTGCTTTTTTCCAAAATACTGAGGTCTTACTCCTTCTGTTTCAAAACCAAGGGCACATTTTGCGTCGGAAGCATGCACCGTGGAAAGGGAGCGGGTGGGCATGGGCGTCCCGGGGAGGGCAGGGCGCCGGGAGGGCGCGGGACGGGGCCGGGGGCCCTCGGGGGGCCGCGCTGGGAAGCGACGTGACGACAGGGGCTTCAGAGCTCAGTGCTTAATCACCGGCTGGGTGCTTTTACCACGAATTCATAAGGCCACTTTAGAAGCGCATGCAAAATCTATTTCTGAAGAGAAGGCGGGCATTTCAGGACCGGGTAACCGTTACTCACAGGGGGCCCATCAGCACCAGGAAGGCCGGCGAGCCCCGGTTTGCCTTGGGGTCCCTGACCAAACAGAGAGAAAGAATGTTTAGCTGGGAAAATGAAAATAATGCAGAGTCTGACTTTGTACATAGGAATCTACTACTAATAAAATCCTTAACTTGAGTCGCTGGTTTTTATATATAAACCACAACCATGCAGATACTTTTCAACATATAAAGTAGAAGAGATGGTATAGAGAGATAAATAAAATCACATTCAACACATGTCAAAAACATGCTAATTTTTGGCCTGCTTTTTGTATCTTTTTTAATTAGCAGATGAGCTTTTGCATACCACAATAAACTAGAGTTTCAAGTATAAAAGAGAAAACAATATAGGTCAGAAATACATCAATTTATATCCTAGAGGAGGCAAACATTGGAGAGATCCATGGACAATATTGTGCTGATCCAAATAATTACAGAGTAACACTGATGAAACATCAGTAATTATTAACGTAGTTTAAGAAATATCAGTTATAACGTGACAGTTATTCATAGGACATGATGAAAAATAAATCTACTATTTCAATGTAAAAATGACATCACCTAATGTTCAGCAAACAAATAGTAACAGAACTATTTCTTCGACAGGCTAATCCCTGTGGAACCACAGAGGGTCTTAGATCGCATTGAGCTTGACCATTGCTAAGGCTGGAACATGGTCGGAATGACTGGCCCAACAGCCGACCCTTTCTTGGGGGGAACACAGGCATTCTGCTGAGAATGATGAGCTTCAGCCAGTCCCTCGGGCCCAGGCCACTGCTGCTTACTGGTCAAGTCATAAAGTAGGATTTAGAGACAATTAAAAGGGCAAGAATCCAGCAGCAACCCTAGGCTGTGGACGTGCCGAGGGGGTTTCCATTCTCAGAGTGCTGAGGAAAACCACAGGCTTCGACTGAGAGTAGAGAGTTTACAAGACCCTACTTAAATCTCTATGAGACAACAGAAAGTTAACGATAACCTTTAACTTGAACAATTCAGATTTTATAACTGAGATTAGCTGCGTCTCATTTAAAGGGCTGAAAAGTTGCAGGCCCCTCCGCCACTCCGCCAAGTCCCAGGCAGGCTAGTCATCAAAGGTGACCGAGAACTGGGTAAAACACCGTAACGGCAGTGTTTTGACTATCGCTGAAGTGATGCGGTGCTGTGAAGACAATGGTCTTATTTCTTAAAAACAAAATGCAGAGGCCTAATGCAGAACTATGCCATTAATTATTACTGTCAGCAGATGCGGCGTTTCCGTGACAGTGACCGCGGGGCAGTCCTGCGCGAACGCCTTGTCGCTGCACATTTAAGGGTACACGGCAGACATTAAAACTCTTGTACTGGCCCTGGCCAGGGAGCTCATCTGGTTAAAGCATTGTCCCGATACACCAAGGCTGAGGGTTCAATCCCTGGCCAGGGCACATACAAGAATCAACCAACGACTGCATCAGTCAGTGGAACAACAAATCTGTCATCTATCTGTCTGTCTATCTATCTGTCGTCATCTATCTTTTCTCTCTCTAAAATCAATTTAAAAAATTGGTTGTGGCATAATTCTGTATATTTACCAAAAATCATTGACTTGTACATTTAAAATGAATGAATCTTACAGTATGAGATTACACTGCCATTAAAGCTATTATTATTTTTTAATTATATGTTCATAGGAATAAAAAAAAAACTAAGGAAAGAAAGGCATGAGAAAGACCAGCTGACACTGTGCTGTAACTACAGGGAATGGAAATAACACTTAGGAAATCTAGCAGAGGAGATCAGAAGAAAAAAGACATCATTGTAATTAAAGATTCATTCTTGTTTTGATCCAGACACCGGGTTATTAGCAAGAACATCATCTGTCATTGCTGTATAAGAAATGATGGCAGTGATAACTTCACAGTTTTCCCTTAATCAGATCTTGCCATCAGCCCTTTGTCACCAGCAAGCCTAATTACATTTTTTAAGTAATGACAAAGGAAAGGAGAACCAGAGAGAGCGAGCGAGCCCTGACTCCCACCAGCACCCTTCTGAGATTAATAAAGCTGCGAATGCCGCATCTGGAAGCTGTCCAAATGGGAGCTGAGAGTTTGTCACTGTCAGCCCAGGGATGCCCAAGTGACTTCTCCCTCTCTGCTCTCCTGGTTAAGCCCCAGATCAGTTCCTTATGGCTGAGCCCTCGACGTATCTTATCAAAAACACCTGCCCAAGGCGGACAACGCAGACTGTTCGCCAGGCACCCCCCGAACAGCAGAGAAACTCACTTTTTCACCGGGAGGGCCGATTGGACCTTGTGGGCCGGGAAGACCCTGTGTCAAGAGAAGGCATTTCATCCGTCAGGAACCACATCGCAGGAGTGCGCTTTGTAGGACAGTGAGCTGTTAGCCCCGTTTCACATGAAATGAGTTGTGAGCCTCTGTATCTATCCCCTGCATTTCCAGGAAAGTTCGGGAAGGCTCTGAGCAGGTTCACACGGCTCCTGTTTTGGCCGGGGGGCTACAATGCGATCCTGTTCAGACCCTCCCGCAGGAGTGGCTGATCTCCTGGCTTTCCATCCGCACCCAAGGGCTCGTTTTCTCTTGCAAGAGAGAGACCTCTGCACATTTGCTCAAGGTTTTGGTTTTTTTAAAATTTTTTTTCAATTACAGTTTACATTCAATATTATTTTATATTAGTTTCTGGTGTACAGCTTAGTGGCTAGATATTCATACACACTTTACAAAGTGTTCCCCCTGATATTTCAGTACCCATCTGGCCCCATACATATAGTGTCCCCAAAAATATATACACAGACTTCGAATAATTATAAAGGCAGAGTTTATTAAAATACATTTCTTTTTCAAAATTGAGCTGTCAGCTGTTAAAGCATGTATATATTTTTGGGGGACACCCCGTAGTTATCACAATATTATTGACTATATATATTCCCTGTGCTGGACTTTACCATGACTATTTTGAACTTAATCCCTTCACCTTTTTCACCCAGTCCCCCAAGCCTCCTCCCCTCTGCTCAAGTTTTTTTTTGTGTTTTTTTTTTAAGGGGAGAAAAAGAATTATCTTCATACTCTCACATTGCAATCGTTTTTAGCTCTATGCAGAAAATTTTGAGACTGTCCATTTTCTCATAAAAAGATACCTCCCTGCCCCATGACCTCAAAGGAGCTGCGACAGCTCCGACTCACCTGAGGCCCTGGATTCCCTTGCTGACCTGGAGGTCCTGGCTCCCCTTGGGGACCCTGCGGTAGGAAAATACAGAGTCTTTAACAGAGCGATTTCGCATAACAGGTTTTTTTTCTTCTCAGTTGAAAAACAGTCCCCACATCAATTCCCCCTATAGACAGTCTGGAAAATCTTGCAAAATATTACTGCCAGCAGAAGCTAATGGACTTAGCAAATGTCGTAAGAAATCCTTCTTTCAGGCCTAGCAACAACAGGAGCTTCTCAGTCCCCAGGTTTTGTAGAAACGAGTCCCGTTAAGGGTATTTTCCACCTACCATGTTGCCTTTTGGTCCTTGGGGGCCGTCTATACCTGCGATGCCCTTCAACGAAGAAAAAAGTAGGTGTGGGTATTTATAAGCTTAGGAGCTGCCACAGGCCACCAAGAAGACTGTGAAACGGCGTGGCCCCCAGGAGCCCAGGGAGACGAACAGTCGTGCGGGGTCCACGGAGAGCGGGAGGGAGGGAAGACGTGCCCTCGGCCCGCCTGGGCTCCCGGAGACCCGCAGCGTGTCCCGCTGCGCTGGGAACTCGGGAGGAACCAGGGCCAGGGGCGCACCGCGGGAGGGCCCCAGCCTGGCCTCCAGCAGGCGTCCCTGGAAAGCCCCCCCCCAGCGATACTCACGGGCTGCCCGGTGGGTCCCGGGGTGCCCCTGGGTCCCAGCAAACCTCGGGGGCCCTGGAAGGGAACAGACACAGACGCATATCCGTAAGAAAGGCCCTCAGAACACGCCCCGTGCTCTAGAGGTTTTAGGGGAGGGCTGAGAGTCAAGATGCCCGCGCGGCCTCGCTGAACACCCTGGGAGCGGGGTTTGAAATACCGTCTTATGCAGCTATTTTCCAGAGTTTCTACCGACCAGGCGGCCAGCATGGACCACGCGAGGCTTTGCTACAGAGACTGACTGCGTATCTTTGATTCCGTGCATTTCCGAATGACTCACTTGGGAGAGTTTTAAAATAAGAAATGGCTTAATACTTTAAATATGTCACTTTTGGGTCGTCTCTGATTGGAAATGGCAGCACAGAATCTCATTGAATCTTATTTTTCTGCTGCACAAATAGAAGGGTCCTGTGTTTTACACTTGGGTTAGTTCCATCTTGAGAGAATATTCACTGAGGGAAAGAAACACCTGGGTGACTGTGTGAGGTTACAGAAACCATTAACCATTATTTCTGTTTAATCGCAGTCCGTCTGCCTCATCTTCTGTCCCCCTTCTTTAGAGAAGTCAGCACAGTAGTTCACGGTTTCTCGGATGTGCCTGAGCTGTGACGCCTGTGAGTCGACGGCTCTGTAAGGCGGCAGGTGTTTCTGCGCAGACGCCCAGGTAGAGCAGGAGATAAGAGCGTTTTCCCTCCCCGGCCCTTGCGGAGCAGGAGTCGCGTCATCTCCTTAGGCTCACACAGAGGTGCGCCTTCCGGAGGTCGGGAGGCCCCTTCCAGGCTGGTGCTGCGACTAACCAGCTGCAGGGACACCTTCCCAGTTCGGTTTTCTCACCCGTAACATTCAGGGGACGCAGACAGAACCGAGCGCACTTTATTCTTTCATCTGGCATGCTGAGCATTTCTTTGTTTGTTTGTTTGTTTCTCGTAATAAGCTTCATTTATCCTAAATACGCGAACAGATTCTGGAGCTATTGCTGATATAAAAAATTGGAACAAAACAAAGAAACAGCCACAAAAACTAGCTAAGGTTCTCCGGCTGACAAGAGGGTAATTTTTTACGTTCCTCGCGCCTCGAGGGTCTAAGGCTTTCGAACAGGAAGGCTCGACGCGGCCTTTAACGTCGCCCGCATGCCAGCTGCCCGGTTACCTAGGCGAGGCCGCCGCAGCCACCCGAGTGCACTGGCGACTCTCTCGTGCGGCCCCGCCGCTGCGCCCGCAAAGCGGTACCATTTAGAAAGAAAGAGCGTTGCTTACAGCTTCACCTGGCAGGCCCCTGGGTCCAATCTCGCCGTCTTCTCCCTGCCGTCGGGAATGAACAGTGAGACGGGCGCGCCGACACGCCTTCGTCCTCGGGCTTCGAGCTTAAACGTTTTCAAGTGCAGTTTAACTTACCCTCATTCCATCCTCACCAGGAGAACCGGGAGGACCCTGGGGGCCCCGTTCGCCCTATCAAGTAAACGCAAACACGGTCAGGGTGCGGGCCAAGCGGGATCGGAAGCCCCCGCAGCTCGCCTTCCAGGCAGAACAGGACGCGCGGCAGGAAAGCCTGCGCTTCGTCCGCCCGCCTCCGGACCCTCCGCAGCCAAGTCGCAATTTTACATTAACTGGCATCACACTGGCAGGCTGGGAAAATGTCCCCTTCATTTGCAGAACAAAAAGGTTTAAATTAACATCCCAAATAACTGCCAGACATCGAATTATTATGAGGTAAACCATTAAAGTATTATTTTGCTGAAGATTGTTTCAAACATGGATACGCTTTGGTGATTTTTAATTTAGATTTGTTTCTGCTTCTGAAATAATTCATATTAAATCAGCACAACTCCAGAAGACGAAAAGGATTTTGGATATTTTTAAATTATATATTTAAGTTATATTTTTAAGTTATATAGAGAATTATAGATTTCTATTGACATGTGCTATGCGTTCACTAAGGATCTTGCTAGACATCATTTTCTTTCTTTCCTTTTTTAAAACTATATATCCTCCAATTTACCTAAGGGTTGTCCTACCTTCCTTATTAATTTCTGGAGAAGAAATATGTAAAGATCCAAAACCGATCATTTTTTGAGAGACTGCCTCTGCCTGATTTCCCACTAAAAAATATCTACTGGATTGCCGATCACAGTGGTGGTTTATTTAGCCTTAGCCAATGATAAGCTCTTGCAGTGGATTGCAAGGTAATATTATAACAAAGAAATACCTTGTGTGTCTCTGTCTACCAGAACCACCTCATTTAGTATAATACAAGGGTGTCCAGTATATTGTTATACTAGTCACAGATTGTCTACAGATGTCTTCTTTTGAGTATATTTCTACAAATGGAAAATGTAAGGCCAAAACAAAAATTGACACAATTATAAAAAATAGAGGCAATATTAAATCTCTACAGCTCTATAATTATATTTTCCATATACATGTACATAAAAATTGCACCTCAATCATTTTATGATTGCATAAAATGAGTAAAGTCTAAAAACAATTAAAGAACTTATATTAATATTGCATATGTAATTCTACTTATCTTTATAAGTATCTAGGAGGTGTCATGATTTCTTAGCTGGATTTACAAATATTTAATTTTCTTCTAATTTCCTAGAGTGTAACAATTCTAAAATATTTCCTAATATTCTTGTATTATCTCTGTATAAAAAGTAACAGAATAGTATATCTCACCCTGTGACCTTTGTCACCTGGCAGACCTGGAAGTCCGTCAAATCCTCGATCCCCCTGTAAAGTCATCATTATCAACATCATCATCGTCATCATCATAATCACCATCAACACCACCATCATAACCACCACCATAACCATCGCCACCATCATCACCAGCATCATCACCACCACCATCATCACCACCATAACCATCACCACCAGTATCATCATCACCACCACCACCATCACCATCATCATCACTATCATCATCACCATCACCAGCATCATCACCACCACCATCATCACCACCATAACCATCACCACCAGTATCATCATCACCACCACCACCATCACCACCATCACCATCATCACTATCATCATCACCATCACCACTATCATCATCACCACCATCATCATCACCATCACCATCACCATTGTCACCATCACATTTCCAGTCTAATTCTGTAGTGTAACTTGAATGTGAAATATTCTTTCATATCAAGAAACTTTATTTTAAAATATAGAAATCTGAGGGGTGAACTGACATACAGGATCTGAACATGCAAACATCTGAGCTCCTGACCTTTGCCCCAGGCTCTCCCGGCATTCCTCTTCCTCCGTCAGCACCTGGACGACCCTGATAAGGCCAAGAACATAACTAAGCAAAAGGGCTTCCTACTAGCACCGAGGAAACAAAGGACCTGATGATTTCCGATGCCCTTGGAATACACAAGAAAGCCAACATACCCTTTTTCCGGGTTTTCCCGTTGGACCAGGGGGACCTTGGACACCTCGAGGACCCTATATCAAAACATCGTAATGAATCCATTTCATAAAATCCCTGGCCGATAAACTCAATCACATTGAGAGACATGGTTTTAGGACTTTATATCCACTCAACTTCACCTTAATAATTTTTTAATTGATATCTTTTCCCCTTTATTTTATACCTTAGTCATTCTAACACACGAAAATCATTTCTTATGTGAAAGTCCAGATAAAGCAGAAGGGAATCAGTTTTTCTAAATGGCTTCTTGCAAAAAAAGAGTCATATTATTTTATTAAGTTTATATAGACATGCACCTTCATTTAAACAAAGGGAACACAGTAAAATTTGAACTTTAAGAAATCCTCAATTATTCATTTTATTCTCAAACCCGAGGACTTTATATTTCCCTTGACTAAGAGCATTCTTCACCCACGCATTTCATTCCTCTTCTCTTTCCAACCCCTTCCCTTCAACTTTACCTTCGTTTTTTTGAGATTCTCTCTTAGATATTTATTCTTTTATTTCATTTATCATACTGGATTATAATTGCCTTTTTTCACAGTTGACGCTCCCACTGAATTAACTGTTGCAGCTTTGGACTAAATCTGTTTTTTTTCTGCATTACACTGCCCAGAACACGGTTTCTCAGTCATCTACAGGATGCGGGAGGGTGAGGAAGATGGGCCAGCAGCCCCCAATGCCAGCTACCGGCTGGCACCGTGCGTGCCAGAGGAAGGGCAGGAGAAGCTCAGCGCGTTGCTCTCCTCAGTCAGCACACTACAGTGCTTTACCTACATATAAGGTCTCCTGTGGAGATTATACACGTTTTTAAAAATAAAATTACACGGCTAATGATAGATCAAATGCAGTTCCGGTATAAATATTATATAGGCCTTTATATTTAATTAACTTTAAATTTTTAGAATTAACTTAAACAGTATGCCTGTAATGAATGTGGTGGAAAATGTAGCACACATTTGAAAGTACAAATAATTTTAGGATCACTCTACAATACTGATTATAGAAATTATAAAATTAAGGCTGTCTAATACTTAGAGGTTAAAAGAATATAGCTTGAAAAAATTATGGTAGTGAGAGGACTCTACTCTGTGTCCCAGCCGAAAGGGAGGAGGAATTAATAACAGGATAAATCTTGTTCGTTTTTAATGAAAGTGATCATTTGATAGTGCATCGCTTTGGAATTAAGAAGTCGAGAAAAAACTACAAAATCCACGAAAACTACTGCGGTACACTTTCAGATTCATCTATTTTTTAAAGAGCTGAGTTTGGCCAAAAAGTTCTTCAACTTTACAAAAGACTAAATTCCTTAGATTTTCCTGCAGCGTCCTTTCGACGTTTTTACGCAGCTCTCCGTCCTTTTCGGTGGTGTCAGCCAAGCCGCAGAGCGGAGCTGCCACCTGAGTCCCCCAGGTGGCCTTCTCAGTTTCCTTTGATTTTCCCCCCATTGCAAAGTAAGTAAACTGCGCCGCACCCACACAGGGGGCACTGCTGGGCGACAGAAAGGACTGGACCGCGGACACGCCGAGGGAAAGCCGCCGAGTCGGGTCAGACCGCGGGCGGCGTCACGCACAGGGCAGGCTGGCAGGAGGCAGCCGGGGCCACAGCACCCACCCGACGGGCAGGGGCCGGGCGCGAGGGCACGTGACTGCACAGTGGTGGCACCCAGGCATCTGGGGGTCACAGTCTCGATGACTGCGGTGGCGACTACGAAGGAGATTATGGGTGCTAAAATTCAGTGTAACCTTACACTATTTTGTAAATGAAATTCATTTAAAAAGAAGAAAACAAATTAGTGGATGGCCGCTTGAGAGCTCCTGCACCCCGACCTGAATTTATATTTATTGGGTATATTAAGAAGCATTTTTAAAAAAAATGAATGCATTTAAAAAAATATATCACATTTTGTTTTTCTGTTTTTATAGAATAAATTTCATAAGGTGCATATATTGAATGGCTCTATTTATTTGTTATCATTAAAGAAATGACATTTTTAATTTGGCATCGTATAAGTGTACTCTAAGAGCTTTTAAAATTCTCAGCTCAGATATCCTGAATTTCTCTGAATTGCTTCAGCTCTACAGAGGGTGTGAAGTTAGCTTCTCTTACGGGTGTTAAATATCCTCTCTGAGAGAATATGCTCGATTTACTCTCCACAGCAAACATCTTGGGCTGGAGGCAGGGCCACTGTAAATAAAATTGTAATAGTTCTGCTCTGCTTTGTACGATCCCAAACCAATTTAACATTCGGAAGGGCTAATGCTATTAAGCCTTTTCCCATCCTGGTTTATCTTCTTTTAATATCACTGAAGTTAATCAAGTCATTGGCAGTCAACTGGCCACTGAGGATTTTCCAGCGAAACGAGTTGATGTGAGCGAAGAGGTAATGTCAGTAAAACACGTGGCAGATACTTCAGTCATCCTACTTGAGAAAAAAAGTCAAAAATCATATAAGTGACATAAATTATTTTTACCTGAGGACCTGGGTCACCGCTCTCACCTTTGGCCCCTGACGAACCAGGTCCCCCCTGTAGAGAAAAAAGCGAGAAAAAAATCACTTAATTAAGCCATTTCCAAACCACTCTTACCCCACCATTGTCACCTCAAATAACTAAACGTTACTCAAAATTTACTTCACCCAGTTAGTACGATTTTATTAACACAATACACAAGTCCTTTGATGGAAACGCATCTCCCCTCAGACTTCGTATCCAGTGTGCTCGCCACTGAAAAGACTATTTTACGTATAACTATGCAGACGTCAATTTCGTGAAATGACACTGCAGCTGTCTTCAGCGTGTGCCATCAGGGCACTTCGGATGACAGAGTTGATCGCTCGCGCTCGGCCCGCGCCCGGCGTGCGCCGAATGCCCTGGCTCCCACTCGGACGCCGTCAGACGCCGCGTCCTCCAGCAGCGAGGCGTCGAGAGCAGAAGCTACTGCTCTCGTTGCAGTTGTCGCGGAATAATGTCAGATCGATTTTCCCCAGGTCGGTCTGTGTCTTTCCTTCGAGAATAAGTCCTTTTGACAACCCCCTTACAAACATTTATGTAACGCCAAAAGAGCAACAACCGGGCACGTGGACTGGGAAAAAAAGTCATTTGATAAAGGTCCTGTGAGTCTCAAACATAAATACGCGCGGGCGCTCCTCCTAAAAGCACCCCTGGGCCCTGTGCTGAGGACCCCCCGCGCCGCGAAGTCAAAGCACCGCTCCTGGGAGAGGCTGCAGGGTGCTCGGTGGTTTCGCCCCAATCGTGGGAGACAAGGTCAAATCAATAAAGAATGAAATACACAGTCAACACTAGGTCATCCATCCCCCTGAAAGATCCAGGACATTAACACTGAGCGCGGCGATAGCGGTCCCTTCATCCCACAGAAATGTACTTTGTGTGTTTAAGAAGAGCAGGGCTCATTGAAATCAAATGCACATTCAATTAAACAGCGCAGTGGACCCAAGCCCAGGAAGGCGAACACTGTGCCTCGAAACCTCGGCTCTCTACCGCCTCCTGGCGGCTCCCAAGTAAAACAACTATTGATGTGACTCCCGAGAAACACGCAAGTCAAGAGCATGAACAGGTTAACCTTGAAAATGGCAGAAACGATGACTTTCACGCTTCTAATTAAGAATCCTTGCAACCAAATGTCTTCGAGAGGAAAACAGGGGTTCTCCATTAAACCTGGGCATTAATCACTGAATTGAAGGCTAGGGCAGTCCATTTATTTTTAATTAATTTGCTGCATTATATGCTCTGTATATAAGCACTGCCGACTCAACAGACCATAATTACTTTGCCCAAACACTTATTCTAAAAATTGTCGTGCAATAATTGAGAGTAACAGAGCGGGGGAGAGGGGGAACCACTGTCTACGTTTCCTGCATATTTTATAATGTAGGCCTCCATGTGTCTATAAAAGCAACTGGAAAAAAACAATAAAGAAATTTTTCATTGGAAGACTTTACATATTTGTCTTAAAATACTGATGTAGACTTCATTTCCTTTTAAATTGTTAATGTATAAAAATTTTTTGGACTCTGGCATTAACAGACTTTTGAAAGTTTGTAATAATTTGATGTTTGGGAGCAAAGGATAAGAGAAGAGACAATGGTGAAAAGAAACAATATGACTTTTCTCTCTCTCAGTTCTTACCTTTAATGTTCAAGGAGCCTAATGCTTTCCATAGCAAAGATTTAAGATTAAAATGAATCTTGGAGGTAACATTGAGAATGCGCATACGGTTGTTAATATTTTCCGTTTGCCCACGTGATGTGACCCTTCCTGACTGTTTGGTGAAACTGAAAATGCTAATTTTATCTGCTTTTACTGGGTCTGCTCACCATGGCCCTTAGCCTCTACAGATCCTCTCACGAGGCTTGTGTTTGTCTGGGTGATAAATAGGAAAATTCCTTTGGAAAATACAGTGTTAGATCCTAGACTAATATTTTTTAAAGTAACATATGTCAGTGTTTCCCAAACACTTGACCATAAGAATCAGCGTGGTGAACTCTTTGAAAATATAATTTGCCGTTTCCAACCCTGAACCTACATCATCAGAGTCTCATGTTCAGGGCCCAAGAACTTCTACTTTTAATGAAACGCACAGGTAACTCTTCGGCCCCCCCATTCATAAAGCACATTTCTTATTGGGTAACCTACCACAGGACCTGGTCTTCCGGTCAGACCCATTGGGCCAGGGGGACCCCTCAGCGCGATCTAGAAAATAAAATACGTCGGCTTAGGAATGTTCTGCTGGGCTAGCGGGTCCAACCACAGTAGTCACTCGCACAGGCGACCCTTACGTGACAGGCGATCAGCACAGGTAAGAGCTACGCGCCAGGAGTGTGGTGGCCGAAGAACGGCACGCTTCTAGAATGGCCCACATCGGTATCAGACATTTTCCAAGCTGTTGTAACATATACAACCTGGTACCACATATTATTAAGACTTCTTCAATAAAAAAGCTTAAAATAGATTTTAGAATGAGAAATCCAGTATCTGACATTTTTCTATTCTGAAGTGTACTTCAGAATAATGTATAGACCTCTCTTAAATGCGTAGGTGCAAAACTCGGTGAAAATACGTTCAGAGGTGAACAAGTTGAGGTTCTTTAAGTAAAAATTTCCTGGCAGTACTTTAGGAAAGACAATGAGAATGAAAGCCAGACGGCAAAATGCAAAATTGATCAGAAAGTGTTACGGCAATACACTTCTTTTGACAAATCTCAAATGTGACGCTATATAGAAAAATACATTTATTCTGTGAAATCATAGGCATGGGAGGCTAATTGCATGCATTACTGATACTGAGAATTAGAAATGTGAAATTAGCATACTTGGAAAGCTGAAACAAGTGGAGGACAAAAGATAAATATCTGATAGATGTTACATGAGCATGGTGTGCGATTTTTTAATATTAGTGATTCCAAAGGTGAATACTTAGATTATCCAAACAGATATCAAAAATAATACAGCCATAGAAATAATATGTAAAAACGTATTAGAAGAGTGCACGAGATGAAAACAGTAGGATCTCCAAAGTTTCACTACTGACTCACCATGAGATTTTTGACAATATACTTCTTAATCCTTGAGATTAAATATCTGAAAAATTGGAATTATAATGCTTGCTAAAAGGACTAATAAAATGAGGCATTCAGTGGCCTCATAAAATATTTAAGCTCAAATGGTTACCTTAAATTTGTTCAAAGTAATAGAATTTACAAGTTAAACTGTAGGAATCATTAATAAATTATTTTAAATATTTTTATATTTGTTTATGCCAAGGCCTAGTAAACAAATACTTAAATTTTTCATTGCCTTTACACATGATGTCACCAAACAGCGGCATCTTTCTAGATGGACAGACTTAGTAGATACGTAAACAAATGTTGATAATGAATTTAAACTTAGGTTTTCAGATATTTTATACACTCACAAATTTATGATAATAAATAAAAAGCTATCACATAAGTGACTCATATCACTTAGAGAGTGGGTCCCCGCAACCATGCCAGTTTAAGGTGGCGGCGGTGCCAGGCTGTCACCGAATGCTCAGTTAAGGAAAGCAGTCCTCCTGGGCCAAAGACACCGTCTGAGCACTTCCCATCGAAATCCAACACGCTCTGCGGCAGGAAGCATTTCGTCCCTAATAGCAGCACCCTCCAGACGCAGGCACACACGCACAGTCTAACACAGGACCAGGGGAGGGACGCCGCGTCCCCTCTGCTTACCCGAGCCTGCTGAAGGATAGCCTGGGCCTGAGCTTCCTGCGCGGAGATGGTGGGTCCTTTGGAACCATCGCCTCCATACCGAAACTAACAGAGGTCACAGGGGGAAACTCAGGATTAGCCTTTGCCAAGTAGGTGCCTTAATAACTAATAAAAGCCACTCACTTAAAAGAGTGAGTTCTTACGAAAGTCCAAAGTAACTCCATCCGGAATCATGATACCTAGATTTCTTTATTTTTTTAAAGTCTCCTTCTGCCTTTTACGCAAGTTCTCTAGACCTTGTTTGACCATTTGTAGAAGAGACTGGAGACTCCTTTTCGATTTTAAATTCCGTAATTTAATAAGCCCCATCACGCATTTTTCATCTGCACAGATGGGACCCATGCTACTCGCTCATCGGTAAAGTTCCAAACGCACTAAGTTCAGAGGTGGTTACAGGCCCATTGCTATTTTGTTGAGCAAAACTTTCAGACTCTCTGGGGACACAGTGGAAATCGTCCTTGAGATATGTTTACTTTGTTTACCTTTTCTTACATTATTATACTAAAAGACTGATCCTACCTATGTCCCTCCATCAAATTCTAAAGCTTCTTTGTAATTTTATCTCAAAATGCAGCCTGAGTCAATTTCTCACTACATAATTATTACTTGCAATTTTATCACATTTATATGGATAAATCATTTTTTCCCCAGAGAACTAGGGCAACGTTAAAGCGAACATTATGGTAAAGCAAATAAGTTTTGAGCGATGAATGACACTATAGAGATACCTTTTTTTCAAAGTATCACCTATTGTCTTTATGGTGAGAAACACTATATTAATATTACATTTACATATAAAATAAATGTTAATCATACAACCCAGGGAAAAGCACGACTGGGAATATTAAGAAAAAACTCTAAGCATGGTTGTCAAAAGTGTAATCAAATAATGAAACCTTAATTCTAAAGCAGAGATCGACATTTGCCAGAATGCTGTTTCAGTAAAATGTCCCGTAATTTCCAAAGGCTGTTTGATTTCGGGCATCTCTGCCTCGTGCAATGGTTTTTAGTTGATTGCTCTGCAATGTGGCCCAACAACACGTTTCGTCAGTACGCTCACAAAATATTAAGTCGTCTTTATAGCAGGAAGAGAAAACCTACCGGCAACATTAACATGGTACCAGGAGGACCAGGGAGACCATCCGCCCCCGGTAGGCCAGGGCGTCCTGGGGGACCCTAGCAAAGTAAATAAAATGATCAAAATGAATAAATAAATGAAATAATCTAATTTATTAGAAATTGAATAACTTTAATAAGTCTACATGATCTCGTTTGCATTTGCCCTTTGCTCCTCGGTTAACCTCCTTTTAGGAAGTACACCTAGGAAGGGCTGCGTTTCATGGCACTGGTCAGCACTATTTTAATAACGCACAAAGTTATTGGCTACACAAGGATGGACGGAAAAAGGGGGAGGAGAGGAATTTTACAAGAGGAGTTTGGAGAGACTTAACATAAATGATCCGGCTGACCGAGTGACCCAGGCTGCGATCCTCAGATCAGGATTCCGGCTTATTAACTCCTGTCAGCCTCCAGCTAGACACCCACCGGAGGTCCCTATTTGTCTGAGTTCAGATTGAGGGACTGAATCTAAGCTAAGGGGTTCATATCAAAAGTTTTCTTCCCAATTATCACATAGAAAACATGCACATTCTGTACTCTCACTTTTAAACGTATAGTTAGAAAAGTTAACCCAAACGTTGCACAACATTAAATGTATAACCCCCCCCACCCCCTACCCCCGGTGAGAAGAACACATGTTAAACTTGTAGAATATATTTTAAAGTTTCTTCTGTGTTACTTTCTTTAATTATGAGGAGCCTTCACTTACCCTCTCTCCAGGGTCCCCAGGGGGTCCCGAGGGGCCTTGTAGACCTGGAGGGCCCATAAGCCCCTGCAGAGACATAACCGAGGTCCGAGTCAGACTCCTGCTCCCGGCGGCGCCCGGGCAAGTCCGTCCCACCGGCATCCAAGGGGAGCTCGCGGTCGCGTGAAGGCACGGCCGCCGTTTCTGCTCCTGCGGGCTGCGGACGGCCCGCATACGGCCCGCCTCGGCGCCCTCAGCTCTTCCCCTGGGACGCTGCTCTCGGGGTGGAGGTGGACAGTCCAGGGGGACACAGGACGGGAGACCTCGCCAAGGGCAAGTCCCCGAGGCAGAGGCTGGCTCCCAGTTCTTACCGAAGGGGAGGCGGACTCACGGCGAGACCTCAGAAATGTGCGAACAAAGTGGCCATGTAGGCATCGATTAGCTGGGAGGCATTCTCACATTTTCTTTTACGGGTAAAAGTACTTAAAGGCAGCAGGATCGCATGCTTATTTCAGATGATGAGCGTTTAATTAATGCCACAAAGGACAGAGGATTTCTTAACAGTCAGATCAGAACAGCTACCCGAGAGTGAAGACACACCTCGGGGCACCAGCCTCGCGAGGGAGGGACAGGGGCAGCTGGCAAGGGCTCGCCCCGAGGGCCGACAGGGCAGCTACAGCCTCGGGAGTCCCAGCCCCACTCGCGGGGATGTGTCTATGCCTCTTTAATAAAGACGGCGACGGCCTTTTTCTTTTTTCACTTTCATAATGTTCAGATAGCAGGTTGAAAATGAGGTTAGATGCCGAGATATTTAAGGGACAAAATTATTTAAAATAAAATGTAATTCCATTACTCTCGAAAGAACATCATTTGGAGCCAGGTCGGAAAGCAAGTCAAGGCCCCCAGGTCCTCTGAACAAATACTTGCCTCTAAATCAATACCCAAGTTAGTCTAAAACATATCAATTCAATCATGTAATAGAAATCTTGTATCTGATTATAAAAAAATCAAGACAAAAATAACTGTAAGACATTTACATACCGCAGGTCCGGCTGGCCCTGGGGGTCCTTCGATCAGCATCCCCTTTAATAAGAAAAGACAGAGAATCGTTTCCAGGGGAATGCAGCCCGAACCTCTTACCTGACTGACCCTAAGAGCACTGTAAGAAGTGAATTATCTGTCCCTACCACCTAAAACCAATGGCAAACATTTTTGCACGGGGAAAGGAGGGGATTCACATGACAGAAGACGTCGTCCCTGTCCTCAGAGAACCTATGAGCTGATTAGAAATAAGTAACTATTCAGATCCCTAATATCACAAGGGGAATATGCTAAGTGCTTCCAGGAAGGGGAGAAAAGTCCAGACAGAAGAGCCAGGGCAACTATGAGACGAGCTCTGAAACGGAGGAGGGAGCACTATTTCGGGAAAAGGGCCCAGTTCTAAAAAGGTTATGATGCTACTGCTGAAAACTGCTTTGTTATTTAAAAAGCTGGTTGTAAGTTTTCATAACAAGGGCGAATTCACTCTGAAAATGTCGCTTTTTAAAGGCTTTGGTGAGACGCGGCAGGCTTTCTCAGGCCGTGGGGTAATGGCGCGGACAGCCGGGGCGTCCTCACAGACTAGACGTAGGTGGTTAACGTGTGTCCCCCACACACCTTCTTCTGAATGTTTATGTTCTTGTAGTCTCTGAAGCGACGTTCATGACCGTGAGGCCAGTAGTTAGACGTACACACTACTTTCCTTCTGAGGCAGTAGTTTCCCCACGGTGTTCACTAGGGAGACCCACAGTAAAGTTGCTTTCCAGTAAGAGTTGGCGTCTTACTAGCATCTTGAGTGGTAAGAACATTAATATATTTTTAAAAATCATGTCTGGAGTGAATTGGAGCCTTTTTAATGGAAGGTAAGGAGGTGAATTTTAAAAAGACCATCTTCATATTATGACATGATGTTGTTTGGCTATGAAACTTATTTGTATCTCTGACCAAAAAAAAAAGTAAAATAATAACTCGGAAAAAAAAAATGGGGAGGGGGAAATCACTGGATCGGAAACCGGAAGGGCTCACGTCTAGTTATATCTCAACCGCCAAACATTCAAACCCAAGGAAAGCTAATTACACCCTTTGAATCTCTGGTTCTTCGGTGGTGAAATGAGAGAATTAGACCAGGCACATTGCAGCTACTTTCAAACCCTAAAATTCCATAGCTCTGTGTTTTTTTGGTTGATCGAGATGCCACTTGCCCGAAATGGCCTTAACCAAACCAGTTATCTGTGACAGATTAAACACATTTGGACAACAGAATTTTCCATGTAACACACGCATATACGCACTCATTTAAGGGGACGACGGCTCATAATATCAAGTAAGCAACTGTCCCACCTTTACAGTGTGTTCACACCGGTACTCACAGGCTCAACGACCGCGGGTTCTCCCTTCTGTCCCTTCTCCCCGTAGGCGCCATGGCCATTGATCTGTTGAGGGAAAATGCAAGCAGCCTGTCTTTAGGTAAATGAGACCATTGGGGATTTTTTTAATAAGGCAACTTAATTATTTAAAGGCACTGAAAACAGCCTATTTAGATGTGCTTTTTAGATAGCAACCTATCAAAGGTTTAAATACTGAAAATATAAAAAACGAAAAACATAATGAATATGAGCACTGATCCTGAATGAGACGGGACAGTTCCTTCTCAAAGACGCGTCACAGAAAGACAAAGACACCTGCAGACCTCAGCGCTCACCCCCAGACACGAGGCAGAAAGTGTCATCAAAGTCAAGTTAGGGAAATAGAGGAGGGGTGTAGGAGCGGCGGTCAAAGCTTAAAATGCTAATAATATAACACTAATGACATGGTGCCTCCTTGAGCATCAGCAAAAACGAAATCCTTTAAAAACATTAAAAGTCTAAAAATCAGAAATCGCACTTACTGCCCAGATATAATAATGCCTATATTTTAATCTTATCAATGAAAAGAAAATCTGGATAACAACTCCATTCAAGATTCTACTTTCAAAGGCAGGCTCCCGTGACGGGGCCAGAGAGCCGACGGCTGCAGGTCCCTGGGGAAGGCCCTGTCGCGAAGCCCTGGCTGTGACAGGCGTTCAGCGTCTCTACGAGAAGACAGGCTGCACTGGGAACCTGGAAAAACACCACGCCGAACGCAACCGTGTTCCCAAAGCGAGACACGACGCGGGGCGCGGTACCCACTTACGCTGGTTTCCGTGACATCGGTCTCGGCTGGGACACCCGGACCAAAGTCTTCGTTAGTGGGGCCCGTCTGTTTATCTTCATAGTCTTTATACTCATAAAAATCGTAAGCGCCTAAATCTCCATCTACAGGAGGCCCAGAGTCCCTGCCGTCTAGGTCTTGGTTCCCGTACAGCGGGTCCTCGGGGCTCCTCCGGGACTCGTAGTCCCCTCCAGTCAGATACTCCTCGGTGAACTGGTCCTCGGCGGGGCTCGGCTGTTCATTTACGTGGCGGGGGATCGGAGACAGGAAGGTTAGGGTTAGCGAGGCGGGGGCATCCGCGGGCCTGATGGGGCAGCCCTGCGAATGCTCCTCAAGCAGGCCGAGGACCGTTCCTGCCAGGGCCGCGGACAGAAACGGTCCCGGCGGGGGGCACGCAGGAGACGCTGCTTTCGTCCGAAACGCTTTCCCAGCGAACGGCAAATATTCACATGGGTTGCACATGTGTATTCGCCCGTTCCATGGAAAAGAACCTTGTTAGTCAGCTCGATCTTTACTTTATAGTTTAAGGTTTAAATAATAAAAGAGGCCCGGACTGAAAGCTTCACTTCATTTCCAGGTCTCGTAGAACATCCTTAGGCAAGATAACCACCTCCAGCCACTTCGACTCTCCGCCCATGTAGGGAAGGCTTATATCACCAAAGGGTTCTTTAGGGCAAATAAAATATACAATACAGTTCTCAAAATTTAAGACAATCAAATAAAATATATATCCCTGTCGGATCTCATAAAGAGCAGAGAGTAAATATTCACTTGGAAATAACAATTACATCAATAAAACTCCCTCAGAGACATAGAAACATGAGCGGAGTATAATTTTCTTTCTCATGAGCAAATCCCTATTAAGAGCATAAATCTGAATCCTATTTATTATGCAGGATTTGGCCATATTCTGATTTTGATGAGGTTCAAATTAAATAATTTATTTTGGTACTTTTTGAATTTTATTTTTAAGTAACTTGTTTCCTATGACATAGTGAATCCGGATGATGAAGAAACATCGAATAAGTGGCATTACACAAAACCACGTGACTAAAAATGTGGCTGGATGGTTATTGCAGCAATTGTTAAGTAAAATAAAACGTCCAGTAAGCGTAGTTTTTTTTTTTGTAGCCTTAAACACGGGGGATCTATATCTGCAGGGGGTGCATATTATTCAGCATCCAAATGTTAGAAGGGGGGTCACAGCTGTGAACTAACAAGCTGGATGAATCTGGGTGCGCAAATGAACATCTTGGATCAAGATAGCCATTTTTGGAAAGGATTAATTAGGACGAAAGGAAACTTAAAATCGGTTCTTAAGCTCAAACGTTACTGTGCTAGACGATGCACCTGCACGTAAGGCACCACCGAGCGTGTGGCCTGCGGGAACACGTGCCATTTAATATTCAGATTACTCAAAGGCACTTAACAAACTGAACCGGATACTCCTTTGCCCGGGATCAGAGTGCATTCGCAGCGTGACACTCAGAAAGCGTGTGATTTGTACCCGTGTGTACTGAACCCTTTCCGTAGGAGAGGCTGGGAAAGGGTAAGAGATGCGACTGGCGCGGGCACCGGCTCCACGAGGGCCGCGTGTTCTCGGCACGCCCGCCGTCACGGGGACCGGGGCTCCTGCTCGGGGGGGGGGGGGGGGGGGTCTCGTCGTATCAGGTGCTGATACAACTTCACTGGAGGGGCTCCCCTCCCCGCAGCGGGATCATGTTGTGACTGCCCCGCATCGCAACATGTGGGAACCTCGGGAGCCGGGGAGGCAGGGAAGGGCCGCAGGGGGCCAGGGCGGCCTTTGCATGAAGCCGGGGCTCATGCAAACCCGAGCCGACACTGACTGTAAATGAACTGTTTTCAGACACGGAGACCCGAGCCGGCCGCTCCTCTTACCTCAGGGAAAGGGTAACGGCATGGACCTGCCCGACGTCGTTTACAGATGCCCCCGAGGGGCAGGTCTAGAGAACAGGGTGGGCTCTGCGACCTGGCGCTGCGCCGTGGGTGCCCGCCTCACCTCGTTTGGCCCCGACCCGCGCCGGGGGGCCTCGGTCTGGTAGCTCTCCAGCGTCCCGTAGCCGTACTCGGGGAAATCCTCGACGGCGTTCGCCTGGCAACAGATTCAACAGAGAGGGTCAGGAACGCGCGGCGGCCGGAGCCGGGCCGTGCAGGTGCGCTGGGCGGGGGTCAGCCGGAGGAGGGGGCTGGGGGGCTAGGGGCCGGGGCCGGGGCAGCGGCCGTCATCACAGATCTTCCAGCTGAACTGGGAGAGATCTTGATCGCTCTCCTTCGCTACCTGGGCCCCTAGTTTGCTCTCTGCCGCTGCTCGGTAACTTTTCTTCTTCTTGGGTGGAAATTTTTCAGATTTAGGGGGCGTAAACTTTTTGGACTTTTCCCTTGGGCTAGCAGTGGCCACTGTCCACGTCTTCCTTTTGGAATTGGGTCTCTTCTTCGGTGAGGCGCAGCGACAGAGGGAAAGGAAAACACAAAGAAAGTGAGGAGAGGGGGACACAGCGCGGGCGGGAGGCGGCCTCAGAGCGCCACGGGCGCCGTCCCCGCGGGACAGCTGCCGCCCGACGGAGGTCACGGCTCACAGACACCGGGGGGCGAGGGGGCGGCGGGCGCGAGAGCAGCGGACGGCACGGCCGGGAGGAGAGCGGCAGGCGGGCTTTACCTCGGTGCGAGCTCCTGCCGCCCCAGCTCCCGTGGGGGTCTCTGTGACAGAGTCAGCCTCCTTATAGTCTGCGTCCCCATACTCATAGCCATACTCCAGTATTTCCTCGGGCGCGTACTACATCGCAAAAGGAAAAATACCAGGCGGTGCTGTTAGTGGCAGGCGGCGCTCGGGACGAAGCGGGGATCGCCCTCCTTAAGGGACAGGAGACACTCGCCGGGCGTTCCCGCCGGGCGCGGGGCACCGAGCCGGCGTCCGGGGCGCCCGAGGGCGAGCGGTGGGCAGGCCGGGAGGGAGCCAAAAGTTCTGAATGGTCATTCAGACTTTTAATTGTTAGCGATTCGTTCCAACGGAGCAATTATGTATTTGGACACAGTTGCTAAATACCCCTGTTCACTTCGGCTTGTGACAATTACCCTGCGAGGCCCGTCCGCAAGAACTCTGCGGTGGTTTCAATGGGTGGGTTTTTTGTTGTTTTTTTTTCATTAAACTATATATATGAAAATAAACGTATAGGGGATGGTCTTGTCAAGTACGGACGGGTTTCGTCATTTATCGTGAAATGGAGCAGGGAAGGAGGAAAAGGAAATACGGGGGGCGTGAAACGAGTCTGTATCCTGCTGGGGACACTAGAACCAGGGGAAAGATGACACTTTACATGTCTTCAGAAATCCCTGATTTGCTACAGGCTTAAGATCCAGATGAGCACAAAATACTTGGGAAGCATTAAAAAGATTCAAAGTCATATCTGCTTATATTTAACACTATTTAAAATTTTAAATACACTGCCTTTGTATCTGCCAAAAAAAGGCATACCATTTAGGTATCTTAAACTACTCAAAATGAACTCACGTTATAAATAGTATTTCATGTTGGATTTTCGTACAGTAAACCTCAATATGACGGCCGAATTTCAAGGGGCTGTCCATTAACGCTGAAAGTCTGTTACGTAGTAAAGGAGGTTTTCTGAATATGTTAAAAAATTGACAAATTAGTTTACTTGTTTTCACTTATGTAGACACGTTTGTGTGATTAAAAGTAAGTATCTATGAAAAGTTTTCTGCCTGGATTACAGTCATTTTAAATGGATACAGCCCAGGCCTCGTTAAGGGGACTCTCCCCAGTCACCGCGACTCAGCAAAGCGCCGGGGGCGGGGCCCGGCGCACGTGGGAGCCTCGGTGGGCACGTGTCACAACAGCGCAGAAAGTCAGGCCACGTGAGGACAGAGCCAGTTAAGCAATCACCAGGGTGATGCCAGTGACCGCGTGCTGATCGGTCCCGGAACATTGTTTACCAGCGGTGACTCTTGCACTTAATTATGTGGACTGTAGTTGTAGACATGTAATATTTATTTATTTTTGTGAAATTACTAGTGTTTTCTCCAACATATGGCCTATTCCTTAAAATTTGTTAAAAATAACAGTTAACCTGTTCATTATAAGCAAATCTTGGTTAAAAGTATTTTTAAATTGACGGGGTGTTAGTGTTCACACATAACATACAGACCAGAAGTTGTGTCTGTCAAATCCAGAGTCCGTTAAATCAAGGTCTGCAAATTGAGGGTTTACTGTACGAAAAACATTTAGTGGGAAGAGGTAGGGTCTTCGTAGAAGGATAGGCAAGATAACGCACATTGAATGATGGGGGAATAACACGTTCACCCTCACAGCCGAAATCTCTACCAAAATTTTAAGTTAAACTTAAAACTTTAAGTTTTGTCCTATTATGAAGGATATATTAATAATTGATTTTAATAAAAATAACTGTAAATACAGTAACGTCATATATAGTATGGAATATTAAGCAACAACCTCAACAAGCTAACAATATAGTATATATACTTTTGGGGTTTTTTTCTATTGCAAACTATTTGGAATTTCTTAAGTGTTATATTGGGTAAAATTCCAATTATGTCCCAACTGAACCTCTCTTGGCATTTCAGCTAATCCCTTTTAACCTGCCGGCAAAAATAACTGTTGGCCACAAGTCTTTTAGGGGATTGTGACCACTGGCGACACTGCCGCCTGGCCCTTGGTGAACTATCCTCGCTGGAGCGAACTCGCCCAGCTGGCGCAGCCGAGGGTCATACTGAAGTGCGCATGCGGACATGGCTCTGGCCTTCTTCACAGTCATCACACCTCCCACTGGATCATTGACTAAAACAGACTCATCATTTTCTCTCTCCAGCAATAGCTTCATTTCCAATGGATATACATTGGAAGCATTTCGACATAACTCTATTCTAACTAGAACTTGGATAGAATTTGGTAAAATAGAAAAATGCATGTGTATGACCCTTCAGGCACTTTGGTTTCTTCATGCCTCTCTGCAGGCAAGATACAATGCCAGCTATCCCTAGGAAAGTTGACACACGCATTATTAATAAATAAAGTAAATAAAATAACTGAATCCTGAGTGTAGATATATATTAAATAGACACGAATGGAGACTGAATATTATCTAATGAGTCCTGTTCCTGTAGTTCTAGTCACCCTTGTTGAATTAGAAATACTATAATTACTAGCTGCCAGCTGAAACCAGAATAAAAAAGAAAACTGCCAGTCTACTTTATCTACATTATGCTGTAGAGTTTTATAATTAAGTATACTTTTTAAAATCATGTGATAGTATCACTGTCTTCAAATCTAGCTACATTATGCATTTTCCCTATTGTGCCAAACACATCAAAAATTGACTCTTAAGAACGAATTAGAGCTTGTTATTTAGAGGATGCCAACTAGATTAAATGACAAGTTAGAAAAAGCACACATCAGTTAATGTCTAAAAGAAACTAACATATTTATTAATCCAAATTAGAATAATAAATATGCAGTGTCACTAATCTGTTAACAGAAAATGAGCTGATGTAAAGTACAACATGTGTGCGTGGTGCTCCATATTGCACTTTATTCTCATTATTTGTTGGCAAATACCATTGCATTCCTATTTTGTGTAAGTTGCATAGATTTTTTAAAATGCATTTTTGTAATGGAATGGCATACTGTAGTTCAAAACTAACATAAGGGTTGCTTCCAGATTCTGTTAACCGGTTTTTTACTTACTAGTATAAAGTGGTGATCTCATTATTGAGGCATCAGTGTCACTCAGAATTAGGAAAAAAACGTGAGAGCTGGTTTGAATTTTTAAATGTGCCCTAGTCAGTAGGGAAACTAGAAGGGACGCTGTCACCCCGCCAGCCCCGCAGGCAGCCTTTGTTCCAGCAAAATGTTCTTTTCCTCATCAAACGCTTGCAGCATAAACAAACCTGACATCTCCGAATGTTAAATATACGCGTGAACAACTAGCACAGGCAATGGCAAGTTTACCGTGAAAGGAACTTAAGGTAAAAAGGGGATAAAAATTACTATTTTGATTCAGAAGAACTCGGCTCACCTGGCTAATAGCATTAAAACATGGGAACAAGACACCTCCAGGGGATACGTTAAGAGCGCACACCTTGATTCTTTCAAAAACCAGAGCCATAGCTCTTGCTAAAGATCACGGGCCTTATCTCCCTTAAAACAGGAGCAAAATAAACTTCATCAGCTTTGAACAAGTATGCTAAATGCTACACATTTTCATACGGAATCGCAGCATAATCTCCGAGGTACAAAAGCACTAACGCTGACGGCTAGTTTACCTATCCTCTTGGAACTCACAGAAACCTGTTTTAAAAATCATGGGATAAACAGCACGAAGCACTTGAGAACTGTGAAACAAGCAAACACAAGTATCCAAGCAAGTTCTTTTTTCTTTCTCCTATTGACCTTCCTGTTAGCTTCTTAAGACTTTACCCTGTTTTGAAAAAAAATTAATATTAAGTCATGGAAAAGATCAGTGCAACAGAATTCATGATATCAGACCATAAAAAGTAATGTTAAAAATATATATATTTCAATGGTAATATTCAAATTGAATTCATATGCAAAGTAACTATTTAAAATTAAAAGATAAGATCTTAGCCTGCTCTAAATAGTAAAACTCAAAAGGTGGCACCTAATAATAGTATATTTAGAAGGTAAGAGAAATGGTATTTGAGGTATTTTCAACAGAAGGATGGTCGTAATGTTTTCAAACTTTCACCATCTCTTCTAAAATTTAACATTTTCTACTTGACAAAAAAGAAATCTAAATACATAGTTTTGATACCAACTGGAGACTGACTTCCTTCCAGTTTGCCTTTTAATTTCCAGACAATCCACACCCAAGAACATTACCTAAAAACCTGGAGGAAGGGTGCACTGTACTATGTTTTTTGCCCTTGGAGATATGCGAGTCCGACCAAGTTGCTCTGACTGCACTAACTTAGACACACGTCTTTCGGGGCTGAACGAGAGTAGCGGAGTCAGATCTCCTTGTGATGAATTTTCTTGAAAAAGTAGCTTGGGAGAAAGGTTTCACACCCGAATTTCAAATAACGTGACATAACATTAATAAAAGTCTATGATTAGTTTTAATTACCCCAATCATTTCATATTGCTTTTCATTTCGTTGCGATTTATATCAAATGTGCAAGAAAAAGAAAACGTATATACCGATGTAGGGCAGCCTTTAAGAAATGCCAAGCCCCTTACATCCTGAAAACTTTGAGACGGCTCTCAGGCCATTTTACCATCTGCACGGGCTTCCGGAGGCCTGGGGACACGGGAAGGACCCCGGCGACATTTCACGCTTACCTTGAGGCTGAGTTAATACTGACTGAAGTGCTAAGGGCAAAACTATACTTTTTAGAAATTATATTTTTCTCCCCGTTACAAGGAATATATACTTATACGCACTGCACACAAGCGAGGTGTGTCCGCTTGTAAGACATTTACGTTACGAAATAGTTTCCTAAGGGGAAAACCAACAGCACGCGTCGCCCGCGGGCACCGCGCGTCCTCACCTCGTCCACCTGCGGCGCCTGCGCCTGCGCCGGGGGCACGGAGCTGTCGCAGTCGGGGCTGTAGTGCTCGCAGTAGTCGTAGGCTGCCTTGGGGTCGCTGACGATCAACAGCTGCTGGATGTCGCCCTGCCAGGACCCAAACGGATGCGGTCAGCACAGCCAGACAGCGTCGGCCTCTAGAGCGAGGCCTGACCCACGACAGTGCGTGGTGCATTTCCACGCGTGTCAGAGGAGGTCACTTACACGTGGTTCGGAGCAGGCCCACCGGACTGATGGGGCACGCGCCTCTCAAACCGGCTGTGACGACAGTGCACCCGTGAACGACGCAGGTTTGCGCTGCACGGGTCCACTTGTATGTGGATCCCCCCCCCCCCATACATATGTTAGAAAATTTTTGGAAATTTGGCACAATTTTTTCAAATTCACAGATGATCCTTACGATTTTCTTAAAAACATTTTCTTGTCTCTCATTTACTTTATTGTAAGAATACAGTATATAATACAGCTAACATACAAAATATGTTTTAATTGTTTATAATATTGGTAAGGCTTCTGGTCTCCAGTAAGCTATCAGTAGTTAAGTTCTGGGGGAGTTGAAGTTACCCGGATTTTTGAGTGCAGGGAGGGTTGGTGCCCTTAACCCCGGCGCTCTTCAAGGGTCAACTGTATTCTGCTCTAGAAGCGACCTGCTTCCACATGGGTCTTATGAAACATGAAACTAGTTTGATGTAAATCCACGGGTCATGACCGTATGAATTCTACGGAAGCCCAGAGAAATGCCGGGGTGATTTTCCGTTTGACTCAGAGGTTCGAGGCCCTGTGGGTTCGAGAACAGGAACTGATTCACAGGACTCCTGAGGTCATTTTGAATAATTTCAAAGTTACTCCAGCTCCCTCTGCATTATCCATTTTATCAACCCTTGTGTTTTAGGGCCTGATGAAAAGATGGACATTAGAATTTTAAAGACTCTAACATCGAGTACTAATAAATAACCCTTTGTCTCCTTGCACTTGTCTATGACTCGCCATAATTTGCTTGTCCTGACTTGCAAACCCTCTGCTATATCTGGACAAACTCCATCTGGGGAGCGAAAGACCTAGTTACTTCATTTTTAAGGTCAACACCACCACCTGATCAATTTAGAGCACTGAGAAGCTATGACTGATTATATATAAATAATCACAAATAACCAAGGGAAAAGTGAATATAGAATTCTCCATTAGGCTGTATGAAAAACAAACAAAGAGCCCAGCTGGTGTGGCTCAGTTGGTTGAGAGTCGCCCTGAACCAGGAGGTCACAGGTTTGATTCCCAGTCAGGGCACATGCCCGGCTCTGGGGCTCCATCCTCAGTTGGGGGCATGCAGGAGGCAGCTAAGCCATGTTTCTCACACTCTCCTTTCCTCTAAAATCAATAAAAACATATTTTTAAAAAATTAAAATAATGCGTCATTGAGTACCAGTCTCATTATGGGCTTCAGTTAGAAACCCTGACTCTTGAATTTTTTCCAGCTTTGCCTCTAACTACTTGGGACTGTGCAAGTCACTCACCCTAATTCACTGTTTGTAAAATAGATGGGTTGAGAGATCATATCTGAGGCCCTCTCCAAGACTAAAAATTCTATAATCCCATACTTATAGAAAATATAATGAACCAAGTGAAGATGTTGCTGAGACGTATGCCTAGCTTATAAGCATATGGAATTTTTAAAATAGTACATTTTTGAAAAGAAATATGGTTTCCTAAGTACTTACTATTTTAGTTAAGGCACTTGACTTCATTACATGGAATCCCGCCAACCTTTCCACTATAAATTCTTATTGCAGGTGTTAAATATTCAGCCATAAAATATACTACTGGAAAGAACTGGAAAATTCAGTTAAAAACCTACAGTACTCTTATCTCCCAGGAGGCATCTTACAGTGTTTTTATGTTCGTCATATGACACATTGTGAGACAGTCTGTAGATAAACAAAAGCATCCCGAGACAGGTTGAGTAAACTCTAAATATTTAGATTCAATAGTCATAGAAATTTCCAGAGCTGGAAAAGGGTGAGGTTACCCAGTGGAGCTGGCATCTGGAGCAGACCGGGTTTGCTGATGCAATTACCTTGCCTCCCACAGCTGTGCAAGCGGGGTCTGGACTACAGTTTGCTGTCGAGATGAGTCCAGAGCAAAGCACATGGAAGAAAGGACCTTGCTATGCAGATGAGGTCCTTCTGAATGTCACCTGCGCTGCAAAAGGCTTCTGTCACATTTTTATTGGACCAATTATATGAGTAATGGCCTAGGGCATCCTCCTTTCAAAACGAAAATGTAATGCCCGCATTCTAACAATGTTTGTTTGGCTTGTTTTTATTTTCATTTTATAAACAGGCGTGATAACTTTTTGTAAGGCTCAACTATTTTCTATTTCCTGTGCCATGAATGTAATTACATCACTAGCAACCGGCGCCTTCCCTTTCTGCATATACAAAATTTAAGGATTCAAATAACGAGTCCAGGTCGCTTGCCTGGAAAGTGAGCGGTCTCTACAGGGAGACAGAGGCACAGTGTCTAGTCTGGGATCCTCTACTTGTTCAATAAAACTCACTGGAATACAAACTTGGGAGAGCAAGGCCCTGTCTGTTTTGTTCTCGGTTTTCCCCCGTTTCCGGAATCAGCCTGCACACAGTGGGCCCACGATAAATGCTTGTTCAAGAAATGGATCTCCGGGCAGTGACCTTATTCGCCCCTACAAGCCTTATTTCCACACCTGAAGTAAGAAGACTAGTATTTGTCTTGCATTTCCTAGAGCTTCTTTAAAAATTAATATGTCCTTAAGCAACTTTTAAAGTGTAGATTGTGCACACACGTTCGGCATAATTATTATAGTATCTGAGGGCAGTTAAAGGAAAATACACTTTTGAAAAACAGATTTCTAGACAATGTGTGTAGTAGGGGCACTGTAAAATTTAAGAAATGCTGCTGGAAAATCCATTTGTGATTGTTCTAGAAATAAATTCCAAAAATTTGAGGTTTAGCAGCCTTAAATCCATTTCTCTATAAGGAAAGCCGATCAGGAAAGATATGAGGGGAGAGAAAGGAAAGTGCCCGCAGCTAAGCGGTTTCCAGCATGCGCCCGGCAGAGCCACCGCTCCGCACGGCTCTGGGGCGTTCCCATAAGGCGTCTGCTGGGCGCTGAGGCCGCGGTGCACCTTCGCTCGCAGAGCTCTGTTCAGAGTCCGGGGGTCTCGGTGGGAGTTCTTGTTTGTATATTCAGGAACAAGACTGACGTTAAATCTCAAACACGGCACAAATGCTCAGGCAGGAACCCCATTGTCAGAAGATTAATTGGAAACCGATGTTCCTGTCTACCCAGACTCCTGACTGTGCCGAGGCGTGAGCTCTCCTCACGGGTGGTTTTTTCCAACATTCCATCCAGTTAATGATTCTTCTCAACTATTTTGTGTGGAAACGGAAAGCTGCCAAAATGCTTAGAATTCTAGTGTGACTGAAAAATGCATCATAGGCTGCACCGAATGAGGGAAACCACGTAATCAGAGACAGAGCCACTGCCCACACAGCCCTTATATTTCACTCTGTCCCAAACCAGCCTGGGAAAGGAATCTTAAGAAAATGGGTAGCATTCCTATGTCACTAATTCCATGACCAAGTATCACATGCCTGAAGTCGAATAAAACACTATCACCAAAAGTACACATTTGTCTTATACCTTCCGTCAAGGATTTTTACTGAAAAATAATTACCAGCATGGCTCTATTCCTCCAAAATAATACATTAAATTAAATGTTTATTACTTTTAACCATTTTTTAATTTTATAATTACAGTTGACATACGTTATTATATTAGTCTCAGGTGCACACCCCAGTGATTAGACATTATATAAATTACTAAGAGGTCATCCCTATAAATCGCATACCCATCTGACACCATGCATAGTTTTTAGACTGTTATTGACTATCTCCCTATGCTGTACTTTAATCCCCATGACTATTCTGTAACTACCAATCTGTACTTCTGAATCTCTTCACCTTTTTCACCCATCCCACCAATCCCCCTCCCATCTGGCAACCATCAAAATATTCTATCTATGAGTCTGTTTCTGTTCTGCTTGTTTATTTTGTTTTTTAGATTCAATTGTTGATAGGTATGTATTTATTGTCATTTTATTGTTCATATTTTGATTTTTTTTCTTTTTCTTCTTAAAGAAGACCCTTTAACATTTCATGTAATACTAGTTTGGTGGTGACAAACTCCTTTAGCTTTTCCTTGTCTGGGAAGCTCTTTATCTAACCTTCAGTTCTAAATGACAGCTTTGCTGGGTAGAGTAATCTCGGTCATAGGCCCTTGCTTTTCATCACTTTGAATATTTCTTGCAAATCCCTTCTGGCCTGCACAGTTTCTGTTGAGAAATCAGCTGACAGTCTTATGGGAGCTCCCTTGTAGGTAACTGCTTTTCTCTTGCTGCTTTTAAGGTTCTCTCTTTGTCTTTAACCTTTGGCATTTTAATTATGATGTGTCTTGGTGTGGGCCTCTTTGGGTTCCTCTTGTTTGAGACCCTCTGCCCTTCCTGGACTTGTATGTCTATTTCTTTTACCAGGTAAGGGAAATTTTCTGTAATTGGTTTTTCAAAGAGGTTTTCAATTTTTTGCTCTCTCTCGGAAAAATGGCCTCCTGTGTCCTTGATCTATACCCCTTGAGTTAATAAGTGCTAAAAAGTATGCTTATTCATTTGTTTAGACAATAATAAATTTCAGGCACTGTTCTAGATGCTAGATATAGCACAAAGCCCCTGCCCTCTGGAGCTTAGACTCCAGAGGGGGAAAGAGGAAAAAAAGCAAAATGTAGCACATTAGAGAGTATTAAGTGCTGTGAAGAATATAATAATAAAGCAGGATAAGGGAGACGTGCCAGAGACCTGTTATGCAGACACATGGGACTATTTCTGCATGCAAGCCATAAGATCCCCTTTTGGAAATAACTACATTTATATTGTCAAAATGGACCAAAAAACAAGGCCCAAGTATATGTTGTCTATAAGAAACCTACTTTAAGTAGAAAGACACATATAGATTAAAAGTAAAGGGATGGAGAAAGATACACCATGCTATCACTCATCAAAGAAAGTAAGAGTAGCTATATTAATTTTAGTCTGAGTAGACTTCAAAGCACAGAAAGTTATCCAGGATAATCAGAGATAATAATGATAAAGGAGAAAACTGTCCATGAAAATAGTGACCCTTAATGTGTATGGGCCTCACAACAGACCATCAAAGTATGTGTGGCAAAAACTGAAACAACCCAAGAAAAAAATTGGTTAATCCAATATTATAGTTGGAGAGATTAACACCCTTTTTCCAGAAATGGACAGATCCATCTGCAAAAAATTATTAAGGACATAGTGAACTCAACAGCACTATCAATCAACTGGATATAATTGAATTCCACAGACCACTTCATCCAACAACAGCAAACTGCACATTCTTCTCAAGCTCACATGGAACATTCACCAAGATAGACCCCATTCTGGGCCAAAAACACACCTTCACAAATTTAAAGGAATAGAATCATACAATATCTACACACAGATATTTACAGCAGTTTAATTCACAGTTCCCAAAGCTTGGGAGCAGCCAAGATGTCCTTCAGTAGGTGAACTGATAAACTCTGCTGCATCCAGACAGTGGAATATTATCACCGAAAAGCAAGGAGCTATGAGGCCATGAAGGACATGGGGGAAATATAAATGCACATGACAAAGTGAAAGAAATTAATCTGAAGACTGAAGACTGCATGATTCCAACTACGGAATCTTGGAAAAGGCAACTCGACAGAGACACTACAAAGATGAGTGGTTGCCAGAGTTTAGGGGTGAGGGAGGGATGAGTAGGTGGAACACAGAGGGTTTTTAGGACATGAAACTATTTCATAAGATACTACACGGGTGCATGCATTTGCCAAAAGCCCTAAAATGTACAACAACAAAGTGAACCCCAATGTCAACTATGGACTTTGGCTGATAGCGATGTGTCAGTTGATACTGACTACGGCCATGTGGCCCTTCTAATTTAGCTTGTCTTCACATCTTTGGAGGGTGTTATCAAGCTAGAATAAACTAAGGCTGTTGATTAGGGTTGGTTGGATATTTTTTGCTATAATGACTAAGGAACCATGATTAAATTAACATATAACATATATCCGTATATATCTAATGCCAGTATTTTAAGCACCTTACATATATCAGCTCATTTTTAAACTAAATATGTATGAGGAAGATTACATTACTATTCCCATTTGAAGGATGAGAAATTAAAACATAAAGTAATTACACAGAGAAACGTGATTAAGCTAGATGCTGAGACTCAAAATCAGACTTTTCTCATTCCAGAATCAATTCTTATATTCCTTCTGCTATCCTGAAATGATATAACCTGAATGATGAGTCTATAGATTCATTTGGGCATTTCCATGTAAACTAATTTGTCAAACTTTAAAATATGTTTTCAGATTTACTCTTATCTGCTTAATGTTTTCTTAAAAGTGTTCAGATTGTAATTCAAATAGGGCCATTTTTAGCATTTTCCCCATACTAATACCATTCCACAAATGCATGGTAGTGTATAGACAAAATTGTACACACTCACCAAATTTACATCTAAATTGAAATGACACTGTTTCCAAAGAAGTGACATTTCCAGTTTTCATTCTAATGAATCACTGATGTTTTTACTTCATTTTCCTTACAACTCTCGATCTTACACTGAAATAATGCCTCCACGGTACCATTGCTATCTTCTGTCATTTTTAGTTTAATTTCTACACATTCAGTTGCAAAGATCCAGAAGTCGAGATAAGAACCGTAATGTAAGCCAAGATGAACTGAAATACAGTTGAATAAATTTTTAGGAAAATATATATTAACACCACATTCAGATAAGCTGAATTAGTTTCACAAAAGGAGTCAGAAAATTGTATTCTGATATAAAAATAAATATATTTGAATTATTTTTTTCATGTTTTTTCAAATAGGAAAGACTATTTTTTAAACTTTTATATACACATACAAGATGCAATTTAGGAAATAAGACTTTAATTTTATGTAGAGTGACTGATTGAATATGTGAATCAGATAAGTACAAAATTTTATCCAATTCAAATATTCTTGTGTTAAGGCCTTCTAAATGTTTTATTAAATAAAATAGTTTCCTTATTTAATTGGTGAAAGATAGTACAAGATAACCCTGTAGTGAAAGTCCTGCATCCACTTTTTCAAAACTAATTATATTTCATAGTAAGTAAATGTTTTATTTAAAGCCCTATAGGGTTTCATGAAGTCCCAAGATGCAAAGCAACTTAATAAACTCATTTTTGTTACTGACATTTCATACTCACTAAAGGTTTTATTACTGAGTCTTTTAAAGATTACTTTTTAAAAATTGGTTTCAAAGTTCTTTCCAAATAAACAGAAGTTACTCCAGGATGTAGAATGTAGACATGGTATTAGAAAGTTAAGAATTAATAATAAATATAATAATCATCATCTTTGCTTCCAATACCTCTGCCTTTTGTAGTTTACGCGAAACCCCTTGGCCAGAGGTATTTTTGGTTAGTGATAGTTGAAAACACAGGGAAATTTTTAGGGAGATCATTTTTCTGTATTCTTGGAGTTGACATTATAATCAGCCTATGAAATACAGGGAATTTTATTACACTTTTAAAAGTTAATATTAACCTAGAAGTAAGTTCAGGTAAAAATAAAATTCTTGACACTATGAAACTGTATGCACAAGAAATCGAATCAACGTGTACACACATGGAACATTCTCTTTCAGAGCCAGTAAATTTTGAGAATTCCTTCCTTCATTCATATGGATCAATTCATGTTTTTCCTCCTCTGTATTTCCTCTTTATACATCCTAATCACTTGTGAATAATAAAATCTACTCTTAATGTCCATTATTTAACTTCCACAGGCTCTGTGGCTATGGACAGCAATAGGTTAACTTAATATATGAACTGAAACCACCCACTGATAGGGCGATCCCATGTTACGATTTATGTTCCTGGGAAGGAAGGTCGTGTGCATTACGAAAATAAATTGAGCTTGTGAAGCAAATAGTTTACACTTAAAACTTTGCACTGTGCCAGGGTGGCTCTGTGAGTTGGCGAATCATCCCATACATCGAAAGGCTTCGGGTTCGATTCCCAGTCAGGGCACATACCTAGGTTGCAGGTTCGATCCCTGGTCCGGGTGTGTATTGGAGGCAACCGACTGATGTTTCTCTCTCACATCCAGGTTTCTCTCTCCGTCTCCCTCTCCCTTCCTCTCGCTTTAAAATCAATAATAAATAAATAAATATATATACACACATATATATTAAAAAAACAACTTTGCAAGACTAGAAATTAAGTTAATTTGCTTGCAATACCCATGTATCTAATACATAAATATATATTCAACATCTTTGTGCAATGGAGGCGTGGTATTGGAAGATCTGAGAGTATATCATTATATCTTGCCTGGGTCAATTTATGCTTTCACTGAGTATGATATAATGTGTTAAAACGTTTTAGTTAGAGTCAAGGGCTTAGGTGAACACCAACGGAGAATATCAAAAACATATAGAACACCAAACAAACAATCTGAAAATGCCGCTAATGTAAGTCACTATTCAAATGATGCCATAGGTTAGGTATATCAGTGCAGGAATGCAATACTCTACTGACACTCTGAATTTAATTGTTCTTTTTATAAAAATACGTACCGTCTGTGTGTCTATCTATGTATATGTACATATATGTGACATATGTTCACTTATCAACAAAATGCAGCATATCTTCCATGTAGAACTTATCTATTAACCTGTAATATCTTACACAGCTTTACTCCATTACACTTGAAAAATAAATGGCTTAGAAGCTGTACAAAAACAATCATCAGAGTAATCAACGTCCCAGGAGTGGTTCCCTTAGGGGGTCGGGCGGCCCTGGGCTGTGTGTCCTGAGAATTTCTGAATGAAAATGAACGCACAAGCTACCAGGCCCGGACTGAAGGGTTACCAGCAGGACCGCGCTGCTCGTCGCCGTCGCCGGGGACGATAACTGGGGAGCCCGTTCCCATGGCCTTCGCCTTGGTTTTCACAGCGACTCGAAAGCGCCAGCCCCTCCTGCCCTCCCTCCACTGAACCTTGGAAACCCTCGGGGCCGAGGGGGGCGGAGGGTCCGACTCGCACAGTTTCCTAAATTCATCCCAGAGAAGGAAGTGACGGAAACGCCCTTTTCTCTAAAGACAAAATACCAAGGGCGGAGGGACAGCCGTCGCCGCCCCGGGGGACGCGCGCCCGTGTCCAGATCAGCCCATCTCTGTAAACGTTTCCCAGGCGCCGAGTCCCCATTGTCCCCCCATTCTCTGCCCCGACAATGGCGAGGGCACCGTGCCACCTCGGGGGAGGAAAGTAGGTCACCGCAGAGCTGCAGCGTCTGTGGCGCGGCCGGGCACCGTCGCTGGCTCGGGGTGTCCGACTGCGCCACGGTCCCCGGGAAAGAAAGTGAGGCCTGACCCGCTGTTACCTCAAACACTTCTTCGTCCAGGATCCGTGTCCCAAACACGGTGATCCCGTTGGTGTCCACGACAGCCCGCTCGCTCCGGTCGAGCGCTTTTGTGCCTTTCTTCTTACAGTCAACGATCATGGTCACAGTCTTCTTCTCCACGCTGATTGCCACCCGATGCCACCTGAAAGAGCCCAAAAATCACTTGGGAAGCCTCCAAGACATCGCTGCCGAAACATTACTTACATTAAAACGCGGTGCATTCAGCCCGGCCGGCGTGGCTCAGCGGTTGAGCGTCGCCCACGAACCAACCGAGAGGTCGCTGGTGGGACTGCTGGTCAGGGCCCTGCCCGGGGGGCAGGCACGGTCCCCGGCAGGCGGCGGGCGGGGGCCGGCCGACCCGGGGGGGTGTGTGTGACCCGTGTTTCTCCCTCCCCCTCTCTCTCTCTAAAACGTACTTTTTTAAATGCCCAGAGCATTTGAAATCGTGACCAGGAGCTGACACGGTACAAGATGAGGCTCCGTGATGAGCCGGTCGGGTGCGGGGGCTGCTCACCGCCCAGAACAGCGCCAGGCGGCCCGGGCAGGGGCCGGGCAGGTGCCCGGAGCCCTGGTCCCCGCTGGTCCGGCACAGCCATCCTTGGCCCCCCTTTGTGCGCTGCCACAAAGGCTCCCTCTCACCGTGTCGGCGAGGCGTCTGATAAGAGATGAAGGGCGGGATAGGGGAAGGGAATCGCTTCCCTGTGCGCAGACGCGCCCTCCGCGCTGGAACTCCACTTGAAGAGCAAGCGGACGGACAAAAACCAACTTCACCTCCGGAGGTCCCCGGAGGCACGTCACCAACTGAATGGCGGCTCCAGGAGCAGCCACGGCACGTCCTCGTTGCCAGACACGAGGACATCTGTGCTTATTCACATTTATTTCAAGCGCTTTCGCTTTACTTTTCCATGATAATTCCAAGACGGTTATGGATCGCTACGGTGGGCACGGCCAGGACGGAGACGGTCTCTCTCCCTCCGGGGCTGGCAGGAGGCGACACTGAAAGACGGCAGAGGTGACTCGGGGCGGCGATGACAGGTGTCGGGGTTACCCAGCCCTGCGGAAACACAATCCCTCCTCCTACTGTAAAGTGGGGGGTTTTATTTACAGTATCTGGTGCTAACATAACCACTAAGTGGAGCTCACTGGGTTTTGCAGGCCGCCCTGGTTCATATTTTATTTTATTTTTTTCCAAATGAAAAGTGCTAGATTAATATTCCAGAGATGTCTAGGACTCGATCCATTAAAAAAAAAAAAAGTAGCCAGAAAGCTGCAGGAGCCTCCTAAAGTGTGTGTTTCATGTGACCTGGCACGGCGACTCGCGAGGACCACGTGTATTTCCACACAGTCCCGTCTGTCCCCCGCGTGCCCAGCTCGCCGGGGCGTCGGCTCGGCCCCGACGGGCCCAGGGGCTCGGGAACCTCCGTCCCCCGAGGGCGGAGGCGCACCTGTGTCCACCATTCTCACCACCCTGGGCACGTGCTTTTCGAGAACAGAAAATGCGAGTGGTTTCAGCTGTGAGAAGCTGATTAGGGCGCTGACTTTGCCATTTCTGCTGAGTTGGGTTCAGCTGCGAGTCACGAGGTGGCAGTTTTGGCGCCGCGTGTGACGTCCGAAGCGTAAGTTAACGCGGAGGTCGGGAGGTATTCTTGGTTCCCGTGTCCCCTCCCGCCCCACATTCGAGCCATCAGAAAGGCATGTCAGTTGTGTTCAAAGCATGTCCAGAATCCAGTGCCTCTCAACGCTGGCCAAGCCGTGGTCTCCCTCACCTCACCCCCTACCTGGGCTCTGCCCCCAGCGCAGGCACCCGGAGTGGCCATTTCAAAGTGTCAGATCATGTGGGCACACGGTGCAATACCCACGGACCATGGAGCATGGAAACGTTCACTTGAAACCCTATATGGTCCTACTGCCAGTGTCACCCCAATACATTTACATCAATCAATCAGCAATCAATCAATCAATAGGAATGTCAGATGAAGCCTTCGCCTTGCTGAAAACAATTGAATAGGCCCAGTGAACTGTGAAGTCCCTACTCGGGGCCTCCCGGGGAGTCCGGGGCCCCCTCTGACCTCATGTCCAACTTTCTGTTTCCTGACCCCCCACCACGCCAGCCACACGCTGCCTCCTTACTGTCCCTCGCACGAGGTCTCCACTCTTGCAGGAATGCTCTCCCTCTTTACCCCCACATGGCTCCCTCCCTGACTTCCAACTTGTATTTGCTGAATGCAACCATCTGAAAGAGAACCTCCCCCATCTGAAATGCACGTCCTACATCCCTTATTTATTTTCATTAACAGAACTGTCATCACTTTTCATATTAAGTATTCAAGGCTAATGATGCGAATTACTCCTGAAAGCCTGGTTTTTCCTGGCACGGAGACAGAGCTCCCTCCAAGGCCCCGACAAAGATACACTGAGTGTGGATTTGTTTTTCCATGTGCACTGCTATTTCCTTCTTAAGTCTATAACCAAATGTCGTATCTCAGATAAATCTATTTTGACAAGCCTCCATTCAGCAGTAAAACGCCAAGAAAATATAATAAGCATTTATCTGGATTTAGCTGCTCCCTAAATGAGAGGCGGTGCTCACAGCATGGAATTCAGAATTCAGCAAGATTTTCGGAAGGATGCCGTGAAAGTACCACAGATGTCCCCGCTTTTTTTCCATTGACCCTCCTGCTCCCCACCCCCAGCCCCTCCCCAGGCCTTCACCACACTATTGTCTGTGTCCATGGGTTATGCGTGTAAGCACATCAGTTCTGTGGTTAGTCTCTTCCTGCCCCCCCCTCCCTCTGAGATCTGTCAGTCTGTTCCATGCACCCATGTCTCTGGATCTGCTTTGTCAGTTTACTTTGCTCATTAGATTCCACATATGAGTGAGATCATGGGATACTTGTCTCTCTCTGCCTGGCTTGTTTCACTCAGCATAATACTCTCAGGTCCCTCCATGCTGTCTTGGGGAGTAAGAGATCTTTCTTCTTTACAGCTGCATAGTATTCCAGGGTGTAAATGTATATTATTTGTCTGCCCAGACTGTAAACTATGTAAGGTTAGATATTTTATTGTTTTGTTTATCTCTATATCACCAGTCTATAGAAAAGCTGTATCACACTTTTTAAATGCTTGTTGAATTAATCAAAGGAAAGGATTGCTTTCCGCTGAGACACTGGACTATGGGGTCACTTACTTCCCATCGGCGATGTTGACCGTTCGGAACAGGGGGTAGTCTTCGGGGGCGGGTTTCCCGGTGTGGTCCTCAAACAGGAAAACGGGCGACCTCCCCACTTCCACGCCGACTTGCTGAATGCCATGCTCATTATATATAGATAAAAGGAAAGACTGAATTCCTTTTTTGGGTTTTACTGTAAATAATATTGAAAAATCTTCTGGGAAACTTCCTCCTGAGAAGAGAAGTCCAAGAGTCAGATTCCAAATTCCCAAATTACCCCTGGATAACCCTATGATTTTTTAACTTTCTATGTGGCCTTCATAAGTCACCTAAATTCAAATAGTGATAACAACACAGGTTTGCAAACCAACGGGGAGGGAGGGCCCTGGCCAGGTAGCTCAGCTGGTCAGAGCATCTTCCGCACAGACCAAGGTTTCGGGTTGGATCCTGGTCAGGGCACATACGAGAATCGACCAATGACGTCATCAATAAGTGGAGCAACAAATCAATGTTTCTCTCTCTCCCTTCTTTCCTCTCTCGTTCTCTAAAATCAATTTTAAACATTTTAAAAACAAATGGAGAGGAATCTGTATTAAGCTTGCCCTGTAATAACTATCTAAGCTATATCAAATTTTAAAGCCGCTCATTTAAAGCACAGTAATGAAATAAAATTGAATAAAAAAGTTAGGAAGCAAGATCACGATGCCAAGTACAATATTAAACGCAGTAAGCACTTTTAAAGCACTTTAGTCCCACTCCTGGTGCAAGACTTGCATTTTCTGCCTCTGCTGTTCTGAGGTCATCCATCACCTCTTTAAGGGGTCAGTCAGTGACAGCGCAGCGTAAACAGATATTCTTGAGTCATCCCTCTGAAAGCTAAAGAGCTTCTGATCAGGTTTTTCCTATCATGCAGTGTAGTTCCACTAATAAAAAAAGCTTACGTCTCGTTATAAATCAGAACTGTTAGATACTTGGCCAATCTGATTGTAAATTCAAGAGGGCAGACTGTCTTCGTTTTTTTCCCTTCTAACCATATCCCAAATACCCAGCATGGGGTCCGATCTATATAGAATGCTTAGAAAGCATTTATTCAATAAATATATTAGTTAAATGAACAGCAGATAGTTCAGATAGTTAAAGAAAACATATTTTTAATAAAAACACTGCATAGGAAATAAAGTCTACATAGAGGGAGGAAAAGGAATTTTAGGAACTCACATTTATATCAGACTAAAAAAATTACAAGTATTAATTAATCATCCAATCTGTATAGCACTACTTTCGAATATTGTCACTTTCTAACTACACTAATGAGTAAAATCTGTCTATGATGACGGTATTTCCCAATTTAAAATTAAACAATAACATTTTAATTAAAACCTTTAAGCTATGACCTTTAAAACAGAAAATTTAGGCCCTAATGTCAGTCTCACCTAGCCACCCGCCTTAGTCTCTCCCTAGAAGATGCTAATCAGAGCCGCTCCAAATTATTCAGAACTGACTGCCTATATCAGAGAGAATTCCCTATGGATTTAGTTCACCAGCAGAAATGAAGCCACCTAACAGGTGAGGTTGTACCTGAAACAGCAGCGATCGGTACACAAGATACAAGTGAAAGGTGGACGGTTTCAACTGAATAGGTTTCAAAATGTGTAAACACAAACTAAGAAGGAGGCGTCCTCTCTCCTACATGACTGCTGTTGAGAAAGAAATGCTGTTACTGCCTTCGACCCGTGTGCATACAAAAGTCGTACAGATTTGTAACAATAACCACAGTTCTCTCTCAGTATATCGTGTCAGCAGTGGTTCTTCAAATGGGCTTTGAACATTAATAGGTATCGTACCCATGAATACATTAGGACAAAGGCACAATAACTTAATTATTTGGTTTTAATTTTAAGTTGTGGTCAGTATATTTCTTTTTTTATTTTTTTTAATTTTATTTTTTGGTTAATCCTCATATGAGGATACTTTTTCCACTGATTTTTAGAGAGAGTGGGAGACGGGGGAGAGAGAGGGAGAGAGAGAGGAACGTTGATGTGAGAGAGACTCGTCAATTGGTTGCCTCCCGCAAGCGCTCCTTGGTGACTACAATCTACTTGTTGTCTGATATATAAAAAATATATTCCCCACCACAGTGGGCATTACACAGTATGATATAAAGAAATAGTAAGAATTCAGTGAGTGGTAGCAGCCACACTTACCTGAAAACAACTGTTTTGTCGGGGCGCTGAGCTGGGCCTGCTTGGAAACCCTGTAAGCAGTGTCTGACCCTTTGGAATTCTTTCTGTTTGTGCAAAAGCCTATGGTTTTGGATATTCCCTCCGGAGAATTGTGAAAATCTAGAGCTTTCAGTACATCAACTGGAGCAGCTGAAAAAGAAGTTAAAAATTAGAAAAATGTAACCCAGCTAACAACCTAATATAAAAACGTGCATCTTTAACAGAGGAAACTTTCGGCTGTTAGTTAAAAAAGTAGAATCGCCACCAAGTTTCGAAAGGTTCAATCTCATAAATACGCTGTTTCTGGGCGGACGCTGACTGTGGAATCGCCAGGGCCTGTCACCGTCCACAGAGTAGCGAGTGACCTGCCACCGCGGGGTTCCCCGAAAATGAGAGTCTGGTCCTATCACCTGCAGTAGCCGTGGGTCCGTCTCGGCCCGGCGTGGGCGGAGGAGCACGTGCCTGAGCAGAACGCCCCCGGCCACTTCCTTAGATAATTAAACGCTGGGGCCCCGACGTCCACGCGGACCAACAGGTGAAGGAAGTTTTACGCAATTTGCCTTTTATGGTACAACAAACGCGCTTTCCATCCACGGCGAAGACCGTCTCCTTAGGTCCTGCAGCTTCCCAGGGCGCGTCAGCATCCGACCCAGTGGAGCGCACGTCCTTTCAAACCCTTACAAGGAACAAAAAGCCCTTTTCTTTATGGAAATCGGGCGCTTCGAAGGGATCGTGCGCTCTCAAGCCCGATACTTCTCAGTTCGGCCTTGGCCCCGGGACACGTAAAGAATAATATTAGCAGTTACGAGCATTTTTTTATAGTAGACCTGCTGGCAACGGCCAAGTTTTTAGGCCAACAGGACAACTGAGCATCCTTCCTTTTTTATTTTCTCCTCTGATAAAGCTGAGACGACAAGCACTATAGTGGCTGCCGTGTCCCGAGAGCCTACTGTGTGCTGGTCACTGGGCCAAGCGCTTCTCGGGCTCCAACCCTCACAGACCACTCGGGGGCTCTGCTCTGATCCCCACGGTGCAGAGGGAGGAACCGGGGACCCGCAGGCAAGCAGGACGCTCCTAAGCTCTGCGCAGATACCAAACGTAGGCTTTTTCCATCCCCCATCCTCATGGCTCCACCTCAGACATAAAAACCCTGCGCAGAGCAACTGGAAACGTAAATATAATACACTAAAATTGTCTCGAGGGCATTCACTGAGGCCCCATGTTTATATCTGCTTTAAGTTAAGCGCAGTTCTTGCTGCAGGTCTGTATTTCTCCCGAAGGAGACCGTTAGTAAAAGCCAGGGCATCTTATCTGTTTATTCCATCGGATCTTGCTCGGAAGCCATTAGGAAAAGTACATCTGAATCGCTGAACGGCTCCAGGATGGACGCGAACACAGCTATGAAGACTGTGAGTCTTCCCAGGGGAAAGGGAGGCAGCCCCATGGTCAGGGTCCCAACGCGGCAGGTAAATAATACATCCAACGGACCTCCGGGTTCCTTTTCTCCCTGACTGTTCATGGGTGACCTCCAAGGGCACGGGGTTTGTCACATGGGTTCCTGCCTACTGTGATCGTAACGCGATGAAAACACACTCCTTCTGCAGGGCTCAGGCGAAGGGCTCTATTTTTCCTACAGGATTCTTTGCAGATACACAAGATATGAAGTTCTTCAAAAAACAGTTAAGAAATAGGGACATCTAATAGAGATGTCAACCAGACTTCTCCCCCAAGAAGGAATGTCACGTTGCAGAAACGTAGCTCAGCTAACCAAGTCTTAAAGCTCTTTTTTTTTTTTTTTCTTTCAAGTAAAATCAATAATAAAGTAAGCCACTTTGAAACCTGCCTTTTAGTTGATCTCATCATGGCATAAGAATTAACAAATTCTTACAATATGGGATTATACTTGCATGCCCACGTGCTCAGGGAAACTGGTCTTCATCTTTTATTAGCTAGACTGCAGCTGCTTAAAGATTAAAGGCAGTAATTTAGCTTAGCCTGAACTCAATATATCTAAGAGAAGCGAAGTTTCCACAGGCAAAGCAAATCTTAAATGCCCTAAATACGTTGTTTCCATGCTGCCAACTGAGATGGCGCAGACCGTGATCAGCTTCTCAGATGTGGCCAATCAGAAGTACGCCTTGCTCAGTGATACTCATCCTGGCTTTTACCGTATACTTTTGTCGTTTATTTTATGGGAGAACGGGACATCAGCTGGGCTACGTGACCCCCCCAAATGACCCCAAGGACCCCATATCCCCCTTGGATAACCCCACACACTATGTGGTTTGGTTGCTTAGTTATCTCATTTTCAGTTTGGCCGTGTGTCCTCTGGCACAGTGTATGTCCAAATTACGCTCAGGGTTGCCCCATGCACACTCCGCCTCCTAAAATGCCCTCTCCCTCCCCCCCTTTCCCTCTCACTCTCTCCTTCCCTCTCTGCCTCCATGTCTCTCTTCCTCCCCCCTCTCCCTCAGCTCCTAAACTTGTAGTTTATTTAACGTTTGCCTCCCCCGTGACTGTAACCCTCTGACAGCAAACCTCAGCACTACTGACGTTCACTATAGTATCATAAACAACACAGCAACTGACACAGCAAGGAATCAGCAGGGATGGATGGATGGATGGATGGATGGATGGACGGATGGACGGATGGACGGATGGACGGATGATGGATGGATGGATGGATGGATGGATGGATGGATGGATGGATGGATGGGAGGATGGATGGATGGATGGATGGATGGATGGATGGATGGATGGATGGATGGATGGGAGGGTGAGTGGATGGATGGATGGATGGATGGATGGATGGATGGATGGATGGATGGATGGGAGGGTGGGTGGGTGGATGGATGGATGGATGGACGGATGGATGGACGGATGGACGGGTGGATGGACGAACGGACAGATGGATGGATCACTCGCTCACTCACTGAACCGGCCGCTACTCCCTGCCTCAGACCCAAAGCTCCACTCCCAGGGCTCCGAGGAGGAAAGTAAAGGTGCCTGTGAGTGACTCTGACCAGCAGCTCCCTGCAGAGCTCTCCGAGCCTAGCGCTCCCACCTGGCTCGCGTGCGGCAAGAACACGGGTGAAGAGGCCCTTCCAACGTGCGCACTTCCAACCCTGCACGCAGGCCCAGGCCCAGGGGACGCGTGTCCTTACAGAGAGGAACCAAAGAAAGCACAGCAGGGACGGGGCAGAGCCCTCCCCACCCAGCCTGGGCCGCTCCGCTGCTCTAAAGCACCCCGAGCAGGGGGCCACTGTGCTGGGGGCAGGAGCCCGGGACGGAGACACTGAGGGAGAAATGACTAGTTATTATCTTTAACGCCACCGACACCCTGCTAAAGAGCCTAACACACAGGGTTCCCCAAAGCGAGCGACCAGGCGACAGTCGGTAGCTGGGTTTCCGCGGGCGGAGCTCCCCGACTTCTAGCCGGAGGCCGCGTGTATTGTCAGCGTGACCCTGGGCGAGACCCCTGCCGTCTAAGGCGCGGCTTCTCCAGCCTAACCTCGTCTTGAGAATTGCGAGATAAGGCGTTGTCATCACTGACACACAGTAAGCACTCAATAAAAGTCGTATCTGAAGGCAGCATTTCTTCAAAGTTTCACGCTTTCGGATCATCTCCCCCAGTTGTAGGGAGCGCCACCCACGTTTCCCAGCGTTGTCATTCACTCGGGTCCTGCTGCTCATCTCCTCGGATGCCCTGGGGAACCGCTGGAAAACGGAACCGTCTTCTTTCTAGAAAGGTCCATTGCAGGTCGTCCATGCAAACTGTGCAATGCTCAGCGATCTCCCCGGTGTGTTCCTATGTCGTCCTGGGTACATACAGCCCCAGGGCCTCCTGGAACATAAGAGCTTAAACAGCCAAGTGAGTCCCGAGTCCGTTTCCATGCTCACTGCTCACATGCCACCCGCAGCATCCGCTTGACGTCAGCACACTGCGTCGTTAGCATCTTACCCTTTTAATAACTTTTCTTGGCATTGCAGAGACATCAATACAACTGTACCTTTAACACAGCCACCCTGATGGGAGCCATGTATTAAAAGGCTTTAAAACCCAATATTTTAGTGTGTTTCCTCTGATACTATTCATTTATTTCAAACACACATATGCTGTGCACCAACCTTGTATTATCAACCGACATGAAGAATTAGAAAATAAAACATACGGACCCGGATTCACCCGTATTTAGAAGGTATGGAGGCTCATCTTTAAATGACTCCATGGCTAAAGAATGTCAATGGAAATCATATAAATTTCCTATGTCCCAAGAATATTTTTTAGCAGAAGAAAAAAATTTACCAGACTCTTTTTGTGTATTCTGTAATCTAATCTTTGTAGTGTTAAAAAAAAAAAAAAGTGCAGAATGAGAGAAGTAAACTACTGGGAAACATTAGTAAATTGTCCATGCATAAGATTAGAGTTGTACAGTTTATACTAAATACTCTTGCGCATGGCCAGTGTTTGGAGTTTATTTTCCCCAAAGGGGTTCTAGAACACATTTAAATGCTTTTTCCATTTTAAGCCTATGTTTAGAGAATATATTTCCTACAGGAAAAATATGAATATAATACATATAAGCACCCCAGGCTCAAGTTTTTAATGGGCATCTTGGAAACAATGAGTTTTTGATATTTAAACAAAGACTAGCATCAGATCGAGCATGACACAGGCAGAGACAATAGGAAACAGTATCCTGGAGCTTCAGGAATTTGACTAAGTTCAGCAAACCAAGCACCTATCAAGCCTGTTGGGTCTAGCGTTTCGAAAAATAAAACCCGATGGTCAAATGTAAATGTGCGTCCTTACAACTCCGTGGAAATGCCAGTTGTTTTTTTTTAAAAAAAGTTACATAGTGAAACGCAGAATTGGAAAGGTCATGGGGGAATATACATAGTGAAATACAGGGTGGGGCAAAAGCAGGTTTACAGTTGTCTGTATGGGAAGTAATACGATAATTAATCAATAATAATACAAGAATAAACTCTGTTTCACATACTCACAACTGTAAACCTGCTTTTTAAAAAATATGTTTTTATTCATTTTAGAGAGAGGAAGGGAGATGGAGAGAAACACTGATCAGCTGCCTCCGGCACGGCCCCTGCTGGGGATGGAGCAGGAGGCCCAGGCGTGCGCCCTGACCCGGAATGGCACCCGTGACCTTTTGTTCCATGGGACAACACCCAACCAACTGAGCCACACTGGCCAGGGCTGTACCCCTGACTCTTGCCTCACCCTGTATTCTGAAGTCAAACTAATGGAAAGAGCATGACTCCCATCAAAATCAGTCGCAGTCACATCCCATTTTGTTGACTATTTATTCTAACTCTGACCTCTCCAGTGGTTGGGAGAAAACCATAAAACACTGGGCCTTAGGTTCAGCACTGATTAGGAACAACAAATGAATGTGCTTTATCCGAATGTGAGTGGACTTCCCAGACAGTATCTCATCTGTAACTGCTTTCTACCTCTCCAGCGGGGTCTACCTCCCATCGGGCCCTAGATAACACACCTTGCTGCTCTGTAAAACCAGGGAACAGAATACAGACGCCCACGGCCATATCTACATGACCAGAACCTCTCAAAACAACTGAATCTAAATGCGTGGTGTCCCTCAAATAAGTAAAATGTTTTATGTGCCATGTGGAGTTGGGCTGTCACGTGGACTATGACCAAATATGCAAAAGGAAATGAAAAACTGTGGGAATCGTTTGGATAATAAATATGGCCCAGAAGCTGCCCGAATAATTTAAGGCAATATTTACACTCCAAAATTATCTAATTCCACACTTTATATAAATTTAAATAGCACATTACATTTTATAGATGACAAATATTTGATTAGTACAAACGAAAAATGAATCAGTAAGTGAGTGTAGGCAGGAGAAGAGGAATGGTTATCTACTAAAAGATGGGTAAGGCGTCCACAGATGTTTGAGCCGCGTCTAGAAGGGCCCCCGAGGCCCCGCTACCCTGCTGTTTTTACGGAAAGGCATTCTAAGCAAAAGGAACGCCAAGGGCAAAGCACCTGAGACAGGAGCAGGCCCAGATGGTGGCGGAAACGCGAGGAGACAAGTGTGTCTCCAGCAAAGGGAATGAGAGGCACAGCGATGAGGTCAGAGAAACTCGGCGAGAGCATGCTGAGGGCAGACTGTGCAGAGCCTGTGGGTCAGGGTGTTGGGATTCGATTCCAGCTGAGGTGGAAAACCAACCGCTGGAAGTGGAGGGGACGGGAGACCCATGAGCCAACTAATTTTCCAGCCCCCACGAGGGCTCTATATAGTCGAGAAGAGACGATATAGGGGCACCGGAGTGGAGTCAGGGAGTGGGGGGGAGGCGGTGGCACTCTTCTGTGTGTCCAGCTGTGTCATCTTGGACTGAGAGCGAGCACTGGGCCAGGCGGCGGGTGCATCCCGAGGACGGAGCGGACAAGTTGCCGATGGGCTGGATGTGGAGAGAGGAAAGGATCGAAGCTGCCCCAGGTGTCTTAGGTCAAGCGTCAAGGCCCATCCTGCTGGCGTCACCTGAGGGGAGGACCGAGAGGGGCAGGCTTCCGGAGGGGGTCCTGGGCTCGGTCACTGGCAGGCTGCTTTTGAGATGACTTAAAAGATGCCACTGAAAAGAGCTGAACAGGCAGCTGAGCATATGAGTCTGAAGTTCAGGGGAAAGATCTGGGGTAGAAATAAACCGATGGGCGTGGACCTCCTCTCAATGCTATCTGAAGCTATAATTAACTTAATGACATGGTTATTTTAAAATTTTACTTGATACAACTTTCCCTGAATGAAATCATTATGACTGAAAAATGCATAATAAATAGTTTTGTTTTCTCAAATAATCAAAATAGAGATCTTGGTCCAATACATTAATCCCCAGAAACAAAAATCACTATTTGCAATTTGTGTTCTGCAAACACGCTGCCATCTGGGCGATACCAAGAACGAGGTTTAACAATGTTAGGCTGCTGCTTTGTCTTACAACAGATTTTATCAACGTGTGCACGCGTTTGGGGGTTTGGGTGACATACTCCCCTGCAAAATACAAAGATTATTCACGCATGTGTTCTTCAAGTCCCCGAAGGCCATGACTCTGTATCATGCGCGACTTACATGGACTAGCTACCCTTGAGAACCGCGGTGACCCCACAGTGGGTTGGCCACCCCGGGAAAGGAGGCAGGGCCCCAGGTCCCTGCGCATTTCTAAGGACACAATGGTCGCCATCCATGGGAACACCTGGTCTGGCTGGATGTCAAAGTTTGCACCGACCCTGCCAACTCAGCAGCGATTCCCCGCTACGCAGGAAAGTGTACCCGTGTGGTCTGGGTATGTGGCCTCAGCGCCCTCCTAGTCACACACACTCCGCGGCAACAGCCTCTCTTTGCAGTCACGGCACCTAACGGCACACAGAAGGGAGACACTTAGTTTTCCTGGTTCTTGAGCCCCCTCGATCCTGAACTGTGTCATGTCACGAACGCTCACAGGAACTGAAAGCTGAGAGTAGAACTAATATCACAGCTCCGAGAGAGTATTTGAAAAGTGTGGCATTTCTGATTTCTAAGTGGCCAAAGCTATGAACATGTTTATTATGAAACAAAGTTCTATTTTCAATCCAACCATTTGACCTTAACGTTGAAACGACCAGTTCTCAGACATTTATTCTCTTACGTGCTATGGAGAGGATTCTTTGCAGAGCATTATCGGTATCACAGGTGGCTGATCTACTCAGTCAGCGTTTGCGGAGCCACTGCTATTTGACAACAGGGAATTTATTGATCAGATGATTTGAGCATAGCAGACAAATAACCCCTCACTCAACTTCCAGTGCCCTGCTATACAAGCGGGGCACATCCCATTTTTTGCGTACATTTATTTCCTGTTACAGGAGGTTTGTAAACCCTGGATTGTGTATCAGAATGATCTGTGGAGCTTCATAAAACACCCCTCGGATTCTGTACAAAATCGCCTCAATCAAAACCCACCGGGGTGGACTGAAAATGATTGTGAGATGAGGCCAGGGCCAATTACCCCCATCTTCTTGACTTGAGTGAAACTTCCTTTCTTAGGAGTGCATTAGTGCATTCGGTAAATATTTACCGCCCATCTGTTATACGTAGCAGGTGTGGTGCTCATGCCAGAATTTCTTACACTGGTGGAAAAGATGCGCGCCCTGCTTTCATTTTAGTGCCAAAAATGCTCTGTGATGAGCACTCAGGTTAGGAGTGAGCACAGTGTGATTTACGGTGTTCTGCAAGGTCTTGGAGGTTGAGGAGAGGTATTCCTAGGTATTATCTAAACGCTGCTCAAGTAAAAAGCAATGGGGAGCACATTGGGAGAGTGTTCAGGGTGGAGATCCTAGCTTGCTTGGATGTACAACAGAAATGGCATTTACAGGACATCACCATAATTATCAGCAAAAATGTATTCAATGCACTTCTGTAGACACTGGCAATAACTGATATAATCTTATCTTGCAACTCAGGTTCGTTAGGTTATTAGAAAGCAATTCATCAGAGCTGCAACTAACACCTTCACTTCATTCAACAAAGACTTACAAACGTGGACTGTGGGACAGGCTCTGTTCCACGTGCTTGGGACACACTAAATAAAACAGATAAAGAAACCTATGCTAGTGATTTTAGTGTAACTAAGATTGCAGTGGATAGAAATATAAAAAAACAGAGACTTTCTTCCAAAACAATTCTACAGCTACTGCCTATCAATCATACTCAGCAGCTGAAACTTTATATAGGCCTTGCTTGAAGATGGTACTTCACTAGAATTATATGTATAACATGCAAAATACTTTTTCACAGGAGTTTACTAAAATAATTAAATAGCCATAAAAATACATAGGCTACTCTTTCTAACAGTTATTAAGCAAAATCAGGCCATCCCTAATAGCATACGAAGCAGATAAAAGGCTCAGAAGCGAACACATGACAGAAATTTCCCGATTATTACTTTTACAGATGGATCTCACTCTTGGATCTAACTTCCCTGCTCACCAGTAGACATGCGAAATGATGATTCTTGTTGCTGCCAAAGCCAAAGCACCACTTTCTACGGTTTCTTCCTATCAGATTACCAAACTATAGTTTTAGGAGTAAACAGCCAGTCAGTAGCTTCACATATTTAGAGGCATCTTCGGAAAGTGTAAAAGTGGAAATCCCAGGTCATTCATTTCCTGAGTGACTAGAGAAAGGGAGTGGGGTCTGACTCCTGCCAACAGGACGAGGAGGTCCCGTCACACCCCCCCAAGGCGACTCGATTTCAACCTGTTCCAATGCCTCTTCCCAGTAGATTACACCCCACACAGCTCTGAGAGATGCAGACGTGACACCCTCATTCTGAAGGTCATACTTCCATACATCAGCCCCCAGAGGGAGAAGACGGTGGTTCTTTGCCACGAGTCCTGCTTAGAACAGGCAGAAGCCTGCAAGAGTCCCCGTTACCTGATGTGACCAGGCCCACCCCAGTCTGAACCTTGGACGCCAGCAGGTGACCCCTGTCAACTTTTCCTTCACTTAGTCCAGGGAACAAAGCGACCTGTGCCGGCTCCCAGCAGCCGCCCTTCGGGTTTCCCACCATCACCAGGACCTAGGTTGGCCCGCAGGTCAGGAGAGCGGGGGGCCCCACCCCTGAACTGTAGCGCAGGCCGAAGGGCTCCCTGGACGATCCCATCCCCTCGCCAGCGCCTCTTTGTGCATCCCCTCGGCGGCACTGAAGCGCCTCCCGCGAGCGACACCGTGTTGACTGCGGGGCCGCTGCCCGACCTGTGCGTTACCATCGGGCCCCAGGGGCCACGATCGGTAGGTAAGTCAGGCGGCTGCGGAGAAGCCTCGGAACCCACGCTAAAGTCCACGCGGACGGTGACCGAAAGCGAGACCGTGTGGGTTCAAACCCCGGGTCTGTCACATAGTAGCTGTGTGACCCTAGACAAGATAAGGAACCTCTCTGTTGACGACCTCGTGGGCGAAAGGAAGACGTTCATCTTAGCCTACTCCCAGGGCAGCTGTGAGCGCGGAACGGGAGCGTCCGTGAACGGTGCTCACGCAGCCGGGCGGGCCGTGAGCGGGCACACGGGAGCGGGGTTGTGGCAGGTGGGAAATGGCCGGTCACGAGCCCAGACAGACAGGGGGCCGTTCTGAAGGGCACACAGACTCACGCTACGCCGTTGGGACAACACGGTCATCCTCAAAGCCAACGAAATACGCTGAAGGCTCGTCAGCATTCAGAGGGAGGCGTGACAGGCTCGGTCCGGCAGGCACATGCCTGGGTGGCGGGCCCATCCCCAGCAGGGGGCGGGCGGGATGACTCCCTCTCGTCATTGATGGTTCTCTCTCTCCCCCTCTCCCTCCCTCTCTCTGAAATCAATTAAAAATATATATATTAAAAAACACACGCACAAACAAAAAACAGAGCAGTGTGCCAGCTGGCGCAGGTTGAGCTCTGCTGTGGGACTCCAGCCTGGAGAGCGGTGAGGCAAACGCCCGCTAAGGCCTGGGGCCCTTTCTCCGCAGAGCCGTCCACGCACGGACACACTGCCCCGGGGGCTCCCTGCCTTCGGGGAGCTGCAGCCGCCGCCTCCCGGCAGCGGTCCCTTCAGGAAACGGTGGGGATCCGAGCGGGGCCCGGGAGCCAGCCGCCCGCGGGCTAAGGTTCGCTCCGAGCCCGGATGTGGGTCCCCCGTCAGACAGAGGAAGGAAGCTGCCGGTGACACCCTATGCGCCCAGCGGCTGTGAATAGCGACCTTCACGGGCCCCTGCCGCACAGGCCATTCAGGAGCAATTAAATTTGGTTAAAATAAGAAAGAAATGCTTTTTAAGGAAAAAAGGAAAAAAAAAAAAAAAAAAGAAGGTTTGAGGGGATTGCAAAAGTTGATTGTGCGAAAGCACTTGGACAGGTTTGTTTTAGTTCTCAATTGTCCAGTCGTATTTAAGCAGGTCTCTTACTCTGAAATATGATAACCTTTCCTTTCTCCGAGTTCTTTCTCCTAAATTAATAGCACTGTCTCTAATTCCATGCGCAGCAAGCAGAGAGTTTATTTTACCAGATAACAGTAGGTCTGGTGATCAGCCAATGTCTAAAGAACCACTCGCCAAGTCAGTAGTAGGCCAGAGACTGTGACTGATAAATAGAGAGGACTCACTAAATCACTTTAAAACTGACTTTCCTCTCCTCTCCCAGCTGGTCGTATTCACGCTGAGATCTAACCCAGCTGAAAGGAGAAATGAAAAAAACACACATGAACCTATAAAAACAAAACCATATCGCGATTCTGAAGGCAGACCTGAGTGTATTAGACCTGTCACAGTACAGGAGGCAGCTTGGCTTGAAGAAAGAACAAGAGCCCTCGGGTTCTGAGTTAAATTCAACACCAGAAGACAAACCCCCCAATGCAGGGAGGGCGTCATCGCCGACTAAAAGCTACGCCGAAAACGGCATTTAAAGTTGACTCCTGGGTGAGAGAATGGAGGCCCCGCGGCAGCATTTCACGGCATCTGTGTGCACCTCCCTTTCTCCTTTGCTAAGGAACAAAACTTCAATGGTCAAGGGAAAAAAAGGTTGGTTTCCTCTCAGCACTCCCAGCTCAGCTCACGTTTCCCCAGAATTAAATGGGGGAAGCGGAGGAGGCGGCGCAGAAATGCAGATCGGCTCTCAGGCCCCGCGCGGGGCCTTGAATTCCTAATGACCACGCCAACCGCCCTTAATCATTTCTCCAAAGGCAGGGAGGAAAGAAAAGTGCACTCAGGATACAGGAGAGCTCTGGCTCTTATATACCGAGATACCATCGTTAGAGGAACGACGGGGATGGCTCAGCACTTACACAGCAGGCTGAGGAATCTCAGAGGGGAGGGGGCGGGCGGGGGGAGAGTAACCCCAGAACTTACATGCACAACCCATGGACGCAGTCAGTGTGGGGAAGGCCTGGGGGAGGGGGCAGGGGCAGGGTGGAGGGGGGCAATGGGAAAAAAGGGGGAACACACGTAATACTTTCAACAGTAAAGATAAACACACACACACCCCCATGTTTAAATGACTTGTTAGATACATTATGAGTATAATTGGCTCCCATGGTGTCTTCTTCTGGACCCAAGGACAGGTCCTGCTTTTCCCTGAACAGGAAAATGCCTCCTAGTATAGGAATGTTTTTATGGGAACGAGCATTCAGCTAGAACTGCTAGCTGTGCCGTGGTGTTGCCAGCCCAGAAACATCCCAGCCGCCCACCGAGCAGAGTGCTTCCCTGCAAGCGGAGCCTGTTTGTTCGTTCCTAAGGTAGAGGTGTTTCTGCAGCCTCAGATGCTTCGACATCCAAGGGAACAGCTTTAAGCAGAATGTGCACTATTACGTGCTCTCCTACTTTTTTCCAAAGTCGACCACTTGTTTAAAAAAAGATTAGGAAGCAAACAACCCATGCCAAGTAATAAGCAATTCATTATCTGACTTAATAAGAACCGTATGGTTCAATGTATATGATATACATCATCCAGTCAATCTAAAATCAACAGGGAAGGCATCGGAATTTGACAGGATTTGCCTTATGTGAAATAAATATATAATTGTCTTAGCTTCTGGGAAATTCAGGGTTGTGCCTGTTCCTCTGGTGACAGCTTTAGAGAAGATAAAAGCTACATTCTTAATCCACAAATATTTACAAAAAATATTTTACAAACTATTATGCTTTTTATTCTGACGCAGGTAATCGTATAAATTTAAGTATGTTAACCGTACAACTAACCAAAACCCACCTTCCTCCCATCTTAGGAAACTGAGGAATTTCTAAATGCGTTCTGTAACTCTGTTTCCCACCCACTTTTCCTTAAAGCGGTCCTTCTCACTGAGCCCATCTTCTCCCTGATCACTCCAACACATGCATTTAAGAAATATTACGGCATTCCATAAAATCTCAGACTACGATTTCTTAAAGTTATTTTCATCACTGTTGCAGATCTTCAACCTGCTCATTTAGAAAAACATTGGCTAGTATAAGAATGTTTTTATGAGAAAGAATATTCAGCTAACAATGTTTCTGTGCCTCCGTTTCCTCACGAGTAAAGTGAGAAGGTGGTAGATAGAGAAGCAATTTCTATAATAATTTCTATTGTCTAACATCCCCTTAAAAAACCTAGACACTTTTTCTTCCTTTGAAAAATTCAGCTTATCTTTACAGACACCTCAAGCAAGCTCCATTTGAGTCCATTTGTTATTATCAAACAGGCAGCACTTCAGTAAATTAACCAGAGTGTAGAGAATTTGTCCCAGAAAAGAAACAAATTTTTAGGAAAAAAAGGGGGGGTACTTAGATTTTTATTTATTTTTTGTCAGAAAACCCACCCACAAGTCTGAAAGGGGCTCACGTTTGCCTTGCTATGTTTTAGGGATAAGTTAACATGGATGATGTGCCCCTTCTAATTTAGTCACAAAGTGAGGCAAACATAGAATCCCCCCCCAAATTAATCAATACATTGTGAGTCACCATGCTGTCTAGGAACAAACATTTCTCATTTTACAACTTTTTAATTTTGTCAGCAACTATCAGAATATACGTAGAGTCCTTTTTATCAAGTAGATTCTCTGTGAAGGATTAATTATGGAGTAACTCGTCACTTTACGATACTGATAAACTTAATTCAAAAACGTATGGCCAGTTCTGCTACAGTGTCTCCAATTCCCCCAGACGGAGGCCAGCTGCACACGGCATGCAGGAGGTGGCTGCTAAGAAGAGGCCTGTTTTTCTTCATTGCTTCTCTATTACAGACTTTGTCCATTTTGATTTGAAAAACAAATGAAAAGACATTATTAATAATCCTAACGGACGCTGCATTTATTATCGGAAGGGAATCTGATCTTTTAACTGACTTCCAGTTGAGTAGCCACGGGCCGAGCTTGATCTCTTTGCAGGGATGGATTAGCTCAGACACTGGCAGCCGGCACCATTTCACCTGCTGATCCCGGGCACTCAGAGCAACACCCAGCAGGGCTCACCACCGGCTGCCCACAAGCTCGGCTAGTTTCTCTGAAAAGGAATCAGCTTCTTGCAAGAACGGTACTGGCTGAAGCACCAAGGATCGAGTACCATGTTAATTAGTTTAAAAGTGATTCAATTAGATGTTGTTTTTCTTAGTACTTAATTACACCTTGACCGGTCTTTAAAACTCTTAAAACCACCTGCCTTAACGCAGTCACAGTGTAGTCACTACAGAGTCCAGGGAGGTCTCAGGTCCTGTCCATAATAAACAAGGGACTAACTGACAGAGAAACCCATAAATTCCCGAGATAAAACATTTATGTTAATCACAGGCTAAAAATGGAAGCTAATGGAAAGGAACATATTATCAAAACCCTTTTATACTAACTCATAATAAATACTACATATTTCGAGTAAGTACGTTGGAGATGACCAAGGTATAGGGTTTAGATTTGCAAAGTAAAATAATGACACTCCTGAGATCATGAATGTCCCTTTAATCCACTCGTCCCGGAACTTTTCTCTGTAAGGTTAAAGTCTTCAGGATCCTAACTACACTTTCTTCCAAGTCACATGTGTCATGAACCCGTAACTGTTTTAAGGCTTGACTATTTTTAATCCCAGAAATACAAATTTTAGATGGAAATGGGCTGTTTTAAGTCATCTTTGTGGTCAGCAGCCGAACCACCCCGCGGCATCTCCGTGAAATCAATACATCAGAGCCTAATTCTAGTCTAGAGCACCTTAACTTAGAAACTGGAGGCCAGGCTCACTCCTTGTTTATTCCACCGCAGATCTAAAGGCTAGTGTGAGGGCTGGACACTGGGTTCATTTCTCCCCCAGTGTGATGATTCAGCCAGTGTTTCCTTTCAGGCATTAATACACTGTGGGGCCCTTGCAGAAGTTCATTAAGAGGCGAGAAGGCCTACAAGCAGTAGGTTGAGGTAAACGCCCAGCTTCCCCCTCAGCAGCAAGCACCTGGGCAGAGGGCAGGTCACACTCCACAACATGACCATCTATAGACAGTCCAGAGCTTTCAGGACATGCCATCAGAAAGGACAGACAGAAACAACAGGATCCTGCCCCTTGCCCGATTCTCATTACTCGGCGTTCAGATCACGGGGGAGGTTGTTGCTCCATCACTTACTCGCAGTGGAACCGGGGTGTCTGTTTAAAAGTGTCTCAGGGGCGCAGCCAGATGGGGGAGAGAGGACTGTACATCACAAGGGTAGAAATCCGACCTTTCTGACCTTAGAACTTCGAGGGAAGGCAACGGGCGTTTCTAACCCCGGACGCCTCCCGCGGCTTTCACCTGCCCCTGGAGAGGGTCTGAGCGCCTATGTTTTTCAATAAGCAGGTGGCATTAGGGTACTTTCGTCCACGTGTGTGTGTGACACGCAGCCCAGGACACGGGGTACGTTGTTCCCCCTGAACCGAGCGAGGTTCACGAAGCCTCCTGGCTGAGCAGACGCGGGCTTCCCAGTAACGAACCAAACCAGCAGAGGGCAGAGCCGGCGGCGCCACGAGCCCCGCTGGCCGGGCGCCGCGGCGGGGCGCGCACGGAGGGGCTCCCCTCTCTCCGTCTACCCTTCACCCCGGGAAGGCGGGGAGGGCAGGCGGGGAGGGACGGGCCGCGCCGCCGCCGGGACTTCAACACGCAAACGCAGCGCGCCCCGCGCTCGGGGCGGCCGCGCCCGGCGGAGACGCGCGGAGGGACGCGGAGCGCGCGCGGCCCGCGGGGACCGGGACGAGGACCGGGACAGGGGGCCGGCGGGCGCGGGGAAGGCGTCCAGACCTGCTTTCGGGGCGCCGGGCCTCCGGGAGCGCCAGCCCCCACTCGGGGGAGCTCGGCAGCCCCCGGGGCAGACTCGGGTTTCTGCTCAAGCTGGCGCCTCGGGGCCCCGCCGCGTCTTCCTCCCGCGCCCGGCGCGCCCTCGCCACCCCGCTCCCGAGCCCCGCGGACAAAGCCGGCCGTTCTCCCCGCGGGGTGCGGCCTCCCGCCAGCCGGGTCCACGGCACCTAACGGACCGCGGCAGCCAGATGCCCGCGCGGGGAGCGGGGGGCGCGCGGGGAGCCGGGGCGCGGGGGGCGCGCAGGGGGCGCGGGGCTGGCGCTCTCCCTCCGCGGGGCCTGACAGGCTGCCGTCTCCCCGACAGGTCTGCGCGGCGAGGACTCGCTGGTGCCACGTAGGAACCTCTCCGCACCTCTCCCCGCCCCCGCCCTCCCGCAGCCCGTCCCGGCCGGTCCATCTTCTGCAGGACGGCGCGTCCAACCTGCGGGGGGCCGTGAGCAGAGGAGGGGCTGGGGTTCTGGGGAGAGCATCTCCCTGTCCCGACCCCGCGCCTCCTAACCTGCCACCCCCTCCCGGCTCCTCAGGACGCCCCCAGTGTTCCCGGGGTCCTAGACGCCCCCCGCCCGGGCCCTCGCACCCCTGAGAGTAAAAGCGGCCTTTCCTCACTTTATTCCAGACAAAGAAGTTCCCCGCGGCTCCTTTATCTCCTCTCTCCCTACTTTCGGCTCAGTTCACCCCCACAAGACTTAATTACTTCAACAAAAAGACGTTTCCATTAGCTGGACTCTCAAGAAACCAGAGGATGTGCTCCAAGGGCGGCCTGGGGGCTGGTCCCGAAACAAAAGCTGGGGGACCGGCGCCCCCGCGTCTGCCTCTTTCCAGGGACGCGGGGCGGGGGTCCGCGCGGACAGGTCCTTTCTCCCGCCGCCGTCCCGCCCACGCCCGCCTCGCGCGTCCGGCCCTCCAGCCCGCGGGGCTGCAATCTGGATCGTATTTGGGAACCTGGGGGGAGGGGCGCAGACGAGCCCGAGCGACCGACGGCGGCCGGTCCCGGGTCCCCGCGGGCTTACCTCCGCCGACCTCGCGGGGCTGGCAGAAGCAGGTCAGCGCCAGGGCCGCGACGGCGACGTCCCGCAGCCAGCGCGCCGCGCTCCCCCTGGCGGGCCGCCGCGCCATCCCCAGCCGCGCCCTGCGCCCCGCGCGCACCGCGACTCCAGACGGCGCCCGGCTCCGTCCTCCCCGGCGGCGGCGTTCGCTACACGGCCATCGGGGCGGGCGCGGGCGGCCGAGAGAAAATAATCAAAAGTCAAAAAAAAATCAAAAAAAGGGGCTGCTGCTTTCAGCTGGGGCGCTCCGCTTCCGCCCGGTCCCGCGCCCCCTCCTCTCGCCCTCGCTCGGCCCCGCCGGCCCGGACCCTGCGATGCGCCCTCCGCGGGGCGCTGCCTGCAGACTGACGGCGGATGAGGGGCTTCCAGCAAAAACCCGGGAGGACTGCGCGCCCCTAAAGGCTGCACGCGGCCAGTGGGCCGGGCGCGCGGCCCCGCAGCCCCCTCCCCCGCCCCGCCCCGCCCCCGCCTTCCCCGCGCGAAACTGACAAGCCGGCCGCGGGTCGGACCCAATCACACGCCGCGCGCGCGGCCCGAGCCCGCCCCCCTCCGGCTCGGCCCCAGACCGGGGCTCCGGGCAAGCCCGGCCCACCTTCCAGCCCCCATCGCCCCGCCGGCCCCCCCTCCCCTCCGCGAACCCCCGAGAAGACGCGGGAGGGAGCGCCGGGGGGGGGGGGGGGGGCGCGCTCGGCTCCTGCGCCCCGGGAAGGGACGGCTCGGCCGGAGCGCCCCGCGCCCGCAGCGCTTTCCGGGCGCTTCTGTGCCGCACAAAAGCAGCGCCCGTCCGCCTGCGCCCGTCTGGTCGCCCCGCGGGCCGGGCGGGGAGGGAGGAGCCCGCGCCCAGGGCGCCCGAGTCCCGGGCCGGCGGCCGTAACCTTACCCGGGCGCAAAACCTGCGCCTTCCAGCGGCCGCGCGCCCCCGACGCGCTGCTCTGCGTGCTCGGAGACGGGGTTTGCGTGTGTGCGGGTTTTTTTTTTTCTCTCAAAAACCCGGAATTAGAAGAGAGGGGTCAAGGTGAGACAGAGGGACCCACGCTCTCCTTTGAGATGGGAACCTGCGCGTTTCCCTTTAATGTCTAAAGGCGCAGGAGCCCCATGGAGAGGCCCAGGAACCTACTCCCAGGCGGGGAGAAAGAAGCCTGGCCTTGGGGGGGGCGCGGGGGTAACTTAATGTCCCAGCTGATTCCGTCCTGATTCCGGACGAGAGGGTAGCCGGGGAGAGAAACACCAGGGACGCACCTGTCCCCAGGCCCAGCCGCTCACAAAGGGCCCGGGGAGCTGGGAACGCGGTCGCCGCCCGTGACCATGGTGCGGGGCAGGCTTCCCACGCCCCCGACGCCCCCCTCAGAGTCACCCGCCCACACCCGGAGAGCAGAGGCCCTGGGCATGTTCCCCACGTTTACATCGTGGCCGCCTGCTGGCTCCTTGCGCCCTGGTGCCTCCTAAGGCGTCTCTCTCTGTTTTCTGGAGCCGAGCCCCACAAGGTGCCAGCATACATCGGGCACTCAACAGAGACGCGCTGAATGATGAATACTTCCCCTGTTGACCCAGCCTGGTAGCTGGGACACGCCTCTGCGGAGCGGTTAAGATAGCCCCGTGCTGACGGGTTCCCAGCTGGGTTTCCACGAGGACACGTGTCCGCTGATCTTCAGGAGCCCAGTGCTCTGTCAGGGATGAAGCTCGACCTCGTGGCCACCTGATGAAGCAGATGCTCTGTGTATGCGGTTTAGGAGTTGGGCGGCGTTCAGAGCCCAGATGGAGGCCCTGGATGGAATTGTTTAACTCTGTATATAGGATGCGACGCATATAAAATGGGGAAAGCCACTGAGAAATACCTTCAGTGTGCCGGTCGCGCCCGGTGACAAAGAACCATTCCCATATCAAGAAGTTTACTTCTTACTTTATAAGAGTAATGCCGCCAGAAGCATGCTTGGGATGCCCCTACGTCAGCTGCAGAGACATATAGCCAACTAGCCTTTTGGTGACCGCCGCAAGTCGTTAACAATTTCATAAAATAATTCGTCATCCGAGTGTGTTTGAAAATGGAACGTACGGTTACAGATGAAGGACTTTACGGTGGACATTTAGGTCAGTGGACCATCTTCATTAGCCTCCATCTCTCGAAATGAAACGTGTGTGTGTGTTTGCAGTTTCCACATGTTTTTGAAACCTGATTTTTCTCTCCAGTTCTTCGTATATATTTTTAACTCTAAAAGTCTTCCCTTAAACGTAAAATGGTGAAATTGGTACAAGGTTTAGGAATACGTATTTGCGAGGCCGCCCAAATCCGAAAGCAACTCGGCGGCTAGACAGAGCTACAGGGTTTGTGGGAACCTGTAGAAATGGGATTTCCAGTCAGTTCTCGACCTCCGGCCTGACTTACGGAGAATTCCATGGCCCGACGCCGCTGCAGAAGGCGAGACCTGTGGCCGTCGGTCTAGCGAGCCCCGCCTTCCCGTCACATCTCGGGCCTCTCGCCGGGGTGAAAGAGTCCTTTCAGGCAGAGACTTCTTGGGTGAATAGAGCCCTTGCTGCCTTCTGCTCCCTGGACTCTGTGGTCTGAATTCCTCTGGCCCCCGCCCAGCGAGGCATAACCTGGGCCTGAATTAACGCCTCTGGAAGGAAATACAGTAGATTCTCAGTGAGGAATGTTAATTATGTCCAACTCCTCCAGCCTCTAGCGCGGCCAGGTCTGGAGCCCAGGAACCTGCCCCTGGACTTGCGGGAGGTGAATTCAGCGAGAGGAAGGACAGTGCCAAGCATGGGATGGAGGCCAGGGAAGCTGGGAGAGACCGCTCGACCTTCACCTTCTCACGGGTGACCTTCCAGGGCACCGTCCCCACGCCGCCTCTCAGCCCGTCCTTGTTAACTGTTTGTACATCGACTCAAAATGGAACAGAATGTGACAGTTTCCTGACACGGTCTTCAGTCGGAAGCGCAATCAGCCATATGACACCTCCTATTTTGTCACATTATAAACAATGTTCAGAGGTCTTTGTGCAGCTTTGTAAGAAGTCGTTTGGACCGCAAGCCGTTCAAAAGCAAGAAGGAAGCAGTTTAGAGGCCTTGGTAGCAGGATTTTAAACTGATTTCTCCCTGTTGGCTTGTCGGAGAAACTGAGGTAGTAAGTTAACTGATGGGGAGGTCAGTTTAGGGAAATGTGAATGTTCTAGACAATCTTCAGCATTCGTGGAGTTTTACTAAACATTGTGTAGAGCCAACAGGTCCCCTGTCATGTCTTCTCAAATCTCTAGGAATCGGGGGATACAGACTCAGGACCGAGGTTTTAAATACTGAGACCGCAACGGCCAAGCTGGGACTGAAGGAACCTTGTCCGTAGCTGGAGGCTCCGAATCCAAACAGTACTAGAGGAGTGGAGGTGGAGAGAGCTCTGTAATAAAACATAGACGACTGCGCCCGGCTGGCCGGTGTGGCTCAGTTGGTTGAGGGTCAGCCCTCGCACCAGGAGGTTGCTGGTTCAGTTCCTGGCCAGGCACATGCCTGGGGTTCGGGCTCCGTCTCCATTAGGGGCCTTGCAGGAGGCAACATCTCATTGATGTTTCTCTCTCTCCCTCTCCCTTCTTCTCTCTGAAATCAATAAACTTTTTTTTTTTAAATGACTACAGGTAGAATTTAAGGAAAGAAGAAATAGGTTTAGAATGGGTACGTCATCTTTCAAAAATCATTTGGCCTTTATTTCTCTTGTCTCATACTGATGTTTTATCCGTATAAGTAAACTCTCTGAGTTGGTTCCTTCCACCCTGTAATAGATCAGGCTTTTCATCTAAAGATTCGGTTTTATCATGGAAATTGGGCTAATTCCTCTGAAGCTCTGTATGATATTTGTGTATGTTACACGGAGAGGCATTTTCTCCAAACGCTTGACTGTAACTGAAACTGTTGCATCAAATGTGACGTATTGAATGAGAAATAATTATGCAGTGGGAAACTCTTGCACACATCGGAAATACTTAAAATGTTTCCGAGAAAATTGCTGTTGAGTGTGATCCCTCTCTCCCTGTGCCTAATGGTTTGCCTTCCTTGCCCTTTTCTGCACTTAGGTCAATTATTTTAAGAAAGAAATGACTAAGCAGTTTGACATTTATTTTACAGTTTTTCTAATACATCAGTGGATAGAAATTAGCCTCTGTTTAAAAGTGGAGTTAGTCCCTCTTACCTCACAGATGGACCATTGTTTCTTGTAGAAAGTGGGGGCGGGGAGAGAGCGGGAAGTTTATTTCCATAGTCTAGCGGGGTTCCCAAGTTCCTCCGCAGTGATGATTAAGTATTTTTCGGCACCTTTACTGTAAAATAACATACAGGACTTCAGGGGGATACACATTTATCCCAATTTCCATGATAGAACAGAATCTTAAAGCATTTTTATTGATTTTAAAGAAGGTGAGAGAGAAACATCAACATTGGCTGCCTCCTGCACGCCCCCTGCTGGGGATGGAGCCCCCAGGCTGGGCGTGTGCCCTGACCGGGCATCGAACCGGCGACCTCTTGGTGCGTGGGGTGACGCTCGGCCACCTGAGCCACGCCGGCCAGGGCGTGTCAGTCTCGTGGACTTAAAATAAACATCACTTTCGGGCAACCATATGTAATGTGTGTTGTGCCCTCACCATTCGTACCAACTCATTTAATTCTGAAACCAAATGCATGTGCTCTAGAAATCTGGAGACTCACACCAAACAGCTTTCTGAATTATATGCAATATTTCTGTCATATTTATGGGGCAGTCTTGCACACTCTCTCGATGTCACAACAAATGCCAAATATGAGATTTAAGGCTGGCAAATAGGGTTAAGTATCAAAATAGACCTGATTTTTAAAACATCTGTAACGGATAACTCCAACTTGATTTGTTCTGCAGATTCTCAGTGTTTAATAACCCTCCCAATCTTATAGTTTCTGCCAGGACTGGGATGGCCAAATTATTGCTCATTTAAATGCTGCACAAACAATAGACCCTATTTCAAAAGGTTTTACAGTCTAATTTATAAAGACTGGAACAGCGAACATGGATTTAAATGATTGCAAAGAAGCAATATTCCACAAGAAGGCATATACTTCTGAAAGCAAAATCGTTTTATATAGTTTTTATATAGATTAATAGTTGCATATTAAGGATGAGGTAGAGGGCACTCAAAGTTCGCACTGGGAACCCAGAAACAGAATCGGTGAGAAACGTTTTATTTTCATATTTCTGCTCGCATTATTAACTCTTTCTTTATAAGGAATACATTTTTAGAATATATTTTTGTATTTTATAGTAGGCATATTATTTTCTTACAGATTAATTAACAAGATGAATGGGACCCCCAGTATCACGAATCTTAAAATAAGGAAAGGTAGTGTCACTGACTGTATTTATAGCCTTAAAAAGAAAAATCTATAAATCTGATAAAGGAGTTACACCTTTGAATACATTTCTAAGAAATTTTAAAAACCTCTTTTTAAAGATGACTGGAGATGAGTTATTTTTATCCCAATGCCAGCCTTCGGGTTTCACTCTCCTCGGAGATTTTGGGATGAATTTCATAGCTTTACATGCTTCTGCAAACAGAAAACGCTGCTGAACGTGAACCTCGCGCGTTTATGCTTCCCAAAAAGAAGAAAACAAAGGCGTTCAATATAGTAAAGAGAAGAAATGTAACCATATTAATTACATTACTATTTTTCCAAACTATCTAAAATACTCATTTTTGAAAGACTGAAATATAAACAATATCTGTTAAACAATAGGAAAAACAACCCAAGTTAAAAGTGGGGGAACGACTGGAGCAGGTGCTCCTTCCAAAAATATATACAAATGGCCAACCAGCACGTGGCAAAAGTGTAACGGGGTCGGTCGCGAGGGAATGCACGTCGAACCTGCGGTGGGACATCACGTCACGAGGACCAGCACAGAGGTGATGACCCAAAGGGAAAGCTGCGGGCGCTGGTGGCTGGGTGGCGTGACAGGAGCCAGCCCTCGGGCCGCTGGCGGGAACGTCCTGGTCCCCGCCCAGGCCTGGAGGATGCGCGTGTCTGCTTCTGATGCAGACAGAGCCAGGTGGCACCCAGGGGCCGCCTGCCTCCTGGGCCGCCTGAGGTCGAGTGCCGTGGCCCTGCCCCGTGGCAGAGCAGCAGCCCTGCGTCCTCTTAGAAGGTGGCATCAACTTACCTCTAGCAAAACGGTCACTCTCTTCTACGCCTTCTGGTCTTGGGAGGAGCCAGCGTGCTGGGGCAGTGGAAGGGACGTGTGTGTTTCGGTGGAAGGGACGTGTGTGTGCCCCTGGGTGACGCAGGACATCCGATCCTCCGGCTCCAGGTCACGGGTTCCGCGGGGTTCCCTGTGGGGTTCAGTGGTAACTGGGGTGGTAATGACAGGTGGGTCTACCTCCACTTTGGCCCCGAGTTTCCATCCCACACCCAGGTGTCCGTGCTACTTGCTGGCGACAGGGCTGTGCACTGTGTCCTCGGAGAGGGTCCTCCGCCCTGGCAGAGCGGCGTCTCCCAGTCGGCTCCTCTTGCCCTCAGGAGACTCTCCCACCCTCTCTGGGGCCCGCGGCGTCTGAGTGACGCGCACGCGCGAGCCGGCGGGTCCAGGGACCCACGAGCCCCCCGCCGAGCCTCCTCGGCTGCCCTCGAGTGGATTTCTTGGTGCGACGTCACGTTGCCTGCACCCTGCTGGCAGTTCAAACACTCCCCGGGGGGCTGAGGCCCTGCAGGCAGGAGAGGTAAACTCATCCCTACGGGTGTGCATCTGTCCAGGGAATGCTCCCCGGTGCCATCAAACCAACTGCTCTAGCATATGGGAAAAGAACAATTTGTGCTGCGTTTCCTAGAAATGAAAATGGCCTTTCCATGGGGAGAGCCAGGTACTGTTAGTCCAGAATTTTGACCGGCCCTTCCAGAGTTTTTATAAGAGAACAGGAGCTGCTGTACTCAGGAGGCCGCCTGGGTTAAGTGGACTCCAATACCTCTTTATGTTTTCCATGCATTCATAGTAGCACTAAAATATAATAACTCAGTATCTATCTATAATAATTTACTTAATGTGTATATGTAATGTGTGTATTTATATCTCTGTCCCTGCCTCCCCACTAGAATAAATGCCCCCTAATTACAGGAGCTGTACCCAACCCAAGAGCTATACAATTACCCAGTGCCATGCGCCAGAGAAGTGATCATCAACTCCCTGTAGATGTGATAATAATTCTTCAGGATTATAAAGCAGACACTTGGCTAACTTATGATTTTCAGATGGCTGTTTCTTAAGAAGGAGCTGTGATTAGCCTGAAAATGGGGTAACGGGAACACCCTCTGGGAAACTCAGCTCTGAAATGTCAGGTGAGCTGTTTTCCTTAGAAAGGGAAGTGAAGGATTCCAAAGAAAAGAGGGCAGACAAAATTAGGTCAGGATAAGTTAGGATGTTGAACAAACCTGACTTCTTTTCAACAGATAGAAATCCGAATAAAGGGCTTTATTTTATTCTACCATTTACTCAAGCACATGAAAAAAAAATTTTTTTTAAATCCTCGCCTGAGGATATTTTTTCCATTGCTTTTCCGAGAGAGAGAGAGAAGGAGAGAGAGAGAAACATCGATGTGAGAGACACACATCGATTGGTTGCCTCCCGCACGTGCCCCAACCGGGGGGCCGGGGATCAAACCTGCAACCAAGGTACATGCCCTTGGCCGCAATCGAACCCAGGACCCTTCCTCGCGAGGGCCAACGCTCTAACCACTGAGCCAGACGGGCCAGGGCAGCACATGAAAACATTTCAAATGCAGATTTAAAGTGAAAACATTTCTCATCTCCATGAACTCAAACAGTGTGCTCCAAGGACCTGAGGATCTTAGGGCTTTTCTACTAACAGCTACTAATGTTCAGTTTCTTAGGGGACAACAGTTATCGTTTCCTTGTGACGAAACTCACACCACAAAAAAGTAACACAATTTCCTCCCGTGACACATTCCAGAGCCCTGTTAACAACCTGACGGTCGGGCCCTGGCCCACTCGGTTGCAACGAAAGGTCACTGGGTCCATTCGATTCCCGACAGGGCACAAGACGCGGTGCGGGAGGCAGCCATCGATGTTTCTCTCTCAGTCTCTCTCCCTCTCCCTTCCTCTCTCTCTAAAACATTTTTTTTTAAAGAAAAAAATAATAATTTGACGATTCATAATCTTTTCTTTTGCACTGTATCGGAATCGTATCCACTTTTGATGGTATCATTCAGCGGCCCAGCACCTATCCTAAAGCTCATTTCAAATAACATTTTGCTGATTACCAAGTAAATATTTATGATACAAAACACAAAAAATTGCCACACAATAAAATAAAAATCACCCTTAATTCCACGCTCTGTATACTGTTAACTTTTTAGTGTATCCCTTTGAATTTCGGTTTCCACTCGTGGTTATACATTGAGCTCTAACTTGTTTTTAGATAAATTTGGAAAGAGCCGTACATGCTGTTATAACCTGTTCTGTGACTTATCAAAACAATGTTTTCTCAGGACATAGCATATTTTCCTTCAGTGACATTTTAATTACTGCTTATTACTCCATCATTCCAATGTGTCAGGGTTCATTTAACCCATGGCTCCTGAAAACTATGGAATCTAGGCAGGTAGAGGGATATGGAAAATTCCACCCAGGGTGAACTGAGTCCAGAAATGCAGTTTTATTGCTCCAAAGATCAGTTATTATGGGGCAACCTAAATACGGGGGGTACATCAATCGTGAAACCAAACGGAGCCCCTTTTTCAGTGACCAGTGCTGTATTTATGGAAATATGCATTTCAGGGCCTCGGGGGGCAGGGACTGTGAAAGGGGAGTTCAGCGGAGGAAAGCTCGGCGGCTGGGAGCTGAGGAGGGCGTGGGGCCTGAACACCCGAGTACAGGACTCTCGGCACGAACTCGGGGAAACTGAGGCCCTGCCCGAGAACGGCCCTCTTCAGGTTCAGGATTTCCTGAATATTCCTGTTTATGACTGTTCAGGTCCATAGCTGCCCTTCCTTCTTTCATCCACACTTTTTTCTCTCCTCCACTAAATCTCTTTTTAGATGAAAATATTGAGTTTGCAATGACTTTGTTACTTTTTATAACAACTTGCTGTTAACAAAACTCTCGATTCTGGTTAGTATCAGCATAAATATACTTACAGGAGCATGACGCATAGTGGAAGAAAGTGAGCGATACGATACGCAGTGAGGATCATTTGAAGCTGTCGGCCTCTGTGAACACCATACTAAATTGGGGCGGCACCCTGTTATTTTGTTTTCATTTAAATATATGTACTCAATCACTCGCTTTTCACCTCAGAATGCAAAACGGGATCAACATATGACCGTCGAGAATTCAGACAACTAGTCACAATTCCTTTCCATGAGTCAAATTCTCCTAATTTTTTTCATTGACATTTATTTGTATCATTGATAGTTTAGAAGTGTTTCTTTCCAGTCCACAATTCAATATTGGGAGAATCACATGCACTTTTTTAAATTGTTCACCCTATTCCAGATGCTCCCCCACCCCCTTTGCCTCCCGCCACCCAGCCCTGCCCCTCCTGGGCCGTCGCCAGGTTACTGCCTGTTGTGTGCATGCCTATGTGTGCATTTATTCTTTGCATGATCTCTTCCCGTCCTCTCCACCTGCCTCCCCTCTGAGATCAGTCAGTCTGGTCCATGCATCCAGGCGTCTGATCCGAGGATCTCTTACCCTTTGGGCAGCGTGGATGGACCTGGAGAGTATCGCGCTAAGCGAAATGAGCCAGCCAGAGAAAGGCGCATATCCCACAACCTCGCTTACAAGTGGGATCTAAAGACCAGCAACAACCTCCTCGTTTGAATCAGCATCACTGACACTATCATCTCTGTAAGGAAAACCACCAAAAAAATTAGTGAGCACATCTGCAAAGTCGAACAGCTGGCCCGGCCCCGCTGTCTGCAGGCAGGCCGCCCAAACAAACAGAAAGCAAATAAGTAAAATAATTACTGTCACTCTGAGCCACCGGTGCCCGGCGCGCAGGGCCCCTGTGCCGCGCGGAGCCGGTGGGGTGGAAGCGGCTCCAAAACAGGAAGCAGAGGGAGAAAGGGGCTCTTTCATGAGCTGGCGAGTCTCTAGACACCCAGCTGCCTTTCCCTCTGAATTCTGTGTTTGTAAAAATGCTAATTTACCTGAACTCTGGAAAAATAAAAATAGGATACAAATTAGTCGTCTGATATACCTTAAAATGTAAAAGTGAGTTTCCTCTTGGTGGGTACTCTCTCCTTGTCAAAGCTGGGCTGGCCGGGGAACCCGAAGAAAATAGGTCCTTGTTCACAAAGGTCCCTCTCTAAACGATGCTATTTCTCAAAGACAAAAATAGCCTAATTTCGTGTACTGATGAAAAGTTTCCACACTTATTTTTCAAAAGAGCTTCAGCATAGAAAAAAATTAAAAATGGGTAGTAAAAAACTAAATTTTGGGTTACAAATTTCCATGAAATTTCTTAAATTATTTTTTTAATTTCAAGGTTCTTAAATGGGAGGGGAAAAATGCTTTTTTTTTTTTAGTGCGTGGCCTGTTTTTAATTTTTCCACCCTACTTCGGTTGACTACAAGCATGAAAAGAAACCAAGAAAGTATTTCACACTGAATGCACTGTAGGAAGGGAGTGGTGTTCGTGGTTAGAGTGGGACTGGGAGCTCAATTTTTCAAGTTCTATTTCTGGCTTAATCCCTGGCAGGCCCTGTGGTTCTGTGATAGTTGCTTATATGGCCATTTGTGGGGCTGCCTATCTGAGAACTGGGTGTTATGAATGCTCTAAGCTCTTAAGGAGTAGTGTCAAATAGAGACTCCCATTCAGTTCCCTCCACCATTCGAACAAAGCTTGTATTTGAAGTTTGCCTCAGGACCCCACCTCTCGAGATAGAATCCTTAAAATGTGTATTTCAGGTTTGTCCCCATGAAGTTCTCTCACACCTACCGTGTCTGAAGTGCCCAGATATTGAAACTGTGCCCACCCTTCCATGCCCAGCCTGTATCCCATGGAGTCCTAATGACTAAAGTCTCTTTGGTTAGGAGTTTGTTTGGAGAAATCGCATCTCCTCTGGCTGCCTTAGGCCACGAAGAAAATTACCTGAACGTGTTGGTCAGTATCTGCCTGAACCCAAGGAGACATCGATCCCCCGGGCGTCCGGGAACCACGGGCACTCGCCCGAACCGCTGCACCGAGGAAATGGCAGGGGTGCGACTCTGCGCCCCTGGTTCCAGCTGCCCTTTCCTCGCCGTTCCGTTTTCTAGACACCTGGGGAAAGGCTGTGATGGGCAAAGTAATGCAAAGAGCCCGTCTCTGACTCAGGCCTCCTTGGCCTGCGGTCGAGATGGTTCTTATTCAGCGGATGGACCTTCCAGCGGTCTGTGCGACTGTATGTATGGGGGCAAAGAATGTTCCAGACGTCATTCTCGGGCAGATGGAAGTACACTTAGGACTCAGCAAGTCTGAACTCTCGTCTGTTGCGTGCTTGGTTTCCTCACCTGTGAAGCTGGGGTGAGGCGCCGACTCGCAGGTGTGCGGGTTAACTGACGCCACGTGTTTCCAAGCTTCTGACGTCACGTGTCTTCAGCCTCCAAAGGGCCAACGGTTCCTTGAAAGGATGTGCGACCTGCAGGTACCACTGCTGAGGGTCCGCCTGTAATTCACTTTGAAGCCTGACCACTTGGAGACGGGTTGTTTTCAGTCAGGGGGCTCTTAAGAAATAATCCCCCGTTGTTCACGTTGGAAGCACAGAATCTACCTGGCAATTCCCTTACTCAGTTTGTCTCATTCCAAAAAAATAGCTGAATAATCTCAGTTGAATTTTTTTTTAATTTTTGAAGAAGCATATCTGTCCCAAATTTATTTCTGAATGAGCATTTATGTCCCATTTATTCAATATAAACTGTGAAATTCTCTGGCTATATCTTCAATTGCCATAAACCATTGCAAAGGACATAGATAACATCTAGCTTTAAATATATATATATATATATATACACACACACACACACACACACACACATATGTATATTTGACACAAATATTAAAGTTCTTTAAAATGTATCCAAAAAGATATGTATAATTTTAGAGAATCATTCTGACTGTAAACAATATTGTGCCTCATGAATATTCAAGAAAACAGTGAATTGGACATGAGAAAAAATAAAGAGGAAAAGATTTGGGACAAGGAATACTTTGTAAATTAAAAATTGCACACGAAAGACCAAACAGTGCTAATAATTAAGGTATTTTCTTGGGAACATCTCACAGCTCCAAGTCTCCATCTCTAACTCTGACGTTGTGTACTTTTTAAAAAATTGTTTTTTAACCGAGACAGATGATCTCCATCAGAGCTTCTGATACACTCGCATTCTACTATCTGTGGGTATAATTTATTTCATCAGAAAAGTGCATATATTTCTAAGAGGCTCCAAATTAAAAAATAAAAGTAAAGAACATGTCCAATACATTTCAACACATTCATTACTAAACACGACAGCGTGGGAGGGATCAGAGTGATGGTTTCAAAGTTCATTTGTTACGCTTCTCTCGACTTTTGCAAAGTAAGTGATCCAAAGATTGTTCAACGCCGAGTTTGAATTTTCTAGAATGAAGAACATCGCTGACTTGGGGTTCGTTGGATACCTACTGCTGCAGAAGGAACCGTCCCGAAGTGCAGCGACGTAAAACAATAACTGTGCTCACAGCTCAGAAATTCAGACCGGGCGGGGCTTGGATGGTCCGTCCGTCTGTCTCTGCCCCAGGTCTGGTGCTGCGGAGAGAGGACTGAAGCTGAACGAGCTTGACTGGCTTGGGACTGGAACCATCTGGACGAATTTTCACTCGTTTATCTTGCGCCAGGGCTGGGATGACTCAAATTGGGGCTTAGCTGGAACTGTCAGCCAACATGTCTTCATGTGGCCTTTCTGTGTAACCGGCTGCGGGGTGACATGGTGACACCGGGGCACTGGGACTTCTTACAGGACCACTCAGGGCTCCCGGAGGGAGCGCCCCCGGCAGCGTCACGAGGCTGTGTGGCCGCTGGAGCTGAGCCTTCGTCACGGGCATCCCGGGCACTGTGCTCTATTGCTTGGGGGAGTCGCAGGCTCGTCCAGATTCAGAGGCGACACAGGCCTGCCCGGGCGGCCCAGCTGGTTGGAGCTTCGTCCCGCACAACAAAAGGCTGCAGGTTCAGTCCCCGGTCGGAGCTCGTACCGGAGGCAACTGATTGATGTTTCTCTCTCTCTCTCACTCCCTTCCTCTCTCTCTAAAATCCATAAAAACATATCCTCAGGTGAAGATAAACAAACCAAGAAATACTGGATGATTAAGTCCATGTTAATATTCAGGTCCCGTCCACCTCTGGGCCCTCAGAAGCCGGCGAGCTGAGGCCTGGGGAAAGGGCCCGGGAAGACGGTGGCCTGGCTGCTGTGTCGCCCTGAGTAACAAACTCTGCTTTGCCTCTGACCCGCAGTTTTGTGTCTTCGGCCAGTGTCGGTGAACAGGAGGCAGGCTAATGGTAGTTGCTGGCAGTTATGGGAAAAAATCAACCCCTTCACTTTTTGGGGGGCAATCACCACTTACCAATCAGAGAAGCTCAGTGAGGTTAGGGGACACGCTCAAGGCCACCCGGCTGCAGGAGAGCAAGGCCTGGATCTAAACGATGTGATTCTAACTTCAAGAATAGATAGGCCAGCCTGGCCGGTGTGGCTCAGCGGTTGAGCATCGACCTAGGATCCAGGAGATCGCGGTTCGATTCCTGATCAGGGCACGTGCCCGGGTTGCGGGCTCGATCCCCAGCAGGGGGTGTGCGGGAGGCAGCCGATCAATGACTCTCATCATCGATGTTTCTCTCTCTCCCTCTCCCTACCTCTCCCTGAAATCAATAAAAATATATTTTTTAAAAAAAGAATAGATAGGCCATTTCAGTTAGTGCTTTCGAGAGGGGAAAACCTGCAAGGACAGAGGGGCAGGGAATGATCTGTGTCTCACTTTCCTGTGGCATGTGCCTGGCCTGCAGTGGAATGGCTGTTAAGAATTCTCTGTCAATTCTGTGGAGAGGTAAGCTGCACCTTCCTTTAATGCTGGTGAAACTCTAAAATTCTCTTCTTTAAAATCAGCAACGGACCCTCGAACTGTAAACGTCTCCCGAGTCCCGTTTCCAATACCCTTGTTCTGCTGAGAGCTCTGGGATGGCGCTGATTAGCGCAGTGGGGTATGAGAGCAATGCGATATTAAGAAACACCGCCCTTTACAATCCCGAGCCTCGCAACGTCGCGGCGAGCCTTTAGGCCAAAGAGACAATAAAAATCAAACTGAAAAACAACCGCAACATGATTTCAAGCATGTGAAGCTGCTGCTGCCGACTCATGGTTGGCCTTGGCCAGCATCCCCCCCCCGCCCCCCGACTTCTGATTGCCTTCCAGCCACGGGAACCACAGGAATGGACCGACTGCAGGCAAACAAAGCCCCGGGCGGCGGTGCCGATCCTTGCCACGGAGTAAATGAGCTGCTCTGGAAAACCTCATCTTCAGAAGGAGACTCGCTTCTTGCTAATATGGTGTAATCTTTTCCTGGATGCGTGCTGAGAGCAGTCGGCGAGGTTGTGTAAGTGGGAGACAAGGGGAAGAGATAGGCTCTATCTCCTAAAAAAAAAATCTAGAAAACACTTTCATCTGAGGGACCTTTTCTCTTTTTTTGCTTTTAAACTCAACACATTGCTAAAAGAAAATTTAGCTATCCAAAAAATATATATATTAAAAAATTCAAATCTGCCTTGAAACCCCAAATTCTGCTGACCCCCCGTAGCTTCTCAGAGCCCGAGGGGTCCAGCCGCCCCCGGAGCAGGGCAGGGACACTCACACTGGTCCGCCCTCGACCTTGGAAACCCTGTTTTACAGACACGGAAGCTGAGGCTCTGGACTTTTGAGTCTCAAGACGCACAACTGATAAGTGGCAGAGTTCGGGTTCGAGCCCAGCCGGCCCTACCTGCAGTATGTCTCATCCTTCCTGCTGCTCCCCCACCAAATAGTGCCCGAAGGGGAGATTCAAACAAAGAAGCACTAAAACAGAGGGAACAACCCCAAACCCAAATGTTCCTTATTTGGGAGTTTTCCCTAGTCAACCCCATACAGCCCCAGAGACTCAAAGGAATAATAAAATAAAATAAAATAGAAATTACGTATTTTTTAAAAGACCCAATTAGGGCCAAATCAAAAACTTCAGTATGACTTTTTTGGCTGAGGTTTTCTTCCATTTTTTTTTTTTTTCCCTCACAGGAAAAGAACAGTGCAGATGAATTTAAGGAAGCGGCTCAATAACTTATTGAATGTTTTCAACTTAGAAAACACGCTTAATGGATTTAACTGACAATAATCGTGATATTAAAAAACCTGATATTCTTCTTTCCGATAGCATACTTGGTGAAATACAAAGGTAAAAAGTATATAAATATATCGGGAGGTGACATCAGGTTCCCGGGTGAATGGGAGCGGCTCACAGCAGCCCGGGGGGAGGGCCCACCCTCCGGCTTTTACAGGACGCGGCTCCCAAACTCTCCCCTCTTACTGCTTAAATCAAAACTATATGATTGTCTTTTGTGATGAGATGTTCAATTCCTTTTCTAGGTTGTGTCCAAATGAAACTAAAATAACACGAAATGTCAACGATCTCCATTTCCTTTACAACAAATATTTGGAAAACATCTGAAACCTGTACATGGCAGCCTCCATCGCTGATCAACAGTTTCCATTTATCTGTAGCTCGTTAGAGTCACGTGTACACAGTCATCGTGTGACAAGACTGCCACCGGGGTCAGAGTTCTCACCAGCGCACAAAGCAGCAGCAGCGTAATTTCCAGGACTTCACGTTCGAATTTAGGTCAGAACCTCAACATTCCCCTGGCCGGGGATTATCGCGAAATACAGCTGCGGCGACAGGAGCCGGAGTGGGGCCCGGAGGCAGCTTCTGGAGCGGGGCCCATGGTGCTGAGACACACACAGCTACCCTGCTTTCCGCCAGTCGTCCTTGCGCAGGCATGTCACCTGCAGCAGCCGGGGCCCTGCGGGCGCCTTCGCCCGGCATTTCACCCGCAGAAGCCCGGTCCCCGCCGGCCCCTTCGCCCGGCATTTCACCCGCAGAAGCCGGGGCCCCGCCGGCCCCTTCGCCCGGCATGTCACCCGCAGAAGCCCGGTCCCCACCGGCCCCTTCGCCCGGCATTTCACCCGCAGAAGCCGGGGCCCCGCCCGCCCCTTCGCCCGGCATGTCACCCGCAGAAGCCCGGTCCCCACCGGCCCCTTCGCCCGGCATTTCACCCGCAGAAGCCCGGTCCCCACCGGCCCCTTCGCCCGGCATTTCACCCGCAGAAGCCCGGTCCCCGCCCGCGCCTTCGCCCGGCATTTCACCCGCAGAAGCCCGGTCCCCGCCCGCGCCTTCGCCCGGCATTTCACCCGCAGAAGCCCGGTCCCTGCCCGCGCCTTCGCCCGGCATGTCACCTGCAGAAGCCCGGTCCCTGCCCGCGCCTTCGCCCGGCATGTCACCTGCAGAAGCCCGGTCCCTGCCCGCGCCTTCGCCCGGCATGTCACCTGCAGAAGCCCGGTCCCTGCCCGCGCCTTCGCCCGGCATGTCACCTGCAGAAGCCCGGTCCCTGCCCGCGCCTTCGCCCGGCATGTCACCTGCAGAAGCCCGGTCCCTGCCCGCGCCTTCGCCCGGCATGTCACCTGCAGAAGCCGGGGCCCTGCCCGCCCCTTCGCCCGGCTGCCCGGTCACTGCGGCAGGCGATGCTCGGCCCGAAGTGACTTGCTCCGCGCCCTCCACGCACCCTTGCAGCTCCGAGCTGTGGTTTGCCAGGTGTGATGCAGGCTCCGAGTGACTGGCGGCACAGAATTTAGGTGCCAAATAATAACCACGAGGGCGTTCAGATTCGTGTCATTATGTGGCATTTCCTGTGCTTGTTGTTCAGAGGCCGGGAGACCTGCCCTGAGAGCGGTTCTTGAAAATAGAACCTCCCGAGGTATCAGTTCAAAGCCTCCGCGTCCGGTTTGGTGTGTGCAGATTTTAGACGTTTGTTGTGAATCCCTAGCTCTGTGCAGGTTACGTACAGGGCCGGCCTTATGGGCGATGGTTAATTAGACAAAATATGCCTTCAGCGTGCTCGCCTTGCACCGGCCACGCCTTTCTCTCCTGTCCCCTCATTTCAGGTGCAACATTTTCGCTTGCGTACCATGTAACATTTAAAAAAAATATTATGTTCCTCGCGTTCATTTTAAATTTGATCTAAAAATGACTGAGGTAGCCCTGGCTGGTGTGGCTCAACTGAGTGGGCGTCATGCCATGCACCCAAGGGTTGCCAGCTCGGCCCCCGGTCAGCGACCTGCGGAGGCTGTGGGCTCGGCCCCCCGGACACGCAGGGACACTGGGAACGGCCGCAGTGGCTGCCATGCCGCTGGGTGCTGGGGGCAGGGCCGCTGAGGGCGTGGGGTTTGGGGACCGGAGGTAAGGATCCCGTGGCTGTGGCGGAATCCGGTGCAGCTGTGATTTCAGTTGGTCCCACCCTGGTTTCCAGAAGTCCTCTGTGCCCGGGTTAAATCTGACAACTGGGGCCGATGCTGAGCCTGACGGCCCAGCGTTTCCGGCCTGGTGGCGTTCCCGGGCCTTGCCATGGACCTGTTCGCTTGGGTACCGGGTGGGGGTTCGGTGGGGGGTGGCTGAGCGGGTGAAGGGTTCTGGACGGTGTATCCCGGGGTTTTCTTCCCTCTCCCGCCTCCCGCTGCTGGTCGCTGCCCCCTAACCTCCTCTCTCTGAATGGGCGGCTCCCCCGACACTTTCGGGCAGCGTCGAGTCCGTCTGATTTTCGTTTTTGCCAACCATGGGTGTTGTAGGAAGTTCGATCCGAGTGAACGGGCCTCGTGAATCAGCCGCTGGGACCTCGTGGTTTCCGGGAGCCTAGAGCTGGTGGGAGGAAGGAGCCCCGCAGGGGGCCCGCGGGTAATGAAGGATTCAGCTCGCCTGCCGCCTGGGAGGCTCCCCGACTCCGGCTCAGTGGGTCGGGCGCTGTCTGAAGGTTGCTGGTTGGACGCCGGGCCAGGGCACGCATCGGGCCGCCGGCTCCATCCCCTGCGGGGGGCGCGGCGCGCGGGAGGCGGCCGGTCAGTGTTTCTCTCGCACATCCATGTTCCTCTCTCTCTCCCTCTCCCTTCCTCGCTCTCTAAAAGTAGAAATAAAAACATTTAAAAAGAAAAGAAATGGAGAGATGAAAGGTTTAAAAGGATTTTTTTAAAAAAAGAAAGAAGAGCTGAGGAGCTAAACGCAGGAGGCCCTGCTTGGGCCAGAGTCCTCGGGTCAGAGCTGAACAGCCCGGGGATCCTGCTGACTCGGGACGCGCTGCGTGGTTCAAAGTGCGGCTTCTTCGTGCATTTCAAGTCGCGCTGTGTCGCTCATGAGCCCCTCTGAGCGGCGGCCACAGGCGAGGAGAGGGGAGAGGGGAGCCCCATCCATGGCAGGGGCGCCCGCCGGCTGGGCCCGAGCCACGCGGTGCCCTGAAGGAGGCGGGCACAGGTCGCCAGCCCAGCTTCCTCTGGCCCGGGAGCCGCCTGCCGACGGTGGCCGGGCTCTGGGAGGCCACCGACGGTGTTGCCGATGGCCCACTCGAGGCCGCTCCAGCTCTGGTCATTCTTCTGTCGCCCGAGACGGGTGTGGCCGGTTCCCTCTGGTCCCGAGTCACTGGTTCCTCTTCAAGGAAACGCCCCGGTGTCGTGAGATGCGCCCGCGTGCTGCGTCTCGGGCGTGACACCCGCGGATTCCTCGACTTCCCATTTCTTCTCCAGACTGTCCCACTTTGACCTCGCGCTGTGTGGAATCGATTGTCGTATCGTTCACAGCGATGCGTGTGCGCTGGACGCAGGCGTTCCCCTGCTCCCTCACGCACGTTACAGATCGGCTCCTTTGAACACTGTCTTGATATTTACTACTTAAGAATAGTTATAAATTAAATCTGAGACTTTGAGTCTAAACTCACTTTTGGGTGAGTTTTTAAAAATCCTCGGAGGTTTACTAGGCCTGGCAAAATTTGTATTAATGGTAGTCGGAAATTTAAGGTGTTCCTTTTGAACAGATTCCGATGTCGTATTTCTGAGTCTTTGCGCTCCGCCTCCTGTTTGCCTACGGTCTTTGTTAATACCCTTGAGCACGTCACCTAATTTGAAACAGACCTGCTGCTGTTTTCAACTATATTCAGTTTGTGGGTTAAATATACGAGATAGAAATAACTGCACAAAATGTGGATTTCTAAGGCTAGACATTCCAACTGGCCCACGGCAGCCAGGAATGTGAATTAGTCTGGGCAGGAATGATAAACTTGGGTTATTTTAGAGTAAGAGGCAATGGGTGTGAATCCTGACTCGGGCAATCCATCGGCTCCATTTGTAGGAAAGGCTGTGATTGAAGGCGAGCGGGCTCGCGGGCTCCGGGCTTACGGGAGCCGCAGCACAGACGCATTCAGGGTGGGACGCGGGACGGCCACCCCGAAAGCCAGTGATCCAGGAGGAAACCGGTTCCCCCTCCCGGTCCTGGTCCTGGCCCGGCTGTCTGTCCTGTTTTAGCTGGGACGGAAACAGGGAATGAGCGCCCGTGAGCGCACAGGGTTAGTGAGATAGGGACCCAGGGGACGGCCCGCAGAGCTTAACAATAGCCAAGGGCCCCTCCTTTAGCTCCTGCCCAGACCCACCCACGTGTCCCCCCCAGCCCACTTGCAGTGTCTCGCTAACAGCCCGGCAGGAGTGACGGCAGGGACGGGCTTCCCTGTGGCGGAGGTTTCAGGTGACCGAGGGGTCCCATTGGCCGCCCTCGCCATCAGGGTGGAGCACCGAAGGACACACACCCCTCCCGGGTCCCGGCTGGTCTGTCTTTTAGGGGGAAATGGTCAAACAGCAAAACTGAAAAGCTGTGGTCACAGTAAGTCAGCGAAGCACATTCAGTGGCAGCGTTTGTGGACACCCCACACGGCGGGGAAGGCAAGAGCAGCCGATCGCAGCCAATGAGCGACGGCCCGAGAAGTCGGCCTTTTACCTGCGGCCGCCGCTCCGACCGCTGGGAAGAGCAGCTGGCCCTTAGGAAACGTGAGAGAGTGAGAGCGCTGTGGTGACGTGCTCCCGGGCCCAGGGACAGGTCAGTGCCGCAGTGACGGGCCCGAACCCGACCCCCCGAGCAGCCGGGACAGCGGCCTGCGGCTTCACACAGCCGAAGGGACCGGCCGTTCTCGCTTCCCCGAAGAGCTCGGGGCCGGTGCAGAAACAGACATAACATGAACCAGTACAACCAATGACACTAACAGGTACCCTGTTTTCTGTCTTTGTTTTGTTTTTAGAAAAAGCAAAGATAAAACCCTCAATAAAACTGGTAACACTAATCGTTAATGTCGGCCAAGAGTGGCCAGTGACGGCCACTGCCAAGAGGCACCGGACGGCGCTGGCCGGTGGCCCAGGGGGTTGGGGCATCTGCCCGGGTGCCGGGAGGTTGCAGGTTCGATCCCCAGTCAGGGCACATCCCCGGGCTTCAGGTTCAACCCTTGGTCTGTCTCTCTCTCTCTCTCCCTTCCTCTCTCTGTAAAATCAGGAACCGTATCCTCACTGTGAGGGTTCGAAACAGAAAGAGCCCCGGGGACAATGTGGGGGAGGCAGGGCCGGTCAGCACACCGGCCTCAGTGCCTTTCAGTCTCACCCACCCTGTGCTTTAGTGACGTCACTCCGATGCTACGAAACGAGGCCCACCTGGCTTGGGAAATTATATTTGGAATAACGCTTAGGCCCTTGCCCCATTTTCACTGAATCTATATGTTAACAAACAAAACAGTCCACCTGTCAATATGTTACTACGAGAGTGGCGTGCGCGTGGGTTTCAGTGGTAACCAGGACTATCCCTACGTGCGTATCTGTATTTCGTGGATTCTAGAAATAAGTTTCCAAGGGTTTTGTTCTGTTCTTCCCAATCCCCCTTCCTCGTGTGGCGGAAACCTGAATATCAGGCCTTCACTGGGAGGTTTATCCCACAACATTCCTCGGCGTTCTCGTAATTTCTCTTCCCGCCATTTCTGCTACTGAACATTGGAGGACTTTTACCCCCTCCAGAGGGTGGGCCCAGGGCTCTCTGCAGTGACAGAGGAGGATCACGCCTATCTGGCCTCGAGTCCACCTCCGTCGGTAACTCGCCTGTGATCTCGGACGACCCTTCCTCCGGGCCCCGCATCTGCCCGGCGAGGGAGGCGGCCCGGTGGCGGGGGGCGGAGGGCTGTGCGCGGGCCGTGGGAGGATTCGGCAGTGCCGCGGGGGAGACGGGACCAGAACACTAACGACACAAACGATATGTTAAGTGTGACGAACGCTGTGCAAGTAAAAGGCCAGCAGGGCTTTCCCGGGGAGCGGGACACGCAGCCGTGGACACCGGGCCGGCGCGTGAGGGCTCAGACCAGGCCGCGTCTCCTCGCCGAGAGGCACGTCCCGGGGCTTCCGTGGTGAACGCGTTGGCAGCTGGGCTCCGGAGGGTGGAATTCCGCTGCTGTCCCTGCCGGCCGTGCCTGGGGCGCCGGGGGCTCCCCTGAAAGGCCGGTTTTGCTCTTGGAGCTTTGGGGAGACACCGAACGGGGAACGTGAGAAATCATTCGACCCCGCAGGTTTCATACGCGTTGAATCTGTGCTCCCCAGGCCGCCCAGCCATCTCACATGTCCCAGCCTGTAATTTCTGACCTAAGTATATATACATTTTCAAATTACAGCTTGTAGAATAGCCCTTCACGTATTTAGGGCGCAATGATGACACTCTGCCTATATCCCAGACCGGCTCCTGCCGTTTTCGCCACCGAGAGACCCCGTTCTGCTGAAGCCCCGGGGCCTCTGCAGCAGTAACGCCCCAGGCCTTCCTCGGCGGGGCCGGCGGGAGCTCAGAAAGCCCGTTTTGATCCAGCTGTTTACTCCGGTTTTCAGCTGGGGACACGGAACAAGGGCCCACAGTCCAGGGCCTGAAGCTGTGGCCTAGGCTGGGAACCACGGGGAAGGTACCTGGCAACCTGCAGAAAGCCAGGGACACGGGGCAAAGGGTGTTCCTGACATTTTCCAAACGGCTTTCTACACAGGACGCCTCTGTGGCCGCCTTGAAAGGGGTTTCAGTGGCTGCAGAGCAGGGTCGGAGGTGGGTTCGCTCGCGGCTGTGCCCGGGGTGGGGAGGTGCGCGTGGTCGGAGGGGTGGGGCATGAACCGAAACAGGGGGAAAGAAAGGCACAGGCTAGCGAAAAATACGGCAAATGGCATTTTTTAGCATCAAAATGACTCACCCCGCAGTTTACACAAAAATCCAAAAGCACTACATTTGTACAACGTTTTTTTTCCCCCTAAGATTAAAAAAAGGAAAAATAGGTTATTAACCGAAATACTGACGTTCACCTAGGAAACCAGAGCAGGCGGCCCGTGTAGGTGGGCGCTTGGAGAGCGTAGCAGTCCCGGGGAAGCTGCCCTGGTCCCCACCGGCCACGGCCCTTCCTTCCCACAGGCTGGCGATAGCCTCAAGCTGCAAGGTTCTTAAGGACTAGGCCGTGTTTCCAGGGCAGGCTCGGGCTGCGGGGACTCTCGGGGGACCTGCTGGTTCTGCGGGGCCCAGGGGCGCTCGTCTGCAGAGACCCGCCCGCCTCCCCTGCAGAAGTTGCATCTCCCTCTCACCACCCGGGGAAGACCCTTCAGGGGAGACCCTGCGCTTCGTCTCCTGCAGACGCCCTGACATTCGCCGGGACGTCCAGCGCGCGGTGAGACTCGGGGCGGCCACGCCGGAGCAGAGCCACTTCCATCCAAAGGCCGCCGGCCGCGGGACTCAAGTCCCTGTCTGAAAATCAGCATCTTAGGTATCACCCTTTGGGGGGCTCCTTCTGAACAGGGTCTGTCTTCACCGTTGTATTACACGTTATGACGTCCAGAGCTGGAGAAAAGTCAAAATTAAAACATCTGCCCTGGCTGGTGTGGCTCAGTGGTAGAGTGTCGGCCGGAGCACCCAAGTGTCCCGGGTTCGATTCCCCGTCAAAGGCCCAGCCCCGGGCGGGGTGCGTGCAGCAGGCAACCAATCGATGTGTGTCTCTCTCTCCCTCCCTCCCTCTCTCTAAAAATCCGCCGGGGAAGAGACGTCTCCAGGTGGGGGTGAATCAGAAACAGAACATCTCCCCTGCTCGCCGAACGTGGGAATCCACGCGGCAGCCGAGGCTGGAGGAGCGGAGACCACCCCGCCCCGGGCGCAGCGTCAGCAGCTGACAGACTCGTCCCCACGTGGCTGCCGACTCCCCGGGGCAGCTGACAGACTCGTCCCCACGTGGCTGCCGACTCCCCGGGGCAGCTGACAGACTCGTCCCCACGTGGCTGCCGACTCCCCGGGGCAGCTGAACTCGTCCCCACGTGGCTGCCGACTCCCCGGGGCAGCTGAGCTCGTCCCCACGTGGCTGCCGACTCCCCGGGGCAGCTGAGCTCGTCCCCACGTGGCTGCCGACTCCCCGGGGCAGCTGAGCTCGTCCCCACGTGGCTGCCGACTCCCCGGGGCAGCTGACAGACTCGTCCCCACGTGGCTGCCGACTCCCGGGGGCAGCTGAGCTCGTCCCCACGTGGCTGCCGACTCCCCGGGGCAGCCGAAAACGTCCTGAATACCTGGGGGTCGTGGCGGCTGGAAACGGAGCTGGGCAGAGAGATTGCAGACATATTAAGTCCGAGTTCCTCGTTTCTAATGACAGACCGTTTCCACGGGCCGGAGCCACGGGCGCTGCCACGGCTCCCTCCTCTCGGCGCTTGGATCGGCGTTCGCTGCAGAGTAGCTCAGTGCCTCCAGCCCTGCCGAGTCTGACTAGGCGCAGATATTTGTTTGGCGTAAGTCAAGCGGAGCCGACGGGTGTTTTATGCCATTTCCGCCTAGAAATGGAATTGCGGAGAGAGGCCAAAAATGAATTGAAATCATATAAAGGTGTCCTATGCCGATTTTCTAATTCACAAACTCCGTCTGGGGATCTGTGCTGTAGGGAACAGGTGGATGCTATTTTTGTGTTTTATTACCTTTTTATCGATTATTTTGTAGAGAGAGGAAAGGAGAGAGAGGGAAACGCCGATGCGAGAGAGAAACACCTATCGGTGGCCCCCTCACGCGCCCCAGCGTGTTCTCAGGTAAACTTATAAGGCATGTGTTTCGTCCAATCAGAACAGTAAAGATGTTTTCTACTTTATTTCACTTTTTCCTCTTGGCCGTCCGTGCATCTGCACCGTTTGTTTGAGACGGGCAGTGATGAGGGCTGACGGTGGGGTGAGGACCGGGGTCTCAGTACATGGGAGCAGCCGCTCGGAGCCCTCACTGGGCGTCAGGCCCAGGGGACGGGACTTGGCGTGGAAACCAACCTCGCCATGCAGAGCTGGGTGGTCAGACAGACATCTCCTGCGAAACGCCTTCCTTTCGGAGGTTCAGAGTTTCTCCCGCAGACCAGTGCAAATAAGATTGGGAGACAATGTGTCTTCAGTATGGATGTAACGTCCCCACAACCGATAGATTTTGGTGACTAGCGATGTTTATACGATACAGAGGCTTCCCAAACTGAAGCCAAGGTTGTAATATTGGGTCCTTGAACCTAATAGTGATTTTATTATAAAACAACACGGTTTTCTAACAAAAAATATTTAAGATGCCCGGCCGGCGTGGCTCAGCGATTGAGCGTCGACCTAGGATCCAGGAGATCGGGGTTCGATTCCCGGTCAGGGCACAGGCCCGGGTTGCCGGCTTGATCCCCAGTCGGGGGCGTGAGGGAGGCAGGCGATCAATGACTCTCATCATTGACGTTTCTCTCTCTCTCTCCCGCTCCCTTCCTCTCTCAATAAAGACATATTTAAAAGTATATATACATTTAAGTTAAATTTCTAGAAGTATATATTCCCATTCATGGTGTAGAAACCAAAGTAGGCTAATGAAGCATGTACATCATCGATTTTAAACGAGCTAGTGGTCAAGGGCTCCTGAAGGCAGCTCAGCTGTAACTGCTGTTTACGGCCTTTTTCCATGTTCACTCCTAATTTTTATAGCCGTTTTTATGTAATTTGGTGTAAACAATAATGAGATTTTGAAAATATTTCCTAAGTTCAGAGGCTCTTTATCCTCCCCCCCATGGCAGGCTGAGTGGATGCTCAGAGCCCCCCAACCCCTCGGCCCCCGTGACCTTAGTGTAAGCGGGACCTGTGGCTGCTTCTTACCAACCGAACCAGCAAAGCTGATAAAATATCCCTCCTGCGATCACGTGACAATATAGGACTGTCTCGACAGCAGACACTGGGGACTCTCCTCGCTTCCTCGGGTGAAACAAGGGACCGTGGGAAAGCTCGTGTGGCCAGAAACTACAGGTGGCCTCGTTTTCGGAGGAGGGGTTTCTAGTTGACGAGAGAGAAGCCAGGACTGCGGGTCCTACCACCACGAGGGGACGAATCGTACAAGCAACCTGAGCGAGCTCCGAGGCGGAGCCTTCTCATGAAGCCTCCCAACGACACTCCAGGTCGCGAGTCTTGTGAAATCCCGAGCAGAGGACACAGGGAGGCTGTGCCCGGGCCACCGACTCGCAGAAATTTCCAGATAATGAATGTGTGTTATTTTGAGCCACTGCACGTAAGGGAACATCAAATGGTCAGACGCAGGCGGGGGGATTCGTCAAAGCTCGCTCAGTGACGTGCGAATGGGCATTGCCAACAGGCCCTTGGCGGTGGGGAGGGGAGCGAGCTTGATTTTTGGCATTTGCCTATTTCTGTTCTATAAATGCCCCCACCATGTGGGTTTTTAGATGCCAATGTGATATCGTTGAAGACGGAGAAAACTTGTGTGTGACCAACGTAGGCAGCCTGGTGCAGGAAACAGTGTAACCTGGTGGTCTCATGTATCGTCTGCAAGCTCAGCCTACCACAAAAAACAGTAGATATCGCAAAGAAGCAGAAAAATACAGCACATAATAAAGAAAAAAAGGCAGTCAGTGGAAAAGACCACGAGATGAGCCAGATGTTGGAATTAGTAGACAGTGAATAAATATTCCCTATACATGAAGAAAATGGAAGTTACAGAACTGGGAAGAAAAAGGAAAGGAAAGAAAAACACAGGAAGAGCTTGAGAGCGGACTGACGGCTGGAGAACAAGGTTAGCAGTGTGCTTGAAAATTATTACCCGGTCTGAATAATACGGAGAAAATACTGTCTTTTTAAAAAGAGAGCTTTGGTGGCTTCTGGGACATTGTGAAGTTGTCTAATATACGTGTAACTGGAGTCTCAGCAGGGAACGTACGAGACAGTGGGGTGGTTTATGAATTTCTCTCAGCGATGTTTTGTCATTGTCATTATAGAGGTTGTAGGATATTTGCTGTCGGTTTTACTCTTAATTACAATACTTTTTTCCCCCAATTGCTTGCATCTAGTATGCAGAAATAAAATTAATTTTTATACTGTTCTTTTTTCCTGTGACTTTGAGGAAATCACTTACTTGGTCTGGTGTCTTTTTTTAGACACCGTCGGCCTTCTACGTAAGCAATCATGTCATCCACAAATAAATCTCTCTTCCTCTGCAACCTTTATGCTTTCATTTCTTTTCCTTGCCTTATTGCGCTGACTAGGTCCTCCATTAAAATGATGAATAGAAACTGTAAGTGCAGAAACCCTTGACTTTTCGCCAATTTTAAAGGAAAACTGTTCAATATTTTACACTGGAGCCCGACGCATCTGTAGGTTTTTCACAGATGAGCATTGTTAGAACGAGGACATTCTTTATCTCTCTTGACACCGCCACACGCCTCTAAATGGTCCCTTAATTAAACCCTCTTGAGTTACTGTTTCTAAAGTGCTACTTCTTTCCCAACGAGGCCCTGACTGATACAGTTGCAGGCAGGGAGGCTTAGAAATCGTTACAGTTGGCCCTTCATCCTCGGGCGTCTACCTTTCATGTTAGTTGACACTAAAGCCTCATCACAGCTGGTTTGAAAGGGAAATTATTTAAAAATAATTCCCTGAGTAAGCAAACGCTGATCCCATTACCAATGGCACAACTGAGGGCTGACCTGGCTCCTGTTATTAGCCCCGAGTGGTGGGCCCAGCTGCAGCTGGGGAGCCCGCTGACCACAGTCCGGGAGCCAGAGCGCTGTTGGCGTGGGCTGCGCGGGCCGAGCCGGGCCTCCGCTGACCTTGGCTGAGCGCAGGCGAGCACAGGGGAAACCCAGAAGAAAGCTCTCTGCGCTGGCGAGCCTGGTGGGTGCCTGCACCACGGGGCTCGGCGGGGCACCTCTGCAGCCGCGGCAGGGAGCTGCCAGGCCTGAGAGAAGCCCACAGATAAACAGCAAGGCGAAGCCACGCTATTTAATACCGCCTTTCGACGGTTCTCACTAGGACCTTTATTTTGAATTACAATATCCACCTTAAAAAAGTCCACCTTAAACTCCCAGCCATGAAAGCTATTATTTGGCATCATAAAAAGTTCTGTAATTATTTTAATAAATAATAAAATAAACACTCAACGTGGACGGATCCTTTTCAATAGCTGATCATTTAAAAACAAATTATGATTACTCAGTGGGAAGCTTACATTCCAGTTTCTTTAGACATTTTGGCATATTTCAGAAAATAAAAACTGTGGTTTTCCAGGACCACCATAGAAATCAACATAATTTTATAAAATGATTCCATTTTCCTGTTGCAAGTGAGATGAGATAATGGCAGAGATACTGAAGAAAGTGTAAATTTTCTTCAAAATTTAATGTTATGTAGTATAATAAAAAGAAGTTATGTTTTATGTATTTACTACATGAAAATGTTAATTAATTCACAATCAATATGTTTTATGTAAATGTAGCTTTAAAGACTACAATATATTGACTTTACTATAATGTTTCCGAGATTTCAATTCATTTTCAACGGCTACTTTTTATATTAATGGCAGTTATCAGTCCATTGACTAAATAGAAATAATTTATAAAATTATTTTTAAAAGCTAATTAGTTCATAGATACTTAATATAAGCAATACTGGATAACTCAGCAAAAGCAGTTTTTAATAGCATGATGAACGATTTCCCCCGACACTTTAAACATGTCCTTTTACTCCATTAAAAATCATAAAAGGAAATTAAAGTTTCACTTTGTCACCCATTTTTCCTCTGATTAATTTTTCACATACCATAACGTTTACTATTTTAACGTGTACAATTTAGTGGTTTTAGTATATTCGCAAGATGGTACACCCATCACTGCGATTTCATTCCAGACTATTTATCATTCCAAAGAGAAGCCTCATGCCCTTTAGCAGAGTCTCCGCTCCCCCACCCCGGCCCCGGCAACCACTAACCTCCTTCCCGTCTCTATGGGTTTGCCGATTCTGGACATTTCAGATAAAAGGAGTCATACTCTTAGGTCTGGCTTCTTTCAGTTAACATAACTTATAATTATTTCACCCCTTCCAGCGGCTGAATCATCATAGCTCATCGTATGGACACGCCGCATTTTTGTTTATCCGGCCGTCAGTGGACGGATACTTGGGTTATGGCCGCCTTTTGGCTATTACGAATAGTGCTCCCGTGACTACCCACGTACAGGTTTTTGTGCGCACATACGTTTCCGTTCTCTTGGGTGCACGCCCAGGGGTCACAGTCCGCGTCACGCGGAGACCCTACCTTTACCTTTGCGAGCAGCTGCCACGGTTTTTCCGCGGGGGCCGCCCCTTGCTACATTCTGACCAGCGATACTCGAGGGTCCCGCTTCTTTGTATCCTTGCCGACACTTGTTATTTTCCGTTGTTAGATTATAGCCACCTGATTAATCTTTGACCTTCGTGGCTTCCGAAGAAAGTGGGCGGTGAGAGCAGTGACCGAAGCGGCGAGTGACCGCGCGTCGGGGCCGAGCGCACAGCCTTGAGCTGAACTCACCACATCTCGCTCACCGTGGCCGAGGGGACGCACGGGGCCGGTGTCCTTACGGAAGCGAGGAGACTGGCAGGAGAGGTGACTTCAGGGAAGAGACTCAACTGTGAGACCGTCGAAGGCGGAACGCTTTCAGTCTCCAGAGTGCCCTTGTTTGGACAATTGCTGATGCCACGGGGACTGCAGGCTTCAGGAGGCACTGACTCAGGGGCCTGGGGCAGACGGTCTTCCGGTCGGCTCCTATTGTGACACTTTGGGGTTTCCGTTGAGGTCTGAATCACCTGGGCCTCCTGAGGGGGGGAGTGGGGAATCCTTTTACAGAAGTGGGGGGATCTCGAGTCAGAAGAGGGCCTCTCCTCCCGTGTGCACCCCCTGCCCGCGCTGGCACCGCCCCGCTCTGCCCGCCCCAGCGCCGGTCCTCACGCCCTGGCCCGGGCTCGCCGCGCTCTTCCTGGGGCGTTAAGGGAGAAGCTAACGTTCCCAGAGGGAGAAGAGCAACGGCCGTGTCAACGCACATTCGGTAAACCCGCGCGTGGGAACTCGCTCGTTGTGGGGAGTGTGCGAGGGTGTGTGTGCGAGGGTGTGTGTGTGCATGAGTGTGCGTGTGAGGGTGTGTGCGAGGGTGTGTGTGTGAGGGTGTGTGAGGGTGTGTGTGTGCGTGCGAGGGTGTGTGTGTGCGAGGGTGTGCGCGAGGGTGTGCGCGAGGGTGTGTGCGAGGGTGTGCGCGAGGGTGTGTGTGCGAGTGTGCGTGTGTGTGTGCGTGTGTGTGGGTGGGTGTGTGCAAGGGTGTGCGTGTGTGTGCGTGAGGGTGTGTGCGAGGGTGTGTGTGTGTGAGGGTGTGTGTGTGTGTGTGCGAGGGTGTGCGTGTGTGTGTGCATGTGTGTGCAAGGGTGTGCGTGTGTGTGCGTGAGGTTGTGCGCGAGGGTGTGTGTGTGTGCGAGGGCATGTGTGAGTGTGTCCGAGGGTGTGTGTGTGTGTGTGTGCGAGGGCGTGTGTGAGGGCGCCGTGGGGGCGGCCAGCGAGGGAGAAAGGCGGGAGGTGGAGAGAATCGTCCGACGCCTGCCGTCGAGCTGCAGGTTCTGTCTGTCCTTGGCTATGACCTTCCCGTCAGCCCCCGGCTGGAACCCCTCCCCGGCCCTTCGCGCCCTGCCCGGTGCCCTTCTCGGCGCAGCACCGCCTCAGTTTGATGTCGTCCCACGTGTCTGCTTAGCTTTTACTCCGCTGCTTGTGCTTTTGATGTGATTTCCAAAAATTCATTAACCGAGACCCATGTCCAGGAGCTTTTTTCCTGTTTTCTACCAGGGCTGCAAATGTTTCAAGGGCTTCTTTTTGTTTATTTGCGTACACATATTGAAGATCTGGCACATAAAGGGGATTGAGCAATTTTTTGTTTTTAATAAGTGCCTTTTATTTTCTGGAAGCACCGTGTGTTTGAGAAGCGCCTACCGTAACCTCGGGCTCTGATCCAAGTTAAGGCCTCCATCCCAGTTCTGGCAAAGGCCGTTTGTTCTGAGCAGACCCATCCCGCCCTGCATTTCCTCCCGTGTCCCCATCGCCGCTCTCCACCTCCGTCTGCTCCTCGGCGGGGCCCACCCTCGCGCCCCCGCCGGCCCGCATCCCTTCGCGGCTGACCCTCTGCGGTTCTCCTTGCGTGCGATGCTGTTTTCGACGGCGTCTGCTTGGCTTCCTCTCCTGCCCCGTGCATTTCCCAGGATCCTCGGGAGCTCGATCCAGGGTAAGGAAATCGACTGTGTTTGGCGGGTCAACAAACATAAAAAATAAGCAGAGAGAAAAAGCCAACAGCGCACATCACACGTAGCTCATTAAGGGTAGGAATTAGCGACTCTGGTGCCAGAAGGTCCACAGTGTGGAGTCCAGAGCTTCATGGAGTTGGACGGAAGTCGAGATGCATCAGAAGGATAAGTGATCGTCTGTAAGAATACTTACAGGTGGATGACCTGACTGTTACTTTCTTTGAACATTTATTGAACAACCACTATGCTCCATGGCTGCCGTGAGGAGAAAGAAGTTCGAGCCCCGGCCAGTGTGGCTCCGTCGGTTGAGCGCGGTCCCCACGCACCGAAAGGTCGCCAGTCGATTCCCAGTCAGGGCACATGCCCAGGCCCCATCCCCGGCAGGGGTCGTGCAGGAGGCGGCCGATCCATGTTTCTCTCTCTCTCTCCCCCTCTCCCTTCCCCTTTCTAAAACCAATAAAAACATATTTAGAAAAATAGGTTCAGTAAGGAAATTGAATTTTAGATCAACGCAGAAGCTTCAGGTCTAGATGTTGACCTTCTAAAAGTAATTTTACAAAATTAGTTCAGTTCCACGTACATTTATGGAACATAAAACTGTGTTTGCTGGGTTTTCTGCAGGATAGGAAACCTACTCGGCGTCAAGGATTGTGTTTGTGTCTTTCTTTTATCATCCTTGATGTTGTGCACAGAATATATGCAGACTCTTCTGTGATAGTTCAGGGATCCATTTTATTTTACAAGCTCCCATCTAGTCCTTTCTATGTGGCAGGCACTCTTTTAAGTGCTTTACCAATGTTAACTTATTAAATCATATGACTTAGCATTTAAATTTATTTTTCCTGGCATCGTATGTGAGGATCCTAGACAGTAACTCTTCTGGAACATTTCTGTTAATTGATTTAAACCAAACATACTAAAAATAAATATACTTAAGCAACAATCAAACGCTGCCGTGGTGGACTATTGCTATTTATCCATATTAGTCTCTTTGAGTCTCTCTTGGCACCAATAAAAGGACACACGTGAGTAGATCCATGTGTTCATGTAGTCGTGGGTGCCGCATACCTCCATTTACTCCACAGACCTGTCCCGAGTAGCTGCTATGTAAAAGCAATGTGTTCAGTGATGTTTAAAAAAGAGAAGATGCCCGGCCGGGCGTGGCTCAGCGGTTGAGCGTCGGCCTAGGATCCAGGCGATCGGGGTTCGGTTCCCGGTCAGGGCACAGGCCCGGGCTGTGGGCTCGATCCCCAGTCGGGGGCGCGCAGGAGGCAGCCGATCCATGACTCTCATCACTGATGTTTCTCTCTCTCCCCCTCTCCTTTCCTCTCTCTGAAATCAATAAAGGTATATTTAAAAAATTAAAAAAGTTAAAAAGAGCAGATACAGCCCTGGCTGGGTAGCTCAGTTGGTTAGAGTGTCGTCCCAACATGCTAAGGCTGTGGGTTCGATCCCCGGTCAGGGCACATCCAAGAATCAACCAGTGAGGGCACGGATGGGTAGGACTGCAAATCAACACCCCCTCCCCTGCTCTCTGCCTTCCTTTCTTCCTCTCAAATAATTTTTTAAAAATTTAAAAAAGGAGATCTAAGTAGGATAAGTTCACATTTTAAAAGTTTATAAACTGGGGAGATACGTTGAGGCAAAAAAATCAGATAAAAAAAGCAAATAATAACATGCAATACATGGAAGCTTGGGGAAAAAAGTCCTATAATACACATAAAAGCGGCGCCCGCGTGGACTGTGTAAGACCACAGAGGAGACAGCACCTAAGCTGAACGGGCGCCACCCTGGTGCTGGGGGTCCCTGCCGCCCGTGGCACAGGCCCAGGGGGTGCGGGGGGATGGGCTTCATGGGCCCCTTCCCTGGGCTGAGGCGATGAGCTCACAGCGGTCGGGGGAGATCGTTGGCTAATCCACGGAGAAAACGCGGCCTCTGCAGCAGAAGGAAACTTTGTCTCCTGGTTTCCAGCTGCAAAATCGTCTACCAGGTCCACATTTTTTTGTTTGTTTTACTGTTTCTGAACTTTGATGGCTCTCAGGACTAGAAACCTATTTCATCTCCAGCTGGCAGCGAAGCCCTAGCCCGTTCTCCAAGCTGGGCGGCGATGCCCCTCCCTTAACGTCTGCCAGGCTCGTTCCCGGGAGCCGCCGGGACTCAGGCCCGGGCCGGGGGGCAGCCGGACACCGCGGTCTCTGTCCTCACGCAGAGCTTTCTCAGCGGTTGCTACTTAACTCCTGTGCCAAGCGAGAAGTGTCTTGAAAAAGTAAATAAGAGAGGAGCCCTGAACGCCAGCGAACCTTGTTTCCTTCCCTCTACTTTGTCATAATGAAAATACCAGCTCTGTTCCCCGAGAGGCGGGGGATAGAAAGTTGGAAGGTCGCACAGCGCTAGCCTGGCCTCATCAGGAAACAGCGGTTCTGTCTTCACGTAACACCTTCTCCGGCCACGGCGATGCCGGACCTAAGCCATGAGCGCGGCTCAGGGAGAGATCTCTGAGTGGGGAAGGGGAAGCGCTGGGCCCCGACGGCTCCTCCAGCAGGACCGCGCGTGCGGGAGACGTTCCTCCGAGGCCCCCGGGTGCTCTCCGCGTCCCCTCCCCGCCCGCGGCTCTGGGAGGAGCGACCCCCGAAACAGACTGAAAACGTCACTGAGATCAAAGCTCCTGAAAAGCTAGTTGAAACAGGCGAGGGCGGCCTGGTCTGAAGAGACGCAGCAGCGTTTGCATTTGCCTGTGTTTGCGCCGGGGAGCAGACGCCCGTCCGTGTGCTCAGTGAGACCCGGAGAGATGGATTCGCACGCCCCTGGGGTATAAAGCTCCTATTCTTCCCATCCAGACGCCCAGTGGATGGCTGTGGCCACATCAGGCCGCTCGCAGCACAGGGCCGTTAAACGGATGCAGAGAGAGGTCAGCGCACCCGCCAAAGGCGGCCATGGGCGTGGACGTGGGACCTCGTCCGGGAGCCGCACCATGTGTGGCTTTGGATTTTTCAAGGGCTTTCTATGCACGTTGCTCCCACGTGAAGACCAGAATGATGTAGAAACGATGGATGCCGGTGGCATTTGAAACAAGAAAGAAGCAAGTGTGAAAGGGAACGTTTCTATATATTTTTTTTGGCCTCAGACCAAGTGCAGAAGATGAAATATCCCGACGCTCATCTCAACAGCATCGGACTCCTGCAGCCTGACTCTTCAAACCAAGCCTGGCAAAGCTGCACTTATTTACTATAAAGCAAAACAAAAACAATAAAAATGACAAATCAGCTTGAATTTCACAGGTTCATGCCAAGGGAAGTTTTCAAGATTACACAGCTGCTAATCGATAGGGTAAAATATTAGGCCTCCTTCCCGTACCCGCTGGGGAAATGGTGAGCAAGAGGGAAATTTAAAAATAAAGGGAGGGAGAGAGAGCGCCAGGGTTCCAACATTGTTACGGGCGATTAATCCACGACTGAAAGGAGGCCTGGGAATGATTAGTCAGGGCCCATGTATGTGGGGAAACAGTAAACCCCAGGGCAGAACTGAGATTCGGCAGGGGTATTAGTTTTTTATTAGACATTTGCAATATTTGGGTGCCCCTTCGACTTATCCGTCTCGGTGGGAGTGAAAAAAGACCTCTCTAGAAAAGCGGAGCAGCCCTGGCTTTCTTAGCTGGGGCACAGCGGTGACCCGGCTCCACCAGCCACCCGGCTCAGACTCGCGTTTGGACTCTGGTCTCCCTCTCTCAGCATCCAACCCCCGCTTCTCTCTCCCCCCCCCCCCCGGTGGCTGCAGTAGCCGTTCCTACCAGGCCAAGTTCCCTGCGCAGAGGGTTTTGATTGATTTTGTAGTCAGGAGCTCGCATTCCTGGGATCTTTGTGGGAACAGTTTGAGGCCGGGTGGAGGCTGTGTTCCTCTGAGAGGCTACAGAGCAGACTGTTTTCACAGGCACCACCTTGGCCTCACACTCCGGGAGCCGCGGGGAGCGGGCTCAGGGCCGGGTTAATCTGCCTGAAGAGCCTGGTGTCTAAGGAGCCGGCGGCCTGTCTTTTTGGCAGGTGTGGTCTATGGTGCGGGTCGGTGACCCTCCTTAAAGGTCCAGGATTAGGCGCGTTTAGTACCAGGCAGAGGCGGGCTGGAGAGCGCCAGGCCCGGGAGTCCAGCTGCCACGGCTCCCGGGTCCTCAGTGGCATCCGGTGGCTCCGCGGCAGCCTCCCCCAGGCCTGGGGCGCTGAATGGGCCTCTGTCCCTTCAGGGCGATCCCCAGCTGAGTCAAATGGGAGGCAGGCCGGGGAAAGGGGGTGGCGCTCCCCTGCCCTCTCCCAGCGCCGCTCGCCCGGCATCTCCAGGTGTTCCCAATTCCAGAAGCTTCTCAAATCCTGGAAAGGGTTTATGGAGGCCTCAGTTCAAAGGCAGGATTGATTAAACCCTTAGTGACCGGTCCAACCTCCCGCCCCTCTCACCTCCCAGGTGAGGGTGGGGGCCACAGTTCCAACCCTCCCTTAGGGGGCTGGCGGCCCTAAAGCGCCTCATTAACATAACAAAAGACACCTCTCAGGCTCCCTTCACTTAGGAAATCCCTGGGGCTTTAGGAGCAGAGCTAGAAACCAAGCTAAGACCAAATTTAGATTCCTCATTCAAACAGAAACATCTCTCCAGCAAATCATTGAGTCCATTAACTTAATAGATTTTTTAAAAAACAAATCAGACCATGCAAGTCCTCTCTTATAAAACCCCCTGTGGTGATAGCAGCTTTTCATTGATTTTTAGCTTATTTTACCTCAATATATCATGTGTTCCATAGGAACGGAATTTGGCGGGATGCAGACTAACATTTTTCGAGCACTTAGCGGTCCACCTGGCATGAACTACTCTAGGGGCTCTGCTCTGTTACGAGCTCGCTCCTCACCGCACCCTAAGAGACCACAGGTTAGCACACGTAGGGGGAGACAGACCCAGGGGCTACACGCAGCCCCACTTCAAGATAAGTCATGAGTCAAGGCAGGTTTCTTCCCCGGCAGAGCTCACTTTTCTACCCCTGGGACCCAGAACAGTGACAGGGCGAGAGGGGCCCTCGTTAAATGGTATCGAATAAACGAATGAGAAGTGACGCTTAAGACAGAATCGTGATGAGATCCCAAGTTATCAAGTTGTTGCCACGAGGCCCTAGCATGAGCCCATCTCACAGCAGGTCCGCCCTGGGGCGTTATGTCCTGCATCACATTATATCATAATCATTTCCTAACCTATCAGACCCTACGCCATATGGTACTGTATTTCAGGAAACATTCGCTTTGATTTGCCCAAACCCTTTGCAACTCCAAGTCTCTCTCCTTCCCTGTCCTCTCATTACCGAAGAACATGAACATTTTCTGAACTGTGATCACTGCCAAGGTGGCCTGGGTTCTCCTGACCACTACATTGTTATAAACAAAACTCACACGGTAATTTTCCCTAGAATGACATCACAGGATTTTCTATCCAGAGCACAAATATCTTCAGATGAGGGAGGCAACCCAAAGTGAAAATAAATGTGGGGAAATTATATGGTATGCTTTGTAAGGCTTGTATTCAGCACATTCTGAGCCCACATCTGCCCCTCAGATGTCGTCACACAGTATCTATGGCTCTTTAATGACTGGGTGTCCACATATAAGATAATTTGAAACAATTGATTTAACATTAAAACTCTTTGACGTTCCATGAAAATGAATTTTTTTTTTTTTTTTTTACTTCTGATGAGATCAGCCGATTATAATTTTACTTTTAAAACAATGAAATGTACTCAAGGTACCATCAAGGTGATTTACACGAACCTTGAAAACGTCTCCAAAGTCAAACCTGAAAATCTTCTTGTAACTAAGGCCTCCCATAACTTTGAGCTTTGGCCACTCTTGGTAGAAAAGGGACGACTCTATGAGTATTAACCATCACATCACTACCATCCCAGGGATAAAAAAAAGGTGTGTGGGGGGCAAACAGCAGGACCTCCCCAGGCTGTCTCCTCACTTGCTGTTTCAAGGATGGTCCTTAAACCGGAAGCATCAGCATCTCCCTGTGACCAGTGCCGCTCAGACGAGGACGTGTTTATGACCCAGCGTCGGTTCAGGAGGCTGGCGCGGAGCTGGGGCTCTGTCTTTCTAGTAAGCTTCAGGTGGTCCTGAGGCTGCTGGCCCGTGGTCCCCACCGAGTTGCCAAGGTTCCAGCAAATCAAGGGGAGCTGCTGTGGATGTTGAACTTGAACAGTCTTCCCGCGATGATGCCATTTCACGATGGCACACTCTTCAGTTTGCATATTTGTATAGTAACCTGGGAACAGCAAATAGGTATTGAATATACATCTATGAGTTAAAATTTAGAAGTAAAAATGTGTGATAGGAAAATAACGGAATCGCTGATGAAAGTTTTCCGAAGCATGAAAATCGTAAGAATTTCATCAGAGTACTGAAAAGGGAAATGTACGTGTTCATTGAAAAATGACACATGTCTGGCTGAGGCCATGATTTTTTTTTAAAAAAAGATGTATTTTATTAATTTTGGAGAGAGAGGAGGGAAGGGAGAAGGGGAGAGAGAGGGAAGCATCAATGAGAGAGAACCATCTACTGGCTGCCTCCTGCAGGCCCCCTACTGGGGGTCGAGCCCCGGACCCCGGCATGTGCTCTGTCCTGGAATCAAACCCGAGACCGCTTGGTGCCGGGGGCGATGCTCAGCCAGCTGAGCCACACCAGCCAGGGCGAGGCCGTAATTTAATCCAACTTTTCACTTGACAGCCGCATCTTGCTGATGAGAAAAAAAATCGTGGTTTCTTGGAGAGCCTGAAAAGAAGCACTCGTTTTCAATTGTGTATAAACAGCCTGTTCTCTTTCATAAGGGGAAACTAGTAAAGTCAGGATTTTTACAGTTATTAAGTTGTCAAAAATCTTGAAACCTCTTAATGCATTAGATTGTGCAATTGTTTTGGACAGTTCCCCATTTTGAATGAAATAGCTGTTTTCACTATCTGACTGATTCCATGCCTGATAGGTGTGGCACATCCCGCGTGGGCAGCATTTTGTAAAATGGAATATTGCTGCGTAAATGAAATGTTCGTAACAGATGCATATGCAAGACGTTTTAGAGCTTTGAGAGCTGCAGGAGTCCTTGGAAATCATCTGGTACAACTCCTTCATTTTAAAAGGGAAAAATCAGAGGTCCAGTGAAGCTGGACGATTTATCCTGGGTCCCACCCAGCTAGTTAGGAGCAGAGCTAGGACTAGAGGCCAAAGCTCTTGATGTCTGAGAGTTTCCATTGTTTTTCCACAATAGTTTTCTTCTGTTTCAACACAACTGAACTGTCTGCTGAAGTATACATTGACGATGACAAGAAACAATCTTGATGGCAAGTGATCCACTGAGGACTGATGTAGTCATTGGAAGAAACATCTTCAAAATGAGAGGGTATGGGGTCCAAATTAAAAAAACAAAATCAGAGCCCGGCCAGTGCGGCTCAGTGGTTGAGCGTTGACCCGTGAATCAAGCGGTCACTGGTTCGATTCCCGGTCAGGGCACAGCCCCGGGTTGCCGGCTCGATCCCCAGTGGGGGCCGTGCAGGAGGCAGCGGATTGACTGACGCACCCGTGTTTCCACCTCTCGCTCTCTAAAACGATCAACAAAAACATACTAAAAATATTAAACATTAGAAATTCAATGCACACATTTGAAATATGGCTATTCCTTTTCTTGCCTGGAGTAGAGCATAATGTCACAATGAAAATAATTTTGACAAGATCGTGACTGCGTCCCCGCGGGCCCTCCCGGCAGGGAGGCCGGCCTGGCCACCCCCGACGTCCTGCCGGCCGTCCAGCTTTCCCCCGCCCGGCCTGCGCACTCGGGTGGCCGCCTGCAGCAGCTCTGCGCCGAGCTGGCCTTCGCCGCCCGCTCTCTGGCTGAAAGTTCTCCGGCACCAAATTGCTCTCCTGGCCGAAGCTCAGAGCAGCTCGGCTGCGGAGCGAGTCCGCGAGCGGGAGGCGTCGCCCCAGGGCTGAGGCTCCTCTTAGGCCGAAATGGAGGAAGCCCAGGAAATCAATTTGGCTCCCAGGTGAGGCCTTTTCAAAGCGCTGAGCATTCCCTGGGGGACCCGTCCCAGTGTCAGGTTCATTAGGGGAGTCCCACGGCAAAAAGAATGACCTCGAGCCTGAAGTAGGACGGCTTTTTAATTTCTCTAAGGACTTTGTTTGTTAGAGCAGTTTAAGGATTGCGGTAAAATTGCGGAGATTTATCACACATCTCCTCCCACCCAACATGCATAGTCCCCCCATTATCAGCATCGCTCCCCACAGTGGCACATTTGTTATGAGCGATGAGCCTGCATTGGCACCATCATCACCCAAAGGCCGGGATTTGCTGCAGGGCCCACTCCTGCTGTTGCACATCCTGTGGGTTTGTGTAAATGATAGTGTCGCGTATCCATCGCTGCCCTAAACGTGCCCTGTGTTCTGCCTGTTCCTCTCCCCACCCCACCTCCTGGCAACCTGGGGTCTTTTGACTCCACAGCTTTGCCTTTTCCAGAGTGTCCTACGGCTGAAATCGGACAAGAGGAGGCCTTTTCGGATGGCTTCTTGGTCCTTCCATGGCTTGACAGCTCCCTTCTCTTTAGGGATGACCAGCGTTCCATTGCCTGCATGGGCCACACTCTACGTACCATGTACCTGCTGAAGGACCTCTTGGCTGCGTCCAGGTGTCGGCAACCGTGAATAAAGCTGCTCTAAACATCCACGTGCAGGTTTTTTGAGGACATAAATTTTCAGCTTCTTTTGGTAAATACCAAGGAGTGTGATGCTGAATCACACGGTAAGAGTGTGTTTAGTTGTGTAAGAAACTGCCAAACTTTCTTTGAAAGGGGCTGTGTTGTGAGCCTTTCACCAGCAACGAAGGGCAGGTCCAGTTGCCCCCCATCCGCGCCGGCATTTGGTGCTGTCGATGGATTCTGGCCAATCTGATGGGTGTACAGTGGGATCTCACTGTTTCAAGTTGCCCTCGTGGGAAATGATGTGGAGCATCTTTTCATACACTCGTTTGCCATCTGTGTATCTTCTTTGGCAAAGCATCTCTAAAGGGTTGGCCCATTTTTTAAAGGGGTCATTGTCTTAATGTTGAATTTTAAGATTTTTTGGGGGGTATATTTTGGATAACAGTCCTTTATCAGATGTGTCTTCTGCAAATACTTTCTCCAAGCATATGGCTTGTACTCCCATACTCTTGACATTGTCTATCACAGAGCAGACATTTCTAATTTTAATGAAGTCCAACTTTCCTGGTTCATGCCTTTGGTGTTTTATTTACAAAGCCATTGCCACATCCAAGGTTATCTAGGATTTCTCCTGGGTTACCTTCCAGGAGTTTTATAGATTTGCATTTTACACTTACTTCTATGATGTGTTTTGAGTTAATTTTTGTAGAGGGTGTGAGGTCTGTGTCTAGATTCGTTCTTCTGCATGTGGATGTCCGGTGGTTCCGGCACCATCTGTGGAAGAGACAGACCACTTTTGCTGATTTGTCAAAGACCAGTTGACTGACTATGGCATCTTCTAAAGAACAGATTTTTAAATTTGCTTGCCTTTAATTTTTTCAAGCATGTCTACAATTGTAGGTCTGAGTAGATTCCAGCATAAACTATTCACTGTGCTCAAATCCAGCCTTTCCGAAGACAGTGTTCAAGGGAAAGTCACCAGTCCAGAGCCTCTCTTCCTACCGAAGATTATCTTTTGCACATGGGGTGTGCCTACTGACCTTCCATTATAGCAAACCTCAGTGGGCACCACCCTGGCATTTAAGATACTTTAATAATTCTCAATCTCAAGAAGAAAGAGTCTGGTTCCACTTCCCTTATAATTGGAAGTCTCCTTGGCTCGTAAGTAAAATTTTGGCTGCCAATAGTCTTGACAAAGGGGTACTGCCTAAATCCACATGGCACCAACGTGTGAACCCTGGGCTCAGGACGTGCCCATGTATCCCCATATACTCCTTTCAGAAAAGTATAGACATATATTTTCCTCACATTTTTTTACATTACCGAAGGGAAGGGCAAATCTGTTAAAGTGATAAAACATACATTTGAACAAAGCACTATTACTGGCTTTCAAATATCGACTCCAAATCTGGAAAAATATAATTTAATACCCCATACCCACTTCAGATAGATAAGGGCAAGGATATAGCTATAGATTTTTCTTTATAACACTGAACATAACTAAATTTGAATAACTGATACCAAAAGAAACGCCATAGAAAGGAAAGATGAATGTGTGACTTATAAAACAGGTAATACTTTTGGTTACTTAATTGATGATTGACTAGTCATAGATTCATAAAATGTTTATTGACTATCTCTTCTGTAATTGAAAATACATTTTTCTTTGTTTCAACTTCTCTATATGTATAATTTAATGGTTTATATCTATCTCTTTAAGTTTTTCTATATATTTTAGATTCTCATATTTATGCAGTTTAGGAAAGCAATGTTTATTGACTCTGTATAATAAATTAGAGGCAAAATTGTACCCTTTTATGAAAAGAATCTGTTAAAACCTCTAAATATTTCCATACTTTTGACATTTATGTGTAAAAAATAAATTTGGGCATATAGATAAAAAATAGATCAATGACAGACAGAATAGAAAATGTAGAAGTAGACCTACATGTACATTCAATTTATTATTGACAAAATTACCAAGACATTTAAATGGGGAAGGATATTTTCAACAAATGGTTCTAGAACAACTGAATATATACAAAATAAACCAAAACAAGCCTCTGTCCTTACCTCATACAATATACAAAATTTAATTCGAAATGAGTCATACACCTAAATCTAGAAAACTTTGAGAAGAAGTCATAGAAGAAAAATCTCCGTGACCTTGAGTTTGATACATATTTCTTAAACACCACACAAAAGGACAAGCTATAAAAGAAATAAATCACTAAGTTGAATTTCATCAAAATTGAAAATTTTGCTCTTCATAGGACACTGGTATAAAAGGCAAGCCCTTTGGTGGAGAAAACGCTGGCAAAACATACCTGTGCAGTAAAGAGTCAACCTTGTCCAGAGAAACGGAAGGCCCTGTACTGGGCTGAGTAGTGACCCCTGAAACCCACACCCACCCAGAACTTGTCAATGTGACCTCACTTGGGGATAGGGCCTCAGAAGATGTAATCCCGTGACGCTGAGGTCAGACTGGGTTGAAGTGGGACAAATTTATTTTTTACATATAAATGTCAAAAGTATGGAAATATTTAGAGGCTTTAACAGATTTTTTTCATTCAAGGGTACAATTTTGCCTCTAATTTATTATACAGAGTCAATAAATCTCACAGGACTGGTGGTCACAGAAACACGAACACATAGGAGAGAAGACCAATAAAAACAGAAGCAGAGAACGGAGAGATCTATCCCCAAGCCAAGCAATGCCAGGCAATGCCAGGGAATGCCAGGGAATGCCAGGCGATGCCAGATCCGAGGGAGACGAGGAGGAACCTTCCCTGCGCCTCTGGGGTGCGCGGCTCAGCTCACACCTCGGCAGCGGGGCCCGGAGAGCCCGTCTCCCTTGCAAGCCCCCCGTTTGTGGTACGTTGTTACGGGGTCCCTAGAAACCAACACACACTCCTAAGTACTCGCTCAGGGCAAATCAAAGCTTATTCTTCCACACAGCGTGGGGGCCGTGTACACAAGTGGGGGGCTGTGCTGTAAGGGCCCCAAGCTGGAAGCAGCACAGAGGCCTGAAAGCTGAATGCGAAACCGGGCTTGGTCCATGCACACGACGGGATTCTACTCAGACCCAAAACCGGGTTATCCATATATGCAGTGACACTGGTTAGTCTTAAAATAATTATGGGGAATGAAAAAGCCAAAAGTAAAAGAGTGCACACTGTATGGTTCCTTTTACATAAAATCCTAAACAATCCGGACGAGCCTGTCGTGATGGGAAGCAGAGCAGTGCAGCCCGGGGACATGCGGGGCTGGGGGCGGGTCGGAGGGAACACAGAGGGACAGGAAGACATTCTTGCAAGTGATGGTAAAAGTTCATTATCTTGATTTGTGGTCGTGGTTTCATGGTTGTATCCATATGTCAAAGCTCATTAACTTGTACACTTTAAAATGTGCAGTTTATTGTGTATCAATTAAACTTCAATAAAGCTGAAAAATGAATTTACTGAGACGAACGCCGAGCCAAAGTAAAAGCCTGAGGTATTTGGGGGATATGCTGGGACGGCCTCTAATCCAGGCTAATACTTTGAGGCACAAAAGCACTCCCTAGAAAAGAAGGCATCCTGTTTACCACGGGAGGAGGAAGAAACTTCTCTCAGAAGTAAGATTTGGTGGGAGACCTTCCTAGCAGGAGGAAGTGCGATAGACAATGACAGAGGCAGGGAACCTTGGGGGCTCCCGTCGTCTGGAGGCTGAGTGTTAAGGCCGGAGGCTCCCGTCGTCTGGAGGCTGAGTGTTAAGGCTGGAGGCTGAGTGTTAAGACTGGAGGCTGAGTGTTAAGACTGGAGGCTCCCATCGTCTGGAGGCTGGGTGCTAAGGCTGAGTGTTAAGACTGGAGGCTCCCATCGTCTGGAGGCTGGGTGCTAAGGCTGAGTGTTAAGACTGGAGGCTCCCATCGTCTGGAGGCTGGGTGCTAAGGCTGAGTGTTAAGGCTGGGGGCTCCCATCGTCTGGAGGCTGAGTGTTAAGGCTGAGTGTTAAGACTGGAGGCTCCCATCGTCTGGAGGCTGAGTGTTAAGACTGGAGGCTCCCATCGTCTGGAGGCTGAGTGTTAAGGCTGAGTGTTAAGACTGGAGGCTCCCATCATCTGGAGGCTGGGTGCTAAGGCTGGAGGCTCCCGTCGTCTGGAGGCCAAAGCATGGAAGGGAAGCGATGGGCAGGATGGGGTTAAGCTGGGATCAAAACGAATATTTGCGGCCTATATTTCATTTTAATGGGCTTGGATTCTCTCTTCAAAGTCATGGGGAGCTTTTGAAGGCTTCCGAACATGACATGATCCATCTTTGCTGCTTCTTTACAACAGTTTTGAGTTGAGAAGAAAGAAATACAGCTTATTAGTCATCAGTAATATAGGCATTTCTGAGGGAGGAAAATTGAAAAATTCTGTCATCAATTGTAATTCAATTTTCTTTATTCTTACCCCAGTTCTGTGAAACCACTGCGTTTGTTTCCAACAGATTTCGCCGCGGCCTTGGAGTCCCCCTCCCAGCAATACAAACATTCGCCCGTGTCACGTTACAAGGGACACAATTTTTAGTTAGACCAGTTTTCCGCGGTCTGGTTTTTAGATTAAAGACATTCTATTTCGTTTTAAATCTTAAGTGCCTCCTTCAAAATTACAAACGTTTTAACCCCAACCAGGGGGAAAACCCCAGAATAATATAGAATAATTGTTCTTTTACACCCACTGTACCTCCCTCTTGCCAGACTCTTCCTGCAGGTGCCCGGCGGGAACTGAACCTGCGACCTTTCCGTGCCCAGGAGGGTGCTCAGCGCCCGGGAGGGTGCTCAGGGCCCAGGATGGTGCTCAGGGCCCAGGAAGGTGCTCAGGGCCCGGGACGGTGCTCAGGGCCCGGGAGGGTGCTCAGGGCCCGGGACGGTGCTCAGGGCCCGGGAGGGTGCTCAGGGCCCGGGAGGGTGCTCAGGGCCCGGGAAGGTGCTCAGGGTCCGGGAGGGTGCTCAGGGCCCGGGAAGGTGCTCAGGGCCCGGGAGGGTGCTCAGGGCCCGGGAGGGTGCTCAGCGCCAGCTGCACCGCCGGGCGCGTCTTTCTCCTTTTGAAAATGTGCGTGTCCATTCTGCCCTCGGGCCGATTGGTGGCTCCCCCGAGCCCGCCGTCTGCCCCGCCCTCGGTGCCCAAGGCCAGCGGCGCCGTCGGGGAGCCGACTTGGAGTCGCAGGTGCGCAGATTCGATGCCACCGCGTCAGGTGGCCCCTCTGCTCCAAACAGCTAGTGCCGGGCTGGGACGGCAGGGTGGCGGGCACGGCGACCGGCCTGGAAACGTCCCGTCGGTGGGGCCGACAGCAGAGACCCGGGGCAGTGCGTGGAGGGAGCAGTTACCTTCACACGCTTGGAAAAGAGACCCCGACACACAGCTCACCCTGTGTCCCCCCCCACCTGGGTGGCTAATGGGGACTGAAGGAAAGTAATCTGAGGATGATTCGGGGGAAAGAAGCAAAAGGTTTTAATGAGAATAAAAGCTATTAACAGTGACGTGCTCTCAGAAGAGAGCGGGACTCGTTGCCAAGGTAAAAGGTTCTAGTTTGGACGCGGGGAGAAGTTAGTTTCAAGCCCCTATTTTAACAATGATGAACAGTGTTAGGCAGTGACAGAGAAGGTTCTTATTACAGGAACATTTTAAAAGCTTGGAAAATACCCTGCATTTGTTCATTATGTGGTCATCCTTAGAAGTTTGCAAAAACAATTTTTAAGAAAACCGTTGTGTGTGCCTAATGGATGTGGTCATGGCAAATAATAATAAAATTCGTATGGACGTGGAATGGCCCACAGGCCACCTTCCATTTATCTTCGTGGACCCGGCGGGGAGAGGGCCAGGCAGAGCCAGGGGTCCTGTGATTACGTTTTTAAATTCACTGTTCTTGGCAGTAAGAAATCGCTCAACAAATATTTGGTAAATTGATAATAAGCGAAGGAGTCTGGAAAAAGGAGAGATAATTCCACAGTCATGTGTGTGCTGAGGCCAGAAATGACGCTTATGTTTTCAAACCTGTGCTTCCTGCTCTGCCACGTCCCCTTATTTTTAAAGCTAATCATAGTTTATAATTACTATTATTAGTATTTATAATTACTATTCACAGTGGATTTTAAAATGTGGTCTTAGGGCACCGTTTAAGCAAATTTCATATTGTATGAAGTACTAGAAAATTAGAGATGTTTTATGTCTCTTTATGAATATCTTTGAATTTACCTAAATGACATATTTCGATGGAAACTCCCCATAAGCAGTAAAATACCACATGGGGATAAAGTGACAGAGACAGACACCAGCGACATTTTCAGATGTGCCAGAACCCATCCCATCTCTCATGAGCCTCCAATTCTGACAGTAGCTTTAGAGCAGAAACAGTGATTTCATTATAGGACGGCCTCAGGGTAGAGCAGTATTGGTCCAAAAACTAACCTCTCTCAAGTCAAAGAAACATTAAAAATAGCATCAGAGAAGACAATATTTCTAAAGGCAAAAAGCGAATTTTCAATATAGTTTGTTTAGATTTTTCATTTTATTAAAAAAAACTCCACAAAACTAAAATCAGAGGATGATTGTTGTTGTTGTTCTAGTGCTAAAAATTGCCAAGGAGCCCTGGCCGGAGCGGCGCGGTTGGTGGAGCGTGTCCCCTGCGCCAGGAGGTCACCGCTGGATCCCCAGGCGGGGCACAGGCCGGGCCGCTCGATGTTCCCCTCTCCGCCCCTCCCTTCCTCTCTCTCAAATCAATAAAAACGTATTTTTAAAAAGTTGCAAAGGAACTCGCGAAACGTCCTTCGGTGGTTTGGGCCTGAATCCCGAGGCAGTTTCACGAACCTATTCGTTTAGAATCTGGGGACGGGCGCAGGTCGTTTTTAACCAAGGTGGTACCTGCGGCTCTAGATCTGACCCCAGAGGCCCGTGGGAGCCGCTGCACACGCCGGTCGGAGCACGTGCCCTGTGCTGAGGCCCAGTCGGGGGTGTCCCCGGGCCAGAGTCCTGTGACGTGACCCAGGTACCTACAGGCTGTCACAGGGGTCGCTGCCACCTGCCTTGACCTGTGTCTTAGTTTTCTTTGTTTTTCTTAATCCTCACTGGAGAATATTTTTTCCACAGGTCATACACTTTATTTCCAACCTAAGATTGATCTAAGGAAATAGTAAAGATGGTGTACTTTTTCCCGTAAATTTTAAGATCCCCTTGCCCCACTTTTCTTGCCCTGCTCACTGAATCCACATGTAATCTCAAAGCAAAATATGTGTCCCTCCCCTCACTTCATTCCTCTGCTCCTTAGAAAACCTCCTTGGTGAAAGTCCCATAGAATTTTCCATACTTTCCTTTAGGCCTGTTTACATTGTGGTTTTGCTAATAAATAGTTCATTCACCAGCCGACGACACAGCAGCCAATTCAAAATGATTTGGATTCTTCTTGAATATATATAAAAAAAAAGAATATAAAACTTTCAGTATGAGATGAGCAGTAAAAGTAACTTGGCAAACCAGTTATTTTTAAAACCATGATTGTAAATATTGAAAAACAAATGTCAATCAGCTCTAATCCTTGGAATTTTTATTTGGTTTTATTAACTAGTAGGCATACTTGAATAATTATATCTACTGTGCAGGCCTGTGGATTCGGTTCTAAGGAGATAAAAACTTTAAGCATTTATCATTGTATCTGTGAACAAAAGAGAAGCGGTTGGGATGTGATTAATTAATACACGTTCTTTCTACACGGTCTCGAACTCGCCAGCGGGATCGGAAAACGAGGAGGGGCCGCCTTAAGCAAACTTCCCCCGCGCTCGGCCCGCAGTGAACGGCCGGCCTTCATCGCTCGGGCTTGGAGTCAGACTTTCCACAAGGAGCCTTTGCGAGAGCAGTGGAAACGCTGAAGCCATCAGAATAGTCAAGGAGTTCAGCTCCTCCTCTGTCGTTCTGGAATTACGTAATTTATTCTATCTTTTCCCGTGGCTTCTTTAAAGACTTTTTCATAAAACGTGTAGACGTGTTTCTTAGGTAAAGGCGAGCCCTGGGCCTAGGAAAGAGACCCTGTGGTCGGTTCCTTCCCTCCTCGTTAATGACGCTGTTAGGAAGTAAAACAGAAGAGCCATGATTCTTCCTTCCATGTAACGGATCTCCACACATGTTAATAAATTATCGCTGGGTGGGTATCACATTTGGTAAAATGACTAGAACCTCAGCTTCGTGTGGGCAGGTGTCTTTTGGGGTCACTCTTTTATCCCAAATAAAAATTCTTTAAATGAATGAATAAGTTTCATTCATTAATCCTGATAAAAAAACAAAAAACAAAAAACTACAGCCTTAGCTTTAATTTTATGAATTAAAATAATGAAAGGTCAGGGCAAATAAACTTGAAAAATCTCAGTCATTAAGCGGCTTGATTGATACTCAAACCCAGTTCTTCTAAAGCTTGTGACCTGTGACGTCAGAACAGGCATTTCAGCTGCTATTGCAGGTTCTACATACATTATCCAATTTAAATCCTGTGAGGTGAGTCCTTTTACCATTTTTAATATAATTTAATTTAATTTTTCCCATCCCCGCTTATCCCCCCCACCCTCTCCCACCTCCACCCCCATCCCACCCCCACAATCGCCACACCGCTGTCCAAGTCCGTGAGTTTTTATTTTTTTGCTCAATCTGCCCCACGCCCGCCCCAGAACCGCCAGCCCGCTTTCTGTCCACGAGTCTGTCTCTGTTGTGCTTGTTGCTGCCGTTTATAAGGATGGGAAGACTAATCCCCAGAGCAGGCACAGTTCAATAAGCCACGGACGTGGGCATCCGGCCCAGCTCCCTCCGACTCCAGACACAGCTGGGGGTCCGAAGGGTTTGGCCGTTTGGTTCCCAGGTTTAAAATCTTACGATTGGAGGCAACTATCCTACGTACCTTATGTTTTGCTGCACTGACAAATCACATCTTACCACCCGATATTTATTTCTGAACTATCAGGTCCAGCTTACGACGGACTTTGTTTTGGGGATGAGGGCTCTTTAAGTTCTGGGAGACGTAATGAAGAGAAATACGTCGAATTGTGTAACTTTTAATTCTTTACGGCATTTTTAATCCCTGTTTTTTGAATTTTGAAAACAGTATTGAGCCAAAAGAAGCCTGACAACGGATTTCTGCTCCTTGCTGTGAGAACTGAATGGCTGACTTCACAGCTCTCAGCTCCTGACCTCTTACATTTTGATGTTTTTTCAGCTTTATTTTCCCCCAGGAGAAAAAAAACAAAATGAGGCAGAAGAGACTTTGAAAAGAAAGCCTGTTTTAGAACATATTGCCTGAATAACACCTACGGCCGAGCGGAAGCCCAAAAATTAGGTGAATGTGACATTACTCATCTCCCGCCCACAGGGGTTGAGCCCTTTACCGCCCAGCCCTGGGAGAGAGGTGGGTGCGGGGCGGACTGGAAAGCGGCTCGCTGTCCACCTCCCGCGAGGGCGGGCCCAGCCCCGGGTGTGCCCTTGTCCAGGGTGGTCACTGGGACCTGGGGAGTGCTGGTGGCCCCCCCTTACCACACCAGCTGCCCCGTGTTTCTCAGTGTCTGCAGCGTTACGCCAGAGAGAGAAAGGCTTGACCAAAGAGGGACGGGAAAGGCAACCTGAACGATTACGCGTCCACTGATCTTTTTGTTCTTAAATACGGTTTTATCGAGTTCAGAGACAGGAAGGGGGAGGGAGAGAGAGAGAGAAACATCGAGGATGAGAGAGAGTCACGGACGGGCCGCCTCCTGGGGATCGAGCCCGCAGCCCGGGCCTGGGCCCTGACCCCGAATCAGACGTTGACCTCCTGGTTCACTGACTGATGCTCAACCACTGAGCCACACCAGCAAGTCCACTGATCCTAATGTTGATTAACCCTCATATAAACTTTCGGGATCAACTAGATCACTAGAGGAAGACAGACAACGTCTTTCCACCTGGGGAAAGAGACGTGGCATTGCCCCCTTGCTGGAACGGCCGGGCAGTTTGGTCGCATTTGCTCCCGGGCCCCCCTCTGGGGCCCACACAGAGCTCTGGGAGGTCTCTGTGCCTCTGACACGTGCTAGTTGGGTTTTTGGATCTTCAGGGACACGTGGAGTCAGGAGGCGGAGGAGGGTGTCGAGTGCCGCTTGCTTTCAGTGTCCTGGCTTACTGTGACGTCTGCTCCTCGGCAGAGCTGACCTTTCTTTCCAGGCAGGAACCTGCGCGCTCCCTGCGGCCTGCGTGCGGTAGCCCAGGACAGGCAGGACTTGGGGAGCTGGCCCCGGAAGCAGGGAGACCGCCCTGAGCCTATTAATGTCGTCCTCTGAAGTTTGCGATTAAGGTCACGAATTTGCCCGTTTGTAACAGGCCATCAGATTGGCATGGGGGTAGGCGGGAGCCCCCTGTGGGCCGCAGTGATTGGCCACGGTGCTGAAGTTCTGCCGATTTCTAGTCCATTGGGGAGAACAGCGCCCCCTGTGGTCGGTGCAGTTCAAATTCAAATACCACCGGTCGGCGGAACATGTTAAATCTTTAATAACCCCCCGCCCCTGGCTGATTAGACTGCTCCCCTCAATAGCAGTTAGAGCGATAAGGGAACCCACACCATTTTAGGGTATTTGTTAGCCCGGGAGTACTTAGCAATGAAGCATAAAAAGGAAAAACCGAGCGAGTGGCTACAAACACAGGGAGACACATTCATGCAGCTCTACGGCGGACCACCTACATCAGGATTTTCCAAGGGCTAATTTTAGTTTCTTACCCTGGTCTGTAATTTTATCTTCTGTAGGACTTTTTCTTTTTTTTTTTTTTTAACTAACCCAACTGCAACTTTTTTAAGGGAAAAACTGTGAGCCAACATTGTTTCTACGACAGCAGCAGGCCCTTAGGAATTCGGGGATCATACCTGCCGCCTTAACCCTTTGCGCTCATTTTCACTTTTCTCTGTGTGACCGATGAAACAGTGTACAAACAGGGGTGTGATTACTTATAGTCAGTCTTGCCGTGAATCTTATAGTAAATTGTCCTGCTGTGTGCCTTACCCCACTCAGGCTGCCCTAGTAAAATGCCACAGACCGGGTGCCTTAAACAACAGACATTATTTGCCACCGTTCTGGAAGCTGGAAGCTGAAGACAAACCCGGTGCCCGGTGAGCGCCCTCCCCGGGCTTACCGACAGCTGCCTTCCTCACCTGGGCTCCCCTCCGGGCTCTGGAGGCTGGGGTCAAGGCCCGGAGGGACACGGAGCTCTCTGGCGAGGACGTGGATCCTGTTGTACAAGGGCCTGGGCCCGCCCGGGAGACGTCATTTAGCCTTAATCGCCTCCATAAAGGCCCTGGATGCAAACATAGTCCCATTTCAGGTTAAGGCTTCAACGTATGATTTGGGAGATGGACAGAACATTCAGTCTGTAACACGGGGTGTTGGGCAAGACTCGGGGACATCCTAAGGTTTACCGAACAGCAGGTATTGAAGAATCCTGATGTTCAATAGATAAAAGGCATAGCTAACGTTAACATTCCTTGTTTAAATGATTAACATTTAAGGATGGTTCACGTTACCGAGCCTCTTAGTCTTCTCACAGTCAGGGAGAGAAGTGAGCGGAGAATATTTTATTGCTCCATCTTCTCTCCGAATTTCATTAGTGTCGTAAGTGGCGTTTTGGAGAACGCAGTGACCACTCCCAAAGCAGTGAATGCCCAAAGGGAGGCTCCACTCCCTGTAGAGTCCATAAGTGAAGTCGAGTGATTTTTCTCTTAATCTAGTTTGACTACATATCCAGTCCCTTTGAACTATTTTTTTAAGTTGTGCTTCTAACGGAAAATTAGGAGTTTTTCGTAGGGTTGAGCGAGGTGGCCGTCCAAACCCCAGCTCCCCAGCGGTGGTGCGTGGACCACACTGCGAGACGGAGACGTCTGCGCGGTGGCGAGAAGCTGGCCCACCGCGCAGCCTCTGTGGCGAGAAACGAGGTCACCGCGCCGCAGAAGCTGCTGAGAACCAAGCTGAGGACGCAGCTGGTTCCCGGATCCCCGCCCGCGGCAGGGCCGAGGGACTGCGCCCTGGGACGCCGCCCACGGAGGGGCTCAGGCCACAAACTCCACCGACCTCAGGTCCAGTCAGATCTTTTTCTCCCTCGAGAGAAGGCGTGCACTCATTTAATCACCACAAGAACCCGAGGCCGTAGTTCCAACGACCTTTCCCAAATCAAGAGGAGGAAACGGACACTCAGAGATTAACGTGGCCAGGGGCCTACCGCGCGTCAGTGCCGGAGGGTTCTCGCTCGTTCACAGAGAGCGCCGAGTTTTCTTATTTCACTTCCACTTTGCTCCACCTTCCGGAGGAGACTGTCACTCTACATCCCCGAGCTGATCACATTTTAGGCCCCGTTTAATGAAACTTCTCTTTAAAGGCGACTCCGTGGCCCAGGGCGCCAGCTTCCCGCGTCAGCGACGCCTTCGCCCACTCGCACGCGGGTTTTCCGACCCCAGAGGGACTCTCTCTTCACTGCACCGTGTCCTCTACTGCGCTAGACTCTTCTCGAGGGAGGAACTGCGTCTTAGCCCCAAATCGCTCTTCAACAGGTATTTATTTAACTAATTTGAGGGAACTGTTATAAATAATGTGCCGCTATCGTAAAACATCATCAGTAATACTCACGATGGCGAAAGGTTATAATCAGTCTGCGTACACTGCACAGACTATTACACAGCCGGTAAAAAGGGGCGTGTGTTACATATAATACTTTCATATAATCTTCACGGAAATAACATAATACAAATTACATATAAAGTATTATACCAAACACTTCAATTTTCTAAGGCCTAGTCCTAAGGTTAGAGTTTGGAAAATGTTATATTATTATTAATCTTGGGCAGCGAGATGGTGGGAGATATTGTTTTATTTTTTATCTTGTTCTGCTTTTCACAATTTTTAAATATCTGTAACTTCTATGAAACTGAAATATAAATAAATACTTTTAAAGTTTTAATAAAATGTTAATGTATCACACAAGTTTTTATTCATTTATTTATTTTGCAGCCTGGTGTCACTGGCTTGTTAATGACAATTTACTTAACATTTCAGTAACTTAGGTTAAAAAAGCAAAAGTCCGAGGGGAAGGAAGAAGAGAAGCGGCAGGAAAGGCGTTTACAACGGGGAAGCGCTCGGCCTCGCTCACGGCGACTCGGACCCTTTCCAACTGGTCAGCTAACTGGCGAACCTGAGTATTGTTCTCAGGGACACAGGCGCACAGAAAGCATATTTAATTTCTTATAAAATGCGCTCCGTCTGATGTCCCACGATATTGCTTACACACAAAATGTTCAGATGTTTCCACTTTCTCTCGCTGCTTTTGTAAATCGGGTGCCGAGCCAAGAGGAACATCTCCCAGCTGAGCAAACAGACTCCTTCGTGGTGCACCCGGAGCACTGGAATGGACACTGGAAACGGTCTGAAAAATTTACAGTTTGGCCCAGACACGAAATAGGTCATTTTCTGAGCCCTTGCCAGTTCCTCTTTACCTGGCTAATCACTTTCTGAAGGATGTGTGACCATGAACGGTTTCCCATTGCTCTCGGGACACTCAGATCGGGGGGACGATTAAGTTAATTCTGGATAGTTCTTGGCACGTGTGCAAATAACTGAGGCTGCAGGCGGGGCCGTTATTATTTTTGGGCACCGTATCCTTCTGGAAGGGGAAACCTCTCATAAAGGTGATCACTGCTCTCTGATTTCAACCTTCGGCCTCAGAAATGGGTCTGTTCTGTGATACATCACCGCCGTCCTGGTGCAGGAGACAGGTCTGGCTAAACAGAAAATTAAAAGTCGGCCAAAAGGACATCTGGAAATAATGTCGGAGGGCGTGAATTTCGTGCAGAATCTTACAGGAGAGGGAGGTTTCTGAACGGAAAAGCACACCTCCGTTCCGCTGCTGTGCCGCTTAGGAATTCACTCGGGTCGTCGCTGTTCCGTAGCAGTTTTAAGGTCAAGCACAACTTCGGGGCCGCCGTGGGCTCCAGTTCACCCCAGGATGGCCCCTGGGCGCCGGCCCTCGGGATGCCTGGGGCGGGGGGAGGCTCAGCGCAGAGCCTGCGGAGGCCGGGCGACCAGCTTGAAGCGCCTCCAGCCCGACGCCCGTCGCCTCAGCTGGCACCGACTGGACCGGGTTCTCCGGAACCGTGTGCTGGCCGCAGGAAGTCGGGTTCTGACGAGCCCCTTCCTTCCCGCTGGGGAAAGCGGCCTTTCCCGGGAGGCCCAGCACGCGGCCACGAACTCGGTTACAGAGTCCACCCTAACCGGTCGCCCCGGAGGGGAGAAGAGCCTCAGTTTTTCCAGGGAAACGATCGCTTACCTGACCTTTTTGCTCAAATGTCCCCAAAGCCCTTTAAATCGAACAAATGCAGAAATCGAACTCGCCTTACGCTCTGCTGTTTGTTTATCCCAACGGGCGGCACCTGCGCGGACTCGCCCCGAGCGAGAGGTCCGGGCCTCGCCGCCGCGTTCGCTCGGACAGAGCTGTGGAGGTCCCGCGTTCCTCACGCTCTTTGATGGAAATAATCACAGGCGGCCCTGGGCGAGCGACGCGCTCCTCGAGCCGGCCGGCGGCCCCCTGCGTCCGGCAGGTCCAGGCCCACCTCTGTGGCCGGAGCTCAGCGGCTGCACCGAGCGGCAGGCGCCTCCGATGGCGCCTTCGCTGCCTGGGCCGAAACCTCGCCGGGGGTTCAGCACCGCCGTCGGGGTTACCGTGTGGCCACGCGTCACGCGTGGTGAGTACAACCACCTGATGTGTTAGGTTTTTGGAAAAAACGTTTGTCTAGTTTCTTATTAAACTGGGGGGATTTTTACATAAGAGGACAAGCTCGGGGGAGACTCCCGGTTCCCCCTCGACGGCTCCGTTTGGAACAGGCTTCCGTGGGTCTGAGTTCGGTATCGAAAGGACGGAATGGTCTCCGTCTGGAAACGGTTTCCCTACACTTACCGACAATACCCGTGGTGTGTCGTCACCCAGAAAGCAGGCCGCAGGGCCACAGCCACGACCCCTCCTTCGTTTAAGGCGCGAGTCCTGCCGCGGGCACCCACGCTGTTTCTCCGTCACATCCGCTGGCAGAGCTGTCCCTGCCGTCGGAGGCCTCCGCGGCTTTCCTGGGACGTGGAGACAGTTCTGGAATTCGTGCGTGTTAATTTCGTACAAATTTAATTGGGAAGTTGGCACAGAGCGGAATAGTGTCTTTTATTTCGTCACAACCACTCCAGGAAACGTGACGCAAGTGGGGTGGCAGTTGCCCGGAAGGTGCGGTGGACGGAAGTCGAATTCCGTGTTTAGGACGCGCGGGCCGGGCTCCGGGGCCCGCTCGCCGCCACCTGACGCTGACTCTGCGGCTGGTCACGTTCCGTTCCCAAGGGCACTTACATCGTCCCTTTCTGTTAGAAATAAACTAACCTTTCACAACACGAAATACAAATAAGAGCAGCGATTTTTTAATTACCCAAAAGATTGTGAAAAGGAATAAAAAACTGAGGTCACCTTGAAACGTTACTGTGCCACGTATATTTTGTTTATTGGACACAGTCTGCTCCGCAGACAGAAAAAGCAAAAAAAAAAAAAAAGAGCCTCACTTTTTTCTCTGTGCTTCCCTCCCAGATACAGTCTCGCTCAATACTCTCAGGGCGGCCACAAGTCCAGCATTGAGAAGCCAGGTCCTCAGGACCCGCCGTCCTTTCTCCTGGGCTGTCACGGGTGGTGGGGGAAGGCCGCCCGCGGCCGCCCACACACAGGCTGGCCGTTCTCACCCCACAAATATTCCTTGAGCTTCTTCCGGACGCCCACAGTCTCACCGGGGATACAGAGGTGAATGCGTCTCGGTTCCTGCCATCAAGGAGCTCACAGTCTAACGGGAAAAAAGTTTATAGAACTATTATTTTGGGGATTTTTCCCCTGGCTCTGTAGAATACTCTTCTGAGTAGAGCCCTGCTCTGGGGACTGAAAGGACACAGAGCGAGTCTGTGAGACCAGGGGAATGGGAACGCTGTAAGGAGACAGCGAGGATCAGCGGCACCCACACACGGAAGGCCCCCCGAGACCGCCGTCAGCAGGAAATTCGGGACACGGGAGATACACGTCCGTGAAACTTCTTACTTGAGGCGTCTGAGTAGCTTAGGTCTGTTCCATAAAACATGCGGCTAATGGAAAACAAAATGAACTATACAGAAGTATAATTAAATGTTGATGAACAAGGATTTCTGAACATTTTTGAAATGAGTCAGGGAATTTTTGGACCAGGGACATGAGAATGATTTTGAAGACAAGACGGACCAGCGAAATGCCTCCAGCATCAGGTGGGAGGCTGCTCCCGGGCCTCTGGGCTGCTGGTTTGGACCTCGGGTCCTGGTAACTTTTCGGTGGGACAGTGACCGGCCTTTCTGCTCTCTACCGACTGAGTCGCTCCAGCCAGCAGCCAGCAGCCCGCGCGGGGCCCTGGCCGGAGAACGCGGAGCAGGTTTTCGCCTGCGGTTTGCTTTGGGGAGAAGGGGCCGAGCCCCGCTCAGAGTCAGGCCAGCCCGCGCTTCCGGAAAGCACCGCAACGTCTTCGTGACGGTCTCAGCAGCGGCTTCTTCCTGAGGGCCCGGCCCACAGTACTCCTCAGTCAGGGCCGCGGGCCGCGGGCCGCGGGAAGGGAAGGGAAGGGAACCAGGGGGTAAGTTGCGGCCTCGCGTGGGGGCCAAGACGCGTGGCAGGGCACACGCTGCTCTCGGCGCGGGCTCCCGGGAACAGGACCGCGTCCAGGCCGCTCCGGTCGCCCCTCACGTCCAGGCGAGAGACGCAGCTGCGGGTTTACCCCCGTGTCCTGCCTGCGGGGTCCCCCGCCTCCCGCTGGCCTCACACCCGGACTCCAGCCCGAGGCCTCCTGGGCTCCTGGGCTGCCTCTCACCTTAGAGGGGGAGCCCTTGCTTGCACGTGGGGCTCCCTAGGACCACACCCGAGAGGGTGCCACGCGGGGTGGAAGGAACCTGCTAGAAGGCAGGACGGGAGCCTCTATAGAAGCAATAGCAATAATTTGTTCCTTAGAAACAGATTAGGAAGGTGAGGGGGGGGGTCCTGGGAGTCCTAAGCCCCGTCTTCTGCGGGAAGCAGGAATCGCGCCTGCCCCCATCTTAAGGTGAACCTCAGAGGCCTGTCCCAGTCTTTCTCTCATGTTTCTACGTCCGAGTCATCGCCCGGAGTCCATGAGCGAGTCCTTCTCTGACACGTGCTGTTTCACAAACCCCCTAATTGCCGCTGGGAGGGTCACAGCACCCTTCCCGCCGCAGTCCTGGCACTTCCCGAGGGTGCCGTGTCTTCGTCTGCGCCCCGCCTTTTTCCATGAGGATCCCAGGGAGTGAAACCCCAGAACCCAGGGCAGGGAACGAGTGGCTGAGGAGCCGGCACCATCGCCCGGGTGGGGTGACTCATCTGATGCTCTTTTAAAAAGTAAAACCAAAGTCTATATTTTTTTTTACTGAGATGACTGGTTCTTGTCACTTTCAGGGGCTGGTCTGTTCTTTTATAAACCACTGGTATTTTAGAAATAAATTAATGTATTTTTCTTGCTTAAGTAAATCACCCGCTTGCAACCAAATGACCTCCAAGCGGATTTAGCGGCGTCACATCATCGATACGAGGTGAGGCCAGAATCTGAACTCATGACCCTGAGGCCGGAGTGGGGTCTTCAACACCCACCGGCCTGAGAACCTCTTTGAGGACCTTTGGGTAGGTCGTTTACACTGTGACCTGCTTTTCTCTCATCAGTCGAAGGCCCCCCACAAATTATTGGGGTGAGAAGCGCAGCTAATATTTGTATTACTTGCCTGACAGATCACTGTAATATTGCAAACACTTGTCATATTTTCCTGGAAACTAATCGGCAGTCATTAAGCGAAGATCGTCTTCAAGTCGTTTCCGCCTGACCGCTGCAGCGGGAGGCGTCTCCGGGAAGCTCGGCCTCAGAGGACGGGTCTCTGCCCCTGAGAGACGTGCGGGGCTGAGGTCCCGCTTATCCACCTCGAACCGAGCGCTTAGGCTGGAAAGTGAAAATTGTTTCTCAAAGCGCAGAACTAAACTGCAGCTGATCACAAATGGCCCATTTTCCAGAGTGTTTTTTATGGATATTTCCGTGGCCAGGCAGCCAGGGTCACGGGGACCTGGGGACAGAGTCAGTGGCTTTGGGAGCCCTCAGCTCCGCCTCGGGGAGAGCCGGGGCCCCGAGTCCCCCTCCACGCCCCACTTACCCAGGTCCTCAGAGCACATCACCTCTGCACTGCAGGCAGAAACGGAGGCCGTGGAGCCGGCGCTCCCGGGTGCTGACTCGCTGCCAGACCCCCTCCCAGGCTGTGAGCCCTCCCGGCGTCCCCGCGGGGACACAGACACCCTGCGGGCTGGGGCACCGGACAGGACCACAAGGAAGAGCTGGTCTCACACAGAGCGTCTGGGTCGGCAGAGGCAAGATGACAGCATCCCCAGAGGGCTGAGAGCCTGGCGCCTGCAAGGCCGCAGGCGGCCCCTGGGTGCCGTCGGGGGCACCTGCCGGTGCTGAGTGGGCTCCAGACGCGCAGGGAGCGCGCCGCTCGACGGAGGGCTTCGCGGAGCTCACGGCCGCCGTGGGAGACAGACCAGGAGGCCGTCAGTCATCCCGGGGCCACTGTGACAAAGCTCAGGGAAGAAACTCGACAGGAGGCCGGGAAGCAAAGGGAGAGAGGCTGGCTTTTCCTTGGACCAGCAGAGGCGAGTTCACGACGTAGCTGACGCGGGCACGTGACGGGCCATCAGGATTTTGACTAACGGGACATTTGCGGGCACCCCAAGCGGAGAAACAGTCTGAGCGCGCGAGGGGTTCTGCGGAAGAGCAAATGGCGCCCGGCCGGCGGGGCTCAGCCCGTGAGGCACGAGGTGCCCGGTTCGATTCCCGGTCGGGGCACATGCCCGGGTTGCGGGCTCGATCCCCAGCGGGGGCCGTGCAGGGGGGAGCCCAGCGACGTTTCTCTCTCACCGATGCTTCTACCTTTCTCTCCCTCTCCCTTCCTCTTTCTCTGAAATCAATTTTAAAAAAACCCAAAAAACCAAATGCCTCAGGAGCAGAAATGCCTGCCAAGTACACGGGGCAAATGAGGACTGTGTACAAAAGCGCAGGGCTTAATAGCGTTACTGTAAGTCCAGTTAATTTATTGAGAAATCTCAGTTTAATGCGAAAGATAAGTGGTGGGTGGTGGGGGAGATGTCCTCCTAGCAGCTCAGGCAGCTTCCAGGCCTGCTCTGCAGATGCTGTGCGCGCGTGTGCGTGCGTGCGTGTGTGTGCATGTGCGTGTGTGCATGCGTGTGTGCACGCATGGGTGAGATGAACACTTAGTCGTCGGGGTACACAGGGCGGCATCCCTCGGGGAACCCCCAGGGCTTGCTGACGTTCTCTCTAAACTGCCACATCGTAAGTACTTCAGTTTTCAAGGAAACACAGCCAGGCTCATTGATCCCCCAGTAAAGCTAATTTATTCTTCAAGGACCAAGGTAAATACCACGGCTTTAATCAGCTCTAGGAAAACAGCCCCCCCAACCCCCCAGCGCTTGAGGCAGGGCAAGGCCCACTCTGAGCAGATAGATTTCAGTGGAAGTAATTACAAGCTGCAACATAATTTCCTTAGAACGACACCCATGCTAGACAAACACTTATTTGTGGTCGTGGAGCGGGTAAGGTTACCATAAAAATAGCAGCGCACCTTGTAATAGCGCCGCATGCCGTAATTTACCTTCGCTGTGTCTGAAGTGTCGTGCCTTGTTCCAGACTTAATATTTAGTAACTAACAATTTAATGTACAAATCCCCAGCGAAGAAGCAGAATAATTAGGAGAGGCAGGCTCCCCCCTTTTTACATGAAAAAATTACAGTGGACCAGTCAACATGCCTGAGGACTGTGCAGAACAGAGAAGTGATTTTTAGTGACCAAAATCGCAGGGCGGTTCTCAAGTACGTCTTATAAGGCACGCAGAGGTGCGGAAGGGATGCGATGGCCCGTAAACGACGACGACAGTAAATGCCGTGAGGACACCCTTCGTTCGATGGATGCGTGTCCTCTGGAAACGGAATTAAAACGTAATATAAAAAAAAGGCAGTCAAGTCCATCACGCGTCTTTCCTGCCCCCCAAGGAAATGTGGTGGCAGAATATGGTCCTTTCCGACTTACAGTTTAAAGAAAAGTGAGCGCTGGGGCAATCGCCGTTCTCTTCTCTCACCACCCAAAATAAGTCTCTCATGAAACACCGACAATAACAAAACAGTCAGCAACCACCAAGGCACTTCCCAGGCTGCGGGAATCCCGGAGCTCTTGGGGTTGACGAAATGGTGGGTAATGGAGCCAGAGTCCCCCCGGGGTTCAGCATTTTTTGGTAACGCCCTGGAAACATTCCCTGTCCTTTGAGCAGTTTATTTAAACCCTCCGACACCAGCTTACAGCAGAGCAAAAGGAAAGGCAGGGTCCCGGGGGCGGCTGGGCCGCAACATCAGAGCTCGAGAGACCCCCCGGGACAAGGGCCGTGTCTGTCCGTTCACGTGAGATCTGCCAGGTGGGTCACCAAAGCGGCACTGGATGCACTTTTTTCAAGCGATGACGTGACCTATGCACGTGTTGGGGACCAAACCTAGATAACAGAGACCAAGTCCACACACAGTCTAGTCCCAGCGTTCATCGTCCTGGTGAAAAACTGGACGCGGGAAATGCAGGAACCTTGTTCTGATCACAGGGCCCAGCTCCCCGAAGTCGGGGGGAAGGGAAGGACCGGAGGAAGGGAAGGAGGGAAAAAGGCAAAAACGCCTGCAGGCAGGGAAACGGTTGGTGTGGTCGCACATGGAGATGGATCCGAGACGTCCCTCCGAGAGTTACAGCACCGGGGAAATAAACGTGCCCCGTGAAGTGTTAAACTCACCTTCAGTCCCCAGGCGCAGGGACTGGCCTCCAGGCCCCAGGGCCCAGGCCCCCCGCTTGGCGAGACAGGCGCCCTCAGTGCTGTGACCGTCCTCAGTGTGCCGACGGGCGGCCTGGGGCTGGCAGAGGGCACGTGGGTGCGAGGCCCGGGGTCTGAACTCGGGCCGGTTCTGTTCAATAAGCTTTATGCCACAGGCCTGACAGTAAAAGGAAATATTATTTAAAACACTGAATTAGAAGAGTTCGCGAAACAGGGGGTCCTACTCTTTCTCTAAAGCCTACGGCTACATTTCAGTGCTTTGTGCGGTCCGCCCCGTGCGCACACGTCTCTGGAGGCATCACCGAGAGGTTTTAGAAGGTCTTTCGCTTAAATTAGGGGCACCGCATCCTCAAACACCGACTTGCTTGTTGCTCAACTAATATTTTCGTATTCGGGTAAAGTACACTTTTATAAAAATGCCCACGAGTCCCTCTTAAAGCAGCCTGTGATTTCTTGACTGAATTTCATTTACTATTCTGCTCTGTGCCACCGGCCCTGCTGCCCAACCAGGCAGCTGCCATGGGCAGCTTCAATGGATTCTTTCTGATGTCCCAAAATAAATCAAATTATACAGCAAGCGGGGATATCGCTAAAGTCTATGTAAATAAAGATATATAAAAAAATTAAATATAGCCTGTCATTTTCCTGTGACTATTGAAAGTAAAACCATTCATGTTGCTCCAAATAAAACTCCCGAGCGTCACAATTTTTTCTAAGAGGGTGGCAACCAAGAATGAACACTTTTTAACAGGGAGAGAAAAGGTCTTTTGAAGACCTGCTCAGCTTATTCCCCAGGATTCCTCTTTGCTTTACCGTACCCCAGACCCGCTCGGGACGGTGACAGGGCTCCCTTTCATCCCCGTGCGCCGCCGAGGGGACTTCAAAGCGGCCCGTCCAGCGGCGTGGGGCGGCCTGGAAAGGCCTGCAGCGCGCGATGGGCGCTGCTCAGTGTGGGGCTCGGAAAAGCGTTCAAACAGAGCGGCCACGGCGGAGCGTCTCAAAGCCTTTTTGTTCTTCGTTTCTTTACGAATCCGAGCAGGATTCCTCGAGGAGCCGTCTCTGGGACTTCGGAGTCTTCCTTCTGCGCCTGTCCCTGCCCAGCTTCCCATCAGCTGCCCGAGTCCCCGGAAAACGCCCGCCTCAGGTCCCCCGTCTTCAGCCCGGCCCGACCACCACGGGCCACTAACCCCCTGAAACCTGCAGTTTATACCGTGTAGAGCCCTGCTCAAAAGAACAGCTGTCCCCCAATAAATAAATCCAGGGTCAGTGTCCTGGGAGGAGGAATTTTCCTGTTCGCCAAACTGGTCAATAGTCCGTCTCTCCTCTCCCCTCCAAAGCAAGACCCCACAAACCGTGATCACATAGTCACTGGTTTAAATCCTGTAACTGCTTCCAGGGGAGGCTCTTCCTGAAATTTTCTGTATCGATGAGTTTTTTTCTTTTTTTTTTAAATCATTTTTGTGGTTCTCTTGTCTGGTTTATTTCACTTAGTGTGACGCCTCATGGTCCATCCATGTTGTCGCAAACGGCAGGATTTCTCTTTTATGGACGAATAATATTCCATTTTCTATACATATTATATATATATATTCTACATCCATTATGTATTAAGTGAAATAAGTCAGAAAAAGCTAAGGACCAGATGATTTCACTCATATATGGGATATAAAAATGAAACCCGTGGACACAAACAACAGTGTGGTGGTTGCCAGAGGAAGGGCTTGGGGCGTGGGGGGTGCGGGAGTCCCCCCGAGCTCATGAACCCTTCCCTGACCCCACCCCAACGCCCCCAGCTCCCAGAGGGACCTGTCTCTGTGTCTGTGCCCTTCCTTGCGTGTCGCCACCCCTTCCCCAAATGCAAATGGGCCTCTGCCATTGAATTCACACCCTGTATTGAATTTTTCAGTATTTACCTTCTTACTCTCTATTTCCCTTTAGTCCGTAAAGTGCTTGAGGTCAGGGATTCTATACTGCTCATTTGTGTGAGTTTCACACCCTGAGCAGTAGAGTTTTGGTGATTCAGTACGTTTCCCCTAAAAGTTCATGGAATTTAAATTACCCCAGGAAGTTTGTCTGGTATGATAAAAAAAAAAAAAAAAAAAGAGGAATTACTTTTGTAAACTGTATCAAAGACCAGTAAACCAGGTCTCAGTACGATTAGGTTTTAAAGGGTGACAAACAATATTTCTCTTTAAAAAATATGCTTTTCTACATGACCTCCACTAGGGCATTCACCTTGCCAGTGGCTCCTTGAAGGGCAGCCCCTCCGCCACTCCATCTACGTGGTTCGAGGAGATCCGACCCATCTCCTGACTCAAGGGTTGAGCAAAATCCAGATCTGTCCCTCCTCCTGCGCCCCAGCCCCAATTACTCATCGATCCGGCACCGGCAGTGGCTCCGGGCTGCTCAGTTAGACGCCCCCAGGCTCCAGCAGGCCGCGCGAGGGAACGGGCTCCCTTGCACCGGGACCGCTGGCTGCGCGTCCTCTGAAGCCACAGGGGTCGCACACGCTCGGCTTTCAGGGGCTACGTCTCCTGCCATATGCACGCCAAAGGCTGTGACTGACACAGAGAAAGTCACAGCCGACGACCTGGACAGAAGAGCCCATGTCGTGCAACTGCTGGATTTTGCTGGCTGGACAGGAGGAGCGTCTCTCCCGAGGACACTCGGCCTGGGAACGGCCTGGATTGGAACGATTTTAGCCGAACCACCCACCTACCTGGCCAGTCACAGTCTCCTTTTAGGAACGTGAATTGCGAAACAGAAACAGATAAACGAAAATCCCGACAGAAGCCCGGGATGCGAGGATGCATGCAGGACACCAGGGGTCACGGCAGGCCGGGGGGTCACGAGCAAGCCAGAGCGAAGCGGTAGGTAGCAGGCGCTCAGACAGAGACATGAAGGGGCCGTTCACAGAGGAAAATAAAAAGTCACAGTTGCTAACAAATGTCCCGGGTCCTCTTCAGTAGGTTATCTCATTTAATTTCGTCACCATTTTGCAAACATTCCTCCGTGTCTCCCGCATCCATTCTCTTCTTTCTTTCTTTCTTTCTTTCTTTCCTTGTTCATTTAATAAATGACTATTGAGCTCCTACCGTAGGCCAGGGGCGATTCTGTGCCACGAGAATGTCGAGTTGTTGAAGGAAAAAACATCTGGCACCTTGACGTTTGTGCCGTGTCACCTTTGATCCCTAAAGGCCAGCGCGGTCTGGTTCGGTGGTTGTCACGACCCACTGCAGGCGCTGGGCCAGGTCACGGGAGGGACAGGTGTGCGGTGGAGACCGGCTGGGTGTCAGACAGCGTCCCGGTCCCCTTGAAGTTTTTACACTATTGTCATGTAAACCTAGTAACACTTTAAATGGCGAAAATACTATTTTACTAAACCACACAACATATCTAATCCATTTTTTTCTATCCATCTTCATGTAGTTTGCTTTTTTATACAATCATAAAATTAAAGTGCAATTTTATAGGTTAATGTGATGATTAACACACCCTAAGGAAGGAACAGATGAGCTGTAGCCTCACGATAGGATATCCTAACCCCAGGGACATCTGGTTCCTTCGCTCACATCCTGACAGGCCCCTCTCTTCTGACGCATTCAAGTGAGATGCTTCTTTATTTCTCAATCAAATGAGAATAAAACATTCGTCTTAGTGCATCTCTCACTGGCCATTTTATATTACTTATGTTTTACTTTGAACAGGAGTCCTATCATGATTTGTTTGCTCATTTCCCCCCCTCTATTCCTGTTTTCACACATTTGGCTGAATTATTTCATTAAAAAGTACTGAATGGAATTATACAGATTTAGACATCTCCAAACATTTGCTGCCTGCGGCTGGGCTCGGCCAGCACGGACGAGCTTTCCAGAACTCACAGGGCTCGCTCACAGGCACACGCACACGCGCAAGCAGGGCGCTGGCATGAATGGCGCTATTCATGGGCAGAGGGGCCCGCGCCGCCCTGAAAGGCCCGTTGTTCGCGCGGCGTATCCCCCACGCTGCCATCCGTCTGTGCGGGGCCGGGCGCCGGGCCGAGGGTGCGCTGCGCTTGGGCTCCGACTCTCTGTTCACCTCCCATAGCCACTGTTTTCTGGGAAATGATAGTAGCTTGAATACGGAGTTTTCCCGTCCCGTGAAAATAAACAGCGTAGTTCGCACACTTGCAGACAAGCTAAGAGCAGCAGCTAGAGCGGGGGCCTGACCGCGGAATTCCTCCTTCCTTCATTGAATACGTGGGTCCGAGACTCTTAAAACTGGGCCAGGTTTCTTCCTTGTGAAAATGCATTTGTTGTCAATATTTTGGACTCTTTGCAGAATGGGGAGAAATGTCATAGGCCATAGCACAATAATTCCACAACATGCCAATTTTTTCCCCTAAAAGACAACAAATGGGGTGTGACTTATCAAATGATTTTAAGACCTGAAGTAACATTTTAAAAGGGATTTTTACTTACATATTATGTAGGTGTTTTTTGAGTAGGTTTACTTTAAAAAAAAAAAAAAAAAAAGGAAATGAAAGCTTTAGGCTGGAATATTTCCTCTAAATTTAACTTTCTTTTGTTTATCATTTTCTATTTCTCTGTCCACATTCTGACCGAGTATTAGTGAAGTAATAATCCAGGTTGTTGGGTTAAAAATTTAGAGCTCCAGTGGACGCATGGCTTTCCCTACCCACTGCAAGTACTTGCTCTGTACTTTCCCAAAGATCCTGTTTTAATGAGCATTTGCAATTGTTTCACCTACAAACATGCCGATTACTGATCTTTATGGACAATTATGATATTTTCAACAAATTTCATCACAATAATGCCACTGATCAAAACATGTTGATTTGCCAAATATTACTTGTTCTCAATGTTTAGAACTATGTCTTGAGACGTAAGGAATTTTCTCTGAGCAAACAAGGGGAAATTGGGTAATGATACAAAGAAATAAAAATGGACAGGGTGTTTTGAAACCACAAGTAAATTTGTATGATGAGAGTCCCTGATATATATGAACGTGGAATCCAGTTTCACACACTCTCTCACGCAGCCAAGAGACGTTTTATCCTGTTTTTCTACAACATAAATACAATCAATTCTTCAAAAAATATTTTGGTTAAGCTGGAATGTAAGAATAGAGGCTAAATTATTAGAAAAGTTTGCCAAATTCTGCCTCGTGATAGGTATGAGCTGAATAGTTATGTAACATTTTCATTACTTAGCTAGTATTTCTGTTTTTAATATTTCACCTGATTTTGGAGTGATCCATTTGTTCCCAAAAGTTATCTGTTAAGCAGCAATGTTTCCTATGGAACACACGGCCGTGGGAGCCGCTGGCTCTGATTCATCCTGTGCCACGCAGCGGTGCCAGCCGGAGAGTTGGGCAGCCGTGGGCCAACGCGCACAGCACCTCGAGGACGGAGATACCAGCTCAGCGACGGGACCTCAAAGAGGCGCCTCCCGCGTCCGCTACGCTCTTAATTCTACTTATAATTTTACATCTATTTAACGCACCCCCCCTTTTAAAGGGGAGCACATATTGCAACTTTCCCCTCCCAGACTCCTCGCCGTCTTTCAAGAGGATGTAAGACAGACAAGTTGTCTCTTTAATTCACGAGTCTTCGGAGGGAGAGAAGCTACGCCAAAGGCCTTTTTTGTTCACATATGGACCTGCTTTAGATGACAAGATCTTGGACTACAGGACGGAGCCTGATGCAATAATTGGTCGAGTCTCTGGCCATCCTGGGAGAGTGTATTTTGGTTGTGGGTTGATTGTGAGTTATTAGGGGCAAGAGGGTGAACTATGGAAAACTGTTCCTTTGATTGTACTCCAAAAAACATCATACCCTCTGGTACTCACACTACCTTTAAATCTGGACCCTGTGACTTTTCTGTTGCTCCGACCAATAGAAGGCAGGGAGAGAGAGGCTGTACCAGTCTCGTGCCTGAAGCTCCGGCATGGTAGCCTTTCCTTTCCCACTCACCCCGAGTTTCCATGAGAGAAGTTCAGCCCCCCTTCTGGAGAAACGATGGGGACTGTGGAGAGGCCATGTGGAAAGGGAGAGGCCTTGAAACTGTATGGAGATGAACCGAGAAGCCCAGATGACAGCCAGTGCAGAGATCTCGGACTACTGGCCTTAAACGAAGCCGGCCAGCCCCAGCTTTTGAAGCTTTCCTAGCTGAAGTTAAAACTTGGGACTAGAGATGCCATCCGGGATCTTCACATCTGGCGTTTATCCCACGGAGCAGACTCAGGCTTTCCCTGCTGTGCCATGTCTGAACTCCTGATCCCCAGAACTGTGTGAAAATAAGAGCTACTGTTTTAAGCCATTGCATTTTGGGGTAGTTTGTTACACGGCAATAGGTAACCAAAATAACTAGGAATTTTCCCCCTTTGTAATGAGAAGGAAGATAGTATGGTGCATCTCAAGTGCAACGTAATTAAGTAGTTCAACCTCAAGAGCCAACACTCCATTACGGCGTCATGACACTGTGGTTTTCGCATTGAGCTTCAGGTATTGCAGGGTAACTTCTGTGCCCATGTTTTCCTGTAATGTATTTTTAATATGCAATGTGATCAAGTGCATAAAATGTATTTCATTTTTAACAGAAGCATCTTAGCCAAAGAGAACAGAAAGCTTATTTTTCAGAAATCTGGTTCCACTCAGGGATTCCAACTTTCATTCTGCAAAGCCTTCTGGGAACACTTTTTCCTGGTATGCATTCCAGTAGTCGTCTTATTTCCTGTAGCTGTGTCAAAAGCAGCAACAGCAGCACGCAGGAGTGGAGCAGGTTGCCTTATAATACACATACCATATGGCCGCAGAGTCTTCTCCCTCCGCTGGCTTGGACGTTACTGTGTGTGGTCAGGGCGCACGGGCCCTCTGATGACCATTCCTTGTGTGTGTCTGTGTCTGCTAATGGACAGTAAATAACACAGATGAGACCTTTCTTCTCAAATCTTCTCTTTCCGATTTTTCTGTGCCTGTGATACCCTGACGGCGCTTGTTAAAATCCCCGTTTGTGGCAGGACGGTGGCATTCCAGCCCTAGGGATCCGAGGAGCAGCCTTGGCCGGTGGGCCTACGGAGGGGCCCCAGGGGCTCCGGCAGAATGAAGCAAGCGGAGCGGAGGCCGAGTGTGAGGCGGGGGAAGCATCCAAGACGGCTCTCGGGTTGCTGGCTCAGGCAGCTGCCATTTACCCAAATGGAAGGGCCAGTGGGAAACGTACGAGTTTCAGAAAAATCTATATTATTTGTGTTGTTTACATTGACATTTGTCTGAAGAACTGATGTTTCATCTGAAGGTGTAAGCGAGGAACTAATTTCACCTCTAGTAGAAGAACCACCCAGAAAAATCCACGGTAGGAACTAGCCATTGACAGCCATATGCCTGTCAACTGTGTTCCGGCCTTAGAAGAAGAAAAAAAGACAAAAACAAAAATAAAAAAACTTCTAGCACAAGGGCCCTGCTAGAGGGTCCCAGGTAACAAACTACGCTTACCACGGCCTGTGTTTCTGGACGCACCTTTGCCTATAAAAGCCTGAGCGAAGAACAGCAGCGAGCGGGGTCTTGGAGAAGTTTTTGTAGCACAATGAAAAAGAGACATTATCCCAGCCATTAAACCATTACAAATAAACACATGCTTCTGAAAATTATAACATGTGGGAAATTAAAATTATTCTAGAAAATATTTATTTAGTCCATTGAAAAATAGCAAAGGAACGTGACTCCGTAAAAGAGCGACTGGATTCTTAAGGAAAGATTAACCTGAACAAGTAGGTAAAGTGGAATTGACAAGAACAATGCAATATTGAAAGAGAGGTTAAAATTAACAGCTAAGTTAAAGTCCACTCAGTAAATGAAAGAGTGGGGTATTATTATGAAAACAGACACTCAGATCAACAGAACAGAGTCCAGAGATACAGCTGTTCATAGACGTGAAGTACTGACAAAGGTGCCGCGGGGGTCGTCTCTCCCATCAGCATGTCCGTGCGGAAAAGGGGGAGACTGGGCCCTCATTTCACATCATACACAAAAGTCAACTGAAAATGAATTAAAGAGTTAAACGTAAGATCTGAAGCCACAACATTTTTAGAAGAGAACAGATGGGAAAAGCTCCTTGACCCTGGTCTTAGCAATAAATGTTTGGCTACCACACCAGAAGCACAGGCAAAAAAACCCCCAAAATAAACAAGTGGGACTATATCAAAGTAAAAAGCTATTCCAAAAAAACTGTTACAGCCATTATGGAAAACAGAATGAAGATTAATTAAAAATTAGAAACAGAACCACCATATGATACGGCAATCCCATTTCTGGGTATATATCCAGAGGTACACACACTCACACACCAGATTTCTCAGCCTTAAAAGAAGGAAATCTTGTCATTTGCGACAATATGGATGAACCTGGAGGGCATCATGCTACATAAAATAAGCAGGAAAGAGAAATATAAATGCTATATAGTATCACGTATATGTGGCACCTAAAAAATAGTCAAATTCATAGAAACAGAGTAGGAGAAAATGGAATATATTAGTCCAATGCACAGAATTTCAGTTAAAAGTTCTCAGGATCTAATGGTGATATGGTGGATAATTCTGTATTAACTTGGATTCTGCTAAGGGCAGGTCTTAAAAGTTCTCACACAAAAAAGTTAAAAAAATATTTCTAAGTGAAATATTATTTAAGTCTAAGAATCAAAAGGACTAACTCCATGAGCCCAAGAAAAACAATGAACAAATGGTTCAAGATGAAGTGCGAGCACTGGGGGGGGGGGGGGCAGTTACCTGTGAAAGGACAGAAGTGGGGCTGACCTCGGGGTTCTCTTCTGCGTAACCGAAAGCCAGGGGACAGCGCAGCAGTTTAATGAAGACAGTGTGTGAGCTGAAAATCCCACATCAGTCACTGTGTTGTCCTGACACGAAAGCAACGACAGACACTCCCAGTCTGCAAGGACTCGCAAGTCTTGCAGCCGAGCTCTCCCCTTGGCGGGGGCGACGCCGGGGATACAAACATCCACCTGAACAGGCCCGGGGAGCGGCGGGGCCGCCATCCACGGCGGGTGAGCGCGGGGAGCTCGAACCCGGGCAATCTCGGGGAAATCCCAGGGGCCCCTCCGAGTCGGGGAGGGAAAAGCCGCCGCCGCAATTCAGACGGGGGCTCAGGAGAGCACCCCAGGGAGCAGGACCTGACCCACAGAGCGCGCCAGGCTCTGAAGTCTGAGACGAGTTTTTGGAAGGCCCACGGACCAGGCTGGGACAGGGCTTGTCCTGCTCCGGAAGCGGTGAGAGGTGACGGGGGACAGGCAGAGAGAGTCCCTGCAGCGGAGAAAGGATCAGGCCAAGCGCTGGGCAGTGGGATCCCGCAAGGGAGCGGGTCTCTCCCACGGAGCGGGACCTCGAGCGCAGGGCTGGCGCAGGGGGCGGGCCGGCCTCACTCAGCTTTGAGGAGCATGGGGGATCACATGGTCCTTCATGGGGGGATCACATGGTCCTTCACGGGGGGATCACATGGTCCTTCACGGGGGGATCACATGGTCCTTCACGGGGGGATCACATGGTCCTTCATGGGGGATCACATGGTCCTTCATGGGGGGATCACATGGTCCTTCACGGGGGGATCACATGGTCCTTCACGGGGGGATCACATGGTCCTTCACGGGGGGGATCACATGGTCCTTCACGGGGGGGATCACATGGTCCTTCACGGGGGGAATCACATGGTCCTTCATGGGGGGATCACATGGTCCTTCATGGGGGATCACATGGTCCTTCATGGGGGGAATCACATGGTCCTTCATGGGGGGATCACATGGTCCTTCATGGGGGATCACATGGTCCTTCATGGGGGGAATCACATGGTCCTTCATGGGGGGATCACATGGTCCTTCATGGGGGGAATCACATGGTCCTTCATGGGGGATCACATGGTCCTTCATGGGGGGATCACATGGTCCTTCATGGGGGGATCACATGGTCCTTCATGGGGGATCACATGGTCCTTCATGGGGGGAATCACATGGTCCTTCATGGGGGGATCACATGGTCCTTCATGGGGGATCACATGGTCCTTCATGGGGGGAATCACATGGTCCTTCATGGGGGGATCACATGGTCCTTCATGGGGGGAATCACATGGTCCTTCATGGGGGATCACATGGTCCTTCATGGGGGGATCACATGGTCCTTCATGGGGGGATCACATGGTCCTCAGCAGCTTTTCCCTGACTCGCGTCACTTAGCGTGATCTCCTCGAGGTCCATCTCTGTTGCCCCAAACGGCAGCATTTAATCTTTTCCTGCGGCTGAGTCGTGTCCCGCTGTCTACACAGGGTGCGGCCAAAGCAGGTTTACGGTCGCCGGTGTGGAAAACACGGTAATAAGTGAGAACACAAGACTTCGCTCTGTCTCCCTTACTCAGAGCTGTACCCCTGCTTCGGCCCCACCTTGTAGGCACTGTACCCCCTTCACCCGTTTACCTACCCGGTTTCACTCATCGGGATATAAAACCAAAAGCAACAAATGAACATGCACAGACACAGACGGCGGTGTGGGCGCTGCCCGCGGGAAGGAGGGCGGGGGGTAAAGGGTAACGGGTCCGATGCGGCGACGGGAGAAGGCTCGACTTCGGGCGGTGGGCACACAGAGCGAGGCACAGACGACGTGTCATAACTTCACCCACCAGTGCCACCCACATGCATTCACCTTAAAGAGGGAAAGGAAAGACTGGGCAGCGGGGTGGGGTTGCCGGGCACTGCGGGTGGGGACACGAGATGCCGTCAGAGGCTATGAAGCGCCCGCCGCGGGACGAGCGAGCCCGGGCTACGTGCCCAGCGCGGTGACTGCCGTCGATCCGCCGTGTCCCATGCACGAAAGCCGCTGGGGGAGCAGACGGCACACGCTGTCATCACGGAAGAGAAACGGCAGTTACGGGCGGGGGCCTTCGCCAACCCGCTGTGCCCCTCACTCACAGCGGGCGAGTCCTGCACGATCGCCCACCGCCCCCCGCTCGCCCCGGTTTAACGCAGGCTCAGCTCCGAGCGGTGTCCCCCACGAGGACCTTGGGGAGCCGCAGTCCCCGGGCCCGTGCGTGTTCAGACAACTGACTGCTGAGTTTTTACTTGAAGCACGGTCGGCGGCCACGGGACCCTTGGCTCAGGCCCTCCCTGGCCTGTCCGCGCCGTCTCCTGACGCCGGACGCTGCACGGGAAACATGAAGTCTGGCTGCTCCGCTTTCACCTCTTCCGTGCCTTGATAACTTGGCCTAACTTTGCAGAGGATTCTTTCGTGACTAAGGGCTGACGCCTTATCAAAACGCATCTTGTTCTCCATCCCTGTGGCGGGAGGTGCCCTGGCGAACGACGCGTCCTTTCAAAGCTGCACCCCGGGCCTTCTTCTGTTACGGGGATGTTTTCTTGAATTACACGTTTCCACACTCTGTGCCACTATTTTGGCTTTCTTCTTAGGGAACTCCAATTATGTATATTTGATCTCCTTTGCCTTTCTCGTGTATCTAACCGCTCCCTTTAATCTTTTTTAGCTCCTCTGTATTTCCATTTTATTTTGATCACTTCTGTCATTCTACACTCGAGATCCCCCTCTGCACTGTCTTCCGCGTTTCTGCTGCCTTGTGCTCCTTCCAATTTCGTCGTTTTCAGCTTTTCTCGTCTCCTCTGCGCCCCCCGTTTGCCAGCGCGCTCCCCTGCCTCCTGCTCCAGCGCCCATTTTCCTGCGCCTGTGTGTGGTCGCTCTGGGGTCTTCCTCCAGGGAAGTGGCTTCATTTCTCTGTAGTGTTAGCTCGTGATCACCTGTTTGGCCGGAACTTTCACCTGCTCTTTCGTGCTCTGGTTCTGCGGTGTCCTTTGGGGACACGGCCCTCGCTTCGTTTCCTCCCGGAGTCGGCGTGGCCCTGGCCCGGCCCCACCTGTGGGCGTCGCTGCGGGAGGAACGAGCCGTCGCCTGGGCTCCTGCGGGAGCCGCCTTTGGGGCGCCGCTGCACCGGCTGCCCCAGGGTGCACCCCACTCTCCCTTCCCGCCTGTGCGTCTCCCCCGAGCTCTGGCCCGTGTGGCTGTCCCCCCCGCTCTGTCCTCCCCAGGACCCTCGCTTCCCGTTGGTCTTTCCCTGTGGCGCCTGGCCCCGTGTTAGTCTCTTTCTCCTGAGTGTCGCCGCCCTACAGGCCCTTCAGGTGTAGGCCGATCTTAGTTGTTTTTAGCAGACTTCACACTTAAAAAAAAAAAAAATCTATGGGGCATGTCTGCTTTCTAGTTTCAACATAAAATTGTAGAGTTATTTGACTTGTTTTTATATCTTGGTGAAAAAACGGGAAATACTTCAAGCCCTCACTTACTAGAAGAATTCCGTTTTTACTTTTGAAATGCAATTGTTCATTAAAAAATACGCCTCTAAGTTGAGCAGCTTTGTGATAAAATTTTCTTGCACTCCGTGAGCTCTCTTCATCTTCAGGACCGTTTCTTCCCTAATTTCTTCCTGATAAGATATTTTAGAAATCACCTTCTGCTCCATGGCCTGGGTTCTCCCTTCAGAGACACTGTCCTTTATTGGGTCATCTCTTCTTGGACACTCTTACCTTTTTTATAGCATGCATGTATTGCACTTGTCTCAACCCTGTCCTTCACACCAGTATTTTAATTTTCAGTATGTTTGATGCTGTGTCTTGCTGTTTTTAATTCACTTATTTAGGTCATAATAATGTTATCTGTAGCCTCAATTCATTTCTTGACTTATGCAAGGGACGCTGTGATGCACCACCCGGATGGCCCCTTGGCGACCGAGGGGCTCAGCTGACAGGAGAGTTGGCTGATGATAGCTCACCACTAACTTTCTCTCTAAGCACAGCCTTGGGCCTAGGGGAGCTTTTTCAAACAAAGGTACATGCCTCCCTCCTCAAGAACAGTCCATGGCAAACGACTGGCCCATGGGAGCCACGCACCACCTCGACCTCCTCGCCACAGGTCAGAACTTCAAACGGCCATTCCGACTCCAGAACTCCCCGCAGGAGCGGCTGAGACCCGATGCCACCTCACTGCAGTCCAGTCGCTCCCTCCCCCAGTCCTGCTCTGCCTGTTCCCTAATGCACCACGTCCCTAAGAGGATCTGCGGCAGGTTCCAGGGGACCACGCATCCTTCATGCTCTTCCAGCCTGGGCGACACCCTCGCCGGTGGTAAGTGGACAACCTCCGGCTCCTCATATGCTGAACTGGTGTCACTGTTAAAGTGCGGAGGCCGGTGGACTGGGGGGGACGCAGATGAAGGGGTCCCGGGGTCTGGGCGGGGCAGTGGAGCAGCATGTACAGGGCTAGAGAGCAGGTGAGTATCGCCGGGCGGCACCGATGCCCAAGGGAGAGACAATAAAAGGCTCGCGGCTGTGAGCCGCCCGTTGAAGGCAAAGTGCGACTAGAGAGCCTTGTTGGCATCATATGAAGAGTCTCTTATTTACTGTCATCAAATGCAAAAAAAAAAAAAAAAATGCCATGGAGGAGGCCTAGACGTTAATTATAAGGGTAGCAGAGTTCAAGGGAAGTTTGCATTGTCAGATCCGGCCAGTGTGTTATGCCAAGGTCAGGTCCATAATTAGAGGGATGGAGGGCTCTGAGATGTGGACAGAACTCGCTGGACTGATACAGCTGAATGCTCTGACCCTCCAATTCCTCCGAAATATCCTGTGGAAGTGCTGACTCCTCCCAATGAGGCCTGAGTCTTCCATGTTAAAGATGATACAGAAAACTTTGTTCTGCAAAACGGCATGGCCCCACCTCTCCTTTGGCTCATCAGATCAATAATTTGGGTCAAGTCACCCAGCTGGGGAAGTACCAGGCCTGATAGAGGAGGAAGGGGAACCGTAAGCCAATGTATGTCATGGACCAAGGACAGAATGTAAAGTTGGAGGAAGCATAGCTTTTTGAACTGGGAGCAATTTCCTGAGACGCAGGAGAAAATTCCTGGGCAAGAACTATGGGAGCTATGCTAGTGCACTGCTTGGATGGCTCTTCTCATAACTTCTGTATTCAATAGGAAAAAAAGTAGAAAAGATCCAAAAACCACAGTAAACAAGTTTGATAGTGTGGGTATGTAGGGCACCCAACAGTAGGAGAAAACAATGTTTTTTAACGCTCAAGTAGTTACAAAACTTGATGACAATCTGGGAAAGAAGAAAGTTTCAACATATTTTTAAAAACTCACAATCTATAATATAGGGAAGTTTTAAACCGGTAATCTAAGCAAAAAATCAAAACCTCATAAGCATATTTTAAAAATCAAAACCTCATAAGCATATTTTAAAAACTCATGTCCACAGAAGAATTAATAACTAACAGGCTGCATATCATAAACATCAAAAAAAAATGAATACATTTTTTGTATGAATGAATACATTAAAAATGAGAGGAGGCACAGATGGTATAGAAATTGAAAAGACTAAGATGATGTGAGTGAAAGACATCACTGAAAAACTTCTAGACAGAATTGTCCCAGAAGAAATAAAAACTCTGAACAGTCCTTTGCCCAGAATAAACACTGAGTCTGCAGTAAATCTGCTCATAAAGACAGGAGCCTTAAGAGCCGAATGTAAAAGGGATGCATAACTGCGGAATTCACGAGCAATTCCAGGCTGTTTTGTTTCTTTAATCCATGTCTGGGCAAGTTCCTTAGCTGATCGGCACATCGCTATTCTCACCTATAACGTGAGAATGATAACACTGCCCACCTCCTGACGGGGCTAGGGGGGTTAAGTGAATTAGTGCACGTGAAATGCTTTAGGAGAGCCTGGCACACAGGAAACACTTTTGTTTATCATCATCAGTATCATTATAGAAAAATCTTAATACCCGTAAATGACAAGAAAAGTACAGGAGAGAAATAATATAAGCTCATCTCATTAATAAACATGGGTACCAAAAAAAACCACCTAAATAAAATGTGGTAAAAGCCTGTGATAGCACCATTAGTATCAGCTCTGTGAAATTAGGGGTTCACAACTGTGAGGAAGGGTCTGCCTGCTGGGCGTTCCTGGACGCCTACTGTCCGGCCTCGGGCTGCCCGGGTCCTGCGTGTAGAGTGTAGCCGCCTGGGTAGAGTTGCCCACTGCAGCCTAAACCCCAGAGGGAATGATCCCGAGGTCTGTGGTTCAAGGACAGTGAAAGGTCCCAGTATTCTCTCAGACTAACCTCCCCAAATAGCCGCCAATGAAACAGAAAATTCTTGAATCATGTCTTTATACCACATATAAAAATCAATTCCAGGGAGGTTAATGACTTCAAGTAAAAGGCGAAATTATAAAGAGAGAATGTCTTCATTATCTCAGGGTAAGGAAGGATTTTTTAAATGAGGTTAAAAGCACTATTAGCCTTAAAACTTTAGGTTGATAAATTTAATGATGTTAAAATTAACAACTTCTGCTCCACATAAGAGATTATTTAGAAAGCAAAAACACAACAGAAGAGAAAATATTTGCAACGTGTATAAATTAACTTTTTAGTGAATAAAAAGAAATAAAAGATACAGTACGTTAGTCTATCAAGATTAGAAAGCAGGTGTTTCTAAAGCATTGTGTTTTATGTTATAAAAAAATTCCTTCCCTGTGACTTATTTCTGTAAATGTAGAGAAGACATTGTAGGAACTTTATGACTTAACAGTCAGTCAGGGGTTTTCTTTTCCTTTCCGTTCTTTTTTAAGAAAAATTAATTAATGTATTTATTGGCTAGAAAGTTGCTTTCAGGGGGAAGCGGAGGAGGGGACGGGGGGATAAATGGTGGTGGGAGGAGACCTGACCTGGGGTGGTGCACACACAATACAGTGTACAGACGATGTGTTGTAAAGTTGTGCACCTGAAACCTGTATACTTTTATTAACCAGTGTTACCCCAGGAAATTCAATAAAAAGGTAAAAAAAAAAAAAAAGCTGCTTTCAATATGATACAATAACGTGTTTTGAGATAACAGTGAAAACAAAGGTAGGATATGGGAACTGAATGCTACTGCTCGCCGACTTATGTGCCACTGTGACTTTTCAAGAACATCGGTTTGCTCGTGGGCAGAGACCTGTGAGTGGAAGACCATGAAAGAGCTGTGCTCCTGTGGATTCATCCTCGCTAATCACTGCGACAAGAATAGATTCCAATTTATGAATTCAAAATCTCTCCGTTACGCCGCAGCGTTAAGTAAATAATCGGCCTCCGTACACGTGGTGACAACCCTGCAGCTGTCCCCCCCCCGGCTGCCGTTCCTGGCGGGACAGGAGCGAGCGTGTTCCTGGGGCCGGCCGACAGGCTGCAGCAGAAGCCTGTGTGAATAACAGCATTCGAGCTCTTCTGGCTGAACGGAAAGAAAAATATGAGTGTTGGCTCTGGCAGTTACCAGCATCTGCTCGGCCACCGGTCCTCCGCGAGGGGAGGGCCAGCGTGGCCGCGGAGCTCTCTGTGGACTCGGGGCCAGCCGGCGTCCCCCCGGCCCTCGCGTGGGGAAGGCGCCCGAGGGGACCGTCTCCCACCGCGCGCCGCGACTGCTGCCTGCGTCTGAGGCTGCGTCGTGGCTCTCTTCACAGACGGGACTCTGGACTTCTTTATTTCATTTTTTAAATTTTATTTAAAATTGTTAATGTTGCCCGGCCAGTGTGCCCCAGTTGTCCCAGGCACCGGGAGGTTGCCGGTTGGATTCCGGGTCCGGGCGCAGGCCCGGGTTGAAGGCTTGATGCCCAGGAGGGGGCGGGCAGGAGGCAGCCGACTGGTGGTGCTCTGTCACTGATGTTTCTCTCTCCCTCCCTCCCTTCCTCTCTCTCTCTAAAAATCAACAAAAAACATATTAAATTTCTTTTTAAATTTGAATGTTGACATTAAGCTACAAGATTTTTAAAAAGCACAATTTTAGTCGCAGAAGATTAAGTGAAAGGGGTGATCCTTTCAATACTTATTGCAAAGCTCAAAGGCAGTACCTCTGCCTCCACCCAATGATCGCAGCAGGTGAGAACGCACTGGGAGATCTGGTCCCGGGGTCGCTGACGGACGCCGAGCACCAGCCCATCACAGAGCTGTAGGAATCCTCAGGCTCCTATTGTCAGAGGCTACGGTCCAGCCAAAGACCAAGTTCATCTTCATTTTCCAACAAAGTCTATCCTGTGAAGATCTAATAAGCAAACAAGAGATGTCCTCAAGTGGCTCTGAATGCTAAAAAATGGAAATGACTGAAGGCATTACCGTCAACTGGCTGGAGCAGGCGCCTGGTTTACTCCCAGACTAGGTCAGATAAGGTGATGTTTCCTCTGAGGAGCGGTGCTACTATGCACCCTACTGCTGTCATTTAAACACTCTTCAGTCCGCGACTGTCCCCGGAGGATGCCACTGAGGGTTCAAAAGGGGCTGCAGGCTTCGTGTGGTCCCTCCCACAGACCCAGTTGTTTGTGTAAAATAACTGACTTGCCAAAGGCTCCCACCCAAAGATTCTGATTTCCATTTACAAACAGCCTATTCCATTTTTTTCCAAGAATAAAATATTCATAATATTAGGAAAATATTTTTAATCAAAGCAGTACATAGTTCAAGTAAAAATAAGCATTTAAAATTATACCTGGTACCATGCAACAGAGACATTTTCTGGCAATAAATATATCTTATCTCATGACTGTAAAAATATTCCAAAGAGGAGAAGATTAAAATGTTATTAGGAAAAAATTATGGAGGCACAGAAATGTCAAATGAAGAAATTCATTCAAAACGTAATCTCCCCATGTGTAATTAGTTCAAAATTATACATGGCATTACTTGAATACTCACTGACTTGAGGCTGGATGAAAGTTACAGGAAGTACAGAGAAAGGAGCCCACGTCTTACCGTCTACGACTCATCCTTGTCAAAGACCATGGATGCTGATAAAAAGAGTGAATACTTATATCTTTAAGTCACATACTGCAGTCATCTAAATAATTTGATCAAACATAAATACATCACCTATGAAGTAGTTTTATTTAAGTGCCCTGTAATTTTTGCAACTGCATTAAACTATTCACTCGCATACTGCTGGATCTTATAGAAGAAATAACTCACAAAAGTAAAATAAAGAGACTTAACAAAGTAGTTAATTTAACTCTCAGAACTGATTCTATCCGATCCTGCAAAAATACAGCTTTACCAAGCCTGGGATTGATTTCAGTACGTTAGCCCTTCATCTGGTTCCTAAACTTCCATCTCAGCTCCTAGGTACCCAAATATGACTCAGCTGCACCAACGTTTACTTGCTGTGCCCAGATTCCAGAACAGGAGAAACCATTCCCTTTGTTCTCAGAGGGTTTTTCGCGCAGTCAGGAAAACCAACCAACCGACGAGCCGCGCAGTACCTCGACGTGCTCTAATCAGAGTTGTAAAAGCGGAGTGACAATATTTAACAACGGTTTGGCTCATCACTGCCTCGGGGTAGCGGACGCCGTGTCCCTAGGAGAGGGCAGAGCACGTCCCAAGCGCAGTGGACAGCCAGGAGCGTGATGGCCTGTTCGCTCACCAGCGCACTTATGGACGCCTGTTTTGAGCCAGGTACTCTACCAAGAACTGAATGTACAACAGTAAATAAGAAATGAAACCCCGCCACGGGAAACGATGTCGCGGACCAGACACAGTGTCCCCTTGCCTCCCTCCCTGCGCCTTCATCGCTCCCCCCGCCTCCCGTCTAACCTGGCGCTCGGCCAGGCGGGCTCATCACAGCGCCGCCGGCTTCTGGCTAAACCCTGGCTCCACATCACGCCTGGGACCCAAGCAACAGGACGAGCCCTGCTCTGGATCTTTCTGCTTGATTCGGTTTAAGGGTATGTCGGTTCAAGTCCACCCTGACCTATAAAGTAAGTGCACCAGAAATGATCGTTAAGTGGGAAACTCCACAGTGCTAAGAAAACGTGAAGTGCAGTCCCGAGCTGCCTCATGACATTTTGGCCCATGTCAAATGCTGATGGTGGCCCGCAGGTTCACAATGGAGCTGAAAACTTCCTGTCCCCTGGTGACAGTCACACGCAACGCATTACTCGCGTTTGTGGCGATGCTGATGTAAACGAGCCCGCGGCCCGGCCCAGCGTATGGAAGGCCAGCGCATAGCGCTCGGTGATGCAAACTACCGTGTTACTGGCCTGTGTATTTACTATACTGCGCTTTTTATTGTTATTTTAGAACGTGCTCTTTTTACGTGTAAAGTGTGCTGTGAAACAGTGCACCGTGTTTCGCCAGCAGCGGCCTCTTATACATATAAAGAACTTAGCACGAGTTTCAGTTACCTGGCTGTGAGAGATTTAGTCCACTGCACAGGTTAACTGAGGCCTACCTACCGTTTACATCTGAGTCAGCACTGTTGGTAAACTTGGTGCTAGCAGGAGACTAGGGTGACCTGAATGCTACTGGAAAAGCCGGCACGTTGGATTGGGAGGCGTCTCTCCTTAACTGAAGAGCGCGTCAGGATACGCAGGAAGAGGCCAGTGAGCAAAGAAGAGGGCGCCCACCCCCACGATCTGCCAGTCAGCTCTCGTGGTTATGCTGAGGTAGGTGCTGAGTTTACTTCACTTATTTTTTATTAGAATAGACCTTTGTAATCTGCGTTTAGCGTTTGTCCCGCCCATTCTGCAGGACTGTCACCATCTTTGCTATTGCTCTTTTGGCCACATTGATAGTAGTTTGGAGTTTTGAAAACTACCTTGTGGGCTCCAAGGTTTCAAACAGAGTTAGAGTTGGCTCTTAAACTCCTCTCCGCTCTTCTCAAGCTCAGCCCTGGGGGCTTTTTCTACGGCTCTTGAGGTTTTAGCATTCACAGCTGCAAAGAGCCATCTGTGTAAAATGCCCAACGTCCCTACCAGCAAAGCAAAGGAAATGCCCCTTTATGTTTCCTTGAAACCTCCGACCACCATCTCTGAACCGTTCCTGTTCCCTGTTCCACAGTCTGGACTGAGGTTCAGGATATTCTTCAGAGCGTTCACGTCAGTTTTGTAGCCCACACCACCCTAAAATGGTGAAGGAGGGGGCTGTCTAGATGCCAAAGCACTGGGGTCTCAGGGGGCTTGTGGAAGCGTACCCCATGTGGCTTCACGGAAAGAAAGCCACAGCCAAGGACTGAGATGCTGCGTTCAGTCGCCGTCTGTCTGAGCTGGTGGAGTACGGAGTTGGGTCACTCCAAGCATCTCTCTCGCCTAATGCCCCTCCTCCTGGCGTGAACCCCCACTCCCCCTCCTCCCCTGCTTCAGTGAGCTTTTAAAGTTCCAGCGGGTTGGAGGGAGGGGCTGTTTCCACTAGGTGGAGCCCACAGAGGAGTTTCCTCGGGAGCCCCGCCCGGGCCTGCTCCGCTGGGCCCGAGCCACACTCCCTGGGTCGGCGCCTCCTCTGGCCAAGGACAGGTCTCCAAGGCACTGGGCCTTGGAATCAACATGGAAACAAATGTCCTAACCCACCCTCTGCGTGGTATTTAAAAAGCTGACCGGACCACGAGACGGTTTGAAACGACTCACATTCAGCCACAGCACCGAACACCTTCTTTTTCAATGAAATTTGCTGGGGTGACACTGGTTAATAAAATTGTACCGGTACCAAGGGTACAACTCTATGATACATCATCTGTATATCACACTGCGTGCTTATACTTCTGAGGCTCAAACAGCCTAGACTCTGAGACGGTCAACCCACCTCTTCGCGGCTGGTGTTCCATGACCTCAGGTAATTTCCATTCCTTTGGCAGTGAGTTCTTTCCAAATGTCTCCTCCACCACCCAGGAGTTTCATCCCCTTCAAAAACCCTCAGTTTGCGAGAGTTTACCTTTTTTTTCATTGGAAGATCTGTCTTCCTTACTTCCAGTCATAACATTGCAGCCGTGTATAAAAATGACCTTCAAGTTTAGAGACTACGAAGTTTCCACAGACTGTGCCGGAGGTCTCCAACTCATTGGATTTGAACTTCAGTCGGAAATACAGTTTCAGTGTGATCCGTTACACAGATAATTGGGTGTTTATAGGTCTATAACACATATAAAGCAATACAGACACTTCCTATATGTGATGTAATCATGTATTCCCATCTTACTCTATTGTGCTTGGATGTTTAAAAAATGCTTGTTGTACTAACTCAAAAGAATATATGCACCCCTGTGTTCATTGCAGCATTATTTGGAAGCAGCCTGTGTCCACCTAGATGAGTGGATAAAAGCTGTGGTGCATTTACACCGTGGAATATTCCGAGGCTGTAAAAAGAAGGAAACCTTTCCCTTCGTTACAGCATGGAGGGACCCGGAGAGCATTATGCTAAGTGCAATAAGCCAGTCAGAGGAGGACAAGTACCACAGGATCTCACTTATATATGGAATCTAATGAACTAAATAAACTAACAAGATAGAAAGAAACTCCAAGATACAGCAAACAGAATGACTGCTGTCAGAGGGGAGTGGGATTGGGGGCTGGGTGGAAAAGGTGAAGGGATTAAACAAAAAAACACAACAATTCATAGACACAGACAACAGAATGGCGATCACCAGAGGGAAAGGGGGTGGGAGCAGGCGAGCAGGGACGCCGACCGCCCTCGGGGCCGGTTCTCGCTGAGTTTACCCAAACTCAGGGATTCCTGCCGCCCCAGCCCTCGGTCTCGCAGCGCACGACCATCTTCAGTCCCATTCCCAGCGACGCCTTCCGCTCCCACTGAAAACTCACTTCCGTCGCCTCCCTCTCTGAAATAATTCCACCTAAAACATGCTGCTCATTTTTCTCTAGAATGTTCCTTCCCTGTGGAGACTCAGATCTTGAAAAATATAGTGAGGATTCCTGACTTTTAGGGAATGGGGTGAACATGGGGAGAGAAGACGCTTTATTGCTTCTTTATAAGTGTCCACAGCAGCAAAGAAACCTAAGATACTAGAGGGTGTGTGTGTGTGTGTGTGTGTGTGTGTGTGTGTGAAGAGAGAGACAGACAGACAGACAGAGGGAAAGAGAGAGGGCGAGGGAGACGTTCTCATTACACATTCATTTTGAACCCTTACGCCAGCCCTCTTTGGAATGTAACCAAGTAACTCAGTAAGACAGCACAGGAAAAAAGTTGCACAAAGTCCTTGCAAGTGCTTTACTTTCCCGCTGACTCATCAGAACAAATATGAGATGAAATTCTTATTGATTACCTTAATTTCTAAAAGTTTTGCACAGCCTATTGAATAAATACAAGATTAAAAAAACAATAGAGCATATACATTAAATACTAGGAGAATCACACAATTATACTATATTACCCCAGAAAGAAAAGACTGTTCATATTTTTTAAAGACTTGTGGCACTTGGGATTTAATCAACTCTGCACCTGCGAGCCCTCAGAAGCGGACCTGGGCTCGATCGGGACCACGGGAAACAGAAGGGCGGTGGGCCCTGCGCTCTCGCACGTCTAGGAAAAGCGCACTCATCCTACCATCCAAGAGTTAGTAAGAGAATATGGGACGAGACGGGCAGAGGGATTTGAGGCCTCCTGACTAGGAAGAAATACGTCTGGTGACATCACATACCATGGAGAACGTGACACAAAACCCACCGAGGAGTAACGAGCGGCTCCCCTCGTGCAGGGCACAGGTGGGCCTGGCCGTCCCGGGTGGCCCGTTGGCGACTGTGCCCACCACGAGTGTAGCGGGGATCAGGGTGAGATGCAGCGATTGCACAAATTTTTTCCTATTTCACCGATGGGGGGGACAGAGAAAGAGAGAGGGGGAGAGAGACTTTAAAAATTCAACACTCGGCAAACTAGGTATATTGAACCGCTGCTTTGTGCTTGCCGCGGCCATTCCAATGATCTGATTGACTCCGTGTACATGTTCTCACCTGGTTTCTTTCATTTCTTGAGGTTAACTTTGTAGTGGCTTTTCCAAGTTTCTGTTTCAGCTTAAGTGTTTTTAAATAGTCAGCAGTGAAAATATTAAAAAGCTATTTCGTTTTCCTACAGGCGAGCAAATGCTTGTGACCGCGTGTGGACCGCGCAGGCGAGCGCAGGAAGGCGGCGGGAGGGGAGAGGGAGAGGGGGCTTCCTCCAGGGCGGACCCTCCTCCAGACCCCGGGGCGCCCGGCAGCTGAGGGAATTCGGTGCCCGTCGACCTGCCTCCTGAGGAGTGAGAAGATCTGTAGAGAGGAGGAAGGGAGGCGGGTGGGAAACGCAGAGCCACCCAGGGGAAGGGGCAGCGAAGAGGAAACGCATGGACAGGGAACGGTGTCCTGCCGGTTTCATTTCTACTCCTTTAATACTATGAAAGGCAAGGTTTCTGTCTCCAAATTAATAAGATAAGACAGTCACTGGTAGCTTCTTTCCCTTTTTAAATGTTATAAGCAACTAGCATCCTCTTAACTATTAATCAATCAATATTCCAACAGTATGTTTCAACAAATGAGGCTGCACCACTGAGTCCTACTGGCCCAAATAAATAAACAAACCTGATATAAGACCTCACGCCTTATATAAAAATTAAGTAAAAATGGATCATAGTTTTAATTGGAAGATGTACAATTACAGAATTGAAAAGAAAATGAAGAGAAGTATCTTTGAGAATCCTAAGCAAAAACACAGTCATCAAAAGAATGTAATCAATAAGCTAGACTTCATTAAAATTAAAGTGTTTTCTCTGCAGAAGACTCTGTGAAGTGTGTGAGGGGCCAGTTACGACCTGGAAGAAACTATTGGCAAAACACATATAAAGTAGCTTAAAAAAAATAAACAGTAAAACAAGATGAAAGCGATTCAGTCAGAAAATAGCAGAAGACATAAACAGACCTACCTTTCACCAAAGAAAATATACAGATAGCAAAAAGCACATAAAAATATGTTCAAAATCATGAGCCATGAAGGAAATAAAAATTAAGCCACAGTGGAATATCACTGCATACCTTCGAAACAGGTTACAATTTTAAAAATAGTTGTAATACCAAGTGCTGATGTTCACACACACACTCACGCTAAATGGCCTATGTCCCTCTTCTAAGTACCCAGGCTAAAGCCAGGTTAATTCAAGGGAGGTGCTAGTATATATGGAACAAACTACTTCTGAAATACAGAATACATCTCTGAAGTCGTCCTGTAACGGGCAGGAATGCAGCCTGTCCTGGGATGCAGTGGGGATGAAAATCAACAGATCATTAGACCCAACGTTACGGAAGGCCTCATGTACCGAAGAGGAGTTGGAACTGGCTGTAGTTCACGGCTCCTCAGCTGTTCTGCCTGAGTCTCTAAGAGCAGAAAGGAACATAAATATAGGATGTCCCCCCAAGTGTATATACACACTTTGAATCATGATAAAGGCAGTGTTTATTAAGATACATCTCATTTTCAAAACTGAGCTATCTGCTGTTAAGGTGTGGATGCATTTGGGGGGGGGGCACCCCATATGTGTCTCAGGGATCTGGAAGTATAGCTGAAACTACCTGCGACTAGCTAGAATTACCTCGAAGTCTCATTTGTTATCTTTAACATCCAGGGAAATCTGCATGCTAATAATTAATAGAAGGCACGCTATTGCTTATCAAGTCATACCATCACCTCCTCAGCATGCGCGCTACTGTTTCAAAAGCAAGGCAGAGGCCACAGGTGGGTTTTTCTACATTCCTAGGCAGAGGTGAACGTGCACATTTCGAAAGACTGACATGAAAAGCAAGGCCTCAGACTTCAGTTTTGGCAGAGAACGTTCGGATCTGACCCTCGCGCTGACCCACGGCGGCGTGGCAGAAAGGCCATATTCATGCCCGTGCACAAACACACGAGGAAATTGAGACACAGAGAATTTATAGTGCACGAGCAGTTAGTGGCAGAGCCAAGGAGAGAACGTACTTGGGACGCTGGATCCAATGCCAATTCCATAATTCCCCGTCACCCGAGAGCAGAACACAATATATAAAACCAATTTATCTTGGATGCCAGTAAAGAGAACTGAGTCGTGCCCGCGCTGAAAGGCAGACCTGCCCACAGAGGTCATCCCGACGCGCACTGAGGACAGGATTATGGGAGTTTCCTCGCTTTCACAGGTCAGACCTGCGGGGGATACTGGCTGCTGACACAGGTGTGTTTTTCTTGATGCTGAAATGAGACTGGTTGTACTTGGTTGTGCTTCAGAGAATGAAACTGGCCTGCCCAGGTTTACTGGAGGGGAAAGAGAAAATAAAAGAACAGGAAAAAAATGCCCCTTTCCCCAAACCTCTTTCAAAATAGTTGATATGTCAGGGAGACATCTTTATAACCATCTGGGAGTTCCCACTGCTATTTCCTTACTTTTTGGACCTTCAGTGGCCAATGACTCCGAAGACCTCTCCAGAGAACAGCAAGGACTCCCGCATCCTCCCCAGGCGACTCTGGCTGGCATCTGCACGGTGCCGACCTGCTCTGGCTGCACTCACAGATTCCTATCCTCTGCTACCAACCCCTGGCTCCTTCAGAGGGTCCACCTGCCTGGAGCCTTTTAAGAAGGTCTTTATTTTTATTATTTTTTAAAACACACTTACCCCTTTGACTAGAGCCCAAGGCTTTGAAGTTAGCAGTTGATAACTGACCTGTAGCTGATGGGCAACCTGGACGCTGGACTGAATTTTCCATTTGGACTACCTCAAAAGCATTATCGTGCTAGTCTCTGGTTCCAGTGGGGACAGGTTTCCTGGAGCATTCGGAATTGGATTCTCTTGGCCTACTGGGCACAAAAAATCCAGCCAAACGAGACCCGGATTCCTGGACTCCTGATTTACAGAAAGTAGAGAGTGGCATATTTGATATCCGTGACCTTCTTTCACATCCACTGATAGCAGAAGTTGCTTGTTTTCCTCTGATCTTATTAGCAAAATTTCCTTTGAATGAACAGAAAGGGAGCAGAGATGATAGTAAGAGACTGAGATAAGCAGCTAACTTTGAAAGCAGCTCCCCAAAAAAATAAACAGGAGTGTCGGCTGAGCAAGATACAGCTTTCTCAGGAATTGCCTTTCTGTTTTTGTTTTTAATTTTCCTCGATAAGTCTGTTGACCAAAATTAGGAAGCTAAGAATTTAATCACCGGTCTCGTAGAGCATATAAATACCAATGTATTGTTCACGTTTTTGGTGTGTGTGAGTTCACGGATAAAAACCTACTAATTACACTTAATTTTATGTTTAGGGATAACATTCACCTCTTCTGTGAATATAATTCATGGCGGGAAACCAGTGAGAATATGTGTTAGTGGTGCCTTAGAAACACATTCTGGAAAGACATAATTGTCGGGCTAAATTGTGATGAAAAGAACTAGTACTTTCCAAACTTTGCTCAATATTAGAATCAACTGGGGAATCTTTAAAAGTACTGATGTGACTGCCACCTCACGTTCTTTTCTGATTCGTAGGCAGGGACCTGAGCATCAGGTTTAGTTAAAGCGCTCTGGCTGGCTAAACGCTAATCTAGTGGAGTGAAAGCTACACCAGAAGTCTGAAGGCCTCAGTTCAAATCTAGTCTCTTTTGTTCACTGACTGTAGAGTCTTGAGCAACTCAGATGACCTCTCTAACCCTTCATTTTTTCTTACCTATAAAACCAGGACATTTATAAAACATTTTCCATCGCTCTCATAGGGATTTTGTGGAATCTAGATGAGATAGTATATAGGAAGTCCCTTTATAAATTATCAAATTCAATGTGAAATAATGCATAACCATGAACTATATTTATATGTCATATATTATATGTACTTAAATTATATATATAGATATGTTCTGGTTCAAGTCTGAAGGCCATCTGCTCTAGAATAATTACTTGGTCAAGGGCAGGAACTCTTTTTGGTCTTCTCAGGTCTTCAACTGATTAGATGAGACCCACCCTTTGGAGGGCAATCTGCTTCACTTAAAGTCCATCAAGTTAAATGTCAATCTCATCCAGTAATAGCCTCATATAAACACCCAGGGCAATGTTAGACTGAATCTCTGGGTCTCCATAGTCCAGCCAAGTTGCCACACAAAATTAATCATTGCAAAATTATCACCATTGTAAACAAGCCGTAATGGAGAGGGTTATAACCACTGAGTTGTAGTCTTGCCCCTCATCTTCGCGTCAACTTTCCTCTAAACACATGTACAGATGCTTCCTGACTTGTGTGGGGTTACATCCCAATAAACCATCATAACCCGGGACATATTTATTGTAATTGCAAAGACAATAACAATCAGGGACAATTCATTTGAAGAGACCAGACTTCAACTGTATGTGACTTTTCCCCTTATTACACCAGAGTTACACCCAGGAAAAAATACTTCAGCTCGATTCAGTGACACACAGACATGCCATATGAGTAGGTGGAATGACCTGAGAAATACCAAGAGGCCCCACCTGACAAAGAGATCTTCCCTTAGGGACATTCCTGGAATTCCCATCCTTAGAGACAAAACCAAAAGAGGCTTCAAAAATGCACAGAAGCGTTAGCATATCGTGGATTAATTTATAAGTTAACTGGAACTGGGATAAAAATAGCTTTTCAAGATGAAAAGTGATTATTCTTTCATATTTGCTCTTGTAAGAATGATTTCCTTTCCCAGACAAAAACATCAGCCCGGCGCGGTTAGCCCACTTCCTTGCCTGAAATCAGGTAGGTCAGGACGTGCTGGCTGTGGCGCTTTATTACCTCGCTCCTGCTGCCTTCTCCCCACTGTCTCCAGGCGGCCTCAGCTGCCTCCCTACAGGACCTACAATAAGCTTGAAAGGGTTCCCTTCATTTTCTTTGTTTAGGGCTCTTTGTTTTTATCAGTTAGAGAAAACATAAAGTTCAGATTTTAACGTAAAGAATGGATACAAATTGCAAATAGGGAGCCTTCAAATGAATTGGTATACAGTAATATTCGCAATTAAAACTCTAACAGGAAGAAGGGTGTTTTTAAAAAAATATATCTTTATTGATTTCAGAGAGAGGAAGGGAGAGGGAGAAACATCAACGATGAGAGAGAATCACTGATCGGCTGCCTCCCGTGGCCCCCTGACTGGGGATGGAGCCTGCAACCCGGGCCTGTGCCCTGACCGGGAATCGAACCGCGATCTCCTGGATCCTAGGTGGATGCTCAACCGCCGAGCCACGCCTGGCTGGGCAAGAAGGGATTTTTTTAAAAAGAATACTTAAATGATGTTATAGGAACATCTGAAACTGCTCTAAAATAAAAATGTTCTATTATTACATTTGAAAATGAAATATTATTTGAAGGTTTCTCTTATATGTGAGCATGCTGTGGTTGACAACCTCTGTCACCTTAGCCCATCCACCATCCTTGCTTCCCAGGGTGGAAAGAAAGGAACCTTTACAATATTCTGAATGCGAGTGAACTGTCCGCAGTGGAACTAGTCACCTCCCAAGTACAGAGTCACACGGCTGGGAGGTGGTGTATCTAAAGTCTGTGTTTTAATCTATTCTATCACACCTCTCCACGCATCTGGTAAAAGAAAACAATATGTATATATAATATTTAAAAAGGAAAAGAGCCCTGGCCAGTTCTGCTCGGTGGTTAGCGGGTCGGCCTGCCGACTGAGGGGCCCCAGGTTCGGTTCCGGCCAAGGGCACGCACCTCGGTTGCAGGCTCGATCCCCGGCCCCAGCCAATCGATGTCTCTCTCTCACATTGATGCTTCCCTCCCTCCCTCCCGCCCTCCTTCCCCCCTTCCCATCCATTCTCTCTGAAAAGCAATGGAAAAAATATCCTCTGGTGAGCGTTAAAAAAATAATAATATAAATTTTAAAATGGGAAGAGAAACAGAAGAAAGAAACTATCAAAGACGTGCTCAAAGAGAGCAGCGCCTTCTCTGGTGGATATACAGGCACACGGCTTACATGTCATTTAGCAACAGCACCCATTATGCTAACTGGGCCGCATCTGAGCGTAAATCTTACGAATCCCAATACCCTTTACTTACCTTTTTCAAGATTAAGGGGTAAATTAAGTATGTAGTTCTCATGTTGAAAGAAACAACTTCTGTTTATCACATCTGAACTGCTTTGGTAACTGTATAAAACTTTTCACTGTTTGTGTATATTTTGTGGTGTCTGCATTACTAGAGACGAGGCATAGGAAGTATTTCTCTAAAATCTCGTAATTTCTTTACTTTTGCGCTTTAAAATAGCAGGTATTTTGTAAAGGCACAAGAGAATAATTTGTCAGTATTATTTTGCTGACTTGACTATATAAAGGGCTATTTAGCTTTTAGCTAATATTTGGAATACATATGGCTAGATATTTAAGGATCCCCCCCCCCCCCCGAACTATATAGAATACAGGGAACCTTGTATTTTATGTTTCCTAAATTTCTGCATTTATTTAAATAAAAATGCCACCAAGCCAAGCAAAACACCAGCTTCGTAAAGTTGAGTTCCAGCAAAAGACCAGGGACCAGCTCCACACATACAAATGAAGGGGCCTGGTGAGCGCGAAGCCTTGTTTTTCCCTGCACGTAGCCACTCATTACGAGCAGCGGCTGTAAGACAAAACCTAAAACTATGCCATGCAGAAACGTAATTAAGATTTCCACTCTCTTCATCTAGGGATGAAAATGTTTGAAAACCCTCACTTGGTTTCCAGCAAGGATGAAATCTCCAATCTCCACATTGACCTACTTACAAATATTCCTGCACATATCCAATTCCCCTCACTCACGTTTTGGTACCAAGTTAAAATACAAACTAGACCCTCATCTCTCATTGTAGATTATAATCCACTTGAAGGCAAAGACCTCTCGCACTGGCTGGGACTCGCCATCTGCACTTACGTAGTAACCAGAAATCGCAATGAAATCCCCTCTGTGAACTGTGGTGGTCATTCTCTAAACGGCCCCAGCTGAATGTAAAACACCTTCATCAAATGACCAAGTGACCAGGGACCAGCTGCTCCCTCTTCCCATCCCAAAAAACCAAAACAAAACACAACAAAACACAATTTGACCCAAAGCTACTCAGTAAGGTTTCACAAGGGGGGGGGATCGCAACCCCAAAGATGATATTGTCGCCCCCAGGGAGAGGGAGAGGCCACTTCTCCAAGGCACCAAGGGTTCTAATCTTTCTCTAGATTCACTGCCCCGTCCAGGGAGAATGACTTGTAAAGGCGCGAGTGAGGAGAGAAGCGTGACCGAGACCGTTCGTAGTGGGGAAGGGGTGGGGTTGACCACAGTTGCTGGCGCCTCCAGGAAAAATATTCGGGAACTGCTACTGCAGGAATTTAGCACTGGTTTCCGACTACCCAGCTGCTGCCGGAATTGGGACCAGGGTTGGGGGGAGTGAAGGGAGGGGAGAGGACACCAGGTGGTAACTCAACCATCAGCAACAATACTCGGAACTGGGACGCTGCTGTGTAACGGTCAGGCTAATCCTGTTCCTTAGAGGAGGTCTCGAGAAGGTCTGTACCATTCCCAGAAATACTTTCATAAGTAACTCTATTCTTTGTTCTCCGAGTCTTCAGCGATTGTCTAAAAGCAGTCCCCACGGTAGGCCTGCCTTAAGCCCTGGGCGCAGCACGACCCGCGGGCCCGTTCCCAGCGTTATCAACAGGTGAGAAAGGGCCGAGTCTCCCGCAGAGACACCCGCCTAGTGGGGCTCGTCTCCCTGGTAAACCTCACCTCTGGGCCTTCACTAGTCTTCTCATCCGAAAAACCGAGTACTCGGTTTCTTTCACTCAATCGTGGAAAGATACGATCCAGTAAAAGTTTCCGTGAAGCCTATGAAATGCGTGTGGTTCTAACTGTACGTCTAAGTACGGCGCTCAACAGGCCAGAATTTTCCCAAGTCGGGTAAGGTCTCTCCTTTCAGGAAAGACTCCTCAAACTATCGGAACATTAAGGAAATTTAAATTAGCGAATATAACACAGTTAGAGCCGTTCACATTTACTTTAGAAGAGGATTCCGGGTAAAGCTACCACACACGCGTGGGATTGTGCACTCACCTGTCTATGGGGTGCAGGTGTCCCCCCAAAATGCAGAGATGCCTTTTTTTCTGAGAGCTCAATTGATGTTTCTTTCTTTTCAGATTTAACCCGTTGGAATTATTCAAAATGTGTATACATTGTTGGGGGGGGCACCTCTATTTTCACTTTGCATCTCTCCCCAAATGACATGCATCCATGAGCAATGGAATCCTTTATTTTATAGATCCTAGTGTTAATTCCTAATTAAAGAGAAACCTGAATACTGATGACACATGACATGAAATAAAGCATGACACAAACTAGGCCCCGGCTCCAGCGGCTCTGTAGTCTGCCCTTAAGGAGATGGAGAGAAGGGGCTGCCACCGGAGTCAGTGACGGGACACCGACATGATTCCTATTTCAGGGACCCGCAGGGCCGCGGGTCTAGATTGCAGCTCTTGCCACTGGCCAGCTCTGCCTGCGTTTCCACGATAGGCCCTGTCTTCACTTTTTAAAATACGAACAGGCTTCTGGTGGGTGGGATCAAATGACTGCCCCTCTCCCTTCACCTGTGAAATTTCAGAGCCTATTTGAAAAGGGCCATTGTTTCCCAGGAATGCCAGGCCCAGTCCAGGAAAGAAAGTCTTCGTTTCAGCAGGAATTTGGAGCCTGCCTGAGAAGGCCGGCCAGTGACTTGGTGAAAACTGGCAATTCATTCAGCTCCTGAGCAGTTACTCTCTCGGCCCCACACTCTTGACTCTCAACTCCTGGGCTTTATGACTAATAGGTTGTTTTTTCTCCCCTTAAATCCCAGGGATGTGCGTCTGTGTGTGTCTGTGTGTGTGTGAAGGTAGAAGGTGGTGTGTGAAGTGCAGCCGAAGGAAGAAGGAAACCTCTTTCCTCTCCTCTCCTCCCCTCCTCTCTCTCCCCTCCTCCTGAGACCAGGGCGCTGTGGCCCAGAGCAGGAGACATAGGTCCCTCTGTTCCCACAGGGGCCCCACATTTACGGTGCTCGAGCCCATTCGTGTGAATAAGCTCCGTGTTTAACAAGCATTTTGCAATGGGTCCCCAGTAAAATGTATTTGTGCAAGAGCAGGGAGCAAAGACACAGCACTTGCATTCAGAGACCTGCACAGAAGGCCCCTGTCTGGGGCACATGAAAAATAATTCCTAGAGTCAGATTTGGACTAGACGCCAAAGGAATACACTGCTCTAAAAAGAAAAAAAAGAAAAAATCCAAAACCTTGATACAGGGAGAGGTCCAGAGGCAAATTTCCTTGTGGGAGCCCGCGGGCCGGCTATGGGCTTGACTGTCTACAGTTCCTACTGACCTACTGCTCAGAACCGCCTGACATTTTCTACAAAACGACCTGGAAAGTTTCCAAAGTATGTTCGTTCTACTGGTAAGGTATTCAAGTACACAGAATCCTTACGAAGAAAGGCTACCTCCACCCGCAAATGTCTCGAAACGACAGCCGGCGTCCAAATGGACTCAAATGTAAACGCTAAAGGCGGCTAACAGTGAGTAACAGAATAGGATCAGGGCACTGGAAGGCGAGCGTTCACCCTTAGGGGCGCTCAGCACCGCGGGAGGTGGAGGCGCCGGCAAAATCACGCAGGACGGTGGACACAGGTCAGGGCCAGGCGAGCGTCTGAATGTGAGCTGGGAAATCTTTTTCCTATGATTCTTGACACATCCCTGATGCAATCTCTCATTTAACAGTAAAGCACCACGAATTTGTGGCGAGCGACCACGTGATTATTTTCCGAGAAGGTTCTAAAATGAGAAAACAGTGGAAACAGGCCGATGGAGGCAAGAGATGGTAGCCGTGCCCTTCCCTCCTCTTCGTCAGATGCTTCCTGCGATCTCGCTGAAAACCCCAAGTTGTAACATTATTAGTCACTGGACGTCAGGGAAGATGAGGCACAAAAGCGAGCTTGTCCTTTGGAGACCTGGTTTTGAATCGGTTACAGACGACAGAAAAATACTCTTTTGTGGCTGCTAAAGTTCAGGAATGAGCTCTGGCAGTCCTCCCCAACTCCCGGAGTCCGCAGCACCGACTTCTAATTGGCAGGCTTCGCTCCAACTCCCACTAGGGCCGGGCGGTGAATGGACTTAGTGAAGGTGTCCTGAGTCATCTGCGGCGTGGCCAGGCCGGGCACGGAGGCCCTTCCTCACGACGCCCCAGCCTGTCACCCAAGGACGAGACAGGCCCGTGTGCTTGCCTGACAACGACACACTCGACAGTTTTATTAAACTGTAGACCCAGAGAAAGGTGTTTTCTTTCCATCTTTACTGTTGAGAGTATTACAGATGTCACCCCTTGTTTTCCCCCTTGCCCCCTACCACCCAGTTCCTGCCCCACCCCAGGCCTTCACCACCCCATTGTCTGTGCCCGTGGGCAACACATATCTGCAGAGAAGTTCTCTGGTCCATCTCTTCCTGCCCCCCCGCCCCCGCCCCCGAGATCCCTCAGTCTGTTCCATGCACCCATGTCTCTGGGTCTATTTAGATTTTAGATTTAAGCATATGAATCTGTCATTCTAAAAGGCTTTTCATTTGTCTGTCAATACTGACCCCTACAGGTCAACCATAACAACAGCATGGGTAGCTGCTCTCCAGGCAAAGGTTCATTCCGTCAAGAACGGGTATGGCCGTTACGTTAAGTTTAAAATACATTAGACCCCAACGCCAATTTATATTTTAAATCTTTAAAATCCCACAAAAATCAACTGGTCTCATAAATACCTGTGTACTCTGATTAAAAGGCAAAGTGATACCTGAATAAATCGATCTCACCTCAGAGCACTGACAGTATTTCCCTCGCTCACCAGGGGCTTCTTTTTAAGTCAATAGTGCAAATGAGTAGTTGTGAAACTTTCTTATTTTTTAGGAATAGATTATGTACTTTTATTCGCATGTTATTAATTCATTGGTTTTTAAAAGACAATATACTCTGGTAATTCCATAAAATACTTTAATCTTTGCAGTATTAAATGTGATAATTCCATACAAATAAACTGGGAAATGTTTCGATATTGCTTAAGCTACATTTACCATTTTCAATTTTCAAGGGAAAACTCCAACTCACATCAGTCAAAAACGAATCAATTCAATAACTAGACTTCCTAGTTTGAGTTATTTTCTTCTAGTTACACTAGATGTTCCAATAAACACCTGAAAACTAGAAACTATTGCAACTCTCTGAATCCAATCTCTTATCCTTCAATCTATGTCCATTACCTTTTACCTCGTTGGTGCCCAAAGTTAACAGCCATCTCTTTACTTACCCTAAGGCCCAATACTTCAAACACTCTCTAGTTAATAACCTCTACTCCTTGACTCTATTCCATTTCATGCAACAAGGCTAACATAACCCTAACCCGACTGACAGAAGGTCTGCCCTCTATAGGCCTACTCTTAAGGAGAGGGACTTTGCAATTTAAGAATATGTCCAAGATCTATAAATCATCCTCAATAAACCAGATAGCACTTCTTGCAAATAATAAGATATGGTTTGTTGGCAAATAACTATTACTTTGAATAATAAGGTTCTAAAATGTGGGATAAAAAAAGAGTTATACAAGAAGTTGATTTAGTCCTAGCCAGAGCAACTGGGCATGAGAAGGATTCAATGACGACTCTGGTTCTGACATGTGGAAGGAAGATTCTTCAAGTTGCTAAGGGCAACCCCCAGCTGAGAGACAACGTGGGAACAAGGACCTCAGTCCTACACCCATAAGGAACTAGCCTCTGCCAATAACCTGAATGAGCTTTTAAGTGTATTTTTCCTAGAGCCTCCCTGTAAGAGCCAACACTTTGATTTTGGCCTCGTGAAATCTGGAGCAGAGAAACTAGCTGAGCCCATCTGGATTTTTGACCTATGAAATTGTGAGATGATAAATTTGTGTTGTTTGAAGCCATTCAGTCTGTCCTGTTTCTTACGGCAGCCTTAGACTGTCTTCCCTTGTGAGTGTTGAGGTGACTCACAGCCACACAAGGACCCAGCTGAGCCTAGCTCAACTGCTGATCCACAGTCGGTTTGATGACTCAAGCCACCCAACCTCTGGGTGGTTTGCTAGGCAGTAATAAGTAATGGGTACAGAAATAAGTGCTGAGAACTGGAGTGGGCTGTGTTAAAAATCTAAAGCAAATGGCACTGTCTCTGAGACTGGAAGAAGGGTGAGGTCTTGAAAAGAGAGGAAATGGTTAGTGAAGGCTGAGAAAGGAGCTGTGTATGATCGAGGCCCACAGGACTAAGGGGAGGTGTTTTCAAGGCAGGAGAAGTCAAGTGTGATGGACAAGGAGATAGAGAAGATGACGTGAACCGAGGGAGAAATAAATGGTGATTAATTTGTGAAGCAACAGCTTGAAGCAATGGGAGTGTATGGGCTCTAGCACCTAGGGGATGCACCTACCTTCAGCACCTTCCCTTTGAGACAGGAGGTAAGGCAGGAATCAACACGGAGGAACCAGCACCTAGGGGATGCACCTACCTTCAGCACCTTCCCTTTGAGACAGGAGGTAAGGCAGGAATCAACACGGAGGAACCAAACCCTAGGAAAGGATTGTCTTGGTCTGTCCCACCTTGAGTGGGCTTCATCTGAAGCTTGAAGAATGTCCATTTTTGACCCATAAGTTTGAAAGCAGCCATTGCTATCATCACCATCATCACCATCACCATCACCAGCATTATCATTTCATGTCTCCCTTGGTGTATTATAAAAGCATCCCTTCCCCCACAAAGAAACATAAACTTAGAGAGGTATTTTATTGACTAAACAACCACAGAAGACATTTCCTTACTTGAGCAGTGCCTTATTTAAACACCGTGCCCCCAAATTATTGCTAGGACCCAGGCACCCTCTTACAATTAAGCCTCAGTAATGTGCATTCCCACTTCACGTAAACACTGGTTAACACAGGGGATGTGCTTGTTCCCTTAGTACTTTGGATTAACATTTTTGAATACTTTTAACTTTTTGGGTTCTGTAAAAGGAACTTTTCTAAGGTATTTTTGGCAGGTGCTTTGGCTGGCTTCACTGGATCCATTCATTAGCACAAGGGAGCTTTTTCCACTGGTCGCAGACTAAGCCTAAGGTGGAACTCACTGGGTAAACATTCCTGTTTACTTGTCATGGTAAATCATTTGATTTATGGTTGAACTAGTTCCCTGTACACAATAGTTTTGTTTGATAAATTAATTAATAAATAACACATAGGGACCAAGATAGACGGTTGGTTCAGGACAATAGAACACTATGAGGTTTTAAATAAAATGAATTATAATTTGTATCGCTATATATTGCAATTAGCATCATCATCACCATCATCATTTCACTTTCATGTGGAATAGAAGTTTCTCCTAGAAAATGAATATGAAAATGTATCACATTTAATAACTATTTTAGTTACACCCTTGTATTGGTCAGGGTTCTCTAGAAAAACAGAACCAATAGGTTGTGTATCATATAAAGAGATTTAAGAAATTTGCTTACCTGATTATGGAGGCTGGCAAATCAAAAACCTGCAGGGTGGGCTGGCTGGCTGGAGACCCAGGAGAGAGCAAGGAAGGCCTTCAGCTGCACCGAAGGGTTGCCAGTTCAATTCCAGGTCAGGGCACCTGCCAAAGTTTCGGGGTCAGTCCCCAGTAGGGGGCATATAGAGGGCAGTCAATCGATGTTTCTCTCTCACATCAATGTTTCTCTCTCCCCCTCTCTCTTTCTTAAAAAAAAAAATCATATTTATTTTTAAAAAAGCAGTCAGGTATATAGGTAGTCCTGGAACACACATTGAAAAACATGGGTTTGGGGTTTAGGAGCTCAAGAGAAAAGAAATGGAGAGAGCAGATAATAGTGGACAAAAAAATACAGCTTGATTCTTGGCTATTTATTTTCCTGATACATACTTTGAACATAAAATAGAAACTGTGCTAAGTGAATATATTAAAGGACACTTGAAATGGGTAAATTAAGATGCAGGTTATTTTTTATTTCATTAGCATTGGCAATGACTTGTGGATATTTAGGAGAACTATTTAATTGGAAATGTCCGGAATAAGATGTTGCTCAGACTCTCCTTGATGTTTACTTAGCAGAAGTAAAGACATTCAATAATTTGCTTACTTGCTCTTCTATTATTAAAATGTTCTTGGGTCTCATGACTGACACTTCCAATTCTAATTCTTTCCGAATGCACCTAATCTGCTGTAAAGAATGAGTGGAGTCAGCTTCCTCTCTGTCCCCATTCTATGAAAGTGGCTGCCAGCAACGTTCTTAAATTGAAACACTTGCTGTGAAAATCTGATGTGATTACTTAATGAGATATGCAAATCCGAACTTGACTGGATGTATCAGATTTAACTTCAAGGTTTAGCTTTCAACAAAATTTAAAAGTTAACAACAACAGTCACAACCCAACATTATTTAATTATGACAAAATTGATCATTCATTATAATAATAGCAGCTAACATTCATTGAGCTCTTACAGGCACTTTACATGTATTATTTCATTAAATCCTCACAGAAATTCTTGAGCTTGATATAATTATTTTACAGGTGAGGTTAAGAGAAGTGAAGTAATTTCTTAACACCATGGAACTAATAATAAGAGTTTTTTCTCACCCATTTATGCATATCTGTAGCTTAGTGTGTATATATGTGTATACACACACACACACACACCCCTCCCTTTCATTTGCTAATCAGTATAGAGTTTCAACAATAAATGTATTACTTTGGAAAAACAGTAATGTATTATTAATTTCAACTAGGCTATAGTTTTGTTTTTTTAAAATGTGAGTTCTTATGGTGCCTAAATCTGAGATATTTGTGGGACAGTAATACATTTGAACATTTTGCTTGGAGGATGCCTTTGAACTATAATAGCTCAACTCATGAATCTTCTCTCAAGTTGAATATAAGACAATTTTATGAATCAGGTTTGAAAGAGAAGTTGGGAATGGGGCAGAAAAATTAGAGAGCAGGTGGAAGACAACGCAAGACTCCGAATTCATACTATGTCTTCCCATGAGCCGATGAACCACTGAAGGTTTCTTCCCACTTGGCTCATTTAACCCGAGAAAGGCTATCAGGATGTCTGAACCTCGACCAACATTGCTAACGGTAGCAAGGTCTGGGTTAACTTGAAAGAAGTTAGTATTAACAAATAATTTACACGCCGTACATTTTAAGGCATTCTAATCAAGTACAGAATTAAGTAATAGTCGCCTTTCTTACTAAGCAAAGAACAGGAAGGAAAAACTTTTCTTCAGGCATGAAAAAAAAAAATTAACCGAGTTTCTTTTAGCCAATAATATATCATGTCAAGGCACAAAGGGAAAAAGAATATAAATAAATATATTATTTATACGTTTTTCCAAGTGTACCTTTTTAGTAGTTAACTTTTTCAAAAAGTAAAAAAATAATTATACTTTCTAAATATTATTATAATGAAAACTATTACTACTGTCTTAAAGTACTATTATTCATTTTTGCATGTCCACATTTTGAATATATTTTGGTAAATTTAATTTACCAAAGCATATACATACAGCTAATCAATTTTAATTAATTGACATTACATTTAATTGATATTAACATTAATTTTCAAAATCCAAAAAATTTGATTGTTTAGAGGTTACTAATTTGTGGACTCTTCGACGCTTCCATTTCTTTCTGTTATATCAGGTGCCTGCTGGTAATTTTACTAAAAAAAGTGAAGTTAGGCACAATAGCATTGAACCTAGTATTTTCTTTCCCCAAAATGGCACACTGGGAGATGAACGAGAATGAAAATGACACGGGTTTCACATTCATCCGAGTTGACCAATAATCAGAAAGACCCAGCTCTTGCTCAAGAATAAAGAGTGCTAGATAGAGAGTAATTCACGTTCCAACCAAAATCGTTATAAATTTTGGAACCTGCAGGTAAAGGGTTTGAGGCTGAAAGAATTAAAAAAAAAACTCTTGTTAATAATAAATACTATACGAGGCCTTTCTAAACAGTTTTTCAGTAGAAAATTATGAATAATGTAACAAGGTGTTAGTGGAATGAGAGAAATGCTAGAACGTGTCATATATAGAAGGAGAGCGCTGACCTCTGTATAGTTCCCTGTGTGCTCTGGGCTCTGCCGGAGACCTGCATTCACTGGGCAGCTGCAGCCTCTTACCAGGTCCCGTACCAGGTACTCCGGAGAGACAGGAAAGAAGCCGTTGCTGCCCCCTGGGCCTCTGACCTGGTCTAGGAGCCAGCAAACATTTTTTCTGGAGGCCCTGACTTGTGGTTTGTGCCCACAAGGACCATGTGGAGCCTCAGGCTCTGGAATTTTGAAACCAAACATTGACAAGCGGCTTGAGTTTGGTTTAAGTTTGGATGCTGAAGGGATCTTAAGAGCTCAGCAAATACGGATGTGTGTAGCTTTCTTTAGCTTTTTCCATTTGCAAAAATGTTCTGATGGGAGAAAGGAAAACATTGCATCAGTTGGTGCTTAAGTAAATAGAAGTAAATGAGAAATTTCTAGAAATGGAAGAGCTGACACTGAAACATGTCCAGGTTTGTGCCTCTTGCTGGCTTTGGTCTTGATGTTTTCAGATCTCTTTTGAACAAATTATCAAGGCTAGGAATGCACAGAGGCGGCCCTCGCCAGCCTCAGGCCTGCCCCTGCTGTGGGCCTGTGGGACACTTGGGGAGCAATCTCAGGAAGGGACACACTGCTCTTTTAGCCACAGGTACACAGGTAACGAATTCACATGTGATTCAGAATCACAGCGGGCCTCATGCTGAAGTAATAGCATAGACATTCAGTAGCTGATTAAAAATTTAAAAAAATAGTAAGTAAATCAAATAAGAGATGAGCTAGTCAGAAGGGTAGAGCACATGATGGGAATGAAGAATAAAAGCAGGCCCTTCTTATGATTAAACGTTCACCCTCCTATCATTCTACCCGTCTAAAAAACACACAGCACACGACACCCCCTCCTCAGCTCCCGAGGGCCCACTGCCAGCAGCAGCCCCTTGCCTGGGACAAGCTTGCCATCTAGTGGCCGTGACCGATAGAGCACGGGGCTGCCTTCGGCGCGGACACACCCCTGCACACACGTGCGCACACGCAGACACACGTGCACACGCACACACATGCATACACGCACGCACACAGGCACACACGCGCACACACACACATACACACATGCACACACGCTTGCTCAGCGGCCGGCCAGGAGAAACACGGGGGTGTCCCGAGACCCCGCGGCACCGCTGCGCGCCCGTGTATTTGGGCGCCTGTCGTGAAAGGAAATCAAGAGCCGAGGGACCAAGAGGAGCTTGGGGCAGAAAGAGGGGCGCGGAAACTCGGGTTTCCTCGGACGGGGGAGCAGCTTAGCGGCAGTTACATTTTGATTGGAATGAAAGCGAATCCTGATACATAACGGCTTGTGTTTTTTACTTGTTCTTCATGCTCAAGCGAGGCTATGTTTTCAGTTGATGCTTAGAGAGGGGGAGGGGGGAGGGGCGCCCGCCGGCTGCTCCCACCTACCCCGGCTCTGGCCTGCGTGACCACGCGCGGGAGGCCGGGCCTGTCCCCGCTCGCCCGGTGCTCGGCCGGGGCGGGCCCGCGCGACTGCTCGGCGCCCGGAGACGCGGCCCGACGGCGCCCCCGACCCCGCCGGCGGGCCCGAGCGCAGCGGGAGGGGCGCCGCCGGCTCCCCGGCCCCCGGGACCCCGCGGCGCCGTCCGGCGCAGGCCCAGCCCCGGCTCTGCCCGTCACGGGCAGCGTTTCCGAAGCCTCCGCGCAGCGACGCGCGCCCCCCCGCCGGGAAAAGGGGGCGCACCGCCCCCGGGGGCCGCGGGCGGCTGAGCCACGCGTACGGCTTATCAGGACTTTCCCGCGAGGCCGCCAGCTCTGTGACACGAACCCTGGTCGGAGCGCCGGGTCCCGGGGACGAAACGCGCGCCTGGGCCCCGCCTCCGCCCCCTCGGGCTGCGCCCCGACCCGGGCGGCGGGCGCGCCGCGGACACGCGCCGGGAAGGCGCCCCGCCGGCACTGCGCAGGCGCACGCCCCGGCCGCTCCCCGCTCGCACATGCGCAGCGCAGACTCCTGCCGCCCGTCCTCAGCTCCACGCGCAAAACTTTTTTTACTCTAATACCTTCAGCAGCGGCCTGGAGTTTTAACCGCGCTACTTCCCACTCGCTGCAGAACCTCGCCCCTCAGTCCCGGGAACCCGCCTCCACGGAGGTGTCGCTCCAGCGGGGCGCAGGTCTCGCGCGAAGGCGACCACCTCTCGCGGTGTTTCCGTGTTACCAGAATCCTCAGCGCGAGGCGGAAACGTCACCCTCCTCCGGGCCGGGCTGCGCCGCGGCTCCTGCGCCCCGCGTCCCTGCGGCCCGGCTCCGAGGCGATGGCGGCCCCCGAGCCCCCGCCGCCGATGCCCAGGGGGTGCCCGAGCTCTCCGTCGCTCTCCGCGCCGCGGGGCGACCGCACCCTCCTAGTGCGGCACCTGCCCGCCGAGCTGACGGCGGAGGAGAAGGAGGACTTGCTCAAGTATTTCGGGGCGCAGTCCGTGCGCGTCCTGTCCGACACGGGGCGCCTGGTAAGGGGCGCCCGTCGCTGCCCACCCTGGAGGAGGCGGGTCGGCGGGGGGGCGCGCCCTCTCCCACCGGGCCCGCGGCGGGCGACCCGGAGGCGGGGGCGGGACGCGGCCTCCGCACGACCCCCGGGACCTCAGCGCTCGGAGGTGGGGGCGCTTCCCCCCGACTCCCCACTCGGACATTTGGGAACAAAGGACTTGAAACGATCTTGGTTCCCTGGCGAGCGAGGGGCAGACAGACAGCGGGGGAGCACGGCCGTCCCTTGGGGCGCGCGGCCTCCGGGCCCCGCTCGTTTGCCCCGCGGCGCGCCGGGCGGGCGGCTCCGCGCTGGGCCGGGGGCGCGCGGCCGCGTTCCCGCGAGACCGGCCGCGGGTGGGGCTCTCCCCGGTGACGGGCGGGCGGCGGGGCTGAGCGCGGCCGCACGGGGACCCGCTCGGGCCGGCGCCGGACGGCTCCGCGCTCCTGGGCAGAATGACGAAGGGGGTGCGGAGGTCGCGGCGGCCTCGCGGGGGCCCGCTGTACCCCGCACTCGCGGGTACTCCGCGGCCCAGCTCCCGCTCCGGCCGTTCCGCGTCAGGCTGGACAGCAGTGCCCGTGCGGAGCTTGCTCAGGCGGCCGCCAGTGCTGTGGGCCACGCTGACCGCTGTCACAGCGTCGTCTTCTGACCGACGTTCCTTCTCTGACGGTTTCAAAAATATTTACAATTTATACTTTTAAAAGAGACTTCTGAAGTTGAACCCTTATTACAAAGATAAAGCCCAGGGGAATTATTTTTGGTTGAACATTTTAAACTCTGCATTTGGCCATATGAAGTTTAAGATCTTTAGACGTGTTATAAAATGGCAGGTATTTTACACTTTAGGATGGTTGAAGGATGGTCCTTTGGGTATTGCAGCCGTTTTTCATTTTATGGTCTGTTAAACTATTTGACAGTGTGTCAGATGTGCTGTGCGCGCGCGTGCATGCGTCTGTGTGCGTGCGTGCATGTGTGCGCTCATGTGTGCATGCGTCTGTGTGCGTGCGCTCATGTGTACATACGTACGAGCGTGCATGCGCTCATGTGTGTGTGCGCGTGCGGGCGCGCGGGCACATAGTTTTTGTCTCCAGTCTGATCCGAAATGACTGGAAACCACCACGATGAAATCAGTAGTAATAAAGTGATCCTAGTGGTCCATCCTTCACCAAGATTTTATCGGTGTATCAAGTCACTATTACGGGTAAAGTACCAGACCGGTCGCCTTGTGAAAAACTGAAATTCGAAATAATTTGTACCTTAATTATTTTTCAGAAACATACAGCTTTTGCTACTTTCCCTAATGAAAAAGCAGCTATAAAGGTACGCCTTTTTTATTTACTATTGAAGTTAACAATTTTCTTTTATCCAATCTTGGTTCAAAGATAACACATAATGTTAAACTATAGTTTTAAAGAGCAGAATGGTTTGTATTTGAAGATTGGTCCCCACAGGCTACATTTGCTTTGTCAGTTGCCAACTCACCAAAGTTTAGGTATTTGGACATAAGAATAGTAGATTAACTGTGTGCCAGATGCTGCTTTAGATCTCCGGGTACCTGAGTGAACAATACAAAGATTTATGCCCTCACTGGGGCTCCAATTCTCTAAAAGGGAGACTGATAGGAAGCAGTCCTTAATAAGTAATAAAAGCTTGGCAGCCAGAGATTAGAAGTGGGTAAGAAACAGCCAAGGAAGTGATAATAGCATTAACAAAGAATGTGTGTAAATGTATATGTTCTCTAACAAGTAATTTTTGGTGCAATTGTCAAATTCTTTACTCTTTTCTTCCAACTGAAGGCATTGACAAGACTGCACCAGCTGAAACTTCTAGGTCATACTTTAGTAGTTGAATTTGCAAAAGATCAAGATCAAGTTCATTCCCCGTGTCCCTCCTTAGGCACTGACAAAAAGAAAAGGTATGTAGATGGTTAGGTCTTCCTAACACTTGACAGTGCTTTTTAATCAGTCGTATTGCTATTGGATTGTTTTGAGACTAGCAGGTAAATAATTTGAAACAGTAAATGATACAGCTCTCTAATTGAATCTAGTGCATTAAAAATGTATTTATTTTTGTTCCTAATTGTGCATTAGGAATTGATTTAATATTAGGAATTTGGGGTTAAAGGCATTCAACTTTATGCTAGCTACCTTCCCTTCACTTAAAGTCTTTGCTGAATTACAGATAGCAGGTGTCATGGATAGGTATGCCTTCCAAATCAAAGACTGGTATATTTGGTTCTTAGCGGTAACTCTTTGTAGTTCTATAACCTTTACAAATTTGCTTTACACCAGTCGTTCTCAAAGCCTAGTCCCTGGACTGGCTGCATCCTCTGGGATCTTGACTGGAATACATATTTTTGGGCCTTAACCCTGTCCTACTGAGTAAGAAATTAGGGAGGAGGGACAATGCACACTGAAGAAATTGGAGCCTCACTATTGTACACCAGAGAGATTTATCCCACCGTCTTCCTAGGGGTGCAGTGAAGAGAAGTGGAAGGTGACATGCCATGTCCGATATCTGGAGATTTTATTTATTGTGGAACTGTTTTCATAAGGCTATGTGTGAAAGGATAGTGTTTTTCCTGTGTGCAGTGCTTCACTCTGTTTCTAAAGATGAGATCAACTTGCTTCTGTGTGTCCTAGGTCTGATGAGCCTGTGGAAGACGAGAGAGAGAAGAAAGAGCTTGGTTGTGTAACTATAGAAAACGGAATTGCACCAAACCATGGGTTAGCGCTGTTTGTATTTTGTTGTTTAGTTTTGTTGCTCTGTGTGTGTGTATTGTAAGTAAGAGCATTTACTTAAAAGGGATTTCTTTCATCTATATTTTTAATCTGTTGATTAAGCATTTTGAGCTGTGGGGGTCTGTCACTGAACTTGGTTCCATTAGAATGTTCAGAGCTATAAGATAAGGTCTGCTAAGGAAAATCTATTTCCCTTTAATGCAGTCAGAAGGCAAGTTCCTTCCTAAATGTACTTAATTTGGATCTATTAGGCACAGAGTAAATCTGGAGTACTGAATTATTGGAACAATTTTGTATGTTATCAGATTTCCTAAAAGTTATTGGTACAAAACTCAGTCAAACATGATAAAGTGTTTTAAATATTTTTTTAGGCTGACATTTCCTCTGAATTCATGCCTCAAGTACATGTACCCCCCGCCGTCGAGCACAATCCTCGCAAACATAGTAAACGCTTTGGCAAGTGTGCCCAAGTTCTACGTCCAGGTGAGTAGAATACTTCCCTGGCCCAAAGAGGGTGAGAGCTCTCAGGTTCCCTTTCATAAGATACACTAATCCATTCATGGGGGCTCTACCATATGACCTAATTACTTCCTAAAGTCTCCTCCCCCCAAACCTACCTCCTAATACCATCACATTGGGGGCAAGGATTCAACATATGAATCATTTCCTTATTTTACTTCTCTGTATTTCCTAATTTCACAATAATCAAGGGAAAAATAACATTTCGAAGATTTTGCATTTTAATAATGAGAATAATTGTAGAGTTCACACACATTTTAGGAAGGCTAGTCTGAGATACTCAGGGCCTTGCATAGCCCTGTCCTGGGGTCATAAAGGTGAGTGATCTTCTGGCCCCTGCACTGCATTCATCAGTACTGTCACCGCAGAGTTTTAAGCACATGAAACATGAGTCGAATCGCTGTTTTACTAAGTGATTCTAAATGCTTTGTCAATTTAAGGTGCTTCATCTTATGAATAAAATGAACTTGCCCACACCTTTTGGACCAGTCACTGCACGGCCTCCCATGGTAAGGAAGCTCTTAGAATTTTCAAGATTCAGAATTTCTCCTCCAGAGGTGGGTTTTACAAATGTTGTGCCAGTGACCTCGAATGTGCACTGACAGTAAGGAGCAAATACAAAGTTAATGTGACAATGGTAACGGTCAGGTGGAGAACTGAAGGTGGGAGAGGACAGAGCCAGACCATGGAGGAGGCCCTCACCTGTGCCGAGTGGTTACTGCTTCCATCCAGAGCAGTGAGCCCTCCTAGGAGCTAGTTACCTGGAGTAAGCTGGATTATCTCAAATACCCCTTTTCTGGTTTTGTGGCATATGGAGCTTCACTTGAGAAAGGTTGCTAATATTCTAATTAGAATTTACTATGCAAATTTATCACTAATTTAGATAATAAGCTTTGTTTGCTCTGGAACAATTCTAGTTGTTATTTTGCCACAGTCCTTTTCTTAGATGACAGCAATGAGATTATTTCCAGTGCTGAAGGTTACATAGAAAATTTACTTTTCTGTTGTGTGTTGTGGATGGGCTGCTTTTCTAGTGTGTATACTCTTAGCTTCATAATTTTCCTCTGCCACCCACCACCTCAGTGCGTAGCACAGTGTAGGGATATTAGTTAAGATTATACCAACTGTAGTTAACCAAAAAAATGCAAGCCTTACTCATTTAGTCACTTCACACAATATAAGCCACTTCTTGCTCAAGCCACGTTCATTCCAAAAACAGGGCAGAGTGATGTTCTGCTCTGAGTCCTTCAGCAGACCTCAGCTTTCTCCACCACTGGCGTCCCCAGGCTGATGCGGGCATTGCCACTCAGCCTGCAGAGCAGGGAGGAAGAGCATTATGTGTGAAAGGTTTTCATGCCAGCACTCCTCTGGCTAGAGCTCAGTTCCATGGTGAAATCTGCTTGCCAGGGACATTTGGAAATTTACACAGCCAGGTGCCCAGGGAGAAGAAACGGAGTTTTGCTCAGCAAGCCGCCTGCACAGCAGGTGCCCCTCGGTGTGGTGTGTGCAGAGCCTGTAAGAATATCCCAAGCTAGAGACAGGAGAGGCGTGCATCGAGCGGAAGTGCTCTTTCTGTCCTGGAAACAGCATGGGCTATTCTGTTGTTTAGTATGAAGACTACATGCCATTACATGCACCTCTGCCCCCCTCATCTCCTCGGCCGCCCGCGGAACCCCCTTTGCCAGAGGACGACGAGGACTTCTCGAGCACAGAGTCAGAATACGAAAGCAGCGACGACGAGGGCAGACAGAGGTCCGTGCCCCAGGTGACACCTGCTGGGATTCCAAGAGATTTCCTCGTTATTATTATAATTTTTTAATCCTCACCCAGGGATATGTCTATTGATTTTTAGAGAGAGGAAGGGGGAGAGAGAAACATCGGTCAGTTGCCTCCTGTTGGCGCCCTGACCAGGGGTGGAGCCGGCAGCCTTCAGGTGTACAGGAATATTTTTTCCTTTCCCCTCCCCCAAGGTAGAATGGCCAAACTAATGGAATTAGCAAATCTTCAGCCCAAAAGACCAAAGGCAACTAAGCAGCGCCATGTGAGGAAAAAGCGGAAAATAAAGGACATGTTGGCCACGCCTGCGTCTGTTTCCCACAGGTAGGTCTGTCCTGGATTGTGAAGTATGGGCTCTGAACTCCCAGTACTTAAAATCAGTAGGGCAGAGATGTCAGTTACCTGCCTGTTTGCCTTGGAGCTCCATGTTTTTTAGTGTCTTAATCAGATAAAATTACTCTTAATTGCAATTTTAATCTAATTGAACTTTTCTACAATGTACATTTCCCTTGAACTTGTAACTTCATAAATTGAGAAAGGGGTTTGTTAAAATTATCTTTTCTCCATTTTTAAAGGGATGAGTCCTTAATCCTTGTATGTTTCCTCCCCATGTATGTCCTGACCCACAGTCCCATGCACTCAATCCCTACAGCAGCTCTGAACAATTAAAAATAATTAATATGAACCACATTATTATCAAAGTATTAAGTGGAAGTTTTGCTTTGTGAAATTTGTATAGTGTCCAGTGCCCTGTCAGTGTTAGCTTTATAGATGAACAGTAAACACAAAGTAGTGTCTTACATGGGATACTGTTTGCAGTTAAAAAGTAACACTGTGATTATTTACAAACAGCAGTTTACACCAGGTGCTGTCACCCTCAGATGTGTTTGATCAACCACTGCCTGTAGGCAATAAAAAAATTGAATTCCATATATCTACTGACATGCCAGCTGCACTTAAGAAAGACTCGGAAAAGGAAGGTTTTGAAGAACAGAATCCTGGTGAGTATGATCTGGCTCTTCAATACTCACGTAAACACTTCTCAGTCAGCGTTTGTGTTAGAATTAAATTCTGTATGTAGTATCTCTTAGTATTTGTGAACTATATTTAAAATATGCAGTTGGGTCTTCCTCAGTATCATGAATCCTCTTCATTACGAAATTCTTTATGTAATTAAAACTGGTGCTTCACGATGAGGATATCACTGGTGCCTTTTGCTGGTAGTGACCCCCAGGGTGAAATTTAGTTGGGTTTGTACTGCTGTTTCCATTGCTTGTTAAATGTGATGTTCAGGGGTTTTGTTAGTATAATCATATTGGTTAGAAAACAGCAATGTAACTATCTTGCGAGATGTAGATTTTATATAAATTTTTTTTAATCTAAAGAACATGGAAGACTGTTTAGCAAGATACTGTTTTAAGTTTAAAGATAATTTATTGAAATTATAGATCTTTCTCTGCTGGTTTTAGGCATTAATTTGATATTATAGTGGCATTCCTTTGTTCTTTAAATCTTTTATTTTAATTTTGGAAGTAATGCAAGCTTACAGGAAGTGTAATCAAAATGGGTATGTAGAATAACATTTTTAAAAGTTGGTGCTTCAAACCCCACTGTCCTCTATTCCACTACTTAATAATTCCACTGTTAATAACTTGGTTCAAAGTGCCGAGAAAAGCACCAGAGGGCTCAGTGCCAAAGTTATATTAAAGATTAAAAGTGGAAAACTAAGACTGTCTTGAAGGGACGGATTCTTAATGGCTGCTGTTGACGTTACCTCTTAGATTTACCTGCCACCGGAGCCGATGCATCCAGCGTAGGGTTTGGAAAAATCTTCCCCAGACCTAACTTGGACATCGCGGAGGAGAGGAAGGAAGACTCTGATGAGATGCCCTCGGAGTGTATTTCTCGGAGGGAGCTGGAAAAGGGCAGGATTTCTAGAGAAGGTAATTCTGTGAAATCACCAGCACTTACTTTGTCTTAAGTCTCTTCAGCCCTTCAAAACTCAACAAGTCTTGTCCTGTTGTTTACCCTGAGAAACAAACTTCAGAACACCCCTCATTAGCGTTCTTCACCTCCAGGGTTGGGGGGTAGTGCACAGACTCCATAGGGAGGAAGGTCCCTCTCAGTGCATTTCCAGTTCCTGTTTGTTTGGAAAAGATTTCGGTTTTCATTCCTAAAACCTTCTGTGACATCACAGACACATTACTGGCCCGTATTCTGGAGACCGTTCCTGCTGATAGACCCAGACGTTGTTTATAAATAATAACCTTTATTTGGTGATTGGAAGTCCGTATTTAAGGATTTTATATCCTTACATGATGGTTTTTGATCTCCAAAGGATTTTTCCTGTTTTTTTGTACATTTTAGGAACATGTTTAGGGGTTTTAGATTGATGTGTAACATCTTATAATTTTTCCCATGATAATGGGAACTAGGCTTCTAACAGGCATCTTTGCAGAGAACATCTGGTTATTGGGGACAGACCATTGACACTATGTAGGAGTAGCAGTGGGGGTTGAGGAGCTGCTGTTTGTCTGAAACACTCGATTATTGTGTGTGAGAACTTTCTTACATTTGCATGTGCTGGTGCCTGGTGGTTTGGGAACTTGACTTGAAGCAAAACAGTTACACCAACATTGATAACATTAATTCAGTTCAGTCTTTCTAGTAAAGTAACTCATCTTAAAGGAGCTATAATAGTAGATATTTTATTGGATAAATTTTAGTTATTTTGGATGCCTAAAAATATTAAACTATTTCATATTTTTAATTCATATTTTTAATGGGTATTTTTATCCCACTAGTAATATTGCTATTAATTTTTATGGTTTTAACATTTTCATAATGCCTTTTTTGTTGATTTAACAGTTATTTTGAATGTTAGTTTTTTTGATAGATTAAAAAAAATCTTAATTTTATCTCCTTGTTTTGTTTTTAAATAAGAAATGGAAACGCTTTCGGTTTTCAGAAGTTATGAACCTGGTGAACCAAACTGTAGAATTTATGTAAAGAATTTAGCTAAACATGTTCAAGAAAAGGTGGGTTGAAATTTATAAATAATTTTTTTAATTATTTATTTATTTATTTTTGCTGACTTCCTTACTTGTTTTTTGTTGTTGAAATTCTAGGACCTTAAGTTTATTTTTGGAAGATATGTTGACTTTTCATCAGACACACAGCGGATAATGTAAGTGGCTGTCACATTCTCGGATTTTTCTTTTAGTCTGTTACAAAGTAACCCTGTTTTTTCCAGCATTTTTCCTTTAGTGGTAAACAGGAATCAGCACATTTCTTTGTAAATGGGCAGGGAGTAAACATTTAATGTTAATTGTATTGCAGGCCACATGGTACCTGTTGCAGCCACTCAGTTCTGTCTGTGTAGTGTGAGAGCAGCATACATAATACATAACTGACTGCTCGCTGCTGGGTTCTAGTAACTGTTTATAGGACAGGCAGGCTCCATCATCAACTCTGGCTTCAAAGGCCAGGTTCTCCAGCGCTAACCTGCATAGGAGTGGCCTGGAGAACTTGGTAAACAGTTTTCTGGGTCCATCCCCCAGAGAGTCTGGTTTTCTAGGTTGAGTAGATAGTATTGAATTGGCTGCATGACATTTTGTAAAAATAGTAATATAAAGTAAAAACTTAAATTTACTTTTATAGTTGCTAGTAATATAATTTTTAAATCACATAAATACATTTAAAGTAGCTAAACAATAGGTATAAGCACATCCCCAAGCTCATAGCACCTACTTACAGGATCAGTTTTAGAACTGAACACAAAATACAGGTTTAGGAAGCCAGAGTAGTTCATGTGCTGATTGTATAGTTGTGTTTACTCTGAATGGCAACACTTTAAGTCGTTTGACACGTCTCTGTTCATTTCATCATCATGGTTTGACATTCTCTGAATCGAAACCACCCCTTTGTGACTTCCAGGTTTGATATCCGCCTGATGAAGGAGGGCCGCATGAAAGGACAGGCCTTTGTCGGACTCCCCAACGAAAAGGCAGCCGCAAAAGCCTTAAAGGAGGCTAATGGATATGTCCTGTTTGGAAAACCCATGGTGGTTGTATCCTTTAAATCAGCCTGTTCCAAAGACTAGTTTTTAGGAGAAGGGTGTAATTGAGACTAATTTTATCTTCCTTTAGAAGACTCGACACCTGGCACTCTACCTTGAGATGCTCAGTTACAGACCCGCCTACCTGAGTCAAGTGAGTGATGTTTAGGTGTCTATTGGAGAATAAAGGAACCTCAGCAGTGTGAGGTTATTAAAATTTAGCCAAGTCTAAATGTTTCACTTGTACAGCTCAAAAGTATGTATGTATTCACTCTAAGCCTAAGACGACAGTATCCGGAAATACATTTGGAGTCATTAAGGAAAGATGGTTCATTTTAGTTTTATTTTATATTTTATCACATTGTAATTTATATTTGTACTTCAGAATTTTACTAACCAAAATATATCGTTGATTAGCCATACTGCTTTTAATGGTTAATGCAGTTTGCAAGCTAGAAACCAGGGGGATGGATGAAGGTCTGGGTGTAAAAGATACTGACTGGAGAGAAAAGTCAATTTTTAATTTCTTCCCAAAATCATGGACAGCAGGTAGACAAAAATAATTCACAAATGTCTTGAGAGTATAAAAATAAATATAAAACATAAGTTCAAAAACTGTATTTCTACCCTAAATTAGAAAGTTCTTGATAATTATTTAGAAAAGATGACTTTCATGTTTGTGAAGGAAACCTTAATTTTTAAATATCAGCAGTTTGCTCGATCTGCTAGACCAAAACAAGATTCTAAAGAAGGAAAGAGGAAGTGATAAAAATTGGTGAAGGTAAGTGTGGGTGTGAATTAATAAAAGAGTTTTTTGAGGTTTTGCCACCTAAGCTCTTATCGAGGAGGTTTCCCCAGCCCCATCTCACCTGTGCACAACTCCAAGGAAAGTCAAGTCAAGTATCTCCTAAGGCTTTTAAAGGACTAGTCAGGTTCATGCATCCATCTGTCCATATCCATCTCTGTCTCTGTCTAACTGCAGTTAATCCCCATTAAACTTCAAAATTACAACTACAGAATAAAGCCTATTTATATGTAAAGGTTACCTTTGGAGAATGAATTTTATAAGGGGAGTGCGTCTGATTACAGGAGTTTCTGATTCAGTAGGTCTGGGGTGGGGACCTCGGGAACCAACCCCCGAGTTTTCCTGTGACAGCGTGTGGGCCAGGCCAGGCCAGATGGCTCAGCTCACCTTGTGGGGCCTGAGAATGTACATTAAATTTCTAATCGTGGAATGTGTTATGTGGAATGAAATATTTTGTCTTTCAAATATGTAACTTTAATGCATACTTAAGTAATTTTATTATTAAAAATGGTAGAATTACATTTCCAACTTGAAGTTGTGTGTGACATTGACTGATTTAAGGAAGATGAATGGAAATATATTTATTTAAAACTTTTCCGCCTTTGTATACTGGAAGAACATGAAGTGAAGGGGTCAGAATTACCGGTTAAGCTGAAAACATATAATTTAGAGAAGATTTTGCTTCATGTTTATCCCTCTTGGGAGATACTGTGAGTATTTGAATTTATCTTAAAGTGTCTGTAATGGTGTAGTCAGAAATCCCGCAGACACCTTAGTGAGACAGTTAAAGAAACAATTTTCAGTGTGCGCTTTAAAACAAATCACTTACTTATAAATTTCATGTGAAATAAGAAGAAGTTGAACGGGTCCTGCTGTTCTTTAGAAGCGTTCCTGCTAAATTCCAGTGTAAACTCATTCAAAGTGTATCCTTTCTTGTATCCTTTTTGGGGCAGTACTTTTGTTTTTTTTGTTTTTCTTAGAAATGGTTTGTCCCTTCCACCCATTGATCCAGATTAAGCAGTAATTTTTTGCAATTTAAAAGAATTACTTCTAAATACCAGTATTGATTGAGCAGATCTTTTATGGGTATTTTACATCTGTTGCCAAGTTTTCTATCCTGTCCTTTTGGTTACATAATTTTTTCAGGGAAAGTTAGTGAATCAGGTCAGTTTATTTACTTGTGGAATGTATGCATTTACTTTAATATGGAATTTGGTCTTGTTCATTTATGTACTTTCTAGACGGAATTCAGTAACATGTATGTTCTGTTTTATGATATACATGGGTTAGTTATTCTGTATAAAGTGCTGTAAGATTTGGTTGGGGAAATAATTTTTTTTTCTTTTAAAAATACAAATATTGAAAAGTAGCATAACTGCATTCCTGTATAAATTCCAAATCAGAGTAGCAGGCCTCCCGTCTGTACCTGCAGTGCTGTCATTGAAATCCCCGAGAGAGAGCAGGCAGAAGTACCTTTCTCCTTTCTTTTTCTAAACCAAACACAAGCCAGAAGAAGAGAGGAGCAGGGGTGGAAGACAGCCTGTCGGCTCAGGGTAACACATTAGGTGGAGAGCAGTCCCGGTGGGTATGTCAGAACAGTGCTTTCCAGCCTGGCCGTGGCCAGAGTCACCCAGAACTGGTTCTCAGTCTTGGCTGCACATCGAAGTAACCTGGGAATCTTTTTAAAATACTGATTAAACAACAAAACACAAAGATACACTAAAAAATACACTGATGTCTGGGTTTCTTCCCCAGAATTTCAATTTATTGATCTGGTGTGTGACAGACACGGGTTTTTCAGACCTCCCAAAGTTTTGACTAATATGGCACCAAGGTTGAGAACCACCCAGGAAGGATTTTTAGACATAAAGATTCCCGAACTGTGTCCTAGAACTAATAAATCGGAATCCCCGGGAATGGCACGAAGAAGCTAATTTGAAAAGGTTCCCTTAGTGCAGTTACAAGAACTGACCAGTTTTTATAAGGACTGACCAGTTTGGATCCTATGTTGTGAGATTAGATGGTTAGGTGCCTGATACCAACCCAGCCACCCAGCCTTTTCTAGGTAGGAAATAAAGGTTGGCTGGTGTCTACATTTCCTCTTGTAAATCCTGCTTTTGTTAGTTCTGTGAAAACAACTCAAAATCTGTTAATAATCACTGTTACCGTAAGAGTACAAAAAATTATAGCTACTGAAATTGCTGTTAGGTTTTTTTTCAATAGAGACAGTTAAATGTTATATATATTTTAATGTTATAAATGTTTCTGTATAAGCTGTTTTTTAGACAAATAAAATTTTGTACTGACATGATTCACTAATTTTCTAAATATAAATATTTTAGCTTTTAGTTATTTTTAAACTAATGAACTGTTTTATACTCATGATTGTTTTTAATGAATTTTTATGGTATTTTAGGTTCCTTTTGAGTTCCATGTCTTTCCTGTGTTTTCCACCATTGAGAAGAAATTGAACACCTGGGCTATGGAAATGCATAACAGCTTTTAGAGTGTATTTAAAAATTAAGTGTGTGTGTATATATATATATATATATATATATATATATATATGCACTTAAATTAGTTTACTGGAGATATGTGTATTTTAATCAGCTTTATATATAATAAATTATTTTTTCCCTAAGAAAATAATATTCTTAATTTTTAATGTGTTTTATACAGCTAGGAAAGTATAATTTCATAATTACATAACTTTTTATTGAGATAATTTTACAATACTAAATTTAATTTTATTTTAACATTACAAATAATGCCCTTTTAAAATTCTTACCTGGATACCAGTGCACTTACTTGCAAAATTTTCTTTAATAGTGATCTTATTTCTTATTCTTTTAGGAGTTTTGTTTGGCTGTGATTTTCATTGTTTTTTGGGTTTTTTTTGGTTTATTTTGTTCTGTGTTTTGTGTGTGTGTGTTTCCCAGTTTAGGGAATTTGTATTCTTGCCCTAATTTAGTCTTTGAGTTTCGTGCCCACAGGCTAACAGGATATCACTCAAAAGGTGCACATGTTCCCCATATAAAATCACTCTGTCCCCTCCGTGAATTAGTTTCAGTGTATGTAAGTAGGAAAACGTTCATAGACAGGCATAGCTCACAGATATTACACTTTGGTTCCAGAACATCACAATAAAGCAAGTCACACAAATTTTTTTGATTTCCCAGTGCATATAAAAGTTATGTTTAAACTATACTGTAGTCTGTTAAGTATGCGATAGCATTATGTCTAAAAAACCATGATGTACATGCCTTAATTTACAAATAGTTTATTGCTAAAAAATGCTAGCACCATCTGAGCTTGCAGTGAGTCATAATCTTTTGCTGGTGTAGGGTGGTGCATGGATGTCAATGGCTGCTGACGGATCAGGGCGGTGGCTGCTGCAGGTTGCTGACAGTTTCTTCAAGAAACAGTGGTGACGTTTGCCGCATCCACTGACTTCCCTACACGATCAGTTTTCTTTGTGGCATGTGATGCCGTCTGATAGCATTTTGACCTACAGTAGAACCTTTTTAAAAACTCAAGTCAGTCCTGTCAAATGCTGACACAGCTTTGTCAACCAAGTTTGTCACATCCTACGCCTCCTGTTGTCTTTTCAAGTCTTCACCGCGAGTAGCTTCCATCTCAAGAAACCACTGTCTTTGCTTATCCGCAAGCAGCAGCTCCTCATCTGTTATAAGTTTTATCATGAAACTATAGTAGTTCGGTCACATCTTCAGGTTCTACTTTAATTCTAGTTCTGCTATTCCCACCACCTCTGCAGTTACTTCCTCCACTAATGTCTTAAACCCGTCAAAGTCCTCAATAGGGGTTGGAATCAACTTCTTTGAAACTCCTGTTAATATCTATCTTTACCTCTTTTCATGAGTTTCTAATGTTCTTAATGGCATCTGGGATGGGGAACGCTTTCCAGGTTTTCAATTTACTTGTCGCAGATCCATCAGAGGAATCACTATCTATGGCAGCTACAGCTTTATGAAAGACAACTTGAAAGTCAAATTACTCCTTGACCCATGGGCTGCAGAATGGATGTTGTGTTAGCAGGAATGAACACAACACTAATCTCATTATTCATCTCCATCAGAGCTCTTGGGTGGCCAGGTGCATTATCAATGAGCAGTAATATTTTGAATGGAATCTTTTATACTGAGCAATAGGTCTCAACAGTGAACTTAAAATATTTAGTAAACCATGTTGTAAACAGGTGGGCTGGTCCATTCATAGAGCATGGGCAGAACAGATGTAGCATAGTCCTTAAATGCCCTAGGATTTTTGGAATAGTAAATGAGCACTGGCTTCAACTTAAAGCCACAGCTACATTAGCCCCTAACAAGAGTCAGCCTGTCCTTTGAAGCTCTGAAGCCAGACATTGACTTCTCTCTAGCTATGAAAGTCCTAGATGGCATCTGTTTTAATAGAAGACTCATCTACATTGATAACCTGTTGTCCAGTGTCACCACCTTCATTAATCATCTTCGCAAGATCTGGATAATGTGCTGCAGCTTCTCCATCAGCACTTGCTGCTTCACCTGCACCGTTGTGTTACAGAGACGGCTTCTTAAATCTCATGACCCAACCTCTGCTGGCTTCAAACCTTTCTTCAGCTTCCTCACTTTTCTCAACCTTCTGGAATTGAAGAGTTGGGACTTTGCTTTGGAGTAGGCTTCGGCTTAATTTGGTTGTGGCTGGTTTGATCTTCTATTTGGACCACTAAAGTTTTCCTATATACCAGCAAGAAGGTGGTTTCACCTTCTTATCATGCGTGTTTGCTAGAGTAGTACTTCTCATTTCCTTCAAGAACTTTTCCTCTGCATTCACAACTTGGCTGTTTGGTGAAGGAGCCCTAGCTTGTCGCCTATCTTGGCTTTTGACATGCCTTCCTCACTAAGCTTAATCATTTCTAGCTTTTGATTTAAAAGTGAGATGGGTGACTTCCTTGCATGTGAGCACTTAGAGACCATTGTAAGGTTATTGATTGGCCTCATTTCCATACTGCTCTGTTTCAGGGAGAGGCGAGAGACAGGGAATGGCTGGTCGGTGGAGCAGTCAGAACAAACACAACACATAATATATAAACTTACTGCCATACGGTTGTTTTCCAGTTAGGCCTTCTACAAGGGCTCGGATGAGTGTGAAGCAGTGAGACACCTTGAGTGGTCACTTAAAGGAGTCTGCCTCTTAGTCACATGAACAGAGTCAGCGTAATCCTGATAATCAGTCACCAGACAAAAGGCACAGCATTCAGGTTGCTGTTTTAGATGAATCAGAAAGTATTTACTGTGCAAATAAGACTCCTTCCAAAGCAATATCAAGAGGTATGAAGGCTTTCAGAGGAGGTCAGGGAAAAGAATACCTAGTATGCACCTGAAATTCAACAGGCACTGAGTGCTTAGATGTAGTAGTCATGTGACATTTACACCCTATGAGAAAATACTTCCTTCTGTGAGTGATGGAGTTTTTAATACCCATATAAGTTAAAAAGACACTTTGTTACATTTAATTTCTGTAACGAACACATAAAACAAAAATAGTGACCTCAGTAGGATCATTCAGTAGAAGTGAGAGCTGGCCAAAGTGTTATAGGCACATAAGAGACAGAACGGATGATTCTTAGGAGGGACACAGTTCCTACCCTAAGAACTTAAGCTCCTGACATTTGCGGAAGCAAGGCGTAGTGCAGGTGTAGCAGTCACATAAAGGGCCGTAGGGAATCTAAAATAAGCAACCAGGAGTCGCTGATACTGAAAAAGTGCCCTTTACCCAACCAACAAGCTGAGCTTTAATACCCCGGGGGGAGTTAGGAGATCAAACAAGACTTCAGAACATCTATGATTAATATGCAAACATTGAAAGGGGGTTACATCTATTAAAAATGTGTACCAATTAGAAGTGAGAAGAAGGGTGTTTGACAACACAAGAAGGGATGTTAATTTTTTTTAATTTTTAAAATTACACCATAGCACCGGTATACCACTTGGGTTTTCAAAGATCTATAGCAGGTATGAAAGTCTAGCTATGAAAGTCCTAGATGGCATCTGTTTCCAAAGGTCCTATACCAGGGTCTTAGAAAATCCAAGAATTGAAGAAGAAAATTTGAGCAACGGATTAATTTATACTTGAAACTTTTCAGAGCTTAGAGGTAGATACAGAAAAGACCCTCCTATGCTATTGTGAAGACATCAGCTGTCTCGCTGTGGAAGAAAAAGATGAAGGGGACTGAGGTTGACGGAGTGGGCAGTGCTGTATGTATTGTATTTTTCTTTAAAAAAGATGTTTGAAGAATAGGCAAAATGTTAACATCTCTTAAATCTGGGTCTTGGGACATGGAGTCTTAATTTACGTTTTTCTGTATGACAAATATGTCACAACTAAAATGAAAATAAAATAGTGGAATAACTCTTAAACCAGTTTCTCAGCTATTCTTTTAATTATTGTCCCTCCCAAAGGTGCACTGTTAGACTTTTCAAGTCAACCTATTCAAAAATTTAAAATCACAATATACTGTCTGTCTATAAACTGTATGTGTATCTGTCCTATGGATAAAAGAATAAGGCTTTTCTTCCTTCCCTAACCCAAGAACTAAACAATGGCGAATTGTTTGGAAGACACATGATTCTGTAAAATTAAACATTAACAGATCATACAAAGCATGTTCTTTGACCTTTCCCAAATTAAACTAGATATCAGTAACAGAAAACTTTCAAATTCCATTTTAAAGTAACATATAGATCAAAACAGGATTCTTAAGGGAAATTGGAAAAAAAATGAGTTTTAATTAAAATGAAAATACAACATAAAAATTTGTGATAAACAGCTAAATGAGTATTTAAAGGGAATTTGCTTACATTAGAAAAGAATAAAAATCACAGATTATTTACCTTCTACCGTAAGGAACTAGAGGAGAGGAGCACATTAAACCCAGAGCAAGCAGAGAAAGGAAATAAGCACAAACCAATCACTTGTAAACAGAAAATATCATTGTAAATAAAACTAGTTCCTAAAGGATCAATAAAATTAAAGTTCTAGCCAGATTGCAAAGAAAAATAAGAGACCTCCAAAATGGTAAGACTATAATGCTAGAATTTGAACAAATTCGTTTTCATGAATTTGACAACTTCGATGACATGGACTAATTTCTTGAAAGTGAAAAGCTACCAAAGCTTACTTGAAAAGTAGGTGACTTGAACAATCCTGTATCTATTTAATTTACTCTGTAATTAAAAATCTTCCTGCAAAGAAAACTATGGGCTAGGCATTTTCACTGGTGAATTCTGCTTAACAGTAAATGAAAAAACCAACTCTTCGATAGAAGAGAACTCTTCCAAATTAATTGTATTATCCTGCATTACCTTGACAATAAAATCAGACAAAGAACAGAAAACTACATATCACTACTTCTCATGAGTATAGATGCCCAAATCCTCAATAAAACATTGGTAAGTTGATCAAGCAATATGTAAAGGATTATACATCATGGTCAAGTGAAGTTTATCCTGGGAAACTCAGACCAGTTCAAGTTCTGAAAATCAAATGTAATCTGTCCCTATTCAGAGATGACATGTTGAAAATCCCAAGGAATTAAAAGGTTCCTACAACTCATGAGTGAGTTAAACAGGCCACAAAATTAAAAGTAAAGGTGCAGAAATCAATCGTACATCCAAATACTATCAATAAGCAACTAGATTTTGGAATTTTTAAAAAAATGCCATTTGCAGTAGTATCACAATGAAATAATTAGGTATAGATCTACCAAAATATGTACTAAATGTGTATGGTGAAAACCCACCAAGTTTTGATAATAAAAGATGAAAACTTAGTCCTGGCCGGGTAGCTCAGGTGGTTAAAGTGTCCAGATTCACCAAGGTTGTGGGTTTGATCCCCAGTGAGGGCACATGCAAGTATCAATGAATAAGTGGAACAATAAACTGATGTTTCTTCTCTCTCCACTTCTATCTCTCAAATCTAAATAAAACTTAAAAAGTGAAAAACAAATGGAGAGAGGTAATGTGTACATGGGTCAAAAGACTCATGATTATTAAAATGTCAACTCTTTCCAAGTTGACTCACTGCTATTCAAAAATTCTATTTTGTTGATACTGCCAAACTGATTCAGATTTATTTGGAAAAGGAAGTGAATCGCACAATTTTGAGAAAAAAACAAAATAACAAAACTGTATGACTTAGGCTACCTAATTCTAAGACTTATTTTAAAGCTCATCAAAATAGTGTGGTTTTGACACAGGAATAGAGAAATAGATTATTGGAACAGAAGACCAGAAAGAAACTCATACATACATGGTAAAAGATGAGATGGCAATTTAGTGGAGTAAGGAGAGTCATTTTAACATATGCAAGAATAATTGGACACCTACATGAAAAAAAGAACCTCAATGCATTTCTTTACACAAAAATGTATTTAAAAATGGATCATAGACCCAAATGTAAAATGGTAAACTTATAAAAACCATAGGGTAAAGTCTGCGTGACCTTAGACAAGAATATACACCAAAAAAAGTGAGAAAGTAATTTAAACATTTCACTGTAGGAAACGAAACATAAGACACTCAGCCAGGAAGTGAGGGACCACAAAGCTGAAGTGCATACAGGAAACACAATGACAGGTAAGTCCCACCTTTTCAGTCACTAGGTGTGAAAGGATTACTCTTCAATCAAAACACGAAGGTTAGGAGAGTGATTAAAACATGATCAAACTGTGTGCTTTCTGCAAGACTAGGATCCAAAGACAGAGGTTTAAAGTGACAGGACGGAAAAACGTCACATGCAAATAGTAGGCAAAAGAGAGCAAGGGGCCTGTACAGACAGAACAGACTTTAAATAAAAAAGGTTGCAAGAGAAGAGAAGGGCATTAAACATTTTTAAAAGTTTCAGTAGAGCAAACAAACGCTCTGGACCTGATGGCTTTCCTATGAAATTCTAGCAACGTTTAAACTTCTTAAACTTTTTCCAAAAATTGAAGAGGAGGGAACACTTCCTGACTCACGCTACGAGACTAACAAAACCCTGATCTCAAAACCAGGCAAACACTACAGGCCAATATTCCTTATGGATATTGATGCAAAAACCCTCATCAAAATACTAGCAAACTGAATTCAGCAGCATATTTTAAAAGGTTTATGCATCATAATCAAGTGGGATCTGTTTCTGGAATGCAAGGATGGTTCAACATATGAAAATGTATCAGTGTAACACACCACGTTGAAAGAATGACGGACGAAACAACAGGATAGTTAGTCCCAGCCAATACAGAAAAAGCATCTGGCAACATTCAATACCCTTTCGTGATGAAAACACTCAGCAAACCAAGAACAGAAGGAAACTACCTCAACGTAAGAAAAGCCGTATATGAAAATCCCACAGTGGATGCCATCGAGTTAATTACCACGCCCATCATCTCATGGATTCAAGTTCTCTTGTAGCAAATTTCAGTTATACAATCAAGTGTGATTAACTAGTCGTCATGTTACCCATCAGATCCTCAGACCTTACTCACTCTATAACTAAAAGTTTGTGCCCTTTTATCAACCTCATATTTCCCCCATCCCTTAGTTCCTGGCAATCACTTTTCTACTATCTGGCTATAGGTTTTGACATTTTTTATTTTTATTGTTTTGGATTCCATATGTAAGTAATACCTGGCAGGATGTGTCTTGTCTGGATAATTTTACGTAGATTAATGGCTTCAATTTCATCCAAGTTGTCACAGGCTATAGGATTTTCTTTTTTTTAAATGCTGAAAATTTCATTTATACATTTTAATTTATATTTTATATATCTTTATTGTATATTTTATATACATTTTATATAAATTACACATGTGTGTATACATGTAAAATATATATGTGTGTGTATTATGTATGTGTGTGTGTGTGTGTGTGTGTGTGTGTGTGTATCTCCACTTCTTATCCATTAATCTTGACAGACATTTAGGATGTTTTCTTACCTCTGGATGTATACCCCAAAGTGAGACTGGTGGACCAGTTCTATTTTGGACTTTTTGAGGAGCCTCTGTATTGTTTTCCACAGTGGCTTTCCCACTTTCCATTCCCACTGCCGGTGTAGGCGGGCTCCCTTTTCTTCACATGGGTGTTTGGGCAGGACCAAATATCAAGGACCATTTGGTACAGATCAAATATGCTCATAGAGGTTTTTAACCAGGCCAGATTTCAAGGACGCACTGGCATGGACCAAATGTCTCTGTGGACATTTCAGACAGGACCAAATGCCCTGTAAAGGGACCTCCACACATCCTCAGTCTCCCGTGATTGTCCACCCAGTTGTGCACCTCCAGGTCCCCCTCCTCCCTGTCTGGGCAACTCCCCTGGATCCTCAGTCCTTACAAGGTACTTTCCACCTACTTCAGATGCACAGGTGGGTAGAAATCTTCTAAACATATTACTATTAGCCAAACAAATTTCCAGATGCCAAAATATCTTTACCTACAATATTTTATTAATTTTTTATAGCGACCCAGTGACAGACAGATAAGACTGGATTAAAAGCTCACTATGCAGACACACTGCTTGGTTCTGATTTTTCAGTCTCAACATTTACTAAAAGTTGACCTTGGACAAATTACACTACTTAATTTCTCAGTGCCTCAGATTCTTCCTCTGAAAACTGGGCACCATCAAAACTCTTTCGTTTACGTATGTGAGAAATCCAGGAGATAATGCATGGAAGTGGCACCCAGTAACACTCGATGCATGTCGTTTTTAGTTATTTTTACCACCCGCTATGACTCCCACTTTCTAAATGAAGATCTACATGTAATCTTTAGACTTAATAGTTTTCTTCCAGACTCACAGAGTGGTTGGCAAAGCTTGGATTCCAAATTAGATTTTTGGTTTAGAGACTTTGTTTACATTCTTGTCACACTTAATGTTATGCAACTAATTTCACACAATTACATTCTAATCTGTCTTTAAGGTGTTTTTTTAGCAAAATTTTTTCCCAATAGATGAATATAAATGGTTCAGAAAAGAAAGAGTTGTTGAGACTGGGAGAGGCTCTTGAGAAAGGGGAAGGGAGGCCGGACGCGAGCGCGCTGGACCTTGTAATTTGAAGAGGGTGCAGGGCTGCTGGCTGGTGGGGTGGCGGCAGCGAGGGGAAGGCCAGGGTTTGCTCAGGAGACAGGACTGACCTGCTGTCATAGTGGAGCTCAGGTTAGACTTTGGACAAATTGCATTTGGAGAAGTCAAACAGGCTCGTCAGACCAACTACTGAAAGGATTGTGGAAAATCTATGAAGTCAAATTCAGCATTTTTTTTTCCTAATTGAAGAGAAAAAGAGAACTTTTTTTTAAAAAAATTATAATTGAAAAAGACAGGTAGGATTTGAGATATTGCTGACTTCAGGAAGCTGATGTGGTAAGTTACTTTAATGGTTTTTTGAGTATTATATAAGCCCTGCCCCCCTTTGTGTCTTGAAATAAGTGGTTTCTGGCCTGTGACTTGATATAGTTCAAAGTTTCAGAGTCTATTTTAGGCTTGTTGACAGCTCCGGTTTCAGTCCCCAGCAACACTAAATGTACTGATTAGGTCTGAAATGTGGCTGAACCTTCCCTCAAGGTGTCCCTCTCATCTCGGAGGGCTGGAGGCAAACTTGACTATCTGCCTGCGTTTCTCTGACCGTCACACGTGACTTACTATCCTGAGCTCAGGTTCATTTTTCTTTCCTTTTTTACTTTTTTTCTGGGGGGTGGGAAGCACGGGGGTCTTATAGGCAACAGGGAAGAAAACTGCACATGAAGTTCAATGTGAAATTCAGAGGGATTAAGACTTTTTCCAGTAAGAGAAACCATTACCTTGACCAAATGCTGTAGTAATATTACTACCTAAAGCACTAGGATATTGAAAATTGGGAAAATAGAAAAAATAAAGTAAAAACACCTGAAATATAAGTAATTAAATAACAGGTGTAGATGTGATGTTGAAGGTATTTCTATTAAAAATTTAAATAATACTCTTATTAAATTACTTGCTATAAAGATAGTTATAAAGCATCTAGAAGAATAGCTACAAATGACAAGAGTAGATAACTGGTCTCTTCTTGGTTGATGTTAATTTATTTACTTGTTAAAAATATACATTTGTGTCTGTCTGAGATGTGAGACTGCTTGGGATATAGGGGTATAGAGAACAAGCGCGTGTGCACACACACACGCGCTCTCTAGCCACTGGGTTAAGCACGTGATTTGACGGAGGCGGCAAAATGGTCTGTTTCCTTAATTCACGGGCACAAATAGTTTCTTAAATCTTCGTGCAGAAACTTAAGCAACTGAAAATTTGGGCTGGGGGTGAAAAAACAGACCTGAACTGGAAATCCTGCTTCTTTCTGAAGTTGAGACATGACGAGTGTTTGCAAATCGACGGCGAAGGCAAAATTTCGACTGAATTTGGCTGGCTCTGCTTGTTATTTCCCTTCTATCATTGAAGGACTTCAGAAGTGAAATCTAATCCTAAGTAAATAATAGATGATTAAGGACTCCTTTTTATGTGTATATAAAATGCCAGATGTTTAAAAGGGCTAATATTCCCTCAATAAGAAAATATTATGTTCTTTTGTAAAAGGTCAGTTAGGTTCTCTTCCTGGAACATTTCATGACTGTTCTGCCTCTCTGGACAGCACTATCGATAATGCTTTTCAGATTACGAATAAATATTTTGTGTTCTGAGTATTTATTCATGTTAACATTTACTTTGTAAAATATGTTTCCCGCAGGAATATAAATAGTCGCTGGAAAGAACACTGACAGCTTCAGAGCAAAATGAAGTTCCTTCTGCTGCTCTCAGCCCTTGGGCTCTGCTGGGCCCAGTGGGACCCCAACACCAGGCCGGGGCGCACGGTCATCGTGCACCTGTTTGAGTGGCGCTGGGCCGACATCGCTCTCGAGTGCGAGCGATACTTGGCTCCCAGAGGATTCGGAGGGGTCCAGGTGGGTGTTGCTCACGCTGTGAGCTTACAGCCGATGCTACAATCCGTGTCCCTGAGGCTGGGAAATGTTCCTTCATAAATAAATACGCTAAGGAAAGGGTTTTGTGAGGAAGATACAACATTTAGTATTGTTGGCCGCTTTATGTTTTGTTTCTGACATAGTCTTTCTTCAGCAGGATATTTCCAATAGACTGTTAAGAATTTCAAGAGGTTATTTAAAAAATGTAGCGGTTTATACAAAGATTGAGAAATAATTTTAGGTCATTGGTTATGTTCCAGAATGTCCAGTGATGTAAAGTAAGCCACCGTTTGACACCTAAGATCGTTTTATTTGTAGATCTCTCCACCCAACGAAAACGTTATAATTAATGACCCTTTAAGACCTTGGTGGGAAAGATACCAACCGATTAGCTACAAGTTATGTACAAGATCAGGAAACGAAGATGAATTCAGAGACATGGTGAAGAGATGCAACGACGTGGGCGTAAGTGGATTCTGTTCTTCAAAACTATTATGTAAAAATGTGATTTCTCTCCTGCCTCTTGCTCCTTTCGAGCAGAACATGTTCCCTCTGCTTTACTTTACTTTATCCACGAGCTGGGACGACAATGTAACTGTTGCTTACTGTTCAGTTTTGTGAATCTTTGTATATGGGTCATGTAGCTAATAAAAATGCAAGTCAAAGTTTACAGTCATCTTGCTTGTAAAGCAAGTATCACCTTCTAACCCGTCCAGCTGTGCAGGCTCCTGGGATTCTTCTAGTCCGAACTGGAAGTTCCGGGCACAGTATCTGCCGTCGCTGCTCTGTGGCTCCTGCCTCTACGCATAACTCCCGAGCCACCTTCTTCCCCACTGGTGCTTTTTAAATTAAATTAAATTTTTTAATCCTCACACGAGGATACTTTTTCCATTGCTTTTCGGAGAGTGGAAGGGAGAGGGAGAAACATCAGCGTGAGAGAGACGCATCGACTGGCTGCCTCCGGCACGCGCCCCACCGGGGCCGGGATCGAGCCTGCAACGGAGGAACGTGCCCTTGGCCCGAATCGCACCCCAGGACCCTTCAGTCGGGGCAGATGCTCTAACCACCAAGCCAAACCGGCCAGGGCTTCCCCATAGGCTTTTTGATGATAGATGGGTATAATCCCGTGGATGGGGAACATAATGAGACAATACCTACCACCCTGTCTTCAGATGCTAAGTAGACAGTAGAGGTTGGCTGCTCTGAGGACCACCCATGGAAATTTCAGAAATCAGTGCTCTCTCCTGTCTCAACTAACATATTCTCCCCTCCCCCAGTAAAGGCCCTTTGCCCCTTCCCAGAGTGACGGTAGTTTCTGGTTCTGTTACTGTACCGTGTAGATGGACATACGTGAACATTTGCCCTCGCGGCCGCGAAGCAGGCAGGTCCTCAGTTCACCTCGATCTCCACTCACACTTTACTGTTGTTCTCCCAGAAGATAAGTTACAAAGTAGCAAAGAAACTGTGCGTGGGGGGGGGTGGTCCTAACACGCTGTAAACGTCCATCAATGATGTTGTAATTTTTGCCTCTCTACAAATCGTGCTGAAATAGAAACGTTGCCTCTCAGGTTCACATCTACGTGGACGCCGTGATCAACCACATGTGTGGGAACGGCGTGAGCGCGGGAACCAGGAGCACCTGCGGGAGCTTCTTCAACCCGGGAGCCAGGGACTTTCCCTCGGTCCCCTACTCCGCCTGGGACTTTAACGACCATAAATGCAGAACTGCCAGTGGCGACATTGAGAACTACAACGACGCTTATCAGGTAACGAATGGGAAGCACCGGGGATCGAGCGGGAGCTCCCTGCGCCTTTATCCCCACAGCCGGCTGCTCCGGTCAAACACGGGCTCGGCTTCCCTAAAACGGGCTCCGCGTCTGCTGCTGGAAAAGAACCTCAAATCAATGTTTAAAAAACACTTTCTCCCAATTAATTATTCCCAATTGAAAAGCTCATCCACTTCACTTCCTACATTCTCCATTTTTATAATAGAAAATATCGCAGAGGTACGTCCGGCCTGGAGCGTCAGTGTCCCCAGTGCCCCACGCGGAGAAGACACTAGAGAAATGCCGATTAACGCGTGAATGACTGGCTAAGCCACGGATTCTCAGGCGACCATGACGTTCTATGTGTCAATCTCAAACTCTCGCCTCGACAGGTCCGAGACTGTCGCCTGGTCGGGCTGCTTGACCTGGCCCTAGAGAAAGACTACGTGCGGTCCACGGTGGCCGAGTACATGAACCGCCTCATCGACATCGGCGTGGCGGGCTTCCGAATCGACGCTGCCAAGCACATGTGGCCCGGAGACATGAAGGCCGTCCTGGATAAGCTGCGCCATCTGAATACAACCTGGTTCCCGGCAGAAACGAAGCCTTTCATTTACCAGGAGGTACGTCGATACGTACACGTGCATATACAATATCGTTTCGTTCATTAGGAAGTGACAGATTTAATTAAAAATATAATCTCTGTGGGTCCGTAGAGGAATCATCTACATAGAACAGGACTCAGTTGTAGAGAACAGCGTTTTGTTGTTTTTGTTTTGGGTTTGGTTTTTTTTTTGAGAGAGAGAAGAAGCGAGAGGGAGAGAGAGAGGAAGGGAGAGGGAGAGAGAGAGAGAGGGAGGGAGAGGGAGAGAGAGAGCAACAGGGATGTGAGACAGAAGCACCGACTGGTTGCCTCGCACCGGGCCCGAGGCCCTCCACCTGGGCGTGCGCCCTGACCGGGGATCAAGCCGGCGCCCTTCGATGGGGGGGACGGTGCTCAGCCGGCTGAGCCACGCTGGCCGCCAGGGCAGGAACAGTGAACAGTGTTCTTCAGCCCCTTTTATTCATAGGCCACTCTTTGTCAAACTCTTGATCTCGAGGGGTTTTAAGGACGTGCCAAGGCTTTTTTAGGCTGCAAACATCCTCTGTCCCTGACTGTCTCCCCGGAGACCATCAGAGAAGACTGTTGTTTTGAGCCAGCTGTTGCCTTGAGCGAGTCGGAGTGAGTTTAAATCTTGCCTGCAGCACCATCAAGCTGTGTTCTTTCAGGCGAACTGATCCGCCTTCCTACACAGCAGTGTTTTCATGCGAGGAAAGGGGTAATGACGACAGCGACGTCATTGTGGCTGTCAGGAAGTTGGACGAGTTAATACTAATCGCGCACTTAGAAGTGTGTCGGCAGGATGCTGACTGCTACGCACGGGTTGTTTGTTTATACTGTTTACAGTCAAGACTCTGCTTTCACAGGACAACAGGTCACCCTGTCATGTTACCTTTAATATTGCAGTGAATACTTTAACAACAACAAAGAGAGAATCATTTGGGGCATGTCAAATAACATGGACAGTTTAAAGCCATTTCTATATGATATTCACTTGTTGGTTAAAATTCTAATCTGAAGCGACATTTCCCCTGCGTCTCCTCTAGGTAATTGATCTGGGCGGTGAGTCCATTAAAAGCAGTGAGTACTTTGACAACGGCTTTGTGACGGAGTTCAAGTACGGAGCAAAGCTGGGCACAGTGCTGCGCAAGTGGAGCGGAGAGAGGATGGCCTACCTCAAGTAAATGCGACACCACTTGTCCTTGGGCTCAGTCCACAGACGTTACATGTCCTATGACCCCAGGACGAGCTACCTCACTAAGACTGTATTTAGGCCACTTTCGAGGATTCAGTTCCTAATAACAAGTGTTACAGTTCCCCAAACGCAAACGGGTCATCTTCATTATTTAGAACGTCAGTCCCAGGGAAGTATGTCTAGAAACCCAGAGGCTTGAAGCTACGCATCGTATGACTGTACTAGATTTGACTGTTGGCATGTGACCCGTGAAGTCCAGGTTGTTACTGAAGTGGTTCTATCATTGATAAAGTCCCTACAATGTGGCCACACTGTGGGATTTACATGTATCAATTAACTTCAAATTTTAAAATGTTTATGTTATAAACCTATAATACTGAAGCCTAATTTTAACCCGGTTTGCCATTCTGTATAATATGAGATGGAAGTTGGCCCTTCCGAAGTCCCTCTCAATTATAATACACTAAGGCTTCTAAAAGGGGTTTTGCTAATAACAAAAATGCCTGTAGCATGAACATATACAAGTAATTTATGCATATATAATATATGGAGTGCATTTGTAGGTAATATAGCTACATCTATATAGTATATACAAGGGTGGAAAAAGTAGGCTCACAGCTGCGAGTTTATTCCTGTATTATTAATTAATTATTGTATTATTTAGTCGTATTTTTTCCATACTAACAACGGTAAAGCTACTCTTGCCCACCCCTGTATGTATAAACCTTACAGAAAATCCTTTCAATTGGAGGATTTCAGTTGAGGCTGCTGTACTGAAAGAAATACACGTCCAGGTTACTCTACAGCTATGGTAAAAGAACACCTGTGTGTGTCCGTGTGTGTCCGTGTGTGTCCGTGTGTGTGTGCGCGTGCTTGCGTGTTTTCGCAGGAACTGGGGAGAAGGCTGGGGCTTCATGCCTTCCAACAGAGCGCTCGTCTTTGTGGACAACCATGACAACCAGCGGGGCCACGGCGCGGGGGGCGCGTCCATCCTCACGTTCTGGGACTCGAGGTGGGAAACGCTGTCACTTCCCCTTCGCCCGCCTTTTAACGAGACTGCAAACGCTGCTTTCTCTCACGATGATGTCCTCTTGTGACTTTCAGACTCTACAAAATGGGAGTAGCATTTATGCTCGCCCATCCTTACGGGTTCACGCGCGTCATGTCAAGCTTCCATTGGCCAAGGTATTTTGTGAATGGAAAAGTAAGTTTTGGTGGCTGGTGCACAAAATAACTTTTTCTTGAGAAAAGGGGGGCAGTTTTGTTCTAATTTTACATGATGCTGTTACGTGTATTGTTTGTTTATCGACTGTTTAAGTGAAACGAAAGCAGGCCTCTTTTAGCCTCTTGGCGTCTGCTGGCGAACGGTATGCAGGCTCTTTCAGAAATATGAGGAAATGCCTCCTGACTTCCCCGGAGCACTGAGAGGGACATGAGTGCCACCGGTACCGTCACAGGCACCTCCTCTGTAGGGCTGGCGCACGGGCTATAAATAACACTGCAAGGAACTTAAAGCAGCGTCTGCCCACAGGACACGCGATATAAATACTGGTTAAATACTTAAAAAAAAAGTTCTATGGGAGGTGAAAAAACACCACCAGCTAGTTGAACTGAGGCTAAGTAGGCAAGGAAACTGCACTGAAGAAGTGAGATTTGCAGACTATATTGGGAAAGATGGGGATGGGAAAGATACTTGGTAAAGACCTTCATCTGAGTAAAAATTTTTAAAAAGGGACTTAAAAATAGAGTTTTAATGTACTTAAAAAGTTAGTAGGAAGTTTTCTTTCCAAAGTGCGGATCTCAGATGCGGCATCGCACAGCAGCTTCCTACCTAACGCAGAAGATGCCCTTGGCTGCAAATGGGGCCGATACTTACCCCGTTCCCCCAGGTCCTTTCAGTCGGAGGAGCGCCTCCCCGTCGTCAGCCGGGGTCAGGATGCAGACGCCCCTTCACGTCGAGCCCACTTCTCCCAGTTTCCGCTCACTGGCCGCTCCCGACGGCGCGGGTCACGGGCCCCCCTTCCCTGTAACTTCCCCACTTTCCAAAACCTCCGCAGGCTCAAAACTCTGTTTAGTCCGCTCTTCATCACATGACATGATTTTTAAGTCGGACACTGGTCACCTTCCTGGACACACTCTGTTTTTTTCCTTTTTCCTGCGTTTATCATGCAAAGTACCGATCAGAAAAACACAGTTGTAAACGTCTGGCGAAATGAGTGAGGAGCATTGTGAGGTGTAGCCTGGTACGTTTACCCGAAAGACAGAACGAAGGACGCCCCGTTCTTATATTCATTCCGCCACCATCGCCTTCAAGGCGTCTTCACGTTTGCTTCAGGGTCACAGCAGCTGAACAGCACCCACTTCACAGCAGGGCAATGCGCGGGGAGGCGGCCGTGCTGGCTGCGCCTCCTCAGGGCGACGCGCGCCCGTCCCGCCCTTTCTGACACCGAGCCCCTGGCTGTAGCCATGACCCTGCACTGCCTACAGTGACCTTCAGAAGCCCGTGCAGTTCCTTGGGAAGAAAAGGAGTGAAAAAATGTTGCCTTTGATATACGCGTGGGGGAGAGAGGCGGGGAAGGCGAGGAGCGAGCCGTGGGGCCGGGCGCCGCCGAGGGCGCTGGGCTCCAACCGGCCGCACTCCAGGGACACCACGGGGACAGGCCGGGGCTGGCCACCTGCAGAGGGAAGATGCAATGCTATGTCATACCAAAAACCTGAGCGTTTTTCATTCTTTTTGCGATTGAAGGATATTAACGACTGGATGGGGCCACCGAACGATGATGGGGTGATTAAAGAGGTCACCATCAACCCGGACACCACCTGTGGCAACGGCTGGGTCTGTGAGCACCGGTGGCGCCAGATAAGGTCGGGCTGCTCCTGGGAGACCCTCCGGTGGGGCCTCCTTAAGCCTTAGTTTCGAGCCGCCCGCGCGTTCGCAGCAGTCACGCGTGCTTTGCTTTCAGGAACATGGTCACGTTCCGCAACGTGGCGGACGGCCAGCCCTTCGCCAACTGGTGGGATAACGGCAGCAACCAGGTCGCCTTCGGGAGAGGGAACAAGGGCTTCATCGTCTTCAACAATGACGAGTGGTGAGTGGCTACACCGCGTGTCCCCGCCGGTTCCTCTCGCCTGCTGCTCACGCACTTGTCCTGCATCTGAAAGGTTCTTTGCTCGTGGACACAGGGACGGGGAGATGGGCAAAGGGCCAGGAAGGCAATGACGGTGGCTCCTCCCCCTGGGCCTCCGGCCTCCCCGTGACCGGGGCTCTGTTCCCCGCAGTGATTTCTGCACCCTGCGGATCGTGTGCAGACAGAGGCCCGTGTACACGCTCCCGTATCCGCCTCACGCAAGACACAGCCGCCAACAGGCAGGCGGTGAAGCCAGGCGGGGAGCGTGTCGCACCCCCGTCATTCAAGTGACGGAGGGCTGCTGCCTCGCTGCCCCCTTCCGGCTTTCCCCGCTCCTGCTCCCGGCCTCTGGTCTTTCCCTCCGCTCCCTCTCCCCGTGGCAGTGCTTTTTAAAGCCGTGTGTAAGGAACGCGTGTCCCACGCCAGCGAGTCGCCTCGGGAGAGTCTGACATCCGACAGCTGCGGCTCAGAGGCCTCCCTGCAGTGGTTCCGACGTCTCTGTCCAAGGGCGGCTTCTGCTTCTGCTTCTGCTTAGCTCATTCCAGCCTGAACTATATTCTGCGGACAAAAAGGAAAACAGACATATCTCTTCTTGCCCACAGAGGCCGGGGCTGGGGAGGGGACCGGAGCCCATGCGGGGGACAGCGCCGGTCAGGACCGCCCGCCCCTCGGAGGCCTGCTGGACCGCGCGCTCCAGCCCAAGCTCAGTTTAGCCTCTTGGGGAAAAAGGCATTTTTTAGAAAGAAATAATCAAATTGAACATTGTGAAAGTATTTGTATTTCGTTAAGTGCAGATGAGAACAAATTTAAAATATTTGTGTTTACGGCAGGAAGTACTTTTTCCTGGGGGGCCGGACGGCCCAAACCGCCGCCAGCCGATGAAGTCCTCGCCCCACTGCCTCGTGGCACCTGCTCGTGCCCAGGGCGTCGCTCAGTCTTCCGCAGGGTCACTTTATGCCCGGGAAATTCTTCACTCCCCCCCAGACGTCTTCCCGTTGGGTTTTCTTCTCACTGAGCCCTGCACTGCTAAGCTCTGTGGCACGAGATAATCTGTATTCTTGCCTTTAATTGTGTTGAACTCAAGTAAAATCTTAACTCTTATTTTACAGGCCATTAAGTGCATATTTGCAAACTGGTCTTCCTGCTGGCACATACTGCGATGTGATTTCCGGAGATAAAATTGATAACAAATGTACAGGAATGAAGATCTACGTCTCTGCTGATGGCAATGCTCACTTTTCTATCAGCAACTCTGCCGAAGATCCGTTTATCGCTATTCATGAGGAGTCTAAATTAGAAAACTTGCATTAAATGCATATGTTCCCAGAGAAATGACCAAGTGTATTTCTTTCTTTGGACATATATACATTCTTGTAATTCATTAATTTTTGTAAAAGCTATAATAAATAATCAACTTGAAAATCTCAGAAAAGCGTAAAAACTCACATAATTATACGATTACAAGACAATTGCAATCAACGTTTTGTTATATTTTAGAAGACTCACATTAACTATTTATCGGGGGGCTGGGTGGTGAAGGGATATTAAACAAAGGAAAAACCCAAAAAACTCAAACTCATAGACACAGACACCAGCACGGTGGCTGCCAGAGGGAACGAGGGGGGGGCAGAGGGGGTTCGGGGGGTACATGGTGATGAAGGAGACCTGACTTTGGGTGGTGAGCACACAATTCAATATACAGATGATGGGTTACAGAACGAGCACCTGAAACCTGTATCGTTTTATTAACCAATGTCACCCAACAAATTCAATACAATTTTTAAATAAATTAAAGAAAAGCAAAGTCTAGGAACTCAGACGGCGTCTCGGTAAGTGCCTCAGCCGACGCGAACCCCAGCTGCCCGGCTCCGGTCCGTGGAGGTACGTCCCTGTTTATTTCTCCCACAGTGTTTCTAGCAGCGCGTCGGGGGGAGCTGAGTTCATGATGATTCCCGTACAAGGTAATGACATTTGGGTGGTTTTAACAACATGAAAGCCCGTTTACAGTCAACAAGTTAAAAAATAAAAAGAACTTAAGGTGTGCGACCTGCAATTCTCGGTTTCAGGAGCTCACAGGAATGGCCTTCTCCACCCTCCCCCTCTCTCCCTGGCGGCTTTAACCCCGCGGTGGTGTCGGCTTTTTTCCTGCCTCTGCGCCCCCCGTGTGGACGGCCTTTATTTAGGGCGTTCTTGACGCCAGGCGCTCCGGATTTTCCTCCTGATTCTCCCTCACCTTGACTTTAAACTGGGATTTGTTAAGGCTCTCACACTTTAAAAAAACAACACAAAGGAGGTGATATATTAAAAGACCTGAAAGGTCTTTCACGGGAAATTGAACAGATGGGCAAATACAGTCTGTTGGCTTATTCTGTCCTTGGACAGAAACTCTGGGAAAAGGTACAAAGGGAAGTGTGGCTCCGGGCCCCTTACATAACCTGTTTTAGGTGGAAATCCGTGTGTGGGAAGGACTTGGGTACAAAGAGCACACTTACGCTGGAGCAAAAGGTGATATTTATCATTTCCCTATAATTACACATCTGCCAAGTTCAGCTCACTATCTTTTGATACTTTTAAAGATGTTTTTCAGTCAAGAAACAATTATTTTCATAATTAATTCAATCAATGGACATTTTGAAACACCTCTCTGAACCTCAGTTCCCTCACCTGTAGAATGAAAATAGCATCTGCTTTTTCAGTTTGGTAAATTAAGTGAGAAATTGTATATAACATGCTAACTGATATTTCTGGTTATATGCGTATTTCATTTCCTCAGTAAAGATGTGCCTCATATTCTAATGCGGAGGGCTAGCAATTAATATATATATATATATATTGATTTTAGAGAGGAAGGGAGAGGGAGGGAGAGGAGAGAGAAACATCAATTAGCTCCTCCTGCACACCCCCGACCAGGGATCAAGCCTGCACCTGGGCATGTGCCCTGAGCAGGAATCGAGCCAACGACCTTTTGGTGCCCAGGAGGACACTCAACCAACTGAGTCATACAAACCAGGGCAGGGTTAGAAATTTGATGTTTCTCCTAAAATCTAACTGAAAGCAGAAAAGGAATCACAATGCACTGGAACTGGAGCAGAAGGCAACATTCTACCTAATTTGAAGTCCTGACAGGCTCAACCTGTGTGCCAATAGCTGAAGGTTAACAGAAAGTCCCTCGACGTCAGTGTTTCCAACTCAGCTGCAGGGCACGGCCTGTAGGGATGCCGCCATCAGGGATTTCAGCCTCAGCTCTGTATATTCTGATCCTATCTGTGTCACAGGGCCACAAGTATAAAAGATTCAGTAAATCTGTGTTACAGTAAAAATGCACATTAATCAGCTCAACATATCAAGTGCACGGCGCGCTCTTAAATACTCTGAAACACGCTGCCCACGGGATGGTGCAGAGGACAGTTGGGGAAACAAGGTATAACTATACGGTGCATTAATGAAAGCAGAGGGAAGAGTTCTGCAGATTAAGTTTGGGTAGCAAGGTGTTTGATTTCAGAGGAGGGAGCTAACGCACGTGCTGAGACGGCCGGAGAAAGATCTGTGGGAAAGGAAGATCTCCACGGGAACGGGAGGCTTTGTAAGGAGGGGGAGGGGGAAGGGGTACCCCGGGCGGAGAAAGGTCAGGGCGGCAAAGGCAGGAAGGAATGAGAGACACTGTGAAGGTGAGTAGAGGGGCTGATGGCAGGCGGCGAGGGGCTATGGAGTACTGGTGGGAAGGCGGTTGGGAAGGTAGAATGAAACCATCAGCAGGATGCATTTCCTGAGGCGACTCTCGCATTCGGTTTGCTCTGTTGACACCAGCAGTGGCATCCTGCACGCACAGGATGTCACGATCCACGCGAGATAATCATGTGACCCCCGGGAACTCCGGGGACCCTCACTCCTTACGCTGATATTAAGACAGAACTAGTTAACCAGTTTCGTGCACACTACCTACTAGTTAACCAGTTTCGTGCACACTACCTCGATGGCCGGCCTCCTGCCCCAGCCCCCGGCTGCGTGGTTTCCGGGGCACCGAGTTCTCCTGCCGGCCACCAAGCACGTGGGTCTGCCAGCCTTCCCGTCGGTTCAGGCGGCATGAACCTGCACTTGCCACTGCTCACTCCGGGCTTCCACTGTCAGTGTTTTGTGGTTCAGGTAAAAGAACAGCTGTCTCACGTCCACGCCTGGAAGGCGCACCACGTGGACGCTCCTCCTCACTGCCTCTGCCGGAGGCCGCTCGTGTCCCCGCTGGTGGCCTTCCAGGACGCTTCCAAACAGTGCCGCGCCTCCCGCTCGAGTGGCAGGAGAGGGGACCGGCCACGCTTGCCTTTTAGGGCTCCGTACCGTTCGCCTCCCCCGTATATGCCAATCATTACTGGAGACTGGGAGAATTAGAGTCAAACATACGAGAGGAGAAATTCAAGACGGTGCATTCGATTTTCCCCAGAGACCCCAGAGAAAGCACAGCACAGATACTGATGCCTAAGACTGTTTCCTCCCGGACACAGCTCCTTGCTCAGGCTAAACCCGCGGGTCTGGAACACTCCGGAGAGTCCCGCTCTGAGTGCCGCGCTGGTCACGCTGCAGAACACACGGTTTTGCAGGCTTCCACTGTGCGGTGGGACACAGATTCCCCCCATGTCCGTGCAGCACCATGGAGTGAGTGGGGCTGGAATCTCTCCTGGGGGGGCAAAGGGCCATGCAAGATGGAGGGAGAGGGCGGGGTGGGCAACCGGTGACCTTGACCTCGGTGACCTTGGCGGGGTCTTGCCCTGGTGCACCTGGGATCCTCCTACCAGAGAATTACATGGGGGGGGGGGCAATTTCAAATGACCCTGTTTAGCAACCTACAGCTTAAATCCCATCACAACTTCAGGGTAATTTGAAGACAATATGCATAACGGGCGTTATAGAGCTCAGAAAGGTTTTGTGAAAGAGATTAGTAGGTGTTTGAAACAATGTGCTTTTTATAGATTTTAATTTAATTGTGTAAGTTTTTGATAGTTTGTGTTTTCACAGTACTGTGGTATTTAAATTCTGAAGCTTTGCAGAATTGCTCGCTGAATTGAAATAGATCGCTTAGGTTCCCTGATTTCCATTTAAATGTTCAACAAACCATCACAGGGAAGTAGTTTTGCATGGTTTATAACAACTTTAAGAGATTTGCAGCTGGGCTATGAATACATCCAATTAGAGTAAATATGACTTTCAAAATTACTTTTAGCTATTACCTGGTCAAGTTAGTGTAGAAGGAAGTAGTTTGCCTTGACATAGGACGCTAATATAGGTTTGAACATTTGATATATTAAAAACCAAACAAAACTGCACAAAAAGAGAAAAAATTACAGCAACTATTTATTACACATAAAACTTAATCAAAAAGAAAAAGCTGAGTTTTCAGGGTTGACCTTTTTATTACAGAGTTGGATATTTTTATTAAGTGACTGTGAGTTCAATTAGTGATGTCAATATTATCCATTGAAGTTTAGATGATTTTATGTTTAATTTCGGGGAAAACCGATTGCAGCAGGAGGGCAGAATCTAGAATCACGACACACAAGAGCGGGAAGATGTGTTGGCTGCCGTTTGTTAGCCCCAAACTCCTGTTTCCAGGGGAAGAAGCAGGTTGAGAAACTGGAAAGAAAAGAGAGACTGGAAGGTAGGTCTCCGTGGAGTGCCCTGGAGGAAAACGTAGGAAGGTATGAATGGCTACTTTTAATTGTAAAAGGCTTTAAATAGGCTGCCATAAAGGCAAATTATGCCAATCCCACACCCTAGAGAGTAGCCAACAGTGAATTTTTACATGTCTGCCTTTTTAGCTGGTTGGAGTTTTGTGGACACTCAGAGAGCAAGCAGCAGGAGAGAAGATTCCTTTTTATCACATTCCGAGGCAGGGCCTCCTTAGGGCCAGCAGGTGTAGACAGAGCACGGAATTCACAGGGCTCTTTCTTTCACCAACGTTTGCCTGGGAGGAAAATGGTTCAGATACGGTGGCTGCTTGAAGATACTGATGACTGTTAGTCTAAAGGTTAATTAATAAACGAAAATCCATGATTTCCTTTGATATGTTACTTTAAAGTGTCCTAAAGAAATCAAAGCACGTTATTTTTCTCACTGGTTAATAATGAAACACGGAGCGAATTATATGAAAATGTCTCGTCACAAGGGGGCACTGCTGTTTCAAATATGAGGCTACACAGAGCCTGTCTCTTCTGGGGGGTGATTTTTTGTTTTTAATGTTAAAAGTGTTTTGAAAATACTTCATGCTACCTTAAGCATTTCAGATCTCAGATAAACTTTTAAATAGAAAAATTCACAATTAGTGTTGCCTTTGGCCACATTTCTTTTTTCCCATCAAGGCCTGTGAATCCGTCTCCGGGAATTTAGATACGCAAATCTAATCTAATGCCCTTGGGGAAAATAAGCGGGCAGACATCTTTCAGGCCACACTAGTTCTATTTTCGACTTCTATTTTTGTATTGACTTAAGAAAATAACTGACTCCATTTTACTAAATGTCATTATTAGGGCACGACAATCAACTTCGTCCATCAGGTTAGTAATTAGCACTTTTTATTTTTAGGAAAGAGAAGTGTAAAGCTTCTGAATTGGCGTTTGGGGAAGGAGGCGGTGCCACAGAACTTACTACCAACGAGCAAGTGAAAACCTCACGCACTCTTGCACTCTCTGAGAGAAATATTCAGCGGGGCTTACTTTTCATATAGTCACGAGTTTTAGAGCTGTAGTGATATTACAGAGGGTCCCTTTCTGCATGAAAACAGTGCTCTCAGGCTAGAGCAGCTGAGCGAGCAAAGCTGCGAGGTGGGAGGTGGGCTCAGGAGGCTCCGAGGCGGAGGGGGGAGCAGCTCGCTGGAGGCGGACGGTCTCTGGAGCTAACCCGAGCCGTGGCCACGCAGGCCTGTGGCCAGCAAGCCAGTCCTGCAGGCACCTTGGGCAATTAACCTGCCATGGGCCAGTCCTCTGAATATGCTATTAGCTACTTGAAGGTAAGGGGGGGCAAGGAGAAAGAGGAGAAGAGACTATATGGCTCCAAGTGAAAAACAAAATCCTCCGCAGCCACTGTGGCTCAGTGGTTGAACCAAGAGGTCAGGGGTTCGATTCCCTGTCAGGGCAAATGCCCAGGATGCTGACTTGATCCCCAGCAGGGGGAGTGCAGGAGGCAGCTGATTGATGTTTCTCTCTCATCAGTGTTTCTCTCTGTCTCACTCTCCCTTCCTCTCTCTCTAAAATCAATTAAAAAACATTTTAAAAAAACAACCACCCTCCACTAATGCCGCTTTATCAGACAAGTCCCTTCCTCGAGGATGCTCACTCTGTGCCTGGGGCCTGGACATGGCAGGTGTGGGCCTGTGTGTGGTCTGTCTGTCCCGCTGGACTATAAACTCCCTGGGGCAGGTTTATTGTTTTGTTCGCTGTGCATCCTCAGTGTCTCAGCCACTCAACACATAACCGGTGCCTCAATAACTATTTCTTCAAGAACTAAATGAATTTTCATATATTGTGGATACAGAGATGTGACTGCCTTCATTTTCGCCATAATGAGCAACCGGTAGCAGATACCTAGTAAAAATGAATTTTGGGAGCTATTATTAGAAAATGCCTGAAATTTCGCTTTACCTAAATGACTAAAACTTTTGCATGTTCAATGTTGTTTTTCTCTGATCAACCTATAACATGGGACATATAAAAACTATGTAGCAGCCTGAGGAATCAGAATATTTGAGCTGTGGCCACCAAGGGGACTCACCAAGGGGCATTCGCTTGGTAAAGTCAGAATATTTAGGTCTGACTTCAACCTTCGACACACACACTCGATCTTCCTACTCGGTCTTCTCACTGGGGATTCTATTATTTTCAGAATAATAATTTGGCCAATTCTAACTTCTCAAACAGGGCATGCTTGCCGCTAGGGACAGCTGGCTCAGCCCCACAGCCAAAGCACTCCCAGAGGGTGAGGACAGCAAGGCACAGAGGGAGCCTCCACATACTCCTATGCACAGAGACTGGGGAGACAGCTCGAATAACCTTCCTTGAATTCTAAGAATGTAACTCAAAGATGTTTACGCATTTTATAGTTTACTTAATAATCTATCCATGTCTCTTTTAAAATAAAAATAATGTTCTTTCTTAGTGTCCAAAGGTGATACTCTAGGATGCTGTTCTTTTTTTTTTTTTTCTTTTTTTAATATATCTTTATTGATTTCAGAGAGAGGAAAGGAGAGGGAGAGAGAGAGCTAGCAACATCAATGACGAGGGAGTCATTGATCGGCTGCAGCCCACAACCTGGGCATGTGCCCTGACCGGGAATCGAACCCCGATCGCCTGGATCCTAGGTCGATGCTCAACCACCGAGCCACACCTGGCCGGGCTGGGATGCTGTTCTTTGTATACCACAGATACATGGCCTGCAATGGAGGACTCCGCTTGGTAAGCGTGGCCCATGCCACCATCTATCCATTGGTGTGTCCAGCCACCTGGTATGTGCCCGGTACTGTGTCATGCGTTGGCAGGGGTTGGGAACCTCTTTTCTACCAAGGGCCATTTGGATATTTATAACATCATTCCCGGGCCATACAAAATTATCAACTTAAAAATTAGCTGTGAAAAAAGCTCCTAGATTTATTGAATTTCGAGTCCTGCCTGAGGTTGCCTTGGCAGGGCCAGACCAAATGATTTTGCAGCCTTATAGGGCCTATGGGCCGGATGTTCCCCACCCTGCGCTGGAGAAACAGATAAACAGAGATAATCTAAAGAACAAATGAGTACAAGGGGTAACGGCAGTGACCGAGGTGGGCTCCGGTGGGTGTGGGAATAGTTGGCGGGTGTGTGTATGTAGTTGAGTCTGAGTTAGGAAACATCTTATTAGAAAACCTTCCTAGATACCACCTTCTGGAACAATCGACTCTGGCCTGGGGTAAAACGAGATAACTGAGGCATGTGGAAGTAGAAATTGTGGTGGAATGGGAGCAATGGAGTTCCTGGGGAAGCCGGGGAGAGGATGGTGTGGAAACAATCACAGTACTTCCTCCACGAGAAGTTAATGATTTTATCTGCACAGTGACGCCTATGATTGCTAAGGGCCCCTCTAGTTCCTAGTAAATTCCTCTTGTAAAGTCCCCGAATACGCCTGCAGGAAGCTTGTTACTTTGCAAGGTCAGGAGACACCATAAATAAGTTAATAAAATGTCCTGTAATAGGAGTTTATCCAGAGTTCAACACTACAGTGTGTCATTTTTAGACATATATTTTAGACGACAGGCCATTAATATAAAACTTTAATAAGACAAGGAACCCAAACCAGGCAATTTCATTTTACATTAAATACGTTTTAACTGTGTTGTCATACTGACATTCCCCGCCCGTAGACATTATGGCAAAGTAAATCACATGGAAGAACAGGAGAATTTTCATGTAGAAATGGAAGAGTTTGCCTCTCATCGCTGGCATTTCATACGCTGAAGTTACAGGCTTATCATTTTTAAATTTATCTACTAAACTGTCTTTATAGTCTTAATGTTCCCAACACAACCTAAAAAATTATGGAGTTTTCACCTTGAAATCTCAATATGAATATTTTTTAAGTATAGACATTTTATTTTATGCTATTTTATTATTATTTCTTAAATTCTCACCCAAGGGCACTTTTTTTTTCATTGCTCCCAGAGAGAGAGGAAAGGAGAGGGGGAGAGAGAGAAACATTGATGTGAGAGAGCAACACTGATTGGCTGCCTCAAGCATGGGGGATCGAACCCACAATCCAGGCCTGCACCCTGACCTAGAGTGATCTGTGGAGTCACTTTCTTTGCTAGAGAGTCCTCCCATTCCCAAGTTTCTGTCTTCTAATATCTAAAGGAAAAAGCAGTGAAAATGAAAAAGAAATCTGGGCTGGGAGGCAAATTACCACCACAAGCGTTAGGCATTAGGATCTGCCATCAGAAACCCAACGCACAGACACATGCACTGTCCCCCCGAGAAAGACTGAGAGGCGGCCCCTTGTCACTGTGCTCCAGGGGCTTCTCCTCTTTCGTCTTCTTTTGCTCTTTTCTTCCCCAGTTACTGTTTCTGCCTGGAAGGCAGTGTCCTCTGGAGAGGTCCAGAGACTGACATTTCTGTCCACTCAATCTGTCTGTCCTGGGACACTTCAAAGGTTAAGTAAATTCCACTTCTAATACCGTGATCACTAAAGCTAGTAGCTTTAGGTTTGCACAACTTGGGGCCCTTAATTTTGAATGAAGACTCTACCACCACTTTGAAATAGCAGATGCTGCATGTTAGCAGTGGACTGTAAAAATCTACAGTATGGGGTTGGTCAAAACAGGTGTTATGAGTCAGGATTTGGCTGGTTTTAGAAACACAATTGGCCTAAATACCCAATGGCATGTGAAACATACATATATACATAAATGCATATGCGTTTCTGTTTGAAATGAAAAAGATACAACACATTTTATACCAACTGCCTTGTTCTCAAGGATGAATGTAGGACAATTTATTTGGAAAGGGAATTTTATAATTTACCTAAAACTATCCAAGCACGTCATCTAGTCACTTGGGTCTTCAGGAGGTCAAGGGTTGCCTCTGCTTAGGTAACTTGTAATTATTTCACGCTTCCTCTTCTACTGACTGATTTGGAGGTGACAGAGCAAAATTAAAGTGGAAAAGGCATCGAAGGCCTTGCTGTAACTGAGCAGAGACACAGCTTAGGGTACAGTTGTTGCATAAAGGTGGATGGTCTTTTCAGTTAACACCTGGGTGTTTCTATTTATAGGAAGATACCCCAAGTTCAGACACAGAGGGAAGTGGCTCACACAGTCAATAACATTCGGAATGCTCAACGACCCGCAAAACCGGGGGATTTGCACCCAATATATTTGCCCACAAATCAATAACGTAAGTAAATCCTTCTGTCTCGCAGGCAATCAAACGCTCACTCACAGGAGCTGCTGCCTAAATTAATATAATCCCAGAAGTGCTCTGTCTGCTTCCAGGCTAATACCGCCGAGGCTTAAAATCCACGCGGGGTGAGCTGGAGGATGTCTCTTAATAATGGTTTAAATAAAAGGAAATTATGTGAAGATTCCGAATTAAATGCTCTCACGCTGAGTGGGCTCAGTTTAAATGGCTCTCGTCTCTACTTGGCGTGTTTCCTGCTGTCCCTGTCTTTCCGCACAGCACAATCAAAGGGAGTAGAACACATTTTTTAGAAAAAAATATTACTTGTTTCACTATGACTGTATCTGGCAGCTGTTGGTTATAAAGACTGCATTGGGCATCGTGGCTCACTGAGAGGGCTCTCGGCGCTCACACTTCCAGGCTCAGGTCAGGCCATCACCTCCCTGAAACCTACCAAGGCCCCCGTGGAAAATCGGTGGCTTTCTCCTTTGTCCCTAACCACTGTCTTGTGGCGTTCGTCACGCTGTTTTGTAACCACTCCTTCCAGCGCTCGAGTGTAGCATGAGGACCTGACATATTTTACTGAATGTGAGCGTCATACCAAGCAGGCAACCGGGCATGGGAACGACATCTGTCATGTAGTTTAATGGTGGTGTTGGCTCCACGGTGGTCTCAGAGGTGGCAGTTCGTGTCCACAGAGTGGAACCCGCATCTCGGAGAGCGGAGCAGCCCTTGGTCCCAAAGAGCTGTGTTTCTCCAGCTGAGCTCTCCGAGCACCACCCGAGGCGCTGAGGCCACGCTGTGCTGCGTCCTGGGACTTACTGGAAAAGTTCAGCGCACCTGCTCTACCACAGAGACACGATAAAACAAAAGCCACGGAGGAAATTTACTTAGATCTCAAGTCCAATGCAGCAACAGTATAAAATGCCTTTTTATAAATTCTGTTTAATTCACTGGTTTTGGCGTAGTTTTGAGGGAGACAGTGAAAAGTAGAATGCTGACATTTGTCAAAATCCACGATAGCTTTTTTTTTTTTAAATCTGTTTCTGTTCAAAGGAATGGAGTCAGCAGAGAATGTTAACTTTTGAGATTTAATTATTGCGACAGGTGCTACAGGATATATCAAGAAATCATACATTTTTATTAAAAAATTAAAACTGAGTCATTGCCAAAATCTGTTTTATAACTCACTTTCCAGAAGGAAACTCTGTTCATTTAAAAGCCCTGTGCGGTTCTCTGACCCTCCCAGCGTGACGCCCCACCACTGCTCGTTAAGAGGAACCCACCTGCAGTCAGTAGGAGATGAAAGGAAAAGCAAGAGGCCTCTTTGAAACTGGAAAGGAAACTCAGGGTGGAAAAGGAGACTCGGGTACTCATGCTGACCATTTGCATAATAAATGAAGACCATTCGATAATTTTTTGCATAATAAATGAAGACCATTCGATAAAGTACAGAGTGTGTAAGAGCGGGAGGAGTAGGTTCCAGGTTGGCGGGCATTTTCCCATCCATCAAGTGGTGGTGTCAGTACTGAGAAGGGTGAGAAAGAGGACCCAACGGTGTTCATTTGTTTTAATTAACTGCCCACCTGAATGCATGCTGAAGAAGTGAAATGAAAGATTCAGGGGAATGTATACATTTTAACCCTTGATTTCAGCAAGCCGCTTCGACTCTATGACACACACGGTATCTTTATGAACAACACGGAGAAACTGAGGCCGAAGACTAACACAACTGGGTACATTTTGACTGGTTGAACAAATACACCTACTGACTGTTGATTAATGAATTAATGACAGCTTTGGTTACAGGAACGGGAATCTTTGGTTTTTGATCTGCTAACTCCGATGAGTAATAACGCCCGACGCTGCAGAGCATTTTACAGCCCACGGAGAGCTTTCAGGTGTTGGATCCCCCGCGGCCCCTGCTGAAAGCTGGGACAATGCGATTGTCTTTAACAGGATATGGGCACTGAGTTGCAGAGGGAGAAGCGATCTGCCTAAGAGCACATGGGAATTTGTGCTTATTACTACTTCAGGTGACACTAACAAGCCTGACAGAGTAATACTCAAAAACATCCCCGAAGCGGACGCACAGGATAAACCTAACCAGAGAAAATTTAATTATAATTACCACAGATGTGTGCAATAAACTGGGTGTTATTCTTTGGAGCATTTGTCTCAGTTTGTAGGGGTACATTTTGCTGTGAATATTTTGTTAATATCTGACTCCTTCTAGAGACTATATGGTCATTGTGACCAGTGCCTGTGCTCAGCAATATGTCTCCAGCATCTGGGGTAGTGTTGGCCACTAGTAGTTATGTACCAAATAATTAAGTGAATTCAGCACAAGGGTTATAAAAAATGTCAAATAGAAATGTTTTCAGAATTCGAAAGACCTATCTTGAGAGCTTTATACCAAAAAAATAAAATAGGATGTTAGTTAACAGAACAAAGGCAACGAAAAGAAGACTATTTGTAATCTTAGCCTAAGCTACTGTGCGTGATTTTATTTCTTTCTTCATTTATTCTTTTTCTTTTCTTTGTTACTGTGTGATTTTAATCTTCACTCATTAATTGCCAACCAGATTGTGTGCAGAAAAGCATATTTTAAATTATTGAAAAAAATTTTAGACATTTAATGTGAACATGTATTTAGTTAAAATAATTTTTAAACATCTACAGGTAGGTAATGTGTATGAAACAGATTCATAATGGATAATTCCAAGATGAAACTAGAGTCAATGGATGGCTAGTCTAAGGAAGCAGGCTTATTCTCTATAAAAATTAAAATTTAGTAAGATATACAAGTAGAACAACCCAATTATTTTACTAATAGTCTTGTAAGGGACTCTGAGTCACTGGAGGTATTTAAGCAGATCTGGATAAACGTTCCAAAGTCATGGCTGAGAAAATTTGTTCTCTTGGATGAAAATTTATTAGATTCCATTTTTATTATAACATATCCCTAATTGAATTGATCATAATGTTCTTGAATATGCAATTAGTACAGAGCACTGGAAAGAAAACACACACTATATATGTTCTTTTCCACTTTGACCTTTACCTGATTTTTGGCACATTATATTTAAATTCTTGCCTTTAAAACAAATAAAATATGATTTAGGTTTTTTTTTTATTATTGTCAATTTTTAAAATATTCAGGCTTAAACAGAAAAGGAACCGTATCAGATAGCTATTAATTAAGGTAAAAGTTTTACAAATTATTCAAAATATGTATGCATAAAGGTACTTTGTAAGGCTAAGAGTGGATAAAATAAATTTCAGATAAAAACAAAGAAAACATACATATTTTTCCAGAAATTGCTCTTCTCTATGCTTAGAAATTTATAAAAGGAATTTGGGGGTGTTGAGAGAGTTACGTCTCTTAGATTTTAGCATTTGGATCTATGAAATGGGACACTCAGTGTCTGTGATGCTAGCCCTGGCCTGAGTGGCTCAGCTGGTCGGGCATCGTCCAGTGCACCTAAGGGCTGCTGGTTTGATTCCTGGTCAGGGCACATGCCCAGGTTGTGGGCTCCATCCCCAGTCAGAGGTCTGCAAGAGGCAGTGGATCAGTGTTTTGCTCTCACACCAGTGTTTCTCTCTCTCTTCCTCTCCTTTCCTCTCTCTAAAAATCAATAAAAAATCTTAAAATATTCGTGATGCTTTGCTGCTCAGAATCACACTTTGCAACCCTGTCCTTTGAGAGATTCTCCCTAAAGTGTATCTAAAGGCTACCTGTTCCCTGCTATGCTGAGTGCACTAATTTCTATCACAATCAGTGTCTTCCTGTTCCAATCACCTGCAGACAGGCACCTGTAGAAGAACAGCAGTGTGTTTATGTATAAATAAAAAAGGCTATCCACGTACTTTCCAGTTTTCTCTGCAAAAAGAGCGTTTTACTCCTGCTGTTCCATGCATTTCGAACATGTGCCGGTCTATACATTTAAAGCAAGGTTAAAAAGAAGATTAAACAAGATTCATCTGCAAGTTAGTATCACACCTGGCACACGGCGATTCTATGGGAAAGAACTGCTTAATAAGCAGCATAGCTAAAGAAAGATGAACAGATGACAGTGCTCTGGAAATGAGATAAAAGCCCGCAATGTGATATTGCAGGAAGAAATAGAGACGTAATGAGATGAGACTGAACAAAGGGAAAGCCAGACAGAATGAGGGGGAAAGTTGCTAGCTGTGAGGTCTATCACAGTGCCGAACAGCATCCCAAGAAGTAGCGGAAACTTTATCTCCTGAATAATTTCAAAGTAGAGCAGGAAATCAGACCGAGGCTATAAAAGGGGTGGAAAGCTTTAAGGTGATCAAAGAAACCAACACACAGTCAAAGAGGTAATTCTGAACATGCTAGTTTTGTTTACAATCTCTCTCATGAACAAAAATAATGATAATCCTTGAAACTTATGGAAAATGTTTATAAATTCTTAAACACTTTAACAAGACGAAAGTGATATGATTCAATCACCGTAGATAAGTTGGAAAACTAAGACTTGCAGTTGAGCCTCTGATGAGACTGCAGCCCGGCTGGTTCCTGGATTAACACTTGGTAAGAGCCTGAGTAGAGGACTCTTGTTATCTGTGCCCCGACTTGTGCCCCATGCTCATGGGAACTGTGAGATAATCTATGTGTGTTGTTTTATGCTGCTAAATTCATGGTTGTTTGGCCCTGGCCAGGTAGCTCAGTTGATTAGAGCATAGTCCCAATATGTCAAGGTTGTGGGTTCGATCCCTGGTCAGGGCACATACAAGAATCAACCAATAATGCATCAATAAGTGGAATAACAAATCGATGCCCCCTTAAATCAATCAGTAAATAAAAAAATTAAATTTATGGTAGCTTGTTATACATCCATAGAAAACAAATGCAAGCATTACTGGTTAAAGTAAGAAAATGCTACTTGAAAGATTTTGGAAAGAATATTGAGCTAATAGAGTAATAAGCTGAAATGAACATCTCCAGAAGAGCCTGTCTGCCTGGGCTCATATTTGCTCACTAATTAGTAACTTTACTACCTAAGACCTTTTCCAGAGCAGATGTTTTATTTCCATCTCTGGTGAAATTGGGGCTGCAGCTTTTCCTGTTGTGTGTGTGTTTTTTTTAATCTTACATTAGCATTTGGGGGAAAAAAGGCAAATGACTGATACAACTTTTAGATTAAACATGTATAAACATTTTTTGTAAGAGTAGTAATCAGAAAGTAATTTAAGAGAATCTCAAGTTTTTTCTTTAAGTATTATCTAAATGTACTTTAAAAAAATGCTCTGCCAGTACTGGCCATTTATGAAACGCCCACAGCTACTCTCATACTGAACAGTGTAAAACTGAAAACTTGTCTCCTGACGTTGAAGAGAATCAGTCATAGCAGGAGGAAAAATGTTATTAAAACATAATATGAATTTTATAACATGCTTTTCCCCCCCAGTGACTTAACGACATAAGGTGAAAATGCTGCGGTGTAGCATTTTCTAGGACTTTAATATTTTAATGATTGAAAAGTACACCCGAGGAAGGCAGGCGCGCTCTGAGTGGGCCAGCCTGTGATGCGCCTCAGCTGAGCAGGCCGAACCCTGATGAGCCAGCCAGCACATGCTCCGCAGGGTTTCACTTCCCCTACACTGGCTTCTACTTTTCTATCAGAACTTGGTAGACGTGTCCTTTTGCTGTTAAACTTTTCCTTTAGAAGAAACTGCTTTTAATTATAAAATCTAAAAAGGGGAGACACAAACGCCTTACCTGGCACTGAGTCATAAAAAGCTACAACAGGTGGCCGTAGCTGCGTGACGGCTGAGCTCAGGCAACGTGACTTTTGCCAAGGACTTTGATTGCAATCCTGCTGAATCCACCTCAGTTCCTGCGACAGCCCCGTCCTGCAGTGCAAATCAATCATCAGATGCCCTCTGAGCTCTCGTGGACACTTAAGATGCCAAAACTCAAGTCCCAGGGACACTGGCAGGAGAGGCGGGGAGCGCGGCCACTCCCAGCCCTGCACTCCATCGCAGCGTGATGTGCGGTAATGACCTGTCAGGAAGGAGGCTGTGCACCCTCACGCTGCGAAATACCCTGAGGGACTTGCTTTATGAATCTGCAAACAGATTCAGCAGGGCTCTGGGCAAGAACTCATGCACACAGTTTCCAAAGTGCATCACGATCCGGTAACAATTTTTCAGGGGGCTATCATCACCACGGTGTGTCTTCATGTGTCCTTTCAAAAATTTACCAAAATGAAACGGATGGCTGGAAACAGTCTCCTGGCCACAAAGAATCATCATCTGTGGGTTTTTTTCAAGGTTTATATTTTTTCTTTTTACCTTAGCAGGGTGCTGCTCTTTGCCTTTTAAGCATTCATTGATTGAGTTTTATTTTTGCCCATTCATAATGTGATAGAAATTGAATGGTGGGTATGTGTGCATTAGTTGTGCAGAATTCGTTAGAATTAATTCAAAAGCTAAAACTAACCACATTTCATCTTATCTTGGTAGTTGGATGATCTCCAACACACTAGAAAAGTTGGTACTTATATTTTTCAATACAAAAGTCACCTAGAGAAACCTCTACCAGGAAAATTCACATATACTTCTAAAATAAAAACATGCATGACAATGTAGGAGCCACAGGCTCCTTGGGGCCCTGTGTTCCAGACTGGGCTGGGGTGGGGGACACCTACTCCAAGATAGTTTAGTACGCAGGGTGTTTGTGAGGAGCCAATCTCTATGGAGGGGAAGGTAAGGACGCAAGATTGGGCAGAGGGAGAAGCTGGGCCCTGATGCTGAACCAACAAAGCCTCGGCCAATGGCTGCCCTAGGGGAGCAGTGGCACTTGGGAGCTAGAATGGAGTTGTCAGAGGTGCGCTGGGCTGTACTGATCAGTCACCGAATGTGACTGCCCAGGACGTGGTGGACATGGGCCACCATGCGGCTGAGGTATTCTCTGAAGGGGCTAATGGCAGCACTCCCAGCAGCCGGGGTGACAACTTCTTCCACAGACGGGATCTGGGTGACATATTCCCGTGTCCATCACATTCAGGTTATCAGCCCTGAATCTGCAGCTTTCTCCCTTCCATTTTACTCACTGAAGTAATTTCCTGATTTCATTTCTAAAATCTAATTCAAAGGCCCTGGCCAGGTGGCCCAGTGGGTTAGAGCGTCACCCCGATACACCAAGTTTGCAGGTTCAATCCCTCATCAGGGCACATACAAGAATCAACCGATGAATGTATACCTAAGTGGAACAACAACAAATCTATGTTTCTCTCTCTCTCAAATCAATTAAAAGAAATAAAAATCAATCAATGAAATCTAAAGCAAAGACCAACCAAGAACAACAATTGGATTAATATAGTTTATGTCTTACTTATACAATAATGTATTTCAGGTGTGGTTTACCAGGTAGGTCACTTAATTGATATTTTGCACTTTTTGAACTTTCTGGTCTTCGAAAGGTCATTTTAACAAGGACACTTGAGCCTTTAATGGTTCTGAGCAGATATTACAGTAACACGGAAGCTGTTCGAGTGCAGGAAGAGCTGATCTACAAGACTTGGCGAATCCGAAAGGAAATCTTCCCGCCCTGGTCCCATTAGTGAAACTAGTGACTGACAGGCATGGAGCAAACACAGGAATGAACAGGAATAAAATAGCATCACTGCCCTCCTCATTAGAAAGAAAATTAGCTGAAACGAAAACAAGATGAAAGATAAAAGCGATATGCTTTCCACTCAGAAAACTCACTGAAGTAATGAAAGTCATCCCTTCCCTGTTAGAGAGCTTCACCTTTTGTCAGTTGGGTTGTTGCCGAAACATTTTTCTGCCTAAATCTAATTATGCGAGGGGAGAGTCCTGTTTTCAGCATGCCACATTTAATTCTCTAAAATGTCTTTGTTCTCCAAAGCCCTGAAGGGATGAAGGACAGCTTGACAGGTTTTCAATAAATAATGACAATTTATCAGTAAAGAGGGTTATTTTCAAGAGATGAATCGCTAGACCCAGCTGTAGCATTAATTTCCAAATCCCTGAGACAAAACAGCACTGACAGCCATCATAAAGCGGGCGCTCACGCTAGGCCGGGTGGGCGCCGGGGGCAGGGGAGCGGGGCGCCTGAGCTCGGGCGCTGCTCTGGCAGCCGCGCTGCACGTCCCGGAGAGGCGAGGGAGGCAGCAGCCGGAACCCAGGGCTGGGCCCGGGGGAAGGTCAGGTTCACGGGCAGGGGTGTCTGCTTTCGCGAGGCTAGGCTCTCCTGGGTTAGGCACCGTCGGGCATGTTTTCAGAAAGGGGGTCAAGGAGGCTGGGTCCCCACTCCAGTGAGTAGGCGGTGTGGTCTGTGGGGACGAATTAGGTCCGGAGGTGCAGTTTCAGGGCCAGCTGTTTGACCTTGAATAAATCTCTCTGAAGCTCAACTTTTCCTACTGTGAAAAACGGGACGACCAATGCTCTCTGAGAGGGTGATCGGGATCAAACTCGATAATAAATGTGAAAGCGTTTCATAAATGTAAAGTGCCATTCGAATACACATCAGCATTATCACTGAGTGTGTACAGAGAGTTGTCCGAAGTCTTCAGGCTTGAAAGAGAAGGCAATGATTCACTCAACGAAGGTCTGCTGCACGAGGCTCTAAGTCAGTGCTGGAGAGAGAAGACAAATAAGACGGAGTTCCTTCCCTCTCAGGGCTCAGGCTGAAAGTGTGACACCCACATAGGATGTGGTAGAAACCACTGTTGAGACAATGCTATGGTCACATAACTGCATCAGGAAATAGTAGTAGGAGACCTTTAAACACATTGCCAAGTTTTTGCCTTGTAGATTTTGCTTAAATGCATAGAAATCTCCAGTACGGATGCTGTATGAAAATCCTATTTTAAATTACAAGTAAGAGGATGAGCTACTTTCCTTTCAATAGAATTTCAAACCCAAATAACCTGATGAACACACACTATTGAACACCACTGGCTATCAGATGCAAATAAATATGGTAGGATTAAAGTTGGGAAACCAGAAGTAGGGAGGAAATACAGAAAGAAACATGGCCTGTTTTCAGCAGGGAGGCAAGTGCAGCTCAAAACGAGTGCACCCTTGGTCAGGAATCACGTGCTGCACTTTCCCAGCTGGAAGAACGGTCACTGCCTCTCGGAAGTAACGAGGCCAAACGTTAAAGGGTCTCGCACCGAGATCGGTCTACCCGCGTTTGTGAGAACATACACATTTTAGATTTTTTTCCCTTTATACCTTCAGGATGGGTGACTATATTTTTAAATTTTGTTAAATTTTATTTTTTCCATCACCATTTATCCCCTCTCTGCCCCCTTCCACCTCCCAGGATGGGTCACTTTAAACAAGGCACGTATCTGGAGTTGATCCGACAGCCAAGTTCGCTGACACGTTAAAAGTTCTCAGTTTTCAACGGAAAAGAGAAATCTTTCAAGAGGGGCTGTGTCTTTCTTAAGAGAGCGATCACGAAACAAGTGAGACGTGCGACGGTGGCCCTGAGGGAGACGGAGCTGCCGGCGTGGAGGGGCCGCAGGCGCCCTCAGCAAGGTGGTGCGGGTCAGGCACGTGCGTGGGGCACCCGCCACGCGTGCTCCGAGGCAGGCAACCAGGTGAAGCGGGCGGCAAAGGTGAAAGCCGGCGAGATGGCTTGCTTGGTCTCCATGGCAACCCAGCCCTGCTGGGAAGTAGGAAAACAATAAAATATCTCTGGAAAGAAATAAAAAATCTGTGCTGTGAATACCTCCTGGGCCGAGGAACGCTGCGCTCACGGAAGGAGCACCATCCAGTCCCCATTTGGTGATTCCTTGTGACAAAGTCCTGGGTGCAGCCCGGGGGAAATGCTGATTTAAAAAGCCTTCCATTTGCTGAATTATTTAACTCGTCCTGCTGCTCAACTGGGGTTTATGTGTGAAAGCTGCGGCTTCAGATGAAAAGCTTTGGCCCCTGCGGAGGTGGGAGCAGGGACACTGGCACTCTCCGGGCCGCCTCTGCCATCATGTTCCGCGCAGCGGGCATTGGGGAGGAGACGCTCCGGGCCACTCTGAGACTCGGGGAAGAGTCAAGCTCTGTTTGATTCTATTTGCCTAGATGGCACTCTCCAATTTCACCCATTATATATATTTTTAAATCGCCTTCTTCAATGTTCTGTTTCTTGGTACGCAGTTTTGTATGGAGAGAAATCAATTTCTTTTTCTATCTTAAAATTGCTTAATTATCGCAGCTTTCCAGAATTTCCCAGACGCCGGGCAATCCCAAGGTGTTCCTATGGTTGTTTCATTCAAATAAGGCTTCCTGGCTTGTCGGGAAAGTCTGGGGAAGCTTCTCTGACTTGCGTAAAGTCAGCTTCACTGAGGCAACTTACAACCAAATCTCCCTTTTTCAGGTGTCCGGGTAGCTGAGCTTTGGTTATGAGGAAAGTGAGATTCTAAAATTAGGTGACGTGGAAAGGATAGGCACTCTAATTTCTCTATCCTCAAAGTTTTCATTGTCAAAATATAATTTTCAAGAAGTCAAAAATACGGTTCTTAAAAAAATAAACTCCTGTCAAAGGTCTTATTTGATTCACTAATTTCTGGGGTAACAATTAAGGTCAAAATGTAGCACAACATCATATTGAGCAGCTGTCCATAGCCATTTTGAAGAAAATACGTTTTTATTGATTTTAGAGAGAGAGCAAGGGAGAGTGAGAGAGAAACATCGATGTGAGAGAAACATGGATCCGTTGCCTCCTGTACACACCCCGACCAGGAATGGAACCTGCACCCTCGGTATGTGTCCTGACCAGGAGTTGAACCCACGACCATTCGGTGCAAAGGACAATGCTTAACCAGCCAGGGCTGTATAACTTTCATTAATACCACTACGTATTACACATTGATGGGAATTTTCTTCTTGAAGTTAAGTTCTCGGGGTCACAAATTTTGGAAAATTGGCATGGATTATATGACAAATGCAGCCTGCTACCATGGAGCCTTTTTCTTGTCTGTGGAGCTCCGTCCCCAACTTTTATGAAATTCCCCACAGTCTGTTAACAGGAGTGTGGACTATATTCCAAGGACATATTTTAGTGTCTGGGAACATTGCTTATGCCTGGGAAATGCAAATAATAGATTTGGTGCTTGGCTTTCTAAACTGTGTAATTTTTTCACATTAACTATTATTTTAAAAATTAGGTTCATAAAGAGATATAACACCTTCACTTGCTATCACTGTCAACTATTTCTTGCATTTTGTGAGTCTTGATGGCAGCTTGTGCATACTGAATACAAAGCCTGTAAAAATGTAGTTTTTTGACAGAAATGACAGTTATTTGAACAGCAGCTTTTGGGTTAAAATGCTGCTTCTTCCCTGCCACGTATTTGGGTCACGCACAGAACACAGAAATGATGAGGTCATGCGTGTATCATGGAAACAGACGCGTCAGGTCTGATACCCCGAGAATGTGGGGTTTGCTCATTACCCGGGTGGAGTGAGCCAGCATCCCACGCGCGGCCAAGTGGCCGTTCCACTGAGGACCGCGTCTCCGGAGAGGCCCCGGGCGGAAATGACTGCACCAGGCCCTGGCTGCCCGCCTGCCCCGCCCGCCCCCACGGTGGCAGAGGGCAGGGCGGCCGGGCCCTGCTGCCACCCCGCGGCCCGCGCAGGCCGCCCCCTCTGCCTTCGGCCTGCTCTCGGGGCCAACGGGGGCTTCGTGTTCGGCGCTTTCTAGCGCAGGTCTTTCTACAGGCATCACGCCGGCTTCCAAGGAGGCTGAGGAGCAGAGAACGAACCTTATTCCGCGTATCTCCAGGGCGCCCAGTTAGCTGGGCCTAGAGAGCGTTACTTTATCACTTTGCAGAGCACGCCCCTAACTGAAGGCTTACGTAGCCGGGAGGGAGGGAAGGGGCGCTTTTTGCTGTAAATCGCCTCTCTGGGGCCTCCCGCTGGACTCCAGGCTGTGACAGGTGCTTTCTCTAGTTCCCTCGCGGAAGCAAACGCACTGCCCGTTGATGCGCTTTCGGGGCCGCTTTGTTCCCCCCCCAGCACCCCTCCAGCGTCTCCCCCCTTCCATCAGCTCGGCTCCTTCTCTTGGCCCAGGGGCCGCTGCACTCACGGCCCGTGTCCCACGGCTCCTTCCTGGCGGTCTGGGAACTGGACCGGGGATGTTAAAGCAAAAACGCTGCCCATGAGCTTCCGTGGCCGTGCCAGGAGCGGCGAGGGCGTTTTAAAGCCGCCGAGGCATCGATCTGTGGCTTCCTGTTGTTCTGCTGGGAAGGCGGCGTCGGGAACGACGTCTGCTCATCGGGAAATGGGGCTCTGAAGGCACTAGTTGGACAGGACCTATGACGAGGGCGTTTAACTACAACGATGTGCCACGTCGGCCGCTGGGGGAAGCGCGGCTTTCACCGCACGCGCAATCCCGGGTTTGTCTCGCTCCTTCCCACGCAGGTGGAGAGTGGGCAGTAAGCTGTGGGGTGGGAGCTTCGGGGTCACCAGGCCCCACCTTCTTATTCTCAACGGGAGACACACGGACTCGGACAAGTTAAACAGCCCGCCGAAGGCCGCAACTCCTGCCAGCTGTGGGCTTTGCCCTGCTCCTGCTGGGATCTTCCTCTCTCTGAATTTTTCTGTCAGGGGAAAGCACGTGCAGTGCCTGAGCCCCGACCAGTCTGTGTGTGTACCCTCGGTGCTGTTCACGAGACAGAGGCTCTTATATCCCCTGAAGACAGGGTCACCATCTACTTGCTAATCTCTCGGAAGGTGTTTAATCAATACTTTTTGACAAACAGGACAAGCCTGCGGTTTCAGTGGTGTCCGATAGTTAGCCCTCCGTGTCACTGGAATAACTGCAGTCGGAAACAGTGTGGTCAGCGCCACCTTCGCCGAGGCCCTGCTGGTTGGAGACAGCGGAAAGGGGCCAGGGAGTCGGCTGTGCGGACGCCAGAGGCGAGCACTCTGGGAAGGCACGTCCAAGGGCCGCAGGGGCCCCCAGGCATGCTCCCTGCTTCTCTTCTCTCCACCCTCAGTCCCTCTCTGCACACAACTCATAGTATGAGCCGCCGAAAACACAGTTCTGATCACATCTCCATTTTGTTTTGAAAAATCTTTTAATGGTGTCACATTATCTGCCAAAAGACGTCTAAATTCCTGTGTGGCCAGGACATGCCAATCAAGTTTTAAAGTTGCATTTGGCTCTTGTCTTGTTTCCATACGCAGAACTCTGGTCCTCTCCATCCTGACTGGTCACCTTACCTTTCCTCCCTCCTCTGAGCATCACACCTCCCTCCTCGTATCTTCCCACCTCTCTTCCTTCACTGGTGACACTACAGCTTTATGGAACGCGCCACCAGGCCCTTCGCCGCGCCCAGTCTATCCAGCAGCCTCTTTCCTCTCTTCTTGGGCAGCTACCACCCACTTAATGCATTTACTGCCTTGTAATATGAATTCCATTTTCTTTTGCCCCTGCCTCCTATATGGCACTCTCTTCTGCTGAGAGCCTAGCATGACCTTTTGGACATGATGATTAACTAATTAATTGACTAATATTTATGGGCTGTTCTGTGTTTCATATAGTCTGAAATATGGTACTTTATTTTTCTGCAGGCGTTTTATAAAACAAATATCTCATCAGTTCCAGTGCAGCCAAAAACAATTTAAAAGGGCACTTGCCAACTGTGTCTTAGCTGCCACAATGGAAACATCGGGGGTATTTTCACTATCCATCCAATCAGCCTAACCCCGGATTCTTGGGCGGACAATGGCTCTGGCTACAGCTCAGACACAAAGAAGGGTACTGAAGCTTTAATTTCTGAAAGCAAGGGAGTTAGGAGACCAGGTGAGAGTCCTTTGTGTCTGTGGAATTAAAGGTCATTGAGCTCCTACATCACACTGACTTGGAATCTACCAACCCCTTAGTCCTGAGGGCTCAACTCCGGGGAGTGCACTCAAGGGATTGATTTCTCAGTGTGACATGGTCTTTGCTTTCAGCTAGTGATTTTGCTTTTACAAAGAAACAGAAGCTACCTCATTCTGTGTCCAGGTAGCCTGGGGCGAAGGACAACGGTAACGTTCTCCGGGGCTCTGAGTCTCCAAAACACCATCACATTTATTTTTTAACCCAACTGCATCAGAACTTGATTTTTTCCTTGTATGAGTATGACATAGAGAATATATGTTTCTACACTAACAGTATTTTGCTTTAAACTCACATTACTATTGAGTGTACTTATGCTGTGTAGATCCAGAGCACGTCGCTGGTTACGTAGGTATAATGTAAATTTACTATGCTGGCATAATGTAAAATAAAAGAAGTAGGTGCTAGAATAAGATATGATATATCCGTAAAGACGTTTTGATGAATACACCCTTATAGTCTTTCTAGGCTTGAGAATACTGATTCATGCCACAACACTGTCCGGAGAGTCATAACCTAGAGTTGGGAGTGACCCAGGGCTTGCCTAGCTGAAGTTCACCCTGTGCCAATGCGCCCTACACAGCTCTCTCCTGGTGATGCACCTGCCGGGACACTGACGAAGAGCCTGCCACCTGGGGCACCGAGGCTCGTTCTGACGGTGGCGCGCCTCTCACCCCACACTCACCCCAATGCACCTACTGCCCGGAGGCGACCTTACGGAGACGAGTGAGCACAACGTAGTGTGAAGCTTACTGCTGCAGGAACCCCGAGAGCAGGACAGGCGTCGCACCGAAATCTTCCATCAGGCAAAGCGGCAGGGAGGCCGGGGGCGAGGCGCACGCGACCGCACTGGGCCGTCGAGGAGCGGTGCCGGTGGGCTTGGCGTCCTGGTGACCCAGGGAGCCGGCTCGGGGGCTCACGGTCACCGGGAAGCTCCCTGCCCGTCTCAGGCAGATGGTCACAGCGGTCCCGAGAAGCAGGGTCAGCAGTGGAAATGGGAAAGGCTTTTCCAAATCAAGGCCACAGGACTGAGCGCACAGCAAATTTTTCTCCCTCTTGAAACTTCACTGAAACTATGGTGGACACATTTTTCTAAACAGATGTAAAATAACGGGGACAGAAGCATAAAGACAGGGGTAACTTGAGCAAAATTCCGCAACCGAGAAGCTGCCGCTGGAGCCGCGTTCCCTGACTCCCCCAGAAGAGCGAAGGGAGACAGGCCAGAGGCAGCCTCGGAGTCAAGCCCACGAGCCCGCCTGGGGCTGGCGAGGGGGCGCCCGGCCCCTGCCCCGGGAGGGGGGCGCCTTCGTCCTCTCGAACCGTCCACTGCGGGCCGCAGCCTGTGAGCAGCTGGAAGAGCCGGCACGCAAGTGAAACTCGCCGCGGGAACGCAAAGTGACACAGCTACTTTGGGAAATGAGGTGGCACTTTCTCGAAAAGCCGACACCTACATGACACATGATCCAGCCTTTCTTCTCCTAGGTAATTACTCGAAGAAAACTAACGCGGCCCTGGCCGCGTGGCTCGGTTGGTTAGAGCGTTGACCCGATAGGCCAAGGTTGGGGGTTTGATCCCTGGTCAGGGCACAGGCGAGTCAGCCAATGAATCCGTAAAACAGTGAGGCAATGAACTGACCTTTGTCCCTCTCTTTCCACCCCCTTCCTCTCTTTCTAACAAAATCAACAAAATATTAACATAAAGAAAATTTAAGGCCCATTGCTCCTAGAATTTAAATAAATGGCACCACAGAGTACGTACTAAATTTTTTTTTTTTTTTAAATCTGGGATGTTTAGAGCCATTCCACAGTACATGCTGTTTTACTGAGTAAATGTGTCAAAATAGCACTGTTAGGCAAATAGACTGTGTGCTCCTAACGTGAAACATGTATCTTCTCCAAGAACTACAAGCCATGTTTGAAGTCAGGAATATTTAATCTGGAAACGGTCTCTCTCATCCTACCCTTTCGGTGCTATTTAAAACCTGCCCTGAAGGTGGCAACGTTGAATTATGTTCTGCAAATTTTTCTAAGTAAAGCTTTTATGGCCACTTTTCAATAGAGTCATTTATTTTAGGGTTATTCTTTCCTTCCTCTTCTCAGATGCTTGGCCTCGGGCACCTACCAATGCTCTTTGCACATATTATCTTATTTAAATCTCACAACAAATGTATGTGATTGGCATCTTTTTACACATATACTGTAGATGAGAAAACAGACCCTCGCGGGTTAATTACATCGTCTCAAGCCACAGATGTAGTAAGCGTTAGACGTGGAACCCCAGTCTGGACTAGTTTACTCCAAAGCCCACGCTCGTAATCACTACCCTGTGCGTAATGGAAACTGTTTAAAGCAATATAAAAATGTGAGCTTTTAATGAACATTAGCCCACAGCCCTGAGGAGTCTTTTAACTTACTGCGCACAAAATATATGTCCTGGATTTTTCTCTAAAATTTCTTCTTTGCATCCAATTAGAAACTGTTTGGTCTATATCTTGTTCCAAATTTGGAGATAGTTTCTCTACATCTTTTAAAGTGACTACTGGCTAATCTAATAAACTAATTTGTCATTAGAAAAAAGAAAGAAAATAAATCATTCAGCACCATATAGCACATTTTTAAAGCACAGTCCTCATAAAAAAATGCCCCCATTTTGATCAGTGGGGCCCTTGGTAGAAATTCCAGATAACTTGGAAAAGAAAATGAAAGCATCTCATGCTCATGGAGCAAGTCTTTTGGGAGAGTTGGAGATTAGTGATGCTGTTTTAATTATACCCTTTAGAGAAGCACTGGGGAAATTAGATATGGACACTACTGCAACAGGTAAATGAAGTTGGATATGACATAGCATCGAGGAGCTCACAGTCAGTGTAAGGCAGAGAGGAAGGAGGGAGACTTTGATCGAAATTCAAAGGATGACCAGGGTCAGGCTGCCACGAGAGCACGGCAGAGACATTATCAGGAGAGCTTCGGCTGAAGGGTGGCATTTGAGTTAAACTCTGTTCAATAAATAGGGTTTTGCCAAGGACATTACGGGAGTTCTGTGCATGTGGCATGTGCAAAGCGTTTAAGAGAAATCTAGTGCTTAGGAAAACGGAGAGTTCTTTGATGGACTGCCTGGAGGGGGGCCGTGTTATTTAGTTCCGTATAGTTCAGAATCCTTTGAAAATAATTAAGTACAAGCAGAAATGGGGGAATATTCGGTACGTGTGCGACCGTATAGACCCTCGGTGCTGTTCTAAAGACAAAATGAACTTAACTTTCACCTCTTAATTTAACTGCGTTTCTTAAATTTAATTAGTAAAAGTGATATTCTCCAATTTGCAGTTTATAAAGATTGTCCTACCACATATTTGAATGAAAAAAACCCCCACAATGAGGCACCTTATAAATTGTTTGTGTGCTAATGTATTAAGCACTTACACTATGTGGGGTTTGTGACATTTATAATGGAAACTTCATTAGATCATCACGACGAATTGTGAAGTAGTAATTTTCTGTTTTTTACACATAAGAAAACTGAGATGCATGAAAGTAAATAAGCAGAACTATAGACAAGTAGTGGTGGGTTTCGGAATCATACCCGGCTCTCTTACGTCAAAGGCGTACTCTTTTGTTCTTTGACTTTTTGTAAAAGTAATAATCAATGACTTAACAGTAAATGAATGAACTAAATCTACCATTTTATGGATGGCAAAAAAAAAATAGACTTAAGAGATATGGAAAAATGTGAATACAGTTGGGCACTTTTCTTCACAAATAGACTTTTTCAGTGTAAAACCTCTGAATGACCATTGCTTCCAGTAAAAATAAGAACTCTATCTTCAAAACTCTGTTAGAGGCCAGAATGGAATTACTTGAAAGTACTTTGATCTCAAAGATAACTTTTGAAAATCTCTGGGTTTAAAAAACAAATGGAAAGCTTAAACCAATATATTGTAACCGAACATAGAGCTAAACCTTGCATCTGAACGGAATAGTCAGGTTGGGAATGGGACCAATTAGTCTGCGGAGCGCTCTGGGTCGCCAAGCACTTCCAGATGGAAAGCCCCACGCAAGGCTGGTAAGGACTGTCGCCGTCACAATGACACTGTTCAGCTGCACGGAGCTGCTCACCTAAGGAGTCCGGGGATGGCGGGGACATGGGATGGGCACAGTGACGCGCCGACAAGCTGCGCCGGACCAGGGGGCCAGTGTCTGCAGGAAATCAGAACACATCCAGTTTTTAATTTCTTCCAATATATTTATAAACGGATACTATGTCTTGAATAACAGGAAAAGGCGTCATAAAGTAATGGCATGGAAAGCATCTAGTTTTGCCTTTTTTCCTTAATTTTGTCCTGTTCTGTCTCTCAACTTTATTACACAAAGACTCAAAGAAACAGAAACAAGTGGGCAGCAGGCCCGCAGGGCGCCAGCTCGCCAGGCCGCTGCCAACCTGGCCTCCAATCTCTCTGCGGGCTCATTTGAAAGGGGTTGCAGACCTCCAAACTGGGCAGCCCCCAATATTTCAGCACACGTCTCAAAAATAAAACATTATTGAACATGACTGCACTTTCATGATCATATATACAGAAATTAACAGTTTCCTAATATCGCCCATATTCAGTTTTTTTCAATTGTCTCAATAATGCCTCGGTTTTGAACCAGGACCCAATTAGGGTTCATTCCTTGCATTCATTTGTATTTCTCCAAACTTCTATTGCATTATGACATAAATTGTTTTTTTGGGGAAAAAAGACTAATAAGGGGAGAATGTCCCACATTCTGGATGTGTCTTACTGTTTTCTCATGAAGCCATTTAACTTTATCTAAAAGACATTACATCATAAGCTTTGATTAGATTTCAGTTAACTATTTTTGGCAGGAGTGTACCATCACTGGGCACATATGCCGGCTGCCTCACTGTAATTGATGCCAATTTTGATCCCTTGGGCATGGCCTGAATATCCCGTTGCCCATACTTTATATATGTAATGCTTTCTGCCTCAAAAGGTAACTAAGTCCTTAATTATTTTCCTATAGAAAATTTCAGAAAGGAATTATTAGGATAGTTACTTATATGGGCGGAAAATGAACTTTACTTTTTAAATAAATATCACTATGGACACGGATATTCTTGTTTATATAATATTTTGTAATTAATTGCTGCTGTTATTTTTGTTTGTTTGTTTCGATGTTCAAGTTGTTCTCAAACATAGCAAGTGAAACAAGCCAGTCAGAGAAAGACAAGTAGCATATGATTTCACTCATATGTGGAATCTAATGAACAGAATCTGGGTTTATTGCCAACCTCTCTGTTAATTTTAGTTGGTCCATTTCATTAAGGTTAAATTCTTCCCTAAACGTGTTTAAAACACTGATGTTAATTATTTTACACTTTCGTGGAATTATCTCAAGACCTATTCTGTGTATTTTGGACCACCTAAAAATGATGAAATTTGTAAATTAAGGAAAAAAAATAAGACACTTGGGCCAAACATGTAGACAGTCTATGAGTCCAGATCAAACTCAGGTACACTCATCTGTACAATGGAAATTCACAAAAAGACTAATGTTTTTCTTGGGGGTGTCTTGGTGTGTTTATTCATGACAGTTTATATCTCAACGACCTATTTTTATTTATTTATTTATTTTGGGGGTGGTGGTAGACATTTATTTCAATTACCTATTTTAATTTTCCACTTGAAAGATGCCTATTCTGAATAAAAATTTAGTTTAAAGACACTGTCCCCCGAATGCTATGTTGAAAAAAATCCAATTAACTTGCACAAATTATAGTGCTCTTCGGGCATTCTTTCTGGAGGAGAAGACTATAAAAACAAAAGTTAAAACTCACAAATTAAAACACAGTTGCACAGATACAATTTTTTCTGTAGATTCACCTCCCCTACCAACCCAACTTCCCACAGTATATTCTTATTTCTTTACTTATAAAATTAGTCACTAAGATGACAAAACTACAGTAATCAATACCGTTTTTTACTGGCCTAAAGATAGACATAGATCAATGCAATGGAACATAGAGCCCAGAAATAAACCCTCACATACGTTGTCTTTAGTTATCAATTTATCCCAACTTTCATGGCTTAGTTATTGTGCTTTAATTATAATTCATTTATAACTTGCAAGTTTTACTCTTTTCTAACCAAGAAATGGCTTTGATGTATAGTACAATTTGTATTGACATCTCCAGATGTGTTTTACATGCTTGGTTTTAGTGATATCTTGAACTCTAGTCTTTTCCAAGAAAATCTGTAATGATTGAGCTTTCTCTCTTTCGTTTGGCATGGAAATCTATATACTATTTTGATTACAGCAAACTTGTCTCGTTTAAATCTTCTGTATAAGTACCTGTTATTTATATACTTAACCTATTGATTTATGAATTATGTTAAAATCTCCCACCATGTCTGTAGCTTTGTCAAGTTCTTTCCTTTCCAAGAATGTCTGGTTTATCTCAAAGTTATGCTATTAGTCACTGAAAGATTAATGACTATTCTACCTTGGGGGCTGCTTCTCTGACCCTCCCCCTTCCTGTCTATGCTTTTCACCTCCCGTTCTTTGTTTGGCGTTAATATTGTTTTAGCTACTTTCGTTTGTTATTTCTATGAATCCCTGCTAGGCAAGGAGAAAACTGCGTTTGCTCTAATAAAATTGTGTATGTATCAAAAACCCTAATAACTTTTATTTATAATTCTCTCAGACTTTAAATCTGGACAGTTCAAGAAAGACCTTCCATTTGATGATTTTATTCTGAGAAGAAAGGTGTAAACTGAAGGAGCTGAAAGAAGGGGAAACGGGAGAGAAGGGTGGGATCATGGCACAGTAGAAAGTCATGGGCGAGTAAAGTTTTCAATTGTATATTTTCAATTATAAAATAGTATGAATAAAATTTTCAATAATGTGTTTTTAATAATATAAATAATATTTTTTTCATTGATGGCATTGGAAGGTGAAGAGAGCCATAGAGAGAATTATTAGATATCTTTAAAAATATTTTAGAATATTTGGGCATCTGGTGTTTGCTGTAATTTTCTGTTTCATCTATCACAAAACCTTCAGTAATAATCTATACTTTATCAGTGCTTAAAATGTTATCTGTACATGTGAGCACAAGTATCATTTATTGTGACGACGAGCTGAGATTTGAAAGACAAAGACTGACTATGAAGACCTACTCTTATTTGAGTTACAAATATTTAGGGCACATTGTGTTTGATTTTTTATGTGTATTTTTGCATTTAAAAATCCATGTCTATTGGAAAAAGTAGATTTGAAATCTCAGGTCAAAATTAAAGTAAATGTGACCTGCATTCTCTGTCACCTAATTCTAATTACATCTTCCATTAGAATTTTCACTTAGACTATTCAAGGGTCTAAGATAACACCAGTTATACAAATAGGTAAAATAGCATATTGATGCTTTTACATCACTGGCTTGAATTTTAGAGTGAGGGCTAAATGATATAATGTGTACAGAGCACGCTGCAGGCTGTATCCTAGGTCTATGTTTTCTTGTTGAAATTTAAAATCACCCATTTTAAGATGAGGTTATTGAGTGCTGTCAGTAAACATTTTACCTAAAGTTGCCTGCTTGGTATATAGTGAAGCCAGATCTCAAACTAAAATTATCTAACACTCATACTTCTTTTTTCAATAACACAATTATTCTCTTGATTGATTTATCATGGAAGTACAAGTAAAAAATGTTTAAAATTCAGAAAAAGGAAAAACACATTTAGTGAGACTACGTGGGAGCCCAGAAAATTCTACATTAATGCAGATAATGTGTTTGTGAAATCAGAGTTGCTTTTTATGATTTGGGCTCTAACATGTATGACTTTATTACTCAGATTCATAACTCTGGTTAAAAAATAAAGTGATTTTCATGATCATGCAATGACATTAGCTTTCATCTTCCTGTGGCCCTGTTTGTGTCCTACCTGCAAGAGAGGCTCATAGAGACAAACATATTAAATCACTCAGACATAGCACCCTGCAAACAGTCTAGGAACATGATGATGACTATTCCTAATCAACTGATGATTGAGCTATAACTACGCCAGGATAAATTAGGCTATGAGTGTTAAAGAAAAATAATAAAGTGCTGTGTCACGGGTTTTTATTTTTATGCTAAGAAGGGCAAATAGGTTTAATCTCCCCTTATCCTCTGTTTGCATAAAGAAAGCAAATCAGAATTTCCAAAACCTGACCTGAGAAGTTTAGCTGAAAGTTTCCTTTAGAATGGCTTTCTGGAGGGAGAAGTGCTATTATCATCATCAGCTTTGACCTCGCTCATTTGCATCATGTTATATTTCACATGGGAGATTTTTATGATTAACTTTGAAAAGGTGCTGATCTATTGTTTAAAAAAGGTGCATGAAGTTCTGAAATCTAAAATTGCGGTTTTAGATGACATCGACAAAAATGTCTTGCCGTATTACGTTTAAACGATTGACAGTTTTTTATTTAGAATTTATGGTACACACCGTGTTGCATTGCAATTACATTAATTAGTCTAATAAAAAAGTGGCATTAAGTACTCACATTATTAAAAGTATTCTTGCTGGACTGTCTGCATTTACATGCATAATTAGCTAGAAGATTCAGATGACAGTATTATGACATCTGCCAGCTAATATAAAATGAGGAAGTTTAAGTACATGGAAATGGGTTTCCCCTTCAACGTCTTAAGAGTTAATTCAGAGGAAGCCAAGTTAAAACACAATAAGCAACACTAATCATACAATTTTGTGATTCGGGGACTACTTGAAGATAAGGCCTTTTTTATACAGATTCTCCTTGACTGTATTCTCTGTCTACGTATGATCCTTGGCAATTTTAATTAGGATTTATACCTTGTTAAGAGTTAACTCTCAAGTAATTACGCTTGATAACACATTTGGGTCCTTAAGTTTGAATGCGTTCAGCGTGGTAAATTAGTACATGCTACGTAGATTCATCTCACCAATGGATTGGAAGCCTTCCATTCTGGCATCGAATGAAAATATAAAAAAAGTGAAATGATAAAAGTAGAACTTTAATAGGCTGCCATTAATCTTCTGCAGCTGTTTCTAAATGTGAGTCTAATATATCTGCTTTCTATCCTAATTATAATATCGGTTACAACGGTGTAATTTGTCAGGCAAACAGCCGGTGTGCTGCACTCAAGTCAGAGGAGTCTGCTGGTTGGAACTTGGACCCAAGCATAAAAACCGGGGAAGCTCTCCTATTCTTGGGACCCCAAAGACGTCCCTTTGAATTCTGCAAAGACTCATATGCTCTCTTTTCTTTAGAGGCTCAAATATTCCTGTTTCTGTGGACGGCCAGATGACCGTGGCCTGTCCTCTTGGGCTCGCTTTTTCAGTGCATCTGACGGACGGATTCTCTGTCTGCTGAGCCGAATAAAAAGTCAGCCTTCAGAGGGATCCGCGGTCACATTGTCACACCCTGGATCAACCTCTGTCTCCCACGAGGGGATGGACGCCTCACCTAAGATTAGAATTCTTCCATCCGAGTCGGCAGCTGTCTCCCGACACAGCTGGAGTTACCCAGGCCCTGGCGAGGCTGCTGAAGGCCCTCGGATGCTCAGCACGGCGCCCCTTCCCTGCCCAAGCTGCGCGGATTTGTTCAGAAATATTTATTGTCTGTATAATGCGCACGGCTCTAGCCAGGAGCAAAATCCACCGCAGGGAACACGTCTGCACTCGCCCTCGGGCTCCGCGCTGGGCACTGGGCTTCTAACTGGCAGACGACGCGCCTTAGTCTCTCCCTCCCGCCCGACGGCCCGCGTCCTCTGCTTCCCTAGGCCGCCCAGCCAAGCGGCCCCGTGCGCCGACGGGACGGACGGGACGGACGGGACGGACGCGCCCCACACCGAAGCCTAACAGCACTGTTTGGGATGAGGTCAGGGGTACAACTGTTACGTGCAAAAGAGGGTTCGTTGTTTTATAAAATACTCCTGTTTACCTGCAGGGTCACCGGAAAGCAATTCTTGCTATTTCTAAATAATAAACAACAAAGTTTTGGAGACAGCCTTGCAGCAGTCGGCTCACGGCCTAAGAATTTTGCTACGATGTCCTTTCAAGTCAATCTCTCATCTTCCTTTTCTTCTCCTTCCAGTTATAACAAAATGATGCCTTTGAAACTGTCTGGTGGGGACTGAGCCGATGTGCCTCAGATAATAGCTATTCAGTGAATGCACAGAATGCATTCCTTTAGGTTTATAAATTCTTCAGCATTAAATTAATTTTACAAAGTCCTTCTGATCCTTCCAGTTCAATCCCCTAAACATTCATTTGATCCATCATAGAAAACAAGTCACAATTTTAAATATTATTATTAATTACCCACCAAAGAATATTGTTTACACAGCAATATTTTAAAATAAAGGTTCAGTGATAAAATATATTGCATTATATAATAGTTGCAATGAGTGGCAGCATAAAATATCAACACTAGAGATTAATAGTCTATCAAAGAAATAAAGTCTCGCATTGCATTCATTTTTTTATTATTTGGTATCCAGAAGTTCACCTTCAATAATATCACCATGATTCCTTTCTGATATTTTTTTCTATGTCATGGCAAAATGCCCATAAGTATTTCAAAGATGAGGTCTTGTGGTTTAGCTAAAATAGCATTTACAATGTCATTTCAAATAATATTCAAATATACCAACTTATCTGTAAAACTTTAAAATGTTAATACATATTGCAGGTTTACTGTATTTATAGAAGCATCTTTCTCCACTGGGAAGGGATATTTAAGGTAAATTAAAGTTTTGCTACTTTCTGTTAAATGATTAAAGTCCTCTTAATAAGATGACATGTAACCTACATCTTATTTTTACTTCCCCCGCAATTTTTTTATGGTTTTTTTTTTTTTGAAAATTAACACAAGCTTTAAGACTTTTTCCTAAATAAAACAAAATGAAGTTATTTATACTGACTACATCACCCTCATGAACCTGGTATGCTTACATAATTAGGAAGATATTTCCAAAATCTCAACTCCATCTTGTACTAAAGAGTAGTAAATTGCTTTAAAAAATCGATAGTCTGAAGGAAATTGTTATCACACCGGAATAGCCCCCATCATTTCACGTTCATCGTTTGATTTATTGAGACATTCTCTGGGCTAAATATGGAGATCCATCTCCCTTGTCATGCCAATTTTTTTAATATATCTCAGACCTTTTCCACAAGGAAACAACAGAGCTGATTCATCAAAAGCATTCGTGGAAGCTCGTAAGGACACACAGCTTATGTGTCTTTAGAACTGACTAGGTGACTGCGTTCATTTCCTCTGATTTACCCTCACAGCGCTGAGGATGCGGGCGACAGGCCATCGGCCCGCGTCTGCAGATAGTTCAGCGCAGCCACAGAGGTGAGATGCTGGCGATCGCGAGGCCCCCAGCCAGCCGCCAGCTCACCTGGGGTTTGAGGCCAAATTTTCTGAATAAATTGAGCGCTTTACACTTCATTCCCCTCATAAAAGCACCATTTCTATCAGTACTTAATAAATGTTTTATCTTTCTCTCCGAATTTATATACCGTTTTTATAACAAAACTGGACACAATTTCTCATCTGTATTTTTTGGAGATCCCTCGTGGGCTTGCAGTGTTAAATGGCCCAAGCTCATGGACGGACGCCTGCCTAAAGTTCAGGCTGGAGGAGTACCACGTTAAAATAATATGCTGGAATACACCCTTTCCCTATCACTGGCGACAGTGGTCACAGTGAAAAATCTCAGAACTATTCACTGAGAAAAAGAAATAAGAGGTGGGGGAGGAAGAGAGAGAGAGGGAGGGAGGGAGGGAGGGAAACACTGACTGGTTGCTTTGACTTACGCGTTCACTGGCTGATTCTTACATGCGCCCTGACTGGGGACCAACCAGCAACTGTGATGTATCAGGACAACATTCTAACTAACTGAGCTCCTTGGCCAGGGTTTTGAAATTTATTTTAGTAATTAAAAAAAAATTATTTACTGAAGAGAGGTGGGGGGAGAGAGACATCGATCTGTGGTCCTACTTACTCATGCGTTCATCAGCCGACTCTGACAGGTGCCCTGACTGGAGATGGAGCCACAGCCCTGGAGGACCAGGACGATCTTCCAGCTGAGCTCTCCTGCCTGGGCAAGACTTAAATTTTATTATTTGGTTATACTAGTTTGTGATCAAAATTAGAATACCAGAATATTAGCTATGTTACAATCCATTTTAAAGCACTAACTGCCATTTCGACCCATGGGAAATACAATTGAATGTAAGTGTCTAAAAGCTCCATCGGGGCCGACTGGCGGCCAGTGAGTGAGCGACCGCGCGAGGAAAGCCCGCTCCGCGTGGAAATCCCTTGGAGGTCGCCTTCCACGCTCACTACTGCAGGGCCCGCGTGACCGCAGAGGTGTGTGCCTCTGTTTCGTGAGCTCGCAGCTTGGAATATGTCTCGGGGATCCTGCTGGACTTCTGCAGGGCAGAGAGCATTAAGTGTTATTTTGAGCAGACGCCCAGCAAAGGCCTCCTCACCCACACTGAGAAGTACTAGAAGAGATGTGGTAATTGGTAAAGTTTTGGAAAGTAAAAGGATAAAAATAAAAAATCTTGTCTTCTGTGTAGTGCTCTCTGACCACTACAGTGGGCTCCCATCTGTGGGCACCTCGCCCACCCTTGCCTAGGTATATACCTTACGGTCCTGTATCTACAGATGCGACACAGTGACCCCAAGGTCCACCAGAGAGGTGAAGCGGGTGTCCTCCGAAGCCGGGCACCTGGATCCCGTCCCCGCATTAGTTTGCAAGAGCTGTCAGAGCAAAGTGCTACACAGAGATCGAAGCAACTGAAATGTCTGGTCTTACAGCCCTTGGGACTACAAGTCGGAGGGGAGGGTGTGGGGAGGGTCAGTCCCTTTGGGGGGGTGAGGGAGACTCTGTTTCCTGCCCCGCTCCTCGCTTCTGGTGGGTTGACAGCCTCAGGCGTTCCCTGGCTTGTGGCAGCATCGCCCAGATTTCTCCCCTCATCTGTACATGGTGCTCTCCTGTGTGTGTCTTTCTCCAAATTTCCCCCTTTTTAAGGACACCGATACCAGTCATATTGGATCAGGGGCCCACCCTTCTCCAGCATGGCCTCATGTTAAATTAACCAATTACTTCAGCAAAAACCTTATTTGCAAATAACCTCACCTTCTAAGCTATCGGGGGGTTTGGAGCTCAAGATACGGATCGGGGCCAGGGGACACTGTTCAACCCGCAACACCTCTTACATTATCCTCTCTGAGCCAAAGTTTTTACATCTGTTAAAACTGGAGTAACACTGTCATCTGTCTCATAGAGTTTTTATGGAGACTGAGAAAATTAATATCAAATGGCTCTTAGAACAAAGCCTGGCACATAAGAAGCACTATTGATAATGAGGTAAATACATTTCTGATATTAACCCACTTTAATAAAGATGTTCAGGGAACAAGTGTTTAACTCAAATCCCCAGATCTTCTGAGAGCTGCATTTATTTTCAAAAGGCAGCATTTGGGGGTTATTTTTTACATGCCAGAGAAATGGCATCGGGGAAAGAATCACATCACCCACCACTAAGTGCTGCTCGTAATTCCTGAAATATGGTCACCTGGCCTTAAAACAATCACCCCGATTCGTCACCAGAAAGGCTTTCGATAGTGTGTCCCAGCAGCACTCAGCTATCTGGCCTAGCATTTCAGGGGCGTCACGAGTCTTACACTCTTCAGTTTCATTCAGGAAACTGCTACTGTAGTTCGTGTTATGCGTGAAATTTTTAGATTTTAACATAAAATTTTAAATGTACTACATTAGCATAAGTTCATGTGGATTATAAAAAAGAAACAACGCCAGAATATTCTTTCGGGCTGTTTAAACTGAGGGCAAACATATTCAGTACTGTTAGGATGTAAATGAACCCCACACTGCATTCTGACACAGCTGTATAAATGTTTGTACTTCTGTAATCTTGATAATAATAAAGCGCTGAGGTTATTTTTATACATGTATTTTCTAAAAAGCCATTAACACCTTTCCCACCTGCCTGCGTTGTGTTTTATGCGGCGATACTGACAACATGATGGGCGTTCCCGCTGTAATCTGGGCTGCACGTTGTTTTAAGTGCGCTGCAAGCTCATGGCAACGGAGGTGGCAAGGAGCATTTTTAGGCAATTAAACTATGAGCATGAACCCAAGGTTCCAAAGCGATGGAAAGAATTTAAATGGTGCAATGAAAAGTTCAGGCCTTCACAGAACTGCTGTTCATCATTTGGATAACTTAGACATTAACTCTTTTATTTGTTTTTTTAAATCAACTTTATTGAGGTATAATTGCCAAACAATAAACACATATAAACAATATAATTTGATAAATTTAGATTTTTATATATATCCATCAATCACCACATTCAAAATAGCATCCATTTCCTCCAAATGTTTCCTTGTAACCCTTTGTAATCGCTTCCTCCTGGCCTTGTCCATGCCTCGCTCTGTCCCTAAGATACCACTGTTCTGCTTTCTTCCACCACAGGTTAGTTTGCATTTTCTAAAATAACGCATAAATAGAATCATGAAGGATGGACATACTTATCTTTGTCTGACCCCTGCCACTCATCATAATTTTGTGAGATTTATTCGATTAATCCATGTTGCTGTATCAATAGTTTTTTTGTTTTCTTTCGTTGTTTGCTGATAAATATTACTTCGTTTGGCTATATTACAGTTTGTTCACTTCCCTGTTAATGGCCATTTGGGTTCTTTCCAGTTTTTGACTATTACAGGTGAAGGTGCCATGAACATTGATGCACAAGGTAGGAGGGGATATCCTAGAACAAGTAGGTCACATCCGTCATCTGTTATTTGTTCTGACTCTGTTAAAAGCAATGATTTTGTAAGCTCCTTTCTATATCAAACATGGCAAATATCTTCAAATTTTATGGTTCTCTATCAACAAACACAAAAACCAAACCCCCAAGAAACAGTGATTAGAAAAGTTTGGTACTCTTTGCACAACTTGGAGAACTCCAATATTTGATAAATGTCTTGCTTTTGTACTTTGGTGAGAATGATCCACTTACTGTGGCTCTGCTTTGATGTTTGATTTTGGCAAGTGGTCATGTCGGAGATTGCTGCCAGTCCCGAAAGAAGTCTCACTCAGCTACACAAAAGTCCTCTTTTTCACTGCAATCAGGTCCTGTTCAAAAGGTTTTGAACAGAATATCGAGATCTTTCTTATATGAGAAAATTCACTGCACTTCCAGAAGTCACCGTGGTGAAGGGGTTGCTCGGTCCTTGGGTAGGAATTCTATTTTGTTCAGAACAAGAATCAAGAAGCCTAATCTGAAAAATCTTGAATATGCTTGTAAATAAAATCTGATGGACAAATGAGGTCCACCTCTTGATCACTTTAGAAGCTTCCAGAAAATGATGAGGTCTCTTGGCCGATGTACGCTTTGGAAGGATATGGCCAATTAAATATTTGAAGACTTCACTGTGAAAGAGTCTAGTTACTAGTTAAGAAGTTATTAGTTAAAAGTGACAAATTATGATCAAGTAATCTGTACAAAGAAATCTGCAGATGCTGAGGAAACTGCACAAAATTTTTGAAGGATACTTTCAGGAAGGACTATCACTTTGCTGTGTGTATTATCTCTCTTTTTGTTATAGAGAATGCCCAAAAGCGGAGACTTTGCGAAATACAGCTTCTTCCATTGAGCTGTACACCAAGACATAACATAAATTCAATTTAAAGAGTCTTGGACAATTCTACTATTTCTTGAGCACAAACATGTTCTCATCCTACAAGATAATCCTATAAGATAATCTACGGGAGCTTGGATTCTACATTTTTTAATGTATATCTTTGGGAATCAGGGTTACAGAAAGTGTTGAATAAAATTAAGATAACAATGTTCACCTGTTGTAAATATAGTGGCTCAGCAAAAAAAAAAGGAAAGATTTGTGTGCATTGAAATTTGTATCTAATTTGATTCAATGATAAATATTGTAAGGGCTTTTATCACCTATAAGTTTAATAAAGCTGGTTCTTCAAGATGGATTTTTTAATCAGAAAACAAATTTGTGCTTGGTGGTTACTGCTATCAGAGAGGTGACAAAGAAATAATGTTCAGGTCATCAGAAGCTGGTTTAGAAGGCCACACGGATGAATCATAGGTGGATTAGCCAGGGTTCTCCAGAGAACAAACCAGTAAGGCATTATTAACTCCTTCTATTGATTGGCTCACCCGATTATGAAGGCTATGTCGAATTACTTATGATCTGCAAGCTGAAAAACCAGGGGAGGGTGGTGTAATTCAGTTCACATCTGAAAGCCTTAGCTCAGATCAAATCCAAAAAATTACTCCTGAAACTCACCGAAAACAAATTTTGTATGTAACTGAGAAATATTAGATTTGCTGACATTCCCCTCACCTGAATTACTTATATGTTGTCCTCCAGGTTACCTAGGAACTAGAGTTAGAATCTACATTCAATTATAAAAAATTAAAGTGCACTGAATTTTTTTGGATCTGTTTTTTTAAAGGTTTCTTTATTACTGTACTTTGGGTAAACTGACCATTCATCAGTATGTTTTAACATAAGAGTTAGTAAACATGCTATTTGTCTAACTCTTATTTGACCACAGTTTACCTGGTAACTGTTTTCAGAGTCCAAATTCAAAATATACCGAGGGCCTAAGGACTTAGTGGGTTTAGTTAATTATCATAATTTTAAATGTTATAATCAAAACATATTTTTGTCAGCTGTTTCCTGAGATAGGAATGTAAATTGCTCTTTTATATTCATTTATGAGTGTTTTTTCCATACATAAATGTTGTTCTTAATCATCTTTCCTCCAATCCTGCTGTCACAGAGATAGAAAATAGCACAAAACATTTCCATCTCCACATGTCACTTAAAATTATCAGATGACCTAGAGGTAAAACACACGAAGTCCTATTACCAAACCCCAGGAGTCACTAATGCTCCCTTTAGCATAGTGACATAACAGAATTCACTTCTCTTGCTCAGAGTATGATAAAATTCACTTATCTCACTTATTAGGAGCTTTATCTCAGTTATAATTTTATTTTCTTTGTTTCATGAGTATGAAAGTGAATTCCTAAGGGTTATAACTGGCCTGAAAATAAGTGGTTTCCGAATGATCCTTTAAAAAGAAGCCAGGGCACCCTGGCCAGGGAGCTCGGTTGGTTAGAGCATCGTCCTGATCAGCTAAGGTTGTGGGTTCAATTCCAGGTCAGGGCATGTACAAGACTCAACCAATGACCCATCAATAAGTGGAGCGACAAACTGCTCTCTCTCTTTCTCTCTCTCTCCCCCCACTTCCTTCCTCTGCTCTAAACAAACAAACAAAAAATCAATTATAAAGATGAAAAGAAGTCAGAGGACAGCATTGAGCCCGGACCCAGCAGCACAGCAGGGCAATGGCCCCGTCCCCCTCCCTGTCCCTCTCCGAGTCCCGCGTCAGCAGCTGCCTCAGGCCGCCCGCAGCGGGGGCTCCAGCCTCAGCAACACCCGGGTTCGGATCTCCCCTGTTCTCAATGCTCTTTACCTAACGCGCCTCCAGGACCCGCCCAGACACTGGTCGTTACACCCGAGATACCAGTGAGTGATAAAAGCACAGCGCCCCCTCGCCGAGGTGACGTCTGCCAAGCGGGGACCGCGTTCAGATTTCACACGACGTGCTTCATGGCAAACTTTGGAAACACGGGCGGCTCTGATCTCGGCTCAGTTTTCAATGAAAACATCAGAAGGGGTAACGGACACGGACGGCAGTGTGGTGACTGCGGGCGGTGGGGGTGGAAGGGGGCACGGGGGATAATAAACGCTGATGGAAAAATACAATAAGGGTGCTAATGTGGACTACCAGTGACAGCAGTGAAGAGATGGCTTTTACTGGGGGCTATCATTCCTTTGCCATGAAGCCACACGGCGGGGCCAGGCGGGCCTCCCCAGTGCGTCACCAAGCCCTGGGCGCGGTGGCCTCAGCACCTAGGGCAGGACTTCCCCGGGGGACAGTGAATAACCAGGGTACACACTAAGCCGCGCGGCTCTTTCATCTCAGGTGCAGGGTGAACATGTTACTATTCATTTGGAGAAAACACCTTTGCGTCCCATCATTTCAATAGAAGAGAGAGATGGGTAGGAGAGGGACTCACTGTGAGTGCGCCGAGAGGATGGGTGGGGCCCACCCTGGGCAGCGCGGGGTGACAGTAATGAACGGGCTCTGGTACCCAGAAACACAAACTCTCAGGGTGCAGCTGTGGGAGCGCGGCGCACCCCACGGCGGGCCCGGCGGGACTCGCGCCCTCGGTCCCCGGGTCGGGGCCTGGCCTTCCCGGGACGCGCGGGCCCTGGGCGGGCGCTGCTCCCCGCCTCCTGCCCCGGCCCCTGGAGACCCGCGGGCCCCGGGTGGGCCTCGGGTCGAGCGCTGGGGCCCCTCCCGGCCGCCTTGTTTGGTTCTCTCGTTCCTGACCGACGTCTTTGCACAAAACTGTCCCCTTTCTTGCCAAGACAGACTGTGCTCTAAAATGACTGCTGTGCACGGATTAGGCAAATAGTCCAAATTTTCAACTAAATCGGGTACCCTGAACCGTGTTTACTGGAGCATTATCTGATTTTAACTTCTTATGAAATGGAGAAATATTTTCTGTTCCAATATGTTTAATGTTTCTCTGCTATTGAGAGAAAAAAAGCTCTGCTGCTGAGAATCTTCTTTCATTTCTCAGTCAGTGTTATCAGTAAACCTGTTGACTTCATCTCACAAATCACAGGTAGTATTAATTCTAGATAAGTCTATGCCTTTTATACTGTTTAAGATGTACATTAGAATTAAGAATGGAGTGTCTTATGATCTCATATCACTTTCTGTGTTATGTGGTATATTGGTTTCACTTACTGACTCACCTTCTTGTGTGACTATAGGCGAGTTATTTAGGCACTGGGAACTCTGATATTTTAATCCGATACTATCTTAGGGGGTATGATAAAGAAAAAGAAAATGCTTGATGCAAAATGTTTCCCATGGTCCCTGGCACTCAGGAGGTAGATGACAAATAGGAGTGGAGTGGGTATTGTTATCAATATGTAAGAATTTGATTGTATGATGAAGCCGAAAGTTTCATAATTCTTTAGAGAATTGGATCAGGACCTTTGTACCATATTGTGATCCATGTGAGCTCCTGACTCAGAGGAACGTTTCCTAAGGCATTCATTCATTCATTCATTCATTCATTCATTCATTCACTTAATAAAAATTGTTGTGTGTCTTACATGTGGTGTATATATAACAAGAGTTGACAAAGCCTTATTCTCTGGTCCATGGAAGGAACATAACAAGCAAATTTGCAAAATATAATTTGATACATAAGCAAAATACTTTATGAATCAAAAGGCAAAAAATTAAGTAAGGAAGGCTGGGACTACTTGGGGGTTTATGTTTAGGTTCCCATCAACCTCACATTACTTTCTATGTGTAATGTAAGGTAGGGGTCATGGTTCATTTTTTTCCATATGGATGTTGAGGTTTTTCTTTCTTCAATCACTTCTCTCTCCCCATTGGATTGCTTTCAACTTCAGATAGTTAGATAGACAGATAGATAATCTCATAGATTCAGATCAATTTCTGGCTTCTCTATTCTGTTTTATTTAACTATTTGTCTTTCTTTTATGCCAGTATCACACAGGGAGAGTGTTTAAATATGAAAGAAATAAATTTCAAATGTGTGAGATGTGTTAAATTTGCTATATGGATCTTCTGATCTTATTTAGATTTTAAAATCAGAGATAAAATATCCTAATAACAGACATTATTTTGATAGCTGAGTATATTACTGAGTGAAAGAAATTTCTCAGCCCTCTTTCAGATAAACAAATTTCACACAAATGCTTTTCTTGAATACACATTAAGCAAATGAAAGGCTGATGAATGGTACTTGATATAGACAATATTTTATTTGTCATTACTTTTCATGGGCCATTTGTAGCTATCAACTAAAAATGTAAAATAAAAGAAGAAAAGAGATTCTGGAATATTAGCTCCAACAGAAGTTTTCAAAGCGAGATGAAATCTCTGTCACCTACTGGCACAAAATAGGCACACAATAAATATATGCTGGACGAACTGATGCAAACAGAAGGAAAAGAATATACCTAAATACAGACTGCTCTGCCCACAACCCACAATGTTATATGACTGACACAAGCTACTTTCATGTGATGACAAAGACTGCGCATCCTGAGGTGATGTGGCATTTATCTTTATCTCACCTCTCACAACTACGTAAGGCAGTATCTATCCAAATTCTTCTCCAAAATTTCTTTCCATCTCTTCTAAGGTGTCCTACCAAAAACCAAAATGTCTTTACTGTCTTATCTTTCTCAACTGACACTCATAACCTGCAGTTTCACACATGAAAAAGCAACATTTTCCTGTAAGTATTTGAATGGCTGACAAATTCCGAGTCAGCTATGTGCTCCCAGTGTGATAGAATCATAAGGCATTTATTTCTCTCTCTGGAGTTTGGATTTAGTTCAGAACTTGGAATGTGGAATCACAACAAAGCAAATCTCACCACCTGGATGGTTGCGAGCCATACTATTTTTTACCTTTATTGTCATCACATCTCTTCACAAATTCATCAGTACCTGAGAATAAACATACACGAGTCCTGCCAAGTCTGTCAGCACAATAGACGTTTACAGCAAGTAAATTGCCAAGAAAACATTACCAAGAAAGATGGTTTTGGTGATAAGTTGTGCCTTTAAAATAGAAATAAAAATTTCCAGGGCATCTAATTTTTATATTGTAGACTTCGGAAGAGCTTTTTTTCATTTGGAGAGTTAAGTGTGTTACAAGTGCAGAGAAATGAAGGCCCACCCGCTACAGCTGAGTGCGCTGAGGTAGAGCCAGCCCTAGGGAAGAAGGCCCGGCGTCTCCTCCCTGGTGGCTGACTCCCCCAGCAGCTGAAAGGCTCACTCCCCATACAATGCTGCCTCGTGGGGAGAAGTCCACGCAACATCCCGGGCAGCCCCGGCTAGGTGCCGCACGCTTTCACACTGATGGCAAGGGCAAGACCTGGGAAGTCTGAAGTCAGTGAAATTTTGAGACATAAATGTTGACAATTGTTTCGAGGGTCTGTAAACATGAGACAAAACCCTGCCATTTGACAGTTTCTAATTGGCTCAAAGTCATTTTTCTAATGACGTTTTCGGTTGACAATCGAGGGCAGGTGAAACCGGCACGGCCGAGTGGCCTTTAGGGAGAGCTGGCTTCTGAATTTAGCCTAGAGCTCACGGAAAGCTTATGTTCCACGGAGGACAGCGGGCTTACTCGTCTCCTTCATTCCCTCAGTAGTAATCGGAGGTCATGGCGACCGTTTAGCTGGTCTGTAACTTGTCCGAATGGGCCGTCTGAGAAGATGGTAAAGGAAATTCAGGACTCTGCAAACGGACAGAGCGAGAAGGGAGGGCATACGTGTGCCCCATGGTATCAGAAACTGCCCTTCTGAGCACTGCCCACCACTGAACCCAGGAATAAGCCGTAGAGAGCATGTCAGCCATTCCCTTATTAACTTCTGGCAAAATCTACTCACATATTCATTCATTCAAATGTAAGTGTTGACCACTGTCTAAAAAGTTCCTGGCACGGTGCAAGTTGCTGGTAAAACACAACAAGGAAGGATACCCATCCCCAAAGAAACCACCACCTCATGTGGATTCCAAATTAGTAAATGATATTTGCAACATGATGCTATAGGTACCAGAATAAAGATAATCCAAGTAGAATGAACACAATGAGGAAAATCCGATAGATCCCACTTCCGGAGTGAGTTGGTGGGAGCACAGATTCACAAAGGAGATGAAATCTGAGCAGAAATTTAAAGGAAAAAAAGGATTCTGCAAGATTAAAGAGAAGGAAATTTGAGAATGAGGAAATGAACACAGCTACCTTCTTGGCCAAAGATAAAAATGTAAGTCAAAAGCTATTTCTATAGGGGGCATTGATAATGAAGCCTAATTTGAAATATAATATCCCCTAAATTTAGGTGTGGGGACTACTGAACTATTTTCACTACCTTACCTGGAGCCTGTTAACCATTAAGCAAACAAGAATATAATCACATAGTGCGGAAATCTCCACTGATGATTTCTGTTAAGAAAGACTTCTTTATGCACAGGTGTTAACAGTCTGGTCACGTCGCTGGAGAACAGAGAATCGCATCTCTAACGTGTCATTGAAAGCAATTGTGGGTAGTTTCAGACTATAATCTTCTGAAATATTGTAGTGTTTCTTTGCATTAACCTGCACACATTGGAGCTAATACATTTTGCTACTGGAATTTCACAGATCAAATTCACACAGTCATTTATATTCTCTCTCCCTCCCATTTACTAATCTAACAAATGGCTGGTTTTGTTTTCAATCGCAACACATATAGGCAACTAAATTGTTTCCAATTTGGGAGGAAAAGTAATGTAGCTTTTCAAAGTATAATATGGAGGCCCTTACCGAGGAGTGCGAGCGGGTGACCCTGCCTCCCCTCCCCGTCCCGCTCCTCCCCGCGCGCCCACCTTCCGGGTGGGGTCGGCACCGCCCTGGGGGTGCAGCCGGACCGGGGCCTATCCTCGCAGCAGGCTTCTTGCTGCCGCGCTGGAGCCCGTGTCCGGAGCTCCCCCCGTGGCGCTCGCTCCCGGGGTCGCTGTCTCCTGAGGGCGCTCGTCCCCGCCCGCTGTCCCGGCGGCCGCCTGCTGTGCCGCCCTTTCCGGTGCTGGCCCTGCCGCGCTCTTCCTTTTCCTAAAAATATGAGTGGACGTGTACACTTGTGAATGACTCTGTTCGTTGATATCGATAATCAGACAAGGGATGCTTTTGTTTTTTATTTTTATTTTCAAAATTGTATGTTCTCAGAAAGCCTACTCCAGAATGCAGCACGGGCCGGGAAGTCTTCAGTGAGCAGAAAACCACCGGGGTGGCTTCGTCATGGGGGCGGGCCGAGGGGAAAGGCTGCCCTCGGCCAGGGCTCTGACCCGCAAACACAGAGAAGTGGGGGTGTTGACACCCACGCTTGAAGCTGTACATTCCCCCAGGCAGATAACTCAATGTCTCAAATAAAGAAATGGCAAGACATAACCTTTGGCACTACAGGAGGCTCCCGCGCCCGCCTGCGGGCAGCGCTGCTGGCAAATGCTCGCGTGCCGGGTGTACCATGGTGTGGAACGATGCACGCCGTGTGTACGAGGAAGGAGCGGAGAGCCGAAACCAGCCGCCCAGTGAGGAGCCCAGTCCCCCACCTAGTGCCTGGAACGGAGCCTGTGCCAGAGACTGAACCCTTTGAATAACGGGGAGGCTGGGTCTCCTTGCAGACCGCGCCCCGAGGGGTGGGCAGAGTCTGCGTTGCTGCTGCCCCTTGGTTGGGCCGGTGCCTTTCCCCACATGTTGGGGCTGGTGGTGTCCAAGGGCTCTCGGCTGCCCCTGGACAGGGCGCTGGCTCTGAGGACTGGGAGCTGCCTCGCCCAGGAGAGCATGCGCCCCGGCCCAGCTCCGGCGGCCGTGAGAGCCTAGCGACTCACAGACAGACGGACGGAGGGTACAGAGGGCTGGCGCCCTGGCCTCAGGATGGGCCAGCCGTGTGGTGCCGCTGATGCCCCAGGACGAAGCCGGGCTCCAGCTGAGGCCACGCCCTGGCTTCGCTTTGCCCCGCCCTCTCCCCCTTCCACCTGAAAGCACACCCTCAGAGTGCCACCCCGATCTGCACCCGGGCGCAGGAGAAGGGGCCTCGTGAAGGCTTCTGGATCCTCAGTGTTTGGCAAAAACCATCCTGGCTCTCCCAGTTGCCAGACTGCAAACCGAGCTCCTCTGCATACGCCTTAGTCCCATCATCTACAGAACTGAAATAGTAACGGTCTTTAAGGCACAGTATATCCATGAAAAAGCATTCATCGCAGGCCTGGCTCAGACTGAAGGGTTGTACATGTTAGCTATTTCTACTCTCTATTTTCAATAGCTCTTAGGTGCTACTTCTTTATAAGACACACTATGAGATATAATAATAATTGTAGACATTAAATGCATTTCGTCTATGTGCTAGGCACCATCTTAAAGCACGTTGTATGCACCCCTGTAATTCCTTCAGTTGCTCAATGAGATTAGTGTTATTCACATTTAAATTTGGCACATGAGGAAACTGAGGAATGACCGGATACTCGGCTGGCCCAAGTTCTAGCAGCTGCTAAGCCGTGGGGATGGGATAATAACCCCAAATTCTGCCTCAGAGTCCACACTTTGCCACCTCACTGTCACTAATCCTGAGGATGACAAAAACAACACTTAAGAAGTGACTAATTTGAAAGTTGATAGCATTTTTAAAAAGAAAATATAAATATTTTGTCTCCCTTAATACCTTAATACCACCATCATTTCCTTCTCAAAACTTTTTTGGGAGTTTCCCAATCATTTGGATAGACTGCATTTGAAATTTTTAAAATGCCAGTAAATGCCTTTTATTTTTACCTTTGGTTCCTATTGTCATGCAAAGTGGTTTTGGGGAAATATACAACTATTATGCTTTATCGGAGGGAATTTGGAAACAGCTTGGCACTCAATCTGCTTATATAAGTAATTTTTTTTATACAGCATTTGAACCTTTACAGATTTATTCGTATTGCGAAGATTAGCCTTTCAGAACTATTTTGTATTTTGATTTGCAGGAAATTCTTTAAATAATACAGGAAAGAAAATGCCTTCTTTTGATTTCTGTGCCTTTTTTAAAATCCCTTTTGATGGCAGAAAGCAGGAAGCTGATGGTTTAAATTATATAACTCACATACTTTTTGTGGTCAATTTTATATAATCAACACACTTTCCTAGTTTTAAAGGAAAGTATATTATTGACGGCATAATTGTAATAACAACTTAGTGTTTGCACCTGTCATTACGCTAAGCCGCTCACCTGTATAGCGATGCTACGGAGAAAGTATTATGTGCCTGACTTTATAACAAGGAAACTGGGGCTCCGAGGGTACAAGAAATGGGCCTCATTCACACAGGTCCTGAGGGCAGACCTGCAACTGGAGCACAGGGACTGCAACACAGCAAAGCCCATGCTCATTTGTGTCAACACGTTAGGCTACTTCCCTAAAGAGGCATGGCAGAGTTTTTCGATTTGGGGGACATGCAAGACATGCAGCAGACACATGGAGGAATAGGGAGTAGAAGAAGAAATACGTTCCCTGGTAATGATCTTATGTTGATGGGCAGGACTAGAAGAAATCAAATAAACCCAGTGACATTTGGGCAAGTTCATGTCCGCCAATTCCCCATAGGATGCAACGTGAAATAGCCAATCATGCAATCAATCCCATGAAGAAGAGCCAGTTTAATTAATTACCTTGTAGATGTATAAGAAAAACTAGAGGCAGGATGCAAAAAGCGTTGAGTGGAATCAGGGACCTGCGTCTGAATTGTGGCTTCTTCCTTGTGATGGCCCCTAACCTACCTGTGCCTCCCCTTCCTCTCCTCTGCAATGGGGGTCACGCTGCCTTCCACCCGTGGTTGTGGAGGAGACCACCAAGCACACGATCATCACTGCCGCCTTCACCTTAGCCAGATTTTTCTAGAGGGCTGCTGACAACCATCCTGAAACAACACCACTGCGCCACACATGATCCAGTCTTCGTGATCACCAAGGTCAGCAGACTAAGGCAGCTAAACAGGGTCTGTGACTTTAGTACCTGGGAAGGTATTTGCATGAGTTTCCTAACGTTGCTGTACAAATGACCACAAACCAGGTGGCTTACAACAACAGAAGTGGATTCTCTCACAGTTCCGGAGGCCAGAAGTCTGAAATCAAGGTGTTGGCAGGGCTATGCTTCCTCTGAAGACTCTCGAGAGAGGCTCCTTCCTGGCCTCTTCCTAGCTCCTGGTGGCTCCAGACATCCCTTGGCTTGTAGATGCATCACTCCAGTCTCTCCCTCCATCACATGGCTGCCTTCTCTGTGTCCTAATGTCCCTCTTCTTATAAAGACACCAGTCTTACTGGATTAAGGGCCCACCCTACTTCAATAGGACCTCATCTTAACTAATTACATCTGCAATGACCCCGCTTCCATAGGAGGTCATATTCATGGGTAGCAGCGGTTAATACTTCATTATCTCTTTTTGAGGAACACAATCAACCTATTACATTCTTAAGGAAAGTAAGTGATTTTTTAAAATTGTCAAATGAATGTCTCTATTTCAATGAACCTAGCCTTCTCCTCAGTCTCACTAGTCCTTGAACCAACATAACACGTAATCAATCCCCCCACTGCCAGTCCTTTCTCATCCCTACGCTCTCTGAATTGTTAGCATGGTGTCTGTGGCTTCCTGCGGACCACACATCCTTCCAACTGCCACCTGGCATCACACCTTCCCTGGTGGCAGGTAGGAGGATATTTTTGCCACAATTATTCATCGGTTGTAAGATCACGAACACAGCCGTACTGTTGTGTTATTTGCCAGTGCCCAAGAGTAGGTGATTTATGGAGAGATTTATATTCATCATCCAAATAGTAATTTACAGACCCTCAGGTGCTACGTGAATGAACCGATTTTCTGAACGACACAGAATGCTCCCATGCACTCCTACCTTTGGGTGTGGCATGGTTTGTGCACTCACATGCCTTCTGTAGGGGACACGACTGGTAAAAACAGAGCTCAGTGAACACGACTCCCAGTTGTCAGAACAATTCAGGAGAGGGCTCCGGCTCCTGGGGATGAAGAAAACTCCAGCGGGCTCCGCTAGCAAATGCTCCGCTTTCCACTGGAAGGACACCCATTCATCAGCCCGTGTCAGGGGTTCCACAGGTTTTTACAATGATCCATCCATCTCTGCTACCCGTGTGGGAGCCAATTGATACCTCTGCTGTTGAGTGAATGCATTGTGCTCGTTCCATCTCTTTCCTAAGCGGGTCATGAGAAGTCTGCCTAAGGCGGCTACAGCACAGCAACAAAAAAGCGGAAAAAAAAGCCTTTGAATTGGTACAAAAGGAGTCAGAGACCAGGGACAGAGCCCCAGCTCTGTTATTCCGCAGTTACGGATGCCAGGCAGGCCTTTCCCCTTCGAGCGGCACTCCTTTTGTTTGCAAAGCAGGGACAACAGGTAATTAGAACTCTGGACACACTCTGAGAAGGGGGTTAAAAGTGCGGGGGCGCTTCCTAAGGTACACTGTGCCGCCCACAAGGCGATGCTGTTTTTGATAGCACCGCCCGCTTTCTGTGTGGAGGCACACTGCTTATTTCTTCTTTTTTCTCTTTTCCATCCACTAGGGTACCATTACCTAGATGGCTGTGACAACGACACCTCTCTGGGAAGAAATAAAAAAACCTAACAAAGGTGCCTGCGTGTAACCCTATTTTTAACTCCATCATCATCTGAGAATAACTATTTGCCCCGAGGAAGTTTATCTGGCCTAAATCCCTGAACTGAAGCTTTAGAGATTTATCTTTTTCTTTACTGATGATTGCAGGCCATGAGCAAAACTTTAAACAGCGGGCCCCGGGGATTGATTTCCCTTCTGATCTACTTTTGAAATGTTTTAGTGAAGAAAAGAATTTCCACAGATTTCTCCTTCATGCCAAGTTTAATGAAGGTCTTCAGGGTGCAATGGCTTCGTTTAAGGGAGGCATAGATTTCTGGACCACTGTGTGCCCACTGCTGTCCGTGAGATGGGCTGTTTTCTCTCCTGCATAGTTTTTATTTCTTGGCTAGTTACTATGGCGAAAGGTGCGAACGGGATAATATCAGAAAGACTTTAAGTGAAAACGAAGATTCCTGCTGCATCCAGATGGGACTGTTCTGAAGGCTTTCATCTTCAGTAATCCCTTCCCACGGAGCTGATGAGCTGGAAGGGGTTTGGCAGGGGGAGAATCTACAAGGTGAGGAGCAGGGTGGGGAAAGCTGGTGAATAACGATTACTAAGCCGCTGTGTGACCAGCTCACAAGCTTTAGGTCATAGGGGGTTTTTAAAAATATGTTTTTATTGATTTCAGAGAAAGGATGGGAGAGGGAGAGAGAAATAGAAACACCAATGATGAGAGTCACTGGTTGGCTGCCTCCTGCACGCCCCTGCTGGGGATCGAGCCCACAACCCGGGCCTGTGCCCACCGGGAATCGAACAGACCTTCTGGTTCATAGGTGGATGCTCAACCGCTGAGCCACACTGGCCGGGCTAGGTCATAGCATTTTAATGCCATGGAGCTCAGGCTTTCCTCTCCTTTCCTTCTTTACCCTGTATACCAAGATCTACACTGTTTCTCATTGTTGACCAAAAAAAGAGGAGAGGGGAAAGTGGACATTTTATTTGATGGATATGAGAATGGCATCCTAACTATTATTCTGCGAACATGTTACAATACAGAGAAATAAGTAATAAGAAAGGATTAGTGGGAAACTTATTCTCTGTTCTCTCCTTGGTGGATTCTAAGAGCACGTGCCCAACTTTGTCCCACATTCGCTGAGCCGCGGGGACAGCTGCCTGGAAGTGACACACACCCGTGCAGCACACGGCGTTCCCTTTGTCTCCGAGGCTCAGCAGACCCTTTCAAAAGCCACTTCGGTAGGTGTGAAGTATCCTCACATCCTGGAGTGAGTTCAGGCTGCCTATGACAGCTGTTTACAAACGTTTCTGAAGCCACTACTCACCACGTGCAGGAAGGGAGCGGGCACGGGTGCGCGGGGGGCGGGTGGGAGAGCACGGTGAGCGCGCTGTGAGCCCCCGTTCCTCGGAGAACAGCGGGCGGGCAGGCGGGGCGGGGGGCGGAAGCTCTGACACAGGCGACACTCAGAAAATGTCAACAGCACGCACTGCCGTCCCTGCACCACACCACCAGTGAGCTCAGACATGATATTCGGAGCAAATGTTACTTCATTGTTATGTCTAGTTGTGTGTTTTCTTTTTTGCTAAAAAGTGATTAAATAAATTCTTTGTGGATTCTTTTTCTTTTTTAAAAACTTGAATTTATTGGGGTGAAATCAGTTAATAAAATTGTATAGGCTTCAGGGGTACAATTCTATAATTCATCATCTGTATATTGTATTGTGTGTTGACCACCCCAAGTCAAGTCTCCTTCCATCACCAAGTATCCTCCCTGCACCCTCTCCTGCCCACTCCCGCCTCCCCAGTGGTAATCACCATACTGGATTCTGTTGCTACAGCCATGCAGGACAATACTTTTTCAGCAAATAAATATCACTGGATAATTTTTAGTAAGTAGTTCTCAACTCATCTGAGGTGCTTAGTCAGTGGTAGAGATTCCATAAATACGTGTGGGTTTATGAACTGATGTTGGATTTTAGATAGAACTGGCAAACTGGTAGGATGGCTCGAGAGGAGCATATTTTCAGGGGATTAAGGAGCATCTCATGAAGGAACTTGTCCTCAGGGAGGCAGGACCCAGGGATGAAGACCTTGACCTTATAACAAAATTGAGGTCCTCAGACAAGGATCTTGAGAAGCACGCTGGCTGCTGTTAGAGTCCATCTAACTATCTTGGACCTATATCTGGGTCCCGGGGAGAGAAGGGACTATAGATAAAAAGAGAACAATCCCAAAAAGAACAATACTTTCTTCTCAACACCACATTCTCCTGCTCCATGTGCCTGCTCTGGGATGACATGGGCCAACATGAAGCTTCAGGCTTTTGAAGATGCAGAGAAGTTCCCAAAGGAGAGCTCCTGTCCCTGCTGAATAACTGGACTAAAAACAACCCTGAGTGGATGAACACTTAAGCTCCTGGACACTGTGTCAGGGAGAAATCAGGGCGTTCCCGGTGCCCACAGACTGTTCAGATACTTCGGCATCTATTTCAGAGGTGGGATGTTGGGGAGAGGCACAGCTTGAAGGATTTCTGGAGACTTGGCAGAGCTGAAAACAGCAGCTTGATGAAAGAATTAGCATAATATGGATACCAGGCTCAAAGCTGGCTCGCACATTGACTCGTGAGGAATAAAGAAACGCTATTTACTGGTAACGAGCTCATTTATTTAGGGTTAGCCTGATTTTTTCCAAATCTCTGCCACCAAGTTGACCATCTGAGAATGTATTTTAAGGCACAGAAGTGAGGAATTAGTCATTTTGTAAGGGCCACCCTCCTGCAATATCTCCATGGTCAAAATTCCATTCTATTTCAATTTCTTGTTCCACAAAAGAGATTTATAGGGCAACAAAGCCATGAAAGTGCAGTCTCTGTCAGCCTAATATGCCACTGGATAGTTAAAAAGCAAAAAAAAGAAAGCAAAAGGCTGACACAAACACCTGTGGCTCCCTGCCCGATGGTTTATTTCCTCAGTAAAGCTGCAGGAGGCGAGCACCTGTGCATCTTCCAACAGGCTCTGCGTTAGCTCCGGCCTTTGCTGAGCGCCGGCTCCAGGTGTCATTGTCTTCTCCTCCTCTGCTTTCAGAAGTGGGTCATTTGCATGACAAATGATGGCTCGGGTTTTGGCAGGAAAGGGACCTTCTGCGGAGGGAAGATACCCAGAAAGGAACCTGCAGCAGAGGCCCCTCCAACAGGCCTCCCACCTGCTTGGCTGGCGCTCTTGGCCTCCCCTCCGTGCCTGCGGGGTAGAGGCCCCGCATCCGCTCCTTCACGCGGCAGCTGCAGCAGTAAGCAGCAGGCAAAGTTCCTGCTACTCCTTGAACAAACCCGCTTTGGGGTTCGCCACCCCGCAGACACTTTTGCCGTGTAAACGGAGCAGACTGTTTGTGGAAGCCTCAAAGTGGGCCAGCGGTGACGCCTCCCAACATCCCTCCAGTTCTTGGGGGTGCTCCTGGGAACTGAAACACAACCCACATGAGCTGATGGACAAAGACCAAATCAGAGGCGTAAATGTCAAAACTTTCCTAAAGTCTGATTTTATTAAGTGGCCCTCAGGAAATCCTTTCATTTGGACAAAATTTATTGAAGATGAAAGTGCATAGTTGTGGTCTCACGGATGCCTGATATGTTGGCAGAATCTACATTGAGTCTAGAAGGGGAGAGAGGGAGGGGGGGTGGTGTATCTTAGGAAGAACTGTGAGTTTGGCTATCGTCATACAGCTGACTAGAATCAGAGATAAAAGCTAGCAACACTTTTGAGATAGATGTATTACCAAAGTGCGATGTATCTTCATGAAAAAGACTAAATATTCTAGACTTAAAATTTCCTTAGGTCCCCAACTCTCTACAGGTAAGAGACTTTGTTTACTGACCAGGAGGGCATACCCCAATGCCTTCTTAGGCTGTGGCCAGACAAAATATCACCAAAGAAATAGGCACATGCCCTGGAGCACAAGGAACAGAGTTGTTAATTCCATGGGGGAGAGAGAGAAACATCGATGTGAGAGAGAGACATTGATCAGTTGCCTCCTATATGTGCCTGCAACCCAGCAATGTGTCTTGACCAGGAATTGAACCCCAAACCTTTCAGTATATGGGGCAATGATTCTCCAACCAACTGAGCCACACCGACCCAGCCCCAATTTTTTTATACTGGGTAGATGTTACTTTTAGTCATGAAAAATATCAAAATCATAAAGGTAGACAAATTAAACTGCCGAGTTCTAATATAACAACATCATAAAATGCTAACTAGCCTGGAGATGAGAAGGGATGGTATTGAGTCAAAGGGAACAGTGAGCAGCTAGCAGACAACTGCAGCGCAGAAGCCGGCTGGAGCTGTTCTGATTAATAGTACGTAGTCATCTAGAAGCTGACTGATTAATCTCCGTGCATTGTAAAGAAAAAGTTGAAAGTGACCTAGAAACGAGAAAAAGGGCAGAGGAATCATTGCAAAAGGCACTTCTCTCTGGAAACCTAAGAACATCTTTGTACCCAGTGGGATACAGTGTGATGAAGTCCTGTCTTATGTGCTAGGAAAAATACCTAATAAGCCCTGGTGCCTGCAGAGAAGGAACAGGCTGAAATGGAAGCTTTTACACCCCTTTAATGGGAAACAGCCCAGAGACTGTGACTTTTCAGCAGAGCTAGAGGACCTCTTAAGCATAGATACTTAAAAGGTCTCTAAGATCTAAAGGGTCTTCTGAAGTCAAAACTGCCAGAAACTTGCTAGGTCAGCAGTGAATAAAAAAGATTCAGGCTGTTGTTACAAGAACCAGAAGCATAAATATAAGGATGCTCAGAAGCCAGAGACTGTGGTAGAGTAGTTAAGAGATCGTTAATATTCATAGATTATTTTCATAATGCAATAGAGTCAAGAACAAGCGACATATTTTTATTGATGACCGTACAACTAGGCACTGTGAACAGAATGCTCAACGAGGAGTTCTAAAACCACCTAATTCAGCTCCTAGACTGCACCGTGACTCTGTGTGTGATGTTCACCATCTTGGGATGTCAAATGCTCCATGTATATGAAATTATGATTGCATTCCATGATCTTTCCTGCCCCTTCTCTTTCGAACCTTTTTTATATTATTTAACTTTTCCACCTCTGCACAGAGAGGCATATTTCACTTAACGTTGTTGTAACTACAGATAATGGGTGTCTAAAAACAGGCACTTTCAAAATGGAAGTATAATATTGAACACAGTTTACAAGACACATAAATGCAACTCACTCAGTTTTCCTAAGTGCATAGTCATATAACCATCAATAAAACCAAGAAGCAGAACATTAACAGCTGTTCCTCTCCCATCACCACTGAGTCGGGACCCTTCCCCCTGTGTTTTCCCGTGTGCGTAAGTTTGGGCTCCCTCTCAAGATGGCAGCCTCAGGACGTCAGCATGAGTGTTTCAGTGCGCAACGTGAGTGCTGCATAGTCTTTCTTACTTGACCTTGGGGATCATGCTGCATCACGTCTGGCACATTCTATTGGTTACGAGTAAGTCAGAAACCCACCCAGATTTAAGGGGTGGGTATTTCAAGGGGGTGCCAAGTTTCTAGAACAGAGTTTGGCAAACATTCTGCAAAAGGCCAAATAGTAATTTTTCTAATGATAATTCAAAAGAAGCCACTAGATATTGGGTGAGAAAGTCATTAGGGAGCTTTGCACACAGTTTCAGTAGAAAAGTGGGAAGAGAAGTCAAATTTGCTGGTCAATTTCTAGGCCTAATTATTTTGATTCATCCTATATTTCATATTACTTACTGGATCAATTTACACTGATTTATAATTACAAGTGTGAAAATGAGCTCTGTTAGGAGTCCTCCAAGAGGTAGATGAAGCCAATGGCACAGAAAAAGTACCAAATTCTAACATTTTAAATTTGAACTTTAAAGTATTTTTAAGTAAATGTACATTTAAAATAAATTCCTGAATATTTTCAAATTTCAAATTTGAATTGAAATACTTTCTCATAAGAATAGTCCCAGAATGGGGACTTGCGCCGCCTTGCTGTCTCGCAGGGCCATGGCCCGGCTCGTGTCTGCATGGGGCCCTCTCACTCCGGGGCCCCCTCCCGTCTCTTCTCTTTACTGGTCAAGTTCTCCATATCTGTGAAGGCTGAACACTTGCCTTCTCCTTCCAGAAACATTTCAGTCCCACTTAAATTTCTGAGTTTCTTCTTGCACTCAAGTGTTTTTAAATAAATCCATATATCCTTGTCTCTACAGTCGTGATGAGAGAGACTCCGCATGACAAAGGCTGAGTCAGTCTTTATTGTTTCCTATTTCACCAAACTGAGTGGTTAACACAAAATTCAACAAATATTTTTGAAATGAAACACATGTAACCTGAAGAATGCGTTTTATATTAGAAAACTGTAATCAAAAGCTTTGTGAAAAATGCTTTAAGATGGAGGTGAAATAAAACTGACCGTGCAGCATAATAGGGGCCGCCTAGCTGAAGGCTGCGCTGCACCCACAGAAACTGGGCACTCCCGTGGGCAGGTCAACGCAGGACACGCCTGCGATGTTGGTTTTCCGTTGCTGCCTAATGAACCTCAAAACCTAAGCCAACAGCAGCCATTTGTTAGCTCTTGGTTCTGTGGCCTGTCTGAGCATGCTGGCTGGACGTCTGTCCTCTGCTGCGGGACTGCGGCTGGTGTCCCCTGGAGGCCCCGCTGGGCTGGTGATGCCCACATCTCAGTGGCTGCAGGCTGGGTGCTCAGCAGAAGCTCTTGATCCGGGTGCTGGCGTTTTCATCTGTGTGGCCTTAGGGACAGTGGGGTCTCCCTCCCTGTTAGTGAGGGAACCTCTCCCTCTAGCTTGGGGTTTTCATAGAATGATAGCTGGGATTCAAAATGGAGGTTCCGCGTGTTGCAAGCAGAAACCAGGAATCCCTTTGGGCACACACAGCGTCTCTTCCTGCAGGTTCTGTCGGTTAAAACAGGTCATAATTCCAGCCGAAGAGAAATAAGAAAAATGATGCCATTTCTTGACAGTAGGACTGGCAAAACTTTGCTGTCTTCTTTCATCAAAAACACCCTTCTCTTTCATTATCAACAAAGTCCTGGACGTTCAACAGATGCCCACCTAATTAGCTGATATTTTGAATTTAGACTTTTTTCACTTTTAAATATTAATATAAATAACTAAACTCAATTTTTTCATCTTGCGATATACTTGCACTCAGATGGCTCAAGCTTTATTTCAGTGAGAAATACTTCATAATATTAATATTAATGTTTTATCAGATTTGTGTTAGGCAAGTATAACTACCTTCCTTCTTATGCTTGTACTATATACATAACTTTAAATTTTTGTTCCTCTTTTCACCTGTCCACTGAAGGAGATGAAAGGCAGGGTTCTTACAGACTGTGCAACCCAATTAGTGGTCCCAGACAACATGTCCATCAACAGCATATATTGTTAAAAGCTGGAATAATTTCAATCATTGCCTATGCTTTTGTGTCCAGTTTGATGGACCTAATTGACATCTTTTTTCCCTTTGAGATTCCTAAGGAGCCCACTAAGGTGATTTAACATTAATAGCTCTTTGTGTTCCTTAAATGTTAGGATATAATGTTAAAGAAACCACAGAAACCAAAAAGCACCATCAGAAGGTATCAGTGCTGGATTGAGAGTCTAGCCTATTTTATTGGAGTTAACAACATGGAGAAAATGGTAAGTTAATTGTGGTTTCTTGTAAAAAGACTGCCACTGTGGCTGGACTTAGAAGAACAGTATTTTTCCATCATAAACTAAAAATAAAAAACTTTTATAAAGATTGTCATACATTTTCTTTCACACTGACCCTATGACTTAAAATGTATAATTTAGAGAAAAATATATGTGTAGGTAAATTTTGATACTTATATAATTACAGGACATATTATTAGCCTAGGGAAACAGAAAATACATTGTTAAACCAGTTTCATAATCTTTATTATATTTTTATTATTTGGTTTAAAAAGTTCTTTACTTTGAAATAAGTTTGAGTGGGCATTTAAGGATAAGTAGCACTTCTATGGATGTAAACTCTAACAGTACTACAAGGGAGTGGGGTGGGAGGAGGTGGGGGGGGGGGACACACTGAAGAGAACTTTTGCAAGTAATTAATTTTCAGGCTGCGAATTTAAGTGTTAAATTAAATGCAGTCAAGTCCCCAAGCTCATGTTTATGAAAAATAAGAGGAGTCTTAGGGCAAGTCTTTGTAGAGACGGTAAACGTGAGATTGCCAGACCAGTCCTGCACATACAAACAGGCAGGAAGACAAGTGTTCGCCCATCTTGTTTCTTACCTAGAATTAAATATGTGTTTCGGCAAAACTTTATCTCCAAAATACTGAACTTTCGACTTTTAGTTCTTCTATTGTCACATCACAATAATTATTCACCCAACAGGAAATGAACAAGAAATGTTCTGTGTGAATTAAGCTGTACTTTCAAATCCCTGTGTTTGACACCCAGGTGTGTCTAATTTTGGTGAAGGTCCCAGAAAGTCGAGATTCTTTCTTTCTTGAACTCTGTGAAATTCTTGAGGGGTGTAAATCCCTTTGAAGTCAGGATGATATGCCAACGTGGAATCAAATTCTGTGGACTTCAAAGTTTGCTCTGGGGTAGAGGATGCCCTGGTGAGGCTCGTTATTGCAAAAAGAAATGAAACATGGCCCAGACATTTTAACTAACTTGGTTTCTAAAGCTGTATGTGGGTTTTCTTATTTTGTGAATATTCATCTTTTTATATGCTCTAAATATTTACTACTATAGTAGGATTGCTACTATATTCCAAAATTATATTTTATCTTATGCCATAGAAGTCTGATGAACTTACTTTATATGGGAATTTACTTTTTTCTTACATGAAGGAGTTGTGAAAACAGAATACAATTTAGAATCTTAGAAGCTTCATGAAAACCTCAGCTATGTGTTGTTGTATAAACTGCATTAAAAAATTAATTTAAAAGTTTTTATAATAATAAAATAACAGGGTATGTTTAAGTGTATACATTCAATTATAGTCAACTTAAAACATTTTATGAAAGTTAATTTCTTTTCTTTTTCTTTCCATGAGACACTGAGAATTTTCAGGATCACGAATGTTCAGAATCAAAGCAACTTTGATTCGTCTATCCAAAGTGAGAAATACATGGGCAACAAAATTCTGCATACAGGGTTCTTGACTGATGGATCTCTAAGCGCCTTGAATATGACATCCCACTGCCTTCTGGCCTCCAGTGTTTCCCATGAGAAGTCAATGGTTAATCTCATTGGTGTTCTCTTGTACATAATGAGTTGTTTTTCTTTTGTTGCTTTCAAGATTTTCTTTTGTCCTTAGCTTTCATCATTTTGACTGATATGTCTAGATATGAATCTTTTAAAATTTATCCTCCTTGAGATTTGCTGAGCTTCATGGATCTGAAGATTAATGTTCTACATCACAGGTATAATTGTCCCTTAACAAAGAATTGTATTGTTTGGGAAGAAAAAAGCCAGTCATGGTTTTCAGATTGTTGTGTGACTATTGAAACATATTTTAGAAAGTGATAGGATGCATTGATTAAATAACGAATGGCAGCCTGCTTTTTAGGTCCACTGTCTGTGCCTTACACACTGGTAAAAGCAGTGGGCATACTCAACAGATGGAATCCCTTGCAGAAGCCGAGAGCTACTGTCAGACACACCTTGTCTGAGCCCCATACCCTCTTCCTCACAGCACACTTGTAACTCTTTAGGCATTAAGTGCGATGGCAACACCTAATTCTTTCTTTATAATTGTCCTTTCTGTAAAAATGACATTTACTTGCATTATCACACTATATAAAGCTTTGTACTCAGTAAAACAAAGAGTTGATTTTAAAAATGTGGTGTGATGTTGTGTGCTACTATAAGGTGTTTAATAGAGTATGAAACTGAGGTGAATTTCAGTTGTGACTTTTACTGTACATATTACTTAACTCTTGACATCATTTCAAAGGTTTAGAGCCAATAAACCTGACCTTGCCTTTGACGTGTGAAAGTCCATAAGCAGTCTATACTCATACTTACAGCCCAGGGACAGGAAGCAAGGACACTGCAATTCATTTCCATTTCTTGCTTCAGCAGAAAACTCCTGCCTTCAGGTTGCTTATAAGATTAAACAAAGGCTGAACTGAAGTACAAACAGGAGCCTGCTTTTAAAAGGTCTATCATGTTGAATTAAAGGGATTAAATTTTCTCAAACAGACGAGGGATAGGCTTTTAAGCAAGGAGTCAGTTAATTTGATTTTCCTTAGAGAAATATAAATATTGTACCCAACTTGTAGATGATCAATGTCATTAAAGTATCTGAAACAAGAGAACCTTTTTGATTTCTTTGCTCAAATTATACCTTCTCAGGGAGGCCCACCTTGACAACCATCCAGCCATCTGCCTAAGAGGAAGCAGTTAGGGAGAAAAGAAAGGAAACCAGGAGAGTAAGTGGCCAGAATGAGACCATTACCTAGAGACCTTATTTTTTTTTTTTTTTTGTGCTAAGAATTGAAAGTGAAGAAAACACGAGAGGATGCCATGGAACACTTTGGTTTAGTTACAAAGAGCTTTGTTTTGTGATCTTGGCAAGAAGAGTTGACTGGATTGGATTGGTAGGTGAGAAAGCCAGAGGGTGCAGGATCCTTTGTCTTCATGCCATGGGACAGATACACTCAATTAATGTGAGATAGCAGAAGACCCAGAAATCCAAAGACCATCTCATTCCCACCCACCCCAAACTGAGTTTTTTTTCAGGAAAATATATTGGAATCTTTTTTCCTCATGTATAAAATGGCCATACTAACACCATGCTGACAACTGCAGAACTCTGTCTGGAATCTTATTTGAAGACATTGCTTATCTACCACACTTTGGTGCTATTAATTATTTTGCAGGACAAAAGCTGAGATTCTTGGCCAAATAAAACACCAGAAATAGAATAAGCCTACTATTCTCTGGAAAATATTTTCTTGAATTTATATCCCTTTGAAGTGATAATAATAAGATGTCTTTGAAGACCAATTTTTAAAAAATGCTCTCTATAGATCACTTTGTAGATTGATACACACACAGAAGGTATTCACACGTGCTATGGTTTGAGGCTTTATTTCACATATTCAAAATATGAGGGACCTTGCTAATGTGTGAGTGACAGTTATTTCCATGAAAGGTACAAAAAGTTAGTAGCCGTCGCCAGCAGGGCTGCCTTTGCGCTTAACCCTGGGGTCAGCCTGCTGCTTCTTCAAAATGAGAGATCATCTCTAATTGCTGTACCTGTGTGGCTGCCATTGTTTCTTCTCTATGACAAAGCCATGTGTGTGGAGCAGTGCTTCAAGGTGCTCTTGAAGTGTTGCTTTGATGTGTTTTATGCTAAAGACATATGGGGAAAGTTAAAGACATTGGGAAAGTCACCTTAGAGGGTTTCTATCGCAGCACTGATCCTTAATATTGCTGACACCTTTCTTTTTATGTAATAACCTTGAAATTGTCACTCCCAAATGTACCTGTCCAGTTCAAATGTAAACTTTTTCCTAGTTTTCTGTACCAGAGAATGTATCAGATGAAAATGTTTTGTGGAGATAGTCAGTAATCAATAGTTGCTATTTCTTTTCTTTTTATATATATTTTATTGATTTCAGAGAGAGGAAGGGAGAGGGGGAGAGAGCTGGAAACATCAATGATGAGAGTCACTTATCAGTGCCTCCTGCTCGCCCCCTACTGGGGATGGAGCCCACAACCTGGGCATGTGCCCTGACCAGGAATGGCGATCTCCTGGATTATAGGTTGATGCTAAACTGCTGAGCCACGCCAGCCAGGCAATAGTTGCTATTTCTTTGTAAATCTGGTACAGCAGATCAGTCACTGGGGTGGAGCTTTGGAGGTTTTGGACTAAGTTGTTTGAATTACATGGAGGCATTGGATGTCTAATAAGTCATCTCTTTACTTTTCATTAAACTGCACTCTTAATTAAATAATAGCATAAAGTATTGAAGTGCCCATTCATTACTGAGTAAAACAAGAAAAGGGACTGAGCATAGAACACTTTGAAAGAAATATATCCACCTGAGTGCAAGTCAACAACTTCTAAGTTATCAGCCATCTGGCTGGGGTATCTGCTGCTCACTCGTCACCCGGGCTCATCTGCATGGTGGGCAGGAGTGGGGGGCAGGGGGTGAGGAAGAATTCTCCTCAACAGAAGAAGATCATTCTATGGCAAGAGTATATACAGGGTGTCCACCAAAATGTATACACCCTTTACAGCTGAGAGCTCAATTCATGTTTCTTTCTTTTCAGATTTAACCCAATGGAATTAATAATTACTCAGAGTGTGTATACAGTTTTGGGGGGACATTCTATATACAAGTGTTTCTTTCCATTAGAAGCTCATCATTTATTACTACATTTAATTATTTGCTTTTTGGAGTAATAACCTGTCTCTCGCTCTGGTCCCATCTTGGGTAAGAGACTTGCTTAAGCCTGTCCACAGGTGAGTTGAATTGATATGCAGAGTGCCTCTGTGTCCAGTCCTGTGAAAGGGGACGGGGGACTTGTAGAAGTGAACAAGACAGGGGCACGTCCTTCTGCTGGCCATTCAGACGCAACTTGAGCGCAGAAGTGAGCGTTGCCGTGGAGTGGGGCCTGGGTTCAGGTACAGATGGAAAGGTTCCTCAAGGCAATTTAACGGGGAGAGTGACCCGCACAGACAGACGCAGAGCTGGAGATGGGAAGGGGTGGTGAAGACGTGTGGAAAGAAGGTGAGAACAGCTGCAGCCACCCGGAGAGATCAGCTCCCCTGGTCCTGCAGCCTGGAGGCTGGCTGCTCGGTCTCTGCCCAGCAGGGGCTTCTTTACGCCCACACGCTCACTAAGGCTTGGCTAGTGCTCCCCGCTTCATTCTGAGTCAGGCTCAGGGAAACGGCCCCTTCCTAGGCTTTTATTATGTTTCATTTTATCTATTTTCCCCTTTTTATTGAATTTAGTGGGATGACGCTGGTTAACAAATTATACAGGTTTCAGGTGCACAACATTTTATTGCATTTCAAATGCTCTTTGTTAACGTTCAGTCCATTCTTGACTCGCCCTCCCATCACTGTCCTCTTTCTTAGACCCACGATGCTCCACCTAAGCGCTGAGTTCTAAATAACCCCCCAGCTCTTGCCTGCCCCTCAGCCCCACTCACAGGGGGCCTGCTCCGCCCGGTCCCGGGGGAAGCCCCTGCCTGCTCACCGCGTGGCGCGCAGTCTAAACCGCTGCCCACGGCACGCTCTTCTCGGGCCATCCGGTGGATGCGGGTCGCTCGGGTCTTAGTTCTCAGAATCCACCTGACGCTGCACACTGGCTTGGGACTTTCTGATCCCCGGGTGCGATTCCGTCTCCGTATGCTGGAGGGCTGCCCGCGTTTTCCTCGACATGCGTAGCCTGTTGCTGCCTGCGTCCTTGCGGTGAACACGCCTTGTATGTGACGCTATCGAGGCCACTTTCCACTCAGACGACACCTGTAAGTCGCACGGCAGCCACGTGGGGTACTGTTCCGCACGCAAATCTGGCTTCTTCCTGTTCCCAGGACTAGCTGTTGTATTTCACGGAGCTTCATTTAAGTCCTCGACACACCTAATTTAATGGCTTTGCTCTTTCAGGGATAATAAACTCAAATGGCTCTAAAAAGGTTGCATATGCCCGTGCAGCTCCCGTACAAATGCTGGTGAATGAAGAAGGCGCATGTCTTCTGTATAATTAAATACAAAACAGCAACACTGCGGCTTCCAGGAACGGCTGTGATCTCTCTCAACCAAATCTCCCGCTGAGAGCCAGGAGATCAGGAAAGGTACTTCTCAAACCGTTTAAAAGCACTGTCAACCTACCAAGGCAGCAAGAACCGGCGGGTCTAAGACTCAGAGAAGAAAGCACAGGAACTGAGCCCTGAGACTGAGTTCATCAAAACCATTTCACACGCACACCCACACAAAGCAGCCAGGACCAGATGACCGCACTTGGGGATTCTGCCGACCATTTAAAGAATTAACATCAACCCCTGATGAAATGTTCCATCAGACAGGACAGGAGAGCACGCTCCCTAACTCAGGCTTATGGGAGGTTTATTTCCACCAAAAGAGATCTTCCGGAATATCTTGAAGGTAAATAAATTATTTTGTCATAGCATAGATACATATTTTCTTATCAGAGTAGACTCCTACAGCGTTCAGAATGTGATAGGCGGACTTGATCTTCCACTCAGCTGGCCTGCATCTTTCCCTCTTAGATAGTGAGAGGGTGGCTGTCTGCTCTTTGAAGAAGAAAACTTTTGTTTAATAATAAGGTTAAGAGCAGAAAAAATTGCATAGTGTAAACGAAGTGTATAAAAATGTGTTTTCAGTGACCTAATTACTACTTTGGATGAGCGTAGCAACTGATAAATTATTATGATCACCACTCTCATTTATCTCTAACAAAATGGTAATATCACCAAGCTCCATTTCAGTCAGTATATTTATTTAATCCATTACTTTGACATACAGAAAACAAATCATTTGAGAATCAATGCTTATTTTTGGCTGTATCCACACAAATAAATCAGCCTGCTAAAATTATCTAAAACTAAGTAAGGTCTGAACACAAGAGACCCAATACAAATGTGTACGTGCGCGTGTGTGTGCATGGGAGTGGAGTCCTCTGACACCTTAATCCTGTTTATACTCACTACTGGTAGGAAGGCCTTTCATAAAAATAACTTACATTCTTCCACAAGGGGGTCTGCATTATACATGCTCTTCTCTAAGTATAAGAATCTACCTTTAAGGACAGAGCCAGGAACGGTTTTTACCAAACTAGGGAGGCGAGATGTTGTGAGAGAGGCACAGCCTTAGAGAAGGAGACAAGGAGGGAAACAGATCCAGTCACAACACTCCATTCTCTCGGCCACAGTAATCGTCTCCAGGACAGACACATAATCCACATTAACTCATCCCAAGTTTCACAAACATTCAGACGAGGCTGCTGGGATAGAGTTCCTGTTCCTTTGGTATAAGGCACTTATAGGGTAAACACACATTGCAAATTTCCAAGGACCGTCCCACCTGGTTTAGCATAATTATAGTATCACCCTTTTCACTCTCAAAGGTGTCTTGGTTTGGATAACAATTAACATAGTTATCCCAGCTCAAAGGGTCAGGTAAGCTTGGAGATGGTAGTGTTCATCTCCTGGTGAAATGAACAATGACTAGTTTGTTAGCTTAGAAATAGTGTAAAATCTCAGGCTCATCACAGTTATTGGTGCACCTGACTTCAAGGCCCCTCCACTCATCAGCATACAGGTCTTAGGCCTGTCTCCTGAATTCTCACAAGCCCTCACATCCCCACCGACTGCTGGATTTTTAAGATTTTCACTTGTGTGGGGATGCTCACTCCTACTATGCTCTGCCAGATGCCCCAGGGCACTGGGTGTTTGATGCCTTTGTGAGCATCGACTATTTCACTATCTCGACAGGAGCATTAACATCTGTGGCCCACAGAGCTGACTCATGTTAGTGCCCCTGGCACCCTGATTGTGCCAGATATTCTGTGTTGATCACACAGTCTTGCTGTTTTGTGAACCTGACATAGCAAAGACTGTTATGTGAAAAGAAGTAATTAATTCAATCTTCACCTTTAAGCATTTCTCTCTCTCTAGGACTCAAATGCACGTCAACAGAGGTATGAGCCAAATCAACATGACAGGCAGTACCAAGATCATCCTCTCCTACATGTTAATTATTGTCTGAAGCGTATATATCAGAATCCCTTTCACTTTAGGATCATTTTCACTGTAGGCGCTTTAATTCCTTAGGAAATGACACGCCCCCTGACCCAGAAGAAATGCCTCAACGCATCTGCATCCTCACACTGATCAGCGTTTAGACTCACGCATGGACCTCCTGCTACACAAACACAAGACCACTACAATTAGTCATAGTTGTCAAAATATGTGCTAATCGTAATGGTTGTGGCCATTAAAGCAAAAACATTTCAATAACTTTTTAAACTATTACTTAAAGATTTTGCATTTTAATTAGAGAGGTGCTGTATTCTCTCTTCTTTCATTTAACCCATGAGGAATTTTTATATTATTTTAAACAGAATTGAGATTGGCTAAATTTTCTATTTTCCTATCACAGTTTGACCGAGGGTCTATTTACCCTTCTTCAGGTTTGGCCACCCCTAGACCCAGTGACCGTGTCCAGTGCATAAGGACAAGGCAGATTCAATGAAGATGAAGGGAGGAGGGGTCGGGCCCAGTAGTGACTCTCCCGTCCCTACCTGCTGTTGCTTCTCCGCTTTGTCCCGTCTGTCACAGCCCGCGGGGGCCAGCACCGCTGCCCAGGGCCTGGTGAGTGTCACTGCTCCGCGACGGATGCGGCGTAACTGCTTAGCAGGGATCCACTGTCAATACCTGGTTTCTGCACATAAGTTTATCCATACGGTTCAAAGCAGATCATTATTAATCCACTTTGCTTTAGGGTAATACTACAAACTAATATATCCAAATACAATGCCATTTCTTTTGTGTGAGGTCTGAGATGCCACCCAAGTCTCCTTGGCAGAGCCGCTCTACCCAATAGATTGAAGAATGCTCTTTCTGTAAATACAGGTATCACACTTCAGGGAGAAAATATGAATCGCACCATCAGTCCTAGAACAGCGTGACCCCCAAGTGTGAGTCTGTCTCATTCGTCCTATTACACACGTGAGAATTCTCCGCTAATCCGACTGCTATTACCAGCGACAACCTCAGAAACGGGGGCCGCAGAGGGGAATGGCAAGGACTTTCACTGAGCTACAGGAAGCCCGTTAGGTGGGAAAGTACACCTAAAACACACCAAGGGAACACTAATCCTCAGAAAACAGAGGAGCTTCTGAGAGGCAGTAAAAGCGCCTCCTCTGGGGCCAGTTCTGCTTTACGTTCTAACCTGAATGTCATGAGTAAGTGTGACTTCGAGCTGAGATAATCTCCCGTCTGGGGCCACCCTGTCCTGTCTTTTCCTTTCGTCATCGGTGCAGCCGATGACTATTTTGGATGCAAATGAAGAATTTTTCAGATGGGCTGCAAAGGGGAGTCCTACTAACCAAATTTGGAAGAGCTATGCTAAATATCCCCTGGGTTCTAAACTGTCCCCAGCAAACTAAAAAGCCTGAATAAAAATGAGCACTGAGCCCGGCTGTGTGGCTCACTGGTCTGAGCATCATCCTGCGCACCGAGGTCACTGGTTCGATCCCCAGTCAGGGTGCATGCCCGGGTTGTGGGCTCGGTCCCCACGAGGCAGTGTGCAGGAGGCAGCTGATCAATGTGGCTCTCTCACTGATGTTTCTCTCTCTCTCCCTCTCCCTTCCTCTCTCTCTAAAAAAAAAAAAACAATAAAAAATATTTTAAAAAATGAGAGTTGGACATTGTTAGAGCTACTATGTATATATGTCTGTTTCTTCTCAGAATTACATTTACTAGCTCACATGTTTGATTACAGTGAGGAAATGTTAATGTTCACCCTGTCACAGTGCCGTAAGGAATCCCCAAATGATAACATTTAAAAAAAGTTTATTTCCAAGGTGAAATATGTGATCACTGATGCCCAGGTGCTGTTATGTAAGTGATATTATGCTGTTTTTTGTCTTTCTCTGTCTGACTTATTTCACTTAGCATAATGCCCTCAAGGCCCACCCATATTGTCACAAATGGCAGGATTTCCTCCCTTCTCATGGCTGAGTAATATTCCATTGCAGAGATATGCTACATCCTCTTTATCCACTCACCCTCTGATGGCCACCCAGGCTGTCTCCATCTCTTGGCTATTGTGAACAGTGCTGCAATGAACATGGGGGTGTAGACATCTCTTCAATATCTTGTTCCTTTGGGTATATACCCAGAAGTGGAATTGCTGGTTCATACTGTAGATCTGTTTTTAATTTTCTGAGGAACCTGCCGCCTATGTTCCATGGTGGTTGAACCAGCTTAGGTTCCCATCCACAGTGCACAGGGGTTCCCTTTTCTCCACATATTTTTATCTCTCATATTCTTGACAATAGCTGCTCTGATTTTGATTTGCACTTTCCTACTGACTAGTGATGTTGGGCATCTATTCATGGGCCTATTGGCCATTTGTGTGTCTCTTTGTAAAAATGTATATTGAGTTCCCCTGTTCATTTTTTAATTTGTTGTTTTCCAATAGGTGGAGTTAGGGTATCAGCGTTACCAAGAGCAGCTGGAGTCTCAAATACCTAGAGCAGCCACAGGTGAAAAATGTGAACTCTGTGGTTGAATATATAATTCTTTTCACCTGTGAGGGTGATATTCTAGGTGCTCTAGTTTATGAGGACAGATAGTGGCAGATTTGAAGTTCTCGATTATAGGATGTGACTGCCAGACAATAAATACCACTGAACTGAGATTTAGGTTCAAGTGTTCTCTCTCTATCCAGTATGACTCCCTGAAATTCTTTGGACTCTGGTGGTTTTCTCTGTAAAATGAAGATCTTAAACTATACTGTCTGTAAGATCACTTTATGCTCCACAAATTCTGCCACTTGCTGATTAATGCCCATCCAGTGGAGGAGTGAATGCGGTTTCAATGGAAAAAAAAAAAAAAAGATTCTTGGACACACATACACTGCAGCTCAGCCTGTGTATCTATTACAAATGTAATACATAAAAATATACAGGACACACACGTGTAGACAATGACAACAGGACAAGAAACAAGTCATGGAGGATTCCTCCCTAGGACACTGAATTTTGGCTGTTTAATCTGATCTCAGACGCCCAGATCTATCACGAGCCCGGAGTGTGATTGATATTTTTAAAGAAACATTTCTCTTCTCCTCCTCATGATATTCCTTATATTTAAATTTCTGCCCTCCACATCCTTTATAGTATCAACCGAAGTCCCTTTGTCCAGCTCATCTACAAACATGTTACGCAGCACATGAGTTGAGACTGTGGAGTTCAATAGCTTTGTCCTGTTGCTTATTGGTTGTAGGTTCCCCATTTGACCTCAGGTAATGTTTCACATGACACCAAATCAGCCAGTTGGAGAGAGGGTTAGTCAGCTCATCCGCAACGTAAGTGGGCAAACATGTTCCCTGTGACCTCTGATGAAGAAGACAGAAAGGGCACAAGTGCCTGAAATGGCAGTAGGAACAGCTATTCATTTACAGGAAATGAGAACCCGAGAGCATGAGCGGAAACCTTTTGTACCACTGCGGTTCATATAATCTTATTTTAGTATATATTTTTGCTCTAGCCTTAGTTTCTAGAATAAGCATGTGCTTTATTGTCAGTGAAATGGGGGGAGGGTACAAACCCCAGATGAGATTTTCTGTGATAAGACTATATTAAATGGAAATCATTAAATATTGATAATTCAATATTGGTGAAATGAAATATCAAAGCAGGAGATGACAGCCTCTAATGAAATGATGACACCTAATGAGATTTCTAGCTACTCATCTTCACTCTCTGGATAAAATTCATTCTTTTTAACTATGACCGCCACGATTTTCCAGCAGCTCGTTCTCCGTTACATCTATGGCTATTTTCTTCCACTAACCTGAGTAAGTGACTATTAGAGATCGGAGCAATTTCAAGTGAATTTCCATCTGGTACCAGCATGTCCAGGCCACCCCCACACCCCTCCACATCGTGTCACACACCGACCAGCTTCTGCTCTGCTGGCCCCATTTCCTGCGAGCTGATGGCCTTTCATCCCCGCTGCTCCTCCCGCCTCGCAGGTTGTAAGAGTAACTGTGGCTGACTTACCATAGCAAGCCCTGGAGTCTATTACTTTGGGGACCTCATGCCTCCCGGATATTAATGCACCAGGGTGTGACCCTTTCTATCACCATCTCCATCCTGTAGACGAGAGCCACCACTGAACTTCTCAGCGATGCTGGTGTGCCTCTCACCGGCCCATTGCCGATGGCCTTGGGGGATGGCGTGTCTGCTGGGCCTCCTTGGGAACAGCACCCTCTGACAGATCTGCTTCGCTTGCCCAGTCGATCTACTATAATTATTCCAGGTGTTCGGACACTAGGTTTTCCCCAGTGGACACTAATGTTCCCATGATCGACTGCCTTGGGTGGAAGTCTGGAGATCTGCAGCTACAACTATCAGATTCTGTGTTCGCTGCTCAGGAGGTACAGCGTCTTTCTAAGCTGCCAGGAGGCTCTGTCTCTTACCCTTCTCTGTCTCTAACACTTGGGTTTTTTTATTATCCTTCCGTGGGTCGTCAACGCTACTTACTAAGCTCGGCCACTGCTGTAAGCGTCGCTCCTGACCATGGCTTTGAATGTCTGAACCCCGCCAACCGGCACAGATGTTTACCTCCCCTGGGATATTGTCAGAGGTCATTGTTTCAGTGAAATATTTACAGCTGGGACCCAACCTTATGCTGGGCACTGGGCACTAGGGCAAGAATGGGCTCTTGTCCCCAGGGCAGCTTGTCCCCAGGGTTTGCTCACCCCCAAGGAATCTGGCCTGAAGCAGACACTGCCCCTGGGTCACTACCCAAGGCTTCCTTAGCAGGTGGGCGTCTCTGACCCTCCTGCACACCACGTATCTGAAAGGGAACCCCATGGGCACCGCTGCATGAGTGGGGCTGGAGGCCCTGCCCCCACCTTATTCCTGCCCGCTCTGCTTTTTTCTCACCTGGGTTGTGAGAAAGGAGGCAGGTCAGAGGCTTTGTTTGGTAAGTAACACATTGCTATCAGGCTATGAAACAAAGTCTTTATTAGAAAGAACAAAAAATTTATGTTTTTTGAATGTTGAAAGACTTAAACCTCTTCATACTTGCCCTTTCAGACTTTGTGACTGTTACCGAGGAGGTATATAAAATTGATAACCTCTGACATCTGTAAATATCATAGCAATGTCTCACTTTTGATAATTTTTAAAAACAGAAGAAGATAGGTATATTCTTCTTGATAATGTTATGGTAATAATGAAAATATTTAGTAGTTTATAAATGCTCATCCACTCATTTTAATGTTTACATGGAATCACATTAATTTCTTATGTTAGTTTGCTGCATAATTAATTAAAACATGATGACTTAAAATAACAAGTATTATCTCAGTTTCTCCAGTCAGGAATGTGGGTGTGACTTAACAGGAGGCCTCTGGCTCAGGCTCTCTCAGCAGGTGTCAATCAAGCTGTCAGTTCTGCTCGTTCTGAAGTTCTACCAGGGGACAATCTGCTTCCTACGCCTATGTCATGTGGATGTTAGCAGGATTCAGCGCCTTGGGAGCATCAATCCCGTAGTGAGAACCTCAGGCTGGAGAACTCCAAACCTTAGTTGCTCACTGACAGTTGGCCAGAGTCTCAGGAACCCCTGTCACATTAACTTCCACAGAGGATCTCAAAACAAAGCAGCTTGCTCTTCTGAGTGAATGGGCTGAAGGGTGAGTGGGGAATGGACACCCAAATGGAAGCCACAGTCTTTTTATGACCTAATTCTCTGAGGTGCTATCCCAGTACTTCTGCTGGATGCTAGTCAATATAAGAGAGTCAATACATCTATCTCACACTCAAGGGGGAGGGGATAACAGAAGGGGATAATATCAAGCAGAAGGGATTATTGGGGGTCATTTAGAGTCTGCCTACCACATTTCTCTCCTCCAACAATTCTGGTAGAATATGTTTTACATTTTGATGATGAAGTATTGTGTAATACAAAGCACATGGTGATCACTTAAGACATTCCATGCTTCTCTATTATTTATGTGTGTGACCTTTGCCAGATTAATTTTTGGGAGCCTCATTTCTCCTGGAAAATTTGGGATAGTAATCTAGGTCTTGTCCATATCACAAAGCCATACTTATAATTTTTTTCTCAGAGTGGCCCTTAGCATGGATTCAATAAACATTTCTTTAAAAAAATACAAGAGATGGTTATTAGTAATTACTTTCTTTATATGAAGTAATTATTCACTAGCATATAAAGCAGTTCTGTAAATTTGCGAATAACAGAGTTGTCTTTTTATTCAAACTTAAGTGTAACTGAAACTATATTAGTAAATACACACAATGAAAGTATCTTTAAAAAAAATATTATTTATTATTTTTATTATTTGCCTTTTCATTTGGAAGTAATACCATACTTAACTGCAGTGATACATCAGTTCTGGCTGGTTTTCCCTCTCTCTGCTGTTCTGAATTATAAAACCACAAGTACAGTGGGTCAGGCAGTGCTGGCTCTCATTTCTGTTTTCCCCATGCCCACCAATCCCCTCGGCAGCCGCAGAACCTGCTGACCCGAGACTGGGGCCTCTCTCAACCTCTCAGGGTCTCCCTTCTTTACCTCTAACACAGTGAGGGAAGACTAAGTGGTTGGAGGGCTCCCTCTGAGGTCCTGTCAGTCTCCTGGGAAACTACCGCAGCCTCTATCTATTTTCACAAAGAACATTTCCTAAAGATGATCCCTATAAAGAGAAATTCTTAACAATTAATCCTTATAATACTGACTGCACATAACTTGCCTTTGTTTATTTCAGGAATTACCATATTACAATGACATGTTGTTAGATATTTCTGCAATAATAAGAAACAAATCTAGCTGAGTGTCTTGTGTATATTATCAATTTTATTTGTTTAATGTTCAAAGTAATTTAAGCCATCTGGATAATTGGAAAAAAAAGTGCTAAGATTTATGAATATATTTTTATTAGATTCATTATATTTTCTATTGTTTTATATGTTTTTTAATATGCTATGATACATTTCATTGATGCTTATGTGATAGTACAATAGGGCAAAAATAGGTTTATAGTTGTTGGTATAGAAAGTGATATGATAATTAATGAATGATAACACAAGACTACACTCTGTGTTTCGAGTACTCACAAGTATAAACCTACTTTTCTCCTCCCCTGTATATCACCAGGTCACATACATATTAGTTTTCTCTCTATTTTTAAAATAAGCTGCCTATTTTGTTTCAATAAAAAATATACATTTGCTAAGACTGAAATCTGGTTTTAGAGGTCCTTTTTTTTTGTAGCAGAAACTGATTTGTAGTAGGAATGGCAGAAATGAGGTTTTATAATGTGCTTGCCACATGTGTCCCTGTGCTCTTGCAGATACTGCTGCTATTCCTTCACAAATGGGGTCCTGGGGTATCTTTGCACGTCCTAAGGGGCAAATGTAGAAAATAATATAATCTGACACTTAAATAACCATAAATGACTAAGTAGACGTCCAACTCACTGGGGGGAAGAGAAGGTCATAGGCTCCGCATTTCAGCTGGCAGAGGAGGGAATGGTGCCCCGGAGAATTCAGCTGTGCGCAAGGAGCCAGAGCTGTGCGGCGCTGACACACTGACAGAGGACAAAGGAAGGTTCAATTATCTCAACAGTTAACCTCAGGTTTGAAAAGAATCTACAACTAGACAAATATAGATCGAGTCCATTATTTCTCTACCGTAAGGGTCATTCATTTGTGCAAAAATTTGGGGTGCCAACTGACAGGATTGCATGGAGTTTACGATCTGATTGGGGACATGGAGATCAGCAAAATTATAAACAAATAATTACAATTACACACTCACATATGCTGTGTGTCACCAGCGTACTGAAGAGGGGGACTGGAATCGGTGTCGGGAAATCGGGAGAAGGGGACCTACGGCAGTAACTCTTGCCAAGAGCTGATGATCGGCATCAGTCACAAGCTACTAACTGAAGGGGGGGAGAAAAGAGAAAGGGTTTGAGCAGCGAGAAGCAGGGGCCGAGGCCTCGGCTCTGCAGGGGGGACCGAGCCAGACAGGGAGGGGGAGGGAAAGGGAAGTGGGACGCAGACCCCGGTTAATGTCTTTAGAGAGCCAAGGGGTTGGAAATATTTCGATACTCGACCTCAAATGTAATTACAAAATCTACCAATCCATAAATATAAGATGAGCAAACTTTGAGTTCTTTTTGGAAGAAATATAACAATATTTGAAAAATTATTTTGGTGCCCACGTTTTACTATCTCCTTAGGGTGGGGCCCTAATCATGCAAGGCCTTGTGGGCCATGCTAAATATTTAGGCCTTTATTGGGGAAAAAAAAGGTAAGACTCTGGTTGCAGAGGGACAAACAATTTGGAGAGAGGAGGAGGGGATGTGGCCAGTCCAGGTTGGAGGTCACACAATAACAAATTCCAAAAATGTTATGTTGAAAAGAAGCGTGAGAGACAGACAGACTTGGTACACCATTAGGAGGTACAATTAAAACGGAAAGATTGGTAGTTTCTCCTTTTCTTGCCAACATGGATTGTATTTACTGAGACTGTGAACACTGGAGGGGAGTCAGAGTTGTTTTTGTTTGTTTTTATTGTGGGTGCTGTGATTATAGGTGTGTGTTTAATTTTGAAGCAGCCTTGACAAATTCAAGTTGAAATACTTGGCAGTTGGACAGAGGCCGAGTGAGCGTCAGAGGAGGGCCCTGGGCAGGAACATTGTTTTAAGAGTTACTGACTTGAAGAGAAAACACGGCCTAAAGGAAATATGATGTCCATCCTCACACGACTGAAGGCACCTGAAAGGGAGACCGAGAGGATGCGGCAGGAAGGCAAGAGTAGAATCCGTGTTGGTGGTGGAAGGGAAGCCCCGAATAAAAGAACATGAGAAAACCGAGCCTGAGGTAGCAGCTCAGTCTTCAGAAAGAGGAGGGGTCAACGGCAGGGCCCGTGGACGGCGCGGGAGGTGGCCAAGTCTCTGGAAACAAATCCATGCATTTACGTGTCTGTGGTTGTGCATTTATGTTCATCTCATGTGTTCAAAGAGATTTAACGGACAGAATCCTTTTATAGCCTTTTTAAATGCAATTACTAATTATCAACTGCCTATTATGAAAAGGGGGGAGGAAGAGAGAGGGAGAAAGAGGGGGGGACAGGGAAAGGGAGAGTGAACACTGCGTGTTAGTAGGGGAATGAGACAGTAAACAGTCAGTTTAAGCGATTATGATGTGCCAGGCACAGTCCTAGGGAGATTAAAAAATAAACACACAAAGCACCTTTTCTTATAGAGCTTAATGCTAACGACTGGGGAGAGTGAACAGACGAAGTAAACCAGCACTGTCAGACGGTGACAAGCGCTAAGGGGAAAACTAGGGCTGGGAAGTGGGATGGAAACAGGCAGGGGATGGGCTAAGTCATCAGATAGGGGGCTCTGAGAAAGTGGTGATGATACATGAAGGACAGAGGCGGGTCTGTCATGTGTGACGTGCACCTTCCCAACTTCATGGGAGCCATTTCTGTCCCTATAGGGTTAAAGCTGAGCCGAAAGTTTCCTTTAACACTAAACACACTCTTTCTCAACTGCTCAAGGAGGACGACAATATAATTCCCACTGTGCGAAGTCTGAGGGTGTAATAATCATCATACATACGTGCAAATGTTAGGGGAGAGACCATGGAAAACTTTGTCTTCCACAGTGGCACTGCCTTCTCAGTGTCTATCTCCAAAAAATGCTTTATAGTTGCTTCAGAGCACCTACCTACGGAGACGTGTATTGTTGGGGTTTGTTCCTGAGATAGCTGCTGTAGAAAGGACTTACTTAGTAATTTTACTAACATGCCACTTTGGATCTTGATAGTTCACAAGACTTTGATAACATACACTTAAAGCCATCACAATTCAATTTATGATTGTCATTTTAATCATGTACAATTTTTAACTTCCCACATTAATTAGATAATATGTTTACCTACTAAAGAGCCTAGCCTATTGAGGTACTCAGTAAGTGATAGTTATATTAGTAATATTGTCTTAGCATATCATAGCAGAATACTGGTCAAATATAGTCATTTATAAAGACATCGAAATCTCTACATTTCTAAATGAACTTAGTATGGTGAATATGGTTTTTCAGTATGTTTTTAACCATAAAATTCACTCTCAATCATGTATAACTTGATGCTTCTATAGATACAGAGAAATGCCAAATACAAGAACATAAACTAAGGGAAACATTAATACACTATATGAAACAATGCAAAGTTCATTCCTATTTTATTTTTCTTAAAACTAGCTGTCTCCTCTCTATTAGTTAGGTAAATTCTACAACTGCTCAGCTTCTATCTGCATCTACTCTGCTAGACTACTGCCTGTGGCTGTGACATAAATATGTACTAGAAAACAAACACATGTGTCTGTATTGTTGCATGAAATTTGGTTTATTATGTTTCAAAGGTTACCTTATATTTTCTTTGATTTTGTGGCCTTGAAGTCATTCTTAATTACTGTATTTCTCTAACCTTCCATCTCATATGACAGGAAATCCTGTTGGCTCTACATTAAAATTATAACTGATCATTTCCCACTAATGCTGCTGATTCTGTGCTTGTCCAAACCACCATCACCTCTGACCTGGATGACTGGAACTGCCTCTTGAATGGTCTGAGAAAACTTGCCAATGTCCCTTCAGATGAGGGTGGGGAATCACCACTCCCGCCACTGAGAATCACTGACTGGGGGAACCTAGAAGTCACCCTGTGCTTGGGTTTGCTATAATTTCCAGTTATTATATAACTTGAAACTAGCTGGCTGTTCTCTTTCCCAACAAGGTCTTCAATGTTTGGTAAACAATACATTTTCTACCAGAGGGGAGAAATAAAAGTAAAACTTGGCTATATTATCATGCAATAGACAAGTAGTGTTGGCTTTAGAATACCATGGAAACTAATCATATACAGTAAAAAATTATCACTGAACCTCTATTATCACAGGAAAATATTTACTGAACATTAAAAATGTGCTTCCAAGGAGAAATCACCATTATAAAAATAATTAAAAATTGGGTTCTACTTAACATTTTTTTAACAGAAGTAATTTCATATGAAATACTTGTAATCAGACATGGTTGTGTAACAAACGAGTGTTTCTTTAAATGCCTGAAGCAAGCAGCGCCTACTGAGCTCACAAGTCTACAGCTGGCTGCGCAGTGCGGCCCAGCAGAGGGGGCTCGGCTAGTGGTCAGGGGGCGGCCTGGGCACCTGCGGGCAGCTGTGCTGATTAGAGGCCTTGGCTGGGAAACGGGGCCAACCGGACCCTGCTGCACAAAACCTCGGATCTTCCAAAAGGTTAGCTTGGGTTTGTTCTCCTGGCAAATGCTGAGTTCGAAGAGCGTGAAATCCCACAAAGCCTCTTGAAACTCAGGCTCAGAAATGCCGCACCATCCAGTCTGCTGTGTTCTCCTGGCCAAGGGAAGTCCGCGGCAGCTCAGCTCAGGGCTCAGCAAAGGGGACCCGACCTAGTGGTGGGAGGACCTCATAGTTCCTTTGCAAAGGGGTATAACAGGAAGACTATAATGATACCGTTACCATACCCCATGAATATTTTTAAAATGTTTGAAAATTCCCATCTACATTCCTCTTCCTCCAGGTCCTTAGGCTTCCATATAATACGCTTAAGAGCAGTATCGACCCAGTTGTTCAAAGCTGTGAACACTGGGCAGCCTCCTTACTTTGATATTTGGTGACATACTCAGCATAGCAGAGCCCAATGGCTAAAAAAATTAGAACTTCAACTCTGCTTGGAAGTCATAGGGAGCTTCTCAGATATTTATACAGTTAGAAAAGGCACATTGTACAGAGTAAATTTGAGTGATATTTATATATAATGTCTACATTGAATAACAAATGTTTATTCAAAAACAATTATCAATGTAGCATAAAAGAAGAAAATCTACAATCACTCCTGAGAAAATAACTTTAATGACTTTCCATAAATTAATATTTGCTTTGTGAGGGATTATCAGCCTCTTTAAACATCTGACATTTGTGTTTCTGTAAAGAAATCTTATTTGGGTGATAATTAATTAGAGTCAAGCACTTCCATTGTCTTTCACTAGTACTTGGAAAATAACAGTCTTTACCAATTGAGTACAAAGTCAAAACACTTTAATTTACTTTTAAATATCTGAAATCATAGTAAATCTTTCCTTAAAAACACGAAGTGTTCAAAGAAGTATTTTATTTTTAAACATTCAAAAAGTTTAATTTTTCTCTATTTAAATTTTGTACAAGATTTGAAAGTTGAATGTCACGAATTAGGAGATAATTCAAGATTTTGTCATCAATTTATGTGTTTTGTATGATACAGACAAGCAGCCCCTGTCTTCACTGGCAACGTATCTTGAGTGTGGCCAAACTTTGATATATTTGAGTTGACTTTCTTATGACGGTATAACATATACTATGTAAATGTAATAATATTATAAAGTACGTCAATGCAAATGTTAGAAATCTATATGTAAGATTTAAGCAAATGTGGAAATAGAGTATTTACATATTGCTATATAGCATTAGTATAAAATATTTTAATTTTATTTTCCATACTTTTCTCTGCATTTTAATTTTTCCACAATATGGTTGTATTTATTTCATAATGAGAAAGAAATAACAAATTATCTGGCAAATGGAACAAAATCAACAGATGCTCTTTTCACTGGATCAGGCGTGCATCATGGTCTGAGTCGCTCCCTGCTTTTCCTGCTGGCTTTCCCCTTACCCTCGAAATCATTTCTGCAATAACCATGCAAGTCTAGTTCTGTCTTGGAACCTTCTATTAGGAGGGCTCAACTGACATAAAACACCAGGTTAGACAAAACAGAAAAATTACAAATAACTTCAGGAAAAAGGAGGGGGGTCGCTATTGTGTTTTATTACAGCTCCGGAGAAAGTCTTAAAACATCCTTTAGTATTCCTACTTAGACCGCATACCTCTCTGAGTCGATGGCCAGGTCTGAGGCCGCCTTCTTAGGCTGGAGAATTCCGTGTCTTCTGCCCACTCCTGGGGCAGAGGGTGAGGCCTGGGGTTGCTGCGAGATAAGGGTGCTTCCAAAAGGCCGCACGGAGGAGGGGGCAGACCCAGAGTCCTCTTCCACTTAATCACCTTTTTAGAAACTTCACTCTGCTTTCTAATTCTGCCCTTCACTACGGCCAGAAGGGGAAAGTGCAAACACGACACTAAGTCAAATTCATTTCTCTGCTGTTTGCTTAGTTACAGAGACCCAGCTCCTTTCAATTAGGGCTTGAACAAATTCAGTAGGCGGTCAAGGGCCACCCTTGTCTGCAGCTTCTGATGGTGGGGCAGCCGGAGTCATTCTCCACTTGCGGTTGTGTGTACACTTCCTCACTGGCACGCATGCCAAACGTGTACAATGTGCCTCAACACACACGACACATGTAAATGCATGGGGGTTTTCACCAAGAGTATGTATGTGCATATTACAGAGTATGCACATGAAATGATTCATAAAATATGTACAGATTAAACAGATCTGGATTTAATTAGGGCATTAATTCTGTACATGTTGATTTTTTAAAAACAAAACAATATATAGACTTACTAAATAATGCTGTATTTGAACTTGTTTAAATGATACTGTCTCTCTTAGGACAAAGCCATGATTATTGCCATCTCAGTTTTATAGAGCATTCTGGAAAATAGATTCAGTTTACACACTTTTTTATAAATTTTCTGTTACCTAAAAATAAGGCTTTCTATCAGTTTAAAATAATGTAGAGATGCTCACAAAATGACTGAATTCTCCAGGTTTAGTTGCTTCCTTGTGAAAGAAAGCATGTTTTTAAGTGTCTAATAAAGCCTTTTGAATGTGTAGTCACAGATGTTATTTCCAAAGCCTGGATTTAATTTCTGCCTGATTTGAGGAGTTGTATTTTTTATGCAAAGGCACATCAAGAGAACAAACTATGCAAATAGAAGATGGAGATTACTGTGGAGGCCAGTGACAGAGCAGAAAATGTGGTTTCCAGTGATTGAAAAGCAAAGTGGCAAGTGCTGAAAAAGAAGGCATTCTACAACCCAGGCAGGCACAAACACGGTGACCTTGGTGCAATCCTTACCTCGTCCGTCTGACTTCTCATCTCCTTACACTGAAGGATAAGCATGATTGGAATTATAATGCGGATGTACATGAACACAATTGGTGACAAAACCCAGTGTGACTATAAAAATAAAACCTGTCAGATAATGTTGCAAATATACCCAAACTATATCGAAGAGTAAAAAAGTTAAAACATATCTATGAGGAATTGTGGAGAATCTTGGAACTGCTTACTTGTATAACAGTGATTTTCAACTATGATATGTAAATAAATTCCACATTATTAAGATACATCAAACTCCCACTGGCTAACACAAATTACAAATAAAAGACATCCTACTGTGAGAAAAACCTAATGTTATTTTCTTTCAACTTATGATTTCAACAAGGTAGTGCATTTAACACAGTGGTGTGTACACACACAGTAGGCGCTAAGTAAATATTAGCTTTTTTTCCTCTTATGGGGAAAAAAATCTCCGGGAAGTTAGTGTTTTATGGAATGCTAATCATCTAGAAAACTGGAATTCCTATTCAACTGTGGTGGGAATATACTTAAGAGCCAGACTGCTGGGCCATAAGGTAGGCATATGCGGAGCTTCAGTGGATATTGCCAAAGATTTTTTTTAAAGTTACTGTACCAACTTACACTCCAACAAGTAACATACGACTTCCACCAGCCCCGCAGTCTGGTCAGCACTTGATATTGTCAGTCATCCTGGTTTTTAGACACCCCGTTGGATTTTGAGTTTTTTTCTCATTGTTGTTCTAACTTGCATGACTCTGATAGATTATTTTAAGTTTTCCACACCTTTGTTTGCGGTTTGATTACTCCTTTTGTGAAGTGCCTGTTCAAATATTTCATCTACTTTTAAATTAAGTTGTCTGAGATTTTCCTATTGATTCATTGTGGTTTTTAATAATATCTTGGACACGAATCTTCTGTTAGGTATAAGTACTGTCAACACCTTCTCCAAGTCCGTGGCTTGATTTTAATAGAATGGAATTTATTAATTTTTTGTTGGATGGGTAGTGGCGTGTTCCCGAGCCGTGGGTGTCACTCTCACTTGTCTGAATGGACTAGCCCCGCCAAACACTCAAATGGGGCTCTCGGTGGATCTCCGGGGTTGTCCTCCTCTGCAGCTCTCCTCTCTCTGCTACTCCGTGATGATAACTTTGGCCAACTCTGTCTGGGCCTCCTCAGACCCTCAGCTCCACTCGGCTCCATCTTCTTAACTCAAGGAGTTCACTGGGCTCTAAATGGGTTCCCCTCCTTGTGCCGTGCCTGGGAGCTCTCTCAAGGCTGCGGCAGGAACAGGCCTCACCTAGATTGTTTCCCTCAAATCACTGCTTGGAGCTTGAGGTTGAGAGTCAGTGTTTCACGTATTTTGCCCCTGTTTTTGGTGGGAGAATAAATCCAGTCCCTGCTTTGCTTCCTCGGTCCAAAGCGGAAGGAGAAGGAACAGCATCACCGTGCACTGTGCCGTGCTCACCACCCCAAGGCCAGTCTCGGCCCCCCGTCCCCCTCCCCTCCCCTCCCCGAGCCTTCGGAAGCCTGGGGTAGGCCAACTGACGTCTGCTTCAGCGAACATGCTGAGGTGGTTTCTCCTGACGTTATGACAGGAAGCTCACCGTAAGGCCGAGAGCAGGCGGCCGGACGCCGGGCAGAGGCCTTTCGCCGCCGTCTGAGGGGAGCCAGCGGCCAGGCCGGCTCGGAAGAGGGTGGCGCTGGGCTCGCCCTGGTGACAGCGCTCTCGCCTTCTGGTGACGGGAATTCCCTCGGCATTTGTATTCACCGGTGTAAAAATACGTAAGAAGCGTGTGGAGACTTCCCTGAAAAACTATGCTTGTTGAGATGCATGTTTTGGGGGGAAGAAGTTTGGTTTTGCTGGAGGAGACACGGGTACGTCTGTGCTGCCACGTAAAACTCCTGGAGACAGCCGCTGGTGACAGCGCCCGCATCGGTGACTGAAGGTGCCAAACTGAAGGAAATACTTCTCTTTAGGACCCAATTAATGCTACCATTCCCTCAGCTGCTCAAGGTGGCATCAAGGAGGGAGATGAGGAAGGTCACTCTCCTTGATTTAGGGAAACACCAGAGGCTGTGTGTGTGTGTGTGTGTGTGTGTGAGTGTGTGTGAGAGACAGGGAGAGGCAGGGAGACAGAGAGAGAGACAGAGAGATGGAGAGAGATAGAGACAGAGAGACAGAGAGATGGAGAGAGACAGAGAGACAGAGAAAGACAGAGAGACAGAGACAGACAGAGACAGAGAGACAGAGACAGAGAGAGAGATAATTTTGCTCAAATTTTATTAAAAATTAACTTTTTCCCTTATGAAGTTAATTGGTGACTATCCTTTCTATTATTTTCAAAGCATTAGGAATTGGAAGATATAAACTTTAAACATAGACAGACAGATAGGTAGATAGGTGATATATAGATAAACAGACATACTAAGGAAGAAAGCAAGTTGGCCACAAACTTCACAAAATCAAGTACCTTTGAGTGACCCTCCCAGACAAAACGGACAAAAGCCACGTGGTGGGTAACAGCAGAGTTTGTAGGAAGTGGTATGTTCTATGAATCCCCGGTCTCACCAAGTAACTGAAATATTTTATCTTGCGCTTCTTTCATCTTGACTGAATTTATGCACTCCCAGCTGCCACCCCAGATCTAAACACTGGATATTGCTGTGTTTGTTAGTCTCATTTTTTAAACTTTCTCCTTTTCTATGATGCGTCTTTTCCCGACTGCCTGAACACACTTCCCTTGCGCGGCGGCCTTTCCATCCTGAGGCAGCGCGCTCTCCTGCGCTGCGCTCAAGGTCACCTTCTCCCTCCCTGCCCGCCGAGCTCAGGCAGAGCAATAAAACAGGTAATGCCCTACTCCGCCGAGGTGCAGAGCTCATTTCTGCCGAACATCTGTGCAGCATGGATCTCCGTATTACACCCTCAACGCCAATTTTTGGGTAATATTATCGACTTTGCCTCTTTGCATTTTTATTTACATTGATATGACTCAACTGGGATGCGCCGTTGTGGAGGCATGCATAATTTTTAATGACATAAAATGCAGGGAAAACCATGCCGCTATTAGGAAGATGTCGGTTTTAGGAACGTAATTTCTAATAAGAAATAACTTAGAGGGGTATTAAATATTAGGGAATAGGCTGCTTCCCTAGTTAGAAAGTGACACTTCGGGAGGAAAAAGAGGGGACCATCACAGCAAAAGTGAAAACAGATCATTCTGTGCGATGGCACTGGGACTGTCTCCTGCTCCGCTTTCCTGCTCTTCTACCTGAAGATTCCATTTCACACTGCGATTTTGATTTCTCAAGTCCATAGATTAGATTTATACAAATCAAAGGCAATGGGCATCCGTGGTGACCACGAGTAGCGAGCTGAGCAATACGCCTATTGTTACATTTAGGCTGGTCCAGAGTTCGGTATTTTTTGAACCAGAACTTCTGTCTGTTGGAGCGGAGGACACCTGGATGAACACGTGGGTGGAGGACCTCTGGCTCATTCGTGTTGCTTTTTTGGTGATGGGTATGAACAAACCTATTTGTGGTAGGTTCAGGGACACGTAAGTGAAGTAGTTACCGTGTCATGTTTCCAGAATTCTTTTGCATTATTAAGTAAGTCCCATGGTCCCATTTACTGGATAAGAACGGACTCCTCCATCGTTTATCTAAGAGCACAGAAGGGTGTGGCCAAGGCCTCGCTCTAAAGTCATTCTTTTTATAACAATAAGTATATAATCTGTAGTGTATAGTTCATGACGAAAAATAATTCTTTGCCTTGAATATTGTCCAACATTATTTTCTGTTTATACACACACATGCGTGATCAGAAAGAGAGGAGTTGCATTTTAAAGAACTGCACTCCAAGATGAATGCCTTTAAATTAAATCACTGATATTTCCCCTTTAAGATAGAGCACTTGGTTTAAACCTTCGCAAACCCCTTAAGAACAAATTGGTCTCTCTCTGTGCTCCCGTAAGGCTTAATTCCTAATGGTATTTTGACACAAACCTTATTAAACTTAGTCTGTCTTCCTTCACTCACAATGTGAGTTCCTTACAGATAATGGACAGAATCCTTAGTTCCGAGCAGAAACTAAACACTAAACAAATGCTTTCTAAATAAACTCCCTGGATGCTTGCTGGGCAATGGAGAGATCTGAAAACATCATAGTGGACATAACCTCATGACCTCTCTGTGCTGTTTTTAATTTAGATTTTGCGGCTAGACTGGGATATGTAAGACTCTGCCAGAGAAAAGCACTGAAGAATTATAAAATAGGAAACACAATTCCTATGGGAAAAGCCTAAGGTAATTAGTAACTGTTCTGGTGGGGACAACCGCAATGAGGGCGAGGGGCTCAAATAACCAAACCCGCGGACATGCAGCAGGCCCCTTAGAGACAGGGCGCGTCTGCACCGGCTATTTCCTTGGGCCCTCAGGAGAAATAAATGAGTAGTAAATGAAAATTACCTGGTACAGTTATTTCCATTGATCAGATTAAGCAGCTGTTTGTTAGGTTTCCATTTACTTTGAGCTATAAAGTCATAGATTGTGGTGTATGTTATGCCATTAAAATTGTGTGTTAATTAAAAATGACTATCTTCTACTCTCTTCCAAGCAAAGCATATAAGATGCAAACTCATTTTTTTTTTCGCTATAGGGGCTTCTGATGATCCTTGTACCACAAACTGCTTTTTATTGTCTTGACTTTAGAGGCTTTTTAAACTTCATCCAAATGAGGAAAGAAGTTTGAGTGGTTTCTTGAAAGACACTGGCTAAGACTGCGATATGCTACGTGCTCATTAATTAGTATCCTCCTGAAAGCTTGGTGGAAAAAAAAAAAAAAAATTGATAGCAAAGATAATAAATAAACCAAAGAGAGTCTATGATTGACTTGCACCGCATCCTGAAAATGAGAATTAAAGGAGTTGTCTTCTCTGTGGATTTTATTTGTCTCAACAAAAATAAATAGTCACACCCCCCTGTGGTCACTGACATTTTTCAGTGTAGAGGCTATTTATTTTTCCAGGCTAGAGAAGGGATTCTCTGAGTTGAGATATTTGCAGGTTTTATGGAGTAATAAAATATTCAATGAATAGATTATAAAGCACTTGATAAAATTTTAGAGGCATATAAATACTAAGCAACGGAGTCTGCTGGGAAAAGGAAATACACATGCACACCCATGTACACCCTCCATCTCTAGCAGCTCTGGGGGTCTTTTTAGGGAGCAAGCAGGGAGTGGAGTGAGGCAGGAAACGGGACAAAATAGGGGGGAAACACAGATAGGATCCTTGGAAGCAATTTGCACCCTTTCAGAAGATCAGACGTAATTGTCCCCCCCCCCAAATAAATAAGCACCATGACTTCCTCCGACAAACCCTCTGGACTGTAAATATTAAATAATAACTGAAGCTACGAGTTAAAAGTTTTTAAAGGAGAGCGCTATTTTGAAGTTACAGGCTGTGGGGATTTAATTCTCATTCATTCTGTTGTTTAGATTTTTTTTTAACATTAATTTTCTCTGAGACCCACTGTCTATCACCTTTCCCCACGGTTTTTATGCAGTTTACCAGAAAACGACCAGTGCCCATGGAGTATTTACAGCTTGTTCTTGTGTTTGTGTAAATAGTATTAAAACATCCAGATCGCTGCAGGTTACATGTAGTGCCGCCAATGCCTGTTCAAGGGGCAGGAGGGGCCGCGCAGGAGCGGGTGCGGGCAGGCCCTCGGCCCAGCGCTCGGCCTGTGGGGAGGGGCCGGGCAGGCCCCTGGAGGCCACGGCGCTCAGATTTCCCGGGGCGCCTGCCCTCTCGCAGGGAGCAGCCTCTGAATAAGAAATGCTTCTGTCTTATCCTGCCCAAGACAGAGAAGTCTGCCAGTTGAGACGGTGGAGTCCTGACAGCCCAGGCCTGCGACAGCTGGAGACTGACACCGAGCCCCGGGAAACGGAGCAGCACCCTCCACGGAAACCAGCGTGTTCGACAAGAAGCGGGAGCCAGGATGGTTCCCAGCCAAAGCATCGAATTTCCCCTCATTGCCAAGGTCAAGGCTCATGTCATTTCTGACACATGCTCTTCTCCCTCCCCCGTCAGGTCTCCACGCTCGCAGAGGCACGTGTGTTCCATCTGTCTCACAGGGGGCGACCTTTGCTGTCTTCCTTCTAACAAGGGCCAAGTAAAAAGGGTGTGATGCTCCCCTCCGTGTTCCACCAGATCGCCAGGCTCATTTATAAAATCTGCTCCATTTAAAGGTCCACTCCCCACACATTTCAGTTTTGGAAGAAGTTGGTTTTTTTTATTCCAACATCTGTCAACTGGGAGCGCCTCCCAGATCCCTCTTCCCCACTCTAACTCAGGGCCGACCCAGTCGTCACCCGTTCGAGTTAAATGCCATTATGATAGATCAGACTGTCTGGACTGGGCTGATGTGAACCAGAAAAGAAATGTCACCGTTTTAAAATATGATCACGGGAAATTAACCTAACTCTAGCGAATGAAGCTAATCTGCGATTCCCTTAGATATTAAATAGGTAATACTTAATTTACTGACTTTGGTTAACCCCCTTGGATATTTTCCTCCAAGTTCTAGGAACCTGCCTAATAATTTATCAGAACCGAAGTATCACGCTTTGGAGCAAAATTTTAATATGTGGAGAGACTTAGAGATTCTTCCCGTGAATTTTAAGAATAATTACAGGATAACTGGCAAATGGATAATAGGCTTCATGTTAGGTCTCTTGTGTGGAGATGCCACAGAGTGAGGGGTGTTGATAGGACTTTTATGAAATGTGACTGGTAGAGTAATTGAATTCACACAATTCATTTAACTGGTGAGAAAACTATAATGGTTTCCGGAGGGCACTTACACGTCTTTTCCTGGACCAGTGCTGAATTTGGTCACTTAGGGTAAGAAAATGCAGAGATGGTCTACAATCTAGCATTGAGGAGAAAAGGGGTTTATGTCGATGTCATTGGTTGCGTTACTTTTCAAAAGTAGTAAGACTCAGATGTTTTGATGATATCAGAAAACTTCGAATCTCACTTAAAATATGGAATCTAAAAATCAGATAGAATCAAAATTTAGTCTCCTTGTCACTTGGATTCACTTGTTAAATTCCTCATGACAGTAGAATATTGGTTTTGGTTTAGCAAGATTCCATTAAGTAATCAAAATGTTCTAAACTATTGACTCTGTCTTTTTCTTCTCAGAAGCGATTTATGTTTTCTGCTTTGTCTGAAGTTGGATCAATGGGGTTTACCCAGCATGCTTTACACTGTCTTAAGTCCAGTATTTGTTCAGTCTGAGTAAATTCTGTAAGTTAAGTTATAAATTTGTAACTTAATATATATAATTATAAAATTATATACAATGTTCAGTTTCATTGAGAGATAATTGACACACAGCACTGCATCAGTTTATAGGATATCAACTTGACATATATATTGTGAAATGATTACCACAATAAGTTTTGTTAATATCCATCATCTCATACAGATACAAAAAAAGAGAAAAAGTATAAATCATAATAAAACGTGAGATGTCCCTTTTTTATATTGTGCACACAATACTATAATAAAAAAACTGGGCAGAATCCAATTTGTGTTTGTGTATGTCACTCAAATAATCAATGCAGTGAGAATGAGATCATTTGTTTTAAACAATTTAATTAATTTATGCCTCGGTGGCCATACAGAGATACTTCTGGCTGCCTTCATTATGGGAAACACCAGCTTACAAAACTACCCCTGTGCACCCAGCACACCGCGGGTGCCAGCAAGAGAAAATACTGCGTGTTCACTGCACTAATTGATGGAATCAACAGACAAATAGCGGCCACGTAGAAATTCCAGGTAAGGAAAAGACGACGACCGATTCCAATAAGATAGAAGAAAATGCATGTTCCACTTGGCAGCTCTGTTTACTAAAACTCCCTGTTTTGTAAGAACAGGGAGTGGGGAGTTGAGACTGGGAGGTGCCTAAGTCTTCACACACGCACATGCACACGGGCACAGATGTTGTTATTAGTCACTGAATTATTATATATTCATTAACTGAAGTCCCAAACCACAGTCCCCCCCTCATTAGCTCAGGATGGCTTGTTAGCCTTATCTGCCAGATCTGTCTTCGGGTCCCATATTCTACGGCCCCCCAATATATGCGCACATATTAAATTTGGTGATTTTCTCCTGTTAATCTGTCTCACGTTAATTTGGCTACCAGTCCAGACAGAAGTCACAAGGGTAGAAGCAGTGTTCTTTCCCCTCCCCTACGGTTACACAGGTACGTGTATCTATTAAGACTCATCGAATTATGAAGATCCACCATTTTACCATATACAAAGTTTGCTCAACTAAAAAACTAATCATGCAATTTTGTTTTACTCCTTGAAATTCTAAAGTTTTTTACCCTTCTGCTTATATTCCTCTTGGCTCCAACAATCTTAAAAGTTGTTTTTATTACCAGCTTAGGCATAGAGTCTCACACACTTTTATTTCATTATTATTGCTTTCGTTTATTATTTATAGAGCATCACCGATGAATGCGACAGTCTACAAATAAAGTTCACGCATCAAAGGCTCTGCAGTTCAAACCGAGAGATGTACCGAGCGCGAGCAGCGCTGTGCTGTAAATCGGGCAAATGCACACGGCGTGCACGTCTGCTTTCCTGCGCTTGTCCCCTCGCCTTTCTCCTCCCGTTTCCCAGGAATACTTAAAAAGTTACAGAAACTGCCAGTTAGAGCGCCGAGGAGGAGCTCACAGATCACTTAAGAGGCGCGCATCCGCTTGCAGCCGGGGGCTTTAACGTAGGTGGCTATTCAGTGTCACCGACAGATGCATGAAGACAGCGGAGCCGCAGGAGGAATTCTGTGCCTTAAACACACTAAGAGAGTCGTGGGAAACGCAAAATGCAGTTTAACACTGGCTTTCGTATTTCTTCGGAATGACTCCTCTCTCCTATATATGTGGTATGTGTATCCATGGAATATGTGTGATATATGCCCACACACAGATGTATATACATACACATGTATAATTATGCTTAAATGTTCAAACTTTCTGTTCAGTATTGACTCAATAGTTTATTAGGCATGTTCCATTTTCCCTGAGTGAATTTGAAATTGTAAATGTAATAGCTGCAAAGTAAAAGTTATTAAAATCTCTCTTCCCAGTTTTCCTAAGTATATAATGGGGGTAATAATAAAAAATATCTTACCTTTTTTTTGTCTTGTTTTTTAAATATGTTTTATTGATTTCAGAGAGAGGAGGGAGAGGGAGAGAGCTAGAAACATCAATCAGCTGCCTCCTGCACACCCCCTACTGAGGACTGAGTCTGTACCCTGGGCATGTGGCCTGACTGGGAATTGAACTGGTGACCTCTTGGTACATGGGTCAGCACTCAACCACTGAGCAACACTGGCCGGGCTAGAAAATATCTTAGTTTTATTATTTATACATTTCTAGAGGAGAGACTGACACACACTACAGGTTTTCTATTTTTATCCAAATTATTAAATTTATCTTAAAATTTCAATAATGTTGTTTTTTGTTACTTTGTGGTTTACATGAATAGTTTCTACTTTTTCTTACTGCTTATAGCCCGAGACCTTAAAAAGAAGGCTTTTAAGATCAAATTCATGTCTACATCCACAGGAATGATTCCGTTTATGTTGTGAACCTGAAAGAAAATTAAAGGAAGATAAAACAGAATTGCTTTGTCTGGTAGTTTGCTTTTAATCTAAGAAGCAAGGTTTTCTCGTTTTGTTATGAATTCAGGAGAAAGAAAAGGTTGAGAAAACATAACTCAAAGCTTCAATAATTTATTGTGTGAGTTCTTTAAAAAACAAAACAAAACAGGTACCTTAGACAACATGAATTTACAGGGAATCACGGCTGGGTGAGACGCCGATGGAGGAGACCTAAGGGTGATGGCTTATTTATTAGCCCTTCTGTTTAATTATCTCAATCTCGCTTCTACAAAGAGATAAACAGCCTCTGGAAAATTCGGTCCCAAACCTGTTTTATCAATTATGTAGTGTCCTGGGAAGGACCAGGTCCTTCTGATTACCTGTGTGTCTACGCCAGTGCGGGCATCAAACCCGGCCCACGCTGTATCTGAGCAACTCAGAGGCCGGGTCATTCTGTCCGCAGTCTACGCGGCTGTCAGGGCGGTCGCCCTGGCCATCTTCCCAGGTGGGGAGGGCTTGCTTTTCTGCTCTTTTTGGTCTTGAGGGATAATTCCATTTTGTGCAGGTTGCATTTTCTCTATCAGGAAATATTTTTGAGCATCTACCTTCCAGCTCGAGCTGGGCCTTAGGGATACGCTGATGAAAATACATCACAAAACACATCCACAGACTTCACTTTTTTTTCTTTCTAATCCTCACCCGAGGATAATTTTTCATTGCTTTTCAGAGAGTGGAAGGGAGAGAGAGAGAGAGAGAGACATCGATGTGAGAGACACATGGATTGGTTGCCTCCTGCAAGAGCCTGGGCCGGGGCCGGGGATTGAGCCTACAACCGAGGTGCGTGCCCTTGGTTTCACTGTGGGGTCTCCATTCTTGAGGAATTTAGAGCTCTGATCGCTGTAAGGACAAGTGGCTCTGTGGACTTCAGTTTTCCCTGCATTCATTCGGCTGGAGGCAGGCTTTCCTCAGATATAAAAATGATAGATGGACATTAGGACCTGCTAGTTGGTCTCATGGCACCACAGACACGGGGAATATGTGCCTGCCCTCTGAGGGAGGCCTATACACTCGGCCACGTCAACCCCCAAGGGCACAGAGGCTGAACCATTTAATCTGCTCTGGGCCCTGCCACCTAATCCTGCAGCTGATATAATCCTCTTCGGACACTTACAGGTCTCCAGGCGACAGGGCTAAAGGAGATTAAAAGACACAGTGAACTTGGGTTTGCCCTCTCATTAAATTTTGCAAGCTGCTGTGTTTAAGTTTCTATTTTATGGACCACTTAGGCAACTATTAACCTTTAAAAATACATTAGCATTTTTATTTCAGACTTTCAGGAAGACACAGATCCAAATAGAACAAATGATGGCTGGGAGTTCTGATTTAGCCACTGATATCCGCTGTTCAAAGCATGTCTTTCCTCCTACCACATTAAGGAAATATTCCAAGGAACCCACCTATTCGAGTTCTCTTTTAAAACCAGCTCTACTTTTGTTAGAACAAATTCCAGCACGACGGCAGGGAGCTCACCAAGGTGCGCTGAGGTAAAGGTTAGGGAAGGTTACGGTGGTCTGTTACTTCTAAACTGAGAGCAGAGAGGGGCTCACGTAAGCAAAATAGGGCTGAATCTATTTGTCTGATAAGACAATAATGAAATGCACAGAGCTTTTAAATTTTGGTTTAAAAATTTTCAGTGGCTAGAAATTGTCTTTCAGAACATGGAAACTTTAAGCAGATAAAGACTGAAAAATATAAAATACTATGCTTTTGCTTTAACATCAATAAACTAGTACTGAAATGTTCTTGCTTTCTGTTGGCTGAATTGAGAAAATATGGTAGTTTTAATAGGAGTGTTAGAACATTTAGAAAATATTTTTAAAACTACATTATCATTATGCTTAAAATATATTTTTGGCCCCATGATTATTTATTTTTGCTAATTTGGTGCCTGTCTGTTGGACTTTGGGCACGAAAATGGTAATTCACAGATTTGAGAAGATCCTTATAGATTTTTGAAGTTTAGCATCAAGTAGCTACAATACCCCAGGTTAACTGCACATGAGGATTGAAATCTGTTGTACTGTGTGTCCTTCTAACCCACTTTCATACAGGATAAAACTTAAATGTCAGCTCCTGAACAAGTCTGCCGGCAGTGAACATCGCCTATCCTATGTGTTTGGGATACAAAGATGACTGAGCAGGCCTGCAGGCTGAAAGGTTCGGGTAGGGAGGAGGAATCTGAAAGTCTCACTTTCTTCCCATTACTGTGTGCTTGGCAGCGGGCGTGACTAATGGACAGCAGGTGCCCAAGAGGAAAGAGGGCTCAGGAAAGTCCAGGGGACTCATGGCATGCTCGTGGCATAGGTTCCCTGTTCTTAAGCAAGATTAAGCGAGCCGGGGCCGTCAGGAAATCTCACAGAAACAATAGGTTGTCCAACCCCGTGGTTAAAGCCAGAGAAGTGGGAGTAAAGAGGCACCGTCAAGTATGAAGGGTGGGCCAGCACTGATCGGGAGGTGAGGAGCGTCAAGTATCTAAGCTAATTCTGGAGGTGATGGTTGGCGGGGGAGGAGCCCGTCGTAAGAAACACTCAACTGCAAGAACTGTTTCCCCAGGTGCGCTGCAGGAAGCTAGGAGCCCAAAGCAGCTGCTGACCATGACTGGACGCCAGTCTGGTGGGGTGGGCACCCCTCTTCCCACCCTTCTCTGTCCCACCCCAGCCAAATGCTTGTGGGCCATGAATTGGGATATGGCTTCAGCTGCTCAGGTGTTAAGTGGCAGATGGCCACTGGGTAATAATAAATGGAGTTGGGAGACTTAAAGAATAAATGGCTGATATAAAATGGAAAAGTAAAATAATGACATTTTGCATGAACAATTAATGTATTTTTCTACTTGGTTTCTGGAACCAAACAATGGGTTGGTATGAATTAATTTGGGAGACAAGACAAATAATCTCTGACAGCGATATTCTTATTTTACCATATTGTGCCCCTAGACACTAACAACCGTCTGACCGTTTCACTTCAGTTGGATAAGTGTAGAGATCTACTGTGCTACAACTGATGGGTATAAATCTTCAGCTTTTTCCTAACAGAGTGGAATCAATTTCAATTTCTTAAATGAGTCAGAGGCAGATATAATTGACTGTCTTAAATTTAGAAAAATCCGAGTTTTTCTTTGATTTAGGAAATTATTAAAGAAATTATGAATCTTATGTTTTAGGTTAAGTCTCTGATTTTGAACCCCCTGAATTTCCCTGTCATGGGCTGGAGGCTGCCCTGTTAGAATGAAGGCCAGACAGGGAGTGTGGATGAGCTGACACACTTTCTTCTTGGAAGCTTTTCAAGCTCAAACACAAAAGCATTCTGAAAAAATCATCATTGTTTAGTTTGGGTCCAAACCATTCAATATGGCTTTAATTAGCTCTTTCAGAGTCTCTGGCACAAAACAGACTAGTGGCAGAAATGAACAGTGTAAAGGAAAAATACAGGGGGTACAGCCCGATCTCCGAGAAACACTGCGCTCCCAGCACAGCATAGCCATGTCCTCCTCCTGCCTCCGCTGTGCTTCACTTAAAAATGGTTTTCTCCCGTTTTCCATGGGATTTCAACAGCTTCAGAAATTTGAAGTTAACTTTGGAACGTGTAGCCAACAGAGGTTTTTCTGCGAGAGTTCCAGTGTGTTAAGGACCAGCCAGTGCCTCGGAGCTTCTCTAGCGCTCCTCAAGGCCTTCAGGATGGTGTTCACTCACAAGTAGGTGAAAACAGGGACTGAGGGTGTGATTCTCAAGTGGGAGACGATGCTATTCGGGGCCTGCTGGTCGCCTCCACACGGACTCCAAGGTTGTATCCAACTCTAATCTTCTGTGCGGGAAAGGCCAGGGATGCAGGGACAGGAGGAAGGTTAACAAAACTGGAAATGAAGCAGTAGCCTAGAGGGTAGATCAGAAATAGCCTTTGGAAAATGAAAGATTTTGAATGTATTCTCCCTGGAAATTTACCTTTCAGCTACCCTCCCAAGTTTAGTGTTATATACCTACACGGATTATTTGCCAACTGATTAACATTAGTATCTTCTAGTTTATCAATATGTTATTTTATTCTCATTGTCTCATTTTATTATAATGGAACTTCTTACAAAAGCTGGGCAGGTGTTATTTTTTTTACCACTTGAACTATAAGAAAACATAAAAATATATTAACTGGCTTATTTAAGTCTTCATTGATAGAAGCAGATTATCATATATATATTATATACATATTACATATGTGTGTGTGTGTATATATATATGTATCTGAAGGAGAGTTGTAAGGATTACATGGCTTACATGTGCAAGAATTTTAGAATGTAGTGAGGCCTCAATAAATTAGTTATTATTATTAGCATTTAATATATAAACATTATGATCATCTTTAAGAACATTCAGAATAGTAATTGTCATTTTTGTTTCATATATTTATATGAATTTTTATGTGGCCCTCATAACAATCATATTAACAATGGTAAATGCTTACCCCACTTTAGAAATGGGAAAACTGAGGCCATAGACAGGTCCATTAACATTGTTCAGGGTCAGACAGCTACAAAATGCTGGAGTTTCTATTATAAACCCATGGAATCTGACTCCAGAGCCACCATTCAGAAGGGTTACAACAGATGACTCCTCACATATTTCACACCAGGTCTTCTCTCCTCTTGAATCTCAGGCACACACTGAGATCACTGTCTCACATAGATTGTTAAAGGTGTTTGCTTCTTTGTGCATTAATTGAGAGAAAAGCCTACTTTTCTGTTTCTATGAGGGTATCTCTAGGATTCTCATGCATTATTCCTAAATTTGTGAGCAACAAGCATGTCAACAAAACCAGCTTAGACGGGATTCCTCTGCGGCCACATGAACACGAGGCAGCTGGGTGGAAAAGTCAGGTTGGAGCAGGAATACATCAACTAGAGTCTCCCCTACTGGGAAACTCAGTTCTCTAATTAACTTACGGGAACAGCTCCCCGACTGGCATGACATGGTTTTGTCCTCAAACTACACGTGTGTCCTCTTGGACATAGGAAGGAGTAGACTAGGAACGAGTTCTCATACTCCCTATTTGCCCACACATCCTGTTGACAGTCCTCCTGTAGAATTATAAATTATACACTTTTACAGTCCATTAAAAAATTGATATGCTGCACAACCTGAAAGCTCCTAGACTAAGCATCATTCAGTCCTGACTTTTTGGGCCCAACTAGTGTGAGTAAATATTGGTGAAAAGACAATGTGGCGTGCGTATTCTTTTAACACCTCAGGTTGTAACCGTGACTGAAAAAATTATTAGCGGGCACTTCTTTTATGATGACATCTACTTAAATCCAGGATAAAAATCTTAATATGTTCCCGGAAGAGTGTTTGATGACAACTAATGCACAGAGGGCTAAACACAGACCCTTCCAACTGGGAAGCAGGAAGATAAATCGGCTTCAGCACCGTCTGTTAAATGAGAACAAAGAGAGAGCTTCAATCATTTAATAATCTCTTCTCTAACTTCAAAGCAAAATGGGGTCATGAAGCCAGAAAATTATATTTAAAAGCCTATTTACATAGCATATGCTGAACATATATTTTGAGTTTTCCAAATTTACTTCATTTGGAAAATCCTGTGTTTGGAGTTCTTATTAGACTATCAGAGTGTTCATTTCCTTCCGCCCACTTTGCTAACGGATGGGTCCCATAAATATTGAACCCCATGAATTGTACTGATTATAGTCTCTGTGCTCAGAATTTTTACTCTTAATTAAGTGGTGATGGTCATAAATTTCAGACCATGAACTGTCCAGGAAGCCACAGTGAGAATGTTTATCAGCCAATCAGATCTCTTAATTTTCTCTTTTTTTATGAACTGGCATGAGGCTGCTATAGAACATTGGATGTGACGGATACAGAGTGGCTGTTAGTTTGGCCTCCTTTGTTTTGTAAGCACTAATATTTTGGAAGATAAATAGTACTGGATGCCTCATTTACTTTGATTGTTTTTAATCTCAAGACACTTTGGAAAATTTATTACGCTATAAAGCTTGAGTTAGCTACAGCTTTTCTGTTTTGATCCAAATAAGCAACAGTCATCAAAACTTCAGTAATTCAGAAACACTGTGTCATGCTTATAGCAACCAAACCATCTCAGAATGAAACCAATTATTGATTATCCCCAGGGCTCCTGAGATCAAGTATGCCTCAGTATAGTTAATGAAGCCCTCATCCCTGCAGAGTTTTTGCATTGGTGGGTACAATTTACTTAGTAAAAGAATTGCTTTGTAAGATTTACAGATAAGTCAATTAGACATTCATTGCTGGTCATTGGAAATGTGGTGTCACCCAGTTGGGAAATGGTCCTCCAATGACCAATATATATTAATGCCAGCGTTACTGACCTTTCAGTTTTCCCCCATGTGTCTAAGGGGAAACAAATCAAAGAACCATTCAAGGAACAACAGATTTTGCTGACCTGGTATGTTTCTCAGGACAGAGATTAAGATTGCTTACTGGATGAACCCAAAACACAAAATTTTAAGGTAACATATAACATTAATAGTTCTCCTTAACTGGATAAAATAAGTGCTGAAAAGCCCATGATTTTCATAGTGATGTATTTTCAATATTTTTATTAGGTAGGTGGATTTAGTCTCTATAAGAAAGTAGTTTTCATTGCCAATAACCTTCGAAATATAAGAATTATATCACTTCCCATTTAAAATGAATTATTTAAATAGTAATAAGCTTATTGAAATAAACCACCTAATTTCTCAAGGGTTAACCAAAAAATTAAAAATGTTCACTTTCTTCTTAGGGCACATGGTAATCAAAATCATGGAATTAGCTATGTCTTTACTTATGAAATTATCCTGAATTGTGAGTATACTTGGCTGAATAAATTGTAATCTCTACCATACCACTATTAATTTGAGGCCGTGTGAAGTAGCATAATCTGATTTTCAAGAAGAGCCTTTGTAATGAATATAGTCATACTCTAAAAGGACCATATAATCAAAAAATGGGTTAGGTGAAGAGGGGACTAAATCTAGATAAAAATTTGGCCTGTAATATATGTAAGAATGCACCTAAAATATTTCAAAACATCTCACCTTGTGTTTGAAAAGCTTTTTTTCCCAATTTCTTTGTGGGATGCAAAAGAAATGACCTTGATATATGTGAGCTAGGAATAGAATACACACCTAATATAAACTATGCACACTCCTGGGTAAAAAATTCAGAAAGCTCAGACAGCAGTCTGTGGTTAGGCCAATGGCATCATCACATAGAAATACATCTATGATGAAGGGGCACAGGATTCAGCCTCTGTCCCCAAAGTCAGGCCCACAGAACTGTTTGGAAAGATTGTCCCTGACGTCATCTTTCACAACTTCTCAGAGATTTCCGATGGCAGCAGTGGCTGGGGAACTACAGCAGCCCTGGTAAATTTAGCAGCAATATTCCCGAGAGCATGTTCTAATGAATGCTATTCCCAAGGATGACAAATGACGGAAGAGATCTTGTGGTCAAATAACTCCGAGGAATGCTGAGTTAAATCAAGCAGGTGCACTTACTGGAGGGCTTCCCTAGGCCTTCGCGGGGGAAATTGAGAGTCCACCAGGGAGACGGCCTTCATCGATGCTGCTTTACCTACAGTTCTCCTCGCAGGAGCCCTCCCTCCTGCAGTGTTGCCTTTTCCCGAGGATATTTTTGCTTTTATCTTCAGAACTACCTTGGATATATATTTTTTAAGTCCGTAGGTAAAACACTCCTTCAGTTTTGTTTTTGCATGAACAGCTTTCTACAGCTATCGTTTTGAACGATATTTTTAAAAAGATGTAGAATCTAAGTTGGCAGGTGTGTGTTTTTTCCGGTCGCTAAAGCATTGATTCTATTTTCTTCTGTTACTGTGGTTCCCACTGAAAAGTTGGCCTTTGGTGTTATGCTTCCTATTTTACGGTATCATGTCTTTACTTTTCTGTGGCTTCTTTTAGATTATCTCTGTCTGTTGCTGGTTTACAGCGGTTTTATTATGATGTAAGTAGGCACAAAGCTCCTTTGTGTGTCCTCCCTTTTGCAGAGCTCCCTGTTTGAGGCTGAATATTTTCGCCAGCCCAGGCGTGAGAATCCCCAGGCTCCTCTCACTCTGCTCCTCAGTCACCCGTTCAAAGTCCACAGTTTCAGGTCCCTTACAGCCTTTACCCGCATCTCCTGCTAAGAAGTTCCTCCAACTTCTTTTTTCCCTTCCTGTCTTGCCATCAGACATTTCTACTCACCTCAAGTCCAGTGCACTGATTTCATAGTGTGTCACATGTGTGGCTAAATCTTATTTTGGTCGATATTGTAATTTTTTGTTGCAAAATATGCATTTTATATTTTAGTCGAGATCCCATTCTCCAAGGAAATTCTCCATTGTGTCGTTTATTTTATTCAGCGTATTAATCACAATGATTTCAAAGTCTATGCAGGATAACTCAATATTGAAGTAACTTAGGAACGTATTTCCAGGGTCTGTCTCCCTCCAGCTGAGGTCCTGATTTCTTGCATCTCTGTTGACTTGGCCTCCAGAGTCTCCCTCTCTCTTCATGCTCCTCCCACTTCACTGGCTGGGCCTTGCAGCTCCTTTAGACGGTCCCTCTTCATTTCTAACTCCACACTTGGGCTTACTGATTCTTCTTATCTCCTACACCCTCCTGCATCGCTGCATCCACCAAGATTTAAAGGGCAGGGCTGCTGCACTGAAAGGTCTTCATGGGATGCCTAGGACAACACTGGCCTTGCTGCCCACGGTGGCCAGCTGAGCCCAGCACTCCTGTGCCTGCCAGCTGTCCAGGGCCTGGGGTGGACGGGACATGCCACCTTCCCTTCTCATTCTCAGAGCAGTTCCACTCCCCACTGCCCATCACCTTCTCTGGCAAAGAGTTTAACTGGGACACAGAGCTGACTAAAGGACTGAACAGAGAAAATGAGTTAATTCCCTGTCTGTCTGCATTTTTACTTTCTTCTACTGAGCTATAAACTGGATAAATGAAGAAATAAAAAGTGGGGGGGTGGGGATGGAAAGCGCTACTTGAGGTTCTGAATGACTGCATTTTTCTTCGCCAGCCTAGAAACAAGGGCTTCCTGGTGGCGCTGTTTTGAAGGCAGATGATGTGTGTAGGTTGTAGGAGTGACTGTGAAACAGCTCTCGGGGGTCTTCCCGGGAACCGTCATTTGTAAGCTCAGTGCTCACAGTGGCTCCAATGGAAGTGCAGTTTTATGCAGCACTGTGCGCACCGGGGCCCGGCCTAAAATAGCCAAACTCATCTTTTCTCCTGGTGGGTTGTTCTACGTAGCTGAATATCTTAAATGCGATGATGCTTAATTCTGCAGTGACTGGCCATGTTTTTGCTGACATTGCAAATCACTTTATTCAACAGTTTAAAATCCCCATTTTTTTTGCATGGTCCTCGTTTGACCATGTATGCATGACAGATGTTTGGGTGAAATTTGCCTATTTTAATTGTTGAGCTGTTTTCCTCTCAATACATTTGTCTTTCCTTTACTGCGTCTCTAACTGGTTTTATAGTAAGAGGTGCAGTTGAGCAAGCCCACCTGAGCAGATGCACATGCTCACACACACTGATGAAGGGAAGAGCTGGCCACAGAGCACATGCCCAAACGGTGCTAGTTTCAGTCAGACACATTCGGCTGGGGATGCGACAGGTCACAGTGCAACCTGGAAGCAATGGAAAGGTAATGAATGTGCTGAACCGAAACCTCTGCCTGGAAGGCTTTTCTGTGTACACAGAGAGCAGGGATGGGTCTGTGCATCTCTCCTGTTCCCTGCAGCGATGTCTTCAGGCAAAATGGCAATCTCAAGGTTGCAGTCACCTGCCCGCAATGAATGAGGGATGATCTTGGTTTTTTCCCTGAAATGTGTACACACAGAGTTAGGAATACTTCACCTGCAATGTGTGAATCATCCTAGACACAGGGCATGCAGGCATTTCCAAGTCAGGCTGCCACTGGAAATATCTATTTTTAGATTTTTTTCTTTATTGATTTCTGAGAGAGGAAGGAAGAGGGAGAGAGAGATAGAAACATCACCATAAGGGTGCTTTTAAAAATAGGTATTCCTGCCTAGCCAGTGTGGCTTAGTGGCTGAGTATCGCCCCAGGCACCAAGAGGCCACCAGTTCGATTCCCCATCAGGGCACATGCCTGGTTTTCAGGCTCAATCCCCAACTAAACTAGAATACTGCCATTTCATTATTTTCATAAAATGAATATTTTTATTCCAAGAATACTTTTCAGGGTAGTCCCATCATTAATTGTGTGTGCAGGTGTTGTTGGGAGCTAGGCACACCTGTCCCGCACACCCCTTAGTATCTCTGCCCTCTCCCCCTGTGCATTCTCAGAGCTCCGAATTGTCTCAGGCCTGGAATAACTGTGTTCCCTACAATCCTGTCACAGGCTCCTTCCTAAACAATATAAATCTGATGACCAAATAAATCATTTCCTCCCATCTTAAGCACCAGCATTTCTTTCTTTCTGGCACTCCTTTCAATTCCCACTACCTGAGACTGTGTGTGGACTTTGGATTCTTTTCCTTAAAAGGGCCCCCAAATTGTAATAGTTCTGATTCCGTTGTAGTTAACCTAGTTATTAGTAACAGGAAAGGAGCAAAAGGAAGGCCAACTATTTACAGGCATGTCATTTGCGCAGCTTTGCCAGGAAGCTATAGCTTTACACTCCCCGGGGGTCCAGCAAAGGAAAGACAGATGCCTGCGCAGTAAAGTTGGGGGAACCAGCAAAGGTGCTTGCTGTCAGTCACACCTGGGAACAGAGGTCACTGGCCACAATGGGTGTGGCCACTGCAGGGCAGGACATTTGGGCCCTGAACAAAGAAAGTCGCTCTCTCGTGCTCGGCGTGCGCTGTATCCTGCTTTCACCCACGGCACGTGGACCCACACAATGGACTAACGGACTGTAACTAGCCTGACGCTGGACTGGGCCTGGCTGCAACACGGAACAGAAACTCTGGACACTGGCCCTGATTTTAACCTTACGCAACGCCCAGCTACACTTCTGTGACTGGATGAAGAGAAATGGGACTCTGGAAACCCAGGGATGTGATTCCACAAAAATAAAAATCACTCATTCTCCTGTGCGAGTCTCAGAAAATTCTTTTTCTTGAGATATCGTAAGGACCCGACCCCCAGCACTCAGTGGGGAAAGGGTCCCCTCAACTCCCCTGTAACAGTTCCCATGATGACATCTCCATGGATTCTTGCCCGGGAAGAACCACTGTTTTCCTTCCTCGCCCTCCTTCATTATGATTATTTATATCTGTCTCCCACGGAGAGGAAGACTGCTGCCCCCTGTAGTCACCGTTCCATCCTAAGGGCCTGGATCTGTCTCTGGCCTCATGGGGACATGGAACAAACATTTTCTGGATGAATGAGCATCACTTGAGATAATGATCTTCCTTCTCTTCCACACACAACTTTCTATTTAGTCAAAAGTGTCACAGGCACCGATACCGTGTGTTCTTTCCAATCCATTTTCTGCAGAACTGGAGGCAAGGCAGCTTACGCCTGCTCAGCATAACACTGCCCTAGAGATAACACTTGTAGCGGCAGGATTACTCGGAGACACCTGTATTTGTAAACCTGTTACAGCAAGTGAGACACATTCCTTCAGAGATCCTTCCCGTAATAGGATTTCAGGCAGCCTTTGGAAGCTGCTGAAATAAATTGCTTTTAAACCTGGGAGTCCCATCACATTAAATGGGGTTATGAATCAGTATCCGCCACATCCTCTAACATACACCCCACCCTATAATGGAATTAATCCTGGATTAAAAGAGGGAAATCCTTTCCTGATCTTCCATCCAACCCACTTTCCCGTCTCTTCTTGAAATGGGAGCTTTTCTGAAGACATATCACTGGAATAATGTATTATAAGCATAGCTGGCCTGCCTGCTCTGAAGAAATTCAGTTCTGCATTAATAGCTCCCACTTCACAATCTCCCCTAAGTTCAGCTTAAATGCCTCTGTCTTAAATGAGATTACATATTTTATGGGGGAATGCTTGATGGTCCAATTCTCTGTGTTTCATCATGAGGTACAAAGAGTTGGTCCTGGATGAAGTCTCAGAGAAGGTCTGTCACCTTGGTCCTCACCATCCCCTCCCTGCACCTCCAGCTTAGTACCAACCATCAGGAGTAAGAATATTTGGCTTGGAATCCATTAGCTCAAGAACAGAGAGCCATCAAGGTGTCAGTAAGCTCAGAACTGAGTGGAAAGGACAGCTGCTAGATAATTACAATTCAGTGTAATCAGTTCTATAAGAGAAATTCAGATTATACATGAAATCGTGGAAGAAGAAAGGAAGGGAAATTTAGCTAACTTGGGCTATTCAGGAAATACTTGAAAGAAGAGAAATTATATTTGAAATGATCTAAAGGTGAGGATCTACCTGTTGGAGACATGGGCGAGAAGACACTTGGACTCAAAGCCACTTTGGGAATTAGAAGTTCAGAGTCACTAAAGACAATTACAGAACCAGAAGAAATGCGGGAGTTAACTACCAGACTGTAAAAAGTCTCCTAAGGCCTGCTAAGGAGCTCAGCTATGGTCTGAAATGTAAACTTGTTAAGCCCCCTTTCAAAGTCTCTAAATTGTCCAGGTAGCTGTTGAACAATTTGGCTGAAAAGCACTTGTTTTTTGTATTCCCCCTCCCCCCCCCAACTGCAGCACAAGAGCAAAGCTTCCCCAAGAACTGGTTTTCAGTAAGGATCTCCCGCCCGCCCACGGGCTCCGGGGAGCATCTGCCTGCTGAGTCAGCTCCAGGGATCCAGGGTTTATCCAGCCCTGAAATTATGTCTCGGGGACGGTGCATGAGTCATCATTTAACTTCCCAGAATAAGTATCTTGAGTGTATCTCAAGTCCACGTGGTTTCGGTAATTTTTCTTTCATGGTGATAAGCCACAGATAACAAAGCCGGCAACTGCTGCTCAAGATCTAGCGTTTTCCTATCTGATCATAATACAAAACACAGGCGGTGGCGGTGTCCTGCCCTGGAGTAACGAGCGTTAGTAGCTCGGGCAAGGGGTACGAAGGGAACCAGAGAAGTTTCTCATCTAATAGGATAGATCTGGACCCTCACAGAAAAGGAGATTTCTTGGTAAAATCGAGGGAAGTTTATTTTCCTGAATTACTTTTAATATAAGCTTTGGTTGTCCTTTACGGTGGCCTTTGTTTGTTCTTCCCTTTTTTTTTTTTTTTTTACAAGTGTATGTGGCTACTTATGCTATCAAATTATTATTCAATTTATTAAGGTTACATATAAAAATAAATTAAAGTAGCTTTCCATAAATGTTCAAGTCTATCTTACAAGCGAATGATAGTATTCTATTTAGAAATTCAGTTACATTTAGATAACTCTTGTTTTCATTTTAAATCAATCAGTGGCATTTTCTTAGGTTTTTGCACTATATTAAATATGTAAGTAGTGAGAACACTCAATCCTCTTTGAGGTCATTAAAAAGAAGGCTGGTAGCAAAATCCATGCTTCCTGAGAATTAGTCTTTACCTAATTCTTGGGTCACTACTTTCAACCTCCTGTTCCGTGTGAACCAGTAAAAACTGCTTTTGTTGGTTAACAGAACAGGCAGTGCTGAAAACCCTGTTTTCTAAAGTTAGAGGTGGTCAGAAGCGGGCTGTTGAAGACCCGCATGTCAAGGGGCACATCTGCTCCTTGGGGTAGGATCTGCGCTCCTCTGACAGACACGCAGCCTCTAGGGCGCTTCAGAGTTTGCAGGACACAGTGTCGCCGAGGTCTGTCCCACGGGATCCCCTCCACACAGCCCAGCCTCGCTCTGAAACTGGAGACGGTGCTCTGCATCAATGTTCCCCGCCTGGACCCTACCCCCAAGTCCTGGAAGTGGCGTCTTCCTTTGTAAAGTGGGGGCGGAAGAATCCCAGGAACTTCAGAAGGTGAATTTCTGCGCTATCTGCACTGATGCCTTCACCGTTGATCAAGCTTAACTATACTGAAATTTGATCTTTTTTGAATCGTTAAAATAAAAGTGGTTTTTCAGGAAACACCACTATTTACATCACATCCCATTAGGTTACGGTCATTCTAAAATGAGTTTTCTACCCTGGCCGGTGTGGCTCAGCTGGTTGAGAGTAGTGCCATGCACCCAATGGTCACAGGTTTGATTCCCGGTCAGGACACATGTCCAGGTTGAGGGTTTGATCCCTGGTCAGGGGTGTACGGGAGGCAACCGGTCAACGTTTCTCTTTCTCTCTCCCTCCGTCTCCCTTCCTTTGTTTCCAAAAAATAAAGACATATTTAAAATAAATAAATAAGTAAATAAATAATAAATTTAAAAACTCAGTTTTCTGCGATGAATTTTACAAATTCATTTAGTCATTTAACATATATTTGAAAATACCAAAGGCACAATTTTATATACTTCAGATGCATTTAAAATAGTAATCGTGTTCATAAAATTTTGAACAAAAAAAGTGAATTTTAATTTATGAATGCAAATGTAAAACATGATAAAATTATGAAGATAAAGTTCTATGAAAACAAATAATATTAATTCTGTCCTTTAAAATAGCAAAGTAATAGTAGCTTAAAGGAAAGGAGATTCTTAAATGTATATTATTACTAAATAATGGAACTAAATAATGGGAGAGAAAGTGGTGCCTGGATATACAGCATTCTCATTAATTTATTCATTTATTAACTTTGAATAATGCACAGCCAAGCCTACACTTTTAGCATAATATTTCCAGAAAAACTAGTTTTAGTCATGGCACACTGCAAATAACAAATGAAAATTACTGTGATGATAAATAAAAATCTATGTTCATTTTAATTTAGTGCCACTACCAATTATTTGGTTTAAAACAATCTTTTGTTGGAAAATTGTCATCCCTGCCTAATAATAATCGCTAGAAAACCATAAACAATAATACTGTCTCAATTCTTTTCAATAGAGAAAAAAATAAACCAATGAAAATTACTCCAACATAATGATGAGATGAAACAATTATTTTAATACACATTTTAGGGGACGTTGCCACATATCTGAGAGGCTGCCATTTTAAGCTGTTATAGAAAAATGCAACGTTCCAAAGCCTTACCTGCACGAATCCACAAGAGCACGCCTGGGACAAGCGCTGTCACAGATGGACTCAAGTTAAAGACTCCAGGTGGCCACCCCCTTGGCTGGCTGGGATTGGAACACGTTGTGGGATGAATGGTGAACTTGCTATCCATCAAATGTCCCTTCATCACTATAGTCCTATGCACAGAATTGTGAGTGTGTGTATGTGTGTGTGTGTGTGTGTGTGTATTCAATCCTGAGGATATTTTTCCCCATTGATTCTTAGAGAGTGTGGAAGGGAGGGAGGGAGAGAGGAAGAAAGAGTGAGAGAGAGAGAGAGACATCAATGTGAGGGGGACACACTGACTGCCTCCAGCACATGCCCTGGCCAGGGCTGGATTGAACCTGCAACCCAGATATGTGCCCCTGACCGGAAACTGAACCCACACCCTTCAGTGACAGGCTAATGGTGAGCACATATTTTAATGTGCCCTCTACTGAGCACAGTACACAGCACACACCTTCCATGACTTGTTGGGAGCCTGGGAAGGCAGGGCCCTCACTGCTCAGGTGAGAATTTCACTTAGGGGATCACACCTGGTTCTCTGAGTTACACGAGCGCTGACCTCAGAGAAGCACTTCAGTGCACTTCATTGTACGTAAGCTTCCGGAGTGATTCAGTATCAGTGCTGCCACTGGCTAACCCTCCTGAGACAGAACGGAGCAGTAGCTTATGAAAGACCATACCTGCCTTTCCCTCTCTCAGCTTTAATTTTATGCTCAAGACATTTTTATTAGAGCTAGAAAAACAGGAGCAGACAGATTTTAAAATATCACGCTCTGCCACATGCCTGAGGTCTGTTCAGGTTATTTCATGGCATGGCATCACTTTTTCCCCTTTAATTTCAACTTGATTCTTGTTAAAAATACATCTGTAGGAGTCACAGATGTCATCCAGACACTTGGCTTAGAGAGGGTCATTACTTCCCGAGTCTTAACAGCGTGCGGCTTCAGAGAACTGGGTCTAGCACTTCACCTTCTTACAGAAAGGCAGCCCCGAATATTCCTTCCCACTCAATTACATCTGAAACAAAGTCTGATAGGGCGTTAACAGCTCTAGACTCTTGAGACACTTTGAATAAGAGCCTGAAAGGTTTTTCTGGTAAGAATTAAACTTGAAAAGCAAGATCATTCTCATATCACAATGGGCTGTAAAAAGATAGTAAGACATTTTCAGAAAATGGCTAGAATTTATGTTGTTGGTAATTTCCATGTATTAGACTTGTTTAACATACTTCGTTCATAATTATAAAAAAGTGATGTCTTTATTAAGTGCACTGAGAATAATGCATTTAATGCAACTTATGAGGTTGATTAAATTTTTTTAAAGGAATCAGGGATTAAAAAAATAGAACCAAAGTATCATCAGTTTTCCTAAGCAAGGGTATGGGGATTGGTATTTTCAGTAAGTGTGATTTTTTCTGACTTACATTTTTTAGGGTTAGGAACTGAGAAAAGAAAACTACTATCCCAGTTTGGACTAGAGCAAAAAGAGTGCTGAGCCCAGATAGAATTTGTATTCTGAACTCTGCACACCCTAATATGGGCTAAAGGCATAAATAGCTAAAAGGCATGTGATCAACTGCCCAGGAATAGGGCTTCTGACTTGTTCTACCAGGAGACCAAGTCCACCTCAGGAACGCAATAGTGGATAAGAGTCTATCCTGAGAGCCGCAATTATTTCATTAACTCTTCAGGTTCATGCCTACATAACTGTGGAAAATAATGTGAGTAAGACAAAAGTAGAGGCATGTTTTGTTGAATTTATTTTAAGGGCTAAATATACCAATGGGAATCACTGTTATTTTCCCTTAAAAAAGCCCCCAAAACTTTGAACCTCTGAAAGTCATATCAATGTTCTTACTCTTTTGAGGACTATTATTTTTACCACTAACTGATTGAGTCTAATTCAACATTCACTTTTTTTATTCTGTTATTTGGAGTATGTGCTGTGGTTTGGAGACTAGGCCATGGTAGACAACAGGTGATTCCTGTCCCTTTGGGAGATCACAGTCAGTGGAAGACAATATGCAAACTAATAATTACGACAGGATGTATCAAAGTGACAACAGAAACGTCCACAGCCGGGCATGCCTCCACTCTCCTTGTCCCAGAAATCATGTCAAATCTGTTACAGTAGCCCAGCCACTTGGCTGTTACTTTAACAAAGAACCCATCCCAAATAGATACTGCACCCTATAAAAATTACAGTCTTTCCAATTCTATTATATAGTAACAAAAAACCCCCCAAATCTATCACGACCAAGTCATGCTTTCTCTGTCCCTCCTCCTGCTTTCTGTTCCACGCTGATGAGCCAACAAAAGCACACTTGTCCCTCTCCCGCGGTGCGGCAGGACGTAGCAAATGCGCAGAAGGAAGGAACAATGTGTTGGCACAGGATCTGGGCAAAGCCAATACGGCCGCTGGTGTAAGATCTGACAAAGGCATCGATGTATTTCACTGTACGAACGACGTGAGATGCGTGTGTTTGCTGGAACGTGAAATCACCCAAAGCCGTTCCGCTCCCATCACAAGGCCCAGCCGAGGGCCTCCACAGGTACCAACTACGCTCTCCTGCAAATAAATGTCATTTCTTCCGGCTTTGATTCCACTGGATCCTGTCCTGATATCATGCCTTCTAAAATGATTAATGTGCTGTTGACTCAGTTGTTTAAAGGCTCACAATGTGCAAACATGAACACGGATATACAGACACATGCATGTGAGAGAGAGAATTAAGAGTTTTCACAGGGAATCTGTGAACAGGAAGGGGTTCTATGTACTGGAGAAAATAACCCCTATTCTATCATTTGCTCTCCATTTTTTATTAGGTCATATTTTTATACTTAATGCAACAAGTAAAATCTCTAGAGGAAATTTATATATATAATAAGAAAGTATGTGTGCTCTATTCAAGGAGTTGTATTGTAAAAATAGTTTACTAATATCTGTTATTTTTTTGTTTTCTGCCCTGAATTTAAACACTTCTTTTTAATACTCAAGCAATGTTTGTCCATCAGCTCTTCCTTTGATTTTCTCAAGAAAATAAGTTCTTCTCTTATAGAACTAGGCACAGAACGGACAACTCAGAAAGAAAAAAAAAGAACTAGATGAGCTTATGGAATTGAGCGAAGCACATTATTGTTTGCGGTGGACAGAGCTGCCTAATAAAGGTAAAATGCCAGGGAGGCTTGGCGAACAGCTTCATTATTGAACGGAGACTAGGGCATCAGGCTGGGCAGCTGAGAATTATTTTTAGAGCTGCAGGTGGCCAGCCGGCAGTGCATGTCAGTCATTTCTACTGTTTATACAAGCCTTCAAAAATTTCTCTAAATCCCTATTATTTAACAACTTCTACTCCTGGTACTTGATTCATTTTTAAACTTAAGAATACTTTGTATTGATTTTTTTTACTTTGGCCTGACAAAATACGTGCCTGTTATATTTGTATATATGTATATAGTATATAATTCGATGTAAAATTGTGTCTCTAGTTACATACACATATTTCAGATTTTCTAACTTCTATTTTGTTGGTTTGATTTCTTTTCTTGGAAAAAAGTATTATACAAGTTTGTCAAGAAGTCAGTTTACAAATGGATTATTTTTTAAAAACTTTGTGATCCTTTCATATTTACAAGCATTTTAAAATATGTAAATTGTGAATATTTTACTTGTCCTAATAAAATAGTCTGCATTAACTCTATTTTTATTTATAATTTCACATTGTTATTTTTTAAAGGCTCCTCTGAGTTGGGGTTGAATGGATCTGCTGAAGTTCTAAACCCCAGTAACTCAGAATGTGACCTTACTTGGAACTAGAATTGTTTCAAATGCAATGAGTTAAAATGAGTTCATACTGTAGTAGGGCAGGCCCTTCGTTCTACATGACTGGTGTCCTTGTTGGAAGACGAGGAGACACAGAGACAGACACACAGAGAGAGGCCATGTGACAACAGAGGCAGAGATTGGAGTGATGCCCCCACAAGCCAAGGGACCCCAAGGCTGGCTGGCAAACCACCAGAAGCTGGGAGAGAGGCACGGAAGGGCCGTCCTCAGCACATTTCAGAGGGACTATGGCACTGCTGGAACCTTGGTCTCGTCTTCCAGCTTCCAGAGTATGAGCCAGTGTCTGTTGTTTAAAGCCGCCCAGTCTGCGGTACTCTCTTAACAGCAGCCCAAGGAAGCTAATACCAGCTTTACGACATAGATTGTCATTCTTATTTTACTGGTGAGAAACTGGGGCTCAAAAAGTTGAAGAAAATGATCCCAGTTTACCAGGTCAATGGTAAATAGAATTGTCTAGTGCCAAATCCAGTGTTCTTGTCACTATAAGTATTTCTTAGTATTTAAAACATTACAAAAACCTTTTATATGACTCATGCAGTCTACTGTGATAAAATATGTTAAAAGGAAGTATTCCCTAAAAGCCTTTGAGTGGAATCTTAGATTCATTCTTCTCTTGAGAATAAATAGCATTAAGTTTTTTTGGTTTTGTTTTGGTTTTTATAGCAAGAGAGGAAGTTCTGACATTCTCTGGTATCTAATTGGATGCCGCAGGTTGACCCGTGTGATCCCAGTACAGCCCTCTGCCCTCCGTGACACCCTTGAAATGTATGCAAATGCTAAAAATGAAATCAGGCTCTATGTGCTGGAGGCATCATAAAAACTGCACAATCCAAATACTCTGGTTAATGACTGAACACGCGAGAAGCACAGGGGACCGTGTTTAAAATAAGCATCAATACCGGCGCTGGCCTGCAGGGGCCGCCTGCAGCGCCTTCTCTGAGAAAGTCAGCAGAGGGCGCGGTTCACAGGCAGCGCTTTTGAAACCGTCTTCAGGGGCAGGTTTGGAACAGGAATCAAAACGCTCCTGGGGCTGTTCTGCTCTGTTTGCAGGTACAGGGTGACATGTAGAAAGGAGAGCAGTGGAAGCATATGAGTTTCAGAGAGCATGTTATCTCACTAGGTTCATTCGGTGAACCAATGTAGAAGACAGGCACCCTTAAAATGGGACTACTTTGGTGGTTTCAATTATATAATAATTCATAATAAAATGTCCATATATGAGAAGTGCTGAATATAATTAACAGTGGCAATATTAGAGTATTTCATTTTAATTTGTATAATCTTCAGTATATTTGATAGAGAAAATTGGACATATAATTCAGCAGTATGAAGAACCTGTATTCTGGATAGTCCATTAATATTAAAAGTTTCCTAAAATAATCTGAATATATTTAGGGTCTCGATCACATATCATCTCCTGAAAGTGAATGAAGTCCCATGGATAATATAATCATCAAAAGAAAATCTGTGATACAATTGGATCACTTTAATCTCATTTTCTGCTCTATCTCTAACACATTTCAGTATAAACTTTGTGCTTCTAAAAATGAATCTTATCCATTTTCATTTATAGATTCTAAAATGAAAAATGCCCAGTGATTAGAAACAACACCAGCTAAGTAGAAAGATCAGTTGGACAGAGGGAGCTTTCTAGAGGCCAACTGGCTTAAGCATATGCAAGCTGGGGATATTGCTCAAGTTAAATTTCCTGCCTCATTTTCCCGTCCTATTGTACACTGGGACAGCAATTCAACCTTCTTCATCTCACGGCGCACATAAACTAATTACCAAAATTCTGCGGTACACTAAAACATATATTTTTTGTCGATCTGACAAAAAAAATGGATATAATTTTGATTAATTCCCACAGGATGACTATTGTGTTGGCTGTTGTACAGGGAGTTCCCATATGCCTGCAGCAGTTTACCATATTCTTAGCATCTGACATAAATACGGTACATTTGTTACAATTAATCACCCAGGGTTGATACATTCCTTTAACTAAGGACCATCCTTTATTCCTATTTCCTTTGATTTTACTAAATGCACTTTTTCTGTCCCAGGATCCACCCAAGGTCCCACATAATATATAGTTGTCACGGCTCCTTAGGCTCCGAGCAGCTGTGGCAGTTTCTTTAAAGAGAGTTCCTTTCTTTTCTTTTGATGACCGTGACAGTTTTGGAAAGTATTTGTGAGGTATTTTGTAGAAAACCCCTCGGCTGTGATTTGTACAATGTCTCACTCACAATTAGAATGGGGCTCGATAGTTTTGGGAGCCTGACCACATGGAGAGGGCCATTCTCATCAGAGGACATGTGAACATGACTTATCTGGGGGAGGTAGTGTTTGTCAGATTTCCCACCCCACAGTTATTGTTCCCCCCCTTTTCCATTCTGTACTTTTTGGAAGGAAATCGTTACGCACAACCCTTGCCTAAGGATACATGAAAAACAGTAAGTTGGACTTTATTAAAATTTAAAACTTCTGCACTCTGTGAAAAACACTGTTATGAAAATAGACCTGCCACAAAATAGAAAAATATTTATAAAAGACAGAGCTGATGACGGTGTTGGATCTAAAACAGAGAAATAACTTTTAAAACGACAATAAGGAAATAACATAATTTTTAAAATGGACAAAAAATTAGAATGCATACTTCACCAAATAAGATAAAAATATGGTCAATAAGCAAATAAAAATGTTCCAGGTAATTTGTCACTGGAGAATTGAACATCAAAGCAACAACGAGAAGCCACACACGTCCAATAGAACAGCTAATATACAAAAAGCTGGCTGCACCAAATGCTGGCGAGAAGGTGGAGCCTCGGCACTGGGGGGACTGCAACATTGTACAGCCACTTTGGAAAACAGGTTTCACAGTTTCCTGCGAGGCTGAACAGTTTCCCACGAGATCCAGCAATTGGGCACCTGTGTATGTACTCAGCTATTTTTAAACTATGTCCACACAAAAACGCAACTGTTTATAGCGGCTTTTTCTTCACATCACTAAACTCTGAAATCAACTAAGATGTCCTTCAACAGGTGGGTGGATAAACAAACTGTGGTACATCCATATACGGGAATATTGCTCAGCATTCAAGAGGATCAGATACTCAGAACTCTGTTCTTCCCTCAGTACCCCCCCTGGAGAAAGTCTGCCTCTTGAATTTCTTTTTTTAATTAAATTTATTGGGGTGACATTGGTTAGTAGGATCATATAGGTTTCAAGTGCACATTTCTGTGATCCATCCCCTGCACACTGCACTGTGTGCCCACCACCCAAAGTCAGATCCTCCTCAAACATTCTTCTCTAGTGCACATGGACCGTTCTCAAGGATGGACCATATTGGGGACACAAAACGGGCCTCAACGAATTTAAGAAGACTGAAATCATACCAAGCATACACTCCGACCACAGTGCTTTGAAATTAGAAATCAACTCCAAGAGGGAGAGAAGAGGAAAGAAAACACCCACAAATATGCAGGAATTAAACACCGTGCTCCTGAGAAAGGCCTGCTGCCTCGGATTCTCCCAGCAGCGCCCCGGCTGCGATGGGGGAGCCCTGTGGGTGCGGGGCTGAGGCGAGGCCGGGGATGCTGCCTGCAGTCTTGGGATTAAGCCTCAGTCTTTGTGCACCTGTGTCTCTGGCTGTGACTTCCCCATGTGTCTGTCCCTCCAGGGCTATAGCTCCTCACCCTCTTAGAGAAAGGATTGCAGGGGGGGCTGGAGAGTGAGACAGTTCTTTCCCCAACCGGAGTAGAGCTATCATAAGGTCTTGTCCTCAGAAAGTCGGCCTTTTTTAATAGAGAATGTTCTGGGCATAGATCACAATTTACTTTCCCATCTCCCTGCCAGAGCCGCAGAGGAACATTCGGGTCTTGGCTGCAAGAATCGGGCGGGGTTCCCACAGCCAGCAATTTATTAAGGTGACATCTCAGTGTTTCTACCAGTTTGTAGCTAAACATCTCAACCACATTTGTTTGAAAGTTCACATATGACAACTCCAACGTCTGGGGACCCTTGTTTCCATCGTCATCATTCTATTTGTTTCTTATCAATGATTACTTTTGCGTATTTGGATTGACTGCCAGACACTGAGTTTTTTGGAAAAATCATGATGATCTGAATCTCTTATGAGACCTTCATTCCGAAATAATCTACTCTTCCTGCATTTTGGAGGTAGATTAGGCCCAGACAACCTTTAGCCAGTTGGGGACTGAGACGACTGGAGAACGGTGTCGGTTGTGATCACACGTTCCTGCCTCTTCTGCATGACCCTCGGCCTGTCGTTGCCAGTCCCTTAAAGGGCGTCTTGGTCTCTTCATCAGGCGGGAGCTCGGATTCTTCAGCCCCAGCCCGTGAGGCTGTCAGAAGCTCCAACACATTTATTGCCTCCCAGCACCTGGTTTCGAACTGACAGGTCCCTCCAAGGAAAAGGCAGAGCCTGTCTGGGCTTCTGTCCTCCTGTGATCTTGTGACCTCACATCTTCACTGTCTTCTCAGCTTCAACAGGATGATCGTGATACATAGTTTCCAAATACTGCACTGGGAGCACCGTTCTTAGAGGAGCAGAGATCCTGTAGTAATTACTTCTACAAACCGTGTATCTAAGAGTTTTATTCAGTAAAAAATATATATAAAATAAGACATGCAAATTATTTACGTGTGAAATTGTACAATGTCATAAAAATAATGAATTTGACCCCAGCTGGTGTGGCTAAGTGGTCGAGCATCACCCCAGGCATCGAGAGGCCACCAGTTTGGTTCCCCGGTTGGGGCTCAATCCCTGGTGGGGGGCGTGCAGGAGGCAGCCGATCAATGACTCTCTCATCAATGATGTTTCTCTCTCTCCTTCTCCCTTCTTCTCTCTGAAATCAATAAAGACGTATTTTAAAAAAATAATGACTTTGAAAACAGAAATTTATACAACATAAATATCAAGGGGAAAAGTTGTTACAAATGTCATCAGATCCTGTGGTCTGCAAATGCCTAGAGTGGCAAAGTGTCTAAGCTTCACTGACGGCACCCGTCTAGTGAACCTGGGAGCCACGCAGAAACGAGTCCACCACCAGTGCTGTGGCCCAACAGAATCACTGCTGCGGGCTTGGGGATGCAACTTTCCAAATTCCCCTCCCTGTTTGCATGGAACATCTTTCTCTGGGACATCATCATTCGATGTTCAAAGCAACTGTGGTCTCTCACGAATTCCTCTCTGGCATAATAACTAAAGGGCTCCAAAAATGAGGAAAATTAGATTTCTCAATGTCAATGTTTGCGGAGGACATATTTTTATTATTTGAAAATTGTACAATTAGAGCCATTAGACTTGCGACGTCTTCTGATGAATGCAGCCTCGTCTCTAATTTCCAGCCAGTGCAAATGATGGTGATGATGCTGCAAATGGCAGCCCAGTCGCCAGTATGGAAACCAGAGTGGCCTTTTTTCTAACATCTTCAAGCATTTTCCCCACTAAGGATGCTGTGCTTCTCTTTTAGATAAAAAGGTAGGTGTTTTTTCTTGGCTAATTCGAAAATATTAAACCACAAAATGAGTGCAGACCCCTTGTTAGCACCGGCATACGGTATTATGTGACCAGCTCTTACTAAATGTGAAAGATGCTGACCGTGGCATCGATTTCTGTCATTTCCTCTATTTCTTTCTCTTTTGACAGCCCCCACCCCGCCCCTGACCTACCGTTCTCAGTGACAGTAATTTGGTTTTGATTCTTTATGCAAAAATAGTGTTGCTCAGGATTATGTGTGTCCCTTCTCTTTGACTATTCTGCTGACATCTTTATCTCAGAGGACGGATGACAGAGTAATACCACAAATTGCTTTTCATGACGCCAAACACACTTTTCCTAATATGCAGCAATTTCATCTGGTCATTACCAACTAACAATTTTCCACTCATGCTCACACACAAAACGTCCACCATCTCCTATTTATCTGTATAACTAGATTAAATAGAAAGTCTACCCTGTAGAAAAGGCAATGTTTTTCCTACCTTCAGTTATCATCCATCTTCCTACCCTGTTGACTACGGTATATTATGAAAAAAAAATCATCTTACTTTAAAAATATGGAGCCTACATAATTCTAAAAAGTATTTTATATAATTTATAATAAAGATTATGGGTACAACAAACCAAAACCTACAGTGAAATTAAGATCCAGGAGCTGCATATTAAAATGAGGCTGGTGGAGAGAATAAAAAAGTACATTTACTTGAGCATCTTATGCTAAGAAAAAAAAGAGAATTTCATCCTGAGCGTCTCTGCTATCACACAGGAGAAGAAAACAGAAGGTACAGTATGTCTTAATTATACAGCCACAAAAGCAGGCCTCTTTCACGGTGGGCGCGTCTGAATTCTGACAAGAATGGGATGACTTGCTTTGTATTCTGGACACCAGACCATGTATACAAATGATCCATCTCAGCTATTTTGTTTACAAAAACACACTGAAGTTTATGTGCATGACAATGTGTAAATAAACCTTCAATAAACGTCCAAGGTGTGATGTTATCATAATCCTGTATGGGTAACAACAGGAGTTAGAAGCTGATATATACTGTACTATCCAGGAGGGTGGTTTTGCGGTGATTTAATACCGAGGTACAGCGGCACATGGCTAAATGCTGACATGTAACTATTTCTGCTGAGTTGGATAGTTTAGACCAGCGATTCTCAACCCGTGTGCCCCAAGAACTTCTACAACATGCGATGCCTGACTATTTAGTCAGGGGCACTAACCTATTTTCCCTTAGATTGTCAAAGTAAAAAAAAAATGACAACAGCCAACCCGACAACAGCCATCCAGTGGGAAAGAATCAAAATTATATCTATTTTTGGTGTGAGATCGGCAGAAAGTGTATTTGTTGGTGTGCTGCAGAATTTTAGCAATTAGTCTGTGTGCCACGAGGTGGAAAAGGGTGACCATCGCTGGTGTGGATGCTGACAGACAATTCAAATGAGGTGTCAAAGGAGACTTGATGGACAGACACTGTGCTTCCTTAATTGAAAGATGTATCACAGACATACAGCAGGAATACATTTGTTAATCCTCACCAGAGGATAGGTTTTTATTCATTTTAGAGAGAGAGCAGCAGAGAGAAACATCGATCGGTTGCCTCCCGTATGCACCCCAACCGGGGACTGAACCTGCAGCCTAGGTATGTGCCCTGACCAGGAACTGAACCCGCAGCCTTTTGGTGCATGGACAACGCTCCGACCGAGCCACTTTTACTTTTATAAAAATGTGCCCCTTTATGAATGTCAAAGCAGCTACCGCTTCACTAACAGAGGAAGTATCAAACCCTACACTGTGGTGAGTTGCAATGATATGGGTAGAAATGAACAATTTTTTTTCCCTATAAAATCTACTCTGGGAGTTTGATATATTTTCTTAGTCATGATGTTCCAATTCTTGCATTTAATTTAGTTTGTTACACTGTGGGCTCTTTTACACTCTGGCATATGGCGCAATATTAATTTTTATAGCTCCCCCCAATTCCTGGCCCTGAAGTACAACTGGCAGAAAACCAAGAATCATGAGCTAATTTTAACGGAAATGGAAACTTCTGAATTTCTGCCAATGGCAGTTCTGTAAATTCTGAATGAAGAACAGGAGTGTTCCGATCTTTCAGCAATTTCTGTTCTGCCTCCAACAGAAGGCTTTGGATTTGGGATGAAGATTCAGAGGAAATTCCTTCAGCAGCTGCAAAGACAGAAGCAGGAAGGCCCTGGGAGGCCATGAAAGATACGGCCAGTTAGGCTGGTCAAACACTGGCAAGAAGCTTCGCCGCTTAGCCTTGGAGGCTGTGGCTCTCACTCGGGAGCCCGGAATCGCAGGGGAGATTTATGCAGAAGCTGGGCGGGACAGGCCAGCACTGCTAAGGACAGTCTAACTCAGCTACGTGTGGGGAGCTCCGGTTCTCTAAGACTAGGGGACAGATCTGAACGTAATACCCATAGGAGGGTTAAATTTTACCTTTAGGCGTGAGCAGAGGCTTCTCACTGAAACAAAGGAACGAACGCACAAAAAGGCCAAGAGCAGAAAATTAAATTGTACAGGCTGCAGGACTGTTTTTCAGGCTGAGCTCAGAAACTGAGTGGGGGAGAGGCAGTTAAGGGAATAGGCCTCTGTACTCCACTCTTCCAATACCTGGGGCCATTTATCTGGTACCAGCAGGGGCCCCAAACATCCCTGACTCTGATCTTGGCCTGCCAGGCTTCTGTGTTTTTCTTTTCCATCTCTGAGTCCTTTTTAAAGTTATTTCTTGGTATCTTTCTTCTGGGCTGAGAAGTAGAGCTCATATTGGGCTGGCTAGAGACCTGATGTTTTTGGAAGCTTCCATCTGAGATACTTGCTTCAGGGCTACAATTGTGGCAACTGGGGGAAGAAAGGGGTAGAGTTTTCTGGTACTTGTTTTTCATTTCAGGCCTGAGACTTCTCTCATCTCACCTTGTTCTCTTTCCCCCTCATTTATCAATAACAAGTATCTTTCTGTTTCAGTTGATCTCAGCTAGGCCATTACATTAACTATAATCACTATTACGTTATTTAGGTCAACACTACAGCTTCCTGGGGCTCCACAGTGAAAGCATCTTGGGGCAAATGCCATTTTCAGCATTTGTTCTGCTCTGTCTCCCATTTTCAGTGTTAAATAGTAAAACACTCAGACTGAGCATTTCTGCTATGTTCCCTCTGAGGCCTTAGTAACATTATGGAAATCTTCACTTGGGATTTTTAAAAAATAAGCTGGAACTGACAAAGCTTGCTTTTATTTTATTATTTAGGACTTTTGGTTAGAATTTAAATTTTTTTATTATATTTTTAACTCGAAGGATTACAACTGGTGGGACCATCTCTTGAACTCATAGATGATGGGTTTTGACTTTTGATCTCCTCAAGCATATATATACTAAGTATTTCACTATTTATGCATTTTTTGTACAAGTGCCATTAAACTGAGCCATAATGTTATTTTAACTCTCTGCTCTTCCCTCCTCTGCTTTTAACTCCTCCTTTCCTCACATCACCTGTGCCGACAGGGTTGGGGAAATCTCACAATCCCAAGCAAAACCAAGAAACCTCTCTTTCTTGGACAACAGGACTTTTCAAAATAAAATAGAAGATTCATACCATCTAAGTACCTAAAATACTCTAGGCAATCACTTCACAGATTCCGATATTTGTTATCATTTTCATCGACAATTCTTACCCTTGTTCATTAGTACTAAAGACTATGTTGACAATAGCAGCACAATTATTGTAATCAAAATGTTTTTGCATTCGTAAGCATACTAACAAGATCTACTACTAACCCTCGTTTGTTCTATTGTGTTGATAATTCACCAGAAATTGGCTCCTTTCATGCACACCCTCAGTAGACAGAGGCCTCTGGCAATTTTCTCATAGATGTTTGTCTAAACACGGCCTGTTCTGTTTAACCATCAAGAATTGTATAATTGATAAGTCCCTGCATTTGTAACTCACTGGAATCATTTAATGTGAAGTGACCTTTGATAAAGATTTCCAATTCCTCTGGAAATTACTTTAAAAACAACAACAAACTAAAGAATTCCTGCAGCTTTTAACAAGCAGGGTGTTTTTGACTGTAGAGATTTTTTCGTAATGATTAAACCAAATGATAATCCTACAAAAAAATAATGGAGCAACCAAAAAATGAAATAGAGATGGCCTTAAGCAATGGTTTCTCATTTTGATGAGTATATCAGGTCATAGGAGTAAGTAACACCTATTAGTTCTAGTAATATTCTAGATACTTACTCTAATTGGACTGACCTCCATGGGAAGAACATTCTATCTGATAACTCTTGAGTCACGTTGGTTACAGCTTACAATCACATTACTTTTTTATTAGATGAGACTCTGGCACACGTCACATATTTTAATTACTTGAACTACTAAAGACGACCCTTTTAAAAATTTTTATTTTTAAAATATATCTTTATTGATTTCAGAGAGAGGAAGGGAGAGGGAGAGAAACAGAAACATCAATGATGAGAATCAATGATGAGAATCATTGATTCGCTGCCTCCTGCACATCCCCTACTGGGGATCAAGCCCACAGGCCGGGCATGTGGCCTGACTGGGAATAGAACTGGTGATCTCCTGGATCCTAGGTCGATGCTCAACTGCTGAGCCATGCCACCCAGGGTAAGGAAGGCATTTTAAACTTTACTCAAAAGCAGTGTCATGTGGAGTTAAAACTGTAACTATGACATTCACAATATTTTGAAATTATTATTTTTATTATACTATGTTTTACATTAGCCAACCCACTAATTCTATCATTATTTATTATAATTTTTTGTTACCCCTTTTCTCACTAACAAGCAAACTTTTGCAGTCTTTTCAACTTATGCGGATTGTATTCTTTCCCAAACTTTCTACAATTTTGTTCCATCACTAAAAGCCTTTCTTTTCCTTTGTTTCCTATAGATGTCTCCCCTTGCTCGATTTCTACTGGAAAGTAAATTGGAATGTTTTGTTATTTCTGTTGTTTTTCTTAATGAGAATGGGAATCATGTTAATTTATTTGAGGTTGAATAAAACTATAAAAACGTAGCTAAATATTGTTTCATACAATTTAACATCTGGATAAGTAATTTTACACATAGATTCATAGCATGGAACTTTTTCTCAACAGCACTCTTCTTCTGTTGACTGCCCTACATGACATAATAACTGAATTTTAAGTAGTTGTCTGGGAGCCTTAAAGAAGAAAATTTCACCTAAATTTGCTCATAATTAATATCTTTCCTCAAAATTCCATTTCCTGTAGCTTTTCTAATGAAAATCATATTACCACACCAGGAAATAGCATTTCAATCTATACCTTGATAGCTTCAAAATAAGCTCTTTAGTATGAAATTACTCTTTGACTTTAACAAGTTGACATGTCTAAGAAGAACAAAAGCCGAATGCTATCTTCATTTTCCAACTTAGTGTTTAACAAAGACACATGTCAACAGCTCAAATATTACTAAAAAGTTATTTCAAATGACTCTTATTTTGCTACTCCATTATTCTGGAACCTACATGTATTGCTACCAAAAAATTATCCATGCATATATGTACTCGAACCTCACAATTCTAAGAAACTGCATCAATGAGACTCTGATGATCATTAATCAGTAATGATTCATTAATTCTAGTTGGCATCATCAATCAATATTACCAAGCCAATGTCACTAAGGTAGAGCTGTGATTAGCTTACTTATTTTTAACTTATTCCCTCTAATAAGCTGGCTTTTGGCTTGAGAAATGTAGTTGAAGATGATGGAATTATATGTGTGCATCAAAATGTATCAATAGTTTGGCTATTCCCTGTCTAGTTATACATAAAGTGACTTAGCAGTTCAATGTTACCTTTATTTCACACATTAAAAATAATTTTTTCCCCAAATTTCAATACATAGGAATTTACATACGACCTCATGAGGAAATACAAATATATGATATGAATGTATTCACAAATACAAATATATGATAATTGACACTGGTTTAAAATATGACCAGAAATAATCCTGACTGATAATGATGACCACTGTGCCAGTCCTTCACCGCTCTCGAATTTTAGGGTTACTGGTCTACCACAAATACTTGCATCCTCTGACTTTGGTATAACCATCACAGTCCATTTATGAAAAGCAGCGTTTCCACAATGACCTGTGTGGTCTTCTGGGGGATTTATACAGCTTTCGGCCTCCTGTAGGGACTCTGTCACAATCTCTTATACAACAAAGATGATGGATACTCTTTGGGAAATAGCGACAAGACTAAAAATGTAGAACAGCGAGTTCTCTCATAGAAGTATCACTGAGTTGGTAAAATTTTGACCAAAATATATGATCAACTTGTTATTTTTCCTTTAAAAATTGCAATCTAATTACAGAAGAAGTATGCTATGTACAAAAGCGTAAAAACAGAGTCAACAGATAATGTTGAGGCTGCACGCTACCCCTCAGAGTGAGAGGCTGGGGTGACGTTTTAAGTCTCAAGTTCTAGTTCTGCCTATGGCTGGCCATTAACTGGCCTCTCCCATTTTTTGATTTGGTGAATAAAATAGCATCCCTGTGCAATTAAACCATTGCGAATAGGCTGTCTCCTTCATGCAAAGAAACGCTCCAAGAGCAGAGTCCTGCACAGGTGTCCTGGCCCCTCTCCCCGCGCAGCCTCCGCGGTGTCTGTGCCCGCAGCCGGCTCGGGGACGGCCCCGATAGAAGCCGCTGTCCCCACGGGCTCAGAAACGCCGTCCCGCGGCGCGGGCACAGGGCTGGGCCCTGATTAGACGGCGCTCGGCCTGCCGCGGCCCCTGCTCGCAGCCCGGGCGATGCGCTGTTCCCTGGTTATAAATGAGTGGTCTCGGGCCAGCCCGGGGCCAGCTGCCCGCCTTCCCAGGGAGCGCACCGCCTTCGCGCTGCCCAGAGGGGGCGCGGGCCGCCAGGGCCGCCCGAACAGCCAGCTCCTCCTGCCCAGGGCGCTGCAGCTCCTCCCGCCGCGACGGTCGGGACCTGGAGCGCGCCGTCCTCCCGCAGCAAACGCAGCGAGCGGGCGGCAGGTTCCCAGGGGACGCGAGGGCAGCGGCCAGGTTGCCGCGCCGCAGGAGCAGACGGAGCGCACTCGGGGCGCCGCCCTGGGAGCCAGGAGGCTCAGCGCCCCGCCCGAGGGGGGACCTGACCCCACGCCCGGAGCGCTGCTGTGTGTGTGTGCGCGCGTGATTGTGCACATGCGTGTGTGCGTGAGTGTGCGCGTGAGTGTGCACATGCGTGTATGCGTGAGTGTGCGCGTGCGTGTGTTTGCAGCTACATCGTCATCTTTCCTGCAGGGGTGGTCACATGGTTTCTCACGGGAAACCGGTGGCTTCTATTCCAGAACAAACTCATCCATCAAATGTCCAAGCGAAGCCTGATGAACCTTGTTTTGCGGGATCTTCCTACGGGGTGGGGTTCCTCGTGGACACAAATCTTATTTCTTGAACAAGTCTGAAGCTTAAAGGCGACCCCTAGGTAATGTCAAGTCTCGGAGCCTCGCAGATCCAAATGGTCCAATGGGTAGTGCCTTGAGTAAGAAAACTCGGGTAAATAACTTCCTTTTGCCAGCTAACAGGAGTTTAAATAAGTATCATAACTAGAGCTCCGAAAGCACCACACATAAAGGAAATGTTGGTAACTGTCCCAAAGGAGGGGGCTCGAAGTTGTGGTTACATCTGCTCTACAAGACATATACCAGCGTAATAAAAGCACTATATGCCATGTTGATGCATTTCAAAGCATTAAAAAATAGAGAGAAAAAGGGGGGAAAAGGCAGAGCTAAATAGATGGCATATCCTGGCTCATTTTCCACACAAACACAATAAGCAAGGCATGTGATCTATGAAACCCTCATCACTCCGTGCACTGCGATGTCCTAAAGGGGGCCTGGCTTTTTAACAATTTTAATAGGCTTCCTCAGAGCTTTAATTAGCTAGAGATCCAAGCAGGAGCTGACAGCTAGCTGAATCTTTTTCCCCCAGTTAAAGTCAAACTAATTAAATTTCAGAAGGAAAACATCTTCCTGCTAGCACCCTTAATCACTCACCCTTGCTTAGCAAAAAAGACAAAATAAACATGGAGTCTGATGGGCTGAAAATAATATAAATGGAAAAATTTGTAGTTGTGAAACAACAATGAACCAATTTTTCATTAAGGAAATTTTGACTTTCTGAGCCCTCATTCATAAGGCATATATAATTTTGCTTATGATGAATCCATTTTAGGTCAGGAATAACTGGAGAAATCCAGCAGTTTTTTGTTAAAATTCTAATATTAGTATTTTTGATGAATTTAAATATACAGCATATGTAATTATCAATGTGTTCTTAAGCATTATACTTGCAAGAACACACACGCAAACAGCAAATTTTTCTGGATTTCTTTAAAAAGGCCAGTATCAAAAAGGATGGCTCACATTCATATTAGTTATAATTTCCATAGAATATAAAAAAGATTCAATAAAACAGATACAGCTATCCCACAAAATGCCAAGTAAAATTTCCTCAACTGATTGTTTTAAAGAATCACTTGTTTGTTTTTAAAAGGAGGTGCTATGTTATTATTTAACATTTGCAGTGATACAAATAACAAAGTATTACTTCGTCATGAGGTATCTTTGGCCATCACTTCCTTCCTGCTCCCCAATTCTCTTTTTGGAGAAATGCCATCGACCTGCTGGGCCTCGCTCTCTCCAGCACTGCTGACCGGGCGGCAGGACACTGGGCCCCACGCCACAGCCACCGTTGGGCCAGTGAGACCTGTCCTGGTCAGTTAGGATTTGTGGCTCAGACACACTAGCCGTGATCTTGAACTGGAAACTGATATAACACTTGAGCTGCGAAAGGCACATTCGTCTATTGCAAGGAAAAAATCAGTGACAGCAAGATGATCTTCAGAGGGACGGAAGACTGATCCAGGCTGATGAATCAGATGGGAATTGGAGGGTGGCGGTGCGGGAGCCAGACGGGAGGCGGAGAGAACAGTGCGCTGCTTTTGACAGTTCTCGAGGCCTGTCACTGCCTTCCCTTCTCTGGTTTCATGGCCCGCCTTCCTCCTTCTTTCCTTCCTCCCTTCCCTCCTGCCTTCCTTCCCTCCTTCCTCCCTTCCTTCCCGCCTCCCTCCCCTCCTCCCTCCCTTCCTCCTCCCCTCCCTCCCTCTTTCCTTCCCTCCTCCCTCCCTTCCTTCCTTCCCCCCCTTCCCCCCTTCCTTTCACTGTTCTATATAATTATATACATCTTGGGTTTTATACACCCTTCTAGTTTGTGCTCTGTTAACAATAAGGACAGACAGACAGCGTCTGTGCTGTGGTCCTGTCTGGTCAGAGGGAAGCGCCCTGCAGCCTCCCGCCTTCTCCTTTGCTGGCCCCTTTCTAGGCCGAGCTCGCACCATGGAGGAGCGTCTCCTTTCCCTCCACCCCGCCGTCAGCCACCCGTTCCCGCCCGGCCGCCCGGAGACGCTTTAAGGGGCCGGAGGCCATCCCCCCTCCCGGGCTCCTCCGCGCCCTGCCCCGCGCCCACCTCGCTCCCTTCCCGGAGGCCTCCTCACTTTGTGTCCCTCTGCTCTTTCCTCTCCTGCTGCTGCTCCTGTTCCTAGGCGCGCTCACCTCTTACCCACCGACCCCACCGCCTTTAATTTATTTTGCTCTTCTGTGCTCAGTGACATCGTAATTAATGGGCACCACAGTTTAAAGGGACCCAGGGAACATGAAGGATGAGACTCATTTAAGGTGCCCAGCTTCTCTGGTGCTGGTTTTCCAAGTAATTACGGCTCCTCACACTTTTCCTTTAGGTCAGGTCATCACCCAAGCTTTCTAACCGCCACTAAGTCAGTCTGCATGGTTTTTTTCTGTTTCATATTCTCTGCTCCATCTCTAATACCATGGTCTATTTTTATTACAGAGGAAAAATCCTTCACATCACTGATCCTTCACATCACTGCAGTGACTGAGCTTACAACATTTTTTTCTAGCTGTTTCCAAGCTTTCAAAGCTGTTCATTTTTACTAATTTCCAATTACTGCTTTTGTCAATTGTTCTGCCTCATCAATAACACTGCCATGGTGCCTACTTTGACAGTGGCCGAGCAGCAGACTAGCACAGTGCATAGGTTTCTAGAGTACGATAAATACAAGACATTTTACTGGCGAACAAGAAGAAAGTATTAGAATATCCCATGATTATTTTTATCTGAAATTCAACAAATGAATCTTTACTCTTTGTGATGATTAATTTTATGTGTCAACTTGTCTAGGCCACGGGGCCCTGGCATTTGGCCAAACATTAATCTGAGTGTGTCTCTGAGGGTGTTTCTTCCGGAGAGTAACACTTGAATCAGTAGACTAAGTAAAGCAGATTGCCCTCCCTTAAGTGGGTGGGTCTGGCCCAATCAGTAGAAGATCTGGATACAACAGAAAGGGTGAGCAAGAAGGAACTTCTATCTGACTGCCTGAGATGGAACATTAGTCTTTTTTCTGTCTTCAGACGCAGAGTGAAATATCAGCTGGTGTTCAATTTCAAGCCTTCCAGCTCTCAGCTCTGCTAGGTCTCAGGCCTTTGGACCTGCATATAATTTCTGATTGAACATTACCGGTATGCAGCCTCAAGTTAATTTTATTTATGATATTCACATGTTTAACTCCATGGATATACTGCTTTATTTGGTAGGTGTTGGAGCTAAATTATCTGAGCTTGAATTTCACCCCACTGATTATTCGTCTCAAGGACTTGAGTATTTTCTTGACTACTCTGTGTTTTCATTACTTCTTTTGTAAATGGAGGTAAATTATTATCTATCTGAGGTTATCGTGATGATTATGAGAATTATTAAATGGAATTTTAAAAAGTACTTAGAGCATAATAAGATTTAATCAGTATTGCCTATTTATTATTATCTCTTTAAGTGGTGCTTAAGTCTTTTTTCTTTTTATTAGATATTCTTTACTGTTCTTTGGTTAAAGGCTGTTTCACGTCACCCATTCTTATGTCAGACTTAATTTCAGTGAGGCTTATTTTTTAAGGATTTTCCTTTTTTCAGCTTTTAAAATAATTGTTCATTTATCTATCCAGTATTCTACCATAAGATAGAATATTGTATCAATGACAATATGTAAAGTAAATCAGTTTATTTTAAAGGTAAGATCCTATTAACACTTAGGGAAGCATTTTAATCCTAGCTGTAAAAAAAAAAAATTATTTAACAACTTCTGTTCAGCTTCTTATCAGCATCATTCTCTCCTCAGCTAATCCTTTCTCCCTGATCATCAATTCTGACTTGGTGAGCTCTGCCCCATAAAATGTGTGCTTTTTGGAACCTACCTTTGGCTTGCTGCTCTCTCTCACTGTCATTCAAGTAACTAACTTATCTGCCATGTGCCTCCATGGACCTGTCTTTCCTTACACTGGGCTGGGCTGAGTTAATGTCCGCATGGCTGTCTCCACTGGAAGGCAGGCTTGTCCGGCAGGGCCTTCCTCATATCAGTCATCGCACCCTAACCCCTACCAGGTCCTGTACACGGAGAGGGACAATAATTTCTGTTGGACTGAACTGGAATGAACTGGTGTAGGGATAAGCCAGAGAGAAAATGTCAACGTTTAAAAACTTTCTATAGGAGAGAAATGAATTATTTTCACACGAAATAGTTAAAAGCTAAAAATATTTTTGGGAGAGAAAAAGAGTACCAGAATGGGAATAATCCAATTTTGTAGATTCACAAGATAGAAACAGACCAAGCTAAATGGGCAGAATTATTTTGATTGAAGACAGTAAAATTTATAAAAATGCTTCTCATCTTGGTTACTTTTTTTCTCTCTCTAAATATGCACTCCTTTCTTTCAGACACTCTCATGAATTAGGAATATTTTTAAAGAGTTGTGTTAAGCTATAATTTTGAGTATATGGAAATTTAATATACAATTGCAGATTTTTCTATGCATTATAGGGTAAATGAAGTACTGGTTTGCAGCTAGGGCATAACAGATCAGGTTGGTAACAGAAAACAATTTAGTGAATTTACACAAGTAAATTTACCCAACTTTGGAGGTTGAAAATATGGGAAAATTGAACCAAATTCTCATTTTATTGTTTGGGATATATAATATTAAGTACACTTCAGATAAAAAAGAATACTAAGCTTACTCCTTTAGGCTAAGCTGGAGTAAATGAATGGGTAAGCAAGTTTCCCCTGTGTTTTAAGTGCCTTTCTAAAATTACAGAATTTGCAGATAGAGATAAATTTAAAAGACAGGGCCTCTAGCCTTCATTATCAAAGAACCTAGTAAATGAACTGGGAACGCAGTAGGGTTTTATTATCAAGGAAAAAACGAGTTCAACGTCTTTTTAAACACAATTTTGGACACTGTGAGTTCACTAAGAGGCAAAGTAAGAAATCTGTTTGTCAAAGAGAAGCCTTCATTAATTCTTGCTGGTTCCCTTCTATGTTCCTTCAGTTCTTTTTCTCTCTCTTCTCTTCAGGACTGACTCCTAGTATTTTCTACTTGATACAAAGGACTAGGAATATAGAGCCTTGAAAAATAATGTAGGAATTGAACTTAACGTTCTTTTATTCAAGGGATAATGAACCAGTGTGTGGACTGGTTAACTTACAGTCCTTCACATTCATTTCCTCTCTAGTCTAAATATCCTAAAAAGGTTTGTGAAATGTTTCCTCTATCAGTGTTGATGCTATAATGGGAGTGTTGTGGGTGGTGGAACAGCACTGGATGTTTGACCTGTGGGGTCAGACCAGACTTGGGTTCAGCGATCTCCATATCTGGGTTCTAGCCAGGAAAGAATTCAGAGCCAAGACCCAAACTACAAGAGAACATTTATTTCGTTAATCACAGAGGTAGAAGAGGTAATTCCTAGAAATGGGCTTAGGAAACAAGTTATAGAGGCAAAGGAAGGGCCCTTGGAGCTTGGGAGTGAGGAAGCCAATGGTAATAGGCCTTGGGGGGATGGGAGGGGAGCGTAGGCGTGCTCCCAGGAGGGAAAGCTCTGAGTCCCCCATCCTAATCATTTTATAGGGTGGAGATTTTAGGGGAGATCCCGGGGAAGACTGTATTGTAATATTCAGCAGCTTTCCAAGTGTGTCCTTTCAGGATTGTGATCTGCACTGACTGACTGATCAGCACCAGGGCAGGGGGTCATTATCCAATGCAGCTGGCTCTGAGGTCAGCTGTGGCTGGTTTGGTTGCTCTTTTGGGCCTGGAGCTGAAATACAACTGAGGCCCAGATGTTATCTTCTAGGGAGGAAAGGTCATGGGGTCCCAACCAGGTGACCAGCAATACGCTAGGGGAGGAAAGGCCACCATGAGGGGGAGGTCCCGCCCTACAACTGTCTGTTGCTAGGCGCCTGGGACTTTCCACCCTGATGACCTTCTGTACCTGGCCCATTGTCCTTGCTCTGCTCAGGTCTGTCTATCTGTCTATGACAGTCAGACTGGGAATTGAAAGTGATGGCATCTGATAATTCTATTAAGTAAACAAATACATAAAAAGTATGTGGAGCTGTTTGAAGAAACAGGAGTCCATAAGAACTGGAAATGGTGGGTCAGCGTGGGGGAAGAAACTCGCCTGGTCCGTTTATCAGCATATCCATGTCCGCTAAATTTGATGCTTTTTATTTTGGTTTTTAAATTAATTCAGATTTAATGAAACACTTTTATAAAAATTATATTATTTTGGTTGCTCACAGGGATTTATTATAGCAATATTATTTAACTATAGGAATAATTTACTTTTTATTGGCTTTCTTAATATACTAATTACCTGATACGTCCCGGCATTGTTCTAATTGCTTCACAGACATTAACTCACTTAATTCTTGTAATGGCCCTGGGAGAGAGAGATTTCATTCTCTGTGTTCACTTAAAACACAGATGTTTTACATCCATCCTAGTGTTTATATTCGTTTCCCATCTCTTTTTCAAGGAAAATGTTATTTTCAAACAACATTTTCCTTTTAAATTTCATATTTATGTTCCAAAGCTTCTGAAGCATTTTCCATCTTAGAATCGCACTTATAGGAAAAATATCCACTTTTAAAGTAAGGAATATAGAACATTTTTATAAAATTCTATCCATTAAATGTTGTTTGGAGGACTTTTTACTCATGGAAAGATAAAGCTTATGTTTGAAAATAGTTTTGACAGAAAAATACGTTCCAACATAATTTTGAAGCATAATAACCTAGCAGTAATAGAACAGCCAGTCCCAGGAGACATGAACTCTGAATGAAAAAAATTATGTGACTGTTTTTATTTATATATACACACTATCCAGTTGACCCAATGAACAAGTATTTTGACTTTTTTTATACTCAAGCAAAATAGAAGTTCACAATACAAAAATTAAAAATTCGTTTCCTCCAGGGTAAATTAATCCTCTAACGCTACATTTCATAAATATTTTCCACTGTAATACTGGCTTCAATTCACATTCCTGTTAAGCATGGGTACATATAAAATAATATTCTAAAAAAGTAAGAAGGATACGTTAGTGTTGGGGGTAGAGGGCCTACTTTTGTGCCAGGAGCAACATGACAATCATATGGCAAAATAAACTGAACCGACAAGAAACTAAAATTATGAATTGAGCAAAAGCAATTTTGGAAGAGATTTTAACATATTTTAGTGAGTTATACATGATTGCAAGTATAGTAAGATTTCTCATGTGTAAAGAATGGTTGTAAAGATTAAATAAACCTCTGCATTCTATGATACATGACATTACAATTGAAAAAAAGGTATTAGAGGTATTTGTCATCATTTCCATCTTTAATGGATAGAGTGGAACTTAGTTTTATCTCAAATAATATATTTATGATTATATATTTTTTTGTCTCAGTAAACACTGACATCTTCGTTCTTAGTAAATGAAAAAACCTACAATTTTAATATTTAAAATTCACACTTAATAAAGTTAAAAGAAACATAAACTCTCAAATAATTTTTTCAATGCATAGCATTTATAATTATTAAAGGTTTAAAATTGTACTAAAATTTATAAATACCCTGTGTTAAAATATGGCCCAAAAAAGAGAATATTTAAGGCTAAGAATCAGAGAGAGGAGCAAAGATCAGGGAAGAAGACTGGTTGCAAAGAGGCCAAACAGAAAGTAATTCAAGAAATAAGTGGTCAATGGTTTCAAGTGCTTTATATCAGCCAAATGAGAATAGGACGGAACAATGCAATGCCTATTTGGTACAAAGAGGAGGCCACAGCTTTATTTAAATGTTGCCAGGAGAAGTCAGATTCCCAAATGTCCAGGGAGTCCTGGGAGAGGGGGAGTGAACACAGACGAGAGGATGGCTGAGGGAAGGCGATCCGGAGTAGCTAGAAAACCTCACGGTCAAGTATATGCTGCTATTGTATTTTAGTCTTAAATCTATTTAGGGCACCCACAGGCCTTTCAGCTGGTAACAAGAGTCCGGGAAAGGCAGGGACCGCGGGCGCAGGAGAAGGGGAGGCAGTGACTGCGAAGTCGGGCAGCCCGCGGGGCGTGAGAGGGTCTGGGAGCACAGGGCACCGCAGCAGGACGCGGGGAAAGAGGCCGCCGCGCACACGCAGTGGGAAACGTTTCCAATATCATCCGCTTAGGGAATTTCCTCTTAAAGTCACATTTTGCATTTTTATTTGCCCATTGGGCATGGCATGGAATTCAGAATTATTCAAGTTCAAATTCTAGCCACTCCTCACTAGCTGAGTGACTGGGAGCAAGTAGCATCGGGGAAAATGTTCTCTCGCTGAAAGACTGAGACAGTAATTTCTATCTTAAATAGTTCCTGTGGTAACGAAATAAGGCAGTGTTGGCAAAAATGTTTAGCAGGGTGCGCAGCCAAATCGCAAGTGATCAGCAGGGGCTCGGTCTCACCCTGGTGGCACCCATATGTGAACAGTGAGGTTTATGTTTCCAGGGAGCTAACCTTAGGTTGCTCCAGGAAACGCTCTCTAGGACCTTCCTTACCATGTGCTCTTTACTCACATAAAATGATTCAAACTGGAAAAATCCTTTCCCCCATTAGCAACTCTTCCAGGTGAAGGTAATGGAACAAGAAGTTACATAACATAATAAACGTGTTTTTAATTACTTATTTATTTTCCTATCCTCTGGGCACATGATGGATGGCGCAACACAAGAATGCGTTCTAAATTATACCTAAATTAATATGAGAAGGCGTTTTGCTGCATTAATCTTTTTCAAAATTGGCTGGTTGCAGGTATCTAGTTCCTTCTTTCCCCTTACGCTTTAGTCTTAGGTAAGCAAGAGTGATTTGAAGGAGAAAAAACACAGCTATGCCTTCCTGGTAGGATTTTCAAATAATGGAACAAGGAATAAAACATTAATACTAAGCTTCTGTGCAGCAAAAGAGACCATCAACAAAATGAAAGGCAATCTACTGAATGGAAGAAAAATAATGGCAAGCGAATTACCGGATAAAGGACTAATTTCATACAACTTAATAGCAACCTGGTTAAAAAATGAGCAAAAGATCTGAATACACATTTTTCCAAAGAAGACATACAGATAGCCAACAGGTACGTGAGATGCTCAGCATCACTAATCAATAGTGAAATGAAAATCAAACCACAGTGACAGACCAGCTCAGCCTGTCAGAACGGCTGTCACCAAGAAGACGGGCGGTGAGGACCTGGGAAAGGGAAACCTAGTGCATCCTCGGTGGGAATGGGAGCTGGCGCAGCCACTGTGGAAAACAGTGTGGAGGTTCCCTAACAAATAAAAAAAATAGATCTACAAAGTGATCCAACAATTTCACTTCTGGGTATTTATCCAAGGAAAATAAAACCACTAATTTGAAAAGATATATGCAACCCCATCATCAGTAAAATCACCTTTCAAAATATCCTCCAATCTCTTATTATTAAATAAAAAACATATTTGCTAGCATTGTATGTTAGCACATTCATGATCCATCTCTCCTAACCATTTTTAGGATCTCAGTTATTGCCATTCCTCATCTACATTCATTATACTTCAGCAATGTGGAGCTATTTGCTGTCCATTCCCAAGACACCAAATTCATTCTTACTTGAAATTTCCTCCACTGTATTACTGTTTGCTCTCTAACTCCCCACAGGAAATTGAAATTTTCTTGAATACAAGACCTTTATTTTATTGATCTTTTTTGTTTTTTCCCTTCTTTATAACCTTTGACACATTGTTATATAAAAATGTGAAATACACCAAATAATTTGGAACTATACTAACATAAAATAATAAAGAATTTTATATTGCAGAAAAATAAGCAAAATTTAAGTATTACTTGACTACTCTATAATTACAAATATCACATTTTATTTATACTATTTTAGTGTTTTATGATGTGTTCTGCATATAATGAAATCTATAGAAAAGGATTCCTTTCAGAGAAACAGAAGCCCAGATGTAACAGGTGAGATCACTCTGCTAAGTATGGCATGGCTTACTAACGTTCCTTAGTTGTTTGGGCCCTTCCAAAAGTCATTAGTATTCATTAATTTGTAACTCTTCAGCATCTCCAAATCATATAATAATGATTCCACAAATATAAACCAAGAAGTTGACTTGTGATTAATTTTGGAAACATAGAATATTCATGAGTTGTTCCATTACTATTCTTCTGTATTTAAAACTCCCTTAATTACTACTTTTGGAGAAATAATTGACTGGGTCCTTCAATCTGAACATGCATTTGATGATTATTAAACTCAGACACATGTCTACAGAATTCAAATATCTAATCCCCATTAAAATTAAAACATGAAATCCACCTCCCATCATAACATAATTGAACTGTGTTTTGACAAGTGTATCATCATAATCTCAGCATTAGATTTGGATGTACAACTGTTTTTTCAATAGCCAGGAACATGTCTGCCCCTCTTCCAGATAATTTGCTTATTACAATTGTCCTATGTGCCTATAATGAAAAATGCTCTGATAAAGTCAAATAAGTTCCAACATAATTTGATGACGTGGATTCAATACTGAATATGCAATGTTTTCAAAATGCTTAGGGTACTCTCCATGGGTGAAACTACTGCTATTTAAGATCAATTAATTGCCTTTTCTTTTATTGTAGTAAATTGAGTTCCTTGCCCAGAGCAGCACTGGTGGACTGCCAGAGCCCTGAGTATGGCATTCACCAAATTTAAGGATGGAAATCTTGCAGGGATATGGAAGGCAATAAAATCCTGAACTACTGTCTACATTGGTGTAAATAAACCTCTGCCCTCTTTATGACTGAAAGGATGGAGAGATTCCTATATAATCATCTTTTGCTAGGTAGAGGATTGGTTCTCTGGCTCATGGTATGGAGAGTGAGCTGTGGCAGTAAGCAGATCAGTCTTAGCAAGGGTGGGGCCATACTGTTGAGATTCTGCATTGGTTCCAGATATTATTATATATCTGGTGTTCTATAAAATAGACAACAATTCAATGAAATAGATATTATAATATACAAGTACATATGTAAAAATTAAACTCCAAAATGACTGAGATATTTGTGCAAGGTCACAAAGCATTTAAGTGGTAGGAATGTGACTTCAACCTGAGTAGTTGGATTCCAGAGTCTGTGCTCTTTTAACGACTCCAATTTGGGAGGTAAGAACGCTTGCAGAAATAGACCAGAGCGCCCAGAAATCAACCCATGCATTTATGGTCAATTAATATTTCACAGAGGCGGCAAGAGCATACAATGGAGTAAAAACAGTCTCTTCAATAAGTGGTGCTGGGAAAATTAGACAGGTACATAAAAAAAAATTAAACTAGACCACCAACTTACACCATGCACAAGAATAAACTCAAAATGGATAAAAAACTTAAATGCAAATCGTGAAACCATAAAAATCCTAGAAGACAACACAGGCAGTAAAATCTCAGACGCCTCACATAGCAGAATTTTCACGGATACATCTCCCAGGTCAGGGGAAACAAAGGAAAAAATAAACAAATGGGATTACATCAAACTAAAAAGCTTCTGCACGGAAAAACAAACAAACAAAAAAAACAATCAACAAAATGAAAAGGGAGCCCACTGTATGGGAGAACATATTTGCCAATGATACATTTGATAAGGGGTTAATTTCCAAAATATAAAAGAACTTAATGCAACACCACGAAGACAAACAATCCAATTAAAAAATGGGCAAAGGACCTGAATAGACACTTCTCCAAAGAGGACACAGAGACGGCCAAGAGACATATGAGAAGATGCTCAATGTCATTAATCATCAGAGAGATGCAAACTAAAACCACAATGAGGTATCACCTCATGCCTGTCCAAATGGCTCCATCAACAAATCAACAAACAACAAGTGCTGGCGAGGGTGTGGAGAAAGGGGAGCCCTAGTGCACTGCTGGTGGGAACACAGGCTGGTGCAGCTACTGTGGAAAACAGTATGGAGGTTCCTCAAAAAAGTTAAAAATGGAGCTTTTACCCAGCAATCACTTCTGGGAATATAGCCTATGGATCCCGAAACACCATTCAGAAAAGATACATGCACCCCTATGTTCATAGCAGCGTTATTTACAATAGGCAAGATCTGGAAACATCCGAAGTGCCCAACAGTAGATGAGTGCATAAAAAAGCTGTAGTACGTTTACACAATATAATGCAATGCGGCTGTAAGAAAATGAAAGAACTCTTACCTTTTGCAACAGCATGGAAGGATCTGGAGATCATTATGCTAAGGGAAAAAAGCCAGTCAGAGAAAGACAAATACCATATGATCTCATTAATATGTGGAATCAAATGAACAAAATAAACTGATGAACAAAACAGAACCAGAGGCATGGACACACGGAGCAGACTGATAGATGTCAGAGGGGAGGAGGTTAGAGGGGGATGGGTGAAAGAAGGTGAAGAAATTAGCCAAAGAACACATGTGCACAGCCCATGGACATGACACGGACATCAGTGTGGTGAGGGTCAGGGAGGGGGGCAGAGGCTGGGTGGAGGTGGGCAAAGGGGGAAAAATCGGGGGACATCTGTAATAATGTCAACAATAAAAATAAACTTAAAAATAACGAATGCTACAGGAGTTTTCATTTGGACTTTCTCATAATAGACCTTACTGCTTTGGTCAAACGACGGTATGAGAATTTTTATAATTATAGACCATATTTACTTATCAACCGGAAATCTAGTCAGTTGTGAAAGAGTCAGAGCAGTCCTACCATGAGGTGAATTCCATTCAGACCTTCATTTATTCTGCAGTGCTTGGCCTCCCCTGTAAGTAAGGGAAGGAGAGCATGTTTTAGTCTCCAGATTAATGCACATTTAGATCCACTGTCGACAAATAATCAAAAGAAGCAAGTGTTTCATTTTCTGATTGTACAGTTGTTCCTTTGCCTTTGGAGAAGGCCGGGCAGAAGATGTGAGACCTGTTATTCTAGGTCTTTCTGTGAACTAAATTACTGAGCAATTACTTCAACAGTCATGACTCTATTATTTCAATCAAGCCTACATTCCCAAAGCCTAATGCATTTTGTTTTTTAATGATTAACAAGTGGAATATTAGCAGCTGTCAATCCCGGGACCTCAGCCGTGACTGAAGACACTCCTACAGGTGGGATGCTTCTGAGGAACACCTGGTCCTGCTGCTGACAGCAACCCCTTTGCGTCAGGTCATTTCGCCCTTCACAGGCTCTCGCCACATCCACTAAGATCAACAAGCATTTTCACCTGAAGTAAATTCCAACCCTCTCATATATAAAGGGACTTACAGTACGTGTGCTCACCACTGGCCGCTACTGAGATTCGGTCCCGGAAATCAACAAGCAAACAACCGATGGTTTATTCTGGTGACTGAGGGGAAACCACCAGGGCAGAAATGCACCCAAGTGCAGACATGGGGAAATGGAGAAGTTAGCGAGGGCTCACACCCTGCAAACACCCACTTGCACCTGTAGCTCCTTCTAGGACCCTTACACCTCTCCTTCACTAAAGCCTTGGAGATTCTTTACTGAGGGACACACTGGAGCAGCTGCGCGAAGCAATCATTGTCTTACGGGTGAAGAAAGCAGTGCAGTGTAGTGATTAAGAGCACAGCTCTGAACCTGAACGGCCTGTTTCATACTCACCGCCCATTAGCTAGACAAACTGTGCAGACACTTTGTGCTGCTTTATCTTCCCCTGTGAAACGAGGATGGCAATAGCACGGACCTCCCAGAGCTGCTGTTAGTGTTACCCGACACGGAGGAGTTCCCCCGTCCTTCGCCACCTGCAGCCCTTACTCGGTTTCTTAAATCCTGGCTGTAAGCGTGTCCATCCCCCAGTTAGCATGCACAGCAGTCCCCCCTTATCTGCTGGAGATATGTTCCGTGACCCCCCAGCAGATGCCTGAAGCCACGGATAACGGTACCAAACCCTATACATACTAAGGTTTAGACGACTGAAGGGTAAGAAAATGATACATATCTGCTTTAAAAATAGCTCACACAACTACCTCTGGAACTAGAGTAACCCTCCAAGTATAATGATCTCCTCTGGCTCATCAGCCTACAAAAAGGGAATTTGTTAGTCAGCTCAAAATGAGTATCTAACACTTATGGCGATTAAAGATGACTGTGAAACTCGCTAATGTGCATCCATTAAAAATAGAAAAATTCTGAAATAATTTAAAAGATATCCTCAATTCCATATTCACTGCAACATTTAACAAAATAGCCAAGATGTGGAAAAAAACCTAAGTTCTTTAATGGATGAATGGAGAAAATATGGTGTACACATACAGTGAAATATTACTCAGCCTTTAAAAAGGAGGGAATTCTGTCCTATGTGAACACATTGATGAACCTGGAGGAAATTGTGCTAAGTGAAATAAGCCAGCCACTGAAGGACAAGTACTGCACAATTCCCCATAACTAAATAGTCAAACTTAGAGACCCAGAGAGTAGAATGGTGGTTTCCAGGGGCTGGGAAGAGAGGAAGTGGAGAGCTGCTGTTCAATGGACAAAGTTTCAGGTACACAAATTCTAGAGATTTGCTATACAACCTTGTGCCTTTAGCTACCAATATTGTATTATACAATTAAAATTCTAAGAAGCTAGATTTCATATTAAGTAAATAATAATATGAATAAGTAATGAGTGAATAAATAATAAATAAATAAATAATAAATGAATTGAATGAATAAGTAAATGTTGGCTCCATTAAAAATGCAAAGGAGATTATTGTGAGCAGCATGTATAAACAACAAAGGCAAGGAAAGGAACATATTTTGGGAACATCAGGTTGTTTGGCAGGGTCCTACTTACATGTGATTGTTTGTGTATAATGGAGTGGACACAAATAAAACTTCCTTTTGTTTATACTTTAAAAATACCTCACTTTAAATTAAACTACTTGCATTATGATCATTACAGTGACTTTAAAAAATTTTCAGTGACTCCCTAATTCTATTAGTTCATATATTAACAACATTAAAAATTAAGTGAGAATGATTACTCCTAGTTAACATATAAGAAAGTTAAAAATAAACAGAAAATTCAGGATAAATATCTGACAGTTTGACAGAGCTCAAATAGCATCCTTTACTCTTCATTCTTTAAAACGTCATTTAAAAACAAAAAAATTTCCCCTTAAAAGCCCAGTAAAATGTTGATCTAAAATAATGTCACTTTTAATAAAGGACAAATGAATAAGCATTCCTATTTGAGTTTGAGCACAAAAACCTGCAAATATGAAGAAACCTAATTTACCTTGACACATCATTATTTGTTAAGATAAATTAATAAACAGCACCTTTGGGTACAACGAATCTATTCAATTGCTGTCAGTGTTGATTAGAATATATTTCTAAACTGTAATAAACTGTGAATGCATTAATGTATGATAGTGTCTTCTGTTTATTTAATGTGAAGCAATTACCACTTATTCATCCCACCAATCACGATTTTCCATGAGTGATTCTGTCCCTTGCTTACAGTGCTCAAATGAACAAAGCTATTAGTCACATTTTATTGTTGCTCAAAGCTATTATTTATCCTGAGTTAGAGATGCTGTGGTGATTTAAATAGGTAACACGCTGCCTCACTAATCAGGTTTGTTCAGGAGATGTACGATTAGTAATTTCAGAAAGAGAAAGATACCACAAATGAGTACAACATAAGTGGAGTCCTGTGTATTCTACTGGCTAATTTCAGTAACATTCAATTCAAATCTTCAATGAATGTTTTTCTACTAAATAGTTAATGTTCCCTATTTATCAATACTTGGTTTCATAAGAACTTCTTTACAAAACACCTATGGTCAAACTAATAGAATGTTACTATATCAATAAGGTTATCATGTTAATTTAAAAAATCCTTTATCTTTATTTTCCAAATAGATTATGACTTTTAGAAGCTCATTTTCTCTCATTTCTCGATTTTATTTCTTAAAGACTAGGTACTTTCATATTTATCAAATAATTATACCTACTATGACTAAATTAACTTTCTCATATCTATTGTTTCAAGGATTGTTTTAAATTTCAAAACTGTCTAAGTCTTTTTCAGTTTGGATTTCATATTGGACTTCCTTCACAAATCCCATGCTCACAGTAATGTATTTCTTTTATTGCATAACTATGAAGGGACTCAAATATTTCCATAGTATATGTGAGACAGTCATTGACACAGGAGAGGCCATGCCACAGAGGAGTTAAGCACCTTGCTTGCTTAGGGTAATAGCCACAGTTTCTGCGGCTGTGTATTCCTCAATGCATTCAGTAAACCTGGCTTGTCATTAAAATCCTTTAAACTTTTGAGCAAAGGGGTCAAGTCAGATAAAGACTTTTTTCGAAACATTGGTGTGTGATATCTGAAATTTTTAGATATGTGACCACTGGTGACATAGTATGGCTTGTATTTCTCTCATTGAAGTTGCATCATCAGGACATACTTTACACAAAATTTAAACTCCAAACCATATATTGATAAGGTGATCCTTCTTAATGTTATACAATCCATTGTACTTGTTGATATTTAAGCTAAAACCACAATTCCTTTTCTTCATGACCATAATGTGCGAGTTGTACATTCCGTAAAATAAATGCAAAGAAGAATTCTTGCAGGGTTTTATTTTTCTATAATTTTGTGATATTATTAGCAAGTTTCTGAATCTGTCACACTATGGGCATCACTAGATGATGGGACTCAAGCTACTTATACTGCCACAGATTTATTAACATTTCCAAGCTAACATCTTTGTTTTCATCTTTCATTAACGCCTCACTAACTGTTCATACGTTTTTAGTAACAGTAAAACCAACCACAGGATATTTACTCAGATTTCCTATTCCGTTTAGTTGACAAAGTGTTCATATGAGTTGCCACAAGTGATTCAAAATCTGAGCTAAACAACACCTTGACCCATCCACGCCCTCTTGTAAAGACAGGTGTTCTGATCCCACACTGAGATGCCAGGACACTGGTAAACAAGCACAAAAGGTGTTCAATTCCTGTTCTCCGCTGCCGTCCTTATCTTGTAACTGCACTGTCAGTCCCGGGCCGCACTGGAAATTTAACACATCTAACTGTGTGCAACTTCTTTTCAGGGAGCCTATTATTCTCTGCCTCATTGAGCTTCACCAACGCTTCAGGTAAGCAATAAATCACACACTGACAGGGTTCCCACCCAGTGGTTCTAGAATAAAACAGAGATCGAGATAAGCAGAAGAAAGGATAGGATTATGTGCATTCAACGGAGAGACAAGTAAAAAAAAAGATTTCTTAAGTAAGGAGGTGCCCTTCACTATTCAGTATACCTGCCATAGTAAAGTCTTTCAGCTAAAACTTGTTTCCCAATGAAATGTAAACAAATGAACTACTAGGCATTTTACTCGCAAATTATACACTGAGCTAGCTCTTGGTTCTGAGTAGTTTTTTGTTATACCCAAGAAATCCTGTCTGCCCAGCATGCACAGGGATTTGTAGGCATTTGATTATTTTATAATCCTTTGATATTTTTTCCTAATTAAGGCTCATATTATCAATTCAATGAGTAAGTAGAAAACACTTTGAAAAATAGCATCATGCCATCTTGATAGCTCCCCTGCTAATATTTTTTCATGCAAAACAATAATCAGGGCAAGTCCCTTTATTTGGGGGCCTATTCTTCTGATACAGTAATTTGTGAAACTTGGCAGAATTAAGTATTTTAAATCCTATCATATCTATTTTCTTCTAATAAAACCAATGCACCGATTGAATTTAAATATAAAAAATTCTATGTTCAGCTCACTCAAAGTTATAGGCTTTGAAATAATATTCAATAACGTCAAGCTTTGGCACTTTATTTAATGATCTAAGTCATTTCCATTCATTAATGAATTTTCCTCTATAGGTAAACTGTGTTCTTTGATAACTGATTGTTTTGTTCAATTAGATATTTATTTTTATTAGTGCTGATCACACTTACAATGTTATCTGTTTCCATCACCTGGTCCTGCTATGATAGTCTGTTGCTATGAAAATAAAACAGATTAATATGTAAGATCAAAGAAAATAGGGACTCAGAAATAAAAAAAAAAATGTTTGGCATATAGTATTACCTAATGAATATTTACTGAATGATTGATTGCTTGAATGAATGGGTTTGAATACTGACTCTCTCACTAACTAGGGACAATCATATCTATCTTCTCAGAATGCTTTAAAATGATCTTGTAAACGTAACTCAATCTTCCATTCTCCCTTATGTCTCCTTTTTAATGACTGTTCCTCTGAGTCGCAGGTGCTGATTCTCTGCTGAGCTGGAAACCATCATTTCTCTCTGTTATAAGCCGTTGTCTATTCTATGAACTGAAGGTCTCTAGACTGATCCTGCAAATCCCTTCCCTGAGGTCTCTTCGGGTTTGGTGTTTAGCTGATTCAAATATATGCGGTCCTGGCTGGTGTGGCTCATCTTTTCCAACTAAAATGGCTCTTTATTAATATTTGCATGATGATAATAAAGACCCATTTTAGATGGAAACGATGTCAATGCAGTGGATACAGTAAACAACTGCAGTGTGATATTACTGAAATAACATTTGATTCTTAGAAATTGTTATTTTAAAATTCTGTTTGAGGATATAATCAATAATTAAAGGCAAAACCAAACAGGCAGAGACTCTGTTCATCTTCCTGTTCTGAATAACACTAAAAATGGGGTAGAAAAGTCTGAAGGAAAACATAGGGCCCTAACACACGTGCACTTTGCTGCAGTTCAGGCTTTACAATGAGCTTGCTCTGCTACTGGAGAGAGGACACAAGGGTTCACATGAAAAATAGTTACCGCAACTATCTCTTTCTAGAAATCTTTTAATTATACCATGTCATAAGATTATTTAATTTCTGCAGTTTGAATTTCTATGTATTCAAAAAAAAAAAAAGAGAATCTTTTAAATGTACCTCGTAATGGAACATTTGAAGAAATACATTCAATACGTGAGGCAAACAGTGAAGATTTATGTTCCCCAGTGGCATTCTACGAGCCACGTTGCCTTTTTGGTCAATTAAAGGTTTCACAACTGTTCAGCTTTCAGTTTTTAACGGACCTTGTATTGGAGATGAGAGTTGGAGCAAGAAAGTGGGGTAAATGGGAGTAAACAAATGAGCAAATCCAAATGGAGTTGATGCTCCTTGAGCTGGGCTGCCATGATCACAACCAACTCTCCGATATCCTCACAAAGAGAGAGAGATTAAATGGATGGTGTGATGTGATGTGATGTGGCCAGTCTAGTGTGCGTTCTTTGTAAAATTCATCTCATGACACTATAAAATGTATGCTGTGTCCCCAAGTTCAAAACTATACCTTAATATTAAGAGGGCAACAGAGAGAGAGAACATCTAGTCACCAGGACAATGAGTCAGTGCAGGACAGCCATTCCTAGACCCTGAAACATCGGACAGCTAGTCTGCCAGCGATTTCAAATGCCCACAATTACTAACTTCCTTGTGCTGACCTGTACTCTTTAGTCTCATATCCCTGCATATGGTATTCTATGAGACATGGGGACAGGCATGCACTGTTTTTTAAAAATTTATCTTTATTGTTGAAAGTGCTACAGATGTTCCCCATTTCCCCCACTGATCCCCTCCATCCTGCACCCAACCTCCACACTGAAAGGGATAAATATTGCACCAAAATTTGAGAGAGAGCTAGTCCTGGAGAGTGGAAGTTAATTCAGGGTTTCTGCTTCACACAGAACTGCCTATTGAATGGTAATAGGTCCATAATTTTAGGAAAACTCCTTCCAAATAGTAAAAATTATAAGTTCTTCCATGAATCAAACCCACTGGGGCTGAACTGCAAGGTCACAGGTGACCCCAACCTGAGATCTCCAGGGAGATGGGGTGCACAGTAATTCACTGTTTCCGCTATTGGAGTGACGGCAGAAATGAAAGCATAGAGCCAGAATACTCCCAAGGCTCATATATTATGCAGGCAGCACAGAACAATGATTATAAATCTCCTTCTAGACAGAGCAAAAACCAACCTTACAAATCTGCCGCTGCTTTAGGGAGCAGAGGGGTTAAGGATATGATAAGAATTCTCCTAAATAAGACTTCCCAATGTCGTGATAAATGAAGTCATCCGTCACCCCTAATGTGGACTCACTGAAGGAATTAATTATTTTGCCATCATGACCTGGTACAGAGATCAAGGTCATGTTATTACATCAGCAGAACATTGACTAGTTGTGAATTATTCTGGATGAGACATCCAATTCTTAAATCTTGAGCTGGGAGTCACTGGTGGCCTATTAGCTATTATAGGTTATAAGGCATTTTACACAATACCATTATTCACAGACCCTACATGCTGCCTCTGTGAATTATCATAATGCACATGGCTTAGAAACTAACTTCTAAAGAATATTAAACATCTGGGTGGCAGATTTTTCAACCTCTGCATGATCATTTAGATATATCGGACTATTTAGCATCTGCAATCTTTATAAAGATGCAGTGTAGTCAGTCTCTACTCACTGCTTTGTTTTCAAGTGAAAGCAACTTCAAACGATACAAATATTAGATAAAATTAAGAGCAAAAAACAATTAGGAAATAGTTTTAAAAGCATATGAAGAATGAATCTAAGTTTTAACTTGTGTATATTCAAACTCGAAAAGGAAAAACATGTCATATGTGATATTTGAAAACAAGTACTGGTTGAAAAGTTTCCGATAAATAATATTACACTGAACCACAAACTCAAGAACTCTATGATACACAAGCAGTGTAAAAGCAAATAGAAACATATAGGTAAATAATAGACAAGCACCTGAAAATTAAAAATAAAACAAAACAAAAATCTTCAAATGAGGCAGAAGAAAAAAAACAACATTATGAGTTTTGCTTACATTGAGTGCAATTTCACTCCTAAATATCTCAACAAAACCCATAAATATATGCACTCTGATGTGTTTAAAAATGGGCATAGAAGATTGTTATCCCCAAATTAGAATTAACCTTCTGTCCTTTGAGAGCTGAGTTGATAAATTACAAAATTATGTTAAACTAGAATACAACACAAGGTAAAAATGCACAAAGTAAAATATATTGTAATAACTATATTGAGTGAAAGGAGCGAAGCCAGATACAGAGAAAAAAGTTACAAACTGTATAATTCTATTTACACAAAATTTCAAAGCAAGTCAAAATCAAACAAAAGGTTTGGAGCCAGCAATGTTGCATCTCTTGGACCACTTTTCTGCATTCCCATCACCCTCTGGCTCTCCTCTGTGCCTCCCTCGTCCAAGTTGAAGTATGCTTGTGATTACATTGCTGTCACATGGCCAATCCAGGTTACTCTCCTTCTCTACTGATTAGCAACCTTAATTCCTCCTTGCCCTAGAACCTAGCATGTTCACAGGGCCTCGGGGTTAGAACATGGACATCTTTGGGGAGCTATTATTCTATCTACAACGACTCTAAACAACTTCCCACAATAATTAAAGAGACAATGTTATCCCTGGTATATAATGATGGTTTCTGGGACCCATGGTCAACAAACAAGACTTGAATTTTTTTCAAGTTTGATGAAATACTTGTTACTAATGAAATGATCTGTTTCAGCAGAATGAGGTTAATTTTCCTCTTGACTCTGTGAAAACTTACAAAAATTTTTACCAATTTTAATTAAAAAAATAAATTTTAAAACAGAGTGCTTGACCTACATATGGCTACAACTCTTTCCAAGATATATCTTCTTTTTTTGCTATATTAAATTAAAAGGTTTCATACATTATATTTTTGTAAATATATACTTTCACAACACATGTCTAAAAAATTGAAATGTTCAGTAAATTAATCCTAACTTGAGGTTTGTAGAGGATATTTTTATATACTTGGACAAACAATATTTTTAAAAGAGTTTAGTGTACTAATTGTTTATATTCCTATAATCTTTCCAAATACAATACCCAAAAATTGTTAAAGTGGTTTTCTTGGGTCCTACCTGGAAAACCACACTGCCCTTTAGCTATTTTACATATTTAAAATTTATGAAATATTTACAAATTATTTTATAATTCATAATTGTTACTTATACACAATCACTCCCAAGATAATCTAAATTTGATACATTGCATTTTATTTTCTGTTTTCAGACATACTATTTCTCAGAATACAGTGCTCTGCAACCATTCCCTTTTTTCTCAAGTCTTGATTTTTGTCTACCTCCAATCCTCTGTCTTATACCCCTCTACTTTTTAAAAGTTACTTTATGTATATTGAGTCTTCTACTTTTGGTCAACTCTTCCTTGATCTTTTGTTATAATCAATAAAATACTGCAGAGCCCGCTGGCCAGAGCCTTTGATGCTCATCACAGCGAAGTTGTGCAAATGACCTCCAGTAGCTCATCTCCGACGAGCATTCCACATTTCTGATGTTCATGCAAATTTTAGTCTAATTATCCAAAAGTTTTTAGAACAGTGACCCCAGGAGTCTGACCCTTGTCCGTGAACATCTTCTTGCACGAACAGGCTCCGGAAGCCCCTTCTCCTTCCCTCCCATGGAAATGGAAATTGCTGAACTCAGGTGCACTTGACCGTCATTAAAAACCAGAGCCAGTGGGGAGTCTGAGCAGCGGCTGGTGAAACATTTCCAAACTGGAGAGTACGGGAGACTGTCCAGGCCACCATCACCTCCATGCTGCGCTTCATAGGGAATTTGCCAAAAGAGGAGAAATTACCTATTTGTTTTAAGACGTAGTGTGTGTCCTTTTTCTGACCCTTAAGACATTCACAGAATAAGGGTGTTTTTAGCATCATTTCAGAGAAGTTGGTTATTTAGAATTTGCCTTTGTATTTCAAGAAAATAGTGTTACTAGAATATTTTAGAAACAAATATGAACTTAATTAGAATATAGGTGCCTAGAGGTTAAAATTTTCATTTGAGGGGGCTTGTGCCTCTTAATTTCCCCCAAAAAACATAAACATATTTTACTAGGTTTGAATATTCCACGATTATTTATGTAAAAGTGTACTTGTGATATGTATACTTTTGAGAAGTCGAATATTTGAAAGAGAAACACCACCAAAAGCTCAGAAGTGAAGAAGAATGCATTTTCCCTAGAGAATTCTAAATTTCAATAATAATGTAGCGCCGGGTATATTTTATCATTGTAAATCAGATTTTATATACTTATTATTTTTTATCTCAGCATTAGACAAACTCAGTTAGAAATATGGATGTAAGTTTTAAAATTTACTTAGGATTTTATTACAGAAAAACCAAATGCTGAAATTGTAGGCTATGGTGGGTGGATATGCTTAACTGGTGTACTGCTGAATGGCACAAAAATTAGAAGACCAACAAATGAAATTTGACTTTAAATATCAATTATTAAAATTAGTCAAGTTTTTCAAGTTTTTAGTTGAATGACACCCCAGCAACATACAGTGAATGGATTACTACAAAACCAGTTCTCCCAGCACTAACTTTCAGAGGCACATATCTCAAAATAAGTGTGAAAAAAGGGTGAAATTATTCTTTGCAACGTCAAAATATAATGAACAATCATTTGATTCCATCTTCATCGAATTCAAGCTTTATGAGTTAGCATAAAACTTTGCAGTTTTCATAAAGTTGTTTCTCTAACAGCAGATTCAGAAACCCTCTGTGGAAGTCTACATTGGAAATTGCCTGTTCAAAGAAATTTACGATTTTATTACGGCGGCATATTGACTATTCCGCTAGCCACCCCAAGGCAGGAAGTAACAGTTTATTTATTCAAACTGCAAATGAAATTGGGCAAGAAAAGTAATTAGCAAGCAACAAAAAAAATAATGGGAAAGCACCATAAAAACAGTTTGGAATTTATGTGGGCTGTCAGATTGTTAGGGAAAAAACACTTTAATTTAAAACAGGTAGAAAACTACATATAGTTTTCTCAACCAACTGCCTAAACATAAGTATAGATTTTTCAAACAAAGGCAATCTAAAAATCACCAAAATTGTTTCCTAACATTTAAAATAATTTTGAATACTTCCTAATGTAATCTTAAGTATTCTGTCCAAAACAGAAACTTGATAGTGCGTGATGTATTTATTTTTAAACCAGAGAGAAAAGGCATGCTTGACTATCTGGCCTCAGTGTCCAAGAATCTACTGACAGTGTTAAATGAGGGCTTACTGTACTTCAGGGTCACTTAAGAGAGATTGTCTAATCGCATATGGCAAATACAGGACCTTAGGAATGCCCAGCACTAACTCAGTTACCAGAGGCCCTTTAAGCGGCCTCCTCCGCAGGCTCTCGGGGCTGAAGCCCCGTCTTGCTCTGTGCACGCCGCGCTCAACGCGCTCGCTGATGAACGAGGGCACAGCTCTCCTACCGACTCACCAGCAGCGCAAACGGTCCACACTCTCCCCACTGTAACGTCCTCTGCTCCCTCTGCTTTTTGTCCCATGCTCTTTAGAAATCAGGACAAGTTTTAAAGGAAAAAAGCAGAATGTGGTACTCAGTTCACCGTAATTCCAGTTTAACTGTCCCCATGGTGCTCAGTGTCCTGCCGCGGGCAAGGGGTCTGAAAATGGGAAGAGCGAGCTCTGCTTCGCTTCTTGGAGGGTCTCCTCTGCCGTCTCCACGATTTCGTCCCCTCGAGTCCTTTCTTTCGTGTCTGTTCTCCAGCCCCATTTGATCATTTCTTCTTTCCTTCCTCTGTTCATTTCTTTGTTTTCTTATTTTAAAATTTCATTGTTTTTAGTTCTTAGTAGGAGTCCATGGGTCTGATGTTAACTACTCCATCCGAAATAGAACATTCAGCTTGAGAGCTCTGTGATTCATTTTTGTCAGCTCTACGTACAGTTGAAATATGTCAACATTTTTGAACCAGTCTTCTTTCCATTTGGGGGTGGCTCCTGGGGAGATGTGAAGCCTATTGCTGACCATTTAACAGAATATGCAGAGCCTGTTCTGTTTGTGATTATTTGAGCAAAGCTTTGTAAGTCATGAGCAGATACTACAAACGGTCTGGTTTCTCTCCAGTGTGAAATGTATCTAAGCAAAGTACAAAGAGTGGGAAAATTCAGTATTGAGGGGGGAAATCAAGCCCACAGGCAGGACGGTGTGTAAACACTATGAAAGTCTCCAGGACCTCTGCATCTAATTAAATTTGAAAGTCTCACTTTGATCTGAAGTGCCCAATATAGCTGGAGCTGGCTGACTGGATCAATCATGGCTTTTACTTTTGATTACATTTAACTTCTCCACATAGATGCCATGGAAAACAATCAATGGGCAAAGCAGGAACAGTTAGCACATAGGTGAGCGAAGTCTCACAGGTCTACATACAGATACTATATACAATACTCCCCATTTGGATAATAAATTTAGGCCTACAGCTTGAAGTTATAGCTTGCATATTTCACATAGCAATAAAAGGCACATTTGCAGGGGACATAAATTTTAGTAGCAGAAAATCATCTTAGAAACAAACTTGAATTCCCAAACTGCACTATAATGGACACAAATAGCATTAGCTGCTCAGCACCCATTTTTTTAGGGTCTTCTTTTCCTGGGATCTATGCATTTCTGAGTCCTCTGTGTTAGTCCAAATTGATCTAACACTCTTTCAGGGCATGAGCATGTTTGGAGGCCTCATTTTGACATTTAAAACTTTTTAAACATATATTTTTTATCAGAAAATGTTAGCGTACTTATATTAACCATTCGTGGGATCGAAATGGAAGGAAACAATTGCCTGTCACAATTATTTAGAATATATTAATGCAAATTAGTTTTACTTTGCACGCCTATTTTTCAAGGGCTCATATATTGAATAGAATCTTTATACAGCAACTTTGTAACCATGCTAACAAATAGCTTCTGACCTCCCCTCTCCAGGGTGGACGGGGGTAGGCCCATTGCCCAGCAAAGATCACAGTGTGAGTCCTGGTCTAGCTAATCAGGATGAAAACCTAACTTCAGGGAGCACTGATCCCCTAGGGATTCGAGGCCTGATCTCAAGAAAACACTGACTCCAGGGAAATATGGAGAAACACAGAGGGCTGAGAGAAACAGATGAGGAAGTGAAAACTACAAACAAAGTGCTAGAAAGAAGAGTTTGCTTCAAAATACTGTGGAGAAACTGCGGTTAGGCCCAGTGAGGCCATTTTGAATGTAGAATTAACAAGGAGTAATTTAAAAAAAAAAAAAAATTCAAAATACAGTATTGAATAGTAGAGAAAAGAAAGTTTGATGAATATGTGTGTATCTTTTCAGTCTATGACTAAAAATAGAGGTGATGATTGTGACTTTATTCAATATTACTATTACTTCCCTTACCTTAGAATATTTACAAGAAAAGCTCCTTTTCTAGCTGTGCGAGGACGTGAAATGACAAAAAGGGAACCTGAAGGCCCACCTCTGGTATCCAGCAGAGCTGCTGGTGAAACTGGGTCAATCACCTTTAGAGCCAGAGAGTGACTGTCAGCAGGCGCATCCGCTGCGCTTACACAGGAGGGAAGAGCAGGCGGGGTGCCCCCCAGGAGGAGGAAGGAAGTCACAGCAAAGCTTGCCTCTTACGGACGCTATTTTCAGAAATCAGAGTCTCTCAATCATAACACTGGTCCGATCTGTCAAAGGCAATTTGCCCCTGACAAGGTGAGCAGGGAGGGGAGGCCTTATTCGAGAATGTGGCAATGGAGACTATGGTGATCGCGATTGCGGGAGGGGCTGAGCGGTTTCAGGCACTGGGAAGGGCGCGGGAAGATCCTGGGCGACACTGGGGAGAGGCTGGTCACTGTGTGAGGGCATTTCTGTTTGCTAACTAGCACAGACAGGAATTCAGTTTCTACCCTCCCACAGAGGCCAGGGCATAGAGGTACTATTTTTTTTTTTTTTTTACTTTATAGTGATTTTTAGAGGGGGGGGGGGAGAGAGAGATCAATTTGCTGTTCCACTTATTCATGCATCACTGATTGATGTTTGTGTGTGCTCTGACCTGGCACTGATACCGGAACCTTGGTATATCCGGATGATGCTATAACCAACTGAGCTATCCAGCCAGGGTACATCTTTCTTAATGATTGAATTTCAAATGCATAGCTCCCAGACCCTCTAGGAGGAAACTGTTGGCTTGTAAAACAGGCAAGAGGCCGGGAGATTTACAACTCAAGGAGCAGAGGAAGAATTTATAATTGAAAGTTTAAAATGCTCTAAGAAGAGGGAGGTCAGGGTCCTGCAGTCAGGAAGAAACCCATGTAAAGCTCAGCCAAGCTGCAGGGAACGTCAAGGCTGCGTCTCAGCCAGATTTACAGGGTCTTGTCTCTGTCAATGTATCTCATTAAACGGTTCCACTCACTTGGTGCTACTTTTTCCACTGTGTCTTTGGTTTTTTACTGTTGCCCTCAAGATATTCGTGTCTGCATTTATTTTTATTTTACTGTTCTTTGTTTCCTCTTGGCTCTTCCTCTTCTATCTCAGCTCAGTGACTCCCCAATGCCAACCTCCATTAATCAAGGAGCTGGTGGCTGCTCCTTGATGTGAAATGTATGAATTGCTTCACTAAGAAAGTCTTATTCAAGCTTTTATACAGAGAAACATAAGACAATCAAAGGCACTGAGACAACTTTAAAAAAAAATCAAAGACATGAAAACAACACTAAAAACAACAGCTAACTGTTACCCAAGATCTTTAATGAATATTATCTTGTCTTTGAGAGAGATCGGATATTTTATACTCTGGGATGTAGTTTTAACTAAGCAGTTTCACTACTAAAACTTTTCATAAGGATCCCACATAAAAATATCGCAAACATGAGAGTACTTTTAAAATGCATTGCCTTTTAACATTTTTTACTTTCAATTACAGTTGACACAGGTTATTATATTAGTTTCAGGTGTACACTCCAGTGATTAGACATTGCATAACTTACTAAGTGATCACCCCGACAAATCTCACACCATCTGACACCACGCCTAGTTATTAGAAAAGTACTGACTATACTCGATGGGCTGCACTTTATGTCCGGTGACTATTCTGGTTGGAGGAGGAGGGGGAAGGGAAGAGGGAGGAGGAGAGGAAACCTTGGCTGGCCTTTTATATAAGCGGGTTGCCCAGGCCTCTCTCGCCTGCCATCTCCTCTGCAGTGAGCAGCCTCCCGTGACAGTGTTCCCAAACAGAGGCACCCTTCCTGGAGGAACAAGAGGACGCAGGTACCAGAATGTCCCCAGGGCCCCGGGTGGGCTCTAGACCTCCCCCCCACCGTCTTTTCCCCTGGAGCTGGGCGCTGTTCACCGTAACACCTGGAAGGGGCTGAGAGAGGACCAACACCTGTGGCCGATGCAGGCCCTCTGGGCAGACCATGGAAAACTGGGCAGACCGTGCCCCGATGAAAACACTGCCCCTCTACGCAGGCGCTCAGGAAAGGGTACCTGCCAGCTCCTGGGCACCACAGCCACCCACCCCCGTCCTCAGAGACCAAGGCGCCTTTGAAATGCCTTCTCTTCACTCGCTCCCGCCTTGCACCCCAGTCACCTGCTCACTTGATGGAGAAGCTCCGAGCTGGAAGCAGAGTGGCTCAGTGGCTGCAGCCGGGCCTGCCCCGTCTCAGGACCTGGGCCTCTCCCACAATGCACCTCCCAGCAGAGGTTCCCGGATATATGCCGGGGTCTGGCTCCCAGCCCTGCCCTCCCGACTCCAGGTGCAGAGCAGGAAATGGAAATTACACCAGACATTGGCCATTGGCAATGACAAAATCTCCATGCCCCGGCCCTCCCTAGAGGTCCAGGTTGGCCCTTTAATTACATGGTTGATTCTCCTGGCAGCCAGCCCCCTTCCTTAGCTCAGGTGCACAAGTCACCTTATTAACATAACAAAATGTACTAAGGACCTACTAATGACCTGCTCCTAGCCTTTAGGAAATATGACACAGAAACAAGAAAAGCTAATGTCCACACTGAAAGGGAGTCTGATCTCTGAGCACAGGGTCCTTCCACACCAGATGTAGGGTTGGATCCCTCATCGATTACCGCGTCCATTCAGTAGGCAATTGTTGCAGGACCGACACTGTGCTTGGAAGTGGAAAAGATACAGGTGAACAGAACTAAAGTCAGTCCCTGTTCCTCACGGTGTCTTCCGTGTAGTGAACTCGAACACCAACCGATAGTCACAAAAATGAACAGGGATACGGAACCTGACAAGCGACGGAATCTGACAAGTGTCATGAGGAAATGTGCTGTTCTAAGGCCCCGGAACAAGGTAATAGCACAGGGGAGATTTCCTGGACACTGGTTTGAGATCTTTAAAAACAGCCTAACAATCGTTCTAAGAAAAACAAGAGACAGGACTATAGTGAATGATGTCAGAAAGGAGAGCTTACCCTGTTTACATATTTCCAAATGAGACCTTGGCAGCTTGTTATGGGATAACAGAATCAAGTTAAATTGAATTTATGTTCCTTTGATTTTTTTCTGTATTTTTTAGTTGTTTAAAAAATAATTTATAGTATCTTTTATCAAAAGGTCATACCTCTAATTAGCTCCAAAGCCAATTGTCAGAGAATTATTCAAAATTTAAATAATAAGGTTGGCTCAAATCACCACGTGAGATCCCTTCTGCGTAACTTCGTACAATGCTGCCTCTTATAGGATATTACAGATTTACTTCCTGTGTCATGTTCCATTAAACTATGCTTCATAATAAAGGTAAAAAAATTATCCTGAGCTCCTCATAACACATCAAATTATGGAATTTTTGCATGAAGGGGTTCTAAATACAAATTCAATACCTTGCTCTGTGGCATTTATAGGCCTCGAAAAGAACACCAAGTGCTGGGTTTGACATTTTACAAGCAACCACCAAACTAGGAAAAAAAAAATGTAGGTAAGAGAAAAGGGGAGAACACAAAAAATACTCCTCTTTTGGTTTATTGTCAAAAAGCAATTTTCAACTTTTATTTATAAAATATCACAGTAGCCCAATGATGTACTTTCCCACATGATGTATACTGGATTACACAGCATCGTGCTTCTGAAAAGATGCAGAAGGGCAACTCTGGCAGCTGAGGGTGACCTTTATTACACCCTTTTCTCAGTGGCTTCTCCCAGATTGCCAGGGCCAGAAAGAAAAGAAATGAGGAAGGCCTGGTTGGCAGAGTTGCGTCCCTTTTATTTGTTTTCCTCACCAGATAACGTTGATCTCTATGCATTCATCTAATTGATTTTTTAATGATATGCAAAGACAAGTAAATCTCAAGTGTTCATTCTGTCACGGACAGTCATCGGTTCTTCTGGGTCCTATATTTTACTGCTTGGGGAAGATGCTGCATCAGTGATCATTTTAACACATTCAGCACCTGTCTCATGACCCCCATTGATGGGCAGAGAACCCTTCCAAATGGCAAGAGCTCCGTTGAGTTAATTAGAAACAGGAATCAATGAGAAAAACAGTACATAAGAATACGTTTACTACTGTAAAATGAGTTTCTCCTGAAAAGGAAATGAGAGTATGTATAAACTTTTTGATTCCAAACAGATGAACTGACCCAGTAAACGATTACTTAGGATCCTTTAAGTTCATTACTATCATACACTTGAATGTGTTAAAAACCTGTCTGTAAAATCCCAGCCTATGAGTAGCAGCAGTGCTCTTACTGGGCAAGGGGGATAGAGGTTTTTGTATAATGCAAAGTAACAGTCAGCAAGGAGGTACTGGAGTCAGTAGGGACCGAGTTTCACATGTGTGATGAACCTTTACATGGACCATTACCTATTTTCAGAGAACAGGGAGGACAGGCGTGGCGCTGGGAATTAAGTGCACTGTTCCAAGTGTGAAGAATCGTTCTGGGGAACATTTCTTAGGCTTCTGTGAAATGCAATTTGGCTGCGTTACGTTCCAGTCTGCAGAACTGAACTGGAAGTAGAGGAAGGGCGAAAATGGAAAGTGACGGACGGAAGGACCACACGTGGTGAATGATACGCATGCAGTGGCGTCCAGGACCCTCGCCACACTCGTTCTAACTATAAAGACCTGCTGACTGCTCTGCAGACTAGACCCACATCCACACACCCGTCTGTGCCCTTCACCAATGAAATGCACGATGAACTGGGAGCCTCCGTCAGGAGAGTTGCGTCAGTCACTTGGTGCTACACCCTCTTCTCCAAACACAGACCGATAATTAATCAAATGTGCAAAAAGGCAGCCTGACTCAGACAAAAACCCAAACACGATTCATGTGGACTAGGAATATAAAACAAACCGAACCAGCATCACCCTTTATGGGTCAGCCTTGAGTGAGGCCAGAGCAGCCAAGAGATTCGTGCTTCGGACACAGGGAATGAAAATTCCCCCACCTCAGACGGGAGAGGCAATGGATTTTCTTCATAACCCAGTGATGAAAGGAAACTGGAAAGAAACAAACCTCGCTGCTGAATTCTAGCGAGGTTCATTCTTTCAGGAAACTGGGAGATTATGCAGATACAATCAGAGGAAAGACGATCTGACATTAAAGCTTTCCTCACATTTGGCGATGGGATGCCCAACGGCGTCATATCACAGTAGTTCCAACCCACATTTCTACACCCAGTTTCGTGTTGGGGGTCTAGAGGGTTAGTGGAAGCAACTGTGTAAGTTTTAAAGTAATTTTTCAGAAGAGTAAGAAGGAACAGGGACAGGGAAAGAAATTGAAAACTTCAATTAAAATAAAAAACACAATGGAGAAAACCTGTAGCAAGAAGTAATATAGTAATGAAAATATAAATTAAAATTCAAAAGGCAACATGATAGTATTTGCGGATTTATAAGGCTTGTGCCCATTTCAAAGCCAACCTCGAGTGACGGTCTAAACTGGGAGTGATTATTTCATATAAGGATTAATTCTGACTCCATAAACACACTATCAGACGTACTGTTAGAAAGAATGAATGCTCACCAAGTCCAGTGCCTAACATCAATTTTCTCCCTCTCTCTGCCTCTCTTGCACCCTTCCACATGAACCATGTAGTAAACTGTAGATTTCATCCTTGACAGAGCTGGAAAATCAAGTGGTGTGATGCCGAGCAGTGCCCATTTAACAAATATGGATTGTTTTTTTTCTAGTCTGCTTCCCCAGAAACTGCAGTGTCCGTAACTCCTCAATGCTCCATTAATTCCAGAAGAGCATAGAAACTCATGTTTGGCCAGAATATTTAAAATCTAGCTCTTGACTACATAACCAAGAAACAATATATCCCACACATAGTCCTGCTGATAGTCTTTTGAATGTTCAATGTTGTGTATTCTTAGTCTTCTCCTAATTGATCTTAACTTTTTTAATTTTGCAAAATGCTTTCTTTAGGTCTATTAATATTCATGATCAGACTTAACACAGATGAACTACCCCATTAAACTTGAATTGAGTGCTTAGTTACGTGTGCTTAGAGCGGTGTTACTGTCTCTGTTTATGCCGACTCCGCGTCGTTCTAGCGAGTGCCTGCTCTGCGGCGTCCACAGTGTGGAGGCAGCTGGGCGGGGGGTCCTCTCGGGGAGACAGACAGGCGATGACTGAAAATGCTAACAAGAGGAGATCGGCGCTGGCTGGGTGGAAGCATTCGCTCATGAGGAAGCTTCTGGTGGACTGAGTTGCAAAGCTACCAAATCTTCCCAGTTATCTATCAGGACCTACATTTCCCGATGCAAAACAAGACGCTATTATCACCTGTTCCCTTGAACCGCCTTTTCTTTCCCAGTTGACAGGCATTCAGAGGGGTGTGGCCAAATCCACGTCATTCCCTTGCTTAAAACCATTTGCCAGCTTCTAGCACATCCAGGATCCCCACTGTCTGCACCTACTCCTACCCTCTTCAAAGTGCACACTCCGTTAATTTTGAATCTACCATTTACATTTCCTTTCAGGTATCCTGCTCTATTGCATTCGAGGTGTCCCAAGTGACATTCTCTCCGTTTCACCCCGTATTTTATCTGGCTAACTCTCTCATTCTTGTTTTAAAGGTAATTTATTATTTATTACAGAACCTCAGGAACTTGTAGATTGGTAACAAAACACATTTATATCACCAGAGTCCAAGAATGCTGCTATCCTCACAGTACAAATTTAGTCCATGTCCATACCCCCCAGAAGATACATGGTGCCCAATGGCTGTTACTCCCTATTCCCAACTCAGCCGCAGCTACCACCAGCCCACACTCTGTTCCACAGATTTTTCTGGATATTTACAGAGAGCATCATACAATATATGACCTTTTGCAGCCAGCTTCTTTCACTTAATATAATGTTAAGGTTCATCCATTTTGACACGGAGAAGTAATTTCACCAATTTTATTGTCAAATATAAGCCCACTGTATGAATAGGTCCTGTGGTATGTACCCATTTACTAGCTGCTGGGTCTCTGAACAGTTTATACTTTTTGTCTGTTATGAATAGCTCTTCTATGAACATTCATGCATCAGTCTTAGTGGACATATATTTTTATTTCTGTTGGATAGATACTAGGGATGGAAACACGAAGGTCTTATGGCAACACTTTATTAACATATGAAACAAACACCCAAGTGTTTTACAAAGTGACTGCACCATTTTATACCCCCCACCAACAATGTATGAGCGTTCCCATTTCTTCTCTTTGTTGCCAACACTTACTGTTGTCTTTTTTTATTAGAGCCATTCTAGTGGATACAAAGTGACCCTGGTTATGTAGCTGATGGAGTCAAGAACCACTGAACTATGTAATCTCAAACCATGTTGTCACCACTAGTTCTATCGAATAACTTGCAACTGCCTTTTAAGATGCAAATTATAGAAAACCAACTTTTTTCCAAGTTTACAGCTTCTCCTCTTAATGAATGTACCTACTGAGGCCGATTTTCAGAGATAAATGTCAGACAGTGTGCTTTGCTTGCAATCCTTGGACTGTTTGGTAACCACAACTCAGGCCACTAATCTCTGTTATGCTGCTATAAAAACACACAGGGGGCACGCTGATCAGGTGACAGGACATTAGAGCCAGAAGGATGGCACCCGAGGGGGCCTGGGCTGTTTGTAAGGAAATACTCGTTTCTAGGGGAGGATTTTAAACAGCTGGGGTTGAGCCTCTGCTGTTTTCCCAAACCCAAGCCCAAAGCTGTGTACATCGAAACCTTAACCTTTTAAAGTCTTCCAGCCGCTATATAAAAGTTGGTTTACTAGAGGAATTGGGCAGTTCCCACACCTGTTAACTGCTGGCAAAGGCCCTTTTCCATAGATTATATATGCACCCTATATATTAAGGTGCTTATTAGTGCCACTGAAGCACTTTACAGGTAGTGGGTGGGCAAATCTGAGTCACTTAACCTTTTCTTTCTCTTTGGATCCTTGTACCTGTGTGACTACTGTATGTATCCAACGAGAGATGGAAGCTAGTTTGTTGACATAATGAGGCCATTCTGACATTACCCAGGCTCTCTTACTATCTTCTTAACAGGATCAAAGGAGTCTGAGTGCTCTCTCAATTCTCTGACCTTCTGGAACTCTAAGAGCCTCCGTAGAGAGCTGCAGAGTAACGTTTTATTGTAACTCTTGTCCGTCCACTGGTCGGGTGCCTACTATGTGCCAGACACTGTGCTAGATATTGGGACAAAAGCACTGTCTTCACATCTCTTACGCTGCACTGCTGCTTTTGTGAGGCTGTTTCTGGACTTTGCACAACTAGATCTGCAACATCTTAAAATCATATACCATGTTCCATTCACATTTTTTTCTCCAGCCTTCAGCACTAAAATCTACCACACTCTAGGCTCTCATTTAATGTTGAGAAATCAATATTCTAGGACTGGGAATAGGGCCAGAGTCAAAGGAAATAAGCAGTTGTTTAATCTAACCTTTCTTGATTTTCCTTCTTTTTATCTTTCCCCTCTGGAGCTACATTTTCGAAGGCGGAGATCTGGAGAAGTGCTAGGAACTAGACAGTTATTTACTTCACTGATGAATTTGTAGAGAAGACATGGCAAAGTCTTCTCTAAACATTTTTTCTAGATTTTCCTATGCCAAAGAAAAAAAAAAGCAAGTGCGAACATTCAGTAATTATAAACATTATCCTTGAACTTTTTTCTTTCTGAAACGATACTGTCAAATTAATATGATTAGCCCTAGTTCACAGGAGAAGAGATTGTTATTAAACTCACCAAAATGCTAACTGACAGAGCCAGGATGCGAGTCTGGTTCCAATGTTTATGCTTTTCCAGTATAAACTCTCAAAGCACTATTTTAACCAAAGAGTTGGGTATATTTTATGGCAACCATGTTACGAGCCAAATTCAGCCAATTGTCAAAATTTACTCCCTTAAGTCTTGTGTAGCTTTAGCCTCCCCTACCGTACATTCTTATATTCTGATTATTTTGACTTGGAAAAGTATAGGATACTTGACTATTGTAATAATTTTTAAATAAATTATTAACCTGAGATAATAACATATTAACATCCCACTCCCTTGAGTTTAGGCTTTTATTTATATGCTTTAAAATATATGCATAAAATAAAATACATGCAAAAGACAAAAAGATATGAAGGTCAAATCTATGCCCTATACAGTCTAGTCTCCTTTGATTCCTCAGATCTGCTGAGTTTGAACATTCAGACCTGTGCAATCAGGTTTAGACTTCAGCAGAAAATATGCTCATAAGTTTCTTCGGAGAGGACACGTTGCTCTGAAAAATTGGCACCATCCTAATTGCATTGCATGTCCTGGCAAGAGAGTCTAGTTTCAATGGGGAACTTTGGCCTTATTTACCAGAATTTCTTAAACTAAATCAAGAAGCAGAATTGGCGATTAGATTCCTGGAGCTGTTCGCTTCTCTAACAATGACAGTGTATAAACCAGAGGTCACATACAGCAAACAGATGAAGCAGGTGCGAGACAGGCGCCGAGCTGGAAGACAGCCAACTGATCAGCCCACTGCCGTTTTAGCGTCTAACCAGAAACATTCTGCTGACATTTAGTCTTTCTCCCCCAGGTTCACTCCTGCCCACTGGGTACAGTTCAGTGACCGTAACGGCCGCAACTATTCCGGTTGCAGGTAGCTGACTGGCATCATAATCGGTGCTGTGCCCAGGGGTTTCCTCTGCTCGCCCAAGACGTGACAGAACCTGGCAGCCTCAACCGCTTCTCGGGCTGCTTATACCATGGACCGATCTAGAGATGTAGGCCCCTGCTTTCTTCACACGGGAACTTGTCTTAGCGAATAACTGAGCTAATTATCAGGGGAATTAAATGGAATCAATAGCAGCTTACCTTGAATTGATGATCAAAACTGAGGCATTTATAAATTTAAATCCATGGAAAAGCCATGGCTTATAAAGTAAGGAGAGGCGTGGAAGGGGCAAGAAGGGATTAAGCAAAACAAACAAACACCTCGTAGACACAGACATCAGCATGGTGATTGCAGAGGGCAAGGGGGTAGGGAGGGGGACGGGGGATACATGGTGATGGAAGGAGACGTGACCTGGGTGGTGAACACACAGTACAATATACAGGTGATGGGTTACAGAACTGTACACCTGAAACCTACATAATTTTATTAACCAATGTCACCTCAATAAGCTAAAAAAAGGCATAAACTAGCTTGGCTATGATCACTTATATCTCTGAATTAGACATAGTTAAGAATTTAGGCTTCCAGGCCCAGCTGTGAGGCTCAGCTGGGCATCGCCCACGCACTAGGAGGCTGCTGCTTTGAACCCAGTCAGGACTCATGCCCGGGCTGCTGGCTTGACCCCCAGTAGGGGGTGTGCAGGAGACAGCTGATCAATGACTCTCACAGCAATGTTTCTCTCTCTTTCTCTCCCTCCCTCTCTCTCTCAAATCAATAAAAAACATATTTCAAAATATTTTTAAAAAACAGAAAAAATAAACTGTGCTTGGCTCAGAGAAGACATTCAATAAATATTTTTTATAAAGAAATACCTGATTTCAGATCACATAAAACTCCACCTCATTGTCATGTTTAACCCTCCCTCTCCATTAATATCCATATGTGCATGTTCACAGTTTTATTGATTCAAACTGTTAAATAAATAAATGTAAGTATATTTTTTAAATTAAAAATCCCCAGTTCTTAAGAATAAAATAGCTATTGAGTACTTTTATTTTAAGAAAATTCAACTACACTTGCCAGTGTTGTATTTTCAAATTAGTGGTTTAACTACCAATGGCAATTTGTTGAATTATAATGTTTTCTTTTGTACAAGTTTTTTCTTTGTTGAGATGAATGGTTGAACATACATGTATCTCAATTTAGGCCTCTTAGCTTTGGCCACTGTCATCCATCAAGGGCCTTGCACAGTTCCTGGAATGTTTCTTTCCTTGCCTCAGTAGGTATTTAAATTTCCCATTAGAAATCACTGGAGTAAAAAGCTTGCAAGTATCTTAGCAATTTCAGGAGGTTACATGAATAACAAATGAATGTTTTAAAATGTAGAAGAGTTTTGGGATGCTTAACCAGAAAGTTACTTTTGTGCTGTGAAACTTGTAACTCTGAAATTGGAAATGGAGAGTAGCTTTTAAGCCAGCATTCTTATTTTTCTTGCCCCCAGGAGAAAAGAGCTCACTCTTATTTTAAATTAAGTTTGTGATACAATTTCCCATGAGGATTTTTCAGGTTCAACTTTTTCTAAAATTTCTTGTTCACTCTGGTGGTTATATTTTCCTAATCATGATGAGAAATAATAATATGTATATATACATATATATATTTCCACCAGGGGCTTTCATTCATTAGCTCAGGTCTTTAACTGAGAGCCTTTTCACATAAACCAAAAATACTATGACTGGTCACCAGGTAGTGGTAGAAGGGTAACAAAAATCCTTGATAGTTACTTTTAATCAAACCAACCGGGAAAACAAACCTATATTGCAGGAAAGTTAGAAAATGGAAACAGGTGAGCATCAGAACGTACAACTCATGTAAAGCCAGGCGGTGAAACCGTGTGGTGATTGGAATACTAGTTATTACAGTGATGTTTCATGAGAACGACCTTCTCCTATTATATTCAAAGTCTCATTGATGAAAAGTTCCCTGATCTTAAAACTAGGAGGTTGAAAGTTTTGGTAAAAGGAGGGGCTGTATCCTGGGTCCCCTCTGACCTCTGTTTTGCTGCAAATGGCCTCCTACTTAACAGCATAAATCTCAGGAATCTGTCATTTAATGGGTTCCATAAAGGTTAAGAATGAAATCATATATCTTAGCCTTTATTAGGGAATCAACCAAGCCCAAGACCATTCTGAAATACAATGTTCTTTTACTTTGTTTTTCCATGTAAAAGAAAACATATTATTGGCAAAATACTCAATGAATTGAATTAGAAAATTATTGATATTGAAGCTCGTAGGAGTTAGTTTTAGCACGTCTATGAGAATTTGGGTGGTAATAGTAGAAAACAGTTATAAGTTTAACTCAAGAAAATCTATGCAAAGAAAGACTCAACTTGCTGTGTGAATATATAACATTTCCATCTCACGTAAAGTACTTTTAAAATAGTCCTTCTCTTATGTTGAACACAGCAAACATATGTCAATAACTAGATATATTAAAAAAAAATCTAGAACCAAAAGAGGTTTTAGTTGAAAACGATACAAAAGTTCAAAAATGCTTTAAAAATTAGATCAAAACGTGTTTGAGGTGGACTGCCCACTTGCTACCCTCCTTTCCTTCAGACAAGCTTGGCAGGCCCGTCCCCACCAATTATCCCTGGAAAGGGGGGCTGTGTTACAATGTACTTTGTATGTACATCCTTAAAACAGCAGCGAGTCGACATTTTATATTTTTTAAACCCTCCTATGTATCATAAAGGTTAGCAGTTTATTAAAATATTAGGTTTAAAAATTTTTAGATTATGAAAATACATTGAAAGAGTTATCCCAATTACTTTAATCTGGCAAGAAAATCACTTATCCATTTTTGAAAAATTAGAACGAATTAAAATTTTATTTCTGAAATTGTTTTCCAGAAATGTCCACAGCCAAGTTAGGAGAGAAATTCCACACAACATTGTGTCTCTTCCCGGAGGACACCTGTGGCCAGAGTTACACAGAAGTGAAGGGATAAGACCACATCTTATGTCTGTCACACACCACATGAGTTTTTTATTTTTATTTTTCCTTTCACAGATTCAATGCTATAAATTGTAAAGAGTTTGCTTAAGTCATCCCTGAAGATATAACCTTAAGGAACTGATAGAATCTTTAACCCTGTATAAACACAGCATTAATTTACATTGTTCTCAAAATAGAAGAAACTAAATCCCACATTAATTGTAGCCTTTTAAGTTATTAGAAATTTCTCCACTTTATTTCCCAGAGAGAGAACAAATTTGACAAGTTAGCTTCGGAAGCCTGAATCATATTGTCATTGTTCCCATTCTATTTGTTTTTGACACGAAAGTGACAGTGTTTACAGTTTTAATTCAAGCTCCTGTCTCTGTATAGTACAACGCTATGCCATTGTTTCAGGTTGGTTTCTCTTTAAAATAGACACTGTCAACATCTTTAGACACTGTTTGTTGTGATGCTGAAAATATGTTTTAAAAGGTGATTCTTTAGAGTCACTTTGTCTTGTGTTGAATATGACATTTAATTTATTCAAGAATAAAAGTTAAAAAATGAATTCTTTTTCATTATTAGTTACATATTTTTGAATGGGTAAGTTTATGTTAGAAAATGATTTGTCCTTGTTGCTTTCCAGCTTTAGAGACAGAGTTACCTGGGGTTGAGTCTCAGTTCCATCACTTGGATTTTTAGGCTGAGCACATATCACTTGGTCTTCTTTAAGTTTTATCCCCATAAGATGCAGAAGACTGACTTACCTCACAATGTTACTTTGGGGGATTAAGTGAGGAACTATAGGTGGATGTGGGGTCCATTAATAATTGCTATTAACTTCGTAAAGTACTTTATATTTTACAGACTGTTTTTCATACATATGAAAGCTAGTCTTGCATTAGCCTTCTCTAGTAGATGCTATGACCTTTCCAGGTAAGAAAACAGACTAAAAGAGGTTAACTCAGATATTAGTGGTGACTTGAGGATACAACACAATCTCATTTCCCTGTTCAATGATGTTTCTAGAATGGTGCTTAGATTAGAAGAGATGACAGAGCATATAAACAGAAACTGGAGAATGTGATATGTGGACATTAGAAATCTCTGAGATGGTACTTTTGGTTTTAGGGAAGGAGGGACAAGGGCAGTCAAAGTATAAATGCCCGGTGCTCTTAGTGTATGTGTTTGTGTCTATTCTGCTTAAAGGAGAACTGCGTTGTTCTATGGCGAGTCTTTATATATATGTCACACAAGAGGAATATCAGTGCTTATGAACCTGAAATAGTGTCATTTAGGTTAAAAATAAATTATAGCACACTCTATCTTATCATATAAGAACTCAAAAATATAATGAATAATTTTACCAAGGAATAAATTCTGGAATTAAAAATAATGAGGTATAAACAGCACCCATTCCCTATTTTTTAAAAATATGTTTGTATTGATTTTTTTAGAGAGAAAGAAAGGGAGAGAGATAGAAACATCGATTAACTGCCTCCCGAATGCCCCCTACAGGGGATCCAGCCTGCAACCCAGGCTGTCCCCTGCCCGGGAATCGATCCAGCGACCTCCAGGTGCATGGGAAGGTACTCAACTAACCGGACCACCGCGGCTGGGCAACCATTCCCTATTTTTAATATAATGAATGTTTAACTATTTAAAATGTTCACTTATTTCTTTATATAAATATTTTGTATTCAGTAACTGATAGTGTTTTCATTAAAAATATAACTCCATCATAATAATTATAAGTACAAAATGCATGCACAAATATTCACTTGATTTAAAAGGAAAGATCCTTTGGTCATGATTACTAAAAATAAAAGCAACCAACGATAAAGATACAAAGAACAGAAGGTATTCACAATAGATGGCACTGTATTTGCAGACTGGCAGAACTAAAATTAAAATCTCACACACACACACACACACACACACACACTCTCTCACCCAAGGAGGAGAGGACAGTTACCAAGAGAACAATTGTCCTTTATTGAGAACAATGACTGAAAAAAATAACACAACTTAATTGGTGTGATATTTTTGCAATTTAATCATTTCATTCCACTTAAATTGCCTTGGATTATCACAATCAACTGCTCAAAAATAAAATTTAAGAACCTTTCTAAACCACAAGGATCCTCTATTAAAATTTTTTAAAAGCCTAGCATTTCTAGGAAAGAAAAAAACACAAAAACATTCCAGGCAAAATGACACAACAAAACCCCGAGACATCTAGAGTCATGTTGCTTAAACTAGAAATTCAAAATAACTGAGTAAGAGCTCCACTGTGCTCAATATTGTCCTCGGTAATTATAAACTCAGCCGATCTGCCATCTGCAGAAACAGCTACGGGCCATTGCAAAGGATTATAAATCCGGAGTAATTTGAAATGCCCGTGTGGGCCAGCAGATGGCACTCTTGCGAAGAGACCGCCTGAAACCTCTTTAATGAAGGGTGATGGTCGGCGATGGCTGTGGGCAGTTTCCACATGTGAAGGATTTAACCCTGACCCTCTTTTCACCTTACCACCCACTTCACACGAGTGACAACAGGCTCAGTAAATTAAAAGTGTCAGCTGCCCGGCCATCAGTTTCCCAAGCTGTTTGGTCCAAGTGTAATTGATGGTCGATAGTTAGTCTGCAGCGTTGCCAAATCTTTGTAATTATTACAGAGATGTAACCGAGCACTGAGAGTAAATGTTGCTGCGAGCGAAACCAGGCCCTGACGCTACTACAATTAGGCCGATGATTCATGCTATTTGTTCCTCTCCGAACATAGCTGGAGAAGCCAGAAAATTAAGCTGCAATTTTTGATATTAGGGATTTTATTCTTGTGTCTGTTTTTTCTTTTATAAAACTAGAGCTTGATTATGGACAAGGTCTGTCAATCCTTCACCCTTAATTACTTAAAGGACTTAACCTTCTGGAAAGATCACTGGTGTGAGCTATTTGTAAGAGGTTAACAAATAATTTCAAAACCAAATTTCCAGGCTTAACATAAAATATCTAGAATATATATTCATTTAGCATGTCTAAAAATAAAAAATAATTAGATGGGGTGTGTGTGTGTGCACGTATGTGCACACGCATAATGAAAACCTGCTCACATGTGTGGTATAGTTTTTTAAAAAATATGAAGTTCTTGCTCTCCATCTGAATATGGAATGCGTACTAGCTGTCATATAGTGACTAGGTAAGATTTTATCAGACTGTTTCTTCAGGCAAATGCATTATTTTCATAAATTATTTCCTACATGAATAAGATTGGCCACAGCTTCTTTGGTCAAAACTATGAAAAACAATAAAACAAAACCAACAAAAACTTGAGGAACCCTGGATTCAAATACTAATTCTACCAACCATTAGGCTTGCGGACCTAGGAAATTATTTCACTTTCTTATCTGCAGTTTTTTTATCTGAAAAATAAATTATTATTAATTATCTCCAAACAGCTGTGTGGGACTAATAACGTAAATAAACCGTCTATAAAGTACTTGGCCCTTTTAGGATCTCAGAGGGAACATTTGCTCTCATACTACAACTGGAGCTTCCCAATGAGATTATTCATAAGATCATCTGTGTTCATCGAATAAACTGTCCAGTTGGAAGATGTCTGAAAGGTTATTTAATCTATTGCCTCACCCTATGTGCATTATTTGCTAGATTAGTGCTTTAATATTTTGACAATTCTGGAGGCTCAAAGCCCAAAATCTGAGCAGCAAAATCTCTGACAGGAGGGCACGAATCCCATTCATGAGGGCTCCACCCTCATGACATCATCTAGTCCCAATTATTTCCCAAAGGCCCATCTCCTAATTCCATCACATTGGGGTGTTAGGATTTCAATATATGGGTTTGAGGGGGACACAAACATTCAGTCTATAACATCTTGAAGGCTCAGATATTATCATTGGTGACAGTCACTGCTTTCCTTGAAGGAGCAGGCATATGCTATTCATCTGCAAGAAAATACAGGAGAGACACTCAGGTTTGAATAATCATTATTGGTCTGTCAGTCATTCTATCAAGTAAAAACAATGTTCTATGAAAAAGCCTCAAATTCAGGGTGCAACTTGACTGCACAAGTATTTTTTTCCCCCAAGAAATCACTATGAATTAGAAGGCAGCAGAAGTACTTTATAAATACCTTTCACTTTGTCAATTTTTAAAGCATGTGCACTCAGAGGCTGAGATTTAATAACATCAGTCATTATTATTGCTTTTTCAAGGACATTTTCAAGTGAAACTGGAATCTTTTTTATTGAGAAAGCATGGCTGTAAGACTTCTACTAGTAGTACTAGCATTAGTACTAGTACTGGCAGTGGTCCTAATACCAGTACTGGCAGTACTAGTACTGACAGGGTTGTTGCCACAGCTTTGATTCATGCATCTGCACTAGCAATGTTACACATCAATGCTTTTGCACACTCAGTGAAAATGTCCATACAGTGAAAAGGGGAGCTGGAGTCTCACTATTACTACAGTGATTGTTTTGAATTTGTACATTCTCTGAAAGCTTCTCAGGGACCACTGGGACTTCATGGGCCACGTTTAGAGAATTGCTGGCCTAATGTGAGATCATTTCCAACCAGAAGTGTTTTAAACTGGTGAATGGAAGAGCTTGAATAGCTTGCCCAGATATGATAGTTGAGGGACTTTGACATGGAGAAACAGAGTGGAGGAAACAGAGGTGAGACAATAAACAGGCACCAGGAGATAGTGAAAGACGCGGCACTGAGAGGAGACTAGAGAGGAGGTCGAGGGAAGTTCAGACGTGGAAATGTCGGGGTAAATGCTAAAGAACTGACTCGGTGTGGCAGCAGGTCGCTCCAGCTGCTGGGGACTGCAGCTGCCTTCGCAATGACAGTGTGGATTCCCATAAACCCAACCTATCAAACCACTAAGACAAACAACTTAGTTCCCTAATAGTATTACACCTATGTACTATTTAGTTGCTAATAGTCTTACAATAGGTTTTCATCCCCTTAGATAACATTTATGTTTTATTTCATGGAAAAGAAAATCTTTGATTAATGAATATAGGTTCTTATAGCAGATTCTCGTTGTTCTTTTGGGGGGCACTTATCAGTAGGACAATCGATGGTATTGGAGGGGGAACCTAATTAGGCTCCATCAATAGGAACCAAATGGGTTAAGACCTCGATTGAGCAAGTTTTATGGGTCAAGCAGAGAGAAAGAACAAGGGCTTGGAGGCTGGTTACAGATAAATAACGACGTTGATTCATATGAAAAGAATATGATCCTACCAGTTTTCTAACGGAAACAAGAATAAAAAGTAAGAACACATTTGGAGCCAAACGTATGGGCCAAAGATCTCCAAAGAGACCAGAAGCCACATGTCGTTCCCAATTGTCTTTGCTGGGGAATCACTGATTAAATTATAAAAAATACAGGACACAGTAGTCACCGGCACCTATGAAATCACTCTGAGGGAAACTGGCAGACACTCAGGAGGACATCTCCAGTGCATAAAAAGTGAGAAACTGATTCGGAGACTCAGGTGAGAGTAATTCTATTAGGTCTTTGTGCTCGGGAATGACGTACGTGTTGCAGAACCCTGGCCTCTCCCGGACATGTTCATACAAAATGTCAACTCTACGTTTGTGCATTTCGGTGGCCACTGTCCTCTTTGTGTGGCCTTCGCTGTGTGAATGCAATGGTGGGGCAAAGTTTCCCAGAGAAGTGGCCCTGGAGATGCAATTTGAATTGTTTCTAATAGCAGTAATGTGCTGTCTAGATGTCTAAGAAAATTTAAACTCACCCCAAAGCAGCAGTGAGTCAACAACTGCAAAACCCCTATTTCAAGACTCATCACTTAAAGACATTACAGTTGACACTGGTGACGAGAAAGACCGAGGGCATCTCTGGGTCTTTGTGTTCCACTGAAATCCAGCATCATGTTTTCTTGGCAATAAAAAGAAAGTGATCTGAAGTTCAAACAGAAGATAATAAGGTGATAGTGGGCAGCAGTTTGGAAAGAATAATGATGGTGGTTTACCTTCCAGATATTAAAATAGTAATTATAATTTGGGGGCTGCATATTTATTTCATGATATATTTTCATCTGTTCTGTAAGTATGAAATATTTCATAATTAAAATAAAGAACAGAATGCTATGATTAAAAGCACAAACAAATCAATGGTACAGAACAGTTCAGATTCAGGTGTGCGCAAAAACTCAATATTGGCTAAAGGTAACATAATAATCACAAATAAAAGATAGTATTATTCAATACTTCTCACTAGCACAATTGCATAAACATTGAAGGAAAACATATAGATAACAATGAAATATATAAAATATGTATATGCAGAAGTAAACAACCCAATTACTTTTTCCTATATACCATAAACATCCCAGGTTCTACATCACCTTATATATATGTGACTGTGTACACTGAGACAAGGGGTCTACACCTGCAAGCCTTCTGTATTTAATTCTCTACATTCCAATGTATTAAAGTATTAATATAGAAAGGAAACATTTATCTATTGCATGCGTCGGATTCTCTTCTGAGTGTGCACATGCGCACACGCAGACACACACACACATATTTACATAGCCTATGACATAGATGCCATTGCTACCTAAATGTTAAAGATGAGGAAACTGAAGCACAGAAAAAGTAAGGCCCTCTGAAAGGTCACACAGTACTTTGAACAATGTTACACAGTAGTCAGGAGTATAGCTAGGACTTAAACCCAAGCAGTGTGTCCCCATGATCCATAACCTCAGCCCACATGTTGGACTTTCTGTGCTGCCCCTGAAGTAGATACTGAGACATCACAGCCTATATTTCTAGTTCATCATGTTTACAAAACAAATAGCTCTTTGCCTAGGATGCCCAAATTTGCAGCTGACCCTGTTATGATGACCAGTAGCACCTTATTATTGACCATCACAGGGTCAGTTGCAAACTTGGGCATCCTAGGCAAATACAACATATTTCTTGCTCAAAAACGTATTCCAATTGGGAGGATAATTTTACGGTTTATTACATATAAACTGCAATTCTGTATGTAAACTGACCCGTGAAGTGTATACACAGCACTCTAAATTATGTCCCCCAAATCCATATGCTGAATCCCTAACCCTGACGTGATGGCATTGGAGACGGAGCCTTTGGGAGAGAACTGCGTGAAGAGCAGGTCAGGAGGGTGGGATCCTCATGGAGGGGCAGGTTCCCTTGTAAGAAGAGAGACCAGAGGGCTTGCTCTCTCCACCACATGGGGACACAGCCACCAGAACCTGGCCATGCTGCCACCATGGTCTCGCACTGCTAGCCTCCAGAACTATGAGAAAATAATTTTCTGTTGCTTAAGCCCAGTCCACAGTTTTTGCGATGGCAGCCTGTGCTGACCAATACACAGAGTCAGAATACTGCTATATGCACTGTATTAAATAGTAATGGATTACATGCTAATTAAATAAGTGCATATGACATCAAACTTGCTTTATTGGGCTACAAATTCCTGTGTTAGACTTTTATAATTTTTATTATATATAAACCTCAATTCTCCCAATCCTTGAAATGTTTATTACTGCAGTTTAGAGGGAAGAAAGATGGACATCATGTCAACACATAGGAAATGTTAACCTGTACTCAAAACTGTTTGCCGTCCACATGGGTGAGATGTTTGTTTGCTTGTACTCTCTGTTGAAAATTTAGTGAGTCTATTGCTCTTGCCAAGTGTATGAATCTAACTTCGGCTTGTTCGAGTCTCTGAGTCATATCGCTGCACGTATTCTTGACGCAACTGTTCATCATACATATTACTATATACCATAATATATTAAATAGACAACCATGTACACGTTAGCGTTGTTCCTACACAATGTGGTGATCGAGAAAAGATGTCTGAAATTGTGGGAAGCAAACAGAAGTTTACAGGCCATCAAGTTCTGATAAGCAACTTATTTCCTTCAGAAAAAAATAGAAGATTTATAAATCATAGTGTATATTGTTTATAGGTGTCCAAATGTGTTTAAATCTATGTATTTCAAATACCTGGCTCCTTTGCTTACTGAAAGTTCTGAAAATAGCTGTCATGCTTTAGGAACATCATTCACGTTTAAAGAACATGAAGAATTCTTTCTCTCTTCCCTCATAAAGACGAGTAATATTGTCCCATCAGTCTCCTGGACAATATAATCAGTGAGAATGTGCCTGAATATGACCTTGCTTCGGGAATCTCGCCACCTAGGCTATAACTTAATTAAGACATTAGCAGAAGTCTAAGTCCACGAAGCCGTGTCGGCTTCAATGACAACCTCCACAGTGACGCGTTACGTTGTCATTAGCACCAGAACCCGAGGCCCTCGAATGCCTTTAGAATGCTTCTACTAACATCTGCACTCCCCACGACGTTAACTGTGTACCACTGGACTTGACGCTTCATTTCTTTCATGGGCATAGATGAGTTTTAAGTGGAAGCATAGAGGGAAAGAATAAAACGTGTGGATAGAGAGACAATCAGGTTTCACACTAAGATTCTGATGCTGACGTCAAAAGAAAGTCTGGTTAGAAACCAGGAAAAGTCAGTAACTTTCTCATAAAGCATATGGCTTTGGACAAAGCTAATAATATTTACTTCATAGATCAGTTTTTATAATTTACATTTTATTGACATTTTTAAACCAAAGCGAATGTGGATTTACCCCCTGGGTTAATCTGTGCTGTTGCTGTTGCTTAGTTCGGGAAGTAGCAGGCACTGAAAATGAACGTAAGTACAGTAAGCACTTCATAAACGTTCTCTGTGAACCAGTCACAGGACTCAGTGTTCGACTCACGCTCTCCTCTTAGCAAATGACTGTCTCACTATAATTATATTTTAATGCACATTAAAAAAATGACCCTAAGCTTTTCCTAATAATATTTTGTTATAGGAAAATAAAGCTCAAGCAGCTGGAAAACTGTTTATAATTATGAAATTCATATTTCTTCTATGGTCATTTGCATGACCATATACTGTTTATTATAAAGGGTATTTACACAATAGCATTTCAGATGATTTTATAAAAATGATATTCAGCATAACCATATGCATAATTTAGAAGACAACCATCAGAACATGTGAAATTTCATTTAGGCAATTTATATAGCTAGCGTCAGTTTTTACAAAGGGTAGTATTATCAGTTTTAGAGAAGATTGGTTTTCATACAGATTTTAAGTGAACTGAAGTAGAAGTTTTGTGTTTTTTTTAATTTATTTTTTGATTTCAGAGAGAAGAAGGGAGAGAGAGGGAGACATCAGTGAGGGAGAATCATCAGTCGGCCGCCTCCTGCACGCCCCTGGGGGGATGGAGCCCACAGCCCCGCATGTGCCCTGACCGGTTCCTGGGCTGGTGCTCAACCGCTGGGCCTCGCTGGCGGGCAACAGTGTTGGGCCTCTTCCTCCCGCCTCCCCCTCTGCTCCGGATCCCACATTATGGACAAGCTCGGTAGATTCTAATGACGGGCATTTCCAAAACTGTTAGGTATTCCTCTCTCTCCTGCTTCTCCCGCAACGTTGCCCAGGGGTTTCATGGCTGTGCTAAACCCCTCTGTCTCGTGCCATCATTTATTTTTACCCTCATAACTGGCTTATGTTCACCAGCATGAAAACACACTTCAATACCACTCATATCTGAAAAGTTAACAGACAACACATCTTGTCACTACAGTCTCCTGCAAATACTGCAGTTTTTTCTGCTCTGTTTCGACTTAATTCTGACCAAGGCCTCACAGTTGGTGAGAATCTTCTTGGGTATGAGGCAGCACTGCCTTCATCATGCCATATACCTTCTGGATCGAAAAGAGCTTTCCAATTTCCTTTCCAAAATCCAAAAAGGGCCCTTCTCCTACGATGGGATGCTGTAGATGGCGTGCTGTGTGTGCGTGCGTGTGTGTGCGTGTGTGCAGGAGAAACACCTAATTGGATCATTGCAGAAAAGAACAGATTGAAGGCAATATTGCCAGAAAGCAAAGCCAAAGCAATTAGGAACAGGAGGATTCTACTCCCTTTTCCAAACCCAGGTTCGGAAAGGCCCATGAAGGGAGAGGAAGGGATGGATAATGAGTGGCTTCCTCAGAGAACGAGGGATATTAATTTTCATAATGAAGTCCCCAGGCTGAAAGCGCTGACAGCGACTTGCATTAAGTCAGATCAGCTTTAGATTTTTGATATTCAGAAGAGGAACCTGCTTTACGGAGCAACGTTATATGCACAATGTTAGCATTAATTTCAAATGCATTAAAAATATTATTTACTCCATTCCTTCCCTTAATACATTCTGATGATTACCAATAATTCAAAGTTATATTATCTGGTGCTCACTTTAGTGAAATGTGGCAAGAACAAACCTATATTTTGTTTATTTTGTTATTGAAGGTGTTGACTATGAGTTATTTTTTTCTGAATTTGAGAAATTTACAATACTTAAAATGTGGCTGCCATTCTATATAACCCTTCTAATACCTTTGTATGACAAGTACTTTTTAATCAAGGGGGTTTATGTTTATGATAAACTATTTAAACTATATTTTTCCTGTGATTTTAAAAATATCAAAATAAAAGTATATGCTAACCAACTATATATAACATTTCATATACTTTAGAAGTATATGAAATTAAATTTCCACCATAAAATACACTTTTCTAACCATAAGATACTGCCAGATAACCAACAGGGATTGAGCACTATGTTGGAAAGAAAACAGTCCAGAGATACACTTTCAAAGCTGAGCACCTGCTGTACAATAACCATCTGTGAGGAACTGTAATTTAATTATGGATCCATCCCTTTTGTGTACCCGAGAAGGATCTCACAGGTCTTCCCCAGTTGGTAGACAATCAACTTCTGGCATTTTGTTAAGGAAACTTGCATAGTCTCTTAATAACACCTGCTCCCTCTACCTCACTGCAGATTTTGTAAAGAGCTTCTGGGAATTTATAGTGGCATTGACAGGCAAATAAATTATTAAACCTGGAATCAAAAGCCGCAATAATTAATTATCTACCTTGGAAAGCTGATGTCCTCGGTTTTAGAATATGTTGGAGTTTACCTGTTAAAAACTCATATGGTAACTTCAGATATTTAATGGGATCATTCAGGTGATCAAACACTTGTGACCCATTTTAATATTTCATAGAAAGGATTTTCATCATTTTATCCACAACTATTTATATAATTGGTCTCTTCCTTTGCAAAAATTAGATTGTGATAAAATTAAAGGTGTTGTGTGTTTTATCTTTGCATTGATGACTATCTAATTGCCCTTCTTATTAGATACTAGACCAGAGGACCATTACCTGTATGTTGGTTTACTTGTTTTTGCAGCTAAAGTGCCAACTGAGGCCAAAAAGAATATGGGAAGGACAATGGAAAAACTGGAGATGCCAGCAATGTTTCTGTGATGGCTACCCATGTTTATACGTATTTACAGCAACTTCGTTTTCTCCCTCTCTGTGCCTGCTATCACTTTATGTAAGACTTACATTGGTGGTAGCTTTCTCATTAGGCTTCAGGGTTGCTGATTATCACAGAGAAATTATGATTAAATGAACGAAGCATGAGCCTCACCGAGAAATGAAATGGTGAGTTGATATCTTTAGAGGTATCTTCATTTTGTAAGAGGGTGACCATCTTTTCATTCTTAAGAGATATATTTACTGATGTTAGAATCATGCTGTTGTTTGGAAATGTATGGATAGACAATGAGCAGCTGGGGATGGAATATGCTGGGCCTGACGCACGAGCACTAAGCATGTTCCCAGGGTCCAGTGGACCCTTCTGTAAAGAGCACACTGGATGCTGGAAACTACTTCCCAACTCTCCTTTTACTTGGGTTCAGGATAAGAACTTTGTGCTGCCCACTAAGTTTGCAGGCATTTCCAAGCTAAAATTCAGTTGGCTTCCCATTATTTCTGGTCAATGGAAGCCAAAGTCAGAGTGTTGAATGGCATGAGGAGTGAAGAAGAGTTTCATCCCCTCCCTCCGTCTCCAACTATAGCTCTAGAGCTGATGCAACTTCTCCGTGGCTCCCTCTGCCACATGTAATGAGTGCCCACCGTGGCTGCTGTTTTGTGGATAACCATGGCCTCTGACCTCTGGGGACATTTCCTCTTCATTGTGTCTTCCTGACAGCCGTTTCCTACCCTTCCGGCTAGCTGGGGAGGGCATCACTACTCACCTTCGGCTTCTCAAACCACTAATTGCTTTCATGAAGTTCCCTGTTTTAAATTCTTCCATTGATTTTTCTGTTCCTGGTAACTCAGACAGTTCTGCTCTTTGGACAGTTCTGCTCTCAAACAAGATCCTTGAATTATAGATAAATGTTGCTACACTGGGCTCAGTGTTCAGAGTCTAGTTGAAGCTTTATTTATATCAAGACGCTGTTGAACTAGCTGAACTCAGCACTCCAGGGGCTAGTTGCCGCCTTGTTGGTGAGACATGGTTGGAATGGCAGTTTCTCGATTCCACTTTTCAGATGCAGAGAAGGCGGCTAAGGCTCCATGTTCTCATATTCACTATTTCCATGAGCGACCCCTAATTGGGTAAGTGCTCCCACTGTTTCATAAAATATAAAACACTTAAACAACAACCACAACAAACTAAATTGGATTGTTTCTGGTACTGAACCCTAACTGGTAAAACCCGAGGTTTAAAAATATAAAATTAAGCTTAGATGAAGATGCTGAATTATACGTTAGATTTTAAAACACTTTATATTTTAAATGATCTGCTTGAACTATAGTTTATAAGGGAACAAGTGTTCAAATCTTATAAATTTATGGAAAACATTTTCCCTACGGTATTAAATATTCCTTTTTCTTAAAACGTGCATTTTCTCTATTTATAGTCCTTCAAGAGTTTCATAAAGCTTGGATTGATTAAACAAATAAAAACTAAACCCTTACTTGAAAGGCAATTTCGGGAGGGTATGTTGTCATGAATTTGAAATTATAACACAACTCTTCTCAAGGGCATCCAATAGCCTGGAACATCTCGCAACAGGAAAGGTTCAAAGTCAAAACAACTATTTCTCTTGGAGAGCTTTTTTACCTGTTGTGTGGGACCCTGGGATTAAAATGTTAATACATATTATTATATTTTCATTTGTGGTTTAATCCAGCAAACATTTCTTTTCATCAGAGTGCTGTTACCAGTGGTGCTGTGCGATCTGAAAGGCTGAGCTCTCTTGTTGCCCTGAATTAATAATTTTTCTTAATGCTAATTAGCACTCTATTCCAGCAGATTGCAAATACCACACATTATATACATTACTAATTAGAAAATACCGAGACAAGGTTAAAATGTGTAGAAAATAAAAAGGAGACATGGCAACATCATAGGAGATGGATTTAAATTATAAGATTTCTTTATGTGTGTAAGTATATTGTAGATATATACATAGGTATATCTATATATTTCTCTACATGTATCTCTATAGAGAGAGAGTCAGGCACTATCTACCTATCTATAGGGTGTCCCCAAAAATGTATACACATTTAACAGCTGAGAGCTCAATTGATAATTCTTTCTTTTCAGATTTAACCCATTGAGATTGTTATTCAAAGTGTGTATACATTTTGGGGGGCACCCTATACATATACAGAGATCAATACATACAAATAATAGATAATATATAAATACAGATATAGATATAAATATAGACATGGGAAGACAGTCCCTTTGAAATGTGTGTTTCTGTAAATTTAATGATGTAAAACATATATTCACTCCCTTGGAACAAGTCAGTTGGCATTTTCACAAAAATGGGTAACTTTTTATTCCTAGGGCAATGAGGAGGATCCTAGAAACTACTTGTAATGAGCTGAAGTCACATGTTTTTGCTGTCACCCAGGGCTGTAAGGCACCTGCCATATGCTGTCTTTAATAAGTCTAGAGTTGCCTTCTCTAGCCGACATGAGTACTTATTAAGTTTAGTGGTTTATACATTCAATTATAACAAAAATATGCTTGAAAAATGCCTCTGTTTTCCCTTTCTCATTTTATTTGCGATAAGCTCCAACTCCCTCAAAAAAAAGCTCAAAAAAACTGTCAAAGAAAATCATATGGTAACTAATGCAAGCAAACAAAATCACCCAGTGACTTGGGGACCAGAAAGCCTGGACATTAAGACGCCTTTACTCTCTGGTGTGAGACATGAGAAATAGCATTTTACCTTTCATACTCTTTCTACCATTAGTTCTTTGAAGGTGTGTTTTATAAACTAGGCCCTGTTTCAAATTGTTACATGAAAAGATAAATAAGGCTTGGAGCCTTGGTGGGTGCTGTGAGGAGCAGTGAAATTTAGTGTGTGGTGGGAAGTACATAGTATCTTAACCAATTAAGTCTATTAAGTATCTGCAATAAATGTAGGTTTCAGCCTCCTACAGTATTATCGCTTTATAAGATGACATTATATTACTGGATCAATAATCATGTTCTCTATTTTATGTTACTGTTATCTACATATTAAAGATATAAAAACTTTGTTTCTAGTACATGATAAAAGTTTTGCTTTGTAGTGTGATTTTAATGTATAGTGTATTTTATAGCCTTGCAAAAGATGATTTTAGAATGTTTTTGTTTCTATAAACAATATATATTAATAATTTCATGAATTTTACCTTTTATATCATTCTTACAAAGCTGTTATCCAAAGTTAATGAATATATATTCATATTCCATCTAAATAGTTTGTGGTTTTATTTTTTATATTAAAGATTTAATGCAGAGAGAATGAACAGCAGGGCCTGTTTTCCAACTGGAATAGAATCCTACAAGCTTTGGTTTAGAATGTTCAACACTTTCCTCAGGGATTAAACAGGACAATCGTTAGTACATTAGAAACAAGTGTAGGCAGGAATCTGTACTGAACTCTGTTCTGTTTCAGTGTCCCACTTTCACAATTATTTTTGGCTCTAGTTTTTTCAATTTCTTGTTTCCTAAATTAGTCTTGGATTGAATAAACCTTCCAGGTATAATTGGCAGCAACCTATTGTCACTTCTGAGGTGCACAGTGAAAACCAACAGTATTTCTTCCTTACTAATGTGTCACTGATCTTGAAACCGTCATTGCTAAATCCTTCCTTCAAGGTTTGGGTCCTCTTAAGATGAACACCTTTAAGTGAAATATATTCATATCCTTAAGGTATGAGTGCATTTGGTTGGTCACTGCACCTCTGTTACGCAGCTGGGGAACTGGCAGCAGAGACGAAAGTTCCTGTTTCATCTGCACTGGGCCGCTAGCCGCAGGATTCACATCAAATGTACACAGAGGTCTCGAAGACGTCACAGGACCAACCCATGTTTCCTGAAAGATCTTCTGCCACTATTTTGAAATTCTTCCTGATATTTTCTTTGAACTTTTGGTTTTGTTGATGAAGCCTCATGGGATAATCGAGCATGAAAGTGAGCAGAGGAGATACTCACAATGTGCGTGTCTCCATTTCTAGTGGCACCACTGGCCCATCCCACTGAACCATGGGGGCCTCTCCATGCATGGAGATCAGCAAGACCCAAAGCAAGTCCAAGGTTCACGTTGATTTCTGGTACTGAGCCAGTAGGGAGCTGACAGCCCAGAGGGCCCAAACTTTTTGTTGGAACCAGAACTTCCTTTGATGCACAAGGAGGCAATGGTGGTTTAGGAAACCAGAACCACCAGGGGTCCACCCTCTCCTTTCTCACAAGTCTAATTCCTGCATTCACTTCTGCAGAAATGGGGACACAGAGGGAAAGGGAATGAGAGGAACTCAACAGATTCTTTTCCTTCCAGTCCTTGCTCACTCGTCAGTAAGCTGGGGTAGAGGGTATTGTCCAGATCAGGTGAAATAAGAAGTGGTTGAATTGGTTTTGAGAAGTGCTCTGTTTGGGAGAGAATGGAATACGTGTGCCCGCCCTAGCGATGAAGCATGACTTGTGTACTTTCTCTCATTCATCATACACATTAAATACCCTTGTATTAGCAGTTAACGCTCATGTTGATCGAAATACATGTGAGCAGTAAAATTGTGTTAAGATTTTTACTTTCACACCAATTAGTAAATGCAAAAATACTGGTAAGTTGAGAGAGAGAAAGAAAATGAAATGATTTGTATATAGTACCTTTAACAGTACATTTTCCCTACTTTTTGAGCACACCCTGTCCCCTGCTACCCCTGCCTATTTTCATTTTACCCTGGGCCCCACAAATGATGGGTCTGGCCCTGAGTGGGGACATAGTCACATGGCTAAAGAATGCAATACAGTCTAGAAAGTACAGTCTATTGGGGCATTCTTGTGCTCCAGAAAAACAGGAGATCAGATTACTTAAGAAACTACACTCATTTTTGGAATAGGTCATTCAAAAGACTTTGGTAAATTCATTCTAAAGAGTCATATGCTCTCCGCAAAATTCCTCCTTTAATTTCCTCTGAAAATCTAGAATATACAATTGTGTACTTGGACAGGTGGGGCAGTGAGCCCTCAATGCCTAGAATGCCTTCCCAACACCACCATGCTGAGACACATCCTGCTTCCTCTCGCAAAGAAGGCTACTGGAAACCCACAGGCAAGAGGGGTGTGGGGGGGATCTGACTTCCCCACACTCTGGGCCCTGAGGGCCGCTGTGTGGATGGGCCAGGTGACAGAGCACCGAGCTCAGCAGCTGCATCACTCACACTAAGTGCTGAGGACGAGCCTAGTTCCCAGCCACATGCTTCATCCAGACCAGTGCCGGGGTCATCACCCTAAATCAAGGGCCTTCTTTCCCTTTCATCGTTTATGTTTCCTTAAAAAATACAGCTCTCACACACAATTTCCCAGAAATTCACTGGTTTTCTCTCTCTCAGGTGCTATTTCCTAGGTGTCTCAATGGTTAAAAATCAAATTTGGCCCCAACTGAAAAAAAAATTGAAATAAATAAAACAGCAAAGAAAACACCCGAAGAAATGAGTGTCTTACATGAATGTCCACAGATACACACGTGTATTAGGTGCAGAAATTTCACGTCTACTGGAAAATGCAGAATTGTCCCCTTCCTTAGACTATAGTGCAGTTTATATTATTCTGTTGGCCTGATATCATAAGAGACATTCCAATTCCCAAAGCTTTGACACCTGTGCTCTTTGCAAACCTTTGCCCAATGTTTTTATTAACTCAATTTAATGGAACCTTTTTGATGGTGACCTTAAGAATTTAATAACTCCCCAATACAAGGGCAATACCACCTGCAGGCTCCCCTGGGACTGAACTGCTGCAGTCCAATATGTCTGAGAGAACGCATTAAAGATAAGAAGGGGGGGCAGACCCAGCACACAAATCAGGCACTTCCCCACGACTGACAAGGACCACCGCCATTCACGATGGTCACTGCCAGGCACACACAGGGAATTTCTGTGGTTGCTAAGGCGACACACAGCTCGCTTGCAGCTCCTTAATAATATTAATCTGACTTTGATCGTGTCAGATGGGCTAGCGATCTTCAATTCCAGAGTGCCTCTCTTCCTGACAGACACCCTGCGTATCTTAGAGATACAATCAATATGTTATTAGTCAACAACCTGACGCCCGCCCTCGGATTAATCCCTTTCTGTCAACCCAGCAGTTTCCAATCCTTTGCAACCTCATGCTCTCACTGTGGATGGGACCCGGCTTAATCCAATTAAGGCAAAATTAACTCCCCCCCCCCCACTCCGTGGTCCTCTCCATCTATGTTAATTCAGATCTCCCAGGACAGCTGCTCCAAGCAAATGATTTCACGCTTGACCTTTTGTGCGCGAGATTAAGGTGGTAGAGATGTATGCACGGGAAGTCAATGAGCTGCCTCTCCATCGTCACCCCCCCTTAACTTCCCGGGGTGCTGGAGAAAATTCCCCTGGACACACAGGCTTGCTAAGTGACAGTGATGTATTTATTTGGGCTGCAGAAAGGACTGTCACTTCAGTGCTGTGTCTAGTGTATGTGGGACTTTTGTCTTGTTGAAAGGTGAATGAATAAGTGGGGCAGGGACCATGGACACCGTCAGCAATGTGACAAGCAGAGGATGTGAACAGTCTGTAATATGCAAAGCTCATCAGTTATGTTTCTGGTCCTAATGTGACACAGTGACAGGACCTGCTAAGAGAGGGGCACTGATTGGAACGATTCATTTTCTCTGAGTTGAGGCTTTAGACCAAGGCTTTCTCTCCATTTGCCCCACACTGGGATCAGATGCGGACAGCAGAGTGGCTTCATCCTTGAGAACCTCGCGTGATCAGGTCTGAGGCTCGGGACTGCCGTGTTTTAAAGATCGCAGATCTGGTACTCCCCAGGCCAGCAGGAAGGAGTTTGTGTCCTGGCAAAATTGTTTCTGTTTTATATCTCCTCCCTCTTGTGGCCCAGCCCGCCCTCCCCCGGCTGGCTCTGGTCTCCATCTAACCTCCTTTTAGGCGCGGAGGGGAATCTCGCTTTCCTCTCCAAATCTAACTGGTTTGGAGGAGATAAATGGCAAGTCACTTGCACTTCTGTGTGAATTTAGAGAAACAGAGCGTCTGCCCACAGCTCTGAGAGAACAGGAGTCTCTGACCCTACTCCAGAGAAGTGAAATATTGATAAGGAAGCGAAGGAAATATTTCTACTTCAGCAAACTGAATATTGGCTTTTGTTTACAAGTGACCGCTGCCAGGAACAACCTTAAGAAGCAAAGGCTCTGCAACTAGACAGCAGGAAAATGGGCCACTAAGACTGATGAAATACTAACGTATTTACATTTTTACCGGCTGCAGAATCCCCGTGTGGACACAGCCCATGTTTATCACACAGCGCTTTGATAAAACGGCAGACACCTACTCTGGCTACCTGCATTGTCGCGAGACATTCACTTTTGTTTATTCCACTTGCAACGCCTTGGGGTGCTCAAATTTTAGGCATTCCCCTTCAGTTCTGGTGTATTCTGTAACTCATGGGAAGGCTTCCTCCTGTCCTGCCCTTTCCTGCTGAAACTCCAGAGCTACGTCCAATACTTGTACCCTTGTGTCATTTCTTTTTCATTTTTTCTGTCTCCTTTTTGCCTCTAGATACTCTTTGTGTGTTTTTTTAAGTCATCTTGGATAATATTTCTGGCATTTTGTTTCTTATAGTTTATATTGAAACTAACAACTGTATTTTGTTTCTTTACAAATATTTACTTGTGCTGTATCTGATGAGCTGTGGCATTTTAAGTATGTGTGTGTTTGCTGTCTGTTGTTTCCTTGTGTGCTTTGCAATTTTATAGTTCATGAGACTGTGATCCTTGGATTAAGAAATAAATCTTTGCTTCATCCATTTTAGACCGCAAGTTCAAATGAGGGTCATAAAATTAGGAATCCTCATAAAATCTTCTACCCTCTTCCCGGCCACCAGGTTAGGGAGAGACTTTTCTTGCTATTTCATCCATACAGAGAATGTACCATTTGGGTTTTAGGTAAATGCACAATGTTTCCCATTAAACTCCCCACCAAGCTTGCCCAGCCCAGGACTTTGCCTTCTTTCCCTTGATTCCCATAGAGTCCTTGAAAATTGTAATTTGTGTCAAAATAAGATTAATATCAGGGAATCTGTTGTGAACCCACGCTCACTTCCAGAGGTGCGGGAACCCTGGTGACCCTTGGGTAGACCTGAATACACTGTTCTAACTAATGATCGGTGTCCCCCTGTGCTAGGATCTGAGAGACCAGGAGGTAACTTGCACTGACTTATAAACGTTGTTAATTGAGAAGGAACAGACTGATGGTTTGTACCTGGGTTCTGCTCTGCAGATTGGTTTTGGCTCTATTCACAGAGGAATCTAAAGGTCCTGCCCCCTTCACACAGGCCAAGGTGCCCTGAGATGGAGGTGCCCACCCATCCCAGTGAGTGGATCAACAGTCTGAAGATAGTGTGAGTTGTGCAGCTGAGAAAGGACTTGGGGGCCATGTGTGTACGTGGGGCCTGTCTGACGTCTGCCTGCTTTTTCACCTGCTGCCCATGTTTCACCCTCTGTGCACACACCCTGCAGAGCGTGGAAGAACCTTCACTATCTGACTCTGTGTGACAACTGTTCCAGCCCTTGGCAGATAGATGCCCTCCAGGAACACCTCAGAGCAGGCCTGCCTCCTGTTCGACCCCAAGTTTTTGCTCCCTTTGTTTTTAGTCTCTTAGAAGTTATTTTCTTGCCAGATCAGCTTTTCATTTGAAAATATTTTATTGAGCTGTTTTAGGTGTCTTCAGTGGGAAGCTCACTGAAGGTGTCTGGTATGTCCTGCTGCCTGAGATGGAAGTGAGTGAACATTAAAATAGAAAGAGAAAAACTAACTCATGGAGACACAGTTATTAGTTTCTCATCAGAATATTCAGAATTGTTTTAACTGAAATAAGTCATCAAATGTTCACCTTGCATGCAACCAATACTATCACTACTATACACACACATACACATATGTGCACACACATACACATGCATACACTCACTCGTATACACACATACACATGTGCACACATACATGCATGCACACATATACATGCATGCGCACACACACATGCACGTATACACAGATATACATGCACACACATATACATGCACACACACTACTATTTAGCATTATGTATATGTGTGTATATGATTTATGTACAGAATAACTTCTAAGTGTTGCAGAATTCACAATGTTTCCAAAATATCCTTCTCAGTTTTGTTACTATTGCCAATCTACCAGGAAAAATGCTTTACTTTGGCCTTAGATATTATCCCATACAAAATGATAAATTACCATAAAAGAGATTAAGCACACGTATAATTTCCATCCTAAAGTGAGTGAATATATCATGTGTTTTTTACTGATCACTGGTTGTAATGAGAAAAAAAGAGGTAGGTGACGAGTGCCTTGGTAAACTGGATGAATCCCAGGGGAATGGAGATGCTTGCTGGACCAGAAAGAGGAAAATACAAAGAATCGAGGGCAAAGGCAAAGTCAATCACCTGCGTTTAGTTCTGGTCCAATATCCACAACAACCTGTGAAGAAGCATCATAGTTCGACCTCACACTTTCTCTGGCCAGACTGTGTCTATCTGGCAATGGAAAAGGCAGAGGTGCCTCACTGCCTGAGAGGGTCCTACCTGCTTGCATCCCTTTTAATTGGCACCTGCCCCTTGTCTGCATGGTGGGTGGCAGAGCCTCAGTCGAGCTCTGCTGCTGAGCAGCTGCGATGAACCAGCCTCCTTCAAAAAGAGGCTGAGCTTCATTTCTGAGCTTGGGAAATTTTTGTTCGTTTCATTTGTAGAAAAGCCACCAATAACCCTTTCACCTGAAAAGAGATGAAAGCCGTTCACCTAGAGAAAGCATCCAGGGACCAAAACAAGGAGACGGCTGGAGAGAGACTATTTAAAAATCCAGTCTGCTGGTTCCCAAAACTTAAGAGGAGGGTAAAACAGTGCACAGAGCCCAGAGAGGGGACTTGGGCAACAGTCAGCGACTGCTGCCCACTGGCGTGTGCCCTTCCAGGCAGTGGAGAGTCTAGTTCTCCTTAGGAGATGCTCTGCTGTGAGCTTCAAAATAGATAAAATAACAATGATGATGATGCTTCTAGGGCAGTATTAACATAGGAGGTTCCTCAGTGGAATGTCTGTTAAAAAAGTAGGTCTGCCAAAAATATTTTTAGGGTTTAGACAAAACCCGATAATTTAAAATAGACAACAATTAATACACTTTTTATTCCCAGTTAAAGTTTAGCGGATGAGCAAGGAATGTTGTCCATCCATGGAGATTCACGAATCACAGCTATTTCTAGGCTATTCTCATAATCTCAATAAACCAGTATTAGTAGTCACAACGACAGGAGCTCTGCTAACCTCTCATTGTTTTTGGCGGTGGGTGGGTGGGAGGCACTAAAGCATCAGAGCATAATTATTTCGAGTTCAGATACACTGCACGCCCCTAAGGAAAATAATCTTGAAAATGCCAAGTGGCTCATGGTCACCACTGCGGGGCCAAGTCAAGTGTGACAGAGTGAGTACGGTCCCACTACCTGCTTCCAGTATTAGGGCTTTGTTAAATCATGCAAACCAAGAAAATACTTGTTCCTGTTTTAAAAGGGACAATTATATCTGTAGAATTAAATAGTAATATACATAAGTATCATAGTACAGTGCTTGTTACACACCAAATATCCTTTGAAAGACAATTTTATCATTGTTTTTATGTTTATCATTATCGCTATTATTAATACAAGTAGTATTTGAAATATCAGATGCTGTTTTTTAAAACAACAAATAAGAAATCAAAACACTAAGAAATGAAGTTCACAGTAGTGACCACAGACAGGGTGCTGACAGTCAGCAACTTTTTTTGTGCAGCCTTTTCAATAGCCGCATGTGAACAGACAGGAAGCTCTCCTCCATGAAGTGAGGGTTAGGTACTTCTCTTCTTTACTTCATTGTTACTTTTTTAAAAAATGAACTTTGTGGGATGTCCCCAGAAATCCTGTTTTCAAATGTCACCCTCAAAGGCAAGTGAATCTATTTCTCAGCAGAGATTGCTCTTTCCTGTGCGTGATATAACCGTACTTCTTGTGAATTACCCAGGAAGCCACAGGACGCTGCTAGCAAATGTTACAACACGCAAGGCAGTCTCTTCTGTTTGCACCAAGCACGCAGGTGAAGGTTCAGATTTAAAGAGACCGGACCTATAGATGATGTGAGAGCAATACAGGGCGGGGCAAAGTAGATACACAGTGTTCGTACAGAAAATAATACAGTAAGTAATAAATAACAGTACAGCTGGAAATCTACTTCTGCCCACCCCGCACACATAAAATAGTGTGCAACCCCACCTCCACTTCTGCACAAAACAATTTAAAACTCTAGTCTTCACTGAGAAGGAGTCAGCGATGGGGCAGGATATCTTAGCATTAATCAATCACTCTTTTGTTTATGATATTCGTTCAGATGACTTTAAAATGTGAACCTCAAAATTTTACCAATGTACTTGCCCAACATATCTCCCGATGGACTAAAATACTACTTCTGACCTAATAAGTAAAAAATAACTTTACCATGGATACTCCTGTAAATCTTTAACTTACCCAACTTGAAAATGTGACTTTTAGCTTGTCCACATTTTCAGCAACACCATTCCTTGTGCAGTTGTTTCTGCTGCCGCCACACCAACAGGCTCATATGCACTAGAGGTGAATTGGCAGCTGGGACTTGGCCCATGATGACATAGGAACCTATTGCCCATTCCATGTCCCAGTCTATCCCCCTGCATCAGTAAGTCACCATGAGCTCTAAGAGCAGCATATTGTACATTCTGTGTCATAAAATAATCTACACCTTCCATTCCACATGTAATGTGCCAGATCCCTTTCGTAGCATTTTCAGCTGGTGTGGTAAATTTAACAAATGGATGAAGGAAAGATCTGTACGCTGAAAAGTGTAAGACTCTGATGAAAGAAACTGAAGGAGGCACAGATAAATGAAAAGATATCCATGTTCATGGATTGGAAAACATTAATATGGCTAAAATGCCCATGCTACCGAAAACAATCTATATACCCAATGCAATAACTATCAAAATTCCAATAGCATTTTTCTCAGAAATAGAAAAAACAATCTTAAAATTCGTATAGCACCACGAAAGACCCCGAGTAGCAAAATACATCTTGGGAAAGAAGGCGGCAACTATCAGAAGGGGGCAGCAAAGAGCTGTCTGGGCTGGAGGAAACATTCAGGGGGAGAAAGGGGAGTGAATTAATTCAAGGTGGATTAAGTTACATAGGCAATGCTATTCCAAAGGGGTGTCCAATCACAGGAGGGTTGTGAACCCAAGTTCACCTCTGACCTTCTGGATATTATTTTGTCCTGGTTTTCTCCCTCTCCCTCTAAACATTTCTCCTCATTTTCTTGCCTGTTTTTTTTGTCTCTCTATGCAGCCCTTAAATATTTGTTTTCCAGAGTTCTGACCCCAGCCTGCTTTATTCTTACTTCCCACATTCTCCACGTCTCTAGATTTTAGTCTATAACTTTTCATCCAATCCCACAATAATTATTACTGTCAAGATGCCCACAGACCTCTGTTTACATATGAGACGACCTTGGTGCCAATTAGAAAACTGCACCATGTGCAGGGAAGCCAAGCTGAGCGAGGCAGATGCAATGATGATCATGTACCAGGCAAGAGGTGTGCTCAGTCCAAACCAGTGCAGCTCAGAAATGAAACTGTTTCAAAAACACAGGATGCCCATCACGGGGAAATGCTGAAGCAAGGCTACTTTGGTTCAGAAGGTAATTCGAGGGCCCCTTATTTTTACTTTCAAAACATACTGCACCTTTCAGTTTCATTCATTTCAAATTTTATGAAAATTCTATGTTGGAATGACTATACCCTCCACTAGTGTGTTCTACATGGTAAATATCTTGTTTGTTTTCAATGACTGTATCAACATCTGGCTCGCAGTTTGGCATGTGGTAGGTTCTAAGGATGGGCTAAAGGATGAATCCATGAGTGACAAAAGGAGACTGGAGCCCACCTGATGGTGCACCACCTGGAACCTCCCTGTGGGACAAAGATACTCATTGCTCCACATGTTGGTGCTCATACTTCTTAGCTGAGTCCCTGTCCAGACACTGTCTTCAGCAGAACGGAGATGCTTTTCCCAAAGTCATTCCCGCATTTCAGAAGCCACCTGCATCCAAAGACTAGCCCACATGCCCTAGAAAGACTAGAATGATTCCCTTGGGGACGGACGGCTGTGAAAGGCTACAGCAGCCCTAGAACTGCCATGCTATCAGGGAGGTCTTGGTCACAATGCATCACAGCTCACTCTCCTCTCTCCACTTCTCCCTTTGGTGCCTCCACACGTGTTTGATCCCAAGGGTGCTTCCAATAGACTTTCTACATATTCATCTCCCTCTGGGTGTTCCTTAAGGAATCTGACCTAAGGTAAGTATGAAGAGCATGTGAAAGCCCTGAGATATTCTGTCAGAATATCGAGAATGTTACAAGCTCTGTTATATGTTCTCTCTTTCACTGACTCCTGATGGTGACATGTATAGAGATGATGTAGACATGTGTGTGTGTATATGATATATCTGTGTCATCATATGTGATATATATCAACCAGAGCCTTTTGTTTGATTCCCTTACGGTTTCTGAATTAGCCATTAGTATGACAATTATCTGTGGCCACAGATTCCACTGCTCTGAGCAAATTACCTGTCCTTTTACAGTAGCAGCTCCCAGAGCTGGTGTGAAACTGACAAACCTATTTTTCAAATGAATTTGCAGAGACTTCAGCCAAAAGGAAGTGAGAGGTGGGGGGAATACATTCCCACGAGAGAAACAGATTTTCTGCTGTGACTGCTTCCAAGAACTGGGGGTGATATAAGAACTGGTAACAGTGTCTCTTCTTTTCAGGGAAAACGTCTTTATGTTTCAGTTGCTGGGTTATCGAGATACACAGAAAAACTGAATCGTATTTGAGAATCTACTTGTGACGATACTGGTAATGCTTCCTCCATCCCACCTTCATTCCACAAAGCACCAGGCATTTCAGTCTCATTTTTCTTGAGTATGGATTATAATCAGTGAGTGTCATAGCACGTAGCGATAAGTATCTGTTCAATAAATGATACTTGATAAACAAGATTATATTAAATAAATGTAAATATCCTCTTTGATGTATTTATTTGACATTATGATATATAAATATCTTTTTTGGGGTACATCAAAAAACTTCAAAATATGTTGAAAGTGATGCTTTATGAAGTTTTGTTAATAAGTAATAATTTTTAGGAAATTAGGATATCTTTATAGATAAAACTTGACCTCTTCATATAACCCTGCTCTTAAATATCTTAGTTCTTAGGTTCTATCCAAAAACTCTGGGCACATTGTAACATTCCCCGGAAAACAATTATCAAAATAAATAACAACAGGAAAGGTTTGCTTTTCCCACATTCATCCACTCTTACAAATACATGTGCTATGCATTCACATTAAAGTCAAAACATCGTCTTCCACACATTCCCAACATTTCCTAACCTGGCTTTTTCCTACTGATAATTTTGCATTCAGAAGTTTCATACGTTTTTGGAATGAGGTTCAATCTCTTTCCCACCATGAATACTCCTCTCTAAAATACTCCTTATTCTTAAAGCACAGTCTTCATATTTTAATATCAGTAGCCCTTAGTCTTCACAGATCACCAAAGATAGTGCATATTGATCAAAATCTCACCTTTCAGCACTGCCATTCCCCCTTAGAGAATGAGAGTGTTGAAGGAGGAGTGATACAATTGATTTCATCATAGTTTCTGCCTTGTACTGTCAGCAACTTAACTTGCTTGCGTCGAAGTGCATCTTAATCATCAATTCAAAGACAACTTCTTGACCCTCCCACCCACAAAGCATTCTTGGCTTCCCGCCATTTTTTCTTTAACAGTGTCAGTGTTTTACGACATCCTCTTGGGTAAAACCCTGTAGTTAATATGCAGAACATCTCCGTTTGTAATCACTACTTCTGAAACGTGGTTACCAGTATTCCCGAAGGACCCTACGGATCCTGAGTCAGGAGGAAATGCCCTGCCAGTCTCACTTTCCCTGCACTCAGCCTCGAGTCAATGACAAAATTATACACCCACCAAGTATCCATGCAAACTGGGAGTTTATAACACAATTACTTTGTTTCAGCTATGAAAATGGCACACACACACATATATACACACATACATATGTGTATACTTTGCACACACACGTACTGATATGACACTTAAAATATCTATACTGCATTAAGTTCTGTGGACTTGCTCAGCTGCCCATGTTGCTGAGCTGCTGCTGTTTCATTATGCAGCCTTCTGGGGCCGTCTATCCATATATGTTTCCTCTGAAGAGCTACAAGCCTGATGGCTCTGGAATCAGTACAAGATGCTTCATATTATTATTAAAAGTACTATCACAGGGAAGTACAAACTTGTTCAGAGTCCTTTGTGTCCTATTTAAGTCATTAATTAGTTTTCCTTTTAAAGGAATATTAACACTGGAGGGGAAGGGTAGATACTCATTGATGGGGGATTTCTAAACTCTTAGGACTTCAGAGTTCCTTCTGTTTATCCTAAGAGTCCATGAGTGTTACAAAAATGCAGCTACCTTACATAAAGGGCTTCACAAAGACTACTTGGGGCTTAAAGAATATAAAATAATAAAAATGTAGACATTTTAAGTGATGAATACATTTGAACCCAGTGCACAGTGCTCTGCAGGTTAAATCTGAAAGGAGAAAGGTAATGAAAAGAGTTCCTATGTCTGGGTAAATCTGTAACATTCTCTGTCTCAGAAAGACCTGGATTCTCTATGTGGATTCTTTAATATGCTCTTTACCCCTGCTTGTGCTGTACAGCTTTGTGGTGTCTCATTGCATTTTGTAGGTATAGGCAAAAGTGTTTTATACATTTTCTTATACAAGCTGAGGGCATTCTCGTGCTATATTTAATAGTTTGCAGAAAATGAGAACCTAAGTATATAAGCACCATGATAGATCCCAAGTACTTCATACAGAAGAAACTCGCACTTGAGAAGCAAAAGGCAGATTAGTTGGGAAAGGCCAAGAGGTTAACTCAGTCCATGACCGAACCAGTGTGAGTAGCCAGTCATCACACCTTAATTAAAGACCACAAACACATCAGCCAGCTGGAAGGGGAGAGGGATTGAAAACCCATCATGCTTGGCATTAATGGTTCCCATGCTCTTGAAGAGTATAAATCTTTCAAACCAAAAATAAACGATGCATTTATAAGTAAATAAACATTTAGGGGCAAGGTGGGTTCTTTTTTTTGTTAAATAGTCAGCTTATTATTTAACAAATAAAACATGCATTTTAAAAATAATTAAATGGAATTCTTGTATCATCAAAATTATTTTATAATATGTTAATGATATTCCAAATGACAAAGTAGAAATTTACGTTGGTTATAATAAAACCTTCGATTATGTTGGAGTTTATGAATTATTTCTTTATGTATTGATGTCTATTGGAAAATGAACGTGCTTAAGACTCAGAACTTGCTAATCTTAACATAGACTTCAGAAAAAAATGTAAGGGCAGTGGCTCTATTAGCTTTGGGTTTTCTATCCTTCCCACTTACATGGGTAGAATAATTTTAATGTATATCATTTCGAACTGATAAAACAAATTAGTAGAATGACTTTGAGAAATGAGTTTAGCCAAATATTACTTTTTATTCTCTATCAGAAATAGACAAAAGAAAAATTCCCAATCTTTACTTGGTTATGTTAATATCTCTAACATTTAACTTAATTACATAAGTTACTATTTTTATTTTCCCAAATATTCAGAATTGTGATACAAAGAATTATTTCAATAAAATATTCCAATCAAAATGTGCTATTTCAATAAATAAGAAATCCCATGTCTGATTAAAACAGTAAGTACACTTATTTAATACTTATAGGACTGACTACTGTTCTAAAATCAGAGGAATCCTCTGAATAAAACTGGTTTAATTTAACCCATCATTAGAACCAGAATTTTGAATAATTTAGTATCACAGAGTGAAGGCTATGTATAAAACATACTACAGTTCTCAGACCATGTGACTCAACTGCTTCTTTATTTAGATATATCATCATGAAAGAAAGACGATCTGGTTTATTTATTCAACAGGTGACAGAGTAATTACCATGCCCACTAACACTAGTTCTTCTGAATACAGCCTGGGGAAAATGGTTAACAACTCTGTCATTTAATTACCTACTAAAAATGAATTGTGGATATTTCTGAGTGTTTGTTATTACACAAGTTATATGACCAAAAAGAGCAAAACTAAGGCTTTGAGATGGTATTGTAGTGATGCTGAGCTAGAGAGAGAGCTGAGAGATGTGTGCCATTAAGAAATATAGAACCACTAAGGCTACCATGTGTCTTAGTTACAGGGAAAGAAGGATAGGAGGTTAACATAGTAAGCTAGAACTCTTTTCAAGACAGCATTCTATGAACGCATTGATGAGAATGAAAACACAGAAAGGCACTCAGGAAACTGGACGTATTGTCAGCTATGGGGCTCTCATCCTGGTTGGTTTCACAGTCTCAATGCCGGTCCATAAACCATGTTGACTCAGCCTAACTGATGGCTTCAGTCACCACAATATCCTCACCACACCTCCCAGATCTGAAGATTGTCTCTCATAGCCTTATTGGTAATGATTCCATGAAGTTTCCACGATGACTCTATTTGTCTTTTTTGTTCTAAACCAAACATTGATATAAACTACAATTGGGACTTTGTATTATGCATAGCATGTTGTCCCCGTATCCTTTGGCTCAGACTTCTATGGCTCAGACATCTTTCGAGGGAGGGGCTGTCCTTTTCAACCCCGTGGCCCCACAGTGCCTGTCAAAGTACCCAATGTGATGAGAATAAAGTATAGGAACGAATCAACATGCCTACTGATGGGCCCCCAGTGAGGTGATAACTTAGCATGGACAGAAATTGTCTGTGCTTTCTTCCTTTTCTACACTTGCCAACCTTAAGCAAACTAGAATATCTTCTCCATGTTCACGCTCCAGAACAAGAACAAACAGGCCCTGTTGTGTTAAGTAATCACCATCCAGGAGATCTTATTGGCTGAAGTTATAAATATTTTCAAATCATGTTATGTGTTAGATGGTTTACTGAAGTAAACTGTAATGTTTGCAGAACAGTTATGTTTATGTGTGAGTTTGCTATCAAAACACCAAACAGGATAGCCTATGTCTAATCTGTTGCGGAAAACTGGATCTTTCTGTTGATGTTGTTGTAGCTTGAACTTAGTAAATGGTATAGATTCTAATCTCAGCATTAATACAAGGATATTAATTTCTTTCTAAACTCGATAGTTGTTAGCACGATTGTTATGAAATTCACCCTTAGATTTCTATCACGCTGCCCAAATACAAACAATGGCCATGACAGGTGACTCATGGAGGTCACTGGTTCAATTCCCAGTCAGGGCACATGCCAGGGCTGTGGGCTCCATCCCCAGCAGGGGGCATGCGGGAGGCAGCCAATCAAGGACTCTCATTATTGACATTTCTCTCTCTTCCCCTCTCCCTTCTTCTCTTTGAAATCAATAAAGATATATTTTTAAAAAGGAAAAATGTTTAACAGTTATGATTTAGACCCCAAGGTTTTAGAGGTATTGGTTTGGCTAAATGTATAACCTTAATACATAAGAAGGATGGACGGACGGAGGTTTTCAGTTTGTGGATCTTGCATGAACTCACCAGGTCTTATACAGGTGATGTTTGAGTTTGCAGTGGCTGCACTCTAAAGACTTAAGAGGGCAGGTAGTCAGACAGTGCTAATTTATATGGTGGGCTACACTATGTCAGGGAGGATTACTATATTATGGAAAAAGTAGAATTCCAATTCCAGAGACTATGAGAAAATTTCAGAGAAAACATTAACTGTTCAGTTTTACACAACACAAATTATTTTATTTCAATTTTGGCAGAAAGCTTTCCAACTTCTTCCAGTGCCTTTGATCCTTCCTTTTAAATATTTTATGATGCATTAGAGCAATGCATTCTTGCCAATTAACTGAGATTACTGGTTGACAGGATGTCAGCTGATATACGGTTCTTCGAATGCTTATTTGGATAATATTGGACCAGCAGTTTCTACAAAATGGAGTTATTTAGGTCTATGAACGTTTATGTAGGCAGTTCTCAGAAATTATATCATTGATAACGGGACAGATTTTGCCCATACCACCTGCTATTATTCAGAAACTCCAATTCCACAACTAAAAAACTAGTTGATAAAAGCATCAATGCTAAGGCTGCTGGAAGACATTCCTCCTCCAAACATTACGATTTAGCTGTTTTCTCCACAATGCGCTCTTGATTACCTCGGCTATAGAATAAGACACTATGCATCTCACTGCCGTTTCCTCACTAAGCCTCATTTACCATTCGTCTTCACTTAGCAAAAGGATATAAAAGCAAATCAACCTAATCGCTCACTGAGGAAATTTGCATCATGGCAAAGGAACGAAATGTCGTTCATTCCAATGACACAATGAGCAAGGTAATTGTCACATTACATACATAATGCAACGAAAATGTACTCCAGATATTATTGGAAAAGACCCAGATTGTATCTTTGAGTTGCTGCCAAATTGATTTTTTGCTACTTAATATTATTCCTGTCATAATAACTTCTTTTATCATTACCAACGTGATCGGCTCTGCAGTTGATTAGATTCCATCACTAAGCCAACCAAGCAACAGACTGATGGTTTCAAATTTTGCAGCCAGTATGTTGTATCATTTTAGCATCACTCCGATTGTCCAGAGTTCTGTTCAGTGGGCTTAGGGAGAATTAACACCCAGAGAGGATAGTAGATTTTTTAATGAGTGGTTTTAATTAATACCATAGGATATATTATCTATTTATTTTATATCGTGAGATGTACATCAAAGTCAATATAACCTGGATTTTGGAATCAGATCCCCTTGTATACAAATCTTGATTCTCTCACGAGTTAGCAGCTTTTGAATATTGGGATCTTTGTCTATAAAATGGAGATAATAATGTCCATTTTCAGAGAGACATTTTCAGGATAAAGTATAAAGTATGTCTAGGGAATTTCTTTGCCAAAAGGATGACACCACCACCAACCTGCTTCCCACAGTCACACAGACCCACCCCACTCTGCCAGGAGTTATGTGCTTTTGCCAAGTCAGTTGATCCCATTGGTCATGTTTCCTTCTGTGTAAGGAGCAGCGTGGAGGGAATTACTGAAAGAAGATGCCTTAGAGAGGGAGAGAAATGGGAAACAGAGCAGGAGACAGCAGCGGGTAAGGGGGGATATGATGGGTGATGTCTCTAACCATTTTGCATAGAGAGGGGATCTGTGTAAAAAAGTAATGGGGAGAAAATGATTGAAATAAAACGTTTGGTTGCACTTCATGTAGAATATTGTGAAGTTCAAGCTTTATTCTCTGGGCAGCAGGGGTTCATGAAGCCTTCTGAAGTGAGTATTATGAGAATAATAAGGGGAGTGGCCAATTAGATTCTATCTTCCCCTCCTTATAGGACAAGCAATTCTTTACAGCCCCTCAAGGTCAGATGACATTTGGGAATACATATATTAAAATATAATAAATGAGTCCTCTGACTACATTATATGTCTTAGCTCTGTGGTCTTCTGATACATCTCTCTTAGAAGAACACAGCCTTGAGCAAAGTTAGACCCTCTCTGCATAGTAAACTGTTGTTTTCCTCTCCCTGTCTGTTTTATCTTCTCTGGAAACATAAAGCTGCAACTTCAGAGTCATTAGGAACAGAGAGGGTGTCCGACACCTGAGTATCCTTCATGTGAACTGCACTCCAGAGGATGATTTAATGATCTCAGTAACAGGCAGGTGCTCTCCCAGCCCTGAAATTCCATCACGAAGATCATTCTATAAGGAGTTACTGGGAGCAGAGGCTCCCAGCTCTGCTCATGGTCAGGTAGGCTCCTCAGCAGGTGGCTTCCACACATGAATCTGATCCTTAGTCTCGTTTCCTTGTCAGGCAAACGTTTCTGGTTTTATTTTGAATTTAGTGCTGTTGCAGACATCAACAGAGGGAAGTATTGAGGTAAACAATCTGCTTTCAAGAGGAGATATACCAAGGTTACTGTACTGAGCTGGAAACTGGGTTTCTAATTTCAAGCGAGCAATGAATTGGGCTGTTTGAATGCCCTCCCCTCAGAGGGTCCCATCCTCCCTCTGCAGGGCGTGTAGCTGCCCTGGGGAGGCAGGGGATTAGTGCCTGTGCTGGGAACCAATGTGCTCCCCCAGGCCCACTGAAGATGTCCTTATTGTACTCTTGCATTTTATACTTTCTTCTCATCAAAGAAGCAATTAGTTGCCCGGTGGTATATTTTTTTAATCTTTCTAATAATAATATGCTTAACCCATCATCTAACTCAGTTAAGCAGGAGGAGTATTCCCTTAGTGCAAAGACATTAAAAAGAAATACGGGCATACAGGGAGAAGAGAATAGCAGGCAGAATTAATCAGGAGAAACCAAATTTTCCTGGAAGGATTAGAACACCATCCCAAGGCAGGCTGTGGGATGACCAGAGGACACAGAGGGAATTCATCAAGAAAATAATCTTCCTAACTCTAGCAATGTCAGTAACACTAAATGAATAACTCCCAAGAAAGCCTGCACTTTTACTGTCTAATTCGGACTTGAAATGTTTGGATTTGTAAGGCATATCACTCAAGCCCAAAGTAAGGCAGCTTTTAAATACTAGATACGTAATCTCCCAAGAAAGAGACTCTTTCCCAAGTTGCTTTGCAATGAATGAATGATTACCAGGTAACCCCACACACAACTCCTCTTTACATTTAGCCCAACTCCTGCAGCCCGGATCACAGAGCTGGATGGCCATGAAGGTGGTAAGCATGGGAGAAAATTTAACAAGGAAAATAATCCCATTGCCATTCCCAAATACCGAGGTGACTTAGGAGGATATAAGAATCCACGTGTTAAAGCAAGACATAGCCAAAACTCTAATTTCTTTCCCACAACTATATACTAAAAATAGCAAGTAATTTTTTAAAAAAAACAAACCTTGACGGAGCCAATAATATGAATCCTGACTCTCAAAAATGTTCAACATTTTTAAGTGTTAAATGATATTGGAGAACATTTATATATATTTGGCGATCTGACAGAAACCCTGTGCAATACCAGAGGCCTCCCTGCAGGCAGTGTAGGCAGCTGATTGAGATCTCTGAGATCTTTACATTGCGATCCCAAAAACACTACGTACACTGGCAGTTCTTTTATATTTACTTCTATTTATTTCATCATCGCCACACAGTGCCAAACCAGTTCCACTGAATATAATTAACTTGAGTGTATTTAGTAAATAACTTAGCATTTTTAACATCCATACATTTATTATCATTCTATCCTCTCTACTGTGTCAAAAGGAAAGAATGCAATCCTAGAACTTCCTGTGCAGACTCCAACAACAGGGAAATGTTATTAATAAAAACGAGCTGACGAGTTTGTTTTCAGAGCATCACCTGCTGGCCTTCAAGTCCATAATCACATCTTCTAGCCTCCGAGCAGCAGGTGCTAACGTTTAGAATGCCTGCTGACACATGTAAACGTGCTCTTCCCAAGCCTGGAGTCCGTTTATTAATGAATTAGCACCCGGATTTAAATCCCAATGAGATCATCTCTGTGGGATCTTCACTAAATCCTTTTAGCATCCAAGAAGCTCAGTTTCTTTGTCTAGAAGACGGAAAAACTGGTACTGATCTCTTAGGGAAGAGCTGAGTATTTAAATGAGGTAAGTATTTTAAAAATCTGTCCTATTGCCTGCTAATAAAACTGTGTTTGGGAAAAGTACTCCTGTATCTCTGTACCATTGTAGGAATTCCGTTATCAGTGGTGTACAGAAAGTCATTTTGAGCCCTGGGAGACTGTGCCCATCAAATTATCCACTGATCCAGTTTCATTTTCTGTCATTTTAGAAAACATTCCATCTCCATAGGCTTATGTAACCAGCATCATTAATAGTTTTGACACCTGCTAATCAATCATATCAAGTTGACAAGCCCTAACTTTCATTCAGCCCAGCAATCTGCTCTTAAAGCTATATGTTCCCTGAAAATGCGTGCAAACTGGTCTCTAAACTCATGACCGCCAGTCCTGCACTGGTAGCAGCACTGATAATGCTCCAGCCAGATTTCCCCAGGAAACGTGCCTCCCACTTTTCGCCCTGCAGCCTCAATTCTGCTTCCCGAAGGTAGTGTCGTCCCTGGTGGTATACACACCTAGATGGTATGGAGGACACCTGCTCCCCCTTTCTGGCAGTTCCATGGGGATTCCTGGCTGACGTCTGCATCTCTGGGAAGCCAAGCCTTTCCTAGAGCCCTGGGTGTGCAGAACTGGGACTTAAGTATGCAGACTCTCCAGTATGCACGTTGTCCTAAAATGTTTCTTGTTACTTAGAGAAAATGGAAGCTCTGTGGTCCAGCTCAGGGTAACCTGTGACTATGTGACACTCTGGGACAGGCTTGCTCATCCCTGGGATGAATGCCCTCTGCCATTGGTCCATCTGCAGCCCACCCCAGCCCCTGTGTGTTGGACCTGCACCTTGCTGTGTGCTGTGGAGAAAGTAGAGTTCTGGGATTGAGTGCACACTCACACTATTCTGCTTATCAGAGTCCCCAATAAAGGTCAGGCCATATCTGCTCTTTAAGGCAATGTGCTCATGATGCTCTGGGATGACAACCTATTTTTTAACTTTTGGGAAACTCACTTATCGTTTCTCAACTACATCTTCCATGAGACAGTTTAGCCTAGTCCTCTCAATACAAAGTTGTTTACGAAAATGGTTCTCAAATTCTATTTATTCAAACATAAGTTGCAAATATCCCTAGAAATACAGACTCCAAGAGCTTCATTCCCCTCTTCTGACCTGGTGGAGATGAGGCACAGGTGTTTTTATGTTGAACCCTGCCCCCCTCCCCCCAGGTGATACAGAGGCAGATGGTTTTAAGACTATTCTCGAGAAAAACTAGGGAGGGAATGTTTTTCTAAGGGTGTAATATAAAGAGTCAGGCTGCACAGGTATGTGAATTAGGTATAACCATATAAATAACAAAAATAAAATTCTGTGTGTATACACATACACACACACGCACACACACACACAAAGAAACTTGAAATGCATGGTGATTTAACCAAGTTAGCTTGGTCTCTCAATGTTTTCAGATAATTACTGTGATCTTTTCAGGGTTTATTCCAGTTTGCTTGGCAGGACAATGAGCTTTGGTCAAATGCTCCCTTACTCTTTATATAGCTATATGACTTGGAAAATCATTCAAAGCAATTCCCCCACAAACAATGATAGCTAGTCAGTGTTCGTAGGGATCCGTGACTGATTTGCAATAATCTCCTAAATGATCAGGTAAGTCCACCATCAATCCTCTTAGCTCTAGGAGCCCTTGAGAAAATATTTTGCTTTTTCCGGTGGTGCATGGTTAATAAGAAAAAGCTGTTGAGTATGTGTTTAACAGGATGGACAGAGAGCAGCATTAGAGAGAGAGAAGCTGAAATGTACGTAACTGAAGCATAAAAAAAAAAAATCACCAGTAAAGGCTTTTGATCATTTGGGTGAAGAGTTTGGTCTAGCCTTTAATGGCTTCCTGTAATTTCTGCACAGAAGCCCTCGCTCACTCTCTCCTGCTCTCCTAGGAAACATCTGTGATGTCAGCATTACAAGCTGAGGTTAGAGCACTGTGACATTTTCGAGCTCTTCAAGCTTTGTCAAGTACAGTAATTATATTTACGGGAAGTCTCTCACCTCTTGTATCCATGCACCTTAATCACACACAAAGTGCAGAGGTCTGGAATAAAAGGGGTGGGTTTAAAGGCTCCCTTTAGGACACGAAGATATGGCTGAGATTTTGAAGTTAGGGTAATCCTAACATAATTTTCTGTTTTAGTTTTTCCTTAAGCTAGCATGAAAAGGGAAAATGGAGTTTTCTACATAGATTGCAAATGCTCAAAAAATCGATTTAACGGCTCTAGTTGGTTAAGCATGTTTTATTTGAGGGCTGAAAACTTTCTAATACCATTTTGAAATACTGTATATTTTCTGTAACCTGAGCCTCATTTCTATAGTGAAGTTAGAAATGCAGAATCGTAACTATTTCCAATTGAAATTTGTGAAGCTTTTAATGCAAAAGCTGTTTTTCAAAAGAATCTGGAGAATGATATTTCCAAATTTTGTTGAACCGATTAGAAGAACCATATTTAATAAAATCTTATTCAGGTATTTTATTAGTCACAATAATGTGTTTTGAATGGTGTGTATATTAGGCATATAAAAATATGAAGGCAATGTTATTGTATATGGAGTGTCCATTCATGACAAGAAACATTAGAAAATTTATGAAGCAAACAGCTTCTGAGTGACCATTTAGTCATGTTATACACATTATTTTAAAATATATAATGCAAACAACAGAAGAGATACTACTACACATCTAAAAATGGTTGAAATAAAAAAACTGACAATACCAGTTGCTGGTGAGGCTGACAGCAGCAGGAACTCTCGCTCATTGGAAGCTGGAATGCAAAACTGCACAACTACTTTGGAAGACAGCTGGCAATTTCTTATAAATCTTAAACATAATCTTAACATATGATCCAACAACTGTGTTTCTATGTGTTTATTTACCCAACAGGTCTGAAAACATATATCCATACAAAAACCTGCATGTGAAGGTTATAATAGCTTTACTTTTTATTGACCCCAAACTGGAAGTAACCAAGATGTCCTGGAAAGACAAACCTAGAAACTGTGGTACACACACAGATACACACACAAAATGTTAAGTGCATATTGCTAAGTGAAAGAAGCAAGTCTGAAAAAGGTACACACTACATGATTCAATTTATGACTCTGGAAAACACGAAATGATGGAATCAATAACTAGATCACAGTTGCTAGGGTTCAGATGGAGTTTGAATACATGAAGCACAGGATATTTTTAGGGTGGTAAAACTGATCTGTATCACACTATAATGGTGGATTCATGATACTCTGCATGTCAAATCCTTTAAATTTTATATCAGCAAGAGTGAACCTTAATAGATGCAAATTTTTAAAAAATCATTCAGGAGGTCAGCGATTCCCAGAATAGAATGCAGATTGCAAGAGAAGGATCTAAATGTATTATGAGAGAATGAAATAACCAAATTTAAGGGAGTGGTAACTCTGGAAATGAGTGTAGACTATGAGACTAAAAATGTGTAACTGTCCATAAGCATTGTATTATATTTGATGAAGTTATCTTACTCTAGGGATGTGGGTTAACTATTTTGAAACCGTTATACATATATACTGGAATTAAAACAGTGAAATAAATAGGTGGAAGATGGCAGGAGCCAGGTTTCTCACTGTTGGAGAGGGAAGTTGGAGACAAACAAGGTGAGAAAGCTAGAATGAGCCACACGTTAATGCATGAGAGTTGAAGGCAGTGTAAATTCATGGTTAGCTCAATGCAGACACACAAAGATACATATAGCAATATTTACAGATATGTTTATAGATACTGGTGAGTATGCACACATATATTTTCATGTTCTTTCAGTTGAGAGGATCTAAGAACACTCCAATAGCAAGAAGTACAAGAACAGGCACACAAACATACATAAACAAATAAAATAAAAATGATAATATTGGTATGTCGCATGGACACAGGAGACAATGGGAAGAACTCCAAATAGCCAAAGGTGGAGAAGTTTATATGCCAAAATTAAAAAGTAGTATTGCAATATGACCCCACATATAAAGTAAATATCCACGAGTCTCTATTGATATATGTGGATAATTACAAAATAAATGGGGGAGAACAGACAAATCTCTGTGCAGGACAATTCTAAGCAATTTGTGTAGACACTCCACCCTCAAGGAAGTGAAGGATAAGTCTTCAACCATAATCACTTCTTCCCAAATATCACAATATAGAAAGGAGGAAAAGCTTAAGTATACAGAGGAGAAACCTGACAAACACTACCTTAACTCTGCGATCAAAGTCAACATCAACATAAATTGTGTGCATGTTTGTATTTTTTAAAATTATTTATTTTTAGAGAGAGAGAAAGGGGAGGGAGAGAGAAAAAGAAACATCTTTGTGAGAGCGAAACATTGATCCAGGTGCCCTGACCAGGAATCGAACTGGCAACCTCTTGGTGCAGGGGTTGATGCCCAACCAACTGAGCCACACCAGCCAGAGCTTTGCTTGTACTCTTGATATGACATGATGAGATTGTCATGTTACCTCTGTGCACCCCCCCCCCCCAATGCACAAGTCCAGTCAAACCATGAGAAAAAATCACACAATTCCCAGTTGAGGGGGATTCTATAAAATACCTGACCAGTATTTCAAAATTGCCAAAGTCATAAAAAAAAAACACACCCACAAAACCACAAGAAAAGTCTGAGAAAATGTCATAGCCAAGAGAAGCCTAAGGAAACTTGACAACTAAATAAAATATATCTTGGACGGAATTGTGGAAATAAAAAAATGACATTAGGTGAAAACTAGGGGCATCTGAATAACGTACGCAGTTTAGTTAATGATATTGTATTATTATTAATTCATTCGTTGTGACAAATTACCATACTAATACCATAATATGCTGATATAGGAATACCAGAATGTGGGATTTATTTCATTACGATCTAAAGGGACTTTTGGGGATAATGACATTCTCTATCTTGATGGTGGCAGTGGAAGGCCAGATGTATACATCTGTCAAAACTAATTAGTGAATTTTGTATGTAAATGTACATCAATAAAGTTGGTAACGAAAAACCTTACAAAACAGAACAGTCATAGCATAAAGTGATGATGATCACTAGCTATCTGTTAAGCAATCTGGGAAGTCCTGAGTTATATGCCATATAATTGACCAAAAAAATTCCTGCACATAGGTGCTGCTGAAATTCTTTCCCGTGACTGTTAACTGTGAATTGGAGTATAACTGAAGAACAGACTAAAGCCTATGAAATAAGGGACCCTCTACTATCTATTTGGTATGTCTACTGTTCATCAATCTCTCTGGTTTCCAGGAATAGTCTTTCCATATGATCAGTTAGCTAGTACTCTCTAGGTTCCTATATACAGGAGTGAACAAAAGTAGGTTTATGGTTGTAAACACAGAGTTTATTGCTGTATGATTATTAATTATTGTAAACCTACTTTCTTAATGACTATAAACCTACTTTTGCCCACCTATATTCTTAATACACACACACACATATATATATAAAAGCTTAACCAATTATCAAAATGTAACTGCCTCAGTTTACCATATTTTCAGCAATAAGATATATGATGCACAGTTAAACATTCACTGGGTGTTTGAGGTTAATGTATACCTGTACTTTGATAGTGCTGCTGGATACTTGGTAATAGCCTCTTACACTTTCAAAAAAAGAAGATGTAAAAAGAATCTCACTGCTCTTCTGGGCATAGTCATATACTATGCAGAAAGGTATTACTGTTTTAAATTAATATTTGTATTTCTATATAATGAACTGTGTAGAAAATAAATAACACATGCCTTTTACGTGTTCCAAAAATTAATGTAAATTGATTATCACCATATACACAAGAGAATGAATATATTTATACCATACTAATATATGTTTTCAATAAGAAGCTCTATGTATTGCATAGAAAAATTCTCAAAGTAATCTTTCTAGTTAATATGCTCCCATGAGCTTAAGTAAAAATGTCTAGTTCTTACTCATGAGAAGAAATGAGTCTCCTTACCAGGGTTAACTGATTATAATACATGACTGCAATTTACAAATGCACAGGCTGTACTTATACATATGTGTATGTATGTTCTTAGGGAAGTCATCATGTCAATAACCCTTAGGAACTTCTTAAACCACAGGCATCACTTACGCTTTTGTACCAATGCACCTTCCAGTAGAGCAAAAACTCTCAGGAGACATAATTCTGTTAATTTACCTTAAATATTGTAATAATACACTTACATGAAAAAGTTAGACAATACAGTGCTACATGAAATAGTATTTAATTGAATCATGATGAAGCATGACATAGTTGAGCTGTACTCAGCAAAGTTAAAACTAATTCATCAATGTAACAGTTAAAAAAAGACTAATTTTAGGATACTCAAAAATATTTTCTAGAAAGAGCCTCATGTTAGCAGTAAACTAATTATTTAGAGTTATGCTAGTGAATTAATTAGGGAAGAGAATATCTGGACGTAAGGTGGTGTCAAAGAGAGTGAGTAGAGCCCTGTGCATTCTGCTGACCAAAGACAACTGGTTAAAACTCGAAGGACTAATTAAAATTTCAGGCCCAAAGAAAAAATGGAACTACCATGGAACAGCAGTCAACCATAGCAAGACCTTTCACAAACAAACATGGAAATAAACAAAAATCAAGAGTGCTCTTGGCCTTGTCTTTCTTTACTTAACTAAGAACTAAGTGTCTCTGAGAGAGATGTGTTGACTAAACATGCTCCAACCTTTTCAAAAGTCAGTCCTCTTAGAATGCTCATGTACCAGAACAAAACAAGATCAACACATGTGTTTGTGAATGAATATTAATGTGAATGGTTATAGTAAAAACTGTAATTCGTGTGCTTGGCCTAAGCTTTCCTCCTGAACTTACTTGTTGATATAATATTCCCCAATCTGATGTGCAACTGAAACATGGCAGACGGTCAACACATAACTAACATGATACCAACAGGCTACCTATTTGAGAAAATGCTATATTTCCAAATACTGTAAGTTAAATATTTTTGAGATGAAAATTTGGGAACAGTTTTATTTATTTGTAATACACAGAATCATATAAAAATGGCAAAAGACAACGGCCATGTCTTTGCATTTTATGTAGCTTTCCTGGTGCACATAGTTCAAATAGTGAGTGTAATTCTAAAAATAAGCACTCCACAAATTGTTTAACATTCTGCATAAAGGGCTGATGTATGATAACAGATCTGGTGCTACCAGTCCACTAAAAAAGGTGAACACTGTGAATTTAAATTCAGTTTAATAACATCTTAAAATTCAATAAGGCGACTGGAGATTTTGGACCAAAAGGAAAAGTATGATTAAAGCATTTAGAGGTTTTTGTTATAATCAGTGATTATATACCTGATTGATTCAAGGTTATTTTCAATCAAATTATTATGTGACACAAAAACAGGTAGATTTGTGATTTCATGTTTCTCTGTTGAAGACTATGTCTTCTCTTTCCTAAGGGTATTAAATGTTGTTAAAATAGACTGGATGAAGAAAGAATACAGATATGATTTGGGTAAATACAAGTTATACATAACGCTGAGAAGGTTTAGCATATATAATAAAATACATTGTCATATACCATGAAGTCTACAGTCCCTATTTAAATCATGCTTTATGTATCACTAATAAAAGGAAAAAAGCTTGCAATTATAGTTGTAAACTGTCACAGGTTTTTAATATGTATCATGATTTAAAACACTTTAAAACGTAAAAAAATGTGCATCTTAGAAGTGATAATATACAGTTTTTGTATCAGAAATAAAGAAACAGGAGAGTCACTGGGCACATGAGCCCCAAATATCAAAGTAGGGCATTTGTGTTTCTTTTCCGTTGTATTTTCTCTTGGTTAATAGAAATTCACTTGTGTTGATACCCAAGTTCCTATGTGTTGTGGGTTAAATAGTGTCCCCCAAAGATTTTGATGTTCTAAGCCCTCAGTACCTGTTGAATGTGACCTGATTTTCAAACAGGGTCTTTGCAGATGGTCAAGTTAAGATGAGCTCATTAGGGTGGGCCCTGGTCCCATATAACCGTATCCTTCTAAAAACGGAAATCTGGACACTGAAACAGACGCACACATGGAGACCACCACGTGAATATGAAGGCAGAGATCGGAGTGATGTATCTGCATGTCAAGGGATGCCTGAGATTATCAGCAAACACCAAAGGTGGGTATGGAACATACCTTTCTAGGCATGGAACAAATTCTTCACTCAGCTCTCAGAAGGAACCAATCCTGCCGACACTGATTTCAGACTTCTATCCTCTGGGACTGTTAGACAACAAATTGTTTATACCGCCCAAGCTGAGATGCTTTGCTACGGCAGTCCTGGGAAATTAACAAAGTGGGATAATTTAGTATTACTTTGGTAAAATATTGTTGATGTTGTTGTTTAGGTAACAGTAACAACAATCACAATGCTTTTCTTATCACTTCAGTTAAGCAAAAATAATTTAATCAGAAACCCAGTATTTCCAGCATTTTTATAGATTGCCTGCTACTGATGTCTACTCTCCTCTTGCAGTAAGGTTACGTATTTTAAAAGTTATGAATAAAGAATCTGAGAAAGAAATGAAGTATTTCTAGTACTAAGCAGGAAACTAACAAATAAAAATCGAGAAAACCACGCATTTCTTTAAAGCGAGTAATATTTGTCATAGTGAAAATTTCCAGAGATGCCTCAGGCTACACACCGGACCTACTTTACTTCTTGGAACATGTACGTGCTCCTCTCTGCGCACATGTACCCACGTGTGTGACTGCCTGTGTGTGTTTGTGGGTATTGAGGACAGTGGAGAGGACTTGAAGTTCACCATTCCTTCTCCCACGGCATCTTTTTGTTTTGGTTTTGGTATCCCATCCAGGGCCTACTTTTCAGATCTTCATCATAGCCTTAAATATAAAGCCACCTGTTGACCGAATTAGTACTAGGTGCTTCGTGCATCTTAAAAGAGCAGCAGTGATTTAGCCACTGTTGTTATCTGTCCAGATGCCGAGGAAGTTAGGGGAGGACTTTCCCTCTACCCTCTCAGATTCTGCGGGAGAGGAAAAGCACTTGTCCAGCGACCCTTCTGAGTTTTTGGCTGAGACCCCTGTAATAGTAGGTTACAAGAGAAAAACAGAAGGGTATTAGCATGCGTACTTCGTGTGTAAGTGGGAGGCCCAGGGAAAATAAGTAATCAAAGCAATGCCTTAGAATTCCAGCTTCAGAGCAGGGTCAGCAAAGAGGAACGAATACATTTGTGGCAAAATGACAGGAAAAAGGAAAGCGGCTTTAGCTTGCAAGGACTGCGATAGAGGCCAGGAAGTAAAATTTTTTAAAAAAAATTATTTTAGAGCGAGGGAAGGAGGGGAACAGAGAGAGGAACATCCACTTGTCGTTCCATTTATTTATGCATCGACTGGCTGATTCTTGTACGTGACCCGACCAGCGATGGGACCACATACAACCTTATACATGGGGACCCGGCTCTAACCAACTGAGCAGGATGTCGGCAACTTTGGAGTAAAAAAAAAATTTTTGTACTTTATTGAATTTATTGGGGTGAAATCAGTTAACAAAATTATATAGGTTTCAGGTGTACGTTTCTGTAATACATCTTCTGTATAGTGTACCGTGTGCTCAGCACCCCAAGTCTCCTTCCACCTCCACTGGCCCCCCACCCCACCCCTTTCCCTCCGGCAATCACCATGCTGCTGTCTCCCTCCATGAGGCGTGTTTTTCTAATCCCTTCGCTGTTTTACCTGTATTATTACAAGCGCTGAGACCCCTGCGGTTAGGTTACAGGCCCGCAACACGCACCCCCTCAGACAGCTGTCCGTCCGCTCTATACGTGCGTCTGTTCCTATTTCGATAGTTCACTTGGTTCACTAGACTCCACACATAAAAGAGGTCGTATTACCTGTTTAAAGGACGACCGGGCCCTTTCCGAGACTCTTCCCCTCCTTGGCCGCAGACACTGCCTCCCACCGGATCCGTGGCTGGGGGCCTCCGGGTTGCGAGGCCGCCTCCCGGCCGCAGAGGCTCAGGCCCAGGCCCGACCGAGGGCGCGCCCAGCGGCCTCCAAGGTTAGACGGAGCCTGTGGAGGAGACGGCCGTCCCGCGGGCGTGGGGCCAGCCGGCCTTGGGGCCAGGGGCGCGGCGGCCCCCGTGGCGCCCCTTCTCGGGTTTTACCTCTGCCTCCGGAGAGGGCTCTGGCGCCATCTGCGTTTACCTCACGCTCCTGGGGCCGCTCAGTACGTTCCCCACGTTCCCCACGTTCCCGACGTTCCCCACGTTCCCGTCGTTCCCCACGTTCCCCACGCTCCCCTGATCCTTACATTCCCCACGTTCCTTACGTTCCCATGTTCCCTGCCCCCCGCCCCCCCTTCCCTACGTACCCCACGTTCCCCACCTACCCGACGTTTCCTATGTTCCCCACGTATCCAACGTTCCCCGTGTTCCCTACATTCCCCCGTTCCCCACGTTCCCATGTTCCCAGTCCCCCCCACCCCGTTCCCTACGTTTCCTACGTTCCCCATGTTCTACGTTCCCCACGTTCCCTACGTTCCCTACTTTCCACATCCGCCACGTCCCCTACGTTCCCCACGTTCCACGTCCCCCACGTTCCCTACGTTCCCCACGTTCCCCACGTTCCCCGTCCCCCACGTCCCTCACGTCCTCGCGGCCTGGCGGGGCGGCCGCCGCGCGGGTTTGCGTTGGCGCGAAGCTGGTGCCCGCCCACGTGCTCGTGTCCCCGCGGCGCTGGCGGGAGACGCGGCCGCGCCCGGAGCCCTGTGGCCCTGTGGAGACGCAGCTGGGACAGGTGGGTGCGGGAGGCCCCGGCGGCGGGGGCCCGGGGGGCGGGGGGGGGAGCGGGAGCGGCCGCAGCCCTGCGGAGTCACTGGCGCGAGACCCGGGGCTCAGGGCTGGGGGGCGGCGCGGAGAGACCCGGAGGGGGCCGGCAGGACGGTGCCGGGGTCGGGGGTGGTCCCGGCCCCCCAACGCTGCTGAAGCGAGAGACAGCTCGTCAGGGCCGCGGGCGGCTGGGCCTCGGCCCCACCGGGACCACCGCGGTGCTGCCGCGATGCACGGGAGCCGGGAGTGGGATGCTGCAGAACCCCGGGCGCGGCGAGGGTGCGGGGACCCCGCGGGGAGGCCGCCTGCGGGTCACTTTTAGGGGAAGGGGCCGCTGTCCCGACCCCAGCTCCTGAAGCTAACGCTCAGCAACGTTCGCTCGGGGAGAGGAAAGCAGCCTGCAGGGGGCGCTCGTCGCTGGGAGCCCCCCGAGGAGGCTGTTTCCCGGCGGTGGCGGTGGTTTTGGGGCTGAGCCGCGAAGGGAAAGCTGTGGACGCACCGGAGCCGCAGCCGCAGCCGCGAGCCGGCGGGCGGGGCGGGGAGAACCAGGCGGAGAGACAGCGAAGAAGCAGCGCCCGTGGTCGGGGCAGAGACGGACCTCCCAAGTTAAATTCCTGTCTCACCTCCGTGTCCGAAAGAAACAGCAGGGCGCTCAGCCGGCCATTAACGGAGCCCCACCGCTGGATGTGAGCCAGCAGAGTGCAGAGGAGCTGAGAGAGGTCAGTGGACGAGGCAGAGCGCCCGGCTGCAGACACTGCCCTCCCTCGAGGTCAGCGCGTGGCGCGCAGGCCTGGGCTCTTCGAGGGGTGGCCTCGGACGCTGTGTCGAGGCGCATTCATGCAGTCTGCCCACGTCTGCGGATAACCCGCAAGACCGGCCCCAGCCAGCCTCAGGGAGAAGGGGAACCGGCAGCCACCGCGGGATACCTTCATTGCACTATTCTTATGAGGCCTGGACTCGCCCTCGCCACTGGACTCACAGCTCCTCCGTGACACTGTCGCGCTTAATGCCCTGGCTTTCATTGCCAGTCATTGCTTCACCCAGTTTTACCTGCCTCCATCCTGAAGGTATTGGAGTTGGCCAAACGTGGTTGAAATGCTTACTTGTAATAGGTGTAAAATGCTCTCCAAGTAAAAAGGACCGAAGAAAAATTCGTCTATTTGAGGGTGAAGACAAAGTAGAACGTTATATGAACTATTATCCCCTCACTTAACCATAACAGGCTTTTTTTCCTAAGCACTATTGATGATGGAACATGTATCTCTCTGCATTAAAAATATCATTTCACCCCGGGCTGGTGTGGCTCAGTGGATTGAGCTTGGTCCCCTGAACCAAAAGGTTGCCGGTTTGAGTCCCACTCAGGGCACATGCCTGTGTTTTGGGAGTGCAGGACACAGCCAGTCATTGTTTCTCTCTCCCCGTCTCCCTTTCTCTCTAAGAACAAATCAATACAAATATTTTAAAAATAATAATTTCAGTATTTAATTACAAAACCCTAAAATGTTTGTAGCTATCACATAGTATAGCAAGAGGATGGCATAGTCAGTACAAACTGATCATGGGGGAAAAAAATATATAAAGGGAAACTTTGCATTTGTATTCAGTATCTCAATACCTGAGGACATTTATGAGAGTAAAAGACAGTGACTATAATTTGTAGCCTTAAGAGAATTGGGAGTATTTTAAAATATCAAATCTTTGGGGGAAATCTTTTATTTTCTAATATTTTTGAAGCTCTTTCTCCAGGCACCAATACCAAAGGATAAAGAAACACAGTTCAAATGGCAGCCTCTTCAGAGAGCTTTGTAAAACTTGTGAAATACACATTTCAAAAGAAAGAGAAACTCAAGTTATCCCATAAGCACATTCCAGGGGGGTTCTGTTGTGGTGGTGGTTGTTTTTTTTTGCTGTTTGTTCAAGTGAGAAGTTTAAGAAGAGAACCTGAATTGAAATGGGTACCAGTTTTGGTTATAATGCAAGGGGCTTAATCATCAAAATTAAATGGGATTAGAATTTTAAGTACAACCTATAAGGCTGTAAGCAAATGTCTGCGTTAGTAAAATAGAAGTTATAATAGTAACTATTTCTTCCATTCAGAATTCAAGCACTTTTTCCCCCCTGTATGTCTTTTCATCTTACTTGGAATGAATAAGGTATCTTGAGGGTATTTTTTTTGTTTTGTTTTGTTATATATATATATATATATATATATATATATTTTTTTTTTCTTGTACAATTTTTTTATTTGGTCATTTTTTACTAAATGTCATATATATCACATAGAAACATAAGATTTTGATTAAATATTAACCGTTTTTTTCTAGAAATTAATGAAAGCATTAAGACTCATTCTCAGGATTGTAGTAAAACAAAATTTAGTCTCACCACATTGAAGGGACATAATTTGATTAACTCACTTTATAAAAGTGAAAATGTCTGCCAATATTAAATGTTGTCATAGAATGAGTTGAATTTTTATTCCCATTGTGAATTTTTAGCTCTAAATAGCCTTAACTCCCAGACTGTTTGGTTTTCTGATAATTGTTTTCAAATCTCATAAGCATGTCTTTATTAGTTAATTATCATTTGGAAGTCTAAAATGAGTAAAAAGGGGAATAATTATTCCATTTTCAACTGTAACCTATTATGTATTTAGAGCAAATGCCTAGTAGATTTCAATTTAAACTAATCCTAACTATTGATAAAAAGATGTGTTCAGTTCCTTGTAATGTTGGCTTAGTTTGATGTCAAAAGTACAAAGACAGAGAATTCTCAAGCCTTAACATACCAGAGAGGGATAAACAGCCTTTGAAATAGTTTTTAGAAGCCAGAAGGACACCTCCATAACCTTGCACTGTGGACTTGACTTGCATACCAAACACCGAGTAAAAGATTTCACTTCTGCTGTTTCAATTCAGTTGTCCTACAATGACAGCCCTTGCCACTATTAATATAAAGACTTCCGAAGTGAATCTCACAATAGAACTAACTTTTAAAAGGTACAGAACATGCTCTTTATCATGGGTTTTTCATAGAACCAGACTATGTACCTTTGTTGTTTAAAGTGACAACCAAGAGACATTGGAGCATGCAACAGACTGATGTATTGCAGAGGGAAGTATAGTGGGTGGGGAGAGATCAACCAATGAACTTATGTGCATATGTGCGTAACCCATGGACCCAGACAATAGGGCCTTGAACGCCTGGAGGGTAGGTGCAAGAGATGTACTCTCTTAGCTACTATCAAATACACAACACAGTATTGTTACCTGGAGTCATAATATTGTATATTACATCCCCAGAACTAATTATCTTATAACTGGTAGTTTGTACTTTTTGACCCCCTCTACTGTACAATTGAAAGCTACAGAGATTCCCTCCACTCCAATTGCAGTGACCAGAGCAGCTGCCCTGTGCCTGTTCATTGAGGACACTCTCCTGACATCCCCTATGTCTCTGAGTGTCACCAGTGTTCACCAGCTGCCTCTGCCTGTCCCCCGTCTGCCTCTGTGTCCTTCCACAGGGTTTTCCTAATGATGAAACAGAAGAGGGATTACTTTCCCTCCTGGCTTCTGAAACAAGTCTTAGTTTAAAATGGATCTCCCTGTGCATGAGACATAAATGCAACGATGCCGCTTGTGTTACACCATTAAACCACCTTCCCTGTAAGAAGCATCTCAGGAATTTATTCAGTAACATTTTCGTGTTGACAGTTACACATGCTGTCCTTGTCTTGTACAGACATAAAGAGACATTTCAAATGTGATAATTCCCCATGAAATTCAAATTAAGTTTGCCCAGTTAATGCTAAAACAATAAAGCAAAAATACATACATGTAAACATAAGAAAGTAATTAAAGTATAATAACAAGGCCTGTGTACAAGACCGAATGGCAGTTGCTTTTCCTCTTCGCTTTCTCAGTAATTTTCATAAAAACTCAACATGCTACAAATATTGCAACATGGACCTGTGATATATAAGTTATATAACCCTGGGCATATGTAGATACAGATGATACATGTATATATGGAGATATGGATACAGAATCAGCATCGGCCAAGGCTTCTTCAAGAAACAGAAGCCTCTCCATATGTTCCAGGAGTAACAAGGTCAGAGGAGCTGCTAGAGACAATTTCACCCAGCAGTGGAAAGACAGTTGCTGCAGTTTTAAGAACCCTCAGGCAGTCCTCACACTTTTTCTGTTTTGCACCACAAAAGTGAACAGTCTTCCAGGTAGCCAGCCATGAACTTCACACCTGTAGCTGCCTCAGTAGTCACTTTTCTACTAGTAAACAAATGTTGGTCGATTACTTCTTGTTGACAAAACTAGAAAGAATAAAGTTGTGACAGGCAGACAGATGTGAGCAGAGCAAGGACGCTGCGCCAGGTGCAGAAGGTCACCAGAATGGAAAGCCTGAGTGCCTAGCAACACAGTTGCAGAGTGGGACCTCACTCCCAGGATGGCCGGTCCTCCCCTAGCATATCACTGGTCATGGGTTTGGACACCCTGACCTTTCCTCCCCAGAGGTAACATCTAGGCCTCAGTTGCATTCCAGATCCAGGCCGAGAAAAGCAACAAAACCAGCCACAGCTGACCTCAGGACCAGCTGCATTGAGTGGTGGTCCCCACCCTGCTCTCGGGCCAACCAGTCAATCAGTGGAGACCACAACCCTGAAAAGACACACCTGGAAAGCTGCTGAATATTATAATGAGATCTTCCCCTGGGATCTCCCCTAAGATAAAACCATCAGGTTGGAGGACCCAGCACTCTGCCTCCTGGGAGCAGCCCACACCTTTGTCTTTGCCTTTCCCTTTCCCTCCCCCCCCCACCTTAGCATTAGCTTCCTCTCTCCCAAGCCCCAAAGGCCCTTCCTTTGCCTCTAAAACTTGTTTCCTAAGCTAGAAATTACTTCCACTTCTGTAATTTTACCAAATAAATGTTCTCTTGTAGTTTGGATCTTGGCTCTGAATTCTTTCCTGGTCAGAACCCAAGTACCGAGGTTGCAGAACCCAGGTTCAGTCTGACCCCACAGGTCTAACACCCAGTGCCGTTCCCGCCGCCCACAACAAAGTGATGGTGAACTTTGAAGAGACCATCCAAATAAACGATCATCTTCCAAAGTGACACTTCACTAGTACCCAAGAAAAATAGATAAGACCTCAGAAATATCTTTATTCGGTCAAAAAAGGATGTATGCTTTTATGGTATTTGTTAAACTCAGTATACCTCTTGTATTTTAACAGAAAAATAGATTATTGAAATCTCACTTGATACGTTTCTTTTCTTTTCCCTTTGGCAGTGGGACCAAAATATTCTAAAATGCATTTTCTTATGAAGGACTATAAATATGATTTTAAATAAAATCTCAACATTTTAAATTCATCTGCAACTGTTCCAGTTAAAGAAATTAGTTCATCATAGTTCTGCATGATCATTTTCTTACACAATAATTTTTAAGAAATATGATTTGAATTTTTCCAGCATAAATTATTCGTACTCATTTCATTACTTGCTACCTTTGGTAGATGACATATGTCAATAAATCAATAGTTATGCAGCCCTAAAATTTCTAATGTTCTGATTGCATGTACATGATTAATATATTCTGATTTATCTACAATATTTAAATGCAATATAAAGTATCTTGATTAGATATGTTTTATTAAAATAAGACCAGAAATATTAATAAGGATGGTTAAAGTAAATGCATTTGGAAAGCATGCTCACCGACATTTAAGAAGAATGTTTCCTGATATAAACGCAAATAGTAGAGAATTTTAAATGCCTTTTTGAAAAGCATTATTAATAATCTGAACTTCAATTTCTTTTCATCTCTTGAGTTCAAGTTTTTCATTGAGAGTACAGAGTTGATTTGAGAAAGCAGAGTTAATCCAAGCCTAGAGTATACAGGTCTGTTTCATTGTTTTTGTTTTATTTATATCTTTTCTGGCCAGGCATGGCTCAGCGATTGAGCAGTGACCTAGGATCCAGGCGATCGGGGTTCGATTCCCGGTCAGGGCACATGCCCGGGTTGTGGGCTGCAGCCGATCAATGACTCTCTCATCATTGATGTTTCTATCTCTCTCCCTCTCCTTTCCTCTCTCTGAAATCAATAAAGATACATAAAAAAAGAAAAGAATTTAAAATATGTTTTTATTGATTTCAGAGAGAGGAAGGGAGAGGGAGAAAGAAACATCAATGATGAGAGAGTCGTCATTGATCTGCTGCTTCCTGCATGCCCCCCACTGGTGATCGAGTCTGCAACCCAGGCATGTGCCCCAACCAGAAATCGAACCTCCATCTCCTGGACCACGCCTGGCTGGGCTTGTTTTTATTTTTTATTATGTAAAAACCAAACATCTTGGAAAATCAGGGAAGGATAGGTGTCCCTACAAAATGTTTTACTGGGACTAGAAAATATTACCTGACCACATCTGAAATATGAATTAGAAGCTTTTATTTAGCCCTCAAACAATTTCATTTTAACCACCCACTTGACTTTTTTCCTAGAAGTAATACTATAAATACAGAAATACAACCTCAGGTTTGTTTTCAAGGCTCTTCATCAGAGTGTTACATATGAGAATGAAAATTCTGGAGGAAAAAAACAGCGAACAGTGTGGAAATGTTTGACTAAAGTGCTGCATATATGAGCAATTACATATTAAGTTGGAATCAAATATTGGTTAATATTTAATGATAAGTGAAATATTGGTGAATGAATCAGATGAAAGTACAAAGTTACATATAATTCAGCTTATTTTCTATTATATGAATATAAATCTATGCTTGTACATAATCATAAAGACACACATATACATATGCAGAACTTATATACACACATACATATACATTGATGAAAAAATTCTTGGAAAGAAATATGCAAAATGTTAATAGCAGAGTCAAGGTTGCTTTTAAATTAACTGTAAAATACGCATGTATTAAGTACTCATTGTAGCCAGAGAGTAAATCCACAATGCTCATAAACTTCTCCCATCCTCTCCTGTAGCTCAATTTACAATATTTTTTTTTAGATATTTGTAAAGGATGCAGCAAAAATGCTAGCAGTTTTAAATTCATGTGGTGTATACTCATGCCATTAGCCTAGAAATTATGGTTAAAGAAACTTGTTAATCATGAACCATAATGAAAAGTTTTCTGTGGTGGGAAATTTTAATTTGAATATGAGATATTCATTGCTGGGATTCAGTGTTTGGGGAGAAATACCACACAGATCCGGCTTGTCAGAAATTAATTGATGGAGAAATTTACTGTAAAGAATAGATGAACTGAGGCACAAACAAAAATGTTGACTTTGGTGAGAGCAATGATTCTGAGGATAGACTGTAACTTCTGTACTTGAAGGTATGCACTGGACCAGAGGATGGGATATCATGAGGCTCATCAGTACACAGTGACACCATTGGAAAGCGCTGGCTTCCTGAGTGGTTATGGAGAAGGTGTCAGATGAGGTGAGTTCCAGAGAAACATGGCTGCCCTTAATTATTTGTAACATGAAAAGCATTCGGATATCTACATATTATACAGCTCATACTTATTCAGTTTGTTTCTTATTTTCAATTATATGTTTGCTTGATCTAAAATAAGGTATCTGAAAACTGTGGACATACATAAATCAGTGTAATATTTAATCATAGCATTGTTCACAAAATAGAATGGCAGAACTGAGGGAGTCATAGGAATAGTTTTGTAAAGGAGATTGAAGCTTACAAGAGATATTTTCTATTTCTTCTGATTCTTTTAAAAGTAAATGTGCTGAGAAGAAAATTCTAAAATGTTTTTTTTTAAAAGTTTCCCATCAATACACTACTCTCACATCTCGGTCCTTAACGAAGATGGCTTCGTGCTCCTTTTGTCATCTCTGCAGTCACTTCTGTAGGTAAACATTTGTTTGGTTAGTTTTGAGAAACTGCCCCAAAGGAGCCAAGATATTGGGTTAGCAGAAATCAAAGCATTGTGTTTAAAGTATGAAAACTATAGTACTAGTATAGTACACAGTGCTATAAATATGTTCAAAGAAAACCATATTTACGATTTAAAGAAAAGTTTGGTGGTAGTAACTCAATAAATTAATGATAAAAATTTCAAACTGATGAAAATTACACTAAAATGAACCAAATGAAAAGTCAAAAGTTGAAAAATTCAAAGTGAAATGAAATAATTCACTATAGGGGCTCAGCAGTGGACTTGAGTAAATTTTAAGATAGATCAAAAGAGAGTATCCAATCTGAAGATCAGGAAAAACAAGACAAATAATGTCTCGGGGAACTATGGGGCGCCAGTTAGTATGGCAACACACACAGAATGCATAGTTCAGAAGGAGAGAAAGAGAGGGATAAGAAAGTATTTGAAGAAGTGGCTGAAAACTTTCTAAATATGAAGAAAACATTAATGTACACAGCTAAGATCAACAAATGCATTTACCTAGTGGAGTCCACACTAGAATAAACCAAAATTGTATTCTTTGACCTAGAAGTTTTAAATATATTATTAAGTGGACTGGGACTTTCTAAGTTGTGTTGGGTAAGCAGGTAGATTTCTGTCAAATCGAAATCACTCTATAGACACATTCTCTCTGTGACACATGCGAAGCTCAGCTGCTAGGTTTGGGTCTTGAACATTGAGGTGTACGTTGTGTATTTTGACCAGCTCATTATTTTGACAGGGTGTCTGGGAGAGCTGAGTAGACCACCTTTAAGAGGAGTTGTGATTGTTGGCAATGTAAGCACCCAAACACATAGCTCCAGGAAACTTTCTTGGAGCATATTCCACAGGATTCTAGCAGGTGATGACTCATCAATTAGAGTCTGCCTCATAAGTAAGAAAATAAGACACCAGTATGATGTTGCTATTTTTGAGTGGATCTCATTGGAAGCCTTATGACTACTCATCATTAAATATTTATGTATAAGTGTATGTGTGTGCAAATATATACACACACATATGTATACATACATTGTAAAAACAACACCACAGGGCGCCTGAAGACCCAGGGCTCCTGAATGACGTTGGAGGTTCTGGTTCTGAGGCTGCCTGCATTATTGTCCCCTCCCCACACTATAGCATTATATAACTCACAATTCATAGGAGCAAACCTTAGCAGCCTGTGTTCCTGGTTGTGATTTTGTTAACTGTGCCATTAAATGTGAAAACAAGGCATGAAACAGTCTTCCTCCCTATTTCTATGTGTCTCTGAATTAAAATGAAACATATTTAGTTGTAAAGTCTCACATGTTCTAATGTGAAAAGAAGTGACACTCTTTTCCCTTGATGTTTCCACCTCCGTTTCTCTTATAAAAACCCAAAGAGATTTTGTACTACAGACGCAGGATTGACTCAGATATGGTAATGCCGCATTTCAATACTTTTTTATCTCCTGTGTACTCAGAGCTGCTGAAAATCAAACGCTTCTGAGCACCTTTTTTCCTACTCCCACAACGATACTTCAAATTGTTTGGAGGTTGCCAGGCGAGGTAGTGCTGTGGCTGCTTCATGCCTTAGCCTCGGGCTACGAATGCGCTGAGTCCTCCAGTTGCATCCTTCACCTTCGCTCACACTGTCCCAGGGCTGTGTTGAGCAGCATCCACCACTCTCACATGCAGACTCTGCCACATGAGCGGCCCCAGTAATTAGAACCCTTCAACTTTTAAATAGCACACAGCCTGTGACACTTAGAATATGCGGGTCTTATACTGGGTTAAGTATAAACACTTCTGTTCAGGGTTTGTTAAAGACTTTAATGAGTCAAGATCCAAATAACGAACAGGACAAAAAAGTCAGAATTGAACTCCTGACCTCGGGTTATGGGTATTATTGATTACATATTAGCTTAGCTGTCATAAACTGAACTTACCTATGTTTGATGATTGTTGAGTTTTTTTCTGAATGTCTTTTACAGAGTTCACTTGTTGGAGTGTTATATCTGAGTGTTACCTTTTGTATTTGTCTGTTTCTCAGACCCCTTAGAATACTGGGTTTGCACACACGTGTCAGAGTAAACACATAACTTGGAGTTAGAAGCATTGTCCTTAATCAGTGATGTGCATATGTTTCTAACAGTGAGGATAATAATAAAGACTTATAGTTTACCTTATTTCTAATTCTATTTTAAAAGTTTATTTCTTACAGTAGTTTTAGTTTTACAACACAGTTAAGAGGAGGGTACAGAACCTCTGCTCCTACACATGCACAGCCTCCCCCATTATCAACCTCACTCACCAGAATGGTACACTTGTTACCAAGGATGAACCTGTGTTGACATATGATCACACAAAGGCTACAGTCTACTTTAGGGCTCACTCTTAGTGTTGAACATTCTATAGATTTGGACAAATGTAAAATGAAAATCATTATAATTTTCATGCAAAAGTGTTTTCACTGCTCTAGAAATCCTCTGTGTTCTGCCTACTCATCTCCCACCCCGCACCCCAATATTTACTGTTTACCAGACTGCAAACTATAAATGTTCAACGTACTACCTTATTTAGACCTTACAGCAAACTCCCTAGCTACACTTGATCGGACCAGGGAAGTCATCTCACTGAGACAGTCCAATCAGATTTCCTTGTAAAGATTTGGTTTCAGATTGGGACAGAGGACCCGGGATTGGATTGGATTGCAGGAGCAGAGGATGGACACTAATGGGGCTGTTACCAGATGCTGTGGCTTGTTACTGTTTTTCCCGAGTGCTAGAAGAAGAATGAAATAATGAATTCTGGGAGAAATAATAAAGCAAAGTTACAGAACAGAAGCAAAAATAAAATACATAATGAGAGAATGGCCTGGGTTCTGGATTTCTGATGATTTTCTAGTGCCCATTATTTGTGAGGCTCTGCCATACTTGAAACATACAAAGTGTTTCACATTATGTTTTCCTTTCTTACATTAGCTTGAATTCTCTTACAGTCCACAAAACTTTGCCTGAAGCTAGTGTTTTGATTGGCTCTGTGTGTATACCCATAAACCCATCATCTCTCCCATCATTTCAGATCACTGAGCTTTGTATCCCAAAGTAGCCTGCACTTAATTAGTCCAACCAAGAACTCTGTACGGACAACAATGGGAGAACCAGATTGGTCAGTCAGCCTAGAAAATAGGCATTTGCTCATGCATTTGGGATCTTGAATAAGTCACCACTTTTTGCATGTTAGTTTCCTAAACTAGCCAAGGAGATCTTAAACTATAGAAGTAGTTTCTTTTCTGTATAGATTTGTCAAAGGGTTACATGGAGGTAACTCAGGGTTTGCATGAAGGGGTTCAGTGGGTCAGGAGACAGCGAGTGGGGCTCTTCGGTGATCTGAGGAATTCTTTACACACACATACACACAGACTCATAATAATTTCACATAAAAACGTATTTATAAATTCTATGTGAAAAAACATTTTGCTTAAAAATATCTAAAATATTTTCTATTAGAAAATGTTTTGAATCTTACATCATTCTGTGATGTTAAGAGCATAGATATAAGCAAGTGCATAACCCTTATGATTGGGGGGGGAAAGAATTAAGGAAGAAAAGAGGGGCCGGTCCTCACCAGTGGGAACATTTTAAGTCGAAATCTCTTGGCTTTAATCAGGAGCAGGCTTTGAAATGAGACAGGGAAACCAAGGGATAGCTGGAGGGCTTGTTCCAGCCTGAAGTGTAAGCCATCTAAGGCCTATGACCAGGAGTCATTCCAAAAATAAAAAGTGTTCTGTTTCTTACGGCTTCAATTGGCCTCAATACATTTTTCCCCCAACTAAGACCCAGAGTTGTTTCCTGGGCATGGAAATGTGTACTTGACTTTTTTCTATTGGTTTTACAAGACAATGTGAACATTGAAAAAAGAAAGTAAAAGTAGCTGCAGAGAATATTTTTCTGTTAAGATGACAGGTGTTTCTATAAAGTGATTGGATACTGAATTATTTTCATGCTATTAAAAATAATTAATACATAAAGTCTGAGTATGTGTGAGGGTAGGAGGTATATGGGTAATCTCTCTACCTTCCTTTCAGTTTTGCTGTCAACCTAAAATGGCTCTGAAATAATAAAGGTTTTTTAAAAAGATAATAAAGATAATTGGTTTAGGTAATCACTTAGTTAAATTTGAACACTAGTATATTTTATTTTGATATGTAACTCCTCATTTTGTTTCCCATATTATTTAAAGACAAGTGCATAAAGCAATAAATATGTTAACTGTACAAAGATAGAGTGGTATAATTTGTGACAATAACAACATATAGGGGTAGCAGAGTTGGATAGGAACAGAGTTAACGTATTCTATTAAAAATAATTAGGCATTAATTAGCCCAGCCGGGCGTGGCTCAGCGGTTGAGCGTTGACCTGGGATCCAGGTGATCGGGGTTCGATTCCTGGTCAGGGCACATGCCCGGTTGTGGGCTTGATCAATGACTCTCTCATAATTGATGTTTCTGTCTCTCTCTCTCCCTCTCCTTTCCTCTCTCTGAAATCAATAAAGATATATTTAAAAAAAAAATAAAATAAGAGGCAAAACCGAGACTATCATAAAAATAATAATAATAATAATTAGGTATTAATTAAAAATAACTTGCTGTGAAGTTAGGATGTAAACTGCAATCCCCATGGTAACCATTAAGAATATAACTGAAAAATATAAACGACTTGTAGAGGTGAGTAAAACAGTACCCTGGTGGGAAAAATCACACACAAAGAAGGTAATAGTGGAGAAAGTGAAGAATAAAAAATGTAAGATATGTATAAAATAAGTGGCAGAAGTAATTACTTCATTATTAGTAAGCACACTTTAACTATAAACAGAGTAAAGTCGCCAATTAAAACACAGATATTAGTAGAATGGGAGAAAATAACCATGACCCAGGCACGTGATGCTTACAAGAGACTGACTTTAGAGCAAAAGCTACCAAGAGGTTGACAGTAAAAGATGGAAAAAGATATTCCATACAAATAGTAAACCCAGGCAGAGGGGGAAGGCTCTGCTATCAGAAAATGTCCATGTTAAGTCCAAAAGCAGTAGATATTGATAAAAAGGCTCAGTTCATCAAGGAGATATACCAACAATAACCATACAACACTGACAGTAGAGTCTCAGAAGACATCAGCACTGGCAGAACTGAAAGGAGACGCAGACACTTCTCAGGGCAGTGGGAGGCTTGCTGCCCACTCTGCCATGCGCAGGTCTTCTTGAGTGGAGGTCAGTAAGGAAACAGGCCTTGAGCACCACTCGTCGTCTCCGCTTAGTGTCGTACAGGACAGTTCTGCTGCCCTGAAGTTCCTCTGGGTGCCACCTGTTGAAGTCTCCCTCCCTCCTCCGAAGCCTGTCAGTCTCTGATCTTTCACTCTCACCATCGTTTCACGTCTCCGCCATGTCATACAACTACACTCACAGTAGGTAGTCTTCATTTAGTTTTTTCTTTTAGCACGATGCGTTTGAGATTCCTCCTTGTCTTTTTGGTCTATTTTAAGAGCTCTTTCTATATTATAGTCTGAGTTCAGTAGCTATCAACTGTACTTCAAGTAGTTATATCCATGTTATTTATTATTTATGTATTTCTTGACTTTGTTTTAGTATCTTTGTCTATTTTTTTCAAAATAATTTTAAAGTCATTAGGTTATGTTCGCATCTAGATTTGTCCAATTTACATAAGTTTCCAAAAAATTAGATGAAATTTATTAGTTTTATAAAATTACTCTTTTTTATTATGTAATTGTTTAATTCAATTGAAAACTGTTGTAAATGTAGTAATAGAGTGATTGAAATTTACATTTTTCTACATGCGGTAGCAGCAGGCCGACATAGATAAATTGAAAATTCTTTGGTATTCTGTCCTGAAGAAAAAATGAAAACTAGTTAACTAAAACTAAATTGTCAAATGAGATAAGAATGCTCAGTGAAATAACTATTCAACTAATGGGCCATTCAGCAAATTTGTACAAATGGACCAATTACTGAACTAATTGTTAAGAATGACCTTGGATCAATGAAAGTTGGCCTAAGAACCCCATAAACATAAACTCTTAGCACTTAAGTGAAAAGGAATTCACAGAAATGCAGAGGAACAGCACAAACCAAGACAGCCAGTGAAAACAGATATAGCCCTTACAAACTTGTATTCACCTAAAAAAAGATGCGACATAGATAAACCACATCCCAGAGGCTACAGAACTACAGAGGGATGGAGATAGATTTTAAATGGCACAGTCAGAAACCGAATGATGGAGCTGTGTAAGTTTTCCCAAGATTCAGACGTTTTAGACAATCTAATGAATAAAATCAATCGGAAATATACTTTAGAACCTTTCATTTAAAAATACTACAAATTGAACATTGATAAAATCAAGCTAGGATATAGACTACAAAATAGACACAGTACCTGAAAGATGTATTGCCTGAATAAACATGCACTAGAATAGGAAATAAATGTTAAATAAAGTCTAAATAACTCATGGATTGGTAGAATATTATCACACTGGACACAAAAATATTTAGCCATGGATGACAAAGAAGGCATTCTATAATATGTCAACTTGTGAACTACAACATCTGTAAACTTGTGTATTTCATCGTAAGTGGACCTTAAAAGAATTTTTATAACTGTGATTTTAAACTCATTAATTTTAAGATAGATATTTAAGACAAACTTGGTTTTTAAATAATAGCCCATAAAGTAATACCAGTATCAACCTTACGTAGATAAAAGAGTAACACAAATACTGAAATGGAATAAAATAGGAATGACAGTATCAGAAGGTGATTTTAGGAAACACAAAGTAGACGTCCATGTAGCAAGACAGGAGTGGTCAGCCCTAAAGGGCGATGGCAGAAATAAGCACCATTGCAAGTTACAGTCCCGTGTACAAGGCAAAGCTTGAACACCCGCAATAAGCACATTTAATGAGGTGCATAAGGAAAATCTCCAGCTTAATCAAAGGTTAGCTAAGGAAAAACATAGAAAATTATATGAGGGATAGAATTTGCTTGTGGGAGTGTCAGTGTTTTGTAAAACTGCCTCGCCACCTTGGAATGCGATTTTTCAATTGTGCAAACCCATAAACACGAATTCAAATTACAAACATATGCTGCAGACATTTGGCAGATTTAAATAGGAAACATCAACGTGAGAGAGACATTGACTGGTTGCCTTCTGCAGGCACCCAACCAGGGCAGGGATCGAACCTGCAACGCAGGTACATGCCCTTGACTGGGAACCAAACCCAAGACCCTCCAATGTGTGTGGGCCGACGCTCTATCCACTGAGGCACACCGGATGGGCTACTTTCTTTTCTTAACTGTGACACTATTCCACTATAAATACACTAAATATAAGTGATATTTTTAAATAATTTGCAGTATTTAACATAGATAATTTCATGTTTTTTTTTTCAGCCAGGTTGCATACCTAATTTCTGCATTACCATCCACTTTTAAAAACTCAGCTACCTCTTTGGTTTTTATTTTTTGCTTCACATAGCATTCTTCATTTGTCCTTGTAATTATTTTAATGGTCCTACAGTGTAATGCAATCGTAAGAAAAACGAACAGTTTACAATCTAAAGTTTGTCATTGGAAAACTAGCTTGAGCCACAGGGAGAGAATCCTTAGTAGACCCGGTGAGCTGGGGGAGACAGTGTTTAGGCTGTGGCCTGTTTTGCAGTTTACACTCCTCCTGCAGCTCTCCAAAGGACAGTCATTCAGACGCATTATTCAAACTTCGGCTGGCACTCTCTCCCCACAGTTATGAAGCTGAAGTAAAAAAAATGCCTCCCTCTCTTTTCCTTACCTGATATTTTATCAAACAAAGGAGTGTATGGATCGTTCTAGGGAACATTTGAATAATAAATAAAAAGAAGTTGAGATGAATGCACTGTCCGTTGAGATTAGAAGGTGTTTCCTTCCTCAGAGGAGCGACTAAGATGCCAGGGCCGCTCCATGTCGACTAAATAGCCTCACCAAAAGAAACTAAATTGTTGAACAAAGACAAGAGTCCTCATGAGAATTATCTGTGCTCGGTTGATGTGTCATGTAGTTTCTGTTGAAATGAAAAGAACTGTATATAAAAATATGGAATTACTACCACTCACCACTTGGCAAATGTTCTTTACCTATGAAATATTTCATCATTGTGCAGTTATGAATAATTGAGAATTTAGAAACTAGGAGTCTCAGGAAGGGCAGTCTGGGCCTCACCGTGAAGTATAGGAACTTGAGATAAATGTAAGCCATGCACTCACTCATCACCCATTGGCTAACCCTCCGATGGATCGTTTCTGGAAGGTTTTCTCTCTTGTGCTCATATTTTCTTTCTCTTTCTTGAGTATAGAACAGTTAGTAAATTAATCAATAGGAACCAAAATAAACATCTTCGATCAAACTTTAAAATATTTATTATTCATTTTTATCTCTCCTCTTATTCCCTCAGTTAGAAAACATTTATTTCTAGGAAACTTTGGAAGTAAAACAGCCATTTTTCATCAGGCTAATACAGTTCATAAGACCTGATGATTAAATTCCACGTGGTCTCTTTGTAAGTACAGCACCTAGATGGTATATGATGCGATGTTCAGCATCAGTTGTGTCAGAGGTTTACCAGGGATCCTTGAAAACAGTTCAGGCTTTGAGATCAAGTATAGCTGGATTGGAATCTGCTTCCTCAGCTTCTGTCTGAATAAATGATTCACAGTAATCTCTGACCTTTAGTTTCTTCAATTAGATTCCAGAGTAAAAAAATCATTTTTTATGTTTATAATCTCAGTAATTTAAATTGAGGTATATATGACATAAAATATTATATTAGTTTTTAGGTGTACGACCTAATGGTTTGATAATTTGTATTGAGACATGATCATCACAGTAAGTCTAGTTATTGTCGGTCATTTTACATAGTTACATATGTTTCTATTGTGATGAGAACATTTAAGATTTTCTCTCTTAGCACCTTTCAAATATGCAATGCAGTGTTACTAACTACAGGTACCGTACTGTATTTTACTTCCCCTTGACTTATTTTATAGCTGGAATTTGTATCGCCTTCACCCATTTCTCCCGCCCCCACCCCCGCCTCTGGCAGCCAGCAATCTGTCCTCTGTATCTATGATCTTGTTTTGTTTTTAGATTCCACATATAAGTGATATCATACCATATTTGTCTTTCTCTGTTTGACTTATTTCATTTAGCACATTGCCCTCGAAGTCCATCCATGTTGTTACAGATGCCAAGATTTCGTTCTTTTTTGTTTGTTGGTCTGAATTTTTTTCCGTATATAATTTGACTATATTTTAGTTATATATATATATATATCTGTATGACTCTTTTGAAATATTACTTATACTCTTACTTTCCTTAGTGTGAAGTTTTGTACTTACTTTTGTCATAGGTTTATTTCTTAATATAAATGTTGAGGTGCGGTATTTTTGGGGGGGTGAAAAAGACTTTATTCAGAGGGATTTTGCTTTAAATTTCACATATTAATATTTAAATACTTGTTACTAAATTACTAATATTAGTATTACCTATGTAGAAGTTACTGTAAAACTTCTACAGAAGGTTGGGAGGGAGTGTTAAGTAAAATTTATGGCACACATTTAAATAAATAATGGTTTATCCCCAAGTTCCTTTTAAGAAAGTTATCAGATAATTTTGAAGCCATATATAATAATGATAACATGACATTATATATAGTTATTTACTTCATTCAGATAGTTAAAAAGTGCTTACTCAGTATCCTTACTGCTCACTCTCATCACTCAACTCTACGTGTGGTTATAGATTGGGATACAACCTGAATTTTACAATACTGACCTTTACTAATAAATATTAGCTAGTTAGGGATTTTTGATCCCCAAGTCATGAGAAACTTTTACCATTTCCTTCTCAAAACTTTAATAATATACCCAAACGACCTTAGGTTTTCTCCCCTTACCCAGCTGTCAGTCCCAGTGCCTGCGGCTGGAAGAATATTCCTTGCCTGCAGCAACCCCACACCACCTGCCCCAGCGTGAGTCACCCTGCCTTTCTCCGTCTCCCAGCCCTTCCATAGGTCATAGCACATTGCATTTGATTTCTCAGGTTGAATTTAAACTCCAGGTTAAGGTCATTCCTTATTTATTTTAGAGTTGTATTTCTTCTGCCTTTCTTCTTTTTTAAATACATGGGAACCGATATTTGAATTTGCAGTGACTCTCCTCTCAGCCTTCTCCTCACTGTTGCCCTTAATAAGAGTTATCGAATGACCCGAAGACTGACGTACGGTGCTTTCCCCGTTATTCCCTGTGGGACCATAAACCTCACTAGGCTCAGTTACCTTTAATCTGAAATCTGTTATAGTCCCACTGGAATAAAGTCAGAGAGAAATCTCTGACAGATAAGACATCTTACCTCCATTTTTTGTCATCTCAGTTATTAAATCTCATGTCTTTATAGGTGATTCATAAAGTATTACATACATTAAAATAACAGTAAAATGAGTCTAACTCATAATGATAACATCACATTACTATATTTAAATAATAAATATGACAGTCTCAATTTATCTAGAAAGGACTCTCGGCATTCTGGGAATTAATAGGAGTGACGCTGTGTTATTTGCATAGGACACTTCTGAGTTACAGAGGGACTGATTGAAACACAATGAAGCCCATTGAATTTATTTTTCTGTATGAAAAACAAACACAAAAGGCTAATGTCAAGATGAGTAAGATAAATAGAAGGTCCTTACATACTAGGTCTTCTCATCTGTCTTTGCAGAAGCCCAAGCTACCTTTTAACAAGACCCCCCCCCCAGTCCCCATAAACTAAAAAGAAGCAACACATGACTGTATTTTAATGCACAGATCTGGAGGAGTATGTCTAAATATACTGCTCTAAATATAAAGCATTTCTTGTGTTTTATGGGAAATAAGAACTTATTTAGAGGTCTTTTTATTCTGTACCCGAACTTATTAAAAAGTGTATCAGCCCTGGCTGGTGTGGTTTTGTTTTCCTTCTTTTCTTTGGGAGTAAAATACGACGGAACACCACGTAGGGCATCCGTTTTGTTTGGTTTGCTAATATTTACAATGTTTCCCCCTGTATTTATCAAGAAACAGACAATTTCCTATAGTTAGAGCCATTCGGGCTAACAGTAGGAATTCTTAGTGTTGATGGAACTATTGATCATACAAACATTAAAATATGTCTCCTGTAGTAAACGCCAATAGAAGAGTTTGTACATCAATCAGGAAATCAATAGACTTGCCAATAAAAAAGGCAAGATTGAACAGGATGATGTCATTGAAGACCTGTGGTTGAGGCCCCAGAAACTAAGAAACTCAGCAAGTGACCTATTTATTTGGCTTAGCGCTATTTTCAAATTATATACTAAGAAATACAATGTAGAACCAAATTGCAGGAAGCTGTGTATTGCCCATTGATTTAATTTCTTATTTAAGAATAAAGGCCAGCTTATTACTGTGGTGACCTTTACTCATCCAATTTCTAAAACATTCACCTTGTATTTCCTATTAGAACTGTACTAATTGATCCAAACTGGCAGAATATTTATAGAAAACATAAGCCACAATTTTCTCCTTTCCTGCAAACCTTTTCATTATTAAACTACTTTTTTTTTTAGCAGTATATGTCTGAGAGTCTGTATACTTAATTTAATTGAAACCATTCCAGCCATGTAGCTGAATTAAATTATTTAAGTATTTCAGGCTTACACAATCCCCAAAATAATAAAAGGATCATTGCTACATCCAAGAAAGCTTCACATTTTTTATTTCTAAATTATTTAATTCCAGATAATCAAGCAATCTTCTGTTTACTCATGTTTAAGGGAATAAATATGAGATTATTTTACAGGTTTTTCCCCCATTTGTTTCCTGGAAATATTATACTTTGCTTCATATGTAAGTTAATTAAGACCATTTTTTTATAAATCACAATGGTCCAAATTATAATAGACTAATTTTTCAAATAGTCCTTTTACTATAATGGGAGGTGTTCTATCAGAACTTGTAGAAAAAGAAACAATGAACAACAATAAAAAAACAGTGTCAAGCTTGGAATTCCTTTACGTTTTCCTAGAAACTCAAGGTCCTATAATTGAAATTGTTAGTGCTATTAATTCCATTGCATGTATATATTATAAATATATGGTATATGCCCTATATATTATATATACATGCATATATGACACATGTATAACATAGATACAGTGCATACAGGAAACAACCAATCTGTGTTTTTCTCTCTCACATTGATGTCTCTCTCTCTCTTCCTCTTCCTCTCTTTCCAAAAATCAATAAAAACATTTAAAAAAATTAAAGACTATTCAGCACTGCAATTGGCATTATTATTGTTAAAAGTTATATTTTATTGAAAATAAAGTTTCTTAAGAAAATTGTTACTAAGGAGATCATTTCATGTGTACAGACAATTTCTTGTGACTCTGTCTTTTTGTTGTCTTTCCAAACAAATGCCTCATAGTTTAAAGATCACAGATTTCAGCACACTCAAATCAAATTATAGAAACACCTTTTACTTAGTTAATGCATATTAACTTTTAAAACTCCATATGTGGATTAGAATGTGTACTTACTTTTTGTAATATGTAACATGGTAAACATGCTCTTCAAAAATTTGGGATGGTATCAGTTCTGCTAGAAATTGCTAAGAGTATAGTGTGAAAAAAGTTAATGCATAAGGCATCCCAGTAGCATTCAATTCCTAAAAGACCTACTTAAATGCTGAATATGTTCATGTATTAAAAATTCAGAGTGGATTATCTATTTTTAATGCTATAAGTTACTTGCTTTGTTCTTTAAGTGTTAAATTTTATATATTTTGATGGTCCTTGAGCATAAGAAAGAAAATAAAAGAACAATGTTATTAGCATATTTTTTTAACATTGAGATAAATGACAAAAAGTAGACTGTGCTGTGTGTTTGAAGATAGGTAACAGTAAATGGAGAAAATATTTCTAAATAAAGGAGTTGAAAAAAGGATAATGGTTAAGTCATTTGAATTGAATTGTAAATTAGTTTTAATTTTACCTTAAAGGTAGAAGGAAATAATTTGGAAGTTAAATCATTTTCCGGAGAAAAAGTTCTCTGGAAAGCAAAATATTAATTATTTGAGAATTATTTTTGTTTTAAAGTATTGATCTGTGTTCTGTGATTAGCCTAGCTAATCAAAACTGACATTAATTAGGTTTTTAAAAATACATATTCTATGCATAGTGGTTCATATTTCTCTCACTCACAAAACCTGTCATTAAATTTGTCACCAGTTATAATAATTCACAATGCTCATTCCCTATGCCAAAGATCTTAACAGTTTAATTATTTTTTTGTTGGAGAATCTTTAATTCTAAGAATGCATTTCCTTCGAGCAATTCTAATTACATGGAATGTGAAGTTGATTTTCTGCATTGATTAATATTGCACACAATCAAACTCAAGTGTGAGAAGAGTCTGAGTCTCTAAGTCATTAAAATGTGTATTTTAATACAGACTCATTTGGAACCCAAAGAGATTGAATCTAATGTTTCTGTTTAGAGCAACAACAAATTATGCAAATATTGTGATTTTAAGCTATCTAGTTTAGCTCATTTTAAAAACATTCTTTCTTGAAACTTAATTTTTCAAGTATGAGTTTACTGCATTCAAACTTAAGAATGTCTGTTCATCATCTGTTCAATTATGGAGTTTGAGAACAGAAATGCTGTGTGTGTTCACTATATATGAGGTGTCAGGGCCCTATATCTGCATGTGGTTAATTACCTACTCTCTGGAGTAAGTTTGTCTTACTAGAGCCTCTAGGGTGCTAAATATTGCTCAGTTATTCATCTTAATGTAATTAATATAAGGTAGTAGAATCTTTAATTTTTTTTTCATTCTTGTCATATTTTAGTGTACATATAATTTATACTCCATAAGACATTTCTATAATTATTTTGTACATTATTCAGTTATTTATATTCATCCATCTATTTACCTTTTTTTGGTGTATTTTAATTCCATTCTATATTTCTTTGTTCACATTTCAGATTAGTTTATTTTTCCCCCCCAGCCTGAAGGACCTGCCTTAGTTTAGACTTATTTTTAACTATGTCCCTATTATTGACAACTTCCCCAGTCTTTGTCTGCAGACATCTTTATTTCACTTTTAATTTTGAAGGATAGGGTACATTTACTTGTTATAGAATTCTAACTTGGCAGTATTTATTCTTTTGGAAATACAAAGATGTCATCCCACTGCCTTCTGACTTCCAACGTTAGTGTTGAGAAAACGGCTGTCATTCTTATGGTTGTCCTTTTAAGAGAAGGTATCCTTCTTACTGTGGCTGACTTTTATCATTTACTTTTTTATTCTTTGTTTTGCAGCAGTTTTACTATGAAGTACATAGGTGGACTTTCTTTTTGTATATACTGCTTAAGGTATAGTTAGATTTCTTGTCCCTGTGAATCTTTCATCATTTTCAGAAAATCCCTAGCCATTTTCCTTTGAATATTGCTTTTGTCCCATTATTTCTCTTCTCTCCTTTTAAGACTTTTGATTATAATTATGGTAAATTTTGGAGAGTTTCCAAAATGTCTCTTATGTTTTGTTCTATTTTACATTATCCCTGTCCTTTAGTGACTTTTTAGTTTACTTTCTTTTTGATAAGTGATGTTTTGTTCTGATGTGTCCATTTAAAACTATCCACTATTCATAATTTCAAATATCACATTTTATTTTCTATTTACATTTTCAGCTGATTCTTATTCTTGTGGATAGACCCTTATACTTTGGTAAATGTTATTAACTTTAATGTATTTTCTCTATCTTTAACTATTTTCTTTAACATATTAATTATAGTTATTTTAAACTGTTTATTAATTCCAATATATGGACCATTGGCGTGGCTGAATCTACTTCCTGTCTTTTCTCCCTGATGAATAGTTACATATTTTGTTCTTAGCCCGTTTCTAATTTTTTAAAATTTTATACCATTTAGTGTGTAATGAAATAATTATACAGATTCTGGAAGATATTATATTGCACTTAATAAAGGTACGTTTTCTACATTGTATGTGAGGCAAATACATGAAGTGCTAATCACCTAAATCCAATTAGAAATTAAGATAAGTTGCCTTTGTTTTAGTCTTAATAGGACTCTTTGCCTCTTGTTTGCCTTTTCCCCTAAATGTGGATCTCCCAAGCTTTTGATTGTGAGCTTTCCAACTCTATTTTTTACCCTAAAAGACTATGCGGGATTCAATCCTATCCATTAGGAGTTTTAACCTAACTCTCCAGTCTTGCCCAGCCCCATGTGGCTTCCCAATCGTGCACATGTCTTGAGGAAGGTGACAATGTTTTTGAAATAAGTTCCTTTTCTGTCAAGTCTTGGTCTCATAACTGTTGTACCACTGAGGGTGATTTCACTCTGCCTTTGGAAGATTTGTGTTCCCTTTCCCCAGTCCTCTGTGCAGCCAGCCATTCCTTTGTGTCCCCTCAATTCCAACTTGTTATCAACCTTGTTGAACTGCTTTTTTTTTCTCTTTGCCATTTTTCATCCAGATTCTCTGTGCTTGCCTACAGTGTGACAGTGCCTTCAGCAAAAATATGGCTGAATATTGTCAGCTTGTCTTGGGAAGGGTCTCAACTCCATGGACTTACAGATTTTCAGTTCTTTTTTTATTGCCACCAAGATTCTTTACTGCTTTTAAAAAAATGTGATTTAAAAATAAGACATCTGCCTTTTTTTGTAGCAGTTGTTTTGGCCAGATATGTTTGACAACACCCAACCTATAAGGTCATTCTTCCCACTGTCAAGTCCTTACTGTGCTTTAGTTTTCCCTGATTTCCTTCTTTAACTTCCTATTCTGCTATCAAAAGGAAAAAAGCTCTCTAAGGTCTCAGGCACTAAGTTTAGACCCATCTTCAGAATCCCCCTTTTTAGCTGCTCAGACTCAAATGATTAGTAATTTTAGTTACATTGGAAACATCCCAAACATGATATTTTACTATAGTCACATTCCTGGGATTAGGGCATGAAAGTTGGTCCATTTTGGTCCTTTGAGTCTAAAGATTGCCTATTATATTTCAATTTTTTAAAAAAAAACTTGATCTTGGAGAGAGGAAGGGAGGGAAAAAGAAAGAGAGAGAAACATTGATGTGAGAAAGTGACATCGATGGGTTGCTTCCAACACATGCCCCGACCAGGAGTGGAACCTGCCACCTTTTGGTTTACGGGATGACACTCCATCCAACTGAGCAGCATGAGGGATTGGTGCTCAGAGAACATTGTAAAGACTTCAAGTTTTCAAAGGGACAATGGATCCACAGCAATGGCAGGACCATTCAATCCTGCTTCCAGGGAGGGAGGAGACTGTGGGGAGACAGCATGGAAGCAGGGGGTAGGCTGGTCTGAGTAACAGCCCAGGAAGAGATGATGATCCTCACCCAAGGGTGGCAGAGCGGAGGTGGTGAGCACTGTCGCGAATGGATGGTAGTCACTTACAGATTTGCTGTAAGGAGAGAAGTCAGTGATCGCATTGATTATATCCCATGTGTCTCTGTCTCCCCAGTTACACAGTGGACTTCTCTGTTAGAAGGACCATGTGATAAATTCCGCTGTCATCTAAGTCACGCCATCTAGTGTGAACAGAGTGTGCTATATATTAGGTATTCTGGTAACTGAAGTAAACTTTACTCCATAAACCAATACGTTCTTGTGGGGTGGTTATCCTTTATTTGCATTCTGAAAGTTCACTGCCCAGTGGCACTTGGGTCCTTGCAATACGTCGCTGTGCTGCGGCCACAGTGAACTTTTAGGCTAGTGCCATTGGCTCTCTGCATCTCGTCTTCCTCTCCTTTCTTGAGCAGTTGTTCCTTCTCTTCTTTTGTTTCCTCCTTCCTGCAAGGACCTGATGTTTTTGCCAAACTATAGCTAGCAAAAGGCGACTTTATTAGACACATTAATCATCCGTGGCAGAAAAGCTACCCCTCAGAATGCCACGTTCAGCAGCCTGCAAAGGGCTCACTTTATCTATCTTACTTGAGAAGCACACGGGCCACGTAATAGAGTTTGCTACTGTAGAAATGCCAGTTCTCTACCACAGGTTGTCATTGCTTTTAAAGTAAAATATTACTTTCTAGTTGTCTCCTTTTTTCTAATATTTTATAACCAGTCTTAACTCTTAGGGGAAGAGCAGTTTCATATAATGTTTAAGTGAAATCAAAGTACTGATTTGTCTTAGAATTAATAGATGTCATCTAAGATATAAGGAAATGACAAATCACATGCCACTTAAGGGTAGCTTGTTGATAAATAAGTGCTCAAATTGTATATGCAAAATATTTATTAGTAATTTAGTTTCTAGTTTCTTTATAGAAATACTTCCATATGTTTGGTTAAAGTGATAGTATAGCCTATAAATAATTTTCAGTACATATATATTTTTAATTAGAAAGTTGGAAGAAAGACACCAGTTTCGGATAAGCCAATTATAGGCTGAGGGAGCTGTTTTACATTTATGTGGTCAACAGAAGCATGTCCCCAAATCAAAGGTATAACATAATACACTTCTCTCCATTGTTATCGCCACAGTATTTATTAATTAAGCTTCTGAAAAATTATATTTTATCTGGGCTTTAAAGTATTATGTTATATGTAAAAGACTGTATTAGTTACTAATATATTGATTTATGTTTTTCTCATTTATTAAGAGATGCTATAGTACATGATCAAGTGGAAGACTAGACTCTGAATGTTAGCTTTTCATTATATGTGCTATGTGACCTTGGGAATTTATCTAAATTCTCTGGGTGCCTTAATGTTCTTACCTATAAAATGAGGGCTAATAAAGTAACTGCCACCCATGATGGTTGTGAGGATTTAAAAAGTTAATGTAAAAAAAAAAGTTAATGTAAAAAAAGGTGCTTATCATGGTGTTATCTAGCTAACTGTCATGGTCACAAATGAATTCACTCCCCCTCACAATAGCTCTGCAGGGTAACAAAGTAAAGCAAGGGAGCTTTGATCCCTGGAGGGACCGGTTAATTCAGGAGAGCTTAGGTTATGGGAAAAGAAGGAAGGTTGGCAGAGAATTGAAGTCCGTGAGGTAAGAAAAACCTCTTGAGCATGGTGACCAGATACATCTCAATTTATAGCCTGCCTACAATAAGCCTTTTTCAGCATTTCTTCTTCCAGCTCTTAAAATATAAATGTGACCACAGAAAGGAAAGCATCAATGAAGCGGAGGACCGAGAATCTCCGGCTTCCTCCTATAAATAAATGCTTCCGTTTTGTTTACAGAGAAACCACAATGCATATAACAGAGAATCATCTGTGGGAAAAGTCCTTGGTGTCATCAACACCCTTCGAGCTGAGGAAATCCTCTGGGAAAGTCTTGTGTTAGTGGAATGTGTGCTTGAAGTGCACACAGCAAATACAGAATAGAAAGCAGGGATAAATTATTTATTAATAAATACTGACAGCTAAAAATGCCCTCTGTTGTCCTAGTAGATCCATCAGCTCAGTAAACCAAAACACAGGACCCAAGGCTAGAAAATAGTCAGTCTTTTCACATCAAAAAATCGGGTGTTTTACTCAGCCAGTGAGCATCAGCCTGGGATCCAGGAGATCAAGGTTTGATTCCCGGTCAGGGCACATGCTCTGGTTTCTGGTTCTTTCCCCAGTAAGGAGTGTGCAGGAGGCAGCCGATAATGACTCTCTCAGCATTGATGTTTCTGTCTCCACCTCTCCCTTACTCTCTCTGAAATCATTAAAGATACATTTTTTTAAAAAGCGAATGTTTGCATATAAATTCTTGGTTGCATATATACACAACCCAAGGACATGGACAATGGGAGGAAGAGGGACTGGGGAGGGGGAAGGAACGGGGTGGAATGGGTCATTGGGGAGAAAAAGGGACATCTGTAATATTTTAAACAAAAATAAAATTTTAAAAAATAATAATTATAATAAATAAATAAATAAAAAGTGGATGTTTGCATTGAAGTCACTGTGGAGTGCAACAGAATAAGCCCACATTGAATGCATATATTTTAAATATTAAAATTTTATGATGAAAGGATATTATATGCTTAAAAATTAGCTTTATAGATGTATAATTGATATAAGATAAACTGCAAATATTTAAAAGATAGAATTTGATGAGACTGACATGTATACAGCTGTGAAACCATCAGAAATATTCAAGTTTTGCAAACCTAAATAAGTCTTTTATTTTCAACAGATATAGTACCTCATGGTGACATTTTATCCACAGCTTTTATACGTATAGCTGTTGCTCAGTGGTTTTACATATAATATTATTACACTGTTATTTTCTTATGTACCTAAACTGTGTCATCCCCTTCAATACCTTGCCGATTATACAAAGCTCAACTCCAACACCACTTTCTGAATGAAACTTTTCTGATGTCCTTTTCAGAAGAAATCTTTTCCTCTTTGAACAACCCCTACTCTGTTTTATGGTCTGTTGAATACATTACCTTCCACTGAACTTGCAGGCGAGTCCACTCCTTGTAGATCATAAAAAGAGAGGCAGAGAGTGAGTCTGACCTACCTTCTGCACTCACTTCAAGGCCCAACACACAGTGTGTATTTAATTGAGTGCAGCATAGAGTGACAAGCAAAGATTTTCCTATCCCCAATTTCCCAGCATGTTCTTTATTTAAAGGATCCCATGAACTCTCCAGATGAGCCATTTTCAGCAATGAAAGAGGGAAGGAAAGGAGGGAGGGAAAGAAGGAGGAAAGAACAAGAGAAGGGAGAAAGCAAAGAGAATAGAAAGGAAAAGACCCCCAAGAAAGACAACAGCTTTTGTTTTAATGGAAAACATTACAGGGAGGTATTAAGATCTCTCCCTGAAGACTGTGTTAGGAATATAAATTCATATTGGCAATTGCACTCAGATACAAATACAAATTCCTAGTCATTTTGACATCAAAATTTAAGTGCGTAATTCACCAGGAGCTACCTAAGACAGTTAAATATGACACGAAACTTTATTTTAAAAGGCCACTTTAACTATAAATAATATAATAAAAATTTATTTTCCCCAGAAAAAACAAGCTCTTTTTTCCCTTCTATCACTTAGGTCCTAAGAAGCTCAAGAATATTGCATAGAACCATGTGCTTCTATGGGGCATGGCTTATGTTTAGGGACTTGAGGTAAATAATAGCTGAAGTGTAGTGTGATGGGGGAAAATATGTTTAAATTCTATATGGAACTTTATTTTACTTCTATCTTTTGACTTAAACTCTTTTATGTTCTCTCAGCCTAACAAAGTGCATAGTGGTGAACCTGGCAAATATGAATAGGTTGGGATTTTAGAAACGAGTTGCTCGAAGAACCTTAGGGGCTGAAGAGAAAAAAAAAATTGAGCAACTATAAGTGATGAGCATAGGACTGGGATACAGAATTGTCCTATGTAGAGAAAATTTAGGGGGAAGAATGGATATTTAAAATAGAGATAGTTTAGAGAGATTAAATCCTGGCTACCGTGTAAATTGTAAATCATCTCTCATATTGTCCCAGACTCCGCCCTCCTCTCCAGAAAAGGGCCAGATTGAAAACACTAGTTAGCCAATTCCACACGTTTCTTAGATATTTTTTACTCATGAAAACACAGAAAACCCTAAGACTTCATGTGTCCACGTTTGAAACACAAAACAAGAACTGAAATAATAGAAACAAACCCAAACATAATGAACCCCGAGGAAAATACCAAGCATATTAGAGACTGGCAGTTAGGGGTGACAGGTAAGCATTGCGTCTGCTTCAAACACCCCACTAAATCAAAATAGTGGGCTGATGGTGCGGGGTAATTGTCTCTGATATGTCCCCAGAGTGTTACTTATGGTTGTTTATAAAATATGCCGTCACAGTGGCAGGCTGCCGGGGACCTCACTGCTATTTATGGACTAGCTTATCCTGAGGTGCCCTCTGGTATACAAATTTTTAAAGATAAAAGTATGTCCAGCTATGTCATTGTTAAATGACCCTTGATCTTTCACAATGACATGATTAATCAAAAGCTAAATGTGCAAAATTTCACAGAAACACACAGGTACCAGCTTGCAATTTCTATAAGGTTTTGCTTCTGTTTTTCTTTTTTTATTTTGCAAATGCTCTTACTCAGATTAAGGATGCCCCCTGCCCTTTCTAGTTTGCTAAGAGTTGTTTTAATTTTTTTTATCAAATGCTTTTTTATGCATCTACTAATATGGTTTCTGTCCTTAAAGCTGTTACTATGGTGAAATATATTACCTGATGTTCTAATGTTAAAGCAACCATGTGACCCTGAAACTAAACCCATTTGGTCAAGGCACAGTATTATTCCTCTATATTACGAGATTTGATTTGTAACAGTTCACTTACTATTTTGACCTCTAAGTTTACTATAAAGATTGGCTTGTATTTCTTTCTTGCAATGCCCCTGTAAAATTTTGTTGCCAACATAACTGTCTCATTAATGAGTTAAGAAGCTTTCTTGTATTTTCTATTTTCCCATAGAATCTGTATAAAATTAGTGTTATTTCTTCCTTCAGCATTTGGAAGGAATTATCAATGAGACCATTTAGATGTGGAGATTTCTTTAACAATCCACTTTTACATACAGATTCAAATATTTAATAAAAATAAAATAATTCGTATCACTTATGCTTATTTTTCTGGAAATGTGCCTGTTTAATTGCAAAAATTATAATGCTCTTTTTTCAAGATTCCCTCTTGTTCTTGGAGAAATTGGGGTGTCTTCTTACCCACTGGGTGCTGGGGGTGGGGTTCTTATAGCATCTTGAGAAAAAGAATTTTCCAAGACTTGCATGAGAGGAGGAGTGATTTTAGTTTGTGTAGAATTACATCCCTTGGTTTGCAGAGTCCCACCCAGTCATAGGAGAGGTGTAGCTGGGTTCAGTAAAGTTAGAGGCAAAGCCAGTGTGCAGTTTTCATCCCATGTTGCAGCCGGGTCCAGTTCAGCATCAGGCTTGTTACAGTCCACTAGTCCACTGTGTGTGGGAGGGTCCATAAAAATATTTTAAGCATTTAACAATGTTTAGCCCTTACTCTTTAGGGATACTTTATAGTAAATTATTTATTATTGCAAAATATTTTGTGATAAAAATATGTCTGATTTAAAGTATAACCTGTCTTATTAAATTATCACAGAAAACATCTTTGAGGCTGGAATCACAGTGAATCTGTTTATCTTTGTCGTGAAGTTTTAAATCATTCTCAAAAATGGCATCACACAATCAATGTTAATCATGGTATCAAAGAATAATGATTATAATTACAAATTTAGCAGAGTTTTAACACTTACAATGCACTTCGTTTCATGCACTTTGCTTCAAATGGCTTGCTCAATTACAAAGCTGACCACTTGAGCAGTATACCAGTGGCATCTAGTATGTTCATACAGGCTCACAATAAATGCTTCCAGTGCATTGTGAATAGGCTTTATTATGAAGATGTATATATAGTGTAATTTACTTTTCTATTTCTAATTTGAAATACCACTTTATTCTCTTAGCTAAGAATCAGAGTATACATTTTAAAGCTATATGAATATTAACATCAACTGTGTGAGAAGCTCTTTGCTTTTCAACACCCCCCTACTCAGCTTTCTTAACAAAGTAGTATTAATCCTGAAGGTCCTGACTTAGAGTCAAAATTGAAATGTGACATAAGTATGACCCAAAACACAACTTTTCTATAGAGCAGGCATCTCATGAAGACAAGGGAAAATGCTCCCAGCTTACATAAATGTAATTTTTCACTCTAGAATGTCTTTTAGGCTAATGTTTTCTTTCCCTTCTGGTCAATTTAGCCCCATCTGTCTCAGGAGGGCTTCGTAGTGATTCATTGATCTCCAGGGAGCCCCTTACCCCCTGCAAGCTTGGTGCAATGACTGGGGATTGCAATTAGAGCTAAACTGACTTTTACCTTAGCTTTCTTCCACGCGGGTAGTCCAACCACCTTTGCTTTTTAAAATATCAACTTGGTGAAGCAAAATTAAGATCCAACATATTGGACAGTCCTACTGATTGACCTCATCTGGAAACAGAATTGAGAGTCGAGGGTTTTAAATGAGGTTATTCCTTTCAACAATTCACCTGAGCACATATAGGAGATGCTTTTATATTCAACACAGATGACCTTTTGGAGAAAAGTACTCAACATGCTGAGCGAGTGGCCCTTTTGTTAATGGGAATCAAGCAGCTGAATAATGCAATTGACCTGGGAAAAAATGACCGAGCTGTCTAGAAATTCACTTCTCGTAGGAAAGCATCTAAGTTTATTTGAGAATCTAATTTTAAGCACTGTTCTATCTATGAAACTTCAGCTGGTATTGAAAATCAAATACTTTACACTTTCAGGCACATTAAGATCTGAGACAGGTGGTATTATAATTTTATGCACATTTTACATGAGCAATTTATAGAAATTACCTGACAGTGGATGTTGTCATTAATTTTTAGAGCTAAATTTGATGACCCCATTTGGGCTGGAAAAACCATTTTGAAGTCAGTTCTTCAAAATGTCTGCACAGGTCCTTGCTCATTTGTTTTCACTGGGTAGACATAGCCACAGACCTCTCCTATAATACCTATTCGTTTTCAGTGTTTACTTGTAGCTAGTAAGACAATACCAGGAAGTTGAATAATTTGTTTTGCAAAACGTAAAATATCACCCAGGCATATCAAGTAAGAGTGCATATCAAATGAAAGTAATGACAACTTAGATTAATAAAGAAACTGAGAGTATTGCCAATCCTGTTATCTTATTTCAAATATGGGTTGTGATTCAGTTAAGTAACATAAGCAGGATCGATATCACCATCACACAGCTAGTTAACATCATGCTGTACGTTTCCTTTGTCAGCTGCCCTATCAGGGCTTTTTTCATGTTTATTTATGTTTATTCCACATAAATACACACATTGAAGAATACATTGTAGTTAGAAAGATAACAACAAAGTAGGCATGTGCATTTTGAAGAAATTTCTGTTATGAGAAGTTATCTAGGGAAATACTCTTTGATATGGATGCAGTATTTCTACTTCAGTTGCATATATTTAGAACCTAAAATAATTATTGATATATCGTGTTTATAGCCAGTAAGCCATGTCATTATCAACATCCCATTCGGGTGTGTGAGATTATGTCTTGCTCAGTTATTATTGAGCTAGAAGAAAAGATAAGTAAGAATTCATATTTCAAGGGGTGAATTAAAACAATAAAGTAGAGCTTTCTGAATACCAAAGGGGTCCTGGGGTCAAACAAAACAATATGTAATTTGTAGATGTGGGATCTCAGTAGCCAACTCAGTGCCCAGGGATGCCTACATTTCCACCTGGCTTTAGACATGTGGAACGAGGCAATGGAAAATTCACTGAGGATATAAAATGTGACTGGGGTAAGGATTTGACATTAGCTAAAAAACCCATCACAGTGCCTGATGTCGTGTTTATTTTTTTACTGTCTTTTCAATTACACTGATTTATTCTGCTATATTCACAGATTCCTTTGATACTAATGTCAGGCTTTTACAAAATAGTTCAAGATTGGAGCATTGCAGAGAATCATGAGAAATTGGATACTAGCTCATTAAATCATTATATGTAGTAGCTTGCTCTCAGGTAAAGAAGTTATTTCAAGATCAAATGCAGAAAAGCTAATTAAATTAAAACATCTTGTGGCATTTATATTTTTAAAAAATCTGTGTAATAGAGCAGTGACAGACTGTATATACCTTTCAGAAAAAGGAGAAATAAATGAGTAATTGAATTAATAATTATCAAGATACCACTTTACAGAAGTATTTAAATTGAGAACATATCCAAAATTTCTTCTTTATCTATTGTTGATCTATATTTGTTTTCGACCTGGAATATTTAGTCCTATGCATTATTCTCTTATGACTAAATTTACATTGTAGATCATTCTACTCCCATTAAACACCCCTGTATACTGTTATTTACACAATTATACTCAGCACACATAGAGATTTGAGATGGGTGCATTATCTGTTATGATTTAATTTTAACGAGCCAATAATGTAATCAATGTGAGCTCTCATATTTCATTTGGAAAGGAACTTCTGTTTTTTATTTTATATATAAATTGGCACTGCTGCAGAATTGGCCTTCTCTTTATATGTTTAATAATTATACGCACATTTATTGTCAAGGGCTTTTTAAAACCATTTGTCCCACTGACCCATTTCACATTTATATACTATGTCACAGAAGGATCAGGAACTTGGTGGGGGCATCTTAGTACACTGGCACGTCTCTGCGTTAGCTATTTCCCTCAGAAACATGAATGAGTCGGCTTCCCCCATGTTAGCAGCACACGACTACAGAGAAATCAATCAGTATTGATTTACAGCGCAGATCATTAGCGGAGAATGTGCGGGGAGGCTTCCTGATGGAATTCTGTCAGTCAGCTCCAGGCCTGGCTTTCTCCTCGCCTGTGCCAAGACTATGTGATGGAATTTACCTGGTGACATTTCAGGGTAGTGACTTGGATTTCAAAGGAAATGTTTCAGGTTCATTTCATTACCTGAGAAAAGTAAAAGCAAATTTGCCTTATAAAAAGCAATTACTTCCTAGCTGACCAGTACACAATAGCAATATAAGAGAGATTCCTCATTCCACTATTCAAATCCTGAGCCAGCAAACCAGTGTTTGGTTTTTCTTTAAGCCAATTTCACCGTGTTTGAATTGCAAAAGCATTTAATCTTCATGAGGTGGGTTATTAGAATGGAGACCGTATTGTATTGAGATGGAATTCCAGCTGAGGGATCACAGGGTGGGTTTTTTTTTTTATTTCCAGTATTTATGGTGTTTTAAAAATGATATTTGGTAGAAACATTTATGAAAATTATAAGAAATAAATAGAACATTTTAAATTGGGACAGTGCACTATTTTTTGCTTCTGCATTTGTACTGATCTTTATTTAGAATTATAGTTCTATACAATTATAGTTCTATACATCTATAGTTCTATATTTTTGAGTCCAAAAGTATTTCTATTCTATTATAATGACAGTTATGCATAATATGTTAGAAAAATCTGACAATCTCAGTCACATTGTTTTCATTTATCTTCAATATTTTAAATTTATTTCATAATTTTATAGAAGTATTGTTTTAAAATATTTTTTAAGGTTTTTTAAAGACAGGAAGGGAGAGGGAGAGTCATTGATCGGCTGCCTCCTGCATGACCCCTACCTTGGATCAAGCCTGAAACCGGGGCATGTGCACTGATCAGGAATCGAACTGGCAACCTCTTGGGGCATGGGACCATGCTCAACCAGCTGAGCCACACCGGTCATGGCTCAAAGTATTTTTTTTTAATTTAAAATATGCCTCATAATTTTAAAATACAAAGGCAGAGTTCAGGGGACCATTTGCTGTTCTAGACCCTTGTCCTTCTGTGTGGAGCGTGATAAGGAGTTAGATAAATCAAAAAAACTGTAGCACGAGTACTGTGGGGGGGTGAAACCTAAAATTTGAAATTAACAAAGAGAAAAAAAAAAGCAAGGCTCAGCTTAAACAAGATGTTTTAGCATCATCTAAACTTAATTTCCAAAATAAGCCTCCATTGTGAACAACATGAAAAGAGAAAAAAGGTATCAGCAAAAAAACTGACACATAGCAAAGGTTGACCTCGAATCTTACATGTCCTTCAAGTGTAGGCCATTAGAATTAGTAACGATTAAGGTATGGGAACAGACTTTAGGATTTTACACAATACAAATTTATATATGTATTTATTTATATATTTTGGATGGTGTCAAAATATCAAGGACCCCAGATATTACATCAGGCCATTTTCTGCTAAAGTGCGTTAGCATCTTTTAATGTCATTTGAATACAAATTATAGTAATTTCTGTAGTCTTGTACAAGAGGTGATTTATCTATTAGGTTTAAACAAAACACCTTCAGGACTGACATCTTTTCAGGAAGAAAGGGTTTATTGAGCCTTATGCTAGCCAGAAAAAGGGCAGATCCCGGGGCATATGGTCTAAGCCACCAGCAGCAGGGCTGGATGGAGCAGCAGGGGCTCTTGTATACACTAGGTTTGGGGAAGAAAACTGTAAGTTGTTTTGAAAGAATCCACCTTGGTTCTAGATGAGGGGGTGGGGAAAGGTGGAGCGGGCAGCTCTCAGACAGGCACATGGTCCCTGAGGGAGAAATTTACAGCTCCCTGTTTGGTTGTGATCCATAGTTCAGGAAGACGGTGCTTAAGTAGGATGCACTGGCATCTGGTGGTCAGCCTCCTGGAAGCCCATCCAGATTTTCAGCATCACTCAGGAATGCCAGTAGTCTTCTTTAGCCTCTGCCCACAGCCATAGGCTGATTAACTTCAGCTGTCTCTCCCACTCTCTGGCCTGTTGTAATTTCCTTTAAGACAGCTGATGTTTTTTTTCTTGCCATCACTGTGTGTTAATAAATGATTTAAGTGTTCAATTCAATACTACCATTCTTACAGCTAACAGTCATGACTCAGGTCCTGTCAGTAGGATGGCAATACATTTTTGTGTGTAGAATTAAGTATCAATGAACCTTGTAGAGCCATAACAGTCTATCATTACATCAGCTCGTCTAGCAGGTAAATCTGGGATTTTATCTGTATAAGAACAAAAAAGAAAATCATGATTGAAAATGGCATGAATGTCCTGATATAAATTTTAGAGAACAAAAGGAAAAAGCTGTGATAAAATATATATTTGTAGGAATGAAGAGGCTCTAAATCACTTAAACGGGGCACAATAAGTCCAATGGGATATAAGGGAATGAAAATAAAGTAGTGACGTGTCAGTGGGAAAATGTGACAGTATTGCTTGATTCAAACAGAGACCTTGTGATCAATTAGGATTAATGGGAGAGGCACCTGCCACAAGCTTAGGAGATAAAACATTGTTAGTGGGTAAAAGAGACATTCACAATTGGAATTCGAAATTAAAAGCTAATATTTATCATTGTACAAAGAGATATTTAATACAGTCACAAAATTAGAAGTTTTCAGATACAGACTTTTTGTCAACTTGAGGAAAAGAGAATCAATCATTGAGATCACTTGACAATATTTGGTGAAGTGAAAATAGTTATTTCCAGGTATGTGAAAAACAGAAATTTAATACTATGTTAAAATTAAATCTAGGAGAGGAAAACTGATTTTCCCTCTGCTCTTGTAGGTTCTTGGCTGAGACGCCCCTGTAATAAAAGGCAGATTAACAAAAAGAGCAACAAATAGCAGTGTACCAGCATGTAAAAGTCCTGTATATGGAGGGGGATACCCAGGGAAACTGAGTAGCTCAGAAATAGCCCAAGCCCTCACCTTAAATACCACATACAGCTAAAGACAAAGAAGTTGTGTGTGTGGGGGGGGGGGCAGTTAGGGGAGGTTTTCAGGCAAAGCACGGTCAAGGAGGGTAAGGCTATAAGGGCAGGTTCACGTCCTGCTTTCTCCGCTGATAGGAGTTTCTAGAGATAAGATCATCCCCCTCTACCTGGTACAGCCAGGGAGACACCCTTCCGAAGGGCGATTTCCCTTTAAATGTTAATGTCTCTTCCAAAAAGAAAACTTCTGTCTTGGTTTTCAGAGCTCCCCCTATGTCTGCTGTTTCTTAAAAATAACCAGCTCAAGATGATCCTATGACACAGGCATAGTTTGGGGTGGCAAGGTCTGCTCCCCTTCATAAGAAAATATGTATCTGACTGCCACACTATGTCTTACACTGTGTCTTCATTAAGTCATCTTGAGTGTCATCTACCCCCACTGAAGCTCTTTTACTTTTATTTAGAAAACTGGAGGGTTGGATAAAAGAGCAGAGAGAAATTCCTGACAAGTATCCCTCTTTTCTTTATAAAGAGAAGTAGTATGGTATTGTTATAACTCATTTCGGGGGTGGGTCTTGGTTGTTGAAGCATTAGAAATAAGGTTCATGAATGTGCATAAAAATTGCCGCAGTGATATCTTGAATAATCATTATTTAAGAAACATCCAGTAGCTCCTTATTTTCTTAGGGCTAAATCAATCATCTGATTCACTAAATCACTCTGCTTTCCCCAATTCAACTCCTTGAAACTTGTATTCTGAGCCCTGCAAGACTCAGCATTTCCCCAGTAGAGAGACTCCGATGCTCCCAGGCCTTCAAGCCCAATTCCCCCTTTGCCTCACCGACTTTGGAATCACATATCAAAATCACTTTCTAGCAGAAGCAGGCATAGTTTTAGAAACAAGTTTTCCCATCCCTGATGGAACTGTTTTCCCCTCACCTGTGAACTGTTTTCCCCGCTGCCCCCGCTGTCCCCATTGCTCGGTGTATAAAACAAACACACAGGAAACAAAAAAAGACACTGGTTGCTGTGGGCCCTCCATCAGCAGCAAGACTCCTTCACCTCTCCCCCCACAGCTGATCTAGAACATCGCAGTTGGGACCCGCCACCTGTTTCCCTGTGTTTATCTACTGGCCCCCAATCAGATCAATACCTCAGACTACTTTTCTGAGGTTAGCAAGTTCCCGCATTTTTATTCTATTGGCACCACGATTTGTAAATCTTCAAATGCACCATGGTGAGTAACTCTGTTCAGACATCTTTGGAGATGATTGCCTTGTTCCTTTATTTTTGGTGTGACACAGACACTTGCAAGAAGAAGTGTGACATCGTTCTGATGGACATTGCTTAGCTTTTCTATCCACTGTGACTTTCTAGAGTCCCTTCCCAATGCTGAGTGGAGAGTGGAGGAGATAAAAGCAGACAGACTGCTCAGATCCCATGGTGGTAACAAAGGATTCTTTAACTCAAGATTTTAGTGCAAAGGGGAGAAAACTACACCCCAAAAAATTTACTAACTCTTACCAATCACAAACATTAAAGATATGGAAATAGAGAAAAGTTGTCTCTCGGGGCTTGGTTATTTTACCATTTAAAACGAAGTACCGGAATATTGCAGCAATTAACAATGGCATACAATAGGGAACTTATCAAAGATGGCAGTTTGATGATTTCTAAAATGATATATGTTTCAAATTTAAGATCTCCTAGTCTAGAAATACACTGTTTCATCTAGTTGCAATCATTTTAAACCCCCCAAAAAAATCTGATGAAGATTTCAAGTAATCATTCAACTTAATTAACCAATCAGAAGTTCTAAACATTTACTGAACTTAGTGAGGGATTTACATTCATTAAAACCTGGAATGCAAGGGTAGCATCTGGAAAGAGCATTTCAAGCCAGCATCATATTTGGAAACTAAATCCTTTCCAACAAAAGGAAAAGCAAGAATGACGCAGTAGATAAAAATAAAAGGAAACATACAATGAATTATGATTTGCATGAAAATACTTTTAAGAGAAAATTTAGTACATAGTCTGAACAACAAATGGAAGAAAACATACCCAGTAAAATGCAATAGTATTAGCGTAAAGGCATACTCTAGCTGTTTCATGAATCTTACTTTATTTTACTTTATGATTTTGATTATAGCCACAACTTAGTTCCTATCAAACCATACAATCTGATTCATTTGTATTTCTTAAAGCCGGGTCGTCTATTTTCTTGATTATTTCCATCATTATTTTATTTGGCCAATACATCTATTCTCTGTCGATTGCAAAATATAGCCTCTGAGAGTTTCACTCAAGATTCTGTATCAACTCTTCTAAAAATCAAGTAGCCATTTCATTGTCCATTGCAAAATGGCTTTCCACTGAGCTTCTCTGAGGGCGAGATTGAAAGGCGTGCCCTACCACAAGACTCCAAGAGGGGAAAGACAAAAAAAGAGCCAGAGGAGTGCCAATAGCCATGTCCAAGAGACAGGTAGACAACATTAATGTAACCAGCTGGCATCAGGGAGCCACAGGAGAGATCTGGGCAGTGGGCACCACCAGATCCAACACCAGCAATCAGAAGCTAAGGGAGCAACTATCACAAGGCAGCTGTGACCATAAGTAAACACGTGAATGCAAGCATTTGCAGGCATCAAGAAGGTATTATCACTGTAAAAATGATCATGTGGCAGGAAAGTTAGAATCTGGAACAAAGCCTCAAGCTCTACTCCTTTCTCCCCTTCTCCATTCTGGCTGGAACATTCAGGGTCCCAACTTTTGCTGACTACGTGGTCCTAGCTTCCCCCCACCCCAGTGTCCTGTAGTTAAGATAAATCCAGTCTCAACCAGATTTGGAAGCCATATTGACCTACAAGGGACAAACAAGACCGTTATAATATCATGATGATAAATTTGCATTGCAGTTTTGGGACCATTCCATCATCCCCAAAATATCCATGACAGCCCCCCATTCCCCACTTGCCTAAATTTAATACCTTCTACCCAGACCCCATGGGGGCATCTCCTTCTCCGCCCACTCTCCCTTGAGTGCGCACTTTCGCTTTAATAAATTTACTGTGCTTTGCTGAATCTTTGTCTTGTCCTTGAATTTTTTCTTGTGAGGTGACAAGGACCTGGACCCCACTATCTGGTTGAGTCCTCCCTTGGCCTCCCTAGGTGCCCTTAGTCATCAATCAGAGCCTGCTTTTTAGAACATCTACACTGTTGCCCTGGCCTGTGTGGCGCAGTAGGCTGAGTGTCCTATGCACCAAGAGGTCGCCTGTTGGATTCCTGGTCAGGGCCCATGCCTGGGTTGCAGGTTCCATCCCCAAAAGGGGGCTTGCGGGAGGCAGCCGATGGATGTTTCTCTCTCATTGATGTTTCTCTCACTCCCTTTCCCTTCCTCTCTCTCTCTAAAATTAATTAAAAAATAAAATAATATATACACAATTGAAGAAGCAGGATTCTATCTCACAGAAGCTGACTTGGCCTTTCAGTTGGGAGCATCCATTTGGCCAAAGCCAAATGGGTCTAGTGGCCCAGCAGTAGCTGGTTACAGGATTTTAAATAGGTGCTCATGTGTTGTAACCATTTGTGTCTAACAGATTCACATCATCACCCCCAGAAAGAGATACCGTGTTAAATCCAGCCCTTGTGACAGACAGTGAGTCTTGCAGATTATGAGTGTTAAAAGGGGCCATACAAATTATTTACTCCAATGTCCCTGTTGAATTATGGTGAAAAGATAGTCCAATCCAATTTAAATAGTATCCAGAGTTTAAAGTTTAGTCAGAAACAGTAGGCTAGCACCTAGTTCTCTCGACTTTTTTCCCCTGTTATATCACAGTGCCTTCTCTGCCGCAGTGGCAGTTCTTTCCTGAGCCTAAAAATGAAACTGCACGTCACTGCTGTCGTGAATAAGGGTATAATAAATAAAACTAGCTTTGGTAAAAATTAATATTTTGGCGATTTTTCCAACTTTAGAATGTCCCAAATATAATAGATACCTTCAAGCAACTCTTGTCTCGGCAGCTCAAATAGAAACTCTATAAAATATTATGTCTATACCCTGCTGCTATTGTAATAGACTTTGGCTTCAATCTTCTGGCACCTTTGTAAAGCCTCAAAAGAACACCGTCTCCTTTGCTGTACTGTGAAATCAAAATAACAATTTTCCCTGGCTCCATTATTTTTCCTGTGGAGTTGCAGACATTTAAAAGCATATTAACATGTTTCAACCCTCAGTAAATTGCTTTCACTTCTTTTGGAACAAAAGGTAATGAATATGCACTGAGGCATCGAGGGGTGTTACAGTTATAAGCCAAGGAAGATCTTAATTTATGATAGTTATGTCTGCTGTTTTAGGGCATTGTTAGTGGTCTGTAGAATCTAAAGTACAAACTGAATATGTTTAATTTGATGTATAAATTAGGGGTAGGGTTTAAATTTTATTACAATAAGTAAAAATTCAACATCGAGTTCAACTTCAAACTTTCTCTGGTTGATCTTTCTTCAAATTATGCTTTGTAAACTATTAGGAAAAAATCTATATTAGTAATAGAGGAAATTTCATATTGACTAAAAAATGTAGTGGAATTGTGGCTGGACCCTGGAAATGAATACTGTCCTATGAATCATGTCAGGAAGTACATATGTGGAAATTTATAAGAAGGGAAAATGATAAAGAAGGGTGGTCATGCTACAATTGATTTAAAGAACTGCTACCAATTCAAGAAAATGCAGAAGGATGTGTTTATAAAAGTCTAACCATTAGGAAGATAATACTATAGATAAAAGACTGGTGATTGTGTAAGGAAAGGAAGTGATACCAAATCCAGGTTTGTCTATCTGCCCCTTAGAAACCAATAATCGAGAGACAAGGGTTGGTGAAAGGAAGGTAGGTTTATTCAAGAGCTGGCAACCTGAGAAGATGGTGGACTCACATCTCAAAGACCATCTTAATAATTGGACACAGGCAGGGATTTTTATAAGGAGGGAGAAGGAACAACAACAACAAAAATCAGAAAGGAAAGGAGGGTGTTGAGAATTCTCTGCTGAGGGGACTGTGTGCAAGTCAGCCCGTTCTGTCCAGATAACTGGTTGAAGGTCAGCCAGTTTCCTGGGGCCTGATGCCTGGAGGTTAGAGTCTGGTTCTTTTGAAGTTAGTTTCTAGAATTCTTCAGCAAACAGGCCGTTTATCTGCAGTCACGCATTAGTTAACAGGTCAACACTTACAGAAACAATGTTAAAAGAATGGCGGTGTGGGTTACGGACCTGTCCCCAGTTAAGTTTGATTGCAGTAACAAACATGGAAAACCTTAATGGCATAGCTGTGACACTTTCTATCATTTGGTTTTTCTCTCTAATCCCTTTCTGTTTTCTGTTGTTGTTTTTTTAATTTGTAAAAAACAGAGAATATGACCTTTGTTCTGGAATGTCACATAGAGCAGTTTTTCATAGATCCCTTCACTGCATCTCAAAGCACTTCCCTGATGATTAAGGATGTAGAGCATCGTCTCATGTGCTCATTGATCATTTGTGCATCTTCCTCGGAGAAATGTCTATTCTGGTCCTTTTCCATTTTGTTCACTGGGTTGTCTTTTTTATTATTGGTTTTTTCAGAGTTCTTTATATAAGTGCAAAGTTCTGATCAGATACATGATTTGCAAATATTTCTACCCATTCTATGGATTATCTATCCATTATCTTGATGGTGTACTTTGACAAACAAACATTTCATTTTGACGAAGTCTAGTTTACATTTCTTTCTAATCATTGTCAAAGCCAAAGTTATGAATATTTACCCCTATTTTTCTACTAAGAGTTACATAGTGTCAGCTTTCATGTTTAGGTCTTTGATTCATTTTGAGGTAATTTTTGTATATCATGTAAGGTAAGGTTACAGCTTCACTCTTTTGCATGTGGCCATTCAGTTGTACTGGCACCATTTGTTGAAAAGACCATTCTACACTCATTGGACGATCTTGAGACCCTGGAGAAAAATCAGTTGACTGTAGGTAATGGGTTTATTTTTGGACTCTCCATTCCATTGCATTTATTAATATGCCTGCCCATGTGCCAGTGTCACATTGTTTTGATTACCGTTTCTTTGCAGTAAGTTTTGAAATTGAGAAGGGTCCATCCTATTACTTTGCTTTTCCTTTTCACCATTGTTTTAATTATTCTGAATTTAATTGTTTTAATTATTCTGACTTTCTCATTGTTAGTATGGTTCAGCAGATGGCAATGTTTGAACAATGCATTTAATTAATTTATTTGCTATTTATGCTATTTTTAACTCATGGTAAGAGTGCTCCTAGGGAACAGCTTGGTTTAGTTTAGAAGCATAAGGCGCACTCATTCTATATTTAATACAAAATAAAATTCTTTATTTGGCACACCCCAGATTGATGATAAAGTTCCTGCCTTTGAGCTTCATTCCAGAAATGGAATGCTTCACTTATTATTAATGGTCAGGCCATGAAATTTTACTTTTGTTTCAATAGGAACTTTCCTGTCTTTATTTCTTTCTGAAAACTAAATTGTTTTATACCTCACTGCCTTTGGGCTGCTATTAAAAAATACCACACTGCATAGCTTATAAACAAAAGAAATTTATTTCTCATAGTTCTGGAGGCTGGAAGACTACAGTCAGGGTGCCAGCATGGTTGGGAGATGGCCCTCTTCCAGGTCATAGACTACTTGTACCCTCATAGGGTGGGAAGATCAAGCTGGCTCTCTGGAGCCTCTCTTTTAAGGTCACTAATGCCATTCATGAGGGCTCCACCCTTGTGACCTAATCACCCCCCAAGTGCTGTACGCCCTAATATCAACACCTGGGGAATTAGGTTTTCAAAATAGAAATTTGGGAGGTCACAAGCATTCAGATCATAGCACCTTACTTGAAACTCTGTCTTGTTTTGCTAAGTCTCTTTGAAGAAGTAGAGTTTTGCACTTGATCCACAATGGCAATAGCTGAGCCTTCACTCTCTATTTCCCCAATAATCACCTGCTTTAATCCCTTTCTTTCTGACATTACAAGAGATATCTGGAGAGAAGTTTCAGATAATGTCTGTCTGAACATCTTTCAGTGGTTTCTCTCACAACCTTATAACCTCTGTCTGTTGACACATCTGTGTATATGTAGAATACACCTGTAGTGCTTCTACCACCTGCCTGTAGTGCTTCTACCACCTGCCTGTGATGCTTGTACCACCTGCCTGTGATGCTTGTACCACCTACCTGTGATGTTTCTATCACCTGCCTAATCTTATTGTCCCCCAAGTTTGCCTCTTTTTAAATCTTGTCTCTGATCTTCATTGGCTGCAATCCCTTAAATAACTCATTCAACTACGGAGCATTTATTTCCCTTTACTTACAACCAAGGAAGAAACCCCTCTTGCACTCAGATAATTGGTGTTGATTTTAATGAGTTCTGGAAAGGAAAACCTACCCTTGAATTCTAACTTAAAGAACAACTATAATCTTTAGTGGTGGTAATTGTTGGCTCAGTACATTAGAAAATGAGTGTTTTTAAAAGCAGATCTATTTAGCACTGTCTGCAGTGCTGTCTAAAATATGTTGCAATGAGATACCAATTTCACCTATTGGATGGGCAAAGATTAAAAGGCTGATGAAATACAGTGATTGCAAAGATGTGAACAAATGGTTATACTGATTCTTATCTCGTAAGGAAGTAAATGATAAAAAAATTTATAAAATTAATCTGGCTATTACTGTAAAATTTTTAAATGTATCTAAGGGCTTTTATTCCATAATTACAATTTGAAGCCTATTTCCATACAGAAATAAAAATAACAGTATATAAAGATACCTGGGCCTTGGCCAGGTGGCTCAGTTATTTGGAACATGGTCCCAAACACCAAAAGGTTGTAGGTTTGATTCCCAGTCAGGACACACACCTAGATTGTGGGTTCTGACCCTGATTGGGGAGTATACGGAAGGAAGGCAGCTGGTGGATGTTTCTCTTCCACATTGATGTTTCTGTCTCTCCCTTCCTCTCCCTCTCAAACCAATAAATATATCCTCAGGTGAGGATTTTTTTAAAAAGGTAATGGGTAAGATGTTTATTGTAACAGTATTTGTTTTGACAGAACAAAACAACACAAAAATTCTTAGCAACCTAACCTCTATCACGGGAAAGAATAAGTATGTTATGCTATGTTCTTATTTTTATACATTAAAAGACTATTAAAAAAACTAAATTAGATCTGCACGTATTATCTCAGAGAGAGATCTATGACATATCAGATTGAAAATGTTGCAAAGTAATGGGTCTAGGATTTTCTGACATCTTTAAAAGGAAAATCTCTGTCTGTCTGACTCATCTTTCATTCACTTACTATTTTCACGTACTGTTCATCTGTCTTAAGACTGAAACTAAATGGATCAGCTTTTCATAATTTTTGTTCAGTCATAATTATAAAAGTACCTCTGTAAATGTTAATGGAAGCAGACTTTAAATCTTCATTTAAGACATTTATTTTTCCAGTTTTAAATCCAAGATAAAAATAAGTAGTTTATAGGCATCAAATTTTATTTGGCCTATATTAAAAAAATAGAGAGAAAGGCAATTACTGTCCTTAGTTTAAGATCGAAAAATTCTGCTCATTGGAAAGATGTCCATCCCCTTTTCTACCCCGAGGGTTGCTGTAAGGCTGTGTAACAGCGACTTCTTGCTAGTGCGACCATATCACGTGGAACCATCTAGAACCAGGACTCCCCCCCAACTTTTTTAAGAAATGAATATTTGTAACAATTCCATGGGTATGTAGCTGAAGGACATGTGGAACTACTGTAGAAATAAGTGAATTTGGTGACTCGCCCACATGGCCATGACTTGCATTTTCAGGAACTTCTCCTGACTAACCTGCAGCATTCTACCCTGGAGGCAGGACTCCTGCCTCACACAGTTGGCTTCCCCATTGGCTAGATCAGATGTCAGTTATGCGGAGGAGGGCAGTTTTCAAGGGTCCTGTCTCCCATGGCCAGGTGTCCAGTTCATCTCCATAGCAAGGTAGGGACCTTTGCTCCACAGGGGAAGATCAGGCTCCCAAGCAGGGAGCAGCTGTGCTATAAAACCAGGACCAGTTCTGTGAGCCCCCACAGAGCACCCTGGTCTGACACAGGTATTTCAAGCCCTATGTGATCTGTTCAAGGTCAAAACTGCTGGCACCACGACCTGAGGGGATAAGACTTACTTTCCTCTAGGGTTTTTTCTAGAAGACCCAGGAATCTTCAGAGGGAGATCATGTACACAGAGTGCTGTGTTTAGCCTGCAGTGTTCAGTGGAGACCTCAGAGATGGAGCCAGGATGCCTATGAAAGCAGCAAGTTCTCCCTTGTTTCTTTCATTTCAGCAGGAGTACCCTGACATGCTCAAGACTCCTGTCCCCGCAGGACTGCATGTGTGGGATAGTCTTCGAATACTTATGACCCTCCCTCCCGCCTTTCAACAGGTGTAGATATTACTGAGGCTTCTCAGGCACGTGTTCCTCCCTGTTCTGCAGGTCACCTTGTCTTGAGGCAAGTCTGGGAATGAATGGGACTAAATTACAACAGAGCCACACAGTTATTGCGGGCTGCATGAGGAAGGACTAGACTGTACTCCTGTCACTTGCGGGCCCAAGTTGCTGCTCTTGGTCTCTGCTCATTGCAACAGAGAAAAGCCAACAAGGCTCAGCTCAATGGGACTAAACCCCATGAAAGGATGTACACTGACCTTCCCCAGTCCACAGAGACACCAGGGAATTTCTTCCATTGCTTCTATCACCTAATGACACTTAACAGTGATACTGTCATTTACTCAAGATTCATCTGTTGTACTCACAGTCCGTTTTAATGTCAGGGACATTCTCTTCTGGTCCATATTCTGGAACTGTGAGGATCTCTAGAGAGTGGGTGAGTTTTTATCTATCACTCCAGAGTGTACTGTGAAGTGGACCTGTGCCAAATTCCATTCATTTTTTGGCTTCCACGATACCCACTCAGAGTTGAAGGCCCAGTTTGATTTCCTCCAATATAAATTATTAACAATATCTCAGAGCCAGAATCCAGTCTTTCCTCAATGTCACTCTTCCTGAAAACAATCACTCCCTTCCCTAAGTACCTTTGGAGAAGGCCAGAGGAGTAATCTTAGTGAAAACTTGTGGTGGCTCATTCAAGATGCTCTAGAAGGGGGCATGGCCTCATCATGGTAGTGTTTCAAGCTTCTAGCTATCATATTTAGGTTTTGTTGTAGCTGTTGATTTATAGCTATGTTAGAGCTTTTGTTCATTACTCATCTAGATCTTTTATAAGTAACTGAAAATGAATTAAACAGCATCAAATTTATTTGGGGGTTACTTCACTAGTCATGCTACCTGTTCCCATAACCGTTCTCACCTATATCTAGCTGAACTTAAAGGCCAGCATATTGAATACACAGAACTATTAAAGTTACAAAAATTTATGACTATCCTTGAAGCGGAAAAGGATAGCATCCAGATTTATCAGATGAAGAGAGTTACTCTTAGTGGTATCATTGATCAAATGCATGGATTATGTTTTATATCAGTGGTTGGCAAACTATAGCTTACGGTACATGAACTAAAAATGTTCATTACACTTTTAAATTGTAGGAGGTGAAATGTAAAGAAAATACATATCCTGTGTGGCTTGAAAAGCTTAAAATATTTATTATCTGGCCCTTACCTCAAAAAAGTTTGCCGACCTCTGTGTTAGATAGAGAGCTAGTAGGTCACAGAGCGCATAATTCATTAGAATTAGTCTCCATGAAGGATCAGACTTTTGTCTGCCTTTTCTGTAATCATTCTTGGTGCCTGGTACTCGGTACACAGCATGTGTTTGTTAAATAAACATGATTTTTAGCAGACTTTAGAATTGTCTTCTGTTGCATTTTGTTGTACATGCACAGAGACATCTTCACCCAAATAATGCAATGCATAAGCAAGGTGTTACGCTGGATTAGCACATCAAAGTGTGCATTGACCTGTACCCAACACATATCAGACCAAGGCTGGTTTGATAAAGGCTTTATCAGAACTCAATTTTCACCCAATTTGGATTTCTTTCTATGCTGATGAAATTTAGGTCACTTAAACCTATTAATAACCCCAGTTTAATGGTGACTTATCAACACCCTGTATGCATTAAGATAAAAAAGAGAGAGAGAAAGAGAGAGAGAGGGAGAGAGAAGAAAGACAATAATAAAACTCTATTGAGGGATACATTTGCCCTTGTAACACCCAACGGCTCATGTGCAGAATAAATTCCTTTTACTACAGACAGGAGAAAATAATTACATTAATTGGATGGATAACATGCATTAATAGCAGTTGTGTCCTATTTATTTTATTCTAACATCTGAATGAACATATCTTTGTTTTCAAGAACATCTCTCTCCATATGACAATGTCGTTACACTAAACTAATATTTCAGATTTTATATTTACAAGTACACAGTTTGCATAATAGATACTCCCTAAATTTGCATTTGAAAATGATCAGAGTAAGACAAAGAAGGACATCACAAGTTGGGTCAGCAGGAGGAGCAATCTAGCGTTGGAGTAAGCGAGCAGGACGTACAATGAGAACAGATTGGATGCAATGAGAAAAGAGTGCTGTCCGACAAGCCCTTCTGTCTTTAGATGCCTTTTACTGAAATCCCAAATGGACTTGACAAAGAACAACATAATTTTCTTTCAAATATTTTGCCAATAAAGAGATGGATGTAGTATTTGGGTGCCTGCTTCTAGTGTGAATTTTATGAAGTAATTTATCTGATCCAAAGCATTATAGCACCAAGGTTATAACCTAAGGCAATAGAAAATGGTATGTTTTTCACACTCAGGGGATTGGTTAATTTCTCAAGCTAAAATTCCTTTCTCATATAAATATGAGAACAATTTTTTAACTGAAAAGTCAAACCACATTTATATAATCAACTGGCAGAGAAATTACAAATTTTATTTTTACTGAAAAAAATATGGACAATCTCAGTATATACTTTCTGGAAAAAAACCTTCTATTTTAAATATGATCTGTTTCGTTAAATAGATTTCTCTTTGCTTTAAGCACCACATTCATAATATTATATTTGTAAGTCCAAGACATTTTAAGATATTAGTATAATTTTGAAGATGAAAATAGATATTCTCAAAGTCTACCTAAAATAGCTGGAAAAATGTAATGTATTTAATATTTTTCTAACATAGGCAAAATATATTTTGAAAATATTATTTATAGTTTATTTTTTTAACTTTATGTTTTATGCTTTCATATGATTTATGCTTTTCTTAAACACTCTTTAATCTGGTATTTGGTATTAAGTTAAAAGGTAAATTTTGACCTATAGTCTTCAGGTTTTGAGATGTGTGTCCAGGAGTGAACAACCAGTGTTTGACTTTTTAAAAAAGAATTTTTCTGGGTTTCTGGAATTTTTATCTTTTAATTTATAAGTCTTTGTTCCTATTAGTAACAAATTGTGCCTATTGTCTACTGTAGGCATAATAATTTAGGCCAAAAGATTCTTGAGGGGGGCAAAGGGGAGAGAAATGGCAATTGACTGAGACCTGACTTGAGGTGGTGAGCACACAACAACACACTGTTGTAAAATTGTGCACCTGAAACCTGTATAATTTTATTAACCAATGTCACCCTAATACATTCAATAAAAAGGGAAAAAGCGATTCAGGCAAGATTTGGAATTAGAAGCTGTTGTTTACTTTCTCTGTAGAGTCTAAATTTCTTCATGTAAACTTCGATGCGGTTGTGATGACATTTTCTTTGTGAACCGTGTGACAAAAAGCATCAGCAAATGTGCACAGAGAAGCAGAGATCTGCTGGGTTCTGATGTTAACCTGCATTCTTGCTTTGGTTTTTAGAAGCACATCTCTATATAAAGCTTTCTCTAATTTATTAAATTAGTAGTTATTTTCCCCGGAATTGTTTTTTTGTCTGAAATAATCACTTGGGAGTGGGAAGATGAATGGACTGGCCAGAGATGGAAAAATTGCTTAGAAACACCCAAGACATATTGAAGATGACAGTAGTGGGCCTAATGAGACCCCAGTGAACAATTTAAGGGAAAGTGTAAGCAAGTTTAATTGAGATACAGTGCCTTGAAAATAAAGTGGCTTAAAAAGCAGCACGTTTATTTCTGTTTGGAGTAACAGACCTAAGGTGGTTGCTCCAGGTTGGTGGGGAGCTCCCCTCCTGCTCCCAAGGATCATTAAGTGGGCTGGTTTCTTTCCAGACCGCCTGTTGGCTTTTCTCTAGGGACTCACTTTTTCTGCCTCTTCAAATGCGGCTCACCGACTTATTCCAGCTGTGGGAAAGAGAGGACGGTCATTTGGTTACGTTTTCCCCAGAAGTAAAAATGCAAAGGATGGAAACCTCACTTCTAACTTTAATTGGTGAAAGGTTAGCCATGTGGGCACCGCCTGCCATGTGGTGTCAGACGCTGGAAGGTACCATGTGTACCTGGACACATGCCTGTTGCAGACGAGGGGGGCAGTAGATTGGTACGAATGTTCGGTGCCCACCGTGTACAGCAAACATTGGAACGGACAGTCTGTCCGTATTCAGGTGTGAAGTAAGTGACAGTCTGGCTATCAATGGAGTTGTAGGGTCCGGGAGAATACAGGAGGGGCTATAGAAGGAATCTGAGGCTGCCTACAAAGAAGCCATTATGATTTTGGGCAAAGGGATCTAAACTCGGGGGGAAAGGGAAATGAAGATGTGAGATGGGGGCTGCTGCTGGTGGCATCTGAAAAAGTGAGAAATGCAGTTTTACAGGGAGTGAGCATGGATATGGGAAGGCGTTTTAGAAGGGTGAAGTGTGTCCAATCAAGACTTTTTTAAGGTGTGTAAATAATAGAAGCTCTAAGGAACAAACACAGAACTGGGTTGTAATTCACAGTGTTAGGATCACTGAAAGGGAGAAACTCAAGGACACGGGAGGCCGGGTTCGGGTTCGTAGAACACTGCAAGACCCCCTTGAACTCCAATCCATCTCTGCTCCTGGCGCAGGGTCTCAGCACAGCTTTTCTGTATGACTTCCCCTCGCTTGTTTATGATTTTAGTAATTAGTAAGTTCTAATCGTCTCAAATGATCTCGTGTGCGAAGGGTTTGAAAAACAGGAAATAAGTTTTTATGTTCTTAAATCAAAGAAAAAAAATGCAGTCCTACTCAGAGGACTTGACATCAGACAACGTGCGCGTATCTTTCCCTTCTGGCTTGGATGAGATAATTCTCACTCTTTGCCTGCCCACGCCTGGGTAACCCGTGAAATAACACATTTACTGCTTTGGGCAGGAGGGCATTTGATGCTTAAGGGGACAGACCTGGCCTCTGCTTGGCAGTCCGCTCAGGAAGTTGTGTGCGTTTCAGTCTTCACTTGGCATCAACACCCCGCCGCTTTTCATTCAGGCCGCGCCGCCTCTGCTTCTGCCTCCTCCTCCAGAATTCCTTTTCTGTCTTTATTTACATCTTTCAGATATTTGCACATCATTTTCACGTTCCCTTAGCCTGGCTATAAATATGATGCTGCTTTAATCTCCCCCGTAAATCAGTCTACCCTTCGCATTATTCAGTTGTTTTTTCTTGGACTCTTTCTTCCCAGCGTTTCTACATACACGTGGCCATGAAGAGGCTCAGAAATAACACAGCCCAGCAGCTGCATGCTCACCAGTGATAACATCGGTTCCCATTCTGAGTACAGGACGTCTCTTCATTTTGTATTTATGATAATATTCATGGGCTTTGTTTCTTTTGTTGACTGTGTTATATCACTCTTCTTTCTGAAATATTTTAATTAACCTAAGTCTTTTGTATGTCATCATTTCTAATACCCATGGTTTAATCACAAGGATAGTCTCTAAAATCTGTGCTCTTCTTTCCTGTTTTATGGTGATTTTGTTTACTTTCTTTAGAAATTCCGTATTTTCAAGTCGCGTAAGCGTCACATTGTTGTGCTATTCATTTCCTCATTTAGACAATTTCTAAAAGTGTTAAATGAAAGAGAACTGAAATCTGATTACTGAAGGTAAGCGTCTTCCCTACAGGGAGACTGCGGTAGGTATTTATCATTATTACTCTGATGACCATATTTCATTCAATAAACCAGGAGGAAATGTTTATATTCTCACAAATCAGATTATTGGAAGTAGCATTTAATGAAACATTTTTTATCCAAATGTGCATTCCAGGGAAATAGAAAATTTTAACACTGAAAATTTTTACATAGCTCCCTGTTGGTGCTATGAATTGAATATATATTTTGAGACTCAAAATATGGTTGTCAGTGCATCATATACATGGAGATATTGAATATGTAAAAATTGGAACTATTAAATAGTATTGAAAAATAGAGAGGCCTAAGAAAATATATTCTGGGCACTTGAGGTTGGGCTGGATAGTGGGTTTCAGGGGTATGAGAAGGTGGTTTCAGCTGAAAGGCAGGTGAATGGGCACCCTTGGCTCCGACCCAGAATCCATTGCCCCCATTAATCTTGTTCAGGTGCCCATTTCTCTATATGGGGTTGGGTGGTGACGATCCCATATCCAGCTCCGCATTCTGTCTCCGATTAGTCACAGCCAACGTCGGTCATCTCAAATTATGCAGGAGGAGTTGAACAAAATCCAAAATCCACTTTTGATTCAAAAACCAAACAAAAACCTTTCAGCAAAAGAGGAGCAAACTGGAGTTTCTTCAGCCTCATAGAAGCATCTACATCGACTCTATAATTAATAGCAAATGACAACCGTTTTCCCCATAAAATCAGGCAAAAGACAAGTATATCTACTCTCAAAACTTCTGTTTAATATTGTGCTGAAGGTTTTAATAAGTGTTAACAAGATGTGAAGAAAAGTAACTAGGTTGGAAGGAAGAAGTAAAACTATCTTGATTTATAGACAACAGGACCATCTACGCAGAAAATCTGATAGATTTTTAAAAATGTTACCAGAACCAACATATGAGTAAGAGGACTGTATGTAGGATATAATATCAATATACAAAAATCAACTGTTTCTGTACTAGTAAGAAACCATCTGAAAGAAATAAAATTGCAATAAAAATAAAAATAACATTTATGATAATATCAAGCAACTACATCAAGGTCTATATAAATTAATTCAAATAACATCAACATAACTGTTAAGGAAAAGGTGTGAGATCACCCTGAGAACTAAAAATGTTGCAGATGGCTGTACACCAATCACAGATGCTAAAATAAAAGGAGAGCAGGACCTTGGTCAGGTCTCAGAGGACTTCACATTATGAAGAGGTCAGATATCTTTAAAATAAATGATAAGTTAATGAAATACCTATTAAAAACTCAGCAGGCTTTTTATAGAAATTGACATGTTGTTTCTAAATTCATCCAGATACTCCAAAGACCTAGAATTGCCAAAATAACTTTCAAAACAGGGGCAAAGTCAAAGGGCAGACTTGATTCCAAAACTTACAATAACTCTACAGAATTATGACAGTGATCAGGGTAATACTGGCATTATAGAATAAGTTTAAATTGGTCCTTCCTCTCCTATTTTTCTGGAATAATTTTAAAAGGATCGCTATTAATTCTTTTTGAAACAATTGGTAGAATTTACCAGTGAACCCATGTAGACCCAAGTTTTTCTTATTTGGGAGATGTTTGCACAAGTTTCTACTTGTAGAGGTAGGTTCAAATATTCTGTTCTTCTTGAGTCAGTTTGGTAATGTATGCTTTTCTAGGGATATGTCCATTTCATCTGGGTTATTTAATTTTTTGTCATCCAACTGATCATAGTATTCTCTTATAATCCTATTTATATCTATAAAGTCAGCAGTAATGTTTCTACTTTCATTCCTGATTTTAGCAACTTGAGTATTCTCTTTTTTCCCTTAATCTACCTAAAATTTGTCAGTGTTGTTGTCTTTCTAAAGGACCAGGTTTTGATTTTGTCACTTGATGAAACCTCACCCTCTGTATTTACTCTTTCACTAAGCTGAACACATGGCTTGAGTTTCCTTGGTCAGGGCAGAGAATGTGAAGTGGAGCTGCACACCCACCAGGCAGTGGTCAGCTTGTAGATGTGAAGTTTCAAATATTTATTTTGTTTTTTATTGACTGTGCTCTGATTAGCACCAAATAGCTTTCCATGAAATCCCTAGCAATGGGGGATGGAGCGTATTTGTTTCTGGGCCACTGTTAAATGGCCAGTAGTACTCTCAGCTCTGTTCTTGTCGGGAGAGTGCCTTAGGTTTGGAACATCGTAAAAAGACCTGAGTGGGGCTTTTTTGGTTGGTTGATTGGTTGGTTGGTTTTGTTTTGTTTTATTTTCCCACATATTTCTTAGGTTGTGAACACAAATCTCAGATTCACTACATTTGTGAAATATCCTTAGAAACGGCTTTAGTGTTCAGTTTACTGTTACGGAGTCTTTCTATGCTTTGTTCTGACAATTTTTGACTCTACTGTCAGCATTCACATGTTTCAAGAAGATGTTTTTGGCATATGTCCCCAGTAGTTTAAGGTGTTTTTAGTGGCGCTATCCCTCAAACCCTGGCTCATTCCATTATTAGAAGTAGAACTGTAGGAAAAACCCCTCTATGCAACATATGCTCAAAGTATCCTTTGAGTTTTGAATAGCAATCATAATAAAATTTCCCAGAAATTCTATTTGGGTTATTTTTGCTAGTTTTTTTTATCCATGCCATGTTTTCCTTTCTTTAAAAATAACACATAATTCTTTTTAAAACTCACTGAGCAACAAATATTTATCTCACTCATTTAGCAAATATTTACTAACCAGTATGTATCAGGAATCCAAGACTATGATGCCTGGGAACAAAACAGACAAAAATGCCTGTCCCATGAAGTTCACATTCTAATGAGAGAGATGAAAAATGACCTAATAAAAAAGATAGTTGGTGTGTTTGAAAGTAATAGTACTAAGGAGCCAAAGGGGGATGCAGAGGATCATAGAATCTGTGAGAGAGAATGGTGCTGAAGCTTAGACGGGCGTTCAGTGGCCCTCAGTGCGTGCGAGAGGGCAGGACGTCAGCAAGGTAACGGAGCAGAGCCGGCCGGGATCCGGGGCCCGCGCAAAGATCAGAGGGTTTCAGATGGAGGTAACAGTATTTGACTCGCATTGATCAGACACACTCTGAATGCTGTATTAGGGATACACCATAGAGGACAAGGGAAAATGCAGACACGGCAGTTAGGAAGTTGGTATGTCACCTAGGCCTGATTTGTGGTGACATCATCGCCAGGGTCTCAGCTGTCCAGGTGAAGAGAGATGGCTGAATGAGGAAGTATGTGTTTAAAAGCAAACCTAAGGGATGCACGTTAAATCATGGTTCATTGGATTTCTTTTGTATATTGAATCACCTCCATAATTTGACAATAATTCAGAATCTATGTGTGTAAAATGTCCCTTCCACTATTAAATCTGCCTGATTCAGGCCTTTTTTCCTCCGTCAATGGCAGTACGTTTGCTTTCATTATCCAGACTTGTATCTCTTCGTTTTTCCATCTAAGGTTTAAACATGGGACCAACGTTCACTTCTGGTGCCTGTTTATTGTAAGCTTTGGTCCATACTACCGTATCTGTCCTCTAGGCTTTCTCTTGCCCCCACTTACAACTGTCACATTTAATCTAAATCATAAGAAATACTCTTCCTATTTTAGTTTGCCAGGGCTGCCACATAAAATACCACGTAGGTGGCTTAACCAACAATTTTTTCCCCACAGTTCCGGAAGCTTGAATTTCAGTATTGCGGTGTTGGAGGTTTGGTTTCTTCTGAGAGTCCTGCCCTTGGCCTGCAGAGGCCGCCTTTCCTGATACCCTCACGTGGTCTCCCCTTGTGCCTGGCACCTCCAGTGGCTCTCTGCATCAATTGTCCTCTGCTTGAAAGGGCACCTGTCAGATTGGATTAAGGGCCACTCTGATGGCCTCATTTGAGCTTAGTCACCTCTTTAAAGGTTCCATCTCCGAATACAGTGAGATCTGGAGGTATTTGGGAACTAGGGCTTCCACATATGAGTGCTGGAGAGGACACCATCCAGCCCTTAATGCTTCTCTTGCAATTACTTTGATTTCCTGCCCTTTGTTCAGAAATAAGCTGCCAGTTATAAACTCACTGGTAACTCGGGTCTCAAACACTTGAAACTTATTTACTTGATGTCTTCCGGTTATGCAGCATCTCCTTATACACAGGCTCTGATAAAGGGAACCTGATACAAAACGGCACAAGGTGAAGTAGAGGAAAAACTGAAGTTACCCCAGGGAGTAAAGTAGATTTAGGGTGCTAAAATGGACGTGGCTTCAGTGTTTCCCACTCACTTAATTCAGGCCTTATGTTTTTAATATTTTTCCCTGATGGAGTTGTGTGCTCTTATAGGCAAGTTTTATTGTTTATTTGTTTGTTGATTGTAAAAGAAACCTCTGTTCCTTCCAGCCTTTTAGAATTGTTCAGGGCAATTAAGCCCCAGAAAACGCAGAAACAAGGCCAGAATATGGAGTGCTCGATTTGCATATTCAAATGCCCAATTATATGTGTGGTAATATGCAAATAAGCCTATTTTCTTTTGACTAAGAACTTTATGGTAGGAAATTGCCTACTTGTCCTTGCAGAAGAGCAGACACCAACAATAAGCCTTCCCCCTAAATGATGAACCTGATGAGTTTTGGTTTTTTGAAAAGTGTGAGATCCCAGCTCCACCTATTAAACTGCAATAAAAGAAAGAAAAGCATAGTGTTCTAAATGTTTGATGGTTTATACCTATACGTATATATTTATGTGCACATACACATGCATATGCAAGCGTATGTATGTACTTATATACATACAGATGTGGAGGCTTTGTTACTTAGGCGGGGTTGGTGAACTCATTGGCCACTGGTCACTGACTCAGCCTCTACCCCTCTCCATTTCCTGGAAGTCGCGGTGGGCTCAGCGTCCCCACCCTCTATTTGGGGCTGGCTTCCCTGGTAACCAGTCCCCATCCTTAGGTGCTCCCCAAGTAACCTCATTAACATGAACCCAGCTGTGGGGCAAGGGGGCTTGTTATCAATAATGAGACACCGATTTTACCATTGCGGCTCTGAAGAGTTTTCAGGAAATGAGGACAAGAGGCCAGAATTCTTTGCCAAAGGATGTGCCCACTGATTTTATCTCAGAAAGCTCCAAGGGCGTTGGGAGCTATGAGCCAGAAACTGGAAGAACAAACATATAAGAGAAATATATTTTGGTCATCGAATGACCAAACGCTCGCCCCCCCCACACACACACAGGTATCTCTTATAAATCACAATATTACACACAATAGCTTATTATCCAAGCACACCTTTTATATTCAATAATTTCAGTTGTAACATGTTTTGCTAAGTACTATCCTATCGTAAATTCTGTTTATGAATTCCACTCAGTCCATGTGTGTGGTGTTCAAGTCCAGATTGACCTAGTGCTACTAAAATTTATATGGGTATTTTAAGAACAAAGAATTGTAAACGTTCTCAGTAAGAGGAGCACAAGATACGGAGTTGTGCTGGTGATGGCTGAGTGTAATACCAGCAAAGAAATGAAGGCATCATGGCCTTGCCACAGGATACAAAAATATAGAGACCTGTGGGTCAGAGCAGAGTGAAAATACAGGCAAGGGCATGGCGTTCAGAATCAGATGTCCTCGGACGGCGGCGTTCACAGATGTCTATGTAGTTTGCTCGATCCTCAGTAAATAAAACTGGGGCTCTGCATCGAAGACGCACCACATACGCGTTTTTCTTTCTCTTCCAAGACCATGCTCCTTGTGAATGAGAACCCGCGTACACACAGATTTTTATTTAGACTCGATGAGAAGAGATGAGACCCAATAGGAAGGAAAGTCACCAGACAATTAATACACATTACTTTTCATCTCCCCGTTTTACTTTTATTGCCTCATCCTTTATCGTTTTATGGGTTTGTTCTTGTTGCCCTAATCTTTCCCTCTTGTAATTTTGTGTTGATTTAAAATCTGCTTTCCTGTGGCTTTTTTAGGCTGGGGAGTTCTCCATTAACAGTCTGCTTGCCTAGCATTTTTCCTAGACCCTTCACAGCTCGACTTAAGAGTTAAAAAAAGTAGGTGATAAAATTGAAATATGTTAATATAAAAATGAAGAAAAGGATCTATCTTAGTATATCAAGAAGATTAAGCAGTGGTAAGAGAGTAGAGAGTTCTAGACCATCTAGGGCTTATCTTTGCCTTCTCGAAGCTGCTCCCACGTCTCTGTAAAGACACCAGGTGACATCCCTCCTCCAAGGTCAGGTTATTCTGTTAGTGAAAGTGAAACCCATGGAAGAGATTTATTAGGCAGCCACGTGCATCTCTGCATTTTCTCTCTCTCCAGTATAAATACCTAGGAGACGCTCCAAACAGTGTTTAAAAGGGAGTCTGAATGAATTATAAATGATGATAAATCGGACTGGATTTCAAAGTGATGGGTGTTTTACATTTAACACTTTTACTATGGAGGTTGCCTTTTATTGGCTAGTTCTTGGCGTATGATTCATTATGCAAAATTAAAACACAAAAATAAAAGAATAAAATATACAGAACAGTCTTTTATTAGGTAGACACTGAATACTTAGTTATATAAACATACATATAGATACACTCACTACATAGGTTTTTCTCTCTCATATAAAAACACTAATTGTTGAATCATTGCTCTAAAACTCCTCTGTGCTCCTCTATCCATCCCTTCCCCTTCCCATCTCCTGGCAACCACTGATCTTTCCTACAGTTTCTTGCCTTTTCCAGAATGTCACATAGTTGGAATCATATATAGTATGGAGCCTTTTGAGATTGGCTTCTTTCACTTAAGGATATACTTTCCAGGGTCCTCCTGTCTTTTTTTGGCTTGATAGCTCATTTCTTTTTAGTGCTGGATAACGTTGAAACATTTTTAAGTGTCTAGGCTCTCCGAATGGAAGCCAAGAGTAAAAGTGTCCATTAAAGAAAAACTCAGGAAGGGAATGTTTTTCAAGCAAGGTTGCAGTGTTCTTCAGCAAAGTCTGCTAGCCAGGAATTACACCAGCTTGTTGTTCAGTACACAGCCTTCCCATCCAGCCATTTCCTTTTGAGGTCTCATTTACAACATACCGCAAACTATTACACCTTTGTTTATAATTGAGCTTCAGTGCACAGCATCCAGAGGCAATGAAGCAGGTCACTGGATCCCAACCCCACCGCCTTTCTTTAAGAATTGTTTGTTTTTTCTTTCAAAATCGCAGGTCTATAAAGAACTTGGAAGTCCTTCATAGAGGACAATCAAAAATTTTTGAACATGAACTAGTTGATGTATTTGCAGTCGAATATATGAAAACAGAATCACCTAAACTGTTTTTCAGAAACGAGCAAAGTTTATCCAAACCAAAACTTAATTCATGAAGTTTGATAAAATCATCAAATTATCAATATATTCTGTGACACGTGGAAAAACTATATAAATGTTAAATATTAACTAGTTTTCCATTCTAAATTATTTTATTAGCCATTTACATTAATGGATATTTTCAATTTATAAATCAGGCAAAGGATTTGGGTCCCAAATATAAAGGTTTCTAAAAAGGTATTTTAGAAGAACAAGGAACATCACAGAAATAGGGACAAGGGTATGACTGGGCACTTTCCGTAGACAAAATCTGAATGTAAATAAATAAGAAAAATGTGTTTCGCTTACCAGCTATGGATTAAACAAGGTGAAGGAATCATATTTTAAATAAAGCCTTATAGGTTGGCAGATATTTTTCTATGTCTATTGATGTTAGGAACAGCAGAGGATGTGGAGAATGGCAGCTCCTACAGCTAGGGGAGGTAGATTTACTTTCAAGCATTTTGAAAAGCTAATTTGCAACGTCTGAGTATGTCTTCTAAGTAGACCAGAGATTGTGAACTTCATTCCCATCACCGAGTCCTGCTCTTCACATGGACGGTGATGCAGAACTATGTGTTGGACACTCAGCTAAGCAGAACACCTAGCCCCTCCACGCGTCCGTGACACAGAGCAGATCTCTGTCTAGAATCAAGAAATTCTGAGATATGTGTTCTGACATAGGTGGATGAGAGAAAATTTGTAGGTTTATCTATCATATGGTCAATCGGAATTTATAAGCCATAAAATTATCCAGTAATTGCAAAGTTAATCTTCACATAATAAAATGGTTGGCTAGCTATCGATCAAATTTTAATCCAGTTAAATTTTTTTACATCACTAAAATAACAACTTAGTGATACATATATTAATAGAGTCAAATAATAAATTGTTATTAAACACAAAATATAATTGTAAATTGTGCCAGGGAGAAATATTATAAATGCAGGGTAATACGATTCTTCCCCTATACCCATTTTTGATGGGCAGCCAACTAAATTAAAAGTTAACTGCTTGAAACAACAACTGCTTATCATTGCTCACACACCCATGGGTTATGGGGTATTCTGCTGGCCCTGGCTGGCCTTAGTTTACCTCTGTCAGTCCTTGCTGGGCTTGGCTGTTCATCTGTGCGCAGCTGGTAGGTAAGTTAGGGGTTTCCTAGCCTGGAAAGTCTTGTGTAATCAGAATCACTATAGTTTTTGTTAGATCTCAGAAACTTACTCATCTTCTAGTTGCAAATTTGTACAGATCTCCCAAATTCCCCCACCCTCCAGCTCCTGGCAACCCCTGTTCTACTGTCTGTTTCTATGAGTTTGGCTTTTGAAGATTGCAAATACAAGTGATATATAATACTTGTCTTTCTCTGCCTGACTCATCTCACTTTGCATAATGTCCCTAAGGTCTGTCCATGTTGTTGCAAATGGCAGGATTTCTTTCTCATGACCAAAAATATTCCATCACATGGATAAAGAATATGTGATATCTCTCTCTCTTGATATATATATATATATATATATATATATATATATATATATATATATATATTTCCATCTTAATATCATTATATATTTTTTCTGGCATTTTTTCATTGGCTAGAAATTCACTACAATGTTAATTAGAAGAGATAATAGCAATATCTTTGTCTTACACTTTTTAAGGGAAAGTTTCTGCCATTTCTTCTCTTTTTAAAAAAATAATAGTTTATTGATTATTAAAGGGAGAGGAAGGGAAAAGAGAGAAACATCAATGTGAGAGAGAAATATCAATTGGCAGCCTCCTGCACACTGCCTACCAGGGATTGAGCCCACAGCCTAGGCGTGTACCCTGACTGGGAACCTAACCGGTGACCTCTCAGTGCATGGAAGGATGCCCAGCCGAGTCACAGCAGCCAGGGCCATTTCTGTCATTTCAACATTAAGAATAATAATTGTTAGATTTTTTGGGCAGATACAATAGTGACTCCTGATGTTCAAAACTGCCTCAGGAAGAGCAAACATTTGGAGCAAAAGATACGAGGAATTAGATGAGGGTATCATTTCTTCTATAAGATTCATACTTGCACATGTGCCAGGATAATATTTGAAAGAACACTCAGTATATTTGAATTTACTCCCATAGAATAATTCCTATGAGAAAGAGACTCCATGTGTCTTCACTCCAATTGTCCTTCTGCATGTTTGATGGTATATATATCTGAGTACTGGTATCATACCTGAGCTTGGGAAACTCGCCATGGCACTGAAGATTATTCAAAGCATGGCATAAGGTGACTGCCACAATTACGGGCTCAATTTTCCCAAAAAGCTTTTTCTGTGGACTGTAAAAGCTTAACTAAATGTTAGCGACTTGACAGGCTGCACCTGCAAGAGGAGTATTTTATTTCTAAATGGCTGTTCTGTAGACCCCTTGATATTTCATCTTTTCTAGTGCTATGGTGATTCTAAAGTGATAAAATTGAAATGCATGTTTTCCAGAAGACAGGGACAGAAACCTACTAAGGCAGGAAACCTAACTATTCATTTTCCTCCAGCGTCTGTAATGAGGGGTGTGGTAGACTTGTGACTGATCCCTTTCCTCAAAGATTGCTTCCTGGGCTCTGTCTGTGTCTAATAAGGCCTAATATCATCTCCCTACTAAGGAGTATTTGTTACTTAGCAACAAGCTTCACTTGTATGTACCATGATTGATGGTTAATACATCACACCCTCTCCAAAAATGAATAGTTATGATGTTTTAGGTTGAAATAATACTTAAATTGATCTGAAATTTTAAACAATTCAAACAAACTCTGCTAGCAGCTCTTAAAAAAGAGTATTAAACTATAAAATAACCTGAAAACAAAGTGCATAAACATGTTCAGTTTGAATAGTATCAATGTCTCTTTAACCGCTTGGTCTTTAAAAGTTTAAACTGAGTAAAAGTCAACATAATAAAAAACATACATTTTCTTTAGGAAATGAATGGAGGGGGGCAACTTCATTTGAATAGATTTTTTTCAATGAAGAGATTTAAACTCAAAATAACTAAATACTGATCAGGCTTTTTGAATGTGATCTAAATATGAGAATATTTGTTGGTAAAGGAGAACTTTACAACACTGCGATCTGTGTGACATTAGTGCATTTTGGCTCAAAAATAAAGTACTATACCATAATGTAAAATAGAAATGTCTACAAATTAACCCACTGAGAAATAAATAAGGTAAATTCTGATGTGAAGTTCCCATTACTATAAAGAATTAAGTACAAACTGCATGATGTTTTGGGAGGAAAACCAAGTAGGAAAGGGATGCATTGCTAGTGAGTGCTGCCCATTAAATAGGATTAATCCAGATTTTCAAATTAAACAATAACAGTAATGTAAAGCCCACAGTTATTACATTATCCCCCCATAATTACTCTTTAGTTTAGATTTTTTATAGAAGATGAAGGATGTGACATGCCACTTAAATATTTTAACACTACAAATTTACTAAATGTTATGTTGATACCTGTAAGTAACATGAATATCAGAAATCCATTGAACTGTTTTAAATTTCTCCAAAATTTAGGACTCGGACTCCACAGCAGGTCACATATTTCACTGCTGGGTATTTGGACCTCACATCCCAGCCTTTATGAAAATGCTCAGCTCCAGTCCCTCCAACATCAGATTGAAACATCGTTGCTTAGGAGCTTCAAATGCTCCCTAAGTGGAGTGTCTTTGTCTCTTCTCCTCCCTACACACAAACACTGCTTCTAATTACTCAATGGCACACATTCAGTGTAAGAGGTTTAGTGTTTCTTTTTAAATATTTTTATTGATTTTTAGAGAGAGAGGAAGGGAGAGGGAGAGAGAGGAACATTGATGTGAGAGCAAAACATTGATCAGCTGCCTCTTGCACACCCCCTACTGGCGATGGTCCCTAAACCCAGGCATGTGCCCTGACCTGGAATCAAACCGACAACCTTTCAGCGCATGGGATGCAACTCAACCAACCTGATTCACACTGGCTAGGGCAAGACGTTTAGTTTTCTACCAGTTTTCCCATACATAATTAACTGACCTATTTTTTTTTAACTTGGAATTTACTTGATATGTTATTTCTATGATTCAGTAACATGTGATTTTGTTCCTAACAAGAAATAGATTTCTTTTTATGAAGTTGCCTCTGACATTATTTCAATACCAAAATTAAAGATATTGAGCTTGTATAATGCACTATTTTTTTTTTTAAAAAAAAGAACAAAATCCTGGCAGCCATGATAATCCAGGGACCATTGCTACGCAGCATGACATAATTTCCTGTTCAGCAATCTGAAGCTTGTTAAGATCATCAGACATTGAAACCGAAATAACTTATTTTATTTGACATTGATAGATTGAAATTAAAATACAAATGAATTAGAAATGTTCTAGATAATTAGTTTTCAAAATTCCACTTAACTTAGGTGTCAGACTTGGAGTTCAAATTTTATATCAAATATTATTTTCTTACTTCCCATGACAAACAGATGGTCCCCACTCAGAGAGAGGGGGAAAGAAACATCCTCTGTAAATTTTTTAAAGCAGCATTGAGCCAATTTAAAATATCTTTTAAGCCACAAATCTAAATAAATGATGAGCCAACATCAATTAAACATCAAGATGGTCCAACAGGCCACAGGTGTCATGAACTTGAATTGTGATCTCAGTTATAGAATCGCAAACGTATTTTAAATGAAACAACCACTCGGATTAAGACTTGGCAATGATTCAAGGTGCTATAATTATCTAGTCATCTTCAAAAATATTCAAAGATTGAGTCAGTACATTTAAAATGCTCAGTTAATGTTGCAGTCATGCACAATGATAAGTATTTTAAGTAAGTGAATGCATGCTGCAATTCTTCTGCATGGAGATTTGTACAGATAAGCTTTATTACATATATCAGTATAAAGGAGGCAAATGAGATGGGAACAGTCAGTCTTGTCTTCCCTTGAGATGATGTCAGTTCCCCAGGAGCATCAAAGCAGGAGTGTTTGCAGGCGTTTCCGTTGGAATGTTTTCATATAATTATATATTTACAGAACACTGGTTCTCAATATAATATTTGAAGCTTTAAAAAATAGGTGAATGACCATTATCATAAAGTTCTGATTCATTTATTCTAGGTTAGAGCTTTTGGATTTTTTTTTAAAATCACAGGTTATTCTAATGAATTGATAGAATTGAGAGTCAATTTTATATTTAAATATGTTTTTTCTTGCCCATTTAGTCTGTCAACTAAGAGCTAAAAAAAGAATAAATAAACCTGCCTCCCAAATAACCTTGTTAGAAGTGAGATAAAGCTCTTTAGGCAAAGGCAATAATAAATCATATTAAAGAAATTTTTAAAAATAATTGAAATTTATTGTGTCTAACTTAAAGGTATACATAAAGAAAATAAGTTATAGCTGAACATGGTGGATATTTTTATTGGCATTTATTTTTATTCCTTCCTGAAACCCATAAGAGTCACAGTACAGAGAACAAAATGAAAGGGATGTCAACATAAATTGTGATGTTGAAAATTAGATGGGAAATCCTCAATGATTTATGTTTCGGCTTTCTCCATTTGGTTAAATACCCTCAAAGGAGGAACCAACAAAAAGCAAAGTAATTTATAACCCACTTTCTCAGAAATATTCAGGAATTGGTGACATCAATTATCCCTGAAAGCCAAGGCTTAGGTGGAGCTGAAAACAGAATGAGTTTAGTGAAATTTGAGAAATACAGAGTGAGACTCCCTCATTCCGTCCCTCCGCCTGCACAGCCAGCAGATAAGCCTCTCGTCCCAGGCAGAAGATGAGCGTTTTACTGTTTGGAAACGTGGACACAGACGATCTCTAAAACCAGCTCACTGACCTGACTGTTGTCTCCTAGTTATGATCAGAAGCTCGCTTTTACTTTCTTCTACCCGACACCAACTTTACCATAACAGAGTGTCTTCAAACCTGGCCCATTGGTACTCGGTCTTCCCTTTTACCCAATAGTGATATTGGTTTATTTTTTCACCTTTGTGTGGGTTTGAACTTCTCAGGGCACTTAGTAAAACACTAGAGACATGATAGGCCCTAATGTTCGTCACGAGGGAGAAACGCGCAGGGGAGACCGGGGAGACGTCCCGACTCTAATGTGGTCACCGTCGCTTCCTGACACAGTGTGTCTGCCATCGGTGCAGGGGCACTTTATTCTGTCTGTAGCTTTTACATTATATTTAAAGTACTTAATCTGATATTAACATTTCCTACAAGCTGTGTCAGGTTTCCTTTGATCTGATACGCCATCCATACTTATATAGTTAATTGCTCTCTATCTTTGTAGAAATAGAACAATTGCTCGATCTTTATTTATTTTAAACACAATTTGTCATTTGTCTTTTCATAGCAAATTTAATTCATTTATTTATATTGCAATTATTAGTTTATGAGTAATCCCTGCTAACTCCATTTTTGTTATATATATTTATATTCCTTTTGATTTTGTATTTTCTTTTTTCTTAACTTTCCGCAGATCACCTACATTTTCTGTTACTCATACATTTAATTTCCTTCTCTTGGTTGTCATTAGCTTATTACTATTCATTATTTATATTTAATTTAGATTTCTAATACTAATAACTAACTATATCTTTATCACGAGAAAGGTAGGTTACGTAGGATCAATTGAAGACCTGCGACACTGTTCTCGCAATACCGTGGTTGTGGGCACTACTGGTTTAGGCAGTGAAATGTACTGTGTTACTAACACACGTTGTTCCACTCGGGGTCCTTTCTCTCCTCACTGAGTGCTTTCAAAGAATGCCATTGGGCAGTAAACCTTCTGAGAACTTGCATTTCTCAGGGCCCATTAAATGGGCCACGATATCCAAATGGTAGCTTACTTGATTGTAAAATGTGGTGCTCGGTGGTTTAAAACAAAACTATTAATATCTTTAAGCACTTTCAAATATCACCTGCTGAGAAGTTTGAAGTCCGTGTGATTGCTGCCTCTTGTTGGTTAACATTCTTTCTCTTGTGTTGGGTGTAGAATCGTCACGTTTTCCTTGAGGTTCTTACATTTAAAAATGGTGTTTCTAGGGGGGTGTGGGCTGCATCTGTTTTGCCCATATATGTCTGGCTTGTCATTTCCACGTTTAATTCTTGGAAATTCTGTTTGTTATATCATTCAATATTTCCATCCTTTGTTTTTCCCCCCTTGTTTTGTGACTCATAAAATTTATGCTAACCTTTCCAACTGAATTATTTCCAGATGCTTCCCTTACCTCATCTCCAGTTCACTAACTCCACCTGTTGACCTGCATCCGTTTTTCTTTCTGACACATTCATTGACATCTCTTTTTCAGCAATGAGCATTTTGTACATCACCGTTTACATTGGCCCTCCCTTATAGTTCTTGTTTCTGTTGCAGGTCTGTCATTTCAGAAATAATGAAACTAATTTAAATTCCCCACCTGTATCCGTATTAATTTGAGACTTTATCAGGATTTTAGGTTTGCTTTCTTAGGACTCTAGTCTGATCTAGACTCCAGATGTTATCCAGGGAAATTAATTTATGTATATTTTTCTGGAAAAGAATCAGCATAGTAGGGCCTTTGGAACTTAAAATGATTATAGCACGGGATGTAATATAAAGATAGTCACCCTCAATTATCACTCCCCTCTAGACTGGATGAAAATTAAAGGATTATTTCGGACAAGGTATTAGTGATTTAACATAAATATTAATTTCCTTCTCTCCAATCTGTTTTTTCATAAACTGACTTAGATATATCACACATGGGAATATTTTGAGACATAATTATACAAAAATCATTAGATAACCTGACCGATACAATGAGATGAATCTGTGAACAACAGAATAACATATTTCATGTGGCCTTGTAATTGGTTAAGTTGCCATTTTAAGAAAAAAAATACATCTTATAAATCATAATGGAATATAATTCATAAAAAGTTGTATGTTGTGAATAGACTAGGAAAAATACCAAATACTACAGTCAAATATCCCTAAATGAGAGCAAGCCACAGCTGCATAAAGAAAGACCCTTTCCAACAAAACGTTGTGTTTTAATAGAATTGCCTGCTGAGCCGAACAAAAATCAAGCCTCTCTCACAATCAGTTTCTGACTGTCCTATGCTTTAAGTGAAGGCAAGCAAAATGCCTCTCCAGGCTTCCAGGGGGGGCTGTGGCTTTCAGGGGTGCTGGAAAGCTTTCAACAGAGTTTCTCATAATTGTGTTTTCCTGAGGTTAACAGAAATCTCTAATCACAGTGCCCGTTTCATTCCCTCAGGTGCTCCCCACCTGTGTTGCGCGAGGGACCACTGTGCGTCACAGGGGGAGCTCTCTTTGCTAGATTCAAACTAATTTTATACAAACTTCACTGAAGCTTTAGAGTATTGAATTTTTTAAGTAATGCCACTACTTTTTCAGAACTTTCCCAATTAATGTTTCCTACTACATGGCATCTTATATCCTTCCTATCCACAAAGTAAAATGTGTGCTGTATATTGTAAGCATGTTATAGTCATACACATATCATCTTATCAGATGCTGTGCACACAAACGATAAATAAGCATATATGGAGAGAGACTAATGTGTGTGTGTGTATGTGTGTGTGTGTATAGTATTTTTGGTTTTTTACCAGAATTGTTATTATATATGTATAGATACAGTACATGTCCCCGAAAATGTAAACATACACTTTGAATAATGATAAAGACGGTGTTTATTAAAATACATTTCATTTTCAAAATTGAGCTATCAGCTGTTCAAGTGTGTATACATTTTTGGGACACCCTGTATATATAAAATATATGTTTTATATACGTACACACATATATATTTCAGAATGGGACACATGTTAACATAATAGTAGTAAATCTGTAGCACACGGCCACCTACTCACATTAGCTTTACCTTCAGAAACTTCCTTGGTTTCCTTGGTTGTTAAAAGGATGCTATTTTATGCCAGACCAGTATGGTATGCAAATGAAGTAACATCTATAAAATCTCCAGGACAGACCTCAAAGGCATATTACAAGCATTAAACGAATGTTAAATCTGCCATCTCCGTCTATTAGAGAAGCGGATTCCAGGAAGGTTAAGTGATAAGCCCAAGTGCATATGAGTGAGAAGAAAAGGGGGTTCAGGTCAGATCTCCTTCGGAAAGCGTGGCCCCCCTTGTGCCAGCTTTTACCTGTTGGCTTATTTATCTTAAGGAGCACATCCTACTGCATGAATTAGGGTCCAGTAAGACCATTAACAGCAAAGCCGATGTATACCGAGGGAAAGTGGTTCTCTAAATCTGTCACATTGTTATCACTTTAAAAGTGGGAAAGTAGAAACCCGCAAGTGGATGTCTAATTAATTTCAAATTATCTATGGCTCCTTTTTTCTTCTCTAATTCGCTATCTTTACATTTCATAATGGTTTAATTAAAAAAGACGTCAGAATTTAGTATCTCTCACTGTCTTGCAGCCGTGGAAGTAATAGGGCATAAAAACGGAATCTTTTTGAATAGCTTTCAGATGACTTTGATGAATGACGAGATTGATCATTAACTCAGACATTATTTTTGCTTCTGAGGAGACATAGGTGACATATAGCTGCAAGTCCTATTCGGATTTCAACAGGCCACAACATACACAGCAATTAAAAATGCATTAACATCACAAATGTCCGTGAGAGAGCAAATTTGCAGAACAAAATGGACAGTGATGTCAAAATAAAATTGTATTACACCTTTCTCTTGGTTTTAGGGCCTTTGTTACTGGCATGGGATCCAGGAGATTGTGGAGGAGGCATTACTGTCAAGTGGCATTGTGGTTGATTGATCTTTGTTACCATATACATGGCTGAGAAATGAATATAGATTACAGTTTAAGCCTTAATAAGTACTTATATTATAAGCACAAATTGTATGCAGGGTAGCATTTTTTTTTTAGACAACTTCTTTTTTACGAGTCATCCTTGTGTTGTATTGTGTGTTCACCACCCCAAGTTAAGCCTCCTTCCATCACCATTTATCTCCCCTTTACCCCCTTCTGCCTCCCCACGCCCCTTTCCCTCTGGTAGTCACCACACTGTTGTCGTTGTCTAAGAGTGTTTGTTTTTTTCCCTTTGGCTAATCCCCTCACCTTTTTCACCCAGCTCCTCAACCCTCTTCTCTCTGACTGCAGTCAGTCTGTTCTCCGTATCTATGAGTCTGCTTCCATTTTGTTCATTAGATTCCACAAGACAGGTAGCACTAAGTGTTGGAGAGGTTGGAGAGGACAAGGGACCCTCATTCACTGCTGGTGGGAATGTGACTGGTACAGTCACTATGGAAACTGTACAGCAGTTCCTAAAAAAATTAAGAATAGTTACCATATGACCCAGACATCCCCCTTCTGGGTACCTACTCGAAAAATTTAAAACATTTATTCGCAAAGATATATGCACCCCTATGTCCTTGCAGCATTGTCCACGGTGGCCAAGACATGGAGACAACTAAAGTGTCCTTTGATAGATGACTGCAGAAAGGAGATGTGGGACGTGTATACAATGGACTACTACTCAGCCGTAAGAAAAGATGAAATACTGCCATTTGTGACAGCATGGATGGACCTTGAGAATCTCATGCTAAGTGAAATAAGTCAGAAAAAAACTAAGAACCACATGATATCATTCATATGTGGGGCATAAAACTGGATCTCATAGACACACGCAGCAGTATGGGAAGGGGCTAGGAGCGGTAGGAAAGGGGGAAGGGGACCAGATATATGACGACGGAATACGATTTGACTTTGGGTGATAGGCACACAATGCAATATACAGATCACATATCATAGAAATGTACACTTGGAACCTACATGATCTTATTAACCAACGTCACCCCAATAAATTTAATTTAAAAAAGAAACTTGAGAGACTATGTAAGTGCTGAGGTAGGCACAGCTGGAGGGTGTACAGTTTTCTCATCGTTTCTGTTTTCTGAGTGAAAGAGCAGGGTCAGGAGCTGAGATGAACAGGACAGAAGATGCTGGGGATTTGACGAGATAAACGGCTATGAAATTCATGACCAGGAGAGAGAGAGGGTGAATGGACTAGGGCGATTCTGTGAGAATGGCAGGTGGCATTTGGGACACCTTCAAGGTTAATGATAATGACTTTAAAGTGGGGCAGTCAGCAGTGCTGTGGGGTTTTTTCTAGAAACAAGGTTGCAGGCTTAAAGCGGAGAGAAGGTTGGACTTAACCGACCAGGGTGTAATTCAGCCTGATTGCCTCTCTGTAATCGCCGGTTAGTCCCCTGAGGCCTCGCTGTGCTGTAACTACAGGTTATCTCGCCTGTTCCAGCTACAGGTCACCCTGCTGTTCCTCGGTCAGTGTCGCTGTGACTTCAGGCATTAGTGCTTCCTAGTTTCTTCCCTCTTCTTCCTGTTGCCTGAAGATTTTGTCCATCAGCAGGTATTCCTTGCCCGCTGTACATAAATAACTTTTCATCTCCATCACGTGGGCCCTATTTCCTTATCTTCTTCATTTCTCTACATGGCATTGATTACTACCTGCCTTTATTTTAAGATATTATGTAATTTTTTATTTATATGTTTAACATCAGTTGGTCTCACCTCTTCTCTTTAGAATGGGTGTAAAGGGAACCCGGATTGCACAGAGCTTAGAATTCTTGGTAGTGACTTCAGGTTTGATTGTGAATGGTGGGGAGGACATGAATGATTTGTGTATAGATGTGACATTTTCTGACTGATATGTTTGAAGTTGATATGAATACGGAAGTGGGGGCACCTGAGTGGGGGAGAGGACAGCAGGAATCAGGGAGATCAGTTTGGAAGCTATTTAAATATTCCTGATAATAAAGTTGTCTTGGATTAAAGATGTATCAGTGTTGATAGGAAGACTTGGAAGTAGAGCAAAAAAAAAAAATCAAACACACTTGGTGATGAGAAAGATGAGGAAAAGAAAGGAATCAGAGACTTCTAAGTTTGTGGCTTGAGAAATCAAGTATCTCGTAGCTGTATTTACTGAAGTGTTACTAATGGTAGATTTTCATATTTTATTGGGAATGAAGAGGTTGAAGATAGGAATCTAAAATTCTTCTCTAAATCCGAGATAAATTAAAGTTTAAGTTTGAGATTCAAAAGCATTGACAAAAATGACCCCAATATAACAGATATTTTTGTTACTGTGAATGTGGACCCTGTACTGTGAACTTAACATAAATTAACATGAGTAATATATGACTCTCCTAAAACATCTGAGGTGGGTATTATTGTCGCCTGAATTTCTAGATGAGAAATTTGAGCAACTGGAGAATTAAGAAGCTGCTTAATTTTAGCATCAAAATAGCATTGACCTTTTAGGCGCCCGTGAAACTCTTATTAGTTTCAGATTTTACCTCCCTGTTGAGATGATAAGTAAAGTCAACTATTTTCACCATAATTCTGAGAAATGAACCATCCCAAAACTCAGAGGCTTAATAGAACATTAGGTATCCTATGGATCACCGAGTCTGCTTGACCTCAGCTCATGTAGGCTTGGCTACAGGGCTCTGATTCAGACTGCAGAGTCTGACCTGGCTCTGATTTTCACTGCAGGTCGTTGTAACAGCTTTGCTTAGCTTTGCTGCTTGTGTCTGGTGCTAGCAGGTTTCTCCACAGCTTGTCCTTAGGGCAAACAACAAAGACACAAGGGAGTAAGGAGTAGGCTCAGAACTGGTACGCCATCACTTTTATCACATTGCATTGACCAAAGGAAGACGCATAGCCAAGCCCAGAGTCAAGAAGTGGGGAGTTTTATTATATCAATAACAAGGTTACAGCAAGAGAGGGATACTGGAGCAGAACAGTTGGAGAAAACTTAGAGCCAATCATTAAATCTTCAATAATTTATAATCGATATATGTCTGTCCGGAGTTTAGTTTTATCATTGTTTTATCAGTTGCCACTTCCAGGCAAAAGGCTATATGTAAATTTAGCAGCAAAATATGATGAGCCCTCTCCAGGCATCATTCATTCTTTAATTAGTGGCATATCTTGGAGGTGATTGTTTTATCCTAAGTGCTCCGTTGTGCTTTAGCCCATTTTAGTTTACGTATATCAGTTCTCCCATTTAAATGAGCACAGACAATTTTAATGAAACTAGTTTTATTTAGATATTTTTCAGATGAAAGAATTTGGCCATTGATCAAGCCTAAGAATTTATTTTTTTCCTTAGATCACCCAGCGTTTGCATATTTGATTTCCTAATACCTATAACTCTTATAATAAAATGGAAATCCATACTACTTAGTAACTATATGAGGTAATTTGCATACATTTTAATATATTAACACTTCAAAACTAACATCTAATTTTCAGAAAGAAGTCTCTCATGTGAAGGTTGCATGTTATTGTGGCAGGTGGAATTCATTAGCTCCTGCACAGTTCCCCTGGGGCCCTTTCATTCACACCTTCCTGAAGGAAGTCATGCTTTTTTGATTTTCAGTTTCACAGGGATCAGGATTATGCCCAACACTTTTGAGTCATGTTTCTGATGTTCAGATTACCAATAGGTGCTGAATTACAACTTGAATAAATTACAAAAATGATCCACACAGAATATGTTTTTATTGATATTTTTAGAGAGAGAGAGGAAGGGAGAGGGAGCGATAGAAACATCAGTGATGAGAGAGAATCATTGATCGCTGCCTCCTGCATGCCCCCTACCGGGGATCGAGCCTGAAACCCAGGCATGTGCCCTGATTGGGAATCAAACCATGGCCTCCAAGTTCATGGATTGATGCTCAGCGGTTGAGCCACACCAGCTGGGGCTATATGGGACTTTTTATTTTTAATGGGGCACACCAAATGATACACGTTTCACTATCTGGAAAGTTTTATTAAAGGCTCATGGGGTGAAATTTTGAATATGAACTCTTTGTGTAACTTTTCAAATAACAAACTAGAGCCAAGTTGTTTCTGCTGATGTTTTGTGTTTTTTTTATTAAAATTTTCTTAACGAATCTAAAAGCAGATATCATTAGGAAAGTTTTAGGAGCAACATGTCCTAGTTAATATCACTCTATGTTTTTATGGCAGTTACCACCATTTTCGGTACATGCATTGACAGCCCGGAAAGGACTGGAAGTAAAAACGGCCTGCCTATTTTTAACTATGCAGTCATAAGACAGAATCCCACTGAAGAAGCCAAGTTATAATGATTAGGCTCCTATAATTCCCAGACCAGCTAGAACAAGTTGAACAAATGAATGACTTGGTGAGACAGCTCTGGCACATGTGTGAGAATAGCACATACCCAGTTGCTCATTTGTCAGACGCAGATGCATTAATACTTAATACAGATACAACAAGACCGTAGGGCTGGACATAACTACTTTGAAAACAGCATTTAACTGAGGTCAGCTAAGTGCCATGTGCGTGGGTTTAAAACAACCCTCCCAAGTACGAACTGCCTCAAATTCATTTCCACTCGGTTCACTTTTTTCTTCCTGCTCTTTCTGGTACTTCAGGCCGTCCGTCTTTACTAGAGTTATCCTGGCCCATTGAAACTTGATACAAGGAGTTGTGTTTTTTTGTTTTCTTTCTTTTTTTTACCACCCAAACCTGGACTACTCCTTTCCTTTATTTTCTATTTTCATTAATATATCTCTCCTTTCTTGTCCTCTCATTTTCTCTCTCTCCCTCTCTACTGCTTACTTTGTCTTGTTCCATTACACACACACACACACACACACACACACACACACACAACTTAACCATTTTATTTTTCCTGACATGTAGTTTTAAAATGCTAGAGGCCCCTGAAAAAATTGCATTCTACTTCTAGTAGAATCTGTGGGTCCCTGGTGTATGAATTTGTACATCACCAGTTTATGGTGCCTACTCTTATGTTATAATGCTCTACATATGCACATAGAGAACAGAAGTTACTTGAGGATTATCTGGAAGTTTTTAAATGATATTCATATGTGATTATGTTAAAATGATCTTGCAGGGGGAAAAGTGAATTATAACATTCATTTTCCGGTTATTTCCTGAACTTTCAAGCATGACAGTGTAAAATTGTTCAAATAGGATTGGTTTTACATGTGATCCTGGTTTACTCCACTGGATACATGCTGAATTTAAAATATTAGGTAGTAGAAACAGTCAAGTACTGAAGTACTCTAGTTAATGCCCAGGCATGGTTCTGACTAGATAGATGGTGGAGACAAGATTCACTTACCTAAGTAATATGTACAGGTAAAGCTGCAATGGTTCCAATATGAGAAAAAATATGTTCATTTCATTCTACAGCTACATATAATCAACTAAATATATTAGAACATTTGTATGATTTTAATTTTATTATTGAATTCAAGCATGACTTCCTTAGGATACTTGATAGATTTTTTTTTTTCCTAATGAAAACAATTGGACACCAATCCCTTGACAAACATTATTCTGAGTATGTCCACGAGGGTATATCTGGATAGGATTAACATTTGTTTTCGAAAGTTGGCTAATGCTGATTGCCCTAGGATGAGTTTTTTCAGTTGGTTCTGGAGTTTCTGAAATTGACTGTCTAATCTGAGTAGATTTGAAGATGTTTAGAAACTTTATGTCCAGTAGAAAAAGAGCACTGATGGTTCATGGTGTGACCAGGCAGTAGAGATGTGCAAAATATCTCCATTGGATACTCCCAGTCAACCACTTATAAGAAGCAAGTAGTAGGCAAATTTGTACCTGATACTTTGAACATTTTTAGAAAACTAATGCATATACTGAGTCTGAGTGGTTTCCCTGTCACTGGATAAAGTGGTTATAGAAAAAGAAATAATCATGTATCTTTCCAAAGAATTATTTTAGAATCTATAAAGAACTTTTATAATTTAATAAGAAGGCACAAATTTTTAAATTCGAACTGAAAATTCACAATGAAGACCAAATGAAATAAAAGCCAACCATCTGAAGGAGGTAACTATATTTTTAAAATGAAACAAAGTGTTGCTGTGGAAAAAGTAATGTCCACAGCTTCAGTGTCAACAAGAAATATGGGACAGAAGGAACAACACATGAAGCATGACTGTAAACCACCTGAAACAAATGGTCAACAAGAGGATAAATGGCACATGAAATGCCCCCTTAGTGCAGAGACAGAGACAGTACTTGAGAAGACTATGCTTTGTGACCCACTGTGGTCAGTTCTATGGACAGGTACAGTGGGATTGGTGGGGAGCAGAGGCTACTGCTGCTACTACAAGGACGGTGAGAACTTCAGCTCCGGCATTTTAAATCGAATGGCCAATTGAAACCTTCAACCCGGCTAGGCACGCTGGGATGTATAGTATCCAAGGCCAAAGACAGTCTAAAGCATGGCCACACAGTACACCACTCCACAGGACGAGTTTATGCGTGGACGTCTGTGGGGTATGTGGATCATACACATTTTTCTAAAGAAATAATTGATGCAGATTTTGATCCTGACTGTGACGGCTGATTTAATGTTAACGTAATGTAATCTTTTCAAGAAAAGAGACTAAAAGAGAAAGTTCTTTTGAATTGTTAATGTTGCAAGAACATATTTTTATACACCCAACTTATTTTGTTTTGTTTTCCTTTTTCAAAAGGGATGGCAAATTTCAATCTGTTGTCACATGCATAGGAAAGAATTAAAAATCCTACATGAATTTCAGCTTAAATGCACTCTGATCTCTACAGGCCTGGGATAGGAAGTATTTAGATGTTAGAATAATTGTTGGAGCACCTGAAAAATATCAGATTCATTTAAATGTGAAGTGATTTTAAAATAGTGTAGTTTAAGGGAAAGCTAAAATTCCCTAATGCTTGAATACTTTAGTAGATACATAGTAAATTTAACCTAATTTCAACACATTTTAGGAGCAGGAACACAGAAATTAACCAAAGTAAAAGAAAGACTACACATGCATCTCCTTACATTCCTCACATAATAGTGGAGAAATCGAGGAAAACACACGTTAATTTCATCTGGCGAATTCTATAATAACAGTAAGATTATGTTGCCAAGGGAGCAAAGGAAGGTAACGTGTTCTGGACATAATGTGGGAGAGCTGGAAAGGGGACGGTCTCAGGAGGGTCGGGTCTTCAGCTGAGAGTGCACAGAGTTACAGGTAGGGGGCAGTAGGGGGCAGTATTGTGTGGCGGGGCGCGGGAATTTGCAGAAGGATGGAAGCCTCACCGCTCCTTGAGGTGGGCTGTGAGACGGCGCTCAAGTTTCAGAAAGGCTCTAGTGCAGTCAGGCTCTTGCAGGTCATTACAATCAAACTAAAATGCAGACTTACGTTTCTGAAAGTGTGGAGAAGCCCCTATGAGAATTTTAATTAAGATCCAAATACCCAGTTACGAGTTTTGTTGACTGAATATTGGAGCTTTAATTCGGTGGTGGGGAGTGTGCATGGGGGCATCGCAGGACCTTAAGTTAAGGGAGGAAGAGGAGAGAGAGAAACTCGGGGCTGGGAACTTGAATCACTGTAGGACAGGAGAAAGAATTTGGGAATATAGTTAGTTACCTGTTAAGTGTCCGTATGATTTGTCTTTCCGAAGTGGCAGTTACATTTCTTCAAGCAACGTTAGGTGTCAGCTGTCCAGGGTCAGCTCTTACCTGCTTGTAAAGAAGGGAGAGAAAAGGGCCTCATGGTTTTCATCAGTTCTTTTCACCTAATAACGTTAAGACTATAGACACCTCTCTCGTTAGATGTGTTATAAACAGGATAGCCATTTATAGGCAGACTTATTAGCTCTTTGGGATTTTTTAAAATATGTGTTTTGTTTTGTTTTTATTGATTTCAGAGAGAGGAAGGGAGAGGGAGAGAGAGAAACATCAATGCTGAGACAGTCATTGATCAGCTGCCTCCTGCACGCCCCGTACTGGGAATGGAGCCTGAAACGTGGGCATGTGCCCTGCCTGGGAATTGAACGGTGACCTCCTGGTTCATGGTTCATAGGTCGACGCTCAACCACTGAGCCACACCAGCCAGGATGGAATATTTTTAAACTTTCTTTCATGTGTTCTCATTTCAGAGATTTTACCAAAACAGGACTATTGAGATTTGTTTCTTGCCTGTAAACATCTCTTTGTGAGATGAAAACATTTTGGTTGAGTGTCACACATTATTAGCTCACAAGGCACTGAGCTATTTGCTGTAAGACAGTTCGTTACCTCAGATAGTTGAGATTTGAATGTACTGAATAGTGACCTATTTTTAAAAATAACAGAATTTATCTGTATTTTCCTCCATTATCCCTCCAGAATTAATGTCGTGAGCTGCAAACTACACTCCAAAAGACAAAATCTATTATCTTCAAGCTCATCCTCGGTCTTTCATTTTGCAGACTGCAGAAAAACAGTCATGCTCATTTGTTGGAGCTCTGTCCTATGCTATAAATATACCAACCTCTGTAATACCCTCTTCCTTAATTTTCATCGTTTCACTGAGTAACTTCTAAGATGATGACTATGAAATTGTTTATTTTTCTGTTGGCTCTTAGTAATATAATCTGAACTAATGAGATAATTATTTTTATAAAAGTCCCAGCTTGTCATATTTTTATTTGAATTATTTATCAATAAGTGGCATCCTAAGTTATTGTGTTGTTATTATTGATCACTTATAAATTGTAGAAGAAAATAGGAGCTGCCCGTGTTGCTTGGTTCTGAATTGGTACACATAACATAAGCCACAATGATGCTTAATGTTGGAATAATCTCAACACAGTAATATGATCTGGCATTAATTCTGTATATACTGTTAAAAATCTTATTCGATTTTTAATTTTACTAAATGCTAAAAAGCTATTGATAAATAGTAGATTTCTTTACTATAAATATTAAAATATTTACTTTTTTAACACACTGTATTAAGTATTAGACCAGATAGATAGACAGATAGATAGATGGACATAGATAGATATAGATAGGTAGATACAGATATATGTAATTGAAGGAAAGGGCCTACTCTATGGTAAATGCTCAGTACAGGCAGATATAAGTTTTTATTAGCAGGTTGCAATGGTTACTTACATAGAAGCAGGAAACAAATTAGACTTTAAATACTGCAGAATGACATCATTGATTCAAAATTTGGCATTAAGAGCAGTTGAAAAAAAAATAAGCTCACCCTCTTTCATAATAAATTAATATTTAACTGGGGTTTACATCATATTGGACTGAAATATGAAGAAAAAACTGTCCCTAATGGGTGATGCATTTTGCATATTGGGAGGAAATATATTTTAACTTTCCCCTGTGCTTTCACAATTCTGACACAATGAAAGTCTCCCTGGCTTTGCAAAGCCGGCTGCAAACATTAAATCTGTTTTGCCAAGTCACAGCTGAGGAGAAAGGCATGTCTCTGCCCGATGTAATAATCACCCTTCTCTTTAGCAGCATCAAAATATTTGGACTGCCAGTTGCAGAAAGCTGTTTAGCAATTATGAAGTGAGTGTTGGCTCCTTGCCATGTCATTTTTGAGCGGCACGGGCTCCTGAGATGGCACCGCTTTAGAAAATCGCAGTATGACGCGGTGGGTGCGTGGAAAAGGCTGCATCCTCTCACACCTGGGCGTGGCGGTGCGCAGGCGCAGCCTCTCCCGCCAGGCCCCTCACTGGGAGGTGGCGTTCAGACCCGCTTCTCGTATTCTGTGTTTTCTCATATTTTCTTCTTCTAAATTTATTGATTTTTAGAGAGAGAGAGAGGAAGGGGGAGGGGCATTGATTTGTGTTCCACTTATTTATTCATTCATTGGTTGATTCTTGTCTGTGCCCTGACAAGGGATCGAACCTATGACCTTGGTGAATTGGGCGGACGCTCTAACCAACTGAGCTACCTGGCTGGGGCCCTGATATTTTCTAATAAACTTTTAAAAGGAAATAAAGCCTTCTGTCTGAGTTTTCATGATATCCTAAGGTCCTAATTTTTACCACTCAGCATGATGATTATTTCAAAGACATTTTCAAATAGCCAATCAGAATTTCTGCTCACCTTAGAGAATCGGCAGGCTGAGGATCAGGCTGTAGAACACCTGTCGTTGGCAGGCGCCTCTTCTGTGCAGAGGCAGGAATGAGGACCACCTACCACTTCTGGGACTCCAGAAAGGTTCTTCTAGGTCACACTTATTTTTGTGTCTGTTAGGAACTAACATGCTTCCTTCGGGTCTTAGTGACCCTCTATATAATTTTATATTTCTAGAAGTGAATAGAAAAGGGAGGGGGGGGGCAAAAACTGATGGACAGGAATTTGTATTGGAGGTAAGTATGAACCTTTTGCTGAATTAATAATTACACTAGACAAACATATTTGGATGTTCTCTATTTTAAAATATCTTAAATGCATTATATCAGTTGATTCTCATGAACACTGTATAGATGAGGTACATTATTACCGGCACATAACAAATAGGAAAATTGAGAGATTCAAAAGAACTGTCTAGGGGCATCTAGCATACAATTAGTGTCAAAGGAAATAGAATCAGATCACATTATTACAAATCCATGAGTGTTCTACAAAACCATAGAAATGAAATCTAAGTGGAAAGGTAGAGAAATCTATTCATGTTGTCAGATCTACAATGGAGACTAATTTAATATTTATTATAAAGTTTAAAATACATCATCCCTGAGCCAGAGAATTAGTATGTATTTTGATCATAGTGGTTAGTACATGGGCATATACATTTGTCAAAACTCATCAGACTATACACTTTAAATGGGTGCTTTTTATTGTATGTAAATTATGCTTGAATAAAATTGATTACATAATGTTATCGCTAAAAATAGTGATATTTATATCTACAAATGTTAATTTCCTGCATCATTAGAACCTATAATAAACAGCTGATAGGTGAGCATAATTACTGGCACTTAGATTATGCAACCTTTGTGGTGATTTTACATGATTATAGGATTAAGTAATTATGTTTTTTAAATCAGCCAATTATGCTGTTTCTTAAATATGCTGCTTTGGTTTTTCTTTTATTATCTTAGCTTATAAATTCTCCCTGTAATAGTTTTAAAAAATACAAATTCTGCTATATGAAAAATTCTGATAGTAAATTTTCCATTTAGCAAAGTGTAGCTGATATTTAAGAGAAGCAGTGATTTAAAGGATCTGCAGATGGTTTACCAAGTAATTTAGTGTTTTCAGAACAAGATCCTCAAATTAAATGCATAGTAGGTGGTCTCATAATATTATTTATCCATTGAACGTGGCAGTTAAATAATAAACAATGAACTTCACCTTAATGGAAGAAACAGTTTTAAAAATAACGATAATCAGCACACATTCTTGTTTCCCCTGTGCTTCCAGGTCGCCTGGGCTCGGAGGTGCGCCAGGGCCGAGCCGGGGGCGGGAGGAGCCCCGCGCTCACGTGGCCGACCCCGGACGCCGCGCACCTGGCCGGCGGCGCCTGACCCGGCCCCGCCGTGGGCCGTCTCCACCCGCTGGTGTCGGCGCTTCCACGGCCCCCATCCAGCCCCCACGTGGAGCCAGCGTGGAGGGGCCCAGGCACACCGCGGCCCGGAGCGGGTGGAGGCCGAGGACTCTGGCTCTTTTGTCCCAAATGCTGCTGCTCGTGGGGCTCCCTGAGAACCTGCCAGGCGCTGCTGGGGCTGACCCTGGGGCACCCAGCAGTGACCAGATACAGCATCTGCAGGCCCGGAGCTGGTGAGCCTCGAGGAGAGTCTGCACATGGCACACTGCAGTCCCCGGGCCTCCTGACAGCCAGACCTGGACTCAGGTATGGGCGGAATCCGGGGGTGTAGGGAAAATACGTACCATATAGGGGTGAAGGTGAAGGGCGGAGAGAAAGGGCTCTCCCTAATGGACGGGCTGCTTTACAGCTGTTAAAACAACTAGTTGACCAAATTTGGGGGAGTCAATTTCTAGTTTATTCTGTTCCATCAGTCTATGGAATGAGCCTTTCACCTATGCCCTGCAGTCTTCATTACTGCAGATTCAAGTAAATACTTAAATTGAGAGGTGTGAATCTTCCAAATTTGTTCTGCAGTTTCTAAATAATTTTTATCTATTCGTGTTTCTTTGTTTTTCCATATAAATGTTAGAAGCAGCTAGCAGCTTCTAACAGAATTCTGTTGGAATTTTGATTAGGACGTCACTGAATGTAGTGATCAAATTGGAGGTAATTTATTTCTTCACAATATCGAGTCATTCCGTCTAAGAACCTGGTCTACCTCTTCATTTATTTTGTTGTTTAATTGCTTTCATTCATGGTTTATAGTTTTCACTTACATATAAATCCTAAAGATATTTTGTTAGTTTTTTACATACTATTTCAATTTTATTTAGTGTTATGGTAAACAATACTTATTTTTAAAAATTTCAACTGTTCGTTGGTCTTAGGTAGAGATAACATTGATATTCTTATGTTGACTTTATATGTTAAGACTTGATAGACTCATTTATTCTAGGGAAAAAAATTGAGTTCTTGAGGTTTTCCACATAGGAAGTCATTTCATCTGTGAATAGAAAATGTTTTATTTCTACTTTTATACCCTGTTTGCTTTTAAGTTGTTTCACCTGATGGTGGGCTGCATTAGCAGATCCGCCACCATTTAGAATATGGGAGAGGGAGGGTCTTGTTCCTCACCTTAGGGAGTAAACACGAAGGCCTGTGCTATTAAGGCTGATGTTAATGATAGGCCCTTATAGATAACCCTTTTCAGGTGGAAGAATTACCGTCTATTCCTGACTTACTAAGAGTTTATTACACATTTACAGGTTGATTGTTTTTCAGATGCTTTCTCTGGTTCTGGTGACAGGATTTGAGAGTTTTTCTTGTTAGGTCTGTTCATATGGTGAATCACGGTGCTATACAGATGTTGAAACTGCCTTGAATTATCGGACTAAATTCCATCTTGTGGTGATGTATTTATCCTTGTTAATTACTGCTTGATTCCATTCGCTAATATTTTCTGTGGAGGATATTGGAGTTAATGTTCATAATAAACTACTTTTTGAGCTGCCAAACTTCCGCCAGTATGGCCAGGAATGAGCAAAAGAGAAAAGAAATTCAAATTGACCTGCTGGTTGTAAGAAATTTGTGTCTTGCTAGAGAGATACCCGTATATATTTTTTAAGTTATACATTTATTTTTTAAAATATGTTTTTATTGATTTCAGAGAGAGGAAAGGAGAGGGAGAGAGAGAGAAACATCAATGATGAGAGAGTGATAGATCGGCTGCCTCCTGCACACCCCCTGCTGGGTATCTAGCCCGCCGCAACCTGGGCATGTGCCCTGACCGGGAATCGAACCGAGACCTCCTGGTTCATAGGTTGACCCTCAACCACTGAGCCATGCCGGCCGGGCAGGAGATACCTGTATTTTTACCTTTGAGAAATATTTGTCTTGCCTTGTAGCATTACACTGTTTTTATTTACTGTGACTGGCAAAACGAATGTTGATGGGGAAGGATGTTGTTTATTTAATATTAGTATTAGGAAGAGGCTTTCTCTGTAACTTGCTGGCTCGCTCGGGATTTTTGCCCCAGTTTTAAAGAGTGACAGCGAAAGCACCTTCACCTGACATTTAGGATGATTAAATTTTGAAAAAGCACTCGGCATATTCAGCATGACTCCACAGGGTGCTCCAACGTTATAAGGCGATGGATCATGTGAGCTTAACTTACATTTAAGATTTGCTGGCCCGGTATTATTGCATTAGGCGGTCTTGCTGAAATGGAAACATAAAATTTTGCTGCCATGAGATCAAGTTTGTGCCTGCCCTACACTGAATTAGTTCCCTACCGTTTTAACATGCACTGTTTGTTCTGGCAGTAGCGTGAATTAGCGAACTGTGCTTAAATGTCAAAAATTAAGCCTATTCTGGGTGGAAACTGGTTTTCTCTTTCATTTGTGTGCCACTGAAATTTAGGAGTAAAGATTGTTTAACCACCAAGAATGTTTCCATTGAGAGTCCATCTTTAAAGCAGCGTGTCCTTCTGACCCGAATGCCTGCGTATGTCCTGAGCCTACGTGTGCGTGGGCCGCGACAGCAGCTTAACGAGAAATGTAACGAGACGTGCAGAGGGAGGCTCCGTCATAATACAGTATTCATAAAACCGTACCATTTATGACCGCCTCTGTTGGAAATATGTATGATATGTTCAAGCAGGAATATTAAGTAAAATGGAATGTCTGCCTCTGGTATGAAAGCACAACTGGTCTGTTACATGTATTAGACCATTTGATAAAAATCACAAATAGAGAGTGAAAAAAATCACTTGTCATTGGAAAATACCTTGAAAAATAAGGGAGAGGCAAAGTGCCATTGAAGCAAAGAACTAAAAAGTAGACAATTTAATATATACATTATTTGGTTTTCCTATCCCCAAAATTAAAAAGTCAACAAATAGGTTTATTTTCATGAAGCAAAGCATGAAACTATTTAAAGAGTGAATCATTACCTGCTGAGTATAAAATGATCTTATTGTTAACAACTCTCTATGTAATATTGAATACATAGAATTTGTCGAAATTTATAGCCATTTAATACATTTTTGTGTAATAATTATCTCTAATGCTATGGACGTACTTTTGTATGTCTTCAACACAACAGTTCACTCTGAGCTCAAAGGAAAAGTTCTTAATGAAATTAAAACTGCTACTGCAGGGAACACAGGAAAGCAAAGCAGCCTTACTGTTGATAGGCAGAAAGTTTCAGTGGTTTGTAGAGGAGATCAGCCAGCCCCCGTATTCCCTTAACCGAAGCCTAATCCAGAGCAAGGCCCTAACTCCCTTTAATCCTATGGGGCTAGAGGAGGTGAGGAAGCTGCAGAAGAAAGTCTGAAGCTACAGAGGGGGGTTCATGAGGTTTAAGGAAAGAAGCCTGTGTGACATGTGTAGTGTGTGTGCAGCCTTTGTCCGTAAAACAAGAAAATGTCATATGGAGCCCTATCGACAGACTCCCTGAACCAGTCAGTTACATGGCAAATGCACCTCTGTGTGCCTCTGCTGTGCAGTGTGTGGTTACCGCCCAGGCATCGAGTTGCATGGTAGCTGGTGGGTTTCTGCCTAGAAGAAAAATCGTTTCAGTGCTGTATTTTTAATGCTTTGAAGGACTAACTAGTTTTGTCTCTATTAGTGTATTAATTTAGCATTCCTTTGATTCAGTGGTATATACATCTTCATTCCTCTATTTTTGAACCAGTTTTACCACTTTACTAGGTCTTGACTGATTCATGTTTTGAATAAATATTTTTGACACATGCTTACTCTGCATTTGAATGAGCATCGTGTTTTTAAATTTTGAAAACTGTTTCATAGTCAACTCTGCGTATGGCAGTTGCGCCCATTTGATAAGTCGGCGTCTGTTGTTTTGGAAATTCTATTTTGGCACCAATTTTCCTCAGGTCATAAGTAAAGACCGTATGGTGGCTTTTCTGTAGATGCCTCCCGGAGGCTGACTCGGTCATTATCACAAGGTGTTTAATGAAGTTGAAAAAGCGAGGTGAATTTTTTCTAGTAACTTACTGCATTTAATCCTTTATAAGGCCCTTCATTCATGCCTTAGAATTCTACCTTTGAAATATGTTGCGGAAGACATGAATTGTGCTATGTCTCCAGGCCGTCAAAGCAGTCATTCATACAACTATCAAAAGCTTAAAAGAGCTTATCTGTCTCCCTGGAAACAACCTGTTCAAAATACATAACTTTGCTGCTCCATGCATGAGAGATACCACAGAAAAGAATTGGCTCTGTGTAGAGAAAGTAATATTCTCATAGAACACTGACTACGTAAATGTGAGATGCATTTATCCATCTGTGATTATGCTGAAAATATTGACAAGTAGATATTTGGTCTCCTCCAACAGATGTTTGCTATCCCAGTGGCTCATTTACAGACTAAATTTACAGATTGCAGCCGTCTCTTTGCATTTTTTTAAAATTTTTCAATTACAGTGTACGTTCAGTATTACTCTGTATTAGTTTCAGATGTTCAGCAAAGTGGTTAGAACATCATGTACTTTACAGAGTGGTCCCTGCGCTGCTTCAGGTACCCACCTGGCCCCACACGTATTTACCAGGATATTAAGGACTGTGTTCCCTATGCTGGGATCCACGTCTCTGGGACTGTTCTGTAACCACCGAAGTGTCCAGCCTGACCCCTTCACCTTTTCACCCAGCCCCAACCGCCTCCCCGCTGGCAACTGCCAGGCCCTTCTCTGTATCTATGAGTATGTTTCTGTCTTGTTTATGTTGTTGCCTGTTTTTTAACAAACCACTTCTCACTCATCTGGATTGAAAGTTTTGCCATTCTTCTAAACCATGTGTTTCTACAGAGTACAGATTAGATTAGAAACTTTAAGAACATGATATGATTTTGTTTCAAACCCTCAAATGCATTATCTTAAGGATTTAGATTTGTACTACAAATAATCACTAATTTCTAAACTTCAGAAAAGTCCCATCGTTTCTTTGGTCAAGCTCCAGCGTTCTTTTGCATCTCTTCCATAGAAAATATTATTACCGGGTAGGTTGGTAATATGTTTCTCAATGTTAACTAACAGGATGTATTAGATTTTAAGTCATTCTGCCATGCTATTTTATCTTCTGTGATATTTCATTTCTGAGCCTTAATAGACAAAAATTTCCTCCAGTAATGTTTAATTTACATGATTATTAAAGCTGATTATGTCACTCATGGTGTTAAAATTGATAAATGAGGTTTTTATACTTCCTCACATCATTTAATTTTAGGACACAATTAAAAATAAATTGTCTAAGCTTTTCCCACCAGAAAGGATATTTTCAAAATGCGTTTATTTTAATTTTTTTTTGCTTTTGATTGAATCAAGAGTGGAGAGAGTGTTATGCGGTTTACAGCACTAGTTGAATTGTAATGTTTGACATTTGTAAAAGTGATTTGTTTTACACAAAACCTGTGAGCTCTGGCTTTTAAGATAGTTTGGCTCTGGATAGGACTCTCACTTGTTCACAACCAGAGATGTTTTATCAGAGAAGGAATAGCCAAACATTTATCAGTTTCAAAAAGAGATTTTTCAGAAATAACCTGTATATTTGGAACCACTTAGAGTGTGCTCCTGAGTTAAAATCCAAACAAACTCACCCAATATCATTTACCAAATATCTTTTGCTTCAGGAGAAATAACTAAGGCTTATTAATTTATTCTAAAATAAAATTAAACAAAACCTCAGTTCTAATACTAAACACGAGTCCCATGCTTAGAAGCCTTACATAGAAACATACCAAGCGGGACGGTGGAATTGGGGGTGCGCACGCTATTGCAATGAAAACACTTTCCTGAAAACGCCTCCTGGAACCAGTGCAAATGGGCCAGCATTTACTGAGAATCAGTTTCAATGCAGGCTGTATTCTACATGTTCAGGAGAGGATTTGAAAGTCTTTAGGCACGAACACGAATCTTCTCTAACATGATGTTTGTCCATATTAATCAGAACCACATTTGAACAGAATTGTGCTTTTACTGTACTGTGTATCTTTTGCTCATGTACCTGTTAGTCTTGGCGCAGCGTCTTTCTCTTGGTAAGTCTACCAAGAGTAAGACAGCAAAGTTTACTGTAGACATATAACACTTCATCTTAAGGGGTTTATTACTCAAGTTTTCATCGTATCATGATGAATTATACAAAATGCATTATATAAATTATCTAACCATAAATTAACTTTTGTTAATAAAGTGCCTACATTATTTAACAAGTTAGGTAAGGATTGGCAAACTTATCTACCTCTTTAATTATTGAAGATAGCGTCCTCTCACATTTAATTGTACTGAATTTTAGCATTAATAATACATAATGCTAAAGAAACCACAAATTATTCTTTTCTTCTAAGTGAGGCGTCGGCCTCAATAAGTGAGGTCTGTGGTTTTACACTGGGAGCGTTTTTTATTTGGTTATTATGTTGCTGTTTGATTGTTTCTTCTTATTTAAATATTTAATGAAAGTTTTTATCCAGCTTGTGCTCTGAGGCCTTAAAGCAAAGGGCATAATTTAAAATATCTAGTAAGTAAATAAATGTCAGAAAGCTGAAAAAAATATGGAGTATGTAAAATATATTGAAAGCACTGTTTTAATCACCGAATAAGAAATTCTGTTTTCTCTTGAGATGATGAAGCATAAGGAATGAGATTCAAAGGTTATGAAATCTTTGTAAAACTCAGCTGTGCGATGCTGATTTTTGTATGTCTATTAGTTGTGGTGTCTTGTACATAGTAGTTATTAAAAATGATCAGTGATAGCCTGGCCGGGTGGCTCAGTTGGTTGAGAGTCATCAATTAGGTGACTGATTGGTAAGAGCGTACTAAGAATCTATATAATTCTGAAAAATGGGCAAAACTCTTTATAGAAATAACTTAAGTGGCGCATGTTGAGAACTTTACTGCATAGTCCAAGAGTTCAGTCAAATGAAATATAGGCTGTAGGGATCAGAAAGCAATGCCAGTTAAAGAGACTAGAGTTTTGTGAGTTGGAAGGGTTTTTGAAAAGGGGGATAGGAGGAGGAACTCTGTATCTGACCACATGTGTGTCCCTTGGAACTAATACAGCAGCCCATTAATGTTCTAGCTCATACGTACCAAAGCCCCAAATCAAGAACAGCTATGTCTTCACAACTAATGCATTGGCATGTAATCACTGTATTACATAGACAATAACTTTAAAATATTATATTAAGAAAAAGTTGTTATATATAGACCCTGTCTATAGGCAGTGCTCATAAAATTACAGATTATACAACTATCTTTACTAACAACCCTACCCTAGCATGTAATGGTTTGGTCTTAAACTCTTGATGAGAGTTGAGTTAGTTCCTCGCGTCCTCATTTCATAGTTGTGTTGTGAGAGTTGACTGCTGTAATGTATATAAACCATGCTTAGTGCAGTTCCTGGTGAGCACACAGGATGTGTAAAATATTTTGCAAGCTCCAGATGGTTGTGATAATGAAATCAAGGTAGAGTTCACATTAGAAATTAGACTGTTCACAGCGAGGTTTTTGTTTCATTGCCCTCTCTATCACTTAAAATATACTGCACACTGAAAACACCACATTTTAAATGATTTTAAATCAGTAAATCACATGGGTTGTATTACATAATGCTAAGAAAATCGAAAAACTCAGTTTTTGATTTTCTGAATATACACAAGTATTTTTTGAAGTACACCAAGTAAAATGTCACACTTTATTATCTTAATACTATGGAAGTTATTTCAGTACAAATAAAAATATTCTACAATAATAAACTAAATAGATAAGTTAGCATTGTTCTGATACCCTAAGAGAAATAAGAGTGTGATTATAAGAATTAAATAGGGACCAAAAGCTATGGGAGTTGACAGAAAATGTTTGCATCTGCCTTTGAAATCTTTTATTGTCAGCACTTTGTGATCCAGCTATTATTATATTCTGTGAAAAATCAACTTTGCTTCCCCATATAAACTAATCTTCAAGAGCGATATTCATAGATCATGCTACTGCCCCTCTGAAAAAATCAGGTTATAAGCCTCCCCGCTGCTAAACCATCACTTATAATGTTTATTTTCTCTTCACTGACTGCTGTAGGTGTGAAAACTATATAAAGCCCTATATACTTAGAATCTACCAGAATTAAAAAAAAATAGTTTGGAATTCATGTTACCTGCTAGTGTAATTGTATTATGTACACTATCAGAAGACATCTTCATACTGAAAATGGCATCTCTTGTAAGAATGGTGCATGTGTGTGTGCACGTATGTGTGTCTGTGTTGATTTTATATTTGGAACGGGAAAGATTAATAACATTACATTGATATATCACTGCCCCAGGTGATATATCCCACAATTTACTGATATATCTAATATAACTCAGGTTACTAATATAACTCAGTCATTTCCTGCACACTGACCTTGCTTCCAATCAGCCTCTTCCATGTTCCTTGACTTCCTGCTGTGAAAAGACTACATGGACAAAGCAAGAGCTCTAGTAACCAAGTCTCCTAAAATAGTGTCAGAAAATGCTTTCCAATATTTCCTTTCGACAGAAACAGCCCCTCGGCATCACACTGCGTATTAACCAGTTACAGCTGAGAGAGAAATTTAATCTTTTTTTTTTACCCCCGTACCTTTGTATAACCCTTGGAATCTGAGGACGTTTTAACCCAGCTTCGACTTGTCAAACATCATAAAGCCATGGCCCCATCCTGTAAGTTTTAGCTTCACAATAAGATGTGTCCGGTGACAGTAAATTTTCTACGTCTCTCTGTCTTCACCCAGTCCACTCCAACCTTGTCCTGCCATCTACACAACCATTGTCATAGAAAGGCCAGCAGTCATACGCCCTCCTTCATGTGGGATTTGCTTCCAGTCTTGTCACTCACAATCCCAGGTCTACCTAGGCGAAAGTATATATAAAAATGATCACAATAGCCTTGGCCGGTGTGGCTCAGCTGGCTGGGCCTCTCCCATGTGCCAGAAGGTCACAGGTTCTATTCCCAGTCAGGGCACGTGCCCTGATTACAGGTTGGGTCCCCAGTAGGGGGCGTGCAGGAGGCAGCTGATTGACGCTTCTCTTTCACATCGATGTTTCTCTCTCTCTCCCTTCCCCTCTCTCTCCCTTCCCCTCTCTCTAAATTGATGAAAGATCTTTAAAATTGATCAGAATACATGTATGCTTGAGTATATGTGTGTATACACAACTTTTCATGAAAACACTAGCTGCTCTTGGTGTTCCTGCTTCCCCTTATCAGTCATCATTTTCCCTTGGGGATTTATTTCACGGTCTCGGGGCTGTTCCCTCTTCTCTGACACTGCCTCGCAGTCAGGTGTGTGCCAGGATCCGCGTCCATCACATCATGGTCAGAGCTTCGCCCACTTTCCCTCTGGCCTTCCACACTCAGGAAGTCCTGCCCCTGTAGGGCTTTGTCTGAACCCATCACTTACACCCTGAAGTTTTAGAAACGTGCCAAGAACAGGGACAGGTAATTACATTCTGTCCTTGAGAAATAGCCTTTACAGTATTAGACGTATTAATAATTCATGGACATATTTCAGTAGGGTTTTATCCTATTTGTTTAAGGGGGTATTAAAAAAGCAAACTGATTGACCATCATGGTGGAGAGGTATTGCTTTAGAAAATAATTCTTTGGTATTGATTTGTTTCTTCGGGGATATGAAGTGACTATTAACATATATTTGTGTTGGATTTATTTCCTTATCTGAGCCTGTCCTGCCCAAGCCTGGGTGTCAGTTACTCTGTTAAACCATTTTATTTGACACAAAAATGCATTCCAAGGCCAGAACCTCCACTGATGTAGAAAACCTCTCTAATGGGCTCTTTCTGGTCCTCTCCAGAGGAGTTACTGAATATCCCCCAACCTCTGACCTAGGTCACACAGGTTGGCTTTTCCCATGTGATGCCTCTCAGATGACCCAGTGACCTCCACGTGCTGAGCCCCAGGCAAGGACTGGCAGGCTCTGTCTCAGAGCCAGAGTCACAGTGTCTCGGTTTCGTGCTGTTGGGTAGGAGTGTGTGTGTGAGAGAGACAGAGACAGAGACAAAGACAGAGAGAGAGAGCACTCGAGCACGTGCAGGAGATTATAAAATCTATTTACAGCTTCACTGGTATTTGCAAATAACTAAGTCAGCCAGAGTCTTACTGGCTATCAGCATCATTAAAGAACAGGGCGATCTTAGAACTTAGTAGTTAGTTGGGGGTGATTATCTGTCTTTTGAATGCCCTTATATTTTGATGTCCTTCACAGTTCTAACTTTTGGCCTTATCTGTTCTCAATCTGTGTATGCTTTTTTAGTGATCTTTTCCCTCCTGGTCCATGGGTCAAAAATGTCAAACTGCATTGCTGAAAGCCACATGATAAAAGCTAACTTTTATTAAGTAACCACCGTGTCCTAGACACAGTCCTAAGAGCCTTTCATATTTGTATTTAGCCTCCAGGAAATATATGAGGTAGGTACTATCTTTTTCCCCTATAGAGAGGGAAATATGAGCATAGATGTTACATGTATGTAACCTGCTGAAATTCTCAACCCTTTTAAACCCACATTTCATGTGAAATGTTTCAGAGGCAGTGCAGCAAGTCAAAGAAATATCTTAGATAAAACAGGTTCAGATACAGTGGAATTCTGACCTGACATAAGTCTCTTTGTGAGCACGTTCCCATTTTTATATCACAGGCATGATCTCTTACTCTGTCAACATATTACATGGAGAAATCAAACATAGGCAGGGATTTGGAACCACAAATATTTCCACAATCGGAGTTATAGGACTCACATGTCTTCCAGGTTTGATTCATTTGATATGTTTGATGTGAAAGGTTGATGGCCCTGAACCATGTTAAGATGTTGAAAATTACTACACACAGGATGGGATATTTTTTCTTTCCCTGTGGCCACAGGACACAGTTTCAGAGACGTTAAGAATCAATGATGTGTGGAACGTTGACATTTTCAGTGTTTTGGTTCACACTGTTACATTGTTTTCAGGAGATGGTTGCCTTCAGGATAGAATCCCCATCGTTTTATGTCAAACTTGAAAAATATTAAGTACAACAGTAAATATTGTCCTTACAAGGCATACACAACTGCCTAGTCAGGCAGTCATCTCCTCTGAGAGTAGAAATACATTGAGCCCGCCTTCCCAAGAAGTCCAGCAGCTGTACGTTCATATGACACTGGAGACGTGATAAGAAAAAGTGTCCTTAGAGAACGAATGAGCAAAAGGATTCAGGCACCCCTGGCTCAACCTGTGTCAACTCTGAGATTGTATCAGTTCTCTCCAAAAAGTGAAAGATGTTGGCCAATCCCCTGACACATTTGAGTGCTGTGCCCTGTACCTGGTCCTGGAAATTAACTTTCTCTGTAAATATTTTGCCATCTAATGGTCACTAATAATATATGATAGTTAATATAATTTGAAATCCTAATTACTAGTGAAGTAGATAATGTATTTTGGGACTTCATTAATAAATTGTTTCCTCATGTATTTTGATAAAATATATTATTTTGGGGTTTCTACTTTTCAGTTTGTAGGAGCTTAAAGTACCATAAGAATATAAACTCTGGCTGTTTTTTTGTTGTAATATTTTTTATTTGGTTTATGTTGACTTTTCTCAAAATACGTAAGTGTATTTGGCTTTACTTTTATTTATTTTTAGACACAGGGATTCATGCTGTTTATTGAGTAAACATCTCTTTTGCATAGAATAGAAATAGTCTTCGTGGCTTTCCATTAATTTCCTAGATAAACACTAATTAGTGTCTACATTCTTATACATTTTTATGTTAGTATTCAAACGACTAATATTTGTACAATATTAAGTATTCTCATAGGAAACATTTTAAACCTCTCTACTTGGTCAAGTCTTCCTTATATCTTTAATCATTTTATGACTTGCCTCATATAACATCCTTGTGAAGTATATTCTTATATCTCTCATAACATTTGTCCCTATTTCCCATCTTTGCATTTCCTTTTAAAACTGGTTATACATTTACTAAGAGATAATTATTTTACTCTATTTGTCATCTAATTGTCTTAATAACTCTAGGAATTTTACAAGGTACCCGTTTTTATCATATCACATCAGTGATATTAGTCATGCATCATAATGATTTTTGTCTCTTCCAATAATTATGCCAATTATAATCTTTCCTTCTTACATTGGCTTTCTCTTTCCCTAGAAATTGCTACTACTATTTCTGATAGCTGGACTGTTCATGTCTTTGGAATTTTGACAGAAATTGCATCAGCATTTTGTTAGTATCAAATTCCCTGTTGCTTTTTGGCTAATATTATTTAATATATTTACATGTTTCCTCTCTGTTTAGAGGAAGGATTTATAGAGCTCAGTTTGCCCAGTTACCATAATTATTAATTAACTTTATATGTCTATTTGGTGATTAGAATTCCTAATTTTCTAACAAGACTGCTGTGTGAAGTAGCGAAACCTGCAACATTGCATGTAGGCCAGGAAAGTTCACAGTAGGGAGCGATAGCAATTGGAAAGGATGCCAAGTGTGTGGGCCGAGAAGCTCTGCATTTTTCATGAATTGGAATTAAAAGTCCCCCACAAACTAATCAGAAGTAAAGTTACATCCACCTGATTCAATGACCTGTGGGAAGGGTCCTGAGTCCTCTCTCCTTCGAAGCAAAATATATTGAATGTGGGAAAGCTTAGAATCGTCCTGGACTCGCTCTTGCTTTTAAATAACGTGCTGAAGAAATACATTAGTAAGGAATCTAATTTTACACACTTTTAATATGGGTAATTTCTTAGTTACTCCATTATTTTATTTGAATACCAATTTGAATACAGAAATCGCTTGTTAAATAATTGTTTAATAATGTATGTATTTTCCCCTCATCTGATCATAAACCAATATAACGTAGATTTTATATTCTCCTTAAAGTTCTGGGCATCCTTGATAAATTGTGTCAATTCATGTGATACTTACCCTGCCAGTAGGTGAGTGTCAGTGCATAACGCAGGAAGGAAAAACATCGTGTCTGCCACTACATATTTTGGTGTGTGTTTTTTCTAGTTACAAAAGAGGTTAGCTAAATGATAGAGTTTTCCAGTTGACAGTATGGATTTTCCCTGGTTTGCTTTAATACAGAATTTGCCCATGAAAAAGACACCCACTTGCATATATACCCACTTGGCCTACTTTTAAAATATACTTGTACTGTATAAAGATTGAGAAGGGCCCATTTTCAGGTTTGTTCATTTGTCTAAAGAGACGGCTGCTTTGAGTAACTGCCAGGATTTTGTTATTAGAGACAAGAGGAAGGATCGAACACAGAGTTCAGTCGTAATTATTGTGGATATTTTAATGAACTGGCCCTGTGTGCAAATTTCAGGTTCATTAGGTTCAAGCGCAGCAGCAAACTAGGAGATCTGTATAATCCCAGGCAATCCCGCAAAGCCAAGTAATGCCACTTAATGCCGAGCATTGACCAAAGACCTTCCCCGCAGTTCCAGGTCAGGTTGGTGTAGAATCCTATCCCCGTGACCGCGTAGCAACCACAGCTGATTTATCGAGTGCTGTCATATGCTGTCTTGTACTAGAATGAGGTACAGTGTCCCCCAAACTGCCTGTTCTAACAGCCTTCCAAAGGTATTTTAAGCTCAAACTCCTATGTACATATTGACAGAATAGTAACGCTACCCTGATGGTGAGTCGTGCTGGAAATTGTTTATTTCATTGAACTTAGAAGGGGGCCATAAATTCTGTTTAATAAAAGGGGGATATTAAGAATGGGGATTGTCATGCCAGGAGGATCCAGTAATAAATCTGACAACTAGAATTACTATAATAAAATGGATGGATTTTATTGGCACTTATTTTATTGACATATGTTTACATATAAAAAATGATTGCCATGAAATATTTGACACTGAATGACATGCATGTAAATTTCCCAAAGCGTGTCATTCTCTACAAGGATCTTGCACTAATTGCTAATCATAAGTGATAATAAAAATTAATTGTATTTTAAGATTGACTTTTAATGAAATCACAGCGTTATGTAACCTAATCTGAGAATGCTCACAATCTCTGAGGAATAGATCATTGCTGGGAAATTCTGGTATTAAAATAACAACAGTGAAGATGAAGCTTATTTTTCACCTATAATTATGTTATTGAGAAGTTGAGGACTCTCTGGACCTTTATTTTCTTTATAAAACTCACCTTGGAAATGGGTTAGGTCTAGAGAATCACATCTAAGTTGCTGTCTTCCTTGTGCTGTGGAGAGGTTACTCTTGGGCCTTCAGGTCAGCTCTGCACGTGACGAGCTTAGAAATAGTCACTCCAGGTCTCCCAGCAAGAAAAATGTGGACACACTGAAAATCAGTGACTTTTCTTGGACCCGTCAGAGATCTGAGGTTTTAGAGCAAATGTCTTCAGTTTAAAATAATCTTTATGCACACTCTGGGGTTCCCAGTGAGTCTCCACAGTTCCACGTGTTTACAATGTAAATGGGACAATCCTATTTATTGCATAACTATTGGATACCCACATTTATTTGCAGGAAATCTTGATGCAATAATGTTTACTGTCTTCCATGAGGAGCAATTGCTAGTTCCATCTATTCTACTTAGTATAATCAATTGATGCCTCAGTGAAACCCTGCATTCAGTGTCGGCGACAGGGGAAGAACTCTCTTTCCTGTTCTAGGATATATAGTCACATATCCAGTGACTTGTGTTATACTTTTTATATTTATAACTACATTTAAAGCAAATTTATGTGTTGTTGCTCAAGGCTTGGGATTCAAGCCAGTGGGAGGCTTTTATGACATATGGAGGCAGAAAGCTATGTGATTGTTCTGTAGTTTTTAATAAATGCCCTGTAAATACAGTGAGGAAACATCTTAGTTGCCCAGAAAAGCCTCAGTGTCTGTCTGCTGCACCAAGGTCCCATAAGTGTCTTGGTTGGGATGACAAAGGAGGAGGTGGTGATCATGCAGTGTCCTGCTAACCTTTATATGAGAAGGAGAGCACTGGGAGACCCCTGGTGTCCCCTCAGCTGCAGCAGGTGCCTGGAATGACGATCTTCAGTAAAAGGGAGAATTAAAAATAGAAGTAGACAGTGGTGCCAAAAATAAACACCCCATAAAGCATTACTGAAGTCACATCTCTCAGAACAGACAAACCAGGCGGGCAGGTACCCTTGTTTACAAATCGCTTCGCAGGTGGTGAATGGCAATGGCTAAAGGAGCTCTCGGCTCACGTCACCAGGCTAGTGCCACTGCCTGGTGAATGCAGACAGTACTGTCGTTTTCACTTCCTGGAAGGTCTTGAACACCGTTATCCCAGAGACAGTGCTTTGTAGGATGTGATAAAGTGAAACTTCAGCAAACTACCAGTCATGTCCCACCGATGTTCCTTCTCAGGAGCTTGCTTACTGGGTGCTAACATCCTAGGAATATGGTGTCGCTGGTTCTTCCAAAAGAGAGCTCATTGAATTTCAAGTAGGTTGAAATGATGTTCTCATTCTGACAATGTCTTCATTTACTAAAAGTAAACTTGGGGAATAATTTTGTTAAAAATCATATAAAATGTTAGTAATTATATGACAGATTATCTGAATAGGAACATTCAATATTCTTATGAATCAGAAGATTAATACAACATACTTTTATTGAGATTATTTAGACTGGTTAGAGCCATCAACTGTTTCCTTATTGCTTATCAATACTATTAAACATAATATCTGGCTTTGCTGTGGTACATAACATTTTTAATTTAGAATTATTTGGTTAACATTAAAACAGGTTTTAGCCTAGCCAGCATGGCTCAGTGGTTGAGCTTCAACCCGTGAACCAGGAGGTCGCCTATTCGATTTCCAGTCAGGGCAGATGCCCAGGCTGTGGGCTCGATCCCCAGTGGGGGGAGTGCGGGGGGCAGCTGATCAATGACTCTCTCTCATCATTGATGTTTCTCTCTCTCTCCCTCTCCCTTCCTCTCTCTGAAATCAATAAAAACATATTTAAAAAAAAATGAACAAAACCCCACAGGTTTTAAAAATATCTTTGATTTTAGTTGTTACCGTATCACTTGACTTAATTTTCAAATTACTCATATGTCAAGGATAGTCTGTTAATTAAAACTGATTTAAGTTGCAGCAAAATAACAACTGCAAATTCAGTCATTTTTCATCCTTAACAGATAATCTATTTCAAAAACACTTTATTCCATTCTTACTCTAGATGACATCATTTTAATTATTAAGGTTAGAGTTTGCTTTTAAATTTTCTTTAAATACAAAGAAATTTAATCTACCAATGCATTTCAAACAATGAAAATTATATTAAAATTAATTACTTTTGAAACACTCAAATATTCTTGGCATTATATTTACAAGTGAATTTTCTAAATTTATTTTTATATTCAATGCTAGCTTTGCTTTCCTTTTACAAAATGACATACACACTGTGAAATGTTGGAAACTTGAAGTTATCAACAGAAAAATTAAAATGCTCTATAATGTCACCATGCGTGAATTACTATTATTAATATTTTTACATTTCGTCCCATTGATTTTTCATTGCTGTTGGTGTGGTTTACAGTGTAGACCCTCGTGTGAGCGCTTTCTGAGAGCACACCTTCCTTTAACAGACTTCAGTCCGTCTAATGTCACTTAATCAGGAGCCAAGGCCATTGACGAAAATTCCTGCACAGTGTTTCCTTTGGTTCCATTGGGCCCGCCTTTTATTCAGCCTGAGCTTAAGGTAATGTCCTGCTTGGATGTGCCCACTGATGAGCTCAGTCCTATCAGCCCTGACGGAGATTCTTTCACTGCTCGGTCAGCACAGAGGACAGCTCCCCAAGGGAGCTTGAGGGCCTGGAGGCACCGGACGGTGACCGTGGCGGGGCCACACTGTTGGAATTCAGGGTGGGTCCAGGGAAGCTAGGTGCCGGGCTACGCGGACATGCCGCCCCGGGGCGTCCCTCGCCATTGAGGGGCAGAGAGCCTCTAAGAAGCGTGTTGCGCTCTTGAGACAAAGCTCACCCTGCTCAGGCCGCGAGAAGGAGCGCGTGGCCCTAGCAGCGCCTTTCCCTTCTGTGGCCTTTCACGTTCCTCCATGTGCAGCCGCGTCGTGGGCGGGAAGGCGATGCGTTTCTCTGGCTGTCCCCTCCACCCTCCTGGTGCTGTAGCTGTTGTCAGACCCAAGAAACGGGAGTCTGACAGTAGGTGTCTTTTACCAGCCTTAGCCTCCGCCCGAAGATGTTTAAATGCCTGAGAGGAGGGAAAAGTGAGACAGACGGCACAGCAACGGTTCCAAAAGGGAGAGTGAGACCAGGGCGTCGGGCAGGTTAGGAAGAGGGGCTGCGAAGGGAGGGCCCGCCGCTCACCCCCGGGCGGCCAAGGGCGGGTCCCTGCCGGCAGTGGGTGCTCCAGGGAATCCGAGAGGCCCTCGGTGACACGGGTTCCTCGGCCTGAGGCTCCCGCCGAGCCCCAGACTCAGGCCAGCTGCCTTCCGCGCCCGCTGCTTGAACGGCTTGTGCATTGCGAACGCCCGAAGCGGTTGTGGTCCTCCTCCCAGAAGTCTGCTCTGTCCACAGCCACTAACAAGTCCTTAACGTACTTTGGATCTCAAAACATTTGGTACAGTTGTTGGCCCTGCCGCCTCCTTGGAATCCTGGTTTTTTGGTTGGTGGTTTTGGGGTTTTTATACTCTAGTCCTTCAGTGATGTATTGCCCCAACTTGTCTGTGAGAGCGATTTCCACGCACTGTTATCATTGCGCTGCTCGTAATACTTATGGCTGCTTTGCCACTTGTAAGAAATGCTAGCTCGTTTTGATATATGCTTACAGAGAGAGAACATTAAACTCACTCGGAAACAGAGTGTAGGAATTGGTTTTCGAGTCTATCGAACCTTCGGGATTCTCCCCCCCCCGGGGGGGCTGCGGTTGTGCCGCCTTCTCTGCCGCATAGGTGCTGGTCTCGTATGTTCTCCCTGTCACTTTTCTTCGCCGTGTTCTGTCCCTGTTTCAAAAGAGAGCTTTAGACTGTCGGAGGCTTGAATTCCGTCGCCGTGGTTGCTGGGGGAGAGGAAGGGGTCCTGAGGTTCAGCGTTTCCCTCTCTCTGGCTTTTAAAGTACAAAGCGGAGTGGGAAACCCACGTCTTCCTGTGATCTCTTCGCTGGGGTGAAGCTGCAGCCTCGGTGTGACTTCAGGGTGCCGCGGAGCGAACCCTGAGCCTTATCTCTGTACTCCTCTGCGGGAAGGTTTTTAAAAACTCTGAGTGCTGAGAGATTTCTGAACTGGCTACTCTTTTAAGTTATTCTCCGAGATCTTAGGGGTATTTTTGTGGCACTAATGCTTTAAAGTCCAGTGATTTTTTGCTGAATCCAAAGGGAAAATACTAAGATTTCGGAGTTTTTTGTTTGGGTGTTTAAAAAATTACAGTAGTTGAAAAAATTGAAATTTCTACATAATAGTTTCATAAACTAAGTGTGTGTGTGTGTGCATATGTGTACAGATGCATAAAGTTTGTGAAAACTTAAATTCAGCATTTCTCTTGTTTTTGTTACTTGGTTTTATTTCAGCAAATACTGTATGTATATGCACGTGCACACACATATTTATGTAAAAATCAGAGTTTACATTTGGTAAGACACAAAATAATTTATAAGTAGAAAGACTACAAGTAAAAGTACATGCAAAATAACCACCTTTTTCTTGTCTAAGTCAGTACTACTGGACAATGCGGGGTGGTGATTTATGCAGGCTGTTGCAGTAGCAAGAACACGTATTAAGGATGAACATCTCACATGAAGGGAAGGAGGCTGGGAGGTTTACAGAGTTAGCTGCAAGGGAGTCATGCACAGCTTCAGGGCTGCTCTAAGGAGGAGAGGACCCTGAGCCCTCTCTGAAGGGTGGAGGTAGGTAGTTCTTGGAATATGTGAGCAGTGTGGTCCTTTGGAACACAGAAGGTGAGAAGGCTTCTTAATAGTTCTTTTCTGGATGCCCAGGTTTAAGCTAAAGGCCAACATTGCCACTCATTTTATGCCTACTGATTTAAAAAAAAAAAAGTGAGACTATATTATGTTTATTTAATTAATGGTTTTAGTTTATAGCACTTATAAAAAACAACAAACCTTTATGGAAGTCATTTTCTTGGGAAAGGTTCCCATGAAGGAATTATGTTTTGACTTTGGCATAATTTACTTACGTGGCATTCCATATATATGGATAAAATGGCATTTGGTGACTTTGTGTCTGTTTATTGTTGTCTTTGAAAAAAAAAATTAATTTAAAACTTGGGCATTTTAAATCGTGTTTACCCGTACAATTGAATGAGCCCAAAAGAACACCTTAGGACCAAATTACCTCTCTTAAAAGAATTGTTCTTTTTAAAATAAAAGCGTAACGTGACTTATCATGCATAGCTCTATCTGAATTTCCAGTCATCTTATCAATCTTTTGTAAATGCATTAGTGCCATCTTTATTGTGTGAAACACTGAATATATCTAAGATCAACTACTTTGCACACAAATACTTCATTCTATTCTTTTAAGAATGTTGTTCCTAGAAATTTTTATAACTTATTCTAAAGAATAGGAATTTTTATTCCATGTGTGAGATATTAATATGAAATATGTCTTTTAAAGCCTACTTAGTATTCATTAGAAGAGTGAAAACAAAGACATTCCAATAGCAAATGATTCACACTAATAGAATAAACATATTTTAAGCCATACCAAAACTTGAAGACTGAAAAGTACATTTCAAGCAGTAAGGTCTATATATTAACAGAATAAGATGTGTGAGAATCACTGCTTTCCCAAGACAGAAAAGACTGAAAAAAATCAAAATGTCTACCCACACACCCTTATAATTTATATATCTAGCCCAGCTTTAAGGGAATATTTAATAATTTTACATCCTTATATAGTATGTGGTTATTTTTTCTGTCTGCCTCTTTTTTTCATATTTCCTCATATCATCTGAATATACTAGACAAATGTCAATGGAGAGTAGAAATTATTGGCTAAGATATTTTAAAGGAGGAAAGACTAGAAAATACAGATTTATGATCGATCCTGAAAACAGAACTTTGCTACAGGACTGGAAGATTATAGGAACATTTACTGAATAAAATTCACTAAATTGCTTAACTGCATTATTTAATGTATGTATAAGGCAGTGGGTAGGAGTTTCTGTTATAGGAATCCAATTTCTTGAACACACTGCCTATGAAGCTTGAGATAGCATGAAAAAAAATAATGATAGTGGCTAAAATTAAAATTGGAATTAAGACAGTTGTTGGATAAAGATAAAACATACCTATGTATGTCTACTTAAACATTTTTATTGAAGGGACATTTTAGAGATGTTTACTTCTATGCATTAAAATAAAAATATGTAACTGCATTTATGTGATACAGTAAGGTCTGAAAAATATTAATAAATATAACAGTAACAAAATTTGAAAAATATATGTTCCTGAAAGACATTATGCTCCATAACTCTAGGAAGTATTTTTACTCCATTTTGAATTTTGGGGGGAATTTGTAAAAATTTTTTCTTACCTTGCCAGCTATGCACTGTAGCCCTTACATGCTAGAATTAATTTTAGCATAACAAAATATAAGACCTTTTTACTTCTAACTTTTGCTAAATTTTTAAATCAAATTTACATCTTTTTTCCTTCATCAAAATACTTCTGATTCCTTTCTCTATATAGATTATTTTATTTCTTTATTTATTGAACTGCTTTTCATTTCATGCCTACAGTTCTCAAGCACTACTTAAAATGCAGTTATGAACAAGACCAGCACAGGTCCCCTGCCCATGTGAAGCGCCCAGTCTCAGAATAAAGTACATATATATAAAATAAATGATAAATGTGATGATTGTAAAGGAGTGAGTTTCAGGATTCTGTGGGAGTGTTTGATTAAAAAAATCAAAAATGCTATGAATAATGCTTCAGTGAACATAAGGTACTATATCTTCAGCCTGAGTATTCTTGATTGGGTTATTGGATAAAGAACATGTGGTACATCTATAAAATGGAATATTACTCAGCCATAAAAAAGATCAGTATTGGCACTTAACATGATGGATCTTGAGACTATCGTGAGAAGTGAAAAAAGTCAGAAAAAAATACAAGAACTGTATGATTTCACTCATATGTTGGATATTCAACAAAAAGCAGCAAAAACAGAAACAAACATGCGAACTGATAGATACAGTCGACAGAATGGCGTTTACCAGAGAGGAAGGGTAGGGTGGAAGGAGGAGGGCGAGGGGTCAAATCTATGGCGACAGAAGGAGACGAGACGCCGGGTGCTGGGCACGCAGCAGAGCACACAGGTGTTGGATTACAAAGTTGTACACCTGAAATTTTACATCATGTTATGAACCTCTGTTACCACAATAGACTTAATAAAAAAAAACATGCAAGTGGGAAAATTTAAAAAATAGAACATTTAATTTATAGTAACTATAGTATAACCTAGTTTTCTTGGTTTAGATAAACAAAGTAGCTTTATTAATGGAATAAATAATTGTGAAGGAAAATGTGAATGAATGTATTTTACCAGTAGAAAGACAATAACCTTTAAATATCAACCATATCAGAAAATCATTGGTTTTGTTTTAAATTATTAATTTGTAACCGAAGATGTAAGCATGTCTCCATAGGTATTATATCTCAGAGAAAAAGACCCATCTAACCTAGTTTAAGTCTGATCTTTACTTTTGTTTTTCAAATTAAGTCCTTCCAAGGAAAGCTAAATATGAGACTCCTTAGGGTTAATGGAATAACCCAAAACATGAGCCGAAAGGCGCAGCACCTTCCAAACTATTATTTGCTGAAAACCTGTGCCCGTTGCCATGGAAATTATTCTGATAAAATCCATATGTAGAGATAAAATACTAAGACTGATTTAACCACAAATAGTGTGGAATAATGTATTGAAGAAAAATGAAAATTGAATTATATAAAAAAGTTATCCAAAAAATATTTTAATTCTAAATATATATATGTACACATACATATATACTTTTTAAGTATATGTAATTTTTAAAATTCTAAATATATATATGTATATAATTCTAAATATATATACACAAATATATATAATAGATACAGAAAGCTGTGGGGAGAATGTTCAGTACTTTGTTTACATTTATTTGCAGTTTCTCCCAGAGGAGCAGATACAAGTATTTTCCGTTAGTAGGCATTCAAGTTGATTTTCAGAAAGTAAAATATGTATGTAAATTTTAATAACTTTTACTATGAGGAAATGCTGTAAAGTACATATTATTTACACTCGCAGAATTTAACTTACCCCACAGCCAGAAGAAAAATGCTTCCAGTCAAACTTAAGGCTGAAATGGTAAGAACAAGACTTTGCTAAAGAGAGAGACACAGCTATACCCAGATCAGTGATTCTTGAACTCGAGCAAACTAATGACCTAGGGGGTTGGTTAAAACACGGTTTTTAGCTGCATCCTCAGGGTTTCAAATTCAGTACCTCTGGGTCGGGGCTCAGAAATCTGTGTTCATGTCAAGTTCTCAGGTGATCTGCTGCTGATCGGGGAGCCACACTGATCTAGACCCTTCCCCGAAGAAGAGGTCTGCCTTCAACACTGAATCACTGGGTGTGATAACTATAGCACAGTTGATAAGAAAATGAGATAGTGTGTGTTTACGTTAAAATAGCATTAAGTAGGTGCTTAGTGTAGGGTGTGCAGCTTCAATACCAAAACAGTAATGAGAACGTCACCAGTGTCGGGGATTCCTTGAAACTCCCAAGATGGAAATCAAGAGTTCACCACAAAAAGACAGTGCTCATGAGCAAGCATGAGGGAGACAGCATCCAGGGGAGATAGAAAAGGCTGCTGCCTCTGAACAGAAGCTGGGCACAGCTTTAAAGATGTAGGGGCGAAAAAGTTGATATCTGAGTGTGACAACTAAGAATGTAGCTGCGGGGCCTCTTTGGACAACATACACAACTGAGCCAGCAGTGTGTCAACTACCAGGAATATTAAATTATGATTTGAATTGTTATAAAGAAGTGGAAATGTAAGATGAAATGAAGGCCGGATTAATTACACATCTTTAGAAACTAGGAATTCTAACACAGCAAAAGAAATTTTACATAAAATAATAAACTATTTAATGGCGAAAGAAAAATCTCATAGACTCACTTCATTAGGATTACAATCTTTAAAACCTGTATGTTATAGGAAACATCTAAAATAGTTACATGATGAGAAAATTCTTCTGTGGGTTGTTTGAAAATCAATTCTCTAGTTATTGGTACAAAAGCCAGTTGAGAGCCACTGATTTTTTAAAGAAGATTCAATTAGGAAACGATCACTTGCCAAATCCTCTGGTACCGAGATTCTCAAACTTAATGATGTGGCAGGTTTTCATCTCTGAACCCCAGTGAACATTTACTTTGAAGAAATTAATAATAAATTCAAACAGAGGACAGTCCAGAGTGCAGAATGGAAGACTGGCGTTTGGCCCAAGTCTTCCTGCCCACGTGCATCCAGGCAATTACACAGGCTGAGCGGTGGAGAATTGGGTTCAGAGTCTCACTGCAAACTTTTAAAGAAGTCCGTACTCAGTCCTTTCATTTTTAGGTGACTTAATCCATGTTCATGCCCCAGCCAGTCCTCTGAGTCCTTCGGCCCTGATTTATTTTCCTAATGTCCCGTGTGCCTGGGGCGGCATCGGGCTATCAGGTCTCTGCACACCTGGGAGCTAATTGGTGGAACTGCTTTCCATCAAATATTCATAACGGGAACTAGTTCTGAAGTTAATTTCAAAACGATTCCTCTTTTCATTTCCATCCCAAATATTGCCACTGAAATTTTATGCGGTATCTCTACTTACAAACTCAGAAGGTATTGAAAGTTGTGAACTTTCTTTAGAGAATAAAGACTGCAGCATGGTTTTTTTGAAAGTGGGCAGGAACCCCACCCCACTGCATCGTAGATGACACTGAGAATGTATACATTCATTTCCTTGAAAACACTGCGTGCAAGGGAAATGTTTCATTTTCTCTAAGTCCTTTGGTGTTGGGGGGGGGGGGCAAATTTAATAGTGCTATACAGATATTATCACATCTATTTTCTTAATTTTGTTGTATTTTTGAGTTATTGCATAATTGTATATTTCTCAAAAAATAATGATTCCACAAAGACAGCATGGAATTTCAGGGGTTCTGAAATTTACTGCAAATTATTTCCTTCATTTGAGGAAGCTCACACCCAAATTCTAGCTCTTACAGGGTTTATTTAATAATCTCATGCTTCATTTTTTAATCAACAGGATAATAACATTAATGTTGTAATAATAGTATTTGCAGAACCGTCACATCTTTCCTTCTGCCAGGCATCTGGCTCGGGAGTTTTTGTGAATCTTGTTTAGGGCTTGGGCTTCTTGCCATTGTTTCCCTCAATGCAACGCAGTCGTCTGCTTCACAGAGACTTGTATCTGGGGCAACTAGTGCTTCATCAGAGCAAAGTTTGCTTGATTCCAAATATTAGGTTCCCCTTTCTGCTGTGACTTGGGGACAGTATTTTGGCAGGTGGCTCTCACTGTGAGTCCAACCCTGTGACTTAGTGGTGGGATGGGGTGTGGGGGGAGTTGGCTCTGCTCTGCAGCTTAAGACTCAGTCTTAGGCATGCACCCCGGCCATGGCTCCTGGGGGGGATGGCTCCTTAGTTTTCTCCCCCACCCCCACACTCCTGCTTGAAGTTCTGGGTTCAGTGCTTAATTCTACCCCAGGAGGTCGCGTTATCCCCTCCTCCCAGTTGCTGTCCTTCAGCTGAAGTGAGTGTTCACCGCCTAAAGCCAGCAGCATTGCTCTCCCGCACACAGTGTCTTGTGGTGTTTGAGGACAAGGACCACGTAGGAGTCACTGTCCCTCCTCTGTGGCTGCCTTTTCCCTCCTCCAGGTGGCACCGCAGTTGACAGTGACAAGGCTTCTCAGTCTTCCCAGTGAGCTCGTGACAGGTTTGTGGAGAAATAAGGGACACAGGGTGCAAACTCTCCCCAACTCTGCAGCCCCCAATTGTTGCAGTTTCCACAGCTTCTAACGGATGTGTTCTGCCTCAGTTAGGGGAGGTTTAGCACCTTCCCTCTTTCTGAAGTCTCGCCTTCGACTTCGGGTCACTTTACTCTGTGACCACAGCTCTTTCTGATGAGTTCAGAAAAGTCATGATTTTGAATTAAGTCTAATTCTTTTACATTGTAAGAGCGGGAGTTCCTTGTAGCTTTCTACATTCTGGAGAAGGAACTAGGATTACAATAGTCACTTTTAGTTTGATAATGAATCTGTAGTATTATATATTATACATACTATAGAAGGAATTTGAATTAAGGTACTGGAGGCATTCATTAAAACCTTTCATAAACTGGACATCACTTCCTCCCTTTTTAGAAAGATCAATTCTTAAAGTGTCATTTATATGAACAATCAATAGTTTGACAAGTTAAATAATTAAGAATTAAGAATTAAAAGCATCTGTGATATTCAAAATTAATGCGAACCACTTATCGATAGAAATTTAGGAAACATCAGTAGTTTTCTATAAGCAATTAAATGGGCTCCATCTGCCTTCTAGGGCTATAATGAAGTAATTTGTGAAATGTTCCTTTGATGCAGTATGTGATCAATGTTAATTACTTAGAAATAGCAATGTAAATTTGATCAATAATATTCTAACTTTGAGATTCTTCTCCCTCTAATGAGTGCAAGTTGGATTGTCATTAGTAAATGAAATCTTGGTTATACAAATTGCAGGATAATGTTAATTAACTCAAAAAGGTTCAAACATATTGCAGAATAATGATATCTTACTCAAAAAAGGTTCAGATACATTAACCCCAATGCTCAAGCAATATTAACGTGAGTCAGGTGCAGATAGCAGGTGTCACAGAGACTTTCAGGGAGATTTATACCATCCTGGAAACTATCGTATATGCTCTCAATTATTTTAACACATTTGACTCAATTTCAAAGAACCCCTATAAAAACAATGAGCGCACACACTTCCTTTCACTTAATAATAAATATTGTTCTGCCATACATCTCAATTTACAGCACAGCTTTTGGGTTGATTATCAAGTAGGTCTATCACTGATTTATTCCCTTGCAGAACTGAAGCCTCTATTAACTTCCAGCTGCAGTATTGGGCCATGTCACTGGAATGATGAATAACACATTATTTCTGAGGTCCAGGAACTAATTAATGGGAGAAATATGGGGGATGAAATAGGATTGGGTGGAGCAATGCCATAATTGAGGTACGGCCAATATAACGTAGAGATACCTAAACAGGCCTGCGGGTGGTGGGGGAGTTTGTAGGGAGACCACAAAGATGGGCATGGACAGGAAACTCAGTCCAAAGAGCTGCACCACTTTCATCTCCTGCATGTGGTGCTCCTGGGTAAAGTAATCCATATATAAAGTAGGCCAGAGTTTTAAAATATTAGAAAATGCAGGCATTCCCGAATGTACCTCCTAAATCTGACAGGAAGGGACAGAGATCACCATTTTACTGCTGCCCAGAGATGTTCCCTAAAGTGTATAGATGCATTGTTTTTACCTCTAAATGAGTTCAGACTCTGTTGACTCCTGATACAACTGGTATATTAATCTCAATATTTCACATCCTCTAGATTCTGGCCTTGACCCTAAGATCGGAGGGCACATGCTTTTAAAGGGGCAAGATCTTGTCACAGAGTGATGTTTGTGCTAAGATGTGACAAGGTATAGAATGTCAGTGTATTTCAAAGTTTCAGATGCTTTGAAAGCCACAAGAAATAATAGAAGATGTGGGAATATAAATGTAAATAGAGGTTTCTTCAATTTGGGGAAACAGTGCATTTTTTGTTTACAAGTAACATTTTAATTCATAGACAATTCAGGGGAAAGTGAAACTATGACCTGTTAAAAACAAAACAAAACAACTTCACAGGCTTCACACAAACCAAGTGCACCGAATGATTCATGCTTCATGTACATTTAATTATAAAAAAGTATTCAGTCCCTATCACCAGGAAACAAAGAACAAATAAGTGAGAGGGGATTCAGGTGAAAATCTCTGACAGCCTGGAACAAACATCTCCTGGTACAAATGGAAACCTGATGTATGAATAAAGTCACTTTGTGGTTCAGAAATAGGAAGACATAGAACCAAGAGACGTTCCCAGGATTGATAGTCAAAACAAAATATTGCAGCTTTCATAAACCCTTCTCATTGCCTAATTTAAACAGTATTTTTCCCCCCTGCCAATATCATTCTAATCCAACTAAGGGCAAAACTGGGAAGCTCAAGGGAAAGTGAGGCAGCAAATGAAAACTTCTGTAGGAAATAAGGAAATAAAGAAATGATTTAGTTCTTTTGTCTTTTGGCAACACGTCTACTTTCTGCATCAGTGAGAACAGTTCCTATTTTAGTAGAAGCTATTCTTATAGAAAAAAAAAATCCCAGAATTCATGTAGCAGAAAGTGCCTCTCAGTCTGTGTGTGTGCAAGTAGATGTACTGCGGACTTTGTGTTTGTGCAGCCACCTCTCCCACCCTTACACCCAGACACACACATTTGTCAGGAGAACGAAGGTAGGTTTCCATTGTACCTCAGCAGAGCTGTGGGCAAGTTCATCGCGATGCACCCTCCTGATAAATTTGCTGGAGCGTGATTCTAGAAGAAGGGCATTATTAACTGCTGCCTGCCCCAGAACTCATACAGAACGGGCATATCTTGTCTTCTATTGAAATCATTTGAGATTATTTATTTCTATAGATCTGTAGGCTGTAGATAGTAATGATGGATTGGCTATGGACTGGAGTATATATTATTCGAAATCAATAAGAGTTTTCTCAACCACAGTAGAAATTTCCATGAAAGTCATTGACTTGCACTTTTTGAAATATTTCCTCCAAAGAAGGGCTGACTGATAATATTGTTGTTGTGTAAATCGTTGTGAAGTTACCGTGAATTTATAAAGCTGGTGAGTCCGTAAATCAGTGTGTGCTGAGGGTCACTCTGGATAAATTAAGTCTGCAAACTACTAAAGGAAAATAGAGCTCAGTATAAGACTTCTTACAAAGGGAAGGCAGTGGGTTTCTGAGTTTCACAAATAAAAAGAACTGAAAGCTTTATATCTTACACTTACTCAGTTGTTTTAGGCATTTTAATGTATCCATTAAAAAGAATCATTGATTTTTCCACTTCGAAGGGAGCAGTTTTTACTTTAGCAGAAAGTCTTTGTGTCTTGGGTAAGAGAGGCACAGTCACATTTTTATCAATAATTTTAAATCCAAAGAATTGATGACAGAATCAATAATTGATTTTAAATGTTCTTTTTTCCCACCTGTGTGGTTTATTTTGCACCTGTGTGGTTCAGGCACTTGACCTGAAATGATAAACAGAGTATTAGAAACGATTAATCACTGCTCATGCCACTATCGGCTGTGTTCATTCTTCTGAGCTTTAGAGGGTCTTAGATTTCTCTTATGGGCCACAGACCAGAGAAATGAAATGGGATAGACTGCTGTGTACACCTTTCTCATCACGAACACTGGTGGATTAATTCAGATACAGAAAATCATCAGCTGATTAATGACAATTTTAGAAAAAGAAAGCAAGTCTTCACTTATTCTTCAGCGTTGTATCAAGGCCTGTGCTGCTCAGAGCCACCCGGGTTATCCACCTGTGTCACAGGGTCAGCGTGAAAGAAATCAGAGTTTACTCCAGGGGTTAAGACTTGAGAATTAATTTACCAGAGAAATACTAATATTCCAGATGGGGAAAGGAAATTGAACATTATGAAGACAAAAGTTGGGCCCTGGGTGGTGTGGCTCAGTTGGTTGGAGCATCTTCCCCTACACTGAAAGGTGGCAGGTTCGATTCCTGGTCAGGGCACATGCCTAGGTTGTGGATTTGAGGATTATGTTAGCTGAACTTGGAACAGGGAGTTTAGACTATCCCAAAAGGTACATAACTTCATAGCCATACTTTATTGTAAATAGATTTATTTCCCCTGCAGTACAAAGCAAGCAAGCAAATGACACAGTTTTGTTAGTAATCGTCCAAATTTCTTTTTAACTTTTTAGTTTATATCAAGCAGCTCTTTATAATATAAAACTGCATCCATTACTGAATACAGTCTCAGTGCATCGGGGATCATATATTTGATTTAAGAAAGTTGATACTGATGCGTAATAATTACAGAGGTATACCAGTTTTACATATGTCCAGATGAGCTCAAAAGTATTCATCGTGTTATTTACAAAATCAAAGACAACACCTGCACGAGATATGGACAACGCTTTGTACCTTGAAGAATACCTGATAATGCTCAGAAATATCTCCATTTGCCTGGTCATCACACTAGATTTTAAAGCAATCAGAGACTAATTATTAAATACATAGATTTCATAGGACTCACATCATGAGCAACTGAATTCGATATTGATCCCCTTAGTTGCCTCATTTGATTTAATGTCCTTACAAATGGATAATCGAACAAGACTGTTTCTGTCTGTTTCCCTGCCCTAAACTCTACTTTGGCCATAACGAGGCCAGAAAAAAGTGAAATTCTATGCACAGTGTCCTTGGAGGTGAGTTAGGTTCTACAATGCAGAAAAATCAATCCTTATCAATTAAATAATATTTCCTACAATTTTAATCTCTGTGAAAAAAATTAGCAATGAGTAGCCACTGTGTACCCAACACTGTGTGTGTGTGTGTATGGGAGGGGGGGTATTTTCATTAGAAATGATTTTGACTCAGTAAAAATGAAACAAAACATGTCAATCTTAGTGAAATGTGATTAAAGCAGCACTTAGAGAAAAATGGGATGGTTAGCAAATAACACTCATTAGCAAAGGATTAAGACATTAAGTATAAAAACAGGGAAGGGTTAAGGATTCTTTTTTAAAATATGTTTTTATTGATTTTTTTTAGAGAGAGGAAGGGAGAGGGAGAGATTGAAACATCCACGAGAGATGCCTCTTGCACGGCCCCTCCTGGGATCGGGCCCAGGTGTGTGCCCAACACCGTGAATGACCTCTTGGTGGTGGCTAGGACGACGCTTAACCAACTGACCACACAGGCCGGGCAGGGTTAAGGATGCTTAATGTGTTTATGATATAAAGCTTCACAGATTACTAGGTCAACTACTGGTAGTCACTTTCATTTTAGAGCTAGTCCTATAGTTTTTATTTGTATTTTTTGGTAAGGGCCTGAGACGCAGTTGCGCACTGCGCAGCAGCCCGGGTGGGCCCCCCCAAGGACCTGTCTGTGGAGCTGTGCCGGGAACAGCAGGGCACCGGCTCCTGGGCGTCCCTAAGCAGCCGGGCGCAGTGAGCTAAGACTAAAGGCTGGCTTCTGCGAAGCCCACACCTGCTGGCGCGGGCGCCCGGTGCGTGGTTCATGCTGCACCCTCAGCAGTCCCGCTCGGTGAGCTCACCCCCACGTTGTCACATTTAACTCTCAGTGGCAGCTGGCCAGAGGGGCGTACTGAGCCTCAAAGGACAGGGCTCGCTTGATTGTGTCAGCATCGTGGGAGAGGAGAGCACGCGGGAGCCCACGAGAGGCCAGTGCAGGGAAGGACGCAGAGGCGTGGGAAGGGAAAAGCACAGGCCCGCAGGTCTGCCGCTCTGCTCAGAGCCAGGCGGGGGACCCTCTGCTGTCATTTTCTCTCAGCACTGGAGTACTTTGCAGAGCGACGGATTGCTTTCGCCCACTAATTGAATCACGCGATTTTATTAGCGTTTCTGTACACATGGGAGTAAAACGCCAAGTAGGAGCTCACTGCATGCAGAAGGTTTGTCCTCCAGCCAAGATAGAGTGCCCTGTGGGGAAGGCTTCCCGCCAGGCCGGCGCCTGTCTAAGGGTGCCCCCCCGCACCACCACCCCCCCCCCCCGCGCTCTGTGAGAGCAGCCTCTGGGGCCCCGGGCCCTGCTATGCCAGGAGCGACCCATCACTGGAGAGGCGGCCAGGGCGGCTGGGGGAAGCAGACCCAGCTCTCCCCAGTCCCCCGTTTTGTGCACAGGGCCTGCTGCTCTGAGTGGCGAGGTTACGTCGTGCAAAGTAAAATGGCTTTTCTCCTCCTGGTCCTCACTCGTCATCTCACCAACCAAGTCATTATTTACACCACAGGACAGCTTGGGCAACCCCCAAGGTATGTTGAACCAAAAGGCTCATGTAAGATACTGCAGCTGACTGCAAGTTAGGAAAGAAGTCCCTGGATGCTGAAATGCAGTCCTGCAGTGCATGCGACCGTCACCTCGTAGTTCGTGAACATCTCTCTGCACCTTGCTTAATTCCATGTAAACACTATTTTTATATAAATAAGGCATCAAATGAGATAGATTCACAGTTTAAAGGAAACGTTTCTTTGTGCATCCCAAACTTTTAAACATTCTGACATTTATACCAAAGAATTTAATATATTTGCAGAGAAAGCTATTTTTTTGATGAATGTTTATTTTTTTCTCTCTCTCAGTTTACCTCAGTATTTTGACTGCAGGTACCATGGTAATTAAACATTAAACATAGAAAGAATATTTTATAGCATGCTTACAATTTTTCTAAATCTATCTACTTACCTACCATCTGTAATTATTTGATCAGTAGGAATCAGAATCATCTTATTTTTTAAGTTATGTAATTCAGGAATTACTGGTCATCTAGCAGGTGTAAGTTTCACTATAATTTGTCATACATGTACATATATGTTATATGCATTACATAATTGTACATCATACATAACTTGTGTATGTGTATTGCGTAATTAGCATGCATATATACACACGCACACACATACTCAGCTATGAATGGATCAGTACAAGTGGTGAGAGTCGGTATCCTTGTTTGCTCGTAGATTAATAGCTTCCAGTTTTTTACCGTTAAGTAGCAGCTGTATATTTCTCATACATGGTCTGTATCTTCAGTGTCTCAGAGTAAATGAGTGCTGATCAGTAACGTAGATGATTATTTTGTCTGTATCAAATATGTATTTTAACTAGCCAAGATAATTTTTGGATGACCTAAAAAAATCATTCGGCATCATTTAAAAATGCAAATTGGATGTTAAGGGAAACTCTTTTCACTTGACCTCTGTGAAAAATACCCAGAGTTTATATTATTTTGCTCTTTTCAGCACCCCTGACTATAAATATACAAATAAAGAGTTGTATGACAGTGGAAACTAACCACACATATAATACATCTTGAAAACAACATCAGTGTCTAATGTTTATTAAGCAGAGACTAGTAATTGGTTTCATATGAAATTTACACCATATGTCATGAAATTAGCTTACATATACATACCCTATTGTACTTTCTCCTCTCTTTTATCTCTTTCATTGAATATATATTGTAGTTTTAGTCTAGGTCAGGTATTAAGAAAATAGAAGAGGTGAGGTTTGTAAATTAAAATTTTTATTATTAAGTCATTATATAGTTTTGATTACCATTCTACTAATTTAAATCAAACTAAGACACGATAGCATATTATTCATCTCTGTTTGGACAGATTCTATGAAACAGTGTACTCCCATTAAAACCCCATTTGTTAGAGAGCTCGTGCGAAAATGACTGCGTGTGGCGAGTGGGAGATGACTGCGTGGCGTTGGTCCCGCGGCACCTCCCCCTTGGCCGCCTCCGTCAGCAGGGCCGGGGGCACCGCAGTGGGCTGCCGCTGCCAGGAGCCTAGGATGGTGCGCTGGGGGCTCCAAAGCCCGAACATGCATCCGCGTGCCCAGCACGGAATTGGCTGGGAGACGCGCACCTGCAGTTGTGCTGCAAAGAAAAGTGCTTATCAGAAGGAAAAACAAAACATGAAAAACGTGGATTTCTAAAGCTGCGGGCTGCCAGGTGCGTGGGGCGCCAACTTCCTTTCCCTCCGTATGCCCACCATAAACAACGGTTATGTAAAAATGAAACGACCCCTGAATTATATGATATTCAAGATGGGTTTTTCAATTAAAGTTTAATTTTTTTCTTACTTTAATTTTCAGGTTAATTTAAATAATAATCTCCCTTCTTGTTCCCATCTGTCATTTCTTAACATCACTAGATATCTCCAAAATAGGTGCAGTTACCCCAGTTTCTTGAGGAAGAAGCCAACAAGCACAGTGTCCCGATAATGGGGTCAAAAGCTCAGGGCGCTGTGATTATTTACCAGGCAGCCCTCCCCAGCCTTCCCGCGGGTGCTGTCCCTGAGGAAGGGGCTCACAGCAGTGATGGAAAGACAGTCGTTTTCCACGCTCCCCTGCTTCTCATTTGCCAGGAGTCCAGGCTGGCGAGCTGAGCTCGAAACCCAGGCTGCCCGCCTTCTGCAAAGTCCTGGACAGCTTTTCCGTATGTACTCGGGTGATCCAGGCGCTTCCTCCTGAGGACAAAACCATTGGTTGGGGGGTTTTTACAGTGCAAATCGGTGCAAACCTTCTGAAAGCACTTTGGCCATTGGAATCAGGGCCTTAAAACTCTTCATAATCATAGGGTAGCTAATCTCACCCTTAAGAATGGGATAAATAATCAGAAATAGACACACAGGATCGGGGCACGTGCCTGGGTGGCGGGCTCCATCCCCAGTCGGGGGCATGCAGGAGGCAGCCGGTCAGTGACTCTCTCAGCATGGATCTTTCTCTCTCTCCCCCTCCCTTCCTCTCCCTGAAATCAATAAAGATATATTAAAATATATAGACACATACACACACATCTACATATGCACACACATGTATATAACATTTTTAAAGTCCTAAAATATGGGAGTGGATACATATGTTATTTTGCTAGATTGGGCTATTAAGCCACATTAATAAATAAAATGTCTGATAGAATATTTGGTGATTTGGGGAATGCTCACAATAAGAATGAAGGAGTTAGATATCAAGGCATACATCTAGTATGATAAAGGCATTGATGATAAAGACTGCTAATCTAGGAGTTGCTGTTAAGGTATTTTGTAGAGGCATTTAGCCTCTATAATCACATGACTTTACTTTTAGTTTTTTAAATTATTTTTTATTACATTTATTGGGTTGACATTGGTTAACAGGATCATATACGTTTTGGGTGTAGATTTCTTTGATACAAGATCTGTATATTGCACTGTGTGGACAAACACCTTCTACAAAAATACTTTAAGTACAATAGCCCTCTGCACCTTAGAGTGTCTCATTACAGGGCACATTTCCTTTCTCAGGGGGTTTCCTTAGGAAATCTTGAGACTGAGCATGAGTCTGATATATATTTTGGTTCAAATTCTGTGTCTTTTTGAAAACATTTTCAAATAATCTTTTCCCTTTTTGTCTTTGATTTCTCCTTTAATCTTTTAATTGGTTGAAATGCCATTTGCTCATTTTATATTTTTTAACATACACAAAGCCTGCCTTTTTCTCTTTAACCAGAACCAATTAGAAATATGCTAAAGCATCCCCTAAGAAAGGCCCCCCCATTTATTTGAATTCCCCTAGAGCTAACATTGCCCAAGTTTTAACAGTCTCCATATATCTAACTTACATTGTTAAACAGCTTTGGCTAATATTTATTAGGAATTTAATTCATGCCAGACATTTAGTTAAAATAAACACTTTACATATACTAAGCTCATTTAATCTTCACACTAATCCCGGTGATGATGATTATATTCTTTTAAAAATGAGAAACTGAGGAAATAGGTAAGCCAGCTTAACTGAGGCAACCCAGTCATAAGGCAGCAGAGGTCAGCTTTGAATCCTAGGAGCCAGAATCGGATTCTGCTACGTCCTGAGAAAAGATGTACGTTATCTCATGAAAATGAACTAGCAGGCCACTTAGTATGTATCATTGTCGTTCAGTGCTGGAACGATAGCTCTTACAGTTAATTCAGATAAGGTTTTGGAGATATTTTTACCATATAAAGAAATATTATCATGCATGTGCCTGTAAGATTTGAATTAAAAAAATATTTCTCAGACTAACGCTCTTTGGAATCATTTTGTTATGCTTTTGTTAAAAGCTGTAATTATAAAACAGAGGCATGTAATATTAAAGTGAACAAGTTATAAAATAAAAAGCAATTACTTGGAAAGATTAAATATATAATAAACAGCATAGAAATTATTTTTGCACCAAGTCAAGAAGAAAATGGATTTCATGATGCACCACAGAATTAAAACAAATTATTGCAGTTTGTTTTGGCTTGTATTGCTTAAGGTGAAATATTCTATCTTTTTCTGAGAGTTCTATTTAGAACTTAGTCATAAAGCATAAGAAAACTTGGTTCAATCACAGTGCAATATACTAAGTTTGTTTTCTGAAGATAACTGATTTTTTCTTTATGTTAAACCTCCAAGAAGCTAGCAAAACACTATTATAAAATGGAATCAAAGAACATTATATCCCTGATTAACTTAGAAATAAACTCTTGTCTTAGAAATTAGTATCTGTCCTATTAATTCAGTACTTGATAAATGGTGTCAAGAAAGAAAGCATCACAGAATTATGAAATCAAAAATTTTTTTTCCTTTTTTATTTGATAAATTTGACATTACATTGTGTAAATTTAAGGTGTCAGTGTGTTACTATAATACATTTATATGTTATAATAGGATTGTCACTGAAGCAGTTATTCAAAATCCCCTCTTAACGTATAGTTTAAATACTAACAGCATTTTGAAATGAGCTTACAATTCTAAAATGAAGATATAAAAATGTATCGATAGGTCAAAAGATCGCATTTGACATTTGTACTAAATAAAGGAACTGATATTAACCGTTTTCTGGGAAGAAAACGGAAGCGTAATATAACTTTAGTGTCCTTTTATGAATGATCAATGGATGATTAAGTTCATAGTTTTAGAATTTAGTGGGGATATTAAGTTTCATAACACTTAAAATCAGGAAATTATGTGAGCGCGATTCTTGTCACTCCAGAGTCATTTTCAATATTGGAGGTTAATTAAATTTGCTGTTCCACACCATTAAGTATAATATCAACAATGTTCTTGGAAGCCTGGCGCAGGGGGAAAGGAGACAGCAACCTCCGGGAGCAGGGAGCATGTTTCCCCTGGTATCTGGATGTCAGAACTTGACAAAAAGAGCGCAGACCAAGCCTGTGGACCAGCAATTTTCAACCTTTTCCATCTCATGGCACATAAATTAATTACTAAAATTCTGCGACACACCAAAAAGTATATATTTTTGCAGCTCTGACAAAAATTGGGTATAATTTTGCCTCATTCCCTCTGGACGGCTATGGTTGTGTTGGCTGCTGCTGTTTTTTATTTGGCAGTCTGAGGGCAGAGGTCAGTGCCCCGACTAAACAGGCAGGCGCTGCGTGTTGTGACATCCTGTGCACACCGTGTGCCCGGCGCACCTGCTGCCGCCCCCGCTGTGGGCCGGCGCGGACCCGTGAATCGCTGGTGTCACCGGGCGCGTGCGACAGCCGGCCGCGGGTGGAGAGCCAGGAGGAGTCGACTGAGGGTGTGTCCTCTCTAAAGTCAGGTTTTAAAAAGTTTTCCAGAAAGGAGGAAATTGCATTATAAAACACCAATATTATTCCTCAAAACCAATTTTTAGGTGCTCAATCATTAATGATTAATTGCCTATCGAAAATACAGTTATAGTACCTGAAGTGGGAACGTTCCTGTCTGGTGTTCTGGTGTGCAAAAGTGACACTGTGGAAACCATGTGGTTGCTTAGACAACACCAGCTTCCGTTTTTCTCTTTGTAAGTGACTTGGCACACATGTCGTGTCTAAAGAAGGATCTTGATCAGTTTAAGCCCATCCATGTATCTTTTATTTCCCCTCAGCTGTACTGGATCAGGAGCAGGCAGGGGGCAAAATGTGGCTCAGAGTGAAAGGAGGGTTTCCCGCGTCTCCCTCGAGGGCGAGCAGGTCGGCTGCTCTCAGAATTGGGGATCTGGAGCAGAGAGGGGAACTTCACTTTTTCTTGATGACATCAAGCTGCTGTTACACATGGGATCTAACAGAACCTCTCAGCTTCCTGGTACGTGAGAAGCGCCTTATTCATGTCAGTTCGAGAAGAGATTTTCTGTTAAAAGCATCTGTAATGATAAATATTTTATAACAGTAATACGGTTCTTAAAACTTAGATGATACAAGTATTATTAAATGCTCTGTGGAAAAAATAGGTGAGGGTATTATGTGGGAAGTAAATGGTACACCTAGATTTACACTGAGCAGCATCTAAAGGAAACTTTCACGGGCCCAATTTCATTAAAGAGAGACCTACAAAACATGATTCAATCGATACTCTGACTTTTTCCCAATGCCACCTCTCCCCTCCATGGCCCCGGCCCCCCAGCGCCACCCAGTTGTCCATGTCCATGAGCTCTTGGTTTTCTCTTTTGCTCAGTCCCTTCCCACACACACCCAGCACCTCCCCTGACACCAGAGCTGTCTGCCTGCCCTCTATCTATGAGCCTGTCTCTGTTTCACTTGGTGGTTCACTTTGTTCATTAAATTTTGCATATGAGTGAAATCATATGTACTTGTCTTTCTCTGACTAGAAAAGCCAAGAGTTCTTAATAGAGGAGTGAACAGTACAGTCAGCAGTCTAAACTCTCAGAGTTTGTTTTGGGGGAAAAATATTACTTGGGGTTAGAAAGGATGAATCTAGAAACTCTGAGAACAGTGGAATCGGCTTAAAGGCTGATTTTGATCATGCTGCCAGAAGATGCAGCAGCCGGTGTTAGGTCTACATGGGGTAGGGCAGAAAATACATCAAAGTTTCGAAATTTCAACCCGACCTGCTGGGCGGGAAAGAACAACACAGAGAAATAAAAATAAAATATGCCAGGAAACTGGGTCAGGGCCACCTGCAGCAGAGAAAGAGTTGCTTGAAAGAAATGTTTCTGCCGCCATTGGTGTTCCAGAGGTGATTTGAGGCCAGAATTCAACAAATTAAGATGAAAGACAAAGTTTAATGGTGGACAACATGGCAAATGATTATGTAATTCTCAGCTCCCCCCATGCCTCCCAGACTGAGGAAGTAAGGAAAATAGGACCCTTGGTTGGGAATCTATTAAGAGTTTCTGACCAGGGATATGTGGGGCAATTGTAGAGCGAAGGCAGGGGCACGCATCAGATCTGGGGTGGAGCACTGCAGGGAGGAAAGTAGGAGACTGAGAGAGTGGTAAAAGAACAGGCCGTGAGTCTTAGAGTTGGCTGTCGTAAATGGAGAGCCACCTGCTCATGCGAGAATCGGGGAGACTGACATTCACATAGGCATTGGTGGTCTTTAAGCACCATTGATTGACCCTCAGTCCCTCATAAAGCCCGGAAGAAGAGAAGCGCACACACCCCACTATAAATTTCTGAAATTTTCAACAGAGAAGGCTGGCAGAGTGGGGGAGGCTCCAGTTACTGGCAGCCTGTAGCTGTGAGCTTCTAGCCACCTCATCATTTAAGCCAAGGTCACATTCTGCTCAGAATGGCCCCAGCCAATGACTGAGCGAGGTGGGAGTGCTGAGGCCTAGCCGCCTCTGCCCGCGCTGGGACTCTACCCGGCAGTATTTACCCCAGGGCTCCGACGTTACAATTGGATGGTTCCTCTTGCCTACTTTTGCTTTCCCCCACCCCCCGAATAGGTCTTAGCTCCCAATAAACCTGTTGCACTCTCACCTCCAACTCAGCAGCTGCCTCCTGAAGAACCCAACCCAGGACCAGGGCATATCAGATGATACTAGAGAAAAGGCTCGTTACTGTTATGTGTTTTTGTTTTAATGGGAAGTGGATTTTATTTTCGCTCACTTGGCACTACCACTCCAGAATATGAGAAATGCTGTACTAACTGATCTTGGGGGAAATATATCACACTTGGGGCTTAGTTTTCAAGTAGTAGATGCTGGACAGCTGTCCAGCCCAGTTTTCTTTAAAAGCTATATCTGTACCTGATAGTTTTTATTTATTTTTTTATCTGTCTATCCTAGAAGATAAAATCTATGTAGCCATGGACAACCTTCGTGTGTGTGTGTGTGTGTGTGTGTGTGTGTTTGTTTGTATTTTAATTGATTTTAGAGAGAGGAAGGGAGAGGAAGAAAGAGAAAAAACATCAATGATGAGAGAGAGTCATTGATTGGCTGCCACCTGCATGCCCTCCACTAGGAATGGAGCCCGCAACCTGGCATGTGCCCTGACGGGGAATTGAACCCTGATCTCCTGGATCATAGGTCAATGTTCAGCCACTGAGCCATACTGGCCAGGCCATGGACAACCTTTTTATTTTTATCCTCAGTGCCTCAAACAGTACCTATTACATTGTAAGCATATGAGATTTGCTTTAGAATGAATGAATGAGTGAATGAATGAAAGAATGGTTTGATTAATAGCCTAACCAAGATTTCTGTCTTTTACCACAATATAGCAACAAATCTCAAGCATTTACTGTAATATAACTGAGAAATGAGACAAGAAGTAGTTGATAAAGCAATATTGTATATCTCAGTTGTATAAATGGTCAAGCACAGTTACTTTAGAAGGCTCAGTGTAGTAATGAAATATTTGGATGTGTATTTAGGATCAGTATGGATATAAAAGCTACATATGAAAACTAGTTTAGTGTGTTGTGTTGACAAGTTTGACAGCACTGTTGATATTATATTTACAAAGAGTAAAATAATTTTGGGAAAGCTCCAAACAAAGCAAGCTCTCTCAATTAAGGCAACATTACCCTTGGAAAATTCTGCATATATTAAAACTGTGGAAAAAATAGCTCATGTTTATATATGTCAAACAGAGTGAAGTTCTATGCTATATAGAACAGACTCTGTATGTTAAAGTGTTTTTATAATTTGCCTACCCTATGTAAATGTTAATTGTTCAAAATCACCTTGAAGGAGGTAAAACCTACATATATGGAAATGCATTCATTTTTAAACTGCCTTTTCATTAAGTGTTGATAAATGTTTACACTTGTGTAACTACCCCCACAATTAAGATACAGCACGTTGCCCTTGTCCTTGTGCCCGGAGTTGATCCCCAGTAGGGGGAGTGCAGGAGGCAGCTGATGGATGGTTCTCTCTCATGCATCGTTCTCTCTTATCAATGTTTCTCTTTCTCCCTCCCTCTCCCTTCCTCTCTCTAAAATAAATAAAAACATATATATTTTTAAAAAGATACAGCATGATTCCATCACCCTAAAGAATTCCTTTGTATTCCTTCCCTATCAGCCACCCTTCCTCCCAGGAGCCCTGGGCAATAATTGATTTGCTTTCTGTCACTGTTTGTTAGATTTGTGTTTTCTATGGATTCATATAAATTAAATATAAATATATTAAAAAGTAACATGCCCGGCCGGGTGTGGCTCAGTGGTTGAGCATCGACCTAAGATCCAGGCGATCAGGGCTCGATCCCCGGTCAGGGGCGTGCAGGAGGCAGCCGATCAATGACTCTCTCATCATTGATGTTTCTATCTCTCTCTCTCTCCCACTCCTTTCCTCTCTCTGAAATCAATAAAGACATATTAAATAAATAAATAAATAAATAAATAGTAACATGAAGATCTTGGGTGATATCCAGAAACCTCACGGAATGCAAGGGGATGCTTCATTCTATAAATCATGATGACATTGCAGGATGTAAGATGAAGGAATTAACTGGAAATATAATCTGCGCTGCTATAAACAGCTAGGAATTTAACATAGGGAATTAAGAGTTTACATTATTGAGAGGGCTGAATAAACAAGTTCCTGCCTGAGCCTATTCAGTTGTACCCTAGAAAACTCGTCCTTTCTCTCTCTAGGGTTTCTATTTTTAATTCTGCCACTGGAGCTAGTCTGGTCTGAGTCTGGGGATGACAGCACAGCCACAACAGACCCCCATCAAAGAAGACTGGCTTAGGGATATCCAGGAATCAGAGTGTCATATGAGAAGCCAGAGCTACTCTCCTTGCTCTCTGACAGAGAACGCTGGCCAGCAGACAGCAGTGTCTAATACAGGAAAGGACAACATTCATAAAAAGCAAATGCCAGTAGCCACAGGAGTGCCATTCATCTTGCGTCCACTTTCCAAATCCATAGCAAGACTAGTTCAGCTGATTAACCTGAATAAAAATACCCGTCTTCAAGGAAGTCTGTAGGTGGAACCCTTCCAGCTCCTGCTGTATTGAGAGAGGCAGGCCCGTAGGAGAGGTGAAAGGAGCGGGAGTGCGGATGGCGAGCTGACCACAGACAGCACGCAGTGAGTGCCGCATCCCTGGTCCCTACCATGAAATGCCAGCTAAAGTGGCTCCAGGCTGTGAGGAAGCCAGGGATGCCCTGCAAATGTCCAGAATGCCCTCTGGGTAGTGGCACCACTATCGGACACCACCGGCTTGGTGCGACCTGCCCTGGCAGCCTCGCGTGCGTGTGAGATTTGCTTGCATTTTCTTAGTCTTCTGTACAGGAGCCCGTGGTACCCTTTGCCTTCTTGACACCCCGAGACAGCAAAGAGGAAAACGTGGAAGACCTGAACTCGGAAGAAATGAAATTCCCAGTGTGCTCAAGGAAGTAATCGTGCCATGACTCACGTCGCAGCTGGGGCAAGGAGGTGAGGCCGCAGCCTGGAGTCTCAGTGGTTTCTGGCTCAGAATGAGAAAAATAAGAATGACCTTGGGGAGGAAAAAACCCTTGTCTTTATTTTAGGAACTTTCCATTCCCCCTAAGAAAAATGAAAGGAAGAAAGAGCATTCAGTCTGCTGTGATTTCTTTGGTGAGATAAAGGGAAAGCCTTAGTTGTTCAGAAGGTTCATATTATGTCAGAAGGTGTTGTCTGGTTTAGTCCATAAATAGTAACTACAACTGGAAATTTTTAGTTGTTGTACATGAAAGAAATGAGCCTTTATTCCCTTTCGTCTTCCCGTGATATTTGCAGCCACGGATGTTAGTTGAATTGCCAGGATCCCATGGAGAGGACCTGTCACATGAGAAACTGGTGCAGATGGGAAAAGTGAAAGGAAATAAGGAGACGACCTGCCCCACAGACGGTGCCAGGAGACACACTACGTTTATTTTCTATTTTTTGAAAGATGAATTAACTGTTTTCTAGAATCAATGTGCAGAGGGAGGAGGTTTTAAATCATCTAGCTTTGAATTTTGAAAGCAAATAAAGCCCCACTTGTCCTGACAGTAGTAGGGTGATGGTCACCTCCAAACGGCTCTTTAGCTTCCTCTGTAATTTCAGATTTACTTGATGTAAATATTCACTTTAATAGTTTGCTCTTAAAATTCCCAATATGTTTAATGTTTAATATTTATGTCATTTACTTCAGGGATTTGTATTGACATGTCTTAAAATTCAAAGGAAGATCTGTGTGAATAAATGAAGGTAATTCAATGAGGGTCTATCTCTCAGAAAGAGCACAAACTCCATCGCCTTTTCTTACAGTTACTTCTCAATACACATTTTAAATAATTATACTCTGAGAAGCATGTTATTACAAGTCTCTATATTTTTATAGGCCTGAAGATAAGTATTAACTAATTTATATCTTTTATGCATAATAAAATTACAGTATTTGACCAAAACAAAGTAAGTACCCATTAAAGTATGACATTTGTTCAACACTTAGTAAAATGGATATTTTTAAAGCTATGGAAACTAGTTGGCTAAAGAATAATTTTGGAGGCAGGTATGAAATAGAAATTGAGTAGAGATTTGAATTAATAAAGGCACACTTTTGGAAACAAATTAACTATGAGAAATCTGAAAATTGGATATAGGTGAATGAAAAAAAGTTACCTTAGGAAATAAAAGTATAGTTTGCAAAGGAAAAAATAAAATTAGGTAAGGAAATATGTTTTAAAATCATTTGAGATTCTATACTTGAGCTAGAAATAAAAAGAAGTGATTCAGTGAACAGTGTTAGAAGCTCTTTTACCCAGTTTTCTCAGATGGTCTTGTACAGTTGCTCACCAAGCGGAAGTGAGTATTGATATGTCTGTATTCAAAAGACCAAAAGTAACTTCAGTAATTTAATCAGAGTGGCCTCTCGAAATATAATAAAGGTGTTCAGTGAGCTTTCAATTCTATTATAGTAAAAATTATGTCAGATGATAAAACAAGGAGGTCACGTTATTGTAGTAGAGGCAGTGACGACATTCACAAAGGAGAAAGTGGGAGGTCAAAGGAGACCTAGAAAATGGATTTTAATGGAGCTGAGAAATTTCAGGAAAGAAAAGAGTCTGTTTACTCAAAACACTACTTCAGGGCAAAATAAACAATGCAGATGAAGCCTTTTATTTTTTCACTTGTGGAACTTGACAAAATGAAAACAGCACTGAGAAGAACAAAAGATGATACTGAGCGGGAGATGGTCTGAAACAGACATTTGAAGAGGAAAATGGAAGGTGGTTGGCTGGTCAGTTAATATTAACTGGAAAGGGGACAGAGAAGTCTCCTGGGGAAGACTGATTCAGAACTATACAGTCAGTTCACAGAAATAATATGAGCTGACAGTAAAACGTATGAAAATATTTGCCAAGTCAAAATTTGTCAAGGTCATACAGATTAAACTTACGTCATACACAGGAATAAACTCACATCATACACAGGAGTAAACTCATAATGGGTAAGAGACTTACATGTAAGTCACGAAGCTGTAACAATCCTAGAAAGAAGGGTAGGCAGTAAATCTTAGACATCTCTTGTAGGAATATTTTTGCTGAAATGCCTCTGAGGGCAAAGGAGACTCGGGAAAATATGAACAAATGGGACTACGTCAAGCTAAAAGGCTTCTGCACAGCGAAAGAAATAATGAACAGCATGGAAAGAGCCTGCCGTGTGGGAGAACATATTCGCCAATGAGACATTTGAACCCTGTATAATTTTATCAACCAATATCACCCCAATAAACTCTATAAAAATTTAAAAAACGAGTAACCTAAAAAAAAAAAATGCCATTACTATATTCTGAATTCTTACCAGTTTTAGTTAGTGTGGTTTTGTCGTCACTGCCTGGGTTACTTGCCGTAGTATCATCTTACACACTTTTACACAAGAGTGTTTTAAAACAACTGAACCCAAAATGAGTTCGATGGCACGCAGAAGTTTGACCATCTTGAATTTTAAAATTGAAACAAAAATAAATTTGAATATTGAAATTAAAAATAACGATGATTAGGAAATTAATAAAAAATAAAAACTGAAATCTTGCATGCGATAGTTAATTAGAATATAACCCTTCATTGACATTTGATGTAATAAAATTGAAAAAATATATTAAATAATGCTAAGAAATTAAAAAGCTGTAGACTGGCATTCTGATTTAGGCCCACATACCCAGCGTATCAGCAGTGCCCCACATGTGATAGGGAATGAAGGAAAGCAATTGAAGATTCTGATTTTTTAGCAGAAATGTTTTTCGATGTCACTTTCCCCCGAGTTAAGACAAGAGTTGCATCCAGTTAACTAAGTTAAGCTGAGGTGAGTTTATTGACTGTGCTCAAACCGTAAAAAGAAGAAAAATCATTTTTGAATGTCAAATGGTCTTTCATTTCCCCACCTTGAGATTCAGGTCTCCTTCCTTTCTCTCGTTTTCATGTCTTTTTCTTTCAACCCCCTTGGAGCGGAGCCAGGCACTGCAGCCTGCGGTGTGAATTTGCCTGCACGCTCCTGTTTGATCTCCTTCCCTTGATGTGTCAATTGCTTTGTGGGCTGCCTACTTGTCAAACCATTTCTGTTCTTCAGAAAACTATTCATCGTTTTTAAATAAGTTGTGCCCATCTCAGGTCACTTGATGAATTTTTCACCAGTTAATCTTACGTCCATGGCATAGACATGGCTGTGTCTGCGTTTAACACCATGAGGACAAACACGCATTTACTCAGCTACGACCAATGAGATGCAGAATGCTCCAATTATAGGTTAAAGAAAGCTGTTTGCGCTTCCCTGTGAATTAGGAAAATCAGTCAATTTAAGAAGCTAGCTCCACGAAACGCCTCTGGCATTTGTAAACATTGAAATGGAGGGTGTATTTTAAGAGTGCTTAGCTCAGAAAGCAAAAAGCCAATCAATACATATTATTGAATGGATTATTGCACTGAGATGTAAAGATCTCAGCTCTCACCTTATCTGACAGTGGGGTAATCATGTGTCTTTATACCTAGGGGAAAATGCATGCCTCATCCTATGTGAGTCCCTTCTCATTAAAAGGAAGCTGCTCTGTAGTCAGAGAGGTTTTATAAAACCTGGCACTTGTCACACTGGGGAGAAATGTCTTTGTGCCTCATAGAACCAGAGGCATGAAATAATTGTCAAGAAATGCAATACCTGCTGTGTCATGGAGCTTAAATCATTCACCTCAAGACCTCTGTGAGTCATAATGAACGTTTACTGATCTATGGGAAGAAATCTATTTTAAATAGTACACTCCGCAGGTGGTTGATAATGTTACTCTTCAGAAACTATTCAGAGAATGACAAGGCCATCCTCGTATTAACAGAAAAACGCTGTAAGGTGGACGAGAAAATTCATCTTAACACAGACCCTAGTAAAGGTCAGGGTAAGAGAGATTTAAGTGAACTGTACGCTTTTATAAGCTGTTTTTAAGGTCAACTCAAGTAAATATTTTTTGGTCTTAGAGCGGTAATAGAGCAGACCTCTTCAGGAAAGATAAAGAAAAATATTTTTATTATGAACCAGGAGACTATTTTCTTTCACCAAGATAGTCAACATTGAGAGTTTAAGCCCAATTTGCCAGAAATTTCCAGTTCTTAAATTGTCCAAAAACAAAAACAATACTGAGTAACATGTTTGATAATTAACATCTCTAAAACTATGAGAGATTTGTAACCCCAAACCAACACTTGAGAGGAAGAGCTGTCAAAGTTATTGAAGATCAAACTGAGGCCCGTGAAGATGCTGGGAGAGGATCCTGCAGCCCCAGTTCCCAGGAATGAGCACAAGGTAGTTGTCTAAAGCGATGATCCTTCAGGAGGGGCACAAGCAGAAATGAGAGCAGTGCCTTGTTGACAACATGGGAGTGGCATCTGAGACTGATGGCAAGAGTCTCCCTGATCGCCATAAAATAAAAAATAAAGAGCTGAACTTAACCAGAAAAGCCTGCAGAAATACCTTTCCAGGAGGCTGTCATTCAGAGAGGAAGCATGGGAAAGGATACCAAATTCTCCTGATTCCTGTTATATAGAGACAAGTAATTATTTAAGCAACTCCCTGCCTCCCCAAATTCCACACCCCATCAACAGTTTCAATTCATGCGGTCAATTATACCTTAATTTGTTTTAAAAATCCAGGGCTACAATTTTAATACCAAGAGAATTGTGTTAAAAGAAGAGTTCCCTTCCGCTCTAAAATCAGTAAATAAAAAATAAATAACAAAGAAAAACAAAATATGTTTGGCCAACATTGTAGCATGGGAGGCATTTTTTCTAGTATAATGGAACTTTTATTTAGAATGATATAATAGAAAAAAAGACAGAAAATGCAACATTAATGATGATATTTAATTTTAGAGGTTGTTAACATGGGGAGGATTAATCTGTACTCTCTTCTGAACCATGCGTGATTCAATTGTTAACAGATACTGCTATCGCTATTGTAAGTATCAATTCAATGTAGGGAGTTCAATTACTTAAAACAACTGTTGAGCAGTTGGAGGCGTAGACTCTCTGATGGGTCCCCAGAGTGATGTGTTCAGGACAAAACTTACTGCAATTAGGAAGCTAGGGAATCAGAGAGCTCCCGTCCCAGACATCTCCATTATTAAACCTCCTTCATAATCCGTAGATTCGGATTCTGGTGCAGCCATTGGCTCCAGGAATGTGTTACCTATCGTAGCTGCAATATGGGAGCAGAGCCTTAGCAAACCTGCTAGACTCATGCCACCAAAAATAGATGTAATTCCTACCCCCATTCTTTCCACTTCTTATATAGCAGGGCCCGAAAGGGTTTTCTGTGTCAGGTTGCTAGCTACTACACGGGTGGTGCTGCTAAGCAGCGGTTGGTGATTATTGATGATAATTATATTAATTTTGAGTATGGAATAAATGCTAACTTTTCTAGATGTTTCGTGTTATACAGTGTCTCAGAGAGTGGATACCATCCTAGACAAAGGACTAGCTGAGATTGCTGTTCAGTGTCTGTGTGTTTAGGGTATTTAACATGTGGCTGTTTTATGTTAGGCAATATGTAGGCTGTGCATTAGTCTGTATTATAATTAGTGTATTTGTTGGTATCATGTTTAATTTTGAGAAACTTAAAAAACGAAGTCAATAAATAGCAAGCATTGCTAGAGGAAAAATACATATTTTAAATTTAAAATCCAGTATTTAAAATTTCACGCGCCAACCACAGCCGTGAACTCCTGGGAGCGTGGGGTCTTCGTGGCGGGCGAACACCGCACCCCAGATTGCAGAGCGTCAGGGAACTGTTGCACTAATTCCGCCGTGAGATACCGATTAAACAAGCCGTTTGTTCAGGAGAGCACTGCAGCTTGGCAGTGTTCTTGTCATAGTGTCACAGTCAGCCATGATCCAGTAAGGTGACTACTGGCCTAGGACAAGTATGACAGCAAAACTCTCGGGATTACCGAAATAGAAAAACAGTCAAGGCAGGCTTTCAGCGGCTGTGGCTTCTCATCAGGAATCACCCGAAAGGACAGTGCTGTCATCTTGTGAATGCGCACTGGGGTCACGAGACCGCCAGTGTTGGGGGAAGGGCATGTGGGGCAGGGACATGAGTGACGTCGTGCCTTAAGAGAGAAAACCACCACAGCACTGGGGTTACATGGCCCAGTATGGTTCTCGAGTCAAAAGGAAGCCTTCATCTGCAGACGCCCTGTGTGGATTTCTTTTCTTTCCTTCCTGCAGCAATTCCTGTGAGCTGTTAGTGGGTTATAGGACTTAAAGCAGAGCATGTTGCTGAAAAATCGCAAGTTCTGCCTCTACGCCAACTTGGCATCATCCATCACTGTTCATTTTTCTGAAGATATAAACTGTTGGCAGGTCCCTGAACCAGTCGCCACAAGGGAGCTCTCAGGTGGTCATTTCAGCGATGCCAGTCACTCTAGAGGAAATTGTGAAGGAAAATTTTCTTAATAGAAGATACCAGAGTTGACTACTAGATCGTGGTAGGACATTGTGGAAAAAGATGGCTGGGCAGCATTTTGGAAACCCTTCGTGACCATGGAGAGCAAGAGGAGTGAGCGTGTGTAAAACTAAAATTCTACAGGGCAGGCATCTCTTATTTATTCCCATTAACCTGAAATTAATGATTCTAAGACAACATTTCCGGTGCTCTAAAATGAATACAAATGGTGGAGGCAAATGTGGTGGCAAGTCACAACGATACAAATGAATACTGCCTTTTTTCTGAACTGAAGTCCTTACTAATTTGCCTAGGTCTCCAAAGCTGTGTACAATCCGGTGTCCCCCCGATGGTGACACATTCTATCTAGCTAGGTGCCCAGGCCAGAAAACCAAAAGGTATCTTGGATCTTTTTTCTCTCTGAACTCCTACATCAAATCTGTCAGTACAGCCTGTCATTTCTGCCTCCCGAATATATGTCTAATCTGTCCCTCTCTCAGGATCTCTGTATCACGACAGCCTTTCTCTCCCAGCTCTGGCCTCACTGGGTCTCTTCCGTTTCTGTGCACTTATCAAACACTATAGTAACTCTATGGGGGTGCTTCGGGGACAATTAAATCAAACTGATTCAATGGAAAGTCTCACAGTTTGAGGTAAAATCAGTTGAATTTATTTCTCCTAGATGGGGAAATAACATGCAGAGAAAAATGCACAAGTTTATTAAAAAATTTACCTTGCTAATTTTTAGCTGTATCAGGGAGAGACTATCCAGGGAACTGATTGATTTCAAAATTGTTTTAGGGATATGGCCTTGAAAAAAACTCAAATACAGTGTATGTGAATGCTGTCTCACAAATGTAGTTTGAGAACTGTAGCTTGAGATTCTCTTTAGAGTAGTTTATTGAGAAGATAAGTCAACTGAGCTTCTTAATAAAATGAGACAAGCCTATTTGTGGCTATTAATTATTACAGCTCATCTACATTTTTAAAAACTATATATAAAGCTTATTTTATGATACTTGTTCACAGTAGTTTCTCCTAAGTGGTTAATGTCATCAGGAATCTTAAGGATTTTTTTGCTTGTCATAAAACAAAACAAAAAACTACTCTATTAAACTTTAACAAGTGTAAGCATAGAGTTTGTTCACAGATCTGACTCAGGGTGCTGAGTATAAAAAATATTCAAGTGACAGAAGGTCTCAGCCACAGAATGAGCTGCTCACTTTCCTCTCGACATACTTGGAACTCAGTTGCAGCAAGGATTGTATCGAATGCTAAGCTGTCTACAGGACCCTACCCCATGCCTCCTTCTCACTCTATGGATGTCCTCTGGTTGAATCTTTCCAGTTTATTTCATCCTACACTCATCGATAATTCCCTGATGACTCCCTCATACTCCTGCTGAAGGCTCTCAACTTCAACTCTGAAGCCCATATTTCTCTTCTGATTTCCAGGTCTACGCATCTGTTTATTGAGCATCTCTATTGGAATGCACTCACACCACCTTAGACATTGCCTTCACTGTCTCATGAACAGACCGGTCTTTCTTCCTGTGCGATTTCAGTGAATGGCCCACCATCTATCCTGTATTCTTAGATGCCAAATCTATTTGGAATCCATCCATCACAAGACCAGTGGTTTTAACTGTATTTCCTGTATTTTTGATGCTACAGCATTTGGATGCTTTATAGACCTGAGGGAGAGACGGCCCCTCGTAGGGCCAGCTACTTCCTCAAGACAATACCAACCTGCCTCTGACGCCATTCTTATGCAACCCAACCAGTCCTGAGTCCCCCAGCTGCCTCCTTATCTGACTCTCACGCACCAGGTCACTTTCCTCTGCCCTGAGTCATCCCAGGGCCAAGTCCCAGGAAACTGGAAAGCATTCTTGTATCCTAAAGCCTGCTGCACTTATTTAAAGCAGCCAGTCCTAGATCATTCGCTTGGCCTGCCCTGGTTTTTCTGTGGAAACTCCAAGGAAGATCTAGCCTAGGCTTTCTCTGCAGTTCTACTCCCTCCCCGAGCTGTGAATTACATGACTAGACCAATGGATGTTTAATTGGTGTATTAAACAGGGGTCTTTCTCCCTTATGGATGGGATATTTTCCCCAGCCTGTTGCAGGTTCTGAGGTAGTTTCCTAAACATTTCAATCAGTAGCCAGCATATCTTCCTGCACAGTCTCCTCAATTCTTTGTTCTTACTGTTCAGTAGCTTGAGAAATCACGTTAGTTTCTCCTAGAAATCAATTGGCTTCATTGGTATGAATAAAAGCAAAGTTGTCAACTCCAATCCTATCTTAAATGTAATGAGATCTAGAAGGCACAGGTATAAAACATTATTTTTAAAAAGCACTTATCAGTAGTCTCATTTCTAAGGCGATCAGAGCCTAAGTATCAAAACCAAAGCAATTATTCCTCATAAAATGTAATGTGAAGTTTTGTTTTGAATAATGATTCTCCAAATCCGGCTTTTACCCTGCCGGCGGCGTTCGCGGAAGGCCTTTCGCTTGCCGGCTCTCCTGCAGGCCCGCGCCAGCTCCGCCAACCAGGCGGCCTAACACCCGGTTCCGAAGCCGGGCGCTGGCGGTGTGCTCCCCGGGCCGACCGCGCTCGCTTCCAGGCGGTGCAGCCCCTCCGCTTTCAGCCGCAGCGCTCCAGCCTCTCTGCCCGTTCTGACATTTTCTCCCCGTGCCTGTTTCTCCTTCTTGGTCTGTCCCCAATTCCTTTTTCCAATTAAGGTAACACACAGATTCCAGGGGCCAGTGTGGGTACATATCTTTAGGAGAGGCCACCATTCAACCACCCCGGTAGCATTCTGTTGAAAAGAAGGTGTTTTCCCACCTATTTTTGCATCTTTTTTAAAATAAAGAGCATAAAGTAGATTGCATTTTTAAAAATAGGTTTAGCATAAATGAAATGAGTATATCATATACTATATTGTCTAACACAAATTTCAGTTGTAAAAGAGAGAAACCAAGCCACAAAACTGAATTAGCTATTTATTAAAGCTTAACAAAAGAAGAGTGGAACTAGACAGAGCGTCTTAGGACAGATGATGTTTACTGTGGGTGCAGCGTAGCAAAACGTAGTAGGAGGTGCCGAGCTGACACAGGGCTGAGCTCGTCAAAACTGGTTCACAGAGCACGTACGCTAACCCTTGACATGATATCTAAAGTTGGAGAAAATTATTCCCCTGGAAACGTGAAAAATAAGCTCAATGACTGTTGATTCAATCATCTCATTTCTTTCAACACCATTAGAAAATAATTTGTTTTAAGCAGCCAGCGTGTGACTTTGCTGATTATTAGAATACAGGGTAGGGCAAAAGTAGGTTTACAGTTGTTTGTTTGGAAAATACTATGATAATTAATAAATAATAATAGAAGAATAAACACTGTTTCTCCAGCCCTCAAGGCTGGAACCTACTTTTGCCACACCCTGTGTAAAACCATTCTCAGTAAAACATTAAAGGGAAAACTTTAAACTGTTGTGATCTGGGGAGGCTCATAAATAACAATACTCAGGGAATCGAGACTTTGATTAACCTAAAAGAAATATCGTTGGCCTTTATTTTCAACTTAGCTCTCAAAGATCTTTTAGTTTGGGGGGGGCGGTATTATATATGTATTCTAATATTATGCAATTCATTGGGTATTTTATATGAGAATATAATGTTTTTTTTAAAGTTGGACATAAAATTCAGCCTATATGTGGCAAATTTAAAATGTTAATTTTTCTTTATGGCAGCTAAGATTTGCTGATTCAAAAAGCAATTACAATTGTAATTAAATTTATGGCCATGCTATTCCGCAGCAAAATCCATTTTCTTCTAATACTGACATTTATATTGATGTCTGACTGTGGGCTTAATTACACTTACGCTGTTAATGGGACTTCAGCCCTGCATTGTCTTTCTAGATAACTCAACTTGTCCAGGGTTGTATGGCTTGTCGATTCAACTGGTTAAAGGCTGTGCCACCAGGAATAAGACTGCTGAATGGATAATCCAATTCAGTCATTAAATGAAACCCATCCTGCAGTCTGCATGGATCTTTCCCTCTTACCACAACTCAGTCAGCCTTACTCTAATGAAGCATATTGGTTAGGAATTTGTCCTAAAGCTATTAAGAGAAATCTAATAAAAGATAAATTTATTTTTGTTTTATATAAATGAGGTTCAGATGGAGGCAGCCTGGAGGCTGCATAGCGACCCCTCTCAGCCTTCTCTTTTGCAGCACTGTCTAAACCTGCTCTCAGGTACCTGCCTGACTGAGGTTTAGCTCATGTTGGTTGTGTTTCAGGCAGGAGGATGGTACAGGACCAAGCAAGGGGCCCAGGAAAGCTCAGCGTCTGTCTTCCTGTTAAGGAACTTCCCAGAAGAGTTACACAGTAACTCCTTTTATATTCTGTTGTCCAACCTTCGTTGCAAAGCTGCCCATGGGCGGGAAAATAATGGCCCCCCCAAGGGTGTCCATGTCTTAAACCCAAGAACCTATGAATTTGTTACTTTATCTGGTAAAGGATTCTCTGAAGGTGAGATAAGGACAAAACCCTAGAGAAGAGGAGATTAGCTGGCCTGTTGGGGTGGTCACCAATTTAATCCCAAACCCTTAGGAACTGAGAGCTCTCCCCAGCTGGGTCAGAGATGTGGCAGTGGAAGACGGGTCAGATAGATGTGACTTGAGAAAGACTCATCTTGCAGTTGCTGGCTTGGAAGATAGAGGAAGGTGGTGGCCGCCCCCCGAGGAATGTGGGAGATATCTTAAAGCTGGAGAAGTCAAGGAAATGGATTTCCCCCCAGAGCCTCCAGGAAGGAGTGCAGGCTACCAGCACTCTGAGTTTAACCTGTTGACTAGTTAGCCTAGACTAGTCTTCTGACCTACTTGACTCTAAGGTAATAACTGTGCTTTGTTTTAAGACACTACTATTGCAGCAATTTGTTTCGACAGAAATAGAAACCTGAGACATATTTTTTTAAAGTATGGAGGATCAGTTTTCCTAATAAAATAGGATTTCCTTAGGGTCAAGAAGTAGAGAGTGAGTATTAGCTAGGCAGTCCTTGAGTATCCCCACCTTTCATCAACACTCACCTCTTCATCAACACAGGTTTACAGTTGCTGCCCCCTGGTCAACCAAACTCTTAGTTCAGAACTAGGTGACTCAGTTTCCATTATGTGACATCGGAGTACTGCAATTCAAGTCATTGATCTCACTCATGGTGACTTGGCTCAATGCCTTGTACAATTCAACCAGGTTAAGTAGTAGCTTTATATAAACTATAACTCCATTCAGTACATTGTAAAAAGGCACCTGTCAGAAGTGGGCAAATCCTAGCCTGTCTGAACTTTTCATTCATGCAGTGCATACGTGTGTAAACATATATACTTTAAAATTGGCTTGAACAGAATGTGTTCAGAACTTGGGGGAAGTTTGAGTTGGCAAGGGAGTCCTTTAGACCTGCAGGCATTGGCTATGTAAATATGCACATCATATAAATACAGATGTATATATGCATGTGTGTGCTTATGAAAACGATAGTCTTTCTATGTATGTCCATAAATATACAGCATGACATATGCACATCTATAAAATACAAAATGGAGCTCCAGACCCTATAAGTAGTAGGGTACACTCGCTGTAATCTATTTTGTTCCTAAGGTTTGGGTAGTGAATAGCAGAATCCAGGGCAGAAATGAATGCATGACTATCTCAGAATTTTGACCCAATCCACTGCATGTCTGAAGTCAAGGAACCAATGTTCGCAGAGCCAGAGGAAAGCACGCGTAGTGGACGGATCATAAAAGTGGACTGGGTTTGGCTGATTGATGGGATTAGGCGACTCTGCCCCCTTGTGGTGCTCAGTGGGCCGTACAAGGCAACCTACAGGTAACAAGTTTGGAAATGATTCTCAAGTGTCCCTGACTGTGCCTCAGCGTTGAAAGCAAATGGTCAGAAAATGCATTGATTTTTGTGGGACCCAGAAGTAGTGGGAGGAGAAATATAAATTTCTGAATAGGGTAGGAGAAGTGTGGAGACAGACACATTCTCAGTGGCTGCACTCATTGCTTGTTTCACTCCTGGTGAGTGAGTGGCGGGCACTTCCCACAGGTAGTACAGCCACCCCGTGGTCATGCCATCTTCTAGGTGTCTCAGGTTCTCTGCTGGGTGCCCTGCCTGGTCAGCAGATGGGGAATAAAGAATAGAGAGAATATTGTGGGAGGATCTTTAAGACCTAAACCTCTATATGGTATATGTCATTTCTACCCACATTCCACTGTTGAGAACCTAGTCATAGAGCTATACCTATCGTAATGGTGGTGAAAATTAAGGCTAACATGCCCAAGAGAAAGACTAATGAGTTGGGTCAACCACATTTCACATTTCTGGGCCAGATTCCTTGCTATGGGTGTGCACTGTGATGGAACAGGCTTGCTTATGTAACATGCCCAGCCCAGTGGTCATAATACCCGGTGCACCAATTGCTGCTCCAAAATAATCATGGAGAAAATAGGAGGTGTAGCTTCACTAAGAAAGTGTTCTTTCCAGGGGAAAGAAAACACTGTGAAGATAAAAATAAATATCTTAGCACAGGAGCAGAATGAGAATATAGGCATCAACGTGCGCACAGCTGCCTACCTGTGACATAGTCATGTGACGGTAGAGAGGGAAAAGTGATAGAAATAGGTCTCAGCTGGAAGTTAGAAGACTTATTTTGTGTCTTTTCCTGGTTCTGCTGTTAATTCATTCCATGGCCTTGGGGAAACCTTACTCCCTCCTGTGATCATTCCTTGCTCCCCAAAATCAAGGTTTGGGCTAGCTCAGAAGTCAGGCTCAACTGCCTAGGGGCGCTAGGCCTGTAACTCCGAGGTGTCACACCCACCCGGTGAGCTTTCCGTGGAGCCTCTCTTCAGTGTTCTCACTGTTTAGGTAGGAAACTGCACTCTACGCAAATCACTTTTTTTTTTTAACACTTACCACTATTTACTAAGTTTGTTCTTACTATCCTCTGTCCTTGACCAGAAGAGCAGTGGCTTTTGCAGTCCTGTTCAGTCGCATTCCCCAACCCTATCACATGTCCCCAGCTGGCGTATATTTGCTGAAAGGAATTGTATTCAATAGAGCTGTGCCATCGATGTTACGGGAACAGACTCTGTTGAAGTGACTGGGGCAGGATTGGGAGGCAGAGAGAGGACCTGCAGATACGGCGTGAGGAAGGCAAGAGCAGGGCAGTGCTTTGAAGAGCTGTGTTTTCCAAGGAAAATGTTAAATGCTCTTCTACTGGACATTGTAGGGAGAGGGAACAAGAATGTACAGAAGTAGGTAATACTCGGGAGCAGAAGGTTACTGAGAAGGCAAGAACGGAGGTGATCGGGGGAGCTGAGAGGGCAGGAGCGGAGGTGATCGGGGGAGCTGAGAGGGCAGGAGCGGAGGTGATCGGGGGAGCTGAGAAGGCAGTGATCACTGATACAAATTCCTTACGTATTGAGACGAACGTAAGAATCAGGGAGGAGGTGCATGGTGTGCAGTTTTTGTGAACAGTTCACAAGATTTTCAGTTAATGATTTCACTTCTTATTGCTCCCTCTTTCTCTCTATTTTTATTAAAAGCCTATGGTACCTCCATCATTAGATAATTTTAGTTCAGTAGGTTAATGGAAAATCTTCCTAATATCATATCGTAGCTGGTTGCACACACACCTGACGTGAGATTAATGCAAAACTCTCCTACTCACTCAGAAAAAATATAACTGCTTTTTCTTATACATTGGCCTTAAAACGCTGGAGTATATTAATAAGACATTAGAGAGAGGCATTGCGTTCTGGCTAAACTTGGAAATGCTATTAATTCTCTACCTATAATTTCTACCGCCTGTCAAAACACTTATTCAGTGAGCTTTATAAACTGGTCTTCTGAACTAATAAATGCATTTCTCATTATTTTCCAGATATTGCATGTAATTCCTGATGGCTTCCAGTCACGCTTTCTCATACATATATAATCTCGGATCTTAAAACCTCATGAAATCCTTGTGTGAGTGGTAGTCAACTCTGATAATTAGCAGTAATGCCTTGGATTTCCACTACTGCAAGGATTATTAAAAAATGGAGGAAAAATAAAATATTTTTCTTTGTTTGTTTAGATAATTTGGTATTACATAGCTTCATTTGTTGTTGTGTTCCGTTTCCCCAGAGACCCCTCCCTGGTACAGGAGAGGAGTTGGCACATCCATGGATTCAATCTAGGAAGCCTTTCAGGAAATTACACCTTCCACTGAGCATAGTCCTGGGGTCAAAGGAATGGGAGCAATAAGGAGAAGGGAATTTTATTCAGAGGCCAAATCTATACCCAGAAAAGGTATCGGATGAAAAATTGAAGCTAAAAATGAATATAGAAAAGAGAAATAATATTTATCAAACAACATTATTCAGCTTTTCCCATATTCCCAATGATGTACTGTATGTCATACGTTGTCTTATATTCAAACCACCTTTCAACAGTAGTGCTAATCACCGTGTTACAGGTAGGGTGATTTAGACCCATAAACATTCCCCAGCACACCTTCGATTATACGTTGAGAGACCTGGCTGTTGTCCAACCATTTGGGACAATTTTATTTCAGTGCTCATTCTCTTGTTGAGTGGAAGGACCTAGACAGAAAACAGTTCAAACTGTATGATTCGTTTATTAATTTTTTTCATAAAATGCAAACTAATGCATAATGAAAGAGCGCAGATCTGGGAGCCAGGGGAAGAAAGAGGGATTTGCTGCAAGGGGCACAAGGAGACTTCTGGGGCTGCTGAAATGCTTCTGCCCTGATCGTGGTGATAGCTTCATGGGTGTATATATTTATCAAAACTCATCAAATTGTGTACTCTGATTGCACATAATTATTTACCTAATGGTATAAATAATTACATTAAAATAATTTTTATTAGTTATAAAAATAAGACATGCATGTATTGAAAAGACATATAGTATGAAAAACAATACTTATCCAGAAGTAATCTCTATTTTAGTTTTCCTTTATACTTTTCTGCTAGACATGAAAATGTATATTTGTACAAATTGAAACTTTTACTAAATATACACTCAGTCTAAAAATAGATTTTATGTTTCAGCAAATTTTGCTTGTGCAGACATATGCTCCTAATGGGAAAGCTGCAAGTACTTTTAATTCTCAGAAATGAGAATATTTGAAGGAAAACAAATCTAGAAACATATGTTGCAGAAACGGATATGCTCGGAAATGAAATGAATAATTGAAGCAATAGAGGCACTTTCCTGTTAAAATAGGAAATGATTTGATTGACGAAGTTATAGTGAGATAGACAATGCATATTATAAACTGTGAAAAAAACCATACAAACAAAAAAGAGAGCTGCTTCGTGGTAATTTGTTTACACTTACAAATTATGTTACGGCTTTTGGTATTTCTCACTTAATTGTTTTACTAGGAATTATTCATGAAAAAAGTAATCAGTAATTCTGCCCAAAACTCTAGGTAAGGGGTGTCGACGTTGTAGTTTTTAAGATGGCAGAACACTTACATAGCTCTGTGGTCCAACGGAACGCGGGTAATTCCCATGAAGAACTCGGTAGTTTACGTTAAAATCTCAACTAACGCTGCAGAGGCCTTTCTAGCGGCCTCCCTGTTGAAACACCGTAAAGATGCGGAGCCGAGGTGTTTCCTGCACAAATCATGTGGCTTATGTTGGGAGCACCAACCACATTTAAGTGGCTTTTAATAATTTTATAAGTGCAAGTCCATCTCTCTTTCCTGCTTGAGGATGTTTTGTCTTCTGCCCCACACCTGTGGCCACAGCCCTTCTCCCCTCCTGACCTCAGGACTAGTCTCGAGGGGGTCCTTGAACCTCCTTGTTGATACTCAGGGTCCCGGGGCTGCCGGCTGGCGCTCCCTCCCCCGTCTCACGATTCCGTTTTGGTGGAGGGCAAGGTCCTATTTTTAATTTCTTAGTCTGGTATTATTTTTCTCAACATTTGTGTAAATTGTTTTATAAAAAATATATTACGATGTTATGAAGGCATTGAGTCGTGGTTTCCAGCATCTGTGAGAAGGATGATGAATAATTTCGATGTATAATAAATACCAAGTTCAAACGGCAGCACATGATTCTGGATGCAGCCTAAAGGGGGAAATGAAGGCGAGTTCAGGGTTGAATTAAGCAAATATAGGGGTGAGGGGTTTGGGGAAGAAGTGTACAGTTGCAGTTGTGCCCCTGAAAGTATTGTAGTTGTAATTGTATTTCTGAATTGCTTACGTGGGTGTGGTTTTTAGCATACAGCAAGGGTTGGGTAATGTTTAATTTCCGCTTTAAGTTCTATCTCCCAGACTTCTACCCAAGGTCTAGATTCTATTAGCCCTTACTGTTAATTTGGACCATCCAGAATAATTTGCTTTTTACCAGGGTTTGTCTCCTACTGCACGGATTTTACCAGGGTGCAAGAAATCACAGGGTTTAAATAACTGCACCGCCCCTAAGGAGCATCTCTGAAGGATCTGTTGTGCTCAGAGTTCCGCAGTGGTAGATCCTGAATAATCGAAGATAACAAACAGTATTGAAAGAGAAATACACATTGTAATACAACGTAAATATTCTTGAAACAAGTAAAAATGCATGGATATTGAGGTCACAGAACACATCCAAGATAGCTGGGGAACGTCAGTAAGATTTTTTTGGATAACTGAGTTTTGAAGGATGAATTGAATTTTACGGTTAAGAAGTGGAACAGGCAGGTTAAGTGTAATGTGCACAGACATCCTCCCAGGACCGGGGGTGGGGCGAAGGGGACACAAGCTGTTCCATGTGGCTACGGCAGGGAGCTCGCCATGACAAGTGGAAACAGATGAGGCCAGAGGGACAGGAAGCTGTCAGCTCGCAGAGGGACGTCATTGCTGTGAAAGCGACTTGATCCCCCCTGGAGGGAGATGCAGAAAACAGAAGGATTTTAATCCGGGGATGGTGAGCGCAGCCCTGCGAGGGTTAAGGTCCGCGGCATCAGTCTGCGAACTTGAAGGTGAAGAGCAGAGCAGAGGAGAATTCCCCCCTTGGAGGCTGTCGTCCTACCTTAAATGGAAGATGGTCTGAGGCAGAGCCAGCGACCGCGGAGTAAGTGAAAAAGACCGAGTGGTGGCGGCTCGTATGTGTAAAGCGCCTGTGGTACGCCAGCGTTTGTTCTAAGCGCATAGGACTTACTTAAGGCTCCAGGTATTCCTTAGGTGCTATTATTATTCTGTTCATAGATGGGAAACTCAAGCGTGGAGACAGTCATTAATTTTCTCAGGACCACTTAATTGAATTAAAAAGTTCTGGAGGCAAGATTTGAAGCCAAGCATTTCTGTCCAGAGTCTTTTCTCGGAACCACCATGCCATTTGGATCTGCTTATCAGAGAAGTACAAGGCAAAGAACAACAGACACCGTTTATTCACTGGTGAGGATGGATGCTGCCCTGGCTGGAGTGGCTCCGTTGGTTGGGCATCTTCCCGTGCACCGAAAGGTCAGTGGTTCGATTCCTGGTCAAGGCACGTGCCCCGTTGTGGACTCGATCCCTGGTAGGGGGTGTGCAGGAGGCGGCCAATTTATGTTTCTTCCTCCCTCTCTCAAAATCAATAAAAAATATTTTTTTAAAAAAAGGAAAGAAAGAATGGATGGTAAAGATAATGGAAAATTTGTCACAAGCATTTGGCTTCTGGAAGGAATTGTGCCGTTACTCTAAGTTAACCACGTATGTGCAGGAAAAATATTTATTTAAGAGTCTCAGGCCAGGACCAGAATCTGAATCTTTCCCATGGTCACTTACTCTTAACTCCTTATGTTGTATGAAAGCAAAATATTCAAAGATCTGTTTTATAAATTAAAGTCCATAAACAACAGCAAATACCCTCAGAATCTGACAAGTGCACTTGCTAAATTTTCACTTTTTCATCAGGATAATAAAAGTAACCTACTCCTCTGAACTCTGTATTTTCTACTGACTCTTAGGAAACAGCTCAAAAATGCAAAACCAATTATCATTTTTGTTCCCTCACTCATTGGCCTGTAACAAGCTAATGGCTAATGAATACCGTGTGGTGGATCTTTTCTCTAAATTAATTCACATGCACCAAAAGGGTACAGATGCATTTCAAATCAGTCTTCTGACAGCCAGTGTTCTCGCGCATTTTTTATTACAGCCGGATGTGGCAGCGATTGACATTCCCGACACCTTCAGTAAGGAGGGAGGCCAGCAAATACTGCGAACGTCACAGAAGCACACGGTGTCTCCTAATAAAACACCTCTGCAGAAAGATTTAAAAAGGATTTTGAAGTCCTGAGAATAATTTGAGCGCAAACCAGGCTGTCTGTGTACAACTGTCATCTATGCTATAAACAATGATACCATAACCTGTTTGCAGAGGCCCTGGGTGCTAAATCCTGCGTCTGGGCTGACCTGGATTCCTGAGAATACCGCTGGGCTGGGCTGCCAGGCGCTCCTGCCGGGTCACGGAGCTCCTCGTCCATCGTCCCTCCTGCCAGCTTGTGGGTGAGTTTCCCCTCCCGGGGCCCGTCATTCAGAGCAGCGGACTGGAGGAGCGCGTGCCAGCCACACCCTCTGCAGAGAGCCCCATGTGGGCGGAAACTGCTGCCATTTCACTTGAAATCTACCTCCTGGCCCCCGAGACCTGTGGAAATCTGTCTGCCACGAAGAGCACGGCCTGTTATCACCTCTTCACAGCCCTCATCACCGTTCAAAGCTTGAGGCTGTTGGATGTCCTATTCTAGCAGCCTGTCTCCTAAACACCGAGCCTGCCTTTCTACTTATTTATCAATCAGAGAAATGTTGTACAGGACGCGGTTTGTGGGAGAGCCAAGCCCCAGGCTGCAGTTAGAAAGGGTTGAGTGCAACCAGCAGCCAGGAACTGCAATCCGTCTACCATTTACATCTTAGGCTCCAGTGTGTTCCCCGTGGGAGAGGTGAGAGGCTTACAGAGGGGAAAAGGCTATTCGTTTCACCATTGCTGCTGTGGAAATTAGGCAAATTGAACTACTCCTCTTCTGTGCTTCACAAACAAGCTTGTGTGTAGACCCCTCCTCCTCACTTATGCAAATGAGGCATACTTGATTATGTATGGCTCCTCTTCTTACTAGTTTTAATTTTTTAATCTCCTGAAATAATGGCACATAATAGATGATGCAACCCCTTTAAAACAATGGGAAACTTCTTTAAATAGGAACCTAAGTGAAACCCACTTGGTTGATTTTCAATTGTAATTCTCGTACTACTCATTAAGACCCATGGGTTAGGGTAAAGTCTTTACTTTTATTTTTAATTATCCTTTCCTTGACTAAGTTTAGATAACTCTTGAATATATTTGCATAGCTACAACTTCCTATTTGTTAAAAATCAATATATAAGCACAAAAAGCGTATAAGCACTATGTGTTAGGATTCTCCAGAGAAAAGAACCATCAGGAGATATCTGTCTATATATCTATATACCTATATCTATATGCCATCTATATATACACATGTGCATATGTATATGTGTGTGTATAGATATAAAGAGAGCTGATAGAGATTTCTTTTAAGGAATTGCTCATGTGATTGTTGAGTTGAGTTGGAGTCTAAAGGCAGTCTGTTGGCAGAATTCCTTCCTGCAGAGGGGAGACCAGTTTCTGTTCTCCTAAGGTCTTCAGCTGATTGGAAGAAGCTCATCTACACTATGAAGGACATTCTGCTTTACTCAAATAAATGTTTCTCTCATCTAAAAATAAAATTTCCTGCCCAGCCAGGCGTGGCTCAGTGGTTGAGCGTCGACCCAGGATCCAGGCAATCAGGGTTCGATTCCCAGTCAGGGGCATGCAGGAGGCAGCTGGTCAATGACTCATCATTGATGTTTCTCTCTATCCCTCTCCTTTCCTCTCTGAAATCAATAAAGCTATATTTAAAGTAAATAAATAATAATAAATAAATAATAAAAATAAAATTTCCTTGCCCGGCTGGTGTTGGCTCAGTGGTTGAGTGGTAACAGTTCGATTCCTAGTCAGGGCTCGATCTCTATTTCAGTAGGGGCATGTAGGAGGCAGCCGATGGATGATTCTCTCTCATCATCAATGTATCTGTCTTTCTCCCTCTCCCATCCTCTCTCTGAAATCAATAAATATTAAAAATAAAAAATTGCCTTCACAGAAACATCCGGAGTAATGTTTGACCAAATACCTGGGCATTGTGGCACAGTGAGGTTGACACACAACCATCACAAGCCCTGTGTACATACACAAAAATAATAACTCCACATTCATTTGTCAGCATTCTTAATTACAATATTTATTAAAAGATGTGGTATAGCTACTTTTCCCCTTGTAGCATTTTTTTTCTTTAGGGAAACATTTTTGGTTACTTTACATTCCATAACCATTTCAGTTCAATTCAACTAAATTAAACACATGCCCACGAGCAATAAAGGGTAAAGTCAGAGCTAATATTTTTTATTATTAAGAAGGGAAACGATGTCTCTCCTCATAATTTTCAACAATTTGCTAAATTGAAGAATGCATTCAGAATATTCTTAGATATTGCCAAAACTCTTAACTCTTCTAGACCTATTAATCTTAGCTGGGTCTCCATAAATTAAACAAGTTGGGGACACATCGGTTTCCCTCATAAGGTAGTTATTAACACCCTATCCCTTGTTGATTTTCTTAAGAAATATTGTATATTGTGTGGCTGTAGATGTTTACCATAACATAATGAATTTATAAAGGAATGAACGCCAAATACCTAAATATAGCCTATGTTCTTTTAAATGAACCTTTTTAGTGTAAATCTGTTTCTCTTCTGCAGAAATGGAGACATGGAAATGATTATTTCTAAGGTGTCTTATGCTCCCAGTGTTCTGTGCTTCACTCTCAAACATTCATGCAGGGTGGGAGGATAACACTATTTCTTCAGATGGTAACACACATGAGTGCCTTACATATAAGCCCCTGCTTGTCTATTCAGCCAACCCATGGAGCAGTCCTTACTACCCCCGTGCACTTGAGGACACTATGGTAACAAATGACCATTGTCACATGGCTAACCTTTTTCACGGTAGAGTCCTAATAGGTACCATAGCCAGGCTGAATAAGTCCTGTCTCTGAAGTCGACAAACTATAGAGGACTTCGCGGCTCTGGCAGTTTGGGGTTGCTTTACTTACATCAGCACTATTACTAGGGTTCCAGATAAAATACGGGGCACCTGGTTGATTTTGAACTTCAGATCACAAAGAACTTATGTGCATATACACATAGCCCATGGACACAGACAGTAGGGCGGCGAAGGCCTGCGGTGGGGGGAAACCAGGTGGAGGGGGGCAGTGAGGAGGAAGGGGGGCCATCTGTAATACTCAACAATGCAGATTTTTTTAAAAGAGAATATGCGCCGCTTGCACCAGCAAAATGATCGGCTGCCCTAGACTTCGCTTTCCATGTTACTCCAAGGACAGAGAGCTGGGGGCCATGCTCAGGAAGACGTCTCCCACTGTGCACTGGATTCTCTTACTTCTCAGCTGCTCACAGGCTCCTCTTGTCATTGTCTGCTTCCCCCGTCATTCATTATTCCCTCCCACACCCATCAACTACACCAGAGTTTCTCAAATTTCTCATTTCATGCTGCCCTCGGGACCTCAATAATTTTTTTTTAGAGCTCCCAAACCAAAACAAATATTTAACTTTTTTTTTGCCAAGTAGTTCAGTCAAAATAAGTTAATCAATATTTATATCCTAATCATGTGTTCTCTATAGGACAACTCTCTTTGACCTTTGCTCAGGCCCCAGACCCTGACCTCTCACATTCCACACCCACGCCTACCGGCTCTAACTTGAGGTACCCTATTGTCTCTGACGTCTCACACCTAAAATCTGACCGTTTCTCACCACTTCCACCTCTGCCACTCAACTGGACGCGTCAGTCAGTATTTCCCATCTAGATACCTCAACAACCTGCCTCGGCTGCCGACCCATACAAATCCGCAGCAACAAAAGTGACCCTGTACAGCCTGGCTTAGATGATGTCTTCTCTTTCCAACAGCCTGGTGGCTCCGCATCTCACTCAGACTAAGGTTTAAAACAATGTGGTCTACCCAGCACTTGAGTACCTTCTTGACCTCACCTCCTACCTGCCCCCTCTTCAGCCACACTGGCCATCTCTGTGTTCCTCCGACGTGGGACCCAGGCTCGTCTCAGAGCTCCTGGTGGTCCTGTGGGCCCGAACTGCTCTCCCCTGACCTCGGAGTCTGACGCACCCCCACTCCCACACTTCACTAGGAGCCCCCAGACCCTTCAGTTGCTCCCCAGCTGAAATAGGCTCTGCTTCCCACGCAGCATCTTCCCACCCTGGTCTTAGCTCCATTGCTCCCTGCACAAGAGTCTGTTCATTTACTTAGAGTACATCTGTTACTCTCTGGCACCACATTAAGAATGTAAATCTTCTGAAAATAAAGTCTTTTTTACTACTGTATCCTGCTTCATATTAAAGTTTTAGTAGCTAATTTGATGCATGAATAACTAGACGAATGAATGGGTTTATCGAAGCATTCGGAAGCCACATTGGGACTTAGTAGGAAAGGTGGTAGTAAATGATGAGAGAGCTGGCAGCTCAATACATATTTTATAGGAATATGAATGGCCTTTGTTTGGACTCTATTAAGTATTCTCAAAATGAGCAGTTCTTCAGAGTAAACCAAGAGGTCACTTAAGTGGTGTCATCCCCGGTGGTTCAGGCAGGAGATGGTACTGAGACTCACGTTACTCCAGCATTGAGTGACAGGCGAGGCCAGTGCCCCTGGAGGTCTAATTCCAGGTCCTGACAAGTTGTACAGGAACCAGTTGTTTTGGTGTTTTGTGTTTTTTCAATCCTCACCCAAGGATATTTTTCCATTGCTTTTCAGAAAGAGGGGAGGGAGGGAGGAAAAAAGACATCGATGTACAAGAGACACATCAACTGGTTGCCTCCTGCATGCACCCCAACCAGGGCTGGGGATGGAGCCTGCAACCTGAGGTACCTGCCCTTGTCCGAAATCGAACCCAGGACTCTTCAGTCTGCAGGCCGACTCTCTAACCACTGAGCCAAACCAGCCAGGGCCAGGAACTAGATTTATAGTGATGACTCCTTTCACTACTCAGGCTGAATAAGAACCTGTCACTCACCTGTGAAAATAAATAATGTACTTTAATGCTCACTGGCGTTGATATGGTTATTTTCCATCCCTATGCCAGTGAACACTGGGAAATCATGTTTTTTGTTATTTCATATGGCAAAACTACATAGAACAAGCTTCTCAATTATTTTGATGACAGCAATTAAACCTTCCATTCCCATAATTAGCCATGCATAGCATTCCTGGTAATGTGTTTTCATGATCATGGCTAATTGTATCCACCTGCTAATTTTTAATGGATTTGATAGCATGTATGAAGGAATTAATTGACGAGAAAACATGTAAATTTATTAGCTGAATTCAGCTTAATGCCATTAGTTAAATGACTTTTACTATGCAAATTTATTTAACACACTTTAATGATTGCTGTTTTACCTACAGCTAGGATCATTCACCTTAATATTTCAAAGGATTACTATTAAAGGAATATTGAATTAATTGTCAAAAACTGTAGCTTAAGAAGCATGTAGTGACAAAGGGTAATGAATTGATTAAAAAAAAAAGATGACCAGTCTTACTAGTGGTAAGGAAATGCAAATTAAAATAAGATATACACTATAAATAGGAGAGTATATAGAAGTCACGCTATAGAGTTGTACACAGTGCCCTGGCTGGTGTGGCTCTTGGTTGGGTGTCCTCCTGAGCACCGAAAGGTGGTCGGTTCGATTTCCGGAGCACATGCCTGGGTTGTGTGCTCCATCCCCAGTAGGGGGTGTGCAGGACGCAGCCAATTAATGTTACGCTCTCATATGGATGTTTTTGCCACCAATTTTGTTAACATATAATTCAAGCTCAGTTAAATCTGCAAAGGATGATTATGGTTTTTGCCTTAAATATGTATTTCTTTTGCCTATTAAAAAAATATGTACACCAAACCAAGGCTATCTAAAATTCCCTTTACATATAGAGGGAAGCATGCATTTAGAAATAAAGAGAAACCAAAAGGCTTACCATAAACAAATGTGCAAATAAATCAAAGTTTGAAAATCATGTATTTCGTAAGGCAGTATAGAAGTTGTGCAAAAGTTAATGACAATGTCACATCTTTGTGCGACGCATGCTTTTGAATAAATAGAAATTATCCTGCAGTCATGAAATTAAACATGCGCTCAAGTTTAATCACCCTTTACCGGAATACTTGTGTATTTCCACGAAAGATTTTCCAGAGACCTGCAAACTAATATCTGCAAATTAATGTTGCCGGGGCTCCTGATCTCTCTCTTTGTCACAAGATTATAAAAGCTTGGTTTCATAACCAATAAGGGATTATGCAGAGGATGAATCTAATCTGGGAATTAGAGGAGAGAACACAGTCTTTTCTGAGTAAGTCTTTACCTGTAATAATTTAAGATGGTCTCAAAGAGCTCTATTTTCTTGGTGTATTTTAAAACACTGGAAAAACTCCAAAGCGAATGTACTAGGAGCTCTTAGGAAAAAGCAAACAATGAAAAGAAAGATTGTTGTAATATTTTCAACAATAAAAAGAAACTTTAAAAAAATAAAGAGAAAGAGGTGCACGCAGCAAAGGGAACGATGACTGGAAAGGAGAGTGGCCTCCCACCTTGGCTCTTGTGCCCCCAAAGGCTGCACTTGGGACGGTATTTATTCAGGGCCACCGCAAGCTCTCCCTTTAACGCGGGGCAGGTCTGAGTCGTCGGCACGTAAAGCTCCTGGAAGTGAATTTCCTGGTCACTAAGCAGACGGCCTTTAAGACCAGTCTAAGCAGGCTTTTCCTTCAACATGCAGCACACGTCGGAAATGGGGAATGGGAGGAAGGCAAGTTAGGGTTTGTGTGCTCAGGTGAAAAAGGCAGAATTCACAAGACAATGGATTCTTCCTATTTAGTATTTGTTCTCTTCTTGACCTTGTTTCAAATACAGAAGCCTACCACTGTGTTCCCAAAATCACCTCCTCTAATATTTCTCTTCTGCTACTATAGATTTCCTTGTATTTCCTTTCTTCTGTTAAATAGTTATCATGCAAATATACCCTAGTCCCGTCTGCTTTTTATCTAACCCCTAGGATTGTACTGAATGATTTATTTTCAGAGATCCTTAAGGAAAAAACGATTAATTGATCAATTAATTGGTTTCATAATGGTAAGCCAGATTCATGCCTGGGACTTGCTTAGGTAATGATGAAAAGAGAGGCATAACCTGTAAGAGTCATCTAAGAGTAGAGCGTCTAGTGAGGAAGAGAGCTATTGACCAAAAAGCTCCAAGTAAAGGACATACAGCAAAGGCAGCTAGTGCCAGGAATGAGAGAGACTTGGTCTCGCGTGAGCGCCCGCTAAGGGGTCGATGTCCTTGTCAGTGGGGGCCAGGAAGCTTTCTCTTTGGGAATGACGGTAGGGCTAGGGCATAGTTGTTAAATGTCCATTTGAAGAAGTGGGCTGAGAACTGTCGGGGTCGGTCTCTGCACCCACCCTCACGCCTGCTTCCCCTCCCGGTGTCCGGCCTGGCAAAACCCTGGGTAGGGACACCCTCCTCCTGCCTACGCCGCGCTCCCCAGGACCGCTGAGCTAGACGCAGGCGGCAGACGCCACACGGCTGTGGGAAGGCCTCTCCCCTTGCGCTTACAGCGCCATCGGGTGGACGCCCGTCAGCTCCACGGTACTCGCCGAATGCTTCACTCGCGCCAACCTTCCTCTCCTTAGACCTTTAATACCTTCTCCCCTCTCGTCCCTCACAAGTGATCCAGGTGCCATCTGCTTTCAGTGAGAAAAGAAAAGTAATCAGAAGAGGCCTCCCACCAGGTCCCTCCACAGATTACAGCACTGCACTCGCATCTGAGCGCCCCTTGCTCCTTCTTCTCTTAGGAAGCGTGAGTCTGTTTCACTTCTGCGCAAATCCCACCCCCCTTCCCTTCTCAAGGGCGTCCCGGGAGCAACTCCTGCTTCCCTCTCATCATTGGAGGTCATCTTTCTACTGAATTATCTCTATCAGCATATGAGCAGGATATAATCCCCCCCTTCTCCATCCCCCCGAAGCCTCAGTTATCCCCAAATCCTTCTCCAGGTAGCGCTTCAGTTCTGTCAAGTTCTTTGTAATAAATGTCTCCATAATTATGTTCTAAACCAGTTTCAACCAATTGTACTCACAATCTGTCACATCAATATTATGACTGAGAGATAAATGAAGAGCAACCTGGCTATAAATTGGACCATTTTACTTCAATTTGTTCAATAGCTGATAGTCCTGCTGTGCGTATTGTATTCTAAAGGGCTCTTTTATTTATTTTAGCTGGGCCTTTTCAGCATGCTCAGGAAGCACGCTTCTCTGGGTCTCTGTTGAAGTGTCTGTGTTGACGTTCAACCAACAGGGACTGGAGTCTTTATCAAGGGCGTGCATTTGATATGTTTGTTGTAGCTGTGCGCGCCTCTTCCGTAAACACTAGCGATTTCTTTGCTTTAACCAACTTCTTCTAGCTTCACTAACGGCTGTCATTATGTAATAATGTTATTGTGAAAAGATATATAAATATCAACTTCAAGTTTAAGCAGGAGACAAAGAACCTTAAATACCATTCATTCTACTGCATAGTCATTTTTAATATCTTGGTCTGTTTTCCTCACTAGTATCATTAGTAACAGACTTGGGATTACTGATAAGTGTGTGTAGCCTTTGCTACATCCTAAAAATCCGAAGGTGTATAGAATAAGTGACAATGATTGATCAAGATGAGAAATAATCTCAGAGTTCAGTGTGTTCTGAGGTCACCAGTAAAGAATTGCACAAGATAGGATGACCTTGAGTTTTGAAGGAAGAGCAATATTTAAGTGACTAGAGAGGAACGGGCATGGCATTTCCATTGAACCGAACGGCAGGAAGACCGGCAGAGAGAAGTTTAGGGTTAGTCCGAGTCGTGGATTTTTACCCGTGAGTACCAAGGGCAGGTATCGGGGCCCCAGTACAAGCTTTCAAGTCTGATCTTCCAGGTGCATAGCAGCAGTTTCAAATAATTAGCGTATCTGTGATTTACAATGAATTTTAGTGTCAGTGAGCCAGTGAGCCATGAGACGTGGAACGCCCGAATTGGGACCCGTGGTGGATTCGCATCTCAGTCGCCACCGCGGACTCCATCCTCAGCTTTTGCATTTATGGTGAAAGCACAGTCTCGCAGCATTTGTGAAAGAGTATTAATCAAAACTCCTTTTCCTCTCAGTGCAGCTATTTGTATCAGATGAACACCGAGACCTTAGTTCTATTACTTTAAAAAGGTCCTGACCACCAGATAAAACCCATTACGGAAAATTCCACTTGTAGCAGACCTCATCCTGCCTCTTCAAGATGGGTAAAGTGCAATGCATCCAAAATCCTCACTGGGTAATTACAGCCGTAGAGAGAGTCCCAGGCTGCATAAGGTAACAAAGAAACTTCTTATCATTTCTAGTCTTTGAACGAAGGACAAAAAGTTAATTGACTAAAATGATAGAGTTTATCTTCAGAACGAAAGCACATTAACCTGCAAAGTCAGCCTATCTCATTGAAAATAAGTGATTTTTACCTCAATGTATTCACTGTAGAAATCGCTTGTGGGAAAGAAACATCATAATACCGTAAACTGAGGTTTAACAAAATTTATTAAAAATGGTTCAGTAGCCCCGGCCGGGTGGCTCAGTTGCTGGAGCGTCGTCCGTACACCAAAAGGTTTCGGTTCAGTTCCCAGTCAGGGCACACACCTAGGTTGTGGGTTCGATCCCTGGTCAGGAGGCAGGGGATCGATGTTTCTCTCTCAGTCTCTTTCTCTCTCCCTCCCTGTCCCCTTCCTCTCTCTAAGATCAATAAATAGATCCTCAGGTGAGGATTAAAATTGATATAATAATAATAATAGCTGGGTACTCACCATGCTTTTGTGAGCTTCACCTGTAGGAGCTCGACCAGGTCCTCACAACAAATATCAGAGCAAAGCCCCTCTGTTTCTGGCAGGCGAGGGAAAGAGAACCTTTGTGGCATAGAACAGCATCTGTTCTCCTCAAGGGCTGCCCTCAGGAGAAACTCCTGAACAGAGCCTAATCTGCTGGGGTTTCCTCGGAGACCAGCTGGCCTGGGGAAAGGGAAACACCCAAGCCCAGCCCCCTGTAGCCACCCAGTTCCACTTAACAGGGTTGGGGGGGAATGGAGAAGCACGTGTGGGGCTCAGAGGCTCGGCTCACTGAGAGACACCTGTCCCCAGGGCTGTAGGACACACTGCCCTTCCACACAGCTGGACGCCACGTTGCTACCGGTCTGTGTACAGTGGTTCCTTTCACTGTTACATCCTGTCTGGCTATAAAGAAAAAATACAAGATGTATTAAATGGCAGAAATCACAGTTGGATCAGAGAGGGAAAGCATCAGAACCAGAATTAGACATAGCAAGGATGTTGGAATTATCAGACTGGGGATTTAAAACAACTATGATTAATACCCTAAAGGCTCTAATGGCAAAAGCAGTCTGCACACTAGAACAGATGAGCAATGTAAGCAAAGATGGAAATTCTAAGACAGAATCAAACAAATGCCCAAAGGAAATGGTAAAGGAGAGCATGAACACCGCAACAGAACTGGAGAGTGTCTGTGATGAGCTTATCGGTAGACTGGATACTGCTGGGGAAAGAATCTCTGACCTTGAAGCTACATCAAAACCCCCCAAACTGAAAGCAGTCAGAAAAAAGTCTGAAAAAGTGGAGTAGAATATCTCAGAAACGGGGGACAACCACAAAAGCTGCACCATAGTGTAATGGGAACACCAGCCAGAGATTATCGGACCTTAGTGGTAAAACCAGGACTGGAATTCCGGCGTCTGGACTGGGCTCTGCTTCATTCCACCCTGTGCTCCTGCAACACTCAGCTCCCCTTTCCAGTTGCCACGTGGGCTCCCATCGCTGGCTGCTCATGAATCTCTTGGACTGTGTCCTTGAAGATGCCTTCAATTTACTAACGTACACAAGTTCACAGCCAAAAGAGCATCGCTCTGATGGAACTTCCCGGAGTACCAGATAGCCACGTCAAATGACAGTTGACAGGTTAATAACCAAACAAACCAAAATATATTTTACTTATTTTCGAAAGCAGGAAAGTAAAAACCAATCTCTTTGTTCTCTTAGGTGTGTACAAAGAGAAGGCAATAAAATGAACAAGAAGGTTTTGCTTAACATGCTGAGAATTTTCTTTCTGACGTTCCCCTGAAATTAAAACAGCGGCTCATTTCCTGTTGGTGGAGATTAAAAAATAAAATGTCTGTTACTTGTACTCCCTGGAAAGCAATCTGTGCACTCCGGCGAAGTAATTCAATCATTCCCAGGTGTGAATTTTGATTGTGTCAACATTTTCAATGGCAGTTAAAGTAAAACAAAACTTGCCAAATTTAAGTAATAGAATAGCCTCTGGTTCCTATCATATCGAGAAAGACATTAAAATATTCATATCACTTTTGGCTTTGGGATGGATGAATTACATGAAAAATTTTTTACCTGAACTTTGGGAAACATATGTTAGAGAAACATTATGAGGTTAGAGAAAAGGGACAGTGGTGATTAATGTCTCTTCTTATTTCCAAGCTTTGCTTACTCTCGCATCTGGGAAGGGAGCCTCCCTTTCCACGGAGAGCACTGCCGTGCACATGGCACAGTTCTGAAGGGCCACGAATTTCCGAAGTCAGCTTCTAACACATGGAGTTCCTTAGCTTATGTTTCTTTTAAGATTACACCTGCCTAAGTATTGGTAAAAATTACCTCCCATACCACTGCCTTCTGAAGTCTCCTCCAAACAGAGCCCTATTTAGAGAAAAACAAACTGTTTTCCTGGTGAGAAGGCTCCGTGGGTCCTGGGTAAGCCGAGTGTTCTGACTTCTGTCCGTGAGTTTCCCGTCCGATGGTTGCACAGGCTGCTAGTTCACCAGGCAGTTTGGAACTGCAGTGACAGGATGTCTAAGGGACCCACACTTGTTACTTTCTCACAGTAATTATTGATGCTCTTTCCTGAGAGCCTTGAAGTAGGCCCCTTACATGTGTGTGCAGGTCCAACAACAGCCCTGCTGGTTCAATGGCATTAAATCCAGGTGTAGACAGGAAACTGAGACCTGAAGGTACTAACTGACTTGATCAGTCACAGGACGTAGGTCCTTAGGATGGGATCAAGGGAGAGCACTTCCAGCAGGACTGGAGTCAGCTGCTGAAGGTGAATGAAAGGCTGTATTACGATTGTTTTCCCCATGGCACCTGGTTTACATTTTTAGGAGAAGGCATTACGTTTTTCAAAATAATGCCTGGGTAGGGATAGCGTCACATCTACTCCACATACTTACTCCAGAGTCTCTAGTAAGTCCGCTGACTCCGGGGAGTACCAGATTGAAGAACTCTAAGGTATTGCCCATAGAGCTGGCAGAGCACCCATCTCCCAACACACACACGGGCCTTAGATCAAGATCTGGTCCAGAGGGCAGAGTTGTGGCTCACATGGAAAGAGAAGTCGGTGCGGTGAACTCTCCAGGGGCCTGGCAAAAGCTGCTAGGGGCACTTTGCTGCAGAATATCCCAGGGGGGCGTCAGGAGAAAGCTGGCCGTTGATGGAAGCTGCTGGCCAACATGCAGAGCAGGGGCCAGGCAGTGGGGCAGCTGTGAGCCCAGGAGGAGCCTGGGGCCCAGCAGGTGTGGCCCAGAGCAGGAGCCCAGCCGGCGGGTGGACACAATAGTGACCGAGCTCCCGTGCCTGGTGTTCATGGAAAACAATGTAGGGGGTCAGATTCATGTCACAGAGCAGCAAAAAGGGTGGACTTAGAGCTGAGGGACAATTAACCAGTAACTCGCACCATATTAAAGAACCAAAATTAAAACGATAGGACCATCTCTCAGTTTCCAATATTTTTCGCTGTAAACTCTTGTGTGCTCATTGAAAAACGTTTAGAATGATATATTCCAGATATGTGTCCATTTTATTTAATAATCACATCCTGTCCACTCTTAGTATGATATTAAAATAAAATATTGCCACTCATTTTCTTAGCCATGCTATTGAATTCACAGCGTTTACAAACTCATAATGATATTTCTCCCATTTGTTTTGCTATTTCTAGCGGTGAGCTCGATTTTAAATTGGAAAAAAAATACGCTTATGTAAGTGTTATGAAAAGGCACTTGCAGATCTGCTGGCGTACTTTTCATAAATAAAAATAAGCATATTTCAGGCAGAATTCCAAAAGAGGGACACATGATTGAATTTGACCATGGGGGAAATCTCCTTTGGCTAGAAAGGATCTAATCACACATCCAGAGAAGAATTTTACATATTTTAGATACTTATTTATTAAAAAAAAAAAAAAGCAGAGTACATCCTAAAATAATACAGAAGACAACAGCTATAAAAGGCATGATTTATATGGTATGTACACTGGCCCACACAATGTATGAAATTTCTGGCAATAATTTTTTGTTTGGGAAATCACTAAAGATAGAACGATGCAGAGATTAATTTTTCCTAGTGATAGAAGATATTGTTTTATAATAAGTAACCTAATTAATGTGGTTCAGTTATTTTTTATTTGAACAACAAAAACCTTGCTGAGTTATATGTTCATGTCCCAGAATATCATTTAAGTATTATTCTCTTATTGCGTATGTAATTGTTAGGTATGAATGACTATGAACAAGCTAAAATAAAAGATTTTAAGAAGACTAGTTGGGGGAATTTTCTGTTTAAACTTACGCTATTATGTTGTGATATTAAAAACAGTGGATCAATAAATTGGAAAACGTTCTTGTCTTCTTAACCAGTAAGCAAAATGTGTGACTCAGATTATTAACATTAGTGACTCAGAATTGTAATCTGTTAGTAATTTGGGCAAACTTTTTTTGGACAAATGCAATGAGCTTAAATAAAAGTCTAAATTCTAGAGAATACTGTGCCATAGAGTAGATTCATATATATTTTTATTCATGTCTAAACATCAGACATCATAGTTTACAAGTCTGCTTTTAAATATCTTTCAGATCTGAAAAAAAATTATAAATATATTATTATGAGAGATACATTATGTTTCATCTCAAAAGAAAATACAGGAAGTGAGATAATAAGTAGGTAAAATGTTTGTATTAAAAGTTATTTTTAACATAGTCATCGGGTCTTTCAACTCTGTAATTTTGTGAATCACTGCCAGAACACGGAGAAGAGCATTTTTTTCTATTTTAACTTAATTAGCTGCCATTACATAATTTCCCTGAGTGAGCCTCTCGAGTCCAGCGTCCGCACTGCTGTTACTTTCTTTGTAGACGGTAAGGCAGCCGCTGGAACTGGAGGTGCTGGGACGGTGCGTGCAGCGCCTTTATTCTGCTCTGACGGAGGGAAACCGAGTCAGAGGACCAGGCAGCCCAGAGCGCGCCTGGGAGCGGGCCGGGGCCTCCCGGAGCCTAGGGCTGCCTTCGCGTTTCCTACGGATCTGTGAGTTTCCCGTTGCCGCTTCCAGGAAAAATGTAACTGAACATCTCCATCGCCTTCTCTTACACGGCAGCAGTGGTGTTATAATCCCACCTTTCTGCATTTATTTAGTTTTTTGTTAATGCTCACCCGAGGATAATTTTTCCATGGATTTTCAGAGAGGGTGGAAGGTGAGGAGAGAGAGAAACATCGATGTGAGAGAAACACATGGATTGGTTACCTCCTGCACCCCGACTGGGGCCAGGGATTGAACCTGCAACCCAGGTACGTGCCCTTGACCAGAACCGAACCCACAACCCTTCAGTGTGCGGACCAACGCTCTAACTGCTGGGCGACACCGGCCAGGGCGCTCGTTTCTACATTTGGAAATAAACTTGACCCTATGAGGGGAAAAAAATGCCATTAACTTCCCAACAGTCACCACATAAGAGAGGTGTTTGCAATGATGATGAAACCAACTTATGTTTCAGCAAAAAATAATTGATTAAATGTGATTTCCTGTCCCCCTCCCACTTTTTTAAGGGAATACAAGCCCTTTAAGAAGAGTTTCTGAAGGTTTTTATTTCAGAAGCAGCTTCATGATAGGATTTATATGCAGCATCCAAGTTCACAGTAGTTGGGAGTATAAGTATTTAAGAAAAGTCTAGAAAGTTAAGGAGGAATCTTTGCCTCTTGAAATGGGGTTATGCATCATCACTGTGTATATTGTCCCAAGTGCCTGCTCTCCTCTCTTTGCATCTATACCTGGTGTCAGAACAAACCAGCTATAAACTCTAGAAGGGGAAAGATAGTGAATAAAACAGAAGATACTTGGTTTATGAAACGTAATATTTTATTTTTCATCTTGTTTTAAAATCTGTATCTAAACTTATATCTAAAAGACGGATGAGAATAGTCTGTACCGCATAAGGTGCTTGTAAGGATTAAAAGACACACTACCTGCAAAGCACTTAGAGCAAAACCGCACCCTCAGTGAATCTTACCTCTTATTAGCACTAATCGGATTAAGTCTGTTACAAAGTCAGTGAGGTCTGCCTTTTATCTTTCCCGTGAATACATCATTCCACTTTTATCACCACATTTAATTTATGTTACACTCTATGTCTTAAATAAAATCACATTTGGCTTTCTAGATCTAAATCAGCTTGAATTCAACTAATTTGTACTTATTTTCATAGTACTCATTTGGCTTTTTAATGATCATTTTTTCATTGCTAAAGTGATTTATGTATCTGTGGCTGATAACTGTGGACTGAAAACCAGAGCTCAGCCGTAAAGTGGTAAAACAATAAAAGGAAGGCCTCGGTATAGGTCTATACAATATTCTCAATCGTGGCGTTCCAGGCACACGCTGGTGACAGAACTCGCGTTTCCAATTGTGTCCTGTTACGTGAAGGACAGGTTCTGACTGACCTGTCACAAATAACTATATTTCCATGAAAATAAGAAAACTCCAGAATAGGTTCTGAATTCCGGAGGGGACAGGTAGGGAGGAAAATGAATCTCATCTTTGTTTATAAAACTGTGATCCACTAAGTCGTTATGAGTTCTAGATAGATAGCTTAAGAAAAAGGGGAGAGGCTGCCTCCTGCGCTGAAAATAGAGCACGAAGGGACAAGCGAGGCCTTAAAGCCCGCGATCGTCCCGTCGGTCCATTTCATTCCCACGGAATTTGCCTGGTTCTGCCGGATGCTGGGCCCGCAGCCTAAGGAGCCCATCAGCTTCCCCGGCAGACAGCGGGCGATCCTGACACGGTCCAGCGGCTGACGTGATTTACACAGCGCTGCCCGCAGCCCGTGGCCAGGCCACCTGTCAGGATCCTTTCCGCGGTCCCCGGGACGGTCACTTTGCGGGGCATGATTGCAAACACCTTCCTTCCCTGAAGACGCGGTGAGACAGAAACGGTCTGCGGGTGGCAAAAGCATAAATGGCCGTGGTGAAAGGTCTGAGAGGTCATCTGACCAGGAGTTTCCAGGGGAATATTATGAACATAGGATGAGTAGAGATTTTGAAACATGGTGCTAGTATCGCTCTTCATTTTAACCTGGTTACATAGGCGCATTAACCTGAAAATCATGTGTAAAGTCTACAGTGCCCGCTAAGTTTGTTATACTCTGGAACAAGTTTATAAAACAGTTATCAGGAGATGAACTTCTCAGTCAAGGACTTTGGGTACTGAAATCTCGCTGAACTCACTTGTCATTAGAGCCCTAGAGCAATTATTATTGCTGTAATAATTACAGATTTTCAAGAACATGGTACTTTTAGGAGAGGCAATTATTTTTGTTTGGAATCTATTGCTATAGTAGCCACATCATTGTAACTTAAACATCTAAATAATTTGGCTCTAACTCACTTCTGTTTCTTCTCCAAAGCCAACTTGGCTGCACCCATCCCTTGTGTCTCCTCCTGAGTTTCCTCTGATAGTTGAGAGTGTTGATCCAAGGGCTCCAAGTGCGTGGGGACACTCTGAGGGCAAATACAAATTAAAACTAAGAGGCTTAATTCTCCCTGTTGAATACAAGGGAAGAGACTTTTCCCTTCCTCCATTTCCTTAGAGCATTTACTTTAGAAAACTCATAATGTCAGGGCTTTCTTTATCTCTTTGAAATGTATGTAAATCCCTTTAAAAGCCAAACAAGCCTCTTGACAGTATCATGACCCAGAAATGACTTTCTCAAGGACTGAGAAGTATGTCTGGGAAGAAACACTGCTCCTATCTCTCTCCTGTCAGGGGTTGTAAACTAAATTTAAGGATGCTCCAAAATCATCTCCTGTCCTAAAGATGCGCTACTTGGAACAATGGACAGAGCCCATTGTTACAGGTATTTAATGAGTGGATACATGGGAAACTCTTACCCTAGTACCTGGTATCTTGTAAGCACTACAAAAGTGTGTGTTAAATAAATAAAAATGATGGTTTGCTCAAAGTTGGTTCCAGAATTACAAAGGTTCTTGTGGTTGTTTCACAAAGAAACACAACTATTTCCAAAAGAACATCCGAGGGGTAGGTTATCTTTAGGGCGGGGAGAGATGAGCCCCTCTGCTCGTATTCTCTCTGTGGGTCCAGTTCAGGGATTATCTGTTCCAGAAAAATCTCTAAGCCTGTACCTTGAAAATAACACTTAACTCTATCCAGATTTGCATTCAAAGAATCGATTAATTGATTACATTTTCATCAGGGCAGGAGTTCTCTGTCACTTTTGCAGCCTCCTGTAGAGCCTAGTAAGGTGTCTTGTATGTAGATGGCCTTCCAAAATGGGCTGGCCTTGGAAGGAGGCATTGAAATGGAACAGTATTTACCAGACTGAATATGTGAGGACCACAGGCACTAAGTGGAACATGAGAAGAAAAATCACAAGAAGTCAGTCATTTATGTAAAAGTAAGGCATTTAGCACCAGTTTTCCACGGCCACAACCGTGCGTCGCCCTCGCTTCCTTCCCTTTCCGCCCTGTGCCCAGTCTGTCAGCCAGTACTCCTGAGGCTGGCGTCAGGCCTGCTCCCAATCGGATGACTTCCCCTGACGTTTTCTTTCCCGGCCATCTGTTCACACCATCACCTATTGCCAGTGCTACCTGCGGACTAACTGGTTTTCTTGCTTCCGATTTGGTTTCCTTACACTTGGTTTTCCATGCAGCAGCCAGAATGACCTTTTTTAAAAAGTTTAATCACATCACCCCTCCTGTTTTAAACCGATTTCTAACTTCCCACTGCTCCCAGAATAAAATTAAACTTCTTGCTATGGCCTAAGAAGCTTTACAAAATCCCTCACTTCCCAACTGTGGGGCCCGTTCCCTTGCATCGCTGTTCTTGCTCACTGAGGGCACCCAGCCTGACCTCCTAACTAGTCTTCAGGTCGCACACTAATTGCAGGAGGACAGCCTTTAGTTTCACTCTTCTCTCTGTCTCATAAATCATTCCCCAGATCTTCTCTTACCCTTTCGTGGAATTTTTCCCCCCTTTACACAATCTTATACCAATGGTTATTCCAGCACTCAGTGAAAAATTTCCTCACCCTTTTAATTTCTTCATAGATTTCATCAGTGCCTCATTTTCTTACCTGTAAAATGAAACACAAGGGCACCTACATTAAAATGATAACTAAGTGCAATAATAAGAAAACGTGTAGGATCTTCCTGAGCACGTAATATTTATCATCATTGTCATCTTCAATATGACACCTACAGAAAAGTATTATACTAGTTTATTTGTACCCTTTTTTTAAATGTTTTTATTGATTTCAGAGAGAGGGAGGGAGAGAGGAAAAGACAGAAACATCGATGAGAGAGAGTCATTGATTGGTTGCCTCCTGCACGTCCCACACTGGGGATCGAGCCCGCAACCCGGGCCTGTGCCCTGACCGGGAATCGGACCGTGACCTTCTGGGTTCATGGGTCGACACTCGACCCCAGAGCCACACCAGCCGGGCTGTATCATTTTCTTAAATCTCTCTCTTAGAATAGAATGAAGTCCTACGAGGGCAAAGGCTGCCTTGCCTCCCCTTTATCACAAGAGCCAAATGTAATATCAGGCACACAGTGAGGACTCAGTGATGACCCACTGAATGATTTGTGCAAGAATTATAGTCTAAGTGGTCTCTCTTCCCCGTATTAGTGTTTTAGTTCCCAAGAGATGCAGGCCTTCTCATGTCACTCAGGTGGTGGTTATTCTTGTTAAGGGAACACAGGGAAGTCAAGGAGAGAGAGCCAACACTGTTATCAAAAGGGCAAGATACCAAAGAGCACCGGAAAGTCATTTATCACCACCATTCAGAACACGAGAGTAGCCTCGGTGACCCGTAAGCAACTCTGATGACCCGGACTGTGGGTAGAGTGAGCCAGTAATTCCGTTGCTGCCTTTGAATCCGACATCTATTGCTTTTTGGTCCAGTGACCTGCCACGCTCGTGACTCTCTTCCCTCGTCTGCGATGTCGTCTCCTAGTACCTCTTACCTGCATTTTCCCATCCACTGTCATGTCTGTTCAGCCTTGAACAGATGCTCTCGAGGGCCGATTCGGTGGCGTAATGATAGCCTGGGACAGTGATGGCATCGTGGTTTCTCTGCCTGAGAGCCATCACGTTTCTCGCTCACGGAGGTCTGTCTGTCTGGGCGGCGGTGCTCAGCGCTCACGGTGACTCCCGATGGCGTCAGGTCAGTGCCGCATCTTTGATTCCCAAGGAACTTGACCGTGAGCGAGAAATGGGGGCTCGCCTGTTAGCTGCTTGTTTCCTGCTAAGAAAGGAGAGTGGCGAGGAGGAGCCCTTGGCTCCTGTCCCCTCCGTTTCTGCCGTGTGCCGCACTGGGCCCACGCGATGCCTGACGCGGTGACAGCTGCCGTGGCGCATGCCCAGGAAGGTGTGATGTCCTGTCATACAGGTCCCCTGCTCCAGTTTGACCCCTTCCAGCCCGTGTTTCCGCATTACTGACAGTAATACGGGAAAGCACCGATTCCCTTTTTGATCTGACCCTTTCCGTGTAATCTGTGTTAGTAAACGGAACCAGTCGGCTTAGCGCCCACAGCGGCGTCTAACCCGGTCCCGCCCCCGCCGCCCCGCAGGTGCCCCGGTGCCGACGGCACTGCCAGCTCTCCCCTCTGCCTGCCGCCGCTCGTGATCCCCTTGGCCGAGCGGCACCCGCTGCCCCTCAGGAGCCTCCGCACCCGATCTCAGCCCGGGTGGGTGGCCACAGCCCCCGTTGAACTTCCAGCATCCCCCGTGCGCACCGCGGCCGCGGGCCTTCGCGGCGTCCTGTTAAGCCTGTGCTTTCGCTTTCTCCTGCTGGACTGTGAGCAGTGGGGCCAAGGACCTGATTTACTCGACTTTAGAGTCACGAAACCTGTGGCAGCACCTGCCGCGGAGTATCTAATAAACGGTTGTTGAGAACGGTGAGCTGACATGGACGAAGAACCTGCCGGTTGGCTCGATGTGACTTTATCCTAAGAGAATGTGGGACCTCTGCCCTGTGCCCCGCGCCCTGCGCCCCGCCAGGCTTCCAGCGGGGGACCCGAAACCGAATTCCGAGCGGCCTTGACCGGAGCCACGCAGGCCTCCCCTTCGCCCGGGGTCTGCGCAGCCTGCGAGGCCGCGAGGCTTCCCTCCTGGCCGCCGTTCGAATCTCCCCAGAAGTTAGTCGTGCGTGGCTGCTTTTAAGCAAAAGACAAAATGTTTCTTATTACGTGCTTACCCCTCGACTCTTCGCTGAGTTCGATGTCAGGCGCTGGTGACACGCTGCGCTGACGCCATCTGCTGCGACGCCAGCCTTTCAACATTGTGACAGCGATGTCACATCAGCTGGCAAGACGGATAGATTGCAGGGGAATTAAACAGTGTAAAGAGAAATGTTGAGACAGTTAGTGAACGTGTTCGCGAACAGCTTTTAAAACGTGGAAGGTAGATGGGTCTCGGCTGTACGTGCGGTGATACAGTTTCGATTTCTTGATTTTTCTCTTCAATGGAAATACAAGTGCATTCACCGCGTTTTATCTCAGTAGTATTTTAATGAAAATAAAATGTTTTCCTGTGGCGGTAGGTTCGTGCTCCATATGGGATAGGATTTCAGGCTCTACATCTGGATGCTAATTAATCCACACAGGGAGACAGACCTGGACTATAGAAAACCTTCTCTGCATAAGCTTGGTGGCCCTGCAGAGAAAAAAAAGCTATGCCAGGAATATTAAAGATTATTACTGCTGAATATTCAAATGTTGTACAAATAAAGAGCAGTAGCATGTGCCAAGAAATATGAGGCAAGTACGGTCACTCATGGTTCTTAATTTCACAGGCACCCTCAGACCCAACGCGAAACGTGGATAAGAGGCTGAGGGTGTTTACTGCGGAAACACATCTAAGGTCGCGCCATGAAAAAAATCACCTTTAAGGTAGACATTGATCAGTTTGTCAATAAAACAAAATATAGGGAGTGGATTTTCCAGGTCCATAACTGTAAACAACATAAGCTTTCTCTGTAAGATTCGACGAATCTGCAAAATGAGCATTAATTTTAAAATGTGTGCAGATCACTTTTTATGACATCATTTTAATATTCACTGTAAATACTACTATGAGTTACTTTTTTAAAAAGCTATCATTAGATATCTCCTTTACCTATTTACATTAAAAGATTCCCGGAAATATTGGATTGTACAACCGCGAGTCAGTCGTGCTCCCGACGTGAGTGGGGGACGGGCGAGCCTCTGGGCCACAGGGATTTCTGAGTGAACCGCAGGGCTCCTCAGACCGCCTGCTGCTGCATTGAATCTGTTACGTGTGTCGTTCTGCTTCTTAAAATACTCCTATTTAGGGATAGAGATTTTTAAAAGGTGGGATTTATATATTTTCCATAGTTCATCAGATGTATTCAGTAAAGGTTTTATTTTGAAAATGTCTAACCGCTGTTTTTATTTTTCCTTCCAGTTTCATTTCGTGTTGGTTCCAGGTGTACAGCGTAGCGGTTAGAGTCAGATATTACGTAGTGTTACCCCTGATATTTCCAGAACCCAACCCCCTTTCCCTCTGGCAACCATCAGTCTGTCCTCTGGGTCTATGATTCTGTCTCCGTTTTGTCTGTTCATCTATTTTGTTCTTTAGATCCCGTGTATAAGGGAAGTCGTGTGGCATCTGTCCTTACCTTTAATCGGTAGCAGTCCCAATACCACCTGTTTTCATCTTGCAATTATTACTTGAAATACCGCAAACACGACAGTGAAACAGTGCTCCTGCCTTGAGCCTGATGCGTCTATCGCCAAAGGCAGTGATCCGAAGGGATCTGCTTCTTTAGTCCTTTGTTTGCTGGAAAACATAAAGGTACAAGATAGAGCTGTGTTCCAATTAAATAGCAAAGAGAATCAAAGTCATTAGATTAGTAGAGACCACACAGGGCTCTTCGGGAGAAACTTTTGAAAAGGGTGTCATGATAAATCCCCTAAAATATATTGACTTTGCCAGCCTCGGTCCGCATTGGCACGCCTCGCCTTCCGCAAGGGGCCTGCTTCATGTAGAGATTAACCCAGGATCCCGCACTTGAAAGAGAAAGCTCGGGGACTTCATTTGCATTCCAGCCTCTCTGTTCTTTGGGGAAAGGCTGGGTAATCCATACAAATTGCTAAGTGATGAAACCAAGAGCAGAAATAGCGATGGCAAAATTGTCACTGGTGTAACGACTCCAGGAAATAAAACGACAGAGAAATTGGTTAAAATAATTATGCCGCTGTGAACTCATTAAGAATCGAGAGCGAAGAGAATACAATGTTCTCTTGACAACATGGAAACCTTTGGCTGTTAAATTAATATTTTCTGGTCATAACCACTGACTATAAGGCTGCCCAATATTTAATGTTTGCAGTTATGTTTATAAATTTATTTAAAAACTGCAAAGTCTATTATTTTTAAAACATTCTGTGGGGAAAGTTTTTCCTTAACAAAACAATAAAAAACAATAACATTGTACAATGCAATGTGAAATATATGAGTTTATTAACTGGTTGAGTGAATTTAGAATATTACAAGATTCACAGGATTTAAGTTTGTTTGTTTTCATTTAGAAAGTGTAGTTTAAGAACATTTACGTTTACAGGAAATTAGAATTCTCCAAGGCAGTGCCTCGTTCCCTAGCACTGAAGAAAGTCTGATGAAAGTGTAAAGCGTGGTCACTTTCCTGACATCACCACCCTCTCTCTCAATCCTGCCTTAATGATTTTTTTCCATAGTCTTTTCTTCTGTCTCCTATTTACTGATTATATTTTGTAATCTCCTAATTACATGATTTAGCTTGAGACAGTTCACTTTCTTTTCACTTTGATGTACACAATTTCAAATTAACAGATTTGTTATCATTTCTAGCTTTGCACGAGTTGTGTCTATATGTTAGATTTTACAATCTACTCTATGGTGTGTATGGGAAAAAAAAATCTTGTTGCTACTAACGTTGCCCACAGGTCAAGCAATTTCGAAGCAAATCAGTGCTTCTAGTTTTCTGATTCTGAGCCTCTATCCTGGTACCTTATAGTCCAAACCGCAGAGACACTCATGAGGACGGCCAGCCCTTGGAAACAAGAGTGGGTCCAGAATTCATCAGAAAACAGTTTAGCAGCTTGTCGAGAGCTAGGCACTGTTGAGGCAAGTTGGGAGCGAGAAAAAAGTGGGGTACACAATAGCTCTGCCCTTCGAGAACTTATATTCTGTTGGGAAGAAGTTGATTTACCTTATGTTCTCCCTACACTGTGTTGGGGGGGGGAGGCTACATCTCTACATACAGCTGATGGTACATACACAGACAGGCAAATGTACATAGACAGACAGACAGATGAGAGATAAAATCAGTGCCCAGTGTCTGTAGGTTGGTCACCCAGCGATGTTTCCACGGCACACCTTGGCCATGTAGCAGAAACGGGGCTCCCCCATCAAGCCCGTTGGCCGCGTTGCTGGCCGCACGTGTCTGCTGCTCAGCTGCTGCTCGCCGCTCTGAAGGGTGACTCCTGTCTGTCCCTGGCTCCCCGAGTCTCTCCCAGCGACAGCAGTTCCGTTGCCCTTGGAAAGCCACAGCTTCCCTGTCGCCCTCAACATGGTTCACATGCATTTGCCTTTAAGGAGAGTCTTTGCTGATTGGTTTCACGTTGTCATTCCTCTAAGTCCCATGTTTAGACGCTATCAGGATTCTCGGGCTCTTTAGCTCTCGCTAGTGTGGAACTAAGACGTATTGATCCTCAGATTGGAATCCTGTCCAAGATAATTTGTGTTTACTCACTGAAAAAGTGAAATTAAAATCAATCCCTTTGCAAAGTTAATTTTAGAGTCCCTCAGCATATAATTATAGAAACATTTGAAACATGCAAATTTCTGAAATCCTCTCAGTGAAAACTTGAAAATAATGTACAACCTTACTATGCTTAATAGAAAAAAATTTACATATAAACCCTTTAAGTCCTTAAAAATGCACATTAAATATTTTAAACAGAACCATCGAAAGTATATCAGTGACATTTGCAGTTTTTCATAATGAGTTTAAAAACAGAAATTCAGACAATATTTTTTAGCTTACATAGTATTGTCTATGCATTGTATTAAAACAAAACAACAAAAATAAAATGTAACACACTGATAAATATTGATTTGTAAGGAACCCTAATTGTTCAGGCTAGGATCCATTGTTTATAAAAAATATTTTAAGCAACCAATGTCCCTCTCACTCCCTGATATTCCCTCTAAATGTTATGAGGGTCAGATGGTAACACAGATCAATTGATTTCCTTGTCATCTTACGTATTGAGTTTGCCAGGACAGAAATGTGGACGGGTTTAGTCACAATTCTCAACACTGCACTCAGTACTGTGTCTGAATCCATGAAAGGAGCTCAGAAGACACTTAGTGAATAAGTAATACAATGAATATGTTCAGTTATGTTTGTAAAATAAAAGTCTTAAATTCTGAGCTATTATATAAAATAGGAAAAGAAAACTGCACACATTCATGGTGTTACGTGAATAGTTTTATTGAGAGTTCACTGTGTCACTGCTTTGGATTGAAACTCAGGATGCAAGGTGTTCAAGTACAGAATTTGATTAGCAGCAGAAGCTCATCCCGAGTCTCACAGAAGCTCCTTTTCTAGTCATGACACATAACAGGCGAATGAAGCCCTGGCGCTGCGTGGAGAGCGAAGGAGCGCCCCGAGGGGGAGCAGGCGCGGCGTCGGCAGAGGATGGGGTGCGTGTCCCGGCAGGCACGGGGCGTAAACAAAAGGCCGTGCATTTGTTTTCTTATCTGACCCTCGATGTCATTTATAGCTACGCAAGTTTAATTTTTATTACTTTACCTCTGGAATTCATGTTTGGCTCAAAAAATATAGGTCTACTAAAAACCGAAGACGACGTTTCATGTTTTTTAGATGATAACCCTTAACTTCGTCGGGAATCCTTATGTGACATCAGGTCATTAAATATCAGTGAGCTCTTCCTTTGTGCATGAAGACACTACTGTCGCAAAGGGGCCTAGAAAAGGCAAGTCTTTCATAAGAATTTAACCCAATCTTGAGGTTTCCAAATAAAGCAGTGAGAGCAAGCATGTCCTTAGGAAGTTCAATTTACGATAATGTGTCATTTGACATTCGAGAATCCATTGAGCTCATGAAACGAGAAGTCATTTCCATGTCTAGCGTAATAATTTTCTTGGAACCGCATGACTATACTTGAAATGATGACAAAACCCAAGGAACAGAATAAGATAAAATTATCCCAAAATTAGAAAGTACTTTATTTTTAGTAGGTTGTATAATCTAAATAATACCATTTTAAAAAAGAAAATCTAGTCCTCCAAGGAAAGAATTATGTGATTTGTGGCAGGTGCCTAAAATGCCAGGAGGTTGAACTACTTTTTTCTTTTCAGTTTAAAGCATTAACTCTGTATCAGGAGATAAAGCCTTGATGTCTGACATCTGTATTTGAAGAATCGATAGGAAGACTCGGTGGAAAATAACACGTTGGGAGTCCTCCCTGTGAGTGGGAGTGATTTCCCAGATAGAAAGTGTGGAGTTAGACGGGGGAGTTAGAGCAGAAAGCAGAGGAACCTCTACGCAGAGTGGTCAGGATGGACTGACTGGTCACATTAAATTACTGACAAGATCTACATACATGTTTGGTCAAATGACAATTCCACCCTTAGAAATGTGAATTTTTATTTTAGGTAAAGATGAATGCCAATATTAAATGCAGATTTACAATGTATAATTATAAGAATATTAATGTGCATTTGCAGAAACAACCAACACCTTAAGGTATTCTTGTTATAAAAGTCAATAAAGACATTAATATGATTTATGCATTGCATGAGAACTGGTGCAACTGTTTTGCTATATTTAAAATTTCACCTTTTTATTAACATTGATTAAGCTAATCATCAATGTGAATTTTGTTCAGATAACTTTAATTAGAAATAATAAAATATAACTCAGTTTAGTATTTAATACTTCCCATAGCATGTATAAAGAACTATATATTTAAGAGTCATGAATAAAATGCCCTATAAATGATACATAGGCAATGCATATGTACTTTTTCCTAAATAGAGAAATTGAATTTTTGCTACATAATCATTGCTTTCTAGAAGAAAGGTTTTTACAATTCAATAAAAGTTTATTAAATGAGGGAAGTATATAATTTGCCTTCATTCAATTGAGAAATTGCGATTTAAGCCTATAGTCAGTATTTAAACATCTATTTTAGTTTCAGTAAGAGTTAATAGCCTAATGTTGATGATTAATTATATGTTTGTCTTTAACTTAAAATGTTGCCCTTAAATGATATATTTTGTACTTACACTATATAGCTTTTCACCAAATCCAGTTTAGGTCATTGCGAGGGGCACTTTCTACCCGCAGTTGTGGTTATTGGCCCAGTATTTCTAATTCTTCTCCCTTCTAGTAACATGTTAGACTTGCATTTTATGACGTTTTTATAGATTATTTTAACTGTGTGATTGATTATGGCTAATGAGATTGTGGCTTCCAGACATAGCATTTAATTACTTTTTTGACTTTTTCCAAGATATTTTTTGCTTTCCATGGCAACTAGCAATGTGTAAGAGTGTGCCGACTCTACCATCCTGAAAGAATTCTCTGTCCGTCTTTGATGGGAATAGTGTGACCAAGAAATAAATTTTTATTATTGTAAGGCACTAAGATACTGAAATTTTTAGTTACTACAGCATAACTCAGCCAATCCTTAGTGATACAGAAATTGGTACCTCAATAGGGGATGTTACTGTAGCAAAGTTAACTACAGACCATGCAGCCAGGAGAGCAAAAGCTATAATTAAGGATTAGAGAATGGAATTTGTAATTCCGTGCAAAACACTGGTAAACTTGTCGCCTGCAATGGTGTTAAAAACAAATAATGTAGCTAAGGAGTTATACTCCAGAAGTAGAGGCTGGAAAACAGAATGTGAGCAGCCTTTGCTTATTGCTTTGGCTACATTTACAAAGTGCTGCGGCGAAGAGATGAACATATGAAATAATTGGCTGCTGTTACAAAGAAAAATGAAAAGACACAGGGGATCCAGAGATCTGGCGACTCGGCAAGTTGGAAGAGGCAGCTCCTTCTCGGTGCCAGGGCGTGAAATGTAAGCCGAGACGGGTTCGAGCCACAGAGTCTGCTCGGAGCGTCTCCTTTTGCATGGTTGGAATCACGAGCATGACAGTCACACGCAGGCTCACATGTCATCGCCTGCACTCCTGTTTGAGGGGATGCCCAGGGAATTCACTCAGGAAGGGCCGGTGGCTCTCGTTCTGAAGACCGACGGGCCCAGTGTGCCATCAGTTTTTACAGGCTGTGGGAAAGGACATCCAAAAAAATAAACACACATCCCTGTGAAATGATGATCACATCGAACTGACACGAAACTAGACGTCGGGAGCTGAGTTTGTGGAAAACACCCAAAAAGCCATCAGTGTGGGTTAAGGCAGCCTGTGACTGGAAATTGGAAGCAGCCCTTGGCCCAGCCTTCTGCGTGGGACGCCGCCCCGGCATTTACCGAGAGCCTGGCACCTGCCCTCCCGCCGCCCTCGGCCCCGGCCGTGCGGACTGGCCAGCTTTTGCGTGTTTCCCCCGAGAGCGCTGTGGGCAGGTGCCCTGAGTGCGGGAAGGCGAGTGGAGGGAGCTTGGAGAGCTGGGTAGCCGCGGGTGCCCTTTAGCAGATACTTCTGTTCCTTCCCCTTTGGGGGAAACGGGTGCGGTTTGCACCCCGGCTCTGCTCGCGGCCCTGGCCTGTGACTTGTGTGTAAGCGCAAGTGCTGGGCGACGGTCCACGCCGGGTTCCCCTGGACAGTGCGGGGTCTCGGGAATGCATTTCCTCTGGCGGGGAGGCTTCTCTCCCAGCCGCCTCCTGCGTGGCGATAAGGAGACGGCCCCCACCCCACGCGGGACTGACCTTCAGTGGATATAAGGAAGAAATACACCTCTGTTGCCTTATGTCACTGAGATTTGGGAGTGTCTGTGACTGATGCGTGATCAAGCCTCTGGTGACTGGCACAGGGAAGTATGTCAGTTTGGTGAATTCTCCAGTCCCGGTGTTCTCAATCTCTCCAAGGCCGAGGAGGCCCTGAGAATGGTCTTAGTAAGACGTGGTTGCGGTCCGCCCATAGTGTGGAAGAGCAGGTTAGGGGACTAGGTTCCCAAGCGTGGTCTAGTGGCTTATCATGGCCGAGAGGTCAGGCTTCTGCAGACCCCAGAGCCAGTGGGCTCGGAGAACCAGGGTCCCTGCGTGATGTGGACAGAACTCGCTACGTTCTCAGCAGTGACGTCCTGGTGCGATGTTGTGACACGGCATCGTAGGCTGAGGCCTCCCATGTTGCGATTGGAGAGGCTGAGTTATTGCCCCCGTAATTATTTAGTAAATTACAGAGTATAATCTTAGCATTGTCATAGCCCTAGGATAAGGTTAACCATAGATGTATAAGTACACCAACTAGATAAATAATCTAATCTTTAAGAAAAATGTTTAAGTCAGAAAATACATTTAAATGGCAAGAAAATCTTCCAGGGGCACAGGCATGTCTACTAGAAATGTTTTCTACTTGTCAGGGAAACTTAGGAGTTCAGGTAGATAATAAAATCTTCAGATAGGCCCTGGCCGGGCAGCTCAGTTGCTTAGGGCGTCATTCTGATACTCCAAGGTTGCGGGTTCGATCCACGGTCAGGGCATGTACAAGAATCAGCTAATGAATGCATAAATAAGTGGAGCAGCAAACCGTGTCTCTCCCTCTCACCCTCTCACCCACCCTCTAAAATCAATAAATAACTTTTTAAAAAAAGAATATCTTCAGACAGACTACCAGGAAATCACAGCAGTTTGACCAAACAGCAGTTTGTACTGAATCTTGGCAGTATGGCCTTTTGTGGTACCACATTTACAAATTAGAATAAAAATAAAGAAAGAAAGCCTAAGACTGATTAGAGAGGCCGCCTCTGTCGGTGTCACCCTTCGCTCTGCTTACAGAATCAAACGGCAAGGAAATTGCAATTGGAAAGCGACAGGAAGGACAGGACACTGGGTAACTTCGGGACATTTTGAAAGAGCAAAAAGTTGAATTGGCTTTTGTGCCATTTTTGCTTGAGGAAACACCCCCTGTTCGTCTGCTGTCCACAGCCCTGGACCAGCTTGGGCTAACGATGCTCCCGCCACTGGGCCACCTGGACAGCGGTGCTGACAGGAGGCGGGTGGACAAAAAGTGTCCTTTTAATCTCCTTTCACTGAGAGCAGTACGGGTCATGAATTCATTTGACAGGAACTCAAGAAATTAAAAAAAATATATAACCCACTATTTAAAATCAATCTTCAGGCCACGAGAATAAGACGCAGCTCACCTGGTGCGGTGCCACCTGTATGTGGACAGAGCAGGCTTTGCCAGAGGACGGAAGCAACGCGCAGTGTTGGGTGGGGGCCCGACGGGGACAGCTAGTGACAGGGAGTTTCCTGTGGGAAGGAGGTTACCTGGATCCAGAACCAAGATTCCTGTTTGCTGGGTTTTCTGAATAAATAAAGAAAATCCTCCCCCCAGGCTACAGAAGGGTAAATTCAAAGCAGAAATGATAAAGGCACACCACCTGAGGCTATTCAGAATCGGCATTCAGGTGGGAAAAAGACAAACAAAGGGTTTTGGTACCTGAAAATCATTTAAAACTCTAAAGACCAAATAATGCACTTGTGAAACTTACTTAAAATTTAACAGCAACAAAAACAAAGTCAAAACAATGGCCTGAGACACAGCGGGACTCTCCGGAGTCAAGGTTCCCCTGAGAGAAAGGGAAGTGCTCGGTTTAGCCTTGAAACGATTTGGCTTTTAACACAAAGATGAAATATAACCTTTGATTTCCAAATCTCCCAGCTACCTGGATAGAAAATTAACCATTGCACTATTTGAGCAAATTTTCCCAAAATGTAGTCTACTGAATGTTAGGATTTATTTTGATTCTTTGATTGAAAATAGGCCTGTATGGTCTTTATGGGTGATATCTTAGATATACTTGTTATATAGCTGACTGTGTCAGGAATCCTGGTACAATACTAATTGATAATTATTTGAAATACCTTACATTTTTTGCTTCATTTCTCCTGGAAATAATTTTTTTACCAATATGTGAAGAACTAAATTTATAGGATAAAAATATGCCTGAGCCTTAGTAGGTGAAGACTGTGTTTCCCTCAGTTTTTCTTGGCCCGATTAAGGCCATGTGCTTGCAGGACAGTGGCCTGTCAGGTACAGGTGTTAGGCCCTCTGTCTGACGCTAGACCTGTTAGAATGTTCATCCGATAATTCAGTAATACTTTCAGCTACATAGAATCACTCTTTTTCATTTTATTTGGAGGTCCTCACCTCATTTGCAAATTTAAATATATTTTTAGACTTCAGGGAGTTTAGAAATAGATTTAAAATATGTCAGTGAATTCATCGGTTCAGAAATTGCTTGTTGAGAATTAGGCATTTGTGCTAGATTCCAGGAAAGTCATTCTCGCGAACAAAGACTTGGAGCCTGGGTTCCAGGAAAACCATTCTCAGTGAGAAAGAGGTAGAACTTACAGTCTAGGGGAAACGGGCAGCTGATAATAACAATAATTGCACAAATATAGTTTTCTTGTGAGAAGATGCTGAGAGACACATTACAGGAAACTTCTACGTTAAGCATTTATCAGGGATGTTTCATTTAAGCTCTGAATTCTGAGTTGACCGAAACTTGCGAAGTATACCAGAAAAATCCGGATCAAGTATTCCCGGTGCAAAGAGCATTGAAGGTTGTAACCGAAGCGTGGTTGGGGTAGAAACATCGGAAAAGTGACACAAGAATCGGGAGTCAGGCAGGTGACAGGTCACACAGACCGGACGCTTGTCTAAAAAACAGCAGAGACACACACACACACGTGTGTCGAAATCATAGAAAGCAGGGGTGTGTGCGTATTTGTTTGAAGTACAGGTAACACCCAGACCTCTGCCCGAGTTGACACTAGTGAGGAGGGAGAAAGGCCGTGTTTTGGGAAATGGAATGACTGATGACAGTGCTGTGGCGGAGGAGCCTGATGGCCGCCTCGGCGGGACGGGAGGAACAGTGGGCGCGGCTCCGGAGAAGCTGGAAGGGGGGCGAGGACAGCAGCCGGGAAGGCGCGGCCCGTGGGGCGCTGGCGGGGCTCCCTCTGCGCCCAGGCCCGTCCGGGAGCGGGGCGCCCATGCCCTGCGGACACCTTCAGCGGTGCGTGGGGGACAGACGGACAGTATCTGAGCTTCTGCTTAGATGTGTCTGTTCCCTAGGTTGAGTAGAACTGTGTGTGTGTCCGTCTGTGTGTCTGTCTGCACCCCCGCCACGCTCCCGGGGACTGGGAGAAACTGGGCCCTGCCTGTTCCTTAGACGCTGGTCCCGCGTCTCCTCAGCCGACTGGAGGCAGAAGGAGGCCGAGGGGGGGTAGAAATTTCTCACCTTGACGTTAAGAATCCGAAATACCGGCCAACAGAAATTCAAAGTACCTCATGCTATAAGGAGCCTCCTTTTTTCCTTTCTTTCTCTATAACAAGAAACGGCTCCTCCGCTAGGGTGCAGCGCAGCAGCTTCATGTCAGATGTTCTTGTCTGCAGTTAGCTTAGGTGGGACTTCAGCACAAATCCGATATGAGATGTTAACGAATAATAGCCCACTTAATTGACCGATTGCTATGCGCCATACTCTCCTAAGGGCAGTTACACAAAATCATGTAAGCATGTGACTGTGTGTGTGTGTGTTTACACAGGGCCTATCACTGTACATTGAATATTGCAGATGCTTAACTCGTGTAAATTAAGCTAAATGAAATAATTTCATTAGTTAATTTATTAAGATTTATATTTTCGTAGTACTTCTAGAACCAAGGTACTAACAGAAAATCATTTCAAATAAAACAGGATACAATGTAAACACATTCTCAAGACAGGAGCGTTGTTCAGAAGACTGTTCAAGCAGGAGCTCAGTGGCCCCTGGGATGTCACGATGGACATCGGCCCAGCCGCCTGACTGACAGCCTGGCTCTGGAGAAGCGGTTTTACTCCCACTGTACTTCAGCTTCCTCATCTCTAAAATGGGCACAAGGTTTACACTAGATCCACCCTCATCTCATCCCATTCCACATCTCTCTCCGGGTCGACCGCTGTTTTTGTAACAAACACTGTGTCTTGTCTCCACTTAAAATGGAAGCTCCTGAAGCCAGGGCCTTGAGCTGGAATCCCTCTTGCAAACACGAATCGCATTACACAATTAACAGGTGTTTAATAGCCAACAGTGAGGAGCTTGAGAGTCACCCCGGTGTTCGTCTGTGATGCTCAGTCGTTCTGGGTCATCGCAGGTGACGAAAGGTACAAACAAGTGAGTTTTAGGTCTTTTAAATGCCATGACTCTGTGTAAGCTCCCGTAACATAACCTGTCTAAATTTTACAGATCTTGAAAAATCAGGTTAGCCGGTACTGACTCTAAAATACCAAAAAGTATAAGCCCTCGAACAGAATTTCGGAAATATCCATTTTGATTGGGCGCTGGAAAGAAAGGGCGTAAGTCAGAAGCAAAATCTGCAGTTGAGGTTAATCGTGACTTATGGAAAGCTGTTCTGTAAGTAAGGGCCTATTTCATACTATTTTATTTTATCTATTCTGGATGTAGAAGCTGTGAATTTTAAGTCAGGTAAAAAAAACAACAACAAAAAAAAAAACAACAGGAAAAAGAAAGGCATTTTTTAAAAGAAAAAATCTAGCCCACTTTTGATTTCAAAAGCTGCTTTTCTCATTTATTTAGCTGTTGGCCTAAATTTTAAAAACGTCAAATTTCAAATAAAATAGTGCTATTTCTTGGTATCAGTTTTTGAGTTACAGATGAGAACACGAAATAATAAATGTTTGGGGGGTTTGGTCTTCAAATTTCTACTCCCTCTCTCGCGTTTATTGCACACCATCAAAGCTTAAATCCAACTGTAGTTTAACTTTTTTTTTTTAATCTACAAAATGTTAATGCGTTAACAACCATTTATTGATCCTGCATTGAAGCCTTACTCTGCCTGAGACTTGAGAGTAGGGCTAAAATCTCTTTCACCTGAATTAAATCTTCAGCACCTTAGCTTAGTAGAAAGGATGCAGAAGGTACATATGCCAAATACAGCAATTCTTCAATAAAACAGGCTCTGTAGTATCTTCATCGTCATTAGGAAAGAACTGAAGACCTTGCCAAAGGCAATGTACATGAAGTGAATTGATTGATGCTACGGGAAAGAAAAGAGGTCTTCAGTATCTGGGCACAGGTGAACCTCAAGGTTCCAGTTTGGATGCCAGGCTCTGTCTGGAGATTGATTCAGCAGCTTCTTGCTATAAGGCCGCAGAATGGCTGTCACACAGACACACAGACACACACATACCCTACACAGACCCACCTTTCCTTCTAACCATACGTAATCACGCCTAATTTATACTTTGCCTGATAGCTAAGAATTGAAATACTTGTTAGTTTTCATTTTGTGTGCTGTGAAGTCCTGTTATTAGGCACACAGCCGTTTAGCCTTACGTCTTCCGAATTAAATGACAGTCTGTCTTATGAAATGACACCCTAAAGACAGTGTTATAAATTAAAATGACAGTTGAATTTAAGGAGTTGGTGACTTTTCTGAGGATGGAAATAAGGGGGGAAGAGGTAAAACTAAGAGAAATTCACCTCTAAATACGATGCTAAGCCCATAGAACAGAATAACACTTACTCCATGACTATATTAGTGAAGGAAGAATTCTCTGGCTCCCAGGAAATCAAACTGTGTTTCTTTTGAAGTCTGAAGGAGTAAAAGCCCGAGTTAGAGTATGATTGAGCGCGTTACCTTAACTCATTTTTCCACTAAAGGTGCCTATCCTGCCAAGGACCAAGTTGAGATCCAAGTAAAAGCTATATCATTAAAGCTCATAAATTTTCATTGTTAACATGGACTGACATTATTAACTACTGACCTGGCACTACTTTATGACCGGAAATGATTGTAGGAATTGATGTTTTCTGAAAGCATAGAACTTTCTCTGATTTGCCTAAATAGTCAGGGATGAGCTTGACTGCACTGGGAAAAAATAAAATAAAGTGCTTTACGACTTTCTCTCCCAACCTCGCTTGTTACTCTAACATTTATGTTATTATAATGTCTTTCCAATTTTGTCTTTGGCTTTTTTCTGGACTACCTTAGCCTAACCTACCAGCCTGTTTAAGTTCTACCAGCCCACTTCCTTCTCATCTTGGAAGTACCTCTCCCGGTCTGTGGGATGACAGATTTTAAAGCAGGACAGGAAATGAAACCCAGAGTCCAGTTGTCACTGGCTTTCCTTGTGAGGCAATTAGCAAGGATTTCGATTGAAAAGCTTCTTAACCAAGAGGGGTATTGCCAAGTTACTTATCAAAGGGTTTTGAAGAGGCCGCAAGGAAGGCATCCTTCTTTCCATGTTTTTTTTTTTGCCTCCCAGTTCTTCAGCTGACAACAACAAAAAAAGGAGTTTAGCTACATAAACACCACGGTAATTAATTCACTCGCGCAAGCTGCTTAACATTTTGCCTAATTACTATGAAGCACAATGAGGATTAGTCGTACTATTCAATATGCTAGATAATTTTGCTGTAAATCGTATTTGATTAAAACCTTAAGTCCTGTTCGTATGTGCTCAGACATCATATTATGTTGCTCGGGAAGCGCAGGTATTTGAAAAGAAAGGCCCCTCTCCTTTTGGTTGTTTTCTGTCACCCCGCCTCTCAGAAGTTCCCTGAGTGGCTCACGTGGCCTTGTGTTCGCGGGTAGATGGCCCCAGCGTGCTGGTGAGATGTGTAGGCAGTGGCTCGGACCTTTGTCACCCACCTCTTTCCAGGCCGAGGAGCCTCTGGGGCCACGTCCCGGTCCCTCGTGCGGTCGTTCAGGGAGAGCGCGGCAGGTCCTCACCCTTCCCCGCGGCTCTGTGTCCCCTCTGTATGCAGAAGAGTCTAAATATCTTTCTTCTGTCCAGACTGTGTGCCTACCCTCCTGCTTCTCAACTCTGATTAATTCCCATCTCTATTTTGAAGATTCCAAATCATCTCCAACTTAATGTGTCCAAATCTCAGCTTGTGCTATTCTGCAGACATTCCCCAACCCATCGCGGCCACCGGCTCAGTAGATGGCACCACTTTTTTCACTCACTAGACAGGTATTAACTCAGCGCCTGCTGTGTAAAGGCATCGGTGTGGGTGCTAGGTAATCGCTTTAAACAAAACAAAGACCTTCCTGTGCAGCGCTTATGTCTCAGTCTACCCAGTTGCTCAAGGTACACGATTAGGAGTCTCTTGAGAATTCTCTTCTTGAATCTTACAGATGTAGCCTCCAAGCTCATATCAGATGAGTCTGCTTCGCTAGCCTTTCACAGTACTTAAGAGATCCTCACTAGATTTTTTTTTTTAATGTTTTTTAAATTGATTTCAGAGAGAGGAAGGGAGAGGGAGAGAGAGAGAAACATCAATGAAGAGAGAGAGTCATCGATCAGCTGCCTCCAGCACGCCCCCCACTGGGGATGGAGCCCGAAACCCGGGCCTGTGCCCTGACGGGAATCGAACTGCCGTCTCCTGGATCCTAGGTCGATGCTCAGCCCCTGAGCCACCCCTGCAGGCCCTCACTAGATTTTTCACGGACATATGCAAATGTACAGAAAACTGGAAGTCGCTAACTTTCGGGCTTTCTGTTCTTCCTGCCCTATTTGGACATAAATGTTCCTTCGAATGTATGCTCTTTTCCAACAACAAAAAAATAGAATAATTCATAAAATGGATCCATTTAGACTAACTTCTTCCAAGAGAGTGTTTGAAGATGCAATTAAGATAAACACAATTATAATCTCTTAGTGACGACTATTATGAATAAAATTATTTATAAAATATGACTGTGCCCAGACCGTTTGTATTTACTTCTCACTCTGCTCAGCGGTTTCTGCCTTTTTAACGTGTGAACACAATGTGAGTTTCACTTTACTAATGGAGTCAGATCTGCAGAAATTAGAAATAATGGCTTCTAATTGTGCCAAAAGACTTTCCTGAATTAGCCCATCTTCCAAATACCATCTACTTTGGTTTCATATTTAGACTCTCAGCAGTTTTAAATTATATCCATGGCAGGGAGAATTGCATTAGTTTTCTATGTTCTGTAAAATACTGGCTGACTTCCCCAAGTGAAACCCTCTTTCTCTCTTCGTTTAGCAGCATCCAAGTAATTAAAACGCGTTTTCCCCTCACTTTCATTTCATCTTTCCAAAGGTGTTTGCATCCAACTGCAAAATAACGCTTTCCATTTTCTTGCAGATTCAAATATCCTCATAGAAACTTTCACATTTGGTGAATAGGCTCTACTTTGCCAGCGTTTTACTTACTTTGTTGGACTTCGGACTGATTTCCAAATAAAAGAGTAAATTGGCTGTCCTCTTTTTGGAATGTATGGGGGAAAGAGGCTTCAGTAGCCACCAAGTTGTTGAGGGGGTAAGTCTACAATGGGTTGGCAGGACTGTGCTCCTGGAGGCTGTAGGGGAGACTCCCCCTTATTTTTCCCAGTGCACAGAGACTGCCCGCATTCCTTGGCTCATAGCCCCACCTTCAAGGCGCACTGTCTTCAAGTCTCTCTTCTAGGCTTTGTCATCACCTCGCCTCCTCTGACTCTGACTCTCCTCTCTTCCTCTAATAAGGACCCTGTGATTACATCGGCCCTACCCAGGTAATCCAGATACTCTTCCCATCTCCAAGTCCTGAGGTTTTAGAAGCTCTGTGAAGTAGCATCTTCAGAGATTCTCAGGATTAGCATGTGGACATGACACAGTTCTGAACCACAGGAAAATCATACTCGTAGGTGGTAAATTGGAATCTCAATGAACAAAAAGCAAAAATTTTGCCATCTAGTTCTGGGTGTCAGTGACCCAACCAACCTACCAGCCAACTGTACAACTTTGGCTGAGTCAACAGACCTCTTTGAACACGGATCACATTGACATTGAGTGATCGATGCAGTTTTTTTCTAAAATACTTAATAGATCTTAATGTTGTAATTCTATAACTGGAAGCCAGCTCTGATTTTTATTTGATGGCAGTTGTAGGTAAAAATAGGTGCTGATTTTAAAAACACAAATACTCCAAATTTTAGAGTTTCTGTCTTTATATTCTCATACACATGTATCTTTTCTTTATGAAATTCAAATGGGAAGTAGAAGCCATCAAAGAATCTAATTCAGTGTTGGTAATGCCATTCATAGCAGAGACATAGTACCACTTCCAGGTAGTGAAGTTTGTTTTATTAAATATCAAATGGAGCGAAGTGTCCCAGATAACATCCAAAATTGTGAAACATGGCAATGTGTTAATGCAGAATATAAAGTTTTAGTGTTTCTATTCAAATATGTGTAAATGTGAGATTAGCTATAGTAACAAAATGGTGTTTTCAGTATATTTTAACACTTATTAAGCACCACTAGAGGGCAGGGTTATTTTTCAATTTTACTTAAATTGATTCCCTTAATTATGAGATTAACAAAGGAGTGGCATCATACATTTTTAACTTTTATTGAAAGGAAATTTCCATATGAAGGCATTTTCAAACTAATTTCATTTTAATGATTTTTTAATATGTCCTATTAAAAAAATTTTCAAATCTCATCCTACTTCACAAATTATCTTATACATTTCAAAGAAGATATTCATAGTTTGAGGCAGATACCGATTTAAGTTTAAACAATTCCTGGATTATTTTATATAGAAGACTTTGCCAGTCAAGATAGACATCAAGGGAAATAATAGTGGAATTATAATATATTGTCAAAATATCATTTTAGGTTCAACAAGTCATTAAACATTTTTTTAAATTATTGGCCATTCTGTAAGACCCTGAGGCTAGACATAGTAAGACACGATTTTTAGATATTATTTTTTGGAAACTAAGTTTTATTTCCCCCTCTGGAAATGAATTAGAGTACCTTCTATGTGCTTATACACTATCTCCATCTCAGAATGTAGCACGTTTGCCGGAGTTGCCCTCATACTCTGTCCCCTCACAAGACTTACGAGCTCTTTAGGCCCAGATCTGAGGTTTTGTCAACACTGTATCCCAGCATGCAAAATAGAATTTGCCAGCAAGTAGATAGATATTCAATAGAAATTTGTGGCTGGCTATATTATATTAATGGTAGAAAAAAAATCGATGAAAAATTAATTATTTACTCTGGTAATATCTGTACTGTGTATTATTTTATTTTATTCAATTTCACATCAACATAGTATTGACTTTTAAATTACATATGGAAAAAAGTGAACCAACAACAACTTGATTCTCAATTTAAGTTCAATTCAGCAAGTGTTTCTTGGGGACCTAGTGTTATGCCCAGTACTGGGTATAAAAAGATGACAGAAACAGCCTAAGTCCTTAAAGGAACAGTGCAAATAACAGCACATAAAAGAGATAACTACAGTCTTTGTAGTTGAGATCAAACATTTTGGTCCACTTATAACTTGTCCTCAAGCCAGCTAAGGAAAAAATCTTACGCCCAACTTTTGGATTGTAAGGAATTGGAGAACAGACATTCTCCACGTGGCTCTAACGTAGTAAGTTCAAGCTATTTCATAAAACATATTATAATATAATGCATGTAATAATAATAAGGTGATATGGAAATAATGAGTTGACCTCTCAAATGCAAGTGCTCTTCGGCAAGTGATAGTCTTTAAAAAGTGCTGCTTCTTAAAAAGCAGCTACAAATCCTACTCATTATAGCTTTAACCATAGGCGGTTATGTGATTGAAACATCAGATCCTTCTCCATACAGATTTGATGAATATTTAAGCCAGATGTTGCTGAGATATATTTTTTATCATGGCCTAATTCAAATTTCCCCCTTCCTCTTAGCCCATTTTCTGTCCTTTGCTGGAATTCCCATGTCTGTGATGTTCACTTCCACCCTCCCTTCCCTATAATCTGGATCTACTCCTCTCAGAGCTGTGTCTGCTTTTAATGGCTGTAAATGTATATGTCAAGGTGCAGGGTCTTCAGGCATGCTGATGTTTTCCTCCAGTTATTTCTGTTCACGTTTGGTCTTACTCTGACTTGTCAAAATTCCGGGAAATTAATATGCGCACACGTTTGAAGCGGTGGTCCCTCAAGATTACTTCCAGCAGGACAAGAAGTGGAACTTCACCAGCCTAGAGGGGAGGGAGGAGGAGCTTGAGATCAGAGGCCCTTCTAGAGACAGGAGCAGGGAGGCCCGGGAATGAGAGGAAGAGCCCTCGGGGTGCAGTGCTGTCCTCGGAGACAGGCCTTGTGATTTCAAAGTTCATTACCTGCCCGACTAAAAGAAGAAGAAAGCTTTCTGCTGCCAGGACACGTCGTGGAGTGAGAGGTACTTTCGGAGGGTGACTTAAGTGTCCCTACTCTCAATGTCAGGGGTCACACCTCATCCTGACTCCCCATTTTGCTGTCCTTTACAAGCAGCAGGGGTTAAAACTATTCCTTGATGTCCTCAAGCACCTTGATTTTATTTTATTTATTTTTTTAAATATATCTTTATTGATTTCAGAGAGAGGAAAGGAGAGGGAGAGAGAGAGACAGAAACATCAATGATGAGAGTCATGGATCGGCTGCCTCCTGCACGCCCCCTACTGGGGATAGAGCCCGCAACCCGGGCCTGCGCCCTGACCGGGAATCGAACCCCGATCACCTGGATCCTAGGTCGATGCTCAACCGCTGAGCCACGCCCGGCCAGGCGTTGATTTTAAAGTGTAGAATATATAAAATATATGAAATTAATTACATCACTAACATATAATTATGCATATAATTAATTATACAGTGTGTTCTAGTAAAATGTATGTTCGCGCACTTCAAATGATTATAAAGTCAGTGTTTATTAACACAGTTCATTTTCAACATTTAAAAGCATCTACAGAAATGAATAATTTTTTTTGGTCGATGCCTGTTTTCAAACTGATGACCGTTCTGGTCCAGGCCCTGCTAGTAACTCGAAGCAGTGGAGTCGCAAACATCAAGGAATCATTTCGTTTGGTGTTTGTGCACCCTTGATTCGTTGACTGTTGCCAGTTTTATGTGGTAAACTTTATCTTTTATGTATCCCCATAAAAAAAGGTCTACTGGCACTTTAGGATAAATTTTCTTTGTTCAGAGCTTAGTCTGGCTTCACCCGTTATTTCAAATCAGTTAAACCTGAAAAGAAGTGAAAATTAAGTGAGTTATCAGCTGTTGAAGTGTGTGTACATTTTTTGGGACACCCTACATATGCGTGAATGGACATATGACTCCCCATTTCACATGGGAAGAACCTGGATGGGAGTCTGTGCTTTCCTGTTGTGTGTGGGAAATGCCTGCTTTCCCAGCTAAGCAGCTCTGATTGTTTGTGAGCACTTAGAATGATTGCTCTTGTCCTTGATTCATTGACTAACATCGAGGGTAAATATTTAGAGCAATACACAGGGATTTAGCCTTGTGATCCCATGACTGTGCAGAAATATAAATATTTACGGTATATTTATCCCATGATGTTTGTCCTGGGACTCAGTATAAGGAAACAAAACAACTATTAAAAAAAAGTTTCCTGCAGCCTTGAATAAATTTTTACTTAACATGATATAGAAGACATTACTGTGTCTTCCTACTTTCACAGAACACGCTGAAACATGATCAGTCTGTATATATCCAACACTTTTGAAAGAAAAAGTTAAAACTGAGGGTATGAGTACTCTGTAAGTGGCTTAAAGAAATGTGGTTAGTGAAAAAGGAAAACCAAACTGGAAAAGTAGAGAACTGGCTAATTATGATTCTCCACTTTATTCCATGAACATAGGAAGCCAGCATGATATATTTAACTGACTTCTTTTTAACACAGTATGTTGTACACTCCGCCTGTGTAGAAATATAGGAAAATTAACCTTGAAAGGCGGGTTCTGAAGATGTATCGTGTTAGCAGAAGATAAAAGTCAGTCATCGTAGCATAGCTTCTGTTTTAGGACAGGAAAATCCTGCCATTTTTCGCTTTCTCCAATGTCTGTCTTTAATTCACAGACCTAATTTGAAGGGATTAAAAGTTAAAAGCTCTGTCTTTTAAATATAGAAAAACAACAGCTCTTGGGAGATGGGCTCAGACATTGATATTCTTCTTTTTGCTATGAACTTGGCTGCTCTTGGAAATATTCCTCAGTCTCCAGCTTCGCTGGGTTTGTACCAGTCCTGCTAGGAGGGCTCCCTGCGAGAGCGTGTCCGTGGGCGGCTGCCCGCCTTGCTCCGTCTGCCTCGGGAATAAGCCGGGCCGTGCATCCGCCTCCCCTGCGGCTGGGAACCTCTCTGTGCCTCGCCTACCGCGGGCCCATCGCCTCTGCCCTGATCACCCTCTGTTATGATTATTTCCGTGGCTGCCTTTGCCACTGGACTGCAGTGTCCTTTCCCAGTGCCTAGCGGCCCTCATCTCCCTGGGCCTGGGCCTCAGGAATCTCCCAGAGTTTTTAGCTTGTGGCCACCCTGGATTCTGCATGCTCTCCCTCTCTGTGTGACTGACACCATTTTCCCCGCTTTGAAACCAAGGGACGTTTCGTGCTTCTGTTTCCCTCCGTGACTGCTAACGAAGGCTCCTGTTCTGAACCAGCAGGGCACAGGAGACAGTAGACTTTCTCTGTGTCCCGACTGTCCTCACTCATTCTGCTGGTTGCGTCCAGGATTCCCCAGCTGCCGTTTCTCTGCCCCTGGAAAGATAACAGTAAGCGGAGCGGTACCGAGGGCACCCCGCCCCTCGATTCCCGCACACACATCCAGTCACTCATCCAGGACCCCCGGGGGTAGTGAACCGTTTCCCTGGCGCCTCAGCAACAGACCCCCATCTATTCAGAATTCAGAAGACCCTTCTGTCTTGAAGACGTTTCTGACTGCTGTCAATCCGGTCACTGTTTTTCTTTTTTCCCTTTTAACATATGACCATACCCGCGTTTGCAAACCTGTGCTCTCTAAACGCTTCATTTGAAAAGCAAGTGTTTGCTGACTCCCGACTCCAGGCAACAGGGATCAACAGTTTTACTCAACAGCAGGTGCCCTGGAAATCTCTTCATCAGCCTCTTTCTTGTCGATTTAGCTGGGACCAGATAGACGCTTATTTTATTATTTTATTTTATATTTTATTTTATTTTATTTTAATTATTTTATTTTAATTGCCAAAGGATGCAAAGTCTACTTTTTGTGTTGCATTTAGAACAAGCTGACACAAAAATTAACACATGAAAGAGATCATTTTATTTTGGTGTAAAAATAAGTGCTGGGAGGTTGGTCTCTGCAGCTGATAAAACATGCTGAACTAATTGGTAGTCTATCTGACTGTTCTGCTCTCATAAGAAATAAATCAGTTGTCCATTGGGATGAATAATCTTGATAAGGGATTCTGTTCTGCTCTTTAAAAGGCTCCCTGCCTTCTATGCTCCACTTCACAATGCCAATAAAAACAGGAAAACGTGGTTTTCCCAAATCCCTTCGGTCTCCACGTTCCATTGTTTCCATTTCTGAAGTAGACGCTGGTAGTCTTGGCATGCGGTGGCGACATGGCTACTGAAAATGACCACCTTAGACGCCTGCGTTCAAGCACCTGGCCAGAGAGGGGGAATGAGTCCATGACAAGTAGGTGCGCTCCGGAAACACTCTAGAGAAAATAAGCAATAAAATCGAGTCGCTGGGTTGCTTGTAAATACAGTGGAGAATTTGTAGAAAGAAAATGGTTGGCTCAGGGCTGTAAGTCCTCAACTCAAGTTTAAGGGATTCGAACCCCTCTCTGCCCTTTAAGAAACCCTTATTTCTTGTAGCTACATGGCTGAGATTTCTGAAAGCTAACCCCAGGTCTCTTCCTGAGGGTAGCTGAATTTCAGTGCAGATTATTTCCCCTCCTCATAGGCTTTCACACGTGAGACCCGGGGCATTGATGAGAAGGACTTCGTTTCTGAAAATTTGAATGGGAACATACAGACAGTTTTTCATGAAGTCGGGGTCCTTACTCCCTTAAATCCTACTGAGCCTCCTTGGATAGGAAAAGTAGCCTTCCCTTTGTCCCAGGACGTGAGTCAGCCCGGAGATTCTGCACTGTCTGTAAGGGAATGTTGGCCGTCTTCAGAGAGATCACAGCTTCTAGATGCACAACCCGACTTACGCCCCAACTGGTCCCAGAGGACGAATTACAAAGAATAAACAATTGGTACTGTAATGCACACCCATATAATTACACTATTTCCTCAATTTATAGAGACAGAAATCTGGAGAAAATATTGTGGAAATGGGTCCTGAGGGTGTTGAGTTCAGCTGGAAAGAATATAATGTTTGGTCTGGATGAATTTCCTGATGTGCGATCCTCAGTTGGATCTGTTAGCCCAAATAGAGTGGAGTGGCTCTAGCAGCTCCCCGAATAGGCCATTTCACGGGCCGCAGCCTTCCAGCGGAGTGGAGATTCGGTCCTTTGGAGGGAAGACCAAGGTACACGGCCACAATTTTATTACCTTCCTCCTGGCCTTATCTCATGTCACCTGAGCTGTTGATCAGAGTCCTTGTTGCATTGGGTGGAGAAATTATCATAACTTAGGATGGTTATCGAACATAAGTTTTGAACCGACACTTAACACCTGAAGATCTAAAGTTTCACTGGTTAAAAAGTATGGCTGCCTCCTAAGAAACAGTAAGAAGGAAAACAAAACCAGGGTTGGTGTATCGAAATCTATTTAGAAACTAAAGAACAGAAAGAAAATCAGAGTTTAGGCAGTGACTCCCTCCATCCCCTGAATGACAGTCAGGTCTCACCCTCATTCCCTTTTTTCCTTCAGCCACCGACTGTCTACCCCTTTCTTCTTGAGAGCAAAGGAAACAGGAAGCTTAAATGATAATCCCCATATAAACTGCCCTCCGAGACCGAGCTCTCCTAGTGCCTATTGTACTCCTCAAAGGGACGCTAACCTAACAGACTCTAAATGGCTCAAGGCCTCCTTTAGATCCCACAAGCGTGCAGGGCGCTGCCCCTCCCTACGCCCCTCTGCAGGCCTCGCTGATTTCCTTCAGGTGCTGCCCCGGGTGTTGGAGACCCCGGAATTACTTACCTTTTCCACCCAAAATCCAGGCGTCGGCTCCCATTTCCGGAATAGCTCAATGTTGTGTGGACCCAGCCACTGGTTTTTGTTCAATCCTTCCTTTACCTCTACTTTTCTTCCTCTTGTTGGTCTCTAATAATGCTAATAAGGATTTCTTTTTTTTTTTCTTTTTTTTTCCAAATACTTGAGCTTTTGCACCCTGATGCACCAACTTTCTATCACATTTGGACTCAGAATCTTCTTGCATGAGCTCAGAAAATGTGAGCAAACAAGACAAACATGATCTGAAAAAAAATTCCACTTTTAAGTAATCCCTACACACATTTGTTTCCGCCAGCAGTGTCACATTTAAAGATCAAGGATCAGCCCAGCTGGCATGGCTCAGTGGTTGAGCATCAATTCATGAACCAAGAGGTCCCCAGTTCTCGATTCCCTGTCGGGGCACATGCCTGGGTTGCGGGTTCAACCCCCAGGAGGGGGTGTGCAGGAGGCAGCTGATCGATGTCTCTCTCTCATCGATGTTTCTATTTCTCTATCCCATTCCTTCCTCTCTCTATAAAACCAATGCAAACATATTTTTTAAAAAAAGAGCAGGGATTAGAATATATCAGTGCAACCACAGCCCCGTAAACAGGCAATTTAATGATCTCTTGCTTAGGTACCAGCTTTTACTTTGAATCAGCTGTTTGCCTTCTTGAAATGCCCACAATTTACCCTAATTATTTGGAAGGTAAGCTCCTTAGCCCATTACTCCTCACCATTTCCAGTGGATGACCAGGAAGATCTGAGAAATTCAGTCATCTCACTGCTTGTATCTGGAAAAATTGTATCAAAACCTATGTTAAGATCATTCCAAGATCATTTCAATGATAAGGCTTGGCCTGAATATTTCCCACTCATCCCTTTATTGCTTCTATGTGTCATGCATAGCCACGTGAGATAAGCAGTTACAGAAGACCCTTAGTGAAGTCGCATTACGTTGCACTGTGCTCTATGTTAGAAGTGACCCAAGGCATTTGTCTTTATTGCACCAGATCAATTAAAATAATGGGGAATAGCTGGAAAGTAATAGGAACAAGTAATTCAGCAACTTGACGTTTAACTGTTAGCATCGACTCTCAAGGTTACACCCAATACGAAGGCAGCACATACTTCTTTTATAAAAAAGTTGTTATTGCATTTATTGGGGTGGCACTGGTTAACAAAATTATACAGGTTTCAGGTGTACAGTTCTATAACACGTCTGTATCTCGTATTGTGTGGTCACCACCCCAAATGAAGTCTCCTTCCATCACCATTACCCCCCTCACCCCCTCTACTTCCCCTCCGGTAATCACCATACTGCTCTCTGTGTCGTGTGGAATACTACGGGGCCATAAAAAAGAAGGAAATCTTACCTTTTGCAACAGAAAGGAAAGTATTATGCTAAGCGGAATACCACATGATTTCACTTCTATGTGGAATCTAATGAACAATTTTGTAACTAACAGATAAAATAGAAGCAGACTCATAGATACAGAAAACAGGTTGACAGCTGTCGGGGGGGGGGGTTGGGGGGCTGGGTGAAAAAGGTGACGGGATTACACACAATAAAACTTACCTCGTATTTCATTTTAGTTGTGAGCAACTTCCATTGTGCATCAAGAATTCGTTCAAAACACATCCAGTTTCAGGTTTTGCTTTTAACATTACGAACCCATCAAAACGGTTTAACAATTATTTCTCTGTGCCGTTGCCTTTTAAATCAGATAGGCAAAGAAAAGAGTCACAAATAAAAAGGCAGTCGCTGTCTTTTACAGTTAACACTGTAGTTACCTTGACTGATGCTCTTTGGTGTGTGTGTAGAGTTGTGTTACTCTGTGGAATCATTTTATTTCAAACTGAAGACCCTTTCGGATCTCTGCAGAGCATGTCTGCTGGTGACAATTCAGCCTTCCTATGGAAATGCCTTAATTTCTCCTGTTTTGAAGGTAGTTCTGCGGCATATAGAAAATTATTTGACTTTGTTTTTTTCTTTCAGCCCTGTGAGTGTGCTCCCCGCTGCCGTCCGGCCACCGTGGTTTCTGGAGGCAAGTCACGCGTCCACGGCCTCGCGGACCCCGGCCTGCGGTAAGGTCAGTCACTGCGTCCCTTGCTGCTCTCGGGACTCGCGATCATGGGTTGGCTTCGGGCGCTTGGCGACGGTGCGCTTTGCTGTGGAGTTCATCCTACCTGGAGTTCGTTGTGCTTCTTGGGTGTGTAGATGGATGCTTTTCATTTCGGTCGCGCTTTCCTGTTTGCTTGCACGTCTCATGGTTTGTTGTCTAAAGTGGACATTTTAAATAATATAAGGTAGCTCTGCTGGAAGTCAAATGGCCTCCACCCCTCCACTGGGTTCGTTGTCGTTGCTTCTGCCACTGTGTGTTGATGGAATTGCTTTCCTGAACGACCCTATAAAGTCTAAATTCTTTGCCGGGTGTGGACGCCAAAGTCTGTGCTCAGAGTAGTGGTCGGCCAGTAATTGAGCCAAGATGTCCTTAAATGCATTGAACCAACAAGGGCCCCACCCTTCGCCGAGGACTCTTCCTGCACACGTGTTGGGACACACCTTCAGAACTCTAGCCATTTGTCACTTGGCCTTACCCGTCGCTCCCCGGTGGCCCAAGACCTGAACGTTGCCCAGGAGATGGGACCTTCGCAGTCTTGTCCCATGTATGCATAGACTCCTGCAGGTGACAATATCCGTATAGGCCCCCGGGAATATGTCCTGGCTTTTCAAAGCCACTGTGGATATCTCATATCACAGACTTTCCTTTTAAGTTTTTGCCAAATTTCTTGCTTGTCCAGCTGGTTTTTCCTTTGTAGGCGGCTTCAGTGTGAAGCCATTGCTACTGGTTTTTCTTTTCTTTTTAACAAAACCCTGGAGGTAGGCCTTTTCTCAATGAGCGTGTGTTCTCCGGAGAGCTAATGTACAGGCTAAATGGTGACATTCTCTAGCTATGGGCCTTCACAAGGAGTTGAAACCATTCTGCGCCTTTCTGTCGCCACTAGAGTGCTCGCTTTCAGAGCCTGTGGGCTCCGCGGCTGATGGTTTATTTTCGAGGCCACCCTGAGCCGGGGCCAGAGGATGGGCAAAGGGCACGTTACTCCCCTTCTTCCCAAGCTTCTGTCGTTGTCCTTGAGAAAATACTCCTCGGGTGACAGCAACCCGTTGGCAAATTATCGGGGCTCAGAAAAGGCAGATATTGGCCATTTGTGGCAGTGTTCTCATTTCTTTTACAGAATTGTGGATTTTGGGGTGTTTTTATGTTGCCATTTCAAAACGTAAAATGGATTTTAGCAGAAAATAAGAGACATATATCCGACATGGAGAACTGACATGAAAATGTCTGAAAGAAAATGAATGAAATTGACGCTGCCCATAAACTGGGTGCTGGAGGTCGTGGTGGCTTGCAGCGGCAGGAGAAAACCAGGATTTTGACGCCGCCTGGGACGGGAGGGTGTGGACAGCGAAGTCCTGGCACCTGCGGCCGCCTCGCTGTTTCAGGTACTGTCTCCGACCCTCTGCAGACACCCCCATTTCAACTGCACGTGGCTCCACCTCCGCGGGGCCAAATGTAGAAGGAAGTCGGAGCGATTCGTTTTTTCGTGAAGGGACAGCCCTGCGCTGGCCGCGGGGGGCCGGCGGTCCTGAGGGCCGAGGCTGAGCCCCGGGAGCCGGGAGCTTGGTCGGGGGTTAGCTCGCCGCCTGGGCCGCCTCACTCTCTGCACTTTCTCTGGGAATTCTTGCTAATAAGTCTCCGATGCCCCGGGAGGGACGGATGATCACTTTCCTAAAAGGGCTCTTTGAAATCGCACTGCTGTGTAAAAGCTTTTGAGTGGGGAAGCACTGTCCTCGGGCATCAGATACACTAGTTGCCTTGCGGGACCCTCATGGCTTGCCCACTGTTCAGTTAACCTGTCACCCGACGTCCCAGCGAAGGGCACGGAGCGGCACACACCACACGTGGCTCTCAGGAGCTCACTCAGCTGTGGTAAGGCCATCGTGTGGACCCCATGCAGAAGGACTCAGAAAGATCTAGATTTTCTAGCCCTTTGCGGTCAGTTCAGTCCCCATGATGACCTAATTCAGCACACTGTCAGCTCCCCGCAGTCCCCAGCAGGAATGAGCGACCTTCCAAAGGAACCTGCGGCCGCCGTGCTCGCTTCTCACCCCGGGCAAGCCTCGAAGCAGCTGGCCGGCCGGCCGGGGCGTTTATCAGCCCTCCCCGCACAGTGCTCGATTGCAGGTCTTGTCTTACTTTATTTATTATTTTGCTACTATTAGCGGGCATTTCGCTCATGACTTTCTAAACACACACTATGCCCATCTTTCTGTGCGGCATGAGCAGGTTTGTCTGGATAAGTGTTTAATGCTCAGGTGAGGTCGTCGGCGTTTTGCTTCTTTTGAATTTGGGACTTTTTCTTTCTCGGATTTGCATAAGCGAGAGGGACAGGTACAGGGGTGAAGGGTGGCAGCCCGGCAAAGATGACCCTTAACTTGCTGATCTAGGGGGATTACCAGGTGACCCTCTAATTGGGGATTCTGCTTGGGTAATAGATTTCCAAGGCTGCCCTCTTTTATTTTTTTTTAAGTTGGAAGAGCTACTTTCCGCTTCATTGTTTTCCTTATGTAAATATAATTAATTCATTAACTCTTGCCAGAAAGCAATGTGACTGGTATTAAGTGATTTTTCTACATGGGATTTCAGAGATCGTTTCTTAACTTTCTAATTAAGGGCCAATTTAATGTTAATCATGGAGCCATCTGTGTGCAACTCGGTGTCCTTCAGTCTGAAACCGAGGAGCTGGTATCTCGTGTGGGAAGGGGCAGTGCAGCCCATCCTTCCCCTGGCGGGAGCTTTGGAATCTGACGGGTCTGGGATTTGAATCCTGGATTAACATTTCCTAGCTTTACATGACCTTTACTGAGTTATTTTACCTTTCTGAGCCTCAGTTTCCTCATCTGAAACCTGGGGCTGGTGGTGGTATTTATCTCATAGGTTCCTTGTGTGGATAAAATGAGATACTGTAAATAAAACTCCTAGGGCATGGCGAGGTGTGTGGTGCATAATAGTATGGACATGATGAACGTTTTTAAAACATTACTCCTAAGCCAAGTGCAGAAAATAAATACTTCAAGGTAAAAATGAATCTGTACACCAGAAAACTGATCTTATTCTTCTTGGGAAAATGTTCTTTCTAAATATTTTTAGTTTGATAATCTTTAGTGCACAACTTAAAAACATTGGTTTTCATTTTTATCTAACCTTAGGTGTTTGATGCATATTAAGTAATCAAAGACTTGGAAAAACAAGGCCAATACGTACGTTTCAAAATCAGTACATTACCAGCTGTTTTAGTTATCACTTGTATTTTCTGTGCTTGTTTCTTCATCATTTCATTGTTTATTATCATTTGGAGAGTAGGGAAAGCCAGGTGATAGGATGGAAATTAATGCTCATGGAAGAAGAGGCAGCAGAAAATTAAAGGTGCGGTTTGGGCAAGTGGAGGTGCCAGTCAACAGGGGGTGGCGTTTCCTACAGATACTGTGGGTACAGCGATGGGGACTGTTCCTGGCCTTAAATACCACGAATGACTAAGAACAAAGAAAAACCATACAGCCAGACCCAATATTGCCAACACAAAGAGTAGGTAATTAGCGAGTGTATGTTATTTAAAAAAAAAAAAAATTTCCTGGAAACATTTTAGGTATTGATATTTTGCATTCCTTTCCCTAAAATTTTGCAATGTTATTAAACTCTTACTAATTTGATTTTTTTCAGGATAATTTTTTGTTTTCTCTATTTTAAAAATCAATACAGTAAACAAAAGAGAAAAAGTCAATACATACATGATATAGTAAAAATAGGACTTGACGGCGTGAACATGGCTATTTCTAAGTAATAGTAAAATCTTTTAAAAACTTCTCACAGCATCAGTTTATTGAAACCTGTTACCTGTGTTTGATTCATATAAAGACTTACAAAGAACCCAACAAGTCACTTTTGCTCTCTCTGTCACCTCCATTGACTATGCCTGCGTATGGATAGACTCAGCCCCCTAAAGTGGAGATGCTGCTAATATGGGGGGAAAGTGTGTAATGGCTTTAGCACATGAACACATTTGTTTTCAAAGCCAGTTCCATGAGAGTATCCACAATGGGGTCCCAGCAACCATCTCCCCCTCCTCTCGAGCCCTGCAGGGTGACCTGCATTGGTCAGAGCAATAAGGGAGGGAGGCAAGGCCATGTCTCTAAGGTGGTTATAGTTTCTCAGAGCATATGGAGGAGGCGCCAGAATGTACCTTTGGAAAGCATTTCATGCAATCTGTAATATAATGGATCTGGTAATATGAGTTACAGAAAATAAAGCCTGACACTGTGTTTAGTCTGGTGAACATATAAAGTAGATGTGTCTATTTAAAGGGAGTTAATAGGACAATAGGTTTTGATATATTAAATTTCGCTACATAAATAAGTGGTTGGGATTCAAACATTCATAATATTATGGCATATTTGCACTATGACTTCATAGACCTGTTATTACCGATCCTTCCTACATAGCAAATTATTTTCTTTTAAAAATTATGACATGTAGTGGATTTAATGTAAAGAAACACATTATAACATACGGAATATAAGCTACAGAGATATGGGCTATTAAAACAATGCATGTATAATACACATTTAAGGGAAAAGTCACATTTTAAAAAGTAAAACACAGGTAGGATTAAATCTGGAGAACTGTCCAATTTAGGCCCAGTTACAACACATGGGTTTTAGGGACATTGCTTGGAATCTTCAGTTTCCTCTCCTGTAAAGTGAGGAGTGTTTAAAAATGTCCTTCCATTTCTGATCATCTAAAATCATTAAAATTGAAACCAAATATATGAATGAAGAAATTAGGATACAAAGTCTTTCTCCTTTAAAAGAAAAAAAAAAGCAAACTCTCATTAGCTCTTTTCCTTCTAGTTCCATGATAAAATATTTGCATTCATTTAACTTAATAACAGATGCTTTCTGTCGTCAAAGCCCATTGCTTGATAAGGTTGCCTTTAATCTGTCTCAAGCTAATTTCACTTATTTTTAAAAAATATATCCAACCTGACAACTTTCCTCTGTCATTTTAACGCACTTGCGGCCAGCGGGCGGGAGACCGGCGCCCCTCCCGCCGGCTCCGGGCCCCTGTCGCCCTGAGCATCCGCGCCTCCCTGGCCGGGCAGCTCCCTTCGGGCCGCGGCCTCTCTCGGAGCTGGACGGGCCCTCGCGGGCCAGGGACGAGCCGTCCCATGGAGCCGCAGCCCTGGGTGTGGACCGGCGGCGTGGGAACTTCATTTCGGGCTGAGTCTGTGAACCAGATTTCTTTGAGATCATCGTGTGATCTCAACAGTGTCCGGCAGCCCAAGCACATGTATCAATGTAGAATTATTTTTGGAAAGAGTTTGGTCCTTACTGAGAGAACGAAGGCCTGTGATTCCAGGGCCTCTTCTTCATCCACCGAGACGGAGCCCGCCTGGCACGGCCCTGAGCAGTCGGGAGGGGAAGGTGAGAGGTTCATCAGGGCGGCGGCCTGAGTCTTCCTCCACGGCCGGCCCTCGCCAGGCGCTTCCCGCAGGAAAGCCCAGCCCGCCCGCAGCCCGCATCGCTCAGAGGCGCTGATTCCTGAATGTGCCTCTTGGGGGAAATTCTCTCGCGCCTCAGATCATTTCCCTTCTGTCAGCTTCTGAGAACCTCTGAGTGTCCTGGGCGTCGCGAGAGAAGCCTGCTCTCCCCACACAGGCCCTCGGGCAGCCTCGGGCAGCCTGGCGCTTCAGGGGGGACTCGCAGGCGGTTTGTCACCTCCCCATGACACCGACTTTGATCCATACCCGGGCGTGGCTATAATGTAGGTTTGCTGTGTAGTGCTCCCCCCTGCTGAGGGTGCAGGTGAATGGAGCAGGGCCTCGAGTGGGACCGCAGGGAGGGACAGCAGGTGCCTGCGGTGCGGGAATTGCTGCCACAGGGCCCTGGCGGGTGGCTGAGCAGGCTGGAGGGGCGTCCCCGAGACAGTACAGCTGCCTGAAGCGAGACCGACGCCTTTAGAATTGGCAGGACATCCTATCAGCTGTCTCAGACTTCTCCTGAGTGTATCGATTATAATTAAAATAAACTAATGATTTAGAATTATAATCATGACCCCTGTAAATGTTGGGCTCGCAGATGCAGGCGGTGGCACCGGGGACACTCAGGGTGACGGGCAAGCATGATGAGGGTGACCTGAGCTTGGAAACTCACCTGGGAAGCACAGAGGGAGATTTTTGCACAAGCGTTCTGACCGTAACAACTTCCTCTTTAAGGTTTTTCTTTTTCTTTTTAACTTTAAAATCCTCCCTCCCAGGAAATTTCCCCTCCAGGAAGGGACACTCAGTTGGTCACTTTTAATCATGTTGCCCTACTTGAAACCTAAAGTGTCACAGCACAGATTATTTAAAAGTTATGATTCGTTTTAATAAGCCAGTGCATATACATGGGTTTGCAGGGCATATACCTGATAATACACTTTTAGAGGGGTGCTGTTGGTTCTTACAGAGCCCATAACGACTTTCACCACCATCACTTTCCTCACATGTGCGACAGTTTATTGCGTATGGATGGGGCTACCGAGGGCCACCCCCGGGACTGGGATTCCCCAAAGTCCCTAAAATAATTTGCTATCAGTCTCAGCCACAGTGTCAGTGTCCTAACCACAGATATTGTGCAGTTTACTAAATGTGAATCTATTTCATTGGGAATGGGATATAATCATCAATATTTCCTTAGACTCAGATTCCAATAAATACCAAAATAACAATATAATATCGCTGTCTCTGCTATTTAAAAACTGGTATTTTTCCTCCTTGGGAAATTTTTTCATTAACTTACCAGTGCATGGAATGCCACGTGCAGAAATATTAAATTTAAAGGAAATTCTGCAATCTACCTTGCAGAGAACTTTTTTTTTTTCTTTTTTTGGAACGTTGGATTGAGACACAGCAAGTCTCACACTCATTGTAAATAGAATTCCATGAGTTCTACCTGCAGATGTTTAGAATCGTGTCCTTAGAATTATAATATTGCTGGTCCACTGTCAGCAATGGGAGATGCCAATTTTAAATGTTGCTTAGCTTGTAGTCAGAAATGATTTCTTAATTTAGTGGGGGTTGGTAACAGATATGAGAAATTCATAACTTCAACTGAGCAATGAACCTTTTTAAAAAGTATACTCTATACATCAGCATTGAATTAAACTATGATATTGAACAGGCACCTATAATTTGCTGGGTTATTAGTATCTACTTTCTCTTTTTAAAAAATATATTTTTATGGATTTCAGAGACAGAGGAAGGGGGAGAAAGAGAGGTAGAAACATCAGTGATGAGAGAGCTATTGATCGGCTGCCTCCTGCAGGCCCCCTGCCCCGGGGGTCGAGCCCTGACCAGGAATCGAACCTCGATTTCCTAGATCCTAGGTCGATGCTCAACCGCTGCGCCATGCAGGCCAGGCAGTATCTATTTTCTTAAAATAGATCTGATAAGATCAATATCAATCGCTGATACTAATTATACAAATATTACATGTGAGGGGCTGTGTATGGGCTTTATTTACATACATTCCTTTTATCCTATATAGCCTTGTTTATACGTAGACATTATCCCTGACACACCCGGAGCGCTGTGTCTTGCCCAGAATAGCAGAGTAGCAGGGGCTGACCCAGAACGTGGATTCAGGACAGGCTCTGAGACAGTCTTTGGTAAAACACAGAAAAGCATAGATTATCCTAGATTAAGGTTTACAGCATGATATAGCCTATTACACCATTAATCCCCGAACGGAGTCGAGAGCAAAGCCGCAGTCCTTGAATGATGAAAGCTGGATTCACAGATGGTTTGGGTGAAAATAGTCTTTATTAGATACATCGGCAATTGACCCGAGGGCTTTTTTGTAATTAAGCACCTGCTCACCTCACTACTGTTACACACACGGGCCAGTGACGGTAAAGCCATAACACTAGGCTTCCTTCAAGTACTTTACCTTAAACAATAAGTTCTCGGGAACGTGTAAATAAATGTAATTTGTTATGGGCCTCCATGCGCATGTAGGTATTTTTAATGCATAGTGCATCACATTGGTCTGTTGCAATAAAATATAGGTAAATAAAACAAAACCCCTGCCCCACCTCCCCCTCAAAGCCGTTAAAGAGGCAAACAAGCGAGTGCGAGACAGTTGGCTGGATGCTGAGCCGCAGGGTCAGCCAGGGAACCGGGGAAGCAAATCCACGGCCGCTGTTTGGTTCTGCGTTTCCGGTCGGGTTTGAGCCGAGATGCGTAGCCACCAGGAGGTGACTCAGCACCACCAGCCAAGCAGTCTGCAAGGGGACTGGGTAGGAAGCAGGGGAAACAGGGACACACTGGGGCCTGCCAGGGGAGCTGAAATTACTGCCATGGACAGAAACTTGTACTTTGTGGACGTTTTTTCCATCTGTGTCCATGAGAGAGATTGGTCTGTAGCTTACTGTCCCGGTTTCGTTTCTGGGGTGGCCTCCGAGAGTGAGTTAGGCAGGGCCTGTCCTGGAAGAGTTTGCAGAGCACTGGCCCCACGTCTGTGAGGGCTCGTAGACGCCCCGGGGAGGCCGTCCAGGACGGGCGCTTTCTCGCACGGTGGGCCCGTAAGTATCGAGTCAGTCTCTTCAATAGATCAAGTCCCGTTCACAGCGCTGGTCCTTCTTACGTGAGCTCTGGCAGGTCCTCCCCGCGATGAGTCCCGAGCACTCCCTCGGCCTGGCGTCTGCTCCGTCCGACGGGCACAGCGGCCCCTGCTTTCTTTCGATCGCTCAGCACGGTGTGCTTGTCTCCAGCTATTTGTTTTTAATCTCCGTGTGTCTTGTACTCCGAGTGGGTTTCTTGAAGACAATGTGCTGTACATTCTTTTTTTGTGACCCGCTCGGAAATCCGCCTCTTTATTCGGTGCGCACTCCGCTCAGAAATCTTCCCATTGGTGCGTTCGAGCCACTGACCTCACCACTCTGTGCCTAACATCTTAGCACCCTCAAGGATTCATCCATCCGTAAAATCCACGTGACTGTCAAAACACACATCCCACTTGATGTTTGCAAGCTAAGTCCCAGGATAGGAAAGTTGGTGCTGCTTCGCATCTTACGAAACCATCCTGTGCAGAGGGAAATTGTGAGGAGCGTGCAGGCTGTGGCAACGGGCAAGCTCGGTTTCGCTTAGATCACTGCTTCTCTCGTCCCCACGCCGCCCTGTATCGCAGCGCTCCCTGTAATGTCCCTTCAACTCTCCTTTTGTGATGCCCGCCGATCGCCTTATATAACCCGCCTTGTTTAAACCTGTCACCGCCGTTGAGGTGAAAGTCACATCACTAATGACATCCAGTCCCAATGGCCACATCATTATGTTCCATCTTTCTTCCTTCACCGCAGCATGCCGACTTCTATTTCGTTAATTCATTTTCTTCTGCAAAGTTTCTAGGAGTGGACATTCCCCAGGTCACTGCTGTTCCTCATTCCCGGTACATTCCGCCTTGGAGATTCTCATCTGCGCCTCTGTGCTCTAAAACCCCTATTTGTAGCTAACTATCAATATATGCATTGTGATTTATATGGATAAATGTAGAGCTATACAATATAAATGTGTGTTGAGTATATATATGTTTAATAGTACATGCATATAGGTGCATATATATTAGTATTTATAATTCTCTGTAGCTGTATCTATAACCGTCATCTCTGCGGGACTTTAGCGTCTCTGACATACTGAATATTGCTTCTCATAAGCCTTCCAGGGTCCAGCTCCACACAGGCAGCTCTGCCTGATGCCCTTCCTGGATAGTCAAAATAAACCAAAATATTCCAAAGTGTCTTTTGTTCAGCTACTTTTGTTCTGTTGAAGCCAGTGTTTCCCAAAGTTGTTTGAGCAAAAAATACTGACTCAAGACAGTGTGGGTCATGTTTGAAGTCGCAGCTGATGGAGTCAGACTGCTGGCTGTGACTCCCTCCGGGCTGCTTGTTTAACCCCCTTAGATTAGCTTCTTCATCATATAATGAAATAATAGCAACTCGGCCCTCCTAGAGTTTTGTGAGCATTCAGTAAGAATAGTGTCCACTCCAAATAGAGCTCTCACAAAGCATCAGTTATTCAGAAAGCAAAGCGGCCTTCAGTAGGAGGCAGTTCCGAAATCGTCATCAAAGGGTGTTCAGTGCTCATAATACTTTCTTTATGATTTAAATTTATTTCAAGAGTGAATTACATAAATTTAGTGCAGGGCCTCAGATCCCATTTTGGTTTATGGAAGAAGAAAGTAAACTTTCAAAAGACCAAGTGACTTGCCCAAGGTCACACAATTCCCCTGTGGCCCAATTAGGCTAAGAGATCAGGATAAGGGATGATTTGACTTTGGGTGGTGGGCACAATGCAATATACAGATCGTGTATCATAGAAATGTGCGCTTGAAACCTGCAAGATTCTGTTAACGAATGTCACCCCAATACATTTAATAAAAAATAATAATTAAAAAAAAACCACATTGCTACGCACTTAAAAAAGAAATCAGGCCTTCTAATTGTTAATTGAATCGTATTTTCTTCATACCTGGCTGCCTCTCATATACTCAGATATTCATATATCGATTCTCTTTCAATCTAAGGAAAAAGACACTGCGCAAAGGGAAAGGTGTTAGGAAATCAATTTCCTATTAGGCTAGTCATTAATGCTATCGAATATCAAGCTTTTCATCACCAGTTATTTCTTATCATTGAAACACTTCAAGGTTATGACACAAAGATTATTTTTAGTCCAAAATACGAGGCCACCAAACTTTCTAGTCTGCCAGCTCACCCTTCTTCCCGTGGTATACTACTCAGTAATTAGTCTTTTAAATTTACTCTGTACCATGGTATTTTCCTGTTTAAACATGATCAGTTTTAATTTTGAACTTTTTTTTTTCACAGAGGCACAAGCACCTCCTATTTTTCACATCTGTATTTTGTAATTTATTCTGTTACTTGACTAAATAATACGCTATATGATAAGACAACCACTAGATCATTTCAGGTTAATATGAACCCGTCCATAGAAATGGGTCTCATGTAGCATTTACGGCGGTCAGTTGTATGATTGATTCTCTAAAAATGCAAATTTCATTAATTCAGTATTGAGTATCTCCCATAGCTCAGGATGAGAAATTTTACAGAAGTCAGTATCTATTAACATGCATAAAGGACACCTACAAATTCATTAGAAAGTGATGACTATGCCAATAGAAACAGACAAATAACTTGGACAAGAATTAGCAATATTGATTAAATACATGATGACAAAATACTATAAAAATGCAAGAGAAGAAAGAATATTACTGAAATTTGCTGAATGGTTCAGTTTTTACTGTAGGGATATATTTAAATATCTGGATTAGTGACATAGTTTAAGGTGTTAACTCCAGTCTCTGGGTAGTGGGATCTTTCTTCTTTTTAGTTCTTGAGTGTGTGTTACTTTGATGATAAAAGTATGTCTACCTAGCCTGGCTGGTGTGGCTCAGTGGCTGAGCACTGGCCTAGGATCCAGGAGATCTTGGTTCGATTCCCGGTCAGGGCACGTGCCCGGGTTGCGGGCTCGATCCCCGGCAGGGGGCGTGTGGAGGCAGCCGATCAATGACTCTCATCATTGATGTTTCTCTCTCTCTGCCTCTCCCCTCCTCTCTGAGATCAATAAAGACATTTTTTTTTAATTATGTCTACTTAAAATTATAACACCATAATAATTTATATGGCACTACTACTCCTTATGGAGAAACCGGAGGCATAAAAATGAAGTCATCATTCATTTTTAATTACTTCAAAAGTGTGATTAAAATTAGAGTTTGAAAATACAGTTTTACTTTAAAAGCATAAAATAAAGACAACAGGGATATGGTCCAAATTTGCTTCTGATAATTAAAAAATACATAACCATGAATCAGGATTCAGAATAACTTACATCTAAGTTAATAGCATTATCAACATCACTGTTATCTTAAGTGGTTAGTAAATACTATAGTTATGCTTTTGTTTGTTTCCAAGTGACTGCTTCCAACAGACCAGTTGGTATCAGGAAATGTAATATTCTAAGTGGATGCATTAGCACTTGATATTTTAAAGTTCTTTAAAAAGATGCCGCGGAGCAAATGAAGTACAAGCTTTGCTATTTCTCATTGCACTTTATGTATTTTATGCAGAACGTCGCCCTTCACCTTCTGTGTTCTGCAGACCTTCCCTGTCACTCTCCTCCAGATATCAGTGCATGTCCCGCAGGAAGTGTCTGTCCACTGTCCACGCCAGGTGTACATACGCAAATGAAATGAGATTGCACCGCGTCTTGTTTGCCTAGTAACTAAATTTTTCATGATGATTTTATTTAACACAAGCCTTTGTTTGGAAAGAAAATTGTCATCGGTTTAGCTTTCCTTCAGTAAGCAGGTCACTTTTGCAAGGAGTATCATTATGTAAGTCATGAGCAAAGAGCCTTTAAAAATCAGAAAGTTTACTAGCAAGGCCAGGCGCCCATGGTGGGCCCACCCAGTAGGTGAGCATCTAGGAAACTCAGAATTAATGATAAAGAGCCTTGTTTTGTTTGACAAGGGGCTGATGACTTCGTAGTAACTTATACCATTCCAAATACAATAAAGTATTAATATAGCTATTCTACTAGCACTTTTTCAGCTAGAATATAATGATACCCAGTTACAAATTGAGAAATACCCTTTCTATTTCAGTGCTTTCATCCCTTCCAAAAAAGGCTGTGTTCTATCTAACATTTCTTATAAGATATCATAACTCATTACCAAGTCATAGGAGAGGGGGATGTTTTTTGCATATAAGCCATACAGAACACTTCTTTAAAAATGGGGTCTCTAAAAACTATTTGGAACTGGAAGAAAAGGGCAGAGATCATCTTATTGGTGTTAGCAGGAATTTAAACATAACAGATGCCAGATTGTTCTACCGATACATAATCCATCTTCCTGGGAGCTGCTGACCTTTGGAAAGGGCATTGAGAGTTGCCTAACTACACAGAGAAAAACATTTTCTAGAAATAACCTGTAGTTACAAATATTGGGGTCGACATCATATTTTGTATTCCTATCATCATCTAATAGATCCGTCTTGATTTGTTCAAAGTTCTTGATTTACCCTTCATGGTATACACACACAGAACATATCCATGGAAATATAGTTTTCATATCTAAATCTATAGAACTTCCTGAATTGACCCTTAGGTCTGGTTCGTGGTGACAGTGTAACTAATGTTCAGTGGGTGTGAAAATAAAAGTCAAGTGGACACAAGTATAGATGCAGAAAGAACATCTTCCAAATATTTTGTTAATTTAAACAAGTCTGATTTTAGAATTACATGTAAAATGTTTTTAAATGTATGCCTAATACCCAGATTAAGCAGGAGGATTTCGATTATTTATAAAATACAATTTATATATTGTCTGCATAGAAAATTTAGGAAAGAATATACTAAACATCTTAGAGAGTGGTTGGCGCTCCCTGGGTAGTATTGCTTGAGGTCTGGGGATTTTTGCTTTTCTTGTTCCATGGTATGTACTGCTTTTTAATAGTGTTACAAGTGATAGTGATAAAAAACTACATAGCATATTCACTGCTGTTGGAGTAGAAGCTGATTTAATTTTCCTTAATTAGTATGGTGAATCCAATGTTGTCTTTTGAGACTGAAAAATGACAAATGCATCTTTCTTTTACCAATGGGATACATATTTTTACTTTCAGAATAATGACCTGCTTCGTACAGTCATACTTCATTATTGTTAGGGCGGGTTTCCTTAAATCCCCCTCTGTAATATGGATATTATATAAAATAATAAACATTTCATTGCTTTTATTTATTTTACCAATTGAAAGATCATTAACAAATTTTCATTTCTCCTCTTTATTTTTCAAAATCATGACTTTTATCCATTCGGTAGTAATTCGTAAGGAGATACCAGTCCAATGATTTTTAATTATGGATCAAAAGATCATAATACATGGTAATTTTTTAAGCTTTTAAAAGAAAGAAGTTATGGATCGTTTTGATTTCCAATTAGCAGGGCAAGAGAGGAGCTAAGGTGAGAAATAGTTTTAACCTAAGAATTACATTTTAGTCCCCAGTTCCATTTTGCTAACTGAAAATATTGATTGGAAAATAATACAGTTAGACCCAGGTGCCTCATCCATCTTCTTGTGTTAAGAGGGCAGCATTAGCAGAGAAGCTGATATTAAATATAGGTGTCATTTTTATTCCTATGTACCTGTTTCTACCTGTACAATTTCCTGAGGTGTGTGAAAATAAACACACTTATGAGATTTCACAGGAACTTCAAGGTGATACGTTGCCCTTTGATCCCTCCTGCTACCCTTTTCCCTCCCAAATAAACGAGGTCTTTTATTATTCGGCTATTTATTTATATGTTTGGCTTTTCATCTGCAATTGTGACTGTGTCCAGGATATAAATACCATAATTAGTATGAAAAACATTTAAACGGAACAGCAACTGATGTTGGTTGAACTATTCTGCTGTACAGGAAGCTATATCCCACATGTGGTAGAAATACAACTAGAAATTCGATTAAGTAGCGGTGCCCAACGTCTACCACAAAAATAGGCACACAGAATGTGTGTTTTTAATTCCTAAGTGTATCGAGATAGAGATTTGGATATTGTTGGGGTTTTTTGTTGGTTTATAATTTTACTGAATCATAAGCAAAGTGAAATGTATAGAAAATTGATCCATTTGAGGATTTTTGTTTGAAAACCCTTTGTGACCCATTACATAAGAGAAAAAGAATGTTTATCCTGGTTTTCAGGTACAGCGTCGATATTTTTGTCTTTCAATATAGTCATACACAGACATAGAAAATCAGATTTTAAGTATTTACTGGTCAACTCTTATGTTGCCTCACAAATATTTTAGGGTTTTATACAATTATTTATTTAATTTTTAATTCCTTAGTGCTTAGCTGCTGCTTCTGTCAGATGTGTGAAAATCTTCCACTGTGAGCGTGGATTTGCCCATTTCTCCTGTTAATTATTACCAATTACATATAAAAATCTTCATATGTTCAGTTGTCTATGAAATAATATATACTGTAGTATTATCTAAACGAATTTTTCTTTAAAACAATTATAGATATTATGGAAAAGTGTTGGCACAATTATAAGTGAAAATTTTTTCTGCATCTCTCATGGCCCTTCTATTAGCTAGAATGAGACTCGAAAATAAATTGCTCATGACCTTCTAGGAAAAGGAAAGTTAGAAGTCCTTTTCCTAGCTGTCCCCTCCTGCTCCCCAACCTGAAACATCTCGGTCCCCCTCTCCTCTGGATCGCTCATGGAAACCCCCGGCTGCGGCTCAGCTGGACTGCTCCTGAGACCTGAGCTGTGGGTGACACGTCGATCAGAGAGACAGACTATTGAATGTTAAAGTTTCCCAATAGAATCTGTTCGAAAATATTTGAATGAAAAATTAATTCATCCCCCAATTAACATTTGTCATGTCTAGACTGAAAATTTCGGTGAGAAGCACAGATTACGCGAGCAGCTGGAGGCTGTCAGATGTGTCTCAGGCAGTCGGGAGTGAAACTGCGGCGGTGTGATTTCTGAGTCCTTCCCTTGGCTTGAGGTCTATCGTTAGGGCCAATACTACTCTGAATTCTGCATTTTTGTTCCAGTCCAGAGCGAGGCAATGAAGTGTCTGTGTGTGATATATAACATTGTAGTCAATGAATCCCAAATTTTGATCTCTTTAATGACACAATGGAAAAGTCAAAAGAAAGGTAGAGGTAATGGAATGACCCACCTATGTAAGATAAGGGAACCGAGCCCCAAGGGGAAGAGGGACGCTTCCAGGGCCACCCGAGCGGTGGCAGCACAGCGTGGTCAGCACGCGAGCCTCCTGGTCGCCACGCGTGCTTTCACTGTTCCCCGCGCGCTCACCGGGCAGTCACCCAGCTAACTTGCGGGTGAGTTACAGGCTTCTCACTCTCAACAGAAGCCACTTATTGGTAGAGTTCGTGTTCCTACCCGCTAACCAGCATTGGGTGGGATGGCAGTTTTATCGATCCTCATTAGGCTCTCGTCATGATGCTCTGGGTAGCGTTGGGTCGGAGCAATTTGCTTGAACACAAGTTGACCAACTCGAAACTTCGTTTAAAATGGCAGTACGTCCCAAGCAGTAGCCTCCTCCTGGATCATCAGTTTTGTTCAAAAATACCCCTTATTGTTGAACATCTAACTCCTAAATTTTATCCATCGCAATCAGTGCAGAGTAGAAATAACTTATTACATACTCCTGTTTGTTCAAAATAGATAAAAATGCTGAAATAGCCATAAATATTTGCAATACCACATCATGTTTATTATAAAATTATGATTTAGGCCTAAGCATGCTGTAAATTAAACTCCTTTCAACAGGATTGTCTGTGGCTCCATCATTCAGATTGTTTCACTAGCTACTGACAGTGGTGCACTATATCATTTGAAGATCAAACATCTATTTTCTCTACTCATTAAGTAAATTTATATCCACAAACAAGCTGTGGCCCCCTTATTAATAAACAAGGCATGCATTCAATGAGTTGGTTGCTGAGAAAAACACAATTATTTTCATCACAGTAATACTTCCTAGCAGTCCCTGTGGATCGAGTTGAAAACTGAGGGCACTCAGAGCTGCTGAGAGGGAAGGGCAGAGGGGACACTCTGTAACTAAAAGCAGACAAGTCTCTTTTCTTCCCGACAAAAGGAAACGTGTTCTAAAGAAGAAATTCATTTTTCCGAAACCCCAGGAGCATTCTCATTTTTCCACCTGAAATACATCTCCAATTCTTTTTATTGAAATTCCATAGTTCTTGGAAAGCAAAGAAATGACTTTAAATCATCACTTATCTTAGTTTTTATATGAACCCTTTCCATTTTATTGGAAAATGGGTTTAACCTTCAGACATTCCAATAATTTATCTGTATTTTATGACCAGCTGCTTCAAGACATGCTTGAGATTTATCCCAAGTGCTGTGATCAGGCAGCAAGGAGTGCGGATTTATTGAGGATCAGGTGCATAGAGAAGCTATTTTAGGTGCAGGTTTCATAACAGAGAACTTAGGTTTTAGGAATTATGTTTAAAAATACCTATGATGACTTTATATTCCCTTTATTATGACTTTATATCCCCTTGCCTTCAGTTTCTTAGATCACTATCAGTGTGGTTATAAATGCATACATACAACGATATATATTTAGTGAGATTGGTGATAATTATGTGAATAAAAAAACATCTTTCTTGAAATAGTGTTATCTTGGCTGTTTAATAGTAACAGCATTTCTGGTGGATTTTTTACAATTAAGTTGTCGTCTGTGAACATCCATAAGATACTCAGTAAAATAGGAGTATCACTAATTATAAACTAGCTGCTCTTGAATGCATACAACCATCTTGCAAATTACTTCTACTTTCCAATTTAAAAAAAAACTAGAGGAACTTTAAATTCAGTAGAAAATTTTGTAAAAATAAATAAAAAGTAAGGATGTCTCCTTTTACCTTTTTATGTTAGAAAACTAGGCTTCTTAAAAAATATGTTTTTCTTGATTTTAGAGAGGAAGGGAAAAGCACAGAAGGAAACATCATCGATCAGCTGCCTCCTGCACCCCCCTGCTGGGGGTCGAGCCCTCAACCCGGGCAGGTGCCCTGACCGGGAATCGAACCTTGGACGTCTTGGTGCATGGGTGGACGCTCAACCACTGAGCTACACGGTCTGGGCCTAGGCTTTTGTTTTCAAGAAAGGAACCTCATGGAGGCCCTGCCCCTGTTCCAGGAACACGTGCCTGCGGGTTGCTCCCAGCCTCGTTAGTGCCTAAGGAATACGCGTGTCACAGACCCAGCCGGGCTCCCTCGGCATTAAGCAGCATGTGCGATTTGCACACTTACAGCCCGATGCGCTTCGCCTTCAGGAAGATTCACTCACCTATCGCTTGAAAAGAAACAATACTAGTAGTGTGTGCAATTAAGAGCTCCGAGAACAGTGGGAAAACTGGGGGCCGCAACCACTCTTAGCCCTGGGCGCTGCCTTGAAGGCGTGAGCTCCTCCCATCGTCTGCGTGAGCAGCGCTGCAGGAAAATAGCCCCCGGCGGCTGGCAGGAGCCAGGAGGCGACGAGGGGGCGTCCTGGGGGCGCAGCCCTGTCCGCGCTCCCTGCGGGCCCTTCAGCTCTGAGAGCCCGCGGTAACCGCCTCTGCGGGCTGCGCAGTGAGCGCTGGTCCCCAAGAATAAGGGAGCACAGAGCCGAGAAGGAGGGACACGCCAATGGAAGGTTCCCTAGCTCCAGCGAAAGGACAGCAGAGGAGCCGCGGAAATGCCACTAAGGGACTGGAAGAAAGGTGCAGCCAGAGGCGACGCTGGGGAGCCTTTAGAATGGAGAAGGACTTGGAGAGATGTCAATGTAGGAATAAAAATGACAGGGAGCGAGGGGGAGAAAGGCCGAATGCAGTGACGGTCAGTGGCCTGGCCTGGCCCAGGCGGCCTCATGTCCTTAGTGCAGCGATGCCCGCCCTGCAAGTGGGCACCCGGTGGAGCGCCTGGCGTGACTCCAGGCCGCAGGCCGAGCGGCGGGGCGCCTGCTTTCACAGGGTAAGGAAGAGCCGTCTAAGGGACGGTCACCTGAACAGTCAGGTTTTCCCAAGTCTGCGAGCTCCGGTTCTTGCTAAGGACTCAGCTGGAGCGCCCCTTATCTCCGCACACACGGGCGCTGTGCGGGCGAAGGAGAGACAGGTGACCTCCCGGGTGTTGGCGTTTGAAAAGGGCCGGGGGCAGCTGAGGGACGTGTGGTCCGGACGTCAGGAGATGGATAGAACCTTCCAGGCGGGAGCAGCGGGGGAGAAACCGCGCAGGCCTGAAAGCACTGGGTGGGTGCAGGGAACACCTTCAGGGGGAAAGGAGGGTGGGACACTCACGGGTGACCCGAAGGACAGGGAGCCAGCCGGGGAGCAATGAGCCTCCATTGCTGATCTGCGGAAATCAGGAGCCAGTTTGCATCTCGAGGTCATAGACAATATTTATACATTGTTACCTTCTCTAAAATGGGCCAGTGAACACCAGGACACTACTCTAAAATGGGCCCATGCATTTTGAGGTTACAGATGATATTTATACCTCGTTACCTACTCTAAAATGGACCAGTGAACACCAGGAAGACAGGAAAACATTTCTTCTGTAGTAAAAATAATCATCTCCTTTTAACAAAGAGAAAGAAAAAGACCCAACTAACAAATACTGTGACCTGTATATTATTTTTTTCTGAAATTACAACAGATAGAAATAGATGACCACATTCCCTAAATGAGGGGGCCACACGCTTAATTCTCAGAAACGGTGAGGCTCCCGCCTCCGTTGCTAGGTAGTCCTAAAATAACCCTGCTCCCCCGACGCCACTGATGAAAGGTCAGGGGCTGTCAGCATGTTCGCCGCCGAGCTGAGGAAGGCAGAACTGAAGCGTCCCTAATACGCTGGAAATAGAGGCAGTGTCCTGATTTCACCTGCCGCCAGCCAAGGTCCTTCAGTAGATTGGTGTTTGTCTTCTCTTGGGAAATCACCTGAATGCAGCTGCCTCCATCAATGTTCCTTTCCTGCTCCTCCTGCCTCCTGCCGCGGCTCGGTGACAGGCCTCCTGAAAGATGGTAATGGGACAGGACTGTTACCGAATTAAAGTCCAGGCTGTTGCGGCAGAGCAATGTATTCAGTTAGATGTCCTGCCTGCTGCGGTGAAATAACGCGGAGAGGAAACACTGACGGTACAGGAAACAATCTCGGAGTGGACAGGCCCAGAAGACAGGGCGTTCAAGTTTGCTGGCGTTAAAGTAACATTCTTTCATGAAAAAGGGATATGGAAATAGTGTTCATTGTCCTTTGTTGCCCAACAGATGATGAATCTACTAATTTTTCTTTAAGAAAATTCACTGTATATATTTTTTAATTTTAAAAAATGATACTATTTTCAACGTGTGATCATCACTTATTAAATGTACCAGGTGTAATGGAACACAAAGGGAACATAGAAACAACCCTGTTATTTTAATAACAGCATGTTGTTATTAAAAGGCTGTACATCCAACGTATGAAAGCCTGGCTTGCTTGAACTCCGGAAGGCTAATTTTCAACAGACTTATGCTTCTACCATAAATAACCCTCAGAAAGACAAACAAAAAGAAAGCCAAGACACTTTAGAACAAAATCTGTTTTGTTTTGTTTTGTTTCAAGCCTATATGAAAGTCCTGGGAGACCACTTGCCCACACTCACGTACCTGAAACCAAAATGCCGGGGATGCCTTCGGAAGGCGCCTCAGTCTGAAGGTATCTCAGAGGTCGAGGAGGTGCGTGTGAAAGTCAAGACCGCGGGCAAAGTCATCCCAAGGACACTGGCTCCCAGGCTGAGGAGAATAGCTGTCCTTGTTGAATTTACATAACTAATGAGAAAAAGAGCCAGGAGAAAGGGAAAGGTTGGGGATGGGTGAGGTGATCAACCTTGGAAAATGAATGAATGAAGTCGGAGGTCCCCAGCCACGTCCCGATGGGGAAGGGACTCAGTGCTGGCGGGAAGGCAGAGGCCAGCGGGTTCAGGGGTGTGGCTCTTTGTATCCTGCAGACATGTGTAGAGATGCAGGCACTTTGAGTGTTTCCGACGTGATTGATTAACATCAGTGCAAAGTGACATCATTCGTAAGGTTGCCTAACTTAATTTACCTTGTTCTGATAGTACCCTTGCCAAAAACCCTCTGATTATCACTTACATGTCCACACTGAATGAAATTAGTGTTTTCGCCCATGTGACAAATTCCTTTAAGACTAAACATACATGCATAAAGTTTCTAGTTTAATACATCGGTTTCTTGGGGACACTTAGTATGAGTCTGTTTCAGAGAGACCATGGTTATTGAGTTTCCTAAGCTCAAAGACAGACTGCAGGCTAAGTAACGTAATCTTAGGTAATAAGATAGCTAAGGTAAGCTAAGCTGTAGGCTGTGATACATAATCGCCTGCAACAACTTTCCTACCTGCTGACTCAGTTATTTAATTTTTACGTAAATGGTTGACCTTCAAAGCTCTTTCAAAATAACAAGGTTATTATGATTATATGGAGAGATGGCAAAAATAAATTATTTAAGTTATGGAAATTTGTTTAAAAATTGAGTGAAATAAAAAATGTGTATTTTACAAAAAGTGAAAGTTTTCAATTGTCACCAACAACTGTTCACATAATAAACACAAGATCTTTCTCATAATACAAATTAGCAACTGATTCAAAATTTTGAAATTTCTTTATTTTAGATGTAGATGAAATTGTTCAGTCTAAGAGACACTCATCCAATTAAACTTTTGGGTATGAATTTTTTCAAATTTATATTCACATCTGTCAAAGAAAAACCACTGCTAGATTAAAGATTGCATTCCAGACTTATTGGGATTTGAAAAGGAGAGACTAATGTTTACCCTATTGATTTATAAAGTTTATTCACGCTGAGTGCTAGAGTGTGTGAACTTTATAACTCTCAGCCCCACATGCTGTGAGAGTAATTTCCTCTCAGATGCAATTATAGAACAGGAGTCCTTTTAGTCGCTCATGGATGGGCTTGGATATATTACTCGAGCAGCTACAATGGGAAGAAACCGAATGGTGGGGATTACAAAAAAGAATAAAATATAGGTGAGTTCTAAAACCTTAATAGAGAAAAAAAGAAAAGCCATAGATAACAATGATATAAGTTAAGATGATACAGCTTCCACAATAAAAGGCAAAACCAACACGCAGTAAGACAGGAAAGGAAGGAATTAAAACGCCCTGTGATCGACAGACATCCAGAACCCCGAATACGATGACCATGATGGGAAACTGAGCCCCGAGTTAGGCCTGATGGAGAGAGGGCAGGCACAGAAAGCTTTAGGCCCGGGAAGGAATGAATCTCTCGGTGTGAATTCATAAAGTACCCTCTTCAGGCCTTTCCTTTCCTTTCATTGCATTATATCTTTAGCTAGATTTTTTTTCAAACATCTCTTTTATTTTTTCACTGTAACAACAGTATCCCAAAAATGTGTGGGGTGAGTTCTTGGTCCGGAGAGTGAAAGAATTTTCTTGCTTAAGTAAAACTATCACACAGTGGACTCAGAAATAGAAAAATCTTTATAGATCTTAAGTTTAGAACTTTAAAGGATTAACAAATTCTTTAAGGATCAAACATCTTTTGAAGAGAGTGGGTAAAAGCGCAACAGACTCTGTATGCTTCAGGGAGTGTATCTAGATTTAAGTCTATCACACTCCCCTTTATAAATAGCAGCTATAACTGAGATTTTATATATGATTCCTAAATACATGGATTTTTTTAAAATGTTGTATTCAACCCACAAGTATATGGGACTGGTCTGTATGTTCCTGAAACTATTACTAGAAACATCCATTAACTATTGTTGAATCAATTAGCTAAGCAATTTACATTCTCCTGTCCATTTCCTTAACTGGATTCTAAGAAAACTGTGCAAATCTGAATAGAAAGGAAGCACAGTAATTAACTTTATTGATGTTAGTGTGGAGAGATGATTTGAATATTGAAAAAAAGTGAAACAATAAATTAAAAAACAACATAATCTTAGATACACAAAGAAAACATACCCATAACCTGGGAATTGCATTCAACAGGTAAGACTGCAGTAAAATCAGCAAGGCCTTCAGGTCCCTAAATAAATTAGTTGATTATGTCGTGTAAAAGGGTTGCAAAGGTGGCCAGTCCAGGGCTGGGGTAGTGGTTTCCCAAACAGGTGAAGGACTTGAAGTCCTTCTCTATCTTTATTTTTTAAATATGTTTTTGTTTTAGAGAGAAACATTGATGGGAGAAAAACATTGATGGGAGAGAAATATCGATTGGCTGCATCCTGCACACCCCAGACTGGGGCTCGAACCCAAACCCTACCATGTGACCTCTTGGTGGGTGAGACCATGCTCAACCAACTGAGCCACACCCGCCAGGCTCCGTCCTCCTGTCTTTTGATCTTTTAGGTTACTTCAAAGGACACTTTTCAAACCCCTCTTCTATTGTGTCCAGCGTCAAGGACACAACATGCTCGCTGGCTCCAACCATCCGTACAAGGTGCAGGAAGCCCGGCGGGTACCATTCCCAGCTGAGAAAATCCCTTTTAGGGAGCTTTCCCAGAAACGTCAGTTCCATCTCATTGCCCAACCCATGTGAAAGGATGGCTTGGAGAATTTTTCTTCATTTGTTTTTTTTTATTAAGCTGATTGCATGTCTCCATTTGAATAAAATCGGGAAGCGTGATAAGAATGTTATGTTAGATTCACAAGGAGGAAACTCCATTAGAAGATGATAAAGGGATTTAAATTTTTATTTCATCTACAAGCTAGCTATTCTCTGGTGTGGAACTCCGTGGGAAGGACGGGAAGGACCTTCTTTCTGATATGGAAAAATCAAAAACATAATTGCTCTGAAGTTCACCACAGCCAAGCCAGGACTGGTTCCGCTGTGATAGATCTAAAAACCTGTTTACTGCTTATAATTTAAATTCAATTTAAAATAACTTTGCTCTTGATAGTTTATCAGCATTTTTTGTTACTTTACTTGTTCCCAGTTCAAGTGGGTCATATCTAAAAAGTAAAACTTCACTTAAAATGTCTATAGTATGTATCTATCTGTATCTACCCGGGAAATGACTATGTAGGTTACATGTGTCACCAAAAATGGCAAGAAATAAGATTACACTAGAGGAAGCAAAACCCACAGGCTGACTTTGAACCAAAATATTTTATGATGAGAGATGACTTCTAGCTTTCGCATGCAATTCAGAATAACAGAATTGTGATGAGTTAATGCAAAAATTACCTGGGATAGAGACTGGTAAAAGCCGGGCGGGAACGGTGGCAGTGAATTTTCCTACAGTCACTTGTCAGTAACGTTTTTCTTGTGGCCACGATCATAGACTCAGTCCCCATAAAAGTACCATAAAGTATACAATCTACAAGTGACTAGCCTCACATCACATGTAAACTCGGAGGTATCAGGATGGCCACTTACTGACAATACTTGCTCCTGTAAGTGTCCTGAGATACCACATTTGAGCAGTGAACACGCACATGGGTGTTTTCTCCAACAGGGGGAGATCATTGCGTGTGAATTGAACCGTGAGATGGTAGTAATAATGGTTTAATATTACAACTTAACTACTTTGTAGAAATCTTGTGTTTGCCTGTCGACCGTGTTTTTAGGGGACTAGTCACCTCCCACTTAGTTCATAGGCTCTGAGTGTACTTAGCATGACTTCCCGCCTAGGGATTGGTCAGGAGACGCAAACCTGGTCGGTCAGCATCCCTTCTCCACAGGCCCTTGGGTTTGTTCCAGTGATGGGCCTGTGTCCAATAACACGTACAAATAAGGGACCACAAGTTGCTTCCATACTATTGGGATTAAGGGCAGGAAAGCCCTGCGACAGAGATGAACGCAGGGGAATAGTTTCTCAGGAACATGAGGGTGTCTCTTCCATTAATAGAAGGGGATGTTCAACTGTAGGCTAATCACTGGAGTGTCGGGATTAGAATTCAAAGGCGATCGGCCCCGTGAATGGTCGAGGCTCTGGGCTGGAAGTCCTCCTAGTCAGGTCAGAAGAAAGGGAAATGACCCCCCACTCCCACCCCGTCCCCAAACAATATGCATTTGCCTGTGATGTTCCATTCCTGTAGTAAACGGCTTCAGATTTTCAGGGAATGACTACAATAAATTACGGAAAAAACATTTTTCCAGGCAGAGCTGTCTCTGCACAGACAGTTCTGGTTCCAGACTGTGCCATGGCAGGGAGAAAATTAAGTAATCTCATCACTGTTTACCATCTGCAGGGGAAAGGAAGAATAGTAGGGAAAGTGCAGTTTATGTAAAAACGATGAATTATTCTCGGCAGCAGGAAACAGAAGGGCAGCATTTGGAATCATCATCTTCACAGATACGAAGACAGAAAGACAATTATAATAACAATGGTTTCTATATTCAGAAAGTTAAACAAATGCCAGTAGTGAAACTCCCGTAAGAAGGAATAGAGACTCAGTTCCAAGGGCAGCACCTGTCCCTCGAGGTCAGAGAGGTCAGAGAGGTCCTCTCGGGAAAGCGGAGGGGTGTGTAAGGAAAGTTACAGGACGCTCAGCGTCTGCTGAACAAGTTAACATTTTTCACACACACAAAATTATAAAGTTATTTTTTCCCAAAATATTTCAAGTGTGTTTCCTGAAATGTACATAGTCCACGATGTGGTTTACTGGGTATTTTATGATACAGTTTCTACTTAATTTCTCCATCTCCAGCGCACTCCACATCAAACACCGTTCTCCAGCCATACTGAGCATTTTCCCAAGGACACGGGCCCGGCCCCTGGGCCCCCCTGCCCTCTCTCTGCCTGCCTCATTTTCACTCTTCTTCCCTGGTCGCCGCCATGGGTGCGCCGCTGTGACGGAGTGAAGGCTTGGTCCCTCTGGCCTTGTCTTGTTCAAACCGGCCCTGTTCCCACGGCCGTAGGGTTAACAGCGCCTGCTTAGTCTTAGCCTTAGTCTTGCATAGGGACACACTGCCCATTAGAGGAATTCCGCCTGCGGCTTGAGTGTTATAAAAGCAGCCCCTCCCACTTCCCCTTCCCTTCACATAAAAGAAGCCTGAATTCTGTGCTTTCTTCAGGTGGATTTAAGGATTAGGTCTCTCATTTTCTCCATCGGTGCCTTCTCGATCAATACATCTTTCCTTACTCCAAACTCTGACCTTTTGAGCTTTTTGAAGCCTTGGGCACAAGGACTTTGGACCAGTAGCACTAGGATGTTGACTGGGGTTGGAGAATTAAACAAACAAAAACACCCATGGTCTGTTTCAAGCTACTAACTCTGTGTCACTGATCTCAGAGTTGAGAGACAGTGTGCACAATGGGCTCTCACTACTGGGACCAGCACACTCCTTGTCTATCCCATCTTAGCATTTTTGTCATTCCCTTCAAAAAGTCTCCGTATTCTCCCCCTCCAGATTTCATTATTGCCTTCCACCCCACATTCTGCCATTGCGCCGTGTAATGTGTCTATCTTAACATCCTCAGCCTGTGTTGTTATTGCTCATATGTATCACTAGATAGATCGTAAGGTACTGAAGGGCAAAGACTTCTAGAAGCTTATACAGTAACTGACCCATAGTAGGTGTTCAGTAAATATCTGCTAAATAAAGTAGCAAGTGCTTACAAAAATATAATTATAAAATAATATTGTGAAATAAGAAAAAATGTTTACGTAGCATATGGTTTATAAGGAGTCAGTCAGTTCTGGGGTCATATTTACAGGACATGAACATAAATCACATGTAAATTGATCATCTGGAACGAGGAAAGGGTGGATATTAAATGATAGATTCCATACAGCTTTCACCAATATGCACGGCACACTTACTTTGTGCAAAGGCTCTCTTCCAAGTGTGTCAACATTTGACGAGATAATGCTCCATGCTCCCTTCCATCCAAACCACATAGAATCTTTTACATAAAATGTAAGATGTAGCATCAGACTCCCTATTTTATTTTTATCTTTATTGTATTCATTTTTATTATGCAGAGACATTTAAAGAATATCTTTTAAATTGAGTCTAAATTTCCTTTAAGAAATGTGCTGTTTTAACACATAGTTGTTGTTGATCCATTGATGAATGTGTAGACCCATTTAAACCCCATGTCTTGCTAATAAAATCTAGAAATAACTCAGATGGGCAAGTAACTAACAACGTTAAGGCTATTAAGAGACTCTTAAAATTGCCAGTCTGCCATTTGGCATGGCCACCAATGTCCATTGCTGTACCAACACCATGTTAGACATAATATTATCTCTTTGGCCAATCTGTGTTTGTAACACTTCCATATTATGATTGGACCAGAAGAGTTATTAAATATTGCTACACATACATAGGGCCCAAACTGTGGCAGAATTACGATAGTTCTTATGTCATTGCCTATGATCCAAAATGGATATAATTTACAGTTTTATAAATCTGATGAAAAGAAAATAGGAGAATGCATTTATCCACATAGAAATATCAAGACACACATCGTGTCTACATATAACTGTGTAGTTCTATCCCTAAAGAATATAGCCTTTGGAAAACAAGGGAGGTCGTTAACTCTATTGGGAAGGTGCTTGGGAAGCAATTAGGTAATTAGAGATCCAAGAGCTCAGATGAGGAAACACTCTGCTAGAAATCCTTAGAAAATACACCGTGAAGTGTTTAAAGACAGTGAGCAATAAAATGTCTACTTGAGAAGATGTGATGATTAATTCCAAGGGCAGGGACCCTGGCAGAGAAAGTCATTTGTAAGAAAAATTGCAGCGTTTCCAAGAAACCAAAGACTTGAGTTGGAAACTACAGTTTGGTTGCTATTTCCGGGATCGAGAGCATTACTCTCAGGATCACACAGCGATACTCAGAAGTGAAAATAAGATTCGGCTCAAGAAGAAATAGCAGAAACCTTCAAAGAAGCAAAGCAGCCAAATGGATAGAAATCCAGCGTACAGCTCATTTATATGTTCTCCCCAGTATGTAAATATGCCATATAGATAGGAATACAAAATATAAATATTTATAAGTAAGTGTATATATTACGTCTCTCTCTTTGGAGCATGTACTCCAGTTAAGAAACCGGAATGTGCATGTGAAAGGTCAGGTCACGCGTAAGGCACCTGTAACGAGGTAACGGGTGAAGGTGTCCCCAGCTGGGGCTGTTTCTTACGGAATCCCCGAATGCCCCTGGGCGCAGTGGCGAGAGTGTCCTTGTCATGCTCACGTATGTCACTGACCGAATCCTCATCGATAAAGAAACGCACCGTGTAAGCCCGTCACAAGTAGTTACTCATTTTGTTTCCACAGCCCCCCGTGAGACACACACTCCAGTTACCCACACTTTACTGGCTCGGAAGCAGAGGCACAGAGCAGTCGAGCGACCCCCAAGGTGACATGGGCACATGCAGTGAAATCAGTGTTTAAAAGCAGGCAGACGACAGGAGACTGGAGCCTTTGGCCCACAGGCCGGAGTCACCTCTCCACCGTTAGCCACGCTCCGTGAATACGCGCCCCACGGACGGAAACAGGCGACGGGGCTGAGAGCGTGTCCCCGCGGGGCGGCGGCAGGGAGGGTGGCCGGAGGACTGACCCTTCAGTTCCGTCAAATTCTCCAAGCCGCCCGGGAGTGCGTAGGGGAGTTGGCTGCGTAGACGCAGGCCTGCAGTCAGCGATCCGCCAGACCTTCCCGAGCAGGGGCCCCGCCCGCTTTGCCTCTGTTTGAAAGTCTGCAGGAGCCACTAGTGCCGGGCTCCATGCAGGATGGGTTACAATTTTTTGGTGCCCAGAATATTCCCCATGCAGACGGTCGCCCACAGTTCATACACCCGTTTGCCCGTCAGGTCAGTGTCGCTCGCACCCATCACGGGGACAGGTACACCCAGGCGGTGCGGACGTGACAGTGACTGTACACGTCTCTGCTGAGCCAGCCTGGGTCCTGCCTCAGTGCTCGACGAGCGCGGGATAAACGGACATATCGGGGGCACCAAATGTTTAAGTCGAAGCGGATGGAAAAGTCACCTCCTCAGCTGAGGCTTTGTTTTCTTCACGTGCAAAACGAGAGGACAGGATGAAGAACTGTAACATGTCCCTTTTTCGAGCTCAGGTTTGGATCCAGTGGTGAGCAGCAGCTGCTAAAAAACATTAAGCACGGAGCAGTGAGGCAGAGAGCGTATCTGAGGGCGGCGCTTGACCAAGATTATTTTTGACAAGGGTTTGCAACGCGAATCAGAAAGAGGGGTAGAGTCGGAGACAAGCAGAGAGAAGCAGAACCAGCTACCCACTTACATACGGAAGCTGAAAGCCGGGCCAGGAGGAGCTCAGGGGGCCGTTAGGGCCGAGCAGAGAGAACAGCACAAACTTAACACAGCTCAATGCGCCCGGGCGCCGGCAGGAAGGACTGCGAGGCCCACCTGCGAGCCCCTGCCCGCCCGCAGCTCTGCCGCGGGTCTGAGTTCAAACAGCTGTTTTATTATTTATGGCAGGACGTCCTTGTCAGATCAGCACGTCTGTAAAGTCAAGAACAAAATCTCAAAACAGAAATGAGCACAGAGAGGTACAGGCCACGGAGCAGGCGGCACAGAGAGTGAAGCAGAGCAAAATTTCTCATTTAGTTTATTTTTTTAAATATATCTTTATTGATTTCAGAGAGAGGAAAGGAGAGGGAGAGAGAGAGATAGAAGCATCAATGATGGGAGAGTCACTGATGGAGCCCGCAACCCGGGCATGTGCCCTGACCGGGAATCGAACCCCGATCGCCTGGATCCCAGGTCGACGCTCAGCCGCTGAGCCGCGCCCAGCCGGGCCAGAATTTCTGATTTATACGCATCATTTTATATTTTACATTCAGGTGCCGTGGCATTCTAAACTCCCCATCAAACTTCAGATCTTTCTGGTCAGAGCGTGAACCATGATATAAATTTGTGTATCTGAAAGCACTGTACCTTATTAGTTAAGTGAATGTTTGTTTCCTGACTTTGTCCTGGATTGCTCTCCTGTTGTTTGGCTTGGGTTTAGAAAGAGAGAGAGAGAGAGAAAAAAAAGAGGTGGGAATGATCAGAGGAAAGGACCTTGATAAATGAAAATGTCTCCAATGCGTACATGGTGACTCCAGTAGAAATTTTATGAACCAAGCGGAATGGCTATAAGAGCATTTGCAATGTGGGCGTTATGTAACCTGGGAAAGGATTCAAGTCGCTCTCAGACCTGGTAAGGAAAACAACACTGTCCCGTGACTGCTAATGCCCTGTCCCCGGTGAACACGGTAGAGAGAGTCTCTAACCCCTGTGACTTTGAAATTCTGAGGCAGACCCAATTAATTCATTACAAGCTGGCTGAGCCGCTAACATTCTGTATGGTCAGCCTCAAAATCACAGGTCAGGGGTTCGCTTTGGCGGCACATATACAAAAACTGGAGTGATACAGAGAAGGTTAGCATGGCCCCTGCGCCAGGGGGACATGCACAGTCGTGAAGGCTTCCCTAGTGTCAGTGCCAGGTAAAGGGACTTAACACCTCAGGGCAACAAAGCAAGTCTAACGGTGGCAGCAGGCTCCCAAGTCAGCTCCGTAAGACTCGTGACCTTCTCCATTTGACCAAAGGCTGCTTCCTTTCACTGTTGTGTGTGCAAATAAATCGGATTCTGCATTATTAAAAAAAATTCCAGCTTTAAACAGTTTAGTTTACATGGACCATGGTAAGGGGTTAAAATATTCTGAACGTACAGATACAGAAGGGAAAGAGGAAGGGTGAGTTGGTGGTGGCTGCTCTGCGTCGCCGTAATTCCTCTGGACAGGGCCCCCTGCGTGTCTGAGGCCGGCCAGCTGCGTTGCTGGGACTCCCCAGCCGTCACCCTCGACGTGCAGATTGGATTCCTCCAGGCCCATGCTCTCGGGAGACGTGGGGAAGCAGGAGTGGGGAGCGCCAGGCCTCGGCATTTGATGATGATATTCGACTTCCCTCCACTGTGACCGTCAGTGGCCTTGTGAAAGAGGCGGGCGGTGTGGCAGGGGTGCGAAGTGCCGCCCCCGGGGACAGGAGGGAGCTCTTTGAGTTTCCCCAGGAAGCCCCGAAGCCCCCCCTGGAGGAGGCGGAGCTGCAGCTCTCCCAGTGGCCTGGGGATGGAGCCGGGATAAGCCCTGGAAGGTCAGCCCAGAGCGCCTCTTGCTGTCCCCCAGCGGCTTTTTCCGAAACGAATTCGCCGTGTTTAAACATTCCTCTTTAAGATGGATGGAACGGTTTCCGTCTCCTGCAGCTGAATCGGACCAGATCTATCAATGACCGGGGACTCTGCTGTGGCCCGACATTTTCCTCCTGTCTTGGCTTTCCGTTTTTTTGACTTGCCTTACCTCTGCTCTTTTGATAGGTTTTGCTAGAGTGGAACAGAGAAAAAAAGAGCTGGAGGGGGAATATTGATGGCTAGTCAAGAACCAGCTTCACAGTGGCAGTAATTCCTTCGAATGGCGGTGTCTCACATTAGATTACTATACCCAGGGTGCCCCAAAAGCTCGCGTACACACGCTAACAGCTGGGAGCGCAACTGATGTTTCCTCCTTTTCAGCCAGACTAAGCTTTGAACAAAGGAAATTCATCCTAAAATGCCACTGGAAGTTTGAAAACGCAGTTCAAGTACAAACACTGCCTTTATAATTATTCAAAGCATGTCTACATTTTTTGGGACACCCTGTATATTGCAGAAATACACGGATACTGTTTAAACACATACTAGTTACCCTTTCATTTAGACACCTCCATAAGGAGTCGCTAGTTAAGCCACCGGGTGAAGTCCTCTACTTAAAACGAAAACAAACAAAAGGTATTTTACAATCTGCAGTCCCTGTGCTGATAGGCCTGGGGACTTGCTCAAGTGAGAAAGAGGAGGCACACTTCTAGAGCATTGCCTGTGTGAAAAATTAATAACTAAGCAGGCAGCACTAGGCTGAAAAACAACGCGGCTTGGAGAAAAGCAAAACACAGTGAAATAAAACGAAACACGTGTTCAGGAGCTAAAACTGCCTGCTGTCTGTCACTCAGGCTCCAGGTAAGTAAATCAGCGTGGGACAGTGACAGGAGAAAGCTCAGTACTAATGACTGGAAACACCATTGTATATCCAACACCTTAACCAGCTTCTGAACCATTGGCCATTTCAGTGAAGAAAACGGAATCAGGAACGCAAAGCGCGAGTATCACGCCCTTTAGCTCCCCGGCTTGCAGGGCGCTCCTGGGCAAGCAGCGTCGCCCGGCGCCCCCGTCTCAGGCTTGCAGGCTCTGCTTGGTGCGGACTCTCCCGCTTCTCTGCGAGAAGACCTCTCCAAGCTTTAAAATATTAATATCATTGTGATTTTCCAAGAAGGGAAATCAATACGCAGCATCTGCCAAACCTATTTGAACATCGAAGATTTAAAATTTTATTTTATGTTACTTCTGAAACGGCTCGTCATATCCCTAGGAATAGGGTTCCACTGACTGTTGCTGTTGGCGCCGATCCCCAGGTTTATGTCAACACAGCCGAAAATTAGAACCTTCCTGAACGGTCCTGCAATTTATGCTAAAAAAAGATAAAAAAGGAAACGGAGGCAGTGGACACAGTTCCTGATTCCACGTTCTAATGGTGATTTTCATCGCTTTGTTGCAAACAGCATGAGGGTTGAGATGCTGTGTGCTCTGGAGACCGTGTCCCCGTCTGCGAGGACCAGCGTTTAGCATAAAGGGACAGAAAACTAATGGTCGGGAGCAGCCTGGGAAAAGTTCAGTGAGGGGACCGATTCTCACTGCTTCTCCAGAAAGAGCTAAGTGAGAAGCAACTGGATTTGAGTCCTCAGATCTTACCAAAGTGTGGGCGAGGGAGCTTCAAACTCGAGGTCCTAACGTTAAAGCTCCAGAGGGTGTGAGCTCCTGAACCTCAGGCCCTGGCCGGGGTCGGGCAGTGGGCTCGACGTGCGTGTCCCCCATGCCCAGGGCCGGCAGCCTTTCCGCCCTGCACCGCCGGGGCTCGCTCTCCCTCCGGGCCTCCTCGCAGAGAGGGAGTGCCAGGTGGGGGTATGGCTGCTGTTTTGTTTTTACCGTCACCCGAGGATGTGCATTGATCTTACAGCGAGAGAAGCATCGACGTGCAAGAGAAACGTGGAGCAGTTGCCTCTGTCCACACCCGAGGGGGATGGCGCCACAGCCTCGCGTGGGCCCCACCGGGGCCCAGACCTGCAGCCTTTGGGTTAAGGGACGAGCCTCCAAGCGGCTGAGCCGCCTGGCCAGGGCAAGAAGCACAGTTTTTTAGGGTTTTTGTTGTTTCTGCTTTTTAGCAGTTCACCATTATTCTCTAAGATCAGTGCGCATGTTTCCAAAAACAATGAGGCCTGAGGGGGCTTCATTTCTGAATTTCAGGTCTATTTGTATAGATTAGTTGGAGGTAAACTGGCAGTTTCTTTAAGTTTTAATAACAAAAATAAATAGGGCAAGCATATTGGGTAATACATAGGGAGAAAAAATTCTATCTATTTATTTGGGCTTACAATGTGTATATAAACGCCAGAATCCTTCCTTCCTATCTATCTACCTACCTACCTGCCTGTGAAAAGAAATGACAATAAATGGCAGTTTGTGAGTGACTTTGCACCTAATTGAAGTGAAATTATATAATTCACACACTGAATAAACATTTCATTATTATTAGAAATGGCTTTGTAATATTTTGATTAAAGATTCAGTGCTAATCCTCTCTAACTGAAAACAAAAAATATGGTAGGTCAGGCATTATTTTAAATCAGAACAATTACTTTAAATGCATTTTCATATCAAATTTAGAAGCCATAAACTTGGGGTGATGTCATTATTTTTTTTATAACTATACTATATTATTTCCATGGTTATTTTGAGTAACCCCTCAGAGACGCGAATCTTAGGAGTAACGCCCATAATGAGTTAATGTTCCTCACACATTTGGGGCAACTCCATAACTCTTCGAACTTTGTTTTTGTTTTTTTTCCTTCCCCGTGAAAAATTTGATTTTGCCTTTATTTGAAAAGAAAACTCTGTGGATATTTTTGGAAGGTGAAGATAAATATTTTCCTATCTTGTAGAATACATGTCTACTCTGAGATTCACCAGCCCTGACACATTCACTAGAAATAAAGTTCTGATGTTAAGACACTGTGATTGCTGGAAAAAATAATTTTGCCACCATATGTTGTACCTTGAGCTGGAACCTGTTTCTTCCTGAGGCTGAGGCAATGCTGCCTTGTTCCTTTCAGTCTTCATCTCATTTACACTCTTCCAATTGTTGATAAACTGGAAAGGTTCAAGGTTATCATTTTAAAGTGTCATCTAAAATTAAAATGCTTATCTTTCGCTATAACACTACTTGGTACATGGTTCTCAATAAGTATTTCTTTTTAGTTTTACTTGCTCTGTAACCTAGAAGGAATGTCAGAAATGGTTTGCTAAAGTTGACAATCAATTCTAAATTATTGATGATCCCCCAACATAAACCAAATCCACTAATTTTTTTTTTTTTAATTCTCATTTGAGCCTCTCATCTGGCAGTGAATGAGCAAAAGAACTGTAAGTTACTCTGCCTGCTTTATAATGAGAAGAATCATAATGATCTTTCATGAAAGGACTCAATGTCAAGAATGTGACACAAAGCATAAAATAAATAGGTAAATATGTATAAGATTTTATAATAAAACGAACAAAGATCCTCAATAGCTGCTTTTCACCCTGGAAGAAGTTTGAATTCAGCATAAAAACAAACAAACAAAAAATACATCTACCAGAAGTTCTTGACGGATGCATTCATAAGAATTTCCTGGCATAAACCCTGAAAACACTGCCTTTGTAATAGAGCTCCCTTGTTGTTCAGCATCCGGTTTGATCAGATTTTAAGCCTAACCACTAAAAATATGCTCTATTAGCAAAGTATTAACTTTCAGAAAAAGAGCTAAGGATACCAGAAGAGAATGAAAGGTAGCTCCTTGAACTGCAAAGATGGAGACGCATCTATGTGTGAACAAAGTTGACTGCTCTTGTTAGGCTATAACCAAACAAATTAGCACAGGCTAACAGATTTCCAGGCCCAGCTCCACGGCTGACATTGGGAGCAGCTATCCTAAGAGCCTCTATCCTAGATTTTTCCAAAAGTCATATTAGCCTGGCCAGCATGGCTCAGTGGTTGAGCATAAACCTATGATCCAGAAGACCGAGGTTCGATTCCTGGTCAGGGCACATGCCCTGGTTTTCGGGCTCAATCCCCGGTGGGGGGAATGTGCAGGAGGCAGCCGATCAGTGACTCTCATCATTGATGTTTCTCTCTCTCTTCCTCTCTGAAATCAATAAAAATAAATATTTTTTAAAAAGTCATATTAATGTTAAAAGGGATCTTTTCTGTTAGCTTATAAATACTTAAGAGCTCTGATGTAAATTCCCATCCAAAACCATATAGAAAAGGCAAATCATGCAAGTAATTCTGTTTATGCAACTGTCCAGATTCAATTTATCAGACTCTGTTTTCCTGCATGCATGCTAAAAATATATTTCTTCAATTATTAAAAACAACAGCCGGGTTTATATAGCTCCGGACTCATTTTAATGTGGGTACTTAAAGAGGGAGACGGCAGAGCTTCAAATAGAAGAACACACCAATTAACTAGTCAGCATTACCGTCCTTTGGAACTCTAAATAGGTTTAATTATTCAATAATTTGAATTCATAGAGCAGCTTTAACTTTAAGCAATTATATAAAGAAGAAAAAATGCAATTGTCTTCTTAGGCAGCCTGTATCTCAATGCAAAAGAAATAGAGAACAAACACACCTTTATTTTCCTATTAAGAGTCATCAACCAACATGCAAAAATAATATATTTTTTCAAAAGGAAAATCCTTTGGAAACATTTATTTTGTGCTTAAGATTTTTTTAAAACGTATTATATTTGAAAATAATAAAAAGGAGAAATGTATTTATATTTCTCTGGGATAGTTACAAATATCAATAATGGGACAGGATAAAAACCAGGGAATGTGGGATATTTGTTTTTAAACCTAATTTCCTGAAGACCATCACCCTAACTTGGTCAGAGCACAATGGCCCTGTTTACTCAACAAAGATTTTATTGACCACCTACTACAACCCAGACATTCAGAGGCACACGAGCAAGCTCATAGATTTTACATTTACAGAAATCATGTTTCTCTCTTTTCTTTTGCTTTTTACTACAAAAGTCACAAGACAAGGACACGTTTAAAACAAGAAAAGCTATAGGGAAGGTTCTAATAGGGATGGGCCAGGTGCGACATCTTTGTATACAAAGGACATTTGCCTCCAGGAAAGATGCTGAGGGTTCTGCGCCACGGTTATTTATAGAGTAACCTCGGAGGACTGGGACCAGACAAGGCACCCAGGAATGTACAGACCTAAATATACAGCAGTTCTCTTCTCAAACCTCCTTTCCAGGGGTGCTGAACAGGAGCGCGTGCGCCTGCCTCCCGGGCGGCTGTTGCATAACGCGCGTGCTGCCCTCGATTTCCCCCGAACCCCGGCAGGCCATCTGGGGCCTGCACTTCGGGGTACAGGGGGCTGCGGCCTGAGGAGGGCCTCGGCCGGGCGGGGGTCCTTGATTTCTCCTAAAATCCCCCGGCGGGCCATCTGGGGCCTGCACTTCGGGGTGCGGGGGCTGTGGCCTGAGGAGGCCTCGGCCGGTCAGGGGTCCTCGATTTCTCCTGAAACCCCCAGCGGGCCATCTGGGGCCTGCACTTCGGGGTGCGGGGGGCTGCGGCCTGAGGAGGCCTCAGCCGGGCGGGGGTCCTCGATTTCTCCCGAAACCCCCGGCGGGCCATCTGGGGCCTGCACTTTGGGGTGCCTGACGTGGGGAGGAAGTCGGCCGGCCGGAGGGGACCGTGAGCGACAGGACAAGGCAAAGTCCAAACTGGCAAAACCAAAGCCGTGTTTTTAAGGAACTTTGTTTCCTACTCAAAGAAGAAAAATGTCAGCTTTCTAAACTTAATTTCCAAGATTGAAAAAGTTGTTTCAATCTTAAAAAAGGGTTGAAACTTAAAAAAAAAAAAAAAAAGTTGCATTTCTAGGTTGCGTGGAATTAATTTCAGGAGGGAGACGTGCACGTCACTCATCTTTCTCTAATCCCTCGTAGGGAAAATTATTTAAGTTGCTTCCAAACATTCCTCAGACTACTAGGATGGCAAAAGGGAGTATGTGAATGTTTGCATTTATTTTCATTAACAAAATCTGACAGAGAGAAATCTAAAATGAAAATCCTGCTTGCTCTATAAATACAGGGCTGGGTAAAAGATTTACAGCCTTGAGGAGGTGAAACACCGTTCCTTATCGTATTATTATTAGCTGTCGCATTATTTTCCATAGGGGCAGCTGTAAACCTGCTTTTGCGCCCCCGTGTAATGCGGTGACTGTCTGCGGGCTGTCCCACCCTGCTGCTGGCACCCGGGGCTGAGCTGTGAGAGCGGTTCACACTTCGGGCTAAACGCGCTGGAACACGAAGCTGGCGGAGTGTGAACTGGGCTGAGATTCTTTCTCTCTCACTTCCTTTGATCACCTCTAGCTTTGCACTTGAGGGAATGTAGAAAGGTAACAGGGACAATTTTTAACAGACGTTTACAATACACTTTTGATAATCAAAACAGCTCCATATGCCTTGTCTGTCTCCGTTCCCCAGCAGTAGACGTGAGAGTAAAAGTGGGGTTCAAGTAGGAAAATAATTCTTGCTGATCTTTCATCTGAAGTATAAAGAGATCCCACAAAGCATTTTATTAGTTATAATGTTTCAGGAACTATTGTCATGTGTATACTTAGGCATTAATAGAGAATTTCTGGTAAGAAAAGCAGGGGTTAAAAAATCAGTCAGTTAGATCTAGGTACTGTGCCCGCCATACCAGATGCCCCAAGCAGTGTGCTAAAAATCTATAAACCAAAATTATCTTTTTCAGTTTTTTAAATAATGCAAAATCATCCTAAACTTAATTTTCTCCCAATACGTGGGATGAACTTCAGTTCTCTGCCCAGCACATCACAGTTTAGCTTATGATCTGGGGTAGCCAGTGTTGATTCCATCTTTCCTCCTGGGGTGGGCAAGGGGTCACATGCTTGTCACAAATGACAGGAGGCCGTGCAGCGGTTCCCCTGAAAGAGGAGGAGGCGCCTGAAGATGTGAAAAACCTGGACGTGCGGGACCGAGTCCAGAACCCTTCGAGTTGCCCCCGCGCCCATCTCAAGGGGCAAGAGAGCTGGGATAGTTGAGCTCCAACTTCCATTCGCCGCTGGACTCCTCCCGGAGCGTTAACCGCTCAGCATTTCCAGGGTAGCTTGTGTATAAACGGGGGGCAGTTCTTCAAGCCTGGAGTCCCGGGGGGCCCCCGGAGACACTAGGAGGACCTGGCTGGGAGCAGGGGAGCTGCCACATGGAGGTGTCTTTAGAGCAGTTAACGACTAGCGCGTTGGCTTTGAGGATGGCGCGCGGCCGGGCCACTTGAATGAGGGGCACACTTCTTGGGCTCTTCTACCCCGCATTTATTTAGACAGGAAACTACTTATAAGCAACTCCAGAGGTTGCGAAACTCTACTTGCCATTTACAGTAATAATTCACAAGAGCACAGGCGTGTGCCGTGCGTTCTATATAAAGTGCCTGATCTCTCCATTTCCTCAGTAGACGTCCCTGTGTGAATCACAGCCTCACAGCTCAGAATATTCTAAAGACGATTCGTTTTCTGCATTCAGCTAAGTGCCCTAGTTTTACACAGAGCAATGTTTTGATTTCTAGTTCAAACTAAATGCAAATGCCTATAAACATAACTATAGTGCCTTGCGCTTCATAAATATATTAAATTCTAGTAATAATTCTTAATATTTGGAAAACATAGTGGTATGACAAGTGATGTTTATTATATATTAAAAAATCGACAACAGAAGTACTAAAGCAGTGGCCCACTAGGGGAATCCCATACCTGGAAAACTGGGGTGGGGGCAAAAGCAGAGGTTCAGGATATGTGTCTCCTGGGCTTAGAACCTCCCTCTCTTATTAAGCTACATGACCTTGGGAAGCTATTTAACCTCTCTGTGCCCCAGCTCCTTTATCTATCCTCATAAGACCTTTACGAATTTAAATGAAATAACATTTACCAAGCACTAAACATACGCCTGGTACCTGGAATAGATGAACCCATTAATGTTGACTTATTATGTGTTCTTGGAGTAAGTACTCAGAGATGTTTTGAGTTTTCGCCAGTTACTTGAACCTGAGGCAGAAAGTAACTCCAAAACAATCCGAAGATCTGTTCTGTCTCAGCAAATGCACTCTCAAAGAAGTATGAAAAATATTTCCTTTAAAAATCAAGAATGAGAGGAGGTGACTGGCAGCACCACTTCTGTCTTCTATTTTCTTTGGCCTGCAGGTTTTAGAAGACACACTACTAGAAAAAAAAGAAGAAGAAAGAAGCTATGCAATGTCTGGAAAGATAGAAAAGAAATTGCCATTATTTGCATATAAAATGATTTTCCATATAAACAGTCCCATGGAACCACAAACTATTAGAATCAATAAAAAAGATTAACAAGATTTTCTGATACAGAATCAATAATCAATAATTAAGTTTATTCTACAAATCAGCATTAAAACTAGAAATTTTAAATATATATACACATGTGTGTGTGTGTGTGTGTATCCAAAGAATTTTAGGTCCTAATAATAAATCTAATGTATATGTGTGTGTGGAAATATCTTGAAGAAATCTGAAGAGTGAGATGTAGATTTACTCTACCCCATATAGGAGTTACCCTAATCCTATGGCAATTAGATCTTGACAAATAGCTTGACAAATAGGCCAATGGAATCGAAATGATGGCCACAAATCAGACCTGTGCACACACGGAATCCAAGTGTATGACAGAGGCTGCATTGCAATTCAGTGAGGAGAGACTTAACTTCAGCGTCCCGGCAGCAGTGCTTGGACCAATTTTTTATTTGCATGGGGGAAAAAAAATAGCAAGTTTCTATGTTTTTCTGTACATCTAGTTGCACTGCAGTTGGATTCAAGACCAAAATATGCAAACTAAAATAAAAACCTCAAAAGAATATATAATATAGTTATGACTACTCATAAATACAGGGTTTTTAAAACTACAAACTAATGAATGAGTGCTCCGGCCAGTGTGGCTCAGTTGGTTGAGTGTCCTCCCTCCCGTGCACCTGAAGGTCCCCGGTTTGCTGTCCCCATATTGACCTCAGTAGTATCTCTTAAGAAATGCTCCCCAGTAGACTCGGTTGCCATTCTCCGGAGACACTCCAGTTTAAAGAGTGAATCTTTCAAGAAAATGACCATGACACCAACTAATTTCATTTCTTTCAGATTTCTGATGTATATGATATAGGGAGAGATTAGTCAATTTGATGGGGAATTAAGAACAGGACTCAGATATGACCGGCACAAAGGAATCATCTCTTGATCGCCTTCGGCTTCCAAAGCGTGTCATCCGCATTTGTCCCCTTATTACTTCCCCTCTTCGTGTAATTCCCTTGATAACACCTGAAATATGGTAGCGGGGAACCGAGACGAAGAAGGTCTGAACAATTTACTGGGTCTTGGCATGAATTTTCTACTCTACAGCTGAAAAGCAATGTACAAATATTTGTATATCCTTTGAAAATATTAAATGTGTCATTGGTAACCTTTTAGAGAATACTTTTGTATATGATTTTTAATAAAAAGTGTAATGCTTCAAATAAGCAAATGAAACACAGAAGTTTACCTTTTCTTGAAGCATTTATAATGACCAGAAAAAAAGAGAGAAAATAAATGACTATGAATGTAGTAGCAGTACGAGCTTTTTAATTTTTCCAACTTCAAAATCATCATGTTCTCTCTGTGTGTATTCATTTTTGTTAACTTAAAATTCATTTAAAAATTACTGACTTGAATGTAAGCATTCCACGATTTTTCTTAATTAATAAAATTATAGCTGAAAAGGCACAGAAATTTGTGGAAAGGAAAAAGGAAGATCAATTCTAGGTAATTTTTATTTTTATTCTTAGCAATGGCCAACGTTAACTGGAGACTTTGATTAATGTTCAACGTAGACTTAATCTCAAGAAAAACCCACAACCCTGTTGCCTACAGATGAAGGCTAGCCATTGTATGTTGCCCAACTTATCGGCCACATTTTAATATTAAAATCATAATTTTTCAGATTCCCTTAATTTATTTGGATTTAGTTCTATATTTGTCAAACTCAACTACTAAATAGTGAATGGATGAGCTAAATTGTTATACATCTCTAAAGAAACAAGGCTTTATGATATGACTATTAAAAATACCATGATCAGATCTTGGTCTTTGGATTTTATAAAAGCGAACTGGAAGAGACACTATATCTCACTGTAATAGTAACATTCATTTCTTGCCAAGATCAGGCGCGAATAGTCTGTGGTATGTGTTAGAATGTGTGAATTTTAAAATTATATTTAGAACATACATAAGAGTTTATAAAAATAACAAAAAGTAGAACACATGTTTCTACAAAATTACTTTCCTTCTTTAGACCGTGTCTGTCTCCCAGCTATACTTGATGCAGTAGTTAAGCTTTACGGTTCAATATTCTAGATAAGTCTACCCTGGGCTTTTACGGCACGTAAACAGAGAGCCCTGTATTGGAAATCACATAACAGTTGTTTGTTCAGTTGGGTGGATGGCCGCAATTCTCAGTATTAATGAAATAAAATATTTATTATAGAACTGTTCCTAAGAGACCCTGCGGCCTATATGGTGGAGCCACAAAGTCTGATTAAACGGGTGAAAGTACATGGCATTACCGCGGGCTCTCAGATGGCTACAAATCCAGCTCATCTTCTTTAACAGCTTAGCTCTTAACTCCTGTAATATGTCCCGTATTTGATCACAGCTCTGAAACAAGAGAAGCGTATCTGAAAACTCAGCTACAAATCAATTCAATTTACTGTATGTCGTTCGCTGCTAAACTGCAGGATAAAGCTATTTATATAAAAAACACACACCCACAAGTCAGCAGCGTGCTTTTACTTTGACGTCCAATGAAATTATATGGAGATTTAACTGAAGAGTAATTCTAGTACAGGAAATTTGAGATTCAAGATACTTTTGATGAAAATGGATTGCTTGTGTTGACGTTTATTATTTGCAATTCTGAGTCCCATTAATGTAATCCACCACCCGGAATTGCATTCCTATATGTCCTTAACGTGCGTAAAACTGTTAGGGGGGAAAAAGGCATTTTTATAAAACTGTATTCTGTGCATGCTTTTAAAGAGAGATTCTGTTCTTACCTTTGGGTCTGGTGAGAATAATATGACGCTTGTTTATTGAAGATGAGTTAGTTCTTCAATGTGTAAACATAGTGTCGTAGCTGTCAGTGCCCAAGAGAGAGTGCCTGGGTGTGAGCCTGCAGTTGTCAAATCTGAGGAGCTGCCGGGGTGGAGCCCCCAGGATGAATAGATTCTGGACAAGATGCCTCAGCCGGGGGTTGGGAATGGTCGCTCACTCCACCTTACAATACATGGGAATTATTGTGCTTACACAGTGATGTTTCCCAGAGGGCAGGGGACAGGCCCTGAAATATTTCTCTTTGATGCATGAACTTTAAGTTCCAAGAAGTGGGAACAAATACCAGGCAGCATGAATGGACCAGGAAAGAAAGATGGTTTCAGAGAGGGCAATATTGTGCTCTAATAAGCTGGGCTACATCCCATTTCATATAATGTAATTGTGCTTAACAATTTGTCCAAAGTGTGATAGGCAGTTAGACAGACATGAGCAGAGCAAGGACAGTGCCCAGGTACAGAAGGTCACCAGGATGGAAAGCCCTGGATGGATGCCTAGCAAAGGACAATTGCAGGGTGGGACCTCGGCCCCAGGGTGGCCTTTCCTCCTCTAGCATATCCCTGGTCATGTGGTTGAGACCCCCTGACCCTTCCTCCTCAAAGATGACGTCTAGGCCTCGGTTGTGTTTCAGCTCCAGGCCCAGAAGAGCAACCAAACCAGCCACAGCTGACCTCAGAGGCAGCTGCACTGGATAATGACCCCCTGCCCTGGCCTGACCAGTCAATCAGTGGAGACCTAGACCCTGAAAGGACACCCTGAAAGCTGCTGAGTATTATAGAGATCTCCCCCGGGGACCTCCCCTGAGCTAAAACCATTTGGACGGAGGACCCAGCGCCCTCCCTCCTGGGAAGAGCCCGGGCCTTTGCCTTTCCCTCCCCCCTCACAGGCACCTTAGCATTGGCTTCCTCACTCTTAAGCCCCAAAGGCCTTCCTTTGCCTCTACAACTTGTTTCCTAAGCCCATTTCTTCTAGGAATTACTTCTTCCACTTCTATAATTTTACCAAATAAATGTTCTCTTGTAGTTCGGGTCTCAGCTCTGAATTCTTTCCTGGCCAGAACCCAAGTTCTGAGGTTGCTGAACCCAGGCTCAGTCTGACCCCACAGGGCTAACACCGAGCGCCGTTCCCGCCGCCCACAACAAAAGGACATGGCACTGAAAATTATCTCAGGCTCCAGATTTTCTGGTCACCCAGTAAATGTACGTGATACTAGGTTTATCATTTTGTATTTTCATTTAAAAACAAAGTAACTGGAAAGAACACATACTTAAAATATCCATCTTTGGTCCTTTCCAAGGTTCATTTATCTCAAGGCTAAAATAGAAATAATTCCTCCCTTGTAGAGCCAGTGCAGGGATCAGCAACACCGTGTGTAAAATCTCTTGCAGGGTACTCAGTGGAGGTGCTGGATTCATAGTGAAGAGTTTGTTTCTGCAGAAATCCTCAAGCAGCAGTCAAAAGGCAGAGGGGTATGAGCACCTGTCCCATTGTTCAGTTACCTTGAGGTTCTGCTTATATCCCTTGATCGCACTTCTAGTTTATGGAAATATCTCTTCTGTCAAGTCTCCAATACTGAATGCTAACGCTCTTTCCATTCCTTCATTTAATGAATATTTAACAATGCCTACAACATGTCAGGTCCTATACTACAGGAGTTACAAAGATGAACAATTATGTTCTTGTCACTGTAGAGTTTCCTGTCTGCGCAGTGGAGCCAGAAATATGACTGCATGTCAGAGTATGGGCTTTGATATTTAACGATCCATAGCCACACCCAACAGTCAAACAAAATATAGGCACATCTTGGGATCTGACAAATCTGATTAGAAATCTCTCTGGCCTTGTTTTGGGCTTGTGGGCATATGGGGATTAGTTTTTGCTTGTAATACTATGGATCAGTTTGTATTTTCTAGAACTTAAATAAACACAGACATTTAAAATGTGCTTTTCTGTCTTCTTTCATTCAGCATAACTATTTTGAGATTTATTCACGCTGTTCTTGATACTTCATCATTGTGTCCCTGGGTACCATTCCATTGGATGGCTGTGTCGTGTTTGTTTATTTCTGTGGCTGTGGATAGACATTTGGATTGTTTTGGATTTTTGGCTACTCTCAACATAAATATGTGATGAAAATTCACACAGTAGTCTCTGTGTGGACATACGCATTCATTCCTGCTGGGTAAATAGCTGGCAGTGGGATAGCTGGGTCATTTGGTAATTTCATGATTTACTCTTTAAGAAACTGTGTTCCCAGAATGGCATTTTACATTCCCACCAGCAGTTGCTCCACAGACTTGCCAACCCTTGGTTTGATAAAGCTTTTGAATTCTGTCTGTTTTTATAAGTGTGTCATGGTACCTCATTATGTCTTATTTTGCATTCCCCAATGAATAATTATGAGTTTCTCAAATGTCTTTATGCGATGATTTGTCATCTCTATGTCTTGGTAGATGGAACGTCTGTTCAGATTTTCCGCCCATCTCTTTATTTGGTTGGTTGTCTTCATGTGAATGTGTTTTGAGAATTCCTCATATAATCTGGATATAAGTCCTTTATCAGATAGGTGACTTGAAGTTATTTTCTTTCAGTCTGCTGTGTTGCAGCTTAGAGCTTCAAAATATATGAGAGAAAAAACTGGTCAAATGAAAGGAGTAAATCTTCAAATATTCTTGAAGCGTTTAATAGCCCTCTCTCGATAAGCAGTGGGACAGTGCGCGGGTGATCGGAAAGACAGAGCCACCTGAGCAAGATTATCAGCCAGCTCGACCTGTTGACATTCGCAGGACACTCCACCCAACAGCAGGAAAAGACACATTCAACTCAAAAGCCACAGTACAGAATGAACAGTCAGAAATTTAATCTAAAAGTTAATATTTTTGACAGAATGAAATAGGATTACTTTGGATAAATCTAACAAAAATATGTGTAAGACACACATTTAAGACATCAAGACATCATTTCAAGAAGACACAACTAAACAGTGAGATGTTACCATGTTCCTAGCTCAGAGCATTCAGTACCAGGACATACATTTGCCCCCAAATGTAGCTATAGATTCAACACAATTCTTTTAAAAATCCCAGCAGGATTTTTTTTTTGTAGAAATCAACATTTTTGTTCTAAAATTCATATGGGAAATCAAAGGATCTTGAATAGCTGAAATAACTTTGAAAAAATATGAAGGGTTATAAGAAAGCAACAGTAATAAAAATAGTTGTGGGTTTTGGCTTAAATATAGTCAGATAGATCAAAGAAAAGAACAGGGACTCTAGAAATAGATCCACATATATATGAACAGCTTATTTTTGAAAATGTTGTAAAGGCAGTTCAGGATGGAAAGATAAAAGATAACTATTCTCAACCAATGGTCCTGGAACAATTGAAAAACTGTACCCCCCTCCCCCAAAAAAGGATTTCAACTTGTACCTTGCTCTGCACACAAAAATTAACTCTAAATGGAACATAGATGTAAATGTCAAGCCTAAACTAAAATAATTCTAAAATAAACACGTAGGACATTTTTTCTTACCTTGGCTTATGCTAAGGTTCCTTAGCTACAACACCGAAAGATTAATTCATTACAGAGAAACACTGATGAGATGGACTTTCTAAAAATACAGGCTTAGGCTTTTAAAAAGTAAACAAGAAGACAAGCCAGACACTGGAGAGAGCCTTCTTACTAAGCATGTTTCCTGAATCCAGACTATGTAAGCAAACTCTCAGCTCAGTAAGAAAACAATTTTAAAAATTTAACAGGGGCAGAGAATTTGAAAAGACAAAAGTATAGTCTCTGTTTCTTGGCGACTTCCCCTCCCTCTCTCCTTCCCTCCTTAGCCCCCTCCAGTCCTTTCTGCTTTCCTTCCACTAAACAAGATCCTGGAGGTTTGATAATGGATTTGATAAGTGTCACACACCTTTATTATTTTTTAAAAAGAAAAGGAAAAGAGAATCAACTTGCCCTTAAAAAACTGTTAGATCTGCTCATATTTCACAGATACTGGAAGGAAAAGTTATTCTTTGTATTTCGATCCTATAGGGATTATAAGTCAACTTGATCCCTTCAGTTTTATTTGAAAAAGTCCAAGTTGAGATGCTTTCTGGAAGAAGTAAAAAAATTAGAGAAGCTATTGGAGTGCAAAAAATTAGCTTAGGTAACCTCGAAGGCCAAACGGTAAAATTGAGAATCCATCCAAAAAAATCTCCCCATGGGGCTTCATAATGAATATTTAGCGTTTGAGCCCAGGCTGGCTCTAAGAGGAGAGAGATCACGCGCAGTGGCTGTAATAAAGTTGTTGGTGGCCTAATTTGCTGGCAGCCGGTCTGTCTCCCACAGCACTGCATTCTTTAAAGATGTCTAAAACAAAAAAAATCTCTCAAGTGAATTTATTGACTAAAACCGGTTCCACAGAACCAATTAGTATCTTACACCGGCTGCCCTGCGAGGCTTATGAGGCCATCCATCACCTGTCCATTTAACTATTTAGCATTTGTCCCAGCAATTTGTCACCGTGTCAGAAAGCTAGCATTTCAGAGTGGGAGTTTTTGGTTGAAAGAAACCTAACTCAGATCCTGCAGATATTTCTCCTTTAAAAAGACTTAGAGAAGATTTATGTTTCTATTATATTTAACCTTAAACATCTTGTCTGGAGGGCGAGGTTAATTCTTTGTACTGCAAATACTTCAAGTCTAAGTCAGTTGTTTCATGTGGATTTAAAAATATCATGCAAAATGGATTTTTTTTTTAACATTTTAACAATATAATTCAGAGGCTAACATTGCCAACGACCTTTCCTCATGGCTTCAGTGATTTCATTTTATTGCTTTTCCAATTCGGTTCTTTGCTTTTATATTCATTTCTCGTGCCTTTCTTAATTTCACACCACTGGATGAATTACATTGTATTTACCACTGAATCAGAGATGAAATATCTGCATTGTTTGTAAAGTTATGCAGCTCAAGTAGACTTGGAATTCAAGAAATATTGAATGATAGAAGGATTTCTGCAACATTTCAATTAAATAGCATATAATTTACAATCAAATGTGTACCCATTTCAAGCACAGACTATTAATTATAATAAAGCTTAGCTGTTCATAACAGATCATCATCAGCTGCTTAATTTTTCTCTCAAAATGTCAAACAGATACCACAATAGTGTAATTTGAAACATGCTGGCCACTTAGTATAGAAAAAATTCACCAGGGTCAGAGTAGAAAATTGCAGTGAAAATATAATTTATAACATGGGTCCTTGTAGTAGAACAATTGTAGAAAAATGTAATTTTGACATTTATTTCAAAGAATGAGCCATGCCTTAGGCATGCCAATCAAATAAAAAAATTATTTAGATGTGTAACCTTTAGATTTGATTTAAATATGGGACGCATTTCTTACTGGTGAAGACAGTTATGGAGATGGTCTCTTTTCCAGCTACCCTGCAAGTTCACCTGGGTAAGATTTCTAATGCAAAGAAGGCTGGCGGACACTGGGGACTCAAATGCCACCTGGGCATCCGGATGCTGTTAGGCAGCTCCCATGGCATTTCTCCCAGACGTTCAATGTGTGCTTGTCACTAAACTCAATCCCAGAGATAAAACAGAAAACTCAAGCCCCTGAGGGAGGAGAGCTGAGTAAAAAGCTTTCCTGGTGTCCTGGAGTGCTGTGCTCCTCACCACGGGTTAGTGAGCGTCTCCTTCCCCACCTACAGCCAAGATCAACACGGATGGGTGTTAGGCTGGAGTGAGGAATGCAGTGAAAAGGTGTATGTGTGGCTGTGCACACGCCCACACACATGAGGGTGCACAGCCGCTCTCCATGGTCAAGACATTACACATTCCCGCCCCTATATCCATTCCTGACAATGCGTGTTGTTACTTAGAAAATAGACTTCATTAGCAAGGCTGCCTTTAAAGGGTAGAGAGATAGTTTTAAGGATTATTGGTTCAATACCATGTACTATATATTATCTATGCTATTGGTTCAATATCATATATGTATATAATATGTATAATACAGATACAGACATATACCTACATAACATATGCATAATATACACACATATATTACATTTCCACCGTGTTTCTACAATGCTTATTGTCAAAATGAGGCATTTTACAGAGACATTGTTCCATTGGTATCTAAAATAACATCAAGAAATTTTCTTAAGGCTGGTTAAAGAACAGAAGGTTAACGGGCAGAATTATCTAACTTAACTCTTCATTAAAAAGGCTATTAGAGGTTATAATTTATCAGCGGCTATGAAGTTATTCACCAGAGGAGAGCAGACTGAACTATAATACTTAGGGGAGAAACAGTGCTAAAAAAAAATCCTTGAGAAATTGTCTCCTTATGAGTAAAAGTTATGGAGAGAAGACAGAAAGAGAAGTGTGAGAGGTAAGGGAGCGAAGGATGAGCTGAAGCCAACTGCGCTGCAGGGTCTTGGACACACCTGTGGGGACAGATTGTTCACATGACTTAAAGCAGCAATGACGGCTTTTGCTGGGTTTGGATTAGGCTGTTGTTTTTGTCCCAGGAAAATGAATCCCCAGAGTGTAATTAATTAAGGTGAGTCCCCGAGTAAAACCACGTCCCAGGACTGAGTAAAGGGAGTAGATCCTGGACAGATGTTGACTGACCCCTTCATCTGCTTCAGCGTGGGGCCTGTTCCCGTACACGTATCTCACGGGCCTCACAGACGCAGCCGCTGTGGAGGCTGCCTCGGGGCGGAGAAGGCTCCTGTTAGTAACTATGATAGCGATAACGGCTACCAACTGCACTGCAGCCGCCGTGCTTTATAGATCCTAACTCATTCAATCTTTCCCCATCTCTGGGAGCGAACGGGCTTTGCAGATTAGGGTGTCAGAGTCTCCCAGCGGAGGGTGGGTGGTCTGAGCCCAGCGAGGGGTCTGGTTTCCATCCTCTGGAGCACTGAGGACGCTGCTCTTGGCGGCCTACACTGTTGATGGAAGCAAAGAGAGGAATCAGTTATCGAGTTCTTTCATTTTCACGTAGGGTAACTTTATATATATTATCTCATTTAATCCCTCTCAAATCCTATAGGGTGATTATGATGATCCCAGTTCAATTAAAATTAAGTAACTTATCAGGGGTAGTCACACTAGTAATTTTCAGAGGAGATGTTCAAACCCAGATCTCCTTGGCCTTGGAGTGCGTGTCTGAGGGGCCTCCCGATGCCTGAACGGAATAGTGCCGCCTGCACACACCCCCATCCCGTTTTTATTTCATCCGCAGTCTTCCCGGGACCTTAAAGCCGCACGGAGGAGCGTACATTAAAATGATGGATCCCCAAATTCTCCTCATGGTGATCAGAGATCTTTGGGCTTCATAGGCACACGTCCTTCTCAAATGAAAGTGTGATTTGTACTATGTATCTTGATGCATTATTTTGGAAATTTATGTTAAAGCTTGGAAGAGAGCAGGCACAACATGGATGTAGATTTTCTTTCTTCTCACGAAAATCAGCTCGGAGTGGCCACCTTAAATTTTCTCCCACAATCTTCAAGGAAGAGAGAGAGATAAATTTTCTTCACGAGCCACATGCAATGCAAGGCTTAATTAAATAATGAATTTATGAGCATGTCTATACAGCTATTTCTCAGATACGCCAGTGGTTTCATTTTAGGGAGAGCTGACTGAGGACATCTTGGGGGTTGGGGTTCCCTTCCATTGAGCATAATATTTGCTGGATCAATAACAGTGCCTGGCACACAGTATGTGCTTAGCCTGGCCGTGTGCTGAAGGAGGGGGCTCGGCACAGGTGTGGCTGAAACGCGTGGAAACAGTGGATCCGCATCACGCGTTACTTGCACCCATTACAAGGATGCTGAGAGCTCATTTGTCCACGAGATGCGCTTGTAACTTCGCCAGCTGGGGGCAGGGTGGGGGTACAGAGGTGGGAGAGGGGAAGCACCCAAATCTAGGGTCCTGCTCTCTTAGTGGAGATCGTTAAACTCTCTTCTGGGAACCCAGGGTTTGGGCACATTCCATACTGTGGAAACATCGCCACTAAGTAGGTGTAGGGTTTTATAGAATAATTTGCAGGGAATACCCTCAAAATTCTATTCAGAGAGCAAGCAGGGAGGGTGTGGTCTTAGCAGATGCAGAGAAGATTGCGTGTGCGTGCCTGTGCTTGTGCGTGTGCACGTGTGTGTCTGTGTGTGTCATTGTGAGAATGGAGTGTGTAGGAGAGAATGCTTTAAATATCAATATTTTTCCTTCCCCTATAAGTAACATTTGACTTAAACCAGAGCTAATACTGTCAAATGAGCAAACACTCATGGATAAATGCCTCACATCTGGCAACGTGACGTGAGCTGACATTTACTTGGTACAAAGGAGCCGGGATTAAATCAGACAGAATCTCATAGGACCTAATATTGGCATATTTTTCCCTTGGTTTTTTAGTTGTTTTTGAAGAAAAGTAAAAAAAATATTATTATTAGCTAGGAGGTTAAAGGGGGAAGCACATACTATTTATCTTTTTAACTTATTTTTCTTCTGTCAATAGATACATATTGTAAAAATACTGAAAGCACAGCATGAATTGTAGATTATTTGGAAAGTGTAGGAACATGTAAACAAGAAAGAAAAATAGCTCATAACTCCTTAGTTCAGGGAGAAGCACTTAAAATTTTGATGTTTCTTCATAGTATTTTCTTTTTATGTGTGTGGATAGAGAGATGACAGATTTGTTAAAAGAAATAAAAATAGACATAGATAGATGACAGATAGATGAATGATAGATTTACATATATGCATAAACATTTTATAAAACTAAAACCAAATTATATAAATGCTTTGCAACATGCATTTAATTCTAAGTATATCCTAAATGTTTTCCAATATCATTGCATAGTTTTATGAAACATTTTAAATGACTGCATAGCATTCCATCGTGATTATTTTAGCTTAGAACAATAAGGTGCCATGGGATGATGTAAGGAAACTCACAGGTGTGCTTTCAAAGGCCACTTCGGCCACCTTGGAGCACGGGCTTTTGCTTGAGAGCACACGTTGCGCGAGAGAACTGTGGCGGCAACTGGGCTGTGTGTTGGGGGCGACAGCCGGGTGGCGCGGGTGAAGGCCGCGAGGGGGACGTGGGGGGATTACGGGACGAAGGAATTACCGGGCGGCTGGTAGATGGGGAGCGTGGCCCACTCTGACCCGGGAGGCAGGAGGAGGAGCTCCGTTATTTTTTGCAAGAAGCCCATGCAATTGTAGCCAAAGAAAAATCAGACAGAAATCGACAGTATTGGTTAAAAATGCGGTAAAATTAAGAATACTGTGATATACCAAGTAAGAAGCTGAAGACAGAAGGGACCCGACTGAAAAGGAGAGATGAGAGGGTATGGAAGTGAGGGTCCCTGTGATTCCAGGGACACGCAAGGGGAAGGTAAGCGCCGGGGGACGAGAGGCTGTGACCCGGGACGGCGCCTTGGGCGCACAGGGCAGAGGCCTGCGGGGTGCCCAGAGCCAGAGACCCCAGCCGGGCCACCGGCCGGGCTCGCGCTTTCCTCCCCTGGCCCGCTCCTTCCCTCTGGAGAGAAGTGTGTTCTGGAATTTTGTAATTCATTGTCTTGCTTTTAAAAATATATCTATTCCTATCAAATGCTCTTCCCCTTTTTCTCCTTAGCAATAATTTCAGTCTTCAACCACACCGCTTTCCGCTTAGATTTTTACAGAATCGCTCCCGTGTTCCAGACGTTTTAAAGAAAGTCGCCCTGGTGGGTGGAGACACTGAGGTACTCCCTCACCCCTGGGCCCGCGGAACCCTTCCAGCCAGTGCCCGTGTGACTCGCCTTCACTTCTTTCCGTTGGATTTTCTACTCTAATTCCCACCTATTGAGGTCTCTCTCGGGACCCGGTTATCTGTAAGTTTAATTCTGCTCTTGGTGCTCCCCACACACCCTCTTGGCTTGTTATTTCCATTCTTTTGCCCCACCCTCCCTACTATTTTTATTTCACATCGCTTTTTACAGCATCAACTCTGTTATTTCCTTTTCTTAAAGTATAAGGGACATTTCTTTCCCTGATGCTGCATTTAATTTAATTTTAATATTCCCTATCTCATCCATCTCTGTTGCATTTCAACCTGACTCTCAGCCAGAGCTTTTGTCATATGTCTTTTGTCTTATCACTCCACTCTTCATCTCTTATTACCGGGAATCCAAGGTATATTGAATTATATTGAAGGCACAGACAAATATATTCCAACATTTATTCTTTTTTCATACAGCACATTTTTTTTCAAAGCTTCTTTTTGTCTTATCCTTGAATGGTATCAGCGTGTGTTTTTTGTCACCCTAGAATCTTTTCACAGGCTAATAATGAGGGTTTTTCCTTCTCTGTTTAATAATATTAGTACTAGAAATATTATTTTAAAAATTCAGGATATCACTTGTGCCAAGTGAAAAAGTCCTCGTGAGCCTTCTCAGGCCCTGGTATTGCTGGTAGAATCTGCGTCCCAGACAGCGATGCAGAGCCCTGTCCGCGTGTTCGTCACACCGAGGCCCATGAGAGCTTGGCAGCTGCCATTCTGAAAACCCTGCAGTGGAACAGCTCACTCTGGTTTTTCCCTGGCTATACTTTTCCAGATGGATAGCCCTAAGAAAGAAGACAACTAAATCTGAGTTAAACAAAATGTGAGCTATGGTATCATTATAGGTTAATATTTTCCCTCTTCTTTTAAAACATAATTTCTTTCTATTTTTCTGATATTAGATTATTTATATGGTGTCCCCCAAAAAACGTATACACACACTTTGAATAATTAAAAGGCAGCGTTTATTAAAATACATTCCATTTTCAAAAATGAGCTATCAGCTGTTAAAGTGTTTATACATTTTTGGGGACACCCGGTATCTGAGCTCCCTGTTTCTGATGACAGAATCCAGAAAACTGTGAAACCTGTAACTGATAAACAGGACATTTGGGATTCCCGAGGTGATGCATTTGGAAGGTGTTGAAAACTAAAACAATTCTTCGTCTCCAGTGTGAACATCAGGCAGGGGGCCAGCGGAGGCCACAGAACTGGCGCAGGAAGAGCTATGCGCTGCGCCCGGTGACGGGCAGAGCGGCCGCGAGCTGCGGGCCGCGCCTGCCCAGCCGTTTATCAAGCGCGTGGGCCGAGGTCTGCAGTGGCGGCTCCCTCCTGACCGGAGACGCAGGATGGCACAGGAAGGGCCGCTGGCTGGCAGGCTGTCTTATTATACAGGAAAACATCTCCCCAGAGGGGCCCAGCAGGTTCCATTGGTCAGGAATGGCCCCCTTTTGTCCGCTAATAAGACAAAGAAAGTGCCCGGGCAGCACTGTCAGCCTCCGAGAGGACAGCCAGCCTCCACCAGCAAAGAGGAGCGACGGGTTTATGTCACAGAGAACCAGACACAGGCTGTCGTTCCCTGGGCCCCCGGGAAATGCTCAGGTGTGTCCCACCCCCAGTGAGGTCAAAGGCCGTTCTGGAACTTCCCCAGCAGAGACCCTCTTGCATCTGATTGGGCCTCAGGAGCTTAGAAGACAGGTGTTTAGGTTTTTCTTACTGTTGTAGCAAGTAGGCCAGTAAATTACCCTTGAACCATCTTTTGGGCATTATTTGAATGAACAGATCAAAAATAAGTCAAAGAATCCTGAATTCACTCCCCCCTCCCAAAATTTATTCTTTAGTATTTTAAAAAGAAGTCTCTGCGTTCACACTGACACAGCGCCTCGAACAAGATTCCGTGTGTCTTCGCTGCGGCTGTACTGCGTAGCATCTCCACTTGTTTATGCGGCTGAACCGGGGACCTGGAGACGCCCACAGAGACAGTCCCCTCCCCTCGTGTCCTTCCCGGGAGTGCCGGCTGCCGCAGAGCGCTGGCTTTATGCTCCTACAAATTAGATGCCAGTTATTGGCATGAGAGAGCCACTCGGAGGGAGGAACGTGGACTGAGTCAGGGCAGGGACTGTCCCTGCACAAATTCAGTGCTTCATGGCACTTGAAACTGGCGTTCTTTGTCAAGACAGGTAATTAAAACCAAAAGTTATAATGGGAAGTTGAAAGTATTATCAAAAAAAAACAACAAAAACTATGGGAACCCAGAGGAGAGGCCGACGACCTGTGGGAGGCAGGGAAACCCCGAGAGAGGGAGTGAAGCTGGAGCTGGTTTTAACCAACCAGAAAGTCATCAGGTAGAAAGGAAACTGGGTGTCCTTTTGGCACCTAGGTGTGTGGGGGGGTGTTTATCCCAGAACCCTGAATGAATTAGGTACCACCAAAAAAATTGCTTTGGTCAAAATTTTTTGTCAAAAATTTTGTCAAAATTACTCTGAATGTCATGGGGTAGATAAAGGATTTTAAGGAAATGTTCTGACCATTCTTTCCGTCAATTGGCGTTTGCTGGTCTGCGTGAGTGAGAAAGACGGGGAAAGGTGGGCCACAGAGAGAAAAGCTCAGTCACCTTCCAGTTCACTGAACACAGGAGTTGGATTTCTCGGAATTTCCAAAGCTATTAAGTTATAAGGTACATATTTCCGAAGCTGTGTGATATGTAAGGAAATAGTAAATAAACATTAGGAGCTAGTAACACACACAGTAATGTATCTTATGGTGGTAACTAATACGAGAGCCAGGCTCTTTACACATTCAAATTATATATTAGAGTTTAAAGCAAAATGGCAGGAAATTAACTGCTTGTATCATGAATATATATTAAATATTTAATTTACTAATTAGTTATGCTCCCTTTTTCCAGCAGTAATTAAGATGTGTGAGTTCATAATTTTGTGTACACCAGTCACGCTGTATCTGAGGATGCAGAGTGTAATTTTTATTATTATCACTTCATTATTATCACTGTTACAGTCACACCCAGTGCCCCTTTCCTTGCACGCTCTCACTCTAGAAGCGAAGCCTGACCTTTCATCGGCTCACCTTTCTCACCTGCTTTATCTCATTAGGACATCTGGATGTGACACCTTGACAGAGATGTTCTGTAGGTATCGGTCAGTCTTAGGATCTCCCTGTCACAAAGCCCTCTGCCTTTGGCTTGCTTTTGTTCTTTATTTTTTTAATACATCTTTATTGATTTCAGAGAGGGAGGGAGGGGGAGAGAGAGAAACATCAATGATGAGAGAGTCGTTGATCGGCTGCCTCCTGCACGCCCCCTGCTGGGGATCGAGCCCGCAGCCCAGGTCTGTGCCCTGACGGGAATCGAACCGAGACCTCCTGGATCCTAGGTCGATGCTCAACCGCTGAGCCACGCCGGCCGGGCTGATTTTGTTCTTTTCAATGTTATATTCATTATAAATGCAGCTGCGAAAATTAATTTCCCTTTCCCTAAGCTCATGTTACTTTAGTTACTTAAAGAACCATTGCCTGCTCACCAGAGAATCTAGCTGAAACTGTTATTTTTTGCATTTTGGAGATGCTGTGGAATGGTTCCCTCATATGTAGTTAACAATCTGTGTCTGCACTTTTAGGGACCCGCAGCCTTTCGGCAGTTCCATCTGGGCCTGTTCCATTTTTATATCTAGGGCATTTTTCTATTTGACTCTCTCTCGACGAAATGCTCTATAATTCGAAGTTCAGGCATGTAAGTTATTTAATTACTTTAAGATCCGAGTAAAAGCACATATTTTCCACCGTACAGCGTGTGGTCCTGTTCAGAGCTCATCTCACTTTCTATGTACGCATTGATTGTCCCCAATAATGAGATATAGGGAGGGCCTGGGCACACAAACCATGCATAAAATACAGAAAGAATTGAAAGGGTGCTGGCATCGGTATAACTCCTGCGGTCGTAACGTAATTTATAGTAAATTCTGGAACACTCCTATTGGCTTTTTTATTGCCGCAGTTACAAATACCGCAGACCTGGTGGTTCAGCCAATACAACTTTGTCTTCGTACAGTTCTGTTGGTGAGAATGAATTCCGACACTGGTCTGACTTGGCAGGAATCGAAGGATTTTGACACTTGTCTGCAGGCCACAGGGCTGCACTCCTCTCGGAGGCTTTAGGGAGAGTTCTGTTATATTTGTTTCTCAGCTGGTGGAGACCACGCACGTTCTCGGCTCTACCCCCACAGTGGGTAGAGTCCTAACCATGCTGTGTTCTCCCTGGTTCTCCGCAGCTGGGAAAGGGCCTCTGCTTTTAAGAACCCGTGTCGTTGTCAGCGGGAGGGAGTTGGGGGTTGGGTGAACAAAGTCAAGGGATTAAGAAGTACAAATTGGCCCTGGCCAGTGTGGCTCAGTTGGTTGGGGTGTCGTCTTGTGCACCAAAAGGTTACTGGTTCGATTCCCAGTCAGGGCGCATGCTTGGGTTTCGGGCTCAATCCCCGGTAGGGTGCGGGCAGGAGGCAGCCATTAGACGTTTCTCTCTCTCATCAATGTTTCTGCCTCTCTCTCCCTCTCCCTTCCTCTCTCTCTCTCTCAGAATAAATAAAGACGTATTTTAGAAAATAGGCTTATGCACAGCAGAGTGGTAGAATGACTGGTAGGATGGGGATTCGTCTCCATTTAATCGGAGAGTCCACCATAGTTACGAAAAGTGTTTTGGGGTCTATTTCATGGTTCTACCACTTTTCCTAAGCATCCCAATGCATTTTTCTAGGATTTCACTTATTTTTAGTCAAGAATCACCCTGCATGGCAGGCACAATCGGAGGAAGGCTTAGTCAGTCCAGTTCAGCAAGGCCCGAGCTGGTTTCTTGCTAATACCCAGGGCAGTGCTGGGGTCTAAAGCGCCCCAGCTGTTACGGAGAGAATGGCGTTCAAGTCCACCTCGCACGCTGACTGAATTTCTTAGCACTCCAGGCCTCGGTTTACTCAGATATGTAGGAAGAATGATCGATTCTACCTTTTCGAATTTTTGTGAAATCAAATAAGACGTTGCATATAAATTGCTTGGCTCCCAGGAATCCTGCATATAAACTACCCTTATTATTATAATTGTTATCAATCTAATTAATTCAACCTCATTAATTTCAGAGCGTTCATCTGCTTGTCTCTCGTTCTACTTCCAGCCAAAGAAGCTTTGGATTTAAATTGTACTCTTTTCTATTATGCAGAAATCTAATAAAAATTTGATTATATTTGGCTTCTGAGTCTCCTACAATGCTGTTTTCTAAGGGCGTGTCGTCCAGGCGCCGGCGGCATCAGGGGACCCCCGGTTGTGCGTGTATGGGTCAGTTTCACAGGCCGGGTGGGCCTTGTCCTCCCTCCTGCTCCCCACCCAGGCGTGGCCCGGGTGCCTTACCTGCAGTCTCAGGCTTTGGATCACATATTCACTTAGTAATGACTTTTTTGGAAGGAAAACTCAATCTAGCTTAAATGAAAAAGGGGGACTTATCATAAGCCCCCCTCACCATGGGAAGCATTGCTGGTAGAATGCACGGAGCTCAAGATTCAAACATTAAACAAGAAACAGGAAAAATGGAAGTTCGCCCTGGTCTCTGTGGCGATCCTTCTGGAACCTGTGCTTTGTGGCTTCCGGGCCTCTCGGCTCGCCTCAGTTCCCTCCCTGTCTGCCTAATACTATTGACCACTTATATTCTTGGCCTACTTAGGATAAAAGCTAAGCTGCTACTTAAAAAAAAAAAAAAAAAAAAAAGAGGCCCAAAGTAAAGGAGCTTAGAAAAAAGAGGATCTTTTTTTTTTTTTTCCCCTGTTACAGATAATGAAAGTTCCCAAGTGAGCAGCCCAAGTCAGCGGCCGTTCAAAGTCCCGTGTTCTTTCCAAACTCTGACTTCTGTCGACCCTCTGATTTTGTCTTCTGCAGTTCAGGCTGGGTTATAGGAATTTTTTTGCTTCAACACTTTGGGATCCATGGAAACACCGGTCATATAATGTCTTAAAACCAAGAAAAAGCATTTTAATGGTGAGAATTTAGCCTGTGTCCACATGTGCTGCAAAGGAGCTTGGGAACTGCTGTCTTCTTTAGGCAGGCAGGTGAATATTAGTATTTTCTACCTTAATATTGGAGACTCTCAAAGTCAGTCTCAGCTCCTGAAATTATTTGTCCTAATTTCCAGAAACTGGGGGCACTGATTAATCTCTTTGAATCCTATTTCTGAATTTTCATGAGAGGGATCTAAATGGACTACTCTTGATCCCAAAATTTGAGCAGAGATAAGTGAGATAAATACAGACACATGGTTTTTGATGTCTGTATCCACAGTCGGAGAGTGGTTCAGTGGAAGAAGTTATAGGTTGGACAGATAACCCAATAGTTATTTACTACCTATGTATTAGAATTTCAATTTTGTGAAGCTAACATAATGCTGACATCAAACCAGGATATACACCCACAGACCAAACAAATTTAGTGGATGAAAATATTGTTACCTAAAATACCACCAAGCTGAATTTTGAAAGACACTTCAACAGTAAAACTCCATGCTCAAGTACAGTTCACTTTATAAACTTAAAGGTATTTGATAGGACTCTTTTTTACATATTTAGTCTATAGATATGTTAAAGTAGAAAAACTGTTGTTACTAATTTTAATTGATGAAAAGGCATTTGAGTGGATTCAACATACATTTTTCTACTTAAAATCATAGTACTAGAAATAGATGGACTTTCCGTTAAAAAGATACCACGCCACAAAACTTCTCAGTCTTTAATTAGATCTGGTGATGGACTATTTTTTTTCTAACTTGGAAAACTCATAGAATGCTAACCCAGCATAATGCGTAAGATGGCCGTGGGATCAGTCTCCCAAGACATGAATGCCAGAATCTTTGGCTCCTCCTATATTGTGGGGTGTGGGTGTGTGTGTGTGTGTGTGTGTATGAGAGAGAGAGAGAGAGAGAGAGAGAGAGAGCGAGAAGGCTTTGTGTGTACATGGAAACTTGTCTGAAATTTTATTTAACAAGAAAAACAGGAATTTTATTTACAAAGCCAATAAGTATCTTTGATACTGATGGTACCAATGGTATCTATTACTTTTTTTTTTTTACTATTCAAAAATTTAAAAAATAAAAGCTAAATATTTTGAAAAGTTTTGGGTACTTCAGATAGTTCATTGAATAAAAAAATGCAGAAGAAACTAGATTATTCTCAATTGAGAATTCTCTTCCTTGCTTTGATCTTCCACAGTGTCACTGATTCCATAATTGTATGGCGAATTCCAGCGCTTAGAAATGCTGTCTAGATGTGTGACTGTTGGCAGCGAGATCCTCCAAACATAAAGTATAGCACTCAGCTATTCACGCAGATTATTTGCCCTTATGTGAAAAGCAGTTATTGATTCTTATGCCTATTAATAAATCAGTTTTATAGTCATGCAATCAAGGTTCAGTGAAAGTTTCTAATTCAGACTTGCAGATACATTAGACATGAAATATGTTTAATTCCAAACAAGCAGCACAGGTCTCAAAACTTGCATTGCTACTTCTTTCGAGAGATTAAAATTGCGCCTTCTGTTACACAAACAGCCTGTTTCTGAATCCCATAATACACATTAGGAGACTAACCATGCTTTGAATGGAAAAAAAAAAAATAGTTTTCTATTCCCTATACACATTTTCAATCTCTGTGTTGCTGAGCATTAATATAGTTACCTGTGTTCTAATTGTTTATTTGTGTATTTCTAAAATGCTTAGCTAAGGGGCACCCTGCCAAGGAGTGCCGTGATCAATCGCTTCCAGGCCTCGTAAGTAACTGCTTATGTAAGCCTCCAGACAGATCGTCTTTACATAGCCCCGATGCAACTGTGCATATGGGATGCTTAGTCACTCTTATATAACCACTGAGCAGTGTGGCTAGAGAATGCTGATGGCAAAATAAATTGTATTTAAGAATCTGACATTAGATCCAGTATTCTGGCTTGAAAAATACAAGTTTTGCAATCAAGTAATGTAATTTTGCTGGAGTTTCAGGACAAGTGGGGTAGAAGAGAGGGTTTGCTACGCCCCCAAATTTTGCCTCAACAGCCTGGGGAGATCTTACCTGGAAGGTAGAATATCACCGTCATGACCAATTCCTATCACATCTCCATTTAGGAAACTGGGGCCACATAAGGCTCTCTACACCATGAACTCCCCTCCACCCCCAGTTTGATGTCCTCTAGTCCTTGCAAAAGGATACATTTCACATATTTTGGTCAACTCCTTCCATTGAAGTCTATATGCCATTTTGGCAAACATCAAACCTAGTCCTTGGTAGCACAACTTGAGTAGCAGACTGATGCAAATAGTAGAAACGCAATGAAGGGAATTAACCAAGCGAAGGGACTGGCAAGGACCACATCCTTGAACAGGTCTTTATGACCTTACTACCGGATTCAGTAGCTTTGTAACCATCAGTCTCCCTCCAATATTTCCTGCCATCATTCATTCAGCACACTGTTTCTAGTTTATTCTTTCTTAATTGGGACATTTCCCACGCACAAACGTGTTGGCGACTTTTGAAAGAATAAAGTATATATTAATGGTTATTAAATTTTATATTTGTTAACATTCAAAATATGTTATGAAAGGTTTTATAGACTAGGTATAAGAGTCACTCAGTAAAAATTAAACTAAGAGACCCTCGTTGGTTATGTCACTGTTGGAATCATTCCCCACTACTCAGTGATTCATTTTGATTATATCTAAGGTAAATGACTAAGCAGTCTAAGAAGAACTATTCAAGGTCCACAAAATATAAGACGTTGGTATCTTTTCCTTTCTTACCAGTTACAAAGGAGGAAATTTGTGCGAACTCCAATGGGAAGACAAATTCATTGAGTTTGGGAAAACTGTAGGAGGAGGGGCTCTTTGGAGTTAAGAAACAAGTGTTCCATGTTAAATTTGTTAATCTTGGGCTATCAAACTGGCAATGGAGTACCTGATGCTGGAGCTCATGGAAAAAGAAATCTAAGTATTTATATTTTGGTGTCATCAACAAATAATTGGAATTTGTACCCATAGGACTAATATAGATCCCCTTGGAAGAAAGGGCTGGCAGGTGACTTCACCTGTTGGCTTATAAAAGGTTACATTTAGAAAAGAGAGAGAAGGCAACCAATCGATGTTTCTCTCTCACACCAATGATTCTTTCTTTCTCCCTCTCTCTAAAAAATCAATAAATATATATCCTCGGGTGAGGAATTAAAAGAAAGAGTGATAAGGGCTCAACAGACTTAGAAACTTGAGTAAATCAATGTTATACAGTTCGTGTAATATTAATAGCAAAGGAGAAAAGTATCTCAGTAGATGCTGAACTGGCATTTGATAGAATTACTAATAAATTTGAAAAGACATATAAATGTAATATGCATGTATATAAATCCATTTATATATGTACTGTCACCATTATTACTCAACTTGATGCCATGGTCACTTCTAGGGTTACACTCTTCAAGGCCTTCGGTCCCCCAGAGGGTCAGTTTTAGTGGACCCTCAGAAACTGCATGCTTCCGCTCCCCCCTCTTTGTATCAGCGAGGTAACATCCATTGGCTGGAAGAATAAAATAAAACCACGGATGATGACGTGGGATCTTCATATGTACCTACATTAACTCTACTCACAAATACTTCATTTTGCTTTTTCACTTCTGATACTGTGTTCTCTGCACACACCAGTAAGGAGTGCACTCATTTGATAGGAGTAGTTTATACAAATTATGATCAAAGCTTAAGCTTGGCTTTCAGGTTTTCCCTCTACCATTTAAATGTGCATTTACTTAAGCAGTCGTGGTCTGGAAGCGTAGCGGACGAGAAATGAGGGTAACCAGGGAATTAAATGGCGGAACTGGTTTAGATGATACTTCACTTTCAGTCCAATGAGAAAATGTACTTTCTCACTTTTTTCTTCTTACCATTGTCTTAATTCTTCTTTCCCTCTCTTTTTACTCTCTATTATCTACTCTTTACCTGATATTGCAAAAAAAAAAATTTTAAGTCAAAATAATAGAGCCACTGATATACTTAACAAAATGTTGATAACTGTAACCACCTGGTAGTAAGAAGTTTCCACATAGTCTGGAACCAGTAGAAAATCCGAAAGCTCTACTATAACAGAATTTCATTGTTTGATCTATGCCTCGAGGACAGAATGGATATTATTCAGCAGCCCGGGCAGACACGAATGGATGCTCTCCTAAGCACAGTGCTGGAGGCCAGCTACATCATCTCCAGCTTTAGTTCCTAAATTCCTTCTTCACTGGTCTGGACCGAGCACATCAAGTGATGCATCACCTTCCTGGAACGTCAGAGGGCGGTGATCACAACCAGGGAGCATGTTAATCAGCAGAATTGATATGTTTGTGTCCGTAGTCCCATTTTTTTCTCTCTCCTGTTTTTCTCTCTCCCGTTTCCCTTTATATTTCAAGTTCACCCATCGCTGAATTTATTGTGGCCGGGATTTCTGCCCTTCCCTGTTCTGTTCAGAAGCAGAATCTCTCTATGTGGGGAATCAGGAAAGCTAAACACATTCATATATATTTTTAATTTATAACACAAGGATTAGTCATGTGTACCTAACTGAAGGATGTTTTTACTTTATTCATAAAACAGTTAAATCGACTAGATTAGTAAATGTTCTTACTTATTGCATATATTACGTATATTAAGCACTGTACGTAATACATAAATAAGAGAGTTTATTCTTCATGGTATTTGTTTCCTGTTACAAGACATTTACTGAAAGAAAAATTAAGAGACACATGATGACTATTTTCTCTAAGAAAAAACCGCACAGCACACTCTGGATTTTAGAGGTGGGAGAGCCCGACTCCCGAGCCTGGGGCCCCGGGGCGCTGCGCAGGCCGCGTGCCCGGAGCACCCCTGCTGCCGGCCCTGTTGCGGGAATGATGGGGGCTTCGCCGCGGGAAACGGCTCTCGGGGTCCAGAGCGTGTTGTTAGCAGCTGGTGAGGTGGGCGAGAAGGCCGCTGGCGCTGAGGTGCCGCCTCGCGATACCGGGGGTAGTGCGCACAGCAGGCGGGTGGAGGGCGGGCACCGGGAGGTGCGCCCTGGCAGCAAGGCCAAGCTCTACTGTGCGCTTGGGGGGACCCCCCTGGGAACTGAGCAAAACGGGCGGCCGGCAGCGACGGGGGCCGGCGACGGGCTCCGTGAACAGTGTTGCAGATGCGACCCAGCTTTCAGGGGAGGCGAGGGCAGCTGGGTGGGGTAAGACGGGGCAGCAGACAGTTGAAGAACAGAAGTGCCAAGGTACCCGTCACACCGGGGACCAGTTGATCCGAGAGAAAGAGGGAGGTGGCCAGAGGGGCACAAGGAAGAACTGAAGATACTGTGTTAAAAATGAGAATTTCCAGATTTCCCGACTGTAGAGACAAGACAGAGTTAGGGTTCTTGTTACCCCGTAAGTTTAAAAGAGGCCAAAAATAACTTCTTGTAATATGTTTCGTTTCCACTTCTGTGAAAATGCCGGCCTAGGGTCAAAACATCGCTGGTGCACCACTGTTGCACTGTTTTCGTATAGCTTATATTTTCTAGTCAGGCTCCTAAACCTCAACTCTTTGGTCTCTTACTCTAAGCTCCATGCACGTGAGTTGTCCTCTGACTCTTTTCTCGGCAGCTATTTAAATGAATTACGTTCAGCGAGCACCTTCTGCAGCCTGGGAGCCGATGGCGCAGCCTTAACTCTGTCTCGTTGGAATTTCAGTCCCATAAAAAATCGGGAGACTTGGGTTCCCGGGAAGGTAGAAAACCCAAACAAATCTCTCTTTCGAGGGCTAGCCTTGCACGGAGATAAATCAGAGCTCAGAACTCAGTGCATTCAGACCGGCGCCCACAAGGAGCGGAATCGCCGGGGCCATTTCTCCGAGCGTGTGAAATACCCGCATCCTTCTGGCTGCGACAGGTATTTGTGCCCTTCCACGCGCGCTGCGGGGAGAATGGCTTTTGCTGAGAGCGCTGCAGGGCGCCCGAGGCCACACAGGGCCGCTGGGAACAGGAGGTGCGCCCGCTGATCCTTTCAAAGCGTCTAAGGGATATCTCTCCGCCTCGCCGTTGCGGCGTCAGGGACGGCGTGCGCGGAAATGCCGGGAAAGGGCAGCGTTCCCTTGGTTTTGTCTGTAATTCTCGGCCTCTCCCCCTGCTCTGCCCGTCGCTCCAGCAGCCCCGTGCCCGAGTGTGACACTTACTGAGGAGAGTGCTGGTTCACGGCTCGGGGCTGCCTGCCCGCGCCGAGCTCCGATGGGAAGGTCTCCGCGCTGATGGCGTTGGTCGGTCGTTTCTGATCCAGCACCTGAACCATAACAGACCCTCAGCATACGCCTCCGAAGTGGGCGTTAAGTGTGTGCCCATGATCCGGATTCACACCCATGAAGGAACGAGGCCCGTTTCCCGGTCTCTCCCAAACCTAGAACAAGAGTGCCCATCAGGGGACCCAAGTAACAGTTGAGGAGTTGTCCCGGGCACCCATGTGGCCCCGACCTTGCACAGGTGTGAGAAGCCCCAAGGCAGGTGTCTGGGACGTCCTGACCCCGTGAAGCCAGGGAGGCGGGAAAATGCGGCTTCGTGGAGAGGTGGGGTCGGGCCTCCCCTCCAGGGCGCATCTCAGAGGGCTTCGTGGAGAGGTGGGGTCGGGCCTCCCCTCCAGGGCGCATCTCAGAGGGCTTCGTGGAGAGGTGGGGTCGGGCCTCCCCTCCAGGGCGCATCTCAGAGGGCTTCGTGGAGAGGTGGGGTCGGGCCTCCCCTCCAGGGCGCATCTCAGACGGCCAGGGAGGCGGGAAAATGCGGCTTCGTGGAGAGGTGGGGTCGGGCCTCCCCTCCAGGGCGCATCTCAGACGGCTTCGTGGAGAGGTGGGGTCGGGCCTCCCCTCCAGGGCGCATCTCAGAGGGCTTCGTGGAGAGGTGGGGTCGGGCCTCCCCTCCAGGGCGCATCTCAGACGGCTTCGTGGAGAGGTGGGGTCGGGCCTCCCCTCCAGGGCGCATCTCAGAGGGCTTCGTGGAGAGGTGGGGTCGGGCCTCCCCTCCAGGGCGCATCTCAGACGGCCTCTCGCCTCTGCCCCAGCGCCTCTCCCCGTGGGGTTTGCGCCCGGGAACGGGGAGGGGAGCCCGCCGCCCGCCCGCACCTGCCGGAGCGTTCGAATGCCCCAGGCGCGGATCGCTGGGGACATAGAAACAGACCACAGAATTCACCGTTTCAGTCATTGTTTTAAAAAAACTGCAAAAAATAAAAATTTAATAAAAACAAAAGAAATTGCAGTTACCATTTTTTCAATGCACACAGATTTGTTTAAGTGTGTGTGTAGCTTCCATTGATCCTGTTTCCATAACTACAGAATATGAAAATTTTCATTAAAAAAAAAATCCAAAATTTGGATGTTGTGCTGGGGCCCTCGGGCTTTCGTCTTAGTGTATTTTTACTTTAACAACCTCTCTTGCGAAAGGGCTTTTCCCCCATGACTGATATAGGATACCCTGATATTTTCCTCCCTACTCCGACTCAGCGTCCATGATTAATTAATATATTTACTGGCCATAACTGCTTGCAATATAGTTCTAGCAATAAAACTCTTCTTGAGAGTTTATATATTTGAAAGTTATCTATTTTATTGGTAGGTAATCACTTTGGCCATTATGTGAATAAGGAACACAAGTTTCTCCAGATGTGAGTAGTGATGTGAATATATTTAGAAAGTTTTGAAAAAATAAAACGGATTACATATAGTAAGTCATTAAAATAGGATCAATTGTCTCTCTCTTTTCTGGTAAGAAAAAAAAAATAATAATGTATTTTAAGAAACACAAGAAGTGCACTTTTTAGGTATTGATAAGCCAAAAGGGGGGCCTCTTATATACATTATAAATTTAAAATAAGTTTATATAAATTTAATAGTACCCAACAGAACAACAGAATTGAAAACAATCTCAGGTACATTCCTGAGAGTGATCCACAGTTGTGTGTCATTAGAAAATAGATCATTTATTGCCATACTCCCCTTTTTTTATGGCAGATAGGGGGGTGGGCAAGAGAAAAAAGGCAGCAGGTCTCCTAGCCCCAGCCCCCCAAATTTTTTAAGTGTTTTCTTCTGATCCTTAATATTTTAAACATAGCCTGTCCCAGTAAATGGTTTCCTGAGATGCTACAATACTACTTGTATTGTAGCACATAAGTGATGTACTAAGCTTTAGTTATAAGTTGAGGTATATGAAAAACTTCCTGCAAGATGATACAACTTAACATGAAAATCACATTATTTCATTGTCACTCTGTTTTCCAGGGAAGGAATTGGGAGAAAAATGTGCTGAAAACTAATATGTAAATAGAAAGAACATTACTAAGTGGAGCATAGCCGAAAACTTGAATAAAATTTTGTATACCTACTTTAATATACAAATTTAATTAACTAACTAGCTCATTGTTGCCACCCATTTCCAAGACTCATACACATGGATAATCCCATAATCCATTAATTATCCCATAAAAAGTGTCACATTTTTAAAAGTGAGGGTAGACAGTAGTATTAAGAAAAAGTAGGTTACGCATAATCACTGCTATTAGGCATGAAAGTTAATTCTGTATTTTCTGGAATTGCAAGCATAAATGAAAGCATAATTAATTACAAACATTTCATTATTTATTGGTTAGAAGAAATTGTTCATTCCCTATAAAATCTACAATGGTCTAATTACATAGCTTTTCCATCACTGCCATCAAGTGAGAAAAGAGCATTGTTTCCAAATGTAATTTTACCAATAAAAGAAAAGATATTCATATAGGCACACTGACCCTTTGTAAAATCAATTCTCAAAAGAGGTAAGGAAATCTTTTTTAGTTATAGAGATTTCTGGTGTTGAAATTTCATGTACAAAAAGAAAGGCAAGTTCGATATCTGAAAGTCAATCTGAGTAACTCAACATAAAATTTCAGAGACACTCTTTATGGCCTGGAGTTAAGCAAATAATTCATAATAGGACATTAGGATCATGATACATAAAGAACAAAATAGGTAAATTTTCTTTTCCTGGGGAAAATTGGGTCATTTCATATATTCTCTCCTCCACTATATTTGAGAAATGCCTTAGATAGTAGGATGTTGGACATATCTGTGAAATAAATGAATAACTAACATGAATTTAAAGACCTTATAAAAATATTTAACCCTAAAAATGTGCTCGTGATTTTGCAATGCATTCTAAAAATCCAAAATGAAGTAATACGGTTTGACTAATGAAAGTTGTTTTTAAGATGCTTATATAGGGACCATTCCCAATTACTTTTTTCCCAAAGAATTATCCCTGTAACTATGCTGAGATTTTTGTAGTGGAATGTAGAAATATTAATATATGAAATGGTATCAATGAATAAATGGTATGAAATATCCTTTTATAGTTGACCCTTCAACAACATGGGGGTTAGGAGGCCCGACCCCCAAATCCTACCCCCTACACAGTTAAAAAACCCCTATGTAACTTTTGAATCCCCAAAAACTTAACTACTAAATGCCTACTGTTGACCAGAAGCCTTACCAATGACATAAACAGTCAACTAACACATATTCTGAATGTTATGGGTATCATATACTGCATTGTTAGAATAAAATAAGTTAGATAAAAGAAAATGTTGTTAAGAACATCATAAGGAAGAGAAACCCATTTACAGTACCGTACTGTATTTATTGATACGGTAAGTTCATGTTGCCTGTTTACGACATGAATCACTTGTCTGTCAGTACCTACAACAATATTGTCTTATATGATACAAAACACTGTCGATGTTACACGTATGACTAACACTAGACATCAGAAGTGAAAAGGCATCGATAATGAAAAAAAGTAATATGATTGCATTATGATATGATAGCCTAGTGTAAGCTATATGATTGCTTCACAGTAGTAAGAAAATATCCAAAATACTTCCCAATATATTGATTGAAATAAAATCTGCGTGTAAGTGGACCCTCACAGTTCAAACCCATGTTGTTCAAGGGTCAACTGTATTTCCTAAATTAAATATATATAAAGGAATATAGGTAGAGAAAATAGATATAGATATGGGTAGAAAGAGGGAAGATATGAGATATATATGTGATTTACATTTATAGATGATTGATAGCCATTAGTACGAATCATCTTTGAAGGAGAGATACTATCATGAGATAAGGCAAACTGTTCTTTCTGTTGTAAGAAATATATTCAAATTTTAAGAAAATTTAAATAATTTGTGTTATCTGAGTGTTCAGTAATTTACTAATATATTCGAGTGTACAGATTAGTTAAGAGATTTTATAGTGACACTCTACCCTCTTGGTATTTTCTCAGGAGTTTGTAGTTTCGTTATCTTGTTAGTTCTTTTAAAGTTCATCAGCGAATGCCATCCTGGCCTCAGCCCTGCTTCTAAGTTAACAAAGTCCTTTAATTGCATCTGTATGCTACCCCTTGTAGTTTAATAATTTTGTGTAGCGCAGAAATTTAAAATGAGAACTACAAGAGGTCAGTATCTGAAGTTCTTGCTTCACTACTTGAATAAAAATTAGTATATTTCAAAGGTGGTGAGAGGATCTAAGAAAAGCTAATTTTACTTAATTTCCAGAATTAAGAAGATATAATTGGCCTTACTCTGGGAATTGGAACATTCGTAATTAATTAATGTGCTAATGTTGTCATGCCATTTGTGGTAAATCTGTAGGAAGAGAAGGGAATGGTTATCTTATCCACATATACCATTTATTTATTTATTTTAAATACATCTTTATTGATTTCAGAGAGAGGAAGGGAGCGGGAGAGAGATAGAAACATCAATGATGAGAGTCATTGATTGGCCGCCACCTGCACACCCCCTACGGGGGATGGAACCCGCAACCTGGGCCTGTGCCCTGACCGGGAATCGAACTGCGATCTCCTGGATCCTGGGTGGGTGCTCAAGCACTGAGCCACGCAGGCCAGGCCACAAATACCTTTTAAAATGTAATAATGTTATCTTCTGCCTGATGTCTGGTGCATCCGAGTATTCTGTTACATAAGCCGGAGGCTGTGAATGGCCCCGGGTTATAATGAATAAGTGCTTGTTTTTCTGTTCATCTCTCCTTTCATCACCAGGGTGTTTCAGTCAGGAACCTAGAAGGGTTGAGAGGAAATTATTTTACCTCCCCCACAAATGAAATTCAGATTTTTCCTTTTTGGATAGAAAGTACACATTCTAACACTTCCATTATCCTATAGTTTGCCAAATATGTTCCACGATTGGGCAGCAGGCAACTACAAAACAAAAACCAGGCAGAGTTCACAGAGAGACAGAAAAGCAAGAATATTTTTTCCTTCTTACCACCTCCCCTCTTTTTTCTGTTCCCTGTGCTGCTTTTGGTTCCTTCCTCCTTTGAACTTTATGTTGAATGCTAGTAAGTCAGCCCCAGGGGCAGCCTCGGCCCATCATGTGCATTTTAATGACTTGGGATCTAAACACCTGGCATTTATTTTTAGTTGTAATTGGAAGATTACATAACTTACTATCAACCTAATTGGTAACATTACACAGCTCCGGATGTTTTGCAGCTAATGTTAAAATGTAATTGAAATGTAAATAGAGTAGCAAATGGGGTGAGTTCTAATATTTTTCTATTAAAAAAGGAAATCAAAATGAACAAGCCAGTTGAAGGAAATTTAATTAATAACTTAGGCTAAAACTCTCTCTTCGTACTGGACATTGACTAGCTATTGCATAAATCCAATATTATGATTTTTTTCATTTTTTGTTATACAATAATAATAGCTATTTGTAAATAAATGGCTGACATTGTCAGGCAAAAAGGCTTCCAACATTGAAGAAAAATCTGACGGTCTTTGTGCTAAACATCTGGTGCATTAAGTAGGAGAGAGATATATGGACCTTTTGTTCCCTCCATAGAAATACTCATGTTCAGAAGGTTTTGTTTTGTGGGGTTTTCTTCACTTATATGATAAGCTGAGGTCTTTCTTTTGGTAAAAGAAAATTTACTTTCTCTTCAACAAAGGGTTTTTTGCGGCATTTGAAGCACCAATTGTGTATATCACCTTATATATTCTGCATCTGTTCCTCCTGATACCAAAGATAAATCAGTAAAATCAGTAGCAAGAGGATTGTGCTCTATAGACTGAGTTCAGCATCAGATTGACGCTCACCTCTGTGGGTCGGCACCTTTTCCCGGGGATGGCACATCTGATCTGGCCTTTTCCAGCCTGCTTCCCATTGGCGGGCTTCTCTAGAACCTCCCGGAGGCACCACCTCTCAGGCCCTGGCTTTGTCCAGCAGCTGTGCTGCCCGGAGCAGCTGAGCATTTGCATGAGAAAGCACAGGGAGGTCAGGAGGCAGTGTCAGTCTTCTCTGGTTCTTCCACAGTCCCCCCTGGCCCGAAGACAAAGAGAAGACAGGTTAAGTGACTTCGGTGTAAATGCTATTTTGTTCATTTATGTCTGAATGGAATGGTATTGTCAGGCCTAGTCTAATGAATATAATTTGTGAAATCAGGTCTGTTTCCAGTAATCCAAAATATAAAGTTTGTAGGTTAATGTAAATAAATATATATACAATGATGAAATAAACTTTTCAGAAACTGACCACTTAGCATTTCTAAAATACTTTTACGTATGTACACATACAGGGTGTCCCCAAAAATGGAGACACACTTTAACAGCTGATAGCTCAGTTTTGAAAATGAAATATATTGTAATAAACACTTCTTTTATAATTATTCAAAGTGTGTGTCTACGTTTTGGGGGCCGCCCTATACTTTTGTTAAACTATTACAAAAGATCATTGTCTGTTTTAGAAATAGGGTTTTGTATCTCCTGTAAGGGAAGGTTAATTACTAAAGCGCTAAAGTAATCTTTCCCCAATGACACAAAAGAACCTTTCAAATGCTAACTTACATTATAAATTAGCATATGAAAGGGTTTGTAACCTCAGATATAGATTGCCCCTAAATCTGTGATTAGAGGCGGAAAAAACACAGGTATATACAGAAATCAGTTAGGGCTAGCTGGGTATCTTTCTGAATTTTTCCATATACTTTTGTCTTGGTAATATAGAGTAAGCATTGAATGAAAATTTATTTTTACCTTTATTAATAGTATTCATGTTTCTGAAGTATTAGCATATTCAAAAGAAGGAATAAGAAATTTATTTAAGGCAAAATTATAAAAGTCGATCAATATGGAATTATTCATCCCATCTAAACAAATATACTTTTGTGAATACCTGTATTTACCTTTATTTTCTTGCCTGAAAGTATTCAGCACCCACACAAATTAATTGCAATCATGAAAAGCATTAAGATAATTAAGTTGCAATGTAGCACAAATATTTTCTTTAATTAAATTATTTCTAGAGGCCCACAAGATGTTGCATTTCTTTTCCTAAGGATTTCAAAAAAAAAAAATCTGGTGGGAAACTGTTGACTCTCTCCACCCAGTAACCCAGATGACGTGGTTTCCTTGTTAGAGGGAGGAGAGGTGGTGAGTCCGTTCGCCTTGTTAAGGAGCTGAGGTAGACACATCAGCTGTCACCTGAGCAGTCCCGTGTGACAGTTCCATGCTCTTCATCTCCTAGAATCGCACTGCCGAGCTCTGAGTGAGCTGGGCCCGTGCGCCCGCTGTCAGAGAGAGCCTGACACCCCATTAGTCCTGACCTGCAGGATGACAGTCACAACGTAAACTAAACAGCCCAGCTCGTTTTCATTAGAGCTCAAGTGAGTGTCCACATCTCTCTGTCCGGCCGTGTGCACAGCAGGTCCCGGACAGAAGGCGTGCGACCAACTGCGGGATAGACGGCAAAGTCCTAGCGCTTGGGAATCCACATAAAAGCCTGCATTCTAGAAGGCTCAGTATGAGCCCGACAGGTGTGACTCAGTGGCTGAGCTTCGACCCGTGAACCAGGAGGTCATGGTTCGAGTCCCAGGCAGGGCCCATGGCGGGGTTGTGGGCTCGATCCCCAGCAGGGGGCGTGCAGGAGGCAGCCCATCAATGCCTCTCTCATCATTGATGTTTCTCTCTCTCTCCCTCTCCCTTCCTCTCTCTGAAATCAATAAAGACATTAAATATATATATATGAAAAAGAAGCTCAATGTGATTATTTTCATAACTCGGGCAGGACGCAGCCTGCGTGACCACCAGCAACACTGAACTAGCCTGTGGGGACTGAACTCCCAGGAGGATGGCAGGTGCCCAGTCTCAGCAGCACTGATGCCTCAGAAGGACACCCACGGCCACAGAGGTGCATGGGGTGGCTGGCGGGGCCTGCCGGGCTCTCCGAGGTTTCGGGGTGGCTGGCGGGGCCTGCCGGGCTCTCTGAGGTTTCTTTGCCCAGCTGCTCGCGTGAAGTGCGTGGGGAAATGCAGGACAGGTGACCTACCCAGCAGGCAAGCAGGACCAGCAAGCGTCATGTGGAAACACTGCAGTGATGCAAATGAGCCGATTTTCTGGCTCTTGCTTTGTACATTTCCAGAAGTCACAGAGCTGGTTCACTAGGGGCAAAGATCTTCCTCCTGGCCCCAGGACGGTCACCACCACCCACGACACATCTCTTTGCCCTGTGAGAATCACACGTGTGAATTTGAGTCCTGACAAAAATCTATTGCCTAAACCAGGGACACACATCAGCGACAAATGATCACGCCACACATTTGGCACCTGTGGCTCCCTGAATGTTTGTCCAGCTTATTCTGGGGGAAAGAAAGTGCATTTTAAGGATAAAAAGGATGCTTTTCAGTATTTAAACCGCTTACTTATTTTTGTGCCTTCATACATGAGCCGATTCCTTGCAGAGCAAGCCACGTGTTCCCCACACATACTGGGCACCTTCGGGGGAGCCGTAAGTCCTCAGGCAGCCCGGGTTCTGTTGCTCAGATGCCTGCAGCGTGGCCTGTTCAGTGGCTCTGGGTGTGCAAAACGGGCGATCTGCGATGCACACTGGGCAAGGACCTCGCGCTCCGAGGCAGGACCCCTGGGCCTGAGGCCAGGAGCACCAGATACTGGGAACCGAGCGGTCAGACGTGGGTTGGCTCGTTCCGTGCGAAGGCCCCGGCAGCGGGTGAAGGAAGGCAGCCGGCTGCCAGCAGCCACAGGCTCTGGAGAGGGTGACTCCGTTAGCAACGGTGACGGAGACACGGTGACTCACACCCCCTTCAGCCGTCCTCACATGAATAGCAACAGCATCAGCCACAGTAACGAAGCTGGGACTTGCAATATCCGCATGGGGACCATTGTCATAACTTAATGGAAGCCGACTGGCGGAGTAGGAAAGAGCGCAGGGCTTTGAAGTCCGAGCGACCAGGGTTTAAATCCTGGCTTTGATATTGACTGGTTTTGTGACCCTGACGCGGGTCGCTTTTATTCTCAGCTGCTCCTCTGTGAGACGGTGGTAATAACACCCAAATACTTGACTAAGGTATGGACCAGACGTGATGTATTTGAACAGAGAGGCAGTGTCAGTGGCATGGCAAGTGCTCATTATAGATTTGGGTGGTGAGTCTAGGTTTCCTGAAGGATTATGTTGTGCTGGAGGCCCGAACTACACTTGTCATCGACTACTAACTGGTTTGTAAGACTGTTTTGATTCTAATTTCATGGTGTGAATGGCTGGGTTTCTCCATAGCATAGTTATCTAAGTAAAAAAGAAAAAAAAAAATGAAACCCTCTATTTACTCGATTTTATTTTTCTCAAAAAAATTGAGGACGATTCGCTAATGGCAGAGGCCGACCACAAGGAGGAGCTCACGGCTCCTTCATCCCCTGATCATTCCCTTAGGACGGGCGACACCGAGGACAAGGCAGGGCCCAGGTGATCGCAGAGGGTGTCTCTCTCGCCCCACCTGAGGACTCCGACGGCCTCCCATTTCAGCTTCACTTGAGCCCCAGAGCCCTAGTCTCCCCGGTAACCAGGAGCAAATGGGGCGAAAGGAGGCCTATTCGATGATGAAGAGGCACGTCTGAGAAAGTCTAATATGGGTGGATTCATCTAGTTATATTCCAAACATTGAGGGGAAAATACACAGACTTTCCCCCCCTTTACTCTACTTCAGTCTTTAATTCTCACTGGACTAGTAATTTTTCAAGGGTTGTGATCTGGCAGTAGATTTGGGGGGAACTCTTGGGACTCCAGGGAGATTTCTTGGTCTATGTCGGTGCTAGAACCTGTGTTTCGTTTCAGGGAGAGGAGGTGTGGCCTCCCCACCCCTGTCAGGTACTCCAGGAGCCTGCATTGAGAGCTCAGCGCAAAACTCGGACTAGTATTAATTAGTACAGACTAACTTGTCACTTAGTGTTTGGGCTTTCAGGGTCCTAGGTCCCAGGCGAAACAAACCGTCCTCGCCTACATCACTTTCTCCCTGGGTGTGCTCAGAACCTGGGTTCCAATCTTGGATCTTCCATCTGCTCGCTGCAGGAGCGTGGCAAGTTATTTCCTCAGTCCGTGCTTGTTTCCTTGTCTGAAAAACTGGGATTATAAAAATGCTTTTCTCATCAGTCTGTTCATTCACCTGTTGGTCAGCTGTTGACCGAGCCCCTGTTCCTTGGCAGACGCTATCCTAGGTGCTAGAATATAATGTTGAACAACAGACACCCGGTCTGCAGAACTGTGTCCCAGTGAGAAGCATTGACCATGAGCAAATAGATAGATGTAGGTTAAAGGACTATTGCAGAAAACAATAAAAGGTAAAGGGTTTGTCAAGAAAGTCATCTCTGATGTACAAGCCATGCAAATACTAGGAAGAAATTTGTTTCAGGTTGAGGGAGAGTCAAGTACAAAAATGCCTTGAAATGGTGTGTGTTGGACACGCTTGAGGACCTGCAGAAATCCCAGTATTGCTGAAATTACATGAGCAGGGGAGAGCGATTAGAGGTGTGTTCAGAAAAGGTCAGGACTCTGATCACAGAGTGTCCTTTGGGCCACTGGAAGAACCTCAGCTTCTATGCGTGATGAGAAGGTATGTCCCCTTGAGCAGAAAGTGTCAGGATGTGACTTCCATTTTTGGCCACACGTGGACAGTGGAACAATGGAGAGGCAGGAGTGGATGTGGAGAGACACGGGGGGTAAGAAGAGTGGGACAGCCGGTGCCGATGGCGTAGGCTGGGGCAGAGATGTGAGAGGACTGCGGGAGAGAGACGAGACCTCTACTCGGACAGGAGCCCTGACGGACGGTCTCATGGGCAGGTCACACGCAGGAAGTGTGAATGGGAAGGCTTTGCTCTGGCCGAATGGCAGTGCCCGGAGAGAGGGGACAGTCACCCAGATATCACAAGTTCTGTTTGAGATGCTCATCAACCTCAAAGCAGAGAATTTCAGAAAATTCTGGTCACGATTAAAGTGTTCAAACCACCTTTCCTTTTGCGCCCAGGGAGAAGGAAGCCTAGCTGTTATTTCTGTGGCTGATTCTGCCTTATGATCTGACATACTATTGACACAGGTGAGTGTGCACAGGAGACCAAGGTCAAATGCTCCCTGAGAGCACAGGGCTCCAGCACGGGAGCCTAACTTAATCGGGACAGAGGAGCGACATCTGGCTCTTGCAGGATTAGCGTTTATTAAAAAGGTCGGATGTGTGGAGTTTGGGGATTCGGAAGATCCCTGGTCAATTCTTCACAGGCCTTGCTGGAGACAAAATTAGATTAATAAGCGCTATCTTTATTTTTAAGTACTTGCTCAGAGGGGGGAAAATAACTCGCACATTTTGTTAAAATTCTCTACTTTATAGACCATCTACTGTTTTTCCTCCCTAGATAATCAAAATTATTTCTATCATTAGGCCTAGCAGAATATATGTATATGTTTGTTTGCTTTTTGCAAGTACGCAGATGCATTACCAAGGGAAAGATGTCTTATGACGACTCTGGGGTATTCTTGCTAAATTTCTGGACAGAATAGCTCTCAGGCGCCCGTCTCGGATGACGAGAGCGTGGGAAGGCCTGCGTGCTGCTCTGACTCCCCTCCTTGTGAACGCCAGGATGCCTCGCCCTTAGAAGTGGTTTTTCAAAGTGCTCTGGCCCCGCTTGCCCCCGCCTGGCTGCGGCCCACCTCTCTTCTGGTTACAGCTCAGCCTGCTCTCGGACGCCCTGGGTAACTGTTAATGTAACTGCTGTTGAAAGGCCCGCGTTGCCCGGGGAAGGAGCCTGTGTTGCCTGCATTAGGACTCACTTAAAAGTCAGGTGCTCGGACGTCAAAACCAGTGCAAACCTTAGGGACGGACACTTAGGTATCAATTCATTGCCATTATGGGGGAAAAATGCTTCCGGCGGAGTCCAAGAGAATTCTGGAGAGTCCCACAAAAGAAACCATTGCAAAGGAAAGATGAATGAGTAGGTAGGACTCTTATTGTGTCCTTGACTGGATAAAAGGGAAAAGCGAATGAAAACAAGGATGCATTTTTTGAAAATATCGTGAGAGCTAGAATAAAAATTGATTTGGTTTAGTTGTGTCAAGGGTGATCTTTTACAAATTTGGCTAAAACAATTGGTTTACAGAGTGTCAATGAATCCTGTAATTTCAGACAAGAAAGAGCTATGGAGAATGTCTAGTTCGAAGGTTTCAATGGGATATCATTAGCCCATCTGATATACATTTTAAAATGAATAAAAATCACCCATTCTGAAAAAAAATTTTTTTTGAACACGAGAATTTAAAAAAAAAAAATCAAACAAAAATTTGTATTTTCAGTTTCCATTGATTTGGAAAACACTCAAAGATTCTTAAAAATTAGTATAATTTGAATAGTGTTATTAAATGTATACACACATTTTCAAGGTATTTTCTGTTCATTATACACTCATCACTTGGGGGTCACATACGGCCTCAACTATCACCATTAAGTTTCACCATTTCCACCCACTACCTCACTTCTGCAAAGTCCCCGATCAGTAAGTCCGGGCCTCTGGTGTAGAACAGGAGAAAATCGGAAACCCAGGCCTTGGGTGATCTACTACAGCCAGCCCTGCCTGCACGCGGGTTAGCGCTGTGCCCCCGGCTAGGACAGAAGCATCGCGTTACCGAGGGTCTTTCTGAAGGACCCTCACCCTGGCACGTCCATTGCGGCTGCGGAGCTTTCAAAGTGAGGCCTGCGGTTGTGTAGTGGGAGTTGCTATTCTGATCTCTAAGAAGGAAATCGGAGACTAGAGAGCTGGTTACACACTGTTTTCTCCCAGCTTCCCACTAAGGGCAGGGGGGTTGCTTTATAGACGAAGATTGTAACTACAGGGGGGTGGCTTAGCTAAATGAGAAGCGTAAATGACAACTGTCCCCTGATATCTGAAGGCTGGGCAACTGGGGGCAGAGTGTGATTTCAGGCAGGTTGAAGTAAGGATGGTGGGAAATGTTATTAAAGCTAAATATCACAATCTGACTAGGAGAGTTTCTGGAACTTTCCTCTCTTCTGAACAGTGGCATTGTTACCAATGCAAATTAATTATTGTTTCCTATTTTTCTCTTTGCTTTTTCCCCAAGAATTAGTTCATGATGCAACCAGTGTTACACTCTCTTCTTTGGGCAAACTGAGACCTTTCTATTACAGTATATCAAGTATTTAGTTCAATGCCCAATAAACTTTTTTCAAGTATAGCTTGTAATAAATGGAAAGTAGAATGCATTTTATTAACCATCAGATATGCATTTTCATCTAAGAAATCTGGAGTAGGGAGCTAATTTGGAGGCACATAGAAATCTTATAAATATATTGGCATAGAACCAGTGAGCAATGCTGTCAGAGACATTATTTCTTATAATTTGATTGTCTTTAAGGAGATGGGTGTACGGAGTGCCTGGAATGATATCTGGAATATTATCTGCATAGCTCTTAAGATCATTTTCAGGGCCATCCACACATGGAATCATTAGAAAACATTAAAAAGAATTTTTCAGATATTTTGTATTTAATGTTAGAAAGAGATTACTTTGCACAGTTGCCTTTAGAATTTCAACATTAACTGAACTCTGTATTTTAGTAAAATACAAAACCACTTCTTGGTATAATCAAAATGTCCTGATTAATTGCTCGAGATTGATCAAAAGCCCTGCCTTAGCTTGATTAAGTACAGCTATTAATAAAGAATAGAGCAGTGAGGCTCAGGACTAATGGGTCCTGGTATGTGTGGATACCAGACACTTGAGAAAGATCTCAAATACCACATTTCTATCAATAGTTGCAGGGAGAAGAGATTTTGTTTTAACAAAAATACAATGGAACTTCAGTCAATGTTTGAACAGTAGTCGTGATCCCCGGTGCTTTTTCTTAAGAGACACCAGTATGTTATTATGCTAAGATCCACCCGCTATTTTTTTAACAATTGTAAATGTTTTCATAAAATTTAATGCTACAAATAGTTTTGAGCATCAGAATCATGTACGATTATTGCACTTGCTGCTGCGCTGGGCATGTGTTAGGAACTGTAGGGGTGTGTGTGTGTGTGTGTGTGTGTGTGTGAGAGCGAGAGAGAGAGAATCTGAAGTTCAGTTTAACATAAAAGCACACCATGATGTTGTGCCTCTGTTCCTGCAAGGAATCTAATAAATAAGTCAATTATATTGTATAGTAAAAGACAGTAAGAGCTATCGGAAACCTTTTACGAAGTGGAGCAGGGTAAGGCACGTTTGGAATGTAAGGGGGAGGGAGAACGGGTTGAAATTTTAAACTGGTTTAAAATTAGTGAGTGGCATCAGGAAGATATGTAAGCGAAGATGGGAAGGGAACTGGAGAGTCAGCCGCGTGGGTATCTGGGTTAAAACAAGTTTGTTTTCATTGACCACTATTGTTCCAACATAAACACAAAGGCAAAGACAGTGAAATTTATATAACTGACTAAACACTGGACTGAGAAGTCGCAAATAATCACAGGGCGGTGTCCAAACTCCTCCCCATTTTCACTGATAATATAAAACTTGAGCCCAATGGAAATTAGTCACCCTGCCTCTTCCCCCTGTGGGAGTGGACTTCTACAGAGGCTGAACTTCAGTCGTCAAGGGAATCGTGTCTGGATTGGCACTGTGATTGTCGCACGGCTATTTTCTTTGCAGTATTGGATGTATTTTATTCTGAAACTACCAAGGAAGGATTCTTGAAGAGGAACATATACATTTAGTTTTTAAAATGAAAAGTCTGTTTTGCTTTTGACAGTGGACTCAGATATATTTTGACTGACTTCCCCACGTTAGATGACAAATCAGAGCTATATCATCAAATAAATTTTCCTTACAAGTAATTAGTCCCCATTTATTCTTGACTTCAAATGCTATTATTTTCTATATATGTCCACCTACATATATTCTTGGGGAAGGGGGAAATATTTTATTTTTTTTCTTTTAAATAAAAAATTAAAACATACATGCCAAAAAAATGCCAAATCATAATTAAACAATTTGCCTGTAACCACCATCCAGGCAAAAATAAACACACACAAAAACACAACAACACAAACAACAACAAAAACACAGAAGGTGATTAGCGCCCTAGAGCTTTTCTTGAGCTCTACCCCGGCCATTACTATTCTCTCTTAAAAATGGCCACTGTTCTCCCTTCCTCCCCGGCGTTTGGAGTTTGGGCTTCGTGTGGATGGGTTTGTACAGCAGATGGGCAGGATTCTGAGAGCTCCCGGCGCCCTGCCCTGTCCCTGGCGTGTATGATGCTGATCCCCCCTCCCTTTGAGTGCAGGGGGACTTGTGGGTGTAACGAGATTCCACTGGGACAGCCAGGTCACCAACTGGTTGGCTGAGTCACCCAGACGGGACGGGACATCAGCGAGGCTGACCGACCGAGGGGCGCGGGTCAGAGAGAGGCCTTCCTGACTGTGGACCGCAGGTCACCGCTCTGCGGCTGTTCCAAGGTTTGGGCGACCGCAGCAGTGCAGCGATGGCCCTCGCGGGTGGTTTGGGCGACCGCGGCAGTGCAGCGATGGCCCTCTCGAGGGTGGTCTCGGCGACCGCAGCAGTGCAGCGATGGCCCTCTCGAGGGTGGTCTCGGCGACCGCAGCAGTGCCGCGGTGGCCCTCTCGAGGGTGGTCTCGGCGACCGCGGCAGTGCAGCGATGGCCCTCTCGAGGGTGGTCTGGGCGACTGCAGCAGTGCAGCGATGGCCCTCTCGAGGGTGGTCTCGGCGACCGCAGCAGTGCCACGGTGGCCCTCTCGAGGGTGGTCTCGGCGACCGCGGCAGTGCCACGGTGGCCCTCTCGAGGGTGGTCTCGGCGACCGCAGCAGTGCCACGGTGGCCCTCTCGAGGGTGGTCTCGGCGACCGCAGCAGTGCCGCGGTGGCCCTCTCGCGGGTGGTCTCGGCGACCGCAGCAGTGCAGCGATGGCCCTCTCGAGGGTGGTCTGGGCGACTGCAGCAGTGCAGCGATGGCCCTCTCGAGGGTGGTCTGGGCGACTGCAGCAGTGCAGCGATGGCCCTCTCGAGGGTGGTCTGGGCGACCGCGGCAGTGCAGCGATGGCCCTCTCGAGGGTGGTCTGGGCGACCGCAGCAGTGCAGCGATGGCCCTCTCGAGGGTGGTCTGGGCGACTGCAGCAGTGCAGCGATGGCCCTCTCGAGGGTGGTCTGGGCGACTGCAGCAGTGCAGCGATGGCCCTCTCGAGGGTGGTCTCGGCGACCGCAGCAGTGCCGCGGTGGCCCTCTCGCGGGTGGTCTCGGCGACTGCAGCAGTGCAGCGATGGCCCTCTCGAGGGTGGTCTCGGCGACCGCAGCAGTGCCGCGGTGGCCCTCTCGCGGGTGGTCTCGGCGACCGCAGCAGTGCAGCGGTGGCCCTCTCGAGGGTGGTCTCGGCGACCGCAGCAGTGCAGCGATGGCCCTCTCGAGGGTGGTCTCGGCGACCGCAGCAGTGCCGCGGTGGCCCTCTCGAGGGTGGTCTCGGCGACCGCAGCAGTGCAGCGGTGGCCCTCTCGAGGGTGGTCTCGGCGACCGCAGCAGTGCAGCGGTGGCCCTCTCGAGGGTGGTCTCGGCGACCGCAGCAGTGCAGCGATGGCCCTCTCGAGGGTGGTCTCGGCGACCGCAGCAGTGCAGCGGTGGCCCTCTCGAGGGTGGTCTCGGCGACCGCGGCAGTGCAGCGGTGGCCCTCTCGAGGGTGGTCTCGGCGACCGCAGCAGTGCCGCGGTGGCCCTCTCGCGCGTGGTCTCGGCGACTGCAGCAGTGCCGCGGTGGCCCTCTCGCGGGTGGTCTCGGCGACCGCGGCAGTGCAGCGATGGCCCTCTCGAGGGTGGTCTCGGCGACCGCAGCAGTGCAGCGATGGCCCTCTCGCGGGTGGTCTGGGCGACTGCAGCAGTGCAGCGATGGCCCTCTCGAGGGTGGTCTCGGCGACCGCGGCAGTGCAGCGATGGCCCTCTCGAGGGTGGTCTCGGCGACCGCAGCAGTGCCGCGGTGGCCCTCTCGAGGGTGGTCTGGGCGACTGCAGCAGTGCAGCGATGGCCCTCTCGCGGGTGGTCTCGGCGACCGCAGCAGTGCCGCGGTGGCCCTCTCGCGCGTGGTCTCGGCGACTGCAGCAGTGCCGCGGTGGCCCTCTCGAGGGTGGTCTCGGCGACCGCAGCAGTGCCGCGGTGGCCCTCTCGCGCGTGGTCTCGGCGACTGCAGCAGTGCCGCGGTGGCCCTCTCGCGGGTGGTCTCGGCGACTGCAGCAGTGCAGCGATGGCCCTCTCGAGGGTGGTCTGGGCGACTGCAGCAGTGCAGCGATGGCCCTCTCGAGGGTGGTCTCGGCGACTGCAGCAGTGCCGCGGTGGCCCTCTCGCAGGTGGTCTCGGCGACTGCAGCAGTGCAGCGATGGCCCTCTCGCGGGTGGTCTGGGCGACTGCAGCAGTGCAGCGATGGCCCTCTCGAGGGTGGTCTCGGCGACCGCAGCAGTGCAGCGATGGCCCTCTCGAGGGTGGTCTGGGCGACTGCAGCAGTGCAGCGATGGCCCTCTCGAGGGTGGTCTCGGCGACTGCAGCAGTGCAGCGGTGGCCCTCTCGCGGGTGGTCTCGGCGACTGCAGCAGTGCAGCGATGGCCCTCTCGAGGGTGGTCTCGGCGACTGCAGCAGTGCAGCGGTGGCCCTCTCGCGGGTGGTCTCGGCGACTGCAGCAGTGCAGCGGTGGCCCTCTCGAGGGTGGTTTGGGCGACCGCGGCAGTGCCGCGGTGGCCCTCTCGCGCGTGGTCTCGGCGCCCGTGCCCTGCTGGGCGGGAGAGGAGCTGGAGCTGCGGGACGTGCGTGTTCGTCTCCCAGACGCTGACGAGCAGTTTTCCAAAAGTAGCTGCTGAACTCGGAACCGCAGCCCCGGGGAGCTCCCGCCGATGCCCGCGCTCACCAGTGGTCGGCACTGAGCTCGCTCTGTTTGGCTTTTTTGAAGGTTAGAGGTACCGGGGGGAGGGGGGGGCAGGGTCCCCCAGCATCGTGGGCCCCCTTCTCCCGAGTCCCCTGTCGGGGTCTCTGCGCTGCAGCCCGAGTTTCATCCCAGTTGTGCTGCCGTCTTTATGCCAACAAACAGGAGGAAGTAGAGGTTTGACTTCTGTGGCACGTTATGAAAAGATGATCCTTTCTAAGATCAGCAGGCAGCTCTAATTATAAGGGAACAGACAGGCTACTTATTTAATCAGTCGGGTTCCTTTTTCACTCCCCGGCCGCGTCAGCGCGCTCCTGAGCCCCCCGGTTCACCCTCAGTTCCAACACCTACACAGCGTGTAAGCACAGCTGCTAGTCAGAGCTATTACCAGCAAATTTAGCTCATCTTAATGTCAACTTGTCAGGATCCCAGTGGCAAATGAAATAAAATTTTTGTTACTCTATCGTTGGAACATTTTTCTCTGTTTGCAACAGTTGATTCCAAATAGAAAAAAATCTAAAAAATAACGAACTCTAAAAGAATGCAGTATTCTAATTCTCATTTAATTGCTACTAAAATAACTACAATATATTCATAAAATCATGCTATTTCTTATAATAAAGATATGTCCATTTTTAAATGTCATTTTTCCTAGATTGTTCTTATTTACCTCATAAGAAGGGCATGTCTAATATAAATCATGAGATAGCATAACAGACATTACATAATTGCTCTGACATGTCCACCGTAAAGCTCATCAGTCTACAGCTATGCCTTATTTTAAGCAGATTCCACATGCAATAAGCTTAATGTTTTTAAAATGATGTACTATTGGATCCCTTACACAGTAAGGTGGCTGAGCTTTAAAAAAAAAAATTCCATTTATACAATACTAGTTAACACATTTTTCAGGTAAACATCTAGAGTATAAAGAGACATACACTGGTCATGTACATTTAGAAACAAATCAGAAAATTGTATTTCCTTGAAGCATCTCAAGCCTGAAAAAGAGTATAGAAATAGCTTAAGAAGTACCAGCACGTTCATCACTCACTTTTTACAAATTTTAACACGTCCTGTTTAATTCGGAAATGTTTATCCGGTAAATAAAAATTACAGCAGGCGTTCCCATGCTCTTTGCCGCCTCAAGAGAGCGCCTCGGGCCTGACCTGGCTGTACTCACCCTGTGCATTCTCAAAAAATCCTGGATGCGGCCTCAACGTCATCTCTGTCTCATTACCCTTGTCTCGGATCATAAGGCTAATGAACGCTAATGGGACTGTAAACGTGGAGGCTGAAATCTCCTCCAGATCCTGAGAGTTGGTGGGTGACTGCAAGGATGTTGGGCAGACAACCAATGGAAAGAACACGTGGGTGCCGGCCCAGCTCTGCCGTAAGCCACCCGGCGTGGAACAAGCCCCGTCGCGAGTGGCCGGCCTTCCCCTGGGGTGGGCCTCCCCCAGCCTTCTACTTGCTGCGGTATTTTAGGAGTTGCACTGCGAATGCCTTTAGTTGGATCCTTCCTCTTCTGTTTGGCACAGGTCCTGAGATTCCCTTTGTCTTACACCAAACCACATTGTTATTTGAGTTTTAATTCCTCCTAGTTAAGCCCTTTTAGTTAGGTTACCCATAACCAGAGTATTTCAGCTTTGTGGACCTGCGTGTTCTTACCTATCCTGTGGGTGAGTGGAACCTGATGACTTGCTTGAGTACAGTATGGTGAAAACCATCGCAGAGGGTCCCCTTTCTCCAGCACTGTATCTTTAGTGCTCAGAACAGTGCTCAACATATGGGAAATACCCAATAAATGTTGAATTACAGATGGATATCTTGTAATTTTTTCCAAAAAAAATTGCATCCCAAGGAAATAAAATTTTATATGCTAAATTATTTGCATTACTTGCATTACTGATGGTTGGAAAGCCAGTGATCCATGGGATAGTCCTAAACACACTGTAGGAATGTGACTAAATCTTCACGTATGCCGTGTGCGCGTGTGTCTTCAAAGCCTCCAGTTACACTTAAAACTCAAGTGAATCAGAAATTGTAACCTATTACATCCATTTTTGATAAGCGATATGATAAATACATTTTAACAATATTTCTAGCATAAAGCAGACTAGCTACTTTATATATACTTAAGGAAGTTTTCAGAACCTTTCATAATAAGGGGAAATATTTTACAATGAATATAAAGTGCTCAGATTCACAGTTTTATAAGCTGTGATGATTCCATCACATTTATTAGCGTTAAACTCATTTTTGATTCCTTCTCAAGCTACCATTAGACGCCCCCCCGAACTTTGAATTGCTGGCAGCTCCGGGTGCTAACCCCGCACCTTGCTTTGCCCGTCAGAGCTCCGGGTGCCGTCCTGCCCTGTGCGAGCGCCTTCGATCCCCGCACACCCGTCTCTAAGGCGGACGCTCTCAAATGTCCGGGTGGCGTTGCCGCACGGGCTGATTAAGTCCCATATTGCTGGGTCACACCCCAAGAGTTTCTGAGTCAATTGATCTGTCTCCTGTAGCCCAATGCACTGAAGAGTCTGACTCCATTTCCATGTGTCACTCAAGTCTTGGCATTTCTCTGACCACATCTGTCCAAGCTGCTCCGAAAGCTTTTTTAGATTTCACAGCCGTAGCCAGGGTTGTGGGCTAGCACAGGCCACCCCACGTGCCCTCATCAATATTTTGTTTGTTTTTAAATGTGCATATTTTGTCACATATTTAACTATTTTAATAACTTATTCATATTGGACTTTTATAATGAGCTGAGATTTTAATGAAGAGCCTAAAACTAGGTTGTTTTGTTCCCTCTGTGATGAAATGGGATAGCTCTGTTAAACAATTCAAAATCCGAAATCATGACCTCCCACGTCCTTGGGGAGAGACCTGCTGCAGCGGAGAGCGACGCAGCTGTGCACACTTGTGATTCAAAGGCACTGAGGCAAAAGCTGTCAAAACGCTGCTGAAGTTGACAAGGATACATGCTTCATTAGTCTAAGAACTGATGCGTTATAAGCCAGTTGGCGATCAGCTTAATAATTTGAATAAAGTTGCACATTTATGCAAAAAAAACCCTGTTGTAGCTGTTATAATTAAATTTCAAATCATGCCTGGAAGAAAGGTAAATGCAATCGTGGCTGTTTTTTCATGAAGTTAAACCTAATGCCTATCAGAGCAAAATCATCAAAAATGAAATATAAAATAGCATTGTTTTACTGAAAATTTCTTACTATTTTCTCAGCATTGACTTTTAAGACTTAACAGTGTCGATAAGCCATTTCTTTGTTCATTAACATGGCATTAACTTATAAATGATTCAACATTCAGAACAGTTAAGTAAGACAGGAAAAAAAGTAGATTCACCTGTCACTGGAAATACACTGCATCTCTTGGAGTTATTTTTCCCGACTTCTTAAGTCCATTCATGCCTACAAAATAGTTTTATTATTTACTGTTGACTTTGTTATTTTAATAAGAGGGTTGTTCTAAAGTTCCTTACCCAGTGAGAATTCTGTATGAGGCACCACTCAGAGTTCTTCAGCTCATTTGATTTTTAACATGGTAACTTCATGGTTATGTGGGAAGGAAGGTACATGGGCCAACAATATGTTGCAGCTGACTGGCAGAGCAAATTTTACCCAGAAGTGGCATGCAGCCCAGTAAAGAGCAACTGTCTGCTTGCAGCTGATTTTTTTTTTTTTTCACTTTGCCACAAGTTGGTCATGATTAAGTTGAGGAAGAACGAGATGGGTGTGGCGTGAAGACTAAGAGGTGCAACCTTTTCCAGTCTCGGGAATTATGTATGACAGGATGAGAAGTTTGACTTTGGTTATTTGCAGAAGAGATTCAGGAGAAGAAAAAAAGAAACCAACTGATTAATTTTTAGGGATTTTTTTTGTCAAAAGAAATATAAGTCCTGCCTTCAAAAAGCCTCTGATTTCTCTGCCTCTAATTAACCAATTTCACCCCAATAAATTTAATTTAAAAAAAATAATAAAGCAACCCCAGCCTCTGCAGCTACACCAGCGGAGTGTAGACTTTGAAAACTATGGTTCTGCTGAGCCACTTTTGATCATGAAGACTAGAACAATATTCTTTCAGAAAGAGAAGATGGAGGGAACCAGGATACTTGATGTACCTATGGACATAGTTACCTTAGATGAGGCCCCTTCATCTATGTTGTTTCATGGTAGAAAAATAAACTCTGGTCTAAGCCAGCAGATGGTGCGCTCCAAAAATGCAAAATGAAACTGCCAGATTGCAGAAAATAACCTGTTCAAGGTGCTACATGCATTATAAAGTGGGTAGACTGATGGAAGGAAAGGGGAAGAATAATTAATACAGGAAAAAAATGGAATAGATTGTTGCAGACTAATGCTTCCACAGATAAACTGAAAGTATGAAGAATGAATGAATGAGGCATTTGAGAACATGGGGCTGAGTGACATCATTATTTGTCACAGAGAAATTAAGGATTACAAAAGGTATCAGCTCATCTCTGCCACCTACTGGTGTGCACTGTCCCTAGGCGAGTAGACTGGGAGTTGGAAGAAGCGAGGCTGGGTGTTCGGTGCTCCGTCCCTTCCTGTAACCTGCACTGCTCTTAGGCTTCGCCACAGAGCTGCCCTTGAGCTTAATTTACTTGAGTTCACTTATAAAAGTATTAGAGAGCAGGGCACACAACCCGAGGCATGTTCATGGAAATGAGAAGTCATGATGCGAGGCCCATTGGGAAGGGAAACGGGTATTGGAACACTGCTCTTGCCCTTTACGAACAAATATTCCATTTCAGTATTAGAATAGTTTGCGTGGTCTTCTGCTTATCCAGTCATGGTCAGTTCATGAATGTTGACCATGACCAGTGTCTTCGCCTCAACACCAACACAAAAACTCTTACACTAGAACGATAAAGTCAGAGAAAGAATGCCCAGACACGTCACTGTGATAGTAACAAAGGAAACCCGTTGCAAGAAAATAGGGTTTTTTCTGTAACTCAGCAAAGGAAAACATATCTTTGTTTATAACTACAGCCATGCGTGTAGGCGGTCACCCAAGGGTGTAGAGATCATCGCAGACCTACTCATGCCTGGCAAGACAACCACCTAGAAAGCTTTGTTAGCGTTAACCTTGCAGCTATGGAATTTGATTGTAAAGATCATCACGCCTTGTAGTAGGGAATTTTGTCTTTAAGATAACTTTAACCCTGGGATCTTTATCTGTTGCTCCTGGACAAGGGACCACAGCATCAAGTCTTGGGTAACGTGAACTGAGCGCCTTACATAAAAGGACAGGTGTTCCCACTTCTGTGTTAATGGCTTTCTAAGTGTGAATGAGGATGGTCCTTATCAGTCATTACTAAATCTACTTCACAGAAATTAAGAATTAAATTACAGTTTCAAGGCTCATTAGGTCCTGTTAAATTTGTCGAATGGCCCACATGTGTACTTCTTGTCCTCCACGGGGTCTCTGTAAAACAGGTGTTTCGGTTCATTGGAAGTTTTCCTGCATTCTATTCTGCCCAAAGATTATTACACCATTGTGTCCAGAATTCCAGGTTGGGTTCTTATATTGGAAGACCAGACTTCAAATAGTCATATTTGACTCTCAAGTTTATCATAGAAGTGGAACAATATAGAAACAGTCTCTTATGGGAGCTTTTAAAAAGGAGTATTGAATGTGAAATTCAAGGGCAGAGTAGGGGCCATATTCCAAAGTTAATGTCTTTCTCACTTGTCTTAATATTCTTTTTTTAGTTGAATTTATTGGGGTGACATTGGTTAATAAAATTATATAGGTTTCAGGTGCACCGTCCTATAACATCATCTGTACATTGTACTGTGTGTTCACCACCCTAAATCACGTCTCCTTCCATCACCATGTATGTCCCCTTCCCACTCTTCTACCCCCCGACCCCCTTTCCCTCTGGCAATCACCATGCTGTAGTCTGATTATGAGGGGTTTTTTCCGGATGTCAAATAATTCCACACACATTGCAAGTGGAAAGATATTTAACATGTTTTATCCATGCCTATGGGGATGTGTCTTCTAAGGCAATCATTTCTTTCTGAATGCAGCAGGTATCAAACCAGATAAAAATTCCTGCTCTTGTATCAGTCCTCTTTGCTCCATTGTCTGTATACTTTTTCTTTGGCAAGAGGAAAAATGCCCCAGTGCCACCTTCAATTTCATGTTGTTTGACAACTTAAGCCAAATCAAATTGTGTATTTTTGGGTACAAAAAAATAACTAGATTTAGGAGCAAGATCACATAACTGTCTGGGCTATAAAACAAATGTTTGTATTTGTAAATCGGCCACTACAATCTGATTAGAGAATCATAGAGTATTTGGAAGATCAATTAACCTCCCTGATCCGTTATCTCATGATATCATGAGATGCTCTCATTGGTGCTAAATTTACATTGGAATTTCAGAAACAAGATGAACTCTCACATTGAATGTCTTACAATGGTATCCTGAGGCAAAGCAGTGTCACAGAAAGAGAGAAAAATTGAGGATGGATTTCAGCTTCTTTAATCCGATTCTAGCTTTCTCTCCAATGATCTTACTATTGTTAAGTTACTCAAATCATCGTAAATGTTACATAAATGGAATTCCAAACTCTAAAATCTCAAATATGATTACAGTTAAAACATATAAAAACATCAATAAGTAGGCTCCTTTGCACTTAATAGGCAAAAGATAACTTTAAAAATGAGCTTTAGGTATTTTGAAGTACTGCCTAATTGTAAATTAGTGCAGCCACGGTGGAAAACAGTCTGGAGACTCCTCGAAACATGAAAAATAGAGCTGCCGTACCATCCCGTATTTCCACTTCTGGAGATGAGTTCAAAGAAAATGCATCTTTGCATCATTTTAAATGTTATTATCATTGCAGAGTCCCAATCCTTTAAGGGAAAATTTAGGAACCGCCTCTCTCTCTCCTCTCTGTTTCCTGCTCAAGTTGACTTTTATTTTTTCAGTTGACTCCAACCCTCTACTGCTGTTTCCTGTTCCATGCAGGTGATGCCTTCAGCCGGCCAATATAACCTGTTAACACATTGAATTTCCTAGCAGTGATTCAGTAGCTGTCACAGTAATCAGCATGGGAACACCTAACTGCGATAGATGGCTTCCTATTGATCGCTATAAAAACACACAAATAAAATGTGAACTCTGGAAATCTATTTACAGCCGTAGACGTGGTCCTTAAATACAGTTTGCTGGCGTTCAGCTGGCCTTGCCTGCACAACCTCTTCATTTCAGGGACATCGGTTACACAGCAACCTTATAATGAAGCCTAAAATTACAGGGAACCTGGGAAACACCTATCTTTTAATAATAAAAAATTAACACTTTCTTGACTGTAAACTCATAAACCCACGGGACCCGGCTTTACTTTGTATGAGTGTTACCTTCTACTGCATGGCCAGTGTTTGTACGCCAGGCCACCGTTTTGGGGTCACAGTGGCAAACTGGAAACCCCACGGGAGTCATATGTCTTCAGTTGAATTTCTCTTCTGACACTTCCAGGCCAAGTGTCCTCCATCTGTCTGTCTCAGTTGCTTTGAGTCTCAGTTTTTCTTACCTATAACATGGGAATACCGGTTCTTTCCATGCCTAGAATTATAACATTTGGAAAATTTCAGAATTCCATGACGGCTTAAAGGCTATTTACTATCTTCATTTCAAATTTGGAAACCGAAGGCCCGCATCTGGGCTCAACTCTAGTCTTGTGTCTTGCGCGAAGCTTGTTCCTGAGAGAGAAGTAACAGTGATGGGATTCACAAATTTAGTAACTGGTAACACGGGCACCCATCAGGCAAAACTGCTGATAGGCTAATGAGAGCACTTGCTTACCATTGACAACCGAAGACGTATCTACTAGTACCTACTGTCTGGGTAATGTAGACCTTTTCCAGGGCTGCTACAAGTGCCACGAACTGAGTGGCTTACACTACACACGTCTATTGTCTCAAAGTTCTGGAGGCTAGAAGTCCAAGATCAAGGTGTCAGCAGGCGTTGTTACTTCTGACAGCCGAGAGGAAGAATCAGCCCCAGGCTTCTCCCTTAGCCTCTGGGATTTTGCTGGGAATTTTTGGCATTTCGTGGTCTGTGGAGGAATCCAAATAAGGTCACATTCTGAGGTATTGGGGGTTTACTTCAACATATGAATTTGGGGAACACATTGCAGCCCATACTAAGTAGAATACAAGCATCATCTACAAGGATGTTATAGAATGAATTGCCAATATTCCATTGGTTAACTTAAATGCTCCCTGAAATAGTCAGGAATTTCCTCTCATAGTTCCATTGATTTTTCAATACATTTTAGCTAGAAAGGTGTATGGGAAAATACCATGCACACATAAATTGAATGTATTTTTAACTTTAAAAGTAGTAACAATCATACTGTTGTGACCAAAACTTAGAAAATCTATCAGAAGCTATGAAAAGCGTTGTTTGGATAGCATCTAATAGTCGGATCCGAGCTCTTTATCCTTATCCTTAATGTCACTAGTCACTAAAATGAACCTGTTAAACCAGAATAGCAGTCATCATTGAGATTCAGGTAGAAATTTGCAACAGCTAAACATTTCTCAAGGTTTAACAGCAACAACGATAATGCGGAAAGAAACAGGTAAAGATAATGCAATAAAATCAGACACCAAACCACAAGTTTTGTGCCCAGGTACATACACGGTCACCTGAGCACCGGAAGGCGTGAGGCTTGTGTCCTGCGTTCCCACCCAGGGAACAATCCAGTTCAGAAGCATTGAAACACCCTCGGCCCCCAGCCCAGACAGCCAGGAGAGACGCTAACTGCACGCCCGAGGTCTTGAAGCCAAGGCCCAGGTTCCCGCGGTACAGAGCGAGGCCTTTCCTCTCCGTGAGCTTTATGGGGTGATATGTTAGAAATGCGGAGCCCAGTAATAGAAACGCCCGAGTCTTTAGGCTGTAGCTATGGACGTTCGGTTGACAGCAAAAGTGCTTGGGGCATAGTTTTATCGAGGGGCCGTATTTCATCACAATATCCTCCCACTCGAGCTTATAGGAGTAAATACAGCGGAGCTCGTTTAAAAGCCTCCTAAGGACTGTCTTTGGAGAAAGAGTGTTCTGGTCTACCGACAGGGGTGCCATTGGTGTTTTCCTTTGCTAGTTCTTTCTCTGCTGAACAGGGAATGACCACCGGGGAGCCTGGGCACTTTGGAAATCACGTTAACGCCTTCAGGCCATCAGGGTATCCAGAGGTGTCACTTTAAACTATATAGTTAAACTATAAACTATATAGTTTAAACTGTATAGTGGGATTTTTACCTCCTCTGTATGTCATCGTTTATCAGCCTATGGGATCTTTGACGTTGTTTACATCTCCAGTAATAATTTTGTTAAGCGCTCCTTTTGGGGGGCACGTTTCACTTGTAACATGGTCAGTCATTACTTAAGCCAGTCTTTGTCCTGACTTCATGAAACAGAGCTCACCACTCCGAATTCACCGATCCTTACAGACCGGGGACTGGGGAAGGGAGAGCTGCTCTGAAGGCCTGAGCTGTGTTGACGGACTTGACTACGAGGAACCTCTCGGGGGATTCACGCCACTGTAGCATTTGCCTGAAAGCCGACCACTGGGCATAGTGATGCTATAGCATAAAACAGCACAAGCCGTGCGTGGGAAAGGCTCTGTTAGTCTGTGACCACACACTTGGAAGGGATGAGAGGGAGGGACTATGCATCACTTAAATAAATTGTAATAGTATATCAGTATATCCTAATAAACATGCGAATTCTACTAATACTATATAGTATGTCATATAGTCTAACACTCATCATATATTTAGAAATTATCTTGTATTGTGGCCAACATGGATTTTATATTCATAAAGCGTCAGGCACTGTGTAGAGCGCGTCCGATGGAGCATCATAGTAACATATTCAACAGTTTTTCGCAGTAGATGATATTATGATCCTCATTTTTTTGAACAGAAAACTGAAGTTTAAACAGAAAAGTAAAAAACATCTTTTGATCTTCTCCTACACAGGTTCAGTGTATAATTATTTTAAAAAATCAAGATAAGGAATCTGAGAAGTCATTGTTTTCAGGCTATAATTTACCTGGTACTTGATGGAAAGGACTGAAGTGCAATGGAAATCAAACAGATTAAAAAATAAACAAGTGCCTGTATTTGCACTTACCTTCACACTAATAACTTCAACAGGGAAGCAAAGATCCATGCCAATTCCAGGTTTCCCCGAAAAGATACGTTTGCTGGAAAAAAAGTCACCCACTTTCTTTATGTCAAGTGTCTTCTGATGAGAGACATAAAAGAAACTTTCTAAAGGGAATTTTTAAAAAGTCACCGAGGAATGACTTTTTTAGGCTTCTAACATGAAAAAAAGAACATTAAACTATAAAATAAATGAATATTATTCCTTTCATAAGAAGGCAAACATTCCACCTTTTAAAATCTCCACATAGAGCGAGGCCCCTAACAACCCCCCTTAGGAACCATCACTGAATCCCACTGGAGGTGAGTAACAGCTGACCTTAAGGCATGACCCACGGGCCTACATTTGCCACTTTTTCCCCTCTTCAAAGACAACGCGAGCAAGAAAGTGATGAAACCCCTGCCTGCTCCGGGCCCTGGCCGCCGTCCACGGGAACCGAGGGCCCGAGCATCCTCCGCTTTACATGTTTGTTTCCAATGAGCGAGGCAGCTCCCATCCTAAAAATCCCCATTAAAGCCCCCGACACACCCGCGTTTCAAACACCCACAGCCAGTGAGAAAGCGGGAAAAACCCCAAGCGGGCCCCCTGCGTCTTTGCTGTGCCGCGGCCGGTCCCTGCGAGCTGGACTTTGGAAAGGCTCCCCGTCTGCCCCCGTCTCCGGACCCTCCTGGTTCCTCCCGCACCACCCCGCACTCTGGCTCCGTTCCACAGGGACACAGCACTGACGCCACCTGAGACGCGGGAGCACTTGGTCACTTGGGTTTGCTCAAAAGACTTTTTTGACGTGTTTTTTTTTTCTCCTTAACTACCTTTTAAAATCAGCAAAAGATGATGAGAACTGAATGATCAGCGTAGGCGGGTGGCTGTTGGATCGAGTGTTTGTAAATTTATAGGGACGTCAGAGTGAGCGGTCGGTGGCTGTCCCGCTTTCACAGCCCATCAGGGAAAAAGGAAAGAGGAAGGTTTATCCTCATGACGTAAGATTCTAACTTCTTAAGAAAGATGTAAAGCGGGTTTCCTTCAATTAACATAACATCTGAGACTCACTTCAAAAATGAGAAAGGAAAAGTTTCTATCTAAGCATCATCAGCTTCAGGCCTCCCGGTGACTCAGCCTGGAACACCGTAAGAGACTAGTTTTTCCTCTTACGAAGCCCGTTACTGCGGGAGTAACGCAGATCGGGGGACAAGCTGAAAGGCCCCCAGTAACGGGAGGCTCTCCATCCACAGAAAGCACCGCCTCCTCCCCGTGGGCGTATAAAGCCCGTAGGAGAGGCGCATCTGTCCTCCCCAGGTTGTATACACTTGGAGGACCTGTGGTGCAACGTCCTGAAGCCACAGAAAAAGTGGGGGCCCCCAGGTTTCCTGTTTGCTGGCCTCCCGTTCCTCCATTCAGCCACAGTCTGTCTGTCCATATGAGCGATGATCGCACGTCTTTCCGAACAGCACCTGAGGCTTATGAGCGAGCGCGGCCCTGCGCCTCGGGCCTGTGTGGACGCTGAGCCCGGAGCTGCCCTGCCCACCCCGTGGGCAGCGCGGGCGCTCCGGCCTCCAGCTCAGGCCCACGCGCGTCGCAGGGACTTTATTCCAGGCGCTCCCCTTCTCTCCCCACGTTCCCGGGATTGGCATCCACTTGCTCACACCGTCAGCTATGAATTCACATCTTACTTTCACTAACGTATAAAGAGATGTCTTCTTAAATGATTTGAAAGTTTTTGAGCAAACCCAACCAACCAAGGATCTCATCTGGCTCCACAAACAACGTCACACGGTTCGATGACAGGAGACGCTCACAACGTCGATGGCGTGGTTTACAACACATGTCCTGCCCTGTTAGGGAGACTGCGGTGCGTGTTCGGAGCTTCAGAGAGGCAGATAAATGTTTAGCAGCGAATAAAGCTAATTTCCTTTACCTTTAGTGGTAGAAAGAGTGGGCATTTCGTTCAGCTGATTAGGTTTTATGCAGCCTTACGCTCAAGTTGAAAAATATAAGTGCTCAATAATAAAGTAATGATAACAGTCATGTTCCATCTTCCTCTCCTGTCTTATTAGCTCCAGGTAGGTAATTTTACTGTGTATATAAATCATTTATCTTCAGCAGCCACGCGGTTCTCTAGCTGTTCTTCGGCTCCAGAGCAGTTTTATTTTGCTAAGAGCCATTCCCGAATATCTCTGGAGCAGTGACAGGGGTGCGGGAGAATTCAGGTGAGCTTCAAGGTACGTTTGCTTCTGTTACTGAGGAACAATACCCCTGTGACGCGCAGACCAGCCCCTAGTCACGTCCCCTTCACAGCCGCCCTGTGCGAGTGCAGCCAGCGTGGGCTGCTGCATCTTTCCCAATAAGGTTCGCCCTCGGTGATGGAAACCGGGCATTGGGATGACTCCAGGCTTCTCAGCAGGAAACAAAAACAGCAGCACAGCCCGTTTATTCTTGTATTATTATTTATTATTGTCTTATTTTCCATAATAACAACTGTAAGCTTACTTTTGCCCCACCCTGTTTGTACATATACAGGGTGTCCCCCCCAAAAATGTCTACACACTTTAACAGCTGATAGCTCAGTTTTGAAAATGCATTGAAATTTAACAAACACTGCTTTTGTAATTAAAGTGTGTGTAGACATTTTTGGGTGGAACCTTATATATATTACACACACGCATATATTTGTATATGTTTTTGGCAAATAAAATAGAGAATTTAAAACGTTTTTCGATTGTCAGTTACAAATGTGCCTATCACAGAGCAGCAAGTAACAGGTTTTTTTGGCTACAAGTAGTTAATATATTAAGTGTATACTTTCCGGTGCTGATTTAGAGTATTTCCATTGTCCTGATAGAAATCCAGTACCAGACACCTCGGGATCACCTTTATTTAAAGATTGCAAGGAGAGAATTACCTCAAAGCTTCACGTAAATCAGTCCTTGACTACTTTCTGCTGTTATGTGGTACCGAGTTGCTGGTTTAGATAAAAATAGGTGCGAACCGATGGATTTGCTCGCTGCTGTTTAAAAAGACACATATCAGCAACCACACAGACAGTGTCATCAAATCATGGGATAAATCAATTATTTCGGGCCACTTGATGCAGACTCAAGTCTGAGCCGTGCTAATGGCCACGTGTCCTCTGCGGAGCTAATTCGGGTTTTCTCCTCTGAAGTTAGCTCTCGGGCCATACCAGGAGGACTTGCTGACTCATCGGTTCCTGAGTCAAAGACTTGTGAAGCCTGTGCTTTGTGTCGGGCCTTTTATATGCGGCGTTTGGATTTTAAATAATTTACGTAGAACACTTAGACTGGAGCAGAGCGGCTTGTAGCTACCTTCATTAAGTATACTTCTGCCGGGGCTCAGCTGCTAGGGTGCAGGACCAGGGAGGCCGGGGATGACTCTGTACTAGGTAGAGGTGAAGCACCGCCGTCCCCCCAGAACCCAGTCACCAGTGACCTCAGCGATGCGTGTTTTGCAATCTCTCTACCGATGAGACAACTTGGCACCTGAACTATATCCATGGAGGTGAAGAAGCTCCTAAAGGAAGCTGCTAATTGCATAGCATATGATTAAAACAGAATGAATTATAAAGCTTACCATATTTTCAGGGTGTGAAAAGGCAAGAAACTTGTTGGTTATGGTTTTTTTCACACAAAAAGAGACAGTGTGATTTGGAGGAATGGCTAAGGAATGATTGAATGGAAAACAAGCTGGGTTTTCGCTCTACCCGAACAGCGATGCTCTTAATTACATCACTGGCACCTGCTCAGCCTGCGTTTCTACAAAAAGCAGGGATGATTCTCACAATGACTAAAGCTCCCTGAAGTGTCAGCGTGTGTAATACCAGCAGAGAGTTTCAAAACTGGGGTAAACAGCTCTGATGTGGGGCGAAGGGGGCTTATTAAGCTAAATTGTAATTTTAATTGTGATGTATAATTTACCCTTACTTTGTATGTCTTTAATGATATATAGGGTGTCCCCCAAAATGTACACACACTTTGAATAATTATAAAAGCAGGGTTTATTAAAATGCATTTCATTTTCAGAATTGAGCTATCAGCTGTTACAGTGTATATACATTTTTTTGGGTCACCCTGTATATATTTAGCAGTCACTAAAAAAAATACATGTAAGTAAAATTTGAGAGAGGAAGCATGTAATGGCCTGTTATCCACACAAAGGGAAAAGTCTGAAAAGGAGCCTTTGGATAATTTGCTTTGCATCATGTGGCCAACACGTGGTGGGCCCAGAAGAGCGAGAGGATCAGGCCTCACCCTTAAAAATTACCTGGAAAAGATAATAAATGACACGAGTCTCATTATGGCAGTGCTAGAATCACAGCGGTTTTCTGTTTTCACTTTTGAATAAGCTTCTTTTAATGGTCTATTTTCTGGAGAGAGTTAAGATTCTTAGGGCATCTCATGACTCTTGAGATAGCCGTCACCACGCCTACATACAGGCGGCCCCCCCGAAAGTGTATACACGCTGTAACAGCTGACAGCCCAACTTTGAGAATGGAATGTATTTTAATAAGCACTGCTTTTATAATTATTCAAAGTGTGTATGCATTTTGGGAGGCACCCTGTATTTTAGGCGACAGAGCGTTTGCTGTCTGATGTGAAATCCACTGAAGGATGCCACTGTTACAGGGGGGCCAAGACTGCACACTGCCAGGCCCAGTGCGAGCCGCGGCCGGAACATGAGCGTCCGTCCTAGCGGGGTGCCCTCGCCCTCCGCCTGCCCCTGGGCCTTTGCCGTCGCCTCCGCGGGGAGGTGAGACCCTGTGGATGGACGTGCTGCTGGTGCAGGCGCCCTGCCCCCGTGGGCCCGGAGACCGGCAGCTGCTGTTCTTGAGGCTGCAGGGAAAGCGGGGCGTATGGCAGCCACCTGTAACCTCCTTCCAGCGCCGGGTGAAAAGCGGGGGGGCTGAGGGAAATAGCGAGTTCAGCGTCACGCCCGTGTGTGTCTGCAGCCCGCAGTCAGTGGCCGCGCTGGGCCACCCGCAGGGACTCAAGGACTGCAGCGCGGAGGAGACCAGGAAACGCCACTGGGTTGGGCTTCCCAAGGTTCTCGGGCTGCTGACACTCTGTGTCTCCCCGACCCTTAGGGGTGGCTCAGCCAAAGCAGGGGCCCCTCTTCGCAGGCTGAGGGGGGAGACTGAGAGCCGTGGGCAGGAAGAACGACGCTGTCCCGCGGAGCAGCGCTCCCCAAACGTCAGGAGGCCCGCAAGGCCCTGCAGTCGGGGAAAACGCAGCTCCCAGGTTAAGAGGCCTGAACGGGTCCCGGGGTTGTACCTTCCTGCCGGGCTCCTGGCGAGCCCTACGCTGCGGGCGTGTGCACACTTGGGTTCGTCCAGTCTTAGAGCGTAAGATGGCCTGAGACACAGGCAGGTGGCACAGTAAGCCCTGAAAGGAAGCATTGTGGATTCAGGTTGAGAAAAAAGGGGGCTGGTTGCAGGACTAACATTCCCCCCTCCCAAAAAACAGAGTCGAGCACAAATGCGTGATTTCCTTTAATTTGTTTTATGCATTACTATTTTATCTAAAAACATCTTTCTTGAGCCCCGACAGTGTCATCAGCTCCTCTGTGGCACTTGGGGGACTGAAAAAGAGAATGCAGTTCACTTCTAGCCTTGCTGGAGCTCTCAGCTGGGTGAGGGACTCAAGGTGTAAATAAACAGTCAGACCACAGCCTGGTAAGTGTTATAATAGCTCTCGGTGCCTTATATCGCGGAGGCAGAAATGCTGAAGTCACTGTGAAATGGTGGGCTTTTTTGGAACTGGAAAATAATTGTGAATTATGCTAATAATGGAATCTGGGTCCCTGCTATTATGGGTGCCTTCCCTTTGAAACGCCTCTCCTTTAATGGATCCGTGAAATAAAGACAGAGGCCGCCGCAGATAAGCTCAGCAAAGCCAACGCTGATGTGATAAAGGAAATGCATCTCAGGGACGTCCCTGTGCCTGTGCCTTCAACCCGATTTTAGCAAATATTGAAACTTGATCTGACACCACGGTGATCTGAACAACATTATAATAAAATTACCTGTAATTACAGAGTGAAATTTCTCACAGAAAGCCTTCCTTTTGGCTTCTGGAAAGAACAGAGTTTTCGTTTCTGTGTGGCAGAGTTGTGATCTTTGTTTGGGTAAATAACATGTGGCATTTAAATAAGATTCTTTTCCAAGACAGACAATGGGGATTTGGGGGGAGAAACAATGAGGCTGACAGTCCACGCATGTGTCTGCTCCTGTTTCCCCACAGACGGCCCCTAAATCTCCGTCTGGGGCAGTGTATAGTGAGGCCTCGGGAAATGTTGCTTCCCCCCCCCCCCCCCATCTCAACACGTAAAGTCGCCTTTATATGGAGACAGGCGCCTGAGGAAGCCGTTCTCGGGGCTCGGGTTTCTCACCTGCAGAGGGAGGTATGAGGTTAAATGTAACCGCCCCGAGAAGTCGCCCCTGGGACCCTCCTCCCTCCACTGGCCCTCGTGCCACAGGCCGAGGCTGTCAGAGTGCTTTGCTTCTCTCTTTATTCCCTTTGATAAACCGTCGTAACAGTGGAGAATTTGTATCAGCAGCTGGGGGCAGTGCTCAGCTCCCTCCCGCGTGCCCTCATCCACGTAAAGATGTGGGGGCGAGGGGATAACTTTCTGGAATGTGAACCACTGTTCTCACAGTTCCACGACCCCCCGCCCTGCCATTATTTAATCAGGTGCATTTATTGAGTCAGGAAACTGAAGAACTGGGTAAAAAACGTAGGTATTAGATTGTCCTGGGTTTAGGGCCAGGAGGTGTCGCTGCAGTGAAGAGATGCCTTGGGTCCCGGGAGCAGAGAAGGGGAGAAAGGGGCCGCGGGGTGGCTCTGGCCTGCACCCCGAGGCCGCGTTGAGTGCCGTGCGCCGCTCGCCCAGGTGAACCGGGGAAGCGGGGGGACTGCCCTGCGAGCAGAAGGGACAGGGCAGTGGACGTCCATGGACAGTGGGTTTGGGATGCTCCCCCGAACCCCAGGCACGGATGTGGCACCGGGAGCTGGGGGCCGTAGAGCCGTGGCTGCCTGGCCCCAGAGGACGCAGCAGCGACTACCCCCTCCCTGCGTCTTGCCAGCCTCTTTCGGAGAGGGAACCCGTCTCCCCACGAGAAGCAGACAGTGGATCCCTGAAGCCCAGCGCTCTGTCATGCTCCACCCGCAGCCCTTGCTGCCTTTTCTCTCTAAGCACATGGAAAGTCCTTGAAGGGCTAAATCAGACGTTTTTCCCACCCTCAGTGCCCAGCACAGTGTGGACACACGACGGGCCCTCACTCAGTATCTGCTGAAACAGACCCAGTTGATCTCTGTGTTTACCCACGATCGGAAAGTAGCCACGGTGGGAAACATGAAAACGAGGCAGTTACGGAAGGCAGGGGAACGCGAGAGGCCTGTTTCGAGGGGCGATGGTGTTAAAATCCAACAAGGGAAGCAGAAATCAGGTTCATGTGCGAATTCCGGTGGCCTGCGACTGGCACCGTGGCGGGATGGTCTGCCCTTCCTCTCCTGCTTAAAGAACACCAAAAAAATCAATATTATTAGCCTAAGTAAAACTTCACCCTGACAGCACCTCCCCGACGGCCGGGAGAGAATCCTGAGCGCCTTGCTGTGCTGTTTGGGTAACCGGAAATGTCGATAGCAATTAGTTCTGCTTGTCCTGCTTGCCAGCTTCTATCTGCAACCAATTCATAACTTTGCCTCTCAAACCTGTGCCCAAGCAGACCGTCCTCCTGGCCCGTCCTCAGCTCTCCCTTGCCAGGCACCCACATCCCTGTCATCTCCCTGACAGCCCTGTCCTCTCCCACAAATGTGCAGAAGAAACCCTTTCCTCCCAAGGAAACTAAGAATCTTTTTTTTTTTTTATCTCTTTGCAGCAAAAAAGAAAAGGCTTATTCCCATCAGACTTAAGTAAATAAGCAATAAAGCTCGAATCACATTGCAAGACAGGGCTTTTTTCAATCCTGCCTGAAGACCGTTTCTATAGGTTGGCTAATTCCCCAGGGAAGTGATTTATTGAGTAAAATATTTATCTTCCGCAGAAGTCGTGGTTAAAAATAAAGTCATGATATCCCTTGTGCGGATGGGATGAAAAGACTCAGCACTGTAGGAAAATGTCTAAAGGTTTTACCCATTGCAGATGCTTTGCCTGGGAGTGATCGCATCCCAGTAAGTAAATAGGGGGACTTTTTTTAAAGGGCGGCTTTTCTTAAAAAAGTCACCTGCCAATAATGCGTAAGTATAATTTCTAGGATTACTCTTCTTATTAAAAGGCAAATCACAATACTCCCCAAATTAATGAGCCTCTATTGAGGCCAGAGTTGGAGGAAGGTTCTAGAAAAATGGCCCTCTAATTGGGAAGCCTGGTGTCCTCAATCAGAAGCCGGATTTGAGGTCGACATTACAGATCGTGCAAAACAATTGCGAAATCTTTGTCCAGGTCTTTCTGAAGGGGAAGAGAGTGAGGTCTGAGAAATAGCAGGTTGTTTTATAGGCTTGTGCAAAGCGTAATGGACTCTCGGAAATGTAGGGAAGTATTTATCGGGTAGAACGCGAGCCGCAGACTGCAGAGCTAATCAGTCAAATGAAAAGAAGGGAGAGAAGGCGGAGGAAGAAGAACTGCTGAGGCGAAATCCAAAGGAATTTAAGTCTCACTCCCTCTAATTACACCACAGACATTTTTCCTCCCTGCGACTGCATTTTAGTCAAAGTTTTAGTTACCTCTCAGCAAATCCTGAGCCATGAAGCACCCCTCTTAAGAGGAAAGGAGCTAACCGAAGCAGAAGGATGGATAAAGCTTTTGATCTCCCGTTTTTTAAAACCCAAGTGTCTAATAATATCGAACATTGGAGGCACAGCCCGCCCTTCCTTTAAATTAAACTCAGCGCAAAGTAAAACTTAACAGCTTTTAATTATTCAGTGTTTCTCTCTCTGCTCCGCGTCTCTTTCTCTTTGACCGTTTGCCCGGTGTAGCCCTCCGGTTTCCTTTTCTTTATCGCTATTAGAAAAGGAGAATTTCAACAGATCTTGTACCAAAATAAAGGCTGGCGTGTGAGTTGGGTTGTAGCTGCAGTTTTCCCGCCCAGCCCGTTTATCTGCTCTGTCGGAGGGGGCGAGCAGCGGGAAGCGCGCAGTGGGGCCGAGGCTGTTCCCAGACGCCGCGGTGCGCCGCGTGGCCCAGGCCCCAGCGTCCCAGCTGGGCAGGCCGGAGCCAAGGACTTCACCTCTGTGGTCTGTCTTCTAATCTAGGAAATGGGAGTGTTTGCCTCCTAGCGGTGCTGGGAGGAGTAAACAAGTTTAAACATGTCCTGTGCTTAGAAAGGTGCCTGGCAGGTAGTATAGTAAATAAAATGTAAGTATCTGGTGTCATAATGATCAGTTACCACCTTAAAGCAACGTCAGGCTCCTCCCCCGAGTCACCACCCTGGGGAGGGGGCCAGTCTGGGGCTTCATAGGAACAGTAAGTGCGCTAATGTGTTTATTAATCAGCTGGCATTAACTAATCTAATTTAGTTGCCACGCACGGTTTTAAACTTTCCTGCATGTTTCTGTCCTCATCAGGTATATATATAGTTCACTCTATGGTTGAGAATTGCATAAACAATATTAAATCGCAAATTTCCCCTCGACATTATGTATTTTTAACATCCATTCACATTTAAACACATAGAGCTAGTGAATGTATGTTTAACTATTGTAAATAATCACCTTTTATGAATAAATATTTACCCGTTCAGCTACTAATGAACTTTTAGATTGTTCCTAGCTTTTTGTAAAAAAGCTAACATCCGCATTCATCTTCTACGGAGGTAATAAAATTTTCCTATAATGAAGGCTTAGAAATAGATTTTCTATATCATTTGGGATATACGTCTTCAACTTTAGTAGATAGTTTCACACTGCGCTTCACAACATGCCAAGTTATCCCATTTAAGTTAATTTTACCATTTCGGTGTGCACAAAATGGTCTTTTATTGCTTGCTGCGTTTTCTTAGTTATTAGTAAAATTGAGCCTATTTTTATTGTGCGCTGGCAGGGTAGGCCTCTCCCTCTGTATATTGCTGACCGGTCCTTCATCCATCATTTCATTGGAGTAACCATGCCTCTAGTATTAGTTTCCAGAGGCTTCTTCAGTATTCTCAGTACTATGCCCTTCTATATTTTAGGTGTTGTAAATATATTCCCAGCTCTGATTTACCCGTTTTACTTAATTTGTGGTGAATTTGTTTATTTTAGTAATATGTAGGTAATTATAGGTGAATTTATCAACCTTCCCTTTTATTGTTTTTGCTTTTTTGTCTTTAAAAAGAAAATGTTTCATGACCCATAATGTCATTAGGGAAAAAGAAAAAGTTGCCCTATGCTTTTTTCTACGCGTTTTACAAATCAGAAGCATGGCAGTTTCTTTCTGTGTAAAAATGGAGATAATTATACCTATTTCATGAGAATGTTATGAAGACTTATTAAGAATTTCTGTCCAGGGCTTCACTCAGAGTCTGGCACTTGATATTGTAGATTTTCAATAAACATAAGTTACTATTTTATTCCATTGACTATAGGAATTAATTCCCAACTGACAGGAGTTAATGTCAAGATTCAGAAAACAAGAAAAGGAATCTGAGAGTACCTTTGAAGGAAATGAATTAGAAAAAAATTAACATGAGCCCAAATTTTATTTTCTCCCTCTGTCCTCACCAAATACCTGAATCTCCAAATAGTAGGCATGAGTCAGCACCCTTGGATCAGAGGCAAAAGCAAAGGCATTTGATTTATGAAATGCTCACGAAACAAGGTAAACCCAAAGCGCTCTCTGGCTGACTGTCTTTAAGACAGAATAAACCCACCATGGGAATCTAGGAAACTTGCTAAAAAGGATTTCTAATTTAAGAGAATTTTGCATGAGTCACAAGCTCAAACCATGAGTGAAAGGGAAACAGAAGCTAGGAAATGTGGTGATTAAAGGCTTGAATCAAACTTAAATACCTGGAAGCAGGTACTGGGCATGAACTTTCTGCTAACAGGTGTAAAGCTACTTAATTTTACTTTGTTTTGAAAGGACAGGAGTTTATTTTATCCTGGTATATAGATATAAGGGGAAAGTAAGTATTTCTGTCCTGTGAGTTTTATCTGTCCCAGTAAAAGTGATCGTTAATATTCACTCTACACCACCATCTGTGAACAGGGAGCCAGTCACATGACTGTGACCTGTGTTTCAAATATATTACTTACAAATCTTTCCATGGGGCTTTTAAAAAGAAATAGCCAACATCCCCAGTCAGATGGAAATAAATCTATATTTGAAGTGTTTACTCTCATTTTGAGGGATGGCTTTTCTGCCATTTTCTCATTGGCAAAAAAGTCAGTTGAGATTTCATTTTTGGTGATTCTGATATCACAGAAAGCATTTCTTGTACTTCACGGAATCGGAGGGTAAATATGTACCATTAGCGACAGATTGAAAAGTATCTTCAAAATTTAAAAGCAAGATTGAGAAATTCGCTGGAAGGATGGCTCTTATTTCTAAAGTAAATCCCTATAGCCTTGGGATTTTGTGTGTTTTTTCAATTTATCGAGTGTAGACATTTGACATTTCCTACGTCTCCCCCGACCCCACCTGCTCATCTATAGTTAAGGCTATAATCTGAAGACACAGCCCCGGCAGTGCCTGAGCCAATCCTAACAAACCCTGAAGGATTTTCAAACATCATCCAGCAAGGTAGGGAGGTGGGACCTCCAAATAGCCATGTGCTTTTCGGCCCGGGGTACAGGAGGTCTGGACCGTGGCCCCAGTCAGTCCCCTTATGCATCAGTGTCCCCCCGGCTTTCATCACATACGTTTTCCTTATACCTGCAGTGAGATTTCCATCCCAATTCATGATTTAACTGCAGTTTTGTAACCCAGTCTGCAAATGCGAGGACCAGATTCTTGCCTAGATTTTGTCAGCTCTCTTTCCTGAGGGGTGGCTCTTCCTGGGCCTTTAAAAGCCGCCCGAGCCCCAGCTCTGCTGGACCCGAGCCATCCAGCTTCAGAACAGCTCGCCGGCCGCGGGACACACGCTTCTCGGTGGCCTCCTCCGCGCGTCCCTTGCAAAGTCCTGAGCGATCGCTGATGTTCGGGCCAACTTGCGGCCTTGGTGTGTCCTTGACCCCTGTAGGTTTATGCCTGGGACGCTCTGTCCTCAGTGCAGTCCTCATATCCGAAGGCTTGCGTGACCCTTTCCTATGCCAAGTCTTTCCTCACCGTTGTTGTTATTAGGTTCAATTGCTCTGTTTATTTTGTTTTCTTCTCTACCTGTGCTTTTCACCGGAGACAGATGTCCGACTATATTTGGAACATGTTTATGATGAACCAATTCAAAAATATATTTCTGATGCATTTTCCTCCAAAATTAATTCGTGTAAATCGCTCTTCCCAAATCATTTCACTCTAATTGCTCTTAGGTCCTTTTTTAGAGAGTAGTGGAATCTAAATTTAAATTTAAATTATTTTTCAAATACATACAAAAGGCTTATGCTTTTAATGCTGGTGGATTGGGTCATTTTTCTTGACCTTCCCAGAGAGGATAGCTTAAAAATCAAGGAGGAAAAAAAAATCTATGTAAAGGTACTCAAAGAGCTAAGACGATCATGAAGAATAAATGGATCAGATCCCAGCAGAGGAAAGGCCCACAGGCCTATGTCCAGCCTTGGGGCTCTTTTTCCCTGTAAGGCATCTGCTGACTCTGGAAAGACAATTGAAAGGAAGAAAGGCTAAGCTGCAATTTGACAGCCTAAAGTGCCTGGGAACACGGGTGCTGGAATTGAGGACTGACAAGGTGAGATCCTGTTGGAACCCTTTTTATTTGGGTTGAGACCTGAAAAACAGGCACCCTCAGAATGAAGCAGATCACCCTTTGAAGGAACTGTGTCTGGCTCCAGAGTGAACGCCTGAAATTCTAGTCAGGTGATGCAGATTGCCTTTGTCCCCAAGTGCCTGGCAGGAACCAGTGTAAATAGTCTCATTTTAGTGCTACAAACAATTGTGCAAATGCAGTGTGAAAGCACAACTAAAGATAACTAGAAAAACGACAACCAAACAAACAAAAAGAAGTAAAAAACATACCCACCAAAGCACTTGCACCAGAAACTACAAGAAACAACAGACAACAGAAGTGAACCAAGCTTGGTGTCATTTAGAGGAGTTAAGTGTGAAAGCACAGAGTCTATAGAAATCTGGGGTCATAACCGGAGGGCAGGCTAAAGACAAAGGCTGTGGGACAATGGACATGTGGTAAGGAGAGGCCAGAGACATGACGGGGTGAGAAAACCTGGCGATGCTTAAGAAGTGGCATTGGAAAGAGAGAGAGGAATCGGGATGACTTGATTGGTTGGGGGCAAGAATTACTGAGCGCATGGTGGTGCCATTAACTGTGATGGGAAAGACCGGGGGAGAGGAGACTTTGAGTGGGACGGGAAGTCCAAGTTTTCTTTGGAAATGTTGCCATTGAAATAGCCCATTAAATATCCAGCAGGCATTGTAGGCAGCAGGGGGAATCAAAATATGATATTCGTCATCATCGACTACAAAAGGCACTCGAATTGTATAATGATTCACATAAAATAATTGTATAACTCAAGAAAAAATAACAGAAACCTGTTCCTAGTTAAATGTTTATAACACTGTCCATAACAGGTTCACAAGGTCAATTTTTCCTACTAAATCATGTTCTCTCCCTAGCAAATAAGAAGCTACAAAAAGAAAAGAAGAAATGTAGGCCAAACAGGGCCTGTATTATTTATTTAAAGCCACACTCAGTCCCTTACAACATTTAAATTATTTACGTTATCATCAAAGTCAATATCCAGAGTCTGCATTCTGCTTGCAAGCTCGTTTCATTCCTCAGCTCAACTCTAAAGAAATGCCCCCAGCGCAAAGTGAACAAGCCAGGTTGTCGTCCCCCCAGACCCCAAACTGAGCCTTCCCGCTGCCCCAGGTGCTTTAAGAGGAAAGCAAGTGCTTGAAGTGCACCAGAGGGTCCCTGGCCTTCAGTAAAATGGCCCTCGGGAACCAGCCTCTTCCTTTCCTGAGGCTCCAGGCGCAGGATTCTCTCTCTCTCAGAACAAATGAGAGAATGAAGATGTTACCTGGAACATTAAAGCAATTTCGGCAAAAACATGTTAGAGAACATCCTTCTCTGTTATAAAAGTAGTGGGGAGAAAATCAGCGAAAGCGATAACTTCTGATTTAAATAAAGACAATTTAGGATAGATGAATAGAGTTAGATTAGATCATTTTAAACATTCCTATATTCAGCGATTTTAATGACATAAATGCATGCTTTGATAGTACTATGAGTAATGGCTACATGAATGCTTTCTCACTGGAATCACAACGTAGTGTAGTTACCAGCATGACTGACACTGCGTTTGAATCCTGACTGTGCTATCAGCTGCATAATCTTAGCCAGATTTTAAGTTCTTTGAGCTTCTATTTCTATATGTGTAAATTTATTATCACATGAATAAAAACTCCCTCAGAGGGTTATTTGGAGTACTAATTACTTAAATAATTTAATAGAAGTAAAGCACTTACAATGAATGGCACACAGTATGCCCTATGCCAGCTAAGCCTATATATTTACTGTTATTAATTCGCATTTGCTCTTTAATTTACTTCCCACTCAAGATGACCATAGTCATTATATCATGACATGGTCTACATAGATCCTTTAGCCTTAAAAACCAAGGATTCTTCATTAGAGGCACAGAACGCTGAACTGTGATGCTCTTCTTCTGTGTAGTGATAGCAATGTAATTATTCAGGAGATTGTAGACAGGGTAGGAAACAGTCTTCATTTTTCTTTAGAAGTGTAAGAATTGTCATTTTTGCTACCTATCAGTCTGTTGCAGGTATTTCAATGATAAAGTCATATCGAGATGATGCAGGTGTTCCTCCCAGGTGTGGGGGCACCTGAAGGTCCAAGACCCACTGCGGGTTCTTGGCTTTGCGCAGGAAAGAATTCAAAGACAAGCCAGCAGAGTTTAAAGTGAAAGTGAGTTTATTAGGGAAGCAGTGAGACAGAGGATGGGCTACTCCACAGACAGAGCAGCCCCTCCCTAGTAGGACTTACTTCTTTTATTGATGTTGATTTAATCAGGGGGCAGGGCATTCAATGAGGGGGAGGAATATTCAGGATATTTCAGGGAGAGGGGTGTAGACTTCCCCCGCAAAAGCTGTGTCCTTATATGGGCTTTCCATTTCTGATCATTACAATGAGTATAGTGTAATGAGGCTAGGGGTTACCATAAGGTAAAATTAGTCACCATGTTGGATCGAGCTGGTCTCCGCCAGTTCTGACCATAAATCCATTGGGGGTTGAGTTTACTATCTTCTTGATAGTCCCTGTTGGTTACAACCATTTTGCCACATACTCTACCTCAAAAGATTATTTAGAGTCTTCTCTATGTATCATTAAATTCTCATAACAACCCTATAAGGATGTACTATTTGTCCCATTTTACAAATAAATAGATCGAGGATAAATGTGTGCCTAACTTCTCTGTGTGGCAGAAATGACTCCAAAATCCATGCCTAAGTGAGGCAGTAATAATGGCGTAATACAAAGGGAAGAAAATGATATTATATATTGCTGTATTCAAGTTTCTAGATTAATATAAAACCAGTTTCTCATTTGGTTTGCAAATACATATGGAAATTATGTTTGACCTCAGTCATTAAAGGGAATATTTGAATTGAATGTAAGGTAGAACACAATGTATTTCAGGACAAATCGCCCTGAACGGAAAGATAAGTGACCTTAGTATCTATGGGAATTTGATGGTTAATTTGTTAAACATTAAAATGCCTCAGTTTCCTTAATTTGAAAGTGGAGTTCTAGACATGAATTTTTAATGAATTTTTTTTAAATGTTGAACTTTTTTAAAAGGTCGTGGAATAGATAATTTATACAGGGCCACTTACCTCCAAGGGTCAGGAAACTTCTCTGAGTCAGTTACGATGTTAAACTCTTTATGTTAATCTCCTCACACAATATTCCCTGAAACTGGGGATGCATTATTAAATTATTATTATTCCAATTTTCTTAAAAGAAAACTGAAGTTCAAAGAAGTCAACCAAATATCCGAGGTACAGAGTAGCCAGGTTTTGGAACCAAGTCGGTCCGAACCCTCATTTCCCCACTGCACTCCTTGTGTCTTTCTGCAGCTATTTAAAAAAGCACCGAAGGTTGAGTGAGTTTGAATTAATGCTGTTGACAAAACAGAGACGCCTTTTTCAGAGGGTGGACCCCACACAGGAGCCCGTTACTGTTCCGTCGATATATGCACCATTAAATGTTGGGAAATCTATTATTAGGCCGCCCGTTCATAGCATTTGTATTTGCAATGCTGCTGTCCCTGTCATTTCCTCATCAGTTGCCGAGGATAGTCCTGTCCTGTGATTGTGTGTCTGGCATCTCTCAGGAATACTCACTGAAACACTGGCTGCCTCGCTGGGCGACAGCACTCACGGGCCACCAAAGGGCGCACAGGCGACAGCCTTGAACTCAGCCTCCTCGGGACAACTCCCCTTGAGCCACATAAGTAGTGTGATCCTCCGTGGGTGTCCCCACGTTGATGACAGCTAAATCCCGTCTTCTCAGGGAGATGGCTGGGCGGTTAAAAGGGCTCCACGGGCGGCCTTGTTTACAGTTGTGTCCCCTTCACGCGGGGATTTCTGAATCTCCCATAATGACGACTAGTCGTTTTACCTGAGAAACTTACTTTCCTCCCACACAGAGGCAGAGGAAATACAGAATGTCTTGGGAATTGTCAGTTAAAAAAAGAAACCTATTTATAAACTGGAATAGCAAGTTCCTGTTAACTACAGGATTAATTACATTTGACTTAATTGTGATTAATAAAAATTCATCTTAAGGGAGTATATCGGCTGTCAAATTTACTAAGTCCTAGACTTATTTTAAAAAGGTTATTAGTCGGAGCATCTTGGAATTGTGCCTGTACCTAATGTTACCTATCAAAACCCAAGACCATGTGAAGTTTTTGAAAAGTTAGTTAACTACCTCTGACAGTTCAAATCAAAGTAAGGAAAACCTAACACCTGGCTTCCTGCTTGAAACGAGGGCATCGTGCCCTTGAACCTACGAGAGGAGAAAATACATGAATACTGTTATTTACAAGACAACAGGCCCCAAATGGAGTCGCTGATGCTAAGTCCCGAGTTACCAAACCAAGACCTGACTTAATTACTGTTTCTGCAATCCCAGAAATGGAACCTTAAACCTGTCGGTCAGGAATCACCTGACCAGCCCTAGTTAGGTAATCTGCCCATTAGACCCGTATCATCCCGTACAAATGCATTATATGACCTTCTTCCCCATTTCCATGTTTTAAATTCTAGAACTTTCTTCCACCTTTCCAAATGAAAACGGACTCTTTATAGGAAAACATTAAATAAAATGGTATAAACATATGGCCCATGGTAGACAAAACCGGAGTCACCCAGACGCCTCCCGGGCCTGGACCGCGCCTCCCTTTCTTGGCTCACTCTGCTCCCCAGAGTGGCTGCCTCCTCCCGCCCTCATCCCTTTGCCTTCTAACAGCTCTCGTCGCCGGTCCCCCCACACATCTCTCCCCAAAGATAACTCTGCTGGTTCTATGGCAACAACTGTAAGAACACCTTCGTGTCAAGTTCTGTTATCTGGGGGAAGGCACAGGTACCTTTTCTAGTTGAAGTGTTTCGGGAGGAAGCTCTGTTCTGGCTTCTGTATGTTTTCAGATACCTCCTCTTGTCTTTAAGTGGTTGTTTTTTTACCGATGTGTACGTCTCAAGATTTTCTGTTTCTCTGGGAGGCCCAATCACCCTCCTCGTTCCACCCCCTTCCATCGCAGGCCTCCACCCCTGGCATTTTTATGGAAGAGCAATACTCTCCTCTTTGCTGAAGCTACAGTTATTTTGAGTTTCCGTGGTTCACGAGGGGGAGGATCAATGATCAGTGCCTATCGCGTGCTTAGGACAGTGCCTGGCGCGTAGTGGGCGATCGATACGTTATTTACCATCATCATCGTCATCGCCATTTATCCGAGTCCTCGTGCCCCCCGCAGAGCCCAGCGTGCTCCTGTTATCTAACAGAAACCAAGTTCAGGTTGCACACTGAGTTTTTTAAGAAATCATATAAATGATTATTATATAACAACAGAATGAATAAAATGGAGGTATTTTTAAAGGGCAGAACGTCTGCCCATGCTGTTCTGAGAAGGTTTCTCATAAAAGGCAGCATTTGATCTGAAATTTGATGGATAAAAGGAGTTTGCCTGGTAAACAAGCAGAAACAGATTCCGTGTCTTCTTTCTATCATAACCATCCAGCACAGTGCATGGCGAAATATTCAGAGTTCCCTTTTCGTATTATATGCAAATCATCCTTGCTATAGGGATTATAATTAATTTTGTTAGATTCTGTTTTTTCATTTATAGTACTTTTTCATATGCCTGAAACACTTTGTCAGGGCTTCAGAAATCCCAAATCTATTCCGTTTTTATGGGTTGGTGAATTGAACAGCTGGCTAATATCATTCATTACACTCGGAGAAGGTGACATAGTTTCTATATTCTGAGAATATATTTATATTATTAAAATCTAGGATAACTTTTTTCTTCTTTCAACCTAATATACTCTACTTTCTACTGTCTTGATTCTAAACACGCATGCAAAGAAAATATCTGTAAAATCAAAAGCACTCTTAACTTCCAAGAGCCTACTCTTCAAATATTGCTATCTCCTGTCATTTGGGCTTGATCTTAAGAGCTGTAGACATCTAATTCGAAAGAATGCTCTTTGGGGATGAGATTAGGATTTGCCATTCCCCTCCCTCACATTCAGCAAGTGGTGTCTAGCCTGCCCCTGAACCAAAGAAAAACTCCAGGACAGCCCTTCGCAAGTCACCTCCCATTAAGAATGATTACTGTTAGCCCGGCCAGTGTGGCTCAGTTGGTTGGGCACCATCGGTTCACTGAAAGACTGCCAGTTTGACTCCCTGCCAGGGGCGTGCCCAGGCTGCAGGCTGGCTCTCCGGTCAGGGGCGTGCAGGAGGCAGCTGATTGATATTTCCCTCTCACATCAATGTTTCTCTCTCCCTCTCTTCCTTCCTCTCTCATAAACAAAATCAATTAAAAATGTTTTTTAAAAGGAAGTATTACTGTTTAGTCTCCAACCCAGTGCATTCCAATACTTTTGTAAAATACTAGAAAATTAATTAGCAGACAAAATGCCATGCATTTCAATGGTATAACCATGGCCATCTGCTATGCACGGTTTTAAGCACTTGCCCTAAAATAAATGTCAGGACTTCCCTGGTCTGAGAAGCACACAGTCGAGTGCCACTCCCTGGTTTTGCGTATTACCACAGAAAGCGACCAAAAGGAATGGGGAGGAAACGTGACTTGAATGAGGGCCCCGTGATCCACGGCGTGTAGCGAGCACTGTTTCCAACGTAGCTTTCATCTGGCCTCCTGTCCTAGGATCTCTCTGTAACCAAAATTATCCTTGTGGAGCTGGTTGCTTTCCATCTGACAGAGATGATGGTAAATCATTTCAAATTCATCTTGTAATTAGGCTGACCTTTGAGGCTTGTGTTGATCTTCTGCGTGTTCGAGGAGTCTGGGAAATACTCATATTTGAAAGAAATCGATATGTGGGGGATCCTGGCCTGGTTCTCGTATGTATTAAGTGCAAAGTGGTCTTTTGCAGGGATGTTTTATGATCACAGTATGAGAAACGTTTCATTAAGCTGTATTTGCATTAATTTAGCAGTTAATGGCATCTCAGATCAAGAGAGCTGGATGAGCTGAGACCTCAGAGGTCTTTTTTTTCTCCCGTTAGCAATGACATCTCCATTTCCTTGCTATAAAAATTCACTACAGGAAAACATGTTCTCATTAAAGTAAATATATCTTCCCATTGGTTTCCAAGTTGGGATGCAGAGGCCTATGAAAATAATCAGTTTGGAAGAACTCCCACAGTTTCTGTTACCACTGTACATCGTTAAATGCAATACAATTCTCTTCTCTGTAATATGCAACCTCAAGCCAAAATGGGTAGATATTTCCTACCACGGCTGCCTCAAATGTGCTAGTAACGAATGTCTTTATATAGTTCAAGTTCAAATTCAAGACATGGCCAGGAAATGGACATGCATTTTCATTTCTGACCAATGCACCTGGACATAAACCAAAGAAAATTTCTTTTTATTTGAGGCACTGTTTAAATAGGGATTGCTTTTACCACATTGGAGTGCATTTTAAGCATTCATTTGATGTTTCAGTGACTTACCAAAGTGAAATTCACCTCCAGACGTGGTGCTTTTCTCTAACCCCCCAAAAGTAAGATATACTCAAGATACCTCTCAGATATTTCAAACCAAAACCAAGAAAGGATAGACGGCGTTTCATGATTTTTCTTTTCCAAAGAACTTATGATATGTGAACCCTGAATTTTGTCAGGATTGGTACATGGATGTGTAATTTGAAGATCCAAGGATAATTCAAGTTCCCTATTCCAATAGTTACTATACTTGTAAAAGGAAGGAATGCATTCCTGATTCATCACTTCACTAACGCCATCAAAAGTCATTTTCTGGGTTCTAGGCAGACAGACAGTCAAATAAAGTGTGTACAAGAGAAAGGTAGGATAATAAATCAGTAATAATAGTAGCAGCAGCAATAACATAATAACCATAATAATAGCTTACACTCACTGTTTGTTATGTAGATACATATAGACAAAGAGAGATTAATTATGTTGATATATAATCATAAAAATAATTATATATATAATTTATCTTCTTGGTGAAACATTTTATGGGTGATCACCGTTTGCACATCAGGACATTGAGGCAGGGAGAGTGCACACCCAGTAAAAGCCGTCATCTATAAACTTACCAGCATGCTTCCTCCCATGTCTCCATTTAGATTTAGTGGTTCCTAAGTACACAAAAGTATTTTCAATATCAGGCACTAACAATTTCTAAGCGGGATGGAGCACGGCCATCTTTCACTAACTGAAAACAGTGCCATAGAATGCATTTAATCCATTTCCAAAGGAAATGTGAAAATCTAGCTTGTATCCTCACATTTAGATTTGTTAATATTTTTATTGCAACTTTTATAACTCGGCCTCACTTTATACTAATTGTTTTAATCTCTGCAACTGCAAGTTATGTGAGTGGCTTGGTTATAATGAAGCAATACGACATGCCAAGCAACCCCCTTCAGGATGATTGCAGGATAGGTTCATAATAAATTCCAGCAATGTTCTGTCTTAATTATACAAATTAATAGATCTGTACACATTTAATTATCCGCTACATTGATATTCCCATAACTTTTAAACAGTTTTCCTTGAAAATAAACATAGATTCACTAATGGGGCATAGCCAACGAGTTTTCACTGTACTTTAGGATGGGAACCCCCATTGATGTATGTGATTTTTCATAGTTATACAGGTATAAAATTAAGTAATTAAATCTTACAGTTACATAAAAACATATTGATGTAGGTTTAAAAGATAAATTCTCTTCTACTTCAGCAACCTGACAGTAGGGCTGTGGGTAAACTAACCAGATATAAAAAGATAAAATATACTTCATTTGCTTTTTCTTAGGGAATGGACTACTTTTATGTACAGTAAAGCCCAGATTTAAAGAGTTTATTGAATAGAATAGCTTTGTCCTAAAACTGTCAACTATGGAAAGTTTTAAAAATTTTTTATGTTGAATTCCTTTTTTATTGATATGAATTATTCCCAGGAATAAATCCCCCTTCAAAACATCTCTAGAGCTTTGTCTCCAGTTTCAGATCTCCCTATTTGGAGAAGTGTTCAGAGGTAAACCTTGGTCTCACTAAGATATTTTTACAAAATGAGCTTAATAGATCTCGCTCCTTCTCAAGTCATCTGTCCCTTCCCTCCTAGTCCAGATCATCATCGGTGCCATCCAAATACCGCGTTAAGTAGAGGTGGCAGGTGACATCCTTGCCCTGTCGATGGTCTCAGAGGAAAATAACCCACAGCCTTTCCCTAGCTGTTGAGGGCAATGCTACCTGTGGGTTTTCATCTGTGGCGCCTGTTTGTTACGTTAATCCGCCTTGGTGGTGGTGATTGTCTGCAGCCACAGAAACAGATCATCATGGAGAAAACTATTCCGACAAAGGAGAACAGTTGGCGGTGGGCCCCATGTGTCTGTGGGTCTCTAGCAGCTCCAAGCACGAATTCCGACGAGGGAATGTCACCGAATGCCTCAGAAAGGGAAATGACCGCGTTCACCCTAAGGGTCGGCGTCACCTGAGCGCTCGTTAGAGCGGCCAGGTCCAGGCCCAAGCATCGCGTCTCCTGTAGGTGAGCTTCGGGGCGTCTCACAGCAGCACATCCTGCCTTCCTGAATGTTCTCCCAGCGGCTCTGCCTGCCTAGAGGCAGGGCAAGGCAGGGGCTGTGCAGATTAGCCCGGGTTTGGCTGTCCAGACAGTGATTTTTAATGCATCCTTGTTTTTCCTGTCCCTCAAAGGGTTTAACTAAAGGACAGGGCAGAGCGACACCGTAAATGTGCACGTACACACATACACGTATCCACGTAGACACCAGTCTCACTGGGAAAGTGTAGAATGCACTGCAGGTGCGGCCACATTTGAGCAAGGACCTCAGGCTTGTGCACTCTCTCTGCCTCCGCCTCTTGATTTTTGCATCGCCTCTGCCTGCTAGTCATTCATCAGAAGATTTATATCATATTATTGGTGTACTGCAGATCCTCTCTTTAACAAGATCTAATGCACATTCAAGATGTATTTCTTCTTGTCGCTAATAAATATAATATGTTCTTTAGAAAGGACAACATTTGTCTAAATATATACGGCACAGAGGAAGAATGCTGAGAGGATTTCAGAAAAAATAGGACTATAATTTAAGGTTCATTAGCTAAATCCTGGGCTTGCTTTCTTGTCTCGTTTGTTAGGACAGCCTCTTAAATTTATAGACTCTAATGCGTGTGAAGCCACAGCCCCTTGTCTGTAAGCGTATCACCCTGACGATCGAGCACCCTGGGGCCAGACTGCTTGGGCCCAGCTCCCGGGTGCCTTACGTACTGGCTTTGGAACTTTGGGTGCACTTCGTAGCCTGTCTGCCCCTCATGGTCATGGGAGATTTCAAATCCAGTCTAAAATCTCTGCTCTGGAGCATCCATATCAACAAATTGCACTAAGTCCTACATTCCTTCACTTTTAACCTGATCCACCATCCGTGAAGATTCATGCCCGTGCATGTCCCCAGGTTTCTGGAAACACAACTTAGAAAAATTTGCAGCTACCTCAGTATGGTTTCCACCTTCATAGAGGCCACGTTTATTTATTTTTTTCATTTGCAGTTGACATACGATATCATACTACTTTCAGGTCTACAACGTAGTGGTTAAACATTTCTACACCTTAAGAAGTGATCATCCTGATGAGTTTAAGGACAGACCCGATGGGACCCGAGTCCCTGCGGTTCGGCCACTGCCGCCCCCGCCTTCTGCGGGACAGGTCAGTGACAGCGCAGCGCCTGTGGGCTACAGCGGTGCTGGCCCGGCCCGGGCCCGGCCGTCAGAGCCTCGTGGCTGTTGCCTTGCGGATCCCACACAGAGCTCTCCTGTGGCCAGACCTAACCTGGGAAGGGGAAGCTGGGAGGTGTCCTTCCACTCAGTTAAGTTGACGATGCACTGAACTGTCAGAGCAGAGGTGTTGAATTCTGTGGCTCGACAGCTCTTGAAGAACATTTTGGAAATCAGACTTACTTCATTCTGATTTTTCTAACTGGACTCATTACCTCAGCCCTCAGATCTTCAGTTTGTAGAAAGTTATGCTGCGTTTTGACCTGTCGTTTAAAATGCTAAAAATGTGTACCTGCTCTGTGGTTGAATTTCTGTTAAGTGTTTTATTGTATCTCTAGATCAGGTTCCATAGTTCCTATATTTAATAGCATGTTTGTTTGCACGTGATAGAGCCCAAATGTATGGGAATTGTGAAAAAAAAAAAAGAAAAGAAAATATGACTAAAAATTAAAATGTGGACTCTGTAATTGACTGACAATTTTACTCAGGCCAATTAAGTTTCAAGGTCAGGGCTTTTCATCTCTGGTATTCCATGACTTAGCCCCGCAGTAACTCCCAACCCATGGAGTCTGACTCAGTTTGGAGGGTTTTCCATAGTCTTGCAAAGTCTGAAAGGCCCATCATTGGAGAATGTTCTTAAAATAGAAAACCCATATTAGCTAATGCACAGTGCGTTTGACATAAAAATTAACGTTTTAAGAACTTGCTATGCTGCTTTGATTTGTATAGAAATTAAGAAACTACGTAGTGGGGGATATTCTCTGCCTTTTATATCGCTCAGTACGGAAGCTTTGATTTAACGGAAGACATGTGTTTTTCTGGTTGTTACCAATCGTCCTTTCTGACAGTACCACAGACCCAGTCTTCTGAGTCAGTTTATTTAACGCAAGAAGCATGATGTTGCTGACTCTAAAATGCTGATTAAATTTTTATCGAATGTCCAACCAGCCATTTAGAAAACCTGCATGCTGGTCTAACGGCTTAAAACATGTGTATTTTCAGTTGTATTCCATATTATTCCAGTTTGCAGCGATTAAACAGCTATTACTACAGAATTAACAAATAGACGACAAATAATATATCCGCTTGAACAAAGTGATTGACTCCAGGGTATTACTCCGGAATTGTGTTTGGAGAAGTCAGTCAGAATCGTCACATCTATTTCAATGAGACTTTATTTCATAACTGTTCAGTCCTCAGTATCTTTCCAAAATAAATATTTAAATTTCTAAAGTACAGCCTATCAACATATTCATATTCAATTATTTTTAATAACCTTTAAAAATTCTTTATAATTCTTTTTTCTTATAATTCTCATTAAAGTTTTCTTTTTCTTTTTTTAAATCCTCACCTGAGGATATTTTTTCATTGCTTTTCAGAGAATGAAAAGGAGAGGGAGAGAGAAACATTGATTGGTTGCCTCCCACACTCGGCCTGACCAGGGCCGGGGATCGAGCCTGCAACCAAAGTACGTGCCCTTGGCCAGAATTGAACCCAGGACCCTTCAGTCTGCCATACTGTGTGCTACTTAATTTTGGAGCATCCTCAGTACTAAGGTTCATGTGAATAAATGACTTAACATGGGCTCCAATGCCAGTTCTCCAAATTATTTTCATAGATAAGCATGTCTGACATGAAGTCTGTTTGGAACAAAGCCCATCTAGACAGAGGCTAAGGAAAATCTATTTTAAGGGGATTTCTGCTCTACAGAGATTGTGTGTTACACTGAAGTTACAATGCATTTTTAATTAAAAATAATTTTCAAATTTTTATGCTATCCCCAGGGTGCTATAAAACCAGGGTTTGTAATCACTGGGATAGACAGTTTGCCATATGGCTTCACAGACTATAATGGCTCTGTAAGTAACAGTTTTAACTTTAAGTAAATGTGCGTCAAATATGCTGAAAGGGCATTATGTGTGCTTTCAGGTTTAGGAAAAGGGAAAAAAATGTTAATTCAACCTTTTTACATATCTGTATCTGTGGGGTTTTTTGTCATCCCGGCTCCTCATTAATGGAATGCCCTGGGGGGCACTTAAGTGCAGCCAAGCATTGTTGAAAATGCATTATGACTTTATTTTCTTCCCGGAATAAAGGAATCTCGGTCCGCTTCCGCCCTTATAAATTATGAACTGCCACTGCCCGTCGCCGAGGTCCTCACAGCACCCGGCCAGAGTCCCCCGGCAGGTGTTTAATAACAGCTCTGCCCGGATGCCCTGCCGCCGAGACACCGAACTGAGGTCCCATCCCCTCGCCCCCAGGGGCTGCTCAAGTGCAGCTGAAGATCACATCAACTTGCCTCAAAGAAAACGGGGAGCCTCAGAGCCCTGACCTTCATTTCCAAAACACGGGGCACGCAACGCCTGAGGCCGCCTCCTTGAGTTCCACGGGCTGTGGGCTCTTCAGAAGCAAAACAGCGATTCCACTCCAGGGCATTTCGAAGCGATGAAATACAGTGCGGTCTCTTTCCGTCCTACCTCCCCAGTGCTATAAGGGGACTAGGGATGTTGGCGACTGGATGACAAATAACTTTTCCATTACAGATGAAATGTAATTATCTACAAAAGTACCTTTCAAGAACCCATTACTTAAGCAATGTAGACTGTTGCAGGGAGGAGGCATGGCAGATCCCACTGGTTAGGGACCAGGTCTGTATTTCATACACCGTGCTGGAGCAGAAGTCGTAGAAGCAGACAGAATGGTCTAAGATTCATAGAAACATTTCCAATTTTGATATCTGCATGCTACTTGAAACAAGCAAGTACACTCATTTAAATTTTACTCGAGCAGGTTGTACTGTTCATCATAAAAGTAACTGGTGCAAACAACCCAAATGTCTATCAACTGATGAATAATAAACCCAGTGGGGTAGAGCTGTACTGTGGAGTATTAGTCAGCCATGAAAAGGAATGAATGCTAACATGCTACCACAGGGATGAACCTTCAAGACATCGTGCTAAGCGAAAGAAGCCAGACACTAAAGGCCTCACGGTGTACAGTTCTATTTATGTGAAATATCCAGAATAGGCAAATCTGTAGAGGCAGATAGCAGATTAGTGGTATCCAAGGGATGGGCAGTGGAGAATGGGGAGGGACTGTTTAGTGGATGTGGGTGTTGAAGGTGGTCGCATTACATTGTGACTACTAAATGGCACTAAACTGTACCTTTTAAAATGGGTAAAATAGTCAATTACATGTTAAGTATATTTTGCCACAATACAAAGGTATTAATACGGAGTTAAAAAAAGTAACTGGAATAGATCATTTGCATTTTAAAATTGGGGTAAAAGAGTAATTAGCAAGGTAACTCAAAACACACTCATTTGGATTACCTGAAGAGACTCACACCTTCCTAGAATGCAGATTTGTTTTAATTTTCTCAACTTGACTATAAAAGTGAGAAACTAAATGCTGTCCCATGATTAGATGACATGAAACAGAAAAATGACAGTGATCACCAGCTATATCTGGCCTGCTAACAGTCGCAGGCAGATACCTTGAAAGCAGGTATTTTCCATTTCACGTTGTGCCCCCCAGCACCTAACGAAGCCCCCTCCACAGATTGCCCAGGCAAGCAAAGTTAAATGTGAGGGAATGAATGAAAGGGAAACACTGTCATTTAAAAGGGAACAAGCCAATCATTTTAAAGAGGCCTCTTTTCAATAAAACTCTAAAGATGCAGAATCATAAAATTAAAGAAACATAGATTTTGTTTCTTTAACATTGGACTCTGTGAGGAGCCTCAGGAGAAATCCCCAAGGCTACATCAGCAGTTGCAGGCCACCTCCTTTGGTAGGTGTAACAGGAGTAAGATTGCTTTTCACTTATCCATGTCAAATAATATACCACACTTCGCCTTGGCACCCAGCACAGCAGGAAAGATGAAACATGGTTTTCAGCTCTAGGGAACAACACATCTCAGAAACCACAGAAGGAAGGTTGATGTTCTAAGAATTTCCTCCCTCACACCACTCTCCCTACCATGATGTCCTAAAGAAGCCAACCTGTTTACGTTTATGGCTCACGTCGACCCCTAGGCCACACCGTGAAACTCGATTATACTTCTGCCCTGTGGGAAGGAGACCTCGCTGGCGTGGGACTTGACAGGAATGAAAAGTGGGTTGAAATAATTCAAAGACAATAGACACAGGAGGAAGATGGACTGATAGAAAAGGTGTCCTCTCTCGTTTTCTCTAGTTGTGTGCAAGATTTGCCTGGCTGGCGTGGCTCAGTGGCTGAGAGTCGACCTATGAACCAGGAGGTTACGGTTTGATTCCCGGCCAGGGCCCAGGCCCAGGTTTCCGGCTTGATCCCCAGCAGGGGGCGTGCAGGAGGCGGCCGATCAATGACTCTCATCATTGATGTTTCTCTCTCTCTCCTTCTCCCTTCCTCTCTCTGACATCAATAAAAACAAACAAAAAATATTTAGGTGTGCATAAGATTTTATTTGGAAACTATGACTCACATTGAATTCTTTCGGTCTCTGGTGTTAAGATTCTATAATCATATGTCCAATCACATGTTTTTTTCTTCAAGGACCACACCAGGGTGACTCTGGGCTGAAAGAAAGAGATAATTACCAAACATTTATAGAGTGGTTTTCTCAAGGGGATCGGGTAGGGGAAGGATATGGGAGGACCACCTCTGTAAAACTCGGGCTTAGCTTCTGCAATTGAAGTGATGCCTTTGACAGCCAGGTAGCTATTTTCAGTACATCCCAGCCCTTCCTAAAATTCCCTGTGTAACTGTTCAAGGTGAGAGGCTGAGTAAAAAGCTAGAATAAAAAATAAAGCTGGGAGAAGGGAAAAAGACTTCCTATACCAATGCATTTCAAGCACAATTATTAGGCTAAAATATTTTTCACTGTAAATATTTCATGCTGGGTCAGATTTTTCCAACACATGATCTCCTGCCTGGAAATGAATTAGGAATTTTGGAAAGCTGCGTGAATATTTTCAAACCGCTGGCAGAAAAATGTGTTAATGGTGCTTTCAGAGACGGAACAATGAACAGTTCCCAAACCTGCCCAATTCAGGGTACGTGCATAAAACTCCAACATCAACCAGTTCATTCAATCATCAGGTAGAAAGGGGGGGGGAAATCAATTGCATTTATTAAAAACATTTGAAAAACTAAAATCAATTGCTTGGTATTATGTAGCCAAGTGCCTGAGCAAATTGATGAAATTTCCTGTTTTCCCTACTTTCAGAAACTTTGGGAAATATGGAAATGTTGCTTTACCCACGTTACGCACAAATACAAAAATATAAATATGTACATCTAAACTAATATGGCAAAATTGACCCAAAATCCTTTGGAAACTTTGGTTTCAGCAACTCAGTTATAAAGGAAGAAGCAGCCTAGTCGCTGTAAGCGACGACATGCGATGCCAGGCGCTGCCCTGTGCCCTTGGAATACGTGATCGCAGAAGCACCAGCCAGCGGTACTGACTGGTCACCGGCGCACCGCCCGCGTCAGCTTCCACACGGACGGCGCGGGGACAGCCGCCCTCCAGCTGGAGGCCGAGATCCTAGCACCTGGCGGAAGGTGGATTCGAATCGGGGTCGCCTGGAGCCAGTGCTGTGCCCTGAGCTGTTGCTCTGCGAATAGGAAGCTAGACTGGCAAAGGCCGGCAGCCCGTTTAACTCGAGTTCCCGAGGGACTCGACGTCATGGGGCTGATTATTCAAATCATTGCACTTCTACTGGCCAGGGCCTTCCCTAAAAGTTTTATAAGTTTAAATAGGCAGCTGAGGTAATCAGAGTTCAGATTTTCAGTGGTTCAGGGTATTTAAAATGAGGCTCAGTCTCGGACGAGCCAGGAGCCCACGTCTGCTCAGTTCTGAAACGGAGACAGAAACGTTGCTGTGCTTTTTTGAGTTTAATGAGAACGCAGTGTCTTTCTGGCACTGGCCACACTCGGCCTGTGGCTCTGAGTCCCGCGGATGTCCCAGAGCCCTGCATGAAGGGGTAACGTGAGTCATGGCCTTGGAAGGAACAAGCCCCTCCTGCTCCCCAGGACGCACGTATCTGTGCAATCCAAAACGACACTGAATTCTTTCCAGGCCAGCTTCCTTCTGCTCTTCCTTTCTCGCCTCCGCTGTTGCCTCCGAATCTCCCCAGTTCTCCAGCCCAAGGGGAGCCGGTCGAAAACAAGCTTTGAGGTCTCTGTTTGAAGTGTAATAAAGTGGGAAGAGAATTGGTTACAGAAATCAAAAGCCCGGCTGTTCCCCTCGACTTCACCTCTGTCTATCCAGCTTTCAGTACCTCGGGAAATCACAGAGTTTCTCCGAGACGCCTTCTTCATTTATAAAACCACATAATTATACCTGCTCCGAGTTTCTGCGAGAAGCAGGTGAGATCACGGGTGTGAAAACGTCTCGTGGAACGGCCAGATGTAAGTTGCTCTTTTTGGTGAGGACCAGCGGCTTCTCAATATGATTGCGAATCAAAAATCCATGAAAGCCTCTTTTAAAAGAATGTATTTTGACTTTCTGGATCTTACAGCCAGTCTAAGAAAGTCATGAACCAAAGTCATAGTCACGAGAGGGACACAGAGGCCAGGTTTGGTGCCAGCGTGGGGGGGGACCAGGCCTGAACCCAGAGGGGAAGGTCGGTGAGGTCAGGAGGCCCCGTGAACGCTGGGCAGCAGGCCTGGTTGGCAATTTTCAAAAACACTTTTGTGACAGAGCTCTGAGTTGCTGACATTTTATATATGTAACAATTATGCATCTCAAAGATAAATTTGGGTCATCTGAGTAGGTTAGCCGCTCTTATGCTGTTTGGTATCAATTATGATGAATAAATATAAATGTGCCCCAAACTTCTTCTGTAGCCACTGTTCAAGTGAGTTATTTTATTTCTATATGGACAGAAAGTAAATAAAATTTTCAGATACTCCCATTAACATTAAAGAAAGATTTAAAAAAAGAGAATTCAGAATTTCTTTTTCATTGATACCTTGCCAGATGTCTCAGTGCGTTTCTTTGCTTCAAAGAGCTGTATGCCACCAGAACACACGTGTGTGAAAACACGAGAAAACTGAAAACAGTCAATTCTAGGTCAGGCCCAGATTTATCCAGCAATTATATCAAACATTCCTCCAAGAATTGCAAAGAACAGTTAGAGAAAGTGCTAACTTTTAAAAAAAGGCTTAAATGTGAATATTTATTTCACACTAAAGGGTTGGCTACTCGTTTTTGAATGCAGTTTTATCACTTTTTTAATGTTTTTATTGATTTCAGAGAGAGGAAAGGAGAGGGAGAGAGAGAGACATGGATCGGCTGCCTCCTGCACGCCCCCTAGTGGGGCCGAGCCCACGACCCAGGCATGTGCCCCGGCTGGGAATTGAACAGGCGACCTCCTGGCGCACAGGACGACACCCAACACCTGAGCCACACCTGCTGGGCTTGGCTGCTTTTTTACTAGAAAGGGAAGACATCGTGCCTATGAAATAGATTTAAGAAAGGAACCTGAGGAAAATGCATAGCAGTTGCTCAAAGCACAGGGGAGACCTGGAGCTGTGATTCCATATTTCATTTTCAAAATGGAAGACAGAACATCCTTTCAAGTTCCGTTCCCCCAGGGTCTCCAAAATAGAACGCTGCATTGAAATCAGCGGGTCGCGCGCAAGAAGACGGTTTAACTGCTAATTAACACTAGATGATATACTGAGCATTACATGCTAATTAATTCTCTGTAGGCCCAAATGCCCTTTCTTCTATGTCATTTTCAATGACCATGTTAATGTGAAGATGAAGGTAGCATGTTTGCCACATGAATTAGCCATCGATGAAGATTGCGTGTCAGTCAAAAATTACATTAGGAATTTTTAAAAAGCAGAGATGATGGAAGTAGAGAAAATTACTTACTAGGAAAAAAATCTCACAAGACAGTGACGTAAATGCCAATGAGGATATTTTGAAAAGTATGAAGGCATTGCCACAAGCAAAACGAAAGTGGGAAAGGAATTCAAACTCTAAAGGACCCCTCCTCTGGCCGGCTTGGCTCAGTGGTTAGAAAATAGGCCCATGCACCGAAGGGTCTCAGGTTCTGTTCCCAGTTAGGGGCACGTACCAGGTTGCAGGTTCAATCCCCAGCCTCTTCGAGGGCATGTGCGGGAGGCAACCAATAGATGTCTCTCTCTCACGTCGATGTTTCTCTCTCCCCCGCCCTTCCCTTCCATTCTCTCTAAAAAAAAATCAGTGGAAAAGTATCCTCCAGGTCACGATTAACAACAACAAAAAATTTTTTTACAAAAACCTAAAGGACCCCTTCTTGGACACCCTTAATCTCAATACAGCTGGACCGGCCTACAGTCAAAGAGCGTCGTGTCAGTATGACCCAGCTCTGGCTTGGTGAGTAGTTCTATAAAATCCCTTTAAGATGACTTTACGGCAGTCCCTTAGGATCCTCTCCAGCGTGCAGATGGCAGTGAGGGCTGTCAAAAGAACGCGATTTCCCCCAGGGGTAAGGTGCGCCTCCAGCTATCTTGGGTTTTGGGGTTAGCCGCAGGTTGAGCAGCTTCGCCGCGTATTCCCTCCGGAAAGCTCAGTATTTTTCATTGTGGTCATCACGTCTCCCTGGCTGCCTAGCATCCTTCTTCATGCTTCCTCTGTACTCTTCCAAGGGCAGAGAGGTCCACTTGTTTAAGAATCTCTCCACCGCAAATAAAAACCATCAAACGGGCTTTAAAACCTCTGCGGTCGATCCTTCAGTGAAAGCCCCACTGTCTGTCGGTCTCTGGATGTGATTCGTCTGCTTATTTATTTATCGCTTTCATGCATTATTCCACTCGGCCTCCAACATTTAAAAAATACCTGAATATTTTACAATCATTAAAGCTGTCTGGAGAGCTTTTAAAAAAACACACGTCGTTGCAAAAGAGTTCCCAGCAAAAGGCTCCCTTTTGGTGATGTCAGGCTGAAATGTGACTGAATGTAACAATTACAATTTTTCACTTGCACAATTCATCTCTTGAGTAAACATTAGCTGTGCATACATTTTTTTAATCAGGAGGAAATATGCACAGCGAGTCGAGAATGGTAATGTGCACCCCATAATGCGTATCCCAAGGGGGAGGGTCGTTTTGCTTTGCGTTGACAAGATGTTGCTTTTTAACAGCAAATTTCATTTAGAAAGGTCAAACTGAAGTCCCACCAATGAATGTACCTTGTGTATTAACTAATAGAACTGGTACATATTCAAAATCAAGATGGGTTTCCATTGGTAACATTTCTAAAGAGCCAAAGTACGCAGAGACAAAAGGACCCTGCAGGATGAAAGGGCAAGGTTTGGGGGCTAACACTGCAATTTGATTGTTTTGGGATCTTACATACGTTTCTCAGCTTCTGTCCTTAAGTTTCCACATACGTGAAGTAAATATAATAACACTTGCAACAGAGCAGTCCTGTGAGAATTCAGTGAGGAAATGTAAGTAAATGATCTAGCATATTGCCCGGCATATAGAAGAAAACAAATGTGAGAAAATGATTGTGATAAAAATAGACATACGTTTCCTGTAATCAGTAGTATCGATATTTACCTCCAAATTAAGCTTGACCGAGGGTGAACCAGTACCAGTATTGAAAAGGAATGAAAATAACATGAACACGCAAAGCTGGGGCCATGGGAAGAATCATAGGTTCCAGTCAATAGACCTGGATATCCATCAATGTTTAATCCAGTTAACAAGGGCGAAGAAGTCTTAGTTTAGTCCTGGCGTGTGGTTAACTGGTCCAGTCTCTTTACCCCTTTGGGTGTTTGTTCCCTTTAAGGGAGGAAACATACAGTAGTAAAATGCATATGCGTAGATTCTGAGGGGCCAGACTCTATAGACTCTTAACATCGGTCGTTATGGAACTTGAAGGAAATCGCTCGGCCTCTCTGCGACTCAGTTTCCTCATCAGCGAGTTGGCCAAAGTAGGATTTTTTTTGAGGATATTAAATGAGTCAAGGATAGTAAGTATTTAGAATAGCGTCTGGTGTGAAGTAAGAAGCTCATTTATTATCGATACAATAAAGGTGAAAGTCTCCTCACGCTCTGAGGTTCTGTAGTCACGCGACCTGGGCGGCCTCCTTACCTGCCCGCTCGCATGAATTGCCCCGCCTCCGGCAACCCGGTGCCGTTTCAGCTCCTCTCTCCATTACTCTCTTTCTGAGCCCGAGGGGAAGTTTTGGGGACAGCTTGCCTCCCTATTCCTATTATAAGATACGCATGTTATAGACCTAAACGTGCATATTCTGGGTCTGAAAATGGCCATGATTTAGGTACAAGTGGTCAGTGGTTTCGGGCATCAGTTCTACAACCAAAATAGAAGAGTTCAGACTCTCATTCTGTCTGTGGCATCGAATTAACAAGCACGGAGCCAGGGGAAGGCACGCTGCCCAAGTTTAAGGAGATGTAGTTGTCCCCTAACGTAGCTAAATGCCCCTTACATTTGTTATATTACCCTACTTCTTCACCCTTCCCTAAAATTTCATTATCTTGACCAACTTTTCTTCATAGTCCTGGCAAACTCTTTCACCCTTGAACTGCAGATTTGTGCACTGGGGGAGTAGAGGGCACCTCAGAGAAATGCGGGGACAGGCATGAGTAGGAGACCTGGGAGCGATATTTGGGAGAACTCGCTGGTCTCATAGTTCCGGCCTGATGACCTCCAAATTAATAAATATGTTGTGTTGTGGTTTTTTTCTAACAGTGATTGACCAAGTCATGCAATTTTATGTTCCATATTAGCAGTCATTGGCCTAGAGACCCTCGGACTGCTCCGCACCCCTCCCTTCTCCATCCATTCTGATAAGACATCATCTTATCTCCTTGCCATTTGTCACCCTTGGTGGCCCATTTCTCCTCCTTCGCCCAAACACACTGTGACATATTTCAGGTTATATCACTCATCATGCTCAGAAGAGAGGTCCCAATCTGTGGCCCTATGAAATCTTCATTAACTAGTTTACAAAAAGAAAGGAAGGAAGGGAGTGGAGGGTTTCGCTGATTTAATCACCGCACACAGACACGTGCACATGAGACTCTCACTGTGCACCCTGACGTCTCCTGGGTCACCCTTAGTCACCTTGGCGTTGGAAAGTTTTATTAACACCTTCTGACTCTGATGGAAGTCTCTTTCAACTCTAGGACCCACTCATCTTAGCTAAATATTTTGTGTGTTCGTCTTACCACCTCTTCTGCGGCCCAGCTTTCAGGCTTTGTGTTCTCTTACAAATGCCTTGTTTTTTCTTATTTCAGGACCTGCCAGGTCTTTTCCATTAATGCCACTGGCAGAGGTGCCCAAAATACTCCTGATTGATTGAAGCCTGGTTTGCAAGTCCCTTGCTTTCGGGAACACTAAATTCCTTTGCAAATTAAAAACAAACACAGCTGAACTGTCTTCTGTTTGATTTAGCCCAACCCAGATTAATGGAACCTCAGGCAGCCTGGGACCCTCAGGAACTTCGCTGGGGTGACAATCAGGACACACATACTGGCACCAAAGCCGCCTCTTTAAATCGTAATTTTCAACACCACATTTTAAATTCTGAGACGCCAGGATTTTAGAGTAGTTGCTGCTTTGTTTGTGGGGGCCACTGAGAGTGTGGGAATACAGAGTGGGTGGGGAATGAGTGGAGTGGATTATGTCACAGGAAGGCCCTCTCTAAAGATTACATCAGATTTGCTGATAAATTTTTAATCATCAATAATTACTAATTATTAATATGTGTATGTATATAAAGGAATTATATATATACACATGCATAGAGAGAGAGAGACAGAGAAAGAGAGAGTCATATTAAACTAAAATTATTTTAACTATGCTTTTTGTTAAATGACTATCTCTGATCCCTCCCCATTTTTAGGCAAGCTGAATTACCAGCTCTATTTCTGAGTGCGTTTTAGGGGGGAAAAAATCATTTAAAAGCCTTTGTGTTTAACGATACAAAGGAACAGCAATCACTTTTTAAAAGGTTGCGGGATTTTAAATCAAAACAACAATGCCATTTGAGCAGGGAGGGACCGCCTCAGAGGGATTAGGATTTGGGTTCTAATTTGCAAACAGGGCTTGTATTTGGATTAGGATTTGACTTCCACTCCCCTCTATGGATTTGGGTAAAGCTTTTGTTAATCACTCATCCTAAAGAAGTAGCTTGAGCTTGTGTGGAATGGAACAATGGATATATTTTTATTTCATAAACTCCAACAAATGAAAAGTCTTTGAGTCACTCTGGCTGCTACACCTGAGCTTTCTGCCTCTTAGATGCCAGTTGCTTTTTAAGAAAACATTTCATTTTTTAGGAGTCAATGATTCAATTCTTAGAATTCATTTAGAGCCATTACACTGCAACAATGTCCATGTTGAAAATATTTGGAAGACTTTCATTTTTAAATCAAATTTCTTAAATGTGTGTGCATTAATGTGTGCGTGTATACACACACACACACACACACACACACACACACACTAAGATGCAATAAGCAATTCCATGGACCAGTGCTACGGCAATGCAAAATCAATACGTTGCAACTTGTCCACCAGTAGCACCTTACTTAGTTTCATCCCCAACTTATAACTTGCCATGCTCCCAAGTCTGTTTTATTTCCTCTAATAAATACACAGTTTTATACCTAGCATTAAGACGCACCTCCAATCTTATCTAACAGTCTACCGTTCTTGCTTGGAATTTCCATTATTCCAAGAGAAGTTGTAAAAATTAAGTCTATTGCCCTGGCTGTTTTGGCTCAGTGGTTAGAGCGGCCCCCTCAGACTGAAGGGTCCCAGGTTCGATTCCACCCAAGGGCTTGTACCGCAGTTGCAGGCTCCATCCCCAGCCCCGGTCGGGGCACGTGTGGGCGGCAACCAGTCGATGTACCTCCCTCACATGGATGTCTCTCTCTCTCTCTCTCTCCCCCTCTCTCCCCCTCTCCCCCCCTTCCACTCTCTCTGGAAAGCAATGGCAAAAATATCCTTGGGTGAAGATTAAAAAAAGAAATTAAGTCTGTCATCCTTGAGTTGCACGGGATGCTGGCTTCTAGGCTCATTTGACAGGAAGGATGAGAAACACCACCCAGAAACCTGATTTCATAATAAAAACCATGACAAAGAGAAGCCCCTCCCCTGTGGCGGGGCCCACAGTCCTGCAGGCAGCACCACTGTGGCCAACAGGAAAGGGTCTCAGTGGCATCTGCTTGCACGTCAGTGTTGTCACGTAATATTAGGGCCGCCTGGGTGGCAATAGCTTCTCCCCTGCCCTAAAATGTGAATTTATGTGCTCTCTGGAAATGCATTAATTCATTGTAATTGGTAGACGGCATGCCCGTGTGTGATGGACGGAAAAGTAACACCGATACGTTTATGGAGGCGAAGGTCTAATTTATTTTAACTTCCTCATAAACTAATTACATATTACGATTTTATTGAGCTTTCTTCTTCCATCCTTCCTTACTTAATGAATCTTTTATAATCTTTAAGGTAAGTGATAATCCATGAACTATCCTATTATGAAATCAGCCGAAGTCACTAAGGAAGACAAAGGAAAGTATAGGTCCTCATTCAGACATGATTTGCATGCACATTTATTAACGGGCTGCTTATGTACACGTGCTAAATGTCTGCGTACAGATAGGAACGCGAGGCGGGATGTGATTACATGGCTATCGACCGGTGAAATATTCAGCGCGCATTACGCTGGGTGGAATGTATTTTGCCCGGGTGAGTCGAGACAGATTGGATAATAAAATGAGCATGGCAAAAGTGGGGTTGAAGTCAGGAAACAACAGTGAAGCAATTTCCTGAGTTATTTAAATGCTTTCAGAGAGGAATGTCATTACATCCTTGAGTTACACTGGCGTATAATTGCATGAGCATCCCACATAACAATGTCTCACGAAGAAAAACAGAAGTTATTATAGGAAAATCATTCCCCATCATAAATCTTCATTTTCAGCTCAGGTAAATACACACAAAAGGGGACTTGCATGATTTCAAAATTAATTCCAGTCATTAAATCATCAATTATTATGATTCCCCCCCAAAAAAGTTTGTTTCTAATTACATTTTTAGGAGCATGCTGAAGGTGTTAGAGAGACAGTGTGGTAATGTCTTTTGTTTCCTCTGAAATGGATAAAAGTGAGGAGGGTTGATGGGTGGGCAGGTAGATGAACAGATAGGTGACGTGAAACAAGATATTGATCGTGGAAATCAAGTAGGGGCTCTCGGGGTGTTCAGTGCCATTTCTTACCGTTTTTTGTGTGTGCAATAATTTTCCTAGTAGAATGTCGAGATGAAGTATGGGAAAGATAAAGGGAAGGACATGTTACAGAAAGCTGAGTGTCTTTGGAGCATTCGTTGAGATACTAAGTAGGAACGTGCCTGGGAAGGAAAAGAGATTTTACTTGTGAAGGAAACTCCATCCCACACTTTAAACTTTTCCGCATATCCTGCCAAATATGGAGAAATATCTGCGCAGTGTGCTCAGACCGTGTCAGTTCATTTATTTAATCATTTTACACTGTGCTTTTCAGTTACTACTCACTGCATATCCCATCTGCTAGATCCTGACGTGTAACTAGAAAACTGAAAGGTAATGTTTTAGGTTAGATGGTAGACAAAGGACGGGGACTTTGGAAACACCTCGAGTGGATGTCCCGCGTGGGCGGTTTTAGAGAAAGAACCGGGCCACCTGTGTACAGGAGACACCCTGCGTCTTTGCCATAGTCCAGGTGAGGAGAAAGTTCAGGAAGGATGCTGAGAGCAAAACTGAAGAGCGCCCATCCTCAAATGCACGGCTACTCACCGGCGACTCAACAATTGGCTGTTTTAAAGGATTCGGAGGGGTTGGGTGGTGTCAGGAACAGAGTGAGTCTTGGGGAGACATGAACAGCACTACAGTTACAAAGGCCTTAGTCAGATGAAGGAGAAAGACTGCTTGCGAGCACTGTTTATCGCCCGACGCTGAGGCTGGATTATTGAAAATTCCGTGTGGCCTACCCCAAAGCTTAAAGTCTCCATGGCTGTCCTCGCGGTCATGCGAGCCGCCCAAGATAATCTTCTCCTTTCTCTCGGTTTTCTGAATGGATTAAATAATTCAGACCACCCAGTGAACTCTAATTAGGATGAGCTTTTAAATTTGTCTAGGGAGTGTGTTCAGAGCTAAGGAGGCATTGCGGGCAGGGGGACCTAGCCCGAAGCCATTCCAGCAGCCTCGCTCCAGGAAGGCGTCACACGGACGTGCGTGTCCCGAGCCGTGTCTGTCTCTCCACCTTCCCACCCGGACACCCAGCTCCACCTGGAAACAGTGGAGATGTTAAGATGACACTTTAAAATTTTATTTTAAGAAAAGGACAGGCGGCATTGTCTTGTGAAAAGCCAACAGCGTTGTGTTCTTCAGATGTAAAGTCCCTCAAGAAGTTAAAGATTGAATTACGTCTCACGGCAACTGAAAACAAAATCCGAAGAAAGCATGCTCGGTACCTGTAGCTTGCCTGCTCATTTTGTATAAAGGAAAAACAAGTTGTATTTTTTTTCAATTACATTTGACAGCTGATATTATTTTATATTAGTTTCAGGTGCGCAGCATAGTGGTGAGAGGTTCATATAATTTATGAAGTGATTCTCTCGATAAGTCCAGTCCCCAACCTGGCACCATACACGATCACTACAATATTATTGACTATATTCCCTGTGCTCTACTTTACCTCCCTGAGGCTATTTTGTAACTGCCAATTTGTATTTCTTAATCCCTTCACCTTTTTCAACCATCCCCCCCCCCCCATTCCAATCCCCTTGCCATCTGGCTTCCATCAGTCTGTTGGCTGTCTGTTTTAGGGGGTTTTTTTTGGTGACTAAATGAGATGCCATCTGAAATAATGATATATTTTGAAGCACACTAACTGATTCAGACTACTTCAGGTCATATTTAATGCTCTGAAGCACTGATTTATTTGGTAACATCTCAGTTCTGGGGAGCAGCTCTCAACCAGTGAAGGAGGGAGATTCATTTATGAGCAGCCAAGCTCCACCCTCTGTAGGAGGGTGACCACCTTGTCCTGAAGACTCGTCTTATTTTTGTAAGTGGCATTCACTTTGGTAAAATTATACCCCTGAATGTTTGGTTCTCAAGGGGTTTGTTTGTTTGTTTGTTTGTTTTGTTTATAGCGTTGAGAATACACTATCTTAAGGCACCCCCCCCCCCCCCCCCGGAGTGGGCACCGCCTTAAATACTTGACGGCTAACATGCCGCAGTATCAAAATCTAAGCCTCAGAGAGCAGGGCACAAGCGAGGCATTCGGTGAAGGTTCTGGAAAAAGGTTAAAAATGTCCCAAAGACAGCCTTTGTGTCCTGTGCTCCTCTGTCTGAGACAGGCCCTGGGGATATTATTAGTCTCTTGAACATCTGGGAGGGAATTCAAGTTGGAACACAGGCCAGTGACCTCACACCAGGGAAGCGAGATCTATCTCGCAACCAAAGAAACCTCAGGGACAGAAGAGAGGCTGCCCTGCCTCTCGTGAAATCCACTCTGTGCGAGAGAAGCCGGGCTTTGTCACTGCTGCTGCCAGGAAACGGGGACAGACCTGAAGACCATGCCCGGCCGCAGCAGAGGCACCGGCCGAGGACCCCGCAGCGCTGTGCGGCTGTGAGCCACCGGGAATAATGAACCGCAGTCCCGATTTGGTCTGGAAGGAGGGACACGTGTAAGGAGACGCTCAGCAGGCTCTGCTGTGAGTGCCTGGAACAGGCGATGGATCGGGCCCTCCCGAGAATCCCCACATCCATTGCCAGTGAGTTACAGGATATTCTGCTTTTGGAGCACAGGTCACTCCTGTCCACTGCCTTCAACAGCGAAGCCTGCAAAGGGGACCCCCAAGGCCCCCCCCGGTAATTAACTCAGAGAGTCGTAAAGCCCTGCCGCCGGTGAGGGCCCGGGGAGCACAGAGCTCAACCCCAGTGCTTGGCAGATGAAAACATTGAGGCCCGGAAGGTTAAATGTCTCTGTCCAAGGTCACGGTGCTCAGCCAGGGCAGCCCTGGGACTGGAACCAAGAGCTCTTCACACTGTTCCCTGCAGTGCAACAGTTCCGTGAAGCTGCTGCGCTGCAGACAGACGTATGGAAAAGCCTCGAACGGAAGGACAACCCTAAGGCCATATCCCATATTCATCCCGGTTGTGAAAACCCCCACATCTTTCCAAATTTTAAAAAAATCTGTGGAGTGCTGTGTCTCAGGCACGCCAAGGTATTTTGGGTGGGCTCGCACATGTGGCAGAAGGAATCAGGGAGAAGGGGCCTGCAGGGGACATGGATTTACCCCAGGAGTTTGTTTTTTTCAAATACACGGGTTCTCATTGGAGATTACAAACTATGAAGATTTGTATACATTAGAAATAACAGACATACTTTAATACTTCCATTAAGGGGGAGTAGTCCGTCATAGCTGCTCTGCTACTGGACTTGAGTGTCTATGCCAAGGAAGCGCCCTTAGTGTCCTGTGCATTCTTTCTTTTTCTTTTTTCTGTTTTTCTGGTTGTCCTTTAGCATTTTCTTTGCTGGCAAAATCACCTAAACTATAACCTTGGAAAAGTACTTGGCTTTGCTTGGTTCTAACTATCGAAAAACATTTTGGGGTAGATACATTTATAAAACAGCACCCTCCTTTCTTTATTCTTGCAATCCTTACTCTCCGACCGCAGAGAGATGCCACTAATTCAGACGCTCTTTTTTGGTCAGACTTCTCATTTCCTAGAGTGGAAGCTGAACAGGCGGGGACCGACTGAACCCCTCTTTCCATGGGTATTTCGGACATCAGGCCAGGGCATGGGGGCCTGAAGCAGGACGAGAGCTCGGCCAGTCCTTGCCTCCCCCTGGAAAGAACTTACTGACCGATACTGCTAATTAATAACACAGAAGAACTAGCCTTTGTGGAGACGCTGTGGATTACCAAGAACTCCACGCTTTGTCTCATTTGATATTCACAATACTGCGGGGAAGATATTACTACCACATTCAGATTAAGAAAGGGTAGTTATACCATAATTTATCATCTTACAAATAGTTCATATAAATCATTAATTATTTATGGATTGTTACTATGAAAATCTTCTCAGAAGCAATCATTGCAACTAACACTTACTGAATCCTTCTTATGTTTTTAGGAAAAAGTCCTAAGCTATCAGGATATCATTATTTGTCATGCCCGCGGACTGAGTCTTAGCAAGGCCACACAGCCAGTAAGCTGTAACTGAACTCGCTCAGCGTGAGTGTCCTGCTGGGCGCTTCGCATTCCTGCATTGAACTGAGAGACGTTGACCTTCCACAGCTGTCTGAATAAAATCACCAGCCCCTTTCCTAGACTCACCCACTACCCCCCATACGAGAACACCCACATCCAAATTTTCTACCCCAGGCAAAAGCCTATAGTCATCAGAAGCACTGTGGTGCCTGGTATGCTTCCTGTATCTGTTTGTGGATCTTCAACCTCGGTTCTGTTTCTCCTAAGCCGCCTGAGAAATATGTACTTTTACTGGACGTGGAAATTATATGCATGACGTTAGATAAACAGTCATGCCAATTTTATGTTGTGGGGTATTAGGATTCATAAAAAATCTTGGTGGGACACTATTGAAGTTACTTAACCAATGGGCTGGTTTCATGGTTTTTCAAAACATTCTTGACACTTTTCACAAGAGATGCTCTGTGTTTTCTTCCATCTGCCATGGTAAAAAAAAAAAAAAAAAAAAAAAAAAAAGGCACTGCACAGTTAAGGTCTTTGCAATCAAAAGCCATGTCCTTCCAGCACAGAGAACCGCGTTTGAGACTTTCTAGTAACGAGAACCAAAGATGGAACCAGATTGGCTCTATCACAGATTTTATTTGAGTGTTTCCCTTTCGAAAACACAGACTTGGAGGTGGAGAATCTGTATCCTCTGAGGGTAACCACTAAAACAGATGTTATTGGCAATAGGATAGATTCCACCACAGTCTTCTCAAATAAATTCTTTAAAATCAAGCCTGGCAATAAGGAGCCCAAATGGGAGACTCCTACAAAATCATTATTAGACACATCCCTGCCTTCTAAGGGTGGGCCGTTCAGGAAGGCCAGATCTACTGAACTTCACAACAATCAAAAAGTCTGTCTTATTTAAGATGAACCAATCTTTGATCTCTGGACCAAAAGATTCCAGTCTCAGAAATCATTGATGGTTTAGTGATGTCTTCCCATTCACAGAACTGGTAAGAATATTTTGCCTGGCTGGTGTGGCACAGTGGTTGAATGTTGACCCATGAACCAGGAGGTCACTGTTCAATTCCAGGTCAGGTCATATGCCCAGGTTGTGGGCTCGATCCCCAGTGGGGGGCGTGTAGGAGACAGCCAATCGATGACTCTCTCATCATTGATGTTTCTGTCTCTCTTCCTCTCCCTCCCTCTCTCTGAAGTCAATAAAAACAAAAGAATATTTTTACAGAATAGTACATTGAATTAGGTTAATTTGTGTGCTTAAAGTCCAGTAGAATTGGAAGAACCTTTTGATTGTTACCATCAAGAAAATATCACGGCAGCAAGCTCTGCACAGGCCAACTCACAATTTTCTTTATTTTTATTTTTTGCAATTGCAGCGTGCTTCTTTAACTTGCCTTTCTTTGGAGCTCCTGCTGCACTATTTCAGATCTTACTCAAGGATTTTCTTAGGTGAAAGGAACAAGTGATGTCAAGTTGCTGAGGGAACCTCAGGTGTGCGTGTTTACGTGTTGTGTGTGTGCAGCTGCGTGCGTCTCAGTAGTTTCTTAAAGTCACATTGTCATCTCCAGGGTTCAAGGTAAAATAGACCACTTGAATGAAAACATAACAGAAAGAAAGCCTTTATTGGCGTCAGCGGCAACACAACTACTTACACCGTTTCTTACTCAGTTACCACGCGCCTGCCCCTGTCCCAGGTCAGGGTGGCCATGACCATTAAGCTCCTCTTAAGTAGTAACTAGGCAGTTATTTTCAGGGAAGATACTGGATTCAAACAGCCAGACTTGAGTCTGATTTTGCCCCTGCCAATTGCACGCTGAGCTTCAGAAAATTGCTAACCCACCTTTCTAAGTCTTTAAAGTTTCACTAAAGTAGAGTAAAAATCAGCGAAATCCTACCACCTCAAAATACCAGTGCTCTAAATGAAATTAAAGGAGCAATGTCTATAAGAGACTTACTATCTTATAAGTGGGGGGAGCTTAATAATTGGTGTGTTTGAAATAAATTATTAATACATTTCTTTTTCTGATATCATTTCCCTCTCTGAAATTATTAATCTTTAAAAAATATGTATCTTTATTGATTTCAGAGACAGGAAGGGAGAAAGAGAGATAGAAACATCATTGATGAGAGTCATTGGTTGGCTGCCTCATTATGGAGAAAATTGTTTTAAAATCATGGACGCTGTTCTGGGGTTCTCCGTTATAACCTTGTTTAGAACACTGCACCTGTCCCCCTTTCCCACTGTTGTGTTTGTACCCACATACTCATTGGGACACTCTTCCCATCCCATGCCTATTGTTGCCTCGCGAGATACTCAAAATATTAGTAGCTGGAATCAACAAAAACTGTATTAGATTTCATTGTTTTATGGATCAGACATCCAGACAGGGCTTGTCAGGGGGTTCTTTTTTGCCATGTGTCATAAACTGGGATCATCACCTCAGTGGCATTCACTGTGTCACAGCTAGTCTGGAGGATCAGATGGTCACTCGCATGCCCGGTGTCTGGGAGGCATTGGATGGAAGGGTGAGCTCAGCTGAGCCCCCTTCTGCTCCACGTGGACTGAGGGCCCCTCAACACGTCTCTCCTGCAAGACAGTAGGACTTCTTGGGTGACAGCTCAGGGCTCCAAGAGCGCCAGGTAGAAGTAATCGAGCACAGTGCCTTAGACATGTTAAGGGATGAATAAATATTTGTGAACTGAATGAATGCATCTCCTGGAAAGAAGCTCCATGTCCCCAGGGTACAGCTCATTAATATTCAGCGTCAAGGACGCTTTATTGAATCATGCTCACTTGATCAGTGACTCAGTTTTTAAGTTTTTAAGCATTTTACAAATGTTGGGAATGGACATTTTGGTATGTATACCCTAAAATCATTAGTACCTCTCTTCTAACATTTTGGCAACAAGATCCAAATTCTGCCAATGGATCTGCAGCTCTCCATATGGATGAATGTTCTGAAAATGTTGAATGCATTTTATCTGAACACTGTTTCTTAACGGCTACCTGTGACTAAATGATCCTGCCGTCTCAGCCCTGCATTCCAGAGCCTTCACCCTCATTTTTCCCAGTGACAATTTATAAGGCTAAGGTACACCAGCAGGAGTGCTGAGAAAGGATTCCGAGGACCTGAATAACTGCCATATGGCCTTAGGGAAATAATTCAAGTTGCTTTAATTCCCTTTACACAACATTAAATGGGATAATCTCCCTCACTCATAGTATACCTGGGGGATCAAATAAGATAATGGGCTGCATAAACAGTCATGCACGTGGGAGATGATATTAACGCTGAACATCAGTTCACCGTTGTCCTCAGACATCGGTGGCAGAATCCAGATGAACGCATGTTTCTACCACAATCCTTCCATCTTATAGGTGTTGGCTTATATGGCTCTTCCCCTCCAGTCCAGGCAAGTGTGCTTTAAGTTTTTAGTGTCTCTGCAAATGCTTCTGTTAACTAGCATGCCAGTCATTCGGCAAGTATCACTAAATGCTATAACTAAGTGCAAATGGCACTGGGGGAGTGGGAATATGGTGGTGGGTGAGATGCCCGGTCCCTTGTCTTCACAGAACAAACACACCACAAGATGTGGCAGTCATTCTTACTACTCAGCACTTGCTGATGAGGTCAAGTGTTTAGAATACGAGGAAGCTGTGTCATAGTTGAAGAGAGGTCATGTAAACCCGATACCACCAGACCCCAGGAACTGCTCCTCCCAGAGCTACCATCTCTGCTTTCCCACTCGCACATTCTGATGAGATAAAAAGCAGGTAGAACATCCAGGTTGACCAAGTGCTTGTTCAGACGGCCTACATTATAACAACAATATTGCTGGAATCGCCTAAACTTTGCAATTACCATTAAATACTCTTTAGAAATAGCCTAACGCCTTGTGGTGGAACGTCCCTGAACTTGGCAGATGAGAAAAGAAAATTATGACCTGGAAGTGGTTAAAATAATCACCCCACCGTTGTTCGCAGTCATAAGTGCAGGATGATATGGGCATGCCCCAAACTCTTGGTTTCAAAGCTTGACGAAATTCCCTTCAACTCACCTTGATCGAGAAACAAATTTACTAGAAACTGTGTTCTCCCTGGAACATGAAAGGGCAGTGATGACATTAATGACACTCTGTTGTATGTCAAACCGATATGAAAGCTGCAAACACCTGACCAAACACTCCCATCCCTAACTGGCAGAAATTACTGAACCGGCAGGGCATAGAGCCCTCTCTCTGGGAAGCTTTATCAGGCCCGGCTGGAGGTGGGCTTTTTGAGCAGCCTGTAGTTACTCTCAGTTCACTGTGGTCAGATCTTTTACTGAGAGAGTTTTGCTTTCGGTATTTGTGTAGTGCAGCAGCCAGTTTACCCCGGGGCGGGAGAGTCAGCACAGGGCTTCCGAATCCCTGTACCAGGGTTGCTCCGTTGCCCGTGGAAACAAAGGCATCTCTGGAGGGAGGGCGCTCCGAGGGGGGCAGGGCAGAAAAATAAGCCCTTCGGTTCTGGCCTGTGCCCCATCCGAAAGGGTTTCTGATAAGTGAACAACAGCCTCAGAGGTGTTTGAACAGGATTACAATATTTCCCAGCCCTTTGAAGAGCTAGTTTGGGGCATCTCTAAATCACATCCACTAAGGGGCCCACCCTCTAGCTAAACTGGCCTCGGTGGAGTAGATATTCCAGTAGGAATGACGTGGGGCCGTGGGGCAGAGGGAGAAAGCGGATGCCGTCGCGGGGGAGGGCGCAGGCTGTGCCATCGAGAAGAAAGCTTTGGACCTAGATTAAGGCCGGACCACAGTGCATGTTTGAAAAGCCACGAGAATGGCTTGGGCTAGCATTTCACAAACGTCTTCTGTCTTTCTTCCAACATTCAAAACACAAATTCAATCCCATGCTGGATTTCATTATTAATAAACACTTCTGGGGGTTAGAAGTCTGGCCTCTTTGGAAGCCTTGTAATTAGCTGGCCGTGCGCACAGATAGCGGAGCGGGAGGTGGGTGGAAAAGCGACGGAGCATGAGAGGCCATCGGGGACATGGTGAGAGTAACCTAGCGGGTGATCGGGTGCTGCAGACGGCTCGGGGGCAGGGCGGAAAAGGGAAAGAGGGAGAGATTTGTGTTTATCGGCCGTTCCGCTTGCATCCAGGACAGAGCCTGGAACTACCGAGGCTGTCGATAGGTAACCATCCTGATGAAACGGAGAGACGTGCACCACTGTCCCCGCTTCAGACACTGGGAGGCTGCGCAAAGAACCATGGAGAGGAACTAGGTGGGTGTCGGAATAAACACGGAGTGAAAGAAAGTAGCTTTTCAAAGCTGTTTCTGCATATTCTGAGTCGGGCTGTGCCTGCCCTCTTCTATCGCTGTGCCTGAGACACTGAAGAGAGAGAGACTGTTCGTGAACTTGCTAGCAGGTGCTTACAGTGCAAAGTAGAAAATCGATTTCAGGGTGTTTTAGGTGGGATCAGAATGACAGGGCAGTTGGTTGGATGTTGGCGGGTAAGGAATAGGCTCAGTGGTAACCTGAATATAGGGAGCCCGGGTGGGTGGTAATGCATTTTACAGAGCTACACAGTGTGGGGTGTGTGGGGAGGGGGGGGGGAATCTGGAAGAGAAAGTAATGAATTGCTTCCAGAAGGACCTATTACACTGTAAGTATCTCTACAGTGTTTGGGTGGAAATATGGGACAGGAAGCGAGATCGCCCGGGGGCATCGGCGCCATAGAAATCCACGTGTCTCAGAGGCACGTGGGGTTAAGGGGTCCATCTAGAGGAGGAGAGGCTGGCACCCAAGACGACGAAGGTTTAAGCGAGCGGAGTAGTGGGCTGTGAGAATGAGCCACAAGACATGGCCACGGTTTGGGCGGAGGGCAGAGATGCTCCTGGGAGAAACGTGGCGGCAGAGGTCAGAGGGTGAGCGGGGAGCTGGTCCCACAGAAGGCCAAAGAATGTACCCACCCTCCAATAAAAGTGATTGCCGCTGGCCTTCACTCCGGGAATGTAAAAGCTGACGCGTGTCCCTTGGCTGCCGACCCCGCGAGAGCAGTTTCAGCTTGTTGGGCACGAATGCCAAGCGCGCGAGTTGCCCTGTAAGTGGGACGGGAGGGCGTGGGGACCGTGCGTGTAGGCGAAGGGCGACGAGGCTGGAACCAGCAGGAGCTGCAAAGTCAGGACAGGCCCTGGGGGTGGGAGAGAGCCGAGGACAGTTAGGAGGAAAAGCACGATGGGGAGGTTCGGAGGAGAGGCGGGGCCGAATGACGGAGCGGGGCCGCGGGCTGTGTCTGAGTCGGGAGATGGGGGGCCTGACCTCGGCGGTGAGAGAGCACAGACCCCGCCGGTCCTGCCGGGACTGTGGCGTTCAGCAGGCTGCGGATCGAATCCCTAGTCACGTCCTCCCCACGCAGAGGAAGTGCTTCCAGTAAAGGAAGCAAGCAACACAGAGAACTTTTAATTAATATTAATATCAGCTTATACGTGAAGATGGACCAAGTAATGTTGTGTGTGCGCGGTGGGGAGCCGAGGGGCCAAGAGAAACCAAACCTGCTTCCCCCGATTTCTCACGTTGTCACTGAGCCCCTCTTCTCCCTTGTCCCTCCCTTTGCCCACATTCCTCGGGATAGAGTGGGGGTGGGAGGCACCCAGAACAGATGTTTCTAGAAATTTCAAAGTTCAACTCAAAATGTATTGATCACCTGCTGTATTCAGTCACTCTACCAAGGGAGAGTGTTAAAAAGTTAATTAAGGCAGAGAACCAGCCCTTCTAGCTCACGGTCCCATAGGGCAGAGAGGTAAATATACAAACACCGAAAGGGTCAACGTATTCTCCCCAACGCCGCGTCTTTTACCTCTGTCAACGCAAAGCAGAATCCAGCTGTTTTAGAACACCTCTCTCCTTAAGGCCTGATAGTCGGGACTCTTGAAATGTCATTGGATGTGAGCACGTTTGACGTACTTTGAAAAAGATGTAACTGAAGAGGTTTCTCGGAGCAGAGGAAGTGTGGCTCTCTGCCCTGGGAGGGGTGGCAGGGGTCATCGGAGCGATGTATTGATAAGTGATCGCGTGCAGTTGCAGTTCAAAGGGGGGCAGTCGGCTCTTAATATGAAAATCCCATTCTTGCATTTTTTTTTTTATGTATTTCAGAGATAAAAATAGGATGTGGGCAGGGAGAATTGCTTTCCTTGAAACAAGAACTTCTACAAAGCAAAAAACTTGAAATTACATCATACGTCAGCCTGAGTAAGAGAGTCTAGCGTGTTCTCTGCTTGCAGCTCTGGCGCCTTGGTTATACGCCTGGCCTCGACAGAGATGCTTATGTAAAAAAAAGTCTCCCTCCTCACATGGCATTCTTTCCTGCTAGGACCTGTGGAAAATTCCTAACTCTAAGATTATTCCCAGAGTAGTAAAGAGCATGGCTACCCACTAAACTCTGCAGCCCAGCTGTGGAATATGTGGGGGAAAGATGCATGTGCATAGGAGAATCTCTTATTTAATACATCTTAGGGGGTATGATTTATTTCTTTAAAAAAAAAACCACAAAAAAGATTTCTAAGAGTATAATATTTTATTTAAATGCTTGTTTGACTAAATGTATCCCCGTAAAGTGCCCAAGAATACCTACTAAACAGTTTGAGTTTCAAAATAAATCCTTTGTGAAAAACGAAGTTTTAGACAAGGTAAAATCAGTGATTTTCAGTGAATTGTGCAATTAAAAAAAAATCAAAACAATAGAAGGCAGAAAGTACCAAACTATACTCAAAGATATTTAAAAATATGACAGAAAAAAGCTATAGCTTATGTAAAATGTTTGTATAAACTTACCTATGTACATCTAATTTATAATTTGCTGTTAAGGGTTTTCAATTTAGCTTTTCAGTTAATCCATGAGAATCATACTTTCTGGTAGAAAAGCATTCGGGGAGTATCCTCCTTGAAATAGATCTCTCTGGTGTCTGCTGAATATAGCTCATCCTCTAATCAAAGGAAGGTTGAGAGTAATAGCTACTTCTCTGTCCCCTGCGGGACAAGCTAATCGGACTGGACTCATTGGAGAAACATGTCATCACTTGCTTTACACTGATATCTAAAGTGCCAAGCCTGATGGTTTGTCACAGATAGAAGAGGTCTCAACATCATAAAATAGCTGGCAAAGGGAAGAGTGATAAACCAGGGTCATGTAGAATGTTGGGTCAGATACATATCTGGAGATATGTATTTGTGGACCCAGAGAAAATTTAATTCAACTATATGGTCTTTTTCATAGTTTTTTTTTTCCACTGTGTGGACTGACTGTGTCCCCTCAAAATTCATATGTTGAAACTCTACCCCTCAATGGGATTCTATTAGGTGTGGCCTTTGAGAGATAATTAGGATTAGGTCGGGTCAGGGTGGGGCCCTCCTGGGTCGGATTAGTGCCCTGATAAGGACCCTAGGAGCTTGCTTCCTGTCTCTGCTCTCTGCCATGTGGGGATACAAGGAAAAGTTTGCAGTCTGCAGCCCAGGAGGGAGCTCTCACCTGAACTCAACCTTGCTGGCAGCCTGATTTCAGATTTCCAGCCTCCACAACTGGGAGAAAAGAATTCCAACTGTTTATAAGTCTATGATATTCTAGTATAGCAGCCTGAACAGACTAAGCCATTCCCCAGTTCTCTTTCTTTTTCATGCTTCTTGCATTATTCAGACTTTTCTTGGCTAAATAATTTAATATACAAATATATGTTGACCTCAAGATCTTCTTGCAACAAAAGTGTTGCTTTTATTTCTTTTCAAAGCTATTTGAAATGAATTCAACTGGCTTAAATCAATTGGATTGCATTTAAGATTTGTGGATTAAGTCTCTGATACAAGGATATTGTGTATTTTACCCTGAAATCATCTCAGATACAAACACTAGACTAAAGCTTATTCTATGTCTTCATCCCTTACTCTGTCCCTCAATACATTCAAATTCAGGTAGGATTTATATTTAAATATCAAGGATAAATATTTCCAGGGAGACTAGCTAGTGTGCTGAGCAAAGTTCATAATGTTTAAGCTAAAAGAGAGCCTTCCAACCAATTCAAATATTGAATTCGTTCAAATGAGAAAAATTAGACATTGTTCAATATCTGTTATTGGTATTTCTTAGCCCTAAGAAAGTGCTAGTAGAGTGTGTGTGTGTGTGTGTGTGTGTGTGTGTGTGTGTGTGTGTGTGTGTGTTGAAAGGCAGATTTAGTTGATCCAACATGAAGCAAACTGAGAGGGGACTATCAGTACTCTCAGATCACTTCATCCATAGATGCTTTTTCTGTAAGTCATGGAACAGGTCATAATTTATAAATCATAATGACTACTTACCACAGATCATTACTTAAAAGCAGACCTTGTTATCGGCTCCTGTTTACTGCTTCTAGTTCCTTCCCAGAGACACACGAGGGCCCAAGCCCCGCGTCCCAGCACTTCCTGCGAGATGAGGCCGCCACAGAAACGAGTCTGCCTCTCCCGTCAGGAATGACAAACACAGGCTTCCGTGCCCCAGGAAGACGAGACTCCCTCACAATGAAATGTAAGTCACTCCGAAAATCAAGGAGATGCTGGTTGGTTTTTCCGACATTCCCTGCGGCCCTGAATGCATGGGTCAGAAAACTAGCGTGACTGTGGACTTAGAAATTAGAGTCACGAGTTCTAAGCTGCGGTCGGTGAGATCCTGAGGAATTTCTGTGCTGGAGTTTGTGCTGAACTCCAGACAGGAGGTGATGGAAAATGATACAGAGGAAAAAGCCCAGGAAACGGGGGCCGAGATGGGGAAAGACTTGATTGACCAAAAAAAATGGCAAAGAAAAGGGCTGGTTTTCACACACACACACACACACACGCACGCACACACGCACACAGGTCAAGAATGGCAGCTGTTTCAAGTTACACTTATTCCACCCAGGCCCCTCCGCCGTCCTTTCCCATCGGGGACTAAGCCTTCCCTCGCCTATTTCTTCTTTAGATTATCCCCTGTCCTGTCACGCACGTGTTTGTGTCCCCAGGCCCAGTGCAGATCACACTAGACATTCGTCTGGATTCCTGTGTAGCCTTCGGACCAGAGATGCTTCCCAGGTGAAGGAGAGCGGGAGTCCAGCAGGGGAGCAGGCGTCGGGGGCCGGAGGGCGTCGGGGGCCGGAGGGCGTCGGGGGCCGGGGTGGCTGCGTCAACAGCTCTGCCCACTTCGCCAGCAAGTCGCTGAATCAGGCCCAAGCCGGTTTCTCTGTTCTGGCTGCGGAACCCAAAGGACAGGAAATCATTACAGGGAAAACATTTCCAGCAAAGGTCACTTTAATAGAAAATTACATCAATCACCTTGAAGGAAAAAAATACGCTCCAGTTGATGTCATCTGTCCGTGGGATAACATCCGTTTTAGCTTCTGACTTGAGTTTTTAGAAGTTAGTTTAACTTCACAGACAGCAGTAGGGTGATTATCAGAGGGAAGGGGGTCGGGGGAGGCAGGAGACGGTAAAGGGGGGATAATGGTGATGGGAGGAGACTTGACTCTGGGGGGCGAGCACACAACACAATATACAGATGATGTATTATAGAATTGTACTCCTGAAACCTATATATTTTATTAACCAATGTCACCCTGATAAGCTCAATTTTAAAAAGTAGGTGGGGAGAAAACTTTCAGAGCAAACATTAAAAGTTAACTGCGCCGTCAACAGTGATTTCAGTCTTTTGAACGGGAAGAGAGGTATATTAGCTGCTTTATGTCAGAAGCTAAATGGTTACCTAGTTAGAAGGGGAAGATATTTATATATTTGGATGGACTCCCAATGGAGTTAAAGGGCCAATCTTTCAGAGTTAGATCAAGCATTTACTTTTTCAGCCTACTTTCTTTCATGATTAAAATTTGGCAGATGCACATCTTAAAGATACTGATCATTTTTTTTCTATGTATTTTAAGTATATGCCATTTACTTCATAAAAATGCCTAACTTACTTTGGTTATGTGTATTTATACAAGAAAGGAAAGAAAGAAGGAGGGAGGGAGGGAGGAAGAAAACTAAGGAAATCTTCAAAAAGTCCAGTATGGATGTTTCCACTGTTTCCAGTTGACCTTCAACCCCGCAGAAGAGCTGTCTAGAGTCTGCTGGCCTGAGATGCCCACCGTTCAAACCAGCCCCCTTTCTCCTCTGATTTCCCCCAAATGTTTCCAATCTAGACAGTAACTGAAATGGCTCTTCAATCATCTCCTATTTTTAAAATTCTATAGAATATTTAAGACTGATATTAAGTGTCTACAAATGCTTCTATTCAAAATGGCCCCCTCAAGAGGCCAGGTGCCCCTGGCTCCAACTGCACGCGTGCTCCGGCCTCGGTCCCCGAGCCTGCCTCTCCCTTACAGGCTGCTGAGCCGCCCCTCCGGGGGCGCCCTTGCCTGGACTCTGACGACAAGTTCTCTAGGCCCTGCTGCAGTGGTTCTTCAAGTGCGGTCCCCAGACAGGCAACAGCGCCCCCACCTGGAAGGTCTCAGGCTTAATCTCAGACGCCCTGAATCAAAAACTGAAAGGAGAGCCCAGAGACCTGTGTGTCAGCAGGGTCTCCAGGTGACTCGATCACACGGAAGTCCAGGAACCCAGCCCCACTGGAATCAAAAACAAAAGGGGAGCCCACCTTTCTGTTCTCTGCCCAATAGCCCTGAGCCCCTGGACCAGATAAAAAATGAAACTTAAACAATGATTGGGACTTAAATAGACAGAGATATGAAGGAAGGGTATTCCAGGTGGAGAGAACCATCTGAGCAAGTGCACAGAGGCAGGAAAATTAAATAGCTGAGACTAATCCCAATTCATAATAAATCAAAGGAAAGAGTCGAGAATCAATTACCAGGGGGTGATTTCTGCTGAAATATGTAATGTCATTCAGAGCTGATATTTACAATGGCTGGATGCTATTAGCACAGAAATTTGTTTAAACACTCTTTAGGCCAAATTCTCTTTAATCTCAAAATAACAGTTTTAACAACGGTTTAGGAAATTGTTTTCAAGATAACACCCCCATTTAAAAAAATATTCTCTGAATCACTATGAAACCAGGTAATGTGTCATGTATTGAAATTACAAGTGCTTTTATTGAACAAGGTAACATTTCAACAATAAATTGGAACTTTAGAGGGGGGGAAAAAAATCAAGTTTCAGATAACTAAGGAAGCAATTCTGGCATTAGGATTATAAACTGAGATAATGTAGAGAAAATTACGGTTGTTATTTTATAGTCAGACCAATATAAACGGTGATGTGTGTCATTCGTATCGAGGCACATAAATAAAAGCCAGCTTCTCTACATGATTTGTATTTTACCTAAAAAGTAGACATAATTCTGCATTCCCCAGGTTTTAGGGGTGAAGAATGATCCCAAAATATTGTAAATGTGAACCTCTTCAAGCATAAGGTGGCTACCATGGGCTACTAGAAACAAATACGTGCGCCCGGCTGCTGTGGCTCAGTGGGTTGGGCGTCTCATGCAACGGGAGCTCCCAGGTTGGATTCCCGGTTGGGGCACATGCCCGGGTTGCAGGCTTGATCCCCGGTGGGGGGCGTGCAGGAGGCAGCCGATCCATATGTCTGTCTCTCTCTCCTACGTGCTATGAATAAAATTTCACGTCTATCTGTGTAAACTGATAATGTAGCAAAGGACCTTACTGTGTGTCCCTGTTCTATGATTTGTAGGGCTACTTGATGAATTTTACTTCTTTGTGTCTCAAAATCCTGAAAGCAAAATTCATGACTCTCCGTTATCTTTATACCAAAATGATGAATCCCCCAGCACAAAACAAACCTCTACTCATCCGTATTAACTGAACTCTCAGAATCTACGTCGCAGTGTCTCCCCCCTGCAGTCTTTAGGAAGCGAGCATTTCTCCAATTCGTGGCATCTTTCTTTACTGTCAAGATGGCTTTTTGGAAATCCCCATCTGTGTTTGCGATATTAAATCGTGTCTTTTCAAAACTCAACTCATCCTCTATTTAACGTCACTTCATTCCATGAGCCCAGTTCTTTCCCATCCCCAGCATGTGCAATAGCACAGGAGGAGCACAAGCTCAGCACGTAAAATTCAAAGACTTTTATCAAGAGGCAAACATGTGGCCAGGCAACCGCACCAGGAGCTGGACCGTGAGCATCGACACCAAGGTCCAGATTATGCCCTAAAAGAGCTCTGAGAAGTGAGTCCCCATAATACAGATGACAATCATAAGGCGACGTGAGATGTACTAATAGAGGTGGTTCCAAATGCTGAGAGCAGACTCAGCCGGGGGGGGGGGGGGGGGGTGGTATGGAAGTTGTTATTAATGAAGATAATATATTCGAGTATTTTTTTTTAAAAAAAAGAGCGAACTTTCCAGGTTGCCCAGTAGTGGGGGAAGACATAGTGTTCCTGGGATGCTAATCTCTCTGAAGATTTATAGTCACACTTCTCTCCCTTCCTCAACCCCAAAGCCCAAGCCCATTATTCCTCCCCCCTTCACCCCCCCAATACCTCAGTGGGGGAAAATAATTTAAGGCAACACTAGAAATCCAACCACACAGAAGGGGAATGGCTCACGCTACGTGTGGAACTCATTTCCCGTATTAAGGTTTTGGGAATTGCTTGGCGGAGCATTTTCCCCCCTCGCAATGGGACCACTGTCCTTGTGAATTTAACAGTTACGTTAAACAGGCTGAAATCGCCCAAGACCAGCAAATTTAGTATTATGTGCGTGCCCCCCCCCCCCCCGCCCCGGGTTTTGGAGGCTCCTCTGTCGTCTCAGATTGGGGTTAATTACTGATGATTTGTCCTTTGCATTCATAATTTTTCTCTGGCAGCCTCACCCTGTTATTACTGGGACTTTCTTTGTCCTGCCTAATTAAATGCTGAAAAGCTCCAGTTGACTCTGCAGCGTGCCGAGGTGGCTGCGTAATTTGCAGCCTGAATCAAGTGCACGGGGGCTCAGCCCCCCAGCCCCGCAGCCTGCGGGCCCCTCGCTGCTCATTCATCGCGATTGAAAACAGACAGCCGGGCACGGGCTTAGGGCCGGCCTCCCGCCTCAAGGAGGGGCCTTGCTTCTGGGGTTCGGCTTTCTGGGCTTCGTCTATAATTCATTCAGCACTGAGAGCTAATTGCCGGGCTCCTTGGGTGACAGCGACGGGCCCAGAGCAGCAGGCGGTGGCGAGTGGGAGGCGGTGGAAAGTGGCCCCTTTGCCACAGGGCAGGAATCTCGCTGTGTGCGTGTCAAGTTGGGGCTTCGAGAAGGAAGCCGGCACGAGAAACACGCTTTTGAGAGGTCAGCTAGAGAGAAGGTGGTTAAAAAAAATAAAGCAGTAAGAGGGGGGGTGCTGGGCAGCAGCCCGGGGGCGTTTGTGTAATAAATAGCAGGGCACGTGCTCGGGGACACTTGCATCATTGAAACAAATAACCAAAGCCCTGGAAGGAAATGATTTTAGATCTGAAAGCCAGTCGCCGTAGCAGGCAGACCTTTGAAAGAGTCACAGGGACCTACTGTAGCTTTCTGACCACTTTGGGATCCATAATGCTCTTGCTTAAGGCTAATTAAAATGATAAACTGAAGCCCACGATTCCCATTTCTGCTCAGAAGAGGCGCTGTGGGAATAATGGGACCCTGTGTTTTCCCAGGAACATGTTCTACAAACGAGGCACAGGGCTTGTGCTTCTCCCTCGACCCTTTTAGTCCATGGGCACGCGCTCTCTGACTGCTACTTTATTTTTTTTAAATATGATTTTATTGATTTTAGAGAGAGAGGAAGGGAGAGGGATAGATAGAAACATCGATCGGCTGCCTCCTGTACGCCCCCTACTGGGGATCGAGCCCGCAACCCCGGGCGTGTCCCCTGACCAGGAATCGAACCCTGACCTCTTGGTTCATAGGTTGACGCTCGGCCACTGAGCCACACCAGCCGAGGTGGAGGGCTTCATGATGGCGAGAGCACGTTGTCTACTGAACAGCACTCGGGGTGAAAAGGAAACTGACTGTGAGGATGCCTTGTGGGTGGGAGTCAGCAGTCCTTTCTAGGAAGGATTCCCACCCCCAAGTCCGTCTGCTCTTCAGTACCCTTATTTTAGGGCCTTTGAGAAATCATGTCATGCTTCCTTTAGACTTTCTGCAGAGTTAACCCTGAATCATGGCACGTCACCTATCAAGCACTCATCGGGTAGTTTCTGCGATCCCAGGCACACCAGGCATTTTGAGACAGAAATAAATACAAAATGGGGTCCCTGTCTTCAGACAGGTTACAACTGAGAGAACAGAACTGCATCCAAAATAATACAAAGATAAACTATATATACACACACACACATATATATGGAATATGACTTAAATAGTACATTTCCTAGCAAAACTATAGGCCTGTACAAATTAAGTAATAGGAGTCACTGAAGCCAAAAAGAAAAGCTAAAATCTTGTCCTCTAGCTACTGCAGATAACTTGTATTTAAAGCAAGAGGACAAGTTCACTCTCCTCATGCTAATGGATCTCGAGATTCTCATTTGATGGGGGTGTAAATAGAGTTTGTGAAGACTGGTGGGCTACCCAACGATAACATGTAGGAAACAGATTAGGAGTGTAAATTGTTGACTAAAAATAACTGCTTGAAGAGACCCAACCCCACCGTGAGTGGGGCTGAGGAAAGCATCCCCTCCTGGGAATAAAGGACGTTCTGAGATGAATTGCAAATAATAAAAAGAAGAAAGTCACATTGTTAGCTGATGAAAGGGAATCCCTGAGGGGAAGAGCACTCATTTGTACTTTCCTCCTTTTGTGTGAGACTGATTTCTGAAATGTTAATCTTATTGTGTGAGCTACTTCTTTGCTGCTCTCGGATGTGTCTGCACAGAGAAGATTGTCCTGTAATTCTGCCCATTATTTTAACTCAATTTTGCTAAGTGCTCCGGTATTTAATCATCTCTTTACATCCCTTAATTGATATGTCATTTCTGTTAGAAGGTATTAAGAAGCGGTACAAGTATACATTAACCTAAATAATGGAGAACTTACTCTGCGCTGCCCACTCTCACTCACTTGGTGGTGGCTGCTCCCCCATCCGCTTGCCAGATCCTGTCTCCCCCACTTAATTTTTTCATAATACTTTTTGCCATCTGACATACCGTGTGTGTGTTTGTATGTGGGGGGGCGGGGTAAGCATGATTCTAAGTTGATCCCCAGTGAATCACATCCAAGTATAAACCCCTCCTCTTGAATCCAGACAGGACCTGTGACTTACTATACTAGATAATAGAGTAGGGCAAGAGTGAAAAGATGTCACTCCTCACTCCCTTCATTAGGTTATTTTATATGAAACTCCCACCTAGCTCACTGGAACATGAAATTCTCTTGATGGCCTTGGAGAAAAAAGCTGCCCTGTGTGAAAGGACAGCATGGCAAGGGACTCTGGGGACCTCTAGGAGAAGAGAGTAGCTTCTGCAGACAGCCCGCAAGGAAACTGGAACTTCAGTCCTACAACCTCAAGCAGCCGTATTCCGCCCACGGCCCTGCACGTTCTGGTTCAGTTCTCTTCTCCCAGCCGTCGGTCTAATTCTCCACTCGCTGCAGGTGTTGAATGTGACCAGTCAGGAGACTATTCGATGTGCTTCTCTAAGAGGGAGGACTAGAGATGCTGAGTCAGATGTGAGAAATATTTAGGAGTAAAAAAAATCACAGAATTTAGGAACGGTTGGGTGTTGGGGTGAGAGAGAATGAGGGTGATTTCCAGGTGTCTGACTGAGGCTACCAGTGTTTTCACCAGCGAGTTCCCCTCACTGTGGCCTGGATGTCTGCTTTGTTAGGTTAAGAGAGCAGATGTTGGATTTTCCCCCTTTCATTAGCTGACTAAGGGGGTTGGTAGTTTTCTTTATGCTGAAAGCAACATCATCGCTTCATCTGCTCCAGGGACACCCACACAGCCAATTTCCGTTTCTTCAAGCTGCCTTGGCCTTGCTTCTGGCTATAGCTTGATTTATATCAACATATCTAAAGCCTCATTAATGTCACCCAGGGTAGACTGTCAGATGGAATAAGCTTTCTAGCAAGTTTTTTCCCACCTCCTCTCACTCCCAGGTTCATCAAACAAGGCATATGTTTCTGTCATTGCCAAATTACTGACACACACCACAGAAAGTGCATTCTCATTAATTACAGGGCTGTGTCAGACACACCTTGACATTGGAGCTGGGGAAGGTGCCCATTATGCATGTACCAATAACACACCTTGTACCTGTCCCCAGAGCCCGGCTACAAAACGCCAAGCATTTGTCATCAGGAAGCGACGTCATTAGACGGTATGGTGACTTTTGACAAGTGCCTACATGGGAAGAACTTTCGATGAATAGCAAATCGGTGTAGCATAGTTTTGGAGAGAGTGAACCTTACAATTAAATATCAATTTTTAATATCTATTGATAAGTACAGAGAAGTTGCTGACTCTAAATGAGGCTGTATCCCTTATCCCATAATAACAGCTCTTCTCAGGATATCCGGTTAGTTCCCCCTGGAGAATCAGAGCCAACCCTATAAGCATAAGGTAGGTCAGTGGGGCAGAAAGTCATCAATATAGGAACTGATATATATTTTACAAAATCAAGATGTGGCAAGAGGAAGGATGGATCTGAGGAATAAAACTTGGAGACACAGTGATCTGTTGGGGGATTATTTCTTGTAAGAAAGAATGAAAACCTGAATTTGACCAGTGATGCTAGCGATTAGTTTGGATGTCAAGAAAGGTAATACAAACACAGTTTATTGCTTTGCCGGAATGTGCAGGTATCATCCCCCAACTTAACAGCATCTCCAGTGGGTCCCCTTCCTAAAGAGTAGAATTTAACCTCGATATCACAGCCTTATCTTTGCGACACTAAATCTCCCATCCTCAGAATCCTCTCCCCCGATCCTTTCGTTCTGTTTTGCCCCAGGATTAAACTTATCATGCTATTTCCACTAATTCATTTTAAAATCCCAGCTAATGAATATTTATTGAGCACCTACTATATACACCATGCTTGTTCCTTCTGTGCCCTCTAGTCTAGTGATAAAAACCACTCATGTATTTCTACTACAACATGAATTAGAAATTTGAAAAATCACTTAGTAATGTAATTCATAAATGTATTGAGCACCTACCGTATTTCAGGCAATGTTCTCAGTGCTGGGAGTGTCGTAATGGGCAAAATCAACCAAAGGGCCCACTGGCAGGGGACTTCCAGCCTAGGTAGGAGCACAGTCAATAAACAAAACAAAATATTTGCCGAGCCAGATCCCTCTCAAGACTGTGGGGAGCAATAAAGTGGGGAAGCGGAGAGGAGGTAGATTAAGAGTGTCAGCTTGGGGGTATGAAATTTTAAGCAAGATTGTCAGGAAAGACCTCACGCCAAGCTGCCTTTGAGCAAGGTCATGTAGAAGATAATGGTGTAGGCCACGCAGATACCCGAGGGAAGAGCATTCCTCTCAGCAGGAGGTGTCTTTGCAGATCTGCGCCCTGGGCACGTGTTGGGGTGTCCCAGGAACAGCAAGGAAAAGCAGTGTGCCCAGCGCAGAGTAGGGAGACACTAGGAGAAGCAGGTTTCAGGGCAAAGTCCAGACAGTGGATTTTAACCTGCTAAGTCTAACGTCCATTAGAAATCTAAGTGGGGATGTTGAGTAGATAGTTGGGTACACTCTTGTGTGCAGGGGAAAGACCCAAGCTGGAGACAGAAATTTAGGAGTTGTCATTTTTGCTGCCCAATATGGCAGTCACTAGGCACATGTGGCCATTTCAATTTAATTTTTTCCAGTTGTATTGACAAATAATTGACATGCATCACTGTATAAGCGGTTACCATAAAAGGTTCCACTCACACCCATCTTCCCGTATAGCTGCAACAGAGAGCAAAGAAAGAAAAGGAGAATTCTACTTGTGATGCGAACTCTTTCAAGATTTACTGTCTTCATTAATGAAATATTCAGCGAGGCCTACGAGCCACATGTCACATGCTCAGTGGCTAGTGGCATGTGTGCTTAGTGGCCATCATATCAGACAACGCATGCAGCACATTTCTGTAAACTCAGAAAGCTCTGTTGGGCAGACTGGGTTGGTAGCATTTGGAGATGTGATAGGAGACTCGGTGAACTCTCCAAGAGCGAGCTTGGAGAGAGAGTGATGTTGCGGGGGAGGGGCGGTGTTTTTCTCACGACCCTGCGAATAATTAATTGAAAAATTCTTCTGATTTTACTCGTGGAAATTTATCTAGTTAATCTCCCCTTCCCTGTCTTTCCACCCACCTTACCTCTTGCGCGGATGACACAGTAGCCTCCTAACTCAGCCTTCCAGCTCAGGTGTGTGTCCTCATGTCCATCCCCACACGCCTCAGATACAGAGCCTCTGGAGTCATCCTTCCGCCTAAAGGCTCCCAGTAGCTTCATGACAACCTCCGAATAGAGTGCGAACCCCGTACTGTCGCCTCTGAGGCTCCTATAACCCACCCCTTCCCTTTTTCTTCAGCCTCAGGTCTCGTACTCTCTCATCTCCAGTTTTATGATTCAACAGTCACGAGCTCCTAGCAACCCTCTTTCTAACCTCTGTTTCTTGCCCAACTCCTTCTGGTCTCCTTTTTTGCGATTAATGCTCCACTTTTACCAATTTGATAAAGCAGAGCTCAGACGTTGCCCCTCTGGGTTCGGGAAGATGTTGCGTATCTGTGCTCTGGCAACACCCCGCGCTCGTCGCGACCATAATACTCAACACCGGTTACGGGAATGACCTGTTCGCTCAGCTGCCCGGTGCACCGCAGCTCACAGAGGCCAGTGGCTGTACTCTCCACGTTTTCCCATCCGCAAGGCTGACTCTGCCACCTTCCTAGTCCATGGGGGGCGAGCAGTGGCCGCTCCACTGAAGTGAAAGCAGCAGGAGACTGGTTTCCTGGCACACAGGGGAGCTGCCCCCGGCCCTGCCCATGCTATTTCATTGTCCTGTGTGCTCCCCGAATCGCCCTACCCCCTCTCATCCTTCCTGGCTCAGCTTAAATGACATTTTCTCTGTGGGGCCCAGACAGTCTCACCTTTTCTTCAAACAGAAGCCCTTCCCACTACCTGCGTGTCTCCAGGGTAGCACTTTGCACAGTAACACTCATGTCTCTTTGGCTCTTTTGAGTAAGTTTATGGACAGAGAGAGGGCGTGATTCATTTATCGCGCCTGAGTCTTGTGTACCGTTGAGCACATAGTAAACATTCAGTAAGTTCTTGTTGAATAAATCTCTTAATTATCATATTGATTTACTGAGGGCTCCTAAAATGGATACCATCATATAAACAATTTGATTTCAAGTGCAAAATTGTCACTAGAAGTACATATGTACACAAGTGACTTTTTAAAATGATCAAATAGGGAATGAGCTTTAAAATTAATCTAATTTGGCAGGTGAAGAAACTAATGCTAAGAGAGTTAAAATTAGTTCTTGAGCCAGAAAGGGGACTTCAAGCATCATGGCCATCTCCCGGCCTCCTGCTCGGCCCACTCAACACGCCGGGATTCCTCCCCATCTCGCCGTTCACCCACCCCCTCAGCTGATCGGACGGCCCAGATACACACACGTATCCCCCAGCTGTGTGACGGCGACGTTGGGATGGTGAGGTTAAGGTTTCTGCCTAAGTAGAAACAAAATCTAATACAGTATTTACTTTAGAAATGAGATGAATCACAAGCCAAATCCCTTTCTCCTCAGAGGAGTCGGAAACCATCCTGTATTATTCAGTAAAAAGAAGGGGAGCGATCAGGCTTCTTGCAGGATGTGGTTTCGGGCCAGGACAAGGCTTGCGGGGCCCTCGGAAGGCCTTCTGCCTTCTGAACGCCCGGGACACCAACAAGCGCCGTGCGGAGAGCGGAGCTGCCCAGCGCCCGTGTTCACACGGAAAGGGTCTTGCACGGGAGCTGAGTTTTCTAGGACAAGAACAATCTGTAGACGGTCTTCACTGTTTAATCTCTCTCTCTCTCTCACACACACACACACACACACACACACACACACAGGACAATGTACAGAAATAAATTATAGTAATTTCCCCCCAAGAAACTACCAGAGAGATACGCGGTCATACTGAGAACATTAAGAAACCTAATAATGAGCACTTACCAAGAGTGAAACTGAGCTAATTACTATTTTCCAATTAAAAGCATTTGAACAAAAGAGTCATAAATATAATTGATATAGAACCTTAACCTTAAAAATATGCATTTGTCCTGTTTCTTGGAACGTGGGGCAGGGGGTGAGAGGCACTTTTTTTTTTTTTTAAGAAATACTCTCTAAAATCATTAAGGAAATGACACTTGGCCATAATTTTAAATTAAAATTACTAGGACTTTTTCTGGTTTCCAAAGAAACCTAATTATACTCTGCTTGCTTTTTTTTTTTTTTTTTTTTTGTGGCTTTATGATACCTTTGCTCCAAGATGTTTGTCTCAAATAACTTTGTTTCAGTACATTTTTTTCTCTTATTAAAAAAAATGTCATTTTAAACTAATTTTCTATTTTTCCACGTATAGGTAATGAGCATAAATAAGAAAGTTGTGTTAGAAACTCCCAGGATCTTGTTTGCTCTGGGACTGGGTAGTGGAAAGCAGGAAGGGGGTCTGAAAATAATAGGTATTATAGCGAGGATTATATATCAGTATCTAGTCTTTAAATCTAGTGATCCAGACAACATGGCTTGGTTGCCCTTGATTGACAGGTCACATGGTTACTGTTGATTGACAGGTCACATGGCTACCCTTGATTGACAGGTCACATGGCTACCCTTGATTGACAGGTCACAAAGCCTGGCCTCACTTCAAAGAAGGGGCTCCGTTCAAGGTTGCATTTACTACGGCTTATTCCCAGAGCCACTAATACAGTTTACAGTAAATCCCAATTAGACAAAGAAGCCGAGGAGTGGACGCAGCTCCCCGTGGCTCTCCCCACTGTCCCTGAAATACAGGCCGGTCCCTTGAACTCTGCGCTGTTTTTTCAGGCGGTTCATCCGTGTTATTCTCAAGGATATCACAGAGTCATACAGGTGGTGTCCCCAGCTCAGATTGTCAAAGAGGCATTGAGGGGCCCGTGGAATTTAGCCAGGCAAAGAACAGATGATGGGCATTTTAGAAAGAGGAAGAGTTACATGGAGAAGAATAAGAAGCTGATATTTTATAGGGGAGAAGGTAAGAAACGTTGGCCAGGCTTCGGGTGCGGAGGGTGCTGTGGGGTTGACTGAGCCTGGACTATATGCAGAGCGTCAGAGTGAGTCACAGAAGGATGTTAAGAGAAGGGAGGAAATGAAAACAATCGCATTTTAGAAGAAGAACCCTGGGAGCAATGTGGAGAAAGACTCAATTAAATTAAGACTAAAGACCTAACTTAGTTTAGAAGGAGCTAAAATGCACTCCCTCCCCTGAGAGAAATGAGAAGGGATTAAACGAAGGCCGTGGCTATGCAAACAGAGACTGGATGGATCCCAGGGTATCAGCCGGATTGTTGAAAATCTCCATGGATGATACCACTGTTCACAGAGGCATGGACCTGGGGAACCATGAGGTCTGGGGTTGTTTTTATTTGAGGGGGCAGTGAAAATGATGAGTGTAAGTAGACAATGGGTTGTGAAATAATAAAATTAATAATATAGACTAATAGGTACTACCCTATTTTTATCTTTATCTCATTTTCTCCTGGAAAAAACCTCTGTGAGGAAATGATTATTGTTATTATTATTACTCCACTTACCAATAAGGACATTTAAAGAAACTGAGTAATCTTTTCCAAGAGGAAAATTCCACGCCCAGGAGCCTGTTGGATACAGATGGGTGAAGCTCACAGAGAGCGCCGATGGGGACGTTAGGTGCAGAGCTTGCGGGCGTTGTAGCTGAAGCCGGGGAAGTGGACGTGTCCACCCAGCTGCAGTGTGTAGAGTGAGGAGAGAAGGCGGGGGGCCGACCTCGGGGTGGCCCCCTCTCCCCGAACAGGGCGAAGGGGCGAAACGTGGAAAGGCAAGAAGCCCAGGTAGGAAACGCCATAAACAGCCTCAAAAGGAACTACAGGTGGACCCAGGGATCCCTGAGATTAGATTGCATAAATGGATAAAGACGTGGTGGGTTTTTTTAGTAGACTTGATTATTTTAGAGCAGTTTTATGTTAATAGCAAAAATGAGTGGAAAGTACAGAGATTTCCCATATACCCTGGGCCCATATTGGAGATTTAACATGTTTAAATAGGTTTTTTTCCTAGCATTACTCCACAACTCTGGATAATATTTTGCAAATAAAGGGAAATGAGAAATACGGAGGGCAAGTAATATAATTTCCAAGTTGAATTCCTTAGAAAGAAAATCCACGGTTCAAGTCTTGAGGGTAGCAGGGTTTGCTTAGTTTCGCGTTCTTTCGTGTGTATTTTTTTATAATGAACTGAAAGATATTAGTAGATTGCCGAAGTGGAATGTTTAAAAAGTTGGAGGGAATTTAGGGGTTTTAGGAGCTAAGAGGCCAGGACATTGGGAAAGTTATTGGTACAATTTTTGAAGTCATAAAAAACCACCTAGACGGTGTATACAGGGTGGGGCAAGAGTAGGTTTACAGTGGTTTATATGGAAAATAATACAATAATCAATCAATAACAATACAAGAGTAAACTGTGCTTTGTATACTCACAACCGTAAGCCCTTTTACGGCACCTAGTGCTGTAAGGAAGTCAAGGGATAGTCTTGGATGAAGGTTGAAAACAGAAACAAAGGCTGGGGGGTTGTGAAGCAAAGAATCCAGAGCGAAGGCAGGTCCCTCGACAAAGCGGAAACCCCAGCAAAGCAAGAGCAGAGCCGCCTCTCGCCCCCGGATCCCGGAGGCAGCACCTCCACCCCTCCTAGGAAGGCTTTCAAGAAAAACGTGTCACCTGGCTTGTTACAGGTTAATAGAGACGGTGAGGGCTGAAGGTGTATTAGGAGAATTTCTGCTGCCATCTCATTAGCTGTTTTCCTGAACTGTTTGTTTGTAAGCTTCCTAGGTGAGTTTTAATGAATTTTTATATTCCGCGTTCAGTGCCGGCGGGAAAGCCGTGTGATGATAAACTCACTGACACTCAATCTGCTTATCATTGTTTCCCTTCAAACCCCAAATTGCATATAAACAGAAAAACTAATCAACTGAAGCAGAAACACAGTATCAATTAGGCTGGTGCCTGGGAGCTGGGAAGGAGCAAACAAAATTAATTCCAATCAGTTTGGCAATAAAAAAATCAAGACTGTGTAATAACTCCAGATGATTATGCCAGAAAGTAGTTGTGATCCGGCAAATAATTTTTATATATGTCTAGAATCCTTCAGGATAGTATCCGTACATGTGTCTTGTTATCATTTTAAAATTACGTTTGGAATCACCGGCGAGATAGTTAAGGCTGTGTGAGGCAGGAAATTGAGCTGTTAAGCAGGCACCCGTTTCTCCTCCGTGGCGGCAATCCCACGTTGAAGATATTTCAAAATGCTAAAAAATTAGCAGTAAACATTTATTGAGCATTTATTACGTGCTTTCTGTACCTTACATACCTTTTAGAAATCACCATCGCCTCATCCGCGGCGCGGTGGTAAAGCGCCTGCGGGTACCCCTGGGACGGAGGGCTCTCCGGGTTGCCTTCAGAGGCGCCCGACGGGAAAAGAGATTTCCATGCTCGGCAAGCCAAGCGGGTACCAACCTTGGATCCCCCGGACAGAGCCAGTCCGCGAGGTTCAGAAGGAACCTGGGAAGTAGGGGAGGGGGAACAGGAGCACGGCTTCCAGGCAGGGCGCTCAGGGAGAAAGTGGCCGCCTGGGTCAGCCAGGCCAGCAGCCTTGCAGCAGGGCCCAGGTGTGGACAAGCCTGGGATGAAGTAGGGAATTTTGGTTATCTCCAGGAACTAAGCATATTCATTATTGATACATTTCACCAGATTTTATGATTTAAGAGTGTCCAGAAAATGTATTGTGATTTTTCTTAAATTGCATCCCATGGATATAGGGGTGCCAAAAAAGAGGGCTGTGCGAAGGCATAAAACAGAAAGGTTATAGCTGTTTTCTGATGTTAACTCTGCGTCTCTTTAGTCCAACAGAATAGTTTTATCTGTGTGATAAATCCAGTTACTTAGCATAGCAGTCAAGGCCTATGGAAACAACCATGCCTGCCCCTCCTGCTGCAGGCTTTCTCCAGACTGCTCTTCTCTCCTGTGTGTCAGGTGTGTGGACAACTCCTAGATGCCAGGTCTGTTCAATGTGCAAGTGATGGTTCTAATGAGAATCTCCAGGCCACGCGGCTAAAATATACTTTTCAAAGAGTCAAAAACATGGCTCTCATGCAAATAGAAAAGGAACTCCTGGGAAAAGATGTTATATAACTCTTTCATTAATGACAGAACCAGTAGGACATCAATACCATCCAAAAAGAAACAGCAAGAAAAAAATATATATGAAATATAAAAATGGGCATCGGGCCTATACACACACACACACACTCAGGAAAGCTGAAATGGGTATGCATGCTTTCAAGATTAGTTACTATCCCATAGGGCAATGAAATGCAATATTTAGAGTTATCACATTTGTACTGCATAGAAGCTAATTGTATCTTTACTAAAAATAAATACTTTCCATTCCTACAAATGTGAATCATTTGTGTGACTCAGTTTTCTAGAAGCTAACAGCTACCCCTGCGGAGTGCGGGCAGCCTGGCCCGTAGGGAGTCGCCCTGGCATACAGCCCTGGTCCTCCACCTGCCACTCACTCAGCGTTTTCCTGAAAGGACAGCAGACAGTCTCTTTTGCCCATTTACATACCTTGGACAGTTTTTCCAAAACCATTCATTTCCTGGTAAAAACTCTCTCATCTTCCGAAGCTCAGCCCAATGGCCACATCTTCTATTAAAATGTTTTGGAAAGCTCCAGGGAACTTACGGGTTTAAGGAACGGGTCCTTACACGCCTGGTCCCATTCTATTTTCTGTGATTCCTCTGTTATCAGTCACCTACATCCTGCTGTAGATGGAGAGGTAGCCCGGGAGGGTGTCCAGTTGCTGTCCCCAGAGACTGACTGCATTCCTGGCTTGTCAAACCATCGTCAGGTTGCTTTGTTAGTACAAAGTCCTGGTTTGCAGCCTGGATCCAGCATTTAGTCGCTGCATAACCTCAGGCAAGTTATTTAACCGGCCAGAGCTTTATTGAGCTCATCTTTTAAATGACAGTAACGTCTAGCACAAAGTTTTATTGTGAGGAGTAAATGAGGTGAAATATATAAAACATTTATTATAATTAGCCTCTCAATAAATGATACAGCAGTGGTGATAAAAAGATCAAGAGCACAGTAAATCGTAGAAGGCAGTGGAATTTAGATAAACAAGGTTAAATTCATGAGCGCTGATTTCTCAGACTGTGTATCTTACGGGTGACTTGGCATATATCACGAGACCCTGGAAAGATCCTTAAATCAGAGTCAAAATGTCACAGTTTCGAGTCCTACGGAAAGCAGACAGTGAAAAAGTAGTAAGCTTTTATTAAATGATGTTCATTGCTGTATCAAGTTGTGTTAATTACAGCATTTCACAAAGCCCTTCAAGTTTCTTTAAAAGTTCAGCTCGGAAAGAATGTTCTGCATGTTTCTTTCTTTGCTCTTTCAGTTTATAAACTGCACAAAACAAATTTCCTGGAATTGTATAACTTTCAGACCCTCCTTCCCAGGTACTATTAACATTTCAAAAGCAAAAACACTTGCCCGGCTGGCATGGCTTAGCGATTGAGCACTGACCTAGGATCCAGGAGATGGAGGGTTTCGGGCTCGATCCCAGCGGGGGGTTGCAGGAGGCAGCCGAGCAGTGACTCTCGTCATTGATGTTTCTCTCTCTCTCCCTCTCCCTTCCTCTCTGAAATCAATAAAGACAGATTTTTTTATAAAAAAAAAGAAAAAACACTCATAAAATTGTAATAGTTATCTTTAGGAAAACATAGCTTAGTGAGACCTTTTTATTTTAATGATTTTTTTTTTTAAGTTCTAAGCACAAGGAATGGTTTAGAAGTTAGAGAAACGAGCAGTTTTTAGGGGGCTCCTTACACTCATCTACTTCCCGTGGGAGAAAATACAGCACCATTGGCCCCAGGAAACCTGCTCAGTTAACTTTCTCCCCACTGTCAGCCTCCTCATTTTGGAAGGAGAGTAAACAAAAAATTAAGTGTTTTAAAGACATAAAACGGAAGCCTGAAACATGAGAAAAAAGTGCTTGAATTTGTAGAAGTTCACCTTCAGCCCAGCACGGTAACCACCATCAAAATTAGGGAAAACGATACATCCCTAGGTCCTCAACAGAGACGCCCGGCCTCCACACAGTAGCCCAGTTCCCAGAGGTCTCCCCAACTTGGAGTTTTCTAAACGGAGTCATAAAGCACTGGAAAGACCAATGATCCAAAGGCCCCCGTCGTTCAGGCCGTTTCTCTGAGGCAGACATCCAACGGCCTTTCCTTTCTTCTGATTTACGAACGTGTGTTTTCATGGAAGGGACCCAGGCATTGGCCGACCAGGTGATTGGTTCCAAGTGGCCCACCTCCCGCCACCACGGGGGAAGGCCGGGCAGGGCCGTGGAGAGCCATCAGGATCCCGAAGGCGCCGTGCTTGCTCCATGCCACCCGGCGGACCCCTGCTTCGTATGGATTATCCCCTGCGGTCCTCACGATACACAAAGAGGTGCCTCGTTTTATGCTCCTGATTTGACAGAAAAGGAGACAGAGATGAGGTCATTTGCCCGAATGAAAGGATGGGGCCTGGATCGGATCCAGTCGGTGTGAGGCTCAAGTCCTGACCCGTCTTCCATCCAGCATGTTCTACCTTGAAGAGCCTGATACAGTAATCACTTTAAACGTGGGATAAAGCCCTGGCGAGGGCCGCGACCCGCAAACCAAAGGGTCTCTGGTTCGGCTCCCAGTCAAGGGCACGTACCTGGGTTGTGGGTTCGCTCCCTGCCCCCGTCGGGTGCGTATGGGAGGCAACCAGTCCATGTGTCTCTCACATCAATGTTTCTCTCTCTCTCTGTCTCTCCCTTCCACTCCCTCTGAAAAGCAATGGAAAAAATATCCTCAGGTAAGGGTAACAATTAATTAATTAATTAATTAAAAAACATGAAACAGAAAAGAATTTGTTCATTAAATGTCCAACATAAAATTCCTTGTTTTCCTTAGCCCAGATTAATAGGTTTAAGGAAAAAGAACTGTGGATTTTTCCTCTCATCTTAAGAGGAATTTTAAATGCGCTTCTTGGGGACGATGGAGGAAGTCAGTAATGCCTGCTTTATTTTTAGTTTTACCTTAAAGGACTCAGGTTGCTCTGACTCTGAATTTGCATAAAGAGAAAGTGCCTTTAGAAAAACGTTAAATCTATTAAATTCACCAGCTACTGGTGGGTCCAATTTTCAGGTATAATGAAACGTTCCGGAGAGCAAATAATGAGATGAATGGCGCGTTCTCTCAAACGAAATCAACAAGGCCCGCAGAGGGTCAGCGGCGGAGTCATCGGACGCCTCCAGGGTGGCCGTGGCTCCCATCTCAAGCTCATTTCTTTCTCTCACCACCAGTGCTTCATAATTATACATGATCTAGTCAAAGGAATACATTAGACACCCTGAAATAATGACTAATTAACATAATGATCATCGCAGTACATTTCAACTAATAATCAAGAAGCCTTGTTGAAACCTAACAGGGTTGCAAGAGCAAGGTCAGGGACTGGGAGAGGTCGGGTGGGAGGGAGCCGCTGGTGCTTATGTCCCGGGGCCCCCCAGCGATTGATTTTCTCTTTACCAGCCGTCTGTGAGAAAGGAAGCAGCAGGCATGTGACGGTCAGCATTGCTTTGACGACAGGACTGTCATCTGAAAGAAGATAAAAACCAGTGGAAACTGTCCGAGGGCGGGTCGGAGTGATCGGAGGGATCCACTTGTTGTCTTGCGGAAGGTCAGAGAAACCTCATCTTCCAGGATCCATATTTTAGGTGTCTTTTTAGAACTTAAAAGCTGAAGCGTCTCACCCAGCCGGTGGGGCTCAGAGCTTGAGCGTCCACCCAGGAACCAAGGCGTCACGGGTTCGATTCCGGGTCAGCGCCCGGGTTGCAGGGTGATCCCCAGTTCGGGGCCTGTAGGAGGCAGCTGATCAGTGATGTTTCCCTCTCATCTGTCTTTCTATCTCTCTAGCCCTCCCCCTCCCTCTCGCTCTAAAAAGTCAATAAAATAAAAACACAGTTGATAAAAGGAAAAGACTCACTTTGGGGTCCTAAGCATATGGGTTATAATCTTTGACATTTTTAAACTTAGCAGAAATAATGAAAAGAAAAGCGAGGCTGGTGAGAGGACCCACGAGCAGAATGGAAAACGGATAATCCGAGGATCTGAAAAGCATTAGCATGTGGCTGAGTCTGTCACCTGTGATGATCAAAACGTTTTCAGCTTTGCAGGGTTAAATATGGAAATAAAATGTAACCTCGTAGTTCTAACTGCCTTGTCCACGATCCAGTCGTTCACACGAGAAACCTTCTCCGTCGGGTTCAGAGCTAAACCTTCCTCTCGCTGCGCCGGGGACCTGAGTGGCAGTCCCGTCCGGCTCCTCTTGCAAATGTGGCGTCTCCCCCGCCGCAAACCGCTTTTGTTGTTTAATAATCCTACAGGTGAGAGAACTGTGGGTGGGTGACAATGTGAGGAGCCATCCTACTCTTTCCCCCGAAAGAGATGGAACCTAGCCCAGCCCCCGTCCTCTTTGTCACCTTAGTTCACTCGTTGGCGATAGCACACGTCCTGTCGTCTTGCTCAGAGTAATTCTCGAGCCTGAGAAACTACCTTCTTCTTCCTGGCACAAAAGGCCACGTCATGTAGAAACCAGTCATTACGAGCAGCGTGGAGGGGGCCCCGCCCGCCCCGAGACGGGTGAGTCCCGGGAAGGCGGCGTCACCGTGGCCCATGGCCCCAGCGCGGCCCGTAACGCAAAGAGCAGAGGGAAAAGCGGGCGCCCTGGGCTGGCATGAAGCATCACAGGTGCATCTTTTTGCTTTCTTTCTGCATCACGCATTCTAAAAGGAAAAGTGCAATTCGAGGGACGCTGTCTTCCGAAGCAATGCTAATGTATCCGCAATCAAGAAAGAAAAGCAAAAGCGGACACAAGGTGTTTAAAATTATAATTGCAACCGGCGCCCGTTGGGACTCTCGAGCTGGAATAATAAAATAGGAAGCGTTTCCTTTCATCGCCACCATCAAAGCCCCACAGCCGAGGAAGCCGCCACCAGGTGAGGGATTAGCAGCGACACTGACTTCACTGCTTGCGCGACGAGGTGCCCTGCGTGGTCCGAGGTGGGCTGGGAGATGCCTCCTCTCTGCGGGTCAGACTCGGGGATGCACCGCAACAGGGAGGGAGGCAGAAGCTTGCCCGCGGCGAGAACATCTGGAGAAAGAGGCACCTGGAAGCAACTGTCCTGTTTATGGGGCTCGGATCTCTCCCTAAGTGCTCCCTGACAGCCCGCAGACGAAGTGCAAGTATTAAAATAAAAAATGCCGTCAGATCTCCGCTGAGAACATGCTCTCTACATGACATGAAACAGCCCTCAGTTCATTTTCACATAACCTGCGAGCAGACGTTATTGTTCAGAAACCAGGAGAAAGATGCTGCCGTGTGCTGCTAGCCCACCGCTTCTGTAACTAATCACAGACGTAGCGCATGGAGCAGCGCAGGCCTGTCCGGGTAGAGTTCCCCAGGTCCTGCTGCCAGTGAAATTGGGCCTGGGTCCTTGAGCTCACACACGCACATGTGCGCACACACGCACGACTCGGAAGGTAGACGCGCTGTCTAAACCAAGACCCTTTCCAAAAGTACAGGGACAAAGCAACTTCACAAAACTGAGCAAAACAGAAGCATCGAGCTTAAATCCCATTCAAACCTCCCCATTTTTACAAAATAATTTCATGGGCTTGTCAGAAATACAGCTATCTGGTTCCTTTTGCAGGAGGTCTGGGCTGTCCATTTCTCAGTGTACTATCTGCACCTAATATCCAAATTATTTTCTTTGTTATGAAGTTTTTCAAGTATTACCTATCTTAATATTAATAATAGGCTTCTAACCATGCTCTTTATATGTGTGTTTTACTAGTTTAATTCTCAGAAAGTAGGGGGTTTTTTCTACTTTTTTTTCCTGTATGTTCATTGTTTCCTAATGTAGTTAATGGACTGTATTTATTCTCTTAAAAAATGGCTTACACTTCCAAATATATCTTGACCTGTTTTAATGAGAAAATGTAAAAACAAAGGAACCTTTGTTTTTTTAAACATATTTGAAGGGGTTAACAGAGACCTTAAATATATATATATATACACACATGTGTATATATATGTGTGTCTGTGTGTGTATATATATATATATATATATGAGGAGACAGTGAAAAATATTATTTAAATAACAGATATAAGAAAACACATCAAGAAAAATAACCTGATATACTTTGACCATAAAGAACATAATAAAACACAAAGATAATTTCAATATCTGGGGCTTCAAAATTTCTATGACAAATAGCCTGTCACACTTACTTTCTAGGTGACAACTAAAAGCATATCATCACTCAGAAAATATTTTATTACATTTTATAGCATATAATTTTGGATTATAGCTCAGTGTGGTTTAGGTAGATTGGCATGACTTGTATATAAAACCACCAGTCTCAATATATTAAAACAAAGCGCTGGGGAAATGGCAGGTTAATATATAACCAAACCAAAAATCCCATCTGCTATAGCATCAAACACTCGGTGTCATCGGAAGCACTCAGGGTAGGTGTTAAAATCAGATGAGGATATGAAATGTTGCTTCCAACACCGAAATTATGCACCAGGCTGATGAAACCAAGCGTGACAAAGGTTCAGAAAAGTATTCGAGAGCTTGACACGTCAAATGCATTTCTTATTATTGTATTTCTTATATCCTATTCATTTCCATGAATTCTCCTGGAATTTCTGCAATTGCTGTAAACAAAGGAAAACATACTCTGATTTGTCCCCATCAGGCTCCTTGGAATTGCCACACACAAAAAGTTTTCTGGCAAAGATGAACTTGGCTCCTTGTAGAGAGAAGGTTCTTTGAAGGCTGCTCGTAAACTTACTTCCTTTTGAAAAAGTCGGTTTCAGGGCGTGAGAGTGCAAGGGGTGCCCTGATCATTTACAGGCTAATTATAGAGCATTTAGTGACTCTGCTGAGGCTCTCATTTCCAGTTAATTTTAAAGAACAGAAGCTACGCTCATAAATTTCACTTTACCTAGATTTACCAGCACGCCCGCAAGTCCCACCAGAACCGGGATGACCTGGTTTCCTTCAGGATTCTGTCTTGCAACCTGCACACCGTGTCTGCCTGAAGGTGTGAGGCTCCTCCGAGTTCTGGGCCCAAGGATTCTCTCCATGGGTGTCCAGGAGAAATCAATCCTCACAGATTAAGTTCTCAAAGATTTTCCCCAGAAGCAATTTAAGAAAACCAGTGCTAAGTGGATAGTTTCTTTTATTCGGTTAAATTGGGGAGGCCTGAGTGACCCTGGCGCCTCCACGGGCTGGCAGATTCCCCCAGCGCGAGCATCCCCATTAGAGGGCTCTGGGGGTCAAATTCCATCATCACACTGCCTGACTCCTCAGCTCTGCCCCCAGCTACTCTTCCGGAGGGAGGAAGGTCACGTCACCCATCGGATCTGAACAACAGTCTAGCCCCTGGATGCCAAGAGCAAAAGACGTGGCCTTTCACCCCTGAGAAGTGGACAGTGGACGAGCGGTTTCCTGTCCCAAGCAGAAGCGGCAGGCCCGCTGCTCCCCACCCTCCTCCCGTATGTAACGAGGATGGTAGGTAGCTGGGGAGACAGCTTGCCAAAGTTGAAAAGGGGCCCCTCGATGCCAAGTGGTACTGTCACCAGCCACGAAGCCACCAGCAGCACGTGGACGGTTAAAGAAGACTCGGCCGCGGCCAGCGGGAAGGGCTTCGTGTTCACGGAGCCTCCGCTCCAGGCAGGAGATCCGCGTGTATCGATTCACCCACGAAACAGCCTGGCCAGTGGACAGGAACCGCTGCTTGTGACCAATCGGGACATCGAGACTCATTGGTTAAAACGACTTAGTGACCAGCCAGAGCCTCTGTCGGAACCAAGGCCAGTCTGACTGCAGACACAGCTGACAGAGAGTGTGCCCGGCCTCGGGAACCCACACGCATTTCTCATTGTCTTTGCTTAGCCCCAAACCAACTCAGGCCTAGAGCAGCGGGGAAGAGCAAAGCTGATGTTCTCTGAATCCTGAGTGACTCGGACGGATCACGAAACCGCGCGTTCCGGTGCTCGCGTGGTTAAGAGAGTCATTTAGAGAGGGCTCCGTGAAATCAAAATGTCGGCGATGCTTTCTGTGTGGATTAGTAAACCCAGCAAAATACGAAAGGTAGCTTAGTGCCCAGATATAGTGAAGTCAGGAGCTTAACATCTAATATAGTCTCCCTCCAGTCGTATGGGTTTCAAACATTTGACCACAGTTGTTAGGTTTCCTGCCTAAAACACAACTAAACCCACCAGCCGGAGAGGTTGTTCAATTCTATGGGCCTGATTTTCGGAATTTACTTTCAACCTGTACAGCAGATGCGGGCATGCAAAAGCCAGAAACACTTAGTCGCAGCTAACCAGGGAACGTATAAATCAAGCGGCCTGGAATTATAAATATGTAATGACTATTTAGGAAAAAAACGTTTAATGATCGAATATTGCTGACCTAAGTGGCTATGAACGAGCACTCGCCCCACACTGCAGGAAGAAAACGAACGTGTGTGCAGCATCTTCTAAGTGCTGGGCCCCGCGGTACCGGCTTCCTATATATTCTCTCATTTACTTCCCACGAAAACCTTAGGAAGCAAGAGAGACTGTGTTTAATTTCTGGTTCAGTGATGGGAGTTCTGGGCGATGGAACTGAGATTTCAAGTTCTAACAGTGGTCCGAAAACACACAGCTAGTAAGTAGCAGAGCCAAGGTTCATGTCTCCTCCATCTGGTCCCACTGCAGAGGCCTGCGTCCCTCCGGCATGTTTGGTGCCTTAGAAGGTCACACCTCTTCTCTGCGTGCCATTTGCAAATATAAAAGGTTTGAAAGGCAATGAGGCCCTGGCCAGGTAGCTCGGTCGGTTAGAGCATCACCCCAATAAGCCAAGGTTGTGGGTTCAATCCCCAGTCAGGGCACATACAAGACTCAACCAATGATGCAACAGTAAGTGGAACAACAAATCTGTGTCTGTCTCTTCTCTCTCTTCTCCCTCCCTCCCTCTTTCTCTCTCTAAAAAAAGGGGGGGAAGGCAATGAAAAAAAATCCCAGTATAGGTTCACTCATTCATTTAACAAGTAATTATTAAGTACCTACTTTCTGCCTAGCCCAGTGATGGGCAACACAGTGGTGAAGGAAACATGGGCCCTGTTCTCATGAGGCTTATGGTCTGAATTATTTTAATTTGTGACCCAGAGGCATCTCAAAATAGCCTAGAATTGAAAAGAAACGAGACTCCACTCTAGTGAACTGATGTATCGAGTCTGTCACTCACTGGCGACTCGGGCTCAGTAGGAAGCGCCCCGAGCCCGGGTGTGTCATCTATAAAATACAGATAATTAAAACTGTACTGTTTACCTCCAGGTGTTCCTAGGAGCAACACATAACATAATGCACATGAAATTACCATGACCATGCAAAGACAGACAGGTGCAGACACACATAGACACATAAAGGGGTCATCATTCTGCTTAGTACGGAAGAGTACATTTTTAGCTTATTAAAAAAAGCAATTACGTGAGATGGAAATAGTTGCTACCAGACGGCAAAGTTTGGGGGCTCCTGCTCGCGTAGACATATAGATAATAAATTGGAAAACGAACTGCGGAAAAGAGTAATTTGTTCATTCGGGTGTTGTGGAATTGGGTACCTGAAACCTGTATAATTTTGTTAACCAGTGTCACCCCAATAAAGTCAATTTAAAAAAAGGAAATATTTTACAACTTTTACTCCAAGGAGAAAGAATTTTTGTGCTTCTTAATTAACAAAGATAATTTATTTTAAATGTGTGTGTGGTTGGTAGGAATGGTTATTATTAGGAGATCATTTATGATTGAACATTTTATTATTTTTCAAAAGCGTTTTTTCACTAAAATGTAGTTATGACGCAAGAGAGAAGCTGTTAAACCTAAATTCTCATCGAGTGTTTTACAGTATAGGTCTGTTCATTTATAAGGAAAGTTAGCTTGGAAAATGAATGCAAATAAACAGTGTTACATGTGTGCTCTGTGGAATAAAAAGAATAATTCGTTCATGATTCAATCATTTGATGCAGTCGTATCAAGGCAGCTTGGAGCCATACACAGTGTAACTTCGCATTTTCTACCTTGTGGGTTGGATTTAGCTAATCCACCTAAATCCTTCCCCAAACTCGGGTGGTGAGAGTGAGCCAGGTGACAAGAAAGGTGTGACCCAGAGAGATGCTCACGGCCAGTGTGCCAGGTTCCGCGATGGGCGGTGAGACAGATTGATGCACAAGAAATGGACCATAGTCTCGGGTAACCTGGAGTCTCCTGAGAGAGAGGAATATAACCAGATGCTCGCTGCTGTTACCTGTGAAAATCGGGAGGCACAGGGCTCCGCGGGAACATGGTCCAAAGACACTTAAACTCATCCTTGTGTCTAAGAAAACCCTACACTGAAGACAGGGCATGAAGAGGCCACTAGCAGGCAAGGCCAGTACGGGGTCAAGCAGGAAGAAAGCCTAATGCGGACCCACGGAGGCGAGAGGAGGCGGGAAGCAGGAGAAGGACCCCGGCGGGGTGGCTGGGGGGCGGCGTGCGGGGCGCAGAGCCTGGGAACGGGCCTGCAGCAGACAGGCCCCGGGACGCGTTAGCAGGCGGGAGGCCGCTGGGCACGCAGGCCTGAGGCTGAATTAGGGCGTGTGGAGTCTCCGCAGAGCAGTGTAACTGATGTTAAAGAGGCTTCGAGTTTGATTTTGGTTTGGGGATGGCAAGGAAGGTCCCAATCAGACCTGCTCTTAAGAGGCGCCCGCTGGCTTCTGGGGGGACAGTGGGCTGGTGAAGGTCAGCAGGAGGCTGATTGGGTGGACATTGAAATCTCTAAGCTGGAGCTGTTGTGAGTGACCATGACCCCCGACCGGAGATAAGTGAGTCCCACACATATACGCCATGAGCACAGTAAATAGTTTGCCAAAGAAACTGAACAGGAATTGAAAAGCCAGGGGAGCCCTGAGCCTGGGGAGGAGGGCTCGGAGGTATATGAGGCTGTTTCCTGTGGCCTCGGCTGGTAGGGCTTCCAGGGTGGCTGGACTCATCTCCTCTGACCACCGCCCAAGGCCTCCAGTTGTGCTTTTTGTTCAGACTGGGGGGTTGCTGCAGGATGCTGAAGGCCCCCCGGTACAGCATTTACTCAGAGGGGAAGGGGACTGAGCTGAGGGAGGGCTCACGAGAGGCTTTCAGCCCGGTGTCTGCCGTCCCACCCTCAGCACTCTGTCTGTCTCCTCTCCACACACGTGGTGCTGCAGAGCAAGGGGCTGATTGTGAGATGTATTCCTTTCAGCCATATCACAATACTGAACAGCTGGCCCTGCATCTCCCTGGCTCGCTCCTCACACACTCTGCTTTGTCAGCCACAGGTCCCAGGGCTGAGCGCTGAGAAACCCAGAGGAAACGTGTCATAAAAGCAGCCACGCTGATAAACAAAACATGCAGGCCCTCTGGATACAAGTGCAAAACCCAACAATTCATTTTTCTTTTTTCCAAACTAAATTCTAAAACAATAGTTATGCTGATGCGAAGCCCTATATTTGAAAGATCTCATATTTTCATAGTGATGATAACCACTGATCTGATTTAATTCATGATTTCCAAGGGTGCGTATTCTTAGGGAGATCAGTTATACACCTGAACGTGGAAGTTAAACTATTCAAAACACACAGATTAATTTAATAACAGCTGGTGTTCAAAGGCAGGTCCCTTGGCTCCGCGGTGAACTGCCCACTCCTAGACCAGGTCCCAAGGCTCTCTGTTTAGCTCAACTGGCCCCTTGATCTAACCACACGGTAGACACAAAGGCAATCTTCGTTCAAGGTCAAAACCCCATGTGTAAGTCTTCCCACCACTTTGTACCATCTGTGGACTTTTTATTGACATTGAGGTGGTAGTAATAATAGAGTGGTAGCAACAAAAGCAAAGCAACTCGAGCAGCTGAGGCATCGTGGTTAATACTAAACTACAACGGTCCCAGCGGCCATAGACCGAGCTTGAGCGTGAGGCTCCGGGTCTAGTTGTCTTGGTTTAGTGAACCCTTTGACTCTAGGTAGGATCCTAGGCAAGTTACCTACCCTCCCTGTTCCCGTGTCCTTTTAGTTTTTTTAAATAACTTTGCCCTTCGTGTGTAACAAAAAGAAGGCATGGGGGATGGTAAGAACACTGACAGCGATTTATTGTAGAGATTGAGAGAAGTAAGACATAATAAGTGCTTAGAAAATTATCTGGCATAAATGTCTAATAAGTGTTGCCTGCGATCATTATTTTAAAAATATGCATATGTGTCTATATTACTACATTGTTAAAATATTAGTATTATTGTCACGGTTGTTATTACTATCGTTATCAAAACGATGGCCTCATGAGGTGGGCGGTGGATAGGCTCTATAGTTACTCAGCTATTAAGGGACTGAGTCAGAAATAGAACCATATATGCCCAGGACCAAAGTCCATGGCCTTGTGTATTAGCTCCCTAGTGCTCCTGTAACAAATTGCTGCAAACTTAGCAGCTAAACACACGTTTCCTATTGTACAGTATTGTAGGTCAGCAGCCTGGCATGGATCTTATTGGGCTAAATCCAAAGTCTGGTAAGGCTGTGTTCCATTCTGTCTCCAGTGGAGAATCCATTTCCTTGCCCGGTTATTGACTGAACTCAGATCCTTGTGGTTGTCAGACTGAGGCCCCCATTTCCTTGCTGGCTGTCAGCTGAGGCTGATTCCCAACTTGGAAAGGTCAACCCCTCTTTGCCTCATGGCCTCCTTCCTTCATTGCCAAATTGAGCAATGGAAGGTCAAGTTTCCCTCATGCCTTGAATGTCTCCTGTCTGTTTGGCATCACATTTCTCTTCCTGACTCTTCTGCCCTCCTGTTTAAGAGCCCACACAGATAATTGTGCCCACACAGATAATCGAAGGTGGGCTCCCTGTGCTAAGGTCCATGACCTTTATTCCAGCTTCCAAGTTCTTTCTGCCATGTAGTGGAACCTATTCACATGTTCCAGAGCTCAGCTTGGGGCCTGGGCATCTTTTCTGGGCCGTTTTTCTGCCTATCACAAAATGCACCTCTGACTTGTGCTGGCGACCAGTTGGAGTCAGAGCAGTAAAGCTGCTAGTTACAAAATGAGAGGACAGTGAACTTTCCGAGCAAGGAGATAAAATTAATCAAACACTAATTACATTCTACACATGAGGCCAGTGGTGAAGGCAGAAGTGTGGGTACAATTGGTCAGTTTTATGCGAAACAAAATAAATTAAAAATTGATTAAAGTGGTAAATAGGGGAAGTGAAAAAAACTGAAATTGTTTAAATTTTAATTTGACAGTGCTAAAGAAGTTCTTAATTTAAAAGAAAGAATTATAAAGGAAAGAATAATAGAGTTGCAAATAAAATGGGAAGAATACATGTCAAGGGACTAATACCACAAATTAATTAATATCTCTCACAAATCAATAAGAAGATGAACACTCCAATAGACATACAGCCAAAGGAAATACCATCTAACCAGGCAATTCGTAAGTGAAGAAACATCAGATAAAAATTTACCTAAATGAGGATATTTTCCTAGAGATACTTCTAAATGTTTATGTCAAGGAAATAAGCAGAAATATGCACAAAAAAATTATGTATAAGGATGCTCATCGGAGCATTATTTACTTATGGTAGGGAAAAAAATTAAGCAAAAGGTATGAGTGACTGAAATTATTCCCTGTGTTTGCAGTGATTGTATTAGATAATCACTGTTTAATGTTTTAGGCCAAACATGAATAATTTGGGGCTTGAAAGTAAATAAAACCAAAAAAAAATCTATTCTGAGTGTTTTGAAAAGACTAGTGATCATGCTGTTGACATTTTCCCAAGAACAAAGACGTGAAAAGTGATTTGAGAAGACATCCAGGCCACAGTGAAGCCCGTAGAAAGCTGCTTTAAAATCTTTGGGAGAGTTTACGTTACAAATATAGGACCATTTGGGGAAAAATGAACTAGGATAAAGGCTAAAACACAAATGTGAAGCAGCCGTATGAAAACATTTCGTTTCATGAAGACCAGAGCAAACATGGAATTAAGAAAGACACTCTCACTAGTTAGGCTTAATCATCCATGTTCATTTAATGATTCGGGATTAACACTGATTTTTCCTTAAATGAGTGAGATTGATGGTACTATAAAAGATTGAAAATATTATTAATTAATATAAAAGGCCTGGTGGAGACATATGATCACTCACTCAAAGACAATTTGGTATTGGAAATAAAGCATGATTAACTGACATCCGGCAGAAATTTATAATCGTCAATTGATAGGAACATTGAACTATAGGGAGAGAATGTGAATTCCACTCAGTGTTCGCACTATGAGTGATGGATGATCGACTGAGAAATAATTGCCATCATCAAACATCATTATTCCTACGCTTTACCTCCCAGGGCATCTTTGCACAATATTGAACATGATAAGGCACGATCGGAAACGAAAAAATGATCACGTCCCCCTGAAGGTGTCCACCGGCCAACAGCAAAAAGATGCGAGATCGTAAATGACCAGCTAGCAGAGCACAAGAGCTATAGGTGCATAAATTAAAGAGTATGTTTTTCTTCCTGCAGGACAGTGACCTAGAAAGAAAGGGGCTATGATTTTCGGATAAATTAAGCATGAAAGCATTTTCATGTGTGAAAACGCAGGTGTTTGGATCCCTGGCATCCCCCTATGAAGAGCATTTCATTTTTTTCCATCACCCCCCTTCTAAAAATCCACCGTTTCAAAAAAACAAACACCTTTCAGTAATCTGCCATTTGGATGTCGTGCGTATGCTGCATTACGCACTGTGTGTGCTTCCCCATCTCCGTGCCAAAGGTGTGTTTTCCAAGCCTCGAAGCAAGAGTTCTAGTGTCTTGTGGAAACAGTACCCCACTGAGAAGAGTAATTGACTGGAAAGCCTTTGTCGTTTCCTGATTAGCATTTGTTCCCCTGAAGTAGTGCTCAAGGTGGGGGGCAAGGCCCCTACCTGGATCTGCCCTCAGCCAGGGACTGTGAGAAGGTGCTCAGGGCACGTCCAGTGAGCGGGAAAAGACAGGTTATCTCCAAAGTCCAGGAATACAGCCTTCTGGTTATTTGGGATCTTCTGAAGAGGCATAGTAAGAATTACTTTTAACCAGTATTTAATTGTAAGCTGGAGGGCTCATGTGAGTCACCCAGTGGGGGACTCTGTTAGGCGGCTCCACAGTCTCTCCAGTAAAGTTCTACGGGGAAATTGAGTCATCGTGAAACATGTGTACTACCCCAAGGTCAAAGGACTAAACTGAAAAAGTGACAATCCCCAAACCCATCGTTGAAGCCACAGGCGGAGGAGAGGACTGTCTCAGTGACTGTGAATGTTAATAGATTCCTAGTCACGCTCTAGCTGGGGCGTAGCCGCTCAGACTCAGCCGTCAAAGGCTCGCGGGGGGGGGGGGGGGGGGGGGTGGAGATTTGTCACATGGTCCGCATGTCCCACAGGGTAGGGGCCGCCAGAGCATGCTCTCCTGAAGTCACGGTAATAACTACAAAACCCGTCCAAAGTGCAGAATTGGGGAGAAGGAGAACGCAGAGGCCTACAGCCAGCAAACCCGCCCTGCCCCCCAAGCAAATGTTTGCCGCTGCACAGTAACGAAGACCATTGAAGGCTGCGCTGGAACGGAGCCTAACGGTCTAATAAGCACTTGGCCGTGACTCCCTTGCCAATCAGGAACCAGGACGCGACAAGTTCTGAGGCAGATGACGCCTGATTTGAGCGGGGGCCACCTTATTGTTTATTGATTTCAAATTTGGCTTAGAGGGTTATTAGAGGGTTACATTCCAGTGGAAATGAAAAAAACAAAAACGAATTCCGAGGGAGGAATCCATCAGCCACAGTGAATTTAACTTAAAGCTCACTCATGCCTAAAATTCCCTTTGTTGGTTGCTCTATAATCAAAATACTACTTTTTTGAAATGTATAACCAAAGAGTATGCAAATCGGGCAATCAGAGTGCTGTCGTCCCCACTCGTGGGACAGAGGCCAACGTTTCTTTTCCCTCTCCCGTCACCGTGCATGCCCTCTCCGGCTTCCCCCACCCTGCCCGCGAGGCCAGCGTTCTCCAGTAATGGAGTCTTTCCCGTCGTGGCCCTCGCGCCGCTGTTCTCTCAACGTCGGTCCACTCTGCTGTCAAACACGAATAGCCGCGCCCACCCGGAGGGTGGCAGTGGGGACTGACGGGCATCGCTGTGGATTCGCTCTGCAGCAAGGAAGGACTGGCCGTGTCGGGTCGGCGATAAGTCCCAGCATTTCTTTGCAAGAGCCAATATGAATGGGAAATTGGATTTGGGGTGGCAAGAGGAAGGGAGAGGAGGGTGCCTGGTGACCAGAGGCAGAGGAAATGGAGTTGAGAAAAGAGAGAATAGCTCTGGCTGTCCAGCCACCTCCAGCTCTGTAAAAGAGGGGCAGAGGCAGAAGGTGAGGGACCCGTTTGACAAAGGATGGCCAGCGACTGTGCAGTTGGCCACACGTCGGGGCTCAGGGAAGGCTTAGGGGAAGCGTGGTTCCGCCCAGCACAGGCCAGAAGCGGCCGTGGTGGCCGCTCTGCCTGGCGGGGAGGCAGGAATTCAAGGACACCACTGAGAGCAGTGGCAGGGCGAGATCGCTCTCTCAACACATTGGCGACAAATGCCCAAGAGGATGCTCGGGCAAAGGAACGCGAGCGGACTCTTCTTGAGCGCGTGAGAAGCGCCTCTTGGAAATTCCATGGTCACGGGGGCTCGGCAGGGAGGCGAAGATGGAGCTAAGGAGATGTTGAAATCTGGACCTTAATGTACTTCGTTCCTACAGCTGACAGCACCTGGTCCTTTGAGTTACCTGCCCCCCATATTTGCATTTTTGCTTTTTACCCCAACTACAGACAAGCTCCTGCAGGACAGATGCGTATCTCAAATGCCCCGTGTTTCCCACACCCCCCAGCGCTGTGCGGGGCGCAGGTTAATACATTGTTTAATACATTCTTATTGACCCTCCATAGGCCATTCTTATTGACCTTCCATAGGCCAGAGGAATTGATTGATAAATGAATGAGAGGAGACTTTAGACAAAAATTGACAAACAAGACATGAATAAATGTCCAAGAACAGATGGCGTCCGAGCAAATGTTTTTACAGCAGTCAGAGGGCACCAGGCTCACTGGCCAGAATGTTGAATCTCTCATTAGAAGTGGAGACTGCGCCCACCACGGGCACATTGCCATCTCGCTTATAAAAAGAAAAGTCTGGAAAAGTGACCTTGGAATTGGTTTGCTGCTACGGAGTTGAAAATTCATAAATGATATGATAAAGATAGTAATGAGACGAACAGCTTTTAGTTGTGTTTAGAAAGACAAAATGGGCCAAAAAGTAGAATTAAACATAACAAAGTGGTATTTATATGCTCAGGAACAGGAGACAAAAGGGGAGCCCATGGGCATAATTTATTTCAAGTTTTAGAAAGTCTTGGGAAAGTTGCAGGCCACTCAGTTCACCAAAAGACTGGAGGAAATCAAGGTGGGATGGTCTGGTTTTCCTTACCCGTGTAGTGGCAGCTTCGAAGTACACAGGGATGGTGACAGCACAGGTGTATTTAATATCTTCGTAACTGACTCCAAAGAGAGAACAAACAGCCTGAAAGAATGAGGGAGCTTCCACCAAACAGCGAAGGGAGGGGGGACAGGTCAGGTAGAGGGGACATCCTGTGCCCAGGATGCTGGTCTTGTACCAGGGAGCAGCCTGGCTCAGGCGAGAAGCAAGTGGCAGGAGCGGGGCCTGGACCAGGTCACAGAGGCCCTCAGGAGGGTGACTGTGTCCTTGGTGCAGCATGTCAAGCATGGACTGGAGGTGACCCACGAGACTTGTCTTTAAGAAGATAGTTTTGGGAATAGAATACGGAGGGAAGCCAGAGGAGATGGACAGGCGGACAGAGATTGGCTGTAATGAGAAGGTAGAAGTGATAGGTTTTTGATCAGGTTTCAGGTGGTGACAGGGAAGACGCAGAGGTGGCTCCGAGGTGTCAGAGCTGGAGAGGCTGAGGCGGGAGGCGAAGGGGATCCACTGCAGGAAGGCGGCAGGCAGAGCAAGCCATGAGGAGTTTCTCAGGTGCCTCCTGAATGAAGGATGGAGCTGCCCATCGGCAGGAGTGTAGCTCCCTAAGGAGTCAAGGGGGCAGGCGTGTCCGTGGAATAGTTACCGTCTCAAGGGCGCCCGTCTTACCCTAAATGCTCTGAACACCCCTCGCGTACCGCGGCATTGAGAACTTGCTTCCCAGCCCCTCATTCAGCACTTTCAGTTGGGGATATAATCACCTCCCCTCTGGGTTATTTGGGTCACCCTTTGACCGCTCTCTCCGCGGCCAGTCTGTTCACCTCCCGCACCGTCCGCACTCTGTGGTCAGTGTTCTCAGACCACCCAGTTCCCACCCTGAAAAAACAGTCTACTGCTGTCCCTCTCTGGGACACTAATGTGTAGTATCAGCAGTTTCTGAAGGCCCTGGAGGCCCCACAGCTCGGAAATATGCTTAGCTTCGTTCAACTCAGCATTTCTCAAATTTATTTAACTACGCAACATGCCTTATTTATTTTCGTTTCCAAGTCAGATTTTTAATACTCATGACACTGACTTTGGACCACCGGCCACTCAGGACAATAAAAGTGCACCTTTCTTCCCATCACTCTTGGGTTAAAAGGAACATTGACCACTTTCCAAGGAGTAACCCGCTAAAACCCAGCCTTTTGTTTCTTTTAGCTTATGTTTAGGACTGAAAAGGCCGCGTGCCCTGCCCTGTAGGAACTGTGAATGTGGCGAGAGGAGCCTTGCATCCGCGCTCTCCGCAGACGGAGTGGGGCAGCCCCGCCTCGGTGCTGAGGTTCAAGTGCGCCGTCCGCTTCCCGCCTCAGACGGGAGCTGAACTCTGCTGGTGCAGACGTTGTTTGGGGACAAGGCTGTGCCCTTTTCTGTTTATTCCAGAGGCGGCAGTTTTATGAGTTCTGCTGTGGCACTATATTTTTGCAAGGGACAATTATGACCATAAAGGGAATTGTGCGGTAAAGACCACAGAATCTGCCGTTAGGCAGGAAGATGACCTTCTTACGCGGCCGGCTGCCAGGTCGGAGCCGGCTCCTAGCATTTGGGAGAGATTTATGGCCACTAAAGGAAGCCCGGCTGCCGACCGACCGTAAGACTGCAAGTCCTTATTCTTTTAACAAAACAAAAACAAAGTTCTGTGCAAAGAGTAACAACTTGTGATTCGTATCAGATCCCAAACTCTACCTGCCAGCAATTTCTCCTGAGCGTTGGGGCAGCTTCTTCTCTACGAGCCCTGTCTGCCCCTCCACTCAAGCTACTTCCTCCCCTCGGGCCCCCAAGAGTTCACCCGTTGGTGACCGTCTACACACGGCACTTGGAAAAGTTAAATTCGCAAGAGCAGCATTTCCCAGGCAGAAGCTCTGCTTCAGACCAGAAGGAGGAGCTTCCAAGGCTGCTTAGGAAGACGCTCCCGGGATGCATGAGAAATAGCTGAGTTCAGCCGATGCCCAGGAAGAAAGAACAGGAGGGACCAGGCCCGGTGATGGAAGGGCCTGGGTTGTGCTTCGCTTATGTGGGAAGTAAACACAGTTGGTCTCTTGGCCGATGGGACAGGTGAGGGGACCCGAAGAGAGACAGCATCATTAAGATCCCAACCGAAGTGCATTCTAGAATGAGCAAAACATCAATTCTTTAAACATTAAAATATATAAGTAATTAAAATGGGTGCCTTTAAAGATAATCTTGGAATGATAAATATTTTTATAAAGAATACAGTTATAAATTTAAAAAAGAAAACTAATGTTTATTAAAAATGAAATGTTTCCAATGGTAGTGTTTCCTAAAAGTATGAAGACTACCTTAAAAAATGTTCACAGAGCATGTACATTTATAGAGCTTACAAAACAATATTTAAAAAGCAACCAACAGTGTCTCCTTTTAATAATAGACAAAGCATATGACCAAATACTGTGGGGTTGACGTGGGCCCTAATCCGTTACCTGGTGTCTTCGTAAGTCAGGGAGATTTGGGCTCACAGACACCCGAGTGGACGGCCACCGACTGAGGCGGGGAGGAGTCAAGGCTTCCACAGCCGGGGAGCCACGGAGCCGCCAGAGGCTGGAAGAGGGGAGGGAGGCCCCTGCGCCGAGGCGTCGGAGGGAGCGAGGCTCTCAGGCTTCTGACCTCCAGAGCTGGGAAAGAGCACATTTCGGGTGTTTTAAGCTACCCAGCCTCGGCCATTCGTCACAGCAGCTCCAGGAGAGCAGCAGCCAAGCAAAGGACATAAAAACCAACCAAAGGTCGTTAACTACGGACAGCCTTTTGGAGCATTTTTTATGAATGTTTTCGCCATTTGTCATTTTGCCTCTGTCTCTGACGCCAGGCATCCCACTCTCCACAGACCAGCCGTAATGTTCCCCTTAAAAAGTACGTTAGATTAAATCAGACTCCTGCTAAACACCAACCCAGACCGTTATATTATATAAATAACAACAAACCCGGTATCAGAGGCTAAAACGACGTCTCTCAGCAGGGACTGCGGTTTGTAGGTCATGAACTCATCAGTGACAGGAAGGACTCGATGTCCTGTCATATCTATTATTGAAAGTCTAAAAACCATTCATCTGTATATTTTACCTCCTGTTTTAGTTGATTAAAATGGGGGTTCAGCCCTGGCCAGTGTGGCTCTGTAGGTTGAGCATCAGCCAGTGCCCCAGAAGGGTCACAGGTTCAATTCCCTGTCGGGGCACATGCCCGAGTCTTGGGCTCAGTCCTCAGTAGGGGACGTGCAGGAGGCAGCCGATTGATGTCTCTCTCTCCCCCTCTCCCTTCTTCTCTCTCTCAAATCAATGAAACCATATTTAAAAAAATAAAGTGGGGGTGAAACCTGGTCCCTGTTGCTTCCTTGTAACAGACAGCCAGAGCCCTGGCGAGGATACTGGGCCATATTCAAGGTGGCAGCGCAGAGTGCGGCCACTTTTCAGAACAGTTTGGCCATTTCTTATAAGTTAAACCTGCTCTTACCATGGACCCACACAGTCCCCACCCTCTGGTATCTAAGCCAGAGGGGAAAAAATGTATGTCCACAAGAAAATGTTCCCAAACATCTGTAGTTTATTATAATCACCCAGACTGAAAACGCCCCACCGCAAATGCTGGTCACGGGGAAGCACCTGTGGCACATCCGTAAGATGAAACACTGCTCAGCAGTGAAAGGAACCGGCAGCTGCTCTGTGCAGCCCCCTGGATGCATCCCAGGTACGTTATTCTAAGTGAAAGTAAAGCAGACGCAGAAGGCTACAAACTGCCTGATTCCATTTACATGACATCTGGAGAAAGCAAAATCATAGGGACAGGAAAGAGATCAGTGTTTGCCAGGAGCTAGGGGGCGGGCAGGGATTGCTCAGAAAGTGTGAAGAGGGCCTTTTGGGGGTGAGGGTGATGGAAACGCCCTCTCTCTTAACTGTGCTGATGGCTACCTAATTGTATGTATTTGTCAAAAGTCAAAGAACTGTGCACCTAAACAGGCGAATTATACTGTATGAAAATTGCTCTATTTTACCTGCTGCTGCCTAACAAAGTATTCCAAAATTCAGAGGCTGAAAACAGCCGACGTTTACTGCCTCTGGAGCTCTGTGACTCAGGCATCCAGGCTCGGTTTGGCCGGGTGCCTCTGGCTCAGAGTCTCTCCCCGATGAGTCACTTCTTACCAAGCGCCGAGTAATCTGCATACAGCATTTTATTTAATCTTCACCACAATCCGCTGAGCAAGAAGTTACAATCTCCGTTTTTACACACAGGGAAATTGAGGCACACGGAGATTCGATGGGACGCCCAAGGTCGTACAGCTGGTAAGAGTGGGGCAGAAATGAAAGCCAGCGTCTCTTCAGCTCCTGAGCCTGATCTCTTTTCATTCAGCATCTCCAGCTGAAGTACCACCATCCAGTTTATTTCGTTATTTAGACCTGTATTTATCTGATAAATAGAATTTCTTGGACTGATTTCATTTCTACAAAATTATACCAAGGAGTTAGTTGTAAAGGTAAACAAAGATTTAGGTAAAGTGATGTTCATCATGATATAAATAAGCAGCCTCTAATTCTAAAATTGGCAAGTAGTTAAAAATTGTATGAAATATAAGGATATTCTCAAACATTAATTGTACAGAGAGTGTTCATCAAGTATGTAATCTTAGGTGTTTATAAATACTAAGAAGTTTACAAAGTAGGACCATGGTGAACTATGAGATTCTATTTAACGTGAATTTTTTTAAAATGTCACTGATTCTAAAGTCCACCTGGTTCCAGGTCAATATAGCAAAATATGTCCCTGTTCTTTCCCCACAGATGATTTTAGTGACAGAATAAAGTTGACACATTTGTTTAATACTTGACGTTTTCACAAGGAGCGAGCCCTTCTGTAATTTCTTAGAAGTTATACTCAGATACATCCACGATCAAAGGCTAGATTCCCATACATCAGAATGGCCACAAATGCTGTGAAAATATAATAATAAAGAGCCAAATCCTTGTGAGTGACCATGTTTATTTTCAGGCCTAAATCATGACGTTTGATCAATTTGAGTATATAAAAACTGAAATTACGAAGCACCTCCCCCACACTAACAAAAAGCAAAGATAAAGCACACAGACAACAAATACCATAAACTAAGACAAAAGACAGAAGGAACCGAAGAGATAAAAACGTGCAACATGTACAAAAAATACTAATTACATTTACGTATAACATTTAAAAATACAGCATAGAAGAAAGGACGTTTAAAGAGCTTGTCAAAAATTATATGGCTGTGAAAGCGAAGATACGACAGGTGAGAGTTTTCCCCAGACCGCACCCGCAGGGCTCACGGCCTCGCCACCCCGCCGCCCACCCCGCTGCCCGCTGGCACTGACCCGTGCTGGCTCTCGCCCTCGCCTCCGCCCTTCAACATGTGTGATTAGAAACCGTTTTTAACATTAACTGACTTGCTCTCAGTCGGCTTTCCCCTCGTGTGCCAAAAATAATGAGCGTATATTTTAAAAGTAGGAAGGGAATTTAATAAAATCTTTTGCTCGGCTAGAAATGTTTTCAGTAGTTTATTAATAATTCCCCGCGGGTCGCCCGGGATCCTGTGGACGGTGCAGGACGGTGCCTGTGGGGCCAGATAACAGGCCCGCGGGCAGAGGGCCGGGCAGAGGGCCCGCGGGCAGAGGGCCGGGCAGAGGGCCCGCGGGCAGAGGGCCCGTGCTCAGGCGCCGTCTTCACGCCGCGAAGGGCCCACGCGGGAACGGTCCGCAGAGCAGAGCGTCCGCGCAGTGTGCCTGCTGCCGTCTGAGGCTAGCTTGGCTGCAGAGCTGTTTCCAGTAACTGGAGAATCCGCGGCCGTTCAGATCGCGAAACCACCTGCCAAACGCCTGGTACCGGCACCACCGGGACGTCAGACTTTGCTTATTGAACTGTTTGCTGGGCAGGCTGAGGGCAGGAAATAGTGTCATATTTACATTTTTATCTTGGGAAAGTAGTACAGTGCTTGGCAGATCACAAATGTCTTTGTCGTCGTTGTTGAAATTAAAAGACAGTTCTGGGCCACAGGAGCTTTACACTTCACATGACGCCAAGAGAGAACCCGACGATGGTATTTCAGTAGAAATGTTCCGCCTCCCCTGCTTCGGATGCTCCGGCAGGCCCCGGAGAAGGCCGGCGAGCTCACGTGGTTGCAGGAATTTGTTTCTTTGATTAGTGAGTACCACTCGGCCTGAGTTTGTATTTTCAGCTTTCTATTATATCCTCAATGTTTAAAAATTTGTCGATTTTTTTTAAGATGGAGCCAAAAGTAGTTACAATAAGAGATGATGCATGATTCTGGACTAAAATGGGTTTTGTTCACTGTAGGGCTTTGACACTAGTATGGAAACCTGAGCCATTTGGTCTTGTTTTGTTTGAGGGGGGGGAATGTAGAGAAAAGTAGGAGATTTAATGGGATTAAGTGGATCATTCATTCTGTGCGCCCCTCGCTCCTTCCAGCCTCAAACGCACCCCCAATTCCGTGGAGGTGGTTAACTCTCCTACGGGAGCAAGGAGCCCAGGAAGCAGAGAGGGGAGGATTTGGAGCCAGTTGCCAGCACCGCCGTGGACCCAGCAGCCGCCCGTGGGCCCGGCTGCGCGAGTGGGAGAGCTGACAGCCCGTCCCGGCGGAAGTTCCACGGTGTGCGCGGCTCGCCCGCCACGCAGAAGCCATGAGCCCGGACGCCGGCTTGGCCACGCTGCCCCTTTTCCAAAACAGTTTCTGAAACAAATTTCTACCCATAAAGACAAAAGTGACGTTTTGCATCTCCTGTCAGATGGAATTCTACTTGGCTTTTCATCTCCCTTGCTTGTCCATGAAACACATCGCAGGCTTCAGAACAGAATCTCCCCCGTCAAGCAAATGACTTTGGTGCTGTATATTTCTGCCCATTAATAGCATCATTTGCATGCTAAAGAAGTGAAATTTTTATTCTGCCGTGGCCACCGAGGATTAATTTAATGACTTCTGTGGAGTTTGGATTGCCTTCTGAGAGAGAGAAGGTTAGAAGGTACATTTTGCTAAATATTTAAAATCTTTAACCTTTGTGGTATGGCTCTCCGTGATTGAAAAAACAAGATGGGTGCTTAAAGCAGAGTTGTATCTTGCTTGAAAATTTTTTTTTCTTTCTAAATTCAGAGGTAATCTACACGATTCTTCTAATTAATACACAATATTTCTACTAATGTTACAGTTCTGCTATGGGAACATTTCCTAACGCGCTTGCCAGACCTCCTGGGACTCCTGCTCCCCCGGCCTGGGGCAGGGAAGGGCAGCTTGGCCCTGTCCTGTTGGGTGATGCCGGTGAGACGGATGACGCGGCCGGTCGCTGCGGGGCAGACCCACTGCGCGCGGAGGTCGTGTCCTTGCTCAGATGGTAGCGCCCACCGAGGGGAGAGCGGCAAAGGCCCCTGAGCCCGTGGAGCTGACCACGGCTGGCGGGAGGGCAGCGAGTGACTGGGAATTAGGGGCAGATCTGGTCTGGGACTAACCGAGGGTCAGAGCACCGCTCCGCCCCCGGCCCACACCTCGACCTAAGGAGAAATGCGGAGAATGAGGGTGAAAACCGAACAGAGAGGGTCCAGGATGTATACAGAGAACAGGCGGGTGGTTATCCGGGGAGGGGCGGGGGCCAGCCGTGTGGTGGTGAGTGGGCACTGGACGTACTTTGGTGATCACTTTGCAGTGTATGCGAAGACCAAGTGAATTTGCTGTACCCCTGGAACTAATGTTATATACCAAGTTTACCTCAATTTAAAAAATCGAGAAAGGAAGGGATCCCGCCCGGACCCCCTCTCTACCCACCATGCTTCAGCAAAGATCACTATTATCTGATTTTAGTGCTATTAAAAAATTCCTTAAAATGCTCATGTAAAGAAACTCCCCACAGCAAACAAACAAAAGGGATATAAGCAATTTTGAATAATTGCATTAATCTCAGACAGATTATTTCATAACTGACCTTGGAGACCATCTCCTCGGGAAGCCCTTATGACCTCAGTGCCTTTGCTCATCCACAGCACGGGACCAGCCACATATCAGCCTGGGAAGGGTTGGGCAAGGACTTCCTCATTCATAATTCTACTCCAGGGAACACAGTAGATCCTTTAATAAATATTTATTGTATTATTGAATGAAATCTTGAAGTCGCTAAAACACAAGGTCAAGCAAACTCAGTGTTTTATGTAACATATCTCGTAACTCGTAATCTGTTTAACAACATAGAATTTCCACTTGCCAACTTGCCATAGGTTCCATTCCCCTCCTATGCCCGCGTTGAGATGCTGATATCTTGAGAAACTTATAGAATGAGCCTGGCCGTGTGGCTCAGTGGTTGAGCATCAGCCTATGGAGCCAAGAGCTCACCGGTTCCATTCCCATCTGGGTGGGGGTTCGATCCCCAGTAAGGGGGTTACCCCAAGTAAGAGGGCATGCAGGAGGCAGCCCATCAGTGTTTCTGTCTCTCTTTGAAATCAATAGAAATATATTTTTTTAAAAAGAAACTTACAGAATGAGCAGTGACAGGTTATGCGCCTGCAACTCTACTCCCAGCACCATTTTCCCTGATGAAGACAACATAAGACCAGTACGAAAACTAATTTTTTCCAGTTCAAAGTGTAAAGCTCAGCCTCTAATGATAATGTAAAGCCAGTGAAAAGTCCATTTGTCTCATACATAATAACTGTATTTAAAAGCGTTCGGCTTAATCACTGTTTTACATACTATAAATGTTTTAAGCAGCCAGCTTCTGACCTGCCCCTGGGTAGGAGTCAGGCCCCTCTGCCTCCTGCTTTTTATTAATTTAGGCTTTTCCCTTCCCATTTAAGTGAGAAGACAAGAGCACGGAAGTGAAATTTAAATGAGGGGGTTTTGTTACTTGATTATTACGCCAGTAAAAAGTTTGACATGGATCGAGGTGGAGAAATATGACTAAGCGCAGTTTTTCAATTATCCATGGATTTCAATTATCCAGGGAGCCCTCTCCGTCGTCAGAATGAATAACTGTGAGTCGTCGTAACGTATTGGGAAAGAATTTAAATCTCACCACGCTCAGCTTCATTATCTGGAACGTGGGCCTTCATTTTCCAACACTGAAGGGAGTTTAGGGGGTTGCGTAACTCGTTTTTCCTTTCTTTGGAGAAGCTGACACAAAGTGCTTCACGCGTCAAGAAGACAATGAGCCAGAAGAAGGTCAGTTTGCCTCTTTGTGGTACTTTGTTGACTGTACGACTTACATTCTGTCATAGTCCTGAAACTTAATAGCTAGGGTACTTGGGCAGCATAAGGAGTTCCTAAACCTAAGTAATTAAGGCTGAGGACAACCCGCTGTTTCCTGAATGGGCTGGGCTGTCCCTCATTAGCTCCGGGCGTCAGGTCTTAATTGAGTCACTCTGGTTCCGTACATGGACCGAGGATTGTGATCATGGCCTTCAGCAAGTTCTGACTTCTTTGTGCCTCAGTTTTCCTCTGGATAAAATGGGTATAATAAAGGGTTTTGTGAGAAATAGATTATTACATACAAGGTATCCCCCCAAAATGTATATACATTTTGAATAATTATAAAGGCAGCATTTATTAAAACACATTTCACTTTCAAAATGTAATAGAATCAACTGTTGAAGTGTATGTACATTTTGGGGGCTATGTATATATGTATTGTGTGCATATATACATATTAAATAGCGGTTGCTCTATGGGTCTTGTTATCATCTTTGTATCTTAATCTTTGGCTCCTTTCCTTCCCTCGAGTCCTCACCCGTCAGCCCAGGACACGGCCTGAATCACGCGCCTGCCTGGCGACAAGCTCGGCGTTTCCCAGCGCGCGGCCCGGGCTCGTGTGGCATCCACTGTCCGTCAGTCCCCTCCCTCCGTGTGCAGTGGACGCCAGGTTCTGGAGGATTCGGGAGCCTTCTGAGCCTCCCGGGCACGGATGCGCACCCACCTCTGGAACTACAGGCCGCCACCTTCGCCGGACAGCACCCGAGCTGGCCTTTGCCATGGGAAGACGCTCGGGGGACACTATCCTGCGCCTGCGTGTCTGATTTTCCCAGTGCGATTCTGACACTAGGCAGGGGCTTTGAGATTCCTCAGTCATGCTCCTGAAAGAGCCTCATCCGAGAAAGACTCGAACGCCAGCCCCGACAGAGCATCCAGTTTAAATAAGAGGGGATTTGGAAGGATCCGTTGCTCTTCCCCGTCTACTCTAACTAATGTGTCTCAGATTTCCATTGTCTGTTTCTTCTGGAACTGTCCGTTTAGCTGGAGCAGTCGCTCCCTCTCCTACAGCCCGGTTGAACTTGGCCTCCTCCCTACGACTCAGATCACACAGACCTCTCTCAGAATGGTTTTATTTGTGCCCTGTGCTTTTACTATATCGCGTGTTCTTAGATAAAATATGTATCTTTCCATGATATTTCTCATCAGAAGTATTCAATAAATGCACAGTGAGTTGAATTAATGTAATAAAAATATCACCTAATAGTTATAAAATACTTTATGCTTTGAAAACAAAACTACCAGATACAGACATAGGGCAGAGTAGGTGATAATATCAGTGGCCACATCTAAATATCAATTTAAAAAATATTTTTAAATCTTTTAGTCTCCACCTATTTTTATTTATTTATTTAGCTTAATGTTTTAGTCACTGCTGAGAAAGCCCATAATATTTTGTTCAGCATCATCACCCATCATTTCCTGCATTTCCTGAGCACGTGCTATAGGCCAGGCTTGTGTCAGGTACAGGATATGTAGACAGGAATAAATGGCATTCCTTGCCTTTGTAAAATGTGCAATATAGAAAGAAAAACAGACAGTGATTTGGATTTTTTTTGGATTTTTAGGATTTACCTGCTAGAACTACGGCTCCTGTGCTATAGTCACATATACAGGCCAGTCCTTTCAAAGCAATTGCATTTGTCCTTAGGCGTATTATTTGGGGGGGGGGGGGAATAGCAAATTTCACCCAAACAATACTAATTATGTTATATACTAATCATTCATTATCAGTGAGATTTTTTAATGTCTTTCTGGCCAAAGGTTTTATTTTTAAATTTTTGTTCTAACTCAACCTGTCTTTATACCTGTCACCTGAATACACCCCCAGAATTGTCTTGCAAGGGAAGGTATTTCAATGAGAATATCCGTTCACGATGTGATTTCCTTTTAGGCTCTGACTGATCTCAGACCAGAAGACCTGGCTAGATCCTAATTAGCATAATGCTTTTTGTCCTGAACCCACAGGATCTCCCAGGCTCAAAATCTTAGCACTTAGGCCACAGCTGAGCTTCTGTAAGGATTACTGTCCCGTGGACACAGGTTATAAATCCAAGTAAGCAATACTTGGACAACACTGTTTTCCAAGTGTTTCTCTTTGATATGATCAGGCCTGACCCGCAGTTTATGTTTCTGCCAAGTCTATTATGTCTAATTTCTTTAGTTGATGTATTTCTCTTAAAGCCAAGTCACAGTGCTGAGCTATACACACAGCCTGCTGTTCTTTGCAGCAGGCGACTGCATGAATTCTCCTGCTAACTTTATTTCCCTACTCACCCCCCCCCCCAAACCATGCATATCACCAAGGAGGTGCCCGGGTGTGAGAGGAAAGGAATAGAGTGTTTCTGAACAGCAATGATGGGGACTTGGTCAGCCACCGATTTGCACAAGGAAAGAAGTCCTTTTGGTGACCTGCCAGGTGACCTTTGGGTTTTACATCTGAAAGAACTCCCAGGCAGTAACCATAAACAAGTATAAGGAAGATTTTCTGTCACAGCTGGATCAGAGCAGCCTACTGTTAGCCTATTTCTGCGTGAACACCGGGTACTTCTGCTGGCTCTTTCATTTTGCTTCGAACTCGACTGTGTCATTTGGACATCGGAAAAGACGTCAATAAGCACTGTGGTTACTAATTTCGAGTAAACGATTCTGGTCTTGGATGTGCTCAGTCTTTCCGTTCTCTGAGCTCCCGTAGTGGCTACAGCCTGAATCATTCAAGTCAACACTTAATTAAATGTAAGCCTTTAATTGTGTTCTTGGACCCAAGACAGGATCTTCCATTTCTGTCACACGGACGGACGGATGAAGTGCTGGAACATCGTAGGTTTTTGATGAAAACCTCAGGATTGGCTCAGTCTTGCAGTTCCTGACCGGTTAGGTGGGCTCACCATTCAGATGTTTAGAATGTGACAGCAGGAAGGGACTTGAGCCCACTTTACAGGCGACAATCAAGCCATTTCCAAAGACAGACTTCGTAGGCTTTCTTGGCAGGAAAAGAAACGAGCTCACAAAGCCTAAGATGATTTCCCCTCTGCCACCTAAGGGACGCCGTGCGTTTTAATGCGAGATTTGGAGGTACTTTCAAGCCTCTAAATATTTTGTAAGAAAATAAAAAGGTGCTTTCCAACCTGGAGAAAAATCAAAGACAGAGACGCAGCCTCCAAGACCACATTGAAAAACCGTTGCTTCTGAATCAGGAAACACCAGGGGCCCATTACTCTAAAATTACACAAACAAAATTTCCGGAAAATTTGGAACAGGCTAAAAATTCAGAAGAATATATTGTGTGTTTCTTTATCAAATCGAAGTGAAATTAATAAAAACCTTATTTATTGGGTGCCTGTGTTAAGGCTATCTAACATGAGTCCACAGGTAACCGGGGCGCAGATATTGATGTATGTCCTAACATCTTCTAGCCAACCTAGATATATGTTCAATACAGTATGGAATCCCTATTTCTCAGTAAAAAGTCACGACCTTGCAGGCACGGAAAATTGTCATTTTTAATGTGAACTGAGCTATTCATTAAAACCATGATATTCTGAGATGTAGGACAAAGTTCTTAAGTATGAATTGGATGACTGTCTAAAAATAAGGGAAAGCAAACAAAAATGCTGATAGTTTCATAGAATCTCACCTAATACCAAAGGCCCTTGTTAAAATACCCTTTCCTTAATTTTTTAAAATATGTTTTTATTGATTTCAGAGAGACAGAAACGTCAATGATGAGAGTCATTGATCAGCTGCCTCCTGCAGGCCCCCTGCTGGGGATCGAGCCCGAAACCCGGGCATGTGCCCTGGCCGGGAATCAAACTGGCGACCTCCTGGTTCATAGGTCGAGGCTCAACCACTGAGCCACCCCGGCCGGGCAAAATACCATTTCCTTTCGGTGGCTCCTGTGACTTCCAGCTGAGAGATAAGGACATTTGTGGCCTCTTAAGGTCTAGGTGGGAGAGTCAACCCGAATCCTTCTTCATCTTCTTTTCTTTCTTGGCAAATATCTCGCCGCTAAAACCAGTGTGGTTTCCACTCAATCCCTCAGGCCACTGAACCTCTACCCTTTGAAAGGCAACTCCAGCAGCCATTGGGACATTTTGACAAGAGAGTAATTCACCTCCATCTACCCTTCACATCTGTTAAATAAATGAGAGCCGGCTGGCGTCCTTTCACGCTGCGGTTCACCTGCTAACCCAGCCGTCCCGCAAAGCGAAAGCGGAGATGCAGCCAGGGCACGGCCACCTGCTGTTCTCCGTGACAGCCGCCGCTGCCCCCTGACACGGAAGGGCATAGCACTGTCACCCACTAACCGGGCCACTCGGAAGTTGGGGGTATATAGCAGTGCAGTGGGCACTGGCCTGAGGATTTACGCTGTCAGTCTGGTACCAGGGTAACGGCTAATCCCCTCTGGCCCCCAGTGCATGTCAGGCTGAGGCAGGTTTTCTGCATTTGTGGAAATAGCTGCCTTTTTCCAACACCAGGCGTGGCTGAGTGTTGCAATTTTAGGTCCAAACGAAATCAAATTATGATTCTCAGGATCACGAGTATCCAAAAAGGAAGCGTTGCTTCCTCACTTTCAGGGAAATGATGAATCCTACACATATTTTTAGGATCCCTGCCCAACTCCATCGGCAAGATCCCCTCTTTAGTAAACACCTAATGATCTTCTATTCGAGCCAGTGTTGTCAGCTTTATGGTTCTCAGTTATTATTCAGAGCAGCTGTCTCATGACTGTGGAGCATCCCTTGTCCTGTCATTGTCTCCAGCCCGAGAAAAGTTGGCTGTGTTTGGCTGTGTTTTTTCTCTCTTGTTTGAATTGTGAAATTCCGGTAAATGTGACCTAAATGAAGACTTCCCCTTTTTGTGAAATTAGCTCTTATGGCCGGCTGGCTGGCTGATTAGGAACAGAAACTCTTTCGTGAGAAACTATGTTCAAATAGAAAGCAAATCCATACACGGCAGCCCCGCCAGAGGTCAACAGAAGTGTGCAGACCCAAACACAAGACAGCATACTCCCTGCTCCCAGGGGATCGCCAAAAAGGACAGGAAAGAAAAGGGAAAATTCTCATTCATTATCAGCCCAAGAACGAAATACGGTAACTGGACAGAATAGGAAAAAATAATTGAGTTGGAATTGATTTTTATAATATGGAAATGGAGTTTTTTCCTATTTTTAGTTTAAAAAGAAAGCTGATTCCAGTCTAATGCTGCTGGTGGTGTGGCCTGTGCCTTTATCTTTTGTGGGAAAGTTCCGAGGAATGAGCTAAAGGGAAACTTAAACAGTTTATACAGTGACATGACTGAGCTTGTCCCCTTCACCTTCAGGTAGATACCAAGGGACCCTGCGATCGAATTAGCCCACCAGCCTCTCACCTCTGCAGGTTTCTAAGGGACCAGACCTTTCAAGCAGACACGTGGGAGAGTGGGGGCGCACTGCACTCATTCTGTAACCCCCTCCCCTCATCCAAGGGCCCGTGGGTCTCAGCGGACACTTGTTTCCATCCCAGCCGCGTCGCACCGAACATTGGATTTGTCAGGTCATTGGTCAGACACCACTCAGAACGGGAAGGGCTGAGGGAGAAGAGGCTAGTTCCAGTCTCAGCCCGTTTCTCAAGTTGGCCCAAGTGGCTTTTCCTCCCAGTTTCTTGGAGTCCTGCCTCCGTGGTGTTCGGTCTTTCCCTCGGATCCATCCGGGCCTCAGAGGGTTCCTTTGGAGCACACTCACTCTTCCGTTTCTCACTAATGAATCTAGAGGTAGTGTGAATTTTCCATGTTCTGTTTAGTGCTTCACATCAGTTTTCAGAGTTTGTGACTCACTTGCTCTGATGCTACTCTCTTTGCTGTGGAGTCTCCGCCTGAGAATGACCTGTGAATGTGCTCCCCGCGTTCTTCCACTACGGCAGGTAGGGGGTACAAGTTTATTATGGACAGAGAGCAAGGAGAAATCGGGAAAAACACTGACTGCACTTGAGCTTCGACGCCACCTATGAAATTGGCTATAAAGCAATGAATATTCACGGTTTATATATAAAAGCATTTTCATGAACAGTATTTCACATGATCCTCATAGAAAGGACAGCACAGTGATTATCAATCTCAGCATAAATTTCCCAAGGTCACCCAGCTAATAAATGACGGCAAAGTAGGAAATTTAACCAGATCTTGTGAATCCATATCGTTCCCCCAAACCCTCCTGTTCTCCAGTGAAAGTTAGAGAAACTGGGGTTTAAAACAATAAGATACAGATTAAATCAATGAGAACAGGTAATACATGCAGTCGCTGTGATCTATGGGCCTTCCCGGCTCCAAAGGACAGGCAACGGATATCTACATGAAATATGCATGTCGTTGCAACTGGAAAGTGGGACTGTGTGGGCCAAACACAATGTATAATGCTCCCTGCAGTCACCCTTTTGTGACACTCACACGATAATCACATATTCAGTGTTTATCTTCGCCATAGGACTGTAATCTCCACAAAGGGAAACACCATCAATTCCCCTGAGCATGCACACCGAGACGGAAAATAAGGCAATTCCTTACCTTCTGAATACCTTGCAGGTTGCCCGGGATTGTACCCAAAGCCTCAATTTCACCCTCTGCACAATATGGAAAAGTCAGTTTATGTTTTAAACATAAATTTTCTGAAAAGTGTTTCTAAGTGCAGGCATGGAGTGTCCAACATAAGCCAACACACACTTATGTCTCTTTTCGATGAGCATTCTGAAAAGAATCCTTAAAAAGTAGCAAACTATTGACTTGATGGGACACGGTAGGCTGTGTAGACATATGGGCATCGTTGAAGAATAGTTGATGGACAGAGCGTGATAAGGAGATGACGTTACTCAAAACTTGGAGTTATGCAAAATTAGATGTGAGATGATCGCAATGTCTGGGGAGGAAAAGGAAAGACAGTTGTCCAGGAGGAGCTCAGCCAGAAGCAATATGACATGTTGCAAAGGGCTCTCAAGCCAGAAAGTCTGATTTCTCCACATACCAGCTACGCAGCTTTAGGCAAGCCATTGAAACCTCTGAGATTTCTTCCCGCATCATTAGGAGAAAGGCTTTGACAAGCCATGCACAGGCCCCTTTAAATACAAATGTGAGCCCTGGCCAGTGTGGCTCAGTTGGTTGAGCATTGTTCCGTGAGCCAAAAGGTCGCCGGTTTGATTCCGGGTCAGGGCACATGCCTGGGTTGCAGGCTTGATCACCAGTAGGGGGCGTGCAGGAGGCAGCTGATCGATGTATCTCTCACATCAATGTTTCTCTCTCTCTCCCTCTCCCTTCCTCTCTCTCTAAAATCAATAAAAACATATTTAAAAAATAAAATACAAATGTGAGAAGTAGCAAGGGGTGTGCTGTAAATCGTCCTGCAGATACACTTTTATGAGAACAGACTTGACTCTACAGGTGATTTTTAAATGGCCTTTAGATTAGCTTGACAAAAAAATGGCTCGTTGTCTGTCTAACGGACAGCATGATAGCCAATTCTCAACTTTAAATGTTGAGCTTCAATGAACTGTCATTTCCACACACTCAGTATGGCCAGAACCTAAAATGACACCTGCCTGGTCTTAATTGAAAGCTTAATAATTTAAATGGTTTTGCAGCTCCATCCACATAAAAGCCTTCAGAGAGCCACAGGCAGTCGTCCTAAGACTCCATCAGGGCGTGTCTGTTTTGCTTTATCCTGTTTTGTTAGCGAGGCAGATCTACTGGCCAGGATGGCAGTGTTTAAGTCGGGCTCGAGTTCCCCTCAGTTAACAGAGAGGAGGGAGGCCGACTGTCCTGCCGGCCTCGGGAAACGTCGGGTTGAAGGGAAACGAGCGTTTGGGCCGTGAAGTGAACCATCGCCTCAGAGTAACTGCCCCAGATAACTGGGCTTTGAGACGAGGAGTGACCCGCCTTCCCATCAGCAGACAGGCCTCCAGGAGACCTGCCCTGCAGGGTCCCCCTCTAGTGTAATAAGGAGTCTTAAGAACTTGTCAGGGACAGAGTGGTGAGGAGACATGTGCCACTTCGGGCAAGTTTCTCTAGACAAAAGGCAGGCGAGGTTACCAAGGATTCCGGAGACCTCACGTGCTGTTTGCATGTAAGATCCAAACCGAAGGGAAGGTGGATTGAAACCAACATAATCTGCATTTATTTTTGCAGTGCAGCACAGTGGCGGCTGGGATATTAAACTTGGCCTCAGGAAATCTGGGTTGTAGCCCTCACTCTCTCGATAAACTGAAATGCGACCTTGGGAAACGCTGGCATAAATAATGCGTGAAGGGCATTTTAAATGATAGCATTGCATTAGTCTTGATTTACCTTTTTGATATCTAAAGAAAAAGCCCACCCTCGTTCATCATTTTTGGCCAGTCCCATGGCGATTTCTATTCCACATCTGCCCATCGGGTCAAAAGCAGAGTCTGAATTCAGGCATCTCCCAAAGACAAACAGCCCGGGGCGTCTTCGCCGTCGGCTTACTCAGGTCACAGGCAGGGCATGATCTGAAGCCTGTCCTCCGCGGAGCCCTGGGTAGACTTTAAACGTGTTCCCTATTTTCAGATCTCTTTATTGAATGTTTTATGAAATCTGGAAACTGTCGAGGGAGAGAATCACTTTTCTTTGTCAGTCAACATGATACCATGGCAACCGGTTGAAATGGGAAACATTGTCAAATCAACGATTGTGTTGTCTACATGATGCCAAATAGTGAGTCTGATTGATTTGTGGGTGTGGGTGTTTTTTTCAGTACAGATTTGTTCAGCTGTTGAAGCACATAGACACAAGCCTTTAAGTAATCATCCGTTTGTTTTCTGCACAGAGTACAAGCCAATTTCAAACATGTTAGCTCATCTTCATTCTGATTTTCCCAACCACCCCTGGACTGTCTGGAGAGCAAGTAGCACCCTATTTGTTTTACAAAGAAGGTTATACGTGGCATCTCTATCGCCTAACCCTAACCATCCCAAATAACCTGCTCTATGTTCTATAAGTGGAACTGAAGAAACTGCAGTGTTTGTACATCAAATAGTCGAGTGTCCATCCACAGCAGGGCCCCCACGTCCCTGTGGGATCATCGCCTGTCCATCCACCGGCGGATGTTGGGCCCCCCTCGCTGAATTGCCCCGTCGTGGAAGAGCTCACAGCCCCATCCCACTCGCTCCCGTTACTTCACATTAAAGTATTTATCCGCTCCAGGGTACGAACTCCTGATTCGGTTCCAACAGACCGAGTCTACCAGGATGGCTTTACTCACCTTGCGAAGGTCTGGGCGCGTGAGAAAGTGATTTGATCAGGCTCACTTGACGGGGAGGGTTCTGTTCAGGGCCTGAAGCCCTGTCTGTGTCGCTCCAAAGCCTTTTCCTTCAACCACTTTTTGAAATAAGCCAGTCAGAGAAAGGCAGATATCATAGGATTTCACTTATATGTGGAATCTAAAGGACAAAATAAACAAAACAAAAGAGAAGCAGACTCATAGACACAGAGAGCAGACCGACAGCTGTCAAGGGAGGGGGGTTGGGGGCTGGGTGAGAAAAGGTGAAGGGATTAAGCAAAACAAAAAACCAAAAGAGCACCTCATAGACACAGACAACAGTGTGGTGACTGCCAGAGGGAAAGGGGGGCGGGGGAGGTAGGAGGGGGCAAAGGGGAGATAAATGGTGATGGAAGGAGACTTGGGGTGGTGAACACACAATACAGTACACAGATGATGGGTTATAGAACTGTATGCCTGAAACCTGTATCATTTCATTAACCAATGTCACCCCAATAAATTCAATAAAAGCATTAAAAAATCAAAATAAAATATATTTTCAGATTTTATGTCAAATCCTAAAGCTCCCAGTACCCTAGAGTTTCCCATTCCCTGCACCAATGGCTTTCCATTCCCCCTAGGGAGGGGCAGGTACCAAATAGAAAAGGGAACTATCGCTCATCTTAAACTATTAAACTTAATCTTGCATTTTATTTTACTTCATTTCATTTATTCCCTAGACACAGTGTTCTTAAAAGCCAAGTACTGAACAAGAAAAAAAAAATTTTTTTTTAATCTCTTGGGCTCCCATTAAAACAGCAAGAGCTGGCCCTGAATCCTTGGGCTGTGGCTGGAGAGGACCTGCCATCTCAATCAGCCTAAACGGCGGTCTATTTATCCCCTCACTCACCAGGCGTCGTTGAGTGCCAGCCATTCAGGGAACACGATAGACTTACGGCAGCTCATGGAACACGTAATCTAGCAGATGGCTTGGATGGTAGCTAAGTAATGAGGAGAGTGTTGTGTGGATGTGCAGGGTGCTGTCAGGGACACCTCACAGGGAGTGAGTGATCTCGGTCAGGGGCCCCGAGAAAGCTATTCACCCAAAGTGACAAGACATTTATCCTGCAACCTGCAGTGTGACTGTGAGTTAGCTGGAGAGGGGAGCAGGGCCAGGCAGCTGTGGAAACATATTCAGAGGCTGCGACGGTTCATTTTGTGTGTCAGCTTGGCTAGACTGTGGTTCTCAGTTATCCAGTGAAATACTCATCCAGGTGTCACTGTCAAAGTGTTCTGTAGATGTGGTTGACATCTACTATCAGTTGATTTTAAGTATAGATTTCCCTTCCTAATCTTGGGTAAGCCTCTTACAATCAGTTAAAAGATTTTAAGAGCAAAACTAGGGTTTCCTTGAGAAAGAAGAAATCTCATTTGTGAATTGAAGCTTCAGCCTCTCCCTGAGAGTTTCAAACTTGCTTGAATCAACAAATTTCAGACCTGCTATGCCCACAGTTATGTAAGTCAGTTCCTTGAAATGAACCACATATCTATCACACACACAGAGACACACACACACAGTACAGGTCTTCTTACACACACACACCCTGACTCATTTATAGGTGTGGGTACCAGGCAGTGGGGCGCTGCTGCAACAAGTACCCTAGAATGGGGAAGTGGCTTCGGACTTGGGTAATGGGCACAGACTAGAAGAATTTTGAGGCACCTGACAGAAAAAGCCTAGCTCGATTCCTTTCCACGCTCAGTCGTTTAGTTTATCGTTTTCTTGACCCATGAAATAGGGTTCAACGAGCCTCAGCGCCGCAGCAGAACTCACCTGAGAAAATTAATATGTATGGATTGATTAAAAACCCTAACAGGTGAATACTTTATTTCTAAGCATACCCAGCTGGGCATATGACTGAGCATAATCCTCTTCAAAAAAAGCAAAAAAAACCCACAAAAAACACAACAAAGAGGATTTGAAACTCTACGGGTAAACACGTCCCATAAAAGAAAGCTTAATCTCATCCTTGAAACCCGGAGTACTTTTCTGTCAGTTGTTTAACCGCTTCTGATTTACAGTTAGGGACCTTCATTTTCGATCTTCATTAACCAGCACAGGGCAATAAAGATGGATCACTGTATTAATAAAACAGAATTATTACGCGTTATTTATACAGGACCGCAGTAAAGCCAGGCCGAGGAGATTAAGCGCTCAGCGTGCTGTGATTTACGTGGAAGCAGTGTCCTACTTTGGGGTCAGATTCCGGCTTGAACAATGAAGTAGGACACACGTTCACGACAACGGAGGGGGTGGAAAAGTAACAAGCCAGCTTCACGTAGGCTATGGGAGATCTCTGGACCAGTTTAAAAGAGAGATCACTTGAGGAATATTATCTCAGACAAAGGAAGGTTAACCGTGGCCCGTCCTCTCTCCCTCGTAACCCTTCATGTTTAGCAGCGTCATTCCAGAAACCACTGCCTCCTGGAGAGCAGGCGAGGTCAGGTGTCCCCAGTGCCCTCCCACTAGCCTTCGATGCTCCCCCGGCCCTGACACTCGGAGTCACTGGCTGGAAAACACACAAATAAAACACTTCAGCGTATTTAGAATAATTCAGTTCTTAGAGGAAGAACCCCCACTCACTGCCCGTAAAAAGCGACGAGACCCAGTCTTGGTAATCGTTCCTTCACGATCGTTCAAAGCAGCATCGTAAGACACACGGTCCTAACATCAGAACAAAGCAGCTGGGGTGCGGTGGGGAACGTCTCCCTTAGCCAGGAGTCTGGGTGGAGACCCCACCTCTGCCCCTCACTGGTTGGTGGGCCCCAGGAGCAGGCTGCGTGGCCCTGCTGGGGACCGGTTCACGGGCCCCCACACGGGGATTCCAGACACTCACGTCCATAGCAATTTGTAGTGTAAAGAATCATGTAAATAAACTCAGTGAGTGCTGCTCCAAGATGTTTGAAAATAATGCTAGCATATCTTTCCCGGAAGCGTTACCAAACTTTGAATCACATACTTTGACAGAATAAATATTTAAGAGTAACTCTGCCGAAAGTGTGAATTACATTCATCCAGTGGCAGAGACGACTTAGGAAAAGACATGTCTCAGCAGCAGTCACGTTAATCCAGCTCGTTAACCCTCGAGGCAAAAAAATACAACAAACCTCTCTCTGCTTCCGCGCTGTTTTTGGGTGGTTTTCTCCCCACCCCGACGTTTCCGTATGAGCTAGTTAATGATCGGGGCGCAGTGGCGGGAGGGACGCGGTGCTGGGAGCCTGGTTGGCGGGGCGCAGTGATGGGCCTGTGGGCTGCCTCGGGAAGGGAACTCTGCGCTGGGAGTCAGTCCAGGAAAAATGTGAGGCGAGAAAAGAGCTGATTTTTATTGGAATTGGAAGAAAACGTATTATTCTAGGCATGAAGGTGTCCGCTGGTAGCTCAGTCCGTCACGGGAGGGCTCTTCGCGTTTGCAGTGCGTGTAGGGACACAGCGCCGTGTGCCGGAGGAGTGCTGGGGGGGTGACACTTCCGCCCAGCGCGACAGCCCGTGACTGGAGGAGTTAGGGCGGTCGGCGGTCGGCTTTAGGAACAGGCCGTTACGGCTCACCCACCGGGGGGCAGGGAAGGGTCTTAGTCAAGCCCCAGAACAAGCTCAGAGCCCCAGCTTCTGGGCCCAGCAGGGACGGGTCTCTTCCCTAAGGAGACGCCGATGACCAGGAGAGAGGGACAGTGTCCCAGCATTAGAGCCTCCGCGCCCATCCTGTGCTCAGCCCTGCGGGGAATGCCAGCTGCTGCCCTCTCCGTGAGGAAAGGAGAAGCGGGGCGGGGGGCACACAGCAGCCGTAGCACCTGTCACGGCCAGAGGGGGGCACGGGGGGATTGGACACGGGATAAACAGTGTCGGCGCTGCAGCGGGGAGTGGGGTTAACACGGCCCCGGCACCTTCCCCAGGGCCCCCTCCCTTCCTTCCAGGCGGCTGGGACTAGTTAGGTCGGTCCAGCTACCTGAATGGACCAGCAGAAGGGTGGCCCAGCCCTGAACCCCTTCCTCTGATACGGGCGGCGTGGCAGGAGGCCACGGAAGGCCACTTGGTCCGGGGTTACACCACGACACGCCTGGCGTTCAGGGAGGGGTGTGTGTCGCGTTGCGGTGAAGCGTTTACAGCTTGCCCGCGGCGTCGAGCGCGGCTGTGGCCCTGCCCGGCGAGGGCCGCCTGGGGGAGGCGGTGGAATACTTTCACCCAGCGGGGAGAGAGCCCTGCTGTTTGCAGCCCCGAGGGAAGATACGGGAACATCCCGGCTCCGTTTCAGATCGCGGAAGCCATCCTGCCTTACATCCCCATATCTTCCTTCAAAAAATGCTTTGCAGGTTCTGGTGACATAAATATTCCAAGCAGACGTTATTATTATTACTGTTATTAAGACTTCATCATTACATTGATCTCATAGTAGCTCACATTTTTATTACAAATATTTTTCCACCGGTCTTCCAGAGTTTTTACCTCCATCCCAATTTTTATAATAAGTTTGCCGTCTTCGGCACGTTCATTTACACACGTGCTGCATATAGTGCCGCAAACACGGCGAGAAGGAAGCACAGACACCCCCGAACTTCCAAACCCTTTAGCTTTGCCTCGCCGCTTTCCAGAGCAAACCGCCAGGACCTCCCGTGGTCACTCACCTCCCGACACACGCCCGCCCGTGTCGCTTCCCCCTGTGCGCCTTCCCGCAGTCACAGAACCGCCCGGTGTAACCCCTGGCGCCTGCCCGGGCCTGGCCTCTCTTGTTGCTGATACGCGCCGTGATCAGACAGAATATTTAGAAATGGTGAGCCTTATAAGAGAAACTCTGATTATACCAATTTATTACCCCGAAAGGGCCCTGCATGCTCTCGTATCTGTCTCTGTGTGTGTCCTCTATATATCCAGCTGGGCCGATAGGCACATACACACGTGCACACACACATGTGCACACACACGGCCTCCCTGCCGCGCAGCTCTCTGCTCTCCCGACTGTCTTTAAGGTAACGAAGCTATTTGGGGCACCCGCGTGTGTGTGTCTTTCCGACCTTGGAGCATAATTTCTTTTGGTTTATGGTTCAATAAATAAAACATCCCAGCTATTAACCCAGCTCTTAAAATTTGAACCACCGAGATAAGGAGGAGTGAGGATCTTGTTGCAGTCAGCCAGCCGCGGTTTCGGTGGAACTGACACACCCTGCGGCACTCGTGTCCCCGGCTCCCTAGCATGTTCCTCTTCCTGGCTCGGTGGTTACTGGCAGATGGCGGGCAATCGGCATATATTTGGTAAGGAACTGAACAAGCTGAATACTCTCAAATTTCTAAAACATCACCTCCCCTGTCCTCGTCAGTGCTGAAGTGAAATCTTTATTTACGTATGAGTTCACCCAGAATTATATTCCCGTTTAAGTTTTTTTTTCTTTTACGATTAGCATCATGCCACTTTTGTTTTTGTATTAATGATTCTTCCTGGCATTATTAACCTCACCCAGAGTCCACTTAACTAATTTAAACTCTTCTATCATTTCGAGACTTTTACTCTCACTTATTTTGACTAAGCCCAAGTTCTTTTATATAACCTATGGGTTTGTTTGAGTGTTTTTTATCCAGCCATTAACGATCCACTTTCAGCCCTATTTCTACCAAATACCCCGCCACCCTGATGCGCACACCACACATACACAACGCTTTGTGCTTCATAATATAAACCAAGGGCTCCTGAAACGCCCCGGGGCGGCTCACAAAGTCCACGTTGCACAAACCGTTCCCCCTGCCTGAAGGCCTCCCTCTGCCGTTTCTGCTCTCTCTCTCCCTCGCTGTGTTCTCCTAACTCCTTCCCCCCCCAAGACAGAATTTCTATGTCTTTCCATCCCCCCCAGGAAATGTTGAAAGAGCCCCTCCTCCCTCCAAAGGCTCTCTGTGCCCCTGCGGCGCCCTTCGCATGCCTCTGGCTCCGCCGTGGCCACACTGGGTTTATTTGTGCACCTCTCCTACTAGACTACAAGGGCCTTAAAAGCAAAGACTGCTTTTATTAGGGCATTTTCATATCCCTGGTGCATAAACCAACACCTGGCATATAGTACACACTCAATACACATTTACTGAATAATGCATTTATCCGAAGAAATGTGTGCCATTGTCAGCAATAAATATTTATCACACAGCGCAATGATGCTCATATAAAAGAGCAAGTAATAAAGGAACATTATTCTAAACTAATTTCGCAGGGGCTGCAATTCTATTTCTATAAAAGCTGCCATGTCTTAGAAGTCAGTCCAGGGCCCAGCAGGTGCAGCCCCGGTTCGCGGGGAGTGTTACAAAGCGGAAGTAAGTGGTGGGTACTTTTCTCTCCTTAATGGCTATAGAGATAAATTTAAATTGGTCTTAAATGCGCTGGCCTTATGGGGCTGTACATAGGGCCAGACACTTACATTTGGATGCTCCTTTAAGTTATGTCATGTATAAACATAAGCATGCAAAATGCTAAGCTGAGAATTGCTAGAGCGAGGCCCATTTACAGCAAACCTAAAGCCTATAGAATTTTCCTGTTTAATTATATATACACATATATATGCATATTCCCCCAAATGTATACACACACTTTGAATAATTACAAAGGCAATGTTTAATAAAATACATTTCTTTTTCAAAACTGAGCTATCAGCTGTTAGAGTATGTATACATTTTTTTGGACACTGTATACACACACACATATATTTCACAATAATTGGTCTGCACTCAGACTGTCACCTATAATAACATCAGGTCTTTATGGCTAGTTTTCTGTGGCATTTCTGAGGTTCGATGAAGCCTTAAATGTTTGCTTAATCAGGAGGTTTCACCACAGATCATGTGACTCCTTGCAGGTCTGCCTTTTGCCCCTGTTGTGTGCGGGTTTCATTAGCGTGGGCCCCGCTCCGGTCCTCCAGGCCCTCGCTGCTCCAGACAAGCAGGGGTCTAGTCGAGAGAAAGCCGGGCCGTGACTGTGACTCAGGTGCGAAGGCTGTTTCCCTCCGCAAATTAAATCCAGGGAAATGACTGAGTGCCCCTCCCGTGCCCTTCTGACGGCTTTAGTCCTGCACATTAATTGTTCTCGTTTCCTCTGCCCTGTGATTGTTTTCCCCGGGATCCTGTTGAGGGTGATGGATGTTCGGATCAGTTTGACGGTTTCATGTAGAGAAAGAAAGACCAGCGTGTGAGAGTAAGAATGCCAGGTTGCTAGATCTTAGATTTGCCTCAATATGAGCACATGCTTTTGCAGATTAAAAAAGGAACAGCCTGCCCTGGCCGGTGTGGCTCTGAGGCCCAGCCGGCCCCTGCACCGAGGGCCGTGGGTTTGATTCCCGCTCAAACTGTACCTAGGTTGCCGTTTCGATCCCCAGCCTAGATCGGGGTCCATGAGGGGGGCAACCAGTCGATGTGTCTCTCTCACATCAATGTTTCCCTCTCTCTCCCCTTCCCTCACTTCCACTCTCTCTAAAAATCAATGGAAAAAATTTCCTTGGGTGAAGATTTAAAAAAAAAAAAAAATGGAGCAGTCAGGTAAATAAAATTCAAAGCTGATCATCAGAAAGAAAAAAACACCTGATTTCTTAGGTATAGTTTCTGATATCTTCTAACAGGTAGATGTGCTTTTTGGTTTCCCAGTTAACCCAACTGGAAGGCTAATTTCTTATCACGCTCAGAGCCATGCGAACAGAATTGAGGGGAAAATACAGACTTTAGGCTGTGTGTTCCCACCACCACCTCCCCGCCTTGCCGAGCTGTAAGGTTCTCAGGACGGGGTCGGTGTTCTAGCTCCCACTGCCCAACGCTCCTTATGTGTCTCTTGAATTTGAACTTGAACTTCACTGGAGTATCTATAAGTTTACTTAGTACAAAGGTAAAGCTATAATTTTTTAAACCAACCCTCATTTCCCTTCCTCCCTGATTTCTTTATATATATTTTTCTTATTATCAAGCACTTATTTTTATAAGTAGCCTCACATCCCTTACGAAATCAGGCAGAACATAAAAAGGGGAAGAAATAAAGGAAGAAAACTCAACATTCTCACAGAGGGAGAAAGAGGAAACTGGTAGATTTACTCTTGTATATTTCTAGGTTACCCTACATTATGAGAGTACCATTTAACCAGAGATATCTGTTTGGGGCAGCTAAGAGTTTATGTAAAATGTCTTTGCTAAATTGGACTCCTTGGGGTGAAGCAGGTTCACTTGTGAAACCCAACCACATCTTTATTAACTAAAGGCCATAATGAAGGTTGAATTTCTCGCTGAAAAAAGAGAAAGTGTCTTGGGTATAGATGCTAATCTAAAACCTGCCTCATGAATTTGTTTATTTTCTCTGCTCCCTTCAGACATTCGCCAGCTAAAGCCATTACACATACATTAATTACACCAATTAGTCCCCACTGCACACACACGCATTCCAGACTTGATTATCTGAGCTAAAAAAAAGTGATTAGGCATGGCGCAAATAATACAAATGAGCACAAAATTCAAATCCCATGTCCTTTGAGCTAATGAGTGCGTTATATATTTTTGCCACAGCTCAGTTAACTTACTATGCTTTTCTTAATTTAATAATGCGCTGGCCTTACATTGCCTTATCCCACCCCGGTCATGACGGGGAGAGTAAGTCCAGATTTGCAGCAGATTTGGGAAAAGCCAACCTGCCAGGAAAGGACTTTGTCATAGTCTTTATTTCTTCTTTACATTCAAATATGTCTTTTTTAATTTAGCTGGGCACCCTCCTTACTGCTGCTTTAATGCTCCACAGTGGTGTCTCACACGCACACACGCACGACTATCCTCGCAGGTGTTGGAGTCAGGATTCATACATTCATCTTCTGTGATTAAAAGAAGCTGGAAGGCAGCCAGTCCCACCTAAGAGTCCTTCCAACTTTCTCTTCCTTGGATTTGGGCCACTAATTCGTTTTTTGAGTTAACCTTTATAAAGTTTGGCCAGTGTGATCACCCTTCGTAGGAGAACACAGTTTAATGGGCCGGGGGGGGGGGGGTTCTCAAACTTGACTGCGCAAAACCAAATAATTCCGAGAGCTCGTTACAACAGCCTGCTGGGCTCCCGCTCCCAGTGTTTTCTTTAGCAGGTCCAGTGTAAGGTCCAATAATTCACATAAGGAACAAGTTTCCAGGTAATGCTGCTGCTGCTGGCCTGGGGAACCTCACTTTGAGAATCGCTGGTGTGAGGATTAAGAATGTAGCTTTACAGGTTTAATCCTGGCTCGGCTGGCTGTGTGACCTAGGACGGTATCCTTAGGCCCTAGCTTCAGTTTCCCTAGCTGTAACCTGAGGGTAATTACAGCACCCATTTCATAGTTACTTTGGTGATTAAATGAGTTATACATTTAAAATGCTTACAGGGAGTTTGGATAAGAGGGTGGCTTGGATAAAGTCGGTAATCAGAACCTCCCACAATCACATCCCATTTACAGCTACATTACAGAACACCCATCACTCAGAACTGGCTGAAATCTAGCAGAATGGAAGCCCTACGACTACGGACATAAAAAAGAAGCCAGGTGGGGGTGTGGAGCTGCAGAACCGGCTCCTCCCGCACCCACAGGGGCGAATAAAAATAGCTGAAAGTCAGGAGGGATGTCTCAGCTGTGGAGGCCCCCACTGGGCGAGGCCCCACCGCCCTGTGATTCCCTGAGGCCCTGCCCCACCTAACTTACGGGCCCACCCAAGCTGCTTCCAGGGGCTTTTCCATACACATGGCCCATCTGGGCTCATGCTGCGGACTTTCCTAAAATCTCTCAAACAAGCAGCATCTGGCCTCACTGTGCCCCGTACATCTTGCTAAGTGGCCCCAGGCCTGAAACTAGCAACCTCCAGCCTTGGTTCGAAAGTTGGCCTCTCCCTTGGCACCTTCGAGCCCAGGGCAAGTAACAGCCATCTGCAGATCACTCTGTAGCTCATGCTGGGTGGTCCCAGGCAGGACACAGGTTGTAGCTGACCTCGGCCTGCACCTCCCAGGAGGCCCCAGCGTCAGCACACCCGGTGGACAGCTTCGACCTCACTGAAGCACCACCCAACCACCTCCACAAGCGACACACTCAAGGGGCAGACTCAGCGGGCACCAGAGCCCCAGTGAAGTAAGTCCTGCTCAGTGAGGTTGGCCCCTGCACAGCTGATTCTCCACCGTGGTCGCAGCCAGTCCTTGCAGCCGGTCGCCCTGGGGGTAAATCCCTCCCATGGACCTGTCAACAGCAATCAAAGCTCAACTACAACAGGAGGGTGCACACAGCCCACACAGGGGTGCACCTGGAGTACCTAGGGGGTCACGGAGGAGTCTGCTGCCCCCACAACAGGGCATGGCCTTGGTGATGACAAGGGGAGACAGGCTCTCTCTTTCAGGAACAATTCATTATTCAAATAAACTACATGTAAGAGCTCTCTGTGACATACGAACCAAAAATAACCCAAAACAACAGGGGTCCCCGCCCTCAAAGGGACACTGTGCAGTGACCTTGAGTGTCACAGGATAGCAGGAAAAAGTGTCCCTGGCTCATCATGTTTACCATCTACCAGGACAGAGGTGTCATCTTAACTAGGATTGTGGACGGGTTGTGGGTGTTTCTCTCCACCCTCTAAAGCAAATACTTTAATGCTACTGCATCTGGGGCCTTTATTTCCCCAAGGACACTACAGGTTATGCCTCCTTAGCAGCAGATGTCCAAATCAGTGTGTCTGCTCATTTCCACCAAGAACACAGCCATTATTTATTTGTCCTTCCAGCACAGGAGTCACCGCTTTCTTGAAGGAAATGTCACTCCTGCTGGGTCTGCTCAGCTGACCCCCTTCCATCTTCCCGTCCCGTGTCTGTGAGCCTGAGTGCCTCTGCACCAAAGAGCACCCAGGCCATTCGGTGATCTCTTAAATCAGCCATTTAATTTTCAGTGTTTCTTTGTTTTTCTATAAGCATCTTAAAGTCGATAGAGTTCTCTTGTAATGCCTTTTCTACAAAAATGGAGGAAACCTCAAGGGAGATTTTGATAAAATTCTCACAATTATTAGTAAGTACAGTAGCCAGAAAATTAGCTTAGATATAAAGGATTTAGCAACAGAATAGAAACATTAACCTAAGAAACCTGTATCAAATCTGTATTTAAAAACTGGACAGTACAACTTCCCGCCTCAGGAGGTTTGATGTCGTGCTGCGCTGTTACTCGGTACTGAATTCTTACAAACTTTCCGCATAATTTCTCCTCTGGACTGATGAATTCCCTAAAAGTATGTTTTTAAGCCAAGTACATGGATATTTAAAAACTTATTTTTTTCGGCAGTGGTATGCTTTGATTCCTTCATCTGTGTGCCTACTGCAGGCTTGGTTTTGTAAGTTACTGTTACGTTGACATAAAACGCCTTATGGTTATACGGTCTGTGCTGAATCATCCACTCCTGACCACCTGGTGGTTTTCATGTGTGTGACACATTGCTTTTCTTTTGCTGCTCTTAAGGTTCTCTTTTCGTCTTTAACTTTTGACAATTTAAGTCCAATGTACCTCTTTGGGTATATCTTTGGAAACATCTTCAGGCTCTCTGTGTCTCGACCTGTTGCTTTTCCTTGGTTATGGAAGTGTTTAGTCACTGTTTCTTTGAATAAACTTTCTGCCCTCTTTTCTCTCTCCTTCTGGGACCCCTATAGTGCATGTCTTGGTCTGCTTGACCATGTCTCATAAGTCCCTTAACCTACCTTCGCTTTTTTTATTCTGTTTTCCTCTAGATCTCTTACATATTTTTTTTTTCTCTTTATTGCATTCTGGAAATTTCCTCAGAAATATCTTGTTTTCTCTAAATCATTCTTCAGCTGTGTCTATTTAATGCCTCCATGAAGGTCATTATATCATCAGCTTATTTTTAACTTCTAGATACCCACTTCCGATAGTTTATTTTTTTAATCTTTGTAATTGCATTCTTACTTTCCTTAAAAATTCCACATTGCCATTATATATGTTCTCTCCAAATGACATCATTTATTCCTAGGTAATCTATGTGTGTTGTCTCTCATCTCTACTGGCAGGATGGCTTGGTAAATCCTTATTTGAGATTATAATTGCTTTTCATTTGTGTGACTTTGGTTTGTCTAATCTGGGAGAACTTTCCTCCAAGGAGGATTTGTTTTTGTTCTGACCACTTTAGGGGTTTAGGCTCCGAGTGGGTGTTTAAGACTTAGCTTTCCACTTCTTTGCATTTTGGGGATTAATATGCCTGTGACTGTGTTCCTGCTCTGTTTCCGCACCCCTAGGCTGGCTCCCTGGCATTCTTGATCCTGTTTTGCTCTAAAGCATGACTATATTTTTCTTCTTTTTCCTTCACCCAGAAAGAAATAATTATGAGCAGAATTCGATCAGTGATAGACAAAAAATAGAGAGACTCTAATTTTCTTTGAAATTTGGCTAAATTTTAAACACAATAAACAGTATTTCTGCTGGGATACAAAAGGAAGGCAAAGATCTCCGTTGCCATGGTAACGCCAAAAATTAGGTATATAAACTTGTACATATATAGAAAACGATTGAAAAGAGATGGATGCAGGAAAACCCCAGAGGGACTGATCCTCAGAGAGAACAGCCCTTTCTGCAAGACTATCAAGCAGTGGCAGTGTCTGGAGACAATGGTGGAGCAGAAAGCCTGCTGGGACCGACACGGACGAGCAAGCGGCAGTGGTGGGGACAGGCTGGAGTCACTGAAGTTCTGCAGAATGTCAAATACAGCGATCACTTACTGGATCTAAAATTTATTTCTGGCTTCCTACTCCTGTTTTGCTGAAGAAGAAAAAAATGGCAGTAATGGTGTAGCTGCTAAAATGCAGAAAGGAATCTCTAGTCTCATGAATTCATGGATCCAGTGTGAAAAACTTTATGCAAACACGTTTAAACATGTAGAGGAAAAGTAAAAAATTTCTTAACACAGTTTTAACTGAGATAAGAAGATAGGATCTGACTAGCCTGGTATTACTGAAAGTTGTAATGTTATAAATGTTAAATATTAAATATAAAATACAGTGAACAAAAATAAATAATAACCAACATGAAAATAATTTGTTATTAAACCATCCCACAAAGAAAACTTGTAGATGAGAAGGCCCGTTGAATCCAGACATTTAAAGAAATACCAACCTCACATTAAACTCTTTCAGAAAACAGAGATGGCATTCCTAATTTACTTTGCGAGGTCAGCATATTTCTACCACTAAAAACTTACCCAAAAAATTACAAGAAAATAAGACTATAAGTATTTCTTATAAACATAGACGCAAAAGTCTTAACAAAATTTAATAGAATCTGTGACTGTGTGTGTTTATCCCAGGTAACAAAGATGTATTTAAAAGTTAAAAATCAAACATTCGAGTAACTTGTTCAAAGTCACACAGCTCCTAAGTGGAAGAACCGGGATTCAAACCCAGGTCATTTTGCACTCGATCCCTGAGCTATACCTGGAGCGAGATGCCCAAAACTCCCCAGCAAATGCGACGAATGGGTCACTGAGCAGAACAAAGGCTAATGGTGCCATTCATGTCAGTGTAACACAGAGTTAGAAAGAAAATGAGCAGAACAAAAATAAAAAGCTAAGGAAGAAAGCGAAGCAAATCTAAAATCTCTGGCACATCCCCAACTAATTAGAAAGAGCATCCCACTGTGTTTGGGAGACAACCTTCTGAAATTCCTCTAAGGCATTTGGTGCTCCATGAAATACCCCTCCAGCTATAAGATTGTTTCATATCCCCTCTGCCAATCTGCTGGATTGCCGGTCAACAATATTAGAAAGCTGCTTCTCTCTGCGGGACGTTTACACCATGGAGTACTTCGCAGCTGTGAAAAAGGATCTCTTACCCTTTGGGACAGCATGGAGGGACCTGGAGAGTATTATGCTGAGTGAAATAAGCCAGGCAGAGAAAGACAAATACCACATGTTCTCGCTCATATGTGGAATCTAATAAATAAAATAAACTGATAAACAAAATAGATCCAGAGACATAAAAGCATGGAACAGACTGAGCAGTCACAGAGGGAAGGAGGGGATGGGGGAGTGGGTGGGGAGGGGTTAATTAAAGAACTTACACGCTTATATGCATGACCTATGGACACAGACATTGGTTTCGGGAAGGCCTGGGGATAGGGTGGATGCGGGGTGGAGGGGATCAATGGGCGGGGAGGGGACATCTGTAATGCTTTCAGCAATAAAGATAATAAATAAATAAATAAAAATAAAAGAAAGCTGCTTCTTTAAGCAATTTTTAAAATTGGTTTCAGAGAGAGGAAGGGAGAGGGAGATAGGAATTTCAATGATGAGTTGTCATTGATCGGCTGCCTACTGGGGATTGAGCCCTAAACCCAGGCGTGGGCCCTGACCGGGAATCTAACCTCAGCCTCCTGGTTCATGGGTCAATGCTCAACCACTGAGCCACGCCAGCCTGACGAAGTTGGCTCTTTGTTAGTTACTTAGACCTCAGGCATCAGACACATGGCAGTCCCAGGGCTAAAGAGCTGCTGTCCCTTAGATCCAGGCAGACCAAGAGCTTGACAATGGCCAACACTCAGCATTGGAACTGGAAGTTTAACTCAACTGAGTGCACCATTTTTTTTTTAGGTTCTTTACTTTCCACAACCTGCTTTTAATTCTGCGAGGGGAAGTCTGTGGAGCATGGAACAAATGAAGTGACCCCCAAGCAAGTGTAGGGGAATAAGGCAGAGTTCTTTGCAATATTATAGGATTTCTCTCCAGCCATATGCTGGCGTGAAGGGAAAGATAAAAGTTCACGGTCAGCCAGCAGCTCCGGGGTCCTTTCCCGACACGGCCAGCCCGGGATAATTACCCTGACACAGGAAAATTACCTGTTTTGTCCCTCAGGCACGGAGACAAAATAAATCAAAGCAGTCGCAAGGCTCGGGCTGGGCAGCCTGCTACTTTTCTGTTTTCAGGGCTTCGTGATGCTCTGAGTGATTTATTTATCCATGTAGATTTTTAAAGTAATTCATTAATATTAGATCTTCGGTGGGCGAGGGCTGTGGAGGAGAGAGGACTGGGTTTGTTAATATATTCTGTCTTTCCTCTCCGCCCTCCCAAGAGAATTGCATCTCCTTTCATTATATTCGAACCTGAATTTCTTAGATCTGGGGTCACTGTGATGCTATGAAATGTTAGTCTGCTCTCCCCAGTGAAACCTGAGACCTGTGTAGGAGAGAAGTGCTGGCGTGGGGCATTAGGCTTCATTTTTTATGTTATTTTGTATCTTGAATAAGTTCAAAAAAGGTAAAAATGAAGGCAGTGAACCACCTAAAGGGACCAGCAGGCTAAGAAACCGATTGGAAATACAACCCCCAGGATCCCGTCTCTGCTCGTCTCTACTCTGAGTCAAATTCCTCTTCCCTGTTGTTCCAGAATCTTCTATATACTGGAAACAAAACTCACACTATTGAAATATGGATTGTTGAGTTCAATCTCTGGCCTCCAGAGGACAGACACGGACAGCTGGGGTGTGCTGCTCATGGGGAGGGAAGAGACTCATCTGCTTTCTCAGAATAGAGACACCTTGCGCTGGACCCCCAAGGACAAGCAAGGTGCAGAGAGCGGAAGAGGCCAAGACGGTTAGGTGACAAGATTCATGACATTCTTAAAACTGACAGAGGCCTGCGGGCTTGAAGGGACTGTCATAGCTCACAGGAAGCCCAGGAAGGAAACGTGTAACAAACGATCACTTCTTGGTCTCAGATCCACCACGCGGCCATGAAGTCAAAGTGGGTATATTATCCTCCCTTTTGGGGACTCAAAGGAAGGAAGAAAGAACACCTAGAAGGATTCCCTTTACATCATTTCTCTCTACAACCACACTCAGTTCTTTCAAGGTTTGGAGTAGAAGATTCCCACCCACTTCACTTTTTTTCTGACCACCGCACCCTCTGGGATGTTTCTGGTGATTGGTTGGTTCTCTTGGTTTAAATTTGATGTTTCCATGGGGTCTTCCCTCCATGGACTGAGTGAGGCTCTTTGATGAGCTGGCTTACAATCTCAGGCCCCCATCTTCCATAGTATTTCATTGTTCTTGGGTCAGCCCATTTTGTTTTTGTTCCTTTGGGGGAGCACATTTCAGTAAGGAGGGTATTTCCACGCGATCAACCAAGGGGAGCTTCGTAGATCCCACCCCTCCAGTGCCTGATTCTTGGCTCTTGGCCAAGCCTGTCACCATCCCCTCATCTCCATTCTAATCTCTGCACTTTAGGCCCAGGCAGCAGCAGCACTGTTAGAAAATATTGGTGAGCTCATTCCTGCCAGCAAGAGGAGAGTGACATTGCTCACACAGGAAGAGTCAATCAGTGTCACAAAATGTACCTTCAGTTTAATAAGAGCCTTTATTTATTGAGCACTAATTATGGACCAGGCTCTGCCATGAGTGATTTACAAACACTATTTCATTACTCTATCACTGCAGGTTTATGAAGTAAGTACTTGTATTCTCCAGCTTCCAAATGATGTAACTGAGATTTAGGGAGGTTATGTAACACACTCAAGGTCAGGAAGCTAGAAAGTGGATGAGCAAAGATTAGAGTCTGTGTCTGCCTGGCTCCCAGAATTTGCCCTTTAATTAATATACTATAATACCTCACATATCAGTGCATGAAAATAGGTAAAGCTCTAAGTAAATGATAGTCCATTTTAAAAATATGAGACAGGCACTTGCTAAAATTATATGGTGATTGGGTGTTTAAAAGAACTCTGAACAGTCTGAAGAGCAGAAACACAATAGCATTATAGTGTTTGTAAATTTGTGAGTTTTTTCTTAAGGACCCCCTGTGAGGACATCTTCATGGATATATGGGATGGGTAATAGTCAAGCCCATCAACACTCAGTGGAAGTAACTAGCACTCAAGTCTGTTATGGAGGAAGAGCTCTCACTCTGAGTAGCCGAGGCACTTAGCTCCCGAGCAAGTTCAATGTTTCGATCTTTGTGTATTTCCAAATGCACAGAGTTGTTAGGCCGAGTGATAGAATAAGTGCTGAACCATTTGTTGTGCACATCGAGCAGCTGCAGCGTGGCACTTTGCTCCACTGACAACACCCATTAGATGAGCTAACACCTTGAAACTGATCATGAAAATGCCCTTCCCACCAAGTGCTAGTCATCACCAATAGGCACCTGTCAATGAGTCATACGTCTTTCAATTCAGTAGCAGAGTAGCTCATGTTTAGTTTTATGAGATAACCATTCCACATTGGACTCCTTTTTCCATTAAAAAATTAAGAGATAATTTATGAGTTTCATAGTGTTCTTTTTAAGCTGCCGTTAAACCCCAAACATTCTCTTTGACCCAGGACATCTCTCAAGCCAAATTTTTGGATCTATGTGCCGAATGCAGATGACCACGCAAAGATACACTATATTGCTCTGAATTAATCATTATGAGCTTTAATCTTTAGTGATTCAAGTCTGATAATAGCAAAATCTGGCGATGTGACCTTGATGTTAATTTTTTTTATTATATAATTTTTTTCAGATATAGGTCAGTTAACTTTCTCCTGACTTTAGCTGTGTTATCCAATCCCCAGGGTTCTAACAAAGGCACTAACCTCGGGCAGTTTGAAAAGGCTTTGTTGCATGATAATGAGAAATTGAGCAGCACACACAGAAACCTGATATTTATTTAAATAGCATCATGAATTTAAAAAAAAAACTGATAGATTGCAGTATTCATCTCCTGACAACAAACTGGTTGAAAATGCTGTAAAACCTAAAAATAATGCATTTTAATTTTCCTAACAGCTTGAAGTAAAATTGGATGTTTTAAAATTAAATCTATATAGGGGGCATTGACTGGTGGGTCTTAATTCAAATAATGAGGGGTGTATAATATAGTATTTCATATTAAATCTAAGACATTAGCTCAAATATGTTTTATTAGTATAAGATACAGATTATGGCAGTGTATATGCTCCCCCTCCCTCTCGATTGTTACCAAACTCTTTATCAGAGTACTGATAATATCTTAGGTATAGAAGATGCGCTTTTATGACTATTAGCCTGAAGATTCTCGAATGAATATATAATAGATATAAAACACAGGGGAGCCCAAGGATGGTGTCCAAACACAGGCCTTAGAATACCACCTGTGACCTATGGGTGACTTTGGGCAGGTGACTGTTTCCTCCTTGGTAAACCAAAGACATTGGATTTACTGATGTCAAGAGTCCATTGCCTCTCTAGCATTCGGTGGTTTCAAATAGTATTATTCCAGGAATAGAAATTGCCTTTACTAGAAGAGGTGCACACAGGATTCTATGGCCGTGACTCATGTCACACACGTGACAGGAACTCTTCATCTCATTCAGGTTTTCCTGGTTCCTCCATACCCATTGCACATCGATCAGAGTTGTGTCGAATGGTTTAAACAGGCAAGGAAGACTTTATTCAAAACTATTGCAATGGAGGGGAGAGATTGAACTCAACTCCGCTGAAACAAAAGGCAGGCAGGTTTTTAAGCCCTGGGGTGAGCTGATAGAAAAGTGCTGGAGGACTTCAGGAGCAGGTCGGTCAAGGTCATTATACTATCTGTGTTTGCTAGTAGGCAGGTGCTTATCAAAGTTAGGCTCCTACCCTCCCACAGACATTGGGAGTTAGGGGCCCGATGGTCCACGTGGATTACATTTCAAATGGGATGGCTCCTAGTTCCCTGACAAAGGCATTCCTGGGTTGTAGGTGCAGAGACAGAATTTACAGGCTCAAATTTTCTAAAATAAGTGTTTGAGGAAAAGGAAAGTCAGGGGTCTATAGTCAGGAAGTAACCTGCCTAAAATTTAGTCAAACGAAGGGGAAAATTAAGGCCATCTTGGTGAAGGTTCCCTGTAAAGTGAACATTATGATGAAGGAAGCCAAGCAGGAAAGCCCCAGAGGCCCACAAACCCTGGAAATGAGCCCCACTGAAGTTCAGCTGCTCCCCAATAGGACAGTATACTTGTCTTAAGCTCTTCATGGGCAGCTTATTTATCATCATTTCTTTAGTGCCCAGCAGGTGCCTGGGTGTTGCTAATATGTTTATATTAGCATATCAATATTTTCCCCCTGTAATTTTATATTCACATAAAAATATATAAAATACAGATATAAACAAAGAACTGAGGAAGCCTAGAAAAGGGAGCAATTAATTCTCAGTAGACCCTCTGATAGTTTTATATCACACTTGAATCTTCCAAACCACCATTATTACATCTTATAAAAAAAAAATTGTCACTCAGGCTAAAAGCATTGAGCAGCCACTGCTCTACTTTAGGGATCCAACCTGGAAATTTAATTTAAATCAAAGATCCACAATTCCTGAAGTATTCCCCACCCCGGCTTATGAGTTATATCAAACCTAAAGGCATTTTCTGACATGTCACTTTTTTTTTTTTCTCTCCCTAAGTCTGATCAATTCATTTTCTTTTAAAATTCAGAGCTTGTGTAAAAAATTAGGAGGCATGTTACTCCCTTCTCTGCTCTTCTGCAGAATTTTAAATAACTTGTCTGGGAGGCCATGGGTGAAATACCCTTTAAGGATCTGGAAACACTCACTAGTCGATTAATAATTTTCTTCCTCTTTCGAGAAAAAAAAATGAATCCAATAAAATAGGGCTGCTATATACTGTTATTAAGAAAGTAACATCCACCAATGTATATCCACAAAATAAATTATACGTATAGCAGATAACACTTGTAAAATTTGAAGGAAAGCGCCTCTTGTTCAGGATGTACCCTTGTTTGCTAGTTAATAGGCAGAGAAGAAACTGCTGGTTAACGCTCACTCAGGTGTTGTTGGGGAGATGGGATGAGGTAGCCCTGTGGTCCCGTATTTATGGCCCAGGAGAGCTCGAATCAGAACGGCTTTGTGCCTGTCCGGGAGTCAGGTCATCATGCACAGAGCCTGGCTGAGACGCTGGACCAATTTCCCCACCATCACCAAGAGTATAGTCAAGGTGTTATTTTAAGAAAACCAGGAAGCCCTTGATCGGTCTGTCCATTGAATTGGTTCATGCATGTCCTTTATTTATATAAATTAGCCCTCACTCCCTTAGATTTGCAAACGCTCATCCATGTCTACCAGAACCAAACCTCCAATGCTTTATGACACATTCGAGATTAAACATTTTATACTTTGTCCAGAATTCAAGTGTTATTTCAGTTTGACAGTGAAATCCACAGATTAGGGACCTTGCTCTGCTGTGTCATTGAGTCGCATGCCGGTGGACAGTTTATTCTAGAAGGAGCGAGCACCTGCCCAAACCAGAGAGGTGAGCCGCGGCACTCAGTAATATTCTCATCAGAACTCATTCTGGCATCAAACCTAGTTCCCCAGACAAATTACCAACTTTTACACATAAATTTCCCTTCTCCGCGGTCCTCTCCGCCAAAGCTTTCCCCTAACTTACTTTAAATTCCTTTGCTGTTTTTCTTCTCGCCCATAAAATAAATCCAGTACTTTCACCTCAAAGAGCCTTCTCCATTTTATTGTCTTATAACAAATTCTCCTCAGTTTCCAGTAGCGTTTTGTACCGAGAATGAAGTCGGAATAAAACATCATTAGAGCCTAAGCTCTTTAGAGGAGTTTGTTTATTTCTTTCTCCAAAATATCCCTAAAACCTGTGATGGAGCCTGAGATACAGTCAGTGTTTAATAAATGTTGAATAAACAAATACATAAATGAATGAATGAGTAAAGTTAGCTTGAATGTCATTTTCTCAGGTCAGCCTTCTCCAGCCCCCCGAATAGCTCATGTTTCTGAACAAAACCGGAAGACGTCACCCCCAAATATGCCATTTTGTCATATTGATTTTTTTTAAGACCTTTACTTGATTTTTAGAGAGAGAGGAGGGAAAGGGAGAGGGAGAAACATGGATCCGCCGCCTCCGCGCCCCCCCCAGGGATCGCGCTCACAGCCCGGGCTTGTGCCCCGACCGGGAATTGAACGGGCACCCCTTTGGGTGCACAGGATGGCGCCCAGCCAGCTGAGCCACACCGGCCAGGGCATATTGATGCTACTGAATCAAGGACACTTAAGAAACAGCAGAGCAAGAACACTCTGACCTTCCTTTTTCGCCCTAAAAGCAGGGAGATAAAACTCCCGCGGGAAAGGTGCCCTCCTCCCGGGAGGAAGAGCCCAGAGATAAGGGCACCGGGCAGAAGCCTGGCCCGAGGAGCCCGCTCAGCCCCCCGCCTCCCCCCGTTAACCCTTCACCGCCTGCTCCTCTCCCCGACCCCTTCGCCCCACCCAGTCGGCCGGATCCATTGTTTCTTTGTTGAAAAGGTGGCAGAGTCTGCTGCCCTGGTCCCTCCCGCGGGCCTTCCTTCCCCTGGGAGGGTCCCCATGTGACCTGTAAATGAAACCTCTCTGCTTCCCGCCTGTGAGCCTGTTTCGCGTCAGTCCCGTTCCTGGGCCCAGCCAGCGACCCCCACGGAAGGTAGAGAAGGTCCCCCGTCCTCCCTGGGTAGCTGTGCCCTGAACTTACCAGGCCTGATAGACGCCCTGAGCTCCAGGACGGCGGGGTGCCGTCTTCCTGGAGCCCAGCACTGTGCCTGGCACACGGCAGGGCCACCAGCTCTCTGAAAACGATAGCGTCATCATTTGAATATTTGTTGCCAAATGAATGAAGGGCAATCAAAATAATCAAGACACCTGAAGGCGCTCAGCGAAGGGGAGGGGTGTGCCGCCCCCGGTGTACCCCCATTTCGTAGTGAAGGGGATGCAGACCCAGGGGAATGGAGTGACGTGGCCGGGGCTGCATTTCAATCCCAGCTCCCCGGCTGCGTGGCCCGTGTTGTGAAATGGAAACGCGGCGCCATTTAAGCAATGATATATTCACTTAGCGCATGAGAGATCACATTTTAGTAAGAAAAAGAGTTTGTAGTATGAGATGAATCAATCAACTGTATGGAAGGAAGGAAGGAAGGAAGGAAAAAAAGACCAGGCCGAGAGCTTCCTTTCACTTTGCACGATATGAATTGTCCCAGGAGTCAAATCTGGCACCTTCTGTAGAGCAGAGAAAAAAATTATCCCACATTAGATGCAACGTGCGGCTTGCATTTGGTCTGTTTCTGAAATCCTCAAGGGGACAGCACAGGGCTGTGGCGTGGCGGGCGTGACGTGTGATGATCGGCTGCCATTATCCCAGGCAGCGGGCCGGGGCCCTGAGACATGAAAGCCGACCTCAGACATAATGAATTTGTTAGACGACAAGGCGGCCGGTCAGGGCCAGGCGGCCTCCTGGAAGCAGAGAGGACGTGTCTCAGGACTTGGAGTCTCCAGGCAGAGGCAGGGCCAAGAGGATGGCCCCTGGGGCCGTAAAACATTGGCACCGCTTCTCCCGTCACTCCTCCTGGAGGCGGCTTCCCTTGCCTCCAGCAGCACCCCAAGTTCACAACCAGATTCTTAGGCCCGCTGATGAGAGCGGAGGTCTAATGAGTCCCCGCCTGTGACGGGCGCCCGCCCTGAACCGTACCAGGGAGCTGAGCGTCGGAGGAATGGGCGCAGTGAGACCCTTAAGCACAGAGAATCCCACTCTGAGGCAGTGAAATGCAAGCACGATTGCCAGGGCTCGTCGACGGGGGAATTGAGCTTGACTTGTAGCTCTGGGTGTCATGGCAACCGGAGATGCCTGCAATCCACAGATGTGCCCTCGACCCCTTAGCCCCCCAAAACCTTCACTGGCTCCTTGGAAGGTGTTGCTGATACAAGTGCATCTTAAAGGGGGGCCTTTTTTCCCCGAGACTGCAGACATTCCCCATGGGGCCCTGCTGTCACATTGCTTAGCTTCTTGCTGTTATTTATTACCCTCATCTCGCCTCCAGGTCTATGGGAGGTGGGAGAGAGGAGACGGATCTGTCATTTGGGGTGAGGGAGGGAGACCGGAGGCAGGTGGATGAAAGGTCAGTCGTGGCATTTTCTGCCCCCAACCCCCTTGCCGGCTCAACCCACTGTTACTTCCATTGGATATTCTATGGAGGCGCATAAGAGAATAAACTTTGGGTCCTTCCTTCTCACTGTCGAATAAACTTGTCACGGTTACTTAAAGTGCAATTTGGTTCTCTGATGCCATTCTCCACATCGCATTTAGAATCTTCTGCTAATTTTCTTTTCTTTCACCCAAGATCTTGATGAATATGTATGAGAACCGGCTCTCGGACCACCCCTGCGGCATGTCATCAATAAACAGCCAGCTATCGACAAGGCTGCCAGGGAAATGAAACTTCTCAGGGTAGATGCCCCTCCAGGAAACTCTGACTTTGACAACTTAGAGTAGAAATCAGGAGCTAAGAGCAGCCTTCACAATGAGCGCGTCACTGTCATATACTCTCACGGAACCCCAGGTCCCCTAAGACCCTTAGCATCAAATTAATCTCCCCAACATTAGACACCATTTTCCATACAGCCTAGAATAGTCATACTCCAGCCTCGAAAGGGATACCACAATTAGATGAGAAAATTTACTTAGTATCTACATTTTCAGGTACCATGCTCAAGGAAGTAAAAAAAAAAAAATCTATGTTGCCAAGAATCTATAGAAGTTTTGTCTGGCTAGGAAAATGAGAATGCAGTTCAAACAAGGAGTCTCTAGTTTTGAACACAGAAATAGAACAGAGCCCAAGTAAAGCATCACATCCATTGACATGAGTAGCCAGTGCTAGTCTGGTACCCAAAGGATTCTGGGACTAGGTGGTCAGAGGTGTGCACCCCGGGACAGCTAGAGGCCAGACAGGCCATGCCGGGGCCGAGGGGCTAAATCGGAGGGGAAGGGGCTGAGTTTTGCAGTTTTCCCCTGCCGGGAATGCTTTTCTACGCCATCGCAGGACTCTCCTCAGTATTCCTCAGTTCTCAGTTCAGATGGTACTTCCCCAGAAAGCCTTTCTCTGACCCCCTCTTTTGTATACTCTCAGTACCCCAGACATTCTTAATTTCATGGCCAGCTTACCTTTTGGCATAGTTCTTATGCGTCTTAAACTGTCTTATTTCGGGCTTTGTTTTCACTTGTCACTGCTCATATAGAATGTAAGTTTCCGAAGACCGGGGGCCTTTTCTCCCCCGCAGCTCAGAATATGACTGCACAGGGGAGGTATTCAGTAAGCATCGGTTGAATGAATGAGGGAGTGAATGAATGAATGAATGAATGAATATTTGCCTTGATTAGCCAGCCACACATTTCCTCCTGATGGGAGCTAGTACAATGCAGCCATTCCTTTCTAAAATATCTAAAATCTTTAGTTATATTAAGGAGAGAGAGAGAACAGACCCTGTGCTGGTCTCCACCCAGCGTTTGCTGCATCCCCTGACGTGAATGAGCTCGCAGTTGCAGCTTCTAGTGTCTTACCCTGGGCCAGGGCCGTAGATTAGAAAGAATGTTGACTTTGAAGATAGAAAATACAAACTCTAATGCTGACATTATTATGAATTAACTTTGTGGCTTTGGGCAAGTGGCTTACCCTTTCTCGACCTCAGTTTCCCTGCCTCTGAGATGAGACTAACAACAGCACGCACCTCATGGAGTTGCCATGAGGATTCACTGAGAGTTTGTATTTAAAAGTTCTAGCCCTGTGTCGGGCGCCCGGAAGATCTCCATGAAAGTTGGTTCCCCGCTTCCTTATTGAGGTTCTAATTTTTCTTTTTATTACCCTAAATATAGTATAAAATTCTGCGCCAATGACAATGGGATGGGGGCATCGCTTGTCTACCACTAACAGTTCTCAGGACACCATTGGGGTATCTTCAGTCTGACTCAGTCCTTCCACTACCTGCCCAGAGATATTCTCCAAGGGTTTAAGGCCAAATATATACAAGAAATAGATTTCTTATTATAAATCATAATGTCACAATTATACATATAAGAATTGCTTAGTCTTGTCTATATTTACTCAAGTCATAAAGAGTTTGCTTGCACCCATTTTGTTTTAATCTCAAGTTTCACTTTAAGCCAAGTTTCACTTACTGTTGGTGTTAGGAATCCATTTAGTTTTTTATCCTTTGACCCAGTCCTCCTGACAGTCTATAAGTGCAGAAGTAGAAGCCGTCTGATGCGGTGATTGTTTTCTACTTATAACCCTAACTGAACTTAAAAAGAATTATAGAGTCTTAAAGTTTGGAAAGAGAATTAGAGGTCATTAGTTCCAAAGCTGGAAAAAAACTTGCATGAGGAGCTTGGTAAAAATACAGACATTACAACCCAGCCCCATAGATTCCAATTCAGTAGGTCTGGAAAAATACCCGGAAATTAGTATTTTTATGAAGCTCTCGCCAGGATTCTGATGCACAGCCAAGTCTGAGAGTCAGTGAAATACAGCAGTTTTCCAACGTTGTTAAATTGTTAAATCAGTGGAAGGCTTTTTTCACTTCTTTTCTTGGAACCCTAATATGCAAAAGTAATAAAAGTAGAGCTGGTAGAGCTGTTCTAATTAAACAGGATGAAAACTTTGTCTATACCCCCCAACCTCCCCCCCGATACCTGGGGACCACTGAGGGACTCAAGGGAGGAGCACAGTTTGGAAATTATTGATCCAGACCAAGTCTTCCAAAATGTTACTGGGACATGGTCATTCAGCTCCACTTCGAAGGCCACCAGTGATGTAAATCTTCCTTTTATAAATAGTTTCCACCATTGAGATGTAGTTATTTCATTTAAATTTTTTTAATGTATTGATTAGAGAGAGAGATAGAAGGGGGAGAGAGAGAAACACCGATTTGGTGTTCCATCTGTTGATGATCATGGGTTGACTCAAACCCACAACCCTGGTGGTTGGTTGGGAATGACGCTCTAACCAGGCTACCCGGCCAGGGCGAGACGTAGTTCTCTCTTACTGGCTAGTAACATGTGGCTGCCCCAGACCTCCCAGGCTTGTGTACTTTCATGATCCAGTCACTCAGTAAAACTAAAATTCTCCCTGCAGTGAACGCAATGCTCTGTCCCCTCATCTCTGCCTCCTGGTGTTCTAACCAGCATCTTTTCTGTCTCCTCAATTCTTTCCTAAATCTCTTTTTTTTCTACAAAGATAGTCATATAACAAAGAAATAGCACAAAGAAGAGCAAAATGTTAAAAAAAAAATTTCAAATTGTAAAATGGGAACTCTATCTTTTGACAAAGAGGAAAAAAGTAAACTAGCTTATTTGTCTCATCTCTTGATGTAGTTTGTGTAAATATGACAAGGATTTTTAAAAATTTCTGCTTATTCTACATTACTGGCTCATCAAAATATTTCTGAGCACTAATTCTGGGCCCAGCCATCTGCTAGCATTAGATACACAAAGAAAAAAAATCCGATTTGGCTTCTGCCCCACAAGGACTCACAAAGTAGGAGACAAATACATAAACAGCTGTAATATAAATAAGCTGGGCCAAGAAGAAGAGTTCATAAAAGGACCAGAAGAAGAAGGGAAAGACAGAAGGGAGAGAATGAATAGATCAGTAAAATTACAAGAAATCAGTTTTCTCAAGATTAAAAAACGAAAAAGGAATTAAATACTTGGAACTATTTTCCAAAGTAATGAGGAACACGAGATCTCTAAGAAATATCTGTGATTTCCAATTGCGAATTCTAATAAACTGTGAACTCTAAATAAATATGAACCCTGAAAGAAAAGCAATGTGATTTATCTGCATCACAACTCAAGAGGGATGTACTAACTTGAGACCGGCAGCATAGGCTTTATTCTGTTAAAGAATCTATGGGTCAGGGTTGTGTTTCGATGGGGTGAGAATTACTATATTCGTTGTTAGCCTTAGAGAACTATTTGACTTTTTAAGGTATGTATAAAAATAGTTACAAAAAGAGCATTATATCACCATAAAAGAAATTTTAATTCACTTTAGAAGGAAAATATTGCTATGGGTCAGCGTGCTTGCATGTTACTAAATTAGCATCCCTTCCCCAAGACCCCTTCTCCATCGCAGAGAAGCTGGACTGCATTTCCCAGTATCTCCTTCCCCGCTAAGGAGAGGCCTTCACGCAGGAATTGAAACTCTGAAGAAAAGTAGGAGCCAGCCTCTTTCAGAGGAAGCTGTAGCCAAATGCAGGGGCAGAAAGCAGACTTGAAGTTTCAAAACAGCTTATGGGTTATCTTAAAAATCATCCAGGACGGTGCTACCGACTAAGAGAGTCAGTGGAAGCTCGTCTGAGGTTCTTGGGGTTTACAGCCGCATCCAGGTGAGCCCTTGAAAACCACAAGCTTCAAGGCTCACAGGCAGACAGAGAGCCTGTGACAGCTCCCTTGACCTTTGCCTGAGCTTTGCCATAGATCTGTCACACTCCAATTCCTTGTGCCAGCGTCCTTTCTACTTGGAATGCACAGACTGGCTTCTCTTTCCTGACTGAACCAGACACAATCAGTTTTAGAAAATTCATTAGCTTGCTCATTGCATCTCCTTGGTCATAAATACACTGTGATGATGACAATGTTGTGCTAGTTACTAGAATCGGAGGTTGGGTAGAGGATGGTGGGTAAGCGTGTGCTCTGTGGAGCCAGGTGCCCTGGGTGTCACATCCCAGCTCAGCAGGCTTCAGGCTATGTCATTTTGGGAAGATACTTACCCCAGTGTGCTTCATTTTTCTCACCTGTGAAATGGGGCTAATGATTGTACCTGTCTGGGAGGGTCACCCGGGAGGCCTGAATGTGTTAATACAGGGAAGTGTTTATAAAAATCTTTGGCACCAGGTAAACTTTCAATACTTGTTAACTGTCATGATTCTTTTTAACCTTTGAAATTTCTCTGATATCTCTTAAGAGCTCCCATGTGACATAGAGCTACAGAGACTCCCTCCTTGGCCAACCTTTAGTCAGAATCCTCTGAGCCCTCTTCTTGAGGAGGCCCCATCCTTGGCCTGCTGAGCCCAGTATTAGAAAAAAAAAATCCTGCTAAGCCAGTTTAATGGAAAAATGCCCCACCCTTGATATCAAATCAAGTTTTTTTTTTTGCCTGAAACCTTGATACTTAACCAAATTCCTTAGTAATTTTCCATTCACTCTTTCACCCTGCCTGTTGGCCAGGAGTCCTCATTTGTCCTGCCTATATTTGGTGTTGAGTTCAGTCTGTTTCCCCCTCTGCAATAGTCTTTAATAAAGTCTTCTTTGCCATTTGTGACAAGTGTCCAGTGAATATTTTTCTTTAACAGTAGCAGGAGAAAAAAAAAATCTAATTTTAGGCAAATCCTTTTACACTTAATCTAATCTAATCATCTTTGTGCACTGAATCTAATCTAATTTAAATATTCTCTTTAGAGTTGGCCTTTCTCTTTGTGCTCTTTATGGCCTATTCTGCCCTTCTTTCTCATACTCCTGTTTAAAATGCTGCCTGGGTGTGCAGGAGGGCCTTCCTTGACCTTGTGTTAGTCTTTGGATGGGTGCCATCTTAGTTCACTAGTGTTTGGCTGGCTTTATCCTGCACTTGGCTGTTGGGCCCCTCTCTTTGACTGATGAAATTGCGATCCATTATTTCTCAGCTTGATCAGAATGCGGTGGCCCCTCTCTGCTGGGTTCTTTGTGATGCTGAAGACCAGTCTGAGTCTCCATGAGACTCCACCTGCACCTGGGTCAGCTGCTTCTCCCCTCCCCAGCCCTGCACCCCCACAGACTCTGCTGTAATGACACCTGCCTTCCTCTGTGGCCCCATGGCATTCCTGCTGATGCTCAAATCTGTTTCCATGCCACACAGGGCCCAAGTACAAAACAGACCCTCTCTGTGATTGACCATGATTCCGTATTGGCAGGGGCTTAGTGATCTCTTCAGCTCACTAGTGGGAAGAGGGCAAGAGTCCTCCCCCATCTAGGATTTCAAAACCTACAAGATCTTGTGGACCCATAGGTTTCAGTCATTATCTCTCCAACCTCAGTGTTAGCTTCTTTCAGGTGTCTCTACCCATGATCCTCTCGGGCTCAAAAAAAGTAGAGTTCCCTTTTGATTTTTCTGTGGCACATCTTGAAGTAACTTTATCTCACTATGGAAGGAATTCTATGATGTAACTCAAGCCCAGTGATTTATATTTTAAATGGGAGGTAAAGGACTTAAAAAATGCTCCTCTTTTTAAAATACCCAATTAACTTAATATTCTACTCTCTATTTCTCTACAAAGTTCTCTTTTAACAATCCTCACTTCTACTCCAAGCCCCTCAAACACACAAACAAAAACAGAAACGAAATACTCCAGTAACAGAACTACAAAGATTAAACAGAAAGATTAGTAAAGAGAATAAAAACAAGATATAATACAAAAATCAATAGCTTTTTCTACACTAGCAACACTGCTTGAAATTGGAATGGGACAAAATAATTCATTTACAATAGCAACAAAAACTTATTAAGGGCTCTGGCATTAATTTCACAAGAAAACTCAAGATTTACGTGAAGATCATAATAGAAAACCTTGTTATTAAAAGGCACAAAACCAAGGACAAGAAAATGAAAAGATGTAATATTTTACCGTTGGGAAGACTTAATATCACTAAAATGTTAATTTCCTTCAAATTAATATATACTTTTAATTTGAATCCCAAAGTTGTTATTTGTAAGGGATGGAAGGAAGGAATAAAATTATCTTACTGTGGCAAAATTACAATAAATTATTAAAAAAACAGTATAATGAAGGGGGATTTATCCTACATGATATTATAAACTATTATAAATTCTCTATAATTCCATAGTATCATAGGAAGAAAACATAGATCAATGGAAGAAAACAGATAGTCTAGAAATATATCACAGCATATGTGGAGACTCACTGTTTGACAAAGGTGGTTTTCAATTAATCAGCAAAAATACAGTTTACTTAATAAATGCTGTTGGCACAACTGGCTATCCATCTGGCAGAAAGTAAAGTGGCACTGGACCTCACACTGGTGAGACACAAAAATAAGTTCCAGATGGATTAAGAACTTAAATATAAAACAGAGTACACAGGGAAAGGTAGGTAATGTAGATGTAACTTCCAATGGGGAAATCTTATTAACTAAAATGGAAATCCAGCATCTCCAATATATAAGATGGATGTATTTGACCAAGTTAACATTAAAAGTTTTCATGTAGAAAATGACACTATAACCAGAGTTAAAATAAAAAAAAAAAGATTAGAAATAATATTTGCAACATATTGGACAGGAAAAGAATTTCTATTTATACTCTAGGATGAAATCTTTATGAACAGATGAGAAAAAGGCAAACTATCATGTAGAGAAATGGTCAGATGACACATATAGGCCAATTTAAGTGTGGTAGGTATGTGGTCGGTAGACTTACAGCCTCATCAGTCGTCAGTGTCCCCATCCTGAAGGCTGCGGCAGCCCCAAGTGTCTCAGCCACGTGACTCCCTGGAAAAGCAGAAAACACAGGCACAGCCTCTCCCCTCTCAGGAGCGCTGCTCACCAGCGTTCCCCTTACATCTCCTTTCCGCCCCTGCATCCCTCCAGGACTCTCTTGAGTTAAGTAAGGGATCTATTCGTGGTGTCAGAACAAAATTGTGATTGTTACCCAGGAACGGGGGAGAAGCAGTGATGACTTTGGAAGCATCAGTCTACATCGTCTACTATACAATGTAAGGGGGGGGGGCTTCATAAATAGCTCTGGATTTCTATCTATTTCTATTTTTTTGTCAAATATAATTAGGAATTCAAGATCTCAACTAGTCATGCAGGAAAGAAATCTGGCATTTTCATGAGATTGTTCTTTCTTTTGTGCTTCAAGAATCCTTAAGTATGTAGTTTGCGTGGTAACAACAGGTTCTCTTTCCAATGTATTTCCTTGTCTTTTGCTGTGAAGCAGTGAAATTTGTGGTAGAAACTAAGGTTTAAAAAGCTTAGCCAATTGGTAGAATCTATCCAATGGCAGTTGTCTCTGAGTTCGTGAGAATAGCTGTATTGAAATTAGCATTTAATTGATACCTCATGATGTTCTCCATAATCTTTTGGAAGTGCGTTGCCAATAAATTCCAAACCTGAAGCATTATAAACTGTTTTCCTCAAAAAAACCCAAATGTGTTTGTTTTTTTAAATCCTTACCCCATTGCTTCTCAGCGAGAGTAGAAGGGAGAGAGGGGGAGAGAGAGAAACATTGATGTGAGAAACACATCGATCGGTTGCCTCCCTATCGAGCCTGCAGCCGGGTATGTGCCCTTGACCCGGATTGAACCCCAGACCCTGCAGTTTGAGGACCGGCTCTCTCACCACCGAGCCAAACCAGCTAGGGCCCAATGTGGGGTTTTTTCATGCAGGCCTTTGTTCTGTAGTTTGGCAGTAGACTTGGTTTTGAGAAAGGAGCTTTAACAGAACCTGGAAGATGCCAGTCAGAGAACTCCAGGTACCAACGACTGCTTTCTTTCTTCTTTGCCTTTGAAGAGCGTCTTAGCCACATGGCGGGTTGAGGGCACTCGAGAGGCAGGTAGAGGCCTTGGTGAAAGAGGCGAGTCAGTTACAAATTCTTATCTCGGGCAACAAAAGCCAGAGAGTTGAAGGCAGCTACTTTTCAGGTCTTTGCACATGTCTGTGGCCCAGAGAGGCTTGTTTGGCCCCTGCGTCAAGAGGACTGGGTGACTTTTAAAGGAACACTCTCACTGGAGCAGAAGGAGAGTGGGTTTGGAGCAAGTCAGCGACGATTATAGGTGACAGAAAAGGCACCCGACTGCACCTTGATGTTTGTTTTCTCTCTTTTCTTTCACAGTCTTCACCTCCCTGCATCATCTTTTAAAGAGCGTGCTTAGGAACCTGGTTCATGTTTTGCTGTGTTAATAAAACGTTCTATTTTTGCGTTAAATTAAAAGCATTAGAGCCTCTTGCGTTAACGCCATGAAACCCCCGAGTAGGCTGCGTGTTCAAAACCTTGACTCGCTGCGCGGCGGTGCAGGGACTTGCAAGCAAAGGCCCCCGAGATCCCAGGCCCGCAAACGGGAGGAAAGAGCCGCAGCACCTGGTCCCTGCCCCTCTCGCAGAGCTGGACCGCGACACCCCGGAGCACTAAGGGGAAGAAAGAACAGGCAGAGAAGGGACGGTGGAGAACCCGGACAGCAAGCAGTGCCCGCAAGCAGAGGGTTAAGCCGTCGGGTCAGACCCACATGCGCGGAGCTTGTGCTTGGCCGGCTCCGTAGTGGGCCCGCCCCGCTTGCTGGCAGCTCGGGCGAGTGCGACATCTGGGCCGAGCCCGGGGGCCGGGTTGCAACCGGTGCTCCGCTTAGGGTCCAGTGTGGACACAGCTTCATCTGGCTCCACTATGGTTTGAACTCGAACCAGTTACTTAGGCGTCTTTCTTCTAGGACCTGTTTGTCCTTAATTAGGTAGCCGGCTCGTTCTCTGTGGTTTCTGGGATCCTTCCACTTTTAACCGCGCAGGCCGCAGCCTGGGGTTTCAGTTCATTCTTTTCAGCTGGGCGTTATAGAACTGTCACATTTGTGTGGCAGGAAGAGGGGAAATTTGGGCTGTGAGATTTAATTAAGAGGAGTCCTTTTGGGAAAGAACTGGCAATGTTTTCTCCCTGGATGATGCTTCCAGAGAACCGCTTGCCCAGCAGCGAGCGTCGCCGACTGATCTGATTATTGAAAAATGAACAAATCGGCATCAGATCGCCGCAGACTGATTCCGAGTCTGAGTCATTTCCCTGACCCTGTGGAATTCTAATATCTGAAGTCCACTAAACTGCAGATTGAGAGGCGATGAGAATTCTTCCTAAAGAAAACCAAAAAAGGCAAGCATACATTTAATGTGTTTAAACGGAATTTTCACCGGTGGGGGCATTTAGAGATGGAATAAAAGACATATTTAAGATGCTTCCCTTCCATAGATTTGTCACTTTGTTTATTTTGAGACATGGAAGTAAATTTGCAAGGAAGCATAATAGGCACAGGAAAGGGAATGTGGTATAGCCTCTCTTTCCTTCATGGTAGATGCAGAAGGTCAGATATCTTTGCTTCACACACACACCCAGCCTCTGCAATAAATGTGTCTTTAAGTAGCAGCACAGCTCTCAGAATTCAGTCTCCAGCCCGCAGTTTTATGCAGAAGCTACAGGCATAAGTAAAACACAAAGCCCGGGTGAGAGGTGTCCACCCAGGGTCTAAGGCAGTCCTGCTAGTTCCTTCGTTTCTCTTTTTTCTGCGTCACACAAAGAGCCCTACCAATGGGAACAGCTGCTTAATCATGGAAAACACTTGAAAGTGGTCCCGCGCTCTCACTGTCACGCACAGCGCTCCCCGAAGCTTCGTTGAGGAACGCACTTGCCTGGTCGGGTGGAGCCTTGAACTCCCGGGACGGAAGGGGAGTCAGCAAGGATGAGCTCACACTGACTAAGCAGGCCAGCTGCGAGTGGGCAGTAACCCCTCGTCTAGGAGAGCTTAAAGGTCACTTAAAACCTGACTTTTATAAGCTTTGTTTGGTTTTGGGGGTTTTCTTGGGCTCGTTTCTGACTCAAGTCATGACAGCCTTCTTATTTATTTCACTGTCCCGTTAGAGACTTTTTTACTTGCCTGATTGAAACAGTTCTTAGACTAGAAAATGGAAGATGCCCTTTTCAAGGACAGAGCCTTTTAGAAGCACCTCCATCAAACTGTGGTCTGTACCTCTCAAAACGAAACGCTCACCCATCCTCATGGTGTTACGCACTGACTGCCTGTGTCCCTCAGAATTCGTAAGTTGAAGCCCCAGCCCTGGGCGTGATGGTGTTTGGAGGAGGTGCGCACATCCTTTGGTAGGTAATCAGGGTTAGTTGAGGTCATGAGGTTGGAACCCTCATGACAGGATTAGCGCCCTTGTAAGAAGAGGCTCCGGAGAACTTGGCGTCTCTCCACCGCGTGAGGACACAGACAAGGTGGCCACCGGCAAGCCAGGGAGAGAGCTCTCCCCCAGAACCAAATGGGCCAGCACCTTGATCTTGGGCGCCCAGCCTCCAGAGCTGTAGGAAAATTAATTAATGCATTTCTGTGGTTTAAGCTGCCCGGTCTGTGGTATTTTGTTACGGAGCCCAAGCAGACTAACAGACGTGGTCTGTAAGAAACGTACGTTATGCAAAGCCTTCCTGTGTAGGACGCAGAAGTCGGACAGACCTTATCTCCGTGTGACCCTGAGCCAGGTATGAACAGGTCTTCCCCTATTTCTTATCAAAAAGATGGGGGTAATAATACTCGCCTCATTCAAGGGTCTGAAGATTCGAATAAGATGGGGCCAAAGGCGTCGCAGGGAGTCTGGCAAGTAACAAAAGCTAAAATAGTGGTTAAAATGTGGGCCCACCCCCATGCCCTGTAGGAGATCACAGCCCCGCACAGCTGAGAGCACAGGCCACGACCTGATCCGACCGCTGCTGTTTTTACAGAAACACTGCAGGTTCCATCCTTATTTCTACCAGTCCTTCCTCGCACATTAATAAGCACTTTGCATTTTTTTCTTTAAATTTATCTTTATTGCTGAAAGTATTAGATATTTCAGCAGTTCAGTAGATCTTCTGAAATGTACTGTCACTTTGTTGGATATGATGTTACCCTCTAAAAACCTGGTTGTTTTCCAAGAGGCTTGAAACAAAATTCTAAACCCATCTGAATAATTTAATAATAATTCAATATAGTAAATATTTTTGAATACTTGATATATGCTGGAAAAGTCGTCCCAGGAGCTGCGGGGCACACAAGGGCGGCTAAGACAGGGCCTGTCCTCATAAGGCCCGGGACAGGGAAGCAATAACCCTGAGCAAAAATACTAGCAAACGCTAGCACTTCTACTGTTACCACTGCGTTACCAGTGCTGCCAGTGCTACTAGTACCAGCACGACTTCTGCTTACTCATTACCGCGCCTAACATTTGTGTAGCCCTGCAAAGTGCCTGCTCGGTTCCTTCCAGGTCTACTCCGTGGCTGACATTCTTAACTTAGTCCCAAATGAGGAAACCGAGGTTCAGACAAAGTCGACGATTTGCAGAGTTAATTCCTTTTTTACTAGGAAGGGGAAGCGATGACGTATCAGAAACCAGGAGGCAGGCCTGTACCCTCCAGATGCTTCCCCCAACTAGTTCTTAACGACTTGAGAAGATTAGTTAACATTCTCATTTGCGCTGATTAACCTTCTGAGAGCTCTAACAAATGCTCTTCATAAGCTGTGTTTATACTACATTGCTTTTCCTTTTTTCACATTTTTAATTATAAAAGTAAAATATGCTCATTATAGGCACTTGAAAAATATAGACAAATATTAAGGGGAGAAAAAAATTAATCTATAACCCAAAACCCAAAGATAACCACAGTTAATATTTGATGATATACTTCTTTCTAGCCCATTTTCCTTGCCGTCTGTCTGCGATTTTGTGCATACGTTTTTATTAAGGAATATACTTTATAAATGGATATGTTATGCTGTATTAGTACACTAATAAACATTTTGGGGAATAATTTTAAATCAAAGACTAGTTGCGAAGATGGCACAGAGTTTGGGTAAACCTTTTACCAAGCTTCTCCAGTATTTACGTCTTCTAAAACTATGGTGCATTTTTTAAAACTAAGAAACCAACGTACTTATTAACTAAACTACGTATTTTCTTTAGATTTCACCAGTTTTCCCACCAGCATCCTTCTGTCTTAGGATGTAACCCACGTTACCACATTGCATTTAGTTGTCACGTCCCTCTGGTATCCTCTGATCTGTGACAATTTTTCAGTCTTTCCTTTGTTTGCCATGGCCTTGACACTTTTTATTTTATTGATTTTTAGAGAGAGAAAAGAGGGAAGGGAGGGAGAGGGGGGAGAGAGAGAGAGAGAGAGAGAAACACTGATTGGTTGCTCCACTTATTTACGCATCATTGGTTGCTTCTTGTATGTGCCCTGACCGGGGTCGAACCCTCAACCTCGGCGTGTCGGGATGACCCTCTAACCAGCTGAGCCACCGGCCGGGCCTGGCCTGGCCTTGGCACTGAAGACTGCCGGCCAGGGCTCCACAGAGCTTCCCTCTGTTTCGATGTCTGGACGTTTCCTCCTGACCGGTGTCCCCGTCGCATGGTTTCAGGGAGGACAGCGTATCGGCGGAGCCGGCCTCGGTCCCGTGGTCAGTGAGGTGAGAGTGGTGACATGTAAACGTAACTCTTTCCTCCCTCACTTTATATGTCTTTTCACAAAATATATTGTCAAAGGAACTCTGCAATGCTTATTGGAAGAAATTCTCGTTATATTGCTTAATGAGAGCTTAACTTGTAGCAGCTGCTGGACACCCCAGGGACTGGAGAGTTAGGAAGAGGCAGAGCTGTCTGGGTTCGGGAGGGAACAGGGACCCCCAAGTAGAGCGTGGGCAACTTAGAAGCTCCAGACATCTTTGGGCTCATCCCAATTCCTCGTGAATATTAATTTTGTCTATTATCATCACTGAACTTCCCCTGGCCCTTTAACTTGTTAATACCTCTCCTCGAGTACTTGCAAAAAATAACATTTAAGCTCAGACTTGAAAATAGTATAGTAAACAGGTCCCCAAAAAGTGCATAAAGGAGCAGGAGGGAAAGGAGAGAACAGGGGTAAAAGAAGAACATTCTAGACTGAAAGGGGAAAGTACATTTAAAGGTCCCAAAGTAAGGAAGAGCTTGGCTTTAAGAAAAATCAAAAATAGTCCAAGGTTATACTGTGCTAAGAGGTCACAGAGGATGAACCCGGGAGTGGATGGTTGGATTTGAGGTTGGAAGGAACACAGCAAAGCGGTAAAATATTTAAGAATCACAGTGGAAACAGATACCCAAATTCATCAACCTTAACAGTCAGCATATCTGACAGCAAATGCTGACCAGACTTTCCAAAGAAGAGACGCACTGTAGGAAACGTTTTCATAATTAGGTAACCTTTGCTATAGCTCATCGGGTTTACGTTGCACCCACACGATTTAAAAGCATAATTAACACCTCAGTGCTGTTTCCCAGCTTGTGTTTTTAATCGGTCAACATGCTTTCATTTCTTTGCCCAAGAAAAAATCACCCGTAAAGTAGCTCATGGCAGGCTCATCTCTTCAAGAGGGACGTGGAGTGTCGGGTGGGCTGTGGGGTGGGGGACACTGCAGGCGGCAGGGGGCGTGACTGGAGTGGATACACCCAAATCACCAGCCCTGGTTGGTTCAAGGGTCTGTTTCCCTTTCAGTACCTGAGATGACACAGCCCATCTAAAAAAATAAATAAAAATAATAAATAGAGTGCTCAAGTCCAAATCTACTCCGAGGATCTGCAGGATTTGCTTTAAAAGCCTTGCCTAGCCCTGGCCAGTGAGGCTCAGTTGCTTGAGCACCAAGAGGTCGTCGGTTCAATTCCCAGTCGGGGCCCATGCCCAGGAGGGGGTGTGCAGGAGGCAGCCGATCCATGTTTCTCTCTCACGGATGTTTCTCTCTCTCTCTCCCTCTCCCTCCCTCTCTCTGAAATCAATAAAAACATATTTTTAAAGCTTGCCTACCTGCTTTCTGAGAGGAAGTCTAATGGCCCAGGGAGCTGCGTCCACTCCCAGGCGGCTGACATCCCTTTCGGGGCATTGAAACAGTGATTATAATGTGGTAGCCCAAGGGCCAGAAAGAGCCCGTGCTGCTTCCGACGTGCCACACTCTCCCGAGAGAAGCCCTCAGCTCTCCGGAAGGTTGGGCCCAGTGGGCAGGAATAGATTCATAAAGCAAAACGAAAAACAGTGAGAGAAAAGAGAAGGAAAGAGAAAACACCAAGAGGGATCATTGTGTAGAGTAATGTTTATCCTAAGAAATAATGGACGTCATAAAATAGGGATTTCTTTAGTCAACATCAAGCACGCCACATCAGTCAGGAAAGTCACCCTGGTTTTGCAACTGAATAGTGAAGAGGGGGGCTTAAAATACCCGACTGCCCAGGTGGGCGGAAAGAGAGGCCAGCACGCGCCCCCGGGCTGCACAGCCCCCTCGCCCCTCGGGGAGAAGGCAGGGGCGCTGAGTGCTGAGGGCGGGGAGACGGCGCCAGCCCTGACTGACGGATGTCCTCGGGGACCCTCGGAGGAGGCCGCCCGCCCCTTGGGAGGAGGGGAGGCCATTGGAGACCCTCAAGGGCCTTGCAGCAACCAGGGGGGAAACCGGAAAGGATGCTATCGGCAGTGACTCTTGTAATACCCAAGAAAACAGGCCGGCAACAGAGGACTGTATCCACTGTTAGCAGGGAGCTTCTGCTCTTGGGCGGGACTGGTCGCTCGTGTGAAATGAACGTATTCGTGCTCTCAGATCCCGTCCGACAACCATGGGCCAGTAGGACCCACTTGAGCCCATGGGTTGTTTAACCCTAGTTTGCAGATTAGCACGAATTAATTGAGAGAACACACTTTAAAAACTGTTTTAAATATGTTTTTATTGATTTGAGAGAGAGACAGGAAGGGAGAGGGAGAGAGAGAGAAGCATGGATGTGAGAGAGAAACATCCATCGGCTGCCTCCTGCACGCCCCCTGTTGGGGATTGAGCCAGCCCGGGAATCGAGCCAGTGACCTCTAGCCGCATGGGCCAGCGCTCAACCAGCTGGGCCACACTGGCCAAGGCGACAGAACACACTTTGCCAGGAATTATCAGAAGGCTTTCCAAATGGTGGGCGCACAATGCAATATTCAGATCATGCAAAATAGAAATGTACACTTGACGCCTATATAATCTGACCAGTGCCACCTCAATACATTTAATTTAAAAAACCTTCCTCCTTCAAACAGCTGCAGGCTGTTGGGCACATATGTTGGTAGATGTTTTCTAGGAAAGGGAAGTGAGGAATGAAACTCTGCCATTTAGAAGGCAAAATGTCTCCTATTTTACTACATAACTTGCATGTTTGTGTGGATTTAAATGATCGCATCTCAGATGTTAAGGGTCATATCTAAATGTAAGAAGTTTTGTCCTTTGCTATAAAGTGAAGAGAGGCTTTTTCAATATATGAGTAAGACTGGCTCTTTGTGACCCCTAATAGGGGTATGAAATAGGATTTGTCCTGAATCATCGACCTTTCCCCTTAAAATGAGAATGTGCCAAGAAAGACCTGCACATCCTTTCGTGCTCCCCCAGAAATCATTCAGAAATGCAGTAGTGACTCCCAGCATTCTCAGCACTTCTAAGAGATGGTAGTTTTCTACAGGATAAGACAAAGCTGAAATTATTCCCACAAACAAGATAGAAATGGGCCTGGGATTGGTCTGAAAAAAAAATCACAGAGTTTTAAGTGGAAGAAAATGTTCTGAAATAATAACCTATTACTGTAGCCCTGGAGCAAAAGGTAATTTATAGGTAGACCAGTAAAACATGTGTTCCCCGATAATGCAATCAATCACTTTACCTGGAATCCGGCCACTCAGCAATGTAAGGCTCTAGCATGAATCCAGATGTTCTTATGCTGCTATTAGTCAAATAGCTTTGAATGACTTTCTACTTTCAGACAACAGTTAGGGCTACTTAAGTCTATAATGCGCCGTACATTCCTTCTTAAATAGGCACGTGCTCATACATGCTGACAGTGCTTATATTCAGAACAGGGAAAAGCCAATGGTGATAACACATGGGCTATGAAAGCATAAATTATTCAGGGGGGAAAGTTTCTGCCACTGACATTTCAGTTTTGTTATAAGGTATAATTTACATACAGTGAAATTCATTCTTTTTAGTAGGCCGCTCTGTGAGTTTTGACAAACACATATAGTCATGTAACCACCATCACAGTGAAAATGTAGAGCAGGTCAACAATCCCCCCAAACTCCCTCCTGCCCCTCGGGAATGAACCCCTCCCACACCCTCGGCCCCTGGCAGTTACTGATCCGTTTCCCATCCCTAGAGTTTTATGTTCTCCAGAATGGCCATATCAATGAAGTTGGACAACATGTAGCCTTTTTTTCTTTTTTAAGGGTTTAGTCCACTTACGTTTAGAATAATGAACGATATGGTTGATTTTAACTCTCCCTTCTTGGCATTTGTTTTCTATTTGTCCCATGTGTTTATTTTCCCTCCCTCTCTCCTTTCCTGCCTTCTTTGGGTTAATCAAATATTACTCACCAGTCCGTTTTACTTTCTCTGTTGACTTTTTAACTATAACTCGTTGTAGTTTTTTAGCACTGCATTAGGCAATTCAGGTATCCTCAATTTACCAAGTCTACCTTGAGTTAATACTGCCAGTGTGTAGCCTTTTAAGTGGTTGAGATCCATTCATGCTATTGTGTGTATCGGGATTATGTTCTGTTGATTGCTGAGTAGTACTTCACTGTATGGCTGTGCCTCAGTTTGAATCGATCCCAATTTGTAGGGATTACTAATAAAGCCACTAAAATATTAACATGCACATTTTTGTGTGAGGATAAGATTTCATTTAGCTTGGGTAAAAGCCTAGGATTAGGGGGGCTGGGTGGTATGGTGAGCATATGTTTAACTTTAGGAAAACTGTTTTGGAAAGTGGCTGCAAGCATTCGAAATTCCTGCAGGTGGTGCCTGTGAGTTTCAGTTGCTCCACACCTGTCAGCACTTAGTATTGTCAGTTTTCTCGTGTGTTTGTTGTAGCTGTTCTAATATGTGTTATGGTATCACATTATGGTTTTTAGTTTACATTTTCCCAACAACTAGTATGTTAAGCATCCTTTCCCGTGCTTGTTTGACCTTCTTGTATTTTCTTTGATGAAGTATCTGTAAATTTTTTGCTCATTTTTTGATGATTTTCCTATTACTGCTTTCTAAGAGTGCTTACATAAGCTGGATACAAGTCCTTTATCAGATTTGAGATTTCAGATATTTCTCACAGCCTGTGCCTTTTAATTCTCTTAACAGTGTCATATGTATGGCAACAGCCCTCATTTCAATGCATCCCAACTTATCAATCTTTTTCTTTTTCATGGATTGTGCTCTTTTTTTATTGTATCTAAGAAATCTTGGTTTAATCCAAGATCACAATCATTTTCTCCAATGTTTTCTTCTAGTCTGTAGATTATTTACAACATAGTGTAAAACATATTTAGTATTAATGAAACCTCATTGATATCTCTGAGCTAAAAGAATGGACAATTAATTTTTTTTTAATTTGGAAAACTACAAAGACCTTCAGTATTTCACATATTTGGAAATTCTGCAATCACAATCTGTTCCCTAAAACATGACAAATCACACCAGTACAATAGTCAATCTCTAATTTAATCATTTATCAAGTATTGATTGATGGTGCTACCATTTTCCAATTACTCTGCTAGATGGTGTAGTAGGAGTTTAAAATGTAGTCAGTCTCTTCCCTCAAGAAGTTCACACCAAATACAAATACATAAATAACTATTTAATTACCAACATTCTAAGAGCTATGAAAGAAAGTTATAGGAAGGAAAGGGAATATACAAGAGATATAATTCAGTGTAGGAGCCTAAGGGGAAATATCCTTAAGATAAAAGTAACATGCAAATTGGAACTGAGCGTAATTAGAAATTCATCTTGGAACAAGAGGGAAAAATTCACATTCCAGAGGAAACTGCACATTTAAAGACTAAAATAGGAAATAAATGAACAGAGGAAATAAAATAGGAAATAAATGAACTAAGCCCAAAGTTAGCAGAAGGAAGGAAATATAGGTTAGAGCAGAAATAACTGAAATAGAGAACAGGAAAGCTATAGAAAGATTAGCAAAACTACAAATTGGGGTGTTTTTAAAGCTAAAATTGACAAACTATTAGCTAGAGTACCAGGAAAAAAAAAAAGAGAGAAAGGATTCCAATGTATAAATGAAAAACTGAAACCACAGAAATGCAAAGGATCATACTCTAAACAATTATAAGCCAACAAGTTGGGTAACCAAAAAGAAATGGGTAAATTCCTAGAAATAAACAACCTGCGTAGACTACATTGTGAAGAAACAGAAAATCTGAACAGACCAGTAATGAGAATGGAGATTAAATCACTGATCAGACACCTCCCAACAAAGAAAAGCACAGGCCCTAATTATCATGTTGTACACTTTAAACTTACACAAGGTTAAATGTCAATTATATCTCACTAAAGCTGAAAAAATGCTTAAACAAAAATTACTTTGGCTTCCAGGCAGATAAAAGGGACTGCAGAATGGATTGGAAAACCCACCGGGAGCTATTCCATGGACCTACGTGGGTTCGTAGGCAAGGGTGGGGTGTGAAGATCAAAAGAAAGGGGAAAAAATCCATGTGAGATAACTAGTCATTAATTCATCTCAAATACTGAGGTCTGCTCGACTTGTCACCAGCAATAGCATCAAAGGAAGGCTGATAGCAAACATGAGGAGCTTCGTCCCTTGTGTGCTCTCCAATCTCTGGGTTTTGCCCGGGCATTTCTGTCAGACGCGGGTGTGGTTAACAGACACCTTCAAAATGATTCCCCCCCCTTCTCTATGTTTCAATTTAGGATTTTTTAAAAATGGATCGAGTATGCTTAAAAACAACAGCCTCTTAAGAACATTTAATTTTATAGGACGATCCCTTAAATCCTCTGAACTGTTTCACAAAGGAATCACACTAAAATTTATATTAAAGCTCTTCTATATGAATATATAAGTTCCAACACTCACAATCCAGTCCTGGGATCTTTTTTCTCCCCCTGCCATGTGTCCTCTGTTTACCTCCACACACACACACACCCCCCACACACATCCTGGGCTGTTGACATGGCCTGAGGGTCATCCGAAAACAAGAGCACCGACTGATGTCATCCCTGTTCCCGCATGTTCGGTGGCCGTAGCCGGGAAACAGCTTAGGCGGCAAGTGCCCCTCTTGGTTGCTCTGAAGATGATTTTGCCTGAGCAGCCGGGTCCTCGCCTGCGGAGCCCGCTGCTCACACGCCCCGGACAGTTGCTGGGCTCTGAGTGTCTTATTCTTTAGATCTCGGCCTTTGGGGACCAAGAAGAAAGCCGCGGGCCCTGCGGGCCCCTTCCCTTCCGCTCCTGCTTGCAGCGTTGTCACACGGTGGTCGTGCCGTGGTCCTTGACGAGAACTGGAGTTCTCTCCCGCCCCGGCTGCTTCTCCAAACAGCCCCGCATTTCTCGGTCCGGCCGGGTCCCTGCAACGCGCCCGAAGCCTGCACAGAGCGGGACGCCCGCTGCCCCCGTGCGTTCACTAGGCCAGTCAGCCGGCGGGTGTCGCCTGGAGCCCCCAGCCCTCTCCTTTGGGGCCCACGCCTCCTCGCCACTGCTCCGCAGACCCTTAGCTTTCCCTCGTCCCCAGTTGATTGACTTCTCAAACGCGTGTCCCGTGCCTTTGCGGTTCGGTCGGGGCTTTCTTGGCGACGTTGCGTTGCCGACAGATAGGCGGGAGCGATTTTCACGGAGCGCTCCCTGGGAAGAGCCGCGTTTCAGCGTGTTCCCTCGTGTTCTCTCGGAGCCCAGGCGCGCTGCTCTCTTCAGTGCACTCGGCGGCCAGATGAAGACTCGGCAGCCCTTCGGCAGATTTCCAAGTTTCCTTAGGAGCCCTGAAAGCCCGGGAAGAGAGTCGATCCCTCTGCTCCCACGCCAGAGGGGAAATCGGCCGTGCTGGGCTTACTGAGAGGTGGCACATCGGTCTCCAACTTGGCACCCTCCTCAGGGATTTTCAAGGGCAAGTTCGCCTAACGCTCAGCTTTCGCCTCAGCTGCTGACTCCAGACATCGTTGCCCCTGGAGATGCCGCCCTGGGAGACTGTGACACTCAGCGTATTGTATGCGAGGTGTTCTCTGTTCATAACGGATGATTCCAAGCATCCCGTCACCTGCCTTCCCTTGTAGGCTTTTAGAGGCACTATGATAGGTGACAAACAGGTGTAGAAGGAAAATCACCCAAAAAAGGAGGAAAGCTGTAATGCAAAGGCCACATAAAATGCACCCGTAGGAAATGGGCACGAGGCAAGGGGAGGCCTGGAGAGCCCAGAGAGGAGGGACAGCAGGTTCCTCAGCTCCAACCTGCCGTTTCAACTATGAGCCCACGGTTGCCTTGTCCCCCCTAAAAGAAGCTGAAAATCTGGATTTCCATATGAAAGGCTCCCGAGGGATTTAAAAAATAATAGAGAATCCTCTGGATTAAAACCACAGGGGCCCAAGAAATAAGACCCAAAGGTCTGACAACACAAGGACCACCCACTGCAGTCTCTGGGCTACCATACCTTCCTCACAGATAAGCGGCTTTTCCTAAAAGCAAAAATATAACCATCCGAACAAATCCAGCGCTCAATTAACGTCCTGCAAGTTGCGTGATGCCTGCTTTTTCTTCTGTTGGGCAGTTATGGCATTTTGCTGAATTGGGCAAAAATGCAATTTATGGTTTGGTTGAGAGAAAGTACGTAATCCCTCCCAACACTTAAGGACATTCGAGCACGATGCCAAGCCCATGGCTGGAGCTCTTGCTTTTGGTTAAGAAGAAATGCTCCCCATTACCTGTTTACCTAGGAGGTAAGAGAGAAAATTATTTACCTAGTTCCCTGCACCTGGAAGTCACGGGGGATTTCTTCTTGATGGGATCACAGGCCTAGATCACCGTCGGACTCGCCTGTAAACACTATTGGATGGTTTCTCTATATTAGAAAAATTCTGTTTTCCCCCCCCCGGATCCAGCCTCCCTTGTGACTCAAGAAATCCTCATCACAGGCTGCATTTCCAAGAGGGCAAGTCGGGGCTCTAAGGACACAGCTGTTGGCAGAGAACAGCCTGACTGGTGTACACGCAGCCGAAGCTGTGGCTTGGAGGTCAGGCCCCCGGATCATTATTCCGAGCGCACCAGGCCCGCCTGCTCATTTCCTTACTGGCGCCCGGGGCACCGGCCACCAGCGGGGGACGAGTCCAGGAGGCAAACCGTGCTGCTTGGGGCTGGAGGGGCTGGAGGACTCAGCAAAGTGGGGTTACTCTGCCAGCAAAATAAATCGGAGGGCTTCCCAAATTTCTTGACCCTCAAATCACAAGCAATGTGTACATTTCTTGCCGGTTTCTAGTTTTACATCCAACATACGGTGGGGAAAAAATATCCCAGCCCAGCCCCGACATGAGAGGCAAACGCCGCTTCACAGCCTGACAGGCCCCACATAGCCCGGTGCCGGAGATTATAAATCCACCTTTGTTTTTCGTCTGTCTTTCTGATGAGCATGTTTTAAAACGGCGTGCAAGATGCTTCCATTAAAACTGTCGCTTCTGTGACTATTGTCTACTAATATAAACTGCCTGGCGCAGAATAAACGCGAAAGCTAGTGCAAGCTTAAATATAGGGAACCTCTTGTGGGTGTGGAATGAACTAGATAAAGGGACACTTGACGGACCCTAATCAAGCTGGGGCAACTCAGTGGGGCAGCAGATATCCGCCTGTCACTGCTCTGCCCAGGTAATAGCAGGAATTGCCAAGTTTTGCTTATAGGAAATACAGGGGGGTGAACTGATACCCACCGATCTTGGATTTTGAGGCCGTTGTTACTCCGTGTTGGTGTCAAGGTCGTGGGAAAGGCGATGTGCACATACCTGCGGGGCCACGCCGCGGGGAGCCACCCCATCCGCGACCTTGACGAGCGCCCGTCTCTCACAAAGGCGTGCGCGACTACTGCTCTACATTTACTCCCAGTTTAGACCTTCAAATAGATTTTCAAATGATTATTTATAGCTCATATGCAAGAGCTATTTGAACAAACGCCGGCGTTTTAATTACACATGTTCAGAGTCCTGTGCTGTGGGGTTTTGGCTTTTTTAAATCTTCAGAGCGCTCTGATGCTGCTGGGTTTCAAAGGTACGGGATAATCTGCCACGTGCCACCCAAAGATCGTGAAATTGATGAGGGCAACTTTAAAGGGGCACGTTTTCTTGATCAAGTTTGATTTGAGCAAAAGGGACTCGTTTTCATGTAGTCTTAAAACATTTTTATTAGAGCTGTTCAATTTTATGACACTGGTCCAAAGACTTTGTCAAAAGTCAGGGAAATCGCCTGGATCTCTCTCTTCTCCTTCCCCACCCAACCTCCTCCGTTCCCCCTGTATTGAAATACAGGGTCTGATTTATTTTATAATTTAGGATTATGTATAATTCCTGATCTACTAGAACACTCAGATTCGAAGGATATTTCTAGATCCGGAGTGAATTCCGCATCTTGAAATCAGCACCAATGTAAACCTTGTGTCCATCTCTACATGTTCATCAGTTTCCAAAACTTGTTTTAGAAGCTCCTACTAAGTGCCTATAAAATCTTAACCAATGTCACCTCAATAAATTCAATAAAAAAGAAAAAATAATATTTATTAATTAAAAAAATTTTCCCCACCTCTCCCAATATTAAACAACAACAAAAATAAATGCACTGTTATTTCTAACTTGCGTGTGAAAAGATATGGGTTTTTAATTCATTCCCATGAATTAAAGAGATGTTTTTCAGTCCTCTTATATTAACACTGAGCTCGTCCCCCATGGAGGTCTAATCACATGATTAATTAGAAAGCCATTTAGAATAATGTAAAGACATACACTTTTGCTTCAAACATTTCTATTACTACTACTACTAATGATAATAATAAAAGTTCACCCTCATAACCACGGTCTTTCACATGCCTCTGTCCCTTGCCTGTCCTTAATCTACTGCTAAAATCAACATGAAGTGTCTGGGCGCCTACTATGACCTTGGCACCGGAAAACAGGTAGACGTTTTCACCAAGGTCACTTCATATCTCATTGGCAGGCTGCACCATACATGCACGCAGGCTTCTGAAGAATCATACATATGTGATAAAAAAATCACAGTTAATATAATACCTTGTACTGTGAAGGACACTGAGTGCCACAGGAGGGAGAGGGTGTTTCTAGGTGAGTCGCTGGGGGATATTTGAGGCTGGCCGTGACGTCCGGGTAGAACTTCATTACGTACGAGCAGCGTGTGCGTGTGCACTGAGGTGGGGGTCGGAGGGGAGGGCTGCGTCCGGGGGGAGCGGTGGCATCAAAGGTAAGTTTATGAGGACAAACATTTTATGAGGACAATGAGGAGATCGCCTGGCTTTTCCAGGGAATACTGAGCTGTAGCCACGCTGAGAAATGTGGATTTTTAGTTAGCAATTAATTAGAAATGTTAGAGCTCTTCTGCATTTTCTATCATCTTAATGATTACTATTTTCATTTCTTTGTTATTTATCTAATTGTGTGTGTTTTTCCCCATTGTACCCATCCTATCTTTGTGCTTTTGGTCACTTTTATTATGTTTAAATTGCTTTAAAATATGGCTTCACTATCTATCTACATCTATATATCCATATATAGATAGATATTCCCCTACATTTCTTTTTGGATGAATAAATGATTGGTTTTAACTTTCTTCTATTACGTAGATTGTCTTCTTGGGCCCGTATATTTCTTTTTTCACTTCCTTGAGAATAGAAGCCATTTATCTAAATTCCTGTGTATTTTCAGGTAGGCATTCTCATGATGTGCTTACTTTGCTACCATTTGCTTCCGTGTCTGCTTCCTCCCCTGCCCCACCCCAAAAGTTTATTCGTTGGTTTCTAAGTTTTGCTCAAGTTTGACTGAGGCCAGCTAGCTGCCTGCTGAAAGTAATGTTTAGAAGGATCGGGGCGAGTGTGCTAGCAGACAGGGCAGTCCAGAGCCTCAGCGGAAACCTGTGGTCTCCAGCGCTCTCCCAGCAGATCAGTTACTTTGTGATGAGCGTGTGACCCCCATCTGTGTAAGGAGTCACTGCGGCTCGTGTCGGATGTTCCCTTCCTGCTGCCTCGTCACCCTGCGTCACCCCGCACTCCCCTGGCAAAGGACTCAGCCAGGCTGCAGTCAGTGGAAACCAACCCTGAGTGTCGGCGGGATCCCAGTTCAGGGCCAGCTCCCTGCCCTTCTGTGCTATTAACGTGTATTCTACGGGAGGGTGTCTTCTTCTCTGTAGCTACTCTGCCCCCTGGGTCTTGTCGTCCTTAATCAAAGAATCATTGGCTGTGCCTTTCTGGCTTGTAACATTTTGGCTTTTAGAAGAATAGATTCCCATCCATGCTCCAGAGGCAGGAGTAGGCTCTTAGCATCCCTCCCTGTTTGGGGCTCAGATTTTACATCATTTTGAGGGTGGGCCGGGAGTTCACAGTCTGAGATTTTAGCCATTTCTTGTTTCATTTTAGCCAGAAGTATTTCTGTTGTTGTTTAAAAAATCACTAGTCGTTTTTGATGGATTTGAGAAAGAATCAGATGGCCTCAGCCCCGCCCTCTTAAACCGGAAGCCGCGTGCACGCGTTCGAAGGGCCTGGTCAGGGGTTCCTCTGTACCTGCCTCTTTGCAGAACCATCAGGGTGCTGCCCTGACTCAGGTCCTTCGAACGCGTGCACGCAGAGAGCTTGAAGACAGACCATCCCAGGCCAGGAAACCCTTCCTTTCGAAGTCAGGACCTCGGGGGCGTCTGTGGAAAAGCGAAGGGAAGACTGGCCTGGGCAGGGAGGGACAGAGTTGTCCTGGCGTCATTCAGAGTAGGGGATGTCTGATGCCGCCTTTCCGACGCGACACCTGTGGGCGTTCAAAGCCACCCGCCCTTTCGTCTGCCCGGTTTTCAGCACCTGTCCTATTGCTCTCCGTGTCCGGTTACAAGGAGGAAAAAAAAGTTTCTGCCTGAACGATTTCATCCCTCGCAATCCATTTTTCCTCTCCCCCAACCTGACCCCGCTGTAAAGTCAAAATGACAAATCTGTGACATCATCATAATTCCCCCCCTCCCCCCAGGAACAAACTGTGAAGCCATTAGCCCAGGACGGGGGGCTTCGCCGCGGGGCCAGGCAGAGCAGCAGCTGCTGGAGCGGAGAGGGGAGCGCCGCCCGTCAGACACACATAGATCTTCAATAATAACCAGGGAAATTCAGAGGATTACTGTCAGAGTAAATTGCATTTGGCATAAATGCCACCTCCCTTCAAGTCCGCCACACGGCCATCCCTCTTTATTTAGTGGCTTTGCCCTTTTCTCCATTTTCTTCCACAAAATCTCCTTCGCTATGTCATGTAGCCTTAGGGGGACTCACGTGGGTAGGGACGGACACGCCTGGCGTTTTTTGTTCATTATTTACGTAAATGAAGAGGTGTTCTTATTTTTTACCTACTGCGGTTCTGAATATACATTTTTACCAAGCGGATTCAATGCTGATGGTAGTCGAAAGCCCTGAAGAGGTAGGGCCTGTTCCGCTGTTGGTGCACCAGGCCCAAAGGGCGCGCCTAGGCCCAGGAGGAGTTCCACGAGGTGGTCATGACACTTCAGTGCTTACTGCGCGTGTTTCCATGCAGATCCACGCATGGTGAGGGTGAGGGACAGCGTGCGCTTGTATATTCTGTGCACAAGGCTAATACACATGAAAAATTAAACAATCGCGCCAGGAAATGGGAATAGTGCCAAACGAGCAGCACTGGCAGCACGGGCCGGCTCAGAGGGAAAGGTCAGGACTGGGAAGGCCCCGCGGCCGAGGTGGAGAAGCCCCCGCACCCCGGCCGGGAAGGAAGCAGCGTGGGGCGCGGGCGGGCGGCTCCGCTCCTGCCCCCAGCGCCGCGTCGCGTCGGCAGAGGTGCCCGGGGCGGGCGCCGCGGCGGGGGAGGCAGTTCAGTGGACCGGAGCGTGGAGACAAACTAGGACAAGGAGGCACCGTTGAATTTGACAAATGAAGACGTCACCCGAGGCCATTTCCGAGAGCGGGCTGGCGAGCTGCGGGAAGAAGCCGCGGCCGGGCAGGCCGTGCAGGCGGCGCGGGGACCCGCGCTCAGTGCCCTCGGCCTCAGCGGGCAGAAAGGAGCTGACGTGTCTCAAGTGTCAGGCAGGGGAGTCAGTGACTCCCGCTCTGTCCCACTTTGGATGTTAACCATGACCCCAAACAGCCATGTCAGAGGGGCCTGCTCTTTTTGTTCTTTCAGATCCTCACCCGAGGATATTTTTTATTGATTTTAGAGAGAGAGGGAGGGAGGGAGAGAAACATCGATGTGAAAGAGAAACATCAATCAGTTGCCTCCCACATGGTCCCCGACCAGGGATCGAACCCCCCCCCAGGTATGTGCCCCGACCAGGAGTCGAACCTGCAGCCTGATGGTGTCCGAATGAGGCTCCAGCCGACCGAGCCGCCGGGCCAGGCGAAGCGCCCGCTTGTGCTCGGTGGGAAAATGAGTGATGCAGACTCGCCGTGTCGCGAGGGAGGACTGCCTGGTGACGATGCCTCGTGATTGCCTCATCTTTGTCGTCACAGCCTGTGTTCGTTTTTTGAACACTGCCCACAGCTCTGAAGCCCCAGGAGGCAGGAGCTGCGTTTAAGAGGAAGAGTGGGGGGGACGCTGTGCCCATCCTGCCGAGCCCCAGCAGGAGGCCTCCCCCCCCATGCAGATTATGGGTGAGCTCTTTCATCACCAGACACCTTCCCTCCTTGATGACAGAGCCCGCGGCTGTCAGCCGCTAACGGCGGCAGTTCCTTGCGTTACAATCCGCCCCACAATGCGCCTCCCCCGTAAAGTCCCCAGGGGGGAGAGAATCACCGCAGCGACGCTGTCAGACACCCAGGCGGATTGTATCCCGTCTCACGCCTGAGAGAGCGCAGGAGCGCCGGGCGTCGGCGTGTCCGAGGTGAAGGCAGGACAGCAGGCCACCCTTACCGGCCCGTTCGGACCCTATTACCACGAGTCACGAGCAGCCTGGCTTCTTCGGGTTTGTGTTTCTCGGTCAGATGCCACCTGTATCACCACCTCTTCTGAAAAGCCCGTCACGCAGCCCTGAGGATGGAGGATTCGAGATTCGGAGCCGACCCCTCCGTCAAGCGGCTGAATGCTCAGTCCCAGGCGTTTTTCAACTTATCAATATTTATGCATATTCTGAGTCTCACTCACAGAGGGACAAGCGGACGTGTCTGCTCCTTTTGGAAGTTTGACCACCTACAGCACCTGGCCGGGCCTGCCTTCGTGCTCGCTCACGCTCGGCGGCTGTCACAGAAGGATTTCTTCTGTAGGCAACACGTTTCCCCCAGATCACTGGCCACTTGATGACAGATCCCAGTTGGCTATACTGGTACCGAAAGAAAGCCAGGGCCCACACTGGTTGGTGGCCTTTTTAAGAAAAGAATAGAAGCCATCACAAGGGTCCATACTGCTGTGAATTGTTTTAAAGGGAAGGTTGGAAGTGTGCCTATGATCGTTTTCAAATAAAGTATTTCTCCTACAGTTCAGACTCAATCATGAAAAAATAATACCCTGTAGAAAATATGTCGGGGAGAAAAACACATCTAAGACACAGCGAGTCCTCCAAGGGGCTCATAGTCCTAAAAAGACGTAAACCACTCGTACGTGCGAAGCGACTCGAGAGCGACAAAGCCGTGTACTCCTTTAAGCAGTCAGACTTCCTTAAGAATCACAAGCCTAATGCCCGCAGCAGCGTGCGGCTGAAGGAGGCGGCAGGTACTCGGCCCCCATTCTTCGTTCCTTTGTTTTGCTTAATCTTGTGCTTATAGTATTTATTGAAGCATAAAGTATATACAGTAAAATGCACATATCAGAAGTATATAGCTTAATATTATCAAATGCATATAACCAGCACCAACATCAAAATAAATGATATTTCCAGCAGCCCACACATGTCCCTTTCCGGTCAGTTCCTCTGCTGCGCCCCCCGGAGACAACTGCTGCTCTGACCTCTAGCATCATAAGCTATTTTTTTTAAATCCCTAAACTTCCTTATACGTGAATCATACAGGATGCACTTCCTACGCCTGGCTTGTTCTGTGCCGTAGGACTTTTTTTAGGCCACCTGTGTTGTTGTGTGTCAGTAATTTGATTTTGTTTTTAGGGCTGTTGAGTAGCGCTCTCCTGTATGGCTCTCCCACGCTTGGCTAATACAGTTTCCGCTCGACAGGCCTGTGGGGTGTGTCCAGTTGGAGGCTATTCTGCTTAAAGTCGCCACGACCATTCTTGTATAAGTCTTTTTGTGGATGGACACATACATTTACTTCTCTTGACTAAATTAGGAGTGGGATTTTGAGGTCCTATTTCAGATATATTGTTAACTTTATGAAAACTTGCAGTGTTCCAAAGTGGAGGCAATATTTTTAATCCCTTTGGCAGTGTATGAGAGTTCCCGTAGAGTTGATTGTTGAGAAGTGAGAACGTGGGTGCAGTATCGACATATCTTCTAAGTTTTTTTTTTTTTTCAAGAAACCAAGAGATGCCAATATTTGGGTGACAGTTTTTGATTTTTAAATATTGGCAGAGAGCTGAATATTTAGATCGCTAAAGTATTAGCCTCCTATCAGCAGGGGCTTTCTTTCAAGGGCAAAGACCCAAATAAGGGACTGATAGGTAGAAGTATGATATGTTCTCACAATGTACATTTCTTCAGGGGGGGAAAAAAAAGCATCTCCATACAACAGGATAGTGTTTATGGTGTTTATTGTGATTATTTGTAAAGGCTAATGTGAACCATTGGATTTCAAAAGACTACTAAATATTTTCTTGAAATGCAGGAAATACTCCCAACTCCTGGTTTAATTTAGAAACAATAATTGAGCGTGTAGCACATGCTTGGGCATCAAAGTGTTTCACATGCAGCGTCGTGTCTGGTCCTCACACCATCCAGTGAGTGCAGCGATTCTGGTCAGGCCCGTATTCCAACTGCGGGAACTAGAGGCCAGACCCGTTAGCAGATGGGTCAGATTCACTGATCAAGCTTAGCAGACGGTGGGAGCAAAACTGATCCCAGAAAATGTCCTGACGGAGCCCATAATACCATCCGCCACGTTCTACATTCCTGTCTCTCTCTTTTTCTCTTCTCAGTTGAAATCTTAGGAAAATAATTAATTTAATTAATGTCACATTTGCAACACAGCCGTGTCACCACAGTTCCCTACATTCTCCTGTAAACTATCAGAAATCACTACTGAACGAGCAGCATGCTCTGAATAGGCTGTTTTTTAACAAGCCTCTGTGTTAAGGGACCAAATTGTGCCGCCGAGATGCTCGCCTACATAATAGATGCCTTTGAGGGGCATAAAGAAGGCTGTGAAGGGCCCGCTCCATTCGCGGCCACGGCCCCACTTACGCTCTGGCCACAAGTAGGCACTGCCTGTGGGAGCCCCTTTGACACGCCACTTAGAAACCAAGTGATTTGTATCCTAGGTGTTTACAAAGAACAATTAGCTTTCTATTTAGAAAGAAAAGAACCTGCACAGTTGTGCGCAGACCCGGTACTAGCTGCGTCGTGTTTCCCTGTGCTCAATAATTAATCACATATCTCTAAAAATGTTCCATTTTCTTGGTTTACTAGGAAGGCTTTTCCCCGGTTGCTGGTTCACCGAGCCCTGCCACTCCGGCAGCTATAATTAGAAATGAGTAGGATTTCTAAGTTTAAAATAGGATTTGCTGGGCAGTTAACAGAACTTTTAGTATAAATGTGTGAGTGGGTTTGAATGTGTTTTTAAAAAAACATCTCCTACAAGACTATAAAATATGGGATCTTTCGGTGGACATGTTCCCCACGCGTAATCACACCAGACCTCCGCCCTCTCCCACCTTCTGTGGAAGTGGGAAGGTCAGCCTGGGGGGGGTGGGGCAAGGCAGCCTCTGCTCATGGGATCTCCACCCTCATCTGAAACAAGGCCCTGCTGGGAGCCTTGGCAGGGGCGGCTGGGCTCCTGATACTCAGCTCTTCAGGGGCCACTGCAAAGTGCTAGACCATGTATTCTGGCTTCTTCCAGTGCAAACCGGGAATAAGGAACATGTTTCCTTGTCTCTAATGCCTTAGCGACCGCCTCTCCCAACAGGAATCGTTGCTCTCTCTTAGTCTGCAGAAAACACTAAAAAAATCATTTTTCTTAAAAAAAAATTTTTAAAGAAATAATAATACAAGTGGAGTCTTTGGGTTCAACTATAAGATCCAAACACTCTTGTTTAACAGAATGCATATTAAAACTTGTCCTGATAGCTTTTAAAATATATATATATATATAAATATATATATATGGTTTTTATTGATTTGAGAGAGAGAGAGAAACACTGATGTGAGAAACACTGATCGGCTGCCTCCCGCACGCCCCCTACTGGACACGGAGCCCACAGCCTGGGCATGTGCCCGACCAGAACCCAACCGCTGGCTCCTTGGTGCCCGGGTGGTGCTCAGCCACCTGAGCCACGCCAGCTGGGCCTGATACCTTGAAAGTACAATCGTTTTTATGCGGTTCTCTGTGTGAGCTTTCAAATGGTTGTTACAGGTAAAAGAGTGACAAGCACTAAAAGATTCTAAATAATGCCATCGCCATTTAACAGAGAAGCCAGCTTTGCATAGCTGTAAAACATTTAACAGAGGAGGGCTTCGGGTTCGGGTCCCTGTCACGGCACAAACCTGGGTTATGGGTTCAGTCCCTGGTCAGGGTGCCTACGGGAGGCAACCGATCAATGTTCCTCTCTCCCCGCCCTTCCTCTTTCTCTAAAAATCAATCGACGTATCCTTGGGTAGGGATTAAAAATATATGTATTCGGTTGCAGAACATTCAGTCAGTGTCTTCTGAGAATGGCCCATGGGTAAGAAAATATTTTAGTCACATCCCCACCCTCCTGTTAAGTGCTGGATGCAAATTGAATCAGGGTGAAATCGAGGTCGCCCTCGAGGTCAGATTTTCTTCCCAGATCCCATGTCCCTCTTCAGATGGAATTAGATAATGTCCTGTTTGAAAAAGCAAAGAAATGAACACCTGCAATAAAGAAGTCATGCTGGAAATGATCATAATTCTCCACAAGCTAAAAACCTAGATCATTCTCGTGGTCAAGTTCAGAAAATCAATATTTACGTATTAATAAAAATAAGAGTTTTGGTAAAGTTTTGACATAGCCCTCGAAGGGATTCTTGACACTCCTCTGAGGATGTAGGTTAAAATAACTGATCAGATCTAGATTTTTTTGTGATAAATTCCATCTGGCTAGTGCAGTGGAGAGATTTCAAAGCCATTTCTTTTGTCCTGATACCAGAATCAATCCCTTAGTATTCTCATGTCTCCCTTCCCTGCGAGGTAACCAATTTAAGTGAAATAAAGCAATTTTTAATGGAATAGACTGTTCAAATGACCCTATTTCCTGAAGAGGGCATTTTCATGAATATTTATTTAATCTCTTTTACTTTTCCCAGGTTTTATTTTAAATTATGTTCACCAGTATAACCTCGGGAGTTGAAAAATCTATTTTTTCATGAAGGCACTGAATAATAAACATACACCTGTTGTCTAAGTTTCTCAGAGATTTCTATAACTTGCTTTTAAAATATTCATCTAATGCTGTCCAGCCACAAATAACAGATACTTCTCCTCTTTCCCTTAGATTTTTTAAAATTAGGGTTAAAAAAAGGCACATAGAACTGGTACAACTGAAAGGTAAAGCCAAATAATTAACTTTATTTAGAAAGCTATCACAAATATGAAGCATTGATGAAAGGGGGACATATGCAAATATACTGACTGCAAAGCTTTGTCTCTCTGAAATAAACACAAAAACAAACAGTTTGCATAAAAAGTCTGAAGAATGCTCATCCCACAGAGGGAGTATGTTAAATTTTTATCCTATCTTGGGCAAGAATAACTCATTTATTAGTTTTCCTTACACCTGCTCTAATCAGAATCATTAAAATCTTTATTGAAATTCTAATTTATGTTTTGAATAACTGAAAATAATTGGTGAGTAAATTTGGTCCACACTGATTCTTTTCCCAGAAGATCACCATTGTCTGTGTGAGTGAGAGGGAAAAAATATATGTTTTTTTTTTCCAAGAGAAATTCTATTATGCTTCCTCCAAGTCCTAACCAAAAATAGAAAACACATAACCCTAGACTTGTGGTTAATCGATTTTTTAAATGACCATCAGGGACAAATGGCTCTGGCCGAGGCTACCCTGTCTTGCCCTCAATCTGCCACCAGGGAAATCCCTCCTTAGATGTCCTAGGATTCAAATCACAATGAGCTCAGCTTCCAGAGAATCAATGCTAAAAGGGGTGTTTATTAGCAGGCTTTGTGAGAACTTTGAGAGCACCGAACTACAGCAGGTCCTTGAGTAAGGCCATTTTGTTCAAGGTTGTTTCCTCATAACTTGGGCGAGGGAAGAAAAATCGATTCCTGGGGAGGCCATGTCTGTGTGGAGCTGGCAGGGCCTCCCCACGTCCGTGTGAGTTTTCTCCAGACTCTCCGGTTTCGCCCCACATTCCAAAGGTGTGGACATGAGGTGAACTGGCGTGTCTCCCTGGTCCCGGGCTTGGGGTGTGGGTGCCGGTGCGAGTGGCCCTGTGGTGGAAGGGGGTGTCCTGTCCAGGGTGGGTGCCCACCTTGCTCCCTGAGCTGCTGGGGAAGCTCGAACCTGAACCAGAATAAGCTGGTGGGAAAATCATTTCACTGTTTTCATTCATCTCTCTTAAATGTATGTAGAGCTCATCTTTATTTCAGTGTTTCTCTTTGTACGTGTTTGGGGCCTTTATTGAAAAGCTTGGTGACGTTTTTGTGAGCAGAAATAAGCCGTAGAAACTTTACTCTTATTTCTACCAGTAAACCTAGGGTAAAATTGGTTTCCTTGCACCCTTTTGCTTAAAGTCTCAGTTTCCAAGAACCCATCCACGATACTCAGTGAGGACGTCACTGTACTTTCAGCCATCACTTTGAGCCCTTTCAACATTGGAGTTGTTTATTCAGCCAAAAATCAACGAATTGGCAAAGTACTGTGTCAGGCACTGGAGGTACCGAGGTAAATGATTCCCAGCTTAGGTGAATGGAAGGAGATTAATACCAGATCTAGGGGGAAAAAAGTCAAGAGTCAAGTTGAGGAGTACATGTCAAGAGCAAGGAGATACAGATCTGAAAATATTGATTTTGAAGACCTGGCTGAAAATCTGCAATGTGGCCAATAGATACATAAGGTGTGTACAATCCAGCTCTGTCTTCCTCATGAAGTACTTTCCTGGCTCATTCAACCAACGTTTTTTTGAGTACCATCCATGTCTCCCTCGCTGTGCAAGTCTCTGAGGCCACAGATTTCTAAGGGCTGCTGATCTGCCCGATTCACCTCTCTCTGATCTGCCCAATTCTCTTTATTCCCCCCCAAATTACCCTAATTCAGGCCTCCATCTCCTCCCAGCTCAGTTCATGTGTCCGTCTAGCAGCCCCCTCCCTGCAGCTCTACCCATCTATAAGCCCATAAATCTGTAAATTCTCCGTACGGGAGCCTGAGTGGGTTTCTCAGTGAATCTGACCAGGCCTGCCTCCTGCAAAACACCTTCCAGTGGCTTCTCACAGCTTGAAGAATAAAGTCCAGATTACCCGTCAAGACCCATGTCTCCCGTCTCCTGCGCACTCAGCTCTCCAGCGCTTTCCCTCCCATGCTGGCTTCGGTCACATTTAGTCGGATCATCAGCCCTGCAGGGCCTCCCAGGGTGGTGTCCCTGCTCTGTGGACTCCTCTCTCAATGATCAGTGTAGATGGACATCTCTCCTCATACCCCGAAGTATAGACCCGATGTTCCTATAACGTGCTTTCATGACACGCTGTATTTCTGCTCTTGCCATATCACATTTTCATTTCCTGTTCATTCTGAAGTGCCTGTCACCCACTAGACTGTAATCGTCATAAGGATGGGGTTATCTTTATCTTTATCTAATTCACAGTTGTATTACTGAAGCCTAACAGCACCTCAGACATAGCAAACAATTCCTAAATATTTACTGAATTAGTGAAAAGGCTTATATTTTAATGCAATTGAACACTGTTTTTTCTACCAAAGAACCAGGTCTATCACATGTGCTCTCATCTTCATCTCCACATCAGTGCAGTTATTTATGTGTTTGTCCAGTACGTCATGAACTCCTTGAAGTCCAGGATTGCACTTGGCCATCTCTGTGTGCCTTGCGTCACCCAAGCTGACCTTAACATGATGAGAACTCAGTAAATTTTCACTAAGTGAATAAAAATCAGTGCATTGCATCTACCGCTGCATCTGATTTCCGCAGCAACCCGGTGTTATATTTATAGATGAGGCATCTGATAATTTTGCAGCTTATTGGCAAAGTCTATTTGCTAAAATTCTAGATAGGCAATAAATTCACAAGTGCTGGTATCATAAACTTCCTCAGAGACAGTCACTGGAATAGGTTATTTGCCGTGTTATTCTGATAGACCGAAACAGAGTTCCCCTTGGGCAGGATACGGGCCAACTTCCTAAGAACTACTTGGGGTGCTAGTGAAACATAAGGATCCCAGGGCCTCGCCCACAACTTGAATCAAAATCTTGGGACTAACACAGTTTGAGAAGTAGCAGAATAGAGGAGTCAGAGAGCTGTCACTCACACTGGCCTGAAAGGTTCACCTCCTGTGATGCAACAAAACCCAAACTGCCGTCCTTGACGGTGTCACCATCACATCTGTTCTCAGGAGTCTCTATTTTAGGATCCAGGCATATTTCAGTTACCGGTCAGACAACAGACACTCAGAAACAAAACCAAGCTGCGGCCCCTGGAAGAGCACTTCTTACGTCAGCGTTGTCCCGCCTCCGCCCCCTGAGGCAGTCACGTTTTTGGCGTCGCTGCGTAACGCATTGCCCCCGGCAGGGGCCCCGTCGATCCTTCGATAGGACACAAGGCCTGTGCTGGGGAGAGAATGTCTTTACTGTCTGGGCGTTTCCATACTTAGAAGGATGCAGCGGACGAGGCAAATGCAAGTAACGCAGAAGAGAAAATCCAAAACTTCATTAAGCGTGTGAAGAGATGCTGCAAGGTCCTGGTATCAGAGGCCTGCAGTTAGAGCCACTGCAAGAAGTCAGGCTGCTCAGCACAAAGCAGACGGGTGACACCGCCAGGTGCAGGGAGCAGCGCGGGGCTGGGACAGCTCTGCGGTCGGACGGGCACGGCCGGGCACCAAGTGGCTCTCCCGCCCGAGCCCAGGGAGCAGCGCGGGGCTGGGACAGCTCTGCGGTCAGACGGGCACGGCCGGGCACCAAGTGGCTCTCCCGCCCGAGCCCAGGGAGCAGCGCGGGGCTGGGACAGCTCTGCGGTCAGACGGGCACGGCCGGGCACCAAGTGGCTCTCCCGCCCGAGCCCAGGGAGCAGCGCGGGGCTGGGACAGCTCTGCGGTCAGACGGGCACGGCCGGGCACCAAGTGGCTCTCCCGTCCGAGCCCAGGGAGCAGCGCGGGGCTGGGACAGCTCTGCGGTCGGACGGGCACGGCCGGGCACCAAGTGGCTCTCCCGCCCGAGCCCAGGGAGCAGCGCGGGGCTGGGACAGCTCTGCGGTCGGACGGGCACGGCCGGGCACCAAGTGGCTCTCCCGTCCGAGCCCAGGGAGCAGCGCGGGGCTGGGACAGCTCTGCGGTCGGACGGGCACGGCCGGGCACCAAGTGGCTCTCCCGCCCGAGCCCAGGGAGCAGCGCGGGGCTGGGACAGCTCTGCGGTCAGACGGGCACGGCCGGGCACCAAGTGGCTCTCCCGCCCGAGCCCAGGGAGCAGCGCGGGGCTGGGACAGCTCTGCGGTCAGACGGGCACGGCGCGGGCGCCAAGTGGCTCTCCCGTCCGAGCCCAGGGAGCAGCGCGGGGCTGGGACAGCTCTGCGGTCAGACGGGCACGGCGCGGGCGCCAAGTGGCTCTCCTGTCCGAGCTCAGGGAGAATCCGCCTGGCTGTCCCTCTCCCTCCCTGAACTCTGACGTTGGACACCTGGCCTGAGGAAGGGAGAGGCGACGCTCTAGAGGGGTGTAACCTGGCCCTGGCCCTGGCCCTGGCCCTGGCCGCTGTGGCCCAGTGGTGAGAGCATGGGCCTGGGCACCGTAGGGTCAGGGGGTTCCATTCCCGGGCACATACCTCAGCTGCGGGCTCGATCCCTGGCCCCTGTCGGGGTACATGTGGGAGGCAACCAAAGGATGTTTCCCTTTCTCTGTGTCTCTCCCTCCCCTCACCCCTTCCTTCCACTCTCTCTAAAAATCAATGGAAAAAATATCCGCACTCCTCAGATGAGGATTGAAGAAGAAAAGATGTAACGGCTTGCCCCGCACAGCCAGGCCCGGCAATGGCACAGCCGAGCGGGTGGCCCCCCTGTGCCCGCCCTTTCTGACAGTCCCTGCAGCGGGTCTCGGAGGGTCAGCAGCCCTGGCGGTCGTCAGTCTGGGAGGTGTCCTCAGCCCTCAGGAAAAGGGGGTCTGCGGGCACCCTCGCTGAGCAGAAGGCTTTCTGGGCATTGGGAAGACCTTTCCCTCTTACCCACACGCGCTGTCGGGAACTGGGACCGACCCCCGCTTTCCACGCAGCCCCCACGCGTCTTCTGCATTCACTGCGCCCAGCCACCCACCCGAGCTCCAAACCATGTTCTTCTGCGTGGTTTTTCTGCTCTGAGCCAACGTGAGTGCCCGATGGCACACTATGACAGATACATCCCTCACTATCAAATAATCAATTATGCAGGACAATTCATTAACAATGACGACTGGAGCCGATGGCCGGGGTCCCAGGCAGGCGGCCCGTCGGTGCTGGAATCCGCTGACCCCTCCCACTCTCCCTGTCAAGCGACATCAAGGAGCAGATTCATCAGGAGCAGCGGCCAGATGTTTGCTTGTTAACGATCCTCCCATAATCACAAACGCAATGACCACGGGCCGCTTCATCTTGTCAATTTCCGTGACAGAAAACATGCCTAATTTATCATCGGCTCTGCAGAAAACAGAGCTCTTGTTCGTCCAAACCGAACCAGGAAAACGGAATCACTGGGATGGAGCCTCATTTGCACCAGAAACCCGACATAAGCTTTGCATAGTTTGGCCGCATTGCTTCTGCTTCTGCTTCTGCTTCCAGAACATTCTGTATACTTAGCACTGGCAACCTGAACAAGTGGCTCCCCGACCCCACTCCCGGCGTTGAGCTGAGCCGAGAGCTGTGCTGCAGTGAGCTGGGATGGGATGGGTGCCAGGCTCCTCAGTCTGGCCTGGTCTCCATCAGCGCTCCCTCACCTGCCCGGCATGGGCATGGGCACTCTGCCCAGCTCTGCCGCCCTCAAGCTCACAATCACCTCGGCACTGAATCACGGCCTCCCCTCCCTTCTCTGGCATCCTGAGCGCCCCACAGACCACGGAGCCCCTGACAAGCTGTGCCTGGCCCATCCCGTCTCACCAGGGCTTGCCCACTGAAGGCCTAGCCTCTGTCCATTCATCCTTCCCTCTCCCAGTCCATTCTCAAGCATCAGCCAGAACGATCTCTATAAAATGCAAGTCTGGTTGTCACTTGCTATGCTCAAGTCCCTTTAACTGCCATTGACAAGTGCTTCTGCCACCCACGCTGAAGGGGAGGCTGCGCTTCCGGCGTGCGTAGGATATGGAGCCACAGACAGGACTGAAGCGAGGCCTGCGTCTTCCAGCTGTTTGAGCTCGTTTTGAACGTGACCACATAACACGTCTCCTTTACTGCTCTCGGTCCCGGTTTCCCTGCCTGGCATCCTTGCTGGCAGATTCGAGCGACAGCAAGAGCAGTGTACGTGGGCAGGATTCACACCAGGGGAAAGGAAAGGGGCACTTCCAAGGAAAATTAATTACACCCTAGTTTGGCTTTCACCAAAATGATGAATGATGTTGTTTAATTCATTTTTTAAAAGGCCAGCCGGCTAACACTCTGGCCATAGGATCGTCTGAACCTGCAGCCTTCACCATTAAAAATCCTGGAAATGGCCAACGCCTCTGTCTTATGAATACACCTTCAGGTCTCGGCCCCTCCAAAACCGTTCCCTTGGTGATGAATCTGTTCCCCGGGTGGCAGCTGGTGGGTTCCGTCCTGATGTCACACAGACAGTGACTTTAATCTGAAGAGAGACCTCGGCCCCTTCCAAGGCCGTAAAAGCAGGATGCAGTCACGGCTCCCCCGGGATGAAAACATGAAACTTGATGGAAAGCAGGGAAGAGCCCCGTTCTGTGCTAAAACCTCGAGAAAATGCCAGCAGAGTTGCTTTGGGGAAATATTTCCATGTTCTTGTCCATTTGGGCTGGTTCTGGCCCGTGTCTGGATTCTGGGCAGAAATGTCACTGGCAAGTACAATGTACTCAGCCTCCGCTCATCACCGAAGTGACAATATGTCACAGTCCCAGAGAGACCCTTCAGACAGCTCACCCCGGCCAGCCCTTCAGACAGCTCACCCCGGCCAGCCAATTTATGGGAGAGAGCCTTATTTTTTCTTTTAATCTATTTTTGTGGGAGGCTTCAACTGCAGTCAACAGTAATCTTCGGTTTTGATTGTTTATTTATAAAAATGTTTATTCTCTGTGTACATTTTCCTTCCTATTAAATATTGGGTGTTTCTTTGGGGAAAGGTAAGGCGATTAAAAACTTTGAAGCTCAAATTATTTTTCTCTGATTTCCTGCCGATGATAAAATAGCCTGGTCCACGGGGGCAGAAAAACACAACTTGAGTCCACCTAAAAATACTTCATTTTTTGAAGGAATTATTAGGAGGCAAACCAAACATTCCAAGGCCGCGTGTTTATTGGGGCCATTGTTCTGAGGCTCCTGCGTTATTCGATGGAGTGTTTTCGGCGGGAGCGCACCTGGTGCATGTGTGAGTTTTCTAAATTAAGGCCTTCGGATCACAGTTGAGGCTTTAACAGCCCCTTTCAGATGACTTCGCTTCCATCGGAGGCGGCCATTAAAAACAGGATTTTGAGAGCTCCCGGGTGCCCTATTAAAATGCTAACTTTTGGTTATTAGGGAATTGATCACCTCAGAGCCACAGGTGGACCGATCGATGCGCCACCTGGCAGAGCTTTTCATACCCCGTCCTACCTGCGTGTCAGCACCGTCCACCACTCCAGCTCCTTGTTAAAATCCTGCAATAAATGAGGAGCCACCTGCCAGCGCTCTCTTGGTGACTTCTAAGTGAATACTCCATGGGGCCAAGGAAATGCAGGGACATTGTCACAGTGGTGGCAGGGGAAGGAGGACTGTGGATCCAGACGTGAAAAAAGAAGAGACTAAACCCTAACCCAGACCCTGTCGCTTATTTCTGTGGCCGTTACACTTTCAGCGCTCAGGACTTGGCTTTTCTTAGGCGACCCTGGTATGTCTACACTATTTTATTTTTTTTTACCCTCTTACTACCCAGAATATCAATGCTCAGATAGTAGTTTGACTCTCCGGTGGTGACGGCAAGGACTTAGAAGCAACATTTTGATGATTGCACATTAGGAGGAGGGAATAGATTTTTATCCCAGTTTCCCCTCCATTGATGTTCCCTAAAGTCACCCCAGTTATTAAGAGACAAGAATGACAGAGCTCACCCAGGTAAGCACTTTCAGGTGCGAAGACATATTTGCAATGACGAGACAGTCCACAACTGCATGAATTCAACGGTAGCAGAAACGAGGGGCAAGAGGGAATAAGAGAAGTGAGAGCCACTCGAGTCGCCCCATAGAGATAGAGACGCTTCAAAAGCCAGGACATTCCCACGTGTACCTGTGTTACCAGAAGTGCAAACATTACTAACTTCTCATTTAAATATATTTCCAGCCTTCCAGATGTCGGTAACACAAATGGCATGTAAACTACAAACATGAGCAGTAAGCTGATGCTACCTGACATTTTGTTGGCTCTATTTAATTAGGGAGTTTCGGGTGGTGGTTCGAGGTTTTGTGTTTGGTTGGTTTCCTATCTCTCTTGAATTGCATAAAATAACTTTATGACCTCAGTTAACTCTCACAAGTCTATATAGTAGGGATCCTCCATGTTACAAAAGAGAAGATTTAGGTCGAAAAGTTAAGTCACTTGTTCAAGACTCACATAGATAATAGGAGACAGGGTCAGGGATTGAACCCACGCCTACCTGGCTCCAAGGCCTGTGGTTATCCTGTCTTTTGAAATGAGCTAAAAAGAGAAGTGTGCCGTTGTGGAAAGAAAAGCAATGATGTTCCCACTAAATGAACCCCTGATCCTAAGAGGAAGCTGGTCTGTGAGATGAAGGGCTTGGTGCAGAGCTGTCTTACGGGGAAAACTGAGCCTCTCAGGGTTCATAGATCAGGAAGGGAACTGTGAATCTTCCCTGTAACATCCAGGATACCCCAACCCAGCTGGAGTAGCCCCAATGCATATAAGATGGGAAGGAATTTAGCAATGTGGTTAAGGTCACCGTGAGGCCCACCTTGTGCACAGTGTAGACCTGGGTTCAGACTGTCATACACACTTCTCGGTGTCCGTTTCCTCATCTGGAAAATGGGTATTTAATAGTGTCACCTCCCAGAGTGGCTGTGAGGATGAAATGAGGTAATGTAGGTAGGTTACCTGGCATATTTGCTTCAAGTAAAGCTAGCGACGGGCGTGACGATATATAGCAGCATCGCTCCCATTGAGGAGAGCAGAAGTGTCCTGGGTCCTTGCATGTGGATATCGCTGCTTTCTCTGAATTAAAATTCCTCCCCATGTTTGGTTCAGGAGGCTTTGAAAGGGGGTAGGTAGCAAAAGTCTTTCCGGTAAGATGTTCATCTCATTATTTTTGGTGATGGCTGAAGGCAAGAAGACCCAGCGAAGGTAAACCGAGCCCTTCACGTTAGGCAGAGAATGGCTGCAAAAGGAATAGGTTACTATTAGCTGTTCCTGTTACACCTTATTGGTTTAAACTGTCCAGCTATTTAAGGACCAGTGACTCTAAGTACTATAACCTCCCCAAGGACCAAGGATGGGGGGGAAAATAGTCTCTGAGTGAGTAGCATTGCTTTTGAGAGTTCTCCTTGGCCAACTTAGGACGTCATAGCAAAATCCAAGTTACTTAACGTAAAATAAATAAATGAATATCCCTATATAGGTCATGAAGGAGATGAGAAAAGTGACACCTATTTCTTATCTCACTGACAAAGACACACACACCAAAAACAAGCAGACACTCCACAGGCTCCTAGGTGTGTTTAACTAATTGGAAAAACACTGAATTTTGAACAGATCCCTCTGTCTGCCAGAGGCCACGTTTTGCCACCTAGGAACACAGCTGCTAATGTGAATTCAAGCAACGCACTCGGGACCGTTTCCGTGCCTTGCAGAAGTCACAGAACACGGGCCAACGCGGTCCGTCTCCGTGACCGACAGAGGCCCGTTTGGTCATCACATCCCCAGAGGGGTAAAGCACAGTGACACGTTAAAGCGGGGGGGGGGGGGGGGGGGATCCTCAGGAAATAATCTATCGTCCCCACGGCACGGAACGTCTACAAGGTTGCTGCTGTAATGAAGTTAGGCCGCCCTTTATGACTGCCCTGGAAGTAACCTTATTTCCTTTCCCAGTCAGCGCGCAGGCGGCGAGAGCGATCGCGGCCGCCCTTGTTGGCGCGCTGATTAAACACGTCGTCGCCTGACTCTGAACTAATTAAGGAAATTGGAGCCGTTCGCACAGCAGCCGACGTGGCGTCCCCTTTAACTGGGGTTTCTGGGCTCGCTTCTCCGTTCCTCTGCCGTGTTTCTCTAGATCCCTTTTCCTTCCCGCCGTCATTTCACCCAGAGTTACCAAAACCTGAACCTGGCAGAGCTGCTCTGAACCTCCGGGATGTGTCGTTCACAACAGCTACTCCCATCCCTTCCCATCTGATATGGAGGACACTGCGGGTAGGAAGCACGAGAGAACCATAGAAGCCAGAAATAGAAAATTAATTGCTACACGTTTTAATAGGACGCTTCTATTTGCTGGTGGACCTATGAATTTTTAAGTAAATTCACCGGGGTAACGTTGGTTAATAAGGCCATCTAAGTTCCAAGCGTCCACTTCTGTAATACGTCATCTGTATATCGCATTCTGCGCTCGCCACCCAAAGTCCAGTCCCCACCTCGCCATGTATGTGACCCCTGCACCCTCCGCAGCCCCCCCTCCACCCCATCCCCTCTGTGCCTGTGATTTCGTTTGTGCACTTTGTTGCTTTCTGTTTAAATTCCACATGAGTGAAACCCTGTGGTTCTTGTCTGTCTCTGTCTGACTTATTTTGTTTAGCATGACTTCGACCCCAAAGGCAAGGGAAGTAAAAGCAAAAATGAATTTCAGTAGAAGCAAGCCTGCGGATGGGCCTGAGCCAACCCGCGCCCTGAGAACTGTGACGCTGGTCCCCTGGCCTCTCAGGCCAGCTGCCCGGGAGCATCCTGGCCGATGGCACTGCCCCGTCTACGCCCCTGAACTCAGCAGCCCCACGACCCAGCTCTCTCGGGCCCCGAAAGCTGATCTGTTTCCCAAAGCAGGTGGATGTCAGTAGGTTGCTCTTCCCCAAATGCTAGCTCTGAAATGTCATCGGCCGCTTCGTTTATGCCTTATGCTGCCGAAAAAGCACCTTTAGGACACCAGGGACCCAAAATAGAAAGCTCTTGGAGGGCTTCAAAGGAACGAATGAAACAGAGAGACTCAGAACTAAAGCTGAACTGACTTGCTGTACCAAACCCACTTCACCAAGGTCTCTTTCCCAAATGAGAAAATCTCAGTACTTTGTGTTTCTATGATGCTTTTAACTTTTCCAAAGCTCTTGACCTATATTATCCCATGGGATCCAGGAGCTGGCTTTTATAAATGGTAAGGACAGAAGTGATCCTAGGGAGCTGGCTTTGAGAGGTTCCCAGCCAAAAATAGCTGTCGAGATTAATTAAAGTAAAAGTGTCCCGAAGATCATCAAGCCAGTGCCGACCAGGCAGCCCGCAGTTTACCAGGGAAAGAGAAGGCCTGTCGTTTTATACGGCTGAGAATCCGACGCTGTCAGTCACGTAACAGCAGCTCCAAGCAGGACTAACTGCCCGGGGATCAGCTGGAACCACTTTTAGCCACGACTGATTGATTTCGTTTTCACAACACCCGTCAGCCAAACGGGTAAACAAAGGTCTTTCAACTCCAACGGGTTAGATCGACTTTAGACTCGATGCCTGTATCACCTCTGATTCTGAAAATGATAAACCCAGGAGACGGGCGATCTGGGACCAAAGTCAGGGCTGGTAATGCTTGTGGGTTTTAAAATACAAAAAAATAATGGGCTACATACCCAGCGCGGATTAGGAAGTAGAAAATGAACTTAAGGCAGCTAGTGAGCAACACACCCGTGGGTAAGGCTCGTAGTTCAAGAACCGCTGGGCTGTGGGCGGACGAGGGGGGAGCACCTTGGGCAAGTCGCTGGACCACGTGTGTCTCTGGGATCCCTTTCGACCTCATTAGGTTAGCATTCTGCAAAGAGCCCCTTGAAAACGGGGCTCATCCGCGTCTCCATCTATAGGAGCATGTGCTCGTTTACTGTGTCACTCACTACAGGAAACAGAATGACCAGCTTGTGCCAATATAAGGGAGGAGGGAAGGAAGGAAGGGAGGGAGGGAGAGAGGGAGGGAGGGAGGCAAACAAACTTCCCCGGGGCCAGCAAATCCATTTCTATACCTCGATTGGATATAGAATCTCTCAGAATTTTCCGTGAGCTTCCAGACACAGCCCCGGTGCACTCTGTTGGCTGGCCCTTGCTAGCTGCCAACTTAATCCATCAAATGCTTTAACTGCAAGCCCTGGAGAGCTGAGGCAGCCAAAGGTATTGGACTCTCCCCTCTCCCGGCACAGCCGAGGAGACGGCCCCTCAATAGCTATGGAGACATGGCCCGGGATTGCTTTTGCACTAAAAGGATGTAATTGCTAATGCAGTTATTGAGTTGATGGATCTGTCCCAGTTTAGCTTATTTCATTAGGGCTGTTTCCTCGGCCATTTTAGGATGAAATTTCCTAGGTACCTTACCACCAAAAAAAATAAATAAAAAAAGAAATCGTCTGTCTTCCTAGTCTCCTTTCTTCCAACATGTCATTAAAATTGATTCGTGTGTTTTAAGGGCACAGAAGGCCCTGAGCACTCTGTCATGCCAGGCTGTGCTCCCCCCGCAGATTATAGTGTCAATAGGCCTCCCAGTGAGCGGGAGGGCGGCCTCCGTGCCCGGTCCCTGAGACGCCCGGGCGAGGCTTTGCTGCTCTCTCGGGTCAGCGACGTCAGGGCGCTGACGGTCCATCGATCCTCTTAAACAGCTGCTTGACCGTCTCCTTCTCATCAAAATCCGGGCCCTGTCGCCAAAGAACAGCTGTAGCCAGAAGCCTTGGGTCTTCCTCTTGTAGGGTCTGAGTTTTGAAACGGCTTCTCTGTTGCAGATTAGGAGAGCGCACCCCATCTTTCTCATCGGTTACCCCAAGAAAGACCCCGGTGATAACAGTCGCCCGCAGCCGCTCTCAGACCCGAGTCCGAGGCCCACTCCCCACCGCAGCCCCGGAAGGCTGGGCTCCTCGGGGAGGGCGCCTTGCTCCCATCGGATCTTAGGAACAAGACCGTTCGTCATAACCCTAAGATAGTATCTCTCGGAAGGGGCAAAGAAACTGAAATAAAAGAGAAGCCACGGACAAACTCGGTGACTTGGCAATAGGCCTTTTCGGGATGGAATGGCAGAGCCCACTGGCACGTGAAAGAGTGAAGGGGTCACCGCCGTGTGGCCCCCCAGCCTCTGCCTCCACCAGTAACTCTGCTGTGATTTTCAGAGGTTTACGACTCAACCATAAACATTGGCTCCCGGCTGAAAACTGGCACAAGGCACTGAAACTTGAGAACGCAATTTTTGCACAGAAAATCATGTCAGCTCTTTTGAGGTTCTAGAAACTTTTTTTTTTCTTTCAGTTTTCATGCTTGCATAATGCAAATAAATCTGCTTATCAACAAATTTTTATGAGTTTATTGAATTTCAATAATCTATAATGTTTAAAGTTCTAAAAGATTTCTTTTTATACCTCTTCCCATCCCTCAATAGAAATTTTGGATGCCAGTATCAGGACTTCGCAGAATTCAAGTTGGAAGAAAGCACAGGGGGGCCTCAGGCCTCACCGGTTTTTTCCATGAAGTGTCCCTGCCGATACCTCCTTTCTTCCCCTTCCCTCTGCACACTATTGATAAGTTAAGACTAATTTCTCCCTTGGGTTTCTCAAGAATTCTTTTTTAAAAATCTGCAACACTTCCAGGGAGATGATGATATCTATTCTAGCTGGAAATAAAAGAGAATTCTATTACTTTTTTATAAACTGTCTCTAGAAGAATCTGTGGTGAGAAAGGCAACGTGATTGGTGCCTCAGAGGCCATTGATCAAAAGACTTGGTTTGGCCGATGTGGATGGAAAAATCCTAAATCATCTTCTCCCTTTGGGCGAGGAGAAGCAATGGGGTCAGAAGGATGGATGTGCTTTTCAGGTACAGGAGCTACAAACCTGTTCTCACAGGGGTTTCTTTCGTAAAACCCTTTTAAAGTCACACATCTTTCTGTGTCATTTGCTTCCCATAAGCTGTCGCTTTAAGAAGATCTTAAAAAGTATAAAGAACCATTGATGAGATCAAAAAGTCCTTCCTTGAAACAGCAAACAAATACCATTAACAACAAAAAGATGACTTTCTCCTTTAAGCACGTTCCTTTCTCCATTCTTACAAAAAAGGGATTGCAAACAAAGAAAGCCCGTCCTGAGCCTGTTCTCTGATGAACTGTACATCTTCCTGTATCGAACATGCTGTTTTAATTCCATTGGTTTAAAATAATTTGGACGGTGCCGAATATATCATGAAAATCCTTCCTAGACAAAAGAGAAAAGGTATGTTGATCACTTTAAAAGATGAGTGCATTAGAAGGAATGCAATCAAGTGCCCATTTAATCAGCATCTATTGTGTGCCAGGCAGTTGACATTTGCATGTTGTGCTTCAGGTGCCAAAAAAAAAAATAAAAGAAATCCGGTGGAAGCCAACGCTTTCCCTAGGAGGTTAAGAGAGCCGAAGTCACCGGTCACCGGCGTGGAGGGCGCTGCGGGGCCTGCCTGGTCAGGGCACAGCCCCATGTTGCCAAGGGGAAGGACGCTCGCTCTTCCCTCCTGGCACAGCGCCCAGCGCCCGCTCCAGATCCACAGGCGAGGCAGGGGCGGCCCTCAGAGAGCGCCCGGGGGAAACTGAGCCCCGCTCCAAGTCGATGGAGCCGGAGCTCAGCGATTGACCCTCTCGGGGAAGCCTGAGCTCAGGGAACGCAAAGTGCTCTCCACTCCGGCTCCCTCCTTAAAAGCCGAGCATCGATCTCCAGGTGGCAGGGCTCCACCGTGGCTCACAGTGTTTCCAAGGTGGAGCTTCCTCTCCTGGGAGGACAGACTGTTCCAGGTGGTCAGGACCATAACCGGAGGAAGCCGAAGGAGTCTTGGCAGGCGAGAGAAATGTTTCCAGCGGCCCAGTCTGAAGGACTGTCGCCTGGTGGGGCGCAGAGAAGGCAGCAGCCTGCGGGACGCTCCCTGATCGGAGGGGGGCAGGTCGCGGGGCCGGGCCTGGCTTGGGGCCGAGAGCACCAGCAGGGCGCACTTGGCAGCCGCGCAGGCCCCTCGCCCGGGGACAGGCTGGCCTGCGGACAGTGAGCAGAATCTGCTGAGGGGCCTCGGGGATTTCTCAGCCCCGTCAGCACACACAGAAAGGAACAGTCCACTTGGTCCTCTCGGGATGTAATGGGCAGGGACAGAAAATGACCGTGGCCCTCAAGACCAGGGCATAATCCTGCCCAGGGAAGAGTTTTGAAATAGCAAAACTACTTTTCCTTGCACGATGGACATGGGCCTCTGGTTGTTGATTTGTTTTGTTGTTTAAGGCGTTCACGATAATTCACCGAATGAAAACGTGGACTTCATATTTTCCCTTTAACATTATTTTTCTAAGTGGAAAAAAAAAGGCACTTGATCAAAGACTGTATTTGGAGCACTTTCTACTTTGGTTTCAGTCTGAAAGTTCGGACAGAGCGGGACGGAGGCAGACACGGACTCCTGACGCTCGAATCTTCTCACCGTCCCTGAACTTACATGACGTTTTTTTCAAGGACATTATTTGTGAGATAATTATGCACAGAGAAATCAAAACTACTTTTGTAGCTTTTAAGGTCTTTGTATTCATGAATCAATTTAGATTTGGGATCATGATTTACATTTGGATGTTCAGACCGTAATTAGGGCAGTTGTAGATTTGTCGACGAGCTCTTAATAGATCTTTGATGTTTCGTGAATACCAGCAAGGAGAAATTATCATTTCATTATCTGTGCCCGACACCGTTCAGTTTATCTTGACTGGAAAAAGCTGCCCAAAGCGCTAAGCTATCGACCAGCCCAACTTCCCTGAGTCGAACCCAGGCCTCACCACTTCTGCTCACAGCGTCTCAGAAGATAAAGGAGCAGCGCGCAGCTGGGAGCCGGTTCTGCCGCCGGGATGGGTTCGCCGCCGGGGCCGGTGCTGAGCACTGAACTGGCAGGTTCCTCTTCCCCGGCTCGGCCCGGCTCACGCACCACACACCTGCTGTTCTGGAAACCAGTTGATTTTAGAGAGAAAGAGGAAGGGGGAGAGGGGGAGAGAGGGAGGGAGAGAGAGAGAGAAAGAGGGAGAGAGAGAGATTGAGATTTGTCCACTTGTCTGTGCATCATTGGCTGATTCTGTATGTGCCCTGACTGGGGATTGAACCCGTAACCTTGGCATATGGGTCGGCGCTCCAACCAACTGAGCTGCCCAGCCACGGCCACGGCCACGGCCACGTGTCACAGAGATAAGTGATTCTTCTTTTGCAGCATTTAGAGTGTAGGAAACACTTTAAAGTTATTTAAAGTAATTATTCTTTTAACTAATTATTTGTAGTTATTGTTTATTATGTATAATACGTATTTAGTTTATTGTAAGTGTAATTATTTTGAGAAAATATTTAATTATTTAAAATTATTATTATTTTTATAATTATTCAAGTACTTTAAGTAATTAAAGTGGGCTGAATACTACAAAGAGAAAGCACGGAGACCTGTGGGGGCCTGAGGGTAGAGAGGCACCTGTTCTAGTCTGGATGGAGGTCAAGAAAGCCTTCCAACTAAGTGATGATTAAGCCGAGACCTGGAATGTGAGTAGGAGTTCGCAGGCATGGGGGGAAAGTGGGGTGGGATGGCGAGGGAAGACTGTAAGAGTATTTCGGGAATCTGTAAACTCATGTGTACCCTACACTCCACCCACTCTACCCCGTCGCCCTGTCCTCTTCATAGAACTCACAACCATTTGAAAATACATTATTCTCTTTATTTATGGTCTGTCCCTATAAACCATTAAAAGAATGTTCCAGGAGGGCTGGAACTTTGTCCTTGCTGCTCCCACTGTCCTTGCACGCTTAGAACAGGGGCCGTCTTTTAGGAGGCGATTGGTAAATGACGGTTAGATGGACGTGTGGAGACCTTGAAGCAGTCAAGGTAGAAGCAAGACAGTGAAAGGTTAGCACTATGGCTGTGGCATCAGATGGAAGGAGAAAATGGCGTAAAATAAATTGGGCTTTGGGGCAGGTGGGTAGCAGAGAGCAGGACTAGGAAGCACGTTAAGGAAGGTTGGGTTTTCTCCAAAAGTAGTGAAAAGCTAAGTCTTAAGCAGCTGTGTTCCACGATCAAACCCATGACGTGAGAACACCGCTGGAGCTGACGTGTAGAGAATGAATCGAAAAGGACCCCAACCCGAAGAAGAGCAGCCAGTGTTGGAGAATTTCGCAGTTGTCCACATGAGCAGTGACAGTCCCTTGGACCAGGGTGGAGGCCATGGCAATAGAGAAGAGCAATTGGACTTAAAGAGTGTTTGAGTGATAGCATTGAACTGATGCGATGGATAATTGGATATAGCAAGTGACGAGAGAAGACAGCGGTGATTCCCAGCCCTGAGCCACAGATGAATGGTGGAGCCGTTGCCTGTTGGGGAAAGTCACTGGAGGGAGAGACAGTTCGCTCCCCGGGGTGACAGTTCAGTGACTGTGTGGTCCAGAGGGGCCTCTGAGACTTTCCGGTGGGTAAGTCTGCCAGGCAGGTGGGCATGCGTGTCTACAGCGCGGGCAGGTCAGGCTGGAGACAAACACGGTTAGGAGGGACCTGCATTATTGTTGGTTAGTTGGTTGGTTTTGTCATCACTCTGTATTGATAAGACTCTGGAGTCAAACTGCCTGGATTTAAATCCTGGGTCCCCTCCACTGTTGTTGAGTGATCTTGGCCACGTTACTTACTATCTGCAAACCTCAGTGTTCACATCTGCAAAATAAAGTTAAAAAAAGGACTCACCTCACAGGAGAGTATTGTTCTGAAGGCGAAATGAGATAAAAGAGGAAATGTGCATAAATCATAGCCTTGATAGGGTAAGTTCGTAATAAACATTGACAGTTCTTTGCCATTCTTAGCCATTCTGGCATTTTGCAAAGGCTACCAAATTCGTGAATTTTGGTTAAACGTAGAGATAATGCAAAGCCAACAGACTCTCATGGGCTCATGTTTGCTCTATACCCACCCAGACATAGACCACATAGTTCAAATCTTCAACAACAGTGATACCTAAGTTTACAGGTTGATGCCTTGTTATAGCAAATAACAAGTCCCAACACATTTTTCACACGTTCTATTCCATGTTTACTCTGTTCTTCAGATTATACTTCTGTCGTCTTTGCTGAGTAGTTACTGGAACACAAATACGCATTATCCTAGCAAGGAAGCACTGATAGGAATTAAAGCTACTTAACCTAAATTCTGTCATAATTATTTTTCCTGGCTAATCAATGAGAAAGCATTCAAATTGTAACATTATGCTTCCCGGAGGGATACGCTGAAACTCGCCACCGAGTGAGTGGTTCCCTTTCTACCTGTAACAGATAGTACATGTCTAAAAGCATAAGTAACTTGATCGGCTGTCACCAGTTCGCTCCTCTCCTTCATCTAAAGACACTGTGGGATGGGGCCGACACACTAGGGAGAGACAGATGTGTGTGTGTATAGACACACACATATTCTCACACACATGTGCCTATTCCCATACACATACACATATTCGCATACCTATATCAGATGCACAGAGTAAATTATAATGGAATGTTGGTTATAGACACAGAATAGTTTGTAAAATGAAATGAATCTTCGACCTGGAAAGGACCCTACGATCGCACAGTCCAGTGGCCTCATCTCACAGGCGCGGTGTTCGGAGCTGAAAGCGATGGGATGAGTTGCCTGAGCTCATGCAGCGACAGGGGCAGAATCGGGAGAGAATGCGGGTCCCCGGGCCCCAGCCCGATGCGGATCGACCACTGCGCTCTACCGTGGTCGCTTCTGGTGGAGTCACGAATGTGCCTGTTGTCTTCAAAATTCCGTATCTCTACTCGTCACTCACCAGGCTCGAACGAAAGCTAAACTGATTACCCGTCTCTCCTTTATTTAACCATATATTACAGCGTTAAAGAAGAAACAGCCCAAGACAGACAATTAAAAGATTCATACAGCGAGTCATTTCTACAAGAGCTTTGAGAAGAAGGCTGACATCTGTTACAAAGAAGGATTAATTAGGTATTACTTTAAATGATGGATTCTGGCTCCGTTTCCCACGAGAACAGTTGGTAAATGTACTGTTCTAATTAGGGATTTGGATCAAAATATCAGCTTATTCTAATCATGAAGTCTATTAAGATTTTTATTAATACTATCAGTTTTACTAACTACGTACATCTCACATGTTTATACGAAAAGCACAGATACTTTTCCTGGGGTGAAAAAAACCATCTTGTAGATGGTATTAACGTTTATAATTACTGGTTATTAATTCAGGACTCCACCACACTGTAATCCCCTTTCATCACAGCAGGCTTTCTTCGTGATGTGTTATTAAACGTAGTGTGTCGTTAGAACCTCCTAAGGTCCCGTAAAAGGAGTGACAGGAAGAGCAAGGCTGTGCCCAGAGGTTTGCAGCTGTGGCTTAAATATTGGACTTGGATTCGATATAAAGAACTAGTTCCTCCAAAAGCAATTTTCAAAACAAAGCAGGTGCCATGAGCCGCGCCTCTCAACCACTGCCTTCCTATTTCCCCCTGAATCCAGTCACCTGACGGTGCAGATAACAGAAAAAACACAGAAATTAGAATAGAGAGTCCTGGGCTTAAACCCTGCCTGTGTCACTTCCTCCCTCCGTGGCTGCAGGCTAGTTACGTGAGGCCCTAAACCCTGCCTGCCTTCATGCTGTCTTGTATATTAATTATAAGGATAAGTGCTGATGATGATATACCCGTTTCTGAAGGGTTGGTATGAGAATTATATGAAATAACTTACAGCTATGACCTATAGTGTTCCCCAAAGAATCACTTACTCAACACTTAGCAAGGGCCTGGCCTAGAATCTGTGACTAGATCTTATACATTTTCCACCAGCAGTTGGGGAAGTTAAAAGGAAAATCTATGTATGTGTGTACAGAAATAGTCAATCGCTTGCAGATTTCTACTGACAACACGCTTATTTTTTAATGAATGCTTGATTGTTTATTTATGGAAAAGAATGATCTTCATCTTAGCGCAACCATGGAAAATTACTTCTCTTGTTAAAATTTTCATTACCGTGGGCCGGAAGGTAAAACGCCAAAGCATCCTATTATATAACAGATATTTGGAAATACTCCGTTGTCAGCGCGTCCTCACTCCCACCATTGCGTGCTGTCACCTCAAAGGACAAGACGGTGGTGGGGGCTGGGGTGGGGGTCACAGCCAGGGCACGATGAGAGAGGGTCACTTGCTGCATGGATTTTATAGCTGGAAGGAAGGTGCCTTGCAAGAGGAATTGTTGTGTGTACGAAGGGAATTAGTTCATCTTTTACAAAAATCTATTGAGTACACATCTTAAGGGAAAGTATATTAAAAATAGGAAAATGTCCCCAAACAAAAAAAAAAAAACATTTACGAATTAGTTTCTCTACAGTTAGACTCATTTTTTTAAACTTCTTTAAGGAAACTTGGAACATCTTTCACCCAACCGGCCAAGCAAATGCCCGTGGTATCAGAGGACAAGGACGTTTCTGGAAGCAGGACACTTCGCTTGGCCTTCCGTTCAGAAAGACGTTCCAAGCGAAGGCAGCCGCCCGGAAGCCGCTGCCCACTTATCCTCCGAGCCTGCGGTGGCTCTTACCAGCCACCCACCCTCCGTCTCGGCAGTGAGCTAAATCTTTGCAGCCGGACCAACTCAGAACAGGATTTTTTGAAGATGTTTACAAGCCCCGTGCTTAGAATTCGATAGGAAAAGAACCTTCGCAGCGATTCGTGAAAACGCTCATTCTCACGACTTCGATTCCTGTATTGAAGGGAGCCAGTGACAAAACTTGCCGCCGCCTTTCAGCTACTAAAGTCTTCTTCTCTGGACATAGCTCGGAAGCAGCAGCGAAGAGCCGGGCGTGAGCCTTCAGCGCCCGCGCGGGGCCTCCCCGGCGGCGGCGGGGCGGTGCCTGCGGCCGCTGCGCCCCCAAACCCCACGCTCAAGCCGAAGTCGCCCCTGTACGCGGCCCTGTTGGCTCCCCACCCTCCGCACCGCGTGGGCCAGGCTCTAAGCTGGGCAAACCCGGCCATCTGCCCCTCGGCTCTCTCCTTGAAGCTGAGCGTCAGTGAAGAGACGTATACAACCCCGGACGTTTGTGCCATCACAGTGTTATGATCATCAACCTCTTCTCCCCATAAAAGGGGCTCCTGCCTCTTTTCTGAAGCCCAGGCAGCCTGACCTCCTCAAGGAAGTGACCTCATTGCTTCCCTCTCTCCCCTTCGTCTGCCACCTGTCCACGCAACTGGATCATTTCTATTAACAGATAAGCATATTCTACTATTTCTGATCTTAAAAAAAAAAAAAAATGAAAGCATCTCATCTTCCAGTAGTGAGCGCCCTATATTTCCCTTTCTGTTTGTACTCAGAATATTTAAAGAACGTCCTTCTTGCCCTGGCGCTAGTTGTGCACTCGCCCCCGAGTCTGTCGCCTGCCTGCAGCACTCGCCGCCGGGATGGGAGTGGAGCCCATGGCCCCGCGGCCCGCTGTCCCTCAAAACGTGTGCTCCCTGGACTCCTTGACTTGCCCTGTGTCCCGACTTCTTTGGGAATTTTTTCTAAATCTCTCTTGCTAGCTACTCATCTGCTCGGCCTCTCAGTGTGAGAGTCCCTCGGGTTCAGACGTAGCACTTCTTTTCCTGGGCGCTCCTCCTGCGTGGTCTCGCCCATCCCCACGATTTTAAATACTGTCTGCTAATGAGGCCCAGATCGATTTTGCCAGTCAGGACCCCTCAGAATGACAGACTCGCATCCAATTAATGGCAGCATGTCCTCGAGTAGCATCGTTTCATTCCATGTCACTTCTCTATGACATTGATGAGATGCCGTAGGAACTTAACTCTTGTTTGTACCAATTGGCCTGTGGTAAAGTCGGTTTTGTTAGACTATGTTGTTTCACTGGAAGTCACGGAGCCTATTAAGACATCAGGTGAGGACCTACTATGCTTGACCTCAGGTCGTTTACCTCCTCGGGTCATGGCAAACCAACCTGTCAGTACGGAACCCTCACCCCCTCCTCCCCGATCCTGCTCGGTGGGTCCCCGTTTCACTGAGAATACTGACATTGGGAGCTCACATGAGCCTCTGCTCAGGGTTTAGTTACTGTGTGGGGGGGGGGGGTCAGATTAAGCTGTCATCCAAAAACAATTAACATATGCACCTAATTGGCTTAGGTTCTCTTACTATTATTATTCATACAATTGCGATTTATGTCTATAGAAAACACGGCCATTATTTGTAAATTACTGTTTCAGAAAAGCAAGTTATCCACATTAGGGTTCTGACAGAAGTAAGGGAAATTCATAAAACTGCAGAAATTACAGCTAAATCCAAAACGGGCATATCGGTACATAAGTAGGAACGCGTTTTCAACTTCTGATACGCTTGGCCTCCGTCCCGTACGGCTAATTACTTCTCGGCTCCAGTGGGCAAAATCGTTAGCAATTTGCTTGGCAATAGGTAAAAAGATATGTTTCTTTTTTCTTTCTTTCCCTGTGGAAAATTGTCTGCATTGTACTGCAATGCTGAGCAAGTTATTCTTAGCAGCAGTCTCCTCAGACATTTTATGGCAGCCTGGGGAATATTAAATGTGAGATTAATAAATAATTATAGCTATGTGTCCAACCATTGATGAGCATTCAAAAGGAGTTGTGACTGGGTGAGGCACTGGAGAGGTGTTGTGAAAACAATATACTTATACATTTTAATTTAGATGTGTTCAGGCGTTAAGGTACAAATATTTACACATTCCACGCATCCTTGACATGTAGAATTATTTTATCCATTGCCAGTATACAAGGACCCCTAGGGGGAAAGGCAGTCAGGAATGTAGCAGCAGTGAAAATACAGTAAACCATTTAGGGCCGAAGGTAAAGAGCATCGTCGACGAGGAGAATCTAAAGTCAGAGACAGAATTTTTAATTGGGTGGAATGCAGTTACTCAGCCGGAATTCCTCTGGTGCAAGAACAGCAGCGTTCTCTTACTGTTCTGGAAAGTGCTTTCAGATATTTCATAAGCAAACCAAGCAGAAAATCCCACATCCGTCTCACTCACTGCCCCCCTCTCCCCCCCGAAGAGCACAGTGCAGTAGGAGCTTAGCGTATCTACCCCGGGCAGCGATATGATATTGGGATGATCATAGCATCTGCAGCCTGGTGTAGTCGTGGCGAGTCTAGGTCCTGAATTTTCTGGAAAAAGACCCAAACTCCTACTTGATCGAAAGGCAGCGTAAGAGCTCAAATTCGCTGTTAATTCGGTTTCTAAGCTGCTGCTCCCTCTTTGTACTCATAGTGTCCTAGGAAATGGGCTTCGTTCTGTGTAACTAGGAGAAACCACCTGAGCGAGCGTGAACCGGCCCACAGTCCCTTCTAGTGCGTGACACCCGGTATTCAAATCCTCGTCGGCCTGGCGTCGAAACTGTGCTCCCTGCTCTCTGCTTCTTCCCTGGGGTCCCCAGAGAGTCTGCAAGCTGATTATTACTCTCCTGTGATATGCGTTCGTCCCAAGTTCATTGCCTGCAAACATATGTAACAAGCATGATCGTTGGACACGGAGTGACCGAGAAGCAAGGCTGGTTCATGTTCTCACAGAGAAGAATCATGTTAAAGGGGCAGAACCTATAGGCAGACTACCTGGGTTCACAGTATCGACTCTGCCACTACCTGGGTGACCTTGGGCTTAAAACTCTGTGACTCAGATTCCTTTTCTGCTAAGTGGGCACAACAGTGCTTAATTCAGAGGGTTGTTAACATGTTAAATTAATTAATAAAGCCTTAGACTAGTTCCTGGCACATAGGAGGCGCTACAGAAGTGCTTCTTGTTAATATAATTATCACTCTACTGCTGCTATGACTTGGGAGGGTTGGGGCGGGTTAGAGAAGAGACATTTAGTAGTAAGTGCTACACACAGGTGTAATCAGGGTGCTACAGAAAAGGGTAAATGTGTTTCCAGCTTTTATTCAAATTAAAGGGATGCGATCCTTCCTCCTCACAAGCCATTGCTTTAGTTGCAGAAGAGACACTTAAAATGCTCAGTTTAGAGATGCAGGCAGGCCGCTGGGGATGACAAAGGCCCAACCTAACAGTAAGCAAGAACATTGAAAGCGGGCAAAGCCTTCCACAGAAACTCGCTGTGAGAGAGTCGGGTCTGATAACCAGTCTCTGAGCAAGTACATAAGCAACAGACCAGAACTTAGTGGCGACCCAGCTGACCTGGGTGACCGGGCGCCATGCACAGGAGGCGAGAACTGGCCCGAGGCATCTCCTCGGCTGCACCGGTTCAAAGCTTCGGGCAGTGAGTGAGCGAAGAGGAAAGGGAAACTGAGTGCAGGAACCTCGTGGAGCCTTGAAAATGCCTCGTGTTACGTATTCAGTGCATAGCTCTTAGTACACGAGGGAGTCTTGGTGCTTTTTCCCGTCGGAAGAATCCTGATGAAAAAGTCCTTTCGGGTCTTGGAAAGAAGTTATCTAAACTGGCTGGACCCCACTCAGCTGTTAGGTTTGAGATTCTGGTGATCAGAGTGTACAAAATAAGTAGCACTAGCAATATTCCCTCTTAATAAGGCTTATTTTTGCCCGGCCGGTGGCTCAGTGGTTGAGCATTGACCCATGAACCAAGAGGTCACAGGTTCAGTTCCAGGTCAGGGCACATGCCCAGGTTAAGGGCTCTATCCCCAGTAAGGGGCGTGCAGGAGGCAGCCGATCCATGTTCCTCTCATGGATGTTTCTCTCTCTATATTCCTCTCCCTTCCTCTCTTTCTAAAACAATCAATAGAAACATATTTTTTTTTAAAAATAAGGTTTATTACTTGGGTGGGCTCTTCTTAGATGCGCCTTGGTAGGGTTCAGTCTCCCATTTGCCATTTCCTTTGTTTTCAGCAGAGGAAATAACATGGACAGATGTGTTGAGAGACCCAGTGATGGGTCACCGAGAGGACTGTAGATTTTAACAGACTCTTCTCTCTTCTGGCCATGCTGCTGCTAGCAGCTCTTTCCTAAAACCCAAAGTTTGAAGGATCTGAAATAGAACTTTAAACATTATAGAGCTGAGTCATCAAAGGGTTTTAAACCTGACACTGGATAAAGGACCGAGAGAAAGTACCATCTGATCTAATGCCAAGAATTCCTAGCAGCGAGGCTGGTTCCCCAGGAGCAAAACAGAGACCAGCAGGAAAGGAGATGTTTAATTGAACCAAAATGGGCTACTCTGACATACGGGGAAATCAAAGCTTTAAAATGACAAATTAAAATAAAGAGTAAGGACAGCAAAGGTGGTGCTATCTTTCTTTCCTGCAGGCTGTTGACTCATCTAAAGCAGTGGCTCTCAGGCTCTGGAAAAAGCACTGGTCCGTAATGATGTTTTCAATGGTCTCCTACAAATGGAAGGCACAGTGGCGACTTTTATCATTAAGTGTAATTTATTTGATTGAGAGGATTATTGCTTACTCTGAGAGCCTTCTACCTATATTTTTGTATGTAGGTAGAATGATGGAAGAGATGGTGGGAATGCCTGGTAGTTTGCGTTTTTTCATTTCAGTGCCCTTCAAAGGTATAGGTCAAAACACTACAGCCCCAACCCCACTTAAAAAAAAAAAAGTTCCGATTTGTGAAAAACAGATGCCTGAGACCCAGCAGTCTAAGTCAGTTCTCTTTCAGGGCCCGGGTCACAACTGCCCTGCACACATTTTCACAGCAGACACTGCCCCTCCTCCAGGGTGGGCTCAGAAGGAGAGTGGGTGTGGCCCTCATTGGCATCCACAGTTGTCAGGAAGAATGAGCAGCGGTGACCCCTGGGAGACCCGCATTTTCTTTGCTTTTGTATTTTCCTTGAATGTATTCATTCGCCTCTGCGGGCAGGCAACAAACCTCCCACCATGGACTTTCCTGAGTAAGACAGATAATAGCTCAGGAAACAAGTTTCTAGGTCCACGTAAAAAAGGTCTTTGAAGCAGCAGCTTCGAGCAATGACCGTTCTCTCCACAAGGAATCATAACTTTAAGACTCTAGGGAGGGAACCGGCGTGTCCTTGATGGTGGCGGCCACTAAACAAAGTCCTCGAGCTAATTTCAACGGGAAAGCGTCCCTCTACCAACGGAATCTATAAATACGTGTTTCTTGAGCTCTGAGGAGACGGCATGGAGGGACTAATGCTCCAGCGAAGATCGAGGGGTGGAAGACGGTGGAAGAATAAAAGTAAACCCGGGCCCTTCAGCGGCCTGAGGCAGAATAAGGTGTTTAAGGTGCTGGCTCCTCTCTGTCCTTCAGGAGATCAGTCGAATGGTGTCATGTGGTTCCAACCCCGCGGACTTCTTCACCGGCCTGTGTATATGTATTGACTTCCATTTTTTTTTTTCCAATGTTATTAAGCATCGGTCGGCTGCCTCCTGCATGCCCCCTACTGGGGGTGGAGCCCGTAACCCGGGCATGTGCCCCACCTAGGAGTCAACCAGCGATCCCCTGGTGCACGGAGTGATGCTCACCATCTGAACCACACCAGCCAGGCTGTGTACTGACTTCGCTAGCATCTGATTTCCATGACAGGCTTTGTTTCCTTACAATGTTATTGCAACTAATGCTCTACCCTGTGCCTCCCCTCCCCCACCCTCGTGCCAGCATAAAATGCATCTCAGCTCTTCCCGTGCAAATCCTACTCATTGTCTAATGCCTGTTTTGTTCACACAGACACTGAACCTTTAGCACGTGCCAGGTATCTGCTAGACCCCAAAAAGCCATGCAGGACAGTGACAGGTTTTAAGCCCATTTGTGTTTTCACTGTGGGATGTGGCTCAGAAAACACCTTGGATAGAAACAGGGAGGTTCGTTAGGAGGCTACTGTAATCACGCAGGACAAAAACTGTCAAAGTGTGGTGTCCAAATCGGAAAAGCCCAAGTCACATGGCAATCTGCTAGCCACGCACATTGTCACGTCCCATTCCAGACCTACCAAGTCACAAACACCATTGCTGGCTCCCTCCCAGCAATCTATGGAGTAGCGAGCCTTCCAGGTCATGACGGTACATGTTGACGGTGGTGGGCCCTGACTTCAGAGCCGTGGCAGTGGGTTTGGAGAGCAGCAAACACACTTTCCAAATGTCACTGAACTAAAAGGCGTGGTGACCGGTTAGATGACACGGAAGAAATGAAATAAAATGTGGAGGCCATGATTTTTATGATGGATGCCCAGTGGAGCCTTTCAGAGATAGATAAATATAAGAACATAGAGGGTATAGGGTATTCAGTATAGAAAATAAATGTTTATTTCGTCTTGGGATGTGTCAAATCTGAAAAATTGGACCTTCGAATGGAGACGTCCAGAATGGTAGTTTAATAGAGCGATCTGAACATAGGAAAAATGACTGAGATAAAAGTGATCCTAGAGGAGATTAAAATTGAAAATCTGGGGGGAAAACGCACACACACACATACACAAAACTCAAGAGAACAGGCCAGTCACCCAACAGAGTATGAGAGGAAGTGAAGGAAATGAAGACAGAATCCAGAAAACACTAACATTTAGAGAACAGATAATGGCAGAACCTGGAGGGAGCCAAGACATAATTGTGGTATTTTGGAAATTCAGCAAGGCAAGGCTTTTCCGAGGAAGGATCAATCAATAGTTTTAAATATCACAAAGAGATTAAGGTAAGGAGAGAGCCGTATCCATTACATTTAGAAAGGAGGACAGCTGTGACTTTGCTAAGAGGAGCTTCCGTGGTGATTGCTAAAATAGACTCTGCCCCTCCTGGAGCTTCGCTAAAACCCCCAAATCACAGCCAATAGATGCAGGTAACCTCCATATTCAAACACAAGTCTATGAGATCATTTATGAGGAACCTTCCAAGTCGGTGACCAAAAACTTGTCCCACCTCCTAGGCCGCCTCCAGGCCGTGGAGAAGGCCATGGGTGCGCTGGGGGTCGCTGGGAGCGGGACGTCCCTGGGAGACCTTTTCTTCACGGCGCTGGGCACTTTCCCTGCCCCAGCCCCAGCCAGGGGAGCTGAGCCTGGGGGATGCTTGGAGAGACACTTGGGAAACTAACTTGTCCCCCTTGGAGTTTGGGGATCGCAGTGCTGCTGTTATAAGAGAAAAGCATGATCGCCAATGGCCAAGCTGACTGCGCCCTTGTTTGTGTGATTACGGAGTGCGAGATATTCAATAAAATAAGTGGGTGACAAAAACAGATGCTTTCAGAAATCCCTTCGATTTCCTCTCTATTTCTTAAATCGCTAATGGAGTCTTTGTCTTCCAACATGAAGACCATCCAAGGAGCGAAGAACACAGGGCGCCCTGCACCGCTTCAGACTCTCGGGAGTTGCACACGTGTCCCCGCGTCCTTGGACGAGTCCGCGGTGGCAGCTGCCCCGTGCTACTTGGGCGGCCGCCCCCAGCAGCCATTACCAGCCATCGCCATCATTGCCAAGGCGCAGTTTCTTCTTGGAGGCTCTTGTCTGAAACTTGAAACTCCACTGACAGTTGCTAAAGCGCGAAGCTTCCACGAAGCCTTGGCTCGATCTCGGTGTGAAGTGAAGCTCCCCAACCCGCGTGGGGGCCTGGGCGCGGGCCCAGCTCTCCCCTCCCCGTCTCGCCCACACCGGGAGCCCGCCTGCCACCCCTGCGGCCTACGGGGCCGCCCTTGGGCTTGACACTCCCTCTGTCCAACATGCGCAAGCCAGGTGGCCTTCTTCCAGACTTAGTTCGCTTGCCAATCCCTCCGTCACCTTTTGAGGAGGACCGTACAGGGCAACCCTTTCTTCTTGTCACTTTGGAAATGTTGTAAGATACAGCCGGTTGGTTGGTTGAAGAAGATCCGAATGAAAATAGCTGGGATCTCTAAATTGTCACCAATCGTCCCCTCATCCTGTAAGTAGTTGGAACCTACAACAGCGGTGAATCCTCTGGGGAAAACAAAACAACAACAAAAACACCTTGACATTTTAAAAAACTAACAATTTCACTAGATTTTCAGGTTTAATTACATTAAAAATATAACAACAAAGTTGAAAAAGAAGAGCCCCAACCGAGCATAAATTTAAAAATTTCAAAACTATTTTTTATCTCCTAACCTCTGTGGTTCGTAATAAGAGTATCATCCAGGAAATTATAAAAGGAAGTTTCCCAGGACTGGCTGAGGAGCCCGCCAAGTGTCGGCAACAACGGTAAAGATACAGCCATTCCCCAGGACATGGCCGTGAAGTTTCTAACCACCAAGGACGAAGACAAGCTCCGAAAAGCTTCAGCGAGGGGGGGGGGGGGTGTCTCATGTACAAAGAAACAGGGATCAGCAGCCTTGGGTGCTCAGCCAAGCATCCCGGGAGCGCACAGCTCACTGCACAGCGGGGCTCTGCACCAACACCCCTCGTCTTAATCGTGTAAACACAGAAACCTGCTCCTTCCAAAGCTGAAGGGTGGCTGGACGTGTTGCGGGGATGAGAGTGGGGTTTCGCCCTCAGTGTTACAGGACAAGCATGTTTTCTAGATACAGGAGGTAAATACCACACGCACTCTCTAAATAGATAGAGGAGTAGGTAGGTAGGTAGACAGACAGACAGACATCTGGCTATGAAAACCGGCTGGGACTGGCTGAGTGGGACAGCGGCTTCCCGGGTGTTCCTCTAAAGGGCCGGCTCACAGATTTACTCAGACTCACAGCAGCTGGAAGGGTGCCAGGGCCGTATGGGGAGGTGCTTGCACAGGCCACTGTCCCTTTGCTGAGCTGCCCCCCCCCCCACCTATCCAGGAGGCAGGTACCATGTATCAGTCTCCATCGACCTGGCTTTTCCATAGAAAAAAAGCCTGTCTTGGTTCACACTGTGAACTTCTACAAAATCTAACAAGCAGCACCTGGCCTCCACTCGAACCTTGCACTGAGTGACCCCAGGCCCAGCACTAGCTGCAGCTGGCCTTGGTTCAGAGCTTGGTCTCTCCTGGGCACCTCCAAGCCTAGGACGAGTAGCAGCCACCTGCAGATCACTTTGTGCTCAGGCACAGTGGCCCCAGCCAGGGCACAGAGGGTGGCTGACCTGGGCCTGCATCTCCCAGGAGGCCCCAGAGCCAGCACGCCTGGTAGAAGCACCGCCCAGCCACCTCCACAGGCAACACCAGTCAAGGGGTGGACTCAGCAGGCACCAGGGCCCCACTGGAGCAACAACGTGGGTGGGCCTAGAGGGTACTGTGCTGAGTGCAATAAATCAGACAGAGAAGGGCAAATACCAGGTGATTTCACTTATATGTGGAATCTAAAGACCAAAATAAACGAGCAAGCAGAACAGAAACAGACTCACGGATACAGAGAACATTTTGACGTTTGTCAGATGGGTGGGGGTTTGGAGGGGTGGTGAAAACGGTGAGGGATTGAGAAGCACAAATTGTCAGTTAGAGAACAGTCACGGGGCTGTAAACTACAGCGCGGGGACTGCAGTCAATGGTACTATAATAACTATGGATGGGGCCTGGTGGGTACAGACTTACCAGGGCGATCACTTCGTAGATCATATAAATGTCTAATCACTGGGTTGTACACCTGAAACTAATATAATATTGTCCATCAACTGTACACAATTGAAACATTAAAAATTATTTTTTTTAAATCTGACCCAATCTAAGAACACCCACCTTAGGTTGGCTTCCACCAGAAGACCTTGAGCACGGTTAAGAGTTCAAGGTCATCCTAGGACGCACCCACAGAGGAGGGAGCAAACGAGACAGGGGAAGGAAGGAATTCAATGCAAGGTGTGTTGAAAAGCAGGACAGCACCGTGGACAGCAGGGGCCCAGTCCCGCCGAGGGCCTGGGGAAACTGCAGAGCCCACCTCAGAGGGCCCAGGAAGCTGACGCATTGTGCACGCTCTTGTCAGCCATCAGTGGAAGCTTCTGCCAAAGACATTAATTCTAAAAACGTATCTGGGCTGCCCCTTGCGGGCTTAGAGCTCCCCACCTTCCCAGGGCAAATCTCAGCAGAAGAGATGAGCTCTTTCCAGCAGGAGCTCTTGCGTCTGCAGTCGCAGGAACGCCGTGTGTCAGTGGATATGGACACCACACTGACAGCGTTTTTCCACCAGGAGCTCATCGTTTGGTCATCGTAAACCATTCTCTAGGAAAACACCGGCATCGTCTAGCCGACAACTTTTTTTTTTTTTGGATGGATCCTGTTCTTTTGTGTTGTATTAAAAAGTTATCACCAGAGTCAAGGAAACCTCAAGTTTCCCCTGTAATCCTTTCCAGCAGATTTTGAGTTTTGTGTTTTACGTTTCTAGGATTTTAGTTTTTAGGGGTGTTTTGGTTGCTGTTCATCTCTAAATATGAGAATATTTTTAATATTTCCTTTAATTACTGATTTCTAATGTCAATAAATTGTAGTAAAAGAAAAAAAAAATACCCATTCTCAAGGAATGTGTGCTGCAGGAGGAGCTGAGTAAAATCGACTTAATTATCTACGTCGTTGCAACTGGGATTCCTGCATCCCGGGTCTTAGGAGGCTCAGACGGGCCATTCGTCATGTTTAGCGTGGGTTCCCCTTCCATACCACTCCGTTCTGTTAGGGGCCTATACCAGTCCCAATGTACACAGGTTGCTTTTACGAGCACACTGAATGGGAATGACGGTCACGCTGTTCTGTCCTGATGAGATCTGGCGGTGGACATTGGGGGAGACCCTGCAGCCCCAAGCCGGCCTGGCGCTGGCGTCCGGCCCCGGCAGAACCAGGGGGACGACCTGATAGGTAACACAGCTGCTCGGTGCTGCTAATTGTCCTTCCTCCATGCTTCCTCCGCCCTCGCTGACTTGGCACGTCTGTCACACGTTGGCGAGTCGTGATAAGTGCACGCTGCAGGGTGGGATGCTGAAAACCCTAGGAGCCGCGTGCCGTCGGGGCCACCTCACCGCAGCCGTCTGGTGCCAGCCCCGGAGTTAGGCAAGCGGGGTCCTCACCCAGTATTCTCCCCCCCACTGGGAGGTCTTAGGGAAATTCCGTAACTTTTTTTTTTTGCCTCAATCATTCATCTGAAGAATGGGGATAATTACATCTATTTCAGTTGCTTCCGAAGGATTATAAACATGAATTGAGGTTAATTTCTTAAAATAGTTTATTGATTTTTTAGAGAGGAGGGGAGAGGTAGAGGGAGACAAAAACATTGATGAGAGAGAAACATCGATCGGCTGCCTCCTGCACCCCCCCACCGAGGACTGAGCCAGCAACCCGGGCCTGTGCCCTGCCCTGGAACCAAACCGGCGACCTCCCAGGACATGGGATGACACCCAACCAACTGAGCCACACCGGCCAGGGCTGCGGTTATTTTTTAAGTTCTTAAAAGTCTCTCACCAATTTGTAAAAACATTTTCTTTAAGGTTTCATTGACCACACATTTTTTACATATATTCCTTATTATAAATAATTAAAACACTGAAGAACATTAAGTGAAGGTGAAGTATCCCTCACAACTCCCCCCAGCCCTGAGTTAATCACTAATAATTTTTTAACTAGTGGTTAACTGGATAACCCCTGTGTAACTTCGATGGATTAGTGTTATCGGACTTTTTTTAAAATCTATTCTCATGACATAACCCCAAGCCATACCATTTGTTCCCTTTGATCCTGTGGGGATTCAGAACAAGCCACCCCAAGATGTGCCTCGACCCCATATGCTTGAAATTAGATGGTTTTCCACACAAACACACACCAACCAGTGCCTCTCAGGGAACAGGTCTGAAATTCGTACCACTCGCCTAGAAGCCTGCAGTTGTCTTCTCAAACAGAAGTCATAGTGTTTTGACTGCCCATCAAAAGATATTAGGGCAGGTTGGGGGCTCGGTCCCCAGTTGGGGGCGTGCAGGAGGCAGCTGACCAAAGACGACTCTCTCATCGTTGATGTTTCTCTCTCTCTCCCTCTCCCTTCCTCTCTCTGAAGTCAATAAAAATATTTTTAAATATATATATATTTAAAGCAATATATATATTAAGGCAAAGGCAGCAATGAGGAGTCATCTCAAATGTTCATGCAAGTCAGGGCTTTGGCTAAAGACCACAAACTGTTTCAGGAAGCCTTTGATATTTCTTCTTTCTTGTCAAGAGGTGGTTGTCTGTTCCCTCCATTACCGACCATCCCCTGACAAATAGCTGCATTACCATGCCGTGGTCAAACAAGACCCTTCTACCATTATCCTGTGCCCAGGAGATGTTTCCTGCTGTGGCCTCATTGCAAATTAACTCAATCAGTGGTGCTGGAATTAATCACCCAGACTCTTTATCTCTGTTTAGAAAAATAGGGACTTCTTGGCGTTTTGTCATTGGTACCACGAGGAGCCCAACATAACTTTTGCATCATTTATAGGGCTTCGTAATTGCCCTAAGACGGCTAATTAGTACACTGGGTTTTGTTTTCCAGGAGCTTGCATATTTTAATGGGTTTGCTCTCTTGTTAAATGGTCTAAATGACTTCCCATGAAGGCCAGAGGGAGGCCGCATATCAATAGAAAGACTAGTCATCTCGGGAGGTTTTCCCCCATGATTTTAAGTTCAAATATTGAGTGTCGAATTTTCACCAGTTACAAGCAAACTACTACATTCATCGTGAAATGTCAAATCTCTTAAGAACACACTTTGCATAGTTTTAAGTTTAAATATTTAGAAGTGAATTTTCAGCAATATAAGTAGACGTGCTCTGTTAAAAATGAAGATTCAAATGTCTAATGGTGGATCAGGAGATATTTTCCAAATTACTGCAGTCCAAATGTTAAATAATAATATACCTGGAAAGCACAGCAAAGTGCCTTCATACCCATTAGTCACACTAATGAATCTTAAATGTTTCAATACTGGTGGGATGTGGAGGCTTTAAAGATTTTTCTGTAGACATAAATATTCTCTTTATGTTTCTTTTTCATGAATAGTTTTACAACTTTTTACAAATTGGGTAGATTATAAAGACTGGTGGAAATTCTGACAGTTTATTTAAAGGAAATCATTTGTTTCCATATATTGCTACGGAAGAAAGATTATGGAAGAGACTCAATGGGAATCATAGCATCTAAGGAAGATACAATATATGATTACTTTGAGGTAAAGAAAGGAAAAAAATAAATAAATCAAAAGCGGTGCTCCACAGATCAGATATTTTGAGAAACAGAAGTAAAGGAAGAGAAACCAGAAGGAAACTAATGAAAATTCCAGGAGGCAGCAGAACGCTCAGCACCGGGGCACCTGTCGCTGGGCCCCAGCGGCAAATCCATCTTTAATTAGACTTCGCGTGATAGTGACTCGGATTTCTACACACTGGTTTAAAACACCTACTGTCCAACACAAGGCAGAAAGAGAAAAGCCTTTGAACCAAATGCATAAACATACTGAGTAAAATCAATAATGCGATCAATATGTAGACCACATTTATGTGAAGGGGAAAAGCCACTACTGTGATTTATAAAACAGAAATAAAGGCACTGTTGTTTGGCTTCTCTTTCTGATGCCTTAGAAAACTACTTAATTACATTTCTCTGAAAAATTAAAATCTAAGTTACATTTATAATGTGAAAGTGAAAAAAAATGCTTAAAAATTCACTCACTACTTTTGGGAAATTAGAATGCAGACCTCACAATCTGATAAAACTGGAGTTTCATTGTGAAGCTCCCTTCAGCATTATCAATAAAATGCTCTCTTGACGTATGTGTTTTACAATAACCAGGTAAAGGCTCTCAAATAAATATTTTTGAAATTAGGAATTCCATAATCCTGGATTTTATGAGATTAAAACAAGCTTTTTAAAAAACATTTCACTTTAGATAATGTTTGCTTTCTTTATAATCATTTATACAAATTTATCTGCCAAAGAGATGGATAGATGGATAGATGATTGATGGATGGATATACAGATAGATAAAAGTACATATGCATTCACTTTATAAACACATTAATTGGGAATGATAACTACTTATGCAAAACCAAAATAACTTAGGTTCTTATATTATTTGCTCTGAAGGTTAATCTTTTATGAGATTTCATCATATAACTAAACAATATTCAGCAGTACAGTGAGGGCAGAGCCAAAATATTTTTTAAGAAAACACAGACATTGTATAATCCTGGCTCTGCCACGTACTACCTGTGTGACTTAAGCTAGTTACCCAACTTCCCTGAGCCTTAACACCCTCTCCTGTAAAACCAAACTAATAATTCCTTATTGTTTTAAACATACGCTATCAAAACCCATGGCACAATACCAGACACCTATCAAGGTGCTCAAAAACTGGCACCTGGCCATGAATCTATTTGCACATGTGTGACACGAGGTCTACAGGAGGTTATTTGTTGTAACATGGAATATCCTAGTGAAATACCAGAAACAAACAAGTCTTCATCAGTAAGACCTTGGTTAAGTAAATGATGGAACCTCCGTCAAACGAAATACTATTCAACTGTATAAAAGAACGTGTTCTTCTATATTTTTTGATATGGCAGAAGCTCTAAGATATAATGTTAAGTGAAAACTGAAAGAAGCAGAATAACAATATCTTGTGTTTTAAAAATGGGTCAATAATAATATAAAGAAACAGTGGGAGGGTGTATAAAAAATTAATAGAAGTAGTTACCTGTGGAGTTAGGAGGTAGGGACTGGGCAAATTAGAGGAAAACGTGGGAGTAAGACTTCTTGTTGTATATCTTCTTTGGATTTTTAAATATTATTTTGAACTATGAAAATGCATTTCTATCCTCAAAATCAAATGATGAAAAATAGTTGCAGAAAAACAGCTCCTAACAAAATTTTATCAGTACTACAATATTGAAATGCCAGCTCACTTCATTTTCTAAACGCCTTGATTGACCTCTTTCTACCTACCAAATAGGAAACCAGAGAAAAAGAACATTTCTCAGTTCTGACTCTGGGAAGACTGTGATGAGGGAGGAACAGGAACTGGTAAAGAATTCATTACTATTATTTATTGGATCCTGCAGGCCTGCAAACACGTCAGGAATCCAAGCAAAACAAGCCAAGAAACAGTGTTAGCCTCAAAAACAACCACTGACAGTGAGCGGTGTCACTTGCAGAATGAATGAACAGGTGTATAGCCACTTAAAGATTAATTTCCACATAATAGGAACAAACAGATAAATAAAAGAGAAGCCTTCCCACGGAGACTAAGAGAAATTGGACCACAGAGCAGGAGCAGCACTATTGCTGGGGGAAAAAAACACACAAGACAGTAGGTGATGAAAACAGACAGAAACCATAAAACCCAGAAGCAGCCCTCCTAAGACTTTGCATCTGCCAACTCCTTTCTGTGGAGAGTTCAAGGTCCTCCACTGAAGAGAGACCTCTCTGCCTACGCTCCCACCTTTGGGTCCAAAAGTACACAGTGAAAAAGTGGTAGGTTAGGGCCTCCACCTACAGATTTTGAGGAAAAGACACAAACATTCTGTCCATACGAGGAGCCAAGTTAAACTGCTTTCTGGGTGAGAAGTGTGCATGTGGTGGAGACCTGTTGGAGGTGATAGGATTTTTCAATGATCTCGTGTTCTTTGGCATTTTAAATTTGGTGTACTTGAGAACATTTCTGCACTCCAAGCTTTACCCTCTAAAGTACAAATATCGCGCCCCAACACGTGGCATCCTGTGGCTCCTCTGTTCCTATCGTCACTTCTAGAAGAGCCGTGAGCCTGCCCCTCCACGCCAGTGACGCACAGGAAGCTGTGGGGTGGCCAGTTTCATTATGTGAGAAAACTGTTCTTGTTCATTTATATTTACCTTTCATGGGAAAAATCAGTATTTCTAGTCAGCAGAGATTTAGAATCTAGTCGATAGTGTGATAGATAAAATCAGCTAATTAACTTAATAATGCTAAATACAGCCAAATGAGGTCACATGTTTCACTTTAAAATTAATTACCTGTGCATATTCTTGACCAATGTGGGAGCATTTCACTTATTTTACAAAACAGCTGTTCAGTGTTTAATTTTTAAAACCGTGCTGCTAAAAACCTGCCTTTGCCCAAAAAGTCACCATATTTACATCTCAGTCTCCGTTCCGGCTCCTTTCCTCTTGAAAGCAGGTGGCTTGCGTTTCAGAATTAGCAAAATGCTAAAATAGATCCCCAAAACACAACTTTGTCAAGCTCCTGAAAGAAAGAGTTTATGTCGCAGCGCAGTCCAGGCCATGCTGGCGACAGAGCTGGGACAGGCCAGGTCTGGGACGGACCTGGCTCTTTCTCCGCCGGCCCTCCCTTCCCAGGCCTGCCTGTCAGGGTCCCCGAGCTGGGTGAGGAGTCGCTGTCCCCGGTCCACGCAGAGGGGCGAGGCCGCCCGCTGCCAGCATTGGCCCGGAGGCCTCACAGCCTGTGAACACCCCCACCCGAGAGCCCACTACCCGCAGCCCCTCCACTCGCGGGCTCCGGGCCACTGATCCCGCCGACCTTCAGCTCCCGCACCTGCAGAGCGAGGGGAGCAAGAGGCTGAGCCCACAGCACAGCGTCCTGCAGAGGCGCCCGGGCAGGTCGCAGAGCAGACAGAGCGTCCCCACGCTGTCCCCTCCCGCCTGAAGCCCATCCTGTGGCGCTGCTTTGCTCCCTTTCAAGGCGCAAGGACAAAGAGAACAGAGGAGTGGGAGCAAGGGAACCACTGTTTTGAAGCCAGAAAGTAACTGACTGACGGGAGCTGACAGCAGACCCGGGAGCTCAGAGGTCAGAGCGCGGGCCCACACACCACAGGGTCGTGGGTTCGATTCCCAGTCGGGCACAGACCTGGGTCGCAGGTGCAAAAATCATGAAGCCGTTTTCTTCAGTTTGCTTCTGTATTTTCTGATGTCTCTACAATGCACAGGTATTCCCTGGATAATAAAAGTTAATTCTGTGTACATGAAAATATACAAAAGAAGATAAATTCAAACCAATGCTGAAGTACCTTTAATTTAAAAAAATTCCCACCTCTTTGTGAAATGTACTTTGAGCCAACGGGGGCACAGAATTTTCCTGGACACGCACCATGACCTGCATCTGTCCCGGCTCCTCCCAGGTGTACAGAGCCAGGGTCTGAGGGAGAGGGACCGGGGTACGCTTCCCAGCAGCCTCCTGGGCAGGGCCGAGAGCCACCGCCGGCGACCACGCGGGCTCCTCGGCGGTGCACCAGCCCAGGCCCAGGGGACGCCACCCAGCACCTGCAGGCGGTGGCTTCTCTGGTCTCCTGAGGGCGGGAGGGAGGGGTGCAGGAAGAACGGGTCTCTCGGGGTGACTGCCGAGCACAGCTCAATCCGGGCCCAGAGTACCTATTAAATGAAGACAGTGGGAGTTACCGGGCTTATTCCAAGTGTATCTTGCTTTTCTGTATTTCCAATGGGTAACCTCTAAGACGGTGACCTCCATTTAAACCCACTCTTATCCTTTTGGCTGGCAGTTCTTTCCAGAGTATTAAAGGCGAATTTCAGTTTTTAAGGAGCTAGTTGATCAAAAGTATATTCGGGTTCACTTGCTTGGTGTCCTTTGCCAACCATGCTTCTTCCCTTTTATTTTTCTAAACTCAGAAGCTGAAATCCTGTTCGCCCGCACTTTATTTTTACTCGCCCACTGTATTAGACCAGCATCGCTATTATATTAATGTCAGATCCGGTCCACAGTCGAGTGTGAATGCCGTCACCCTGACCCTTCCAGAGTTACCAACTTCAGCGCATTCGTTGGGTTTTTCAATGTGGCCGCAGAGTAAATAACGCAACCCCAGGAGGCTCTAACATTCCCAAACCTACAACAAGCCTGCAAAGCCGGTGGAGTATGAACTTAAAAACTAGATCAGTCTTATCTTGTGAAAAGGAGATAAAAGATAGTTCTGTCTGTCGGTGAGGACAGCCGTGCTTGAAGCTGTAAACCACCCGAGAGTAGAAAAAGAAGCCGGGCAGCATGTGTTAAATTCCGATTCCTGTCCTTGGAGAAAGTCTTCAGCTCAACGGACATTTAAAAACCAGACGAACGAACAGTTCGGTCCCCCAAGATGTCCTCACGCTGACTGCTGAGAAAGCATGGAGCCAGCAACAGCAACGGTCGCTATTGTAGCGTCATCTCATGGCACTGCACCGAGGACTTCAACACGCACAGAAGTGCGGATGAGCGGACCCTCCAGCAGGGCCCCTCCGCCGCCGATGGCGCCCCAGCGCCTAAGCACAGAGCGGAGCAGGATCTACCAGCAGCAGCACGAGTTCCTCAAGTTGGCAACCAAAAAACTCAGTGCAAGTTCAGTGTCCGCAGAGGCACGGAGGAAAGACGCTTGGGTAGGCCGAGAAGGAGCCGGGGGCGTTTGAGAAAGGCACGGGCTCCGTTTGCAAACCACGGGCTGGCAGGCGGATCCGGGGCTCTTCCTACAGCTGCTCCGCGCCCTCAGGAGCCTCCCGGGTGAGCTCGGGCACGGGTCCCCCCACCCGGACCCAGGAGGGCAGAGCCCAAACTCCTGACCCACGGACACTACGGGATAAAAAGCGGTGGTGGTTTTAAGCTGCTACACTCATAGTAGTTTGTTACACAGCAGTAGAAAAAATAATAGACCCTCCATCCCATCAGTGCTGCAGGCCCTCACCCTGGCCTGGGGACTCCTCAGATGGCCCAGGGCAGTCGAAGGCCAGAGCGCAGGGACTGGCCTGGGGCTGTTGGAACAGCAGGTGCGGAGCCGCGACCCCACAGAGTCTAACCCATTCGGTACAGAGTGAGGCCCGTGCTCCTGCCATTCTAACCGTCTCCCAGGCGAGGCTGACGCTGCTGGTCCACAAGTCACACCTTCAGAGCCACAGGGCGGCCACGGCCACATGGACTTCTTTGCACTTTAAATGCGCTCAGCAGCGGAACACTGAGAGACACCAGCATCCAATTTAAGCAGACAGTTAGCATCCTTTCATATGAAAGGTTTCCACAAAAGGAAAGAGAAAGAAGAGATCTGATTAAGTTACATTTATAAGGCTTAATACCTCATTTTCATTAGGCTACCTGATTCATAGTGCTCCTGGGGCCGATGGGCAAACGCTTATGTCCATAGATCACTGATACGTGACTTTCCTCCGTATTATAATTTAGATCTTTTCTTTTCTGTACCGTTTTCATTATAGCAGCCTGATTTATACTAGAAATTGTTAAAATGCCATAACCTATATTTATACTTGGAATTGTTCAAACGCCACATTCAATACTCTAAGAGGGCCCAATAAATTTAGGCTAAGTTCATCGTATGCCTGTTGTCACTACCTAACAAGTCAACATTTTCAAAAGAATTACAACTACTCATAATAGCACCATCAAGGAACTGTGAATTTGCCATCCATCTGTTTTAGTATTAGGTTTAATAGCTGGGCCCATACACCACGGATCTAAATGGCACTGTACACACGAAGAGAGTACCATACACCTAGGCTTTTTATGTTTGATGCTCCAAGTTGGTTAAATACAAAAATCACTACATTTTATTTTCATTTTCTAGAAAGTATTTTTTTTTTTTGACAGAAGTGCCTCTTTCTATGCTGGAAACTTCCAATAAACTGCAGAATGGTGAGAACTACATCTATAAATGAGTGTTCATATCAAAGAGATATATATTACATCATTTTTTTGTGTGATTGCTCCTGAGCCCTTCCTCAGCACACACTCTGAGAATTACAGTGAATTCTTGAAATCCTGAAGGGATGACCTTGTTATGCTAGGCTTTAAGATACATTTTTAAACAACAAGCCTTCCAATTAAAAACTAAAAGAAATTAGAAATAAGTATTTGTGGGAGGAAATCACATTGGTAAATCCAAGATAAAATAATACAGGAAAGTTGAGAGTTAAAAGGGGTATGTTAATTTACTTAAGGATAATTTCTTATAGATAAGGTAACATTAACACAAAAATATCAGCTCCTGGGAGAAAGGGATTTTTGTCTGTTTATTGATATGGCCCTGTTTCTAGACTATTTAGCACAGATGAGAAGTCCAGAATGTTGACTAAAAGAAAGATTGGATCCCCAGTCATACAAAATACACCTATGATGTTGTGTGTGCTCAGCACCGCCAATCAGGAATGTGGAAACAGCTCAGATTCTAGCACATGCTAGATTTTCAATATAAAAATGAAAAATACAAAGCCTTGGTGGTCCAATGTCCACCAAGTGGCATGGAAAAGCCAGGTATATAAATAGCTCTGGCACAATGGAATAAATGAAGAAAGAAAAGAGTTACATATAAGTATTATCAGGCCACAGACTGGCTGAAAAAGCTCCAAATAACATTTGAGCACTTATCTGAAAAGATGAACAGAGAGGGCAAAAGAGGACCGGCAGCCGAGGCAAAATGCAGAAGTGTCATAGTTCACAGAGCTTTTGAAGAACAATACACTATGGATTTCAAACTTTCCCACTGTCAGCTGTAGCAAGAAATACATAGAGTTTACTTAACTGAAACAAGTTTCATGAAATAACATTCAGCTTTACTCGTTTTATGCATTTAATATTTTCTATTCTTTTAAAAACGATGTACCCCGCCCCCCTCCTCTACTGCAGTGGTTGGGATTTAATCCGTTTGAGGTGGGACAGGGGCATAGATAGGTGTGTTGTTGTTGTTTTTCAAACTCCACAGAGGATTGTACTGAGCAGCCAGGACTGAGAGCCGTAGAAGTACAGCTGAGGATGTGAGTTGAGGTGAATAACCCTCTTCCATCAAATGACAGGTTAGCGAGAATGGGGTGAAGGAACTTTCCCCAAGATAAAAGGAATAAAAGGCCCACTGGTTAAACAGAGTTCCTCACTACAAGAAAATAGTCAGTTTCCTTCTATGTGATGTTATTTTTAGCAGAGAAAAATGGGATTCTCACCTTCTTAAGAACACACTCACATAGACATCACACATATTCAAAATACAGTTTACTTCTACGGTGAACGGCAGAGGTGTGAGATTAACAGCTGAGGGCTGACTGCCAGAAGGGGAAGGGGGTCCCAGTCTTGCCCAGACACAGGGGAAAACGGAGCGGCAGTGGGAAGCGGTCACGGGGATGAAGGACTGTTGTAAGGGGGGCGGGGGGCAGGTTCTGTAATTGGCGACCAGACTACACCTGGCGATGGGCTTCAGGGCACCTGAACCCTTCCCAAGGCTTAATTCTCGAATAAACCACAGAAATGAGCAAGTAACTATTCCCCTGAAAGAAAAAAAAAGAGCCCGAAAACCGAATTCTCGGGCGGCCTGAAGATGCCCTGTGCCCTGGGCGGTGGGTCACTGAGAACCGAGCGCCCGCGCACCGGCCCAACCACTCCGTTGATCCGCGGTCTCCCTGCGATCAGAACCAGGGTTTGAGGTTCTCGGGGTTTTTCCTTCGTCCCACTTACACCTGCCTTGCCCCCTGAGGCCACTCAGGACAGAAGAGAAACACTTGCGGTGCAGTTTCTAAATCTCAGGTAGGAGAGCGTTACGGGCCCCGACCGCCCAGGTGAGGTGCCGCCGGGGTTCCGCGGGGATAAAGCCTGGGAAGCAGGCAGACGGCGCCACGGGGGTCCAGAGTGTTGAGTGGGCGTGTCCACTTCTGGAAGGGAGAGGGGGCCGGAGGGCACCGCGGCCCGGGGGACAGCGGGGAGCGTGGAGAATCGCAGACTGCGGGGCCGCTGCGTGGAAAGGGGGCCCCGGGACGCCAAGGACGAGACTGGAGCGCAGGTCCCAGGCGGGCGGCCCCGCGACCCGCAGCGGGCGGCAGGCGGGGCGCGAACTACAAGTCCCAGAAGCCCCCGCTCCCCGGCGCCCGCGCCGCGCCGCGCAAGGCCCGCCGGGAGCCGGCCGCAGCGGCCAAGATGTCGCAGCCCAAGAAGAAGCGGAAGCCCGACTCGGAGGAAGGCGGCTGTGGCGGAGGGGAGGGCGCCGCGGGGGAAGATGGCGGCGAGGCGGGGGCGGCCGCCCCGCCGCGACGCCGGTGCGCCTGGCGGGAGCGGGACCGGCTGTACTACGAGTGCTACTCGGACATCACGGTGCACGAGGAGATGCTGGCGGACCGCACGCGCACCGACGCCTACCGCCAGGGCATCCTGCGCAACGGCGCGGCGCTGCGGGGCAAGGCGGTGCTGGACGTGGGCGCGGGCACGGGCATCCTCAGCCTGTTCTGCGCGCAGGCCGGCGCGCGGCGCGTGTACGCGGTGGAGGCCAGCGCCATCTGGCAGCAGGCCCGGGAGGTGGTGCGGCACAACGGGCTGGAGGACCGCGTGCTCGTGCTGCCGGGCCCGGTGGAGACGGTGCAGCTGCCCGAGCCGGTGGACGCCATCGTGAGCGAGTGGATGGGCTACGGGCTCCTGCACGAGTCCATGCTGGGCTCCGTGCTGCACGCGCGCGCCCGCTGGCTGCGGGAGGGCGGCCTGCTGCTGCCGCTGTCGGCCGACCTCTTCCTGGCGCCCGTCAGCGACCACGCGCTGGAGCTGCGCCTGGGCTTCTGGGACGACGTGCGGCAGCTGTACGGCGTGGACATGAGCTGCCTGAAGGGCTTCGCCACGCGCTGCCACATGGGCCACTCGGCGATCGTGGTGGAGGAGCTGAGCGGCGAGGACGTGCTGGCCAAGCCGCAGCGCTTCGCGCACCTGGACCTGGCGCGCGCCGGCCTGGAGCGCGAGCTGGCGGCGGGGGTGGGCGGGCGCTTCCGCTTCCGCTGCTACGGCTCCGCCCCCCTGCACGGCTTCGCCTTCTGGTTCCAGGTGACCTTCCCGCCGGGGGACTCGGAGCCGCCCGTGGTGCTGTGCACGTCGCCCTTCCACCCGGCCACGCACTGGCGGCAGGCGCTGCTCTACCTGGACGAGCCGGTGCCCGTGGAGCAGGACACGGACGTCTCCGGGGAGATCACGCTGCTGCCCTCGCCGCTCAACCACCGGCTGCTGCGCGTGCTGCTGCGCTACCGGGTGGGCGACCAGGAGGAGAAGACCAAGGACTTCTCCATGGACGACGAGCACTGCCTGGCGGCCCCGCTGCCTCCCGAGGAGGCGGCGGCCGGGCCCGCGCGGTAGAAAGGGCCCCCCCCACCTCCCCGCTGCAACGAGGGGCCTTTGCGCCTGCCTGCCTTTGCCCCCCTGGCTCCCGGGGAGGGAGAGTGATTCACTCTCACCTGGACGAGATTCTTCTATTTTTAGAATGACCCTGATGCCCTCAGCGATGGAAACAGCGAGTTGACGAATAGGCTTTTTAAGCTCAAAAGTATGTGGTATACCAAGCACTTGTATTTCTGTTTTTTGTTTGTTTCATGAAAAAAAGAAAAAAAAAAAAACACGAAATAAAATGTCACTTTATGAAGGTTCGTGCACACTCCTGAAACCTCACACCTTCTCTCAGCCTGAGGCCAGGGAGACAGGTAAACGTTTAGAGTTAGACTCCGCAAGCTTCCAGGATAACTAGACTCTCTCTCCAGAGCCCTCCTTTCTTTTTCTGAATTCCCTCCCTTCCCTGTGGCCTCTGCTACAGGACTTCTTCCTGGTCTTTTAAAGAAGCTTTACTACTGGCCATGGGAGGGGGGAGACTGAGAAAGCAGTTTAAACAGCCCTGTTCTCATTACACTTACTACTTCCATAAGGCGCTAAAGTCGATGAACACGTTAAATAGGTTTTATATATAACTGTACAACCTACCTGAGGAATTGAGAAAGGCCTGAAAGTGAAGTAGTATAGTTGTTGTTTGTTTTTTTTTATTCTTGGCTGTACTATTAAGATTTAACCAAGAAACTCTTTCATGTATTTTCCACAATACATTTTTGTGTGATGTTATGGAACGGGCTGCAAGAGGACATTTCAAAACCTGACTCAGGGCCTTTTCATCACCATGGGTAAATCATTTAAGCTCACTGACTAAGAAAATATTTTCCCAGCTTGACAAGTTCACTGGTCCTCTAGGCTCCCTCACTTAGGTGGATCATGTGACTTGGCCTACTTACCACCAAGTGAAAATTCCCTTTTTAGGGTTTATCTTTTTAGCTCAGCCAAATGTGAAAGCTGTGAATTTAGGGAAGTCATTTGTAACGTGTGAGTCATGTTATCAAATTTATCTCACCGATGTTCCCCCCCCTCCTCCCTGTGGCAAATAAAACATTGGCTTTCTGTCTTCATAGAAGTAAGAAGTCTGGTGTACTCTGAGTGGCAGTGCTTTGGCCTTTGTAATACGGTCAGTTCTTAAGGAAAGTGTTAAAGCCCCTTCAGAATATAGCTTCAGGGTCAGTCAAACTGCTGAGTGGAGGGTTTTTTCAGGCTGTTGGCTTTTGTATGCTAATAGGAAACAGGTGTGAGAAACTGGCCTGAAGTGCTCCAGCAGTTTTGTTTGTAATGAGTTTTCTGCCCTTCCATTCAATGCATATGAAAGCACTTAAGTATTATAACTAATTTGTTAAAATTTGGTGAGCACAGGAGGATCTGCCATTATGAAGGGAAACATAAATGTACAAAATCATAGACTTGACAAGATCCTTGAGTGGGAAGCAATACAATTATAGCTGTTCCCTTTGAAGTCCAGATAGCTAACAGCCTAGGTAAATGGTGCAGTCATAGCAAGCGAGGTGTGGTTCCAGCTAGAGGCATAAAATACCTCCTTATTTTAGGGGCAGCTGTATTTTAAGTCAAATATTTTATTTAGAATTTTAGTGTATTGTTTTGAGTAGATTTCTGGTGATTTTGGTGGTTTTTTTTTTTTGTTTGTTTGTTTTTTACCTTGTTATAACAATCCCTTTGCTGTATGGGCAAATGAAAGCAACTTCCAAATTCCATTTGTAAAATATGGTTTCTAAATATGTAAGTACTATAGAGTTCTTATTACCAGTATAAGCACACAAAGGGAACATTAGTTGAAACTTTGGATAACTAACCAGAAGTAAAAGGAAAGTCTTTTATAATTAAGCAAAGTACACTTTAAAATCTTTATTGTTGCTGTTTCCCAAAAGAAAAATGAATTATCATAAAAATATAGCTACTAAAGCAATTAGTGAAGAGGAAGCATAGCCTAGTGGTTAGGAGCTTGGCTGCTCGAGCCAGTCAGCTCCTGCTGTCTTAGCCCCACCAGGCTGTGCAACGTTGGGCAAAATACCAACTTGTTTTTCTCTGGTGCTCTCTGCACACTGGGGATAACAATGGAAATGCGAGGAAACCATGAGTTAAAACATAAGCACACAGTGCCTGGAACATAGGATCTCAGTATCTCCCAGCTGTTTGGGGAAAGTAATATGCAAACCCGGAGCAGTTGCACACAGAATGGGCTACAGAATAAAGTCAACATTTTGGTTTTTTAACAGGTATTGGTTGACGACTTCAGCACGGCTGTATATGGCAAGCAATGTGTGTCAGGACACCAGAGGGTCCAAGGGAAGCCCAAGCCCTTTCGTGTGAGGACACTTGTGGAAGGATGAGAGTGGGGTGCATGAACCTCCAGGCACTGTCCAGTCTTGTAGGAACTGGTGCTGATTGTTTAGGGCCATGTAAGCCACGGGAAGGAGCTCCCAGCCCCAAGGAGAAGCACCTGGTGGAGTTCCACCTGCCTTCCTCCAGTAGCTTATATTTATTCAGCACTGCGAAACTTTCCAAAGATTTCCTTTAGTTCACTGGACCCATGGACATTTTATCAGGTGCACACTGTGACAGTCACTGTAATAAGCACTTAGGATACAAGCCCATGAAACGTAGTTTCTGCCTCCAAATAGGCATGTTCAGAGGCTCAACCAGAAAATCAAATCAATAAAGAATCATGGGATAAACACTGGGATGGTGTAGGTGTTAGGGAGGGCAGGTAATTATCCTCAGTTTACAGACCAGGAAAAAAATCACAGATACTGAATTAGCCTAAGGTCTCATAGCTAATTGTTGACAATTGGACACAAGGCTCTCAATTCCTTACCCCAAACAAAATTTTAATTAATCCGTGTGTGCTTTAATATTTTTTTTTTTTTTTTAAAGTACATACCTCTGGAATGGGTTTTTTATCTTGTGATAAATGAAAGAGGGAACTGTTCTTGGTTTAAGTCTCATTAGAACTCTCATAGATCTCAAAGATCCACCTTCAGCATATAGATTCTCAAGACTGACAGACAGTAAGCACTCATTGAAACAAGCCCTGTACCTATTTTCCTAACAGAGCTAATGAAAGGTGGCACTTTCTCAGGTCCGCAGGAAACTAAATCCTCAACACAGGAACAAAAGTAGCTGCGCTCTGCCATTCTAGCTGCACACCTGGTGCTGGAGAGCAGCGGCTGGATGTCCAGTGAGGGATTCGCTCAGTCAACCGCTCAGTACACACCGACTATCCGGCCATTAAGTTCTATGGTAAATGAGCACATCCTAACCTCGAATTGCTGGGACACAGTAGGGAATACACTGACCTCCATCAATAATTTGCGTACATTCTTTAGCCCGGAAAAACCTCAGTCCAGCTACCTCTTCCCTCTGCTCACGCAGGTCGAGAAGCCAGGCCTCATGGCACTTCCAGCCTTAAAACTTCTCCCAGGTGCAGAAACTACTACCTCTCATTACATAGATTATGAGATGTCAGGAAAATTCCTCTCTGGTGTTAGTTCCAAAAATAACTGTGTCCTCTGAATAACTGGTTTATTTCCTCTAATGGACACAGCAGATTGGGTGGATGTCCTCACGTTGGCGATTAGCTGAGCCAAATGTATGACTGACTTGGGCTCTTTTTTAGCTTTATATTTGGCTCCATTTCCATACCCCAGGTTTTTTTTCTCTCTTGATTTATTGCCCCTCTCACTTATAATAAATATTGCATGTTTTGTTGTAATTTATGTATCTTTGTTCTCTTCTAATACTTTTTGGCATTAAAATATGTTCCTAGTTTCTGAATACCTGCAGAGGTTCTGAGGGCAGGGAGATCAGAGAGAGGGCTGGAGGATTCTGAGACGCGCCCCCTCCATTTCCTGTGAAACTTGGTGTCCCTGGTGGTTCATTCGACGGGTAGCTGATTGGATCCCATCCTTTTAGCCAACCTACCGAATTTTACATATTTGTAGAATCGAGATTTCTGAACGTGGGAAGAATTCAAAGACCTGTAGACAATCTTGAGGAAACTCGGAACGTTCTGCAGCTCTTTCTAAACCTAGGATATGCCCTAATCAGATCTTAAACACAACAGAAAGGGAAATGGAAGACTGTCAGACCTGTCCCCAAGATGTGTCAGAACAGTTTAAGGTGATCGTAAGGAGGAAGATGGTACAAGGGGACTGTTTCTCAAACTGTCCTACATGCTTATAGGAAAGGACGTTTGAAACAAAGAATCCTGGACCTAACTAAACACAGAGGATTTTAATAAAAATTAAGATATGACCATTGTATACATACCCTTCCTCTATCCTCTCCCTAGGGGGTCTCATCCGGTCCCATTAGTTTTAGTAGTGGGCCACCTGTCTGCTAATGACTCCTCGGAGGCGCCACCCCGGGTCATTTCCCTCTGACCCTGGTCCCTGGTGAGTTGCTGAGCGCTTGTTTCGGGAGAGTGCCGGGTCTGGTTTCGGCACATCCGAAGCACAGGCCTAGATCGCTGGCCTGAAGCTGAGCCTTAAGAGTAGGCATCGCAGCTCCCCAAAGACGCCGTCGTCATAACGCAGCCCGCGCTCAGTGCCCGGGCCATCACCCAGGCGAGTGCGGGCATGAGCGGGCGGCCACTGCCACGTGGGGAGTCAGAGCTGCTCCGGGGAAGCGGGGAGGGGACTGGCTCTTGCTAATTCTCAGTCACGCCAAGGCCCTCCCTGAGGCGCTCTCCGCCTGGAGCATGCTTCCCTCAGGCCGCACGCTCGCTCTCCTTCAGCTCTCCGTCCAGTCGTCGCCGCGGGTGGCTTTCCCTGACTCCCGTGCCACACACCGCAGGTCCCGTTTGCCCGTCACCTGAAATTCAGCTGTTTGTTTGCCTTTCTGGTAAGATTGTGAGAGCAGGAATCTTGCCATTGTCTACCCATTGCCTGAAACATTATCTGACACAAAGTAGGTATTCAATACGTATTTGATGAGCAAATGGGCCTTGTATGCCACATGGAACTTGCATAAGAGGGCAGAGTACCCATTCTAGGCAGGGACATTGGCTTGAAAAACGAGTATTCCTTAGAATTCTTCCCATGGTGGTTTAATAGAGAGACGGCTTTCTGCTCTCTACATGGGAGTTCAAGTCATGCCTGGGATACTGATGATATCACGGATGGACGGTGCAAAGGATGGGGCTCTTGACTGTGCTGATCTCGGCTGGAAGGACTCACGAGGCTGTGGCCAGATCAGAGGTCAGAAGATGGCTGGACTCGGCCAGGGCAAAGGGCTGCTGTCCCTCCCCCGGCCGTCGCGTGGAGCGTTGGCTCGTTTCTGCTCTACACGCTGTCTGTGTTTCTTCCTACCCCCCACAAGGGACGAGAGAGTTTTTGTGCTTTAAGGTAGAATTTCTGGCTGAACTGATTGGACAAAAGGCCTTAGCTGAGCTTGGCATCCATATGTGAGAAAATCCTAATACTAAAAGGAAATCAAAATGCTGTATTCCAAGCGGAAGATGGTATATGTTTTTACTTATTTATTTTGTATACGTATTGGGGTGACACTGGTTAATAAGATCATATAGGTTTCAAGTGTACATTTCTATGACGTGCTACCTTTTCAATTGAATGATAACTTTGAGACTAAGTTCCAGCTGGCAAAATAATAAAATAAAAGCGAACATATTATTGTTCCTCAAAAAAACCTTAACCAATTTACAACACATTTCATTGGGAAGCAATTTATTTAAAACTGCATTTGCCAAGCTTTCTATAATGTGGTAAAATGGCTTCAGTCTAATGTTTGGGTCCATCCATATCTTCTCTACACATATGAGATGTGACATTATCATAAAGTGTAATTACTTCCAGGAGCTTTAAAATAAAAAGTGTTTTTAATTAAACATTTGCCTGGCCATAGATTAACTGCAAGTCACTCTATCTCAGAAAAATAGGCAATATTTTAACCAGATCTTGACACAAATGCATTAAACCTATTTTAAAAAATGTTTTATTACTTGCAAGTTTCGGCCTGATGCGATTTTAAAATAGCCAAGTTATAAACCCCTGAAAATTGGAGTTTATAGCGGGAGTACTGACAGAGCCTTAACTTTTAGGAGGACGAGCGTGCTGGTGGCATAACGTTGGCCGACGCCGCTCAGTCCGTGCGGCCGGTGACGGGGCAGCTCTTCCAACCCGACGCTGGTTGACGGCCTGCTCAGAGGCTTTCCTATGCCTCTAAAATTTTAGAAAAGGCCTTTCTTGTTTTGGAAAGTCCTTCTCTGTCCAAAGTGAAGGCCCGATCTCTCCCTCCTTCCTCCGATGCGTCCTCAGGTACCTCACCTTCTCCCAGGGCTGTTCCCACCGCGCTCTCCTGCCTGGGGTGCTGCTCTCCGCCCAACGGCTGGTTATTCTGGCAAGAAAATTAGAGGTCGGCCCTAACTGCCCATATTGCTTCCTTACCATATCCGATCGGTTGCAGATACTGGGGGGTTACTGCCAAACTATCTTTTGAAACTATTTATTTTTTATCATCACTGCTATCATCACCTTAGTCCCTGCCACCCAACCCTCGGCCAAGGCAATCGCAACGGCCCCCCGACTTGCATTTCAGGATCCCCAGTGCTTGGGGAGGACCGGTTTGTATTTATAGAATTCTAGCCAATAAAGCAGTAGGAAAGATGGAATTAGAAAATCACCACTTTGTAACTTAGGATGAAACCACGGGTCTCTGCAATGACCATCCGCAGTTGCTGAAACCAGGAGCGGTGGTTAATGGAGAATTTTATAATGAAGGAATCCGGCTGACATGCTCAGAACCCATCAGTCGCAATAATCACTAAACGTGGGGAAACCAGGTACTAGATGTCTTAAAATAAGATGAACGCAACAGGATGTAGTCTTGCCCAAATATTGAACCTGACTTCTAGCCAGGCATCTAGATTTATGGGATCTATAGGGGATGGAGAAATAAGTTAAACAACACTATGAAAAAATAATCGGCCAAATCCAGAATGTGAGAATTCTACAGAAAAAAACAGTGGCCTCATTTCTCCAGCAAACCAATGACATATAAAAGGCGGTAACGATGGGGGGTAGTTGTTACCAAATAAGAGTCTTAAGAGAAATCATGTGACAGTTGTCTTCCTCTCTCTGGCTCATTTCACTTAGCATAATAACCTCCAGGTCCATGTAGAGCGGTTTTACATTCATAGTTGAGGGAGAGGAAGGCGCAGAGGTTCCTCCATACACCCCTTGCCCCGTGGATGCACGCATCGTCTCCCCCGTAATCAGCATCCCTCACCGAAGTTGTACAGCCGTTGTCATTGATGAACCTACACTGAGAAATCATAATCAACCAATGTCCGTGGTCCATCATGGTTCACTCTTGGTGCTGAACGTTCTGTGGGTTTGGACAAATGGGTAATGGCATGCACCCCTCATCATAATATCATGCAGAGTATTTTAACTCTCCTAAAAATCCTCTAGGCTCTGCCTAATCATTCTCTCCCCTCCCCCCACCCTCCAACAATTGACCTTTTAACTGTCTTCATAGTTTGGTCTTTTCCAGACTGTCGTGTAGCTGGAATCACACAGCATGTAGCCTCCTCCGACTGGCCTCTCTCGCTTAGCAGCGTGCATGTCAGGTTTCCCTGTAGGTCTTTTCACGCCTCGGTAGCTCATTTCTTCTTATTGCTGAATAATATTCCATGGCCCGTACGCACCAAGGTTTATTTATCTTCTCACCTACTGAAGGACGTCTTAGTTGGATCTAAGCTTTAACAATTATGAATAAAGTTGCTATAAATATCCGTGTACAGGATTTTGTGAGCGTACATTTTTAACTGCTCAGGGAAATACCAAGGAGCACAATTGCTGGATTATACGGAAGGAGTGTGTTTAGTTTTGTAAGAAACCACAAAAGTGTCTTTCAAAGTGGCTGCACCCTTGGTGCGTCCCCAGCAGCAATGCAGCATTTGCTGCTGTTGGGGTTCCGGATGTGGCCACTCTAGCAGGAGAGCAGGGTATCTCCTTGTGGTTTTAATTTGCATTTCCCCAATGACACATGAGGTGGAGCATCTTTTCATATGCTTATTTGCCATCTGTGTATCTTCTTTGATGAGGTCTCCGTAAAGGTGTTTAGCCCATTTTATAATCAGATTTTTTTAAAGAGTTCTCTGGATATTTTGGATAACAGTTCTTTATAGGATGTATCTTTTGAAGATATTTTCCCCAGCCCATGACTCGTCTTCCCATCCTCTTGATAATGTCTTTTGCAGAGAAGAAGTTTTAAATTTTAATGAAGTCAAGTTTATCAATTATTTCTTTCATGGATTGTGCCTTCGGTGTATCTAAAAAGTCATCTGCGTTTTCTCCTATGCCATTTTCTAGGAGTTTCATAGTTTTATGCTTTACATTTAGGTCTAGGTAATTTTTTAATTTTGTGAAAGGGGTAAGGCCTGAGTCTAAATTAGTTTTTTACTTTCTTTCATGTGGATGTCCAGTTGTTCTAGCACCGTTTGTGTGTGTGTGTGTGTGTGTGTTTAATATATCTTTACTGATTTCAGAGTGAGGAAAGGAGAGGGAGAGAGAGAGAGAAACATCAATAATGAAAGAGAGTCATTGATCGGCTGCCTCCTGCACGCCTCTGACTGGGGATCGAGCCCACAACCCGGGCAAGTGCCCTGAGTGGGAATCCATCTGCGATCTCTTGGATCCTTAGGTCGATGCTCAACCGCTGAGCCACGCCGGCCAGACATCCCGCGCCGTTTGTTGAAAAGGTTGTCTTTGCTCCACTGTATTGTCTCTGCTCCTTTATCGAAGATTAGTTGACTATATGTGGGTCTATTTCTAGGCTCTCCCTTCGGTTCCATTGACCTGCCTGTGGTTTTTGGTAGATGTTGTTTTGTTTGTGTTTGTCTGTCTTTGCCAGTACCACCCTGTCTTGATCCCTGTAGCTTCACAGTAAGTATTGAAGTTGGGTATTGTCAGTCTTTCAACTTTGTTCTTCTTAGATACCGTGTGGGCTATTATGAGTCTTTTGCCCCCTCTCCATGTAAACTTTAGAATCAGTTTGTTGATAATCCGCAAAATAACTCGCTGGGATTTGGGCCGGGATTGCACTGAATCTACAGAGCAGCCTACAGGCCTGGCGGCGGTTCGAGTTCTCGACGCTCAGTTTAGGGAACTGTTTTCCTACCTTCTTCTGGTCCAGAGGTTTCAAATCAGTAGCCCCTGTGCTTTGTTTGGCTCAACCTTGTGCCAGCCCCCAAATGTTTTCTTTGTGAATTCAAAGAGCCTTAAATTCAAATAGTTAAGGATCAGGAGATTTTGCTTAAAACTCTGGAAGGTTGACTTGGATGACCTGCGATACTGGCCTAGAATCCCTCCCGGTGGCAGCCAGGAGCGGCCGAGTAGCAGGCACGGCTGTCTCCAGGCCGCATCTCTCTTGTACGCGATAGACCAGGTGGCCAACTGTTCGCCAACATTTCCGTGCCCATAGAAATGGCTTTTTCTTATCCCGTTATTGCTAAGGAAAAGTCAGAACAAACTATTTTTTTCAGTCTTTGCATGTAACCTGCTTGTTTTCCCTAAATACTTGGAAAATGTTTTCTTCACGGAGCACACATGCTGAGCACCAAATCCCGTGACACTCGGCTCGTAATGAAAAAATTTCTCTGTCGTTCTCAGACCCAGCCCTCCTTCCCAAATGGCAGACGTTATCGGGAATGTTTCCGATTTGCTTCGCTTACTTTCTAAAACACCAAATGACTCCCTTTGGAAGGATTATTTAATGTCAGTTTAGAGTGTCTACTTTCAATTCTGTTCAGTTTATACTGTTCCTGAAAGATGTTTCAGGAAGTTTATAGCATATGTTTGAAACGAGTCCCTAGTTTCAAGCTCCTTGCCTGCTTTGTTCATTTGGGTACATTTCAGCGTGGGTTGAGCTACGTAAGCCTTCTCCTGTTCCTACACATGTCCCGAAAATGTCTTCTCTATATGTCTTATCTGCAAGCTACATAGTGCGCGGTCCACTAAACATCTTAATGATGGGAGCGCTTGCTTTATTTCCTTCAGACACTCCCTTTTCAAGGGAAGGATATACGCCACCTGTATGCATTCAACAAAACTAATTACGTAGGGGAGTTTATGAACAACTTACTCATGGACTTGCTCTGTGAAGAAATACTTGGCTGGTGCTCAAGGTTATTCAATGAGGTAGGCAGTCCCTTTGCTTTTACCTTAATCTACCAGTCAGCCAACAAGCTACTTTTCATCTTGTGTTTACTCTGAAGATTCTAAGAACTCCCAGTTAAAAAAAGATTTTTTACACAGATAGAGGGACTTTTCTAGGGTACTCATAACATGTATTAGTCCTGGGCCTCTAGAGAAACAGAATCAACAGGTTATGTGCTTGTATCTGTCTGTCTACCTACCTACCTATCTAATCTATTAGCTATCGAGAGATGGGTTTATTTTAAGGAGTTGGCTCATCCAGTTGTGGAAGCTTGGCAAGTCCAAACTCTGATGGGGTCAGCCAGCAGGTGGGAGACTCCGGGAAGAACTGAAATTCTAGTCCAGTCCCCTTGCAGAACTCCTTCGTACCTGGGGAAGGCCAGCCTCTGTTCTATTAAGACTGTCAGCTGATTGGAGGAGGCCGGCCCCCATTAAGGAAGGTAATCTACTTTCCTCAGAGTCCACCCATTTAAAAATGAATCTCATCAAAAGCCACCATCACAGAAAACACCCAGAATTACATTGAACCAACTATCTGGCCACCGCGGCCCAGCCAACACTGACACATAAAATTAACAATCACAGAAAACAATTTCTATAGGCGTTCACAGTTATAAAAGGAGGTTACGCACGAATTTGAGTTGTTGGAAAGGAAGATATGTACTCCCGTGAGCTGTCTGTGTTTACTATTAATGTGAACTGACTGGAATCGCAGCTATTTTAAACCAGCATTATCAGAACACATTACAAGAACTGCATATGCGGAAAAAACACTGGGCAGTAAAACATATCGATGAGCAGTTATTGACAGCTTTTATCCAGACGCGCATTTGCAGGAACAGCGAGTCCATAGTTTTGCAACAGGCCGGTTCCCCGGCGAAGCTGCTCGGGCCCAGGGCGCCGCGAGTCCCGGCGGCGCAGCGCGGGCGCCCTGTGCACGAAGCGGGCACTACAAGGTTCTTTGTTAAAGTACTTTTTACATCAAACTTTTTTCCCCCCAAAGTAATAGAGGAGAAATCGTTTTTCCTCTGGAATATTTACCGACTGCATGTTCTTGCCTTCATTGCCCGTTTTCTCAGTCCTGTTTCCCTTCGGGGAGGAGCGCCCCGTGACGCAGCGTTTGCCCACCTCCAAGCACTGGGCGCTTAGCAGCAGAGCCTCGGAATATCCTCAGTTCATTTCCCCACCTGCGCTCAGCGACACGTACCCGAGGCCGAAACTGGGCACCGCGCAGGTTAAATCAGTAATTTCACTTCTAAGGAATATAATCAGTCCCTAAGTGACTAAAATAATGTTTTAGTTACTACCAATAGAATGACCAGAGATTCAGGTTATTCACCATTACTATTTTTTTTGGTTTTTTTGCAAAATAACCACCATTTTAAAAAATTAGTATTTGTGCCAATGCCACTCTTTGTCCTGGGAAAGTGTTCACCCCTCTTCCAAGCCCTGCTTACGACACTAGGACATTATTTGAGACTCTACTAGGTATAAAGTTGTACAGAATAGGCTTTCTATTCCTGGTGTCTGTATATTTCACTAACATTCAAGGATGAACTTTTAGATGAACTAAATGCAATTTTAGACCAACTATTTTATTCAAACATCGAAACTTTCAAGGGAAGAGGTCACTTATTCTTCAACACCTCCCCTTTCCAAAGGGGACATTTTATAAGTGATATTTTCTGGCCAACCATTTTTCCCAGCGCTCCGAGGTGTATGTGGGCCGTGTTGCTGCTGGTTCACTCGGAGCGGGGCCGAGAGCCGGGTCGCTCTGCCTTGGAAGTGTTCACACGCCCTGGGCTGGAGGATTCTTTGTTGTGGGGTCGTCCTGTGCATCGTGGGCTGTTCAGCTGCACTTCTGGTTTCTACCCACCAGGTCCCACGAGTGCCCCTCCCATCTGGTCTTGACAATCAAACTTGTCTCCAGACATTGCCAGATATCCCTGGGGATCTAAAATGCCCCCAGTTTGAGAATCACTGATTTAGAGCCACTGCTTGGCACTTTTTAGCTTTCTAAAAAGAATTCAAACCAAGTGAAGGTTGGGGACAGATTTCTCTAAAACCGGTACTGAAGAATTACTAGAAAAAAAACATTCCAGCCAGAAAATAGCGCACTGTAGTAAAAATGGGATAAGATGCTTCACAGAATATACACATTAATGAAATGAGGTACATACTATGTAGGATGAAACCAATGAAGAGCATTATGCCCCCAAAACTATGGTGGGAAACCACTCAAACCATAGCAGCCCTGTGACTGTCCTCCTCAAGCCCATAGAAGAGATTCATCCTTCCGCCTTCTGCAGCACCTTCTAGCTACGTATCTTGAGTGTTTTCTTAATTTAGAAGATTTCTCTTCTTGGCTATTAGAATTCCTACGGCATTTTTTATTGCCATAGTCAATGTTTATTTATTGTCATGCTAATAAATGTCTGTGCGTCTGGTTGATCTTTTCTGGTAGGGTAGTTCAAGAATGGTCTTAGCAGTTAAAGTCTGTGAAGGGATTGTCATCATATTGACAACTTTTTCCTGATATTTTGAATAACTGTCTTTCAAATCGCTGAGATATTATGCCCTAGAAAATGGCTCGAGAGTTCTGCAGGAACAGCTTTTCATCTGAGTTATGAGTCTTAATATTCACTTACAGCATCGACTCGCGTAGTTTCAGATACGCCGTTATGAGCCACTTGGAAATGTAAAGGCATTCATAAATAAGCGCGTACTAGAAGTGTTCCAGTTGGTGGGATAAGTAATGCCCATTTAAAAAATTACGATAAAATAATATCAAAATGCACACCCACTTGGGTTAAATAGAGTCAGTGTCTTTTGAGTCATTAAAATAAATTCATCATACCGAGCGAGCCTTTCAGGAATGTTGTTTTTGCATTTTATAGCAAATAGCTGGTTGGACGCTAGAATTAGCAGATGCCAGGAATCAGAGTGAGGACTTCAAATGGGACGAGAGTATCGCGTTATTATTGTGATGAAGCCTTGTTTATTAAGGACATTAATGCAAAAAATACACAAAAGAATCTGAGACTTTTAGTACTTCGTATTCAGCATGCATCATGTCTGGAAAGAATCAAATGAGATCACGTGCATGAAAATTAACTGGCTGATCGCTAGTATTTTTTTCAGGTTCTTATATATTCAGAGACTTTAGGACAGAAGAAATATCAAATAGCTTTCTTTGCCAATATCATAAATCTTCAGTCTGCTTCCCCTCCTCCCACAGATCAAGGATGCTGAAGTCTCTGGGACCCGCTCTGGCCCTTTTCCTCGCCCAGACCTTCGAGGTCCTTTTCAGGGCGTGTCCCTGCTTCATTTCTGAGCCACAAGTGACCGTGGGAATCCGTGTCAGGGATCCAAACTTGCCTTGGCACATGAGCGGCCATCGCCATTTGACGTCCTCCCTGGCCCTCGTGTGCTGGTACAAATGGAAAACAAAACTCCTTTACTGGTCCAGCAATTCTTGCGTCCTCCTGGGCCCAGGGTCTGGCCACTTCCATCATCCTCTCGGAGGCTCGCTCCCATTTCCTCCCCTTCCTGAGCAGCCCCATCTCCTTCTCGAACACAAGTCTCAAGATGGCTTCAGACAGATCTTTAAAGTAGCTGTTAATTACCACTGGGGCAAGGGAAGCAAGAACCAGAGGGTTAGCTCTTCTTCCATTCTTTCTGTTCTCTCCGAACAGTGAGAAGAAATCAATATTTTAATAGCCTATCAATTATATATACTGCCTCTATCCAGATTTCTCTATTCCTCACGAAACTCTTGCAACACACGCTGCCATTCCACGGACTCACCATGACCCCGAGAGTGTCTGGCTGTCTTGCCCAAAGTCACAGAGCTAGAAGAAGAGGCCCAGCTCAGTGCGACTCGGGCCCCCAGCTCCGTAACGGCTTCCCCGAATGGATGAGCTCGGGGAGGACAGCGGGCTAGACCGTCTTCACCTGTGCTGGTTACAGAGCAGGAATTGCCATCCCGATGTTTGGTATCTGTGGTAGGCACGATAGCGGCCCTACAAAGATGCCCACCCCCTGAACCTGTTAATATGTCAGGTGACAGGCACAGGGGCATTAAGGTTGTAGATGGAATTAAGGTTGCTAATCAGATGACCTTGAGATGGGGAGATTGTCCTGATTGACCCAGGCAAGCCCGCTGGAATTACAAGTCCTTAACTGTGGACGAAGGATGCAGAAGAGTGAGTTTCAGCATATTCTGAACTTCTCTAAGACCTCCGTCCCACGAATATCACCTTGTCCAGGGAGAAGCCTAAACCCTCCAGGGAAAGAGTGAGTGTCCCTCTCCTATGGGCTTCCAAGCATGTCTGTGGGTATATATACTATATATTTATCATATACAGCGCAATAAAATTGCTTGTAATTACCTGCCCCCCCCCCAGTGTGAGCAACTGAAGTTTAATGATTTCTGTTTATAACTTAATAATCAGAATAATTATTCTGCCTTACACAGTGCCTCACACGTACTACAAGTTCAGTAATGGTCACTGAATCCATAGTCAAATTAACACATTCGTGAGTTAATGGAGATAGTTCTTTATATCTTGAAGAGAAACTTGAGACTTTAGAAAAACTAAACAACTAATTAAAAAATAAAGAAAAAGGAATGAATATTAGTTTTTTTGAGACCAAACCAATGCCCATTGCTCTTCAGATTTAATAATGAGACATCCGTTAGGCACTAGCTGTTTGGTGTTTGTTCCAAGGCACGGGGCAGATGGAGATCCCATGCATAAGTCAACCTTGGGGCAAAGTTCAACAAAAAATTAGTAGAAATAGGCATTTCTCTTACAGTTGTTGCATGGCCAGTACTTCTGCTCAACAGATACCCGTTTGGGCTGCTTTAGAGTCCCTATGGAAGAGGTAGGTCCACCGCGTCAACCTTGAGGACCCAGGAGTGTTTGACCACGTCTCACTCGGAACTAGTCCTATTTTATTGTTTGGCTGCATCTCATTCAGGGATTGCTACACTCATCTATATTTAAACACAATTAGATACAATCAAGAGGAAGGTCAAGCACGTCTATCTTCACCAGGGTTCAGTTTAAATAATAAATGCAGAGATTAAACAGCAAAACAGACCACTAACCGAAACACACCACTAAGCTTCAGCAGCTGAACTCACGGGCCTTCCCCTCTGTTCGCTTGAGTAGATGTTAAAGAAGTAAAATGTTCTGTGCCCCCTGCTTTCTGCCAAATCACAGCAGCCAATAGTCACAGTAAATCAATGCATGTTCTCCGTCCAAGTCCCTTCGGTGCTGTTGAATTGTAATAAATGCAACTCTCCACTTCAGTGAGCTGGGCTGGGATCCAGGACAAAGGAAAACCTTGAGTTTAGAGGCGAGGCTTTTATCTGCAGCTCAGCAAGACAGTCCCCATTTTAAAGAAGATGCAGCTACCAGTACATGTAAATAATGAAACCCGAACTGTTTTTATTGAGGCTGCGACATCCTACTGAGTTTGGGAAGTAATTCTTTTTTGTCTAGTTAGATTTCAGGTGGCTGTGCCATTGCTCAGACGCACCTTTTATCATGTACTGTGTCTCTTCGGATAAGTATTTCCTGTTTTTGCTGTCGTGATTTTTAAACATTTTAATTTTAGATTCAATAGTATTTCGTATAGTAACTTTGAACTTAGAAAATATCATATACTCTCTGGCAGTGTAATTATCAGTTGTTTCCCCATCAGAAAGTAGAGCTTAAAGTTCACCTGGGCACATGGGCAGGTGAGTCCATGAATGGGCACAAGATTTTTTTTCCCCCACCCGTTTGATCAGAGGCTTCTAGACCAATTGATTTTTAGATATAATTCGCTTGAAAAAAAGGATTTTGGACTCTGAAACATGTTATGATTCCTACAGGTTTATTGTCTTAAAATTTTAGTTCACACGCATAGAGATCATGAAATGGTAAATGCTTTACCATAAAATCCCCTATAATTTCTTCTAGAAAAGAAAAAGACTTTACCTCTTTGTGTTGGAACAAGTAAGACAACGGATACAAAACATAATTAAATCTTAAAGCCCGGTCGATGTGTGTGTGGGTTGGGAGAAAAGGTGAGCACTGGGTACCAGTCTTGAAAACAAACTTTGTTTCATTTCCAGTTTCAAAACACGACGCACTGAGATTTATTTTAAAAAGAGCGGAACCCGTCTCTTCAGCTTCCCAGGGACCCAAACTGCCACCGGCTGTCTCGGACTCTCAGCAGCCAGAGGACAGGGTTAAGATACCCCAGAGGGCAAGGGCCGGGCTCGCCTCCCCTTCTTGCCCAGAGCCGCTCATGCATCGTCCCTGGAGCACCCGCGGAGTGGCTGGCACTCCGCTGAGCACGCGTGATACTGTGGGGACAATATTTTCCAAAGACAGCAGAGGATCGCTTGAGTGGCACTCGCCGAGCACGGGGGAAGCTGCAGCACCAGCTCTCAGCCCACATGCTCTCCTAGACGGGACCCGGCTAACAAAAAATAAATAAAAATAAAAGCGAGGAGGGAGCCGGGAAGGGTTAGCATGGGCCACGTTATTCGAAGCGGGATATACAAAACCATACACAAAGTTCGCAATAACGGCGACTGCCGTTTATCGAAAACTTTTATCACGTGTGTCACGTGACCCTAATAACACATCGCAATGTAAGAATTATCATCGCCTTTTGACAGCGGGGGAAACTGAGGCAGCACTTAGCCAAGGCTGTAGAGGTGTTCGGTGGCGGAGCCGGGATTCAGGCCAAGGCAGCCCCGTTCCTGCCGACGCCACGGGTTCCGAGCCCGAGCTCCGTGGTGGCAGGTCCCGAAGCATGTTTCCACCCGGGGTGGGTAAGGGTCACTGCCGAGCCGGGCCTCGGTTGCGAGGACGAGAGAATATGAATTATTTTGCCTCCTGGAAGCGCGGGCTGTAGCGTGAAGAGTTAATAACCAAAGGGTCACACGCTTGGAGACGGCCCGAAGGAGAGGCGCGGGGTCTGGTGAGCGCCTCCGCCAGGAACCGCTGCTGACCTGGGAGGTCAAGGCTAACCCAGGGCCCAGGGGCACGGAGGTTACGCAGGATGGGCTGAGGGGCGAGCCCGCTGGGCAGGGGACGCCAGGCCGGCAGATGGGGAGGAGGGAGGGCGAGAGGGACAGACGCGCGCTGAGCGTGGTCACAAAGAGAGCGCTGAGCAGAATCAGGGTGACGGGCAGGCCTGTCCACGGAGCTGGGCGGTGTCACGCGGGCCACGGCGCCACTGGAAGGCATTCTAAAACCTGACTTGGGGTTTGTTAAATCCACTCTCCTCTCTGTGTACAGAATGAGTTGAAAGGCTGGAAGTGGAGAAATAGTGGGGAAAGTGGGTGTATTTTAAATATTTTCGGGAAATAGAGTTGGTAGGATCCGGCGACCGGTTACACGTCAGGATTGAAAATGGGGAGGACAGTTTAAAGGACAGCTCGTCCGTGGACAGACGGTAGGACTGGGCAGGCAGGCGGCCACACCAAGCAGGCACATTTTATAAAACTGGAGGGACAGTGGGGGTGAGGGAGCGAGACGGGCTCACGGGGTGCGAGGGCCGTGAGCCGCCCTGGGCGAGAGTCGGCGCGTAGTTGGACATGTGGAGTGAGGAGCGGCGTCGGGACTGGAGATGCAGCCGGGAAGTTCCTGGGAAACAGACCTGCGGTCAGTGACGCCATGAATCACTGGGGAGGAAGAGCGGCGGCGAGAGAGGCGTGGCAGGGACCGTCCAGTCGCTCGTGCTGTGCGACAAAGGGGACGGCGGGGTCGGCTGGAGAGTCAGCGGTGAGAACCGAACAGGGCGTTAGAGAGAATTCGGAGGCGACGGCCAGCGGCAAAGAGAAAGCGTGGAGCTGAGAATGAAGTGTTGGCCGAGGCCCCAGGGTGGCGCTGGTTTCGGGGCAGCGTTCAGGAGAGGTCACGGGGAAGGGGTCGCACCTCTGAAGAAACTCGGCAGCGAGGACAGGAGGCGGCGATGGGGGCAGACGCGGGGCCGGGGAAGGTTCTTATCGCTCGTTTGTTTCGCTTCCCTCTTGTTCCCTGGGGGAGACCCTGGGCGCTGCTTGGATGTCGCAGCCCGCGTGCACCAGGCAGAGGAGGGCGGGTGCCACGATGCCAAGTCCTGCCCCTTCCACCAAGAAAAGGGGGTTGTCCCCAAGCATGAGCTCCGCGGGGTAAAAGACGCCACCAAGATCAGACCTGGCCTGGAAGGCGCGAACGCCCCGAAAACGCACTGCTGCGGTAATTTTGAGAAGTCTTTCCCAGAGTCACATTCCCCCCTTTCCTTTAAATAAATGGGGCCGGCTGTGCCGCGGTGTCCCCTTCCCCTGAGGGGTGCGGGCCTCCCTGTGGCGAACAGCTCCCCGGTTTCCCGGGAGCAGGCGCCAGGCCCGCGCCACGCCCCTGAAGTCGCACCGCGTTTCCCAGCCTGTGTCTCCCACACGTCCCTAAACTCATCTCCACATGACAAACAAGAACCTGTCCTCTAAAAATAAGTACAGGTTCCTGATTTCTAAAAACAGTAAGAAGGCGCAGGCCGCTGGCTCCCTTTATTGAAACCCAACCCTGGGCGTAGAAGTGAAATAAAATTTCTCGCTGAAAACTTAACAGCAGCAACGGCGGCAGGATCCCGAGGAGACGGGCGGCCAGCGCCAGGGTCGGGGGCCAGACGGGGTGGCGTCCAAAGCCACCTGCGCTGTGGAGGACACGGGAGCAGGTGCAGGGACTGGCAGCTCCTGGGCATTTCCCCCACTCTCAGGGCTTCCCCTCCTCACCCTCAGCACCCAGGGGGCGTGGCGGGCAGGCTGGCTGCCCACTGCGGGGAGCGGGTGGTCAGAGGCGGTGACGCCATGAAATTCCAGGCGGCGGGGAGAGGCGGCGACCGAAACGTGCGTTCACAGACACGGATGGACGCTCATATATGCCGGAGCCCTGAACAGTGTAAGACACAGCTCTGGCCGGGGGGCTCGGTGGGTTGGAGCACCATCCCACCCACCGAAAGGTTGTGGGTTCGATTCCCGGTCAGGGCACACACCTGGGTTAGGGGGTTTGACCCCCCGTGGGGGGCGTGCAGGAGGCAGCCGGTCAGTGACTCTCTCATCACTGATGTTTCTCTCTGTCTCTCCCTCTCCCTTCCTCTCTCTGAAATCAATAAAATATATTAAAAAAAAAAAAAAACGCTCAAGAAATTGATCAATTTTGTCAGGCTAGTTCAGAGATTGCTGTCATAGGTCATAAAATATTTTTGAGAGGCAGCGACCTAAAGGCATCGCCAATTAATAAATACAGAAAAATCTATGTACTGGAAAATTCTGTGAAATTAATATTTTATGCGTGTGTTGGATGTCGATCGCGACCCGAACGATGCCGCGACTTTGAGGGGAACAAAAGAAGGTCAAAAACGTCCTTCACATGAAAGTTTTATGTTCCGACAGCAGGAAGGAATGAAACACTTTCTCATTCGAAATAGCGGTTGTCTGGAGCTGCTTTATTCCTCCATCGCCACCCAGTAAACTGAGTCTTTTCACCAGGGGTGCAGTGGGGGACCTTAAAGATAATTAAGGAACGTAAAATATGCCAGTCCTCTCAGCCGTCGTCAGAATAGGAGTTTTCGTCTCTCTCCTTCGAGAGCATTAGTGTAAGTTTAAGTCTAGACTCATAATTTTTTTAAAAAATCATTTAAATTTATACTAAGACGAATGTCTAATAACTGTACAGAATATAAAATGTTTGCGTTTTTATAAATATTTAATAGGAGCCGTACTTAAAATATATTGCCGATACATGAGCAAAAATATTCCTTAAATTTGTTGGTGTAACGTAGCAAACAAATAACAAAGGAGACAGGAAATCCTTAAATTTGTTGGCTCCGGGGTCAGTGTAGGCACGTTCCTCGCTCCTGAATGCCCTGGAGGTCGCAGGCAGCGTGCAAGGAAGTGCGTCTGTCCGTCTCCTTCCACAGCCTGTCTGTCTGTCTCCCTCTCTGCGAATATGCTGCCCCCTTCTCCCGGCTCCTGGCTCGGAGCAGGTGAAGGAATAAACACGGGTTCGCCGTCAATTCGTCCCGTAGCCCCGCGCGTGGCTCAGCCGACGTGGCCCGTCGGCTGGTTCTCTGGCCATGCCCAGCGTTTGCTTCCATTCCTGAACTGTTACCCGGCGATTCCCCTCCCAGGCTTTCCACTCTGATTTGTCTGTGGCCCCGTGTAGGGTCCCTCCGTGTCCTACACCCTTGAAGATCCCGCATCTGCCCTTGACACCGCCCCATCCCGGCCTCTCTGGCCCCGCGCCGGCTCAGGAGAGGAGGCCCCGCCTAGACAGGCCTGCGCCCCCCTCGCCTGGGTTCGGGCTGTTAGATGATCAGTTTTGGATTTTCTGTTCGTTGCATTTGGACCTTCAGGGAACATAAACTCATCTGACCCAATCTTAAATCCCTACACGTAGCCCTACGGTATCTAAAATTGTGGGTTCTTGCGCCATTAAAAGATTAACCTATTATGGATTCAAATTCTATAAGCATACAAGGATATATAAGCTTGCAACTTTAAAAACAGCAGATATTTGTTGAGCTTTCATTATGGCCAGACACAGGGCTAAGCATTTTCTGTATATTATTTCATCTTATTTTTTTATGAAGAGGGACTATTATTTTAGCCCCATTTTTTAGATAAGCAAGACTGAGATTCTGGGAGGCTAAGAAGTTTTCCCAAGATCACACTTAGAAGTAGTAGCAGAGCTGAAGTTCATAGTCTTTATATAAGGGCTTCAGCCAGGAAGCCAGCGGGCTACATGTGTTTTACTTGCCAACGGTTACGATTCTAATTAGCACCTTAAATAAAGGCAGTGGCCGCTGACCGATAATCAACGCGCCCGACCCTGTGAGAGCTTGCGACCCACCCAAGTTCTTTACAAAGTCCCCCTAATACTCTAAGTACCGGTGTGGTCGGGGGCGAAACGCCCTTCGGTTGGGCTCCCTCTCCCTTTTCTCGTGGCTCAGCGTGGATAAGCTGGGAAATGTATTAGAAAACAGCCTTCCTAATGGTTTTTATTTCAAAATAGGTTTCAGGTGTTTCACGCTGAGCAGGTTGCCCCGTGAATTCCTAAGCTGCTGGGATGAACTGAATGCTTAGAATTCTCCTGTAATCACTTCTGAAGTCTCGAGAGGGGGGAAAACCTCCAGAAGGGGGATGACTCTGTGACCCAAGCCCCTCCTGCGTGTTGAGTTTCCACGGGGCCCCATCTGCGTGGCCCCCCAAGCGGACGCTCTGCTCCTAGCCCAGGGCTCAGCAGAGGAGGTGGCCCGGAGAAGGCAAAGGTGAGAGGAACAGATCCCTGGCCCCCCCGAGGGCCACAGCCGCTGCCACCGAACTCCCCCCCTACCGTTTCGCTCCAGCACCCTGCCCGGGCTGCCCCCCCATCCCCGTTTCCCCCGTTCCCCCCCCCCCCCCCCGCTCCCCAGCAAACAGGATCCCTCACGCCTCCTTCCAAGCGCAGCCACCTTTGTCAACAGCCACGGCTGCGAAAATAACTCCACATAACTCCGAGTGAAAACCAGCCAACCAAATAAAAACATGCTGTGTCCCTCAGAATTGGAGAGGGGAGGAAATTACCCGGGGATGTTCTATCCAAAGAGAAGGTAGTGAGGAGGCCCGAGAGATCATTCCAGGCGCCCTGGGGGGAGCACAGCCCTGGGGTGGGAAGCCTCCCCAGGGTGGAGGTCATCCTGGCATCTTCCGGCAACGGATACTTAAATAACAGAACCTTCCGGATGCCACTGGGCTTTGGCAGTTTGGTTGATTCAAGAGGAGGGTGAGGAGAAGGGGTCTGAATGTTTTATCTTGTGGCCCCAGAACATGGAACACAGCTGCTTCTGGCCTGAGGACGGAAAGCTCTTGAAACCCATAAAAGAAGGTGTCTGAGACCGGAACTCTCCAGTGTTACCTGGCAAGAATAAGTTGTTTTCATGACTGCTGAGATAAAACCAGGGTGCTTGGGAGGCGGGTGTGACGCGGAGGCAAGGGTAGGCGGCCTCGTTTATTTCCCATGATCTCAGATAAGGTCCTGCAGCGAGGGCCACGAGGCCTGCCGACAGCAGGCCTGCCACGGCGCAGTCCCGTCGCCGCCTAACCCAGGGTGTCTCCGTATTCACTGGCACTGAAAACCGCAGGGGGACATTGATTATCTTAGTGAGGCTTTGAGAAGTGCTGTCCACCTCATCACAGTAATCACGTGATACCAAGAAGCAGGCCAGGTCGTTGTTCTTGTTTACTGACCTAAAAATTTGGTCTTAAACAGGTCTAAAAAAATTGTCTCTCAAACCACGTCTCCAAGGCCCAGGGATAGTACAAACATATCATCAGAGACATTCCCCCAAAAATCCCGTTTTGATTTTTCCCTTCTGTCGAATGAGCACCTTTTTTTTTATGGTTCCTTCCATAGATTGACTCTCACAGGAAACTCCAATATAAAATCAATTGTCCCAGACGTCCTGCTGCAACCCCTCCTGACCTCCAGCTGCATTCCAGGTTCCAAGGACCTGCTGGCTTGCTGTAGAATAAAACAGTTCTTAAAATTCTACCACAAAGCTCTTCTAGGATACCAGGGGTCCCCCCCAAAGTTATTTCTCATATCATCATGGAAATGGTATCCTATGAACCCCTTGAAGTGGGGGAGCAGGTCTTCAATAAAAAATAAAAATTGAATATTCGAAACACCCTCAAACTTTGAATGCCTTCCTCTACAGGAGTCCAGGAAAGTTCTGGAATTTTAACATCTTTGGTGTAGGCTATTTTAGATCCATATTTCAATCAACCTACACACACACACACACACACACACAAGTTCCAGCTCTTCCACTTAAAGCATGAAATCTAGAACGTCTCCTTAGTGCACCTATAGCAATATTTTAGGCCTGATACAACATTATATTCCTTGTACCTTGATCCCACACCTGTCAGATCTCTTCCTACTCATGTACCCCAAGTTCCTCTGACTCAGGTAAAGGATCATGCAGTTCTCCCGGTGACTACTGTACCTCATCACAGGTCATGATTTCGATACCTCACCCTTTAGGGCTGTTGAGACTTGAGTCTGGCTATAGATCGAGAACAGTGACAAGAGTAGGCCCAGAGGGTGACCGGGCAGTGCTTTGCAAGGCAACTGTCAGGGGAGGTCACTACAGGTTCTTCAGGAAAAGGAAGACCAACCTGCCCAGGTAGGGGGGAAAGGGCTGCTTCCACCACAAAGAAGGCTCAGAAGATTTTAAGACATTGGGTCATCAATCAATGTCATAACTTTGAGAGGCTCTTCAAGGTTGGGAATTCAATTCCCTTTGTAGTTCAGCCACATACGAGATTAGGCTTCGGGTTTGGTTTTCAGATATCTTGGTCCCGCTATTATAAGAAATGAGAGTTTTCCTCGGGGCAGTCCTTGAAACAGACCTTGAGATGGGAATTCAAAGCACCGTGAGCTCATTGCCTCAAGTTCTCCAGCACAGTTAGAAGCAAACAACCAACCCCATTATATTCTGTATTTTTACTATAATGTTTGAAGTCTGCAAATACCTGGTTGCCCAGAGCCTTGCCTGCTAAAGGCGCTTGATTACAGGTATCTCAAGGCCGTTAACTGAGTCACCGTGTTGCCGTGGGTTAGCGGCGTTCCCTTTATCCTGGGCTACGGGATCATTCACGCCTGCAAATTTAGTCACAGGGAGAGAGGGGGAGAGAGGGATTTGCCACAGGGAACTGACCTCCTGCAGCTGTGGGGGCTGGCGCTGGTCAAGCGCTCGCTGCTGCGGGGCTTTGTTCTATTTGACGCATCTGCGCTGGAACCTTAAGTCCACAGGCCAAGTAGAGGCAGGAAGGGAAGATGGGTGCGGGTGGGAAAGGGCTGGAACCGTCAGCAGGAGCTGAACTCATGAGGAGGGTTTCGCGTCTGGTTCCTGTTGCCCCCGACCGGCCGAGCGGGCGCCCCGCAGAGGCCAGAACCTCCATCCTGAAGCTTGGCACACACTCGCCCAGGGGCCGGAGGAGCCCGAGGAAGACCCAGGACCGAGGGCCGGTGCAGGCCCACAGGGTGGGGTGAGCCACAGCGGGGCCGCCCTGTGGTGTCCCCCTCCAGGCCTTGCATAGCCCCCCGCGGGCCCACCGGGACAGGAAACACGGGAGAGGGACTTCTGGAAAGGCAGTTCAGCTAGCGGGCCCACACATTGTAAAGCCCTCCTGCGCCCGGGGACTGTTCGGTCAGAATTTTCTGGAAATGTCTGACAGTAGAGAGGAAGCAAAGGGCATAGAGCAGAGCTGAGTGACTAAGAGGATTTAACAGCAAACAGCAAATGTCCTTCGTGGGGAAAGGGAACAGCGTAAGAGGCTCCCGAGCGTCACAGCAAATGTATGCACCTTAGTGTGTGCGACACTGGCGCCTGGCTTCCTCTGGTACTTCGCCCCAATGCCGCCTTTTGTTCATTTCCCTGGATTCCGGTGGAAATTCCTTGTTCTCGTGGAAAGTAGATGCAGGGGGTTGTGTGATTCCCATGGTGAAATATTTAGACCTCGGCTTTCCTCTCACGCCTTAGAACTGTTCCCACATAACTATTTATTATTTGCCAAAACAGTAACAGGCTTATCTATATATCATAGAATTGATGAGTTTATGAGGCATAGAATGGTTTGAAGTGTTATATCAATTCTTGGGAGTTGAATCAATCCTTAAGTGTAACTAAATAATAATTGAAAAATAAATTAACAATCATTATGGCCAGATTATTATGTTCCGATAATATTATTTATGGTTTTCATTTCCATGGTAGATTATAAAATTGAAATGTTTTTATGCTCCTAATATCTTTACTAATGACATTAGGATATAAAAACTTGGTTAGAAAGATTAAATTTTCTAAATCCTTTGCATTTTTGATGGAGAAAATAACCATGATAGATACTGTCTCTGTCATGAAATTCCCACTTAGAAATTGCCGGTTACTCATCACGTTTTCCTTCCCGTCACTCACCTGAACTCTTTCTCCCTCTGACTCCAACAGAAAATCATAACGACCATTCACTGAATAATTTTTACGCGGCTTATTGATGAACCTCCCAAAACTTGAAGGCGGGGAGTTCTATGTACCTATTGCCTTCATAGGACAGTTTTTCAGACCCCACGTCCACCTGGGGGAGGGGGCAGAGTGAAAACCAGAAAAATGAAGAGGTAACTGGTCATTGGAAAGGCAGCAAGTCACGGGGAGCCAGGGAGGCACATAGTAGGGCCACCTGGCCGGCCCGGATGAGTCAGAAAAGCTGTCCAGAGGGAGCGAGCCTGAAGGCTGTTTTGGAATCAGGAAAAGATACGATAGAAGAGAAGAGAGGAAACAATAGGTGCGAAGTCCAAAGGTAAAAAATAAGGGCTGTGTGAGAAGGACAGTAGGGTGGCTGAGAGCACTGGGAAAGTAAGCACGCAGGTGGCATTTAAAGCAGGACGCCCGGGCGGGGCGGGTCCCTGGGCCGCGCTGCCAGCCGGGCCCACCCGGAGGCCGGGCCTGTGGAAGCCGCGGGCACCGCCGCAGACGCTGGGTAAACACTGAGGTCCCTCAGCACTGTCACTGTCACCGCCCCCAGCCTTCCACGTCCCGCAGCTGAAGGTGGAGTTGTTGGCACCGCATTAAACAGAAGCCCATGCTGGTTGTGTCTGGCGGGGGCCTGGGCCTTAAGGCTTGTTTAGCATTTGGATATTTTCAAAGGTGTTAAGCTCATTATGAAGTTTTGAAGAAAATTCGTGAATATTCCTTTTGTTACATATATTAACGTGTGTTTGTATGTCTCAACTGTATTTTTAAAAAATTACGTAACTTTTTTTTTGTATTATGATACGTGTACAATATTCAGTTGAAGGGAAGTTCACCAGGATGGTAGGGGGACCGCCGTGCTCCAAACCAGGGGGCAGCGGATGGAATGAGAAAAAATAGGTAACATGTGCCCTGGTTACAGTCTCTGTTGAGACTACCAAACACAAGCAGCGCTTAATTGCCCACCTCACTCGCTTTAATTCGCAGCTAATAAACAATTCCGTTCATGCAAGGTCTTAAGTTTTATATTAGAGCCTCCCTTTGAATCCAAGATATTTTTAAGCTCTCCGTAAAACATATATTTAAATCCCTTTATTTGCTGACTTATTATTGAAAATCATTGTTGGCAATAAAAACACTTTTTAATAATTCTCCCAAATCAAAGAGACCCCAGCCAAATATTCCCCAAAGTGGGGAAACAACAAAGGCAGGAGATGAAAATGAATCAGAGATGCTGTCTGGAATCTCAGCTTAATTTTTCGCAGTTGCTCAAATATTAATAACTTGCGATCTGATCTTTGGAAACATGTGGAATCTGCTTAAGCCTTAAAAAATAAAAAGGTATGCCCTAGCCGGCTTGGCTCAGTGGTTAGAGCGTCAGCCGGAGGACTGACGGGTCCTGGGTTCAGTTCCGGCCAAGGGCACATACCTCAGTTGCAGGCTCCATCCCGGCCCTGGTTGGGGTGCGTGGGGGAGGCAGCCAATCCATGTGTCTCTCTCGCATCGGCGTTTCTCTCTCCCTCTCTCTCTCCCCCTCTCCATCCCTGCGGTGGGGCCGGGGGCACATGCATCTGGCCCAGGCCAGGCTTTGAGACCCACGTGCACATCTCTTGACTTGATTAAAAAAAATAAAAATAAACAGAGCAGATGGATTTGGGAGCCCAGCACCAGTGTTAGATGAGAGAGAGAATCATGGACCTCACACGATTGCTCCCCACACCCGCCTGGGGACGTGCGGGTGCCTGGCTCTGAGGGCCTCCCTGTGGGAGGAGGAATGGCAGGTTAGGAGGGCAACGGGGCCTTCTCTGCCCTTTCCCTTCTGTTCCCACACTCTGAATGAGCTCCCTTTTTTGAGCACCAGGTGTGAAGGATGCTTATTTAGGTCAGCACTTGGGGGTAGCTGCCGGGAAATCAGTCACCCCAGAAGCCCTCTGCAGGAGTTCCGCCCCTGCCCATAGTACACCCCCCAGGGGTATTCGTGGGGCTGATTAATTACAACATTTGGGGGGGGTGGAAGGAGCCCCCCAGGCCCGTTTCCAGGGGACAGGTGAGTCATTCGTCTTTGCCCCCAGTTCTCAATGCAGGTGACACCCGTGGAGGCCTTGCGTGCATGAAAATTGAGCATCCTACCACGGAGGTTCAGGAGGCCATAAAACCTGGGACACAGAATGGAGACGGCGAATTTTCCATCTGCAAAAAATGGCCCATAAAGTGAGTCAGCAAGAATGTGTCATAAATAGCACCGTTAGAGGAGCTGCAGAGGAAAGGGCCAGTTACATTTTCACAGAGCACCTGCCACCGAAGCTGTGACCTGCACACACCTCTGTCACCTCACCTGAACGCCCGTCCCACCGTGGATCTGCCCTCCAGCTTATTGAATAATTGAGAAAACGCACTCTGTCTCTCTGTTAAATACCATTAATTCCCAGCAGCCTGCAGTATTACCATACCATGAGCTCAAGCAAAATGCAAATCCGGATGTGTTTCACAAAAGCCCAGACTGGGTCATAGTTGTTCCAGTAGATACACAGAAAAGCAAAGGACAGACACAATAAATCCCAACCAGAGGCAGCGTTTCTTGGCCACCCAGAAGGAGGCTTCCCGATCGTGTCGAAGGCAGACGTATCCATTAAATAGAAAACGGAACTGGACACTCAAAGGCAAGTCTCGCTGACTTTCAGCTCAGCCCTGCAAAATCCCCACCCAGGGCTGGCCTTGCTACCCAGGAGAGAAAAGAAAGAAAGCATTACAATACCCAAGAAAGTAAGAGGAAAAAAAAAATTCTAACTCAGGGTGAGACTCGCATCTTTAAACAAAATGTGTGTGGCGACAAATGAAGGAGCTAAGTGTTAGGTGTTGCGGTGCTGACTGCCTGGCCAGCCCGGGAAGCCTGAAGTGGAGTTAAGTCAATAAGGGGGCGGGGGGGGGGGGTCTTTTCTGTATAATGCTCTGTGCTCCTGCCTCCTTCAGCTGTGACACGTCCACAGCGGCTCCCCCGTGGGGCCCGATGGTCCCCGTCGAGCCGTTGTCTTCTTTGGACGCAGCATGGATTCCGAATTGTCTCCTCTGTGTCCTGTTGTATAATCAGGATTCTGGAAAATAAAGTGATAAGAGCATGTAGATTACAAACAGCAGTCCGCCGAGAAATGATGCCTACACACAGGGATGGGTGCCCACTCTCCGCTCCTTAGCCCCAGTTACGTGCGTTTCTTCTTCCTCCGTCTCCCACATTCACAAGCACCCGCTGTGCTGAGTCAGGCACTTACCGGAGGAAGTCTCCTTAAGTCCTTAGGATTAGTAAGTTTTATGTCCGTGCATTTGGAGGAAAGGAGATGGAATTACAGCACAGGACTCGCGCGCATGAGGAAACGTAGAGGGCCCCCATCCCACGGCATTTTTTAAAATATGTTTTTATTGATTTGGGAGAGAGAAGGGAAAGGAGAGGGGGAGAGAGATGGAAACACCCATGAGAAATATCGATCGGCTGCCTCCTGCGCGCCCCCTCCCGGGGAGCCCGCCCCCCGGGCATGTGCCCTGATCGGGAATGGAACCGGGGACCTGTTGGAGCATCACCCCACAGCACTGAGCAGGAGAAAGAAAGGCCCAGTCGGGTCACAGAGGCAACATTCTATAGCAAGAGAGGGGGACTCCGAGGCCACACGGTGTTGGGTTCCATCCGTGAGTCGGAAGTTGACGAGCAGGTTCCATAGGGCGGGGCAGCCTCGGTTTCTCCCCCAGGAAGAGCTGTGAGAATGTGGACTTCGCAGGCCTCTGATAAGGCTGCGGTTAGACGGTGACATCAGTGTCTACACAGGACTAGGTGCCTCATAAGCATGCCGTGCGTATTATTTGCCTCCCTTCCCTTGCCTTGGGCCACACCCTAGCCAGGGGCAGAAGGGAGGTGATGACACGGGTCTCTGGGCTTCCCTTACACAGGGCCCCATCTGTGATTAGCTGGGCCGAGCTGTGGTTGAGCTCCTCAAAGCTGGACGTCTTTACTAATGGCCATCCTGGAAGACTTCAGGCCATTCAGAGTCCTCACATCATGCTCCTCACCAGTGAGAGAAGATGAAAGGGAGCCGAGGCTCTGGGCATGGGGCTGTCACCGCCCCCTTCCCTTCTCCTGACTCACTGTAGTCGCTTAGGATCAACACCCCCTCTCTCACCCTCCAACCTACGGTGCTGAGGAATTAATTCAATCAGGGAGCTCTGGCAGTGCGTACAGCGGGTTGCAGGGATTTCCCCCCTCTCTCGTACACATGATTAATCTGCCGCAAAAGAACGGAGTTCGAGTCATGAGCTGCACTAGTATCTGGAAAAGAATGCATTGAATTTAGAGCGATCGATGCCCACGGGTGTTCCATGGAATGTGACAATTCTTTTACTTTCAATTTCAGACCCATGTCTTTGGACGTTTATGCTCTTCCATAATGCTATATTTTTGGATGGCAGACTAGAGGGCGAGAAAATATTTGTGTTCCCAGAGCAGCTGCAGAAAAAAACTTTGATTTCTGCCTCTCTCCAAGTTCTGTAAGAACCAAATGGTTCTGACGTGACAAAGGGTCACGTTAATGATAGATTCTGGGTTTGTGTTAAGACTATATTGTTTAAAGGTAGCCGGTCAGAACTATGAGCATAGTATCATTCATTCGCAGCCGATACCTTCAAGCCCAACAAAGCCGATCATTTTTACCTACAACCCGAAATAACAGTCAGTGCTCCTTGTTGAGTGTTGCAAAGCCCTTGGCTGCCACTGCCCTTTCCCGGTTCGAGGTCGTACCACAAGTCACCAGCCCGGGCGAGTGCCGAAGGGCGAGGACCTCCACGTAGCACGCGTTGGTGAAGATGAGCCGGCGAACCACCTGGAATAACTCTGCCCCCCGAGGCTCGCAGGGCTGCGTCCTATTTATCACGTGTGTCCCTACCCCCGCTTGAAATCACTCTTACCTTACCTATGCCAAGGGGTCCTGGATGTCCCTGTGGCACACGGAACTCATTACGGGTCAGGGAGCAGAGACTGTCGCAGAAATCTAACACAAGCCATCGTCAAGAGATGGGGGCGAGGCCCCCGTCAGTCATGGTCGGTGCGTCGTGGGCATCCCATCAGACGCCTACGATGATGCCGCTGGAACTTCTTCTTTGCTTCCCCTAAACAACTTTTAAGAGCATGGCCAGCGGGTGGGAGGGTCTTCAACTGTGTCTTTTATCGTAATGCTGCCCGGCAGAGCTCAGCGCCTACTGAGAGTATTTTCTGATTATTTATTCTCAAGTGTTAACGTGTTGTTCCTTTCTGGCCAGTATAAGGGTGATTCTTAATATTTCACACGACCCCAAGTTTAACAAGCTTGGTAAAACTGGACTACGGGACAGCGAGGCCTCCCAGGGTGGCCTTGTTGGTGATGTCCTAGCTCCTAGGCTCAGAGGCTTCCCGGCGCCAGACAGAATGTTCCAGTCTCTTCTTCTTTTGGTTTGTTTATCCTCATGGGAGAGTATTTTTCCCACTGATTTTTCAGAGAGAGTGGAAGGGAGGGAGGGGGGGGAGAGAGAGAGAAATATCGATGTGAGAGAGACACATCGACCGGTTGCCTCCCACACACGCCTGGACCGGGGCTGGGGATTGAACCTGCAACCCACGTACATGCCCTTGGCCTGGAATCAACCCCACGACCACTGGGTGCCTGCGCCGACACTCTAACCACCGAGCCACACCGGCCAGGGCCGGCGTCTTCCTCTTGAGAATTCATATAAAGATGTGTAAGGACACTAGGAATGTCATCCGAGATTCCCTGGTTTCAATTCCGTGCCTTCCTATGGAACAAGGGACAGAGATGTAATTTGTGGGGTTTGTAAACATGTAGTTATGTGACACCCGAAGTGAGAAAACGAGATTCTGTCTCGCCAAAACAAATAGCACTCTATGTGCGCCCAGGCCTCGCCAGAGGTGCGCAAGAGAACCAGCCGAAGCCTCGAATTCCGCTGCCTTCCTCTGGAATGTTTTTTTCCCATTTATTCATGTCTTTGGCAAGAATGCTGTGAAAAAAAGATTACTTCCTCACATTGTATTCCCTTGCGAGGACCCCCAGGAAAAATGCATGCCTGGTCTTCGTACAAAGAACAGCTGTACATTTTCTATACCTGGTTTTTAAAAAATCTCCTAAGTACTATCCATTAAGTTATGAGGTTTGTCGCCTTTTTATGGTCCACTAGTTGGCTTAGGGGAAAACTGTGGCACATGGACATTATAAAGTGCATTTTAAGCTTTATTTCCTGTTGCACTTTGTTTCTGCTCCTTTTGGGGAATCATGTTTTATGTTCTCTCTCTTTTTTTTGTATTAAATTTATTGGAGTGACATTGGTTAATATTACGTTCTCTTGTAAGTGCCCTGAAATCTTTTCTGAAATACGGGATAGCACAAATTTAAAAATGGGCAAAGGAGTTTTAAGCAAACTTCCCAGCAAAGTGCAGAAATGAAATTTGCATACAAAAATCAATATTAATAAAAAAGGAGTAATAATGCCAGCTGACACCAGCTGTGAAAAGGGCTGTTCTACGTGCTTTATATCCATATCTCTACCTGTATATTATTATTCCTCAAAGGGTCAACGTTGCTTACTAGAGGGCGGTGGGGCACACGAACAGAGCAAATACGGTTAAGCCTCGAAGAGCTGCGTGAACATGGGTCACCGTGATTGGCTGTTTGTTTCAGTCAGACGTTAAAAACCAGATTCTAACTCTCTGACCATGATGACCACGTCCAGCATGCCAGGGAGCCTCAGGGCCTTTGTGTTAGCTGTTTCCTCTTTCTGGAATATCCTCCCACCCCCGCCAATGTCTCTGGGGTCGGCTCTCTTTCCTTCTCACCTCTCTGCTCAGCGTCACCTGCCCCGGGAGGTCTACACCCGCCAGTCTGTGTTGCAGTACAGGTGGCCTTCGGTGTCCCGTCCTTCCTCTATCTTGTTTCCAATCACAGTAGAAAATTTACTCATTGATTAGGTTTCTTGTTTTATCCTGTGCCCCCCAACTGGAGCGTAAGGTTCATGAGTTCAGTCTTCTTTCGCTCGCCACTGAACCGAGCTCCCCAACGTCGCTGGTATTACGCGTTCAACACACACTTGGTTGAACATCTGAAGAAAACCAAAAATGTGAGAGTTGCATAGGTCCTCTTAGTCTCATGTAATTTAAAAGGATTGTTTAGTTTAAAACTATTTTTTTTTATAGATAAATGCCAGAAATCTCACTATGGTCTCACCTATTTTTTCTCTTTTCTATTTCAACACCTATCATTTTAGTGTAAAATCATGACTACCTGGCTTCAAACGCTGGCCTCCCAGTCACTGCCCCTGCTTTAGCATCTCTAGCATCTATTCATCATGCACAGTATTTCCAGATAAATTTCTAGAAACCCACATTTTTCATGGCTCTTCCCTGCTCGGAACTCTAATTGCTCCATGTTATCTCCTGGATGAGCCTCAAACTCTTCGAAGGGAATTCAAGGAGCGTTGACCTTCGAGCTCATCTAATTTCCCAAACGTGGGCCCGCAGCTCCCTGACGTAACCCCTTCAGCCCAATGACTCCGTTTCCCACCGTCTCCTGACACTGGCCCCACCTTGCTGGCCGGGCTCCCTGCCTTCACCGTCGCTCAGTCTCCTGCTAAAATCCCCTCCCTTGTTGACCCATCAGACTCTAAGCTCTTCCTCCCTCCTTCTGCCTCCATCACACAAACACTCCCTGATCTTTGAAGACCAATCACACCTTTATTCAGTTCTTAAAATTCACGTTTCAATTTCTAACCATCTGCTGTGTGATCTTGTAAAATCCTCAAGTGAACTTGAAGTGACTTAAGCATAGAAATTAGAGTATCTACTTCTTTTCCAGAGGGTTTAGTACAAAGTTAGACGTGTAATAGATGGTTTAAAAAATGCTTGTTTATTAAATAAATAAGTGAAGTGTCAATGGAAGAATTTAGTCTGATGTAATTATGGAAGGCTCATTATTATAATATGGGAAGGAGATAATAATGTACACAGAGTTTTTTAACCAAATATTACATTTATTCTTCACAGCCATCCGATAAGATACTCAGGATTATCCCTATTATTTCCATTTTATGGTTGAGGAGAGAGAAACTCGGAAATAGAAAGTCAGCTACCAAAGGCCATACACTCGTTCCGTGATATATGAAGGACTTGAGCTCTGGTTACACTACATCACATAATGACTTTGACTTGAAAGGAAATACACGCACATATATAACATATACTCATACTTATGTGTAGTTTGATCTATGAGTTGTCCATCTGAAATGTTTTGGAAGTCCTGACCTTTATGGAAGTCCGATTGTAGTAACTGACAAGTGCAACTTGCGTAGATATATTAGCACTTGCCGTGAAAGAAAACCCCAAAATTACTGACTGATTTGGAAAAAACTCAACTGGAATAAAGTGTTCAAAAGTTCTTAACACCTCATGACTGCATGGTAGGTTTCAGAGAACTGGAGTTTACGGGTTGAGTGATACACCTCCAGGAGAGAGTTATGGCAGCTTATAGCTAATACAAGTCTTCAGGAAACTGGGCCTGAGCGAGCGTGGTTACCAGTTAACTGTGTTAGGGAACAAATGCTTACGCTTGATTTCCCCTTTCCTTAGAAGTATGACTTCCAAGTTCCCAGCCTTCATTCTATCCACTCTTTCAGGGAATCAAACCTATATCCCACTTACTTCTAATATGTAGACATGGATATAGGACTCTTAGAAATCAGCAGTCCAATTCTGTTATCCAAGACTGTGAAGGATACATTTCTCAGCTTTCATTTAAATTAATACCAACCTCAAAGCAAGACTCAAAATGCAAAAGCTGGAAGAAACCTTAAGCTAGTGATCCTCAAAACTTAATGTGCTTAAATAAGAATTACCCGTGGAGGGGCTCATTCAGGAAGCTACTTTCTAGTGAGCCCCCAAGGCCGTTCCAAGGTAGGACATCCACGAACCCCACTTTGAGGACTACTCCCTTAGATGCACCAAACTCAACTTCCTTGTTTTACAGACGAGGTAGGGAAGGCCCAGCGAAGTGAAATGACTTACACAGCTTCACACTGCAAGGCGGTGTCTTAGCAGGGTCTGTGTCTCTTGGCTACTAGCCCAGTGCTATTGAAACTCTAGTACTTCACTGGATTTTCTTTAAAAAAAAATCATTCAAAGAGTCTAAACATATAATGGTTCAGATTTTTTCATTGCTGAAAGCTGGGCTTCCGCTTCTCCATCCTTAAATGAGCTATGAGGGTTCAGCTCCCCCTTGTCTACCCATTAATTGTTAATATGAAGACAATTGCAACATCTTGGTAATATATACACCGCGCTACACGGTCACTGGCAGTCTAGCTCTGTTCCTTTATTGCAAACTCAGCCTTCAGACTCGCAGGGGCTGATCGAGTTTCAGGGAGGTGGCTGAGAAGAGAGGTGCTTTCCTAAGTCTCATTTTACACAGATACGAAGAAAACTACGGTTTACAGAGGCAGGAGGCAGCTGGGAGTGTGTGGGGGGGGCGGGTAAGAATCAGGACCCGATTCTTCACCGTTTTCCTCATCGCCAATCCATCTCCTGACTTTTTGGTCATAAACAACTAAAGGGTGTGACCGATTATCCCGTCTTCACCAAATACGAAAAAAATACGAGGTCTACGTCGACTTAGCAAGTTCCGATGGCTGCAGACACCAGTCTGTTGCTGTTAGTTTATTCCTCGTAATTTCTAAATCTCTTGAATTTTAGCATCTTTTCTATCTTGCTTTATTTTATCCCTCTCCCCCCCCCTTTTTTTTTTTGGACAGATATTTCCCGGCAGGCATCTGAAACACACAGATTTAGAATGACACAAACGCGAGCCACGGCCGAATGACGGGGCTGGGCCTCCCGTCTGAGGCTCACTGGGGCCTGTGGTTAGCGGTCACTCAGCTCTGCACTGTGCATGTGGGGCTGGCTTACCCCCGAGAAACGCTTGAACCCTGGGTTTCCCGGCCACCAGTCTGTCCTGCAGCCCCGCCCCTGCTGCCACCGCTCACTCGGGGCAATCCAAGGACCTGCAGCCCCATTCTAAGCACAGAACCTCATCGGGAAGGTGATCTCCTGCCAGAAGAAGGCGTGTAATGCATTCCAAAGCAAAGACGGAATTACAAACCTAAAACAGGTTTTTTTTAAAAAAAAAAAATCTGGGTGTCATAATTTTAAAATTACTTGCTGTTTTCCATCCCTCTCTTCTCTTACACAGAGGCTGGGGCATGGCCTCCGGCACCTCGGACAGTTCCCGGCAGGTGGAGTGGGGTCCGCCGTTGTTTGCTGAATTGAAGAACCATTGGGATGGCATTGATGGAAAGGTTTTGAAATCAGGCAGGGGGCTCTATTATTCAATCTTCCTTCGTATGTTTTTCATTCTCAGTCTGAAAAGGCTTCTGATTTTGTTGTTGGAGAGGAATTGGAAATACGAAAATTACATAAATCACGTGTGAGGAAGCCTACACAGCTGTTGATCTGTGAAGACTGAACTTTCCCAGCCCGCATGCTAGATATATGATGAGATCTCTCTCTTTCCTTTCAAGGAATAAGTTAATGATCTTAGACAAACCTAGTGCAACAAAATATAAGTTCATAGACGTGTACTGGATTCACTATGTGTTCTGAGTCTCAAAAAAACCTAAAACAGGTGTTTTTTAAAAAAAATCTAGGTGTCATAATTTGGACAGATTTCAGTGGTTGGATAATAATGTCTAAAAATAAAATAAAAGTGTCACATGCTCTGGAAGCATAAAAATTAAGAAGTCATTTCTTCTGGGTGAGATAAGATAAACAAAAAATAAAAATAAAATTACTATTTTCTCACAAACACTTCTAGGACTGTAAAGCTGGAATAGTAAAGACGTGAAATATTTGACAGGAAAAAATCTGTCTTTGAAGTTAGCATACTTTCTCCTAAAAAATACCAAAACCCCAATTTCCGGTTTTTAAATATATTATTTCAACCAAGCGGCCAGTTTTATTATTTTCAGACTGTTTTACACAGTGCCGAGTATTCAGAAGCACATGGATGCTCATGGTCATGGTCACGTTCCCTTCATCCATCACCAGCTCTCAGTGGCTTAGACCATCTGCTATTCTTCATGTTCTAGAATCAGTAACAGTCAACATGCTTATTTTCTTATATTAAACAGTATGTCCTTTGGTCAGCTATTGGCCCTCAGAAGAACTAAATGAGATTATGAATATGCCTGTGTTGGACATGCTTGATACTTGGGTAATTTGGGCTTGTAAATTGAAAATTTCATGGTAAGAGTCCTTGGTAGTCTGGCGATCAAACCCAGACCAGATGCTTAGGGCTTGTAAGAGGTTTAAATGTCAAAATATTTAAGCATTAAAAAATCCTGTTAGCGAAGGGCTTCAAAACCTGTCAAAACCACACCTCTAATGGCGCTGTGATAAAACATGTCCCCGAGCACAGAGTGGAGGCAAGATCGAGCTAAAGGTTTACCAGCTGCCCACAAGGATGTTTCTACAGGGACTCAGGCAGCAGTTATAAGAAGCATCTATCACACTAGAAACAATTGGCCAAAGAGAACTTGTCCCTGTTTGGGGTATTTCAGACATCTGAGTCTTAATTTAATATATGGGGAGTAAGTTCCTGTTACCAAAGAGGCCATAACCGAATCCTGGGGATGGACAGAAATCACTCACACGTGCAAGTGCAATGAGCATTTGCCTCCTACCTACTTTACGTCAAGTGCCTTTGAGTATTTATAAGAAGGCAGGTATCTTTTTGGACCAGATATATTGCAAATACACCACCACTACCAGCTTGGCAGATTGACAGTACAAGTACTTACCCAACCTGCCAAATCTCTACAAAGAAGGATTTTAAGCAGCTAATAACCCAGAAAAATGGACAACAGCTAGAGACCTAGTAGGATTACAAATAAGTGAACATTTAAGTCGAGGAAGGAGGACCGCATGGAAACCAGCCAGAGCTCCGAAGCCAAAGGCCTCAAAGATCAAGCGATTGTCCTCTAAAGGGGGAGAGAGAAAAAAAAGAGCGGAAAGGTTAAATAAAAACAGACATGTTGTTCTTTCCAGAGAGAGCCAACTATATATAGACGGAGGAAGCAGAGGGCAATAGGAAAAGTGAGCCTGCCCTAAATTATTTTCCCTGATGCCCAGAAAACATCTAAAGTAAATTCCTGATTGGTATGTATTATATAAATGAATGTGCAGAGGTAGATTCCAGAAAGCTGGTTTCATATATAGATGTTAGCTCACAGGTTCTCCTAAAAGAAAATATTAGATCTGCCCTAAGTGCTCTTTGGAGGGAAAGTCCTTCCCACCCCATCCCGGCTGGTGGAGGAATCAGATCCGGAGGGGAGGGGATTTAATGCTGAAGATTTTCTCCTGCGGATTCTGACTTCCTGCCGTGGTTGAGATTCACGTGTCTAGCTGGTGATTTACTGAGTCTGTGAAAAGATCAGAGCAGATGTGACGAAACTACCTAACTAGAGAGGGACCCCATTCTCATGTGGGACCAGGTGTGTGCCGCCTGTTCCAGGGAACCCTGGACTGGGGACAGGCCTAGTACAGGGAGAGGGGGAGGGGGGTCAGCGGCAAGATTTGGGCAGATGAAAGGGAACATTTCTCCAGGTCCGGAGCCAACCATCGTCAGTCACCAAGATCTTGGTGTACCCCAGAAGGGAGTTTCCTGATCTCTGCATAGGTTTCTCCTCTGTACTTTTTACTGGAGCGGGACCTAAAAAGATCAGATAAAGCTGAGAATGCGAATTCAGAAGCGGTTTTCTTGGCCTGAGGGAAGAGGGCAGGCTGAGAGCTGTGCGCTGCAGGCCAGGGGCCAGGGAGAAGTGAGGGGCCGCGTGGGTGATGCTTCTCGAGTCCCTCTCACTCCCCAGAAGGGACTAGGCTGGGGGCTGGGGGAGCTGTAAGGGAGGGTTAGGTGGTGAGGGGCACCTCCATCCCATGAACCCTGGAGGAGAATGGGCGGAGACCCCGTGAAGGGCCAGGGACGGCCACTGTCCAAGGATGCCTTCTGAGAGTTTCACCCCTGCAAGGGACTTTATGAAATGTGGGTGAGAAGGAGGCGAGCAGGGGAACCCCAACTTCCTGGCGGGGAGGGAGTAAAGGGAGGGGGGACTCGTGTGGCCTCTCAGGTGTGAGGCCTCTCAGGTAACCCCTGCCAGGAATCCCCCGCCTCCTTCCTGGCTGCTCAGGGCCAAGGAGGGTCCCTCTGCAGGCTCAGACCTTCTCCCCTGCGCCCCCTTCTGTTAGCACCACCCGAGTCCTGGCAGAGAAACGCTGCCGCTGCGCTTAGCTCTGCGCCCTCCTGGTGGGGCGGGCACCGGCCACCCCGTGTGCACAGCTGCCCACTCCTTCCCCTCTGCTGTGCCTGGACCACCCCCCCGGATCCTGAACCCGGGGAGCTGGCCCCAGATCGGATGCAGGCCACATCTCCTCCTCAGTTTATTCCCTGAACCCCTGGAGCACAGGGAACACATGCCTTGTTCAAACCACTCGTGGCGCGCCCGGGTTTGCTCCCGCACTGCTCACCCCTTGCAGCACAGACAGTGATAAAGCCGATTTCCGTGGGGTTCTGAACATGCGTACCCCATGGCAACCTCCTTTTTTCCTAGGTAAAGGTCTCTGTCCATCTAAGTCTTGATTTTGTCGTTGCTGGTGTGAATGGGTAGCTAAGAGTGGGCCCCCCAGTGGGTAGCTAAGAGTGGGGCCCCCCAGTGGGTAGCTAAGAGTGGGGCCCCCCAGTGGGTAGCTAAGAGTGGGGCCCCCCAGTGGGTAGCTAAGAGTGGGGCCCCTCCGCTGGTGGAAACAAAATCTTGGGGGCGCTGGTCTGTCTCTTGGGAAAGGCGCAGGGGCCTGACATGCACCACCCTGGTCTTGAACTTGAACTTCTCCCGGAAGGAGCGCGCATCTCCAGAGGGGGAGGCTCGGGCCTGCGCCGCGGGGCCGCCGGCGGGGCCGGGACGGCCGGTGGAAACACTGTTGCCATCCCCGCGAGGGGCCGAGCGCTGCGCGCGGCTGGGCGGGGGGAGGGGTGGAAACCGGGAGCGAGGAAGGCACGGGGTGGGCGGGGGCGTGAGTGACAGGCACGCCCGGGGTCCCTGGAACCCGCGGCGCCGTGGGCGTGGGGGCGGGGGCGCGGGGCCCCGCAGCCGCCGCAGCCCGAGGTCGCCGAGCCCCGGCCGCGGTGCCTCCCGCGGCGGCAGCAGCGGCAGCCGCGAGCGCGACGGAGTTAGGACCGCTCGGAGCGCTCGGGTCTCGGGGAGGATCGGGTTTGCGATCCCTCCACTTGCTGCCAGTTGCAGAAGAAGATCCGCTTTTAAGTGAGACGTCCACGCCGCCCCTCCGCGGGCTGCGGCTTCCCCGCCGGCTGCCGCCCTCCCGCGGCCCCCGCCCCCGCGCTCGCTCCCGCGCCGGCGTCGCCACGCGCCCCTAAGTTTGCCCGGAGCTCGCTGGCCGCTCGGACGGAGCAGGGTCCGGCCGGGCGCGGCGGGCGCGGCGGGCGGGCGGGGCGGGGAGCCGGGCCCCGCAACCCACGAGCGTCGCGGGCCATGTATATTTCATCAAACGGACTTGGGGTGCGCCGCGTCGCGCAGCCATCAGCGCCATGTGCGGTGACATTTCTGACTTGAGCGGAGGAATGCGCGAGGGGAGCCCGGGCGGAATCGGTGCCCGAGCATCTTCTTGGCGCCAAGGCGAAGCGTCCTGATTGATGTCCCTTCGGACTGAGCTCGGCGTCTCCATCTGAAATGAAATGAAAGCTGTGCCGAGCGGGGTAGAGCCGCCGCCGGGCTGCTGGTTCTGATCCCCGGGGAATCTGGAAATCGTCCTGCAGCTCAACACATTAAAAACCAAAAAAAAAAGGGGGGGGATAGAAAAAAAATTAGGAATTGGAGGGAAAAAAAAGAAACACAATCCCTCCGTAAAAGTTTAAGGGGAGAAGCGTCAGAGGCAGCGGCGCGAGGAGGCGCGGAGCAGAGCGGGCGCGGGGACCGGGCGGCGAGACCTCCCGGGGCTGCGGCTCCAGCGCGAACGCCGCCGGGATTTGGGAGGGAGAGGCACCTTGCCGTCCTCGCTGCCTCTCCGCCCACCGGCCTCGGCTACCTGTCCAAGTCTCCCATCTTTTGCATTTCGGAAGGAATTCCCCCCTCTCGGCGCGGAGGCTGCCCCCGGGGCCCGGAGGCCAAGGTAATTGAGCGGCGGGCGCGGGGCGCGGGGCGCGCGGAGTCCCCTCCCGCGGGCGGGCCGGGCGCGATCGGGACCCCGGGGCTGCGGCTGCAGCGGCTGCGGCAGCGCGGGGTCCACACCCCGCCGCTCCCGCTGCGCCCGCGCCGCCCCCCCACCCCGCCCCCCGGGAGGCTCGGCCGGAGCCGCCACCACCGGCCAAGCGCCGCCCGCGGGCTCCCCCGCTGCGCTGGCTGCCGCCCGAGGTGCACCAGGCTGGGCAGGGCCGCCGCCCGGTGCCGTCGGCTCAGTTCCGGGGGGCGCCGGGGCCATCGGGCCACACGGTGAGTGCCGCGGCGACCCCCTCCTTCAGCCCCTCTCCCCGGGTGCCCCTCCCTCCTGCCCCCCGGTGCCAGCCCCCCGCGGGAGGCGAGGAAGTTTGCAAAGCGCGGGGAGGAGGCAGCGCGCGGAGCCCCTGTGCGCGCCCCCGCCCCGCCCGGGGCGCACGCCCACCCCCCCACTAGGGGCTCCCCGGGGTGCGCCCCTGCCGCCGAGGCGGGCTGAATCCAGAGGCGGGACGCCGGGCTGTGCCTCGGCGGACGGACGGACAGACAGACAGCCCGGCACAGGGCGCGCTGTCCCTGCACACACCTGACCAGACCCCGCGCCTCCATGGAGGCTCCTCTTTATTTCTTTCACCAACTGTGTTTGCTTTGGGGGGGGGAAACTTGCCCTCTCGCCGGCCCTTTGCAGCCGGTGGTCCCACCGATTGCTTTTGGAGTTTCCCTCATTGAATGCCCTGCGCTGGGGCGAGACGGAGCCTCGCCGTCCCACGCGCGCCGCTGGGGAGAAGGGGCAGGACCCGCGCGGGGAGGCTGCTGCTGGGAACGTTTCCCCGCTGCTCTGCCGGCACTGCGGTCGCCGGCGATGGGCCCGGCTGGGGACAATGCGCTGCTCTCCCGTGCGGATCGGTGGAGATCTATAGATAATACAAATAGTACTGAATATTATTGGGCCCAAAATAACCAATTAAGTGATTCATCCGCGGGGAAACTTGGATAGAAGAAGAAACTGCGCCCTCTGCCGTCGGTCTTGGTAACCTCACCTGGGGACCTTTGCCTTTCTTCCCTTTTTCCTGATAATCCACTTGGGAGGTTGTCATTTTACAGGGCGAGGGAGGAAAATTCCCAGCGGGGATGTTAGAGCAACTTTATTTGGAAAGGCCGGAGGGTGCGGTCCCAATCGTACAGGTTTCCGGAGAGAAGGGGCTTCTGTTCCCCGCCCCCTGCCCGGGTCTCCTGACCCAGGGAAAGGTCAGGGAGCCACACTTTGTCAGCCTTGGGAGTGGAAAATTCTGAGTAAGATTCAGCACCTCACGAAACATCACAGTGTATACCTGGCAGTAGCTTTGCTCGAGAAACAAGGCCCTATTTTATGACGGAAAATACTGAGTTTTCTTCTTACAGAAATAAAATTTAAAAAACCAACAACAAAAACGGGAAGATCTGACAACAGAGCCATTTATTCAAATATACTCAAGGATTAAGCTTGTTAGAGAAAGTTTCCCAGGCGTCCTCTTTTACCGAGGAGAGGCAGGGTTTGGGGGATTTGTCTAGCTCTTGAAGAGCGTGTCTAAGCCCTGGGGAATTAGCAACCCCTGGTTTCGTGAAGTATTTTTGAACTGTGTCACTTTGAATGACTAATATGCCCCCAGGCCCTTCTCTTTGGGAAAAAAAAAAGGCTATGAAAAAAGCCGCTCCATGACTGTCCGAGATATTTTTGGAAGACAAGCAACTTTTAGTTTTTCATTAAGATAACGTTTGATTCTTTGCATGTGAATCATAATACGAAGAAAAAAATCATCAGGTATCCCACATGTCCTGCAGTTCCAGCTTCCATACGTAAGGGGTATGTTTCCTGTCCTTTGCTGGCTGTCGTGAAATTAGGACCCACATGAGGCATTCCGAATTCCACATATTTGTCTAGCAATTTGGTGATGCTTCCCGTGGCGGGATTTACGTGGGATAGTCTCACAATTCTGTAAGAAAAGACTTCATTTGCCCAGAAGGCTGCTCTTCCTATTGAGGCGTCTGCTTTCACGGGGCATGTGCATGAAAGCGATGAGGGTTACCTTTTTTTTAGGAAGAGGCTGATAATTTATTTGCAGCGTCCTTTGGCATATTTGTAATTAGAGCAAATACCTGTCTTTGCTTCCATTATTGTTCCGGGGGGGGAAATCAGGCAACGTGCTTAAAAAATTTAAACCGTTACACATTTAGTTGGCATGTTTTGTAAGTGTTGTAAGATTTCAGGAGAGAGTTTTAGTTTCAAAAAGCCCCAAGTCTCTCAGAAAGAATAAAATTGCATTCAACTTAGGCAATTATATATTCACAGAAAAGTGTGTGTGTGTGTGTGTGTATGAATTGTATTTTAGGTCAGTAAGAGACTTGGCATACTTTAAAAAATAATTTTATCTTCAGAACCCAGAGTTTTGTTTGAAAACTCCCGTTGGGGGTAGATTTCCTCAGCTGCGCTCTTTAAGCCCGGGCTCTCTGAACTTCCCTGTGCGAGAAGCAAAAAGACTTGTTGTCCTGTGGTAATGAAACAACAGATTTCTTCTCGGCTTAACTGCTTCTGAAATGATTTTATGAATTTTCCCATCTTCCAACATCCTGCCAAATACATGCTGTCTAATTCCTCTCATCAGTCTTGTCTCTGCGAAAACAGACATCTTTCCAATACTGAGGTGTGCCGTTTGGTTTTATTAAGAATCTCATGATAGGCAGTTGCTCATAGGAGCCAATCAAGTCTGAGCAAAAAAAAAAAAAAAAATGCCAATCACGTTGCAGAACATGTTCAATTCCTTATATATTGAGAGACAGTGAACAAAAGGAGAGAAGCAGATGTTTCCCATGAAGATGGAAAACGCTCTCTTCCCAGCCAATAAGTAAATGCAGAGAACACCCGGTGCGTTGCCCACCTCGTCCGGTGGGCGCGTCCGGACAGTGCCGGGCGCCGCTCCTTTTCATAGGTTATGGGATTGGTCATGTTTCAGCCTCTCTTCACCTTTTCACTCAGTGGGATGTGACGACCGTCCCTTTGTTCCTTCCCATGGAGAAGCCAGCGTGTTTAGAAAGCCCTTGATGCCTGCGAGGAATGCATGAGTCGATAGCTGCCTGTTTCGGGTGCCCGAGAGGAGAGCCCAGTGCTTCTGGAATAAGTAGCCTGCTGCCAACACCCCCACCGCCCAGCGAGATTATGTGAGGGAGCGCGCGTGGAAAGGCAGCTAGGGCGCGCGGGCCACGCGCAGTGTTTTCCCCGCAGGTGATGACCTTGGCAGTCAGCTGTCCGTGATTTGGGGCGCTGTTAGCTCCATGTAGCGTTTCGGGAAGGCTGCCTGTCTGCTGAGAGAGAGGGCCTGGGAGATGCCTCGCGCAGAGTTAATCCAGGAGGGAGGGGGTGAGCCGCAGGCTCCCCGAGAAGGCTGAGGCCCCGTGTGCGCGAAGCCAGCTGGTGGCCCGCTCAGCCCAGAGCAGCGGCATGCGTCGGCGCGAGGCTTGGCACGACTTCACAGTGTTGTGTCGGCGCTGCGGACGGACGGACGCCCCAGCCGGAGGTCTGGGGGGCGCCCGCAGCGTTTTCATCCAGGGGCTCCCCGGCGCTGTAGCGCGCAGGTGAGTGCGGCCTTACCTGGGTCAGGCTCCCACGGTCTGCAGAGTGAGGCCCTAGCAGGGGGCTGCCCAGAGCTGTCCTGGGGCCGCCAGCGTTTAGGTGACGCGCACACCTGACACACAGCCGAAGCCCACGTCACTGGGCAGTTAGTGCCGTCACGGGCCAGAAGGGACCCGTGTAGTGTATTAAATCCCCAGCTGTGTCACTGACTGTCCTCCTGATCCGTCTGCCTGGCCATTTGCTGTGATGACCTAGCTTTTAAGAGGCCAGGGATGATTCTAACCTGGTTGAAAGCATAGCCAGGTGGGGACCGGTGCCATGAGGTAATAATAAACGTTAAAAACAGTGTTTTTACATTGTTTTATTTTCTTTGAAAACTCCTCTGTTATACTTGTTATACGTTAGTAGAAAATCCCTGATTTCGACAGAGGCTCCTGTGTGCCATAAGAGTTCACGGCTTCGATTTCCTATTAACTTTATATTAAGAGGATTTCTTTGACGGGTAAGCAGCACCGAAAACTAAGGGAACCCTGATGGAAGGATACGCACTAGGTGAGGCGCGCCACAGACCTAAAATATGAGAACACGGCCAAATAATTACGTTAGAGCGCAGCTCGCGGCCCTCCCCCCTGACCTATAACCTGCCGTGGTCGATATCATTTTCCGTGTCAATGGGAGCTCATTAAATGTAAATTCTGCAGACCGGCCGAGCCACGCCATATTAGTGCTTGCCAAGGCTTGACATTTTTAATACATTAATAGTACGTCTGTAATGTAATGGAAAACTATTAATCACAACTGGTTATGTGCCAGAAATGGAAGCTATAATTGGCTGCGTCTTGTCAGGGCCGTCTGTCGCACAGGCCTGCCAGTGCCTCCTGCTCAAATATCTTGCACTGCTCTGCATTTCTCCTTGTCAGTTCTCTGAGTCCGATCAATGGTCTAGTCCATAATTCTGGGTAATGACCATCATTATCATTCCCGGTCATTTAATGAGAACTCGTTACCATGGGATCACTGTTGGGTCAAGAAGTAGTAATAGGTTCCCATACATTTCCTTCCTGTCCAAATTTTCCACATACCTGTATATGGTCACCCCTTTATTTTGTGGTGGCAGGAAGGCCACATGTAGATAAAGACAGTAATCAGGAATAAATAGATTAGGGGGGTGACATCCATTGGTTTTTAAAAAAAAAAAAAAAAAAGTGAAGATTAAGCTCAGGGAGAATTCAAATATTTACTTGGGGTCATGTTTTGAAAAGAATAGGAAGAATTAACCCCTGCCAGGCCAGTGTTGCTCAGTGGTTGAGCACTGACCTATGAACCAGGAGGTCACAGTTTGATTCCTGGTCAGGGCACATGCCCGGGTTGTGGGCTCGATCCCCATTCGGGGGTGTGCAGGACGCAGCCGATGGATGATTCTCTCTCATCATTGATGTTTCTATTTCTCTCTCCCTCTCTCTGAAATCAGTAAAAATGTATTTTTTTAAAAAAAGAATTAATTCCTGGTGCTTAATCAGCCCAGAGTCATTGCCATCCGTTTCAGATCTTCCGGAGTATATTGTCCTTGATAAATAAGTTGCTGTGGATTTGAAACTAAGAACTGAAGTTGATAATTTCTGGTCGAGTGGATTTTAGAGTGCCTCAGTTGTAACAACCCCTTCCCCCTACACACACCCCGTGGAAGTGTTGGTTCTGGTTATAATATAGTAGCAAACATCACTGAAGCATCATCTAGAAAATGAACTTCTATGCTATTTTAACACCTTTTTGGATTATTACTTGTCAAATTGGTGGATGTTTCTGAAAATATCAATTTATATATATTAACGAATCTAAAAAAAAACAAAAAACACACACACAAGGAAACCAGAAGGCCATAGTAGCCACACCACATGCGCCCCTGTGATGTTTTTCTCTTTAGCTTAAGACCTCACACGGAGCTGCACACAGAGTCATCCTTACGCTCCGAGGAGGAGGCAGATTCAGATCAGTGGCTGATCCGTGTTTAGACAAACAGCTAATTATCGCTTCGCGGGAACCCAGCTATTCGACGTTTCCTAATAGGAAATACCACCATTTGCAGCTGTATGGTAGCATTTTATGAATGGCGATATAATGAAAATTGTACTTGCATCCATAAAGCAATTATTATAAATTACTTTGCTATGGAAACACAATTCAGCCATCTGCTGGCATTTCATAGTTTCTGGGGCTCCGTTCACTTGAAGACGGTGCATTATTTAAATATAGTGGATTCCTTTTGGAAGATTGTTTGAAGATGGTGAACCTCCATATTTAAGCCGCTTCGTGTGAAGCGGGGGGTCTCTGAGGCTGTTTTCTTGAACTCTGGGCTTTTTGTCCTTTCTTAGTGGTTTAAAAAAATAATGGTTGGGACTGTGACAACATGGACCAACTAATTAAGCAAATACACGTTTTGAAACGTGGAATCCAAATTTTATCGTTTGTTAAGATATGGACTCCAGTCTCCAAAGGGAAAAGTTGCCAGTTCAACCCACCAGTGACTTCCCCCCATAGCAATGGATGCTGCATTATCGGTTAACCAAGAGTATTTTCAAACAGTCATTTTTATTTTCTCTTAGAATTAGTGCCATATTATTCTGCTTCATGGCCTGTTAAGTCACCCTCAGCTATTTTTAAATGTGCATTTTAAATTGTGCATTTTACTACCGAGCTTTTAGTTTTAAAGTGTCGTATAACATTCGCCTTTGGGACAAACTCTCTGCTTCTGTTACAGAGAGTAACTGCAGGTGCGATGTCATGTCTGTAAAAAGATGCCAGAGAATAGAGAGAGTTTTGAAAGGAAAATGTGCTCCTTTGGTTTTATTTTGCATCTTTTTTTTTCCCCCAGAGCGCAGAATTATCTTTATGACTAAATGCAACCAAACAAAAGATGCTCAATTCTTCTGATCTAATGGGCAACTCCAAAGGGACGGGCTGGTGGAAACAATGGCAGCTTTCACTCCAGCTCACAAAAGCTGAGAAACGTACAAGGAATTGGGAGATTATTAGGGTCTCTTTGCCAAGAGACAAAGGCATACAAGTAGCTGCCACCCTTTGTCATTGTTGTAAAGGGACTCATTTCCTCCATTGTGCTTCTGGGAGATTTTCTAGCCCTCCCACGCAGAAGACATGCTTCAGTCCAGCTCTTTGCTCTCAGTTTGGTCAAAATGGAAATTTAATTTTTGAAGCAAAAACCTGTAACTCACCCGGAGCATACACACACACACATGTGTCTTGGTTACATGCAAGAGTTCAATCCTTCCTGTTGAAACTTTCCCCAACGGGGATGATGTCTATGGTCCGCTCGCTCTAGCAAAACAGCCGAGTCATGGTGACCCCCATCCCACCCATCTGCTCTATGTTGCTTCCCACCTCCCCAATGCCAACCTAGCCTACCTTTGGTAATGTATTGATTCTAAGACAGTAACTCTTTTTTTTATTGTTTCTAAAGGGGTGTTGGTGCCAGAAGAAGAGAATGGTTGCCGAGAAACAGACACCAGGCTAGAGACACTCAGCCTCTTGCTTCAGGTATTGACACCTGAGCGGGCCTGGGCAGCCCTGATGAGCCGTGACCGTCGGGGATCGCCCAGGGTGATCGGATGTGCAGCCAGAGAACCATCCCTTTGCTGAATCACTGTCTGCAAGTGGACACCTTTTACGAGAACCAAACCAGACCCCAGTCTCCTAGATATGCTCTAGGACAACAGACGCGCAGGTTAACGCCTGATGCACAAGTATGATAGCCTCCCGCCAAAGTCCTCGACGTCCCTGAGCACGCACCGTATCTCTCAACCCTTCCCCTTCCGTCTTGGATTCAACTTTGAGGTCTCATCCTCTTAATTATTTTTTTAAAATATACAGCCCTACCTACGTATGGACATCTATGTATATATAAAATAAACGTGGACCACAGATAAGCCAAGCCTGCGTCAGTTACCGAGAAGATTGCCAAGAGTTTAGAGATGTATTTGTCAAGATTCCTGTCCATTCACGCCCTTTGGGTTACGGTGTCCTCGGTGATGCAGCCCTACCCTCTGGTGTGGGGACACTACGATGTGTGTAAGACCCAGATTTACACAGAAGAAGGCAAAGTTTGGGATTACATGGCCTGTCAGCCGGAATCCACGGACATGACAAAATACCTGAAAGTGAAGCTGGACCCTCCAGACATCACCTGCGGAGACCCGCCCGAGACGTTCTGTGCAATGGTGAGGCAGCCCTTTCGAACAGTGTTTCAGAGTAGGTGGGGCCTGTGGTAGGTGAATATACACGAGGTGGGTCAAAGACTCACCCCGTCGATGAGCTGGGCCTGTGGGTGGGGGCGATCTGGGCCGCCAGGCCAGCCTCATCTCGTGGATGGAGGCTTGTAGCATCTGGAATCCCAAGTCACAGTGTGATGGAGGCTCTGGAGCCTACCTTCCACTTTCCAAAGGTCTCACAAAGACAAGGGCACTGTCTATAGATGGTCAAAGGAGACGTGCGGCTGAAGGTGACATTTCAGATCGGAGAGGGGGACTCTGATTAGGCCGTGTGTGGTGTGGTCGGGAGCAAGCCTGTGGGTAAACCAGCTTCAGCCAGAGCGATTCAGGGCCAGTCCCAGGTTCCATCGCTCAAGGCTAGAGTAGAGGCCGTGGTTTTCCTCGTCAGGAAACAGCTGTGATTTGGAAATCTTTGGTTAGGAGGCCGGCGAGAAGAAAGCAGAGGAGGAGGGAGGGGCTAACGCGTCATGGGCCCAGAAGAGTTCCAGAAGAGTCTAACTTGTCCATCCCTCAGCCCCTTGTCTTCAGGGGCTGCGGTCTTCCACGGGTGTTTCAGAGCTGAACGTTGGGATGCTGGAAACATATCTACTGAAAGGTAATGGTGTGGGGCATACAAATTCAGGTTCAGCGAGTCCTCACTTAACTTCGCTGATGGGCGCCTCGACTTTAAGCAGGACCAGTTGTACCGCAGGCTAATTGATGTAAACAGCATTCAGGTTCCTCTGGCATCTCACCAGCCCTATAACTAGGCAGCATTGAGCGAACCCCTGCTACCTGAGAACCTGCTGTGCTAGCCTTGGATAAGCCAAGCTATGGAATTCGTTGTTTTCTCGGTGTGGCTGAGTCTCATTCTGGGCGGAAAGGCAAATGCTATGTGGAAAGATAACGCTGGAGTGACACATTGCATTTTCACGAGAGACATCGCTGAAAATATACCTAGGAGGTCTTAGGATAAGAGTTTGGCGATTGAAATGATGTAAATCAGCATGCTGAAGGATTCAGGTACCGTGTTCATTCGGTATAGGTCATTGTTTTTTGTCAGAGGTGGTCTTCATTCGATCCAGGAGTTGGGATTGCATTTTTCACGTAACTGATAGAATCGTTTGGCGGATTTTAATAGTGTTCGTACCTGACTTTATTATCTTGAACCTGGCCGGGCATTCTCAGGATAGTGAAACTATTCATCAAAGTAGCATCTGTTCGCAGTCCCCAGCGAGTGAAATTAGCATAAGGTGATCCCAGACCTAGCACTGGAGAAAGGTTTTGCAACAGGAGACGATTGTGAGCAATAAAGAGTGTTTTCACCTAAAAGCGAAGGGCTTGCCATTTTTCAGAAGTGCCTTTGGGGACTGGTTTGAATTATGGTCCAAACCTGATCCTGTGGAGAGTGAGAGAAAGAGCTTGGCGATGAGGTGTCACTGTGACTAAGGTGCCCAGGAGACTAAATATTTCAAAGAAAGGACCCGTCTCCCTGGGAGGCGGGCAGGCAAGGGCTTTGCAAAGAAGTCCCATGTTAGAAACCAGAGACCTCCAGGAGAGGAGTTTATTCAAACACATTCGCAAAACTACAATAAGTATATAAACAGGGCAGGGGCATTTGTGAGCGTTAATATGAGGCCTTTGACCATCTCTCACCCAAGGTCAGATTTTAGATCTCATGGCTAATCTGGGGGGAAATGGCCATGCAGGTGGTAAGTTGTGGGATATTTCACTCCTTACACCACAGCATGAGTCCTGGGCCAGCTCTTCATATTATTAAGAACACTCTGGCTCTATGTGTCGGTTCTCATGCCCTTGTAACAATACGTCACTTCAAGAAGGGTTCAATAATTTACACATCTAAGTAAAATAGCAAATCTCCTTGTTCAGAGAGCCATTTCCACTTGCATGGCCCTGTGTGATGAGTTCATGGGTGGTTTGATTGTGTGGCTTCCCCAATCTCCGCCTCCAGCCAGAGAAGCCTACCTACCACTGTCCCTGACCCTGTACTTGATGTCTCCCTCACCTTTCTCCCATCACGAGTGGGAAAGAGAAGTTCATAGACCTTCTTGTCCCTGCCTTTCACAGGGACATGGTCTAAGGTCCTTAATCAAGCCAGTTCCTACCAGCCCATTGGCTAAGGGATGTTAGCGACCAAAAGGGAAAAAGGAATTCAAATGATACCCCTCGGTGGCTTCATCTCACAGGATACCCCACAGGACAGTCCTTTTAAAAAAAAAAAAAAAAGTATGTTTTTATTGATTTTAGAGAGAGGAAGGGAGAGAGAGAGAAACATTGATGAGAGAGAGAAACATCCATCTGCTGCCTCCTGCTCGCCCCCTACTGGGGATCAAGCCCACAACCCAGGCATGTGCCCTGATCGGGAATCGAACCCCTGATCTCTTGGTTCATGGGTCAACGTTCAGCCACTGAGAAACACCAGCTGGGCAGGGCAGCCTTTTGAAAAGGCTGCATTTTACTAGGATGGCGATATAGGGACGCCTTGGTGGACTCTAAGATGGTCAATGAGCTGGACAGTTTTCCAGCGGAGAGTGGGTGGTTCGTGAGACGTTACCCATCAGGGCTTCATTTGGACTCCTTGATATGCATACGTTTGGCATAACAGAGTTAATAATCCATGCTATAAATGCATACATACTTTGGGACTGTTTGTGTGCATATTATAAACCAAGCCAACAGTAATGGCCCAGTATAGAAGCGCGTTCTCTGGGCAGGTTTGGCCTCCCCATAGAGCTCTCCCATGTCAGGGCTCCCGACGCAGGGCGGTGAGGCTGCCTCGGGACGCTGTCATGTCAGCCTGTTGAGGCGCCTTAGCCCCAGGTCTGGTGCGAATGCTGAAGTCGTCGGTGTTAGGCTCCCAGGCTCTCCCCTCCTGACACACGCACCCTCACCTGCTCCCTCGGAGTCGTTACGGCCCATTACATCAGCGGAGCTGCCACAGCAGCAGGTCGCCTCGTAGCCCTGATGTGCAAACGTTTCCTGCAAAATGGTCTCAGGAATCACCTGCTCAGCGAGTGACACCCTGATTAGCTGTGACTATATCGGTTCTGAGCACCTAGGGGACATTGGTCAGAGAAGGGCCCTGTAATCCCTATAGCCTTTATCTTATGTGAAGTTGAAGTTCACTGGTGAGGTATGAAGAGCTCATGTTGCTGCTTTTCACACTCGTGTCCTCGGTCTGTGCCGTCCACGAATGCCACGTTTACCTTAGAGGGGAAATTTAAGAAGAGAGGACCACGTGACTGCATTTTACAATAGATTTCTGCTTATTAACCTGCATGACCTACTTAATAACTCTTTGGTGTCCGGTGATTTTAAATTTTTGTATATTAGTAAGGTCAGCATTTTAAACATTAGTTTTATGGGAGGATTCTGCCATTTCTACTCAGGATAGTGGAATAGGGGAATAGATACAGATACATGTAGAGACGGATATATGTATGAATTGTATATATTGAGGTCATAGATTTTTCTTTTTAATATAATGTTTCTTTTAAGTCGTTGGTGGCTAAAAAATAGCTGTTTTTGTTCCAGGGGAAGGACCCAAAGGGTAGGAGAGGGCTGAGCGTCTTGTCTCAGGCTGGGTTACCAGGTTAGCATGGGTCACAGCCTTCTTCGAGTCAAGTAGAAGCTCCAGGCGCACAGCTTGGTCAGAAAACACAGAGCATCTGGCAACTACAATTCCTTCTATTTGCATAAAGAGCAAAGAAGGGCCCGGCTGGCATGGCTCAGTGGTTGAGCATCTACCTAGGATTCAGGAGATCGGGGTTCAATTCCCAGTCAGGGCACATGCCCGGGTTGCGGGCTCGATCCGCAGTAGGCGGCGTGCAGGAGGCAGCCGATCAGTGACTCTCTCATCATTGATGTTTCTATCTCTCTCTCCCTCTCCCTTCCTCTCTCTGAAATCAATAAAATATATTTTTTTAGAAAAAGGAGCAAAGGGAGTGACATGAACCTGTGGGCCAAGCCGAGTGACAACCCGGAGCTGTGCCCTGCTCTCTGTGTTTGGACAAACGTAGCTGCCATAGCTCCATCCATACCCCGGGGACTTGAAAATGGCCACATGATGTGCAGTGATCTGCAGCCTGTAGCTCATTCTCAGGATAAACTCAACAGAAGCTTTGAAAGACGGGAGGAGTCGGGGCGTTCGTACAATTTATGGCTCCGAAGTGCTGATGACTGTGAAAACCGGAGCCCTTGAGTGCAGCTCTGGATTTCAGAGCCAATCAAAACCAAATTAGGAAACAAAGATTATTAAAAAGTCTTCTGTGCGTGTAATTCTGGCATAATATTATGAGGTGGCCATTAAACGTGGCCCTTGGAGACTCCGGGCGGCATTAATGTAGCATGCCTTTAATTACAAGCAGGCTCGTATTACTAAAAAAATGCAGAAAAGAAAGGACTCCGAGGGGCAGTTAGCAACACCCTCATTATGCTTACTGAAATAATGAAAAGGAGGGGTGTGATTTTTCTAAATAAAATGTCAGAATTTGAAATGGAAATGGATTTTCTTTAGGAAATGTACTAATGGGTGTTCGTGCTCTTGATGGGCATTTATTCAAGTGCTGTAGCAGGTCTATTAACGATCATTTTATATTGTGCTGTTTTGAGATAGGCTCCTATTAAGAATGGGGGGGGGACTTTAATTATTGTAAGCATTGTGGATAGAGCATATTTCATTGCGTGCAAATGGAGTTTATGGAAATGGGGGAGAGCCTTTGTGCTTTAAGATTCTAAAGGACCCAGTGGGGATGAGGGAGTAGGGACGTGTAGTCCCAGGGCTCTCCATAGCTTACATTTCTGATTTGACATTGGCTCGGGAAAGCCATCTGGTGGCCATCAGGTGGCTTTTGAGAAGTTAATTTGATAAACTCAGTGATGTTTTCAATGACAAGGCATTAATATCAATTTTCCCCAAACGGGAAATGACATTGACTTATATAATAATCGAATGATCTTAAAAATGCACTCCGTTCGCATGAAACATAATTCAATAAATGAATGAAGTTTTAATAACAGCAACATATTTCATTTGAACTGATTTATCCCTTAATTATGCCAGAATGGAATTTTTTAAAAACCCCAGTTCCTTCATTATTAACACTCCATTGTTATTAGTTCATTATTTAGACTCATTTCTTAGAAAAGTTTAATTCGTGTTTGCAATGAATTAAGTTCCACGGAGATCAATCTTTCTGAAGTATCACTGTATGAAGTATTTCCTTGTTGAGGAGCCCGCAATAGCGCCTCATGCTCTGTTGTGTCGAGTATGAGGTACTCTGCCTGATCTTTAGCTCTGGGTGTACACAGCCTTTCTTCCCATCGCTTCCCACCAGGACCCTACGGCGTGTCTAGTGGACTTGAGCCTGGCAATCTGACTGGAAGGGAACCATTGGGTTTGGCTTGAAGCTGCATCGGCCTAGCGATGCATGGTTTCTGGGAAAGGCCTTGGGAGGGAGCTGATGGAGATTGTGGCTGTGATGCTCTGGCCGGTGTGGCTCAGTTGGCTGGGCGTCGTCTGGTGCACCAAAAGGTTGCCAGTTCGATTCCCGATGGGGGCACATGCCCAGGTTGCAGGCTGGGTTCCCCAGTAGGGGGCACCAGAGGCAGCTGATTGATGTTTTGCTCTCACATCGATGTTTCTTCTCCCTTCCCTCTCTCAAAAAATTAATGAACTATTCATTTTAAAAAAAAAAAAAAGATTAAGGCTGCCAACCCTTGTTCCCAGGCAGTGTTCTCTGTGTGCACAAGTGCCCTTGTCCCTCTCTGTTGGGCTCATGCTTCACAGATATTCTCGCAGACGGCTGTGAGCACAGTGGCGTGAGCAGGGCATGTAGCGCACGCAAAGCCTGGCGGAGGTAAACCGGGTGGGTGGGGCGCAGCGTTTAAGTGACACCACAGCAGCCTGTTTAATGGCAGAATGACTTCTGATATCCGGCTGGACAGCAGAGGAGCAAAAACTTGTGGAGCCCTAACTTGGGACACGCTGGGGCAGGCTGAGTAGATAAGCCATGATTCATCTTCCCGGAGCTCCAGATTCACACTGGGGCCAGGGCAAGCATTTAACTGAATGCACAAGTGCAGGATGTTTAAAGGGGAAGCGTGAGAGTCCTGAATAGTCACTGCCTTGCGGTAGACCACCTTGACTTACCCCCCACAGCCCCCCACAGGCAGCCTTGCCTGCCCTCGGTCTAGAGGCATATCCCCTGGGAAGTGTGAGAAGACGTGTCCTAAGAGCACCGTAGTCTGTCTGGACTCTCTGGGGGTCCCTCGGGCATATTCCTTCTGGGGGGGGATGGGGGCTAGCTCTGCTCTGCTTTGGAGCTCTAGGTGGGTCTTAGGCTGGTATGTAGATCTTCTGACTTTGAGATGAGAATCATCCCCTCATCTCACATGTTTTCTCTACCTGGACGAGCGGAAGACTCCTTCTACTTGGAATACTCTACTGTTTTCCACGTATCCCAGTCCCACCCACCCTTCAAGGCCTAGCTCAAGGCGATTTCTCTATAGGCCTCCTGCCAACTGCAGCTCATACTCTGCCGGCCTTTTAACTCCTCTGTGTGTGTGTGTGTGTGTGTGTGTGTGTGTGTGTGTGTGTGATATTATAATGTATATATCACCATGCCTTTGTACTCTGCCGTGGAGTCTACCGCATTCCACCATTTAGCACTGCCCTGCATTTTGTTGATTTATACATCCACGTATGCACTGTTTCATGTGTTTACGATGTCCTGACTCTAACTAGATCATTACTCTTTACATGAGATAATATGTGACAAGGCCTACTGTATACATCATAGTGTAACTTCCTGTTTTTATTTCAACATTTGTTTTTGGGACACCCGGTTATGTAGTTTCTCTGATACCGAGAATGCAACAGAGATGAAACCTTATATTGCTTTTCTACCTCCGAGCATTTACCACACTCGCAGGCAACAAATAAATAATAACATGTTTTTAATTGATCAATTGATTGAATACAGTAATGATTTTCCAGAGTGTTTTCTTCCTTCTTGAGAACTTTGATCAGGACCCTAAGGTTGTTTGGGGGGTTTTTTCCCTCCATAAATGAAGAGACGGCTAGAAAAATGTGCCTGTTGCACTTGGGCAGCTTGTGATGATGTTTTTAAAAGACAGATGGGAGAGGCAAGTACTCTGAGCTCCAATACTGAAAGCGTAGATGAGGGATTTGTCCCATTTCTAATTGAATCCTTTAAAAATATTTATCCATTTGCGACAACGTGGGTGGAGCTTGAGAAGGTCACGCTAAGCAAAGTAAGTCAGACAGAAAAAGTCAAGAACCATGTTATTTCACTCGTATGTGGGATATAAAACCGAAAGCAGCAAACGAACAAATAAGAAAAACCTCATAGACACAGTACGGTGGTTGCCGGGGGAAGGGGGTGGGGGCAGTAGAGGGCAACGGGTGTCAGATCCGTGGTGGTGGAAGGGGTGCTGACTTCGGGCGGTGGGCACACAGCGCGACGTGCGGGTGATGCGTCACGGAACCGGGCCTTCGGGAGCAGGTGCGCCTGAGACGTGCTCTTTGTCTGGAATCTGCCTGCATCGGGTTTCGTTCCCCAGGCCAGAGGACAGGCTGGTTTCCGTGCACCGTGTTTAGATTTCAGAACTCCTTCCCTCACGAGAGGGAGATGATGAAAATCGTTGCACACCCGTAGCTCTGGGGAAGGACTTCCTGAGGCTGGCAGGTTGTGAGTCTCCTCTCGTCCTTCTGGGAACAGATCCACTCACAGTGGCCGTTCCGTGAAAATCAAAGATGCGACTTGAGGAAGGAACCGGGGGTGGTTTTCACTCCTTGACCTGCCTGGACGCGGATTTCTGAAACATGAACCAGAGAATTGAGCTGGACGTGGCTTTGGGACAGAGAAATAGCCCTTTCGTTCCAGGGGTCGATGTCATCTCGAGGTGCAGCAGTTGACGTTGTCATCAGGTCCCGTCTGAGCAGTGGTTGCTCAGCCTCGCCTGTAACCTCCTGTTTCTTCCCTGCGCCCCCTTTCCCTCTGGGGAACCGCAGAACGCGGAGGCTGGGGGCCGAGCGGCCCGATGCCCGGGGCGCTCCCGCCAGCGCCCTGCGTGGCTCCGAGCAGCGCTCTTCCCACCCCGGCCTTGCTGCCCCCCAGAACCTGCTGCTTGCTTGTTGGCGTGAACTTCAGCTGCATTTTTCACAAAGAATATTTGTAGCTGATGCTTATCAAGAACTTGGATGGTGCCATGCACCGTCCTAAACCTTGGCCTTGGCTGGTTAATCTAATCCCCGATCCTATCGTCATGTTACTCTAGATTAATGACGGGTTAAGTCATAGAAGCATGAGATTAGTAACTTTTCCAGCTAACCAGGGGGGCCAGGCTATCAACCCGTCTGACACGCGTGTCCCATTCTTAAACCCTGCGGCAGGCTCTCCCCTAATTTGATTTGTTGCATGTGGGATAAAACCATCGCGGAAAACCTTTTTTAAGAATCGCATTTATGATTTGGACTGTGAGCTCCAATACTGTGATTTTGTCGTTTAAGAAGCCTTTTATCTGAAATAACTTCGGGAAATTGGGTTCTGTAAACAGAGAGCGGGGACGTCGGACTCGCACATATGCGATGAGCGTCTTCCTTCAGGGGTGCGAGCCAATCAGCGGGGCTTGTCTCCACTCCGCTCCCATTAGCGCGTTTATATAAATGGAAATAGGCTGCTGGAAATCCTGGAGGCCGGAATGCACACGGCGTTCACCATGGCGAGCCAGGATAGTAAGTCAGCGACTGTTGGCTAGTTAAAAAAATGAAATTAAATTAAAAAATCATGTTCCTGTGGGTGAGGTGTTGCAAAAAGCAGTTAGCGGGATACTTTTGATGTTTTGATTTTTACAATGTCAATAACAACTGCTGACCATGTAGCCAGCTGCCTCCTTGCTGTCCCCCCTTGGATGTCTGGGCGCATTTTTAACTTAACATGTTTACTATAAAGCTCTTGATTTCTTTGCCCCTCACCTGTCTTTAGTCTTTTTCATTTCTGTAAACATTACTTTATATTTACCTAGTTGCTCAAGATGAAAAATCTAGGAATTCTCCTTGTCTCTTTTATGTCCCTCACAACACACATCAGCAAGTCCCATTAGCCAAATTTCAAAATATGTTGGGCATCGCCCCCCTTTTCACTGCCTTCGCTGCAAACAGGCAGTTCCCAAGGAGCTTTATCTCTAGGCTAGAGCCCTTCCCCGCCTCCCAGTCTAGCTCTATTATCAAATTCATATATGGTTTATAGTGTTATAATACAGTATGTAATATTATAGCATATAATATAAATATTGCTTAATTACAGGCTATATACATGTAAAATTTTAAGGGTCTCAGTGAGTAAGGTCCTCTCCTTGTTCAGTTTCCTTCCATAACTTTGTGTCCCATTGAGAATGAAGCCCAAATGCTTACTGCCGCCTGGAAGGCCCTGATCTCTCTCACCTCGTTCAGTCCTCGGCACCTGCCACTTCTTGGTGGTCCTCATAAAACTAAGTTTATTCTCGCCTTGCTGTTTGGACCCACATTTTCAATATCTTTTCATAGTTTGTTTCTACCATTTACTCCCTGCTTAAGTACCTGTCTCAAAGGGGCCCATCTTCTCAAAGGGACGCTATCTAAAAATAACATCTCCTGCAACCCTTTATCCATCCCTGAAACAAATTAATTTTTCTTTGTTGAACTTATTACAGGGGTGATGTTGAAATGATTTAACAGGTGAACCGGCACCAACACTGACCACTAAGAAAGACATCAGTGGCTCCGCCTCACTGGATGCCTTCTGACCGAATGACATTTATTATATCATATACGGCTCGTTTCTTTATATCTCTCCTTCCCCTCCACAATACAAGCTCCAAAGGGCAGGAATTTTATCTTGTGTCTGCTCATTGTAGGGCTCAGTAAATATTTGTTGAGTGAATGAATGAACGGCTAAAACAGAGATATGTTAATTTGATCATAAACATCATATTAAAGATTATTACTCAAATACATACATGGTCTTTGGGATATATAGGCTGCGTTGGAGGTCCTGAGTCTTGCACAAATCATAAAAATTTAATTTTTTTCACACTTGCAAGTTCATAAACAGCATATAGCTTTGACTCTTTTAAAATATTATCATCCTGAAAAACTATTCTGTAATTTGCTTTTCACTTAACATTATCTTAGCAAATTATCCATTTGATCTGTGTGATCTAGTTTATTTGTATTAAAATTGTATATATTCTTTATTAGTGAGAATTTAGGAAGTTAATTTTGTTGTTGTTTGTTTTTAGTTTTTGCATTTAGCAGCCACTCTTCAGGAAGACATCTCATCTCTGGGTGCACATAAGCAAGAGTTTTGTTTGCACCCAGAAGCCAACCTGTCAGACTATAGAGTGAATTCAAATGCCATTGTACCATCTTACATTCCTACCAACAGATTATAGGGATTCTCCTCTCTCTGTTTTGTTTGTCTCATTTACTGATATGCTTCCTCCTATTATCTAATGAAAATATTTAAGAAATCACATTTCTCTTATTGTCTCAGCTACCAGGACACTTACAGTTAGACTATATACTCTGTCACAGCAACCATACTTAACTTGGGATTTTTGATAAAACTCTATGTGCCATGACTCTAATCACTCATCTTTGTTTTAATTATTTAGTAGTAAATCACTTGGAAGTTGTTTGAACATTACTAATAAAAATTCATAATGGAACACAAAATTTGGAGAAATAGATATTGAGCTAAACCGTAACCAGACTTCTCTGACTAGCTCTTTGTATGGAGAGCAACAAATTTTAAGAGTGGCATCTTGCATCTGGCCATCTGAATTGAAAGGTATGCTCAGACCTGTACAATTTACACAAAAATCACGGCTTTAAAAATTATTTTTAGTATTTAGTTGTATGTCACTTTCCCCCCCAAATCACTGTCTTCATTACTGGACCCTGACAATAGCCCAATAGTGCTTATAAGCTGGAAATCTCCTCGCTTACTTTGCAAGATGCTATATAAATATTGCCTCATCCATCACCGGATGACTGGTCTCCTCCGTGGGAACCTGAAGATGCTGTGTAACTGTAATAAATTTGGACAGTGAGGGGAGGGTTCTGTTTCCAATGAAAACTATAGGCAGGAACTTTCCATTTAGACTCACAGTGTTGGTAGATCAGTACATTTTGTACATTTGCTTGTTTGTTTGGGGCAAATTTGGACTGTTTTAGGAGTGCCAACAGTAAGGCGTCCACCTCTTTTATATCCTCCTAAGAAGGGGCCAATTAGATGCCCAATTAATATCCAAGATACTTACTGGGTCTTGGACATTCAGAAGTGGATTTGTCTAACTTGGAAAATCCTTTAGGGATATGTTATTTGGATTCCAACAAATTGGAATGTTCAAGTTCCAACGTAAGTTATTTCATTTCTTTCCTCAGGAAAAGTATGGTAATGGTGTACCCAGCACAGGGCCTGGCACATAGGAAGTGCTCAGTAGATATCAGTCACCTTTATCACTGTGACATTACCTTTGCTGCTGAGAAGCTGAAGTCATTCTTAGCCTCATTTTTGGCTTTGAAGGGATCTTCTCAATGTTTTCCCTGCTGTTTTCCTCTCTCTGGACTGTCTGCCATTCCCGATATTACTAATGGCATCTAATAACTAACTGCTTATGAGGCTCTGGCTCCAAGCCAGGTATTTAAAATCAAACTAATTTCACAACGGTTGTTTAAAGCAAATGAAATGTATTCTAAACAGCATAGTGTTGAAATCACCGTTCACAGACGCAATGGCACCGAAATGATCATGGGTCAGTGTTTTAACAACTGCACTAGATGCGCCTAAGAGCAACATCATGACTCCAGAAACAATGTTAACAAAATAAATAACGATATGAAAATGAATAAAAGCTCGTTTTGTTAACTAACTGTCATAATGGGCTTCACGTGTCGGCTCTCACGAGGGCTTAGGAGTAGAAGGGAAATTCAAGCACAGGGAATGGAAATGCTGCGTCCAAAACTGATTTTCCTGGCCCGTGTGTTATCCTCTCTCAAAAAGCATCTGAATTTGGTCAACAAAGCAGAGTGTCGTCGGCGAGATCGGCCTCCCGCGCTGATGAGAGCTCCTGGAGGACAGGGACCAGCCCTGTGCTCAGTTACAGCCCCGGCAGCCGGTTTAGTGCCCGGCGCACCGTGAGCCCTTCGCACACGACCGTGGAATGGAGGGTCCTTCTAGCACTTGCTTCCCTGAATCTAGGCTCTCCCCACTCTTGCTCTTTTATTTTTATTATTGTCCCTCACTAATCTCTTCTGCCACTTGAGTTCCTCTTTGCAGTCTTTGCCGTCATTGGTGATATCAGGGTCACCTCCGGCAGAATCTGGCGGAAGGTGCCGCTTGGGGACATTCATGGGCGTATTTAGCGCTCCCCCGTCTATTGGTTCTGCGCGCGTTTATGTGAGGCCTTGCTCTGGGAGCCCTGTGCCGGGAGCTCAGTGGGAGGTAACGCCGACAGGCCAGTGCTGCCTTCCAGAAGCTTTATCCAGTCAACTATTTAGAGAGAAGAGGGAAGTAAATGCCATGCTGGCACTCCATAGGGACACGGAGGAGACGGGACACAGGAGGAGGGTTCATTGCAGACTCAGAGGTCAGCGGTGGCGTCACAAGGAGCCGACCTTTGAGCTGAGCTTTGGGGAAAGAATGAACTGACCTGTGAGGCCAGAAGAAAGACAAGGACATCCCAGCTTAAGGAACAAGCACAGCTTTGCCTTTAGCTGTCCTTTTAAAATAATTCCCTTTGGTCGATCTGGCTGAGCCGTAATAAATGTTACGACTGTGCCATCAGGGATTAATCTGAATTCTGCTCAGCTGTCTTTATGTTTCCCCATAACATCATTCCTTACACGAGGCAGATTCCCCCTCTCTGATCTGTCCATCAGCAAACATGATCGTGTAGGTGAAGTTCTTTAGAAAAGGCAAAGTTCTATGTAAGTGGGGGGAGGCTCTATGCAGGTGCTGTGATTCCTGTTACCTATTTATTACCTACTTATTCTTATTACCTATTTATTTCCAAGCTCAGCGACCACAAGTCGTAGGTAGGTACTTAACAGATAACATAGAGATTCAGTTCAGTAAATATTTATTGAGCCCTAATCAAGTAATTTTGGACCAGTTACCTATTTTAACCTTTAGTGTTCCAGTTTCTTTTGCATGGTTCTTGTGAAGATTGACTGAAATAATTAACCTGGAAACCTAGCAAGTACAGAGCAAGAAAAAGCCATCCCATGCATACCAGGCTTTTGGTTTGACCCAGGGCTCTGCCGACCAAGAGTTTTGCGAGAGAGATGACAATGACATAATTGAGACATGCAACAAATACACAGCAATGGATGGGTGACTGTATTCAAGTCGCTGCAACTGCCGTTAAGTATCAGGAGTGTAAGTGTCCTTGTTTGGAGATGGCAACCGTCAGAAAGATCTCAGGGAACATAGAACTTGAATGTAAGCAACCTCACCTGATCTGTGTCCCTAAGCTCTGGTATTCAGAGGGTCTTCCATAATCCTAGTCCAAACTTCACTTTTCCCGAAATACTGATTGAAGACTATATGGCGTTGTCGCTGGCACCCTGGACTGTTGGTTTTACCATTGTTTTCCAGTAAGAGGCATGCATAGAACTGTTGAAAAGCCCTTTTCTTGTATTGCTCAGCAGTGCTCCCTGACTCCGTGAGCCTCCAGCCATCCTCAGACTGGCATGAATTTATGCATGATCCCTGAGAAGAACATTCTAAAGCATCTATCCGCCAATGGCAGAGCATTGGTGTTAATTTTCCCATTTATTAAATAATCAGGATACATAAATACATCTGATTTGCTATTTGCAGTGTTCCTGAAGTCTAACATTCACATCCCAGATTTGTTATACTGATCACTTATGTTTGTGTGCAAATAACTTAAAAATGGTCTCATGCATTTTGAGGCACATCAACCCTAATATATAGGTGGAAAAGCCCCATTTTATAAACGAGGAAGCTGGGATTTGAAAAGGTTAAATGACTTACTTTAATTCACAGTAACTAACAAATGGTAGATGCCTGATGATCACGTATTTGTCAATATATAATAATGAACCCGTATTGAGTATATTGTACCAGGCACTAAGTGCATGTCACGTGTTAATTCAATCTTTGAATGAAAGCTGGAGTAGATTCAAGAATATAAGTATATCACCCTTGATTTTTTTCAAGTTTTTTCAAAGCCATACTTTTCTCTTTTCGTTCGTGCATGTCTTCCATTAGTTAAGGCCACTGTAGTCATCACTGACGCCCCTTAGCGCGGGTTGTCACCTGGCTTCCGTGGCAATAAGGCTCGAACCCGTTCCTTGGGGCGCCACAGGATCAGAGGCATCGAGCTGTTGACAGATGGACGCCAGGGAAGAAGGTCCAGGTCTGGAGGAAAAGCAGCCTGCAGTTTCCAAGGGTGGCTGACGGGCTGCGCTGAGAAACGGGGAGCTAATCCCCGAGGCCGGGGCCTAACCTGAGCCACGCAGCGCCCAGGCGGTCCCTCTGCTGGCCTTGCTTTCCTCCCTTCCTTTGAGGGGCGCCCACAGCATCATCGGTAAGGTTCTCATTTCCATTTTACAATAATGTCAAGGAAGAAAGACTGCAGCACTGGATTCTAATATAAATCATTTCCAGGAGCTACGAATTAATGTTTATGATTAAGTAGTTACTAATCTGTGAAATGAGGCGCCATGGCCAGGAGAGTATTTTTCTGATAGGCGCGTCTTACTTCTTTTTAATATTCCGGATATTTTTTCTCGGTCTCGGTAGACACGTGTAGTACTTTAACCTGACGGCGTGCCTCTGGTCTCGCCTTTCGTGGGCACCTCTGCTCCCTTGAGGAGGCCCGAGGTGGAATGACGTGGGGGTCACGTTTGCGAAGGTCAGCATAAGAAACCAAGTAGTAAGTCTGTTTTTAAATAATCGTCTTTTGTACCAGGCGCTGTCGAAGAACTGCACCCTGGATGCTTGTGGAATGCGTCCTGGTTCTTCTGAGCCGCATCCTGGATGAACACAAACACAAAAACACAGACGCATAGTGTGATTCTTTTCATACCTACGGCACTATCTTTGGCTTCTCTGCTGTTTGGCTGCGTTCTCCAAACTCAGGACAGGCCTGCCAGTCTCTAGACCAGAGAGGGCTAACTCAGAGAGACCACCAGCAACAAAGTCAACAGCAGCATCCTGAGGTTACTGGATATTTTTCTGTGATCTCATGACATTCTAAAATATGGACCGAATTGACCCATTTCAAATATGCACCATGCTTTTGCCTCTGATGCTCTTATTTATCTTTAGGGTTGGGATATGGTCTAGTCCAGGACACAGGAAGACCTGGGATTCTTTAGAAATTCCAGTTTCACAGGAAGGGAAAGTGTTCCGAAAGTGTTTCGGAACCTAAGGAAGATGAATAAATTATTTTTGTTTTTCTTGGGCCATGTCTATGTCATACTTCAAAATTAAAGTGGTTGACAAGTTTTAGTACCCAGGCAATATTTTATTTATCTTTATGATCGGCTCGTGGGTGATGATTTAATAGGATAATTATAATTAGCAGTGTTAATGAATGGCAGATCAACTAATTAGAAGGAAAACTTATTGTTACTGATGAATCTGGCAAAAAAGTAATTATTTAAGTGGCAGCTATAGTATCATTAAGGTTAATGGCCAGATGCACGCTGAACATCATTATTGATGCTGATCATCAAAACCAGTTGCAAATGAATTAATTGGATGTGCCATTTGGTATCATGTTTGGTTATGTTTTGTGTTAAAAGCAACTGATACAGGTCAGGTTTAGAAAACACAATTTATCAAGTTACCATTGCTGACCCCCAAATCAAATATAGGCAACCAGTTTTCACCTTAAATGGCATATTTAGGCTTGTAATTCCTTTTTCTATTTTTGGAATTATTTAATAAGAATAGGAGATTAATAATGGGACCCTTATTACTCATCCCAATGTACAAATATTTAGTGTTCCAATCCCCATTTTAATAAGACAGAATTTCACTGTGTTGAAATCTAACCCTTATTTGAAAATACAAAGCTGGCCATTTTTAAAGCAATGGAAACTTGATAGAATGTTTTTGTTGTATGAAAATAATTTTTCTTGGCAAACTCTAAAGTAGAGTTTGGTCGTGGGTCCTTCTGCTACCCATGAGCTGTGAACTTGGCCCTTGAAAAATCACCTCATTCAGAACAGCGGACGTTTCTGCTTCCAGGTTGGTATGAGATCGGTACAGGAGAGCTCCGGAATAAATGAAGTAGTTCCCAAGAACATCGTAATGGCCCTGGAGTAGGAATGGAAATTATACTCCACTTCCAAGCCGCTCTGAGATATTTGTCAATGCATCAAGTAGCAGCGCTTCAGTGACTTGTTGAGGTTTCCCGGCCAGGACGCAGGGTCCTGGCCGCTCTTGTTTGCAGTGTACTTTAACACAATTCACTGTTCTAGAACAGAAGTCTTTTCCACTTTATTCTTCCTTCCTTTTTGCCTCTTCTGCTCTTATTTTTCTTTAGGGTTGGGATATGGTCTAGTCCAGGACACAGGAAGACTTGGCATTCTTTAGAAATCCCAGTTTCACAGGCCTGGTTGAAAGGGGTTGGTGTTCCTCTCTTTCAGTAACAGAGATATTGACTCACCTGGAACGTTTTTTGCCTGGGGCAGGAGAGGAGGTAGGAATCAGGCCAACGTTTCTTTGACAACCAAATAGGACCCACAGCACTTTGCTTTGCCTGAAAAATTACATGCCTAACCCAACACCCTTCATGAATGCCCCAGCACGCCCCGTACCTTGGAAGTGAGCGTTTCACAGCTCTCTGGATCTTGAGGAAACCCAGACTCCCCTGGTGGAAGTAGCGTGAGATGTTTAAGAAGCTCTTAGTTGCAGCTGCAAGGTACACTGAGGAAAAAATCACAGCCCTTTCTTCCTGCCCACGGCCCTTAAGATGGGTGAGCCAGTCTGAAACACCCGAAGATTTCGTGAAGAGTTCAGTGCCTCCCTGAGTGTTTATTCTTGGTCCTGGAATTGAGAATTGAGTGTCAGAGCTCCGTTTCTATCTGGCATTTAGGTCCCAGTCTAACTCCTGCAGAATTTTCTGATCCTGATTAACCAATGCAACTGGCTCAGGATTCATGTGGCATAACAAGTAGTATATACTGTACCCCACAGTAGGAAGATATGTCAGGACTTCTAATTTAACGTGAGATTCCAGGCTTCTAAGCAAGCAGAAGGGACGGTTTTAATCTAATCACCAAAACAGAACTTAACTAGTATCTGGGTTGGAATCACCTCTGTGTGCTTAAGGACGGCATTGATCGAGTGTTTCATGCCACCTGTTATTTCTGCTCTTTGCATAATAACACTGTGAGGCATCTGTGATTATCCCCAATTTACACATAAAGGAAAAAGACCAAAGAAGTTCAGGGACACCCTGCTGATCGCTGAGCCGAATTCTCTGAATTTCCTCTCTGGGATCCCACTTTTTGGCTGGATGGTTGCTCATTAGTTTATTGTGCTAAATTACGCATGTCTCCTGGCTTACCTTCTTAATTCTTCTTTTCTGGTCTCCCCGCTTCTTCTCTGACCTTTTTGAGAAGGTATTTTGTTCTTCTGTAGAAATGATTAAGTCTTTTTACGGATAAGGCTTTCCCTGCCTGCCCCCCCCCCAGGCTGGTTTGTATGACTCTCCCAAGTGCTCCCCTCACATCCTGTCTGTCCCTGTGCCGGCATTTCTGCGCTGGGGTCTGTTTGTTCCCATAGGTCACTGACCTGAGCGAGGATCTCATCTTCTGCTCTGTGTCCGAACCTCCGGGGTGGGGGGTGAGGTTTACACAAGTTCAGGGTTTGGAACTATATATTAGCCTATAAATTCTTCAAGAGCAGGGATAATTCAACCGTATTTTCAGAATTTAATACCGTTGCTGCTACATAACAGAGACTTACAAAATAATAGTTGTTGCTTGGTTGGTTGAATGAATGAATGAATTTAAAATGCTGACTTGCCTTGGTTTTTGCAATATAAATATTTTATTTATTTGCAGTGTATTGCTGATGAATGCATGAGTGCCAGGACATCATTAAGAATTCAGGAGCAATTGTAATAAATACCAGCTTGAAATGTGGCCAGTGCTTTCTGATTTTCACCCTGAGCTGCTCTTGCCTAGCCCACCTCTGCACAGTGGTTCTTGTCTATGTTTCGTAAGAAGCCCGAGCTCCAGAAGAACCAGCTTGTTAGGGTGAATGATTGCAACAAGAGTGCAGTCAGAATGTGAGGATGCTTCGCAAGTCCACCCCGGGATTGGAGAGCGCACTGGTGTGTTATATCCTGCCCAGATTCTGTGTTGGAAAGAAAGCAAGAGGCATGTTAGACTTCAGCAGCCTGCGGAGGGATCCTGGGAGCAGCGCGCAGCAGGCTATCGCCTTGGGCAACCTACTAGGAGAAATTGATTGTTACCCTAGGTGGCCATCAGGATATTACTAGATTTCTTAGAGCCCTAAGAACATTAAGTGGGGTTTTCAGGACTGTAATACATCCTTCAGGTCTCATTTCAATGGCAATCAATGCTCATAGTCCCCCTTTCAGAGCCCTGCGAAGCATGCTGGTAGAATTAATGTCACCAAGGTATTGTTTTCCCCTTTGCTTTCTGTTTTGTTTTGGTTTTTTTTTCCCTAAGAAAGGCAAGTTCTAAGACAGATGCCTTCTATGAAAAGCTATTACACAATTTGAAACAGAAAGCCGTTCTCTAATAATAGTGGGGCGTTGGGGGACCATGAGTAAATCTGCGCAAATGAGATCAATCATAGGAACTCTCGGGCCCCATCTTTCAACTTGACATGCAAATTCCAAACGCATTTCCAGTGTGCGCGGTGAGGCCACAGGTAGCTCCAAGGCCGGTTTGGTAAAGATTCGGAGCTTTGTCAGTTGGTCCTGTCTCTGCCTAGGATCATAAGTAATTTCAGTGTTGACAAGTACGGATTCTTGCTGGGGGCAGGTTGAAATTAAATTCAGCGATTCAGTACAAATCAATAGCTACTTATTGAGGACTCACTCTTTTCAAGGCTGGGCACTTAGAGGGAAACAGAGTTGAATAAAACAAGGTTCCTACCCTCAAGGAACTTTCTTTTCTTTTTGATTATAAAATAAAGTCCTATTGTAAAGAAACTAATGGTGCACAGAGTAGCTCAGTGGTAGGAGAGACTGATTTAGGGAAAGTTAAGCGGACAGCCTTTTTTTCCCATTCCACTGAAGTCGGCAACTCATTTGATTAGGGAGCTATTGGCAGGGTATATGATGTATATGTTAGTTGTTTCTGAAATTAAGCTAAAAATCACTATGCATTTTCATAGACATGAAAAGCATACTTTTACTCTTAAGTGTCTGAATCCAAGATGCTCTGGAAAAAGGATTTCGCTGCATTAACCCTTATAAATAACTCCGTTGTATTGATCCTCTGCGAAGAAATTCAAGGATTACCCCTGCTCATTCGTTTCGCAGCGGACACAGTTGGCGTCTCATTTCGTGCACCGGCCCACAGGAATGAGCGGCGCGCTCTTACGCTGAGGCTGGGATGCCGCGGCTCGCGTGGAGCACGCTGAGAACCCCCCGGTGAAACCGCGCTGCGCCGCGTTAGGGAACCCCCGAGAATGGACGAACAGGATATAACTTCTCACAGCCTGTATTTGCGAAGGCCTCTGCTTTTCATGATCACACCCAGGTTTTCCAAAACCCTGCCATCTCTGATTTGTTCTTTCAGGTAGTCCTTCTTGCTCTTGGTCCAGTTGGGGGCCCTCTTACTTGTCATTTGAGTAAATGTAGATAGTCTGAAGTGGGGGTTTTCGGCCTGGACATCATCGATGTTGTGGGCGGGATAATTCCTTGCTGTAGGTGGCGGCCCCGTGCGCGGTGGGAGGCTGAGCAGCATCCCTGGCCTCTACCCGCCGGGTACTAGCAGCACGCTCCCCCAGACGTGACAAACAGAAATGTCTCCAGACATTGCCCGACGTCCCCTGGGGGTCAGAATTGCCCCAGTTGGGATCCATTCATCTAAGGTGACTTCCTAAATACTCTTCCTCAGCCTCACCTGTTCATGATGCCCTTTTCATGGTTCTAGGCATTGCTTTCATACGTCACTCCTGCACCCCAACTTTCAGTGACAGTTTGCCCTAGTGTTGGGGCCTTTATCGCCTTCACCCCTGTCTTTTGTAAGTTCCAGTCTTTAGCAAAGTCCTGTGTGCACAGAGAGCCATGCAAAGCAGCTGCCCCGCCCTGTTCCTCCCGTCTCTCACGCTGAGAGGAAACTTGAACAAATAGTTTCCAGTTTACTTCTAGCTGTTTTCTGACATATAGCTCTAGATACATACTTCTGTTTACTGAACAATGTTTAATCAGTGTTTAGGACCTTACAAATAAAGTGTGTGTGGGAAGTAAGCTTTGCATGGATTCTTGTATGAGGAACAATTTCTCTGTTGTATCCTCACTTTGATTGATAGGTTGGACAAAAAATTCTAAGTTAAAACGTTTTTGTTTACAATCCTAAAGGTCCGGTTAAACCCAGCGCCGGGGAAAGGCAAATAGCCCAAGGACGGTGCTTCAGGTTCCCCTCTGGGAGGTGGCTGCTCCTGCCAGAAGCTCGCCTACATATTTTGATGGGAAATTGTGTATCACACATACACAAGATTAGTGGAGCACTCTCTAAGACTGATCACAATCTGGGACTAGTAGAGAAAGGGGTTCAACAGAAAACATGAGGCGGGTACAGTTTGGTTACGCAAGAAAAAGAAGTCTGCTTTCAGAACCGCTTCCTTAGAAAACGAGACAGTGGCAGTGAATTCTGTATCAAAAATACATCTCAGTGAACTAGCCCAGGACCGAAAACTAGCTGTGAGGTCACCCATCGTTAACATTAATTGACTCTGTGTTGAGTAAGTGAGGGTCTGTTTTCACTTGTTACTTAGGGGACTGAGTACCTTTCAAGCAGCCAGAAAGTTGCATTAAGCGCAGTTTTCAGAGGATTCTGACATGCTACTGAAAACGCTTAAGTGTTGGTTTAAAAGGGAAAGTCGCCCAGCTGGGTGTGGCTCAGCGGTTGAGCATCGACCTAGGATCCAGGCAGTCGGGGTTCGATTCCCAGTCAGGGCACAGGCCCGGGTTGTGGGCTCAATCCCCAGATCAGTGACTCTCTCATCACTGATGTGTCTATCCCTCCCTCTCCTTTCCTCTCTCCGAAATCAATAAAGATATACTTTTAAAAAAGAGAAAGTCAAGTACTCCTAGGTAATTTTTTTCTCTCCAGTGGGGGTTGGGAGGGAAATGACTCTTTAAAGTTTTCCAGAGCCCTTCCAAAAAAGTGTTGCTGAGGAGGGGCCCTTTTAAGTAATAGCCAGACAAATAATCACAGATTACGGTGTCATGCAATTTAATGAACTAGGTGAAGGAAAAACAGCAACATTTCCATTGTAATGAGAAGCTAGCGCCCTCCCTCACTGTAGCCTGCATCTTAATGTCCCCGCTGTCTACCCTGACTTGGGGCGCCAGGGCTCTGTCATTACTTGGCAATTCCTTTCTCTAATTTCTTGTGACACAGGGTGCTTAAGTCCATGAGAAATGTGAGGCGAGGCAGAGCGAATTCCCGCAGACTGCTTTGCTATATGCAGATCACTCATTTGCATTATTCATTAGATAAGAGCTCCGATTTGCATCTCTTTACCGTTGTCTCCTGTACGTGAAAAAATCCTGGAGAACTCTCCATATCCCCCCCACACTTCTTATATTAATAATAATTATTAGGAGAATTGGGCGTGATCGCTGTCCTAGATTTTGTCCTGCACTATTTGCAGTTTCTCTTAAAAAAAGAAAAAAAGACTCTAAGCATCCCTAGGTCCCCAAACCAATGTGGTTTTTCCCTTCTGTGTTTAAAATATTTAAAACTTTAACATTTGATGAAAGATCTGAATACATAAATATATTTTATTGAAATGCAAACCGAGACATTTATTTATGATCCGCATCTAACATTAGGAATGGAAAGGAGGAGGGAGTGGAAAATAAAAGTACAAGTACGTATAAGCACAAGTTTAGCATTTAAGTCTCCCTGCATCTCATTTCAGAGACATTTCCCAGCAGCGGAAACAAGCCGCAGATCAGAAGATGCTGCCGGTAGTAAATTCTCCCCCTCTTTGTGGTCAAATCCAGGCGATGAAATTTTGCTTTGCCTTTTCCAAAGCAATGACCAATTAAGATGATCATTTCTCAGCATTAGCCCCATCATTATTTAAAAAAACACAAAAACACAACACTAATTGATGTCCTCTGTATGGGCCTCTGGAGTTCCTGCGATGAGAAAATAACAAAATATCTTTTTCATGTCCTTGGCCTGTAGTCTCAGTTCACCGTGGTCATAGTGAACTTCCAGGCACTCGCCATTTCCTTGCCGTGGGCTCTGTAGGTTTCATGTATGGTGTGCGATTCTGCGTTGTGAGCTACACAGGGGACTCTGGTCCCCATTTGTGCATTCAATTGGAACCCCTGGTGTGTTGACAAAGGAGAAGCAGGACATGGTGTGGGTGGCAGCCTTCTTTGTCTTTCTCAGGAGAGAAGGGAGCTGAGGAGTCAGAGACTCTTCTGCCTGATGCTCATGTAATGCTGTTCAGTTGCCTCTGGAATCAAGGATCACATTTTATCAAAGGTTGCTGCCAATCCAGTGTCCTGGATCAATCCCACCATTCAAAACCAAAATGGGATTCCCACGGTAGCAAGATGACAGTCATAACCGGAAATACAGTGTCTGGCAGGCTAGGATGGCTTGTTCTCAACAGAGCTGTTCTACAGATTGCTCATTGTTTCATCAGCACAGGTACAACGATGGAACCGATTCTTTTGTTCTACTCTTTCCTGTCTCCCAGAGCCTTGAATTCACTGGTGGAAGAGGTCATCCCAAACATTTATTATCCTTGTGCACGGGGCGCCCCTTCACCCAACTGCTGTTTGTTCTTGGCTGGTCCATGCTGTGGTTCAGAGTGACCTCTTCTGATTGAAATAGCCCGTATTTGCACAGACCTGACACTGCAATCCTGTCTAAGATTTTTGGCCAGTGTCCAGTCAGGTCAATGTCAAATTATGTTTTTCTTGCAAGAGTGATCGTTGAAAAGACAGTTTTCCACTTCAAGCATTCAAATGTTTTCAAATAATAAAGTGCCTTTTCACTTATTTAGTTAGGGCCAAATGGTGACCTTTCAAAGTAACAAACATGAATATTAAAAATTGAGGTCAGCTTATGCTTAGTTATATTAGTTTTGGGTGATTATGCCATTTGGAGGACATCCATCTTCTGTTTTTGTTAATGTCATAGTGGGCTTGTAGTGCCATGCTTCATAAAAATGTCACTGGTGAGCTGTTTCTATTATAGAGGTCTTCTTGTGGTTTCAGAATCCTGAATGAATTGAAGAGATTACATTTGAATGTCTCATATGCATTTCAAAAATAACATGGCCAGAGACAACTGTGATTTGCCACCCTGCCCACCTCCCCTCCTGCCCCTCCCCTCAAAACGATTACTGATCAGCTCAGTAAGTAGTATCTCCAATTCCCCTATTTGCCAAAACCTTAGCAGTCACCCTCGATCCCTTCTTTCATTCTTATGACCCGATTTCTATAGTTTTACAACAAACCATCTCAAAACTCCATGGCGCACAGTAAAGACAGGTGTGTGCAATGAAAGATACTGTCATAGTCACCTTTGGTAAATACTCTCTGTCCACAACTATTCACATCCTTTCCACATGCTAAATATGCCCAATCCTTCCCTCAACATTCCCAGAGTCAACTTACCACTTCTTGATGTCCAGGATGTTTTCCTCCAAATCAGGCCCAGGTACCAATGAGGCTCTTTGGAAACATCAGCACAGCATGGTCCTCTCCATCTCTGCAGAGCTGTGAATAAAAGACTGCATTTATCTTCCTTCCACATACCCAACATGAAGTGGCGCCAGGCATAGGATAACCGCTATACACATTCCTGTTTAAAAAAAAAAAAAGAGGAAGGGGAATGGGAATGGGAAGCACCCAGCAGTCACTGTCCAAGGGCAATTCTGGAGTTCAGTTGGGCAGACCTTGCCGGTTCCTTGCTAAGGCCTCACATCTCCTCCCTAGCACTTGTTTTGTCCCAGCTGTTGGCTCCACCTTCCCCAGGAGCCGGTTTCCCTCCTCGAGTTTGTCTGCCTTTCCTTGAGAAAGGGCCCACCTTTGCAGCTGAGTAGTTTCCTGGCCCTGCTTCCTTCCCAAAGTGATTCATGGGTGCAAAGACACCACCCCCTTCATCTTGTGGTGCTTCTGCTTCCTTCAGCCCAAGCTGATACAGTTCTTTTAACATCCTTGGGCTTCCTATGTGTCAATTTATAAATCCACTACATTAGATAAAAGACAGGCCTAGAAATCTCTTCAACATATGCCCTTTTCTACCTTGGACTCCCCTCAAAGCTGCTGTGTGACTAAGCCTTTAAGAATCTGGTGCCTATTGTTTAAAAAAAAACATGCTCATAAACCCAGAAGGCTTCATATGTAGTTGAAAGGTTTATGAGGCACCATCTTAAATTTTTCTGAAGTTTTAATGAAAGATTTCACAATCACACACTTGTCTTCATTCCAACATCGAGACATTTTCCTAACAGGCCTGGATTCTGTCTTTGCACGGAGGCCCTTTCTCTCTCTGAGAATCTTCCCAGGGGAGACACTGAGTGAGCAATTTTTTTTTTTCCAACTCAGCAAGATCTTTCATATTTTCTTTAAGGCTTGCTTAAAAGCTGATTTTTTCCCCCCCCCCTTCTATTTCTAAATAAGGCTACTTTCTGAATTTTTGTGGGACACTGTGAAACCAGTACACGTTGGAAACTGCATTGTCTGTACAACTTAGCCTAGGGAGTTACGTAGCATCATTTGCTCTGTCCTGCAGTTGGTGGGAGCAGTCACAACCACCCCCAGCTCCAAAGCAGGGAGGGTTAGCTCCACTGATCGATGGGGGCTCTCAGGGTTACACTGTAGAAGAAGGTAGGGTATTGAAGTATTGCTGTATCCATCTTTGAAAAATGCCATTTGCTACACTTTTATCCTGTCCATGACCAGATTCTATTGATTCTACCTCAAAATGTATCCCAAACCTGCTCACTTAACCTCTTTTGCACCCCACTCGGGCAGAACACCATAATTTGAATTACTGCATTGGACTCTTCTCTAATCTTTCTGCACCTGCTTTTGCCTCTAACCCATTCACCACCACGCTGCAAGAAAAGAGGTATTAAGACTGTAAGTTGGCTCATGTCACTCTCAGTTTAAATCTCTCTGGAGGCTTCCGATTGCATGTACTACAAAACCCACATGCCTCCCGATGGCCCAAGAGGCCCTGAATAATGTTCCCCTCACCTGTCTGTCCAGTTGCCTTGGTGAAAGGCATGCCACTGTCTTCTTAAGCACTGGTCTCGTCTCCAGACCAACCCAGCCAACTTGGCGCTATCTTTCTTCTGCCTGGAAACCCCTTTCTTTGGTTCTCCATTAGGCTTGTTGTAGGCGTCGGGAACAGGACCCAGGACCGGGTGTTTGACCTGTGGGGTCCGACCGGACCAGGTTCAGCAACCTTGGTACTTGAGGGTCTGGCCAGAAAAGAATTCAGAGCCAAGGCCCGAACCATAAGAGAACATTTATTTTGTTAATCACAGAGGTAGAAAAGGTAATGCCTAGAAGAAATGGGCTTAGGAAACAAGTTATAGAGGCAAAGGAAGGGCCCGTGGAAGCCAATGGCTAACAGGCCTGGGGCGGGGGGAGGAGAAGAGACAGGCATGAGCGTGCTCCCAGGAGGGAGAGCTCTGGGTCCTCCGTCCTGATGGTTTTACCTTAGGGGAGGTCCCAGGGAAGGATTTCATTATAATATTCAGCGGCTTTCCAGGTGTGTCCTTTCAGGGTTGTGGCTCTGAGGTCAGCTGTGGCTGGTTTGGTTCCTTCTCTGGGCCGGGAGCTGAAATGCAACTGAGGCCTAGATGTTATCTTCTAGGGAGGAAAGGTCACGGGGCTAGGGGAGGAACAGCCACCCCGGGGGCGAGACCCCAGCCTGCAATTGTCCTTTGCTAGGCACCTGGGGCTTTCCATCCTGGGGACCTTCTGAACCTGGCCGGTCCTCCTGGCTGTGCTCACATCTGTCTGACTGCCTCCCACAGGCTCATTTGCATACTAAAGCTTCACGTGAAGCGTTACCTTTTCAGGTGAGAATGCTAATCATCATTATAATTAACATTTGTTTGAGTCAGCTCAAAACGTTTGCCAGGCCTGGTCCTAGCTCTTCCCTCTGATTATCTCTTTAAGTCCCTATAACACCTTGGGAAAGAGGTTCTGTTACTATCCTTACTTCACAGATGAGAAAACTGAGGCTTAGAGATTGAAAGTCATCCTACGTGTGCTGCAGACGTGTACCCCGCACCGCGGAGTTTAGAACCGTGCCCAGGACTGCCTGGCCCCAGAGGCTGCCCCTCAGCCTCCAGTCCCTGCTGTGTGTGCAGAGAGACTTGCCCCTTACTTTGTTCCCAGTCACAGCACCTATTTCTTTCCTTTGTCTTGCTGACCACGCTCTGTAGGGGTTTTTTTAAATTATGAGCCCACTTGTTTATGGCCTATCTTTCCCCACTAGCATTGAAGAATCTTTGTTGTTCGGGGCTATATCCCAGCACCAACACAGTGCATGGCGCATAGTAGGCACTTAATAGGTATTTGACAAGTATAGTGGGGTGTTGGTTAATGCTTAACCACCGGTTCTGGGTGGCAGGGTGGGGGCCTTTCCGAACTTCCAAACTACCAGCGCGGGGCCGATTTCATGCTGTTGGCTTAACCAGGGACTCTCAGGACTCCTGAAAACAAGGGCTCGGAGCACCGAACGAACAAACGAACTAATGCTGCAAAGAACAGAGCAGCTCACCCGCAGCAACTGGCTTTCAGGGGGGCTGATGTGGGGCGGGGGTGCTGTTCCCTCTCTCCATAAGCCCTTGTGGGTTTTGAGCTCCAAACAGACCACGCACTGTGGTGAGGGCTCCGAGCCCAGCTCCTGGGGAAGCTGCCGACGGACGGGAAGGAGTTAACTCTGTACCCGAGACACTAAATCTCCGCCACAAAGTAGCGCGCCCCGAGACCAGATACTCTCTCGTCTTCATCGTTTCCCACTGCCTCAGGGGTTGGGGTGACCTTGCTTCATCCTTGATGGCAGGGGTTCGAGCAGGAAGCAGTGACAAGGAAGGGGAAGGGGGAAAAGCCATTAATATTTCACATGAGGTGGGAAAAACGCTCGGTTACAGCTTTGGCGAGGACCAGAAACTTCCTGGGAACATCGGTTAGATTTTCATGCCCAACGACCCTGCAAAAAGACTGATTTGCGATGGGTCCAGTTTTTGACCTCCGTATGCAGTGCGAAATGACGCAGGCTTTTTTTAATCACTATGTGCCCCTCGGCATTAATTACAAATATATCAATTGTTGGTTTTTTAAGCGGCAGTCCCACACCGGTGTGAATCGGGCAGTGGAGCCGAATGAATCTGTAGCGTTGGGCGGGCTTGTATTTAGCACATCAGGTAGGAAAGCCCTGACATCACGTCGGCGGTTGCTTGTCCAGGTGGTAAGACAAGGGGTGACGCTCGGGTGTCTCGTCTCAGCCACGGCCAGGGTGTCACGTGGCTCTTGTTTAACTGGCAGGCCTCTACCTTGGCCCCACCTGCTGCGATCCTTCAGCTCTCTGCATGAGCAATACCTCCTACTATGTGCCTTCACCCTGAGCTTTTGAATGAATAAATTCTAAAAATTTATTTAGAATTGGAGTTGTTTCCACCTTTGCCGGCGTCAGGATCCAGAGTTTTAAATGTGCATGTGTAATTCATTTTTGCTTTAAAATTTTGAATTAATGCCGAGAGAAATGCCTTCCCCTTTGTTAATTGCCAGGTGTGAGTCTAAAGAACACACCAAGCCCTTTCCCTGAAATCACACGGATGGTACAGAAGGGAGGCTGTCTCGGTGGAAGGCAAAAACATTCTGTTTGTGTCTCCTGGTAATCTATCTGTTGGTTAATGGACCCAGAACCCTCTAGACAGTTCACAAATCCACACAACAGAGCAGATTTTCGCATTAGGAGTCCCGACCTAGCTGAGAAAAGGTGAGAAATCAGACGCAGCCCAAGAGCTCCCCACTGATTTCAAATGTGAGGACCGGGACCGAGTTATTCCGTCCAAGGCGACACTCGTGCACATTTAGAACGACCCCTCCTGGTAACCCCACGTTGGTTGGTGGCATACAGATCAATGGCCTTTCTAGGGGATTCATTCCATCCCATTTGAGGAGCTTCCTAGGACAAAATAGGCATTGATATCCAGTCCAATTTGGGCGTCTCTAAGAGTTTGAGCGAATTTAGAGATTCACAGGAAGCTTTGGGACAAATTTGTGACTCACTTTTTGTTTTTAAAAAAAAGACTAGCAGTCTCTAAAGGGAGTAAAAATTCTGAGCACTGTCAAAATTACTCTTTCCTGCTCACCAGCTTTAACTCAACGTTTCCTGTACCATTTGAGCATAGTACTCCTGGAGCGCCCGCAGGTAGATCCGTAAAGTGTGTCAGCGCTCTCGTCTCTTAAAAAGGACCTTATTGGATATAACGCACCAGCTGTCCAGCGCCTCACCTGGTACAAGAGTCCCCTACACATCACCCTGGACAGACAGACAGTTCTAGTGTGAGCGCATCTAAAAATGGAAAGCTCTTACGTCCTGGGACAGTTGGCGCTCACACCTATGTCCTGGCAGGTAAATGAGAGTCAGAAGTTAAAAAAAAAAAAAGTCTTATTTGAACAGCTCTCTGTACACCAATGTTCACAGCAGCATGTGCACCATAGTCCAAAGGTGGGAACAACTCCAATGTCCACCGACGTTAAAATTAAAAAACAAAAGGTGGTACACGCACACACTGGCGTGTTCCTCAGACCTAGAGGTGAATCGAATTCTGATCCATGGTGCAACAGGGGCGCGCCTCAGAGATACTATGCGAAGTCAAATAAGCCAGGCACAGAGGGACAAATCCCGTATCATTCCACAAACGAGAGGTGCCGACGACAGTCAAGTTCACAGAGACGGGAAGTGGAACGGGGGTGGCCGGGACCTGGGTGAAGGGCGGGGGGGGGGGGTGAATAATGGATACAGAGTCTCAATTTGGGAAAATAAACGTTTTTGGAGACTGACGGTGGTGATATTGTTGCACAACAGTGTGGATGTACTTAATTCCATGGACCTGTGCACCTGAAATTGGTTAAAATGATACATTTTGTATTGCGTCTGTTTTGCCACAATTTTGTATTGTGTCTGTTTTGCCACAATTTTGTATTGTGTCTGTTTTGCCACAATTGGTAACAGTAACAATATAAAAAGTGGTGTCGGGGGAGAAGGCAGGAGTCCTGAGCGGCTGGTGGGCTCTCTCAGGCTCTCGCTCTCGGTGGCTTGTGCCCCCCGCCGGTCCCACTCCTGCTTCGCGCCTCTGGCCGCCCTTCCACATGCCCATCCCGGAGGAATACGCTCGCCTGGTGTTTCCAGGAGGAAAGTGGACGGACTTGGTTCAAAAGCCATATCCCGAGGGGTGACCTCAGTTCCAGTGTGTCTCGCTATGTTTTTTCCCAGGAGTCCTCTCATAACCTCCAGGCCCCAGATTCTAACTTTCAGCCCCAAAATGCCAATGTCTGGAGCTCGGCCCCTGCCTCCCTCCTTCCAACTCGCAGGGGCCCTAGAGACACATAGATTAGCCCGGAATCCCCCTCTCTTTCCCTGCATTTGCTGTTTTGGGGAACATCTTCCCTTATCGTATTTTTCTTATATTTCCAAAGCGTGCATCTGGTTTTAAAAGCTAAGATGCGATTGCTAAGCGTGGATGGGTGGAACGGTCTCGGTTGCCGTCGCCGAACCACGCGTGTGAGGACATTATGCAGGCTTGGAAATTACCCGCGACGCCAGGGGAGTTGATCCTAATGTTCGCTTTAATTCAGTTGGCTCACATTAGACAATAAAACCTGACTAATTGTGGATAATAGAATTTAGACTACACTGGTTTCCTGTAAAATGAGAGCCACTGGCTGTTCTTGTTAAAGAATTAAATTTTCTTTCCTTTAAATTCCATGTGTATCGTAAACAAAGTAAACAGAGACTAGTAGGTAGCGAGATAAGATACAGGAGGAGGGTAATTCAAAATACGCGGGCATGACCGCGTCCACCCGACGCCCTGGAAGACACGCCGGTGTCTCGTGGCTAGATGAGGGGTGGACCCGACAGGTGGCCCGCGTGCCTTTCCCTTTGGGGGGCAGGACAGCTTCTCTCCTGCACCGCGGGCCCCTTTCTCCCCTGGCTTTCGTCTCGCCTTCCGAGGGCTCCTTCCAGGCCGCGCCCAATGTTCTGTTTTCCGCTCGCTGCCCCTCGTTTCTGTCTTCCTGACACGATCTCAGGCTCTGCCCAGTTTCTGCCACCCCTTCAACGTCCACCTTTCTGTGCTTCCCCGCTTCCCTCTGGCCGCGCCTGTCCCCTGCCCTGCGCAGCGGCGCCTGCTACCCAACGGGCACTGTCCTGCGGATCAGCCCTTGGAAGTGCGTTTAACCGGGTCCTCGGCGCACACGAAGCAACACCGTCCGCTCAGATTTACACCGTGAGAGGAGGCGGGGTTAGGTCGGGGCTGTGAGATCATCGCTGAAGGATGGAGGTTTCACTGTACTGTTTTGTCTGCTTTTACAAATGCTCGAAATTTTCCATAATAAAAAGTCAAAACTATATTCCCGATTTCCAAACTCTAGTCTGAATATAACTGAGCTTAAATACACAAAATCTAGGATTTCAATATTCATATTCAGAGGACAGAAATAACATTTGCCTTAAAATCCAATACTTATTTGTTTTTTTGTTTTTGTTTTTCCCCACCCTTTCCAGTCACTGGAGAGCCACATATAATAGAAGAAATTTACAGCTGGAGACTCCGAGTCTAATTCCAGCAGCTCTTTGCCTTTTGTTAGTTGCTAGACCTCAGGCAAGCTGCTTAAACCCTACAGGCCTCGGCTCTCTCATTACGTAAAATGAGAACTTGTACTGTGGTCTCATAGGATGCTCCGCTCTAAAACTGTCTGAGCTGACAATTTCCAGATCCACCGTGAAGGTGGCTCATGGTGTGTTTAATTTTTATTCTGTCATTAATGGAGCGGCGGGCTGTATTCAGGGAACAACTGATTTTTAACTTAAAATATTGTATGCTTCCTCTGGGTCTCCTGTAGATGAATGTATTTTTTAAGCCCTTCTGAAATTAGTTGGTATTTGTTATGGCTATTACCTAATCAGTGAGTTATAGAAATTATTTCCCACTTGGGAAAGTTGAACAGTGTTCTTGGCGTGGTGCTAAACTAAACTCTTTCAAGACTCAAAAGGGTGCACCCTCATTTTAGGATTCCAGGGTTTTCTTAATAATACCATATGTCATTTTATGATTTCATTCCATTCAGCTATGCCCCAGCCTCCTTAACGAAATCATTGATATATTCTCATGTAACAGGAATGTCCTTTTCCTCAATTTTATTCTCAATTTTTAACTGCCCCGTGTCCCATAGTTTGACATATATTATGGGTGATGTGTTTATGGCATTTTTTAAAATATGTTTTTATTGGTTTTAGGGAGAGAGGAAAGGAGAGGGAGAGAAACATTGATCAGCTGCCTCCCGCACGCCCCCTGCTGGGGGTCAGGCCTGCAACCTGGGCCTGGGCCCTGGCTGGGAACCGAACTAGCGACCTTTCGGTGCCCGGGACGGCGCTCGGCCAGCTGAGACACACCAGCCAGGGCTCCATTTTTTAAAACAAAGGCGAGACTTGAGTATGTGAAAGGCAGCCCTCACTCACTGCGAGCCTGAGTGTGTGTAACCTCCACCCAAGGATTCAGTTTCATTGCAGCCCTGTAATCATTGCAAAACATCTGCTTATGAAAAATGTGCATTGGATACTACTTTATAGTATTGCTGAAAGTATTACCTCAATGTCACATCAAAATTCATCCATTCAACAAATGTTTAATGAATGTCTCCTAGGTGTGTTAATTTTGAAAAGAGATCACACAGGAAAGAAGCCTCAGAACAAATTACCAGAGGACACACATTTTCAATTTTAAACTGATTTATTCATCAGAAAAAAATGTTACTAAGAGACACTTACTCATTCATACACACAGCCCTCCTCCTGCACAGATACTTGAATTTCCATAATTAATCCAGAGGCCAACCCTGGCCCTCGGAAAGTGAAGGGCTGTTTCGGTGGACACCGTATTGGAATGTCCTTACCAGATCCACCAGATCCACTTTTCAAACAGATTCTCCCTGCTTACTCGGTCTCTTGGGGGTAATCCATTTGATCCATCGCTGACCTTCTGGATCAGGGTTGGTTTGTTTGATCTCTGCTGTGTTCCGGGCCTAGCTCCTCAAAGCTCTCTCCCCTGCCGACTGTTTTTTCCTTGGTTAGGAATCCAGAGGGGGCCAGAGTGGGAGAGACGCCCTCCCCCAGCCGGGGTGATGCCCTGACGATCTTTTCCAGAACATTAAGTCTTTTATCTCAGCACACGGTACAAAGATTGTCCCCCCCCCCCACCAAAGTCACATGGGAATCTTTGGAGTGAGAGCCTGGTGGGATTCCTGGAGATAAAACCCGTAGGAGTGTCCCGCTCTCACGTTAGTCCACACTCAGCGCCTGGCAGCTCATCAACAGTAATGCATTTTAGAAAGGTGATTTGATGATGATGCTCATCACACCGCGCTGAACACTGGAAATGTGCAAAGAGCAGGCTTGGGTGCGCCCATCACACACAAAATGAGGACTGTGAGGTATGTTAATGCTTGACTGGGGTCATAATTTTACTATGTGTACATATATCAAATCAGTTTTGCACACCTTCATCATAGACTCTGTGTGCGCGCGTGTGCATGTGTGAGTGTGTGTGAGTGTGAGAGGGAGAGAAACATGGCTTAGGCGCCCTAATCTTGTTGCAGTGGAGTCGTTTGGAGAAGGACCCCGCGGGGGCAAATTGGAAGGGGGGAGAAAGTGAATACAACCCCCGTGGTACTCCCGTCAGAAAGGGCTCAGGCTTGAGTTAAGGCAGCAGCTCTGGGGCAAACAAAAGGGACCCCGTCTTTGAGAACAAAGGGATCCCGGCCAGGAGGCGGCGGCTGGGAAGACGGAGGGGCCCGGGGTTGGGGGGGGGCCCGAGGGCCTCGCCCGCAGGGAGGCAGAGGCAGAGGCCAGGCCGGCGCTCGCCCGGCGAGCCGGGAACTCGGGCTGCCCCGCGTCACTGCGGGTGACTCTTAATAAAACACTGGTTTCGGTGCATTTCTTCCCTGTGCAAAGGTTGTGCAGGGAAGAGAGGTTTAGATTCGTTGATCTTTAAGATTTCTTGGGGTGGTTTTTTAAACAAAGAATTGATTACCTGTCACTGCCCAGGAATCTGCACAAAAGGTTCAACTTCTAATCTCTCCCCGGCTTTTAAGCCCCTCGTTTGAATCGGGCCCCTGTGCCTCTCTGATCGTGTTTAGGCTGCTTTCCAGGCCACACTCCACTCCGGGGAGGCCAGCGCCTTCCTTCCAGGCTGCGTCCCAGAGTCCGTCAGGCCCGGCCCCCTGGAGCCCTCCCTGCCGCCCCTCCACTCGCCCCTGGCTCGGGGGGCCCACCCGGCCTTCCCTGGGGTGCCTTTCTCCCCCACTGCCCCCTGCTCCGTAGCCCTTGCTTGTCTCCTCCGAGCATCCCCCCGGGCTCAGTTCCTTCTCCGGAATCAATCAGTTGCATTTGTTCCCTGCTATGTGGAACCCTAATGATCTTATAGATGTTGGTTTGCTTGGTTAACGAAATTAGTGTTCCTCGGGGTCTCCTGGGATGTGGAGCAGCGCTCAGTGAATTGCGGAAGCGTCCTGTAAACAGTTACAGGTGGCCTTCGCCTCTGCTGGAAGCCGCCCACTCCCACTCTGTCTGCCAAAATCCCAGTAATATATTCCTCAAGATGCAGGTCCAACTTTATATCATCTAAGCCCCACACTAAGTTAGTGTCTCTCTCTCTCTCTACACATATGTATATATGATTATATAGACATGATTATGTATATATACACGAGTATATACATGTAGTCATGTCTATTTCAACATGTATGTGTAAGTGTATATATATTTGAGCATATCTGTTAACAATATTTCTTTTTTTTTATTCCCACCTGAGGATATGTTTATTGATTTTTAAAGAGAGAGAGAGAGAGAAACATCAATGTGAGAAAGAAACACTGATTGGTTGCCTCCCGTGTGTTCCCCAACCGGCGATGGAACCCGCAACCCTTTCGTGTTCGGGAGGCTGCTCCAACTAAGTGAACCACCCAGCCAGGGCTCGGCTACAATATTTCTTAATCTAAACGAGCATCTCCAATACTACACATAAACAGGTTTAGTTTAATATCCTCAGACCACCACGCCCGGTGCCGTTACTCTTTGACCCTTGGAAAGATTTTTGCGGACGAGAGGAGCTCATGTCCGTATCCATGGGGTCCCCTTAGCACACTGCGGAGCGAGGGGAAGGTCGAGCTCATCCAGGGAATAAGCCCATCAGTGGACAGAAGGCAGGTGGTGGGGTCTCTCTCCAGACTGAAGCAGGAAGGGCAGCCGCTCATTAGGAAACACAGAGATGTCTGCTTAATTACTTGAAAAATGTCTGAGCCAGTGCATTTTATGACACCTGCAGGGTATAAACATGCCCATAAATTTAATTAATTTTCTTTCTTCTTTCATTGCACCTGTATGGCCTGCAGGCAAAGGAGTCTAATGAAAGCACAATCAAGCACTTCTGCTGGACTTCCACAATTCATTTGGGCAACATTCAGGAAATGAAATACCGAATTTTCCACCCGTTGATGGGGAGAAATGTATTTGGAAAAATGCAGCCGAGCAGTGAAATTATTCCCCCGTCAAATTCTGATCAATGACTCCCTCAGTCTTATTTCCAAAAAAGAGCTTAAATCTCTTTATGGAGATATTAAAATATATTTAATACTCATAAATCTCCAAGATATTATTGTTTCCCTGGAGGAAAGCGTTATATGAGAATTCGAAGGCTTAGGGCTTGGATTGGTCAGACCCTTAGAGCAAATAATCCAATTTGCTCTCTGTTGCAGTAACATAACCACACATTTTTGTTAAAAAATCTTTAAATCTATGATATTACTGTTTTATCAATTGCAAACTTCATAGTAATGAGTTTGCTTGGATACCTATTATAATGATATTCTATCATTGAATAAGTGCTATTTGCTAGAAACAATACGAGTACTTTAAATATTATACCTTGAATCCTCATAACAACAGTGCAAGGAAAAGATGATCCCTTTCAAAATGACTCCCACGGAGAGTAAGGGGCTTCTTCAAGGTCACACAGCAAGTAAGCATTAAAACTTATCCTTAAACCCAAGTTCCTTTGGGTCCAAACTCTGTGCTCATTTAACTTGGTTCCATGAACAGCAATGCCAAGCGATTCCCTCTTTGTTAATTCAGTGTCACAGAACATGTGAAAAGTCCATCGACATGGCTGGTTTCCTTAAAAGAATCTTGACATTATTAAGCGCTGAGTGATGAATTATTCATAGGAGCTTCTGGACTTGGCCTGAAAAATCTGCCTCCCCAGGAATTTATGCAGGAAAATTCCAGCTGTTTCTGAGACCATTTAACCTGAACTACAGGGTGGGGCAAAAGTAGATTTACAGTTGGGATTACTCGAAACACAGCTCATTTTTGTATTATTTTGTTTTAATTATTGTATTTTACGTAGGAACATATGGACAACTGTAATCCTACTTTTGCCCCACACTGTATGCTTGCCTGTGTCCAGTTCCTACAACGACCACAAAGGACTCCTTTGCTTCAATGCTATAGGGGGAGGGGAAAGAAAACACCACTTATTTTGCACCTACTGTGTGCTCTGCATTTCGCGTGTCATGTGGGTGATGGAGGTGACCAGAGTCACTGCCCACTGGGAGCACCCCAAGGCTCTGACCTTCCCACCTGGGGATTCTGCCTTTAAAGGACACAGTGGTGAACGCCAGGCTTCAGAGCTGACCGCGCTCTGGCGCGACTTGAAAATCACTGCTGGATAAAAACGAAATGACATATTCTCATTTTAGCTGCGAAATCCCTTACTCTGTCATGAAACACTGTAGTTAGTGCCATTTTCAGTCTTAATCTCTTGTAAACGCATCGACTGGTCACGTTCTGTGGGCCCTACACTAATTCGAATCGATCTGATTTTGCGCCATCCAGCCCATTACACTTGTCTCAATTTTTTGCATCATGGCTCTAACATCTGGCAGCGCGAGAGCCTGTCTAAAGAGACTGTCATGAGAAATCACGTTCGAGGGCCTATTATTAAGACTCGGCCAACCGTCGGCACTAAAGCTCAGCCGCTCCCTTCCCGTCTCGGGCAGGGGCGCACCCCCGGGGACGGGACGGGACGGGACGGGCGAGCGTGGCCGCCGGCAGCTCCGAGGCCCCTCCTGGGAGCCGCTCCTCCCAACCCAGATTTTCTCCAGGTGCCTGCTGAGCCCTCCCGGCCTCCTCGCCGCCCCCACCTCCCGGTTCAGCCTCCAAGGCCAGTTACTAAATTAGCTGCCACTAGTTCCTCAGTGACACTCTGGACCTAATTAAATCTGGCTGACAAATCCTTGTGGCAGTCAGAAGCAACGTGTGCACTCGACTCCGCGCCCTGGTGCCTCAGTGGGACTCCGTCCCTCCGTGGCTTTTCCAGGCGTCGTGCTCTGAAGAGGCCAGTAAACAAGTAAGGCTGCCCTTGAACGTGGAACGTTGTTTCAAAAAGCCAGCCTGTGATTTTAGGCCAGACTTAGCAAGGGGGGATGAAGGCACTAAAGTCATTCACACGCTGGCTCGCATTTTACACCTCGATTTAGATGAACATATGTTTGCCTTCCTGGCCATTTAAAATATAGATTTATCTCTGGCGGCGGCTTTTGTGCATATGCCGGGCATGAAGGCAGAGGGACCTGTCCTTGCGGTCAGGTCCCTGGATAACTGGGTCTCTGTCTGCGTCCTCTCCGGAGGTGTCGCACGGTGTTTATCAGAAGCTGCAGGATGGCCCTGCGTCCGTTTAATTTTGCAGGGTAATGAGAAGTTAAATAGCCTCCCGGCTCAGGTTGTACAGCGGAGGCCCAGGCTGTGGCGCCTGACAGTGGGGACGTTTACGTCCGAGGGAACCCAGTTTGCGACCCACCTCTGCACACGGTTGCGGAGCCATGAGACTCGGAGGCTCGGTGTTCACCTGCCGTAGGCGGTGGCATCCTTCACAGGGCCACGAGCAGTAAACGAGGTCACGGGTGGTCGTCAGTCAGCACAGTACCTAGCGCACGGTCAGTGTGGAATGAATGTTCCTGGTCACTGTTCCTGCTGCTACTGTTACTCTTAGTCCATATTTCTAGAGACTATCTCCAGGAAAGAAAGGAGATTGCCCCAGGGCAAGACACTAACTTACTGCTTAACCAGAACCTAAGGTTCAGATGGGATGGAGCCGAAAGAACGAGCCATCTTCCTGTGGAGGTCAGATTCTGGACAGGAGCTTGACTTTGGAAAGGGGCTGTTGGGGGCCCTTCTGGGATCCGCAGACATCACAGCCAAAGGTATTTATAGCCATCCGATAGGTCACAGGCAGGGGAGAGCCACCTGTTCATAGGACAAAAGAAGGTGGAATGCAAATAAAAAAAACAAAACATAAAAAAAAAAAATAAAAACCCAGCCCTGGCCTGTGTGGCTCAGTTGGTTGAGCATCCTGTGCACCCAAAGGTCACTGGTTCGTTCCCAGTCAGGGCCCATGGCCTGGTTGTGGGCTCAGTTCCCAGTAGGGGGCGTGCAGGAGGCAGCCGATCGATGTTTCTCTCTCTCCCTTTCTCTCTCTGAAATTAATTTTTTTTTAAACTTAAAAAACAAAACAAGCAAACGAAACCCTTGCCTGTGTCCAAATGAGTGAAAATAGGGAACCGTGCCTGTGCAAGGCTAAGATAACATGGGTCAAGGGTTCAGACATGACTTTGGAATTAGACACACCCGGGTCTGAATCCCAGCTAACTCACTTTCCTGACCGTGAGCCCCTGAGCGAGTTATATAACCTACGTAAAACCAAATCTTCCTCCTTTGGGGAGAATTAATTTTGCTGCTGAGAGCGAGTTAACAGCGAGCCTGGCAGGAGATAAGCCCCCCGTATGCGTTAGTTCAATTTTCCTCTGTATGAGAACCTGACGTTGGAGTGTATCCAGGCAGACAATCTTTCTATCCCAAGAAAGTGCCCGTGTGTGTCAAGATGAAATTGAGAATTTGTTTTTTTAATCCTCAGTTACTCTACTGAATAATCCAGAGATTTTTTTTTTTTTTTTAGTAGAAACCCTTCCAAATAATTAACATTTTAATTACTCAAATTGCCACTAGGGACAGCCACAGACTAGAGAAGTACACGGGAAGGCACTGTGGAGACCACACTTCGTGGGCCCAGAGCTGTTCTAACGCAGACCTCACGTTCACGCTCCGAGAGGGGCCGACATCATCTTCGTTTCCATGAGTCTCGGAGACGTTAACTGGCTGCTCAGAGTTATGCTGAATGTGAGAGGAGGCGGGATTTGAACCGGAATCTGCCTGTCTCTCAATCCGCTCTATCCAGTGGCAATTATGTGGCATATACAGATGTCACATACAATGACTACACTGGAGAACAACATCGGCCCCCCCGTGATGTCCCGGTAAACTCGGCGAGCCGTCTTAATGGGACCGGATTGGTCCCAGATGTTCAATGCTGCCCGTGATGGGCTGTTTAAGGTCTTCCCCCCCGCCCGTTGCTATGCAAATACAACCATTCACACGGTCAGGAGGTAAAATGTTGCACCTGAGACAAATGCCACGCTCATGTGCCTTCTTCCCTCTCTCGTGGTGTAAGAGAAGAATTTTGTCATTAATGTGACACAGGTTTTATTTCCCAGGAATGAAACACGTGTAGATTCACATGCCCCCGGGGCAGTCAGGTGCAGATGCCGGGCCCAAATGGCAGTTTCCTCCCCACCTGAATTTCTAGTAATCGCACTTTCCTTGTCACCTCGCGTGGCTTCTGCAGCCCCATCAGCTTCGGTGACATAAGTGTTGGGATACTAGCAACAAACAGCATTTTTTTGACCATTGGCCCGCTCATAACTGTGTGCTCCAGCCCTACGTTGATTTCCTCAGTTATTCCAGGGAGATTTGCTTCAGTCTTTGTCAGCTGGCTTCCTCCTCGCTTGTTCCAGCTTCCTGAAGGGACCACGCCCCGGGGGGTCTATGATGTCTCCAAGCTGCTTCGATTCTTGGTGCCTCCAAGCAAATGTATGGGGGACCCTCCAGAGCACCGATTGGCCCAGTAACGGGGAAGCGCCAGTGGTCTGCTGTGTTCTCTGGAATTCCTGAGGTCTCCAGATCACTTCTGTGTGTTTCGGATAATGGGGACCAAGCTATCCACCTGAAGATTTTGATCCCTAACCTGTGATGGATCTGGGCAGGGCCGAGGGGCCCGACCCCCGCCTGGGTTCCTTCATCATTGATGAAGCGGCGCTCGCCCTAGTACTGACCTCCTAGGCTTGTGCGATCACGTCCAGCATGGGGCTCAGCGCACGCTGGCCACTGCTCCCATTGTATTCAGACTGGCTCAGGCTCGCAGGCTGGCGCAGAGATTGTTATTTGCTCTTTTCATGGGTATTTAGTGGGACTCAGCCAGGAGCTGGAGGATGCCCGGGGTAGTAAGCACTAGGTTATATTCGCAAGCACCCTGCCCGCCAGCTCTGCGGTGCTCACCTTGACTTATGCTTCGGTGCCTTATTACTCCTTTCTGAGGACTCGCGCTCGCCTAGCTCTGATTTCCACGTTGGGTTGCCCCAGACCCCGGAGGCAGCGCATCTTCCGAGATGCCGAGAAACAACAACAGTAATAATTATCATTGACTGGGGGACTAGGACATGCCATCCACCGGGCAGAGCCATTACCCAGAAGGGTAGATGAATGAACAGATTGAGCCCTGGGTGGTTCCTGTGCCTTTCGGGCCAGTGAGGGGCACAGATAGCAGGAGAGCAAGCCCCCAGGACCCGCTAGCTGGCCCTCAACGCCATCTGTCCCTTCTTCACCCTCTCGGGCGCCGCCAGACTGTGGGAGGCGCGCTGTTGCCAAAGGAGATGAAGTGAAATGAGCATTCGGCTGGAGCAGGAGAAACACATTTAGTCCGTAGGTCGGCCCCTCCATTCTGAAACCTCAAGTGAAATCAGTCTAGAGACTCCCCAGGGCTTTCCCATGTACCTGTGGGTCATGTGTGCGTCGAACAGTTTTCCTGTAGCGAGAAGGAATAACAAAGGCCTCTCGATTCAGAAACTTTGGGCAGCAGCCTGGGATCGTGCGAACGGTCACAGGCCAGATTCCAGGCCTCGCTCCACCTGGTCGTTGCAGCCGTTAAGCGAAGGTGCAGGGAGCAAAGGGCGACCCCGTGGAACCATCTCCGTCTCCTAGCTACAAAAACGTTTCAAGATCAGACCCTTTTCACTGTCACAATCTCTTTTCAAGTGAAGGCAAGTGTAGCTCCAGAAAAACAACGAAGAAAGGACCCATCGTGCTAAATGGAGCTCCTTATAGGTGAAAAAAATTCCACAAAACAGTGGTCGTGCCCCACGCGTAGAGAAACCCCCAGATGACTGCTTAAACCTGTCCTCGCCCGCCGCTCTTTCCCTACATCCATGGAAACCAGAGACTCTGGATCTCTTGCCTTCCCTGGTTTCCCACTTCTCCTTAAATAAATATTCCTTGTGTTCTCTCCCGCTAATGAGTGTCACCATGTGCCTATATTGCTAACCGTTTAAAGAGAGCAGTTCCTTTGAAAATATAATTTCCTTTTAAATGCGTCATCATTTTGAAGTGGCCTCATAAATCCGGTTGCTGATTTGGGATCTTAAATGCTATATTTATTTATATGAAAGTCGGCCTGCTGTTCGTCTTGAAGGTATTATATCCATATAGTTAACAGAAGCGATGAGCCAAATTTAATTTTCTTTCCACTCTGGAATGCTTTGCATCTTGTAATCACCATTGATTGCCTACTTACTAGTCAGAATCAATAAAGGGAGTAGATGTAAAATGGCCCGATCTCATGTTTTATAATATAATAGTCTAGTCAAAGTGGAGGGTGCTAATAGCATTCAGCTGCGTAGACATTACCTGGTAATGACAATGCGAAGAGCTCAGACTCCGGAGGAGCAAAGGAAAACGGGAAGCTTAAATATTGAACTTTATTTTATGTAGAATGAAGTTTATGCACAGATTTTTATCAGGATATGTGTTTTTACTGTTTTATGGACAATATAATTTGTCTTAACTTTTTATCATTTTAATTGCATTTCCTCTTGGTGACACCCAGCCCCGTTTTGCCTTTGTTTCAAGACTGTCTGTGATGTGACGGATGCATTTGCCTAAAATCCATCAATACGACATTATGGAAACATTAAAGCGTATAATCCTGAGCTGAGAATAACAGCTTTCGATGTCAGGTTCCTATAAATCAGCAAAACCCCGCAGATAAAAGATAAGAACTATTCCTAGGCGCTCGGAGGCTTGGGCCACTTCTCCACTGTGCTTTATGGGTCTCAGAAAATAATTTCATTGAGCTTAACTATTTCTAAAATGATTGTTGTTTCATATGAAGCCCATTAAATGCAGGCATCCTGCTGGGAGTAAGCAGCCTTCGGACCATTCATTGGTATTCAGAATCGGAGGTCCTTAAGCAAGCACCCTTGATGAGGGTGTTGTTAGAGAAGAAATCGGACGTGCACGGTTTCAGAGCCCATCCAGAAGGGAGCAGCTCCGAGAAAATCAATCCGAACAATTGACAAATTGCATCCTGTATCGGAGGAGAAATGTGCTCCTGGCGTCTGGAAAACATTCAGGATGGGCGTCAGGTCCTCTTAGTGACTTTTCCTGACAGTCACGGCCTTTCACTGTTTCCTACACCTGGAAGCAAGAGTCCGCCCACAGACAGCCCTCTGATCCGGTGATTAGGGAGTGTCCACGGGGTAGAAACCTCATTTGTGGAATAATTTGTGGATTATGGCTTAATTACTTCATTGCCTGTCACTCGTTCAGGATGGCTGATGGATATGAGTGTCTGTATGTGGATGTCACACCCCTCTCCGGCCACGTCTTTTGCTCCCTTTTATATTAGGTTCTCCCCACTGGAAGCCACGTGATAAGAGCCACCTTTCGTGGTCCTGTCTTCATGGGCCTCTACTCTAAAGCAGCACAATATTTTTGTTCTGGAGCAAGAGATGCGTTTGATGGAAGGCTCAGAACGGCCTAATTGTGCCTGTCTTGTTCTGTCACTCTGTACTCCGGAGATAGGGCTTTCGGTCATTGATTTTTGCCTTTCTATGGGATAAAAATATGTAATAGAGCAGGAATAATGTATAAATTTAAGAACATACTGAAATAATAGTTTAGGGATGTGGAGATGCTCAAGAGTTTTTTCACTTTTCCCCCCAGACATCTATGGTCAGTGAAAATCCTATTTAATGCTTGAGTGCTGACTCTATGCCAAGCACTGTTCTAAATGCTGGATGTCACCTCTTTTGATCCGCACAGATGTTCCATGAGGTGGGCACTGTTTCCTTCCTGTTGTCAAGGTGAGAACACTGATGCTCAGAGACGTTGAGTCATGTACCTAAGGTGATCCAGCTGAAAAGTGACAGAGCCACTGTTTCACTCTCTCCACCTCCACCCACTTTTAACAATACTCTGATTCCCATGGGAGCCCAAGGTCAACTGGTCCCATGAATGAAACACTGATAGTCAGGAATCATCCCACTGGATGAAGGCTAATGATTAAAATGAGACTGCTCCTGAGCCCCCAGCTTTCCAGTTTGTTAGCACCGAACTGCTCTTGCAGTGTCGGGCGGCCCAGTGCAGAGAGGCAGGTGCAGAGAGGATCCCGGGTGAGCGCGGATGAGAGCCGCCCTTGGGAAATAACAGCCGCTAACTTTTATTGAATACTTTCCCTGTGCTAGGCCCAACGCAGCGCCTTGTTTAATTTTAGCTCCTTATAATTATTCCAGTTACATCAGCGCTGCAGCTGGGGCTTTGAAAGGTTAGACGATTTTCCCAGGGTTACCTAACTGCTAAATGATGACAGCAGGACTCAGACTTCATTGGTCTGAGTTCCAAGGTAGATGCTCCAGGGCTCTGGTTTAGCTCTGACACGGCAAGAGTTTGGGAATCATCACGCCTGTCTTACAAGGAAAACCTGGCTGAACTGAAAGTCAGGGAGTTTTCTTGGTTCCATCAAAGGTGAGGTTACAAGGCAGATGAACACAGGGGTGCATATATCTTTGTGAGTAAATGTTTTCCAATTTATCAGGTAGATCCCTAGAAGAGGGATTGATGGGTCATATGATAACTCTGTTCTTAAATTTTTGGTGAACCTACATGTTTCCCATAGTGACTGTACCAGTCTACATTTCCACCAGCAGTGAATGAGGCCTCCCTTTTCTCCACAACGTCTCCAACACTTGTTATTACCTGTCTGGTGGACAACAGCCACTCTAACAGGTGTGAGGTGGTATCTCATTGTAGTTTTGATTTGCATTTCCCTAACAGCTAGTGACGTTGAGCATCTTTTCATATATCTGTTGGCCATTTGGATGTCTTCTTGAGAGAAGTATTTGTTCAGGTTCTCTGCCCATTTTTTAATTGGATTGTTTGTTTGATGTTGAGTTGTATGAGTTCTTTATATATTTTGCAAATTGATTGTCGAACTTGTTGTTTGCAAATATCTTTTGTTGGCGGTTTCTTTTGCTGTGAAGAAGCTTTTTAGTCTGATAGAGTCACATTCATTTATTTTTGCTTTTACTTCCCTTGCCTTTGGGGTCAAATTCATAAAATCTTCTCTAAGGCCAACGTCCATGAATTTAGTACCTATATTTTCTTGAATGTAATTTCTTGTTTCAGATCTTCTGTTTCAGTCTTTGATCCATTTTGAGTTAATTTTTGTGCATGGGGACAAACTGTGGTCTCGTTTCAGAAAGTTCTGGTAGACGGCAGTGTTCTAACATGTGGGGATGGAATGATACAAGGGGAAAATGCAGTTAATGTCTTCCAGAAACAACTGAAAAGCAGCTTTAAATTTTTTATATTTATTTTGGAAGTGAGGGTAGTAGGGCTTTCGCAGCATAATTCTCCGACTGTGCCAGCAAACATGTGGAGGGGTGTCTGTCCCTTCCCAGTGGGATGAAACATCCTCATGTTTACAGATCAGGAGACTTAGTGGAGTCAGATCCCTTCACACAGTCGTAAATGACAGTCAGGAACTGCAGTCAGGCTGCTTAAATCCAAAGCCTGTTCCCTTGGCCTTTGCACTTACAGACATCCCACCAGAGGGTCACCTCCAGGGCTCAGGGCACCAGTGGGCATGGTGTGGGCACCTCTGGTTGTTCACAGCCAGGTTTTAGATGTTTTATAATATCACTTTTGAAAAAATAAAAATAATGTGGCCCAGCCAGTGTGGCTCAGTGGTTGAGTGTTGACTCATGAACCAGGAGGTCACAGTTCAATTCCCGGTCAGGGCACATGCCGGGTTTCTGGCTCCATCCCCAGTAGTGGGCGTGCAGGATGTAGCCGATCAATGACTCTCTCATCGTTGATGTTTCTCTCTCTCCCTCTCTCTTCCTCTCTCTGAAATCAATAAAAACATTTTTTAAAAATGTGTACAGTCTTGTACACCTTGATCTTTGCAAAAAGTTCCATGCATTTAATGCTTTTCACTACCACCCAGCCAACCACTTGGTTCATGAGTCCAGTTTGCTTCCCATTGCTCAGTTAGTGGAAAACGGTGAGAAAACTTTTTCTGGACGATGGGGACACACTTTTAAAAAGTAGCCTGAAGCTAATGTAGATTTGACCAATTAAAAGGTTAAAAAAAAGTAAATTCATTATTCTGTTACTAGAAGAATTCCTCAATTTCTCAGTTATTTTGAAATTTTGTGAAATGCCTTCATTTCACCAACCCTCCGTGTTTTTAGTAAATTCTTCTTTGGGAAGGCAAGAGGCTCAAAATAAGTCTCTCGAGTTGCTGTGGGTTTTCATTTTTTTAAAAAGAGCTAATTACTTGGCACCTTTTCCTTCCTTTGCTCTTAGTTTACGTCAAAGATTTTTGGAAATAGCTGTTGAGATTTCTTCATTTAAAAAATGTCCTTTCTTTTGTAACAGTGCAGAAAGCAGCTCCTTCCAACATCTTTCAGAGGCTGGGGAATTGCAGTTAAAGTTGAATGGATTTCAGGCCGCGAGCTGGACCTCCGGCTCCCACGTGCCCAGATACGTTGCAAAGCCTCGGATCACCGGTGACTGGCGTTCAAAGCACAGGGCTCTGTTGTGTCTGGCCGTGTGGTGCGGAGCGTCCTAAATCAATAGTGATGCCATCAGAACCAGAAAGCCGATGCAAAATAGTTCCCTGGCTTCCTGCATAATGACCTTTGCTCTGTTGATAAATTGCTAATGGCTTCTTGGACGGGAGGTCTCCCGGAGCAGCCAAGCCTGGGGATAAATGGAGAGGGGGAGACAGGGCTGTTTATTGTCCAGAAAAAAGTGGCTCTGTGAACATGCTACAGCAAGAATGTCCAAATGTCATCGAGTCTCACATTGTGATAGATGATATAGATATAGATATAGATATAGATATATAGATAGATATAGATATACATATATACATATATACACACACACACATATATAGGGCAAAAAGAAAAAATACTATAAAGATCCAAACGCCACCTAACTCAAGGGCTTCAGAAATTTGTGGCAAGAGGAAGTCTTCCCACCACACAGTGTATTAAACAGTCTGACAAATGCAGACCAGGGCCCGAGCTTTGCAGAATGTAGGGTAACATCCTATGAGATGTATTGAAACAGCAAGCAGCCCTGGCCGGTGTGGCTCAGTGGTTAGAGTATTGGCACCAAAGGGTCTTGGTTCAGTTCTCAGTCAAGGGCTCGTACCTGGGTTGCAGGTTCGATTCCTGACCCAGGTCTGCGAGGGTGCAGGAGGCAACCAGTCATTGTGTCTCTCTCACATTGATGTTTCTCTCTTTCTCTCTCTCTCTCCCTTCCCCTCTCTCTAAAAAATTAATGGAAAAAATATCCTCGGGTGAGAATTAACAAAAAAATAAAAGTAACAGTAAATAAATAAAACAGCAACCAGGTCCACGTGGCCTGTGCCTGTGCTCCATACGGCAAACTTGGGGCTCATTCTGACCCTAACCTTGCTCTGTACTTCTAAGTTGGTCGCTGTCGCTTTTGGATTGAAAATGAATAAAAGTAGGACTTGGCTGTCACGGCAAACGAAAGGCCCTTTTCCTTCAGCCACTTGACTATCTCCTCCACTTACTGCCCTAGCTGGGTCTCACCAAGCTGCCTAGAACGTTTGTGCCTCAAAAATACCTTTTGTTTTGTTGAATTTCCAAATTTTAAAGGGGAAAAGTTTTTTTATACAGAAGGGTTAAATGCCACCAGGGACCAAACTAATGAAAAGCCTCATTTGAGAAGAAGTAATGTTTTGGAATAAGAGGTGACTGGATGTCACATGTCAGATACAGGGAGAGTGCGCTTTTGATTACTCAGAGGTAAGGCTGCAAGACGACTTCTGATTAAAATTTCTCAGGCTGGATCGGAGCATCAAGGGGTTGGTTGGAAATCTTCATAACTTGTGAACTTGACTTTTATCCCTTTGAAAAATTATACAAAATATTTTTTGCTCACATTTATATTCCACGTGGTATGTTTCTCCTTGTGGCTCCGCAGCTACTCTTGCTCAGGCTTTTGACTCCTCGTAACATCAGAATCGAATTTGAGCATTTCTAGGAAAAAAGAGGAAGTTTTAGAAATGGGAAAGTGACCCCCAAAGTTGGCTCTAAAAATGTGTTAGGTCAAAAAAAGACCGAGAACAACCTAAATGAACGTGAATCGGGACTCTATAGAAGTTTTATGGATGGTGCACTCATAAAACAGAATTCTACAGGGTGCCTCCAAAAATGTATATACACGTTGAATAATTGTTCATTCCAGTGGGTTAAATCTGTAAAGAAACATTAGTTGAGCGATCAAAAAAATATATGTATATTTACAAGTTTAAAAGATTACAACAGTGTCTAGGACACATTGAAGGAAAACACACAAAGGGTCCCCACTGTTAGGTACCTTGATTTTTGTCACTCAGCATTTACACGCATGGAATCAATTAAGAAGACTTACCTAATGAATTAGTGATACTGCCTTTGAGCAAGGCAGAGATGCTGGGGCTCAGGAGTTGGGAGACCTATTTCTCACTGTCTGGACCCTCCTGCATGAACCGTTTCACTGTAAAGGTGGAGAGACAGACGGAAAGGAAGAACTGTTGGGCTCCGCACACCTTCACTCTGCCCATGAATTACTTAGGGTCTGAAGTTCATCAAAACTTATTTTGTCCAGTGAAGTGGGGGTGTGGATGGGTAAACCAGTTAGGAAGCTTTTGTTTTATTTCTAAATGAAAAGCTAAAATAACCCACTTCCTCTTTGGAAATATATTGGAGGTAAGCGAACCATTCAGCAATGAAGCATTTTCCAGCCCATGACAATAACTGCTAGAAGATACAATACTGAAATTTTAAGTATACACCTGTTATTACAGCTAATGCATAGGGCTAATAACCTTGCACGTGAGATCACCTGCTTTATGAAGATATAAGCCTGTAAGAGACGGTTACTCTCACCGACAGCGAGTTCCCCGGTGCGGGTGAAAAGTTCCAGTTGCCTAGATAAAACTCTGGAATTCCGGAGTATTTCTCTTTCCTTTCCCTGGCCTGTAACTTTTGAAACTTATGCTTCCGAAGACTTGAGAGTGTTGACTGTTTGGTTTCCTCGCCCCACCCCCATCACTGCGACTCGTTCCGAAGCGGGTGCCACGTGGGGTGACGTGTACCGTGTCCCCACATCTGCTGCTCCGCTACACCAGTGCCACCGCCCAGAGATAACAGGGCCTCTTTTCTTCTCCAACAGGGACACTGCCATCATCTGAGCTCGGGTGAGAGCTTGAAATGTTCCCACGGGGAGTTTCTGTTTTCCGCTCCTCTTATGTGATAAATGCCCCATTATTTCAGTAATTGTGCGTATTGTTAGAGTTTCAGGGCTCCTTCCCCCTGGATCTCCCTCTTTGCCTCTCCCCCTTTCTTTTCTTCTTCCATCTCCTGCTTGCTGGCTGTCTGTCTCTTCCAGTCTCTCTATGTCTCTTTCTATCTCTCTGTCTCTGTCTCTGTCAATCTCTCTCTCTCTCTCTGTGTCACACACAGATCCCCTGCCTCAGGTGAAGGGTGTGGAGCAGGCCGCAGGACCTGGGGCCCAGGGGTGGCACCTGCCAGGCCAGTGCGCCACCCCCTGGAGCCTGTGTGGCTGTCGCCGAGGGGCCTGCTGTGGCTCTGTGACTAGCATGCGCCTCACACAGCCGGAGCCCCGAAAGGGAAACCACATCTGGTGTCGGAGCAGCTTGCTGATAAGATTTTATCTCCCTCCTGCAGATACTGATAGAGCCGGAGCCAGGTGGGCAGTAAATAAAGGAGATTTATCAGGGGCCGGAGCTGTGAGCTAACAGGACTTTCTCAGGACTGTATCAAAAGAGACCCAGAAGTGTTCATCTCCCACCTCGGTGGGGCGCGAGGAGGAATTGTGTGGCGGGGCAGGAATTTATCTGTGCAATTTGTTTTCAGCGGTGAGCATTTCTTGCACAATCGGCCTAATCCGAATAGATGGCCGAAAACCCAGGGGTTGATAAATTACGGTCATGGCACCCACATCTTATGCTTCGGGAACCTTAAGCAAACCCAGGGCCGTGCTCGTGGATTAATTGAGCATGCATAATTTACCACCCAGTTTACATAAGTGTGAATATTTTTCTCATTCTGGTAAATAGGCTTTTCCAGCTTGGGGAGAAAATCAGAATATTGCTACGCGATGAAATGAGCCGTCAGCCTGTTCAGCTCTTAGAAGAAAAAAAACAGATCTCTGCTCTTGCTGCTACTACTTACTTATTAAATCGAAATTATTTTTCAAGTTTAATTTGCTTCTCTCCATTTATATATATTTCTTCTCATTCGCTTTTATTGTGTTGGTTTTTCCCCGTGCTTGTGATCAATACCGTTTCCCCCTTTCTAGCTTGATGCTACTGTACTTGAATTATTTAGCAAATGTTAGTCTAGGAAATTACTTTCGGGACAGTTAGCTCTGCGAGGGAGACAAAGGCAGGGAATCCTGCTCAGACACATCAGGGATCCGATGCCTTCTCACGCAATTAACGTAAATTAGCCATTAATCCTGAGTCCCTCTCTGTCATTTACAGAATGGGAATAGAAGGGCCTCTCCCGCAAGTGGCTGTGTTCAGGGTTATAACGGACGCAGCAAAGAGCCTGATTTACAGTTGGGCATGTACCAGGTGCCCGAGCAGTCGTATTTATTTTTGTCCTTATCTTATTAAAACAAAGTTTATTTTACATACCTAAGGGTAAAGTCTGAACCTCTGAATTGGTAGTTTAAAGCACGTCTTTGCACAGGAGAATTTGTTTAATTCTCCGTAGCCTGGGCTAGGGAGGCCTTGGACACACTGCACAGGGCGGTGACTTGGCTGGTCCTGGCTCTGTGGCAATTATGCCAGTTCGCGTGTAGGCAGATAACCTAGGGGCTCGCGTCTCTCACAACGTCTCCATTAGAGTTTTATTCTTTTTGTTTAAACCAAAAGGGCCCTTGTGGGAAATAAGAGCTTAAATGCGATTGTTCATAAAGGAATACTACTATGAATTTATTAATCCCCATTTTACAACACGGAAATATATCTAAACCCGAATCCGCGTGGCAGGTGTAATCCTGAGAGGCTGACTTCCCTCATCGACTCTCGTTTCCCGTAATACACATGTTGTAGTTTTAAAAGTGTTATTTTTATTTATGCTAAATTTTTTACTACCATAGCCACTGATGCTAAAATCTTAAATTTTGCTAACTCGGGGCCTCTGTGTGATAAGGTATTTAAAAAAAAAAAAAAAAAGTGTAAGTAAATGTAGAGAAACCGGCTACTGAAAGGAGCTTTTCAATAAATCTTATAAAATTCACAATCCCTTTTACAAAGGAGGTAAACGTATTTGCATCGTAAGTTAGTATTTCATAGCATTCAGCACCCACACTGGTAAAATTCCCTGTACGCTCCTGTCCTGGTGCGAGTCGCGGCGCTCCGCCAGGCCCTGGGCTGTTCCTAGAGAGGCGTGTCACATTTTTGGCCAGTTCTCCATGGCCTGTTGACGTGGCTGTCACCCTAGGAACCCAGGGAACTCAGAGATGCGGCAGCCTCTCTGCTGGCGTTTCTCCGAGGTACGTGTCGGGAGACCGCTGCCAGGCCCTGGTGGGAGACACCGGCAGGGTAATCGTCCAGAGGAATAACCTCGGGCCTCTGAGATCAGTGACGACCTTACACCTCTGTCTGCACCCACCCCACTGGCTGCTTCCGAATCCTGAACGGAATGTCGCCCGTTAGCCACCCCACATGAACGGGGGGGGGGGGAACCCAGCTAAGGGGATCACTAATTGTGAGCCGAGGGCTCGGAGCTAGAAAAGAGACTTCAGCTACCTAAGACTCAGTTTTGTCTTCTGTAAAGTGGGAGGATTAATGAGACTGAGCATCGTGCCTTTCGGTGTGTGTCGTTGACTTCTAGACAGACCCACACCCGGAAGCAGGGACCTTCCCTTCTCATTTTGGCCCGGGTGACGTGGGATTGAGTCCTAGTCTTAGCACTTGGTCTTTCCCTTCGCTCTAAGTCATGTGGTCAACGTTCCCTTCTTGGCTTCCTGAATGCCAACGTTGCGATGCCAGCCATCGGCCTCTTAGACAGTAAGGTCTTTATTTCTCTTGTGAGCGCCAGTCCCAGCGTCGGGTGAAGTGGGGTCCCAGCTCTGGGCTCCCTCGGACACCCAGGCCTTGAGGGGCTCTGCTCAGTCCACACGTGTCTGGTGCCACCTTCTCACGCGCAGCCCAAACAAGGAGGCCCGAGGCTGAGGGTGGACCCGGAGGCCCGGCTCGCCCACCGCAGCTGCTCTTTTCGGCCAGTTTGCAGGTTCCTGCAGAGCTTGGGGCTGCCACTCAAAATGGTCTCTGGCCACTGTGGTGGACTTTGGTCATTTCTGTAGCCCTCTTCCTGCCCATGTGCCTTTCTGTTTAAACGGCAACCCCGCTGCGTGCACTGTTGTTAGAATACAGTGCCCTGCCTCTGAATACAGAGGGCAAGAAAGGGAAATGGACGTTCCCAAGGCCCTTTGGCACCTGGGGCTCAGCCATGTGACCCTGGCTTGGCCGACCAGATGCTCCCGCTTCAGGCCGCGCCTGCAGAGTGCAGTGGGGAGGGTGCATTCGTGACACCCAGTGACCGGCAGAGGCAGGTCCTCGCTGGATGCCACGTGTATCGCGGGGCGTCTTCTTCCATCGCGAGCAGGGGAATAGCAGGTGGGGAGGCCCGTATTTGGTGTGAGGAAGTCGGGGGGTTTTTAGAGGCCACTAAAAATTCGGTGCTGCAGCAGGCATGGGGGTAACAAGGAGTTAACCTTACCTTGGACAAAGGATTACATATGCATATTCGCTACCCACTTGTCCTCAAGTCTTCTGTGACTTAAGACAAGCATTTTTTCATTGCTCCTGGCCATCGCATTGAGCTTGCTGCATCTATAATGACAATCCCAATAAAAGCGATTTTATTAACCTGTCAATTATTATGCCGTTTTCTTACTCTGGTCACACATCCCAAGTCTAGGAGGGTGTTGAAAATGGAAGACAGCATTTCTTCACATCCAAAGCGCTGAATTTCATATTTTCCTTTCACGAATGAGAATGGGGGTGGCCGTGCCTATATCTAGCTGCTTATTTTATTATAAGACTACTCCTGGTTTACTTCCTCAGAAGCTTAGGTATTCTACTGCTTGAAATTAGAAAGTTTGTGGAGCTATGCCTGTGTTTCGACTTTATCTCCTAAGAAATCACTGCTTTCATTATTCCCTGAGATAGAGGTTTTCAGAATGTGTTGTTTGGATGAGACCACCCTAAAAAAGAAAAGGGTTCTGTGGTCAAGCAAGTTTGGAGAAAACTATATAAAATCTCTTCTTCTTGAAAATCTATACTATATATTAGTTCATATATGGTGTCAGGTTGTGTGTGTATGTCTGTGTGTGTACTCTCATTATACATATGAACTCATTTTACATTGTCTGATCCAGAGTTTTTCAATTTTATCTGACTACCAAGATCTTTCTGGTAGAATAACAACTGTGAGCATCCTCTGGAATTAATTAGTTACAATCAGTAATGACAGTGTATTAAGAGACGCACTTTGGGAAATGTCTTTCCTATATTGTATTTCTGTTGTTGTTGTCATTTGTTTTGTGGGGGGGTTTTTTGCATTACCCACGTTTAACAACAGGTGCCTTGGGCTTACCTGCCCCCCACGGTTCACTTCTGCCTACTTACTAGCTCTGTGACTTCGAGCATGTTATTTAATTTCCCTCTGCACCATTTCCTCATCTGGACCTGAGGATAACAGCATTCATATCAGAATATTATGAAAATCAAGTGATTTATACTTGTAAATGCTTTGAAAAGTGCCTGCTTATAGTGTTTTATAAATGTTGGCTTTTATTATTGGGGTGTTTTTTTCCCCCAGGCTAAGTTAATGTTTTCATTGACACCCCCTTTTGTATGGAATTTTTTTACCAAAGCCACATAACACTCAGTTCTTTTTAAACCCAGTAGCTGATTCACTACTTGCTGATCGTATGCCTGCGCCCAGATTTTTCTATTTTGTGATTCTTTCCGGTTCCAGCTCAAGGAATGTTAAATTGAAAGTCAAAGAAACCAATGCATGTAAACACGGCGTTTACTGAAAAAAACCAGCAAGCAATCACACCCACATCTGAACACAGGAAATTACAGGTAGCCAGGCCATGTGGGGTTAGACTGAGGTGAGACTTCTTCCAGTTCTGGGGCATTTCCTGTTGTTTTGGTCTCCTTCAGGGCCCTTCCCTAGTTCCCTTAGCAGACTGACGTTCTCTGCTCAGTTTTGCTGCTTTCCCGTATTTTTCTTGACCGTGGGTAGGTTCACCTTGCAAGGACGACATCACTTGGCTTTGCACCGGGTCTCCCGCAACTAACAAACTCCATCTCTCAGCACCTGAATTCCAAGTTCCCAGCGAGGAGTACCTCCCTGGCTCAGACCAGACTATGGTTTGGATCCCGGGCTCAAGCGTCCGCTCCTATTTCAGTTAGCTGAAGTCTAAGCTGGAGCTTCAACTGGTCCAAACAGGACCCCTTAGAGCAGCCCTGCTGTAGGGGTGGTGGGTGGAGAATATCCCCAATACTAGAGATGGGCATGGGTGGTGCCAACACCACAGAATGGTCACCGTACTTACAGAAGGAAGAGATCTCTTAGTATTCTCTTCTAGAACGTCTGTTGTTTTCACTTCCTTTTTCCACCCGTGAAGAACCAAAGAGTGCCGGGGGAAATGTGTTATATATAACCTAGCACTTGAAAACCACAATCTTGATTTCATGGAAATTTCTCCACACAGACATACGACATCTGAAGGTGGCTGCAGTCAGATTCCCTGGGTCAGAAACACAGCCTCGAGGAAGCCCGTTCGTTACTCAGGAGGGTCCCTCCTACGGCGAGGCTGAGCGCCGGTCTAGACCACGCTCCCGGGCCAGGTGCCCGCTGGCTCCCTTTCACCTCGCAGCAGCCAGCCTGCAATGAAGGTTTGGTCTTCATGCCACAAAGTGAAGTTTATGACACAAAGCGAAGTAGCTGATACCTGAAATTATTAAATTCAAGATCCAAAAAACAGAAACAGCCAATCAGGGATTTACATGTACCCGCTCATTCTAAGTTATGAGCATTAGCTCCCACGCAAACCATTTCCCTGGGAAAACCCCCCCGTTCCTCTGCCCCCCTTGTGTGTTGCAGGTCTCGGGGAAGGGTGCCCTTCATTCCATTTCCGTTCCTCTGCCTCCACTGGGGCATCGATAACCACGTTTACCTGCCCTCGCCCAGGAGCGGGCATTGGTCTAGATCGTATTATAATAGTCTCAGGGCTTTCATGCCTGATGTTTGCTGGTGTCGCCCGTTTCCTCCTTCGTTTGAGAGCGTTTGCTCTTTTCATTTTAGCCTGACAGTGACATATCCCCTCAAACAAAGGAGCGAACACCCCACACTGCCTACACATTTGTGCCACACGTCGCTCCTGAAATTAGTATTCTTTTGAACTGGCTCACACGCGGGCACCGCCCCTGCCACCTTTAACCACGCCAACGATGAAACATGAATAGCCCACAGCGAGGGGCCGCATCCCGCGGAGCCAGCCGCTGAGATGAATTACCATTCGGGACGGTGTGTAGATTAATTATTTTGTTTGTGTATTATGTTCCTTAAGTGGCTGCCTGATCGCTGCCCGGAAGATTGATTACTTGTTCCATTTGCCATGCGGTTTCTGCGGGGGAACATCTTTCAGGACTCATCACTTCTGAAAGCCCAGGGGGCTGGGTTGACACCAGGGTACTCCGGAAAGGCTGGAACACGGGGGCCGGGCTGTGGGAAGTGTGTTCTTTAAATAAACACCTGCAGCCGTGGCGAGGGTAGCCTTCAGGCCCTTTGACCGTCAGGAGAGACAGCCGACCATGAAACTGAGTTAATGTGAGCGATGCGACCTGAAAACGCAGCCCGCCTGTTGGATTGTGCGGTTGGGGGGAATGAGCCCCTCCCAAGATTTTCTTGGTCTCCAGGAAGCTGAAATAACAAACTGTGACTTGCTTGTCTTTTCATCTCCTGATGGTCGCATACCCCAGGGGCGGCCACACGGTGGTGACTGCTGCTGCTGCTGCTGGAGGCAGCCTGTCCTCACGGTGGCGCTCCAGAGCCCCCCTGGTTCCTCCGGAAGAACCCGCAGCGCGGCCCTTTGGGGGAACCTCGTGGGGGTATGTGCTGCCTCAGAACACGTGTGGTCTGCCGTGTTCAAGGGGTGACCGCCAGCCCTCAGGAAGGACTTACATTAATGGGATCGTGTTGCAATGGGAGTTCATAACAAATTTAAATAGAAAAGTACTTTTGAAAGAAACAGATGAGCTAAGATTAACAAATAGGACAGCCTTTTGTTTCGTGAAAGACTGGGCTAGCCTCTGCATTTGGGGACGGGAAAACACGTTGCCTAGCGCGGAGCGTGTGCTCTCTCTCTGCGACTGAGTGCTTACGGCTGGACAAGGTGGCCGGTCGGGACTCAGAGAGATGTCGCATGCCCCGGCCGGACACTCCGCACCGGTGCCCAAGGGGGACCGCACCTGAGCCCAAGGCGTGAAGTTTCTCTCTCCCCCACGGCTTTGGCCTTATTGTTGAGGCCTAGTAATCATCGTCGCAGTCAACTGCAACGGTAACAGTAAATACTTAGAAGCAGGGCCCGGGAAATGCTTAGGATCCTTCGCATCATGGGTTAAAATTTAGCAACTATGAATATATTTAGGGCCATTTTGATTAAATCATTTTCCTGTGCGACCTGAAAAATTGGAACTGGACAGGAATTTACTCTTTTCCTTTGTCATTGGCCCTCTCGGTGTGTCTGGGGGGGGGGGGTGCCTGCCTGAGTTCAAGTCCAGGAGGAAATCCTAGTGCAAGTTTTTCAGCAGTTACCCCCCCCCTCCCGCCCCCCTCAAACCTTCCGTTTTGACAGACTGAGTTTGCTGTCTTGGGAAGCGGGGCTGAGACTATTACGGGAATAAAGTTGCCTATGAAACAAGTCTTCCAGGGTTTGAAAACTCTCCGGTTAGCATATTTAGAAATAGACTGGAATCCGAAAAATAGGGTCTGTTTTCCTCAGCGTCCCCGATGCCCCCCCCTCGTCCCCTGCACGTGGTGTTCTATCTTTTACGGCTCAGACCCACCCTCATGAATAAGTCTCTTACCTTGTTGATCGCCTAGACTCCGAGGAAACTGAGAGTGTCGGGGAGCCTCGGGGGGCGCGTAGCTGTTATCTTCATTGTAAAATCGGCCCGTTGAGTGTATCCGTGAGAGTGCGGCTTTAAGTTAATGAGACCGGAGTCACGTATCGTTTATTGAAGTCATTTCATTACTGTATGGTCACACCTCCAGCCTTGAAAGGTCCCTGTGATTATTTGATAGCTAAATGTGGCTGTCCTTTTCAAACAAAAATGACAGTATTGATCCATTGTTAGAACCAACCCTCGGTTTAGTGTAATTGCCTCTTTCCACTGGCCTCTCTTCATTGTCCTCATGTAACCAAAGTAAATAAAGACGCTAACCAAGGCGAGCATGGGGTGTTTTCTGGAGCAGCGTTCATTCATTCGCTCCATCAGTCATTCGCTCAATCAGTCAGCCTGTCAATAATAAAATGCATCGGGCACTTGCGAGATTTCTGACCCCATGCTTTTCCTTTCCGTGTGAACGAGAGCCCCAATCCCTGCCTTCGGAGGGCTCAGGGTTTTGCGGGAGGCCCTGCAAAGGAGCGAGCCGTCAACCGAAAGCCCAGCAGGGCCCAGGGAGGTCACCGCAGCCTCCCAGGGGAGAGCTCGGGGAGATCTCGGGGACCCCTAGGGAGCTGACGCCTGAGGGAGGGGGCGACAGGCACAGGAGGCAGGAGAGGAAGGTCAGGCGAGGCTGGGAGGGTCTCCGTAAGCCGTGCATTTGGCTTTTACTCCGCAGAACCCGGAGAGCAAATGGGGAATGTGACGGAGAGAATGTCTCCTGCCCTATTAGTATCATATCCGCACTGAATTAATCAGCCATACTTTATGCCTCTTCTTTACCTGTCAAAATGTCCAAACTGGTTCTGTTTTTTTATTTTTTATTTTTTTTATCGTCCAGACTGAGCCGGTTTCCATTTCTGACAGATTTGACTTTGAAATGTTTTTGCTTACCTGAAAGCTAGGAAGATTTTTCTTTCCACCAGAATTTCTAACTTCTATCTTCCTTCCTCAGCTACCTGCTGAGGTCCTTTCCCAGGCTAAATTAGAAAGGCAAATCAACGTCAAAACATACAGGGGATTTAAAAAGAGGTGATATGCTATGTATGTGATATAAATTATCTCCCTTTATGATTAGTTGGCTGAATGAACCAATTTAGAAGCCAGTTTGGGTCATAATTTATAACATTGAAAATATTTTAGTTGCTGTGAGAATATCACTGAAATTCACTTTCGTTAAAAAAGTTTTCAAAACTAGAGAACAGCTAGGTCTAGGGAAATATTTGAGAAAATTCCGCCTTGTGACGTGTTCATTTCAAATATTTCTCTTATAGTTTAAATATAAATGGGGAAGTAAGAATATATGGTATAAAATGCATCCCATCTCTTTAACACTTTCTCTAGATGTCCTAGTCAGCTCTTCTGAAATAGAGAATTTGCCCCCTTTTTACTTAAGACAATGAAAGGACCAAAACCCACCCATGCAGTCATTTTGGACACCTTCATGAATAAATGGAGTTGCTACACAGCTGTCCAAGTCACTTATATCCAAAAATACCAGCTTAGCTCTACGCAGCCAGTTTGATGGCTGCTCAGAGCCCTGCTTTAAAGATGGGGAGGAATTCGGGGGGGAAGGGGTAGAGCCCTCTGTGTGGGCCCAGCTGGAAGAGCCCTCCTGACATGTTCGTCCTGGAGATGCAGATTAAGGGGGCAGAGAGCAAGGGGTCGTGCACCTGCTGGAAATTCCCAGAACCCGAAGATCTCAGTCCTCTGGGACCTCAGCAAGGAGGAAGGATCCCACCCCACGTGGCCACGTTCTTAACCCAACACCCTGTTCTTAACCCACACTGTCTCTCTGGCTCGGTGGCCTCAAGCCTGTGGTAACCCAAAGAGCCTTTTCCCCAAGGATATTTTGTTATTTAGGACATTGTCAGTGATAGCAGGGCCTCCGTTCCCGTTTTCCAGTTCCAGGCGAGCGGGATTAGAGCGTCCTGTGAAAGACGTCGCAGGTTAATCCCTGGCTCTATGTGGCATGGTCCCTTCTGCCCTGTGTAGTCAGGATCGTCTACATTCAGGTTTATAGGATGCATTTCATTAAGTTAAATGCTCTTGCTGGGATTATGTGCTTTTTCATTTAATGTTTTGCCCAGGGCTACTTTTAATAAGTATCTTAATGGCTCTAAGAAGTTTTGCTATTTTTTTGTCTTTTGTTTTGTTTTGTTTTGATTTTCACTTTAATAGTAGCTGAGAAAAAAAATCCCCATGATGTTACTGGAAAAATTGTCATTGTCACTACATTAAAATAATATAGGTTCATCTCTCTGAATTAAAACCTGTTATTTCACCTACTTCCTAAATGAAATGATTTTTAAAAATCACATGAAAACAGAAGCAAAAATAGGCTCTCCATAATAGACTCCCTGTATTGTATTTTATTTTAAAAACCTCTTCATAAAAATACAAATAAATATTGCAATTCATATTGTATTTCCAAGTCTGATTTTGAACAGAGATGACAAATTTTTTATTTAAAAAGATAACGGTATTCTCCCATGCCATTTGTTGGTCCCACACTTGTTACATAAGGGAAACACAGATTTGGATAAAGTGCTCTGGCTGAGCATGTGAACTACAGGAAACCTACCTTCTAGGAGAAAGAAGATACAGCGAAATAACCACAGAACAAAGAATGTCAGATAAGATCCATGGAAGTTATCATACGGAAGGGCTGTTTATATATTTTGAAATGAAAACTAACAATGAATAGACTGATAAGACTTTTGCCCTGATTTATACAACCACACAAAAAATTTTATTAAGGTGTTTTTAAAAAGCTGTTGTACATACAGTAACACAAGTTGTAGATCACATGAAATCTGAACGATTCCTGAAAGTCAGGGGCACATAGTGGAGATGGGGAGGGAGCCCGGGGTGTGGGTTGGGGTGGCCAGAGGGAGACTGTGTGTGAAGGGTGGGTCACCAGGGCAGCTCAGGGAGCACGAGCAGGAAAGGCATCTTTGGGTAAAAATCTGAGGTATGCCTTAGAGACAAGTAGTAGACCAGTTGGTTAAAACAGAAATTTATTTTATTGTTAAAGAAAAGGCCATAAAGGTAGGTTGGGATCTGACCGTGGTAAACCGTGAATGCCCAGCTCAGGAGTTTAGATTTCATCTGATAGTTGATACCATGGAAGGTTTGGGGAAGGGGAGCATGTGAGCAAAGTAGAAAAATCTATCTGGAGGCGGCACATGGAATAAGGGCCACGTAGTGCATGTTAATTACTCGGTAGGAGCCCGGAGTTAAGAAATAAACACACGAGTTAGAAGATCTAAAACATCTCTTATGTTGACTGGAACATATGGTACCCACATTTCCCAGGGACTTATTTGTGTTCTGTTAAAACAAATAAAAAATCAATCTCCCTTTGCCCCAAAAAGTGGGGTGGCAAAAGACAAAATAAAGGGATATTGGGAGGTCGATCTGTTGGTAGTGGACGGAGTTGAAACCCTTGTGCTGTGATGCACAGCTTTACTCATAAATGTGAGCGTTCCTGAGCAGGGGAACCGCTGTGCTCGAGACTGGAGTGAGGGTCAGCCCCGTTCAGCCATTTGGTGGCAGAGGACTGGGGACCATTATCTCGTATAAACAAGGCATTTACTCAGGTGTGAATTACTGTTGTAGACAGTTCTGAGGAGAGAGAAGAAAAGGCCGTGGAATCAACATCTTTGTTGTGAAGGGGGAGGGGAGCACACAGACCCCAAAGCTTTGAAACGTGGCGAATCCCAATCTGTGTCTCCAAGTATGTGGCTCATGGCCACAGCTCCCGGTTGAATGGATACAGGGATATGAGAGTGGGTGGGGGTGTAGGAAAGTGAATAACGTTTCCAAATTAGCCCCCTTTCCGTCTTTTTTCTTTCTTAATTTCCCTCAAACCTGTAAGATAGGCACGCTTATACCGTTGAGGCCTATAGTAATCTTTGAGGCCCGTTTTATACTCTTTCCATTTAGGCCTTAATCAGGAAGCTGGTCTTTTCAAAGTGAAAGTCATGAATAGTGAATAGGAAACATTTTAAGACCATGGTAGGAAAGATGAGCACTTTGGGGCTGGCTGCTGAGTGGAGCGAGGTCGCTAATGAATACTCCGTGTTACCCGGCTCTTGTCATCGGTGGTAATTAGCCTTAACAAGGCAAGTTAAAGAAATTCTTTCCCAGCCTTGTACCGGGTGACTCCCTACTTAGCATTTGTCTCCTTACAAGCCTATAACCCGAGGCAATCCCAGATACTCCCCATGGGAAAGATGTATTTCAGAGTTAGGCTTACGGCACTTGCCTTTATTAATTTTATGGGGGGAAAAGTCCATTTTAACATTCATTTTAATGTTCGAGTATTCAGGGATTTGGGCGTTGTGTTGGTAAATATTGTTATTATTTAAACAAATAGAAATAAAGTATAATGACAATAAATCATGACCCAAACACATCTTAATTAAATATTCTAAAACTCCAAATCTTTTTTTTTTAATGTATTGTGCTACTTCTCTTAGGAGTCGTCTCATCATAGTTGGTTGAAACATTCTAAGGAATTGTAGACACTAAGCAGTCTTGGTTGATAGACGTCAACAGATGGCAGGAGATTAATCTGGGATCCTAGCTCTCTAGTTAGTCGATTGAGCAGATCTATGCCGACTTCGTTCCACTTTGTCTGTAGAATGCACCCCCTACCTGCACCCCTACTCTTCTGTTTTCCAGAATTCTTAACCATGCCCCCACCATCATTTTGCAACCAGGTTGCCCCATCCTGTAACACTGAGAGAGATTTCTCTTTGATCATCCTAGCCCCCCTCCCCCTGCAGTTTTTTGGAGGTTGACAAGGTCCCTGCCATGTTTCCCTTTGTGATGGGACCATTCATTATAGAGATGTCATCATTAACAAAGTGACCCCAAAGCTGCGGGGGGTTAAGCCGTTTAGTGACAGAGTGAAATGCTTGGTGCTGGCCTAGAGGGGTAGCCTCTCGCTCACGTCTTGTATCACGTCTTTAAAATGCTTAGCAGTTTCTCCGAGTTCTTTTCAGAGATTTTTTTTCTTTCCGTGTTCAAACATCTGCCTTGACATGTAAATCTAACTAAGCAGGTAGATAGCAGCAGCCCGAAGGAGGTTTGGAATGGGTGTCTTCACGACGGTGGTCTCTGCCATTGTGCAGCTCTGAGGATAGCTGGCGCTGTGATCTCTGTGCGTGCTCAAATGCCATTGAAAAGCCACAGAATATTACACAATGTCTGCCAATATGAAAAATGCCGCTCAGCTGCCATTTATTCCAAGCCGGGCTTCTGCACAATGCACCGCTGCAGATTCGGCGAAGCCCGCTCCAAGGCACTGTGAGCAGAAAGACCGGCATAAAACAGTGGATAACTTCCTAAAATGGAAACAGGCTTAATGCATTTGCCCAACTGGGGCCATTATATTATTGCATTATTTTTTCAACATTTTCTGGCCCGTCACTTGTGTTGAGTTTTTCGTGGCTTCATCAAAATCATTTTATCATTTTCTGCAAAATAGTTTTGTAAGGTCTGAACATGCCACTGCAGGTGGCTCTGGTTGGCCAACTTGCTCACTTAGTATTGTCCTTTCCAAGCTGTGTGGTTGGCACATCTCAGTCTGAAAGGAAGCTCTTTGAGTTCTCATTTCAGCAAACTCCTGAAATGATATAAAGTCTCCAAGACTCAGTCTCCTCTTTTATCCAATGGGAAGAATAAGCTTATGATGAAGGTTGAAATAAACAACATATAGCGTCTAATATACATTTGCTAGTATTTCTGTGGTTACCAATTACACTGTCAGGAGGACTCTTTATTAAAAGCTCATGATTTAGAGCTACATTCATCTCCACAGTACAAACTCTGCTCACTTTCTGCAGTTGCTTTTGTTTTTTTAAATCCTCACCTGAGGATATTTTTTCCATTGCTTTTTCAGAGAGAGTGGAAGAGAGAGAGAAACATCGATGTGAGAGAAGACACATCAATTGGTTGCCTCCCGCACGCGCCTGGACCGGGGCCAGGGATTGAGCCTGTAACCGAGGTGCGTGCCCTTGACCGGAATCGAACCTGGGACCCTTCAGTCTGCAGGCCCACACTCTGACCACTGGCCTGGGCTTTGCTCACATTCTAAATGGAGCGTAGCCAGCGGAACGCATTGACTCGACTCCCTAAAGAGCAGTGTTTACTCCCCTCATCCATGTCAAGACCTGACACATTTCTTTGAACTTAAAAAGTAAGTCTTTCAGTGAAAATTATGTCCTGGAAAGAAGACAGGTTGGCATGACTCTGCTTGCTTGACTCGCATAGCATCGGACGGACTTTAAAGGAAGACCCTCCTGTAGCTGACACACCCCTTACCCATGACGATTATTCATAATATTATTAAATACTACTAAGATTCTTCAAGAGACCTAAAATAGGTAACTCGGTATCTTTTCTCAAATATTTTTTTCCACGTGGCAAAGAGTTTCCTTCTCAGTAGCTGCTTTCAGAACATGGAATAATAAGCATTGTGTCTACCCTGAAGAGTCTGTATTCCAGACTAATGACTCTGCATTTGCTCCACAAGTTTTTAACTCTCTGCTGGGCCGATGGAAGCCCCAGAGTCCTTGGTGGCTAATAAATGAGCATTTTACAAGGAATTCTGCTGGGAAGATGGCATTCAGATCAGCCCTCCGGGGCATTTTGCGGCAGTGAATTCCCACCGGTGCGTGGAGGGAGATGACAGAGAAGTTCAAGTTCACCCTTGGGAAGGTTGTTTACAAGCCTCTCTGGAGCACCTGGCAACCCTCAGAGGCAGCCACAAGCGCCCGGGAGGAGCCCGTCGCCCGTCTGGACACGGTCGAGCAAGCGGAAGGTGATGTGCTTTCAGGCGCGTTGCGGAGGGGTGACGGTGCTGCTCCCTAAGTCGCTGGAGGCCGCTCTTGAAAGCGAGCCGTCCGCCTAAACGCGGCCTCCAGGGCGCTGCCCTCAGGGGCCGGCGTCAGCATCCGATCACCATTAGGCGCAAGCGCTTCAGCAGCTTAAAGCACTGACGGCGGAAGCACTTAGGAGCCCGAGGAAAGTTGTCTGCAGGACACGCCGACCCAGGGCATCATCAATACTTAAAGGCGGCTTCGCGTATTCCGGACGCCCCCGTTTCCAGGCAGCCTGCCTTCTGCATGATGTTAGGAAGCAATGATCGATAATTTCCCATTTCTTAGTAAAGGAATGGGATGTGTCTCTGTTTTTCCCCTTCTGTGAAGGTTGTTGCTTTTTCTTTTTTTTTTTTTGGAACAGCACCAGGCTCTGCCAAACGGTGTGGGTGACCCAGGAGCTGACAGATGTCCAGACAAGGTCCTGAGAAGGGTGGCGCGGCGTGAGAGCAGGGGAAGGGCAGCCCCGGGATGCCTTTCCTCAGGAGCAGGCCTGTGACTAAGGTCGTAGTTATCTAGATCTCAGGGCTCAAAGTCAAAAGGCCTCCTCGGAGGAATCACGGCGAACAAACTGTTGATGCCGCGTGTCTTGCGAGCAACAACATGTGAAAAGTCTGTTGTGTGGAATAGGTCATATTTAATTTATAGGGGTTTTAAGTGACAAGCCTTGTCTAAACTCCAGAAGGCTTTTAAAATTTGCATTCTTATGAATAAACCAGTCTGTCTGAGAGGCAACCTTAAGTGTAATAAATAAATAAAAGCCAACCATTCGTTCACGTGACATTTTTTCATGCCAGAAACATGGTTCAAGATAAAATCCGGTGATCGGCTGACCACCCATTCGCCGCTTTTTCTTACCTCTGGATATTTTCTCAGGGGTTTCTTCTTGTTGCAAAGGTCTTTCCATTTCCTCCTCAGCTACGTAAATCCATGACTTCCCTGTGGACATACTTTGAACTGGTAAAGACTACCCTCTTCCCAGAAGTCTTTCCTAAAAAAAAACTATGCTCCCAATTTTCTTTCAGAAGCTACAAAAATAAGTTGAAGCCGTCATCAGGTATTTGCGTTCCTTCTGCTCTATACCAGTAACTTTTACCTGGACTAAGCAAGCACCTGCTTCGTGTGGCCTTTTCCTTAAACTGTTTCATGTCTCATTTCACCTGTTGGATCAGAAAGTCTTCAAGGAAATAGATTACTCATTTTTCCTGTAATATTCCCATTCATACAGTAGACCCTCAGCAAATGATTTTTTGTGCTTGTTTTTTCACCTGTTGCTGATGAAAAAGTCTAAGGCTGGTCCTGTCTGAATTCCTGTTCCTTTGTAGGTGTGTATGTATTTTTCTTTTTTACTCTGGGTGTTTTGGGGATCATCTTTTTAAATATATATATATGTCTTTATTGATTTCAGAGAGAGGAAGGGAGAGGGAGAGAGAAACATCAATGATGAGAGTCATGGATCGGCTGCCTCCTGCACCCCCCGACTGGGGATCAAGCCCACAACCCGGGCACGTGCCCTGACTGGGTATCAAACTGTGATCCCCTGGTTCATAGGTGGAGGCTTAACCACTGAGCCACGGCGGCCAGGCTGAATCGTCTTTTTAGCCTTGGGGTTCTTAGATTTTCTAAGGATGTGCAGGTGTATCGTGATGTCGGACTTTTTTTTTTAACTCATTGGTTTGGTTCTTCTACAAGACCTCTCAATCTGAAGGTTAATATTGGTTGCGGAAATTTCCTTTTTTATTTCTGGTAATTTCTTATGTTCTGAGAATTTCTACATGTTCTCTCCTCTTGTAACTCTATTAGTTGTACTTTGGATGTCCCAGATCGAATCTCTGTGTCACTTACTTCTCTTATACTTGTGTGCGTGTTTCCTTTCACTCAGTATTCTGAGCAATTTTATCAGCTTTATTTCTAACCCTTTACAAATGTTTTAAGAGTTGTGAAATTTTCATGTTGTTGGCATAGGACTAGAAATGGACCAATTCTAAAATTTAAAAAAAAAAAATGCCCTACACTTTTCTCAATTAGGTTTGACTCGTTTACTTGGTTAAATGGCATCATGTATATAAATCAAGCCTACCCACAATGTGGTGTGTGGACCGCTGCAGGTCCACGAGCTGTTTGTCACCTGCCCGAGACAAGATAAGATGCTTACACCAGAATGTAAATCAACTAAGTTTCTAAGTGCACTATGTAGTTAGCTGACATTTTTTCCTAGCAAGACTTTCCAATGAAAAAAAGTCACACATTGATTAACATTTTGGCAAATGCTACCAATCCTGTCACAGACAGGTAACAGTTTGCTGGTCAGCACCACTCCTTGGACCACACGTTGGGAAGATGGTAGAAGGCGCTGAGAATCGTGCCTGGCGGAGAAGATGTTGAATAAGTGTTAGTTGAGTCTGGCACATGCTTTCCTTGAAACGAAATTTGCAAAGTCCCATGATCGTCCGCAGATAGGACGCTTAGCTGTTTATCGCTTTACTAAAACAATCCAGGGAACTTTGCTAATTTCTCACCGTGAAAGTTTTGTTATTTTTTAGTTTGGCAAAATCCCATAAACCCCTTTGGTTTATTCAACAGAAAACATTCACTTGTGTTGCCAGTGAGTCATTCGCCAAAACGGCGCTGAGCTCTACTTGTTGCCAACCCTTGCCTGCCTGTCCTGGCGCGCTCGCGGAGGGCCCCCGTCCTGGGACCTCGTGCCAGCTGATCCTAATTAATGCTCTGGGATCTGCATGCGTGTGTGTGTTTTGCTAGTGGGCTGGGTAGCGAGTTAATGTACCAACATCTGTCTTCCATCATAAGTTCCCCCCAGAGTTTAGAAATCATCTCTCCATCCTGCTCGCTGATGAGAGGCGGGACGTCTCTGCAATGCTTTGGAGCAAGTCCTAGCTCCTGAATGTGCACTGTGGCGAGCCAGGCACTGGTCAGCCCCCTTCTGTAGGCACCCGGGGCTCCTTGGCTCCCTTCCTGAGCACTTTTACCCAAAGAAGAAGTCCACCCACACCCTACCTCGCTGTCTGGTGCTGGTCCATCTTGGGTCCAGCCAGCTCCAGATTGCAAAGCTCATGTCATGGCCCGGTCCTCCAGTCTCATTCCAGATCGTCTTAGAGTGGCCTCGTTTCTCAATGGGGCTCTTGCCATCTTTGGACTCCACTCCCAGAACAGCACGCAGCCCATCTCTGCAGAGACCGTACTCCGCCTGACTTCTACCACCCCGTTCACACAGGCTCAACAGGCCACACCTGAGTCCACCTTGGTTGGTGTCTCTGTGACCTTCCTCAGGCACCAGGACTCTGCTTCCCTTTAGGACCCCCCTGCTCTTCTTTCCCTGGATGCCATGTTGGTCCAGGGCATGGCCCAGGGCCACTCCTCACAGAGCCCACCCCAGCCCTGCTCAACCTCAACCTTAGCCTGCACGCTCCGCCTGGCCCAGTCCCCGAGATAGGGAGTGGCAAACACGTACAGGTCGTGTTAGTGCAGATGACCCCTTAGTTTGTCACGTGTTCACTTTCAGATTTCTAAATACACGTGATAACTGATTCCTTTGTATTTAACGATGGCCTTGGAACGAGCAAGCCAGCGCGATTGCTGTCTCCCTATTCACAGTGAGGTCGCCTCATCAGGTGTGGCCCATTTCAGTAGATCTGATCCAAATGCCTTGTTTGTTACTCTTCCTCTGCTCAGTCCATTCTCCAGGCCACTGCCACATTAGCTTTCTTAATCTGCCGCATGAGCCCTCATATGTGTGCGGCAGGACCTAGTGGCTCCCGGTGGCATAACAGATGGAGTCCAAGCACCGTTGCCTGATGATTAAGCCACATCATTAACTCAGCCACTGCCTCCTACACTCTAGGCTGTCTTTCAATTATTCAGTCACATGCCCTTAATGATTGCGTCTAATTTTGCTCAAATTATTATATCTGAATTCTCCCTTCCTACCAACTCCATGTTTATGCCTCAGTTCACATGCTCTCTCGCTTTAGGACAGCCTTACTCGAGTGGCTCAGCCCCATGTGCTCTTGCCCTGTTTTGAACTCCCGTTGTAGTTACCGTCATTTCTTATTTATTGCTGTACTGAAGTCCTCTCTTTTTGATGTTAGCTCTTGGGGGGGCAGGTGCTGCTCCCCCAGGCCTCAGTATTCACTCACAGTGGCCAAGAGAGTGCCCTTCACGTGGAAGACACTCAATAGACACTCAGTGAGTGAATATAATATTGATTGTTATAAACTGAGGAAGAACCGGGAAAGTAGCCATATGATGCTCACTTAATGAAGTGGGTTTGGGAAAGTTTGAACAGAGGCAAAAAAACGCACAACAGGGCCACTTTATATGAACAGAAACTAATTCTCATGATACTGAGCAGCAGGCTAGATCATCCACCCTCCCAGTAATTTATCTGAAAGTATCGATTCATAGATGCCTTTCGGGAACCTTCATTATATGTATGCGAATAAAGGTGTCTGGAGTGTAGGAGGGCAGAAACACCTATCATATCTTTGAATCTTTAACAAATCTCTACTTAAGAAAATTGACTTAATAATATATTCACTCTTTGGAAAATTTTCTAACCTCTAAAAATTATACTTCATCGTTTGCAATACAATGCAAGTAAAAGAAGTAGCATAAAAACTCTACGTGGTATAATTTTAACTGTATTTTTTTTAAATGCATGAGAAATATTTGAGGAAAAGAGAAACATATCTAAAATATTAATGGTTAAGTGTAACCATGACTGCTTTTATCTGTTTTACAGTATTTTGCATATCTTAAGTTTTTATTAATGAATATACTAGACTTTACTATTATGAAAAGTGATGGATTTTAAAAGGGAGGAAACTGCCTAATAGAATGAAGTCCAATTCATTGATGGCTATTGTTAGGGCCATTAGTCCACTGACTTGGAATGGAGAGCGGAGAATTATGTCCTTCAGGGAAGAGTATATAGTACTCTCTGTCTTAAATTCATATTTTATTAGATTAGCCACAGGTACATCTCTGTGGGTAATTTGTATCTCATTGATTGCCACTCATATATAAAAAATATTTTGACATCTGTTAAGTTTTTGTGGGATTGTTGGGAAATAGTGAGTTCTCCCAAAAATGGAGTTTATACTTCTTGATGCTGTAGAAAAAATATGGATGAAATTCAGAAATAATTTTGCATAACTACCCAGAATAAATTGAAGTAGAGTGGATAAGTGAAATCACTTCTTTCTAAAGAATTATACTGCATAATTGGAAAATATAAGAACTCCCACATCCAGCCCATGCTAATAAGGAGGTGGGCATTACTTCATTGCGGTCCGGCGTCCAGATATGCTCTCCCATGCCCTGGCTGGGTGGCTCAGTTGGCTGGAGTGTCGTCCTGTACACCAAAAGGTTGTGGGTTCAGTTTCTGGTCAGGGCACATACTTAGGTTGTGGGTTCGATCCCCTATCAGGGTGCATAGAGAGGCAACCAATTGATGTTTCTCACATTGATGTTCTTTCTCTCCTCTCTCTCTCTCTCAGTAAAAACATATCACGGGGAAAGGATTTAAAAAAATGGCTTTTTTTGTGAGCTTTGGGTTACATGCTTATTGATGACAAATTGTAGGAAAAGTGAACAGCTAAGTAATCAATGCACCGTTTTAGAAAAGTGAAAGGAAATGGGTTCCACTTACTACTGTCGTTTCTGCTTCTGTCGACTTTCTCCATTGAAAGGCTCCTGCGCCCACGAGGGTTGCTGAGAGCTCAGCAGGGCCCGCGGCGGCGAGGAAGGCCAGCGGAAGGTGCTAGCTCTCCGGCGGCGAGCGGGCTTGGGGGGTGAGGGCAGGGTCCCCGCCCGCGCTCCCACCGCCGGGGTGCCCGACCGGCAGCGGCGGCCGGCAGCTCGGCGCCGTCGGCTTCGCGGCAACACTCCGGCCGCGGAGACGCGGGTCAGAAGGCGTCAGGAGCGATGAGAGCTTCGCGACCAGCCCTGAAACAGGGGTTCTTTTAGAAACCCCACCTGTGCGGGAGCCCACCGGCGCGGAGTCCGCAGCCCAGCGGGGACCGCAGGTCACCCCAGCGTTGGCCTCCAGGACGCGAGAGGGGGCAGAGCAGCTCGTTCACCTCTCCGTGGCTTTGCCGTGGCCCCCTGGCCATCGCCATCGCCGTGGCCCCCTCTCCATCGCCGTGGCCCCCTCGCCATCACCATGGCCCCCTGGCCATCGCCATCGCCGTGGCCCCCTCGCCATCTCCGTGGCCCCTTGGCCATCGCCATCGCCGTGGCCCCCTCTCCAGCGCCGTGGCCCCCTGGCCATCGCCATCGCCGTGGGGTGTGCGCCTCCCCCGCCCAGTGCCCTGAGCAGAACGAGCAGCCCGGAGGCAGTGCCAGCGCTTCCTCCTGAAGGCAGGAGGCACCTCGGGGAGCCTGTGGACACAGACCCGCTGTCTGTTACTCGGGAAGGTGTTCGCTGCAGATTCCCTTAAGGGGGCGTGACAGGCCATGGGGGCTGGTTTTGTCTTAGCTTCTGTATCTAGAATCGTCCAGGGGCCACCTTCAAGCCGTAATTCCTCAGCCGTTCAGGTGCTCGCGGGGAAATGAGGGCTCCGTGCGTGGAAGCGGCGAGGTGGGAAGGGGACCATCTAATATTCTTCTCTGCTGGTAAATGAGTAAGACCTGAGACCTCACTGATGTGCCTCGGCCACAACCCCACGCTCTGTAGCATGACTTTCAATAAACTCAGTGTCCGCCTGCCCCCAATGGTGAGCTGTCCCAGTAACGCCTGAGCCCTCTGCTGGGGACATAGGACCATCGTGGAAAAATTAGCAAACTGACACTGACGCTATCTTGTCTGAGGCACCCATCGGTGAGCCCCATGGCGGACTGCAGGCTGCAATTGTCCTTCTGTGATTTATTCCTGATTTCCCACAGATAATGCGGGCGCCGCAGACGAATGTTTGTTGTAGCTGCACATTCTGAGAGGCAAATAGGATTTTATAATCAGTGGGTGCAAAGGAGAGGGGAATGCATTGGGAAGTCTCTCCTGTAGGGTGACTGTTTCTGCGGGGTGAGCGCCTTGTCCATGTGCCGTCTACCGTCTGCTGGTTGCGGGTTGCTTTGTATAGAAGTGCACGGATACATATGGATTATTGGTCGTCGATGTCACGATGTCATTCATTGTGACATCCGTAATCTCTCTCATTCCAAATCCAAAGATTTGGCCAAGAAAACCAAAAATCCCATCATCCAAAGTTATGCAAAATAACTTTTCAGGGCAACAAAATTTGGAGTACTCAAAATGACGCTAAACGTCACATCCTTCACCTGTATGTACAATGATGTTTACACATTTTTTAAAATGTTTTAAATCTATGACAAAAGTCAAGAAAAGCTTTGTATACTATGAGTCCACACACGGGGGTCTCACTTTAATGCCGTGTGATCTTCCCGTCAGCTGCCTGGTCTCCCCAGTGGAATCAATGTAGATGCCGTTGATTAGCCCCGACGACTGTTTGAGAATCTGTGTGCTCCTCCAGACCCCTCTTCCCTCTCTTCACTCCCATCACGCAGTCTGGTCTGCCTCCGAGAAGACAGAAGCCCTCAGAGAGGCTGAGCCTCAACTCTCTGCCCCCAAACCTCCTGACTTTCCCTCCCCTTCGCCGCGGAGCAGGCCGACCCCTCCCCACTGCGCTGGATGTCTCCCCCCCCCCCCCCAAGCTCTTGTGCTGTCGGTCAGTTCCCCACCTCACATCTATGCAGCTTCGAATGACATCTTCCTGCCAGTCATCAGGCAGGCTCGGTCACAACCAAGCATTGTCAGAGGCCTCCCTTCGCGCCTTCCCTCCCTCCAGCTCCTGTTATAAAGAGGTCGATGCTAATCCTATAGCTTCGATGAACCTGGGCCTGCCTTTCCCGTACAGCGCCTCTCCTTGCCTCGAAAGGTTCTTTCCTGCCCCACAGCTCCCCTCTCCCTCCCCAAGCTTCTTTATATTCATCGTTTGAGTCTCAACTTAAATACCATTTCTTTAGAATTAGTCTTCCCTCAGCCCCAGCCTGGGAACATTCCTTTATTATACCTACGACACTTCTAGCCACTGGTCATCATTCTTTCCCAAGAGATTGTAAATCCCACGAGGGAAGGCGCCCTCAGTCATTCTTACATAATGAGCGCTGCATACGGCCTGGCATAGGGAAAGCATTCAGAAAAAAATCATGTTGAATATGTATTGCAGATTTTCATTAATAGATTCCCTAGTACATGTATTAGAATGTAATCTGTCAAAAAATAGATTTAGATTCCATTGATTTTTATATTAACTGATTTTTACCCATTGATTTGGGGAGTAAAGCAAGGAATATTTTCATATAAATTACATTTTTCACTAAGCACAATTATAATTTCAAATATGTTGCCACTGAAGAAGTGTTGACCTCAACATATGATAGAGTCATCTTTAACATTTCTCTGTTTACTTCCACAAGCACCATCTCTTTGCCATATGTATTTAATTTTTCAGTTTATGTATTTAATGCTCTTATACCACTAATAACTTAGTCCACCAGACACATAATACTTATTTATACACATATTAAAATATAGAACGGAATGATTTCACAATCCATAAGAGTTTCCTTATGATTTGATAACACACTTACTCATGGCTTGAGAGCCACCTGCCTTGGCACCTGCCTTTGTGCCAAGATTTTTAACAGAGCAGCCGAGCTAGAAGAGCCAAGCAAAATGCTGGGGGAGTGGGGGAGAAGAAGAGTATGTTGATAGAAAGCTCCCTGAAATGACAGCTAAGAGACCTGGGCCCGGATGCTAAGGTGCTCATCGATTAGTTGTGTGATCTTGGATAAGTCAACTGATCTCGAATCTGCTTAATCTGCAAAATGAGTGTAAATGAATTACACTTACCTTTTAATTAGGAGAATAAATTGATCTCAAATGTGTATTGTGCATGCAAGCATTTTCCAAGCATTGGGGGAGGAGGTCCTTAGAAGACAGGCACAGTCCTTACCCACGAGCAGCTTATCTTCTGCACGTGTACCCAAACCAAACAGCCTGAAACTACATGAAAACAAGCTCTGGTACTTGAGGTGACTAAGCACCTGCTGAACGGGGGAGACCCCTTGTGCCATAGGGTTTAGAGAAGCAGAACTTCTCGTCAAACAGGAAGACCTCTTCCCTGTCAATACGAGAATAAGATTGAGTATAAATCATCAATTACCTGCTTGCATGTAGAACCTACTTATGAATATGCATTGAATAAATGCATGAAAGCTATGGATAAGCCCGTGAATTACAATATTTAAAATATTGATTATACCTGCAGAAATATTTCAAAGTATTTCATACAAGTACATACATATGTATGTATGTGTCTATATATGCGTTGTATGTGTGTACACATATGTACATACAAATATACACAATGTTTATGTGTCTGTGTCTATATGTGTATGAGTCTTTATCATAAATGTAAAAGTAGCATTTCACATCTGGAGAAAATGAATTTTTCAAGGAAGATTGAAGATTGAATTTATTTACTACTTGAAATATATTAGAGTTTTTGTATTATACCCAACAGCAAACTATGTTCCAAATGATTTAAAGATTAAATAATGCCACAAGGAGGAAAATATATGTGAATATTTATAGGTAGTGGCATGAAAATATGTTTTCTAAACCATAAAGGACAAAACTGACAGACATGACCGTATTAAAATTTAAACTCTACTGCATCAAAAACATTTGTAAGAAATAGGCCATTGGCAAACAGGGAGCATTTTGCAATGGTTTCAACAGAGCTAGTAGTCTTAATATAAAGAACTCTTTCAAATAAATAATAAGAAAGAGACTTGCAACCTAAAGATTCTTTAAAAGTAAAAGCAAAGGCTACAAATAAAAATAAGCTTACAAGAAAGAAGAAAACAATAAGCCAATAAGCATGTGAAAAGCTGTTCTGCTTCATTAGTTCTTAAAAATTCAGATAGAGCCCTGCCGGGTGGCTCGGCTGGTTGGAGCATCTCTCTGTACAACAAAGGTTATGGGTTCAATCGGTTGCATATGGAGGCAACTGATCAATGTTTCTCTCTCTCTCTCTCTTCCCCCCTCTTTCTTCCTTTTTCTCTCTCCCCTTTCTCTCTCTCAAATCATTGGAAAATATCCTGTGGATGAAGTTTAAAAAAGAAAATTCATACAGAAACAAAAATGTTTGTTGTTGACAAGGTGTGAAGAAATGGTCACCACCTTTCCTGGCAGACAATTTAGAAACACCATAAGTTTTAATAGCTTTAAAATGTGGGTGTCCATTGATCCAGCCATTCCACCTTTAGAAATTTAACTTAAAGGAATAATCAGGATTCTAGGCAAAGATAAATGTTCAAATACGGTCACCTAGGATTTATTTATAGTCAAGAAAAATGAGAAATGGCTACATAAGCATTTTGGCCAGAGCAGATGAAAAATGCATGCAGAAATTTTTATGATCTTTTGTTAAAAGCAACTTGGCGATGTGCATCGAGAATTATATTTTTTTAATATTTATACTCTGACATATCGACTCATTTTCTAGGAATTTCTCCTAAGGAAATAATTGGAAACAGAAAAAACTAAATCTGCGAAGATAGTCATTGCAACATTACAGCAATTTATAATCCATTGTTGGACTAAGAGCATTGGGTGAGCAAATGGTAGAGTCCAAGAGGAGAAGCGTATGGGGCCATTAGATATGTTATTTATAAAACGTGTCCAATGTCTTGGAAATATGCATATATCAGATATTAAAGTGAGAAAGGAAAGTGTGTTCCTGGGTTCCAACCAGCTCTTTGCCACTATCTACCATGACTTCTCTAAGCTTTAGTTTTTAATCTATAAAATGGATGGGGGCATAGTTTTGCATTCCTTAGAGTGGTGCCGGGGGACTGCATGAAATAACGAATATAAAGCACTTAGCACAAGGCACATGCCACTCCATGAACACCATAATTTTTTTAATGGGGCACAGGAATCCATAAAAGGGTAGTCGTAACAGACTGAATGTACAGTGGAAATCATTTACTGCAGCATCGACAATGGGTATCTTGGAATGGTGTAACGATAAGTGATTTTTTTTCCTTCCATATATTTTCCAGACTTTTCTACCTTTCTAATTTTTTAAAATATGTTTTTTATTGATTTTAAAAAGAGAGGAAGGGTAAGGGATAGAGAGATAGAAACATCGATGACAGAGAGACATCGATCGGCTGCCTCCTGCTGGGGATGGAGCCCACAACCCGGGCATGTGCCCCGACCAGGAATCAAACCGGTGACCTCTTGGTTTATGGGTCAACGCCGAGCCCCCCCACTTGGGCTACTTTTGTAATTTTTAAAGTGTGTAGGTTTTGGGTGGTTTTTATTGTTGTTGTTTCATTTTATTTCCTAATGGTGGAGAGCAGACAAAGGATTCTGAAATGGAAGAGTAGACCAGACAGGCAGCAGCGACAACCAGGACCTTGGCCACCAGGGCAGTGCCGCCGTGGGCCAGCACCATCTGCCGCTCAGGGAGTAGCTAGAGTCCTGGCCAGTGAGGGGTGGCCCGGTGGCCAGAACCGTGGTTCCGCTGTGGTGACGTCCATCTGACTCAACTGGGGAGCTCAGAGAGAGCAGAGATGCCAGGGCCCTGCCTCCAGAGACTGCAATGTGGTAGGACAGGGGTGGTCCAAGCGCTTGAATTTTCAATAATTACTTTACCTGTGATTCTGACTCACACCAGCACTTGAGAACCTTGGGCTGGAGCAGGGCATTAATGAGGCCAGAGTTCCAGACTGCATCCCCGAGGGACTCCCGCAGTGAGCTGTGCCATGTGCCTGCAGGCCTCACGCCCACTCGTTGCCATATGTCTAACCAAGGCCGGGCCAGCTCAGAGCATCACTGGGAAGCAGCGAATTGCCTCCTCTCTCCGCCCCACCACCTCCCCCCCATGAGACAGACAACCCCTCTGCCATGAAAAACAATGAAACCTTGCCTTTTGGGACAGCATGGACGGACCTAGTGGGGTTCATGCTAAGTGAAATAAATCAGACAGAGAAAGACAAGTACCATATGATTTCACTTCTGTGTAGAATCTAGAAAACAAAAGAAACAAACAAAACAGAACAGGCTCATAAACACGGAGAACAAATCCATGGCTGCCAGATGGGAGGGGCGTTGGGAAGATGGGTGAAAGGGGGCATTAAGGGATTAACACGTACAGACTGCCAGTTATAGAAATGGTCACAGGGAGTATAATCTAGAATATTGTAATAACCGTGACGGTGCCAAGTGGGTCCTAGACTTACCAGGGCGATCACTTCATAAGTTATATAAATTTCTAGTCACTATGTTGGACACTGGACACTAATATAATAATTGTATATTAACCATAATTAAAAAATTGAAAAAAAAACAACAAAAACCACCAGATAACCCAAACATGTCTTCCTACTGGTGAGTCAGTCCCACCTTGGCTAGACTAGAGCGATGAGGATGGGCCGACGCGGTGTCCTGACAAAGTCATTGGCGCCGGGAGTCCGTGCTGAAGAGGGGGGCCGCTCGCCCTCCGGCAGAGCGACGGAGACGGGCGCCGTCTCGGTTCCTTACTGCTCACTGGGGTACCCTGGCATTTCCCCCCGGCTCTTGTGGCATCACTGATTTATCCACGAGTGTGTGACACCACCTTAGGACACACTGTCCGTGGGTCCGAGTTCCCCTCGAGGTCAGGGTGTCCGGCGCATCCAGCCAGCGGACCCGATGGGGGTTTTTCATCCAAGATCGTATCACCCGAGCGCCCACTCGGTGCAATCCTTGCGGCACTCAGGCGTCTGATTTTCACTTGCCCTTTTGCAAAATCCATCCCTGTTTGCTTTTGAAAATAGCTTTTAATTAAAGGCTCCCCGTGGATTCGATGCCGTGTTCGGTTCTCCGTGTCAGAGAGGGGCTGTGTAATTGCCCGGGGTTGGCGGGGATGTGCAGGAGGAACCATTGTGCGCTCGCCTTTTTAAAATGGAGCCCAGCGGAGCGACTTGTGTCACTTTGATTCTCCCGGGGGTCTCACTCTGCCTTCTTTCTTTTCTCCTGGTTCCCTTAGATGCGATTATTTTTAGGCTTCATTATCTAAACCTTTGGTCCATTCTTTGGGTTTGTTGTAGATCTACCCGTGCTCACTTTGCTTCGTGTTAGCAGATCTGCCAGCTTGTACGGGGCATCAAATAATCCGATTTCTCCCACGGACTTGGAAATAGCACATGTCCTTGCTGTGTGTCATTAGTTTTCCTGCGTCTTAATGAAGATGCGTCAGATGGCACCGAGCCCAGGCGGTGGACACCTGGAGGGAGCCGAGGGTTTGTGGTGTAAGTCCCAAGAGACAGACCTTGACACCTGCCCGTTAGCTCCACTCCCCTCTTCTTTGAACCAGTTACGGGAACGCTCTGTTTCTTCATCTTTAAAATGGAAACGATAAAAAGGGTTTTGCAGGTTTGCTTGCAAATTAACGATACTATTTATAAAGAACCAGGGACATCGCAGCAGTTAATAAATTATATCTATTATTATGACTGTACATAAAGTACATACACACGTATAAAGCGCGTGAATGACACTATTATAAGAGAAGACAGAAGGGAGATTCAGAATTGTCTCAACGAGCGTCACATTTAACCAGTATAAAGATATAGGATGCAGTTTAGCTTCCAACAGGGGGCCGCTAATTCAGAAGATAGGTTCACCTCTTTGTTTCGCTTTATTGCAATATTTTTTCACACCGGCCAGGGCATCGTTCTGCAGATGTAAATGAGAAGTCCCGATGTCTGTGCTATACTCTAAAATAGTCCAGTAAAGAGTGTAAACAATTTTTTAAAGAATGGTAAAATGGGGCGCTGGTTGATAAACCAAAAAACACAAGATGAGGGAGTTGGGGGATGGGTACAGCATGGCTAGTTCTATTGTCGTTACACTTCAGTGGGCGTTTGAAAATCTCACGTTAAACGCTGAACAAATGAGGGTTCCGGGCACGCCCCTCTAGCTGGGCTCCATGGAGGGCCCTGGGGGTGAGGCCCTGGAATCCGCATTCTCGGAAGCTTCCCAGGGGATGCCTGTGTGCCCTGGAACCTGAGCACCCCTGGGTGAGAGCGAAGGCGGCAGGACCATACTCATCTCTGCCCCCCAAGGTGGCCACTGCTGGAGACCCCCAAGCAAAACTTTCCCTCCGAGGGTGAAAATATCAACACATCAGCCTCCAAGACGCAGAGCCCGAGCCCCCGTTCAGCCCCAAAGTCGGAGCCGCGTCCTAAGGGTTCGGAAATAAATCCCATCTATTTCATGAAACAGAAGAGATGGTTTTCGAAATTACCTACTTCTTTATTCCTAATGAAATAAAAGAGGACATTGTCTCCATTGAGCCAAAGCAGGCCTGGGTAAGAAGAGCGTGCTCCGTAATGAAAATGACGATAACTGAAATAAAAATCTTATTTGAAAGTAGTAAAAAGCAGACCTGACATTGCAGATAATCAGATCAGCCAAACCCAGAATCCCGGAGAAAATGAAATCATGGGCTTAAAAAAATGAGCCAGAATAGAACGGCCAGGGAGGTCAGCGATGGAGATAAAACCTATAGACTCAACCAGTGGATCACAAGCGTCATTGAAGAGGTAATAAGCTGTATTTCAGAATTCTGTGGAGAAAAAAGAGCCCAAAATAGCAGTTAAAGGAGTTCATCGAGGCCCAGGTAACTTAGCAGGCAGGGTGATGGCATCAACTTTCCTTGTTATCACTTTTGAATTACAGACGGTGGTGGTGATGAATTTCATGAGCGTGAGCAGGAGTTGACGTTACTGTTCCTCCTCGTTTTCATAGTTCTGGAGACAGTGGAGCAACTCTGATATTCCTGGGGGGATATCGTGACTTATTCCAATGAGGAGACATCCTCAGATGTGCAGATAGTGAGAATATGTCACCCAAGAGCCCATCCTGTCAAAGTTATTCACAAATAAAGTCATTGATGAGAAGTCAAGAAAAGGGTCTTCTATCCCCTGGCACATATTTTGTGATAGTTTCTCTAGCATCAACCCTGAATTGTATTTTTCTCCTGTCATTTTAACATCACTGAGGTCAGGATGCATATTCTCACCAACGGATGTCCTACAGGTGCTGATTGACGGGTGAAGCTTGACGTGGTTGTCACAGCACAGGCCTGGCCGGGGCTCCTGTTGACGTGACTGAACAAGGGCGGCCCCTTGATGCCCCTGAACAAAACCTAACTGATCATCTTACTTGGTTTGACTCCCCGATAAGCATATTCCCTGTGCAGTAGGAGTTTAAAATATTTTTCTTAAAATGGTCCAGTGCCAGGCAGGTTGGCCATCCCCTGGTTGTCACCAGTGGAGCACCGATCGGGGACTGGGCCGCAGGAAGAAGGCGGTTATCAGAACAGGAGGCCCCGTGCGTGATCAGGACGAGGCAGGAGGAGAGTTGGTGCGAATCCCAAATCATGGAGAAGGTCTATTTTAAATCCCTTTCACCTAAGGCCGGGATTCATCCTAGAACCTGGGGTGAAGCTAGTCTGGCCGGTTTTGTCTGAAGCCAAGATACACCGGTTGCGTGGATCAGAGGAGAGCTGAGGCTGAGACCCAAACAGGGCTTATTCAAAAACTGATGCGATTCCAGGCGCCGAGGGGAGCACACAGCCCTAGGAGACGAGGGGGCAAGAGTCAGTGAGGTAAAAGGGACTGGCCACTAGGCTCTCCCTGGGATGGTGTGCGAACTCCAGGGAAAGAGCTGGCAAACAGCAAGCCAAGGTGGTCTTCAGGACACGTGAACAGAGCAGGATTTACCTACGGCATCCAGGACTGTCCCTCCTAAGGAGTCACAGTGCGATTCTGTATGAAAAACGAGAAGTCAGGTCCCTGGTTCGATCCTGGGTTTCAGCACCCCACGTAAAAAGTAAGTAAATAAAAATAAAAACGAGAAGTCACCGGCAAGGAGACCCGTCTAATTTTAGCCTAGCATTTCCCTGACGTACCTGAAGGTCGCACTCCGTCTCGTCCTGATTACAGGGACGTTGTGCCGGCGTCTCAGAGAAGAGACTGGGAGACACTGGGATGAACACCACTAACGAGAGCACGAAGTAGGCCATCCGGGGAGCTGAGGAAACTATTGGAACATCTGTTTCCACCTGTGTTATCTCATCATTTTAAAAAAAAACAAAACGAAAACCACTTAGATTTGGTTCTTTCCCTGGGTCACTGAAGACCTGGTCTCCTCAGATGCAAAATTAGGGTAACAGTGTACTCCCCTAGGCTGGGTCTCTATTTGTGTCGAGAATCTCATGACTTCATACAGGTCAAGTACTTGGACCAGAGCACTTAGGACAGTCCCAGCACCCAGGTCCACAATAAATATTCGCTTTCATTATTGTTGTTTTAAGCAAATTCATCAGTTATTTTTCTGAAAAACATGGGCTTTTCGTACATAGTTCAGTAAAAATCAAATATTTACGTTTCATGCGAGGGTTCGGAATTGCACGTTACGGCTCTGGTTCTGATATTTTTTAGTATCACTCAAGACTGAGTATTCATCACAGATTTCAAAATAGTGCAGTTGGAAAGCAGTGTGGACCCACTTTGGTCTTGTCAATTTGGACCCTCAGGATTATCGTCTCCGCTTATTTGTTCGCTACCTTTTTATGGCATCAACCTACCGTCAGGACGTTTCTCTCAAAGGCGGCAGGCAAGTGACTCGAACGCTCTCATCGCTTCTTTCGGTTAGCTGGGTAGTCATTTCTCTGCTTTGATATTTCTTTTGTTACCACGGCCAAATGTGATCGGCCGCCGCATGTTAATAAATCGCTACGTTCAAAGGCAGCGACATTCGTTTTAGAGCCTGGGCCGCCCGCCCTTCAGGGCGTAGCGTGGGTCTCGTTCCCACCCTCGAGGCCCCGAGCCCTCAAACACTGTCCTGTAAGACAGTGCGGGTCCCGCAGCAAGCTAGAGAAGGCGCGCAATAAAGACAATGTGATTTTACACTTTAATATCTAATATTAGATCCAAAGTCCAATATAAAATAATCTAATATTTAAAATTCAATATCTTCTGACTCCCAGTTCTGAAACCACTTGAGGAGACCAGCGCAATCCATTCAGGACAAATAGATTTTCCGTGGACACGGGCCTGAGCCAATATCGAGGAAGATCTGAAATTGCCCCAAATCAATCCTCATATTGGTTCCTGTTAGTGAGAGTTAACCACAGCCGATTAATGAAATTAGAAAGGGAGGGACAAAGGAGACATTTCTCCAATAATTTTAGCCTTAGCGCATCCTGGCTACTGACTAGGAAGACGCGTAGCCCATAAAAAAGAGAGCTTTTTGCGTCGGGAATACATTTGTTTGGGTTTCCAGAATTACAACGTGGGACCAGCAGCTCATTCCCACACCTCACCCTCCGTTGACGAGCATGTTTCATTTTCCCTTCCCCCTGCGTTGCTCTGCGGTAAAAGATGGACCAGTCTCAGGAGTTCATCACCTGAAACCACTATCCCATTTCCTCTCAGACTCTCCAGCGCGTGTTTGAACCCAGCCTGGTATTTGTTTCCTTTCGTTTGATATTTCTTCTCTTACAATAGTCAAAAGAAATACCGCCCACCCACCCCCACCCCCATTTCTCACCATTCTCTAGTACGACTGATGTATGGGACCCGCTTTTGTGGCCTGCGGCTTGAGACTGTATTTGGCTCCTCCTTAGAAACTTGGTTTTCTTGACCTCTGGAGCCTTCCCCAGTTTGAAATCCTCACGGTGATCCTCGGGGGGATTTACACGGGCGTCTGTTATGGCCCATAGTCTGCGGTGTGGTTCCTAGGACTCTCACAGCTGAAAGGTCAAGCCCTCCCGACTTTATTGCCGAGTAAAGAGGTCCGCGTGGGGTTAGTGTTGTCAGCAAGCAGATTGAAACCCATCGGCAGCGTCATCAGGCCTGGAGCCCGGGGCTGCGCCAGGAAGGAGCCTTCGGGGTGAGCGAGGGGGCTCATCAGAAAACGGAGCAGCCAGCTTTCGACTCCGGAGTTCAGAAACAAAACTCTATCCTGTTATTCTCCGAGCGGCCGTATATCCCAAACTCAAATTTGGGACTCGTGCTCTGACACATACACAAGTACTTTTGTCATAGCGGCTTCAGAATATCTCCGGTTGGGACAATCCCTTAATATTCAGGCTACATTGTTCCCCCCGTGGCCACCCGATGTGCCAATGAACAGGGCAGGTTACAGGTTAGACTGCACTGCCATTGGTAGAGATTGCTGCCTTTTATGTCCAAAAAACACACTGCCTTGTGGGTTGTTCCTGTCTGAGGGACACACAGTTTATCCCCACAGCCGTGCTCATCAAGACCCGTCGGTATTCTCGGTGCTGACACTTGCCCTTCAGGTTTCTGGAACAGATGTGCGCCAGCTGGGACTGTGCTTCCCGCCGGCTCTGACTCCTCTGTGCTCCCGAATGCCAGTAAGAAAGCTCTACGACCCGAAGGGCACCTGAGCACGACCCAAGGACATCAGCTCCCAGACTCCGAGTGTCTGAGTGTCTTCAGAAACGTCCTGAGGGAGGTGCCCTCTCATCCTAGAGCCGAGCAAGAATCCAGGAGCGGACAGGACCTGGGGAAGGGAGGAGAGACTGAGAAGTTCCAGGAAGGGGCTGGGGGTAAGGGTCCCTCCCACCTAAAATGCACCCGGTGTGGGCTCGCGTAGAGCACGCCCATGCCCTTTCTCGGGCATGAACTTTTTACTTCCTCCCAAACTCTAAGGGTCCCCACAAGACCCGCAACCAGCGGAGCTGAGGGCAGCGGCAGCTCGTCCCGGGCGTGCGCCTGATCCCGTCTGCAAGGCCCCGGGTTCTCCGACCTCCCAGCGAGCTAACCGCGCCTGCCTTGGCTCATGCTGTCCTGTAACGTCTCTAGGAAGGAGCCAAAGCAGACCCGCCGGGCTCCCTCCTGCTGCTGCTTCCACCCTCAGTCCCACTCTCAGAGTCACCTGGACTCCTCTCGTGGAGTCTACCACGCGCTTCCCCCTTTCACAGCCTGGCACTGGCACTGGCACTGGCGCGGCTCTAGTGAGGTCAGCTTCCAGGTCGGGTGTGCTGTCTGAAGGCCACTTACCAATGAAACGGGCAAGGGCTAAGTGCCAGATGCAAATGGGTGTGAGCAGCTCTGCCGCAGTTTTTCACAATTGGTGGAAGTGTGACCCCAGATGCTTCCACAGACACGTGCAGGTACACGCACGCCTGCTTGGCACGTAACTCACAGGGCCGCGGCGAAACCTCCCGTGAGAGTCCCCTGCGTGTCCAACCGTCATTCCCAACAGCTTGCCGAGGAGGAGGCCAGGAAGGGCGCGTTCAACGAAGCAGGAGCCCCAGGCACCGCGTTCCTACAGCTTACCCAGGATTCTCTTTCCCTTTTTAACCGAAGGGTCTAGCGGATCTTAGGTGGACGGATTTTTTTTATTTATTTTTTCAAAGTTGTCACTTGTCAGGAGAAAGGCACTGCCATCAGTAGAAACAATAAAAGCACGTCTCAAAATTTATCCCTCTAAGTTCTGAAAGCACACTCAGAGGGAGTAACACCGTCCTCCACTCCAGCCACAGAGTGCTGATTGCAAACTAACTTCAGCTCTCCCGGAGGGGAACTATTAAGGTTATTTTAAAAATGAAATTAAACATCACGGTCTTCTTCCTCTTTTGCGTTGCTATCAGGATATTTAGCAGCCATCTCTGGTGAATGACTTGGGCATCTCTTAACGGTGTCGATATTATCAGCACAGGCATAAAATACATTCTGCTCTGTCCATAGGTGTCAGTTCAGGGTCTTTTGCTTATAGGACTTAAGATCTATTTTAGGCTGCCTGCCGGCTACAAAATAATTACTTAAACTTGCTAATGCCTGAATCTGTGGGATTTAGCAGCAAGAAGTTCTTTGCTTTCCCGGGCAGGGGGGGAGTTATTTTTCTTATAGAAATTTCTTTGTTGGTGGCATTAGAGAGGATTAAGGTGGGGTTGAAGTACTCGAGAATGTAATTAATCTAATCCCTTTAACAGCAATTGTTTTCATACTGATAATTCTCCTGAACAACAGTAAAACAGACGACAGCCTTGTGAAGTATTGACACTAGGTATCTTAGCATAAGAACCTCTCCTCTGTCTTTCTTTTTCTATAGAAGGGTAACATTTTTGGCTTCTTTGGCAGCCTCTCTCTCTCTTTCTTTCCCTCCCTCTCACCTAAAATGCAAGCATGCTTCTCAGGGGACCAGAATAACATTCTTTTGTACTGCTAATTTTCTCTCAATGTCATCGTCTCTCAGTTAGGTTCATGGCCATCAAGTCATTAATCTCTTAAACAAGTATGAATAGGAAATAAGAACAGTTCCACTGATTTCTTTCTTTCTTCCTTGTATCCACAGTCATTTGGTTCAGATTCTCATGTGAACTGATTTGTTTACTCATCAATTTCAATAAATTGTTATGCTGTTGAAATTACCACCAAGAGGAGGAAAGTCAGACAGAGGGCGAAGCTGTCCTTCTGGTCAACCTCCAGAAACTGGGAATTGTCCTTAACCTGCTCAAATATGACACTATCCAGGGGAGACTTTCTGCGACCTCTCAACATAAAATTACAACCAGAACCCCTCCTCCAATGCCACTCTCCCCTTTAATAGGCTTTCTTTTTCCCCAGAGCATGTAACATTATAAAATATTATGCATTTGTTTACTTGGTGCATCTCCCCCAACTAAGATGGATGCGCTGCCAAAAGCAAGGACTCAGATATGTGTCTCTGGAGCCAAGACAAGGGCCTTAAATATAGTGCTATAGGAGGCAATCAATAATTATCAAATACAGTAGGCAATTATCCAACGCATGAAGCTCTTCTCTTATTTTTCCGGTGCCTAAAGCAGAGCAGGGACAGTGTCTCCTGGTCCTGGCATGCATTTCTATGGCTGACAACTTGATGTAAATGTGAGCATTCACCCTGAGCCGGCTGTCCCGCTGAGCCCCAGCAGAAGTGTCCCTGTGGCCAAAAGCAGGGACCTAGTGCTTTACGCGGGCATGTCTTCATTAAAGGGCTAACATTTGGGTTGTGTGGCGCGCGTTTGGCATCCACACGTCTACCATTTTAAGAGTAGTATTGCCTGGTCATTGTGGCTCGGTGGTCACCGGTTCGATTCCCAGTCAGGGCATATGCCCGGGTTGCAGGCTCAGTCCCCAGTGGGGGGTGTGCAGGAGGCAGCCAGTTGATGTTTCTGTTTCTCTCTCCTTTTCATTTTCTCTCTCTAAAATCAATAAAACATTTTTTTTTTTAAAGAGTGGCACAGAGCAGAGGATCACAACCGGGACACTCGCTATGTGCTCTAGAAATAGGAGTTGCTAAAACAGAAAGGGGGCCCATGGTCAGATAACCTTCTGAAACTAGGTATTACATAAAGTTGAGGAAAGTTGAACTTCATGGCGTCTCAGATGTATAATCATGCTCATTAGGGCTCCCTAGCCCAAGGCTTTAGGCTGTGTTTCCCAAACTCATTTGAACTTAGACCCTTCCTCTTGTACCAGCCAACCCTGCTCTAAGGCTGGGTTGTGTCCTAGGGAGTCCGTGGACCTGAGAGTTGAACAGGCCAGGCCAGGTGCAGGAGAAGGTTCTAGCTCTGCCCCTTACTGACCTGACCTTGTTATGTGACCTTGGGCAAGTTACTGGGCACTTGTCTGTATCTCAGCTTCCCATTCTGTGAAGTTAGGGATGAAAAAGATGACCCAGGATAACGTAGGTCAAGTGCCTGACCCACAGAGCCAGCTAACTAGTGGTGATTGCCAACACCTTTGATTGACTCTAGGAAGGAATGCTGGTTGGACAGACATCCTCAAGTATATTTTCTGAGACAGGCTTGCTAGTGTTGCTCTGCTCCCAGAATCACTCTGCCATGTCTCCTCCTGTGCTTTACACCCTCTCCCCACCTGAGAAGCTCCGTGCATCTGTGCTGAAGTGGAAGAAATGCTTTCTTTCAGCACAACTTGCTACAAACGTCTGGTGACTCCCCGAGGGTGTCCCGCAGCACGGACATCCTGTGTCCCCATACTCTTGACCTCAGATGAAGATGCCTTCGTCCAAGGGAAGGTGGTGGCATCCAAGCTAATGATCATGCAGACGGCTACATGCTGATCTGTTCTGAAGGGACTGTATTTTTGCAGTAAATCTCCAATGAAGGTGTGATTTGTGTAAATCTGACCCCTTGCAGTAAAATGTGCATTTACATATATTTAGAATTTATAAATCCCGACAGATTCCACGATATTTATAGCCCTCCATAAAAATCCTTCGCCTGTTTGCGAAGTTCTGCATTTGGCTCTCTGGTGTGCTGGAGAGAGTTTAAATAATAATAAATTTGGTGATTTATTCCACCTGGAACAGAAACTTATTTCCCCCTCTTGGCTCATTTTGAAGGGGACACTATAAATAGTGCCACAGACGCTGGGATCAGGAATAGGGAATTGAAATTCGAGAGGGAAGTACAGAAACATTTCCATTATCACTGATGCCTTGAATGTATTTTTGAACCAGTTCTGTTCCTCAAATAACGCCTTCTCTCCTTTCTCCTGCCCCATCTCAATTATGCGTGAGCCCCCCAAACCTGTTGCCAGCTTTAGGATTCGGTTGCATTAATGGGGGAGAGAGAGCAAATGGATTAGCGGACTGGGTAGCAGAAAGTGGCCCCTGGGGAGGCCAGAGCAACTCTCCGACGCTCATCTCACATTTCACAGGCGTCAGCAGGTAACTGAGCATCAACGTCTAAAGTGTAAATTCGTTATTTGAGACCCAGCTCATGCATCTTGCAGGTTTGATGACAAGCTCTCAGTTCATGAAAAAGGGGAAAAAAAACGAATCTAATTGCAATTACTAGAGACAACCTAAGGGCAGTGTCCGAGGGTCAGTTCTTTCACCCATCTGTGCTTATCGCAGGATCAGCGAGAAACACCTGCAGGGTTGGCTCCAAAGGACACCACTTGTTTTCTTAAACACAAAATAAACAAAAATCAGGGAGCCGGTTGTGTGTGGTAGAATCTCCCGATGAAAGCCGAGAGCAGCCGTTTAGTGCAACATGAATGGTGCTGTCACTTGTCCTGGTAGAAGGAGGGGACTGATGAGCATTTGGCTCCTTGTGTGATTGGACTGGAAGGAAGCAGCCTTCGTGAGATGGGAAACAATAGTAATGATTCGCATCCGGGGACAGCTGACTGTGGCCGCGCAGAGCGACATGTCTGTGGTTCCCTGGCTCTTGGCGACACCTTCCCTGTGTTAGGCACTGGAGTTTCCTGTTGTGATGAGCTGGGGCCCACCCGGCCCGAGCCTTTCCCGAGCAATCCCCTTGCCTCTGGCTGATGGGGCGGCAGGTGCTTGGACCGCGCCCCAGAGCCCCCAGCAGAGCACATTCTAACAGTCGGTGGTGAGCGAAGTCAATGTTTTAAATGCAGGCTCTAGGAAGCGGGGACCCAGATAAAGATGATGGATCTGAGGCAAAGCAAGGAGAAGACCGATGTCGCGTGGGGGTGTTGTTTCTCAAACAGGACACAGGTATCTACGGTTCATTGCTAGTTCCAAAGCTTTGCCTGAAAAACGGCTTTTTAAAGAACTGCGCTCTTGAGGCCCGTCCTTGAGGCCTGGAAGAATCTCCTTGCTTTTGCTATAGCATCTTTCTAAGAGGCCGCAGGGTATTGAGCAGTTAGACAGTCGCTCGGTGTCTTTGGTGCTTTGGGACCACATTATGGGTCTAACACATATGGGATAAATAAACTGTTTTTATTCCTTAAAACCCGTGGAAGGAAACCAGACTAGAAAATTAGCATATGTCCTATTTTTTTTTATTTTTTTTTAAGTGATTCAATAGGAGACTCCAATTAGGCAAATAAAAAATGATTACTGCAGCCCAGCCAGTGTGGCTCAGTGGTTGAGCCTTGACCCGGGAACCAAGAGGTCAGCAGTTCGATTCCTGCTCAGAGCACATGCCCAGGGTGCTGGCTCGATCCCCAGTAGGGGGCGTGCAAGAGGCAGATCCATGAGTTTCTCTCTCTCCGATGTTTCTCTCTCTCTCCCTCTCCCTTCCTCTCTCGCTAAAAATCAATAAAAACATATTTTATAAAAAATGAAAATGATCACTGCCAACGGGTTTTTCCCCTTCCTCTCTTTCCTGGCCTCGTACTCAGCAGCAGCTCTGAGACCAGCCGTGTGTCCTGCCCCCGTTTTGATGAACCCTCCGTGTTTTCTCCACAGGGCAACCCCTACATGTGCAATAATGAGTGTGACGCAAGCACCCCCGAGCTGGCGCACCCCCCCGAGCTGATGTTCGACTTTGAAGGGAGACATCCGTCCACCTTTTGGCAGTCGGCTACCTGGAAGGACTACCCCAAGCCTCTCCAGGTGAACATCACCCTGTCTTGGAGCAAAACCATCGAGCTCACGGACAACATAGTGATCACCTTCGAATCGGGGCGCCCCGACCAGATGATCTTGGAGAAATCTCTGGATTACGGGCAAACGTGGCAGCCCTACCAGTACTACGCCACGGACTGCTTGGACGCCTTCCACATGGACCCCAAGTCCGTGAAGGATTTGTCGCAGCACACGGTCCTCGAGATCATCTGCACCGAGGAGTACTCCACGGGCTACACCACCAACAGCAAGATCATCCACTTCGAGATCAAAGACAGGTTCGCGTTTTTTGCTGGACCCTGGCTGCGGAACATGGCTTCGCTCTACGGCCAGCTGGACACAACCAAGAAGCTCCGCGATTTCTTCACCGTCACGGACCTGAGGATCCGGCTGCTGCGGCCGGCCGTCGGGGAGATCTTCGTGGACGAGCTGCACCTGGCGCGCTACTTCTACGCGATCTCGGACATCAAGGTGCATGGCAGGTAAGAGGGCCCGGCCCAGGCCGGCGATGGGTGTGCTCAGAGAAAACGCCAGGGTGGCGGCCCCGGAGCTGTAGAATGATATTTGTCACTTTCTGCGGCAACGTATTCTCAGGGACACCGGCCTGGAGGTAGGTTCTGAGGCACCCGAGACCCTCCTTACTCAGCAGTTAATTCGTGATCCCAGACTTGCTCTCATCAGACCTGCACCTGGTGGGATTTCTCAGCATTTAAGCAAAAGGGGGAAAGAACATCTTAGAAAAGGAACTGGAAACCGAGAAATGCATCTTTTTGTAGTTTTCAAATGCAAGAGAGGGTTTCAGCATGGTCCAACTCTCTATGTTTTTAAGTTATTGCACAAAACCCCTGAAAATGAAAGCTGTATTTCTTTCAGTGTATTAAATCAGAACCAAAAGCATTTAGGGAAAACAAGTGCATTTGTTAAAAAGCGGCAAGCTGTATTTTTCAGGTTTTTGGATGCTATTGTCTTAAAAAGATATGCTGCCATTTCAAATATGGACCCGAGTCAGGCTCCCTTCATTCTTCCGGGTCAGTTATAGATGGACCAGAGTTTAGACATTAACGGTCACAGTCAGGCATACCTTTGGTTTTGATAATGTGCCTGCCAGAGACACAGTTGAGCAAGTTACCAAGAATTTTGAAGATGTTTAAATGAAAAAACTTCAATCAGTAGAACCAGAACCACCAAAGTAGAGATTTTTCAACCCGATTTTGAAGCGCGGGAGGTTACTGAAATAACCAACTGGTGGCGGTTGGAATGAGGCATATGAGTTGGGAAAGCTAAAGATGAGTGGGGGATACAGCAAAATGGAAGAGGGGGGAAGCAAATCCAGGCAGCAACCATTCTGAAAATGCCAAGATAGTTTTAAATCGGAATATATGAAGATAAGGCTATAAACAGTGCCTGAGTCATGGAGGTTTAATTAAGTAATCATACGATTTAAACAGATAAGGCAGGATTTATTAACGCATCCAGCATTCCTTAGGGCAGCCCAATCCTCCGCATCCGGAGAAACGTTGAGGCCCCCTGGCCCCCGGAGCGCTGTCTCAGCCCATCTCCAGTCCCAGGGCTGTTATGTTTGTGCACCAGGAGGAGAGGCCGCCGCTGTGGAGGGAAGGGCCAGAGCGGGCCGCTAGTGAGCATACGGGTTCCGCGGTGGACAGGACAGTCCATGGATTAGCAGGGCACCCCGAGGAACAGTATGAAGCTGTTACCTTAAAAAGGGGTTGCTGTTTATGATAAAATGTAGCCGCTATGTCCATGAACATCTTAGCAGAAGATGATCGGTTTCCAGTATCTTATTCTTGGGGACTAGAATATGTAAAAATAACTGACGTCGACACTATTAACAATAGCATTCCACAACAAAGCAACAAGTATTCTGCTCCTCTACAGAATAAATGTCAAACTTAATAAGCTGAGACTTGAACTTGGATCCCAGTGTGACCAACATTGGTAGGTAGAGTTCTCTAGGCCAGTTTCCTTGTGGTTCCAGAAGTCCTTAGTCTAAGCCAAGGGCCTTGTAGCCCAGCTTCCCCAGATACTCTCTTGTGAAGGCGATCTTGTGAAGCTTTGGGGTTGGGAACTAGCGATCGTTGGGGCATATTTCTCGTATGGCCTATTCATTTTTGTTTCCTCCGATTATTTTTAAAAGACTGTAAATATCCTTGAAAGCTACAGGCATTTTTATGCATTCTCCACTGGGGTCAGACATATTATCCCCTGCAGATGGCATGTTAGAAATGCAAAATCCCACCAGATCTACCTCTTTTCGCTTACCCCTCACCCTGGTAGCGCCTTCCAACTGCACGTCAGTGGTTCCGAGGAGCTCGGAGGAGCCCCCTCCCTTCCCTAGGTCTCACCTCCACCGTCTTTTCCTGTCCACCAGTCAGCTGTCAGCCGGCGAGGTAGCAGCTGGGCAGGAGAGAAAGGTGCAGTGGAGGTGAGCCCCTTCCGTGAGGTCCCCCTCTGTCGCCGCCAAACTCTTGTCCAAATTCTTCAGGGCAAAACTGATGTTGGCGGGTACCGTGCTAGGCACCAGATGGCTGGGGTATTTTTAGTCTTGGGGGAAAGACTAAAGAAGCAAGGCCCGGTGGCTCGGGCGTGTCTCCAGCTTCTAAGTTATATAAGGAACGCGGATCTCAGATCTTTCGGCACTGAAGCTGATAGACGATTCACCCTTGAACATCTCAGCCTGGTGTGTCTGTTTCTTAGACAGCGCATCGTCTACGGGAGCGTTGAACGCGAATTGATGAGCTTGAAAATCAAGTTCTAAAGGTTCCTTTACGAGAATAGCAAAAATAGAAACTTCCCATCAGCGACTCCTCCCTCCATTCCTGGGGTGATTGAGCCATTTAACGAGCTTTCCGTGTCTGTGTGTGATCCTGATGATGGTCGTTTTCTGCCTGTCACTCGCCCCCACCCCCACCGTAGCGTGGGAACTGGCGTGAGTTGTTTGGGGCCAGTAGGGAACTTGACACAGAATAGTGGGCAGAGAAGACAAGATTTTTCACCTTGAGATATTAAGCTGTGCAGCAAAAACAGTTGGAGAGTCTTTGAGTTGACGGACCATGAATTCCAGCTCTTTATTTCTTGTGTGCAAGTGAACTTGGCGTTTATGTTTCATACTGGCTGGTTTTGTTTGGTGTAAAGAATGATGTTTTGATGGTCATAAGACGAAGGTCGCGTCCAGGTTCTTTTTAGCACGGGACACATCTGATAACTGTTTTCGCTGGCAACAAATCCTGTGGTCCCATCGGAAACATCCCAGCCCCCTTTGGCTACTTGCTTGGTTTTCTGCCACTTCCTCCCTCTCGTTGTGTGTTTATTAAGATCACGGAGGGAAAAGATGGCTGTTGGCCATCTCGGTGCCTCCGTGGTCCTCACATTGCTCAGTCAACTTAATAATCTTCAGGGACTAATTGTGACTTATGGATGTCCTCCTTCAGTAAATCAGGGTGATTTTCTCTAATGAATAATAGACGAGTGCTGTGTGCCAGCACCTTAATTAAAGAGCGCCTCTCTCAGTCTTGATCTCATTTTAATTTACAGGGTAATACTACAATAATATCACTAATGGAAGGTACATTAAAGGACATCAAGTAGCATTAACTGTATTAAATTATGGTACTTGTGTTAATTAACTGCCAAAGCAAGATGGTTCTAATGGCCAGAAAGGTCGTCTAATGCATAAATAAAATCTACCCAAATGAGAGGTGAGGGGAGAAATGGAGAGGAGATGTTTGTTCCGAACATCTTTTTGTACAGACAGGGAGTTAAACTCATGGGCTGTTAAATATAAGGTCCAAAATGTTTTCTTAGTCACACATGGAAAGTTTTGATTTTGTAGTGTTTCTGTTTCCTTTTAAGGAGTCCATAATTTAATTGAAAAGTTGAACATTGCGTCTGTCCGATGCATTGATTTTATAGAACACAAACTCAACCTTATTTATTGTTTCTTTGAGGTGAGTAGTTTCAAGGAAGCGATGTGATTTACTGTAATAATTGTTCAATCAGGAAGACAAATGAACATTCAGTGATATACTCACCTATTTGTAAGGCGTGCCATTAGCAGTGGGTCCAGGTCTGGATTCAGACACAAAATAAAAGAAATTCTTTTTCAACCTCAAAAACTGTAGGACAGAATTGTAAGGACTTTTCTCAGTGGCCTAGAAAACTCTAACCCGCATCTCTATTACTTGCCTTGCTACACAATATCCCTAAACATAATTATCAGTAATTTTTCTCACTGGCGTTCACTATGTTGTGCCCTTTGCAGCGCCTACCCCAGCCCTTTACAGGTAGTTGGCTGTCGATTACTATTTGCAGAACTGCCTGCCGTCTGTGCCTCCATGGTTCGTCTCCGAGAAAGGAGCCGGGGGCACTAGCACAGAAGCTCCGCTTACACTTTTTAGCGCTGCCCTAGCTCAGGACCACCCCGTCCCTATCTCATCCTGGGACCTGGAAAGGCCCAGGGACAGAGCCACTCTAACTGGGCCCAAGGGGAGAGAGTCCCCTGCACTCTCACCCTCAGAAGGAACCCGATATGTTCTAAATCCTCACTGTTTGAATGTCACCACCTTGATATGTGCTGTAATCAGGACAAAGAGAGGTTGAAATTCACTTTCTTGAATCAAGGCTTTCCGATGGTTAACGGGGAAATATGTGACCTAAGGTAAGCAAGAACACGGGGGGCAGCTGCAAAGTATAAACGCAGTAGGGAATTCCCACCTCTTCTCAAATAGTTTGGGGAAAATCATGTAACACACTAGTGATCTGAGGATGACCAAGGCTCCCAGTCCCCCTGCAAGTTTGCTGAGTGTCTCTCCCGGCCACGATTTGAGTGGACCTATCAAGGCACTGACTTGCCACCTCTCACGCGAGAGGCACAAAGCACTGAGCCTGGCGTTTGTTCACTAATCCCAGTGAGTCCTGATTCTTGAAGTTGGGTTTTGCTGCTGCTCAACAGATTCTGCTTTTATAACACCTTCCTGCTGTCACCAGTAAATGCTCCTCCACCCGGGGCCAGACGCCGGGTTAGACAGGGGTGTGACATTTACTTGGTGTCTTGAAATATGTGCTTTAGAACACCAGGCAGCCAGGGCAGAACGGGTGTTTTAGGGGGACCAGTTATGCTTAAGAAGAATGCACTCATGGCAAGGAACTCTCCAGGTAGTGGAAAGAGGTGAGTAGACAGAACCTGGGAGATGGCCTCCTAGCATCTCCAGGAAGCACTGAAGGACGCTTACCTTTTGGCCTCTGGAGTCCCCCATGCCATAGGAAATGTAAAAATTCGATGGGTTCAACATGTCAGCTAAGTGCAGGTGGGGCGCTTTCTAAGGCAGTGGTGTGAGAGGCTGTCCCAGCAGGGCTGTGTTGACCGAGGAGATGCAGGTGGAGACCAGGAGGGCTGGGCCATTGCTTACTTGCGGAGCACCTGGAGCTCCAAGTCCTGATGCTCAATTGGAGAGTCCAGAAGAGCTCCCCAAATTCCACAGGAGCCATCATAACTGCAGGGTTTGAGATTCGCTTCCCCACCAATAGGACTTGGTGGACCCATCAGATTTTAAGGAAAGAAGGGCTGAAGGAAAGACATTAGTTGGAATCCGAGTGGAAGGTCCACTTAAGGATTTGGAAACACTGCTCTGGTGTCGCAGAAAGAAGTCTGGGTTGGAAATACGCAAGTTTGGATATTATCTCCTTGCATGTGATGGTTGAAATTTAGGGAGTGAATGACATCAGTGTGATAGGGTTCTTTTCCCATATAATCATAAATGACTGTGGTCATTTGTGGAACATTTGTGGAACTCTGTGGACTACTGTCATTGAAGAGGTAATTTCTGAAGGAAATTGAGAAATGATCTGGGAAAGAGGAGGAACTCAGAAGAGGGGAATGAGTTAAGTGACTTCTAACCACCCCATGAATATTTAAGTAGTAATCCTTCACACCCGCATAGCACTCAGGTCATAGGGTTCCGGTCAGGGAGCTTCTTTCCATTAATCCCCACTACAGACTTTGTGAGGTAGTTGTTGTTTGGCCTGATTTTACAGGTGAGAAAACCGAGGACCTGAGAAGTTCCATGACTTTTTTTAAAAACCCCACACATACTAAAGTGATAAAATCACACGTTAATTACAAACCCTGTGCTTTCTCATTATGTTCTTATAGCCACACGAGCCTGACACAAGCTCAGTACACACAGGAGGCCCAGAATTCCCAACGGTGCCATCGTTCAATAGCGCCCATGAGCCAGTAAGTCCTGTCGCTCTGCTCGTCTCAGAAGCTCTGGGAGTCGCCCTCTCCTTGACTTTGGGCTCAGGATTTTACTATATCAGGTTGCCGTGTGTTTATCTGAACGCCTTCTCTCATTTTCACCAACTTTATCATGTGTTGTTGGGCTGATTTGTCGTATTGTGCCAGGCCTAGGTGTTTTGCGGCTAGAATAAAATTGTGATGATAGCTCCTCACTTTATGAGGGGAGAAATAAACAAATAAATGAAGTTTTTTCAGTATTAATTTTTTATCATATTTTCCCATAAATCTTTACTACAAACAACTACTTTTGCTTCATGGGCATCACCAAACAGTAAAACAAGCCACAGTTGTTCATGGATCAACTTGGAAATGGCCAACTACCTTAGTGTATTTCAAGAACGTTTATCTCTTAATCGAAGGCAATCTTCTTTTTGAATTTTCTCACATTAGGTTAATATACTCTTTTCTGGAACTATATTGACCATAAGTGTCTGCCTCTTTCATACAACAAAATTTTGTAAATTTTGAAGTCAATGATTCTATCCCCCTAGTCTTTCTTTTTCCAAGTTAAATGGACATTTAAGTATTCTACCATCCAGAATTTTTACATTTAATTTCCACTTCTTTTAAAAGGTGAATGAAGTTCTGTAAATAGGAATATTCAAATGGAAAGCCTAGTAGCCATAATTAAAAATAAAGTAAAAACACAAGCATTGCTACTTAACTCCAGTGGAAACACTTAGAATAAAGATTTATGGCGTGAACCCATTTTAAGTGGACAACTGAGGGCCATTCTGATTTTGGAGCATATTTTTTTACATCCTTAAGTATTTCTTGAATTAAAAAGAGAAAAATATGCATAAGCAGCTCATTTCCCTCTGAGGTTTGCACCATTGTAAGGAGAGAATGTACCTAATAATTCCTCCAATTAAATCATGAACTTCGTTAGTGTGCAGAAAAACAACCCAGTTTTAGAGCTTGTCTCTGTGTCCTTGATTCCCAGGCGCCATCGATTTTTTAAACTAGTGGGTCATTAAAGGAAAGATGTCTCCTCCTTAAGAAACATGGGGATACTTAGGCAAAACACCACATCATAGAAAAGCGAAATAATTGCCTACCTCACTTAACTTCACATTTGTAGAGGAGGCGAGTCCAGCCACATCTACAGGCCCAACGGGAGACAGAGGTGCCCTTGGCTCTTCTAACTTCTGCAGCTGTGTTTTTTACCTGAGTTCAGTGGTTGGCATCTTTGGAAGGTCTTGGTGTTTTTTGTCCCGAGGATCAGAGCTATTTCCCAGCACATAAGGAGGTCGTGCATTGGTTGACATTCAGTGTAAGCGTTTTTGTGGAGCTCTTTGACCACTGGCCCATTCGAATGGGACCATTCCCACTCGATCTGCAAATACAATACGAAATGCATGAAGGACAAGGGTGTTATTGTCATATTTTGATTATGAGGAGAGATGGGTTGATGTCATTGCAATGCAGGTCTGTGTGCCAGTTCAGTCAGCCCCCCTGAGAACTAAACGTGTTCGTTTAACCAGAACTAGCTGCACCGCATGTACACTCATGATGGCTATTTCTACCTCTTTTCTATCGGTAACAAAATTGTATCTAAACGAGGGCAATCGGTGGCAAAGGGAGAAAGGAAAATGTTTCAATTACTTATGTTTTGGACAAGAATTGTGTTTCTGAACTTCCCTTGAAAACCGTTGAATGGATGGATGGAGGTGTTAAGTAGGTGATGCAGGAGCCTTACAGACCCGCCGGCCCCCAGATCCCGGTCCGGAATGCGATAGAATTAGGGCAGCTACTGTGAGCTCATTCGTGCTGACGGGTGGCTGAGACAACGGGTCCTGCGCTCGGAGTGGGGAGAGGACAGAGAACAAAAGCATCAGGATCTCAAAATCATTATTAGTTTTATTTTAGAGGGAAACTTTGGCCAGAAGTCAGAATCGGTTTTAGCTCCAGCTGTGCTGATGCCCCCGGGAGCTCAGAGTCAGTCCCGCCCACACTGGGCCCAGCCTCCCGGTCCCCAAAACCGGCGGGTTATACTGGGGTTGGGCTTGTACTGGGTTAGGGTTGTACTGGGTTGGGGTTGTACTGGGTTAGGGTTGTACTGGGTTGGGGTTGTACTGGGTTAGGGTTGTGTACTGGGTTGGGGTTGTACTGGGTTGGGGTTGTACTGGGTTGGGGTTGTACTGGGTTAGGGTTGTGTACTGGGTTGGGGTTGCACTGGGTTGGGGTTGTACTGGGTTGGGGTTGTACTGGGTTGGGGTTGTACTGGGTTGGGGTTGTACTGGGTTAGGGTTGTACTGGGTTGGGGTTGTACTGGGTTAGGGTTGTACTGGGTTGGGGTTGTACTGGGTTAGGGTTGTACTGGGTTGGGGTTGTACTGGGTTAGGGTTGTGCTGGGTTAGCGTTTCCCGAATTCCACTCCCTACCAAGGCCGCGGTGCTCAGATACACTTGGGGGAAGTGTTGTTTGCAGTATCTTCTTCTAGGAGAGTCACAACGTATATATGAGCCTAAGCGATGCCCAACAGCAAAGAAACGCTTCCATTTTATTTAAGCAGAGCCTCCCAAACTTACTTAGCCAAAAACACCGATGAATACCGCCGAAGAATTAGCACGAACAGGACGCTCCTGGGGTAGCAGCATTCCTTCAGTCGCCAGTATCTTGGACCCTTCATATGACATCAGGAAGTAAAGCATCTCGCGCGCGTGTGTGTGTGTGTGTGTGTGTGTGTGTGTGTGTGTGTGTGTGAATTATTTGTACTGCTAAGAATAGATTGACATTTCACAGCAAGGTCCAATTTTAGCTACCATCCTCCCGATATTGTTACTACACCGGGTGAAATAAAACGAGACTGTCTTAGGGAAAGGCTAGCCCCGACAGGGAATACCTTTCTTTTTTTAACCGTTGCTCTTCTTTTCTGAGCCTTGGGGAATCCTGTACACTTAAGAGTGATAGGAAATTAAGCACTGCATTGGACTAGATGGGGAATATTTTTTGTTTTGTTTTTAAGCTGGAGAAATTGTGATGGAAGAGTCAGCAGAGATGTGAAAAATGAAATGCCAGGCGACTCAATCTGGTGCGTTTTAGAGACACATAGAGACGCCAGAGGCTCTCTATCCCTCTTGAATGTAATCTCTTCAAGCTCTAATTACACGAATAAACTAAGACCATGCATTTAAAGGCAAATGAGATGAACTAATAGTTAATGTATTCTTTCTCATCTTGTTGAAACCACAGGCTGGTCTGAGTTAAATGCAGGCTGCCTTCTCCTTGGCTCCTCGGCAGTGTTAATGAGGAACACGCGAGAGCCCAGTCACACTGAACATAGTCTCCAGCGAAGGGATGTCGCCTCGTCTAGGCGCTGCGCTGACGCCCTGGCCGCCTTACCCACTCGGTCTCAGCAGAATATCAGGGAAGTGAAGCTGTTACAACATATGGGTGACATCCACATGTAATTATAGATCTTCCAGTGCCGCTGGGAACAGGGAACAGATGGGGAGAGGGCGGGCCAAGAGATGGAGGGAGGGGGCGTCTAAGGGGTCAGCGATTTGGCGGGATGGGAATAGATAGCATCCTGAACTCCTGTATTGGAATTATATGGGCAGTGTCTAAGCCCAGTAGACAGGGGAGTCATAGCATTGCAGGATTATTTCTTTTAGAACTGGAAAAAAAGCCATGGAATAATTTAATCGAGCTCCCTCTTTTACGGATGTGAAAGAAAATGGCTAAATAAATTAGCCAAGGAAGATCTGTTGCATAAGCAGAATTTAGACCCAGATAGAACTTGTGTTTTACTCACTGATCTGCCCCCAGAGCCCAGAACTGAGCCTGGCACATGGTAGGGTTCAGTACATATTGATTGAGGGAATGGCTGTGCAGTACCCGTTACAAGTCTCTGTGCTCTTCCCATTTGCTTCCTATGGCCACTGCAAGGGAATTGGAGCTAAGCCCATTTTTTTTGGTAATGCTTTATCTAATATACCAGAATTGCAAAGCTTTGGGCTTCAACCAACTGTCCAGAGTTAGAGAATAAAATTTATCAGAGTAATACATACGTATTCAGGATAAATGAGTATCACCCTACCTAGGCAAGCATCATTTCTTTTATTACTTGTCTGATTGGTGCTTTTAAGACCAGAAATTGCAACTCATGATTTTTTCCCCCTTAGGTAAAGAAATGGGCTCCTCTGCTCATCCTCAAGAAATATTTGTAAATGAATAGTAAAATCACAATATCACTGTGTGTCTCAAAGTTGTCTCCAGGTGATACTTGTCTCTTGAGTTCAGCAACTAAGGAGTTAAAAATGTATAAATCCATCTACACCCCTGACTGGCCTTGTTTTTCACACGGGGCCCCATAGTTCACTCCCCAGGGAATGGCTGGAAGGACCCTCATCTCTCCCCAGCCAGTCATGCTGTGTAGACACGGGGCCACTGGAGGAAGGCAGGCACTGTGTCCCCAGCCCCCAGACACATAGGAGGTGACCAGATCTGCATGGACTTGGGATGGAAACAGTCACCCCCCCTTATCCACAGGGGATAAGTCCCAAGACCCCCCGTGGGTGCCTGAAACCACAGATAGTACTGAACCCTATATATACTATGTTTTTCCCTATACATACATACCTGCGATAAAGTTTAATTGATAAATTAGGCACAGTAACAGATTAACAACGACTAATAATAAAATAGAGCAATTAAAACAATAGACTATAATACAAGTTATGTGAATGTTGTCTTTCTCAAAATATCTTACTGTCCTGTGCTCACCTTCTTGCGATGATGTGAGATGACGCAGGGCCTACAGCGGAGAACTTCCACTTTTTCACTTAGAGGAAGCACTCTGCGGCTTCTCTTTGGCAAATCCAAATTGCCAGCATCACCGCTCTTGCACCTTGGGGCCATCATTAAGTAAAATTAGGGTCACCTGAACACAAGCACTGAGCTACAGCCACAGCCTATTTGATAGCTAACGTGGCCACTAAGTGGCTAAGGGGCGGGGAGCGTGTACCCGTGGGGACAGTGGACGGAGGGAGGACTCACGTCCCGCTGGACAGGGCCGGATGAGGCGAGATTTCACCAGGCTGCTCAGAATGGCACGCAATTGAAAACTTGCGAATTGTTTCTTTCTGGAATTCTCCGTGTACTGTTTTCAGACCACGGTGGATCACACAGAAAGCAAAACCGTGTCTAATTGGGGAGGCTACTGTCCCTGCCTCACCCCCCTTTCGAGAATTTTGAAAAATGCCAAAATGCCATAGAAATAAATGTAAGCACGCAAATGTTCAGTGCTCGCCACTCCCTGGCAGCGCGCAGGTGGCGAGGGCTGCAAAGGTGGGACGCCGCGGTCCCTGTCCTCGGGCCGCTCCCGTCTGGATGGGCTGATAGACATTTCACAAGGTAAATCATAAAGCGATGGGATCTGTGCGGCGACGGGGACATGCGCGGGGTTGCCATGGTAACAGCCGGGCGGTGGGGGGAGGAAGACCTCTGGGATGCAGGAGGCTTTCCGAAGGACCTTTTGATGGTCTCTCCTTCATCAAGGTTATTTCCGAACAGTTACTTCTCTGTGTTAGGTTGAACCAGACAAAATTGTTTTTATTAATCAGTTCAAATTGTTGAATCTTATCTAATGATTGAAGACGTCTCGTGCCCCGTTTGACTGCTAGCGCTCCCTCAGACACGTTTGTGTGGCTCTTTTCCCTAATGTCGTAGGCTTGCCCGGGAAGTGCATGCACAGGTGAGTTGGCTCCAGACGCACAGAAATATTGAGGAAAACGTGGGCTTGCAAGAGCTCACGTTGTTTAATCAGACTGAACGACAGGCTCAGTTTTCAATAAAAGTTAATCCTGTTTTCATTAAACATAAATGTTATTTGTGGAAAACAAGAGTCCTGCAGAAACAAAAGGGTATCTCTCAGGGTTACACATTTCATATTTGCTTAGCATTGATGAGTCCCAACCAGGAGGCTTCTTTGCAATGTGATTATTTGCCCCTTTCCTCGATATTGATCATTCTATTAGATTTCGCTGCTAACAACGGCCTATGTAAAGATGCCAGTAGTATTTTCCTTCCAAAATAAGATGCCAGAGGAACTCACACGCCACAGTTGAGTCTTTGATACAGACGAAAAGAAGACAAATATTAAGCTGAGGCATGGGTTTGTTAACCGGCCCCGGTTTCCATGGCGAGGCAGCAGAGGGAGGCTCGGAGCGGGTCGAGCTCGGTTCCAGTCCCAGCTCCTCCACTTGCTACTTGACAGACTCGGAAAAATTACATAACTTAAAAATAGCTCGGAGTCTCAGTCCCCTCACCGCTAAAATGCAACCCGTGTACCCGCGTGGATGAGTTATTTTAAATACTATTCATGTAGACAAAATTCAAGTGCATGCTAAATAAATGTTGGTTATCATTATGAGCCCAGGAATGGTCGTCTGCAATTGAATAGACTCCAAAAGCAGTTTTTCTTTGTTTTCAGTTATTTTTTTATTGGCCTCGCTACAGCATGCTGGCCCTGTCAATATTAACCATTAGTATTACTTCTACCGGTTCCTCTTCTCCATGCCGCTGGGCCGAGTTTATATTTCTACTAATACGTAACCCACGCTCTATTGTACCTTCATTCAGTCACTTCTGTTATCTGTCTGAATTGTTTCTTCTCCCTCTGAAGACTTCAGCGGGTTCAGTTTGTCGTTACCGTATTTCTAGAGTTCTTCGTTGGTCGAAATCCCCGTGAAAATGAGAGCTGGGCATTGCAAGAAGGCCAGAGCCCATTTTTCTAAGCTCGGTGCCTGGAGTTCTGGAGAAATGCAGGCCTCTCGCCCAGTTTCCCCGGGGGCAGACGTGCGGGTGTCCCGCCGATGATGGATGGCCTGCTCTGACATTTTGCATGGAGGGCCCTTGGGAAAGACAACCGTAGTTATGAAAGATTCATTGTTTCATCTCACATCCTAACCCTGTCACCTTGACACGCGGTGACAGAATCGTAATGTCCACTGACCCTGATGGTCAGCCAAAAGCACAAGAAAATGTCTCGGGATCACTGAGACAGAGGAGGGGTTGGGACTCTTTTCTATGCAGTCGCAGTGCCATTCGAGCTCTGCCTTTCCTCTGGCCTCAGGGAATGGGCTCTGGGAAGAAAAAGCCGCTGGGCCGCGGAGGGTCAGGGTCGCCGGCTGAGAAGCACGCTGGGTTCAGAGAGGACCCGGGGGCCGGGAGGGAATCGGAGCCGAGGGTCAGCGGGGAAGGAAAATGAGCGAGCTGGCTCCAGCGGGCCACCGGGAGAGGAAGAGTGACACGGAAGAATTCCGTATTAGGAAATGGCTTTCAGAACCAATTACAATTAGACGCTCTGTAAAGCATAGTTTTTTGGTTAGTAGCCTTATTTCATCTCTGTTATATATTGAGTATGTTCTGTTTTCAAGGCAAAGTGGAATTCTTAGAATAAGCGTTCGAGCGCTAGCTGGTTTGGCTCAGTGGTTAGAGCGTCGGCCCCACGACTGAAGGGTCCCGGGTTCAATTCCGACCAAGGGCACATACCTCGGTTGCAGGCTCGATCCCCAGCCCCAGTCAGGGTGCATGCTGGAGGCAACCAATCGATGTGTGTCTCTCACATTGACGTCTCTCTCTCTCTCTCTCCCCCCTTCCATTCTCTTTGAAAAGCAATGGAAAAAGTATCCTCAGGTGAAGATTTAAAAAAATTAAAAATAAGTATTCTGGTGGGCTTGAGAGTCACGTATGAGGATTCTAACATTTAAAAGCAAAATGTGGCTGACCTACCAGGGAAATTCTGATATATAAATGATAACCTCCCAAATAAAAAAATTTTAAAAAAAAGTGTATCCGAAGAATTAATAGAAATGTAATTTCAGCATTACCATTATTGTAGGACGGACATAACAGTTCCGACCTAAGTGCTTTACACAAATAAAACGGGGAACTATAAAAAATGCCCATGGAGAGATGTGTCTTTACACTTAATTAGTCGCCACCGAGTGTTTTCGCTTTGCTCGGTGACGTGTGGTCCATACATCACTGCAATATGTTAAATGCAAACGGTTGTTAATACAGGGACCATCTGCTCCGTGCCGGGGAGTTTGTTAAAAGAAACGTGGTTGAAACGCTCAAATACCAGATTTCTAAAACGAGCTGCCTCTGTGAACCCCAACATTACCAATCCTCCCCTGGCCTTTTGAATTCTACGCGTTCATCGCTCAAACGCTTGGAACACGGTCTGTGCCGCTTTTAACTCGCTCATTGGACGCTCCTCAGAGGCGGAGTACCTAGGGGGGCATCTCTCCCTGCACGGAGCCCTTCGTGCCCCAAAACTGTGTTCAGGGACTGAGGACAGCCAATAAATAAGCAGATGACCGTCTCTGGGACGTCTTTGCTACCATGGATGAGACACACTCTCCCTCCCTGGCCCCCTGGAAGCTACCCCTTCGGAGCGGTAGATCACGGCAAGGTGCGGGCCCGTGATGAATTGCCCTGGGTATCATCAGTGTTGCAACCTCCGCCTCCTGCAACCCACAATACTGTATTTCTCCCGAAGATCATCAGCGCAAAGGGGAGCCATGATTTCTCCCTCAACATGCTTTATTAGATGCTGTCACCGGGCTTCCTAATAATGTCCGCCGGACTCACCGGTGACAGGGTAAAACATGGGAAAATTAGTCACAGGATGGGAATCAGAGCCTCCAGGTTCCCAGTGTCACGCCCCACTCTCTGGCAGAAGGGGAGTGCTCCTTAATCCTGGCCTTTCTCATCAGTCCCCGGTCAAGGTTGCTATCGGTATATTTAAGAGCCATCTGCCACGATGATCTATTACATTAATATCCATCGGAGGTGTGCTCAGATGATGCGACACTCAAAATAGAACCTTGGCCATGAAAGAACAAGCTTAGAAATTAACTGTGTGGATGAAAATCTCCCAGCTCACAACTTCACTAAAGCCAGATGTAATGGATGATGATTGGCCTACTGCTAACTTGGCTTTCTTGACCCTACTTTTTTTTTTTTTTTGGTAACGTTCCTCCATTCCTCTCTTTTGGCTTTAACGGTGTCTGATTTAAGAGTGTGCTTTTGGGGATTCGCCTGCGGGAGAAGAGGCTGCAGGAGAGCTCATTAGCCCAGCAGACGATCTATCCCTGGCTGAATTAGACAATGAAAGCTCGCTTCCTAGGGGCCACCGAAAAGAGCCAGGGCTCTGCGGAGGGGCGCAGCCCTGCGGTGCAGTACAAGCTCTTTATTTGTTAAAAAAGGGGATTTTTGTGCTAAAAACATTCCCCTCGGTTTGTTCTCATGAAAGGAGGAGCCTCCCGGAGGCTGCAGGCATCCGATGCCTCGGTTTCAGAATGAACACTTGTCAGTCTCCAAACGGGCGGCTGTACTTGAAAGCTCCCAGAGCCATTCGGCCATAATCAAACACACGGCACCTTCAAGGCAGCGCACGCTGGCTGTGAGTCTGGGACTTGGGTCCGAACAATGATCTCGAGCCTTTACAAAGCCCCTGCTTCAGATTTGGAGCCTAGGGAGAAAAAAAAAATTCTTAGGCCTCCTAATTACATTAGTTTATTGAGTTGTAGAACCCCTTGGGTTCCCAGAACGCCGCTTTCATTTAATTTAGATTTCGTTACCTCTTTCCTCTCCAAAAGGAAACCTTCACCGTAGAAGCCTGTTTCTTGTTTTTAATGCTAATGTCTGGAGACATTCACTAATTCATTCTCCCACTTAATTACAGGGAGCGGGAGGGCTGACTCTTTAAACCTACAGGTGATACTTACCAAAGTTTTAATGGAAATATACATGGAAAGTTGCTTTGATCCAGAATTACGGTCTGATCTTTCTTCCTATCTTTTTTTCTTTCTTGAGGTAAGGGCACCTAGGGAAATAGGAGGAGTCGACAAAAGCCAGCTGCAGAGACGTGGCATTCGTCAACCTTGAGCCTTTTGTATGGAGAGGTGCATCTGGGTCATTGCCGCCTTCCTTCTAGAAGGCGGATCCTGTGGGGCCTCCCAGCTCGCTCTGCTGATAGTCAGTGACACGCACCCAGCAGGGAGGGCGGGCAGACACAGCCCATCTGTTGGTGTTTTAATTTCTTTCAAATCCACTCGATGAGGTGTTTATCTGCAAATGTGTCACTCTGTTGTGTTTTTGAGGTTCGGCCCTCTTCTTGGGCCCAAAAATATCTCAGAGATGCAGAGCAGAATTTCAACCCTCCCTTAATACTATATGAAAACACATATATATGTATATATATAGTATATGTGTGTGTGTGTAGTGTCCCCTAAAAATGTATGGACACTTAACAGCTGATGGCTCACCTGATGTTTCTTTCTTTCCATAACATTGACCCTGTCTAGTTAGGCAAAGGCAGGCATTTATTTATTCTCAACAAGGATAATTTTTGAAACTTGGCCTTCTCCTTTACAATGTAATATTCTGCTTTAAAACGGCAGAAGGGGTTGATTTGCGAGGAAATCTATTATTTTTCTGAAAACAGATCAAAGCACTGTATCATATTTTTCTATCAGGAAAAGCAACCCCACACCATCCAAACGCTGATATCCACGGGGCAGTTCCAAAACGTCCCTTACAATAGTTCTGTCTTCCTCGGAAGGGTAAGAGCCAGGGATGCTAAGACAGAACAGGGATCACGAACACAGTGTTGTAGATCTGATCGAGAAAATCTCCCCCAGTGTCGGAGTAAGTCTCATTTACTTATGTGGGAATTAAGATCCAGTGTTCCAGCGCCGTGTGGGAAACCTGGGTGGTTATCAGCCATCTTCAGGCTGCTTGGTGCCAAGAATTCTTGATCGAGATACAGGAGAGCTACGATTTTCAAACAGGCTAGAAGCTGGAACTGCTTCTTGTTTTATAATGTTCAGAACGACCGACGCGTATTCTCTGTGTGACCCCAAAGAGAGAGCCCAGAGGGTGGTTTTCAGAGGTCTGTAGATGGCCCTGGGAGGCAGCAGGCTCAGCTGCTGGTGGACGGTTGTCATCGGCTGCGGCAGAGAAGTCACGAACACAGCCACAAGGGGAAGCAAGGCACTCTGGCTTTCTCCTGCGAAGTGGCATTTCTCCCGGATGGCATCGTCAGAGGGCATTTCATATGGTTCACGACGGCCACCCCGCAGCGCAGAACCGCTGACCTAGAAAACCCACCTGGGGGGACTGGTAACCGTCGCCTGCGGTCTGCATGCAGCCCTTTCAGCACCTTGGAGGGAAACTCTTCCACCCTCAGAAAGCCCCAGAAGGAAAGCGTGCTTGCTGCCTGCCTGCGATTTGGGCTCGTTTCTCTTTCTTTTAGAAACGTTCGAATTGAACGCTCTTTAGTCCTAGACCGTGGGTCTGGCATGGGAAGCAGGACTTGCTCACTTCCAGGCTGCGGGAATGGTCTCGTCAGAGTTGAGGGTGGTCAGTGTTCACCTGGCATCGATGGTGTAATTTACTGAGCCGTGTCCCGAGAAGGGGTGTCCTGGGGATCCTCGGGCCTCGGGATATCAGAAAAAGCACAGCTGTACCAACCAGAAATGAAAAGAGGGCAGGCCCGAGAAGCCTGGACTCGGGCTGGGGTCTGGAGTCTCCTGTGTGGCTGCTGTGTTGCGGGTTTACCATTTTAATAAGTTTCTAAAAGGAATAATGTCTGAGACTAAGAAACACTGGACTGCAGCCAACCTGTAGTGGCTCAAGGTTTTCCCCACCAGTGACCCGGCTTTGGAGAAGATCGCTCCCTAGACACTGGCCCTACGACCACATTTCTTTGGCTCCGAGTAGGAATTTAGCATCGTTGGCGGCCAGAAGCAAAACGGGGCTCGAGTGAGTCACTTTGGCAACCGTGGGGATTGCAAAACTGGAGCAAAAAGACCACTCGCTTGAGAGCAAGGCAGATGCCAGCCGAGAGTCCCCCTACCCCGAAAACGTGTTCCAGATGGTCCCAGACCCGACCTGTGCGTGGCCCCTTCCTTGGGTGACAGCTCGGCCATGGGGGCTGGGCTGGCTGTCCTGCCTCGAGAATACGTTTCTCTCAAGGTGTACTCACAAATATATATTTAGATGTTTTTGTTTTGTTTTTTTCGCGAGTTTTGAAAAAATTCCTCAGACATGTCAAAACAAGTGAAAAATTTATATCCCAGATAAAATGCTCAGTGCCTGGTTTAAAGAGAAACTTCGATCGGGCTTAGGGGACCAGAATAGCATGTGGAAGTCATTGCTAGGCTGTTTTTACTTAACACGTCCCTTCCAAATCGCCTAACTGTGTCTTTAATCTTGGCCCCTAACAGCCAGGACTTTCTTATCTTGTATTTGCATTTGTAAAGGACCCGCCCGTGGTAGGAGTTCAAAATTCAGCCGTTCAGTCTTAGTCCCCCATCCCTGCCATCATCTCCCTCTTTTTTTTTTTCCTTGAAAACAATTAGGTTTCCTTTCTTTAGGGGTGTACTGACCCTGGGAAACGGGTGCAGAAGCAGCTGTAGCATACATTAGCGATGGAAGGGAGAGGAACACAGAAAGGAACAAGCCATGGCAAGCGGGGAGGATTCCCAGCAGAGGGTCATTGAATGAATTAATGAATTGTTAAGAAACCTCCCCATGAAGATCTGGGCTGTTTTCTGTAGGGAGTCAAGTCACTGGAAAATATATATGGGGTCTTTGGGAATAAGTAGAAAAGGCTCATTCTGGGAGGGTTTTGCAAAGCCTCTGTCCATCTGGGCAGATAACCGGCAGCTCCTAACCAAACGACACTTCTCAAGCCCACAGTTTTATTTGTAAGTATCTTCTCCCACAGGCGCCACCCCGGGCAGAACGGGGGCCCACGGTGTGGGTGTGGATTGCTCCCCAGGCCGTGGAGCACAAGCCCGCAGCCTGTGTGTGCTGCTCCGAGGCCTCCCTTTCTGCCGGCCCACCCGTCACAGCAGGTGGGCCTGCCTCAGCCATCGGAGCAATGCCAGCGGACCCCTAAACGTGCGCGTAAGCGGGCCGGGGGAGACGCGTCGGCCCCCAGGGAGCACGAGAAAGGGAAGAAAAGCCAAAAATGATGCAAGACTGTCACATCTCTTCTGGCTTCCGTAGTCCTAATAGCTGCTTGTCAGTCGTGGGCCGCAGAATCTCCGCACAGGTATCCGAGCTTGGCCAGGTTTTCATTTTAACCACTTTACTTCTTCCACAGTTCCCTAAACATTGAAATAATTTCATTCTTTGCTTGACAGACCTGATATAAATGAGCGAGAAATGAAGAAATGACCAGAAAGTCTGGATCGCTAAGTGGATGTTGACAGAAAGAGGGGGGGCTGCCTTTCTAAGCTAACAGAGGAGAAAAACCGGGGGGGTAGGGAGGAATATATTTGTTAACATAAAAATGTAAACATTGTCCGCAGTATTTAATGATTCGTTTTTCACAGTGACAACTGTAAATTATTTTTAACGGGGTAGCTGGCCCTTAGCTTTTGAGTTATATGTGGTTGTAATGGTGAGCTGATACAAAATAAAGGAGAGTATTGATTGAAAACATTTGAAATATGGATGAAGTCATTTTGCTAGATAGAATATTGAAGTTGTACTTTGTTTCCTGTGTTTGAGGTACATTTAGAAACTCCAACTGCCGAATTTCCACCATTATATCCTACTCTACTGTGCAAGTCAAATGACTTCTTTTAAATGTCTGAGTCTTAAATAACAGATTCTTCCATTCACATATATGATGAAGATGTTGAATACATAGAATTGAAAATGGACTATCATTGTGAATTCCATTTTAAACACTGTGAGAAAATGTTTACATGTCCAAAGAATGCAACAGAGAGATTTTAGGTGCAACAATATGCAAAATCTGAAAGTAAATCTCAAGGGTATGGATTTTTTTACCTTTGGCGGGAAGAAAGTAATTGGGAAAAAAAAAATTACTCTATTGATTAAGGAACCTCCTGAACGTAAGTTACAGGCAGGCCTCAGAGATGGTGCAGGCTCGGGCCCAGACCACCGCAATAAAGCAAGTATCACAGTGACTCGAGTCACACACATATTTTGGTTCCCCGGTGCATATAAAAGATGTGTTTACACTGTACTATAGCCTGTTAAGTGTGCAATAGCATAATATCTAAAAAAAACAATGTACATACCTTAATTTATACATGTTTTATTGCTTAAAAATGCTCACCGTCATCTGAGCCTTCAGCAAGTCATAGTCTTTTCGCTGGTGGAGGGTGTTGCCTGGATCTCGCTGGCTGCTGACTGGCCAGTAATGAATTCTAAAGAGCACCTTAGGGGGATAATCCAATTATTCCGGGGGTGGGAGGGAGGCGGGGAGCTTAACGATATCTACACACTGATTTTGCTTAAAAACACACAATTTGAACTGAAATGTGGGCATATTTCTGCTCTTTAGACATTAGACACTTGCCATAGCACCCTTCCGTGAGGACAGCTTCGTGCCCCACAAGTAAAGAGTTGAGCTGTGATTAGAGGATTGAGGCCTGTGCCTTGAACCGACGGATTGGTTTTTGCTGAGTCTTCCCTGTTAATTTTAAGCTTCAGGGCCCCACCATGAGTTAATGCTATGATGGCGAACTCTTAAAAAAGCTGACCATTGTCTTGCATCATAAAGTACTATAGAAATATCTGGCATCTGTCACTAAAATGCTGTTCCAATTTGGTGGAAACATGAACAAGGGAACTAAGACTAGAGGAAAGCGCAGCTGAGAGCCATAGAGATCTGGACACTCACACTGAGCTCATGGAGACAGGGGCCTGACTTCGGGGGTCACTGCCGTGAGCCTCCTGTCTGTCTTCTGGTGGCTCGTGACAGTGTAATTGCATCCTGCCTGTCCAGTATGTCTCATAACTGAAGCTGATAAATACAAACCACAGTTTATGACTGTGAATCGCAGCCTGAAGCTACCCGACAAGACATTGGTTGCGGAGAAACATAAACCGATGATAATAGATGGACCGACCCAACCTGAACCCTATTGCAGGCCAGTTAGGACCTTGGGGAATCAGACCCGTCTCCGGTCCATCCCGGCTTCGGCGAAGAGGCCGTGGTCGCAGAGTGGACGGGTCTGGTCGTCACGTAAAGGCTTCAGAGCCTCCTTGGCCTCAGCTCCTATTCTGAGGTGCCCCATCCTCTGGGTATTACCCCTCTCTGCAGACCTGAGGGCAGGCACCAGAAGTCAGGGGCGATGCTTTCTGTCACCTCTCTGTCTTCAGCATTCCCCCTCGCCCCCCGTTTCCTAACTATGTTCTTGAGTTTGGAGCCAGTGTTCATGAGGTAACCCTTTCAGCCACCACCCCAGTTAAGCAGGATCTAAGCCGGAGAAGGGACGCACCTGCGCTTACCGCAGGCGCAGGTGAAACCCAGGCGGGGGGCCCTCGGGGGTGAGGACCTGGGTGTGGCTGGCGCCATCCCGCCGCTCGGGGACGCGGGTGTCATACCCTGAGCCCCAGAGACGCCTACGTCACCCGTGAAAACCCAGAGCTGTCGTGAGACTTCAACCCAGAATATATGTGAAAACACTTGGTAAACTGTAAAACACACAGCAAAGGATGCTATTTTCATTTTAAGTAAAATTAGAACAAGGGCAGATGAGGCTTTCAAGATCTTTCAGATTTTCTTTTTAATTTCTCTACCTTTCTTAGCAACATTGCCGTTGCGGCTGATTACCTAAATGGTTACCTATGATGACATGTTTTCATTAGAATCAGCATAAGCAGTTCGTTACACAAATACATCCTTTACTATCCAGTCAAGCGCAGATGTTCATTTAGCATCTATTCTACGTTCTTCCCTTCACTGGTCACAGTGGCACAAACAAACAAACAAAAGGGGCAGCCCTCCGACCCCCTAGAGGCTCCGTAGACCAGCAACACAACAGGAACTGTATTAGGAATTGTCCCCAAAATAATGATGACTCCTCCCAATAAAACATAGCCAAAGGGCCACTGATGATGCCTGATTTACCGATGGCACCCAATCATCTTTCTTGGCATTCTATGGCCCGTAGAAACAACTGGCCCTGGCCAGTGTGGCTCAGTGGCTAGAGCATCGGCCCGGGCACCGAAGGGTCATGGGTTCAATCCTCGGTCAAGGGCATTGCAGGTTCGATCCCCAGCCCTGGTCTGGGTGCACTCGGGAGGCCACCAATCAGTGTGTCTCTCTCCCATCGATGTTTCTCTCCCTCCCTCCCTCCCTTCCACTCTCTTTAAAAATCACTGAGAAAAATATCCCCAGGTGAGAATTAACAAAAAATAAAAGGAACACTTGACTTCCAGCCCCATTTTTGAGGCGTTAAATGATAATTTAAAAAATTATACACACGAATGTGTTTACTGATTTGCATATAGGTAAACCGATACGATTTTCACATATGCCTGTTTTACAGTCACGTACCATCTGTGATGTAATGACGTCTATAAATATAAAAATTCAAATCCAGCCGTAATACAGGATAGGCAGAATCTTCAATGAAACATAATCATATTTTTGCATATTTTTTCTATATGCCACTTGGCACGAGACATGATTTGTAAGAACTGCTTAACATAATCCCTCAGGATCTGAATTCACACGAATTTAAAATCTATTTCGAAGGTCTTAAAACAACGCGGAGTCTGTTTCGCTTGGGGCGGGAGGGCAGATTCTCAGCACAGCGCCGCGATGCCCAAGCATTATTTTATTTTCGTTTCTTTCAGAGCTTTATTAAACAGTATGAAATTAACCTCTTTTGTTGCTCCAGCAGCAGTAAACAATTCAACCGAAAGTCAATTTCCCCCCGTTCGTAAACGCGCTGCGTTCCCCACCGTGTGAAAGCGCCGGCCCCGCGTCGCCGATGGCAGACGCGCATTCTGCGGCGGCCTGCTCGTTGCCACAGCAGCGCTGACACGGCCTGGAACAGCTCACCTGGGCGGCTCTGTCCGCGGGGGGAAACGCGGCGGAGAGCTAAGTAATAGGTTTGAGTCCTCTTGCAGCCGCGTCCACTCAGAGGGTGATTTAATCTCCGCAATTGTAGACCCCCGCACGGCAGGCCGTCCCTCTCGGCCGCCCGGCGGGGAGCCCAGCGCAGGGCTCCGCGAATATAGATAGGTCGGGAGTCGGGGTCACCACTCGCATCGCCGAAGGACGTTTGTAGGATGGCGACTGAGCAGGTGTCGGGGCACTTTTAATTAAATATAGACCCAAAAATCTGCCTCAGAGTGAAGTCTGTTATGACACAGCCTCTCTGGAGGCCTGGAAATTCATAGCTGAGATTAACGTTAGAACAATAGGGGTTTAGAGTCAAGAGTGATGTTCCAAAGAGCCACAAAATGCCAACCGATAGCTATAGATCTGTAGACAGAGGCCCCTGTTTCTGTGTGTGTGTGTGTGTGTGTGTGTTGATATTTAAAGGCATTCAGGATGAAAGACTGAAGTCAGACTTCAAATCCCTTCCAACTTATTAGCATATAAGCTACTGGAATGAGAAGAAATCTTCCGCATTTTCTATCTAGATTGAAATGCTGCAGAATTAATTCATCTTGTCTATTGGGGATGGAAGATGTTCTCTGATCTTTAATCCCTTTCAGGGAAATGTAGGAGAAAGTGTGTGGAATCATTTCGAAATGTTTATTTCAAGATGTTTTCATTCATTTTGTCCACAAAAGCTGTAGACCTTTACAATTTTATTTAGAACTCTATGTGAGCAATCCAGGGAGCTTGGGTTTCTCTGTCAGAGTGACTGCAGAACGTCTCGATTAAATATTTATAAATTTCTTAAAATGTATATTGCTCGCTTGATCTGTCGAATGCGTACATATTCATCCGTCTCCTCTTACAAAGGGCTGCTAAGCAGGAACAGTGTCTTTCGTCTGTTTTCTGTGCGTCTAGCACACGCTGGGAGCTTAATAAATGTTTAATGACATTAAGCCATGTGATATGTCACTGCCACCCTCCAGATATAATTGGAAAATGGGGCAGCGTCCTGAACGGAGACTCGGGCATCCTAAGCCTGTGTCTGCCCCAAACGGGAAGTGTAGAGCCTAACATTTGCCCCGAATAGATTTTTTTTTCACACGGGACCCTAACAAAGGGAGATAGGAAGTAGAAACATTTCAGGTTGGAAACTCCTGAAAGAGGGACACTGAGCCTTCTGAGCGTCGGACACCAACGTGCCTGGTTCCCTTCACATACCCAGTGAACAGGTGCGGAGTGAAGGATGGGACACCAGCCGGGGCAGCGAGAAACCCCTGCACCGTCACCAGCTGGCACCGCCAGGCTCTGCCACGGCCCCCGGTCCCCGCTCCCCACTCCGGGGAGAAAGCCCTCAGGAAGACTGTCTGGAAGCGTCCTGTTCCTTCAGTGGGAATTCCCTTCCCACCCGGGAAACGGGGCCGACCTGCCCAGGTGAACAGAACATTTCTTCAAGTCTGTCTAAGGCCCCTTAGCGTCACCTGTGAGGCACCGAAACCCAGTCCGTGTGGCGTGTGCCCAGCTCACTCTGGTTCCCCTTCACAGTGTTTTCTCTGCAAAGAGGGCCAGAGAGATCAGGCCACCACATTCCTCCCTGTGTAGGACACTCCCCAAAGGATGCACGTGTCTCCTGGGGACGAGGGAGTTTGGGGGGCATAGGGCAGCATGAATTGTGACTTAGTGGGGAGTCTCCTCGGAGACTTGGGTCTTCAGGGGGCTCACCCATTTTCCATCATTGACCAGAAAGCTTATCATCTCAAGTGGAAACACCTGCCCTGGAGTTATTTCTCAGACCCGAGAAGAGAGGGTAGGCGTTTGCCTTACATCCCATGGATGAAATTCTTGGAGTTTCCAGAACTAAGGAAGATTTTCCCCACAGGTGTAACCCCTGCAGGTGTTTCTGGAAGAGCCCCAGGGACAGGTTTTCAGCATCAATAAATATTAAGGCACCTTCTCTACTAAATAACCCCATTTAATGTAAGTGCTTATTTTTAAAAACAAAACAAATGAAAAGTAGAATAATTTTGAATGCTTGTAACATGAAAATGGAGGCTCTGAGAAAGTAAACAGCATCCCTAAAGTCAGGCAGCTTCCTAACTGGTGGCCGGTGAGCACCGCCCTTCTCCAGGTGAAATGAATCCGGGTCCCCGGGGGCACCTGCATCAGCAGCAGGTGCCTGGCCCCTCCCAGTCTTGGCACATGGCCTGTGACCCTTCTGGATGCTTCTGATGAGGTGAAAACCTGAGGACATCTCTCGGGGAGAAGACACATCCAGAGACGAAGCCAGGCAATGGTTTTAGGAGGAGTCCTCCCCAGGACCAGCGTGCTGGAAGCGACCAGGATGAAATAATCGGGCCGCACACTCCCCATCAAACCATCCACACACGCAGGAGCCACGTGGGTGCACATGGGTCCTGGGTAAAAGCGGGATTAGCATCTGAAGGACGCGCCGCAGGTGAACGGCCTTGGACTAAAGAGTCCCAGCCCTGGGATTTGGGGATGAGACTGGGACACTCACCAAATGCACCCATACAGGAGAGCAGAGCTGGGTGCCCAGCACGGGCAAGGTGAGGACCACGGTGGAATGTCGGGGAAGGAGAAAAGCTGAAGGTGCAGGTATGGGGACCAGGACAGACTAGAGACAAAGAGGCAGGTTGGCACCGCCCAGAGGACCCCGGCAGTCACAGAGCCACCTGTTCCTCCTGCTCCATCCGGCGACCGTGGGCCAGCCTGCGGGCTTCCAGGAGGCGGTGACTGCACAGCGCCCTGCCCGGCCCCTCGCTGCCAGCCTGGCGTCCTGCTCTTTGCCAGCGAGCTCTTGTGTTTACCGGCGCGTTCAGCACGACCCTGCCGTCCAGAGCCCTCATTTTCATGCCTGAAATGCATTATCTGATGGCGGAGCTATTTGACTTTTCCTGCGCGCCTCTCATTCCTCCAAGCGAGGTAATTGACCTTTTCTTCGCCACCCTGTGGATTAAACGGCTCCCCCGCAGCCGGCGTTTGATATTTCCAGCCCGGCCTGCCCGGGAGGCAGTCCCCATTTGCTCTTGTCACGGAGCTGCTCTTGGGGCGGGTCCCCAAAGGAAGGGAAACCTCAGGGCCCGAGACCGCACTGTGGCAGTTACTGTCCCCAACACGGGTCACTTCGTCTCTATGGCCATGGACTGCGGGCCGTAAGACTTCCTGAACCTTCCACCGTAGTTTCAGATGACATGACTTCACTCCCTGCCTCTCTCGGTAGAGTTTAGGGGTCAAGGGCATTTTTCAGATTTGGTTTAAAATCTGAAAGTTTAAAATCGTGTCCAAACTACGCAATTTGTGGGAGAGAAAAAAATACAGGGTGTCCCAAAAAAATGTATACACACTTTGAATAATTATTAATTCCAATGGGTTAAATCTGAAAAGAAAGAAACATCAATTGAGCTGTCAGCTGATAAAGTGAGCATACATTTTTTGGGACACCCTGTATTGGTGTTATCGGTAAGAGATTAAGCTCTTGGTCAACCCCCTGATCCCAGAAACCATTGTGGTGTAATTTAGCACGGGTGTTATAGAGAGAGCTCTACAGGTCAGCAATTCTGGGGCCCAGGCTTCCTCGGGTGCCCCCTTAGGTTTCCTTCCCACAACCAAAGTGATGACAAGAACAATGAAGGTGACCATAGCGAAGGAGCTGATAAGGAGAGCAAACATTTATGAAGTGCCAGGCACCGTTTTTAGATGCTTTAAAGATAATAATTTGTTATTTTTCGTTGTAACAACTCTATGACTTAGGTACTGAATTATCCCATTTTACAGATGAGGAAACTGAGGCATGTAAAAGTTAAGCAACCTGCCCAAGGTCAGGCTGCAAACAAAAAGTAGAGCCGGAATCCAAATTGAGGCATTTTGGACTTGAGAGGCAGAAGACTCTGGTACAAGGAAGGAAAGGGACTTGTTACTCCCATAATCTCAGCAAAGGCCCCAGGGCCAGTTGTTATAGGAATTGGGTCACATTTCCATCTTTGGGCCCATCATGGAGTCTAAGAAGATAAATTAGAGATGGGTTGAGCCTGGCCTCTCTGGTCACCCTTGGAGCTGCAAGCTGGAATCCCCAGCGTGGACCTCAGCCTGGGCATGAGAAAGGTGGTCCCCAAGGGCTGTTACCAAAAGAAGAAGAGAGGACTCGGGGTGCACAAGACTCCAGCGTGGATGCACACTACAATTTAGATGTGCCCCACGCGGCCAGGCAGCCAGTGTAGGCTGTGTTTCCAACACAGACCAGACCCTTCACATTTCAAAGAAATTAGCCCCGGAAAGCTAGGGAGACCCACCCAAAGGGAATGGGCCAGCTAGTGATTGAACCCGGGTTCCATGATCATGTATTAACGGACTGTAAAATAGGACTGTGATCCATGTGAGATTATTTTAAATGTCACTTCTCATTAAGATCTTCTCACACATTGGTGCAGACCCCACCTCTGCGTATGTCACCATATAGATGGAAAGACCTCTAGTTATATTTTCCTGACCACATCCAATCTGTTGGATCTTCGCAGACATCATTGCTTTTCTTTATTTTTCTCAGGGTTCTTTGTGATACAGTTCAGGTCATTGGTTCATTGGTCACAGCAAGTAAGATCAGGCTCCTTTAGTGGGTGGGGTTTTTCTTTTCCTCTCTCTCTCTCTCTCTCATCTTTAAACTTCAACCTTTCCAAGGCTTGTTAACAAAAGTAGGCCACCAAATAAGGGGGGGGAAACAAAGGCTTTGCTAGGCACACTCTTCTCTATTGGGTGTTATTTTATTTCTCAGAGAAGGGGGAATTAGGAGAAAGCTATTTCCCCTGATTTTTCATGCCACCCCTGGGAATCTAATTCAATTTTTCTCTCAGATTTTGTAGTGAAAAGTCAAAGTATAGACTCAGGTTCCTGTCGTGTGTTCTTTTGCACAGATTCTACATTTATCCCAGTCGTAAAGCTATTTATTCAGCCTGATTCATTTTTAATCGGACTCTAATATGACCACTTGAGGAAATGAGGCCTTTTTAAAGTGGACCAGTATGCATATTTATGAGACCTCGAACACTCACCTGACACTCTGACCCCGTAAGGAAACCCTGCAATGCCAGATGCTCCTGGGTCTGCAGCCAGAGCCTTACTGAGCTCGGGCTTTGCAGAGCACAAGAGAACTTTAGGTTTATTCTGCCCTATTTTTCCTTTGTCCCAGTTTCTCTGAGAATAAAAAAAAAAAAAATGGAGAGTTATATATTTTTTAATCCAAGGAAGTATCTAAGAAATTATCATGGTATAGTTCACATCAAATTGGAAATAAAAAATAGATGAAAGAAATAATTCACTTATGTGGAGTATTTTTTCTCTATAAAAAGAAAAAATAGAAGAGAAATTTAATTTAGCCATTGGTTACCGTAAACCACAGAATGGGTGAGTATGTGTGAAAATAACGTGGCTACATCAACAATATTGGTAATTGCTGCTTATATCAGGAATACACAGGGTGTCCCCCAAAAATGTACACGCACTTGGAATGATTATAAAGTCAGTGTTTATTAACACACAGTTCATTTTCAAAATTGAAAAGCATCCACAGAAGTGAATAATTTTTTTTGGTCAATGCCTGTTTCCAAACCAATGACCGTTCTGGTCCAGGCCCTGCTGATAAAGCGAAGCAGTGGAATCGAAAACATCAGGAATCCATTCGTGCGGTATTTATGTGCCTCCAATTGGTCAACTGTTGCCAATTTTGTACCATAAACTTTATCTTTTATGTATCCCCATAAAATAAAATTTTTTTAAAAAGCCTACTGGCACATTTTCTTTGTTCAAAGCTTAGTCTGGCTTCACCCATTATTTCAAATCAGTTAAACCTGAAAAGGAGTGAAAATTAAGTGAGTTATCAGCTGTTCCAAGTGTGTGTACAGTTTGAGGGGACACCCTGTATTTATAGTTTTCAAGAACAGGAAAGCTGACTGTCCCCCACAGGTCGGGGCTTGTTTTCTACAAGCGAGGGCCCAGGGAAGGTCCCCGCAGGCTGGGGCTCCGACAGCAGGGACATCATCAGGCCTGGGCTTCCTCTAGCCTCCCCCACCCGTCATCCAGTGGGACTTCCGTTCTCATGGCTACAAAGCCTCAAGTCCCTCTCGACGTTCACTCTGGATCCCAGACGAGAAACCAGCGGGCAAGGGCAGGGAAAGGGCACAAGGCCGCGGGAGCGCTTCCACCTGAGCTGTCTCTTTCCACGGAACACTCCGCCTGTGACTGCCGGTCACGTCTCACTGGGGAGCACGACAGAGCGGGGCCCACCTAGAGGCAGGCGGGCCTGGGAAAGCGAGCATTACAGATTCCCACGGGTTGTACAGAGGAAAGCGAGGGAAAAGGGGGTGCGTGAAGGGCTTTTAAATAGCCAAGCCATGCCGGCCCGTGTGGCTCAGTGGTTGAGCATCGACCCACGAACCAAGAGGTCCCCGGTTTGATTCCCAGTTTCCGGCTCAATCCCCAGCAGGGGGCTGCCGGGGGAAGCCGGTTGGTGTTTCTCTCTCATCGATGTTTCTGTCTCTCTCCCTCTCCCTTCTTCTCTCTCTAAAATTAATAAAAACATATTTAAATGGCCAAACCATGAATCTGCCGTATCTCCCTAGAATAATCACTACCATTTCTTGAATACGTACTATCTACCAGAATCTGTGGTATGCACTTACCATGCACTATTCCGTTCAGTCTTTGCAGCAATCCTATATTAGAGATACTAAGAGTAGTTCATAGTATAGGTGAGGAAACTGAGGCTCAGGTGGGGCCACCCAGCAGGTTCCTGGTAGAGCTGGTCCTTGAACTCAGGCCCTTTGTCTCCATAATCCAAGCTCTGAACACCACGTTGCCCCATCTCTCCTATAGATTCTGGTACCGTGAACAACGATCATTACTATTTCTGGGACTGGAGACCCTTAAATTTTCTGTCTTCTCAAAAATAAGTAGACGATAGGCGTTCACCCTGCCCATATTAAGCATCTAGTGTCATCTAGTAATTGCGACTGGGCCTGGGATTGGTTTAGTTTTAATTTAACAAGCTCTTTACATCCCAATCTTCCGATTGATCGGATGGGCAGAGAGCAGTGGCCGTCTGGATTGTGATAATTATCTCGTCAAATCTGCCTTCTATCCTCAGCACCTCTTATCTAAGGAGATTCCTGGTGAGCCCAGGAAACGGGTCAGAGAGCACGGCCGTGTACCTGCTTCGGTCTCGGACAACGCTCCGTCTCAGATTTATAAGCTCCTATTTTTATTTTATCAGCCTCTAGTCTCCCTGGCAAGACTGAGGAATAGAAAAGGGGCCACATTTCGCATTATCTAAAAGAACCAGCCATTGAGAATCATGCCGTCTGATGCTTCACTATGGGGAAGTTTAGGGTTTCAAATAAAGTTTAAATGGGCCTTTTTGGTGGTTTTTAAAATGCCATAAGGATCTCTAAGTCATTTATTGCTTAACTGTACAAGAAGGCTTTCTGGTTCTTGTTGCGTCAATTTTGGGAGCAAACCAAATCGCTGTATATACTTAAGAAAAGATCATACGATCCCAGTGTCCATGGAGAAGAACTGATTAAGATCAGTTTTTATTTTTATACTTCCAGAGAAAACTGTGTAATAGTACATTTCTCTGCTTAAAAAAGAAATAGGCCTACATCAGTTTTCAAAAATAATTCTTCCAAGAACAGAGCTCAGGCGAGGAAAGCCCCACCCACCAGGGTCTGTATCAGGGTCTCAGTATATCGTGAAAGAATGAATTCAAGAGCAGCAGGGAAACTGCCCTCTAGATTTTCAGGGAGTCTTCCTAGAGCCCTAACGCTCCTTATCTCCCAAATGCTTCTTCTGAAAGACAGGAATCCGAACATGAGTTGGGTGTCCAGCCTCTTCGTCGGTCTGTTAGTGTGTGGCTGCTTTCAAAAAATTACATGGTAGCCCAACCAGCGTGGCTCAGCGCCAACCTATGAACCAGGACGTCTTGGTTCGATTCCCGGTCAGGGCACATGCCCAGGTTGCCAACTCGATCCCCGGTGGGGGGGGGGTTGCAGGAGGAGCCAATCAATGACTCTCTCATCATTGATGTTTCTATCTCTCTCTCCCTCTCCCTTCCTGGCTCTGAAATCGGTAAAGATATATTTTTTAAAAAATTATGTTGTAAGCAGATATCTATTTGACATTGAGCTTTGGCCATTGCAGAGTTTATAAAAACACATCTTCTGAAAAAAAGTTTGCTTGCCAGTGATAACTACTGTTGGCGTCCAGGTTTAAGGAAGGAAAGAGTGGTGGAATTCTGGAAAGACTGGGGCCCTCCTGGGATCAGGACCAGACCAGGCCCACTTGATACCTGAAGATCCAGTGTTTCTCTGTAAGATTATGCTTGATAATTGTTTAGATTTGGCACATGCTGCATTCCAGGTGCTGCGTTCAGATATAAGCTCAGATGTGTGTAAGAGGGACTCGCGTTCACAATGCCTGAAATGCAGTAGAAATTTATTTCTCTCTGCCTGCAGTGGGGAGGTAGGGGCCCCGGGCCAGCCCAGCTTCCCTGGCTGCAGTGGAGGTGGTCTGAAGGCCCAGGTCCCACTCTCATACTCACTGATTTAGTCCATGTGGCCAAGGTGGCTCCACACCGTGGCCAAGGTGACTCCACACCGTGGTCACGTACTGGGAAGTAAATGAGAAGTGGAGGGAAAAGGGTGGGCCCGACGCAGGGGTCACAGCCACAGACACCACGCCTCAAATGTCCCATTGGCTGGATGGAACACAGTCACGTGGCCACACCTAGTTAGAGGAGGTCCTGGGAAATGCAGTCTTTATATAGGCTGCCCCATGCCCACCTTTGGTGTGGAAAAAGAAAGAATACATGGATTAGCAGTCTTGCTCCACTGTATTGTATCATGTAACGCTCCCAACCACCCTAAGGTGGGTATTTAGTATCCTCGTGTTACAAAGGAGTGAACTGAGCTTACGGAACTCGTCATGGTTAGAGGGACAGCTGGTTAAGGGGGGACCTCCATTAATTAAAATATATAATAATATCTCATTTGTGGAATGATCCAAGAGCACATGACCCCGTGAGCACATTGCTAGGGTCCTTCTCAAGGACTTGAAGGGCTGGGATGCTCGAACTTCATCCGCTGCATGGAGACTCCTCCTCTGGCTCAAAAGTAGCCCAAACTTTCACCTGCAAGGCAGCGAGCCTGGCTTCCCTTCCAGTTTGCTTTGGAAAAAACCAGTGTCAGACTTCTTTGTCTCAGCACCTCGGAAACGCTACTAATAGATTAAATATACACACCTGTAACTCACAGGAAATTCTGGTGGGTAGCATGCTTCCCAGAATAAATATATTACATTATGTAATTTAAAAAAATAAAAATCAGGCAGACTGTATGGGTTTTTTCATACCTACTGGCAGGTGGCAGGGACCTAAATGTTGGAGCCTTTTTATAAGTGAGATTAAATTGACTCGTGGCAGCTGGTCACTGAGACACAGGAAGCGTGGGCCTGATTGACAGCAGGACACACCGCGGCCCACCGTTAGCATCGCAGGTGAGCGCTCCCTTTAGGTCCGTCTCAGCGATGTCCTTGTTGGACGTGTGTGCCCCTTGTCGCTTACACACAAGTGGATCTTCAGGGTACAAGCAAGCCAGTGAGTTCTGTCTGCAGGTCTTGGTGTGAGGTTTTTGTGTGTGTTGTAAACAGAATGGGTGAACAGGCTCAGCTCCCCAGAGCACCAGACATGTATCTCGCTGCCGGCCAAGTCTGTTGTCCCCCTTGTGGCGTCCTCCCCCGCCGAAGGTGACGGTAGACGTGGGAGCCGGTGGCCATGGAAATGGATAATGAATCTGTCAGAGGCGAGTGGGTGTCTGGGAAATCACAGGGCTGGAGGTGGTGACCCAGGAATTGAGAGCAATCTCCCAGCCTTGCCAAACCCGTTTCCCCAGTGGAGGCAGGCCGCTCTGGCAGGGGCTCTACATGAGGGATTTTAGCGTCCGGTTGGAAAGGCTGATGGGAACGGACCGAGCTGTAGAAAACGAAAGGGAGTCCTTTCCAAATTCGGGGATGCCAGGGTGCCTCGGTGCCGCATTGACGTGCTCGGCCTGGACAGCGGTCGGCATGGTGACCGAGGACCCAGCCCGGAGCCGAGCCAGCCCCGCCGACTGGCTGCTGGAGAAGTTGTCATTTCCAGCGGTGCCCGGGCAATGCTCTGCCCAACTCTTCATGCGTCGGATATTTTCTGAGTACTTACTACGTGCCAAGCACCTTGACACATGCTAGGGACAGTTCAATAAACGAGGCCGGCGGGACTGTGCTCCCGGGAGCTCACAGTCCAGTGACGGTCACGGAAGAGAAGCAGCTAGGACAGGGCTCGGGGCTGCAGCAGAGAGCGCGTGGGCTGTCACCGCTGGCCTTGCCCGGTGGAGCAGTGCGTGGGCAAGGCGTTCGGGCGGGAGGAGACCGAGGCTTCTCAGGAACGTGGAGACCACGGTACAGAGCGTGGGCTCTGCTCTGAGAATACTGGGAGATCTTTCTATGGGTCTAAGGCAGGGTGACCCAGATATCTGTGTGTAAGCGATTGTTTGGACTGTGGTGCTGAGGTTGGGGCAGAGAGGAGCGTGACTGGAGCAGGAGGTTCTGTTTCGAAGCCGTTGTGCTAAACCGGACCCGAGGTGACGCTGCTGATCTCAGCCAGGGAAGGGCATTGCCAGAGCTGAGAGCTGTCGAGAAGGAGGATCTCAGAACCGGGTGAGAGGCCGAGAGATGGCAAGTCAGATGTGGTAGGAAAGGGACAGGAGTCACTCTTGACCAACTGATTGGAAGGTGGTGCAAGTTACCGAGGGGGAAGAAGAGTGGGAGAGGGAAGCCAGAGCGTTCGGGTCGGGCTGTGTTGAGCCTGAGCTGCCCAGGACGGAGCCACCGCGGAGACCCGGGACTTAGCAACGCGCTGATCAGAGAATCCTCACCCGGGGATAGTGGAGGGAGGGCGTTCCCTGGATCTCTGTGGGCAACGCAGAACCTCAGGATCTCCTGAACTGTTTTCAAATGTGTGAGCTTATTCTGCATATGTCTGTTCATTTCTGAGAACAAAAAATAATGCAAGTTTGCTTTCAGTTGCCTGTAACTCAAAGGCAGTGAAGGACCACAGAGGAAACTGAAGGGACAACCTGGCTAAGGGGGCCCAAGGAGAGCCACTTGGGCTGACACGCTGGGCCAGAACCCTAACAAGAGCATGTGAAGGGAACACACAGAAGACGAGGGCTCTGGAAATAAGCAAGAATCCAGCAGGGAGAGAGCACCGGGGGAAAGGGAGTGGTCCACAGAGTCGGATGCCCCAGTGGTCAACTAAGGCAGGGAAAGTCCCCATTGGGTTTTCAACAAGGAGGCTATGGGTGACCTTTTTTTTAAACCCTCACCGTAGGATATGTTGTTGTTGTTGTTTAATTGGTTTTTAGAAAGAGGAGGTGAGAGAGAGAGAAACATCTATGCGTGAGAGAAACATCTATCGGTTGCCTCCCATGCATGCCCCGACTGGGGATTGAACCTGCAACCTTTGGCGTACAGGACAAAGCTCCAACCGAGACACCCAGCCAGGGCTGTGGATAATCTTGGCAAGAGAAGCTGTCGTTAGTCGGGAAGTGCGAGTGAGTGGGAGGTGAGAAAACAGAGATGGCAGGTGTAGGAAACTCAAGAAGGGAGAGAAGAGTGTTAAAGAGGTAAATGGACAAGAAGACTAGGGAACAAAGTGGCTATTTACACACACACACACACCCCTCAAGATGGGAGAGATTTATGCCCATGAGTCAAAATTTTAAAAGCACAAAGAGTCTTAAGTAGCAATCAACCAAATCAAACACACAGAAGCATTGAAGGAGATCAGAGGGGTGGAGGTGAGGGTGTCCCCAGTGGGCAGGAGAGAGATCGGGGAGAGTCATGAACTGAGTTGAGACTTGAATGATTAATGAGCTTGTGGACAGGTGGAGATGAGCCACTAAACATTCATCTGTTTTTCTCTTGCCTCCTTTTGTTACTCAGAGAATATTTTCTCAGCGAATAAAAAGTCTTTAGAATGGAAATTGCCTGTAACTCAGAGAGTGACTATAAGTATGAAAGTATTGACAGTTACAGGATATATCATCCAACTTGCAGCGGCTACTTAGGTTCTCGGTCTTCGCACATGAAACCAACCTGGTTTTTCTTGGGGGGGGGTCCCACTGTTCATTTCCTCATTTGGAATTTTTAACACCAGAGAGGGTGTTAAGTCAGTAAACACTGGTGCTCCTCTCACTTAGGTTTCTAACATCTTCCATATATATATATAAACACACCCATAAATAAAGGCACTGATGCTGGAAGGAGAAAGACCCTTTAATGAGCAGCTTAGCTCAAGTAACTCCTTGCACATAGAGGATTATTACAAGTCCCAGCTCACAATTAAACACTCTTTCACTTCACTGAATGATTCTTCTCTTTTTAAAAGATTGTACTAATGTTAATTTTTGAAGGTTCTGTTCATGAGTCTTAAGTTGAATGGGTATCGTTGAAATAGTAGCCTTTCAGCGTATTGCCATTTATAATGACCCAGAGGGCGGGGGGGTAGCCGCAAGTATCGCAAACTGTAGTAGACCCCAGAGGAAGCTAAGGCCGGATGGCACTCAGGGAGGCGTGAGTGGGTGCCCGCACCGTTTAGTGAGAAGAGAGCCCAGCCCCTCTCAGCAGTGGCTTGGCCATCCCTTTGCTTCCTCGCCGTAGGTGTGGGTCGGTGTCCAAACAGCTCATCGGTGCACCAGGGAGAAACTCAGATGCTACTGCACAGACAGAGAAGCCAACATCCATTGTTAAAGAATCTTATTTTCCTACCTAGGGAGGAGTATTGTTACTTTCCCCGATTCCCGACATCTGCCACAAGAGACAAAAATGTAAAACACTACCATATTTCTTTGTCTCTGTGAGACTTGGCTTCCTTTCTATATTTTCATCCTAGATCCTGGAGGAGGCCTGACTAGCTTAGAAATGTGCACACACACACACACACACACACACACACACACACACACACACAGGAACATGTTTCGGTTCTGACTGTGACAGATTTTGGTCCTTGATCCCCCCGCTGGGGTGTCCTGGTTCTCTCCTTTGAGTGACACACCCCTTCCCACCTACGCCGCTCTGACCCCGGGGTCATGGTCATTTTTTCAACCTAGGTCTTACTTCCCCAGACAATGAGGCCCGTGCCTGGAGTGTTAGAATTTATATAACCTGCTACCTCAACAGATATCAAGTTGGCCTTTGCAATTTTGCAGTCGAAGACTTTGGATACAGGAATATATTTCTGTGGCAATTGCACGTTCCATTGTTGCCTCTCCTATATCACAGCTTTATGCTCGGGCGCCAAAGGCGAGGCCTTGGCTAAGGACCTCAAACCCCGGCCACATGTAGGTTTTGATTTTCTAGGAAGCATAAGCATCTCTTACCTGAGCCCTGTGACCCGTTTCGGAGGCTCCTTTGTGATGAGCGTGTTGGCCGCGAGTGGGGAATCTGAGGACTGACGCTCAGGCTGGTTAGAGGCCTCGGTGGGAAAACACTTCCGATGGGAGGTGTCGTTTTAGGAATGAGAACAGCTGATTATAACCTCTTGGGGGCCTGTCAAATAAATCAGAATAGCCAACTGTCTTCATGGTTATCTTTCTTTCTTTTTAAACAAATAAGAACTGTCCTCTGGTTTCAGGGAGAACAGAACAGATCATGATCTTCCAACCCACACAAAATTGTCATCGATTTGATGACATTACAGAAAAACCTCTCAGGAGTGGCTGTAGCTTGGATACCTGACAGGAAACCCTTGACTTCAGAGCACGATTGTCTTAGGGGAGCCCCAGGACCCCAGGGAACCGGCCCGCTGGGATTAGGATCCCTCGGCGTGGGCGGTGAGGCCAGGCAGGACCCCCCACCCCAAGGGCGCCCGTTGGAGAGAGTCTGAGGGCGTCGCTGCAAATCCTCATTTACCTGGAGCCTCCGGGTAGCCCTGTGAGAGCCTCAACCCGCGGAGACAGGGGTGAAGCCTCAGTGTCCCTGAGGCCAGCCTGACTGACGCTGAACTCTTGTCTCTCCTCTGCCCAGGTGCAAATGTAACCTCCACGCCACCGTGTGTGTATATGACAACAGCCGGCTGACCTGCGAGTGTGAACACAACACGACGGGCCCGGACTGTGGGAAATGCAAGAAGAATTATCAGGGCCGCCCGTGGAGCCCAGGCTCGTACCTGCCCATCCCCAAAGGCACTGCGAACACCTGTGAGTAACCTCGCCCCCGACCCCCGTTTCGTGCGCGATGAACCGATGGGCCGGCTGCCGGTTCCTCTCATTCTCACTTGTGCTTTGACTCCTCTTGCCAATGGTCCCGTTCATTTCTCTCCAGGACGCCACCGAGGCCTCTAGTCCCTGTTTTACCATCTTTAAGCGTGTGTTCGCGCTCGGATCACCTGCTCGATTCAGTCTTCCAATATTCACATCAGGTGGGCTGGGAAATGATGGAAATCACAGGAGAATTCCTCTAAGTGATGAAACAGGTGCTTTCTCTCCTCCCCCAAATGAGTGTCCTATTAAAATAACAAATGCGCTCGGAACTCCCAGCTCGAGCTCCACTTGAGCCATAAACAACTTCCGGGAAGCCTCCAAGTGTTTACAATCCCATTGCTCACGCTGGGAAAGCTGAGACATGCTTTGATTAGAAACGCTTCCCTCTCCGATTTGAGCCACAGCCTAATGTTGTCCAGTGAAATAATTGGTTTTTCCCAAACCCCAGCGGTTGAGATGTCAGCCGGCGTGGATTCTGTTGCAGAGGCGTCCATTAGATAAAGGGCCTGACTGTAGGCGTGTGGGGGCCACACTGGAGAAAAGAAATGTTTGTGTCCATGTGAGACGAGCTCAGGCGTGGACTCATGAGGGGTGCCCATTGCCGCTCATGTCTGCCCCCCTGAAACCACGCTGTGGCTCACTCAAGGAGAGAAGCCCTTGCTTCCAGATAATTTACCCAGTTCCATGGATGGACCGATTAGCACTTGCAAAAGCCCAGGAGTTGCGCTCTTTCAAAAGCAGAGAAGGGTGAGGTTGAAGATGCACCCCCCGCGTGAGAAGAAACGGAAAGAGCACGAAAACTTGCAAAGCCACCAGCTCCGTGCAAGGCAGGGAGCATCATCAGGAGCTTCAGAGCAGCAGCTGGGAGAAGCCAAAACCCCAAAACCAGTCTCACAGGCCCCAGGACCTTATCAAGTTCAATGCAGGAGCCATGAACCAAGTAACAAGCCGTGCAGTGTGAGAGCACGAAATTACGGTAACATTTCCACGAAGCAGAGAGAAAAACCCCTTAGTGCAAGGGGGCTCAGTTTCTATCTGTGTTCAAGAACAAAACAGACTGTCTAGCTCCGTAAATTAACACATAGAGCTCTGCTGAGCAGAAGTGTTGATTTTTCAAGGAGATTTTATTAACGGAGACTCTCTGGGCCTCCCTCAGTTGTCTCGGGCCACAGCTCACGAATTGCGAGGGAATCTCCTAAGGTTGTGGCTCTGCCCCGTGGCCGGCTATCTAAGAACCCCTATCTCCACGGTCATCAAATTGAGTTTAAAAGTTTCCCACAGTGAAAATGGCCCCGATTTCATTTTCAGCGTCTGCCTCTTCTTCTGTGAGACAGGATGGAAGAAAATGAAGCTCACCAGCGCGGGCTGGCGTTCCGGCTGGTCCTCGGGGACGGCCAACGTGTCCAGGCCACCAGACGGCTTCTGCTCTAGCCCGCCCTGTTCTTCTGCCCCTAACTGGGCTTCACAGACATTTCGCCCTGGGAAAACCTTCTTGTGCCAGCCACGCTTTCTTGTTGGAATGAATTTCTTCTAACATTCCCCGTGGGAGTGACTTGCCTACCCCTAATTTTAAATTATTGCAGGACACCACCAGTTCACTCCCTGGCCAAAGGAACTCGACCTCCTTAAGTCTTCCTCGTGGATTCCATTGTCCATCCACCTCCTAGGTGTTCTGTCCTTGAGACTGTTAGACTTTTCCCCACCTCTGTTAAAATAGGAAGGTGACAGGTGGGCACAGTGGCCAAGGAGGTTTGAGTCCATGTTTCAATTCTCGATATGGCAGAAATGAGAGGAAAGATTGTGGAGATGACCTTTGACGGTCCGGTCTTGCAATGGAAAAGTCTTACAATGGAACCAGCTCCTTACACTAAATCTCTCCCATATCAGACTGTGCTTTAAAATGCCCAAGGATGAAAGAAAGCAGTTTAGTAGTTTCACACATGAGCTCCGAGATCCATTCGCTAGCTGTGTGACCTTGAAAAGTGAACTAACCTCTCCAACACTCGGTTTCCTCATCTGTCATGTGAGGATACTAGCAATTCTTGCCTCCTGGACATTTTGAGAGAACTGACTAAGCTAATGCATATGATGTGTTTGTCATAATACCTGTCACAAAATAAGTTTTTAAAAATAAGTTTATCTTTAGGATTCTTTTCATAGGCAGACTTGTCCCTTATTGAAGGACAATCTTCATTGTTATAAAACGTATTTCTTAACATCAATAGAGTGTCTCTTCATTTCTGACCATTTTTTTCCTTTTTGGATAAAGAGCTATATTGACCCCCAGTTTCTTTTTTTGTCCAGGTTACCGTCATTAGCTCCCTTTTTCGCGTGATAAGATTTTCATGTCTCTTACCTGGTTGCTTGCCCAGGAAATCCCCTGATCTTTTAGTGTGGAAATTTAAGTCAAGCACAGGACTTCTAGTGTTATGATTCTCACTTTGTATTGGCTTTTTCTTACGCACGTGCCTACATGAGCCCATGTGCACACACGCACGCACACACACACACACAAACGACTCCATTTGGTGAATTACAAGTCAGCTCTTTAAGAGGGACACTTAGGATTATGGCATATCCTAATTCAAAAACGTAAACCCTAAGAAGTAAAAAAATAAGTGGCTGCAATCTGATCCCTTAACCTCAACTCCTCAGTGACTTGGACAGGACGCCCGTACTGGATAACCTCTGGATTGAGCATAATCTCTAGCAGCCAGGATAATTTTTGAATAGAAAAGCCAGTTCCTGTCCACTCTTAGCAAAATAACTACGAGGCTTTTATCAAATTGAAAATGATAAGATCTCCCTTCAGAGACACTAACCCGCCTCTCAGAGGTACTGTAAACTAGGACTTTGCTGGGGATCCTAGGGCTTGGGAAGTCCTGAGTTCTCAGGCAACTCCAAGGCCTCCTTCACGGAGCGTGTAGAGCCAGGAGAGATGCGTGCAGAGCCCCACACCCTAAAATACAGCCACCCTGATCCGTGAGACCCATCACCGTTCCCCGTGCTTCTCACTGCAATAGGCTGGGCCGAGGCAGAAGCCGTCACTCTTGTGATGATATCTGTGTCCATCGTGTTTGTGTTCAAGACCCAGTGTGTGTGTTCTTGGTCTTTAAAGCCATATATAGTGGGCACCAAAATCTTTTCCTCATTTCTTTACCAAAAAAACGTAGAAATTATGTTTCATCTGTAAGATGTCTCTCTTCTTTTCCGTATTGATCTTCAGGCTATTTCTGATAGAATTCTGTCTTGAATGCCCGTTGAGTGTTATTTCTGTCTTCCACGTGAATAGCCACTGTGTCCAGCCTCATGCTTGGCCACGATTCTCTTGATTCTCAATGTCCGGCTCATGAATAAGAGTGTTAAGTAGCTCCCCTTTAAATTCTGATCCCTGGAGAATAACACCCAATATTTTTCCACAGATAGATGCTGAAAACTTACTAATCAACCTTGAGGAACTGTGACCCCAGGAGAGACAATATTACCTATTTTACCCAGCGTTTCCCAGACTTTGTTGTCGCTGGAACTCCTGATAACTTCCTATGAAACAGTCTTTGGGGGACACGTGGTTCTAAACAGTTTCTCAGCCAGGTGATGGAAATGTCACGGAGGCGGACGGAAAGCCCAGCTAGTTCAGCTGTCTCCAGTCTTTCACTTTCCTTCCACCTCCACGGTCCAATATTCTTCCAAGAAAGAAAATTAAATTGGCCTGACATCGGCGTGCTTTGTCTGTTCAGAAACCCAACTTGAAATGCGGCGCAGCAGCCAGGGCTCCTCCGAGGGAGGGAAAGTAGGTTGACGGTGGTTCTGTTCTTTTCTCTGGTGTTTCATTTGCACTGATCAGCTTGTTTGTCCCCGGCGGACATGTGTGTGTCAGGATGCAGACAGTTTCCAAAGTGCTCGAAGTGCGTTGGTTCACTCGTAGTTCGCAGCAGGCTTTAAGGAAGATGCTGCTGTTTCATGCTATTGACGTGGGATCTGAAGACCCCGGAGGGGAAGGAACCTTTGAGGTTTATAGCTAGTTGGGGTCAGATGCAGGGTCTGAACCCAGCCGGGTCTTGACTACATCTTGCTTCTCGGGTGACATCAGTGACTTCCTCCGTCCTACCCTGGGGTCAAGATGCTAGATATTGATTCCTTTCTCTTCTCTCTCTATTAAAATTCTGCTCGTTTTCAAGGCTGCTCCTCAAAGTCAGCTCCTCAGGGCAGCCCGCCTAGGTTCCCCCATGCAGAATCCATCGCTCTTTTCTCTCTGGATTCTTGGCGATGTATGTACACTTACAATCGGTTATCTATGACCAAAATTCTAATAATAATGATGATAATAATAGTTACCATTGATTAAGCTTGCCATAGGCTTTTATACTTTGTGAAGTGCTTTGCTGCATTAAATCCTTACTATTTCTTCCCCATTTTACAAGTAATGAGACACAAGCACATAGAGCTTAATGAGTTGCCCTAAGGTCCCACCGCAAGTGCATGACAGAGCAGGATTTAAACTCAGGTCTGTTTGACTTCGGGAGCTGAAATGTTAGCGATTTAAGAATGGGACTATAGCCCGGCCGGGCCTGGCTCAGCAGTTGAGCATCAACCTAGGATCCAGGCGATCGGGGTTCGATTCCCGGTCAGGACACATGCCCGAGTTGTGGGCTCGATCCCCAGTTGGGGGCCTGCAGGAGGCAGTCGATCAATGACTCTCTCATCATTGACGTTTCTATCTCGCTCTCTCCCTCTCCTTTCCTCTCTCTGAGATCAATAAAGATATATTTTTTAAAAAGAAAGAAAAGAATGGGACTATATATTATTCTTCGCCTTTATAAGTATTTACCGAATTAATTACTTGGTGACCGAATAAGTGGGCCTAAAGAATCCTGTCACGTCCATGTGGGTACGTTGCCCTCCCATTGACTCTCCTGTGTCCCCTGGTAAACGTGGCCCTCGCTGCTCATCGCTCTAACATGAGGGCCTGCGGGAGGAGACCCACTGAGATCTTGGAGGAAATACGATGGGAGGACTCACTTTGTTCTCACGGGTGCTCGTGGCCCATCCAGCCATCTAGAGACGACACACTGACTGGCTGGTTTTCACAGACCTCCCCAAGTGTCAGTCACGGCCTCGGTCACTAGACCACCAACCTTTCAGGCACAGGACCTGTCGGCCCAATAAGCGGGGACCTTCCTTGCAGAGCCTTAGGCGTGTGAACCAAACCGCAGGTCCAATCAGTGAAACCAGGAAACCAAGTTATTCATGTGCAGCCACCAGCCCACAGTCTCTTATCTGAAGCTCACGGGGCCAGAGATGATTTGGAGTCAAAATCTATAGCATTTTAAAGGGTAATACAGTGAACGTATATAATATTACACCACCAACCGCAGCAGAGTATCAGGTAGCACCACTGAATTCAAATCCTAGTTCCTTTCCCAACTGACTGAGATGATCTCGGGCAAGCTCTCCGTGTTTGAGTTTCCCCAACCCGTGAAATAAACCTGAGTATTGACCTCATAGCGTTGTCATAAAATGGAACAAATTCCTACGTGTCAGGTACGTGGAACAGTGGCAGGTACACAGTCAGCACGTGATGAAGTTGGCGGCCGATGTCATTATAATTTCACTGGGACCCGACCCAGTGTGATCAGCAGATTCTCCCTTTGAGGACAGCAACCACGTGGGGAGACAGATTGTGTCCACAGGCCAGTTTACGCAACCACGGCAGCAAGTAGCTGTTTCGGTGCTCAGAACAGCCAGGTCCTTACGACCAGCGTCTTCTCTCCTCTGTAATTAAGTCTCCTTGAGGAGCCAGGATAATCATCCGAAGGTTGCTTGGCAAGTGCGGGACCAGGAAATTTAAATGACCCGAATGCTAATTACAGGCTGAAACAGCCTGACACAAGCATCCGACCACAGGGCCAGCCTCCCTAACGTCAAGGGGACAGCGGAGGCCGCGCTCGGAGGCTCCCCATCCCTCTTCCCGAGACGCCGCTAGGCCGCCCCGCCGCCGTGTGCCTCAGGATGCCCCTTTGTCCCATACTTCGCTGTCGGCCAACCCACTGATGTCACCTCTGTTAAGTTTGTCACGTACGCTCAGGCCCCAGAGCCCTCCAGTTGGTATAAGGCGACCTTAGCCTGCTCCATCTAGTTTTATCTTTTAAAGTTAATCTTCTTTTTCTCAAATAGAGCTCCCACCTTTGTAAATGCTTTAGGCCCCACGAAATCCGTATTTGCCCCTGGGTGGAACTTAGGAAAAAAATAATACGAGTATTCAAATAGGAACTTAAAAAGAAGATGTGAGAGAAAGAGTAGAAAGAACGTAAGCCAGACATCACATGAGTTTCGCCCAGCTGAGCACCGAGTTGGGCTCTGAGCCTGAGTTTCCTGCAACGCAAGGCACCTGTACATGGTCTACCTCCTGCTCTCAGGATGCAGAAAATGTTCAGTGAGGGACAGAAACATTCAATACCCACCTCTGAGCAGTATCTCAATGGGCCATTGTCAAGGGGACCGATCATATTATGACCAAAGCGGTATTTCCACTATGATAGAAACCTTCTTGGAAACAAGTGACACTTTTTTTATCGGGCATTGTCCTTGGAAGACACTAGAGACACGGAGAGGAAGGAGACCAGCGCTTGCCCCTCAGGGCTGTCAGGCAAACTCGGTCACAAAAATAAGCTGACAAGTTGCTTGTGGAGACCTGGACGGAGGTGTGTGGTCAGGAGGGAGATGACTCCCTCACAGCAGGGAGGTAAAGAGGAAGGGAAGGAAGACCTCTGGGTTCAGTTGTCCGGGTAAAGATATTCTTCATATAATAGTTGTCAATTCACAGGAGATGTGAAGGAAAAAAACAAAAAACCTGCCAACACAATTTTTCTGACTCTTATTACCATTAACTGAGGGCCCTGTAACTGTTGTAAGATGGAATTTCATTCACTGATTCACCCCTCTGAGACCCCAAAGAAGCCCACTTTTAGGAAATGAACTGCGGCCTCCCTGTCTTATTGCCTCAAACACTGGAAAGATTCCTCGTGACTTACTCGTAGCTTTTTTAATGCACCTAATGGGTTTATTAAATTCTTTACTTGTCCGTAGAGAACCCAAAGCCAGGTGTTTTGGACATTGAATAAGAAACATTAGGGGGAAGGGGAGTAACGTTTGAAACTATCCCAAAGCGGCCATCCCTGGACGCTCAGCTGTTCTCGACTTCAAAAATCTCTGTCCCGACGAGCAGTGGAAAAAATCCTCTCGAAACAATTCCCATTCGACAGCAATGGAGTGCAAAGTGGATCGCCTGGTGGCATCTCAAAAAATTGCCGGCCACAGAAATGAGGAAGAGCCTGAATTTTAAGCACCCAAATGGTAGGTGATGGGAAACGGCTTCACAGGAAAATAGGATTTCATAATGGCCCTGCTTATGGAGGTTTGCGGAGCCGCGGCGAGCCCTGCTCCCCTACACCGGCCTCCCCAAAGGAACGGGAACATCTCCGCCTGTTTCTGACGTGTTTTACTGCAGCAAGGACTTCATCAGCCTTGGGAGTTGGCTCCCCATGGTTGGGGGGGGCAGTCTGAGCACCCTGAGACTGAGAACTTCGCTTTGCATTTTGCACGGCCCCCTGTGGGTTTGCAAACCCATGAACAGCCTCTCCCTGCCACCCTCCCTTCCATTCTCTTTGACGGATTACAAGAGGCAAGAGGTTTCTCGCGGTGGAGCGGGATTTTCTGTCACGGGGAAATTTGGGGCCTCCTGCCATTGATACTAAAATGACGATGCTGCCACCGTTCCTCACTCAACAGGGGATTTGCAAAGGCAAAAAATAAAACAGGATTCAGTACCAAGCCACAGTCGCGCTGCGGCAAAGCAGCCCGACTGCAGCGGGGTCGGGATCAGAGGTCCTTTTGGACGCTGCGTTCAGCTTGAACCTCGGTTCACAGGACGGAGTTGAACTGCGGAAAAGGAAGTTTAGGTTCCCCGTTTGGCTTGATCAGTGATCAGTGATTGAGCCAATGCCCCATAAACCCTGTGCATCTAAAATTGAGAGATTTTGAATGTATCTAATAACCAAACATAGGCTTTCATTCCTTTCAAGGTGTTTTTTTTAATAAAAAAAAAAAAATCATGGTAAGCTTTCGTTTCTCCTCCCCTCCCTCTTAGGAAATAGGAAAACGGCTCTTGGTTTTAAGGAAAACAAAGCCAGGAATCTCTGGGTGAGATACAGTGATCAGTTAAAATAAGCACAGGGCAGCCGTTCGAAAATAAATACGAAAATAGCAGTTTAATGATTCCTGCACTTACCACCTGTTCGCACACTTCATGATGCAACGAGCACGTCTGAGCAGCTCATTAACAGCTATCGTTTATTGACTACGGACCACGAGTCAGACATTTTTATGGATTATCTCACTCGATCCTCCCCGCAGCCCTTGGCGGTAGATATTATTAGCCCCTCTTCAGAGGGGGAGATGGGTGCAGAGAGGCGCGGAACTTGTCCGAAGTCGCCCAGAGAGTTGGTGGCGGAGCAGGACTGGCTCAGCCTGACTTCCATCTCCTGCTCTCAACCCGGATTTAGTGGAGCAGGTACAAATCCCTGTTGATTAGCAATATCGGCTGTGGGGTCATTTGCTTGATGCACCAGTGACATCAGGAAGAGCCATCGTAGCCAAGGTGGACATTGCGCGTGTTACCTGCAAGCCGCGTTTTGAGCGGCTTACGTATGTCAGGTTCTGTGATCTTTGCAACGACAGGACGAGGCGGGACACGGAGCCACCCAGGGCCTTCGCAGCTTGCTCCAAGGTCACACAGGCAGCGAGCGCAAGGGCAGATCTCCCACCCCCGACAGGCCCACGGTTACCCCGAGTCCGGCGCATTCTGAAATGGCCCCACCACCTCGGCGCAACTTGGAAATTAAGTGGAAACTGGAAAATCGATGGAGCCCATGATCAATATGAGCCACCTAACGTATTCTTAAATTATTCTGCCCAATTAAGTTTCTATCACGGAGTTTAACCCACGTATCTGACAAGTAAAAGGGGAATAGAAAATGAGGGTCATGTGAAATTAATCCGATCGCGGGGCCAAATGCCTCCCGCCAGCTAACACGCAGCAGAGGTCTGCTGCGTCATGTGGACCCACGCGCAGAGGTCCACGCGGTGTCTGGTCCTCCGTGCCCAGAACAGAAGCCTAGTTTAACATCTGTCCTGAACCACATGCAAATGTTCATTAACCGTGTAGGCAGACACGAAACGTTTGATACGAAGCTGTCTTCCGAGCATTAATTCCCTAACTCTGGTGACTTACACAAGGAAGCAAAGTGGTTTCAGTGCGTGGATATATTCGCTGTTTTCTCTGTGCTGCTTTTCTGATGATATGAATGTTACCCAGTGTTAAGCTCCTAGGATTTTTATATTGTGTTCAAGACGTCATGTACTAATAAATGTCTAACAGCTTTTCTTTCTTTTTTTTCTCTTTTTCTCTAGGTATTCCCAGTATTTCCAGTATTGGTAGTAAGTAAAAAAAAAAAACAATCACCCAACCCAGGCTAGGCCCGCTGTGCTTTGTTGTTCAGCTCCTCGGACCTATTTTCCCCCGTATCCATTTCTGATATGAGTATGTTCTTGGCGGGTTGAATTGCTCTGTTTGCGCTCGGCACAGATAGGATGAGATCACAGATAAAACCGTTATCTGTGCAGAACCTCTCTGTGGCCCGGCGGAGCCCCAGCTGTCCGGACTGCTTTTGATCCGTGAAGGCTCCCCCCTCATGAAGGTGCAATTAACTAAGGTCACCTGAGCGCATTTAGCAAACCTATAAACAGCCCTATTTAGTATCCAACAAGCAAATTGAACGCTCTCCCTAGAACGAGGTATGGATTTCCACCGTAATTTAGAAAAGCAGAGAACAGACGCCAGCGAATGCTGCAGGCGCATTCATTAGAATCCAAGGAAAGTACCACGAAGCCAGGGGGAGGGAGTCTCATTAATGCATCAACTCCAGTCTTTGTGAAGGCCTGAAAGAAGCAGGTTTGGGGTCCTTATTAGTCTTTCTGGAGGAATGAAGGAAGAACCTAATCAGTCTGTCAGCTTCTCCCTCCTAAAATACAGCGACCCAGGCTTTTCTGATTACCTAGGTTTAAGTTTGCTAGAGAAGGGGGGTTAAAAAATACAGAGTTGAGGAGTTGGGCTGCTAGAAATTTCTGCAAGAAATCTTTTTGTAGAGATAGAAGCAATGGAAAGGGAAATGCCTCTTGGACCCTCTGTGGACACTAGTCCAAGACCTTTGCAAAGAGCATTTTTCCGATACTCTGAGAGAATTGGACTGGAGCTTCCTCTTTGCGTATAAAACAATGACGCCCCGACATTAGCCTGAAAAGCTCATTAAGGAAGTGCCCCAGAACTTTTCAGAGCAGAAGCTCCCCTCGTTTTGCACATTGCGCCCTTTCTGACGGCCGCGGCCTGTGTGCGGCTGCTGAGTAGCTGATGGGAAAGGAACCCCGAGGAAGCCGAGGTTTGCACCGGGAGTGAAGGGGAGAATTTTCACTGGGGCCTCGCCCCTCACCTGTCCTCGGGGCTGTGCCACACAGGTGACTGCAGGGTGGCAGCTGAAGCTCGACCATCCCCCCGATTTCCAGCTAGAAAGCCGTACTCTGATCAGCTAGATCAGGGGTGGGGAATGTCCGGCCCGCAGGCCCTATACAGCCAGCTAAATCATTCGGCCCAGCCCTGCCAAGGCAGCCGCAGGCGCTTATTTCATAGCTAATTTTTAAGCTGATCATTTTGTATGGCCCTCGAACGATGTTATAAATATCCAGATGGCCCTTGGCAGAAAAAAAGGTTCCCCGCCCCTGAACGAGATCAAACAACTTCCTGATTCTTGTAAATGCAAGTCAGGTGCTCCAACTTCTAAATCAACCCAGTCGACTTCGGCTCGGGAATTCTTAAGCACCAGACCTGTTGGATGCCGTGAGAATCGGGGCCTTTGTAAATTGAAGTCGTGGTCTCACCACGTGGAGACCAGCCCCACGAGACAGCATCTCCCGGGAGCTCTGGCCGAGAGGGCCTCAGTGCCACACGCTGGCAGGCGAAAGCTTTCGGTTCTCCGAGTCTGATTTTTCTGCCCCGGTGTCTCCCCTGCCATGGGGCTAACCGCAGACACGCCCCACAACTCGCTCCTTTCAGGCCTTGACAGTGGCATTTGCACGAGCATTTCGGAGCAACAGGGAACCCAAGGGAAACAAGCTGAGGCAGATTGCCGAGGCCGCTGTGTCGATCGGCCAGGGTTTCAGAAATGGACGGACGGAAAGTAGCTCCCTGGGGCCCGGGTGTGTCTCTGTGTTGGGCGTGTCGGTCGCGTGCTGCATGGATCTCTGATGTTCAGCTCACTCGACATCTCATCCGGCCGCCTCCACCTCATGCCCCATCTCTGAGCATCAGCAGATGCTGACCTTTTACACACCGAATCGGGAAATTCCAGTTCTGTTGTGCTTTTCTTGATTTTGAAATCATTGGTGACCCGAAAGGATGCTGCATTGTGCCTTTGGAAAACGTATTCACCCTTATTATCAGGAACCTAGGAGAATTTAGCTCCTCCGTGCCTAACCAAAGCCCTCTAACAGATAAGGTGGTGTCGTTTACCCTGCCTCCGTCACGCCTCTGTCTGTTCTGCTCGGGGTGCAATGGGTATTTCCTTAGATTTCTCCAGCAAACAGGATGTAAGAGCCTCCTAGGGTCACCCAACATCACACAGAACTAGTTTGCCTGTTGCCTGGCTTTCAGGTCAAGAGATCTGTGATAAAACCATCAAAGACGATTGTATCTCTAAGCTGCTTTAATGGCATTCGCACGTTCCTCCTTTGTGGGCTCCTGAGGTTCTCTGGGGATGAACTCTCCTCTCCAAAGGGCAAGAACTCAGGCATAGACGGTTCACGGCCTGTTCTAGAGGGCACAGGAAGGGGGTTTCCAAGGTACAAACCTTGGCCAGGGCTGTTCCCTTTATCCCACAGAAGGAAAGAATCAATGAGCGTAATTCCACCAAGTATCTAGAAAGATGCCATTACAATAGATGAATCACTCCGGAGACCCCCTCATCAAGGCACATCTCAAGGAAAATGAACGATGTCTATTCTCGACGTGAACGATTGATGTATGTAACCATAAGTTCACATACATGCAACGGCTAAAGATTTTGGGGCCCTTGATAGGCTTCAGTATAGATCTCAAACTGTCAACACCAGCACTGAGTCAGGTTCCGACGCATGGACAGAGTGGTCATCCTTTCCGATCATCTGATCAAAGTTTTTGGAACAAATTTCCCATGAAGGTCGTTTGTACCTGCTGTTGTCTCTCTTAGGAAGTAGGTTTTCCACTCGTCCCAAAGGCACTCAATCTAAAACTCGGTCATTTTGACATGCTTTAGCCATGGCTGAAGAAACACTGGAGATAGCGTCAGCAATTAATGAATCCCCAAGTAGATCAGCCTCGTGACCTCTGGTTACCTGATGGGGGAGCAATTCACTCAGGTTTCTCTTTTGGTTTTGGTTTTATAAAAGTTATCATGCGTTTATAAGTAAACATTCGCAATTTTATCCAGGAGGACATTTGTTGATGCTGATGATCCAAATTAATAGTCAGTTTGGTGTGGGCATTTTTGCTAAAGTGATAAACTAATTATTACCTCCTGACATATAGTATCTGACCCTTCATCCCGAAAAGCAAGTGATTTCGCCAATTTTGTTGAACAGTTTAATATAAAGAACATAATTAGAACAGCAAGAATTGGCCTCATGTGCAGAGAGGTTTACGAGGGTGATTATCACTTAGAAAGGGGGGATGAGAGGAGCCCGAGGTTAAAGGTAGACCATCCACGGAAGTGAAAGATCACATCCGAAAACACCATTTCAAAAAAAACTTGGAATTCTTTAATAAATCAAAATATTCCTTTAACAAGCAACAGAAGAAGAGAGATACAACACCCTGTGAACCCGAGTGTACATTATTTCCCTAAATTACTTTCAGATGACGGACATCATGGCATGGAAAGCACAGACTATGGGTGGAGGTGTCTGGCCGTCCCCTCCCCCCACCTCCCCAACTTACTCCATTTGAAACGATAGTTCACGTAGGGGAAATGTTCTGTTTCCTGTTTCCTCTTACAATAAGCATCGCCTTCATCGCAGAGTTAGAAATTCATCTCTCACTTGATTTAATTGGCGGGACCATTAATCAAGGGACGTGGTACCCGCAGGGACCCATCAGCCCCTTGGGAAGGCCCAGCCACGTTTCCATACTTGAAGACATTAGGTGCCAGTTGGAGACCTTGTAAAGGTCTTCTCCGTACACCATCCAAATACTTCTGCTTGGCACCGATCGACGGCGGAAACCTGGACCGTGAGGCCAATACCAAGGTTAATCATCTCCCCACCCAAGGGTGATTAGCAGCCGTGTCCGTGCTCCCCGGGCGGTGTTTTCCCCTTCGCTTTAATGCTTCTAAATCCCTCAAATAAAAGTCTCATTTGGACTGCCCTTTAACTAACTGGGATTCGGGTGACGCGGGGGGAGTGAGCAGGCTAGTGTAGCTCGACGGCAACTCGCACGTGAGCCCCGTTCATTCTGAGCTGTTTGCTGATGTTCTGGAAGGAAAGCCGAGGTCCCAGGTGACACGCCTTCGGGACTTGTTCTCTCATGCACCCAGACTCCTCATCTCAGATCCATTTCATATCTGTGTAACTGGCATCTCACGTTCATGAGACCTTTGTGGCTATCCTAAAACTGAATGAACATTAGGACGTAGCTGCTTCCTTAATCCTGGAGAACAGGAAGGAGGGGGGAAGCATCCCCTACCTTAAAAAAAAAAATCCAAGCGCCTTAGTGGTTTTTCCCGGCAACAACCTCCCACCTTGAGCAAGCTGACTTTGTTCCATGTGTTAATCTCCCCCAGGTGGATTTAGAATTGTCAAACCACTTTTTAAGTGTGAGCTGTACCTTTGCTGTTATCTCTGTGGAGGGGGCGGGGACCTGGAAATTCATAGCTTAAACCAGCACCTGCCCAGCTCTCTGCAAGGTCCCAGGATGAGTCTTCCAACATGCGACCGTGAACCCCACACTAAGAGCGTGGGTATCACTGACGTCCTGGGGGTACCAGCAGCGAGCTGGCCGCCGAGCAGCTTCGCGTCCTGGGAAGAGACAGACGGAGTGTCAGCTCAGAGGGCGGGAGACGTTCCGACACGTCCCCAGAATCCCATTCGTAGGCGTCGAGCCCGAGGCTCGGAGTGACGGAGTCACTCGCCCGACGTAACAGGGCCAGGAGGGCCTGTCTGGCTGCAGATGCAAAGCTCAGAACATTATCCCAAGTGGAAAAGAAAAGTTAGAAGGGAGGCTCTGGATTTATTGATTCCTACCCCAGACTGTCTGCAACCCACTGCGCTGCCCCCTGGGCCTGTTGAGCCCGGAGCTGACCCGTTTCTCTGCAGGGAACGTCGGTGTCCCGGAGAAACACAGAAATCCATTTTCTGGTGCGACGGGAGTTACAGGCACCGCGTCTGAGGAGAGCGGGCAGGGAACCGCCTTCCTCTGGCACCAGACCGCCCCAGCCTGCCGAGGAAGGGGGGGATGTAGAGACGTCAGCTATATTGTAGGACACGGGGGCACGCGAACTCAGCTACGCCGATCATAAAGCATGCCTGTGCGTAGTCCGTGACAGTAAAAGTCCTTTTTTAAAGAAAGCAAGACAGTCGCTTACAGCAAATTAAAATTCCGTGTGTCGCCTCAAGGGCAGGCCTACCACTGTCACGGTAAGTGGCGTCTTCCCCACCGGCTTAACGACGCTGAGTCTCTGAGAGGAGGCGTGCGCTGCGAGGACGGCGAGATTACCTCCATGGCCCCGGGGGTTTCTGCGGGAAAGCTTCAGGGTTTTGCATGGATCCCTTCCTGGGCATCAATAACGGTGTCTCCCGGTCCCCTGAGGGGCACCAGCAGTCACCGCGTCAACCCAGGGGACCCTGCGACTTTGTCGCCGCCTGAGACGCCCCCAGAAGAGGCATGTGGAATGAGAGGGAGCTCGCCAGCCTCCTCTCAGCAGTGGCCTTTCCTGTCCCTGGTGGCGCCCTGATCCCCACCCTACCTCAGAACCGGAAAATTACGTGAAAGCCCGTGTTTTCAGGAAACGTGAAGAGCACTGTTCCAACACCATTTCACGGAAAAGGCCACTGAGGCCGAAACGGCCTGTGCAAGTCGTCCTGGTGGTGGCCAAGACAGGCGCCCAGTTCAGTGTCCAGTTTCTAAACCGGGGCTCCTTGTATTCTACCACGACATTCAATCGTTGCCTCTTCCTGTCGTTAAATTACTAAAGTATGAACAAGTACGTAGTAGGCTATTCTAGGAAAAAACAGATGGGAAAGCATGGCCACCGTCCACTCTGTCCAAAGGGTGTCGGCAGGGAGAGCCTGGCGCTGTGACAGGAGCGGGTTGGGCATCCCACAAATTAGAAATTATTTGGACAAAAAGTGTCTAATTCTATTCCCAGGAAATACAAGGGCTAAGCTCTCCCCACCCCCAAGAAACTATCTTAAGGACACGCTACAGAAGAAAATTACATTCTAGGCAAGGATCAGGTTTTTGATTTTTCCAAAGTGATCATCACAGTTCGGGTGGGCTTGTTCTTTTCCTTCACCAAAGTGCTCGAGGAAAAAGCAACATGCAGTCAACAGCGTGCGTATCCTGCCTGCATGCTACCGAAGCTCTGTTTAGTGATGCCTGGAGACGGATGTGGGAAACTACTACAGGCTTTTTCCACTCGTACATTTTGACAGATGTAGCGCACACACACGCACAGAGCAACGGTATACCAGCTTCCTAACAAATATTTAAAAATCCAAATTAGAGTGAAAGTTCCGTGTCTCACAAGAACGTTCTGTGCTCTCATCTGATTACGGAGGAAACGATCGGGTAATACCTGTTCACCGTCGCCGAGGCGCCTGAGTCAATGCCTCGGTTATTAGATACTTGCCGAGGCCGCCCGCCAGGCTCTGCCTCTCCCCGAGGAGCCCCGGGGCGATCACGGAGCTGAGAGAGGGACCTGTGACCCGGAGACGAGCAGCGCCGGAGCTCGCGCCTGTCCCCGCAGCGAGGAGCCGGGAGCCGGGCCGTCGCGGGCCGCCCGAGCTCGGAGGCCAGCGCTCTCCTCGAGGGCCCAGGCGGCCCCACGTGACCGCTCAAGGGGCGGCGTGGAGCCCGTCTCAGCGGAAGGTGGCTCTGAGTCTGAAACAACTGCCTTCGTAGCAATGGCCTAGGCGGCTCGGCAAAGGCCGTTTCAGAGCATCCAACCCTAATCCTGAGTCACTGTTTCTTTTTAACATGTTTTTATTGATTTGAGAGAGAGAAGAAGGGGGAGAGAGAGAGAGAAACATTGATGAGAGAGAAACATCAATCCGCCGCCTCCTGCCCGCGACCTTCTGGGGATCAAACCGGCAACCGGGGCGTGGGCCGCGACCGCGAATCGAACCAGTGACCTCTTGGTGCACACGACGACTCTCAATCCCCTGAGCCACCCCGGCCGGGGCCACAGTCATCATTTTTTATACCGGTGAACCTAAAAAAGAAATAACGTCAGTTCTTAAATCAACAACGCTTATAATTATCTCTGGATTGGAGCCAATAACTCGTATTTTGAGGTTAAAAACCATCGTGAAAACATATACGCGCCCCTACGTACAAACTTAGGCAGGATCAGAAGGGCCCGGGACCCTTCCGCTTCGGCCACAACCGCCGGGCACCCCCCTCCTTCCTTCCTCTGCGAAATTGCATAAATTAAGAGGAAATCAATCCATTTCTTTGCAGAGATAATAGCTCACACTTAAAACATACCCCAAAGAATCTCTCAGGGAAGACGAATGCACCCAGTTCATATCTGGAAATATAAATTGTATCTGGAAATATAAATTGCAGGGCCCGGGATCCTCGAGTGAGGAATTATTTCCTCCGTGTTATCTTCTGGTTCCAGGCGCCAGCCTTCTGCGGGGCTGGAGCAGCGGCGACCCGCCTGGTTGGGCGGGAGAAGATCCTTCCCCCGGGGAAGGCAGGCGGCCGGGCCCGGATAGGGAAGGGGCTCTGCTCAATGTCCATTCAATGTTTTGGGAGTCATCACCCGTTTGCTCTTGTTTGGTGCCAGGGTCGTGTTTTGTGACGTGCATCCCAGCCCAGCTGGAGAGCAGGTGTGTGGCTTGTGTCCTTGTCTGTATGACCCTCTGTGTCGACCAAACGGCGTGAAAGCTGAAAGTAACATGCCCTGATTTTTCCTGATGCGTGCAGATCCTTCAAAGTTTAATAGGATATGGCCGAATATCTCTTCCCTTGAGGTTTCTAAGCCAAAACAAGGTAGGAGCATGTGAAATATAAAAATCCCACATGTGGAAGGGGGAAAATCCCATATGCTTTTTTTTTTTTTTTTTTTTTTTAGCATTCAATAAGAGCATTATCGTACATGCCGTGTCTTTGAAAGAATCGTACTGTGACTATTTTTTTTTTTCTAATATGGAGCATGCTCCAGTGAAAGATATAGGGGGGGAAATGAGACAGCATAGGAGTTATAAGCAGCTTATTAAATTTAGGTGGAATGTCTGGCAGCCCCGAGACAATCCTAGAGTCCCGTTGCCCTGACAGTGTAGGGTACCAATAATAAGCCTAAAAGGCTTGGGAGTGTCCCGGGCATCCGCCACGGCCTCCCTTTTACTTTTGCTCAGTAAACTGTCATATCAGTTGTGTTGAGGGTCCGGGGGAAATTAATGTAAAGGCAGCAAGTATTTCAACTCCTGGGGAGACCTGTTTTTTCTTACTGTTGCTCCTGTGGACTTAGAGAAATTCAGATCTATCGACCGATCTATTTATCCCTCTATTTATCTATCTGTCTGTCCCCCACCCCCACCAACCACAGTGCGTTTTCTCTGGTAGGGCCTCCCCTCTGGTAACCTTTTACGAATTCACAACCATTTCTAGTTGCATTGAGAGCCACCCCCCTGCATCCTGTCTGCCCTTAGGGCTGTCCTTGTTTTCCGACTTTTCACATCAAGGATAAATACAGACATAAAAGAGGCTGACGGACGGCCCTGCGATGACGCAGGAAGAGACAGAACTTTTAAAAGCTGGGCGATAAAACTCGCAGGATGCCGTGCGGGGTTCGGTTCGCACCGGCGCCCGGCCCACAGCCGCACGCAGACGTGTAGACTGAAGTTCATTTTGGTAGAAAACCGTCCTCTTTTGCTTTCTTCCTTCTTAAAGAGGAAAAGCACGTCTTCGGCCGCCCCTTCCTTCATTTCACACAGGATGCTCCTTTTGAACCGTAATGAATACAGATGCCGGAGGAAACGGGCAAAAGGAGGGAGCAGACAGTGGCCGCTAAGCTCACGCGGCGCTAGCGGGGCGTCGGGGAGGCGGCCTGGAGGGGCGCGGCCGGGCCTGGAGCCCGGCGACGGGGCCCAGACTGTCCTCGATACCTACATTACTAGTAAACAGGATTATCCCAGACATCCGCTCCTGATGGAGTTTTTCAAGTTTCTGCGCACACGCGTGGGAGGGATACAGCTCAGACTCGGAATGAGTGGGGCCTGGGGAGGGTTGGCGGTTTTTCCCACCGAATTTCGGAGCCCAGCATATTAGACAAGACAGGGTGTGATGCTGAGCACTTCTCCACCGTGGGTTTGGAGATGAACAAAACTGTGCATCGCCCTGAACCTGAAACACCCCCGTTTAATTATTCTGCTCTGTTTCCTTGGGTCGCGGGACTGAAAGCTCTCAGAAATGTCTCCGGCTAATGCCAGCCGCCCCGTCTGAGAATGCGGGTGACGAGTTCAGACGACTTCATCGGGGAAGCAGCCCGCTTGAGTCAAGTGCTTGAACTTGACGTGTTAGCCAGAGGTGCACTTCCCGGCAGAGGCCGGTTCTGGGCAGCCCTCGTTTATCTTGTCAACATCTGCAAAGAACATCAGGCTCTATTCTGTTCAGGCTGTTTCCACAAGCAACTCTCCACGAACCATTGGGAAAGAAATGGCAGGCAAACTTAGAGAAAAATCCCCGCCATTAACGAACCGATAGCATCACAAGGGTCATTAATCAATGTTGGGGAGAAGGCTACTGTTTTGAAAGGGAGACAGGTTCGAGGTGACGCTGAGACCGAGGTCCAGGTGCTGGTGAGCGGTGGGCCATGGGACGTCTGATCAGTTCAACAAAAAGAATCTGCCCCGTTTATATGCAGACGAGCTTATGGTCACACAGAGAGAAGGACACGGTGAATTGAGGGCAATGATGTAGCCAAATAACAACACAAACTACTGTTTTAACAGAGGGAGAGGAGGGAGTCCCACAGTACCCATAGTGTTACTAGAATAACCTTTGCATAGCTGGATTCTTGATTTAAGTGGCAATTATTCTTGCCCCTGGAAAGGAAGCTTCTAAACTTTATTTCTGACCACGTTAAACCATTTTCAGCCAAATAGAAGGCTTCCTTTGTGAGTGAAACAAACTCCCTGGGGAAGAACAGATACAAAGAGTCTCCGTTTAGGGCTACTTTTCAAGTGGGTTGGTGATACGTTGTTGCCGTTTGAACGTGTTTGGCGACTGTTTCTAATGTGCTGTTCATTCTTTTAAACCTATCCAGTTGCTCCCAAAATAGCTTTGTCAACAGTGTCTTCTGTCCAAGTTGCAAACCACAAGAGAGGTAGGAATTCTTGGATTCATACAGTGATCTCATGGTGTTACGTGTTGTGAGACATTGCACCGTATGAATCTGGAATAACTGTGGAGTGTACCCATCGGCTTATCGGGGAGGCACAGGGACGGATGCTGGTCAGTGCGTCCGAGTCCTGAGAAGGGCATCTGTGAGAGAGAAAAGATAAAGCTTCCCTCAGAAATTGGCTGCAACATTTGTTTTCTGAAAGATCCGTGTGTGAATAAGAATTATAGCAGTTTAGGTTCCCGTTTCACACGAATGTTAGAGCATTAGCATTGTCACCCTTTTGCAGTGGAAATACGTGTGGAAAGCCACTCAGTGAGCTTTGGGGACGCTTTTCACGAGAACAGAATGGCAGGGTTCGTACATGGCCCGCATTTCACATCGTAACAAATTAAACCCCTTGGAATTCCTACTTCCAGACCTTATTTGGAAGGAAGTTGAACAAATACCAGCGAAGATCTGCGCTGGGTTAAGCTTTGATCGTGACCCGACAGTGCTAGTTACGCGACGTTCACGAAAGCGAGCGGACCCTCACCGGTGCCCCGGGACCGCCCGTTCCGCCTCGCTCCCGTCGTTCATTCACACAATGAGATCTTTCAGGAAACCTGAAGACTCCTGCTTTTATTTCACCTTTTTTCCTTTAAATGTCCCATGTGACAGGTGTGTCTTGTTGTCCACCCTTGATTGTTGGGCGTATATTATGTTTTTCTTTTTTTTTTTAAAGGAAACACCTCTTACACATAAATATACTTATTAACAAAATCCAATTTAGTTTGACCCACCTGGTGAAAATGAGCACACTAGCTTCCCTGTTTCTTAACAAACATAGTCAAATCATTTCCCAGATTTTAATGAGCGCCGCCTTGGTCCTTCTTTGGCATGTGGGTCAAAGGAGGAAACTGGTGAGAACCTGGGAAAAGCAAGAACGACAGGACTGAAAGCAGGTCTTACAGTCCCTCACAATGCGCTTTTCCACAGCGAGCACTGACCGGGCTTCCCGATGGATTTGAAACCCAGGGCTTCTAATTCCTTTAGGGGCAGAGCGGCCTCAGGTGGGGTTATGGGGCCTGTGTGGACATGTGTGCATGTCGTAGGCGGTCACAAGGCCACCGTAGGGATGCCCTTTCTCATCTGCCACATGCAGATCTGCACCAAGAAACCAGGGAGGCGACGGAGAAAGGAAGCAGCGGAGACTTTCACGAAGTCCCCCCCTTTCATGTCGTGTCAATCACGCTGGATAAACAAGAGGCCTCTTGACCTGGACTTTGACCCTCCCTCATCGAATCTCTGGCTTCTTGGTGTCACAGCACCCATGAGGGCCAAACACATCTCTGGAGGCGGGAAGAAGCCACCCAGTGCAGTCGAATTATCACAGGAGAACCCACGTTGTCATCCACGGATGTGTTTGGAAGAGCAAAGCTACCTCGGGTTGCCAGGCGGGGTTGGGGCGGGGTAGGGACCAGGACAATGCTCCGGTCCACCCCCGGGAGGCCCCTTCGGAGGCGTGGCGCCTGTGAATGCAGAGAAGGGACAATATTGTTAGCGTAATGATTCATTCCCCTTCCTCCCACCTATCTAAAGTCATTTTCCCAAATCCTTTCTTTTCGAGGGACTGAAATGAATTTTCTCCAGCTCTGACTTGGAATAAATTTTCCTCATTAGGCCAAAAAAATCTACCTGGACCACATGCAGAGTACTCTGTCTTATATTGACACAGGTAATATAGTCATGCAATTAAAGGCAGCCTGGGGAACAGTAAGAGAGAAGGCACCCAGGGGAAATTTAAACACACCCCCCCCCCCAACATCCTTAACATCTGTGTCCTTCCACACTCTTTCTCTCCAGCCTTTTGTTTCCCTGGGACTCCCACCTGCCCAGGTCTTCCCCAGCCAGCCTCAGAAAGAGCCTCTAAGCCTTCGAACAGGTTTGGGTCTTTTCTTACCTAGAAAGGCGACTTTGAAGGCTCGCTCTTCTTAAACACTTCTAGCTTTCATTACCCTTAACTAGCCAGTTACTAAGTACCCTGTTACCATGACTGCCTTATACCATCTCATACGTGTCTTATGGGGGATTTTGCCCCCCCAGGGGAATTTTGGTTGTCTCAGCTTGGGGGTAGAGGCCAGGGGTGCTTCTGAATATCCTATAATATACCGGACAACAAAGAATCGTTTGGTCCAAAATTTCTACAACGCCAAGGTTGAGACACCCTGCGTTGGACTTTGCAGGACTGGGCCTCATTCACGCTGTCCCCTGGTACATGTGGCCCTCGGGACACACACATTGTCGGGGGTCGGGGGGTGGGCCCCCGACATGCAAGTGTATTTGCAAGACCACCGTTAGGGTTGTTTACACAACAGTAATTGAAACTTGTCTGAAAATATATATAGATTGTCCGCAGTGCAATTTGAGATTGAAAAATTATATAAAACCACAGCAGTTTTCAGAAATCTGCTTTTTCCTGCCTACATTGACCTACATAGACCTGCAGTCAACTGTCTGCTGAAAGAATCCCTAATTCACTTATATCTTGCCGTGTGGCTGTTGTTTTCCAAGCTCGTTAATGTATAGGATCTATCCAGGCTCTTGGCGAACTCAGACGGTGAAGGGGTGAAATTAAAGATTGTTTCCCCCATATCTTCCTCTGTCTCCCAAAGGAAGGTGCCTCGGGATGGTCACTGATTCTTGATCCATCCATCCGACAACAGCTTTTGAGTGTTTAGTATGTGCCAGGTGATGTTCTCAGCTCTGCGGTGGCAGCTGTGGACCAAGCAGACATAGTCTGCACTCGTGTGCTTACCATCAGAGGGCCGGGGCGGTTTCTTCTTCAATATACTTTTCAAGTACTATAGAGTCTATGAAAAAAAAAAAACAAAAACTAAACAGGCTCAGGAAATTGGGGGATTCGTACGTTTGGGTCCAGATAGAGTGGTCATGGAATTTTCTTTGAGCAGAGAACTGAAAGTGTGGAAGCAAGTCCTAGGGATGCCCGGGCGAGGAGCACTCCAGGCAGCGGTGACGGCATGTGCAAAGGCCCTGGGGAAGCGCGGGGCACGTGGGCAGAGAAGAGAGCGAGGGCAGTGAGCCCCAGGAGGCCAAGGGGCCAGATCCCCGGGGAATGGATGAGCTGATGAACGAGGGGGTGTCGTGTCCTAATGTAAGCGTTGAAAGCGTTCCTCCGACTGCCGCGTGGAGAGGAGGCCGTCTCAAAGGTGGAAACCAGGAGAGCGGTTCGGGGACAGCAGCAGTAACCCAGGTGGGGGTGGCGTTCACTGAGGCAGCGACGGTGCGAGGCGGTGAGATTTAGCGCATTTCCCAGCGCAGCGGAGGCGCCGCTGGTGGGCTGGCCGCCAGGGCTGCGGAAACGAGCGGTGCCAAGAGCAGGTCCCGAGGTCTGAGCCCAGGGGCTGGGAGCGGGGCTGCCATGGACTGAGACAGGGCGGGCCCTGGCGAGGCGAGTCGCGGGGGTGGGACGGTGGCCCAGAAGCTGAGTGGAACGTGTTCACCTTGAGGTGTCCATTCAGTGTCTACGCCGAGGCCTGAAGGAGGCGGCTGAGTGTCCAGTCTGGATGCAGCCTCACCCACTGGCTGGGGAGCTGGTCCGGGCTGGGAGGAACCACAGGAAACCTCAGTCTGAGGGCCGGATTCGGGTGAGGCCGTGTCCCCCAAAGCCCAACGTCCGTTATGTAACAAAGTGGGTTTTCCAAATGCATGTGCTAAAAAATGGGCAAATTAGTTCGTTTACCTCTTGTTACTTATATAGACACGTCTATGTGATTAAAAGTAAGTACGTATGAAAGGTTTAATTTCACAGAAGAGTTTTCTGCCTGGATTACAGTCATTTTAAATGGATACTGACCAGGCCTAGTCAGGGACTCTCCCCAGTCACCGTGACTCAGCAAAGCGCAGGGGGCGGGGCCCGGCGCACGTGGGAGCATCGGTGGGCACGTGTCACAACAGTGCAGAAAGTCAGGCCACGGGACGACAGAGCCAGTTAAGCAGTCACCCCGTGATGCCAGTGACCACATGCTGATCGGTCCCGGAACATTGTTTACCAGCGGTGACTCTTGGATTTCAATATGTGGACTGTAGTTGTCCATAGGTAATATTTATGTCGGCGAAATTACTAGTGTTTTTTCCAACATACGGCCTAGTCACTAAAATGTATCGAAAGTAACTGAATCAACAACAAAAACATAACCTGTTAACTTAATTCTAAGCAAATCTTGGTTGAAAGCATTTTAAAATAAACAGAGTGTTAATTTTCACATATGACATACTGACGGGAAATTTTGTCCTTTAAATCCCACGACGTCTGCAAAATGAAGGGTTTACAGTGTTTTGGAAAGGTTAGCATCGAGATGGTTAATAAGGTCATGAGCCCGGATGAAAAAATACAACCACCACCCCGGCTCCAGGGTGAGCTAAAGAGCAAAGGGGTCCACGCACTGAGCCCCGAGACATTTAGGGGATGGGACAAAAGGCTAAAGAGAGGGGAAGCCCCCTGCTCAGGAAGGGTCGCCAGGCCGCTCTGAGGGCCCCGCTGAGATTTGAGGTTATGAACTTAAGAGTGAGACTTGTTTCAAAATGGTTGGAGAAAATCGCCAGCGGCTACGGCGTGTGGGCTGAAAGGAGGAGAGAGCTGGGCTTCACCCAGGTCGGGTCTGCCCGGGAGACGCGATTGGAGTCGGGGGCAGGGCGAGGGAGGTGATAATTCGTGAAAGGGAGTGACTGCGAGGATGGGCCGGGGACTCTATTCTTGTAACGAGAGAAGGGAGGAGATGGTAGGTCGGTGAGTTGGCCGGTGGAAGAATTACTGAGCAGCTCCCCTACCCCGTCAGGATCCTCATGTGATAACGCATCTCAGGCTGGATCGTGAATGATCGTTAGTGGAGTCTCCGCCTGTTTTGGAAAGAGCATGAGGATGCTGGCCATCAAATGCAACACCTCCAGAATCGTAGCTAAGTACCTGACACGGTGCCTCGTACATGGTAGACCAACCTAATAAAGCACTGAATGAATGAATGAATGAATGAATGAGTGAATGAGCTTAAATAGTGGCTGCATTTGGCTTCCTAGTGAGATAAAATAAAAGCCAGACATTAGTAAGAGGAGTATTTTTAGATAAACAAGGGTCGAAGTATCACGGTGGACTCTCCTCTTAGATGTCCAGGTAGGGCCACCCCCATATTTTGAGAAGACAGATTCCCCACCTAGTTACCCCTCACCTTTTTTTTTTTTTTTACAGTCTGATTTGGCAATTACGGCTACCCATAGAGGCTGTGTATTTGCCACTTCTTTTAAAAAGATTGAATCAGATGAACAGCTTCTCGCTTTGGTTGAGATGCAGCAGAGAGAAATCTCGGCCGCCCTTCCCGCTTCCCCACCTGCTCGGCCCTCTCCACCCCATCTCCTTGTCCAGGTCTTATCGTTGTCACCCCGAAGCTTCAGAGGCACCTCCAGCACTTTGAAGAGACAAAGGAAAAAATTCTGGGGAGACAGCAGCTGCCTAATCTCTCTTTTGTAGCAAATTTAGCTTGAAACTCAGAAGAAAAATAAATCTTAAGAGCCCCCTTTTTATACAAACAGCCTCCCTGCTTTTTTATACTTTCGCTCGCCCGGAAGCAAACATGCAGACTTGGCCTGGCGAAGGGCTTTCAAAGGCCGCCTTTCCCCTTAGCAGCTGGAGAAGGGAAACAAAAATAATATGTAGTTGTCTAGATCCCTACGAAGTTGGCCGTAATGTCTGTGAGACCCTGACCGAGTTCCTCCCCCGACATCCCCGAGAGCGAGGCTCTCAGCCGAGGAGCCGTGGCTGACGACAGACGCGGGCCTCGCTCGGGGGCTCCCTTGGTCCCCCACACCCTTTGCAAGGCTGCAGCTGTGGAGAGAAAGCGGGGGGAGCGATGCAAAGACGGCAAAGTTCTCAGTGTGCAAAAATTAGACTTTTGCGTCAGTGGGAGCGGAGCCTTCCCAAATATTAAAAGGTGTGCACCTGCGAATGCTTCTGCTCATGTTTGCCAAGAACCGACAACCCCCCCCCGCCCCCGGTCATGTTCCGAACCCCAACCTCTCTCCCCTGCTTGAAACCGATGCCGCTTCCATGCCCGTCACAGCCACCCGTTGTCGCCATGTGTCGTGTCCAGTCGCGTCGGTGTGATGCCGTGGCCGCCATCGCCCCGCCACCCCCCCATCGTGTCCACGCATGCCGTGTGCATTGACCCCGTGACGGTACACACTCCGTGTGCATTTCTGTTCTTCTTTGCAAGACTGTGAATGCTTCGGCCACTCCAATCGGTGCAGTTATATCGATCTGCTCGATACGGTCATTTGCGTGAGCTGTAAACACAACACTAGAGGGCAGCACTGTGAGTTGTGCAGGCTGGGCTACTTCCGAAACGCCTCTGCACCGCCCGAGGATGAGAATGTGTGCATAGGTCAGTCCCATTACACCGCCGCGACGGCCCGGCCCTCCGAGCCCGGGCGCGGGGCGCGGGGGGAGGCCGAGCTCCGCACCGCGGCCGGCCCGGGAGCTGCCTCCGGGAGGGCCGTGCTCGCGGGAGGCTTGGAAGTCACGGGTGCTGGTTGAAATCATAGCCGGGGGCATGTCTTTTGAATCCTTACGCTACTGTTGCTTTAAAGGTAATGAGTTGAAAAAGGTTTAGGAGATAAAGAATTTTCTATTTTTTTTAAATTTTTTTTTTGCATGAATTCTTAAAACCTGGGCATTTCAACCCAACCTTAAAATTAAGTTACGCATTCAACATTCAGAATGGAAACTCATTCTATGGGACTGAATTACAGATGTGAGAGATTAGGACACAAACGTTTGCATGTGATTGGCGAGCAACACATACGGGTCGGTGTTAAACAGATTGCCCTTTGTAATCGAAAGCCACCTGCAGTTGGCGATGTAGAAGTCTGTCCGAGTTTTTCAGGAAATTCCATTTATTGAATTTTTCTACAGTCCCTCAAAAAGAGAAGCAATTTCTCAAAATTATTGTAGATGATTAATTCTCTTAGCTTTGGGAGCCCTGGAAAGCTGGGCCCACAGGGTTGAGTCCCTGGAGCACTGTCCCCACCCACCGTGGCCACTGATCCCTTCGACTAGAGAGAATCAGGTGGCCCTCCCATCCCAAAATGCCTTCTCCTACCTTGTGCATAGGGGGACCTGTCTTTAAGAAAGGGAGCTGATGGAAAAGTAAACAATAAATGGAATTTCGCTGCTTAATTTACTTGGGGAAAAAATGCATATATTCGAAGTGGTGAAGGCGACACACCTGTTACCATAGCAGGTAACCAGAGAAGGGCTCGATTTTAAAGGTAGAATTTTTCACATGGGACTAATTCCAACAGAATGCAGGAGCCTGAAACATGACCGATGGTCTTTTCATCAAGCAAAGGAATCCAATCCATCTGCAGTTCTGGGGTTATGGTTCTCTGATTGGATTGTCAAGGTCGTGTAGGCACTTGCCAAGTGTCTCATTAACACAGGCCTACGAGTTGTCTTGAATGCAGTTGGGCCAAGTTTACATAAGACTGTGTATGTCTACAGTATGTCCAGTTTTTCAAAGCCTTCCTTATTATTTGTGAATTAGTGGAGAAATCACTGGACTTAGCGGCCGGAGACCTGGGTTCAAGTCCCAGAGTGCTATTTAGTAGCTGTGTGCCTTCGGTAAGTTACCCGAGAGCTGGTCACCTTGGGATCCTGTGGGATGCACAACAGACACTTGGCGAACTGTGGACTGACCTGTGAATACATTTTTCCACTTGACTCTCATTAACAAAACCTTGGGGGGGTGGTAAGTGTTTCACGGATAATTTCCCCTGTTTTCTAGCTGAGAAAAGTAAGACAAATTGACCCAAATCACACAGCGTTAGCAAAGAGTTCGTTTTTCCGACTTCAGAGCTTCAACACGTTCTCCCGGCCACCCTGACACCATTAGCTCTTTGAAGGAGAGCCACCATCCCGCCACGAGCTTGTGAACATAAGTTCAGGGGCCTTTATAACACTTGGGATACAAAGAGTTGAGGCTATTAATAAAAAAACAAAAGACACGTCGCTGTCTGAATTTTGAATGCAGAGTTCCCTTTTCCCTGAATGTCATTTGTAAAAATAGATAAATGTCATACTATAAATATGGAAGCAAGAGGAAAGGTAGAATAAATAGGAAACATGGGAATAAAACCTAATCGTTTTTACAGGATAAGTAAGATGAAAAGGTTTTATCATTTAATTTCATATTATTTTAGCTAAATCAAAGAAAAGGGCCTTAAGAGAAAAGATTGTATTCCACAGGGTGGCTCATGGCGGGTGGCCTGGCAATACCCAGGTATGTTTTGCTCGGAGTAGGAGTCTTCTGATGCCACTTGGCCTTGCCCCAGTCCTAGAGCCACCTACGCATGACAAAGCCTGCGCTTCCTGCCCCTTTCTAAGAGCTACAGCCCTGTTGTGAATTCACGTTTAAGTATCCACAGGCAAGAAGACGGCCCACTCGGCTTTGGTCTCTTACAACATACGCTACAGATAAAATATGGAAAGCTCAATATACAGATTTGTATTTGTGTCCACTTTTTAAAAATCAAAAGCAGTTGTTTTTTTCCATCTCTAGGAAGTTTATGAATTAAAATGATAAACCTTTGGGGAATTTTACAAACTAGAAATCTTCGGAGGGCACGTATTTTATACTCTTTAAACCAAGCAGAGGGCTTGGTGAGCGCAAAGATGGGTGTTTCGAAGCAGCATTGAAATTAGCTGCACTATCCCCCCCACCTACCAAAATTCCTTAAATTGTTGCCCTTTTCCTGACGGGTAAAATTGCTTCTAGAGGGTGAACTGAAAAGCGTGGCCAGCTGGCACATGCTGCGGTCTGTCTTTTGTCTGTAGTCTCTCTCTCTATATATATAAAATGAATCGATAACATTTAGATTCCAGCTTCCCCACTGAGGGGCCAAGGGCAGAGAAACCGGGCGCCTGTGTGTGGCTGAGGCTGGCGTGGCTCTCAAGGGCACCGGCAGCCCGGGGCTCCCTCGCCAAGGTTTGCCCCGGGGGGCAGCGTGAACCACTTCACTATATTCCACCTTTAAGCTCCCCGCAGGGCTTGGGCAGGGCCGAGAATTCAATCGGCCAGGCTACACCACAAGGAATCGAGAGTTCATTTTTAGACCATTTTGTGTATAGAAAGCACTCATGAAAATGAATGGGTATTTACCCAACTCATTTTCGCAGAATTAGGCGGTAATCTCAAAAAAATTTCAATTTCATCTAAGTCTCCTCTAAATTTTTTTTTTTAAAGGCACTTTCCCAATTCTCTAACAACTGGCCATCAACTCCACTGGGGAGCAGGCCCCATCTCTGACAAAATGTGGACTCTGTGGAATGAGACGTCGTAAACTGCTTGCATCATTTTATATTCCGGCAAATATAAAATGCAGGCCACTCCACGCGGCCACAGTGATCGCTGCTTTGTGATTACTGGTGAATGCACGCGTCCTCATACAAATGCCACGTCTCCAAAGACGCATGTAATTACCCTGCATGACACAGCGATTACATGGAGAGGACACCCTCGCTCGCCTCCGGTCCCTAAAACTCACTCGAGCGGGAAGCAGGAGGCTGGCGGACCCCTGGTCTGTGACTCGGCCAACGACTGCCAGTCATCCCTGGGGACAAGCCTGATGTCGGGAACACAGGGCTCAGCCGTTGCAGGATAACTTTGTGACCAAACCTCCAAAAGGATCTCATGTTGTTTTTCAGTCTAGCAGTCAGTCCTGCATATTCTTCCTAGTTTCATGAAATAAAATATAATTCTCCGAGGCCAGCCTCATCACCCCAGCACCTCCCGTGGACCACAGTCCCATAAATAATATATTTTTTTAAAAAACGAAATTATTTGTATGCAAGGTGGAGTGTAGACCGCATCTCTTCTTTGTTACTTATTTCCATGACTGTTTGAGTAACTTAACTACACTGAGCACCTTTTCTATGACAGCCACTGGGGTGTACTGTGGTTTAGACACTTCACATTTTTTTAAAAAAAACTGCTTACATTTTTTTTGCATCTAAAACCTTATATTAATCAATTTTTATGGGCTAATTGACTGGGATAGTATTGAATTCATGTATGAGAAGATTGTACTACCTGGCTTACAAAATGTTGGTGATTTATTGTCAGCTTATACACCTTAAAAAGTAAAAAGCATATTCCAGTTTTGGGATAGATGCATACTTCATCTTAAAGCCACAACAAAATTACTATTTAAAAAATTTTTAAACAGCCCCCTAAACACACATATTAAAATAGAAAATGCCACTGTAAAATAAAACTCTAGTTTTTAAGGACAAGCCAAGCCAGTCAAGGAGAGAGCATCTGAGAGTTAATTTAGTTTTATTTTTACCTGTGTATATCACTATTAGTCTTATAAATGTTTGTATCAGAAGAATGCTGAACTAAAAAAGAAATTGACTTAATCCACACGAAATAAATCACAGTTCTGAGGTACTCCACACTCTTTGAAGAAATTATCTAATTAGTTCCCATGACAAAAAGAGTTAGAGCCAAATCTCTGGCCGTCTCTATGATGTTAAGCCGCGAATCTCCATTGCTAATAGATGTTCAATCTGCTGATATTAAACTGAAATTCCCAGGGCCGTTCATGGTTGGTTGTTCCGTTGTTTGCTTGGTATGATTTTGTTTGTGTTTTCTTTTAACAAGAAAGCCTCTTCACGGGACCGTTTTTAAATAGAGACAGAGACAGAGGAGCGTAAGAACTTGCCCGAGATTCCACGGCGGGGCCACAAGGGGAGAAACTTTGTCCCACGCAGTCCGCCGGCTGCAGGCTCCCTGGTGCTACCTGTCGGGCTAGTGGAGGCCTAAGGAGCGCTGGTCCGGCCTTTAAGCGAAACAGTGCTTGGGAAGTAAAAACATCCTATAGAACCGGGGTGGGGAACCTTTTTTCTGCCAAGGGCCATTTGGAGATTTACGACATCATTCGTGGGCCATACAAAATGATCACCTTAAAAATTAGCTATGAGAAAAGCTCCTGGATATATTGACTTTCGAGGGGCCCGCCTGTGGCTGCCTTGGCCGGGCCGGGCCAGACCGAATGGTTTCTCAGGCCGTGCGTGACCCGCAGGCCGCACGTTCCCCACGCCTGCTGTATGGGAATGTGCGAGGAGTCAAGGAAATATTCCATTTCCTTTTTATTACACAAAGGTCCATGGTCCTTCCAGCGGACAGTATAATGAAAAAGATGTTGAAAGGATTATAGTGTCTGTTTTTCTTCCCCCAGCTGCCTAAGAGCTGTGCTGGCCTCATACATACAGTATCTGTAGGGTGCTGTAGATACAGTGTCTGTAGGGTGCTGTAGGTACAGTATCCGTAGGGTGCTGTAGATACAGTATCCGTAGGGTGCTGTAGGTACAGTATCCGTGGGGTGCTGTAGGTACAGTGTCCGTGGGGTGCTGTAGGTACAGTATCCGTGGGGTGCTGTAGGTACAGTATCTGTAGGGTGCTGTCCCAAAGGGTAAAGCACAATCGGCCTCTGAATGAACAAAGTGCATTCATACTGCACTTTAAAAATGTTCCGCACTTCTCAGATAGCGAGCATAGCAGAGAAGCCCATTTGAATAATTTAAAACAGATTTTTACACTGATGGCCTATCGATTTATCCTTGATATACAAACTTCTCGCGGGGTTCCTGAGACCATCTGAAAAGGGCCGGACAAATGGAATCTCCATTATGCCCTGTTAGCGGCGGGGAGCACGATGTCTTATTTCCTTGGAAGGTTGCCGTTGATTTCCTCCGGTGTCATAAAAATGATCCCGCGCAAGGCCGAGCGGATAAACGAACGGGCCTGCAGCGGCCGCAGGTGCCGGGCGTTTCATCAGCGCGGATTTCTCTGAGTGAGCGACGCGCAGGTGTAAGTGCGCGTGGGTGTCGGCGCCCCCGGGGCCACGCGGGCTTCTCTGCAGCTGTGTGTTGTCTTGTTTCTACAGAGTGTTATTGTAACCCTTGGGGCTCAGTCCATGACCGTTGTAATGGCTCGGGATTCTGTGAGTGTAAGACTGGAACCACAGGGCCTAAGTGTGATGAGTGTCTGCCGGGGAATTCCTGGCACTCCGGCTGCCGACGTAAGTAACTCGGGGGGCTGCCCCCCTGCGCAGCATGGCTCACCCTGCGTGTCCAGGCCGCCCCGCAGCGGCGCAGAGCAGAAAAAGGCCCCACCGCTGGCCCTGGCCCCCTTGAAAAGCTGCTGACAGCACCTCCCGCTCCCTAGTGAGTCACGGTGGTCACTGAGGTTGGAGGGGGCATTCAAGGTCATTGCTTCCAACCCAAATGCCATTTTCTTTATTATTATTGTTATTGTCAATCCTCACCTGAGGATATTTTTTCCATGGACTTTTTTAGAGAGTTCGGAAGGGAGTGGGGGAGAGAGAGAGAAACATCGATGTGAGGGAGACCCAGCCGTGGGTTGCCTCCTGCTCGCGCCCCAAGCGGGGATCAAGCCTGCTGCCCGGGTACCCCCACTTGCGAGGGAATCAGGCCTGAGAGTCTTCGGTGCGCAGGCCGAGGCCCTAACCACGGAGCCGCAGCCGCCGGCGCCCAAATGCCATTTTCCTAACAAGTTCTGCAGGTAGCTGTCTACCCATTTTTAAAGTCCAGGTATTTTTCAGAGTCCGCTTTGGGAAAGAGCAGAGGTTTATTTTTCTCTGTCTCTTCCGATTTTCACTTTCTTTTCATTCCGCTACCTCTCAACACATCGTGATGAAGAAAGCAAGCTTATCACCCGCTATAGGCGCTGAGTAGACTTTTCTTTCTTAGGTTTCATTTAGAAGCACCAACGATCCATGTTTGTCCTTTAAAAAGTAAAATAAAAGCTGCATAATGTCCCCAGCCGACAGGAGAGAGGACAATTCGTCAGCTGTCGGGCGGGCTTCTTTGAGGCCCGACTCAGCCCCCTCCGGTGTCCGGAACAACTTACATTGAAATATTGTACGTGGATCCGTACAGACCATAAATTTAGTGGCACAATAGGGACCCAGCTGGAAAACCGTCACCACGAAACGAAGGCTGATGTGTGTGGTTAATATATTTCTTGAACTGGAAGGTGCCCTGGAGCCCCAGAGTTCGTAAATTAAACGATATCTACATAACTTATCACTACCCTTGCTATCACTTCCATCACTGAATCTTAACCAAAAACCTAACGGTAATCCATCTAAGGGACATTTAAATGCCAGGGAAAAATAAATGGCACAACGCAATACTGATTCGAAGCCTCTGAGGTTAGGCACCATCCAGCGAGCCTTGGACGGATGTCGGGGAGCTCGGTTCAGCCTCATTTCTCTGAGGATTCTCAGACCTTCTTAAAAACCTGTCAGGGCAGGTGGCATGTCGGTGTGTTCAGGGAACATAAATTTAAAAACCGGAGCAGAAGCCTCCTGCTGTCATTCATAACCTTTTCTGCTTTTGAATTCTACACCAACTTTGCATCCTATCTACACACAGCCGGCTCGCTCGTATCTAAGGGCCGCCAGGCAGATTCTCTGCAGCAGCCGCCGCCCGGTAGACAATCGTGTAAACCAGATACGCAACCTTCGATGATTTGTCATCCACATTTTAAAAAGTAAAAAAATAAATAAATAAATAGAAATGGATTTTAACAACTGAACCATACCCAAAATATCTAAACTACCATCATTTCAACACGTAATTTAAATGATCAAGGAGATAGTTTACATTTTCCCCGCAGTCTGTGCAGGCAGACGTGTGTTTGGTACTTAAACAAAACAGCTCAATTAGGACTGGCCATATTGCGAGGCGTAATGGCCACATATGTCTACCGTATTGGACGGCCCGGCTCTGGAGGTTTCCTCGCTCGCTTTCCACCTGAAAAAAAATGTCAGCACGCAGGGACTGTCTGGAGCCCGTTTGCACCAGGGCTCTGCAGAATATTTTGCCAGCTGCTTGTGGAATTTATAGTCGCCCGTGAGCCGCACCTCTACATAAGGTGAAGCCAAAGCGGAAAAAGTGCTTCCACGCTCATGTCTCGGGCGACAGTGAGTGGCGGAGATGGGCTGAGAGAGTGGGTGGCACTGAGCTGGCCGAGGGTGGGCTGGGATACGGGAGCTGGAGGGCGAGCGTCTCGAGCGTGGCATCAAAGGGCAGTCCAGCCCCGGCCGGGTGGCTCCGTTGGTTGGAGAGTCATCTCGCACCCCGAAAGGTTGTGGGTTCAGTGCCAGGTCAGGGCATATACCTGGATTCCGGGTTCGGTGCCTGGTCGGGGTCCATACGGGAGGCAGCCCGGTCGGTGTTTCTCTCCCTCTCCCCCCCCTTCTTCTCTCTCTGAAAAATCGATGAAAAACATATCCTCAGTGACGATTAACAAAACAAAACAGAAGAGAGCCTCGTCCTTGGAACAGCAGACAGTGACGTAGGCGAGCCCGTCTCTGGTGAGGGTTTTTCATGGAGGGATGAAGCAGGTTGGTAAGCACAGGACTTGACGCGTGACAGGCGTCAGCCGGTGCTGGGAGGGCCGCTCGGTACCAAGTGGACTTGGCTCAGGGAGACGGACGGGGGCCCGCGGGGCCCAGCATTTTCCAGCGATCGCTGTCTCCAGCTGTCTGAGAACAAGCTGTAGGGTGCCTTGGGTGGTGAGAAACCCCCAAACTCTGGAACAGTTCAGACAGCCGCTGAACGGGCGCCTGTGAGTGATGCTTTCTGGAAAGTTTCTGCTTAAATGGAAAGTGGAGTCAAAAGACCTGCAGGGCCTCTCCCAGCTCTCCGGCCCTGACCTTCAGACCACGAGGCAAAGGGGAGGTAGAGCGAGATGCTCAACTCGATTAGTATTAAGAACCATAGCTGGGCCCAGCCGGTGTGGCTCAGGGGTTGAGCATCAGCCTAGGGTCCAGGGGATCACAGTTCAGTTCCCGGTCGGGGCACATGCCCGGGTTGCGGGCTCGATCCCCAGTGGGGGGCGTGCAGGAGGCAGCCGATCAATGACTCTCTCGTCACTGATGTTTCTCTCTCTCTCCCTTCCTCTGTCTGAAACCAATAAAAACATGTTTTTTTTAAAAAAGAGCCACAGCTGGGCCCTCAGCTGTCTTCTGTGCTCTAACCTCTCTTTACCACCAGAAGGCCGTCCCCACGTCTCACTAGCCAGCTTCTCAGTCCTCACTCTGGTTCCCGAGAGTGAGACTTCAGATTTACCCAACTCCTTTCCTCGTAGAGATTCATTCCCATCATAGCTTTCCCACGACGATCGTTCAGGCGGCTTTCTTTTCCTTCCCCCCTTTTCACTGCTGGGAGCTTAACTTCCCCGCGCCTGACAACTTGTGATCACTAAGAGGATGCGTCCAGTCGCTTCTCTGAGATGAAGATTATACCTCCCTGGACAGCCGCCGTGAGCCCACGTTGTAATTTTTCAGTGGCCTCTGCCTGCCGTCCCCTGCGCTCTGCTGTGTTATCTGAAAACACCCAGCTCACGGTTCACCCGTGGACCTCGCAGGCCGAACCCACTGGCGGGCGCCTGTCACTTAAACAAGGGTGTCTGCGGCCTTCGAGCACAGGCCGTCCTGGGCATACTGTGTCACTCACTGGACGCTTGCCTCCCTCGCTGTTGCTACAAGCGATTGGCACCACTGGGTCCCAGGTGTTCATTTCCTTGCTGGCATCTCGAACACCAGTGGCGCATCCCTCGCCGAGCCCGACCTCCACAGCAGTGATGAAGGGCGAATGCTTGGAGGGCACTTGAGTTCCCGTGTTCAGCTCCTAAGGGTGGGAAGGACATGCTCTCTAAGCAGGCCCAGCAGGAGCCTCCCAGAGGTCATTTAAAAAGGAAAATATTAGGAAGACAGAGGATAGGAAGCGGTCACTTGTGGGCACCGCAGTAGGCAGGGTAGTCCTCCTGGGGGGAGAGGCTCACTTTGTCAGCTGGGAGAGGGAACCCCAGGTGGCTCCCGGTCCTGAAATTCTCCTGAGCCCGCAGGAGGATGCCGCTCGGCTCTGTCACGCTAATAGCCATCACTTTCCAGTCCCAGCTCCTGTTTTCCCTCCATTCATTTTATTTTTTTGAGTTTCGCTTCATATTTCTTTTTATTTTTTTAAATATATTTCTTTACTGTTGACAGCATTACAGATGTCCCCCATTTCCCCCCCCGTTACCCTCCTCTGCCCACCCCTACCCCACTCCCAGGCCTTCCCCACAGTGTTGCCTGTGTCCATGGGCTGTGCATATAAGGAGATAGGTTCTCTGGTTCATCTCTTCTGGTCCCCACCCCCAGACATGTCCGTCTGTTCCATGCCTCCATGCCTCGCACTCAATTTTGTTAGTTCATTTAGTTCGTTAGATTCCACAGATGAGTGAGATCCTGTGATGTTTGTCTCTCTCTGACTGGCTTATTCCGCTTAGCGTAATACTCTCCAGGTCCCTCCATTCTTAACACTTCAATCTGGGATCGATGGAAAAAGCCCGCTGGCCTCTAACTCGTCAGGGGCCTGAGGCCACCAGAAGCTGAGGGTCAGGGTTTACACTAAGGCTGGGGAAAGGGCTTCAACCCTTCAGGTCACTAATGGCCCGTTCGGCGGGTTCCCAGGAAGCAAAAGCTGACGGGGCAGCTCGGAAGGGGGGAGTCGTTCAGAGCAGCCCCCGGGGTAGGACCGGATCTTAAATACGCTGAAAACCCAAGGCTCTAGAACTGCTGGAGCCCTGAGGAGGACAAACGCAGACAGTGGACACACAAACAGTAATCCCAGGCCACCTCCCGCCCTGTCCCTGTGAGGTCTGCCTGCTACTCGCTGCCCGGCCTGTGTCCCTCTCAGGGAGGGGGTCGGCGCCGAGCGGGTGGGCAGCTCCCCTTGCTCATGGAGCAGTCCACGCTCACTTCCCCGTTTATTTGAGGCGAGTATTGCGAAGGACACGTGCGCCCGCATTCTACCGTTTCACACCGTGGGACCGTCCCAGGTTACCAGGGAAAGGCGTGTGAGAGGCCAGAGCTCGTGGAGAAATGCAGGCGTGAGGTTACCTGCCGACAGCCCAGAGCCGAGGCACAGCCTGGGCCCGTCGGCGAGTGAGACCATCAGGAGGCACGTGGGGACCCAGCACGCGACGTTCCCCCCGTCCGAGGCCGTGCATAAGCGGAGTTCCACCTGAGCCATCCTCACGCACTGGCAGGTCTGTGTGTGCGTGTGAAAGAGAAAGAGAATCTCAGAAACTTCTAACTGCATGTGGAACATCTAAGTATCAAAACCAGCCCAGTTGCTGCCCTGCCAGCGTGGTTCAGTGGCCGAGCGTCAACCCGTGAGCCAGGAGGCCACGGTTTGACCCCGGGTCAGGGGACAGTAGGGGGCATGCAGGAGGCAGCCGATCAATGACTTGCTCTCATCCTTGATGTTTCTCTCTCTCTCTCCTTCTCCCTCTCTCTCTCTGAAATCAATAAAAACGTATTTTTAAAAATCAGCCCAGCCAGGCCAGTGTTGCTCAGCAGTTGAGCATCGACCTAGGATCCAGGCGATCAGGGTTTGATTCCCAGTCAGGGCACATGCCCAGATTTCGGGCTCGATCCCCAGTCAGGGGCGTGCAGGAGGCAGCCGATCAATGACTTTCTCTCATCATGGGTGTTTCTCTCTCCCCCTTCCTCTCTCTGAAATAAATAAAGATATATTTGGGAGGGAAATCAGCCAAATTCCTGAAAGACCACCCATTTGAAACTTGGAGAAAATGTTCATTCTGGTGAAGGGCTAGTCCTCAGACACCCTCACAACAGGATTCTGGGGTAGCGGGGCCACAGGCAAACCAAATGGGAGGGTCCCGTCCCGGCTCCTGTTTCTGGGTGCGACTGCTCCCCCCTTCCCAAGGATGGTTGACTCAGCCACCTCGGTTGGCCTTCTCTCTGCATCTCCTCCTGTGAAACCCTACACAGGGCTTGATGATCTAAGGTGCTTGTTGGTCTGAAATTCTGTGATCCTGACATCTCGCCAGTGGCCTGACCTGTTTGCGTGTGGACCAGTTTCTGAGGAATAATAATGATTTTTTCTGACCTGTTTGCGTACGGACCAGTTTCTAAGGAATAATAATGATTGTTTTCAGACAGTAAAAATAGTTATTTATTGTGCATTTGCCATGTGTCAGGAGTATAAATAAATGCATCATCTTATCGTACAAGACAAGACTACTTCCCTCAATTTATAGATGGAAAAACTGAGATTTAAATCGGGTTATTTCCCCAACTCAAATGCAGGCGACGTGGCAAACCAGCCATTAGTGAGTATTGATTGTTCATTGAGTCTGCTGGGGCATTTTATAGGATTCTGTCGTTTTTTTACTTTGCAAATGGAGACAGAGGCTTTGGTGATTTATTCCAGGGGTTGGCAAACTTTTTCTGTGAAGGGACAGATAGCAATGATCTTGGGTTTCGTGCACCATGTCATCTCTGTCCTGACCACTCACCTCTGTCTGTCGCTGTGGCCTGAAATCAGACGTAGACGACCCATGAATGAATGAGTGTTGCCTGCGTTCCAGTGAAATTTTCTTTATGGAGACCGAAATTTGAATGTCATTTAATTTTCACATGCCATGAAATACTATTCTCCTTTGGATTTGTTTCAGTCGATTAAAAATGTTAAAAAAAAAAAACATTCTTAGCTCATGGGCCATAGTCAACAGGAGCAAGGCTGGGCTTGGCCTGCAGATCATAGTTTGATTTATTTCTAACTCACACATAGTTAGAAATGAAGAAAAAGAGGAGCTTTTCAATGAAGTGGAGAGGGTAAGAAGCAGGAGGCAGAGAGAAAAAATTTTTAAATATGTTTTTATTGATTTTAGAGAGGAAAGGAGAGGCAGAGAGAGAAACATCATCCATCGGCTGCCTCCTGCATGCCCCCTCCTGGGCATCGAGCCCACAGCGTTGGCATGTGCCCTGAGCGGGAATCAAACCGGCAACCTCTTGGTCCATAGGACGCGACACTCACCAACTGAGCCACACCGGCCGGGCAAAAGAGAACATTTTTTTTAAAAGCCAAAACCCGTCCATTTCATTGAAGAGTGTCCTCTGCCTGGACCTGGGTAACAAGGGGGCATGGACCTAACTAATTCATATTTACCGGGCCCTCATTCACATTGAGAAAACTGTTAGGGTTTCCAAAAACAGGATAGCTTTGACCATATAATTTCCAGGACAAGATCATAGGTAGTGCCAACCGTTTAAAGGCTTCCGCGCTGGCCAAGTCAATTTAGCATCAATTTCGGACAATCAGCCACTAATGAAAGAGAAGTCAGGGTGGCCGTAATGCAATCAGGGCGGCTCACGTTGGTGTGAGCAACCCTTCTGTCTCCATCTGCAGGAGCGACCTGTCGCCCCGAATATCAGCAAAAAGCTCCACGAAGAGAGAATTACTGTAATAATATCAGGCTACACCACCAAGGGCACGGGAAAGAAATGCACACAGATCCCGTGGAGACTTTATTTCTCACCATCACCTTTGATACCAGAGGTAATTATTCTGAATCAGGTGCACGCCCGTGCGATGAACCCGTGCCTTTTCTGTCCTGCGGCTTTCGCGTGCCATCGAGTCTGTTGAACCCAGGAAATTCTGGATCCTGTGGCCCTGCCTACGGGAATAGAGTAATGTCACGGCCCAAGTCTATGTAAGTGGTATCTCCACTCTGTCCCATCTTTGTCAAGTTCTTTATTTTTTAAAAAGTGTGGTCAACCTTTAGTCGTCCATGACTGCAAGGTGGGGAGAAGAGGCCTGCACAAATAGCAGCTGATGGGAATGGGGTCGAGTTGGGTTTCACCTGAGACAGGCACATACACAGAAATTCAGACCCGTTCACGGTTCATCCGCTCGGTGTCCAACCTCAATCCCTAACTCATCCCTGTAGTTAGCAGTCAGGATCACCCAGACATCCCTGGATGGATATTTTAGAACAGAAATAACTGCGCAGATGTATTTTTTTAATGTTTTTTGTTGTTTTTTTAGAGAGAGAGAGGAAGGGAGGAAGAAAGAGAGAAAGATCTACCGGCTGCCTCCTGCACAGCCCCTCTGGGGACTGAGCCCGAGACCCAGGCATGTGCCCTGAGTGGGAATCGAACCAGAAACCTCTCGGCGCTCGAGGTGACGCTCCAGCCACCTGAGCCACACCGGCCGGGGCAGATGTATTTTTAACGATAGTCCTTCCCATAGTCTGCAGAAGTATAGGATTAATATTACGTGTTGTCGTTATTTCTTCTGAGCTACAACTCGTTTGGGGAAACAGGCATATGTCTCAGAGACAAAACACTACAAAATAAGGAAATATTGACGTAATTATTTTTAGGAATCACAGTTAGACCTCTCTTTAATTAGTATTATTGACCCTATGGACTCAGTCTTCTGTTAATCTGTATTCTTTATCATGAAAATCTATACTATGGACAACTGCATCGTTCACTTGGATTTTTAAGTGCAAAAAAAGACAAAGTTTGGGAGTTTATGCGAGGGCCTGTTACCAGGATTAATTTGGCAATGTCTTGGGGGATGTAATGACAGGTGACAGTTACAGCATTTTCAATGATTTTGCTGACCCGGCTTTCACTAGAGCCCACCCAGAAGATATTTGGATGCGTTATAAGGTTTCTCCTGAGATATTGCACCTCTGTTCTAATTAAAATAAAAATTGAAGTTGCTGATTTTGCACCCAGGATGCTAAACTACATATAGACGTGATGTATAGATTCTATCTGATTATATCAGGTCTGGAAATTATTCTAGAGTCGTGAAGACTGTCGTGGGAGGGGGGAGTCTGCGCTTCACCTATTGGCAGGCCCAGCTAATCAAACGTGATTGAATCGATCATGGTCAATGCGCTCCCTCGTTTACACCCGAGATCAGGTCGCACCATACCCTGTAGGAAAACCATGCCCTTGGTTTCACCTTCGGTTACTAAATTCGAGTTCATCAAGACGATCGAAGGCTTCTCCCCAGCCATGTAAACCTTTTCTCTCCGACGCGCGGGGCTAGCTGTAGGGTTTGCCAGTCCATCCGTCTGCCCCGCGTCATTCATTCACTCATTTGCTCGTTCATGAGTCACCCTGTCATTCATTTAAAAAATATCAACGTCCTACTGAGAGCCAGGAATTGTGATCAAGTTTAGCACCAGAAGACAAATAAAACGTGCTCCCTGCCCTCGAAGGGCTGACAGTTCAAGAGCGGCCTCGGATCTGACGGCGCCTCGCTCCTGCTGCAGCCCGAGGACCCGACTTTCAGCACCACGTCGCCGGCTCGATTTCCTGACCACGGGCTTCTCTCCTTTGGCCTGTGACCTTAGAGTCGTACACCTGAGGGGGCAGCTTAGAGACGGTCCAGTTTAACACTCATCGTACGTCGTAGGTGAGCTCTCCTACGGCATTCAACAATAACAGCGATGCCCACTATTTATTCAATGCCCACCCTGTGCCAGGAACTGTCCCTTGCCATCTACATGGCTTTGCTGAATAAAACCTGCATAAAACCCTACGGGCAGTTATCCCCGCCTTGCAGGTACGGGAACCAGGGCTGAGAGCGGCTAGGTAGCCCGCAGATCCCTGGAGGTTTGAAATGCAGAGCCCGGGCCCCGCCCGGGCTGATCCGGGCGCTAACGAGATCTCCAGGTGATTCCTATCACCCTGACCCGGGGGAGTCGGAGGATGAGGTGCTGAGGGTGAACTTCGGCCAAGGGCAGGCTGGTGGGGAGCCCACGAGCTGCGTCTTTACCACTTAGAGTTAGAACAACGGCGGCTGGGCCGCCAAGGGCATCCGCGTGCCCTGTGAGAACTTATAGAGGAGGCAAGAACGCCTATAGTTTCACACACCACGTGCCCTACAAATCCAAGTCACGTTAAAGTAAGGAGAACCATGAAAGCTTAAGTCGCCTGTTTGTTTTCTTTCATCCGTATAATTTAAAAGTGGTTAATATTTGATAGGTTAATAATAAATATTTTAATACAGTATATCGCGTCTGGTTACGAGTATATCAAAAGGAAATGCAAAGTGGGTTCCGAAAGATAAACTTTTATTGGGCACATGAAACGGAACATAAACTCTGACGGCAATTACCGTTTAATCTATCCGTGCTTGCGAACGTACTGAAAGAGGAACCGTAACTCAGTTAATTGTTATGAATTATTAACGGCTCGTCTGAAAGGCAGTGAGCAGCAGTCGCCGCGCTTGCTGGAAGGAGACCTTCCTCGGTGGCTTGAACCTTTGTGTCATCGGTTTGTTGGGGGCAAAAGAGAGAGAGGGTGACGGCGAGACTCTGATCCCGTGAAAGCAGCAAGTGACAAGACCCCGAACATCTCAGTGACGATACGAAGGTCAGCTGAGACTGAAATGAAACAGCTACCGGTGGCCCCCCTGCCGCATACTGAGGATGGGCCCGGGCATCTGCATGGCACAAAATCCCCCAGGCGCCCCGGGCAGTGTTGCTCAGTGGTTAGAGCATTTGGCTGGTAGACCAAAGGGTCCAGGGTTCGAGTCCCGGTCAAGGGCACGTACCTGGGTTGCAGGTAAGATCCCTGGCCCAGGTCGGGGGGTGTGGGGGAGGCAACCCATCCACGTGTCTCGCTCACGTCGATGTTTCTCTCTCTCCCCCCCCACCTCCCTCTCTCCCTTCCACTCTGTCTAAAAAATCAATGGAAAAAATATCCTCAGTTGAGAATTAACAAAAAAACAAACAAACCAAAGAACTCCCGGGCAGTGGCCGTAGGCAGGCAGGACTGAGGGCCACGTTTTCAGTACTTGTGCAGCATCAGAGAGATTTCATCCAGCCATGAACTTAGGATACGCCGAACCCCAAGCGAGATGCCAGCTGAGCTCCGCCCCGGCGCCCCGGGTGGAGCCTGAGGCCGGCGGGCCCCCGGCCAGGACCAGGAGCAGTGCGGACGGTGGAGGTGCCAGCTGCAGGCGGCCCCGGGTGGCGAGTGGCTTCTGACGCGAACAGGCCGCGATCAGGAACGCCGCGCCCGGATTTCAACACAGCGGATGGAAACAGCGCTCCCTTTCTCCAAAAATCAATGTGATCACTCTCTCCTGTGGGATGAAAAAACAAACCTTCAAAAAGTGGAAGCTTTTTTTTTTTTTTTTAATTCACTAAATCCAGGGATTTATTGTTTAGTGTCAGCAGCGTAACCGCTTTGGTAATTAATTTTTCTGAAGAGAACGGAACACTTAAGCCGCCTTAATTTCTTTTATCTCGACACACATGATGAGCGTCACCACGAAATATATTTCACCAGGTTCCCAATTACCATATTTTAAAACCCACCTTCTCGCTGCATGCTTGTCTTGATGAAATATTTCTAAGAGAGAGGGAAGGCGGATGTCTGAAGGTAAAACACGGGCGCGATATTCCCGTCGGTAGCTCTATCCGCTTTCTTCAAAAAACTATGTTTATATTCGGTTATATTTTTAAAAATTAATGAGATTCTTAAAATGCACGAACACCTGTTCCTTTTTTAAATCTTGGGGCACAAAGTAAGAATATTACGGGCAGCGAGAGAAAATTAAAAGGTAATGAAGCAAAGTACAATATTTGCAACCCAGATAACGGGCCTCGATCCTTACGGACTCAGATACTTAGTGCGACAGTCACAGCCCTGTGGCGTCGGTGCCCTGACGGAGCCTTAATTTGCTCAGTGAAGTGAAAATAAGCGTTGGACCCCCTCGTTTAATCTGTGAGAGTTAAACACTATGTTGGTTAACCCAGTTTCCATCGCACGGTAAGGGCCTGAAGTGAGATGAAACTGTAAGCGGTGACTCCTGCCCTCAACGTTTCATTGAAAACCGCGGCGATTGTATCCACGAATTTAAGAAAAGCAATCAAGTTCCAGACCCGGGACATGATCGATGGGAGCCATAGCTGCTTTCTGAAAGAAAGAAAGATTAAAAAACAAATGGGATTTGATCCTTCCTGTATCACGTTTCTGCTTATTTCAAGTTGTAATTGCCACCTGTAAATGCAAAATGTCACTGAAGATTTTGTCTCTAACACCCGGGCCTTTCAGTTTGGCAGCTTCCAAACAGGAAAATACAGGCCGTGACCATGAACGTTCACCCGTTACATTCACCCTAACCTTAGCAGCGCCTCTTCATCGATTTTAGGGTCACCCTAAATCTTGGAAATCACCCCGTATCTCTCACATACCCGCCCGCTGGCCGGGTCTTGAGTTACGGTGACCCCTTAACAAAGCACAAGCGCGACCGGGTCCTGCATTCGGACACAAAGCAATTTCTCGGGAGCGCGGGCTGGACAGCTGCGACCCCCCAGTCGCCGTCAGAGGCATGGGGTGCCCGACTGTTCAGCTTGGTGACTGTTGGTGCCCTTAGGGATCCGTACGTCAGAAATGCACTCAGCTCCCTTATTTTTTTTTTTTTTTTTACTTTATTTTCTATCACTCAGGAGACTTTCCACTGGGTTATGTGGCTATTCTTAGCAAGTTCATGCGATGCGCTATTTTTTCCAGCCACGTTAAGATTCCTCTTCTTATACCAAAAAGATACTCAAATTGAGACCCTTCCTGTGAATGGAATGAGGTCATTTATTCCTGCAGAAGGTTACGAAGATAATCTGAGTAACGATCTGACCACGTCACGCCGCCCCTGGAGGAGGCAGGCTGAACGTCACAGAGAACCGAAGGGCACCGGGCGGCGGGGACAACTTACCACCCCTGCGGCCCCAGCAAGGTGCGTGCAAAACGTGGGGCTGAGAAGGAGCCCTAACCGGGCAGAAGCGAGGGGAGTGGGCGGCCGGCCTGCACGGGGTTCGCCGTCGCGGGCGGCCAGCCGCGGTTCAGCCCGAGCGTGGGACACGTGCCCTCTCCCTGCGCGCTGGGCGCCGGCCTGTGAGCTTCTGGTTTAACGCGAATGTGCCGTGGCGAGAAAGGAGCCGTGAGAGGAGAGAGGGGGGGTGAGGAACCCCACCCCCAAGGAGCAGGGCGGACGGAGAGAGCCTGGGCGGGGGCCCCTTTAATCAATAGCCAGGTGTTTGCTGACCGTCGGCTGTGAACCCGCTCGCCCCGGGAGGTGCTCTGGGAGGGGAGGAGAGTGGGTCAGAGCAGGTCAAGTCGGGCTGAACGGGGGGCTCCCTGCCCAGAGGGCCCCAGGGGCTCCCACCGGCCCTGGTGGTGCGAGGAAGCGGGAAACCCTGCGAGGCCCACTCCAGCCGGGCCGCGCGCTCGTTGGGCGCCGCGCTTGGCACCCTGGCTTTGCCTCTTGCTCTGCCTCCTGTGGAGCAGGTGGGAGAACCGCTCTGTCCTAAGACGCTCCTTCTCCGCGAGGGATGACGCCGCCTGGCCGAGCCGCTGCGGAATGAAGGGAAAGCCCGCGAGGGACTGAGCCCGCGCCCCGGGGCCAGCGAGCCCCACGAACGGCCGCGGCTGCCGGCATTGCAAGCGTCCGTGAGCCGTTCCGCCTGCAGGTGGGGATCCCAAACCTGAACGTCGGTGTCCGAGCGATCTTAGGCACGCCGTGAATCGTGAGTGCCCAGAAGGCAGCAGGGACAGCCGACGTCCCTAGGGGTGGAAAAGGAGCCTGATAGGGATTTCCTGATGTCCTGAAATCCAGTGGGGGATGGAAGTGCAGGGAAGGAAGGAATGGAAAGCCCTTCCTATGCTCAGAAGGCGCCTGGCCTTGCAGGTCCCCTCCCGGGTCCTAGGGAGGTGACTAGGACAAGCCTGGTCCCCCAGCCTGGCGCAGGGCCCCTGAGCTCCCACTCACGGCGCTCGGCGCCCTGACATTAGTGTCACCAAACGGTGGTCCGCATTAGCCACTTGTAGAGCAGAAGAGAGAGTTCTCTCGCATCCAGATTCGAATTAGGATTTTATCGTTTTGTGAATCAGCAGGGCTGACTTCCGAGGCCGTCAACACATCTAAGGGGAAGGTGGCCTTTTATTGCTCTTTCATCGGGAAGGCAAGGCGCCACCTGTTCCTGGCCCCGGACGTAACACGAGCACGGAAAATAACGTTTCTTTAGAGCGTGGATTTCTGACGAAAGCGTCATGCGTACACTGACGGTCCAAAAGGACGCTGAAAACACGCTTCTTTTCAAAGAAGACAGGCGTGTACTGGGGATCTTTTCTTCCCCTCAGCAGGTACCTAGTTCCCAGCCACAAAAGTCAACATTGCTCGCTGAAAAATGTGTTTGAAAACACTCCGGCGATCATGACTCAACCCCCAGGTGGTCCCCGCAGTCCAGGGTCCATCCAATTCTTTCCCTCCAATGCACTGGAGCTGTTCCTGCTGACTGTGTCTTTCTTTTCAAATGGCCGGGACTTTAACAAGCAAGAAAGGCTGGTGCAGATGTATACGCCCGTACTATAAACACTTCACAAACTAAATTGCATTCGAAAATATTGTAGCGATAAACTTGCCATGTGCCGTAAGCACGCTCAGACAGTTTCCATATATTGTTACATTTACTCTTTCCAGTAACCCTGCAAAGAAGTGCTACTGTACCCATTTTAGAGAGGAGGAAACTGAGGCTCAGAGAGTTTAATTGGTTCGAAGCAAACAACTAGTAGGCGCCAGAGCTGTTACAACACCGAGATGTAGGTCTGGCTCTTAGTCCCCCGTGCGGCGCAGACTCACTGCGATGGGTCCAGCCGGGGCCGCCTTAAGCTCAGTCGTCCCTCGAGGGGAGGGTAACAGGAGCCCGCCGTGTTCTCGCCTTGGCACGGAGCCCAGCGGCAGGGTCGGTTTGCTTTCAGTGACATGAAACAAGCTCAGCACTCAGTCACTGGGGCGTTCTTGAATGTAAACACGGCCACGCGACAGAGAAAGAGCCCCCTGGATGGAAACAAGCATCAGCCGACAAAGGTCGCCGGCTCCCTCTCCCCATCACGCCATCGCCTGACAACGGGCGCCCGTGCTTCCTCGCCGCCCGCCACGTGCAGGGAACGTGTTTCTCAGAGTCAACAGCGCGTCCACCCGGGCTCTCCTGGAACAGACGCGCAAGGTCAATACCCCGATGCACACGGAAGGGACACCCCGCTTCGCGTGCGAGCGCCGTGGGGACGCGGCGTCTCACAGAGGCCCAGGGTGTTCACAGGAAGAACGGACTGTGGTTCTAAGGATGCACGTCATGTGATTCAAGCCAAAAATCCTGCATCTTTTCAAACAACAAGTCACCAAACTGGGTATGAAAATATTTTCTGGCCAATTCCTGAAACCAATCAAACATGCAAGTAAATAGACATCAAACTGGACCGGACCCCAGGTCACCTCACAAGTTAACACCCCAGAGAGGAAATGGCACCCCTAAACAGCTGCCAGATGTTTAGTCACTGGGTCGTGTGTGACAGAAGAGATCCCCTCGTTCCAACACCAGCACCAGGGCCAGCGCCGTGCGTCACCGGATTTTGTCTTCACGAGAACACACCCTGTGCAGCATTTTACAGAGGAAACTAAGACTCGGAGAAGCCTGAGGCCATGAACGCAGCGAAGACCGAGGCCCCAACTCCGCTCTCTCTCCTCTCCAGCCCACGCCAGCGTACAGGCCTCGGCCGGGCGCCGTGCACGAAGCAGGGGGCCCCACACGGGCCCAGCCCGCTTGCTGATGGGGCTCCCGGTGGGTTTTAGAACAGCCTTCGATGGGGCCGTAGACTCAACACTGCCCTTCGTCCAGCCGTTACTCCCAAAGGTGACTGAGATGTCCAGCACCAACTGAGAAGCCCCACACCCCAGCGAGAGGTTCCCCGCGGTTTCTCACGGGCCCGCACGTGCCTGGCTGGATGCACATTGCAATGCTGTGGCTCACAGAACAGGATTCGGGACGTTAACCCCCCAGCTGGGTGACATTTGTGCTTCGATGAGCTATCAGTCCTCAGGGACTCCGCCCTGAAACCATTCTCCATAGACCGCACTGGAATGCTGGGCCTTAATCCCGTGGATTTACACACTCGGGGTATCGTGTGTCGTATAACTCACTGTATAGATGAATTAACAACTCCGCAAAAGCTCTGCCCACAGCACCATCCACACGTGTGAGAAACGGCTTTCTTTTTGTTCCATCGTGAATCCAACTCCTGGCACATCTAAGTTGTATTACTTGAAGGAAATAAACGTTTCAGTCCTATTTGTGTTGCTCTAGATGTCGACACACGGAATTAGTCCAGTCTGTTCTCCTTCATTAGACAAGCATTTTTGGACAGAAAAAAAAAAAAGGCCAGCAGACAGCATCCAAATTGGAAGGAACCACCCTTCACCTGTCACTCAGCTTGTTTTCCTGGGTGAATTTTGGGTGCTTTGGGGACCAAGCCCCCGATCCAATATTTTAAGTACAAAGAGCGGCTCGTATTTGGAACAGCCGGGGGCAGAGCGTTGGAATTCCGTTGGCACCGCTCGTGTTTGCCCCGCGCGGCAGGCTGCTCGGCGCGACGGAGGGCATCGCCGCGGGCAGGCGCCCATCGTGGTCACACTGGGTGTGTTACATTCATTAGCCGCAAATCTGAGGACACTGGTAACATTGTGCTTACTTGGGACAGGCCTGTGTCTATCAGATGTTTCTGTGAATGTTCTAAGAGGCAAATAGATACTTTGGGGGCTTGTCTAACAATAATTTATTTCTTATTAAGGTTTTTTTGTAACAGGATAATTGCAACATTCTTTTATAAATATTACAGTTGGAGTCAGGCATAAGCTGCTGGGATAAATTATTTATATCAGTAGACTTATGAGCTCCTCGTACGAGGATGCATTTCCCTCCTAACGTATTGGGAAATGATGGCTCTAATACTTTGCCAGAATATCTAAGAGGCAGAATGTTAATTTCTTGCTTTTTTGTGTTATGAGTAGTGTAAGGAAGTTTTTCTGAAGACTTTGCCTTCATTTCTGTCTCCCAGACTCCTTAGTTAGAGATATTAGAAGATCGAAGCTTCAGTTTCAGGGAGAGTAAAGCGGGTCTCCGCCCTCCCCGACCATCGGCTTTACAGAATAGGTGTCATTTGGGACATGGGCAGAAATGAGCAAATTCAGTGAATTCACATACTAGCCGTCTCCGTGAAGCAGTTATTGCAAAAAGCAGCCTGGTGGCCTGTTTGAAGTTGAGTAACTTGGGGAACAAAAGGAAACACGGGCTGTCTTACCATTCCCGTTAAGTTACCAGTTTCCAGCTGATGCGTCCGTGGGTAACAGTTCTGCAAGCCCAGAGCCGGCGGGCCACATTAGCACTCCAGTGTCTATAGCCTTCCCACGTGTGGAATCCCGATTGCTGGATATAAACCTCCCTGGTAAGGAATATAATATTCCGTTTCCGCCTATGTTTGTTCTACTTCCTAAACCTCAGGAGGCATCAAACCAGTTTAGGAAGGTGGGCCGATTGCTGTGTTTGAAAGTCACTTTCAACGCATACAATTTCTTTTAGTTGCTTTTATTAATCTATTTCCCTCCAAAAAAAAAAATGTCATTATTGGATTTTTATATAGCACTGGCTCACACTATCTATTATTACCCGAAGCGTATCCAAGAGGGAAAAAAAAAAGTGAGAGCAGGTCATTGCTTTTTTTTCCTTTGGCAACTTTGCAAAGACTTATAAACATGTTGCTCAAGGAGAGAGAGAGAGAAACTGCATTAATTTGGTCCGAGCCTCAAACCTCGGATAACTTCATTCCTGCGTCCTTCGTAAAACCCAGGACCCACGGTGTGTTTTGTTTTCCTGACACGGAGGCCACTAGCTCCGGGTTCTGCTTTTCATTCCGCCTCCAAATAGAACACGCTTTCTGAAGCTTCCATTCTCTGCGCTCGTGGCCGCCGGAGGCTTTGGAAATACCCTCGCAGGTGTACACGGAGGTCAGCCCGGGAAAAGGGACGGCGGGGGGGCGGGGGCGAGGCAGGGGGACAGCCAGGAGTCGCAGGGAGAGAAGAGCCTGCGCTTTCAGCCTGGGCTGTTTCTGTTCGCCGGGTCTTGGGGGATTCTCATTGCGCACAGGTGGGCGAGGCCTCGCACCCCTCCAGCCGGCTTCTCCTGACCAGAGCCCGTAGGCGGCGAGGCAGCAGGGGGCCAGCGGGGAGTTTGTTAAAGCACCATCGGGATGCAGCATTTTAACCCAGAACCCGGCACGGAGGCGCTGCTCCCACCCCTGGTCTGGAACGTTCATGAAAAAGGTCAGCAGCAGCATTTTCAGACACGGCCGAGCGTGCGCTCCCGGAGCTAATTGTTGGCTTGCGGGTTTACCGGGCGTGATTTTAAAAATATGCTTTTATTGATTTTGAGGAGAGAAGAAGGGCGAGAGATAGAAACGTCGCTGATGAGAGAGAAACATCGGTCAGCTGCCTCCTGCACGCCCCCTACTGGGGATCGAGTCCGCAGCCTGGGCCTGGGCCTGGGCCCTGACCGGGAATCGAACCCGTGACTGCTTGGTGCACGGGAAGATGCTCAGCACACTGAGCCACACAGGCCGGGCTGCCAGGAGCATTTTTAAGTCATAGATCAGTCTCCCCCTCCCCCGCTCTTCAGGTGCCCTTGGGGGGAGCCCCGATGAAAGGCCCAGTTGCAGTACAGTCGTGACTAGGCCCGCCTGACTTTATTCTTTGCTCTTGTTTGTTCTTGAGAACTTGGAGACTCTTGAACAGCCTGATTTGTTGGGAGAGAAAAACCTCACAGCACAGCTCTCCGCAGGCTGTGACCTGCGTCGGGGTCACAGAAGGCTGCTCCTTTCTCCTCCTGACACCCGGCACATGCCACGAGCTAAGCCTGCCCCTGGCCCCTGCGCCGAGACATCCTGACAGCTCCCTGTAAGCACCCTGGGGTCATTAGCAGCCCCGGTTAGGTGACAACGCTCCCCCGCCCCTTCACACCGAAAGAGCTGAGTTGATAATGTCTGATCAGGAAGGACAGGCTTTACAATCCTGAATTATCTTTGGCAATTAAATCTCACAGAGCAACCCAGTAGTTCCTGTTCAGGATAGGAAATTATTTCCTCCGTGGCCCTTGGTTTAATACTGACTTCAGACAAATACTTATATTCCCAGCTTCGTGGCTGCACTGCCGGGGGGAAAGTTCTGTGGAAATAGCAGCTGTCATTAGTTGGCAGGCTCTTTTTTGGACAGCAGTGCATCCATCCACTCCCCCTTTTCTACCAAACTAGAAATTAGGAGGTAGCCCAGCTGCGGAAACGCCGCTGGAGACCGTCCGTCCGTTGTGAGGAGTGAGCTGTTCTCGGAGGGAGATTTTCTGCTGGTTGCCAGGAGCATAATATTCCCCCAGGGCGACGCTGCATCGAGCGACCCTGCTGCCACAGGCGCCCAGGGTATTTAGCTCCAGCCGGTCAGGCAGCCCAGTGCCCCGAGGGCGCTAATTGTGACCCATAGTTAACTTCAAGCCTTAAAGCCCTGAAGGTCAGAAGAGCTTGCCTGACCCTGGGATACAAGGGCAATTAAAATCCACCCCAGCCGGGAGATTTGCCACAGACTCTATTACCCCTGCCCTGTTCTCAGGCCCATAAAGGAAGGATGCTGGGTGGGACCAGCTGGAGGTGGCTTTCATTTATTCAAGAAACGTGTTGGGCGTGAGGTCTGGGCCAGGCGCCGTTCTGGGTACTGAGAACGGGGCGCTAAGAAGACACACGCAGACCGGCTCTCGAGCTCACGTGGTGAACTGCAGCATCCATTAGCCTCTTCAAAATCCTCTCTCATTTAGACCCCTCGACAGTCAAAATAGGTACCACGTCTCGGTGAGCACTTTATCGCAGTATTTATCTGCATCTCCAAATCGATGCACGTAGTACCCTTCGGAAGCACCCCCCGGGGAAGGCACGAGCCCGTTTCACAGATGTGGAAGCTGAGGCTCAGGGAGGGTCCCTGGCCTGCCGAGGTCCCACAACTAGTGGGCCCAGGGGCCAAGATTCGGCCAAGTCTGCATTTGTCCCTTGACCGAATTCCAGGCCAGGATGCTCTGAGCCAGGCTCCTCGCCCGGCTGGCCCGCGTGGATGATGCCGTCCGATGTTGTCGGGCAAGTTGACTCTGTCAAGCTGATCTGTACCGCGTCGGTTATAACTTGGCCAGGCAAATGTGTTTATCGTGAGATTTTGGCCCGATTTTTCTCTACAGACTGGATATTTGCCATAAACTTCCATCATGTTAGTTATGTAACACTAGAAAAAAAATAACATGCCATTTCAGTTTTGTGGCATCTTTGTTTCTTTGGTGTGTTTTTTTTTTTTAACTTGTTCCCAGAAAATAAGATTGAAGAATTTAAAATGGCAAATGAATGATCCATAATATTACTTAAAGCTTGTTTATGTATTTAGGCATTCAGTCAGAAGCAAGCCTAAGACTTCTCATCAGAAAATCATCAAGAATTAAAATGTACTTGTGTTTTGCAAGATTTTTTTCTAACAGTTTGCTACCTGGCCTCTGCAAGGGCCCTGATTATGTCCTTGGGAGTCAGCTCCCTGTGTTTATTAAATTATAGTTCTTAATCATTTTTAACCCTGAAAATTAGTAACCATTTAGTGACTCTCAAAATTGCCAAATACAATGTATTCATTTTTAAATATATTTTCATTTTGATGGATATGGGAGATTTGGGGTAATTTTAAAATTGTATCCTTTCTTCCTAGACTAAAAAAAAAAACAGGCTTCTAAACATTATTTTGGAAATATGAAAGCAATTAGTTGCGACGGAGTGACGGCTTTGCTATTCAAGTTTGAAATAAGAGCCTAAGGTTCACCTTCACATCCTTTGAGTCGTGCGTATCTCCCCTCACTCACCATAAGCAGGGCGTCGTCTTTTTTTTCAATCCGTTGCCCCTCAGCTGGCCTCGCCTCCCTGTCTTTACCCAAATGTCTTCTGCGTAAGCGCTTGGGTCTGTTTTCCCTTCACTAAAATAGCCACGTCGATCTTCTTTTCAACAGCGAAGCAGCTGTTTCTGCGTGTAAGGAACTGCAGGGGTGAGAGGTGACCCCCCCCCCAAACTGACGAGTGGGAATTAAGCACCAAAGAAGCTGGAAATCACTGATGGAAGTGAATTAGGAGGCACAGGGCGCACAGTGCGAAGCCACCTCGTCTAAGGAGATGTAACTACGTGACCCTATAGAAACAGGCAGCACGTCCGCGGCGCCTCCAGCCGCATGTTTATCGCAGGGCCTGAGCCGTCCAGGCGCTTGTAAAGCGCTTCATGGGAACCGTGGAGTTAAATCTCCCGTGTTCCCAACAGCCCTGGGGAACGGCCCCCGTTCCAGACGCGGAAACAGAGGCCCCGAGAACCGTGAGTGGTGCCTTCACATCTGAGCCCAGACTTCTGGAAAACACCACAGTAAGAATTTTTTTTAAAAAAATTAAATACTAAACGCCCCCGTCCCTATTTTGCGTGGCTCAGTGATTTATTCGTGGGAAAGGACAGCGGGGGTCGCAATGGTCAGCGTCGACTTTACTGAAAAGGTACGCTTACGACTCGTCTGTAATTGTAACCCCTCTGTCCTTGCCCTGACCTCGCTACTATATTTTAGATCATTGAAACGTCTGGGCCCCGGTAGCAAATGGCGTTTTCGAGAATTAGCAGTCATTTTTACTGGGAGCGCGGCGTCCCGAAATGACTCCTGTCATCGTTTTGCACATTTCCTTGATTACTTAACGCTGTCGTCCTCACCTTGAATTTATTGACGCCGATTCGTTCTGCCTTGACATTGGCATTAAGGAGGAAACGGCTTTGTTTCGTTCTGACATTATAAAAGCACCTCCCAGGACTTGGTTTGACATTGTCAGGAGGTGACTGTGGGACAGCCAACACCCGGCACCCAGCGGACAAGAGTGAATTACAGTGATTGGGGGGGAATCGTTAAGAAAAGTTACTGTTGAGTGATTTCGGTAGTTCTTTTTCAAATTTAAATATCCCTGCTGTTTAAAACTCCTGAGGGCTTAGCCCATATTTAGGACGCTCCTGCCAAGGACCTAGAGGAAAAATTAAGTCTCTAAGGAGACATTTGGCTGTCACTGGACAAACAGGAACCTCACATTCTAATTTAGCTTTACATAGTGCTCAAAAACGTCGTCTCAAAAAAAAAAACAAAAAACCACAACCCACGCATGTGAGTTACTTCCTTCCAGCCTCAGATACGTGGATTTCTCAGGAAAGTACCAAAGGCTTGTGGCCTCGCTCAGCCTCCTCGGGACGTCGAATGCTTCGCACATCTGTCCTGGGCACTGACGGGGGCCCCGCACAATTCCCACGCCACCCCCGAGGGCCACACCCTCTCCCTCGCGCCCCTCCAGGCACCCGCGAGAGCGGACATGGCTCGTTTCTTAAACGAATTACCTTTATCATCTCCGTAAGAGAACTCTTATTTTCTCGAGCACAATTCCTTGTACGGGCATGTGGGTACCCTCGAAGGCCTGTATACTTACTCTAGGTGATTTGCAAAGAGTGAAAAGTGTAAAGATGAAAATGAAAATCACGGAAACCCCCGCCCTCCTCCCAGCCAGAGATCAACCGCGGGCACGTCCGGGCGTAAGTGGTCGCAGTACCTTTTCCAAGGCTTCCATCGCGGAAGGTGCGTGTGGAGGTTTATGTGGGTTTTTGCGGGGGTCACACCGGGGATCAGTGTCTGCACCGTTTTCCTCCTGGCGCAACGCCGGGGACTTTGAATCAGTGTCGCCCCTGCTGGGCGTGGCCGCTGTGGGACAGTGCCTCCCCGCGATCGCCGCCTCCCACCGCGGGCAGGGGCGTGGAGGTTGCCCCTCTTCATCGGAGCAGACGGGAGCTTTTGCTCACAGCCGAGGAGAAGCTGGCTTCTCGGCAGCGTTTTTACGCGCACCGTGCGCGTGTCGGTGTCTGAAGCCGTCGACCTGAATAGGATTTCGCTCCATCCTTAATGATCGCTTTGGAAAAGGTGCCCAGCCTCGGGCCCGTGGGATTCTCGGGGAAGTAATCCTCTCTCAGCATCAACAGAGGCTTTTTCAGTTTGCAAACACTGGAAACTCTGGGGGTGTTCGGGCGGTGCCTTGAGCTCCTGAGCCCTGCGTCTGTCCCCCACCTGGTGCAGGTGTGACCGCAGACAGGCTCCTCCACAGTGAGCGCGGCTTTCCCATGGTGCTTTGAGCAGCGTGTCCTCCGCTTAGATGAGAGCAGGCGTCACTCCCATGCAGTGCTTGTGTTAGATGAACGACAATGGGAGGGCTGCCCTTGAAGGTCAGAACCTGCCCCACTCAGGACCCTGTCCTGTCTGACCACCCAGCTGACAACTTCCAGTTTTCCATGCAGTCCTTCTCTCTGCCCTTGGACCTCACTGCACTGAGAGCAAGCAGGCTGGGTGCTGCCACACGGGGAAGGTGCCACCAGCTCCACTGTCCTCAGACGGAAGTGGAGACTGAGAGCAGGACAGCAAGGATGCTGCCACTCGATGGCCCCAGGTGTCAGTCTGGAGACGGCATGCATCCCCCTGTCCCCAGCCCCACCGCTGCAGAAGCCAAAGGTGGGCCGTGGGGCAAGGGAGGCAGGTGACGGCCTGCAGCCCAGCCCCTCCCTGCTCTTCTGGAAACACACCGTGCGCTCTGATTGGTTCAGAAGGGTGCACAGTGACCAAGAGCAGGCCAATCACCTTTGAGAAAACGGACTCTTGGGTCCCAGCTGTCCTCGCAGGGCCTGTGGCGGACGCAGCAGCTGGAGACAGGTACTCGGGAGGCGCGTACTTGGCCCCACGCTGTCCCTTTTCATACCCCCAGGGGACACGTACACCTGCTGTCTTTGAGGGAGGACATTGGCTTCCTTTTCCACTTCAAGTACCTGGAACTGGAGAGGGGGTGATGAACTCGTTACTCTGACAGAGGCAAGAACGAGCCCCTCACCCTTCCAGCAGCAGGGGGCACTGGGGAAGATATCGGACAAAGTATACTTAGGCTGTGTTTCATATTTTTTAAAGCACCTCCCATCACTCGCCTTGAGGCTCCCCGCACCTGGGAGGCAGGCGGATGGGACGAGTGCTATTGTCCTTTCCTTAGACTCGAAGAAAGGGAGGCACAGGGAGGTCAAACAATTTTCCCAAGTTCACCAGCCCATTAACCTCAGAGACTGGCCTTGAATCACAAGTTCTTCACCCAACTCTCTTCCTGCACCTCATGCTTTTAGTACAAAAAAACTCTCCCTGTTCCACCGGGAACTGTGAAGACGGACAGGGGACACCGACCCAGCGAAAACAGCCACCCAAGTCATCACCGGGACTCATAGCATTGGGCCAGAAGTCCCACAGTGCTCACGGATTTTATCATAGAGGAAGGATCCCCCCCCTCATCACCTTTTAAGGTGCTACGCTTTCCATGAAAAATATTCATGCCAAGAGAACTTTACAAACACTGACTTCAAACCCTTCCCCGACTTTCTAGTTGTCACTAGACCGTGAGTGAGCTCCACATCCGGGTACTGCAATGGGGTCACGGTTCAGCACAATCCTGGATTGGATGGAGGTTGGACAGGCAGATCAGTGTGGCTAGGTGGTGTCCTAATGCGTCCGAGGCCTCACAGCAAAGCGATGGCTACTCGGGACTAGACCTCAGGTTTCACGGCTCCTAACCTACATTTTCCCACTGGGCCACATCACCGATCATGGCCAGACGTTAGTGAGAAAAGATGGGGGGAAATGCAATCAGTGTACCTAGAATTCCACCCACAAGACCCTTAGACAACGGTCTATAAAGTTTCTTCCCTACCCCGGGAGCTAACCTGCAGGCTCAGTTTTTCATCTCCCATCTCACAACTTAATAAAACAGCCGCCAAGGCTGAATAAGTGGGTCATAATCCCGGCTCTTTATCTCCCGGCCACACTCTCTCAAACGCCCGAGTCAGGACTGAATGCTGCGCACATGCCTTTGTTATTAGCCTGTTTGGCGGAGGTTATTCATTCTTTGAAGTTTCTTTGAAAAGGATGGGAGCAATCTGGAGCATCGTTCCCGCAGCAACCCTGGGCTTGTTTCAGGTGGCGAAGGTAGAGGTCGCTTTATTAATACAGCCATCAGGGAAGGCTGTCATGGTAACGCATCGCATCAATTCCTTGAAGTGCGGAAAACAAAGCCAAAAAGAGAAACTTTCAAGTCTATAAATATAGGCCCCGCATCGCTCAAGCCTACGGCTCCCGGGCAGGGCGGACCTGGATGTATAGCTCTGAACAAGACCCACAGAGCAAAAAAGAAAACTGGCTCTTGGAAATGTAATGGATCGTCATGGCCATCATGGGAATGAGCGACCCCTCAGGTCACAGTAGGGAAAGAAGAATGCAACAAAGTAGCCATACGACCCTCCAGGTCACAGCAGGAAAGAAGATGCAACAAAGTAGCCATAGGACCCTCCAGGTCACAGCAGGAAAGAAGATGCAACAAAGTAGCCATATGAAGTCCCGGCTGGTCCCTCAGCGCACAAACGATCCCTTGCCCGGTCTGCTTTTCTCTGCCTTCCGGAAAGGATGAACAGAGAGCTTTAAAAGGAGTCAAAGTCTCCTAATTCATGTTTTGACAATAGATTTCAGTTTGGAAAAAGGAAATGGGTACGACAATCAAGAAACCTACCAACACCAAGTTAAAGAACTAATTGAGCTGCATGCCCATGACTCTCATTGTCCCGTGATCCTCATTATACAGGAAAAGTAAAAGGATGTGCAGGAGAGAGGAAGAGATGTTTCTTGTCCCTGTTCTTTCACTGGAAATCCTGAGCATGTTCGTGAACTCACAGCAATGGTGGGAGCTTATTTATCTACTGCTGTGCATGTTTACTGCAGCTGTGATCAGAGTTACTGTAGCACGTTGCTGACTTGAGCCTTTCCACCAGGACCACGCCCATCTTTTAGCCACGTAACTGTGTTTGAGTCTGACGTTAATACTGTAACCTATTTGTCAGGGGCCACGGATTGCCTTGGCCACTCCATCTGAATCTGAAAGCATTCCTAACATCAGGGGGTTATAGGTGCCATGGTGTGATATTGAACACATCATAAGTGGATTATTTTTATCCATGGTAAAATGGTGCTTTAGAATATAGGCAAGCTATGAACAAAGGAGTATTAGTTTTTCATATCTAAGGGTCCTATTTTATCATCCTAAAAAGAATTAGTTGCACCTAGCAAATAACAGTGTGTGTCCAACACCAGTCTAGTGTTGCATGAGGGATTTGAAAGTGAACCTTCTGTGTTTACCAAGACGGCCCCCTCTAGACTGTGAAGAGAGAATCAGCGGGACATGCTTAATGTCAGAGCTTTGCAGAGTGAGTTCAGAGTGTTCAGTTTAAGGTGATCCACATGGACAGACACAGAGTGAAGAGAGTGCTAGCTGCCGGGGGTACATACTCACAATCCTGGCAAATCCTTCCTAGTTGCATGTTCAATCCTCAGCTACGCTCGAGATAAAATGAAGGTGACGCCAGGATTGTGAGTCAGTGTGTATCCCGGTGCCGGTTCTGCCAGCTGCTGGGGGTGGGTGCCAGGAACCTTGTGTTGAGAGGGATCCTGAGGTTCAGTGCGAGAGACGCCGTGACTGAGCAGCCGCATCTGTGTCTATGGGGAGAGAAAACGAGAGCATGTGCAACGCATTCGCCTTTCCCAGCCCGGACCTCCGCTGTCCGGGGTTGTATTTGATGTCTGAGCTGATCTGTATTTGGAGCGCTGCCAGGATGTCATAGGACCCTAGAAGATGTGACACCGAATGCTACTCACAAAGACCCCACCTCGTCCCAGTGGGGTACAAAAGGAAGCAGAGCAGCCGGTCAGCACAACAGAAAGTGACTGAGGATCTGCAGATAGAGTTCTCTCGTCTTGAGGAACGTGGAGCGCAGCCCTGTGCAGTTGCCTTTCTCCTATGGGGAGACCTGGGTTCCAGTTCTGTTTCTACCCTACATTTCAGGGTCCTGATCTAGGGTTTCCCAATTATCCTCCAGCTCTGATTTTACCCTTCCTATCTGAGCAAAGCAGAACAAATGCCACGAGGGTCCTGTTGGCTCCGCTTAGCCTTTAATTAATGGTGAGCAGTAACTCAAGGGTCAGTGTCCGATCCCCATCTTCTGTATTTGCACCCCCAGGAAGATAATTCACTCTTTCATTTCAGTGTCTAGTACTTACCGTCACCTCGAATTCCATGGCTCTGCACCTAAAAACTCGAGGTGTCTGACCTAGAATCGCCAAGGCGTCTCCATTCCTCTCTCCCCAATAATCATAAAGACAACTGTCTCCATGGCTGTGGCTGACACCCTGAACCAGGTCTTCCTCATTTTACCTCCGACGTTGACGGAGGAGTAGTTCTTTCTGGTGGGGGGAGGGGAGTCCTGTGCATTGCAGGATATTCAGCAACATCTCTGGCCTCTGCCCAGTAGCCTGCCCTTTCCAGAGTTGTGACAACCAAGAAAAAACATCTCCAGACATTGCCAAATGTCCCCTGGGAGGTACAGTCACCCCCCTGTTGAAAACCACTGCTTTAGATCGACAACCAGAGACCTCTATTACATGTTAATTCCACCAACTTCTCCAATCTTTTTTCTAATTATTCCAAAATCCCTCCTGTCACATGCAGTCAAGAACAGGCCTTGCTTTTATTTGCGTATTTCCTTTACCCAACTCAAAGTGCCCTTCCTCCCAGACCCTTCTGGTCGGTCTATTTCTAGATGCAGTGGCGCAGCAGGAAGCTTCCTGTGACCCACTGTGCACCCTCCCTGCATTTGGTAACATTGTTTCCTCCCCCACTGTGCACCCTCCCTGCATTTGGTAACATTGTTTCCTCCCCCACTGTGCACCCTCCATAGCTACTGCTTCCCTTCCTAGGGCTCCAACGCTCATACTCTTCAGTGTTCTATCTCCATCCAGTCGTCATTCCTACTCCATCTGTATTCCATCAGGACAGGTCTTCTCTCCCTGCAGTTTCACCCTTTGTAACGATGACCACCGTCAGCCCTGTCCCAAATCCATCTCCGGAGCTGTTAACTAGCTTTTCCTGCTGATAGCAAGACCCCTGCATAGGAGCCTACGCCCTGGAGGTCAATAGGTCCAAAAAAAGTTATTTTTCCTTTACTAAGCTCTTCCTCCAATCTTCTTTTCTTAATAAGTTGAACTGTGATGAGTCCAGATACCAAAAAGGAGAATCCCAGAATCTCTCTTCCCCATTTCAAATAACCTGTCTTCAGATCTGTCCCTTTTCTGTCCCCATTGTTCTAACTCAGCCCACGCCCATTCTTCTGAAGTATCTGGTCTCCTGGCCTCCAGTCTGCCCTCGCTTTTGTCTGGCCTTGCCTGCCTTCCCCCCTTAAAAACCCCGTCCTGCTCTCGGGTCTTTGACAGCTCCCATTGCCCATTATCTGAACTCTGCAGTGTGCTACATAGAACCGTCACCCCCAAGCCATAGCTATACCTTTCTAGTCTCCATCCATCTTTGCACCCACACCAGTCCACTCATCATTCACTATCGTGTCACCTGGGTCCCTCCCTCAGGCTCTGGTTAGAAAACTGAAACCACAGTAGGTATTTTAACAGGGAGAATTTATTGAAGGTTAACCACATGTTTTAGAATTTGGAAATGAAAAGAGGACAGAGAAGTAAGTCAGAGATGGTAACTGTGTGAGCAGGAGGCAGCTCTCACACCCGGGCTGAGGGGTTACAGGGCAGAGGACAAGGTTATGAAAAACTAAAGGTTTGGAGGAGAGACCCCCACAGACCGGGGACCTGCACGTCTGAGGAGGGGTGATGCCTGGCTGCTGCTAGGACCTCCCTTGGAGCTGGAGCTCAAACGTCTAGAGAAGGGAGGCTGCCAGGTTGCTGTGGGAACCTCTAAGGGTGGCAGGAAGCTCCTTCTGAAAATGCTGAGCCATGAAATCAAATGCTGCGGTTGGGAACAGGGGCCATGGCTGGGGCGATCCTGTTAGGAAGAGCCATGAAACAGCAAAAGGAAATCTCTTCTTCCTCCCACTTACCTTCTCTGCTCCCTCTAGCGCCCCCTGTGGGTGGAAGCCAGGAGACACCTTGCAGGGTTCCAGCTTCAACATCAGAAGGATGGGTAGATTTAGAATTGAAAGACAACTGCTTAAAATAACCAGCACAAAGCTCTTCCACATCTCTGTGCATTAACCTGTACAGTTTCCCATCCACATGCTCTTTCCACCAGTATCGGCCGGGTTCATGCCTGCATTCAAACCCAGTCTCCTTTCTTTAATCTTCTCTAATCTCCTCCAACATAATTATTCACGCCAGCATCTGAGTTTCCCTGGCAGCTTGCAAATACCTCCTTTATAGTCTTTTTTAATATTGCATCATAATTATTTCTGCATATGTTCATTTGTTTGCTTTCTGCCAAACTGTGAGCTCCTTTAGAGCAGGTAGAGTAACAACCATAAAACCTAGCAGGGTGCCTGGCACACAACTGATAGGCTGGTTGAGCTGGATGGAATTGATAAGGGCATTTTAAGGAAATTAATGTTAGATCATTTCTTGTATATATATTTCATCTTCCCAACCAGACTCGAACTCCACAAGAGCAGAGCTTTATATCTCTTTTATTTCTTCGTGGTGTTTAGTACAAGAAGAGCTCAATGGTACTTGTTAACCACCTAGCTTATTCATTTAGCACCACGGTTTTGATTCAAAGGGACGCAAAGATGGAACCTAAGTCCATGAGTAGCAGGTAAGATCTGCAGTCAGGTTTAGATGTGTTTCTAGCGCAGGATTCCAACAGCGTTGCTGTGCATATAGTCAAGTTCTGTCTCTGTTGAAAGATTAGCACAATCGAGAGACCAAATATAGTATGTCTCATAGTGAATTCTAAAGTAATGAAATATATTGTAGTTTCTTTTTTTCCTGTGTCTCTCTTACAGAAAACATATCCCCCCACTCCCCAAGGTTACACCTGTTCCTTGTCTGTTTATTAAATTTCTCACAACACGAACCAGTAGATTATTTAAACATAGGAAAAGCATTGAATTTTAACTTAACCACCAACTTCTTAAATAAAGAAACCTCCCTTCAACAGCTGATTTACATTCAGGCCCAAGAGGAAGCAAAATCATTTTTTTTAAAGGGGGAGTGATATTTAATTAACTATTGATTTCTTCTCAATTATTCAAGGCAAGCAATTATCGATATTGATGGAACAGATATTTCCCTAGCTCCAGTGCCCCAGTGAAAGGAAATAGCCCACTCAGCAACCTGCTGCCTGGGACAAAAATGCCGAGAATCTTTGACTTTAAGTGGAAACAGTTACTTGGATCTGTACACTCCACGTTGCCTCAATTAAACAGATATTTCCTGAAGTGTAAGCAAAACAAAACCCCGAGAACCTATACGTGCTCTCCAAGTTAACAACAACCCCAAAAAAGAGAGAGAAGGTGTTGGTCAGTGTTGACTGTGATCTGATCTCTCTCCACTTGCAGACTTGACCTCATGACTGCAGCTCTTGACGTTTTTAACCGTGACGCATTAAAGACTATAATTTGGGGCTAATGCTCACGACGTCCGCACCACCCAGTGAGAGGTAGCCGGTATCATCATGGGCTACCTCATGTAGAGCTGGAACACCACCTTCTCTAGCAAGGCTTTGAGCTGAAGGGTTTCGTAGGCCTTGGCCGTCGCTTCTGTCATTTACAGATAGCCAGCGTGAGCACATGTGAAAATCACACCAATACATTACCCAGGTGTCGCCAGGAAGTCGCCAGAATTGCGGAAGGTGGTAGAACAGGGCCCTGTTTAGGCCACTTTTTGATCAACCCTGTGAGCGTCCACTTGCACACAAGAGCATCCGCATGTTTGTAGGAAGCTTCTTTTGAAGGTGGCATGACCTTTTTTTAAAATTCTACTTTATTTTTTTCCATCACCATTTATCCCCTCTATGCCCCCTTCTACCTCCACCCATTCCCGGTGACATGACCATTGAACATAAGTAATGACAAGGCATCATCCTCTATTCAATTATTACTTGGAAAATGGGGGTTATTTTCTTTTAAAATACTTTGCAGTTGATCATAATATTGAGTGTGTGTGTGTTTAACCCACGTGCTACCCCTGGGGAAATTTAACCATGGCATTTTTTAAAGAACGAAAAATGTTACGATTTATATAAAAAAAAAAAAAAAAAAAAAAAAACCTCCTTTTCCTGCTCTGCCCCCACCCACCGCCCAGTCCAGAGTTTCTACATGTTAAGTGCCCAGGCTGCGTATGTTGCTGGGAAGTGTTCTTGGCGCTTGCCCGCTGTGTCGCTGTCTCGATTTCCCTGGCTTCTGTTTCACGTGCTGCTAGATCAGTGAAACCTTGATTATCTAAAAGAATTAGAGAGACGGCATTCATGAGGATCGCCAGAATTTTGAGGAAATAAGAAATTATCCGATTTGAAAGTTGCATGGCAGGGTCCAGGAGGGAATTCCCCTGTCTCGGAAATTGCTTGCCTTAACTTGTTCAAACGGACCCGATCAGTCGATGACCACAGTGACATTTAGGTAATCGGGGTTTCACCACCGCATTTGTTATCAACCAAGGTCACCTTGGACTCTACTTCCCTGGTTTACAAGATAAAAGCCCTGCTAGGCTGTCAGGGGCAGGAGCGAGGGCGCCTCCCCGCGCCTCCCGGAAACAGCCCCAGCCTGCAGCATGGCCCCTGCCCCTGTCCCCTCCTGTCCCGTCCCATCCCTTCCCCCTGGCTTCTGCGCGCATGCATGTGGCACTGGAATCATCTGCAGGGAGAGTGTCGAGCCCCTTAGAGGTCCTTGGTCATTTAGCAACCCTGCTTTGCATTTTAATTACCAGCACCTGGCTTCAAAGCTCTGCATTCTTGCATGGGGCACTTGTTTCAAACAAACAAAAACCCGGGGAGGTCACCGCAGGTGTCCTGGAGAGAAGCCACTGCCCGACCAGGAGCTCTCCCTCACTCCTACTCCACAGCCTGAGATGGGCCGTGAGCATGTCCCGGGCTGCAGCCAAAATCTATAGGGAAAGAAGCGATGGGAGGGAAACGGAGGCAGCCAGCCAGCGACAGGTGTTTGGAAACTGGAGTCACGTGCCCCGTTTGCGCGGTGGGGGTGGGGCGGGGAGGGAAGCGCGAGATGGATATTTTTTTTAAAAAACTGAAAACATGTATCCGATGCACTTACATTGATTCTGCTTTTCCCCTCCCCCCGCGCCCCGCCCCCGCCCCCTCGATCTGCAGCCAACGTCTGCGACAACGAGCTCCTGCACTGCCAGAACGGAGGGACGTGCCACAACAACGCGCGCTGCCTGTGCCCCGCCGCCTACACCGGCGTCCTGTGCGAGAAGCCGCGCTGCGAGGAGGCGGGCGGCTGCGGCGCGGGCGCGGGCGCGGGCGCGGGGTCCGGCCAGGGCGCGGCCCCGCGCGGCCCCGCGACGCTGCTGCCGCCGCTGCTGCTGCTGCTGCTGCAGGTGCTGCCGCAGGTGCGGGTGCGGGTGCGGGCGCCGGCGCCGGCGCGGCTCGCCCTCTAGGCGGCGCTGCAGCCGCGCCCCGGGCAAGCGGACCGCGCCCCCCGCACCCGCTGCGGACCCAGGAACACCCTCTCCGACGCCCCCACGCAAACGCAGAGAGGCCCGACCGGACGAAGCCATATTTCTCAGCCGCGGACAAGCGCCGCCGCGCGCGGAGGCTGCTCATTTCTGGCTCCAGGGCGGGCAGCGGCTGATGGTGTCGCTCAAGATCACGGTGCCGGCTGCGGAGCTGAGTGCCCATGGGAAAGGCAGGGACAGCGCCCCGCACAGGAAAGACAGAAAAACACACACTACGCGCGCACAAATCAACCGACCTGAAAACGTTTGTGCGCCAACGCGGTGCGCCCCAGCGCCGCCGAGCGCCGAGCGCGCACCAGCCCAGGAGGCGCGACCTTGGCCCGGGCGCCCCGCGGGCGCAAGGACACCTGCGAGCCCCGGCCCCTGACTCCCTTCCAGCCCGTGCTTTAGTGAACGTTGCTCTGTAACCCTCGTTGGCTGGAAGATTTCTTGTCTGATGTCAGTAACGCACACGTGTAACGGCCCCCTAGGCGCTCCAGCCGGTCATGCGCCCCCCCCCCCGTCTGTCCCAGCTGCTCTGAGGCCTCCCCGGGCCCAGGGCCAGCGCCTCCACTGTCCAAGAGTGGCCATAGGGAAAAAGAGAGAGTGTATCTATCCTTTTGTATTCAAATGAAGTTATTTTTCTTGAAATACTGTAATATGTAGATTTTTTGTATTCTTGCCAATTTGTGTTAGCAGACAATCTGTTCGTGCGTCCCGTGGGACTCAGCAGAGACTGGCGTTTTCCTGTGTTCTCTTCAGCCCTTGTTTCGTTTCGCTGGGCAGAGTGGGCAACCAACGCGCCGGCATCAAAGAATATCCGTTTCCGTACAGAGCAAGTGTAATAAGATCCCACCAAAGGACATTCTGTCTTCTTGTTGCTTTCACACTGGAAGAGTCAGACCATAAAAATCCCTGCAGGAATGCGCTCGGGAATTGGTAGCATGATTCCCTGAGGGGCAAGGAGACCCCGCCGGGCGGCCTCTCGCTCGCTGGGCTGATTTCTGTGTGGACTGAACACACCCCGCTGACGAATTTAGTGCCCGGGAAGAGGGAACGACGTCCGCTAGCCTGGACAGCTTCTGCAAAACGGGAGACTGCTTCCACTTGGGAACATGGTAACGGGAAAGAAATCCGAGCGATTGCCACGACCATGCCAAAGCCTGTTGGCAGAGCACTAAGAGACTTTTATTTTTCAGTCATGCTGTTTCCACAGATTGATGTGACCGTGTGACTCGAGGGATGAGATCTATGTATCTTTCCGAATACAGTGTTTACATGGAGTGTCCTAGGGGGCAACCTGGGGAACCAGGGAGGTCGCCGGGAAGACGAGTGATTCGCGATTTGACTTTGAGTATAACCAGACGAGCTATTTAGAGGAAATATCAACCGCACAGCAGCAAGTAGACATAACTGCTGTTCCTGAGAATAAAGTTTTGTTTTAAGTACCGCCCAAGGTGTAATCAATTCTTGTTTCTGCCTTTTATTAGGCCAATTACCGTGCGAGACGGCGAGGGGAGGGGGGCGGGGGGAAAGCTGGGTCAAGTTTCAGAGCAGCTGGAACAGCGCGCGTCCCATTCCCAGCACACCTGTCCTACAGGCGACAGATTTCACAGCAGCCTCTGCTGGACTCAGGACCAACCATCAGCCCAAACCAGAGCCCTAAAGACCACGAAGTCCTCCGTGACTTGGTAGCCCAATGAGTTACGATCGCGCTAGGTGGGGAGCCTGCTTCCCGTCTCAATCCCTTACCCCGAATTCGCCCCTCCTTGCTGAAATGGGGGGGGGGCTCCTGATAAATAAGCTGGCCGAACCCTAGATGGAGGAACAGCGTGTCGTCCTGGTTTTGTCCCCAGAAAAGCCAGCTCCAAGAAGGCAATAAAAGGTAAACAGGTAAGGCCTGCCCTGCCTGCCACCCCACGTCTACGCCGATTGAATGTTTATTATTCAAACCAACAGTCTCTTTGGATGTGAGAAGCAAGGAAAGATGGAAATAAATTAGGGCTCTGGCCGGGAGCCAGAGTGGCCAACCAGAAATTGGAGATTTTCATGAGAAGCGTAAACAGCACATTATATATCAGGCTCACCCAAGAACGCACGTGCAAATGCCGGTAACACACAGAGTCGGCGATTGCTTATAATGAGGTGGATTTCTGATATTAAAATTGGAATTTAAGTCGTCTTATCGTTTATTAGCAGGTACCAAAGGCAGGCCCGTGTTATTTCCAGCCAGGACGCGCTTTGTCATTACCCACCCATGGCTTTGTCACAAAGCCCAGGCGTCAGACTGCACATTTCAATACCTGGGACTCCGAAAGCTAATTCTAAGATTTAATGAAGGCCTGATCCGAATCACTTCATCTGCATTTTATCTCCGTGAGGCTCGGAGAATCTGAGGCGATGAGGAATATCGTGCGTTCAGTGTATTTAGATACAGTTTTCTGAATTTCCCTGAGGCGATGTGATCTGCTTTTAATAAAAATTCACTTTTAGGTATAGAACCAATGGAAATGAAATGTTCTTTTTAATCTGGACTCTCAGATTCCTCTGAAGAGTATGTTCCCTTGAAGAAACCACAGCTCAGTGGATTTTGTGGGCCTGCTGCGCTCTGGCATCCTTGCAAAGCTGGTTGGCTCCATCTATAATACTGTGTCTGAAGAGCATGATTGGGGTAAAAAGTGGACACCAAGTTGTTCGCATACTTAAGGTCCTAATTCTTTTTTTGTTAATCTTCACCCAAGGATATTTTTTCCATTGATTTTTAGAGAGTGGGAGGGAGGGAGAGAGAGGGGAGAAAGAGAGAGACAGAGAAACATCGATGTAAGAGAGGCACAGTGATTCGTTGCCTCCACACTCGCCTTGACCAGGGCCCGGGATCTAACCTGCAACCCAACATCCTTCCTCGACCTGGAATCGAACCCACGACCCTTCGGTGCGTGAGCCGACGCTCCAACCACTGAGCCACACCGGCCAGGGCTGCCCCTAAGACATTTTTAACGTAGGTTCTGAAACAGGTCTACCAAAAAGACGTCAGTGATTTTAGGGCGTGTGGATACGATTTTTATATTCGAGCATTTAGCAAATGCTGAGATGCCCCCTGTATCCTCTCCCACCTTTTTAACTGATGGATGATTTCAAAGGTAGTCGGGACGCTGAAAATTACGTGATGTTTTTATGAACCCGAAATGATAGCTGGTAGAATGGGCCGTTATTCTGCGAGACCTAATTATGTTAACACTGAAGAGCTAGGCTGGCTCAAGCAAACTTCCAAGAATTGGAAGTCGAAATAATACCCATTTTCTGAACCTGGTCCCATTTTTTTCAGAGGCATTACTTTTAACTAGCATTTCATTAGCGAACTATGAATTCAATGGGGGGAAAAAAACTGTAAGAGGGGAAAAATAATTAACTGTCCCTCCCACATCTGTCTGACCAGACTCGTTGCTGCGTGACAAGAACGTGTTAGGTTTGTTAGAGGCAAGCGGTGCCCCGCGTGTGCCTCCCAGCCGCCCTGCCCGCAGCAGCACACGGCAGCTTTGCTCCTGGGGGCGGTCATTCCAATAAATCACACACCTGAAGGCCTGGTAAGAACAGGCGACTCTTTCTGCCCCAGGCGGGCGAGAACATGTCATTTCTGCGGCTTGTGCTCTGAAAGAGGGCCGGCCTGCGGGGGGAAGGTTTTCCCTCGGCCCGTGGGAACCACAGCAAGAAAACTCTCTCCGAGCAAAGAGCATTTTGGTGTTTATCAGTCATGCCCGCCCCGCGAAGCTCTGAGGAACTGTCTTGGCCTCCCTGGTGTGATAAACCTCTGAAGGCCAAGAGATTGGTGCCATCCCCCTCTGTCTCGTTTTCTCTCCCTTTGGGAAAAAATAAATAAATTAAAATGGGTCCAAATAGAGGATGCCGACGTTCGCGAGAAGAAATTCAGTCGGTTGATGCCTAATTACGAAGACCCCGGCTAAATATTTAGTTTATTAATTTAATAGTGTGACAAGTATTGCAGCAATTTTACAAGCACTTAGGCACGTGTGTACACCCCGCGTAATTACAATTTATAATGGGGAAAGCAGGCGGATCTAAATGCATTCTGATCGATGGTTCTCGTTCCGCCAAGTAGATCCAGCAACAGGTGACAATAAGCGACTCTTAAAAACGTGACTTTTCCACCTACAGTTCAAACCAGATTTGGGGAGGGCCCTGGGGGATTCTAGCGGTGGAGCGCTTTAAATCACGTGGAAGAGTCTGTGGATATATGATTTTGTTTTTCTGGGCAGAGGATCTATTATACTCTCCTTTTTAAAAAAAAATATGATTTTATTGATTTGAGAGAGAGATGGATGGAGCCTGAACCCCAGGGCTGTGCCCAGAACCGGAAAGGAGCCGGCGGCCTCTGGGTGCCCAGGAGGGCACTCGACCAACTGAGCCACACCGGCCAGGGACATTCCTTCTCTCTCTCTCTTAAATTTATAAAAGGCCTAAAGACATAAAGATGACTGCTCTGCAATCTAAGATTAAGATTTCCCCTAACTGTGGAAGGTCCCTGTAAATAATAAATTGCTGACGGGCTGAGTGAAAGCAACGTGCAGGTGTTTGAAAGCACACGCTTCCCAGTAATCGGCTTAATACCCATTTCATGCCGACCCGGCCTCTCCGGAGCTGCCAAGGGCATCTGTAACCCCTTCTCAGATGCCTGTTTCCCCGCGTCCGTGGTGGCTCTGGAAATCAAGCGCGGGGTGAGAGTGCCGATGCCCAGGTCAGGAGGGCGGTGTGGGCGCCTGTGGCAGGCGTCTCGGCGTCTTCGGGGTGTTTCTCATGGCGGCACATAGCCCGGCGGAGACCCCGTCCTCTGGGGCCCTGCCTCAGCCTTGCTTTAGGGCTCGAAGGATGTTGGTGCCAGGAAAGGGTCCCACGGAAAGCTCTTGAGAGAATCTCTGTTTCCGAATAATTTAAATAGTTGCATTAATATTTTGATAATAAACGCCTCGCGCCCCAGCCCCTGCCGTGTTGCCCGTGGTTAGAGCGTCAGTCCGTGCGCCAAAGGGTCTCGCTCAGGTTTGATTCCCGGGCAAGGGCACGTACCTGGGTTGCAGGTTCGGTCTCTGGCCCCAGGGGGGTGAGTGTGGGAGGCAGCCAATCGATGGAAGAAATATCCTCGTGTGAGAATTAAAAACAACAAAAAGCCTCATAACCAGGTCCAATTAAATCAAGGCAGACCGCGCTTGGTTGATCTGAGACGTGCCTACGAGAGGAGGTGACCACACAGATTTCAACCCCTGCCCATTACTCAGATTCTGCCAGAGATACGATCACACTCTGAAAAAGTCTGAAATAGGTGGGTTCTGATCTGTCTCAAGCCTGTGAGAAGCACCACCCATCTGTTTTCTCGATTGCAGACCTTTTGCTAGACAGGGTTGAAACAGTTTCTTTCCCGCACTTGTCATAAATTTTTTTTTTTAATGAATGACACAAAGTCTTTTTTTGGTTTTGGTTTTGGCTGCGTCTAGGTTACAAGCATTAGATCGAGAGAAGAGGTCTATCTAATTGTCTTTCTGGTTCCCTGAGTCGTGGGCACTGTTCTGACCATTTGGGGCGCTTACGTATGTCTGTCCTCTAGACCTGCCCTGTCCAAATCAGTGGCCGCTCCCCACCTAGGACTACAGAGCACTTGACTGCGGTTAATCCAAACTGACAAGTCCTGGGAATATGAGATACAGGAAGATTTCAAAGTCTTAGCTCGGAACAAGAAAAGAATGTGAATTATCTCTTTAATAATTTTCATATTGATTCTATGTTGGAATGATAATATTTTGAATATACGGGGTTAAATAAAACACATTATTAGAATTGATTTTAATGGTTTCCTTTTGCTTTTCTAACGATGCTACCAGAGATTAGTTTTTAATTACACACGTGGCCCACATTATACCTCCATTGATTATCACGGCCCTGGGCACCTGATCTTCCCGTCTGTAAAATGGGGATAGTAGTATTCAGGCTCCAGAGTTAACGCGAAAGTCAGTGGAGCTCATGAGCATGAAGTTACTTAGTAAGTTATAAAGTGTAGAAAGAATCTAAAGTGCGACGACCACGATGGCGAGGTTCGTGACGATGTTTTCAAGCTCCCCGCTCCACATTTGCAGATTTTCCTGGAAATTTTCAGCCAGTAGGTCTTGCCATGACTTTCTCTAAAATTGCTCCAGGGTGATGACTGCAAAACATTTAAAGCTTTTAATGTGACAGGCAACCTGAGCAGGGCGCTTCCATTGGCAACAGTGTCAACTTTCTCTCAGCGTCACGCTGATAGAAAGTAGCAGTAACAGCAACCGCACAGCTCGTCTTTACTAAGAGCCATGAGCAGGTCCTGGGGTGAGTACTTTCACCATCTTGATTCTAAATACAGCAAACCCTCGATTTTGTGGACCTCGATTTAATGGACAAAATTTCCAGTCTGTATGTCATATGTGCAAATTAATACCCGGTTGATTTTAAAATGCTTTTAACCAAGGTTTGTTTATAATTAAATCAACAGGTTTTTTGTTATTAATTCAGTTATTTTTAACAAATTGTAGCGTATAGGCCATATGTTGTTAAAAACACTGGAGTCATTTCGCTGACGTAACTAAATATCATATATCTACAACTATAGTCAGATATTTAAATCCCAGAGTCACCACCTGTAAACAATGTTCCGGGGACGCTGAGCACCTGATCTCACTGCATCACGGCCGGTAATTGGTTCATCGGCTCTGTGGTCCGGCGGCCTGACTTTCCGCAGCTGTTTTAACTTCTGCCGGCTGATGTTCCCCGAAGCGCTAAGCCACCAATTTGCCGAGTCATAGTGACTCGTGAAAGCTCGAATTTACTGGACCCATTCAGTGTCGATTTAAAATTCCTGCAATACGTATAGAAAACTTTTCTGTTCCACACATGCTTAGCGTTAATCACACGAGCGTGTCTGCGTAAGTAAAACCAGGTTAACTACTTTGCCCGTTTTTTACATACGCATTCGGAAAACCTACTTTGTTAGGGATGGGCTTGCGGCCCCGGCACACAGGCCCTCGCCCGGGCCGGTCCGTGAGACTGCGGCTTTACCGCACCTCGCTGCGGGCCTGTGCATGCAGCTCGGAGCACGTGTGGACTCGTATTTTCCTTCTGTCAACCTGATTGCTTCTGATGAGTCCTGTGCGTCTTGCAATGAATGGAAAGGTGGCGAAATGCGACTTCCAGCGGCAATCCGGTGGACAAGGGCAGAAAGTGAGCGGCCAGTGTGTGGCTCGGGCCGCGTAACAGGTGTGGTGTCATCAGCGAAAGGCGTGAGGATTTCTGTGGCTGGATGCCGGGGCTGGCCCCCTCGTGAAGTCGTGCCTGCTTAAGACGATCGCCATGAGATAACCGGTCTGTTCTCTCTCCACCCATCCAACTACCCGTCAGGATGAGCTCATTAGACCCCCGGCTCAGGCTACTCCGCCGCCTACGAGAAATGCTGGTCTCCGGGTTCCGCCGCTTTCGCTGACAACCTGACAACATAAAAGGGCCCTGCAGTTGACAGAGACCTCAGGGCCTTTCTGGGGCAGTTAATCGTTCCGGACCAGGCGGACCGTCCAGCCCTTTCTTGTTTACTCGATCCGATAAAGCAACGGAAACAATCGAGCTGGTCGCACGTGCCATTCCTCCCCTCAAATACCTGGTTTTTCCTAAATTGAGTTATTGGACCGAAACGAGCTGCGTCCAGGCTGAAAGAGGCGCGGAAACGAGACCTGCGCGCTTCTCATCGGCGCCTGGAGGGAGCCGCCAGGCCCCGCGGGAGCCCCGACAGCAAAGCCGGGGGCCCCTCCCAGCGCCGGCTCGCCCACCAGCTTGCTCTGCGGCCTCGTGCCGGGTGTGTCTCTGACCCGCTGGGCGGGCTCGGGGAAATGTGAACGCTGGGAATCAATGATCAAAAATTAACTTTAAAGCCCGCGGTAAGAGGCCGTGAACGTGACTGGCGCAGCTTGCCGAGCGCAGGATCCGCGCGGCACGGCCGAGGCCTTCCAGGGGATTTGAGATCAGGATTCTGCAGCTAGAATGTGTCTTGAGGATAATGGTGCGTGTCACTAATAACCCAGTGCTAAGTCGGAAGCCTAAATTGGAGGCTTTGCCGGAGAACGCACAGCCCCTGTAATTTCCAGTTTGCTATAATAATATGGAAATGGCTTTCGGTGCCGCGATTGGATCAGCCTAAATGAGCTGGAATTGATAGCTCGCTGCCTGCGAGACAAGAACCAGGAGGGACGGATCACGTCTGTGTCCTCACTGACTTACCCAGGGCTCTCCAGACGTGACAGTTTTAAGGAGCGGGCCTTTAACTGTGTTACGGAGACGCGCCACGGTCTCCCGCACGGAGGGGCTCTTCTAAAACTGCCTCCGCGAGGGGACAGGATGGAGTCTCCCTTTCAGGGTGGGAAGTGGCTTCTGTTCCCCCGAAAAGGAGACGGAGACTGTAAATTCAGGGGAGCGGGGGGGACGGGGTAAAGGTGATCGGAGAGCACAGAGAAGTCCGCTCTCTCCCTAGGAGACTCCCAAGCCCAGGCCACTCTGTCCCTGTAGATTTGAGAATATTCCAGAAGTCGGACACCTGCCCCCTTTGGGGGAGCACGACCTAACGGGCATTTGAGGGCAAGGCAGCTACTCCCACGATCAAAGTGTTCGAACCGCTAAGTAAAAGGCCTGAGGTCTGTGACGCAGGGAATGCAGAGCCGCTGTGGGCCCTGCGCTGTAGACGCCTCTCAGGTAGTTCGCAACAAGGAATGTCACGAACAGGTCCTCAGGCCGTGACCGAGGCATTGGGAGTGGCGGTGGTGGCACAGCGGCAGAGTAGGAGCTGCGGGCGGGTCCTCAGTGTCCCATAAAATCCAGCCACCTTTCCGTGCGCCCACTGGCGGGCCCCGCTTCCCTCTCATGGGGGTGGGATGGGTTGGCTCCGACAAACCAGTGTCGACGGTGGGGAAGTAAACAAGGCTCCTGATTAACGTGTTTGCTAATGAGGCTCCGGGATGGGAGTTTAACCGTAACACACGAATTAGGTGTTTATCCCGAGCATGTGCTCCGCCTGGGGGCCGGGCATTTGGCGCTCTGTTTATCGGGCCAGGCCTTCAAACACATCCCTGCAACTCCGCGTTTCGGATCGGGCCCAAGCTCCCCTTCTGTCTTCCCTCCCTGCCTCCCACCCCTGGGGGATTCACGGCGCCCCCCTGGCTCCCATTTGCACCCTCGTGAGAGACAAGCTTCGGAGCAGCCTGTGAGCCCCGCTGGTCTCAGCGCCTCAACCAGAAAAGCAGAGGCAAAGGCTCCCAGACTAGGTGGAGCCCTCTCAGGGAGGCGGAGAGGGCTGGAGAAGGGACTAGGGGATGGTTCCCCACCCCCAGCCCCTCCAGGCGGAGAGAGACAGCAAGCGGAAGGGGTCGCGGGTCGCCCACCCCGTCCGAGTCTCCGGCACAGTGATGGAAACACAGCCAGCGAAGGACCGGGTGGGACGGGGCTCTGCTCTTCCCTTGAGCCAGCAGTAGTTCGAATCATTTGCCCGTAAAACCTTGAAATAAGGGTGTTCTCCTTCCAGCCTGAAGAACGTCGCCCTCCTCGGAGAGCCCATCAAGCTGTGCCCGCAACTGTAACACCGCCTCACCATACTAAGTGCTCAATAAAGCTTTGAGGGAGGAACGTTGGATGTTTCACTGCACCGTGAAAAATCCTTTCCCTTCCCTCCCCACCTCAGAAACGAGACACGAGCGCCTCAAAAATCTGTGAAATATTCAGCACGGCATCCAGTCCCCGCTAACAAGCCGCGGGGACAGTGACACTTCCGTGCAGAAAGGCCCGCGTCCCTCTAAATGCGTTACCAACGGGGCCCAGTCCACCGAGGAAAACCGATAGGCGCGTCTCCTTTGTCGGTGTGCTTTCCCCTCTCCTCCTGCTGGATTTATTAATGCCCATATCATCAGAGCTTATAATAAGCCTTAAAATTAATGTCCAATGTCTTCTGTGGCTTAAGACTTAATTTATTCCCCAAGCCTTGGACTCCGGCACAATTAGGTTTTGATACATGGACATTTCTGCTTACTCGGGACTTAGCAGGAAGGGACGCCGCGTTTTGAATGGCCTCATAAATATATATTGAATTTAATTTTCTAACATGCAAAACCCATTTTCCTGTTGTTGGGAGGTTTCTCAGGTTGGGGGCAGAGCGAGTTCCTCCAAGTATGTTTGCTGTGTGCCATTAATTAGCCCATGCATCGCCGTGTCCCGGAGTTGGGTAGATGGCCCTAAAGCCGGCGCCCATCGTGGGGACACGCGGCGCGTCCTTCAGCCTCCCCTGCGCCTCAAGGGGCCCGTTCCAGGCGATCGAGATGAGTGGGGTCACCCGGCGTTCATAGAAAGTTAGTAACACTTCAGTTTTCACTGTGTTCTGTTTTGAAAAAAAGTTACTCTTTTTTATTACACAACTACATAGGTTTAAAAAAATCACAGGAGGGGGCGAAAAAAGAGACAAAGTACTGATGAGCTAAAAGATAAAAAGTTACTCTCCCAAGACCCCCCTGCTGAGAAACAACCACAGTGATCGCACACATTGTTAATTTGTGTGTCCATTGGGCCTTTATTTGTGTGCGTGTGTGTGTGCCTGTGATTTCCTTTCTCAGTCCCGATATTTAAAAAAGCTTGTGTGTTTTCTCGCCCACACGCCTCTGTTGGCACTTTTTTGAATGAGGCTGTGAAACTGTGGGTTCTCTACCCGGGACGACAGAGGGAAACGGGGGGCGGGGAACGCAGAGGGGGCGCTCCCGCCCCCGGTGGATACTCTCGGTCACTTCTGGCTTCACTGCAGCAACGACGGAGTCTGGCTCCGTTACCTCCTGTCTTGTTGCGGCCACTCCGCCTCGCCTGGTCCGTGCCTCGTCCTCTCCTGACTCAGTTTCCCCGGGCCACCGCAGCCCAGGGAAGCGGGCTCCGCCGAGCTCCCTCCCGGCAGCGCGCTCCCGTCGGGTGCAGGCCGACGCCCCAGCCGGGCCCTCCTCACCCCGCTTCTGTCCGATAAGCTCCCCACCTTCCCATCCCACCCTGTTCTCTCTCTGGGGACATCACTTACTTACAACGTGTTGTAACAGACTCGGGCACAGCCGAGAGCGGGGCGGACTCCTTCCGAGCGATGCCCACACAGGATGTGAGGGTGATTTTTTCCGCTTACAAGGTACAGGCTCCGTTTGACAGGAGCTGGGAGGAGTAAGTCCCCACCTTCGGGCGGGGTGGCTGAGCATGTCCCCGTGGGGCCCACCAGGTGCTTCAGCCCGCGGGTGACCCGAATGCGCGTGTTTGGAAGTGGGACGCGCCACCTCCCTGATCCGGCTGGCTGGGCGTCACCACAGCCCGGATCCCGCAGGGGAAGGAGGGAGACGCGGGTTTCATTTGCCCTGATCTGTCATGGTTTTCATTTCCATTTGAATGGTAGGTGTCAGAAGACCTCCGAGTGGTGAAATGTCTTACCCCTGTCAACATCTCCTCTCCACAGTCGGCCTGGTGCCCCTGAACTACACCTGGGAGTCACGGCTGGCGGGGCCCCATTCCTTGTCGAGGTGCCCGAGCTCGCTCCCCAGCCCACCTTTGCAAGCCTCCCGCAGAGTCCAGGTGTGACCCTTTCGGGGGGAGGGGATGCAGGGGACACACGCTTCCAAGGTGGCACTTTGCTAAGCTCACAATAAATTACTATTGATCACCTAAGGCCTTTGTAACCTTGCCCTCAGGCCTCAAAGGTCACAGGATCCATTACCAGAGAGAATCCCACCCCACGCAGCCGATGACGGCCATGCCTGTTGGTGAGAGCAGTGCAAACGGCCTCGTCACCTCTCCGTGGGTTCGTGGGGAGGCCACTGTTCTCTCTCCTTTCTCCTTGAGGTCTCTCTGGCCCCCCCAAGGCCGTGGCTTCGTCTGGTGTGGCTCCCGTGGAGCCATTCTGTGGGCTGCGCTCCTGGCTCCACTTACAGAAGGGGATGCTACATAGATAATCACATTCCTCAGCATAAAATCCCTGAAAGACAGACCGACTCATTTGCTAATAGGGATCATCTCTCAGGCACAGCAGGAAGAGCTGAAAATCCCTGGAGCTCTGACTCCATACCCGGCACCGTGCCGAGCGCCTTCCGTGTGTCATCTCACTTAAGGTTTATGAAACCTGTGACCTGGATACTATCATTTATCTGATGATCTCATGGTCTAGGAAAGTGAGACGTGGAGAGTCCTACAGATAAGTTGTAAAGAATTCAGAATCCAAACCCAAGCTGCCTAACTCTAGGTCCAGCGTGCAGCAGGGTCCGGCGCAGGGTTGAGAAGATTAAAAGACCTGAGGCCTGCAGAGCACTTAAAATATTGCCAGGCACGTGGCACAGTCGATGCAGAGACGTGTGTCCCACCAGAGACAAACGTGGCTGGGAACCAAGTGGACAAAGGGAAAGAAGAGGCCACTGTTACCACGCACTCTTTGTTGGGGGAGTGTATACAAAGAGCCAGGATGAGGGCAACAAAGTTGCACTGAGAAGCTTTCTTTCCTTCTCAAATATTTATAAACCGACTGTTAAGAGCCAGGCCCTGTGCTCAGCGGAAAGATTCAAACTAACTGTTGTAACAAAAGAGACAGAGAAAGAGACATTAGTGGATAAGCCACAGAGAAGAGGGGGTGTGGTCGACTCCCACAGGGGTGGGGCTCAGGGTCGGAAGGATTTCACAGGAGAGCCGCTGGCCGGAAAGAGGACCTTCCCATTCGTAAGACAGCTGTCGTCGCGAGGATGAGGCACGTCGGAGTCAACATTTTCCCGAATTCTGCCTGCCAAGCCTGGCAGCACCCAGATGCCACTCACAGATGTCTGCAGGCTATTTCTGGTCGCCTGCCCCTCATCAGTAAGGTGAGAAGCAGACACTGCTCACGACCGTCTGCCTAATGAAGGGTGGAGATTAAATCCGAACACGGAGACACAGATCACCCGCTTCGCCTCTGACGACCGAGTCCCCTCCTTTCCTTGTTCCACAAGGTCGTGTTTGCTGTTGCTACAGAGAGGGTGTGTCCAACCCAAGAAGTTAGTGCCCCCCGAAAGCTGCATTCCCACTTTGGAAATGAGCACATCAAGCTATCAGAGCGTAACACCATTTAATATTCAAATGTATAAGCCCCCTGTTCTATTCCGTACCCCTCAAGCAGTCTTCTAATAATCTGACTTCCCACGTCGAGTGGCCCCCCAGAGAGCCGGTCAAGCTGACATGTCCGGTGGCCAGTTGCACCGCTCACCACGGATGCCCAGGGGGGTGGCGTCTCCGTGGGCGTGGCTAAGGTGCGTTAGCTGTCGGTACATGTGCAGACATGTGGCCTTCTTTAAGGTAATGTATTTCGGTTTAGAACATGCCTCATGATCACAGGATCATTGCTCAGACCCGTTTATCTCGGCAGGTTTTCAAACAGAAACTTTCAAAGGCGATCGCTTCCCTAACTGATTCCGTTTCTTCTCTACAGTCACAGCCACTCCCGGGCCTCCGTCAACAGAGCACACGTTGCTCATGGTAACGCTGGAGAAAGAGCTGGGACACGGTGGCCTTTAATTATTCAGCATTTAATCACGCAGGCGCGGACAATCAATATTTGCCCATCTTAATGTGATTTCCAGCTCGTGGCGTGCGGTGCCTCCATCAACAGGACCACAATATGGCACATCATGGACTTTCCGAACACTCTTCTACAAGCTCATCGGAAGGGTTTCAATCAGCTAATGAACTCGTCAATGGCATTTTCGGGAGCCCACCTCCCACGGCCATATTTGCCTGACACCTTGTGGCCGCCAGGAACATGACAATGTGAGAGGCCCAACATCTGTACCGGGAGCCACCGCCTCTCTGGATGCTAGGCCGGCGTCACAGTGAGAGCAGACGCCAGCCTGCTTCGGAGACGTGGGACGCGTCGTTATTTCATCTAATTAAACTGGAAAATGGCCTCTTGGTTTTATAGGGAGGAGGGAGCTGGAACACGGAAAGGGGCGGGTGGCTGGGCCTCTGCCTGGGCCGCACAACACCTGGCTTGGTGCCCACTGGAACGCGTCCGCCGTGGGAGAGCCACTGACGCAGAATGTGGCCCCTGGACTTCGAGAAGGAGGGTCCCTGCCGTCAGCTCCTCCGGGAGAGAGGGTGTCAGGCTGGTGCCGTCGGAACAAAGAGTGAAGAACCCCCTGCGTGCTAAATGGGGGGCGGAGAGAGGCTTCATTTTCAACACACACGGTGGAGTGTTGTGGGTCAGGATCTTTGTTTTTTGAGCACTAGAAGCATTTTGTGCAAAACCAACGTAGTGGGGAATCCTGTAAATACAAGACAGGAAAAAAAAAAAGGGGGTGTTTTGATTGAATTGGGGAGGGGGTTGAGCTACACTGGCTTAGCGTCCCGTGCCCCCCGAGGTCCCTTCCAAAACCCAGGCTTTTGAGGGACAGCTTGGAACCGTTGGAAAGATGGAAATGGTATTAGACGTGAAGTCGGACCTGCTGGCTTAGTGTCCCAGCTCTGCCCCAGAGCAGCTGGGCGTCACTTAATACGTCGTCGACCTTTCTAGCCCTCAGGTTCTTCATCTGTGAAACATTGAAATAACGTTTATTCCACGGGGTTATTGGCAGCATTAAAAGAGGCAGTAAGAGGACAGTGCTTTGTAATTACTGGACAAATGACCACGTTGCCATCATTACACAGCCATGATGGGCAGTCACGCAACCAAGAGGAGAGAGCTCCAGACGGCGCCCTGCATTGTCTCCCCCCAAGCTCCCGGGAACTCAGGAGGAATCCACTGCGCGGCGTGAGTCGTGACTATTCTCTGCAAAGCTCGGCATCGCTCCCACGCAGGGAGGCGCCCCGAACGATGGACCCAAGGGCCCCCCAAACGCGTCGTGGCTCACCACCATCACCTTGCTCGCGCAGAATAGCTTTGCCTGAATCCGGCACCCGCTCCCACCTCATGCGATAACCAGGTCGGAAGATTGGTATTAGTATCTCTTCAAAGGAAGGACAGATACAGAGGCCCAGAGAAGAAAGTGTCACTCATCTCCCAGCACACGGCAAGTTCATGGCTGAGCCAGGACTCGACTCCAGTGATCACCTGCCTGCCCAGGACAGCCCGTCTTGCACGGAGACCAGTCTCGGAAGGGGGGGGAGCTGGGCTGCCCGGGAGAAACCGACGCAGACAACTCCAGGATCGCGTCTGGGAGCCGGGAGCCGGCTGGGGCCAGAGGGCGGAACAGCACGGAAACCTGGCCTTTGCGTCCCTCGGGAGTTTAGTGAGTGGGAAACAGGATACGTTCTCCCTGCTGGTGGTAGGGTCAGGAGATATTTCTAGGTGTTTCCAAGGGAGGAATACTGTGTGTTTTTTATTTTTAAAGATTTTTTTTTTTTTTATTAATTTTTTTGGAGAGAGAGAAACATCAATGTGAGAGCAAGACACAGATGGGCTGCCTCCTGCACCCCCCCACTGCGGATCCCGCCCGAAACCCGGGCATGTGCCCTGACCGGGAACCGAACCTGCAGTCTTCCGGTGCACAGGGCAGCACCCAACCCACTGAGCCGCACGGGCCATGGAGTACTCGTGACTGACCAACAGGAGGAGGTCACCGGCTTGGAGCCCGTGACTCCGGCACCCACAGCCCCAGGAGTGTGTCACACCACGCGGGAGGCGTTGCTACCTCCACAGCCAGCTGGGTGCAGCCTGTGAGCTGGGACGCGGACGGTGACACACACGGCGCCTGGCCCATCCCGCCACGCGCCTCGAACCCATCGGAACGGATTCCCGGGGCAAGCCGTTGGTGATCTCCAGGGGGAATTCTACAAATAAGCTGTCTCGGGTGTGATCCTGACCCCAGAAAGAGGGTAGAGGCAGGGTCCGGCATCCCACCACCAACCCTCTCTTCAGGCTGGAAATTATACGGCCGAGTTGTGCCATTAGAGGTAATTTAAAAGAAAATGGGGATTTAATGTAGAGATCCTTGCGGCCCAGGCTGAGCCCTGGCTCCACCAGCGTTTGAGCTGCTCCCCAAACCACCACCGTCAGAGCCACACACAGTCTTGTCCCCTCACGAGCCGGGCACCTGGGCCTTTCCTCTCGTGCTCTTTAATAGTTCCTCTTTCCTTTATTTGAACCCAAAGGAGAAAAAGCTCAGGCACAGAAATAGAAGGTCACTTGAATTCAGTAGGTGGTTTTTTTTAAAAAAAAAAAAAAAAAGTGAGCCCTCTGAGGCAAGATGATAAATGGCGACTAGGAAACGGGGGTGCCTGGGGCTGCTGAGGGGGGCTGGCCACGCGGGGGGTCAAGAATTCAGCGAGAGGCAGGTGCTGTTTCTTCCCTCGGAGAAAGAGCTATTGATTCATTCCTAAGGGAAACGGGTTGGATCCCGGGGACCGCGGACGGTGGCACGGGGGCCTCTTGGGGCTGCCCCCCGGGTGACCTCTGCGCGAGCCACAGGAAGAGCGATGGAGAGGCAGCCTCCTGAGCGAGTCACTGGGCCGTTTGCTTCGTCCCTGGGCCACATGTTCCCCGAGTGACCCCTGCCCGGCCCACATGTCCTCGGTGAGCGGGACGGCAAGCGGAGCCGGCGGCCGCCGCGAGCGGGCTCGGGGAGTCCCGGGCAGGAGGGCGCCGCCCGAGTGTTTTCTCGCCGATTCTCTTGAAGATCAAGGGCACTTGGCCGCCAGCACGCCTGTGCGCCCCGGGGCCAGCGGCAGGGCACGGGGCAGCGTCCAGTCCCCCCGAGCGCTGGCGCCTCCATGAACCTCGCGCGAGGCCCCCCGGGATTAGGAAACGGTCACTGCGGGGTTCAGAGTGGGCCGCAGCCTGGCCGGTGGGTCTTCTGTTCCCGCTGGAGATACCCACCTGCTGGCTCCTGAGCTGCGGGGGGCGGGGCTGCCACCCTCCGAGCGAAGGGTGGAGGGACCCCGAAACTGCTGCCTCCGCTTTCTCCCTGAGCCCCCCACTGACCATGGGGACCCCCAGCTCTCCTCAGCAAGCCCGCCTCCTGAGCAGCACCCATGGGTGCCGTGCACCCCCCCTCAGCTAGGCTGCAGCCCACCTGCTCCATCCGACGGGCCTCCTGAATGTGGGGGGGCACATGCAGCAAACAAGAATACAGGGCACCCAGTTAAATTTCAGATAAACGGCGAATATTTGTCCAGTGTAAGCATGTACTAGGCATTTATTATTTACCTCGCATTTAAAGGTAACAGGGTGGCTTGTATTTTATCTGGCAACTGGCCTTTGTTTTGTTCTCTAAAGTAGCCCTCTAACCACCCCCGGCCGCACCCCCAGCATACACACACACACACACACACACACACACACGCATGCACACGCACATGCATGCACGCACACAGGCACACGCGCTCCCAACCCGAGCAGGCCCGGGGCTGGTGCCGGGTAAAGTCCCTCGCTCCCCTCCCTGGGCGGCCTGCCCGGGTCGGGAGTGGCCACCGCAGGCCTGTTCCCACTCGTCTGACCAGCTTCCGGCCTCAGCCCCGCCGCCCGATCACTCAGCCGGGCCGGCGCGGCCCAGGCCCCAGCAAACCAAGCCCTTGGCTCCATCCAGCTGCTTCTGTAGCCAAAACGGGCCCTGGTTTTGCCGGTGCCTAAAGCTGACGGATATAACTTAGCCTTTCCACTCAAGGCCCTGCCCGCGCCTCCCTCTAAAAGCGAGGGAGCCCCTCAAAGTCCTGCAGGGCTTCATCCCGCCCGGCGCGGGCACCAGGCTGTGCCCGGAGAGGCTCCTTGCCCGCCCCGGCTCTGCCCCCGCTGAACTCTTTGTCCGCTTCCTTAAGGACTCCTTGTTTTGCCTCGGTCCCTGGTCCCCTGAAGCTACCCCCCAGCGCCTCCCCGAGGTCAGGGCAGGGAGGCAGACGGCCTTCCGAATTCTCAAGCCGGAGGACTGACAGTCTTGGAGCCTGTCCCTGAGGAACGCCACGGTCTTGACTTATATCCCAACGACTCCGGTGCGTTTCCGACTCCCGGGAGCCACAGCCCCTCACCCGGGACGAAACAGGGCCGGCTTTTTGGCCCGATGGCCGAGCCCTGAAGTCCCGGAGCCGGCCGCTTTCTGGCCCGGCCCTCCTTCCTCATGATCCCTCACGCCTTCCTGTGATCCCCAATGACTTGGGCCGTGCTCGGTCTGCAAGCTGGGGGCTCCTAACCTGTGGCGCCCGCTCACACTGGCTCCTCCGCAGGGACACTTCCCGGGGGATGTCGCACATGCATATGTCACACTCGGAGTGTCGGGAGCTGACGCGCTCCTTCTCCCGGTTCTCACTCTCACCGCTCCGCATCCCAAACCCCATTCACTCCACTAGACGTCTCAGGAAATGGCATGCACCTGCGGTTCAAGGCAGAACCTGGGGTTCCCCTTGGGCCCCTCTTACCCCCTAACCACCCAAATCCTATTCAACCTGGGCCTAGGTCACGCCCCTGTCCCTAAGGCGAGCCCATGGGAGCTCTCACGGTGAGCGCAACGGGAAGCCACGGGTGTCTGCAGTGGAGGAGGGACGTGCTGGGCCATGGATCTCGGCGGCCACGCTCAGAATACTATGCTGGGGCCAGACCGGAGTAAAGGAGCAAAGGTGGGAACAAAAGAGCCAGGTAGGAGGCTCCTGCAGTAACCTGGTCCGTGATCACGGCAGCTCCAGCCCGGGCGCTGGCAGAAACGTTGACTGTGGTACATACCTTGAAGGTGGAGTTGACAAGACGTATGGACGGGCTGGATGGCGCCTGTGAAGGAGGGGACGCGGTGATGCTAATGGTTGTTGGCTGAGCGGTTGGAAAGATGGGGCTGTCGTTAACCGAGATGGGAGACGTGGAAGGAGCTGGTTGGAACATATTAATTTTAAGCAGCCAATTAGACATTCAAGGCATTTCATGCTGCTCCGAGTTGCATATTTTTAATTAAAATAGCACTTGTCAAAACGCCTGATATCTTTTAGGATTAGCCTCATTCCGTTCAGGCTCCAGGCCCTGGCACCACCCGTAACTTTATCGATGGCGTAAAACCGGTCGAAGGGGATGCATTCATTTGGTTCTGTCTGTGGCGCCAGATCCCCAGAACTGCCGCTGTCTCGATATTTACCCTGAGCATCGTTTCAAAAACCTAATGAGCAAAACATTCCCGGTTGCGCAGAAGGTTTGGAGCCGCTCTTCACCCTAAAGCTTCCCAGATTCAGAGGTATTAGGCGAGGTTTTCTTGGCCAAACCCTGTGCCAGATCTTCTGATAAACCATCTGCTAGGAATCTGTCCCTCTATACACTGAGCCAAGCGCTCCAGATGGGGCCGTGAAAGGGCTCCGGTCTGGATAGAGGAGGCAAAGGATTAACCGTGGGTATGTTTTCAAATCACAGGGCCTGGGCCACCAAGGACACCATCAGATAATGTCCTCCCAAGGCCTTCTTGGAGAAGTGAAGCCATTGCTGACCAGGATGGGGGACCAAAGCCCCGCGAGTCACTCAGAGAACCTCTGTGGGTAAACTGAGGGCAGGTGTTGCCCCATGAGTAACTTGAAAAAGGTTTCAAACCCCCCCCCCCAACCTGCTGAAACACAGTTCTCCTTCAGATCCACAGTACTGAATGGGTGAGTGCATTTTCTTAAAATAACTTGCTTGCTAAGGAAAAACAGGTATATTTCTCAGACTCGAAAGTGCATCCAAGGAAAATAGCCAAGTCCTCCAACAGTCCATCATCCACCTGCAGGTTCCTGTGACAGACCCCGGGGTGACGGAAATGTGAGCAGCCCCATCCAGGATGGGTGGTCCCCTCTTGAAGGACGCATGGGGCGAGGGCTCTGTGGGATTTCCGGGACAGTCAGTCACGGTGCCTCGCTCGCTGTTGTCCTATGGGATGGGGCTGGGGTTTGGGGATCTTCCCAAGCTCAGGGTAGGAGTGCCCATCAAAGAACCAGCCAGATGTCCCTGTGAGTCAGCTCACAAGACCCATCACCAATGTGTAAAGTCAGGAAAAACATGAAATTCTCAGCTTTTTTCCTAATGTTGCATTTTAACAATGCTAGTAGATCAAACCAGATGAAATTGCTGGTTAAGATTAAAATATCAGCAATTATCATAGGGGTCAATTTACAATATGCCCTGGACATTTCTGTTCCGTACACTTGGTTATACTGTGTGCTTGGTACCCGAGGGCAAGTTTATTAAAGGGCATGTTTAAAAAGATGTATATGAAATAAAACCATTCAGGGCTGACCTTTGCTTGCATAAAGACTGAGTTTGCATGAAAATGTCCAACCGTTTTGTCTCACTAATGCATGGAGGGGACTTTGGGGAGCACCTTTCCTAAGCCTTTATTCCTTCTGATGAAGAGACTGAGGTCTTGAGAAAATGTATTTGGTCAAGGTCACAGTTAGGAAGTACAGGGCCAAGACCAGCCCTCCCGCCCTGAGTCCCAGTTCCGTTTCTCTCATGGGAAAATCCAATTTCTGTTGCCTGGAAATGTGTCGGGCGGGTGCAGGCTGTGTTTATAGAGAAGCCACCTCCACGGTGTGGATAACACGGGCCTCAGCAGATCTGCTCTAACCCGAGGGCCGAGACCCGCTTTCGCAGGTCCTGGGCCAGACCCCCGATGCCTGGCTGTGTCTCGTCTCAGGCCCTCTCCTCCCGCTTCCTCCAGCTCTGCGGGTTCCTGAACCCACTCATTCCACCAGCTCCTCTGGGCCTCGGCCTTTGTTTTCCACTGTCGCTGGCCCAGGGATGCCTCGCCAAGCCTCGCTGGTTTCCTTTAGCCCTGCCCTGAGCTCAGTAAACAGCCTGCTCGTTAAACTCTCATGACTCACGGGCCGTGTGTTTCTTGCTGGGATCATGACAAATGCAGCTCGTGTGGATTCCATCAAACGGCAGGAGGTGTCGTTCCACAGAATTCACAGGGAAAAGCACTCGGTTCAGATCCCCGTCACCCCCCACTCCTCACAGGACCGAGCGCTTGACCAACCAAGGACTTATTGGGGTTCTGAAAATGCTTTTACTGTCTTTCAGACATGACTTCTTTTTATAAAATAAGTCTGTCCATCATCTGGTGGCCTTTTTTTGTTCTCCCACAAGGAATTGATAATTAGCACTCGATTCTCATGTTTACTCTCTTCTGAGCTATCATGGGTCAGGGGGCCCAACACTCAAGAGAAGCACCCTGACATTCAAGGACCAATAAGCCCCTGCAACAGCCCGTATTCCACGGGGAGGCAGCGAGTGCCTGTAGCAAGGGCATTTGCTTTGCTTCACGTGTGACTTTCCGCGGTAGCTGTGCCAGGCGAGTAAGGGGGGCGCAGGTGCCCACGCAACGCCGTCAGCGGGTGCGGTGGGGAAGGTGCGGATGGTCTCCACTATCTCCACGGCGCGGTCGTCTTCTCTACCCAGCCTGCGGGCGCTGGAGTGCCCGGGCTGGCTGTCGCCTTCGCCCCCTGCCTTCGTTTGCTAAGATGGTCCGTTAGCCCCAGGACCTCAGATACACCGCGCATTTCCAACTGCTTTTATCCCGCCCCAACCCCTCCTCAAACTACGGGCTCGTACCCGACCGCCTACGGATACCGGTGCTCGGGTGGCCGACAGGCATCTTAGGGTTAATGTACCTAGAACTGAGCAGGGAATTTTTCTCCCCAAATCAGCCGCCCACCCTTCCCCACGCGTGTGTAACTCCGTGTGTGCGCGTAAACACCGTTTAAGCCAAACGTTGGCATCAGCATCAGCCTTAATGGTTCTCTTCTGTGCATCGGTCCACATTCCAGTGACACAGGGCCAGTGTGACTTCAGGATACACCCGGCGTCCCGGTGCTTTTCGCACCCTGTGGCGTCACCCCCGGAGGAGCCACCTTCACTGTCGCCCGCGCTGGGCAATCGCTTCCCGTCTTCTACCCCTTCGGAAAACTCCACCCATGAGCCAGAGCGGTTCTTTGAAAAACCAAGTTTCGTGATGTCACTTCCCGGCTCCCCACTCTCCAGTGGTCCTTCCAAAAATAAAAGCTGAAGTCCTTGCCATCACCTGCAAGGACCTCCGTGATCTGATCCCAGATTAGCTCTGCCATCATCTGCCAGCCTTCCCCTTGTTCACGCCGTTCTAGAAACAGACCCACAGCCGAGACCTGGGAGGGCCGGGCCAAGCGCGCCCACCCGGGGCCTGCACACGCTCCTCCGCCTGCCTGCCGTCCTCACCCGGCAACCGCGCGGCTCCTTGCCGCCCGCTCCGGGCCTCTGTGAAATATTCCCCAGAGGGGCCCCCCGTGGCTCCCAGGTCTCCGTGAGCACCGTCCTCACTGCCTCCTCCCTCTGCTTTGACTCTCTTGTTTTATCACCTCCCGCGTGCATTACGCCAGGTGTATGCGTTTCGTGTCCGCCTCCTGTTCCTGCCAATACAAAGCAGGCTCTGCCCGAGCAGAAAACTGTCTGCTTTGCCCATCACTTATCTCAATACATGCACTGAATAAACAGAAACTGTTGAAGAGTTTGGGGAAATGATATACTATCATCAAAAACTGGCCAGGAGCAAAAATGGGAGCAGGGTTGCCAGGCAGGGGCTCTTGCAATCGTCTAGGTGAGATGAGGTTGACTTTGGAGTAAGGAAGAGGGAGTGGAGGTGTTGGGAAGAGACAGATTCAAGTCTTCTGCCCTCCGAAGCTGTGCACCCCAACTTTGTTTGAGCCTCGGTTCTCTATCTGTGCCATTTACAAATCCGATTCTCTAGCCAAATATTTATCCCACGTCTTGGTGCAGAAGGCCACAGATGGAAGTAGCCACAGAAGTGACAGACTCTAATGCCTGCATCCTATGTATGAGGAAACTGCGCCTCGGGGAGACCAGAAGTTCAACTCGGAGGCTCTTGGCTTGGCAGTGGAAGAAGCCAAGGCTGGAATCTACTAAGACTTATTTCCAATTCTGGGCTCTATTTGCCCGTTAGCTGTGTTGCAAAATTGTCTTGGAAAAAAAAAAAAAAATGTATGTACTTTTAATAACATCTTAAGAACTTTGAAACTGCTAATTGTTTTTAAAATAACTTGCTATGTGATTACAAGTTTAAGTTTGGCTCTTTGCACAATTTTAATTGTATTTTGGGGCTGTGCTGAGAAGTCCCAAGAGAGCTCATCAGATTTTTGTTCGGGTCGTTCTGTTCAATGGCTTCTAACGTGGCACAGCAGCCAAGTACCACCCAGGGTTGTTAACCTAGGATTTATTAGGGTTTAACCTCCACGTGCCTCTGTGCCTCCCCTCCCCCAGATATCTACTCAATGTCACGTCCGAGGCAAGACTTAAACATGGGATTATGTGCGACAGGAAAATGCAAAATGAACTGAAGAGCACAAGTAGACCAGACAGACTGAATAAAGGTAAAGAAAACGTTTGTATTAATTTAGATCCATTTCGTCCCACATCAGGAATGTCTCCTGCCATCCACCCAGGCAAACATCCCTCATCGCCAAGTGTGATAAATGCTGCAGGCGTTTCCCCTCCTCCCACTCTTCCTCCCTTTTTCATGCTATGCAGGTCGAATTTGCACAGAATTTGGGAGCATTTCACTAATTCATTTAAGTAGGTTGCTAATTCCTAATGAGCTCAGCACAGGAAGATACCACAAGAAGCCTCGCTCTCCTGGGGAGATGTGTGATCCCCACACACAGGTGAGAAAACAAGGGGTTCATGTGGAGCTGACGCCCGAGAGGCTGCAAAACACGCAGGTAGAGGTGGTATTGTTTCTGCTGCAACTCCTTTCATTTCTCCCAAAGTTTGTCCCTCACTTACAGCCCTGAGGCCGAGCAGGATAGACCTGGGACATGTGCCCGGGAGAGGTGCAGCCTCAGCCTCTCCCTAGCGCCCCCCTCGTCCCATGCTGCACCCCAGCCCTGCTGATCTCTGCTGAAGTTTTATGGTTTGTGTTTTTTGTGTTTTGTGGGTTTTTTTATTGATTTCAGAGAGAGGATGGGAGAGGGAGAGAGAGATAGAAACATTGATGAGAAACACTGATCGACTGCCTCCTGCATGCCACCTACTGGGGATCGAGTCCACAACCTGGGCATGTGCACTGACGGGGACTCGAACTGGCAACCTTTTGGTGCATGACACTCAACTAACTGAGCCACACTGGCTGGGGCTTATCTGCAACTACTGAGTATGCCTTACAGGCCACTGTTCATCACTTAGGCAGCAACTGTGACCTAACCTGATCAAAATTAGGGCTTCCATTCCCATGAGGTTCACTATGAGGTTGGTATACACTGTGCCCCCTTATCCACAGTTTCACTTGCCATGGTATCAGTTACCCACAATCACCCAAGGTATGAAAATGGAAAATTCCAGAAATCAATTATTCATAAGTTTTAAATTGCACACCATTCTGTGTAGCATGGTGGCTCCGTCTCACCCAGGATATGATTCATCCCTTTGTCCAGAGTCTACATTGTATACGCTTCCTGCCTGCCAGTCTCTTAGTGGCCATCAAGGTAATCAGATCAACTGTTGCAGTATCATAATGTTTGTGTTCAAACCACCCTTATTTTACATAATGATGCCACGTTCGCACAACTTTTATTACCATGTATCGTTTTAAATGTTCTATTTTATTTTTAGTTATTATTGTTCATCTCTTACTGTGTCTAATTTATAAATTAAACTCTATCATAGGTGTGTATGTGTAGGAAAATCATAGTATGTATATATATATCTATATATATATATAGATATATATATAGGATTTGGCACTATTTGAGGTTTCAGGCATCCGCTGGGGGTCTTGCAACTGATCCCCCATGGACGTGGAGAGACCTCTGTATGTCGAATTATGGAATCATTCAATGGAAACAATCTCCAGCTCCTGAGATATCAATTTAATGCAAGTAGTAACTATTTATTGTATTGACATATTTACAAAATACTACAAAGTGAAATACCACTCTAACTCATCATATTACACAAGGCTGCATACAGGCAAGACAAAGTATATGGAAAAACATTTACTTCTGTCTTTGGTATTAGAAATCTACACAAATCCGCAGCATTTAATGTTTCCAATACAAAGTATTAAACGTAGACAAAGATGGCATCAGTAACATCATGAAAAGGGGCTCTAACATTCTCTGCCAGGATCAGGTCCATGAAATGCAACAGGAAGACCAAACACCACTTGTAAGGAAGGGAGTCTAGTGGCTAAAATAACAATAAAAGAAACAATCAATACACGCTACTATACCCTACACAGGAGTGTTTCAGTTTGCATGACACTGCTCTCTGTAGCAACAGACAGTAACAGACAGAACATTCCCAGACTCAGCATTGCAGATAAGACTTCAGGAGACCACCATGAGGGTACAACTTAACTGTACAGAACGTTTTATAAAATTCATTTCTGTGGTCATTTACACATATACAAAAAACAAAAACAAAAAAAACCTTAACTGGTTTTAGCAAATAACAATTTCTCTAGAACACAATCACAGTTTACATAATTCTGAGGTAAAGGTAATCCTGACTCTATCTTATTTGAGAAGGGAGGGTCTCTACAGGGGAAGGAGGCCATTGAACGTCAAGTTCTGGAATTCAAGTGGGTTGGGGAGCAGGCAGGTGACACTTCCCTCATTTCAGACATGATCCAAAATCTCAGACTGAACGCTCCTTATTTGGCTCTATTAAGTTAATGATTCTAATGTTTTGTTTTCTTCAAACATGAAACACTGTCTGAACCTTGTCTAGACATGACTTGTGCTATGGAAAAACTATTTCATCAGGAAAGGGCCAAGTTAGTGTCTTAACCTGACTGTCTTGCCCGGGCCCTCTGTGGTTCATAGGAGGAACATATCACATAAAAAAATGAAGGTTTGGTCAAATAAGTCCACTGCAAAAACTGATCTTCCCACCAGTTAACACACACCTAGAAAGGGCCTGCTGATTGACGGGGAGCCCACACTGAGGGAGACCAGAAACACCTTAGTGACCCTCCGGTCCCAGAAATGCATACTGGACTCAGCTGTGCTCTCCTTCCAAAATCCTCAACAAACTTGTTTGTGTGTTTGTGCTACTGTAAATACTCCAGGAAAACGTGAAAATCAGCAACTATGTCCTAGGTCTTTTTTGGGGGGAGGAAAAGGTATGTGCTCATAGATGTTGCTTCTGTCAAATGACTTCACATAAATTATAGCCCTTAAGCCGTTTCTGCAAACAATGCGTCCTCACTCCGTTTCCTTGCAACTACCTGTCCTATACCAGCCAAGATGATTTCAGAGCGAGACACCACATTTCCGAAACAACCCTATGAAATCACGCAGGTTGGGAGGATTTCATAGGAAGACTCTTTTTTCTTTTTATAAAGCAACTTGCAAATATGATCAGGACATCAAATGAATTACTGAATGGAAGTGTTGGTCAGGCAATGAGTCACCTTGCAGGGCCATTTAAGACGAATCATGCTGACCCTTCAGGTGGGCTGCCAACCAGCGGAGCTCTCGTTTGGCTGCCTGCTGGGAAAGGGAAAATTAAACTTCTGCTTCTTTGTACCACAGAAGAATTCTGGTGAATGGCACGTGAGAAGAAATAGGTGGTAAACATTTACTGATGGCGGAGTTCGTGATATCGGACCAGATGAAGGAAAAAGAAAGATGAACCGATGTGTTTGCTGGGCTCTTTGGAGGAGAAATGCTTCTGGCTATGCCCTGGTCCCTTACCGTGACCGACTGGTGGGCTGCTCCTTGCCCAGCTGCAGGCAAGCTGTTCACCTGTCAGTACCAGCATTTTCAGATCCCAGGATTAAGACTTAGGAGGGAGGATGTGGAATAGCCGGAAATGCAGCTTGGAAACACTTCGGGGTTCATTCACCCGCCGTGCACGCTTCAGTGTGTGTCCCATCGCTGAAGCTTCCAGTGCCAGGGGCAGCACCAGATCGGCATCTACTCATCTATTTCCACATACGTGGATGGAAACCAGCCCACCTACAGGAGAAAAGCAACCAACAGAGCAATGTGACCTTGCATCTGGCCCTTCAAAGGGTCTACAAACAGCATTTGGTTTCTAGAACACCCGGGTAAGCTGCAGTTTTATACCCAGTCGGTGGGGGTGCGGGGGACTGGGTTAGTGCCCCCTGGGGCCTTAAAAAGTGAGTGACAGCCACGGAAGAGTAAAAGAAGCTGAGACAATGTTCCCATTGGCTAGCACGCAAATGAATATGCAAATGCAGGGAACACAGGATTCTGGGATTTACTGATGCCTATCTCTGCGACAGAAGGGAGGCGAGGGCTCTGAAGACAGAGGCCTGTGCCCCTTTCCTCCCGATTGAGATCAGCCGCCCACAGACTATTCTGTTCTGCACACTGAGTTCATGCTCTGAGGCCAAGGAACTAAAAACTGAAATGTTCCTGGACCCCTGTCCAAACAAGAAGCCACCACACTTGCCCAGGTGAACCTCATTTATGCCACTGTCACATTCACTCAATGCATTTTTCCAGAGGGTCTCTCATGGGTAAGAAACACCAGCAGGGTCCGGAGCTGCAGCTCTGGGTGTGGGGTGGAGAGGTAGGGGCTGCAAGGCCATGTGGGGGGACTGCTCCCGGGCACCACCATGGAGGCCAACAGCCACTGGTCCTCCCCACTCACAGGCACAAGCACACCCAGGGGGACCACTCACCTTGCCGTTCACTTCTCCTCTCCACCAGCCGTTGCCACTCATCTTGGTGTAAATCTTCACCACGTCTCCTTTCAGCAGGGACAGTTCCCGCATGTCCCTCGCGCAGAAGTCGTAGCGGGCGACGGCGATGCCCAGCACCTTTGGACTCAACACTGTGGAGAAATGACAGGGAGTCGCTGATTTGCTGTGTGACGACCCTGAGAGGCTAGTCGGGTGGGCGTTAGCGATGCTATCAAAATGCATGGCCGTGATTTCATACGGACTGGTGACAATGGCAGGGGGGCCAGGAAGCAAGCGGCGGGATGGCTGTTTCAATTCAGTCGGGTGGATCACGGTCCCTCCCTGACGTCTAAGGGCCACGGTTCTGTTCACACATTCTCCATAACATCAAAGCGGGGACTAGTTTTTGTTAATATAAAAAAAAAAACGTTCATATCTAAGTTACTATCTAAGGAGATAGATCTAAGATAATGAGCATACATTTCCTATTGATGGTACAGTAATCTATTTCTAACTAGAACCACTATGGTAAAATACTTTGTTTTTATCTGTAAACTTTTTTGACTAAGACTCAAAACAACCCAATTGCTTTGCTCAGAGAGTCTCCTATGGAACCTAGGTTATCACTTCTAGTTACACGGCACTTCCTTCCCCAGCCATCCTTTTTTATTTTTATTGAACCTATTTGGGGATAAACTCAGCTATTGTTTAATATATAATTTCACTTGTGTAAAGAAGCTTAAGTCAGGTTTCACACAAATACCATTTCTCTTTTCTTTCAAACAAATCCTGCCTCCTCGCAGAAAACCTTCACTGAGGTATGGAATGAAAATTGCACCAGTGTTCGGCTCCCTATATTCAGGTTTTTTAAATGGTCGGAGCTAAGTTGCTTTTTTACGGGGAGCTCACTTCCTCCCTGCCCTCACCTGTCTCGAAAGGAAAACTGCACTCGAGCCGTACACCTGCTGGCCCCTACTGTTCCCTGACACCTCTCTATATGAGCTGCTCTACCTGTTGTTCTTCAGGGTTATAAAGCGTTTTCAATTATATGTTCGGTGATTCTGAGAATCACTCGCCTGGGATGGAAGGAACTGATGTATAAGAAAATGAAACAAATAGGAAATGCCATCCGTCTGTGTTTTTAACGGGGCCCAGAGCCCAGGCGGCCCAAGGACCCCTGTGCTACCCCCCTGTCCGCGGGCACACAGGGATCTCTGGCTTTGCTATGACAGACATTTTTTTTAAGTCTCCAGGTATCAATCATAAGATAACCGAATAGCAATGCTGCAGATTTCAGAACTGTAAAGGGAGTAAAAAATGGGTTACTCTATTTTACTGTCCGGACAAAACCCACGTTAATGGTTTCCTTACTGAATGCCGTCCCATTATGGGGCGCTGCCTTACTCAGGTGGGCGCACATAAAAATACCCCGGTGATGGAAAAGGCCAATTACCGACTGAACCTCGAGGCCCTGCACGGGCCTCTTAGGTTCTCGAGGCCAATTTTTCTCACCTATAAAATGCAAGGTCTGCACTCAATGACTTCTAAGGTCCTTCTAGTTCTAAACGGCTCCAATGATTCCACTGGGGCTTCGAGGTTAATTTTTTTAAAATCTGTAAGGAAACAGACTTTATCTAGCCATAATGTGCTCTCCTACAGGTCCCATAAATAACCATTCAATTCTCTAGCTAATGACAGAAACTGAGACCAAAATACCCATACACAAACGATGGGCACAGTGGTCCTTCGAAGCAACCTGAGCTGAATTTCACTCTTATATTTGCAGACCAGGTTGGGATTTGGGCTCTATTTCTTTTCTCGGTGGAAATTCCTAAACACTGGCTTTTCTCAGCTAAAATTTCTGACCCTTAAGAAAACGAATGGTTTTATAGGGTATTTCATGCCCCCCTTTATCCGCTCGACCCCCACCCCTTGCCCTCCTCTCCCGACAGGCAGAATAGAAACCGTCTCGCTGACATACTCAACGCAAGCACGTACACACAGCAGAGGAGTGAAATGTCATGACCAACAGCGGCTCGGTGACAGCGGGGAGGAAGGTGCGTGGTGCGGATGTGACTCTAGGGACTGTTTGCGAGGAGATGTATCTACGTGAGAAGCCACACGGAGAAGGCAAAATATTTCATTTGCAAACGGAAACATGTCGAAAAGACACATAAAAGCCATAAAGCAGTACCTGACCAGAAAGGAGTGGAGGAAGGGGGGACAAAGCTGTGCTCTGGAGGAGTGACAAGAGAAAACCCACAGAACAGAGAAGGGGCTTAGAGAGAGAGAGAGGGGGAGAGAGAGAGAGAACGTTTAGGTATCGGCAAAAGGACATCTCAACACAGCTACTCCGTTGTCTAGCATCGTAAGGAGCTGTCACATCGAAATTGGGATTCCAAGCTTCCCTTTTGTCACTTTGCTCCTTTACATTGTTTCTAAATGAGAAGCTGGACTTTTACACTCTGACCGACGTTCGTTCGCAAATTCAAGAAAACCACTCATAGGTCCTGATTTGCTAGGGCCCCCCGCCCCCACGCAGATCAGCTCGTCTCCAGCAATGAAGCACAAGCCACCCCGAGTCGCATGCACCTGGGAGAGGAAGCCAGCGCACCCCCCATCGCGGGCACGCGAGGAAAGCCACGCGCTCAGGCGCCCAGGAGGAAAGCTCCGGGCCCCCGGCACGGCATTCGTGTCGAGCAGCTGCGATCAGAATCTTCTTAAATCTTATCTAAAATATTATCATCTCAACTAACGAGCAGCTCCCTCCCCTCGGCTGGGCGCTGGCTTCACGCCAAGCTGGACTCTCCCCCCGCGGACGGAGCGGCTTCTCGGATGCACCTCTGCCTGTCACCCGGGTCCCAGGCTGCGAGTCCGGACGCCTGCAGGCCACCGCTGTGCGGCTCGACCGGCGCCCCTGAAACCGAATCATCCTGAAACGCAGCCTCCTCCCCGGAATCCCGCTCAGTCTCCCACGTTTCTGTCCCTTTTCAGAATGACTTCCGTGTTCTCTTGGCAACGGATCCCTGGAAACTCGGGGTACGGCCCCCGGCGGGCCTTCTTGCTTTGGATTTTTTCTTTCCAGTCTATTCTCAATCCTGCTCGTGGGCTACTCGGCCGAGACATCACTCCCTCTCGGTTATGAACTCAAACTCTTCCCGGATTCCCTGACCAGTCACGGTCCGCCCACGTCCTGCCTTTCTAACCAAGTCCCTCCTCAGTGTCCCACACAAATTCTTTTCACCCAGACCCCCCAAGGCCCTCGGCTTCATTTTCAACTCAAAGCTCCGCCGGCTCGGTCTGGAACCTGCTCCTTCACCCTTCCTCTGCTCGGTCTGAAGCGCCTTGGCCCCACAGCTCAGCTCAGGGCCCTCCCTCGAACCTTCCCTGATCTTCCCTGCCCCGTGTCCCCTTTCTCTGTCCTTTCCAGCCATCTGCTGGGCACACACATCACGGCACTCCCGGGCTCTGCCGCTGAAAGGCTCCGCGTGCTCCGGGGCCGCATCTCCAGTTGGTCACTGCCTCTGCAGAGCAGGCCCAGCTCTTATATTGCTTCTGCGTCCCCACTGAATTCAGGAGGGGCCCAGAGCTAAGCAACCGAAGCTGCTGAACGGACAAGTACCTCAGCAGGTATTTAATTCTGCAGGCTCCTACATCTCCTCCTCCTGTTTGCTTAGCTCATCTTTTGCTCACTTTAATTGTTCAATAAAGACTTCCAACGAAAGCCAGCACGACGCACAGGAGAGAACACGAGTCATGTCAGGTTTTATTCCCCAGGATCCCTCAGAGCCTTAATCTATCAATGATATTCCTAAGATAACTAATTTTTTTCTGAGATGCTGACCAGCTACTAAGTATCGTAGGTCTCGTGGCACGAGCCGTACTGTATGCCTGAGAGTAGACAGTTAATCGGTTTCTCCTGCCACCCAGTGTATAGCTCTCAGCCAAGCACTGTAAGGATCGGGAGGGATGCTTTCTACTTTTCCACGCAGCATAGCGTGACTTATCGTCGCCACTCTTGCTAGACATCAATTTCCCCTGCCTTCGGGTCCTTAATTCTCTTGAGCTGGTGACATAGCATTTAAATGCCGGGCACCTATGAAGACAGGAGTATCAGATAACATGTTTTCCTAGGCAAGTGTGCATTTAAATCTAGATGTAAGCCATGTCAGAATAAGGCATTTCACACAAATATTGTACAGAATGGTGGAGCCTGCAAAATGTATTTCTACCCATACTGAGAATATATCCACCTATTTCTACACATACAGACACGTTTGCTTGTTTTTTACTATGTTTTTATTGATTTCAGAGAGAAAGGGGGAGAGAGAGAAACATCAGTGATTAGAAAGAATCATCGACTGGCTGCCTCCTGCATGGCCCCCACTGGGGATCAGGCCTACAACCTGGGTACGTGCCCTTGACCAGGAATTGAACCCACAACCCTTTGGTGGGAGGGCCGATGCTCTAACCACTAAGCATACTGGCCAGGGCCTGAAGCCTATGCTTTTGCTGTAAAGGCTAATTAATTAATCATCGCTTTAAGTACTAAGCTCAGCCTTGATCAGGCTGCTCATGTTCATGAGCCCGTGAAAATCTATTCCATTTTCAGCCACCTTTGAAATCTGCACACGGTGGAGACCAAGTGCAATCAATACTCCTCCTCACGGTACTATTATGAAACCACACAATATTTTTGAGCTGCCACTCAATTTTCCATGACATGTATAAGTGAACATAACCCTAAGCATTTGCTAAGTTCTCTCTGGGATAGACACTGCCTAATGCTCGGCTCCACATGTGTCCACACTCATTTGGGAAATAAAAAGCTGTTCATAAAAATATCAGGCAATTGGACCGATGGTCCCGCCGTCAATGCAGGGGTCCTTGGGAGTCTGCTGCCCAGCACTGGCCTGGAGGTTTTCCAGAAGAACTAGGACCCTAAGTGGGCCGCTTTGATGTGCGATCCAGGAGGCTCTTTGCATCAAGACAGTCTACAGATGGCCCCGCAGCAGAGAACGTGCTGAGAACTGCAGGTTTAATTTAGAGTTGCGATCCCTAACCTGGTTTTATTGTAGAGCTTAGGCGTGTCTTTTTAGACTCCCAGCAACATTCATAGTCATTGCATCAAATATCTGCTCCCCCATCTCCCTCAATAAAACAAACTAAAACCCCCTTGTTCAGTGGTTATTGTAAAATATACTGTCATTGAAAAAAAACAATGAATAATTCCGATTGGTTTCATTTAATTGAACGGTGACATCTGGTAAGTGGTCAAATCTCCTTTAACCTGAAACTCAAAGATATAACAAGAAAAACATACATCTGGAAAAAAATGGACAACTACTTTGTATGCAATGCTGCACAGTACAAACATATCAAGTCATTCATGGGGAAAAAACCACAAGAGGTATAAGGCCTTCCCTATTAATATGGAAAATTAGACCATTTCATATTTCTGGGATTTCAGATTATTTAGAGGCCTTGAGCTTATTGATTCTAAATCCTTACTCTCCGAAAATAACTGGCAGACATTTGTTAACTAACTACAAGTGTGCAAAGTGCTATGTTGGGAGCTATAGGAGATATGACAAGTAGGACAGCGTCTGACTTCACAGGAGCTTACAAGTCAGTGAAGGGAGACACACAGAAGTGATAGAGAGATGTGGGAATCCTGCATTCTGCATTGAGAATGCTCTGGCTAGGCACCAGGCTCCATGTGAGTCCCTCCCCCAAAAAACCTCCAATCTTCCAGTCGCTCAGGCCAAAAAACTTACACTCATTCTCGAACCTTCTCTTGCTGTTTTAGCTCACATCGAATGCGTCAGAAAGCCCTGTCGGGTCACCTTAAAAATATATCGCCTAGATGGACACACTTTGGGCCAAGCTGCCACCATCTCTCACCTGGATTGCTCATGAGCCCCTTAACTGGACTCCATGTTTCTACCTCATTCCCCCTTTTCCCATGTTTTTGTTGTTGTTTTTTAAACAGAGAAACCAGAAGAAGCCTGTTAACACTTTACGTCAGACCATGTCTCTCCTTTGCTTAAGTCCCTCCAAAGCTGCCCATTCTCGAGAGTAAAAGCCCCGGTCCTATCAGGTCTCAGCAGTCCGGCTTCCTTTACAGCAGCCTCACCCTGCTGCTGTCCCCCTTGTCCCCTCTGCTCTGGCCGCATGTCCTCTATGACACCCTCCTTTGCACTGGCTGTCCCCAGGCGCTGGCTCTGACTTGTATTTTTTCCTGCAAGGTCATTTGTATGGTCACAGTGACCCAGGATGCCCATGTCAGTTTTTGAAGAATTACTCTAATTTAATTTGTCACCACATCACAGGGAACACGCGAATCTATATTGTGTTTGCAAACCCACCCATCTTTCCAAGCTTTCTCAAGTGTCAGCGACACTCGGCGCTTTAATACCGGCTCTGTCTCCCGCGGCCCTCAGGCCCTGACGCTCACTGAGGCCTTTCGCGAAGGGCACCGTGCGAAGCGCGTGCAGATAAGCCACGGCGGCCGGCTGCTCGGGCCTCTGTTCTGTGCAAACCATGAAATGAGTGTCAGTGGCTCCTAAAACTCCTGCCTTCGACCCAGACCACCTCTCCTCGGTGCCAGATCCCTACTGGACCACCGGGTACGTGCAGCTCCCAGCACTTCTCGCCATGCCCATTGCTCTCCTGTCTCCCGGTCCACCAGGGTCTTCCATCTGCCAGCTGTCCAAGGCAAGTACTCGCATATCGACTGGTACTAATTCCACCCCAACTCCTTCATCCGATCGCTTCGACCGACCTCCACTATATACTCAAATCTGCCCGTGTCCTGCTCCACTGTCACTAAAGCCACCAGTGTGCCTCCCATGGACATCTGCCTCTTGACTTCTCCCTTTTCTGCCCCTGCCCCCTTCCCAGCCAGTCCTCAGAGTAGCCGGTGAGCTTTTCAAACAACGACCATCACTCATGCCCTTTCCTGCTTATAAAGCCTTCAGACACTCCCATCAGACCGGACACCACTCGCTGTGCTCCCAGCACATGGGCAGCCTTCTCATTCCTTACACATATGAAGTTCCTTCACTTCTAAATACTTCTGTGTGTACTCGCTAAAAACAAAGGTTTCTTCTTATATAATCACAGTCCAGTTATAAAAAGCAAAAAAAATATTATTACTTTATCAAGAAACCAATTCAAAATCTGTTCACTGTGCCACGTATGTTCTTTATGTTAAAAAAAACAAACAACTTATATATTTCTAGTCCAGGATTCGATGCACCCAGGATCACATGTTGAAGGTCGCTGTCAGGAATCTACAGTCTCATTGAATCTGAAACACTCCCTCCGGCCTCCTTTGCCTTGCATGATGTTGACCCTTTTGAAGAGCACAGGCCGATTCTTTTGAAGGATGTCCTTCAGTTTGGGTTTGTGTGGTGTTGCCTCGGGATTAGACTCAGATTATGCCTTTTGGAAACAGCCCACCGAAGTGTGCTGTGTTCTTGGGGAATCTCATTGGGAGGTACGTGGTATCTGTCTCATTCTTGATGTTAACTGTGACTATGTTCTTATGAGAAGATACTTTGAGATTATCTAAATACAGTAATAACCAACATTAAAACAAAAAATTAGCCAACTCTACCCTGTGGTCCAATTAATAAGAACTTGGGAAAATGTTTGAGGTCTGCGTATGGGTTATGAAATAGCTCATTGTGCAACTTTTCCCAGTGTAATTGGTCTATTAACATCCCCCTTTACCTCCCTCTCATGTGTACAGAGAAAGAAGTCTAAGATGCTATCTTTAAAAGAGCGTATTAACATATCTAATCTCATTCCGCGTTCATCGGATGAACATGCAAGGCCCGGACAAGCTATGAGAGGTCAGAGAGCTACTCAGGAGCAGACCTGGAAATAATTAAGTGCTCACTGTGCGGCAGGAGAGGCAAAAACTCAGTTCAGTGCCCTTTCGAATACAGAAGCCCTCGGGTACACCTATAAGAACCTAGGAGACCTGGGTAGCAGTGGGCTAAAAAATAGATAACTTTTAATAGGTGTTTGACGTTTCCACCTCATGTGGGCTCTGACTCCTCTGACTGCAACGCGTGGCCATTTATCACGAATCCTTGTGAAGAGAACAGCTATTAAGTTATTCAAACAAACGCCAAACCTGCCAGTGCATGTGATGAATTCCTTGAATTTTTACTTATATGAAGTATATGAAATTTTACTGGTGCTGTTAGAGCCCTGAGCGTTGCCTGTTTCTCTTTCAGTTTCTGGGTTTAGGGGGAGAAAAAGTTGGAGTTATATTACACTGATGTAAATTCTTTTTTGAAACACCTCTGGAAATTCCAGTTTTGCTTAGGCTAAGGATTCTAAAAGTAATAAAACTGTATTCATTTTGCCTCCAAAACAGGTTTATTTAAAAAAAAAAAAGATATCAAAACAAAAGAATGAAATCATGTTTTATTCCCAACATTTTTCACCCTGATGGTCTCTCTACAAGCTCTCTACAGGCCATCCCGAAGGTCTCTCTCACCACCTCCAGGAAGGTGATATGACATTAAGCAGTGATGAGAAAAAGGTCTCTGCCTTAACTCAGACTCCTACTAGAGCCTGCTTTGGTCTGTGTGCTGACCCTTGATGACCAGGCGTGGGTGGCACAGTGCTCGGCCTCAAAGAAAGTGGCTGATGGACACTTTCACATATACTGGCGTCAGAGCAAGCACGATCCCAGAAGTAATCTTTGAAAGGGAATCATAAGGAGACGGGGGATGGTCGGCTGGATGAGAGAGCTGGGAGTGGGCCTTGCTTAAATACCGTCACTCAAATGGCATTATGACCACAAACATATGTAAATTAAAGAGTTTGGCTGCCCTGGCTGGTGCAGCTCCCCTGGTTGGAGCGTCGGCCCATACACGGGAAGGCTGCAGGTTTGATTCCTGGTCAGGGCACATACCCAGGTTACAGGTTCAATCCCCGATCCGGGCACATACAGGAGGCAACCGATCGATGTTTCTCTCTCTTTTTCCCTTCCCCCCTCTCTAATAAAGATCAATAAGCATATCCTCAGGTAAGGTAAAAAGAAGAAAAAAAAGGAGTTTGGCTGATGTAAAAGTCATTGAAAAGTATAAGGCTTGCATAGTAGCATACCCTTTACATTTTTGATGGAGCTCTGAACACAAACATGATTTTTAATCTGGCCCAAAGAACTTATCTAGAAATGCTCATAAACCTGTGGGTCCATCTGATTCTGCTTTGCTCAAAAAATCCCTTGCTCGAGGCATTAGCATATTAATTGCTTTATATTTCAAACTTCGGGAGAAAGATGTTTAATGTCATTGTGCCTCCGCTCATTAACCAACAGGCAACGGTGCCCTAAATGACGATACTCACAGCTGTTGCTCGCTCTGCTCCCCCTCTGTCCAGCTGAGTGCTCCGGCTCCTTGTAGGGAAACTGGAGGGTCGTATCCAAGGTTCTGAACCCCTCTTTCAGGGAGTGATGCTTGTAATACTCCACGAGTTCCTTTGGGTAAAACGAATAAAAGATCATTTTTAACAAGGCCAGGTCTTTTCTCAGACACACAGACTCCTTCACATGTACTTATTTATGTGTAAGGATGATCCATTTAATGCTAAATTTTCCATAAGTCTACGGAAAAGTAAGTAACAATCACTCCCTGCTGCCCAGTAACCGTCTCTGCCACTCGGGCCTGGGCAATGGCAGTTCCCCCATTGCCGCTCAGGGGCAGGGAGCATCCTGGTAGATTTCCGTCAGATGCGGAAGAAACCGTCCTCAGCCTCGATTTCAGAACGGTAATTACTGCTCCTATTTATGAAATACTTGCCTTTCTATACAAAAATAAAGGGAACAGCTGTCTGCTGAATATATAGCAATTTCTAGTTTCCTGCATTTTCTTTCAACGTCTCAGAAAAACAAACTTGATTGTCGATGTACTTTTCCATAGGGAACCAAAGTTGATAAACCACCAAAGCTGATCAACTTGACGTTGCTTCTGGCTGACGATGAAGTGTGGGGGAGCCCATCTTCTAGCCCTGCGTAGATCCTGGTGCTTACAGAGGCCAGTAACGTGGTCCCCTCCAATGTTCTCTGACACCACATTTGCCTTAAATACACCTGAGCCCAGTATAATAACCTCCCACCATCTTTCATACTAAAATTTCAGGAAATTTCTTTTGACATGCTGGTTTCATGGATTCTGCACAAATCCGAATCCCTCTACTTTAAACAGAAATTAAATAATAATAAATCTGTAATGGGAAAAAAATGTATATTATCATTAGATGATACTGGAGCTATAACATCTCTTACAAACAGCTGAACTGAAAATAAAAGCTGAATCACTTTGAACCGAATTATCTGTGGCTTCTATTGCAGTACAACTGCTGAAAAACAGTGTCAAACCAACTCATTTCTTCTAAAAAATCACACTGATGTCAACTCAGTATTTCCATTCAGTAGTTATGTTCAAAGTTCCCCCCAAAAAATCAATCAGGCCAAAAATCACCCGGAAGAAGGAATAGAGAATCATCAATGAAACATGAATCATTTATGAGCAAACTCAGCTGAGGGTGGAATGCACTGTGTGGGGAGCTCCCGGGGTCACAAACATGAAGATAAGGCCCTTTTAAATAAGAGGGGAGCTTCTGCAAGGTCTCCGAAAGAGCTGCACACATGTACATTGTGAGGATGCTTCAAAGGACATCAGAGAGCTGTTCTTTCAGGCTTGTTATTTAAACCAAGTAAAAATACAAAAATAAAACTGAAAGGAATAAGCCAGTAACTTGGGACTTCAATGTAATTTTGTTACAGGTAGTATGGATTTTATGTATTATATTAAAAAATTAATCTGAATTTAAGTTTATGTGAAGTTGGCTAGAAACTCTAGAATTGTCATCCTGAGAAGGACCCAGGGATCATTTAATGCCTACCCGCCCCCAAATGTTACCAAAGCAAAACGAATTTTCGAAGGCCAAGGGTCCTGAGGCCAAGGAAGCTGCCAGACGCTTCTTTACCATCTCACGGGACAGACGTTAGCTGCCCCTCTCCACTCTGATGAGGGTCCGTCCCTGCCCGTTTCTCACGGGACAGACGTTAGCTGCCCCTCTCCACTCCGATGAGGGCCCGTCCCTGCCCGTTTCTCACGGGACAGACGTTAGCTGCCCCTCTCCACTGCGATGAGGGCCCGTCCCTGCCCGTTTCTGAGCAGGGGAACTGGAACTACACAGTGCCGCCGCGGGCTTTTCCAGTTCACGCCTCTGTGCCTCTGTACTGTAGCCTAACCCACCCGCCTCGCAGTCATTGACCTTCAGGTACTACAAGTAAATAAGATGACTCAAAACAAAAGGCAGGGCTAAGCTTCCCTTATCGCACACGCACACGGAGGCGTCCGCAGCTCCTGTCTCTAAAAAATAATGAGAGCCAGGCACTCCGGTTACCAAGGCAACAGGCAACAGGGATGGTTTATAAACAGCACTTGGACCTGGATTGTCTGGCATACATGACAATTAGAACAAAATTAATGCCTTGTAATCTGGATACAGACATTCACTTAGAATTTGAATTTAGTGACTAGGAAAAAACAAAAAAAATCTCGATTCACCAAGTAACGGACACCCAAGGGAAAGCAAGGCCAATCTTCTCTTTGAGGGGCTGGCTCACCTAAAACCAGTTCTGTGCAACTGTGGTTTACACCCTTTCCAAATTTAAATTTAAATCTGGGCCCTAAGCAGTTTCACAGGTGGGACATAACTCTACCGCCAATGATGGGAGGGCGGTGAACTGTTCTGGAGAGACAACTACGCAAAATCACAGACCCTGCTTATACTGGGAATGGTGCTATTTGACGCCAACATCATAAAAGGTAACTCCGGCCTGGCCGGTGTGGCTCAGTGGTTAGAGCATCAGCCTGTGCACTGGAGGGTCATGGGTTTGATTCCCAGTCAAGGGCACGCACCTGGGTTGCAGGGTCGATCCCCGGCCGTTTGGGCACGTGCGGGAGGCAACCGATCGATGTGTCTCTCTCACATCAATGTTTCTCTCTTCCTCTCTCTCTCTCCCCTCCCCCTCTCCTCCACTCTCTCTAAAAATCGGTGGAAAAAATATCCTCGGGTGAAGGTCAACCAAAAAATAAATAGGTAACTCCATGAAGTTGGGTGGTCCTGGTTTAGGGAGTCCCCTACACTGCCAGAGTGACGGTGCCGATTAACCCACTATCTCCTTCCCAAGGGGCTGGTTACTGTCAGGAGCCACAGAGTATTTCCTAGTTTGGGGTCAAAGGACAGCACTATTGTGAGGTTCTTGGTACAGCTGGACATACTAATTTGAAAGCATTTTTATAACACAGTGGTGTCCTTTTTGAATTCTGCAAAAACACAGTGATTTCACATAATAAGGACTCAATGTAAAACTGTTCAACAAACAAAAACACAGAGCAGGGGCAGCTCCAGACTCGTTCGGCTATCTCCCTCATCATTTTTTTACAGTCATTTACTAAACCTGGCGAAAAGTATTTTCCTAAGACCTATCAGCTCATCTTTCATTCCTTTTACAATTACAGTCATGAGTCGCCTAATGACGGGGATGCGTGCTCAGAAACGCACCCTGAGGCGATTTCATCATGCTAACGCTCAGGGGCCACACTGCGCAGAAAAACACGAGATTAAATCAAGCACAAGAGAAAATGATGCCATCGAGAGGCTATGTAAGAGGCTGCTGCTGGCATAACCTGGCACACTGTTGGACAGCCAGCTTTTTTTATAAGTAGAGAGAGTACACTAAAATGATGATTGAAAGTGTAGTCAATACCTAAACTAGTAACAAACTGCTTATTGTCATTTTCAAGGATCATGTACGTGCTACACTTTTATATGAGTGGTAACGCAGCAGGTCTGTTACACCTGCGTCACCACAGAGTCGCCCGTCGCCCCACCGGGTCACCAGGTGATAGGAACTTTCAGCTCCACTTTAATCTTACAGGACTGCTGTCGTAGAAGCGGTGCATCGCTGACCGAAACAGTTACACGGTACGACGGTCTATCCTTCGCTAATGTTTTGTAGTTTCATCACAGTTTTGCTATTAATTCTTAAGCCCCTCCCTTGAGCCCACTGTGCTATGTGCTTCCCCACAGAAGATCCCAGGGCACAGAGGGAAATGTAGTATGTGCATGTCTCTATCAGTGGCATTTCTGATCCCCTACGCCTATCGTATAAGGGTGGCTCATTTTAGCTCTGTGACAGGTGCTTTTAATGCCCTTTCCAGAACATCGTGCAGAAGCATTCACTGTTGTCTGGTAAAAATTATTTGAGTTCTGGGTCTCCACTGCTTGTGGAGACCAAGGGCCTACGTCTACTAATCCGGCCACTGTGGGGTTACTGGCTTTTCACATCGAACCGTAGCTGCTGAAGGACTTTCTGGAGCTGAGCCCAGGTGGCCCGAAGCTGAACTGTTCGGCCCTTTCCAGCGGCTGTTCCTTTCCTCCTGTTCGCTCGTCTCCTCTGACGGGAGTTTCCTTTGTTACTTTCCGGGTCCACAGGCTGAAGCTCATCGTTGGTCCTACGGCAGATTTTCGAAGCCTCCCATTAACTGTGATACTGTGGAGCAGCCTCATTACCATCCGCAGAAGTCCTGCAGGTGCAGACTCAAGCTGGCGAGTCTTGCGGCGATAAGGAGACCCCCCCACCACATGCAAGCTTTGATCGTGTCTCAGCTGGGGCTGTCGCTCAGTATTGGGGCGCCCCCTTCTCCCCGCCCCCCAGACTTTCATGTTGGGTAGAAGCTCCTCAGGTCCCGTCCTCTCTGTGCACAGTCTGCTGGTTCCAACAGCATGTGAGTCGCTGCCTGCGGGTAGGAGGATGCCTGGTCACCAATATGAGAGTTTCCATTTTCCAGGATATGATATTTATGTCCAGAGGGGTTTTCTTACTTTTCTTTCAACTCAGGATGCTTCACTTTCTTGCAAACGCTGACTCCTGTCTTGCGGTGGCTCCAGGTTTGGGGACGAGGCTTCCTCGCTGGCCTGCTTTGCGAGGCTCGCTCGCTCTCCGTTTTAACTTTGTTGTTAACATCTGCAAAGTGCTTTGAGATGTTTTCCGGAAGGCTGCAGCACATCTCACTTCACTGACTGAAGATCAATAAGTGGGCCTTCCCGATGTTACTCAGAGTGCTCGGGAGAGCACCACCTACCAGTGCGCCTCATGTCCTGTATCCAAATTCTTCATTATCTCCAGACGCTCTCTCGAACTTGAGAAACAGGCTTGAGACCACTCTTACAGAAATATGAGCTTTTTTACTATCAGCAATGCATATACAGTATAATGGGACATATGCATTGTTCATATGGCATACACATAATATTCTTATACACCAATAAAATTATTAGGTTGTAATGTATTAACTTGCAGTAATTAATAAAATAATCTCTTTTTTTTCCATATAAAGCAAATTGGTAACAATATACTATTTCAATTTAAATATAAAGTTCCTATGAGCCCAGCTGGTGCGGGTCAGTTGGTTGAGTGTCAGCCCATGCACCAGGAGGTCGCCAGTTCGATTCCCAATCAGGGTACATGCCTCAGTTGCAGGAGGCAGCTGATCGATATTTCTATCTTTCTCTCCCTTTCTCTCTCTCTAAAAAAATCAATACAAACATATATTTTTAAAAAGTTCCTATGAGATTGTTGTGTGGTAAAAATGTTACCTTATTAATGTTTAGTTGTGCAAGGCAATGAAGGAGAACACAGATCACTTAAATCAGCAGAAAATAAAAAAAGTTTTCCTACGTGACAGTATATTGCATTTTGTATGGAATGACGCTAAACGTAAGAAGTATAAAAAGATCGTAATTCTTGAAGTTAGAACTTTCATGATCTGCTGCAAAATTATAGTATAATTCTCTTCAAACAACTTTTCAGTGATCAGAATTTCCATGAAGCTGTAGAAATTACACTGACCTTTCTAATAAGAGAAAAGTGAGGCCCACAGATTGGAAAGAACAAATCAATGCTTACCATTAAACTTCTGAATTTTCTGTTTTCTGCAATGTGGAATAAGCCGTCTCTTGTTACAATCTTGATGTGCTTGGCTTCATTATTGTACCTGTGGGCGATGAATAACTTATGAATATAAATGTGTTTTTAATCAGAAGGAATCAATAACGACCAGAGGGCATGCCCCCATAACGTTACAGGAATTAATTCGGAAGACAAAATATATACCTTTGCCAATACAGCGGTGACAGCTAATTAACAAAATATATTTACTAGATTGGCTGAAGATACAACCGGTATCTGAAGTGAGAAGGGGCATTAGATTGGACCGGTCGTTATGTGTTTAGTTAGTTCCACTGGAGAATGCAGAAAAAGAAAACAAAATCTAGTCATTGACATTCTCAGAATTTACTAAAAACATACACACGTCAAGTCACCCAAATACACGGTTATGAAAGAGACCTAATGTGCCAATTAGCAGCCTGCAACACTTCATAGTGTTTTTCTAACAGATGTTTTCAAGTATTAATGAACTGTCTGGATAGAAGCATTATTTCTACTGTAATTAGAACCTTGGTTTTCAACTCCAGTGTTACCCATGTCAGATGGTCTGCGCAATTATGGAAACAGAGAATCTATTTCTGTGAAAGTATTTGTCCTACTTACTTAATGCTAATGGCATATTCTCCTGACTCTTTGGTCCTGTGCCTCACCAGGTAAGTACTGTTCACCCTATTAATAAGTTCGGTCTCTGCCTGCAACCTCTCCATAGCTCCGGCATACCTGTAAGGAACAACGACAGAACATTTGCATAAATACCTGGGAAAGAACCAAAGCTAAAAATAAGCACCCGTCAGGATTTTAATTTAGTGGCAGATCTGAGCTCTTTTGACTTCTGTATCGACTAATTCCATTGCTTCAAAAAATTAATGCAGGGAGACATCCTTTAGTTCGTCCAAACACAGAGGTTCTACAGAGCTAACAGGAGTAAAGTGAGCAACGCTTAATACACAGTAAGCACCCAGAAAATATTTATCCAATAAATAAATGAGACGAAGAGAGGAGCCAATAGGTACTGGGTTAGAAAGAAAGATTAGGGAGTTCAGGGAAGGGCTGCCCTGCGTAAGACACACACATATACACACACACAACCCCAAACTTCACCTTTTCTATGTACACTATGAAATAGAGTCTACTTTGAACATTTTTCTCAAGAAAATTCCAAAAACAAAATTATTTTCAAAAATTATTTTTTTAGATAAAAGATTAATTCTGGTAGTCTGCACACTGGATAAGCCATTTTCTTAAGCAGTCAGCAGTACTGAGTAAAATATGTCTTTAAAAGATTTTTTTTCAAAACCAGAATTCAGTTCTTTGTAAACTACGTTGACCTTGAACATGCTCAAATTCCATAACAATAACCATAATAATTAAGAGCCCCAATTCAATGTTAAAATAGTCTTTAGTGACCTTTTACATCACATACAGGTTCAGTGAGCAATCACTGGCAAAACACGTCAGAAATTTGGGGCAATAAAAAATAAAGGAAAAAAATTATGTTTAGATTGGCGCTCTTTCAAAGTTATTCATCAATTAATATTCCAGAAAATTCTCTGATTCACATATAGACACGTGCAACTCGGTGTAAATACCCACCTCTAACATCGACTATTTATTTGAAGTAGACACAGTAAGCCTATGTCCTATTCCTTTCTGTGGCTGTTACAGGCTCGGAGCTGACCGTCCCGCACACACCACCCCAGTAAACACATGCAAAGGTCGGCAACACACTCATTACGGTGCTTTGCTGCGTCTCAACACACCTCCGTCCAGCAAATGGAAATGGAATGTGGTTTCGCGCCCACCCCGTTCAGGCGCCCTTGAACTACGGCTATGGCATTAAGAGTTAGCTGCACAAGCATTTCTAATACTTACCAAGGTTGGCAAGAATAATCTACTGGTTTGGGCACCTAGGATATAAAAAGGCCACAAAAGATTAAGTTTACTTAAGGGAAGCTTTCAGAGATCAATCATTAACTCAGTTCCGCTGACTCAGCTACAAAACCCTAAGCAGCACGGGCCCGGGTCTGCCCGCTGGCCGTTTCACACAGAGTGAATCACAGTCTGTGTCAGGTGAGGAGAGGATCATTCATCGCGCTTTAATTCATCCCTTCATTCATTTTACTGCCACTGTACCTCCCAGGGGAGAGAGAACAGGAGAAATAGGACCTGGAAACTTTGGGTATTTATTATCAAGTTGGTTTCATTCTAACGTGGAAAATTAAAAAGAAAATGTGAGGGAAACCAAGCAGTATCCTGCTTTCCCGAGACACTGAGAAACAGGCAGAACAAACACCATGTCCTGCAGACACCCTCTTTGTTGGTAACACGGGCGCTAAGCTCTGGTTTGTGAAGTCTACCACCTGGAAAACCTTTTATTCGTGAAAGAATCATGGGAAAGATTCATTTTCCCCTTTTTCTCCTATAGAGCTCTACAAGAGAGAAACTATTACATTTTCTATGCTAATGAAGACAGAAAACTTCTTCCGGGTGCTCATGGAAACTAGAAAATGAACAAAGTCAATATTCATAAAATAACAAATAAAATAACTACTACTGTGTGGATGGGCAAAGTTAGTAAACGCCTAACAAAAGGCTGGCAGTACAGACAGGTTGTCTCGTGTTCAGAAATTTTTCATGAGTGGCGGACACTCACGTTTATAACATCAAAAAGACGGACCCATTCAGAGAGCCAGAGAGGACTGAGATACAGCAGCCAAGACAGACGGAGGGTGGTTTCCTTTTTCCAAACCATCAGCTCCATTAAATTAGTAAAAAACATTTTCTTTACCTAGAGTCAAGAACTTTAAAAGTTCCGTAGGGAAATCCACCCTCAGCACCCAATTATGATGATAAAATAACGTCGCCCCAACAGAGGTCCATGAATCCCATAAAGCATTAGACAGGACGCTGCATTACAGTCACCCATAATAATGCTGGGGTGACTTTATTAATAACAATAACTACGCTTCGTTCTCCTCGCATCTACCCAAGGGGTTTGATGACTCCATGAAGTGTCATTAGAACGTTACATAAACGGCAACGAGAAACTAAAGCACAGCAGAAGGCACTTAGAGATTCAACTGGAGAATCTGCGGCTTTCGCGCCTTCGCGCCTTCGTTCAGGGGCAGTTCCTCCGCAGGCCGGCGGGAGCGGGAGCGGGAGCAGGTCGGGCCCTACCATCTCCCCTGGGTGGGGAAAGGGCGACTTGGACAGAGCATCTCATCTGTAGCTTTGGCTATTCCTTCTAAGACCTTGTAGACAATGTAATCTCGTAAACTCTGCTAAGTTAAATTTTCTTCTTGCCTATGTTCCCCTAACTTGTATAAATATTTTTCTCACAATCGAATCATAATGATTTGGGAATTTTAATAACATTGCACATATCATTCAAACGCGAAATAATATGATCACTCCAGAAAGTATTAACAAGCAACCAGACAAGTATTACTGTACATCCTTGCGCAATGAATTACAACAGCCAGAACAAAATAGAAGAAATAAAATACTCATACGTACGCATGGACACGGCTTGACAGCATCACTTGGGAAAAATCCAACCTCTCCAGATGCTAGGTTTCTACCCTAAATTAGAAGAAAAATGTCAACATGAGAACAAATTGACTACAAATGATAATCCCATAATACTACGTACACAACGTGGTCGCTCAGGATCCTCAGAATGACTGACACGTTCTAGCCAACTAACTTGCTATGGCTCAGGGAGGGACGCAATAGGCAGAGAGGGTTTAAAATGGTTAAACGTTACGTGTGGTTTCAGGTCATGAGTATAAAACAAGAATTCAAGCTTGACTTTCCAATCTACCGTTCAATTTTGTTCACTTTATAGCCCTCGATCCTACACAGAGACAACAAGCAATATTGTATTTTCCAACTTCACATTCATCATTACAAGTAGATCACATTGGTTTTGTGCAGGCTCCATAATTAATTGGGAATTCGATTCACTTGGTGACTGCTGGTGTCGCTGACGGAACTCATGAGAATGCTGCTCCAGACAAGAGACGGGTCAAGAGACGTAGAAAACATGAAAAATGGGAGAGCAGGGGACACGTAACGGATTTTTCAGTTTCTGAAGGTGCACGGACTGGCCCATCATTTGTGTTTCTTCCTCTGTAGAACCAAGGGTTCCTCCTGAAAGGCATGGATGGGAGCCATGCTGGACGGTAGAGGGAGAGGTCTCCATGGCCACATAATGAACAAATGTCCTAAAACTAGGGGACCATATACTTTCTACCCACACCAGGTCTTCTGAGCGTGGCGGGTCGTGATGATTAACTACATCAGGACACAAGGCGTGAGGAGGCAGGGAGGGGTACACCGGGACACGGCGACTGCACAGGCCACCGCGCAGTTCCCCATCGCTGCATTTCAGGCGCGACGCTGGGGCCTCTCAGGAGGGGGAGATCGTCACTAAGCCAAGTCCCCAGGCCATTCCAAATTGTTTGCTCCTTAACGAAATACCCTAGCAGTGCAGGTTACATTTCCTTACGGTCACGGACGTCCTTAGATGACAGGAGGGAGCGCTAATTTAACGTAGTCTAAGAGATGTATAAAGTTACACTTTGTCCCAAGTTCCTGGGAGACGCCAGTTGTAGCTCTGAGAGATGGCATGTGCCGTTCAGTGACTGTCCCCCTCACTAAGGGACCAGCCACCCCCACATTTGGAAGCAGTGAGGAGGGGGGCTGTCTGTGGCTCCCCGGTGGGTGTGTCTGGGAGCACATTGCTAATTCATTAATGCCAATGGGGGAGCAGCTGTCAACCCCCCTCCGCCCGGATGGCACAGCAGGCTCTCGCTGTGAAATCCACCGTCCTCGAAGCCAATCATTTTGTGCTCTTTACGTTTTGATCTCTATGAAATTTTTACTGACCTTGATGGGAGACCTGGAGCTGAATTTCCTTCGCCTTTGCATTCCCATGTGGGCATTTTATTCTGGGTCAGATCATCCGCTAGTCGTTCCTTTTGTGCCTACTCCAAATGCCAGAGATCGGACACCTCTTTCAGTTCCCCTCCCACCTGATAGTCGTCCTTGGGAGTCCCTTAGCAACGTCAAGGTCAACCTGAAAACACGTCTCTTTCCCAGCGTCATCTGATGTGCCCTACAGCGCTATCTTTTATGCATTTATTCTGCAGGGCACTCTCTAGATCATGCGATGGGACTTCAGTAAAATCGAACAGTACAGGTTGGGTCGTTCCTATGAAAATATTTTCTTTGGAAAGAACCTGAGAAACCGGGTATGGGCCGTAAATGGCAAGAAAAGATGCGACTTTATAATCTTCATTAATCACACTGGAGCAGACAGGAAGCAAAATAATATTACATCATAATTCATAAAATAATGCCTTCTTTCCCTGAAAAGCAAACTGCCTCCTGTAGAAAACTGCATCAAACTAAAATTATTGACACCTTTCCCTCAAATCCCGGAACCCCGTCAATATAAATGCATCCGCAGACTCTTAATTATTTCCAACTGACCTTAGCTTATAACTATTTATTTTTCTTTCATAAGAATCCACAGTGAATCATAATGAACTAAAACCATTTTAAATATGCTGGTAGAAATGGTATTTACAATCCACCAGTACAGAGGAAAATACTAATGGGTGCTAGGACGGCAGAGCCAAAACTGCACTTCTTAAACCCATGGAGAAAGATAGCTTAAAATGACAGAGGACGTCCTACAAAAGTCTTAATCGCAAATTACTTGGTTCCTAACTTTGTGAAAAGGAGACCGAATTGCTTTAAGAAAAATACAGTGACTTTTCCCTGTGGCTCATTTATCCCCATAATACCACCTGGATCGGAGCTTTCACACGCTCCTGGAATAGCACAGAACAATTGGAAACAGGTGTGGAAAGCTGAATGCGAAAAGGGACAGATGAATAGTTATTTATGAAAGATTGAAATTCTCCCAAGTTACAATGCCCTAAACACAGTCAGCGTATGCACCGTGGTGCTGTGGAGATTACTACGCAATTTATCACGCGTGGGTGATGGCCCGAGTGACTGTCACCCTGCCCAGCCACTGTCAAACTGTCAGAGAGACACAGTCTGAGCGTGAGGGGAGCGAGACGTACAGGGGGGCCATGAATTGCGGGAATAGAGGCAAATACACAAGTCAGTTTACCGACTGGGTGGGTGGACGGACGGACGGATGTGTAGAGAGATGGAGAGAGCCTGTAGCAGGCACTATCTTGGGAATTGCTCTGGCAGCTCTGGGGAATGCACGCAACAGAGCCAAAGTGGCGGCGACGGAGGGAGGCCAGGACGAAGGCCCTGTGTGCAGCTGGTCTGGGAGGAGAGTGACCTGCGGCCGCCGCCGTGTCGCGCCCACTGTCATCAGTGAGCCACGTGTCAGCGCCGGGTCTCGGAAAGCACGGAAAGGCAGCATCAGACAGTACAGCGGGGACGCGGCGTCCGAAGGGCTCCTTCTGTCCCCACCTCGGCCGCGAAACACGGTGCAGCCCCAGACAAGTCTCGGTGGTGGCCAAGGGCGACGGAAGATCTGCCGCCCGCGCCTCACCAGGCGGCAGGATCGAGGGGCGAACCTGTGTGAAAACACTTGGCAAGCCCTAAAAATGCCTCTTTTCCGTTTCCCCCCACGGCATCGCTTTTTAATTACTCCCAATTGATGGTTTCACTTCTGAATTTTCATTTTCTAATTGACCTATTCATGTGCTATTAAAATAGAAATTTTAACAGGGTCCTGTGTACAATCCCACCACCTTCCTCACGTCTAGACACGTCGGCTAAGCCACGGGTAACGCAGGCTCTCACGTAACTTTCGCGTGAACAGGAAACCCCACGTCCCAGATGGTCCATTTCTTGAAGCGAGGGCCCTACTGCTTCCTTCTAAGTAGGCACATTGCTCCATCGGAATTGCTTCTTGTATGGCAAGTGAGATCTGCATTTTCCCACTAGCGATCACCCTGAAAATCCAAGCATGACTGCACATGGTTATACCGAATGGTCATTAGGACAAATTCCAAAATATTCATGCCTCACACAGAGGCACGAAACCATGAGCCATGAGCCATTAGGCAAAAGAGACCAGGATGCTTAACTTTCGCCCAGCGTAGAAACGGAAAGCAATTGTGAGGGTATGAAACTCAGAGCCCCGGGGAGTTCGTTGGCAGATGAGGGGCCGTCCCGGGCTGAGAATTCTGAGTAACCAAACAGGCAACACTTGCGTCTCGGTCCAGGGTCTCTGAAATTAAACTTATCTTCAATATGCAAAGCTTAATAACTATATCAAGTTGTCAAAACAGAGGACAAATCCCTCCGTTCCACTAGAAGGTTTTCCCAACGAGCCCAACATTGTCTGTGTTGACGGCATCCCTGAAGTTTTGGCAGACGCAAGTGTCAAAAACTCGAAAAAAAATTAAAAGTTGCGCAATGTACACTAAGGAAAATGCCACTAAAATGCCATGAGCTGTATTTCTACACTCACTGGATGTGAGAGGAATATAACAGCAGAGTGAAGCTTTGGAGGACGTTTTCCGTATTATCCAAAACTGTATTCTGTGTGGCCCGTGGATTTCCCCAGCAGGGAAGGGAACCCTCCGGCGATGGGCGTCTCCCAGGTCCCACTGGCTAAGACACTGCGCATGGTGCGCTCCTAAGTCACGGTCTCATAACTGTGTTTTATTGGTGTAGTAAAGAAAAGAAGACCTTTGATAAAAGAAAACAGCAGCAGGCAAAAGCCAACCTGCACGTGGGTAAACCAGACCTCAGACAGTCGCTCAACACAAAATCTCGGGAGATGAACAAGGTTCCACCGCATCTCAGAAGAAATCCTACTTGGGAGAGGCCATGTAACCCCCCAAAATAAACCAGGCTCCACAAAAGTCCAAAATGTAGAAATCTGTTTTTTCTAATCCTGGCAAACAACGAATGGATGTTTTCCTACCCTTGGTGGTTTTAATCATCAAGTGATCACAGCAAATATTCTGAGGGACAGCTCGGCGCGCACGCTGCTCACACAGCATCGGACGTCGCTAAGAAGTTCCTTTTCTACCACGAGAGTCAGCCGACCGCCCAGGGTGGGTGAGGCGCTAGGCCAGGCACCGGGGGCCTACAGACGGACAGGCACGGCTCCTCACTTCAAGGATCTCGTTCAGATCATGCCATTTCCTTGATTGGCTTTTGCTTTGGTTATTTTCATAGATTTTTACAGAATTTGGGGTCAGAAAAAAGTCTGACGAGGTAATCATCAGGTACGGCTAGAGAGTAGGGAGCCTTCTACTCCCGGCCTTCTGATCTTGGGAAAGCCGTCTAACTTTTCTTGGCTTCAATATTCCCACCAGTGAAAGGGCAGAAAGTGACCCAAGGATTTCTGAGGTGTCTTTTACCACCACTGTTCTTTGCTTCCACGAGCATTTTCCCCAAGTCCCTACAGTCAAGTTACTCTGACCAAGAAGTATCTGATCCACAAATTCCTCATGAGGGACGTTACGTGTCGGTGATTTAACCCAGTCGCACTTCTTTATAGAAGACAAGGACATTTCAGGTCCTTAACAACCTTCACTCTAACTCGGCGTGAAGTCCTCTATTTTGCGGGGTACACAGGACTGGACTTGCTGGGAATTTCATTCATTTATCCATTCTTCAGGAATTCAAATTACGTGAGTGATTAAAATTCAATAGGCGTTATAGTTTGATGGATTATTTGCCCGAGGCCGTGAGGTTATGTGCACACTCCACTGGAACCACCGTGGTATCAAATCAGTAGTCATGTCAGACGCGACTGCGGGCCAATGGCCCAGTGGACGGCCTCTGTGACTGACGCGGACGTTGAATGACTGCGGCAGGCCCTACCGTCCACGGCGACAACGTAACAGATGAAAAGGGACCACAACAGAATTCCCAGACCCTTCCCCTTAATAATGCTCTCTCCTGGGAAAAGACGAGGTGCTGCTTCACCGTCCGATCTTGGACTTGGATGGCAGTGTTCATCTAGGTACATGATAACCTACATTTCGCCCCAGACCAAACTCAGGAAAAATACCAGGAAGAACTATGCACCGAAAATGTCCATCTTGAGAGTCAACAATCAGGACCTCGCCCACTCGCTCGGGAGCCTCGCCAAGTCCCAGGACACGGTCTGTCCGCTTGGAAACATTCCCGAGAAGCCAGTTTACGATCTGTTCCGTCAAAGCCAGCTGGCAGTCACCCCGGCGAATGTTCCTCCCAGGCCCTCCCCAGCATCTACTATCTCCCCTCATCATCTCTCCCGGCCCCCCTGTTCTGTAACAGGCCCGCTCTCTGCTTTTTTCTCCTTTCCTGTAATTAGGGACCCTGATTTAACCCAGCAGTTGCAGGTAAACACCTGTTAAAATGAAGGTCTCGTGACTGCAGGACATACTGACGCCAAACGAGCACGGACTCTTCACACAGCTTGACCCCCACGCCGCCCAGCTTCTCCGGGTTTTACACAAGGGACGGGCAGGCGGTGAGAGGCAGGTGAGAGGCACCGCCAAGGTCAACGGAGGAACAAGCTCAAGGTCAACCTTGAAACTGCGCCCCAGCAAAAACCAAGGTGGGGGTTTCGAGGAGAAACGCCCTGGGGGAGGGCTCTGAACTGGGAAAAGCACAGCTCCCAGAGACGTCTGCTCCCCGGTTACGAGGCCGAAGCAGGGAGTCTGCGGGACGATACCCTTGGGCCCCTTAAAACGACCCATCTAGTTTGCCCTCTATGGAGATGTCTGTGCATTCATCAGGTTGTGTGCAAAAACTTCCACTTCTTCAAACAAAGACCACGGAGATGCCTGATCTGTAAGTGCGAAGCATCTCAACGATTTTCTAGGTTACTTAACTCTCATTGTGGATAAATATATATATATATATATATGTATATATATATATATACATATATATATATATTGGGGGGCATACTGATTACAGCTCTACCACTTATTATTGCCTTTTGGTTCCAATTCGCTTACAAAATCCTCCCTGTGGAACATTTGAGTATTCACAGATGACAGGGGCGCAAATAAAGCCCCCTGTAATATAAGACACACGGTCCTCACTGTTCCCAAGCTTAATTCTAAAAAGAAATACATATAAAGCGCTCTATCGTATAGAAACCATATATGGCATGGCATGATTTCATATTTGCCTGTTTCTCTTGCTCCTCCCCCGCCCCCCCAGTAGGCAGAATCTGTATCTTTTTTGGAAAAATAACTTTTCTAATATGAACAATCTCTTTCGGCATGAAGTATATTCCCCTCAGTTACTAAGCCCTTATGAACGACTTAAAAGCAACAGGTTTATCACCACCGGTCAGTGACACATCAGAAGTGGCCTTTGTGTGGCTTCACTCAGTCAAAACCGTGCCTCGCACCTGCATGAGGCAACTGCCCTGAGTGGCCAATTTTCTATTCTATACTCACTTCACTTGGAGACAGTCCCACAGAACTTTCACAGAAAGAGAAAGAAAGAACAAAGGAAAAAAGACAAAAAGCTGCCAAATAAGTCTCTTCAATGCAAAGATTCAACAGAGACCATTTTTACAGCTCAATTGGCAACTCATTGTTTGAAAGAAGTTACAATAAAAATGCAGATAGGCCACTCGCTTCAATAGCATTAGAAATTACTGTTGTTATAGTAATAATGCAGACTAGACTAATAGCTATTCAGAGAAAGTTCCTGATAGTGGGGGATGCTTTGCATTCTCTGGACAAAGTATATGCGCAAAACGTGTCAGTCTACAGCAAAATCCAACTTTCTGCACTAACTCGGGAAGAGACTCAGGGAAAAAAACAGAGGAGAGAACAGTTTTGTTCGCAAAGCATCTCTTCTTCAACATTTCCAAATACGCCAAAGCACCTGGCTAGTACAAAAGGCATGTTTGAAATGCCAACGCACCATCCCAGGAACTAATCAAGATTTTTCTCCCCAGATTTAACACTGGATATATGGGTGGCAATGTGATTTATAAAAACCCTTAATAAGAAACTTAAAATGGAAACCCATGTCATCATCCGTGAGCTCTGATCATTCCTTAGACCGTTAAGGCCACGAGGTCAGACACCAGTTGTCTTGTTGGCGGTCCTCCCAGTAGGAAACACAGAGTCAGACACATAGTAGGCACTTTATCGGTAGATGATGGATAGATAGATGGGTTAATAAAGAGGAGCTTCTGTCTAATGGGCACTGTAATAGAACTTTTTCATACATTGTAGCTTTTGTTCTATATGCAGTAACGATCATAACATTTATTTTCTTCTGTATGCATTTTACAGATGATAAAACTGAGGCCTACAGAGGAAGTGATCTCAAGGTTATTCTGCTAACACATGGCAGAGTCAGTAACTAACACTCAGCGAGCTGAGCTACAATCTCCTAAATTCTTGCACAGGAGAGAAAAGCATCCACTTCCTTCTCTGGTGATAATCACCTGCAACCTCAAATGAGAAGGAACCACTTGGGTGGAGACCGAGAGAAGTGCTTAAAAACTATCTTTTCAAAAGCCATTAAAAAAGAAATCCCCGGTGCAGGAGTCACATCCTCTAGGATGCAAACCATAAAGCAGCTGTCTTCTCGGAATGTGAAAACTGGCAAATTGATGCAGATGGATCCACAGGAAACGTACCTACAGACTCAAGTGACTCCAGAGGATCCAACCAGCAACATTCTTTACACAGGAGGAAAGAGGCTATCATTCTAGATCATTCCACTGAGTAAGGCCACACTCAGGCCAGTCTCCTACAGGTACCTTCCACAGGGACAGTCCATAAACCAAAAACTGGCTCTGTATCATCACAGCCTCAGAGCATTGCAAGACCTCAAAGTGCCTTTTGAATCTAAGAAAAGAATTATGTGAAGTTCAGTGTGAAGGTAGTAGCAAGCACATTTTATTGCACGCTGGTTCTCTGAAAATGTACCATTTGATAATTATCAGAGCAAAAGTATTACATTTATTGTAACACCATATTTTGTAGGCACACTTACTAAGTTGGTTTATTATCAGTGACTAGTGAGCTGAGGAAAATGGCCGTAACTACTGTGGGATCTTATCAATTGGTTTCTCATCTAGTCAGTGGCTCACATTAAATTTATCTGGGCTTCTATACAAACTATTCACGCCTGGGTTCAGGGTTCAACCAGACCAATTGCAGTCTAATCCCTGGAAAGGGGTTATGTGTTGACATTTTTACAAAGCCCCCCAGGTGCTTCAGCCAGAGTTGTGAACACTACTTGGGCACAGCCCTCCTCCTGTAACAGGTGAAGACATCAGGCCACGCTGTGAGTGAGCTGATCACGCCACACAGTTATCTGGCTACAGATGCATGACCTGAATCCAGGTTCTCTCACTCTCCTTGGCTCCTTTCAATCAGGAGGAATGAATGGTATCCATCAACGAAAATTCCTCTGACTGGCTTAGAGGCACCCACAGGACAATTCTGACTCAAGCCACCTCTTTGCCAGAAATACTACATGAACTTTTAATGCATGTCTGAATATTCAAACGTATCGCTCGCTGCCTGCAAGCAAGAACGGTCCTTCCAAAGACAGGGACCCAATGTCAAGCCACCAGTCCAAGTTGTTCCTTGACGCGCGAGCAGTGTCTGAGTGGCGAGCGCAGGGCTGACACTCAATACACACTTGCTGATCTGAAATAAACGTGCTAATTGTTTTTCTCTGTCCAGACATGAGCGTCCCTTGTCCCTATCATATATCCTTCCCTCAACAGACACACACACTCTGCCATCGAACAGTTCTCATTTCTCCTGAGAGCTTCCAAAGCCATTATTGCACCATGAGACTGGGAAAGCTTCGTGTCCCCGAGTCTGCTAATAGGACACAACAAGTAATGTCTACGAAGAACAGGGGTGCCTGAGGGCTGGGGAGGGCAACAGGCCAGGACATGAGGGGCCTGGGGGGCAAACAAAAAATCTGGGGGCTGACTTTGGCATTTTGGTTGTAGTGATTTCACTTGTACATACATTTGTACACTTTACAAACTGTACACTTTACATATGGACAGTTTACTGGACGAGAGAGATTTCACCACCAGCAAACAGCAAATGCTCGCTTACTTTCCATATCTCATATATTTCATGAGTGATGCCCAGAGCACCTCTGAGAACCTCAGGTAATTCTGTGGGTGGTGACAAATCAACTATGGCCACAAACGGCCACTGGCAAGCTCTTTAGGTAGTTCCCCTTAAGTGAATCATTAATATATAAATGCCGTGCAAATCAGGTCATACCCACAGGTCCTAGGTTTGGAAAAAATGCTCTTGCAAAATATGAATTTTTTAATAAAAAATTGTAATTCTGATTCACAACACTGACCCCAGTTTTCTTTAGTGTTCTAATGCCCGTTGCCACTTTAGCGTTGGTACGTATGAGAAAGGTTAATAAAAAATACTTTCCCCCACATCACGTAAAATTTCCGAAGCCGAGAGCAGCCGGTTTCCAGGAGGCGGTCATTGGTCCTTCATTAAATGGACAGGGCTGCCATTCGGGCCGTACCTGCCAGAACAGGCTGTGCGCGTCTCCCCGCATCAGCTCGACGGTGTCCCCGGCCTGGATGTGCAGCGGGGGCCCTTCGTGGAGGGCGGGGGGTGGCGTCCCAGCATAGCTCCTGATCACCTGCATCTTTGGCAAACCTGGAAATAAGCAACACAGGTTTTAGAATGGCGAAGATAACAACGTGTGAAGTCCAAATGTACTTTCAAAAAAAGCACAGAGCCATTATCAACATGAAGAAGTGTTCATAGCCCCAAGTCCACGTAAACACCTGAAGTCACTACGATGGAATGTGTTTAAATTTTCTCATTTGAGATGCTGATGTAACCAGACATATTTATGCCCCGATCCCGTCCATACCTCCCCTCTCCCTCGCCACCCGTCTATTTTTAGTTGAGAAAATATTTCTCTTTCCACTGATGCCTGCATTGTGAAAAACACATCACATACAGTTTAATGGGGAAGAACCCATTTTTTCACCAGCCCGATCCTTTCGCCGATTGCTCCCCTCCTGGGCACTGCCTGACGCCTGATTGCATCACGGAGGCGGCTGCCCTTTCTCTGCATGTCGCGTGTTGCCCAGTCTAAGGCTCGTATCTTAAGGTTATCTTTGCAATTCAAAAGCAGGCCTGTGATGGATGTGCCAGGGCCAGACTGAAGACATTTATGTGGAGAAATTCTTCAGGCTCCAATTCAGGCTTGCAAAACAGACCCGGGGAAGGGAGCGTGTCTAAGTCAACAGCACTGACAAAGACTTAGCATCCAGCCCGCCTGTCCTTTGTGTTTCTCTGAATGTGCATCGAAGGCCTTCGCGCAACATCTCATTTCGGAGAGCGGCAGCTTCAGCTGCACCAATAATGTCACCAAGGGACAACCTCACAGTCACCTTTTCATGTAGAGGTGAAACCGCTCCCCGCTATAAGAGCTCGCTCATGAGCAGGATGTCTGTGGCACCTTCATGGACTTAAGCCATTGCTAATGACACTTCGAGACTTTTTTGTTGTTGTTAATCCTCACGTGAGGATATTTTTTCCATTGATTTTTAAATAGAGTGGAAGGGAAGGGATGCGGGGGGTTGTGAGAGAGAGAGAAACATCAATGTGACAGAGAGACATCGATTGGTTGCCTCCCGCACGTGCCCTGACTGGGGCCAGGATCAAACCTGCAACCCAGGTACGTGCCCTTGACCGGCACTTGAGCCCAGGACCCTTCACTGCATGTGCCAACACTCTAACCATTGAGCAACACTGGCCAGGGCATGGACACTTCAAGACATTTTATTCAAATGCTGGACCCTGGTAAAGGTGCAACTAGCAGAAAAGGCTGCACTAAGCCCAGAAAGGAAGATGAATGTCATTGAGTTGTCAGCGTCCAAGTTACCTAGAAGAGACCCAGTATCCCCATGAAATGTTCCAGCCAACAGCTTAATGAAGTCCTTAAAAATCCCTTCACAACCACCACCCCAAAGGGGAGAGAGCAAGTTTTCTCCAACACATTTTACCCATCCGATCAATGGGAGACAGAAGGGCAGAAAAACACTGCGCCCTTCACCCCAATTCGGCTGCCGTTAACTGCCGGGGCACGTCAGAGTTGCCACACCTGCCCTGGCTTCAGGTCTGGTGCCCCAGGACCTCGGGAGGGGCTGACTTTCATCCCACATCCCTCCTGGAGCGCTGCCCTGCCAGATGGTACCAGGCGGCGCCCCTGCGCAAACAGCCGGCTGCTGTCCTCCCAAAAATCACCACTTGCCCGCGCTTCTCGGTGGAGCGCTTACCCGACCCGCACACAGTAAGGGCCTTGAGAGGGGAAAGCGCTTCGTGTACACTTTCCATGAGGTCGCTCTTGTGCATTTAACATGCTATCCCCTCACTTTGCAAGTTACATAAATGTTCAGTCACTATGCCATACGCCGGAAACTAATATAATATTGTACGTCGGCTGTAACTGAAAAATTTTTAAATTACCTTAAAAATAAATATATAAATTATACAATAGTATTTTCCTATTTAAAACCCCTCCTACTGCACTTAGAATGAAATCTGAACTCCTGGCCATCGCCTACGAAACCATGTATTTTCTGGCGCCCGTAACTCTCGGGTCCCATCTTGCTCAGTCTGGTACTTTCTCACTGTTTCCCGTCACTCTGACCTTTGCGTAGTTGCTTAAATGCCCTGGGCGAGTGGGACCAGCCAAGACGGTCTATGTTATGAGCTTCAACTTGTAACTCATGTAGTTATTCACTTGTCATCTGTCTCCTCTCCCTTCCTTTTCTATATATTAGTACTGCCTATATTTGTATGTTAAAAACATTTATTATTTTCATAGTCAAATTGAGCTTTTAATAATGTAAATATTCAGGTTTGATTGGACAACCAATAAGTTTTTACTTGCTTTTACACGGATTGTATTTATTTGTGCTTTTACCTAAAAATATGATCTATGCAACTGAAATTTTGCAGGAATTAAAGTTATTTTTAATGTGCAAAACTGCTCATATAGTTCTCAAAAGTCCTGAAGGACTCCCTTAATAATTTACACTCATCCTGAATATCCTTTAAATTAGGTGACTTGCTCATTTATGGAAAAAGTACATTTTTATTCCCTACATTCCACTGGCAAATTGGCATAAAAATACCACACGTTCCAACATGAGGGTGAGCAGCTTATACTTTCTAAAAACAGTCTCTGGCTCACCCCTCGCTCTCCACCTCTCTCTTGCGCTCCCCCCATTACGCACTTGCTCAAGGAGCTGAGAGCCTCTCTAGCTGCGCTCCCCAAGGGCTCGGACGTGTGCAGACGCGGCTTATTGATTGTGAGGGGGGAAGAGCATCGCTACCGGTACCCCAGCTGGCAGGGCTCCAGGGAGCGGAGGACTCGGGCCCATCGTTTCCATGTGCTGGTTTTTTGAGAGGCCAGGGAGTCCTAAGATCAGGGCTCTCCATAAAAATGCATGTAGTCCTGGCCATGCATTTAGTGGGGCTCAGTGGGCAGAGCGCTGGCCTGTGCACCGAAGGGTCACGGGTTCAGTTCCCAGTCAAGGGCACGTACCTGGGTTGCAGGTTCAATCCCAGGCCCCATCGGGGGGGGCGGGGGGAGGGGTGCTGGTCTTTTTATTTTTCTGTTCTTGCTTCCTCAAGGTTAGCTTTATTCTCTCCCCAAGCTTTCAGCTTCCTATCTTTTCTTTCCTACATAAAGGGCTTCTTTCATCAACCTTAAAGATCAAAATTATGCTATGGTTTAAACTTGTTCAAATTTAGCATAAGGAGCTATTTAAGTGGTTAGACATACACTTGCTTCTAATTATCTGAAAAATAATAAAAATGAAATGGAGCCTACGTCCCAAGGGCATAATAAATAAAAATATAAAAGTAATAATTATTGAAATGTAAACTGCTGACTACAACGAAAAATACAACTGTTCAAATAGTAAGAAACTGTGCCGAAAAGTCATGAATCATCCGGGAAGGCAGTTACAAGAGTAAAAACAGGGCTGTGCATAGAAAAGGTACACCACGCTTACCTTTGTGCCGCCTCACTTCTCAGAACACCAGTGTCCCCTACCACACGGTCACGTGCAATCACACACTACGCTAACACGGCGCTGAGTTCTAAAGCCAAGGCATGAAAAATGGCTGACCCTAAAAATAACCAGCCCCTGAGCTCCTGGGCAGAAGCTGACCAATTATTTATGTGTTTCTGCTACGGGGGGAAGTGTGCCTCGTCTCCCCCTGTCGCTGTCGGGGGTGGGGTTCTTGCAACATCTAAAGAAAAGGGAATTTCTGAGACTAGCACTGGAGGGTGCAGTACAGAAAGCTTTATTTCTGCGCAGTGACACCCCTGCGTTTCCAAAGTCCTATGTCCCCTTGTCCAGTTACAGCAGAAGCGTAGCCGGGGCTTCGGTAGAGCTAGAGTCAGAGGCAGTGTCCAGAGCTTCCTTCCACGTTGGAGCCGGTCCAGCCCAGCATCAGGCCAGTTTCGGTCCATTAGTCCACTGCGCGGGGTCTGCATGGCCTGGGCCGCATGGGAGGGGGCCAGGGAGCCACGCGCGATGGCCAAACCAGGCCTTTCCCACGGCCCACCCCCCACCTTAATAGCCAGCCAGCCAGAACTCTGCACCTCGAAGGGCAAACATTTATACTTTTCTGTCTCCCACCTCTATGCAAAAGAAAGCTCCTAAAATGCCGCCATATAGGAAAAAAGCAACAAAAACAACTCTCCAACAATTTAAATTTTTTGGCATCCAAAAAGTATTCCTGCGGATGACCTGACTCATCTTACACGTACTCACTCCTTTCCCACTCGGCGTGTTCTCTCTCCGAGTTCATTCCGTCTCAGTTTGGGGCGACAGCATGTTGAACCGCGGTGCTTAGAGGGGGTGACTCCTTTGCCTGCAGGCCCTGTCCACACACCTGTTTTCCTTGAATAATGGCGCTGACAGTGAACCCCACTTTCAAGGGGCTAAACCTGAAGAGTGCTTTTTCGCTGGGCTGAGTTGCGTAACAGTTATTTTCATCTTAATTATCACGAGTGGGAAGGCATCTGGAAGATGTAGCTCCCTTGGCTTTGAAACAGGGGAACTAGCAAAGAAACTAACTCCTGTGCCAGCTCCTCTAGACAGCCACGGAAAGACAGTGACCAGCGGCCATACCCCTCCTGGTGACACAGCAAACTCACTGCACCCCTCCTCCCCTCAATGAGACCCATCCTCACTACGGCTGCAGGGTGAAGAGGCCCTCGGAGGTCATTCATTTGTTGGTACTTTGGCTTTTAGCTTCTGTATCTTCGCCTTTTCCTAAGGCATCCACGTGTTTCTGATTAATTTTTAACTTTACAGCCCTGCCCAGTGGCACTCGGTGGTTAGAGCGCTGGCCTGTGGCCCGAAGGGTCGCGGGTCTGACTCCAGGTCAAGGGTGCGTCCCTGGGTTGCAGGTTTGATCCCTGGCCCTGGTTGGGGCGCATGCTGGAGGCAACCAATCAATGCGTCTCTCTCACATCGATGTTTCTCTCTCTCCCCTCCACTCTCTCTAAAAATCAATGGAAACAACAACAAAAATCTTCCAAATGTTGACTTAGTGGTTAGAATGGAAGTGATTAACAGCATGGCTGTGCCCTTGCCCTCACAAAACTTGACATCCAACAGAGAGAAAGAAAATGATATACAGGCGATTATTATGAACCACTATGGGTTCCACGGTACAAAAGTTGCAAGAACTATGGGAGCATAAGGCAAGAAGGCAGAATCCCATCAAGGGGTCAGGGGAGGGGCCCGCAATGGGGAAGAGTCCCGTTAGGAAGCGAGCTGGGCAACAGGACTCCAGTCTGTGTAATGACGTGGGTGAGACTGTTTTTCTATGAGAAACGAGACTTTAAAAAGTGCTCTCATTAAAATTATAAAAATTTATGGAATTTTAAATAACAATGAAAAGTTAATTTAGAAAACATAATTAGGATTATCCCTCAAACATTCATTCCAGTACAGTTTAGGGTGTGAAAAAACTGGAAACAATCTAAATGAATAGCAATCGGGAATTGGTTCAATTAAATCGAGGGGGCCTCCTTGTAATTGCCTGGCAAGCTGAAATTTAAGAATAACATTAGAGAAGACGGCTTTTAATGGATACAGAGGCATATTCAAATGTGTTGTCGAGGGGGGGAAAGCGGGTTACAAAACAGCAATGTACAAAAAAAGGCCATATTTCTGTTTGAAAAACAAGGAGAGAAGCACAGGGGGGGAAATGACTGCGAAGACACCCGCCACCATGCTAACAGTATGTTACACTAGGGTGGCAAAATTATAAGAACTTTTGGCTTATCTAAAGTTTATATAGTTAACATGTGTTCCTTTTGGGGCATTTTTTAAATTAAGCTATTTTTGTCCCTGTTCTTAAGCAAAGTCCTTCAACAACACCTTGGTTTTTCTGAAAAATACAGTCCAAATTCTCCACGTCCTGGCACGACACAGTGGTCACCTACCACGACATTCCAACCACCAGCCATCGGGGCTGCCCCTTGTCAATGCTGCGCCTGTGCGGGACTTAGAAGGAGCACCCCCTCTGGGTGGACTTGGCGGCACGTGGCACATTCGCGCAGGAAAAGGCTCCCTCTCCTTCCTCTGGGAAGACATCCCTGGGGGAGGCTGGCTGCAGTTCCCTTCCCGGGGCACCTGGTGTAGTACACACAGGGAAGGTGACCGTGAACTTATACCTTGCAGGCACGTACTCCCATTTGTTCCACTGTGTTTCCATGACCTTCTGAATGACTGTTACATAAGTGATTGTATTCAACATAAACTGTATGTTATTATTTTGTTTCCTCCCCATTTGAACGCAATCTTCACAAGGCCAGGGACAGTGAATCATCCAGCTGTCAAAGTTACGGGGGGTCCGGTCCCCAAGAGTCTCTAGATAAATGTCCATTGGATAAATGAAAGGCTGGGTGAATGTTGATCCTCAAAGAATAAAGTTTAAAAATAAAAACATTTTTTCAAAATGTATTTCTTGACTAATTCTGCTTATACAGATATAATGGCCTAATAGGGCCGTTTGTTGTGTATACATATCACCAAATTCTCTATTTCATCTCGGGCACAGCTTCAGACTGTCGGGCCTCAGAAGAAAGATCTGACAACTGCAGTTCTAGTCTCTCTCTAACACACTCTGGGACTCAGAAATCTCCAATTTCCCCAAGTGTATCTGCCAAGGGAAATAAGTTGGCACACTCCAGACTGGCTGGGAGAAAGCTTCTTCCTTCCTAAATGAACAATAATTGTTTAGATTTTCAAATCATTATGTGCCCATAAGCAAAGAATTAAACAGCTCAGAAAGCAAATGAAATTTAAATCCATAATCTGACTAACTGCTCACATGGCATAGCCCTGAAATTTTAAAGCCGGAGCCCTGAATTTAAAGTGATGTTGTCATTTAAAAAAAAATAATAGTAAGTAGCTGTGCTGCTTTCAGCCCTGAGTCCATTTGGCAAAATGAGGCTGCCAGTGAATTAATATCCCCACAGGTCATCCATCCACATGCATCTAGTCCCCTCTCTCCAATTAAAAGTGCATTTTAAAATATGACAAATTGTTTAAAAAAAAAAAGGTTATAGTTAAGGCTGAAACATTAGACTAGCTCGAAAAACATGCATGGAAAAACACCATCTTAATTTTTATTCCCTTCTATTTGGATTTCTCCTTAAAGAATTTCAATAGGGGGTAAAGGGACCCATCTGCCTGAACCAGAGAGGTGAGGCCACTGGGGCGTAAGTCAGCGCTGAGGCTCCCGGAGCCCGAATGTGGCCGCTGCTCGATGACCAAGGTTCCCGAGATCCAATAGTTCTCTCTCCTATTTTACTAAAAGCGCTGAGAGTCAAATGGATTTTATCCAAGGCGGCTGGTTTTGAAGTTTCTGATGTCCCAAATGCATCCCGCAGACAGGTCCTCTGATGAGGTTTTAGCAAGGACACCGACTGCGCGGGTGACAGCTTGGAGGGGCCCGTGAGGGGAAACCACTCTCCGCGGCGGCGGAGGTGAGGGAGCAATCTAGGGTTCGAGGCGAGAGGGGAGCTGAGGGGCTCGAAGCCGGCAGTGAGCTGAATAATACTTTACTGGATCCCCCTGGGGGGTGGCGGCAGGAAGGCCAGGGGGACATGGAGGGATCCACCCAGGCCAGGCAGGAAGGGGTGCTCTGCCTGAGAAAAATTTTAGAGCAAGAATAAAACTGTTTAAAAGTCAATCTGACTTTTCTTGTCACCATGGGCCACGAACTGTGAGCAATGTCAGTGATAAAACACCACCACCACCACCACCCAACGCAGGGACCACTCCCCCGTCCCTGCACTCCCGGGGCATCCGGTCCCGCAGGAAGCTACCTGGGAACTGAGACCAGGCGGCGGCCCTGGACTCGCCTGTCCGTCTAGCCGGGGACATAAAGCACAGACGTCAATCACCGCATCTCACAACATAATCTCTACAACTCCGTCCATCTCCCGCCGGCCCACAAAATCCAGGCTGGGGGCCCACCGGTCTCACGAGCCCTGACTGCACGTGGCCATCCCTGCTAAGGGCAGGGCAGCTATCATCCAGGTGACCCCAGGGAGCCCCCGCTGACCTGATCGGAGGGAGGGGTGGTCCTTCTATGTCGACACCGCTGTGCACACACCACATCCGCCGCCCTGAAAAGTCACGGGGCCGAAAGGGCACGGACACTTTGGCCGTCCCTGCCTTGTCCCCACGCTAGTAATGGGTGAACAAGGCAACAACGAAATAAGGCGACGGGTGTTATCTGTAAAGGCAGTTGTTCAAGGTGGGTGGTCGCAGCTGGGAGGAGAGGGCACGTCCGAGAATGAAAGCGAGGATGGGAAGGAGTGTGTTTTGGAGAAGGCTCCTGAGTCCCGCGCAAGGGGGTGGAATCCATGAGGCCTGGACACGCGCCCCTATTTCAAGCAGCTCAGTGGATCCCCGTGGCTCTCGACTTCCACTCGATCTCTCGTGCATCCACAGCACGATCATCATCGAGGCAGACTGGTCTCTCAGAGCAGGGAGCGGAGGCCTTTATCTCCCTGCTTTAAGGGGCACTTCAGGGTAGAGAACAAAGGCTTGCAGAAATCACCAGTTCTCCCTGCGCTTATAAAACCTGAATTATGGGGGAGATGATGCTAAGGGGGTCCCAGAGGGAAGAAAAGGAAAGAGCCAACCTTTGGCCAACCCGACCGAGGATGGGGGCAATGCCCCGGGTGGAGATGGAGACAGAGGGCTGTGGCTCCTGGGCACCAGGAGCGTCCCCGTGCTCTGTGGCTGTGCTGGGAGGCAGCTGGACAGCATAGGCTGCCTGGGCACCGAGGAAGGTCGGGCCCCGGGCCTCAGGCACCCTCCTGGTCAGACACTGCCCTGCCCCACAGGCAGGATGGGAACAGGCCGTCTTCCAAAGCCAAACTGGGGACAAGAGGCTCAAGGCTGGAATTAAGCTGATATGAAGAAAAATGTTAAGTGGCTTTCTTTTGTCCACTCCAAAACTGAAGGGCTGAAATTTCCACCAGCTGCCTTCTGCTGTGTCAGTCATTTTAGAGGCACTGGGACAGAGCTCAGGGTCCTTAAGATGGTCCAGCTACGCCCGGCTTCTCCCCCTGAGGCTGCTGCACCAACCGCCCAGCACACTGTCAGCACTCTTTAAGCACTTATCCACAGCCTTTTCAATACTGCAATTATCGCTGTGCATGACACTCTTCTACCATCATCTCAAGATAACTGGAAATACTTCACCTTAAAAAATAACACTAGCTAAAACTTACATAGCGCTGACCATGGGCAGGGTCCTGTTCCCAGAGCTTCAGGTATATTAACTCACTTACGCCTTGTGAAAATCCTATAAAGCGAATCTTATCATGACCCTCATTTCCAAGAGGAGGAAGTCAAGCCTCAGAGGGGTTAAGTGACTTGTGCAGTCACGGAGCTGGTAAACAGCAGAGACAGGATCTAAATCCAAGGCAGCCAAGCTCTGAAATCCACACACCATTAGTTTTCACAAAAGCATTACAAGCAAGACATGTGGGAGCCAGTAGCTTGCAGGGACCGCAGCATCGCCAGGGGCCTTGGGAGCCTGGAGACCGGGCCCTGCCTCTGCAGGTCCCGGCTCGCCTCCCACACCCGCCCAAATCATAAATCCTGAAGATGGTGGTGATGGCAACAGTGAGCGCCTATTAAGTGCATACGAAGAGCCAGGCACTGGGCTGATGCTCTCCAAATGTATTCTCTCAGTTAAGCCACACGCAGCAATTCTGGGGGGGTGGGTACCGACTGAACCCTACTCGAGAGGACAGGTGGAGGCAGGACAGGTGGACCAGCTTCCCAGGGCTGCGCTGCGAAGGGGCAGAGCTCAGCAGTGAGCTGGGCAAGGCCAGCTACAGAGCCTAATTTCCTGTTTGTTTGAATTTAAATCCAGTCTCGGTGTGGCCTCTTCTTTCTACCCTTAGTTCTAGCTCTGTTCAGCTAGTCTTCAGATGGCTCTCCGGGTCCACTGTTCTATAATTTAGTTGTAATTCTGATGTGGTGGTGGGAGGAGGTGAGCACTCTGCCATCTCGCAAAGCCTAAATGTTTAATCACTTGTATTGTCTTCCCTCCTACACACTGCACTGCGAGCATGCCTGTCACAGGGCAACAATGCAGGACATACAATCCAGCAAGGTCTCCAGATCTGCCTGGGAAATTAGATGCAATTTTTACACCAAATGGTGTAAACAGATTTATTAAAAGGAGCACTACAGTCATTGAGGATGGAGACCCCTGGCTGACAACGGTTTATGTTATGATTATACCCACAGAGATTGGGACCAACAATAAAACACGAGATGGGAAAACATGATCATCTATAAATCACTGAAAATGCCAAAGTCATGCCCAACCCTGTATCTTACACAAACCCTAATGAAGACATTAAGGGGAAAGGCCGTGCGTATAAAGAACAAACAGAGCAGCATTGATTCCATTAGTTTGGGGTCATTTCCTGATGTTTGGCTATGATTTTATTACCTAATCCTATTAAAAGCAAAGTGAAGACGGACTAATGAGGGATCTAGCATGAGCTTCCTTCCTTGCCGTGACCTGAGGTCAGCAGGTGCTCCAGGGGCCATGGACCTGCCTACTGACTCCCCCTTGCAGACTGGGGCCCTTCAGAAAAGCCCTGCCAGGGCTGACCAGTCTCCTCTCGGGTCATCCTCACCCAGGACCCGGACATTCGTGCAATTACAAAACTGCCCTTGCCTGGACGCCCTGGCATCAAGGTCAGATGCCTCCTTCCTCTGGGTGAGCGGTTCAAGCGCTGCTTCTTCCGCGCTCTGCAGAAGGGTCCCCTACAGCCGACACCTCACTTCCTCCCCCGAGCGCCGGGCACGGCCCACGCCTGAGGCCAGCCCAGCCACGACACGAATCTCTGGGCAAAGTACACTCGTTTAGTGCATATGCCCCCCTGTGTCTCCCAAATTAGTTAAAAACAAGTCATGCTTTCACTGGTTCAATTTTCTAAGTTTTTATAAAACTGTGGTTAAAAGCTCAGCTTCAATTGTGTTTGTAACTTACGTGAACTCGGGCACCTGCCTTAAACTCTCAGGGCAGCTCTCCCATCTGTAAAATGGGCATATCTACCTCACAGGTTTTCCTGTGAGGATTAAAAATAAACGTATTCTTCCTAGCGCATGGATGAATATCACCCTAGCATTCACCCCATGGTTACTTCACCAACGTGCCAATGAGCGTGTTAACTCATAGATAAGAATTTAAAGTTGCCGCACATGTACATGAAACACACAGCATGAGAGATGAGCAGAGAAACTCAGAGCAAGGTCCCAGAACCTGTGCTTGTGCAAACTGGAAAAGATGTGAGTGACCGTTCTAGAAAAATCTCTCTAAAGAATGTAGGTGGTTCAGGAAGAATTTCTAAGGCTGCATATTAATTTTTTTTTTCCAGCGAAGCCTACCATTGGGGTGGCTATGCATTAAGTGGAATTTCTGGCTTCTAGCTAGCCGTGTTATTACAGGAGCGCCCTGGAGCAGTTGGCTCCCAAGCTACTCATCGCCACGTGTTCACTCAAATTGTCTCCAACTCTTTTGCAATCAGGGTGCAGGGCTCCGGGTTTTTGAGGGATCAGTGCTGACTATGCAGAGAACGTCCCCAAGGGGAAAAGTCAAGAGCTGATAAGAAGATCAAGAAGATCACAGGGAACAAAGGAAGACAGGTTAAGTCAGTGTTCTCTGAAACTGAAGACAGAAAAATTCTTGCTTACACTTTTATTCTTCACGTTATAAAACCCTCCTGCTTGGCTACTTGGCTCAACCTCTTCTTTCCTGACTATTTTAACTTAAAAAGTAAAACTAAACCTGGCTCTGTGTCCTTATAATCTCTTCTTTATTTTTTACTTCTAATATTCTTTATTTATGAGGGACAAAAAGAGCCACCCCACTACTGTTGCTGGTCACTCCTTCTGCCTGTCTTCTGTGGTTTTCCAAAACCTCACAGCTGCACCGTCTACCATGACCTCAAAATTTTTTGTTCTTCTTTTGGCTTTTAACGATGTTTCCAACAGCAGGGGCCACAGAAGCGAACAAGAAAGGGTGTGTCTTCTAATAGAGAGAAGTAGGAAATCAGCACGTTTTCTGACCCAAGGGCCTGAAAATGTCACCATGGATGCATTCCTACCTCTGACACTTGGAAGCCAACAGATTACAGACAAAAGTAGACAGGAGCTACCTTTATTGCACATTGATTTATTTTCTATTTATGATCATTTCAATTGGTGCATCTGTTTTCTCACACGTTTGTTACTCCTTTCTTTTTTTTAAGATTGTCATCACTTTCATCTACTGGCTAAAGTGCCATATTATTCATTAATTTTTCTTATTTGTAAATAATTTTTAAAATTAGGAGATGGGGAAAAAAGATGTAAAGACTCAGGTACAAAAAAAAAAAAAAAAAGAGCAGTGAAATTTCCAGTAAATGGTAATTTTGGAAAAAACTACATAGAGACTGTAATAACTATATGGCTGACCTAAAATTCCACCAAAACAGCTAATCAGCCACATAATTCTAACACTGAGAGGCTGAGATATATGAAAATGATGAAGATTCCACAACGCAGTATTTATTTTTACCTTATGACACCAGTTTGTATGTCATGACTAGGTTCGGTTTTCTATCTTGATTAGAGCATTAGCTCATTTGTGCCAATTGGTAATCTTGTGATGTAGCTAAGGCAACTATCTCTACCTTCATTTTATATGGTTGGGAGGGCAGGAGGGGGCTGAGGCTATTAACTTGCCCAAAGATTTACACAGAAGCCTGGACTGAAACCCATGCTTTCAAACTTCAAGCCCATACTGCTTCCTACCTGTAAGATACGAATTTCCGTCAATGCCTGTTACTGGCAAGTTACCCTGTACCAAGCACATCTCTGCATATTATGACCACATAGGCAGGAAGTAGCTGAGCCAGGAATCTGTATCTAGTTTCCTCTGGTTCAGGCACCCAAACTCAACCAGTACACTTCACTGCAATATTACTCTGCATGGGCATTCTCAGAGCAAGTTAAATTTACATAACATTCTCACAAACCGAATCACAGCCAAATTAAAACTTTTTCAGATAAAGATAAAAAATAGAAAAACAGGGGAGGTTTTTTTTGCCTTTCAGAAATGTTATTGATAAAAATTGGCAAGAGACATGAAGTATGTTTGTTCTTGTGCTCCGATGATGATTAATGAACTCTTTTTTGGAGAGGCAAGATCTGCACTTGGCATTAATATTATAAACTTTTCTCATCCCAGTGGCTTCTCTTTAGGTGGGAAAAGCCGTTACATAAGGCAGTGATTAATGAGATGCCCCAAATGTTGATTTAGTCCCAGATAGAGATCTTTTTCTCTCAAATCTAGATGCTTCACCAAAATTAATTTTAGGTCACACTACAAATATGAATAAAGTGCCAATTCAAGTTGAAAATACATCATATGCTCAACGTGAGTCCATATGCTTTTTTCCCAATTTCTTCCTGTTTTGCTAGGGAAAAAACATCCTGGAACAGTCAGATTCCAAGAAGGTGTTGCCATTTCATTTTTTCAAAACCGTTGGCCAGATTCTGTTCTTGGATGCCGCTTGAATTTAAATGGAAGATACATAACTTTTTAAAATATGGGATCCCCAAAGCATAGCATTACATGTTTTAAATGGCAAGTTTCTTCCTCTGGGAGTTCAAAGCTATAATATTAGCAATATAATAGCAGGTGGTGGTGGAGAAATATAGGAATGTTTTCATTTTTCATCCATCTCATCCTGTCCATGTGCTCTAAAGAAACTGAAAGAGAATTCTCAGTCTCAAGAAGGGAAGTTCTGCCCTGAACTCAAGATATCCTGTGATTCTCCTTGGGGCCGCTTAAGATAACAGGAAGCCACCAACAAAGCTGTTGGTATCTGGACATGCAAAGACACACTCCCTGAACAGGTCATCAAGAGCAATATGCCAGGTAGGACACCAAAGCTGTATTCTACCTGCTTACAACTGGCTTCCGCAGGAAAGACTATATATATTAAACACCTAATTTTTTTTTAATTTCAGAAAGAGTTAGGGAGAGCGGGGGAGAGAGAGAGAGAAACATCTATCCGCTGCCTCCTGCAGCCCCCTACTGGGGATTGAGCCTGAAACCCAGGCATGTGCCCTGAACAGGACGACACTCAACCCGAGCCACACACCGGCTGGGCAAACACCTAATGTTTTCATGGCAACATATAAAACTTCTTAGATGAAAGCTGTAAAACACAGAATTTGCTTTGCAAATGAGGACACACCTATACAGCATCTCTCAAATAAAACAGAAGTTGAAATTTTCTTATTTTGATTAAAAAAAAAAAAAATTGTTAAAACTACAAATCTTTTAAAATAAGAGGTCTAGTCTCGGCTCCAGGAGTAGTTGCACAAATTAAGACCAGAAGAGACTGGTGAAATTAAGGAAGTAGGTCCTGCATGCAGCACTGCCAACATTTTACCCGGTAATCACGGGCTGCTTCCCACCAGGAGCATCCCGGTGCCCATCTCTGGGCGCCCACCCTGCCCTGCCCCCGGCCGAGGCACCTGAGAGAGGAAAGGCAGCTGGGCAAGGCGTGGGCGCGCCGCCGGGCGACGGCAGGAGGCCTGTGCACTCGGGGCGACAGCAGGAGGCCTGTGCACCCCGGGCGACGGCAGGAGGCCTGTGCACCCCGGGCGACGGCAGGAGGCCTGTGCACTCGGGGCGAGGCCTGGGCGGAGAGGGCACCTCCGGAGCCAGCAGGGCGCGGGCGAGCGTGGCCACGCGCCTTTCCGAAATCTGTCGTCGTGGCAAAGGGACTGAGAGAGGCCGTCCTGTTAATAACCACAGGAGGGTCAACAGCCGTTGTGCAAAACTCGCCGTATTGTCCGCAGCTTAATAGGGGCTTGGGATCAGCTCCGAGATTCTAGAAGCCGGAGCCGGCTCCCCAGGACGCCCGCACAGCTGGGTTTCCTCATCTCCCCGGCAGGAATCTCTATCACTGGGCTCTACTGCACCCGTGTTTTCAAGTTCATTCTTTCTATGTGAAATGTATTTTTACGCTTCTACAATTATGCTCCCGATATTTAGATTAGGATTTACGTGTGATGAGAAATTAGTTTTAGAGGTGACAGGAAAGACAAAAGTAGGTTTGACTGATTAATATGGAAACGGTGTAATCATCTATGGGTATGTTATTACTTATTTATTATAGACAAAAGCTCATTTACTAACGCCTTCAGCAACATACATCTGCCTCCTTAAAAAAGAAAAAGAAATCATGAAGTGTATTTTTAGATCAGTGATTTTGAAAACCCCAGGTTGGCATTTTTTCTCCCCAATGTTTTCTTATTTGGAAACTAAAAATATAAAATTTCTCTGTTGAGCAAATTGCCAATATGTTTGAAACCATCTCTGAAAGAAAGCAACACTTCCGTTTAGATCTGAAAGGAGTTTTTCAATCCCTTGAAATTAAAACATTAAAGAAAACTGAAATACAATACCATAAACCAGCATAGCAAAATTTTTGTTTATATAAATGAAACCACATGTGGATGACCCAGCTTAAAAGCAACTGGAGCCCACACCTGCTTTTGTGTTTCCCAATTCCTTTTGTGTCCACACTACACAATCACATTTCTTATATGTTTATCAGACTATTCGCTCATTGTTTTCACGACAATGTGCCACACCATAGTGAATCAGGATCTAAAACAGTATTTGTAATATTAAAATATCTTAATATGTACACTCATGTGCATAAATCAAGACCTGAGCCTGTGTCTCCTTCCTTGGGCGGAATATAAATTCCTTGCCGAGAGGGGCCGTGTTTTGTAATTAATGACATTGCTGGCGCACGCTGCTCTATAAGACACAAGGTTGGGATGAAAGAGGGATCTCCCGCGTTCCTTTCTTCCTGCAGGAACAAAGGGAATGGCATTTCTACCAGCCCGCCCGCCTGGGGAGACAGCGGCCCTCTTGGAAGGGGGCTCCGTTGAGAAACGGTCAGACGTCGCCTCTGCGAATGAGACAGGCCTTCCAGGCCACCTTGCTCTTTGCAATCAAGGGCCCCACGATGAGCACTGAGAAAGACCTCTTATCAGTGCACCCATTATCTGCCCACTTGCTATTCAAGGTTATCACAAATCGCACGCGCTGTAACCTAAGGTCAGAAGGAGATGAGGCACCCGAACATTTATTTCCCTCTACTTCATCTAATCTCAAGGAAACACAACACAGAACAATGAACAACTGAATGGAACAATTTGCCGGAATGTTTTAAATGCGAGGGACTGTGGACTCGAATGCAAGATGCCATGTGTCCCGCAAATGTAAGACGATTTTGCAATTGTCTAAAGCATGGACTTGATGAGAAAAAGGCATATCCCGCTATACAGATGTGCCACATGCAAACTGAATCTCGTATCGCCTGTCCTTAGACAGAAGGACACTTTTAAAGCTCAGTATTAAAATTTAATTGGTAGCTCTGACCTTGAGTGCCACTTTAGGGGAAAAATATTATACCGGTACTCAGATTTCCTTGAGATTTATGATCTCATGCGCTTGAAAAGGGCCCAGCACCTCCGTGTTCCTGAAATAATTGATCTGTCTCTCCTAAGTGCTATTTTCCTGAATCTAGCATCTGATGTCTCAGGAAGAGAAGTACAAGCTGATGAAAATACCTCGCTATATTTAAAAACTCCAAAAGAGCTACCGGAATATGCATCTAACACATCATTACATTTATAAAACAGTCAAGATCGTAAACTGGTAAACTTCTTAGCACACAACAGAAGACAAGAGAATATAAACTAAACTGCAAAGCCATGTGCAAGTATTAATTACAAAGATTCACCACCATTATTAATAAAGAGTGAACACTTTAAATGTGCCGACATGCCCCATGGCAAACCTACAGCTCATATCTTTCTTGGTTTGAAAAGGACTCCACAATATGCTCTGTATGTTTTCAAACTCAGCAGTTACAAACACTACTAACTGCACCAAAAACTCTGGCCACGTGGCTCGGGGGTTGAGCGCCGACCCATGAACCGGGAGGTCACAGTTCGATTCCTAGTCAGGGCACAAGCCGGGTTGCGGGCTCGATCCCCGGCGAGGGGCGTGCGGAGGCAGCTGACCAGTGACTCCCTCATCACTGATGACTCTCTCTCGCTCTCCTTCTCCCTTCCTCTCTCTGAAATCAACAAAAACTTTTTTTTTCAAGATAAGCAAAATATCACAGAGGAGCCTCTGTGACATTGAGGAGCCTGCAGCGCAGAAAGGACACAAAGGGCCAAGGTCAACTGCAAGTGGACAGCTAGGCTGGGTCGGCAGCCCAGGCAACGTGGCCCCGAGCCACGCTTCTGACAACCAGCGGCCGCATGTTGCGTGAGTGCAGGGGCCCGCTCCGCGAGCGCCAAGAACCAGACGGCGAGCGGGCCGCCGCACGCAGGAAAAGCTAGTCATTCGCTGATTCGCTTGGGAAGATCTGGACGTGCAAGTTCTTTTTCCACAACAGAAGGTCTCCAGAGAAGACACATCACTCACCCTGGTACGTGGCTCTGAAAACTGGGATCTGATGAAGTGGTTCCATCTGATGCCCCCCAAACTGTTTAACTGCTTTTCTCTACAACACCCCGAGTGAGGCCCTGGAGAGCAGTCGTGTATCAGCACTGGGGAGAAGTCAACTAAATTAGCTGGAAGGAAAATTTAAAGGAACGCCACGGGGAAAGCTCTCACAGAAGATAATGCCCGTGGAAGCAGTCTGTCCGAGCGGAGGAAGCCTCGGCGTCACTGGTCCCGTCTGAACGTCCTGGGAGTGCGGCATCTCACACCGCTGTGGGGACCACCGAACAAGTCGCACGGTGGTCATGGGGAGTGAGACCATCATCGAGCAGGGTTAACGCTAACACGGTGGTGCGACTTGCGAGAGAAAGAGGCGAAGATACCAAAGACAACCAACTCCAGACGCACACACAACTCCAGGCTAACGTCAAAAGCCACCTACAGGGAGCAACGGCTGTTATCACATCAGGGGCTACAACAGGAAAGACCATCAACTACTTGCTTTTTTCAGAACTGTGGGAAAACGAGAACACACTCATATATTTATTATACTTACTGGAAAGATCTCTCAATAGACAGACAGACAGACAGAAGTATAGATGTATAAAATTACAAACATAACATATAATACCACTTCTTCTGCATTTCTGAGTTCATTCTCCATAAAGTCTTTCGTGATTTCTGGACAAACTGGAATATCAGGAGAGTGACACCTATACAAAGCCATTGCCCTTAGGATAAACTACTTTATTATGGGCCCACTTTCTCATGTTTATAATCCGTGAATTCACAATGTCTCCTTTCAAATAATCTAAGGGCTCCTAACACGTGTGCTTATAAAGTAAATTGTTAACAGTCAAATGCACTTCCCTGTTTGGGGGACAGGGGGGTGGATTAAACAAAAATGCCCATAGAAGAGAAAATATTTTTAAAATAACATTTATAAAGGTTAGATAATTTTTTGAAACAGAAATACTGTGACTCACAAAAATAAGAAAAAAATTAAAATGCTCACAGCCATACACTCCTACCAAACAGAATAGAAGTTACTTCTAAATATGACTGCAGAATCCTTTGCAGAGGGCACTGTCTTGGGGAAGTCAGAACTATTACAAAGTCAACCAGAACCCTTCTTTCTTTTTTTAATGGCCTTGATTTTGTGCTGAGGTTAAAAGAGTGAAACGGATCTCAGCAAGCAAGCGAGGCGATTTCTAGCCAGAGGCAACAAAGCTCTGTAAATCTTTTCGCACAGCTCTGAGCTGGCGTGGCTACCAGGGGCGTGGCTTCAGTTAGCAGTCAGAAAGCTCTGAACACCGAACTTGACAACCAGGCGAGCGCCCTCGACGGTGCAAACACCAAACCCATAATCCGGATCCTGTTCCAGCAAGACCGCGTTTCATGCCCCACCTGAGTGACTAGCCAGTTCTAGAGCTGGACTCCTTCAGCCTTGAATGCCCTTCACCCACAATATGACCACGGACGGAACAAATCTTTGGTAATTACACTGTGGAAGGCATTGCTCAATGGGCAACCAAGTAACTGCCCTAAAATAACGACAGGGCAGGCCTCCCGCTGTGAAATGGAAAACAGCTCTGCGCTCCCTGCGGACTAAGTCCTCCCATGACACAGTTTACCCAAGGCATGAGGGAAGGTGCTGTTCCAAATGGGGAGGGGACCGAAGCTGTCTGGTTTATGAGCCCCGCCCACCATCCAGGTAGAAAATGCTCCTGTTTAAGCACCAGTCTGCTGGTGGGTTTTCCTTCCAGATTCGGGAGGGCGCAGGGGACGTGGGCTGGACGTGGGAGCATTCACCAGGCGCCCGAGGCTGTTCAGTAAAGCAAATAACCAGCTCAGCCGCTGGTGGGGAAAGAGTGGAGCTGCCGGTTACACGCCATGTGACCCTGTCCTAGGCGCCACTGTCGGGTAAATGATTGACACACGAGACTGTTGACTCCTGGTCACACATTATATACCGAACCACGAGGAACAAAGGCCAGTACTCCGCCTGGCTTTCTACAGCAACCCCCATATCCTGTCCCGGTCGCTTCACCAAGTCATAACCACGACGCACGGCCAGAGACACACCTGGATCCACCGGCCTGGGGGTCCTTCGCAGCCCATTGGTCCGTTTCTGTGCAGAAAGATAAAAGAAAGGTTTTGTATTAGGAAAGTGTGTTACTCTGTAAAGAATCTAATAAACACTGTAAAACCTTAAATAAATAAATAGTTATGTTGAATCTCGATGGTGGATATCTAGAGGTTCATGATGCTAATATCTCAAATGTATATTTAAAATTTTTAATTAAAATTTTTAATTGAATAAATTGGGGGTTTTTTAAGTATATTACTTGTGACACTTTGGAAGGCCAATGAACACTGTACTTTTTCCATTAAAAAATATGACTACATTGGATTCAAACACTGGGTTCTAAAGTTTGTTTTTATCATTTAACCTTTTTGTTTCTCTATTAAGTCTTCCACTTAAGCCCATTCCATTTGCTTAGTACGTGGTAACAACAGGGAAAGAAGTATCTTTCCTTTTGCCATCTCTGGGTGTTATTGCTCATTTTTTTGAAGTCATAATTATGAGAGCAAAGCCCAGGCAGACTGGCTTGGTTGGAAAATGCTCCCGGCAAAGACATATGATCTCCAGAACTCTAATTCGGCTCTTTCTGAGCCTGACAGGCCAGAGACTGGAGACGATGTACCTCCAAACAAAGACCTGTAGCTCTGAAGTTAGCAAACCCCCAAAGGGGAATGGTATTTTAACTGCGGAGCAGTTGTATCTTAATTCTTTAAGAAATAAACCAGGCATGCAGTTGGTGAACCATAGCAGCCAATTCTTACTACAGAAAAGGAACCCATAAGAAAAACTGTGCATTACAAAAATTACACATGAGACGCAAAACGAAAGAGATTTTAAAGCTTTGAAAACGCACGGTCACAAGTTCGGTTTCATATTAAATTCATTACCGCCTAATAACTATGGTAATCTCACTAATTAAAAAGGACTTGACTTTCACTTTTTATTGCACAGCTGGGTGGAATGCTGCGTCTGTAACGACTGTATCACTCAGACGTTCACAACAGTAGTTTTCTTCTGCTGTGTGTCGGGGTCTGCGCCTGTGTGCAGAGCACCCCTGGCTCTGCTCAGCACACATTACCCAGCGGCTCCTCTTTGGGTTCCTCCTGTCATTTCCTTTCACAAGTTACACGGGGGAAATGGGCTCTTACAGATTCCAAAGGGCCTCCAAGCAGACAGTCAGGGTTTTCAGGTGAAAGCAAATTGGAGAAATCTTTTAAATATAATTTTTGTTTTTCACCCCACTCCTTTCACAGTGGATTTGTAAAAGGGCCAACAGGATCGTGAAAATCAGCACGGAAGCTACAGTGAAGGAGATGGACATCTGTACGGGAAAGACGAGTGACAGGGAGAGCCGCTGTGAGGGAGGAGAGGACGCAGGTCTGGCCCCCTGGCAGACCAGGGACGACAGGAGATGGGCACGTGGTGAGTCACAGCTCACGGTGATCACTCACCGAAAACTGCTTTCAAAGAAAAACACTTTTCTACCTAAAATTTTATTAGAAAGTCTTGGAGCTCTCTCTATAGAGGACAATGAACACATCTGACAATATTTTCCATATAATGACGGGTATTTTGTTATTTCTTTCCTACATAGCCCTCCGTCTTCTTAACGTGCAATAGAAACTGTCTTCCTGCTGCTCTTCCACCATCTACTCTCAAAGTGCTTGGAAGGCCAAAAAAAAGGGAGTTCAACCTTTGGGCTTACTCCTAGAATCCCTAAATTAAATACTATTTTAAAACTATAAACTTAGAACGTCAAAAAGAACAGTTGAGTTCAAGGGCAACTCCATATTACCTTAGAAGTTACGATAGAAACAGGGAACATGGGGCAGTTTTTAAGAGTATGAATTGTAGCATGAGACTGTTCAAGCTCAAATTCAGAACGTCACACACCTGTCCGGGAATTAATTAACGTCTTTGTGCCTGTCTGGATCCCCAATGTCCAATGGGGGTTGTATCCTAACAGCACCTACTTCACAGCGTTTGTGGTAAAAAGTAAATGAGTTAATTTATGTTAAGTGCTTGGAACCATTCCTGACACACTGTAAGGATTATTAAGTGAGAGTTTATTATTATTATTATTATTATTATTATTATTATTGTCGTTAACTTCATGGTGCTTTGAATGTTTAAATTCACATAAAGGACAAATTCCTCTACTAAGTCATTGCCCTGCTGCTTATGTTTTAGCTTCTTCCTCCAGAAAGTCATTGAAAAACAGTGACCCTGAGAACGGAAACTTCTCTACAGCAAGACTGGGCATGGAACAAACCATGATCCGGTTTAAAAAAAAAGGGGGGGGGAGTTTCAGCTACTTAGAGCAAGTGCATTTGGAGAGTTTGAGATTTATTACACTTAAAAAGCACCTAAAATGTATTTTTATATTATATAATATCTGGAAATGTTTATGAACATACATAAAAATGTTTGGAACGTATTTAAACATATTCCCCTCCCCTATCTATAGTCTCAAAAACCTGGGACAGAGCCAGATGAGACCTTGTCCCCAGCTGGGGCTGTTGGGCACATGCAATGGGCACCCCTGGGAGCTCGGGTGCAGCCCCAGGAGGTCAAGAGTCAGCCGTCAGAACCTTCTCCAGCTCCTCTGATCTACCTAGAAGGGGGGTGAACAGAACAGCAACAAAAGAACCTAATTTTACTTCTCGACTCATTACCTACCACCTTGTCTTTCTCTGAAAGGAATACCTTGATCGTCTAAGAATCTCTCTTCCTGCCTCTTTTGGGACAAACCTAATTCTCTCTGTTGATTTTACCAACAAAACAAGCCCAGGTTCATTTGCTCTATGGAACTGGCTTTGGTTCCTCTACCTGTTTTAAAGGTAGCAAGCCCTGTGTGAAGGAACAGATTTAAAGCAGATGTGTATTAAACAGGTATATGCAGCGATGGCCTCGCTTCCTGGAGCCGGGGGTGGCCTCTGAAGGTCCCCTCTACAATGGGACGGGAGGTGGACATCCCAGGGGCGGGTAAGGGGACCCATGGGTCTTGTGGCTACTGAAAGCTGACTCACCTTGACAATGAAGGAAAACATTAAAAATAAAAAGTTCACAATCGTGGCTATGGAACAGGGAACAGAACAGGACCACAAACTGGTACATGGAGAGAGGAAAGATCTTCGAGAGGGGCAGGCAATAAAAATTCCAGAGCCTGCAGAAGCCTTCATGGCTTAGTCCCGGGAAGAGGCCTGAACATCATAGAAGCACCTGCCTGGAGCATGAAAGCACCGTCCCCACAGTCTCAGTGGGGAGCAGGGAGTGAACGACGGGCCCTGAAGTCCGCTGGCTCCGGCCCTCCCTTACACCCAGCCGAGGTTTCCAGAGAAACAGGCCAGTGTAAGAGCAGCTCGCTAGAATTACCCATCCGAAGTAGAGATCATTAGCAGGATCACACATGAAATGAAAATTATTACACTTATTATATATTCAAAGGTTCATAAGCAGGTCGCCCAAACACTGATTTTAAAAAATCAATGTGAAAATGAATTCCTCATGTGTAACTTTTAACAGTAAAAAAAAAAAAAAAAAAATGCCTGGGGAGAATTATTGACGATCGTGTGAAAATTACCAACCACGTCTCATTAGCACACTTTCTTTCACCCACTTCACATAACTTAAATAAAATCAAGTGAAATCCTCTTCCCTGGGGGAAAGATGGTCTGTACCTTAGAGGACCGATGGGAAGTAACGCTGCGGGAAGTTCAGAGCTCTACAAGGAAACCTGTCTCAGCGACCTAGGGACAGCACAGGAGGAAGAACACGGAGGCCTTACTCTCCATGACCTTCACGGGGGCTTCTAGAACAGTCCCTACAGTCCTGATGGGGAAAAATCCTACCTGTCGACTAAGCACTACAAGAAATGTCACAGGCATTTATTTCAGCCCTAGAGAAACCTGTGTGGCCTAAGTTAAAATTATTATCTTGTTACACATTCCCTGGATCTAGATTCTGAAATACAGCCCACTGATACCCTGAGGAGGGGCATGTGAATTTCCTCATAGCACACTCTTGATATCCGAGGTGGAAAAAATGACGTGCTCGCACACACCAAAAAAAAAAAAAAAAGATAGAAAAAAGACTTACCTCCTGTTTGAAAATCTTGCCTTGCTTTTCATTTTTACCAACTATAGAAACACCAGCCTATCAAACGCATACTAAACATTACGCTGCTCTTAATGAGACATAATTATGTGTTAAAATATAATTTGGCGCAGAATGTCTATCATTGTTACTCTAAAATTCTCAGATAGCTGTCCCTTAGGTTCACCTAATATCACGCATATTTTATATTTTAATTGTCTGTGCTCTGACATTGTTTGGGGGGAGGTTGGGTAAGAAAGCTGTTACTTTTGGTTGAAGGCCAAGGCAATGGTTGCCTGGAACCGGCCCACAGTTTTAGTTCTTTCTTATTTTTTAAAAAATAACTTTATTCTAAGAGGTGACAGGGACACCATACTTCTAAGCCATTAGACATTAGACTCTGTGTTAAACCAAAGGGAATTTGTTATCAGATCTTGATTTGATCAATAAGACATGATACGAATCGTGGTCGTGTTCAAATGTAAAAGCCCTGGAAACAGGAAACAGTCTTAGATGAACGACGTCAGCACGTCTCCTGACGGCCACAGGTCTGCCAGCTTCCCGGGAGGAGGGCCACCCTTCCTTCTGCACGCACAGGATGAAAGCCGCTCTTTCCAGGGACCTGCTCCCGAGGCACTGCGTTTCCAGCACCTCGGGGTTCTGTGGAATTCTGCAGCCGAGAATTCAGGAAACGGACCCCCATATTAATGCCACATCACTGCCACGATACTTATTTGAGACTTACCTGAATCTCTAAGGTTCTGGAAGTTCCATTTCACGCACCAAGTTAAGCCTAAAGAGTCATGTTTTCCCTCTACTTAAGACCTTCCCAAGGTGGCTGTAAAAATACCTCTGATTAAACCTGTGCTTTTCATTCCCCAGCACTTGCTCGCTCCCTCTGCCTCTGTTTTTTCCATCCATTTCCAAAGGCACGTTGAACATCCTAAAAGCTCAGCCTGCTCACATTAGTTAGCAACAGCCTGCAATGCAAACGTTATCTGAAAAGTTTTAAAGGTCTGTCTTACCTCCAGTGCTTTGAGCGTCCCCGGCTCTGAAAGAAACGTAAAAATGGGCATGGTCAGTGCGAAGTGACTCTGGCTGGTGAGCAGCCCTGCTGGCCGTGCGCAGCGCGGTGGGCTGGCTGCTCGGCCTCCCCGACACCTGTAACGCACCTCCAGGGTCCCTCGGCTGCGCCAGGGCTTGTTTTGCAATGCCGGCTCTCTCGCCTCATTGGCTGTCAGGAGAGTGACTCACAGGTCTAAATGACTTCTCGGTTATGCTTAACTTTTTAATTGTTTATTAAGCAATGTCAGTCCAACCCCATAAAGCGCCTGGAAACAGTGGCTTGCACTAAATTTATGTGCACAAGAGAAAGCTAGGTGGGGACTTTCTTTCAACACACCTGGTTTTAAGACTCTGTACACACCAAGTTACAAAGATGTTGCATCGACTAGTTGCAACAATTGCAAACTGAACGTTAACAACATTGCATGTAATTTTTTTCATTAAGTGGCCGTAACTCTTATTTTTAATTTTTTTTGGGGGGGGAAGAATACATTTTGATTTAAAGATGGAAATAAAAAGCAGAGAATTGGCTTCCAAAGATTTCCCCCTCCTCCTCAGTGTACCTGTCTCTATATAAAAATGACAATTTCCATTACATTTCAGTTCCTGAAAGTGACTAATAGGTAGGAAGGGCCCAGGGAGCTTCAGGTGAGCAATGTGACAGAAAACCAAGGTGCTGCCCTATAATTAGAGGCTCCGGCTGCCCATGGAAAAGCCAGCGGATGCTATTTTTGCTCCTTTCCCATACCCAGGAGCACGTACACGTTACGACTTCTCTAGGCTGTGAAGGAAAACATCTCGTCATTTTGAGCCTATGCCTATCCTTTCCCACCCAAAATGATCCCCTGAAGAAGGGCCAGCAAAGTAAAAAGAAACCGAAGGGGGGAAAATCAGAAGAAAACGGACCAAGCCTAAATGTGAGCTCTGTCGGGCTCAGTGAACCCCAGACAGAGGTTCCACGAAGCCCTTCCAAACGGAGTTCAAGGGGAAACCATCCGTCAGAACCCCTGACCGGCTGCCACAGGCTGCGTGACACAGAAAGACTGCCTGGGGCATGGAACAGGAGGTTTGGTTTTATTTTGTTTTGATTTTAAGGTCTACTCCTGGTTAATGGATATGGAATATCCCGGGGCGAAAAGTCACCTTTACTGAGAAAAGCTATGTCTGCATTCCTCGGTCAGTTTCCACCCCCTCGCCCTGGCTTCACAGCTACCTGGCAGGTCTGCAGCCTGCCCTTGCCAAGCAGTGTTCCTGGACAGAAAGCTATCCACGTCTTTCCCTCCCCTCCAGAAATATGCAGCGTTGCAGAAGAAAGCCTGCGGGAGAGGGCTCATTTGGGGAGAGGGCCTGTAAGGGCACCACCTGGCTGGGTACCGTGCCCAGACCGAGCACCCAGCTCAGGTGAACTGGGGCTCCTAACACAGCAGTGGCAATACCTGTCCCGCTGGTTTGACCAAAAAAAAGACCTATATGCCCGAACAGCCCTAAATGACTTTCCTCTCCAACTGTTGAGCTACAGAGAGCCTGCCCTGGCCATCGGAGGCCATGGGAGCACCAGCAGGAGGGGCGTGTAAGTTCCCCCGTCCCAGGAGACTGGGAAAAGCTTCACTACGTCCAGATGACCTCTGAGGTCAGAAAACCAGTGTTTACACAGGAGTGTGCACCTTCATTTTGATTCCAAAGTGTTATTTCTTTCTGGCTCTGCATAGAAGTGGTGTTTTGTTTTGTTTTCATTGATTTTTTTAGAGAAAGAAAGGAAGGGAGAGAGAAACACCGATGAGAGAGAGTCACCCATCGGCCGCCTCCTGCACGCCCCCCACCAGGGATCGAGCCCGCAACCCGGGCATGTGCCCTGACCGGGAATTGAACTGGCGACCTTTCGATGCACAGGCCGACGCCCAACCAAGTGAGCCACACTGGCCAGGGCTGTTTCATAGGTTTTCAAAGTAGCAGTTTGCGCTGGCTGGGAAGCTAGAATAAGAACCTCTTATGAAGCGCGCCGTGGAAACGCTGCTCTAATTCCCCAGGCTGCCACACCGTCCTTCACCCCTTGACGTGCACCCAAAACTACCAGGGTGAGCGCTTAGATCTCTAAAAAAGTCTTTGAGTCACGGCTCCGCATCAGGACGAGGACACTGAGGGCTGATCGGCATCAAATCTACTTCGGCTGAATTCTGACCGACTAGGAAGGCTGCGGGCTGAGATCTGAAGAAAACGTCTCCCATCTCTGTCTTTTTCTCCTGGGAACTGCCTTAGGATAATTCAATTCTTCAACTTTTCCAAAAGTTTTTCATCCTCAACATGTCTTTGCCCTGCAGCCTGTGTCTCAGGCTCCTATTGATCAAACTGTAAAATGTTCTTACCCTTCCAAGAACCTTTCTGGGTGGTGACTCACGGGCCCGCGAGGGGTTTAGGCCTCGTGTTCTTTCATCAGGTCCCAACTGGTTCAAGGTGACTCAGAGCAGCCGTGTGGCGGAGGCGCCCGCCGGGGCCTCTGCAGCCAGCACAGGGCTCCAGGGCCACATGTGTGAGGGAGAAATGGTTTCCACTGAGGCTTCAGACTCAAGTCCTGTACTTCATGTGTTTAAACAAAAATCCAGCCCTATTGTATTTGTTTGTCCAACGCAAGAGGCTCTCGGTGCATATACTATTACGCAGTTTGCTTCGTCCTCTTATCTCCAGTTCCATTTCTTAAGACAAAACAAGTCAATACCTGTCCAGTAAGAGCCTTTGTTTCAAACGGGGCCACAGAAAAGTCACTACCAGTATAGCTTTTGACACTGCCCTGTCATCACAGCTAAAACATGCTGTTTTCATGAAACATTAAAACTAGAAGAACTGCCCAGCCAGCGTGGCTCAGCGGCTGAGCATCGACCTAGGATCCAGGAGACCATGGTTCGATTCCCGGTCACAAGCACATGCCAGGGTTGTGGGCTCGATGCCCAGTCAGGGGCGTGCAGGAGGCAGCCGATCAATGACTCTCATCATTGATTTTTTTTTTTCTCTCTCTCTCCCTCTCCCTTCCTCTCAATAAAAACATATTTTTAAAAAAACAAAACTAGAAGACAGTGGGAACTGGTCCAGTTTGGAAGGAAGTTGCACCAATGCTACGTTCACCACTCAGATCTTCAGCAATACTTTGAAAAACAAAAACCTTTAAGTAATACTTGGAAAGGGGCTTTCATTTCAAGTCTTCTCAGGAGCTCTAACAGGAACCCAACCATGTAATAGCTCCCAGGTCACTTTCATAATTATTAATATGTCATTCAACTGGCCCAAATAGTCAAATGGAAGGAGTAATAGCCATCCTTGAGTGTGAAACTGTCTTGGTAAGTTTAAAAAAAAAAAAAGACTGGTTTATATAACAGGACAGGATTTAAGTACTACAAAAGTAGAACCAAAGCCAGTTTTGGGTTATGTACTCGACGGTCAAGCCTCGGTTCATGAGAAAGTAATCTCCTAAAATGCCTGGTGGTAGAAGGCTGACATAAAATTCTATGCGCATCCCTTAGCTCATGTTAAAATACTGCCGTTCTCTTTACAAAAGAGCTGTTTCAGATGCCAACTGGGAGGGGGGCCGGTTCTAGGTAGCAAACCTGCAGGGTTAAGCCATTAGGACACCTTTCCAACTAGGAGCAGCAGCCGGAGCAGTGGCTGGCCTAGATCAGAGAGCAATGAAACACATCAGCAAGTGGGGATGTGCTTCGTTCGGCTAAACATCAGAGCAGCTGAGGCCTGTATCCCACTCGAGGGGAAAATACGGTGCATGTGCATTAAACCAAGGTCGTCTGCCCCAGAAGCATTTACCGCCAACGTTACTTTTAATTTAAACCCAGAGGGCGCAAAGCGAGCTGTGCTGATCAATGTCAGGGTAAGGAGGGGACTGAGGGGTTTTTTAGCCAGGTGTTAGGGGAAAACCTCAATTGTCCCCAGAGGTTGGGGTCTCGGATCAGACCTTGACGGGGGAATTCGGTGAGAGAGAAATGCCGCCCCGGAATGACATCAGCTTTGCAGTGACTTGTTCGGAAAATCTCATATAATGGAGCCCTACCTAGTCATTATGAAGCTGGGAAGTTTGGGCAGACACTTCAAAGCCCGCGTGCGTGTTGGTCACGGAGGTTGCCATGGAGAAGGTCAGGGAGGCACCTCAAGTTCAGCAAGAAAGAGACTGGAGCTGCCTGCTCTCTCTTTATATCTGGGCATGTTTTCAAATGTGAAGACATAAACTAACCGCCCAACCGTCAGATCTGTCTCCAAGCTGCATAGTTGGTCTTATAAATAGGAAAAAGAAAAAAAAAAACTTAATTAAAATACCTGTTTTTCCATACTTCATATGTACTTAAGTTCGTAATCAGAGTCAGATGCTCACGAGAATGAATTACTTCCTTCATTCGGGAATGCACAGCATTTTCTGCCAAGTAATTATTATTTCAAGGATGAATGAAGACTAGATAAATTTAAGGGATTCAGAGCATGAAACAGAAAAGGCTTCTGAACTCAGAGAAGACAACGTCCAAAGGAGGCTTAACCTCCACAAAAAGAAGTGACTAAGAGCTTCGAAATGCTCAGGGGTTAGTATTCAGCCACATCCAACACTACCAAGAATCGCAGGGGGGCTGAAATGTTCCTACTGAGGGAAAAAGGGTTAACTCCTAGGTACTGTGCGCCCTGACTTTGGACACAGCACTAAGTGGTGGATACAAATGAGAAACACATGCCCTTTCGTGAAGGGGCACGTAATCCACTAGAGGAGATAAAAAGCGTCGGAGACAGCAGGGCTCGCCACGCCACAGCCCACTACACGTTCCGCTACAACGTCCAGCTTCCCTCGTCATTCAGCTGAGATCATGGGGCCGGTTTTAACCAACAGGCTGTGGTCACCCAAAACGGAAATGCCCGCTTCCAGTCCGTGGGTCTCAAGAGCAGCACCCCTGGAGGCCGTGTGCTGAAGCAGCAGAGCCACAAGATGGAACTGGCTTGGATCCCCAAGTCGTTAATGAGGAGAGCGCCACCCCAGAGGACCAGGAGCCCACAGCGCCACGCATGGGAGAAATAAACTGTTATGTGTTCAAGTCCCTGGGAACCGGAGGGGGGGGAGGTTAGTGAGCATAACACAGCCTAACTTTGAAGCATATACAATAAAACCTACACAGAAAATGAGAGGACAATTTAAATCAGACCAGCACTGGGTGGTCAAGGAGAGGTTCAACTATTGGCAAAGAGCCTGGAGGACAGAAAAAGAGTAGGACCTTGGAGCCACAGGGGGGAAAAAGAAAGCGTATCTCAAGGAGAGGCAACAGGAAGAGCCCAGTAAGAATTCTAAAAATGGACTCACGGGACCAGGGAATAGATTTCTCCAGAAATAAAGGTATTTTTGTCATGAGGTGCCCTGTGAGCTGGTTCACTTTCCTGCCACTTATTAACCTTGTGAAAGGCCTAATGATCGATGCTCGGTGCATGAGCCTTGCCTTGCATAAATATTAGAAAGGAATGCAATCAGTTTCCTATCATTCGTTCTTAAAGTGCCAGCCAGGCACTCAGGCGAGCTTCTCTCCTACTTAGCCCACACCCAGCCAAGCGCTAGTCGCTGGGAGGGTGGACCCACAGTCTGCACCATCTCCCCCACAACTCCTGCTTCTGTCTCTAAGACGAGCGTGATCTTCGGGGCCCCAACACCCAGGTGCCCTACAGTCATGAATCTGCCCCACCTGTTGGTCGGTCTAGCCATTCCCTCATCCGTCCACCACGGCTGCCCCGACCAGGCCGCTAACAGGGTTCACACCTTCCCTCCAATCGCCTGGTCTCTGAAGTCAGCCCTGAACCGCCCTATTTTTCCCTGGCTCGCCCTTCTTCAGATTATTCCAAAAAATTTCCATGTCCACCTTTTGAACGAACTCCAGCTGCTCAAGATCCCTTTCTTCCCTTGAGAAAGTGTCCCTGGTTTTGAAAGGTCTCATTGATAAAACACAGAGGAACCCGGGGCGAGGGGGGGACAAAGAGAGAGGACGGGACAGAGAAAGAACAAAGGAGCCAGGACAGAAAGGGGAGGAATCGAGCCGGGGAGGAGGGGAGGCGGGCGGCCGCTGAACGCGGAGCTGCCCGCAGCTCGGAAACGGATCCCTGTCACAGTCGTGCGGTGTTATTTCTAAAAACCTAGGGGAAAATATTTATACAGAATCCAGAGAACGGCTGCCCTTTGCGAACGCTGGGAAGTGACAATGGACTCGGCTTGTGAATCCACGAGTTACTCTGCGTGATGTCTGCTGCTGGTGTCCTTAGCCTTTACCTCTGAGCTGAATATTTAAGGGGATGGGGAGCATTTCAGGGGCTGGAGACAGAGAAGGGGACATCTGTAATACTTTACACAAAGTCATTAATTAATTAATGCGCCGTTAGTGAGACTAGGGGTTGGGGTGAGCGGAATGGGGGCATGAAACCTCCCAAACTCCTCCTGAAACTGGACCTGAACCCTCCGCCTTCCAGGCGTGCGGGAAAGTCACGTGACTTTCAACGGGTCTCTCACCTGGGCTCGTCAATGACAGTTTCCGATGCAGACATGTTACAGTAAACACATAGGAAAAGCCGATGAGGCCTAATTTATGTTTAGCAAGTTTGACGTTCTGATTAGAAGCAAAACTGCAACAACAGACACGACTTACCGGCAGAAGTGACGCCGCAGTTGTCGACTCTTCCCAGACACTCTTTGTGTGCCCTAGCACCACACTTGAAACATAAATAGCCTTGGTAAAACGTTCCCCTGCGAGGCAAAATGAGAGAGGGATCGCTTAACCGGGGCTTCACAAAATCACTAGTGCGAGAAAGGAAAACAAGGGAGCACAGTGCTATGGGCGAGGACCGCTCGGCAGAGGCAGGGACCTCCCTGGGGCCGGGAGGGCCTGTCCAGGTTCAAGGCCGAGGAGAGCTCTGTGGGGTCCACACTGTTAAGACAACACCCCCACTTCAGGACGTTTGGCCGGGGACGCTCTCGGTCTGCGATGCTCAGCAACGACACCGGCTCCCGTACACTGAGCTCCAGGCCCCGTCGAGCTCACCTGAGGAGCATCTGGCAGGCCTTGCAGGAGGTCACCCGGCTGAAGGTGTGCATCTTAAACTCATGGAAATTGGAGTCGGCATAGTCAGGCCTTATGTTAGACCTAGAAAAACGGGAAAAGAAGAACTTCAGAAGAAAGTTTCACATCAAAGGAGCCGTCTAGTCATCGGAAATTCGAATCATCAACATCCCACGGGGCAGAGATCTGATTCAAGCAAAAAGGCTATTCCGTGAGCAACGTTTTCTAAGAGCCAAGAGTGGGTTTTGCCTTAAAACATGCGCCGAAATTTCACTGTGTCACAGCCAGCAACCCGCTAGGATTTAAGCAACCTGATTCTCCCCAAAATCGAGTGTTCCCAGAGAACTTTCCAGAATAGCCACGTAAGTCAACCTGCCAGGAAAAGCATAGAACAGGCTGGACAGTCCTTTCTGCTCTCCAGCCACAGCCCTGAGCTATAAACTAGCTGGAGAGGCCGAGGAAGGGGAAGGAGGTGCTGCTCTGCCACAGAGCCCATCTCTACACAGGTGTGTGAATGACGTAAGGATCTGTAACAGCGAATAAAATCATTTCACGAAACATTTGGAAACAAAGCGCCGATCTGATTATGGAAAACTTCCTCCTCGACAATTTGCTTCCCTTGCAATCCAAATAAAAACTAAACAAAATTATGCTATCACTTATGTTTTATTTACATTATACACATATACAAAAATGTACTAAGCACACTGCCAGCCACCATTCACAGTGCATTTTCTCTGTACAGACACGGTGACAGCCACAGGCTGTTCAGTTCTTTTGTTTAACCGTCACGTCAATCCCAGCCCTGTGGGACTGATGACGTCACTCATTTACATGCTAGGACGCGGCAGCTTCTGCTGATGCAAAGAGTATGACCGAGTCCAGAGCTCCACCCAGGCCTGTGCCTTCCACCACCAGAGCTACAAGACAGGGCAATGTTCACCTTAATATCATTAGATTTCCGTGGCTAGTGGGTCCGTGGAAACAGCTAGGTTTAGTCATTTCTAGAGGATTTCTTATACATTCGTAATTTACCCATGTCACAGAAGACAGCAGAAAAATTAAAAAAGGGTAAGTTCAAAACGGATACAAATCAGAGGTGCACCTGGAAAGCTGAGATGACAATCTCGGGTGCACATGAACAAATGGAGGGGTTGCAGGGAAAGTGAGATGCTGAGGAGCTAGGATTTCCCCTTTTCCAGAGCGTGGCTCTCAGCCACACGGAGCCTTGGCCTAACCAAGCGGGCGTCCACCAGCCATCAGTCTCCGAGGGGCCGGGAGAACCTTATGAAACACATTCGCCAGGGCGATCGGAGTGGCAGGCAGGGAGGCAGAAGGGCCAGAGGTCAGCCCTCCTACCCGGCCGCTGGGCAGCAGCTTGCTGAAAATGCAGTCAAACGTCAGCGCCATCTGGGATTCTCTGCTCTGTGCTCCTGGTGACCTCGCTCTAGGAAACTATTCCCGTGCAGGCTGAAAAGCACAGCCACTTCCGTAGAGACATCTCTGTGTTGCTGATTAAAAATTAGAGCGTTCTTGCCCGGCCAGCGTGGCTCAGAGGTTGAACATCGCCCATGCACCAAGAGGTCACAGGTTCGATTCCCGGTCAGGGCACATGCCAGGGTTTCTGGCTCAATCCCCAGTAGGGGTGTGCAGGAGGCAGCTGATCGATGTTTGTCTCTCACCGATGTTTCTCTCTCTCTCCCTCTCCCTTCCTTTCTCTCTAAAAAAAAAAAAAAAAACTCAATGAAAATATATTTTTTTTCAAAATGCAACTAACTAAAAAAAAACATTAGAGTCTTCTCCTTCATGAAGGGAGGGGTAGAGAAAAGTCAGGAACCTGGAAACAAAACATTCTTCATATTGTTCAGGAAACATTTGATTCTTGAGTTGAAAAGAGCATCTCGCCCAGTTTCCTTAGCCAAGGAGTCTGTTCATTTCTCTGTGAGCATCAAGGTGAGACCGTTGTAGATGAATTGTCAAGTAACAGCTTCAGTCCCAGGAATTTGAAAAATTCATCAGCCTGGAGTTTTGGACTCTAAGTAGGTCTCCTTCAGGCAGAAACTCGTGTCAATGGGTCCCAAACAGGAAAGAATTTGATTAATTTTAGAAACCTGCCTGGGACACAGGTGGAACACCTGTCTCATAGGGTCAACTCAAGTTGACCTTGGACTATTTCTATTTAACGCTTCTGCCAACTGACTAGGAATAAGCTGACTTTTCAGAAGACAAAACGCTGAGAAGAGACTCACACTACAGGGTTAAAAAGGAAAGTCTTAATAAAGAAAATAATTCTGAAGATGTTAGCAGTGGTTGCCATGAGGGAAATGAGACCTGAAGTGGTAGGTAGAACAGTAGGCAGGGACTACTGAGATGCTTTAAAACTACAGCTGCGTATCATTGTTAAAATTTAAAATCAAGCCCTAAAGAATGAAAGTCAAGGCTCTGCCCCTGAACTTACCAGGACGCAGAGGAATATAAAAGCAGAGCAGAGGCCAGGCATCTGAGATTCCACCTGGGCTCACATCCTAACTTCCAAACCATGAGCAGTGTGACCTCGGGCAAGTGGGTAAGTGGAAGCCGGGAATGCTCATCAAGTCAGACTCTGGAGGTGAGGTGAGGTGATGCATGAAAAGCGTTTTGGACTCTGCCTGACCCAGAGCTACTGTCTGATGAGAACCAGCCATCATTTGTGAATTGCTGAGTCCAGATCCCTATATTAATGATGTTATCGGGCTAGTGGTTTATGAGGGGCAAGAGTCCCTTGGGAGTCTTGGGACTGAGTCCCCAGAGGACTCCCCTTAAGAACGTTGTTATAGGCTCAGTGCCCTGGGGACCGAAGCCACATGTCATTATCTAAGCAGGACAAGAAATGGGGTTACTCGGGAGAGGACACGTATGAGAATGTCTGGGGAACCACATGAAGTCCTATCAAGTGCCAACTGGAGAGAGATGTCAACGGGCATGGCCTACGGCCTGTGGGGACAGTAAACTGGCTGACGGGAAGAGTCAGGAAGGTAGACTGGAACAGAAGAGGAGAGGGAAACAGGATTACAGGCAGACGGATGCAAAGACAGAACTATCACGAGCGGCGCTTCCCGCACGCCCCTAACGCAGCAGAACCTTCGCAGGCCCTTCCACGCTTTCTCACGTTTACTTCTCACACCCTAAAGGCAGAGTCCTTCATTCATTTCATACTCATCAAAAACCCACCATACGCAGAGTCCTTAACAATTTAGGAAAAATTTCTAAAACAAAAGGCTAATATGACCTTCACTGATATTAGCTTATATATTCGATCATTTCTCGATGAGAACTGAAGGCAGGCCAGGTAAATGCCCGAGTCCCAGAGCTCCAAAGAGGCCTCCAGCTGCCTGACACGGAAACACCACGGTCCCCGAGCCGCAGAACAGGGCACCGAGCGGGCTCACGATGGACCTGACACAGTGAATCTACTCGTCCTCTCTTAGAGTCGCCGACTCCACGGTGAGGATGTCGGAGCAGGGCCCGGGTTGGTTTCGTCGGGCCTCCAGCATCTCACGTCTCCAGGTCGGCAAGGGTGTGTTTAAACCAAGTAGCATCTCAGCCAAAAGCCTAAACGAGCTAGGTCGTCTTGTACCTCACGTTTAGCTGTCCCTGTAAGATGATGTTTGGGGTCTAAGTGGTGGTTTTTGTTGGTGGTGTTTTCCTTTCTTCTGTTAAGATGAAAAATTACAGAACATCTCAGGTATTTCGTTTTAAAGTGTCCCATGTTGTGAAAGTAAATCCACCCAGCAGGTAACAGAAAAGCACAAAGGACTTTATTCACGTCATCTTCCGGTCAACTACCCCACATCCCTCGTCCTTCACGACGCGCTCCCAGGCCACCGTCGCAAGCTCACCGCGCTGCCAGGTATTTAAAAAGGTAAGAAAGTGAAAGACAAACAGGTCCTTCCAAAGCCAAATTAAAAAAAAAAAACACAAAAGAAAGGCTCCAAAGGGACACCTTCACCTATTCCTAAGGAATTTATCAAAGGAATGAAAACAAAACGAGAGATTTATAAATCACACGCAAATCTGATTCTTTATATTCCAAATCACGCACAGTCTTTTATCTAGAGAAATAAATAAATACTTTCAAAATCCAATAAAACTAAGATAATGCTTGGCTCTGAAAAATAGCACTTTCTTATCTATTATATATTGCACTTCTTTATTTCATTCAGCGTTGCCTTTATAGTAATTTCAAATATGCATCCATCACTGAACTTCCGTGACATCTCGAGGAAATCGTTGAATAAAACGTAAAGTTAGTTAAATCCGTAATAAGTTTAAAGTGGGGGGAAATGTCGGGCTACAGCTAATTTGGGTCTTTGTTACAAACTTGATGTGCGGCTTTTGGTGCATAAAGTATCTTTCTATTTTTGGCTTCGCCCCCAAGGAAAGAATCGTATCTGTCACTCCGGCTACCGGGCCTGGCCTGGCAGTGGGGGAAGGGAGGCGACTCGCCATTGGTTGGTGCCTGTTCTCTGCGTCACTCAGATTTGTTCTGAGGGTAAAAAGACAACATACACACACGCGCACACACACCTTACTACATTTTATTTATTAAATGATGAAAAGCATTATAAAAATACCAGGTACTAATTCTATTGCTGTCCTAAGTGACAAACATGTCACTCATACAGGTAGAACAAAATAAATGATGACCTACCCACCCCCATATCCTGTTTCAATGGGAATAAAGCTCGCCTTGTCTTAGACAGTTAATAAGCACATTAAAGCGTGTTATTATGTATTTAGTGAGTGCCCCTGAGGTGCCGGTCGTTTTCGAACACTGGGAACACGATGGTGAATGTATCTATCTCCGCCAAGGATGGATCTCCAGCTCACTTGGGTTGTCTGGCTTTACTTCAAGTCTTCCGTTCAGATAGATTTTTTATGCTCTTGGCAGTGAGGGAGAGAGAGAGAAGAGGTGTCTCCATGTTCAGGATTAAGGGCCACTCCACGTAAGGGGCAGTCTAGAGGACGTGGACTTTCTCATTCCCCGGCCCAGTAAACCTGCAGCGTCCGTGGGGCCGTCAGGAGCACGGGAACCAGGCTTGCCGAGCGACACGGTGAAGTTCATTCCTGTGCGCATTTTTAATTGTGTCTGGTAATACTGAAGCTTGCTGTGGAGTCGATGTGTTTTAGAAGCACAGGAAGATGACCACACGGCCACGAAGCAATCTCTGGGGACACCAGAGGGCACCGGAAAGGTAATCGACAAGCCTCACGAGGATTTCCCCTTCAAATTCAGTGATGATCACATATGAAAAATGGTAATGGACAGCCCATCCTTTGCAATATAAAGCCTCTGTTTTATATTAAACATATTTATGTTAGTGGCACCGCTATTCTCCAGTGTTGTAAAATAAGAACATAATATCCAATCAACATGGAGCTGGTGTTAGGATCAAACAAGTTAACACACACCAAGAGCCTGCCCCGCGCCTGACATGGGGTAAACACAGAATAAATGGTAAACAGCGTTATTTTAATTAAATATTACAACAAACAGGATGAGGGAGACGCTGCATCCCCAGAGTGTGATTTCCCACTTGAGGCTCAGGTGAGTTAGGTAACTTGCCCAAACTCATGAAGCTATTAATGGGCCCAGCTCTGATTTGACCCTTAGTGACTCCCCGATACCAAGGAGTTTGTGGATTATTATGTGGGTCATGAAGAGCCACAGGAAGATTTTTAAACAGGAAAACGGTTCCTCCAACAGCAGCACCTTCACATGCTCCCTTCAGTGTCAGCTACAAACGGTCTTTGACGGTCGTGAATCTTACTCCTCTCCACAACTCCAAATCCCATCTATCCCAGTCCTTTAGGTCCCCACCTTTTCTCCGAGTCCTTCTTGGATCACTGGAGACCGCATGGTCTGTCCTTTCTCTGAAATTATGTGGCACTTACAATCTGGAAACGGTCTTATGTTATTACTCAGCTGCTCCAGTTCTTTTACTCAACAAGTATTTACTGAATGCCTAACATGTACCCAGCACCATGCTGGAGAGAAAAAATAAATAAAGCACACAGGGACCCTGGCCTTAAGGTCCTTTCAATCTAGGATGGAGCTGAAGAATTGAAAGAAGTAAATCTAATAAAGTGTCCCCAGAGCTGTGAGATAGGAGCAGAATAAAGAAGAGATTGATCAGCCCTGTGGTACAGGTTGCTGGGGGTGTGGAGGGCGTGGAGAGAGAGCAATTGCCTTCGATCTGAGGCTCGAAGGGATTAAAAGGCGTTTCCTCATAGATGTCAGCAGGGCACGGACGGATCCCAGGCCCGTCAAGAACACAGTGATCAAAGCCCAGGGGAGCAGCGGAGTCTGTGAGTCCTGGCGCCCCCAGGAGCTCAGTCTGGCTGCAGAACTCAATCTGGAAAAGCAGGCGGCTGCAGCCCGGCATGTGCCCAGGGCACCTACCACCGGCCCGTGTCCTGGGAATCGCATCCTGCTCTGTGGTTGCTGAGTGACCACTACAGGACTGCACGCAGACACCCACATGGGTCTGCATGTTAGAGAGGGGGTGGGACCAGAGGCAGGGAGATGGCCTCAGAGACCACCAAGGCAGGCCAGCTAGACGAGTCTGGAGGGTGGAACTGAGGCAGTGACACTGGAAGGGGAAAAAAATGAGTCAAAATTAAAGATAAAACCAACAAGAGAGCGCCTGCCAGTTTAGAGATCGGCGATCTAGAAGGGTCATTCTTGCAAGTCAGGTGGGGGGGCTTCGGGCGACCACGCTGGAGCAGGGAGACCAGTTAGTAAGAGACTAATAGGAGCCCAAAAGAAATGACGGAAACCCTTGACTCTGCATGACTGATGTCATCACGGGGCAGGGATGTAATCTCCACCAGCCTCCGAATCAAAGGCTGCTGGCCACAAAGATGGCAAAAAGTCAATGGAAGGATGCAAGGTCAAGTTGAAGGAGGGATGGGGTACCCTAGAGAAGGCTGACGAGATCCTCGGGGTTTACTGACTTCCGATCCAACTGTAAAGATGCTGGTCATGCCGAGCTAACTTCCACAGGCAATCAGAGCCCGTTTCCCGGGTTTTCTGGGCAAGTATTTGGCGACCACAGAGGGAATATTTTCATTCAATGCCAATTTTTGGTCACGTGACCATATTATCCGGGGAAGTATGTGCTTTTAAACAGCAATCCTAACACAGGAAGGCAAACCTCTGAGTGTAGGTTACTGCTGGAAGAAAACAAATTCTCTAATGAAAGGTTTTAATATCGTGCTATCAATATCTCTATCTCAGACATGAATGATGCTGGCTGACAGACAGCCTACCTTCAGGGTTGCTGAAAAAAATCAATGATTATTCAAAAATTGGAGCTCTGATATTTGCAAAGTGCTTTTGGTGCCGAGGAGGAAAAGCATGAGAGGAAGAACCAGATAAATCCATCAATCTGTTCAGAAAGAGAAGCGGCTCCGGGAAGACAGACAAGTCACCGCAGAGCAGGGTTGTGTTAAACTCTAAGGTCTGGTCCTCGCACAGGCTGCAAGGGACACAGTCCGTGGAGCGGTGCTGACCACTCCTGGCCGCTCGGCTCACTGCAGTCTCCCCGGTCTTCTCTCAGAACTGTCTTGGGAGACGTCACGGGTTAAAGCAGCGATTTTCTACCTTGTTCACCTCATGCGCACACAGAACTAATCACTAAAACTCTGTGGCACACCAAAAAACTATAGTTTTTGCTGATCTGACACAAAATAGGTATCATTTTCATTCATTCACATCGGATGGCTATGGTTGTGTTGGCTGTTGTCACTTTTTTGTCTGACAATCTAAGGGAAAGAGGTCAGTGCCCCTGTCTAAATAGGCAGGTATTGCAGCCTGCCCGCCGGTTGAAAATCGCCAGATCAAAGTAATCAATCCATTCCCTACATAGCACCACTTTGGCTTATTAGGTGTTTAATATCAAAAAAGCCCTCCTCACTAAAAACTGGTCCTAATAAAGCCTCCTGGACCACACCCCCTGTGCTTTTCGATCAAGGGTCTCGGCGAGTGCCTGGCTTTGCGAGACGGCACGTTGGACTGAGTGGGCACAGGCTGGCAACCGTATTTTCGTTATGATTTTGAATGCAGGCGATGCCTTGCCTTATGATGAACCTACTGAGGCTCATCTTCAGTGTTATGTAACCATCATTCTATTTCCACAGATGGAATGGGGCTTATGAGCCTTCCTGATGGCCTATAGAACAGGCATGTGGAATTCAAGGCCCAGCATCACCTCCCGGGCAGGAAAGCCTCCATCTTCCCAAAGACCACACACCTGCGCGCCTGCACACACACGCGTACGCGCACACACGAGTGAGAACTGTGATGAGTTTTTGAGACCCAACAGAGAAAAGCACAAGAGAAAGGTGTCAGAACTGTTGGGTAGAGAGACGGAGAATAAACTTACGCTATTATTTTTGTACCACAATGAGCTTCCACCACTCCACCAACCTCTTTAGCCATTCACAAGCCTCCAACATATTCTAGAAAGAGGCTGCTCGGAGCCTAACATACGAGCAAAATTTCTACGGATGCAAGAAAAATAAAACAGATCCCAAACATTTTCCAACCCGCCTAGTCGACTGATGGATGGATTATAAGTCCCAGGGAAGGGCACAGACCTGCCCTGGTCACCTGGGCAAGTCAGTGGCAGGCCTCGGGTCCCTCCGTATCTTTTTTCTCTTTGTGCCCCCAGCTTTGAACTCCCCTGAAATGTCTTTTCCATTGGGCTTCATGTTCCGTAGGTAAGATCTACACAATTAAATCTCGGGATCCGTAAGCCTTCACTGCTGTTCATCGTCAACACTACCCTCGGCTGTGTCCCTTTCCTCCAAATTATTAAAAATATTACTAACGCATAAATTAATCATTAGGCATTTAACCTCCAAAGACCTTTATGAAATCGGGTTTATTGGCAATTTTACACAAGTGTGAATTCTCATTTTCCAAATGAATTTAAAAACCAACTGCAAACAGTCTACCAATAAACATTTTAAATTAATATTTGACCATTTCCCCAACCAGTTGCATATTCAGATTGTCAACCTACCTGGCATATTCAAAATGGCCAGCTCACCATATTTTAAATTAACCAGAAGCCCACGAGACTCAGCCTTGGTATGATAGGCTCCGCACATCTAAACTTGTGTCAATATCAAGAGTCAATACAAACCTAATACTGAATCACTCAATCTCTTCCATTGAAATCTTACAAAACCAGGGACTCTCTTAAGGCACCAGGACCCTTTTAGAGTCATTTTTAAACCTCCCCAAATAAACTCAACCCACTACACAACTGAACAAACAAGAAGCTTAAACTTCTGATTCACTTTGGATTTCACTCCGTCCTGCAGCTGTAAGGCTTTGTGCCTGTATCGTGCACTCAGGAGTGAGGCGTGGCCTGCTGAAAATACACCCGTGATGCCAACAGTCGGCCACGTATTCATGTTGAGTGGATGGTAGAATAGCAGGTCCAGTTGCTAATACCCACTGGGGACGGCTGGTTGAGGTTTACTCTTCCACCCCAAGTCCCCTGGTCCCTGGACAGGGATATTGGAGAAAGGTAGATGCCTCCATTTTTAAAAATGTTTTTATTGCTTTTTTAGAGAGAGAGGAAGGGAGATAGATAGGAACATCAATGATGAGAGAGAAACATCGATCTGCAGCCTCCTGCACGCCCCCTACTGGGGATGGAGCCCACAACCTGGGCATGTGCCCTGACCAGGAATCGAACCAGTGACCTCTTGATTCATGGATCAGCGCTCAACCACTGAGCCACACCAGCTGGGCGAGATGGCCCCATTTTATGGGAAAGGAATCCACTCATAAAAGGTGTGCCTTTAAAGAAGAGAAATCATCATTGCATGACTTGCTAATCCTATGGCTTCGGGTAAGTTCCTCTTTAGACAGCATGACTCTGATTCCAACTGGACACAAAGTCTGAGATTGGCCGGTCCACAGGCATCAATTAACAGTCTATTAATTGACTTGTCTGTAGAATGACTGAGGTGAGAAGGGTGGGCACTGCTCCTGGCCTCTGGAGTTCCAAATCTAGGCTTCTTTGCTACCCTTCCCGAAAAAACAAAACACCTCTCATGAGAAGAGTCTCATGTATGTGAGCATGTTTAGTTCATACAACTGTATGTGTGGAAATGTGTGCATGTGTCTAACACAGCAGGTCCCCAAATCAGCTGTCCTGGGGGAAAGGCTTAGCTCGACGACTTACCCACTCGCACAAGTCTAATCCCACAACCAAAAAGGGAGGCTTAGCTATAGAACCAGATAAACAGGGGTCTGCAAGACCGGGGACACTAATGCCAGCCTGGGGCTCCGTGCATGGTCACCGTTGTCACCAAGCATCATTTTCATCTTGACAATTCCCAACTTGCAGGGCCCACAACAGTGTCTAACTCCTCACCCCTCGTCTCGATGGTAGGCAGACAACCGTCAGGTTGCTCCGTGGAGTTTCCTCAGTGAATCAAAGCCCCTCAGGACAGCTCCGTTCCATCTCGATCTGGAAGCTGTCTAGGTCATCGTGCTCATCGAGCGACCAATACCAACCCTCGCCACAATTCCACAGGCCGGGAGAGTGTCGCCTGAGTAAACAGCGACCTCAAGCTGCTCTGCTCTGCGCGCACGCAGCCCTCTTCCCAAGCCATCCGTCCGGTCTTTAAAATGCACAGGCAGCCACAGCTTTCATTTAAAAAGCCGGGGCTCGATATGTCAAAGCTCAAATATTCTGCGAGAAGGAGCTTTAATGCGTATCTATTATTAATGCGCTATCAGAGAACAGATCCCCGAGTTGATTCCCACCAGCGAGTCATTAGTCAAAACCTACACAAAGCAGACCCGTGTCCAAAAGCAGAGGAATTTCATTTCTGGTGGCTCCGACCACCCGGGAGGAAACGGACAGACAGACGGGAAGCCTGCAGTTCGGGGTTAGGACAGAGGAAAACTGAGTTTAATTAAACATCGGTTTTATTCCTTCCTAGCCATGGGGGCAAGAAACTCTGGAGAAAAGCCTGGGAAAAGCACGCCTTGCAGCGTGGGTCCCCCCAGTCCATCGGGAGCTGTGTGGCCCCCTCGTAAGTTTTGTGAAGATTTAATGAGAAATATCAAAAGTGTAGCCTTGTGCTTCGAACTATAATGCAAATGTCAGCGAATGTTAATTAATTCTCTTAGAGGACTGAGGCAAGGAAAGATTTAAAGAACAGTAAATACTAAAGTTTCTTTGTTTACTGTAACAAACTCTGTAAACTAAGATAGTATTTTTAATGAAATTTTTATTTACAAAGCCCATCAATTCAGGGCCTCACCTCCTTTTTTTCAAAGGCCTGGCTGCTTCGGGCAGATGGCGACACTGCAAATATAAAGATGCAACCAGCGCTAAATAATTAGGAACCGAGGGCCACCGGGAGGTGCTCGTCGGGCGGAGGCAGACAGTCTGAGCTCCCAAACGTTCCTCGGGAAAGACGTTTGGAAGGCAGCCTGCTGTTCCGACGCGCGACACGCAGGCCAAGCGCGTGGGTCAGACGACCCCCTCCCGCCCGGCCCTGCCCAGGAAGCAGCAGCCATTTGATGTCAGTACAAAGTCTGTCCTGAAGGGGAAAATGACAGTGTTGTCATGCTGTGCCCACACCTCCAGCGACTTACGTGACACACATCCCATGTCACCTAGGTACTGGACGGAAACGAACATCCACACTTACTTAGAACTCATCGTAATCCACCCTGACAGCTGGCCAGGGCTTAGTCTCAGGCCGTGCAGCTGTTCCTCCCCAGGTCCTTTACCTCTAAAAAGAGAATCTGAACTCTGAGATGAACATCACATTAACACCATCCAACCAAATAAAATTTTTTTTAAAAAACTATGCATACATCACATTAGGTGTAGCCCTATGATAAGGTGACCAAAAATCCTGCAATAGATTAACTTGCAAATTAAAACCTAATTTATTTGACTCTAAGGAAATCCTTGGAAGCCCAAGTCTTCCTTACAAATTGTTAATAACACGCACAGTGTTACTTATTATTTGATTGTATGAAAACATCCAATTCTTATCCAATGGCAACTAAAACACTAAGTGGGAAGGATTTCGTCCTAAACCTGGTGTGACTACACCACCCGAGAACACCTCTTGCTTATAAAGCAAACTGAAGGAAACTTTCACCTCTGAAGGACGGCGGCTGGTGTTCTCGCTATAAGGGGACAGCGTGGTGTGAGGGGGAGAAGCTCTGGGTAGGGTTTAAGATCAGCCTCTGCCACTTGTTAACTGAAAAACACACACGCAATACTTAATCTCTCCTTTATTTTCTGAATTTTTTTAAAGATAACACCTTCCTGGATACCTCACAGGACCCTGTAAGAACTGGATGCGGTATTATCTAAGGACACTTTGGAAACTATGAAGCACTCTATAAGAGCAAGGAATTATCCTTATAAGTTACCAGACCCCAAATACTCTAACACAGAGGAACCAGAATCTGAAATTTTCCTTATAATACTCAGAACCATCAGCATCATCTCCCTTCATCTCTTCTAGTTCTCCAGGGAGGAAAGTTCAGAATAAATCACAGGCATGAAGGTCATTACTGCTGGGAAGAAAACGCTTCGAGAGCACTGACTACAGAACTATCCTCGCTGACGTGGGTGACTACTGAGGACAGAAAAGCTCACCGGACTGTCCTTAATGGCCTGATCTGGTGGCTTCACTGTCCTTTCCGATAGCCACGTAATAAAGCTTAATGAAACCAGATCCCTGAGTAGGTGCTGCCTGGTCTTTTTGAGCAGATATTTTTGATATTCAGTTGGACAGAACAAAATAATGCCAAATACAGATCCTTCATCCCTGTGGTTTGGTGCTGATGGAGGAGAGAACATTCTGTAGCTAAGGCATCGTGATGGCCTACATAGGCATTAGTGCTACTAAAAAGAAAAGCAAAAAAGCACCCTTCCACAGAAGGCCACACTGTGGTTCCAGGACAGCTGAGATCATTTCAGGGTAACACACTCCCTCCACGTCCTTAGGCCTCGTGCTGTAAGACGGGTCAGGTCCAGCCCGCCCACCGTCTGTAACTGGTCGAGGGCACACCCACTCATTTAAGTATTATTTCTGGCTGTGTTATTACTAAATGACAGAATTAATAGCTGAGACCCAGACCCTACGGTCCACACACCCTAAAGTATTTACTCTCCGGATGCTTACAGAAAAAGTATACTGCCCCCTGTTCTAAGAGACAAAATTTTAGCCTCAGCAGATACTCATTTATATCCCTGAGGAGATCCAAACAGACCTCCTGATAAGAGAAAATGAAGAGAAGGAAGGACAGCAGGAGAGAGAACTAACAGCGTCCCCATCCTGCGGGCATGAGCAGCGGGGGCGTCTGGGTTTGCTACAGGTCCTCTGCTTAGCTCTGGAGATGTTGGAGGACCTCCATCTGGGCAGAAAATATAAACAAAGTCTTTAAATCTGCACAACAGAATGTCAAAAGTTGCCGCCCAACCTTTGATATTATAAATACGGGTCTCCCGTCAATCAACAACAAAGACCACCTTCTCTGGAGGCGCGACCAGCTCCTGAGCCCAAAGCTGCCGTGTGACCCGCGCAGCTTCATCCTCCGGGTCCCGGGGGCCGGGCCGGTGCGCTCTGGCCAGAGGCGCCCACGGTGCATGAACAGCAACCGCAATCGCCGAAAAGCAATTTTATTCTTCACTTAGCATTTCAAAGAACGTAAAAAAGAATATAATCCGGTGTCCATGGAAATACATTTCAAAAGGCCCCTTTCCCCTTCCAAATCCCCCAGACCCCGTTATTCGCCAGGGCCTCACTCACACAAAAACCCAAAACTCCCTTTCCATTTCCCAGACCCATAACAGTGTCTTTTCCCCTTTCTCCCAGTATTAGCCACGTAGTTCGATTTAGCTTTTCTTCTAATAAACAAGAAAGAATCTTTACTCTTCAGGGGGAGAAAAGATAGGTAAAACTGAGCAGGTAAGCGACAGATTCTCTGTAACAAGCACGGGGACTGCTGGGTGGAAGGAGAGCTGTGAACGCTGCGCCCGGGGAAATTCTGTCCAGCCATCCAGTTACCACTGTGAGAGAAGACAGCAGAGGCGAGGCCGCTCGTTCAGCACAGGGGGCAGGGGAGGCCTCATTCACCGAGTGACATTTAAAGCCAAGGCCTGTAGGATACAGAACCAGCTACCCAAAGGGCAGCAGTCAAGGGGTGGGCACCTGCGACTGGGGCATTGTTCCAGAACTGAAACCACTCACTCTGACTACAGCACATGGAGCCCCTGGAACTCCCGAGATGTGGCTGGGAAGACGGGTGGGTAAAGCCACGCAGGGCCTTCTGAGGTCCCTGCTACGAACTTTGATACTATACCGAAAGCAATAAACAGCCAAGGTAGGGTTTTAGGTAGGGCAGGACCCAGTCAGATCCCCCCGGATGCTTCCTGAGGACGGGACTGGTTGGGAGGGGCCAGGAATGAAGGCGCTAATCAGAGATGCGGGAGGTGAGCGTGAAAATTACGAACGGGTCAGGTTTAGTCCGCAGCGAGTGGTGAGAAACTGGTTCCGTGTAGAGGCAGAGGGTGACTCTTGGGCCTCCGCCTATTTATAACCGAGTAAATGGATTGGGAGGAGGGATGATTTCAATAGCAATATCAAGAACTCGGTCTTGAAACTCAATCCATTATACATTAACCGAAAATGATTATATTTAGAAGTCACAGTATTTAAATTCAATTGCAACAGCTCCCTCACTGCTAGATGCCCAGGCCTCCAACAGTGTCTGGAAACAAGGCCAAGTGCTCCATAAATACTTGCAGAAAGAACGCAATTTCCTCTGGTCATTACCTCTCCGGCATCCAGAATATCCGAGCCATAGCTTTAGATTAAATCAAATTACATTTGATGAAATATAATTTTATATTTACAAATGTGAAAAACAGGGCCGTTGCTTTTAGGATACAAACTGCAGAAGGTAAATGGCAGGAAAAGGTGCCTGTCTAGTGGAGCCCAAGTCCGAGGAAAGGGCTTCGAGACATTGTTCCGAATGACCTCTGATCATTGAAATTCTCCTTTTTAATTCTGTGGCCTGAGTGCTTTCTACGGTGACCTCGGATTCCTTCTGGACATAAGTGCAGAATAAATTAAAGAGAAACGCTGTGGCTCAGATTAAACGCGATTTGTGGAGTTTAATGGCTAGGTTCCCACCTCCTGCCCCCATCCCGTGGGGAACACTCCTTTTTCAGGGGTTCATCTGGGAAACAAAGCTCAGGGGCTGCCCCTGATGACTAACATGACAGTGCAGCCTGGTCCCCAGGCCCCTCCCAAGCTCCAGAATTTTCATACCCCCCCTCCTCTTGCACCATTGCCACTGCTCCTGGCGTTGATCAGGCGGCCACCGCGTCACTGCTGTTGTGCCGTTTGGCTCACCCTCTGCCTGATACGTATGTTCCGCAATTCAGATTGCTCTCATCCCCATTTTACAGAGGAGGAAACGGAGGCTCTGAGCTGTTAAATACCTCGGCTAGGACTACACAGCCAGCGCACGGCGGTGATCATCACTGAATCCAGAATAGTCTGTAAGCCTAAAAATATGTCAGCTGCACAATCCTATCACTCAAAACGTTACATGAAAGAATCTTAAGAAAACCGCAATTTTCTCACTGCAGAACTACAATAAAACAATGTAATCCTACCTCCATGAGCACTCCTTAAAACAAAGCAAAAGAAAAAACAGGAAAGAAAGAAAAAAAAAAAAAACCGAGAGAGTTTATCTACAAATGGTAAGTAATGCTAGAATACAAATGAAGCTGACCACAAAAGTGTTGTTGTTTTTTTCTTAATTCTACATTTTTGCTACCAGTTTCAATGTCAGGGTGACCTATGCATTTCCATAACCGGGGTCATCGTGCATCTTCTATTCCATAAACATCAAAACTGAAAAGAAACCCCTGTAATGACATGTTCTTGTGTAATTACATCCCTTTACACCAATCCTTTGGAAGCAGGTCTGAATTATTTCCCACCTCTTCGTTGAGCTTCCACTTTAATCAAAGGAAAGAGCCCTGAAAGGAACCCAGCTCTTAAAACATTCATTAAATACATAAAACAATTTCCCCAGGATGCAAACAATAAATAAGTTAAAACAAACAGTGGGAGGTGGTCCACCTTTCCGTTAAAAGTGAGGTTATGTGCATGGATGTGTGTGTGTGTGTGTTTGAGGGCAGTAATTTCTATTCAATTTAAAAATGCATATATAATAAAAAATATGGTAATGACATTAAAAGTTTATCATAAGAATAATTATTTCCATGGGCTGCTGAAAGCTAAAGAATTAAAATACACCCATAAGAAAAATGTCAAACAGAAGGCTAGAGCTCCCTCTTTCTTTGTCTTGAAGAAATTCACCTCAATCTCTGTCCTCACAGACCAGTCACCAAGCGGAGAGCCAGCAGTCCCCGGGGGCTCCTGCCAAGTGCCCCCCACAGCCTCTGTATGCTGGCTGGGAGCTCTAGATACATTTACCAGTAGTTCATGATTCATAAGAGAGTTAAGTAATAAGAAGGAAAAAAAGCACTTTTAAAAGTAGAAATACTCACAAAGCCATTTCAAACTGCTCCAGCCATTTCTTCTTTAAGTCTTTTGTTTTGCAATAAAATTCTAACCCATTGTGTCCTTGGGTATGGATGAGGTAGAAGCCATAAGACCACTGTTGAAATGAATATTCCTCAGGTTAATACAGATCATTCACTAATAACGTCATGCTCCTAAACTCACTAAAACATCACCCTCATCATCTGCAAACCTCTCACAACATTAACAAACTGGTCAATCAAGATTACTGTAGTCGACTTCACACCTATAACCGATCCTATGCCAAATGCCTTTTACTGCCTTGATCACTGAGCACTAGAGATGAACACATCAGCTGGGACACTGTCCAACTATTTCCCCTAACCAATTTCCAGAAACAAAAACACCCGAGTCGATATGCCGCCCCTCCCACGAATACACAAGCACACGTCCCTTGAATGCTCAAAGTCCTGAGTAAACCAGAGTTACGAATTTCCCAGATTTTACCTTTTTATTTTCTTTATCAGTTGTAGGATTGTTGGCGATTTTGTACTGCTGAAGATCTATTATCTCCTTCATTTCGTAGTTATCGCCTTTCCTTTTGCATACGATCACTGCCAAGTCAAATAAGAAGATGTGCCTGGGGGGGGAGAGAGAGAGAGGGAAAGAGAGAGGGAGAGATTGATTTTAAATGGTTTGGAAGCGCGTGTCAGTTCTTCCTTGTACACTGAATTAAACCACCAAAGATTTTTCCTTTGAGTCAGAGACAAGGGCAGTGCCGCTCTTGGAACAGAATGCATGCGAGCATCATACCCTTGCACTGCCCTTCACTAAAGGAATGGCCTCGCTGTGTCTCAGTTTCCTCATTTAAAAAACAGGCAAAGTTATAATAAGAACAAATTGTCACGTAGCTGTAAGAAACAACTGAGATTAGCCATAAAGTATTGCCCTTGAGCAATTACTTTTTCTTTAGTTTAAAAGCTAAACATTTACAGAATGATACTAATGAAAACGACGGTAGTTCATTTGTACTGATGTTACTAGGAATCGGCCAGAACGCCTCTCACAAGATGGCTCACTTCATCTAAACCCCTCAGGCCCATCTGCGGAGCTAGATAGTATCACCACCTTCGTTGTGTTGTGGGGGAAACTGAGGCTTGGGGCGTGCGTCTGCTCAAGGTCACGCAGCTAGCGAGGCAGGTGCCCAGCAGCTTCACACCTGGCCTCACTGTGGGCCCCGTGCGTTTACCCTCCAGGCTGCTCCTCGGGAATTAAAGGCCCGTTTGAACCACAGCCTGAGTGGTTCATGAGCAAAAGGTAAACTAGAAAACTTATGGTTAAAGTTCCATGTTGCTATCTCTCTTCTTATTAAAAACAATGTAATCGGGGGGAGAAACTTTATCGTTCGATATCAATCCCTGTACCTTTTCAAAAACTCTCAGTGATTTACATATTTTTCACACAATGATAATGATAATGATACATTCATACAGCTTTACCACCTGCATCATTTTCAAAGCCGATTTTCCTGGAGATGCTAGAAGGATGTGTGTCTCCTGAGAGCTGCCTGTGGCGCCTGGGTATCTAGGTGGGAGCAAGGGCTGATGCTGCCCCCTGCTGGCTGACTTGCTCGTTTCCAAAGCGTCCAGAAAACGGCCATTTCAACCAAGTGATAACTGCGTATCTAAAGTAAGGGACACCAGCCCGGCCCGGCGTGGCCCAGCGGCTGAGCATCCACCTAGGACCCAGGAGGCTGTGGTTCAACATTCCCGGTCAGGGCACATGGCCGGGTTGCGGGCTCGATCTCCAGTGGGGGGCGCGCAGGAAGCAGCCAATCAATGACGACTCTCATCATTGATGTTTCTCTCTCTCTCCCCCTCTCCCTTCCTCTCTCTGAAATCAATAAAGATATATTTAAAATAAAAGAAAAGAAAAGAAGGGACACCAGGCCAAGCTTACTCATCTTCAAGAACGCCATCTACAAATTTCCCTCACCAAAGTCTCACTCAGTGGTCCTCAGACATCTTCCTGAGGACATTTTGTATTATTTTTAGTTATTTTAAAATGTATACCCCAAAAATGACACGAGTGCAATTTTAATGGCAGTTGTCTCTCCACTGCTCCCCTCTCTCCCCTCTCACGTTAGCGTGTATCTTCCCCCTGAACAGATTCTCTCCTTTTATCATTTCCTACTTAAAAACTCAGACACATCAAAAGATGCTGGAACAGAAGCAGAGACCCAACACATCGACGCGAGACATTTTTACAAAACCACAGCTGGCCGGGCCCTCGCTTCTCTCTGTTTCCCTCCTCCGTCCTGGAGAAACTGCCCCTAAGCTCCTCTCGACCTTCCGCAACGGCGCCCGGCTCCTGCTGCTCACCTTTCTTGTTTTGTGTGCTTGTCCAAAGTGGTCATTCGAATTTCACCATCTCCCTGAGGCCGTCCAAAGAGCAGAACTGGTTGGTTCTAAAACATAAAATGTGCACGTCTCAGCTTTTCATAACCACATTAAAAAAAGGCTCCAGTGTTCGGAACTTGGGCTGCTGCACAAGCAGGGCGATTAAGGCGAGAGGGACAAGCGTTGGCCGACAGTCCCTGGACATCCACGCGGATGCTGCCCAACAGGCATCGGGAAAGAATTAGATGTAGAAACTGGCAGGTAAACTACTTTTTCTTCAAAAACAACAATTTGCGGGCGGGGGTACGCGGGACGGGGCGCTGATTACCTACCAGGTTTTCTATAGAGAGCTGAAACTGTTTAATTTCACGCAGGGTCTCGTTATCTCTCTTCACTTCGTTCACATACTGCGCCAAGTCCTAAGGGTAACGACACGGGGACAAAAGGCACAGTGAGATCGGGGAAGGAAAGCACGGCGTCCGTGCGGCGAGTGGCGGGGGCACGGCGGCTTTTACACGCACGATCCGTCCACGCTGCCCGTCAGCAGCGGGTCACAAAGGCCCGGAGGGCGGTGGGGCGGGTAAGGAGCTGTCACCGACCACACCCCGGGAAGAGGCGAGTACGAAAAACAAATGAAGTCTGTCCCCACGCAGATCGGGGAAAGAGCAGCAGGAGGGGAGGCTGTAAACCGCGGGCACGTTAGTAACGGGCCCTGAGAGTTACGCGTCCGTGGGGTGGCCCAGGGGCCAGACCGCAGGCCGGCAGGGAGGGGAAAGTGGATAGAAGTTGGACAGGGATCTGGCGGTGCCCTTCTCTGCCATCAGGTGGCACTTTCACCCCTGGGGGCAGCCAGTCGAGGCAGCCAGTTCCCTCTGAGTGTCAATGACGAAGGAAGGGGCCGGAGGCGGGAGAAGGCAGAGAGCTCGGGGGTTCAAGTGAAACCACCACGCGCGCCACGGTTCTCCCTGGGCCGCCGCCTATTTTAAAGCCTGTTCTCATTTCTGAGGAAACGTTAGCTGACCCTTCCACACTGTAACTAGCTATTTTTATTGTACGTGCTCTAGATTTCCCCGTTTTCTGGGTTTTTCAACCCCTCTATTCTCGTTAGTTCACCTGAAACAGTAGGAGCAGGGCTCGGACAAAAAGCAGTTTCTAACTTTGTTCTAAATGACAGTCTGGCTTTTCATAGGATGTATCTATAAATGATTCCTTAAAAGTTAGACCCTTGGTATGATTTTTTTTATAACAATAAGTAACTGTGTGGTGTTTCCTGACGGGGTCCTAGAGTCAGCTGAACAGCTGAGCTCACTCCAAAGTGGCACAGGGACACAGGGACACAGCGAAGCACTGTCATCATTCTCAGCAGTCCCATCGGCATTTTGCTCTGAGGACACATTTGCTTATGTTTTAAATTAGGGCCAAGTATTTCTTTCAAAGTCCAGCATAGCATGGAAATTGTGTTTTATAGGTTCCCCATATGTTGAGAAAGTCCACCTCTGCCCACTTGTAGGTCTTGACTTTCAATTTACCTGAACCTAGAAACCCAACCTGACACTCACACACCCTGACCCACAGCACCCACAAGGGTAAAGCTGGCAGATGGCCTCACCTGAGAAAATGTCACCCCTGTGCTCTGAAGTCACCTGCCGACCTGATGCCCATCCAAGCTAACAGTTTCCCATTAGTAGCCATGCAACGAGTGTCAAAGAAAACTGTGGTATGAAATCATTCCCAGTGGTTACAGAAGCTGTCACACGTTCATAAATGACAGAGGTTCTTGTAATACACCTCTCGGTTTTATGTGTTTTTGTCTGACAAATTCATGCAAGTACATCTATTCCACTTAAAAATATCCAGCTAGCCCTGGCGAGGTGACTCAGTTAGTTATAGCATCATCCTGGATACCGAAAGGTTGTGGGTTCCACCCCTGGTCCGGGTACACACCTAGGCTGCAGGTTCGATCCTGCTGGGGGTGCGTATGGGAAGCAACCGAGCAATGTCTCTCTCTCACATCGATGTCTCTCTCTCCCCTCGTTTCCCTCGCTTAAAAAATATTTTTAAAAATCAACGAACATATCCTTGGGTGAGGGTGAAAAAACACATATCCAGCTCTGCCCACCGAGAGCAAAGCTATACAAATCCTTCCACCGATGATCTGGGTTAGCAGACCGCGCCCGTGTCAGCAGCGCTCTACTGCGTGCAGGCAGGAACGAGACAGACAAGGTCAGGGCCCACGGCCTCACCTTCATCGCGTCAAGGGCCAGTCTCAGGTTCGCCTTCTCCAGGGGGTCCGTCGTATGCTTGACCAGCTCCTATTTGGAAGGCACAGTTTAGTGCTGTTTTCATCAAATTAACACCCAAGCCTAAGAAAGAAAACACTTAAAAATAAACCCTTTTATGCAGAGTTGGTGCAGCCACAAACAGTATGGATGTTCCTCAAAAAATTAAAAATGAAACTGCCTTATGGCTCAGCAATTCCCCTTTGGGAATATATATCCAAAGAACCCCAAAACCCTAATTTGAGAGAACATATGCACCCCTACGTTCATTACAGCGTGATTTACAATAGCCAAGATACGGAAGCAGCCCAAGTGCCCATCAACAGACAAGTGAACAAAAAAAGCTGTGGTGTATTACACCACGGAACACCTCCAAAATTATTCCATTGATATCTGACTAGACCAAAGTTACAAAATAAATTATTCTCTTATTTTGGACATGTTTTTAGCTCCACAATGTCTCAGAAACTGATCGCCTTCATCTTCTTTATTATTTTTTCATAAAATTCAATTTGATTAAGTTGCTCTGAGTTTAGGTCTCATAAATGTTTTAATGCATTTTTAAGAAATAATCAGGGTTTGGATTTCTCTGATGTCTCAGTAGAATAAAAATAGAAATGACTGATAATTCTGCGGCCACCGTGCAGGAAACGTAATATACGAGAGGCCCAAAGCACAGAAGACTCCAAATTATATTTCACGTGCAGGTAGGAGATCTGTTTAAAATAACATTTCACAAGCATCCGCAGACTTGATAGACTAATACAGTGGGACATTTCTTTGGAGCATAACTAATGAGTCTCCTGGTACAGCCATCAAATTAAATTTATAAGGCTCTCCACTCTCATTAGAGGACTCACCGTGGAAACCATAAGCGTTGGGGTTATAACAAGAGTCAGTTCAAAATAAATGTAGCCTTATTATAATTTACTGTAGCAGAAAGCAACCCAGAATGTGGTTCTAAAGCAAAATTAATTCTAACAGAATTAACCTGCGAAATTCGGGCGTACCCCAATATTGAGATTCTCATGAGCAATTACTGACTACAAAGAACTTGGCCAAAGGGCTCTTCGTATTTGTCTTGCCTTGTTGTTTTTTAATTTTTTAACTTGTTTGGAGCCAGTTGTATTTGAGGGATGGGAAGTGTGACTTTGTGAGAAGAATCCTCTTGGCTAAAAGGGAGAGAGTGTCTCCAGCTGCCCTGTTGCTTCCCATCCAGCCCTCCCTAAGGGGACCTCAGCTCTCCCTAAGGGGACCTCAGCCCTCCCTAAGGGGACCCCAGCTCTCCCTAAGGGGACCGGCCCAGCCGCGGCGCAGCCGACGCTTTGCGGGGACTTTGCTGAGCGAGTCGGTGAACAGTGCGGGGCTCGGCACCTGGAGCAGGAGATGATACTTCAGAACGCGCTGCATCGGGACCACAAGCAGGTCTCGGAGGGTGAACTTCCCGTTGTTGGCGCGCTTGGAACATTCCTGGTGAAACGCGATTTTAAAACGTGCGTTAAAAACTTTGTTTTATCAAAGGGAGTCATAAAACATACACACACACAAATGCCAAGGCCATAAACGAAACTGTCATTGCACAATAAATAACTTGTTTTCCTTCTTAACAAGCCTCCTTTCTAACAAAAAAAAAAATACAAAGTACCTTCAATTAAAAAACCGAAACACAAACCAACCTTGGTAGCATCTCAGCTCTAAATAGGAATCCATAGGTAGAACTACTTTATGCGGGAGGATTATTTCCTCCAGGGGCCCCCCAGGGCTTGCTCCCTCTGGTAGGCTGACCCCGCTTCCTCTGACCCACCTCACCCTCACCTGGGGCTTTCAGTTCCCCCAGCTGCCATCGAGGTCCAGTCCCAGCAAAATCCTTCACTCTCTTGAAGATCTCTACTTCTAGGCCTGCAGTAATGATCCCAATCACAACGGTGCTCTCTGTGCCTTGCGGGTCTTCTAGTTATTGTCGCACATAATCCCTTCCCCAATGTGCCTCCCATCCCTCTAAGAGCCCAGTATTTGCTCCATACGTGTTTGTTAAACTGAATGAAATGGAATGGTTCACTCTGATAATAAGCTAAAGTATAACCCTACCGCTGGATTCCACGTTCTGAAAGCCTCGGATTTATGTATTTTTTTTATTTTTTAACCGCAAGCTCCTCGTTCTTAAAAGTTTATCTTAAACGAGCATTGACGCGCTTGTTCTCTGATGTTAATTGTGACTTTGAGGAAAGTACTTTGAAGTGTCAATGTCTGGATTTAAATCGGGTCTGGCAGTTCTTGGTTGTGTGACCTTGAATGAGCTGCTTTTCCGATTTTACAGTTTCTCACATATCCACAGTGTAGTTCAAAAAGTGTGGCTCAGTTGGTTGGGCATCCTCCTGTGCACCACACGGTCACCGGTTCAATTCCCAGTCAGGCACATGCCCTGGTTGTGGGTTCGATCCCCAGTAGGGGGGGTGCCAGAGGCAGGCGATGGATGTTTCTCTCTTGCATCAATGTTTCTCTCTCCCCCCACCCCCACCCCTTCCACTTTCTCTAAAATCAATTAAAAAAATAGAGTTCATAAAAATATTCTTAATAGCGGGCAATTTAGTAAGTCCAAAACCCTCAGACAACTGCACATCCCTGACCGAGGAATTCGGGAAGGAGTTCAGGAAAGGAGCTACGTTCAAGGAAACACTCTTTAGCTGGTGACTTTATTTCCCTTTGCCCACACTTAGCTTTTCTGGAACATAAAAAAGATACATCATCAGAAGCTATAAAGCAAACTCCATTAGCTCTAATGACCACAGTGACTTAATGAATGCTTGACTCCAGATCTTAAGCGAGAAGAAAGGTCAGCTCCTGCCTGGCTGATTGCTGCAGGTCACTGGAAAGATAACTGTTTCCACTGATTGCTGCTTCCACAGATTGCAGAGTTCTGGATCACGGGTCTCAAATATGAGGTTAAACTGTTAATTCTACTGTAATGAATGGTCCTCATCTCCCACCTGCATTTTTAAGCTCCTTAAAATTGAGGTTGTATCTTACACTTCCTATATTATGACATCTTAACACAGTATCAGGAACAGAAATGTTCATACACGTAAAATTCACATTGTTGTTATGCGATGGAAGCCAGTTTAAAACTGCTGGGGGGAAATCAGTTCCTTTCTATCAAAAGTTATGAGCTCAGGAAGTAAAGAAACTTAACACAGCTGGTGTTTTCTACAACTAGGGGCCTGAGACTGAGGTGTGAAATGATTATTAGCATCGAAAGTAAGTAAAGGGAAGAAGTGATTCTTCCCAAACATCCAGTCCCAGGCTTGGCCGAAACTCCAACTCTAACCGAGAAAAAACACAGTGGACCAGGAATGTATAGCTCTTAGGTTATTTCACAGACAGACAGACAAAAGTAACGGGCACCTCTAATTTCAGCTTGACGTCTTCTTTAGTCTTGGAGATGTAGTCTAAACTGGAGATGGCGGACTCCACGGCGCTGCAGTACTGCCCGTAAATAACCAACCTGGAAGGGAGCGAGCCAAGGAGAAATCTGTAGGGCTCAGGGTACAGGGCTGTAAAGGGGTCTACACTGACTTGAAGGGCAACTATCCGGGGCCTTTGTGCTTTTTCTTTCTTTTTCGTTTTTTTCTGATACACACGTAAGGCTCACCCGACCGCCCGGAGGTCAACTGTCCCGTGTTCTAGCCGCCGCCCGGGCGGCGTCTTCATGAACAGTAGTGAGACCCGTTTCTAAGCAATGGTCATACTAACCCCCACTACGAACCACAAAAGTTAGAATTCACAAGTTACCTTTCCTTGTAGTTGATGAAAATCTGATACAAGTTCTGGTCATTCTTATTTACAATGGAATCGTGAATTTCTTGCATGAGGTTCCGATGAACTTTTACAAGCTCCTTAGAAAAGAAAACAACGTTGAAGTTGACTGGAGATCAGAACCCCCCCCCCAAAAAAAATCACCCCCAACCCAGAATCCCTATTGTTGCTAGAACTGCCATCCAAGGACATGCCCAGTGCCCTCGGCATATCAGCCTGCTCCCATCAGTAAAGAGGGGAGGGAGAGGACAGGAGGAAGGGCGGGGAAGGGGAGGGGAGAGGGAGGGACAGTGACAGGCCACATGTGTGGGAAATAGCAATTTCAGATCTGACTTGAAATGCCAATGTGCCGTGAAAAACAAATTATTTCACTGGTTATTACAGGGTAATTTATTCCTTGTATGAAAATATGTCCAGCTAATTTTCATTTTGTAGTCACTTTAGATTTTTAAATACAGCCATCCAAGTGCATAATGTTTCATTGACAAGATAAGTGACAACTCGTGACCTTGGGACATGAAAACGCAGATCTGTGCTTTGGTCAACTAGTGGTGTCCCTGTGCTCAGCTGTCAACAATCAGACGAAAGTGCTTGAAACCACACAACTCCTGGCAGAATTAAGGAGCCCAGAAAATTGTACTGGGCGGTTTCCTAAAGCAACTCAAAAGACAGAATTTTACTTCTTTCCTGATAAGCAAGTAATTTTCAGCCAGGCAGTAAACACACGTCACAGGAAATGAGGGAACTGGAACCAAGGTGCCAGCTCTCCCCACAATCTCCTCCCCTGTGCCCTGGGGCGCTCACTGACTTCACTGGGGAAGGGAAACTGGGATACGTGGTGAGAAGGCGGTGAGAACAGGAACTGTCCAATGGGTCCTCGGTTATAGTGACGGGTTTAGGTGGCTCAAGATCCTTGTCTGCCTAGAACATACACTTTGCTGTATCCTAACTAACTGTTCACCTGAGGTTGTGACCTTTCTTTCCTGCCATGTTACAAAGCAACAAGAACGTCTTCATCGGGCCCAAATCAAGGCAAGGACCACGTGCCACAGCTAAATGACTGGTGCACGTCCACACTGAACATAACAGAAGCAAAACCTAAGGGATCCATCAGCACTACAAGCAAGCCTGTACATCAAAGCCGACGTACTACACATAAAAGCTATATAAGAGAACCAAAGCCAGTTCTGGAGGTCTAAGAACTTCAGTCTTGCCTCGCATGACCTCAGTTGGCATAGCATTTGGCTGGTTTCTACCCTTTTAGGATTATAAGATAATTGGAAGGTGCTCATGAACTTGAGATGCTTACATAAACCTGTGAAAAAAAGTTCCATTAAAATAGACTGTTGAATCATAAGGAAGTGTATTTCAGAAATAGGAGTTAAGGATGATATGACTAGAAGCAGAAAAGAGACACAAAAACAGTGGAGGAAGGGCAGGAAGTAGAGGAGACGGAAGGAGTCAGGACAGTGTCCACAAGACGGGGTCGAGGGGCTGGAGGAACCAAAGAGAAGTGACCGGGGCAGAAGGGGACTCTCACAAGACAGAGACAGGAGCCCCGGGGACCACTGAACTGAGACTGCCTCGTCATGACAAGCACTTAAGGAAAATACGCGAATCTTATCCATGTGTCTTCTGCATGTGTTTTGAGTGACTTCTGGTTAAAGATATGTCTTATCAGTTATTGCTTGAGAACACGGCTATAAGAACTCAGGAGGCAGGAAACAGAGTTGAAAATCTTAAAGAACACAAGAGGCTGCTAAAACAGGGATCTGGAACCCAGAGAGAATTTTACCCAGTACGCCAGCTTCAGCAGGCGCAGTTTTACTTACAGGAATGTTGACGAAGACCGAGTCAAACTCTGCTGCTGTCAGGAACCGTTTCAGTGGCGCCATGAAGTACTACCAGAAGAGACGAGAGAGGGGAGGTTCAGCACAACGCACCCTAATCTAGGCGGCAGGTTTTCATCAACAAACAATAAACACTTATTGAAAGTCAGTTATTCATCAGTATTATGAATACTCAAGGAAAAGCAGAAACTATTTTCCTTATCTTAAAGATTTTACACTTGAACAGAGCTAGAGAAACATAAATGCACGTTAATATACTTAAAGCATAAAATACTTTGGGTGGTGAGCACACAATAGAATTGACAGATGGTATATTATAAAACCATACAACTGAAACTTATATAACGTTATTAACCAATGTTACCCCAATAAATTTAATTTTTTTTAAAGTAGTAATGATAAATAAATAAAAGGTTCAGGCAATAAATGCTCTAAAAGTAAGAAAGAGAACGCCATTGGCCGAATTGGCAAAAAATGGCAACATGTTGGAGATACCTTTGAGGATGGATGCAAACTATCACTCAGATGTTTTGTGGGGATTCTATATCCCCCAGATCAATAGTCTGCCTGTGCAATTTCCCCTCATTCCTTGAGAACTGTCTTCCTGGTCTCCCACATCTCTTTCCATTACTACTCCCATCTTCTTTCTTGGCCATCTCAGTATCTGTGAAGATGACCCTTCGAATAGCCTGGCCTCTGGTTCCTCGAACTGCAGTAACCTCATGCTCCATCCTAGCTCAGCTCCCTACTCTTGTGGTCGTATCCCAAGACCTTGTCGTTATCGACAACTACAAATGTTCCAGAGCATTCATTTCGAGCAATCAACTCTCTGACCACCCATTAACCTCTACCTTTGTCACGCATTCCTTCAAGGAATTCTTCCATCTCAGGGTCCCATCTAAGGGCCTTTCTCCCAGGAATTGTCATCTCTGAGAGATGTGCATTGGCTTGGTTCCTCAATTCACTCAACTATCTGCTCAAATATGACCTTATCCTAGAAACCTTCCATTCCCACTCGATAAAAAATAATACCAGTCCTCCCCCCATCACCTTCTGGACCCTTCCTCTGCCTTATTTTTCTTCAGAGAATTTATTACCACCTGGCATACTTATTTGCTTAAATTACGAACTCTTCCATGTCCGAGAACCAGAGTTCTACTGTTTTCATGGACATATTCTCAATCCCTAGATTAGTGTATTTCAGATGCTAAAATCAATCAATAAATAGCTGTGGAATGATTAAATCTGCTTTGAGATCTGTAAGCCCGAAGTTCTACTGAAAACTGGAATATAAACACACACGCGCGGTAGAAACACTGAGGCTAAAGGCAGTCGTGGGGCATCAGGGCTGATACCTGGCTACTTACTTTCTCTATTGATTCCAGTGTTTCTGTATATTTTTCTTCTGTCTGCTTAATTTCTGCTAGGCAGCAATATCGTATGTCATTTTCTGGACATTTCTGCAATTAGAATGATCCAGTTAAAATTACTTAGTCAATTTCATGTGTTAATCTCTCTGGTAGTAGCTAGAAAGAGATCAAAACTGTTGCTGAGTCTGTGAAGCTTTCTATTTCTAATAAAACACATAACTGAATGACCTGTATGGTTATAACTATATAACCACGACCTGTTATCGCATCTGGAGCTGTAGAAACATGACATTTTACAGGTCAAAACAACCATGGGGAGCCCTAGCTGGCTTGGCTCAGTGCTTAGAGCATCGACCCGTGGACTGAAGGGTCCTGGGTTCAATTCTGGCCAAGGGTACAAACCTCAGTTGCAGGCTCGATCCCGCATGCAGGGGGCAACCAATCGATGTGTCCCTCTCATGTCCATGTCTCTCTCTCTCTCTCTCCCCCTCTTTTCCACTCGCTCTGAAAAGCAATGGAAAAAAAACCCTCAAGTGAGGATTCAAATAAATAAATAAAACAATCATGGGGAGTCTCTGATCTACTCCTGTCGTTTTCCTAGTAAAGGAAACTAGATCTGAGAGATAAACAACATGTCACCCAGCAAAGCAAAGGCAGAGGGGCAATGGAACATAATTCCAGGGAATCGGGAAACTATTGCTATGGAAGGAAATCTCTTAGAAAGCAGTTCTTTCAGTCTGACATACCGTCAAATACATAACAAGCAAAGGTAAGAGCGGACACAAACCAAAAACTGTCCCAGCCGAAGTTACATAAGCAGTTATATCGAGTCCTTCAAGTAGTCACTTTCCTAATAAAATACCAGGAGTAACTTAAAAAACAAGGCAAGTGCCAGTCCTACGGGCGGATGGGCTTCCTCGGCTTTCATCAGGTCCTCGTAGACCTCGCCACCTTCGTCCTCGCCGTAAACGCAGTCGTACAGGCCCTCGGCATCCTCCACGTGGGTCTCACTGGAAGGAAGGCACAGGGGACAAGCGGGGGGAGGTCACTGCCTGGTGGGAACCACGGGGCTGGAAACAGCTTCCTGCATTCTGGCAGCAAATCCAGAGGGGACAGAAAACGGAATTCCTGCAGTCACAGGCTCTCAGGACAGCCCTGCCCCTCCTAACAGGAGCCAGGGCCACCAACCGCAGGGCCCAGCAAGGATGGCAGCGACACCGACACTCCAAATTGCACTTCCCAGCGCAGGCTTCTCTGCTCAGCAGAGGCCTGCACGCCGTGGGACGTACCACAGCAACCAAGAGCCGCTGAAGCACATTTTCTTGTGACTCTCCATCACGGGTTTGGGGTTGATATTAACCATTAAACCACTTTCCCGTCCACGGGGCTATCTGGACACCCCCCGTTACAGCCCGCAGAGGATGCAGAATTGATGCGGCCGTGCTCACGTACTCTATCAAGTCGGGCAGGGCCTTGTAGATGTCTTCATCGGTCACGCTCTCTTCTGTTGGGAAGGGCCTGCGAGGGAGGGACAGAAAACCAAGGCTGAGTGTGGTCAGACTGGTCACCACATCTGATACAGCGTCTGGGGCTTCTCCCCAAGTGTGGGTGGGTCAGGGGGCCCCCAGGAGGCTACGGCACCTGCTGCCCCAAATCATCCACAACAAGTCTGCTGGTCCCCGCCGTCCTCTGACGGTGGTGTGCTCTCACCGGTGCTGTGCTTAGCGGGTCCCCCACCAGCCACATCCCTGCAGGCTCACCTCCTGGTCCCCCCTGCAGCTCTCCTGTTCAGAGAACAGGACTTGCCTTCAACACTAGCTCTTTGCACTTATGGATTCTGATCTGACAAATAATTGGGTAACAACCTAATAATGATAATTATTAGAAGACAAAAATGCCATGATATACACATATATATATGCACTTATTGACTCTGATATTTTTCTACTTAGACTTTAAGGTGTTTAAGTTGTTGGTTTTTTTTCAATTATTGGATAAATGAGTCAATCAGACCTCAGGGAGAATAGGGTGTTTTCTCTGCCCACTGTTCAAAGAAAATCACTTGAACTGATCCCCTGTTCCTAGCCATGGGCTCCCTTGTGTGCTGCATGCTTCTATGACATTTTTTATATAACACCCACATAATGCTCTAAATCTATGTCTAACAAAATCACAGTCATTGCACTAAAGAGCCAGAATTTTACTTTTTCACATGCTGCCAGCATGTCAATTTTCATAAAAACAAAAGGATCCATCGAAAAAACAAATAAGCACTGAATAATTATGAAATAATTATACTTAACAGGAAAAGCAGATTTTCACCTTAGTTTGTGGATTAATTTAATACTTAAGACATTTGGGGAACCTACACATTTTCAAGGAAATTAAAACGTATAAGAAATGCCAAAGTTTCAAAATCTTTTTAAAAGTTAAATTAGGCTCTTAGACCAGTACAAGTCCACTGTAGGAAATTTTGAAAATATAGATAAGAATAATTAAACAAGAAAAAGTTATTCTGATGTGTATCTTTTCAGAATCAAAAAATACATAAATACACAAAATTATACTAGTGCTATTTCAAAATTTGCTGTTTACATATAATAACATACCATATATATATACTGACATGGAAAGGGAATTAAGTATTGAAGGTGTTGAACATTTATCCAGCCTACAGACTACTTCTGTATAAAGCTGCCAAATCCATAGGCCCAATCCATTTCTGAGAAAGGGTCTGTAGGGTGTCCTCCCTGACGTCACTGTGTTTGTATCCAAGGACTGGGCTGCCCAGCACTGCTGATCAGTCCTGTTAGATATGATTGGATCCTTTCCCTGAGAATCTGAATGTGAACTGTACACAGAAAAATGGAAGCAACAGAGAGACTTACAGAGACCCCCTAAGGACTAGAGACAAAAGTATGGAGCTCTGGGAAAACAAGGTAAAAAATGAAACCCATTCCATGTCCTTACAGGCTGACTATGTGGCTACTGAAATCATTTTTCTTTATTTCTAATGTTATTAATAATATAACTTTCTATCTGAACTAACTGAAGTATGTAGTATTTTAAACAGAAAAAGCCCAACATGACATACACAATTGTATTTCCATGCTTTCCGACTGCATAATACCCCATTGCCCGGAGGTGACGGAATTCATTAAACCAAATTCACTTCCAAGTTCTTCATTTAGTACCAAACTTTCCATACAAATAACTGTATAAGTATCAGTTTATATTTGTCTGATTATTTCCTCAACTCCTGAAAGCTGTGAATTACTGTTATGGTCTACAGGAAGTAAAAGTATTACAATGTCTTTTAAAATACTTCAGCATGTGTGTTTGTCTTGATGGATCACATGTATAGAAATGTTGGAGGAAGTTTGGGAAAAAAAAACCTTATCAATGATAGTCACCAGCAAAATGAGAACAATGTTTAGCCAATGTGTCTCATTCAACTCTGCGGGTAAGTTTTTACTGGCTCAATACATTTAAGTTTAAATGTGTGTTGGGCACTTACGGACCAGGCAGTCTGCATGAGCCAGATGCAGTCCTCCTATGCAACGTGCTTTGCAAACAGTAACTGTTCGATACGCAATCATTACGCCAAACATGAACCACAGAGAAACAAGCTTACCTGATTCCCGTGGCCAACGCTATCGGGGTCCGGGAAAGTCGCGACAAGGTTTCTATCACCTGAGAAAAGAGGGAAGTGTTCACTGAACATGTATTTCAGAAAAGATGAGTTATTTTCCCAAAACAGCAGTTTTACAATCTAATATTAACAATGGCAGCAGACACGTAAGTTTGCAGATGCCAAAGGGGTGCAGATGGGAAGAGCTGGGACCGGACAGTATAAACACCTGGGCGATAAGTGTGCCCCTGTCTTTAACTTTAGGACTCTAAGACCACTAACCCACCTGGCCTGCGTTTTCCTTACCAGTAAAATGAGGAGTGAGACGAGGTAATCCTAAAGGTCTTGCCTCTCTACTCGTACAGCATCTCCAAGATCCTATAAAGCTGCACTGTCCAAAACAGTAGCCACTAGCCACACGAGGCTACTTAAATTCACGTTAATTAAAATTTTAAAAGGAAAAACTTAAGTTCCTTATTTGTACTGGCCACACTTGAAGTGCTCGATATCCACACAGACATCAAACATTCCCATCGTCACAGAAAGTTCCACTGGGCAGCCCTGCTGTGCAGCAAAGTGAGTCTAGTCTTGACAAGTCTAGCTTTTGGGAGGTTCTGGAATAACCTAATGGAGTAACATTTAGACTCTTGAATTAACTATATTGTTGGGTTTTAGCATGAGCCTTAAGCTGATGTGGCACTGTTTCTGGGTTTTGTTTTGGTTTGTGTGTGTTTTTAATTGAATTTATTGGAGTGACATTGGTTAGTAAAATTATATGGCTTCAGCTGTACAACTTCTATAATCCATCATCTATACATTGTATTGTGTGTTCACCCCCCAAGTCAAGCCTCTTCCCATCACCATTTATCGCACCTTTACCCCCTTCTACCTGCCCCGCCCCCCGATGTGTCACTGTTTTAAAGCGGGGGGTGGGTGGTGGAATCCACCTCTGATCCTATGTGACACTGTGGTCCCAGCAGTGTCACCAGTCAATCAAAAGAAAAATAGTAGAGCAATGGATTCTGCTATTGCTAATATTTACTTTAACAGAAATGTATGTTATTCCTTAGGGAGATTTTCTATAAGGATGGCCATGCGTCTACAGGAACATAATGCATTTTCTGCTCCTTTTGCTACCAATAACCAGAACTATTCACAACCCGTCCCTCCCCCGCCGCAAGACTAGAGTTTGATTTTTTCATAAAACTGTCCACCGGAGGGAGCCAGACAACGGCACTATATTACTTCCCTCCTGCGCTGACTGTTTATAAAGCACAAACACTTCTGAAAATCCACAACCTGAAACCAACTCCTGTTATTTCTTTAAAAGGAGTATCTATGGCTTGTGAGTAATATAAAAATAAAGATAGAAATTCAGAGGAGAGGAGCATGGAAAGATACTACGTAGCACGTCTTAGAGTGACTCTCTCTGAGGACACTCTCGGTTCTGTGTCTCTCTGATGATACCTGGAGTCCTCCCATTAGCTCTCAGTTTAGCCAAAGCAAACAGAGACTGTTTAGTCGAAGTCGTGTTTTTAGAACAGTGTGTGTTCTGTACAGACGGAGTGACCCCGGATAATGGTCCAACCAGTCTCCTACCAAGGGGCCTTTTCAACATTCTGCTACTAGAACGACTCTGTAAGTACCGTGCTTGCCAAGTATCTTCTCAATCGTGTGCGGGCATTTCTATAAGAAGGGTTCTTAGGTGGGTCAAAGCTATGACCATTGCTTTTCAAAAAATGTGCGTGGACTGACATGGCCCTGAAGAGTATCTAAGGACACAACAAGATGTTCCAACGACCTGTTTGTCTGTCTGTCTTTCCCATCCGACAGTGGAAAATACCTTAAGTGCAGGGAAACCAAACTGCTCCTTCACTGTCTGTCCCCCTCACTGAGCTCACAGCCACTTAACACAAAAATATTTGTTGCTCAAACAAATAAATGACTAATGCTTACCCTGTAAAAATTGCTCTGAGGATTAGGGACTGTCGTGTGAAGATATGTGAAGGGCTCAGCCTTGCACCAGGGGGGATGAATGAATAATTGAAAAAGGGGCCCATTATCTGTCTCCTCAAACCTAGAGATCACGTACGCTGTGGCAAGACCCTCCATCCCCATCACATTTTTTCACCCTAATGAGGATTTTTATTTAGTTTGAGCTCTGTTTTACATTTACCATCCCCATTAGCTTAAAAACTGTGAAAGAAGTTTCCAAAAATGGCAACACTGCCCACGATCGAAGCTACCACTTCAACTCTCCTGAGGCCTCTGGCGCAGCCTCGCCCTCTGCGCACCTGGCACATTAGTGCCGCGGATGTGACATGTGATTAAAATGCGTCCTCGGTGCTGGCGCGGGATGTCACAGCTCCTTCTAAGGTCTCGGGCTAAGGAAGCCGGGGCCAGATGGAATGCCCGGCGGGCGCCACGGGGACCAGCACACAGGTCTGCCTGAAAGTGCTAACTGTGGACCTACCTCCTGAGTCCCCTCTTCTGAAGGTTCAACCCTGCCCCGGACCCAGCGGGAAGGCTCCTGAACAGCGAGCTGGGCTGAGGAGGGCTTCAGGGAGGTGAGCCTCACAGTGGGCTGGGCTCGCTTCCCCAGGAACTCGGGGCCCATCGGGGGGCTGCAGGCTTGAGCCCCAAGTTCAAAACAAACTCAGCAGTTCAAGAAGGGTCCGCAGCACTGAGGGGCCGGAGCGTGAAGTTAGCATCCGCAGCCGCCGCTGGGCAGGGACGCTGCCCCCGGCCCCTGCCGGCTCCGAGCAGGTGCCCGTGGGGTCGTGGAGGAAAAGCCGGGCCCCAGAGGATGGGCGTGGGGGTGCGGGCCTGGGATGCGGGCTGAGCGATTCAGGCAGGACAGGCCTGCAGACTAGGCCAGGGCGGCCCAGAGTCGGAACCTCCCCGGGCACCCCGACACTGGGCTATTGCCCTGACGACGAGGCGTCATTCGAAACCCAGCCAGGTGGCGAGTCTCAGGCTGACGACCCGTTTCCCCTTAGCTCACCCAGGAAACCAACGCGGCTCATCATCTTTGTTTTCTCTGCGATTCTAATTTCACAGAGTAAATGACCCCATGAGGACGTGCTGTTTTGTGTCCCTTCTGGACACACGTTTTAGATCTTCCCTGAAACACCTGGGAATCGCTCTGAACACCATAGGACGCTGGGGACAACACCCCGGCACCTCCTCCCCGGGCAATGCAAAGCAGCACAGCCTGATGACCAGCATGTGACTCCGTATCACCAGCTGTGAACGTGAGAAATGAATTTCCCCTGGTCCAAAGTGGACTATCCATGGGGGTGAGAAGCGTCCAAATTCTAATGTGTGCGGGCCCTGACTGTGATCATAAATGCAGGAATTATCCTGTACCTATTATTTGTGAGACTTCGAAAGTAGAGCTCTACTGAGAACACTGCCTCCTGTCATCAAAGTTATGCACTGGACCGGTTAGGGGTGCAGGCTGGAGGCTCAGAGATTCTGGGTTCGAAGCCCAGCTCCACCTCTCGCCAGCTGGGTGACTGGGGAGGTTAGGGAGATGCTCTGTGCCTTGTTTTCCCTTCCTATAAGTTTAGGATAAAACCATCATCTATCACACAAAGTTTATTGTGAAGATAACAGATAGGTAAGTCTCTATATATTAAATGCATAGAGGAACGTCCCATAGTTTTTTTTTTTAATTGATTTTGGACGGCGGGGGAGGGAGGAAGGGAAGGAAGGAGAGAAGCATCGATTAGTTGTTCCACTTACGCACTCTTTGGTTGATTCTTGTATGTGCCCTGACTGGGGATCGAACCCACAACCTTTCATGCCATCACTGTCACCATCACCTGATATCACCAGTAAAGTGGAGATTATACACTTCCAATGCTCAAAAACCCCACCATCTGCTGGGAAAGGCCACAGGGGTGTTAAGTAACAATCCAGACCTCGTATTGCAAAGTCCAGCCACAGCCCAGAGGAGAGAGCAAAGCCAACTGTCCCCTCAGCCTGAGGGACGGACCAGGGGAGGCTCAACCAGCTTCTTAGAGGCGGTAACCTTGGCTGCATTTTGAAGGGCAACCGGGAATTTCCCGGGCTCTTTACTGGCCTGCAGGTCTGTGTGCCCGCCACTGCCGGATGGGCCAGAATCGCCAGCCTCCGGCCCAGCGTCCCCACCATCCCAGCCTGCTCCCCGCCCCCCACAACTCTCAGCAGACTCACCGCACCTCACGGTCTGAGTGGCTCTGGAGCCACCATTTCCTGAGTAATATTTTTCCGATTTGCTTTACAGTGGATATTTTTCAAGCTCTAAGAGATGAGGCCCATTAAGCAAAGTTTTTTTTTTTCTAAACCAAACAGACGTGCACTTGTCTCAGGGGCATTTATTTCCACAGAGCTGTGGTCTTGCTGCGTCTGCCTCCCTGCCCCTGCACTCTGGCTCTGGAGACCCCACAGGGCATCTTTCCTGCCAACCTGCCTCCCTGCCCCTGCACTCTGCCTCTGGAGACCCCACAGGGCAACTTTCCTGCCCACCTGCTTCTCCCCCCCGAACCACCCCCAGGCTCCCTCTCCCTCCCCTGGCTCCAGGTTGGGGAAACTTTCCAGATCTGTATTTTCCTTTCACACCCAGGTCTAAATCCCACCGACTCACCCTCCAAAACCTGTCTCAGGTCCCACCCCTCTGCCCCTCTGCCCCTCTGCCCCTCTGCCCCTCCGCCTCGGCCCCAGCCCGGGCCGCCTATTTCCTGCCGCAGCTACTGGGCCGGCTTCCAGTTTCTCTCCGCACCTTCAATCTCGCTCCCTTCGTGTCCACCTTCTACTTGGCCACATCGAGGCTGTCGGACACTTCAAACCTGTCACCTGCCCACACCCCCATCGCAGGGGAACAGCTGAGCAGCCTGTGCACATGGGAGCGAGGATTTGGAGAGGAGGCCGGTGGTTCGGGATGGGGTGGGGGCAGGGTGACCGAGGCGACGCTGGCAGCCACGTGCACGCTGGCCTGCTGGCGCTGCCTTGCAGGAGCGCTCAGTGGAGCTCAGCTTCGGAGAAACGCTGCTTTAGAAGCGGCAGGAGGGCTCGTCGGGTTTGCCCCTTCCTCTTCTGTAGTGAGCGGGACAAGAGATTTCAGGGCCCGGGGCGAGGAGCAGCGGGAACAGAAACTGAGCGGCGCTACTCTTGTTCCCCTAACGAGACATGTAGAAATGAGGAACAAATGTTGGGATTTAATCATTTACAGAGAGACGGGGCTGCGGTCATCAGGCAGGACGCGACTGTGGCGGTCTCCACGCCCCTGAACGAAGATGATTGATTTCCGCATCCAGGCGCTCGCTTAGAAAAATGCTTTCGACATGCATATTTAATCACATCTCAAAGTACGGATCCTCACCCGCTGTCCTGGGAGGTGCAGCTGACACAGGATTTCTCGCAGTTCTGATGCTAAAATGTCCATCTGTAGTAGAGGTGTGGAAGTCACGTGGGCTGTGACGTTAACGCTTAGGAAGTGCTCGCGAACACGGGCCATGAGTGAGCCCAGGGGTGGCAAATGGGAATGACAAGAACACAACCCGCCAGGCCTAAGACACTGCTTTTAGGAAGAGTGATTAGGGGGGAGAAAAGCCGTGAATGTGCATAAAATAGCAAAATTCCAAAGAGCCACACCCTTTGTCAAATTGCCTTTAAAGCACTAAACAGGATGCGAGAAAATATTTGCAAAGTGTGTGTTTGATAAGGGTGTACTCTCCAGAACACACACACACACTCACACAGAACTCTTGCAACTCGACAAGAGGAAGATAAACCACCCAATTAAAAAACAGGCAAAGGGACCTGAAAAGGCATCTCTCCAAAGACGACCTGCAAATGGCCAATAAGCACACAAAAAGGTGCTCGACACCTTCAGCCTTCGGGGAAACGCAAACCAAAGCCACAGGGAGATACTGCGCACCCATCCGGACGGCTGTAACACTGTTAAAAAGCGAGAGCTGGCGAGGGTGTGGAGGAACTGGAACCCCTGCATATTGCCCCTGGGGATGCAAACTGGGGCAGCTACCCTGGACAGCGGTTTGGCTGTCCCTCAGAAAGGTTAAACAGAATGGCAGTGCGACCCAGCAACTTCGCTGCGGGAGCGTACCAAAGGAACCGAAGACGGTGCTCAGATACCGGACACGTGTGTTCATAGCAGAAATAATCACAGAGGCTAAAAGCTGAAAACAGCCCAGATATCCATCAACAAATAAATGGATAAACAGATACAGACAGGTGATTGATTGATGATTGATAGATAGATAGATAGATAGATAGATAGATAGATAGATAGATAGATAGATAGATAGATAGATAGATGATAGATAGATGTAGGTAGGTAGGTAGGTAGGTAGATAATTTGCCCATGTGTCTATTTCCTGATGGTAAGGTCCTAACAGTGAAGTTTCTGGGCCAAAGGGCAGGAAAATTTTCTAAGTTCCTGTATGTATACAGCGAATTCGGGCAGGATTCTTTTTTTTATAACTTCCCTACAAATAAGCTGCTCCCAGGGGCTCGCAAGGCTGAGCGGAGCCTGCCCAGAAGGAGGGGGCTGTTGTATTATCAGATTGTGCCTCTGATCCTTCCGCTGCGTTCCAAGGTGCAATTTTCTCCCCCTAAAAGCAATTCTCGTGTCGTTCTTGGCAACTGGAAAACAAGCAAAACCTTACAGTTCCTTTCTTAGAACTGCTTCCTGAAGGCTTCCTTTGTCTACTGTCAACTCAGCGCAGTGGCGAGGTCACCAGACGGGACACAGCCGAAGCCTCTGGGGTATCACCCTTACTTGCCTCCCGATGAAAAGAGCACTCCCCCACTACGTGCCACAGGGATTCGAGGCCGTGAGAGATTTTCATGATTCATCACAAGTAAAGCATACCTCGTGATGGGGAGAAACCATAAAGGGACATTTCAACAGATCGGAACTCATAAAAACGTAAAACTATCAGAGAGCAAACCAACCATAAACAGAATCGTACTAAAGACAAAGGGTTGATGCTTTTAATACCAAGCAGCTCTTACAAATCAACACGAAAACCACTAAGAACCACAAAGAACAACTAAAAAGGAAACATCTAAGGAGGGGACAGGAATGACTGTTAACTGACTACAAATCAGGGTCCCCTGAGAAACGCCGCTGGACTTGACTTCTCAAAGGGATTCCGAGGTACCTCGAGCAATTCCTGGACTAGGTGATATGGGCTGAAACTTTGTCTTGTTTTAAAACAGTTCAAGTTGCAACGGGGAGTCATAAGCTCAAACCATGGTCTGTGCGTAGAAAAACCAACCCAGCTGCGCTTTGCATCAAAAGGTTGGGATGCTGTGGCTCAGTGGCTGGAGCATCGGCCCGCGCACGTAAGGGTCGTGGGTTCGACTCCCAGTCAAGGGCACATACCTGGGTTGCAGGTTCGATGCCCAGCCCCAGTCAGGCGGGCGCCTGTGGGAGGCCACCGATCTTTGTGTGTCTCTCTCACATCAAAGTGTCTCTCCCCCTTCTCCTTTCTTCCATTCTCTCTAAAAAAAAATCAAGGGTTAATGGGGAAAAAAACACCAAAAAACAGGTTTGACATTAGAGAAGCCAGGTCTTCTCCCAAACGGGCGTCCTGATGTGTTTGGGAGGAGGTAGCAATGGCTTCTGCACAGAATCAAACATATTAGCAGACGTCCTTCAAATTCACTGCTCTGGACCCAGCTCCACACTCTCACCTGGCAGCCAGAGATTCAGGAGCCCTGATTCCCAAGGGCCACCCCAAGGAGCTCCAGACGCCGCTCACATGGAGGCGATTAATTCGGAAAGGACAACAGGAAGCATGCCTGTCACCAAACGGCACAGAGGGACTCCTGACCAGACCGACTGCCGCGAGCGGGTTGCCATCTGGGCCCGGTTTAAGGGGGTGAGGGCGGTGGGCAGTGGCCCTCGCCGAGCTGATCTGAAGGCTGTGGTGAGTCAGCAGCTCGTGGGCACACCCAAAGGCAAGTCTCCCAGAGGAGAGGACGTCCGCCTCCCTCTTAATGTCACCGTCTCCAGGGCCCACCGCCGATCAATCAGGCAGGATCCATCTAGATCCGGGCGCACTCTGCTCCATTAACCTCCGTGGAAATGCACCCCGGCGATTTCTACCCTAAGATGCTGATGCTGCTCTCGGCAATAGCTGCTCAGGAGTCCCACAGACTCAAGTTTATTTGCCTCCAAGGAAGGGGGGGGGTAAACTATGAGACAGTCTATATTGGTATTATCTAGAACAGTGAAAAAAATGAACTAGAACTACATGCGCCACCAGAGATTCATCTCAAAAACATCTTTTAAAAATAAGCTGAATTGCGTCGTTTCTGTAAATAATGGATGCATTTAAAAGACACAAACAGCATAAATCACATTTACAAATACAATAATAAGTAATAAAAGTACAAAATAATCACAGAGGCGAAGGCTAAGGATATTCCCGGGAGGTCTCCGGGCAGCTGTTACTCAGTCTCCCTCCTGGTGCCTCACTCCTACCATTTTACTCTCGTCATTAGGGGGGAATAAAAAGGAGCGTATCCTACAGGCCTCCACTCAAGAGCATGACTTCCCCAAGAAGACTGAGTCTGTCAGTCAAAATATACATGGAGTTTTTTGTTCGATTAGATTTTTACGACACCTGAATTGTTAGAAAGAAATCACCTATTATGTGTAGATATTTTTTCTGTCTGTTATCTTAAATATCAGCACTCTGGATTTTTCACTCAAGTGTGGGGTCGGGGGGAAGGCTATGACATTTTCTGAACCTTTCATGCAGGGCTCTAGTTGAAACAGCAAAACCTATTTCATCAAAGAAACCAAAAAGTTTGTCTCTAACAACTTAGCTTTCTTTCTCCTTCAAAATGTATTACTCACAACTTCTTACAAACAGGGACTGTTTCTTCTCTTGAATATATGAGCACATATAATCACCTCGGGGGAGAGACAGAATAGAAATTATGGGTAGCATGGAAGCTTCAGCTGCATATAAACATTTTTTATAACAAAAAAAAGAAAAATGACATGAAACAAATGTGACAAAAAGTTAATCTCTGAAACCTTAGTGATGAGCGTATGGATGCCTCAAATCGTACTTGTCAGAGTAATGGAAATTTCTCACTTTTAAGTTTTAAGTGGAAAAAGAATGAGGGTGGGGGAATTTGTTCCGTAGCTTTGTGTGGTGCCTGTAAAAATATCTGCACGGCCCCAGTACTTCCTCCTGACGCTTTACCAGCGTGGACGTGTGATGCCTGCAGGATTAAACTCTATGACAACAGTTACAACAACAACCGCCCGTCTTCTTCCCCGAAGACACCGGACAAAAACATCTGACCTTCATTTCCCTGATAACCGATTCTTGAAAATCTTTCCAATCCAATATACTTAGAAAGCAGGAGTCTATGCCTCTCTCATTCACAACAAGGGCCAAGTGTTCGTTAAGGCCCGTAAACATAAAGAAACGACGAAAGCTTCCCGATGACTTGGATGCGGAAAGGGCAGGCGGGGTAACGCCTCTGCCTGTGGGAGCCGTGCTGAGTGGCCTCGCTGGGTCTGAGGCTGTCTCTGGAGAAATACAATAGGAAGCAGCAGCTTCTATGGCAGACTCACCATGGATGAAGGCCTAGGGGAAGCACTACCAATCCTGGCATTCAAGTTTCCTAAAATACTCATTCGTGCTATTATAGCCTTAGAAGAAAAAGTCCTGAAAGCAAAGTGTGTTCAGGACCTTAGGAGAAATAGAAATGTTAAAATGATGGGCCCTGGCGGGGCAGCTCAGTTGGCTGGAGTGTTGTCCTGGGCGCCAAAAGGTTATGGGTTCAGTCCCCAGTTGGGGCATGTACAGGAGGCAACTGATGGATGTTTCTCTCTCACATTGATGTTTCTCTCTCTCTCTCTCCCCCCCTTCCTCTCTCTCTAAAATCAATAAAAACATATCCTCAGGTGAAAATTACACACACACACACACACACACAAAAATGATGAAAGTGGGAGAAAAGACAACGAAATAAGGTAAAAAAATAACAATGCACATAACTACCCTTTACCAAATATTATGATTCATTTCAAAGACAATAACCTATTGGGAGGGGGGAAATTCCACAGCCTGTCCCTCCTTAATAGATGGAGGAAGGACATGTAGAAAAACTCATGATCGAGATAGTCAAGCGCATGGATATCATAACGGCTCTCCCGCCGAAATCCTCCCATTCTGTCTACCGTCCTACCCACAAACACTTCGGCCTTTCCTACCTCGAAGGAACTCTCTGATTTTACATCAAAATAAAACAGCTTCTCACAAAGTGCCAGGGTAAATCTCGGTTACCTTTCCAAACCCGCTTAAATGTCATCAGCTGCCCGAATCTGTCCCTGCTCTCGGCCGAGGCTGTCCCGCGCCTTCCTCGGGACAGGCATCGGGCTGCTCGGCGACGCTGAAACGGCGCCCACACCTACGCAGCCAGGTTAATCGGCCACCGAGGAAAGGAGTCGCTTCTTGTCACCTGCCCACCTCCAGCCACACTGAGATGACAGTGCCTCCTCATGAAACGAGGGACTGATGGTCACAGCTCTCTGCTGTAAGCGCCTGCCTTGCTACCGTCTTAAGGTTAGTACATTTCCCTTCAGGAGTGTCATTCATGTGAAACGTGAAGTCACTTCAAATGTACCTGCAATGCATACGGTTAAGAATGAATGTGTTTCTCTTGACCCCACTGTTTACTAGCCTTAGACAGTTATTAACCCATCTGAGTTTTATATGTAAACAGAGATAATAAGAATATTTGTTCACAATGGCTCAATGCAATAATATAAGTGTGAGTGTTCAGAAACCCATACAAAATGTAAGGTCATTCTTCATGATCACTCTCGTGGGCTGCGACTCTACAAACAGCCGGCTGATGGATGTTACGTGCATGCTTCTCAGGAAGAATCTCGTTCCAGTCTCAGTGAGAAACCAAAGCCTTTTCCGGGCACTTAAGCTTTATGGTGCTCAACTGACAGGTCAACTGATCATTACAGCCAAGTGCTCTCACAGGAGGCCCCGTGACACAGGCTGTGAGGGTGAAGTCCTTGAGCTCGTGTCGGCTTTAATCAAATCGATCGTCCTGATAGGATCTGAAACCAATATTAATACAAGAGAGGAAACACATGGGAAATAAAGGCATAATGCCAGCCTCAGTCTAGATTTTTTTTAAAGCAGGTAACAACTGTGTCTGAACATTAAATAGCGTCACTTTTTTCTAGTTTTTGTATTAAAAATGTTTTCATTGTAACTACCATTTGCTCTATAAATATTAGAAAAATCTTTAGTAAAAGTTAATATGCTAATAACCTAAAACTTAATATAATAACTTCTCATAGATCACCTTCCATATAGTTCTTTTTGTCTCTCTAATATTTTAATATAAATATATTTTTAGTTTTATCTAGTCTCTTCTACTCTGAATCATCCGTGGTGACATCCACGGAAAAGGTTCTATGATTTTTAAGGATCAATGTGATTATACTGGGCCCACCCAGATGATCCTAAATAATCTCCCCATCGCAAGGTCCTTCGCTTAATCACACCTGAGAAATCTCAGGGTACCATATTCGGTTTCCAGGAATTAGGGCTTGGACATCATTGCGAGGCCTCGATTCTGCCAACCACAGTGAGCAACCTCAAAAACAGAAGATAACACCCCCTCTGTGATGCACCTGCCAGATGAGAGGTCTGACCTACTCAAGTCGAGAGCTTCTTTCAGCCCTATTTATGCAGGTGTGTCCACACTGAAAACTCGAACCAGCAGCTTCTCACATCACAAATTACAGATGCTGGAGAGCAGCAGGCACCCCGCGGAGATCTCCCTCCAGCCCTGATCCATCTGCCAGGACGAGCCAATTACACAGAGAAATGTTAGTCAAACAGACTCAATGACTTGTGAAAGGAATTACTCTAGGACAATTACAGATCCACTCCTAGTCTCCAGAGCAAATGCGTAGGATGATAGCATCGCTCACTGCACCACTGTGGGGTTTTCAATCTGGGTTGACGCCTTGTGTGATACTGTCAAAATCAAACCAAAGGCCCCTACCCATCTGTTCCCATTTTCACACAGCCTTCACGTGGTCGCCTCCCCTAACTGCATTCTGTTAGCAAGTCAGGTAAAACACGGAGTCCCTACCAAGCCCTACGTTAAAGTGCTTTAGGATTAATTCTGAACATCAAATGTAGGAGTGAGGGTTACTCATACCAACTCATTTCACTTCAAGCAGCAAGGACACCACTAAGGACTAACAGTATTTTTGTTTCTCAGTGGGCATTTCCTTTACATAAACCACAATCCTGTACAGTGTTTCCTGTAAAAAAACCACATCTTTTTTTGTCTCAAAGTGGGGGCATTTGGCAGCTGAAGTCACAAGTAAACTACCAAAGTTAATTCCATTTACTTCAACCCGATACATCCACCTGAAACATCGACTACGCATAGAAAACAAAATTAAACATTTTTAAACCTTGATTTTTTAATCTTAAAAGATCTTTATAATGCCAATGTATAGCTTACAATTTTTTTATAATATAATTAAGGGATGTACTTAATGTCAAAATAGATCACAGTCTTTATTACTTATAGGCGAATGTAATGAGTACAAATCTAATAAAATTGTTGGTATTGATATTTGTACAGTATTGTATTATGAACAAAGATCTAGGTGAATCGAGAGTTGAGAATTTCAAGTCCTGAGTGACCATTAGGTCCGGCCAGGAAATCTGCTGCCCACTAGTCTGGCTTTCCCCGGGGCATCAGCAGTCATTCCTTTGGCTCCGGGGCCTGTATCTTTCCATCAGAACAAGGGGACTTGCACGCAGCCCCTTCAATGGGCTTTCAGCCTCTGGGTTTAGAGATCTGCTGTCTCACACACCAGGCACGCGTTTTATTTCGTTTAAAGAACTACAATTTAAGTGAAACTTTACGGGAAGCCCTCTGTGTAATGGAGCAACACCACCTGTACCTCCTTCACCAAAGATGACAGCCTCCATTCAAGAAAGCTTCCTCCTGGACCACTGATGGGGACGAGTGTCTCCAAAGCCAGGGAACATCACTAGGGGACAGGAACTTACAACCAGGAGAAACCAGCCAGCCCTTGCGGGCAAAGTAAATACTGGGCACATTAAAAGCAGGCTTCTAGCAGCTTCTGATTAATATTTATTAGACAAAGTCATTTTTGGGGGGTAGCAGAGGTAACTGCAGATACATTTCAAAATATATGCAAAAATACTAGTTTCTAGTATCAACCAGGAAACAGTTAACCAGTTAATTTATAATAGATTAAGAGAAAGAGAGAGAAAAAAAAGAAAATATCAAGAGAGGAGCGGTGTTTGAGTACTAAAATATAAAGGCAAAGAATACTTAGAGTTAAGAGTGGCTGTTTTCTATAAGTGAGATGGAAAAAAAAATCCAGAATTCAATGGAAACGATAACTGATTAGAGCCTTGGGGGACTTCCTAGGTCCTGTCTTGAACTTCACACCTCACGGTTCATTATTTTCAAGTGGTTTAAATTTAGTATTAAGTGTTCTTTCTTCTGATAAGCTGGACTCATGTGGCTTCTGTTTCTTTTTGCTTTTAACATCCAGGGGACTCTACACCAGGATTGGAGAGGTCGAACCACCACAAGGACCTGGGAGTTTCTCAAGCATGAGACTGTTCACTGCTTTGTGACTAAGATCAAATTAAATAAACACCCCGTTAAGTGCTCTTAGAAAACTACAAACCCAAGTGAGTGAGGCTTGCTTTGTATGGAAAGGTACATCTTTATTAATTCAAAACCAGTTTATTTCAAAACTCATGCTTGTAACTTCCACTTAAAATCTTTACCCAAAAGAAGCAGAGCTCAGACACAGGGCCTGACTACAAACATTTCTAATAAGTTCTTGCTAAAATTTAGTTGGTAAATGGTAGAAAGAATTTAGGTGGGTTTTTTAAAGGGTATTAAGACTTCTTTTCAGCATAGCTTTTAAAGTTGTTCTTATGAACAATATGTGGACAATAATGCTTTAAAATTATATATGAAATCAATCGCAATACAATAATACCGACTCGAGTGGTATCACTTATGACAAACAGATGGCTATAAAATATCAAAATGCAACGTGGTCAAAGTTAAGCAGAATTCATATGCAAATAGATGTTAATAATTTAAAATGATCTCCCCATATTTATTGCAAAGCTTATTCCCAGGATTTTCCTTCCAGAATGGTCTTTCCTTTCCCCTTTCCAATTCATAGTCAACCTTAATAGCGCGTCTCAAGCTTTCTTCCATCGATAAACTCTTCCATTTCCAGCCCTCTGGTCATGCTGTTCACTGGGGTGCTGGATATATTATTCCCTGAACGTTGATGAGCAGGTTTCATCCACAATGAAAATGCAAACAGTTCAGAGCAGAGCTGACGCTTTAAACCTCTAGTTCAGGGTATTCCGGTTCCCAGCGTCCTGCCGGTACCGTAGGCACCGAAACACTCGAGGAGGGGGCAGTCCTGCGGAACTGAGCCCTGAGCCCTGAGCCTCGCGGGGGCTGCGCTGACTCCGGGCGGTTAGTGTTGGGACTGAATGGAACGTACACCTCGGAGGATCTGTTTGGGGGTACGGGGGAGACACATCACATATTTGGTGCCAGAAGGTGCTAAGAGCAAACACTGTTCAGAAGGAGCACGAGAACGGCAGGGGAACCGTCAGCAGCGCCCTGGACTCAGGGGCTCCTCTGGAAAACTAAAGGTTAGGACTGAAGACGTCTCAGGTCTCCTCCACTCCTAAATTCAAGGCCTGGGGAGGCCCACTGTGAGTACATGGCGCCCCAGGTGTCAGCTGGAGATCCGCAGAGCAGTGTGAGTTGTGACAGCGGAAGTCGCCGTCGCGGATGCCCGGAGCCCGCTCATCTGGCCAGTAACGAGCTCTGAACGACACGCAGGCGCCTGCGGGCGATCGGGAGGCAACCCCACAGCTGGCCCCGCTTCTTCTCGGCATTTTCAAACACACGGCTTTCACTGTTATAAGGATTTTTACATAAAAGAATGTAGAAGGCGAACCTTTAGTAACTAAAGAATTTTTCTTTTAACTTATTAACTCTCCAAACTGACCAACCCACAGGATGTAACACGATGGGTGTTTTTAACACCTTGCTCAAAATAGCTTGCCCATCTCCACCTTCCAACTAACTTATGTTGTCTAAGATGTCTTAGGTTTCAATGTTCATATTTAAACCACGGCTATTTCAAAAAAATCATAGAAAAATATATTCTATTTGTCAGCTGTAATAAGAATTATGGAGAAACTAAAGCAATATAAAGGGCAGAGGACTCGTCAGGGGGTGCGGGAAATGAGAGGTGGCTATTTTGTTTCAAAAATCAGAAAAGGGATAAGTACAATGTGGACATTTCAGTAGAGACCTAAAGGTGTGAGGGACGGACCCTTTTCAAATTCCATTCCTACTGTGGTGACTTGATTTCAAAATCAGAAAAAAGTAGGAATAGCATCTGGCTCTAGGCCAAGCTATCATTATGGTCCAATTCCGAAATAGGTATCATTGACATATAAAAACATCAAACAAAAGCATTAAATAGGGCATACTGTACTGAGCCAAAAAGTATAACTGTATTGTCGCATATATAAATGCGCTTTACGTTTCAATATTCTTTTTCATACGTTACAAGAAGACGACTAGATGACTCTCTCTCTGGAGCTGAAGGGTCCAACTCTGCCGACCACTGGACGGTATCCTGAAGGCCTAACAGTGCAGCTGCATGTAGTTAATGCTTAATAAACGTTAGCTCTCCTTAGCACTAGTGCTAACTCAAATTGGATTCCTATCATTTATAACTCTAAGAGGCCCCACTGATACAGATTTAGGCTACTGTCTCAGAATTCTGGTTTGGCGTGGGGGATGGCAAGTGCGTGTACGTGTGTTTTCCGGGAGACGGTTCAGTGAACTAGAAATCTGCTGGGAAACGAGAAGGCATGTTCTACCCTCCACACCAGCGAGGAGGTGCTGAGGGGCTGGGGCGAAGCCCAACCTCCCCCCACACTGTCTGCACCCGATGTCTTAACCCCCAACCTCTCTGCGATTATGTGCTGGGCTGGTAAACTCAGACGGTGGAAAACACACTGTTGAAGGAGTCCCGTGTCCCGTGGATCGTGGCAGACAGTCCTGGGTGAAACGCGCCCCTACAGAGGGTGGGGATTTCCACCCTGGAGGTGGAGACAGATCCTTCCTGGGAGAGGAAGAAAGAAGAGCGAAGGGACAGGCGGGGGACTGGGGAGCATGGGCAATGTGTCACACAGAAGGTGTGTAAGTTTCATTCACATTTTCTTCCTTTGAACTTATAAAACTATCAGCTTGATCGACCATTTCTAAGGTTCTTCTTCCTGACCGTGATCCCTTCCTGTTATCTACAAACATCTCACAGAGTCCATCGCGCGCACACTTCCTCCTGGATGGCGGCACGGCAGGAAATGAGCCGTTCATCAAGGCCACCATGCCCTTGGCATCGTCCCCCGGAACTGGGCGGAGGGGGGCGCTCCTCGGGTTCCAGGCGGCGGCCACAGCACAAGGAGAAAGGGCCAGGCAGAGCCGGGACCAAGCGGAGAGAAGCAGCTGCCCCATGGAAACTGAACAGACAACCCACCGGCATCCCCCAAGCTAGGGGGAAGGGGAGGGGAGGGGAGGGGAGGGGAGGGGAGGGGAGGGGAGGGGAGGGGAGGGGAGGGGAGGGGAGGGGAGGGGAGGGGAGGGGAGGGGAGGGGAGGGGAGGGGAGGGGAGGGGAGGGGAGGGGAGGGGAGGGGAGGGGAGGGGAGGGGAGGGGAGGGGAGGGCTGACTCTTGGCTTCCATGCATTTCCAATCATCAGTATCACCCGGCCTTGAATGGGTGTTCTCTATTGTCTCCCCCATATCTATTCGTTTTAATTCCATTATAATACCTAGCCCATCTTAACTAGGAAAAAACTAGGAAAAAACAAAGCAAAACTTATGTTTCAATAATAGAATTTATTTTACCTTTCATTTTAAATGTGCTTGCCAATTAAATTCAAAGCATTTTGGTCAATTGAGATTTAAGCTCCAGGGGAGACTCTGTCCATATTTATTTGCAAGAGAAAAAAAGCCACCCCACATGCTATACTTGTTCTTGTTAAGGGTTCTTTAATTACACAGGAAGTAAAAGGGAAACAGAAGGAATCCCACAGGATGTTGTCCCCAAAGGGAACAGGCCCTGGAAAATAACTCCTGCCAAATCAGGATGTTGCTGGATGAAACAGATAATAGATAAGTTGTTTTTTAAATGTATCTAATGTCACCATTAGGCAATATCAAGCTAAAGGTATTTCAACAAACAGGACTTTACCCACTAAAAAAATGCACAGCCGTATCAATACAGGCATCCTAAAAAATGCAAATTACTACTTAAGTTGGCTATTGGGTTTATCATAACTGGTAGACAGGACTAGATTCACTCTCGAGTTTTATTCTGTTGTTAACTAACCTGCATCTCAAAAGTTGGCTGAAACCTCATAAAGAAAATAAGAGATTTTTACTGATCACTGTACAAGTCTAATGATCCCACAATTTCTAAGTATAAAGGCAAAAATTCAAGCCTTTTTTCAAAAACAATATACATTCTTTTTTAAAAATATATATCTTTATTGATTTCAGAGAGAGGAGGCGAGAGGAAGAGAGAGAGAGAAACATCAATGATGAGAGTCACTGATCAGCTGCCTCCTGCACACCCCCTGCTGGGGATCGAGCCTGCAACCCGGGCACGTGACCTGACCGGGAATCGAACCTCGATCTCCTGGATCAGAGGCCGGTGCTCAACCTCTGAGCCATGCTGACAGGGCAAAACCAATATGCTTTCTGAAGATAGATAAAACCATACAATCAGCCGTGAGAATGGCCGGGAATTCTTTCCTACGTTCTGGTGATGAACCGATAGTCTCAGCCTTATATTTCTAAAAAAACACATGCTAAAGTGACATAACTATTAACTAAAATATTCAATAATTTGAACAAGATTAGGCTGGCTGGTTTTTTAAATGCTATATATGGGAAAACTATCTTTAAATTCTCCACATGGCCAAGGGAAATGGAATTAAGGAAAGGAAACATCTATACACTTGTGTTATTACCTTTCCCTGCACTCATGAACTTTACCTTCAATAAATCATCACTAGATTTGCTCTTGACGGATCTCAAAGACTGTGACACAGTCACAGAAAGCCATTAACTCATTTTCATGTGATTTTAATGTATTTGTGGAAGGTTTCAAAGACCTATACCATATTCTTTACCGATTTTCAGGCTTTGCTTATTTTACTACCACCAATGAGGCAGAGTGTTGTTTTGCTATTTGCAAAATAAAATGCGCTATTAAAACGAGTGCCAAGTATGGACCACCTTGGATGCTGCCACTGGTGAGACTGGGGAGCTGGATGAAATATTTTCCAAAGCTCTTATCCTCAATCCCTAGCTGAGAACATTTTTTTCCTTTCCAGACAAAAAAGTCTAGGAATAAACTTAAATCTGTCCATCTCTGATACCACAAATGACCATTCTTGAAGGAATTAAAATTTGGGAAGGCAGACATAACAACATTAAGCAGTAAGTACTAATGTATATTCATCTATCTGCATAGAAATACAATTTCACAGAGAGTCGGGGAGATGAGTACGGACCCTGTGCTGATTAACACACGGCCTGCTAAAAGCAAACCAGATTCATGATAATCTGGGTTTCCAAATAAACAGTCAACACTAAATTTTTGTTGACTAGCCAGGAGATAAAGTAACCAATGACAAGCCCACCAGTCCGACGAGGCAGAACTGAGGGCTCCTTATGACGCAAGCCCAGGCCTCCTGACTCATCCCAGGAACTTTTCCTATGACAGAAACGGAAGTGGGACCACTGCTGTTTCCAAGTTCCCCGCCACGCGGAAGGGAAAGCACACTCCCTACAGCGCACGCTCACTCGGTTCTGGTTTTACCACACACACGAAAATAAAAAAACATATGCAGTAAACATCAACTCCATCATCCACACTGACAGCTCTTCTCCTTTTGAAACAATTCTCTGTCTTCTTCATAAGCCACCTAGAGCCAAAATATTAGGTTAGACCACATGAAACTGCAATGTTGTCAAATATTAGCGATTTCATGTGCCTCAGACTACATGTAATATAACTCTGATGGGTCACGAATTACAGCAAGGCTACCAATTATTACTGAGCCACCCACAGCAAATGCTTCATGCATTTTCCTTTATTTATGTTTTCATCTCACTCTTATGTCCTTCCTCAGAGAAATCGAATTTCTACCCTGACCTCAAATGGATGCACATTGTGCAGAGCAAACTGTCGTGAAAAGAGGTTTCGTTTAAGGAAAGAGGAACAATAGGTTTCCATACGGAAGGACTGCCTCTGTGCAATAATGTTTAAACGCATATTTCATCAGCTCACACTTTCCCAGCACATTCTCAGCGTGGGGGGCATTACACTGAAAACCCTCCCTACGCCATTCTCTGTTTTACCCTCCCAGCAATGTATGTGCACATACAATGGTAGATAAAGCCAATATCAAATGTCAACAACTTTTGAAGAGTAGTCTTCCTATATTTCTGTATGTTTATTTCTGTAATTTTTTTTTAATTCTTCAACTTCTTATTTGGTTCTTTCCAAATTCAAAAGCTCACTTTCTGAATTGTTTTTTTCAGGGCAGCTGAGCCATCAAGTTCATCCTCAGACCAGCTGACGTGATGACAGCGTCCCTTCCCCTAATTAGCTGCTAACCTCATCTTCAGTTTTAAATGTTGTCATCTTTAACGTCTCTGTGTTATGTCTGTTGTCTTGACATTTCAAGTTATTCCCAGATGTGGGCAGGTTATAAACAAGAATGAAAGATTTAAGGATATTTTGTTTATTTTAAAAAGAAAAGACTTAAGAGGAGCATGAGAATGACCTTGGTGTACTTGAGGAAGCATCCCATAGAAGATTTACAAATTAATTCTATGCTGTTCCAGAATCAATGAGTAGAAAATTTAGAAAGATAGATTATTAGTGATGATTTTCTAAATAATTCACTATCCGCTAATTGGAACTTTTGCTACTTAGGAAACTTCTGTGCCATCACTAAGAATCTTTCAAATACTGCAGAAGGGAGTCCAACTATGAGCCCAAAACATAGTAGGAAAAATGATGTGTGCGTCTGAGTGCTTAGTTATCTACCAAAATGTGTATTTACGTATGAAAATCCTGGCGCAGTCTACTGACCAAAATCCAAGTGACAGCAAATTTTTTGGAAAACCAATGCTCATTAATGCCATCTCCCTTTGATTGTATTTTATAGTAGTTTCACTATAATGCCATGAAATTTTACATTACTGGATCCCTAAGAAATTGTACTGCCCACTCAGAAGCAGCAGCATCCTTCAGATCCGTTGCACAGAAACAGAGGAGGGGACTCGCGAGGCAAAGAGTACGCCCAGAGTCACCAAGCACACTGAGCGTGAAACTGAGCACAACACACAGCTCCAAGGAGGATCCCTGGAAGATTTAAATGCCACCCGTTCGTTCTAACCTAATGATTCTGCTCTATCCACTGGCTGGTGCTGACACCTTGAGTCCTCAGATGCTACCTGGAGTCAGCAGGGCTGTTCATGCCCAAAGGGCTTCCAACGGGCTTCGAGGCAAACCAGAGAACGGTCCATAAGCCATTCATTCTCCCTCGCAGTCCTCCAAAGACACAGGTGCCTCAGGTAGGAAACAAGTGACTCAGAAGCCGAAGCCCCTCCAGAGGAAGCCTGCATGGCTGACCCCACAGCTGCGGGGACTGCCGAGTATTGCTTCCTGTCGTCACTGGGTGTTCAGAGGCCTGCGGCTCACTTCCTGCCCCCTGCGCAGAGGAGCTCAGAAAGCCAGGGCCCTACAGCTGTGCACAAGCCGTTAAAGAAAATAACCGGGGGGATAAATAGGGAAGATACCACCCTCCTTTTCCAGAGCATCCCTTTGATAGGAAATACACACGCACAACAGTTGAAGAACCAAAGGCCATGGGTTTTGCATCCTGGTTGTTTGTGTAGACAAGTCACTGGCCATCGTAATAACGTTCACTGGAGTTAACCAATGCCCCTGTGGATTTCTCAACCATCACATTCACAATAACGATTTACTGAAAGCAAATTAGACTCAGTGAACTCCATATGTGACTTGAATAAACTATATTTAAAGGTAGGTGACAGGGTTCAGGATCTCTGACCACAGCTGAGATAGGCGATGGGCAGGAAGGGCACTCCAGGCAAAGAAAACAATCCTAATAAATACCACATGGGGCGAAAGTAGGTTTAGAGTTGTTCATATGGAAAATAATACACTACTTCATAAATATGGGAATAAACTGTGTTTCACATACTCGCAGCTGCAGCCCTGCTTTTTGGCCCACCCTGTATTTCTGTGGAGGTCGATAATAATTGAATGACTTGGTGGGACTGAGCAAGATGTTTAATGGGGTTGGGAAAGTGAGAAACAAGGTTAGAAAGGCGGACAAGGAGCCTGACCTGAGTAACCTTGTGGCTTGTGGGAGGGTTTGAATTTTATTCCCTGATAAGCAGCAGAGATCCATGGTCAGGTGTGAAACCTGCGAGCAGCACAAGCAGTTTCGCATTTTGTAAGATTACTCTGAAGACAGGTTCAGAGGGATTCAAACCTGGAGGCAGGAACATAGATTTACAGGACCGCTTCAATAATCTGGGTGATGGGGCCTTAACTAAGGCGTTTGTAACTGTGTAGTTCCTGGCAGGGGGAGTAACGGAATAGCTTTACCCACACAGAAATGGGTTTGAAGGGGGAGATGCAGAAATAGTTCAATTTTATACATAGTGAGTTTGAAGTGACCCTGTGATACCTAAAAGCTACTCATAGGCAAATTTTAGAACTCCAAGATGAAGCAGAAGTTTAGCTGTTTTCCTCACAGCGCCTTTACTATGCCACACCCCTCCCACAGAGGAAGGATATACCATGCAGTCTTTACTCAACTCATTTGAACAAGAATGCTTTTCCCAGGCTACCTATTAACATTTCTCAGGACAACGGGGTTCCTTGGGAAGTGCCATTTTAGAAGTCTTCAACTGTATTAAGGTTAGAAAACAGTGCAGAGTTTTCTGAACCAGCTCAAAAAACGATTGGAAAGTAGACCAAAGATGAACTTGAATAACCACTAGGGTGTCAAGAATGACCTATGCGTGGACCAGGATTCTGTGGGACGCGAGAACAATCAGAAAATCTGCCTGATGCTAAGTCCCCCTGTGAAAGCAAAGACAGTGAAATAGATGGAGAGGCTCCTAAAAAGGTCAGCTCTGGGCGAAAACAAAAGAGAATCCTGCTAATGGTGCGAAAAATCGTGTTAACAGCCAACCAGACATCCACATTCGGGAGGCCAGAAGCTGCTGCCTCCTCTCAGCCTCAATAGACACAAAGGAAACCCTGAAACAAGCTTTCTTTGTTGGGAAGGAATGACTGGAGAGCTCTTAGTTATGTAAATACAGGCGAGCCACCTACTGCTCAGAGGGGGGCGGGGTGAAGGATCCTTTGTGGGCAGACAGAGGTGATCTCCTCTGTACCCCTGGTAGGGGGCCTGCCCCAGGCTGGAAGTTGGCTGATGTGTGGGAAAAGTCCACGGCCTTCTGAGACGAAAGACACCAGGGATCCCCAATATTGCTCTAAGAGTGGAGGTCGGTACCTCCATAGAGGTCAAATGAGGAGGCCCTGACCCAAGCCTGCTGGCAGGAAAGCACACGAGGAACCCCTGAAGAAAATTCACTGCAAAGCTGGAGAACTGTGGCCTGGCCCGGCTTGCCGCAGAGGCTAAATAAAGTGCTGAGGGGGCAGGAGGAAGCTGGGGTGGGTGGTGTCAGAGCTGTCAAAGGGACTCGCAGGCCCAGCCTTCAACAGCAGCCAGCGGCTAGCAGACCACGGCTGAAGGTCGAGCTCCCGAGCTCCCGTGGGGCTTGAAAGGGAGACTAATTAGGGCCCTGTGGACCACAAACGCCCCAGAGACTCATGAATAATTTAGGATGGAAAAATACTTCCAAGGAGAAACATCAAACTTCTAATACAAGTTCAAACAAATAACTGTAAAAAGAGATTTGCACGTCAAAACGCTTCATCCTGGGTATGAAGGGATACATGAAAAGTGTTTCTAGTTGCTGATCAATGGGCGTGACTAGCCAATAAGGAGCTTTCGAGCCATGCCAAGGGAAGGTCTCTGGGGCCACCTGCACCCAAGACAAGTAGAGGAGCCTTTGGTTGGGAGAGTTTTCTTGTGACCAGGAAAGCCAAGCGGAGTCCCAGGGAGATACACAGGTAGCAGGAAACCACCCAGGTTCTCCCGCGTCGTGTCGGGATGTACATGGTGCTTTGGAGGGAGAGCTTCCCGGCTCACAGGAGGGCTGGAGGCAGGGGTGGGGACATGGAGATTCACATCGTCCAAGGACAAAGCTGAGAGGCTGACCTGGGGTAACTGCACAGGTTGGCAGGAAGAGGTGATTGTACCCTATACACACACCCCGAGGTGGACAAGTCTGGCTCGGGAGGGTAGATAAGTGAAAACACACAAACTACAGGACGCGGCCTGAGCAAAACTCTCATAGGACATGTGCTGAGGAATGACAGACGGGCCAGGAATCCGGGCTCACAGTGTAGACAGCTCCACAGCAGCAGGTCTCCGCCAATGGCGATGTGGGGGGAAACAACACGCTAAAGCCTCTTAACAGAGACAGATAGATAGTTGTGACTTCCGTTACACAAACAGTGTTAAAGCCTTTCCTCATTAAGTTAACATGTAGCCCTGGGCGAGCTTGCATTGGTTTTTAAATGGAAACGGGTCCAAAGTGCTAAAGAATCAAATCACCTCCTGTCCTGGATCTGATGTAGCTGCTAATTTGGTTTCTATCCTGGGGGCGGGGAAACATTTGATGAGTGTTAAGACATCAGCTGCCTTCAGTGAAAATTTCATTAGAGATCCCTTAACTCTCTATGTACACACACATAAAACACACACATTGTTACTACAAAAGCCCTGGAAAACATATGGTATAAACAACCACATGCGTGTTTACACACATACAACGTGTGCTTACATGCATACACGTGTATATTATAATTTCCTTAATACTCTGAGCCAGAAAGAATCAACCTAAATAAACTGAATTTCAAGAAAATGCCACTAGCCCTGGCCCAGTTAGTTGGAGTGTTGTCCCATCTATCAAAAGGTTGCGGGTTCGAGCCCCAGTCAGGGTGCATACGGGAGGCAGTTGCCAATAGATATTTCTCTCCCTTCCTCTCTCTCTCTCCAAAAAAAAAAAAAAAAAAAAAAGCTCAATAAAAAACGAGAATGCCACTGGAATCATCTTTCTGGCTTTGCACATGTCCACATTCAGAACTCTGTGTGATCTCTATCTACCCAAACCATTAGTTGCAGACTGAATCTAAATTCGTCCACTTGGTTTGCCAGGCATTTTACACCAATGAACCCATTTTCACAACAATTTTACATGGTAGAAATGATCATCTCACTTACAAATGAGAAAACAGGACTAGAGGGGTTCAGTGACAACTCAGTCACACGGAATCCTGCAGGGTTTTCTTCTGACTCCTTGGACCCTTTGATTTAAATCCATAAATATCCCTACGCCCTACTCATTCCCAGGTGATGGGGGTTTAGAGGCATCTTTAAGTCCTTCCGACGCTGACATTTTCCGGTCATCTTCAAATCATTCCGCATGGTCCAGAAATATCGACAGGGCTGGGACTCTCAGGGGGAGGAGGGCCCCTGGTCTGCAGAGGCGCGCACGCCCCGATTAACCTTGTGATGCACAGACACGTGGGGAGGACGCCTGATGACTCAGAGTCTCTCCCAAAGACCCACGACGTGCCTCGAGTCGACGGTGAGGGAGAGAAGGCATGTGCCGCAAAGCTGGGCCTGCAGTTCTACTGAATCCCTTCCATGCTGCGCCACGGAGCTGTCCCGGGACAGCTGTCTTCCCGCCTCCCCTTCTCCTGTGAATGGTCTCCAAGTGGCATGGACCTTTGGTAACCGGAGAAAGGTTCCCAGAGCGACACAGCTCAAGTCATCTGACAAAACGAGGCGATTCCCTGTGATTTCTCTCACTTTGGGTCGAGAGAATGAAAGAATCTGGCTTGAGGAAGACAGAAGGGGAGACTGCATTGGCTCAGGTTGTGCGACAATCCACAGAGGTACATATGCATCTGGCTGTGGGCACAGCTGGACTCCAGCCTCCCAAGATGCCAGGCGGATCCCTGTCCACTGTGCTCCCTCTGAACTGGGTCTGTCTGGAAGCTCCATGCGGTGCCCAGGCGGCTTTAGCTCCCGCAAGCCTCACATCCACAGCCTCCACAGCAGGAGAGCAAACCAAAAACGCCCATGCAAGTGTCTCCGCACATCATGTTGGACCCACTGAGAACGTGCCTCTTCCTCGAACCCAGCGCCACGGCCGAAGGGCTGGCATATTGTAACCGATTAAAGCAGCCAAACACAGGATTCCCCAGTCTCTGTCAATACCGTTTCTTACCAACTTGAGTGAAATATGAAGAGCTCTTTGGAAAACTCTACAAAGTCTAGGCCCTTTTTCCCCCCCCATTTTTCATTTCCCCAATTCATTTCTATTTTTCATTTCCCCAAAAAAGAGGATGAAAAGAAAGGAAAATGGAAGATTAAAGAAAGAAAACTAGGGGAAAGGGGGAAAGGCTAGAGCAAGAAATCTCTTTTCAAGCTGTAAGGGCGTTTTTCAGGTCCAATGGCTTCGAGAACTACCTACCTCATCTGGGCTCTATGTGACTCCTCTTGGCTTCGTGGCTTCAGTTCATGGCCCTAGACAATACGCTACCAACTGCTTCCTAGGAGGCTTGGTTTTCAGTTCCTTGTTCTTGTCATCATATGTTACCTTCCAGCACGTTCTCTGGACGCCAAAACAGTTAAATCACAGCTTGCCTGAGAAAGGGGAAACCTCAGCAACCATGTGCCTACACCCATTGCTTTTTTGTACAGGCTTCCAGGCCAGCGGGTGGTCTGACGGTCGAGAAGATCGAAAACTTCCAAAAGATCATCAAGTGACTCTGGGTCAAGAACCTAAGCCTTCTCTCCCCCAAGCAGAGAGGCTTCCCCATCTGGCTGCATTTCATCATCAACTTTCTCTGTTTGTTTCAAGTTTGTGTTATTTATTGCCATGCAAATCAATCCATGGCTTGGTTTTTATTTTATAACCAAAATATTCCATCTTAGAAATCAAAGTGTCACTCTCAAAGAGCCTTTTTTTTTTGAGATTCAAGCACCTGAATTACGAGAGTAAGGGCAAATTCCTCAGTATTGGTTAGTTCCCCCCACTTTCCTATGTGCTTAGTTTCATAAAGCAATTGTATGAACCAAAAAGAAGTCACCTCAAGTACCTTAAGCAGGGACCAAAAAGAAGTCACCTTAAGTACCTGTCTCTTTTATGGCTTCTTCATGGAAGAAGTTTAACTTTATGCCCAATGGCTACACAATAAATGACCATAACTTTTGAAAGGGCGATTTCAGTCACCTATTATACCCAACTGTTTGCTGCACACATGATAACCATAAACACTAAAACATTTCCACGTAACAAATGTCACTGAAATCCAAGTGGAGTTATTTAACAATCTCAAACATTTCAGTGATTCCCCAAGTCACTTGCCCAAGTCAAATAAAGACAGGGGAGACAGAATATTCCCAACTTCCAAAAATTCAGTCTTTTGGGTATAGTGAAGACTGGAGGGAAAGAACACTGGGCCTCAGACATGAGGGCCCAACCAACTAGCCAAAGGATGAAAAACAGCAATCCTACTCTCCTATGTAACCAGCAGAAAAGGTAGCTCTGGATAAAAGGCTCCTCTTATATATAATGCTTTAAATAAGACATAATTCTAATCTCATTGAGACCACTGCTACTGTTACTTGCTTTTTTGTGTTTTTTTGGCTAAGCCACCAATATGAAATTTAACTACATAATTCAGATATATAGACGACTTAAGTCACATGTCCTAGTTCGACAAGATAAGAAACAATAAGTATCTGATTAAAGGTTTTCCAATTTTAAAAAAATTAATTAAAAAATAAAATGTATCAATCATTACCTTTCCAAAGTCCCGGACATCAAACAGGTCAAAGGCCTCGAAGAGTTCACTCTTTCTCATGCCAAACGTCTCGCAACAGGCCAAGAGGAAGGTCCGTATATTCTTCAGACAGAGAAACTGAGGGATGGAAACAGCTGTTAGCACATCATGTGTCACTCTGAACTCTGTCCATCCTCTGTCACACCCAGGATGCCATAAAAAAGGACCAGGGAGACCCCATCAGCTCTGGGGTTGCTTTTCAACACCCTCTTTGGCAGGATCTATCGAGTGCCCGCTCTCTCTCAGGCTCAGGGGACCCAGCTGCATACAAGGTAGACAAGATGTCTGTCCTCGGCAACACAAATGTAAATATTTTTGTTTCATGTGGTGATAAGCACCATAGGGAAAAACAAAGCCTGGAGAAAGGCTCGGGCATGGTGGGGAGGCAGGCACTTACACGGGAGGCTTACAGGAGGAAGATGTCCCTGAGAAGAGGACAGGTAAGCAGAGACCTTCTGAAGGCAGAGAAGAGCAAGCCCCAAAGAACCCCAGGACGGAGCCCTCCGGCCTAAGGCAGCCTCCCACACCAGGGCCCTGCAATAAGTGTCTGGGGACTTCTGAGGAAAGGACCAACAGGGCTAGGGCGGCGGGCATGACCAGAAGAGGGTGAGGGGTGGGCGGTAAGAGGAAAGGTAATGGGGTCAGATGATGAAGGACCCTACTGGACAGACTTCTACCCAGACTGAGACAGGAAGTCACTGGAGGCCTTGGGGCAGGGGAGGGATGCGATCTGATATTTTTTAAGGGTCATTTGGGCTGTTCTGAATACGGATGGAAAGGGGCTTGAGCTAGGGTGAAGATGGGTGAGCCAGATAGGATGCTGTTGCACTGATCGAGGTGAGAGAAACCCGTGGGGAACAGGTGTCACATCTGGCTGTGCTGGAGTTGAGATGCGCACTCGTCATCCAGTGGGATGCGGGCAGTGGGTGACTGGATATACCAGTCTGGAGTCCAGGGTACAGGTGTGTACTCCAGACACACATCTGGAAGTCTTCGGAGTATACACGACATATTAACTACAATGTTGTCTGACGTGACTTTGGGAGAAGGCAGGGGACAGAGGAGGACCTAGGGCCAGGTAAGCTTAGGAGGTCAGGAGAAGAGGAGGGACCCACAAAGAGGCTGAGAAGAGTGACCGGTGAGAAAGCAGAACAACCAGGAGAACGGGTTTGCCCTGAAGCCAAGTAAAGAAGGTGTTTCCAGGAAGGAGGAGGGATGAACTGGGTCAGCGGCTGCTGATGGTCAACTAAGATTTCCACCAAGCGCTGTCCATGGATCTGGCAGTGTGAAGGTCATGGGTACACCTGGACAAAAGCAGGTGCCATGGGCAGGGAGATGAACGGCTGATTGGAGAAGGCTCAAGGGACAATGGAAAGAGAAAAAGTGAAGATAAAAATCTCAACTCTTGAATTTTGCTGCAAAGGGGAATGGGATTGAGGAGGCAGTGAGAGAGAGAGGACCAGCAAGGGCTTTTCAAAAACAATGGAAGCTGTTCCAACATGTTCCTATTTTGACGGGAATAACTTTGTAGAGAGGGGAAAGTTAGTCATGCGAGAGAGTGGGACAGTAACCCAGATGAAGTCCTTGAATTGTCAAGAGGAAAAGTTGACCTTGGTGAAGAGCCTGCTCAACCCATCAACACTCAACAGGGGGCCGAGACGGCACATACCACGGACAACTTCAAAAACCAACAGAATCTACTGCATTGTCGAAAAGACTCAGACACCTAAGCAAAGTACACACACACCCTCGAAGCGAATCCATCCTTTTTGGAAATACCACCTGCAACGGCACATGCAAAAATAAGATTATTCATCTCCAGTGTGTAAGAGAGACCCAGTAGCTAACAACTGCATCTCTGGTTTCTTTTCTTTAAACATTGCCAATGTTTTATTTTATTGTTTTCTTTCTCATCTTGGTTTGTCCTTGAATTGGCAGGAGGCGCATTTTACTTCCTCTCCACTTGAAACATGCAGATTTTTCCATGGGCTGAACTCAGATACAGTTTTTCATCCTTTGCAGGAACCCTTCTCCGATGGATGCTGAGAGATGGCAGCAGGGGTTAAAGCTGCAGGGGGGCATCAGAGGCCCTTTGAAGCCCAGGAGGTGGCAGGTGATGGGCAGATGCAGCTACTGCCCTCACTCTGAAACATTCAGGGGGAGACCTTTGTGGCAGAGAATCTCTCTGCATGTAGCTCTTCCCCATAGAATCACTTATTTACAGATTAAAAGCCTTGCATTCGGCCCAGACAGACAATAATTACTCTCCTGGGGCTTCTGCAACTGCTCTCTTGCCATATTTTTTACATAATTAAGTGTCCGATTCATCACTCACCGAGGAACAAACATAATTGCACCTGCCCCCTCTGAAGAGTCCTCACTGGAATCAAATGTCCCCCGTGTGGGAAAACTACAGTGGACTCTGCCCAAGGGCCCTGGTCCTTCATTCAGAAAAGCAAGTATAGTCACTGAAAGGAATGTATGTGCATATATGAAATGCAGCCATTAAGGCATACACACAAGAGAGGGTTTAAAAACAGGCCTCCCCTTCTGTCTAGAACCAATCTCGACCTTCCTTGCCCCTTAATTAGTTCAATTCTATTCCATTCCACTCCACAAATACTTACTGGATTTGGAAAAAGGGTCACTGGCACACTCTCACTTTTCCAGGCAACCCTCAAATTTGGTCACCCCCTAATTGACATGTTTTCCAGTCAACAGTGTCTGAATGCCTACAATGTTCCACACCCAAATGCTAAAAATGAGGAAGGTGAGGTTCTACCCCAAGCTTCTCTATTAATCTTATCTAGAGATTTTCACAGTTCTCCAAAATTTGGCCAATAACACCAGGATCACACATCACTGGATGCTCATGGGTGTCCGGCACTGGGGGCTGGAGGAAACGGGCCCTAACGCCATCGCCGAAGCCCTGCATGGGGGTGCGCCTCACAGCCTGCCCACCCATCCCCAGCGCTTCTGCTTTGTTTTCATCTTCTATTTCCAAAAGAAAAGTGGAAAGGATTCAATGAACACTCCATCTACTCAACAACTTGACACGCTGCCATATGTGCTTTTGTGTGCCAGCTCTTTATTCATAAAACTTATCTTGCACACTTCCCTTCTAAATAACTCCACACACATCTCCGAGGAATAAAGGTACCTCCCTCCACACCCACAATACCGTTATCACACCCGCGAAAATTAACAAGTCCAGGGGCACCAGTGGTAAACAGCACGGTGCCCGCGTGAGCACGAGCGAGCCAAGCAGGGACCACTGTGGGCCGAGGGTGTGGTTCCCACGGACCCAGCACTGGAGGGGCGGGGCTTACGGCAACCGAGGGGGCGGGGCTCACGGAGAGGCCTGGTGAAGAGACGGTTCTAACGGGAAAGCAGAATACTCGGGGCTGCCTTTCCTAAGGGCCGCTGCAGGTAGCGTTTGAGTGCTTACTACCGGCCCTGCTCCGTGCTGCTGCTCACGTCATTTAATCCCAACTCCATCAGGAACGTTTTCTTTTCTTTCCTTTCTCTAAACTGGGGCTTAGATGTTTACCCACGTTTACAGAACTGCATTTGCCGAAGTCATGGAGTCGGGATTTCCATCCAGACACCCTGGCTACACGGTCCATGTCCTTAACTACCACGTTATACCAGCTCCATTGTGCAGTGTGCAGAATTCAATTTCTTAATTTTTTTCCCCTTTATTGGGGACATTATGTTGGGTGGGTAGGAAGGCAGGGCGAGGAACGTGAGGATGCTGTCAAATTGACTGAGAAAATTACAGTGATTTGGACTAGGATGGAGGAAGGAGGACTGGAAAGAGCTCTAGGAAATTCCTGGAAATTGACTGATTGTGTGTCAGGAAGGGGGAGTGGGACAAAAAAAAAGAAAAATTAATGGTTATACTCACAGACCTGTCTTGGGCACTGCATGGACAGTGGGGACAGTCACTGAACATGGTCATTTAACAAGTAGAAGGACAAGGAGTGTGAAAAGGGCCCATGGATGGAGTCAATTAATTCTTGCCTTCATGATGGAAAGGCCCAGTAATGAGATGGTACCTGGCCTTTCTCCCAGGTACCTCCAGTGACAAGTGACACAGTCTAATAATATGCCTGCCACCACCATGCTCGTCCTTCTCTGCCCCTTCAGAAATGCATGAACAGCTTGCTTAGTTATTGCAAGCTGAAGAATTAAAATGGTAGAAGCACCCAACATAGATGCAGACAAGCTTCAGGGAAGAAAGCTGAATACCATTAAGAACTAGAACACCCTAAAATGATACACTGCCGGAGCTCTCTAATTAGAAATGTTTCAGAACAAGATACATGTCACATCAGACGGGGGCTCAGTGGCTTTGCAAGGTGCGGGGACCCCTCCAATGCTGGTGGTACCGATGCTGCAGAGAGGAGACACCAGAAGGCCCGACTACTGGAGTTCACAATAAACTCTGAAAGAACCTGGCCTTTTCTGCTTTTACAAAGGGTATGGTTTCCCTTTTCTGTGAGTGTGTAAGAGCCATCTTGACCTTTCTCCATGATATGAATGCAAACAGGACGACTTCCCTTTTTTTATCTGAAAGAAGAAAAAATACCTACTTCTCTAAAACTGTTAGCAATAATGGACTAGTTGTGTAAACTTGAGGCTCCATAACCGGAAAAACCTCCACAGCTTCTGACAAAATGAGCGATTTTGATCCCCCAGTGGAGAAATGACGCCCTGTGGCAAGGCCCACAGTCTCTGACGCATCTTCACCGCCAGGGAGACTTGCTGGCTTATGGCAATTCTCCCAAGAGCACGGACAGCCAGGCTGCTGGATGAAGAAAGCAGTTCTCAAGGTCTCATTCTTTGTGTTTTTTAATATGTTTTTATTGATTTCAGAGAGAGAAAGGGAAAAGGGGAGAGAGAAAGAAACATCAGTCGGCCGCCTCCTGCACACCCGCTACTGGGGATCGAGTCGCAACCTGGGCATGTTCCCTGACCAGGAATCGAACTGGTGACCTCTTGGTGCATGGGTGGAGCTCAACCACTGAACCACACTGGCCAGGCAGGGCCTCATTTCTTAGTGGAACACTCATTACTCCATTCAAAGTAGAGACTCTGAATTCGAGTGTTTGGCATAATTCAAATTGTGAGTGGCCTTTAATAGGCCGCCTGACAGTTTTGACAGGTACAGAAGAGACCACGATAATGCCATTTATAAATATTAAGATACAAAAAGAGTTTCCTGCCATTCAGATCAGCAGAATACGTAGCTCTAGACTAAACTACTCACCTGCCCTTCCTCCCTCCCTCACCTACAAAGGAGAAATCCCCTCCTTGACTTTTTTTTTATATATATATATATGTATCTTTATTGATTTCAGAGAGAGGAAAGGAGAGGGAGAGAGAGACAGAAACATCAATGATGAGAGAGTCACTGATCGAGCCCACAACCCGGGCATGTGCCCTGACCAGGAATCGAACCCTGATCGCCTGGATCCTAGGTCGATGTCAACCGCTGAGCCACGCCCGGGCTCTCCTTGACTTCTTAACGCTTTCATGGGCTTCTTGCACACACTGAATCACTATGGAACCAACTCGTTCCCATTCAGGTCAGCCACTGTCTTTTTGTGCCAACTACATTCTACTTCCTGCCCACACTTCTAACCTCTCTAATCGTTATTCCATCTGCACCCACATTCTTCCCAGTTTAGCATCATCCCCAAACTGTATGCAAAATGATACCTACCGCTTGCGTTTTATTACCTGGCAGACTTCTTTATGATTTACGCTCCAGGTCTTAGCTCTGCCCCTATTTCACAATTTATTTTATTAAAGTAAAGCTGCAGTTTTTTCTAAGTTAAACAGAAGTGCATAGAATTTGCATGAAAATAACCATAAGGACAAGGTCAGGTTGTTTTCTGACCTATATCATATATGTATCAGGAGCTATATCATATACGCATCATGTGTTATTTGTATGTTTATACATACACAAGCGTGTATGTGATTTTTTCTTTTTAATAAATACCACTACTTCTATATAATATTTCCTTCTGGAAATATTAAACAAGTAGAATGCTTAGCCAGGTAGAAATACATCCTAATTAAGTATAAAAATTGTTCCTTGGTCTTGTCTTTTCCCAACTTTTTCTTAGCCTTCCAATAACTCTGCCATTTCTAAATCTAGGAGAGCTGTACTCTGTTTAGAAAACCTGTTAATCAGCCCTAGCCAGAGTGGCTCAGTGGGTTGGGCGTCGTCCTGTGTCCGGAGGGGTTGCCGGTTAGATTCCCGGTCAGGGCACATGCCAGTAGGGGGTGTGCAGGAGGCAGTCGATGGATGTTTCTCTCTCACTTTCTCTCTCTCTTTCCTTCCCTCCCTCTCTAAAAACAAAATCAATCTAAAAACAAAGGTAACAGTCTTGTTACAGAATGACCACAGCCTCTGGACCCCATTGAAGTTTGCTAAAATAAGCGCTGTGATTGATGCTGTGTTTTTCTACATGGCTCTATAAATGACCTTCTAAAGCTGCTATTTTCGCCATGACGTGAAGATGACAACCTCGGAGAACTGAGGTTACCACATCACGGAAGGAACTCTGATCTCTGTGGACTGACCGGACCTGTCTCTTCCACTACTGTTTATGCTGTTGTGTGACTGAACTCCCAGGAGAACAGTCCCCAAGTCCTTTACTCACTCGGTCATGTTGCCCGAGCACTCCTTGGCCTTGTGTGCTCTATGCAAATACGGTTTTTATGAAGCCATCTGCTTTATAGCGGAGACTGGGTAATAACTGGGTCACCCACTTCACACAAAATCGAACAATTGGCTATAAAATAGATGATGCTGGACTCAGCCAAGATGACTAGGCTGTAAATATCAGTGAGACCACCAGGGGAAACTGTAGCTATAAAAACTGGTATGGTGACAAGAGAGAGATCATTTATATGGGCTGGGAACCCGGGTGTGGTAGATGACAATTTACCTGTGTTATTACCTACCCAGCACCAGGAGGCAAGTAATCTCCAGTCTCTCACCCATGATCTACTAGCTGTAAGATTACACATCTGTGGTTCCCAAATTATGCACCAAGATGCCCTGGATCACCAGAGCAAACTCACAGGGATGCTGCAGGATATTTCAGATTTTTTTAAAAATCACAGAAACACTCAGCATCTGTCCAGAAAGGCCAGGAAGGGACCTTCCAGCAATCCCTGCCCTTCGCAGCCACTTCCAGAAATGCACAGGGCTTGTTAATGTGGCCAGAAGCCATGACTGAGCAGAGGCTTCTCAACCACAGGCTGAGGAAAGGGCCAGCGGCACATGTCACATGTCACAGTGAGCTCGACAACTGGGAAGTCTTGTCAGTGACTGAGGTCATGTCTACATGCTGAGCACCTGGCTCAGGACCCTCAGTGACTTTCTTTTGTTAGTTTGTTTTTAATGACCCTAGAAGGAAGGGAGGGAGAGAGGGAAGGAGGGAGACAGAGAGACCCAAGTATGTGGCATGGTGTCTACAGTCTATGGGAATTGCTTACAAGTACTTCTCATTACATTCCTAAGGCGAGTCTTGGTGATTATTATAGTAGGAATTATTATAATTAAATTTTAAAACTGCTATTTAAATGACAAACATCCTATATATCACTTTAACAACACACATAAGACACACATCTTGGGTTTCTTATTTGTGCAAAATCTAATATCTAGCAAAGCCCACATGACAAAACAGAGGCCCCATTCCCTCTAAATACACCTAAAAAAAAAAGACCTGAAAAACTAAAGGAAACTATAAACATTGCCATCTTCCCCTGGGCAAGCCTATCAAGCTATTCAAAACTAACCAGTGCTGATCCTTTGGTTAATGCTGTTTAAACAAAAATCTATCTGAATTATCTGAGCTCCCTCCTAACTCAATCAGCTTTAGCAATTTCCTAATTTAAAGTCTAAATCAATTTTTACAGTTTAAAAATGTCTCTTATTCTATTAATGTAACAGAGAGGCGCTGTTCACTTTTGGATAGTAATTAAGCTTTATATTCTGTCTTTACTGATTTCAGAGAGAGGAAGGGAGGGGAGGGAGAGAGAGAAACATCAATGATGAGAATCACTGATTGGCTTTCTCCTGCACGCTCCCCACTGGGGATCGAGCCCGAAACCCGGGCAGGTGGGCTGACCGGGAATCGAACCACAACCTCCTGGATCATACATAGGTAGACCCTCAACCGCTGAGCCACACGGGTCCGGCAAGCTTTCATATTCTTAAAGAATATTATCATGTGAATTTTCCCCTTAGCTAAAGTATCTCCCCCTCCGTAGCTTAAACAATACTTTCGTCCTTTCCCAGCACTCAGACTAGCAAATAACAGGCCGAGTGGGTACCACCACCCCTCAGCACACACGGGAACTCAGGGCCGCATCGTCCGCCCCGAGTCGGGAGGGAAAAACACCCATGGAGCTCTCAGGGAGCCCAGGAAATTCACGGTTAGAAAGCACTGCTTTCACTCTCTGCAATTAACACATTCGGGAGACACTTTTGTGAATTCAGACTTCAAATGCAATTCAGAGAACAGAAAGCGGTCATTACGGCCCTCGCCAGACGGAGGCTCCCACGCCAGATCCGCAACTCTGCGCGCGTCTGTCCAGCTCGACCTCTCGGGGCCGGGAGGGAGCCGCCCGGGCCCACCTCCCAGGCCTGGCACCAGGCAGGGCGCGACGCCCCCAGCGAGTGCGGTGGGCTCCGAGATAAACCAGAAATCACTGACTGCTCAGCTGGCATTTGCTGAGTGAGCGTTACCACGTGCTTTAAGTCTGGTTCCCTAAGTAGATATTCACCAGAGAGAAGAAAGTATCTTCCTCATTTTACAGATAAGGGAACAAAAGTTCCAAAAAGGAAGCTTCTGGCCCCAGGTCACGCTGCTTTAAGAAGGATGCTGAGATTCGAAACTACAATCTGATTTCAGTGACAATTTCATTTTTGCTGTTGCTTTAAACATAGTATGGAGACTATAAAATTACAGGCATAATCTTTAATCTCACAGCACGCTCCCATTTAATTTCACTCTTAACTACCACACCACACTCCCCATCTCTGCTCTTGAAATACGCAGAGGGCCACGCTGTTAGGAGCCTCAGACACGATGCCCCGAGCCGATGAGCTGTTCACAGGCCTACAGAAGATACCTGAGGCTTGAAAAAATAAAGTGCCATGCCTCAAAATCATTTTTTTTTAAATTTCCAAACTGAAGTTAATACATATTTATCTTAAATGTCATAGGGTCACCGGATGTAACAACAGTTGGTCAATTTAGCATCCATGAAAGTTTAATTCTATTTCCAAACAATCTAAGTTAAACTCTTACTCAAAAAGAATCCCCAGATATCCCTAATTATTGTAGAAAGCTTTAACCACTTATAAATTAAACGTGCTACTCACAGCCAAATAATTTCACAAGCAAAACTATTTAAAATCCTTGATACTACTTGACTTGGGGTGGTGAACACACCATACAGTGTACGGATGATGTGTTGTGGAATTGTGCACCTGAAACCTGCATAATTTTGTAACCAGTGTCACCCCAATAAATTCAATAAAATGGAAAAACAAATTTTTAATTTCAATAAATATAAATAAAATCCTTGATATTTTATAAGGAAATGATATCGAACGTGAGCATTGGTGAATGTTAGCGTGTATTATATGATTCGGGGTTCCAAAAGCAAAAGGGCTTGGCTCTAACCCCTGGATGCTCCTGTCTCCATAGCAACTTCCTGGCCGAGTCATCACCATCACACCCACCTCTCCTTCCAGCTCTTCCCAGGGGCTGGAAGCCTGGGAACTACATTTCCCAGATTCTGTGACAGTAGGGTTTTGGTGCGGGCTGTGTTGACGAGAAACACTCAACGTGAAGGGAAAGGCTGGAGAGAAGATGTGGTGTTCTCCCCCAACAGTGGCAGATAGAAGGGGGGACATATGTCAGACTGATATTTGCATGGCTGCGGTGACAGGCGTGGCAATCATCCACTTTGGGGCTGCAGGCCCCTGAGCTCAGAGGGGCGGCTTCCTGTGATCCCAGCTCTTCCTGGCTTCCTAACAGTCATGTATCAGGTATTTCCAATATGCACTCCCTGTGTCATTCCCTACTTAACCTCTTCCTGCTGGAATACTGACAGTCGTTTCTGATTTCCTGTTTTACCCAGAAAGGAAGCAAGGGTGATCTCTAGCAGGCAAGATTGTAAACAACCTTTCCCTTCTTGTTTGCATTTTCTGGCTTTTTAAAATAAACATACTTGAAATATCAGGGGGACCACTTTGTAAAGTATATGGTTGTCTAACCACTATGCTGTAGACCTAAAACTAATACAATATAATATTAAATGTCAATTGTAATTGAAAAAAATTTTAAATAAAATAAATATCCTGCATTTGTAATGGGGTTCAACTGGGAGGAGTTTGGGGTATTTTTTAACAGTTATATTTTAACTTTTCACTTTATTCCCTCTTCAGGCCTTGGTAATTAAATTATGCATATTTTTTTTACACAATGTTATAACCTCAGTTACCTATTCCCATGTCAAAAAGGAAAAGATACAAGAGAAAAAATAATAAGAGCAGTGAGATGTGATACCTGATAGATGAAGAGTCAGAAAAATGTGGGGGTTTTTCTTAATTTGCACAATCCTCCCTCTCCACCCCCCCAAAAAATACTTTGAAAGTATTTCATGTAGGGAGAAATTTCCTACATACCTCAGCAAAATAAAAACTTGCTGCACACAAGCATATTTGTATAAATACTCCAGTCCACAATGGCCTCAGAAATCCATGCCTACTTTTAATGTTTAAAAAGTTTAATCATTTTTAAAATGCTTTCGCATCTACTTGTACAAACCAAAAACAAAGGAAATGTTTGAGGTGAATATCACACCCGCTATCCCCCCAGAGATTTAAATGTCAGAGGCCACGGCTATAACACCCTGATATGGAAGGCGTGGTCAGCCTGGGGGTGGACGGCCCGGTTTAATGGTCCCTTGGCATTTCCTTGTGCTGGGGCTGCAAAAAACTGCACAAAAAACCAAGACTATAAAAATGAAATCACACCGCTAATCACTAGGACAAATAGCAATAAAGAAATTTAAATACTACGAATTATAATCACATAACTAGAGAAAGGTTTTCCTATCCTGCAGCAAAAACTCTATTCATGGGACCAAAGAAAGGACATGCATTTGACCTCAGAAGCATTCATAAATCCCCAAGGCTAGGCCCCAAACATGACTGGGGCCTTCTATCGTTCAGGAAAGATATGAATGCACACAAGGACCTTTCTCAAAATACTGTTATGGGAATTTACTAGCCCAGTGCTATCAACCTGGGTATCCACCGACCTACACACAGTAACCCTCAGCCCTGGCAGAGTGCAGAGTTAAGGGAGCACCAACAAAAAGCTTATACCCATCACAACTATTATAAAAATGACTTCTAAGACTTCAGTGTTTTATACATAAATACAAGTGTCTATACACATACACACAGAGAGTTGCTGATGGGGGGAGGGAGGGAAGAAGGAAAGAAATAAAGGAGAGAAAGACGCAGCCATCAGTAGCTACGGGGCAGTGGAATTCCAGCAGGAGGCAAACCCAAATGCGCCGCAGAGCCCGGCAGGTCGAAGTGCACGCGTGATGCCCGGAGGATTCGAAGGGCAGCAGGCACAAGAAGCTCAAGTTCATCTCGCAACAGCGATGTGTATTCCTGGGCCCCGCCCTCTGGAGCTGGCAGCCTGGTCGCACCTGTCCCCCGTGTGTCACAGGCACTGGTTTCAGATCAGTAAGCTGTGGCTCCTGGAAAACGGTGGCAGGATACCAGAGATCTTAAAAACTACTGGCTACGTTGAAATGCAAGTGACTCGGAGAAAGATGACAGCATCCGTACAGAGATCACAAGAAAGACACTGAGGTTCGGACGTGGCATGTTTGGGGTTACAGAGCACAGCCAAGGAGAGCTGTCCAGCGGGCACCGGGAACGAAGGACTCCCAAGCTCAGAGGCGAAACGATGTCGTAGGGCTGGGACGTACAGCCCTGAGGAAGTGGCTGCTCTCGTGGCCTTTGCAGACGCGCTGAAAGGACAGGCGTCGAGGCACCTGAGTGTACAGCGTGCAGATCTCCTGCCTGCACTCTTCTGTGTCTGGCATCTTTTGCCCAATTTCTGTTTTGAGATTTATCCACATGGTTTGCTTGCAACACTGTGTTTTTCATCTTGTGAATACACTGCAATTTACCCATTTTACTGTTTCCAGTTTTTGGTGTTGCAAATAAATAATGCTGCTTTGAACATCCTGGCCGTATACTTTGGTGGACATGTGTACACACTTCTGCTGGGTGTAGAATCACAAGTAGCTTTGTCCTCTAACGCCAGATCCCACACAGCCTTCGCCAGAGTTTCTCCAATTATTTTTCCCGGTTTCCTGGCTTTCTTCAACACTATTTAATGTTTCATCAGACAAGTATTCTCAAGGAACATGGGGTCCTATTTCCCTCCTGTCCCAAATGGAAACCATAAAGAAACAGGATGGACAATGTCACCATAGCCTCACCTTTCCAAATAGGTATGAAGTCACCACTTGTAGCTGCTGTCCATAAAATGAATGTGGCCATATGGACCTCCTTACAGCTTCTTAAATTGTCCTCGTTTCTATTGTACTTACAAGAGCGGAAATTCAAATGCCGTAGATATTTTTTGGTGATGATATGCCAAGAAGTTGGCAAAAGCTGAAAGAGAGCCAGGAGATAATATTTTCTTTTTTGCTGATAAGGCAAATTTTATGCCACTAGAAGGCTGTTAGCCATCCAGAGAATCACAAAGGATTTTAAAAAATAATTCTGTAGGTTAATATTTTTTGTCATAATACTGAGCTGAAGGTGTTCCGGGCAAATGACACTGTAGAGGGGGTGGCTGAAGAGATAGCTTGGGGTGAGCTATGACAGTCACGGAGGTGCCGCAAAGGTCCCCCGCCTATGCAGACACGTGCCTGCCTTGAGGTGACTTAAAGGGAACAGAACAGTGACCATAAAGCACAATTTGGGGAACCCAGCTCCACAGGGACTACGCTGTGGAGACCTCATAGAGCACTCTGCATCCTAGTCCCCGGAACCTGTGGATGTGACCTACAGCAAAAGGGACCTTGCAGGTGAGGTTAGGTTAAGGACCTTGAGATGCAAAAAGTGTCCTGGATTATCTGGGTGGACCCTAAAAGCAATCACAAGTGATATTTGACCACAGGAGAGGACAAGGCGGTGTGAGGATGGAAGCAGAGGCTGAAGAGATGTGCTTTAAAGATGGTGGGAGGGGCCACAGGGCAAAGAATACAGGCGACCACTTGGGTCTGCAAAAGGCAAGGACTGGATTCAGCCCTTGGAGCCTCTGGAAGGAACTAGCCCTGTGGACCTCTTCTCATTACCCCAGTGAACCTGATTTTGGACTTCTGCCCTCCCAGACCATAGGAGAATAATTTTGGGTGGTTTTAAAAGACGCTAAATTTGCAAGTAGTTTGTTACAGCAGCAACAGGAAACTAATACATACTCCAATGTTGAGGAACACATCTCCATAGTAAATTGATATGCCCATATAAAAGAAATTTATAACAAGATAATGAAAAGTACATTAATATGTTTAAGACCTCTTACTATATTTTGAGGCTTAATGAAAATTGTATCAACAGGTTTTTCCCCCCCAGATTGTTTAGTTTGGAAAGGAGGGGTTCTTTTCTGTTGTTGTTGACTTGTCTTTGTCTGTTTCTAATATTATTTGAGAGTGTGTGTGTTAAGAGGTTTCATTTTGCTGATTGTGGTTTGATCTTTAAAATCTGCTCATGTCAAATGCTGGATACAAAAGTCCTCAGAATCGAGTCACGTTATTAGCTCACTTCCAAGTTCAGAGATTAGTAGGAAGGGGGGGAGAAGTTATGGTTCCTCTACCAGTTTCCTGCCATTGTACTTGCAAACGCTTTAAATTTTAATTGAAACATAAAATTTGAAGCTTGAAAAATGTGGAAACAAAGCCCACTGTCTGTGGATAAAGCAATGTTCCCACAGTCCTAAGTAAGGGGAACATGCGTTCCATGTTCTCCTTCGGCGCTGAGCCGAGCTTGGCTCACGAGAATGATCACATTAAAATACGAGAGCGCTGCGCAGGTCGCAGGGGGGCCTTGTGTGCACAGCTAGTACGAAATGGTTTCTGACATTATCATGACGACCATCCTCAGAAGGCTCTATCTCTTCATCCCAATCCAAGAAAAACTTGGATGTACTCAAGGAAATTTTCAAAGGGCCTTACATGCTTATCTTGGAACTATAAGAACTCTATGGCTTATTTCATTTAAAAAATATTCATCTTTTAAAACGTGTAAGGATAAACGCTCTTAAGTTGCGCGTGAAACGGCTACATAAAAATATTGCGCAACTCCAGGCTTTCTTAGATGTCACCTCAAGGACAAAAAACAGACACACCTCTACTGAGCTCAGAATCATAAATTCTTCAGCTGCTAAGAAATAATCATGAAAACTGTGAATCTGTACCAAAACCCTTAGAACAGATTGGAATATTTTACCATTCTCCTCCATATAAAACACAAACTAAACAGACTGTGCATGTGTCTCTCATACGTGGAATGAGTTTTTGAGCCATTACTACTGAATCGTATTAATGATTACTTAGGAACTTCTCATTCATTCAGGTAGACATGTCCCCAGGAGGAATGGCTCCCAAGAAAACTATAGTTCTAACCAAAAAGTCAAAAACAGCTCCATTAAAAACTGTACCCCATCTTAGACATCAAAAAGGTCTCTGAAAAAAAAATCTGTGTCCCCCAAACAAGTTGTGATGAGACCTTACCCACTTTGGTTTTAATTGCATGCCGTATTTAGCATTTCCAAATATCACATTCAGAAAATTCCAGAGTGAATGCATACTCTTTGGAGAATTCTGTAAATCACTGGGTTGTTATTAAAAGAAAAGCATGTGGCTAACCAGAATGTCACTGTGCACTGGGCCAGATGAGAGGAGAAATTCTGCAAGAAAAAAACTCCTAATACTAACTACAGAGATATCCATAGCTTTGACTAGAACACAGGAAGGCACAACCTTCCCAGGGCACTTAGTTGGTCTAAGAACCCAACACACACTAATAATAACAGCCTCTAAATTTCCTCTATCACTTTTCCCCATAAAATATGTTCACCCCTCACAATTATTAAGCAAATTGATGAAGCCAGGCTACAGCTGGCAAACATCTGGATCAGCCGCTCTGCCAATGAGAACAGTGGTTTTCTCCTTGGGCAATACCATCTCCAGGCTCCCACTATTCCCCAAGCAAAGCTCTCACTTCCATTCATCCATTCATTTCAAAGCAATTATGTCAAACCTGGTTTGATTCCACTAAGTAAGTAAACACTGAGCTCCTCCTAAAATAAAAACCTTAGAAAAACAAAGAATTTCCACTTCCAGCCAGCAACTAAAATGCAGCATAATGCGGTTTATAAAAAAGGTAAACAGACTTTTGTTTCTTTACTATGTGAGAGGCGAGGGCACATTTATGTGCCTTTTGAAAACCAGACCATAATTCTATGATTTGGAGGGTTGGTTATTGAAGGACATAATTAAAATTACTGGATTTGAAGAAAAAATTTAAGCGTGAATTGCTAGATAAGCTCTCCTAAAAGTACAGCCATAACAAAATTTTTAAAAAACTTGGAAAATAATTTGAATCATCAACTGATGCCTTAATGCAACTTAGAACACTTTAAACGGTGCTCGAGAACCTCTGTGACTTAAAATTTGAGAAAGCTGCATTTGGCCACTGAAAATTCCATTTTTAATGTACAAGTTAGTTGTGCCTAGGATCAGAAGTAGGGTAAGATTAGACTAGAACCAAAAAGGTAAATCAGGTTCCAAATCTGATTTTTAGATGACACACCAGCGACCTAAATTCTTAACACTAACAAAATATTTTTCCAGATTTTTTTTTTTTAAATAGGGCAGTCTCGAGACACAGCAGGGTGGACACACACACAAACCACTATCCTTTTCTGAAGCTTTCCCCAGCATCTCCGGCTTTTGATTCTTTCATTCATTTGCTTAATTAGCAGGGAGGAAACCAGAGCTGGCCAGGTGAGTCATGCATGAGTCACAGCTCACCTCCCGGAGTAGCCACAAGCCTGCCTGTGTCTTACTGCACCGAGCCTGAATTTCAGGTTGAACAGAACGCTGCGTAGAAGAGAGCCAAGGGCTGCTGAGGGAGCCGGAGAAATGGGAGAACAGGGACGTCTTGGGAGCAGCTTCCCTGCACTTCCTTGCCAGGATGGAATCTCCAGGCTGGCACCTCCTCCCTGACCACAGAATAGATGCACCTCTTCCCAGTGCGCTTCTTCAGCAACTATCTTGCGACTTCATATGCAGTCATTCATTAAAAGGAAGGGACACCGAGAAGGCATACCTCTCCCTGCCTTGACAGAGGGCAAAGGGTGCCATGTGAGGGTAACATAGTCTATATACACACCCTCCCTTTGGTACCATTCCCCCCCCCTCTTTTTTTGGCCAGAAATAAAACTTTCTGAAACTTCGTATTTAATTTTTCTCTGCTGACCCCATTTTCTTTTGAAAAAGACTCGGATGCTCCTCTCGTCCCTTCTCTCCCATTTTAGAGCCATCGTTGTCCGTGGAAATGAACAGCTAAGTTCCTGAGTCAGACACTCCCTGCTACGAGGCTACTCACATTGGGCCACATCTAGCCCAGCCTGAGCTGGCTCCCCTAGAATGTGCCTCATCTTCTCATGAACTTCCTTTGGGACCCTAACTCCCTAAGGAACCTGGGCACAAGCCTTCAGGACACAGGTGATTAGACACCTGTTTGCCCAATTACAGTAACTGCGTCACCTTGAAACTCAATAAACTTCACTACTGTGTGGTGACATCCCAAGGCCTTCCCTGTCAAATGCCAATTTTCCGTAACCAGCTGGAATTGCTACCCCAGGGCCACCACAGCAGCCCAGTGGGACAGAAGAATGCTTATACATGTTAGAAGAAGGAGCCTCCACCCTGCCAGGTTCCACAGTGAAAATAAGTCAGTTGTGTTCAGGCTGTACTAACAAAAACCTCTCTGCGGGGGACAAAAAGCAAAACCACACTCAGCGCTGAGCTATGCAAATCCAGTTTCCAGCTGTTCCTACTTCAAACTCCGGCTGAATCTTTCAGGGGGCACTTGGCAGTATTTTCTGGATTCCTGTGGAAACCTTTCAGACCTTGTCACACTCCCCTTCTAATTAGCACTGCTGGAGGGAATCGCCTTTCCTCTATTCCGCCTTCATTCCTCTCATCAGATGTGTCGACCTTGGTCCTAGCTCACCTGGTCTTTTCAGTCTGACCCTAACCCTTTTCTGATAAGACCAAAGCCTATCTTCCAGCCACTGTAGACTGTCCTTAATGTGAGGGTTTCAGGCCTTTGTAACCATCATCTTCATGTTTGGTTTTGCTATAATTTCACTGCCTCGTTTGTCTATCCACACCCAGGCATGCGGTGTGTACTTCTTAAGATGAGGATGGTCGCATTCCTTATTATTTGCTTATTAAGAAAATCTATAGCTCTTTGCCTAAAACAAATATAAAATAATATTGAGTGTAAACTGTCATTGAAAACTGAAGAATACCTTTTTTTCATCTACAACTCTTCTGTAGGTAAAGTCATGGTTCTGTGATCCAATGGGCAGAACTTATATAATCAACAAATCCAGAGCAAACATCCCTTGCGTTCAGTTGGAGAAACCTCAGTTAGCGAATGAGTGATGCTCCCCGCCCCCCCAGGCACTGTGTAGCTCGGCTCCGGCCAGGGCTTGTCTGAGACCCCCCCCACCTGCACAGAGGGTGCTTTCTTGGCCTCTTCAGAGTGGGTCAATTGAGGTGGGTCCTGTGATGGGTGGTCTATTAAAATCTTAGATAAACTACAAAATTACATAAGGTTAGTTCCCCCAGGGCCACCCTTTGGCCTGAATTGAAATTCACTGAATGTGCTGAAAGCAAGCGGCGCTTCCTCCGTGGCCTTCTTCTCACAGCTTAAAGGAAGAGCGTTACACAACACCCCTAAACCTTTGTCACTTCTGCAGCTTTGAAGTCCTGGCCTGCAGCTTCAGCTGAAACACAGTCAAGGCAGCAAATGCTTTTCTACCCCAAAGACTAAGACAAGCCAACCCCTTCCTCGGTCTAGGTGTCACCTACAGCACCAGTCCAGGCTGACCTCACAAACCCTGAAACACCAGCACCTCAGCCCACCCATGAAGCCCAGCTAAGGCCGGCAGGTCCTGCACTGGCTCCGGCCTGGAGAACGGCACAAACGCCAGTGCCTGGTTAAGCCACTTGCCTGGGGCTATGCCACATGCCCTTCACAGTCCCCCAAGGTCAAGCTTCAGCTCCCCAAGGTCAAAGTAATAAACACTCCCCTTTCCTATGGAGCGAGAAACCCAATGAGCAATAGGTACAACAGACACAGGAACCAGATGAAAATGGGAACTTTTGATTGATAAAAGCTCATGTATATTGGAAAATGTAGCGTAGGAGGTGCAGGCTCTCCTCTCGGTCACCCCAGCCAAACAAACAACCTTGAAGACAGAGCCTGCTCTGCTGAGCCTGCCTTATTAATGAGAGGAGACCAGAAAACCACCCCTCGCTGGGCAGGAAAGCAGGTCTCACAGAGAAGCCCCAGAGAAGCCGAGTCACATGTACCCAGACAGACTCCAGTACCTTCAGCAGGGACACACGAGGAAGTTCAGGGAGTTCATACTCCACAACACGCCGCTCTTACAACCCGAGTTCTGCATTTATCTGAGCGCCTAACCAGAGCTCTGGATGTGGTATTGCAATAAATGTTGGTTGGCTCAGCTGGTGTAACTCAGTGGTTGAGCGTCAACCCATGCACCAAGAGGTCACAGGTTCGATTCCCTGTCAGGGCACATGCCCAGGTTGCAGACTTGATCCCCAGGAGGGGGAGTGCAGGAGGCTGCCGATGGACGATTCTCTCTCATCAATGTTTCTATCTTCTCTCTCCCGCTCCCTTCCTCTCTCTCTAAAATCAATAAACATTTAAAAAATAAATAAATGTTGGCTGAATGAATGAGTGAGGGAAAGCGGGAGCTCTGCTTCTGGGTGAGCACCATGTAGTTTTGAACTTGCAGAAGTTGACCGTGTGAGACAAAGGAGCTTGCCCGGTGGGAAATGCACACCAGAAGGGCTGGAGGTCTCACGTGCATAATCTCACCTCTTAGGGATGCTCGGCACCGTCCAGTCCTTCCAATGTCTGACTCAGGGGGCTCAGGTAATGTGATTCAGGGTCTTGGACGAGGAGAGCTGGGGAAGGGCTGTCGGATGCTGAACGCTGCTTGCTACCAGTGCTTGCCCTCTTCACACTTGCCCTCATTAACATGAAAGAGTATGTGAGGAAAAAAACAGGCAAGGTCTCAATTACAAGACACATTTGGGATTTTTAAAAAGGCCCTTGGAAAACAGCTATATATTTAATTTCACAGAGCAATTTTAAGTCAAAAAGGCTTCTAACAAATTACACCTAAAATTCTCTTCTGTGTTTACTGCAATAACAACAGTGGTGTGTGTTAGTTATTTACACGTTCCCGAAGACTTATTGAGCGCTATGTGCTGAGCGTGGTGCCGGTGCCCAGGAAGTCAGCAATGAGTAAAACCTAAGAGGGACCCGCCATCACCAGGCTGAGGTCCAGCAGGAAAAATCAGTCCTGAAACATATATTCCTCAGGATGTATAAAAGGAGAATTTTAAAGCTAAGAAATAAGACAAGATGGCAAGTTCTGTGGCTAGAGGGAAAAGATGGGGCGAGAGATTTTGGAAATGGAAAAATACCCAACATGATTGAGAGAGAGGAGACGAGGCTGGAGGGCACGGCAAGGTCAGCTCTCAAAGGGCTCCTTCAGGATTGCGGACGCCACCCTCAAAGCATGGGAAGCATTCTGGGGGCTATCAGAGGGTTTGCACGATCCAATGTGTGTGTGTGTTAAGATTACTGAAGACGCAGTTGGGAGACTGCACTGGCGTGAGACAGAACACACGCAGGGAGAGCAATCAGGAGGCGGTGGTCCAAGAGGAAGACCTGGGGTGGGGGGGAGCCACGGCGGACTGAGCACAAGCACTGAGCGCTGAGCACGGAACACCTCCCGCCGACCACGCGTGTGCGTGGCAGGTATCATGAGGTAGCTGCTTGTACCCCGTTTTACAGATGGAAAAAAAAGTTCAGCGAGGTTAAGGAATTTGCTCAACGCCATCCGGCAAATAAGTGGATGAGATACAAATCACATCTAAATGACAGTAAAGTCCTTGTTTTTAACCAAAACTTTGGAAACTGGCCCATCTTTTGTCCATGAGAAATGGTTTTTTGCAAACTATCTGGCAGTATGTTTACAAGGGCTGCAAAAATAAAAAAGTTTATAACCTTGGACCTAGAAATTTCACTTTGGAAAATAAAACTGAAAGAAATAATCCAACAAGTTGGGGGGGAGGGGTGATCTGTACAAGGACACATATAATCGTGGTATCTACAAAAGAGAAACACTGGAAGTAACCCAAGTGACTGATGAAATAAACAGGGAGAGATCAAGAAGGACTATGCATTATTTTCACAGCTGCATACTACTCCACTATCACTTCCTACGTGGTCCTGAAAAAATTCCTGTCTTTTTCCAGCTGTAAGAATTACATTCTCTTACTGAATCTCGAAGCTATCTAGGGAAATGGGCACTAATAACACTAAGCATAATTGTACACAGTGTCGTTGCCACTCTCTGAGGCTCTGAAGCAGGCACTTGTCACACATCATCTCATCAAATCCTCAATACAACCCACAGCACAGTATTGCTCCCAGGAGGCAGCTGAAACGGGAGAGAAAGGGTGCAAGGGCCCGCCTAGATTTGCACAGCTAGTAGGGAATCCGACATGTGAACTGCAAAGCCCACTTTTTTTCACTATTCAGTGCCACTCCCTGGTTATCCCAGAGAGAAAAGGGGGTTCTCAGAGAGATGGAGCAAACAGAGACTCAGAGGTCACGAAGCTATTGAGTGACAGAACCAGAACTTGACTGCAAGTCTCCCAATTTCAGGTCAAGCATCGTCCTACTCTTTTGTTATATCCCAGCTGTCACATGTGAAACACTAATGCATAGACAAAACTATGTCAATTCAATCACATTTCAAGCCACAGTATCCAGAGGCTTGGATTCAATTAGTCTAAATAAAGCATCTGCAGAAAGAATTCAACAGGAAAGAAAAATGCGCCAGAGACCAACAAGATGCTATCATTCCCAAGAGCTGTGGGTGAAGCCCTGTAACGATGGAAAGATTAGACTACGGGGAGGGGGAAGGATCTCACGTTATTACTAAGTGCCTGCTAGGTCCCAGTGCTGCGCTACGTGTTCTGCCCATCGGCCTTCATGTGCTAAACCATCTGCACAAAGAATTCTCTCTATTACACTCGCAAGACAACTAAGATGCTGAGAGGTGAAGGGATCTGCCTACAGTCACTCAGCTAATGGGTCTGATGCTCAAGTCCATACTCTTTCCATAAACCACGCTGCCTCTGCCTGCAAGACAACTGGCAGAATATTACTTCTATTTTTGCATCCTGTGATTAAGATGAAGGACAGTAAAATCTGGCACTCTTGCCCAGGCTAATTAATGTTAGAGATTCATGAAATAGTCACTCAAAAGCCATTCACGGGAGCTCACTCTGTACTGAGCTAGGAACATAAAGTTGAAGAACAAATGGTCCCCAGTTTCACGGAACCCACATGTAGGAGAAATAACCGATGTTTGGGTATCACCGTGAGATTATGAGGCACACTGTGTTATCTGGCTTGGAAGAGTGAAACCTCAGCTCTCTCAGCAACCGAGCAAATCTGGCTGGCCAAGTCTCCCCATAGCTGAGAATTTACTGCTGTAAGCATCAGAGCTTTGGCTTCACGATTATCCTTATTTAATCATTTTTTAATTCTTTGTCAACTTTCCCAGGATATTCTGAGCTCAAAAGTCTAAGAGTTGTATCTCCATTTCCACTGGTTCCCCTGCACTACTGGATGGATGGATGGATGGATGGATGGATGGATGGATGGATGGATGGACGGACGGACGGACGGGCGGGCGGACGGACAGACGGACGGGAGATAATAAGGTCTTTAAAGCACTTCACATGAGAATGTCTGAACTTAAGAACTTTCCAATCTTTCTTAAATAGTTTTTTTCTTAAAGGAATAACATGGTTTAAACTTCTTTTGAGGACCTGGGTCCTTAGCACTCTGTTATGAGAAAAGTAACGTGCTACGATTCAGGAAACCAAGTGACCTAGGGCAAATCATTGCACACATCAGAAGCCTTGGGCTGCTCCTTTTTAAAGCCAAGGAGCTGAGCTACAACAATCTCTAAGAAGTTCTCCAGCTCCATAATTATACAGCCCATTGAACAATAAAATTAGTTACTATAATGGTCCATTCAAACAGGACCATCCTTCCCCAGACAGAGTCCTGTGCAGTATGTGAGTTAGTCTGGCTGAATTCTCCACAGTCCGCGCCTAATACGGTTTTTGAGTTCTTGAGTCCATGATTTCCAGTTTGTACTGCCACCTTAACGTTCAGCTCTCCCTCCCTCTTCTTTTAACCTGCAACCTGTAATCTCCTTGAACTTGAAAAAAAAACAACAAAAAAACAGGCTTGATGAAGAGGAATGGAACCTACGCTGAGTACCTTCCAAGTGCCAAATACTAAATATGCCTTACTTTGGTTCATTTAATCCTTACACCACTGTAAACAAGTGTCATTTTCTCTGTTTAATAAATGTAGAAACCCAAGATCAGAACTGTTAGGTTGCCCAAGATTATAAGTGGCATAGCCAGGATTCAGCGCCGGGTTGATGAACTCAGGCCCATGTGCTTTCTACCACACAGCGCTGCTCATTAGAATAGTGTGTGAATTAAGTCCTCAGGCTTGAAGTCAGAATCCAGGCGCTCTCTCACGGTCAGCATAAATTAAGTTCAGTGTATTGCATTTGCATGGAATTTTTAAAATCTAAAATCTTTCTCTCTTCTTCTGTAAAGAAGTGAGAGCTTTGTCACTATTTCACTTTTTTTTTACTCAGCTTATTTTATATAAAACCCAAGAGGGCTTCAAGTAGTTACCAAACAACAAGGATGCAAAATGGCCTGGTGCTCTAGCTACATAGGTAAGAAATAAATGTATATGCACCATTGAAACTGGTGAACCATTTATTAACCACTGAGGAGAGGAAATTAGATCCTTCACAAAACATCTCATTATTTTCCCCTAAGGTCATTAAATGACTACATATTCAAGAAGGTTGAGAATTCAATAAGAATTTAACTCGCAGAACCGCTGTATAATCTCAAGGCTCCAGCTTCACATTTTAGAATCTACAGAAATGAAACTAATATTAACAACAGGCATGTCTCATTCTCTCCTTAACCACTATCTCTGGAAGCCCCCAGACCTTTCATGCCCATCCTGAGCTCCAGAGACCTCAATTCCTGCCTTTCCTGCTTCCCCTTCTCCGAGGGTCAGTTGCTCTACTCTCCTGAATCCCTACGTTTAGTTGATCGGCAAAAGCAAGACTATTTCCAAGTTCTCTGTCATTGTAAAGAATCTCAAGTCAAGCGTGTCTTGGGTGGCTGACTATGACCTGAGCTTACTAACTTCCTTAGCCAAAGAACGCTTTCTTCTGTGTGCCAGTCTAATGCCAAGGAATTTAGCAGCCTTCTGCTGAATCTACACTTTGGACTATCAATAAGCCATAGGATTATGCTCGATTCACTTTCCCTGTCAGGCACTGCGTAAATGATTAAGTGAAAGTTGCACTAATTGAATGATAACATTACCAAAACAAACAAACAAACAAAAAAGAGCCCTTGCCAACATGAGCAGATACTGTGAGCTGGCTGCCAGAGGGACCGGGCAGCCCCAGAACTGCTGGGACCTTGCAAGAGGAGAGTCAAGAGCTTCTGGTTTCTTGGTGGATGTTCACGCAAACGCACCAGCGGGCTCTGGAGACCACAAACCAGAAACACCGCTGCCAGGATGTAGCATCCAACTCCTTGGAGGCAAAGTTTTCACTGCCCCTGGCCCTCCCTGGGACTCAAATGGATTAGATATTCCCTTCATGACCCAAAACTCTCTTGGGAATCAGAAAGCAAAAAATGTGACTTGTAACAAAAAAAATGTACAAGTGTAACCTGTAAAGTGTGCAACCGCTACTTCTTCTAGTCACAGTAATAATGGTCACCACCATGGGGAGTGAAGGGGACAGGCTGAGGACAAGTGAGAACTCAGGAAGACTGGGTGGGAGCAATGAGGACTGGGCGAACTGCAGGGACTACGGGAGAGTTAGGGACACAGAGCGGCCAGGATTTAGAGGGTGGGAGTATGACCCGGGGGCCACAGCATCACAGAGGCGAATAAAAGCAGAGGTGAGGAATTTAGGGTGTGAGTAGAAGGCTCATCGCGGAATCGGAAAGGACTTGGGGACACGCAACCAAGAAGCAATAGACCAGGGAAGGAAGAGATACCAGTCAACCGAAGAGCACGGGGGGAGGGGGGGATAATGGATGCTCCAGTAGGCGAGAGGGACTGAGAGGCGGCAAGTCAGGGGTCAGAGGGACAGAGAGAGGGCAGCTCCACCTCCAGACACTCTCCCGCAGATGCCTGTTAAGCAGTCGGGACTCTCATTACAGTCCCTGTTCCTGCAACTTTTAAGATATTCTAGAGAACAGGCCATCATCTGATGCTCCAGGCCACCCGCCGAGGACATGGGCTCTAACATCCTCACTGCCAAAGGCAAATGGTACGGCCATATTCCGGCAGCCGTGCTATTGAGGAAATTTCATCACCGCTCAGAATGACTGGTTGGGGACATCCCTGAGGCCTGAAGGTCTCTGCACGTTGGTCTCACGCACACCCACACCCAGTGATCTTCCTCAAACCTTCTTCCTCTCCAGTGACCACGCTGTCCTCCTCCTGGTCTCACGGGTCCCGCTCAGCTGCCTGCACTTTTGCACCAGCCTCGCAGCAACCAGTGACCGACTTCCGCTCTGCACTCTTGCAGAAGCCTGACTCCACGGTCAAGTCTGGGTCCCAGCCCCCAAAAAGCAGAAACTTCATATGATTTCTCTTTGTGCCTTCAGCACGCTGCACATAGGAGGCACTAGACAAATGTCCGTGGGAAGGAGAGAAACGCCTTGAGCCGCGCGTGCACACACACACACAATCCATTTTGTCTCATTGGCACCATACCCAGCACGTAGGAAATGCATCGAAAAAAGCATTTCCTACGTACTGAACTCTAACTCGACTCTCCCTTCCCATCCATCTCCCTGGCAGGAGGGCAGGTGAGAGGTAAAACCCATGCCATGTAGACACGGGGTCAGAGACTGAGTTTTAATCACCCTGAATCCTTACCATCCATTATAAAACCTAATACCCAGCAGACAAACTGATGATTTAATTCATCGATCAAATCATATGCACCAACTCCTGTGAAGAAAGAACTCAACAGAAAGCAGATCAGCTATGAAATTACCCAGAAGCAAATCGTCCACGAACTTGACAATCAGACTAGATAATAAATGAAAGCAGGTTTCATTATTTCAGATGTTTCTATTTTAAATTCAGTGCATTTTAGTGCAGAACAATGCAACCTCATTTGACATGCGCTGAACAGGCCTAGCTTTTTTTCCAACCTTTTCCCAGCCATTTGCTCGTGCAACTCACCACCCATCTATCCACCGAGCTTGGTAGCAGGAACGAGGAACCTCGCTGAATTTGGAATTAGGACAACTGGACTCAAGTCCTGTCCTCGCCACATCCTGTCTGTGTGACCTTGAGAACAGTCCAGCCAGTGCGCATCTCAATTTCCTCTCTGGAAAGCGCTGATAAGATCTTGCTTTTCCTGCCTCTGAGACTTACGGGGCTCGAGGAAGTGAGGGAGGGAGGAGAAAACTAAGTCCTGTGCAATTCCTACTATGCCCCTGGCATTTCACATTTATTCTTTAATTCCCCCCACGATCCTGTGAAGGTTTGACTATTTCCTGCCCATTTATATGAGCACACTGAGACTCCACAAGTAAAATAACTTCCCCAAGGTTGCAGCTGTGAAGTGCCAGAGCTGGGATTCCAACATCGCTGCCTTGGCCCAGAGCTCTCTGCATGGAACCACAGTGCCTCCCAAGTGAGATCTAATTATGTGTAAAAAAAACAACGTAGCTGCTCTTTAGCGTATAGGTACGTATCTGCTGTCACCGCTGTAAGTGATGAAGGCAGACACAAAGAGAAGCGGGTATTGGCTCAGTCACATGTTAGAGACCCAGCTGGACCAGAGCCTAGGTCTCCTGACTCCGGTGCCTTTTCGTGAAATAAACCAGGCTGCCCCACTCCCCCAGGGAAAGGCTCCTGCCACTCACCGGCCTAGAGGCAGGATGCGTGTCTATTCAGACCAGCTGCTGCGGGTCTATTTTAAGACAAGCACTTTGAAAATCATGGGAGGTGGGTATCGAGTGTTTCATTAGATATTCTATATTAATTGACCCTTTAGCAAACTCCCATGTGAGCAGCATGTGCTCTGACTTCCTGTTAAGCAAGCAACTCGAGAGCTGACTACACTTCTTGCAACACGGATTTTGAAAGCGCCCTCAGACAGCAGCGTGCAGTATAATTCTAAAATAACTTTCCATAAAAATCAAAAGTAGCTACTCATTTAGCCGCTCAATGTTCTGTTCACTAAATGCTCAGGACTGTGGAGAGGCAGGAGGTGAACTTGGGACTGGTCTTAACACCATGCGGGGTCTGTGCTAACAGGGGAGAATGGGGTGCTAATAATACCGCAGGTCCTCGAATAACACTGAGGAGATGCTGTGGGCACGGGACTCGTTTGTATCAACCAGCCTACGGTAGAACTGGTTTCCTTATAGGTCTCTCCACGTAAGGTCACAGAGCGGATCAACAACATTAAGTGAGGACCTGCTGTATCCTAAACAACAGCTAATAACACCATGTGTCCCAGCAATCCCTCTGCTGGACACCTACTGGGAAAATTCGAAGACAATGGTTCATAAAGATGTGTGTACCCCTGCGTTCACTGGAGCGTTCTTCACAGTGGTCAAGACATGGAAACGACCTAAGCGACAGGTGATTGGACAAAGAGGGTGAGATACAATATATACAACGGGTACTACTCGGCCGTAAGAAAAGATGAAATACTGCCATTTGTGACAACATGGATGGACCCTGAGAACATCATGCTAAGTGAAATAAGTCTGACGGAAAAAAGACAAGAGCCATATGAGGTCACTCGTGTGTGGCATATAAAACTGAAAGCAACAAAGGAACAGAGGAAAACAGAGAAAAAACTCAGGAACAACAGTATGGTGATCACCAGAGGGAAACAGGCCCCGGGGGGAGCGGGGGCAGTAGAATAGGGTAAAGAGAGTCCCATATATGGTGGCAGAAGGAGACTAGACTTGGGATGTGAGGACACAATGCAACACACAGAGAATATATAGAGCTGTACACTTGAAACTTACATAATCTTATTAACCAATGTCACCCCAATTAAGTTAATAAAAAACTTAAAATATATAAATAAATAACAGCTAGTAATAAGTGTCTGTGCATTTATAAGAATGGTTATGATACAGAAAAAGAAAAATGACCACTGTCTGAAAAGCGTATCATTTAAAACACCAGTGTTCCTGCTGCCCAGGGAAAGGCAGCCACTCCTGACCCGGCCCGAGGAGAGCACTAACCCACGTGCTCAAGGTCAGCTGTCACGGTGCTATTACAAAAGCCAAGAAATGGAAGCAACCCAAGTGCCCATCAATAGACGAGTGGATAAAAAAGATTGTGGTGCATTTATACAATGGAATATTGGTCAGCCATAAAAAAAATAATAATAATGAAATCTTACCATTTGCAACAACACGAATGGACCTAGAGGGTATTATGCTAAGTGAAATAAGTCAGACAAAGGAAGACAAATACCATCTGATTTCACGTATCTGTGGAATCTAAGGAGCAAAATTAATGAACAAACAACTTAACAGAAACAGGCTCACAGATACAGAGAACAGACTGATAGTTGCCAGAGGGGATGGGGGATGAGAAACTGGATGAAAGAAGAAGGGATTGACAAGTACAGGTTGGTAGTAACAAAAGAATCACAAGGATGGAAAGTACAGCACAGGGAATATAGTCAAGAATATTGTCATAACTATGTATGGGGCAGGTGGGGACTGGAAATATCAGGGGGACAACTTTGTAAAGTATATGATTGTCTAACCACTATGCTGTACACTTGAAACAAATAATTGAAAAATAAAAATTTAAATTTAAAAAAAAAAAAAAGGGATCCAGTTGTCCCAGGACACAGTATTAAAAGGCCAGAAAGTACGACCTACACCAGTTTTGCTCTTCCCTCTCATTGGCTCTCCTCAATTTTTCTATTTGATTTTATTTCCTGTCGCCATCGCATGCGGGTCAATGGTCTACCTCCCATTTTACACTGAACAGTATGTGTTTAAAATCACACAGTTGATACATTCAATACCCTGAACCAAAATTATTACCCAATATCCGACCAGCATGGAGGTGCTGTCATCAACAGCCAAAGAACCAACCAGAACATTCTCCAAGGTAACGTGGCAAGAGAGCGACACGGTGGAAAAAGAAGACTTCCGTTGCAGTGCCAGCCACCTCTCGGACAGGAACGCAGTTCACTTCCAATGTTCTGATTCTAATCTTGGCTCCACCCAGAACTACGTGCTGGTACAAGTCACAGCCTCCTCTTAGCCTGGGAGAGTATCTAACATGTGGGGATCAATAACAAAGTGCCTGTCTCGCAGTGCATGACAATTAGATCAGGAGTGGTCCTTGTGAACACAGGACCTTGTCTGTTTCTGCACCAGCAGTTGTCCTAATTATAGTAAAAATAGTTAACCTGCATTGAGCATCTGCATGTGCCGGTCACAAGGCTCATTCATTCATTCGGTCCTTGCAAGAGCCCTCGGAGGCAGGCTCTTTCTTGCGCCTATTTCCGAGACGAGGGCGCTGAGGCCCAGACAGGTTCGGTCACTTTATGAAAGTCACCTGGTGTCAGGTGGTGTAGTAATATTATTATTAGTAATGTCACTTAGTGAACAGGTGTTTGTGTGTGTGTGTGTTTTTAACGACACAGTGCTTAACACATCTTAATAAAATTTATATAGACATGTTTGAAAAAGTAGCAGAGTCGTCATTTGCAACCCATTATCAATGAATGAATGGATGCCTAGTTACGTCTGGGTATTTGGATGAGTCCCCGTGCCAGTGTCCAGAGATGTGTATAAAGGAGGAAGCCTAGGGCAGCCTCAGGCAGGTCACAGCCTGGAAGGGAGACAGAGAAGGAAAAGACTGCCAAACCGGACGAGGGATGCTGGGCCCCACCCATGTTTACCAAAGCAGCAGGTGACCAGCCACACCTTGGGGAGGAGTAGGGAAGCCCTGCAAGGGTGACCCTTGAACCAAATCTTCAATCAGACCAATAAGAACGGGTGTTTCAAGCAGAGAAATGGGTGTGTGCAATGGTACAGAGACATATAAACAGCACAGAGAAGCCACAGAAAGGTCAGGGGCACAGAGTGGAGCAGAGCTCCGAGAGATGAACAGGCCCAGACCACGGGCCCCTGCATGCTTACGAAGGAGTCTGGACTTTATCCCGTGGTCCACGGGGATCCATTAAACAGTTTAAGGAGGCTTCCTGACACCTGCCCCAGAAGTTCTGGTGAACCCTAGGAGTCCCTCTCCATCACACCCAATGCTCGGCAAGTCTCTGTGGCTCTACCTTGAAAACATTTCCTGAATCAAATGAGGGGACTAATGATGTATGTAAATGCACATTGGCAGATCCAGGGGAGACCTGAGGATGCAGGAAGCAGGGGAGAGAGTGGAGGAGCTCTGAGCTCTGATCATTCACCCGCAGAACAGGAGAGAGGGCACCATCCGTGGGCACGGACGCAGGAAGGTGGGAGCCCTCCTCCGACCGTCTGCTTTCTCAGTGGAATAGGAAGCAGGTGACCAGTCGAGAGGAAGAGTGGAGATGGGGGTGAAGGAGGTTTGAAGAGAAAAGGTACTAGTCATCCAGGGAAGCCTGGAAGTGCAAGGTCTAGGGCAGTTCTCAAACATTTTGGTCTCAGGGCCCCACTCTACTCTTTAAAAAAAATTACTGAGAATCTTCAGCAACTTTTGTTGATGGGGGTTATATCCATCAACGTTTAACATATGAACAGAGAAATCTTTAAGATACACAGGAGCATGTAACCCATCGTCAATCACAGCAATGAAACAGCAGCAGCATGGTGCAGCCTCGGGAAAACTCCACCACACACTGTGAGAAAACCTGAGTGTGAATCTTCATATTATAAAAAGGAGTTTTGACCTCGTGGAACTCCTCAAGGCATCCCGGGCACTGCCCGGAGTCCCCAGCCCATACTACGAGCACGACTGGTCTAGAGAAATGTTCTAATCGGGTGGCTGGTCGCCTGGGCTGCCCACTCGAGGTCAGGCGTCACGAAGGTAAAGTAAGAAGAGCTGGCGTGGTGTGGGCTTTCCTCCATTGGGTCAGCGGCCAAATTCAGGGCGTCAGCAGAGAGCTGGACAGGGCAGGAGAGGCTACGGGAACTGCAGGGGCTACGGTATTTAAGCTGAGTAGGGGGCGATGAAGGCGTGCGGGCATTGAAGAGGGGGTAGGACCAGGACTTGCAACGCCCGCTGGGTTCGTAGGATAAGCTAGAAAGGAAGCAGCAGGAAGGGATGCTTGAAACTGAGAATACAAAGGCCACTGCTACTCACTGCAAACTCCGCATCCAAACTGCTGTGTTCCTTTCCCTCTGAACCCTGAACCTCCTCTCTAGGCCTCGCCCCGCCTCCCAAAGCACCCGAGCCTGCAGCCTGAGACTCAGCCTGGATGTGCCTTCCACACCCACTGCTCTAAGGGTCCCAAAGCCCTGTCCCCGCAGCCGGCAACCTTTCTGCGTTGGGGATGATGCCCGAGTGACAGAGTCACACCGGCCAGGCAGGGCCCAAGCAGCTCTTCACTCTCCTTAACCTGTCCTGTTCCTCTCTATCCGGCCTCACCCTCCCGACTGAAGTTCAGCTGCCGTCTTCCTTGGACCCAGTTCTCTCCCACCCAGTTCACCCTCCACCTGGTGTGGGCGAGCTGTCCCCAGCGAAGTCTGCCACACGACCCTCACCCCTCCACCCAGGCAGTGACTGTAACAGTGGAGGTGGAGCAGCACACTTGCTGGGTATCTAGTTAATCTCTCTCTCTCACACACACACACACACACACACACACACACACACACACACACACACACACAACGCTGGCAGATTATCCAAGAGAACAAACTAACAAATGGCAAAGAGCTAACTGACTTCTGAGAAGAAAGGCAATACTGACATTACTCCGAACTGACTACAAGTGTGACCAGCGCACCACTCATTTTGGACAATCGCATCCTTTACGCCTCACCTCAGTGTCCCCCAGTCGGCCTCACACAGCACCACCTTGTCTGAGGGGCAGGGGGTACAGCCATGTATTTGGAATGTACCCCTTAATGCTGAAATTAATAGAACCATAATTTTTTAAAACTATGTGCAGTTATGTAGAGCAGAATACAGTTCTTTTGAACATTTTTTGTAAAAAGCAGTAACAGCATCATAAACCCAACCCCAGCTTGGAAAGAAATCTTGGCGACAACAGTAGTGTATTCTCTTAGAAATGCTGCATCACCAACCTTTGGTACTCAGAATAAAAGATTATGTGAAAGAAAATTAATCAATGGAAATCAATGACTGAGAGGAAATGGTACTGAGAAGAGTAGCAGTCTGAGTGAAGAGAAGTTCAGGAACACAGTAAGTTTATGTCACTTCTATTTTCTTATATATATACGTATTTCTTTTTCCCACATATACACATGTAGACAGGAGTGCCCCCATGGTAAAATTTGTCTCAATCTAAAAGAGCTCTTTGGATAGGTGTAAAATAAGAATTCTATGTGATAAGAAAATAATCCTTTCTTAACCCCTTTCCCCCACTAGCCACGACCCAATTTTTCCGCTCTATTTACAGCCAAATTACTCTCGGAGAGATATCTATGCTCACTGTCTCCTCTCTCCTCCTGTGCTCTCTTCTCCAATCGGGTGTCTGACCAGCACACACCAAATCTGTCTCTGTCAAGATTACCAAAGAACTGTATTTTGCTTAATACAATATCCTATCCTCAATTCCTGTTTTACTTGATCTTTTGGCAGCATCTGACACGTCTGATCACCCCTCCTAGAGACACTTCCTTCCCTTGGATTCCCGGAACCATATTTTTATTGGTTTCCCTTCTATCTCCTGGCCTTTCCCTCTCAACTGCTTTCCAGGTTCTCATCTCTCTACCCTTGACACACGGGCGGGCCCCACAGCTCAAGCAAAACATCAATAAACTAAAATTTCATTTGCCAACACCTGCTCGTAGCAGTCTCAAATACCACAAACCTAGAAAGTGAGAGCTTCCATGTAGTTCCTGGCCTAGAAGCTCATGTGCTCTAAGGCCAATTCAAATTAATATCTTCAGTAGAACCTAAATCAGTTGAACAGAATGGCTCTTAGACACAGCAAAAGCCACAATTACTACTAACAACATCTCTAAATTCAGAAGGGTAGGTCTGCTGGGACATGTGTCAGGATTTCTACGTTATTCATGACTAAGTGTGAATAGAGCTGATGGAGTAAGAAATGACAGAAGCATCTAGAAAGATATATGAGTTAAAGGCAGAAATATTTAGAGAGCGATGTCATCCCCAAAAGAATTTGTAGGCCTTGCAAGTGTTTTAAAATGTCCATTGTAACCTATGACAATAGCAGGGGAAAAAATGTCTCAAATAATTTTGCTAACAGAGAATATCTATGAAGTTACACAATATGTGCTGGACATCTGCAGGTATGTTAAATGTCTTGTTTCATGAAACCATGTAATAAGTCTCATTTAAGGATTTAATAACAACTTGTATGATACAAGCTCACAGGTCCAGCACTCCACTGTTTAGCAATCTTATCTGTCTCTACAATATGGCCAAGAACCAAGAAGAAAACAGACCACTGTGTGCAGGTACCAGCCTTCTGGGGGTCACTTTAGGGGGAAGCCCTCATTCACAGGACATTCGAAAGGAAACTGCACTGAAGTTGGGACCAGGAAGCTCAAGGTTGGTCAGACTGAAGAACCCAAAACCACAACAGCCTAAGGAAGGTCACTCAGTGTTTAGCTCATTACAACCTGGTGGCTTATCTGACAGCACAGTCATGATTCCTTTAGGGCGAGGATCCAGCTCAGTTTCCATTAATGATGCTCATAACGACAGTCCTTAGTCATCAAAAGGATTCAATTATATCTAATATGTGCTACAAAGAGAAGAGCAAAAACACACTTGGAATAAGGGTTAGAAGGTTTTGAGAGAGAGAGAGAGAGAGAGAGAGAGAGAGAGAGATCCTCTGCAGTCCAGAAAATCTGATTCTTGACAACGTAGTGAACAGCTCCGGAGGGCCCCAGGACACCAGAGTTTCAGGAAACACACACAGCCCTGCTCTTCCTGCTGGCTGGCCGGGGCATCCTGACCCGAGCTGCCTCCAGAGGCCGGAGGCCAGGTGGACAATGGGCATCTGTGGGCTCCCAGCCTCATGGAAATGCTTGCTGACTCCCTGGACAGAACAGCCAGAATGGGGGCAGTTCAAAAGGGGTCCGAGGAGTCAGCAGTCACCACCAGGGATTATGAGAGAGGAGAAAACAACTGATCCCACTTCTAAAAAACACAGGGCTCTCGCCGCTGCCAAGCTCGTCCTTCATTGCGGGCGGGATAACCAACAGGTTGAAGGCAGACAGGCAAGGGGCCCCGAATTTGAGGGGCGGGGGGGCCCTGATAAACACACTGGCCTCAAGAAGAGGTGAGTGCCTGTTTGGTAAAGCACATCGAGTCAGTTCCAGGTTAAAAGGCACTGCTCTGGCTGCTAAGCAGCTGAGGTTCCCTGCCATTCAGGGTTCGTGCCCCAGTGTGCCAGGGAGGGAGCTCTTTCCCCTCCTTTCAAGTTGAAAGTGGGGATGTTTTACATTGTGAAAGAGAAAAACCCATGTGCTGGGTCGGGTCTACCAACTTTCTGTGCAGAAAGTTTCTGACAGCACCCAGAAAACACTCTTCCACTGAGCTGGGACTTTTGAGTTGACTCAAAGGTGCACGCAGCCCTGCAGACCTGCCTCCCCCACGCCCCAGACACCCCCAGGCCGGCTCCGGCCCGCGGGGCCAGGCGCGCCCCAGGCCCGCAGAGCGCCCCGAGCAAGGGAAAGCGGATCTCGAGCGAAACCTCCGGCTTCCTGCGGCTGCGAGGGGAGGCCCGCTCGTCTCCCACGCCCGCAGCCGCTGCACACGGCAGCTCGCCCGCCCGCCGGCCCGGGGGCTCTCGGGGCGCCCCTGTGCGGTGCCCCTTCCCCTCCCCTCGCCCAGAGCCACCCCGGCGCAGCTAACGGCGCCGTTCGCCCTCCACTTCCTAGAGCCCTCGTCGGAGCCGTGGTTCCTCTTTCAAGAAAACATGGGGACGAAGCGCGCAGCCGACGACCAGCCCAGAGGAGGATCGCCCCGCCGTCCCGGCGCGCCCACCCCTCCGTTACGATAGAGGGCCGGGCCCGAGTCCTTTTGTTGCTCGCGGGCGCCCTGAGGCAGGACCGTGTCCCGCCGGGCAAAGCCTTTCCGAGACCCTCCCGCCCCCCCGGGCGCGGGGCCGTGGCGCTCGGCTCCAAGCTGACCCGTCCCCGGCCCAGGGACGAAAAGCCGAGGCGGTCCCCCGAGCAGAAGGCCGGAGGGCGGGGGGCAGGGCCGGGCACGCCGGGCGCACCTAGACGTTCGCATCCGCACAAAGAAACGAGCCGGGCGGGTAATGGGAGACGCCTGCTGGAGGCGGGGGCGCCCCGCCGGCCCCTCACCTGGGACATCTGCGGCCTCAGGTTGATCTCCTTCAGGTTGATGGAGCGCGCCCGGAGGTTGTTGAGCAGCTGGCACAGGAGGACTCCATCGCGGAGGGTCTGCGCCAGGTCGAACACCTGCGCCGAGTCCCAGGTCACCCGGTGGTTGGCGGGCAGCACCTTGCAGTGGATGAGCCACTGCGCGCACTGCCGCCACGGCTCCATGCCCGACGGCTCGGGGACGCGGCCCGGCCGGGGCCGGCGGCGAGGATGCGGCCGCCGCTGCGGTCCCTGCGCGCCCCGCCGACGCCAGCCGGCCCGGCCCCTTCCCGGCGAGGGCGCGAGGGGGGCGGCGCCGCGGCCCGGGGGTCGGGGGCCCCGCGCGGGGTTCGGCTGGCTCCCCGCCCCGCGCCCGCCGCCGCTGCAGCGAGTCCCGCGCGCTCTGCGTGCGCCCCGGCCGGCTCGGCGGCGGCGACCGCGCACAGGCTTCCGACTCGCGAGCCCGGCGCCCCGCCACTGAGCATGCCCAGCGCGCAGCCCGTCTCGCCGCCCGCGAGTCCCCGGAGGCGCGGGTGGGAGCGCGCGCCGCTCTGGCCCGGGGTCGGCGGCGGGGCGGGGGCGGGGCGGCCCGGGGCGTCCGCGCCTCCGCCCACCCGCGGCCCCGCGGCGCGGAGCTCCCGGCCCCGGCGGCCGGCGGTGGTCTCGCGGGGCGGCTCCCCGGCTCGGGGGCGGGGCGGCTGAGCACTCGGGCACCGGCGCGCTTCCTACTGGGGACCCCCGAGCGACCGGCGAGGCTTTGTAAAGGGTCTGCGAGGAGCGAAAGAGGCACCGGGGCCCCGGGACTCCCCAGAGGAAACGCAAACGGGGCGCAGGGCACCTGGAAGACGCGGCGCTGAAAGTTTGGGAGACCGGCGCCTCTTACCCCTCCCCCTCCCCCTCCGGCCCCTAAATTCTCTCCCAGCCCGTAATCGCTCTTCTTCCAAGTTAGGAGGAGGTTTTGGGCACCGTGTGCGTGTGCGCGTGTGTGTGCCTGTGTTACACGCCTGCAGAACCCGCCCCCAGCCCCCGGGCCTGTAGGCAGCAGGGTGATTTTCCCTTAGAGACGCTTGTCCGTTTCCCTGCTCGGGCTCAGGACCTCTCGGGGCCGCGGCTCCCACCCCGGTGCTGACCGCACAGAGCCTGCGGGGCAGAGCCGGGCCTGCGGGGGCCCGGGCGCCGGCGACCACACTGCGCACGCGCGCACGCGGCCCGGGCGGGAGCGCAGGTGGCGCGGTCCCCGGCTGCGGGCTCTGTCCAAGCCCCCGGACCCCTGGCGAAAGCTGGACAAGCCTCCCGAGCTCTTGCGCCGGCTGAAGCGGCGCGATTGCATTTCTTAAATCTTTGTGGGGGGAGGGAAGGGGTTCCAACGCTGCCCCCTTTACTCCCACTGCCCCTCAAAACCAAATACAGTGTTTACATTATTTAGAGCGAGATATTGCCACATTGAACTCTTGCTGTTCTGTGTAAATGTGGCCCTCCGTCTTTTAAATTTATATGTGAGGCCTTTTAAAATGTGAAAATAAAAGTAAAATGGGAAATCCTGTTGGCTGGATTTCAGATCATTTTTTATCACATTTCTGCAGCTCACATTTTTATTATAAAACATATGAACTTTATAAGCAGGTCAAATGTGTGTGTTTTTTTAAGCATATCTGATCTGTTAAGGACAGGGACTGCGCGTCTTTCTCCACTGGGCTGTGTACACTGTTAAACTGTAAATCAGCCCGAGGATTTCCTCTGCTCACACATCCTTCCCCAGCAATTTCCTCTCGTGTCCAGTCCAGACAGCTTCAGTGACACCATGTTTTCTAAACTAGAATTCTGGCAAACAAATCACACTAAACTTTACATCTCATCTTGAGAAACAAGATCCAACACATGGGAATCCCCAGGTAGCACAAGGTCCTGCATAAAGAGGAAATAAACAGGAAAAGAAGTTTCATCAAAAAGAAACAGTTAACACATCAGTTCTGTTTCAGGTAGCCTCAGGTCACCCTTGGGTGGTGTAGACATTTCCAAAACCCAGATAACACTCACTATCCCAGGAGGCAGACCTAGGTTAAAGTCCAATCTCTGCCGGTTTCTGGCAACGTGACCTTGGGAAAATCATCTAATTCCTCTAACCTTTAGTTCCCATGTATGCAAAATGGAAAAAATAATACTTACCTCACAGTGCTGTCGCCAGGATCAAATGATACAATGCCTCGCTGTTCAAAACGCGGTCTGCGGACCAGCAGCATCGCCAGGAGCCTGTTGGAAACAGAGTTCTTGAGATCCTGCCCCAGAGCAAAGGAATCAGCACCTACCTTTTAGCAGGAACCCCAGATGACATATATTTGCATTAAAGTCAGAGAAGCACTGACATAATGCATAAAACGTGGGGTGCCTAACACTTAGCAAGACTAGGCCTCTTTCCATGTTCAAAACTACACCACTGTCAGAAAAGTAAGGACCAGAAGACTCACTCGGTCGCACACCCATCCTAATGTACCGAAGGACTTAAGCGAAGGAGGTAGGAGCCCCGTAAACTCGACACTCTGTGTCGTCGCTCAGTTCTTACCAGTTGTTTTCCTTCTTATGCACTAAAGATCTATCTAGCACCAAAGAAATTCAGAAACCCAAATTTATTTCTTATTTTATGTCACAGAAGTAAATCATTGGTGGCATATAGCATATTGAAGATAGATCGTCCTGTGAAAAACATTTTAAATGCAAAAACAAGGGATATATGTAATACTTTGAAAAATAAAGATAAGTTGAAAATAATAAAGTATTTAAAATAACAAATATTGTAGACTACACACTGAAACCCAGGCTTTCTCTCTGTTAGGTTGACTTTCTTCAAAGATAATCAATTGTTTGGTTTCACATAAACATTGGGGATGCTGGCTTCAAGTCTGTAGGAATTTGATACTGTTTTATTCTTTTAATATGTTTTTATTGATTTTAGAGAGAGAGAAACATTGATGTGGGAAAGATGGACATGCTGCCTCCTATATACCCCCTTCTGGGGATCGAGTCCACAACCCTCAGCATGTGCCCTGACAGGACAAGTCTCAACCAACTAAGCCACTCCGGCCAGACTATAATGTAGAATTTTATCTTCTCAACTCCTCTGCAATTTGGGGGAGATAGAGACACAAGTGCCGTTTCTTCTGTCTCCCACCTGGGAGGGACCATCCTGAGCACGCTCTGTGGGATGTCAGTACATTATAGCAAGAGCAATCATTTCAAAAAAGAGGAAATTATTGTCCATTCCAAAACAATAAATACATAAATCCTGCCGGTATTTCAAATCTAAGCTCCCTACCTCATTTAACAAATAGTTTGCACCTTCTAAGGGCAAAAACACTCTTCTAAATTTCACGTGGGGTTACAGAGTAAAAGTAACAGGATTTCACACTAAATCTCGGCACAAGTTTAGTGAACACTACAGAACAAGAATGCGGAAGGTGGATGGCAGAGACCACAGCTCGCCCTGTGTGGAGGCGTTTTTTACTGAATGTTAACTGCCCGCAGCGGCTGACGCGGGAGTGACCGTATGAACAGGTGCTGAGCCCCGGAGGGAAGCTGGACACAGAGTCCTTTCTCTTAGGTCTGCCCGGGCCTAGCGGAGCAGCAGCTCAATGAGGTCTGTTACCTTCTAGGATTCTGGTAGCTCCACATTCCTGTCCCCTTCCCTCTGTCCACGTAATCACTGAGTGCCAGGAACCAGGAATAACTTCTGGAGTGTCCCCAAGGCCCCCAAAAGTGGACACTGATACAATTTGGTGAGGCAAAAAAAGGTGAAGGCATTCATTAGAAACTCCAAAATGTTGACAGTCCTGACTCATCTAGATAATTCACAGTGAAAGCCCCCACCCTACCAGGATCAGCACTAATCTCCCAAGCTCCTCTGCTCCTGCTTAAGTGGTTCGACTTTCTCACAATACAATGGGCTAGGGGCTGCCACCCCGGCTGGGGAAGACAGGTGATCGATACCAGCCCCTGGCCGAGGGCCCCCAGCCCATCTCCACACTGGGGAATCGAGTTACTTGAATCAAAGTGAATGAGTTTTGCTGCTGGCTGTCTATCAGTGCCTTTTATTCTGATCTGCCGCTTATTTGAAAATGCCTGGGAAGATGTGGCTCCCGGCTAGAATTTCTCTTTGCGGCTGCTGGGTGTGACCTGCGCGTGGAGGGTGGATAACTGCGGCCCCACGCCTCCAGTGGAGCTGCAGTTTATTGTTCAGTAACAGTGAAAAGGGGACAGATGCTGCTGACCTGCAGCCAGTAGTCCCTGGCCCTGGAATGAGAATGATCAGAGAGGTCTCTGCTTCGGGGCCACATCCAGTTGGGACATATGATGGCAGGAATCTGCCTAATAATAGTTTTTCTCATCATGCTCATTACATTTCTCATTTTCAGAGATTAAAACTTAACCATTCTTTCATAATGTCTTGTAGATCATCAAAGAACTTATATGTTTATATGCATAACCTATGGACATAGACATTGTTATGGGGAAGGCCTGGGTGTGGGGTGAATGGGGGGTGGAGGGGGTAAATGGAGGAAAAAAGGAGACATCTGTAATACTTACAACGATAAAGATTTTTTCTAAAAGATTTTTAAAAATGAAGGTGGAAATGGCTTCATTATAGATTAAAAAGTATTTTTCATTTCTAAAGAGCCAGAGCTGGCATCAGGGAAGAAAAGACTCTATCTTTCAAAAATCTATTTTTAAGTCAGCAATAACTACCCTTTTCCACTTCTCTGTATTTAAAAACATAAGTCATATTTTGCTGTTTGGGAAAACTGATCCAAAGAAAATCTGGGTTTAAAGAATTGTGGGTTTTTTTCTCAAATACCATACAATTTCACTTATATGTGGAATCTAAAGAACAAAATAAAACAAACAAAAATGAAACAGACTCATAGACACAGAGAACAGACTGATGGCTGCCACAGGGGGTGGGTGCTGGGGGACTGGGTCAAAAAGCTGAAGGGATTGGGAAGTACAGATTGGTAGTAACAAAACAGTCACAGGGATGTAAGGCACAGCACAGGGAATATAGTCAATGACAATGGAATAACTGTGGACAGTGCCAGGTGGGTACTTGGATTATCAGAGGGATCACTTTGTAAATTACATAATTGTATAACCACTATGCTGTACACCTGAAACTACTATAAAATAATATAAAATAATGTTGAATGTAAAGTGTAATTTAAAAATAAAATTTAAACTTTTTTAAAAAATTAAAAAATACATATTGTCTTTTTTCTGACCTGTCTTTTCTTCCAGGTTTCCTACCCAAAAGTTCTCCACGATATTTTGGGACTCTGCAGATAAATAAACAGAAGAGCATCTGGCCAGACAACTTTTGGGGCCTTTGGGAACCACAGCTTTTATGTCCATGGAAAATCCAAGGTGTGGGAAATTCTTTAGGAAATAAAGCGCAATGGCTGAAAATGTCACCAACTTATAAAACCACATGAACTCTGATAGGGATTGACGGAGACAATTAGTCAGGACATTTAAAATCCAAGCACTTTAATCCCCTGAACAAGAACACACAAAAACTGGTGACCAATCTGTTTATAATAACAGCCCACGGAAGGCCAGGGGTCTGTGAACCACAGAACCATCTCAGTACATCAAAGCTTTATAACCTTGGCCCAAGTTCCAGGAAAATCTGTGTAACAATTACAGAAATTGCCCGTCTGAAAATGTTTCACTATGTTGTTCAATGACCTCAGAATAAATAAGATTTGATGGAAATCTTGATATTCTTATGACACATGAAATTCTATCTGAGTCTACTAACGTCTCTACATTTAAAAGCAATAGGCAAACATCTCAATACAGAAGGTCCAGATTAAATGAAAAGCTTCCTTTATTCCATCAATGAGTGTTGACTTGATCCTCTGACCTCCCTGAAAATTGAATTAAATTAAACATGCAGTGTATAAACTCAGCAGAAACCTCCCAGGCCTTACAGGCCTGACTGTGTTAAAAGATTCTCTTTGAGTGGAACATAGAACAAAATATAACCATTTTATTGCCATACAATCAATAGTGAAAAGAAACCCAACAATGTCTTTTACTACTGTGACTCTCAAGTAGTTTTCTCCTGTATAACTGTTTTCATCTTATTTTACAAAAGTACTACAGAAACAATGCAGAAGAGTTAATATATATGTGTGTGTGTGTACATATATATATATATATATATGCATATGTATATAATATAAAATAATCAGGAATTCCATCTCCAAAAGACCGCTAACATTTGGTATGTGTTCTTTCCATTTTTTTCTTATGATATATATTTTTAAAACCAAAAGTGTCATTTCACTGTATACACTATTTTATAACATTTTTTCACTTAATGCTCCATTAAAAGCTTTTTCTCATATTTATAAAATTTTTATCATTCATTTTATAAACTCTCTTGATTCATTTAATAATATATATGCCAATAATTGTAATTTATATTTTTAATGAAGCTTATATGTGATCACAATAAGTTGTTTAGAAACATAATTAGCTTCCCAGCATCTAGAAACCCTGTTATTTACGACCACCCCATCTTGCCCTTAGACCCAGGGGTATCCTGCTTTAAACAAATCTACATATCATGGGGGGTGGAAACTGTTATAGTCTAGAAGGAAAATACTTTGTAGGTGGAGCAGGCCAGCCTGGGGCAAAAATTCAAATGGAAGGCATGCATCATATATCTAAATATTTAAAAGTTATAAATGAAACTAACAGTTGAAGGAAATAGGTTCAACACGTCTACCTTGCTACGTGACAATCTGAGAGTTGGGTTAGAATTAAGAACTCTCAGACAACTTGGGGTTCCTTGGGGGATCCAGCCCAAGCCCCATCCGTGGCCCAGAGCCGTCTCCCAGTCCTCCCCTCCCTGGCTCTGTCTTGCACCACAGGAGCCCCACTCACAGGCACGTGGGCACCTCAGCTCTGCCCACACTCTGCCCCTTGGCCATCCATGGGCCTGGGATGTGCAGCCCAGCTGTCCATCAGTTCTGGAGAAAGCGGGGGACGGGAGGAAGGGACGTGTGCAGGCCTTTGCGAGCAAGCTGGAGGGAGCTTGGGCAGGGAACTGAGGATCTTAGATACCAGAAGCACAAAGTGAAAAAAAGAGATGCAGATACCAAGTGGGCACGTGCCCTGGCCCTGGGACTTCTTGCCCTTCAAGTGCATGTGTTGGGGGTGGGGCACGGAGAGCAGCTGTAGAAGGGCCAGGGCAGGTCTTCTGAGCGCAGGCCTAAGGCCCTCTTCTGCCTGGGTCCGAGGGCAGCCCCGAGGCAAGCCCAGCTCTTTGAGAAGATCTTTTGACAAGCCCTGAAGTAGAAGCCAAGACCCTGAAGGACAAAGTTTGGGGAGGGAACAACTAAAACAGAGAGAATGATTAAAGGTCAGAGAGCGAGTCAATCAGACCCCATGATAAATAACAAAACCTGTCACTCAGGGCATACTTGCTGGAAATGGGAACTTTGGCACCAAAATGTGAAACCCATGGAAGAGTTTGAACCTGTTTGACTGGGGCTTATCTCAGATTGACTTAGACAGAAGGAAATAAGCTCCCTGGAACTTTCAAACATCCCAAGGAAATCTCTGGGCTCTCAAAGACGGTGAAACAGTGGGATGAGGGAAGGAGAAAGCTGAGCTGATATTATCTGACTTAACGAGCGACATAGACGTGACAGCTGACATCTTGGTGATATCTACACAAAAACCTGAATTTAAATAAAGAAACTGAGTGCTACCCAGCCTGTGTGGCCCAGTGGTTGAGCACCAACCCATGAGATCACCAAGAGATCACCAGTTTGATCCCCGGTGAGGGCACATGCCTGGGTTGCGGGCTTGATCCCCAGTCAGGGGCGTGCGGGAGGCAGATGATCGATGTTTCTATCTTTCTCCCTTCCTCTCTGCCTAAAAGTCAATAAAAACATATTTTAAAAAACTACTCTGAAAGTTATAAGAAAAAGGAAGAAAGAAACTGAGTGCTTCTTTACTTTGCAAATATAATCATCCTGGGATGATTTTTTAATGGCATAGTTTAGTGCTTTTAAAGTGATTGCATTCTAAAATGAGGGCGACAAAACAGGCATATTTCTAAAAGGCTCTCTGTGGAAATGCCGGGAGCAAAGACAAAAGGCAGGACCCTGAATTCTTTGGGGCTGTGCTCAATCCCTCAACTCGGTCCCTTTTCCCCATCGAGGATCCGACCATTTTGCCAGCTGAAGTGAGGGTTTCCAATAAACCTCAAAAAGCAGTTTTCTAGACTCAACTCTAAAATTAAAACCATCTGCATTTTGCACGCAATGAGCCATCTCCATCTAACAAGTTTTTAGGGGCGCTCACTCCTTTCACAGAGGAGAGGAGTAAACCACAGAGTGAGCGGTGAGCTCCGGCAGTGCAGTGGGAGGCACATGCATTGCCGACTCTTTAATAATTCATTGTGATTTTAGCCGCAACAGACTCGACTTTTATAGCGCCGATCGCTGCGGCCCATCTCCATCAGTGTCTTGGCCTATGAGCATAGCTCCTACAAGAGAAATCTTACGAAATGCTAGTTATTAGCAAAAGGGAAAGAAAATCCAAGAAACATCAAACTCTCCATAGTAAAGACATCTTCAGGTTCAAGAACTATTGTCGGTTGCTTTTAGGTTCTGACAGTTATCTTAGATCTTTCGTGACCTCTACAAATTTACGTTGACTGTATTTGCCTAAACTACTTGTCGTTATGATCATTCCTATTTGCTGAACAAGCCTTCAATCCAGAATCCATTCACATGTTTTGCTTTCAGAGCAAACTGTTTATTTTTACTACCCAAGTTGAACTCTAGGCTCTGAAGAACCTAAAGCAGAGAGAAGGTCTCGCAGTAACGTCTAGAGATGCTTCAGACAGTGGCAAAGGTACCTCCACTTTCCTGTTGTTTGTGCCTGAGCAGCGCTGGCCCCCTTCTCGGTGTGCTCCTCCCCGCAGCATGCAGCCTTGGTCAGCACAGGTGTCCTACCAAAGCTGCATGGCGTAGCTGGAGTCTCTCTCTCTCCCCACTGTGTGAAGTTAGCCAGGCTTTTTGCTTACAACCAAAGACCCATAAATAAGACACCGCAGTTCATTCATCTCTGAAATCTTGTGATTGTAGTTAAATGATCAGAAGGGCAGCCACAAGCAAAAGACAGACAAAGGGACTTGGACAGAGACACCAAGTGTCCAGCTTTGCACACAGTTCCCCAGGATTTCCAACTTGCTTCAGAATGGTGTGCAAGGAGGAGGCCGGTGGTGAAGCCAGGGTGTGGAGTGGAAAATTCTGCAAGCGTGTGCCAGCAGAAGCTGTCTCAGGTGCTAATCCAGGGTACGGGAGCATTCTGGGCAGGGGTGGCGGTGATCGAGGGCAGTCCCGCGGGCCAGCTGAGTCACCACCCACACCAGGCGAGGGTAGCAGCGACAAGGTGGGGCCCGCTCACCAAATGCACTCACCTCCGGAGTTACTCAGGGTGGCAAGTGGGTGAGGCAGAGGACCCTGGAGCAGCAGCCACCACAGCCGCTGCCAGAAGAGGCAGCGCAGCGTTGGCTGCATATGGGCCAGGAGCAGTGGGCGACTTGCTCTGCATGGCAGGGGCCTTCTGTCATTTCAGACTCAGTATCCCCACTGGCAGTCTTCCCAGAGAATGGAGGACTCCTGAAGGAACTCACACCAGGTGCCCCTGAGCCTGTCTCTGCCATCACCATTAATTTCCACAGCTAGGGAGAGACCCCAACCTGAGACACTTTCGGTTCCCCTGCAACCTGCACTCTCTGACCTACAAGAGTGGGATCCCCGGTCCCTCCCATTCTAGAGTCTTTGTCTATGCAGGAGAGTATACACTGGACCTGGATTGAAACCCAGCTCCTCTGCCACAGCAGTAATGCCCAGAGGAGCACAGCTGGCATCCTCGATGGTGACCGAGCAGAGATGAGATGGCATGGGTCCTGCATTCAGCATATAAACCCACACACAGTAAGTACGCAACCTGGTAGAGAAAGGGCAGCCACGGTGCTCACTGGCGTGACCCGGGAGCAAGTCCAGTCCCTTCACTGTCACCATCAGCGTCCTGTGCACATTCTGCAGCAGAGAGGAGAGCACAGCTGTGTGGTCATCAAGCAGCCCCAGAAGAACGTGGGCTGCAGATGGGGGAGCCGGGAAGGGGTTGGCTCTCACGTCAAGAGGGGGGAAGGGGAGCATCTGGCAGCAAAGTCCCTTGAGGCCAACTGGCAGCTGATTCACACAAATGGTATTTGGATGGAGGTGGAAGGGATAAGAAGGGAGCCTGGCCCTGCCTCCCGGAAACCGGCTGCTCACCCATCGTCGCAGCTGCCACCTTTCATCACCCAGACTCCCCCAGATGTGGCACCCGGGGTGCCCTCACGGAGCCCCGCCCAGGCCGGGAATGCTCCGGGCCTTGCTGCCCACCCTGCCCGGCACGCCTGGGAGCTGTGCTCTCAAGAGGCTGACAGCACCAGCAGGAAAAAATGGGGCTGAGGGGACTGTTCTTTTAATGCAGCTGGCGGGGAAAAGACACATTTGACATTTAGGTGTTTTGACTACAGTGACAAGAGAAAATGCCCAAGTTTAGAGGAGACTAGGACGATGTGCACGGAGAAAACCCAAAAGTTGCATCAGCTAACAATGCAGGAAGGCATAACCCCTCCCCTGCACGAGTGTGTCCCATGAGTCACAGCTGGGGCAGCACCCGCTCCAGCATCAGTCACACAGGGTGTTGGGCTGGACACAGTGGAAATGAACTGGTTTCATTCAAAGTCACAGTACAACCACGGGGGGGGGGAATAAACTTCATGTGGGTATTGGTACTACATGCTTTAAAACACACAAACTTCCAAAGAGTTTTTCCTACGTTCACTGTCCAGTTGCTTCTACACCAATAAAATCCAACCTGGAAACTGTTCTGCCACCGCGCTGGCCCCGGGGAACGATCCGTGGGAAGGTGGCGGTGCCGAATTCCCACCTCGCTCTGAAACGTTCCCGGAGGAACCTTAGCGCTCGTTCCCAGTGACTTCATCCCTAAGCTCCGCTCGGGGCACGGATTAGAAAGGCAGTGCTGTTGCGTCCTAGGAGCCCCGGAACCGAGGCCAAGCAGGGCCTAACGTTGCAAATTACACACACGAGGCCCAGCAGGGAGACGATGCAGAGCTGGCAAAGGGAGACTTGGCCTCATTTTTGCAACTGCTGTGTGACCTTGACAGAAGCTCATGATTTCACAGCACCCGTGTTTATATCACGCTCTCTCTGTCCTCAGTATCTCGCATGTATTAGGTGCTCAATAAATGTTTAGTCCCAGTCACTGGTTTTAGCTCTTTAGGTAGGATGCACCTGAACCTCCCCCCTCCCAGCATGCTCCATCTAAGCTAACCAAAGTAAAGATGTCCCAGCGTCCCGTCCAGAATTCTAGAAGCAAGATTAGAGTATAAAATGAGAGTTGTACAAAAACATAAAACTGGTTACTGAGAGAGGCGGCAAAACCTGTTTTGACCTCACTCCTCTATTTGGCCGTCAGAGGTTTCCTCAGGGCTTTTCCGTGCTCCCAGGCTTCAGGAGGGCGACAGATGAAGGGAGGGAAACTGAGTCACTAAGGATGCAGCTCCATAGGGAGACCCCAAGGGTCCAGGCGGTGGCTGGCTGCAGATGCCAACCCGGGCATCAGGGATTCTTCCCATCCCCCACACACACACACCACAGGTGACCCCGTGAGGGTGGAAATATCGTTGTCCCCACTTTACTGGTGAGATGACTGTCTCATAGGAGTCCCACGGTTTGCCCAGCATCGCAGAGCCTCTGAGCGGCGAGCAGGATGACAACCAGTTCCCTCCGAGCTCTAGGCTGCCAATTAACATTCTGCTTCCAGGAAAACCTTCGCCCGCCACCAGAGTCACCTCGCAGGAACCTTCCCACTGCGGCGGGTGGAGACCTGCAGGAGCTGCGCGTCTGGCCCTAGTCACACCTAGAATGAAGGAGACCAAGCACGGGCCAAGGCCGCAACTCGCTGCCGACCTTGCGAAAGGTGACAGGAATTCTAGGTCAGAGTCTAATGAACAATGTGCACACAGCAATTAGCGCTGCTGGGCACCCCGCTGGCAGTCTTGGCAGAGGGCCGTGGATCGTCATAGAAACTGGACTCCTCTCTCTCCCGCAGGGGAATCCGCTCGGCTGGTGTAGGACTCCCCCTTCTCCTGCCCAGGGCTCCCCTTCCTCCCCACGCTGGAATCCTGCCCCTTGCCCATCTGCCCAAAGAGAAGCGACTCGCAGACAGAGGGTCACAGCACGGTGGGATCGCTGTGTCCCTTAGTAAATGTATACCTCACCCTTCATTGCATGTAGGTGCTTTCAAACTTCTGCTGGCGGCTGACACGCGACCCCAAGGGTGGCTTCTCAAATTTGCTAAAGAAAACTTAAGTGGAATCAGCTTTATTCAGTATCTCCCATTCTGTAAGATTCATCATTTGTAGTCAAGAATGACAACATTAATAGAACCAAAGAAGGTATCCCATTAACATCTTATCTCTACAAATGTCTGAGTCTTCCTAATTCCCTTAAAAGATTTTTTACCAAGCCATATTAATCTAATTAGCACTCTAGTCAGCCATCAGTTACATATAAAACCCATGTTATATGTTTTTACCCTTATTTTTAGTGTATGGCATTACATCATAAATCTACCTTCTCTTTTGCTGGGAGGGTGAGGGGTGGAGGATTTTGGGAAGGAACCTACACAAGTCTATGAGATACTTTTTCGTATCTCCATCTTATGTGAAAGAAAACGAGATCCAGGGAAGTGAAATAAACAGCCCTATAGCTCAGAGATAATATGTAGAGCTGGGATTCAAAGCCAGGGCTGTCTGACCCCAAAACCTCTATTCTTTCTACTACCAAATTCCACTTATGTTTATTTTACATCACATGCATCTGTACCTGGCACTACTCAGCCATACGTAAATCACTGAAGCATCCAAAATTGAGACTAGTCGGAACCCAGTTCACTAGAATTTTGAGTTACATGGTTCCTTCTCTCCTATCCATCACTTTCTCAACGTGTAGGAACAACAAACAAACAGTGACCAAACAACCAGGGTGCCTGGGATTGTCTTTATCTTCAGGTCTGCTGTGAGGTAGATATTTAACCCAACTCCCTAAACCTATTCGGTTACACTGCTGAGCAGGGCTTGGTGACATGAGCTGATGGCATTGCCTGATTCCGAATTACTGGAGAGCCCTCCCTGGGTGGTTTTGCTCAGTGGTTAGAGCATCGGACTGCCGACCAAAGGATCCTGGTTCAACTCCGACCAAGGGGCACACACCTCGGTGGCAGGCTCCATCCCTGGCCCTGGTCAGGGCGAGTGCGGGAGGCAACCAAAGCTCAAGTGAGGATTTTAAAAAAGAATAAAAGTATATAAATACATAAATAAATAACTGGAGAAAGATTAAGTTAAGGTCAGAATATAGTGCTTAGGCAGGGAAATGGACTGATGATTTTCCCAAAGTTTTTTGGGAGCAAGCTAAAAGAAAAATAATTTGGGGGGCATGGGGGCAGGGGGCCTATCTAGAAAACTCCATTATATAATTCATTGTCTGTATAGGTTAGTCTGTGTAATTAAATACATTTTTAAAGAAACCCTCATTTCCTTCCAAAGGCCCAAATTTTACCATGTAGATGAGACCAAGTGCAATGGGAGATGAAGGAAAATGCCTGGGTTGAAATCCCTGCTCCATTGGACCACTGACAAGGCCTTAACTCTTGGGATATCAGATCCCCAACAGTGAAACTGTGGGTCAGAATGAGATCATCTCAGTCCCCATCTGGGGGGAGGCACACATTCGTTCATTCCTTCAATAAATATCAGTATTTTTATGAACACGGTGTTCCAGTGTTTGATGATACCATCTGGACACCATCACTACCATCAACATTACACATTTCTATTTTGAGCACCTGATATATTCGGCACAACGAACACAAAGGAATGTCCTTTCCAAGGCATTCACAAGGGGAAATATGACATATACACAACTACAGATGGTAACCAGAGGAAAGCAGCAAGGAATGGCACAGCCAGAAGCACTATAGGATTTCCCAAGAGTTCTTTAAGTTTCTTTCATTTCTTCAGCAGTTAAGCTAAGACCAAGGCGACGATCTATGGAGTGCTCCTCAGCCGCCATGTTAAACATGAGATTACCTTGGCTAACTCCTCTGCATTTCAAACTTCATTGTGAAAAACACATACACACCCAGAACAGTAATTAAACACAATCAGAGACAAGTGGCTCCGTGCACACAGAGAGTCTACACAGGAAATGTGTTATAGCAGATGCCTACTATGTACGTGGTGCTGAGTGGCCTACAGAGGTAGGAAAGAAAAGACCCTGTCCCCTAGGATCTCACCATTGACCGCGCTTACTCAGGAAGACGAAAATGTAAATAATTCCCATAGGTGCAATGACCGCAGTCCCAGCAATGCTTCTGGACAGTCGAAAGGAGAAACTTAACGGTGCTTAAGAATCGAGGAAGACTTCTCAGAAGAGAGAGGACTTGATCTTCACTCTCAAGAAAGATCAGGGCTGTGACAGAGTCACGTGCTTGCAGGCAGGTAAACAGAAGTGAGAAGTCCCATCCTTCCCAGTTGCAGCACGTCCCCAACTCTGCGCCAAGATCTGCTTGGGCCCTATAAGCACATCTGTATGACTCCAGCACCAGGCACTCGAGGGCTCTAGTAGAAGTCAGGATTAGAAAAAAAACCAGATCCACAGAGCTTCACCCCAATATTGAGTAGCAATGAAGAACAAGACTTCCTGAGTGTGAATCCTGGCTCCATGTGACTTCAGGCCAGTTACCTCTCTGTTCTGTTGTAAGTTTTAAATGAGTAACCATGTGGAAACGCTCAAAACAGTGCTTAGCTCTTAGAGCCATGTAAATGCCTGCCATTCAACATACGAGGGGGAGCTACTGATGGTAATGAGGTTGGCATGTGAGCTGGTCCATTATGTTCGTTATTTTTAGTGTGCGACGGCTACATGGCAGCTTAAAAAAGAGCACGGTCATATTGTGTTGCAAGATTTAGAGGAATATATATACAGGGTGTCCCCAAAAAAGGTATACACACACTTTGAATAATTATAAAGGCAATGTTTATTAAAATACATTTCATTTTCAAAATGTAATAGAACCTACAGACATTGTGTATATGCATTTTGGGGGGGACACCCTGTATATTCCTCTATATATTCCATATAATTAGGGACAATAGTCCTTCAGCCCTGGGAGCCCTTAGTTTGTCCAGAGACACACAGTGCGAGATGATTCACACACCCAGGACCTCTTGGGTTCTCAGGGGACATTTCCCATCATCAAAACAGTCAGGTAGGGGCATATTTTCAAATGAAATGCTTGTCCTACACCTATTCACTCTTGTGTGATTTTTATTAGGTTTGCTTAGAAAACACTAGTGTTTTGGAAAACAGACATTATGGCCCATAGACAAGAACATAGGAGGCCCAGCCAGACTGGCACGCAAGATTCCTTTAAGAGATGCCAAGGACATTCTCCACTCAGGAGAACCAGGAGCAGCAGGCTCAGGCGGGTTCTAGGGACTGTTTGTATTAATTCTAAGAATTCTTTGTTCCCTCTCCTGTTACTCACAGGGGACCATCATTATGGAGAAAGGTCGTTGTTACGAACAGCAAGAAAACAGAAGTTAACATTAGAATCGTCTTGGAAGGCTCCAGAAATACAATTACCTTTCCTTTGAGGGATGGTAATTACAGGTAGTATAACTCCTAAGGGTGATTCCTTTAGAAAATTCGCATCAATGCCTCATCACCTTCATCCCTGCATTTTCAGCAGGAACTGAATTTCGGTTTACGTTTAAGTTTTAACCACGGACTCTGAGCAAAGATCTGCAGGGTGGAGAAAAGTAGGGCAGCATTTCTATTCCACGCTCTGAAGGAGGCCTGGAAAAGGAAACCAAAAAAAGCCTGGATGCCCCAGGAACTGTGGCAAGACAGGGTGACCTCGTTGTGGACACCTGGCATTCTCTGAGGGTTTTGCTGCTATCTGGGCCACATGGTTAACTTGCTAACTTCCCTGGGCCCCAATCTCTCTCTCTCTCTCTGTCTCTGCTATTTTGCTTGATAAAAAAAAGGAGATGTTAGATCTTATGTATAAATTTATGAATATGCATGTATACATTTATACGATGAAGGTATATTATATAATAGTCATAGATATCACTATCATATCATATATAACCATTTTGCAGATGCTTAGAAATCACGCTTCCTCCATGCGATGTAATTGCCCAAATGTTGAGAAAAGATCATTTTACCCCAGGGGGATATTGATGAAATTGTAGGATCCAGCCTCGCCAATCCCTCTGTACTGTTGTTTCCATGCTGATACCAGGCAACTTCACTTAACCCCCCAGTCACTGTGGAAACAGAGTCTTTCTTACCTGGGTCCCGAGTCTACCTCAAATTTTGGGTTTCCTGTGTTTCACCCTAGTTACAAACCCCTGTGGAAAAGCTGCTCTTTCCCGGGTACTCGGGTCTCAGGGAAGGCCCTCCTCTCTCCCGTGTCACTGCTGCTTCTCCCAGTGCCCTCCTTCACTCACCCTCCACTTCACCGCCCCTCCATGCACGTCAGAGTTTCTCCCTGCATGATTCCTTCTCTCCAGAGCCATCGTTTGGAAGCATCTTTCTCCCACCCTCCCGACAATACAAATCTGCAGACTCCACGGTCTTAGCCCAAGGGAGAGTGCAGAACTTTAACTTGCTCAAAACCCAATTTTCTCTTTTCCTTACCCTGCCTCAGCCCTGAAGGGGCACCTCTTAAACCACACCTGTTTTAGGAGGCCAAGTTTAAATCTGCACATAGAGAGCATTAGCAGAAGATGGACAGCTTAGCGTTAACACCAGAGCAGCCTCCTTCGAGGTGGGCACAAGAGGTGGGCACCAAAGCCAGCCAGCTGGGCGCTCGCCTGGGCACAGCCACTGAAACTCAGAGCCTCAGGGGGTCTGCGCATTTCTGGATGGAGCCTCCTCCCGGGCATCCTCCCGCCAGGCATCCTGCACTTTGTACCACCCGGCCTTTCTTTATTACTATTACTGCTGCTGCTGCAGGAAGGAAATTAATCACAGCATCCTGGCCTCTTCTCCATCTACAATTTCTGTTCATTTTTGCCCGCGAAGAACGGGCCGGCCCGCGACACTTCAGTTGAATAATAATTAAGTGATCTTAACCATTCTTTAAGGGCCTGGTTAAAACCATTCCCCTAGATCTAGTCCAGCTGGGAATCAATAGAGCAGCCATGCTGAGGGCCCCCAAGTGACCTGGAAAACAGATCCACATCTGAGAAGCCGGGGCCTCCAAACCAGATCTTTCCCTGCCAGCCCTCCAACTCCAAGAGCCAGAGTCACCCATTCCTCCTAATCGGTTGTGTGTGTGTTTTCTGTTGCTTGGACACAAGCCAAGAGAAACGAACACTCAGGCTGTGGAGTTGGCAGCGGCCCCGCCAGACTGTGTTTTCCACCGGGTGCAAGACGCTTTGAAGCCGCCTCCCTCCCTCCACTGTGCCCCAAGCTGGGGAAGCCCCTGGAGGAGCGGAGAGCAGCCAGCTCTGAGTCACCCTGCCCTTCAGGTCAGGCGACACTCAGGAAGGGCCTGGCCTATTGACTTCGTGACTGAGCAGGCACACTCCGCCTACAACCTTGGCTTCCCAAGGGGTCCATCAGGCGAGGGCCTTTTCGCAGCATCTCTGGGGTAAAGCGGTCAGCGTTTTTTATTCATACTTTAACATAAGAGTGTCTGTCCTCTGGCTGGTATGCGTTGAGTCAGAAGGGTGCCCCACTGCACGGCCTTAGAAATGTTTTGCAAAGTGACCCTCAGTTTACCAATAGTTAATTACAGGATATGGAGACGTGCTCAGGATTCCACACAAAGAGCACGGGGGGGGGGGGGGGGGGACAACAGATGAAGCTAGAACTTCGAGCTAGGGAAGGGAATGAATGAATGGAGACTGAACCCATGTCAGGGAAGCTGGGCTTGGGTCCTGGCTCTGTCCCTTCCCAGCCTCTCATCAAACCACTAGGACATCAGCAACCCCATCTAGGAAATAAAAGGCTTCGGGCGAGGTGCCACCCTGCATTTACATAAACCACCCCCTGCCTGCAAATACACCCAGGCGCCATCTATTTGCTCTTAACTCACCTTCAAAGAGGATGTCCAAGTGGAAACATGACTGAGTGAGCAATTATTCCAAAGAGAGACTGAAAAATACCTAAAGGGCTGCTTCCATGATTGAGGCTAAATTGAAAACCATCAAAAAGTAAAAGTTAGTTGGAGTTTTTAATCCTGCTGCACAGTGAGTGGGGATCACCAGGAAGACCAGATCGCTTGCAGATAACAGAAAGAAAAGATATTTACTTTGCAGTTGTAGAGTGAGTGAATCTGAAACTTTGCTAGACTGTTTATGAAATTGGAGAGATGACTCCACCCTGAGGGGCAGCTTCGAAGCCTTCGCTTCCCCCCACATCTCCTCTCTCAGCCTGCTACAGGGCAAGCTAGCTCCTCACCCTGGCCTGAAACTACAGACTTTTCAGGAGGTAGCAAAGGTAGATGCGTAAAATCCAGGTGTCGATGTTGAACCTTGGAGGATGGGGGGGACACAGCCCGATTAGTTCATCTGAAATTAATTCAAGAGAACCATTACCCTGCCAGCCTCTATGAACCATGCCCTTGGGAATAACACAGAAGGCAAGGGCAATGAATAAACATCGTTGAGTGCCTATTATGTACCCAATGCTGCCCAACAGAACTTTCGTGACAATAGGGATCATCTCTAGCTTCATTGTCCGCTATGGCAGTTACCAGGCACGTGTGGCTTTTAAGCACTTGAAATGTGACTATCATGACCAAAAAAATAAATCTTTTTTGTTGTTTTTTAAAAATATATCTTTATTGATTTCAGAGGAAAGGAGGGGGAGAGAGAGAGAGAGACACACACACAACAATGATGAGAGAGTTGCCACTAATCGGCTGCCTCCTGCACACCCCCTATTAGGGATCAAGCCCGCAAACCCGGGCGTGTGCCCTGATTGGGAATCAAACCACGACCTCCTGGTTCATGGGTCAACGCTCAATCACTGAGCCACTCCGGCCAGACTTAGGAGCTTTTGAGGGGGTTTGTGGTGTCATGCTCTCAGGAATTTGATATCTATAGCAATGTCCCTGGTTGCTCTTCTGGAATCCTATCAGGTAGTGATTTCCCTTTTATAGGATCACTCACAGCATTCCTTTCTCCCCACTGTGGAATAACTTTTTAAATTTCTTACACCCAGAAAGTAACAGACATTCTTGGTGAAATGCCAGGAAAAATCCTGGCCTTGGATTTCCAGGGCTGCAGAGAGAGCTGAGCCAGGACAACAGACTCCTTGGGGTCGTATCACCCAGCAGAGGTACAGCCACCCCCACGCCCACCCCAGCACCCAGAAACCTGCTTTTAGAAGAAGTGATTGACTTTAACCTCATAGATGACTGACTCAGAAAAGCAGAATATATGGTTACACCTAATATTAAGAACTGTGTAGGCAGTGGCGAAAACTAAAACATAAAGCTTCAAAGTAAAATTACCCCGAGACTTACTGAGGGCACATTGTACCTGTGGAAGCAGAGTGGGAGGGGCCTCAAATAACCACACTCGTCACTTTCTGTGCCCAAGGAGAATCGAAACCGAAATTAAATAAATGTAGCCATCTAATATTTCATAGGGAGCTCTGCCAAGAATCGAAGTTAGGACGCCGAGAAGCCTTCCCTGAAGGGAATAATTCTTTAACTAGAAGGCTTCGGTGTCCGTAACACCCAATACTAGGTCCATAGTCTTCTATGAAATATCAGCAGTGCTCCCAAAATGAGCATTCAAAACAGGCCACCTGTGTTCTCCCTGCCCATTTGTCAGCACCTGCACAGGAGCCCCTGGGTCCCTCCTCTCTCCCGGGGGAGACTGTGGGGACATTAGAGAGGATGCTGATGAAACCCGTGGGGACACAGTAGGTGCTGGACAAGCAGCAGTGCTTCCTTTCCTGATAGAGGCCCTAATCTTCCAGGGGCGTTGGGGTCTCCTCTCACTCAGTCTTTCCTAATGGCAGTACAGTTTAATCCAAAGCTAGCTGGTTTCGAGCTCCTCATTTTCATCTGTTTCCATGGAAACTAGGGAGATACTTTAAACATCACGTGGAGCAGTTCAGTCAGCCCAGACTCAGCCGGTCACATCCACACGTGAGCACACTTAGGTCCAACACACGAACACGCAAATGGAAAGAGAAAGCTACCATTTGTGAAGCAAGTTTCGTGGCTTCCTTAACTTGACTGCTGATCAGAAAGGGGAGCTGGTTTGACGTGTAGAAAGAACAGAGATGTGAGGGTGGTTGACCGGGGTTTCGGGAGGCAGCCCAGAGCTCTGAATCAGGCCCTACTCCTATCTGCTCTCACCTCTGCCAAACCCACTGGCTTCTCATCCAGCAAGGACCTTCCCTGCGACCGCAGTGCTCCCAAGTTGGGGCACAGAGACGCTCACTTTACTGTGTCAAAATAAATGAGTCCTATGACCAGTCCCCTTAGGACCCCTCAGCGCATGGAAATGAGGGTGGGCTGATCTGAGAAATGGAGCACGAGGCCAAACAGCATTCCAAGGGCTTCTCTGCCTAGCCTGGTTAAGAACATTCCTTAGGTGCTACCCATGCCAAAATTACTTTCATTTTAAAAAGATCCTCTACAACTCAGAGTTATTAAAGAATATCAGCTGCTGTGCAGGATGAGGTGAGAAAGGTTTGCAGGTAGAGAGGCTCTCAGATCAGTCCTTCAAAACCAGTGCTTAATCTACAAATAGGCTCCATCCCAGCTCTCACTCTAAGGGGGGGTAAAAAAAAAATCATATACAACCACTCACGCAGGGAAAACGGCTACAAATATAAACTCTACATGTACAATACAACCTGTAGTTTATATACAAAAGGTTCTACACTTGCATGTCAATATTTGCAATCCAGTTGTGTAAACAGTTGATTAGCTTCAGGTATCCATCACCAAGAGAGGGAACTGAGAAGATTTAAGAGAAAATTCAAAAAGAAGGTGGCATGTGAAGGATCCAAGCAACTCGGCAAAGTCCCTGGTCTCTACTTTTTCAGGCAGAAACACTTCACGTCCTTGAGGCCCTGCACTCTCGAAGTTGAGAAACAACCCCCAAAATAAATAGCACCTTGAGCCAAAAAAATCATTCTTACTCTGCTGAATGTAGTGGGGTCATTCCCAATAGAAAATGGTTCTCCACACTGTGACCAAGGTCAAGGTGGTGGCCAACTATTAATAACCAACATAGCTGTTGGCTTCGCTGTCCCAGCACAGATAGAGGAGGAAACAGGGAAGGAAAGTCAACGACAGCCAATGATAAAAACTCACCGGACCATCAGATGGGCTCACACACCCCTGAAGATCATCTGAGCCCAGCTGTTTAGCCTCTTGCTGGGGGAAGGGGGCTATCTCTCCCACCCACTATTGTTCCACTATCAGTTAAGGCCAGTGAGTCACCACTGCAGAGAGATAAGTGTCCTGCTACAGAGCCAAAGCTCAGTGCCATCCTGGGAAAGCTTATCACTGTTTTCTCACACCACCAATGTTTTACTTGGCTTCCTCTGTCTGGAATATGGGCACCTGAGAAGTTTCAAACTGGGGGTGCAATTCACATCTAGCTTCTGTGAGCTTTGAGTTCCTTTGGAGGATTCTACATCTTATAGCGCTGCAGAGAAATTATCATGAAGACTAGTGATCACTGAACACTAGCCCATCAGAGCCCGCATAATTTTATACAGAGGACACCAGGAACCTGGATCCCACATGACGTGGAAATCCAGGGCCAGTTCCTGGGAAAAGCGTAGAGTATGAGAAGCCAGTCTCGGGGTGCACTCACATCCCCTTTCTGAGGGGCCTCTCTTACTCGCCAGGAAAGTAAGTTCCAAGAAGCCCAGTGATAACCTGAAATGTTCAGCTTCATCCAAAGCTACTTCCATTGACAAAGAAATCAAAGCAATGGGAGGCTTCAAAGGGATTTACACACAGTCAAGACATGGTCATATTTATGTTTTCCAAAGATGACTCTGGCTCTAGTGTGGAGGAATTTGGGGATCAGGAAGAGGTGGAGAAACGGCCTTCATCATTCAGACATGTGGAAGTTCAGTTCTATGTGCTTTGGGAGCAAGTATAGGATGATACTTACAAAGTGGTGGCAAAACAAGACAAAGCCATGGGACGCATGAATTTTTTATCATTCAGATTACATCTGCATGAACAGATACAATGCCCTGTTTGTCTGTGAACCACAGGCGCCTGACCTGTAGTAGCTGCTGAGAGATGTTTGTGAAATTGAACACATGGAATGACGGGTATACGGTAAAAAAGTAAAACTCAAGGTGGTGTGTCTGCAAGTGTCCCTGTGATGCACTGCTATGTTTGCTCTTTTCTGACAGTGATAGTTATTGCTCATGGAGTTTCCCCTTTTGCCTTGGCTGCCGGGGAGCTTAGCGTCAACTCATTATTTTAGGCTTCAGGTTCAATATATCCGCTTCCTTCTGTTTTTGAAGGCTCTCAAGAGTTCTTTCTATCTTATTAACCTTATAAAGTAGTTTTATGTAATTTTGGAAAGGAGGCAGTGTACAAATGAATTCAGTCACATCTCTGCCTATGTTCTTTGCTCTAGAATGAGAGTGAACATCAAAGTCTGATTAATGGCCAAGTCCTGGAATTGAGTGGTGGCTTTAAGATGAGGAGGAGTGGGGACAGGGGGCGGGGGAGGAAGAGGAGGAGTTGTTGACCAAATGCCAAGAGGCCAAAGAACTGGACTAAAACACAGCCTTCTTACCCTTGGCCATTAATCAGTTACCAGCTCCCCAGGGGAGGCGGAGTTGGTGAAAGCTCGGCTTACATTTATGTGATCTGTTTATGGTAATATAAGAATATAATGAGCTACATCTGTTTGTTTTGATGGCTTAGTGAATCTGCTTATGCTTTTGTCCACGTTGTGTAAACTGAATTACTGCGAAGTAATCTGGTTTGTGAAAACTCTAAAGTTTGAATCTCTCACTAGGCACTGAAATTAGAAGCCACCGATTCCAATCATCCAGTGGCTACATCCTAGGCAAGTATGGACTGTCCTAAGGGCCGCCCCCTGTCACTACCTGGTGGATAGAAAAGCAGGTAGCGGGGAGGTCACGTCTGCACCTGAATCGTAAGAGTTGCATTTATATAGGACGTTCTAGGTGCCAGGCAGTGGGCAACCTCCGCCTCATTCATGATCCCCTTGAAGCCGCAGGTCGCTCCTGTGAGATCTGTTATTACCCCATTTTATTGAGGGGAAAGCGAGGCTGTGCATAAGCAAATTTCCTGGAGCCAGGGAGCCGTGAGGGTCAGAGCTACGGTGCCCAGTCTTCTCACCGCAACGCCTGTGCTTTGCAGCCCTCATTAGCTGCGCTCTCCCGCCTCCCTGGGACCAGGCAGTGGTCTCTGTCACAGGGGCAGAGAGGCCTGGCTTAGAGACACAGAAAGCCTGACGCCACGACATACTGATGCGACCCGATGACTGCCTTAGCGGAGTCACCTGAGGGAAAGGATCGTTTGGCCTGGCAACTAACTCCCTCGCTGTTCATGTGCCCATACGTCCCTACCCAGAGGCATTCTCCCCGAGGCCGCTGCAGTCCGCCTGCCTGTCTCCTTAAGGAACCCGAGCTTCCCGGGGAGATGCTGCCCCTTCGTGCCCCAGGCCCAGCTCCCCGACGCGGCACATGCCACCCGCAGCCGCCTGCAGGGCGATGAAATGAGCAAGCTGCACAAACACCAAGGCGGTGGCTCGGCCTGGGCCTGGGCCTGGGCCGCGGGAGGAGAGCGAGCACCTGCCAGTGGTGCACACAGGATGTGAGCTCGACTTCCTCTGCTTGGAAAGCGGTGCCGCCTGCGAGGCGAGTCGCGGGAGCAAAGGGGGAGGACGGAAGAGGCAGCGGAAGGACAGACGGACGCAGCGCTTTTCCTGTTTGCGGCTCCCGCTGGTGGCCGGGCCCTGCCGGCTGTGGCCAGATTCGCGCTTCCACCTGGGGACACAGTTGCCACTTGGGGCTTGCAGTCACCCTCTCGGCGTGAAATAGCAAATGTAGCTCCTGGAAACAAAAACCACACACACACACACACACACACACACGCACGCACACACACACACACACGAGTGCCCGCGCACGAAATGCAAACCAGATGCTGCACAACTCCAGTTACAAGCCAACTCATTGTCTCCCCGTCTCCTGTTTTCTCTGTAAGCAGCTCACAGACGGACAGACAGCACAGCCATCCTGGGGGGCTGATGTCTTTCCAGGGCCACACCTCATGCCATTTGGAAAAATCACAGTCACCTAACATGGCGAACTCTTCAATGAGTCATGGCCTCCTTTTAAAGGAGGGGGAGAGGCCTGGGCCTGGGCCTCCTGGGGGCCTCCCTGGCGAGCCCTAGGAAGCCCGCCCGGCACAGCGCCTGGCACAGAGGCCGTGCGCTCAACCTGTTCAACGTTAGGACCACGGTCTTCAGCCTCACAGATGAAACTGGAAAGAAAACGTGAAGGCTAAGCGCCTGCTGTCAGCTCTGAGCTCAGAGCTGGGAATGCGTCTCTCCCACAAGAAATAGAAATAAAAACAAATCGCTCAGCCAGTGTTGGCTTTTATATGAACTGTGAAATAGCCTCTCTCCCCCTGCCCTCTCTCTCACATGCAACACACACCACGATCCCTACGTGGAGCAGGTTCACAGTGAGAAGTCACCTTGAAAATCTAATCAAAGCTGCAAATAGTGCATCCCTGTCTCTAGGATTTTGCCATACCTCGTGGAACTTTTATTTCTTGTGCTTCCATCCATCAAGGAGCCCAAATACACACACAGTGCCATGAACAGCAGCATTTTTGAAGACTTCTCCTTCCAATTAAGGAGGAAACAGGAGCAAGATATTTTTTAAAAATAAGTTAAATCAGCTAGTTATCACCTCATGTAGCAACTGTTCAGTCTTTGGGGGTCTTTGCTGCATTGACCAATAAAAATATAATTTTCTCAGGAAAGGGTAGTGCCTGGCACAGAGCAGACATTCAGTAAATGTTACCAGCGATGAGATTTTAGGAAATTCACACAACCTCACCAAGCCTCAGTTTTCTCATGTGAAAGAGGAAAGATGTTAATACCTAACTTGCAAAGTTATTTTGAAGATTGAGTGAAATAACAATACAGTGTCCCCAACACGAGACCCATTCCTGGGGTTCACGTTTCTTTTAAAACATTATTGAATGTAGGCGTTCAGAGGAAATAAGTAATAAAGCTACACTATTCAGAGAAAGTTCTTGGAGAAAGTAAAATGTTAACTGAGTCTTAAAGGAACATAAGGATCTACAGAGCACAAGAGAATGTGCCAATTTATGGGCAAGTCAGAGAATATAATTCTCATGCTTTTCACCCTTCAGGCCTCAGTTTCGATGTCATTATCTCAGGGAAACCTCCCCTGCCCCAGGCCTGGTTAGTTCCTTACCCTGCACTGTTACAGAATTCGGTACCTGCGTCATAATCAGGTGACCAGGCTCCCGCACCAGACTCTCAGGTCCATCACCTGGGACTGCTTCAGCTTTGCTCACTGTGTATCCCTCCACTTAGCTCAGTACTCAGGTACACATCAGCCATTCTGTTCATTTTCTTGTATAATGTAATGAAGTGGTAAGCTTTCAAAATATATTTAAAATGAGACCTGGGGGCGAGAAGAGATTAACCAAAGAACTTATATGCATATATGCATAACCCATGGACACAGACAAGAGTGTGGTGAAGCCCTGGGGAGGGGCAGGAGCAGAGAGGAGAGAGTCCACGGGGGACAAAGGGAGAACATCTATAATGCTTTCAACAATAAAGATAAACTGAAAAACAAATGAATAAAAATAAAGAAATGAGATACAATGACCTTCTAAAAATTATACATAAAATGTCATCACTTCCCCTGGCTCCACTCAACAGCAGAAATTACCGAAGCTCATGAGCCCGCCAGACCTGGCAGGAGACGGAAGGCCGCAGGCCCTGGCACGCTCGGACTGGCGGGACGTCTGCATCACGGTGGTAATTAAGCGTTATCATCGGGCGTTTATGAGGTGCCCCTGGGGCCCAGACAAAGCAGCCATTGCTTCTGCAGCGGAAGGGAGCAGGGAGGGGGCACAGAGCACAGTCAGGCCGCAGGCGGAAGGGCGCGCAGGCAGCGCCCAGTGGACCTCTGGCTGGACCGGCTTCTCTCACCCTGACGGTGCTGCAGGAGCAGACTGAAGCTCTGCACTTGATCAGATGTGAAACCTGCGGCAAGTCACCCTCTCTGTGCTTCAGTTTCCTCACCTTAACATGGGGTTGACAATAGAATGTACTTTTTTGGAGCTTTCGTAAGAATTAAATAAATTGATACGTGTCAAGTGCTTTGTTAGCCTGGCGCCTAGTGAGGGTTGTGTAACGCTGCTGGTTGTTGATGCTGTTGCTATGGTTACACTTAGTGGGAGCCAATTTTTCTTACTTGCTAATCAAAACTTTATATCAACCTAAGTGCCCATCAATAGAAAATTGGATAAAAAAGACGTGTGTGTGTATGTGTGTGTAATGGGATATTATATATATAATGGAATATTATGTGGCAATAAAAAAGAATGAAATCTTGCCATATGTGACAACATGGATGAACTTAGAGGGCATTATGCTCAGTGAAATAAGTCAGGCAGAGATAGATGAATGCCATACGATTTCACTTATTGTGGAATCTAAAAAACAAAATAAATGAACAAACAAAATAGAAGCAAACTCATAGATACAGAAAACAAACTGATGGTTGCCAGGTTTGGGGGGGCAGGGGGGGTTGGGAAGGTGGGTGAACAAAAGGAAGGGGTTAAGATGCACAATGCCACTTATAAAAATTCAAAATGTTCAATAAAGTTATAAACTCTTTAAAAAATAAAATTTACAATTGCTTCAAAAAGTATACAGGGTGGGCCAAAAGCGGGTGTAGCATTGTGAGTACACGAGTTTATTCTTGTATTATTATTTATTAAGTATTGTATTATTTTCCATACGAACAACGGTAAACTTACTTCTGCCCCACCCTTACAAGAAAAAACTTGGCTTTCTACCTGGAATGTGTTCAAGTCCACCTTCGTGTCTGAAGACACCAGTTGAAAACAATTGATCTAAAGAGAATGGAGTAGAGACAAGGGCGACCAGGGGCAGACACAATAGGTATCAGCTTTATCCAGTCAGTCCTCACGTCTTCTCACCACTCGACTGCAGACAGAGCAGCCAGCCACACCAGGGCTTTGGGGTGTTACACCGGGGCGGGGGTGGTGCTGGGTTAGTGCTACTTAGGAGAACAGAGGCTTGCAGTCCATCCTGCATATTTAAGCGTGGGTGCCAATCAAGCGAGCAGCCCTTCTAAGAATGGTTTCTTGTAATAGCTATCTTTTGCCTCCCGATCTTTAAGGCAGGCAAAAGATCACATCAAACACATCAAAGAAGCATCATTCATTCTGTATGCTAAGCTCTAGAGTAACCTTCTCTATCAATATTTCATGAGGCAGACTCCCCAGGAAGAGAGTGCAGACGGACGGTCGGAGGGGGGTGGTTGCAGCAGACGCTGGAAGGCTCGTCTAAAACCCACCGATGTCACAGTCAGAAGCTGTCCGTATCGCGACAATGGATACTATATCCTAGAGCAGAGGTTTAAAGAAAGGATTCTAGAGAGGCATCTTTTTTACGAACAAACAAAAAGCCCTACAGCTTCTTCCGTTCATTCCATCATCCAGTTTCCCACTCCAACGGTGCTCCTGTTATTACTCAGCTCCTGGCTTTTCCTCTCTACTTCCACCCAATTAATTGTCAGATGACTCTTAGTCATAAGACAATTTTGTCCCATGATAAGATGGTACATACTTCCTCCCTCCACCCTAAAATTTCGCCCATGTTACAGAATAATTTTGGTGACAACCTCAGAACTTATGACCACTTCTATCTCAGCTACAGATCTGTTTCCTAAGTCTTTTCTGGAATAGAAACAGACGGCCCACTAGCAATAAGCTGAAGAGTGGTCAGTTCTCTGTCACTCCTTCCCCAAGGCATCCTACTAGACTCCCAAGAGCCATGATTCCATGTCTTTTTGTTCACATATCCCTAAGAGTATCTCTTATTTTGTAACTTACCCTCCCGTGGTCACATCTCCTGGGACAAACACTGAGTAATTTAAGAGCAAAGGCTGCATCTCCTGGTCTTTACAGTCCCGGAGCCCTACCCAGCACCTGACCCCCATCATATGTTCCACATGTTTGTTGAATGACCGCTCGATGCCAGTGTCACAGTCACAGAGAGAAAATCCAAATGTTAATCTATTCTACACTCAGACAAATGCACCTAAGGTCAAGGAAAGGGTTCATATGGTTAAATCTTGTTACATGGGACTGAGAGCCTGAGCGGACAGAGATTGACCAAGAGGAAGAGCAACTGCTTCCAAATCAGAAAGTGTGGGTTTCTATCCCATTTCCTGCAAGTTGTTCAGCCTTGAGCAAATGAGTCCCTGGGTCTCAGTCTCCTCATCTGTGGAATGGGATGGAGTGACACTGTCCTGTTTACCTCATCGCTGCTGTGATGACATGAGTTACTGTGAAAGATATCCTTGTATCAAGTCCTATCCATATGCAGTTCGATCTTATGATTCAGTATCATGACATGAACAAACATTAAAGCACATTAAAGTATAAAGGTGTCAATCCATCCACTAAACATGAGGCGCTGTCATAGAGGAAGGAAGGAAGGAAAAAAGTTCACCAGGTGAGAAACAGGCCTTTGAACTTGACCTAGCGGAGGTGTCTCAACCCAAGGGAACTTCCTGTGGATATTTGCTCTGCGGAGTCATCGTGTGGTTTCTTTCTGTCCATCTTCATGCTCTCACCCTGCAAACATCCTCCAACGTCTGATTTTTGACGGTGAAATCATGCAGGACTTGCGCTTGTGGTTTCCTTTCCTTCCACACACTATTTCCATCCTGTGCCTCAAGGAAGGCCAAGGCAGTCTGCCAGTTGGATTTATCATACTTCTCTCGAGAACCTCATGTTTTACAATAATGCCAGGCCTCCAGGTGCCTGCAGTCAGGTTATCAGGCTACTTCCAGCTCCAGGCTTTTTGGCAGATAAAAAGCAGCTGGAGGGACTGGGCGGGCTCTTTCATTCCCAGCCTGCTCTGCCAAGTACGCTCGACTCTAAAGGAAAGGCAAGAGTCAAGGAATCTGAAATTGACTCTGGCTCGGGAAACTCTGTTTAAGGGATGTCAGCAGTTTACAAAGTGTAGTCATTTTTTAAATTAAGTTCATTGCTCTTTTTTGTGCTAATCTGTAATCTCTTCTTGGCGATATTTTCAGCCTATTTTGACAGCCCTGTTCGGAGTGGGTGAATCATCTGATGTGATACGTCTCCACTTCTCAGTTTTCAAGATGCTTCAAGGAAAGCCCGTCTCCCCAAACATTTGTGTGCGAAAAACCGTTGGCCATTTTTACTCTGAAGAGATCCAATGTGGGCTTTAGCGTGCTGCCAAGGGACAAGGGCCAGGCAGGGGAGGAAGCTTCCTGGAGCCTCCTTGCTCCCTCTAGTTACAAAATTGAGACCCACATTTAATCCCTTCACTTCCCTCGCTTCCCCTCTCCTCTCCGTCCCACCTTCCTCTGGGGCAGCAAGAGAGCGAGCACACTTTTATTTTGCTCCCTTTTATCGTAAACATGCCCCAAAGATGAACAAGCCTCATCTTTGCTCTTAGGAGCGTCTTCTCCACACCACCGGAGAACCCTAAGGTCTGGGTCGTCCAGCATCTTCGGCCAAAGGACCAGCCAACCCTTTCTCCTGCAGCGCAATTCTATTTGCACGGCAGAAACTCACCGAGACTTCAGTCTCACTCTAGACACTACCCACCCACCCCCAAGGCAAAGAGGTGGAGGCCAAGGACTCAGGAAGACAGAAGAGAAAAGTAGGCTAACAATTTAAAATATATCTCCGTTATAGAGTGGCCATTTTAACGTGTTTGTGGAGCCCTGGCCGGTGTGGCAAGTGTCCGCTCCTTGCGAGGCTAGGCCGCTCGCCTGCGCCTCTTTAGCCGGCGGGGCAGATGGAATACTTCCCGCAGCGGCCCGCACACCGGGCACCGTATTTAACACGCCTCGGCTGTGGGCAGGATCAGGGCTCTGATCCTGCTTTCACCCTCACCTAATCACTGCACGGGGCATGAAGCGGCCTTGGGCTGAACTGACAGCCCTGCAGGAAAGGACACGGCCCCTTCTCAGGAGAACACGGGTGGCACGCAAGAGCCGGCCTGGGCGGAGCTCTGATCAAGGGCCTTTCAGCTTCTGTTGGGAGCATCCCCCCTCCTCCTCTGGGGGTGCAGCTGGAGGCGACTGCTTTTGAAGGGTCCCGTGCCGGGCTAAAGCGTTGTTAGGTTTTCAGATACAGTTGGTGAGGCTTTTTCCCTTGGGAGGCAATGTTCAGTCTCCAGGTGAAATGCAGGCAGCTCATTATACAACTTTCCCGGCTTGTCCCTGGTACCCACCGACAGGGGTTACAGCGCTTGTGGGGGCAGCCTCCATCTGCGGGAAGACGCGGCGCCCCCTGGCAATGCTGAGGCATCTCCACCTCGTTTTTGCTTGCAAGGCCCATGGCTGCGGCCTCTCCGCATTCCCGCCGCGTCCCCCTGTGCTGAGCTGCCGGCATGTGTCCCTCGGGGACCCCTGGCAGCTGCTGCTCAGGGCCCTAGGATTCCAGCAGGTGAGGAATGTACGTTATGCAAACCATGGCAACCAGAAACACCACCGCCTCCTGCGGCCCCTGAAAACGAATCGCTCCGCCTTTGTGACAAAGTATTAGCGCCACCTGTGTCCCGGGAGCGGGCTATTGAGAGGGGCAGAGAGGGGCGTGTGGTGAAGCGCAGATAAGATAACACAGTGCGGGAGTCAGGCTGCGTTTGGACCCTGGTTCCAAACCTTTCTAACCATTTTACCTTGAGCAAGAATGGAAGCTCTCTGCTGCCTCAGTGTCCTCACCTGTAACATGGGGGAAATAACTCAGAAGGCAGCTAGAGAGATGAAATGAGTTAATACAAGTGAAGTGCTTAGAACTGTGCCCGGGCAAAACAAGCCCTCACACACATTAGCTTGTCTGGAAGAGGGTCTTATCTATGCCCAAGCGGCTATTATCTATAAGCCTGTGGTGCTCCAAGTTCCAACCCCAGAACAGGCCTCTCCAGAGGGGCTACTGGAATATCCCGTCTTGGGTGTCTGCAAGGCTCCTCCGTCTCAGCCGAGGTATCCAACACCAGAGCCATGCTCTCCCCCAGCCAACCCGGTTCTCTCCAGCGCTCTCTGCCTGTGAGAACAGCACCTCACCCTCTATCCCCGAGTGCAAGCCGAGACCCCAGCCTCTCCCTTGGCCCCCGCAGCCCCCTACACCAAGCTACCATCCGGGAGGAATGCCGCCCTACCCACGCCTTGGTTTTAGTTCCATAAGGCTGATTTTAGACTTCTGACCTCCAGAACTGTAAGATAATAAACTGGTGGTGTTTGAGTCACTAAGTGTGTGGTTAATTTCTAACAGCGACAATGGGAAACTAATACACTTGGCTTATCCCTGCTTCCCACACTTCAGTCTCCCCACCAGGTGAACCCAACAGAGAAACCAAGGAAGCGAGGGGAGGGCAAGGAAAAGGTCCAGGGGACACGGGCCAAGGGCCAGTGCCATCGCTCTCCCACCCGTGGGAAGCTTGCGCTAGAAGGCACATCTGAAATGGATTCTTCTGGATTTCATTTTAAAATACTTTGTATATAAACCTTCCTGTGAAGTTTGTTTTCATCTAAGTGGGAGGAAGACTGACATGTGAAAACCTCTGCAGCCTCGGGACATGTGTCTAATAAAAACAAGGCCTATTCTCTCCTGAGCTATTCAAATGTATCATTCACACGAGCCAAGGAATGACATCTGGTCGAGGAGCGGTTTTCATGAGATGGTCTGGTAATTTTACGGACTCCACTTGATTTCTTTTATTAGCATGTAAATCAAAACAGATGATGATATCAGCTTATCTTTCTCAAAAACAGCACCAGTCACAGAACGCAATCTGTAAAATGGAAGTATTCCCAGCCCTGGTCGGTGTGGCTTGGTTGGTTGGGTGTCGTCCCATGCACTGAAAGGTCACTGGATCGATTCCCAGGCAGCACACATGCCCGGGTTGCGGGTGGGATCCCCAGTAGGAGGCGTGCAGGAGGCAGCCGATTGATGTTCCACTCTCGCATCCGTATTTCTCTATCTCTCTCCCCCTTCCTCTTTTTCTTAAAAAAAAAAAAAATTCAATAAGAAATCTTTTTTAAAAAGTATTCAGAAAAAAGCCAACACGGCCCAGGTTATGGCGTGCGCAGGCCGCTACCCACTGCTTCCTTCTCTGAGTCAGTCTCCCTCGTGATCTGGCAGCCCATCTCCATCAGCGTTGTGGCTGGGGGAAAAAAATGGGTCATTGCACTGTGACAAAAGGACAGTCACTGAAAATGCAGCAATGAAGAAAAACTGGAGTTTCGTTGGTTTCAGATGCGCAAAGGAAGGTCATCCTTGCAGACTGTGGGCTCCAGAAGCAGACAGATGGACGAAGCAACACAAGCCCACCAGCAGCCCACCAGGGACACGTTCCAGAATTCCATCGAACAGAGGCAAGTGGCTGCGAGCCACTGACGGGGGGGACACGAGGCCCCGGGAGAAAGGCTGTTTTCTACATTCCTGGCGCTTAATTGAAACGTTCTGGAACTGCCAGTCCCGGGACCTAAAAATAGGGCATCACAACAAGAGAGGCAACAGTGACGTTTTCGCTGATGCGCTTTTAGCTTTGCCTGAGTGACATGGAAATAGAGGGGACTCGAGGGATGTAAATAATGTCCAAGTTTCAGTGGCTTCACTCTCCCACGTTAACATTCACCCCACAATGGAAGCATTCACAGATGGAACAAACTAGCAAAAACATTGACGGCTGTTGAAGCTGGATGATAGGTACCCAAGTGTTTGTTGCATTAGCCGTTGCTTAGTCTTTGTGTTTTAAAAATCTCAGTATAAGAGGGGAAAGGCAGTGTGATTTCTTCATAAAAATGCTCGCCGTGCCTCTAAGTCATGGGACCCAGCGGTCATGCAGAGATGGCCCAGCCTGCCCTGATTCTCGTGCTTCTGAGGAAAGGAGATGCCTGCTCTGGCAGAGGAGGGGTGGTGCCCAGGCACGGGGAAGGTCCACACTAGAGGGCTCACCGACTAGAGGGCCACCAGAACCCCCGGGACACCTAGACACTAACTCAATTTCAGTTCACAGCGCATCCACTGTACACCCAGCATGAGCCTGGTCTGGGTGCTAAGCACAGGCATCACTATAAATAAGGGCTGCCCTCTGCAACCGCTCAAGTCTGATCTTTAAAAGTTGAAAAACACTGACCATTTGAATTGTCTGCAAAGCCAGCCATCGTAGTGGTGTTAACCTAACAAAGAAAAACCTTGCAAGGCAAATTCTCCAAATGTTGCTGCGCAGCCTGAGTGCTGGCCAAGCAGATGAGCTGATGACACGCTGAGCCTCCTTCCTTAGTGACAATTTCTATAACGCCTGGTGAAACTGTGCTTTTCTGGAGAGTACCAACGTGGTCGAGATGTACACTGTCGATGGGCTAACGTCCAGTGTTCGCGGTGCGCACCGACCAAGTGGAACACGGTGAGGAGGGGATTTATGCCAATCCTATTGGGAACAAACGTGAAAAATCGCAAGGGTCCAGCTCCGGCCTTGCTTGGCTCTGTCACCGTGGGGGAGGGGGAGGGGCCTGGTGAGGAACTACACCAGGGTGGGTAAGGGCCAGAGCAATGCTTTATCCATCCCCAGCCGGCTCCCTTCCCCTCGCTTCCTCCTAACAGCTGGCCCCAAGGACCTAAACTTAGCAAGGGCGAGGTGTAGGAAACTAGATAGCGCATTCTGCAGTTGGATAGGAAATGCTGGGCTCAGTGTGTTTAAGGTTAAGATTAATTCCTCACTTCCTCTGAGTCTATTTTAAAAACAGAGAAAAGGATGGCATATGCTTTCTTCTAACAAAATGACGGGTGATCAAAGGATAAACATGGCCCGTTTGTCAAGCCCTCCTGCTGCCGCCATGGCCCTCTGCCTGCGGAACTTAAAAGTATATAGATTTTATCATTGTGGTTCAGACTTGGTTGCCTGTGTTCACTCAGAAAACTCAGAGGTGGCAACAGCCAGAAACAGCGAATCGCGACTGGCGGAGCGGCCAGGCCCCGAGGAGAAAGCAAAGCCCGCGGTAACGTTCTCGAGCCGCCAACCAGCACCCAGCGCTCTCCGTGGGGACGAGCTGGCGCTTCCAGCCTGTGCGGCGCGGAGTCTGAAAGCAGAGATCTGCCTGCCCTCGAGGCGGGGGATCCAAGCTTTTGATCCACAGGAACAACCCTAATTAATGTTGGCTCATTATTACTCCCCGTGTTCTGTAAACAAGAGCTGTCTCTGCAGAGCCGCTCATTACGGCTGATTTAACTGAATTTTGGAAGGAAAGGGGTGACTGCCTTGGGAAGAAAGGACTGGAGGCTTCTGAAAAGTCGTGTTTCACAAGTGACATACATACAAGGTAGGCTTGTGTCAGACACAGGCAGGGGAGGGAGGACAGCGGGTCCTTTTTCCCCAGACCGGCTTTTCTACGGCTCATCGCTAACTGTCCTTGCCACAGTCTGCCTGTGTCTTGTCCCCCTGAGGCCGTCGGTTTTGACGGCCCTCTGAGCTACGGCCCCCTTTGAGTGTTTTCCAGACCCCAAATATCTGGGAGAAATGCCAGTCACTCGATGATCCTTTAAGTATAAAGAAAACCAGCTCAGAAATGGGCAGGTCCTGAGGTTCCACTGGCCCCCAATCCCACTGTTAGCGCTCTCGCCAGCGAGCTTTCTCAATGAAAGGACTTTTCCCTCAGACGGAGCCTGCTCTTCATGTGAATAGAGTGTAATTATCCAGACCATTCACTTCATCATTCATTCACTTATTCTACAAATACTTCTTGAGCTCCTACTATGTGTTGGCTCAGGTCAGGACACTGGGTGTTGCTGTTGAACAAGATACAGAAAGCACCTGTCCTCGGGGAGATTATGCCCAGTCCAGGGAAGACAGACAGTAACTATGACATTAAAGAAATGAACCAAAAAAAGGGTGCCATGAAGGAAATAACTCAGGACGATGCAATCTGAGTCCCTTAGCTTGGGTGTTCAGGGAAGACTCTCTGAGGTGTCATTGGAGCTATGTGGCTGACGGGAAGGAGCGAGCCACGTGGAGATGGGCAGAATGTTCCAGGTAGGGATATGACATGTACAAAGGGGAGAACAAGCCTAGGAAGTTCAGGAGCAGCCAGGAGGCCGCGGGGCTGGAGCCCAGGGAGCGTGGGCAAAGGGAGGGCTGTGAGGAGGGGGCAATGCCTTGGAAGCCATGGCAAGGAATTCGGGTGGGAGTTTCACCCTCAGTGAGGGGGGGCGGGGGTGGGGAAGGGCCACACCCAGGAGAGCGCCGGACCCGGTCTGAGGTTTTACCTTCCTGGCTGCTATGTGGAGAACGTATTAGAGAGCGTGTGAAAATAATGAGACCAGTTAGGAAGCGGTTATAATGTAATATAGATTCAAACTCTAATGTGTAGTGTTGGTTTTTTCCAGATAACACAAGGACACTTAAAAACAGAAAGGGAAGAAGGTTTTTTGACTAATTAAAGACAGATATTCTGCTATAAAGAAGAGGTCTTCTCTGAGACAATAAAGACCTAAATTACTTTGTAAAATCTGTGAAATGGCCATGCTGGTAGAATTTTCCTACAGTCATTGGTTAAACAGAGTTTAAAGTCTTGAGATGGAAAGAGGGAACAGAGCTTGAGAACATCTTTGGTGAAGCACAGAAATGGATTTACATTTAGAAAGACGAATCGTTGTCTTAAGTAATGATCAGGAGAGTTCTCACCCAGGCGTGGGGTGAAGCCACTCTGAATTTTCAGCCTAGACGTGAAGACAGACAGACAGGAAAAGAGGGAAAACCAACCAGCTCTAGCTCCCAAGTCCTTTCCTGAGCAGTATGCTTGGCTCACCCGACAATCCAAACTACTGGGAACAGCAACAATCTGACTTACTAATAACCAAAGTCTCTAATGTTAAGACTGTGGCTAAATTTAAACTTTCAAGTGAAAGGTGTGTGTATGTGTGTGTGTGTGTGTGTAGATTATTTGAAATGGGAGAATTCGAGTAAAAATACCAATGCTCTCCTTACTCGAAAGCTAGACTTTCATCATTTTTAAGGTTGACATTGGGCAGTTCTAATAATGCCAAAAATTCTTGGAGACAGTCATGAGAAGAGCACCCATAATTCCCTTAGTAGATGCAAGATTGCCTGTGTGGATATTAAGTTGAATTATGTCCCAAATTCTTTTTTCTGGGAAAGAAACAAAGCAGCCAAGAAACTGGTACAAATGTGGAACAAATGTGGACAGCGTAAAAAACATCAAGGCCAAAGCAACTGCTCCTTCAGTCTCCTAGATGCAGTCACTGCTGCGGCAGGTTGGAATGAGATTTGAGCCCATATAAAAATGGGAATTAAGCAATTTAATTTTCCAGGAAACTAGTTAAGAAATGAAGAGGAATGTGGAGGCCATGGTTATTAAAATAAAATTTAGTTCACATCAATCATGTTCAAGAGAGAAAAGTGATTGTTTACAGATGTCTGATGGGTAAGAAAAAGGCGACTGTCCACAGTGACCTGAAGCACAACAGAGTTTCTTTTTTAAAAAAGGGAAAACCTGTAATATAATGAGCTGTTCTCCCAACTATATTTTGATGAGTCTCAGGAAAGAGGAAATGTTCATAAATTGTCACGTAATGGCCTTAAATAAAAATCAGTTATTCGTAATTTACCTTAATGTGTGTTGGCCAAAATGCCACATATGTATCTGCGGGTTGCTCTGGGTCACGGGTATATGGATCGGTATTCATTGAGTGATTCTTTCTACTTTTCTGTGCGCAGAAATTTTTTATCATAAAAAGTCCAAAAATCAGTTAATCAAACAAGAACTATTTAAAATAAACTGTATGAAGGCTAAATAATTGAAATATCCCATTATCAGGTACCAAAAAGAACCAAGTATCATTACGGCTCTTTGAAAACATGGTTAAAAGGCCCTAATACAGACTGCTCTCTATCTTGGGCTTATTAGAAGAGTTTATATTCTTTTATTACATGGTAAAAACTGAGACCCCTAGAAAATAAAGGGAGGGAATAAATTCACATTGTTGTCAATTAAATATAAAAATGTTTTGGTGTTTGTGTTTGCACCAAATAAAGAGAATGAAAGTCTAAAACCAATAGTTATGTGCCCAGCTCCGTGGGATGTTATCTGCCCCAGAAGATTTAACTTGGGCAAGAAAAAGACTTGCACACAAAATAGACACAATAAAAATACAGAGCAAAATTAAGTACAATTATAGATTAAAATGTATTGCAGATACACAAATACAGGGCATATCTGCTAGGCAGAATGGCCCCCCAAAGAGGTCCAGGTCCATCCCCAAAACCTGAAGGTATCTTCCCTTCCATGGCCAAGAGACTTTGTGGATGTGATTAAGTGAAGGATCCTAAAAGGCAGAAGGTAGCCTGGGTTGTTCTGGAGGGCTTGCTTTAATCACAAAGGTCCTTACAAGAGGATGGCAGGAGAGTCAGAGATGAGACCAAACAAGCAGAGGTTGGAATGCGGTGGGTGACAAGCCAAAGAATGGGGGCCATCTCCGGGAACTAGAAAAGGCCAAGAAATGGATTCTTTCCTACAATCTCTATAAGAAACACAGCCTTGCTGACTTACTTTTTTTATTTTTATAAATTTATCTTTATTTTTGAAAGTATTACAAATGTCCCCTTTTCCCCCCCATTGATCCCCTCCACCCTGCACCCCCCCCCCCCCAGGCCTTCACCACACTGTCGTCTTTGTCCATGGGTTACGCAAATAGGCATATAAGTTCTTAGGGCATTCTCCCCCCCCACCACCACCACCCCTGTCTTTGCTTTGTCAGATTGTCAACAAGGAGGCACCCCCACTTTCTATTCCCCACCAGGTCAAAACTCCCTGGGCTAGGGAACCTCCCAGGAACCTATTCCCCAAAAAAGAGGGGATGCTGATAATATGGCCAGGTAAAGAGCAAGGACATTTACTGGGTGACATTTTATAAGTACAATCAGAGTATGATCAGCTCTTCCCGCCCCCCCCCCCCCCATCTCTAGTTCTCTCTCTCTCTCCTGATTCCACCATTCAATCTCTTCCTGGTGACTTCCCTTTGCGACAGCTGAAGTGTGTAGCCTAAACCAGATCCGTTTTATATCCGGAGGAACCTCACCCTTACTTTTCCTCAGCCTGCCTGTTAAAATGACACCAGCAGAGACATGAAAAGAATTTTCTGCACTGGAGCCCTGGTCGGGTAGATTAGTTGGTTAGAGCATTGTAGATATAGCAAGGTTGTGGGTTCAGTCCCCGATCAGGACACATACAAGAATCAAACAATGAATGTGTATGTAAGTGGAACAACAAATCAATGTTTTTTTCTCTATCAAATTTCTTTTTTTAATTTTAAAGAATTTGTGCATTAGAGCGTGCCATCTCTTGCTGCTGGAAGCCCCTCTAAACAAGCCGAGGCAGGACTCTGGGGGAAGAAAGACAATGTAGAGAGGGGCCTGAGCTATTCCCAGCCCTCCTGGCTGAAGCCCCTGATACGTGAGCAAGGCCATTGGGACCATTCACTCCCGCGTAGCCAGCTGAGACCAAAAGAACTACCAGCAACCAACAGAATCCTGAGGAATAATAAATGTTTGTTGCTTTGACTATGCTTTGGGATTGCTTTTTATGCAACAAAAACTGATACACTGCTTTGCCTTGGACTCAACATCCCACGATTTAGCTGTTTCAATCTTAGACCAAATAAGCTTACAACTATGAGTTAATAAGAAAAATATTGGATAAGTAAAATGGAGCCAAATTATGGTGAAATTTAACTTTCACCAAATTATGGTGAAAAAAAGAGGCATTAAAAAAAGACAGGGAAAGGACATGATAGAAACAGTATTTTAAGAAGGTACATCTATTAGGCCCTCTGTAGGATGTATTAACAGAAATACAAACTGAAAACAGAGAGGCCATTGTGATATTGTCACTGTAATTCAGGGATGAAGGGGAAACACAAAAGGCCACTAGAAAATAAAAGCAGAAAGTAGAACTCTTAACCGATCTTATGGTTTATATGACTCTATAAACATAACTAATCATAGCAGAGGCCGGTGGTTGTTCACCGATTGTTTCTCTTTCCTCCTGGGCCCACAGCTAGTCTGCATTTCCCAGACTCCCTTGCAGCCCAGTGTAGCTGTGTGGCTGAGGTCTGGCCAATGTAATGGGGGCAAAAGTAATGCACTCCACTTCCAGAGCTGACCCATAACAACTTCCTGCGGGATTCTCTGTCCGTGCTCTGTCTTTCCTTATCTACTGGCTGGATGGACAGGATTCCGAAAACAGAGGGAAGGCCAGGGCCACAAGGAGACTAGGTTTCCACACAGCCATGGGGAAGGCTACCCACTAAGTGGAAACATCTGCTATGAACTTTGTGGGAGCAAGAACTAAACCTCTATTATGTTGAGCCACTGAGATTGGGCGGTTTGCTTGGCATGGCAGCTAGCATCTCTTACCTACGGAATCCAACTGTGCCGCTTCAGGCCTAATGATTTACCATACTCTAACAGCAGCAAAAAGTGGTGGGGTGCTATATTTCAAAGCACAAGGACCTGGGGGCAGGCCAAGTAAACAGGGAATTTGAACAGAGTGCACCAAACACAATCCGAGCCTTGTGAAGATGGAACTCATAACACGATATTGGAAGGGCTTACCTCACTAATAAAAAGCAAGTGAGGCAGAAAAGAGGCGACACTCCAGTCAATCAGTGAAGCCCCGACTGGGAATCCAGGTTTCTGATAATACATGGAAATTAGAACTCATTTAGCTGGGGACGAAAAGAGAAGGAACAAGTGAAATGGCTGGGGGCGCTCCAGGGAGACCAAGCTGGGCGACAATCACAGAGATAAAAAACGCAGGGTAGAGTTCAATGGTTCTGATGACGCAACAGCTTCCAAAAGTCCCCTTCGGCCAAAAATTAAGTATCAGGCTCTGTCTTGACTTGCCCTGCTGGTAACTTCACCTCTTGGAAGTCACAGGAAGCCACAGAGGGAACCGATGTTCCAGACCTAATTCTGAGAAACAAGGGAAATGCGGTTGGTGATCGGAGATGACGGGAAGTGACCGTGTCATCGTGGAGTCTTTTATAGAGGAAAGGAAAGCTTCGAACAGTTGGACAATGTACCATTAGCTTGAGAAGATGGGACGTTTGATTAAAGACAGAGAGGACCGGAGATCCGATAGAGAAAATTTGGCACAAGAGGGTTCAGGTATTTTAAAAGTGTGAACTTCTAAAAAAAAAAAGTATGAAATTCTAGGTATACAGTCCTGAATATCTTCCTGTCCTTTGAGGGGAAAAAAGTGGAGGGGCACTTAAAGAAATGAGTAAGATTCCATGACAGTTCTTTGATTAGCTATGACTTAAAAGTATACATTTGAAAGAAAACAAAGGACAGACGCAGACATAAAACCTGGAATAGAGCCTGAAGACCACAGGCCACCATGGGGATGCTGCACCTGGAGCCCAGCATGCCAGCCGGGGTGAGTCCCAACCCCCTTGTCAAACATCACCACATGCTCCTTCCCTGGCGGTCTGGGCCCCTCTGCATCTGTGTATCTTACTCAGGAAATTTCCAAAAAATCAAGAATTTAAGTCAAAGTAAATCAACAGATAAATGGACGGCCTCTGATGGTGTTCAATGCCCGTAACAAACACTTGGCCTTGAGGAACTGAGTGCATTCCTGTAGGAAAAGAAAGCAGGGCTGGAACGAAATCAAAGCTGTGTTCAGGGACAGCGAGTGGCAAGGGGTACCCCCCTTTCATCAGGTAGATGAGCCGTGACCCAGAGAGGCAGCTGGAAGGATGGGGAACCAAATACGTTTATGTTTATGTTTACGTGTAAATTCATTTCAAGCCACCTCGCTATCTGAAGTCTCTCTCCTCCTTTCCTCCCCACTCCCTGCATGACGCTCCCACCGCTGCAGGAAGGGACAGTGGAAAGAAGTTAAGAATTCATCTTCAGTGCCCCTGAAACCTATATAATTCTATTAACCAATGTCACCCCAATAAATTCAATTCCTGATAATGTTAACCCACTAGACTCTGCAAGTCCCAAGAGGGCCAGCGCTAGGTCTTGTTCTCCACCCCACTTCCCAGTACCTGGGATGGAAAAATCGCTCCATAAATATTTCTTTAATGAGCGAATTGAAAAAGCCTCATTAATTCTCTATAATGGCATGCGTCCAGGCCAAAGCCAATTACTCTCATCCTCAGAGCTATGCTTCGTGTCCACACATCTCTCAGCCCTGCTGGTATTTCTATTATTTCCTGCCCACTGTCTGCAGGATTTCCTCTCTGCTGAGATGCCCGACTCGCTTCCTCATGGAAGTTTAATGAAGTTGTCAGCAGGGTCCTTTCTCATCAGACAGCCTGGCTTACATTTCACTTAAGGTCTTATTAGCATGCCTAATTTCATTTCCAGAAAACACTCTTAATTAAACTACCAAATCTGTGAGCATTCAGGTGGGATCGGTTTGCCTGGCAATCCAAGCGGCTTCCTGGACCCTGGGGACGTGTAACATGGAGCATAAGCCACCTCCCTCCGCCTCCCTTTCCTCACCTGTAAGTGGGGATCACCGACCCTCCCTGTGGGCTGGTCGAGCGGGTCAGTGACGTGAATACAAGACGGGTTGCGCTGAGTAGGTACTGCAGCTACCTGTGTTAATATAACTGTTATTATTCCATTTCTGGCCTTCCAGACATTCTTTCCCTCCTTCCCCGAAGTGCTCAGTGAGACTGAAGTCTTGACTCTGAAGCTCCTTATGGGATAATTCACGGAAACCAGTCAGTTCAGTTCTCAGCAAACAACAGCCATTATTATTATTATTACTTCCTCAATTCCTCAACTCACATTCCCAGGATCCCAATGTAGATTAACTCCGTTTATACTAAGACATAAATTATTAACAGACTTAACCCTAAGAACAGGTTATTCGCTAACAGAATAGTTTCTAATTGATGGGGACATGGGAAGATAGGTTTGAGTTTGGACAGGAGGGTCATCTCCCTGCCTCTTGGGTCCTCTCCATAACCACAGGCCTCACAGCATAAGACCTGCCCCGATGTCAGAGAGGAGCCCGACCACGCCTGCTCCAAGTCCTCAGGCACCAAAGTGTCCTACTCAAATTCTTAACAGCGTGAAACAGCACAGGGTTATTAAGCAATTATTTCCCTGATGTAATCCTCTCTTCCACTTTTTTTTTTTTTTTTTTTTTGGGCAATTGTTCCCTCTCCTCTTAATTTGGCAATTTAACATCTGTAATTAAAGATACTTCTGTATCCCAAAAGCACGGTAAGTGTAACTTACAGACCTACCCTGGGGAAAGCAGGGTACTGCCCAGCTCACTGGGCTGGTGCCCTGTGCCTTGTGGGAACAGGATGAGGGGGGCTGGCTGATCTGGCTGAGCAGCAACAGTGGCTGATGGATGGCACTCTCCTTCCCCTGGAAGGTCCCTTAACATGTGCAATAAACTAACTGGACGTCATCGCTTTCCTGACTCCTCCTACCCCCAACACACACATGCTGGGTGTCCCCTTCAAGATGCTCTATTTGGCCACCACAACACGTCCAGCACCTACCACCATTCTGTCCACCTAGAGTGCATTTAACACATACCTGTTGAATCAATGAGCAAGTTTAAAGTTCCCCGTGGAAGGGGATCCTTTATGTCTACTTTCCCTGGGAATAAGTTCCATGGCTGGGTTAGGATTCCGGGGGCCAGTAGTTCCGAACCATTGAGAAAGGGGGAGCAGACGGTTTATTACTGATGAAACAGGATGGCAGCCCGTGGCCTAGGTGGGTGACTGCAACAGACATCCTAACACCCCCAGAGTGAGGGGACTTAACCTCCCATCCCCAACTGAGCCAGGCCACGTGGTTTAGGGCAGCAGGCGGATCAGAATAAGCCTGTTCCAAGTTCAGGCGGCTCCAAAGAGAACAGCAAGTGGAGGGGGACTGGCTGAGCTCGGGAACCGGGGACCCTTCCCAAGCTGGCTGGGCAGGGTCCCGGGAGTGTTAGGGTTGTGTGTGCGTGTGCGCGTGTTTCTGTCTCTGATGGCACTGGGAAGGCCACCAGCCTGGATCACAGCATGAAAACCTCACCCTCTCTGTCTCTTGATGGGGTGGCCCAGGCCAGGTGTGGAGGGCCCTCTCCTGGTCACCGGTCACACTGAGTTGGGCTGGCCCTTTTGCAGGCTCAGCATCCTGACCTCTGGGCTCACCAGGCCCTGGCAGGCTGTGGATCTGATGGAGGCGGGTCTTTCCAGTATGGAACGGTGCCCCTGGGCTTGTTCTTAACCCATCACTCAGTTCATTGCTCCCATGCGTGGGGGCCTTTCACTTGCTTTGTTTTATTTTTACACTTCTTTTACCACCCTTGTACTTCAAGCTTGAATTATGAGTGTCTCAAAATAGTTTAAGCAAATGAAAAATATTCATTATACTATAAACACAAATATCTCGAAATACCTTCCACGGTCACAGCGCTCACGTCTGAACATCTACACTACAACTCTGTCTACGGCCAGGAATACCTGTTTTTCAGTCACCTCTAATTTGACTTGTAAAATGTGGAATTTTTCTATTTTTGAAAAGTCCCAAAAAATAAAAACAAGCCTCTCTCTTCAGTGCTCTACACAAAGGGCCTTCTCTCCTGCGCTGGTGACAGGCCGAGCCTGCCCCACTTCTCCGACCAAAGCAGCGATGGTTCTGCGGGAAAGCGCGAGTGGCCGCGGCAGCCGTGGGAACCTTCCGGATGGACACAAAGTAACAAAGTAACAAAGTAACAAAGTAACGGGCGCTCCGCCGCCTAGGGGCCCGGAGCGGCAGAGCCGGGGGAAGCCTGCCACCTGGTGGCGGCTGGAGGCCACGCCAGCTAGTCCTTCCGCACAGGGGGCGCAGTTCCACGCCCCGCGGGGACGCAGAAACCAGACGGAACTAAACGCGGACAGACGCTGCGCCTTTCCTGCACCCGCACGCCTGTGGCAGGGGTCACCGTAGGAGTCAAACACAGTACGAGGTGGACGATACCCACCGACAGAACAACCGCAACGACGCGCGGGGGCGGCTCTGAGATTACGGTCTCTCTCGAAATACCTTGCTGCACTGTACTCACCTTTCTGACGAGGGTGGCGACAAAAGGCCTCAGAGGTCCGGAAGGCCCACCCTTTCGCTTAAAGGAGGCGCTCTGCGGCTTCCCACTGGCATATCCACGGTGCCGCCAGAACTGCGCCTGCACGAGTACGAGAGGCTGGAATGCGAGCACCGGTACCCGCTGGTCTTATCATCAAAACACCCAACTCACGCAGGAGCACGGAGATCACGCGGGAGCATGGAGTTCACGCGGGAGCACGAGGCTCACGCGGGAGCACGGGGCTCACGCAAGAGCAGGAGCCAACGCGGGAGCATGGAGATCACGCGGGAGCACGAAGCTCACGCGGGATCATGAAGCTCACGCGGGAGCACAAGAGCTCACGCGGGAGCACGAAACTCACGCAGGAGCAGGAGCCAACGTGGGAGCACGTGGCTAACGCGGGATCCGGTAACTAACGCAGGAGCACGTAGCTAACGTGGACACACCGACCACGGGACGATTCGCGACCCTCGGAGGAAGCGCGGGGTTTCATCACACTCCTCTGAACCAAGTGGATCTAAAAGTTGTGGTTTATTTCTGGAATTTTCCACCGAATGTCTCCCTACCCCAGCCGATCGCGGATGACTGACGTGGCGGAACGTGGAACGGCGGGTAGGGGACGGGACCGTCGTGGTGACTTGGCGCCCGGGCCTCACGGGCCTGAGCTGCTTCCGCAAAAGCCGCCCTGGGCCGCGGCCAGGAGGGAGCCCTGCGAGCAGTGTCCAAACGCGGGCACGTCGTGTTCCCTCCCGCGAGGAAACACGCAGGCCGCGTGACGTGTGTTTCAGCGGAGCCTGTCTTGTTTCTATGGTGACGGCCCCGGCTTCTCCTCCACGACGGTGGGGGAAGCGGTGCACGAACACTGACGCCTCGTTACGGTGACTCGTGGGGCGCTTTTACCTTTTCCGCGCAGAGGATAGTCCCACCTGTTCGGTCCCTGCCATAACCTCAGCCGAAGGCTGCCATTCAAAGTGATTGCCGCGCCCCGGTCAAGTTCAGGGAGTGGAACCTCTCCGTGCACCCAGGCGACACCCAGGCGACACCCAGGCGATGGCGCCACACCGGCCCCGGGCCACACAGCCATTGTGGTTTTGCTTTTAGATACACTGTTGTTTTTTAAATAAGGAAACAAGTCATTTTTAAAACAAGTACTTTTTTTTTTAATATAAATGGAAAGTAAATATTTGCTAATGCCAGAAATAATCTATCTTCAACTCCGGACCCTTTTCAAGAGATACAAGATCATTGTTTCAAAAGATACAAGATGCACAGATGAATCACATTCCCTCTTTGCAAATGTGAAAATAGCACACGATTTAAATTCACAATGAACAATGATGATTTTTCAGTAGCTTGAAATTTCAGTTGTTCATTCCATAATTTTTATGAGTTAAAAAAAAAAAGTTAATCATGTACCTTAATATTGTCGTTTTTTGTATTACTCCAAAGTACAAACCACCCTAAAGATAAGAGTCCCACATTTATCATATGTATTATAAAAAATACTGAGACACTTACCAGGCAAAACTCATAGAATGAAAACTATATTTTGGGATATGTTTCACAAAGACAAGTCCAACATTTCTCTTTGGTTCATAAAATAGAAGAGGTAGATTCAAATAAAGTAAATACCTATTCTGTCACTAGATTTTCACTAAAAAGTTGGCAATTTATAACACATTACTAGAAATCAAACAAGTTCAGGAACTAAATTTACAAAGCGGTAAGAATAACTTCAACTAATAAATATTTTTCTAAGTCCTAATCACATAAATCAGAAAAGATAGTTGACTACAAAAAAAAATGGCTCTAGTAAAATAAAAACATGCTATCAATATTAAAAATTAAGTTTTCTATTTCATAACATGTTCTATAACTTGGGACAAGAGAGAATATAAATGTGTGCGTTTATAAATTGGGCCTTTCATTTAAATATAAGTACCTAATATATGAGAATAATATTTGTTACTATTAACATGTACTATTCTCCCAGGTTTGTGTTGCCCAAGTTGAGAATTTCAGGTTCAAAGAAATTCAACAATGAGGGGGGGAAAGAGAATGTCATTTGCCCATGATCAACCCACTTCATGTAACTAAGAAATTTCAGATTACGAAGAATGGTCCCCAGAAGCCATCCTTATTAAAACGAAATCTGACCCAAGTAGGAAACAAAGGACAAACAAAAGACAGATGCTCTTGAAACGCTGATACAAGTCAAAAGGTTTTGTCTCCTGGTGTTTTTCAAAGCAAAGACACATTAAACAGAATCCTTCGAATAAGCTGCCTTGTGTTGATAGCATAACAGTAATATAACGACAATCAGTGTGTCATCCCTTAAGTATAAGGAAACTGGCATAAACTTGAACCATCCAAAATAAAGACGGATGATTTATGATCTACCACACAAAACAAACCTAGTTCAGGCAGGTACGTGTTTCAGATTTAGGGTTCGGGGCAGAGATCTGCAGGAAGGACTTAGAAGAAGAGATAAAATACAACGTTCTGGCCTTTTCAAAACTGTATGAGCTTATCAAAACTATGATTTTTTTTAAAAACATTTCCGTATGTACAAAATTGAGCGCAAATGTCTAAAGTGATCACCGATAAGCTCTTCCTTTTTGTGAAAAAATAAGGCTTCTTGCAAGTCTAGAGGGAAAAGTCCCCCTGAAGATTATTGAGAATTTCTGTAATCATGCAAAAGAAAAAAAAAAAAAAATTTCAACGTGTCATTTCTGGGTCACTCCTAAAGTTTGTTTCATGTTCTCGTAAACCACGTAGCTGATGCCTACAGCAGGGAGCACCTTCATGAAATTTGGGGTGATGCCTCGGTAGAGTCCTGGTATTCCTTCTTTGGAAATGATTCGGCGAAAGAGGCCAACCATGTTCAGCTGTGGGCTTCCTTCTACCATGGCTAGAAAACAAAAAAGGGAACCAGGCTAATTTAATACTCGAGCATGTTTTGTTCTTATTAATACACATAATTATGATTCAGAATGGATCAGAAGGAAAGAAAATTTATTCCAAGGGATCCAAGAAAGTACCCCTTTATATAAAGGGGGAGGGGTGGTCGGACTTGGAAGAGAGGTTGGGGATAGAGCTGTAGATGCCCAGGGGATACTATTTAAAGAAATGACAGAGGGTGAGATTGGCCAGGGAAAGAGCAAAAAAGAAAAAGAGAGGCACAGAAAGTGTACTTATATAGAGCAATAGAAACCAGCGAACCATAAGAGAATTATCCACGAGACGGCAAGGAAGCCAGGAGGGGAGAGTGGGATCAGAGCCAAGGGAGGAGAGAGTGTCAGGTGGGGGCCATCACAGCCGAACTTGTAGCGTCCACAGTAACAAGCCGTTCCCGCCGCCACTGACCAAGAATCAGACAGAGGCCATCCTGGGCTTCCCGTAGATTGCTGCTAATTCTTGCAGCACTGCACAGTTCTCTTTCTTACAGATGAGAGAACGAAAACCCAAAGAGGTGGTGTGCAAGGACCTTACCCAAGGCCATCGAGATACTAAAGCTCATATAATGTGTTCTCCACACAGGTAAAAAAAAAATCCAGACTTCGTTTATGCATAAGGCACAGATACACATACAGGACGCGAGCAGCGTGTCCGTGGTACTAAAATGAAGGAGGGGTTAGGAAAAGGCTTTGTATAAAGTGCCCCGAGGGAGGCAATAGAGATCCTAAGGCTGAGGTGCGGGATCCTAAAAAGCCCGCCTGCGCCTTCTTCCGCCCGGACCCACCTTGGGCCTGCATGCGCGTTCTCACCAAGGCCAGCGGGTAGCTGGCCAACTGCCCACAGGTGCTGGACAGGGCGCCGCAGCTCAGCAACACCACGACGCCGGGGTTCACGGAGTCTTGGGCAAAATTATCCAGCCAGTGGGACTTCAGGAGCTGCCAAGGAACAGAAAGGGGGAGAGGCGGTGAGCAGCGAACTTCATGACCGCGTTCACTCGACGTGACCATTTTCCCAGCGACCCTCGTCCTCGCGGGAGACAGGCCACCTTTCCCCAGGAGCGGCGGGGACCACTGAGGATGCAGACATGCAAGGCCTGCATGGCTGCTCGGCTGCCTCTGAACAATCGCGCGGGTCCACAGCACCACCAGCTGCAGGGCCTAAACAACACTTCCCACAGCGAGTCTGAATACAAATAACGTGGCACTACCGACGGCATCCAGCTTTGTACTTGACACGTATGTCATTTCACTTAGTCCTATTACAAAGCTTGGAGGCGGAGATGCTCTTCTGATTTTAGAAATGAGGAAAATCGGTCTCAGGGATGGGTGTGTGTTTTTTAAACAAGGGTGCAGAACCAAGTGTGCTGATCCCCCAGGCCATGCTTCTATCCCAATTTCCTTAAAAAGTAAATATATACCAGAAGCCACTGAACAGTACACTGTAAATAAATTAAATGTATGATATATGACTTGTAGCTTCATAAAGCTGTTTTTTAAGAAATCCAGTCTTCTCAGAAAGGTTTCATCACACATTCCACCGCCGCCCTCAGCTGTCGGCTGGTCCTTCCTCGTGTGCCCAGAGCACCACTGGCCACACTGTGCTCCTTCGTCCCCTTGACCACCTCCCCCGCCAGACCTTCGGGCTTCTAAGGGAAGATACCCAAGCCCCTCTTTCCAATCTCCAGGCCCAGTGTCTAACCCAGGGCCTTGCACATAGTATGTGCTCACTTTGTCAGGTTCATACATCATTAAACGGTTTAAATGGCAAAGTTGACTTCAAAACTGTAGTTGGAGTTGTTTCGTCAGTACCAGGGATGAATCTGCCGCCCACGCCAGTCTCCTGGCTTTATGGACGTGCAGTATGACCAAATCAGAGAAAATGTGTCCTTCTTGCCTAATTTCTCTGCCCCCACCACCACCAAAATCCCCAGTGCCACCTTCTAAGCCGAACAACTGTATCAGACTGTGAGTCCACTCTCTTCATTAATAAAAGTGATTCCCAGAGAAATCTAATACAAAACTGACCACAGGCGTACGGGGTCTCAGACTCAAGGTACTTGGGGGGGAAATATAAAAGATCACACGACACCATGGAATCTATTTTTGGTCACAAACTGTTCCCTGGTAGATACGTACTCCTTCAGACAGAGTCAAATTCGAACAGTAAGAACTATTTACACTTTCAGGTTCAAACGACTGCTACAAACTCACCTCATACACGGCGAGGTCTATGCCCGCGTAAGGTATGATACCTAACAGATTGGGAACATAGCCTTTGTAAAAAGCTCCCATGCCCTCGTGTTTCAAGATCTTCTTGGCGCAGTCGGACAGCCCGGAGTACTGTCCAGTTTTGCCTACCGCCAGCCTGGTTTTCAAGACCTGGTCGGGAAGGAACATGACAGAATATGGTCACTCGAGTTCACTGCATCGGCATGAAATTCAAAGCAAGTCATTTTACAGGAAACAGCTACCCAGCACTACTTGCGACTTGTGCAGTTCATTGCTGTGTTCTCCTTACATGTTACCTCTACGGAGGGACTAAGTCGAGGGCCACGAGGAGCCACTCATTGCAAAGAGAACCTGAAGGAGGGCAGTGGCACAGGGAACAGAGAAAGGATAACCTACTGGTGTCTTACCAAAATGGACTGGTGGCCAGTTGGACGTGGTGGGAAATGGTGGAGTAAGAGGCGACTGCAGTGTTTCTAGCTTGGAGCACAGGATGGGGGCGGCACAGAGGGGGGAAGGTGATGCTATTGACTGAAATAAGCAACGTAAGAGGAACAGCCGGTCTTGGGTTGGGATGTTTTGAGGGGTGTGTGGAGTACTGTGAACCACCACATTAAGATGCTTGCAAGGAAGGCTAGGGTGAGAGGTGAAAATTAACAGCATATCTTGCCTAGGTCTTACCAGTTGTTGAAAAACCCCTCCGTCCTATCAATAAAAATATCCACACCCACAATATTATTTTTGCTCTACAGTGGACATTGGGAAGCTTTTCCTGTAAAGGCCCGATGGTAACTACTTCCTTGCTGGCTGGCTTAAAACATCAGGTCTCTGTTGTATATTGGTTTGGGGGGTGGGGGGGTGGTTAACCACTTTTTTTAAATGAAAAAATTCTTCTTAGGTCAAGGTCTTTACAAAACAGTCCACAGGCCCGTGATTTGCCAACCTGTGCTCTGAGTGAAGGATGTCTAGGCAGGACTGCCACCGCCTAACCTGATGCCGAGTTCCATTATGAAATTACGGTACCAAAACTCTCTGGAGAGGACCCGGTGTTACCATTCTTGCCAACACTGTGGCCCCCAGCCTCCACGGTGGCCCCCCTACCCCCGCTGCCTGATACTCACACCCTGTGTGGTCTCCTCCCACACTCTACCCGGGGTGGTCGGCATGACCAACAGTTTGCAGCAGAAGTGACCAAAGACTGCAGCTTCCATCTTGGGTGCTCCCCCACCCCTGAGATCACCAATTTGGGGAAACCAGCTACCATGTTGCGCGGACACTTGGGCAGCCTAGGGAGAGGCCCACGGGATAAGGAGCCCCTGTCTCCAGCCAACAGCCAGAAAGGCCGGACAACAAAGGCGAGGGTCTGGAAGCAGAGCCGTCCCCGCTGAACCCTGCGGTGACTGCAGCCCCAGCCAACACCTGGACCGTAGCCTGTGAGACACCCTGGGCCGGAGGCACCCAGCCCAGCCGCTCCCGGATGTCTGAGCCACAGAAACTGGGAGACAGTAAATTCCTGTCATTCGAAACGGTTCATCTGGGGAATACTTGTTGCACAGCAATGGACCGTTAGCACGAAGACCATTCCCACTGTCAGGCCTCCCAATGGCACGCACCTCCATAGGATAAATAAACGTCTGCGCAGTGGCTCCGGCCATGGAACCAGAAACGAATCTCTCAAACGTTCCTATTTTCTGTCCTTCCTCGGTGAGCATCTTCTTGTACTGCGTAAATCAATTTTAAAGGCACATGAATATTTGCTCTAGACAGAATTGTGTGTCCCTGCCCACAAAATGCATATGCTGAAGCTGTAACCCCCAGTGGGATGATATTTGGAGGTGGGGCCTTTGGGAGGTAATTAGAGTTAGATGAGGTGGAGAGGGTGGGGCCCTCAGGACAAGATTAGTGTCCTTATAAGAAGAGACACCAGAGAGTTTTCCTTCTCTCTCTCTCTCTCTCTCTCTCCTTCTGTCTCTCTCTTTCCCTCTCCACATGCACGCACCAAGAAGACAGCCCCCACCGCAAACCAAACTGGTCAGCACCTTGATCGTGGACTCCCCAGCTCCAGAACAGTGAGAAATAAACTTCTGTTGTTTAACACCCCCCACTACACGGAATTTCGTTACAGCGGCCCAAGCCGAATGAGGCAATACCAAAATACAAACCAGCTCCTAGAAATCAATTAACTGGCAATGCGTCTACGTTTCCCAACACGCATACGCCACGTTAACAACACTTAGCAGGAAAGCAAGGCTTAAATGCTGATACATCCAGCCTACTGGACAGCGGTTTCGAGTTAGGCCTCTGCAGAGCGCAGACGTTGCCCAGCTGGGCCCAGCGGCTCCTCTGCCCCAAGAGAACCGCGCTCCTTCCCGGGCGCAGAGACACAGGGGTAACAGCGTGTCTGTAATTTCCGAATAGCTGCCCCGCAGCTTTTTTTGAACGAGGGTTTATTTTCACCAGGACAAATAAAACTATTAAGTAAGCGACAAATATTAACGACTTAGGAAAACGGTTTTGGTAGGTGATGCATGGAATTATACTATCGCTAACCACACAGTGATAAGAATTACCTGTTCATATGCCCAGAACTTCACAGCCGTCTCCGGAGCAATTTTAATGACATTTGTACCATTTCCTCTCCAAAGGGAGCGGATGCCTCCTTCTTTCACCATCTGCCGGAAGCCACCATATAGGTTCATTTTGTCGGATTTTGAACCATGGACCTAAAAATAAAAGTAAGATGATATAAAATACTGGTGGCATGTTATTGTTACTGTTTCTAAAGTAACAGTACTAACCACTCTCTTTTCTCCAATACTGCAAGAAGATATATTTGATAAGAGAATATAGGAGGCTGAGAGTATATATTATATATAAATAATTTAGGGAGAAACCTACAATAATGGCTGGAGACTTTTTTAATTAAACACTAGAATAGTCAAAGAACACCAAAGATTAAAAGTTCATCACACACATGTACCAACAATTTAAGATTTGGCAGAACACTGAAATAATTACATGGACTGATTTTAGGGTGAATAGCAATAAAATAGACATTTTTTAAAAAGGTATGAAAGACTATTACGGAGAGTTTTTTAACTTTTTTCAAAGCACCGTATTTATCGTGGTTTGAGGATATTTAGCACAAACAGACACAAGGTCACAAGTTCACCTGCATCATGACTTTGAGCCGGTCCAAGGGCGCGGTGCTGGTGCGGGAGACGGCGCCGGCGATGCCTCCCGCCAGAAGCTGCCTCCACCACTGACCCGACTTTTTTTCCTCTTCTGTGAATTCATCGGGAATAGTTAAACTATCTCCTATGTCCATACCCTGTTACGATGAAAAAAGAGACCCCCGGGCCCCATAGATTAAAGGTCGATCATTCCAGCACGTCTGTTTAGAGACGAAGCGCGTGTTATTTCACAGTTAAGATCAGCTTTGTTCCCTAGAAAGTACCTGAGGTGACTATGAAGAGCTGCCTCTCACTAAGCAAGTGTGGTGTCTGTCAGTTCACAAGAAGTGAAAATTAACAGTATTCACAAACTTACAAAACCAATAATCCCAACTTTCTTAACAGATTCAAAGTAACTCCTCCTCTGAGGCTAAGTCAGAATGAAAGGGCAACATTTCCATTCTTTTTAGCTACAGAAAGAAATTAGCTTATCAGTTCTCCAAAGGCACATCCTTTATCTCGAAATGACATCCGTTATGCTTTGCACCATGATATGTGCTTTAAATATGTAAATAAAAATTAAATAAAAACTATGTATGTCAATACCCCTAAACTTATTTCCTATATAGAGTATCTATCAATATTTTTATAAATCTGACTTGTCATTGAAAACATTCTATACAAAACTTAGCTAACAGGAGGTATTGTTTAAAATTACATGCCCTCCAATCTCTTCTAAACTACTATAGATTACAAAGGTAGCTTGAGAGAAACGAAGTTGTACAATGATAATATTTTTGCAACTTTATCATCTGAATGATTTGGGTGTAAAAGATTTTATAGGTAAGAGTGTCTGGGTAAGGAGCTATGCAACAGCAGTAACCCTCTCTTTCTTCGACTGTGAATACGGTGGATGCTGTTACCAGCTACCTCCAAAGACACGGTAAGAATCTGATATGCGAGCAATAAAATCAGCAGAGCCCCACAAGTTCAGGAGCCGCTGGGACTTGGCTGGGCAGCCCCGGCTCTAAATGTTCCAGCGTCCCCAGGTGCTGACTACACCAGTGCTTACAGCTCCACAAACGTATACATTGATCCATAAAGCCTACTTACAGTGGAATGTTTCCAGAAACGGATAATTTCCTCAATGTCTGTGACGGGATTAAACAAGAAGTAGTCTCTCCACTCATTCCAGTCTATTGTCATGGTCCCATCAGCATCGATGCTGGAAAGAAAAAGAAAAAAAAAAATAAGCTAACGAAGGAACAAAACAGAATTTACAAATAAAACTAACATGACTGGCTGTTTTGTGGAATGACAGTTTCTTTTCCAACTGGATATTCTTACTGAATTTTTTAAAATCCTAATTCACAATAGGTTGTTGGAAATGGCAGCAAGCACTGGGTGGTCTTTCGTATAGTTTTAATCATTTAGATAAAACAATGGGCCCTAAAGTTACAGAGAGACATCACTGAAGACAATGTTTGGTGCTCTGTCAGACCCTAAGTCAAGGAGCTATCAAACGCAACACTTAGAAGATAAAACATTGGAAGGTAAGTAAAGAATGGTTTATGATCCATTTTTCCTTGCACTGGCTCAGGAAGGTGTATCTGCATGTTGTTATAACATTTGGATGTGATTTGGGAATATACTCGACATATCCTCTCCATTTCCTTCTCCAACTTTCTCTAAACTAAGAAAATTAGCAGTGATTATGGAAAAAAAAAAAAAAAACTTAGTGATTGGGCCTTTTGAATCAAGAAATCCTGGTATCTCATCTTGAACATTTAAAATTGATGTCATAGCCTTAAATATTTTTCATTTAACTCTTTTGTTTTATAAAATTCTGGGCAATCATGCCATTTGTACCTGTTTTGTCATAAATTACATTAGCCTGTAATTTCCCTCTTTGTGAATTGTCTGCCTTTGGCATTATGGTTATAATGACCTGATAAAATGGACCAGGTAGTGTACTTTCACACTCTACAAATATCTATATGTCTGTTTTTTGATAGTTTGTAAGAACCATCTGGAGCTACATTTTCCTTTATGGGAAAATTTTAATTACTGATGCAGTATCTTTATTTAGGAATGACTGGCTATTTCTTCCTGATTCCGTTTCAGCAAATCATATTTTTCTAGAAGTTCTATTTCCTATGTTCTCATATTTATTGGCATAAAATTATTCATAATATTATCTTTTTTAAATTTCTGAAGCATCTCTGTGCAATTGGACATCATTTATTTACAAGTCATCTCTCTTTTTTCTTCATCAGTCTCTCCATAAGTTTGTCTTTCCAACAATCAGCATCTGGCTTTGTTGATCCTATTACTATATCTTTGCTTTCTGTTTCCACTGCTGTCTTCACCTCCTTCTTTCTACCTTCTTAGAGATTATTCTGGTTTCTACCCTTAACTTAGCACATTAATTTTCAGTCTTCATTCTTTTCTAATATGCACAAGCTTTAAGGCTATAAATGTTCCCCTAAGTACCACCACAGCTACATCTCACAAGTTTCAATATGTGGTATTTTCATTTTTTCTAGTCAAAGTACTTCTGAATGTCCCCATATGATTTCCTCTTTGACCCATAAGCTACTGAGCAGTATATATCATTTCAAAAGCCACTGGACTTTTTGTAAATCATCCGTTATTGACTTCTAAATTAGTGCAGAGTGATCCAGGAAGGCGGTCTTCATAATACCATTTGTTTTGAAAATGTGTTGAGCCTGGCTTTGTGGTCTACTGTGAAAACCATTTTTATGCATGTTCCATCTGCATCTAAGCAACATTTTTTTTTCTAATTCTCTGGGACAAGGTTTTATTGTATGACCATTAAATCAAGCTTCTTATTTATTTAAATCCTTTGTGACTACATTTTTTCTCTGCTTGACCTATCAAATACAGGAAGGTGTGCATTAAAATCTCTCACCACTACAATGGACTTGTCAATTTATCCCCAGAATAATCATTAGCCAGCTTAAAATTTTTATGTCTTTGTGGTGAATTTTAAAATGTGATGGTGACACTCTATTTTCATGAATGTGAAAGTGTGTAATTTTTACCTTTTAATCTTATTTGATATCAATTTAGCTATCACAGCTCATTGAGAGAGAAAAAACAACAGACACAAAAGGTCACATATTATATGATTCTATTTATATGAAGTGTCCAGAATTGAAGAGTCCATAGAGACAGAAAGGTAGTCAGTGGTTGCCAGGAGCTTGCAGGGGACAAGTAAGAAATGACCGCTGATGGGTACAGGGCTACTTTTGGGGGTGATGGAAATGTTCCAAAATTAGATAATGGCAATGGTTGCATGACTGTGTACATATACTAAAAAAATCACTGGATTGTACACTTTAAAAGAGTGAATTTTATGGCATGTGAATTATATGTCCATAAAGTTGTCATACAATATTTATATAAACAATTATATAGCCACTTCTAAATATCCATCCCTCCGCCTTACCCCTGATCTACTCTGGAGCTTGGGCTTAGAATTTGCATTACCCTTAAAGCTTTCAAAAGGAATACAGGAACATGATTTCTGGCCTAAAAACAACCACCAAACAAAAACCCCACTTTCCCGGAAGAATGTGACTTTAGAAGCAGGACATTACATGCTCCGTATCCCACTGTCAAAATGCTGTTTATCTTTTTCATGTTACAGCTTTTCATTTCCTCAGGAAAGCCTTTCTCATCCAGCATTAACAAGAGCAACACCATGCTCAGCTCTGAGACCTGGGCCTTCTTATTGAGCAGCTGCTTATAAGACAAATTCCAAAAAGACAGAAGGGAGGAAAATGTCACGGGTGCAGACACAAAAGGAGATAAACTCTACAATAAAACCATTTAGAAGAAACTTAATATAATGTTGAAGACCAAAAACATTCGTAAAAATATTAATCTATAACATAACTGCCCTTTTCTTGTTCTCTGATGTCATAAAAAAAAAAAAATTAGTCCCTATGGTGTATTTCTAACAAAAGGGCTTTCAGGGAACTTAGACTTCAGAGATTATTGTTCTATCCCATGAAACAAAACGTTAAGTCTGCAAAGGTCTGACCTGTGAATGGTGTTTCCTTGTCAGTCAGCTGGAAGAGCGCTGGAATTTCCCTCTTACCCAGTCACGGGTAGGCTCAGTCATGTGACAAATCTGCTAGACTCCTGCTCTCGAGACAATAAGTCTATTGTCACATTAGACACCAAATGGGAAACAGAACACTAACCCTCTTAGACCTCTCTACACATTTAACACCTCCCTGACATGGCACCGGCCCTTGGGGGCTTGCAAGAAAGGGTCCTGTCTGTCTCTCCCTTATATGTGGAATCTAAATAAACGAAGCTAAACTAAACGGAAACAGACTCACAGAAACAGAGGCCAAAGGGATGGTCACCAGACGGGAGCGGGTGAAGGGTGGGTGAGAAGGTGACGGGAAACAGAGTAAATGCTACTGGGATGAGTTTGCACGCTGACAGATAAGGGCTGGAATTAGTGGGGTGCTCACACTGTGAGGTATAAAAATGCTGAAGCACTATAATGTATACCCGAAACTAATATAAGATTGTATACCAACTATACTTAAACAAAATAATAGATTTTGAAGAGAAGGAAGAGTCCTGTCCGAGCTTACACTCCCCACTCGTACCCGTTAGAGGTACGTGTGCAAACACAGTGAAAAGGAGGGAAAAGGGGGAGAGAGACTGAATGGGGCAGTGAGCAGCAGCAAGACGCAAGGATGCGTTTCAGCCACACTGACAAACGCAGGACAGGAAAATGAAAGTCAAAAAAACTCCAGCAGTCCTCGAGCAACTAAAGAGCTTACCTTCGAAGAATCAGCTCTGCTTGCTGTTCAGAAATAGTTAGACCCAGTATCTGGAGAGACTGAACAATTTCGGAAGCCTCGATTTTTCCTTTAAAAAAATAAAAAGAGCATAAACGGAGACTCAGAACTGTAAGGACCTTAGAAATCATGAATTTCAAATCCCTCATTTTATCAGGGAAAGCCTTGAACTGATGAAGGTGAAATTATGAATTTAGGGGAGCATTAGAATGCGTAAGTACCAGCTGCAACACCGACTCAAAATTTAACAACTACATTAAACAAGGGCACACACATCATTTCACTCAGAAATTCTCCCGCAGAGAGCAAAGGAACAGCATGAGAGTCTGGGCAATATAAGGACAGTTAGAGGCACCCATCTCTTAGCAATTAAATTCCTTAAATACCACTCTGAATGTCATACTCTTAAATAGATACAGTCGATTCCCGTCACTCACGGTAGTTATGTTATGTTCACAGGTCCCCATGAACCTGAATTAGCGAACCCTGACCCACTGTTCCTGCAGGAAATACGGGGTTAGGTTCCTATGAGCCTCTGGTCACAACATGTTCATCAACCAATCAATACACACCCTTCTTTTATGTGTGTTTCTGTCTAAAGACACCTTATGTAATATATATTATGCATTCTTTAACATTGAACTCACAGTCAACAGTACTACAACTGTGGCCTGAATGAAGCTTACCCATCGCATGTATTTATTTCCTAGGGCACGTCACGGCCTTCTTGCATTTAGAAACGCTAGACAGCACTGTGCTTGGGAGCCATTTAAAATGGCAAATCATCAACCAAAGGCACAAAAATGCATAAAACATGGCATGAAGTAGACTGAAGAAGGACACCTAAAAGTATCTTGTTTTAACTATGAAAGTAAAGCATCACCTTGTTCTATCTCAGCTACAAATGTGCACGTCAAGGAACTAAAATGTTTCACTGCTCTGAGCATGTCTACGAGTGACTATGAAAGTGCTATGAGTATTGATTCGGGGGTTAAATTTTAGCAAGCAGGCAAATTCTCAAATACAGAACCCATGAACAATGAGAATAGAGTGCATATGCTTTGCTTTAAGGAAGTCTGACAAACAAAAGTATAAACCTATAATGAGAAATTGTTTTATAATATACAAACAAGATAAATTAAGGAGAAAATGCTTGTATTTTCTACAAACGTATCATAAAATTTCATCGTTTATTTCATCTGGTTCAATTAGAGTTTTCTGATGGACAACCAAAATGTGCACAATTTACGCACTGGAATGACTGGCCTCTACGTATCTGGCAGATGGCCTTTGAGGTGGCACGTCGCCCAGCTACTCTCTGCCCTAGCACACTGCCCGGACAGTCCGACCTCTGCCGCTGAATGGAGAGGGCCCAGGGGGAGGTGAAAGTTTACAGGCAAGAAGTCGATTGTAAGAACTGAATTTTGCTAGAAGACTAAGACCAAGGCTAGACTTAGGGGCATAAAATGTAAGGTTTAGGGGAGGTAGCAAATGGTCCAATAGCACAACTTTCCACCACAAACTCCACTCTTCCTAGCTGGGTCACAGACTTGAACAGTCTTCAAAACCATTCAAAGGGTTTGGTTGGTTGTTTGTTTGCAGGAATCTGCCTTGAATCTATCTGAATATAATGTTCAGTATAATCCAGGGGCCAGTAAACTATAACCTTTCTTCCAAATAAAGCCGGTTGCTTGCTTTTGTAAATAAATTCTTATTGGAGCACAGCCATGCCCATTCATTACCTATTGTCTATGGATGTGCCATCTGACAGCAGAGAGGAGTAGCTGCAGCCTAGAGAGCATGGCCCACAACGTGAAACAGTTATTATCTGGCCTTTTCCAAAAAAAGTTCGCCAACTCTGATATGAACCATATTTTCTCTCAATCTATTTGTTTAATTTTTAAAAAATAAGAAGTCTGTGGATAAAATGGTCCTGATTACTCCTATTTAGGAAGAGTTTGGAGTCTGCATTCTAATTTTTTAAAATAAATTCTCTTTTCCCATCCCCCTACTGTGGGGCTCTTGCTTTTTGCTTGACACAAATGGGACTCTCACTCCAAGCTATTAATCTAAATAGAGAAACCATAATTCCACGCAGAAGACACATATTTAAATGCCTATCTTTTTTTTTTTTTCTTCCTTTTCCTAATTTTCAGGATCAGAGAGAGTCTGCTCTAAATGAAATCTTTCAAAAAGACTATCAAATGTAAGATAATCTACAAGTTTTTAAAATTTAGATTATGTCATATCTGTGCCTAATATGAAAGAAAAATAAATCTCTCTTGCCCAGAGAGCAAGGAAACATAATAACCATCATTATTATTATTATTATTATTATTATTATTATTACCTAAGAAAAGAAAGACTGACTATACGTTGTTTTAGGCTCTCGGAAGTCTAAGTACTTCCATGCAGCTGGTGATGAACAGAAAATAAAACATACCATCATTATTTTTGTCCAGACTCTTAAATGCCAATTTCATTTTTTTCTCATGGTCTTTAAGGTACTTCATAAATTCTTCAAAATCCAGCTTCCCATCTTTGTTGGTATCACCCGTAGTAAAAATTTTCTACAAAGAAAGAAAAAGACAGAGGTGTTAGCCCTGCAGAGTTACTCATGAAGCATCCACAGCAAGGCAGGTAAGGGCCCTGAAGGCGGCAGTGGGGCCCAGGTCAAGCTCGGGGACATGTACGTGTGGCTTCACCCTCTCTGCCCAAGGCCTGGCCTCCGGTGCTCGAGTCCCAACCCCTCTCTGAGCACAGCCCCCAGGAGGCCCATCTTCCCTTTCTCCTAGGAGGAGGTGACCCCTATGTCCTTCAGGCCTTCCTAAAGCTCAAGGATGTCCAGGGTCCCGTCTTCCTCGTGGTCCATGTACCAAAAGAGCTCCTCATGTCCATCGGGGTGGTCTGGAGGCGGGGGCGGTCCACGCAGCGGCCCCCCCGAGGGCCTCCCGGGGGTGGAAGAGAGAGAGGGGAGGGGTCTCTGCCCACCTCAGTCCCGACAGCTGGCACCTAGGACAGCAGCATCCTCTGGGGCACAGGGCGCACAGCCTCTCCAAGGCCAGGGCGCCTCGCCGCGCAACGGCTCCGGGGGGAGGCGCGCGGGGGGCCCCTGGAGCCCCGTGGGGGCCACGCTGGGGGGCCGGCCCCGAGGGGGGGGCCTCGGGGTTCCAGCGGCGCTCCCAGGGCAGCCGGCCCGAAGCCCCGGCGTCCAGCACGCGCTGCAGGAGCAGCCCAGGGGGCGCGCTCAGGTCCACCCCCCAGGACTCCCAGGAAGGCCTTTGCGCGGGGCCATCTCTCAAGGTGGATGTTTTCAGAGCAAAGTGGGTAGCGGGGCGCTGGGCCACAGGGGGTCGGGGGTGGGGCCCGACCGTTTTTGGAAGTTGTTTGGCCACAGCTTTCTAAGAAGTCTTCTTCTAAGGTCCAGACCCTTAGGCACTGCTGTAGTGAAGACTGGGAATTGGGGACCTAGTGAAAATTCGCCCATCTGGGCCTTTCCTTCTGTGATGCTCGCGGACCCCCCCACCCCTCACCCCAACCCCTAGACCCTCATCTTCACCAGGGGTCACAGTGGCTGCTGGGCAGGGCTGCTCTGACCACCAGGGTCCCAGCCCTGCCCTCAGGGATGCACAGCTGGGAGGACATCTCCAAGGCAAGTCGGCTGGGGTCCCAGACAGGAGTCAGGGGACACTCAGAAGCAACGTCCCTGCCTTCTGAATCCCCACCCTCCGGAACCCTAGAGGGCTCTGCTGTTCCATACATATGCCTGTGGTCCCTCATCCCGCACCACCAGAAATGGGGACCAGCGGTTTCAAAATAAAAACCAGCTTTTTACGTGATGTGTTTTCCTAAGTATGGAGCGCTCTTTAAAAAGCTGAGCATTAAGATTCACATAAAGCAACAAGAACACGCATCACTGCTGGTGGGAATGCAAAATGGTGTGGCCGCTTTGGAAGACATTTGGGGGGGCATATGGAAAAAAAGGAAGACATTTTCGCAGATTCTTACAAAAGTAGACACACGCTTACAATACAATCCAGCAATCACAGTCCTTGGTGTCTTCCCAAAGGCGTTGAAAACTTATGTAACTTATGTCTACACAAAACCCACACACAAATGTTTGGCTTTATACAAAATGGGCCAAAACTCGGGAGCAACCGAGATGTCCTTCCGTAAGGGAGGGGTACACAAACTGTGGTACACCCAGAAAACGGAACATTATTCAGCGTTAAAAAGAAATGAGCTAGCAAATGATAAAAAGACATGGAGGAAGCTTAAATTCACATCACTACGTGAAAGAAGCCAATCTGAATAGGCTACCTACTGTATGGTCCCAGTTATATGACATTCTGGAAAAGGCAAGACTGTGAAGCCAGTGAAAAGATCAGCGGTTGCCAGAGGTTAGGGTTTGAGGGGAGATAAATAGGCAGAGCACGGGGGAGTTTTTAGGACAGCGAATATATTCTGTATGATACTATAAAGGTGGTTACAGGTCAGTATACATTTGTCCAGCCTCACAATATGTACAACACCAAGAGTGAAACCCTATAGGGTAAGCTATGGACTTGGGGTAATAGTGATGTGTCAATGTAGGCTCATCAGTTGTAACGAACGGATGTGCCAACATCTGCTGCCAGATGTTGATAATGGGGGAGTCTGTGTACATGTGGGGACAGGAGGGAAACCTCTCTGCCTTCCTCTTAATTTTGCTGTGGGCCTAAAACTGCTCCAAAATATATATATATATATATATATATATATATATATATATATATATATATATTTATATATTTACATATTTATATATGTATATATATGTAAAGTCATAAAGAAAATTTAATCAAGCCCTTATCTGTTAGTTCTTGCCCTGCTGACTCATCATGCCAAGTCCTGACACCATAACGAGGACCCTTGCATATCCCTGAAACACCCATGGGTTTGCCCGTGGGAGGAGGTTGCGCCACGGTTAGTCACAGGCACTCCTGCAGGCTTTGCAATAGTGTTTCCCCCGCGCTGCCCGGCAGGGCCAGATGCCCAGCGCAGTTTCACAAGACGCGCTGTGGCCCGATCAAGAACGAATCCTCCAGCGTGAGGGACCTTTCCAGTCCACAGGGAATGGGCCTTCCTTGTGCTCCGCTGAGCATGCAGCCGTCACGGTGAGTCACAGAAGTCGGGCTCCCAGCCGGGGCCCAAGGGTGCCCAGGACCAAGTAGGAGAGACAGGAGTCGCCGGCAGGGTAATGAGGAGCAGACTGACAGCACTTTGCAGCACTGACAAGACGGAGCAAACCCAAGCGTGGACAGCCTTGCCCTGGCTCAGTATTGGGCATGGTCCTGGGCACCGAAAGGCGCTCTGTGTCCCCAACAGGAAGAGTGCATGAGTCCAGGAACCAAGATATGAAAGCAAGAGTGGTCCCCCGACTGTCACTCCCAGTGACCTAGGGGGGGACTTTTGCTACCTGTTCCCACAACTCTGGGCTCTGCAGGGTTAGTTTCTAGTCCCCAAACAGGATACACGCTTGTGTCCAGGGACCAACAGGCAAGAGGAGAAGCCACCATCTTAGTAGGTGTAACTGACCCTGATGAGCAGGAGGTACGGCTGCTTTTACACAAGGGAGACGGAAACGCATGCAACGCAGTGACCCACGTGCCCAATCCAAGCGGTGACTGGGTGACACCTACAGTAACACTGGCCTGAGAAGCTCAGACCTCTCGGGAATGCAGGTTTGGGTCACGCCACCAGATAGGTCACCAAGACCTGCAGAGATGATGGCTGGGTGTGAGTGGAATTTAAAATAGACGGTCAAGAAGGGAAATAGTGAGTTCCAGGTGTGACCAAGTGAAGCAATGGGGACTGTGGTTTGTCCCTCTGACTTCCCTGAGGAAGACAGGCTGGGGACCGTGCAGAGGAGCAGATCTGTGGTGGCCAGGTCAGATCACCTTCAAGACAACCTGCTGCGGGAGCCCAGGGGAGGGAAAGCCTGCCCCACCACGCCTTTGGGACTCGGGACACACTGTGGCCCTCACACCAAGTCCACTCGCCCTGGGTTGTTCCAGCCCATGACCGGCCACAGCAGGTTCTAGCTCTGGGCAGCCGATGCCCAAGCAGGACTCCCCTACCAGACAGCACTTCCTCGGAGACTCCCCTCTAGCCTCGTTGAGACTTTCTAAGAACCACACTTTGGCCTGAAGTTCCATCTAAGGCAACCCTTCCTTCTTGCACTCTTCTCACAGGAGTTAAACTTGCACCCTGGTCTGAAGACCCTGTTGGTTCCCTCCTGTTTCCTCTCCCGTGCCCTTCCTGGGCATTTTCCCCAATAAATCTCCTGCACACCCAGCCGCATCTGGGTTTCCTCGGAGGCCCAGAACTGACGCAGTTCCTACCAGGAGGGGTCCGAGACAAGAGGTGGGGACATGAGGCCTAGGGCCTGGCCTGCTCACTGCCCCGCAAGCAAAGAGCCCTGGCAGCCTATGGGGTAAGGATATGCCTCACACAAGGCAGGAGCCCAAATGCTGAAGATGTCCCGGTGGTGATCTGGGAAGATGACCTGGTTGAGGGCAACACCCTGACTTGTGCAATGATTTGGGCATTTGTAAAATATGAGGGGCACTATGCTGTGAGGGTTGGCGGGAAGGCAGGATGGTAAAAGGAGCGATTCACCAGGCAGATGCAACATGCTAGGGTTGACTGTATCGAGAGTATAGTCTCAAAATATAAAACGGGGAAACTGACAAATTATAAAGAAGAGGTGGCAGATCCACAGTCTCAGAGGGAGTTTCGACACCTCTCTTTCCGGAGTGACGGCAGTAACAGCACAAGGTCACTTACAGGCTAATTGTTCATTAATTGCTTAAAGGCATTAATGCATTCATTCCTCACAATAACCCTACGGTTACCTCCGCCCCAGAGAGGAAACTGAGGCCAGAGAGATTTGTAAACGGGCCCCAAATTAACTAGTAAGTAGCAAAACCAAGATTTAAACCCAGGCGGGCTGGCTAGATTTTTCTTAGTTTCTGATAAACTTATCTGTGCATGTGAAAAGATGTTTATCTGCCACAATGAGGGGGGCAATAAAAAGATTAGAGGTGTGGGGAAGACTAAGCAGAGCACAGGGGTTGCTGGGGCAGTGAAAATACTCTGTACGATACTATAATGATAGATACAAGTTGGTATCCATTTGCCCAAACCCATAGGATGTACAGCACCCAGAGTCAACCCTAATGTAAACTATGGACTCTGGAAACTTAAAGCACATGGTTAAATAATTCATGGGTCACAGAGGAAATCATATTGGAAACTAGACAATACTTCGCACTAACAAACAAAAGCACAGCCTTGGGGGATACAGCTGAAGAAGTGATTAAGGGGACACTGTCGGTCAAAATTAATGAGCATTTAATGCAAGAAATTAGGAAAAGACCAAATGAGTAAACCCAAAGAAAGGAGAATACACAGAAGGGAAGAAAATAAAAAACAGAGACAATCAGCAAAAGGGACCAGGAATGACAGGGAGCATAACTACAGATACAGTCAGAACTTTAAAAAAAAATAATAATAATAAGTGAATATTTACAAACCTTGGGCAAAATGGGCCGTTTCCTAAAAACTGTAACTTACTAACGCTGACTCGAGAAGAAACAGTAAACTCAAGAGGCCAGTCACTACTACAGACATTGAACGAGTCGCCCAAAATACAAAACTGTAAAACAGTTGTCGGCTCCCGTGGTTGGATCACTTTCCTCGGGGGACCGGGACGCGAAGCGCCCTCTCGGGTTTCGGCGGGGTGGGTTGGAGGCGGTCCAAACACCTCGGCGCTGCTCCCGGCGCTGAACTTCAGCGCACAATTCAAGTGACTCAGAGGCCGGCCCAGCCCATCTGTGTCAATCAATGGAATGTCGCCCCTCCTCCTCAACAGGAAGTTGGCTTTCTTTTCATTTTCTTTCTTTATTATTAAATGTATTGGGGTGACTGTGGTTAATAAGAGCACATAAGTTTCAAGTGTGCATTTCTAAGACGCCTGATCTGTATATTGCGTCGTGTGCCCACCACCCGAAGACCAAGCATCTTCCGTCCCCAAGTGCGTATTCGGCCAAGGCTGGTTTTCCAGCAGATGCAACAGTGGGCAAAACTGGCTGGTGCAACAAGGCAGCTTCCAAGAGATACAGTGTGAGCTCTCCGCAGAATCGGGGCCCGGGAAAACCTGAGCGCTAAAGGTTCCCGTCCGATGGCGTGTTTGCAAAGGCGCACGGAGAGGCAGGTAAAGGGCCTGCGGCGCATTCAGGCTTAAAGGACTGGGGTCCGGGGGGCGAGCGTTCACTGCACTGATTTCATCTGGGAAGACACCGGGAGCCTTTCGGAACCCGCCGGGCCTCCGTTGGCGGGGGGTGCCTGGCCGCGCGCCCCGTTCCCGAGCGGCTGAGCCCACGGTTGGCAGGGGAGCCCCGGCTCCTCCTCCTTCCTGGCCCAGCCCCGGCCGCCGCCCTCCGAGCTGGCGGCGCCCCGAGTCCCCGCAGCCTCCGGGCCCAGCAGCGACCCACCTCCTCGGCGTCCTGGCCCAGGGGGATGCCCAGGCTCCGCAGCCCCTCCTGCAGCTCGCGGATGTCCACCACGCCGTCCCCGTTGCGGTCCAGCTGCTGGAACAGGGTCTCGTAGCGCCGCGGCGGCTCCGCGTCCTGGCAGGCCGCCGCGGGCAGCACCGAGCCCCGCAGCCAGCGCAGCATCGTCCCGAAGGCGCGCGGCGCCGCGGCCGAGAGAAGTCACGGTCACCCGGGGATCCCGCGCGACGGCTGCTGCCCGGCTGCCAAGACCAGCCTAGAGCACGACGCAGTAGCGGGGACCCCACCCAAGCCGGGCTGGGCGAGCAGGGAGGGGCCGGGCGCGGGGCGGAGCTCGCGGGGCGCCCGCCTCCACCGGGCGCAGCCCAGGGCGGGCAGAAGGGGCTGTGGGACCTGGGGGGACAGTGCCGCTCTGTGCCAGCGGCCAGGGGCGCGGGGGCGAGGAACGCGGACCAGGCCCCCAGGAGTCCCGGGCCCCCGAGGGAGCTAACGAGGGCGGGGAGTGGGGCAGTCCGGAGCTCAGGCTCCCTACCCTCTTCACTCCTGGCGGGGAGCCCTGGCGCCCTGCCCGGAGGTGGTTCTCTGCCTGGAAACTGGGCCAGGTCCGCTTTGTCTAGCAGATCTTTGTCTGGCACAGATCTCTTGACTTTTTCCTATCACTCCAGACACTGCACATCTCTGGGCCTGTTTTCTTTTTTAAAATGTTTTTACTGATTTTAGAGAGAGAGGAAGGGAGAGAGAGAGAGAGAAACATCGACGGGCTGCCTCCTGCGCGCCCCCTGCCCGGTCGGAGCCTGCGTGTGCTCCACCCCGATGGAACAGGCAACCTCTCGGTGCCTGGGGGGAAGCTCCACCAACTGAGCCCACCAGCAGGCTGGACCTGTTTTCCATTCACAAAAATGCACACCCTGTGATGGGAATTCTGCCCTAAGAAGCAGAGGAATTAAATCTGAAAGCAATTTTTTTTTAAGTAGCACCTAAAAATAACATTGTTATATCAATTATATCTCAATAAAATTGTGGGGGGGGGGGGCAGAAAACCAAAGTGAAAAAACTCAGGGTTCTTTTGCAGAAAACAGCGACATCCACCCAGGTGGGCAGTGGTAAAAAGAGGGTCTACTTTGTTTTACAGCTTAGTGAGTAGCCTCTGCCTCTGATAAATCGTAGGTAGCACCTGCCAACAGCACTTGTCAAAAAACCTCAGGCTCTCCCTCTCAAGATGGGTGCAGATACAAGGCTCCAGGTTCACTGCCCAGGGAAGACAGAATGTCTGACGTATAACATGGGATAGGGCACCAGGGAGAACCTTTCTTAACGTTCTTTCTGGTACTAAGTTCTCAAAATCCTCCTCGGAGGCTCCTGGGCTTATCTTTAGATGCTCACTGGTGGAAAAGTTAATGATGCGCCAGGGCCTGAAGCACTGCATTCCCAGTGACTCCCAGTTAAAGGAAAGGGGAGTGGGCATTTTTTGGGAGAGGATATGTATGGGTGCACAGATAGATTTTCCTTACTAAATTGGATTGACTTGGCTTCAGTATATCAGATTATATGTAATTTGTCAAATGTTCAAGTCAGTTCCACTTAGAAACAAGTCAAAAAAAAGGCAAAAAAATAAATAATTTATTCCTTCCTCCTGAGGTTTTTCTCTCTGATTATAGATCCACTACCTTTGTTAAGAAAAAGACTCTCCTGGGACTGGCATCCCTGTGTATTCCAACAGAGTAAGACCACTTTTCTTACAGCTCAGTTCATACAAACAGCTATATGCTAACCGCTTATAGGAAAAACACACCAGTGCCAGTTAATTCACTCCATCATTCGTTTACCTCGGTATGGACTCCTGGATGTTTATTTTACATGAGGGGTTATAATCCAATACTACTTCATCAATTTTGTTGCTCAGATTGGTCCAGCTTTGGTGACTGGAAGCTCTTTTAGTTGCGCCCTGTGCTCCTTTCCTATGTCCCCACTGATGTGTGTGTGTGCACGCTCAGGTTCCTCATATATACAGCATGTCCCCTCAAAATGTATACACATTTATTATAATTACTAATTCCAATGGGTTAAGTCTGAAAAGAAACATCAATTGAGCTATCAGCTGTTAAAGTGTGTATGCATTTCTTCAGGGACACCCTATATTTACTTCCCAAGTCCTAGAATTGGTTATTTCTCCAAGGAGACCTGGTGCCTTTATTGGAGAGTGCTATTAGAAACTCAATTTGAGAACTGAGAGGCTGTCCCCAAGAACAACAGGCTAAATCATCACTTTAAGATATTTTACAGAATGTCCAAGCCATAGCCAAGGTTGTGGTAGACAGTAGGCCTTCGTGTGAAACAGAGGCCCTGAGAGTGAGGGCTGAGCACAATCTTTAAGGAGGGACGGAGGGACGGAGGGACGGAGGGACGGAGGGAGGGAGGGAGGGAGGGAGGGAGGGAGGGAGGGAGGGAGGGAGGGAGGGAGGGAGGGTTAAAAGATCTGCCCAAAGCACTGACCTCTCTAAACTCAGTTCCTCAACTGAAAATTGGGATAATCATCTCAACCTCCTAGCGTGGTTGTTAGAATGAAACAAGAGAACCTTTTAAAGTGCTTTGAAATAATACCTGGCACAGAGCAGGCACTTAATCAAGTTTAATTTTTTAATTAAAAATAAAGACAGCATTGGACTTTGACTCTGATACAGTAATTGGGTCCACCTCCCCTAAAGAGAAGCCCTTGTAGAAGTCATCACTATAACTCAGCTACAGCAACACCATCCTACTTGGACTCACTGGCTCTGTGTCCCCCTTTCAATGGTTCTGTTGTCAGTTATCTTCTACCAGAGCACGTGATTATCACTCAAAGCCACCAACCTACAGCGGTAGCCGCACATCTCACCATACCCTCCTAGGCATCGTGTGTTTGAAAATGACTAGGCTACCGGTGATGCCCTAATGCTCCATGGGCCTCCCATTTCCACATTACTGCTCAACATGTTTCATCGATTTGGAAGGCTTTTAAAACATCTGCACAGCTACCACCATCACTCAAGTTTCTTGCACAGTCCTGTATCTCAAATGAGTTTTGCCTTCCTCCCTTGGGGCATCCGTGGCTGAGTTTAGCTCAAGTTCTACAAGTCTCCTCTCTCTCCTACTCCAGGTCTCCCATCCTCTCCCTTATGAACAAGGTCCCCAACTCCTCCCACCTTAACTGGGATGGATCTGAGTAAAACACTCCTCAAAAATACCTTCTTCTCTTTGTTCTAATTCCAGACCCATCTTCTCATTACTTATTTGGTTTCCCAGGCACTTTGATACCAGGGAACAGTGTGCCTGGAGAAGGGATGAAAGTGTTCAGGTTTGTGGGAAGTAGGAAGCTCCCCTCTAAATTAACAACTTTGAGTTGTGATATGTGTCTCAATCTTGTAATTTTTAAAAATATATACATTTATTGATTTCGGAGAGAGGAAGGGAGAGGGAGAGACAGAAACATCAATGATGAGAAAGCCACTGATCAGCTGCCTCCTGAATGCCCCCTGCTGGAGATCAAGCCCAAAACCCAGGCCATGTGCTCTGACTAGGAATCAAACTGCAATCTCCTGGATTCTAAGTTGATGCTCAACCACTGAGCCATGCTGGCCGGCATGAGTAATTTTTAATTAATCTATCACCAAGAAACTGATCATCCTGAGGAAATTAATAAAGGCAAATGTTTGGATCAGCAAGGCTAAGACTCAAAGACTGGGCATTAGTCAGGTTAGCTGGGTGGTTTGTCATTTGAGGCATATTGTGACCAAGCAGCCCATTGCCACTCTCACCTCACTCTTAGTGAAATAAATAATTCCAACAGAGACTAGGATTCTTTTTTTGTTTTTTCTTTTTTAATAAAAGTGAAAGGAGATATTTAGGATGTCAAAGGCCTGGCTCCGTCAACTCCTAAGTTGAATAAGAACTGCTTCAACAAGTATTAAATAACGCATTTAATTTTTAAATTCTTCCTCTACAATTTTTTTCTACTAGATGATAAACAGAAATGTGTTCAATGCTGATTTGTTCTCAATGCTGACTCCCTTTTAACAGCTGCAAATATCAAGAATAAAAATGAACCAATGGCATTTAGATTTGCAAGGAGAGGTACCCAGAGAAGTGAGGATACTTTATCGCACACCATTATTCCATCCACGCTCTGGCAAAAGGAACCCTGAGACCAACTTTCCATTCTGCTTAAAGAAGACAAATAAACTCTGATCGTTTGCTGTAACATCAATTTTAAGTGCACTGATTTTTCTTTTAGTGAATAAAACAATTTCAAGCTCAGCTTTAAAAAAAAAAAGTTGTTTAACTACAAAAAGGTTAACACAAACTGTGACCACTAACCAAATGTTTACAATGTTACTACAGTACCTGTAAACCCAACAGAAAGGAGGTTCAAGTTAGGATTCGAGGGAGGAGATGTAAACAGAATTCTGTGAGTATTAAAGACTTTAAATTAAGGAACTTTACCAAAATGATTACTTAATTTATAGATTTTTATAACAAAGAGAAAATGTTTTAACGATTATTTGATGCTTTTTTCCCCCTTTTAGGAAAAGACCAATTTTTCTTTATAACCCAGGTATTATCTTACAATTAAGTGATCAGAGTAATGACAACAATTTCACTTCTAAATTAGTCCAAACTGCCTTTTCACTTTCTCGTAAACCACGGAGCCGACAATCACTGCAGGGAGCACTTTTAAGATGTTTGGGGTGAGGCCCCTGAAAAATCCCCTTTTCCCTTCTTTTTTATATATATCTTGAATGAGACGAATCATAGAAGTTTTTCCTTTTTCCTTCAGGGCTATAAATTGAAGACAAAAATCAGTGTGATTCAGTATTTAATTTTTATACATTAAGATGGTCCAGTGATTAATGAGAATTTATAGGGGCTGAAATTCCTTCAGAGTACACCTCTCTCTCTACCCACAGAATATCCTCTGCAGTCCAATATCCTAGTCACTAGACACATGACACTATCTAAATCTAAATTAATTAAAATTAAGTAAACCTGCCTGGCCAGGCATAGCTCAGCGGTTGAGCACTGACCAAGGATCCAGGAGATTGCAGTTTGATTCCTGGTCAGGGCACATGCCTGGGTTGCAGGCTCCATCCCCAGTTGGGGGTGTACAGGAGGCAGCGAATCAATGACTCTCTCGTCATTGATGTTTCTATCTCTCCTTCCCTCTCCCTTCCTCTCTCTGGAATCAATAAAGATATTTTTTTAATTAAAAAAAAAAAATTAAGTAAACCAAAAATTCCCTTATCTCAGTTGCACGAACAACACTTCAAATTTAATAGCTCTTAGTACACCATCATAGCAGCTGGTTTCTAAGAATATGGTTACAGGAAACCTGAATATTAATTATTAACTTTTTAAACTTATTATTACTTCATTTAATACACACATACCCCACTCACCTTGAGCCTGCATGCGTGTTCTAAGAAGGCTCAGAGGGAAGCTGGCTATCTGACCACTCGTGTGAGACACGGTACTACATCCCAGAGAAATCATTATCCCGGGGTCCACAGAGTTTCCTGCATAATGTTCTAGCCAATAGGTCTTCAAAAGCTGGAAGAGAAGAAAGCAATAAACGTCCTTTATCCACTGTGCAAGCAGAAGCAGAATAAATTCATTGCTCAACAACTTCAGTAAACATTCCTGAGTAGCTGCTTGATTCTGAAATTATACTGAGCGTTTTTGTCATTTAATTCCTATAGAAACCTGACAAGTCAGAACTGTTGTCTCCATTTCATACATTTTATCAACAAGGAAGCTCATTCAGAGAGACTAAGGTATCAGGTCACAAAGATGATCAATGGGAGTCCAGGTTGATGGCTTGACTTCAGTAATGGTTCTTTCCACGATCTTTACAGAAGGTTGTTTCTAATCCCTGTACAGAGGAGGCTGTCCCCTGTCCCCGCTGTCCTCTCAGGGACAGGGCATGCAGATGTTCCCAAGTAAAGGAGTCATACAACCTCAGTTACCTTCTCTTATGTTTGTATCTGTGTAGGTTCTGTTTATTTGGGGTTTTGTTCGTTTCATTTTGCTTGACTGTTTGGCTTGTAATGCTCTTCAATGACCCAAGCAAAATTCCGGAGTCTCGAGGATTTACAGATTATAGAAAAGACTGCTAATCCACTCTAGGTTAACAAAACCATAATTTCTCAACTTTTAAGAAAGATTCATCTTTCCATATTTGCTGTTCCTTGCATGAAAGTAGCTGGAAGGAATTATTTTGCAACAGTGGGTTTAAAATATCACTAAGTGGTTTTCGAACTGTTCATTTATTAAAGGATACAACTTGACAGTTACATACTGGGACAATTTACTATGAAATGTATAATTTGATGCTTTAAAAAAAAAAATTTCAAATATGTCTTTGCTCGGTGTGTAACAATAGAGAGAGAAATGTATAATATCACTCTGGTATGAACAGTAGAAATTAAAGAGTGGAGGGAGGCCAACATTAAACAGGAGCAATGAAATTATTTAGTAAGATCACAGAAACAAGAAAACAAACAGGGAAAAAAGTACACATTATAATATTCAATACTTTAAACTTCTACCAAAAAGAAGTCAGCATATTTTTTTAAGGGCTAAATGAAACTGGCTATCTTTCTTGTGATGGTGGTACCACCTGCCAAAAATACCACTGAGCCTGTGCCTAGAGAGCTGTCCTTCCCATACTGAGAATGGATGGAAGCTATGCCAGTCACATGCTCTCGTCTGGTTCTTATGACCAGAGGAGTGTTGTTAAGATAGTCTACCTGAAAGGGTTACATGGTCATAAAAATAAAATGGCTGAAAGGGGAGGGACCTGGAGTCCTGCCTATTCAGCACCACACTGTCAGGATACCTGCCCTGGCTCCATGCTGCCTCCCCAAAAACCGTTTCCTTTCCACTATTCTCATTTTCACAACTGTGCAATAATATCTCTGTTTTCTCCATCTTAACCGTGTATCAGATTCTCCTAGAGAGTCACAAAGCCTGAATGCCAGGCCTCTCCCAGGAATAATTAAATCAGAGTATCTTGGGATGTAGCCCAAGAATATTTTTATTGATCCAAACATTGGTAATTCTGGTATGATCCAGAGATGAGAACCACCATTTTGTCAGCATTTTGGTCTATAATTATTATTACCAAAAACTAATTCACACACCAAAAAAACACCAAACAAAAAATTATTAGAATACCAGACAACTAACATATATATGAAAAGCCAGAGAAAACCATTCAATTCACTTCTTGGTCAGAAGCTATTTCGTGAAAAGTCATTTATAACCAGGTTTTTAGAATAAAATCTATTATTGTACCAAGTTTTCCCATCTCACACATGATGTTACATTACAAGAATAAACTTACCTCGTAAACAGTGAGGTCTGTGCCTGCATAGGGGATAATGCCGAGCAAATTGGGGATATAGCCTTTGAAGAAGGTCCTGACACCTTCTTGTTTCAGGAGCTTCTTGCCACAGTCAAGAATCCCTGAATACTGTCCAGTGTTACTGAGAGCCAGTCTGGTCTTTATAACCTGAATGTGAGATAATGTAGTAAAAACACATTAATCAGAGTCACTCAGCTTATCTAGCAACCTAGGAAACTGTATTATAGCACAATGTTTACTAATTATCAGAGAAATCAAAAAAGAAAGCAATCCTACACCTAATTTTGATTTCTTACTAACTCACTCAATAATGAACTGATATAGTATTACAGCTTTTTTTAACAGGAGAATATGACTCATCGTGGCTCTGATGGATACATCCACTCAACCTCCCTTACTGGGCTGTAAAGCAACATATTATGAAACAAATGATTGGAGACACCATTATTGCTTCAAAATAAAGCAACTACAGCCAAAATCCAAGTTTTAAAAAAGTACACAGTCTTGTTCAAGTGAAGAAAATTCTATGTACATTTAAATACATACTCTGGGGACTAGGGCAGCAGTGAGGCCTATAAACTATAATTTAATATGACTTGGGCTCATTGTGTGCTCATGAAGCAGTAACATAAGAGAGGCTACGAGGCCTATAAACTATAATTTAATATGACTTGGGCTCATTGTGTGCTCATGAAGCAGTAACATAAGAGAGGCTACGAGGGCCACAGTGGGCTCCAGTAGGTGACTGTGATCAGTACGCTGCTCAATGTAATTCTTCTGACAGAACCTCACTCCTTGTCCTCTTAACTTCCATTAAATGAATTTAAGGGAGCTCTACATAGTATGATAGGATAAATAACTCTCCAAAGAAGCCAACATAAAAAATAAAAAAGTCTCAACTCTGTCTTGATTGGGCAAACTGTGTGTCCTAAGGGAGCGCCACTGAGCAAGCAGGTGGAAACCCTTTGTTTTATGACCTTCTCTGCAGGACCCTACACTCTGGATAACCCCAGTCTTAAAACTCTAACCTCTCCAGGGCAGTGCACTTTCTTCTTACCCAACATCTCTGAATGTCCAATTCTAAGCCAAACTCACACATTCTATTCATGTCTTTCATGAAATCCCTAGCTGGAAATAATTTCTCCCCTCTAAATTTCCACTAATACTTCCTATTGCTCTCTCTTCTAAAATCTGTATTTTCTATGTTGGACCATCATCATGGATATACATGTTTTGTCTCCCTTCTAGACTATAAGAAGCTCCATGACCAAATGACTGTCTGACTCATCTCTGGATCTAGAAAAGTACCTCACACAGAGTGGGTATGCAGTATTAATGAGTAAGTCAATTAAACAGCAGACGACGTCACTGTTATCTTCTTGGTGCATCTATAATACTACCTTTATCCTAAACAACAAAAAAATACACTGAGGCCAACTGATACTTGATATGGGATTTAAATCTTATAGCTATAAAATTGTTTATTGAACAAATTCTTGATATGGGATTCATTTATTTCTTAAAAAGTTATGAAGCATTACTTTAGCTAAAATTTTATAATAGTACATACCTCCATGGGGTAAATACAGGTCTGAGCAGTTACACCAGCCAATGATCCAGCTATAAATCTCTCAAAAATTCCTATTTTAGCACCATCAAAACTAAGCCATTTCTTATACTGTATAAATAAAAATATTAAATGTACAATATTACTGAAATGAAATATATATTGTTTCTAAGTTTATAACATTAATACTACAAAATTATTTGTAAAAGTATTCTAGACACCTGATATTAGCATCTAGTAGAATACTTGATTTCAATTTTTATGCAATTGTCTAAGGTAATAAGAATCTTTTCCCTTTCCTTCTGCAGAGTAAGTTGGCAATATTAAGTCACTTAAGCACATTCATGAATGTCATACTATTTCATAAAAGGTATACAAATAACACAAAGGTGGCAGGGACTGTATCTTTTCTCTTTTTAGCCCCACACCTTCCATGTGGAAGGTACTTAAGATTCTTTGGCTACTGGGTAATCAGGAATAGTAACCTGATGCAAAAGGCTCGGTTTGTTACACAGAACAGTTTATTCTGGTTAGCTCAAGAAAACTGGGAGGCTACTACAATAGCACACGTGGAAATAAGGAAAACATAAATATCAGCCTAAAGGTCAGGCTTCACAGGAACTAAGTCAGTCAAGTTTCATGAGACTGAAAATGGAAACTCATTTAGAATCCAAGACAGCCTTGGAAGCAGGTTATCTTGTCTCCTCCTAGGCAAGATGCTTTCCCATTTGCCTTTTCCAGTGGTCTCTCATCAATACAATTCAGCTCCTAAGAACTGACTGGTTCTCACATCAGCGGCTCCCCATCGGGAAGTGCGACTGGTTTGGTTCACGTGGCAGACACCATTGTCTGTTCCCAGTAACCGTTATCATCAACTTCGTTTTAGTAATGGAGCCAACTCCACTATAAACTACATTTCCATCGCCTCCCTTGCAGCTAGGTTGGGTGGTTCAGTGACTCAATTTGGCTAATGAGATAGGAAGGGAAGTTGGGTATGCAAATTCTGAGACATCTCCTTAAAGATGCTTGGACTCCTCTTTCCTCCACCTGGGAAATGGCACATGGTTGTGACCTTTGAAGCCATGTGCTGAAGATGGCAGAGCTATACTGTTAGCCCTGGACCACTTGCCTCTAACATAATGAAGCTACTGTATTTTGGTCTCTCTTTGTTACAACAGCTTAGAATGAACCCTAACCAGTACAGAAATTGGTTACTAGCTGTAGGGTACTGTCATAACTAAAACCTACAATACATGGTCTAGCTTTACTGTTAGGACACAGATACTGCAACCTAAGGAGGTGGTGATCTGTCCAGTGCTTTGTGGAAATGCTTGATGAAACTACCTCCTGTGATAACTGGGAAGTTAAACCATGTGCTTTCTGAGCCTGAAGTTCTAGGAAAACTGACTATAAAATATCAGCATGTTGGTCAGTGTTGACCACTCCTTGCTGCTTTTAGCAAGATCTAGGAGACATGAACTAAGGCATCTTGCATTTTTTGCCTTTGGGCCTTCTCCAAAGTTATCGGAGCCTGCGGAAAACAGAAAACCTGAGACGTGCAAAGAGCACTCTTGGACTCTTATGTAACACTAATAACTTGCACTACTTAAAAATAAACATAGCTCACCCAGCCGGGCATGGCTCAGCGGTTGAGCGTCAACCTAGGATCCAGGCGATCAGGGTTCGATTCCTGGTCAGGGCACATGCCCGGGTTGCGGGCTTAGTCAATGACTCTCATCATTGATGTTTCTATCTCTTTCTCCCTCTCCTTTCCTCTCTCTGAAATCAATAAAGATATATTTTAAAAAAGAAAAGAAAAATTGGATTCTTCATTTAAAAAAAAAATAAACATAGCTCATCTCAAAGTGAATTATTTAAGCAAAATCAAAGTCCTATATCAGATTAACAAATTTTAAATAAAGCATTCAAACTGCTCAAAGGGAAACCAATATTGAAATATTTTGTGAGGGCTTCCTTCACTGCAACACTAAAATTAAAAGAACTACTAATACACATCAGTTATGGTAATATACTATAATCCATGGGACATCTTTTATAAACAATAGCAATATGAAAACAAAAAGTAATCAAATGAGAATGTACAAAGTCACTCATATTTCAGTTGATATCTACTGCTTGAGCACACTCATTTTCTCTCATGAAAGCCTAAACTTTTTAAACATTCAATTTAAAATCTGATCTTTGTTATAAAATTCCACAGACAACAGCATTTACCTGTTCATAGGCCCCAATCTTGATGGCCGTCTCAGGTGCAATTTTGAAAACATTTGCACCATTTCCTCGCCAAAGAGAACGAATTCCTCCTTCTTTTACCATCTGTCCAAACCCACCAATTAATCTCATTCTTCTTGACTGTGAACTATGAACCTAGAAAAAAAAGAGAAGATATTCTCAGACTAACTAATATGGCTGTGCCTCATTGCCTGGGGCCCAAAAGAGCTGGCAGATCTGCAAACTTTCCAATCTCTCTAAAGATGATGATGCCCATCAGTGCATCAGCGTGTTGTCAGAAAGCCTCAAAACATAGAAGGTGTGAAACCCAAGACCAAAGTCCCCAAGATTCAGTACCTTGTTGCTCCACATGTCCTGCAACACACACATCGGCCATGGCTCTGAAGAAGTAGCATAGTAATAAAACTAACAAAGAGGCTCAGAGTAAAGAGGCTACAGAATTTGGATAGGAGAATGAAGGAAGACAAAGAAAAGCACCAGGAACAGACTGCCAAGAGATGGAGGCTGTCCACTCTGACAGCTCCTACCTCTAAATATGAGTCAGTCGAAAATAAGATCAGACATCAACCAAAAAACACCCCAGCTATTCATAATCCATTACCAAATGTCACGATGTTACCAAAATTCCAAAAGACAATAAAAAACAAGGTATGTAAATTTAATTACAAATTTAAGTTCACTAGATTGTGGATTATTAATTTTTGTATTCTTGCAGAGAAAGTATTCAGCAAATATAAAATTTTAATTACTTCACAGATTAAGCCATACACTATATTATAACTACTGTTAACAATCCATTACTCAGTAAAATAAAAGGTAATTAGACAACACTACTTCTAATGAGATATTAATCAATAACCCACTCTGGTAACTTAACTTCCATTTTAGAAATATTCTTAGTACTGAAATAGTAGAGTAAAACTAGGCTATTAGGTAGGTGTCAGAGTCTAGAAATAACTAATAAATTAGACTAATGGTGTCTTATCACTTCTTTAGTAGACTTATGTTTTTGAAAAAACTTCTAATAGAGTGGTTGGTTCTATTATTATTTCAAATGAAAATTCATTTAAACAGTATACAAGCATCTTTAAGAAATTTTTTAATATTGAAAATAAGACAATTTACATTTTAAAAAAATGTACAACTTTAATGACTAGTATGAAATGTATCAAAACATTTCCTTTGCAAGTTATCAAGGATTTTCAGGTGACTTTAACGCGTAAGGGCCAGTGACCATGCAATCTACCTGCATCATGAGTTTCAAGCGGTCAAAAGGCGCGGTGCACGTCCTTGAAATCATGCTAGCTATTCCTCCTGCCGCCAATCGCCGCCACCAATCTCCAGAACGCTTTTCTTGCTCAGTAAATTCATCTGGAATAGCTATGCTCTCCCCTATGTCAATTATCTGATAAAATGTAAAATCAGAATTAGATGATAGAGAAAAATGCAAACACTTGATAAAGTAAGAGGATAACTTTTTACAAAGACCAAAAAAACCACAAGATTTTTTTTTCATCTTTCACCTCACTGGTACTAGACCAAATAATTTTTAATAATGCATTCAGATATAGGTTTAATGTAAAATCAATTCCCGCTGATGAAAGAAATTGAAGAAGACACAAATAAATAGAAAGATATGCTGTGCTCATGGATTGGAAGAATCAATATTGTTAAAATGTCCATACTACCCAAAGCCATCTACAGATTCAATGCAATCACCATCAAAATTCCAATGGCATTTTTCACAGAAATAGAAAAGAAATCCCAAAATGCATGTAGAATCACAAGACCCTGAATAGCCAAAGTAATCCTCAGACCAGAAGAACAAAACTAGAGGCATCACACTCCTGCTTTCAAACTATACTATAAAGCTATGGTAGTCAACCCAGTATGGTACTGGCATAAAAAGAGACACATAAATGGAACAGAACTGAGAGCCCAGAAATGAACCCTGACTTATACAATCAACTAATATTTGACAAAGAAGCCAAGAATACTCAGTGGAAAAGGACAGTCTCTTCAATAAATGGTGCTGGGAAAACTGGATAATCACATACAGCAGAATGAAAGTGGACTCCTATCTCACATCACTTATAAAAATTAACTCAAAATAAATTAAAGACTTAAACATGTGAAACTCCTACAAGAAAACACAGCAAAAAAGCTCCTTGACATTGGTCTTGGTAATGATGTTTTGGATTTGACACCAAAAGCATAATTAACAAAAGCAAAAAATATGTGGGACTACATCAAACCAAAAAGCTTCTGCACAGCAAAAGAAATAATCAGTAATATAAAAAGGCAACCTACAAAATGGGAGAAAATATCTACAAATCACATAGCTGATAAGGGGTTAATATCCAAAATATATTTTTAAAACTCATACAACTCAATAACAAAATCCAATGAAAAAAGTGGGCAAAAGAACTAAAGAGACATTTATCCAAAGAAGACATACAAATGTCCATATATATGAAAAGATGTTCCATATCACTAATCATTGGGGAAATGCAAATCAAAACCACAATGAGTTATTCCCTCACACCTGTTTGAATGGCTATTACCTAAAAAAGAAAAAAGAAATAACAAATGTTGGCAAGATATATATACACATATATACACACATATACACATATATACCCAGAAATATATATACATACACAATGGTTTATTATTCAGCCATAAGAAAGAAGGAAATCCTGCCATTTGCAATAATATGGATGGGCCATGAGGATATTATGCTAAGTTAAATAAGTCAGACATAGAAAGATACTGTATGGCATTACTTATACGTGGAAACTAAAAAGCCAAATTCATAGTCTCTTTCCCTTCGGCATGCCACTGAAGATCCTGGTGTCACCAAGGGCCGGCGCCCCGCCCAGTGTTACGGGTATTATAAGAACAGCCGTACCCAAAGTCTCGCTTCTGCGAAGGGGTCCCTGATGCCAACATCCACATCTTTGACCTGGGACAGAAGAAGGCAAAAGTGGACGACTGTGGCCACGGGGTATCAGACAAACATGAGCAGCTCTCCTCTGAAGCCCTGGAGGCTGCTCTATTTGTGCCAACAAGTACATGGTGAAAAGCTATGGCAAAGATGACTTTCACAACCAAGCGCGGCCCCACCCCTGCCACATCTTCCACATCAACAGGATGTGGTCCTGTGCTGGGGCTAACAGGCTCGACAGGTATGCGGGGGAGCCTTTGGGAAACCCTAGGGCACAGTGGCCAGGGTCCACATTGGCCACATCATCATGGCCATCTGCACCAAGATGCAGACAAGGAGTATGTGACTGAGGCCCTACGCAGAGCCAAGTTCAAGCTCCCTGAACTTGGCCGCCAGAAGATCCACATCTCCAAGCAGTGGGGTTTTACTAAGTTTAATGCAGATGAGTCTGAAGACATGGTGGCTCAAAAGCCGCTCGTCCCAGAAGGCTGTGGGATCAAATACATGCCTAATTGTGGTCCCCTGGATGAATGGTGGGCCCTGCACTCATGAGAGTCTCAGTGCTGCCCCCTCCTTACACCCAACAATAAACCCTACTTCCTGTCCGAAGTAAAAAATAATAATAGAAATAAAAAGCCAAATTCACAGAAATTGAGAGTAGAATGTCAGGGGCTGGGAAATGGGGAAAATGGAGGAAATGGGGAGACATTGGTTAAACGGGACTTCCAGTTACGAGATGAGTAAGGTCTGGGGATCTCATGTACAGCACGTGACTATATTTAACTACACAGCATTTATCACATGCTTGAAAGTTGCTAGGAGAGTAAATCTTAAATGTTCTTAGCATAAAATAGGAATATTATGTGAGGTGATGAGGTGCTAAGTAACCCTACTGGGGTAATCATTTCACAATATATAAGTGTATCAAATATCATGTTGTATACCTTAACTTGAACAATGTTATATACCATTTATATCTCAATAAATCTGAAAAAACAGACAATGCAGAGAAAAGCACATGAATGTACAATATTTATATCAAGAGCCCTAGCTAGTCTGGCTCAGTGATTAGAGTGTTAGCCCTCAGACTGAAGAGTCCTGGGTTCCATTCCAGCTAAGGGCACATACCTCGGTTGCAGGCTCGATCCCTGGCCCTGGTCCAGGCTTATGGGGGAGGCAACCAATCGATGTCTCTCTCTCACATCAATGTTTCTCTCTCTGTCCCTTCTACTCTCTCTGAAAAACAATGGAAAAATATCACCAGGAGAAGATTTAAAAACAAAAAAAACTTACATGAAGAGAAGTTTAAAATGCACTAGGAACCAGTGAAATGCACATTAAACCAACAAGATATCACTTTATGCCCTACAAAATGGCAAATACAGAAAACTGGATAATGCCCAGTAACAGTAATCTATAGAGAAGAAAAAACCACCCTGCACTGCTGTGGGAGTGAGCTGCCCCAGCAAGCCATTCTGGCAAATAACATGGTTAGAGGGCATTTTGGAAAATGAAGACTGGATACCCTAGTAAAATTTATAAATGCATATTCCTTCTGACTCAGAAATCCAAATGACACTCTTTCAGATACATAAAAGAAAAGCATTTTGTGGGTGGGGAACTGGAGAAAACCTAGATGTCTATTACTAGGAGAATGGGTAAAGGGAGATGTTACACACATGCTATGCAGTAGTCAGAAGCAATAAGCCAGATGAATGCATAACAAATCTTAAAACATAATGTCGCATGATCAGTGCATGAAATCTGATGTGGCCCAGCCGGGTGTGGCTCAGCGGTTGAGCGTCGACCTAGGATCCAGGCGATCGGAGTTCAATTCCTGGTCAGGGCACATGCTCGGGTTGTGGGCTTGATCAATGACTCTCTCATCATTGATGTTTCTATCTCTCTCTCTCCCTCTCCTTTCCTCGCTCTGAAATCAATAAAGATACATATAAAAAAAAAAAAAAAAGAAATCTGATGTGGCCCTCAGCACAAGACTATCTGTGTGAGTTAAAGCGCACACATGAAGCAACACTATGTGATTCCTAAGAATGCATCTACATTCAAGGACACAGATGGAACATGAGACTAAGTGTCTACCATAATAAGTAACATTCACTGAACACATATATTACCTGTTTAGCCCTTTTCTAAATACACTAACTTACTAATTTAATTATCAGAGCTCTTAATATTATTATCCCTAGTATATAACTGAGGAAACTGAGGCACAGAGGGGTTCTATAACTAGTGGGTGGCAGATGTGAAATTCAAACCTAGGCAGTCTGACTCCAAATCTTATGCTCTTAATCCCCCCCTATATTGTCTATGAAGTGGGGGGGGGGGGTAAGAAGTCACAAGGATGGATACAAATAGGATGTCACGAACAAATAATTGACTTAACCCCTGCATAAGAAAAAAAGTTCCTAATTACAAAACCTCATTCGTTCCTCACAACTCCGAGGCGAATGGTTACATAAAAAGAGGAGAGGGGGTGACATCTTTGATCCTTTCTGACTCTAAAATGTTGAGCCTTAACCTGACTTTACATTTCCTATGACAGAAGCCCAAACAGAGCACATGATATCTGTGAATAAAGAAGAGTACGTAACTTTTCTACTTTTCTAGGACAGTGGACTCTACCAGAGTAATTTATCTGAAACACAAAAGAAGCCCTTTCAGCAGATGGGCATCCATTTTAAGTTCTAGGTTTTAGCAAACAAAGAAATCATGGTAGCTGTGTTTGTATATATAATACTAACACTCCTCATTAAATTAGTAAAACAGTGTGAGAGAGAATACTGTTATTTTAGTCACTGAGGCTGGAAGTATTATAGGAATTGTATGACCATAATAACAGCTATGACATTTATGACAAATAAAAATAAAGTACAAAGTAATCTTACAGTAGAACGCTTCCAGAAACCAGCAATTTCATTGATATTTGCTGCAGGATGAAGTAAAAAGTAGTACTTCCATTCATCCCAGTCTATTGTCATTGTCCCATCAGTATCAATGCTGAAATTTAAAAAAAAATTGTGCTTACTACATTTATAAAAACGCATTACATGCTTCTTACATATTTATTGTAAAAGCCACTCCTTTGGACTTCATGAATATTGCTGTATTTTCATATTTAATAGACTTTATTTTTTAAGAAGAATTGAAAATATATTCCTGGCCGGGTGGCTCAGTCAGTTGGAGCATCGTTTCATACACGAAAAGGTTGTGGGTTCAATTCCGTTAGGGCACATACCTAGATTGTGGGTTCAATCCCCAGTAAGAGCACGTAAGGGAGGCAAAAGATCAATGTTTCTCTCTCTTTCCCCTCCTCTCTCTCTCTAAAAATCAATAAAACATATCCTCAGGTGAGGATTAAAAAAAGATTTTTTGAGAATACAACACAGAGAGTTACACCAGTTTCCCCTAATGGCAACATCTTACGTTATGATGGTACATTTATTACAATTAATAAATCAATATTGATACGTTATTAACTAAAGTTCACACTTTACTCAGAGTTCCTTAGTTTTTAACTAATGTCCCTTATTTGTTTTAGGATTTCCATGTAGTCATGTCACCTTAGGTTCCTCTTGGCATGACAGTTTCTCAGACTTTCCTTGTTTTTTGGTAACTTTGATGGAATTTCTTTTGTATTGCTTTTTAATTATTTATTTGTATTTCTCAAACACATGCCTGTGCTCTTTTAAAGGGAAAGGCTATTTAAAGTCACCTTTGTATTGCTAGCACTGAGCACTCAGTAAATGTCTGTTGAATGAATGAATAAAACTGACTGAAGATGAGCCTTATACCTTTTGACTCTTCTAATAGTATTTTTACCTCTAACCCTTTTCTCTCTACTTATAGCTTTTAAAATCAACATTAAAATAACCTTTTATTTATGAATTTAAAGAAAAGACTCACTTTTTAACATGTGACATTCAGGATTTACTCAACTTTCAAGCATCTCAAAACAAAAAATACATCAGATGTTGTTTCTTTAAAGTCTGAGTAAAAGGTGGAATTAAGTGAAATGCTTTTACAACTGCATTTTTCTTAATGGAAATTCTAAAAAACAAATTCCATTCTGCCAACAGAAAGATCAGTACGATGTCCAGGTCTAGCCAAGAAGAACTAATGGGTGTAGAATTTATCCTTTCACTATAAGCAATTACGAAACTGGACGCAATATATATATGGCCAAACGCTAAGCTATGCATGACTCCATCCATCTCACAAAAGCAGTTATTAGAGGGCTGTGAGCTTAATGGAAATTCTGTAGCTGCACAATGTTAGAATAAAGGAAGGGAGGAAGAGAGGGAAGGAGGAGCTACATTTATGGAAATTAGTTTCTAACAGGGAATATTAAACAAAAATGAAAACTATTAACAATAAGGATAAAGGCTGACCTTTGTAGAATTTTTTTTGCCTGAGCTTCAGAAATACGTAAACCCAGTGATTCCAAAGTAGCAATTAGTTCTGAAGTTTCTATTATTCCTGTAAAAAGTAAAAAAGTGTCAAGTTAAAGTCTCTAAGATAACAAGGCAAAATATACTTAGAACACAAGAGTCTTAAAAAGCCAATGTGTTTCATAGGCCTTTCATCCCATATTCACAACCCAAAGACTAAAAAGCTCTAAAATTAAAAGACATTTCATCAACTACACTTTAATTAAAAAGGGCTTTACATTCCAGAATGAAAAAAACAAAAACAAAAAACAAAATAAAAGACATTTTGTAAATTTTGCACCAAAATTTATTTGGTGGCAGAACATGCCTTAAACTGATGTGAAGTTAACTTTAGACCATTACTTATCTAATTTAGTGTTATTGTTTATTTGTTTCACTAAAGGAATATTCATGAACAGTTGACCTTTGCCCTGGCCAGTGTGCTCAGTGGTTAGAGCATCCACCCAAGAACCGAAAGGTCTCAGGTTCAATTCCTGGTCAGGGGCACATACCTGGGTTGCAGGTTTGATCCCTGGCCCCTGCTGGGGCAAGTGCGGGTGGCAACTGATTGACGTCTCTCTCATATCGATGTTTCTCTCCCTGTCCCCCTCCCTTCTCTCTCTAAAAATCAGAGGAAAAAATACCCTCAGGTGAGGATTAACAAAAAAACAAAAAAGGAAATATAAAAATATATTAAAATGCTAAACCTGATCTCTAGATAGCAGAGTTACAAGTAACTCAGTTTCTTTCAGGAGCTTGTCTGTGTTATCTAACTTTCCTGCAACTGAAATATTTTCAAAATCATCAAGAAAACAATAAATATCATTTTTAAAAACTACCATGATACTTTCAGCTCATATACTACACAAGAGTGGAGAAACCTACTCACTAAGCCAAGAAGCTATAAATTCAGAGGGCAAAAATTATTTTATTAAAATGATGACAATCAAACAGAAATTATAACACTAATAGATGTAGTTTATATATTATTCTTAGAAATTAAAGAAATACTGCGTAACAAGTAATAGAATTGAATCTTTGATAGTAGGAGTTAGTTGAAGGCTAATAAACATATCCTGTAATATTGTTATTTGTGCTGAGCTAATTGTGAGTAAAACACACATACACACACCATCCTTATTTCGGTCCAGCCTGTTAAATGCCAGCCTCATTTTTTTCTCATGGTCTGTAAGGTATTGCAGAAATTCTTGGAAGTCCAATCCTGAATCAGCATTGGTATCTCCAGCTTTAAAAATTTCCTGCAAGAAAGAAGAAACCACTGCCAAGATGCGTTGCAAGTAAAGCCCCTGTACCATTCTAACATTGGCCCATTTCACTCATGCTAATTATGATTTCCATCCACAGCCACTAGCCTGGTTTTTCACTCACAGCTACAAAGCTAAGTGCATCAAGTAACCTTTTATTTTAAAGAGTGTGCAATACTACAGTCAATAGCCACCATGTCATTCCAAATTATCACCAATCTTAGAAAAATTTACCTGCAGTTATCAATGAATGCCAAGTACCTTGAAAGGATACTAAGATACATAGTTCTTGCCAACAGAGACCTCATTAAATGAGATAAAATATGTGAAAGTGTAGTATGACCCACAGCTTCATAGTTTGAGACCTATAAAGTAAGAGTGTATGTTCAAGTCTCATTAGGGTGTTATGCTTTTGTAAATAAAAAATTAATAATCCTAATTTTTAAATGCACATCACCTGTATTTCTACTGGATTCCCAAGTCAAGGGCACAGGTCGTGTCCTGTTCATCTTTGTACCATCAATGCCCAGCACAAAGTACAGCACACAAAGGCCTTTAATTAGTATTTGTTGAACTGAAAAATACTGCGAGCTGGGCCCTGAGACTAGGTCCTAAGGATTAAAAGAAGAGCCTAGGCTGGTGTGGCTCTATGGTTAGAGCCTCGGCATGCACACAGAAGGGGTGCAGGTTCGATCCCCAGTCCCCATTGGGAGGCATGCAAGAAGCAACCAATTGATGTGTCTCTCTCACATCAATGTTTCTTCCCCTTTCTATCTCTCTCCCTCTCTCCCTCCTTCCCTCCCTACCTTCCACTCTCTCTGAAAATCAATGGGGAAAAAATCCTCCGGTGAGGATTAACAAAAAAACAAACAAAAGACAGGAAGATACAGTCCCTGCCCTGAAGGAAATTACAGACTAGTAAAGGTCACTCATATAACCAGAGAGAACACATTGAGTGACATAATAGGAAGGTATTTAAGGCACAGTGGAGTTTCAGGGGATTCAGGAGAGCCTGTATCCCTGCCATTCCTCTCTGATTCCTACCTCTCTCAGGTTTCTTCTCTGATATCCCTTCTCAGGTTAGCAGAAGCCTGAGATACTTGACAGGCTGAGGTGCAGTGTCCTGGAATTCTGGGCTGGAGAAGGAAGTAGAACCAGAGACTGTTCTAAGAGACAGTGCCCAGAGACAAAATAAAAATAAAACCATGTAGCCCTAGCCGGTTTCGCTCAGTGGTTAGAGTGTAGGCCTGAGGACTGAAGGGTCTGGGGTTCAATCCCAGTCAAGGGCATGTACCTCCCTTGCAGGCTAGATGCCCAGCCCCCATCAGGGCGGGGGTGGGAGGCAACCAACTGATGTGTCTCTCTCACATCAATGTTTCTGTATCTCTCTCTCCTCCTTCCACTCTCTCTGAAAAGCAATGGGGGAAAAAAATATCCTTAGGTGAGGATTTAAAAATAAGTAAGAAGTAAATAAGTAAACAAATATAAAAAACCATGTAGATGGTTTAAGTCACCGATCTGAAGGAACTAAGCAGAGTGCGAGGACACAGGTCTGAGATAATGATATAAAAATTAATTCAGAGCAACAGGTTTTGGAGCACAGAACCCTGAAGGAATTTCCTGAGCCATGGGAACATCTGGACTTCACACACACACACATACACACACACCCCTCTCACTGGTACAGAGCTGAAATAAGTGGGGTAGTATCTGAAGACTGTTTAGCACTTGACAGAGGGGAAGTAGAATAAATGACACCCTGAAACTTCCATCTGAACCTATTTTTAAATAATCAAGTCAAAGACCCGTCTAGAGAAGAAAGACACCCCCTCATTTAGCCGAGGTCCTAAACAATCAGCTACAGAGGAAACCCCATGGATCAAGGTCTGACTCGCCCCAGACCCTGGGTCGGTCAGAAAGAGCCGCCAGCTCTGGGGACCCATCTGTGCCTGTCCTGAAGTGTGAACGACCTAATTAAAGAGGCCTCCGACTCCTGCATTCACAGCAGCTAACACAGCTCCTGAAACTCTGTGCGGGTTCAGTGAATGCTGAATGAAGTCACCAGAAACCCACTCGGCCTCTCCCACGAAGGCCAGGAGGAGGCGTCCATCATGGCGGACAGCGCCCATCTGAGGAAGGTGGAGCCGTGCGTCGCCGGCGGCACTATCTGTGCGCCAGGAGCTCCAGCAGGGGCGGGTGTGGCTTCCCAGCTACCCCGCGTCTCCGCAGATGCCCAGGGCCATGTTCCCTCGGTCAATCACCTTCTCCGACTGCAGGCCGAACGAGGAGCTCCAGTTTCTCAGCCCTTCCCGGAGCTCGATGATGTCCACCACCCCGTCCCCGTTGCGGTCCAGGTCTTGGAAGAGGATCGCGTAGGGGAAGAAGTCGTCGTCGTCCTCCTGGCAGGCCGCCCTGGGCAGCACGAAGCCCCGCAGCCAGCGCAGCGCGGCCCGTCGGGTGGCGGCCGGCGGGGTGGGCGGTGGAGGCCTCAAGGCCGCCTCTCCTTGGGGCCCAGGCGAGGACATCCCGCCCTCCGGCCCTGCCACCTGCTGTGGCCTCGATGATGATGATGATGATGATGACGACGACGACGCCGCCAGGAGGCCGGTCCAAGCAGTCAGCGCAGCCATGGCAACGGCCCAGCCGAGCCGCCAGGGTTGGAGCCTCCCAGGGCCAGGGTACCGGCGCCTATGGGGCTGTCGAGCGCTCCGACCGGGAGCCTCCGCGCGACCTCGCGGGAACCCTGGCGAGCGCCACGCGAGAGTTGGCGCACCGGAAGCTGGGACGGCGGACTTCCTTCCGGCCTAGAGTCGACCCGGAAACAGAGGGGACCGGAAGTGAATTCAGTGCCCTGCGTGGAACCTGAGCTGCGTGTCCAGCATCTCCCGGTGTTGACTCTCCGTCTGTGGCAGGTGAGTTGCTCTGACTTGCGCCCCTGACGCCGGCGTCCAGTGCCCTGGTGCCTCCCCGCCTCGCAGGGAAGGTCATCGCCTGCAGTCAGGGTCCCATTGACCCTGCCGGAGAGTCCGGAGAGGGCGGCCTTCCCGCCGTTGGAGTGTGTGGACAACTGATTTGGACAAAGAAGCCATACAGTGGAAAAAGGAAAGGCTCTTCGATAAATGGTGCTGGGGAAATTGGAAAGCCACCTGCGAAAGAATGAAACTGGACTGCTGTTTGACACCATACACAAAAATCAGCTCAAAGACCTAAATGTAAGACCTGAAACAATAAAACACGTAGAAGAAAACACAGGTACTAAATTTGTGGACCATGGTCTCAGATAGGATTTTCTGAATTTAGCCCTGATGGCAAGGGAAGTAAAAGCAAAAATAAATGAATGGGACAACAGCACATTTAAAAGCACAGCAACAGAAATCATCAACAAAACAAGGACAACCAACTGAATGGGAGGAGAGATTTGCAAACAATGCCTCCGATAAGGAGCTAATATCCAAAACATGTTACGAACTGATACAACTCAACAACAAGGAAAAACAATCCAATTAAAAATGGGCAGAGGACCTAAACAGACACTTTTCCCAAGAAGACATGCAAATGGCCAACAGATGTGAAGAGATGCTCAGCTTCACTAGCTCTAAGGAAAATGCTGCTCCAAACCACAGTAAGATACCACCTCACGCCTGTTAGAATGGCTGTTACCATTAAGACAAGAAATAAGTGTTGGAGAGGCTGTGGAGAAAAAGGAACTCTCGTGTACTGCTGGTAGGAAGGTAAATTGGTACAGCCACTGTGGAAAACGGTATGGAGGTTCCTCAAAAAGTTAAGAATGGAGCTATCCTATGACCCAGCAATCTCTCTTCTGGGTATCTACTGGAAAAATTTGAAAACGCATATTTATACACCTGTGTCCATTGCAGCACGATTCACAATAGCCAAGATATGGAAGCAACCTGGATGTCCATTGATAGACAAATGAAGAACATACAATACATGTATACAAAGGAATATTACTGAGCCATAAGAAAGAATGAAATCTTTCCATTTGCAGCAACATGGATGGGCCTAGAGGGTATTATGCTAAATGAAATAAGTCAGAAAGAGAAAGATAAATACCCTATGATTTCACTCATATATGGAATCTAAAAAACAAAATAAATAAGCAAATAAAACATAAACTCATAGATACAGAGAACAAATTGATGGTTGCCAGATGGGAGGAGGTTTAGGGGGATGGATGAAAAAGGGGAGGGATTAACGTGCAAATTGCCAGTTATAAAAATAGTCGCAGGGATGTAAAGTATAGCATAGAGAATGTAGTCAATAATATTGTAATAACTATGTATGATGTCAGATGAGTACTAGATTTATTGGGGTAATCACTTTGTAAGTTATAAATGTCTAATCACTAAGTGGTACACCTGAAACGTAATATTGTTTGCCAACTGTAACTGAAAAAATAAATATAAAGCAGTAAAAAAAATACCAAAAAATATATATATAAAGTAGAAAATGCTGAAAAACTTCAAAATAGTCCAATTTTTTTCTATACCATAAAGTTATGTTAGGTTAATATAATGAGGTTATATCAGGTAATATAAATTGAATTTTAATCCATTTAAATGCAAATTTCTAGTGAGTGTTTATTAAAATTTAAAGAAGCTTAAATAGATTTTATAACAAAAATTTTAATAAAGATCTTAAAGTATAATTCTGGCTTACATAATATTAAAATTCCATATTTGAGTCTAATTTCTGTGTTAATCTTTTTAGAGACTGTATATAGCCTCTTTTCATACAGACTTCTTGGAATTGTAAGGAGAAAGCCACGACATCCTCTTGTCTATAAATAAATGTACGTAAAAGGACAGTTCAAGATTTCATTTCTGCAGTCCTCTCAAATGTGGCCTTACTGATTCATACACCAAACAGTTTATCCACACTGAAGGAAGCAGCTCAGAAATCCTGTAACTCTGTGGCTTTTATAAATTTAACCAAAGACACTGATCATATTTAGCCATGGGATGCCTGTTATGCCTAGAAAATGAGAGGAAAGGGAAAAGTAACTCTTTTTCTAACTTTATGCAAATTCGTATAGTAATGATACTTATGAAACAAAGAACTTTACAAACTAATAATGTATGAAGCACTTATTTTCAGTATAATATTTTTATTCATGAGCAGATATTTTAGATTTAGCAAATGAACAAAATATTTTTAGCTGTTATAACCTCAATCCACTAAATGTAATTTGGCTCAATGACCAGTAGAGGGTGATAGAATATCAGAATGACAGCATAAGAATGCATTTAGGGACCATGTTTCAGACATTTTCCTATAAATGTAACTTACTCAATACTTTTCCCCCAAAACCCATTACATATTTATCTATTGAAAATACAAAGTATATAGATCCATCACATTCATGATGTAGAAAGATACCGTGAAAACTTTTTTACTTATTCCTGTTTTATTTATCATTCTATTTTACATTTTTTTCCCTATGTCCTACACCATCATGGAAGCTCATTAACCAAAGAAATACATTGCATCAGGGTTTTTTTACCTTAAGTGCTGCAAATATCGTTTATCTGTCTTATCGGTATCTTTCAAGAGTAGTCAAGTTAATGAAACTCAATGTAATGGGTTCACCGAGCCAGCTGCAGTTGTTTACAATTACTGTTGAAGTGCCTCTTGTTTAGGTTGTTATAGACAATTAATCCTTCCTTTTGAAGGGTATCAACCTGCAGTTATTTATGGAGTACCCACGAGATGCTCAATTTATGTGCTGTAACAAATTACCAAAAATTGGGTGGCTTGAAATAAAAGATATTTGCTTTCTCACAATCCAGGAAGCCAGAAATCTGAAATCAAGGTTGGATTCTTCTGGAAGCTCTGAAGGACAATCTTTTCCTGACCACTCCTAGTGGTTGCCAATAATCCTTGGCTTTTAGCTGCAGGTGGCTCAGAGGGCAGGAGGCGGAGGGGAGGCTAGAATGGGGTTAACTGAAAGTATGTATATCACACAGCCGCTCCAGACACCTGCCCGCCTCCCCACCCTCCTCTCCCACTCCTGAATACCTGGAATACCAACTAGCATTGGACTCCTGGCCAAAAAAAAAGGTGCTTGTCTTGAAAACTGCATAAGCCAACTGAGGAGGTTCAGGAATGCTGAGGCTGACCGCCAGCGCCCCAGTAAAGCTCTCTCCATATGTGCATATTGGAGCGCCAAATCTCCCCTCCCCCCAAAAAACGACAGGCTCCAGCATTCTCGGCCTAAAAGGAAGGCAACCATGGATGAGGCTATTTATAGAGGCGGTGGCTGGATGCCCATCAAGAACCTGTGCCCCCCCTTTCTTAGAGCGATGCTCCTGGGCTCGGCTGCCGGCCAGGGACGGCCTTTCCCAGCCTCTGCTGCACCCAGGTGTGGCCCTCTAGCTGGTGGGACAGGAGTAGAAGGGATGTGGGTCCCTTGCAGGCCAGGGCTCTTGAGAAAGTAGGTGCATCTTTTCAGTTTCTCGTTTCACCTTCTGGCAGCCGGAAGCAGAAGACACCAATGCCCAAGGAGGTGCTAGAAGCAAGATGCTATGACAAGTTAAACTCTGTATGTCGTGTCCTTACCGACAGCCTTCCTCACTAGGCCTGAGGCAAAGTGGAAAAAAAACATCTGTCCCATTAGTCTCCCACGGGTGGAGGGAAGACTCACAACTCAACTGAAGATGCCAACCTTTCAGATGTCATCTAGTTCCTCAGCCCCTTCCATTTCAGCACTTATATAGCCTTAGGATAAGCAAAGGAGTAAGAATCCACAGAGTGGGTTTTTTAAAAGCATCTTCTCTGTGACTGTCACTGAGGATCTGACCTTGACACTTGTCAGTGAGCATCAGTGACTCAGGAGAGTCTGCTCAAATTAAAAACGGCAAAGTTTTATTCAAGAGTCTTAGGATTTGGAAATCCTAGGAACACAACTAGGCGATACCCAGTGTTCTGGGGAAGAAGGAAGAGCTGAGAGTCTCCTCACAGTAAAAAGTAAATAAAGCGCATTCTTGATTCTTAGCGTCTGGATTGGCTTGAGATGGTGATCGTCCAGGTGCCCAGTGTTCTAGATCACGGAGCTCACTCGGGTTGTCTAGACACATGAGCATCCTTCCTTGAAGTTGGGAGGATTCTTCAGAGGGTTACCTATGGGATCTCCAGGCACTGACACACAACTGAAAAGCTATAACTCCTCAGGGTGGTAACAGTAGGATTAGAAGAGTTTGTTCATGCCTCAGCCTCCCTGATTTTAGTTACTTCGTAGTTTGACTCTAATGACTCTCTTTTGCCTGTTCACTCTTTCCTCACGCATCACTTTGGAATGTGGGGGTTACTGGGGTTTCAACTGCTGGTGAGTCAGAAAGAGGCCCGTCTTCACGCCCTGTTAGAAAAGACTAACAGTAGCCTGTCTGTGCACTGCTATTAGGGCTGAATTCTAACTCCTTACTCCATTCAGTACACGCTGCGTGATGTGGCCCGGGCTCCCTCCCCGGCCTTGCCTCCCGCACGGTCCTGGGCTAGGCTGCCCCGGCCCTCCAGGTCCTTAGCTTACGTACCATTCCTGCCTCACGCCTCCCTACATGCCTGCTGAGTGTTCTTCCTCCTACTACCCCTTTCTCTCGCTTTCCGGGCCGCAGCTTAAATATTACCTCGTGACAAAGGACTTTCCCTAAACAGCTCCTCACCCGCACTCCAGTATCCTCGCTCTCGTGCACTATGTATTTTACTTTGCAACATCTATCGCAAGTGACATAGCTGCGTGCGTGCGTTTCCCGGCGCCCGCCTGTGTCCCTCTGAGCGTGCAGTTGGGGCACGTTTCCCAGCCCTCCTCTCAGCAGGTGGCTCAGTGCTAGCACACGGAAGGCAGGCCGAAAAGACCACTTCCAGGCAGAGGGCCTTCCAGGTCTGTTTGTTTTCCGTCTGAAAAGAATTATAGTTGAAATATGCAGTAGACCTATTTAGCCCGATACTTTGAATGCCGTATTTAACTTTACTCACTTTGAATCTTAAGAGCTATCTTTATAAAAAGCTGTTCTCTTCTCTCTTTTTTTTTTGGAAGGAAAGGAGGGCCAAGACTTAAGGTATGTCGAAATCTGAATATTCCTTCTTAGAAAGATTGTATTACTCATGCCAACTGGGAAGTTGTATTTGATAGTCATGATAATGACAGAATTGTCTACGGGCTTTATATTTGAAATATATTAACCACATCAGATTTAATCTAGAAAGACCCTTAGTTTAAGGGTTCAAAGAACATGTTGGCTAAAAGCTTAAACCAGGTCCATCCATGGATGGGCACTTCCTGTTGTTTTTGTTAAAGATAGAGATCCTGTGTGCTATTTTAAGAATCTCCTAGGTTATAGATTGGAATGCAGCGAAAAAAATCTATATACCTCAAACCCCGGGCTGGCCAAGAAGGTCAGGTTAAGGTGATAAGAGGCATGTCCCCATTTCATCAGCCTGAGAACATAACTCTGTTTAAATAGTGAAACAACGCTGAATGCGAGTAACCTGGGCGCTCACTATCACAGTGCAGGATGCAAGATGTCCTCCAGGGCACCTGGCGTTTTCCTCACTGCCATCCGTCAAGGTGAATGGAGCGCATGCAATTCCATAATAGAGCGTAAATTCACGTCTTCCTTACGAGAGCGTATTTTCTGCATCAGTTCTCATCTGTTTCTCCTCCTGCATCCCCTAAACTTGCTTCAAGTACCAGCATCCTCTCTGTCATGGAGATTTAGGAAATCAAAGCCGTTTTTCACTTCCTCTCCCCGTTCCATCATCTGCAGAACTTTCCAAGGCCTAGTTCAGAGCCTCACCACCTGCTGTCTGCACAGCCGCGATAACCAGCCTCCGAACTGGCCCCTCGGCCTCCTCCTAGCCCAGCGTATCTTAAACACCCCCATCGGGGTTTTGTTCCTAACGTACAGCTTTGCTCAAGCGCCTCACAACCTGCAAAATGAAGCCTCGACTGCCCGGCCTCGCACTGAAAGCCAGGCTCTGGCCACATTCGGTTTCTAACCCGGTTTCCCTCTGCTCTTTATAGCTACCTTTTCCTGTGTTTCAGCCCAGACCCCCCTCCTCCCTGGCTTTATGCTTTCCTGCCTCTCCGCCCCGGCTCAGGTCAGAAATTGTTTTTCCTTCCTTCTCTGCCCTTGCAGATCCCCTGCTTCCTTCAGGACTCAGGTCCTGCACAGGCCACCCTCCCCCACAGAGCCTTCTCTGGATTCGCATCTGGAAGCGATTGCTTCCTCCTCTGAAGAGCTCCGGGAGCGATGTGGACGCCTCTTTCTCAACCCTTTGTTTTACTTTCCCTCAGCCCTCTGAGAAGATCCAGCTCTTGTTTGCTTTTGTACCCTCTAACGGAATACTTGCATACTGGCCAGCTAAATAAATAATAGTTGAAGAAATACATATGTATATACCCGATAAATAAGAGGCACTTGAGGCAGATAAGAGCTGCATGTAAAAGAAGACATGAGCTCATGCACAGAAAAATACTGACTTGGCCCAAGCTGGCTTGGCTCGGTGGTTAGAGCGTCTGCCCGAGGACTGAAGGGTCCCGGGTTTGATTCTGGCCAAGGGCACGAACCTCGATCGCTGGCCCGGGTCAGGGCACATGCAGGAGGCAACCAATCGATGTGTCTCTCTCACATCCATCTCTCTCTCTCTCTCTCTCCCCCTTCCACTCTCTCTGAAAAGCAATGAAAAAATATCCTCGGGTGAAAATTAAAAAAAAAAAAGAAAGAAAAATACTTAACCTGATACTGTCTCAAGACACCAGTAAACGAGAATATTGAAAAGGGAACATGTATTTATATCTAGCTAATAACATAGAGTAATCTTTCCTAAGAAATATCTCTCAAAGGATTTATTCTAACTGACATATTCTAACGCAGAGCTTACGGGTAGTTTTTTCGTTTGGTCTTTTTACGGGTAGTCTGAAGTGGAGAAACATGCCTAACCCTTTCATTTCCACTTTCTTTATTATTAATACTAGCCAGTGCTGCTGACTTGGCTCTAGGGAGTTGAAATAATATTTGAAACACCATCAATTCTGAATATGACTGACCAAAATCATATTTAGACCAATAAATATAAAATCAAATTGAATTGAAACACTATCAATTCTAAATATAACCAAACTTTTCTCCTGGCAATTTTAGTTTTTGAAAAATAGAGTCAAAGTCTGTTTTTATTTCACTATACACCCTTTCCCCCCACTCTACCCTTTTGAGGTCACCTTTAAAACATCATCAAATTCACTTTTTTCATACATGCCTAGCAAAGCTCTTGGTACATAAACACTCCCTGAATCCTGAACGGATGAACCCACCAAATAAGAATGCTGAGAGTATTTGTCAGCTGCTACCTCTGAGTGATGACGCTGTGCCCAGAAATCAAGCTGACAATGAGCTGGGCAGAAAACAGAGGCTCAGTAAATATTTGCTGAGTTTAATTCACATAGTTTTAAACCTGGAGAGGATCTCAGAGATGATTCACCTTCCGGTAATCACTCTATGTTCACGGTGCTTTCTGCATTTATTGAAGCACATTTATCAGCAAATATTTACTTAGCTTTTCTCCTTGAAGACAAAGGCATTGTGATGACCCACCTTTCCCACATACCTGATGCTTGGCAGGTTATAGGCACTCAGACGCTTCCCCGAGTGAGCGAGAGTAAGAAATGCCTGCTGTCCAATATCGCAGCCATTTGCCACCTGTGACTATTTAAATGAATTCTAATTAAATACAACTTAAAGTTCATTTCATTTAACGCACTGGCCACATCTCACCTATTCAGTGACAGCATGTGGCTACCATAGTGCACAGAACAGAGAATATTTCCATCATCACAGAAAGTTCTTTTGAGCAGTGCTGGTCTGGACTACTTTTCTTCAGTTGTCACTTGCTCAAAATCAAACCATCAGAAGCAGAACCGGGATTAAAACCTGGAGCTCCTAAATCGAGCAGGCAACGTCTGGCCTGCGAAATCATTTGGTCTGGCCCTGCCAAGGCAACCGGCAGTTCCAAACATCACATTAGGGGTGAGTTAATTAAACGTTTGACAAGATATAGCAGGCTAATTTTTAACTTGACAGTTTTGTATGGCCCTCAAATGATGTTATAAATACCCAGATGGCCCTTGGCAGAAAAACGGTTCCCCACCTCTGTCCTAAGTCAATGTCCATTGTTGCTAAGTCATAACTCTGATTCATTTCAGAATTCCAGCTGTTTGTAGCCCTAACTTAGAGCTAGTAATATTATGGGAGGCGTGGTCTTTGTCTTATGATTGCCCTAGCAGCTATTTTATTTTTTTGTATTGTAATCAGTCAACATGCATGCTTTACAAACAAAAAATATAACAGATTTAAAAATGTACCTGAAAGTTTTATACCTCTGCTGTAAACGGAGAAAATAATGCTAATTTTAAAAAACCTTTCCAGGTGCCTACCTAAATAAAACATGATAGTATTCTGGTCTTGTGCCAATTTAATTAGAAAATGCACAGAAAAGGCTCTGGTTTAGTGGTTGCTTTTTGGTTTGGTTTCTTTGAAGCATTTCCCTTTGGTTTACTAATTTGTAAAAATTCTTTGGATCTAAACCAACAGATCAGTTTGGGGATTATTCAAGGTTGGTTTGGTTTGAGTTCTTAAAAGATCTCCTCAGCCTTTTTTGAGAGCATCAGAAATTTCTAAAATGCTCTTAGAGAAAGAGCTTTATTTCCTACAACTCCCACAATCTAACTCTGTCCTCAGGAAGAAGAGAAACAGGTTTGGTGTTGACCTAGCACGCTATGCCGCTATGCCGTAGTCCGCCCATTTGGCCGTCAAATAACCATTTCCCCTTTCTTCCCAAATACCACACTCACTCTTTCCCCAGGGGACATCACCTAAAATCTCACCCGGTCACCTCATCAAGTTCAAAGTACAAGATCCCCAGGTAACCACAGGCTTCTCCCTCACGTCTGAACATAAGGCCACATCGTCTTATGATCCGGTCATTCTCAACCAGGGGTGATTTTGCCCCCCAGGAAACATGAAGCAAGGCCTGGAGACATTTTTTATCATCACAGCTGGGAATTAGGGGGTTGTTACTGGCCTCTGGTGGGTAGAGGCCAAGGCTGCCGCTAAACACCCTGCAATGCACAGGACAGATCCCACAACAAAGAATCGTCTGGGCCAACAAGTCAGTAGTGCCAACAGTGAAAAACTCGCTGTGACCTATAAGCTAATAGGAAATCTTCCCCAATCACACCCAATATATAAACACCGGCCCACTGCCGGGATGAAACCCTGCATGGAGGCAGGGTGAGGGCCAGGCGGCAGGCCTCCTTTCTCCTTTCTCTCCATTGTCCTCTGTGGCCACTGGCTCTGCCCTCTGGAGTTTTTCCCCTAAGCCCACAATGAAGCATGACTTCTTTGTGTACAGTAAAGCTTTTAGCCCAGGCTCATGATTTCTTTAGCATCTCAGTCCCTCAGGAACTGAAAGGCCTCTGATCTATTTGCATCCGATCAGTTTCATATGCCGGGAACGCTAACGTTCTTTCCTAGAGATCATTCTCGATCGATCCTAGCTTATTTCTTTGCTTTCTCACCCCCATACTTCTCTTCCTCTCAACTTAAAGGGCCCTCAGACTCAAATGGGAAGGCTACACCCTAAATCTAATCTTGGCTGCACGGCTGAGTTCTAATGAGCCCATGTTGCCCAGAAGCTTTTTCAATCTTATTTCCTGTTCTTTGCAGGATAGAGCAGCCAGTTCTTCCAATCCCTCGAGGCTCCGAGTTTCTGTACTCGCTGCATTCCTTTTCATTCCTTTTCATGTATGCGTGGAAACCTGCTTATTGCCGCATGAACTCACCTCATTTTTTCTAACATCTTGCTAAATGCAACTACTAAACATAACCCACTTACGCCCCATTTTCCAACCTCTTCTAGAGCTATGGGCTTTGTAGGCACTTCCTTGCCTTCTGATTATCACAGGCAACTCTTCTACCAAACGTCTCACCACAAGTTTCCATTTTCCAGCTGCTCATAATTGTTCCTTTGCTGTCTGACTGCCTACCTGGCTGGCTTTAGATTTTTACGACAGCGCCCTGCTTCCGTAGCAACTTCTGCATTAAGGTAACGCAAGCTGCTGTAACAAATATACCTGAAAAGGCCACAGTAAAATGTTTGTTTCCTGCTCAGGCGACAGTTCAATGGAAGTGTCCTTGGTCAGGGGCGGAGGAGTGAGGGAGTCCCTCTAGCCACACAGTCACCTAGGGACCCAGGCTCCTAGAGCCTCTGGCATCTTGCACATGTAACTTCCAGCATGTCCCTTGTCATCAAATTCCAACCAGCAGATGCCAGAAGAGAGGGAGGCGACGGATGTTAACTAAAGCGGTGAGGGTAATCATTTCACAGCGTGTACCTACATCAAATCATTACGTTATACGCCTTGGGTTAATACAATGTTGTATGTCAATTATATCTCAATAAAACTGGGGGTGGGGCACAGTTCCCTGCTGGTGTCGGCAGCTCTCCACGTGCTGACTCAGCCATCTGGGCTGCTTTCAGTCTTGTGGCTACTGCATCTCAGCCCAAGGTTTCCTCCGTGACTAGTGTAGCAAAGAAGAGGAAGTCTAGGGAGCCGCTCAAAGGCTTCCACTGTCTCCTCCTAGAAGTGACACATTACATCTCACGTATTATTGGCCCCCACCTAACCGCAGGGGGGGGTCTGGAAATGTAAACGCCACTGTGCCCAGGAAGTAAAGGGGGACCAGATACTAGCGTGAACACTAGTGATGTTTACCACTCATGATGTGACCGCGAATTCGGTAGTCTGTTGACTTCCACTCCTCCAGCCCTCCCAAGGGTTTCAGGAGCTCTGAATTGCCTGGCCGATACCCCTTTGTTTTTTGAAGTATCTGGTGGTGTGGGGTTCGTCTGGGGAACCCTGCCTGAATCAGGTGTGTGCTGGTAGCTCTCTGTCCCCTTACCTCCATTCTCTCTCCACCCTTCGGTGCCCTACTCTGTGCCCCAGGAGGGCATCCCCTACCAACTACATCTTTGCAGGTTTCATTGCCCTCTGGCTGTGGTTGGCTTTGGATAAAGGGAGGTACCGCCAGACTGTAGGTCCCTTACCCTGCCCTATAAAGAGTTCTGTAAAGAGTCCTTTTATTAAACCGTATTTATTTAAACACTGTGAGTATGATGTCTGTTTCTTGCCTGGACCTTGACTCATACAAGGTGTTTAATAATCAAAAATGAGTCTAAAAATAGAGTACTAGACTCCCTCCCTACCTCCAGTTTTACAGCAGCTGGAGATCTTTATAAAATGCAAATCTGACTCCGGCCTGGTGGCTCAGTTGGTTGGAGTGTTATCCCATACACCAAAAGGTTGTGGGTTCAATTTTCGGTTGGGGCACATGCAGAGGCAACCAATTGATGTTTCTCTCTCACATCTCTCACATCAATGTTTCTCTCTCCCTCTCTCTCTCTCCCCCTTCCTATCTCTCTAAAATCAATAAAAACATGTCCTTGGGTGAGGATTTTTTTTAAAAAAATCCGAATACATTATCCCTCTATTTTAAAACTTCAGTGGCTCCCTATTATATCCCTGTCACCACACCCCACTCTAAGCTGCCGCCAGACTCAACTACTTTTGGTTCCTCCTGCAACGCGGTCTCCCTTCCCCTTCCCCCGAGCCTTTGCACATGCAGTAGCTTCTTCCTAGAAACCGCTCCCCACCCCCACTCCATCATTCAGACACCAGCTCAAACGCGACCAGCCCCAGAAAGTCTTCCACAACTCACTTGCCGAGTTAGATGTCATCAGGTGCTCCCCCAGCAGCCTGGGTTTACCGTCACACACAGACAGAACGCGGGGTCACGCTGACCGTAACTGCCTGCCTGCTCATCTCCCACAGGCTCCAGCATCCTCCGGCCGACTGCAGGATTGAGAGCAGGCGCCGCATCTCAGATCTCCAGCACCTGGAAGGACTCGGCACCTAACGGGCTCTCGACGAATCTTGGATGGTTCCTGAATGTTACCAAAAAAGCTTGAACCCTCCTCCTTCAGCTCCTTTCCTCTCTCTTCTCATTCAATGACAAAAATCAGAAAAAAAATAATTTTTAGCCCGCCACTCTTCATTACTACCTTCCATTTACTTCCCAGACCATTTTCATCTTACTTTGTCACCCCTTCTTGCAGAGACTTCTCCTGCCAAGGTTACCGATGGACCTAGGAGATCTTCAGTTTAGCAGTTTCTTTCCCATTGTATGAGAGGAAATATTTTCCCTTCTACCCATCTAAATTCTTCTGGCTGGTTTAATAATCAAATTAACACGAGAGATTAACAAGAAAATAACCAAATTTATTGCCTATGTACAGACGGTGGGGGGAGTCTATTGAATAGGGGACCCTGAGGACATACACTCATTTCTTAAAAAATAACCACTTAAAATGACATAATTTGGGATGGCAGCTCCCTCAGCTCTCCATGGATCATGAAGATTTCTCTCCCTCTCTCCCTCTCTCTCTGATCTGTTGGCACATCTATGTCACCCTCCATTTATTTATAATCCCCGTGTCTTGTTCGTTTGTATCTCTGGTCCCCTGCATAGTGCCTGGCACACAGTAGGCCTTCGTAACTATGAACATTAATGATTAAAACCCTTCCTTGGCTTCCAGGCCGTCTGTCTTGATCTCTCTCTCTGACCGTTCTCAGGCACCTTCACAAGCTCCTCTTCCTCTGTCTACCCCTTCAACGTTGTTCTGCTCGGAGTCGCCCACTGTTGCCCACCTCTGGGGCTTCGGCCTTCAGGGCCGAACGCTCTAATCCCCAACTGCACGTTTTCAGTCTTAACCTCTCGCCTGACCTAAGGCTGCCCTTCTCTCCTGCGTGTCTCTCAGATCATACAAACGCTCATCATCTCCTCCATCCCCAACCTGCCCCCCTCCAGCTTCCAAAGCTCATTCAGTGGAATTAACATCCACCTAAGCTGTCCACGTTACAACCCTCAGTGTTCCCCTTAAGTCTCCCACTGCCTTTCCCCCTGGTCCTGCTGGGCAACCAGCCTTACCCACTACCAAACCCCCAGCCCCCAATCCTAAACTCTGTTCCTGGGTCTCTCCTTCTATTTCTCCGGCGGGGAACACCCTCCCCCTCTGTGCGAAATCCCGGTGGCTCTTTGAAATTCGGAACAGCGGTTCACTTCAATGAATTGCTTCCTCTTCTGAGCTCTAGACAGACTGCTTCTTCTCTCTGAAGAACACACCTTGAGTCTCGGTTTCATTTTCTAGTGACTGATGCACATAAGGCTCCCTCACTAGATTGTAAAATTCTTGAGGGCAGGCTTCTGTTCTGTTCTGTTTTGTTGCATTGGGGCTAGCCAGTGACCGACATTTCAGGCTATTCACAAATATTTTTACGTGGCCCAGCCCCGTTGGCTCAGTTGGCTGGAGTGCCCTCCCTGACGCCAAAAAAGGTTGTGTTCGATTTCCCGTCGCGGCCCATACCTAGGCTATGGGTTCCATCCCTGCTCGGTACCTGCTTGGGGCGGCCTATCCCTTCCTTTCTCTCTCTCTCTCTCTCTCAAAGTCAATAATCCTCAGGTGAGAATTAAAATATGTATGTTTTAAATGAATGAATGCATGAATAAATGAGGGACCCGGGCAGAGAACCTCTTCAATTGCACCCTTTCAGAGATTACTTCCAGGAAACCTTTGCGTTAACAGGACCATTATGACTCCGTTGGAAAACACCAACATTGTGTAACCAGCCCAGCAGTCTGTGTACATTGAAACACACGGGCCTGCCTGCAGACAGCAGGGAGCTGCTAGGCATCCAGGGAGACCAGATTTAGGTTTATGTGCACAGCCAAGTCTGACAAGGGAAGCTATTATTTTATTATTATTTTATTATTATTATTATTTTATTATTATTATTATTATTTTATTATTATCATTTTGTTATTATTTTGAGCCCTTCTGCACTCGTGGGTCCCGGGCGACAGGGACCAGAGCCTCAGCTAGAGGCCCCCCGCAGCAGTCCAGTGCCCGGGCAGGTGCCAGGCCCCCAGCACGTTTCCCTGCTGTTGCTTCTCCCTGCGTCGCCCTCGTATTATATTAGAAGGCTCGTGAATGGGGGGTGCCTACGGGGGATCCTGGTTTTAGGGTCTCACTGGGTGAGGACCCTGATGACCCCTAGTCACCCCAGGCGGGAGCCCCAGAGGGAAGCGCGCCTGGAGGCCCGGGCGGGAGGCGGGCGGCGCAGCACCGCCCGCGGGGCCGGGAGGAAGCGGCGAACGAGGCTCCCTCTGGGTCGCGCTGGCCTCTCTTGACCCCCAGGGAGACGTGGCGCCCTAACTGCCGCGGCGGCTCGTTTCCCGCAGCGCGCCGCCCGCCCCCCGTTTCCCCGCCCGGCCCCCGCTTCCGCCGGTGGGGGGCGGGGCGGGGGGCGCTGCGCTGCGCTGCCGGCCGCCGCCGCTGGGGGCGCCCGGGGCCGGGAGGCGGTTCTCGGAGAGTCGCTCCCGGGGCTCGGCTCGCAGACGGGCGGCGGCGGCGAGCTGCGCACCGACACGGCGCCCACCGGCCGGCCGAGCTGCAGCGCGATCGTGGCCGCCGCGCCCGGGCCCGCACAGCCGCGCGAGGCCCCGGCCCCGCTCCCCGCCGGCCCGCGGCGCCCCCCTGCGCCCCCGCGCGCGCCTCGCGGCCTCGGCCATGGGGCCGGCGGGGCCCGGGGCTCGGCCGAGCTGAGGCGGTGGCGCCCCGCGCGCCCCTGGGGGCCGCCCCCGCCCCCCGCTCGCCGGCGCCTGGCCCTCAGGATGATGAAGAAGAAGAAGTTCAAGTTCAAGGTGGACTTCGAGCTCGACGAGCTGTCCTCCGTGCCCTTCGTCAACGGCGTCCTCTTCTGCAAGATGCGGCTGCTGGACGGCGGCAGCTTCAGCGCCGAGTCCCCCAGGTAGGCGCCCGCACGGCGGGGCCGGGGCCCGCGCCTCCGCACCCCGGCCCGCGCCCCCGCACCCCCGCCCGCCGCGCTCCTGCCCCGCGAGCGCCCCTCTCCGGCGGCCGAGGCGCGCGGAGAGCCCGCGCCGGCTCCCCCTGCGCCCCCGCGCGCTGCCTCCCCGCGCGCGCCCAGCTCGCCCCTGGAGACGGCGCTTCTGGTTTCCCTCAGGCCGGCTCCATGTCTGCGAAACGCGGAGCGCGACTGGGCGGCCCCGGCGGACGCTCACAGGCGTCGCCGCGGGCGCCGGAGCTCCGACCCTCCCCCCGGTCGGTTCCCGGGCGCCCCGCGCGCAGGTTGCGCCGGGCTGGGGGCAGGGGGTCCCGGGGCTGGGGGCGGGGGCTCCCGGGGCTGGGGGCGGGGGGTCCCGGGGCTGGGGGCGGGGACGGGGCGCAGCCGGTGCCTCCGGGGGAGCCTGGTCTCCGGTTCTGCGCTCGCGGCCCCTGCATTACGCACGTGACGCGGGCGCCCGAGGCTGTCGGGGTGGGGGACCTGGAACCGGCGCCGGAGCCCAGGCGCTGCCCGCATTTCGAAAGGAGCCCCAGGGGCTCAGAATAAAGTCAGGAGTCCCTCGGGAGTCATGTCTGGGCCATTCGTGAAGGTTGACAGACCTGCGCGAAGCTGAGTGTTCCTTAAGAAAGTAGAAAGCGTACAGTACAGCATTTTAAAAAATGAACTTTTAAGCTCCTGCAATCGAGGGGAAAAGGTTAACACTTAATGCTTCTGTTGCCCAGCTTGACGGTTCAGAGACTCTGTTCTTACCCTGAACATGTTGTGCTTTCCTTTCATCTGCCCTCCATAAATGTCGAGAGGTGGTGGAATGGGGGCCAGAAGATTGGCTGCGGTGCCAGTGTCGAAGCCTAAGGAAAGCCAGGAATCGTGATGTCTGGCTGGCCAAGGATGTGTGAAGCGCTGTTGATTCTCAGCATTAAAACATGGTCAGCCGAGTGTCGTTTTTTAAAATTAAACTGGGCTGGCAAATCTGTGGCTATTCAGCTAACTAATTAAACTGCAATCATTTTTAGCACAGGTAAGAGAACAGGGTAACTTGGCAAATATTGTATCCGCTGTTAAGGCGTTGAAAAGCCAAGTCAGTTCTTGAATATCCTGTGGGTGCAAGCGGCAGCCTTACCCTGAACCTTACCCTGTTTTGCTGCAGGGTCCCACCTACACTTCTGGCCTAGACCAGGTCTCTGGGGCCGCTGGTGACCCCTGGTGGTTGGGGTACCTCCCTACCGCCTCCTTTCTCCCTGGGGTTGTTGATTTGGCTCTCTTCTTTCAGATCAGTTCTGATGCAGGTAATCATTAATTTAGCAAATATCTATAGGCTGGGCCCTTCAAATATGTTGTCACGTTGAATTCACAGCAAGCCTGTGATCTGGGGATTCCCATTTTGTGGATGAATAAGCTCAAAAAGCATAACTGACTTTTCCCAAGGTCCCCTCCTCTGGTAGGTGAAATGCAAAGGTTATTTATTTATTCACTTTTTTAAAATATGTTTTTATTGATTTCAGAGAGAGGAAAGGAGAGGGAGAGAGAGAGAGAGAGAGAGGGAAACATCAGTGATGAGAGAGTCATTGATCGGCTGCCTCCTGCACACACACCCCCGACTGGGGATCGAGCCTGCAACCCCCGCATGTGCCCTGACCCGGAATCGAACCCTGATCTCCTGGATCCTAGGTCGATGCTCCACTATCGAGCCATACCTGCCGGGCAGGTGCCAAGATTCTAATACAGGTCTGTCTAATCTCAAACAGATTTATGCCAGAGAAAGGAGAAAATTGTGTGCTCTGCTGAGTTGGGAGGTTCCTGATGGTTTTAACAAGCAAGGGGTATATTTGATTTGTGATTTGCACAAGTTGGAAAGGAAGAAGGTGAGTATCTGGGTTAAACTGAATCCAGGAGTCAAGAAGTGCCCGGCCAGTGTGACTCAGTGGTTAAGAGTCAACCTATGAACCAGGAGGTCACGGTTCGATTCCCCGTCAGGGCACATGCCCGGGTTTCGGGCTCGATCCCCAGTCGGGGGCGTGCAGGAGGCAGCCGATCAATGACTCTCTCATCATTGATGTTTCTCTCTCTCTCTCTCTCCCTCTCCCTTCCTCCCTCTGAAATAAAAAAAATTTTTAAACATGCTTAAAGAAGTTGAGAAGCATCTTCACTTAATTTTGCTTTGTTAAGGAGACTGTAATATATCGTGAGGGAGGCGATGAGGCAGTAAGTTATTTAACATTACATGGAGCTGACAGCCAGGTGAGACATATTTACTGTGTATTTCTTAGATTCTGGTCGGTTGGAAGTAAACCTGCTTACTAAACTTTTCCTCTAGAACTTCCTTACACCATTTTGCCCTTTTATTTTTTATTTACTTATTTATTTTAATTTTATTTTATTTTTCAATTGCAGTTGGCATACAATATTATATTAGTTTTCCTGTTTTGCCCTTTTAAAGAATATTAGTGAAAGTTAATTTCAGAAGGATCCAATTTCTCCTGGGAAGGTGTGTCCAGTGAAGTGGTTAGGAAAAATATAAAGACTAAAAGGTATTTATTTGTAATAAGTGTTACTAAAATGATCAGATTTTACATAACATAGTTAATAAAACATTCCGAAAACACATTGTACGACTATAATAAACTGAATCCAAATCATTGCCTAATAAAAAGTTTTGAAGAACTTTCAAAGGCAGAATGTTACATTATTTAAGTCTTTTCACAGCACTCTTCCTTTTTAAAAGGGTTTAAATCACTTTAGGTTTATTAAGACCATTAGAACAGGTTTAATTTCTGGTCTGCTGTAATAAAAGGAATAATAGGAGAATTTTCCTGTATTTTTGGGGATTTCCAAGTTTGCCATATGTTTGTTCATCTTTTTTGGTGCCCATAACGAAATACTTTTCTAGGTTTCACATGGGCTTGTGGCAAAAAAACATGTGAACTCAGGGAGTGTCCGGGAAGCTAATGAGCACATCTGTGTATTGGATCTTTTACTTTATAAACAAGCCAAAGGGATTTCTTGTCTTTGGCCAGAGCATGTGTTCATGTTTTCAAGATTTTAGTTCACTGCACATCGTGTACTTCCTTTTAGTAACCTTTTTCCTCATTGCAAAAGTAATATAGATTCATGTAGAAAACTTAGAACATAGAAAAGCAAAACTAAAAACAAAAATTGCATAGAAATGAACCAACCAGAGATAATCACTGTTATTAATATTTTGGTGTATAACCTAGGAATCTTTATTGATTCATACACATACACACTTATCACATACTTTTTAAAAAACCAAAATGGGATCATACTGTCCTTGCATGTTTGTTTCACAAACACGCCACGGCAGGCAGCCTTAGGGCCAAATTTTATGCACATTCATTATTATTTATTTAGGATTAACACTAGAAATGGAATTACTGAGTCCAAGGGCTTGCAGGTTTTTAAGGTTTTTGATATATATTATCAAACTTGGCCTTTAGTACATTAAGTTAACTTTTTAAGATGTAAAGGTCACTAATAACTAGCAAATATAAAAAATAACCAGTATTAGAAAATGCTGTTTGACCATATGGCACAGAATTCTTTATACCCTGACCAGAAATGGGGTCATCTCTTCACATTATTATAATAGCTATAATAATAATAGCTAATGTTTATCCAGCATTTCCCCCATGTGCCAGGAACCTTTAGAGTCTTTATATCCTCAAAATAATCCTAGGAGGAAGGTTCCATTATTCCATTATCACTATTACTACTGCCTTTACTACCCTCGTTTTATACCCGAGGAAACAGAAATGCAAGAGGCCCTGAAAGTTACGCAGCGAGTAAGCACCGAGCCAAGAGGCAGTCCGGCTGCAGGGCCCACTCTCAGTCACTGAACTCTGCTGCCTCTCAGATCTTACGGGATATGTTTTCTCATTTCTGTGTTTTAATAAAATAGTGGATACACATATATAGCTGTTCTGAATGCCAGTCTCAGAAAACTGGTTTCAATAGGTAACCCCACTAGACACCACAAGACCTGGCCCCTTCAGGTTTCCCCTGAGGTTATTGTATGTGAAAGATAAGAAACATCCTACTCACATACTTTTCAGAGTAGGACGTTCCGATAGAAAGTCTCAAAATTCAGTCTCATCCCTGGGTAACTACCTTGTAAGAATATTATGAATGCCATTTTACACCAGTCAGCTACGATTCGCTATTGTATTACCTAGCCTTGCACAGTAAGCAGTTTATAAATACTTATTGAAAATGCAGATATTGGGAGAAAAGCTCTATTGTGGCATCACTAAGGATGATAAATATACAGAGATCCCCAAATTAAGTATATGAGGAAGTATATACTATTCTGTGTGCACAGCTTATTAATTCTTTGTAAGATTGTTAGTGAAAGTTAACTTAGAAGAATCTAGTTTATAATTCTTTGTAAGCTGTGTACACAGGACAGTATACACTTCCCCCCCGTTCAATTTGGGGTGTCGGCCTTTGAGGGATATTATCAGGTAGAGATCCAGGGGTGTACATTAGGATTCTGAGGAATCCTGAATTACGTCAATAACAGGGTCCGAGACGAGTCTCGAGAGAGGAGGTGGTCTTCAAATACTAAAAAAATAAGCTTGTATCTATGTGTATTTTACATTCCTAATTTCATTTACTTCTTACAAAATCTCTTTATAGAGATGTTACCTCCTGTTGGGTTAGGATATATGCTCAGTGCTGTAACACATATATTAGAAAAATAACAAGTGGCTTAAACGAGATAGAAGTTTATTTCTCTCTCCTATAAAGCCCAAGCTGATGCGGTGGCTGGGCGCTGTCAAGTGGTCAGGGCCCTGACTCTTTTATCCTGTTGCTCTCTCACGCCCAGGGTATCACTGTCATCCACACGGACTAAGTTGGCTCACCCCACATCCGAATTCCAGCCCCTGGGAAGGCAGAAAGGGGAAGGGGAAGTCCCTTTTGCTCACAGCCCACTGACCAGAAGGCAAGCCCAAGGCCACATCCAGCCCCAAGAAAGGCTGAGAAATGTCGTCTCTGCTGGGTGCCCAGGTGCCTGACAATTTTATGCATTTATTTTTAGGATAAAGATTTGAATGTGATTATAGATTGGGGCAAAGGAATAGTGTAAGATAAAATAGGCTACAAATATTAAAAACACAGCCATGATTGAGAACCTATCTTTCTTTTGTCTTAAAGAAAAAACAGATTTTTCTGTCCTGGACCCTGTTTACTGTTTCCAGAACAACTTCTCAGGCTTTTCCTAAGCAAGTGGTATTTCCAAGCATTGTGGCTTAGAGACTAGCTCACACCCACGACTTATTTTATCATTGTGAAATGAGGAACTACCCGTAGAATTGATTTTGGACCTTACACGTTTGCTTCATTTCATTTTAGTGAGTCATCAGTAGCCTAGCATTTGAGTGGCATTTTCTTTCTAGTCAACGTTTTATGTTTCCTGTTCGTAGACTGCAACAACATTTCAATAGCAGTTTCTGGGAATTCTCTGGTGCTGGTGTGAAGTTGAAGTTGTTAACGTTTTATCTTCTGTTGTTCCCATTTGAGGCCAACTCAGGATCTCCTAAGGTGTTGTGTTTTTAAAAGTGTCTCCTCTGTCTACCGTCCTGGACATGGAGGTCTTCCCATTTGGTCATCACTTAAGGATGGCTTCTCCAAAGCTCAGATGACCATCTTACTTGGACTGTCCCCCGGCCATCCTTGTTTCCTCTGTGTACCGGGCAGAAATAGTTTCAGAAAGAGCAGCCCCAGGAAGGGAGTTGGAAAAGATTGTTCACAGTCCTTGCAAAAGAAAGTAATTGGTTCCAGAATTTTGCTGGCGGACCAAACCAGTAAAGAACCTTTTATAAGAACCATAAATTACCTTTCTAATTTCTATCAATGCATTTCTGGTAAAGGAAAAATAAACTCAATAATAAGTTAGTAATACAGATAATATGCACTTGTAATTATGTACAGGTGAGAGTGTAAATTCTCTTGTTACACTAATGAAGTGTAAACGCTCCTGAAGCAACCAGCAACTCAGTAGCTAATAACTGCGGAATGAGTACTCGCCGTTTCCTAACCTCAGAAACTGGACGTTAGTACCAGCTGGTAGTAAAAATGAACCTGAGAGCTCTTTTGGCTAAGGTACCCCGTATAAAACCAGCATACAAAATCATTGAGAGGCTATTTTAAATATGTATTGCCGTTTCTTTGACTCGCCTACTCTGCTCCCACTGGGGTTTCCTTCACGTGGGGAAGGTATCAGACATGTCGCGTAATGATGGCCTTCGTGGTGCACACACCTGAAGTTCACGCTCACTGCTCCAGGTGAGCCCAGCTGCCCCCGCAGACTGCGCCCCTCAGCACACACCCCAATGTGCAGGCTCCGTCCAGCCCCACTACACCCCCCCCCCCCCCATAATCTCAGGCTTCCACCGCTGCACAGATCTCTCCAGGCTGCTCCCCGGACCCCCCTCCAAGCAGAGCTCACTAGACCGTGGTGCCGAACCTTTGGTTTTAATTCACTTCGTTTACATGGATTTTTCCTCCTTGTAGCATTATGATGATTTTAAGGGTAACCCAGACAGCCCGAGTTGCGCCTTCCCAGGACAGCGGGTGATTCTCCTGGTGCTGTTCTGTCACATCCCACTCATCTCACTCGCCGTCTCAAGCATGTGAGCCCTCTGCTGTCCGCTTCTCGTTATCTTTATCTCCAGACAGGTCTTGGCGTCTGACCGTGTTCCCTGGAATTCATGACTTCATGTCACTGTTCCAGGAAACGTCCTCTGATGCTATAGAGTCGGTTCCTTTCCAAGGACTGTACTGGTGCAAGTACCGAGGCAGGAGGGTACTTTCAGAACACACAGCAAAACCTCATTCAGGTCCCACTTCTCTTGCTCTCCGTGTCTTCCATTTACAGGGCAGCTCCAGATGTACCTAGAAAATGTCCCAGGATTTTATAGGAACAAGGGAATTACTATACCCCGGGACTCAGGAAATGTATCCTACAAAAAGCTTTGGTGAGAAGAGCTGACTCATAACACCCCATGGTTTACACAGTACTTTAAATATATCGTTTCATTTTCCGACTACCCTTTGAAGTAGGTCCTTAGACCGCTTTGTAGATTCGGGCAACATATGTTTAGCAATTCTTAGCTGACTACAAAACATTTCATAAGAGAGGAAACTTAGGGAGAGGAAAGTAATTTGTCCAGCATCATTCGGAGCTGAGATTAGGCCTGAGCCCAGGTCTCCTGAGTCTGAGATGTGTTCCCTTCCCATCACACCATGCAGATGAGGTTGGATGGCACGTAAAGGATGGACAGCACCTGGGAGGGCATCCGGCAGGGAGAGAACCGCAGCGGGCAGGTGTGCAGGGCATAGCAGCTGCGTGGGAATAGCGGGTAAGTCAGGTTCCTGAAGACTCAGCAAAGGCGAATCATTGGGCATCAGATGTGCGAGGTGGAGGTCAGGCCATGGAAGGTCATTGAAGACTGTGGCCTTTAGTCTACAGACAGAAAGAGGCCGTACAATTTGATCTGGGAACTGGTTGGTTGAATATGTGATATAGAAACTGTTCACAGCTGTTATTTTCACACATGCTTTTAGATTGTTCAGAAAAGACAAAACCGTCCTTTAGTTTAAAAATAAATATTTTCAAAAGAGGTATAGAATCCGTAGCTCATACCAGCCTCTGAGTTCCGTACAGTTGTCCCTTGTCCCTCTGTTTTTAGGAGTTCTGGGAACATGTTTTCATGCCTATGGACATAACCTGATTTTAATTTCCTATATTGTTGGAGGATTTTTACCTTATTGAAACTGGGGAGTTTTGTGTAGTTTTCTTTTTGCTAAGCTTTCCTAGACTATTCTGTAATGTGGATTCTTAAATTGTTAGTATGAGGTCTTTTCTTAGATTAGGATTTTTTTCTATTACTTCATTTTTCTTTGTGTCTTCATCTGTCCTTTCCTTTCTAGAAAGTGGGGGGTGATGCCATGTGGAATGTGTGTAGTTATAGCACAACAAATTAATTTTCTGGGATGATAGAATATTTTTGTTACACATACTCATTTTGAGCCCTGGCTAGTTTGGCACAGTGGTTAGAGCGTTGGCCCGCACACCAAAGGGTCACAGGCTCAATTCCCCGTCAAGGGCACAGGCCCCGGTCGGGGCGCGTGTTGGAGGCAACCGCTCGATGTGCCTCTCTCACATTGATGTTTCTCTCTCTCCCTTCCACTCTCTCTGAAAAGCAATGGAAAATATATCCTCAGGTGAAGGTTAAAAAAAAGACGAGTTCTGGGTAGTAAACAGCAGTCTGTTGACAAACTTGCCTGCATTGAAGCTTGTCTTTTCGCTGGCCCTCCTCCTGATGCAAGAGGAGCCCCTTCTCCTAAGGCCAGTCCCCTACCTGTGTCTGGGTGCCATCCCCTCTGGCATTCTCAGGGACAGGTCCCCTCTGGCGCCATCATTCACACCCTGTCAGATCTTTGACTTTTTATCTTGATTGGTTCTTTCCCGTCAGCCCTAAACCATGCTCATGAAACCTCCCCTCCCCCGAATGGCCCCCTCTGGCTGCCTGCCTCACTGTCCCCACTTTATTACTAAAACATTTGCAATCAGTGGTGTGTGCCCCACTTCCCACGGTGACCTGCCTCCCGCCCCCAGCTTTTCCCTGAAACTTTTCGGCCTTTATCTCGCCTGCCCTCTCTGCCACGTTCCATACTGTTGAGCGACTCCTGTAAAATCTCCTCCCTCGCCTTGGTATTCATGATAACGTGGCTCCTCCACTGCTCTCTCTGTTGACCTGGTGACCGGCCGTGCCCTCACCTGCCCCCTTCCTCCCCTGCCCTTGCCGGTGTCCCCTGGAGGCCCGGGCTCAGCCCGCCTCTCTCCCTACGCTGCCCACTCTCTCTGAACGGCCTCGCCCATTCCCGTGGCCTCCCTGACAGTCCCCATGCTGAGGACTTGCCCCTAAGTCTACAGCCCTGTCCTCGCCTTTGAGCCCTGGGTCTCTCTGTGTACCCATGCGAGGGACTCTCAGGCTCCTCGACCGGAAAATGTCCAAAACTGGGTTATATGCCCCTCACTGACCAGCACCACCAGCAGAATGTGCGAATGAGAGAAACTCTTCTTGTGTTCAGATGTTTTCCATTGAATGACAGTCCTCTCCACCCAGTTACTCAAGCCAGAAGTAACCCTGGGGGTGAGAGATTCATTTACCCTTAGTGTTGTAATTAAAAGCCACAATTGTGTAGATCTGATTTATCCTTGGAGTCTTAAAATGTTTGTTTTTGCCTCAGTTCCCAAAGGTTCATTTTCTCAGGAATCTTTGTCCTTCATAAAATAAATTAATGTTGAAGAAATTCTGTACTTGTAAACGTAACCATTGTTTCTCTGCGGCGGACAAATGTAAGTGGACTCAGAACTGCTTAGATCCTTGATAATAACAACTCCTAACATTATTATGGAGATCCGCTATAAGCCAGGCACTGGTCCAGACACCAGGTGTAATCATTCACTTGGTTTTGCAAAATTCCCACGAGCTGTAGGTACTGTTACCATCCCTGTTTCACAGAGAAGGAAAGGGAAGTTCAGAGAGGTTAGGGAATGGGTGCAGCAGGACAGCTGCCAAGTAGAAGAGGCAGGATTTGAACCCTAACATACTGGCTCTGGACATGAGCTCTTAACCTCCGGCAATAATACTGTCTGGCAAACAGCTTGCATTCCTCATAGCAGTTTTTGTTCTTTTTTAAATATCACCATTTCTAAAAAAGTTAAAAATACTTTGACTTACCAAGACATGGCATAATTTTAAATATGTACCTCGAGTATACATATGCAAGTTATTCTTAGACTATTAAGTAAGTTTGCTAATACAGTAACTAAGTAGTCACAAGAAATAGATCTATAATTTTTATTTTATATTGCTTTTATTTTTTAAAGACCTTTTAGATTTTCTTTTACTCTTTTGAAACATAAATAATAGCCATAGCAACATTTATCTTCTTTTAAGTGTCCTCTGCTTATGTATTTCATAATCAGCATCTTTATCGTTTTATCTTAGAAATACTTGGCTTTTCAGTGTCAACACAAATCATAGTCTGTTGCTTTGTTTCTTGAAAGTGGTTAAGCAACCGTATAAAGCTCATAGGAAGTTGATGACTCATGTAACGGAAAGCACTTACTAATGTGACTTTTGTCTCAGTTGTCAAGTAGTCTGAGTTTGTTTCCATGGTAACCCATCAGTATAACAAATTGTCACGAAATAACTGCCACTTTTTTTTTGTTCTCGTGTGTAGTTTAGACAGCCTTCTAACAGCTGTGTGTGTGTGTGCATTAAGGATATTTTTATCACAAAAAAATTCTGAGTCATTGCCTTAGGCACAGAAAAATTTATTTAGAGAAATTGTTTAATACTCCAGGGCTATTGCTTTGATATTACAAAATCTAAAAGATGATTTAAATTAACATATCTAGTTCAACTTGACTTCCTGTTCGTGAAGGCCACCGTCAACGATTCTTTAAGCTTATAGATGTTTAAAATCCATTTACAGTATTGGTTCATTCGAAAGAATACTGTATGTTATCATAGGAGAATCTGTCACAAGCAAGGCGGGGCAGAGGGAATGAGGACCTCGTCTGAGGGATGCAGACGTAGGGACATGCGGAGGAAGCCAGTTCAGCCAGTTCTTGCCAGCCCCTTCCTTGGGCGACAGTGGCCTAGGATGGGGAGTGGCAGACACCCAGGGCAGCCCCGGTGGGTCCTACAGGACGCCAGGCTTTCACCTGAAGGCCGAGTTGGGAAAGATTCTTAGAGGAGGTAGTGACTAAACTGAAGTTCAGGTTAAACTGGTGACTGAGGGAAGTTGAAAGGGAGAGAAAACATTAAGAACAATGGTATACAAATGAGAAGTAATGTGATGCAAATGGGGAATGACCGAATTATGACACGGAAGGGTCCAGAGGTGAGGCTGAAGGTGGGTGGGCAGGGCCTCGTCATGGAGATGCTGTGTGAAGGAGCTTGGACCAGACCCTCCAAGATATGGGGAAGCGGGGAAGGACTTGAACAGACGAATGACATCCTCAACTTTGTATTTTAGGAGTTCTCGGGTAGCAGTGAGGAAGGTAGATCTGAGCAAGGACAGTTTAGGAGGCTGTTGCCGTATTTCAGAGAAGATCTATTGATTAGGGTCGTGGTCAGACACAGGAAGGGGGCTGATTCAGGAACAGCTGCGAAGTAACAGAGGCAAGACTTGGTAGCCGGGACTGTTGATCTGTGGCCCCTGCATCACATTTATTCAACTCAGTCAGCAAATGTCATTGCGTGTGGATTGTGGCTGGCAATGTCCTGTCCAGAGCGTTATGCTGGGCTCTCATTCATTCCAACCTAACCCCTTGGCTCATTAGACTTTCTTCCTCTCGTGGAAGAACCTCTTCCAGAGCCCAGCATATATGCCAGCCGACTGCTTAGGAGCAGTAGTCATGTGTCCAGGTAGCGTCTTCACCCCCAGCAGATAGGTCTGAGCTTATTTATGCCTTGGTTGGGTGCAGCTATACAGGTCCAATGCATTTTATCCATACAATGATTTGGTTTTGCTTTTAGCTCTATTGAGGCATAATTGGCAAATTCATTGAATTCAAGCTAATTAACATATCCATTACCGCACATAGTTTACCTTTTTTTTCTTTTCTTTCTAGAACACTTAAGATCCACTTTCTTAGCAAATTTCAAGTATACAATACAGTATTGTTAACTAAGGTCACCACGCAGTACGTGAGATCTCTGGAACTTACTGCTCTTGCATAACTAGGGTTTGTTTTGTTTGTTTATTGATTTTAGAAAGAAGGGAGAGAGAGAGAAACATCGATTTGCTGCTCCACTTACTGAGGCACTCCCTGGCTGCTTCTTGTATGGGCCCTGACCAGGGGCTGAACCTGCAGCCTTAGCGTAGCCAGCGGAGCTGCCCGGCCAGGGCGTGTAGCTGAATTTTGTGCTTTTGGACTTCTGTCCTCTCCATTTCCCACACTTCCCAACCCCTGGCAACCACTCAGCTGCTGTGAGTTTGACTATTTTAGATTCCGTTTTGGTGAGTTGTATGTTTCTAGGAATTTATTGATTTCTTCTAGGTTGTCCAATTTGTTGGCATATCATTGTTCATAATAGTCCCTTAGAATTCTTTTTATTTCCGAGGCATTCACTGCAATGTCTCCTCTTCCATCTGTGCTTTTGTCTCCTCTCTTTTTTTTCTTAGTCTAGCTACGGGTTTGTGGATTTGTAATTTTTCCCCCCTAAAAAAAAAAAATCAGCTCTTATTTTTGTTGATTTTTTTTTTCTGTTCTCTGTTTGATTCATGTCTACTCTGATCTTTATTATTTCCACGCTTCCGCTAAATGAAATAGCCATTTCTCTCTCTCTCTGGGAATCCTTTTTCCAGCATAGACTCTGTTTTGTCTAAGATGCTTTTCGCTATTGGTTTGTGTCTCTTTCATATGAAGAGACTTTCCTCCTATTTAACTACAAGGCAACAGAAGTTGCTTAGAAGCTTTGCCCACGTGGAGCATGGTTTTCGGCTCAGGCTTTTACTGCAAGTTCTGCTGCTTCCTGCCTTAAGTGACCTTGAGTTGACCTCCCTCCTCGTGCCCCATTTCCCTGATCTGTAAAGTGGACGCCAGTCATCTCCCGGGGTGGTTCTGAGATTAAATAACGGGCAGTAAGCCGTCCGTACTTGGCCCTGCTGCTGCTCTTACAGCTGCAACAAGGAGTGAACCTGTGGCAGCTGTTCCCTTTGGAATAAGTATCTGTTTATATTTCTGTCTCTTGCACTAACTGTAAACTGCAAGCCCTACATGTTTAGAAATACCATCACTCTCACCTTCACATTTTAAACACCTAGCACATCTCCAACACACCTGAAATAAATGCATATTGTGTTTTGAATGAATGGTGAAGCTGCAATTCATATTGATTGAGTTGATAAGTAAATTCGCTTTTGCTCGGTGTCTGTGGAGAATTGAAACCTGCAAAGATTTTCTAGTCCCCTTGCTAGGAATTCGTTTGCTTGGAGTTTCACTGTTTTCCGGATACTGGCTCTTCACACACCAGTGTTGCGCGTAGACTGGGGCGCGAGCGCGTGCGCCCGTTTATCGTGCCATCGGTAATAGGTCACTAACCGGTTCTCTTTTTCTCCCCCTCAGGGAGGTGGTGCAAGCAAACTGTGTCCACTGGAGGAAGAAGTTCTCGTTTATGTGCAAAATGAGTGCCAGCGCCGCCACAGGCATCCTGGATCCCTGTGTCTACAGGGTGTCTGTGCGCAAGGTATAAAAATAGCCCGCCCTGGCTCCCCTTTCAGGACCCATAATTAGCCCCCTCGTCCCTGACGCACTTTATTTAGCTCTGCTTTATCCTTCGAGCTGTTATATGCATCCCACTTCCCGCTTGCAGCACAAATTCAAATCACTATGACAACTATCAAGAGGAACCCAAAGTTACAGATTAAGATATTATTCAGGAGCCTTATCTCACTATCGAGATACGTATAAGCATTAACCTTATTTGCGTTATTGGGGGGCATATGTATGTCTACACCCCGCTGTTCAGTAACCGCCTCTTTGCTAGGTATTGTTTTCAGGACTTTACATGTATGCTGTCTAATAACAACCCCAACAGTAGGTGTCATTTTTTTCCATTTTCAGGAAAAATCAGGCTCGGAGAGGTTGTTACTTGCTCAGATTCACATAGCTAATAAGTGGCAAAGTAGGGACTCAAAACACAAATTTTTCTAATTCCAACTCCATATTTTCCTTTTTATCTATTTCCTTTCCACAAATCGTGTTGAGGCATTTTACCAATAATCTCCCAAAATGGTGATCTCAGGTGGTTCAACTTAATCGTATATAAGCACCCAGTCCTACCTTTTGTGTGTGAAAATGCAGAATCCATTAGTCACCACTACTGGCGAACTAAACTACTGGCTGTAAAATGTCAAGTTGACACATAAAATTCTCCATCACAGACCTGAAAGTAAAAACACCTGCGTCAGTTTCCTAGCGCTGCTGTTAGGAAGCACCACAAACTGAGTGGATTAAAGCAGCAGAAATGCAAACAATAGACAGGTGATGTGTTCTAGAACTCTACCCCTGAAACCTATATCATTTTATTAACCAGTGTGAATAAAATTGAATCCCAATAGATTCAATTAAAAAAAACTTAATTTAAAAAAAACACAAAAACCAAAATAAAGCAACAAAAATGTATTGTTTTACGGTTCTGAAGGCACTAGGGAAGAAACTCACGCCTCTCTCCTGTCCCTGGCAGCCTCAGGCATTCCTTGGCTTGTGGATGCATCCCTTCAGTTACATGGCTGTCTTCTCCCTTTGTGCCTCCACATCATCTTTGCTCTGTGTGTGTCTGTGACTATATTAAAATCCCTCCCCCCTTTTTTTTGTAAGGACGCCAGTCATATTGGATTAGGACCTCATTCTAACTAGATTACTTTGCAAAGACTCTGTTTCCAAACAGGGTCAGTTCTGAGGTACTAGAGGTTAGGGCTGCAACATATCTTTTGTGGGGAGAGGACTACAATTTAATCCATCACAGGCCCTCAGATTATGATAAACCTGGGGATTTGTACTTCTGAAATTAATGGGCCAGCTTGTCCCAGACCACCTCTGCCTCTGAGAACCACCAGAAATGCTAGACAAAATATTAAAAATAGCTGCTCAGAGGCATTAGCAGCTGTCAAGGCAGTAAGGACCTGTCAGGCTTAGAATCATAGACAAGGGAAGCGGAGAGATGAGCCTGACATCCAGCATTGCTTTTACCCTCAGAGCATTTGCTCATTTGCAAGCAGCGGTTAAGAAGCAGCGCAAAAAGCAATAGCCTAATAAAGAAGAAGAAAATCAATAATTCATAATGGGGTAGACATAGCGCCACGGCCACCGGTTACATCGACGGGGCAGGGAAGGGGGAGGAGCAGGAGACGTTCAGGAGTAACAGAATTTACCATCGATTGCTTCTCAGCTTATTTAAATTCACCACTTTAAAGATGGAAATGGCAGGTAGTACATTTTGTATGTGGTTTATGCAAGAAAGATAAAAGCCAACTCCATCCAGCAAACACATGTTTAAAAGTGAGGGTGGGGAGTTTGGCCCTAATTATAGTGGCAAACACATAAACAGTGTATGTTGTATGCTAGGCATTGTTCCAAGTGTTTCACACTTATTAAATCTCACATATGTGTGATATCCTAAATCCAGAGACTTGGCAAATGAACGTCAGTTCATATTTTAAATTGTTAAGGCATCTATATATTATTTTTCACTTTTGTCCGTCTTATTCACATTAGATGAGAGAGTTTCTGCTATATTAACACAGAATATTGCCATATGTATATGTATATGTATATGTATATGTATATGTATATGTATATGTATATGTATATATAGTGGGGAAAAGTAAGGTGTGTATAGTATGTTATCATTTGAGTTGTCTATCTATATGCTTAGATATGTATAGAGCATCTTTTGGAAAATTCTTAAAAATTGGTAACAGTGGTTGTCTCCAGGGTAGGGGTTTTGACTCTTACTAAAACCTTTCTACAGTGTGTTAATATGATTAATTATTTTAATCTTTCTTTAATGACTCAGGTTCTTGCAATGTGTCTGGGATCTTTTTGGCAATTCCTTCAACAAGCAGGTCAAATATTAGCTTCTCACCATTTGTTGCTTTGAAACTTAAGTTCTAAATAAAAATCCTGGTCATTTTTGGGGAGCATCTAAATAGTTGGATTTAAGATCATCAGAATTATACTATCTACAGGATATAAATGTCTACTTCAGAATTATTGGATACATGTTTCATTTTAAATCCTTAATCATGTGATAACTTAATAGTGTTTTCTATCTTTGGCAGGAATTGAAAGGTGGAAAAGCTTATGCGAAGGTAAGTGAATGGCCTTTAACTCTTTTGGAGTGTGTGATATCACTCATTGCTGTTTATAAACTTAAAAATGAAATAGTTTGTTCTTCTAATTGCCATTCAAATAGGCTTTTTTAAAATAAAGCAACTTGGAGATGGAACAGTTGGCTTCAACGATAAATTAGAGGTATATTCTTTCTAAATGCTGATTATAGGATGTTCTTAAGTTTCAGTTTCCAACTAGAAGATGGTCTCTGGTTTGCACTAAGCAACAGCGTCTGTTAATACGTTCTTCCCAGGAGGTATTCCCAGTCCCACCTCCTCTCAGTAGAATAGGCTCCCTCCTCTGTGTCTTCCTACACTCTGTATACACCTGATCTCTTCTGTCCTTTATACTTTTATCGCCTATAAGGAATTACTAAAGAATGTGCTCACCTTTTTTGCTAAACAGAAGGAATTAGTAATACTACTAGAAACCCACACACTCCTCTTTCATTTCCAGTCTCTGTGATGGTATCTCTGTCAATCAGTCATCAAAGCCAAGGACCAGGACTCTAGTTCCAACCATCACATCTGCCTGACTCCCTAAAACTAATTGGCTGCAGTGTCAGTTAGGATGCTCTTTGCTACAAGTAACAGAAAACTCTCCTCACCTAGACATCTTTTTAATCTCACAAAACAAGTAGGTGTGAGGTAGAGCTGCTCCGGGATTGGTTCATCCAGTGACAGGAGAGCGTCTTCAGGAGCCCATGTTACCTTCCTCTCCCCGCTCTTTCATTCTCTGTGTATTGACTTTGTCCTTGGCTAGTTCCCCTCGTGGTCACAAGGTGGCTGGCTGCTCAAGTTTTAGTCAACATATTGACTTAGGACAAAATCCAGCTGCTTCCCCATGTGTGACTTTTTTTGAGTGAGAAAACTCTCTCAGTGGCCCTCAGGGTTTCCCCATGCCTGTCGCTGGCCCAGCTGGGTCATGCATTCACTCCTGAACCAGTCATGGGCGCAGGAATGGACTGCCGTGGTTGGTTCAGACTGATCACAGCTTAACAAGGGGCTGGAGGTTGGGTTACTTCCCTTGTGCACATGGATCAGAGTGATCGTTCTAAGATTCAAACACGATCGTATCATTCCCTCACTGAGAAACGTAAAGTAAATCAGGGGTAAAGGGTGACAACTGCCGGGTAGGAGAGGGAGGAGCCAGGTGTGTTTTAGAATGGGGGGGCTTTAGAGGGATGACATTTGAACAAAGGTATGAATGGAGTGAGGAAGAAAGCCACAAGGAGATCTCAGAGGGAGCCTATCAGGCAAAGGAACAGTCGGTGTGCAAGGCCTTGAGGTGCTCGTGGCATTTTCTAGGAAAAGAGCACTGTGGCTGGAGTGGGGAGACGAAGTCGGTGAGGTGGCCAAGGACAGAGGGGCCAGAGACAGTCAACATGGACAACTTTTTCAAGGAGTGTTGCAATCAAGGGGGAGCATAAAAATCGTCCAGTAGACTAGAGAGGTGTGGGGGAGGTGGTGTTTACTTTGTTCGTTAAGATGGAGAAGGCCCAGCACGTTTGTGTGCTGGTGGTAATGGTCCAGTAGAGAAGGCACATTGTGGAATGCGGGGGGGGGGGGGGTCCCTGGAGCGGGGAACTGGAGCGGGCCCGAGGAGCGCAGCCAGTTCACCGCCAGAAAGAAGAAAGGCAGATGTGAGCACAGATGCAGGCTGGGGAGTGAATGCGGCTGCTGATAAGAGCTTCTGAAAGCTAAGTGCTCTTTGGATAGCTTTTCTCTTCTGAGTGAAATATGAAGCAAGGCATTAGCACGGAGCACAGATGCGGAGAAGGCGTTTGAGGTTTAAAGAGAAAAGATAATGTATGAAATAGGGCATGCGGGTGATGTGTGATCCGATAGCCACACGAGTCTGCACATGCTCGCTTGGATGTTGGCTTTGTCCTGGACATACCCAGGCTTTTTAACTGATCTGTTGAAGCCCCTAAAAGAGGCAATAAGAGCAGAGTAACCATGTGAAAATGACATAGATGTTACCTGTGGTGTGATGTGTTCTGACTTACTGCAGTTGGGGCTTATGGCCCTTCAGCTGGACTCTTAAGTTCTTTTTTTCATTCTTTTCATACCAGTTAAAAGCTATGAAAATAATGTTCCAGTCTGCTGTTAAAATCTTCATCTTGAGTGTCATTCATATTGCCCAGTGTGTCTTTGAAAATCTTAAAGCAGGCAACTTAAAGTTGTAGCAGTGTTTGAAATGGTCCGTGCTTTTTATGTATTCAGGGAGGTGTGCTTAATAATTGCAGACTCAAAACAGTTTTTTTGTTATAAAAGATTCTGTGTACACTTCATCACAGAGTAGACTTAATTTGTTTGTTTGTTTTAATTAAAAAGAAGAGCCCTGGCCGGGTAGCTCAGTTGGTTAGAACATCAAGCCGATGCGCCAAGGTTGTGGGTTCGATCTCCAGTCAGGGCACCTACAAGAATCAACTAATGATGCATCAATAAGCAGAAACAACAAATCAATGTTTCTTTCTCTGGCTCTATAAAAAAAAATTTTTTACTTAAAAAAAAGATATAATGGGATTGACTTGTACCAATTGGAAACCAAAAAATAAGGTCTAGTACAGCAGAGGAAAGACTGGAGGGCAGTCTTTGGTAGCAGCAGAAATGGTGACCAGGCCCGGGTGGTAATAAGCAGGAGGAACAGGTTTGAGCTGAACTTCTGGATGGCAGCCAAGAGCGTTGGCGCGGGGCTCAGCCTTGGGGAAGGAAGGAAGTACAGTTTTTAAAGAAAGATTCAGCTCAAGGGTGATCAGCAAGGCAAGGTTATGGAAGGTGCTGGAGGAGAAGGGGCTTGTACCAACGCAAGTGTGTGACACACACTTAAATCATTCTAGCTTTCACGTGGAGAGTGGGAAATGAACAGCCTGCAGCGGCCTGCAGCCGTCAGGGGTTAACTGGGAGCTGAGCCAGAACCCGAGTAGGGAGAGGGAAGCCTGGGCCGTGTTCTCTCTGTCTAGGCAGATGAGCTTGATTGGTCTGCTAGTGTTTGCCTCAGTGAAGTGCTCCTGCTAATCCCAGTGATTTAAGTTACTTAATATGCCTCATTGATTTTTACTTCAACAGTTATATATTTTTATGTGTTCAGAAAAAATATATTTAGCACATCAAAGCCATGATTTCAAAGATTGCATTGCTTATAATAAGAGTACAGCAGCTACTCAATTTTTTACCAGAAGTGAGCCAATTTAAAGACACACACTGAGCAAATAATAGAACAGGTATTGTTAAGATGGCAAAAACTGCAAGTGACTGAAGTTTGAAATAACTTGTCTACAGCATGGGTTGAATATTTATTTTAAGGAGAATATGATAGAAGCCTAGTAGATATTCTATGAATACAACTTTTTTTTTTTTCTTTTCATAGCTGGGCTTTGCAGATCTAAACCTGGCAGAGTTCGCTGGATCGGGAAATACCACTCGTCGCTGTTTACTGGAAGGCTATGATACCAAAAATACAAGACAGGATAATTCCATTCTTAAAGTAAGCACGGTTCAAGATTTGCATGTCAACACTTGAGATCCTCTGCCTTTAAATAAGCACAGGTATATACTGTCCAGGGCAAGATGGGAATCAATACTGAGACCCTAAGCTGAGCACGTCACTGAAATACTCGCCACCTACGGAGAAACTGCCCAAGTCACAGAAGCAGGAAAAAGTAACCGGGTTTCACCTTCACGGCCCGAAAGTGTTTCTCTGTGGTGCTGTGACCATTTGGGAATGATGCACATGACCACGGCCGCCTCAGGGCCCACTGGAGGAAGGAGCGTGATGGATGGATGCATACCGTCAGATGTTTATAGCCCCCAAAAGGTTACTCCCAGAGGTGGCCAGGTAGAAGTCACCGTGTCCTCTTGTAGCTAGTGAAGTGCTTAAAGTTTCCAAACTTTGTTTCCAGTAAATATTTAGCTCCAAAGATGTAAAAACGCACCAAGTGGTGATGATAGTGCGTCCATTCCTTGCACAAATTCAGCAGCTGTAAAGAAGGGAGGGATGTCATTGGAGTGGGGAGGCAGATGGTGAAAGAAGACCAGCAGGGAGTTTGAAAAAGAACATGGTGCACACTTCTGTGCACATCAGATTGATTTTATGGCTTTATGGTTGTCTCTGTGTAACTGAAGATTCTCCAAAGCACTTGCATTCACCTCTGTGAAATAGGCAGGATGGGAGAGGTGGGCACAGGTATCTCTGCTCCGTAGAAGCTGAGACTCAGAAGGCGAAGAGTCTCGCTAAAGTGGTGGGTGGCAGAGCTGAGACCAGAATGCCTCCACGTGCTTTTACTTCCCTCTTTATCCCGCCTACATTCCATGATCCGTGATTATCATAACCTTAAAAATGCCCCTTGCTCCTTTGCCCCCGTCTCCCTCCATGGCTGTCCCCTGAGGAATCCCCAGCCCTAAGCAGACTCAGCTGCCCTCCCTGGGTCTGGGTCCCAGCTGCCCTCTCTGGGTCTGGGTCCCGGTGGTTGAACATTGCCGGAGGAATCACCAAGTCTAGCTGGTGTTATGACGTCACGCCCTCCACCATCAAGCGGTCATGCTCCGCTTCCTTTGTAAGCTTCCTTTCCCTGTTACCCTGGTTTTCTTTTTCTTATTTTTAAAATCATTTTTAATTGTTCAGTTACAGTGGACATACAATATTATACTGGTTTTAGGTGTAATCACCCCAGCGATTAGGCCTTGTATAACTTACTAAGCGATCATCCCGGTAAATCTCGCAGCATCTGGCACCACGCCTAGTTGTCACAATACTGTCGACTGATTCCCTGGGCTGCGCTCCACATCCCCAGGGCCATCCTGCAACGACCAATTTGTACTTACTCCCTCCCCCCCCCCCATCCTCCCATCCCGATTCCCATCTGGCCACCGTCAAGGTGTTAAAAATGATTTGTACCCGATGTCTGTCTAGAGCAGCAGTTTATCGTTGGATGTAACCCAGCTCGGCCGTCATCCTGGTCGGTCCTTTCTGGACGGGACGTAGGGAGCAGGCCTCCGTGGACGGCGCGCCTTAGCAGAACATGGGGCCCTCCTCTCAGGAGACCTTGCATAACCCTGGTCTTTCTCTTTCTTACGTTTAGGTTTTAATCAGCATGCAGCTGATGTCGGGTGACCCGTGTTTTAAAACGTAAGTCCATGCTCAGTAAGTGGGTTATTTATCTGAAAGTGTAATAGTGATGTATTTGTTTCAAGTTTTACATTCCTATTTTGTAGCGTTTGCAAGCTAATCCCAGTGAAGGGACAGTTCCTCTCCTGGGTGACTGGCCTGACCCTCATAGAAGTTGCTATTACCTATAGCCCAACGAACTCTCCACACCCCGGATTATTTAAGCTATAGGTCTTTTCTCATCTTCAAGTTTGGGGTGAAATTACACAAATTAAATTTTTTTAATTTGACCTCTGTGGACTTACTCATGTCTTCAACAAAAACCTAGTAAGTGTCTTACCATGTGCTAGGCTCTATTCTAGACATGACCAAGAGCAGGGAGAAAACAGGCCAGGTCCCTGATGCCTTGGAGCTTCTGTTCTGCAACAAACAACAAATTCACAAGTAAATATATAATGTAGAGACGGCAATGAGTTTATTACTGACCCTTTCTCTGCCGTTTCCTCTCCCTGCTTATGAAACCCAAATACCAAAAAAGCTCAAAAATAGATCACCTTATGTTCTAAATTGTCTCCACAAATACAGTTCTGAGAATCTCAAGTTTATATTTATAAAGACTTTTATAATGTGTTAGAATAAACAGGCATTACCTCATCACGAGATACATAAAAATATTTCTTAGGAGAATCAAACCCCCAATATTTGTTTTTTCTCTGAATATCTGAAATTGTGCAATTTTCAGTGGGAAAAGGACAACTCTAGTATACATACTGAGTCGGGATGGAACAGGAAAATGTTTGAACTACTGATGCAAAGAGTAAATTTTTTATCAGGTGATATTTTAACATATATTAAATATGTAAAATCACAGTACTTTAGAGCTGAAAAGAGTGTTGGAAGTTGTCTAGTTTAGTGATTGTTTTTCCCCCAGAATATTCAGCTACAAAATGTTTTACTCAAATGTATTATGAATCCCAGTATATAACATTTTTCTATTGAGAGGAAAGACACAGATTTAAATAACTGCTGGAGAGCTTCATTCTACTCTTCTCTCAGCTTTTGTCTGTCTTTGAATTTTTCGTGATATAAAGTTTTTTTTTTAATGTACTAGAAAAACTAACAAGAGTAGAGCAAACCCTTAACATTCTCAGATTTAAATGCTAGTTTGTGTTGGAGCAGATCTAGGGATGAAGTGACCCTTTTGAGTAGCTAGGGCCCTGGAGCAATCACACTCCAGAAGGAAGGAAATCACCATTTGTCAAAATCATTTCATGAACATGACTGCCTCCCTGTTTAATTCTTAAAACAACTCTAATCTGAGTATGATCCATATTTGTAAGCGAGGATATTGAGCCTCGGGGTCCCGGGATGCACCCATTCATTCGGTACACGTGCATTCATTGCCTACCATGTGCTAACATTTACCAAATTGAATGAGACCAGCCGCTGCTCTGAAGGAGTCACTGGTCACACGGGAGAGACACACAGCGTGTGGTGTTACTGAGGCACAGAGGACAGAGGCCCTGCTACTTTCCTTGGAAGCCAGGAAAGTCTTCACTGAGGGGGGGACACTGAGCTAAGTGTCCAGCGATGATCGGGCAATTCCGAAGCAGGGGAGGTGGGTAGAGACGTTCCGGGAAGAGAAGAGAGCATGCACAAGTGTGTGGCGCCGCTGTGGGGCGTGACTGCTGACAGGATGCCGCAGGTAGTGTTGTCACGGGAGGCTGTCACTTTTCACGGGCTCTTAACGTTACTGTGAAACTAAAACCAAGCAGTCCCGTCTCTTTTGTTCCATAATTGAGCCATATTAAACAATCTCTGATAGGGGATATAAAAACATTTTCAGGACAAAAGGGTAATAGAATAAAAGCTGGCATGTGATGGGCACTCAGGGATTATTTTTTCAACGCGATGAGTCTAGGGCGCTGCCGAGTCCCTGTGAAGATTTTAGATTCTTCGTTTGCCTTAGTATCAGTCCCCGTGTTGATGGATTCTCTCCGTAATGCTTTGTGGCCTCGGCATCAGAGCAGTTAGTGCAGTGGCTGAAACTGTCAAGGGCTGGGATTCTCCGAGCTCGTTGAGACTGCAGACCAAGGGGTGCCAAACCCAAGGTATTGCTGTGGCCGTGAAGTCAGGCGGCAGGAAAGAGTGGAGCCAGAGGGAGACTGCTAGAGGGCGAAAGGGAACAGGGCTCGGGCTGGGGGCTCGGAGGGCTGGGGAGCAGGTCTGAGAGGTGGAGGGATGGAGACACTGCAATCAGGCCATCTGTGAAAGGAAAGCCAGAGCAACTGGCCGGGAAAAGATAAGCCTGCAGACAGGCAGGCCTGAGTCACCACCCATGATTAATGACTGGCTTCGGACTCCATTCTTTGGAAGTATATATCTTCTACGTTCGTTCTGCTTACAGAAAATTGAATGCAGGTATTGTGTGTTTTTTTCACCAAGCTGTTTTACATTACAGCAGGTCCTGGGATAATATTGTTTTGTTATAACATTGATGAGATACTCTAGGGACTTAGCTCTTGTTTATATCATTTGGCCTATGGTACAATTGCACTTGTTTCCCTTAAAGTTCCCGAACCTGTCAATGATGTTCAGTGAGGACTTACTGTTATTAAAAATACAGATTTTGGTAAATTTAGAGGTAGGTCTGGGCCAGACCGCCAAGGGCCTTGTATTGCCACCCTAAGGAGTCTGAGTTTTATCCCTAAGGAGCTGTGGAAGCCTTTAAACCGGAGAGTAACCTGTTTGTGTGCACATTTCAGAAGGACCACAGTGAGTAGCCTGGAAGAGAGGCAGGCAGCGGAGCTCGGAGACTCGTGCAGTCACCCAGGAAAGGGACAGCGGCCAGGCTGAGGTCGTTAGTGGAGATGGAGGAGAGACAATGAATAGGAAAAGTGTGAAGGAGCCTCTGTGGGATTTGGAGGTTGATTGGGTATGGAGAAATGTGAGTAGGGAGGAGAGAGGTGGTGCCCAGGGTTCTAGCTGTGGTGCCCTCGTGGACTGTAGCGGCCTTCACAGGGATGTGGAGTCCAAGAAGAACACAGATTTGGGGAAAGAGGGCGACTTCAGGCGGGGATATACTGACTTCGATGTACCTGCAGGACAAGTACTTGAAGATTTCCCAATAGGATGTGGAATTCTGGAAATTAGGAGATCCTGGGATATAACTCATCTATCAATAAAACAGGTTTAATGGCGATCTTAAGTGTCTGTATCCTCAGGACCTGAATCAGCTTCGTGATCCCTCCACCACCTTCCTGTTTCATCTCAGGTTACCAAGGGATAGTCTCTAGGAAAATGTGGTTTTCCTCTGGAAAATCAGCCTCTAAAGGTTAGGGATGTTTGTATTAAAAAAAATAAATAAATCCTCTTAGAACTCAGACTTGCGCCTCCCAGTTTCACGGCTTCCACATGGAGATTAGGAGCCTTGAATGAGCCAAGAAAAATATATCCATTACCCACTTCCAGAGGTTCCAGCCCAGAAAGCAAATCTAACTGGGGCTCTTTATAGACTCCCCCTGGGGCAGGCGATGAGAAAACCATGGACACTATTTAGCGAGTTAGCGGAGCCAACAAGGGGGCCTAGGCCGGAGGCAGGAGGTACCCTCTCCGACCTCTGACCGGAGGGCCGGGGCCGCCTCGCCTCCGCCGCCTCATGGGTGCTTCCCTGCCTGAGGTGCCAGCTGGCCGATGGAGCAGCCCCACTGATAGTGCTGGGGACACGCTGACAGAGCCCCCCTCTTTTCCCGACTCGCTTTCTGGCCTCACATTTTTGGTTGTGTAAAAGAATCCCACCCACCCCCCATGAATTTTAGTCAGGTTTTGAGGATGCTCGGACATTACTTGGTTTTTATTACTTTCACCCTTGAAGAGAGGATATTTCAGGCACCTTCCAGAGGCCGTGTGCCCACCACACAACCTGTCTCTCGCCCGTAAACCAAGTTCTGACCCTTAGAAATGCTTATTCCCAGGCCTCCTTCTACATCCATGTCTATACCGATTGCTGGTGAGTCCGAATCCCTGGAAGAAGATCGAAAAGGGGGAGAGACTCTCAAAATCCACCTCGGAATAACAGGTACGGCCGTGCAGCTCGCTGGGCTTTTCCTTGGTGAGATTCCCGTGGCCCCTCCGACATTTAAACTCTCCGGGTGTGCGACTTGAAGTGGGTCCGTGAGTGTCAGTCATGCGGTCTGTGGTTACGCCAGGCCCCCTTTGTCTGCGGTGTGCGCTGACGCATCAACAGCCTAATGCTGCGGGGACACCCCCCCCACCGTCGTATGTTCTCCCGACAGACACCCCAGGACACTGCAGGATTAGCACCCTGAATCCTTTGTGTGCCTTAACCTTCCCATTAGCTCCTCCTCGTATTTAAATATTCCGAATTCTTTCTCCTATTGAAAAGCCAGGAACTCATCCATCAGCCCTACCTCGCCTCTCCCCCCTGCTCTTCGGGGGGCTCTTGCTCTCCTTCCCCCTCATCTCTCACGCTTCTCATAGAAAACCCTTCATTAGCAGCCACCCGCTCATCTCCCTTCTCCCTTCAGTCGTGTCCACCCGTCCCCTGCGTGCCAGCTTTGCCAAACTGGCCCTGCTGTTCCCTGTGCTTGTCCCCAGCGTTCCTCGACGCTGGTCAGGTCTCGGGGTGAAGCTCCTCCGTGAGGCCTTTGCCCCGTTAGCAGGTGGTGGTGCTTGTGCGCGTTTCAGTACTTGCCCCATTCTGCTATAACCTCTCCCCCTTCTCCACTCGGAACATATATTTTGTCTTATCTGTTTTGTCCCCATATATCTTCTACAGTGTGGGGCACCTGACCCAATAAGAACTTAGTAAATAGCTACCGAATGAATAAATTTTGTAAACCAGTAGGTAAATGGGTGAATTAAGGTCAGAGCCAACCCTGGGAGTAGAGTTAGTCCTGTGTAATTTCCATATGAACCAACCCTTTGAGTTTGGGTTGTGTCGTCTCTGATCTGTGACGTTTAGGACCACATCGGGCAGGACGAGGGTGCTAATGTGGATGGTATCTTACCGTCTGTCCAGAAATGAGAGCCCTTTGCCGGAGGACCAGGTCGCTCCAGGGGCTCTTGTGTCTGATAGCGGTCGCTGCCATCATGACTGTGTTAATCAGTTGGCTTCCTTTTGCCTCTAAGTGAAAAACAGTTCTAGTTTCCAAATAGTTCACCCCAATGAAAACGACAGTCACCATTCCGCCTTCCGCGGGAGAAGCCCGGTCCTGGAAATATATAATCAGCAGCTGGAATATGTACATTATCAGGGAGCCACTAGAAAGGGCTCTGACGCTTTTTTATCTGTACATTTACTTTGGAACTGAACACTGTAATCAGTTTCTGAAAAACGTTCACTCTTAATGCCACATTCCATGCTGTGTTGACTTAAAACAAAGACATTTGCCCAAATTGTAGCCTGGCACTAGCAACACTGACGTTAACGTAGCTGAGTGCTCTTCAGTGTGCTGCTGTGATGGGTGTTTGAGAGCAGGATTTCCGTGAAAACCTGCGATTTTGTGAGAATTTGTAAGAATACATCTGACCCATTTTTTATGAGAAATACTAAGCAATAAAAACTGAAAGTTTTATTTAAGGTAGAGTTCTGTTAAACCTATTTAAAATACTCTAGTTCAGTAAGCTAAGGAATTCAGGTTTTTTTTTTCATTTTTTTTTGCAAGACAGTCGTTTCCATTGCACAGATTTAAAGGAATCTCTTTCACTCTGCAACTTGCTTTTCTCGAAAATGAACTTGGCAGTTTACAAAGTCTGCAGATTAGAACACAGTTGACCGTTGACTTGTGGGCAGTGATAGTAACATGACGTGATAACGTATTACAGATCTCTCGGCAAAGAGCGCCTCCGTTCCCGAAGAACTTGGTGCCTGTGGACATTCGAGGACATCGAGCCATGCGAGCCAGCAGTCAAAAGTATCAGGTCGGTGGAGGCCGAAAGTGAAGTTGAGCTCCTTAGACCTTTCTGGCGCCAAAGGGACTAGGAACGGCTGCGGTGCTGGAGGAGGGGGTTTGGCCGCAGTGTGTCTGGCATCCTGTCACATCCAGAGTCATCTTCTCTGACAGGGTACAGCTCGTGCCACTCCCGGTCATCCAGCTTCTCCGAGTTCTGCCACAGGAGAAACACGTCCGTGGGAAGTACGTCAACAGGCGTCGAGAGCATCCTAGAGCCATGCGATGAAACTGAGCAAAAAGTAGCTGAGCCAGATCTCGATACCGCTGATAAAGACGACACGGCTTCAGAAACGCTCACCAGGTATCCCTCTGGTCTCAGCTCAGTGCGGGGTGGGGGTGCGGGACAGGGCGCTTTGTTTTCACAACGCAAGAAAAAGGAGGGAATTTTAAAAAATTATTTCCAAAGGTGCCCAGTGAAACAAGATTCTGTAGAATCTCAGCTGAAGCGAGTTAATGACACCAGAGTGGATGCCGACGACATTGTGGAGAAAATACTACAGAGTCAAGACTTCAGCCTAGATTCCAGTGCGGAAGGTGAGTGGATGACCGTTCAGTACATGTAGGTGCAGGGGTCCGAGGCGGTGCGGCCCAGGGGCCAGCCCTGTTGCACATTTTGAAATAAATGTTATGCCCATAAAAATCTGAAGATAACTTTGTAGCTCATTTGTTTTCTAAGAATGGATATTAAATCCTTGGGAAAGGACTTTAAAAAGCTCAGTTTTAAAGAAAGCTCTTAGTGCACTGTTTCGATGGTGCGCCAATATCTACCATGTTTATATACGTGACGATGGATGTTTGCATCTGCGTTGTTATAACTGGACGTAAGGGCTTCCAGTCACTGTTGTAATTTGGAAGGTTGGGTGGTGAACTTGGAATGACATCGAACAACAGCATCCTTCGCTCCCTCCCTAGCATTTCCACTGCAACTGACAATTTACGTGCCGCCAGCTTGAAAGGTCGAATGACCCCTGCTGGTGCGAATGGAGCAGTTAACAGTGCACGTGGTTTCATCATCTAAGTGGTCGTAAAGAGAAATAATTAAACCTCTCTTGTGGAAATTTGTAGGAAGAGCTGTTTGATTTCTTTAGTAAAGCTGAAATGTGAAGTATAAATTTGTCGCAATATGAATGTTGTTTGACAATAATAATTGTACCCACAACACATTTTAACCTGCAGAAGAAGGACTACGGCTCTTCGTGGGCCCCGGGGGAAGGACGACGTTTGGCAGTCATCACCTTCCCAACAGGTACGCGGTCCCCACAGGACCTCTTAGCGCCAAGAGTAGACTGACTTTTCCTTTTGAATGTCCGTGAGGAGGAGATGAAGGTCCCAAAGTTTGTAATAGGCTGAGGCTGGGAAACACAAATCTTAGTAGTTTCACGAGAAGAATTATAGCTCTTTGTGAGCCCTCAGTGTTTCTTATTCTGAGTGTGTTTGAAATTATGTTTTATACATTTATTCGTTGATGTCCTTAGATGTATCTTTAGAATAGATTCGTAGAGGACCGGTAGAGCGTTGGGGAAGATGCAATATAAAAAGGACACTCAGAAAAGAGTTCTGCCCTGGTCGGTGTGGCTCAGTTAGTTGGAGCATCATGCCACCCCATACACCAGAAGGTAGCAGGTTCAATTCCCAGGTCAGGACACACACCAAGCAGACTGTACCTCCCTAAAACTGAGGAAAGGGATAGTAGTTTTGGGGGTGTCATCAGCAGTCTGTCAAAGCAAACCAGTGAAGAAATAAACCCCCCCTCAAGATCGTTTTCCCTGTAAGTCTTCATTACACGGATATAATTGACAGTGCAGACCGTGGACAGAGAAACTTCCTTATTGATCCAAAGTATTGCCTTCCGGGAAGTGCATTAAGACGCCACACTCCCAAAGCAGCTGAAACCTATTATGCATTCATTCTGCACAGTGAATATACCGGGTCAGTATACATTCTTGGGTGAGACTGACTTTAGGATTTACGTATAAACACGTTTGCCACAGTGTGTTGATAGGGTAAGAATCTGGAACCATTACTAGATTATTGTGGGAGTTAAGCATGAGAGGATCAGGGACTGGACTAATACAGTGTATTAATTATAAACATTAATATTTTAAGTATTCTCTCTCTGTGATGTATTTAAACCCAGTAGAAATCAAATCTAGTAGGAAATGCCTAATGCAGTCTCTCTTCGGAGCCAAGGTTAACAGGGACAATTTCAGACACCGCTGCTCAGAATTTTCAAGTTGTGTTTTTTTTTCCTACTGTTCAGAGTGGTGTCCGGAGCTTACGAACAAGTGGTGATCAAGCGCTAGAGGCCGGGCTGGCGAGCAGAAACTTCCCTGTGGGTTTGAGATGTGGGCAGCTGAGCTGTCACAACTCTCCCTTCAAGCACTTATGGCAAAATGAACCTGTTCATGCGTCCAGAGGAAAGCCAGCACTGCTTTTTCTCGGATGGTGCCCACCTCCCATCCTCTCCCACACACAGGGAACATCAGAATGGTTGTGTCGGGGCCTCGAGTGTCCTGTGTGTCTGGAGATCCCTGGCCTCCGTGGTCACCGCCCGTGATCATGAAAAGACTGTATTTGTTCGGCTTTTTTTTTGGTTTTTTTTGTTTGTTTTTCAAAACCTCCTGGTGAGGAAAACAGCACTGTGCACCTGGGTCTCATTTTACTGTAAAGTACAAAACCTGGAGTCGGGGTGCGCGATAGATTTGGGCTCTAATTACTCAATTTTAGGTTTGAGAGATAATAAATGAAGATAAAAACCCTATACATCCTGTCAAGATAGTTGTAATTCCTGGTAAGGAAATCTTGCATATTATACCACCTAGAGTATTGTACTAAGTCTGTTAATTCTTTTTGATACAGTAATTGATATAAAAGTGGGGGTGTTCATGCTTTGGGGAAAAGCTGTACTACAACTGAAACCTGTAAAATGCTTAATGTAAACGTATCAGCCACAAGTTAAGTGTGTCTAAGTCTGAGCTACAGGAGTGGGTATAAAGCCACTATTAGGCCGTGTGTGTTGTTTGTTAGTATTGGATGCGCTGCGGAGCTCCCGCTAGCGCTCGGTGGGAGATTCCAGTGTTAGGCCATTGTCACGCACCCCAACATATGAGCTGTTTTAACTAACTGAGCAGTGTCTGCTGGTCTCAGGAGCCAGAGTTTAGAACAGCTGGAGGAAAACGGATTTGATGAGCAGCAGAGCAGCCTTCCCCGTGAGTTCACACTTACCTGAAACTCAGAGGTATGCCAAGGAGGGCATGGACGGGACCGGGACAGCCGCTTGGCCTGGACCTGGGGTCTTCTGTCTTAGCCTCTCCTCCCACCCCGTGATCAGATGCTGTGCTTTCTTCTTACTGCATCAGAGGCAAGAATAGGCTGGAACATACACCAGACAGAGCTTTTAAAGTGAGAATATCCGATCTGGATCCAGGGTAATGGCACAGCAGACAAACCTGAAGACTTTTTCTGGTTTTATGTGACAGTTTATGTGTGGAAAGATCTTAATTTTCTTGGAATCGCCCAGTCAGTAAAGAAAAATGTAAGATTCTATAAAACCAGAAATTCCCAGTCTTTACTTTTAAAACCACGTCCAAGTAACGCAATATGTTAGAATTACCCTGGTCTGTGTACTGTCGTGTTGGCAAAATAAGGGGGGGAATATTATTTTTAAGAAAATATTATTTTAATATCCAAATGGAGAGGTTGGAGAGACTTTGAATAGTTCACGTTAGGGTTTTTGTGGGGGATTTTAAAATTTCAAGGATTGGGTATTCCAAACGAATCCAAAACTTTTACAAATAGACTGAGATTTTTTAAAGAGATGATACCCCAGTTTAGAATATTTTGAATGTCAAGAGATAGGGTTTTCTGAGTCCTTAAACTTTCTTCTTTAAAATTTGTTTTAAAGGGAAAAAAAAAAAAAAAATGACCTGAAGATTTACGTCTAACCCAGGAAAATGTTACTTTAAGTGATAAATAAGTGAATGGTCCATTTATTGTATATTATGGGGGAGGGGGGAGAATCAAAGTTTTCAATAGAGATATGAAGATATTGTTTAGAGAGAGATTTATTATGACATGTTTTAAAAACCTATTTTTCTACTTTCAAAATATTATCCCTAGTCTGTATTTTTTATGGGGACTTCTGCAAATGATTTTGCAGTTTTGAAATGACAGCTAACAGCTGGATTGTAGGCAAGGTTCAGTGAGGACAGTCTTCAGATCGCTCAAAGGTGCTATATTCCAGCACCAGCCTCTCACTCAGCCTCGGCTGCCCTTGGCCAAAACCTTTATGCAAGACCGGCTCTCAGTATTTAAAAATGATACAGAATTACTTTCTAAAAACAAAATGTGGATTTTGAAAAGCACAAAAGTCATGCCTTTATAAATTTAGCAGCCACCAGATAACATCTTGACTTACATATGAGTAAATGTAAGACGTTTTAATAGATAGAAACATGAGGAAGAAAAGAGATGGCAGTGTCCTCTGTAGCCAGTGACGTCTGCATTCATTTTATTCTCGTTTGTGTCCCATCCACATACTTTGCAATCACATTTCCTTACAGTCCTTAAAAATATTTGTTCAAGGTTGCCTAAGTGTCTGCCTCCACTCCCAAGTTCTTCTTTTCTTGGAGCATGTCAATCTGCTTACTCAATACCAAGTTTACTTTTGGTTTTGAGTTTAGAAAATCAGATTTGAAAAAGTAGACCTTAATACAGTGATTGCTAAATATTAAACTCAAATGTCAAATCCCCCAGTCTTGGAGAAATTGCACATCTGTGACATTTTCTAACCCTATATGCCAGAGAAAATGAATGGTATTTTAAAGCTGAGTTTGTGATAAGAGTCTTAAATGCCTTGTGTGGGGGGGATTATAGAAGCAGCAGGTCATGAGGCCACTTCCTGTGACTCGTGCTGGTGACTGAGAGGATGTGAAAGGCAGCCAAGGACAGAGAAGGCCCTGGGCCATCAGTTTACATGTTGCTGGTTGACTCCCCTTTGCGGTGGTGGTGAAGGTTCTGTATACAAACAACTAACATGGATTACTATTTATAATCTGACAAAGTCTTGACTAAGATTCTTAAAGTATCTACTAGCCCTGTCAAAATATATTCGGGCCTGGCCGGCATGGCTCAGTGGTTGAATGTTGACCGGTGAACCAGGAGATCACGGTTCGATTCCCGGTCAAGGCACACGATCCCCAGTAGGGGGCGAGCAGGAGGCAGCTGGTGGATAATTCTCATCATTGATGTTTCTTCTTCTCTGAAATCAATAAAAACTTTTAAAAAATAAATTTAAAAAAAACATATTCGGGTAGCAATGAGATTTAATAAATTGAAACATCAAGAAATAATTTTAGACTTTAAGATTGCCATGCTAACGGCCACTCCGCAAGCTCAGGCTGCCAGTATTGTTAATATTGAAGTACTCTGACGAGTTAGGCTTCCAGTGCGTGTAACAAGGCTCCGAAGAGACTGGGCTCACAGGATGGGGCTGTATTTTATTTCGGCAGGTCTTTCACTGGGACGGTTCAGAAATTCTACTGTCAGTTCTCCTAGACGGTACGTCATGTGACTATAATCAGGTACTGTAGCTGTAGCTGAAACTGATATGCCGCTTTTTACGTGTTGCCTTAGGTACTATGCATAATTTTAATAGCTGAGACGCTAAAGAATATGAAGTCTTAAAAATATAATGGAAGAAATATGCCTGTATTAACCCTGTTTTAAGACCGATCTGGATATAAGGCCTTATTACTCCCTTCTACGTGTGGCGTTTCATAAAATAATATACAGGATGGGGCAACAGGTGTACAGTTATCTATATGGAAAATAGTACAATAATTCATAAATAATAATAAGAGAAACTGTTTCGTGTACTCACAACTGTAAACCTACTGTTGCCCCATCCTGTATACAGTGTATTTTAAACAGTTGTGTAGGTGGTTTCTAGCTCCTCCGTGTGACAAAACTGGCGGATTTTTTTCATTTACACAGGCTGTGTGCTCTGCATTTACAAATGTTTATGTTCATCTCATATATATATATGTGTGTGTGTATATATATATGTGAAAACTCTCGTGATATTCATTGACCAAATCCCATGCACAGGAAGACATTTCGGGTACATTGTTGTTGTTTTTTTTTTTGAACTACATCTTATTTGGGAAATTACATCTACATCTTCGTTTTTATGCATTTATTTGTTGATACAGTTGTGAGTTGTCATGTAAATGTCCAGGTGAAAATCTGTATTGAAGTGATTCCATTAGTATTCTGTTCTGATACTTGGAGAATGACCTTCATTTTTATGTATTTCTTAGTTTTACCTGCACTACTCTAAATCCAGGAAATGTTCCTTTTTTTTTTTACAAAAACTAATTTTTTATTGTAAAGTATTTGTAATAATGTAAAAGTGAATCTTATACATGTCCAATAAAAATCGTATCTTAAAAGTTTGGAATGTTGTTTATACTCCCAAATTTCAGTTGAGATTCTGTTGCTTGTCAAGGTCAGAAGCCAGAAGTGAAAGAACCAGTGTTAACTTTTCCCTGGGGGTTTCCCAGTGAAAGACACTTTACACCCCGAGGCAGCTCCTGCAGTGCCGGGTCATGGACCTGGAACGAGAGACCTGCGTCTGACCCGAACGCCCCTCTGGACCTGTTTTCTTTTTCATTTTTATATTGATTTTAGAGGGGGGGGGGGGAGAGAGAGAAACATCAATGTGTTCCCAGGCCCAGCTTTCTTGTTATGACTCAACGCCTAGTGTTTTTCTCTTTCCCCCTCCATCCCCCCTCCCTTCTTAAACCTTAATTTACCTGTTCCTGTTCTTATACCATTTACCAGGTAGCAGCACATATACGGAAATGAAATCTTTCTTCCCATCTGCATGAGAGGAAATCTTTGGTGGAGTCAATCCATCCCACGTTACTTAAGATGCAAAATAGAAAGGGCTTCAACTCAGACCTTCCCTGAGTTGGGACAGGGATCTCTATTCCAGGTGGAGCCACGCAACAAGGAACGTCAGGCCTTCGTGTGTGAGTTAGCTCAGACCCCATTCCCATGCAGTGACAACCCAGGCGGGTCGAGGGGTCTCCTGAACCATTTCTCTGACGACACTGACTTCACTACTAGATTTTTTTTCTTTAACGTAATTTATTTCATTTTATTTTTTCCACTGCTAGATCTTTAAATCATTTCCGCAGCACTGTCCTGTGTTGGAAAAGCTTCAAACCTCTATAGAAAGTTGCCATGCCTAAGTATGGGGGAGGGTTTTGCACCTTCTATCAGGGAGCCCTCAAAGCAAAAGAATGCATGTAAGTGAGAAAAGTGTGCCACCTTCTGGTGTCGAGCGTCAGTGATTCAGCTCAAACACACCTCTCCCACCTGATCCTGTGTCTGCCCTTCTCTCCCCATGTGTTGTTACAACCAAAGGAAACATTTTTCTTTTATCACTAATTTGAATTTGAAATACTTGCAAAAAGATTTGGAAACGCTGCATACTTTGCCTTAAGTAGGGTAAAAGTGTTTCCCTTTAGCGTGGGATTAATGAAAGAGTCTGTGAATCCAGTTCCATGGGGATTCCTGCTAGAAAGGTCTGGGTGGGCGGCTTAAATAAATGGCGTCCAGACAGAGGGACAAGGCTGGACGAAGACACTGCGGAGGAAGATCAGCCTATCCTACGAAAGCAAAGAATCTCGAGTCGAGGGTGAGGTGTGGAAGCAGGAAGCAAGGCAGTGAGCCTGGGAGAGGCAGTGAGATGATCAGAGCGTCATGTGGCTCCTCGAAGCCGGACGGACGGGGCGGAGTGGCAGAGACGAAGGCAGCGGGCAGGCAGGGCACACAATTAGGCGGGGCCGGCGGGGACCCGAAAAGGCACCGAGTTCATCTTCAAGGCAAGCGTGTAACTGGCTTCAAAAGCGACTGGCAAGGTGAAGTTAACATTGTAGCCTTCATGACTGCCGGGTCCTACCCGCTGGCTAAGTCTCAGCAACGCTCCTACGTGGTCCCTATTTGGAGGCACCCCCAAAGGTGTGCGCCGCACACGAGACACACGTTAGCCGCAGCATCAAAGCCAGTTTCCCCCCATTACGTGCACTTCCCTGTCCTCCGTGGCTGCCACCACCCCAGTTCCAACCAGGAAGCTGCCAAAGGGGGTGTTCGAAACCCAGAGACGGGGTTCTCGTCATGAGGCTCCCATTTCCTTCTGTCGCCTGCAGCCCTGATTTGTATGACATTTTAGGCTACGGATGAGAGGTCAGAATCGAGCCCAAAGGAGGTAGAGGATTCCAGTGAGATTTTTAAAGCAACCCTTATTATCCCCTGGGAAAAAGTTTTAAACATTCCATTTCCTTTAACTCAATTTCCTTTAACATGTTTTAATGTCAACATACGGCTCCAACAACAAAAACCAAAAAAAAAAAACCACCACCACCCTATCAGGAACTCTCTACAAACGCCTCCAAACAAAATAAGCCTATTTATAAAACAAAAACAAAACACATGGCAAGTAATTTCAAAATCAAAAGTTCCTTGAATGACTACGCAAGAACACCAAGCCAGCCGGCCGGCGGCCGAGACCCTGGCCCTCGGCACAGCCGCTCAGGGGCTCTCGTCGCGCAGGTTGACCTTCACGGCGGAGCCGTCGCTGCTCAGCCTCACGGTGTCGCCGATGAGCGCCCGCATCGTGGCCACGTCACCACACAAGCGGCTCACCTTGGGGTACGCGAGGAGCCTTTCCAGCGGCACGTACAGCTTGTTCCCGAAGCAGAAAGGTCTGGGAGACTTCTCTATTCTCAGTTTCTCAAGTTCTGTGAAGACCGGTCCAGAAAATGTGACGAGCCCGGTGTCGCTGAGCCTGTGACCGTGTTCGTGGCCATTCCGCAGTATCCTCAGGCTCGACACGTATCTGTGCCTCAGGCTTTGCACTTGTCGAGACACCTCATTTGCCAATGCGAGTTTGCGGACCTCTTTTTGCTGTAAACTCGGGTAGGAGACTGAATAAACCTGAAAGGTGGCGTGGGGGGGAGTGGGGGGGAACCATTTAGAATATAGGAAAATTTTCCAAACCATCAGCAGGACCTTTGTACCACGGGGATCAGTAACTGTATGTACAGGTTTCAAACCTGACTGATCGTAACGGCCACACCTATAACGGAGGCCGAGCTACGGACACACAGGGTCGAAAAGGAAAAGTGTTGCCCTGGCCGGTGTGGATCAGTGGTTAGAGCGTCGGCCCGAGCACCGCAGGGTCCCAGGTTCAATTCCCAGCCAAGGGCATGTACTTCGGTTGCAGGTTTGATCCCCAGCCCTGGTCAGGGCACGTGTGGGAGGCAACCAATCGATGTCTCTCTCAATGCCTCTCTCTCTCTCCCCCCTCCCTTCCACTCTCTCTAAAAAACAATGAGAAGAAAAGTGTTGCCAATTAAAAGAGAAATCTCTTTCTTCACCGAACCTCCTGAAACCAAAAGGGTCTGAGATGCTTGGAGGCTCAGTTCCAAGTCACTGAGCCCAGCTGTGAAACCTGCTGGCTCCCCCTTCCTGCCGAGGATCCTCACCCCTTACAGAAGGAGCGCTGCTGGCCCCAGCTGCTCAGAAGGCCATCGTGGCAAGAGGCCAGGAGGTCGGTCTCAAGGCTCCTCCCGGGGTCAACCTCGTAATCAGGTCATTCCTTGTCTCTACAGTAGGGACTCCCCATGAGAAACAGTTCACTATCACAGTAGATGTATTTCTTGTCCCGACAGCTACCCCATGGGGAATACTCACAATCTTATAAACATGTCGATCACACTGCTCTGCAGCACCCGATCTGGTCGCCGGTGCTCCGATCTTCTGGAAGACCCCTATCTGGGTACAGTAGCCGACGTTCCCGGCTCCTTCTGGCGGCTCCCCGACCCCAGTAAACTCCACCGAGTAACCGTAGAAATTTGCCACACCTAAGGCCCTGAAATCAAAACAAGGAGAGAGGTCGTTTTTTTCTAAACTTAAGAGCTAATTGTTAAATAGTCAGCAATGTCCAGTTGACTAGAACGTGAACAATACCACGAACAGAAAGACTCCTAAGCCGCAAGTTCTTAAGGCACCGCACTAAGCCACGCCGTGGGGCCTGCTCACTTCTCTGAGGGGCACTAAGGCGCTGACTGCAAGTTTAATTAACCACAAGGACGTGGCGGAAAGGAAAGTCGTGGGGCGGAGTAGAGGAGGGACAATGACACCACAAGGGCTGCAACCCCAACTCCTATTTGGGTTTGGAATTATGCCGGGAACACGTCGAGCCCCTGGGAGATGCCCCGGGGCCAAGGCACCGCGCTCAGGGCCTCAGCTTCCCCCAGCTCCGTTCCCGGATCTCCACGCCAACAGTCCTGAAGCCTCCACGCCTGCAGCCCACGCACCCTGCCCACACTTGCCTGAGACCTAAGAGAGGAAACAAACTTCCCCATTTATTTTACTAAGGGGCACTGTGGAAATCAACTTTATTGGAAGAAAGCAAATCATTTCAGTCATGTATAGGTAAAGACTTACTTGGCAGAATTTTTTTTTAATTGATTTTAGAGGAGAAGGGAGGGAGGGAGAGAGGGAAACATCAATGTGAGAGAGAGACATCCATCGGCTGCCTCTTGCACACGCCCTTAGGAGGAATCGAACCCGCAACCTTCCCGTGCACAGCACACAACAATGCTCCAACCAGCTAAGCCACATGGGCCAGGGCTTACTTCACAGAATTTTAAACTTCAGTGGGGTCCCAAAAAACAAACAAAATCAAAACCCTTATGAATTCACCAAGTCTGAAACTGCTTCCTGTTCCACTCAAACTTGTGATCTGAATCTCTTAAGGTCACTGCCGGGAACAGGGGGTTGAAGTCAGAGTTTGGTGTGCTGATGACGATCATGGCTGGAGACAGGTACCCAAACACGACTTCGGGAAACCTGGCCAGGTCTTCTGAGTCCAGATGCTCTATTCTGAAATGGTTAGCGGGGGAGAGAGAGTAAAACCTAGCTTCACTTGCAGATATTTTCCTAATTCATTTAGCAAAAACCCATTGCTGTCCCCACACTGATTTCTCCCGTCTCTGAAGATGTGACAGTGACCTCAAACGGTCTCACCCTTCCCTTCGCCCGTTCCAGATGGGGCAGGACGGTAGCAAGCCAGTCCCAACTGACTACCAGTTTTCTTGACCGATAACAATTAAGATTATATTTAGGAAACAAAGTGTACTGAGACTAATTTGGTGAGGCTTTTCTAATGAATGTGTACAGAAGAAATCTATTTAATACTTACAACTCAATACAGGCCACTAAGTCAAATCCAAGCAAACGAGAGTCCCTCTCGACAACGGAGCCGTGGTACAAGGTGATAGACAAATTCAGATCCCGGGGACTTAGATACTCCCCAGAGAACGGAGACAGTCTACACCTGCAGAAGCGTTATTGGAGACGTCAGGGCATTTGAACACAGCTGTTTAGAATGATCCCAACTACAGACACCAGGTCATAGAGTAACTTCCTCTCGTGGGGAGGTCACTGGCCAGTAAGAGCAAGATTCTGAATATTTGATATTGCTCTCGTTTTCAATACTTCTGGTCTCCCGGCTCACTTTGGATCAATGATTTTCAATTTATTTATTTTTTCTTTAAAAGAAAAACGCTCTTGAAACAATCTATGGAAGTCTAATAATATATAGGATATAGGAGAGCTGCTCTGTTTCAAACTGGAGGTGGTGGTCCGGGGCTCCATTGTCACCAGGGCGTCCAGCACCAACGTAATTAGATTCTTGCCCTTTGAAATTGAATTTGCAATGCTCTGACTACCATAATTGCTTAATTGAGGCTATACTTTCTACACTGGTAGAAAGCAGGTATTCACGTCGCACACAGCTACTTAGTTTGACGGCGCAGTCGTTCGTCAGTGAGCCCGAGGCTCTCTTAGTGTGTAACGGACAACACACTTCCACGTTTCACGTGTTTTACACATTGCGTAAAACGGACAGTGCCTCCAAGCCTATTTAACCATGCCGCTAGTTTTAGATTAGCGCACAATCCTTCCAGAAACTAGGTATTACCTTTGCGATCCTATTTTATCTATATTGATGTCTACTCCAACAATCAGTTCCAGGCAACTGTGTGACTTAATCATCTGTATGAGGGAAGCATTGCCACACCCCAAGTCTGCAACCTGTAGATGAGACGAAAGCTGTTTCAAAGACATTTATAGCCAGAGAAGTCAAGTGTGATCAAAGGCTTTTTTTTTTTTTTTTTTTTTTTTACAGTGAGTGGGTATCAAAAATGAAGCCAAAAACATTATGTGTAAGGATCTCTTTGGCAGAAAAAAAAAAAAAAAAGTACATAAGAGGAAATTTATCTCGAGACCCTATGAGCCTGGTGGGGGTGGGAGGAATAAGTTCTGCTTAGTTTCGCCTGTTCACCAAACTTTTTCCTCTACTTCCCTCACCCCGCTCTTTCGAGCTTAGTTTTCTCTCTATAGCCCTTTCCCTCCTTGCAGTAATCTTTTTGAACCGTCTCTGGTTACTCACTGACCGAGGCTTCTGTATCTGACAAAACATTTTTTTAAGACAGCTTCAATTAAATGTTTGGAAACAAATACCTACCTTCTTGGGTTTGTGGCGATTCACTAGATCGTTAACAAAGCTGTATCTCTGTCTGTACAACGGAGGGGAGAAATTAATTGCCTTCTTGATGGGAAGGTCAAAATTACCATCAACCGCACTGTTGCCCTGAAAGTTTACAAACAGAAAGTGTTCTGAATCACGCGTGACTTCAGGAATGAAATAAGAAAAAAACAGCTGTATTTCCCCCAGTTAATTGGCAGAGTACACTGGCCTTTCGGCCACCTCTGTTCTAAAATCATTAGGTGGCACTGGGTTTCCTCCACAGTCCATCTAAGTCTCCGCTCTTATTTTTTTAAATGTTTTTATTGATTTTTTTTTAGAGAGAGAGGGTGTGAGAGAAAAACACCGATCGGCTGCCTCCTGTACACACCCAACCGCGCTCCAACCAGAAATTGAAAACCCAAAACCTGGGCATGTGCCCTGACTAGGAATCAAACCAGGGACCTTTCAGTGCACGAGACGATGCTCCAACCAACTGAGCCACACCAGCCAGGGCTACTTCTTATTAAGAATCTTGCTTTATGCTTTCTATAGTTCACAGTCAGCTGAACGAAAAACTACTTATGAATGCATTGCATAAAACAATTATAAACCTCCCCGCTGCAAGGGATCTTTAGGGAACTTCCAAAGACTGGAGTCCAGGCAGGCAGGAGGCTGGAAAACTGTTCATGACTGACAAAGTCTCTCCTTGACCAAAATGAGGTCAGGCTCCACTGCAACCTCCTCTGACTAGGCCTGGACCTGGACCTGTCCTGTCTTTGGCCTGCCCAGCCTGGTTTTAGCAAGATTCCTACTATGCCAGTTTAAAGGGAATCCCCTGCCCTTGATATATGATCAAACTCTGTCTCTGATCAAGTTCCTCATTTCTCACCCCTGATACCTGATCATCTTGGCCTGCCTTCAGCAAGAATCCCGTTAAATCTGTAACTCGCTTAACAAGAATCCCCATACCCTTGATGTCTCCTCTCTTTCCCATCCACTGACTGCCCCCTCACTCTGCTCATAGGCTATAAATCCATTAGTCTTTGTTGTATATGGAGTTGAGCCCACTCTTGCCCCTAATTGCAATGCTCTTATTGCAACAATCCTAGTAATTCTGTCCTAACAGAATGTTTCTTTAACATGGCCCCACTAGGAAAAAGGAATTATGACTAATCCCTAACAGCTATCCCTGCTCCTAAATGCCAGTATTACACAGGGGTACAGTCCAAAAGGTGCTTCTGTCCAAGAGAAATAAAATACCAGCCAAATATGCAACTTCCTTGTAGCCCATTTTTTAAAACTGCTTTTAAAGCGTAATTGTAATATTTTATTAAATCAATGTATCTAAAATTGCAAGAATAACTCTTGAGAGTCATGCAAGCCAGTTAGAAAGAGCAGCAATTACCTCTTTGTTGTTGCTCTGTTCCATCTTGTCTCTCGAAGTTTCCTCGAAACAAAAATGTAGATGTATCCTTCAAGGTCCAGGAATCAACAGCGACTGGGCTATAAATTTAAAAAATATATCAGTTACAAAAAAGAAGCCAGGACAAAATAGCTGCCTAGACCAGCAGGGAGGGGAGAAAGCGGCTTTCTCCATTCCCTTTCGATGTTACTATGTAATCCACAGAATTTACTCAGTAAGTATTGTTTCAGACAACAGCCGACAGCTTAGAAAACCTAAATAACTGCACTGTGCCAAACCCAGCTCCGTGCAGCCCAGCGTAGCCCTAAGGCACCATTCTTTCCTTCGTTTACCATCTTTTCAGTTTGACCATTCCATTAAAGCCCTCGACCTCATTCAGACTGCCTGCAATTACCCTTTCACACACGGTCAAAACGAAATTTTGAGGGGAAGAGAGTGTCCCACGTAATAAGCAAGAGATGCTCCAACATCTCTCCGATAACTCACAGGTGAGCTTGAAGTTAAATTCTGGTTCTCTGCTGCAACTTGGTCTCCACTGCAGGCAGGTGGCCAACGGACTCGCAGGTGTAGGCAGTGGGGTACATTAGGGGCCGGTGCTTTTGCTACCACCATGAGGGTCTCTGCCCAATGAGTGGCGTTTGATAGTGATCCTTGCTACAGGTGTGACTTGAATGTATTAGTCTCAGGCATTCGTTGGCCTGTTTTCAAACCAACTTGGTGAATCCTGCTATGAGCTACTAAAAAGGTGGGTTGCGTAGGGTTCAAACTGGCCCAGTTTGTCACTGATCTCAAGCCCCTGATTGCACATAAGCATCACCTAGAGATTTTTTTATTTTTTAAGTCCAGGCACTTATCTCAGGGAGTTTTTCATTTTGTTGCCAAGGATGGAGACTGGACAATAGTACTTTCTAAAATCTCAATCAATCAAGGTTGAGAACGCCCGATACACTGAACAACCTTCCTTGCTATAAACACTTTTATACTAAGAGACACGTCTGTTCTCTTGGTACCAAGGACCTAGGTGATGCGGAGGTACCTGTTGTTTGGGGTTGACCAAGTGTCACTTTGTAATATCCTGGAAAAAAAATAAAATAGGATGCAGGCAACATGTCAGTCGCCTAACTTTTCGAGTTATTCTCTCACTCGAGTCCCGAAACCCTCCTCCAGCCGCCCAGCGTCACAGCCGAGCACGAGCGGTCGCCAGCCTTACCTGCGAGCGAGAAGCGCGTCCAGGTGGCCGAGCGCAGCGCCGCCGACTAGCGGACAGCGCCCGGCGGCAGCCGCGTTTCACTCCCGGCCCCGCCCCGACGGCCGCGCACGCGCAGTCCCGCTGCGTCGCGTTGCCCGGGCGCGGATGCGCCTGCGCCGCCGCCTCTTTCTGGGCGCGCGCTCGCCCTCCTCCGGGCGCCCAGCCCGTTGACCCCCTAGGATCCCCGCTCCTAGGCTTCGGTTTTGCGCCTCGTAACGGCCGCGGTGGCGCATGGCCCGAAGCCATTTTCTAGCTGCGACTGTTGGGTGCCGGCCGCGAGCTGTTGGGGGCGCGGCCCGAGCTGCAAACGGTCCCGGCGCCGGGCCGAGCGCGAGCCCGCCGGCGGCTGGCGTCCGAAGGAGCCGCCCCTCGGGCCCCCAGGACAGTCCCCCAGGGGCCTGCGGGGGTACCCTGAGCTGGGCACAGTTGCTTCCATCCATCTGAACTCAGAAAAGCTTTCAGCCCCCAAACCTCCAGCTGGTAACTTCTGCAGCTGGAGACGCAACCGCACGGCCTCTTGGAAACGTTACTGTATCGGGTGCTCCTGCCCCGCAGAGCTTCAACTTGACACTGTGTCCATCAGTTCTTTCTTGTAGGTGATGGAAACGTTTAAGGAAGGGAGGAGAGAAGCTGCCGTCTCTGGGGGGGGGGGGGGGGGATTTTTTTCTTAGCCCTACTTTAAAAGACAAAGCCGGTGTTTACTAATGAATTAATGACCCATTAATATATACCACAATGTGTCGGAAGTGTATTTTCAAATAATACCTACAATGTGCAAAGCACAGTGCTAACAACTTTGGGGTATCACAAAGAAATGACGTAATTGGTTTTGGTAAGTGGAAGGAGTCTATCTCCGAAAAAACGTAACTCGAAGGTAAACTTCACTGAGAGGTTCCCATTGGCCTAGGGACACCAGTTTAACAGACTGTCTTACCTCCTTACGCAGAATATGTGATTTAAATAGAACCTTTAGCCCTCGCCGGGTGGTTCAGTTGGTTAGAACGTCGTATCCGCCAAGGTTTCGGGTTCAATCCCTGGTCAGGGCACATACAAGCAGCAACCAATGCATGCATAAATAAGTGGAACAACAAATCTATGTTTCTCTCTCCCCCTTTCTCTAAAATCAATTTTTTAAAAAAAGGTTGCGAGTGTCTGAATCTATTCCATCTCAGCATTTCACTTAATTCCACCAATCCATCTCTCTTGGAGCAAACACTCCTATCTAAAAAAAAAGGGGGGGGGGTTATATGTATGTTTACCACAATTTAAAATTCTTAAAGAAAAAAGTTTTAAGTTAATAGGTGATCTGTACAGGATTCCTGAAATCTAGAGTTTTCGCCTTAGCCGCTAGTTGGCTCCAACTCTCCCTGCAAATGTGCCCATTTCATCATTCTCCTGGCCTCCTACTATTTCAGAGGCCGGAAACCATCCTTGGCTCTATCCATTCCCACTCTTCCCACACTTGGACATTTACCAAACCTTGACCTCTTCAAGCTGTCAGTTGCATCTGTTCCTTCCCATAGCCAATACCTTAGCTTACCCTTTGTCATCTTTTTTTTCTTTATACCTAATCTTACCTCGCTCCACCAGATTCTAAGTCCTACTAGATACGGACCATGTTATGCATTTTCAGAATGAGTTTTAAGTCAGACCTTTCATCCTGATTTAACTACTACTCTCTAACCTTTGTCAATTTACTTAACCCTGAGTGTTGATTCATTCCGTTGAAAATGAGAATTAAATAAGATTATCCATCAATAAGTATGCACAATGTATCTATTGTGGACCAAGTACCAGTTTGAGTGAAAAAGACAGGTAAAGGTCCTCCTACAGTTCTTCTAGTCCAGTGGGTGTGTCAGCCATGCAATAAGTGACCAAAAGTTAACCTGTGTACCAGCTTGAGCCTGATGCTAAAATTAGCATGAAATATTTGGAGGGCTTGGGAGAAGGCAATTGTGTTTTGCATATAAAAGGAATGAATGTGTAGCCCTGACTGGGTAGCTCAGTTGGTTAGAGCATCAGGAGATGCTCAACCCAAGGTTTTGAGTTCAATCCTTGGTCAGGACTCGTACAAGAATCAACCAATGCACGAATAAATAAGCAGAACAACAAATCGATGCTTCTATCTGTAGTTTATCTCCCTCTTCTTTGTAAAATCAATCAATAAAAAAAATTTAAATAAAAAAATAATAAAAGGAATGAATGTAAACAGTTTGTGGCCAGAAGGAAAACTGTGCCTGATTAAGATGCACAAATTCTTGGGACACTCCTATTGCGACGTGGGGTCTGTTTCTCCTCCTGAATCTGGGTGGGTTTTGTGATTTCACCAACGAATGGAATACGGGAGGGCCAGCTTCAGGCCCAGGTGTGAGGAAACCGGGGGCTTCTACTTCCTGTCTCCTGGAACACCTTACTCCTGGAACCCAGGTGCCAGGCTGGGAGGCAGAACCCGCAGCCCCATGCAGAGGCCCACCCACCCCACCCCAGGCTGCCAGCACCAGCCAGTCTTGGCAGCCCTTTGACGAAGCCATTTGGGAAGCAATCCCCCAGGCCCAGTGGAGCATTTTAGCCAACCGCCTGAGGGCTACTAGAGCAGCTGGGCCCACACACACACACACACCCAGAGCTGGGAGTGTCTGAGAATTTACTCTCTCCTAGGTAGCGTTTTGTTTTTTTTTTTGGCTGATGACTGACTGCTATGGATATATAAAAAATCAGCTCCCTTAAGTTTTTGGAACAACAATGGGGTATAATTTATACTCCACCTGCTGGAGCTAAAGCCAAAAATTCTGACCCTGTGCCTCTGCTCTCTTTCCCCTATAACCTCTTCAGAATAAGAAAGAGTGAAGAATAAATATTGTTTTTGGCCTCTTAAAAGTCTGTCCTCTGCCCCTTTATATGGCTGCCATAGGTTTTTGTTTGTTTGTTTTTGTTAATCTTCACCCGGGGATATTTTTTCCCACTGAATTTTAGAGAGTGGAAGGGAGGGAGGGAGGGGGCGAGAGAACAATGACGTGAGACACACACATGGATTGCTTGACTCGAACCCGTGACCCTTCGGTGCTGGGGCCTACCTTCCAACCACTGAGGTCAGCCAGGGCTGCAGGGTAGGTTTTAACAACGACCCTGACATTGCCGGCAGGCTCGGACTCTCGTTTCCAGGAGTCACCTGCTTTCCTGCAGGTGGAAAGGGAGCCTCCCTTCCCCAAACCACCGATCCTGTAAGCCTATGCAGGAAATACCAGAGTGGTGTTTGATGGCACCCGAGTTCAGAATCCACTGATGCACAACGAAGGCAGAACATGTTACGGAAAAAAAAAAAAAAAAGCCAGGCGAAAGAGAAGATAGCGTATGATTTCACTTAAAATTCTAGGCACTTCGGTGGCCCGATTCCTATCGAGCCATTACTCCCCCATCAGCGTATTTCCTGGCTCGTGTCAACTGGGATGTTTACTAACAAGCCCCCACTTCACTAGGTGTACTCTCCTTCTATAGACATTCGGGCTATTCTCTGCCGATAAAAACGGCCGAGTCCATTACCACCCGCAGAAAAACCTAAGTGCCTTTTGTAGCCGCCTTTTCACGCCCAAACACGAGGCTTCTCTAGGTTATGAGTAGCTTTTGAGAGAGAAGACAGATTCTGACTCACTTTCACTCCCCCCCCACCTCCTCCCGCCCTCTCTGGCCCCATTTCGGTGCCTCGCCCAGTGTTTACCACTCATTCCGCACCCGCAGAATGTAAGAAACTCGAGAAGGAACGAAAAAAACGCATCTAACAAATGCCTGGGGCCTCCAGGGATAGGAGCGCTTTTAATGCTTGGGAAGCTGTTATCTCGATCTTCCAGTTTAATAAATCCAGGCTGGAACAAGACCTCGGGTCGGACAAGAAGACCTTGCACCGTAACCACGAGGAGGCGTGAGGTCCTGGCCACCATCCTTCCCGGAGAATCGGAAAACCGTGAACTCAAGGAGGCGCGGATCCTCCGCAGGACTGAGAGTCACGAATTTGCAAGCAGACAGCCACGCGAACTCCCTCTTTCTCGGCTTTCCAGAGGAGAAGCCGGGGCCCCCGTCTACGCCCTAAAACATTCCAGTTGGACCGACAACGCCCGCTGACTCCCGAACTCCCGGGGGAAACCGAAGAGTCGGGACCAGCCAGGCGCCGCAGCGACCGGCGCGCGCACGGAACGCGCGGCGGAAGTAGAGAGAGGAATCGCCGGCCCACCTGGGCGCCTCTGATTGGCTGCCGGCGAAGCTTGGAACTCTGGGGCCTGTGGCGTCACATCCGGCGGGCCGCCATCTTGTTCCCAGGAGCAGTTGGCGGAAGAGATCGCGCTCGCTGGCCGCCGGCTCGCCTTCTGCCGGGAGTTCTCGCGGCCAGCGTCTCGGCGTCTGCTCTCGACCCAGAGTCCCTTTGTCGGCGTCCTCGTCGCCCTCCCTCACCCGGCGGGGGCACAGCGAGGCGGCCCCCCTCTCCCGACGGCGTTCCATGGAGTAGGGTCCCGGACCGTTGTCCCGAAGAGCGAGCGAGCTTGGCCCCCTCCCCCCTCCTTCCTCCCTCCTTCCTTCCGCCGCAACATGGCTAACAACAGCCCCGCGCTGACAGGCAACTCGCAGCCGCAGCACCAGGCGGCCGCGGCCGCGGCCCAGCAGCAGCAGCAGTGCGGCGGCGCCGGTGCTGCCACCAAGCCGGCGGTCTCGGGCAAGCAGGGCAACGTGCTGCCGCTGTGGGGCAACGAGAAGACTATGAACCTCAACCCCATGATCTTAACCAATATCCTGTCGTCGCCTTACTTCAAAGTGCAGCTCTACGAGCTCAAGACCTACCACGAGGTGGTGGACGAGATCTACTTTAAGGTACGAAGCAGCGTCTAGGCCTGGGCAGGGGTTAAGTTCGCAGAAGGGAGTATGGCGGAGGCGGCCCCCGAGATTTGAAGATTTGGGGCTGGGGGAGAAGTTGGGTGGGGGGAGCTGTGGCCAGTAGTCTGCCAGGGAGGAGTCAGACTGGGGCCGCCCCCGTTTCCTTTTCAGATTTTTAGGGCTGCGTGAGCCCGCCGCTGTTGATCTCTCACCACTGCCACCACCCACACCTGCTGCCCCACCCCTGGGGGGAGTAGGACAAGAAGGGTGGGGGAGAGCAGAAAAGAATAACTGACGCCTCTCCGGTTCACAGCTTTAAAATTATTCCTTTTGATGTGGATCTACTCGGCGCCAACTTGTTGGTGCTTCTCCCACTCACCCCGAGCCAGGGCGTGTATTGACTTCAATGTTGGCCTCGTGTTGTTGGTATTTACTATCCAGACAGGGACATAAATGGCCAGGGCGGGTGGGGTGGGAGGGTTGAGGGTGGAGAGGTGCCAGTGGAAGAGATGTTATGGAAGGCCTGGAAATTTTCCCAGCAGGAAGTCAGGAGTAAGTGGTCTCAGTTACCTGTGCATTGGGCTTTTTAGAATTATCTGGGCCCTGGGCTTCTGCGGCAGGGTCGGTGCTGGCTTGGCTGTGCTGGGGAGCTCACCTGGCGCCTCCTCACTGCACTCTTGTCTCAGTTCTTGTTTCGTTAGCAGGATTGACTCAGTCTTGCAGCGAGGCTCGGAGCAGCCCAGGGTCGCAGGTAGAGGTATGCACTGTTAATCATGCTCAATCGCCATAAATGCATTTCCCTGGGTTAAATGAACGGCTAATTAGATTTTTTGGGCCACTGGTTTTGGTCTTTTCTTTACCAACTAGATAGGCTTTCTCCGAGTACCTGCAAATTATGTAGTTTTTTTAAAAATGTCTTCCGGGCCTCCTAGGGTTATATTTTTTTAAATATTTATAATAACCTTGACGATCTTTAAATATTTTAGCTAGAGCATCTAATATAATACAGTCTGTTTTGTCTATATTGACTTTTAAAATTTATTTATTTATTTATTTTAAGTAGAGGAAGGGAGAGAGAGAGAAACATCAATTTGTTGTTGCACTTATTTATGCATTCATTGGTTGCTTCTTGTATGTACCCTGACCGGGGATCGAGCCCAAAACCTTGGTGTATTGGGACCATGCTCTAACCAACTGAGCTACCATTTTGAGAATACAGTTCAAATGTGGGTATAAAAAGTACCCTGAAATGTTGATATCCTTTTGCAAGAGTATTGTAATACTGTAAACTAGGTGTGGGGTTTTTTGTGTTTTTTTTTTAAGGTAAGGCCTTTTTCAGCATGGAGACAGTGGTGAATATTCAACCCTTAGCTTTAGTAGTAAACGTCAAACCGTTGAAAATTGAGTTTCTGCTCTTTTTGTGGCAGGTTCTGTTTACTATCAGGCAAATGTTAATGTGATAGGGAAAAGCTTGTTTTCAAATACTGTGTTTTGAAACGACTTTAAGATTCTACTAGAAATTATTTAAATTTAGTTATAAAACTAAAGCCTCAGCTTTCTTATCAATACGTTCGATCAAATGTTCAATCAAATGATCAGTGAAATGTGTAGGCTTCCAGTTTTATAAGTGCATTTTGTATTGTACCCACCTCTTTGGCTACCCTTTAAGGAATTGAAACCTCTTTTATGCAGCAAGCTGGGGGAAGGAAATGAAACAGGAAAGCAGTGCAGGAGTCAGCTGAGCAAAATAGTGTAGTGCTTTACATTTAAATGCCTGCTTTTCTGTTTGAAGCCACTGAAAAAGATTAAAATGTAACTAACCATGGGTAGGTGGAAATAGGGTTTCAGAAATACATAGTAAAAGAACGGGGTTTTATTTTGCTTTTAAGAAACAGTGGCTCTTATCTTTCCAAAAGGCCTCCTTGAGTTATATCTTTTGTAGAGCTAATATTCTTTCTTTGCTGTATTTTAGGTAAAATATGTGGTTTTTATAGGGTGCCCACCTTAGCAAAGATGATACTGAATCTTTGGATATAGTTAGTGTAATGACCAATGACATTCATTCAGTTGAATTGGTTCACATAATTAGGTTGAAAATAAATTATACACTGACCAATAGGAATGATCTCTGTAGGTGTGGTTTCTGATTTCGTCTTTAATCAGGAATGAATATAATGCCCGATGATGGTGAAAAAAAGATGAATTAAATTCCAAAACTTTGCATCAGAAATAACTTATTGTTTTAGCATACTTTCTTCAATTCCTTTATTTTAATGTAGGATTTTAAATCACTATAAAATTGAACTATTAAGGGTATTTTAAAGAATTTGTTTTAATAATCATTGATACTTTTTGGTTTAAGTGGGAGTTTATATCCATTTAAAAGTGAAAATTTTTCTTTTTTAAGCAACTCATATAAAGTTTTACAGTTGGTATATTATAGGATATTTTTTACAAGTATATGAGACTAGAAATGTTCTGGTTCCACGTTACCAGCTCTCTACAAAGCTAATGGGATTTCTGCTCTGTAAAGCTGTTGAGGTTTTGTTAAACCCTAGTAGCTTTATTGGTGCTCTCTAAATATCAAAGCAGTTTTTTAAAGATGGTTTACATGCTTAACATATGTAAGCAAAATATATACATGTCAAAATACCAAATTCCAAACTTTTGGAAGAGCTACTCTGTTATGGACTTGGATTTACTTTAATCATACTTGTAAAAAATTTGAAGTATGAATGTTTGTTGTGTTCCTCTTTTCTATTTTCAGGTCACACATGTTGAACCATGGGAAAAAGGAAGCAGGAAGACAGCGGGCCAAACAGGGATGTGCGGAGGGGTAAGTAGAAGTACGTGCATTTTTCAGTTTTTCTGTGTCTGATGACTGAGTTTATACTTATGTCAGTTATACACTCAAATGACAGCAAATCTTAGAAGTTTGTTTTTTTAATCTAAATTCAAGTGTCCTATATATGGAGTTAGAATAGGTGGGGTTTTTTTTATGCTCTGGTCTCATTTTTGGATTATATATTGTTAATAATACCTATCAGGATTAATCAGTTGGTGTTAAGTAACTCCATTAATTATTTTACTACGTTTTTTTTTAACTCTTTTCCTTAAAGGTTCGAGGTGTGGGAACAGGAGGAATTGTTTCCACAGCTTTTTGCCTATTATACAAATTATTTACTTTGAAGTTAACTCGCAAGCAAGTCATGGGTCTCATAACACACACAGACTCTCCATATATTAGAGCCCTCGGATTTATGTATATAAGGTGAGCGTGCATCTATCTACATTTCCAGTGAGTAGCTCACTTTAATGCATGTAAGCCTAATGAGTGTTCTGTGATTGTAGGTATACGCAGCCCCCCACAGACCTATGGGACTGGTTTGAATCCTTCCTTGATGACGAAGAGGTATGTCAACAAGGGTAATAATTAGTTTTTTTCTGATTCCTCTCATGTTTTTAATCTTTTATTTATTGGAGGTTTAATGTCTTCCAGAATTTTCTGTAGTTAAGTTTATTTCACTCAAGTACTTTTGGAATTAATGTCCTTTAACAAAGACTTGGTGGGTTTTATATATCTTGGGCTAATTTTTCTTAACTTTTGCTTCCTCATTTTTAGGTTTAAATGCTTGATAACTATTAAGACTTTTATCTTTCTAATGTTATGTGTATGGTATTGATATTGACTCATACAGTCAATAGGGACTTTTTAAGGTGCACTGTGCTCAAGATTGAAGTGATAAGACATGCACATAGAATACTAATTATAGCTTTTTTTCCTGGAGCTTTTTAGTTCTTTATCATCTAACCTCTTCCAAATACTAATGTTCCCACTTGCATAAAAATGCAAAATTGAAGAGCTGCATGGAACTTAAGTAGGCTGAGAGTTAGATGACTTTTTCAAAATGACCAAAATATTTCAATTCTAGCTTTCTGACTCCTGTTATACTATATGTATTTACAAAGCTAGTACACCTTTTCTTTAAGTTATTTTAGGTTTTGTTTTCATTCGAAATCTATGTGCCATTCAAGCTTACCAAGATTGAGCTGCTTACATATGCTCAGAAAAGAAGAGTTGCTTTGGAAAACCTTACCCTTTCAGGTTTAGATCACACAGTGTTATTAGTCTGTGTATATGGTGAATCCTGGAGCTCAAAGACTTATCAGTGAGCTTTATTGCCCATGTACCTACCCTGCCTCTAGTTTGTATGTTTAGGTTCATAAAACAAACTTTGTGTTACATTTCAGTAGTCATGTTTTTATTTTCTTCTATTATTAACATATTTTTTAATTGTCCTCTTGTGCCTTTAAGGGCCAGCCCTATACTCTGGATGGCCCTCCTAAACTGAAAGGGAGGTTGCTGTGTATCCTGCCAGACTCCCCTGATACAGCTGAGCGCAGGGGAGCAGAGAAAGCATAGCCCAGGACAAGTCAGTGGTCCTGTTTTTAAAGTTGATCTAAAGAACTTGTTGAATTAAAGGATAGTTGTAATAGAAATCTTTCTAGTATGTTATTATGTGGACACCTAATCTCACTCGTATAAATATGGAAACTTTTTGTGTGCATTTTTTTCCTTTTGGCCTGTTTACTAAGTTGTTCAGTATCTCAGAAGAAGCAAAAGGTGTGTGTTAGGTGATAAGCCACAATCTTCAAATTTTTTTCATTTTAGATGAGATTTTTTAGGCTGAAGCACTTCTCCCTTCTATATGTAAAAAGCATGTGCCTTTTCATAATTGGTATTGTGTTAGGTTTGTTTCTGAATGCTTCTACGTAATGTTTTTTATTGTGTTTACAAATCTGAGGATCTCTATTTAAGCTAACTTATTGTTTTCTTCCTTAGATATCTGCAGCGATTATATTTGGAAATACTGTATATCTGAACACTTAAATGTGTGTGAGTGCAAGCAGTTTTACCTTTAGCTCTTGTTTTCCTGTTTAGATAACAAATCTCACTTTCCTTGTGTGCTTGCACTATAGGTTTGGGACTGACAATAGCTGACTAACATGTCCTGAGCTGTGAGAGGGCATAGCAAGAAGGCCTTCATGCGGTAATGACCCTTTTCAGAGACAATGGTCATCATGGATTATGCGTTTCCAATTATTTGTTCATTTATTTATTTTCTACATGACTCTAAATTAGAAACCTCACTGCTTCATGGCAGTTGGTTTGCTATTGCTTCCAGTTTTATTAGGGCTTCATTTTATATTAGAGCTGTCAAAAGATAGTCTTTAGACAGGAACTGTCTGAAGTAGTTCATATGTAGCTAGGTCACAGTGCTAGGAATGATGTGTGCAAACATTTCCACAGAAATCATTGTATACTTAGTAGGTATGTGGAATGCAAATTTAAGTTGATCCACATAGTTGAGTAATGTAAAGGGCTGTTTCATGTTCTTACTGTGTGAGAGCAGCTCTCTCTATGCCTAGGAGGCTGCAGGATTTGTTGGCACCTGCATGCACACACTTACTTAAGCCCAAGTATCTCTCTGTATCATTCATTACCAGATTAGAAGGGTACACATTGAAATTGTCCTGTTAGAATTTTTTTTTTTTTTTTGTATTTGAGATACCAAAGATGGAAACTTATTTAGTAGTGTTCATGTATATATTGGAATAATTATTTTTGACGGCTAGGGTATCTTTTGTGTTTCTGTAGGACCTAGATGTGAAGGCTGGTGGAGGCTGTGTAATGACCATTGGCGAAATGCTGCGGTCTTTTCTCACAAAACTGGAGTGGTTTTCTACCTTGTTTCCAAGAATTCCAGTTCCGGTTCAGAAGAACATCGATCAACAGATTAAAACCCGCCCTAGAAAAATCAAGAAAGACGGGAAAGAAGGCGCTGAGGAAATAGACAGACATGTTGAACGCAGACGGTCAAGGTAATGTAACTCTTGAATTAAGTTTATTTTTAAAACATGCTTTATACAAAGGTCCTTGCAATCAGTGACAAGTTCTGGTTAATGGTGTTCATTTTATGGGTTCGTCACTTTTTCTCCCAAAAAGTCATTTTCTGCCTTTCATGGCATTTTCAACAAAATCATGCATCTGTAAATGTGAACAAGCAAAATGTTTACTTTAATCTTTCTTGACTTGTTTGTGTAAGCTAGGGATCTAAATAAATAACCCTGATGAAAGTTAAATTTTTTATAAATATGTTTAATTCAGATTTTTTTCTTTCCTCCCCGTTTCTTAAATATTAGGTCTCCAAGGAGATCACTGAGTCCACGGAGGTCCCCAAGAAGATCAAGAAGTAGAAGCCATCATCGGGAGGGCCACGGGTGTTCTAGTTTCGACCGAGAATTAGAAAGAGAGAAAGAACGCCAGCGACTAGAGCGTGAAGCCAAAGAAAGAGAGAAAGAAAGGCGAAGATCCCGGAGTATTGATCGGGGGTTGGAGCGCAGGCATAGCAGGAGTAGGGAAAGGCATAGAAGTCGTAGTCGAAGTCGTGATAGGAAAGGAGATAGAAGGGACAGGGATCGGGAAAGAGAGAAAGAAAATGAGAGAGGTAGAAGAAGGGACCGTGACTATGACAAGGAAAGAGGCAATGACCGGGAAAAGGAGAGAGAGCGATCAAGGGAGCGATCCAAGGAACGGAGAAGTAGGGGTGAGGTGGAAGAGAAAAAACATAAAGAAGACAAGGATGATAGACGGCATAGAGATGACAAAAAAGATCCCAAGAAAGAGAAAAGGCACAGTAGAAGCAGAAGCCGAGAAAGGAAGCACAGAAGTAGGAGTAGAAGTAGGAACGCGGGGAAACGGAGTAGAAGCCGGAGCAGAGAGAAGTCAAGTAAGCATAAGAGTGAAAGCAAGGAGAAGTCAGATAAGCGAAGCCGAAGCGGCAGTCAAGGAAGAACTGACAGTGTCGAAAAGTCAAGAAAAAGGGAACGTAGCCCCAGCAAAGATAAATCTAGAAAGCGTAGTGGAAGCAAAGAACGTTCCCACAAGCGGGATCACAGTGATAGTAAGGACCAGTCTGACAAACATGATCGTCAGAGGAGCCAAAGTCTAGAACCAGAGAGCCAAGAAAAACAACAAAAAAACAAAGATGAGACTGTGTGAAAATGTTTTGTGAAAGTGGATCACATTGAATCCTATAAATCTTTGATTAAATCTGCTTTTTCCCCTCCCGAGTTGAGATTGTTGCAGTAGTATGTACTCTCCAGGCTCCCCGTAGGCTGCGTTTTCATTTCCTTTGTGTAGGGAAGTGCCTTTGTAATCCCATTTATTGCATTGATGTTTTCACCCAATTGTTGAGTTCGATACATAATGCACAGATTGTTCTTGCATTTTTATTGTTTAATTGTTTTTGAGATGTACAGTCTGTACATATGTCCTGAAAATGTTTTAATTTCTTTGGCATGGTTGCCATGTTGGTTAAATTTGTATAAGGCAATAAACTGCCACTAATTCTATTTTTGTTTCGTAGTAGGTGTGGGATTATGGTTTGTGTACTGAAGTTAGCATGGCTGTGCTTTTCGTAATAGAATGCTAAAGACTTTGAAAATGGATCTTGGACGTTTATTATAGGAAAATTATGTGCTTTCAATGTACATGAAGGCAGCAGTTGTAGGATTAACATTCTTGTCCACTGTATATTATCTTGGAAGACTTGTTAATATGTTACACTTAATATTCTCCACAGTTAACTTTAGAGAGAATTTATGAGTAGTTTCTGATACAGAGGTTTAAATTAGGCTATGATTTGATCAAAAGTCCTTTTAGCATTCTACCTCAAAGGGACACTGTTAGTATGCCTAAAATTTATTCACTTAGTTTTTTTATTTGAAAAGATACATGACGTGTATTTTTTTTTTAATTTCTCAGATTTTAAAGTACTATATTAAAGGAAAAAATGTTTAAAGCCCAGCATTCTTGCAGCAACCATATACTAACATGAAATTGGGAGAGGGTGGGGCAGGTGAACAGAGAAATAGATTCAAGCCTCAAGCTTCCAAAGCATTTTTATAAGTGGGAAATACTTAAATTATAAAACAGCTTGATATAGTGTCCTTTTTTTAAAATTCAAAACTTTTTTATTGATAATGAAGATCGATGTTTGAGTTTTTAAACTTAACCTAGGACAGAGAAGTATTAGAAGTAATGCTGTGCTGCATTATTTAAGATTATCGGCAAATTATTTGATAGATTGTTCTTATGACTTGTATTCTGATTACAGAGAAGGATCATGAGTGTGGAATAAATACTGGATTAAATCCTTTATCCTGGGTGTTGACTTTTCCCCTATGTGTTAATATGTTTTAAAAGTATTTTTGTGCAAATTGGTAAAATGTCACAGTGAATTTTAAAGCGTGTAAGCTAGAATCAGACCTATGTCAATCCTCAGTCATCCTCAGTGGTAGTTTCCTTTGTTCTCAGGTGGTGTGTTCCTGGGTGGTTCTTTGGATTGAGTGATTACTCGGTTTCACATCAAAGGTGCTTATTTAGGTACTTTGCACTTGGATTACATGATCGGACTTAAAGGAACTTCTATTATTTAATTCTTTTTAGAGCAGAGAAACAGTCTCCAAGTGATTTGTTCAGTCAGTGCCCAGACTAACGTGAGTGTTCCTGAAATCATATCATAGTAACATTTCTCTGATCTCAGTTTATGGTGGCCAGCTGATGGGCACTCGGGAGCCACCTGGCAAAAATGTTGAACGGAGCAAACAAGTATATTCCTACCTAACTCCAGAAAAAATCATTAAATGAAGGAATTTCTCTATGAAAATGCTATGCTTTTTTTTTAAAGAGAATATTCTGTCAAATTGAGATCAAGTGAATTGACACTAGACACATGGAAATTAGAAAACTTCTTGAGTAATGAAAAACAGTAGATACATCATGCGTGGGAAATATTTCTGGTGTACCTAAATTAATGATGCTGCTCCTTTGAATGTAGTTCTACCAGAAATGTTAATGGTATATTTTAAGCAAAATGTGGAAAAAAGTTACCTCAAATGGAGGTGGAAGTTCTATCACAAGCTGCATCTGATTTCCTGTGATATTTTAAGTTAGGTTTGCTTTTGAGGAACATTTTGATAGAACATGTAATAATACTAGTTAATGCTAAATATATTAGGGATTATTTCTTACAACATGAGAAAAGTTTTTGATAGAGCTTAATATAACTAGTAGCCTCCAATTTTTGTTCTCAGAGTACTGAAATGGTTTCATATTCTTAAAAAAATTTCCATATAAATGCTGCCCAATTAATCTTTTAGGTTAGTTCTTAACCTTTGAGTTATGGGCATTTTTTTAGGGATCTAAAAGCTACAGATCATGTCTAGAAAAACAAAAGGACTTGCCCTGGTCGGATAGCTCAGCTGGTTAGAGCAACTGTCTTCCTAATAGGCCAAGGTTGCGGGTTTGACCCTCTCTCTAGGCAGCACATACAAAAAGCAACCAAAGAATGCCTAAGTAAGTGGGACAACAATGTTTCTGTCCCTTTCTCTATAAAGTCAATAAGTAGAAACTGTGTAAAATAAAAGGACTCAAAATTTGTACAAAATTTCAAAAGGACTATAAACTGCCTTTGGGCTTTTGGGCTGTTTACTGATCTTTAAAAACCTGTGGCCCTGGCCGGTTTGGCTCAGACTTGCAAACACGGGTTACACTTGCTCAAGGTAAGCAGCTGGCCTCCGCTCCCAAGTCTGCCCTTCATTGCTCTACGTTGTGATACTGGAGCTGAGCCTTGAATATCTTGCCTGCTGATGCAACATTAAACTGGACTGTGGAGGATGCTGCAGAGGAAAGGAACTTGGCTTGCTGGTTCTGGCGGGTTCTTTCCTTCCGTAGTGTATAAGGCCATTGGCATGTCCAGTGGCACCTCGTGGGAGGGTGTTTCCCAGCAAGTCCTGCTGGTGCTTCAGCAGCCAGCCTCCTACTAAGTCTCCATGGCACCCCAGTGGCTAGCTTCCTAACTAGTTTTGTTGACACCCCTTCCTCTCCAGCCCCAGATTTAGTATCTCAGCAGAGTGGGCCACAGCCACGCCCTCTCTGTCAGAGTCTCAACGTCTTGCAAGGGAACCGCTTCCAAACTTGTTCCTTGGGTCCTCTGCCTAGAGGTAGTGGCTGCTCCTGTAGCCACTGTTCCTGTATTATTAAGCCACCTCCTTGCCCTTAGTAATTAATTGCCTGTTACTGGTTAGTAATTATATCAAACTTCACGTTTAAACTACTGTGTTTTCTGTCCCCCGACTGGCTGATACAGTGGGTTAAGATACCAATCATAAGGGCCCCTACTTCACTAGGCTGCTTGATAGCCCTGATGTAGTCTAGTATAAAGTTGTCATTTGAGGATACCCATCGTCCCTCCCCCTCCCCCCTTTTTTTAAAAGATGGCCCAAGCATCAACCTATGAACCAGGAGGTCACCGTTCCGTTGCCAGGCCACATGCCTGGGTTTCCGGCTCAATCCACAGAGGGGCGTGCAGGAGGCAGCTGATCAATGATTCTCTCATCATTGGTGTTTCTCTCTCTCTCTCCCTCTCCTTTCCTCTCTCTCAAATCAATAAAAACATATTTAAAGAGAAAAAAAAAATTGACCTGAGTTTCTCTTCTCTGGAACCCACAAGCCTACCTGGTTTCTTTCGCTGTAGCCATCAGGGATCCCTGATCAGGGAAGGTCTTCCTGACATTTTCTCGACATTTTATTCTTACCTATCTGTGCTCAGGACAGGTAAGAAAATGTCACCGACTTGATTGGACTTGTCGAAGAAGAGGAACAACACATTCTAGGCGCAGCTGCTTTTCCTTGTTTGGGACGGTCTGTCGGGGGGCAGAGCGGGCGTCTGGGTGTGGTGGGAGACCGCAGAGTGAATTAGGGCCTCCCTCAATCTTCCTGGACAATCGGCCCTCCATCTATATTCCTTCTGCATCACCAAACGACTCTTCTTTCCCCTACGATGGCTATTTTAAATCTTCACTAGTTTCTTAAGTGCCCTGCCCCACCTCCACACTCCTTCTCAACTTCACATACAGAGAACATTAGGTAAAAAGTCCCTCAACTCGCTGCCTTCCCTCCGATACGACAGCTGGAGCTTTATCTTGGACCAAGAGTAAGAGATGGTAGACTAGGAAAGTGGACAGGGCCGCCAAGGACTCCATGGAATAGAGTGGCCCCCACTATTTTATATCAGAAACTTCTGTTGAAAACCACTTTATAGGTTTGCTGTCAGAAAAACCTAATTCTAACTAGAGATTTTATACCTGGACTTGTATACCAAATAAAGCCAGAGATACTGAGCACTAGCTTAGAGAAGGAGATCAGGTATCAGGGTGGTCCTGGGGATGGAGGAATTTACTCTGCTCATCAAGGACCTCCCACTATCTTTCCCAGGACAGGGACGTGCTCCTGCCCTTTCATCTTTATTTATTTTGAGATACAATTGAACAACAGCAAAAAAAAAAAAAAAAGATAATTGACATACAACACTGTGTAAATTTGAGGTGTACAAAGTGTTGGTTTGACACATTTATATATTACAACGTGATTGCTACAGTAGCGTTTGCTAAACACCTCTGTCGCATCATCGAATTATTTCTTTTTTGTGTGGAAACCGGTGAAGATCTAGTCTCTTAACTCAGGTTTATAATTCAGCACTGTGGACTATAATCAGCATGCTGTGCATTAGGCCTCCAGGACTTATTGATCTGCTAGTTGGAAGTTCATACCCATGAGAACATCTCCTTAATGCCCCCCCCCCAACCCCCTGCCCTTCCATCTTCCAAATGGAAGTTTTGCAGCAAATTGCTCCCAACAGCAGACTGATCACTTCCTACAGAGAAAAGAAGAGCAACAAAGACCGGAAAGGATAAATAAAATTGGTCAGGATTCCCAAGTTGGAAAGAACTGTCCCTCTTTCTCAACAATTTTCTATACAGCTTTGTAACATTTTTATTTAGAAACAAAATATTTTTAAAAAAGAAATGGAGAGCATTCTGCATATCACCTTCAAACCCAGGATACAGTAGCTTTTTGGCCTGCTTGGCATGGCTTTCTTCAGCGCTCTTTTTTCAGTCTTGGCAATCCCTGCCCCTGCCTGTCTCCAAGTGCCTCTAGTTACAAGTCAGCCCCACACTGAAGGGGAGGAGCTACTCTCCAGGGTCTGTTCCCAGCATCCCAGCCCACATCCCAGCGACCTACAGTGCTGCCCTCCTGGGGACCAAAGAGGACCCCCATCACTCCGTTTTGTGGCCCGTGAGTACCGGGTCGGACACGATGGCTGGTGGGCCCAAGAAATATTTGTCTTTGATTGGATTCAGTCTTCTCTGTCTTAAAATGGTGAGTTGACCATTCTGGCCTACCAGCAACTATTTTGGGGGGGGGGGGGGGAAGAAGACATTAGGGCCTAGGAGGTGAGGAGATAGAAATTAAAATACTTTGGACCATACCAAGATTGCGTATGTTTGCATGTTTGAAATGTGACGCAATTTACTAGAGGAAGAAAACAAAATTATCATTATAGTTTAAGAACAAAGATTTCTGAGAAATCTGTCAGCAGCTACTGACTTCGTTCAACAGGCAGATTCAGAGAGAAAAATGAAATAGTAACGTGAGCTGCCTCCTGCCTCTGAATTCTAGCTGGGATTGCTCCGTGGTAGATTCGAGTGTGGAGCAATGATCTGTGCAATAAACACTGTGTAGACTGAAAGACTGCTCACATGATGTGTGAAAATGTGATGAATTTATTACCCCCCTGATTGATGTTTTCACATTTCCCCAGATGGTGTTCTTCTTTATGGTTCTAATTTTCTAAACCTTCCTTTTCAGGTTGCTTCAGCAAACACAGGTAAAGTCTTAGAAAAGTTTTTTATTAAAATCTCAAGATTCTCTAATTAAAAAATGATTTTACACTTCTAATATTGCATAGTTAAAATGTAGACAATGATAACGCAGAACTAGAAAAGGGCTTTAAAAAAAAAACAACACAATTTTATTACCATTTTTCTTGAATAAATGACTGAAGGCACAGATAATTTCCCTAAAGGCCTCTCCTAACTCATACATTCTAGAAATCTCAGCCCCCCCAGAATGGAAATATGTATTCAATGGGATTAAGATGATCTGGAGGGACCTTATAATATCGATTATATCACCAGTAAACTCTCATACCAATTGAACATATGAACAATTTTAGTTTATTATTTTATCTATACCCTCGTAAAGAATGTATAGATAAGGCAATTTCAAATTTGATATTAAACATGGCTGAGCCATAAAATGCATGCATATACAATAGTTTCTTAAAAAATCATTTCATGCTTTATTCTTACTTATTCTCGAGAAGCCTTTAGAATTGAGCAGGAAACTATGAGGCCTGTCCAGCCACATACAGAGTGATTTTTATAAGTGGCCTTTGGATAGCTCTGCTGCCTCCTGGAGGTCCCAGGACACATGCACTGAGGCCCCTGGAACCAGCTGGCTGTTGGAGAAAGTGGGGCCCCTGAGATGCTGACCACGCTGTCCGTCGACTCATCCCGGCTCCGTGGGTGGATGCGCTCCATCGCCCGTGTGGAGGCTTCCACTTGGGTGCGTGTGTTTTGATTCTCCCGGGCCCTGGCGTCAGCTGTCTGTCTGTGTCGGGCGCTGGGCGCTGCGGGCAAGGTCAGACCTCGGCTGGTGGGAAGCGCAGGTGCTGAGCATCCGAGGGCTTCCCTTCTGACTCGTCGGGATGGTTGGCCGCACCTCTAGGGAGAATGTTTTCTCTCCTCGGTGCGCAAGCGGGCCAAGCGCGGGACTGAGACCTCGTGAAGAGCTGCTCGTCACGGAGCCCAGCCGACCCGCTCAGGCTGCCCCTCTCTTTAAGGGAAACTGCAGGCGTGGGGATCCTCCGACTGCTGTTCCTGTTCAGATCCTGCCCTAGAACCTAGTGACAAACGGGCAAAGCAGGCAACCCATCTCTCCAGCCTGTGCTGGCCCCAGACTCCCCAAAATCTCGCCTTCCCTGGCACCCCTCCATGGCAGTGCCATGCAAGCTGGCTTTTCCGAACCCAAGACTTATGGTCCTGGCGCACACACACACACACACACACACACACACACACACACACACTGGCCCTTCCTACCTTTCAAAGTCCCCTTACATACACTCCTTTTTTTAATTTTTATTTTTAGAGAGAGAGGGGAAGGGAGAGGGGTAGCGAAGCATCGATGAGAAACATCGATTGGCTGCCTCTCGCATGCCCCCTGCCAGGGATCGAGCCCACATGGGCCCGGACCTGGAATCAAACCGGTGACCTCTTCGTTCACGGGTCGACGCTCAGTCACTGAGCCACACCGGCTGAGCTTGTATACACTATTTCACTTCATCTGTACAACAGTCCTGAGATGCAGGCATTTTGCATTTCAATGTAAATTTTAATACGTAGGTATTATTAATGTTGGACGTTCTCCAGGGAGAAAACGGAGACTAGAAGATGTTAAATGACTCGTACATGTTCACAAGCAAAAGTAAATGGCTCCCACCCAGAGTTCCTGAGTCCAAACCCTTTGCTGTTTTTCACCAGCAGGCCCTGAGCTTCATCCTGCTGAAACCGGCTTCGTGTATGACTCCTTCCAGGCAAATGTGCCTCTCCCGGCTCGATTCAACAGGGCAAGTCTGGGGGAGTCTTCAGGCCCCTTGACAGGCCTGCAGGGAAGTCATCTGTGACCTGCTGGTCTTTTATATTCCTCTCCAGCTGCTCCGCAAATGCACCGTCAGGCCTCCTGTGTCAGTGGCTGGTTTGGTTGTCACTTTCCCAGGAAGTTATTCCATCCTGTTGAGCAAGACTGGTTGACATGGGAGATAAACTGTGGGGACAATGGAAACAGAAGGAGCTGAGAGACATAGCATACTGCACAGGACGAATAACTTGAGGAGCGGGAAAGGGGTGGGTGAGTGGGAGGGATGAAACGGGGAGCCCCTGTTGAGGCTTTCTACCCTGCAGGGGAGAGAGGGGACATCCAGCTCCCTGCAGAGTCTGTTTCTGCTGGCAAATGGCTGGGATGGGCAGGCCTGCCACCTCCCCCAGCATACAGAACCGTCATCATTTCCTTCCGATGGCTAAGGAGACACTCTGGGTCACGTTCAAGGAATGCCTGGCCAGTGCACAGTGGAGACTTTGTTCATTCTTGTGGCATGGCTCTGTCTGAGACGCTGCCAAAGCCAACCCTCTGGGCTATTGGTGCAGAAAGAGAAGGGTGTCTGTATGTCGCACATGGGGATTTGGCAGGAGGGGGCTGCCGGGGGGAGGGGGTGATACTGGCAAGTCACACATTTGGTCTGTGATGACGCTTCCTCCTCTTTGCCCTATAGTCAACGCGTTGCCCTTTAGTTTTGAGTTTGGCATGTAGTGATGTTACCCCTAAACCGAAAAGGCCAGGTGCCAGTTTCAAACCTGAGACCCAGCTATTTTTGCTTGACCTTTTCTTGCTCTTGGGTCTACATCTGGAGCATTTTTGTGTCTGTGGGATTTTTGCAAAGCAGCGAATCTGATCACCATGCTGTGCCTCCCACCCGATGCCGAAAGTCTAGGAATGTCTAGTATGAGCTTGTGACATAAACATTCGTATCTTCCTGGCAAACTGTGGCCGGGCCCAGGTGAGCAGGGACCGGAGCAGCCCGGTTTATGCTGAGGCAGATATTTTGACAGAGAAAGGGGGAATAAAGCCGATTTTTATTTTATACAGAACAATCTGAAAATGGTCCCATTCTAATAATATGAAAGGTTCTCTTCCGGAAGGTAGCTTTGCCTTTCTTTTTCTCTCTTGTTTTGTTTTTTTAAATCTGGAAAGTAAGGGCAGAGACAATGTCTGAAGGATGGCGCGAAAATGATGTCGTTTGCCAAGTAAAATGCTGAAGGAAGTAATTCTTACAGGTGTTGTAGCTAATGTACAACTTCACCGTCTCTTTCAGCTCCTGAAATACCCACTATTGATCAGGCATACTCCAAAATCAGCAACAGTATCACTGTGGAATGGGCTACCGTGCCCGGGGCCACCAGTTATCTCCTCACAGCCAAAGATGGGGACACCGTCATTGAAACCACGGTGGCCAACTCCCCAGGCACTGTGACGGGCCTGAAGGCTGCCACCTCGTACCAGATCACCGTCAGATCCATCAGTGCTGCTGGGAGAAGCCAGGCATCCCCTCCAAAGCAGGCAAAGACAGGTAACTGGATGCCCACCCTCCGTGGAGCCATGGTTTGTGATATGGATCGGTTACACTGAGGCTGCAATTGCATGATGTCATTTGGGGTCACGTGGGTGCCTATGACTCAGGGCCCAGGTGTAAAAGCCACCAAATGATGTCTTTGGGGAATCTGGTTATCTTCGGAGAAGGTGGCATTTAGATGCTTTGGAAAAGAACCATCCCTGGGCATTTTTAGAATTCTCCCTGCTTGTAAATCTCTGGAAAAGGGATTTTTCGGTTTTTGACCTCAGTTACCCATCAAGACCATGCTGAATAAAGAATGCTGAGGGGGTTTTGCTGCACTTTGACTTGTTTGGAATAAACACATTTGGAGTTTGTCATCAGTGTAATTTAAATGGATTCGATAAAGTTGTACCCAGGCACATTTCTGAGAGGTTCTGTGTAATAAAACAGTACAGACCATCATGTCCCGCACTGACTCATATGATGATTCCAGGGATGATTTATCTAATTTCTCACCATCCTCCGGTTTATAGTAATGCCTAGAATTCCTGTGATGAACTATTTATAATCAACACACACTGAAATAGTAATTCTTATGTTTTTATTAAAATAGCAATTTTTTTTTTTTTAAATAGCAATTCTTCATGAAACTCTGCATGGATCCTTTTGCAAAGCAAATCGTTATTTCATGACATGGATCACCAACCTCAGAATACATATTCCTAGATACGAATTCTCCTCGACCAAACCTCTGTAACACAAACACACGCGTCTCTGTCTTTGCAGTGCTGGCTGCCCCGATTCTAGAAGTGAGCTCTCCAAGTCCAGACTCGATTCTCGTGCACTGGGGAGCTGTGTACATGGCCACCGGATTCTCCGTGTCCATTATGCGTGCCAATGGCTTGGGGAGAATATGGAAGGAGAACACCACAGACACCACCTTGACATTCACCAGTTTAGACGCCGGGACTCTCTACACCATCAAGGCCTACGCGTGGAATGCCAACGGGACCCCTGGGGATGACTCCACCTGCAACCAGAGAACAAGTAAGGCTCAGCTCAGCCCCCACACCTGCATTTTGATTGACGAGAGGGGCTGCGCATGGGATCTGTCGAGAGCAGTGTTAAGCGCTGAGCACAGAGCAGCTGGCTCAGCTATTTAAATGTATGAGTTTATTTATAGTGCCCTGTCTGGTCCCCCTTTGGTAGCTTAAATGCTTACTGCATGAATAAAGAAATGCTCATTTCGTAGCAGATGTAACTAGTTAAGATGATGTCGTTAGGGTGGCCCTAATCCAGTATCACTCATGTCCTTATAAAAAAAGGGAAATTTGACCCTGGCCTGTGTTGTTCAGTGTCGGCTCATGCACAGAAGGGTCACAGGTTCGATTCCCGGTCTAGAGCATGTACCTGGGTTGCAGGTTCAGTCCCTGGCCCCAGTCAGGGCGCATGCAGGAGGCAACCAATCGATGTTTCTCTCTCTCTCTCTCCCCATCCCTCTCTTCCACTCTCTCTAAAAATCAACAGAAAAAATATCCTTGAGTGAGGATTAATAACAACAACAAAAAAGAGATTAAATTCGGGCACAGACATACACATACAGGTAGACTGCTATATGAGCATGAGCTCTACCATCTATCTACAAGCTAAGGAGAAACGGATCCTTTCTCAAAGTCCTCAGAAGGAACCCACCCTGCCAACACCTTGATTTCAGGCTTCCAGCCTCCAGGACTGCGAGATAATACATTTCTGTTGTTTCAGCCACCTAATATGTGATACTTTGTTACAGCAGCCCCAGCAAAGTCAGGCTAAATAAACCCAAAGTCTCTAAAAACTTAAAACACGGGGACACAAACGCAAAGGAAGTTCTCTGGGAAACCAGCCGCCTCTAGGACATGACTCTTCCCGCCCCCAGCCTGGTGTAGACACTCCCTCTGCCCCTCTCTGCCCGAGAATCCTTCTATCCAAGCACTTGTTAGGCCAAATCTCACTCGGGTTCTTGAGGCTACTGCAAGATCGCAACTGTTTCTCAAAAACGCAGGTCCTCGTGCTCCTGCGGACATTGGAGTCTCTTTCGATAGCGGGGCTCTGAAGGCGTCTGTCTCATGGGCCCCGACGGAAGGAGCTTTCAACTACACGGCGGTGGCTGTGGGCGACAGCTCCGAGCTGAGCTGCAGCACGACGCTCAGTGGCTGCACCATCGCGCCCCTCCGGTGCGGGACGGAGTACCGGATCTCCGTGGCAGCCAGGAACGACGCTGGAGCCAGCCGGTCGGCTTCGGCGGTGACCCTGAAAACCGGTAGGTGACCGGTAGGTCACTGGGGGGGGGGGAGCCAAAGGGACCGCCACTCGGAAGCAGGTGAAGCGAAAAGGAAAGCTGGGCTAAGTGAAAGCACTGCGTCGGATGCGCCGATGCGTTTGAGTGATGTTGACTGTGAAACCAAAAAGGAGGCCCGGTTCCTATTGCAGGTCTTCCCTCACTTAGTTTCTTTTTCGTCTGTAAGGTTGTAAAATTGTAACCCCCAGTGTGAGTCACACACGTTCTGACTGCACGGTACAGATAGGGGCCTCTTCCTCGCATGGTGTTGCACAGACCTAGGCTTGCGGGAGCTATTTTCTAAGATAAAGATGGGCTGTCTGTAGTTCTGAGTATGTGTCTAGATATCTCCCCATTTTCATTCTTATCAAAGACATAAAGACATACGGACGTGGAGGTTTACTCCTTTGTTTAGAAATAGCTACGTGTCTGGGGGATGCGGACTGACATTTATCGAAGACCTACTATGTCCCGGTCATTATACGTTCATCATTTTATTTAATTCTCGTGACCACTCAGTGAGGTAGGTTCTGTTATCTCTTTTTTTAGATAAGAAAATAGAAACTTAGAGAAGTTCAATAATTTTTCCAAGGGTCCAATGATGTTCAGTTCCTGCACCATCTGGAATTCAAGCCTAAGTTTGTCCGATTTCACTTCTCTAAGCCAAAGAAAATGTAGATAACTACGACAATGTCCATATCAATAAAAGAACTATGTTTAGAAAGTTCTATGTGTTTCCTGGGCCTGAAAACTGTGATTTCTATTAGAGATGACTAAAATTTTAAAAGCTTGGGGCCCAAAAGAATCAACTTCAGTTGAATTCATTCCTTCAGAAGACTTCATTTCATGCCAATCCTGGCACTGCCTTCACCAGAAGCAATATTAACGCAATATTGACCAATCCGTGCCCGTTTCTGACACAGTCTAGCGTGTGTGTAGGGTGTGAGATAGATTTCAGGACATGTAAGAATGTCTTATTGGCTTGCACATACTGTTCGATGTAGTCTTCCTCTGGCATCCTGGACAACTGCGAAGCTACAAAGAAAAGTCTCTCGCAGCTATTTATTATACGTGATTTCCTAGTTGCATGTGCACCTGGAAGAGTGACGATCCAAGAAGATCCCCCTGGCCACCTGTCTGTGTCGTGGTCCAACGTAGACCTGGGTGATTACTACGTGGCCTTTGTGAAGAGTGATGACGGCTTGGAAGTCCACTGCAACACGTCCCTCACCCAGTGCGACTTCCTGTCCGAATGTGGCTTCACTTATTTCATCAGCGTTTTTGCCTATAACAAGGCAGGGCAGAGCCCTCTGGGTGACGTGTTCAATCACACCACAGGTAAGTCGCACCTGGTGCTCATGAAGGGCGCCCTGAGTTCACTACGTGTAGCAGCAGAATGGATCACCTGTTACCTGGGCCCCCCTCGGGGTCGCTCGGGGGGCCAAGAATGGAAAGTGAGTTTCTTCCTTCACACTTTCCAGACTAGGAGGTTTTTGGCTTCGTGGACCTAAGTTTAACAAGAAGGCAAGGTTTCAGAGAGAAACGGGGGCGGGGGAGGAGAATGTAGTTGTTTAACCCTGCTCTGAAAACTTGAACCCTCCACCAAGGCCTACTCAGTGTTCAGCCTGGTGCTGGATGCTGAGGGGAATGTCTCAGGAGTTCATTCCTTCCCCCAAAGCAGGAAACAGATGCAAAGACCCTACATGGTGTAGAGGGCTTTGCCGAGGACTCCTGGGTTCAAGTCCTAACGTGACCACCAACGAATTTGTGAAATGGAGACAATGACGTCTACCTTGCTAGTTCCTTAGCATCCCCCACTGCAGAATGAGACAAATAATAAGTCATGAGAAGATGAACACGAAAAGGCACAATGCGAGTATTTTTATTAGCACCATTATTGCTGTTACTATTAATCTCCACTAGGCTAGGATCTTCCAGGGGGCAGGGATTATGTTTCATTCATCTCTTCATCCTCAGTGCCTATCCCAGTGTGACTGGCATATGCGAGATGCTCGATTTTTGAACAGTGAGTGGAGTGAGCGACTTAAAATTAATCAACTATGTTTACTGATAAGAATACTACAATATAGTTGTAAAAAAAAAAAAATACTAGCTGGATTATAATACATTTTTACCAGGATGAGGGAACCCAATAATCAATGCCTTTGGAATTTGGGGTAAGAGGCCTCCAGGCCTCAAGAGCCCAGGAGGCTCTTCCGGCGGGCGTGACCTTGAGCTGGATCTCCAAGGATGGGCGGGGGGTAGGTGGGGCAAGAGCGTCCCAGGGACACTCGAAGCGGAGTTGGACATCGGTCAGAATTTGTCTGTGAGGTGCTGCAGGGTCTCTTCTAAAATCCACTAACATGATGCTGCGTGCCCCCCTCTGCCCCCCAGTTGTCTCCGGTTCAGCATCTGGAAAGACCGATCGGATCTAGCAGTTAGACCGAGGGTGGTTTTGTCAGGCCGAAGAGGGGAGCGGCATTCCAGCCGAGGGGTCAGCCGTCTGTGAGGCACAGGGAAGTGAGAGCACTGGTGTGATGGGGAGCTGAGGGGTCTGGCGGCAGGGGGCCCAGGCCGGTGCAGCTGGTAATGAACTTGAATGTCATGCTTAGAGGACTCATCCTCCAAGTGGCTGGTGTTAGGACAGCCCCGTAGGAGGGCCTTGCAGTAATTTGGGACAGAGACAGAGTCTGCGCGCGGGGAGGTCTGCGGCCCCTGAGGACAGTGTTGCTCCTGTGCTGACCCCCCCTCCCCCTGTTCCCGCATCCAGCTCCCTGCTGTCCTAGTGACATCAGCCCTGTGTTGGTGTCCAGTGACAGAGTGGAGGTCGTCTGGTCTCCTGTCCGCGGTGCCGAACTCTACCAAACCAAGGCCGTGGGCGGGCTCGACGCGGTCGAGTGCAACGACACGGCGCCGGCCTGCACCCTCTCGGCTCTGCAGTGCGACACCGAGTACAACATCACCGTGTATTCCTTCAGCGAAGCCCGGGGCAGCAACACGTCCTGTGCTTCCCGATTCGTGACCACGGGTACGATACAGCTGCGACTTCCCCGCCGAAGTCTGCCCCACCCGCCCCTGCTGCGTCCCTCGGGAGGGGCCTCCAGCAAGAACTGCAAAAAGGCTGCCTTCCACTAACCACTCTGTGCTGGGACTGTTATTTATATATATGTGAAAATAATAGTCCCAGCAAAGAGTGGGATATATATATATATATATATTTATATTTATATTTATATATTTATAATTTTTAAATATGTTTCTATTGATTTTTTAAAAATATATCATTATTGATTTCAGAGAAAGGAAGAGAGAGAGAGAGAGAGAGAGAGAGAAACATCAATGATGAGAGTCATTGATGGGCTGCCTCCCACACGCCCCCTACTGGGGATCGAGCCCGCAACCCAGGCATGTGCCCTGACCGGGGATCGAACTGGGGACCCCTTGGTGCATGGGGCATTGCTCATCCAACTGAGCCACACCAGCCAGGCTGCTGGGACCATTAGAGCCCGAGGGGAGGCAGAAGGGAAGGTGGAAGAGGGAAACGTGGAAAAAAGAAAACAAAAGGGGAGATCATGAGGATGGTGGGAGGTTTTGCCTGTCAGCCATTCACTTCCCCTACCTTTGGGGACCCTGCCTGTACTCACACCTTGAAGGTTAAGACCCCAAAGGTTTGTCTTAATTACTTTTGCTTTTGGAGTCCACAACGTAGCATCTTCCAGCGAGTCCGACGCTCTAGGAACCCGAACCCTATGTCGATGGCTTCAAGGGTGCACACAAAGACTGTGAATTCGGCCTCCACCCGTGGGGTGGTTGAAAGTGATACTGAGCTCATTTGGGGGAGAAAGTCGGTTTTAGGGCAAATGGCACAGGTGATCATTTTTGACGCTCACCGTTTCCGTTAATAATCTAAACCCTCTTAGCTCCTTGCAGTCCTGAAATAAAAAGCGTCTCGAAGGATGCCTCCTCCGCGGTCCACGTGCACTGGAGATCCAGTAACGAGGGCACTACCTACACGGTGACGGCGAGGGGAGCGGGGGGGCTGTACCGGTGCAGCAGCGCCGGCCGGTCCTGCGCCCTCGGGGGCCTGCCCTGCGGCTCCGTGTTCTCCGTCACCGCGGTGGCCGAGACGCGGGCCGGCCGGAGCCTGCCCAGCTATAGCGTGCCCCTGGAAACCGGTAAGTGGCAGCCACCAGCTTTGGACATTATTTTCTCTTATAGGACAACGACAGAAGGCACTTGGGACTATAAAAGTTGAAACGTAAGAAGCCGCAGGATAGAGATGACTCTAAATACATTAAGAAGACTCTAGATATCCCGCTATGCTATACAGCGGGTCCCTAAAAAACTGAGGCTCGGCTGTGGTACTTGTAGGTGGCGAGGAATGTTTCTAGCTTTTGTACCAATTATATGCCATGAAATGCATGAGAAACGCAAAAAAAACTTAATTACGAATGCTGTGAAATTGGGGAAGAATGTTATATCGGGAGAAGGGGGTGCACGCAACTGCTGCTTTGGAATTTGCAACTGGAGTCGTTAGAGTTGGGGGACAACAAAGGGTCTTCTTATTCTGGAAACAATGGGGGGAACCTCGTATTACCCACAGCCAGTCAGGGCATCGTGTTCTTGGGGAAAGTGCCCATCACGCATTCAGTTGATGTTAAATGATTTGTGAGAGGAAATGAGGTTTTGCTTAACAAAAGGAAATTTTTATTAACACTGAAGGTTTGAGAAGTGTAGGCTATTGAATGAGACACAGGCAAAATACCGCTCTTGGTCATTTTTCACAAATAACCCTGTTACATTCTGTTTTCCCTCGCTTCAGTGCCCTGCTGTCCAGCCAGTCTGACAGTGACGCAGGTCACCCAATCAGTCATCAACGTGAGCTGGACTGTTGGCACCGGGGCCCTAACCTATGTTACAGTTCTGGAGTCCCACACTGGACAGTCTAAGTGTCACACCCATCAAAACCACTGCCTCCTGGGATGCATCACTTGTGGCGTCAATTACACGGTGGCCCTAAAAGCAGTCAGCGCCACCGGGCTGACTGCAGACTGCACCTACCGACCCTATGCCTCTAGTAAGTGAATTCTCCCTCGGGCTCTACGGTCTCGCTCAAGGCCTTGACTGTCCATCTCAAATCCAGGCATAAGCCCTTCCTTCTGGTTGAAAAAAGATGCTGTCTCTCCTGGGAAAGAGTTTAACGATCAGTTCGTCGGGCCTGTCGCAGGACACGGGACAGGAGAGCTGAAATATAGTTTTGCCATCCCAGGGGTAGTAGAAAGAGTGTGAAACTAGGAGTCTAAAGACGTGGCTTCTTAGAAGCTGGGTTGCCTTATCTCCCCTGGTTTTGTTTCCTCACTGGGAAGAGAGAGAGAAGTAATCATACCGTGAGAGCATTTATAGTAAGTCGGTTTATGCCGTCTTCTGGCCCGCTATCTTTCTTTAGATTTGCTGCCTAAGTTCTCAGCCTGATATCCAGTTCTGGGAATGTGGTCCTTTGCTTAGCTTCACACACATACACCCCAAAATTGTTTTAAGAATAAATCCAGTGGGCCTGATGATCTATAACTGATTTTTTATTAATATTATTATACAACAAAATCTTTATTTTAGTTACCGAGGAAGCCACCATCTGGTGCCCTGCTTGACACCTAACGTGTGACCCACTCGAGGCATTTGGAAAAAGAGAAAAAAAGCACCTAGTCAGCCAGCGCGGGGGAAGTGTGACCGGCAGGGCTTGGTCGCCTGCCTGTTGTGTAAGCGGCGGCTCCCCTGGCATCACGCTGCTCAGCTCAGCCCCATAGGTCTTCTCGATTAAAGCCGAAGGCAGTTGATGATATTTAAATTCAGTCCCACTAGAATCATATGAAACTAGGATAACGGGAGGGCTCTTGACAAGGATTCTGTACATTTGACTCACAAGTTTTGACTCAAGTACAACATGTATCTGTCAAGTGTGACTGTTTGACTCACCATTGCTATTAATAAACCATGCACAGCCTGGCCGGGTGTGGCTCAGTGGTTGAGCGTCGACCTAGGATCCAGGTGATCGGGGTTCGATTCCCAGTCAGGGCACATGCCCAGGTTGTGGGCTCGATCAATGACTCTCTCATCATTGATGTTTCTATCTCTCTCTCTGCCTGTCCTTTCCTCTCTCTGAAATCAATAAAGATATGTTTAAAAATAATAATAATACTCCATGCACACCCTGGCCGGTGTGCTCTGTTGGTTGGGTGTTGTCCTTTGTATGGAGAGGTCACTGGTTCGATTCCCGGTCAGGGCACATGCCCAGGTTGCAGGCTCATCCCCAGTAGGGCACGTGCAGGAGGCAGCTGATCAATGTTTCTCTTTCTCCGTCACTTCCTCTCTCTAAAATCGATAAAAAACATATTTAATAAAAGATCCATGCCCCTCACACACTTGGATTTATTTTCTTTTTTTTTCCTTTCTTTTCTTATGTCTTTTTACAGCCTCGCGCGTTTCCTTCACTGTGTTTACGTGTCGGTTTCTGATCATGTCGCCCACCGTGGAAAGAACCGAGTCCCTCTTCAAATCTTGCTCTCTTCATGCGTTATTTAGAATAGGTGGCTTATATTGTTCCCCCGTAGTGATAAAGGCCATGTCTGCGTGATGGGGAGTAAGTGGTCCGTGTCTGGTTTTGATCTTCCAGGTGCCTGCTGCCCGCTGGGGGTGAAGTTGTATAGGCTGGGCCCTAATGGCATCCGGATCGACTGGCAGGCCGCCAGGGGCTCTGCCAACTACAGCACTGACCTCTACGGCTCCAAGGGCATTTTCACCTGTTCCCCAAGCTCCGGCCTCAGTTTCTGTGACGTCGCTGAGATACCCTGTGGGGACGTATACACCGTGATGGTCTCACCGGTGGCTGAGACAGGACTGAAGCTCACCTTCTGTCCGAAAAAAATATATTCAGGTAGAGCAAGTTATGACCCTTTGTTTAAAACTAACCCTCACGCCAATCTATGAATGGAGACTCAGAGCAGTCACCCTCACCTGAGGGAAGGGAGATCAAAGAGGGTACGACATTTCTACACCCCGCAGGCAGATTCTGGCTGCTGGGGACCCCCTGGCTTCTTGGGACTCGTGATGCTTTATTATTATTTGATTTGGAGACACTCTGTCTTCCCTCTCTGTCTCTTCTCCTTCAGGTAAAGGACCAGATGCTCGCTGCTTAAATAGTAAAACTGATTTAAAGATTTTTTTTTTATTGATTTTTAGAGAGAGAGGAAGGGAGAGGGAGAGAGAGAAACATCGCTGTGAGAGCGAAACATTGATCAGCTGCCTCCTGCACGCACCCTACTGGGGACGGAGCCTGCAACCCAGGCATGTGCCCTGGCCGGGAATCAAACCGGCAGCCTTTTGGTGAACTGGGTGGGTGATGCCCAACCAACCGAGCCACACCAGGGCGGGGATAGATTTTTTAACACAGTCTTAGAGATAATGATGGACACCTTGGAATGTTGGAAATTAAGATACTTAAACTTTTATTTGCACAGATTCAGACTTATGACTGAGGAAGAGTTGGGGAATCAGAAAAAAAACCCATAAGAATTTATAAATCCTAAGTTGGGTTTGGCAATATGTGATCAAAAATCATGACCGTCAGCGAGTGCCATCTCACCAGAGCTGGCAGCAAAGCGCTAGCAATTCCCTGCTCTGTACTCCAGCACCGACCTTCTGCCCCCTCGCCCAGGGCGTAGTCATGTATTTTTCTTTAAAAAAGAAAAGAGATGATGAAGCCTTCGAACACAGGAAGAGGGATAAATATTGGCTCAGAAATCTTCACGGGTAACCAGAATCTGAAATTTCCCATTATGTGTAGGTGGCAAGAAGGTTCGAGAGGGCTCCGGGAGGTGGAGCCAGGCCAGTTCCCCCTCGGGGGGCGTTCTCGCTGTCCTCGGCTGTCATGCTTCGATTCTTTATTTTTTCATTATCTCGTCCACAGGACAAGCTGGCCCAAAGCATGGCCCTCTGGGAAGGCACAGGAATAGGTTGTTGGGGTGTGTGATGAGCCTTAGGAAGAAGAGGCCACTGCTCATAACATATCTGCATAATGTTTTACAATTAATCAAGTGTTTTAAAATGTATCAAGTGTTTTCACTTTCAGTATTTCATTGAATGCTCAAAAAATATCTTGTTGAATGCTCCGTTTCCCTGGTAAAAACCATGCATTTGGGGGAAATTTTTTGGTTTTTTGTGTGTGTGTTTTTCAGTGTCGGTGATGCCTTACTCTGATAACTAGGACATTATTGTAAACGACTAATGCCTGTTATTTATTGAGTGCTACGTGCGGCCACTATTACAAGGGTTTACGTGTATTAATTGATTCCTATAATAACCCTATGAAGTTGGCATTCTTCTTCTTACCACTTATAGGTAAACTGAGGCACAGAGTAATGAAGTGACTTGCTCAAGGTCATATTGCTAGGAGCTATGTCCTTCTCCTGTCGCCCAAACTGGTTCTTATTTATTCCCTGGTTTACTTTCCCTTTATTCTTTCTTAAGTTTTATCTTTATCATCTTAAATATGTCAATAAGTATATTTGAAATGCTGTGTTTTTACTTATTGCAGTCACCTGCTCTGGAAGTACGCTTGGAATGGGTAAGTCGTTTTTCTCATGGATGAAATAGAAGGAGATTTTCTTGTTGCCTTTTAGGGTGACAGCGAAGTCAGGATCAAAGCTGACCCTTCAATTAGTCAGGAAGGCAAATGCTGGGGTATTTGCTTCTTGTTTGCATGGACAGATGTGCCCAGTGGAGGAAAAGGGTTGCTGAGAGGGAGACTGGGATCAAGATAACTTTTTTTTTTTTTTTAATCCTCATGTGAGGATATTTATCCCATTGCTTTTCAGAGAGAGTGTGGGGGGAAGACACAAAGAGATTGATTGGTTGCCTCCAGCATGCACCCTGACCGGGGGCCGAGCCTGCAATGGAGGTAAATGCCCTTGACCAGAATCGAATCTGAGACCCTTCAGTCTGAGGGCCGACGCTTTAAGCGCTGAGCAAAACTGGCTAGGGCGCAGCAATCTTTGTTTTAACGAGCCTGCCATGAGATTCTGAGGCATGCTAAGGTTTGAGAACCACGGCTCTAATTCAAGGAAGCTGCTTGGGTGCTGGAAACTTGATGCAGGTTGGAGGGAGGGGGCAAACGATCTGTTTGAGGTGACAGGGCTCTAACCAGAGGTAGACTGCAGGGCTGTGCCTGCCATCACTCTGTGGGATGTCCATCGTCTTCAGCACCCCGCTGCCTCAGGGTCTCCTACACATTCCAGGGAACTTTGGGGACATTTCCTCTTCACAACTATCCTCCGCAATTGATTTTTATTTTCTCTACACCACGTTTTCCAAGAACCATTACAATTTTGGAGCTCCCGGAGAACACAGCAGTTGGTCTGGGGTGGAGAGGAAAGTTCTTTGTCCTGGGTCCATAGTCTGAGTTCAGAGTTCTTTGGGAGTGCTCATTTCATGAAGCAAGACCGAGGTCCCCTGGTTAGTTAGGCTCTGCTAGTCAGGGCCTCTTGCCCTTTGAACAGTTCAGGCTCTTAATGGCCGGCTTCCTTCCCTTGAAATAGCATTTCAGATAAAAATGCTAATCTAAATCTCAGAGAGGTTTGAGGGCTTTTTATTTAAGAAAATGTCTTCATATTTCATGCATCTTGTGCCATATCGCCTCCCTTGTCCTTCTCAGTGATCTACAGAGGGAAGAGAAATGCAGATTGACAGAGTGAGCCAGGGTGACCACGGAAACTTGACCTAGTGAGTAATTTGAATTGACGTGGTGTGACTCAAAGGTAAAGATTTTTGTCTTTGTTTTTCAAAATTCTTCTCATACCTTTTGCAGGGTTGTCTCAGATGTTAGTGTGCCTAGAGATGGACAAGCTCTATTAGCCTACATGATGCTTCTAGGATAGGACAAGCTCTTTAGAAGAATGACTTTGACACCACTTCCGAGGGTGATGTCAGGTGTGTCGTCACCTGCATGGGACTTCAAGATGTGCTGCAGAGAGGACTCAGGAGAGACCTGGATCCAGAAAGTCCTCCGGAAGGCTCCCAGAGTAAGCTCCTGAGCTGGGCAAGTCCTGGATACATGAAATATCTGCTTAGGATTTTTCACATGCAGATTCGCCATGGACTTCAACACATCTGCTTCATAAGTGTTCCATCGACACCAGCACTGACCATATAGCCCTTTAACCATCCAAGGGCTGGAAAGATTCACTCCCAGAGAAAATCACATCAAGTCACCATACAGAAATGCCACTCATCCCCAAACAAACCACGAGGACTTCAGCGTAGGTTGGCTAGCAGCAGCTGCCAGGCCCACCCTGTCGTAACAAACACCCTCATCTCAAGTTGGAAGAAACCGAGCTGCTTGCAGGGTTCACCCAGCCAAAGCATCAGGCAGCGTGACATCTGCTGGAGCGCCTGGGAAAGCAGAGTTGTTGGCCTGTTGCTAGAAGGATCACAGCCATGCTTGTGAGTGTGCAAAGACTTTGGATGGAGAGACAGCCAGGGCCAGGACCTTGAACTGTGGCAGACTGACATATGTGCATCTTTGTGGGGAGGACCATCAGTTTTGGTGGCTGTATCCCCCAATCACATTGTAATCGTGTGTGTTTTTCATCTCTGGAAAGGCAGTAATTATATATAATATAAATCTGTTGTACCTAGAAAATTTTGTGTCCTTCAAATGCCAGTAAACTACCTATAAAATAGTACAAGTAGCATTTGTGTAACACACACACAACTACAGTGTTTATTCCCCTGAAGCATATCTGTGGAGCCAAGAACTGTAGTTAGGAACCACCACAGAATTCTGCCCGAAGGGAATTGGAGCATGGAGTTGGGCTTTGGGTAAACTGGAAGGGAGGGCAAACTTCCTTGTTTGTCTCCTTTCCCTTTCTGTGTAAGAATGATGAGAGATACATAATGTGTCATGGATAAGAGGTACTCCCCAGAGCATCTGCACTTGCAAAGGAGACAAGCCATAGACCTCTAACAATGGAATTTGCAGCCTCAGCTGGCACACACAGACGAGTGGTGAGTTTAGTTCACGTTTGTTCCAGTGAACGAACAGGGAACTCATTACTTAATACACCTCCCAGGTACCATATCCGGAGATTCTAACTCAGTAGGTCTGGGATCAGGCCTGAGAATCTCTAACTGTGACAAGCTCACCAGGTGATTCTGACTCCAAGTAGGGCCTCTTGTGTTGTTTTCAGCAATGCCATATGTTGTGCTTGAACCCACTTTATGGGTGATTTCATTTTTCATTTTGCTTTTCTCTCCTAAAGAGCAAACGCTGCCGGTTACCCCACAGACTGCTCTATTTGCTTTCGGTGTGACTCATCTGGTCTTTTTCCCCTACTCCACCACCTGCTGTGCCTCCCCACCAAGTGACTTAACTTCACTAGGTCTCAGTTTTCTTGTCTGGAAGGGTTGCTTTGGGGGCCAATGAGATAATCTGCTTACCACGGGTGCCTGGCCTAGAATAAGCACTCTGTAAATATCAGCATGATTATTAGCAGTAGTTAACAATTTCTGCTTCCCTAGGTGACCAACTCGAATTAAGACCGTTCCTTCTTTGCAGATCTCTGTAGTAAAGTCTACTTCCTGCGAGTGTGTCACAGTTGGGGTGCTCAGCAGCTGCACCCACCTAACTCATGACCGATTGCTTTAACTCCAAGTCTCAAAACGAACCATCTCTGCAAACAGATCTCTGCCTAAAACTTTCTGAGCTCATGTGATGGCCTCTGGGAATCAGCTTTCAACAAGAATTCCCTTCTTTTGGATTCTAAAGCACTGACAGCCTCTCCCGTACCATTTGGCACATGCATTTCCGTCCAGCTGGTTATTGTTTTATTGGTTCCTTTACGCACATCATCATCATGAAGGCATTTATTTGCTTTTGAAACCAACTTTGGGCGACTTTCAGCAGGCCAGGAACTGAGCTCTCTCATTCGGCTCTAAATTCTTAAGAAATGGGCTTCCCGTGGCTGTGAGCTTCCCGACAGCCCCGCGCAGCTCCGGCCCCGCCGCGGGCGCAGCTCACAGCTCTGCACCATCACCAGGTCCTTGCAAAGAGTCAAATACACCTGGACGGGGGTAAGTTTTCCGTCTGGTTGTTGAACCGGCTGCTGCGTGAAGCCCATCACGAACCGCTTCGCAAAGTGAAAAAATTCTTTTGCAAAGACGAAGAGTCCGGCCCGTCTCCGTGCACAGAACCCGCGAATTTAAACCTCGGCGACCCAGTCGGCCGACCACCCGCCCGTCCGCCCCTCGCGTTGCTTCTGACGTCACCGGACGTCGGGCCTCCGAGGACGCCCCCTCCCGCTACGGCCGGCGTGACGTCCCGACGCGCTTCCACCCGCACTGCGCAGCCTCCGCCCAGGGGTGGGCGGGAATCCCCGGCCGACGCGCGGGACGTCAGCGGAGGGCGCGGCCGGCGGGTGGGCGGGGCCACCGAGCTTCCCTCGGCGCTGAGGTAGGTGGCGAGCCGGGGGGCTGCGGCCGCTCCTCCGCTGCAGCAGCGTTCGGAAGATGGCGCCGCCGGTGATGGAACGGGGGCTGAAGAGCGTCGTGTGGCAGAGTGAGTGCGCTGGGGCGGGGGCTGCGACCGAGCAGGCTGCAGGCGCCGCCACGCCCGGCCCGGCCCGGCGTCCTCGGCACTTGTTGCTCCGGGTCGCGAGTTGCTCCTGTTGCAGCTCCTTCCTTCTTCTCTTCCCGGCGGCGCCGGCATGGGCGGGGTGCGGGGACGCGGCCTTCGCGCTCGCGTCGGGCACCCGGCCCCCGCCCCGGCGTGTCCTCCCGCGGCCCCCGCGCGGGCCCCCGGCCGCGCCCCCCCCACGCTCCTCCGTGGCGGCTCCAGGCGGTGATGTCCCCGCCGCGACAGGGCCCGGTGTCCCTGCCCCGCCCCCCCCTGCGCCTGCGTAATCGTGTGAGGACCGAGGAGGGGGTGACAACCGTAGTTTTCATTGCCTTTAAAAAAACAACTACTCCTCACGCTCAAAACACACCCTCCTTCCTCCATTCCTGAGTGACAAACTGCCCGTTTGTCAGCAGTTCGCGAGAAGGGACCAGAGCGGCACCCCCGCCTCCCTCCCCCCTTCCACTCGCGGGCCGCTCCCTGCTCTTGGGACCCGACCCCTTTCTGGTTCCCCACGTCCCGCCCTGTGCTCCGGGACTTTCATGAAAGTCGCTCCACTGCCAGGCCTGCCAGGCCGGAGAAGGAATGAAACCGCCCGACAGGAAGAACCATCATTGTTTGGCATTGCTGGGTGCAGAGTAATTACGGCCTAGTAGTGGAAAGGGAGCAACATCTAATTAGTATTCCCGACTCTGGCTTGTGGAGCAAAGAACAGAGAGGACCGAGTTGAAATTCCGAGAGTTAACCGAGGTCCTCGTGTGAAATTCAGACTCCTCATCAGTTAACTGGCGTGGTGCTTAACATACTGGGTACGGAAAACAAGTGTATAGAGAGAGAAGGGAAAATAGAAAAGCTACGAAAACCTCTTTTTACAAGTTGGATGATTATAAGGTTGCATTTTGTTTTTCGAGATTTACGCGGCTGATTTTTAAGATATGGTAATGTTTTAAAGTCACAACGGCAGTTAAGTGCATTTATATGGAAATGGGTAACGAATCGTGTTGTATAAATAATTTCCAAGAGATATAATGGTCCTTAGCATCAGCATTTATCCGGGAAAAAAGGTTAATGATAGTAATTTCAGTCTTTGATAGCATGGAAACTGGGCAAGAGAGGGAGAGTTTAGAGGTAACAGGATTTCCATCTGTGCTGTTAATGTGAGGTAGCACCAGGGTGTCGGACGGAATGTAAGATAAAGAAGACAGGAGACTGAATGGAAGGAAAGAGATATGAATAAAAATAGTTCTTAGAATCTTTGTGTAAATAGAGACATAACCCAAAGACAAGATGATGTTCATTCACCATTTAGTAAGGAGAGAGAGAGCGAGCGAGAAGGGGGAGCCTCTGAGATCTATTAGCAAAAGATGACTCTGAAAGAAATGATGAAAGAATCTCCTTAGAGGTAGGAGAATCCTACATTTGACTGGGCAAAGGTTTAGCTAGGTTGAAGGTAGTAGTTATGTCAGGGTAGAAAGCTAAATAACCTTCAGTTTACCCACAGAGTAGGGAGAAGGGAACTGATTGTTTAGAACATTTACTCTGTGCCAGGCGCTCTTTACGTATATTAAAACTTAAAAGTTTTAATCTGTGATTCACAGCTGTTATCGTAGCTGCATTATTCAAAATAGTCAAAAGTCAAAACAACTCAAATGTCTGTAAATAAATAACATGTGGTATGTTCACACAATGGAATATTAGGCAATAAAAGGGGATGAAGAACTGATACATGCTGCAGTATTGATGAACCTTGAAAAAATTATGCCCAGTGAAAGAAGCCAGTCACAAAAACCCGCATATTGTATGACACCATTTATATGAAATATCCGCAATGAACATATCTTTATAGACAGCAAGTAGATTAGTGGTTGCCTACATGAGGGTGGGGATTCAGGGATGTTGGCTAAGAGGAACGATTTCCTTTAGAAGTAATGAAAATGTTCTAAAATTGATTATGGTGATAGATGCCTGGCCCTGAATATACTGAGAGCCATTTAATTGTACACTTTGGGTGAATTATAGTTGACTATTTACACAAAGATTCACTGAACAACACAGGTTTGAACACCACAGGTTCCATTTCTACATGGAAGAGAACTGGGTTTTTACAGAGTTTAACAAGTGTATAAGCTTTTTATGTAGCTTAGCAGAATTTCAAATTGGATATTTCCTCAGCCACCTTGGGCCTTTTGAGTAGTTATTCTATTATTATATTTCTGACTTCTGATTAAGTTTCCTAAATAATTCTTTTATTTTTTTCCCCAGAAATAAAAGCAACAGTGTTTGATGACTGCAAGAAAGAAGATGAATGGAAGGTAGAATTTGCATATTTTGCCCTTAGATTGAGGACTTCAATATATTGTCCTTATTATACTTTTATAAGAGTATAGAATCTGGAACCATACCACTTGTGTTCAAATCCTAGTTTCACTTAATAGTTGTGGCTTCTTGGGCAAATTATTTGATCTCTCTATGCCTCTGTTTCCTTGTCTATAAAATGGGATGATAGTCCTCATAGAAAGGTTGTAAATATTAAAATGAATTAACCCATGTAAAATGCTTAGAACAGTGCCTGGAACAATTACTATTATTCTACAAGTGGCATTTTATAATTTTAAGAAAATTTGATGTTAAACATAACTTAAATTTAAAATGAACATTCTCTGCTTCAAAATGGAAATATTTCCATTCGCTCACTTGTATATAATACTACATGTATGTATACTGAAAACCAAATCTCTAGGTAATGCACTTTAAAACATGAGTTGAGATAATTTTACCTACTGTTCTGATATTTGTATGTTATAAAATGTTTAGAAGTTTGAGTAGGTTTAATGGATTAAATTCACTGTTTTGTGTGTGAATTCTTAGCAATCAAATGTTTATACTGTTTTTTAATTTATATTCAATTTAAGATCATGCTTTTAGATGAATTTACCACCAAGCTTTTGGCATCATGTTGCAAAATGACAGATCTTCTAGCAGAAGGTATAACTGGTAAGTATTACCAATACTCATCATGAAAACTTTTTATTGTGATTGGGAAAGTTTGAAGTATTAATAAATTTTAGTAATTGTGTTTCTAAGGGGATTACGTTTTATTTTTTTTATAACTCTAGCCATAATAATTACATTGGACATTGTTCTTTTCTCTTTGAATCTTTATAATAATCTCTGTAACTTGGGTCTTTTTTTTTTTTCCCCTCACCTGAGACATGTAATTAAGTGTCTCTAACCAAGAGTAAGTCATTTGCCTTGTTGAGTTTGTTCTCCATTTTTTTTTTTTTTTTTAATCTTCACCTGAGGATATGTTTATTGATTTTAAAGAGAGGAAGGAGGAGAGAGAGAAAAAGAGAGAAAGAAACACCGATGTGAGAGAGAAACAATGATTGGCTGCCTCCTGAGACCTGGGTATGTGCCCTGACCAAGAATCGAATCTTCCACTTTTTGGTGTACAGGATGATGCTCCAGCCAACTGAGCCACACCGGCAAGGGCAATAATACTTTTTGATGTCTATATGTAAAATAATCTTTTATTGTTGATTACATATTCAATTTGCAATCTTTATTACCTTTAGTGGGAAAAAGCTCTAAATTAGAAATCAGAAGATGAAAGCCTTGATTTTTTTGCTATTGGATAAGTGTAATATTGGGTAAGCCACTTAAGTTTCCAGAGGTCATTCTGATGTGCAACTGGAGTGAGAACCATTTGCTAATAAGTTCGAAAGTACTATGAAACTACAGAACCATTTTGCACCGTAAGGAGGTTTTACTGAATTTTTGTAGACTTATTTCTTACTGTGTGTTCAGTGCTGATAGATGTTTTTCAAGGAAAGGATTCTGTGGTGAAGTAAGTTTGAGAAATAGCATTTAGCAAAGCTAAAGAGGTTTCTTTAGGACTTTTTGGAGTTTTTTATATGACCCTCGGTACGGGTATAGTATTCAGTTTTCTGAATTTATTTGACCACAGAAAGATTTTTTTGAGAAGCATTTTGTAGGACTATATATCATGGAGCATATTGCTCTGGACTGTTCTCAATATCCTCCAGAGTCACCTAGTTTGCTGTGGGGTTCTTTAATTTTTCAATTACAATTAACATTCAGTATTATTTTCAGGTATGGTTTATTGTGGTTTAATCATATCGTATCTCCTAACTTGAACTTGTCACAGCCCTTTTGAGTTCCACATGTGCTCCTGAGAATCCCTCTCTGTTAGACTTGGTTTTGGCAGGTTCATTGATCAGAATTAGTTTTTATTCAGCTCATCTCGAAAATATTCAGTAATGTCTGGGACTTTTAAACAGTAGATGAGAAAAAAAATGCATACATAATGCTACTTCAGTGGAGTAAAGTCAAGTAAAAACCTTAAAAAAAATAGATGGAACTAGATTATTTCTTTGTCACTATTATAGGAGTAGCTATGAAAACCTCTCTTTTTTCATTTAATAGATGTCCACTTTTCAGTGGATTGAAGAAGTGGCACTTTCTGCATTTGCTAACCAGGCATTTGGAATATTTTCAAAGTCTGTGTTCCAAACCATATCATGTATTTTCACAACACTTCCACACGTCCATTATTGACCAAACATAATAGTATGTATAGTAAAAGGTCACTCTTAGACCCTTCGTTTTGAGTATTAAGCAACAGAAGTAAGTTAACACAGATTTAACCTTAATTGTTTAAAGGTAAAATTACAGTTGTTGAGAATGGAGATAAAAACAAAATTAAGTATTTCCTTGGCAATCTTAATTGATATCCTACCAAATAGAAACTATGATAAACTTACACTTTGCTAATATAAATTTAGGAATGAGAAAATGTATCATCATATTTAAAAGAAAAGTCCAACAGTATCCTCCCTTGCATGTCAGATTAATGTTTTTAATTCTTCCTAGGGCCTTGCCAGTGGGAGTCTTGAAAAATGGTTCTTTTGATTTGTAGAAGGAGAATACTTTAGCTTTAATAGATAGTTTGACAATTTAGAGTTTACTAGTTTAAATTCACTGTTTTATATTAGGTACTTTTATAAACTTCTTAATTTCAAAAATAAAAATATAATTGAATAAATTATGGTGATATTTCATTGTTGAAAGAATAATGTGTGGTTTTAAAAGAATAGGAGTTAATTGGAAATTATTTAAAGAATATTATAGAACTGTGGTTAAAAACTTGGGCTCTGGAGTTGGACAGATGCGGGTTGGAATCCCATCTGTTCTTTCTATCTGTGTCACTTGGATAAGCTACTTCTTTAAACCTGTTTTCTCATTTATAAAATACCTATAGGGTTATTATGAGATTTAATAGATAATTCATGTAAAGTGCTTAGCCTGGTACCTGATATCATAATTGCTATTATTATAGTAGAATATTTTTAAAAAGAAATACATACTTTAATTTTTAATACATTTCTTGGTTTCTTCGTGGCCTGTTGATCGCTTGTGCCGGTACACCTAACTAAAATAAATGCTCTTTTTTCTCATGATGAACACTTAGCCCAGAGGTTAACCTTAGGGAAAACACATTTTTTAAGATTTTTTTAATTTATCGAATGAAGTCAAAGAAAATTAATAACCCAAGATATGTAAATCTATTTCTCTGTTATAAATAAGAAGTACAGTAAAGTTTATTTTAAAAATGTCTTGATGTATAAATATTTGGTTATATAAAATGACTTTTTTTTTGTTAGTTGTGGAGAATATTTATAAGAATCGAGAACCTGTCAGACAAATGAAAGCTCTGTATTTTATCTCTCCAACATCAAAGGTGAGTATTTTGAATCTTTAAAAAGTATATTCTTCAATATTTTCACTATTGACATAATTTTCTCACAGGAAATACAAAGTAATAAAATACCCTTTATTAGAAAAATAGTTCCATAAACTGGTTTGCTTAGGAAAGCTTTTCTGTTAGAAGATTGTTTCATTTGTACTCTTCTCACTAAGAATATGTAAGTGAAAAAATTCCTATCTCTTCCATATATGAAAGCAGAATTTAATCATATAAAATGTTAAGTTTCTTTGAATAATTGGTTATTCATGCAGTTCCTGTTCAGTCATAATTTTTAAGAGGAAGGAATAGTCTTGAATTAATCATTTATCCTAGTGACTTCCCTACACACGTGAATGTATATATATATGCATGTGTGTGTATGCGCGTGCACACGTGTATATGTATATAAATTTTTTTTTATGTCAAGGGAATTTCTTTAGTTTATAATCTAGAAATGGGCCCTGGCCAGGTAGCTCAGTTGGTTTGAGTGTCATCCCAATATGCCAAGCTTTTGGGTTCCATCCCAGTCAGGGCACGTACAAGAAGCAACCAGTGAATGCATAAATAAGTAGAACAACAAATCTATGTTCCTTTCTCTCTCGCTCTCTCTCCCTCTTTCTCTTCCTTCCCCTCTCTCTCTCAAACCAATAAATTAAATATATAATTCAGCCATGATTTAACTCATACTTAAAGCCAAACTTTCAGAGCCAAATAAAGTATCAAATTCCTTTATTCAGTACAATATCTGAGAATGCGTTTTTCAACACATCCTTTGGTTTATCCTCACCTAGAATGTTAATTTGGCAATTCCAGTTTTCTTTCTTCTAACTCTGGCAATATGAAAAAACATATATTCCCTATTTAGTCTCTATACATTGGCTGCTAGTGAGTTTTAACAATATTTTATATCTTTTTCCTGATACCAGTTCATAAAATTCTCAATTAGAAAAAAATGCAAGCTAAAAGCACCATTTTTTACCTACTAAATTGGCAGAGGGATTTAAAAAAAAGTATATATGTATATAAATCTCATTTTATCAGTGGATAATGGAGCAGAAACTACTATAAACTGCTAGTGGGAGTATAGAGTGACACAGCCTTTCTGGAAAATAATTTGCTGTTCTTTATCAAGAACCTTAAAACGGTCTATATCGTCAAGTTTATTATGAAGAAGTAATGAAATAAATGGTCATATTAAGTTCCTAGCAATAAATAAATCCAATTAAGTTCTTAGCGTTAATAAATAATGATATGAAAGACTGTGTGGTTATTGAAAATGAGGTTTCTAGGAAATTTAAATGGTCTAGGTAAAAGTTCATTTATAATGTTAAGTGACAAAAGCAGGATACAAAATTGTATGTTCAGTAAAGGAGTAAAGAATTCAGAGAAAATGGTACATGAAAGTGACTCCCTTTTTCTGCCACAGCCAACTCCAATTTCTCTTTTGTCCTTTCTCTTCCTGTCCTTAATCAGTTACCTGTTGGGTCCTACAGGCCTCTGGGTATAAGTGAGACTTTGGGCTCCTTGCCCACTGGTGGAGAAACCTGGCGTGAGACTTTTCCTCAGGGACTGGGCAAGTACCTGGAGACTAGACCAGATAGTTCCTGGGCAAGGACTGTAAAATGACAAATTTCAGGAAGAATTTGGCCCTAAGAGATTCTGTGAATCCCAAGGGAGAGGTCAGTTAGGTGTCTCAGAAAAGCCCTGCTGGCCTGTTTGCTTTTATACCTGTAGCCCTCAGGAGGAGAACCTCTTTGCCTTCCTCCTCTGGTGGAAGAGCCTCTATTGAGGATACGCCACCAACTAAACCTAAGCCTCGAGTGAGTTGCAAGAGCAACCATGCATCTGAGGGGTCAAGCTGCTAGAGAGAGGAAGTTCAGTAAGAAGAAAAAAAATGCGTGTCTAGCAAACTCTAGCTGCTTGGAGAGAAGGATGACACTTTGAGCAGAGAAATAGTGCACAGTGAGATTCTAGTGAGCATCTAAAGAACTTTCCGAAGCTCAAAAGTGTGACTTTTCAGTTAAAGTTACTTGAAGACAAGGATAATCACTATTGAAATTTGAATAATAGCCTGGAAGATCAGAATGGACTATCTCAAAGCAAAAAAAACTCCACAAAGTCCTGGAAATCTTGGGGGGGAAAGAGACTTGCAGGATAGATACACAAGATCTAATAGAAATATTGTTTTAGGAGTTCCAGGAGGAGAAAAGGGGACATATGAAGGAGAGAGAATTAAATCTTTGTTATTTTTTGCTTTCAGACTGCTGTATCTTTAAAACTAGTAGTGTTGAGTCATACCCCACCAGACTGGATTACCTGACACTCCTCCTCCTTGCGGTCCTCTACCAACCTCTGGGTTTTCATTCTAATCCCTTGACAGTTTTAGCTCCTAGCTCACTTCACTCTCTTCAACTCATCTCCAGTCGTAGTCTCAGAGGTTTCAGTGTCTGTGTATATAACACTCCGAGTATGCTGTTTGTTGACTTGTCAGTTCCTTGATCTATTGTCTTCCAGCAGTCTTGTCTTCTATGTTGCTGCAGCTTCCCAGCCACTTGATCATTCCTAGATCCCCTCCTTGCCAAACAGCACTCTGTTCATACATATCACCTTACTGCTTTACTACATTTCTAGCTGTCACTGGCTAGACAACATAGCATCTTACAGAATAAGTTTATAAATTAAGCTTTTAGACAGTTAAAGTTTTACTTTATCATCAAAATAAAACAATCTCAGTTATTTCAAAAGCTAGTATATTAGTATTTAATAAAATATATATTAACATCTAACCTTTTTTTTTAAGTCTGTAGACTGTTTTTTACGTGATTTTCCAAGTAAATCGGAGAACAAATATAAAGCAGCATATATATACTTCACTGACTGTAAGTTGCCTTGTAAAAGTCATTGCTTCATTGTTTAAAATCGTTATAATATGCCAATACTAGTGACTTTCTATTCTAGTGAAAAGTAGATGATCATATGTATCCTAATTCATGCTAAAGTGATAGAAAATTAGAAGAAATCATCCCAAACTAGTTTCAAAAGACAATCATTTTTGCTGGTATACAGAGGTGGGGGGGCTGGTGAAGAGGGCTAGCCCTCAAATTCTGTGCTGATCACAAGAAGAATTATTTTTTAAAACAGTTTCAATTGGGGATTTGATTATATAAGAAATAAGACCCTTTGGGAGGGCACTGAAGAAACTCCCATCTGTTTGGCAAATATTAAGGGAGAAAATCGATCACATTTCTCTTACTATGCCAGATGTTCAAATAGAAAGCACCTAAGGGAATGAATCACAGAGAAGGCCAGACACATAGGATTCTGTTTTATGTTACATAATTACACTGCAAAATAAAAATGTCATTGATCTAAGTTAGGTCTTAGTCTCTGCTATTAGAGATTCATCATTTTAAGGAGTGTGTTATTTTTCGTGTTAATTATTATTTATGTCATGCCCAGTAGTAGTGTGCATTTTTAAAAATTTCATACCTTAAGTATTTGTCACTTAAGTAATCTTATTATACAGAAACTCTTGTCTATGGAATTGATAAAATGAATGTGAAGCCTCTTTTACCTTAAGGAATCTTGAGGCTAAAGAGCTTCATGTTAAAAGACACTGGAAGCCAATGGCTGATATTCTAACTTAGATTTGATGGAACTATAAACAGGGGAAGAAAAAATATGGGTTCTGAGGTCCAGAACTCACTAGTTCAGAGTCTTAGAATTTCCTGACATCAGAGCAGTTCCTGTAATTAAAGAAGGAATTAACAGTTTGTGTGGTATGGTTTACACTTAGCAACCGACTTAGAAAAGTAGTGCAAATTTCTAAGATGTTCTGAAAGTCCTACAAAATTTTGTTAAGTCATGAGTTAGAACCTTATTTTCCTTCCTGACAATTTTAGTTTTCTGTGTTAGCAGCTATCTAAGGAAATGCATCTTAGGGTATGGTGGATATGAGTGGGGAAAATGGAATTTCTGGAACAGCCCTCTTGACTAGAGGACATCTGCTCTGTAAACTGAGGAACAATATTTACGTATTATCTCTGTCCTCATGGTAAATTATGTTGTGAAAGTCAGTAATTTATATAAAAAATTCTATTCTTAGATGTTGGAATGGTTTATTCAAAAGAGTAAAAATTTAGATGGAGTTATACGCTTTGATTTTTTTTTTCCTCTTTTTTTTCCTCTCAGTTTGCCCTGATAGTCTCTTTAACAAAATTAAGGCTTCTTGCTCTAAGTCAATAAGAAGATGTAAAGAAATAAATATTTCCTTCATTCCACTTGAATCTCAGGTACTTTCTATTTTATTTTTAATTTTAGTTCATAATAGGTTTTAATATTTGGTTTTATGAGCTTATTTATTAGTAAGGTATATTTTACTTACGTATTTGGCGAATTTTGAATAATCCTCAAGTAAACACTTTCCATGATGAAGGGAAGAATATGAGTACTTTATTAGAATATAACATTAATAATGAAAGTGGGGTTTAAATTTCACATCTGCCACTAAGTCCTAAGTATGTCGAGTTTTATAGCACAGATTAGGAGAGCAAATGATTTTGAGCACAATCTTTGTTAGATAACTGAGTAGTACAGGCACAGGTGGATTAGCTACAGCTAACTCTCAGTCCATGTTCCAGCTGCTGTTGGTTGGGATGGGTTATGTTCTGAGAAATGAATGACTGTGTGAAAGGAAATGCAGTGAAGTTGATCAGTAGTTTATCAATTAACCTATAATGTTTATTACGTAGCTACTTCTACACTCAATCCATTATCCTAAGCTAAGAGGGATCACAGTTGTTTTTAAAAAATAAAATAAAAATTAATTTAGTTAGGAACTCTCAACCCGTTAGAGAGCTTCTTTCGTATTCTTCAAATAACACAATAATAGTAAATCTCTAATCCGATTCTTTGCACATAAGCAAATGCTTTTGTTAGTTGAGTAAATAGGTCTGTGAGGTCACTGTATGTATGATAAGACCAGTACTATGGCACAGTGTTGTGTCTTTTTAGGAAGTATATCTCTGTTTTAAGAACATGAAGAATATAGGCTAGGGAATTGAAGACATATGTCAACTATGGAAAATTTCTAGGTTATTCTCCAGAAGATTTTTAATGTGTGCCAAATATATAGACCAATTTTGGCTTTGTTGTATTTCTTTGTACCAGGTATTAGGTTTTTATTTTAGTTTGACTACCTCAGATTCCTTCATCTGTTGCACAGGTAATGAAAAGCAAACAGTGCTATCTGTATATGAAACAAGAGCTGAAGGAGAGAGGTAGACTAAGCAGGAAAGGAGAGAGAGAAAAGAAAGCATGAAATTCAGATGACAGAGAAAATGAGATTTGATTAAGGTAAAGATGCAGTTGTTTCAGAAAACAGCATGGTTAGTGCAAGTATTTTTTTTTAATGCCCCAAATAATAGCCGCGTTTTTCTTGATATATTTTTTAAAATCTAGTCTTCACATTGACAGCATAACTTTTTTTGGCCTCACTTAGGTATATACTCTTGATGTACCAGATGCATTCTATTACTGTTACAGTCCAGACCCCAGTAATGCAAACGGAAAAGATGCTGTAATGGAAGCAATGGCTGAGCAGATAGTTACAGTGTGTGCTAGCCTCGATGAAAATCCCGGAGTGAGGTATAAAAGGTAAGGCACTCAGTAGTGTCTGTTTATGTTATGTTTTCTATTTGCTTTCCAGTGTAGCGGTAAGAAGTAATGTTTGTGCTTAGGTGAATTGGTTTGCAGAATTTTCCTGTAAAATTATGCTGTACTTACACATTTAAAGTGTGAGGTTTAAATTTCAGAGTAACTAATAGCCTCTGTTATTGTTTTTCAGAGCTTAAATTTGGTGTGATTTACAGGCATGTTTTTTCATGAGTTTAAGGCATGCTTAGAGGAAATATCTTTATTGACACATAGGGGCTATAGTCTTACATTTATTATTTTATTTATTATTTTTATTTTTTAATCCTCACTCTAGAATATGTTTTTTATTGATTCTAGAGTGAGAGGAAGAGAGGAGAGAGAAACATCAGTAGGTTGTCTCCCATATGCACCCCGACTGGGGATTGAACCAGGAACCTGAGTTATGTGCCCTGACCTGGAATCCAACCTGTGACCCTTTGGTGCATGGGGCGATGCTCTAACCAACTGACCCATACCAATTATACTTTTAGATGTAATATACCTAGAGAAGTGTACATGGTGATATATGTACATAGATTTTGTTTCAACATTGTTTGCAAGAGGATAGAATTGAGAATGACTTAAATATCCATCTTTAGGGGAATGAGTACATAGCATCCAGTATAGTTATTTGGTAGAAGTATACATATAGAACTAAAGTGAATAAATTTGATATATGTGCCAACATATATAGATCTCAAACATATATATAACAATAAAAACATACACTGTTAAGACATATATACTGTAATGGCAGGAAGAATACACATCGAATTCATGATAGTAGCTTCCTTGGGGATAGGAGGATTAGAGGTAGGGGAGAAGACTAGGAATTGGAAGGGAGATAAAGGGAACTGCAATTTTATTTATGTTTCCTTTATATTAAACAAATCTGAAGCACATACAATAAGGTTTACATTTATAAAATCTAGACAAATTGATAGAACATTATATTTGATGTTACCTGAACTTTCCCATTTCATAAAATTTTTTAAATTAATAAATTGCATGGTTTAATTTTAAAATTCGACTTTATGATATTGTAAAGTGTCTTGAAAGAAAGGCAAATGTTTGAACGTTTTTTTCCATTTCTAGCAAACCTCTAGATAATGCCAGTAAACTTGCCCAGCTTGTTGAAAAAAAACTTGAAAACTACTACAAGACAGATGAAAAGAGCTTAATAAAGGTAATGTATAAAAGGCAGATAGTGATTATGCATAAAGTCTGACTTACTTCTTTATAAACGAAACAAGCTGTTGTATATTTTTAGTATTGATTTGGGAATCATTAACATAGATCCCCAATATTGATTTGAGAATCATTAATATGGATGGTAGTGGAAACCTTACTAGTGTGGTGTAGTGGGGAAGATACAGGTTTTACAGGTACTGTGTCCAAATTCTGACTTTGCCATTTAATTTGTAGATATGTCTATTTGGGCAAATTATATAACTTCTCTGTGCCTAAATTTTCTTATGTATAAAATGGGAATAATGAGAGAATATCTATTTTACAAAGTAGTGAGAGGATTTAAATAAGTTAATGTGTATAAAGCTCTCAGAATAATGCTTGCCACTAAGTAACCATTTAATAGATACAGTTACTCCGATTATTACTTGCTCTGTGAGCTTGGACAGATTGTTTACTCCCAGTTTATTTTCATCTGTGAAATGAGGATGTAACATACACCTTGTTTGCTTAGTATGAAAATTAGGTGAGTTAACATGTGTGGCACATGTAGTAGTTCAATAAATAGCAGCTGTTGTTATCCTGTGAAGATAGTATAAAGTAATCAAGGACTAAGGTTGGAACCTGGGGAATACCTGCATTTAGGCATGGTTGAAAAATGAAGAGCCTGACAGGTGGTGCCAGAGGGCTGGGAAGCCCCATTACAGTAGGTAAGGAATGAGAGGGAGAAACTAGATTGTTGAGAAGAGGAGATGGGCAAGGGAACCACCAATTACACTGCTATGTGTTAAGTGGAATGAGAAGAACCCATAGAATGTAATGGGAACATAGGCTGGGTGGGGCTCACTCTTATTCTAACTGGAATCCTGGACGGCATCCTGGAGGAAGAGGCCCTTGAGCTTGATGAGAGTATAACGTGATAGAAGAGGGATTTTATTGCTTAGATAACAGGATATTTTGGGCAGAGGCATAGAGAAAAAGGCAAAATTCACAAACACCTTGGCTAGATATAATGTTAGTTTAGAAATTTAAAAGTTAATGGTTTTTGCTTTGGAGGTCTAGTGAAAGCTCTTGCTGGTTGCAGTTATGAAGACAGTGGTTCAGTGCACATAGTGTAGTAAGTGTCAGTAAATGTTTATCAAATGAGGAAAGAGATATACAATCAGTGTATTAGTAAATGTCCTAAGTCTTTCATGATTTCAGTAAAAACTGGCAAAATCCACAAAAATAAATAAAACTCATCCTTTCCCTTCTTCCTTCCTGGAAAACTATACATTCTTCCAAATGCTTGATATCTATCTTTCCTTATTCAAGGGCTTGATAAAATGTCACCTCCTTTTTGAAGCCTTTCCTGACTCTTAGGTCAAGGGAGACTTCCTCCCATAGCCTGTCATAACCCCAAGCCCTGATACAGCAGTTGTTTTTCCTGGTCATGTTTCTGAAGACTCAGAACTTACATGTATTGAGGGCTCACGCGGTGCCAGGCTGTGCTAAGTGTTTCATGGTATTATTACATTTAATCTTTACAATGATCTTTTAAGCAGAGGTTCTTACTATATTTTGTTTTACAGTGAGAATACTGAGATATTAACAAGTTAAGCAGTTTACCCAAAGTCATAAAGCAAGAAAGTGGTCAAGGCTGGACTCAAACCCAGATCTGTCTGATTCCTAGAGGCTATGCTCTTAACCACTAAACCATATTAAGTAAGGTTTATTTAAATGAGTAAATAGTTAAGCATTTTTTAAAGATCCTATTAATTTAGCTCTGCTGTAAATAAATAGGAAGTGTTTGTCTAATGAGTTGTAGGTATATCTTACTGCTTTGAATAATCCAAAGAATTTATTACTTTTTAAAGTGAAATATGAAAGATACTGATAATAGCAATTATTTTTTCCAGCACAATTATTCACTTTTTAATGATTAATGCTGTTTATGAATTAATGAAAGTAAGGCTTTCATTAAGATTTATCGTCTTAGCTGGTGTCAGTATTATCTTTTTAAGTAGCGTGATGGTGAAGAGCACAGGCTGTGGAGTGAACCTGACCTAGGTTTGAATCTCCATTCTGCCGCTTCCCAGCTATGTGATTTGGGTAACTTATTTAAGCCTTAATTCCTTCATTGTCAAATGAAGATAAGACTACCTGTCTCATAGGGTTGCTATCAGAATGAACTAATAATATATTTCCTGCTTAGCAATGTGTAGCACAAAGATCTCAAGTAATAGCTACTTTTCATAATTTATATCAGTTTTAGTGTTTATGGAGCTGAATTCCTAAGAAAATAGATTTAATACAAGCCAAATGTTACTTTTTTTTTTTTTTTAAATATATCTTTATTGATTTCAGTGAGAGGAAAGGGGAGAGAGAGAGAGAGAGAGAGAAACATCAATGATGAGAGAGTCATTGATCGAGCCCGCAACCCGGGCATGTGCCCTGACCGGGAATCAAACCCCAATCGCCTGGATCCCAGGTCGACACTCAACCGCTGAGCCATGCCCGGACGGGCCAAATGTTACTTTTTTAAAAGGAATTTTCACAGTATTATTGAGCATATCCTTAACCTAATTATGAAAACTTTTGGTTTTGTAGTTTGGGTTTTCTTTCCCCTATTGTGCTACTCAGCTTTTGCTATTTTAGTGTACTGTGATAGAACTTAGGAAATAAGTCTCCTTTTGTTTTCTAAGATAGTAAAAAAGTGTTCCCACAAAGAGGTGGAAGTTTCTTAAGATAATTTATCTTGTTATTCCAGGGTAAAACTCATTCCCAGCTCATAATAATTGATCGTGGCTTTGATCCTGTGTCCACTGTCCTGCATGAACTGACGTTTCAGGCAATGGCGTATGATCTACTGCCGATTGAGAATGATACATACAAGCAAGTATAACTGGAAGGGCATCTAAAGGGCATATACAAACAGGATAAGATATGAGCAATTAATGATTCTTGTAGGCACCAGGAATCTAAAATCTCTCAAAGATTTTTTAAACATTGATTTTTAGAGAGAAGGATGGGAGAGGGGGAGGTGAGAGAGAGAAAGAAAACAAAAACATCAATATAAAAGCAAAACATCGATCTGCCTCCCATACGCCCCCTACCAGGGAATGTGCTCTGACTCTGATGGGGAACCCAGCTGGCAACCTTTCTGTGCATAGGACGGCACCCAGTCAACTGAGCCACACAGGCCAGTGCACTCAGTCTTGTTCTTAAAGTTGATTATAGAACATTGCATTTTTGTTTTATAAAATACCATTTTGCTAACCTAAAACTCTGTAATAATGACAGCTAAGTCTAACATTTGAAAGTAAAAATGTCTTGGTAGACATAGCACTTTGATTTTTAATGTAAGGATTGGAGTGTTCCTTAATTTTGAGTAGGTATTTATTCATTATCCCCTCAAAATAGTGGACATGTACTCTTCAGTTCTTGAGCTATGTCTTAAAGTTATTGTTTGTAAAAATGTTTCTTCCACTTTTGGGGAGGTAACAGTTTTATACTTCTGTCTACTGGTAGATATAAAACAGATGGGAAAGAAAAGGAGGCAGTCCTTGAAGAAGATGACGACCTCTGGGTCAGAATTCGGCACCGGCATATTGCGGTTGTATTAGAGTATGTGAACCTATTTTAATTTTTATTACATATTCTTTGGACACTAAATACATGAAAGTACATTCTGTAATCTTAAAATGTCTCTGTAAAGAATTACACCTTAGAAATTTAAAGAATTCTCTCAATTTTACAGGGAAATTCCCAAGCTTATGAAGGAAATTTCGTCAACAAAGAAGGCAACAGAAGGAAAGGTAAGAGAGAGACTTATTTAACTTTCTAAATAATGATGGTGAATTTTAAAGTTTGTTTAAAATTTTTATTTTATCTATTGAACTTTCTGCTTCAGATTTCTAACATATACAAAAGTAGAGTAAATGAACTCCCATGTACCCATTACCTAGCCTTAACAGTTAGCAATGTTTTGCCTGTCTTGCTTCATTCAAGTTTCTTTTTAAAAGGCCACTTGGCCACTTTTATCAATGCATTGTTGCTAGGTTTTTTATATTCAGGTATAATTTACCTAAGTAAAGTGCACAAATGTTAAGTGTATACTGAATAAGTAGGAGTCACAACTTAAATCAAGATACAGAACATTTCTGTCATTCCAGAGGTTCACAATGGCATAATCTGTAAATAAAGAAAATTTAGTCTGATCCTTTTCAATCTTTATTTTAAACTAGCTTTTCTGGTAGTTAATACCTCCTGGCCATATAATCATTTTATAGAACTAGTGATAGAGAATATTATTGTTTCATTTCTAACCTTAGGGGAAACATGCTTGATATTATTTTTGTTTATGGAGGAAGAGTAATTTTGATTTCAGCTACTTGATGGTGGTTGAATCTGGAAATTTCTTAAATTTTTTTTCCTTAAAAAATTTGTCCAATATTTAGTAAATTAACAAATATTTAAAACTACAGGATTTTAAAGTTTTATATAGAATAACTGAATCATAAACTTGCTTTTAAAATGTTTGATTTTTTTTTTTCCTAGACATCACTTAGTGCTCTTGCCCAGCTGATGAAAAAGATGCCACATTTCCGGAAACAGATTACTAAGGTAAGCAGTATTGTGTGTGAGATACCTTATTTATTAGTCCACCTAGTTCTGTAGTCAGGGGGTAGCAGTGTGTGTCATAGGATACTTGGTGTTAACTGTACTGTAAAAATCTTACTCTAGTTCTGAGAAATAGCCCAAATAACTAAGCTTTTCAGTAGTATTTTCTCTACATATAATCTAGATTTATCCATATCCAACTTAAACTTTTATATATCTTTGTCTTGAATATTGATACAGAGGATGCTTAGCATTTATTAACTTAATAAGAAAATTCAACATTGGATCAACTAGTGTTTGTTCATCTATTTGCTTCTTTAACAGTTACATATTAGTAGATTTAAAGAGTAGTTAAACTGTGTGGGCAGGTAAACTATTTATTTGCTGTTCCAGTTATCCTTACAAGTTATCAGAATAATCTTTACATATTTTTATCAAATTGCACCCTAATTAAGAACTAATAATACAAATTCAAACTTTTTCTGCTGGACTTGAATGACTGCACTATTTTTTTTCCACCTTATTTTTCTTTACCCGGAAACCCAACACAAATTCAGTTCTTTAATTTTATTTTTTGCTGTCTGTTGATTGTCCCCTGTAGATCATGTTAATTCTCACTTTTTTTCCCTTGTTTTGAGCTGTTTCCCTTGCTTTACATGGTACCTCCTTTCCACCCACACCCATACTTTCCTTCAGGCCAATCTCAAAAGTTTAATTTTGTACAAAAAGAAATTAAAATGCTTTAAGTCAGCAATTTTCAACCTTTTTAATCTCATGGCTCACATAAACTAATTACTAAAAATCTGCAGCATAACAAAAAATACATGTTTTGCTCATCTTACCAAAAAAAAAAAAAAAATAGGTATAATTTTGATTCACTCATACCAGGTGGCTATTGTTGTGTTGGTGGTTGTCATTTTTTTATTTGACAGTCTAAAGCAAAAGAAGTTAGTGCTTCTGACTAAATAGTCAGGTATTACATATTTTAAATAAACTTTTAGCACCTTGGTTGAAAATCGCTGCTTTAAATGATTGATTTCTTTTGTTTTTCAGCAAGTTGTCCATCTTAACTTAGCAGAAGATTGCATGAATAAATTCAAGTCTAATATAGAAAAGCTCTGCAAAACTGAACAGGTACATACAGTGAGAAATATCTGTGTTCCTAATAGATTTCCTGAGGGAGTTTTCTAAGGTACAACCTAACTTTGCTCTCAATACAGTGTGTCCTGAATCATAGAATCTCCCTCTTGGAAGGGAACTCACCTAGGCCATATTTAATACATCATTTCCCACCAATATTAACAAGTAGCTATACGGTATAATAGTAAGCAGGTCCCTCCTAGTCTGTGATTATGCATATTTGATTGAATGGGATGATTTGAGCATTTGGAGCATTATTTCAGGGAGCATTGTTGGCAGGCCTTTCTCAGGTATAGCATTAACGTAGCATCCTGCAGAGCATTGTGCAGGCACATTGAACTTGTTGAAGAGGCTCCTCTCTAAAGCAAAACTATTAGATCAGTCCTGTCTAATAGAATTAGAATGCAAGTCATGTAATTTTATATATTTTAGCAGTCACATTAAAAAGGTAAAAAAAAAAGTAGTTAATTTTACTAATATATTTAACTTAACCCAATAAATATATCCAAAGTATTATCATTTCAACATGTAATCAGTATAAAAAATTTAAAAATATTTCACATTCTTTTCTTCATACCAAGTCTTTAGAATCTGGTGTTTTAACTTATGGCACATCTTAATTCAGACTAGCCACCTTTCAAGTGCTCAGTAGCCACATGTGGTCATGGCTACCCTGTTCGTACAGGTTTATAGTAATGGTTTTCTTTTTCTCTGAATTATTTTTTGACTTTTTACATTTTCTACAATCAGAAGTTTACAAGTGATGCCCACATTTTCCTGTGAAATATCATCAGTATTCTATTAAAATTTGCCAAGATTTTTAACTGAAATGAACTTGGGTTATGGACCATTAACTGTGTCATTTTCAATAAGGACCTGGCACTTGGAACTGATGCAGAAGGACAGAAGGTGAAAGATTCCATGCGAGTGCTCCTTCCAGTTCTACTCAACAAAAACCATGATAATTATGATAAAATCCGAGCAATCCTCCTGTATATCTTCAGTAACAATGGTAATGGAGACTTTGTTCATTTTCATGAATTCATTAGAATACCCAGCTCTAAAATCATGTTACAGTAAGTGGTTTACTAAGAAAATTCAAAGGTAGTAGCTGAAATTGGCTAAAATAAGTAAAAGGGAAAATATGAAATTAGGAGAAAACTGAAGGTATAATATTTGTTTGCTTTTTATTTAAAAAGTGTTATTCATGGGTACTACCTAAAACCTAGAAATGAGTGTGGTAACCATTATATGACTCATACTTTTACTTATCTAAGGAACTACGGAAGAAAATTTGGACAGGTTGATCCAGAATGTAAAGATAGAAAATGAGAGTGACATGATTCGTAACTGGAGTTACCTTGGTGTCCCCATTGTCCCCCCGGTAAGAAATCTTATATTCTATACATGCTTATAAGAAAGTATAAGTAGCTGTTTGCATTAAATGTTTTCTTATATGGGTATCCTTGTGGACAGTCTTCTTAATTTCACTCTGTAGATTTGATAAGTAAAAAGTTAACATTTTTATCCATATATGAGTAATTTGGACAAATACATCTTTCTAGTGAATTTATATCTTATGGCTTCTATTGTAATTTGCTGTTTATGCTTTTCTCTTTATGATTAATTTATAGCAAATTTTGAAAGAACTCTATTTAGAATCTCACTCTTTCCCATCAAGTTTTATAGCACTTCGGAGTAAACACATTATCTGGTACTACTATAAATCTTATCCTTAAAGCAAAAAATATTACAAAGTTATGTGTCCACACCTATTCAGATTATTTGAATAGGCATTTCCAATCTTAGTTTTAAGTAATACAACATAGTATTTGCTGTAAATTAAATATCTTTGTTAGAAAACAATAAAAGAATATCACTAAATAAAATACTGGTTTTTAATTTTTTTGCCCTCTAATTATATTAGTCTTCACAAGGCAAACCATTAAGAAAGGATCGGTCTGCAGAAGAAACTTTTCAACTCTCTCGATGGACACCTTATATCAAAGATATTTTGGAGGTAAAATTCATTATATTTTACTTATACTTTGAATGCCGTTCTGTAGAGCATTCTTAACTGTTTGTAAGTTTATCTGTCAGTCTGGATGTATCTATAGGTCAGGAATTTTCTGCAGTACTGGGAGAGTTTGCCAAAGAAGGCTGTATCTGGGGTCAGGGGAGGAGTGGAAACTCTTGAAGATTCTTTCCTTCAAGACCTCAAACACCACTGACTGCCTCCAAATAAATAAATGCATAAAAATCAATACACACATGCTTTAAGGAAAAAACTCTGTTTTAAATAACTGTATATAGCAGAAAAACAAATAATTTACTTGAATGAAAGTCCAAAACAAAATAATGTTTGTATATGACCACTACTAGAAAGTGTTAGACTCCAATATTCTCAGAAATGTACTTGTGATTAAAATGTAAACCTCACTATGGTTTGCTGTTATATACAACAGATGGTTTGTGCCTTTAGTATTGTTTGCTTAGAAGATATTTAATTATAGGAAATAAGAAAATAAACTTATAAAAATTGTATTATGAACTCTGTCAAATCATCACATTGATTCTTCAGTCATAATTATATAGTTTCATGTATTACTGCTTTCCTTCAGGATCTAATTGGGTACAGTTTATCACTAATTTTTCTGTTTTGTTTGGCTAATTTTATGTCACACATACTTAATCATAGATGAAAAGTTTAAAGAATTTAGACTTTATATTCTGTAGCATAAGATTTTTTTTCTCCTTATAACAAGGATAGAGAACTAACTAGTTTTTCTTGGCACGTATTTTTAAAGTAAGAGTTGACTTTCTTGAGCCCTTTAACAAAGATTTGCATGTTAAACTCAGAAAATCCACTTTTGGCTCAATGGCAGTCTCAGACTTCCAGGATTTCCCCTAAAACTTGGCTTCTTCCCTTCCTGCAGTCCTTTTGAAATATCCTTGCACTACTGTGCCCGCTCATTCATACCATTTGTACTGTGTTGTGAAGCAGTGACCCCCAGCCCTTTTGATCATGCACACTCAACCATAAAATCTCTGAGCATAAGCTTTCAGCCTATTTATTTATAAAGTACTGCGTATTACTGTACTAGTAAAACATGTACATAATATTTCCACATACATAAGTATATCATAAAATGTAACCCTAAAAATAGGAAACTCTTTAAAATGAAAATTTCCCTCACCCCTATGGATTGTCTTATGTAGCCTTGGGCCAGGGGTGCACTTCCTGTTGTAGAGTCACTGCTATGGAGGGCAAGGCCTGAACTCTCCAGTAGCCTAAGAGGTGTGTCAGGACTAGTGTGGTATTTAGAAATCCCTGGCCCTCTAGACATAAAGGTCCTGATAAGATGCCTGGAATCCTCACACCAATGTGGAACCCTCCCAGTGAAGAAATGAAGGCACGCAATAAATATTGGTTTAATAAGTTAGTAAATGATTGCGTTAATTTTTGAAGCAAATAAGATTTGTGAGGTTCGAAGATTAAATATAAATTAAATATATATCTTTATGTTCCTTAATTGTAAATACAAATTTTGAATTTCATGCAAAACAAGTAAATAAAAATTTCTTGGAATTTACATTTTCTTGCTGGTGTTAACTTTTCTCTTCTCTAGGATGCCATTGATAATAGATTAGATTCAAAGGAATGGCCATATTGTTCCCAGTGTCCAGCAGTGTGGAATGGCTCAGGAGCTGTAAGGTAAAACCTGTAAATATTTTACATGGGAACCAAGAGTATATCTTGTTCCTGTTCCACCTTTCAAAACTAGCAGCTAGTTCTCTTTCCCTTTTCCTGTTATTGCCTCAGTGTTCCTTAAGGGGGCAGATGGAAGCTATCATCCCAAGGCTAGACAGACTAAGAACATTATTAAAAGTATACTGTGCGCTCCTACACTGCAGAGTCTTAGAGGTCATGTAGAGCATGGTTTCCAAAGTGAAACAAGATGACCTGTTGGGTACTTACTTTTACCTCAGAAAGGGAGCAGTTAAGTTTTATTAACATACCCTAGTATACATACGTAATTTATAAACTAATGTATACTTTAATCAATGCATGTAAATGTTTATTTTAAATATTTACTTTTCAAATAAAAGCTCAAAACTTTTACCAGTGGGGTATGGGAACAAAAAAGGTGATCCCCGTGATCTAGACCAGTGCTATCCAGTAGCACCTTCTGCAGTGATGGAAATGTCCTGTATCCATTGTCCATTGTGATAGCCACTAGCCACATGGAGCTGCTGAGCACGTGATAGTTGGCTCGTGTGACTGAGGAACCAACATTTCTATTTTATTTCAATTAATTTAAATTTAAGTAGCCTAATGTGGCTAAGTGGCTACTGTATTGGACAGTGCATATCTAAAGCAATCTGAGGAGGAAATGGTAGAAATAATAGCTGCTGTTTATTGAGCGTTTTTGTGGAACCAGACTCCATACTTACTGTGTTCTATGTTACTTTATTTAATCTGAAAACAACCCTTGTAGTTTAGAGAAGTTAAGTAACTTGCTGAAAGTCATACTGAATTAGGAAGAAGCAGAAGCAGAGTTGAAACCCAGGTCTGACTTTTTACTTAACAGCTTTATTAAGGTATATATAATTGGATTAATCCCATTGTATATGCTTAAAGGATACAGTTTGGTTTTGATGTGTACACATTGTGAAAAGATCACTACAAATATATCCATCACTTCACATAATTACTGTTTTCTTTCTTTTTTTGTGTGTGTGGTAAGAAGACTTAATTTAAGATCTATCCTCTTAGCCAATTTCAAGTAGGCAATACAGTTTTTGCTCACTATAGTTACCATGCTGTACATTAGCTCTCTAGAACATAGTCATCTTGCATAACTGAAACTTTGTGCCCTTTCACCAACATGGTATATACACACACCACACTGTCTTTATCCACTTGTCTGTGTCACTGACATTTGAGTTGTTTTCGTATCTTGGCTATTGTAAATAATTCTGCAGTAAACATGGGAATGCAGATGTGACTTCAGTATCTCCTACCATACTCTACCGAGTTCTAGAGAGGGACGTCCCAATACCACATCAGCTCCAAATCAGTACCTGTTACACCCCCCATAACTTTAAAAGCCTATTCTTTCACTTCTACTTCCTCCAATTTTTTAACTTCAAGAAGTCATAGACTTCAGGTATATTATTTCTTAATGAAATAAATAAAAGAGGGTGTTAGCTCTATTTTATAGGTAAACATGCTGAGCTAGATTATGAGTGATTTGTCCAAACTATCACATCAAAATTAAACTTGAAGTGAGGCTGTCCTTCCTTATTTTTGGTGCCTACTCCTTTCATAGTTAACTCATTTCTTTAAAATTAGTGTAACTGGTGCCAAATTTGAATTTGCTTGAGTTAGGCTTTCTGAAGTCTATAAGCAGTAAGGCTTTGGAAGTGTCTATTACATGTTATTGGGGTTTTTTTGTGTGTGTTTTTTAGTGCTCGCCAGAAACCCAGAGCTAATTATTTGGAGGACCGAAAAAATGGGTCCAAGCTGATTGTTTTTGTTATTGGAGGAATTACATACTCTGAAATGCGCTGTGCGTATGAAGTGTCTCAGGCACACAAATCCTGTGGCGTTATCATTGGTAAGACTTGCTTTCCTCTTTTCTGTTTCTTTAAACAGACTCTAAATGCAAAAATATATATGTAGAACTTTATCTTGAATTTTACATTTACAACTAAATTGTTGAAAGCAGAACAACTTGTTTTAATCATAGTTAATGTTTTATCTGATGTGCTAGAGTTTTTCTGGTCAACCTTTTGATAATTTTCTTTTTAAATATCCTGTTTTTGAGTGAATGAACTTCAAAGTATTACATTCTTTAAAATTATTAAATATGTCCTTTAAAATATGTTATGTTCCATACTTTTCTTGCTCTTATCATTAAATAATTTTTGAGACATTTCTACGGAACTATTTTGAATTATTTTGTACATGGATCTGACATTGTCAAGGCCTGTATGTTGAATTCAGTTTTAAGAACTTCAGTAAGAGCCTCTTATATATAAGCTCTCCTGACCCAGGCCTCAATCCTCAGCACTGCTTAATGGTTCTCTGTGATTGAACAGTGACTTTTCTGTTGTGAGGGCAGAGTAACCTCCAGTTTTGCTATTCAGTATATCAATATGTAGCACAAGGTAGACAAAGCACCAAAAGTGGGCAGTGTTTCTGAAAGTTTACTGAGCATGCTTACTGAAGAGGAAAGATTGAAGTACTGCAGTGTGGGCAGATTTCAGGAAGGTGTCCTACAGGAATTTTGTTCAGTTGCCCCAAGTTATCCTAACTTTGCATACTTGAAGGACAGGACAGTGAAGTTAGCCAAGGAAATTGATTTAACTGCTGGCCTCTGAAAACTTATCTTTTTTCCCTGCCAGGTTCTACACATATTTTAACACCCAGAAAGCTGTTGGATGACATAAAGATGCTGAATAAATCCAAGGATAAAGTCTCCATTATTAAGGATGAATAGTATTTGGGGGAGAGGAGTTCTTATTAATACTTTCAGCTAAACTGGATAAGACGTTGTTGCTATTATGTAATTTCAAGTGTAAATATTTTATGGGATAAGGACTTTTCAGATATATTTCTTAAAGGACTGCTTATGGTTACACATAATTGGATTTGCCACTTTTAATAATTTAAATGTTGATATTTTATTGATGATGATAAATATTAAAATGCTTTTAAAAAATGTTTTCACCTTTGGAACAGAATATAAGTTGTGGGTAATTTTTCACAGCTACCTATGTACATACTAATTACTTGTTAGATACTTATGTTTTATGTTGAAATACTGTTTTTGGGAAAGTGATTTTAAATGAAAAGGTTATAAAATTTAAAACTGTAAATGTGTATGTATGGCAGAATGATTTTCTATACATGCAGTTTTTCTTTCAACTGAAATTCATAATTTCTTTTATGTGTAAATCAGTCATAAAATAGAATGATTTCACAGTATATACTATCTTTCTAGATACTTCTAAAGAACACAATTTTATATAACTCTGAAATCATATATGTTTAAATTGGAAAACCAAAAATAATCATGAACATTCTAAGAGAAAATAAATACATAGTTACAAAAATGTATCTTTGTTTTGCGGGGGAGAGATGAGAGAAGTTAGGAAGTTTAAAAGTTCTAAGCCAAGGAGTTAGAAAGAAGAAAGAAATGCACAATAATCTTCCCACCAAGATAACCCACTGACTTTTTAAAAAAGTAATGTAAAGTACAGTGGATTCACATTGCTCAGCCATAGTCACAAAAACAAAGAAAAATATCAGTAGTTCACAACATACAAAAAGTTTTGGATCTGGCCCACAGGGCCCAGGTCCTGGCAGTTTATTTTGTAGATGTGTTTGTAAATCAGTGGTGTAGGTGTCTGGTTCCCTTCGTGACTCCCATCGGGATGCAGGCATATTTCTTTTAAAATCAAAGGAGCAAGAAATGTCTTCCTCCTCAGTAAATTTCTACTACCAAACATTTTTGGGTATTAAATATAGACAAGTATATATTCATATTTGGTATGAATTAGGTCTATTTTAAATAATTCATTAACAAGATTACAGTAGAAACAAATGATAAAAGGATGATTTATCATTAGTATACTCTGGTAGTTAACTAAAGTGGATGTCACTTCTAAAGAGGTGACAGCATTCTACGAGCAGTCCCCCCTCACCCTGCTGTCTTGGTCCTGGCACCTCAAGCAGGAAGCAAGCACAGAGGCCTCTGTGCTGTGGAAGCTGCCAGCTGTGTTTACACCACCTCTGCCCTCAGCGGTCCTGAGCCTGTGACTCAGCATTTGGAGATACAATCACAGTTTCTTAACAAGCTTGTTTTTCTGGTTTATTCCTGCAGCAGAATTAGAAGAGAGGTCTATCAGCGTTGACACAAAGAAGTTGCATGAGGGAGGAGACAGCCAAGGCTACAGAATCAGTAAATATAATGTTGTCTTTGTAAATCAGAGCCTGTCCAGCATTTTTCCAGATGCCTTAAGGAGGTTGCCCTACTTCTTTTCCTGGGATGAGTCATGTTGCAGTGATTGTTATAATGATCCTCAATCATCAAGGAGATGTAAAATTATGTTTAGAATATGGTTTAGTAAAGCAGAGGTGGATTGTATTTTTAAGTAAAAAATGACTGTAGTAGTTTCTCTAAAGGTCAGTTCGAGGGATTAGGAACATCATTTATGGAAGTCCTTTCTAACCGGAGTGCCATGGATTTGCTTCAGGTGTCTGTGGACTTTTAAAAATTGGGTGCATGTTTATAAGTTGATTTTTCCATGGGAGAGTGGAGCATACAGGAGGGAGATGCCACAAGTTTCATCACATTTTCAAGAGGATTGAACTCCAAAAAGGTAAAGAGCTACTGAATTGTTTAAGAACACTTCAAGCCAGAGAATTGCGTGATTTTAAGTTTGGGGACAGGTTCTCAGGCTGTGATGAAATTTAGGTCTGTGATGAATCTGGAAGCCTCTTAACACATACACAGTATTTCTCTGAAATACTACTGCCAGTCTTCACTATCTTCCTCACAGTGCCACAGCCTATAGTAAACTTAGCCACAAAGTCAGAAGAGTCTTGAGTCTTGCCTCTGCTTTCTCTCTCCCAAGGCACCCGAAACCAATTTCCAAGCCCCAAAGTTAAAAATAACCCATTCTCCAGTCAGCTAGTCAAACAGCAGCTGCCATGGTCACCACAAAAATCCTCAGCGTGGGAATAGATTCAGCTCTTCTCCCACTGAGCACAGCTCTGGGGATGGGAACCCATTTTTTGAGTATTCGGAGTGAATGGAGGCCTCAGGAAAGAGGGAAAGAAGCAATAATTTGCTCCTCTGTCATTAAGGAGGTATAAATCATTCTTAAAGGAAAACTCCTAACCTTACTCTGACATTCTGCATGAAATGGTATAAATTTCATGGGGTACATAGGGTATATAGTTGTAATGAAATGCCTTCACTTTTGTCCCAAATTTCATGAACCTAGAGCTAGGGCTATCATTTTAGGACATTTCTGACTTCAAGACAGCTTTCATCAAATAATTTCTGAGCATTTTGTAAGGATTTTATACAGTACAGAAAGTAAAGATACTCCACTTCCCCATAAAACTCCCTGTTCTACTCCCTGAGGGTCCACTCAGTGTTTTTGTGTACTTTCCAGAAAGTATGTCTTCCCCTTGAAAACATACACAAAAGATCACACATGGGTATTATCAGGCATCGTGCCATTTTTTCAGTCTTGCCGATCGACCTCCCTCATTCTTTTCAGCAGCTGCAGAGTATTAGTTGTATGACTGTCTTTGTTTACTAATGGCCACATAGGGTTTTAGGTTAGTTCCAGTTGGGGCTGTTCCCATCTGGGCTGCATGGCCATCCCCCCTCACGTACCATGGCCTGTGTGAGTCACCTGTGAGGTAAACAGCTAGTGGTGGGATTGCTCCAGGTCAGGTGCATGTAAAATTTGGTAGAATTTGCACCAATTTATACTTCCACCAGCAGTGTCAGAACCTGTCTCCCCCAGCCTCATTGACACTGGGTTTTCAAAACTAATTTTTTTTTTGCCATGCTAATAACTATAAATGTATATTGTTTTGCTTCCTTTTAAAAGGAATAACATTTCTTTTAAAATAAATACTTGTTGCCCGGCCGGTTGAGCATCGACCTAAAATCCAGGCAATCGGGGTTCAATTCCCAGTCAGGGCACATGCCCAGTTGCAGGCTAGGCAGCCAATCAATGACTCTCTCATCATTGATGTTTCTATCTCTCTCTCTCCTTCTCCTTTCTAAAATCAATAAAGATATATTTAAAAAAAAAAAAAAAGTAAAATAAATACTTATTGATTTCATTTTAAGAATCAGAGGTCCCTTTTTTCTCATTTAAGTACTTTGTGGTCCCCATTTCTTATGATATTGGCATTTTCTCTAGAAATTCATCCTCCTAAATTGTGTAATAAGTAACACATTTTAGAGGGAAGATTAAGTTTTCTTTGCCTTTTTTTTTTAAGTTCTCAGTTGCCTTGCGTCAGACTAGTATTTCAGTTGATTCCTCCGTCTCTGTAGCTTGGCGAGGTCTTCTGCAATAGTTCTGATCATTTGATCAGTAGTTTCTTTCAAAACTATTGCTGTTCTTAGGGCATGGTCCAGAGACGAGTTTAAACCCTACAAGGGAGAAATGCGCACATTTTAGTTACATAAATTTGCCACTGTTCCTGTCAGTTGGTTCTCTCATCAAACACTACGAGGTAGAATTTGGAGTGCTCTTTTTCCACCCAGTCTGTTTCTGTTTTTTCCACCTGGTCTGTTTCTGTTTCTGTTTCTGAAGGTTGGTTTCCTAGGAAACCAGTCAGAGATGGAAGATATTTTTTAGGGCAAGGGACATAAAAAAGACCGACCTGTGACTAATAAACATGAATCAGAGGGTGAGGTTGGCAACCTGCTGGGCCATTTCCCCACTGTAGAGAAAGAGATCTGAGAAAGAAGAAAAGCTCTTGGGGGCCGCTGAAGGGGATTAACTTAGGGACATAACCACTGAGAGGGCAGGGATACAGCGCATGCATGTTGAAGCACTTGAAAGTGGCCTGGGATTCGAGTTACTGATTCGAAAATAGGATGTGGCTGGCAGCTCTAACCCCATTGTCACTGGAACAGACTTGTGAGCAGCCAGGGGATCCTGTAGCTGAGGCACCGCCCACCAAACACATTCTCCAGGAAGTTCCCCTTGGAACCAGTTTAAGGGTAACACCACGTGGCTGCTCAGGCCTTGTGTCTTTACATTTTAGCAGAGCATTTTTGGATGCTCCATACTGTAATAATTTAAAAGCCATCAGTTTTGTGGTCAGCAAGCCCAAGCTTACAAGCTGCAAGGATTCTAGAATGTTTTTCTGAGTCCTTACCTCAGATTTTGTTTCTTCAACACTGCTAATGTTGCTTAGGGATTTGCTTCCAGAAATCCTGCAGGAGTGGAAATGGGCTGAGGATGCAGCCAGGTCTGAATGGGAGGTCATGGGAGCCTTAAGGTTTTTTCTGGAAAGGAAAAGCACACCGACACTCATGTGAGGCGCCACGCTCAGCTCTGGCGCAATGGGCCCTGTGAGTACTGTGGTGGAGTCAGGCCCCCTCTGCCTGCTGCAGCTCTCACAGTGCCCTGGTGGCTGACCACAGCTAAGCTGCAGAAAAAGGTGGTTCCCATGACCACAAAGGGGATTTCCTCCCAGAACTCGTCTCCTTTTCTGTTGGCACAGAAAGAGGCAAAACTCCAAAGAGGTTTTTATTCCGTTTTCATTGTTTTGGGGTCAAACAGGTACATACCAATCTGACCAATGTAGACACTTGGGGTTGAGCTCATTCCAATGCCAGTGAGAACTGACACAGAAAGGAGGCAGCAGCAGTAGAGAAATAAAAGCAGCCCCTCTAAGTAACCAGGCTCCCTTCCCATGGCACTGAGTCTCAGTGATGGTCCTGAGTCTGCCTTGGGTGAGGGAGGGGTCCAGGGCCACTGTGCAGTTCAGGTCATGCCCTGCATACTCAGTTTATTTTACTAAGTCTGCGTGAAGGGCACTGCCTGGAGTTACGCCTTGCACAACCCTGAGTAGTGGCCCCAAGGAGTGCCACAAAACCTTGCTTGACAGGTGGGCTATGGAGCCATCCTCATATCTTCCCCTGGCTTGAGATTCCTTCCACTAAGCATTATTTCTTTGGTACATACAACTAGTGAATAAACGAATGATTGAAGGCCTAGCCAGACTTGGGTTTGAATCCTGTCTCTACACTTAAGATCTAGATGATCTTGGGCAGGTAATTTAATGCACTAAGCACACAGTATGCACCCAACCAGTGGGTAGCCATTTTTGTTATCATTACTACTAATAAAAGAATACTTACTTTCCTGGTATGGGCTCATGCTCATCTTGAGAGGATTTTGAATTTGCTCTCTGGGAATAGATCCAGTTTGGTTTTGAACAAGCTGAAAAATGTTAACTGTGATTAAATTCAGAGCATCAGAAATAATCCCCAAATGGTGGGTATGTGGGTATCAATTCCTGAACTTTAATGTGTGAATGAGGTATTTAATTAAAATTTAATAAGAAAACTGGAGAAGATAGAGTGCAAGGAACTTTCTGTTGAGTATTCTGAAGTCAAAGAATTCAGGAAAAGAAATTCAATTTTTAAAAGTAGTTTTATTGCCTGGCTGGCATGGCTCAGAGGTTGAACATTGGTCTGTGATCCAGGAGATTCTGGTTTGATTCCTGGTCAGGGCACATGCTCGGGGTTTGGGCTCAATCCCCAGCAGGGGGCGTGCAGGAGGCAGCCGATCAATGACTCTCTCATCATTGATGTTTCTCTCTCCCCCTCTCTCTTCCTCTCTCTGAAATCAATAAAGATACATTAAAAAAAAAAAAAAGTTTTATTAGCAGACAGGAGACCAGGAGTCTAGGTTCCCTGGGCACTAGCTGTGGAGACCTGGGCATGTTGTCTAACTTTTCTGGGCTCAACTCCTTCATCTGAAAATGGAGGAATAATCTCTTCTCAGAGGTTGACCCAATTGGATTCCTGAATTCCCCTCCAACTTTAGGAGCAAGGGTTCTAGGAGTCAGAAACTAACAAGTAAATCACTAAGACAATTCTAGAAAACAGACTAAACAGAGAAGATACATGTGTTAAAGTCACCCCTAGTCCTCTCTCCTCCCCTTTCTCCTTCCAGATCTCCTGTCTACCAGTGTACAGAGGGGTTCACGACCTCCCACGACAGCCCACACCATTTTCTGTTCGCTGCAGTTTCTGGAAGGTTCTTTTTTAACACTGAGCAAATAATGCCTCCCTGTGACTTCTACCCCCTTGGCCACTATACGTTTAAAGATGGAGTTCAAGATCACATTTCACATGACTCAGCTACTTGCCTCATCCGGATATTGGAATAACAGGTCTCATGAGCTATGGACCCAAAGACCAAGGAATAGTAAAGAAAGCTGCCATGTTGCTTCTGCAGAGTCATTAACTGTCACCTTGATAATCCATCCAACTGGAGGATTTGGCAACTGAGGCCAGTCGGGTCAATGACATCCTTTAGCCTTAACCATGCGCAGCTGTGAAAGGTAAGAAACATTTTCCCTGCCCTGTCCCCAGAGAGGGAGAGAAAGCTCTGAAGGTAGGACTTCACCCTTGAGGAAAAGGTGTCGGAGAGCCAGGCAAGGCTGTCCAGAGGCAAAACGGAGCATTTCCTTCCCTCCTCTGTTCTCTTAGCATACTCCAACTACTCTTAGCACTTACCACATTCTGCCATGAACTTTTCCTTTCTCGCAATAGATTGTAAACTTCTGGGGAGGGAGGAGCTGTGTCTTATCTTTATAAACAAATGTTTGTGAGATTTTAATTTTTTCCTAAGCAAAATTTTGCATTGAGCAACGATGTTTAAGGAGTGCAAAAATAGCCTATTTCTTTACACGCTGACTTGTTAATGGGGACCTGTTTAAAGCTTTTGCCACTCCTGAGTAATAGCAGTGGCAATTACTTGATTGATCATTGCTCAGCAAATATTTATGATTTGTTACCAGATTGCACTGGTATAGTACTTAATAACTTTCAAAGTCCTTTACTGCTAGGATTTCATATCTCCCAGCTCCGCCTAGCCTCTGCCATCCAGATGTCAGGCTGGACACCTGGGTAGCAGACTGGAAAGGGCAGGGCCCCCCCTGAGTGGAAGGCGTGGCCGGGGTGATGTGGGTCTCCCAGGCCCAGGAGAGAGACTCAGTTGTTTACAAAGGTGGGATCATGCAGAGATGTACTTACAAGGGGAAGAATTATTTTCATTTAAAAAGAGCTGGACAAAGGTAATTCCTTCGCTATGATTTAAGTAAGTCTGTCCCGGGGTGTTGTATCTGTAATGAAATTCTAACAAGGAAAGATTAAAAATATGACTCATTGCCTGGGACCATTGCTGTCCCCACTGCTGCCTTCTTTTGAGGCCTCCCTGTCACCCTGACCTTTAAGTGGTTCTTTATGGCAGCCTCTTGGGGAGTTAGGAACCTTAGTGCCGCAGGTCTCACATATCTTGCTCTGCAGCCCAGTGCCAGCAGCAGAAGAGCAGCTGAGTCCTGTATCGGGACCTGAAAAAACCCAAGTCACACAAAAGAAGTGTGAGTTTCTTAATTACAGTCATAAAATGTGGCGTGGTGAGCAAAGATATAACTGTGCAAGGTCCGCATTGGACACCACAGTGTTTAACTCCCCATCTGTGTTACCCAGGGGAGTTGCCAGCCTGGAGTGACATTCGTGATCCCTTTCTGACACAGATGTTCCGATAAGTAACAGTTCTGATAAGAAAGCCTTGATTTGCCTTGCACCTGTGGGTACTTAGTAAAAGTCTGCAGAATAGGTGGATCTGTGAGAATTTGGCCCTCTGAATTATCAGACAATCTTGCATTTGGAGTCACTTTTCCAAATTTGCCCCAGTAGATCCACATTCTCTTCTCAGCCCTTGCTATGGCCTTGAGCTCGTGTTTTGTCACCCAGGCCATTGGAAAGATGGTTTCCTCCCACGTCAGTTCATGAACCCATGTGGGAACCTGAATTATACCTTTGCCCTCATCAGTGCTATGAGATGGGGAGAGGCTAGTGGTGGGGAGAATGTGTGTCTGGTGCAGGTCTAGAAATTATTCGGCAGGCTGTGGGCAGTGGAACTCTCCAGGTGAGGCCAGAATGTGGGAGCCTGGGCCACGCAGATGAGCATGGCAGGCTTGGTTGTCCAAGCAGCGTCTCAGCTCCAGGAGAGGAGAAGCCAGGGGACCAAGCCTCTGCCAATGCTACCAGCCTCGCTGCATCCATGAGTACACTCATTTCTAACTTTATATGTCGAAGTATAAGTCACAAATGGAAGGAGCTCTAGAAGGGTTTCTTTCTTCCCTAAATCTCACTCAGTCCATAGTTATTGAATGCCTTCTGGATCCTGAACACAAGGAAATTACAAATAGAGGACAGGGACTTACCTGGGAAGGTTGTGTTGCACAGTGAAAAGAGCAAGAGATTCAGGTGGAAGGCAGGCGTGGGGGGTGGAGGATGGGGAGGGAAAGATTAACCAAAGAACTTATATGCATATATGCATAACCCATGGACACAGACAATAGTGTGGTGAAGGCCTGGTGGGGGCTGGCTTGTGTAGGGTGGAGAGGATCAATGGGGGGGGAAGGGGAATATCTGTAATACTTTCAGCAATAAAGGTAAATTTTAAAAGGAGAGAGAGATTCCAACAGGCCTGAATTTGAGGCCTAGCTCTGCCCCTTAGCTGGATGGTTGGACATAGGTCCACATAGTCTCTGACATGTTCAGTAGGTGGGCTGGATTTAGTGACTCGCTTTAAACAGAGAATAAAGTGGCAGTGATAGTGTATAACTCCCAAAACCAGGTCATAAAGGATGTTGACGTGTCCAGTCTCATTCTCTTGGATCACTTGCTTTGGGGGAAGCTGGCTACCATGTCTTAATGACATAAGCAGCCAATGGCCGTGTGAGTGGCTATCTTGGAAACAGATTCTCAGCCCCGGTCAAGGCTTCAGATGACATCAATGCTGGCCACCACCTTGACTGCAGCCTCGTGAGAGATGCCAAGCCCAAACTACCCAGGTAAGCTGCTCCCAAATTCCTGACCCAGAGAAACTGGATAGTAAATGTTTTGAGCCATTAAGTTTTGGGATCCTTTGTTACCGAGCAGATAACTGCTATACCACCTCTTTGACCCTGGCAAGTTACTTAATTCTCTGGAGCCTTCACTTCCTTATTTCTAAAGGTTATGATTCCTACCTTACAGGGGTTTTGTGACAGTTAAATTACATACACTATGTCAACAGTTCTCAAACTTCTGATTTCAGAACCCTTTTACACTCATAAAATTGAGGACCCTAGAGAACATCTGTTCTCTATATAAAATTTATATGTCCTTTTATATACCTGTGGTGAAATCTCCCCATGTTGGAGAAGAGCTCCTTTCAGTCAGCTGAAGAGGGAGGGGTAAAGAAATATCTATACATAAATTTTACATCATTTTTGCTTGTACAGAATCACTCAGATCTTTCCAAGACTGAATGGTCAGTCCTGGGTTTTTAATTGAGGTGTTTAAAAATATTTTACTTATTATATCATTTAAAAGTGACAATCCATTTCATATTAACAAAACATTTTTTAAACAAAAACTAACTTTCTGAAAATAAAAAAATTAGAAGAGTTGCATGTCTTATGTCTTGGCAAGTATCTTGAACATCTGGCTTAATAGAAGGCAGCTGGATTCCATAGCTGCATCTCTGTTCAATCTGTGGTAATATTGGCCTTGCACAGATATAGGGTGTCCTCCCAGAAATGTATACATACACTTTGAATAATTATAAAGGCAGTGCTTATTAAAATATATTTCATTTTCAATATTGAGCTTTCAGCTGTTAAAGTATATACATTTTGGGGGGGACACCCTATATATAGCTAGAAAAGACAGGACCTTGTGGTCCCCTGTAAGGGTCTCAGGGACTCCCAGAGGCCTTCTGACCACACATGGAAAAGCTCTACTCTTACAGCATCTGGTATAGTAAGTGTTCAATCAGTGAAACCTGTCATTATTACAGAGAAGAAATAGAACTGAATGTGACGTAGAACAGTGAGTTGGGGAAAGGCTCTTGGCTAACAGGCTCTATGAACAAATGTAGGCTCTCTGAACATAGTCCTTGTTAGCTCTCTGGCCCTGGGTTCCTCAGATATAAACGGGTGATTTTCATGCTCAGCAGCTGCCTGAGCGGACACGCCTCAGCCCTACCTCTTCCCCACCCAGGGCAGTTCTGCCAGGGGATGTTTCTCTGCTTACATTATCTTGGAGAAAGACTCCTATGACTAAAAATCATTGGATTCCATGCACTATGCTCTCTGGGTCTCCTCTCAGCTCTGACTTTCTTTGCTTCCCTGACATGTGTATGGACAAGTTGGTAGCAGCTCTCATATGGCGGGTAAGCTTATAGGAGCACATTGTGGATCCCGCTGGAAGGGTGATGGCACACACCTGAGTGCATGCAGGCCTGCGACGCCACCAGAGACAGGTGTTGGCACTTTCACCTTACTTGACCACATCTTAGTTAAATTGTTTAGTTTTTAATTCTTTACAGTTTGAAAAAAAAAAAAAGCATGCAACACCTCAGCCTAGGCAATGCTATTTGGAGTGGCAGGTGGCAAGCTGGCACCCACCATGAGCAGGCCCCACAGATAGGGACCCTGAAGACGGAGCAAACACAGACAGCTTCAGGTCCCTCAACTTACTGAGAAGTGAATCTGGGTGCCGTGCCTGTTCTTGAAGGGCAGTGGGGAGCCTCCCACAGTTGATCCTCCGGGGGCCTTTCATCTCCACAGTTTGCTTCCTAAAACAGGTGCATTAGATTCCATAAATCTTCAGTAGACTTCTAACAGTGAGTGTTGGTAAAGCTGAAGCGTCAAGTTTCCTACGTCAGAGCCTGGACGATATAGCAGTGGCATGTTGTCCTGCACCCAGGGGACCCTCTGCCTGCCTGTTTGAGCTTCCCCATGAGAAGTGCTACCCTGCACAATTTGGCCAGGTAAGAACATAGTTACCAAACATTAAAAGTAAATCTGTTTTGTTCCCCAGAGGATAATATCTAATCATCACACATACATGTGCACTATAGAAATTTGAGTTTGGAATAACATTTGGAGTTTCTTTCATATTCATGTTTCAGAATCAGTTCTTATTAGAAGCCATGCTGTATGTCAGTATGGGTCACATGGCTTCTACTCTATAAGTACAAATGGAAGGAATCCCTAGTCCACAAAGTGGATTTTGTCCCGTGTTTACGGGGCTAGAGGCTAGGGGGGCATCTGGGCTTAACTTTATCTGTCGAGGCCACCAGGGGGCATCAGAAAGATGCCTTACAATTGTCATTTACCAGCCGCTTCCTCTGACCTGTCTTGCTTCAGCCTACCACCTCCACCGAAATTCTGACTCCCCAAAGAAATCCTAATAACAACTCTTAAAGCACTTGCTCAGCCCGTGGGGTTCAGCAATAGCCCCTGGGGGAAGTTCCTCATTCCTAGTGGGGAGGGCACCATGCCCATAGTATCCTGGACCAAGCCGGGGAGACAGGATGAGACTGATCCCAGAGAAGGGAGGGGTGTGAGCCTGGAGCGCTGCTGAGCAAATGCATACAGGTCTCGCTCTGCCTGGATTTGTGGGGTTGGGGCTGAGAAGCCAGGCCTTTCCCTCCTCCTGAGTCACATTTCCTCACACCTCATTTTCTGTCTCCACCCTCCTCCCCTGGGGCCCTTGAACATCTGCTCTCCAACGTGGGAAACTTGGCTCGCTCTCAAGTGAGTTCCATCCAGCACAACTTTCTTTTTCTGCCTCTTTGAAATGTCTCTGTGTGCTGAAATCTGCCAAACATAACAACTGAGGGCAAGCTGCTTGAGAAGACAGTTTTAGTGGCTTACATCCAAAGTTCTGTTGCAGAAACAACACAAAGGGATAAGTATTTACATGTAGCATTTGTGTGCATATATATATATATACATACACACACACACACACACACACCACCCTGCAAATACCCTGCAAACATGTCCATCAGCAAGCTTCATAAAGAACACAACCACCTGAGAGACCTAATTTTCTAAAAGAGCAAAGAGTAACCCTCTGAGCAAACGTTACTCCTCAGGGATTATGTCATTGACCAAGATTTCCATTTATAAATCATGTCCATCTCACCACTCCCCAGCAGAAGGTCACCGTTAGGTCTGATTTTATACTTAGTTGTACTTTTCTCTCCATCTGTCCATCATAGAAGAGTAAGTTTAGTCTAGGACATTGGTCCCTCCAGGGTCTACACTAGGAGTTTGGAAGAGAAACATTTAGTACCTCGAGTGTTTAATGAAAATCTTTTTTAAATGTAAAATATTTTTATTATTATTAGTAAGACCTTTAAAAAAATACAGAATCTAGATTTTAATTCAATAAATAAAAATGGTAGTGCTGGGATGGCTAGAACGTAGTAAGCACATCAGTGCCCCCTGTATTTAGAGTCAGGGCTGATGACTGGTGTGTTGGTTTAAAGTCTTAAGCCATGCCAGATGACACTGGGTGAATGTCACTGGGTGAATGTCAGCACAAACACTATGCTGTGTCTTCTTGGGGGGGGGCAGAAACTCAGTGGAAACTTGTGACAAGTGCCCCTTCCCGTTGGGGGAATGCTTTCTAACAGGAACCTCAGTCTTTCAGAGCTCGTCTGCTTCTATTAGTGTCCATTACGTAGGTGTAATAGTGGCTGCCAAACAGCTCCTCCCTCCTTGACCCGTAACCTTCCAAAGGTAAATTAGCTGTGCTTTGGCCCCAGTCCTTGGTGCCCCTGACCTTGGAGATGGTGCCTCTCAGTAACTGATAGAAGCTTCAAATAAATGATCCTGAATCCACATGGGCTAACAAAGGCTCCAACGAGTGTTTCTAAAACATGGATTTCTCCTTAGGATTTTATATCTGATTTTACAGCTTATTACCTTGACGATTTCTTGCTGAGTAATGGGGAGAAGCAAGCCCCAAGATGTGGGATAAGGTTTATTTCTGGTGGGACCAGGGGTCAAAGGGGGAACCCAACAGGGAAGATTTCACTAATCCCAGGAGAGCAGTGGTGGGGAGCTAGTGCACAGTGGTGTGTAACAGTAGTCCATCTGGGCAATGTTTAAAGGAGCCTACAGGACAAGCCACCCTCCGTGTGCTGTAGCCATGATTCTTAACCAAGGGGGCTCATCAGAATCACCCGGGAGAGATTGAGAACAAGAATTCCTCCCAGGGCTCCACCCCTGGCAAGGCTGACAGTGTAGGTGGGACTGAGGCCTGTGCATGATTTAAAATCTCCCTGGTGACTTTGATGCCGTCCCCAGTAGAGAACCACAGCTACAGGGACTTATAAATTGGGAGGGAAGCTGGGCTATGTGCCCAGCCCTGAGGTCTGCGGTTCTGTAACTGGGCCAGTGGCTCTGGCACCCAGTCAGCGAGCTGACGCCCACTCTCACTGGAGTCATTATCCCAAGCCCGGCTCCCACCCTGGGAGTTTAGCAGCCAGAAACCCTCACCATTTGAGGACCCGGTGGCAGATGGCACAGCTCCGACTGGTTGTCCCTGCACGTTCCTGCCTTCCGGAGGTGTCTTGGGGGTCCTCCTGCACCACAAAGCACACACAGATGTGGCTGTGACTGAGGAAGTGACTCATTCCCTGGCTGCTCACACAGCACAGCCCAGCAAGCAGCCAGGCTCAGCTGAACTCACCACTGCAGGGCTGCTAGGTTCTGATGCCTCACTTAGAGGGGCCTGTGCTGTAGGCCCAGGGCTTAGAGAAAGAACCTTCAGCACAGCTGACTTCTTTCCTCCAAGCAGATTTTAAACCTAGTTTCCAGGTGAGAGGATACTCTCTCCTTTTTCATATCCTTTGGTTTCACATTACCCCAAGCTCCACCAGAGGATGAACAGATTGTAGAAGATAATTTTAAATCTGTCCATCTGACCACTGGTAGAGCAATACTGTCAACTAAGAATTAAACAAGGTTTAGGGACTATCTAGAGGCGGAGATTATTGTTTAACACACAAAAAAATGACACCACTGGCCTGAAAGGGCTGACACCACCCAGCGTGTATTTCTTACGATGGTTTTACCCTTTAGGTGAACAGAAAATAAACATACTTTTCTCACCAGTATAAACAATGCATTGTGCAGATAGCTTTCTGTGTCTTTGAATTACTTCCTTAGGAAACATCTGGGTCAAAGGTTGTGAGCATGTTTGTGTGATGACAGGAACTAACTGCCAAATTGCTTTCCACAAAAGTGCGAATTACACAGCCACCAACAATGTGGGCCACTCAGTGACCACACCTTCCTCTGCATCAGGGAGTATCAGTTGAAAATGCTCTTGTTAACTTACTAAGGGGGGGTGGCACCTGCATTAATTAGCGTTTCCTCTTTCGGTAAAGGAGGTAAATGTTTCCCTATGTGCTTATTTGTTGTGTTCCCTACTTGTGATTCTTTAGTTCATATCTTTTGTCCGTTTTGGGGAGGGTTTCCATGTTTTTTATTTTAAAAAAACAAGCATCTGTTGATTGCTCACTGTGCCAGCTGCTTCTCCCACGCCTCCTTATCCCTCCCCACTATCCTGGCCCATTGTCCCCATTTTAATGATGAGTAAGTGGAGGCCCAGAGAATTTAAGCAACCCAACAAGGTCACACAGGGAGACAGATGATTCAGTTTCTCAGAATTTTACTTCATTCTGAAATGTTCTGATAGTTGAGGCTACAGAAACAAAGTGTAGAAAGACAGTGGTGCTGGATTGGAGTTCCTAATCTTGCCTCTGTGGACAGTCCAAAATAAGTTAACTTGGGAGAGAGAAAACGCAGATGAGGATTCATGGAATTGGTTCCTGCACCGCTTGTCGCTCTATCTAGAAGAGCGAGCACCAGACCGTTAGGAGGAAACATCATTTCTTCCCGGCACGACCCACAGAAATGTTACTGCTCGCCCAGAAAAAAAGCTCTTCAGCAGTTTGTCAGCTTACACTGTGTTGTTACAGCCTAAACTAATCAGAGATTTCAAAAGCCAGCACTTGAAATAGCTTCTAGTTTTTATAAGCTAGTTGCATTGTAAATAATATGGGACTTTGGGAAGTTAAATTTTCATGAACTATTAAGAGTTTTGTGATTTGGTGAATTCTATCCTATAAATGCACAGGAGCCGTGTTTCCTGGCGTGGAATTGGTCTGCTGCATTACCTCATCTGAGGGTGGAGAGGATGCGGATGGCAGGTCACCCGGGACGGCTGGAGGACTCACGGGAGGAGAGCCAGCTGAGCTGTGTTTGCCTTCATCCATCTTCCCTTCAACGCCTTCAGGTAGCATCTCCAACTGGAAGATTCCACCTTCCACTTCTCTGAGTAAACAAACAAGGACAGGCATCTTGTAGGGTGGGTATGCAGTCAACATTCTAGCTAGGAGCAGCAGCTCTTGAACGGAGCGTTGCTCTATGTTATTAATGTGGCCTGTCTTCATAAAGGACCCATGATGGAGACCTGCCCTGACAGCATCCTGTGTTTAGTCTCCAAAGGCTCGAGCTCTGATTCTCGTTTTGTTACTTATTAGCTGTGTATCCTTGGGTAAACCCGTAATCTTTCTGTACTTTCATTGTCTCAACTTTAACAAAAAACTGGGTAAAGTCTACTTGAAGAAAACATGCCCCTGGGCCGGATATACTCATCCCAAAAGTTTTAACTCTTCCCGAATTAATCTGTAAATTCAAATGATCCTGAGCAAAATTCTAATGGAATTTAAGGAAATCTGGTTCACTAGTTACAGAGTTTTAATAGGAGAGTGCAAGAATAACTAAGGAACGTTTTTGAAAAAGAAGGAAACATTTCAAAATCTCTACTAAACTATAGTAATTTATAACTGTGTGGTTGATACAGGAACAGAAACCTGGACCAGTGGGATGGAGCGGACCAGCCCCATATACCCATGGCGATTTCATATATGATCACAGTGGCTTTTTCCACCAGTGGTGAAAGACTGGCCTATTCAGTAAGTGGTGGGACAAAGATCTAAGCACGAGAAACCAAATAAAATACAGGGAAGTGTGTTCTACCCTGGCAGGCAGAAGAGAGTGCAGAAGGGGGCAAGGAGGGACTGAAAATTTAAAGGAAGAGAAATGATGAGGCAGGTCGCAGGTTGTGGGAAGCGATGAGGCTGAGGAGGTTGGAGAGTGAGTGAAGCAAAGGATGTATGTGAAAATGTGCAGGTTTGGAAATGAAGAAAATATATTTTTGAGGGAATCTGATCTTTTCTGTAAAGCAGAAGACGATAGTATCAGAGCTTGGTGGAGGTAGAACCCCGTTTCTTGGCTTCTTGGCTTCAGGTGTTGGTGTGTGAAAGACTCAGGCAACTTCCAGACAACGTTCTGACAAATGAGATGCATGAAATCCAAGCAGTTACGTTTGCAGCTTGCTTTTTAAAGGCAATAAGAAGAAGGTTTTTGTAAGAGCATAACAGTTGACTTCCAAAATTGATTAGTCAATGATTTTGCAGAATTCTCTCCCCTACAGAAAGCTACCTGCAATGGCCTTTGGTTTCAACACTTAGAAGGTTCTCAGCATACCAGCACCTCGAGGGTTGCATGGGGTTCTGCCACGTGAGAGCAAAAGGACCAGCCTTGACTGAGCAGCTTTGCCTGCTCTGAGGTGGCTTCACAGAGTTTGGGGAGAGGCTGGGTCTTTCCATGCCCCAGCATTGAAAGCTGCTCCTGCATATGGGATATAATTGCAGCTGAAACTCTCTTGGTATATGCCGGGGCCAGGCACAGTGTGGGTGTAACTGGGATATAAATAAGGCATCGATTGCATAACTTCGGTCTTAATGTGCACAGAGGCCTGACTTTAAAACTCCTGCCAACAAGTGGGATTCCTTGGAAAATAAATATCCTTACTCTGTTCATTTTTAAACAAATAGGGAAAGCATGTGGATGCCTCCTCCCCCCCTAAAAAAGCTTTGGGGGAAAATAAATATTAAAACCCCATCCTTGCTGTCTAATTACTGAGTATTGAAATAGCAGTAGACAGAGGGCTCATTCATTTTGAAAAAGTAAAACTGCACTTTGGGGAAAGTGCCTTAGGATGCAAGTGCTAAAATATAAACCATTAAAATATTTTGGCATGAAGGATGATTCGTATTAAAGTTCTGTGAATAGAAAGAGCTGACCTTACAAATATTAAGCCCACTAAATGGGTTCTTTTAATTCATAGCAGGAAGTTATATGGAAACAATTCTACCCTCGATTCCTGGAATACGTCTTAAAACTATTTGGATTGGAAAGAGAGACGATCATGGTGCCATAAAAACGGCCAGCTGGAAACTTCAGTGTGAGCGTGCATCCAAGGTTCTAATGTGGATTAACTCAGGAATCACTTGACTTTAAGTTTTAACGTTTCCCTCTATCAGGATTTGTGGGTCCCTCACCCCAACATTAACCAACCTGACCCATCCTCTTGTGCCCACTGCCCCTTTGGAATTGTCTGTAGATGAAGGGGAGAAAGAGAGAGAGAAGAACCAGGCAGGAGAAATAAAGGCAGAGTGGAGTGAAGGAGAGGCCAGAGGAGTGTGGAGAGGTGAACGCCCTCTGGGGCTAGACGGAGAGCCCTTCTAGGGTTTTCTTGGGCCCTTCTGGATCTCAGAACCAATTATAATAACATCCAATGAAATGCAAGATGGCAGTGCAATTGTCTCTCCACCTGGGTCATCACCTATCATGGGACCTTACCATAGTGGGAATTCTTTACTATCTGTCACATGGGGTGACAGCTGTTCATTGGTGGTGTGGCTTTTACTGACCCTTGACATATCTGAACCTTCAGTGGCTCTCCTGGCATTGAACCAGTAGCCACCTCAGAATCCCACCTGAAGGAGATCTCTTCTCGGACCCTCCCACCTCTCTCAGTATAAACCTGACCTTTCTGGGTCAAAGTCATTGACAGCTGGGGATTCATGCTTGTGGACCTGCTGCTCCAGAGTCAGATGCTTCTCCTTGTTGGCCACAAACTCCTGCTCCAGCAGTTCCAGATGTGCCTGCAGTTTCTCCAGCACCTGAAGCCGAGAAGTCGCTGGAATCAGTCACATGTAACCCTGTGCGTGGAGTTGTTTTTCCCAGAACCCACGAGGGTGAACCCTGCAGCAGTGTCAAAACAAAGCCACCATCCTTCTGGCCACTGCTTGTTTCTGAGTCTGACATCTAAAATACAGACAGGAGCCCTCTCAACATTCACACCACCCTCATAGCACAAAGCTGAGAGGTTCAGTTTTTTCTGATTCTCTCCCAGAACCCCCTCACAGGCCTCTGGACTTCCTCAACACAACACTAATAATCCTGCACATTTGTAGAATGATTTTCCACTTCTAGAGCACATTCCCATTCATTATCTTATTTAATCTATGCATCAGGGTTGTAGTTGCTGCAAAGTAGAGTTTATTATCCTTGTTTTATAGAGGAGGAAATCGGAGCTCTACGAAGTATGTCTGATGCCACATAGATCTTACATAGGAACTGGGTTTAGAGGACTTGGGTTTGAGTCTGTGGCACTTAGTGAGATGGGGAAGAAACAGCTGGAAGTTTAGCCACAAGCTTCAAATGGGTTTTGCAGACGTCGCCATGTCACCACATGCAGCCTCACACAGGTGAATGTGTAAACCGTGTGGGTCAGTGGCTTGTCTTGAAGTTTAGAGGCTTAAGCCCTGCAGCCCAGTCACTGAACATTCCCTGAGCACTGCCTACGTCTGGCCCTGGGCTGAAAGTCTGAGAGATCCAAAAATTCTAACAGGCACAGTTCCTGGTCTCAGGGACTTTATTCCAGTTGGGAAAAGAGAGCGTGGATCGGAGTACACTTTGCTATGGCTCAATGGAAGAAGTGAGACTCAAGTCAGGCTTGAAGGATGCTCAGGAGGGCCTGGACTGGGCAGTATTCATGAAAGTGGAGAGGGAAGGATGAATTGGGGAGAGATTCCCAAGGGCAAGAATATTGCATGGTGGGATCAAAGGATCAGACGAAACCAGGGTTTAAGTTCAGACACTGTCACTTACTAATTGTGTGATTTTAGTGAACTTGAAGTCTACACTTCCATTTTCTCATATTGTGAAAATTAAATGAGCTAATACAGTGTCAGGAGCATATCACATACTCAATAGAGGGTAGTTATCATTAATTCTTATTATTAAAAATGAATAAGCAAGTTTTGAAACACATTGGCTGTTGGGTATAGAAAAGGGCAAGTATGGTAGATGTTTTCTATTTCTCCCCCTACATCCATCCTCCATCCTTCGTGGCCCACCCAGGAGGTTGACCTTCCGTGGACGGCATTGACAGGAGGGAGGAACTGAAGACGGATGAGGTAGGGGTCTTTGTTTCCCTGATTTCCTCCTGCCTGTATCGTCGCGGACTGAGTGTGTCTCTACCAAGAATCACAGAGCTTATCAGCTACTCCTACAGCTACTCTCCTAGTCTCTTCTGCTCCATTGTTTCCATGACGTGCTTTCCATTGCTCATTGGTTTCCCTTAACCTTGCCCACACTGTTGTTAAATGATGCCTTATTAAACACTCCGCGATTACTCCACTGGAGCAGGCCACCTAGTTCCCTGCCAGGCCGCCAACCGATTCTGTAAATCTCACAGACAGTGCTCAGGGCTCTAGCTTAAGAGATGGGCAGAACGTGAAAGCACTGATTAGCATGAGAAATTTGGAAAGGCTTACAACTTTGAATGAAGGTTATCAATATCAACAAATTCTACAGTGTTAGACGAGGGGGAATTTTCAGTGAGAGTGGGCCATCCAAGTGAAGACACAGACATTTGGAGATACAGATGAGAAGTCAGGACTAGTAACTGAGGAATTGGTAACAAAAATGACGTTAAAGCCATGAGAAAGAATTAGGTGTTCAAAGGAAAGAGAGAGAGAAGAAAGCCAATTATAAGTTGTAATTTAGGACCTTGGATTTTGAATCATGTTATATCTCAGAAGAAGACAGGACACAATTTCCTAGCTATAAATGTTCCTTGTGCAATTCTCCTAACGACTCTGAGATGGGAAGACATGCTACATGTCTAAGGTCATACAACCAAAATGTAGAACTGATGATGGCTGCTCCATAATCAAAATGCTTTCTACTATGTTGTGCTGCTCATGCTGAGAAGGTTACTGTTGGTCCTGTCTGGCCATCTCCCAATTCCAAACCAAAGGGGCCTGGAATTCTCAGACCAAGGCTGACACTATCAGGAGTCACCTTTCCTCTCCTTTCCATCCCAACACGAATCCCCACATGTCTTCTAACACCAAGAAGAAACGTCCTGCATCGAGGCCTTGAACCAGTTCCCTGTGCTTTGCTTGGTCCTTTAAAATTCTATGTTCTTGCAGTTCCTGAAAGCCTGGGTTTTTGGAGATTGCCTTGATTATCTACTCCTTAACTCCTGCAATCTGGCTTCCCTGGACCCACCAGTTTGTTGAAACTGGGCTTGCCAAGGTCCCTCCTGACCTCTGGGTTGCCAAGCCCAATGCATATCTTCCTTTCCTTCCTCCCTTGAACATCATGGTGTGGCCCACTCCCCACTTCTTAAAACCCTCTTTTCTCTTGGTGTCTACAGCCCTGGCCCTTACAGGTCTGCCTTGACCTTTTGAGTCCCTCCTCATAGGTCGTCTTGGTGGGCCTCTGGTTTCTGGTTCCCATGATTCTAACCTTGGACTTCACTGCTTCCTCTGTGTGTTTGCCTGGGCAATCTCATACCCCATAGCTTCAACCCACAACTATACCCAAATTTTCATTTCTGGCCTAAACAAGCCCTCTGAGGTCCAGATCTATTGCTCTAATTGCCTACTGGACCTCTCCAATTGGATGTCCTACAGGGAGCTCAAAATGTCCCACACCAAACTTGCCTGCTGCCTGCCTCCCACGCCCATTAGGAACTGGATCCTCCGCTTTCATTCCTGACCTTGGTTGCCCAATCTGAAATTCATCCAAGCCTCCTCCCTTCCTTTACTCACCCCTTTCTATCTGTCACCACTTCCTTAAACCCTTAGACTTGTCCCCTTCTCATCCTCATTGCCAGCCTTGCTTCAGGTCCTCATAAGCTGTTCCCTGGATATGGCTTCCTAGCCAGTCTCTGTTCCTACAGTCTTGCCCTGAGGGTGCTCGCCTTCTCCTAACTTTAAACCCTTCAGTGTGTTCCCGTGACTCGGCCTCAGGCTGAGGTCTCAGCTCCTCAGCATGATGTAAGGGCTTTCACGACGCAGCCCGTCTGCCTTCCTCACCCCGTCCTTTCACCACGTGCACCTAAGCTCCATCTGGTCGGTTGCAGTGCCACGCAGTTCCTCACACTCTCCTGTCCCTGGGCCATTGCACCTGCTAGTTCCTTTTCCTGGAACACCCTTTGGCCCCCTGCTCTGCCAAGCTTATCCAGGTTCCTCCTACAATACCCAGCACAGAAGTCACTTTCAGGAAGCCTTCTAAAGTGCCTTGCTCTAGCGGACAGAATGAGTCTCTTCTCGGCTGCTGGTTTTTGTCTGTGAAACCCAAAGATTTTTATATGAAAAGCACAGCTTCAAGATCAATTTTAAGTTTTCAAAGTTTTATATTTTGAGTTTCCAGATATTGGCAGTCCTTATAAACTACAACCCTTGGGACCTGTCAGCTCTGGGTGGGCTCTGTAACCCTTTACACAGCTGGTGCGCTTGTCTCTTGGACCTTCCCTGGTCTCAGATTCATTATGGGGTGGCTGGTGAAGAAAAACAGAAATCAGCCATAAGTAATAAATCCCCTGAGAAAGAGAGAGAGCTGAGCATGTACAGAATTAGAATTCTAGTCTCTTTAGCCCCTGTAACATGAAGCCCTGACCTCAAATAATCAATGAGACCTGAGCCTTAGCATGTTGGGAAGGTGAGTGGTGTGATGGGAAGACGGGGTGAAGGGAAAAGAGGAAATAGCGTAAGTTAAACGTTAACACAATTCTGTACTAAATAGTTAGCATATAACAAGCTTGAAGTATGTTATCAAGGATCTTAATTCAATTCAATTTAGCATTAATTACTAAGGGCGTGATATATGTAGGACACAAGGCCAGGCCTCTGGGGACCATTGGGCTATGGAAAGATGAAGACAAGATTGCTATCTGTAATCTTCAGCAAAACATTCCCCCAGAACGTTTCCACTCCCCTCAGTGCAGAAAAAACATGGTGCTAGGAAGTCGTCATATTTACCCGTGTCAGATTCCCTAAGAAAGATTTAAAAACTGGACAATTTATTACCAGCCTCTCGTCTTGCTCATAGCAGGGAGTGTCCTGTGCGAGGCTTTCAGAAAATTCCTGCACCTGCAATGAAAAAAATTCAATGTTTCATGAGTGGCATGGTGTCTCATGTTTGAATTTGGTTACTTCTACTGTTCATAATAAGCTTTAGAGGGATTACTTTAGTCTTTAGCCGAATGGTCTGTTCTTTTAACTTCTGACACATATTTTCCCCTTGGGATATCTTCTGGAAGATGTAAGAGGAACTCAAAGAAGGGTCTTTCTGAGGGGTCGATGACAACTTAAAGAGGCTTGCCTCGGATTCTGTTCCTATGTAAGAAAGAATAAGTTTCGGCTACCGTTCATCTCAAGTTCACTGCAGATTTATAAATCCTGAAAACAGAAGTCGGTGGCAACCGCCACCATTTGCTATTAAAAAAAAAAAAAAAAGATTTCGAAATGTGTATCTAAATGAAAGAGGTTGAAAAACACTAGTACCTGTGAGATGTTCTTGGCGGGTATGCGTCTCAGGCTCTATCTGCATAATGAAAGGATAACAAAGCGTCATTGTTGATGCTGACCAGTGACACCATTATTCAGAACAGCCTGATGGGTTCTGGTCCTCGGAGGCAGCCTGGGGTTGTGTCAACAGCTGGAACCCTGATGCCAAGGCTGAATCACCCTTTGACCCTTAACTGCTGGGTGACCCAGGACAATTAGCACTGGAACCCTCAATTCCTCACCAGTAAAATGGGGACAGTAACAGGACCTACCTCACTGGGTCCTTATGAGGATTAAACGTTAAGTACTTAGTCTCAGGCACGTGGTGAGCACTGCGTACCCTTAGCTGTGTCTACTATCATGTCTGATGCTAGTATGTGGAACACGCAAGCATTTCTCCTAAAACTAGACCACAAGCTCTAGGAGGGCAGGGACCACTGTAGTCTTGTCACCAAGTCTGTTGCTCTCATGAACACCAAACTCATGGCAGCCAAGCTCTAGAGAATATGAAATAGTTTGCATTAAGTTCCAAAATGTGTGTCAAGATAGTGATTTTTACCAGGACATGTCCCTTTCGGTTCACCACAGGCTGGCTGGATAGGAGTTTAAGTTCCAGAGTGATTCACCTTGAGGGGCTGCCTGTCATTCACAATGCACAAAGCTCAGAAACATTCCAGTGCCCAGACCTAAACAGTCATGGTCACATTAGACTGAATATCATGAATGTCTTGATTCGATGGATATGGAGCCTATGGAGTCCTGTTCTCCAACCTGAAAGGACTAGAGAAAAACCCGACACCTGACTTGAGACTCCCACTGCCAGAGGAGAGGAGCCTGACTGTGGCTGGGGGTTTCTGAAAAGTCCCATGGCCCACGGAGAATTAAGGCCATGCAAACCAGCAGGTCTTGGATGAGCAGAGGTGGGGTCTCCCCCGTGAGGCAGGAGTTCAGAGTGTGCAGGGCCTGAGGAGGGGGCGGGGACCAGCCAGGTAACGGGGTGGCTCCTGGGGGAGCGGGGCTCAGTTTCAAAGGGTAAGATAAAGTAAAAAAAGGGGGGGGGACTCAAATTCCTGGCTGAAGAGTTTATATTTTATTCTATGACATGTTGTCAGTCCAGCCCCTGCTGCTTCTCACGAGGGCACCCACTGGGCTTATGAGAGGTCACAGTACTCGGTCAGAACTAGAACTTGGAACCTCCTAACCGGAACTGGGTTTTGACCACCTCCCAGTGACCCGAGCTGATACAGACAAGTGGGGCCCCGTGTCTGTGCTTCCTGGAGGCGAGTTCACTTACCTCCACCTGCTGTGAAGGGTCCATGGTCTTCTTTTTCTGCTCTCCTTCCTCAACACAGTTCCACCTAGACACGCTCCCTAAGATATCTTGCACAAGAGCTAACCTAGCTCTCAGTTCAGGAGAAAAGCTGACTTGCTTGTCTATTGGAAGTGGTTGGACAGTCATGTTCATTTTAGGGATTTTCACTTTGGGAGCAACATTAGAGAGATCAGAGAACCTGTAATGGACTTGGTCATATTTGAACCTGTGGCCTGGTCCTGTTTTTTCTGTCTGCAGTTTTTGCACTTGGCAGCCTTTCCATTTATCACTTGGACTCTTGGTTTTAGTTAAAAAGCTGGAACTTTTGGGATGGCTGCTGTCTTTAGCAGCCGCTGGCTTTTCTAACTCAGAGGCGTTTCTTCCTGTCGCAGTTGGCGAACAGCTCGGCTCACTGACACCTTCATCATCCTTTTGGGGGCTGAGTGTGTCAGTGAGTTCCGAGGTTGGCTCTTTTAGCCACGATCTCTCAACATAATGCACAATAATATCTTTAACAATGGCTTCGTCAAGACAGTCAGTCCTAGGGGTCTCTGGGAGAGTTTCACAGTGAATGCCTTGGCCTTTTAAAAAGTCTTCTTTGGAAAGATGAGGCTGTAAAATATCAGAAAGGTTTGACTTTGAAAAGTTTCCTTTACTAGCTGGGATACGAAGATTTGGGGGGCATCTTTGCTCTTTATGATCATATTTTTTCTGGACAGCATTTTCAGTCATTTTATCCAGAGTCAGGGCCCTGTCTGCGTTTCTGCACGTCTCTTCATGTGTGGCCTTTTCTTGAGGGTCCTCTACCATTGAAATCATTTGACCTGACACATTCAGGATGTGATTTTCTGAGGAAAAATTGTAATCATCATATAGCTCAGTTTGGGAGAAACCTGCCTCGTAAGGGAAATCCTCCTGCTGCTTCAAGGCCGTAGCTTCTGAGAAATCGGCTCCATCCATGTGCACAGCTGGCCTTCACGCTCTGTGCCTGCCCTTGGTATTCTTAGTTGTGACAACAGACCTGGTTTTCATGCACTGTCCTCACTGTGTGTCCTGTTCTGTGCAGAAAGAGAAAAGCCTCATTGTTAAATATATTCGAATAAGTGTGGGAGTGGGCTTGTCCTGGAGCCTCTGCTGGAACAGAATGGATGCTTCTCATTGAGAGAAATTCAGTGATGATTCTGAAGGCAGGAAGCTCTGTGAGAGCTAAGCCACCCCAAATGCTGCAATAACATAATCAGTGGTCTATAAGCAAGGGGAAAGGGGACAGGGAGTTAAAGTTTTTATTCATTAAATCAAGGCAGACATTGGTTCTCTGGTCAATGACCAAGTATTTATCAGTCTGTCTCACGAAACGCTATTTATTTGGAATTCATTCTCCCAAAATAGGAGCTTGGGATACAAGTAAAGGATTGATTTTTTTAAAGTCCAGTGGGGAACCAGGAGTGGAGAGACCAGGATTTGAGTACTATCTTCTCCATTCATGAGCTATACACCATTGGGCAAGTTATTTAACTTTCCTGGGTCTTAGTCTCTTCTTCGTAAAAATCGGAATAATAATCCCTAGTTCACAGGATTGCTGGATGAACGTGGGATGATAATGCATATAAAGCTCTTAGAATAGTGTTTGGCACAGAGTGAGTGTTCAGTAAACAGCAGTTTAAAAATGAAAACCACCCTCAGCATTGGAATACTGAAGAATGCCCAGGTGCAGAAGGCTGGGTGCTCTCCATCCGTGGGGACACTTAAAGGACAAAGGAAGGAATGATCTCTACCAGAGCCTTGAAACTATTTTTAAAATCTATCTGTAAATGAATATATTGTTTGATGGTGAAAACTGTCACTAAATAATTTTAAGTAAAACATGGTCTAAGACATTCAATGGCCAGCAGGCACAAAAAAAGATGCTCAACATCACTAATCACCACAGTGAGATATCACCTCACACCTGTGAGGATGGCTGACGTCAAGAATAGAAGAGATGACCAGTGTTGGCGAGGATGTGGAGAGAAGGAAACCCTCGTGCACTGCGGTGGGAATGTGAGCTGGTTCAGCTGCTATGGAAAACAGTATGGAAGTTCCTCAGAAAATTAAAAATGTATCTACCATGTAATCCAGCAATTCCACTTCTGGGTATATACTCAAAGAAAATGAACATAGGATCTCAGAGACGTCTGCACTCCCGTGTTTGTTCACATTTTTCACAGTAGCAAAGAGATGGCAAAAACCAAGTGCCTATCAATGGACAAATGAAAAAAGATGCGCTATAAATACAATGAAATATTATTAAGATCTGAGAGAAAGAGGGACATCCTGCCATTTGTGACTACGTGGATGGACCTTGAGCACATTATGCTAAGTGAAATGAGTCAGAGAAAGACAAGTACTGTCTCATATCACTACTGTGTGGAATCTAAAAAGCCAAACTCATAAAAACAAAGTGAAATGGTGGCTACCCCAGGGGTGGGGGTTGGGGGGGAGGGAGGGATAGGGCCTACAATCTTTAAGGGCACAAGCATACAAGTAGTTACCAGTTTAACTGCAATAGCCCTGGAGACGGAATGCACAGTATAGTATCAACAACAGAATTATATTCCAGCTTGCTAAGAGACTAGAACTTCATTATTCCACTCACCAAAACGAAATGACATTATGTGAGTTGACAGAGGTGCTAATTATGACTAGCATGACAATCATATCACAGTGTATATATGTGTCAAATTAAGTTCTACACCTTAAAATCACACCATGTTACATGCCAAATATATTTCAAGTGTTTCAGGACTGTTAGTGACGTAAGTTACAGCCTCAAACTCATCTCATGCTGTCTTTGTATCTTGAGGTGCTCACGGCAGAGCTCCAAGCCCTTCCATCCAAGGACGGAAAGACCCTTTGCTGGCCAGATCCTAGTTTCTAAAATATCATTCCATTTAAACTGATAACATTTAATTTTTGCTAGGATTCTTAAGAGAAAAAAGAGACACCAAGATAGACCAGAAGCCTGTATGTAACTCTCCCGTTACACATAGGAAAACAGCTTCTGTTACTATTATTATCGTTTTCTTTGTTTGTGTGCAAAATACCAAAAGGTTTTTTTCCTGATAAAGGAGAATCTGTTCTTAGCATCAAAATGGGCCCCTTACAGGCAGCTGGACAGAACTGGATCATCTTCCCGTGAAGACACCGGCCTCCATCTTAGACTCCAAAGGTTCATTCAAAGAGCGTGCGCCGAGAACCCGGCAGAGCCCAGTTTGACTTGCTGAGCTCAGGGGAACGCATCTGGGGCGGTGACGGCTTATGCAGCCAGACTGACCATTGTGTGCTCAGCAACGGCTCACAGACCCCCGAGCCTGAGCACTGAGCACTGAGCACAAAGGCCGGCTTCCCCCAGGGGCCCAGGCCGGCAAAACCCCGCAGGCTGGTCCCGGCCAGGAATGAGCCGCAGGGCACTCGCCATGCTGGCCGCTGTGGCCGGCCTGCTCTACTTTACCATGAAGTCTGAATGTGGTGCCGAGGTGCTGACTCGTGTGCCAGTTTAAGGGAAGAAGATAATGGTGGCCGGGGTGACTGGGAATCTGACCGAGTCAATTGAGAAGGTCTATGGACAGAAAACCCCCAAATCCTTAGTGCTCAGAGACCAAAGACGGTCAGTGAATCGTCGTCTCTGGCTGGTAAGTGGTGTCTGTTCTAGTCACTGAGCCCATTAGTGGAAATACAAACGTGTTATGTTGGAGAACCGCTCCCATCTACGAAGGAAAACCATGGGGCCTGTGACAGTCGCTTCATCCCATCCCCGGTACCCTCTGTTCTGTGTTCTGCTGGCCTCCAGACAGGCTGTATATGACCCAGAGATAGAGGAGACAGCAGGCACTGCACCTACCCACCCTTCCCTGCCTCCCTCCACCGAAGCACCAGCCACCTAACACTCTCAGATCCCGAACCCCACTCTTCTACCACCCACCCTACTGACTATAATGAAAATCGGAGTTGACTTTTGGGGGCAGTGCTCCAACAATCCAGATTCTTCTTACTCCTTTATTCGTGTGTCATTAAGAGTGTGAACAGACTGCCGTTAGGAGCTTTAAGTATGTGACCCCGTGACATTTTATACCAAATGCAGCAACCTGCCACTCTAAGCCTTCCACCTGCACAGCCTGCAGTCAACACGAATTGGCAAAACAACGGCAGTAGCCACAGAAACTCACCTCTCCCGGGGTCTCTGAACATCATGGAGTGAACCGGTCAGAGGGCCTTGCAACACAGATGAGCAATCCTTTAACTCAAAACCATCTTTCTTTTTTCATAGTTGGAAGCCATCTACAACTGAACAGGAGAACACACACTAAGCTTCAGTACCATGGTGGGGCTGTTCCGCGTTCCTTCAACTGCAAGATGTCAGCTGTGAAGGTTCCGTAGGGTACTGCTGATGTGACCTAAACATTTTGGGGGGAGTGTCTTTTAAAAGCATTCAAAAATACTCAGTTCAACTCTGTTTTAATTTTCAAATTCTCTCCCTGTTCCCAGCTCAAGATTTCTGTTTACCCATGAGAGCAAATAGGAGATGTCTCAGAGTAGTGTGCATTAGGCCACACCTGGAGGTCAGGTGTTGGTGGATTTTGTATCCTGTGGATGGTGTTTCTAGATTAAAATATTTTCAAGAGTAATATGATACAGGCTCCCTGTGCGGTGACTGCATTCATTGACGCTCTGGTAATCCTATCAGCGAACTTTATCTCAGAAATACGGGGTGCCCACCAATGCAGCAGGGCCTGTGACTGTAACCAAATACCATTCAGTGTGTGGCTTCAGCCTCCTACTGTTGAGTGGCAGGAGGGAGACGCTGAGATGGTGCAGCAGCTCGATCCAGTCCTCCCCGGAGAGCTGGGTGGATCTATTATTTATAGTCACCCTCAGCGATGTAGGCCTTCTGGGAGCATGCACAAGTTTGATGACCAGCTGTTACACATAATTTATCCCGAAACTATTTTAAAAGTCAGAACAGAAAAATCCTTTGAAACTCTGAGCAGGCCAGTATTCAGAGAAGCTGCTGCTTGGTGTTTTACCAGCAGCCTTCGCTTGTTTTCCTTGCCCTTTCGGGGTCAGCACTGTCTTTTTATCCAGTTTTCCCATCAACATAACCACATAGTCATCACAGATTGTCTCCTTTGTTCTATAAGCCATGGGCCTTTCCTGTGCTCTGGGGACATTTAGAAAACTCTTGCCAGTTGATTTTCTAAGACTAATTCTAATGACAAATTTTAAAACACTGATTTAAAGAATGTAAGTTTTAAAAAAGGACTTTGTCCCTTCCTTAAGTTTTCTAGCTTAAGTTTGGCAACCTCTGCAGAGATAAGAAGAGCCAGAATATTTTAGGAAAATTCTTTTTCTTTTACTTAAAGAGATATCCTTTTCTCCCCTGCCTTTCACTCCCAGCCTAAAGGTCATGGGTTCGATTCCCGGTCAAGGACACATACCTGGGTTTCAAGTTTGTTCCCCAGGCCAGTCAGTGTGTGTGTGGGAGGCAACCAATCAATGTGTCTCTCTCACATCAGTGTTTCTCTCTCTCCCCCCCTCATCCTCCCCTTTTCTCCTTTCCACTCTCTCTAAAAAAAATCAATGGAAAAAAATATCCTTGGGTGATAATTTTTATAAATAAAAATTAAAAATATTAACTATTACATAAAACACATCTTTCAGTGCTTCAAAATCTTAGCTCTTTTGGTCATTCTGTCTGGTTTTATATAGAAGAGAAGGATTTGAAATGTAAATTGTGCCCTTGTAGGAAAATAACAGCTCTCACTATTTCCCTAACCCCCTTTTTTTTTGTAAAAAACACAAAGCTCTTTAAATAGTAACAAAGTAGTCACCCCCACCACCACATGATTATACAGTAAACATTACCTAATCCAATGTGAAAATGCCAATTTTATGAGCCAGTATTAGCTGCTATATTAAAACACCGGAAGTGACAACCACAGGAAAGGTAAATAATACTCAACACTTAGCCTTTTATGATAAGCTTGTGTAGGCTTAATAAACATTAATTAATTAAGACTCAAGGCACCCACCCAGGCGAGGTCCTTCTTCACCCTCTCAGAACTGGAAGGATCCACAGTGCAGCGCTAAGCAGTTTAGGACAGGCAATAATTACCTGCTGGAACGATGGCAGTGCTCTGCACTTTTTAACGGAGAGGACCCAGCCCCATTAGGAGCTAAACCCTCTCCCTTTAATCCCCAGGAACAGATTGAGGGAGAGGAAGCCACTGAGCCAGAATCACACAGCAGGTCCCCAGCAGTGAGGAGTCAGCCTCTCGGATTCAAGTAGTAGGTGGGGTGTGAAGCAAGTGAACGTTTATTGAGGGCCTACTATGTGCTAGGCCCTCTGTGTCATCCCATCCACCCTCTCCAGCCCCCCAAGATAAATACCGTGTCACCCCTCCATTAAGACAAGGAAAGGCGCTGGGAGGAGCAGCGAGGGCCATTAGGACTGCAAAGCCAACTCGTGTCCCCTCCTGTGAGACCAGGTGTCACTAAGTGCAAGAAAAAACAGGAACGGTCAGACTCCCCGAAGTTTTTCTTCAACAGGATATAATTCTGGCAGTTTTCTATTGCTGCTGTAACAAACTTAGTATCACACATTTAGTAGCTTAAAACAACACAAATCATCTTTCTGTTCTGGAGGCGGGAAGCCTGAGACAGGTCTGTCTGGGCTAAAGAGCAGGAGGTCGGCAGGGCCCGGTTCCGCCCGGAGGCTCCCGGAGGGAGTCCTCGGCCTTTTCCAGCTCCCGAGGACCATCCCTTGGCCCGGGGCTCCTTCCTCCGTCTTTGAAGCCAGCCTCGCAGCGTCTCTGGTTCTGCGCCTCCTGCCTCTTCCTCACAAGGCCCCCAGTGATTACAGCACGGGCGCCCGGACGGCCCAGGACAGGACAGGGTGCGCGCCTCAGGATCCCTGGTTCCACCCCGTCTGCCGAGCCCCGTGTGGCGCGCAGGGGCGCACACTGGCAGGTCCAGGGACCGGGATGGCCATTGCCTTGCTGACCACCGCACTCTGCGCGTCTGGAGGGTTCCTGGAGGACGGGCCTGTGCCGCCTCATTCCGTCCCCAGGCCCGATCTCTTGCCCCCTCGAAGCCCCTCCCGCTGTGGAGCTCTGTGGCCCCACGGGGCAAACCTGAGGGGCAGTGAACTCCGGGGGGCACGCCTCAACGCAGGGATGTAAGAGCAGAGACTACCCGAGCGCGGAACCGAAGGGCCTGTGCCCAGCGCGGTGGCGAGGCGGCTTCTCCATGGCTGAGGGTCGGGGCCCCGGGGCTGAGGAGAGCCCGCGGTCGGGGCCGCTGCACGGGCTGCGGGCGGAGCAATGACGCGACTACAGACACCGCGGCCGCGTGGCCCGGGGCTCCCCAAAGCCCTGCCCGCGGCCTAGGAAGTCCGGGGGCGTCCCCCGGTTCCTGGGAGGGTCTGAGCTTCCTGGGGGGTGGGCGCCTCTGAAGCGCTTGTTCCTCTGTCTCTGAGATCAGGGTCCTGCTGATGCGAAAGGCAGGGACAGTCCGGGACGGGGCAGTGACCTCGCCACCGAGGGGGAAAGACTTCGACGCGCCCACGATTCTGACGTGTACAGCGACCCTCATTGTACGACAGGAGCCCCTGGGCGCCCGCGCCGCCCGCAATGGAGCCCGGCAGCGGCGTCCCCGGCCGCGGGCACTCGGCGCCCGCGCCCCGCGCCGTCCTGAAGGCCCCGACGCCGACCAGAAGTGAGGCTCGTGGGCACCGCGGGCCGGGCGCCTCCCTCCCCCTCCAAGCCAGCGGGGGACACAGCGGGGGGGGCATCTAGGCGAGGGGCGCTGCGCGGAAAGGGGCCCAGAGGAGGAGCCCCGAGACCTGCCTGCCGGGCGCCTGTGGGTGCCCCGTGCGCGGGGAGGGGGGCCAGGGACGGGGACCGGGGGGCCGGGGGGAATTCAGATTTTATTTTCACCCAAGTGTGAGGCGCCTCAAGGTTTCCCAGTAGGAGATGACGTCACCCGATGCACCCCTTTAAAGGGCGTTTCCCAGAGGCCCGGCGGAGGGAGACGGCGGCGGGCGCGAGGGGCCCAAAGCCGCGCCCGGGGGAGGCGCGGGGAAGCGGCGCCGGACCGCACACGAGGCGTCCGCGCCAGCGCCGCGCTCGCGGGTCGGGAGCCCGAGGGCCTCCCGCCCAACGGGTGCCCTTGGTGCCGGCGTCAAAGGTCGCCGAGGGTCCTGACGAGCAGGTGCGGGTGCGGGGCAGCCCCGCACCGCGCCAACCCCTCAGGAGCCGGCGGTAAAGGTCGTTAGCGATCCTGACGAGCAGGTGCGGGTGCGGGGCAGCCCCGCACCGCGCTAACCCGCAAAACTCAGCTCCCGAAGCCTAAGCGCCCGCCTCGGGAAAGCGGCGCCACCACCCGGGCCCGCCCGAGGAAACTAAGGCCGGCGGCCGGCCAGCCCCGGGGAGCCCGGCTGTCCGTCGAGCTTGATGCCGGAGACGCTCCCACGGAGGGACGGGGACGGGCGTCTCTTCACCGTAAAAAGCTGAGGAGACATTTACATTTCACTTCGTGGAGAAGTGGCTGAGACACGGTCTCACCAAGTCGACCCGGTTCTTCAGCCCTGACACGCTCTAGCCTTGGTATCGTTGTGAAGAGCACACTGAGACTTTATTTTTATGAACTGGGTGTGGGGAGAGCGGCAGCGGAAGGGAAGGCCGTCTCCCGCGCGCGTGCAGCGCAGCCGCCCGCAGCCGAGGAAGCCGCGCGCAGTTTTCCCGGGAACCGCCGACGTGCTTCCCAGCGGCCGGAGAGGCCGGCGGGCGGCGCGGCCTCCGGAGGTGAGGCCGCCTCGCTGGCGCTCACGGCGGCGCCGCCACTGCGCAGGGCCCCGTCCTCCTCGACAACCCGCAGGACCCGTCCCGCCGGGTGCGCGCCCTCCGGGCCTGCCCGGGGCCCCCGCCGCTCCCGGGTCCGGGCTGCGCCTCCCAGAGCTCTCCCCGGGCGGGGCCGTGGCTCCGCCCACCCATTAGTGTCTGAAGAAGGAGTGAGGGGACTGGAAAACAACTTCACCTGGGCAGCCCCGGGCAGGTCCCGGGGCGAGGCCGACCGAGCCCCCCGGGCCCCGCTCCGACTCACACGCCCCGCCCCGCGCCCGCTTAGCCCCGCCCCCCGCCGGCCATTGGCTGGCCCGAAAGACGCGGGGCGTTGTCGGTTTGAATGGGAGCCATTGGCGCTGCAGCGCAGGCGCAGAAGGCGCGGGAGGGGCGGGCTGCGCGGCGAGACCCCCTGGGCGGTGTTGGGACCGGCGGGGCCGCGTAGAGCGCCCTGGGAGCTCTGGCTCACGTGACCTGCTGGGGGCGGGCACCTGGGCGGGGGGCGCGCGCCGGCCCCCTGAGGTGCCCCTGCCTGGCCCGTCGCCCGCGGCGTGCGGACCAGCCGCGGGGAGGGGACGCGGCCGCCCGCCCGTCGCCCGAGGCGGCGGCTGCTGCTGCTGCTGCTGCTGCTGCCGCCGCCGCCGCGTCGCCGCGTCCACCGTGTTCTCCGCCCTCGCCGGCCCGCGGGAGGTGAGTTTGAGGGGCGTCTGAGGGCGCCCCGCGGAGGGAGGGACGGGGACCGTGCGTGCGTGTGGGGGCGGCCTGGGGCGGGGGCGACCGCCTTTGTTCGCGGTGGTCTGCGGTCCCGGGCGGCGGGGACCTCGGGGACCCCGGGACGACACCGAGGTGCGTTCGCGTCGGAGCTGTGAAAACGCGAGTGAAGCGTAGCCGTCGCGTTCGCTGATGTTTTAGCATAAAAAGTAGAGCGGGACGCGGGGACTTGTCAGGGCGTCCGAGCGCGAGTCACACACCATTGAACGCCGGCCCCGCGGAGCTGCCGCCCGGGCCGACGGCGGCCACCTGCGGCCGGGCGCGGGCCCCTCCCCCGGCGCGCCCGGGGCGGTCGGGGGCCGCGTCCACCCCACCTCCGGGTTCGGCGCCGTGTGGGCCCGCCGGCCGATTTACGGTGGAAATGGGTGGCCGCTGCGGAAAGTTTTAGTGACCACGGCCGGAGAGCCCTGTCCTGAAAACCTGTGCAGAACCTTCCAGTGTTTCCTCGCGTTACTGGTAACCGGTGTGGAAACTTTTAACGGGCAGCATTTGAAACCCACGAAAGGAAACGAGGAAGGGTGGAAGTGTTGCCTCGGCGTGATTTCTCCCCGGCGGAGGGCGCAGCGCGTGGGCTCCCGGCGCCGCGGCGATACGAACCGCTCCTGCCGGGTTGCCCCCTTTGGAGCAGCGGCTTTGGTTGATTGTTTAGAACCGAGTAAGCAGCGTGAGGAAAGCGCGCCGTCGGTGACGCGGGCGTGTGCGGAGGGAGCGGGGCTCGGGGTTGCGTTTCTTTACACCTGGCCACGGGCTTGGTCGGGCGCGCGCTCCTGCTGTGTTTACACGAGGGGTGGAGCCCATACAAAGTAACAGTCGTGTGATGTGTGGTTAGAGGCCTTTCCCCCTAACTCTTTCTCTTTGGCCAGATGAGCAGTTGTATTTTCTTCTGTTACTAAGTCAGCATTCGGTGTTACAAAGGTTATATTGTAATATAAACCTCAGACTTGGTTCTAGGCTAATTGCAGCAAAAGATGGGCTATGTAGACGTTTAAAAATGACCCTGTTCTTCAGCGTAAAGTATTTCTAAGGTGTACTGAAAAGATCAACATTGTGTAGTTCTCAGGAATCTCAAAATGGAAAACCTGCCATAGATTTAGACTATTCTAAATCTAGTCTAATCGACACGTTCTTTTAAAATAATAACAGCAGCCATTATCATTATTGCTACTGTACTTTATGGAGTACTTTTATTAAGTACCAGGGCCAGGCACTGGGTTAGGGGCTTTATAAGTCATATCTCATCACAACACATGGCTAAGTATCATTATGTCCAAACCAACTCTGAGTGTTTAACTAGCTTAAGATCATATAACTAATAAGTCACTGTGCTGGTATTTAAACCAGGGCCTGATCCCAGAGCACAGCTGTATTCTTCCGTGTGTTTGAATCTCCTCCAGGTCTCTGGATTCCATCTGAGGGACATAATCCTTCGCTTAAAATGCCCGAAGGTCCTGCATTTTGTTGTGAACTATGCGAAAAACATATTCCAGTTTTCTTTTAGGACTGCTGACTTTTTTTCAATACCTTATAAATCACATAACATTTTCAGTATCCTTTTAAATCACCTTTGTATATGTAGTGCCAAAGTGAGTACTTCATCTTTATAAAAACAGTAAAAAATAAAAATACTTTCCTGAGTTATTTACATGAATATGAATATACTCTTTACTGTGGAGTAGAAGTGTATTCAAGTGTGGATTTCTCAGTATGGTAGGATTCTTTGCTGCTTTATAGTTCAGTTCCTCCCAGGCAAGAAATCAAACACCTTTGTTGGACATCAATTATGTGCAAAGCAGTTTGCTTCTGGAGTTTTTGCAGTATCTTTTTCCTGTCTCCCTGTCCTGCCCTGTATGTTGCTGCCAGGTTATCTTCCTCGCACAGATCCAGCTTTGCTGTTTCTTTGTGGAAAAAATTATAAGGTTGACCATTATGTAAACACAAGGCCAAACGTGCTTTACCCATATAATATTCAGAGTCCCTCATAGTTTAGTACCTTCTTCGACTTCTCTTTCCCTACCCTTGACCCAATGTGCTTTCCTGGCACACATTCTGTGTGTTCCCTCCTCCTCGCTTTTTTTGAGTCATTTCCTCTATTTGCCTAATAAGGTCTGCCCATCCTTCAAGGTGCAGTACAGCTTTTATTTCTTCCAAAAAGCTTTCCTGAGTCCTCATAACATTATTGAATTGAATTGAGTCATTTTTGCAGAAAATGGTGTAACTTTTACAAGGAAAAGACAGTTATATTTTCCTGTGAAAAATTCTAAATTCAAACTCTTTACGGATCCAGTTTAGGCATTTAAAATCCTTTTGTACTTGGGATTTATTTCTGCTTAAAAATGTATTTGAAAGCAATTTTGCCTTGTTAAAATCCTGTTAGAACGGATGAACAACACTCAGTTGAGAGGACCACTTCTTTTCTACTTCACCAGTGAGTTTTTCATGTACGTACTAATTTAAGCTAATGGCTGACTAGCAAGGGTAGCAATAAGTGGCTGTGGGTCGTGTTCTCTGGTGACTTGATAACCAATTTTCCTAAAGTTGCATTCTCCCCATTGTTTACTAATAAGTATTTCTCTTTTCCTGGCATAGTAACATCATCAGAAGACTATTTTGAATTTTACTTCTTTGAACTTTTATTAACTGCATCATGTTGGTCCAATAATTTGTGTGGGCCCTAAAATGATAACAACAAATAAATGAATTTATATTTATTAACAAAAGATTGCATACAGATCAGAAAGGGCAAGGGCTGAATATACTGTATTATATGAAGGAGTTTGTGTGTATGTTTGTTTTAACAAATTGGGCTTAGTGCAAATGTCCAGTGTTTTTGGGTTGCAGACATTTTCTTGTGATCCTGTCTTATAACCTAAGCAGTCATCTGAAAAGCACTGAAAATATAATTGGCGTTGATTAAAATTTAGAATGTCTTTTCTAAAAGTCATCCTTGTGTCTATGATATTATAATATGTCTATGTATCCAGAATTTTGTGTTTATAATAATTAACTAGAAATCACTTCCCTTATGCAAGTTAGAGACTCTCAGAAGGTTATTAATTTTACTAACGGATTAAAAGGACCATGTCTAAAATTGCCTTATAGGAGGGAAGATTAACATCATGTATTTGTAAGTTATGGGCTTCAGTTTGACGAAAAATAAAACCAAGTAATAGAGATAAAAGTACTAATTTATTCTAATGAATATATGTAAGACTTTTTTCCTTTAGTTGAATGTGTTTATATTTTTAAGTATAAATAAGTAAACTTGTTGGAGCAGGGCTCTTGAATCATTATGATTACTGAGAAGAGTGGCTTGAATTAGTGTAATCACTGGCTTAATTCACGTGGGCTTTGTATAATTTAAAAGCAGAGCCCCTTTCTAGTTTGCCATTCCCCAGAAAAATAGTCAGTATTCAGCTTCTCCCTGAGTGGTCATGGGCTGCCCAGCCCTAATTGCTGAGAGGCTGCTGGTGCAGTAATTGCGAGGCCCACAGCGCCTTGTGTGGAGCCCTGGAAACTGCTGCTGGCTCACAGACAGTCAGCCTTCCTCGTATGGGTGGACTCAGACTCTTCGCCCTTCCTCACTGTTTAACAGCAGTACGAAGGTGAAGGCTTGAATAGTCAGTGCTCTCTCTTGTAGATTACATTTTGTTTTAGTATTTAGTTTCAAATTTCATGTATGGCTTTTATTAGTATTTTGGTTATCCAGGGAGTGTAATTCTTTGGTGTCCTTTTAACTTCATGTGATGGATAAAAACATAAATGTTCCTCACTAAAAAAGGAAGTTTATGTATAGCCCCCCCTTATCCTTGGTGATGGGCTCTAAGACCCCCCCAGTGGATGCCTGAAACTGGGTAGTACCAAACCTTGTGTATATTATGGTTTTTCCTATACATAAATATCTTTTCACTTAAAGGAAGCTTCTCTTTGGCATATTTGAATTGCCAGCACCACTACTCTTGTACTTTGGGGCCACGATTACGTAAAATAAGGGTCACGAACACAAGCCCTGTGATACTGCGACAGTCAATCTGATAAGGAGGAGGCTACTGAGTGACTGGGGGGGGGTGTACAACTGGACCAAGGGGGTGATTCACATTCCGGGCTGGATGGAGGGGGTCAGCTGGATGGAGGGGGTCGTGAGAAATTTCACCACTCATAACGGCAAAATGTTAACATTTATGAATTGTTTCTTTCTGGACTTTTTCATTTAATATTTTTGGACCACAGTTGATCGATGATAGCTGAACCTGCAGAAGCAAAACTGCATGTAAGGGGGTTAGTTGTTTAGAATGGTGAGCTTTCAGGTGTAAACAATTGAAAAAGGAATTCTTATTTTATATTAATAGAATTGTTTTTGGATTTTACTATGCTGAAATGGTTGCATTCATTGTTATGCATTTTAAATGTCCACAGCTCTGTACCTGCATTTAAAAAAATCTGCCAAGAGCCCTGGCTTAGTTGGTTGGAGCATCCTCCCATAGACCAAAAAGGTTTTGGGTTCAGTTCCCTGTCAGGGCACATACCAAGGTTGCGGTTTACGTTTGATATATGCGGCGATTATCAGTTAACGTTAAAACTATGTTCAACACTGTAGATTAAAATAGCTATAAACACATAATCTTGAGTTATCTTTAGTTCTCAGTATTATACAATAGTTTGATTAGATTATATTACTGGTTTACAGATTGTGTTGAATAAAGAATCAGAACTGTTATGCATTGCTTTGTTATTTTTCTCCTATTGCAATTTCTCTTTAATTTTGGCACTGACTTATTGCAGTGGTAACATTTAGATCTCATTGGTAAATTGAAAGGAGTAAAAAAGATAAAAATGTAACTGTCTGTCCCCTACTTCCCCCCATCGCCTTTTTTGCAAATATTTCACTGCGATGGAGAAAGCAAGGCTAGGACCTTTTGCTCTGGTTGTGTACCTTGGACAGTGCCCAGAAGTGCAGTTGGCTTACGACAGGAGTCTGCCTTTTTCACTTCCTAATCAAGTAATTAAACGTGAGGCCATCAGAGTCATGTACTAGTTGATCGTTCCATGTGTTTCTGTCTGTTTATAGGATGTGGAAAAATTACTGCTTTCTCTTTATTTCTTTATGGTCAGACCAAAAGATGCCACCAGGGAACAGTTGTGTTAGCAGTGAGGTTTTGGAGCATTGTTTTTTAGGACCTGGGAGATGCTATTAAGGTTATATGTGTTCCTTGTAAATTACTAGTTATACGTCTTAATAGAGGTTGGAGGTTAAATCTGATGTTTTCTTAATATTCTTCCAAAGCTATAATTTCCATTTCATTTTCTGGTCATGTCATTACATTTCTTATCCTAATGAACAATTCATAATTTAATATTTGTTGCAGATTTTATTAGTGTTTAAAGTAGTAACACTAACAGATATAATAGATGTAAACACTAAGATAAAGTATGTGTTAAATGTGAAGTGGATTTGCTAACTCCATGCAATGCAGGCATGAATGGACATCTTGTTACTAAATTGGTCAGAGAATTCTTGCAACACAAATCATTGAATCAATAATTGCTTGTTTGTTCAAAGAGTAGTTTTAAGATAAGAACTGTTAATTATTATGGAGACTGTAATGTAAGAGTGAATTTTTTGAGGATGCTCTTCTTTTGAGAATATAAAGCCATGTTATATAAATTGTCCTAGTAAAATGGTGAATAGCATTCTCTGTCTTCTTGCTTGTTTTAATTATTTTAAAAATGGTTCTTCATGCAGTCTTTTTTCATTTAATTTTTATTATTTTTATTTAAAATTTTTATTTAAAATTCCTGTCCCCTACTCCCTCCTCTTTGGTAATCATCATCATCTCCTCTATTCGTCTGTTTGTTTATTCAATTTTTAATTACACGTGTAAGTGAGATCATGTGGCACTTGTCTTTCACTAACTTGTTTCCCCTTAGCACAATACCCCCTAGATCCATGCTGTCACAGAAGGCAACAGTTTGTTCTTTTTAATGGCCGAATGATATTCCACTGTGTATATATACCACGTCTTTGTCCATTCATCTATTGATGGACATCTAGGTTCCAGATCTTGGGTATTACTAGTGATGCTGCAGTGCACATAGGGATGTGTATATACTTTTTTGAATTTGTGTTTTTTACTTCTTCCACTAAATATCCAGAAGTAGAATCGCTGGATCACATCACAGTTCTATTTTTAATTTTTTGAGGAATTTCCATACTGTTTTCCATATGGTTGCACCAGTTTACAATCCCATCAACAGTGTACCAGGGCTCCCTTTTCTCCACATCCCCGCCAGTACCTGTTGTGTGTTGATTTATTGATGTTAGCCATTCTGACAGGTGTGAGGTGTTATCTTATTGTGGTTTAATTTGCATTTCTCTGGTGATTAGTGATGTTGAGTACCTTTTCAGATGTCTGTTGGCAAACTTTATGTCCTCTTTGGAGAAATGTCTGTTGTGGTCCTTTGCCCACTTTTAAATCGGATTGATTTTTTTGGTGTTAAGTTATGTGAGGTTCCTTATCTTTTTGGATATTAACCCCTTATTGGATGTATCATTGGCAAATATCTTCTCCCATTCAATAGGTCGTCTTTTTGTTTTGTTGATGGTTTCCTTCGCTATGCAAAACTTTTTATTTTTATGTAGTCCCATTTGTTTATTTTTTCTTTTGTTTCCCTTACCCGAGGAGACATTGCCCCAAAAATATCACTAAGAGTGATGTCACAGAGATTACTGCCTATTTGTTTTCTTCTAGGAGTTTTATGGTTTCGAGTCTTGCATTGAAGTGAGTAATCTATTTTGAGTTTATTTTTGTATATGGTATAAGAGAATGATCCAGTGTTATTCTTTTGCATCTATCTGTCCAGTTTTCCCAGCACCATTTATTGAAGAGACTGTCCTTACCCCACTGTACATTCTTGCCTCCTTTGTCATAAACTAATCAACCATATAGGTGTGGGGGTTTTTCTGCGCTCTCTGTTCTGTTCTGTTCATCTGTATATCTGCTTTGATGCCAGTACCACCTTAGAGGGGAAAGAAATATAATGGGTTAGGTTGGCACACCCAGGAGGCTTCAGAAGCAGTGATAATGTTCTTCATCTTAGACTGGGTGGTGCCTTGTAAATGTTTATTGCGTCATCCTTCCATACACATATTTCCTGAATTTCTTTGTACCTACTCAATATTAATAAAAACATTTTAAAGGCCTTAATGAGTTCAAATAGAATATACTTTTAGAGCAAACGAATACAAGTATAACCTAAATATCAGCACAGATATCTTTTGAAGAAGTGAATTTACAGTTTAGAATCTACTTATTCAAATAATTATTGAATTTTCATTTTACTTATTAATAGTTTTTAAAAGCTTGAAGTATCAGACTTTTGTTTTTAGATACTTATACATATTCTATATTTGTTTATAATAGAAAATATTACATAAGATTGTATTTCAAACCAGTTTAAAAATTAAACTTACTTAGAATTCTCAAGTAAAGCTCATGTTCTTTCCCCTAGTCAGAAGCTTCATGGTGCAGTTGAGCCCGGGGCTGCTTTCCCCTGCAGTTGATGTGACAGTCATCTGTGGTTAGCTGTGTGATTGTGTGCAGCTTGGGGTTACTGCAGGTTATTCTTTGAAACTAGGACTTCAAGCAAAGCATCTTGTATTCCTTTTGCAGAAATGCTGCTGAAGTGCTGCTGAAAGGGCCAGAGATGCAAGGATTTGGGACACATTTTGAACCTTTAAGCTGTCTGACATTGACCTCCTTTCATTGTTAACAAGAAGAAGCAGGAGCTTAGGATGTATTAACACCCGTTCCTTAATGTGCTAACTGGACACTGTTCTGCAACCATTCCACATTGTAAAGAGCTGGATTGGCACAAAATAAGATAATCTCATATTTTACTCAGCTTATAATATGACTCGATGGAGGAAAATTTGATAAGCATGAGGGAAGACCATTCCTTTCATGTTCGTTACAGGTAAGACTACTGCTTTCTTCGTGGGTGGTTTTTAATCCTTATTTAAATACATATTTAGCTCTGATCATTTCAGATTTAACTTTGAAAATATTTCAGATACACTAGCCATAGTTTGTATCTCTTATAAATAGTTTTTTGTTGTTGTGGTGGTTTTTATATCCTTTCTATAGGAAAATGGTAGTAGAGACCAATGATATACTATAGTTTGTTTATTCTTTTCTGTGTAGAGTTTGTAAATAGTTACTTTATATTTTTGTAATTCTTTCTATAATGAAAATACAAAATTGAAAAATACTTCTAAATCTTTAGTGGTAAAAGATGGATTTTGCAATATGGTCAGCTGAATGACCTAATTTTTGTGTTACAATTTTTAAATGGTGCTCTTTCTACATGAGCTTTTTAAAAAATGGGTATTAACACTGGAATGTGTGGGTACTTTTCTAAACATGATAAGCAAATAGCCTGCTACTATTTAGTGATAAATATTAATGACATTTCTGATACATTTGGAAACAAAGCAAGAATATCTGCTTCATTATTATTTGACATTTAGTCTGGAAGTTCTGGCCATTGCACTAAACTGTAAAATAAACATAAACATAAGTATTAGAGTGGAAGACAATTTTTAGTAAGGTGATTAGATACTAATAAATCCCTTGTCAAAACTGCTACAAGTTAATATTAAATAAACATCAGAACATATAGCAACAAATATCCAAAATCTCTAATGAGGGAAGGTCTTTGCTGCCTTAGATGCCTCAGCACACGTGTAGGAAACAGTGAGATTTATCTTTGGAGCAGATGGCTCATTAGGGCGTGGTGCCAGGGAAGCTTGTTATAGGTAAGGCAGGGCATTTTTATTAAAAATAAAAAAGTTTCAAATAAAAGAAAATGGAAGGCATTCAACATAATTAAAATGAGCTTTTAATCTAGGAATTGCCCTCATTCCACCTTTTGGGGCATAGTCCTTGAAGCCTGGGAGTTACCTGCATACTTCCCTTCTCACTCTGTATCCAGTGGAAGCCTTGCCCGTCTCCCTCCTAAGTGTCACTCAGACTCATCTACCCATCCGGACCTCTCCCCTCACTGCTGTAGTTCAGTCCCTCATGGTCTTTCCTCTGGACTCTCCAATCTCATCCTCTTGGAATCCATCGGTTTAATTTGCCACTAGGGGCTCAGTCTGAATACACAGACCTAACCGTGCACCTCGCTTAATCCCTGTGGTGGCTCGTCACCTATAGGGCAGAGCTAAGCTTACGGGGTACACCAGATCTTCCACTCCTGGCCTCCGCCTCGTCCTCCCTCCATACTTCCAGTCCTCACCTCGCACCTTGAGCTCTGGTTCCTGGAATGTGTCGTGTGTCCCATGTCACAGTGCCTTTGCTCAGGCTACACCCTGTAATGTGTACCCCCTTCCCACTAACTTTGTTTAGCTAATTCTCCTTAACAGCTAAGAGCTCATATCTCCTCCTGGAAACCACTTCTAAACTCCATGGTTTGTCTGTGTGTCCTCTGTGCCCCTGTGCGTATCTCTATATTAACATTTAATGTGTCTGTTTATATAAACATGTTTGTCTCCTCCCTCGCCACTCTCTCCTTTGACCCTTCGTGCCCTAGGGCAGCCGTGATGCCTCGCCTGTCCTCTGGCTCAGCCCACATTTGATGGGTGTCCATTGAGCTTCCTTGGATACAACCAGCAGAGGAACCTAGTAAGGTGTTTATCTGTCTTGCCAAGTGTTTTCCAGAGCAGTATTCCTGTTAATTCTGTGAGAGCAGACGGGGAGGAGTGGACTGTCCCCCTGCCTGTAGGAAGGTCCTAGGTTTCTCCTTTTCCAAGACACAGTGTCGGTCAGACTTGGTCGCATGTGAGCACAGGACTTCACCAGGGGAACTTAAAACTCTAACTATTTTTAGTAAGAATGTGCCAAACAAACCTCTGGCTTCATTAGTGCTCTAAGATCAGCATCCTCTCTGTTGGTGGATTGTTGTATCATTGCAGGTAGCAGTTTGTAGCCCTTACGTTTGGGGTCAGGCCTAGTATAAGCTACTGTTCTACCATAGGAAACACTTGGCATGTAATGTTTCATCCACCTGGGTCTCTACTGTGGAGGTTCTCTCCTCTCCCTGGGGTTTGCGGTTTTGATATGGAATAGTTCTTTGGACACTAAGGAACCTCCTGAGAGGTATTGGAGCGCTTTATGAGGTATTTTGTAACAGAATTGTGAAGATAGAATGGATGTTGATAGTAAAATGGAATTAGTTCTAAACTTTAATTTTAAGTAATTATTCTTTTTAGGTATGATAAATAGTACTGTGGTTATAATTTTTTTGAAAATGACTCATCTTTTAAATATACACACTAAAATATTTAGAAATGAAATCATGCTTTTTGGAATGTACTTCAAAAGAATCTGAGGTTGGAGAATGAGGATGGAAGTAGAGATGAAACATACTGATAATATATCATATATTACTGATGTTGAAAGATGGGCATGCCAGTTTCATTATACTAGTATCTCTAGTTTTGTAATTCTTTGAGAAATTGTGTTCATATTTGTTACTATGAATTATAAACATTTCAATACTTTTTGGTATTGTAAAAAATTAGACTATTGCATATAAGTTGTAAAAGAATACAGTTTTGGTGTTGAATTCAATTTTGCTATGTGAATATAGTTAATAATATTCCTTCCTGCCCTGGCTAGTGTGGCTCGGTTGGGGCCATGCATTGAAAGGTTTCCTGTTCAATTTCCCATCAGGGCACATGCCCAGGTTTCGGGCTTGATCCCAGCAGCGGGTGTGCAGGAGGGAGCTCATCGAAGTTTTGCTCTCATATTAGTATTTCTCTCTCCCTCCTTCTCTAAAAGAAAAAAAAAAATCAATAAAAATATTTTTTAAAAAGAAATAATATTCTTTCCCAAAACTAGTTTGAGGTAGCGGGGAGTGGTGTAAAGAGAAGATTTGGAGACAGATGGGATTTCATTTCTCAGCTCTGCCTCTGTATGACCCTAGGCAGGTCACTTAACCTGTCTGAGCGTCAGTTTCCCCTTCTGTAGTAATGCCTATCTCAGAGGGTTATTTTGAGAACTGAATTTGATATAGTAGTATAGTAAAATCACTTTTAAAACTAAGTTACCAATCAGAATTTAAATCAAGATAATTTTGCACTACTCTCCTTTCTACAAAATAAACTAGAATAACTAGATATATGTGGGAAATTGAATGGATGAAAACTGCAGGACCAGGACTGGTCGTGGAAAAGGTCAGTGCCCAGTTAGAACACACAGAAGGTGGAGCTGAGGTCTGTAGATTTGACAGCTAGAGGACAGAGCAGGAAGGAGAAGGTGCGGCACAGGTTCATTTTTCAATCTCAAGTCCTGAATCCGTCATTTATTAAGTAGTGTGTGAGCCTTTGAGGGGAGGGTCAGATTTAGACATAATTGGTATTAAATCTTTTAAGTGATGTAGCATCAGTGTTCTAAACTTCTTCTGCTTTCATTGATATACTATGAATGCAGGAAACCAAAATTAAGGAGGTAAAGAGAAAAAAAATCTAGTATGGAAGAAACATTAAAAATAATATGAAAATATAAAAATGGAACGAAATGAAAATGACATGAGCTTGTGCAGAAAATGAGGAAATACAGCTATAATGTGCAGTCAGCAAAAGTGAAAACTTTCCCTTTGTGATTATCTGGTTATTAGAAGTGCACTTTCTTTGATTATACAACTGGACAGGTCATTGGGTCTCGAGAATAAAGGAACCTTGTGTGTGGGATGCGTTTTAATGGAGAGCTGTGTTCCTGGTTTGCCTTCTACTCTGGGTGTGTTCTGTTTTCAACCCAACTGGTAAACAAATGAAGTAATTCTATTCTCTCAGAGACAGAGAGGATATGAAATTACTTTCTCTGTTACTATTTAATGATCTTCTAAAATATTTATAGACTAACCTGCCCCAACTATTTTGCAATTAGATACATTTCATTGAGGTGTTGGAGATTTTGCCAGAACATTGACTTCTAATAAAATGTACCAGAGTCATAACATATCTCAGAATTAATCATGAACTAGAGTCTGAGACTGGATTTCAGGTGTTCGTGACTGAAATAACTTTCTAAGGTTTATTCTGTAGGGCAGCCCCACTCCATGGATTTCAAAGACACCTTTACAGCCAGTCTGCTATCACTGTTTCTAATGGGAATCATGTAAAATACCTTTTTTAAAATTTTGTTAATTGCACCGTCATTTGGATTAACGGTTCCAGTATCATGTTGTATAAGTTTAAATCCAGACGGTCAGATATTTGTGGTGAGGATATTGGTTTGAGGAAGACAATTCTCTGTTTTATGTGGACATAGGCCAGCACTGTTGTGAACTTCTAATTTTTCCATGTCTTACGTATGCAGAGCTGGTTCTGCCTTTGCTCTGATTTCCTGGTTAGCAAGCTCGTCACCCCGAACTGATGGTGCTGCTGTGTGGGCCTGTCTGCCGCCCCTGCAGTGTGAAATCATGGGCTTCCATTGATTGATGGGAGGAAATTTTACTAACCAGTGCTCTTTTGGTGGACCTTTAAGTTGTCTGTGTTTTTTTTTGCTACTGAGAACATCTTTTTACATGTATCTTTTTTATTTGTATACATGTAGCTATTATGTACAATTTACTAGCAGTGAAATTGCTCGCTCTCTCTCTAATAATTGGAATCATGCTTAAATTTAAAAATTTTAAGAGAAAAAGTAATGTATTTTATATGTAAAAAATATATTTTCCAGTTCTTTCCCTATAATTCTTAGACGTTCAGTGGTTTCAGTATTTAGACAAATAAAGACACCTAATTAAGGTACCTCATCTAGCAAAAGAACCTTTGATAAAATCACATTTTTACACATTACTGTTTTGCTGACTCACTTCTCTTCACACAGAATACCAGTAACTTCATAAAACCTTAAAAATAATCTTTTTCTTTTATGAACTTTCATTTTCTAAAATACAGTTCTAAAGGACAGTTTTCACTTATGAAAGATGAAAGACTTATTTGAAATGACATGAATATAACAATGTAGGTTTCTGATTTAACTAATTTCTCCATGTGCTTAGTGTCCCTCCTGTGTCTAATCCACTTGGTGTGAGATCGAAGCAGAGTTAATAGAGGTTTACTTGCATTATTTTTTATAGATCCATGAATGAGGGTGAAGTCACTAGTCTAACTATGAACAAACAGTAGCCTTTGGCTAAATCTCTTGAATCATAAAAAATATATATTCCTGGATGTAAAGCTTGGAAACGACCTGTCAGAGGTGACGACGTAAGTCTGAGCTTCTGAAGCAGTCAGCTCTGAACCTTGTAACTGGCTGTTACTCTCGGTCCAGATTTTCTTTTGGCCTCATCAGGTTTATTGTCCACTTTTATGACTCCATTTCAATCATGGCTCTAAGGAGCCTGAAGGACAGCACCTAGGAAATGTTTAATTGACCTGATACTAGAAATACAAACATATAATCATATCTGAATGAATTTAATTCATATTTCCTGTTAAAGCACAACTTAGAACAGTTTAAGAACATTATTTTAGGAGTGGGTTGCTGGGGGTAGGGTGGGCAATTAAAATGGGCTCCATATAGAGATATTCTATATAAAATACCTGAGACTCAGGTACATTTGAATAGGCAAATGAATGACCTTTTGCTATAAATAATGGCTTACTGTTTTGTCAGTCATGTCAGCTGCTCTGAGCAAGGGCAGCCACGACTCACATTTAAACTATGCTACTGGAAGTTATAATGTGATGTCGTAACTGTATCCTGTGTAATTTTGTAGAATGGAAGCTTCTTGCCTGGAACTGGCCTTAGAAGGGGAGCGTCTGTGTAAATCTGGAGACTGCCGTGCGGGGGTGTCCTTCTTCGAGGCTGCAGTTCAGGTTGGGACTGAGGACCTGAAAACACTCAGTGCTATTTACAGCCAGCTGGGCAACGCTTATTTCTATCTGCATGATTACGCCAAAGCATTAGAGTACCACCATCACGATCTAACTCTTGCAAGGTAATTAATTTTAGCTTTTTAATGTCCTTTCTCCCTAAATAGTCACTTTCAAAATATTTGTGTTTAATTTAAAAAACTAACAATACATTTAGTGAATTCTAACTAAATAGCATTGCATTTAAAAACTAATCTTTAGGCTGAGTTTAATTAAATTAATGAATTAGTGAAATGACCCTAGAGTTTAATTAAATGAATGAATTAATTAATTTAAATACAGAAATGTAAGTTTTACATTTTATTCAAAGTAGGTTTCAAGGCTAATGGGTCTTTCTTACCTTAAGCATATTAATTGTCCTCTAGAGAAAATTGTACTCTGGCCACTTTATATTTTAATACAATTTGTTTTTTTTTTAATTTTTTTCCAGGACTATTGGAGACCAATTAGGGGAAGCCAAAGCTAGTGGTAATCTGGGCAACACCTTAAAAGTTCTTGGAAATTTTGATGAAGCTGTAGTTTGTTGTCAGCGACACCTAGATATTTCCAGAGAACTTAATGACAAGGTAATAAGGAAACATTTCTCATTGAAATTGCTTTGTGTTTTAATTGTTTAATCATTCTGTAGTTCATCTAAAAGTTAATACCAGAAAAGAAAATATTCATAGAAAATAGAAGAAAAGAAACATACAAATTGTTAGAGGAAAAAAGTAAATGAGAGGTCCTTCTTCATACATGAGCATTGTTTGGTTCTGGGTGGACAGAGTGTAAACCCTTCTTTCTCCTGGCTGCAATATCAAGGGTATTACAAATGAATGTGTGTGGTGGGCACTGATACCTGACCTATGAGTTCTAAGTATAAAAATGAAATCTCTGCGCCATCTTCATCCAGGTGGGAGAAGCAAGAGCACTTTACAACCTTGGAAATGTGTATCACGCCAAAGGGAAGAGCTTTGGCTGCCCTGGTCCTCAGGACACAAGTGACTTTCCCGAAGAAGTGAGAAGCGCTCTGCAGGCAGCCGTGGACTTTTATGAGTGAGTAGTGCTGTCGGCGTGTGGGCTGCTAAGCTGTGAAACTCCTGTACATTCTTTATCCCATAGGAAGCGTGGATCCACTGTATACTTTAATGCAGGAGGAAGCTTTGATGTTTAGCAAAGACTTTAAAATTAGGGACCAGCAAGGGAAAATAAACCATCCAATTTTGCTAAAAGGTTACGGTTGGATTAGTAGTGATCCCCTCCCCAGGAAAACTTCCATTTAAACTGCAGGCTAGCGCCACTTAGTGGCAGAAACAAGAAGTGTCATTGGTTAGTCTAAGTTCTTTGGGGTAAGTTTAGTCTCTATCAATAGAATTTCATAGAACTTCTTAGCTTAGGGGTTTCAAGGTTAACTACATCCTTGACTCTGGGCAGAAACCCCCTAGATGGTTTAGTAAAGTGTCCCCAGCCAATTCATATAGCCACCCTCCATCATAGACACATCTTTAAAATGTGGCACATTGTGGCTGTAAGTTTAATTTTTTTCCCTAACAAAATGACTTAGATTTGTAAATCTAATTAATACACCCTCCTTATTTTTTCACAACTTTTTGTTATCACTTAGGGAAAACCTATCACTAGTGACTGCTTTGGGCGACCGAGCTGCCCAAGGACGTGCCTTTGGAAACCTTGGAAACACGCATTACCTCCTGGGAAACTTCAGGGATGCAGTTATAGCTCATGAGCAGGTACGGTGCAGGCTGTGGAACCAGTCACCTTCTCCATCTGCACAGTGATATTATTCTTTATTATCACTCTATCTATCTAATCAGAGTTTTCTCTTACAGCGTCTCCTTATAGCAAAAGAATTTGGAGATAAAGCAGCTGAAAGAAGAGCATACAGCAATCTTGGAAATGCATATATATTCCTTGGCGAATTTGAAATGGCCTCTGAATACTACAAGTTAGTCTGATATTTCTGTAGATAAATGTAAAATGAGTAGTATGCAGTCCTGTTAAAGCACAGGCAGGTTTAAAACCTGCTCTTTGCTGCACATTAGCAGTAGGACGTTGGGCTTCTAAGACTCGGTTTCCTCATCTGTAATGGAAGATACCAGTACCTTGCTTTTGGAGTTGTGTGAGGATTGAAGGAAAAACTATATTAAGCACTTACTTAGCATGGTACCTGCACAGTGCTCAGTAAATATTATTGTCCCTAAGATTTAATACCAGCAGTATGACCCCTTTATACTATTACTTTTTACCTTTAGAACTGTTTTTAAATGAAATTCTTAACTTGTTTAGCATGTGTAGTATGTATATTTATATGCTTTTTTCACCCAGTTTGTAGAGAGGCCAAAAGAAAGCCTAGTAACAAAAGTATGGCTTTCTTTTCCCCAGTGGTCACTGGGTTTTTCCACCCTTTCACCTCTCTGCCCATCTTCAATCCTCGCTCACCTGACTGGCAAGCCCAGCTCCTTCTGTGGCAGGTCTTTCTAACCCGTCCACAGACTTGACTGTAGATGACAGCAGATGTTAGGCTGCCTGAGATGGCCTGGTCTGTGCTTTCTAGGTTGTTTGGAGTTTTCCCTAATTAGTGGGGATCGAAGGCCCATACAGACTTTTGGCAGGAGCCCAGTTTGAATGAACCAAAGATACAGTGACTGATTTGTATTTTATTGTTAGAGAATCCAATGTGAGAGAGCACCAAATATTTTGTCATCTTAAAAAACGGTAAAATTCTTTAGGTCCATCTAAAAACTAAAATGTCATCCCACCTTCCTTTAAACATTAACCAAATGGTTAGTATTTGTTGATTAGATATGAAATATCCTCCCAAATATCACTATATAGGGAGTATATATTTTGACTTTAAATACACGTTTCTTATATTTTAAAGTTAAAAAACATAGATGCTATTCTTAGCATTTTGTAACTACTAACTTATTTAATCCTCACAAAACCCTGTGAGCTGTCTTCCCCATTTTACACGTGAGGAAATTTGGCACAGAGAAGCTGATGAGTTGCCCCAATCTCAGAGCTAAGCTGGGGTTTGAACCCAGAAACTCTAGTTTTACGGCCCATGCTCTTAACTGCTACACTAGCTTCTCAGTGACGATTCCATAGGCATTAGATAGAATGTGGTTAATGTTTAAATGTACTTAATATTTTTCATGACTCAGTGACTTATGGCCTAACTCAGTATTTTAAATTTTGACAGAATGTAAAGGCAACGGTGTGATTGAAAGATCACGTGAGCAGAGCCACTGCCACAGGGAAGGTTTTCTTAAATGTTAAAAGCGCTGTGCTAATCTTAGAAGCACTTGATCTTATGTGTCACTCCTTTTCTCTGGGAAATTAAAGGACCCTCAAATTTATTATAAAGTCTGGATTTGCCTTTCCTGTTTCAAAGGCATCTTTTCGTTCTGTCTGGAAGTAGCGGAGAAAATGCAGGATCTTAGGCTCTAAAACAGATTCACTTTAAAGGCAGGTGGAAAGTGAGAGTGTTATTTTGTGATTATCACCAAAAATAAAATGATGGGTTTATGTAAGAATTAATTTCTTCTTTTAGAAAGACACTCCTGCTGGCTCGGCAGCTTAAAGACAGGGCCGTGGAGGCACAGTCCTGCTACAGTCTCGGAAACACCTACACGTTACTCCAGGACTATGACAAAGCCATCGACTACCACCTGAAGCACTTAGTAATCGCTCAAGAGCTGAAGGACAGGTGAGTTATACACCTTGTTACTATAGTTATGGTACAATATAGATGCACTGTTCAATTCCTAGAATTTTTCCCGTTTTTAATAAAGTGTTTTCTGTGTTTCCTTTGTTCTCTTTTTAAGGAATTTCCTGTTTCAGTACCATCCTCTGTATTGTTTGAAGGGCTAGCATGTGTTAGGGGATTAGCCTAGTTCCATGAAGCCTTGGACCCAGATCAGTGACTAGGTTACAAACCCCACTGCCCACAGTGGTCCTTCTGACAAGACCAGAGTGGATTGGGGTGAACTTAGACCCACAACCCCGTGTGGCAGCCCCAGCTCATTGCTGCCAGCAGGCATGAGGGCCCATTATGTCAAGTTCCTCGCCTTTTTTAAAGAGAAGCTAGAAGTCCTGAGTTTCATATGAAGTCTACTGATTTTGAATGCTGGTGGCTAATTCCTTTTTTTCATTGAATGAAAAAACAGCATATATGTACAGGCCTTTAGTCCATGTTGTTTACTTTAGGAAACTGGACTTTACCTCAGTATGAAGGGGAACTTCTCTCTCCACTATCTCAGAGGTGGTGGGTTCTCCCCAGTTGGGCTTAAACACAGGCTGCACGATTACCCTGGTGCTGCGTAGAAAATGGGGTGGGGGAGCTGGACCTGTCCCTGACATTTGTTTATAATACGGTGCATGTTTAAAAAGGTGTTTTAATACTTGACTCTGAGTTCTCAGCATTACCTGGGTATTGTAGTATGTCTCTAGTATTGTGATAGTATGTTTTTTATATCAAATACCAAGTAAATGCAGTGCACTATGTGTACCTTTAATTACTGCTGGCAGCCCTGATTCCCATGCAGACTTCCTTTCAGATAACGGCAAGTTTGCCTTGATTGTTTCATAGAATTGGCGAAGGAAGAGCGTGTTGGAGCTTAGGAAACGCATACACAGCCCTAGGAAATCACGAGCAAGCCATGCATTTCGCTGAAAAGCACTTGGAAATTTCAAGAGAGGTACGAAGCTGAAAGACTGCTGTTTGCACTGCTGTGGTTCACATCACAGGGGACAGTCCTGGCACTGCTCTAGACTGCTCCTCTACGGCTGAGTGATAAGTTTAACTATGTATTGTTCTTGTGGCATCAGAACTGCAGAAAGCACTTTGAAATACTGATCAGAGGTGTGTTTGCATTGGCCTTGATGTAGGAAGGTAAGGCCGGGCACCAGGGAGTGAAGATTACTGGAATATGGCCCTCACTGTACCCCATTTCTGCATGGACAAGTAGCATGTGTGGGAAGAAAAACATGGCTTTTAGAGTCAAGGACTGGCTGTTACAGTGCTGCCACCTGCTGGCCATTTGAGCTTGGAAACCTTTCTGAGCCTCATTTCTATCTGTAAAACAGGAATATGTTGCAAGTCATTTTAAGGATTAGAGATAACATATAAGTGTCTACGATAATGTCTAGTGCTGGCTTAATAAATGTTAACTGTTACTACAGTGTGGAAATAAAATATTCTAAGGAAATTTAATTCATATGATGCTAAGTTAATGTGTCACAGAACCACAGTCTTATTTAATATGATCACGGAGATTAAGAGCAATCTAATATTTAAAGAACTAAAGAATTGATAAAATTTAACTAACTGTCCTATTGTCATGTTTTAGAAACTTTCCTTTTCTTTCTTATTTAAAAACATTTCATTCTAGTCTCATAGTTCCAACATAACTATTTTCATTCAGTTTTAGGTCACAACATTTTCAGCTAATCTTCACCATTCTTTGTCTTTACTCTAAAATATGTTTGTGGCTGTAGGTTGGGGACAGAAGCGGTGAGCTGACAGCACGGCTGAATCTCTCAGATCTTCAGATGGTTCTTGGTCTGAGCTACAGCACAAATAACTCAGTAATGTCTGAAAATACCGAAATTGATAACAGCTTGCACGGTAAGTAACAGGTCTTCAAAACCCAACTTGATCCTTAAGGTTTACCTTTAAATTAGTCACCACATGTGTACCATATCCAAATATGTAACACAGGAAGTTCAACATTTTATTAACACACTTTAATGAAATTAAAAGAGAGATTCGGGAGAATTTTAAAAACCCAAATCTGGTTCTTTAAAGACTAACCGATCTACAGCAAGATTATCCCAGGAAAAAAATGAGAAAAAGAGAAGTGGACATAAAATAGATGCAGCCAGAAATTAAAAAGATGAAATGATCCTGAATAATTTTGTAAAAAACATACTTGAAAACATAGGAGATGTGGACAGTTTCTAGGAAAACTGAAAGGACATTTGCCTCACACGTGATTCAAAAGGGGTTTGTACTCAACGTGTAAAAACTCCTATGAATTAGAACCAAGACAAATAACCCAACTAAAAAATGGGCAAAAGCGATGAACAGAAGATACACTAACAGCCCATAAGTACTGAAAGATATTTAACTTCACTGAATCAGGGAAAACTACAGTGAAATAATATTGAAAACCTATGTGGTAGAAAAAAAAGGTCTGGTAATACTAGTTAGTACTGAAACGATGTGGGTAATGGAAAGTCTTATGCAGTACTTACTGGAATAGAAATTGGTATATTTTAAAGAGCAACTTGGCAACACTCTGGTAAAGTTGAAGATGTACCAACCTTATGACCCAGCAATTCTGCTCCAGTTACATACCCTGACATCCACCTGGGAGAAACACTTACTCGTGCACACTAAGAGATGTCCAGGAATCTGGAGTAGTAGTACTTGTAACAAAAAATACTACCTGGAAGCAACCTAAATACCTGTCCAGTAGAATGGATAAGTAACTGATTTCCTAGTCCTAAAAAGACAATGAAAATTAAACTACATACATCAACTTGGATGAGTCTCACAACTGCTCCAAGGAAACAAGTTAGAGGACATGTACAGTATGAGACCATTTATATATGTTTTATTGCTTATACGTAATGAAAATATGAAAAATTAGAGGAAGGAAGAAGGTCGTTGGGGGGAGTTAACATGGTTTATTTTTTAAGCTGGGTAGGTATCATGTATTCCTTATGCCTTTTAAAATATTGCCTCTCTTTAAGAGCTGGAGGGGATATGAAAGTTTTTATATTTCATGATAATTTTATTGAAAAAGAATTTTGAGGAACTTAACATTTCTTGACTGGCAGTAAATCTGTCATCTAATGAGACCTTAAAATGGAAATGGGCATCTCTGAAATAATATACTGGGAATGTTATTTTTATTCGTACCCCAAAATTGAGGATGTAAAGCCTTTTCCTTATGTTTTTTCTTATTTAAACCACTCTGGTCTTAAGGAGCTAGATAGTATAAAACCAATTATTATAAAAAGCCGTTTCTAAATTAAGAGGTAATGTTAGTAACCAAAGTTAGTTTCCCAGCAAAATGTAACTTCCTTACACCAAAGCCTTGGAGGAGGGAGTGCATATCCTATTTTTATGTAGTTGATATGGAAAAGTATTCTTCTAAAAAGAGCATGTTTGTACGTATTTCCTACTTCCATATGGGTTTGTGTACCAGACTTTAAAATTCAATAACAAATAGCCTAGTGATGCTGAATTTGTAGTCTGAAGGTCTCCCTGGTTTATTTACTCTTTTTACAAAGGTGCACGCCCCAAGTCTGGACGCCGACACAGTATGGAAAACATGGAACTTATGAAGTTAACACCGGAAAAGGTGGGCAGTTTTTATGTTTTGAATTTCTTGACCTGTTATAATATTTTAGTAACTTTTAATTTAAATGAAATAGTTTATTTTTAAAAATAAAACTACAAAGTAACTTTATTTTTAATGTACAGTTCTCATTATTCATGGATTCCATATTTACAGAGTTGGCTACTCACTAAAATTTATTTGTAACTTCAAAAAAAATATTTGTAGTGCTTTTTTGACCCCCATGTAAGGTCTCGTTTTGCTTTCAACTCTTATATTAGTTTCAGATCACTAAGTCTCGTTAGCATCCATCACCTCACAGAACTATAGAATTTTTTCTTGTGATGAGACCTGATTTACTCTTAGCGTCTTTCAAATGCGCAGGACCAGATTGGCTGTAGTTGCTGTGCTGTATGTTACATCACATCTTTGTAACTTACTTGTGTTACAACTTTGGTACCTTTTGACTCTCTTCACCCGTCTCATTCACCCCCCGCACCCCCACCTCTGGCAACCACCAGTCTATTCTCTGCATCTGTGTGCCTGAGGTTTTTTTGCAGTTTTTTTACATTCCACATATAAATGAGATCATATGGTATTTGTCTTTGTCTGAATTACTTCACTTAGCATATGCCCTGAAGGTCCGTCCATGCTGTTTAATGACAGGGATGCCTTCCAGAAACGCACTGTTAGGCAGTGACCATCACCGAGGGCGCTCACACACACCGAGGTAGTGCAGCTGTCGCTCCTCGGCTGCGAGCCTCTACAGCATGAGACTGCACAGAGCCGCCTGAGATTCAGTTAAATGCAGGAGAAAAGGGTACAGTCAGGAGATGCAGTAAACGGAGATGTGTGGGGTTAAGAAAGAGTTCTGGTGTTTTTTCCATGTCCTGCTTTACACTTACATTTATAATTTTGTAGGTACAGAACTGGAACAGTGAAATTCTTGCTAAACAAAAACCTCTCATTGCCAAACCTTCCACAAAGCTGCTCTTTGTCAACAGATTGAAGGGGAAAAAATACAAAACTAATTCCTCCACTAAAGTTCTCCAAGATGCCAGTAATTCCATTGAGCACCGAATTCCGAATTCTCAGAGGGTATGTACGTGTAAAATAAGTTTTCGAGTACTGTGAGTACAGTAGTCCCCCTTATCCACGTTTTGCACACCAAGGTTTCATTTACCTGTGGTCAAATGCAGTCCAAAAATATTAAGTGGAAAATCCCATGAACTCATGTTTTAAATTGCACTCTGTTCTGAGTAGAGTGATGAACTTTCATGCTGTCCTGCTCTGTCTGGCCCAGGCATGAATCACCTTTGTCCAGTGTCTCCACGATCCCTGCCTGTTACGTTAGTCACTCAGTAGCCAGTTATTAGATCAACTGTTGAGGTATCGCAGTGCTTGTGTTCAACCCTATTTTACTTAATAACGGCCCCAAGTGTAAGAGTAGTGATGCTGGCAATCAGGATGCCAAAGAGAAGAGGGAAACTGAACCTGGGGTGTTGCCTGTATCACTGATATTTGCATAATTCATTCTTCAGGATCTGAAGCAGTGCCCCTCAGTCTGAGGTACATTTTGTTAGCCTTAGAAAACAAGGATTAAAAACTAAAATAACTACAAATGCTTTCTGTTAGTTGGGTTGAAATCTTTTAATAATAACTTTGCCATCTTGTATTTTTATAAAGAAAATGCTAGCTTTTAATGTATATCAAGATACTGTTCCAATGATGATCTGAGGATATGCTGGAGTATTCAGATTTTCTCACTATTTCAGAAACTCAGTGCAGACACTGTTGGAGATGAAGGGTTTTTTGACCTATTAAGCCGATTTCAGAGCAACCGGATGGATGACCAGAGGTGCTGCTTACAAGACAAGACCTGCGGGACGGCTTCCAGCGCAGCTCCGTCCACTCCCCCAAGAGTGATGCTAAAACGTACGTTATCTGTGCTTCCCCAACTTTAATAGTTTCCTTTGATATTCCTGAGTTATTTCTGAGAATTCAGTTCTCATAGGAGGTACAATAACATCCCAAAACAAGGTTTTGTGTCAGTGCCCCTGAGTTCATCCATGTTCCTAGTCCAGGGCACTTTCTATCACACTGCCTCTCTAGTGTCTCTGGGGTTGGGGAAAAAAATGAGTTATATGTACCTTATATGTATAATGCAAATGCTTCACATCTGGATTAAAAAAGCCAAGACAGACTGAAGAAAACTTCTGCCTATGGCTGAAGCTCAGGCCTGCCAGAGCCTTAGAAAGATGACTTCCTTTCCCCTTGAGAGAGACTTCCCTGCAGCACTCTAGTTAGCTAAAAGGTTCCTATCCGGGGCATGGAGTAACAACAATCCCATTCGTCTTGGCTGGACGCATTATGTAAGAAAAACAGCTGCTTTACCTTCCGAAATCTAGTCCTGAATCTTGTGAAGGTACATGTGGGTGGGCACCAGGTAAATGCAGTCAAACCTGAGCTACCACCAAATGGATGGTAGAGGTTCTCTCGATCCACTGTCCCACCCATCTCTGACTCTCAGTGACAGAGCTAATAGGAGGGTGGGACGGTACTGGCACTGAACACAGCATGAGGAGCTGTATGACAGATGTGCTTAATGTTGCGTTTTTCCGGTTTGTAGCATCCTCTGTCTCCGTGGTGTCCCCCAACACGGATGAGTTTCTAGACCTTCTTGCCAGCTCACAGAGCCGCCGCCTGGACGACCAGAGGGCCAGTTTCAGTAACTTGCCAGGGCTTCGTCTGACACAAAACAACCACCAGTCAGTCCTGGGCCACCTGATGACGAACGACAAGGAGCCTGACGAAGACTTCTTTGACATCCTTGTAAAATGTCAAGTACGTGAATATCTTTATCACCCGTTTACAGAAGGATGCTGTTGAGAGCTTTGGCAGTATTAGAACTCAAGTTGGGAAGGGCTCACTGCATTAGTGATAGCTTCTTGTTTTGTAGTCCTTTTGGCTGGTGATGTGGAGAGAAAACTGAAAGAAATGGGACAAAACCAAAAAGAGCCCCTCTTCCCTAAATTCTAAGGAGGCAGCATAAGGAGCAACCAGTGATTAAGTTAATGTAGGGACCTGTCTAAACAGTTTACCATTTGGGAAAAAAGTACATAGTACAAAAGCTTTCATATTTTAGCTGTTTTAATAATTACTAACCAGTGTGGTTAAGGACAGAGAAAAATAAGCATTATTTTCACTCAGAAGAGACATTTTCTCCGCCCGGCCCTAGCTCTTATCTGTGCCTCGCTCATGATGATGACAGGCACCGCCTACATTCATTCAACAGAAAATGACTGAACACCTTTTATGTTCTGGGTACTACTCTAGACATTGGAGATACACTTGCTTTGTAGTGGGAGAGGCATTAACTGTGTGTGTACAGGTTAGTATGTGTCAGGTACTGATACTTGCTGTAAAGAACATTAAAGCAAGATAAAAGGCTGGTGGTTGGTGGGGAGAATTTCAGGTGTGGTGGGGAGGGAAGACATGTCTGGATTGACATCTGAACAGAAACCTGAATGAGCCAAGGCAGTCAGCCATGTGAAAGAACATTCCACAAAGAGACAGCAAATCCCCAAAAGTTTAGCAGGTTCAAGGAACGGCAAGGTGATGGATGTGGAGTGAATCAAGGTGGATGGAGAGGTAATTGGGGCCGAGGGCACCTAGGCTGCAATGGGAAGACACTGGAGGCTTCTGCATGGTCATCCTGGCTGTTAGTAGGAAAACCAGCTAGGAAACTAATGTGGTAATTCAGGCAAAAGACAGTGGCAGGAGTGATGACTAGTCAGACGATGGGTGAGATCTGCTAATAAACTGGGTAGTGGGTATGAGAGAGAATCGAGGGTGACTCCTGGCCTTATGGCTCGAATGAGTGAGTGGAACAAATGGTACTATTTAATGAAATGGAGACAGGAGAAACAGGTTTGGGGAGGAAAGCAAGAGCTCTACTTCAGAGTGTAAAGTTAGGTACCTGATCAGACAGTCGCGTTAAGAAGGCAACGGGACATAAAGGTGTGACCCCAAGAGAGAAGGAACTTCGGGAGTCGTCAGCAGGTAGCTGGTATTAAAGCCCTGGATGGAAACTCCCAAATCTAATTGGCTAGAGGAGATGAGCCCGCAATCAGCCAGAGCTGGAAGAAGACCTGCGTGTGGGTAAAGCTAAGCACAGCAGGTGTTTTAAGGAACCTCCAGCTGTGTCAAGTGCTGCTAAGAAGGGGAGTAAGATGATGGCTGAGCTATTAGATTTGGCAACACTGAGATTAGTAATTTTGAAAGATACTGTTTTAGTGAGATGACAGGGACAAAGGATGGAGTGGGTTGAGAAAGGGGGGATATCATCAGTTGGAGGGGGAGGGAGGTGAGTTTTTCCTACGCTGGGAGGTAATAGGGCACGTCTGCAGAGGAATGCGGAGCAGCTGGAGCAGAGGAGGGTGCGCACATGGAGGTGGGAGCAAGCAGGAATTCTCTGCTTCCTTCTATTTTCTCAGCAAAGTGAGTAGGGGCATAAACTGTTTGAAAAGAAAAACAACTTTCTTTCAAAGAAAGTTGACACTTTGTGACACTGAAAGCATGCTGACCTGTGCTGAGCACTCACTCGAAGTTCATGGTCACTGAAGTCAGTCCGGTCAGTACAACTGTGTATCTTCCTCCAGTCACAACCAGATGCTTAAGGAGAGCTTACAAGGTTGGTATTTTGCCCAGAGAGCAGGAGAGTGGGGGAGAGAAGCACATGCCAGGTAGTGGTTTGGAATCTAAGGAGAAGGAAATGCAATGTGTACAAGTGAAAAGTAGCCGTGACCTGAGTCAATACAGAAATACTGAACATCAGTGAAGCAGATGCGTAAGAATTAGAGAGGGGTGGGTATCTCCACAGCATAGCTGGAGACTTCAGTACCCACCCCACGGTCAGTAATGGGCAGGACAACCAAGCAGAGGCCTTGAACAAGCAGTGCACCCCTGCATCTAACACATCAGAACACTAACGCCCAAGTGCACACGGGAATCGCTCCAGGGTGGGCTGTATGTGAGGCCACAAATGAAGTCTCAGCAGAATTTAAAAGACAAACTACAGGATTGCTGGAGAAATCAGAAAACCTGGGGAGGGTTCTGAAATTTAGAGGAGGGGGGCTCGGGGAAATGTAAAGCTGTGTTCATGTTAAAAAGGAAAGTCTTAAATCAGTAACCTGTGCTTACAACTTTAGGAGCTAGAAAAGCAACACACTAAACCTAAATCCAGCAGAAGGAAGGAAAGAGGATGAGGCCAGAGACATATAGAGAAAATCAACAAAACCAAATGCTGTTTCTTCAAAAAGATTGACAAACCTCCTAAGCTAGACTAAGAAAAAGACAAGGCTTAAATTACTAAAATTAGAAATAAAAGTGGGGACATTACTCCTGATTCTACAGAAACAAAACGTACAGAATACCATGAATATAAGCCAGTAAGTTGGATAAACGAGATGAAATGGACAAATAACTAGCAACACAAAACCAGCCAAGAAAATCATGAAGAAACATGAAATAGACCCGGTAAGAGATTCTATCAGAAATCAGAAAGCCCTGGACCTGATGCCTGCACAGGCACATCCGACCAGACATTTAAAGAGCTCACGTCAGTGCTTCTCAGACTCTTCCTGTGACTTAGGAGTCATTCTGTGAGGCCAACATATTGCCCTAATACCAAAACCAACAGGACACTATACGAAAACCACGGACCAACATCCTTTTTGAATACAGAGGCAGAAATCAACAAAATACCAGCAAACAGAACCCGGAAGTATAGTAAAAGGATTGTATACCAAGACCAGGTGAGATTCAACATATGGAAATCGATGAGTGTAAGAAAAAGTACCACACAGTCATCTCAAATGATGCATAAAAAACATTTGACAAAATTCAGCACATTTATACACTAAAAACACTCAAACTAGGAATGTCAGGAAGCTACTACAACATAAGTCATTTATGAAATACCCACAGTTTTCCTCAATCAGTGGTAAAGGACTGGAAGCTCTACCCGGAGCAGCTGGGCAAAAAAAGAAACAAGCAGCAGCCAGACCGGAAAGGAAAAGGGAAATTACCTTTTGTTCAGAGTGACAGGCCCTTCTATGTAAAAAATCCTAAAGATTTCACACACACACAAAAACGTTAGAACTAAGGAGCAGATTCAGCAAAGTAACAGGATATAAAATCAATATCCAAAAATCAGTTGTTTCTCTATGCTACCAATAAGGAAATTAACAATTCCACTTACAATAGCATCAAAAGGAAAACACTTAGGAACTAACCAAGGAGGCAACAGACTGGTACAATGTAAACTACAAAATATTTCTGAAATTAGTAATGACATAAATTTCTGAGAAGAGGAAAAAAGGAAATGTTTAAAGCTGTATTTCCTGTTGAGAATGACAGGCAGCTCAGTGCTCCCTCCCTACTGTATCTGGGTTTTAATCTCTTTCCCGTGTTTCCAGGGGTCCAGATTAGACGATCAAAGATGTGCTCCGCCACCCGCTGCCACGAAGGGACCCACGGTACCAGATGAGGACTTTTTTAGCCTTATTTTACGGTCTCAGGCGAAAAGAATGGATGAACAGAGAGTTCTTTTACAAAGAGATCAAAACAGAGACAGTGCATTTGGACTGAAGGACTGTTTGCAAAGCGATGCTCTGTTGGAATTTAAAAGTTCAGGAAGAAAATAAGCAAACCTCTAGTTACTGTGGATGTATTTTTTTACAGTAACCCTGTTTCCTTTCAGAACACTGCAAGGAAATTCAACCTACTACTTTTCCTTAAAAGGAGAAGTTCCAGCACTGTAATGCCGCTTCAAGGCTGTGAGGGTGCGTAAGTACTTAACCTTTGTACAGCAGGAGTGTGAGGGACACTGTTGGACACTCACGTGCTTCGGTGGAGGGGTCTGCTGATAAGGTGCTTCATCAGCTTCCGTGACCCCTGCTGGGACTGTTCTCTGGCAGCTTGTTAGATCCTTTACCTCTGTTTGTAAAGTAGAAAGTTAAATGAACTCTAGTCCTCCTCATCGACTATGGCTTTTTTTATATGTAACCACCAGTGTAGAGAAATTATCCTGTCTATAGTCTCAAAAAAAAAATCTGTGTTCTCCCCCTCCAACAAAATCTGTGTATTTTCAATATATTTTTAGGCCAAAGCCATTATAAAAGAGACTTTTAAGAAATAAAGTTCTTTTAGCTTGTTTGGGTTCTTTGTTAAATTAAAAAAATAATGATGGGGATATAGGTTCTCAGAAACGCCTCATGAGCTACACATCGTAGAATATACTTACACAGTGCACCCTGCCAGCGCTGCAGGTTTGTTTACACCAACACGTGAGTAACTGGGTTGCTATGATGTGACAATGGCCATGATGTCACTAGGCAATAGGAACTGTTCAGCTCCATTATAATCTTATGGGGCCATCACTGCATGAATGGTCTGTCATTGACGTCCTTACATGGCACATGGCCATATATATCCATATAGATACAGATGCACATATGGTTTAAAACTGTGTCCTATATTGCAAAATACTGCTGTAAAACTTTTTAGGATCTAATGTTAAAAAAACAACTATGTGGTTACGTCAAGAACCTAAGCCACAAAACAGATGAAAACTCCTAAAATTTCAGTATGAAAGATGGAGGTTAGGACCTCAGTTGTCATTAAGCCTCTCCCCAGAAACCGAAAGGTGTTTACAAGGATATGTAACAACACATGACAAAGTTTAGCAAAAACAAGACAAGGATAGAGCAGAGCCTGGACCCTAAGGCCAACTGCACACGGCAAATGCCCCCCCTGGAATAAAAGGAACACTTCACTTCTGGCGCGTCTCACTCTGCACACCTGGGGAGGGACCCGGGGCTCTTTCTAAAAATCCTTAAAGTGATTTTGATTGGCAAACAGTGCGAACTACTTCTCCAAATGGCCAATATTTAAAAAATAAAAAAGGAGAAAGTTACACAATCTGGAATTACATTAAGGGCTCAAGAAGAAAAAAGATTACTCTTGTTAGAAATTTTGTTAAAGTAACTCAACACCTGGGTTTTATTACGATTCACACATTCTATATGGGGTATAATGTCCTAGACTTGCCTCCTTTTAAAAAGTGCACATAAGTTTCATGGGGCTTTTTCTTATAAGAAGATTCACTGAGCAAAGACAAGCGTACAAACTGGAGTAATATAAAAGGAAGTGTATATTTTGTGTATATGGTAGTTCTCAGGCCCTGTAAACAGTCAACATTATTCCACTTAAAAACTGCTTGTAAAAGCTGCCTACACCATTCTGATTTCTCCAGAAAGCTTGTCTAATCCCTGGTGTTAGTGATAAACACTGGCTAGACGATCAGTGAGCCTCCCGCTCCTAGTTACAAACTGGCCTGGGTGTGGTCTTCCCTGCACTGCTGTCAGCAGCAGGCACTGCCTTGCTAGCCGCCGAAGTAGAACTCATCCCCACATGGTCATCTGTAATGAAAGAATACAAAGACTGAATTTTAAAGTTTTTTAAAAGATCCATTTTGGGACTGATAAAGGGCTGTCAGGAGTGCGGAAAGCACTCACTCCTCAGTCTACACCTGAGGCCCTCATTCCTTCTAGAACAGACCCCTGCTCAGAGGACAGCCACGCCCTGGAGAGCACGGCCCCGTCAGGGAACAGGTCTAGTCCCCAGAGAGGACTAGGTTATGTGCATCGACATTCCGAATCTGCTCCAAACCACCGGCATCCTGCCGTTAGTTCCTCTGTACATGCCTAGTGTTATAAATTTTAATACACAATTCTTTTTGTATTTCCTGAAAAATATTACCACTTCCCTGATGATATACTGAAGACGTTTGCAATATTAAACTAGGTAATATTAACACACAAAACTAAAATTGTTAAAAGCATCTAAGCAATGCTTCAAGGAGCCAAAAAAGGGGTATTCTACATTTCATGTAAAAAACATACACAAAGTCGTAAAGTACATGATTGTCTAAGCACTATGCTGTACACCTGAAACTAATACAAAATAATATTCAATGAAAACTAATTGAAAAATAAAATTAAAAAGAAACATGTCAGAAAGCAAATGCTCTCAGTCAGTCCTTTCCTCTGAAATAAACACCTGAAGGAAAATGCTGACTATTCCTGACTGGTAGTGTTCTTAGTAAGCAGCTGGACATAAATGTTAGTGCGAATTTGCTTTTTAGACAGGTACCAACCAGCAAAATTTTTGTTTTTTCTTAAGTTAAAAATGAATAGTTTTAAAAATCAGAATAACTAATCTAAAATGTTGATTGTATCACCTGTCTCTAGTTAAGAAAACACCCTCATCTGTTTTCCCCACGTGTACTCTCTGTGTATAACCTCTAAAAATGCGCACTTCCTGTGGTCTGCCCAAACGCGGTTTGCTAGAATACAAGACACTGTCCTATCCACAGTCTCCGCTGCTGGGGCTCTGAACAGCCAGCAAAATGGGTCTTCTAAAGCCTGCGCACTTCGCCTGGTGGGGAAAACAAAGCCACTCTCAAGGGCCATTCATTACACAGGAAGAACTCAGATTACTGACCTAACATGCTGTTAACCTACAGTCCCCGGCAATCTTCAGGCTGTCTTAGCAAAGGGGAGGGTGACAGGGGTGACAAGGAAGCAGCCCCAGTAACAGCTGCGAGGTGAGAGATGCAGGCAGAACATGAAACTACAAAGCCACCTTGGCCTGTGAGCAGCCTGCACAGAGACATGGGAGCTGGTTGTATGGACCCCACGGCCCTATGAAGATGCTGAAGGATATGAGGAGAGTAAACTTGCCTGTAGTGGACTTTCCTTAGAAATGGTTTGTGAATACCGGCCACTTTGGGGACGCCGTGAACAATTAAATTATTCTAACTAAAGTAGGTACCACAGGACTTCTATCAGGCAACGCACTTTGGTTACCTGGCTCCCACATATGCCTATAAACAATAAAACTTCTTTTTCAATGTCCCTAATTCCAACTGGCTCCCTCAATTATTCAGAATTAGTGATGCTGCTGTATTTGTTGATCTATGAGATCCTGTTTCAAAATTAATACTTTAAAACTTTGTGGGACATATCTCAACATCAAAGAGAATATATAAAACAGATAAAAGAAGTTAAACAGAAATATCGTGAGTTAATTCTGATTGTCAGTAAAAATATTAATGTTTTAAGTTGGTACCTCTGTAATATCAGAATATCTGTAGCAAACAGTGAAGAGTATACGTTACAAAGTCCCGTTACACAAGGATGACCTCTGAGTGCTGTCCAAGTCCCGGTTCCTCTAGCAAACGCGGGCCGCCGGCCGGGTCCCTCCCAGCTGCTCCCTCGGCCGTGCTTGCTGGGCTGGGTGTGCTGCCTTCCACCGGGCTGCCTTTGTCATCAGTCCTGACCTGGGCCTCTTCTGCTGCGGGTGGACCTCCCGCAATCCTTGAGATCCCCTGGCCAGAGATGGGCTCAGGAGGCTGGCTGCCCTCTGTGCTGGTTTCTGCCTGTGCGCTTTCTCCCGGGATTCCATCAGTCTCTCTGGGCTAGAAAGTACAGAAGTACACTTTGTTTCACCTGTTTATGTACCATAATGTGAAGGTTTAGTGATCATGCTTATTAAGTTTCTATGCAAATCTGAATTCTCTCAAAGTGCTGGACTGTACGGAATGACATGGAGGAGTGGGGCACTGAGGACGAGCTAGGTGATGAGGAGGACTGGGGACCACTACTGCTAACTTCTCTTGCCAGGTGAGAATAATTCACCTGACAGACATTTACTGAGCATATACTAAGTTCTAGATGCTGGGGATACTGCAGGAACAGACGAGACAAAAACCCTGCCCTCACTAGAACTTATATTTAGGTTGCGGAGAGAATCAGGCAGCAAACAAATTAGCAAAGCATCACCCCAGAAGCGGGCCGGTCTCAAAGGGGCTCGGTGAGTAAGGCTTGAAGAAATGAGCCAGATGGCTGTGGGGGAATGACTCCAGATCATGGATACCAGCACAAAGGCTCTGAGTTCAAGGACTAGTCAGGAGTGGAGGGAGCGGGGAGGGGACCAGTGCACGAACAGGTGGGGGGTGGGCAGATGGCTGAGGCCCTGGGCGGTGGTGGCAACTCTGGTTAAGGTGTGATGGGAAGTCACAGGAGGATTCTTAAGATGAGTAACAGATAAACATTAACTATGAAAAGAACACCTTCAAGTTTTCTAGATCCATGCAGATATATCTCCTTTATTATAAGGAACTCCAAAGGAAGGGAATCTACAATTTCCTCGGCTCTATTGTGTTCGTGACTATTTTTCAAAGGTTTACACTTGCAACTGCAACTTAAACTTTGCCAATAATAATACAAATTGCTGTCTCAAACAAAAATGGAAATGTCCCTTTAAATGCTCGATAATGGTGGGGAAAGGCCTCACTGTTCTGCAGGAAAGAGCAGTGTCACCGCCAGTGCTACAGAAGACTGGGAAGGCGAGGCTCTCCATCCCCCGCCCACTCTTCCAGCCAAGACTTGGCCTTCAGTGAGGCTTCCCTGTCTCCAAAGGGAGCCGTGTCAGTCGCGCCCACTGGCTGGTCTCCTATGAAATTTCATAGGAATTTCCAACTGTGCTAACAAACTTGTTAAAGAGTGCTTCACATAAAAAATCAAGCTCCTTTCTTCTAAGGAGGCTGCCCTAACGTTTGAGCAGAGAGTGGGAAAGAGAATGAGTAATTACAGTGCAGGTCAGAGTTACCCACGAGTCCTACAGGAAGCACTGAGGCTAAAGCAAAGGGACAGAGAACGAACCGCCGCTGACTTACACTGGGCACCACCTCAGGATGCTCTTGCACCGCTGTGTCCGGTCTATCAACTGCCCGGAGCACTTCGGGGCTCTTGTGGCCAGTCTGAGATCTCGAGTCAACAACTTTCTGTCTCAAAACATCTCTTCTACTTTCATACGGTCTGTCATAAGGGCCTTGATCGTGGGGGCCAATTTGGCCCCTATAATAAATGTCTGCATCACCTGCTCCACCATGGGGTCTATAATAAATTTCCCGCTGCTGGCGCTTGTCACCTGGCAGAGCCGCGGGTGGTTCTTCTCCCGGACCACCTAAAGGCCTCAGCATGTGAACTGATTTTCCAGCACCATAGCAGAAACCCTAGAAGGAAAAGACATACGCATCCCTGAGTACATGGCTGGCTTACAACAAAATTAGGAGGGGCTTTTCATTCAGGGTGCTGACAAAATTATGTCATTTACTTTGTGGCATTTATAGACATAAACGTTAAATTTTTTCATTAGCGGTCTCTTCTTTCATACAGGGCCAGAGTAGACAATAAAAACTGAGAAATCACTCAGTTATATTAAGTAAACATTTCAACCAGCTGGACATATTCTGACTGAATTATAACAATGGCAGTTAGGCTAAAGCCTTGAAAGTTCCACTGGAAGGTACTGACCGATAGCCACACAGATGTTGTCCACATTCACACCCATCCTTTAGATGGTAAATGCTGAAAATTTTTCAGTTGCACATCATGTAAACATTCTCTGGTAGGTTGTTTTTTGGTTTTTGGGGGTTTTTTACCAATACAAATTTGGTTTGGCTAAAGCTACAATTCAACAGGCTTTGAGTCCTAGTCCATGGGAAACACTAGGCAGCACTTCTCAGTGCGTGCCCACGGAGCGCTGGGAGGACCCTGAGGCTCACAGTGCAGTCTCTCCTTGCTGACCGACTATTTCGAGCCAGAACTTGCCCGTGTGGCCGCCTGCTTTTCCATACTTGAATACTTGGGACCGGTCAGCAAGGTTAATAAACATCCCCTCCTGAATCCCCAAACTGTCAGTACACCTGCCTCTTCCACACCCCTTTCTGAGGCTATTAAACCTGAAGCTCTTCCCTTCCCAGCGTTGAAGAACTCAGACCACAGCAAGGAGGCCCACCTTCTCGAAGAGGACAACAGCCGACCGTGTGTGTATTAATTCACCACGAGCAAAGAACCAACTGAAAGGAAGGTCTTATTTTAAATCACTGCCATTGCATCTACAATCCAACTTGAGCACCACGTCCTTGCTTAGAGGAACATACGTGGAAGTATGAATAAAGCTGTGCACCTAAAAATTATCTTGTCGCACCATTAGGCGTGACTCAGCCTGATGATTCAGTCCTGCCCTTGTTTGTAAACCCCGAGCTGTCGGCGGTGCTCTGTACTAACCAGGACGGCCAGTGCCATGATGATAAGCACTGGGAGGTGGAGTATCGCTGGGATCTCCTTCAAGAGCGCTCTAATAAATTCACCAATTCCTTTGCCGATGTACTTCAAAGGCTCTGTGATAAAGTTGGTGAACGTCACTGCCAGGGCCTAAAAAAGGTAAAAGCAACTTCATTTTTTTCCTCAAAGGATTGAGGCTCATAGAATGAGCCAAAATTCACAGGGCACTGAGGCCAAGTTACATTACATAGATCAAAATGCTGTTATGTGTTTTAAAAAAGTGAAAAATCACCATGTAATGGAAGTATTTTTTCTGAAACAAAGGTTATTAGCAAAATGACTAAAATATACTAACAATTTTAGCCCTAGCCAGGCGGCTCAGCTGTTAACAGTGTTATCCCCGATATGCCAAGGTTGCAAGTTCAATCCCCAATCAGGATATATACAGAATCAATCAATGAGGCATAAATAAGTGGGACAACAAATTGATGTTTCCCTTTCTCTCTCAAATCAATAAATAAAAACACTAACAATTTTTAATATATGCAAGGGTTTTTTGACTTTGTATAAGTAGTTTTTATAAAATATATTTCGTACCTTTGTTGGTGGGACCAACAAAATAGGGTTGACTAGTAACAGCTCATAGTATTTTTGGCATGGGTCATCCTTATAGGTCCATGAAGTTCTAAACCACTCTATTTAGAGAAACAGACAAAACACTGAGTCATTTAAAAAAAGTGCATTTCATTCCCAAATAAGACAATATTTTGGTTTTACCTCACCACCACCACCAGGCTACTTTAAATTATTTTACAAAATAGACCCCCTGTAATGCCAATTTAAAAAAATTTTCATCTTATGTCCAAAATGCTCATTTTAAAAATCCATTCAAATTCTACAAGTCTTATGCAGATAAAATATAGAGATTTCTAAAAGGTAACTATTTGAAAAGTGGGAAACTGAATAAGACTGTTGGATTCCATCAGTCACTGTCCTGGCTGTGACACTGGACTAGTACAGGTGTGCAAGATGTCACCACTGGGGAAAGGGCTCACAGGATCTCTCTGTATTATTTCTTACAACTACCTGTGAAATTACAATAATCTCAATTAAATTTCAATTTAAAAGTCAGTTCTTTCCTCATTTTATGAAATAAAGTAGAACATTAGTCCTCCCAGTTTTTCTAAATCAGGCTTACAATATGTACTAGCCTGAGGCAGAGGAGGCATTCAGTTGTCCCTGAAGCCAGGAAGCAAGGCTGGGTTGGTTTAGTTCCCATAACTTTTTAAATAACATTAATTCTGGACACCTGACTATAGAATCTGCTGAGATCCTGTTGTGGATTAGGCATCAGGGACTTGAATTTATTTACAAAGTGTCCCTGAACATTAAACCATTCCCACCACTAGGTATACATAACTAAACGCAGTCAACATTACTGAGAATGTTTATAAAAATCTGTGAGGAAGTAATTTCCCCCTTAGTAAAAAAATAAAATAGTAAATCTAAAATATAACATTTTATAAGTCAATATAAGGAGAGTAAGTCTAAATGGATATTCATTCATATATATAGATTCACTCCTTTAATAAACTTATGTTGAGGACCCAGAACAAGCTACACACAGTGCTGATGGACAGAGTGGGCACAGCACCCTTCAGTCTAATGGAGGAAGACAGAGCATATCAGAGTCAGCGAACATACAGTTTCTAGTCTTTCCCTGTGACATCACATGAGCACAAAACTCATTGGTCGGAAACCTAAGACTCTTATTTAATAGGAAAAAATTTAAATGCTCCTTATTAGCTTGGCTTTATAAATCAAAACCCTGGCAAATATTTTTAAAATTTTCTCATATTATTTAAAATAAATATAAATACATGTTTATTCAACAACTCTAAAAGCCCCTTTTCATTTACCTTCCCCCCTCCTCTGCTTTCTTCCCCTCTCAATCCAAAAAATGAAATAAGGGAAATATAGTAAAAGCATATAGTAATTTAATATAATTAAAATGCACAAATACAGGGGTGGGCAAAAGTAGGTCTACAGTTGTGATTACATGAAGCAGAGTTTATTCTTGTATTATTTATTCTTGTATTATTTATTTGTATTACAACTGTTTTTGCCCACCCCTGCATATCAAGGACCAGCAGAGAATGGATGCCCCAAGTATAATAGTGAGAATTAAATTTATGTATCATCCACAAATACAGCCAATGTTTTTAGATAATTTGGGATGTTCTATAGGAATAATTCCAGATGCCATTCTGATAAACTGTGGGAAATGTGTATAACTGCATTTTTACATCTCCATGTAATCATACTGATAGAGAAAAATGACACTGTAATCATACTGATAAATTGAGAAAAATTACACCCAAAAACATATCATCCAATTTATTATGCACATACGGCACAGAAGTCAGAAATCTGGGTTAATTTTAAGTATTCTTACTGATTCAAGCTATTAATTTTAAGACAATTTAATTTACTTCTCTCTACCATCTATGCTTGAAAATGATCAGGCACTGCCATAATAAAGGCCCTTTGCCCTGTACTGGAGGGCAGTCAAGAGTTAAGGGGGTCAAATATATGGTGACGACTTGCCTTTAGGTGGCAAACACAGTGCAATCTATAGATGATGTCTCAGAATTGTACACTTGAAGCCTATATTCTATTAACCAATGTCATCCAATAAATTTAATTAAAAATAAAGTCAGAACAAAGAATTAAAAGAGACAGTGAAAAAGTAATTAAATGCATGGTTTGGGGACGGTGCTGAATCGGGAAACGCAGAGCAGACGTCTGTGCGAGGCTGAGGGAGAGTCTCTCCTGGGCTTTCCCTACATCTACCTTTGAAAGCCAAGAGTCTTCTTGCCTGCTCTTCTGATATAAAAGATTCAGTCATGAAAAGCCTCCTCTGGCATTTTATCACTTCTCTGTAATTTTTCATAAGTCTCCTCATTCTCAGAAATTCTACTCCAAATCAGGCCAAGCGAACCTGCAGCGCCTTACCCCAGAGACTCCCGCTCCAGTCCATCTTCTCCACGCACACCTTGTCCAGCGGCTCCATCTTGGCGACTTTGGCCTGATGCTGGGCAAAAGCCACCTGACCAACACCCAAAGGAAGCATGAGCGCTGCTAACAATGGTTCCGCCTCCACCCCGCCAACATCACAGCCAGATAGCAGGGTTTAAAAGATTTTAATAGGAAAAAATACATTATTTCTAAAGAGTAGCTCTATTCAGCTCATGGCAAAGCATAGTCTTAATGCATCAAGTACAGATAAAGAACTGATTACACTGCCTTCTTTGTAAGTAATTACGATGAAGGAGAGCCTGGTCACTAAATAGTTTTCAAAGATCAGTTCAAATATGATTCTTACCATGCCCCAAACTATAACTATATAATAAATGGCTACTTCTCATTTCATGATAAAATGGTGTTTTGCTTTGGATGGTTTCTAGCACAAATGGCCTATAAAAAGATAATATATCTTTATAAATTAAAGCCCCAGGGAAATCAGTGAGAACAATATTCACCAAACAACCTCCCTTTCTTTAATTTATAAATAATTACAAGTTCTAGAAGCTATGGAACTTGGAACAAAAGGCTTAAAAAAAAAAAAGAGTCATAATGGTTTAACCAGATGAATTCATTGAAAATACCTGGCTATTTGACTCCCCCTGTTAGAAAGATCTGAAAATTTCCTGCAATGACCATGCTGTTTTGACAGGAACAGTAGTGCTTCTTTTAAATTTCTATATACAGCATGATCCTAATTTTGAAAGAATTAAAATTTACAAAAAAGATTGTAAAGTAATACCTCCAAATACTGACGGTGATTATCTCTAGGTGACAAAATTATAGGTCATATTTAAAAATTAAATTTCTCTGTATTTGTCTTTTCTAAATTCTCTACCATAAACATACCATGTTTACATTTAGGAAAAAACCTATCTTTTAAAAACTAATATTTTGATATCATTTCTAGCAAACAATAAAAGAATATATCCCAAATCACTAAAAAATGTTTAAAATAGGTCCGCCTCACTCTATTCTGATTTAGCTGTTCAGATGTTACCCAGCAGAAACTGGATTATGAAAATCAGAACTGAACTTCCCCCCCCACCAACTAGTCAAGGACCCCAAAACCAGGTACAGCCAAGCACTTGCCAATTACACACCCCCATCTCCAACCCCTGCCTCCAATCCTCATCAGAGGCAAGGTTCTATACTAGCTCTAAATAGATTATCTCTTCTCTTATTATGAAATAACATTTAAAAATTTTAAAACTTTCCACCTAAATAATACCTTGTATAAATACATCCAATTCCATCCCAAACTGATGAGGAAACTGATCAGTAAAACACGTTTCAACTGGGTGTACCAACGAACATAGGTCCAGAGCTGGGTAGCTATTAACATCACGATGCAGAGCAGACACAGAAGCACCTCGAAAACAGAAAAGAGAGCGAGCAGAGTCACTGCAGAGCCGTCCTCCCACCAAAACGGTAACGGTCAACACAAACAAAAGAACTGGCCACAAATATGCAAAATCGTTTGTACCATTTTGCTGAAAGTTCAGCGGCACGGTATGAGTGCCTTAGTGCAAGTTCTTAACATAACTGTGCTGGAGTTTTAATAGCATTTTTTTTAAAAACCTGTTAATCATGCCCCCCTCATCCCAGCTTACCATAAACACATCATATGGATCCACACCAAAGGAATCTTCAAACTGCCACTTCCACTTTTCAAAATCATGTAACTTAAAATTAATTAAAATATCACTTAGTGCTTCATCCAAGGCGCCGGGCGTCCAGTCTTCTCCACTGAGAAACTTTTGTATTTCTACCAAGGTTTGACTCTTAAGGATAATCTCGGCATCAAAATGGACATCGCCTTTGTTTTCTTCAAGCTGAATTAAATTAGCCAAAAAACAAATAGAAGCATTTTATTATATTACTCAGTGAAATGTTTCAAGACAAATGCCCTTTTGGAACTAAACATATAACTAGTTCACAGTATTTCACACATAAAATAACTAACCTCATCCACCTGTCTCACAGGTTGCATGAAGACCAAAGAGAATACATGTGAAAAACATTTCAAAAATTGTAACACTCTACGCAAATAATGCGCATTTCACCAAAATACAGTTAGTTCTTGCTATTCGCAGTAGTTATAATCTATAAAGTCACCTCAAACACTAATTAGCAAATACTGAACCTCCGCTCCCACAGGAAATACAGGGAGAGGTTCCTGTGAACACGCTGCCGCCAGCCGCCAGTCAGTCCGTACCCTTTGCAATGAGTCTCTCTAGGGACACTTATTTAGTATACGCGGCTGACTCACTGACGACGAGCTCCTGCCGGCAGCTCTGTATGGAACTCAAGTCTGAACTACGCTGCTCTAGCACACGCACCTTCTCTCTCAGGCACCTCACAGCCTTCCTGTGCCTGGGGCACTAGACAGCACCGCACTGGGGAGCTACTTAAAAGTGAAATACCCCCCCCACACACGTGTGAAAATGTAGCACTAAATAGACCACGAAGAAGTACATGTTTATAGTCTGAGAGCTGAAACAGGACAGCCAGCTGGCCTTGCTGGACCTCAGCTGGGAACCAGCACATCAGGCAGCTAAAATGTTTGGCCACTCTGCACATGTCCAACAGTGACCACAAAGGACCAGGAGCACTGACTTCAGAGTCACAAATAAGGTTTAGTGATTAGGCAGATTGGCAAATACAGAATCCACAATAATGACGATCCACTATCTTATGGTTCAGTTTACGGTTTTCCATTTGCAGGCAGTTTTCAGAGAGCCTAAAATTTGCAGTGATACAAATTAGAAAAACAAAAGGGATCTCAAAAAGCAAAATATCTGAGTTCCTATGAACACACATTATATATGTATATAACTACCTTTATTAGTGCGAGCTCAGGTTAGCAAAATCATGGTAAACATTAACTAGTTAATACAAATAAGAAAAAATTCTTTTTTATTTTACAAGCACAAATATGTATATTAAAAAGTAACATAAAATGAGAAAAACCAGTGTCATGTCAAATCACAAATTATCACTAAGCATAAAAAAAGCAGTCGATTAATATTTTTTAAAAACCAGGAACTATGTAAATCTTTCCAAACACCTCCATCTTGGGTATTCTCTGGCTATTTCCTTGTCTCTAAAGCAGGCTTTCCACCTTGCACACACTCACAAGGCGTGCGTTACAGGGTGCGCATGAGAACATATGCTCTTACGCTTCCAAAGTAAGGTGGGGCTGTTTAATTATGCAGCCAATGTTCCTTTCCCTTGTTTTCTTGCTATTCTGACTGCCCAAATGAAAACAATGACTATAAAAATGGCATCTTAACGTTAATTATGAACAAGATGCACACAATATCCAATTCTATACAAGCAGCACCTGCCACAGCAATCAGCTGGGGGCAACTACTTAAAGCACATTTCCTTCTCCTCGGTGTGCAGTGACCTCCCATCACCTGGGTGTGGAAGGAGGAACAACGGGGCTGGCAAATTTCCTCACCAAGTCAGGCGTGCACTGAGTTTCCAACGGTGCGGTGTAGTTCAAATAGCAAATTTAAAACAACATCACCCCCAACTCAAGTAAGTGATTCAGCAGTCACAGGGTTGAGTAAGTAAACCCCCGAACTGGAAGGAAAAGAGGAGTGGCTGGCACTGCCTTCCACTGAACCTCTGCAAAGCAGGCTGCTACCCTGGATCCTGTACCAATAGGTTCTGGTACAAGGGACAGGCAGGTACTCTGTTAAAGCACACCGATGCTCTATCACTGCTTTACACAATTTGCAATTAATAGTGAAAATATCCACTACACTGATCAGTATCACACCACCAATACTCACAAGTCCAAGCTTTCTGGCTTCAATTAAAATTTTACTTAAGTATCTCCTAAAAACAGGATTGTTTTGACTTTCACAGTCTTTCCTCCTTTTGTTTTCACAGTCTCCAATCTGTAATCACACACATAAAAAAAGTTAGCATTAAATTTAATGTAAGGGTCGAGTTTCTAGCCTAGTGGCCCCAGCATGACCAAAGTAAGGTGCTGGTTATTTTTTTAATTAAAATTTTTTTTTTTGCTTTTTCGAGAGAGAGAAAGGGAGAGGGAGAGAGCGCGAAACATCAATGAGAGTGAAAAACATGGACTGGCTGCCTCCTGCACGCCCCCTACCAGAGATCAAGCCCAAAATCGGGCATGTGCCCTGACAGGGAATCGAACCAGCAAACTTTCCATGCACAGGACAACACCCAACCGAGCCACACTGGCCAGGGCAGGCACTGGTTTGTTGTTGTTTTTTTAATATATCTTTATTGATTTCAGAGAAAGGAAGGGAGAGGGAGAGAGAGATAGAAACATCAATGATGAGAGTCACTGATCAGCTACCTCCTGCACGCCCCTGGCCAGAGATCGAGCCCACAACCCGGGCATGTGCCCTGACAGGACCTGAACTACTATCTCCTGGATCCTAGGTCGACGCTCAACCGCTGAGCCACACCCGGCTGGGCAGCCTGGTTATTTTTATCAAGCTTGCATTAAAATGTAGAGCTTGCCTGCTGTCTGTGGGCTCTCTCTTTGCCAAGGCCAAGTAGGCAACAAATGAGGAACATGAGTCCAGCACTTGGCCATGACTGGCAGTTTTTCTGCTGACTTGTAGCTATTTTAAAGCTGAAGACTGTAAAGCAAGGGGGCAGCGATAAGCAGAACATCTGGGCCAATCCATCTCTTCATAAGGGCAGACCGGGGGGTGGGGGGGGTATATAAAGAGACAAAGAGAAACAGAGGCAGGGTGAAGCCAGAAGAAGGACACAGCAAAGAATTTCTTGAATGTGCATATTATTTTTGGCCTTTTATTAACTTTTGTCAGTGACTGATCGCCCCCTACTACACGGGGCCCTTTGGCAACCCCTCAGTATGTAAATCTTCACTAGAACAGACTCCTCTGAACTTTGCTCTACGGACACCACAGTGGTCAGGTCACCGAGGACGACAAGGCTGTCTTACACACAGTAGGACGCGTAATAAGCAGCTTTTATCTCTCTGAGTGAGTGTGGACCAGGAGCGTGGAAAAGGACCTCCGATGACTGACAAGATGATAACGAGCACAGTCAGGACAGGGCACGTGAGACAGTCACGTGACCGTTTCCTCCGCTTTCAGGCAAGGTTTACAAACCTTTACATTTGTAAAAATTTCTCTGTAAGAGAAACAGTTTTTAAAAAACCAAGGATTCAACTCCATTCTACCCATCATGTTTTTTACAATGTTTGAACCAAAGTCACAAACAATGGAACAAAAAATTTCTATAAAAAGGCAGTTCTGCATTTCCTACTGTGCAGCCAAACGCTCACTGGAGCACAACGCCAGAGAAACAGAGGCAAACTTCGTCCACACAGTTCCTCCCTGGCACTCGGCTCAGACGGCAGTCACGTCTGGTAAGAACCATAAGCAGGTGCTTATAATCGCGAAATGAGACGTATCTGGATCTCAGAGAACACGCGTCCATCTCTCGGCCTGGACACCCCCCCCCTCACCTCTTCTCTTCAACCCATCACTGCCGTCAGCATTGCTGGACGTCGGCCAACCCCTCTCCATCTCAGGTCCCTCAGCTGGTCCCCACAGCCATCAGAAGCCGGTTCCCACAGCACAACACACGTCCAAACCTCTGAACAACCCTGACTGGTTTCCTTTCTCATGAGCACTACCTCAGCCACATAAATAGAAGGGCTGAATAAAAAAGGACTTGCTAGCACTCAATACATTATAATAAATCCTTATATTTGGAAAAGTAACTCTTACGCTTCTAAGCTGGTATCAGGCCCATTTCTCTGTTTGCTACATTTGTCATGAGTCTGCTATACTCCAGCACTATGACAGGTGACAGAGAATCAAGAACGAATAAAACACATGCCTTGTCCCAAGAAAATATCAGTCTGGTAAAGAAATAATACAGTGAGATAAATATTACAGGAAAAGAAAAGAACTACTTAACAAAAAGACCAGAGTAACTTAAGAGAAAGCAAGGCTAGAGTAACTAAAGAAAAAATACTATACAGTTGACCCTTGAATAACACGGGCTTGAACTGCTCAGGTTCACTTACATGCAGATTTTTTTCCAATAAATGCATTCTGTACTTTAAATGAATTTTCTCTAGCTTACTTTATTGCAAGGATATAGTATAATGTAACATGTACAATATGTGTTAATCGGCTGTTTATGTTATCAGTAAGGCTACTGGTCAACAGTAGACTGTTTATAGTTACATTTTGGGGGAGTCAAAAGTTATACAAGGATTTTCAACTGTGTAGGGGGTTGGTGCCCGTAACCCCCACACTGTTCAAGGGTCAACTGTATATATAAATTGTACAGTGCATAGAAACAGAAATAATGTTAACAAGCACAGAAAAAGAGAGCAACTTAACATACTATAAATAATATAAAATTCATGAATAAAAAAGTCTAACCTTATCAATTAGAGAATCAAGTCTGCTGTAACATCCTGACAACTCATCAGCGTACGAGTCAGGGCTGACCTCTTTTTTCACCTAAAGCAGAGTAGAGAAAGATTTTATCTCTTTATAGTTCACTGTAAAAATAGTCTATTGTTAATGAAGACTAAAATTTTAATTTCATCATTTTATAACTTTTGTTATATTTTTCAACTGTACTGAACCACCAAAAAAGTAAGTCTCAAATGTATATACCAGCTAAGAACTAAAATCAAGTTAGTTTGCCACCTGATGGGCTTCACGTTCAAATTCAAAACAGAAATAACCAGGTGGGGTTGAAATAATCTTGGACTAAGAGTGTCATGAAAGATTCTGTATGACTACTAATCACTGATACATGACTCTCAGCTGAGTGAACACCAACAAAAGCAGATTATTTTCATCAAAGGACTGACAAGGTGTGACACACACATACCTGAGTTCTCCTCATTGTTCCCGAAGCAGCATCGTAGTTGAGCATGTCTGTGGGGTCAATCCAGTCATCATCATGAGCATTACCAGCTATCAGCCATAGGCATTCGCAAAGCAGCAGAGAACACAACAGCATCTTGCATGAAGGCTGAACACAGGGTGTTTTTTTTAAAATATATCTTTACTGATTTCAGAGAGAGGATGGGAGAGGGAGAGAGAGAGAAACATCAACGATGAGAGTCGTCATTGATTGGCTGCCTCCTGCACAGCCCCCAAATGGGGGTCGAGCCCACAACCCAGGCATGTGCCCTGACCAGGAACTGAACCACCATCTCCTGGATCCTAGGTCGATGCTCAACTGCTGAGCCACGCCCGGCCAGGCTATAATTTTTAATACATATAATGAAATATAATTATTTTAGAAGAAATTGTAATAACTATCTACTTCCTAAGTAGTGCTAAGATAATGCTTTTTTTCTGAACTGAAAACAGTAAAATGGCATTCACAAGTAAATATACACACACACATTCTCACTGAAACAAAAATAGAGATTTTCCATATGATTCAGCAATTTCATTCCTAGGTGTGCACCCAGAAGAAATGAAAATATATGTCCACACAAAAACTTGTACACAACTGTTTTCAGCCACATTATTCACAACAGCCACAAAGCAGAAACAAAATGTCCATCAACTGACCAAAGGACAAATCAAATGTGGTAAATCTAGACAATGGAATATTATTAGGCCATAAAAAGGAATGGATATTTTTTTAGGAATGAAGTATTTACTGATACATGCCGTCATATGGATGAACCTGTGAAAGAAGCCAGACACCATAAACCATGTATTAATTATCTGAAATGTCCAGAATAGGCAAATCTACTGCGACAGAAAGATTAGTAGGTACTTAGGGCTGGGCATGTAACAAGGGACAAGAGGGGTGGGAGTGAAACGGTATAGGGTTTCCTTTTGAGGTGATTAAAAATGATCTAAAATTATGGTGATGGATGCATATATGTGTGAACATACTAAAAACCACTGAATTGTAAACTTAGAAGCCACACTGAGACTGGTAGGAGGGACAGGGACACAGAATGGGTCAGTCCCACAAGCATGGTGTGGCAATTAAGAAACTGGAGAAATATCTTGGTTGCAAGGTCCCCCTGAGGAGTGAGGAGTCACACCTGGCTCCCTCTACCGGGGCGCCATTGCCGGGAAGCGAAGACCCCACAACACCTGGCTGTAATAACCAGTGGGGATTGCATCTGAGAAAGACAAGCAGCTACTGGAGGCCTAGATATTCCTCTTGAGGGGCCTGGCACAAACTTTTTTTTACATTCAATATTATGATGATTCATTTCAGGTATACAGCATAGTGGCAAGACAATTATACACCCTGGTATTTCCAGTACCCACCTGGCACCATACACAGTTATTACAATATTATTGACTATATTCCCTATACTGTAATACCTTTTGTTAAATGGCCCCAAACTCCGTACAAGCAGCAACCAGTCTCAATTTGCACTGTAACTGCCATTAGGTGGCCCCAAGCCTGGCCTAAGCTGTAGCTAGTGTTGGCCTGGAACATAACTTCAACTAAGTGGCCACAGACCTGGCAAAAGTGGGAGATGGCCTCAGCAAACATTGTAATGCCAACCAAATGGTCCCAAGCCTCGGTCTGCAGCATAGCCTCTCACAAGCGCCACCCAAGCGCCATCCAAGCCCAGCACAAGTGGTAGCCACGCAGAGATCACTCTGTAGCTCCCATTAGGCAGCCCCAGGCCAGGCACAAGTGATGGCTGACCTTGGCCTGCACCAGAGCCCTTCCCAAGAGCCTCCAAAACCCACACACCCAGTGGCCTGCTTCAGACCACACTCGCTCTAAAAAAGACACCCCCAAAGGGCGAACTCAGTGTTTCTCTCCCCCACCCCTCTCTCTGAAAAGCAATGGAAAAAATATCCTCGAGTGAGGATTAGAAAAAAAAAAAAAAAGACTCTAATTGAGTCTGAGGTGGGCCTGAGATCCTGCATTTCCAAAAAGCTCCTAGAGAAGGCAGAGATGCTGGCCCACAGACCACACTCTGAGAAGTGTTAGGACAGGTAAGCAACCATCATGTATTCGTTTAGCTTAATGGTGGCACCTGTGATTCTACTGCTTGTTTGTGTTAGTAATGGTCTCTCTCCCCCAGTTCCTATTTTTTATCATTTTTTCATCCACATTGTAATATAAATAATAATAGTAGCTAATCTTTGACAGGCCAAACCCTGCTACATGCATCCATTCATTTAATGCTCACAAAAACTCTTGGCGGTCATACTGTTGGTATCTTCATTTTATAGATTAGGAACACAAGTAAGGTGCCCAAGACTACTCAGCTAGTAAGTGACAGAACCCAGGCTGGCTCTACCTAAACTGCCCCTCCAGGGGCAAGATGCAAGTGGCCTTGGGCTATCCAGAGAGGGTGGAGGGAAGACACTGCTGGATTCAAATGTCTACACAGTGGGAAACAGAGAGGGGCTTGGGACCTGAGCTACTAGACTGAAGAGCTACCAAGACAGACAGAGATCTCCAAGGAGACTGCCAGCTACTCAGTGGAAACAGATACACCTGGACGTAAGGAAAACAAAAGATCCAATTAGAGGACCCACAGATGGCCAAGAGACATAAGAAAACATGCTCAGTGTCACTAATCGTCAGAGAGATACAAATTAAAACCACAATGAGGTACCACCTCACACCCGCCAGAATGGCTCCATCAACAAATCAACAAACAACAAGTGCTGGCGAAGGTGTGGAGAAAGAGGAACCTTGGCACACTGCTGGTGGGAATGCAGACCCGTGCAGCCACTATGGAAAACTGTGCGGAGTTTCCACAAAAAACAAAAAATGGAACTGTGACCCAGTGATCCCACTTCTAGGAATATATCCTAAGAATCCTGAAACATCAATCAGGAAGAATATACGCACCCCTATGTTCACAGCAGCGCAGTTTACAATAGCTGAGATCTGGAAACAGCCCAAGTGCCCATCAGCAGGTGATGGATAAAAGCTGTGGGACATTTATCCCGTGGAATACTACGCAGCTGTGAAGAAGGACCCCCTACCCTGTGGGACAGCATGGAGGGAACTAGAAGGTATTATGCTCAGTGAAATAAGCCAGGCAGAGAAAGGCAAACATCACAGGATCTCACTCATATGTGGAATCTAATGAACAAAATAAACTTACAGAAACTAAATAGATCCAGAGGCCTGGAGGCCTGGAACACACCGACAAATCTCGGGGGGAGATTCACCCCATCGCCCCCCGTCCTACAGAGAACCTGGCTGGTTTTCACCACCCGCTCAAACACGCGCCTAACTCTCTATATTCAAATTAGATTTGGAGTTTTTCTAAATTAACCACCCCCTAACCCCGGCTCTTCTGCGAACGGTATCTGTTCAAACGACGCGTCAAGTTTTCAGAGAAAACTCAAACCAACAAAGTTCAACGTTCGTCGGGTCGGCTTTCGCTTTCGCTCTCGCGCTCGCTCGCGCCGCTTCCCCAGGCCGCTCTTCGAGCCGGGAAAGGCCGCAGCGACCGCGCAGCAACCGGCGACCCGGCGGCCGCTGGCCCGGGAGGTGAGGCGCCGGGGGGCTCGCCCGCGCGGGAAACGCGGCGCTCGGAGGCCCCCGCAGGCCCGGAGCCCGCGGCCCCAGCTCCCGGCAGCGCCGCCGCCTCCCCGCCGCCCGCCCCTGCGGGCCAACCGCGCAGCGCCGCCCGCCCGCCCGCCGGCCGCACAAGCACAGGGACACTCACCGCCGCCGCTGCCCGCCGCGGCCCGCCGGCCTCTCCAGGAAACCAGCTGACCGCCCGGAAGCTGGGAGGAGGCGCTCGGCGCCTGCGCGAACCGCCAAGCCGCCCGGGCGTCCTCCTCGACTCGCTCGGCCGGCGGCTGTGCGGCCTTCCCGGGCGCGCCGCTGATTGGCCCGCTGAGGGGGCGGGGCCAGCCTCTGTGGGCAGGTTTGCCGCCCGGGACTTGATTTTCATCCGCAGAATTCTCTGCCAGTGACAACCCACACCGAAGCCAAATACATAAAATGGGTACGAAGCGTATTTTTCGGTCTTGATGTATTTTATAACTTGGAATGTGAAACATTTGCAGTAAAACCTGGGAATCTGTTTTGAGCATACTATTTTAAATGGGCTATAATGAATGAAAATAGTCTTATGGGGAAGGGCAGAGGGATTTTGTTTTTGTCTTTAACTGCTGATCTCGCAGTCTTATCAGGAAACTCTCCAAAGAGAAAAGGGTAAGTTTATGAGAGATGTACACAAGTTATTGGCAACAAATTTTAAAGTGCCTTCAATTTTGGTGTATAATGTAGTATTTGAGTGTGCACGATGCATATTGCAATTCTTTTAAGTTAAAATACACCTGGCGTAAAATGTGTCATCTTACCCATTTTTAAAGTGTATAGTTCATTGTCACTAAATATATTCACATTGTTGTGCAACCACCACCACCATCCTATCTCGGCTTTCTCATCCTGCAAAACTGAAATTCAGGACCCATTACACAACTCATCACTTCCTCCCAACCACCACCATTTCACTTTGTATCTCTATGAATTTCACTGCTCTAGGAACCTCACATAAGTGGAAGCAATACCGTGTCTCTGTGACTGGCTTATTTCATTTAGCATAATACCCTTACGGATCATCATGTTGTAACTTGTGTCAAAATCATCTTCCTTTTTTACGGCTGAATAATACTCCAGTCTATTGTTTACCAGTTTGTTTATCCGTTTATTTGTTGATGGACTCTTGGATTGCCTATTTCTTTTGGCTATTTTGAGTAATGCTGCTATGAACATGAGTGTACAAATATCTCTTCGAGCCCCTGCTTTCAATATTTTTCTATATATACCAGAAGTGGGAATGCTGGATTATACGGTAGTTCTATTTTTAATTTTTTTGAGGAACCATCATACTGTTTTCCACAGTGGCTGCACCATTTCACATTCTTCCCATTTGTGTACAAGAGTTCCAACTTCTCCACATCCTTGCCAACACTTTTTTTAAAGTGGCCATCCTAATGGATGTGAGGTGGTGTCTCATGATTTTCATTCGCATTTCCCTAATGATTAGTGATGTCAAGCATCTTTTCATGTGCTTATTATTAGCCATTTGTCTGTCTTCTATGGAGAAATGTGTATTCAAGTCCTTTGCCCATTTTTTAATCAAGTTGTTTGTTTTGGGGAAGGGGGTTATTATTGAGGCATAGTTCTTTATTCTCAATATTAACCGTTTATTAGATATATGACTTGCAAATATTTTCTTCCATTTCATGGGTTGCCTTTTCACTCTGTTGATTGTATCCTTTGGCTTATTACAATTAAAAAATAGTTAAACATTTAAAAAATAAAATTTGAATCAGACCTCTGAAGCTTTTGCCAAGGAGTTAACTTCTGTACCACCCTCCCATCCCCACTGTCCTTCCTGGAACCTCCTATTGAAAAGGGTCCAGAGAATGCAGATACTTCAGTTTTCTTACTTTCTCTTTCACATGAACCTCTCGAAATCTATTCACCTCCATGCAGAAGACAGTGTGGAGGCATGGGAAGGACATATGTAACCAGGTATTTTTATTGCAGTAAGATAACTTCTAGTGCTTATTATCTAATGCACTGAAAAATGGATTCCATATCCCACATATAGAAGGATATTAAAGTTTACTCCTTGACAGTGCTGAAGGCAGAATCCAAAATTTTATGAACATTTTCTACCATGAAGTTAAGCTGGTCTATATCAAGAAATTTTCACTTTTTCTAGTTATAAACTTAACACTAATGACTTGCTATAATATCTAAAATGTGTAAAATTAAGCATGAAAGTAAACTAAAGAGACTGTAACCTATTTTTAGCAGAGTTTCCTTCTGCATGCCTGAGAAGCAGCAAAACTGTGTACCTACTGAATATCCACAAGCTAATTAGATTTCATTTCTTTCTAAGAACACTCAGTTCAACACATTTGTAGTCTAAGTTAGAATTTATACATTTTACCAGGTTTGTATTAATCAACTTTCACAATATGCTTAAGACAGGAAGTTCTCTGGATCTTGAATAAAAGAGGTAGAAGACACAAGGTTTAAAAAATAAATTAGTGGAAGAACTTTAGAAACTTAAGAATTGATTGCTCATCCATCAGACCACACTACCTCCAAGTAAACTGGAGAAAATAACACTCTAAATGGAAAGCCACAGACACTGAGCAACAGGAATAGTTTTAGGTGTCAAGAGGTCTTTATTGAAATAATAGCACAGTTACACTTCTAATACCCTTTCCACTTGTATACAATAGTTTAAAAATGCTTGCTACATACAGTGCACAGACAGTTCAATAATTAGAACCAACTCAACTGCATTTGAAATAAATAAAATAGCCTATTTAATAATTTAAAGTAAAATTACTGTACAATATGAAAATAAAGATACTTAAGTGTTAGGATCTACATTGCCGTAGAAATAAAATCATTATTCTGCATTACATAAAACAGTGCAAGAAAAAAAATCCAAATAAGCTTTTGGAGTGCAAAGTTTTAAATTTCCATTTTTAAGTTATCATGCAGACATAGCATTTCAAGCCATGCTATAGTCTATGGCAAAGTTTTCATTTTTAAAGGAAAAATGCTAGCCAGTAAATTGACTGTACCGCCTAGTGTTGCATCACATCCACTGCTGCTCTGCTCCTACAGTACAGTTTGGAAGGGAGGTATCTTGTTGCATTCAAAAAGTTGAAATTAACAAGTTTCTGAAGCAAACACATTTACCTTTTAAGCCTGAAACAAAATAATGTGACAAAATAGTAATTATATCCCTGGATCAAGAAAAAAGAAAAGGCCTATACCACATAATGATCTAAGAAGCAGTTTCCTATCTATCTTTAAACTCAAGAATGATCCTCAGTGAAAACAACCATGTAACTTTCAAGAGACATAAAATTCTGACCTCTAGCTGACAAGTGATACGGTATCATGGGATCGTGAGAAAAGCAAAAGTAACTTCTGAACACCTATGTTTAATCTGTGTAGAACTTGGTTGCATTACGTGTAATAATATGCTTAAAGTACAGTTCAATTTCAATGTGTATATAAAACTGTTATTTCGGCAAAGACCAAGGAATGCTTTAATACTAAACCGTAAACACATCGTCCACCTTGACTGGAGTGCACACTGACAACATAAGAGCTCTTCCGCAGACTTTGGCAACAAGACGACACACAGCAGGTCACAGCAGCACGAGCGCACGTGGAAGACCGAAAGCACTGCAGAATAACACGCCCAACAGCTCCTACCAAAGGGGTACAAGGTCAAAGGGGCCTCCTCATGCTAAGCCACTTTCCTGGTCAGTCTATGTTCTTCAAATTTGGAATTGTCACAACTCAGTAGTCTTAAGTCCTCGTGCTTTCATTGCCTCAACTGACACTGGGTGTACTCTATCCACGGTAAGTCCAGAGGGTTACAGTTCTGTCTGCAGAGGACGACAGGAAGGACAGATCTTGGGTGTGCCATCTGCACTGAATCACTTTATCCTTGTGCTCCCCCACCACCATGATGGGAAGCTGTTTAGTGAGGTCTCCTAAATTAAAAAAGAGAAGACATATTGATTTATAATACAAAGTAAGTATATATATAGATTTCACAGACTTCCTGTTACTTTAAGACATTACAGTATAAAAATCCTAAACTATATTAATACAATACATTGTATTAATTGAAAGATTTAAAGAGAGATAAATTACTGAATTGTCAGTAGTATTTGGTAACATGCACATAGTGACACAGCTGCCACTCGCTCCTTAAAACTCAAGTTGAGTTCTCCCTGACTTCAGTGTTACTACATCTTGGTTTCCTCCACAGGTTTCCTTCCTCTTCCTTACTTTAAAGTTTGGTAAATCTCAGGAGTCAGCCTTCAGGTTTCCTGTTACCTTTATCCCTCACTTCCTAGGAAATTTCATCTAGTATCATGGTACCATGATCATTAATATACCTATGATTCACATCTATTTCACCTCCAACCTTGACTTCTCACCTGAGCTCCAGGCTAGTATCCAAATAGCTATTCAACATCTCACCTGGTTGCCTGACAGTCATCTTAAACTTAACTTGTTTAAAACAGTCTTGATTTTCTTGCCTAAACCTGTTTCTGCCCCACCTGTCTTGACCCAATCTCAATGGTACCAACTGGTTGCTCGTGCCAAAAACCTAGGAATCAGCATTGATTCCTTTTTCCCTCACCCCCTAAACTTAATCCAAAAAAATTAAAGTACATCCCAAATTGTCACTTCTTACCACCTCCACCATAGTCCACCCTAGTCCAAGCCACCATCATTTCTCACCTAAACGGTTCCAATAGGCTCCTCACTGATATTTATACTTATAATCCATTCTCCTTATAGGACTAAAATTATCTTTTAAAAAATGTAACTCAGACTGCCCAGCCAGGCATGGCTCAGCAGTTGAGCATCAACCTAGGATCCGGGAGATCAAGGTTTGATTCCCAGTCAGGGCACATGCCCCGGTTGTGAGCTGGATCCCCAGTAGGGGGCGTGCGGGAGGCAGCCGATCAATGACAACTCTCTCATCGTTGATGTTTCTCTCTCTAAAATCGATAAAGATATTTTTTAAAAATGTAACTCAGATCATATCACTCCCTGTTTTAAGGCTTCCACAGGATTCCCATTATGTTTTTTAAATGCCTATAAAACCTGCCTTATCTATTCTTCTCTCTCCTTTGGTTCCCCAGCCACACTGGCTTCTTGCAGTGTCATAAACACGCCAAATTTGTCCCTGCCTCTGCACCTTTACACTCAATGTGGTCTTCTCTTTGTTCCTGGTGTGGCTGTTCCTTCTCATCATTTAGGTCTCTGTGCAAATGGCACTTCCCTGGAGAGACCTACTCTATCCTACTGAAACTAGCGTTCCCTACTTCCCTAGTCTCTTTCTCCTACCTTGCTAATTTTTTAATAGCACTTGCCAATACCCAAAATTACATCATTTATTTGGGTTACTTTTTACTGATGTCTAAAATGTGAGCTCCATCAAGGAGGAAGCTACCTGCTTGTCTGTCCCTAGTTGGTACACAGATTTGCTTAATACATGTTTAACAATAAAACTATATACTAAAAATATAATTACACAAATTACACACTAAGTTTTTCAAAGTAGAAACAAGGAGTACATAAATACATATTTTAATATCCACCATCATTGAACTGTAATGATTTAGTGTAATAAATGTTGATTATTTTAAATGTTTTTAAAACCATTTAATAAGACTATTCATTCAATTTATTTAATAATTTGCTATAATTCATTTCAATATAATACCAGTAGTTTGCTCAGTAAATACTATAAAAATAAAATTTGAAAATGTTTTATAGTCAATCCCACCAGATTAACAAAAAGGAAAGATCCCAGATAGGAAAGACTGAAAAAAGGAAAGAGGTCCATTTGCATCACCTTGTAGGTCTGTCACCTTTATTTTCATATCGTAGGATCCTGTTAGCAAGTAGTGAGCTCCAGGAGAGAATCGAACAGAGCGAACATCGCTGGAATGAGGGTGGTAACTTTGTACCATCCTTCCTCCTCTTATGTCATACAACATGCAGCTAGAATCTTCTTGCCCTGTGGCTAAGAGACGACCACTGGGATCTACAGCTACAGATGCCACTGCACTGCCTGGATAGCGGGAGCAAAAAATTAGGGTCAGAGCTGGGAGGAAAATTAGGAGGTCAACAGAGGAACTTTGGGGCATTGACAATTCTATAAAACTGTTGTGTATATAATGGTAGAGAAGTGAAGAAGGAGAGATAAGGTAGAGAAAACGTTAATGTTGCAAGAGAGAAGATGACCAAAAAAACTGAAGTCTCTGAAATGAGAGAAAAAGAACTGACCATAATTTAAACAATGAGCACAGAGTTTAGAGATAAAGATAAGTATATAAAAACTAAGCAAATAAAACAAAATATATAATTGCTAACACCAAGTTCTGAGTTCTAAAATTGCCCTGCTAACAGGATAATTAAGGCATGATACTTAATCTCTCTGGGCCTCGGTTTCCTAAGATGAATATTATTTTTACAAATAAAGTAACAGATGAAAGCATTTTGAAAGAATTTAAAGTAATCCATAAAATACCAAGTATTATTTTACTATTGTTCCTATTAACTTTTTTAACGTATATATTGCAGAGGACAGGAAGTATGCAAGTGCAATTTATAGTTTCTTTCTCATAGAAATTCGTATAAATTCCAGAAAAACCCACCAGTTCCATGGAATGTTGTGCCAACAACACGAACACAGCTTGGTACTCGAAGATCCCAGAATCTAACAGTCTTATCTTGGGAACCAGATGCAATCATCCAGCCACTCCAGGTATAAAGTGCTAAAATATGTCCTATGAAAGATCACACGCTCAGTTATTACTGTGGAACAGTGCTTTTCTATAACATATTCAGAGCTAAATGCTCCTTATTATTGGGCATGTGATGGTCTGCTTAATCAAATATACAATGCGGTAGGGGTTTTCCACATACATATATTTTGGCTATAAATATTAAAATTCAGTAAAATGCACAACAACATATGGAATAAACTTAATGCTTTTGGTTATTCAATATTTTAGGACATTATAATTAGTACTGAAAAAATATTTTCATTTGGGACCTGGCTGGGTAGCTCACTCAATTGGTTAGAACATCGTCCCAATGCACCAAGGTTGCGGGTTTGATCCCTGGTCAGGGCACATGCAGGATTCAACCAATGAATGCATAAATAAATGGAGCAACAAGTCGATGTTTCTCTCTCCCTTCCTCTCTCTCTCTTTAAATATATATACATATAATTGTATTTGAAATTATGGCAAATTTTCCACAGAGGAAGAAGCACAAGGCTGTGGGGTTAGATCACCAGCTTTGGAAGAGACAGACCTGGGGTCGTATTTCAGTTCTGCCACATTTAGCTGTAAGATACTGGGGAAGTCATTTGCCTTTTCATGTACAAAATGGGGATAAAACTTCCCACTTTGTAAGGTTGTTGTGAAGGAATTATGTGTATAAGTAAAGGACTTAACACACAGGGAAATGTTAGCTATCATTACTGTGTTATCTAAAGTTCACAATTTAACTTTCTGAAAGAAAAATGTCTTGTCTTGAAGAAATCCATTTTGATGAAATATACCCCATTAATGAAATGCAGGGGGAAGGGGGACAGCGGGAAAGCATGGGTTGAACAAAAGAAAAGTAGTGTCTGATACTGATATCACATACCGGTATGTCCACTCAGAGCATGCAGGCCCTGTCCTCTTTGACAATCGGTTGTGTAAATGTTACAATCCCCTGCACCAGCACTTATCAAAATAGCTCCACCACTTTCTGGGCCTTCCATAAATGCCAAGTCTCTAATTGTCCCATCATGCATACTAAATTCCAGATCCGGTCCTGAAACAGCAGTAAGAATTAAAACAAAAAGGTGCTGCTCAACTTACTGTGATCATTTGAGATTGCTAAACTGCCTCAAAGCTGACCAAGAATAATAGCATAGTGGTATGGTTTATATTTGCAAGTAGGGATTGACACTATAACCAATTTCACTTTACTGAGCAAAGAACTTCACGAAATCCAAATATTGGTCTGCCAGTGTGGCTCCGTTGGTTGAGTGTGTCCTGTGCACCAAAAGGTTGTCATTTAGATTCTCTGTCAGGGCACATGCCTGGATTTCATGCTTGATCCCCAGTAGGGAGCATGCAAGAGGCAGCCGATCAATGTTTCACTCTCACATGATGTTTCTCTCTCCCTTCTTCTCTCTCTAAATATCTAAATTTTTAAATATCTCTAAATTTTAAAAATCTTTTAAAAAAAACACCAACCCAACCAATACTGGTTCAGTCATTATCTCTAAAACAGCTATATGGAGAGTTATCTTTCTTGTCTTTTATCCCAAAGAAAATGAAAGAAAAGACAGATACTCTCTAGAAAATGTACATTAATACAATTCTGGTAGCTATTTAAAAGTTATTTTTCTGATACCAATAATTTTCCCACCTATAAGAACTTACTAAAAAAAAGAAAATAATGTCTAACGAATACAACTAAGTAATTAGAATGTAAAAAAAATTCTTAAGGCTGTATTCTTAGATTTTATTAAGGACAATACAAAGATACATGAGAGCTACAACATGGGGAAAAAATAACAATATACTGGTGAGCTACTGCTTCCATCCTTGGGCCCTACCTGTTGCATTACATGTCTCCGCATTGAAGGGCAACACTTTGACATATTTGTCATTTGATCCTGTTGCTAATAACTGTCCACAAGGACTCCAGGCCACACAGTAAATGGATCCTTTATGATGTTTATTCCTTTTAAAACGTACCACTGGCTGCTTAGGGATATCATGTGCACTAAAAAAAAAAAAAAAAAAAAAGAAAGATATTTCTTGCTTGCTAAAGTTAATGAAGTTCTATATTATGGTTGTTCTTGAGGGGTGGGGAGCAAAAAGAGTATCTGACAACATGTTGACAACATGTTAATAACAATTTTCAAAATCTTCAAAGAAATAAAGCATATTTAAAATCCAAAAGTAAAACTATAAACCATTATTATATTAATCTCATTTCAGAACACATAGAAAACAGGATATGTTTTTTAAAAGTCTTCATTTCACATAGTTTTCATGGACTTTAACTCAGAAACACAAAATAACTTAAAGAAGGGCTAAGAAAGCTTCTAAACTCAAAAAGTTCAAGAAGCATTTACTAAATATATAATATGAGCAACTGCTCGGAGCTGATGGAAGACAAGGAAAGGATTAAAAAATAAAGAAGGCGAGATTCCCATTTAGGTCAGATTCCCATTTTAGTGACACATGTCTTTAGAGACACATGCTTTATGTTCAAATCCCATAACCTGCTGAAACAAGAGAATAATATCAGAGTTAGACTAAGTAAAAATGGAATTTTTGTAGCTCAAATGGTTAACTATCAGCAATTTCATATAGTTGGACCTAGTATTTCTTTGAAGCTAATATTATAAGAAATTTATTTTCTCAAAGTCTATAACTAGCATTACTTTCTCTTCATCTTATGTAATTTAATTGGAATATAAATATCTTTAAGGTTAAAAATACAAAATACAAAAGCCATGGAAATAAGTAAAAGTAGAGTTAAATAAACAATGGCCTAATCGAAAACATTTTAATCAATGATTCTTATGTATATTTCCTAAGCATTAAAAATAAAAATTAAAAACAATAAAAGGAAAGGAAATAAAAATTAATACTACTGAGTGACAGTCCTGAAAAAGGGACCAATATAGCTAAATTAAAAACTGAAGCAAGAATGGCAGGCAGTACAACCATCTATCCTTACCTGGGGTCAATGACCTCTGGATAGGCGCATACTCTCAGAGTTTTTGAATTTGAACCAACAGCATACAGACTACCACCTGGATGAAAAGCCACTGCTCTAACAGCCTGTGTGTCTTCCAGGGTATTAATGCAAACAAACTGCTTTTTTGATTTGTCATCCTATAGAAAGAATGAAAATGAAAGTCATCCTATGAAAAAAACGAATTTGAAAGAATTCATATTTATCCCATTTTCAATTCATTTGAACTATATAGCATTCACTTTATGTTCACTATCTACAATCATATATTCTTTTAAGTGGCAAAACCAAATTATCCCAACTTTTCCATTTTTTGCTACTCAGTGCTAAACTAAGCTCAGAGAGCTTATAGAAATTCAAGTTTTCCTTCACTTACTATGTCTTATGTAATTGAATGAGATATTATTCATATAAATTTATTTGACCAGAAATGCTACATTTTCTATTAATCCATATACAAGAAATGTGACTGTTTGCCAAACAAATAGCATGGGTAGATAAGACAAAAAGGGAGGGAAATAACTTTGTCTATGGGGTTAAAACGTGAACTACAGAAAATAAGATAGAGTGAAGCTGTATACTGGTTAGGGAAGGATGTCTGGTTCCAAAGCAAAAAAACATGCATTGATGAGAAGCCCCAGGGCAATACAAATAATATCTGAATAAATTAACCATAGGGTTCAGAGAGTAGTGCATAGCCTCAGCTCACTACTGGGCCATTAATATGAATATTCTCAAATGTGTTTTCTGAGGCAACCTCTTCAATTAGCCTAGTGAAGGCCCAACTACCTTGAGATAAATCCCAGCATTAACAATAATGATTATTTCTAATAATGGTCCATTCTTTGAATTAAGAATTCCTTAGCAAACTTTCCAAGTACGTATATGTAAAAACAATGAAACCTCATTCCCCAAAGTATTACCTCTTCCTCTCTTGATCTTGACAGATTCCCTGAAGAATCTCCAAGAGGTGGCTTAATGACCACATTTTCTGATGAGCTGTGTGAGCAGAAATTCAAATAAAGTTTACTCTGAACATCAAAACAGAAATTAATTTGTCCATTCAATCTCTAATATTTATTTTTTTGGCAAATGACCCTCACTGTCCCTAAAGTTACTCTCTCGGGACTCACTGACACCAAGCACAGTCGTAAGGAGGGAGTGAGAAGCCATTCTGGAAAGGAGATTAAGTCAAAGTCCACAAATTTTATTGTGAAATGTCAAGTACCTTGCCCTGCTTAGTTCCAGAATCCTGGTTGTTATGACTAAATCCTACCCCAGGCAGGACCCTGAATTGCTCTTTATGAAAATTATCTGGCCCAAGAGGAATGACTACCAGAAACTGACAATTGAGGGTCCCACCATAAAACAATGTTTCCACTTAATCACTTCTTTGTGAGCTCAACAGGCAGAGAGGTACAAAAGCAAGTTATGCATTTTCAAATGAACCACTCTCAAAGGTTTTTAATGTTAAGAATAGATGGAGAAAATTTTCCTTAACTTTTCCCATTGCATAAAGTAACACTTGTTAATTATGGCAGCAAAACAAAAAATTCTCCCTAACCAGTGAAAACATAGATATGCAAGAAGTCTTCAATTGCTATAAGGGCAAGAGCTACTAAGACTGTCTTGCAGCAATCATTCCACCATATTGTAAAACACCTTCTTGTGCCCTGGAAGTCTGTGAATTAGATTATTTGTTGAAAGGTACCAATGGGAAAAAAAGAAAAGTCAGAGAAAAGATAAAGCCTAAAACTGTATCATCTCTGAGTAAGATGGCTTACAAAAAAATTGAACTGTCTTGGTGTGATAAGAAAGCAAAAAGAAAAATAGGGGAATACAGACTATTAAGAGATAAGTTAGTAGAAGAGAATAGAAGTAAGTGAAAGTAGATTAGAAAAATTGGGCAGGTAAATGAGCTCCAAAAATTTTTATTCATAAGGCTCCAAAGAGAAGTTTGAATTTCTATATTTCTATTCATTAGTAGGATGTTAATATTTCCAGGTATTACAAAGTAAAGCACTTACATTTGGTTTCCACAAGAAGGGGGTTCCTCAGGAAAAGGTATGTGATTTGTTGATCCTGGATTACGAGGAGTGCTTGTATAAATATTTGAAGCATCATGTGCTAATCTCTGACTAGAATCTTGGGGTGGTGTAGAAAAACTAATGATAGAGGAATTATTAGATCCATTGCCTTTGCTCCCATTACATTGCTGGTTGAGTGTGGATACCTCACTACCAAGGCTATCCATTCCAATATTTAATTCACCAAGCTTTTGAATGGACCTATAAAATAAAAAACATAAGTATATTTAATTATAAATTAAATCACATTCCTAACATATACTGTAGAAGATTAAAAGTTTGAGAAGGTAAATAAATACATGCACATATAATATATAATCTCTGGCAAGTATAGTACTGAAAAATTACCATCTTCAGCTTAAGACATCAAGATACTGAAAAAAGACCCACATTTTTCTACAGTATACCACTATAAAGGGGATAGGCATAATGGACATCACTGACTTTTTAAAAGCACCTTTTATCATAAAAATGCTGTGACTGAAAATATGTAACTCCACATTACTTGAAACACTTAAAAAGCCTTAAAATTTCAAACCCTACAAGGAAAGTAGCACTTATTGCATGTTTCTAATAGCTTTTAAATAACTCCTTATATTTAAAAAATGACTGAAAGACCAACCTATTCAGGAACTGTTCAGTGAGATTCTGCTGCTGGTCAGGACCATCCTCCTGATTCACACCTCCTTCAAGCAGCATCTGCTGGTATATTTGTCGCTGTTGCTCCTTCTGTTCTAAGTGCTGTTGATAGCGTAACCTCTGCCTATAATACTCTTGAAATTGTTCTGTTGAATCTCGAAGCTTAAAAATATTAGAAAAATATATTTGAGCAGACTATGACTGAAAATGTCCCTACTCAACAGTAACTTCTATAAATGCTGAACAAAATATACAAATAGCTATATTTAACAATTAGAAAATACTTAATATATTGCTCTTTGAAAATAGCAAAGCATCCATAAGTCTTAATAGTCAAGTAGATTAGTTAATTTGCTTTTTTTCCACAGCAAGAGACTGACCAAAATTAATAGTCATCCTGTATCCCTGACTAACCCAAGATAAAAATACAAATTATAGTGGTCACAGGGGGGACATGGTTAGGGAATATGAATAAAGACTAGTAAGACTCTACCTACATTACTTGAAAAAAATACTTACTGAGGGATTGCATTAATATATAATAAACACAATAACCTTGTCCAACACACTTAATTTAAGCATGTAAATGGTTTAATAAGTTACTCTAGAGAGAAACAACATTTCCCTCAAAAACAATACTTTAGTTCAAGTTTCAAATGGAATAAATGGGTGTTCAATGTAGCAGTCTCAACACTCCTACTGCACTCCTCTAAAGGAACTGTATAGCACTCAAACTCACAGACTTAAATATTTAGTGAATTCCAATATTGGCAATATTGTATGTTTTAATGTGTTTTCATTTTCATTAGTCTCTGAGGATTTTCTAATTTCCCTTGTGATTTCCTCGTTGACCCACTGGTTAAGAATTATTTCATTTTGAAAAATTTGTGAATTTTCCTTCTGTTACTAATTTCTAGCTTCATTCCATTGTGGTCGGAGAAAATACTTTGCATGATTTCAATCTTTTTAAATTTACTGAGCTTTGTTTTGTGTCCTAACATATGGTTTATCCTGAAGAACACTGCATGTGCACTTAAGAAGAATGTGTATTCTGCTATTGTTGCAGTGTCTTATAGATGTTTGCTGGTCTAAATGGTTTATACTGTTATTTAAGTCCACTATATCTTTACCAATCTTTTGTTTAGGCATTTTATCCATTATTGTAAGTGAGGTATTAGAGTCTCCAAATATTACTGCATAACTGTCTATTTCTCCCTTCAACCCTGTCAGTGTTTGCTTCATATATGCTGGGGTTCTGTTGTTTGGTACAAATACGCATTTGTATTTTTAATAGTAATTTTTCTACTTCACTCTTAATGTTCAGTTGAAAACAAACAAAACAATTTATTCAACTTATTAAAACTACCTACTACTCACCCTTTTTCTAAGTGGCATGTAAGATAAATTTTACACCCTATTTCACAATTTCCTTTCCAAAACACCACAGAAAAATACTCTGGAACTCTAAAAGCTTAAATAAAAGTATTATTCTATACTATAGATATTGTAATTTCTTATTCATTAAATCTAAGTAGTAAAATACAAAGCATGTATCTTAAAAATACAAGCTATCCAAGTTTAACGTGAGTTCAATCACTTGAGTCCTGAAATATGTAAGATTAATGTCAACTGTGGTATTTTAGATTGTTAATTAATTCAACTGACTCCTCACAGAGACAGCAGCTCTGAGAGGCACCGGCTGTAGTGCTACCTCATTTTTCTCCTGCTTAGCTGGTCCTGGGCTCTGCGCTCCATTTGCAGGCTCTTTTTCTGAAACTGAACTCTGGCCCTGGATTTCACTGTTGATAGGCTGCTGTGTCTCAACAGGTGTATCACTTCTTCCAGAAAGGTGCAAGAAAACAAGGAAGAGGTGGGAATGAAGAAAAATATATTTTAGTTGGAGAAATTTTAATTTAAACCAATTATCATTTAACATTTGACATGCCAGACATATCAAAATATAGGTCTATGGTTCAGGAAAGCAGAGCTGGATAATCATTTTCACAAAGACATCACTAGTTAGGAGCTTTGTACTCATAAGTACCTAAGCATACACACATATACCCAGAGAAGGAAGAAGACAGACCTGGGAAGAGTTTTTAGCTACTAGGCTTTAAACTGGTAATGACCATATGGTAAAATATAATTTCTAAGTTATTAACTGTACAGAGATAGAATCAAATAACCTTCATAAAGTAACATTTGATTTAATTTTGAAATTTATACAATACTTCCATATGTATTATCTCATTTAACTTTCACAATAACCTGTGAAATAGGTTAGGACTCCCATTTCACAAATGGGGAAACAGATTAAAAAACAAGTGATTTTCCTAAAATTGCACAGCTAGTAAATAAAGCTAGGACTTGAGTCAAGGTCTTCAGACTCCCAATCCAATGCTGGCCCATGCCTAAGGATTGTTTTTTGGGGGGAGGAGCTGGGGATATTTAATTTTGAGACCATTACTTTGAATAGCAAAAGCTTACATATTTCAACAGATTTTTCTTCCTTTTTGTTTTGAGTTTTCTGTTCAAGTGAAAAGATATCCTCCAAACTACCACACACTCCTTTATAGAACTTCCTTTACTGTTTATCTCCTTGTTCAACATAGTAACTTAATCACTGTATTCTGGGATGTAGCCTGGTGCTCGCACGCAGTAGACACTCAAATGTTTTTAAATGAATACTGACTTCAAACATGTATCACCACAGTAGGAGTCTCTTCATATGGCATCTTTAACATAATTGACCTAACTGAGCTTTTACTTACACCTCAACTGTTTTTTAAAACAAGGTAAAAGTTTTCCTAAGTAAATTTTTATACTTTATCCACAGCACAGCAGCTCTCCTATAGCATGTCATGATGCCCAGTCAGGGCACATACAAGAATCAACCAATAAATGTATAAATAAGGGGAAAAACAAGTCAATGTTTCTCTCTCTCTCTCTCTCGCTCAAATCAATTTTAAAAAATTAAAAAGAAAACACATGCACCCACACCCATACACAACAATTAGATTATCTCACGCTTGTGGAGATTTCCCAATTTTTGATGAGCAAAATCTTACCGTTCAGGGGATTCTTCATAAATACTGTGACACTCTGTATTCTCAAGCATGAGACTTCTACTGAGGTTTTGTACCCCTGGATAATGGAAGTTAGCAAAGGAGTGTGACATTGGAGAAGTTTTGTTCCCAAGGTCTGAGATTCTCTTATCGTGACTGGTCAGCCCACAAGTGAGGCCATCCAGAGCAGGATTCAGAGAGCGGGTCATATAGGCATCAGCCGATTGAGGCCTCCTCATTGGAGATGATGGATAGGGAGAAAGTTTGCTGATAAGAGGAGTCAAAAGGTCAGCGTATGCAGCTTTTGTGGGTTTCAGGAGTTTGTCAACATGAATATTAAGCATTTTCTGTTCAAAAGCACAAGAGAAGACAGAAGATGGGAGATTCTGAAGCCACGACAATAAACTCAGATCCAAATCATCACAACCATTGCCACATAAGAGGTCGATGCCAAGAAGTACTTCACTTTCTGTGATTTCTTCTCCGGTTGCTTTACTCTGACAAAATTCTACGCAGCATTCATAAAGTAGGCCCTTCATTACAAGCTGAAACAAACGATTGTTACTTGCTTTAAAACCAGCCTCACTTAGTTTCCTATCAGCAGGGATGAATTCTGCAACCATGACACAAGCCTCTTCAAAACAGTGAACTCGTGCAGTGCTGGGATTCCAGTCCTTAAATTCGGCATGATTGGTCAGACGAGGCAAAGTCAAAAGCAAACAGAGCTTGCTATAATCATCTTTAGAAGGACAGTACTCCTCTAGGGCATGTAAACATTGCACAGCTTCTTGCATGGTAAATTCCAGCTGTAAGAAAAATATAAGTTATTACTATAAAGAGATCTGTGAGATACAAAAACAATGAAAGTGTTTCATTCAAATACAAAGATACTTTACATATTGTCATAAACTATTGAATTGCAAAAGCATAACCTCAAGTGTCATAAAATACTCATATAATTTTTAGGATATTTAACAACCTTCAAGTCAGAAACCAAAATGCTTTTCACTACCAAAATGAAAAGATTAAGAGTTAAGGTATTCCGGTTTCTATATCTTACATATGGGGAAAGTTAGGATGCAGATTTAACCAAAGTAATTCAGTTAGTTAGTGACTAAGATAATAAAAATTCGGACTTTTAACTTATATCCCAGTGTTCTTTCCACTTTTGAACATCATTATCCAGCAAACATTTCTCTATTACATGTGAAGGTCCCCACTGTAATTTCTTTATGGTTTATTTCAATGAACACTTACTGGCACTTAATAAAAGTTTCACTGGTTTTAGATGTAACCATACTAATATTAAAACTTGAAAAGTAATCCTCTAATCAAAAAAATTTAATATCATTGAATTTATATTGTAATAAAGACAACCATCTTATCAAAAAACAGTTTCTGCATCAAAGGAAATACTTCTAGGTCAAGAAAAGAAGCACTGATGTAGAGTCACCAAGTCAAACATCTACTGCTATCCAAAGTACCTTGACCAGGAGAGGGAGCACATTCTCTCCAACCAGCCAGCCATTCATTCATCCTCACTACCTAAATCGCAGAATGAGTTTAGACTCACTACAGATGGAAAGTACTACAACTGCCAAAGAGCAGATCTTACCCCATCCCAGCTCAAAAAAACTTCAAAAACTCATGATATTAATCTTTTGTTTTAGTGAATAAGATACTTATGACTGAAACAAGACTAGGGCGCAAACCTTCAGGAATAAAAATCTTACATGCTGGGGCTCATCTTCTGCAGACATTGCATTGTTAACACATAAAGCTTCTAAAAACTTCTGCTTCAGGATAATATAACGAAACCTGCGAAAAATAAAGTATGAAGCATTAAAATGATTAAAAAGCTGAATTACAGCAATGTCAAAGACTGGAAATGGAACTCAAGTTCCTGAAGGAAAACTAGCCAAGTGTGCCTTAAAGAAGTAATTATTTCTTTAAAAAAAGAACATTTTTAAAAATCAATTTTTCAATGTCTCATAAATCAAATGTACTTGTAAGTTATTATAAGTACCTTTGCTTTCAGGAAATTCTTAAAATATTTTATGAAGCTTATTAGATTGTAGCCATAATAAAAATAATTTCAGCAGCAAGTAATCACAATTTAATACTCAAAGAAAGGATTTCTATTTCCAAAATTAATTCTAAACAAATATCAAGTTTTTATAGAAGATGTCAAATATAACCTAATATTAAATCAAAGTCCTTTATATTTAAAATGTTTTTGTTTTATCAAAATATGACGCCTGGCCAGGTGAGGCTCAGCAGTTGAGCATCAGCCTAGGATCTAGGAGATGGAGGTTTGATTCCCAATCAGGGCACATGCCCTGGTTGCAGGCTCGATCCCCAGCAGGGGGCGTGCAGGAGGCAGCCGATCAATGATTCTCATCATTGATGTTGCTGTCTCTCTCCCTCTCCCTTCCTCTCTCTAAAGTCAAAAAAGACATATAAAAAAATTTTTTTTAATTAAAAAGTACATCTTGAAGGCCGCCAGAAAAAAAAAGAAACATTACATACAATAGAATAAAGATACAAATACAGCTACTGTTTGTCAGAAATAATGGAGCCCAAAAGACAATGGAATAACATCTTTAAAATCTTCATACTTAAATCTTCATGGCTGGGTGGCTCAGTTGGTTGGAGCATCATCCCGTACACCAAGAGGTTGCAGCAGGTTCAATTCCTGGTCAGGGCACATACCTAGGTTTTGTCAGTTGGTGTATGTATGGGATGCAGCCAATCAATGTTTCTCTCTCTCTCCCTTCCTCTCTCTCTAAAATCAATAAAAACATATCCTTAGGTGAGGATTAAAAATTAAAAATAAAATAAATAAAATAAAATCTTCATACTATTATGAAGAAACAACTGCTTCAGATATGACCCTTGTGATTTTCTGTATGTAGACATTGTTAACTAAATAGGTTTGTATATCAGATTTTCAACTAATAGAAGTACATGCAACTTGTCCTCTGGAAGTGCTCCACATCAATGGGAATACTAACGGTATTTTATATAATTGTTATTTATTGTTTTCTTTTGCTAAACTTCTACCAATGATAAGACACTAAAAACTTCAAATGAAATCTTACCTTTTTTTGTCAAATTTTTCCATACATTCTAGAGGCTGAATGAACTGAAGAACTTCATCCCATTGACCATCAAGGATTAGCTGCCTATATAAAGGAAAAACCCATGTCTTTATCAAATTTGGGTTACACTAAAAGTGGAATAGATGACAAGATAGCATTAAAGCTTCAGTCTGAAGTCTGTAATGAGTTGAGCTTTTTACTTGGTTCCTCAACCACTATAATAAAATAATTTTTTCACAATTTATTTGTAACAACATATGCTATACAAGAAGAATTTGTGAATCTGTAACTACTCCTCATTCTTATATATATATGTGAATTTTTTCACGTACGTAAAAACAATGGACTAGTCTAAAAATTCCTTTATTTCCCTATTCATCTTACAGTTTCAAAGCTACTGTCTATTACTTAGGGGTTAGTGTATAGATATGTTCCTGTCTCAGTGTTTCTCAACTGGGGACAATTTGGCAATGTCTGGAGACATTTTTGGCTGTCACAACTGGGATGCTACTGACATCTGGGTATACTTCAGAGATGCTGCTAAATATCCTACAATGCACAGGACGCCCTCACCCCAAACACACACACAACAAAAAATTATCTTGCACAAAATATTAATAGTGCAGAGGTTGAGAAATCCTGCTCTAAACTGTGAATCCTACATCTTTGAGGCATTTAGTACTAAAGTTTACACTCTGAGAATGAAAACAGGAAAGTGTAAGATCAGGTTTCATCCTACTTTAGGTTCTATGGGAACGTCTAAGCTACAAGGCATTCCTATTGCTGCTCTCCTTTTATAACAGAAATTTTCCTCCTTTTGGATATTTAGGAAAGTAAACTTTAGAAAGGAAGGGATGGGCAGGAGGATCTACACAGGATTGCCAATTTTGGATTCTGCAAAAAAGGAATATTAATAAAAAGCAATCACACTATATATCATAATCATTTTATAAAGGGATATTTTAATAACTAAAAATGTAGGAAGGAAGCAATTTCAAAGGCCAGCCCTTTAAGAATACATTTAGCTTAATGAAAAACTTACTCTTTTATAATTCCATGCATTTCCCCTCAGACCAGCAAAACTTCACAAACTAACATGTTTTGGGGGGTTATTTGAGCCACTGCTAAACTGAAAGACAGGGCCAAAGAATACTGCCTCAGGACTGCTTCCTGACCATATCGCTGACTAAGCTCCCAGGGCCCAACAACATCCATAGCACCAAATACAGGGCAGTGCAGAGTTTAAATAAACTCCCCTACTATAATAAAGCTTTTTTTTTAAAGTTCCTTTTCCATGAATTAGGAACACTTCATTTCTTAAGGATTTCCAAGTCACAAAATGCCACATGTCCAAGAATCTGTACTCCTTGTCAAGGATATTTGGTATTTTTATCTCAAAAGCACAAAATACATTTCTCTCCAGAAATCTGGGTTTTTCTTTTTCTGTCCAATTCAAGTTAGGATATATTTAGCTTTCCATTTTGGCAAACATTAATTCCCCTTTGCTCTGCAATTCCATCTCCAAAAATCTTGTTCTAATCCAAGATACAGAAAAGAGATGCTCAGTAGAGCATTTATTTAAAGAAAACTGAAAACAATTGAATTGTCTAAAAATAAAGGAACCATTAGGAAATTAAGAAAAATTGAAAAATTTTAAAGTGTAAATTTGTAATCACATAGAGAATCCTTATGATGTTAATGGATAAAGCAGAACACTAAACTACAAATGCAAAATAGTTGCTGTTTGTTTTTTTAATATGCACAGAAAATTATCAGTAGTGTGTCTGAGTGGTGGGGAAATTTTTCTTCCTTATTTTTCTATATTTTCTATAATGAATATGTTTATATAATGAGTATGTTTTATTTCTATGACTGAGAAATGATATTTCAGAAGTATTTTATCTTTCTGGAGTCTCTGCTTCCTTAATCAAATACTTTTTATGACAATGCCACAACCACAATGTAGCTGTAACTCTTGTTTTTTCAATAGGCCTCTAGATCTTACTACTGAAAACAATCTACAGGAAACATTGTTTTGTAAATGTTCTAACATAAAGACAAACATTTTAAAAAATTATACTTACATAGCCTCTTCATGACAATAAAAATCTACCTGTATTATACATATTATCTTATTGATACATAACATTTCTTTAAAGGAGCTACAAACCTCACAGTACTAATGAATTCATACCTCAGGAAAAGCATATCATCTGAGAACAGGCCATTTATGACTCCACTTTCCTTCTCAAGAGCCAACATACTAATGTGAAGCTTCTTTGAATTCAAGAAGTCTAAAATTAGCTTAATGATTTCAACCTCTTTTACATTCACTGTTTCTTCAGCCGTCATGTTGATAGCCTAAATATTGAACAGAACAAAACAAAAATTAGTCTTATTGTTTTATTTCTAAGTGTTATTGTCTGGAAACTACTGTTTGGAAATACTTAGTACAGATATTTTAAAGTGCAATTTTAATACTTATCAAAACTAAGTCATTCTTTAAAGTGTAATAAAGGTATGACTATAATTTTTTAAGTCCTTATCTTTGAGAGATACACATTGGAATAATTATAGATTAACTGATAAAAAGTCTGTGATTTGCTTGAAAATAATACAAGAAGAGGGGAGTGGGAGGAGATAAAGATGGAACGAGAATAATCACGACTACTGAAGCAGGGTAATGGGTAAGGGAGGGTCACTTGCTATGGTCTGAATGTTTGTGTCTCCCAAAATTCAAATGTTGAAATCCTAACCCCCAAAGTGATGGTTTTTGGAGGCCTGTAGGAGATGATTAGGTCTTGAGGGCAGGGCTCTCATGACTGGGATTAGTGCCCTTATAAAAGAGACCCCAGAAAGCTAGCTCAATCCTTCCACCTTATGAGGATACAATGAGAAGACAGCAGTAAGCAACCAGGAAGACAGCCCTCATCAGAACCTGACGAGGCTAGCTAGCACCCTGATCTTGGACCTCTAGCCTCCCAAACTGTGAGCAATAAATTTCTGCTATTTATAAGCCACTAGTCTACAGTATTCTGTCATAGCAGTCCAAATGGACTGGGACAATATTATTCTTTTTACTCTTGCACGTTTAAAATTTACCATAATAAAGAATACTTTAAAAAGTTACTAATAAACAAACCATGTTTGGCTATACTATAAATACCTTGCCCTAGGTATTCATACTCATTCCATAAGCGCTTACGGTCTTTTTTCTGTGACAGGCACTGTCCTATACTCAGGAGACACTGGCCCTGTCCTTAAGAAGCTTATAGTCTAGCAGCAACATGTAATATGTTGTACCCTGTATTTTAGAGCGAAACAAAACAAGGCTGGTTAAAATGTGCAACTTCAAGTCATATTGGTACTATCAACCTAAACAGCAATGTTATTTCCATTCTCTAAAATCCCTTCTAACTCTTACCTGTAAGTCTGCAGTGACACAACTGAGCACATGGTCATGAATTCATAAAGATACAGAACTAGGAAGAATTCTGGACATCATTAGGTCAACATTCCCATTTTACAGATGAGATCATACAAGTTAAATGGTCAAAGTTGTTGCAATTTTCAAATGTTAAGGCTCAGAGCAATACCAACTACCATGCTAAAGGGACTAGCTACAAAGAAACATCAGACATCAGATGAAACAAACTGTATACATACCTTTCTCACAGGACCAACTAATGTTAACCAAGCTCACAGAAACATAAACACATACATGTATGTAGAAGGTTAATTTTTTCAATGTTTACTATTTTGTCAATTTATTTCTTCATAATGAGAAGTGCAAATGTCTAGCACACTAGAATGCTCACATCAGATGAGTACTTTTTCTCTCCTACATAGAGAAGGTGGTAGGGTAAACAAGGCACAGTGCATAGGAAAATAATTATATAACTCAAATATTTAGTGATATCAAACTAAGCTAATCTCACACCTCCACCTCCACAATAAAGACATGCCTGCCTAAGGAAACAGTCAAATCCCAAATCTTTCTTCCACCAAGCCAGCCGCCCAATTCCTCACGCTTTGGATTTCCCTTTGCTGTCTTCTGAGCTTACCACCCTCCTGTTCATAGGCTTTATCCAAAAGACAGTAAAATGAATGACATTTCCACTCACTAAAGTCTAACCACATTTCAGAAGTATCTCCCTAAGATTACTCTTAGAGCACAATAATTAGCAATTTTAGCATTCCCCAAATCTTCAGATAATTCTTTCCCAGGAAAGGAATGGCTTTTATTAATTAAACTCTCAGAAAAAAATCATATTCCCCCACTCCATCTCTAAGTTCTTAAGGGGCACTTCATTTATATCACCATGTACCAACCATACAACTTAGCGCAGAATTGAGATTACAATTTTCTGATGTTGTCCAATACACACAATGATATTCAACATTTTATACACTTCATATTATTCAACATTCAGTCTAAATATGAAGTAACTCTGGAGTTACTATGAATTTATAGCAATAGTCATATTTTAAATCCACAACTACAAGTTCAATGTTGCCATCATTTCTAGTCAATAAAACCTAAGAGAAGAAATACATTCTTACAAATACATATTTTACATTGAGTTTACATTTACATCCTAGTTAACCTAGAATTCATCAGGGTTTTAAAAAATTAATTTTAACACAAGTCTTAATTCCATAATGTGAAATTCCCCATAGAAATGTATGGTATTTTAATCACCCAACCCAGAATTTTAATTCTTACAAGCTTCACTATTACTGTATACAATATAAAACACAGGCGTATGCTTGACTGTATCTCAGAATTATTTTCTAACCACCCTGTGTTATTGAAACATTTTTTTAGAGGCTCCAAAATCCTAGCTTTATAATTTAGAAATTAGATATGCTATATATATATATAGTAGTCCCCCCTTATCCATGGGGGATACATTCATTCCAAGACCCCCAGGAGATGCCTGAAACCATGGATAATACTGAACCCTATATACACTGTTTTTTCCTATACATACATACCTTTTCACTTAAAGGAAGCACGTTATGGCTTCTCTGGCATATCCAAATTACCAGCATCACCACTCTTGTGCTCTGGGGCCATTATTAAGTAAAATAAGGGTTACCTGAACACAAGCACTGTGATACTGGGACAGTCTGATAACCAGGACAGCTTTTAAGTGACCAACAAGCAAGTAGCACATACAGTGTGGATACGCTGGAAAAGGGATGATTTGTGACTGGGGAGGATGCAGCGGGACTGTGCAAGATTTCATCATGCTACTCAGAATAGCACACAATTTAACACTTATGAATGATTTATTTCAAAAATTTCCATTTAATATTTTCAGACTGTGGTTGACTGCAGGTAATTGAAACTGTAGATAAGGGGGACTACTGGACATGTTTTTAAAATAACATTTAGTTCATAAGCATTTTTAATCTCATTAAGCTATTAAACATTACAAAGCTAGAATTTTTTCTCATTCAGAGAAGAATTCAATAATAAATGCTTCTTCCCCCTCCTCAGGGAGGCTATAAATCAGTAAGAGTTAACTAGTTTAGGAACTACTAAAATTATCTTTTAAAATGAGATGTATAGTACAAAATGTTAAATTAACTTAAAATATAAAAATCAATGAAGAAATGTCTCTAAAAAAAGTACAGAGTAGATTTTATTTCCAACTGTTCTAAAAGCCATTCAAAAAAATAAGAGCTCTGGCTTTTCAATCTAACTAGTATTTAGGCAAAGTGAGCTCTGACAGCATCTTAGGTAGATTTGCCAGCCCATGGTGTACATGAACAATGACTCACCACTCAGAATTTATGTAGGGTCAAAAATCCAGTGTATTCCACTGAAAATAGAAAACAGACTGGGGGGAAAATCAGCATGTTTCAGTATTTCCATACTAAATGACACATTTGTCTTTTAAAAATATCATAAAAACATTTTCCTTTAAAAAATAAACCTTTATTTATATCCAGTACCTGGACTAGGTGAGGTAAGGAAACAAGAATTTTCTTTAATAATGAGCACATCTGGAAACCAGCTGGAAGGTGGTTAGTGTTTTAGTACTTAGATGACAATATCCACAGACACTAAATTTCAGATGGAGTCTCTATGTGGACTCATACTGATTCTCATCATAGTGAAACAAGATTAGAAGAATGTATTAAGGGGCCAGAAATAAAATTTATTTTTAGAAATCTAGGATTAAATATAAAATGTTAACAATAAGAAAAAAAGAATAATGGCAATAGAAATATACTGACTTCTATGTACATTTCCACACATAGATATGGAAAAAGTTTCATGAAAAAAATGTCAGTGGTAGCTTTCTAACCAAATATAAATAGATATGATTTAAATATTCCTTTGCAATGAGATTACTTTACTTACTTATAATACACATTGGGAAGGAAGAAAAACACACAAAGCTAAGAATCATTAACGAGTATAAGGTTGCCCTGGCCAGTGTGGCTCAGTTGGTTGGATGTCATCCAGAGCACCAAAAGGTTGCCAGTTCGATTCCTTGTCAGGGCACATGCCTGGGTTGAGGGCTCCATCCCCAGCTGAGGGAGTACAGGAGGCAGCTGATAGATATTTCACTCTCACATTGATGTTTCTCTCTCTCCCTTCCTCGCTCTCTAAAAATCAATACAAAACCTTGGGGGGGAGGGAGTATAAGGTTAAAGAAATTGGGGTACAGCCACTGTAAATTTTATAGTCAAGAAAAAAGTGCTTAAGAAAGGCTCCATTAATCCCCAACTCCATCCCACACAATAAAAACCACTTTCTTTATTTTTCCAACTATTACAGAATGCCCAATACTGAACTATGGTGCTTTACAATTCCAATCTGCAAGCAAAAATGGAGATAAGGAAATTAAATACTGTGAAGCCACTGAAGAGACTATCACACTACAACACAGGACTGCTGCACTGTTTCCTTTAAGAAAAGAAAAATAGCCCGACTGGGCATGGCTCAGCACTTGAGCGTCCACCTAGGATCCAGGCGATTGGGGTTCGATTCCTGGTTGGAGCACATGCCCGGGTTGCAGGCTCAATCCCCAATCAGGGGTGTGCAGGAGGCAGCCAATCAATGACTCTCTCATCATTGATGTTTCTATCTCTCTCTCCCTCTCCTTTCCTCTCTCTGAGATCAATAAAGAAATATTTTTAAAGAAAAGAGAAAAGAGAAGAGAAGAGAAGAGAAGAGAAGAGAAGAGAAGAGAAGAGAAGAGAAGAGAAGAGAAGAGAAGAGAAGAGAAGAGAAGAGAAGAAAAGAAAGAAAAGAGAAAAGAAGAAAAGAAAAGAAAAGAAAAGAAAAGAAAAGAAAAGAAAAGAAAAGAAAAGAAAAGAAAAGAAAAGAAAAGAAAAGAAAAGAAAAGAAAAAAAGAAAAGAGAAAAGAAAAGAAAACCTGCTAGCTTTCCTTTGAACAAAATAGCACTCCAAAAACTTATGTTGTTGCCAGGTCATTTAATGTAAATGTCTGGTCCTTCAGGAATTATAAATGTGATGTTGCTACTTTTGCCCCACCCTGTATTAAATAGTTTTTAAAAACTGATTTTTAGAGAGAGGAAGGGAGAGCCAAAGAGAAAAGAGAAAGAAACATCGATTTGTTGTTCCCCTTATTTACACATTCATTGGTTGATTCTTGTATGTGCCTTGACCCGGGATTTAACCTGCAACCTCAGCATATGGGACGATGCTCTAACCAACTCAGCTACCCAGCCAGGGCCCCCACCCTGTATTTTAAAAAGGGAGGGCACGATACCTCTGTGTCCAAATAAATAATTACAGACTGGTGTGGAGAGATACACATCAAACTGTTCAGAGTGATTACCTCTGAAGAAAGGAATGGGACTGGATGGAAGACTGGGAAGTAGGAAGGGAAAGGGGCTGAGGGAGACTTTTTTTACTCTTACCATCTGTAATATATATATAAATAGTTTACAACCAATATATTTTCATGCATTACTTGTACGTGTATACATACCCTTCTTATATGAATACAATTTTTAACTTTAAAAAATATATATTTAAGAAGATTTTTGTAATCAGAGGCACCCACCTGGTCTGTGCCCAGATTTCTGAACCTCAGAAACAGTGAGATTTGCTGTTTTAAGCCACTAATTTTGGGGACAATTTGTTACATAACAATAGATAATATAGAACTTTTTTTCACAAGTAAAAAAGTTTTTTTTTCTTATATTGAATTGAAATCTACTTGAGACTTTCATATAGTTATGTCTTCAGGGTCAGCATAATACAAGTCTGTTATGTTAAAAAAACTTTCACATACTTAAATCTGACAATAATCATGTTTATTCCTCTACTTCCTTCAACCATTTTTCACATAGTTTTAGGTCCCCCACCATTCCAGCCATTCTCTTCGTAACATTTGTTAATCTTCCTCTTAAAACACCTCAAATTGAACATAATACACCAGGTGTGGTCTGGTGAGCAACCGCATACAGTGAAACTAATACTTCCCATGATGTAGGCACTATACACGGAACACACCTGAACAACTAAACTATAAAGAGTACCTACCATAAAAGAATTACAAATGAAATGCAATGGAAGTTCAGAGGGCTAATGCGGTTTCCTGGTAAGAATAGGTTGAAGGATTGTTAATAGGCTAAGAAGCAGAAATGGGAAGGGAAAGGGTACTAACATTTATTGTGCATCTACTATGTCAGGCCCTGTGCTAAAGAGTCCTATATATTACCTATGTAATTCTTACAATTTTATAATTCCGTTTTACAGATGATCACAGTAATGCTCAGAGACATTAGGTACTTGTCTAAGGAAACAGCAAAAAGTACAGAAGCAAGAATGGGTCAAAACAGTCTATCTGACTACAATCTTGTGACCTTTCCACTACAACACTGTGACATTTGTTGGGGTAAAAACAAGAGGGCATAATTAGGATTCAAGTACTCTTAGGCCTAATGTCAGTCAAAGTTTTAGAAACTGGAATTCAACTTATTTCCTGTGCTATGTAGTGATTTACCATTCATTAGCTGAGTAAGTCTTAAATTTTTCTCCATAAGGGCCTAAGAAACTGAACACATCTTCACAGAGCCCTTAAGCATGAAAATTTTTTGAAGTCTTTGAATTTTACCTTAGAAATTAGTGTGAGCATTCCATTGTCCGTATTATCTTTTTGTTTTAATATTAAAACAATATATTTTGCACGGCCAGAGTGGCTCAGTTGGTTGGGCATCATCCTGTGCGTTGAAAGGTTGTGGGTTCAATCTCTGGTAGGGGTACCTAAGGAAGGCAACCGACCTATGACTCTATGTTTCTCCCTCTCCCTCCCTCTCTCTAAACATGTCCTTGGGTGAGGATAAAAAAAAATATATATATATATATATATTATGGCAATAATGCTGCTACTTAAAAAAAAAAAAAAAGCAATATATTTTTATCCAAGTCTTCAAGTGAAATTGATGGCAACTCCATAAGTGTGTGCCCTGTTATCTGACCACAGATCTAGCCCTTGGCACACAGCAGCTTACCTCTAACTCCTATTTGAAAATACTACTATTTGAAAAGCATAAGTCAAACAGGACAAAGTAAGCTATTTCTTTATAAATCAAGAACCAATGACCCGACACTAAGGATTATTTAAAAACAAATGAAACCCAAGTCATAGTTATTTGCCATAGCCTTATTTTCAAAATATGAGAACCTCCTACTGAAAGCAGAAAAGCAACCCTTTATATAGACAGGGAACAGCCTTTTCTCCATATCACCACATATAGGGAGGAAATAGCCTTTTCTCCATGTCACCACAGTAATAAAGAACTTCTGCTGGGGAGTAAAAAGGCACCTTAATAGTTCCCATGAGCTTTTTAAAGCCAATCTAAGAAATAAGGTCTTGGACCTGAAAATGCTAAATAGATCAAGCAGAAAATTTTAATTATCCTTGCAAATGCTCCACTCTATTAAAAGGTAATCAATAGATGCCTTAAATTTTTTCCAGAGTGCTTTCAAATACATAATTTTATTCAACTTCAGAGCCTATTCCCAGACTAAAACAATAACAGGTATTATCCCCATTTTACAGATCTAGAAATCAGAGTCAAGAGAAGGGTGAGTACCTCTTCCAAGATTGTAATCAGCAGCAAAGGGAAACTTAAATCCTAGCCTTCTGACTTTCAGCTTACTGATCTAAGGGAAAATGCATCTTTTCATACTTATTTTGAAGTGTTTCTCAAAATTCAGCATATATCAAGTCTATCACATGCTGCCCGTTCAGTATGTAACTATAAACTCCATTTCACAAACGGGAGAGGTTGAGCACAATTATGTAACTAGGAACACAGGGCAGTACCCCTGTTCTCTATGAAACATCCCTATTATTGGCTTTTAAAAAAATAGGAGAGAAACAGGGAAAAGAATCAGGAAGTCGGAGGGTGGGAGATAAACAGTTTAAAATCCTTTCACAAAAAATTACATATTTAGTACACCTAAAACTAATATAATGCTGTATGTCAACTGTAATTGAAAAAAATTTTAAATTATATATAATGGCATCTAACTTCAAGGTGTTATTTTAAACCTAACAGTATACCGTCATGGCTTAATTGCTTGTCTTTTCCATCACTGCATAATATTTTTTCTTTCCTGTGTGGAAGAAATCTACCCCCTAAAACCTAAAGTAAAATTGTTCATTCCATCTTCTTTCTAAATGAGACCTCGAGAATATACCATATAAAGGAAAATGGGCCCTTAGGCATTTCTCCTTTCTAGTAAAATTTCAATGCAAACACATGCCAACACTGGAGACAAAAAAAAAACAACTACTTAGATTTACTGTGAAAAAAGATTTCTAGCGCATTAAAATCTACATGTTATTTTCTGTGCCATGAACTTCTCTAAGTATTCTATGAAGTCTACAACAAAGAGAGGGAAATTAAGTGTTAGGATCCCAACCTATGAATCTGGGTGGAACAAAGACTTCTCCTTTCATTATGCAGAGAACCAAGTTGCCAAAAAAAAAAAAAAAAAAAACGCTCGGCTCAGACACCATGGGTGGTTAGTGACTGCGAGTCTGGGTACAGAGAAGAAAAAATCCGATGCTGGTCAAACGCCGCCGCTGCCTGCCCGTCCCCGGCCCGTCTGGCCCAGGCCTGGCCCCAGGGCTGCAGCCCCAATCTCTTTCTCCCCAATACAGGGAACCGGCTTAACCCCGCGAGCTCTACGACCTCCCACGTCCCCTAGGCAGGCGCCCCCGGCCCAGGCTCCACCCCCGTTCCCAGCCCAGTCGCCGCCCTTCCCTGGACCCCAGCCCAGACCCCCAAAGGCCGGTCCCATTGACTACCGACGGAGGAACGGCCAAACGCGACCCCGCGGACCTGCCCCTCGCCCCCTCCTCCCGGCCGAGGCGTGCACTTCTGCGGGGCTCGGCGGAGGGGCGAAGAAGGGAGAGCCCGCACCGTCTGCCCCCATCGCCTCTCGCCTGCGACGAGGCGGGCGCGACCCCCGCGGTCGCTAAGGGCTCAGGGGCGGGCGGAGCCAGGGCGCGGGCCGTCGCCGTGCCCCCGGAGCCGGGCAGGCAGCGAGGGAAAGGTGTGGTCCAGGGGCGGCGGCCTCGCATCGGCCCCGCAGGTCCCAGGTCCCCGTCCCGCGGCGCCGGGGCCTCGCCCGCTACCCCTTCCCACCCAGTCAGCACCCCAAGACCCTTCGCCCCGGCAGTGACCGCCGCCTTGGGGGTCGCCGGGCTCGGAGCCCCAGCAGGTGGTGACAGGTGGCGACGAGTGACCATGGCAACGCGAGGTGTGCGGCGCGGCCCGACCCCGCCTCCGCGAGTCACTCACCTGAGGGCGAACCTGGGGCGGCGGCGGCGGAGAGCGCGGCGGGAGGCCGGCGGCCGGGGCCCGAAGCGGCCGGCTCCGGGTGGGGCGGGAAGGCGAGGGCGGCGGTCGGGGCTCGGCGGCGGTCCTCCCTCCGCCGCGCGTCAGTGCATCAGCTCGTCAGCCCGTCCTTCTTCCCGTCCGCCCCTCCCAGGCCGACTGCCCTCAGCCCAGCCTCTCGCAGACTGCGGTTGTCAAACCGTGCCGAGCCCGGTCCCCGCCGCAGCCCAGCCAATCGGCGCGCTTCCCCGAGGCGCCTCAGGACCCCGCCGAGCGGGGCGGCCACGCAGGTGCCTGCGCGGAAAGGAGAATCGGCCGGGCGGGCGGAGCGGGCGGAGCGGGCGAGGCGAGGACCCGCCCGCACCGACGGGCTCGGGGCCAGAGCTGCGAGGGCGGGCTGACCCCGGGGAAGAGCGGGCGCACTGGTGCGTGAGACCCGCAGCCCCCTGGCTGCTGGGACCGTGCGTCCCGCAATAGTGCAGAGGGGTTGACGCCTCCCACCCTGGAGTCCCCTGCGCGTTAGAATGGACTCCTGATAGTCTTCCTGGATAATGTATTAATAAAGGCTAATGAAATGCATCTCGCCTCCTCTCCTTTTTCCCAGCCCCGTCCTTCCTGCAAGCTCCAGCAGCTGAATCGCCCCCTTTCTTGATTTTGTGATGATCTGCCTTGAAGCGTTTGTCGGTTACTTAATACTCAACATGTTCACCATTTTTTTCTACCCCTTTTGGGCGTAAGGTCCTTGGCCGCAAAACCTCACTCCTCCCCAACCCTTCGGTGCAGCAGGAGGACACCCATGATCCGGGCAGCCCCACATCTGCAAGATCATCATCTGGACTAAGCCGGCAGCGAAGAACGCAGGGCCGATTCTTCTCAAGCATGAACTTTTTAACCAAAGAACTCTTCGTTTTGTTTCAGAACACTCTGGGTATTGCCTACTTGTGCTCCCGGTTAGCAAACTCTACGGCCTTTGAATGTCTTTACCGTTTATTTCTAGCCATGGCTCATTTACACTGGGGGTGGAACCAGTCTTCCATAAACATACACAGCGCTCAAAGGAGCCGAGCTAAGCATTCAGGGGGTAACGCACGGGGAACTGAGAAGAGCGCAGTGACATCCTGTGATAACCTCACCCTCACAAAGGCAAAAAGCCAAGCGTGAGCTGGGCCTTCCAAAGTGGGGGACATGTAGTGAAAAGAGACTGGTAATAATAAACATCAAATTGGTGCTGGCAGGGTGGCTCAGTTTGTTAAGAGCATCTCCCCAATGCGGCCAAGGCTGCAGCTTTGATCCCCAGTCAGGGCACATGCAAGAATCAGCCAATAAATGCATAAAGTCGAACAACAAATCGATGTTTCTCTCTCTCTCAAACTTAAAAAAAAAAAAGAATAAACTTCAAAAACATTTCTGAAAAGGGAGAATTTAATCCAATTCAAAAGGAAGTGATAGCTTGAGGCAAAGGTTTTAAGAAAAATATTTACAAATTCAAGGAAAACAATTATAAGCACAAAAGCTGAATTGCAAAACTTTGTCTAGTCCTGATTAACTCCTGAAAGTCTTCATTAAGAACCCTCAGTGATAAGTGACCAACAAATAAATATAAACACAAGTTAATGTTACCCCAGGTGTTGATATCTAAAAAAAAAGACAAAAAAAAACAACAAAAAACTTTACAGAATGTTTAAATTGAAAAAATGGGAAGATATGATATATCCTGGAATAGTTTGTCAATTATTTGGCCAGTATATTTCACCTGAAAATCCACTTCTCAATCTTGAGTCTCAAACAATAGTAGTTGCAAGACCCAGAACCATTTAAATATTTAAATATTCCATTGTACCTAGAGTTACTAATTAGGGACAATCTGGCAAACACTAACCACCTATTAGGGTCAGAGTGGTATAAAAAAGAAAGAAGCTGACATTGGTTTGGGCATTTGTTAAGCACAAAATAAGTGTTTGCCTATGTTCTCATTTAAACCTCACAATCTCCTTTAAAATGCCTGTTAATTATTCCCATTTAGAGATTAAGGGAAATAACTTGCCCAAGGTCAAATAGCTGATATGTACCAAAGCCAAGATTCTAACCATTCTGACTCTTAAAATCTTTTTCCACTCTACTTCACCCTGTACCAACTATAATTTTTAGCTTCAAGAAACAGACTTTATTCTGACAAGGTAGAGTAAATAAAAGGTCTTATTCATGTTTATATGCCCCATATTCTATGGCATAGTGTCATCTGCATCTCAATTTTCAATAAATAGCAATCAGAATTGCTAGAAGCAAATACATAACCATTATATTTCAAGAAAAGGGGGATGGGAGGAAAGAAACCAGACACTGTAATACAAGATATCTAGTACATCTTATCACTTGTACACCGACAAACGCATTGATTGTATATTTGCTTCCTAGTGTAACATCAAGTGTTACACTACAACCTTAATAGCTGTTAGCCTAAGGTATCAGCTTTCCTTCTATACTCGGCCACACTGCTTAAGATTAGATCTACTTGTCTTTCACTCTAGTTGCTGCAAAGCAGCGAATTGTTCAGAAAGGACAAGGCTTCCTTAGATGAATGACTGTCCTTAGATCTCGAGGTGCTGCCTCAATCATTCACCAAATATTTATTGAAGGCCTACTCTGGCTCAGGAACTAGGTTAGGCATTATTTGAAAACGCAGGTTCTAACTTGACAGAATGACTCACGGTGCCTTGTGACATAAATGCCTACAGGCTAAGGTGGACCCCTTTTAATATGATTCTCAAATCTCACTTCTCAAAAGGGGAATAGAAGTTCTTGGTTTTCCCCAAATAGTAGAAAGGAATCTGAGTACAAGCCTAAGTTAAGGAAATCTTGTCTCAAGCTGTTCAGGGGAAGTTCATTGGGGATAAAGGAACATGTTTTAAAAGCTCTACTCTCATTGTTAGAACACACTCATAAATACACACACCAAAGACCTGTATGCTTCCCAGCCAGCAGTGCCCAGTTTTGTGAGAACAAAGTACCTACACTGGGGCTTCTCCTTCAAGCAGGTTCAAGGACTGTGGAGGTAGAATACCAGCTCTCCGAGAGCTCCTGTCTAGACCAGACCCCTAAACAAAAGCTTAAATTACATGTGGACGGGTAAACCGAATAAAGAAAAATACATTCTTATTTTAACATAAAGGAGATGTGTTTTTATTTACCATAAAAATCTGATGCTACATTCAAAAATAAAATTTTTAAATATTGTTTCAGAAAAAAAATACTTCATTGAAACACTTCAAAATCAAAAAAGGGGGAAAACTCTATGTTAGGAACTGTTAATAATACATAAAGCACATTAAGCATCATAATTTTGGATGGGTGTTTTTTAGGACAAGGTATGCAGGCCGGCGATCGAACCACTGAGAACACCAGCCAGGGGGAGGCAATCTTGAAGGTAGGTCCCCTCACCCTGGGGGCCATTTTTCCTGTTTCTGTTTTAACTTTATCTTACCTGAAGCTCTAGGCAAGGAATTCCCTTAACTCCCCTCATTCTGACTCACCCTCATAATTATGTGTCTGTTTCCCACATGCAGCTGCCTAGAGAAGGGAAGACTTCACTGGCCACACTTGCAAGTTTTACATCTGTAATTGGCATCCATTTTCATACAGTGGTTTTATGACTTTGGTTTCGGCGATCCACCCCGAGATGTGCTCTCCATTTACTGATGAAATTGGTGTCTGAGCCTGTAATCCTGCAAATCATCTGGACTATATAGTACATTCTCCCAAGTAATGGAACCTCCCGAGGCCTCTTGGGAAGCAGCCAAATGACTCTCCAGACAACACCTCTCTCCAGTGATGAGAAGCCAAGGGAACTATCTCCCCCTTTTAAAAATTTCCACACTTAGAATTAATATTGCAGTTTTTACTTCAAAAGACCAGTTTAATACAGTAAAACCAACAATTTCAAGTGAATCATAGCTGTGTTAGACATTCTGAGCATCTAACAAACATGCTAGCTAAAAAAATAAAAGGTATGATTTTTTTAAGAGCTTCACTTAAAGTGGGGGAGGGGAGCTATTATGGATTTTAAAAATTTAGACATACCAACCAAATGCGGCGACTGTGTTAGGCAGAATAACAGCCCCCATTCCCCCCAAAGATGTCCTTGTCCTTAGTCCCAAAACCTGTGCATTACCTTACATTGTAGGAGAGACTTTTCTAGTGATTAAGTTAAAGGGCCTTGAAATGGGGAGAGCAGCCTAGGTTATCCAGGTGGGTCCATTATAATCACATGGGTCCTTAAAAGCAGAGAACCTTTCCCAGCTGGGCTCAGAGGGAGCTGTGACTACAGAAAAAGGGTCAGAGAGATGCAACAGAGCTAGCTCTGAAGATGAGCGTGGACTGTGAGCCAAGGAATGCTGCCTCCAGAAGGCAGTGCAGTTTATTTCCTGGAACATCCAGAAAGGAACATGGCCCTGTTGGTACCTTGATTTTAGCCCAGTGAGGCCCATGTCAGACTTCTGACCGAAAGAACTGGTAAGATAATGATTTTGTTTTAAGTCACTAAATTTACAGGAACTTGTTACAGCAGCAATAAATACTAATACACAAACTCAAAAAGATACTTTGAGACAAGAGATTTAAGCAGGAATTGGGTATTAGATGGAATATTAAGGAATTAAGTGTTAATTTTTGTTAGGGTATAACAGTATTTGAACTACCTTTTTAAAAACTTTTTGTTAGAGATACATATTGAAGTATTTATAAATAATACAGTATCTGAAATTTGCTTGAAAATACTGCCCCTCTCCCCCCTAAAAACAGTGGGAAATAGGTAAGATGGTTAAGTTAGCAAAAGGTTGATTATCGAAAGTGAGGGCTCACGATACTATCCTTATTGTGTATACTTGAGATTTTCTATAGTAATTTTAAAAAAACCAGTGAATTACCTTAGCAGATACCACCTGACCACTAAAGATCAGCACTGTCCAAAATAATTTTATGATAATGAAAATGTTATGTATCAGCGCTACTCAGTGCAGGAGCCACTTAATCATGGGGCTACTGAGCACCTGAAATAGAGCTAGTGTAATAGATAACTTAATTTTAATTAGCTAAATAGCCCCATGTAGCTAGGGGCTACCGTATTACACAGTGCAGCTCTAGATATTGGAGGGAGCCATGCAGCCTTAGTATCAGGATTCAGTTAATAAGCAAGCTCATGAATCAAGTCAGTGCACTTCTGTACTTTTTGTCTGCCCAGCCTCTTTCCTTTTCCTGCTAATAGCAGTACCCAGCTCCCACCCCCCACTCCAAGCCCTTCTTTACCAGGGCTAGGGCTTGAGATCCTGGCTATAGGACAACTTCTTCCTGGCCAGTGTTTGGTCCAAGAATGACCAGAGCCAGGGCAATCATGGTCCTCACTTGGAATTCTCTGTATTAGGAAGTGAAGCAGCTTCCTCGATTAGGAGTTAAATGGATGGAACCCTACAGCTACTTGCCATCACGTTCCCTTGACATACTGAGGTTCCTGAGAGTCAAGCCAAAATTTAGATAAAGATGGAGTCTGTATTCTCAAGTTCTTCTTTCCCTTGTTTCAGTTAGATAAGCCAATAAATGTTTTTGTTTATGCTATTTTTTAGTTAAGTTCTATCACTTGCAACCTATAAAAGTCTTAATACAAAATCCCATAAAAATGCTTCTTAGCCCTGGCTGGTGTGGCTCAGTTGGGAGGGCATAGTCCCTCGCACTGAAAGGCTGCCAGTTCAATTCCCGGTCAGGGCACATGCCCGGGTTTCGGGCTCGATTCCCGTGCAGGAGGCAGCCTATGGATGTTCTGCTCTCACATGGATGTTTTTCTCTCCTTCTCCCTTCCTCTCTCTGTAACACACACACACACACACACAACACTTACATGCCAGGGTCATTAGCAAAATAGTAAGGCTAATGGCACTGCAATACAGACTGAATTGTGTCCCTCTAAAATTTGTATGTTGAAGCCCCATCTGGCTGTACTAGAGATAGGGCCTTTAGGGAGGGGGTTAAGGCTAAATGAGGTCATAAGGGTGGAATCCTGATTCGACAGAAGTGCTGCCCTTTTAAGAAGAGGAAGAGACAACAGAGCTCTCAGCCATGTGAGGACACAGTGAGAAGGCAGCTATCTGCAATACAGGAAGAGTCCTCACCAGAACCTGACCATGCTGGCACCATGATCTCGGACTTCCAGCCTCCAGAACGGCGAGAAAAGAAATCTGTTGTTTAAGCCGCCCGGTCTATGACATTTGCTAAGGCAGCCCGGCAGACTAACACAGGCACCCAGTACAACCGCCCAGGTGCCGATTACAACCAGTTCCTTCTTCAGGGTGAAGCAGACCCTGATTAGCAAAAATAGTGATATGTTAATACTTTATTCTTCTTCTCCCATTCTTGATTTCAGCTTAGACTGGAGTAGCTTTTCAACTAGTTTTTTACCTTTTTAAATAACAAAAAGATCAGCACAGTTATCTTGAATCTCACTATCAATTCAAGTGCATTATACTAATAATACAGAAAAAATTTTTAGTGAGATTAAGCAGCTAGGATTATACTTTAAGTGGGAGAAAAAAAGCTGATAAATCACACATAGTCAAATTAAAGTAGTAATCTTTTTTAATTTTTCACGCTTTAATCCTGTATCAATAGGTTAAGAAAGTAAAATTTTCCAAAGTACTGATTTGTATATAATGTTTAGAAGTGGCACACAAAACATTCAGTTTTGCAGAGTAATATTCAGTGATCCCTCTAAATGCAGTTTTAATCCTGATTTTAAGCTAAGTACAATAATAATATAATACAATAAGCTAAATACACACAAAACCTGTGTATCCTGATCTACACAAGTGGTTTCCACAGTCACATATGGTTTTAATCAAGTACACATTTCCACAATGAACAAGTACTAACAAATGTTAATAAAACACCACCCAAATGCTTATCCTGCCATCAGCTTTTAAGCAATGCCATTCCTGCTACTGAAAGCATTTGTTTTTATTTAGAAGGGAAATCTGACCTGGGAAAATGAATTTTCTTAAAACTTGACAAATCATATAAGCCCAAAAGGTTTTAAATCAAAAAGCTTTCAACACAAAAGCACTCACATGCAACTTTTAGTTTCTCCCTCCCAAAAATCACTTTATCGAAAGAATATTGAAACAAATTATTACCTTAAGACAGATAAACACTCCTACAAAAGACTGTATTTTCTTCTATCACCTTCTCCTTAAAAAGAAACAGACCATTTCACTATCTTTTAATAACTTCTCAGATTGCTGCAGCCTTAAAACTTTCAAGTTTTAGCTATCATGTCTTAGCTATCATAAAGTGAAAGGTGCCATTTAGATTTCATATATTAAAGAGCATGGCCTACAACGGCACAAATACACCTGATACATAAATACTACATTATTTAGACAGTCAAAAATCAGGAGATACTACATGGTTTGCAAGATTCTTCGGCTTATGTGTGGTCATTAAAACCCAGTAAGTAATTCAGGTATGCTAGTATGGCAGGCAATTAAAGTCTCAAACATCACTCTAAGATCCAAGACATGAAAATAAAGGTGGAAAACTTTGTGCTTCTCCATCTTTCACTTACATGGCTAGTTATCGGGACTTGACTACGGAAAATATATGGTTATTATATATGGTCTCCTCAGATGATAAGGAAGCTTCAGAAAGTTCAAAAGTTGTCAAGATCCATAGTTTGCTTCATCAAATGCTTTTCTAGCTCGTTTCAATTCTTCATTCATAGTAAGCAAGTCTTTAACCCTAGCAAACTTCCTTGGGTCCTTTCGAATCAAGAAGACGATATCTTCAACTTGTACCCGCCCTTGTCTTCCAATTGACATTGCCTTGTGAGTCTATTACAAAGAAACACATTAAATTCAATTAATTTTTTTAAAATGTAATATTTTACTTTTAATTTGCATGTATACATTATTCTTCTTTAATCTGCATGTTTACTACTGGTGAGTTTGAAGCTTTTTCTCTTCTGTTCCAGCTATTCATTTGTGAATTGTCTTTTATTCATGTCCTCTGTCCACTTTCTACTGTGTGATTAGCAATGTTTCTCTTAGTCCTTTAGAGACATTTTTTAATATTAAGGACATGAAAGCTATCGAATTTATTGCTGTTTCTTTTTTTTGTTTTTTGACATATGTAGTTTTTGCCATCACTGTGTAAAATAATTTTGTAATTTCTTTGTAATCACCCATTTCACTTAAAATTTGTGTCCATCTCAATGTTGGTGGGTTTTCTTAAAATCAAATCTAATCCCCCTATCATTATATATTTATCCTGTGCAAAAACAAAGGTTCATCACAGCATTATTTCTAATGACTAACAAACGGCAAACTAGATATTAAGGCTTTAAATAAATTTTGAGCACATCCACTCAATTAATATTATAAAACCATTAAAAATATAGAGTATCGCCTGGCCAGGCATGGCTCAGCAGTTGAGCATCGACCTAGGATCCAGGAGATCGAGGTTCAATTCCCGATCAGGGCACATGTCCTGGTTGAGGGCCTGATCCCCAGCAGGAGGCATGCAGGAGGCAGCTGATCAATGACGACTCTCTCATCATTGATGTCTCTCTCTCTCTCTCCCTTCGTCTCTCTGAAATCAATAAAGACATATTTAAATATATATATATATGTATATATATATATATATATATATATATATATATATAGTACTATGCAATGACATGGGGAAAATGTTCCAGGGTTACCTAAAGGAAAAAATATTTACATACTGTATATACATATATGTATATATATAATCTCCATCCTTGATGATAAATAGTAACCAGGAACTTCCACAAAACAGAAACTCAAATGGATAGCTTATTTCTAAAGGATGCCATAGTTATAGTCTTATCTAAAAGTTAGAATTTCAAATCTATTCCTCAATTAATTAAACCAATTACCAAAAAAACCTTACCATTTCAGTGATGAACTCTATAACAAGGTCTTCAAGAATATCCACCGACTCAGTATAAGGATTCTGGTCATCCCCAAACCCATACATCATACATCGTACTGCAAAAGAATAATCATTCTTGTATACTTGGACAAATTTAGCCATTTGACCAATACTTTTCTCAAATTAGAATTGAACCAAGTTATAGAATATATTGGTATAAAAACATATTTACATTGTATTTGTTGTCTCCAAGTATGATTTTGGTGTAAAAGGTTTTAACCACAATGTCATAACCAACTATTCCCATTTAGTAGGTAGGAACTCCCCTTCCCTCCCAGCTGAGCCCTGACATCAATAGTCTTTCCCTAACCTCTATCATCTACTCACCAACATTCCCAGACTACCTTTAAATGAATGGGCAGGGACAGGATGAGTGGCAATGACTTAGCCTTTACTGGGGAGATGAGGGTGTCAGTAGGGCACTGGAAAATAGAAGGCAAAATCCTTTCTGATATGACCACAGGGAAAAGAAAGTGAGTGTTCCAATTACCTTCTTACAGGAATGTGGTAATCAAAAGGAGATAGGCAAAGGGATTACTATCCAGAATCTTGATATTTCATTCCCTAGATAGGGGTGGGGAATGTCTATGGCCCTGGAAATCATTTAGTCTGGCCCTGCCAAGGCAACAGCAGGTGGGACTTGAAATTCAATAAATCTAGGAGCTTTTTTCATAGCTAATTTTTAAGTTGATAATTTTGTATGGCCTATGAATATCCAAATGGCCCTTGGCAGAAGAAAGGTTCCACTCTCACATCGATGTTTCTCTCTCTCTTCCTCTCTCTCTAAAAATCAATAAACTAGTCTAAACTAAATAAACTAAAAAAAAGTGTGTGTATGTATATATATGTATGTGTATATACATACACAAATAAGTTTTGGTTAGGCCCATTACTAGTTATGATTCACAAGTTAAACAATTTTATAGGCAAGTCTGAAAATAGCGTCCCTACAGGGAAACACATTCAGAACAATAAATATACTTTGAATGCACATGTCCCAAGCTTATCATCTATAATAAAATCATTGTAAATATTACTTACACTCTTTAGAAAAAAGTCTCTTTCTTTTACCCTGCCCACCTTCTGCACCTCCTCCAATTTCTTCATTTTCTTCCTCAAACTAGAAGTTAAACCGTATAATCAGAAATGTCAAGTAACTGCATTGCATTTGACTTTTTAATAATTAACACCCCCCCCCGCCCCAATTTTCAACGCTGATATCACGCCAGAAAGCCTAAAGCAAACTGCAGCAAAAACTCACGAAACCATAGCATTTCAGTCCAACCTCCGGCTCCCGCTGGAATGGCTTCTACAATAATGCCCCCAACAGAGAGTCCAACTGCCTTTCTGGAAGAGTCCTAATGGCCATACTTTTTTCTTTTTTTTTCTTTCAACCAACTAAATTGCCCTATTGCTAGACAGTTTTACTATTTATTACAAGAGTTGGTACTGAATCAAAGGAAGAAAAACGAATACTAAGTGGGGCTCACACAGTGCTCGGAGCTCTCAAGTCAGCCTCAACCCCATTTTACGACACGAAAACCGAGGATCGGAGTTAAATAACTTGCTCACAGAGAACAGACATCTTGAAACCCAAGTCCCGACTCTCGGTCCGTACTTGACAGCAAGTATATACAGTTTCGTCAGCAGCTCAACTGCGGGTTCACAGCGAGCGCTAACAAACATGCGCTGCGACCTTATAAACGCCTCTCCGTAGGCAGATGCGGACCACAAGCACAGGGCGAGGGGCCGCCTGCCCCCTCTCCCTTCACGTCCTGCCCCACGTAGTGAAAGAGAGGATTCGAAGGAAAAGGCGGGCACGGCGTCCAGTCCCCGACTGGCCCGGCTGAATTCACTCAGAAAAACAGACCCGACTCCGAACTCGGCCTCCGCTACTGCACCCGAGGGAGTGAAGAAAAGAGCGGGCTGAAACAGAGGTGGGCACTCACAGTGGGGTCCTCCTCCTCGTCCGCCATGCCACCAGCCAGCCCACGGGGCCCGGCGCGCCGAGCTCCGAGCGGGTTTTACTACTTCCGCCGCCTCACTTCCGGTGACGCGCGATGGGGCGGGGCCTGGAGGGGCGGGGGCTGAGGGGCGGGGCGTGAGGGGCGGGGCCTGACGGAGGAGAGCGCGTGCGTCCAGCCTTGGAGCCGAGGATGAGCTCGTCGCTCTGCAGCCCCGAAGAAGGAATGAAACATTAGCCAAGGAAAGGAAGCCCGGGCGGCGTGTATCTCGTTGTCACCTTAAATTTGCTTCTGCATGTGGAATCACCACTATCTGACTCGGGACTGCCAAGCTATGGGTGGGTCATTGTCTTGGGCTGCCCCAGGGGTGTATTGGAACGATTTCAGCAATTCAGAGTTCCACTGTTATTTATGCCAAGCTTTGTGCTGGTTAATAGGGATATTGTTCTTCACTATAGTTCTCAAGGGAGCGGTCCCACCTCTTAGACGGAGGGTTTACGTTTGTGTGGGGAGGTTTTGTTTTGTTTTTTGGTCAGAACAACGATTGGAAAAACCACAGGCATTAGAAGTCTAAAGCTAAGGATATAAAATGTTCTGCAATGCAACAGAGGGTGCCATACATGGAAAAACTGTCCCACAATACACTATTTCCGAATGTCCTAAACATTCAAGTGAGTGAAAAGTCTGTTTATAATCATCTGAGCCTAGAATCCAACTGTTTATACATGTATACACATACATATCCCTGCCCCAGATTCCTGGCAAAGAGCTCCTAAAGCCCTTGTAAATTCCTAATAAGAGCACTAGGAGCATCTTTTGTTCTAATGAGGTGACTGGAATGGCTCCTGGATTAGGGCTGTCATCAGAAAGACCAAGCCATGATTAGAAGCTTGGCATTTTCAGCCCATTCTCCAGGGAGGGGAGAGGGGCTAGAAATGGAGCGGAATGTGCCTACGTGAGGCATAAAAATCCCAATAGTAGGAGGTTCGGAGAACCTCCAGGTTGGGGAAAACATTTAATACTGGGCGGGCACATACCCCAACTCCACAGGGCTAGAAGCTCTGCACTCAGGACCCTCCCAACCCTCACCTAATGTATGTCTTCACCTGGCTGTTCATCTATATCCCTGATTGTATCCTTTAATAAACTGGTAAGCACAAGTATTTTCCTGAGTTCTGTGAGCTGTTCTGGCAAATAATAGAATACAAGGGAGAGGAGGTCACTGGAACCTCCGATTTGTAGCCAAGTCAAACAGAAGTTGTGGGTATTCTGGAGACCTACTACTGCGACTGGCATTTAAGTGGGGGGCAGTCTCATGGGAGTGAGACTTTAACCTGTGGGATCTGACACTATCTCCAGGTAGGCAGTGCCAGAATTGAGTTAAATTGTAGGACGCCTAGCCACTGTTGCAGAACTGTTTGGTGTGGGGGGAAAAGAGTATACCCACACATTTAGGGACTAGAAGTATCACAATCGAAGTGTTCTGTACGAAAGTAAAGGAGAAAGACACATGCAGGAAGGAAAGAACTGGGAATTTCCCCCAAAATAGCAACTACCTTGAAATTGGATGGAATTCATACTTTGTTTTGTTTGGAACTTATCAAGAGCTGTGAACAATTTCAGGAAATAATGTCACCAAAGGCCATATCACTGGTAATAATTTGACTAGCCAACACTCACTGGAATCCGTCTGCATTGGTGGTGATTCTATATATAGTGTAAGCATCCTAAATCATTACACCCTCTAGTACAATCATGCCTGAGCAGTTACATATTGAAACACACATTATTACAATTTACTGTCTTTATTTTACCTTAATATTACAGTTAGGGTACTATGTATTATTTTAAAATTACATGGGTAGTTAACTGTATTAGTTATTTATTGCTGTGTTAACAAATGATGCCAAAACTTAGTGGCAAAAGCAATAAACATTTATTACAGTTTCTGTGGGTCAGAATTCTGGGTGCAGTTTAGCTGGGTGCCTCTGGCTCCAGGATCCTTATGTCGCAGTCAGGGTGTTGGCATGGGAGACCGAGACACAAAGCTGATTGCTAGTTCAAAGACTGCACAGGAACAAAGGCAAGAGAGAAGGGAGGCAAAGGGCAGACCCTTAGAAAAGGTACACCAAGAGAAAGAAAAGACTGAGGAATGTCTCAAGGGACAAAAGATAAAAAAGACTAAGAGCAGGAAGAGAGAGAGAGGAGGAGGAGAGGAATATATTTTGGAAGCCAAAAGAGAAAAAATTTCAAAAAGCAAACAAGTGGTCTGGTGTGCTCAGCGCTAAAGAGATTAAGAGATTAAAGACCTGGATTTGACAATAGGTGGTGGTAGAATAATCCGGACACAGTAGTTTGAAGGCAGTGGTGAATATGGAAGCCAGAGGAGAAGTAGCCTTAGAGGGCAGTAGGATCAAGGAGGGCAGACTCTGAATAAATGATAATAAATAGGGCTGCGAATTTCTGTCAGACTCTTAGTTAACTGCTAGGAAAAACCAGGTTTCACTATAGCAAAAGAAGGGGAATGAGCTTTTAAAGAGACTTATTTGCAGAAGAATGGAGTTGGCGGAGAGGCAGAAGGGTGGGACTATCAGAAAAGAAGACCATGGGAGGCTGGGTGGTGGGCTTAAGGCGTGATGGGAGAGGGCAGGCAGGCAGTACCAGCTAGACCCCAGATTTGGGCAGAAACTGTGCAGTCCCACCTTCACCCTGCCCCACCCTTTGCCCCCACTCCCTCCCCTGCACCCCAGGGTATAGACCTCTGCAATGCTATACCATTTGGGGCTTATTGAGGTGGTATGATTTTTTTTTTAATGGCTTTCAGAATTTCCATAATCTTATGCAGTTTTAACCATCTGTTTACCAAATAATGTCCATACCCTTCGGTTAAGCATGCAGGCTGAGGCAAAATGAGTTGGGTTTGAAATTGGCTATGCTACTTTGAGACAGATTAGTTGACCTCCCCATAGATCCATTTCTCATCTGTGCAATGGGGAAAATAACAGTTACTAACCTCATAAGGTTATTATGAGGCTTGGATGTGTTCCTACTTATAAGGTGCTCTGGGTAGTAACTGGTATGTAGTAAACATTCCATGTGTCAGCTGTTTTTATTTAAGAACCTACGTTTCAGCATGACCTGCTATGGGACTGTGGATAAAATGACAGACTATGCAAGTACACAGTCCTGTGCTGATAAGCCTTACAATGCAGCAGGGGGACAGGAATTACATAGATAATGTATGCTCTGGAAGTTTATGATGGGGGAAGGACACCCATGAAGGTCAGAGAAGCCTCCCTTGAGCAGGTGAGGTCTGAGCTGAGACCTGAAAGATGAATGAGTTAGCCAGTGAAGGAGGGAGGGTGTGCAGCGCCCCAAACTTATCTTGTACTTTCCCATCTCCATGCCTTTGAGTACTTTTACTCTTTTTCTTTCTGTTGAAAAGCTACAAGCCTTCCAGGCCCAGCTAAAAGGTCTGCTCCTCCCTCAAGCCTTCCCCGAGCAGAAAGCACTTCTCCTTTACATTCTCACAGCACTATTTACATCTTCCTGCAACACTTCTCACTTTCTACTGTATTTTCCAGTTTTTCACACACCCAGCTTATCCTTGTCTACTAAATCTTAAACTTATTAAGAACAAAGTGCTTCTCTTTCATCTCTGAGCTCCCAAAGGCTAGCGCATTCCTTACACTTAGAAGTCCTGGAATAAATATTTGCAGCATAAATTAATGCCTGTTTGACATTACCCTTTCAAATATGTTGTAATTCAAATGAAGCTATTGTTGCAAGCTGTGTCTTTGGGACTGAATTTACTCTTTGGTTAAACCAGAATGCCATTGTCATGGTCCCCAGGACTGATTAGTGTTTGCCACAGTGACGGCAACGACCCTAACAAACAGGCCACTGTCCTTGACTGACAGGCATTTGGCAACAACTGCCTGTCCTCCAGCGGAGGCTGAAATGAACCGAGGGAGGACTGTCTGAATTGAGTCCCCAGCCAGTTGGGCTCTATTTATTCTTCACAGTTGGGCTGCAAGAGATAGTGACCCAGGCTTTGGCCTGATGTGAGGCTCTGGGGCTTTCCAAGGTGACAGAAACACTAATGCTTGAAACAAAATAATCAAAGATGGGTATCAGTGACGGCATCCTAATTTGAAGCAGTGTGATAATAAGGGGAGGGAGCTTTGAAGTCAGATAGACCTAGGTTTGGATCCTAGCTAGCTAGCTATGTTATCTCACCTGTGTGCCTTCTTTGAGCCTCAGATTTCTCCTTGAAAAAATATTCTGCTAATCAGTGGTGAAGATTAAAGGTAATGTCTTTACACACACACGCCTGTGCTCTGCTAAAATGTGTTTATTCATATATCTTCTCCTATAAAGTTTGTTCCCTGAGGCCAGGGACTCATTTTTGTCTTTATTCCTGCAGATCTAGCAAAGTGTCCAGCGTGTAGTAGACACCGGTAAATATTTTTTAAAGAAACGAACAACAAGAGTAATAGCTAACATTTACGGGGCACTTACTTCATGCCAGGTGTTGTAGATAGTAATTCACTTAATTACTGTTTGGTTGTTCCTTTCTACGGTCTCAGGGCTCTTGAGAGGAAGCCCGGGACCGAGGCCACTCAGTTGCAGGCGGGCTACAGACCTACAAACGCATACAGCAGCTGCCACAGCACAAAATAAAGTGCAAAGCTGCAGGTCCTTACCTTTTCGCCCACCTCGACGGGAACAGCTCAAGTCACGCCCCAGCACACCTGCCGCACAGGCACCGGGAAGAGACTTGGTTACCATGGCCACGCAGGACGCCTCCCGGACCGCGCGCTTCTCACCCAGACGTAACCACGCCAGCCCCACGCCCACAGCGTCCCCTGTTCGGCAATCTGCTAGCCACGCCTGATTGCGTTCGGCGCTCGCCCCCCTGCCCTCGCGCCTGCGTCCTGCGGCTCCTACCCGTCGCCGCCGCGGGGATCGGGAAGTGTCCAGCGGGAGCTGGGTTCCCCCGCCTTCGCTCCGGCCACCGCTGATCCCGGACCCCCTCGCCAGGCCCGGGCCCAGCCGCCATGACGAACGGTGAGGGCCGATCCCGGTGCGGAGGATGGGAGGGAAGGACGGGGGAAACGTGGCGGGCGGGGCCGGGACTGACGTGGCCGTGTTCCCCGCCCCCTCCCCGCTCAGCCCTCTCGGCCTCTCCGGGTGCCCGGGACTCCTGTTCTCTAGACCCCTCCCCGGCGCCCGGGGCCAGTGCGGGTCTGGAACCACAGTGCCTCTCGCGCCCACACCCAGCGGCCTCGGTCCCTACCCGGTGCTTTCCCTTCTCCCCTCCCCAGAAGTTCGTTTTGGCCCTTAAAAGCCTCTTGGAATGGCCACTCCGGGTTGGATTTTGCTTTTGCACCGGAGAAAAGAGAGGGATCTTCCTCCCAGCCCGCTGCGTCCTCATAGTTTCCGACAGGAGGCTCGTTATGAGGGCCAAGTCATCACAAAGGAGCTCAAGCCCCGCACTTTGGAGGGGTGAATGTAGAACCTAAAAAAGTGTTTGTTTTTTTGGGGGGGGAAAAAAATGCCAGAAAGCTTTCTCTTGTTAGATTATGAAGTTTTGTTTGGGTGGTTCCATCTAGCGACCCCAGTTAGTGTTGGGTTTAGATACTGACTCTTCTAAATGATTCGACAGTCGCCACCCTGTTTATCTGACCTAATTTTCCAGGCCTCTTCAAACACTGTATAGACACGATTTCTGAATTCCAGGGAAGGGCAGGAAGCAGGGCTTTTGTGGGCTTTCGAGTCAGCCTTACAGGAAAGAAGGGAAAGCCTCTTAGGTAGTATGATTTGAGGGGCACAGGAAAGCATTTCTCAAAAGTACCTTCTCCTTAGCCTGGCACCGAAGATTCAAGTTTCACCTCTTTGTGAATTTTGGCATTGTCTGCAATAACTTATGGGAGGAAAAGACTATCCCATAAAGGTATCATTCATTGTAACAGCTTAGTGTATGTATTCATTTACTGAACTCTTTTGTGACACCTCGCTGTGAGAGTTTTACTGGAAGGAGAGAGGGAAGTAGAGGGGTCCAGAGCTGGCAGATACTGGTTACGTAAATTATCCTTTTGGACCTTCCTGGGCAGTCAGAGATCTGAGGTTACCAGGCACAGGAGAAGGGACATCACCCAGGGCAAGAAATCATCTGAACCAGGAAATAAGAGAGCAGTGTGACACATAATAATTACTGAATCAACTTTAGTTACTCTCCCCCCTTTTGTGGTTTGATATCTTTTTTTGCAGTTAGGTGACTTATTGTGCTTGCACGTATAAGAAATAGCTGTTTACAAATGTAAGAAAGAGAATTGTTTGAAGGTTTTCCCCGCTGTGTTGAAATGTGGAAGCCTCAGAAAGATGTATATTTTTTACAAGAATCTGTTGCTATTCTGGCAGAAATTTAGTTTGTAAGCATGAAGTCATAAGGTAAGTGTAGGAAAATTGTAGTCATATGGATTCTAACTCTTGCAATTTCCATTAAGCTTCACTTTTTGCTTTAACATTTTCTTCAACAGATGCAGATCTGAGAGACTTGGCTAAATATCTAGTTCTTTTTTATCACATGAATATTTTTTAATGAGAATATGTTTAATTCTCTCAACTGAGACTCCAAGGATTCTTAGGGCTCTCTCAACCTCTTGCCAACACTGGCCATTTCTGGGAGACCAAGTCCACATAAACTGAAGCACTTTTCTCAGGATTTGTAATTTTTAAAAGGGGAGGGGAGGGCAGAGCACAGTGAAATTGTTGTAAGGGGAATGCCTACAAGCAGTTTTTGGGAACAGTAAGCTAACCTTGCTAGTCCCAGGACCTTGGCTCCCTCACATCAAGTGTTGACACTGCAGTTGAGGTTATCATCTTGATAGTATATCATACTCTGTGCTCCTTGGCGCTCTCCAGTGGGATCATCTGTCCCAAAGTGATGAGCACCAAAGGTTCCCTTTTCTTCCTGTAACAGTGTACTCCTTGGATGGGATTCTGGTGTTTGGTTTGCTCTTTGTTTGCACCTGTGCCTACTTCAAGAAAGTTCCTCGTCTCAAAACCTGGCTGCTATCAGAGAAGAAGGGAGTTTGGGGTGTGTTTTACAAAGGTAAGAACATATCTGTACAGGAAGAGGAGATTGCCATATCTGGACAGTGAGGTGCTACAAAGTGGGGGTGAGATAGGCTAGGATTGTATTTCATTCCACTTTTACATAATTGTTTATTTTAGCATCAGGATAATTTTAATATTCTCCATAGAGGGAAAAGTATATAAATTAAACAATTTTAGACTGGACTGGAATTGCTGGGAGGAATATTTTCCCAATGAAAAGTTTTTCTGAATTTCTGGAAAGAATATATTGGAGTCTTTTAAGTTTTGATTTCATTAATTCAGATGCTTTTTTACTTTTTATTTCGGGCACCTTCATCTGGAATCCTAACTACCTAAATCTGTTTGCACAATAGGGCAAAATATAAACAAACAGTATATTTACCTAGAACCTAGGGTAGTATTTAAATATATTCCTGAGTGGATTCTTGAGACCCTTGGTAGGTCTCTTCATCTGTGACTAGAGATTTCAAAATATCACCTTGAAAGTGAAGACTTCTATGAAGGGCTGGATGTGATTTCTTTTCTCTTTTTACTTTTGCCTATTAGCTGCTGTGATTGGAACGAGGCTCCATGCTGCTGTGGCAGTCACCTGTGTCGTCATGGCCTTTTATGTCCTGTTTATAAAATGAATTCCAAAGCATCCATCTCATCAACTGCCAGCCAAGGGGACAAGAGTGAAGAACCTGTTGGGGCCCGGAACCAGCATAGGAGAGTTCAGCTAAAATCATGCAAGTCCCCAGGATGATACCACAGCATCTTCCCCTCCCATACGTGGGGAAAACTCATGGTTACAAACATTACTTATGCTTCGGGGGACTCCAGAAAGCCATTTTCCTTAAATCAGTCCTCAGCAGACAGCATATAGTATCCAGATAAATTACACCCCTGGGTGATAATGTTGCATACCTCCTGCTTAAAAACCCATCACCAATTTTGTTCCTCAGCCCTTGTCAGGATCTTTTCAAACTGAGGCTCATTAGGGAAGGACGTAAGCTGTGTTCAGATCTCTTGGAAGGAGATAGTTTTGAAGACTTGACTTTTTTTTTTTTTACTGTTTTGATTCAGATTTGGCAAAATGGAGGAGGGTGGGGGGAATGAGTGGGAAACGGGAATTGTACAATGCCAAGAAATTTTTTTGGCTTTGGAAATTTGTCTTTCATATATCCATCTGGCAACATAAGACAACATGGTCCTCATTGCAAAATGAGAACAGATGAAATTGCTGTGCTGTGTGCTGGGCGCTGGAGAGTGTTGCCAAGATAATATGGGCCTACATAAGATTTGGAAGTTACCTGTCTGTGATGAGACCAGAAAGCAGTAACTCAGACAAGAAAAAGTCTTGTGTTACCAGTATCCCCAAAAGGAGACTTCACCCCAACAAATGGTATAGGAAAATGAATCCACTGTTTCTATTTTCCTTAAACCTTTTTATATTTCCTAAATTACTGAGGGCTAAGTACTGTTACTCAGTTTTAAATGCCACCACTAGGGAAAAGAGAAATGGTTGAAGAAATAATTATTTAATATATTTGCAGCTAGGGTAGAAGAAATAAATCTAGTATATTGGTTCATATATGAGTAAAGTTATCTAGTATAAATTGATTGTGATGTTAAATGGAAGTTTTATCATGTTATCCAAGATACAAATTTATTCTTTGTTTTAAATCTGGGTTATTAGGGCAATATTTCGTTGATTACTTGTTTTTCTTGGCCAACTCTTAATTTTCTTCACACTAAAATCCTCTTTAGCTGTCCCTTGTAAAGTCTGTATTATAAGAACATGAGAAATTCGAATGAGTGAGAGAAGTTGCTGATAGTCATAGGCATATTTGGACAGTTCATAGAATTCATGATTAGAATGAAGGTGGCTCAACATTTAAAGGGAAGACTTCTCCATTCCCTCCTCCTCATATCAGCGAAAGGGTCAAATATTATATTTTTGAAGCCTAGAACTTCTTTATTTAAAAAAGCTTGGTCTAAAATTATTGTAAAATGCAAGCTTGGCTATAGGTCTACCAGTTGAATTGTCCATGAGAGTAAAACTTGACTATGGACAACTTAGCAGTGGTTGACCCTGTGTGGCAGTAAGTTGTCTTTTGTCTTACCCTACAAGGACAAAAGCTGTCAGGAAGTTGAGCCTCTGAAATAGGCAGTTTAGTCTTTGAGGATTTCTCGAAGTATAGAAGGCCATCACGTAAACACTACATGTCGGATCATCTCAGAGTTGTGGCTGTTCTCTCTTCAGGAATTGGTCCACAGGGTAAAATTTTAATGATTCATATGTTTTCCATGGTCATTTCTGAGGATCTTTCACATGAGAGAAAGGAAAAGGGAAAGAAGAGTTATACCTCGTGGGTGTGAGTTGGGGACCTGTTGGCTAACGGGAGTCACTCCCTAGAAATACAGGTTCAGTATGTTTGCACTTGTTATTGTGTAGCTTTAATGGCTTTTGTTTTCTAATAGGGCTAATGTCTCTAAGTTTGGTGCTTAGAGCTGTTTCATATTTTGAACTAGTTCCATTTCACAGTTTTAGCTATTCAAACCAATTTTTACAGCCTCCTGGGTGGGGCCATCTTGACTCTTGAATTGTAATATTTTGAGATGTTTTCATTCCAGAATGTACCAAAAAGTGCACAGAGTGAAGGCAATTTACAGCAAAAAAAAACAAATCCACAGCTTATTTCATTTGACTTTATATAAGCAGATAAGCAGAAACCTGTTTAACTCTTTACTTTGCTTGATGTGTCATATTTTTTTGACTTAAAATTGTAGTTCTTCCTCTAAGAGAGTCTTTTAGGGTGGAAGGGTGGGGATTGCAATATCGTCCTAGATTCAAACTGGCATCACCATAAACCCTATATGCCAGGGTGGAATGAATTCAGCTTTTTATAGTTGAAATACAATTTTTTATTCACCATTGTCTGCACAAATCCTTGAAAATAAATTTCTTTCCCTACCAGTTTTGTCCATTTCATTTGTCAGCTGCTGACAAATATTCCCTTGGGCTCTGCCCATAGTATACCTTTTTAGTTTAAATTAATACCATAATTCCTGTTGAGCACTGTGATGCTACTGAATGTATGATATATTTCAGAATCTATGAGAACTTTCTCCTTTGGGGGGAGCTGATATATATATATCAGCTTACACTGTATATATCAGTATATATATATCTATATGAATAAATTTTGAGGTGTATCAAGTAAGGTAGATGATACTCCCCAATACATTTTACCTACTACTGCTATTAAAATACAAGTATCGCCCAGCCGGGAGTGGCGCAGCGGTTGAGCGTCGACCTAGGATCCAGGGGATCAGGGTTCGATTCTCGGTCAGGGCACATGTCTGGGCTGCGGGCTAGGCAGCTGATAAATGGCTCTCTCATCATTGATGTTTCTCTCTCCCTCTCCTTTCCTCTCTCCGAAATCAATAAAGATATGTTTAAAAAAAAAAAAAATACAAGTATCATCTGCCCTTACCAGCCATAAACTTCATTCAGATGATATTAGGTTAACCAGCCACACACCTAGGAAACCCTTGAGCCAATGGGACTCTGACACATAAATTGGATACTTTCCTCTATGTGTTATTCCAAGTGCATGGTAAGGCTGGCAAAAGTATAGATTATAACTTTACAAGTCATTTTCTACTAATCTGCAAGTCTTCTGATTTGCCTCCCCCCCCACACACATACATGTTTCATTGAAAAGGGAGAAGAAACACGTTAAAATTGTGCTTTCATTGTAAAAGGAGCTAACTTTACTTATACAATTATTACTGTTTTTAACTTGACTCATTCTGGAGTTTGAAAGTCTGAGTGTTTTAATGGAAAGTAAACAAAGGTTCAGCAGTATTACTGCCACAGTACCGGGTTCTGGGGAGCAAGAGGGCTCTGTGAAGACAGGGATATGCCTCCCTCCCTTTACTCATTTCACAGGTATCCTGACTACCCAATCTAATCACCTTTCCCTTTGGAACTCCTGGGGAAGGTGATGGTGGTAAAGACCAGAAAATGCCTTCTCCGTGGAAAGGAGTCATTCACCTATTACTGAGATTGAATCATCTTATATCCAGAACTTGGATCAAAAGTCAAAGGAAAACTACATATATGTGTATAAATATGTAAGTAACTGCACAAAGATCAAAAGACCATCACGATTCAGTGTTGTGGACATTTGTCCCACCTGTCCCTAAGACGTGGCTTCCCCTCCGAGCCACGCGAGGGCAGTAAAGTGCGCACTCGACAGGGTCGTGTGCTCGCTGGTTCCTCCCAGATTCCTCCGAGGCAGGGGGAGGGGCGGAAGTGTTGAAAAGAGGGTGCGGACTTCCGGTCCCTTACGGGAGGGAGAGCAGCGGCGTGGGGTGAGGGTGTTGTGTCTTGTGCTGCGGTGTCGCGTGGATGGTGCGTGTGGGCCGAGTGTGTGAGTGGACGCATGAGTGTGAGTGTGCTTGGGCGTGCAAGGCGAGCGCGTGACCCCCCCTTCGCCCCTCCCCCCGTCTACACCTTGATCTTATTTGATCGGGTTGGGACCCCAGCCCCGCCGGGCCGACCCGAGATGAAAAGCTCCCCTCCTGCGAAGCCCCCTCCTCGGGGCGCTGTGCAGTGAGGCCCCTTGGGCGGCGGCAGCGCCGCGGTCCCGGAGCCGGTTCTACCGGGCCGGGCGCTCAGAAGTGATGAATTGATCAGATAGATGAGGCCGGGCTTGTCCCGGGCCGCTGATTATCGAGGCGATTCTGATCTGAGCCGGCCCGGGGCACATGGCCGCCCGAGGGGTGAGGCTGCCGCGCTAGTGGACGGCGGCAGGCTCGGGGCGCTGGAGCCCGAGGGCGGAGGGTGATTGAGCTGGCGCCCCGGGCCCGCGGGAGCTGGAAGGGACCGAGGCTTTGTTCTTCCCTCGCTTCCTCCCATTTCTTCCTTAGACCCGCCTGGTCGGGATGACTGGTAGCCACGCTGCTGCCCCTGGTGCAGCGCACGGTGTACGGCGTCTGCCGCTAAGGGATATAGGCATATATATGCGTGTCTCTACATGCGTATGTCTCCCCGAGAACTTGGAGAACTTAGAAGGATACAGGTACCCTTTCATCCTCACTCGAGGATATGTTGGTTGGTTGGGTTTTTTTAGATACCAGAGAGTTTATTTTTCCTTTTCACTCAAAGATCACAACAGTGAAGGCATCATAGGTACCCACAAAACACTGGTCTCAATAAACTGAAAAAATCTTAAACTTGTTTCAGTCCCAGAATAATCTTCAGTATGGAGGATATGTTTTTACTGATTTTTAGAGAGAGAGAGAAAACAATGGTAAGGAGGTAGGACCTGGGAGATGGAGCACTGCACTCTGCCCCTCATTCCCCCCACACCCCTACTCCCTCCAAAAAGTACAGCCCAGCAGATGACTAAATCCAGGAGATCAGAAATCTGTTAAAAGGGACATCAGGACCAATATTAATGCTACATAGAACTACTAAAATTACAGTGATTGTAAGCTCATTTAAGACAATGGGCTATGTCCATTGTTGTTTCTCCAACACTTAGTTCTGACACAAAGGTTTGCAAGAAACATCGAATGGATGTATCTAGGGTTGGAATGACTCCAGCTTACAAAATAGGAATACTTGCCTCCTGCCTGAAACTTTGCTGTTCTATCCTAAATCCTTGCAAATATGCTCAACAAGACTAGTTTCTAGAAGTTGGGAAACTTCCATCTTTTAAGAGTAGTCTATGGGCAAGAGACACTTCAGGCTTCATCATGCACAAATTTTTTTAATGGAGGTGGGCAGCAGGATGTTGCACTATGACTGATTAGTCCAGGGGCCGGTCACCATTAGGTGGAGAAGAAACCACCATCGTTCTTGCGGGAGTAGCCTCCATTGGTGGCTGCAGTGTGAGGGGACACTGTGGAGAAAAGGGAGTGAGCTGTGAATTTCAGATCCGTTGTCAACACTGGGGACCTGTAATCACCCATACATTTATGGACACTGCAGAGGAGGTTCTTGTAACAGCTGAGGAACTGGCATATAGAGGACAGATAGGGGGTAGCTATTTTTGTCCCCTAGAGGTAAGGCTGAGTTAGAAGCTCAGACAAATTGAATTCATTCCATAGTCAGCATGTCCCCTGATACTAGTCTGATATGGGCCAACTTAATCACTGCTCTTTCAAGACCCTCAGTTATACCTCACCCCTGTTCCCCCATAGCCAATCACCCCAACTCCCTGATTCCTGGGTCCATTTAGAAAAACTTGCATCACCCATCTGCCCTAACTTACCTATGGACCCCTGGATGCTGTAGATGGAGTCCCTCGTAGGGCTGGTCCAATGTCTGATGTTGGCTCGGGAAGTGATGGGCGGCAGTGGGGGAGGGAGTACGCTTTCTCCAGAGGATTGGATCTTGCTGATTCTAGAGGACGGTGTGGGGAAGAACAGAGCAGAATGAAACCAAGCAGGGGAAAGGTGAGGAGGGGAGGAGTTAAATGCAACCTCAAAAATAAAGTAGCCCAAGGCCCTTTTTACCCTCTGGAATTAACCAAAGATTTTGTTTGTTTTTACAAACACAATCTTGGAGGTTCTCTGTTCATTTCAGATAATAAAAATACAGGAAAAACAAGTGGCGAGAATGTGGAGAAAAGGGAAACTTCTGCACTGTTGGGAATGCAGACTGGTACAGCCACTGTGGAAATCTAATGGATAAACTGAACTAATAAGCAAAATAGAGACAGATTTTTACAGCAGATAGACAGCTTGGGGGTGGGAATGGGAGGGCAGTGTTGGGTTGTGTGTGAAAGGATTGAGAAAAAAAGAAAACTCATGGACACGGAAAACTGTGGTGACCGTAGGGGAGGGAGGTGGAAGAGGGTATATGGGGGATAAAGAGTGATGGAAAAATAATAATAAAAGGAAAAAATGCAGAAATTATTTACAGGTACCTAGGTAAACAATACAGGAATCTTTTTACAAATGAGTACCCATTGATAGCTATTTCCCAGGTGGTGCATTACTTTATTTGATTGGTGTTATTATCCTAGGGTGGAGAGGCTCTGCCTCCACCACTTACCCGTGGGTATCTTGGGTGGACTCCTGGTGTATCAGGATCTCATTTTTGTTCTTGAACGCCCCCGTGTGGTGGTTGTACAAGGCTGCTAAGCGGAAATCCAGGTCATCCTTTGGTACCTACAGAGGAAGTCAAGCACTCCAGGGTTAACGCACCACCTCTACCCCGGCTCTAGTCAAGTTCTTTTGGGCTCTTCCCCAAAAGTAAAGCGAACCCCTTTTGGGCCTGGGTCCACCAATTCCTACACACCAAGTTGTACACGATGACTTGTCAATATGGACCTGTGTCTCATGGTTAGGTCTAAGAAGTAGTGAGCTCTCCCCATACATATGGGAATCACTATACTCTCCCCGATTTGGGCTCCAAGGGCCTTACCTCATTCACAGTTATATTCAATCTTTGTTTTAATCAGAAGAGTGAGAAGTATGGTAAGGAAATGATTTGCTCCAGATAATTGACTGGAGCACAACCCAAGCCTCTGACTTCCCAGAAACCAAATAAATTTGTATTTGGTTTTAGATTTGGTAGGATCTTGGACTGTGGACAAAAGGAAAAGATACTAAAGCAATCAGGGACAGACTACCTTTCAGAGAGGATATTAATAAGTCCTAATTGGATGTAAAGAGAAATAGCATTTCAATATTAAGTACCTCAGGTTCAAAATAATAAGCACTCCGCCTCATGGAGGTGATTGTGAGAGTTGAGTTGAGCCGATTCCAGGGTTCCTGTTGCTGAGCAAGGTGAGCTGGATTCTCATATGGCGGTATCTGCAAAAGAAACACCCCATGAGGACCAGGTTACCTGGTTACAGGTCCTGGCTGATATGGTAGCTTCAGTGACATCCATCCCTTCATCCTATTTTAATTAAATCACAGAGCAACATCTGCAAAGAGAAGAACAATATGGAGCAAGACTCCCCAGTCTTCTGGTCCTCCTAAGTCTTCAGTCTTAGAACTGACAGAAATGGGCCAGGAATCTAGGGAAAGGGGTGGAGTAGGACAGGGGGCAAAGGGTGGGGAGAGATAGGAAAGATGGTGAGCTTAGGTTTAGACATCCTGAGTCTCAGGAAAAGGTTAGACACCCTAATGCAATTATGTTGGAGCATCATCCCGTATACCCCAAAGGTGGTGGGTTCCATTACCAGTCATAGTGCATACCCATGTTTCAGGTTCGATCCCCGGTCAGGGTGCTGGCGGGAAGCAACCGATAGATGTTTCTCCTCACATTGATGTTTCTCTCTGTTTCTTTCCCTCTCTCCTAAAAAAAAAAACTCCATTGGACATTCAGTCCTCTATTATTTAAGCATGAATGCATATAACTGCTTCGTTATGTGTAAAATGTCATAATGTTCATCGCTGTGTCCCCAGTACCTAATGACTGAACTACAACCTAGTAGAAACCTCATCAACCTGTCCAATGTCAGAACCCTCTCCTCCCACACATGGCAAAGCACTGTGTGACTCAGTTCGATTAGACATTAATTGAACAGTATGTACTAGGCACTGTGCTATTACCAAGAAAGATGAAAAAATGAAAGAAGGAACCCAAAAATATAAATGATGCAAGCATAGGCAGCTCTCTTCCCATGCCTTGAAGGCTACATATGCCCCGTCATCTCTGTCAGAAGAGGGATGAGGTTGTCTTTCAACGAGAAAGTCAAGCATGAAAGCCATCTTCACACCCACTTCCCTTCCATCTCAGAGAAAGCAAAGTCCCTTTTACTCAGGAATAACCCCTCTTCCCTGAACCCAACCCTTGCGTATGCCTCAGAGACCTGTGCCATCCTGGCATCCCCTGGACCCAGCTCCTCTCCCTTATAACCATCTACCTACCACTCTGTCGCCCTCCCTACAGGGCCAGATTCTTCATGAGCCATCATTTACTACCTTCACTTCCTCCCCCTTCCCATTCCCTCTCCAGCCTGGCCTCTGCCCTGAGCACCCACTGAAATCCCTCTTGCTGGTGATCAATGACCTTTGTGGCCAGGTCAGGTGGATCCTTTCCAGAGCTGATATTATCAGACCTCTGCAGTTTCTGGCACCATGATTCTGAGTTTCTCAAATGTTCTCTCCACCCTCTGTGGGCCCAGCTCCTCTGGTTTTCCTCTTGCCTTTAACTGTTACTTCTCAGTCCTGTGTTCCCTCTCGGCCCCTTAGACAGTGGCATTCCCCAGGGGTTGAGTTTCTGCTTTCCTTACTCTCACATTTGCTGGATGAGCTCATTCCTTCCCATGGCTTCAACCACCATATGGATGCTGTGGCTTCCAGATGTACATCTTCCACCCAGAACTCTCAACCACACTGCCTGCTGTTCACCCCCACTTAAATGTCCCACAGGCACCACAAAAGTGACATCTAGGTAATTGATCTGAACATCTTTCTCCCTAAACCTGCTTCCCTTGGATACCTCATTCAGTAAATGGTGTCAATTAAGCCCTCAGAAACCTAGGAGTTACCCTAGACTCATCCACTCTCTTGGGCTCATATCTAGTCAGCCACGAAGTCCCATCAGCCCTGCCCTTCGCATTTCTCTCACATCTGCACCATATCTCCATCCCCTGCATCACTGCTTTAGGCCCATTTTTCTTCCCCCTGAAGACTGCTGCCTCCTGAGGCTCCTGCCTCCTAGCTGATCCCTCTTGTCTCACACCCATTCTATTAAATCCACTGCCACTTGTGCTTCTCAAAACACCCATTTGTTGTGTTGCTCTAGTGCTTAAAATCCTGATGAGATTCCCAGCACCTCCAGGATGAAATTCTAGCTCACTAGCATGGTGTACACAGCACACTCAGATCAGGAAGGTCACTTCTCCAGCTTCTGCTCTCTCCACTCCTCCACCTCACACCAACACTCCAGCCATTCTGGACTCATTGGCCCCAAACAGGTCAGCCTCTCTCTCCTGTCCAGGTGTATGTGAACCTGCTGCTTCCTTTGTCTTGCTGGTGACCTGTTTCCTCCTTCCTAACTCATGTTGCACCTCTTCCCTCACCTGACCCAGCTCACTCATATTTCCATGTCAAAGCTCCCTTGCTCTGGGAAGCTTCCTTTTAGTTCCCAGTTCTCCTGACACACTGTCTAACTGTCACAACCCACGTGCTGTCATGCGAGCATTTTTGCTGTTGCTGTTGTCAGTCTGGCTTTTCTACTGGAGTTTCTTTAGAGCAGGCGCTTTTTCTAATGTATATGTCCTCATTGTCTAATGGTGCCTGGCATATAGTAAATAATAAATGTTGAATAAACAAAAAGAACCTCTTTGATTATACTATTAAGCCACCATTGCTATTTAATTTTCCTTATTTTGCAGCACTTCAAACATCCCAGCAGCCCTGGCCGGTTTGGCTCAGTGGTTAGAGTGTCAGCCCTTGGATTGAAGGGTCCTGGGTTCAATTCTAGCCAAGGGCATTTATTTTATCTCAGTTGCAGGCTCATGGGGGAGGCAACCAATGGATGTCTCCCCCCCCTTTCTCTGAAGAGCAATGGAGGCTCTGGCTGGGTAGCTCAGTTGGTTAGAACATTGTCCCAATATGCTAAGGCTGTGGGTTAGCTCCTCAGCCAGGGCACGTGCAATGAATGCATAAATAAGTGAAACAAAAAGATCAATGTCTCTCTCTCAAATAAGTCAATAAAAATTTAAAAAAAAAAAAAAAGACAAACATCCCAGCCACTTCTGTTAGAAAAAGGATCATCTAAATTCTCAAATCGCTGATACACAAACACATTCCAGCACTAACCAGAAGACAGGGGCGGTGTGAGGACACATGGATAAAGCATGACCTAGTGGCCTCAGAGGCTTTTCTACCACTCCACACCTCAGACCTTTTCAGAGGACAGACTTCCAAACGGCAAAGGGTGGCTTGGTGGAACCTGGGCCCGTTTAAGCCCCATTATACCGAGCTGCTCTGGGCGGGGAGAGCCCCTAGTTCATCTAGACTGGAGCTGTACTTCTCTTTGCTCAAAGGCGCCTCTGAAACGTTAGCAGACCTGAATACGGGGACACGGAGGCAGGCTGAAAACCGATTTCTCCAGGACCTGTGTCCTCATCGGAGTTCTGCGACGGAAAGAAGAGTGCCGTCGGACCTGCTAGGACTCTGCACAAGAAACCACCGTACCTTGGAAGCCCTCAGTTTCCCCAAGAAAGAATCATCGTTATTCAACGTAGGCTGCTGGAAAGGGTTTCGGGTGGGAGGCATGGTGAAATGCCCAGCAAGAGCTCTCAGGAGGGATGGGAGGCCGGCGCAGCCGCACACGACCTTGCCGGCGAGGATCCCGGCTCCCAATTGTTTGGAACGCCCACTTTCGGTTGCCAGGCAACGGCCCCACCACCTATGACAGGTGAATTCCCACCGAGAAGAGCGCCACCTGGCGGCCCAACGAAGGAGGCCCCTCGGGAGGAAGCTCCTGGGAACCCAGAGGGACAGCGCTGCTGAGCATACACCCAGGAGCCCTGGATTTGCACTCCTAAGCCTTAGGTGAAAAAACAGAGGCCTCCCGGCGTGCAGGACTAATGCCAAAGGCTTCAGCTGGCGAAAGGAGTCCTAAAAGATGACCCAGAAGCTCCCTTCTCCCTTGCATCAAACAAAAGGATTTTTCAAAGCAACGAGAGAATGGGAATGTCCAGAGACGGAAGAGCCCGCGTGTCGTGCTTGGAAAACTGCTGGCTGAACAAACACTCCTCGCTTAAACCTGGTTTAACTGTACGAGTCGCAAGGCTTCGCGTCAAGCCGGCTGTAAAGGCCCGGATGGATGTGGTGGGATGGATGTGGCAGGATGAATGTGGAGGGATAGATGTGGAGGGATGCATGTGGAGGGATAGATGTGGAGGGATGCATGTGGAGGGATGGGTGTGGAGGGATGCATGTGGAGGGATGGGTGTGGAGGGATGCATGTGGAGGGATGGATGTGGAGGGATGGATGTGGATGGATGGGTGTGGAGGGATGGATGTGGAGGGACGCATTGCAGGGATGGGTGTGGAGGGATGCATGTGCAGGGATGGATGTGGAGGGATGGATGTGGATGGATGGGTGTGGAGGGATGCGTGTGGAGGGATGGATGTGGAGGGATAGATGTGGATGGATGGGTGTGGAGGGATGCATGTGGAGGGGTGCGTGTGGAGGGATGGATGTGGAGGGATGGATGTGGAGGGATGCGTGTGGAGGGATGCGTGTGGATGGATGGGTGTGGAGGGATGCATGTGGAGGGATGCATGTGGATGGATGGGTGTGGAGGGATGCGTGTGGAGGGATGCATGTGGAGGGATGCGTGTGGAGGGATGCGTGTGGAGGGATGCATGTGGATGGATGCATGTGGATGGATGGATGTGGATGGATGGGTGTGGAGGGATGCGTGTGGAGGGATGCGTGTGGATGGATGGGTGTGGAGGGATGCGTGTGGAGGGATGCGTGTGGAGGGATGCGTGTGGAGGGATGGATGTGGAGGGATGGATGTGGATGGATGGGTGTGGATGGATGGGTGTGGAGGGATGGATGTGGAGGGATGCATGTGCAGGGATGCATGTGCAGGGATGGGTGTGGAGGGATGGGTGTGGAGGGACGCATTGCAGGGATGGGTGTGGAGGGATGCATGTGCAGAGATGCATGTGGAGGCATGGATGTGGAGGGATGGATGTGCAGGGATGGGTGTGGAGGGATGGATGTGCAAGGATGGGTGTGGAGGGATGGATGTGGAGGGATGCATGTGGAGGGATGGGTGTGGAGGGATGGATGTGCAGGGATGGGTGTGGAGGGATGGATGTGGAGGGATGCATGTGGAGGGATGGATGTGCAGGGATGGGTGTGGAGGGATGGATGTGGAGGGATGCATGTGGAGGGATGGGTGTGGAGGGATGGATGTGCAGGGATGGGTGTGGAGGCATGGATGTGGAGGGATGGGTGTGGAGGGATTCGTGTAGAGGGATGCCTGTGCAGGGATGCATGTGGAGGGATGGGTGTGGAGGCATAGATGTAGAGGGATGCATGCGGCGGGATGGAAGTAAGCCCTCCAGAAACGGCCCCCTTGGCAGTGGGTGACAGCCTCTAGGCCACTCTCGTAGGCTGTAACCTCTAGAACAGGGACAACGTCTCAATCTCCTTTGTAGCGCTTCACACGCAGGACCTGCTGGGTTGAGGATTTGTCGACGCCACAGCTGCAGAATTAGAGATGCTCATAAGTAGTCCGTGCCTCGAAGGGCAGTGGAAACGTGGTGGCGGTGGCTCTGAGGAGGCCTCCACCGCGTTTTTTACACAAACCCTGTGCCCCCTTGTCGGGCGACTGCAGGCGGCGGGCGCGCGCACTTCCACGCGGCGCCGGCTGCCATGGCGACCGGCAGGTGAGCGGCGGCGCCCCGCGTGGTCCCTGCCCCGCCCGCGCGGAGGGAAAGAGGCGGCGGTTGACAGGGCGACGTGGGAGGAGGAGACGCGGGAGGGAGGAGGGAGGATGAGCGGCTCCGGCGCGGCCTGGAGGTGACTGAGGAGCGCCCAGCGCCGCGTCCTGCGCCCGCGATCTCCCCCCCTTCTCAGCAGCCGCAGCACCTGAGCGCGGCCGCCTGCTCGGGGCGACGCTATGGCTGATGCGGGGCGCAGCGCCCACCCCGCGGCCGCACGCAGGGCAGGGGCCGAGCGCCCACTCCGGCTCCTGCGGCTGCTGCTCTGGGCTGGGACCGCCTTGCAGGTGACCCAGGGCGCCGAGCCGGAGCTCCACGCCTGCAGAGAGGTACTGTCCCGCCCCGACCCCTCCAGTCAGAAAGCCCTGGATCCCGGCGGGGCCTTGGGCACCTAGGCACAGGCAGTTTCTGGGGCCCCCGAGTTTAGGGTGGTTCCTTGGGGATGGGGGCGGCGGGGGGCAGACAGGCGTCTTGGGGGGCCCCCCGCCGGGGGACCGCCTCCCATTCGGGCGCTGAGCTCCGGGGGAAGGTCCCACCGTGCGGGCCGCGGGTCCTGGGCTCCGGAATAAGGTAAGACCACAGGGGCTTTTTCAGCTGGGATGAAATTACCTTAAAAGTGGTTGAGAACAAAAGATTGTGTTCGTACAGGGGGGAAAACAGAACGTGGGGAAGGGGAGTGGGGTAAGAAAGAAGTTAGGGAGCCAGAGGAAAGGAGTGGAGAGAGTCCGGTGCCTTTACCATGGCTTCAAAGGAGCGTGAAAGCTGGGAGACCTGCGAGAGGGGCCCGCAGGTCCCCTCCCCCCGTCAAACACCCAGTCCCCGTGCTGGCTGCTAAAGGCAGACCCTCTTCTGAGCTTTGCTTCCCTCTGCACTTTGCTTGGTGCCCGACAGCACATGGCCCACCTTTGACCAGACTGTGAGTTCCCTAATATCTCACCTTCCACTAATCTCTTTCCTTCTCTGACCTCTGCTGACATGTCATCAGTCTTTTTCAAGGTGTTTCTAACATGTTGTGAACATAATTCAGACAATAGGTACTGAATGCCTTCCAGCCAAAAATGCCTTTTGAACATTCTTTTTGGAGAGATACAGAAAGGTATTAAGGAGTAAAACTCAGTTGTTTCTGTAGTACTGAAATAACAATATTTGGTTGTGCCCTGAGTAACTTTTTTTAACCATATGGCAGAGGCAGCAACAAATATTTACAAGGACTTCATTGGGGAAGGCAAAAAAAAGTTGTCCTGTTATTTCTTGAGAAATGTGAAAAACTTCACAATATATCGAGGGTCTAGCCCTGTAGAAGTAATCCCAAATGCCATACTTGGCTAAGGTTTTGAGAAGTTGAAGTGTTTTTGTGCTTGCTCCACTTATTTATGCACTTATTGGTTGCTTCTTGTATGTGCCCTGAGTGGGGATCAAACCCACAACCTTGGCTTATCGGGAACAGAAGTTGAAATACTTTTTTTTCTAAGTTATTAGTGTTAACTGGTCAGCAGCCACAACCCTATCTGGAAATATGTTATTACAGTGTTCTAACCATGGACTGTCTATAACATAACAGACCATGAAGAAGTGGGAAGAGAGAGGAGAGAATTTTGTGTGGGTACAAATGCTTGACGTCATGAATACAACACGTGAGCCCAGTGAGACTTTTGAGTCCTGGTGACTACCTGCCCTGGGCCAACAGCATTTCCACTCAGCCCCTTTCTGCCCTGTTTAAAGATGGCTGGGAATAGGCTGATTTTGTCAGTGACTGTGGCTTACTGGCCTTGGTGGCTCATGGTCTCTAACCAAGTAAGATAAACAGTTCCAACAAGCTCAGTTACCTGAGAATTCAGCCTGGGAGTCTCCTGGGTGGAAGGTAAGAATCTTACAGTTCAACTGCCACTTTTTGCTGAGATCTTTGTCGCCTGTGTAAAATGTGAGACATTTATGAAATTTAACACTATATCGTTCTGGTTTGGACGCAAGGAAGTACATTGATGCTCGAGAACTACAACTTGGTTACAGATCTTGTCCTTTTTAAACGACTGACATCTGCCTAAGCGAAAGATCTTGCCAGAGAGTGAGCTTAGGGCTGTGGGAAGCTATGGGACTCAACTTGTCAGCATGCCAATCCCTGCCTGTTACTTACCACCCAGTGCTTAGATCTGTAGAATGGGTATTTTAATAACACCCACCTCAAAAAGGATTGCTTTGAGGATTGAAAGGAAACTACAAATGAAACACAAATTAGAGTTACCTGACCCCCTTTCCCACTCAGCTTCTTCACCATCAGACCCACCCCCCAGGCCAGAGGGAAAGTGGCTTAGGGACTCATGCTCATTAGGCATGGGAGTCAGCAGGTTCTGTTTACACGACTTGAGCAAACAGTGGCAGCAGAACACCTTCGACTCCAAAACAATAAGGAAGAGAATGAACCCATTATTATAATATTCTTCGCTTGGCAGTATGAACTGACCCAGCAAGTTTCTGGGCTTCCAACCCTAAATGGTGAAAAACCAACTCAGCATAGACTAGCCCTTGTCTGTTCTGTATCTGCACATGAATTTCTTGTGAGTCTGTGTTGGGTGTTAGAGGCAGGGACTCTTATCAGGCCAAGGCTGACCCTAATGATAACAATGCTGTTCTGGCCTTGTTTCTGAAACCTGAGGCATGGCTCTGGATCTCATCAGGGAACAGAGAGATTTGGCGTGAGGCCTAAACGTTGAACTCCTTAAAATAGGGAGTTCTAGATTGCTAAACCTGAGCTCTTGGGCTTGGCATTCCTTCCAGTTTTCCAATCATCAGGGTCACCAGTGGAACTAAACATCCTGTATGGTGTTTGTCTTCATGAATCATTTCTTTAGCCCTGTGCTCACCCAGGCTAAGTGCTGACTGAGAGCCAAAGGACCGACCATTTCCTATAGCCCGATGAGCCCAAGTCAAATGAGAGAGAAGCAGAAAACTGCCTTTAACATATCTGCCTGGTCCCAAGGCTCCAGTGTTAACTGCCCCCAAAGGGACTTCCCAATCTACACTGAAAAGCCCATAGGGCTGAGGAATCTGGCAGACATGGATTAGAATAACATTTGTTGAATGAGTGACGATTCTCCCACTTAGTAAGGATGCTATGTTGAGCAAGTTAATTAACTTCTGACAGCATCCAATTCCTGATCTGTAAAATGGGGATGGTAAAACCTATCTCGTAAGGCTGTTGTGAGGATTAAATTAAATTAGATAACACATGTAAAGTGCCTAGTACATAGGCTCGACGTGTCATAGGTGCATAACGAATATTGGTAGGCAGAAAAGGTAAGTGAACAAATAATGACATAAAAATGATGAGATAAGGTTAACATATGGTAAACAGTGTGGGAGTGGCGAGATAGAGGTTGATAGGGAAAGAAGTCTTATTTAAACAGTTGGTACTTGATCTGGAATAATCAGTAAAATTTCAATGGGCAGAGATGGAGGAAGGGTGCTTTCTAGATAGTGGGAGGATGCTGAGCAAAGGTCCACAGGTAGAAAATATAAAAGAACTGAGAACTGCAAGAAGACCGGGTGGCTGAAATGTGGAGTAGGTGTGGGGTACACTAGAAATCAGTGTTGGAAAGTCAGAAACTAAGTGGAGAATTCTGAAGGATTTCAGGCACAGGCAGCAGCCTGCTGAGAGTGGTTAGCATGAGCACGGAGTCAACCTGGCTGAGGCAGGCCAGAGGCTGAGAGCAGAGGGATGGAGGCCAGGCAGCCAGGCCGGGAGATGTTACTGAGGTCAAGGAGAAGGTTAACAAAGGGGCTGCTATGGGATGGTGGCTGGTGGATAAGTGGAAAGGCATAGATATGAAAAGTGTGCAGAAGGCAGGGTTAAAGGAGTTGGCAATGAACTGAAAGTGTACAGTGATGGCGAGGGCAAGCCGAGGGTCTTTGCCAGGATTTCAGAGCGGGGAGAGCAGGAGGAGCTACCAGCCAGGATGCAGAAACAACAGCTTTGGGAGTATAGCAACCACCTTTCCTGGTCCTGAGTCCCCTGGGATCAGTCCCTGCGTGGATGGGAAGGTCCTGAGACTGTGACATGCTACCTCACTGCGTGAGCAGAGCTTCTAGACCTTATAATTCCTCCTGGATTTGTTCTGACACATCATTCGAGGCTTGAACTGCACAGGGAAACAGGTCGATCTAGGAAACATTCAGGACCCCTGAGCTCTCAGAAAATGTTTCACCCAAAGCATAAGATTTAAAATGATTCCTTGGGAATCTTCAGGGTTGGCTGTTTAAGACATCCTGCCATATTTGTTAAAGAGAAGATTAAAATTCTCTAATGGCCATGAAGTATTTATAGGTGGCAAGAAGGTCTTTTTTTGTTTAATATCAATAGGGGCCAAAGAATTATAGCTTCTTGAGATCCAAAGACATTTAAGAAGCCATTTTGTATATTCTCCTGTCTCAAAGTAAGAGTATATATACTAAAACTGAACCAGACTGATAATTATCTGACTTTACTTTTAAAAAAAACTTTTAAAATGATATAAGTGACACATTTCATTTGCAGAAAAATTGGAAAAACATTAAAAAGAAGATAGTAAAAATCACCTATAATCCTATCACTCAAACTATCATTTTTATGGTTATATTTGTGAGAGAGAAACAGAATAGTGGTACAGAGTGTGGGGTCTGGATAGGCTCGGTCCAGTGTCCAGCTCTTCCACTCAGTTGCTATGACCTTGGGAAAGCTATTAATCTCCTCATGCCTTAGTTTCTTCATCATTAAAGTGGGAATATTAATAGAGTCCACATAATTACTATAGTATGACAGTTAAGTGAATTAATACATGTATGCTGCTTAAAACAGTTCCTGATGCATAGTAAGTACTCAGTAAATGCTGGCTGTTATCATTAGATTTTTAGTGGAAGTATAACATGGTCTTATAGTGGTAAAAAATTAAAAATTTAATGGTGAATTGAAAGGGAAAATAGAGTAGATGATGAAAGATATTCTGAGGCAATGGTTGAGACTTTGGTGTAGAGAGCATAGCAGTTAAGAGTCCCGAGTTGTGCTGTTCAGGTGTGGTTGCCACCAGCCAGCCAACTGTGGCTGTTGAGCACTTGAAATGTGGCTAGTACAGCTGAGGACATGACATTTTAATTTTTAAAAATTTTAAATTCATTTAAAGTTCAAGTTAAAATGGATAATCAGTTCTATTATTGAAACACTATTACCTGTGTTGGAACAACTTGGGTAGGTGAGTTTTTCTTAACTAAGTCTTATGGGATCTAAATGGTTGTAAAATATTCCTATGTGTGACTTGTTCACAATTTAAACATTCATTCTCTGGGTATGATAGATATTTGGGTTTCCAGTGTTTGGCCATGTCAAACAAGACTGCTTTGAACATTGTGGAACCCGTCACCTGGGGCGCAGGCACAAATTTCTTGAAGCTGTAAGCCTAGAAGTAGGGTGCTGGGTTGTGGAGTGTGGGCACATTCATCTGTACAAAAGATGCCAGATTATTTTCCCAATGAGTAAACTAATCATAACTTACTTGTCAGTGACTCCAGAGGCTGAGATTCCATGAAGGCCTACTCACGTTAGCCCCAGACATACAAAGCTAGGGCTGAACTGTGGGCCACGCTCTCTAATGTCATTTCTTCAGAGCTCGGGGGGAGGGCATGCTTTTCTAGAATTTTAGAATTTTATAGTGTTTCTCAGTTTTCAGTGGTTTGTAATCTGATGCATCCCAGGTTGATGGGTTTCCTTCGATTCTGGAAGCTGGCCAGATGTATTCACATTAGGATAATTCACTAGATGGAGTCTGGGTGCAAGTTACCTCCAGTGGTGGGCCTCTGGAGATTGGTAGCATTTTAAGGTCTCCAGGTATCATCATCTTCGGGTAAAATAGATAGGAGATGGCCACTGCTCTGCACTCTACCTGAGAGGAGTCCAAGGTATAGTGGTGACTCTTGGGGAAATGCCGTCTGGGCCATCTAACCGCATATCCAGATTTGGTGGGTTTAGTCACCTTTTAGAGTTTCCTTTTACATTCAGGATGAATCCTATAATGAGGGGCTTGATGCTGCCTTAGACACTGGAGGGACTAACTTCTGAGAAAAGGACTTACCAGGAATTGTCTAGTCCTATAGAATTTAGATTATTTCTGCAAATACAGACCTTGTTCATGCTCTGATAGTCAAGTAGCAGAGGTCTTCTTTGCCTGGGGACTCCTTCTTTTAAAGAAGATTGCTAGCTAGAGAACATCACATTGTTCATGTAGAAGTGGCTTCTCTACCCCAGGTAACCTCGTTCTAAACCCCCCCTCAGCTGCTTCCCCCTCCACCCAGCCAGGAGGGGAAACTCCCCACTCTCTGCCCATGCGACGCCCACCCTCCTCTCCTCTCTCTCTTTCCTCCACCTCCATGGTCCTTGGGGAATAGTTTGGCTTGAAAAGCAGAGCTGATACTCGCACATAGCCACGCCAGCCAACTTACAAGTTTGGTTAAGTGTTATGAAAGATACTTTGCGAGGTTGTGACAAGGAGACTAACTTAGATTGGGAAAGTTGGAGCGGCTTCTCTGAGGGGTGAGTCTACGTGGCGAGCTTAGGGCTGGAGGGGTCTGGCAGGTGAAAGTGAGGGACCCCGCTTGCAGGCAGGAAAGAGTCTTAATGATGGCAAGAAGGCCCGTGTGCTGGACAACATAATTTTACGCTTATAAAATGAAAAAAGAATATCCCCATTTTGAAATTTCAAAAACTATTAAAGGAATAGGTGAGATTTTAATCAAAGGTTCCTGGGGGCACGCGCTTATTTAAATTTTATCATTTACTTTTACATTTTATAGTAATATACGCTAATAATAATAATAATTCACATATAGTGAGTGCTCTAAGGGACCTACATGTATTAACCCATCTAGTCCCTACAATAACTCTATGAGGTAGGTACTATTAATGTCCCACCCCTATTCCAGCCCACACCATTGCCTCTCCTCTTTCATGCTGTATTTTTCTCTATAGCATCCTTTACCATCTGACAATATTTTACACATATACATATGTGTGCATATATATATTTATAGATATATTTAATAAATATATATATTTAATTGTCCATCTCTTCTGACTACAATGGAAACCCTTTGAGGCCTGATATTCTTATATGTTTTATTCCATTTCTGTATTTCCACGCCTGCCACACAGTAGATACTCAAAGAGCTTCCTGAATGAATCCCCATATACAGATGATGAAACTAAGGCACAGAGAGATTAGTCCGCCCCGGGTTACTTGGCTGGTAAAAGAGCAGGACTTCAGGCAGATGGACTCGTAAGCGCCATGCTATATCCTGCGTGTCCACGCAGACAGTCCAAACTGTACAAAGGGTATAAGCTGAAAAGTGTAAGTTCCCCTACCCTTTAAAAATCCCCAGAGGATAGCCTCTGTCAACACTTGAGGAAATATAGTCTTGAAATGTTTTATGTCTATACAAGCACGTCTGTCTAGTCTTTCTTTACTTTCTATACAAATCAGATCAGAATATTTGTCCTTGACTGTATTTTGCTGTTTCCATTACTGTAACTCTGCACCTCTACTTTTTAAAAATTCTCACCTGAAGACATTTTTTCGATTGCTTTTCAGAGAGAGAGAGAGAGAAACATTGATGTGAGAGAAACACATCGACTGGTTGCCTCCCACAGGGGCTGGGGATTGAGACTGCAACTGAGGTACGTGTCTTTGGCTGGAATTGAACCGGGGACTTTTCAGTCCTCTGGCCGACATTCTAACCACTGAGCCAAACTGGCTAGGGCTATACCTCTACTTTTAACAACTAAGCTGTGATTGATTCTATGTAGGGGACAATCACTTATTGAAACAAACTTGACGAAAGGTCAAGTCCAATCATTTACATGGTAATAGTGCTGCAGAGCACATCCTCTTATATGTATCGATGTGTACTTGTTTGAGTCTATCTGTAGGATAAATTCTTAAAAGTAGAATTGGTGGCCCTGGCTGGGTGGCTCAGTTGGTTGGAGCATCATCCCGTGCACCAAAATGGTTGCGGGTTCAATTCCCAGTCAGAGCACATACCTAGGTTGGGGGGTTCAATCTCCAGTTGGGGCATGTAGAGGAGGCAACTAATCGCTGTTTCTCTCTCACATCAATGTTTCTCTCTAAAAATCAATAAAAAAAGACACATTCTTGGGTGAGGATTAAAAATATTTCAAAAGTAGAAATCATGGGTCAGAGAGTCTAAGTGTGTTTAACATCGTCATAGACGTGTCAAGTTGGCACATGGAGTTTTAAAGACAGCATCAGTCTTCTCCATCTGCAGTCAGGAGGAGGAGGGAGGTCTGGCTGTGAGGGCTGCCGCCTGAATTCGTTCTCACCCGGGAACCACTGAGACACGGAGGGCCCGGCTGGAGAGCCTGCCAGCGTTAGCAAGCTGCCAGCTGGCCCCAGTCAGGGCAGACAGGCCTGATGGCTCATTTTGCCAAATTTTCTGAGAATAATTTTGTCAAACTCATAGCTCCTCAGTCTGTACTGTCACTCTGATAAGTGATAAAAATTGTGCCGTTTGTCACATTTCTTCTTAAGCTTTCCTATGTCATACCAGATAGAGCACAGAACAGATCATTATAGTCAGTGCTTGACAGCTGCTGGAAGAAAATATATATTTCATACCTCCTTGGCTCTCCACTTTCCAAATTCCCTTAAGTCTGAGAAGCCTAATAGGAGGTTATCACCTATTTATCTTCTTTGATTTGTCATGTATTATTAAAGGCATTTTTAAAAAGACCCACAGAACAATGTGGTGTAAAAACTAAATCGAGTTTCATCAGCCCAGAATGCGATTTTCTAAACCTGAATCTTACTGATGATACAAAAGGCCAGATAACAACACCACTACCAATAATAATAATAGGACTTTAATATAATAAGCCTGCATGCTAACTGGAGTACCGGTCTCCTTACCCCATGCAAAACAAGAAAGGAAAGCTGTTTCTGAATTAGAAAGGGAATGAAATTGGCTAATTTTCTGCTTGAAATTGATTACTTCACTCTCTAACCCCAATCATATGAAAATAAAAGAGTGGCTGGTAAGCCACCAAGAGAAGAGTAAAAGGGAGCATCAGTTATATCTGTTCATCTGGCTTTGTTCAAATTCTCCTAAGGATGTGTTCGGCTCAGGATAGCACCTGGGAAAAGTCAGGCATGGCCAGCCCTGTGCTCCACTCGGATTGGAAGGAGCTGTGCCTAAATATAAAGTAAGTAACAGGTTAGCAGGTAGTGAAGAAGAAAACAAAGAACTATGGGGCAGGGGAGGGCAGATTTTTAAAATAACATATAGAGTTTTTAGTTTTGCAGTTCAGGTGGGCCACTCTGGCTGTAGCCCAGAGAGAGGCTTGGAGGACAGGAGGTAGAATAGGCAGGGAGTCTGTCCTCCAGGGAGTCTGTCTTCCTGGTCTCCATCACAAGCAGCTAGCCTATCAAAACACTAAGCCATCCTTGGAGAATTTTGCATAGGCCAGGATCTAGTTGATCTGTTTTTCATGTATCATTAAAAGCTCAGGTGAAAATATTTAATGGAACATTTTGATCTTATTAAAAAACAAGAAAATCACATCTTTGAAATATAATCTCATAAAGCCCTGCCTTGTAGACAGATGTGTGTACCACAATCTCACCTATCAGAAAGGGACTGGAATTTATAAAGGGACATTTCGTTTCCTAGCGACAAAGCCATTGCAATCCTAGGGATATTTACAGGCAATACTGAAAAGCCCTCTGCCCCTGATGGACTGGCCACAGTTACCGAGTGTCATAAATGTCAGTGGCCAGTCTTTCTTTTGGAGAGATTAGCTTTGGGGGAGTTGCTAGGAGGGAAAAAGTGGAGAAAGGACAGATGTTGTTTCATATGTATGAGAAGATGCATCAGAGAAGAGGGTGAGTGGGGGCAGGCAGTAAATAGCGGGGGAACTGGGGAGGTCTCACAGCTGTTGTCATCATAGCTGTTAGGCCAGAAATGTCACTGGGCTCCCTTCTCCCAGCCCTATTGCTAGAAAGAGGAGAGAAGAGTCTGGGTGCCCCCTTCGTGAGCCCACTCTGGGCAGGGTCATAGCAGTAGCTGGCTGCTGGTTTTTGTTGTTTTTTTTAGCCAGTTTACAAAGAGCTTTCCTGAACATAATCTCCTATTGTCTTGAGAGTTGATGTTACTCAGTTTTGTTTGTTTTGGGGATGTGTGTGTCTGTTTAATCATCTTAGCAGAGTGTTAGCATCCCAGTTTTATGGGCAAGGGAATGAGTTGTGGGGAGAGTTAATAACTGGTCCATGATCATGCAGTTTTGAGCACGGCAGGACAAGATGAAAGTCCAGATCTCTGGCTCTAATCCAGAGAGCCTTGCACAGCTCCAGAGCTGCTCTAGAGCCGTGCCCTTGTCCCACAGTTCAGTCACTCAACAGCTACTTATTGATACCTGCTATGTGCTGGACAGTGTTCTGGGCGCTTGGGCTCATCAGTGAACAAAAACAAAGTTTCCTGTTCTTGTGGAGCTTACATCTGGCCTGGAGTGGGGGCAAGGTTAGAAACTGACAACAGGCATAATGAATAACTGAGTTATAAAGTGTGCTTGTCAGTTGTAAATGCTATGGAAAAAAGCCACTCAGGTTGTGAGGATCACTGGGACAGAGGGGAGCAGTTTACAATTGTAAACAGGAGGTCAGGATGTAGGGATCATATCAGGGAGGGTTGAGGGGCTAAAGGGGAAGATCCATGTAAAGTGCCTGGAGCCCCGGAGCATGGATGCTCACATGTGCTCACAAATGGAGGCTGTCACCACTACACCAGTCCCACCTCCTCATTAGCCTGTCAGTGTCTTCCAGGACCCCGCAGGCCAAGGCTGTGCCCCAACTGGACAGCAGCTCAAGTTACAGACAGGATGGCCTAGAGCATGGTGACACAGACTGCCTTAGCTGGGTGTTGAGCCCCAGAATCTGCTTTGTGTAATATGTCCACAGCCAAACCAGTAGGGCAGGCCCTGTTGGGGTGACCAAGCATTGTCCCTGCTGCTTTTGACCAAAATGGAAGCTGGAAACCCAGAGTAATGAATAGCAAATGCTGAAACAAGGGCAATGATGTAAGGCCAGGCACCTCCATGCTCCTTCAGACTGGGAGCCCTGGGGCTCCTGGCACCGTGTTGCTAGGCAACAGTCCACAGGCTGAGGACCCTCAGCAGGGGTGTCAGTGGGTCCTGCCTGCTTGGGGTCTGTTTGCTTTGGCTGCTGCTGGGTCTGGTGCCTGCTCTGGGGGAGAGGAGGTATAGCTTGTGGGTAAAGGAAATGACTCTGTGGGGTGAAGGCCAAAAGGCGTCCTTGACCCTGAGTCTGCCTCAGCACCTACAATTCCACCATAGAGCGATTTGCTCTTAAGACTGTGGTGTTAAACTTCTTTTGCGTGAAACTTTCAGTTCAAACAAAATCTTAACTGAGAAGAATAAACATGTAAAAGAGATGGAAATACCAACGTTGTTCCATTAAAGGGGGGAGGAATCCCAAATCCCCCCCATCAAAGGGACTGACTTGCTAAACCCTAGACTCAGGAGCATAATTTGAAAATCCTTGGGTTAAAGTATTTTAGCCCCGTTAAAGAGTGAACAGCCTTTGGCTGGTAAAATATTAAGCTATTTTTTTAGTTACTAATACATTATGACAGAGTATAATGTTTTTCTGTGTGTAGGAAGGTGGATAACAGACTCCTGAGAGGCTCTGATAAAAACTGCGGACCCTTTGCCCAGAAAAATACCTAAAATTCTCCCCCCAACACCTAAAATTCTGCATTGGGTTGCATAGAGGAAGTAGTCAAGGACTGTAGATTAAGGACCCCTGTCTTGCGGGAGGCTGGTTCATCTGATTTGCTTCCAAACGGGATAAATATTTAAGTCCTGAGGCTTGAAGAGGAAGGAAACGGAAAAAATCTAGAGGAGAACCAGAATCTTGGGGGCCAGAGCCCAGGACTCTGTATATTTGACGTGATCCCCAGGCAGTTGTGATGATCTGACAGATGCAGGGTTAGGCACCCAAGCTCTGGAGCTGGGATGTCTAGGCCCCAGGGCTCAGGACACCCTGCTACTGAGTCAGCAGTTCTAAAGAGGGTGGGAAGGAGGAAGGGAGAGAGGGAGAAGGCCTACTGACCGGCTAGAAAACAATAGGAAAGGTCCTGTGTCTTCCACCCTACCCTTCACACTGGGACAAAGCAAGGTCACTATGCCCTGAGCCTCAGCCAAAACCCAAACCTGACTGAAGGTGCTCTAGAAGCCAAAAACAAAACAAAACAAAACAAGAAAACCTCACAAAGAACAGGAGTCCAGGAAACCATCCAGCTAGGGCTGGGCCTAGAAGAAAGTCTGACGCTTAAATTCTGACATTTCTCTGTGGTGTCCCATGTTCTGTGATAAGTCGACTAGCTCATTCCTAGTCGACTTGCAGAGGGGTGTCTGCAACTGAGTCAGCAAACACCTACTGACCCCACTGTACCAAGCTTGGGGCATTTGCCTGGCCTTCCCTGCCCTCACCTTGACATTCTCTCCAAAGGATCTGCTTTTCAGGGATGGTGAGGAGATGGGGAGGAGCCTGCAGTTGGGGGAAGAGCAGGCAGGACACAACCTCCTCCAGACCGCAAGGCCTCTAGTCAAAATCCGGGTTTACTTAAGAACCTGTTTCTTGATGCAGGCCCTGTCCCAGCCAAGACAAACCCAAGTCCTGTTGATCCCATCCCCTGCTTCCTTGGGTGGCTGACTTTCTGCAACAGTGACTCCGCGATTCTAAGGCTCAGAATGTGAGACACCTGCTTGACTCTGTCCATTCTGTCTGTGGGGCGGAGGTGGGATAGGAGTGGTCCCCTTCTCCCCAGCAGTCTCTGGGCAGTGATTCTTAACCCTGGTAGCATTTTACTCAAGTGTACCATTTATCTAAAATTTGTGGATTTCAACGTATATAAATTTTACCTTAAAAAAACAAAACCTATGAAAAATAACAACTTCAAATGGGGAGGAGTGGGTCCCAGGAAAGACCATGAAAAGAAATGGACTTGGCCCACGTGTCTCGCAAAGGCCAAATACAGTCAGAGTGGACTGACAGGATCTGCTCGAATAGATTAGATATTTTAACACCAATGCTTAGGCCTCAGAAGTGAGCCTGGCTGCTAGCAGATAGCCAACGCTGTCTCATTTAATTTTTAGTTTTGGCTGTTAAACCTGGCACAGTGTGAGTCTGTGTTTGATTCGAGGGATGAGGGTGGGGGATTCCTGGTGGGAAGGCCTGAGTTCTCACTCCATGACCTACCAGCTGTGTGACCTTGGACAAGACATTTCACCCCGATGAGAGTGTTTTCTCATCTGTACAAGGAAGGGGCTAACCCTGCTCTGTTTGTCTTATGGGGAGATTGAGGAGCGAATGAGCCAGTGTTTGGGAACTGTGAAAGTCCTATGCAAATGACCAGCATAATTATGTTCCACTGGGAACATAGCGGTCCCTGCCTGCTTCACTCAATTCCCCATTTCATTTACGTACCATGGATTGCACCCCTCATTCTTGCAGCAGAACCCTTCGTAGAGCATCATCTTTAGACCTGGAAGTGATGCATATGGAATTGCCCTATTTATCTCAGCGTCCTCTGAGATAAGGAAAAAACTGGAATTATGAGGAAAACAGAACTTGAGAGATGTCAGCCAAAGGAATAAAGAATTCCCATCCTGGCATTCTTTCTTTCCTAGGCGACAGTCACAGCTAAATACGAAGCAGAGGATTCTCATCAAAAGTTAGGTTCACAGTTCCCAAACTGTCCCCTTGTCCCCTGCATCTCTTCCCCCTGGATGAAAGGGTTGAGCTTATGTGTGGCGGCCCTGAGCCACACTGGGCACAACATCTGGTACCTATAAGTGGTGGGTGTACAGTATAGATTTGGTAAATATTTATAATAGAGGAAAATAAAAACGGAACTCTACAGTTGTTCTCTTGTCATCCTAAGTGTCTAGAACTACAGATGGAAAAACACATTATCATATTTACACAAGTCTGAGAAGCCATTGCTTCTAAGACACACCATTTTTTATGTACCACAAAGAATGAAAAGGCTCTATTACTTAAAATATGACACGGTGCTTCCTCGTTCTATCAGTTATAAGCCAAACATCTTCAACAAATGTTAAAATGGGCAAGAAACAGGCATTTTAGAATAGATGAAGTGCAGTATGTTCACCTCTTCCAAAGGCAAAGCTTTCTCCCTTTGGTTCTGACACATTCTGGGATGAACTGTTTCATTTTTAGGCCCAGCTCCTTGCATTTATACATGATGTGCAATCATGCTTTCAAATGGGTTCAAAGGGGACATTAAGTCATTTTCCTTATGGACATAATAATACAAAGTAGTTCTGCATCTGAATATAGTTTTAGTGCAGATTGTAAAATACTTGTCAGAGTCAAAGTCAAATGAATTCTGTGCTCTTGTTTATTACAAGACTTAAAAGAATAAATGTTTAGGGGCAGTTGGCACATCCCTTCTGTTTTCTCTCTCCCAGGTAGTGGTTTTTATTGTGTGTATTATCCTATATAAGGGTTGATTTGGCCGTTCTGTTGTTATTTAGCTTATTCTTAGTTCAGGCAAAGCAACTAAATGGTGAGTTTCCCACTGCACAGAGAAATCAGGCATCATGTGATGAGAGCAATCACCTGTGTGGGCTAAATATGACCTTTCCATAAAATGGGAGGTGGGAATTCATCGTCTTTCTGGGCAGAAGGGCGCACGAAGAATACAGGGGAAAAGAAATACAGCTTCTGTGACAATTCTTTGTAAAATTTTAATGGAGCAGTCCTTGCTCATAAGTTCTACAGTTTGGGATAAAAACCCCACCTGTTTCCAGCCTACTCTTTAGTTACCTTCCCACAATCCTCTGGTATCAGGACATTACTTATACACAACAGCAGAGAGTCACGCCAAAGAAGGAGATAAAGAAGGAAAGAGAAAAAATAAAAAGAAAGGATATTGAAGGGCTAAACTGTGGATGAGTGGAGGGACGGTCCAAATAATGACAGCTCCCATGATGCCTTGCTCCCCACCCAGGCCCCTGGGGCTTGTTGCTGTATCAATGAGGGTCAGTAGCCACTGTGCTGGGGAGGAAGTGGGTGAGAAGCTGTTACCGTTTGATCACTGCTAATGTGTCTATTGCCACCGTTCTCTCCCCTGCAGTCTGAGTACCACTACGAGTACACGGCCTGTGACAGCACGAGTTCCAGGTGGAGGGTTGCAGTGCCACACACCCCAGGCCTGTGCACCAGCCTCCCCGACCCCGTCAAGGGCACCGAGTGCTGTAAGCAGCCATCCCTGCCAGGGCCACCCTGTCACTCAGCTTTGGGCTCTGCCCCAAGCCTCCTGCCACGCCAGCCAGGCCCTTCCTGACAGTGCAGCTGCCTTAAGGAATCCGATTTTCCCCCCACTCAGTCCCCATCCCAACCCTTTTGAGATTTGGTGCAGAAGTATTATTTCACAGATGCAAACTGGGTATCTGAATTTGCTTTTTAAAAAATTTTTTAAATCCCATTAGGGTATAAAATATAAGTTATCCCAGCTGTGTGCCACTCATATATTTTTTGCAATGTGCATACACTTTCTTTTTTGCCTGTGTATCCCTGCAGTCTACACTCACCAGCCACAATCAGTCATTAGAAAGATTGCAATTTGCTTTCATTCTTGGAAAGGAAGCCAGAGAAGGTGCATTTCTGCAGAGACAGACCTTTAAAATGCACTGGGCATCACTCCGGGGAATAAGAACCTTCCCCGACTGGGGAGCTGACTGTGCAGCCAGCAAGTCGATGGCTTGTCTGCAGTTCCTGTACCCACCTCTGTGATTCACAGTCAGAACTTCTCTACAGCTGGCAGCTCATTCACTTCCCCTGCACTGTTCTTTTTAGATATGCAGAGGAAGTAACACTAAAAGTCAGGGACTAGAATCAAGGAACACTTGAAAATTTGGAAGGGAGATTGAGGGCATTTAAATTCTAAACCAAGCTTAGCATAGTGCCTGGTTCAGTAAATGAGCAAATAAATACTTGTTGAATGGATGAATGAATATTGCTAAGATCTGAGTAGAACTGAGGTGTGACTAATGGAAACAAATAAGCCATCTTCAGTTAATTGAAGATGAGCCAACTTTACTGAGCTCCTCCTCTGTGCATATATCCATTCATTTTTCAGCAAAACATTTATGGAGAACTCCTCCTACGTCTGTGTCAGTCACTGAGCCACTGTCCCTGGAGAAGCTTAGAGCCTAGTGGGAGGCTCCCCTCAATATGATGTGTTAATACGAGGCGAAAAAGAATGGGAGCTATGGATACTTATTAGAGATCAGAACCACTTGAGCAAAAGGTTGGCGGTAGAAGAACATGTGATCTGGGATGAAGGCAACCTAGGCAAGGTGACAGATGGGGCTGGGGTAGAGAAAGGCCTGAGGTAGGAGGTCAGCTGGGAATTTAGGTTGGGGGAAAAGTGTGGAAGACTGAATGCCACACTGAGAGCTTAATTCTATAACCAAAGGAGAGGACCAGATTATATTTTTAATTAACAGGAGTAATAGTACATATCAGTGTTTTAGAATGATACTTCTGACCACAAAATGAGCAGAAAGAAATGGGGAACCAACCAGTTAGAAGGACACTGCAGAGGGTAAGCTAACAAGTCATGAGAATCCCAACCAGCATGGTGGCAGTGGAACCAGAAAGAAGACAGAGGCCAGAAACTTAGGTGGGAAATCCAAGGCTGAAGGGCCAGGTGCCATTCAGAGGGGGTGGCACAAGAGACAATGGTATCCTCTTCATTCTTTGGAGAGGCCTCAGAATGGCCAAGGCTGCTCCCTTAGGAAACAAGACTGGCAGGGATAAGCCTAAGCCCCTCAACAAGGCAGAGCTTCCACAGCCCTAAATCTCTTTCCTTTTTAAATAGCAGCTTTATATATTGGATATAATTTACATGTCATAAAATTCACCCATTTAAGGTGTAAAATTCACTAGTTTTAGAATATTCACAGAGTTGCATAACCATCACCACTATCTAACTTCAGAACATTATCATCACCTTGAAAAGAAACATCAAATCCACCTGTAATCTCTTCCCATGCACCCTCCCCCAAGTTCCCGGCCCCACAGATTCACTGCCTGTCTCTGTGGATTTGCCTGTCTGGACATCCCACATTCATACAAGACGTACCATGGCCCTAAATCTTAGCGGGCCCAATGCCTAGATCACCCTCTGCCCCTCCCTCTAGGATGCCCACAACCCGCCCACCTCTCCTGGGGCAGCAGTGGCCCCGCAAGCCCACCCTTCTCCTTGCTCTGTGTTCCAGCCTTTTCTTGTGAAGCTGGGGAGTTTCTGGACATGAAGGATCAGTCCTGTAAGCCCTGCACTGAGGGCCGCTACTCCCTTGGCACGGGCATCCGGTTTGATGAGTGGGACGAGCTGCCCCACGGCTTTGCTACCCTCTCAGCCAACATGGAGATCAACGACAGCACCAACGAGTCCACTGAGAACTGCACTTTGTGAGTGCCCCCCCCAGCCCTCCCCACAGTGCTGTTGGATGGGACGTCCATCCACCTCAGCCCATTCACTGACCTAAAATGGACAGGCATTTGTTACAGGTGAAAAACATGGGGAAAGAGAGGCAGATAAGACGGCCAAGGGTTAAATGGCCCAGTCCATTTAAAACAAAACCCAATCGGATTTCCACCAAGGAATTCTGGATCAGTCATAAACATCCTCAACTTGACTGCAACACAATGTGTAAAGCACTGGGTATCTTCCTCGCTTTGGTGCTAACTTCTAAAACTGGTCTGCTAAGCCTGAGTTCAGAGGTTTGCAGGGTGTCGAGCAGGACCAGAGCTTTGGTCAGTGGTAGCTGAGATCTTTCAAATCCTTTGAGACCCCAGTGACCAAAAATTTTCCAGTTCAAAAGGAGGTATTTTCAGCAATTGAAAAACTCAGTCCAGGGTGCTTGTAGAACCGGTGAGCTCTGCTTGTCAAACTCTTTGGATATATAATCCCAGGGGTAGGAATTGATCTTTTTTTTTTCTTCCTCAAATTTAACTTTATTGTAGAAAGTATTACAGATTCCTGTTTTTTTTTCATTGACTCCTCCTACCTTGCGCCCCCCCCCCTTTCACCACACTATTGTCTGTGTCCTTGGGTTATGCATATATACATATAAATTCTTTGGTTAATCTCTTTCCACCCAAAATCCAACCACAGTACTTTCCTGCTGAAAATTCTGGATTCTATGGATCCCTATAGCTCTTGGAATAAAATCCAGTACCTTGCCCTGGCCTGCAGGGCCCTGCCCCGTCTGGCCTCTGCCATCTGCCCATTTCTCCAGCCTTTCTCAGGTACCTCCCCTCTTGCTTGCTATGCCCCAGCCATTTGGCCACCATGCTCCGTCCGGCCTCACGGCCTTTGAACACTTGTCTCCTGGCTGACTCCTCCTTCACCCTCGGGCCTCTGCCTGAGTGCCACTTCCTCAAAGAAGCATCCCTTACTCCACAGACTCCTATTACACACTCTTGCATCATCTAGTCTTTCTCCTTATGGCACTTATCACAGTTATTACTGCATGATTGATTGTGTGATTAGTTAAGCTTCTGTCCCCTCAGCTATAAATAGAATGCAAGCTCCAAGAAGGAGGGGACCAAGTCTGTCATGATTTTTGTTGTATGTCCAGCATCTAACATCTGGCACAAAGTCAACATGAAATAAATAACTGGGAACCAAATAGGTCAATTCAACAAGTTTCCATGGAAGGATCCTGAGCCTTCAGGGGCTCCTCCTGGTTCCTGGATAAATGTCCCAGGACCAAGGTGCAAGAAACATCCCTTAGATCCAAGACTGAGATAAACGAGAGGAAACAGGAGTGAAGAGAGAATAATATAGAAAGGATGTTGTGTGTTAGCAGAGAAGAAGGGACAGAAGCCCACGTAGTGTACAGGTGAAACAAGAATGAGAGAAAGAAAGATGTCAGCATTAAAAAAGGTTTTAGCCTAGCCCGCGTGGCTCAGAGGTTCGAGCATTGACCTATGATCCAGGAGATCGAGGTTTGATTCCTAGTCAAGGCACATGCCTGGGTTGGGCTTGATCCTCAGTGTGGGATCTCTCTCATCATTGATGTTTCTCTCTCTCTCTCCTCCTTCCTCTCTCTGAAATCAATAAAGACATATTTTTTTTAAAAATAAAATAAAAAGGGTTTCAAATATTAGAAGCCTCTAAGTTTTCCTGTGCAGTTTCTTCTAACTTGAACTTATAAAACAGTGCCACACAGCATGAGCCAGGCAGGGTGTCCGGGTGGTGGCCATGTGAGAATTCCTCTTAGAGCACCTGCCTCTCTTTCCCCAGGGCCATGGCAAAACAAAGCAGGTACAAATGACTGTGAGCAAGTTTCTAATCACTTTCATGCCTCAGTTTCCTCATCCTAAAAAACAGTACTATTTTTATTGGTTGTGGTAAGAATTAATGTGTAAGAGGATATGTGTAAGAATTTGGAGCGATGCCTGGCACTGGAAATCAGCGAAGACGTGTTGTTCTGATTGAATGTGAAGTGATCTTCACCAGGGACAGTTCTGATGAGCACTGGAATTGTGATGCATTTTGCAAATGTAACCCACTTATGGCACCCTTTTAATTATTCATCTGACCTCAGGAGTTACTTAGAGCTGATGCCGGGGAGCACATCGGCATTAAGTGTTGTCTCTTTTAACAGGAGAATTCGATACCATTAGGTTAGCTGGGTGTCTCCGATGAGCTCAGCGCAGGCATTTTGGATATGTTTCCATCTGAGAATAATAACATTAACTGCTGAAGAGCTGGAAGACTAATCTGAGGCCCCCTTAACGGGACATTATTAATAACTGGAGACCTGAGCTGGTTTCAAGCAGAACAGTAAAATAGCAGGGGTATAATGTGGGGGCACCTCTTGCTGGTTCCTTGATCTAGAGGCCATTCTTTCCTGAGCATTTTCAGGCCTAAGCTTCCAAGTATGAATCACAAATCTAGAATTCCCCCAGAGAACTAGAAGGTCACACAAAGCCTGATGGGCTGTGCCTCTGCCAGTGAACATGGCCCTGGTTCCAACCCACAGGTCCAAGTGGGTTCCCCTGGGCGACTACATCGCCTCCAACACGGACGAGTGCACAGCCACGCTGATGTATGCTGTCAACCTGAAGCAGTCAGGCACCGTCAGCTTCGAATACTACTACGCAGACTCCAACATCATCTTTGAGTTTTTCGTAAGCCCCCGGCCAAGGGGGAGGGTGGGGGGCAAAGACCCTCCATGGCTCCAACTCATTTGCAGGAATCGCAGGTGCAGTCCTGCCTGGGAAGCCTTCACAGCTGGTTTCCCTCTGGAGAGGACTGTGGGCATAATGGGCTGAGGCTTCAAGAGGGGAGGGCTCCGTGGGGCAGGAGTAGAATGTCATTATGTTCCCAAAGGAAACTGGCAACTCCTTTCCCACAAGAAGGGGTTTCTGGGAGGCTGCCACAGAAACTTAGATGGCTGAGACTCTGACCCCAAACTCCTGCTGCCTCAGGTCCAGAATGACCAGTGCCAGCCCAACGCAGATGACTCCAGGTGGATGCGAACCACGGACAAAGGATGGGAATTCCACAGCGTGAGTATCATGCCAGCCTCCCTGCAGCCTCTGCTGGAGATGCCGGCCTTTCCTAGAAATCCCAGAAAAGGGACCAAGGGCCTTTCCTCCGAGTCTGGGCTTCCTCCTGGCCTGGGCTTCCATCGCCCTCCCCTAGAGGACAGGGGTCTGACAGGAGGAGGATGCTATAGTTTCTCTCCTCTTGAGTTGATGGAAAATGGGGGTGGGCTGACGTGCTGCACCAATGGCTTGACCCCAAGGACCAGCCGCAGCTTTCCAGCTTTAAGGGCAAGGTGTTCTGGGGGCAGGAGACTGATACACAGAACCAGAGACGAAAGAGGGAATTCTGGTCACCCTGCTGTCAGGTCCCTTCATTGGTTTTGCTATGGAGTAGCTCATGGTGTTTGTGACTAAGGGGGAGCAGGAAAGGTTGGGAGAGGGTTGTAGAGAAGGCTCAGAGGACGGAGGAGCTAAGCCAAGATGGGGGGAAGCGCAAAGCCGAGGCAGTGAGGAGGGGGGCCCATAGGCACTGACTAAGAGGGGTCCCAGCAGGAGGCTCACCCAGTGCACGAGGAGTCTCTCTCTGAGACTGAACTAGCTCCTCCTGTCTGTGGTGTTTAGGTGAAGCTAAACCGAGGCAATAATGTCCTCTATTGGAGAACCACAGCCTTCTCAGTGTGGTCCAAGGTTTCCAAGCCTGTGCTTGTGAGAAACATCGTCATAACAGGTATGCAAGTGGGGCCGGAGGCTGCAGCTGTTGCTGAATTTCTAGCCTTGTGACCCTGCAGGTGGAGGGTGGGGGCCGGTCCCCAGGGGCTTCAGTCTTCAGGCTTGCTTTTTGCTTCTCTTTCTAGGGGTGGCCTACACGTCTGAATGCTTCCCCTGCAAACCTGGCACATACGCAGATGAGCAGGGCTCCTCTTTCTGCAAACTTTGTCCCGAAAACTCTTATTCGAACAAGGAAGAAACTTCTTGCCACCAGTGTGACCCTGACAAATACTCAGGTGATGCTTCTGAGGGTGGGAAGGGTTTGGTAGGTGACACCAACAAGCACAGGGAGAAACCAGCAGTGGAGCCATCCTCCTGGTCAAGCTCCAGACCTATCACTCTTAAACCCGTGCTTTCTGGACCCTGGAAGAACCTTGCCAATCCACATCCCACCAATTGCTCTGGAAATAAAAATGAAACCATTTGATAGGTATTTATTGAGCCTCTACTATCTGCCAGCCCCTATTCTAGGTGCTTGTAATATATCAGTGAACAAAATAGACAGAGCGCCCCGTCTTAATGGAATTTACATGCTGGAGGGGGTAAGGCAGACAATAAACAATAACTGTAATAAATAAACAACAAGTATATAAAAATTTATATTATATGTTAGACAGTAAAAAGTGCCTGGCAAAAAGGAAAAGCAACTCAGGGTTAGAGGACTTAAGAGAGTCAGGGAAATCTTTTTTTTTTAAGCAGTAAAATTTTTTAAATGAAACCCTATATAAGATTATAATTATAAATAATATGTACAGTAGATAAGAGGTTTATGTGTATTTTAACTTATAACATTATCAAAGTTAATTTAGAAGAGCCACGAGGCTGTATTGATGAGCAAAACATTTTGATTACCAGCTAAAGATGGCAGTTACAATCTTTTATCACCCTGAGCATCCACTGAATTCAAAGCAGGACTTTTTGGGAATTCCAGGGTTCCTGAGAACACTGTGCCAAAAGAAAATAAGACAGCTTAGAAGCAGCCTCTGGATAGTGTCCCAAAGCATTCCAGGACCTGGTCATTTGAGGGGATTCCAGGGGTGGCAAGGCTCTGGTATAAAAGGAACAGTGCTCCCAGAGGGCCCTGTGCTCAGAAGTCCAGTGGTTGGCAAGGGGGCCAATCTCAAAGACAGGTTCTGAAAAAACTAGTAGGGAAAGAGAAAGAGTCTCTTCTCTCCCCCTGCAAACACTCATAACTATTCCATTTTTTCTTTCTCACACAGAACCATAGACAAGCCCAGCTCAAGGCCCTCTCTCAAGCAGGCCCTGTATCCCTACACTGACATACCCACCCTTCACACAGGTGTAACAGCGTGTGTTGGCTCAGCCAAGACCTGCCGTTGACCTTGTGAATTGCTTATTTTTACACTGTTCCTAAAACAAAAAATCCTGTTTTCTACACAGATTTTGCCAAAGGAGTACAGATTTCAGCAAGAACAGGAATGTTTAGATTTTGGGGGAAGTTTCTATCTATAAGTCTCCGTTCCTATTCTTCCACTTCAATCTCTTCCCTGCTCTGCAAACAGTAGCCTTTGTGAGTCCAGGTCTCCAGCTTCCTTTCTAGCCCAGCCGCTGTTCAGGGGTTTGAATGGCAAGGTGGCTCTAGAAAGACTGCCTAGGAGTATTTTGATCAACTCTTTGTAAACTGATTTTTATGCAGAGAGCTGTTATGAAAGTGTTAGGTTGGGAGTCTGAATTCTTAGAGTCCATTCTCCTTCTGATACCCATTCCCCACTCCACCCCTTTGGCCGAGGAGTGAGTTTTTACTATGAAGAGCATGGGCAGCTTGTCGATCACCTACCAGCCAGGGGTACAAAGAGAGTTACATTTCTTCGGGACTTGATTTGTCCAGAATATGGGGTCAGTGGGATGCTGGGACAATGCAGAGAGAGTCTGATCAGAGCCTATGATGGAATGAGCATGAAGGAAGTGACAGGAGACCCTAGGAACACGTAGTCACCCATTTATAAATAAATCCTGAGTACCTGGTAGGTGCCAGGGGCTTGAGCTTGGTGCTAGGGTTAGAACAGGTGCCTGCCTTCCAGCTTATGTTGAAAAGGGGAAACATGGTTATAGAAACATCTTAGTAACTTTGTGGTGTAGGAGGTGCTGGGATAGGAGTGCTGAGTGTAGCGGGCAGTGGAGGCAAAGAAGGGAAGCAGCCATTCCTCTCTGGGGAGGGAGGAAAGGCTTCACTAGCTGTAGTCTGAGAGATGAGCTGAGTCTTGAAAGACAAGTTGGTGATTTGATGGGGGCAGGATGTTTCTGAAGAAGTGTGAGTCAAAGCCAGAAGGCTCAGAGAACTTCGAGCAACTAGCATGGCTGGAGCTAACTTGGAGAGAAGTCACATCCAAGGTTGAGAGGTGGGCAGGAAACAGATTATGGATCAGTCATTCTGTGCCACTGCCCCCAAAATTGAGATCTGATCCTTTCAGCAGTGGGGGCCATTAAAGAATTTCAAGCTGGGGAAATGATCTGGCTTGTGCTTTTGAGAGACCGCTCTGGTTGCCATTTGGAAAATGGATGAGGAAAGGAATGGCTGGCTGGAGGCAAAAGTTCTAGTTGGGAGATTCTGCCACAGGCACCATTGCTGGTATCCAGGAGACCTAGACTGAGGCAGAGCCACTGGGGGTGGAGATGTTAAGGTCAAAGGCTTGACTGAAAGCATCTTTCTCATTGATACCTAAAATCTGATAATTAGGATTAATTCCTTCACGTTACATTTAATAGTTAGGGATTCATTTCCTAAGAGAATAGCAAGGGATTTAAGAGCATGAACTAAATTACTACAGTTCACACCCCTGCTCCACCGTTTACTAGCTGTGCCACCCTGGGCAAGTTATTTGTCTGTGCCTCAGTTTCATCATCTATAAAGTCGAATGTCAGTAATCATATCTACATCATGGTGTTATTGTATGGATTAAATAATGCAGTGAAGTATTTAGAACAGTACCTGGCCTGTAGTGAGCACTAACTTTATTAATTCATTTATGTTAAGGCCTGCCCCAGCAGTCCTCTACTAATACAAAACTACTGACATAGATAGCAGTAATAATGTGTCACTTGTATAGTACTTTACAAATTACAGAACATTATCTCATTTATCACTCATAGCATAGTACAAGAGCGACCTCCCCACTTACAAATGAATAAAGAACAGCTCAGAGAGGCTCAGGGGCTTGCCCAGAGTCTGCAGTGGTATCTGAGCCGGGCCTGTTTTCCTCTTGTATCAGAATGAGAACACTGTGCTCCTGGAGGCAGGGAGGAGACACTGGGAGCAGGAGGAAGGTGCAGAAAGAGAAGCTGGAGACCCCAAGATAAACCTTATTTCCATACAGTTTTGGCCAGGGCCAATCCCACAGGAATCACTTTTCATTTTCTCAAATATCTAGGCCTATCTTTCAAACTTGACTAGTACCCAACTTAAACACCAGGATGAAACCTGAGCCAGGAAAGTGAGGTCCATCTCAGCATTTGGGTTAATCATTTATTAACACCACCTTAGCAATTGTCAGTGTGTAAACAGCTGGACTCCTTTTGCTGAAACCTGGAGCTAGCATGTCAAGTTGAGCAAATATTTGCCCAGCAGAGAAAGGCCCCTGCGCGGAATACACTTTCTAACAGGCAGCTTGCAATGTGCTGGAACCAATACGCAAGGGTCCTGGAATCTAGTGTGTTTTCAGCATCTCCCCCCAGATTTCTCCTGGCCATGTCAGTAAAAAGCAGGAGTCCCTGATCCCTCTGTGCTGAATTGGGCTTTCTGCTTCTTAACCAAGCAAATGGGCTAAGAAGACCCCAGCTGTTTCTCAGCCAGTAGTTCCCTCTTGCTCAAGCTAATAAGATGGGGACAGAAGAGGCGTGAAGGGAGTGGGTGGGAATGGGTGGGGTGAACTCCCCAGTGCAGGCCAACAAAGCGGTAATCAGGAAATTTTCTGATCCAGGACCTCATTTGGCACCTTGGGAAGAAGAAGAGATCAGTTGAGAAATAAGCCCTTAACTGGAAGAGAGAGAAAGAGATTTTTAATCTTTATTTAAAAATCCTGTGACAGTTACCAAATAAAAATAATCCCTACAAACCCAGGTAATAAGATTTACCAGCATTTAGTGCGTCCCTACTTACAATGTGCCAGGTATGTGCTGGCTCCAGCCAGGTAGATATTATTATTCCTGCTCTACCTACGAGAGCACTCAGGCTCAGGGGTCAGTAACGTGCCTAAAGTGACACAGCTATGAAATGATCAAGTGGGATCCAGATCTGTCCAACTTACTTTCTCATTCCACTCTCCCACACTGCCCGTCAGGTAACAGGGAGTGAGGCAGTCCCACATTAGCAGATGCTGACCTGCAGGTGACGCTGTAGTCACATTAGAAATAGTGGTGACAGTGGTAGTACTAGCATTGTACTCGCATTCTATAAAGCAGTGATTTTTATTCTGTGGAAAGTAAATTTCTTGGAAATTTAATGCATGAATTGTGTTTGTGGGTTTTTTTTTTGATAGAGAAAACAGGTCTTTTTTTCAAATTCTCAAAAGGGCACATAATTTTTAAAAGGTGCAATCCATTCCTTTAGAGAGGGATTCATTGAAACAATTCTTGCTATCCAGGGGTTCATAGGGTTAAAGCAGAACTAACACAGACATGAAAACACAGAGCAGAATAAATAAAACGATAGTTAACATTTTTTATTAGGTTCAGAGAGAGTGCCTGGGGGGAGGGGAGGGGAAAGAAGATATGAAGAGAAAATTCAGAGAAAGAATGAGAACAAGAGCATGAAGGCATGGTCCTAAGCTTTTCTGTTTCCCTTCAACTCCCCAAGAATAGAAACCGCAGTCAGGATTCTGTGGCACCTGGAAGATGGTGGATTTCAGGGGACTTGGGTTGGTGGTAGTGAACCAGCAAGATGCTCTTTCTAGCCACCCACCCTCATTGCAGGTCCTCTGGCCAGTCTGCTTCTCCCCACCCTGCCCCACAGTGCGGCCTGGTGGTTTCTCACCAGCACCGGGGACTGGTGCGCAGGGCTGTCCGAGCAGGGCTTTAGGGACTGTAAATTCTGCCACTGAGGCCAAGGAAAGAGTCAGCGTGCTGGCTTTTCTACTTTCCGCAGTATCTGTGTTATGCTGCGCTCCAGGGCCTTGGGTCCAGAGGGTCATGAGCTCCGCTTTCCTATGTAATTTCAAGTATCTGTCCTTGCTTCTGCAATTTAGAAAAAGGATCCTCTTCCTGCAAACTGCGCCCAGCCTGCACAGACAAAGATTACTTCTACACGCACACAGCCTGCGATGCCAACGGAGAGGTGGGTAGCACACTATCAGGGCCCCTTTGCCTGTTCCCTGGGCTTCACCACATTTGGAGTTCCAGCAGGTCCTGAAGCTGGCACCAGAGAAAACCCCAGAGACTACAGAGTGACTCCGGGGCCAGTGGGGGCAAACGAGATGGCCTCACTCACTTTCAGGCCAAAACTCTTGACCACATTGTCCCCGCTATGGGTTCAGGCTCTATTTCAAAGAATCATTTCACTTCTTTTGATTTCTCCTTTGCTTAGCCCCTCTGGACAATGGTTGCCTGTCCCCGCACACTATGTCCACAGGGAACTCATCAGACTTCCTGGCTCACTGGAGAATGGCCTGACTTGTCCCTGCTGGTTCCCTCTTCCCCCCAGGCTCTTGGCCTCAGAAAGACCTTCCTTTGTAGTCTGCACATTCTGAGGATTAACCGCTGTACAAGGCACTGTGCTCCAGAGGGAGATTCCGAGATTGTAAGGCTCCTGCCCTCAGGGAGTGTGGAGATGACAAGAAGATGGGCCTGACCAAGGCAACAAGATGTGCAGGGCACTGGGGACCCTGGAAGAGGAGTGACAGGGCTCCTCAGGGAAGGCCTCTCTGAGAAGGTCATTGGCTCATTTCAACAGTCACTGTGCTAGGCATTAGGTACTCAGAGGTTAGAAAAACCGAGGGAACTTCTACTCTCAGGGAGCTTAATTCTTGGTGGGAAGCAAGTGGAGAGAGACAACAGATATATAACAAATGGTTGTGTAATATATCACAGAAGAAACAAGAAACGATTAGGAGATAGAGAATGACAGAGGGTGGAAAAGCTATTGCTGAGGGTAGGGACCACCTCTTGGAGGAGGTGACAACTGAGCAGAGACCTGAGTGAGGTGAGGGGGGAGCCAAAGCACTGTCTGAGCAGAGGGCACAGCAGCTGTAGAGGAGGCAGGCTTGTGCCTGGTGAGTTCGAGGAACAGCAGTCAGGGAGCCGGGATGGCTCAAGGGCACAAGGGGAGGGGTCTGTCTTAGATCAGACACTCCAGATGCACCGTTGGCCTCTCTAAAGCAGTCTCACGAGAAGACAGAATCAGGAGCTGGGAAATCTGCATTCAGCACTGAGCGTGTGCTTGGCTATTAGCATGCATACACGTTTGTCAGCTGGCTGGCTGGCCGAATCCTTTTGCTGATTAAGCATAGGATAAAGGTGGGTCCTAACAGTGACTGTTTTTCAGTCACCTCTTATTCCCCACCCCACCCCCACCCCCACCCTCCTGTGTGGAGCATCATCTCCTTCCCTAGCAGCAAGTGAGGATGGCTGTGTATCTTATCAGCTGCCCCTCAGACTCAGCTCTGCAGTGTCTGGTGCTCTATATGACCTTGTAAAAATTGCCATTTTCTTGGCCTTGGCTGACTCACTAAATTACACAAGGACAGTCCTGCTCCTCTTATCCTCTGGGCATATTGTGTGGCTGAATGTGGCTGTCTTTGCTCCCTTCTGCCCCACTCTCTCCCCTCCCGCTTGGGCCAAGGCCTTCTAGGTCTCCAGTGTGCTCCTTCTCTTGTCCACTGACCTGATGGCTGCTGCTCTTGCCTTCCCACCCCCAGCTTTACTGAGATAAAACTGAGATATAACACTGTGTAAGTCTAAGGTGTACAGCATGTTAATTTGAGACGCTCACATGCTGCAAAATGATGGCCACCAGTGTCAGCGAACACCTCCATCATATCACATAATTCCCTTTTCTCTTTAATGGGAAGAGCACTTAAGACCTACACTCTCAGCGATTCTCAAGTACATAAAACATAAACTGTAATCGCCATGCTATAAGTTACATCCCCAGAATGTAATGGTCTTATAACTGGAAGTTTGTACCCATGGGCCAGCATAGTACTTCCTGCCCTGATGTCCCATGTGGGCTGTTATTATGTGATTGTTGTCCTTGCTAGATGATGAGCTCCTGGAGGGCAAGGCCCATGTCTCTCTCATCATCTCTGAGTCCCCAAGTCTGGCATAGATGCATTAGCTTTCTGCAAGTGTCCGCTGAATAAACAAAAAAGCAAACACCCAGAAGATAAACAGGGACACCTCAGCCATCCCCTCTTTCCCCAGGGGTTATGGAAGCCACCTCCACTCCATCCATGCCTTTCTGAGCTCTGGGATTTTTGCCAGCTGCTTTTTCTGTGACCTTGGTACTAATAAGATTCTACATTGGAATCGGAGCTTTCTCTGAAGACAACTGGTTCCCCATCCACTGTCACACAAGCTGTCATTAGGTTCCCTCTTCATCCAGTCAGCCTGTATTCAACAGGCATTCAGTGAGCACAACCATATGCCAGGCACTGGGCTAGGCACTTGGGATACATCAATGACCGAAACAAAGATCCCCACCCTGGTGGAGCTTTCACTGTAGCCCAGGGTCTCCCGTCCTCAAGTCAATTTTCCTAAAGATGTGCTAAGTTACGCACAGGCTAAGTAATTCTTGGTCCATTTTTGCAGACACAGCTCATGTACAAGTGGGCCCAGCCGAAAATCTGTAATGAGGACCTCGAGGGGGCGGTGAAGCTGCCCGCCTCTGGCGTGAAGACCCGCTGCCCGCCATGCAACCCAGGCTTCTTCAAAACCGACAACAGCACCTGCGAGCCCTGCCCTTATGGCTCTTACTCCAACGGCTCTGGTAACCCCTCTACCGCCTGGTCCCTGCACCTCCTCCATTCCCAGCTGTCCTTCTGAGGGAGGCCGTGAGGGCCAGGACACCCCTGAGGGCTAAGTCAGGAGAAGAGCAGTCAGGGTGGGCTCCACCTGTAGGTCACAGTCACACTTGAGAACTACCTGCTCTTCTCATTCCAACTGCAACAGTGACTCAGGCCCGCAGGTGCCCCATCCTCACCAGAAGCTTCCAGCATAGGGCAGGGATGCCAATCATAAGGTGTGAGGAGCTGGGAGGGCCAGCTCAGCACATGTGGGCCTATAAGCAATGCTGCAGAAAGGAGCTGGGGGAATTTGTGCACCTGTTCATGTGAATGCATTTACTGCTCGTAATGTGACAAATGGCATGAACTGTATGGACCAGACCAGAAGATATGTTTATTTTTGTTTGTTTGTTTGTTTTTATTTCAGAGAAAGGAAGGGAGAGGGAGAGAGAGAGAGAGAAACATCAATGATGAGAGAGAAATATTGATCGGCTGCCTTCTGCATGCCCCCTACTGGGAATTGAGCCCACAACCAGGGCATGTGCCCAGACCGGGAATTGAACCCTGACCTCCTGGTTCATAGGTCAATGCTCAACCACTGAGCCATGCTGGCTGGGCACATCTACGTTTTGAAAGGGAAAATTAGGTGGGCAAGGAAGATAGCTGGAACACGGGAAGGCAGGGTCAGTGTTTTCAGCTTGAGTTTGTCAAATACGTTGCCAAAATGCTTTTGGTTAACTTGATATAACTGTGCAGTGGTGCTCAGTACACTCCCCTTGTTTGGCTGCCCATGACTGTGGACACTTGTCTGTGTGACAGCAGCACCAGTTAGGGTGGCTGCAGCCCTCTTGCTGAACTCATGGATCTTGTCATCCCCCCCAGCTTGTAGACACTGCCCTGCAGGGACTGAACCCGTTGTGGGATTCGAATACAAATGGTGGAACACGCTGCCCATGAACATGGAGACGACCGTTCTCAGCGGAACTAACTTTGAGTACAAGGGCATGACTGGTAAGGGCATCTCCGTTCACTGCACACTCCCAGCTCCCTGCACACCCAATGGGGGCTCTTCCTGCATCACGTTTTCACCCTCCAGATGTCTGGAGAAAAGTGAGCTAATCAGGCCACACATTCCCTGGACAGTTCCACTCCTCATGGGCATATATTCTACCAAATCTTGTTTTATAGAGGCAGAAACTGAACTAGAAACAGCTTGTACACGCCCCAAAGGTCTTGCTCTGAGAGCTTCAGAGTCTTTGGCCAAAGTAATGGGACAGGTGTCACATGGCTTGTGTTGGACACTGGTTCCAGAGTGTCATCTGGGTGCGCATCTGCCCTGCTCCCGACCCTCTGGAGCATTAACTCCCTGCTCTCCTTTCCAGGCTGGGAGGTGGCCGGTGATCACATTTACACAGCTGCTGGAGCCTCAGACAATGACTTCATGATTCTCACTCTGGTTGTGCCAGGATTCAGGTGAGGAATACAAAGCTAGGGGGAAGCCTGCACCACCATGGCTACATCCACGGCCCACATACCTTGGAGTGCTGTGGGGAGAGGGCTCTGGCATGCAGAGGTAGTTCAGACAGAGAGTGCATGGCAGTGGTCTAACGGTACGAACCTGAACCTGACCCAGGGTCTCAGTGGCTGCCTGTGCTAATCTACCTGCCACTCTCCCATCCCATCCAGCTTCTTCCATTCACTGGCACATGCTGCTTAAATTCTTCCTCCTCACAGCATCAGATAAGATTTTTTAATTTTTTAAATTTTTAATAGGGCCAGAAGTGCCCATGGACAGTTCATCTTTATTTGGGGCAAGAAGATTGGGTGGGATTGTTCTCACTGACATATTTATCCCCTTATTCCAAGAAGACCTAGGACAAAAAGCAATTTGGTTGCCATTAAAAACATACTACAGGCGGTAAGATTGACAGAATGAGCACAGAAGACAGAGCCCTTGAACTTTGCCACCTACTGGCTTTGTGAACTTGGGAGTCACAGTGCCCCTATAGGTGTTAGAACACTGGTCTGTGAAACAAGGGAGATTGACAGTCTATGAATTTGGACTAACTCACATTGAGATGACTCTTCCCATCCATTTGTTAGCACTACTGCATAGACAGGAGCTGGGACCTGCAGGTCCGCAGAATTCAAGCAAATGGCCAAGGCTGGGGAAAAAAAGCCCTAAGTGGATTTCCAGAGCCAAAGGGAACTCTTCTGCCCTTGTGCACTTTAAAGATGAGGGGGAACCACTCCATGGGCTCCCTGATTCCCCATCCCATCTGGCTTCTCCATTCCCACCTCCAACCTCCCTCCTTTCTATACTTGCCACGGTGCTCAGCCCAGGGCAGTGGCTTGGAAGGTATTAGTCTCCCTTCCCCGAATTTACATTACTCAGGGCTGAGAAGATATGTCCCATGTTTGAGAGGTAAGAAAACTTTTTAGGCTTTTTGAGGAGGTAACATTCCCAAAAGTACTTTATGATTTGAAAATTTGATCACCATAGTAAAGGCTTCTGCACCTCACCCACTCACTCCCCCACTTCCCACACTGTCTCTTCCCCAAAGGAAGGAGCAGCCTGAGGTCTTTGCTGAAGAGATTACAAATTGAACTATCTGCTCATTCAACCCAGGCAAAGCTCCCACCACCCCAGAGAGAGAGCTACTAAGTGAATGTAGACAACTTGCATCTCATAATAGCGGTGCTTCTCAAACTTTAATGTCTACATGCATCACCAGGGATCCTGTCAGCATGCAGATTCTGACTGGGGGGGGTGTCTGGGGAGGGGCCTGAGGCTCTGCATGTCTAATGAGCTCTAGGTGATGGCTCCCACTGCTGGTCTGGGGACTGCACTCTGCCTGTGAGGCTACTTAGCATATTACACATCTGGTACAACTCTGGAACTCACCACAGTGATGGGCGGTGGTAAATAAGAAAGATATTATCTCCATTCTACAGACAGAAAACTACAGTTTGGCTATGTCAAGGTCACATAGCTAAGGTGGCAGAACTGGACTTCGTCCACGCTCTTTCCAACATACTTGGAGCTCAATCCTGTCCCCCAGCAGACCCTCTGCTGCTCCCTGGGCTCTTTAATAAGCACTGCCTGACCTCTGGAACTGACTTTCATTTCTGGCCCACAGACCCCCACAGTCAGTGATGGCAGACACAGAGAACAAAGAGGTGGCCAGAATCACATTTGTCTTTGAGACCATCTGTTCTGTGAACTGCGAGCTCTACTTCATGGTGGTGTGTTTCCCTTCCTTTGCCTGCTGTAGGGCTCCCAGGGTGGGCTATTGGGAGGGTGGGTCCCCTCGGCCCCACTGGTGCATCAACATAACTGAGACCCCTGCTTATAGTGATTTCACAGAGGAAGGGCCCAGGCTGTCCATCAAGGGCTTTGCAGTTCCATGTGGGTCTGGCCAACTGCGATGGCCCCAGCAGCCACCCAACCATTGTGCCTTCTTCACTTGTCTGTCTTGGGTTCAGGGTGTGAATTCTAGGGCCAACACACCCGTGGAGACGTGGAAAGGTTCGAAAGGCAAGCAGTCCTTCACCTACATCATTGAGAAGAATGCTACTGTGAGCTTCACCTGGGCCTTCCAGAGGACCACCTTTCATGAGATAGTAAGTCCCTCCCCTTGCCCGGACCCCTGGCTCCCAGAAGAGACCCCTGAACCCAGGAGGATTCCTAGCATTAGTTTAGGTAGGAGTGTGAGGGTTGGAATCCAAGTATTAGGAGGATCTTGAGGAGCCAAGCAGAGAACTGCCTATTCCAGCCCTGAGAAGCATCTAGCCTCGTCCATATGACTTCCAGGTAAGCTCCTTAAATGACCTGTCTCTCCTCGGCAGGGCCTACCCTGAGAACATCCGGTTCATCCCTGTTATTTAATAATAACAACTCTGGTTTTATTTCCTTCACTCAGAGTAATGCAGGTTAATTGTAGAAAACTTAGAAGGTAGAAAGAAGCAAAAAGGAGACATAAATCACCTGTAATCCCACTACCCAGAGATAACCCAGTTAACATACAAGTTTCTCCTATGCAGAGGATACTCTACAAATACTTTGTTCCTTTCACAGGGAAAAGACCTCTCTCTCCTTCTCTTTCTTTCCTGTTATTGAAGGGAGAGGGTGAGAGAAAGAAACATCAATCGGTTGCCTCCCACATGTACCCCAACTGGGATCAAACCCACAACCTAGGTATGTGCCCCAACTAGGAATTGAACCCAAGACCCTTCTGTGCATGCAGCAGTGCTCCAACAAACTGAGCCTCACTGGCCAGGGCAAGACCTGCTTTTTTCATATAACAGTATCTACTGCATATTTCCCGCATGGCCCTTAATATTTCTACACATTATTTTGAAATGGTTCAGGTTTGCTTTAAAATGACACAGAATGTATATAAAGAGCTACTGTTGAGTGAGAAAAAGAATAAGCTACTTCTCAGGTTTTCCTCAGGTATTGTAGGGTAAAAAAGGTTGCGCAGTAATTCGCTATTTCCAGAGAACCCAATTGCTGCTGCTGTCTCAGGCCTCTGCCCTCTCTCCTCTCATTTCCTCATCTGCAGGGCAGAAAGTACACCAATGATATCGCCAAGATCTATTCCATCAATGTCACCAATGTCATGAACGGGGTGGCCTCCTACTGTCGGCTCTGCGCCCTGGAAGCCTCCGACATGGGCTCCTCCTGTACCTCTTGTCCTGCCGGCAACTACATTAACCGGAATTCAGGAACCTGCCACTCCTGCCCTGCTAACACAGTCCTGAAAGCCCATCAGCCCTATGGAGTCCAGGCCTGCAAGCCCTGCGGTCCAGGGACCAAGAGCAACAAGGTGCCAGCAGCGTCCGTGCATCCTCACCTTGGCCTTCCAGGATGAGCCGCCTCAGAGGGTGCCAGGTCCTAGATGGGGTTCTTGAGGAGCTGATCCCCAAGTAGTCCCCATTGCATACTCCCAGGGTGGAGTCCTGGAGGACACCCCTCCAGGCTGTGACCACGAATGGCAAGTTCTTACCTGTAGCAGTGGTTTTCAGGGTCTAGGCCTCAGTCGCAGACAAGTCTCATCCCCCAGAGATGAGTCAAGGAGATCGGTGACCATCTGGTCTGGACAGTTATTTGGCATCTGTGCAGAGGCCTGAAGGGAAGAAATAGTGGGACTTGTGGCTCAATTCAGACCTACTTCACTCCAGCCTATTATCGTGGGAACGTGCCCCCTCTCCTTTGGGAGGGTAACCCACCTGTGCTGAGACACACGGATAATTGGGATGGCTGTCTTCTATCCCTGTGGTGTCTTGTAAAGCGGAAAACGGCGCTGTTGGCCACGTACCACCCAAATCTCAGAAAGTACTACAACTAAAAGCTCTTAAGCCTTCATTAATGCTTTTAAGTGAATTCGCATTTTGCTGACCACAACCACATGGACATACATCTATAAGGCATTATTTATAGTCTGCAAACGTTGCTCAGCTTAGCTGTGCAGTAAATGCAACAATTCTACAGACCCCTGGCAACCTCTGGGGCGCCCTGGACTTTTGCCACACACTTCTTCCCCTGGGGCTCCCTCTACTGCCAAGGGAGGGAATACAGTTGTGTGAGGCGGCTGCTAAATGAGGACCCTAAAATGGAGCAAGGGAGGGGTTTATAGGGAATGATGTCCCCTCTGAAGTTCAATTTCCTACAGAGACCCTGGGAAAGAGGAAGCAGGGTTGAGGGAGTTTGAAATGGCAGGGTGGGGGTAGAGGTCTGTCTCTCCTGCCATCCTCCCTTCCTCCAGTTAGCACCTTGTAGTCTTCTGCTTGAAATTAAGAAAGGTTATCTTGTGCCGTGAGAGAGTTCTATAATGTAAGCATAGGGACAAAGCTATAGACTCAGACCCAGCTACTTACTGGAAGATAAAAAGTTTGGGTTTGTACGTCACATATATGCTAATAATTGAATGGCAAAATGTACATAAGCCCCACCAGCCACTGCTTCACTCCCTTTAGGGCCCACCTGTTTCTTTTACCCCACTTGGGCTGGACCAGGTGGGGCCTCTGCTGCGGTCCACGGTCCCCTTGAAGCCTGCCCCAGCAGCCAGCCTGACAACCCCTTTCCCCTCAGGTCCACTCTGTGTGCTACAACGACTGCACCTTCTCAATCAGCGCTCTGAGCAGGACTTTAGACTACAACTTCTCGGCTCTGGCAGGCACCATCTCTCTGGCTGGAGGGCCAAGCTTCACTTCCAAAGGGTTGAAATATTTCCATCACTTTACCTTCAGTCTCTGTGGAAACCAGGTAAAGTGTGTCCGTGCTGATGGTATAAGAATTGAAAGGGGTCATCTGTGGACCAGAAGCCAGAGATGGACACAGGAGAAAAGCTAGCAAACCTTCAGGCAGCAGGGGACTGAGGAGACGAAAGGTTTTTAAATAATCACTACTCTGAGTATTCTCTCCTTTAAAATTAAGTCATTTGGATAATAAAGCTTTAGGAAAATAAGTCTTTTTAATAAGGTGTCCATTTACTCCTCTCTGACCTTCATTTCCTCAAAATGAGTTTATAAAAACTGTGCAGGAGGAGGATTTTTTTCCCCCTTAAGAAGCAGTTTTCAGTAATCGTGGCACCTGTCATTTGTTTCCTAAAGGGTGGATAAAATAAATTATTCTTAGTTCATCTGCTTTAAGTAACATGAAAGGCTTTATTTATATCCTAAGGAAAGAATGTTACCACCAGTCATTTCATGCTGCTGCAGATATTCTGTATCCAAAACTCAAAGGCAGAAACCAGTGCTCACACCACTGCAGCACTTGATGAAATTATAAACAAGCCAGGATCTGCAGTTGGAAAGTTAGTTTCCAATTTTACCAAATAAAGAGCATCTCTGAGCATTTAGTCTGTGACTCTGTGTGGAGACAGGACCTTGACAGCGCATGGCTACTGCCTGGCTTCTGTAGCACACAAAAAAAGTTGAGCTGTATTTATATGGAGAACATGTCAAGAAATAAAGTAATCTGAGAAAGATGAGGGAGAGATGCCTCTATCTTGTTTTTAAAAGTCTTTGGGAAGAGTTAAAGCTTCAGAAGTAACAGTGGTAATTCAGGAATTGGGACTAATGAAAGCCCCATGTAGGAAAAGTTTCATTCAGTGAGTGGGAAGAGATGAAGAGGGGAACTTGGAGAGTTTGCATCTTTTGCTCCTCTATTCTCAGAAACGCTTATTGTGTACTGTCACACTACAGGCCCTTAGTTCAAGGACAGTGCTACTATGTTTTATTATTTAAAATCTCCTTTCTGCTCTCGTGTTATTTCTTATAATCTAGAAAATAAACGGAGATATCAGATTTGGCAATTTAGCTCAATTTGTAATAAAATGTATACTATTAAAAATCCTACATTCTAAATACTCAGTCCACTTAAATTTAAAATATTGAACAAATGATTTTATATTAGCAAACAAGTTCTATACTGATAATCCATAAATTTAGCATCTTTGAGGGAGCAATAGCTCAATATTTTCTCTACTACAAAATCTTGAGGAAGGAACCTCTCAGCTCCTACCATCTTCCAGATTTCTTGTACAGTGAGGGTTGTTAAAAGCCGAAGGAGAAGCAGAGTATCTTCTCTTGGTGATTTTAAAAAAATAGAATAGGTTCCAACTGGTCCTAAGATGCGCTATCTCAAGGCAGGGAAGGGGCTAGTTATAGGGTCTGTTTTAACCCCTGGGAGTTGTTGAGACAAGCCTGGTGGAAACACAGCACAGAGAAGGAATGTGAACTAGGCCAGATGTTCAAAACACCTCATGGGATCAGTTACATACCTGTTTCTGTCTAGAAAACTGACTGTGCTAAGGAAGGCCCTTAACTGATAGATTAAACCTTGGAATCAGTTGTCACCATTATAACCGTGCTCATACAGGGTCCCCACATGACTCCAACGAAACAAAAAGACTGGGGTCCCCTGGGCCAGAGGAGGACACGTAGGCCTTATTTTTACCTTTTTTAAGCTACTTATAATTGTACCTGGGATGAATCATTCGACTACAACATATTAGAAGGCTAAAAATGTTAAGACATTAAAAAAATTAAAATGTTCCCTGTTCTCTTTTGGGAACTCTGTGACCATTCACTCCTTCCTGTCTCTTCTTCCCCTCGTTCCCCTGCCCAGGGTAAGAAAATGTCTGTGTGCACCGAGAATGTCACCGACCTCCGGATTCCTGAGGGTGAGTCAGGCTTCTCCAAATCCATCACAGCCTACGTCTGCCAGGCACTCATCATTCCCCCAGAGGTGACAGGCTACAAGGCTGCCGTGTCCTCCCAGCCTGTCAGCCTCGCTGATCGACTTATCGGTGAGTTGCCCAGCTGCTCCAGTCTGTTTGAGTGTGTATGCGTGTGAGAGTGAGGCTACCAGGCTTCCATCTGGGATGCCAGTGCCCCTGGGGCCTCTGACAAACCTGCAGTTCACCCTTTCATGAGCCACTAGGGGATGTGATGAGATAAAGGAGGGCTGGATGTTGACAGGTATTAAAAGAATTGAAGTGGCTGCCAGCTAATGCGACTAGTGAGAACTAACGAGGAGCTCTGATTTGGCAGGTGTGACAACAGATGCGACTCTGGATGGAATCACCTCCCCAGCTGAACTTTTCCACCCGGAGTCCTTAGGAATACCGGACATCATCTTCTTTTATAGGTGAAGACAGGAGGCCAGGCTAATGCAAGTGAAACTTAGGGCTCCTCCATAACTTCTTTTGCATGCCCCCCTCCTCTAGCCACTTAATACTTTTCAAGTGAGAACATGTCCAGGGGCTAGCAGGTCTGCCCAGCAATGATAGCTGGAGGCTGGGAGTTCCCTGATCCCAGCTTCTTGGGTATTCTTGGTGCAAGTCTGCCTTGGAGGCAGGGAGAAATAGTGGATGATCTATAGATTTCTCTTCCTGCCTAAGGACAGACACTCCAGTGTTATGCACATGCTGACCTCCCTAGACTAGTGCATTTCCCCTTGACTAGATCTTCCTGAACCCTACTCTCTCCAAAAATAAACCACGGTCTATGTACTCCCTGTGTGTCAGGTGACAGCCCAAGTCCTGACTTCCTAGGCAATGGACCTGTCCTATGCTGATGCCATTTAGTGACTCTCCAATGGCACAGATGGGTGACTCATTCCCCCCACGGGGGCTGGCTTTCACTGCAGGTCCAATGAGGTGACTCAGTCCTGCAGTTCTGGGAGAGCCACCACCATCCGGGTCAGATGCAGTCCCCTGAAACCCGCCCCTGGAACTCTGTCCCTGCCCAGGTAAAGGAATAACTAAGTTGCCCTTTCTTGGACTTGATCTATCCCGAGAGTCAACAGTTGCCAAAAAAGAGCAAATGAAGAAACAGTCTGAGATCCATCACCGGGCTCTTGGGGGCATGGTCGCACTCCAAACCCTTCATCTTCAGATGTCAAGAATGGGGTAGAAGGAAGAGTTGAAGCTGCCTTCACATTCCCAGGCCATTACGGGGGCAGCTGCATAGCAAAGTGGCAAGCTGCTGGGATCTATCTCCTCTGCTCACTAGCTCTGTTGTCGTGGATACGTTTCTCACCTTCTGTAGGCCTCTTCCTGATTTATAACATGGGGATAACAGTAAGTTCCCTCAGGGGGTTTTGTGAGAATTAATTGAGACAATGAGACTCGAGGAGTTCTCAGGGTGCCTGGCATGTACTTGCTACAATTAGGATTAATAAAGGTGTAGGGAATCCTAGAAATCTCTCCACAACGAAAAGATCTGGTTCTGAGTTTAAGAGCCAAGTGCAGTAAATCAAGAATCCCCAAACTAACTTGAGTACAGCAACCCCCCCCCCCCCACCTTTTTCACAAAACACCAACTAACATCTCAAGAGGCACTGGTGCCTTGAAGAAGATGGTTTGTGAGACGCTGCTCCTAAACAACTGACCAGGGAAATGGGGAGAAGCAGGAGATCTGACCCCAACAATTTAAGGCCGCTGTTCTTGTTGTAGTCAACATCACAGGAAAGTAACTAATGGATATCCATGACCTGAAGTCCATTCTTGAACGCCACTGCCAGGAAGCTGCATCGAGTGGCTTCTGTAAAATGTCACATGTCCACGGGGAGAACAGGAGCCCATGAGGGGTTGGTTGGGGCATCATGCTAGAACTCAGACACCTTACATTAGCTCTCATCTGATGTCAGCAGAAAAAAACATAGAGTGGGGAGCCCGTGGAGGTCGAGGCGGCCTCTCGTCATCAGGGAAATTAGAGAAAAACCTGAATGAAGGGACTAGTTTGGCAAAGAGAAGATGGATCAGGCAAGATATGTGATCACAGGACTCCAAGCAAATTTCCCCCACTGGTCCAGCGAGTGGGCTCAAGTGTCCTTTTTGCTTTCTAGCATGTGCTCCGATGGGACCTGCGACGGCTGCACCTTCCACTTTCTGTGGGAGAGCATGGTGGCTTGTCCACTCTGCTCGGCCGCTGACTATCATGCCATCGTCAGCAGCTGTGTGGCTGGGATCCAGGTAGGTTTTTCTGCTTGGAGACCTCCCAGGAGAGGAGGGAATGTGATATGTGAGCTGCTTGTTTTTCTACCCAACAGAAGACTACCTACGTGTGGCGAGAACCAAAGCTATGCGTGGGTGGCATCTCCCTGCCTGAGCAGAGAATCGCCATCTGCAAAACACTGGATTTCTGGCTGAAAGTGGGCATCTCTGCGGGGACCTGTACTGCCATCCTGCTCACAGTCTTGACCTGCTACTTTTGGAAAAAGAATCAAAAGTACTTGATGGCGGGGTATTAGGGTTTGGGGAGGGACAGGGTCGATGGGAGGAGAGCATCGGAGAGGATGAATTCATGAGCTTTCTTTCTGGAGTTGGCCGCAGACCCTGTGACCCTGGCCAGAGACTTGCCGAGCCCCTTGTCCAGTGTGTGCCTTGGTTGTACGGACTCCTGAGCGGGGATCAGTACCACCAAGTGGTCTATAAATGAATTATGGCTGTTGGATGCTCAAAAGGAAAGCAAAGAGTATCCTTAATTTGTTGTTGCTAATAATAATAAAAATGCCTTTATGATTCCAGTATTTCTACTAAGCTTTTAGATCAGAGAAACGGCCAGCCTCGAGGGGAAAAAAGATCACTGACATGGGAGCCAAGACTGCTCAGCTATAGGCCCAGCCTCACACCACTTTGCTAGGCTTGAGCCTCCTGACCCGCAGAATGGGGACATCTGCGGGTAGCCCGCCTCCTCTCCTCTTTCCGCTTATTCCATGTCCCCGTTTCACAGGCTAGAGTACAAGTACTCCAAGCTGGTGATGAACGCCTCCCTCAAGGACTACGACCTGCCCGCGGCCGACAGCTGCGCCATCATGGAAGGCGAGGACGCGGAGGATGAGGACCTCTACACCAGCAAGAAGTCCCTCTTCGGGAAGATCAAATCGTTTACCTCCAAGGTAGGGGGCCTGGCCAATGCGCCGAGGTCAGCCTGGACGGCTGGAGAAGGCACCAGACCTAGGATGCTGAATGCCCCATGTTGTTTGGGGGGCCGCTGCTTTGCTTTGTACCTGCCACACTATTCTATCCCCCCACCCCCACCCTGAAAACCCTAGCTTCTGCCTTCTTTGTTTTCACACCAATACTCTTTGCCCTGGGGCCCAAGGCTGCTCTAGGCCAGGCTCCTTCTCCCTCAGCTCCAGCTGGTGAACTGTTTGGGCCTTTTAACTTCCAGAAGGAGTAGATGCACCATCCATGTTGTAAGAGTCATTCCCCCCCCCCTTTCTTTTCTTTTGGAAGGAGGGGAAGAGGTGATCTCTAGGATCAACTTCTGATAGAAGGGAGGCTCTCCTTTGGCCAGTGGAGGGTGCTGTCCCCCAGATGTTTGGCCCTGGTCCCTTGGGGGTTGAGTCACAGCTTTGCGTGGGTCGGTGGGTGAGTCTGAAGCTCATAAATGTAAGACAGACGGCACTGTTGCTGGGCGTGGGGCCAGCAGACAGCACCCAAGCAAATCCTCCAGGGCCACAGCCCTCTGCAGCCCCACTCGGCCAGCACTTCACTGGTGCCCTGAACCAACTCATCCAAACAGGTGTGGGCAGGGAGGGTGGTAAGACAGGAGTAGAGGACAGGAGGGATGGTGAGGAAAGAAAGGAGTCACCTAACAGGGTGACTCCCTTGGCCTCCATAGACATTGATTTTTTATTTTATTTTATTGGTGGGAGAACAGTTTACCTTGGGACCCTTTAGTCTTTCTGAAACCTCGGCAAAGATGCAAAGCAGAGGGTTTTAAAGATGTTTCTTATCCTCCGGCTGCCTGAAGGGAGCAAGAATAGAAAGTGCCTTACATCTGTGTTTCCACAAAGCCACTGCATGCAGGAATTCCATAAGGGTTCCTTCTGTCACCTATTTTCCATTTCTCTCCTTTGTTCCCCAAACATGTCCCTGTGCAGCAGCCAGCTCCTGTCACCATCTCTCTTTCAGAGGACTCCTGATGGATTTGACTCAGTGCCACTGAAGACATCCTCAGGAGGCCCAGACATGGACCTGTGAGAAGCAATGCCCTGTCTCCCCTGCCTCCTCACCTGGGCAACCACCTTGCGAGCCTGTGGAGATTTGGGTGCTGGCTTCCTACAACATCCACTGCGGGAAATCTCTTCATCGTGGCCTTATCAGAAGTTTGAATTTTAGATCTTTTGATGTTTTTTTATAGCATACCCAAACCCTCCTTTCTGCTTGCCTCAAACCTGCCAAATATACCCACACTTTGTATATTACTCTCTTGCTTGCATCTTGTTTCCCAAAATGGTCCAGCTACCAGAGCCATAGCTTCATCGGCTCATAATCCTTACAGCCCTAGAATGAAAAGATTTCTCTCTTCTTGAGTATAGAAACTACTTCCCTGTTGTCTTATTTAAGGGCAGAAGCAGCTGGGAGTTTCCCTGGTCATGTGCCCTCGGCTCATGATCTCTTTAGGAGAGGCTGGGTGAGCGGGGTATTGGTGTCCCTGATGGGCCAGCCTCATGGTCGCCTGGATTCCTCTCTCCTGGATAAGCAGCTCAAACTGAGTGTAATGGATATAGGCTGAGGGCCGGGTGAGTAAGGCCTGGGTGAGAAAAGGCTCGATGAGCACGGAGAGGCAACAGGGAAGGTTTGGGTTTGTTCTTTAAACTAGGTATACTCCATTCTCTTTTCTTAAGTAAGAGAGAAATATTCTCACTGGAGCCAAAAGAAAAAGTTCACTGAGAAAATGCCCAGAGCCCTGGTGGATCTACTCCCCTCATTTTTTTTTTTTTAAATCTCCCACTATCTCCCTATGATACTAAAGAAAACCAGGTAAGCCCCAAACCCAGATGTTGTATTTGCTTTTACCCACAGAGATGACAACCCTGCCAGTAAGGACAAGGACAATTACCCATCCTTGAGTACCCCACACCTAGAGGCTTGGGCCGTATCATGCAACAGTGGTGTCATATTTTGAAAGAACACAGGGAGGCCACGGTTTTAACGGGGCCACACTGGGGGGTCCGGCCCACAGTGCAATGGACCTGAGGTGACAATGTCTGCATATAAGCATAATTCATCTACGCAGCCATGGAACAAACAACTTCTAGGCTGGCCAGAAAACGAACTGACTCCCAGGCCCAAACCCCAGCAGCAGAACCAGATCAGCCTTTCAGGAGGAAAAATAGGGGAGCTGGACACGGTGCTCACCAAACTGGGACACTTCGTACTCTCAAGCCCCTGTCCTTCCCTTTTTCCTGTCCTCATTTTCTCTGTGTGTCAAAAAACTGAAAAGACTTCTGACCCCAATTTCTGGCAGCATCCCTTCTGAAAGGCGAGTACAGTGAGTGTCGTCCTCCATGTCCCTTTTTTTCACTTTTACACCATCACCGATGAACTTTAACTAGAATGGTAAAACCAGAGCAAGAGTCCACATTTCCTTTTTCTTTCTACTACTGACAATCCTCCCTCCCTATCAGGCTAGAATGACCATCCCTTGGCCAAGGGCCCCAGTGCCCATGGCCTGTGCCTGTCTCCCTTCTTGAGTGGCCATTGGTGACCAGGTGGTAGGGAATAGAATGGAGGTGGCATTTCTAAGCAGTCTGTCCGCTACAAAATGGTGTGCTGGTCCTACTGACCACTGCTGTCCCAGAAACAATCTTATAAAAGGGTCAGTGAGAACTAGAGCCCTGCCATGACTTCTGGCCAACAACAGCGTCACCGAAGGCAGGCAGTCCCTTTGGTTCAATAAAATCTAGAAGCTTTTCTTTGGGTATCCAAGTCCTCCCTCCTCCTGTGGGAGTCAGGCTCTCAGAAACTCTGGCCACGTTGGCATTTCTCCGAAAGGGTGCAGATACTAGTTCCTGAACTCCGGCCCAAGGCTCTGTGCAGCCACGCCCTGGGCTGCTTGCCCACTGAATAACCTGTGACAAAGGCCACAGGCCATCCTGAGGCTATTTTAGAAGTGGTAGGACAAAGTACATACCCTGCTGGCTTCTTTATTCCGACATCTTGAAATGGAGTGCCCCCCCCCCCCAGCAACCTCAGACCCCACTGATGCAGTCATAATACTTTAAGGGTCTCTTTTTAACCATCCCTTAGAGTGCTGACTTCTGCAGATCTTCCCTGTGTCCTGCCAGGAACCCCTGAGTTATGCTCTTGGGGTCACCTGTTGCTCCCCTGGCAACTTAGGCACGCTAGATATTTGGTGATAGCTCTTTTGAGCTGTAATTCAAACACCATACAAATTCTCTCAATTAAAATGTACAATTCAGTGGATTTTAGTATACCTGGAGAACTGTGTCCGGCACCACAATTAATTTTAGAGTAGACGAAGTTAGATGGTGTACGGGAAAAGCCTTGCACCCTTAAACTAAGGCTAGAGTAGTTTGTATAAGCTATTGGGGGAGGGAGTGTGGGCTCAGGACATAAAATATTTAAACCCCATTTGGTTACCTAAAGTCCCAGAACACACAAGCAACTCTCATCGGATAGACGGCACCTGTGTTTGGCTGGGAATACAAATAAAGATTGCGGCATAGTCGAGGACCAGGGGATTTCTTATGCCAACAAAACCTTTTGCTTTCAATCTCTTTTTTTTTTTTTTTGGTGTCTGACTCAACATTAAAGATAAAACTGACTATATTTATACGACAGAGACTTTGTAACGCAATTTTTCAGCTTTGTGAAACCGATTTTTTAAATTTTTTTTTTTTGGTCTCCTCACGGCTGGTTGGATTTCCCTTTTCTTACCCTGTATTCCAAGAGTTTGTAGTTTGTTACGGGGATGGGTCCTGCGCGTCACTTTTTTTTTTTTGGTGTGAAATAAAAACATACCTTTCGAGCTGTTTTCCTTCCACGCGGGCTGGATGGCCGGGCGGGTGGGCGAGAAGCGGGGACCGGCCTTGAGGCTTCAACTGCGGAGGAGAAGGGTTCCGGGTCCCGCGGAGTCACCGAGACGACAGCGGTACCCCGGGGCAGCTCGAGCCTCTGGCCGCCTGTCGGGGAGTCAGCCACCAGCCAGAGCCTCGGTCTCCGCAATGTAAGAGGCAGGCAACGCCGCCTCAGCTCCCAAGGTGCAGGGAGGCCCGGCCCGGAGACCGCGCGCAGCTTCTTAGGCTAGTTCCGGTCCCTTCCAGCCGGGCTTCCGCTCGGCGGCGCCGAGGCCGGCCCCATAACGGGGCGACCACCCATGAGAGCAACGTTAGCTCGTTTGGGTCTGAGGTGGATCATTAGAGGCTACCCGTGGATAAAACCCTGGAGGGAGTCAAGAACCATTTCCCAGGGTAGCTGGGTTTCCCTGCGTCTGTTTTTCCTTCACTCTAGTTGACGGCTCCGTAATTCCCTCAAAAGAATTCCCTCAGCTGGTTGGTTGTGACCCACATCTGGTTTTTTGTTGTTGTTCTTATTTTGGTTCTTTTTGTTTTGTTTTAAATATCTTTGTTGATTTCAGAGAGAGGACGGGGCGGGGGGGGGGGGGGGGGGGGAGAGGGAGGGAGAGAGAAACATCCATGATGAGAGAGTCACTGGCCGGCTGCCTCCCGCGCGCCCCCTGCTGGGGGTCCAGCCGGCTCCCCCGGGGCCTGTGCCCTGACCCGGAATCGAACCGCATCTCCTGGATCCTAGGTGGACGCTCAACCGCTCAGCCGCGCCCGCGGGCTGTGCTCCACATCGGTATCTTTTTCTCCGCAAGACCCAGCACGGTGTCTGCCGCGTGGGAGATGCTCATCACATCCCCACCGCGGGAGCGACTTGCAGGGAGAAGGCTGAGGGTGGAAGCTTGTGGGGGGTTCAGGGAGCAGGGTCCGGGGTGAGCCACTTGCCTTGGGACAGCCCGGGCCCTGAAGCCTCCGTACGCAAGGTGAGGAAAGATGGGGAGCACAGGACGCCTATCCCCAAATCCTCCGATCTCTCCTTACCAGGGAGATCCTTTGATTACCTTCAGCTCCACCAGCTACCAGCATTTTTACTGTATAGGCCTGAATGTTACCCAAACGAAGTGCGACGAGATCTTTGCTCAAGTTTTCTAATATCCTAAGACACGACCTCAACACCTCGTGCTGCCTTCGAGGCTGGTCAATATGTCCCCCTTGGAATATTTCTTCCTGGTGTCTCCCTCCAAAATATTTCAATCGCATTTTCCCGACCCCTTTGATCTTAAGGGCTGGTCAAGGGACACTCTGGTTTACCCAATAATCAGATTAAGAAATGTACCCTAGGTCACCTGGGGACGGAAAAATGTAGCCATGCTCGTCTCCAGACGGAGAAGAGAGCAGAGGGGTCAGGGAGAGGGTCCGGTGTTAGGACCCAACCTTGCGAGCCCGAACCTGGCCATCTGGGGCGGCGCCGGCTCCCAAGCCGCCCACCCCACGGGCGGGCCTCCGTCTAGCCTGAGGCAACGTCCCGGACCGTGAGGGGGAAACCGCGGCACTCGGGGCGGTGAGAGCCCCCACAGAAAGGGGGCAGAGCTGGGGAGGAAGCACTAGAGGTGACCTAAAGCCGGGGCCGGGTGCGGCCGGGTGGGGCCGGGTCACTGCGGGAGAAGCCCACGCTCGCGCCCGCGCCACCCTCCTTTCCGCCGCCCAGCCTGCAACACGGCGGCCTCCAGCCAAGAGGCCGCGCCAGGGCTCCCGCCGCGCCTGCGCCTGCGCCTGCGCCTGCGGGGGGGGGGGGGGGGAGGGGCCTGCCAGCGCGCCGGCGCAGTGCGTCCGTCATAAATTGACGCCCTGGCTGCGATTCTCATTTCCCCTTATCGTTGACCCGGGCGGAGGAAAGATGGTGTTGGATCTGGATTTGTTTCGTGTGGATAAAGGAGGCGACCCGGACCTCGTCCGAGAGACGCAAAAGAACCGCTTCAAGGACCCGGGACTAGTAGATCGGCTGGTGAAGGCAGACGGCGAGTGGCGGAGATGTGAGTACCGGGATGCGCGGGATGTCCCCGAGCCCAATCCCAACTTCAGCTCTCGGATCTCGTTACCGCTCCTGGAGCCACAGCTTCCGCCCCTCGTTCGACTCCCCCCCCCCCCCCCAGGTTGCGGTGGCTCGGAGGCTTTCCCGGTCCCCCGCCCCCCCCCCCCAAACGCTCGGGTAGCCCGAACGGTCCCACTGTCTCCGTCCGCCGGGTTGGTACTAGGTCCCTTCCACGCGTGCTCAGTGCGGATCGCAGGTCCGTCTGGGAAGGAGCATGGCGCATGCGCATGAAGAGCTGTCAAGGCTTCTCCCAGCAAGGGTAGCCAGGGCAAAGCCAGGGCGGGAGGTTTCCCTTTTCCTAACACTCATCTTTGGCCGCCTCTGGCCTTTTTCTCATCTTCAGCAAGGCCAGAGTGGTCTCCTATTTTGATAGGACCAAAGGCTCCAGCCTGAGTCATATCTACCACGTAATAGTTTCACTCCACCCATATTGGAAGTATTTGGAGTCTTTGGAGGCCGTTCCTGGCTAAAAGCAGTGACCCCGGAGCTTTGGGGAAAGTCATGCCCCTGGTTTGTTGATCATACCTTTAAAAATTGAGAAAAGTCTTTTCCGTGGTAGGTCAGACATGGGGAGACAGGTGGGGTGAGGCAAGAAAAAGCTTGTAATTATTGAGGCTGTGCAATTGTGCTTTGTGGAATTTTTCTGGAAAAGGCGTTGGCAGAGTTTGGCTAAAACCTGAAACTGAAAATAAAACCATAGAACCCTTTGCTTAGATTAACTGGAGTAGTCACCCATTGGCCGAATGCTGTCAAGCACACGTGATTAATTTTGTCTGATGCAATAAGTCTGCAACCAGCTGAGAGTCAAGTTTATGACAGCACCCTGCAAAGGCAGTCACTGTCCAAGAGTGTGGTGGCTTTCTATGAGGAGCATTGATTTTCCTAAACTTAGAAGGCTATGGGTACCAGGAAAGTATTTGTTTGACTTTGGTTGTCTGCTGACTCCTAATGTCTTAGTCACTCTAATGTGGTAGTTTATGACAGTGAGATCCTACCACCTGAATCTGAAGTTTTGGGTTGCAATGGAATTAAATTAATTGGAAGGAAAAAACTAAACTGGACACTGTTTTACTGAATCAGAAGTATCAGATTTTTCTATCTGGTTATCCATTCACTGTTCTGTACTAAATGACTTTGAATGTGTGAGCTCGTCTCTTATGTATAATGAACACATTTAGGAGTTTTATCCATTTCCTAATTAATGGATATATGGTGAGGGGATGGGTTCTTCAGGGACAGGGCTGTGGTCTATGCATCTGTATGTCCCAGTACCTGGGTTAACATATACATACAGGATATACATGTACACACGTATACATATAATCCCAGTACTTAGCGCTGCACCAGCTCCTTGGTAAGGGCTTGACAAAGATTTTTTTGAATTCATGAATATCATCTGTGTTCAGGGCACTTTGCCCTTCTGTATGAAAAGCAGTTTATTTCGCTTATTTTCAACTCATTTATTGATTTGAATCTTTTCTACTTGACATCCCTTACCAGTTCCCTTTGCAGCCAAAGGGAGTTAATGATTTTTCCCAAGTCGCTTGCTGCCGAAGGACTGTGACAGATCTTGTATCACAGTTATTTTATATCCGAACCTCAGATCAGAAGTTGGGGTTCTCCTGTCATTGGCTGCAACAAGGACTTGTAACCCCGAGCCACATTGAGAACTCATCGTGTTCTCCAAGGACACAGCGAACCTCACCAGGCCCTCCATTACAACTATACCTTTTCGCCTGCCTGTAGACCTCCAAGGTGCCACTAGGGCTGTCAACGGAATCTGACAAAACGTGGAGTCCTAGCACCACAGAGTTTACCACGGCTCTTCTAGCTCCAAGTATTCATACTGTGGCTTCTTTTTAATTCAGAGTAATACACTGAGGACACTTTTGGGCACATAAGCATTTGTCTCGACTACTTCCGATGCCTCTAGATTTCCTCCTGTCTTGCAGTCTGCTAGCTATCAGAATCCCCCCTCCCCCCCCAAGAAGTGCTGTTCTGAGTGAAATTTCTTTTTCCTGTAAATTGAAGTTATTTCCTCTTAACCTTGGCTGTAAACACCTTCCCGGGCCCTTGTCATTGGAATAACAGTCTTAACTGCTTTTAGTTTCACCCCAGTCTCACCCAGTCTTGGGCCACACCCAGGACATGTGATCTTTTTGGAATGAAAATCTAATCATTTGGCTTCCAGGCTTAAGTCTTGCAGTGCCATACATACCTTCAATCTGTCTAATAGAAATACAATGTGAGCCACAGGCATAATTATTAATTTTCTTGTAGCCACTTAAAAAATGTAAAGAAAAACAGATGAAATTAATTTTAGGAATATATTGTATTAACCCATAGATACAAAAATTATATTTTTAACATGTAATCAATAAAAAAAATTATTTAGATATTTTACATTCTTTTTCTCTTTTACAGGCCCTCAAAATCTAGCATGTATATTTTTACACTTACAGCACATTTCAGTTTGGGCTAGCCAAATTTCAAATGCTCAGTAGCCACATGTGGCTAGTGGCTACCATGCTGGACAGTGTAGCTCTAAAGCATAAAAAGCCAAATTTCTTAACACAATTTACAAAGCCCCCCGTTCCTTCCTAGCTTGATCTGCCACTCCCACATATGCCCGTGCTCTGTGGTCTAGCCTTGTTATGCTCCGTGAGATCAGTCCTGAGGAGCCATGATTAGGAGACTGAGGAATCTTAATTATATGCGTATTGTTAGAACATTCTCGGGTTCTTTATTCTTCAGGCAGATTTCGAGCAGACAACTTGAACAAGCTGAAGAACCTATGCAGCAAGACAGTTGGGGAGAAAATGAAGGTAAGAGAACTAACAGCCTTGAGAGTGGAGGTATTTAATCTTATTCTCAGTTAATACATAATTTCTAGTTTAGCGCCTGGTTCTATGAGATACCAGACTTCTTACCAAAGTGGGGGGATTATTTTAAAAAGAAAGGAAGGATGACAGGGAGGGAGCTAAGTGGGTGAATCCATCTTCCCTATTCAGGTCTTAGTCTGTTTTGCTGCCACAGAGCCAGTGGCTGATAAACAACAGGAATTTATTTTTTACAGTTCTGGAGGCTGGGAAGTCCATGATCAAGGCACGAGCAGATTTGGTGTCTGGTGAGGGCCCACTCCCTGGCTCATAGACACTCTCCTTGCTGTGTCCTTACATGGCAGATGGAGCCAGGGAGCTCTGTGGGGTGTCTTATGAGGTAGCCTCCTCACCTAGTCACCTCTGAAAGACTGCACCTCCAAATGCCATCACACTGAGGGGTAGGTTTCAGTGTAGGAATTTGTTGGCTTTCAACATTCAGCCTATAGCAAGGTGAAAGTCTTGCCACACTAGTCATTCATTGTTTATTCTGTTCTTACAATAAGAATATAAATTCCACCTGTAATTTTTCCCCGTTATTTCTTGAGTTTGACCTCCAGTGCCAGGAAGACTTTCCTATGGTAGACTTCAGGTCCTTTGTTCAGGCTATTCGAGCTGTTTTATGTAAAGAGCACGGATAGAGACTCCAAGTCCTGGACTATTGGCTTGTGTGACTTGAGGCAGGTTAACCTCTGAGCCTCAGTTTTCTCATCTGAAATGACAATACTAACATTCACCTATAGAACAGAATTATGAGAATGAAATTTTTTAAATGGGGAGAACCTGGCACAATGCCTGGAACATTGTAGTTATTTACCAATTGCGAGTAACAATGGATGGCCTTCATCCAAAAAGTGCTTCCATGCTTGAAGAATGTTAAGTTTCAGTTCCACCTTCCTTAGTTAACCCAGAATAGTACATGTTTTTATCTCTCTTCAAATACACCCTTTTAACCTCTTAATCATTTTTTAAAAGACATTAAATGCATCCTATAGTCTGTCTCATTTTTTTCTTGTAAACCTCTAAACTGAACCAAAAAATTAAAAATTAGGAACCTGAACCAGTAAAGAACATAACGAAGAGATTCCCCTGGGATTCGAGCAAGTTACACTTACTGCTGGTCCGCTTCCCTCTTTTCACATTCAGCTTGTGGCGGACTGTAGCAGTTGATATAGATCATCACACTGGTGTTTTTCCTATGGGAGCCGTGCTGCTTAATCATTTCCATGCCAGAGGTCCCATAATCATGTCAATTCCCATGTATTATGCCTGTGTGTTCTGGGAGCACACGCACTGTTAGTGACAGCGAAACTTTTTTCATAGGGTCTCAGGCTCTATTCCCTGTTGGGGCGTGTGTGGGAGGCAGCCGATCGATGTTTCTCTCTGGCAGCGATGTCTCGCTCCCTCTCCTCCCTTCCTCTCTCTCTGGAATCAGTGGAAAACATATACTTGGGAGAGGATTACAAAAAGCTAGAAAGCGGCAAAACAGAGACTTGAAACTTTTTCCCCCCTCATTTCCAATTTACTGTTTCTCTCAGGTGTTGCCTTTTTTAGAGAGTTATGTAGGAAGTTCTGTGATTAGTTTATATGATATTCATTTGGTGTGCACTTATAAAGCGATGTCAGAATTTTTATTTATTTAATAGTGTTGTTTGTTTGTTTCCTGCAGAAAAAAGAGCCAGTGGAAGACGATGAGTCCATTCCAGAGAGTGTGTTAAATCTCGACAACCTCACCCCAGACATATTAGCTGTAAGTTACTGTCCATTTCTAGGTTGGGATTTCTGTTCTTTTATCTTAACTTTCCTCCTGGACAGGGGCTTGCTGACACTCTGTTCCACACAGCATTGGGGCATCCTTGAATTTTTGCCGCTGGGACATGTCCCTGGAGACAGATGGAGTGGAACAGTCAGGGGTAGGAAGAAGAGAAAAACGGGACTGAACTGTGTTTAGCTTATATTAGTCTATTTTCACAAAATCGGAATTTTTCAGTTTACTATAATTCAGTAAATACTCACTATATAATGGGCCTGGAGCAGTAATTTTCAAGTTTTTAGTCACTAAACGCTTTCTTAAAACCCATAACACAAAAGCATAGTAAGAGCATAAGCACAAAAAAAGTAGTGTTGCGCTTGAAGGCTGGGTTGGGGGTGCTCTTCCTGTCCAGCCCTACCTGCTGAGGGCTCCCCATAAAAAATCAGGACAGTTTGAAACACCTGCAATAGGAATACAAAATTAGCTTAAGACAGGCCTCTTGCTCCTAATAAATGTATAATCTCCCTAGAGAACAGTTAAGTGCAGTAGTAATAGAATGCTAAATTGGTTTAATCAGGAAGCAAGAGCTCTGAAAAGAGCTACATATTAAAATTGCCAAGGTATATAGGAACATGCAGAGTGGCCAGAATCGATCCATCTCTGCCTTAGGCACCCCAAAAGGAAATGCCAGTGGATTTGTCAGGGCAGCGTCGCTTTGAAAGCCTTCATTGTCAGTTTTTAAAAGGCTGTCACAAGGGTTGTCATCGGAGCACCTCGGGGTTAGGGCGACAGAATCTTTTTCCTGCTCTGTACTTGACTTGCTCTGGCCTGTTTGTCCACAGAAACTGAAAGTGTCACAGATCAAAAAACTCCGACTGCTCATCGACGAAGCCATCCTAAAGTGCGATGCCGAGCGGGTAAAGCTGGAGTCAGAGCGCTTTGAGAACCTCCGAGAGATCGGGAACCTCCTGCATCCCTCTGTGCCCATCAGTAACGACGAGGTGAGTCGTGGGGCGCTCCTCTGGGAAGGACAAGGAAACACTGACACTCTGTGTAATGGGCTTTGTATCAGAAGCAGGCCCTTTGTGTCCTCACTCTGCCCTCCAATTGAGAATTGAAAGTGTCAGATCCTTGCCTGATTGGGAAGTGGCGGAGACCGCAGGTAGGAGACTCCTGGCGCACAGATCTCTTCTAAATCGGGCTGCTGTCCTCTGCTGTTGCCGGTGGTAGCAGCCAGTCTCGTGGGAGGGATCTGCTAAAACAACCTCGCCCCTCACCCACACCCTGCTGAGAAGCTGCAGGTTGAAGGGGAATCTGCATGATAAAAGTTTCCTGCTGAGTGGGAGCTTCCCCAACACAAAGCTGCTCTGAGCCCAGTCTTTGTTCCCTGACACCCCAGCCAGAGCAGGGCCCATCTGTGCCTCTTTCATTCATTCCCTGGTGAACAGAATGTTAAACTCACTGCAGGCTGGCGTGGCAGACTCTGGAGGTCGGGGGCCCTCACCCCACCCTCATGTGGCCCTGGGACCAATGAGAGCCTGGAAAAAAAATAATCTACATTCTCCTCTGCACCCCAGGCAATGCTGATTGTCTGGGTAGAGGTGTCGTAGTACAGGGCATTTAAAAGGGTAAAAAAAAAGGCCACAAACAAAAAACACACAATGTGACATCTTTTGGAAAATCATGATTTCAGTTTCATGGCTAGATTCGCTTCTAGGAATCTAAAAATGATTATTTCTCTATTGAGCACAAATTCTCTAGCAAATTCACTTCTCTGGTCTCTGGAAATGATGACCAAAACCTCATGTGGCTTCACTAAGCTTTAGGTTGTTCTTAGAACAGGGTTTGGAAAGGTAGACGTGGAATTCAGAGGTTGTGTATCTTTCTCTCCTGGTCTTGCTTCCTTAGGATGCGGACAACAAAGTAGAGAGGATTTGGGGTGATTGCACGGTCAGGAAGAAGTACTCACACGTGGACCTGGTGGTGATGGTCGATGGCTTTGAAGGCGAAAAGGGAGTCGTGGTGGCTGGGAGTCGAGGGTATTTCCTGAAGGTGAGAGTTGGGAGCCAGTGGGGATGGGATTATAAAGAAGGACTTTTAAAAATACTGTGCAGAAAACATAACTTACTTAAGGAGGCCCACAAATCCACCACATGTGCTCCCCTTTCTACTACAGGCTTATTGGCAATTAGATACAGTTCTCTTTCTAAGGCAGGAGCGTGCTATCAGGGGTGCTCAGAACAAAAGCTACCGCATGATGCCCCGCAGTGAATACATGTTTTGCTGACTGAATCAGAACAGTCTCTCCTTTGAGGAGCTCAGTGTAATTGGACAGTTAGACAAGTGACAGAGTCAAAAGCCACTGTGATAAGTGCCGTCAACGTAAGAAACCTCCAAACCTGTAGAGAATTTTTATTTGAACCAAACTGAGAAAATGCTCTGGAGAATGGCACTTTTGTAGCTTATTTTATACATTAGAATCAAATGAGACGTAAGGGGTAGGGGGAGTTACATGAAATCCACTGGTGGGAGGTGGGAGAAAGCAAAGCGGTGAAATCTCTGGGAGTGAATAAAAACAGAGAAACACATACTTCTTTGTTGGTGGGTATAGGATAATTAACAATGAACATTTACAGCACATGGAGATGATATTGGGGAGCAGGTAACAATGAGGGGTTCTGTGGCCCATGCTCTGGTGGGTGAGCCCTGAGGGGGCCTCCTGTGAGCCCTTGGGTAGTCATATTCTACCCCCACATAGTTGCCTCTGAGTGCAAATTCTAGCAACTAAACATGACAGCGACAGAACCCAATCACCCTTGCTGTGTCTCTGCTCCTTTAGGGGCCTCTGGTGTTCCTGGAACAGGCACTCATCCAGTATGCCCTTCGCACCTTGGGAAGTCGGGGCTACATTCCCATTTACACCCCGTTTTTCATGAGGAAGGAGGTCATGCAGGAGGTGGCACAGCTCAGCCAGTTTGATGAGGAACTTTACAAGGTGAGTAGTTGGGCACTGCGGCAGAAGGACTTCTTCCATTGGGAAATTTAACCTCAAAGATACTGGAGCAGCACTGTCCAGTAGAACTTCCTGCGATGATGGAAACGGTCTATATCTGTGGCTGTTGAGTACCTGAAATGTAAATTTTTAATTTTAATTTTTTTAAATTTTAATTTAAATAGCTATACATGGCCAGTGGCTACCATATTGAACAGTGCAGACCTAGGGCCTGTTTGATCTTTCCCCCAGGTAATCTGTATCATGTACCTAAGTGAGCATGCGTTAACATTATGAGCCTAGAGAAGAGGCACATGTATTGAGTGGCTGGACAAAAGGACATTATAGAAGTGGCCGGTCTTACCGTGCCCTCCTCCTCCTGAGCCCAGACTGGAAGCTTCCATAGGGCAAGACATACATTCCTTGGGATAGATGTGTCCTCTAGTTTGTGGCTCCTCTCAACCCTGGACCATCTCAGGGAGAACCAGAGGGTTCAAGTCGAGGTTCAGAAGATCATTCTAATCAACTGAACACCAGAGTGATTGAGGATTATAACCTCTAGACTAGCCCATAAGCACCAAGAAAGCAGAGACCATGTCTCCTTTTGTCCAGCATTGGCCTAAAGGACTTGGCCTGTAGTAAATGCCTCACGAACATTTGTTGAGTGGATTACGTTATATTGCTATCAGCTCAGGTTTTCTTGTACGCCTGCATCATAAGTAAAAAGTATCAGAATTTTTTATCTCCTTTTAATTTGCTTTTCTTTGAATTCTATTAGAGACCTCATTTGGGACTGACCCATTCCCTCCCTTGTCTTTAGTGTCCCCTGCTCACTCCCAGGCAGGGATTAAAGAAACTTCGCCCTGTCCCGTCGCTCGTATCTTCCCTGTGGTTTCTGCTCTAGCTGAGGTCTACCTCCCTCACTCTTAACCTCCATCAGGTGATTGGCAAAGGCAGTGAAAGGTCTGATGACAACTCCTATGATGAGAAATACCTGATTGCTACCTCCGAGCAGCCCATTGCTGCCCTCCACCGGGATGAGTGGCTACGGCCAGAGGATTTGCCCATCAAGTATGCTGGCCTGTCCACCTGCTTTCGCCAGGAGGTGGGCTCCCATGGCCGTGATACCCGAGGCATCTTTCGAGTCCATCAGTTTGAGAAGGTAAGTAGAGAAGTCAGGGTGAGGAGTAGGACCCTTCTATCTATCTGTCCAGGGTAGTTAGAGGAGAGACAGGAGCTGTGTCGCTCAAGCGCATCCTGGCTCCAGTCTTGCCTCCCATTGCCTGCGTCTGTGTTTCTGGGAAGGGCCTGAGCAGCACATAGTGGAGTGACTGCCAGCACAGACTCCAGTTCCAGGCTGCCTGAGTCCAAATGCCAACTCCATCACCTACCAGCTGTGTCACCTGGGACAAGTTGCTTAACCACTCTGTGCTCAGTTTCCTCCCTGTAAAAGGAGGGTAATAATAGTACCCACTTCATTAGGCCCACTATGAGGATTTAACTAGTTAACATCAGAAGCGCTTAGAACAGCACCCAGCATGTGTGCAGTAAGCTCTACAGAAACACGTGTTCTTGCTGCACACCCAGTGCAGTGCAACACCTCTCTAGCTGGGGGCCCCAGCCTCGCCCGACTCCCAGTGGTATAGGAACAGGTCTTCATTGCAAGAATATCTCCCACTTGGGTCCTTTAGTTTTTCACCCTGTCCCATTGTCGCTGTCTCCTTGGGTCCCTCTTTGCAGATTGAACAGTTTGTCTACTCATCGCCACATGACAACAAGTCCTGGGAGATGTTTGAAGAGATGATCACCACTGCAGAGGAGTTCTACCAGGCTTTGGGGATCCCGTACCACATTGTGAATATTGTCTCAGGTATCGGCCTCCCTCTCTTGCATCCCACAAACAGTACCCACACCACACAAAGCAATAGCTCACAATCCAGTTAATGGCCCACGTTAATTAAAATATCACACTCTTTTCCCTTGGGAGTGTTTGCTGATAAGAATATCTGGGCGTGATTTTACTTCTGCGGATAGGGTGTGAATTAAAGAATTCTTCGGGTTTGCTAAAAGGTTAGCCTTCTGAAATACCATCCCTCCTTCATGAATTCTAGGGGTGTTTCCTTACAGGTTCTTTGAATCACGCTGCCAGTAAGAAGCTTGACCTGGAGGCCTGGTTTCCGGGCTCGGGAGCCTTCCGTGAGTTGGTCTCCTGTTCCAACTGCACAGACTATCAGGCCCGCCGGCTCCGAATCAGATACGGGCAAACCAAGAAGATGATGGACAAGGTAGCAGCCTGGGAGGCGGGCACAGGGCCCCCGGTGCAGAGGGGATCGGCCTTGTTTCTCAGCCCTCAGGGCACGTGTTTCCCAGCATCGTGGGAGAACTGAGTTTTTCCATCTAGATTAAAAAGGGAACCTGAAAATGACTTCTACCGAGTCAGGACTGAGTCCTTTTAGATAGAAACCTGATCTAGCCCCATTCTACAAAGTCATTCTAGTTTTTCTCTTTTGGGCTTTGTTTTCTGTCACTCCAGATAAAGAATGATCCTCACTTGTCTACCCAGAACAAGTTGGAGGCAGTGTCTCCCCACTTCTCACCCAAGGAGGTTTGGGTTGTAAGCTTATCTCTTCAAACCCAATTTCCAGGCCCTACTTTTCCAAGTCAGGGACTTGAAAAGGGTCAAAAGGAGAGGCCCCTGTGGTCGTGTTTTCTGTTTCCCTCAAAAGGCCCAACTCTCCTCAAAATACTGAGACCTGCCTCTTGTCACTCATGGAGACATGAGGAATCTTCCTGGAGTTATCTGAGAGGCAGTAAATACCAAACAGAACTCAGGTTTAGAAAGGGCTCAGTAATGGGTAGAAGTCATGAGTCTGAATTGGTTAGTTGCTGTGGGGAGTCTGGCCGGGTGATGGCTCCTGGTCATCGCTTAGACGAGCTGAGGGTTGAGTTGAACTGCTCTCTGCACAGGTGGAGTTCGTCCACATGCTCAATGCTACCATGTGCGCCACTACACGCACCATCTGCGCCATCCTGGAGAACTACCAGACAGAGAAGGGCATCATCGTGCCCAAGAAGTTGCAGGAATTTATGCCGCCAGGTGAGGCCCAGCCTGGCCTATCCTCCTCTCCTCTGTCTTCACATTTCCGAATAGCAGGCCCCTTTCAGAGTGAACCCAGTTTTCTTGTTCACACACAGTCCCCAGAAACTCTGCCTGTCTCCCAGTGCTGGGCACTGCAGGGGCAGAGCTGAGAAGGTAGCCGGTACAGGCATGATATTCTATGGAAATGCAGCTAAAATCCAGGCAGGGGGAGGAAAGGATGAATGAAACAAGTGCCCATTGTGGGTGCCCTTTTGTGCACTCACCCCGAGTTCCACGGGCTCTGACTCCTGAGAAACGGTAGGTTACTCGGTTGGCTGTTCCCTTCCAGGTCTCCAAGAGCTGATTCCCTTTGTGAAGCCCGCACCCATTGACCAGGAGCCATCCAAGAAGCAGAAGCAGCAGCATGAGGGCAGCAAAAAGAAGGGAGCGGTGAGCGATGGCGCCCTGGAGAGCCAGCTGCAGAACATGGAGGTCACCACGTCCTGAACATTCCTTCCTCCCAGCTCTGTCAGCTGGCATCCCAGAGCCTGCCCCTGGGCGGGGAAGCCAGACACACTCATCGCCGCGCAGTCCCACTGCATTGCTAAAACGGGAACCATCTGCCACGCGCAGCGCAGTGTCCCTGTCTGTTCCCATAGGCCTGTGATCCAGTCACCGAGGACTAACAAAACCATGTAACGAAGGGCCCTGGGGGAAGGCTAGGACTCTTCCGCAGTGTGCTGCCTGGGGCTCTAACCCTGCCTCGCAGCTCTCCCTGGAACCATACTTTTGCTTTTCCTTCTAAATAAAGTTGTTCCATTTAGCAAGTCAGAGAGCCTTTGAGAAGGTAGGTGGAGGCAGGGGTAGATTTAGTAAAGGCTCAAGGAGGGAGGGAAAACTTTGAGTCTTGGACACACAAGCTTGTAAGACCATGACCAGGATCTCTTTTATAAATCTCCTGTTTAAGTGGGACTAACTTAGAGACCAATTGATATAAAAAGGCTCATAGCATTTCTGTTCTCCAGAAAGGGCTCTGTGGAAAGGGAGGGAGGCTGTTATGCCTCAGGGGAGATGAGACTATATTTAATCCAAAAGAGGCCCTAGATTCAAGAGCACGAGGCAGGGCCTTACTAACAGCTGCTTCTCTTTGAAGTCATTCCAAAATGGCAAACCAAGTGCAGAACAGCTTGTCACTGTCACTGTAACTCCAAAGGATGGCAGTAGTCAGCAGGATGGGGAGTGGTGGAGCAGGTTTAATCCCTTCTCCAAAGCTCCCACTGTGGCCGGATAGCCAGTCCACCCTTGCTCTGGGGAGGGTGATGTTTAGGCTCTTTATTTACCTGCTGCCTTTCATCTGCAATCTCCAAACACTTTACCTTAATAACACCTCTTGTTCGTTTAGTGCTGCTTTCCTGGGAGCCTAAAATACTTCCTATACATGATCTCTTTTATCTTTGTGACGGTCCCAGAAGGGAGGGTGGGGACGTGATTATACCTCTTCCTTCATATGGAAGACAGTACATGTGGGTGATGGAGATGGGACAGGGCCAGGGGAAGCCAGGAGTCCTGGTGCTTGAAGATGAGAGGACTCTGAACTGGATGTCACTTAGGATCCTTTATATCATCTCAGCGTCCTTAGTCCCTAAGCAGCAACTTCCCTGAGCCTGCTGGAGCTTGGCATCTAGGAAAGCGGCTGTGTGCTTGGTTTTCCACCGGGAACTTGGGGCTGATCCTATTAATCTTACTGCTGTAAACCCTGTAAAATCGGGCACTGAGAAGGGTGACTGATTGCAGTGGCTCTCTTGCCACAGGCAGGCTCAGTCAGCCCGCCTCTACTGTAGCACATTGCCCTCAGCTCTGGGATAAAGCCAGGGCCAGGGGATAGAAGAGCAAGCTGCTCCCACTTAGAAGGACCAGAAGTTATTACTGGAGCCTCAGCTCCTTGGTCTGGAGAAAGGCAGTTTACACAGAAGCAGGAGGCTGGATTTGCTCACTACCACACAGCTCTCCTGTTCAAAAAACCTATTGGGCTTTGGAGTTGGAAACTCAGATGGCCTTGAGCACCCCCATCTAGCCACACAGGTCACTGCAGCTGCCCACTCTGCTCCCCACTCCTACTCCCTTCAGCACCTGGGGCTTGTGACCTTCCACCATGGGCAGAAGCCACGGCCCTGAGCCCATGGACACCTGGGCCCAGCTCTTGGCTTCCCTGCACTGACTACCTTCTCACCTGACCAGTTTTCTGGAGCTGCTTGCACCTGGAACTCCCTGCTGTTTTACGCAGAGTGCCTTCTGCCCTGTGCTGTTGGCAGCCCACTTCCTCCTTGCCAACCACCTACCTGCCCTGTGGCTGGGTGAGGGTGTGGACTGGCCTGGGAGCCTGCCTAGCAGAAAGGAATGCATGGAAGCTCGAAATAGAGTTGTTGCGTGGACCAACTAGGATGTTAGTAGATAAGTCTATCCCCCCTTCCAGAAGCCAGAGGAGAAAAACAGCCAAAGTTGTGAAGGAAAGGATGACCCTGCAGCTGAGGCCCTTCCCGGCAGGTCATCACCAGAACACAGGCTGGTGAGCACAGGGACACACATTCTCATTTACACAGTGCTGACCCCGTGTCAGGCACCATTACGGGCATGGGTTACAGAAAGAATGGGACACAGTCCTTGCTCTCAAAGAACTCACAGTCCTAGGGGAAGGTGGGGCCTGCCTTCCTCCAGTGTGAGCTGAAAACCCAACTCTTTGCCTCCCTGCAGCAATGGGATGAGCTGATGCAAGCCTTGCTTAGGAATGGCTGGCCTGGAAGCTGAGCACTTGGGACTGGGCCCAGGTAACCTGGACTCCACCCTGCAGTTGCCTCCGCAATCCATAGCTGATACCCTCATCCCTGGCACCTTGACCTGCCCCATCTCGAACCCCAGCTGCCCAAGCTACCTAAGTTAGCAAACAACCCCCACAGGCTGAGTGGAGTGAGTCACAGCCCTGGGTCCCTCACCAATCCTTGGTTCCCACACCCAGGAATTCAGGGCTCAAAATGCAGGTCTGGGTGCTTTAGGCCAGAGAGGAGACACAGGCCTCTACCAAGAGACACAGACAACCAGGAGACAGACTTCCAGAAAGAAATGCTAAAGAGGGCAACGTGTGGGACCAAACAGGAGCCCAAGGAGCCTGCCAGCGCTCACCATCTCACCATCTGGTGGGAGGGTCAGTTAGCCCCCAAGGAGCCAACCACCCCCCAGGGGTGGAATCACTCCTGGGAACTTTCCCTGTGACCTGTCCCGCTTTTCCTTCCCAGAAGGTTTTCTGGTTTACCCAGGGTCCCCAGACAGCCTCCTCTCCTCCCACCCCCAAACCTCCCTGGCTGCTCTCCCAGGAAGAGCCTGACTGGCAGAGTTGGGATGGGCCCCAGAGAAATGTGCTGCATGTCACAGCCTGTGCCAGGAGAGGGGCCTGCTCCACCCCCACCCCACCACCCCACCTCCCAGCGTGGGGTTCCCCCAAAGCTCCTCCCAGATGCACACAGAAGGAGGGGCCAACCCTGCGTCTCCAGGGGGGAGTTCTGGTGGGGCTGACACCTCTGCTTCTGACATTGCCCTTTTAAGAGCCCCCCCAAGGGGCGGGGGCGCTGCAGGCAGGTTCTTGTTGCAGAAAACCCGGGACCGAGCTGCCATCCACCTGCGGAAAAGGAGGAGACCCAGCCACCCACCCTGCCAGGTCCCGCCCTACCCGGCAGAGGGAGGGGGTCCCAGGCACCTCTGATCCTGAGAAAGCCCCTTTTTCTGGAAGGACAGCCCCTCTTCCGCTGCTCTGACCGGTGGGTTGCCGAGCCCCGCATTTTGGAGAGCTGGCCGGGCCCCTCGCCAGCAGACCTGCAGTCAGAGTGGCCTGGAAACGGACTTTCCCGGAGGCGTAAGAGGTCTGATCCTCCAGGAAGCCGACGGAAGGAAAGAATTTAGCACCCATTTAGAACAGCGTTCGATCTTTCCTCCTTCCATCTTCTCTGAGAAAAATAATTTTTCTTTCCTGTTGTGTGTGCCAAGCCGGCCCTTGCCTGCCGGTGCCCTGGACCTCTCCGCGCTCCCTGCGGCGCCCCTGGGTGCCCGCGCGGCCGGCTCTCCCGTCCCTCCCCGCCCCGCCCACCCCCTCCGCGTACCTGCAGGCTCGCTCCCCACCTCGGAGCAGCGCCGGCTGGCGCGGCCGACCCCACTGGCTCTGTCCCCTCCAAGATAAACACGCAGCTTCTAGGCTCTGCTGCCTCCCCGACGTGCCAGGCTCCGCCCTCTCGGAGGGAAGGAGGACTGTTCCAGGCTGAGGGAGCAGCAGGAAGGCCTGAGCACGGGTCCAGAGGGAGGGGGAGGCGGGAGGGAGGCCAGAGAGGTGGGCAGGAGCCTCTCCCGGCTTCTCTGCGTTCTCTCGACCTCGGAGCCCAAATCCAGGAGCTCAGGAGATCATGCATCTCCTGCTCCAGCCCCCTAGCTCCCAACAGCCACACTGAGCCTCTCCACCACCAGGATGGCAAACCCAAAAGTCCAAGTCTAACTTCTTATCTGAGCCACTCTCCTCTGGGTGTTCAGGCACCCAAACCAAACTCCCAGGCGTCACCCTGGACCACCCCTTCCTCATCCCGGGTGGCCAGCCTCTCACAGTCCCACTGAGTCCCTACCTCACTCAGATCTGCCCTTCTGCAGCCGGTTCCTCTCCTGGGCTGCTGCCGTAAGCGTCTCCGGCTGCCCCACCAGACGCCTTACCCGGTGCCCAGAGTGTGGCTCGGACTCTCCCCTCGGCTGCTCCGATAAACTGAGCAACTAAGATAGTGAAGGTGTTGCTTTGGGATTTGAGCTCATGGCTCAGCCCCAGGCTCCATCTCTTCCCCTCTGTGCTCGGGAGCCAAAAATGATCTCAGTGGAATCTTAGATGAGCTGTGCATCTGTATGGAATGCTGGCCTGTTGAGCCACCCTCGGCGAACAACGCTGGCACTGTGGGGCGAAACTACCACTGGGTTAAGGTATCCAACACCATCTTTTAATGAGCCTCAGAGAAAGTCTATGTAACTTGGCTGGGATGTCAGGCCTAGGACTCGTGGCTGCAGCTGGCATTGCTGGGAATGCCGTTCTGTGGTTCAAGCAAACGAATGCAGGGCTGTCCACAGGGGAGCCTAGAGACCCAACTGCCTCCCAGAGGGTGGCTCCAGGGATGGAGGGACACCTGGTCACTCCTCTATGCCATCCATCTATCCATCCATCTGACCAATATTTACTGAGTGCCTACTATGTGTCAGATACCATGCCAGGTGCTAGGATTCCAAGGCATACGTGTTGTCCCTGCTCCTGGACCTTACTGCTTGCTTGTGGATAAAGCAGATGTTAACCAAGTAAATGAAGAAATAAATACTTCATGTAAGTACAAATTGCTATACCTGCCATGAAGGAAACATTTAAGACTGCCAAGTTAACAGCTGGAAGGAAGCCAGGATGTCCAGAACAGAGTGAAGGGAGGGGTAAGAGTAAGAAGAGGCTGGGCCCCTCTTCTTGCTGGGCTTTGTGGACCAATATGAGGAAGTTGGCTTTTATTCAAGGTGCAACGGAGAAGCCCAGTGCAAGATTTTCAGGAAGGGAGCAACATGCTCGGATTCTGACTTTACAAGGTTACTCTCTGGAGGACACCACGAGGGGTCCTCTAATCAGATAAATCCAGACTGTGGCACATTCAACAAGAAAACTAGCCTGGACTCTTCAACCAATCAATACCCAAAATCCAAAGAAAGAGAGACAGAGATAGATGATACCAGGAATCATGGCTGGTGTTCTGGGAGTGGGGGTGGCAGGGGTCGTGTGGGATGTGGGAGAGGGTCTGATTCTGACTCTTAGGAGCTGCACCCTGAGGGCAGAGGGTTGAGGTGCCAGGATGTTTAACCTCACTTTCACTCCATTCTCCACAAATTCTGTGAGAACTCACAGTGTCAAAAATTATCAAAGCTAGGTGGAAGGTCGCTGGGGATGCATCACACCATTTTGGCAATTCTTCTGAATCTTGACATTTTCCAAGATAAAAAATCTGGGGAGGTTTTTTTAAAATCTAAAAAATACTTATTAAAGATTACTTTGGCTCTTGGGTGAAGACTGGTTTGAAGGGGAAGCAACCACAAGAAGAATCCATAGGACTCTGAGTGCCTTTTCTGTGCCAGGCACGGAGTGGGCGGTTGAGAAATGACGGTGCCCACCCTCAAGGAGCAACCCCTCCAGTTGCAAAGAAAAGTGGAGAAAATGGACTAGGCATTCAAGGCCTGCCTCTTCTGCTGGTTCCTGGTCACCTTCCATTCCACTCTACCCCATAGTCCCAGAGCGACAGTGTCTGGAGCTCCACCTGGCTGGGCTCACCCCTGCCCATCTCCGTGCCTTTTATAAAGTAGCACTGAGACCAGAAACAGGATCAGGCACCATGGGGCTATCCCAACAGGTCACTTTCCTCCCAGAACCTCCACGGTCAACTGGAAGGCTTGGCCTAGAAGAGCAGTAAATTCCCTTTGAACACGTTCCAGGATCTTGCTGCACCTTGGTTTTCTCCTATGTAGGAGGGAGGTCTAAAAGGTCCTTACAGCTGGAAAGTTCCATGAAGTAGACCGCCCTTCCCCTCGGGGTCAAGGAGAACACCGCCAGGGCAAGCCCTGGTTTGAGACTGATGCATAGATTTGGAAGTTTCCTTCCTGCTTCTGAGAAGTAGAAATAGCTGAGGAGGTGAGAGTGGATTGGGGAGGCAGCTCTGTCCTGTGCCCCTGGGGACAGGGTGGGGAGTGGATTAAGGACTATTTGCCAAGCGTGCTTGGAGATGAAGGGAGGGGTTCCTTGCATCCCTCAACCTGTCTGCCCTTTGGCAGGAAGGCCACTCACCTGCAGGGGCCCCGCCTGCCCCATGCCTCCCATGGCAACCCCTGCCTCCGTGCTAGGCTCCAGAGCAACGTCCCATGATCCAGAGCCAAGGCTGCTGCTCTCTCCTACCCAGAAGCTCATTTCAGTACAAAAGGAGAGAGATGAATGGAGAGCCGCAGTTTCTCCATGAGTTGGCTTGAGCCTTCAGCAGAAATGAGTCTCATTACCCAACCTCGATGCAAAGGATAATTAACAGATGGTATAATTTCTGAGCTTTCTCCGCACCACATGGCTATTAGGTGAAGAGCAAAATGCCTATGCAGCCCCAAGATCCTCCCAAACCACAAAGTCAAAGGAAGTCCAGAAGGGCAGAGCCACCTCTCTGTCTCTGGAGCTGCCCTTGGCCTTGACTAGAAGAAGAAAACTCATCTTGATAAAAAGGGAGGGGATTCCCCTAAGCCATGGGTCCTCCACCCTTCTTCCTTCACCCTTGCCATGAATGTAGACTAACCCTTACCCTTCTTGCTGTCCCTAAGGCCCATCTCCTTTGTTTTCCCCTGGGGAGAAGGGAGTGTCTGGTTCAAAATGGGTTCCTCCAGACCCTCAGGTTCCACAGGGTGGCCCATCTGTTTTATATTTGGAGCTTCTACTTCATACTTTATTGGGGGGGGGGGGAGGACTCTGCTGCTAAATAAACTTTTGAAAACCACTGACCTTATCCAAACCCCTCATTTTACAAAAGGGAAATTCAGGCACAGGAATTGGCCCAAGGCCACACAGCTAGAGGGTGGTGGGGCTGGACTGAAGCCCTGGCCTCCTCCCCAAGCCAGCCCTTATAGCAACCAGGCCCCTTGCTGCTCACCCAGTTGGCCCTGCAGTCCCTGGATGGTGGCCCTGGTTAGGGTATGAGAGAGGAGCTCTCCTCCTGGAGCCCCCTTGCCTGCCTCTTTTTCATGATCAGCTTCCACACTGAGCTCCCCCCCCCAACTCCTGGAATCCCCCATGCCTTTCAAGTGGAAGGTCCAGTCCACAGGCCTGCAGGTGAAGAGGCTCAGGAGCCCTGTGTGCTGGGCAGGGCTGTGTGCTCCTCACCAAGCTGTGGGTAGGAGGGGAGTGACAGCTAGATGTTGATGGTGAAGGAAGGAGGGGCAAGAGGTCATCTCCCCAGACAGAGGCCCTGTGGGCAGTGAAAAGCAGTGGTCTAGGACCCGGATCCTGTTAAAAGCTCGGCTCCACCCTTAGCCAGCCTCCTGACCCTGTGCAACTTGCACCCTGTCTGGGGTTCAGAACTGGCAATATCACCCTGTTTATACCATCTGGCGTCTGCCCCCACACTCCCAGCTCACCTCCCCCAGAAAAGCCCAGGTGGTGCTCAGCGGGGGGGGGGGGGACCCCAAAGGGCAGCTTGGTGAGACCACGGCTTGATGAGGGGAGGGGCTCGGGACCACCTTGTGCGTTCCCAGGGAGGTGGGGTGTCCCTGGGAGATGGAGGAGGCTTTGTACTGTTGAGAAAGGCCATTTTAGCTCAGTCTGACCCTAGACCTGTGGGAGGGGACAGCGTCGAGGGCTCTCAGCAGCCAGAGGCAGTCAGCAGTTATAGATGGTGTGAGGTGGGCACTTGGCTTTTGAGAGCCCTTCAAAATGTTTTGAAAATCTCTAAGCATACTTAGCGTAGGGCCACTGTTTTATCATTTGCGGTCTGGTGGTTAACTCCTCTCTAGGCGGCGGTGGGGATCCGGGATGGGGGGTTCTGGACGAGGAGACTCCTAGAGCATCCGTGCGGGGGCGGGCGCTGGGTGGGGCCCACCTCGCCGGTGCGGCTGGCGTCGCCGCTTTAAGGCGGCGGCGGCGCGAGCAGGTCTATGGTAATGAGCCGCCGCGCCGCAGACCTCGCCGGCCCGCCGGGGAGGCGCGGGAGCGTGGGGCTGGGCCCGGGGCCGCGGCGACAGCGGCAGCGGCGGCGGGGACGCGAGGCGCGGGCGGGCGGCCGGGGCCGGGGGTGCAGCTCCGCGGGCGCAGGTGGGCGATCTCGCCGCGGCGGGGGGGGCGCCTCGGGAGTCGGGGGGCCGGCAGGGCCCGGGGCGCGCGGGGCCCGCGGGCGCAGGTGGAGAGCGCTAGGCGAGCTGGTGGAGGCGCAGCGCCCACCCAGGGTGGTCGGGGAGACCCGGGCGCGGGCCCGGCTCGGGGAACGGCGGGAGCCCGAGCGCATCGGAGCGCGCAGCGCCGGCCCCGCCGGGGCACCCAGGCGCAGGCCCCGCGGGGCGCAGCGGTGGCCCCCGGGGACCAGCGCCCCGGCCCGGGCATGAGGCTCGGCGGGGCCGGCAGGAGCCGGAGGTGGAGCCGCCGCCGCCGCTGACCCGGCCGGCCGGGCGCAGGGAGCGATGCGGAGCCGGGCGGCCCGCACCCCCCTTCCCACGCCGCTGCCGCCGCTGCTGCTGCTGCTGCTGCTTCCGCCGCTCCTGGGAGACCAGCTGGGGCCCTGTCGTTCCCTGGGGACCGGAGGACGCGGCTCCTCGGGGGCCTGCGCCCCGGTGGGCTGGCTGTGTCCGGCCTCAGACTCGAACCTCTGGCTCTACACCAGCCGCTGCAGGGATGCGGGGGCCGAGCTGACCGGCCATCTGGTGCCACACCACGATGGGCTGAGGGTCTGGTGTCCAGAGTCCGGCGCCCACATCCCCCTGCCGCCAGCCCCCGAAGGCTGCCCCTGGAGCTGTCGCCTCCTGGGCATTGGAGGCCACCTTTCCCCGCAGGGCAAGCTCACCCTGCCCCGGGAGCACCCGTGCTTGAAGGCCCCGCGGCTGAGATGCCTGTCCTGCAAGCTGGTGCAGACCCCAGGGCTCAGGGCAGGGGAGAGGTCCCCAGAAGAGTCCATGGGCGGGCGTCGGAAACGGAATGTGAATACAGCCCCCCAGTTCCAGCCCCCCAGCTACCAGGCCACCGTGCCCGAGAACCAGCCAGCAGGTACCCCTGTGGCGTCCCTGCGGGCCATCGACCCAGATGAGGGCGAGGCAGGTCGGCTGGAGTACACCATGGATGCCCTCTTCGACAGCCGCTCCAACCATTTCTTCTCCCTGGACCCGATCACCGGCGCTGTAACCACAGCCGAGGAGCTGGATCGGGAGACCAAGAGCACCCACGTGTTCAGGGTCACGGCCCAGGATCACGGCATGCCCCGACGCAGTGCCCTGGCCACGCTCACCATCTTGGTGACTGACACCAACGATCACGACCCTGTTTTCGAGCAGCAGGAATACAAGGAGAGCCTCAGGGAGAACCTGGAGGTCGGCTATGAGGTGCTCACGGTCAGAGCCACTGATGGGGACGCCCCTCCCAATGCCAACATTCTGTATCGCCTGCTGGAGGGGCCTGGGGGCAGCCCCTCGGAAGTCTTTGAGATTGACCCCCGTTCTGGGGTGATCCGGACCCGTGGCCCCGTGGATCGGGAAGAGGTGGAATCCTACCAGTTGACAGTGGAGGCAAGTGACCAGGGTCGGGACCCAGGCCCACGGAGCGCCACAGCTGCTGTTTTCCTGTCCGTGGAGGACGACAATGACAATGCGCCCCAGTTCAGTGAGAAGCGCTACGTGGTCCAGGTGCGGGAGGATGTGACCCCAGGGGCCCCGGTGCTCAGAGTCACAGCATCAGATCGGGACAAGGGCAGCAACGCTCTGGTGCATTACAGCATCATGAGTGGCAACGCTCGGGGACAGTTTTACCTGGATGCCCAGACTGGGGCTCTGGATGTGGTGAGCCCGCTCGACTATGAGACGACTAAGGAGTACACCCTACGGGTTCGGGCACAAGATGGTGGCCGCCCCCCACTCTCCAATGTCTCTGGCCTGGTGACAGTGCAGGTCCTAGATATCAACGACAACGCTCCCATCTTCGTCAGCACCCCCTTCCAGGCCACTGTCCTGGAGAGTGTCCCCTTAGGCTACCTGGTTCTCCATGTCCAGGCCATTGACGCTGATGCTGGTGACAATGCCCGCCTGGAATACCGCCTCGCCGGGGTTGGGCAGGACTTCCCCTTCACCATCAACAATGGCACAGGTTGGATCTCCGTGGCTGCTGAGCTGGACCGGGAGGAAGTTGATTTCTACAGCTTTGGGGTGGAAGCCCGAGACCATGGCACCCCGGCGCTGACTGCCTCGGCCAGCGTGAGCGTGACCATCCTGGATGTTAATGACAACAACCCGACCTTTACCCAACCAGAGTACACGGTGCGGCTCAACGAGGATGCAGCCGTGGGCACCAGTGTGGTGACTGTGTCGGCCGTGGACCGTGATGCCCACAGCGTTATCACCTACCAGATCACCAGTGGCAACACCCGGAACCGCTTCTCCATCACCAGCCAGAGTGGTGGTGGGCTGGTGTCCCTCGCTCTGCCCCTGGACTACAAACTCGAGCGACAGTATGTGCTGGCTGTCACTGCCTCCGACGGCACGCGGCAGGACACAGCACAGGTGGTGGTGAACGTCACTGATGCCAACACCCATCGTCCAGTCTTTCAGAGCTCCCACTATACGGTGAATGTTAACGAGGACCGGCCAGCGGGCACCACGGTGGTGCTGATCAGTGCCACGGACGAAGACACGGGTGAGAATGCCCGCATCACTTACTTTATGGAGGATAGCATCCCTCAGTTCCGGATCGATGCAGACACAGGGGCTGTCACGACCCAGGCAGAGCTAGACTATGAGGACCAGGTATCCTACACCCTGGCCATCACCGCCCGGGACAATGGCATTCCCCAGAAGTCTGACACCACTTACCTGGAAATCCTGGTAAATGACGTGAATGACAACGCCCCTCAGTTCCTACGAGACTCCTACCAGGGCAGCATCTATGAGGATGTGCCCCCTTTCACCAGCGTCCTGCAGATCTCAGCCACGGACCGTGACTCTGGCCTTAATGGCAGGGTCTTCTACACCTTTCAAGGGGGCGATGATGGCGATGGTGACTTTATCGTAGAGTCCACGTCCGGCATTGTGCGGACGCTTCGGAGGCTCGATCGTGAGAATGTGGCCCAGTACATCTTACGGGCATATGCAGTGGACAAGGGGATGCCTCCAGCCCGCACGCCCATGGAAGTGACGGTCACTGTGTTGGACGTGAATGACAATCCACCCGTCTTTGAGCAGGATGAGTTTGATGTATTTGTGGAAGAGAACAGCCCCATCGGGCTAGCCGTCGCCCGGGTCACAGCCACTGACCCGGATGAAGGCACCAATGCCCAGATCATGTACCAGATTGTAGAGGGCAACATCCCTGAGGTCTTCCAGCTGGACATCTTCTCTGGGGAGCTCACTGCCCTGGTGGACTTGGACTATGAGGACCGGCCTGAATACATCCTGGTCATCCAGGCGACGTCAGCTCCTCTGGTGAGCCGGGCCACAGTCCACGTCCGCCTGCTTGACCGCAATGACAACCCGCCGGTACTAGGCAACTTTGAGATCCTTTTTAACAACTATGTCACCAACCGCTCCAGTAGCTTCCCTGGGGGTGCCATCGGCCGTGTGCCTGCCCATGACCCTGACATCTCAGACAGCCTGACCTATAGCTTCGAGCGGGGAAATGAACTCAGCCTGGTCTTGCTCAACGCCTCCACCGGGGAGCTGAGGTTGAGCCGGGCCCTGGACAACAACCGGCCTCTGGAGGCCATCATGAGTGTGCTGGTGTCAGGTAAGGAAGGTCCCAGGTGACTCTGGGGGTGGGGACAGGCCTGGTACCTGGCACAGAGGTTGAGGGGCAGAAGCCAGTTGGGAAGGAGCCCCAGAAGTCCTGGCAGCTAGTGCAGGCCCCAACAGCCGCCCCGGCTGAGCCGGGCAGCTTCGGTTGGCTGCCCCCTGCCTACCAGCTTATGACGTGCTGCAGGAAGTCTTGCGAGGCTGCCCTGGCTGTGGCTGCCAAGAACTGTGAAAAAAGGCGCATGTAAGACTGGGGGGCCCGAAGAGCTGGGGGAGGGGAAGAGAGGCCAGTGGGCCCCTTCAGCACCCTTCACTCCGGCAGGATACTCCTGTGATCTCATACACAGCTGAGGGCGATGGGAGCACAGGGTTGACGCCACAGGGTCAGGACCCTGCTGTTGGGCCTCTTGGGCCCCTTCTGGCTCCCGGCTGAGCCGCACACTAGCTGAGGGGGACTTTGTCTCAAGCATTCTTTTCCCTCCAGGCAGAAAGGGCCCGGCCTGACTCCCCCTTCAGAGCTCCCACAGGAAGTAAGGCCAGAGCTCATTGTCTCTGTCCAAACAGACCCCACTGTCAGAGGCCCTGGTTCGGTCCGACTTGGGGGAGGGGCTGTAGTGAATCCAGGGCAGCCTGAGACCTTCTCGGCCCCCTGGCCACCCCATAGGCTGTTCTTAGGACACCAGGTCATCCCTGCTGGCTGTGACCAGCCTGGGCCCTGGGAATGGGGTGTGGGGACCAGGATGAGCCAGGGGACTGATGACCTTTGAGGGCAGAGCCCCCTGATCTGGTGGCGAGAGAACAGAGTCCTGGAGTGTGGGAGTCTGGCCAGGACCCAGACAGGGCATTCCTGCTGCTTGGCCAAGCGCTCAGCCTGTAGACTCCCTGGACAGAAGGGTAGGGGGAGGAGTGTTGGGGTAGGGGCGGCCTTGTGTCTTTTCTATCAGCTCTGCGGAGTGAGCACCATCAGCAAGGAGGGGCCAGCCCCAGAATGCTGAGTCCCTTCCCCAAGCCTGGGAACAACTGGGATCCTTGTGAGGACCCGTTGTTAGCTACACCCTGGGGATGGATTGATCATGTACCCCCACTCCAGACACATCAGGGAGGGGAGTCTGGGCCTGAGGGGAGGAAGAGGCTGGAGAGAGACACAGGGCATGGCTTCAGACTCCTCCCAAATCATGCTCCTTCCTGGACAAACACCTCCCCTGCCCACTCCTCTGGTGGCCATGGGAGCCAGGGTGTGGGAGTTGTAGAGGTCATGGATGAGGCTCTGTGCCTTCGAAGCTTCAGTTTCCCCTCCAGGAGGAGGAAGTGGGAGGCTGGAGTTCCTATGTCCTGTGTCCTTCTATGTTCCGGGGGGGCCAGGCAGTGGGAAGGACAGCCTCCCCTTCTTGTCCTCGCCCCAGCCTGCCCTAGGTGAGTGTGGCAGGACACTGAGGGATGGGGGCAGAGGAGGCCCCACCCAGACTTTGGGCTCCTATCAGGGCCAGCCCCAGACCTCGGCTCCCCTGGGACAGAGGGGAAGGCCTCCCTGGCCCTCCAGCCCTAGCCCCACCCTCTCCTCTCAGCTCTGACCCTTGGAGGCAGTCACCACGGCAACCCCAAAGTTCATGGAGGCTGGGGTAAGGGGGAATTGACTCCCACTGCCCCTTTGTTTTCCTTCTCATGTTCTTTGTCTCTTCTTTCTTTCCCGCCCCTGCCCGTGGGGGCCCTTCTGCACTGCCCCTCTCCAGTGCCCTCTCCCCTTCTCCTGTGTTGGTCTCTCCTCCTTTCCCACTTTCTCATTGCTGGCTCTTTTCCTGGGCCTTTGTCTTCCCCTGTTTGGTCTCCATGTTTCTGCCTCTCTGATTTCCCCTCTCTTGTGCCCACTGGCTGCAGCTGCCCCAGCCTGGGCCCATGGCTGTCCTGGAGCCCAGATTCTCCCTGCCCCTTTCTTACTCTGCTAGGGCACCCAGGAGCTCCTATCCATGGCTTGTTCACAGAGTGGCAGACCTCCTCCAGGCCTACAAACTCCACTGGCACATCTGCCAGGGGAAGAGAGACTTGGAGTTTGATTCTGCCACAGTCTGGGACCTGGCACTTTTCCAGGAGTGACTGGCGGGGCTCTGGGCACAGGTAGTGTTTCCTGGGGTCAGAGGCCATCCTAAGTGTTTTGTGCCCAGGAGGATGGCTCAGGCAATGCACCTCCCACCCCTGTTCCCACCACTGCCTTTGCACCTGAGGGGCAACCCAGGTCAAGGCAGGGGAGAGGAACAAAAAAGGAGGAGAGAGCAGTAGGTTAACTGCTGGGGATGGGGGACAATAGCAGAGGGGGCAGGTGGCCACAGATGGTGGACCAGATGGGAAGCAACAGAGACACAGTGGGCGAGGGGCATAGGCGGGGCCTGGGATGGTGGAAGGGGGGATGTAGGGAGGAGTGGTTGTTCCCAGGGCTGAGTGGTGGTGAGGTTTCTCTTGCTCCTAGGCCTTGACTGTCCCCTCCCCTCCCTAATCAGTTAGGAGCACCCTGTGTAGACTCTTGAGCTTCTTTCTGCCTGGAGGGCCTATCCCCTCAAGGAATCATCAGATGGAGGCCCCAGGTACACATGAGTCCTGTGCCAGCACCCTACCTGAGTGCAGGGGCTTCTGAAAGAGGGAGCAAAGTAGAGCCAGAGGTCATAGATCTGGGCAGGCTTCCCAGAATAGGTGAGTTTAGGTGGCTGGGTAGGCCAGGTAGGAAGGAACAGCCTCTGAGACAAGAGTGGGAGGAGCAGGAGTGGGTGATAAACAGGCTTGCTGTGAGAGCAGGCGGGCCTCAAAATCTCAAGCCATGAGGCTGGAGGACGGGTGGGTGGTGGGCTGAGAAGGTGGCTGAGATGGCCTTCCCAGCCTCAGCTGAGCCACCCGGTGTAGTCAGCCACCTTGAGTAGGTACGACAGAGAAGCAGAGTCTATTCGTAGACTACTCTTCTACTCTCACCCGACCCCAGAAACAACATCTCCTGCCCCATTCCTGCTACGGAGTCTTTTTTATATCTACTCAGGGCCCCTCTTGCTGTGTCTTAAAGACAAGTTTCTTCACGATGGAGGCTGAATAGATTCTCATCAACATCTTAATATTTACCAAACACCCACTATGTGCAGAACATTGTAGTAAATTTAAATATAAATATGAATATTCCTTATAACCTTGCCAAGCCATCCTCCTCCCCTTGACCTCCAGCTTTCATTTTTGAGCTAAGTGAAATCCATTCCCGTGTATCTATGCATTCAGCTGTGTATGGCATTGTTGGGCTTAGGGAGTGTGACTGGAGTGAGACAGCAGAGTGTGTTAGTACTTAGCTGCTTGTAAATGAGTGTGTGGCAGGCATCCTGGTGTCATGCCAGGAGCCAAGTGGGCAATGAGTAGCTAGAGGCCCTCGGTCCAGAGAAGACTTCAGCTCAATGGGGCCCTTTCTAGGGTCTCAGCTGCCCAGGCCTTTCCATCTTTACCCCCCTCCCCCCCCAGTCTCCAGAGCAGTGGGTGCTGCTGCTACTGGCTAGGTGGCTCGGCTGGATTTCCTGGGGTGGAGCCCCCCCAGGCTACCCTCAGCAGCCTAGAGAGTGGGGTGGGAAGAATGCTTTGTGTCCGGTGTTGCCATGGAGATAGTGGCCTGCGCCCAAGCAGCCATGGGACTCAGTGGGAAGAAGACCAGGTGGCCCACTGACCCAGTTCATCCCCCCCCTCCGCTGTGGTGGAGGAGGGGGGAGGCACAGGCAGGGGCAGGGTTATTGGCGTTGAGATATAGAGGCTGAGGGGGCGGGAGGATTATATTTGTGGCTCTCTCATGGTGCTCTGGTGCTGTAGGGAGATAAGAAAAAGGGAAAACAGAGTTCTCGTGCAGGGAGGCCCGCGTCTGGTGTAAGGGAGCGGGACCCATGGCTTGGGTAGGGAAAGGTGCACAGAAAAGCTGTGCCATGCTTCACACCAGCGGGTGTGGGGAAAGAGAACTTCTGAAAACCGAATCCCCTACGGAGCTCTGGGGGCGGATCCTCAAGGAGCGACCTGCCTGCAGGTGACAGATCTTCTCGGGCACCTTCATGCCCAGTGAGCAAAAAGGGGGGTCCCTTCTTGTCAGCTCAGCAATGCAAGCGTGCGCGGCTGCATTCCCGCCGCGGCCGCTCGGTCCTGACCCGTGTCGCCGCCTCTCTGCAGATGGCGTGCACAGCGTGACCGCCCAGTGCGCGCTGCGCGTCACCATCATCACGGACGAGATGCTCACGCACAGCATCACCCTGCGGCTGGAGGACATGTCGCCCGAGCGCTTCCTGTCCCCGCTGCTGGGCCTGTTCATCCAGGCGGTGGCGGCCACGCTGGCCACGCCCCCGGACCACGTGGTGGTCTTCAACGTGCAGCGGGACACGGACGCCCCTGGCGGCCACATCCTCAACGTGAGCCTGTCGGTGGGCCAGCCGCCGGGGCCGGGGGGCGGGCCGCCCTTCCTGCCCTCGGAGGACCTGCAGGAGCGCCTGTACCTCAACCGCAGCCTGCTGACGGCCATCTCGGCCCAGCGCGTGCTGCCCTTCGACGACAACATCTGCCTGCGCGAGCCCTGCGAGAACTACATGCGCTGCGTGTCGGTGCTGCGCTTCGACTCCTCCGCGCCCTTCATCGCCTCCTCCTCGGTGCTCTTCCGCCCCATCCACCCGGTCGGGGGGCTGCGCTGCCGCTGCCCGCCGGGCTTCACGGGCGACTACTGCGAGACCGAGGTGGACCTGTGCTACTCGCGGCCCTGCGGGCCCCACGGGCGCTGCCGCAGCCGCGAGGGCGGCTACACCTGCCTCTGCCGCGACGGCTACACGGGTGAGTGGGGGGGGGGGAGGGGCGGGGGGAGGGGGAGGGGGAAGGGACGGGAGGCGGGGCTGCCACCTCGTGCCTTTCCAGAGGAAGGTGCAGGTTACCCTGGACCAGTCACAGGCCCCACTTGCTCTTTTACACCGACCTCCTGGGGAAGGCAGAAAAGGGACCCCTTCTCTACCGCCCCCCCACACCCCAAGCGGTGTAACTGAGGTCAGCACTAGCTCTAGAGCCAAAGCTGCTCGGGTTTGTATCCCAGCTAGCTGTGTGTCCTCGAGCAAGTTACTTAACCTCTCTGTGCCTCAGGGCTTTAAAGCGGAAATGCTTGATCTTACATGGTGCGGAGGTTGCAAGGATTAGTTTGATTAATACATGGGAAGAGCGGCCTGTGGAAAACGTTGGCTGTGATTGAAGGGAACACTGAGATAGGCGACTTGCTTCAGGTCTCACCCGGAAGCTTGATTAGAGGTGAGGCTGGGCCTCCACCCTGATCTCCCCCCCACACACTGAGTGAGTGACCGGTTTGAGCGGCAGCAAGTGTGTCTCTCCCCAGGCATTGAGGGGAAGGCAGGAAGAGCTGGGAACACCGGAGGGGCTCGGGTGTGGGGATACAGGTGTTTCAGATCATTGCACCTGTGTGACCCTGAGCAGAATAGCCCCGCCCTGCCCAGGTGCATAAAAGAGGGTCCCAACCAGGAGGCCTCCCTGTTGACCCGTGACCCAGTCGCTGCTGGCGGCCCCTGCTTTGTGCTCCTGACCCCTCCTGGTAGGCTCTCACTTCTCCTCTGGACAGCCCTTCACCTCTCCCCCATGGCCCTTCCTTCTCAATGCCTTAGGCCTGGCTCCCCCTTCTCCAGAGCCATGCCCAGGGCTCAGCCAGCAGTGGCAGGCAGGCGCCACCACCTCCGCTGCTGCATCTTCCTGCCTAGAACTTCCCAGACTTGACTCCTCTCAGCTGCTGCTGGGGGGGGGGGTTGGCTTGGGGGAGGGGAATGGAGTCTTTGTCCAGGAGGATGAGGAGGGGGCTTAGAGTAGGCGAACAACAGTTTCCATGGAAACAAGAGCCAGTCACTAGGCACAGGAGCTGAGAACCTATCTCTAGAATCTGGGAATGGGAAGGGAGAGAAAGGGGTAGATTTTCCTGTTGGAATTTTCAGCTCCTCCGTTGAATCCTGGCCTGCTCCCAGAGCTGTTCCGAACTTAGCATCTCAAGGGCACAGAGGTCCTCAGTCTGGACCCCAGGGCTCAGGGTGGGAGTTCCCTGCCCTCTTCCTGGGGAGTCCCTACCTTCCCCCCATCCCCCAGAACTCCAACAAATCCAAGTGGAAGCCTGGTCTCATCCCCAGGGAGGGAAACTGATCTTGGCACCTGAAGGGGACAAAAGCACCATTGGGAGGGAGAGGGGGGAGGGAGGGAGGGGGGGAGGGAGGGGGTTGGCACAAGCTTTCATGCTGACCTGCAGGCCCTTCCTTCCATGCACATTCACCCCTGCAGGGGCTAGAACACCTCCAAGCTTGCTTGGTACCAAAGGCTACTAGGACCTGGGCCTTATAGTCAGGAACCTCACAGCCTATGCTCTTGAGGCCCAAACAGGGTATGGGAGGGACTGGGAGCTTCGGGGGCCTTGCAGGAGAGTGGTATATGGGATTGTGGTGAGAATGGCCCAGTGTGCCAGGTACAGCACCGGGAAGGGCTGGGGAGGCAGAAGAGGGATGCCGGGAGAGTTTGGGAGTATTGTGGGGTCACAGGAGACTGTGGGAGGTATTGCTGGGTGGGGAGGAGTCCCAGTCCCCCACCCCCTCTCAGGGACTTTGTCCTCACTCTGCCTTTCCCTCTTGCCCAGGTGAGCACTGTGAGGTGAGTGCCCGCTCAGGCCGCTGCAGCCCAGGTGTCTGCAAGAATGGGGGCACCTGTGTCAACCTGCTGGTAGGCGGCTTCAAGTGCGACTGCCCATCTGGAGACTTCGAGAAGCCCTACTGCCAGGTGACCACACGCAGCTTCCCTGCTCGCTCCTTCATCACCTTCCGTGGCCTGCGCCAGCGCTTCCACTTCACCCTGGCCCTCTCGTGAGTGGCTGGGCCTGGGGGGGTGATGGGCAGGCAGTGAAAGTGCTCCGAGCAGGTTGTTGGCAGAACCAGGCCTGTGCTCTTGGAGTTGCCTGTGCATTTTGCCAGCAGACCTTCCTCACCCACCAGGGTCCATCTATCACTCTCCCCCCAGCCCTCAAGGGTGGGGAACCAGGATGCCAAGGTTCTGGTTCTGGCTCTGGTTTGGGCTCATCTTCCACAGTTTTGCCCCATGGTCTACGTCCTTGGCCAAGGTGTCAGCCCCCTGGATGGTACTGAGTAGGATCCAGGGCTAGTTGGATGGCAGGGGTGCTGGCATCCCAGTCGGTGCCCCATTCCCTGCCCCTGTCCCCAACTCCCACACAGGTTTGCCACCAAGGAGCGTGATGGGCTACTGCTGTACAACGGGCGCTTCAATGAGAAGCATGACTTTGTGGCCCTCGAGGTGATCCAGGAGCAGGTCCAGCTTACCTTCTCTGCAGGTGACCTGCTTGCCCTGGGTCCTTGCCCATCTCCCAGAGGCCTCATGCCTCTCGGCCCCTGACCCCAAGTCAAACCTAAGCCCAGGACCAAGTATGAGCAATCCCTTCCCATTCCCAGCCCTCAGTTGGTGTCCCAGCTCACCTGGGTTCTTTCCGTAGGGGAGTCGACCACCACCGTGTCCCCATTTGTGCCCGGAGGGGTCAGTGATGGCCAGTGGCACACAGTACAGCTGAAGTACTACAATAAGGTGGGTGTGCGAGGAGGTCAGGGAGTTGGAGGGAGTTCTGTCCTTGGTTCAGGTGCTCATCCAGACCTGGGTGGCACTGCCTCTAGGGGGTGGGTCATGGCACTTCTGGCTGAAAGAGAGTGAGGGGGTGGGCATTTGCCACCTTGCTGGGGCATTTCCATTCCAGTGGGTAGTGCTAGATGCTCCCTGTTCCATTAGGCTGGCCAAATGCAAATGGACATGGACTTAAGCTCATAAGTCAGGTGTGTGCACACATATGGACACAAAGGGATGTCGGTGTGTGCTGGTCTTTGTGCCTGGCCCATGAACCTAGTGGGCTCCTTGCCCACTCTTTGCCTTCTCTGCCCTTCCCCATCCACAGCCACTGTTGGGCCAGACAGGGCTCCCCCAGGGCCCATCAGAGCAGAAGGTGGCTGTGGTGACCGTGGATGGCTGCGACACAGGGGTGGCCCTGCGCTTTGGAGCTGTGCTGGGCAACTACTCCTGTGCTGCCCAGGGTACCCAAGGTGGCAGCAAGAAGTAAGCAGGGGAGAGAACCAGGTGCCGGGGTGAGAGGGCCCTGAAATGGGAACCAGTCCAGATGGGGGCCTGCCCTCACCTTGCTTCCCCAGCCTGCTCAGCCCTCTGTGGGTGGGAGCAGGCAAGATTGGGGGGTTAGAGCAGAGCCTTGTGGATTGGTGTGGAGAGGGGGTGGGTATGAGGTGAGAACAGCTCTAGGGTGGGTGTGCCTCCCCTCCCCCTGGCACGGCTCTGTCTGTGGGTCCCCTTGGACACTGACGCCCTTCCTCTATGTGACCTGGTGGCAGGGTGTGGGGAGAAGGAAGAGCCACAAGCTGCCCATTCTACTTCACGTCACCACCACCGTTGTCACTCCCCCAGGTCTCTGGATCTGACAGGGCCCCTGCTGCTGGGAGGGGTGCCTGACCTGCCTGAGAGCTTCCCGGTCCGGACGCGGCACTTCGTGGGCTGCATGAGGAACCTGCAGGTGGACAGCCGGCATGTGGACATGGCTGACTTCATCGCCAACAATGGCACCATGCCTGGTATGGGAGTCTGGGGTAGGGCAAGGCCAGGAGCCCCATGCACAGAAGAGGGGCGATACCTGCATGTGGGGTCTCAAAGCCCCTCCAGCCACTGCCCCAGAACCCCCGCCTGAACCCCCTGCTTTCCACCCCAGGCTGCCTTGCCAAGAAGAACGTGTGCGACAGCAACACTTGCCACAACGGGGGCACCTGCGTGAACCAATGGGATGCATTCAGCTGCGAGTGCCCTCTGGGCTTCGGGGGCAAAAGTTGTGCCCAGGGTAGGAGGAGAGGCCGAGGCCCAGGACCTGTCAACAGTGCTGGGAGCCCTGGCAGGGAAAGGCACGGGGCAGGGCCCAGCTGAGCTGGGCTGTGGGTGGAAAAGCGTGTCTAGGCAGAGCCCTGAGAGGGTAACACAGGAGACAAAGGACCCAGTGATAGACAGGCTTGGGCACAGTGTGGGGCGGGCCCAGGGCAGGTTAGTGCTCTGGAGGGCGGGGCTGGTGAGGGCGCGGGCGCTAGGAGAGGCGGTGCTCTGCCTCCCACGTAGCTGAAGCTGCCACCACTGAGCATCATATCTCCTGAGGCACTCGGCTGCTCTGCCCTTCAGTCTGCCTTTATCTGCCTCCCCAGAAATGGCTAACCCACAGCGCTACCTGGGAAGTAGCCTGGTGGCCTGGCACGGCCTCTCGCTGCCCATCTCCCAGCCCTGGCACCTCAGCCTCATGTTCCGTACACGCCAGGCCGACGGTGTCCTGCTGCAGGCTGTCACCAGGGGGCGAAGCACAATCACCCTGCAGGTGATGCACAGAGGGGTAGGGGAAGGTGGACCCTGGCTAGGGCTGCTGCAGCTCCAGGGGTGGTCAGAGATATCCCTACAGGGTCTTTCCTGGAAATGAAAAGGCAGATGGATGGGCTTGGTGGGTCACTGCTGCCATCTATTGGGCCTGAAAGAAATAACACCTTGTCCTCTCCGGCCTCAGAGGGGCAGCAAGATGGGTTTGGTGGTCCAGGAAGGGGGACAGTGGGCTGGAAGAAGAGCCAGTTAAGGTGGTCTGATGACCCTCTTTTCTTTCCTCCCGATGCCAGCTGCGGGAGGGCCACGTGGTGCTGAGTGTGGAAGGTACGGGGCTCCAGGCCTCCTCTCTCCGCCTGGAGCCAGGCCGGGCCAATGACGGTGACTGGCACCATGCACAGCTGGCACTCGGGGCCAGTGGGGGCCCTGGCCATGCCATCCTGTCCTTTGACTATGGGCAGCAGCGGGTAGAGGGAAACCTGGGCCCCCGGCTACACGGGTTGCACCTGAGCAACATTACAGTGGGAGGAGTGCCTGGGACAGCCGGTGGTGTGGCCCGAGGCTTCCGAGGCTGTTTGCAGGTGAGCACCCTCCCCAGCCTTCCCAGCCCAACACCACCATCTTGGTGGCCTGCTTCACAGTGGGCCTACACTGCCCCTGTCCTTCCCAGGGTGTGCGGGTGAGCGAGACACCCAAGGGTGTTAGCAATCTGGATCCTAGCCGCGGGGAAAGCATCAATGTGGAGCCGGGCTGTAGTCTGCCAGATCCCTGTGACTCGAACCCGTGTCCCACCAACAGCTATTGCAGCGATGACTGGGACAGCTATTCCTGCAGCTGTGATCCAGGTGAGCCAGGGATCCAGGGAAATGGGGCAGGTTAGTAGGTGCCTGAGGTCTCACTCTGGCTCTGCTGTGTGACCTGGGGCCAATCACATCACATCTCTGAGCCTCATCTCCACTACAAAGCCATAGCCAGCTGGTACGGTGCTCACAGTGGAAGGAGGTGGGTGAATGTAGGTTTGAAGAAAGTGCTGGGGTAGGATGGGAACTGAGCCTCTCCCGTCGTTCTGGTCCCAGGTTACTATGGTGACAACTGTACTAATGTGTGTGACCTGAACCCATGTGAGCACCAGTCCACGTGTACCCGAAAGCCCAGTGCCCCCCATGGCTACACCTGCGAATGTCTCCAAAATTACCTTGGGCCGTATTGTGAGACCAGGTAAGTGGACACAGTAGCAGGGCCCAGTGGCTACTGCCTATCTCTGGTGTCTCCTTCAGAGCACCGAGAACCTTGCTAAGTGGCAGCCATGGTCAGAAGGGCCACACAAGGCCATACCAGGCAAGGATGTCAGAGGGAGCTCATGCCTACCTCGGCCCCTCTTTGCAGGATTGACCAGCCTTGCCCCCGAGGCTGGTGGGGACACCCCACGTGCGGCCCATGCAACTGTGATGTCAGCAAAGGCTTCGACCCAGACTGCAACAAGACAAGCGGCGAGTGCCACTGCAAGGTGACAACTCTGACCTAGGCCTTGACCTCTGTTCTACACTTCCTGGGCCCTTGAGGGGGCTGTGGGCAAATACTTCTTGCAGAGATGGGATGGGCAAGTGGATTCTTTGTCCTCATGTGTCTGGGAGGTTTGGGGACCCGGGACCAATAATTAACTGGTGAGTTCTGGGCCAGCTGGACTGGTTATTTGCTGCCTGTTCTGACTGGTTGGTGTCTCACTGATGGGCTAAACTCCCAATTATTGCCAGTTGTTAAATGTTTATGAAGACACTCTTGGCGGGGAACCTGAGGACAGGGAGCCTCTCTCCAGAGGGGCCACAGCTGGAAGGATCCATGAGCATCCAGGGAAGAGCCTGAGCCAGTAACCCTCTCTCCCCTCCTTCCCAGGAGAACCACTACCGGCCCCCTGGCAGCCCCACCTGCCTCCTGTGTGACTGCTACCCCACAGGCTCTTTGTCCCGAGTCTGTGACTCTGAGGACGGCCAGTGTCCATGCAAGCCGGGTGTCATTGGGCGCCAGTGCGACCGCTGTGACAACCCTTTTGCTGAGGTCACCACCAATGGCTGTGAAGGTGAGGCTCCCTTGATGGGTGGGTGGCCCTTCCCACTGTGTGCCAGGTCCTGGTGTCCCAGGGATGCCAGGAGCAGGCCCTGGTGGTAGATCTGAGGATGCTGAGGGAGGGCTGGGCAGAGTTACAGGGGGAGACCTGCTTCCAGGTGACCGTGTGTGCTTCCCTGCAGTGAATTATGACAGCTGCCCACGGGCCATTGAGGCTGGGATCTGGTGGCCCCGTACCCGCTTTGGGCTGCCTGCTGCTGCCCCCTGCCCCAGAGGCTCCTTTGGTAGGTGCTGGAGGCCTAGAATGTGGTATGGAGGACTTCGCCTCTCATGGGTGGGGTGGGGACGGAAAACCCCTTGCTGTAGATCCTGGGACCCCCTTTCTGGCCTCTAGGCCCTGGAGATTCCATGTCCTATTCTTCCCCGGATCATGGTTCCTCTGTTTCCAAGGGTGCCCAGATGAAGGGCGCCTACATCTTGGATTCTTAACAAAAGTGCTGAGAGACCTGCAGTGTGCCCCACAGGGCTGGGTGCTGGGATTCAAAGATGAGTCCCACAGTGTTCTCAGCCGGAACTCATCAGCTGTTTTTGGAGTTTTACCACTAGACAAATAGTCTCAGGAGGAGTGGATGTTGGGTGCTGTCGCAGGGGACCCAGCCCAGGTGGGGGTTGGTGCTTTTCCTCAGATTGATGATGAACAGAGTTCTCAAGCAGAGTGGCCAAGAGCAGAAGTTGGTGGCTGGAGAGGGACAGCGACACTGGGGCGGTGGGGCTCAAGGAGGCCATGCACCCATATTCCTGTAGCCCTTGTTTGAGCTGATCTGACAGAGGCTTTGGCTTTAGTGTTCTGCACACCTGTCTTTCCATTTCTACCTGGGCTACAGGAGGGCAGGGCCCTGTTTGCCTGTGTTCTGTCTCTAGCCCATGAGATTTTAGTAGAACTCCTGTGGTCTCTCCCTGAGGCAGCCCTCTTGGCTTCCTTCCCCCAGGGACTGCTGTGCGCCACTGTGATGAGCACAGGGGGTGGCTGCCCCCAAACCTCTTCAACTGCACGTCAGTCACCTTCTCAGAGCTGAAGGGCTTTGTAAGTGAACCTCTCCATCCCCATCTCCTCTCTCCTCTTCCCCCCGCCCAGTCTCACTTGGCCCACCCAACTTTGAGAAATGGATTCTGGAATTCCAGCCCCTGCCTCCTGAGGCCCCCACTTGGAGAAGCCATTTCTTCCCTTTGCTGAGGCCCCTCTACTCTAGTTCTGCCCTCTTGGTACCTCACTGCCACCCTCCTACGCTGACCCCCTGCCCTCCCCTCCCTTCTGGCTCCATCCTAGGCTGAGCGGCTGCAGCGGAATGAGTCAGGCCTGGACTCTGGGCGCTCCCAGCGGCTGGCCCTGCTTCTGCGCAATGCCACACAGCACACAGCTGGCTACTTCGGCAGTGACGTCAAGGTGGCCTACCAGCTGGCCACACGGCTGCTGGCTCATGAGAGCGCCCAGCGGGGCTTTGGGCTGTCGGCCACACAGGATGTGCATTTCACCGAGGTGGGGCTCAGAGGGCACAGGGGTGCCTAACAGTTAGGTGGGGTCTCAGTGAGTGAGTCCGCTCCTGACAACCTGAGGGCAGGGTCAGGAGTGCTCCCCACCCCTGCCTTTGGGCAGCTCACAGCTGGCATGAGACCTCCATGAGATCTCCTGGGCCATGGCTCCACATGTGGGTGACTCAGAACACCTTTTCCCAATGCTTTTCGTAGCAGGGTGCCCATAAAAAGAACATTTGTATTGCGGCTTGGTCTGACCAGGCTTCTCTGCTCACAGTGTCAGGGCGGGGAGGAATCGGCGTGTAGTACATTGAATGGGCCCAGGTGCACAGCCTGGTCATGGGGATGAGAGGTGTGGGACTGCTGGCATAGCCCACCGTGACCATACCTGCCCCCAGAATCTGCTGCGGGTGGGCAGCGCCCTCCTGGATGCAGCCAACAAGCGGCACTGGGAGCTGATCCAGCAGACGGAGGGCGGCACAGCCTGGCTGCTCCAGCACTATGAGGCCTACGCGAGTGCCCTGGCCCAAAACATGCGGCACACCTACCTCAGCCCCTTCACCATTGTCACGCCCAACATCGGTGAGACTGCTGCCCGAGGCAGGGAGGGGTTTATGGGGAGAGTCCCTGCAAGGGTTGGCTGTATTAGGACCCTGCCTGCACCACCCCCCCCCCCGTGGTCTGACCTGCCACCCCTCCCTAGTCATCTCCGTAGTTCGCCTGGACAAGGGGAACTTCGCTGGGGCCAAGCTGCCCCGCTATGAGGCGCTGAGGGGGGAGCGGCCCCCGGACCTTGAGACAACGGTCATTCTGCCTGAGTCTGTCTTCAGAGGTCAGTGGGGGCCTACGGGTGGGTCAGGGGCCAGGGTGGGGTGTCCCTGCGGTGCCCGGCTGAGTAGACAGTGTTCCTCTCCCAGAAGCACCCGCCATGGTCAGGCCTGCGGGCCCCGGAGAGGCCCAGGAGCCAGAGGAGCTGGCACGGCGTCAGCGGCGGCACCCGGAGCTGAGCCAGGGTGAGGCCGTGGCCAGTGTCATCATCTATCGCACACTGGCCGGGCTGCTGCCCCATAACTATGACCCTGACAAGCGCAGTCTGAGGTAAGCATTTGGGGACACAAGGAGTAGAAGGGGATGGGGGTTGGGGTGTGGGTGAGTGCTGAGGTATAGAGCGGGACTAGGGGTTGGGGGCGTCTCAGTGATGAGGGGTGCCCCCCCTTCACATAACTACAGTGGTGATTGTGTGCCTGCTTGCCCCCCCCATCAGGGTTCCCAAACGCCCCATCATCAATACGCCTGTGGTGAGCATCAGCGTCCATGACGACGAAGAGCTTCTGCCCCGAGCCCTGGACAAGCCGGTCACGGTGCAGTTCCGGCTGCTGGAGACGGAGGAGCGGACCAAGCCCATCTGCGTCTTCTGGAACCATTCAATCCTGTGAGCCTGCAGTGCCCTACCCCCTGAGGCTTTGGGCCCCTAGGCACCCCATCCTCCTGGTTCCTGACCCTGCCTCCCTCCTGCAGGGTCAGTGGTACAGGCGGCTGGTCAGCCCGAGGCTGCGAAGTCGTCTTCCGCAACGAGAGCCACGTCAGCTGCCAGTGCAACCACATGACGAGCTTCGCTGTGCTCATGGATGTGTCCCGACGGGAGGTTGGACCCCGGGGTGCCTGCAGAGCCGGGGCTAGGGGCCCAGGGCGCTGTGCTGGGTGCTCAGGCCCTGCTCTTCCTAATTCCCCTGGCCCCTTGCCTCCCACCCTGTAGAATGGGGAGATCCTGCCGCTGAAGACACTGACATACGTGGCCCTAGGGGTCACCTTGGCTGCCCTGCTGCTCACTTTCCTCTTCCTCACTCTCCTGCGTGCCCTGCGCTCCAACCAGCATGGCATCCGACGGAACCTGACTGCCGCCCTGGGCCTGGCTCAGCTGGTCTTCCTCCTGGGAATCAACCAGGCTGACCTCCCTGTAAGATGTCCCTTCTCACCCAGCTTCCAGCAATCTCAGTTCCCAGGCTCCCTATGAGTCCTCCCCACCCGACTCTCAACCCTGCTCCTGCAGCAGTAACTGATAGGGAGCCCAGCCCGGGACCTGGCCCGCAGTTTCCCCTTCTCTAGCTCCCCTTACTTCCCCAGCACCCCAGAAGCACCTTCCTCTGGCCCAGACCCTCCCACCCCCACACCCTCCCAATACCCAGGCTCTCGCCCTCTGTGGAAGCCACACTCTGGGGGTGCCCGGCCGCTGACTGGCTGGGGCCCTCAGTTCACTTGTACAGTTATTGCCATCCTGCTGCACTTCCTGTTCCTCTGCACCTTCTCCTGGGCTCTGCTGGAGGCCTTGCACTTGTACCGGGCGCTCACTGAGGTGCGCGACGTCAACGCGGGCCCCATGCGCTTCTACTACATGCTGGGCTGGGGTGTGCCCGCCTTCATCACAGGTACCCACCCCATTCTGGGCCTTGAGGTTCCACATCCCTTCATAGGCCACTGTCATGCCACATTCTCCCCACCCGTGTCCCAGGGCCAGAGGCCCCACATCCCGATGCCCCAGGCCAGGTTCTCCATAGGTGTCCTTCTGATTGAACCCAGCCCCTGAAGCCCCCACCCAGGGGATGGTTCCCTGTTCTGGAGAGGACTGCATGGACAGATGGTGCAGTCATTTTCTGTGCCTGGCCCTGTGAGCCCGCTTCACCACCTCACTGATTCCCAGTGCTGACCCTCCTTCCCCTGCTGCTGTCACCATGCTCCCAGGTCTAGCCGTGGGCCTGGACCCCGAAGGCTATGGGAACCCCGATTTCTGCTGGCTCTCCATCTACGATACCCTCATCTGGAGTTTCGCTGGCCCTGTGGCCTTCGCTGTCTCGGTAAGTGCTGGGAAGTGGGCTGGGGGGTGAGTGGGTCCTCGGGATCCTCGTTAGGAACAGCTGAGGCTTCCCCTGTGGGGTGGAAGCTGTCTGTCCCCTGATGATCCCCCTCATGCCTCCCCTATCCCTGCTAGATGAGTGTCTTCCTCTACATCCTGGCGGCCCGGGCCTCCTGTGCTGCCCATCGGCAGGGCTTTGAGAAGAAGGGCCCTGTGTGAGTACAGGGTGTGGGTGCCTGGGCGGCGGATGGGCAGTGGTGTGGGAGGCCTCATGGCCCCACTCACGGCCCGCCCCTCCCCCCAGCTCGGGCCTGAGGCCCTCCTTCGCTGTCCTGCTGCTGCTGAGTGCCGGATGGCTGCTGGCACTGCTCTCTGTCAACAGTGACACCCTCCTCTTCCACTACCTCTTTGCTGCCTGCAATTGCATCCAGGTACCCAGCCCAGCCCATGCCTGTGGGAGCCCCGTGGAGACAGGAGGGGAAGTGTGGCTGTGGGTGCTGCAGTAAACACTGAGCTGCTGCCTCCTGCCTTCCAGGGCTCCTTCATCTTCCTCTCCTACGTGGTGCTTAGCAAGGAGGTCCGGAAAGCACTCAAGTTTGCCTGCAGCCGTAAGCCCAGCCCTGACCCTGCTCTGACCACCAAGTCTACCCTGACCTCGGTGAGGGGACGAGGGCTCAGGGAGGTGGAGGGGTATTGAGGGGTCGGGGGAGAGGCGAGAGGCCCAAGGAGCCTGTTTTCTGTGCTTTGGCCCCACTTTTCCTCCATCCTTACATCCTTTCCTGGAAGGAAGAAGGGCCAGGGCAGTGGTATGTGTGGCCTGGGGAGAGGGGGACCTGAGGGATGGGGAGGAGGGTTTCGACTTGGGAGAGATGGGCATGGAGCTTGGAAGAATGAAGTGAGGAAGTAGCCAAGACAGGTAATCAGGTCATGAATGCCCAATACCTGAGAATCCCCTGGGACTCCTGGTAAATTTTCTGTGTCTCCCAGGATGCTCCCAGGAGACAGTTCCTGGTGCCATCTTTTACCAACAAGCCCTTATACAGCCGAGTCCAGGGCACTTGGAGTGCATAGGACTGGCACAGCTATGGCACCACTCAGCCCTGCGATGGGGGACAGCAGAGATGTGGGGCCTCTCTCTTCCAGCCCTGGGGGTGTGGGAGGCAGAACTTAGGGCAGGTTCCCCCCCGCTCTTCCACCTCGAGCCTAGAACCACCTCATGATGCTCCTCCACTTACGGACCTCTCTGTTCCCTGCCTAGTCCTACAATTGCCCCAGCCCGTATGCAGATGGGCGGCTATACCAGCCCTACGGAGACTCAGCTGGCTCTTTGCACAGTGCCAGCCGCTCGGGCAAGAGTCAGCCCAGCTATATCCCCTTCTTGCTGAGGTGAGCCCTGGTGATGGGAGGGCCAGGGAAGGGAGAAGAGCACTGTGCATGCAAGAGCCAGGCCATCCAGCTGCTGGGAGGGCACACTGTGGCTGACACCATTGGCACTTTCGTCAGAAGCAGTAAGGGACACAGGGCAGGAACTGGAAAACCCAGGAGAATGGGACACTGGGCAAGGAGCCAGGCTGACCCCTCTAGCACGATCTTGTCTTCTTAGGGAGGAGTCCACACTGAACCCTGGTCCGGGGCCCCCTGGCCTGGGGGACCCAAGCAGCCTATTCCTGGAAGGTCAAGACCAGCAGCATGGTGAGGCCGGTGCCCCTGATGGCTAGTCGGGGGTGGTGGTGCAGCTGCCTGGGTTTTGCTGAGAGTGAGCAGAGGCAGGTGGTCCAGCTGTGATCTCCCTCCTACCTCCCAGATCCTGACACAGACTCGGACAGTGACCTGTCCCTGGAAGATGACCAGAGTGGCTCCTATGCCTCTACCCACTCGTCCGACAGCGAGGAGGAGGAAGAGGAGGAGGCGGCGGTCGCCTTCCCCGGAGAGCCGGGCTGGGACAGCCTGCTGGGGCCCGGGGCTGAGAGACTGCCCCTGCACAGCACACCCAAGGGTGGGCCAGCTCCAGGGCTGTGGCCTTTGGGGACAATTGGAGGGCAAAGGGCCTAGGAACCCTGGGAGGCAGCGCGAGGCTGGTGACTCTCTTAGCTGCCTATCTTCTCTGGGACTCATTTACTTCCTTCCTCCACCAGATGTGGGCCCGGGGCCTGGAAAGGTCCCCTGGCCAGACTTTGGGATCACAGCAAAGGAGAATGGGGGCAATGGGGCCTCTGAGGAGCGGCCTCGGGAGAATGGAGATGCCCTGCCTTGGGAGGGGTCCCTGGGCCCCCTTCCAGGCCTTTCTGCCCAACCTCACAAAGGTGAGTGGGCAACCTCACACCTCACACTTGCCCTGTGGCCGGTGGGGCTCCAGGGCAGCCCCATGCTCCCACCCCACCTGCTTCTCATGGCACCTGTACCCCTGGCTCACAGGCATCCTCAAGAAGAAGTGTCTGCCCACCATCAGCGAGAAGAGCAGCCTCCTACGGCTACCCCTGGAGCAGGGCACGGCGTCTTCTCGGGGCTCCTCAGCCAGCGAGGGCAGCCGGGCAGGGCCCCCTCCCCGCCCACCACCCCGACAGAGTCTCCAGGAGCAGCTGAACGGGGTCATGCCCATCGCCATGAGCATCAAGGCGGGCACGGTGGATGAGGACTCCTCAGGCTCCGAGTGAGTGTGGCCGGGGGAGCGGGACAGGGTGCAGAGGCCCCGGCTGGGCTCAGCTGCCTCCTGGCCTCCCCAGCCTGCTCTGGTTGGCAGCCAGAGGACGAGCGGGCGGAGTGTGGCCCAGCTCCCTCACTGCGACATGCCCACAACCCACAGCGCCACGTGGGGTCAGCCCAACCTGGCATCCTGGCATCGGGCAAAGTGAGGGAGGGTGGGGAGCTGGGGTTGCTTTTCTGTTTCCTTCTTCTGGTGGAAGCTTTTCGCTGTCTCCTCTGTTCCTCTGTTCCAACTAATCCTCTGTCTGCCTTTTCTGTCACTTTCCTTTCCTGCCTCTCCAGATTTCTCTTCTTTAACTTCCTGCATTAACCCTGGGCCGGTGGTTCCTACACCCTGAGGCTCCCTTGCCTTCCCCAGCGGCACTCATGCCCCCACTCCTGTCTTGTGCTTTATCCTGACCCCGCTCCCCGCCGCCTGCCCGCCTGCCCGCAGCAGCGATGAAACGTCCATCTGAGGAGCCTGGGCCTTGCTGGGAGGGGCACCCACCCCACCCAAGGCCATCTAGTGCCAACTCCTTCCCCCACCATCCCCCTCACTGCACTTTGGACCCCCCGGGGCCAACATCTCCAAGACAAAGTTTTTCAGAAAAGAGGAAAAAAAAAGAATTTAAAAAAGGATCTCCACTCTTCATGACTTCAGGGATTAATTTTTTTTATATGCTGGAAACTGACTCCCCATTCCCTTCCCAAAGAGGATAGGACCTCCCAGGATGCTCCCCAGCCTCTCCTCGGTTTCCCATCTGCTGTGCCTCTGGGAGGAGAGGGACTCTTGGGGGGCCTGCCCCTCATTTGCCATCACCAAAAGGAAAGGACAAAGCCACATGAACCGAGGGCGCCGCACCCTGCGGGCTGCCCCGGGCGGGCCTCTGTATGGCGAGGGCATCAGTGCAGAGGGAGCGCCTCACCCCGCCTGTGCCACCCCTCCCAGGAACTGAAGAAGCCCCGTCCGGAGAGGGGGCAGAAGGACTCAGTGCCCCCGGACCCCCAAATGCTGCATGAACACATTTTGAGGGGAACCCGTGCCCCGGGCGGCGGCCGGGCCACCCCAGTTCCTCTCCTTTTCCTGGACTCCCGCCATGTGCTGCAGCCCAGGTGTTTGCTCAGTTTGCTGACCCAAAAGTGCTTCATTTCCCTGCCTGACCCGCACGTGGGGAAGGCCAGTCATGTTAAGTTGCGCTTCTTTGCTGTTGTGTGGGTGGGACGGGAAGAGTAAATATAGTGCTGGCTCAGTTGCTCCCAGCCCCGGTCACAAGTCTGGGTTTGGGGTCCACTCACCCACCCCCCAAGATCAGACAGACGACCCCACTTTCTGACCTGCTGTGGCCTCTGAGACATGTTCTATTTTTAACCCCTTTTGGGAATTGGCTCTCTTCTTCAAAGGACCAGGTCCTGTTCCTCTCTCCTTCTCCCCCCACCCCAGCTCCCTGCGAAGAGAGAGTTAATATATAGTTTTTATTTATTTACTTTTTTGTGTTGGGATGGGTTCGTATTCGGTCCCAGGGGGTCTTATGTGGCTGTTACAGGTTGGGTGTGTACCCAGCAGTCCTGGCATGGGGCCTGAGGCCCTTCCCTTTGCTCCAGGCTGTCACCTCCCTGCCTCTCTTCCCCCCCTCCTCAGTTTTGCCAACTGCTGTTCATTTGACTCACCATTTATGCTAAGCATGTAATCCAGACTTGTCACGGACTTTCCTCTGAAGCAGGTGAAAATGCTCCTGTTGCTCATTTGTAAGGCTGGTCTCTGGCTTCCCTGCCGTGGATTCTCCCCCTGACCTCTCCCCTCAGCAATTCCTGCGAAGGGTTAAAAATTTCACTGGTTTTCACTACTGATGACTTGACTTAAAAAGTACAAAGATGCTGGATGCTAACTTGACACTAACCATCAGATTGTACAGTTTGATTGTTACTGTAAATATCGTAGGGTTTTGTGCTTGTTTTTGTTTTTTTTTTTCATTTTCCCATACTACTGAATAAACTAGTTCTGTGCGGGTTGAGCACTGTCATCATTGCTTCTGGGTGGTGCCCCATCCTTCCAGAGGGAGAGAGGCCTGGCCTCTGGAAAACAAGACCAGGCAGGACCCGGAGGTCAGGGGACTCAGATAACAAGGGTCCGGTGTGAGCTAGACTCTCTACCGACATCCCAGCAGTGCTCCCCAAATAGCCTCATCAGCGCAGAGTCCATGTCCTGGCATTTCTAAGGAAGATGTGGCAGGAAAGTATCATTTTCGTGAAAATGAACTTGTGTAGCTGGAGAGGAGGCTGCATAGAGCAGGCAGGTTTCCAGCCGAACCCCTTAGGGCTTGTATTCTGTGGGCAGAATTCAGAAGGGGGGGCTGAGTTGAGAATCTCAAGGTGCTCAGTGACTGGTTACCTCCTAACTCTACTTCTCTGGGCCAATTTGTGTTTTTTTCCCAATGGAAATGAAGCAACTGCTCATACTCCAAGCCAACTATGTCCTCTACAACATTACTTCTATACCCAAGTTTTGTGTTTGTTTCAAAGGTCTGTTCAACAAACTAGGTAGGGAGTTAACATGAGGGCAGTTGAGGGTAGTGATTAAGAACAAACTCAGGCCCTGGCTGGGTAGCTCAGTTGGTTAGAGCATCGTCCCGATATGCCAATGTTGTGGGTTCGCTCTCCAGTCGGGGCACATACAAGAAGCAACTAATGAATGCATGGATGGGTGGAACATCAGATCGATGTTTCTCTAAAGTCAATAAATAAAAATTGGGAGAAATAGAACACAAATCCAGGAACTGGACTGAGTGACTTCATCTCTCTGGGCCTTAGTTTTTCCGCCTGCACAGTGAGGAGGAGAACATCCGCCTAATTGAGCTTTTTTGAGAATTAAATGAGTTGATAATACATGTAAAGTGCGTAGAACAGTTTACAGTGCATAGCAAGTAAGAGGCCAATAAACGTTGGCTTCCCTTGTTGCTACTGGGTGGGGCCGGGGTGGAGGCATAAAGAGAAAAATAGAAAGCCAGACCAAAGGGAAGGACGCAAGCAGGCAGCTGAACAAGATGGACTGCTGTGGCAGGCAGGCCTCCTCCCTCGCTGCACGTTGTTGCTTAAGCAGGTTTGGAGTAGATGGGGGCAACTGTGGGTGTAAAACTGACTGACCAAGAAGGCCCAAGAAACATGCCTTGTCCTCTCTGGCCACCAGGTGGCAACAGGACATGGATTTGCTGCTCCTTTTGCTTCTAGGGACCCACCAGGCCACACTTACCATCTGCTGGCCACACCTATTTGTGTGCCTAGGCTTGCCAACCTCCCAGTGTTTCCATCAGAGCAGGTAGTGAGGAAAAGGGCCCCGTTAGACACCAGTGCAGGACCCAGCTGCGAAACACACGTGTTCTTGTCTCTGCCAAATTTCCCCAGAGTCAAATACTCAGTGTGTCTCCACACCTCCTCCCCCAACTCAATTCCTGGAATCCCAGAGCTGCAAGAGTTGCTGCAAGAGACTGAGGGAAAGGTGACTGTCTAGGCAGCTGTCCCTGTGATATAGGTGAAGATGTGAAATGAACCTGAAGATCAGCCATAAAAAAGAAGAAAGCAATGGAGGACCCCCCTGGCCTGGGAACAGAGGAAGGGCATTTAAGTATCTAAGTAGGGCGCTTATGGACATATAAGGTGAGATGGGCACCAGCTGGCATCCACTTCCTCTGCCCAGTTGCCTGCTGGCTTCCTTAAGTCACAGCCTGGCCTTCAAGGAGGGACATTCTCTCAAAACTCACAAGGAATTGAGTTGGTTCTGGTTGCAAAGTCAAAGGCTGTGAGAAAAGGGAGACCCTTAGTTAAATCTGCTATAAATGAGTCTGTCATTCATTGAACTACCACCCATCCTGACCAGATATTTTTTTCAATAAATGAATGAAATTCTCTGCCACATACAAATCACAACACTAGGCCCTGCAGGGACTTATGGGTCCTGGTGCTGGCCCTCAAGTCTAGTAGAGATAAGAACACCAACAATTCTAATGAAGTAAAGGGGAATGTGAGGAGGTGTCCTGGTATCTTCTGCCTGTGGCAGAGGCTGAATACCAGCGTACCCACTGAAGGGCCCCTCAGCCCATAGGCACAGTAGAAAAGATGCTCAAGAATTCCTAGGAGGCTCCATTCTCTTGCCATGAAAAGAAACCCAAGTTTAAGATATAAATAATACTTTACCAAGACCTTGGCTTGACATCCTCACATACTGTGAATTAAGCTATATTTAACTTGATCTGAACCTTTTAATAACATTCAAACCCTGGGAAAAGGCAGCCTGTTCCCATTTAACACCAACAAGGGGGTAGTTACAGCCTGATTAGCTGGAATCTCGAGGCCCTAGGGCCTATTCAGGCTCCTCTGCCTGGGAAGCCCATCGGGCTCCCTCATTGGAATTACATAGGCGTTCAATCCAAAATTGTTAGAAACTGGAACAGGATTTACTTGCACATGTACAGAGAATATAAAAATACATTCATTTTATTTTAGAAAAACATAGGCCAAATGAATAAGCTTATCGTAAACTGGCCTGTTAAGGTTCACAGAATTCATAGGAGGCCAGGTGCCTGCCTCTGCTTCTCCAAACAGGCCACAGTCCAGGAGAGGATGTGATTCAGGAGGACTGCTCCTGGGAGAACACGAAGGTCAGTTACGGAGGCCATTCATTCACATGTAAATGCCCAGTGAACCACTGCCTGGGAAGATCAAACTCTGTGGAGATGAACACAGGAGCCGGGGTGGGTAAGGACAACACACTCTCCTGCGTTTCTCATCTGTGTTAATTTCACTGCTGGGAGGTGACCTCTTTTCCCTAATCTTTCAATCCAGAGAGTTTGAATCCCCTCCAGCTTAACCCTAATCCACCCCATCTCCCTGGGGCACCAGCCCCGGTGGCATCATCTCTTCCTTTTGCCCTCCGCAGTAGTCAGGAACTGCCTCCAATGAGAGGGCTTGGGAGGCCAGAGAGGTGAGTCCAGGCAGTGACTGTAGTGGTTTGCTACTGAATTCTTGCTTGCTGTCTTCATTTCTTTATCTAAAGAGACATAAGGAGGAACTGCTTTATTGCCCTTCTTCCTCAAGCCCATGCTATCCAGCTGAGTCCAAGTTCCGCAGGAAGAAATGGGACACCCCAACTTCCAGGCTCCCCTCCTCTTCCCCATCTTGCCACACAGGATTCAGGGCTGATGTGCCTAACAGCTCAGAAGCCCAGATGACAGGGGAGAGTGACAGCGCCTTGACCAGCCTTACCTGGTAGGTCCTGGGACTGCAACTTTCCTGGGGGGCTGCAGATTGCTGCGAGTGGTACCAGGAAGATTTGGTCGCTGGGAAACAGGAACTTGATGGGGGTTAACACAAGAAATGAGTTAGCAGAAAGTTCAAGTGACCTTCTCACAAAGATAAATACTAAATGAACAGGATGAGTTTGGGATTAGTGCTTCCCTCTCACCCAAGGTAAAGGTATTTGAATGGTATTTGAAAACCAAGGTTCAACTTCTTGGTCCAAGCCTACATTCCCTCCTTAACTAACCATCTTCAAACAGAGTTGAAATGAAGACGGAAGAAAGTGGTTCTTGTTACCAGCTCTAGGAGGGTGCAGTCAAGCTGGGCAAGAGTGTTTATTCTTGCTCTTGATTTCTCGTCTTTATGTCCATTCTTCCTTACCTCTGTGCCCTGCAGCGCTTGGTCTTGGAAGTCCTTTCCGAGTTGACGTTGAATCTGAAGCTAGTACACCACCTTTGCTGGGTGGTATACTCCGGCTGGTGAGTGGCACTCGGCTGATAGGCTTGGGGATGGCTGAGGGAACAGGTAGTCGACTGGAAGATTTAACAGCTGTTCCTTGTGGCCGAGACAGGCGTTGAGGGTTGCTGGTAGAAGGCTGTGGGGCCAAGACTGGTCTTACGGGGACAGGTGGGCCTGGTGTAGAGAGTTGAGGTATTTTAGGGTAAGCTCCACAGCCTCCCTACACCCACTCACCCACAGATTTGTTGCCCAGGTCCTCTCACTTGCTGTTGCTCTCCCACTGGGCCCAGCTTTCCCCCGGGTTGGAGGAGTTGATCGGGTTGGAGGAGTTGACCGGATTGGAGGAGTGGACCGGGTTGGAGGAGTGGATCGGGTTGGAGGAGTTGACCGGATTGGAGGAGTTGACCGGGTTGGAGGAGTGGATCGGGTTGGAGGAGTTGACCGGATTGGAGGAGTTGATCGGGTTGGAGGAGTTGATCGGGCAAGGGGAGAAGATGCTGTGCTTTTAGATGTGGGGAACAGATTGCAAGTGGGCGAATCCTGAAACACAAAGAGAGAGAAAAAAACGAGACTAAAATGGAAAAAGAATCTGTTCTGCTGGCTGATTAAAGGATAGAGGTGGAGAGCTGCCTAGATCTTAATAACGAAGGGCAGAAGCTAGCTGCTGACATCATCACCAACACCATTTGAGAGCTTATTATAAATGTTACAGAGCTCTGCACAGACACGGTGCAAAGTGCATGGCTTATGATATTTCCTTTAATTCCAACAATTCTATGAGGTAGAATTTCACTATCTCCATTTTACCAACAAGGAAACCCCTTTATGCCTGTATTGTGTCTGGGGTCACACATCCAGCCCAGGCCCTCTAAACTCACCCTCTTCACGATGGGGGTCCTCTTTCCAGATGTTGCCCGAAGAGCCCTGACTGACCCCTTCCTATCACTGCTCCGGAGTCGGGGTGTCAGGCTTCCTGGAGAGGGGGTGCTCCTAGCCAAAGGGCTCACAGTGGGTAACAGGTCTCGGACAGGACTGTCCTTCAGCACAAAGGTCTCCCGCCGAGGACTGGGCTTTACCCTGCGAGGCCCCAGGCCCTCGCCTGTCTTCTCCCGCTCCTGCAGGGCACACTGCTCCAGTTGCGTTGCCAGCCTGTTGGCCTCATCGAGGATCTCCTCCAGCTTCTCTGGGCTGAGGCGCCCTAAGCTGAACCTCACACCCTGGGGCGTGGGGGCTACAGCATTTAGGTCACCTCGGTGGGACAGGCCTCGTCGGAGGGGTTTCTCTGGAGTCGCCAACACTGCAGTGTCTTCCTCCTCACGACTGAGATAGAAAACAAACAAGGCACAGTGCCCACAGAGAAGAGAGCAGGAGACTGTGGGAGGGAGACTGGGACACAACGGAGCCCAGGACACAACCCCAAACCCTGTTGCGCATGCTGGCCTCCAGGTGATGAGACACCTGCTTCTATGAGGCCTGATCGGCTGTTAGCATTTACTGACACTGGAAATTATGCCAGATGAAGATGTGGCAAGTCCATTTACCCTTCTTAAGACCTTGCAATCTCATTCCAGCTTCTCCCTTCTCCGCCTTGCCCAGTAGTGGTGTCACCGGGGCCCAAGCAAATCAGCCACCAGAAGCCCCACTGCACCCAACCTTGCTAAATTACCAACCCTGGCCCCAGAGGACAAAAATTCAGCAGTAAAGGGTTAGTGACAGATGCATCGTTGGAGGAAAGTAAATAGCATAAAGCGGCTGGTACCTGTCGGATGGTGACAGCCCTCCAAAGTCCAAGGTCTCATCCACTATAAATTTGACATCTGTAGGGGAGGAATGGAGGAATGCCAGTTGTGGGTCCCTAACATGGCTCTCAATCATAGGGTCTCAATCTTCCCTCCAGGATTTCCTTACCTTCCTGCAAATCTCCCATGTTCCAGCCAGCAGGAGCAAGGAGTCAGCTTAGACCTGGAGACAAAGCATACCTTTTTCTCAGGTCTCCATCCTGCCCAAGGCTCCCAGCCAGACAGGCTGAGAGTGCAAGCCAGGGGTTGGGGGTCACGCTGGAGTAAAGCAAGCGTCCCAGGAGTAGCACCTGCCGCGGTTTACTGCCATCACCTCCCGGGAAGGTGCGCGGAGCTTCCCCTGCATGCTTATCGCGCTCCGCAGACGGCCCTCCCGCCCCGCCGCGAGCCGGCCTCTCCGCACTGGGGGCGCTCTACGCGCCCTATCTCCCTCCCAGCCACCGTCCTTTGGATTCTTCCTGTCCCCAAATAACCTTCCCACTTCTCGCAGCACCACACCCACAGCTCACCCTGAATTTTCACTTCCCGCCTCGCGGTACCTCCCGCGGACGGAGCTTTTCTCCCACAACTTAGTCCCGGGAATCAGCTCCGAGGGGGCGGGGCTCCTTTCAAATCTCTCAGGCCCCACCCACTCCGACCACAGGCGCGCAGTGATTGGCGGATCCCTGCCTCCTCAGCCCTGGGGGGGCGGGGCGGAGGTGGGCAGCTGGCCGGAAGTCTGCAGGTGGGGGCGGGGCGGAGAGCGGTTCCAAGAAAGACTCCATCCGGGCGGCTGGAGCGCGGCGGCGGCGGCCGCGAGCGCGCGCGCGCTCCCGGGGGACCTTCACTAGCCCGCGAGTGTGGGTTTCGGGCCCCGTCACCCCGTCTTCTCCGCCGCTTCCTCGTCCTGCCTAGTGGAGCCGGGGGTTGTGGCCCCAGCGACCCGCGTGGTCACCGAACGCCCCTCGCGGCCGTGGGCCCTGAAGCTAACGCTGGGCCTGAGGAAATCCGTTCCCTCGCGCTCAGGCCATAGGCCAGCGCCGCGTTTGCCCGGTTTCCTCAGGGGTGACCTGTCCAAGTCACCGTAGTTGCTAAACACCGATAATTTAGGAATGTCGAGGTTGTCTGAGAAGTGCCTCTGCCGCGGCTTTTTAAAGCAAGCCCGTCAGAGCCTGAGGCGGCCAAGACTTTTGTAAAAGACGACAGCGGGTCAAAAGGGCAAGTTGCAAAATAGTCCGGAGATGTCAAGGACAGCGCGGGGGACACGGTCCATCACAGTGTCTAACTGTACGGGGCCAGGTGGGTACTAGACCTATCGGGGCGCTCACCGCATACGTTCCAGAAGCGTCGAACCACCATGCTACACACCTGAAACTAGTATAGTCTTGAATGTCAACTGTAGTTGAAAAAAAAATTTTTTTTTAATTAAATGAAAGCGATGGAAAAGAAATACAAAAGACCACAATGGGCTTGAAGGACAGGGAGAACTGGGTTCAAATCCAGCGCCGACTCCTGGGTGTCTGTGGGGGGGCGGGCTTGAGGCAATGGTTGCCTCCGACCCCTGGGCTCTCTGTGAAGGGAAGAAAGTGACAGTCGCGGGGGAGTGATTCGGAGCAGAATCACGAATATCAAGTTTTATGCCGTGTGCCTTCGGGGTGCTTTTGAGGGGGGGGGTTTGTAAACTTACTACCTCTAAACTCCAAGCCGTGCTTGTAAACCCCGCGAGCCTGCTTGGGAGGTAGGGATGCTCTCTGTTGTTTCCAGGTGTTGCCTGTGAATGGACGGGGCAGAGCTTCTTAGAAATGGTCTAAAAATTAAAAGATCCTAAAAGCGGCCCAAGAGCTTTCCTGGAAACGAAGAGCTTGAGTTTTATTTATTTATTTTATTATTATTTTTTAAATATATCTTTATTGATTTCAGACAGAGGAAAGGAGAGGGAGAGAGAGAGAGACAGAAACATCAATGAGGAGAGAGTCATTGATCGAGCCCACAACCCGGGCATGTGCCCTGACCGGGAATCGAACCCCAATCACCTGGATCCTAGGTCGATGCTCAACCGCTGAGCCACGCCCGGCCGGGCAAGAGCTTGAATTTTAGTCTCCAGTGTGTGTGTGACCATTACTTGGACCATTTATGGGCTTTTTTTTTGCTTACTTCCTGGTTTTGAGCGGTGAAGTTGAGATGGCGAGGTTTTTAGGAGTGAGATGTTGCTGTAAGAAATGCCACAGGGAGCAGAGGAGCCTGGGGATTCTGTGGCTGTGTGATAAAGGGAAGGGTGGGGAGGCCCAGAACTTGCAAGCTTATGGGAGGAAAACCTGAGAGAGGAGGATTGCTGCTTTTTCTCCAGGCTTGCTGGTGAGAGTGGAATTTTAGTTGCTTCTAGGATTCAGGTTCTAGGGAGGTGGGGAATCCAGAGCCAGATGCCTCTCTCCGTCCAGGCAGGTAGTGATAAAGTGGAGATCTGGGGGAAAGAAACTGTTAATTAACTGCACTCTTTCCTCCGCTAGGAGCAGCCTGAGTGGGGAAACACTGCGCACACTTCTTCGCCCACCTTCAGGTAAGCGGGGGAAGCAGTTTTAGCAAATTGGAATTTATTTTCTCCTAAGGAAACGCGTCTCCAATTTTCTTTTGCCGAATGATGATTTTAAAAGCTGTTGCAGTACCAGAAAAAAAAAGCAGTGGGACTACTTTCTCTTCCAAATGACAACAAAGTTAGAAAACACAGATTTTAGGCACAAGAATTCTTCCCTCAGCATAAGGCCGCTAATCTGGGAACTATTTGTCCCCCTCAGCTCAACCCCAAATGATGCATATGTATGAATAGATGTTTAAGATTTTGGATAAATAATAAATACGTGAATTGATGAAGAAATTACACCCCCCTCCCAGGCACACGGTAGGCCTTAGTTCAGAAGGTACTCCACGGTGTTGAATGCATAAATGAGGAAAACAAGGGTTCTAGTGCAGTTCTTGAATGCAGAAGGAGTACCTGGGCATCTTGTTCAGTGTGAAGATTTTATTCTTTCACTATGAAGGTTAAGAATGTATGACCTTTAAGGGCCTTTGAGTATTTCAACAAACAGCAGAGGTATGGGGCTGTGGGCTGAGGCCGAAGGTCTAACTGATCCTTAGGGCATCATAGCTAGAAGTATTTCACTCCTTCCTGACATAGGCCCTGCTTGGCTGGAGTTCCTTTTTAGCCATCGGGTACATGACTGGCTGGCTCTGGACTCTGCCCTCCCCCCCAACAGTGTCAGCAGGGGTTATGTACATTAGACCCTACAAATGACTTATGTGCCTATTTCCCCAATTTTCCCAAGGATGGTACATAACTAGTTATATTCTAGATACAGAGGAAGAAGTTAATTTATGATATACAATGGATGCCTTGGGGCATTAGCACTTAATTATCATAGAACTTCAGTTGAGAAAGGCTGGAGTAGATACTTTGTCTCAACTTAAAATAGATCTTTGGTCTGAACTTAGAAAAGCCTTTCACACTCTTCGTAGCCAAAACACATCCCCTTCCTCCTCAAAACCTTGCCTTATATTTACTGGATTCTGGAAATCTTGTCTTTCTTAAGCCCATACCGACTACAGTGGGGGTCACTGAGTAAAAGAGATGAGAGGAAATAGGGAAGCTTGAGGTCAGACACACCTGGTTCAAATGCTAGCTCTGTTACTACCAGCTGCATACTTGGAGCAATTTATGAGCTTCAGTTCACTCGTTTGTAAAATGAGTAATAAGAGACAAAACTCTTAGTTCAATGACTGCTGCATAGAAGGCTGTTTTAGTTATATACAGAGTGGAGCAAAAGTAGGTTTACAGTTGTTTGAATGGAAAAGAATACAATAATTAATAAATAATAATACAAGAATAAACTATTTTGCATACTCACAATGGTAAACCTACTTTTGCCCCGCCCTATTACTGTGTAACAAACCACCCCAATATTCAGTGGATTGAAAACCACTGTCCACTTATCTGCTCATGATTTTATAATTTGGGCAGGGCTCTGCAGGGACAATTTGTCTCTACTCCACAAGGAGTAGACTGGGGTTGACTATGGCTGTAGGGTCCAAGGTGACCACATATGTCTAGACCCTTTGTACTGTCTGTCAACGAGGCTGCCTTGTTGTCCTTTATATGGCCTCTAATAATCTAGTAATCTATCCTGAGATTCTTTAAATGGAAGCCAACTTGCAAAAACAAGCAGAAACTACTAGATTCTCATTTCCGCTACATTCTTTTGGTCAAAGCAGGTTACATGGTCAGCCCAGATTCATGAAGTGGAGAAATAGATGCCAACTCTTTTTTTAAAAAAATTGATTTTAGAAAATGTGAGAAAGAAACATCTATTTGTTGTACCACTTATTTATGCATTCATTGGTTGATTCTTGTATGTGCCTTGACCCGGGATCAAACCCACAATCTTGGCATATCAGGATGATACTCTAACCAACTGAGCTACCTGGCTAGGGCGATGCCAGCTCTTGATGGGAAGAATACCAGGCCTTTCCTAGGATGGGAGGAATTGTTGCTCTCCCTTGCAGATTCTATCACAGAATGCCTTTAATATGTTACTTGTTATAAGAATAAAAGCAGATTCTTTCCCTAGGGCTTAAGCACATGATGTAATTTCTTCAGTATCTCCAAGACCTCAAGTCTTAGTGCTCTGTCTCTAATTAGCTATGTACATATTTATGTGTCTTGCTGTCTGTGTCTCTGTGATGGACGCGCATCCTGTCATTATCCAACTTTTACTGCAAAGACCAGAGAGGAAGAGGCAAGTTATCTTTAGCATCTCTCTCAGCACCTGGTACTGTGTAGAGTTCAACTCAGCTCTGTCATACACTGTCTAGGGACAAGGATGGTGTTAGAAACCTCTGTGGAAGGAAAGTGGATTTGGGAAGAGAAAGAGGAGTCTGAGGTTTTCTGAGATTGCTTACAGTCTGGCTAAAGAATTCCAACTTTCTAAATGGTTTTTCCACATGGAAAGGCATAAACAGATGGACACTTATGCACTGAGGAGCCTCACATTTATTTAGATCAGTCCAAACCAGACGCTGTACTGGAGCTCCTTGAGAACACAATCTCAGCAGTCAGGCTTCCTGGAGGCACAGAAAAGAGAGTTTGTTAAGGCCATAGCAGCCAGGAGCCCGAGCACAGACAGGGTGCTGAGGCAGCCCCACACTGTGAGTTCTCTCCTTACCCTGCTTCACTGCTGGGCACTGGCTGGGAGAGAGGGAAAGGACAAACACTGAGGAGGCTGACGCTAACCCAACACAACACTGACATGGGAACTTAGGGACGGCAAGGGAACTGTCTTTGCAAGCCAACTGGCAGAGAGGGTTCTGAGAAGTCTGTACTTTTAATGCATCCCTTAGGGTTTTCATTTGCTATTTATCAATGATAGGCTTAAATAAATGACTTCTGGGTTTGAATTCATTCTCAGTTTTTATCAGCTGAGTCAGAGGAGACATTGGGACCCCATTCTCTTTCATTCTCTCGTGTGCTTCTTTTTCACCTCACTCATCAGTTTGTACACAACATTTCTACTGTGAGTGATTTAGAATCTGAAGGCACTGTCAAATTCTAAACACTGATCTGAGTTGTCCTTTGCCTGTAATGTGCTGTTTGGAACCACATAACCACATGTTCAATTATTATTGACATGTGGTGATAATGATGGTTTTCTCCTCTTGGTAGGGGAAGGAATCCATAAACTTCAAAGTAAAAAACAGTCAATGAATCTGTTTCTCACCATGCTTATGGTACTGAGGTAGAAACACTTAAATGGCAAGAGCAGAGTCCTCTCCTTTCCCATGCTGCCACCACATGGTGGTGGTGACCCTTGTCCATTCTCCACTCCTGGTTATTCACTTGACATCTTTTCTTAGAGCATATGCCCACCTCCCTCCCACAGATCCCCCTGACAATCAGGCAGATGCCATCAGTCTTCTTCAGAGGTCCATACATTCTTATCATGAACCTGAGGGGCATAGGTAGGTAGAGGATGTGACAAAAGTAGACTTCATCTATGGTAAATTTCCTCCACGGGGTTGATAGTATTAGCTTACCAAAAAAAAAAAAAAAGTTAAAAGAAAAGTTGTCACCAGTGAATGCAGGATTGAAAGGCTCAGGAATACACATCTGTCCAAGTCTCAACAACACTAGCCATAAACATGAGACATTCAGACACCCTGTTTCTCCTTCCTTACCTTCCTCCTGGGTTGCCCATGTCCTCTTAGGGGGCCTCAAAGAGAAGCTGCAAGAATTCAAACATTTCTCAATGTTAATATCTCAGAAATCCCTGGGAAACCTTCTTTCGGTGTCCTGGGAAGGGATATGCTTCTCTGTTTCTGGGAGTCCATGGTGCTAATGAGGAATCTATGCATAGGGTAGAATACGACTTGTAGTTAACAGCCCATTTATTCCTGATTCATTCCACACACAGTTAAAGAGCATCTGCTGTATGTCAGAAACTGGGCTCAGTGCTGGGGGACAAAGGTGGGTAAAACTGTCCCTGCCCTCGAAGTGCTCATAGTTTAATGGGGAAACAGATAAGTAAATTGATAATTATAAAAACAAAGTGCTAAATGCTATGATGGAGATCTGAACAAGGTGACAGTAAATGAATGCTTTAAAAGAGGTAGAGAGATGTGCAATATTTTCTTTAAACAAACTAGAGGGGAAAGTCCTCTGGTTTGTTTAAAAGCCCAATAAACAGCTGCAGCCTTCCTGGACTGAATCAGAAGATTGTATTGTTTAAAAAACAAAAAACAAAACGAGGACCAGGAAACTTGGGCTCTTTCCACCATAGTGCCAACTCCTCAGTTAACCAACACTGGAAATCTCGAGTAATCCAGTAACCTCACTATACATCAACTTTCTCATTTGCAAAATGGAAGTAGCAACTCTTCTTATATTGTAGAATTATGACAGAGAGAAATGAGATAGTTGATAATAAAAATGGCTCCTCAAATACATTCCGATGTTGACAGTGATGAAAGGGCCCGAAGAGGGAAGCAAATTAAGCCCTTCTCCACCTAGGCTTGTGTCTTTTCCCCAACTTTTCACCTGTGGAGAAAGGAGAGGACTGCACCCTAAGACAGGAGTTCTGCCCTTACCTATCACGTCCACCCGACAGTCCACAGATGCCTCCCCCAGGGGGTTAACCGCCTTGCAGGTGTAGATGCCCCCATCAAAGGGACCAGGCTTGCGGATTTCTAGTGAGCAGATTCCCATATGAGTGAGGGCTCTGTACTTGGGGTTGTCTTGGATATCCATGTTGTTCTTCAGCCAGATAATCTTTGGCTGGAAGAGAAAGATGAGGGGGAAGTAAGGGGTGGTAAGAACCAATTCTTTCTGTGCTCAGTCTTGGGACACTTTGCCTATAAGGCTTGGGGACACTCTGGCCAGAGGAGCAGGAGGGGTAGGGTGTTTTAGGAACAGGTGGTACAGGGATCTAGAAAAGATAATGGCCTCTAGTTAGCTCCCCGTCCCTTATATTTGGGAAGGGGTTCCCCTTCCAGTACCCTCAACAGACCCCACGGTCCTTCTCTTGGTTAAAAAGAGCAGCTAAAACCTTGCCTTGTTCATCAAGTATTCCTGACTAGGAGAAAGGTGATGACTCCTATTGAATCCTGCTCAAGCAGCCCCTTTATGGATCAGAAGCACTGGGTGTCAGGTTCACCTCTTTTTTGTGTATACATTATCAAGTCTTTTGTATTCTTTTCCCACTGTTGGCTTGGAAGTTATTCCTGTCCCCTCTGGTTAGAAAATAATTTCTAGAGTAGATTTACTGATATTTTCTTTCTGAGATGTTATGGCCACATAGTCTGGTACTTGGTAAAGGTTTTTATGCCTTGTGTGGAATGAATAGGTTGTAACTAGACCTAACTGGCCAAAGGCTCAACTCTAGGCAGCTTGCATGTGCATGGCCCTGATCAGATGAGATGTGGTAGATGAGTAAGGAGAAACCAATGGGACTCCATCATCCCTGCCAGAGAAACAACTTTGAAGCTCATGCCCAATTGCCAGCCGGTCAGAAAGTGGCATCTTCATGCATGACGAACAGACAGTAAAAGGAATACTGGGAATATTATCCACGTCAGCCTGTCTTGGACTACAAGTGCCCTGACCATTCCTACAAGACCTGCTGTGGAAGAGGAAGATGATGGATGGTGATGGGAGCAGATGTTTTGGTTGGAATGCTCTTTGACATAGCTAAGGTTAGAGCAGGTGCAGGAAGCAGCATGGCTCAGCCACCCATAGAACTCCCCACTCACCTTGGGAGAGGCACGGACGCTGCAGAAGAGCTGGGCATCATAGCCAGTGACTGTAGTGCAGTCTGCCAGAGGCTGGGTGAACTTTGGAGCTTCAGAGAAATCTCGCTGGGCAAACCCCTTGGTCTTGTAAACTGTAACTGAGGTGACCCAGAAAAGCCCTGATATAGTGCCTGAGATCTCTATCCTCCTTCAAGTCTTTATCCTCCACTTCCCAGCTCAGGGTCTCTGCACCTTACCTGCTTTCTGGATGTGGGCAAGGTCAGCAGTGATGGGGGCTGTGTCACTTAGCCCACACTGGTTCTCAGCAAAGACTCGAAATGCGTAGGAGTTGCCAATGATGAGGTTGGATATTGTGCAGTTGGTGCGGTGATAATGCTCTAGCACTGTGAACCACAACTTTGGGGTCCCAAGAAGATGCCACGAATGAGACACCTGTTTTATGAACTCAGTCCACCTTAGCCCACCACATGGAGCTATCAGAGCCCCATTCCAGAATGTGCTATGCCTCCCTTTCAGCCTCCCTCCCACCTGGACCTCACCCAATATTTTGTGTCAGCCTTCTGCACCGTGTATCCCAGAAGTGCCGCATTGCCTGTGTCTTGGGGAGGTGTCCACTCCAGGGTAGCACTGGAGCCCCAAACGTCCACCAACTTGATACTCTGAGGAGGGCCTGGCCTCTCTGAAAGGGCCAAGCATGGCACTGGGCATGGTACAACTCACATGCATAGAAATCGCTTCAGGAATGCCCCTTCCCCTCCTCTGCTCAGCTACCCCACCCTTCATCCACTTCTGTTTCTCACACTTAGTGTGGGGGTCACCCTGGCTTCCCCAGCAATCTGTGATGGCTCTTTTCAGCCTGGAGAGGGAGCCCCTGAGGACCACCCTAGCTCCTGCTCTCCCCACCTTACCAATTACCAAGATGTCAATGGTGGCAGTGGCCTCCAGCCTGCCCAGCTGCACACTGAACTGGTAGCGACCTGAGTCAGCACGTTGGGCTTCTCGGATGAAGAGGATGGAGTCCTGCTCCCCATTCTGCACGCTCACACGACTGGCATCCAAGGCACGGCTATTATGTGTCCAGGTGGCTTGAGGTTTGGGTTTGCCCTGAGAAATAGGGATAAGGCTGTGAACAGCCCCAACAGACCTCTTGACCCTCCACCCCAGATCCACATGGTGACTTGACTCGCAGCTGCAAATTCCTTGAATTAGATAGAGGTTGGTGGACTCTCTCAGGGGACTTCTATCTTTCAGCAACAGCCTAAGGATCATGGGAAAAGAGGATGGCTTGGAGCCTCCCACCCTCTGTGAGTTTAGGTCATGGAAACACAGGGCAGCTGGGACTAACAATAGCCATCTGAACTCCCAAGAACCTTCCCAACTGAGAGCTCCCAGACCTCTGCTGACTGAAGGGCAGGGATTAGCCTCACCTCATCACATGGGGCCCAACCCACCCCACCCTCAGGAGTGCAGATGGAAGGCCTATTTGGCCTCAAACTTCTGGTGACGTGGCTCCCTTCATTCAAGACCAGGACGACTGCCCCACTGCTAGCAGGACTCTTGGTACCTGTTTCCAAATCAAACCCTGTCCTGGTCCCAGCCATGGACCCAGTGTGGGGCTGGGCATGATCACCTGGAATGGAATTCGTAGGTTCACAGTGTCTCCAACCTTCCGGATGTAGGTTTGCCTCAGGGCCCGAGGTAGCCAGATCTTAGGTTGCTCTGTGTGATAATGGGAGAGAATGGGGTGGTGAGCCTCAGAGTGGTGCTCAGAGGGAGTAATGCCTTCAGCTGTGCTCCATGGGCAGGTGACCCAGGCATTGCTCAGCAAATTGAGTTCTCTCAAAGGGAAGGGGAAGATTGCTCCTATCATATTGCTGGGGTTTAGGGATGAGCAACAGGCTAAGGGATCCTCTAGAGAGTGCCAGTCTTGGCAGTAAGAGCACTGGAGTGTGAACCTGATGCTTCTGTTAATTTATAGCTCTCAACTCCTGACTCTCCATCAACTAAGATTTCTTTTTTCTGTTTGTGCACAGACCAGTCCAGTCTGTGTGGTTTGTCTTTCCACCCATTTGCTGCATTTATCCTTAACAACACTCTTTTTGTCAAGGCTACTTTCAATGTTAATCCTGACCTCCAAGTGTCAACCCCACCCCCAGTTTGGTGCCAGACCCGGGGAGAAAGCTTTCCCTTCCACAGGCAAAGTCAACAGCCTGGACCCACTAGGACAGCACTGATGTCATTGCAGAGGTTCCTGGCGTCTGGGTCCCTTCCTCTGCATGACCGCCCTGCTCAGCGCTTGTACAGTGTCCTTCCAGATTGTGGAGGATCACTTTGTACAAACAGAATCTGGGAAATACTAGGTCCACTGCCTACTTCCCCTTGGTCTCCCAGGCCTGTTCCAGTGAATAGAGAGATTAGATTATGTTTATTGGCTTCCAGGATGAGGACAGGAGATGCTCAGGAAAGTGCTGAGTGTGAGTTTGGAGAATGACCAGGTATAATTTTCCTCCTTGGCCTCAGGGTGCCTTGATGGGAGAAAGTGCAAACATCCCACCTGGGTTCCCTGGGGGCCCAGCTAAGACTAACACAATTTTCTAGCCTTCTTGGGGCTCCTGTCTTTTCCTTTCTCAGGCAGATATAGTCCCCTGCTGCTGTTCTCTTAAGTGGAATGTTGCAGTGTCTCAGTTCCCACCAACTTCCCAGCCTCTCCCTAACTATTCATTCCTAGCAGTTGGGACACCCCCCCCCCCCCCCCCCGCAGTACACACTGTGGCAAACCGCACAACTGCTTGATAGTGGATTCCAAATTTTTTTATAACATCCATTTCCCTGTAAATACATTCCTAAGCATTCACTCCAACGTATGTTTACTTTTGAATTGAACTGTTTAAGTATATACATTATATAATGCAAAATTTTGAATGGTGAAGTTAAAAATAAAGAGAGGTTCTGCTATATTCTTTCTACGCCTCAATTTGTAGATTGTTGTCGTAGAGACCAACTTCACTCCCACAGTTCCCCCCATTACACTCTCCAGGTCACCTGGCCTTTGTAAATGAACATAACCACAAATATTCGGCGCACCCTGTCCATTTTATTTACCTAGTTTTCTGTTGTGTGCCTTATGTTTTCACCTGGATCGTGCTGTCTTAGACTACACCTCACCCCTACAGGAACTAAGGGGTACGGGGCCTCAAGTGCTGAGTGCCCATCCTCCCTGAGCTGCTCATGGTCTGCCTGCCTCAGTAGGAACCCAATAGCCACGGAGCCCAGGCAGCAGAATGACCCTGCTCTGTTTGCCCTCTGTTTGACTTTGATGGTTTGGAAGGAGGCAGGACTTGAAGAACAGAAGAAGTGTTTGTGCGATGTGTTCCTCTCCTGGGGCCATCTTGGCAAGCCACCAAGGACTTGAGAACAGGCGGATATGACTTAAGGGTTTTCTGAACAAAGAAGGTGGCAATTGAAAAGGAGGGTCAAAACCTCATGTTGTTGGGCTTGGTTCTCCACTGTTGGGTGGGGAAATCACCCTTCACACTTGCTGGGGAGAGGGCTGGAGAGAAGCCGGCTCTGCTGTCCCTTGCTCTGCCTACAGAATATCTGTGTTATGAAGGGCCTTGCTGAGCACCCGGCAAAAGGAGCAGACTGGAAGGAAAGGGCTTGGAGAGGGAAACATTTGCTGAGGGTGTCATGGATGGTTGGGAAGTTATGCTGGACTAGGACTCCTGCCTCCCCATCTAGGAATGTGTGTGTGACGGACCCATTCTCTGAACATGGTGAACCTGTCCACACACCTGTCCTCCAGTGTCCACCTGGGACTGGGCACCTTCGTCAGGGCTCTGACTGTGATCTTGCCCCTAGAGGGAGGTGGCAAAGAAGGGGCACCCTCAAGGATTGAAAATTCTGAGGTGAGAAAAGGAGCCCAGGCTGTCAGGCCTAGAAGATGTGTCAGCTGACCTCTGCTCTGCTTAGACTTTAGGAAGGAAACGGGCTTCTGTAGATTGGTATGTGCACATGTATATTTTGGTTCCTACTTGGTGTTTCTTTTGTTTCTTTGAAAAATACCTTGGTAAATGTTAGCATAGTTTCACCTGAACTACAGAGAAAAATTAAAGAAATAGGTTGATGTGGAACATAAACTAAGATGTGGGAATTAGGAGGAGGAGGAGGAGGAGGAGAATGGCTCTGAGATCCAGAGGGGATCCCAACAGGGGCAGAGAGAAAAAAAAGGCTGACAGCTAGGATGGTGGTCTCCCTGGAGGCCTCCCGTGCCAGTTCTTTGCTTGTGAGATTCTCTGACACAATGATGAATCGATAGGGGACAAACCGAAGTTACTAGAATATTCCAACTGAGGATAAGTAGGCGAGGATATGGCTTTCAGAAGGCTCCCAGATCCCACTGGGAGGGCAGAGGATGGTTTGAGGTTAATGCAGCTGACAAAGTGTGGGAGGTGGCAGGAGAGTGTTTGACAGCTCCAGGTGCCCCGGCAGCAGCAAGCATTTCCCCAGCTCAACCCGGCCTTCTTGTCTGCCCTGCAAACAAGAGCAATCTGACCCTTTGCTGAGAATGTTAATAGGAGGGCTTATTTGGGGCATCTCTTTTCACACCTCCACAGTCTGCGAGGTGTGAATTGTACTGACCTTGGGGAAACATGGCTTTCTCCTCAGATGCCAGGAGGGATGTGAATCAAAGACTGGAGCCCAAAAGCAGAATCTAGGTTTTCTAAGACCAGGTATGAGATAGCCTCAGTCTAGTTTTCTCCCTTCATAGTCTTGAGGAAAAGGCATTTTGAAAAGTCCTTTGAGAGCCATTGGCTCTGACCTGTGTCTCTCTTACTGCTGTATTTCTCTCAGACAGGACGTTGTCTAATTCTTTCTTAGAAATTAGTAGAGAAGACTAAAGTCCAAAGATCCTGGCTCTTCTTGATTAGAAAATTCCTCCTAGTTCTACCCTAATTTCATTCTGCTCAAGTTTATGCTCATTTCCTTATTCTTTGCCCACAGGAAAAATTGGTCATATGCTCTTATAACTTCCTTTCACATGGTTAAAGACTTTCCTCCAGCAGTTCCCTAAGGGCTGTGCAGTTCAGATTGATGTTATGAATTATGGCCTGGAGAGTGAAGAAACAAGATGGATACATTTGAAGAGTGAAGGATGTGTGTGTGCACACACATGCGTGTGTGAGTGTGTGAGACTATTAGTGTGTGTGTGTGTGTGTGTGTGTGTGTGTGTGTGTGTGTGAGTGCATGGTTACCAGAAGATGGCGAATGCACAAGGTGAGCTGTGCCTTTGAAACAACCAGAGATTTCCAGGGATCCAAAAAGTACCAGCATTTCTTAGAGAAACGTTAGCAGCTGCTTAGAATGTGGCCTTGGTCTTACTAGAAACCTGTCTGGAGGAGTGTGATGGAAAAGGAGCATGTGACCTCAGGAGCACTTTGTGAAGGACAAGAGTGGCTCTCCTTGAAGACCATGAAACAAAGGTCAGAAAAAATAAAAGGACATAGACATAGGCAACACTTCTCTGAGAAGGCACGTCCCCTCCATCTCCCATCCCCTTCCCGGGCAGTAGTCTTCCACTCCTGCTGATGGCTTTAGCCCTGGTTCACTGTCGCTTTCCCCAGCACTTATCCTGTCATGATCCCTGGTGATTTCAGCAGCCATCCTTCCAGCCTCTGCCCGGCCTTACATCATGCCCCCACCCCTCCAGGAATTCTGGCCTCTCCTGCTTCAGCCTCGTTCCTTGGTCATCGTCTAGGTCAATAACTGCAGTCCCTCTGTAATCTGAATTTCAAGCATCCTACTCTCTCATCCCCACCGCTGTGACAGAGATGGCTAATTGTTTCCCATCCAGATTTACATGATCTCATCCATATTATCATGATTTGTGAGAATCACTTCTGAGCCAAGGCTTTTAAGAAATTTCTCCTTCCATCTCTGGTCCGCTGAGCCAGGCCCAGTGGGGACCCCAGGCAAGCAGCACAGAGCTATAGGCTACTGAGGTCTCTGCCAGAGTAGCAGGGGGTGGGAACCTGGGACTGGAAGGGGCATCTACCACCTCCTAGCCCAAAAATGCCTCTTTGCCAAGAGGCTCCTGTAGACCACCACAAAGAGGAAGCCAAATGCTTCTCCCAGGAGGGCTCTGCTTCCATGGGGCTCAGATTCTGAGAGGTGGGGATTTCCCATGGGAGCCAATGGGGGTCTTGGGGTGGGTCTGGGAACTATGGCACTACCCAGGGAGAGGCAGAGTGTCATGGACTGTGCACTATTTAGCCTCCCATTCGCTATATGCTTTTCATTTCCCTCTTCTAGACAGCCACCATCTCACTCCTCATTCGCTTTTGACTGGCATTAGTACAGCAGGTCCTCCTAGTCCCTGTGACAGACATTTTTAAAAGGTAAAAATATAAACAGATAATTTTTAGTCACTGTAAAGTGCTACAAACACCATTCACTGAGTTTTCAACTCAAAAAGCAAAACCCAGCAGAGACACTTGAATAGCAAGTAAGAGTCCACCAAGGAAGGGGTTGGGGACTCCAACCAATGCTCCTCTGTCCTAAGTCCCCATCCCATGAAGTCGTGCAGCTCTGCGCAAACTTAAGGAGGTGCCATCAGGGTGTCAGGGATATCTTCCCAACTCCCACCCCCAGCCTTCCCACTCCCAAGGGTCACCTTCTAGAGGGGCCAGGAGCTGGGGAAAGGGGCTGCTGGCCCCCAGTTGAGGTGAAGTCTGGGGTTCTTCAGCATCCGCTGGGCTGGCTTCTTTCACCTTCAGCGTGGGTTCCGAGGCCACCTCCGGCGCTGTGGCTGTCTCCATGCTGGGCCACCGGAGGCTGGGCTCCAGTGGCAGATTTTCACTGTTGGTGCTGAGGGAGGGGCTGAGCACCTGCTCTTCAGCCTCTCCAGGGGTCCCTGCCATGGGGTTATGTAATTGGGCTGGCTTCTCCCCACCCAGCTACTCCCAGCAAGAAGGGCTGAAGCAGGGGCTGGGGGAAGAGAGAGGAATCAGCAGCCCAGAATAGCCACAGGAGGAGGGCTGAGGTGGCCCTGTTATCTTAGGAGTGAGATGACACCCCTCACACAGCACCAGGCAGGGAGGAGAGAGCTTGAGCTTCAAACAGCTCCCCTTCCTCCCCCACACAGACCATCCAAATGGGGTCTCTGGCTTCTGTGGGATTGGGTGACATCTTGACTCTTCACCTCCAGCTCATCCAACAGGGTGTTCAGGTCCAAAGAAAGGGGCCCCAGGATTAGCTGAGTGACAGGCACGCCTTTAACTGCTCTCTCTCTCTCTCTCTGCTCCCACATTCAATGCGTTGTAAAAGTCTTGTCAACTTGACCTTTTTTTGTTTTGTGGAATTTTTTGATAATCCTCTCCTGAGGATATTTTTCCCATTGATTTTTAGAGTGGAAGGGAGGGAAGGTGAGAGAGATCCATGTGAGACACATCTATTGGTTGCCTCCCACATGTGCCCAGATAGGGGCTGGAGCTGGAGCTGGAAGCTGCAACCCAGGTATGTGCCCTTGACTGGGAATCGGACCCGTGACCCTTTGGTGTGCAGGCCAATGCTCTAACCACTGAGCAACATCTGCCAGGGCTTGTCAACTTGACCTTTAAGGGTGCATCCCCATTCTCCCTCCCGCCCCCCCCCCCCCCAGTGACAGTGGAAGGTACAGTCTGCACTCAGAAGCCAGACTACCAGAGCTCATGTTGGCCCTGTCACCAACTAGTTGTGACTTGTGACACATCACAGTCTGTCTTAGGTCTATTTCCTCATCTGAAAAATAGAGATGATAATAATCATAGGGTTGCTGTGAGGAGTAAAAGAGGTAATCTGTGTAAAGTGCTTAGCAGAGTGTAGCCAACTAAGTGCTCGATAAATGGGAGCTATTTTTAGGTCAGGCCACTTGCCCCTTTGAAAGCTCCCTCACCTAGGAGATAAAGTACACATAGAGAGAGAGGCAGCCGTGGGGAGGGAGGAGAGCCAGGGGCATAAGGTCAGAGGACTTGAGTGTGACTTCTGGCTACACTACTCACTCTTGAGCTAGGTGACTCTGAGCCAATCCCTCCCTCTGGACCTCCGGTCTTTGGTCTGTAAAACAAGGGCTAATGAGGCCAGGGCTGCTTGAGGATAAAGTGATACAAATGTAGGGAAGTGGCCAACCTACAGGAGATGTCAGTTACATACTAAAGGTCCTCTATGATTTCCAGGTTTGCCAAACCATCATTCTACACGTGCTGTATGCTCCGTCCAAGTTATCTGGTTTCCTGTTGTACTTTTATCTCCAGAAGCCAGCATCCCCTCTGTATATACATCCATATTTCTATATAGACTATTTTTAGAGGTTTAGGTTCACAGCAAACTTGAATGGAAAGTACAGAGTTCCTCCCACATACCCCTCCCCACAAGGCCCTTATATTTTTATGGAAAAAAGTAGTGTGGTTGAATGAATAGGCTCCTTACTCACGGTTGTCCTTTAGCCCTCAATTTGGGGGCAGTCAGTAGGATCCCAGTAGGCTGTGTTACTGTCTTGGGGTGTGGGGCAGAAGCCCTCTTTGCAACTTATATACGGTCTCAGGGCCAGGACAAACTGTAGACACACTTTGGGCCCCGGAACCTGTTTACCAGGAGCTAGGATGGCCAAAGAGGGTGATCTTGGACCTGGACCTAAGGCTGGTTGGTAAGAGGCTGCACTTACCAGGTGCCACATCAGGACCAGTGTGAAAGCCTCTCTGACCTATTTCTGTCACTTGACCCAGCCAAGGCCCTTCTAAGTACAGACAGTCCCTACACCAGGGGACTCCAACCACCACCACCCTTACACCCAGGTTTTTAGTCTTAGCCCTTTGCTGCAACAAAGGGGTGAAAGAATCAAATAAAAAATGCAGACTCCTAGGGTCTGTCCGTTAGAACAGTATAATTTAATAGGTCTGACTGGGATCCAGGGATCTGCATTTTCAAAAGCAACCCAGTGATTCTGGCATAGGAAGTCTAAGAACACTGTTAGACAAATTCCTGAAAATAAAACCACCTTAGATCATCTCCCGGGGGAAGAACTCTTCCACCAGACAGCAGGCTCCTCAAGAGCAAGGTCTCTCTGCCTTGTCCTTTTCAGACTGTGATGCCAGAGCAAGTATTGCAAAGAAATATCACCCCAGGATGGCAGACTGAGGAGCCAGCTCAGCCTAAAGGCTCCAGGAGGGTCAGCAGGAACCTCTTCTAAAAGAAAATGTGAGAGGAAAGCTGCAACTCTTTGAAAGTCCTTAAATGAAATGGATCAGGAAGGACTATGAGTAAGAGCAGGAAGAAAAGTGTAAGAGGGGCAAATGGAAAGATAACAAAGTTAAATGTCAGTGTTGTCATTTGTCAAACCTGCTATAAGGAACATACAATTCAGGAGAGTGATTGTATGTTGCTGTGTCCAGAAGAAGAGCACAGCAATTGAAACCTGAGGTGTGTAGGGTGGGTCGGTTAGACTTTCTGGGGAAAAGAACAAGAAAGCTGGTCTTATAAATACCCAATATTAGATCTTTATGAGCATAAAGAGGAAGAAAAAAATGAGTTTCCCCCACAAATTATCTTAATACCTTTTATGCTATAAATGCACAGTCCTGGCTCTTTAATTGGCTTATTTGCTGGTTTGGTTTGATGGCTGAAGCTAGAAACTGGAAAAGCTATCATATTCACAAATTGTAGCTTAGTCATTTCAGTAGCTCAAGTAACAAAGTCCCAGTCTGTTTTATTTCTAACCCAAATATTGCAAATATACAGAAAATTACCAGTACAAAGTTAAAGACATCCAGATTTATTTACACAATGCTTAAGAAATTTGAGTTTTATTTCCATTTTGTGGAATTTTATTATGGGGTCTGGCTTTGTTGTGTAACTGGCATGGGTCATTGAGACTTGATTATCCCACCTCACATGCAATTTTCTGTCCCAAGGGAACAGAAAACTGGTTTGTTTTTTAGCGCACATGCAGCAATGATCTTAATAACTGCTTTACACTTTAATAGGAAGGCGGCTGTCCCATAGCTTGGGGAAGAGGCAGAGAAGATACAGAACAGGGAGGGACCACATGCTCAGAAAGGGAGCAAGAGACAAGAGAGGGCTGAACAGGCACATGGGGACCCTGAGCATTTTTGTGCACGAGGATAAGGAGAGTATGACTAAAACCCTCTTCCCTAGACATCCAAACACAGGAGGTGGGCAGAGTATCAGGGAACAGTCGTCACCTGACCACAACTGCAGGCATGCGGAGGAAGAGAACTGCAGTCAAGATTTGGGACACATCAATAGATCATTAGCATGTACACTATACAGTTTATACATGTGTATATGTACATATGTATAAAGGTACAGATTAGTTTGTTATTCTCTATAAACAAGAACCCTTAAGAATGCACTGGTGTGAGAAAATGCATACAGCAAGTTGAAGACAACTTCAAATTCATGTTCTGATTCTTATTATAATGTGATGTAACCAGGAAGGCAACGTGCTGCTGCGATTTCAGTTATCCTCCATGAGGGTAAGGCCTGGGCTCTGCTAGGGCTGACGGTGCTCCCGGAGCCCCCTGAGCCTAGCAAGCAGTGGCAGATGGAACAGAAAGCCTGGCACCTGCTCAGTGCCGGCGCTGACAGTCTGGCCCTCTCTACCACTCTATCATGTGGCAAATCTTAAACTTTGGTTTTGTTCAAAGGACATTTAAGTCCAAGTTTATTTTCCTACTTGAGAGAAGGTAGCAGCAAAGTTGAAAAGCTGAATCTCTTCCTATTTGAGCAGTTCCAAGTCTTCATATGGGACAAGGGGGCTGTACCGACAATGAGCAGGATGAGCTCTGAGCCCCTGCACATAGGGGCAGGGCTCTTTAGAGCCCTCCTAAAAGGGAAGAGAGAATCTCTACCTGGATGATTTGCCTGGAAAATAAAGAAATAACTAAAGCCAGGCTAGCCCTGCCACCTGGGGTGGGTGTAGACAAGCCTGGCATCATGACAAAGGCCATGGGAGAACCAGCAGGAGCTGGAGTGGTCAGTGCATTACTAATCTGTCAGGGATAAAAGGCTAGCTTGGGCATGTAGAGACCCAGAGGCAAACCTGAGACACACACACACATACCTATTCAGAGGCAGATGGCAAATTCTAAGTTTGTTATAGCTAGTCTATTGAATCTCCTGAGCTCAGCCTAAACTACCACACCCTCTAAACACTTTCATTCTTCTTCTAAGTGTGTTTCCATTCAAATCACAGCCTAGGTGTATGCATCCCTCGTCTCTGGTTGCATTGAAAACCAAAAGGCCCCTCAGGTCTAAGACACCTATCCATAAAGCAGGAAACATGGCAAGGTCTCCACCTGGATTTAAGAGCTCAGACCACGCTGGATGGTCTGATATGTCCAACCTCTCTTATGATGCTAAATTCTATTGCTGAGACCACTAGAAATAATCTCTTCTGCTCTATCAATCCTGGGATTTCACACAATATGCTATACTTCCAAAGATAATGCTCCTAACCTAACATCAGGACAAATTAAGAGATCTTTTTTTCTTAGACACAATCATGGGTTTAGGCTGTTTTACTCACTGGCTGAGGGCATACACTTGTGAGCGAGCAGGCTGATGTAGAACGCTAACTAGCTGGTAAAGGGAATAAGCCAGGCTTGTGAGCAGTCCTCAAACCAACTAAGCCAGCGAGCCAGCTAGCTAGCCAGCCAGGGATGGGAGAGACAGAGAATGGAGAAGGTGACTTAGTGGAGAGTCCACTCCTGCTCTCGAATAGTGATCCTCAATGAGGTGAGAGGCAGTTTCTAAACACACTCAAAATGATCATTACTTTTGTGTTTAGCCATGAAAAACAGGAGAATAAAATTTCTACTAAGGTGGCAAAAGGGTGCTAAACACTGCTCTGAAAGAAATGCCACTGATACCCACCTTGTAGAACAGCCATACTATAAGGAAGAAGCCCTGCTCCAGGTAGGCAGCACTGTTCGTAACACATAGGGGCCCTGGACAGTTTACTCAAGTTTTGCATCTCCATCTCCTAAAAGTGGGGATTAAAATCCCTGCCTTTTTTTTTTTAATTTCACAAGAATGTTGAGGTTCAAATGCTTTGAAAATTGCTAATTTCTACAGAAATCCCAGGTGTTATTATAAGCAAAGAGCCCTACTCTTGTATGGTTACAGAAGAATATTAACTTTCCTACATCTTAAAGCTGATCAGAGAATTGCCACATCTCAGCACATCTACCCCAGGGAGTATATGCTACGAGAAAGGGTGTAGATGAAGTAGGTCTTTGCTGGGCAGCAAATTCACTTTGGGCAGGAGGTGAGAGAGTCTGGGACAAAGGCTGACACTATATCCTTTGTGAGCTGGTTTATCTTTGGAATTATTTTAAAGTTAAAAACCATGCAAAATGAATGCTTTTCCTAAAAGACGAGTGCTCTCTGGCTCTAACAAATATTCTCTTTACAAAAACTGCCCTCCTAATATTATTTTCTAACTGAAGCTCCCTGACTCATTTAATTTTACTGCAGTTTCCAAGTCTCTAGAATTCTCCATCCACTCCCTCCCCCACTTCCCCTGCTGCTGTTATTCCATTCTGGTGAGGAGAGAACTTTAGCCATCTGCTCATGCATTCTGACAAAAGTTAATTTGGCACATTTACTTTTACGGACTTTCTGGCCATAAAATGAACTAGCAGCAAAATGGCAGTTACCAGAGAATGTCCCAATCATAATTACTGGGAGAAACCGTGACCAGCACAGCAAGTACGCTAAGACCAAAAGCGTACTGTACTCTATTCCTATATAGCAAATATTCAAGTTGTATTAAAACTAATTATTGCAGCTTTCCATGACTATATGGCCACCCAAAATCCACCTCACTACATTCTATAATTGAATTAATTTGAAAAAATGTCAAATGGAAAACTCCCTTAAATTTAAAATATGAACTTAATGTATCATATCTTACACTGGAAGTGTTTTCAGTTGGTTCAGCCCAAAGTTTCATGCCAATAAATTACTTGGCAAAGCTGGGGAAAAGGGGTAAGGAAGAGAGCCTGGTAGTAAAATTCTGATTTTTTAGAAAAGCCTATAGTTGTGAAAACATGTCTAGTCCTGGCTCCACATACAACACGCCACCTAAGAGGAAACAAAAAAACAGCCATTTGAATGATTCACCACCGAGCCAACACAGCAGGTAGAAGAGCACGTGGAAGACCATGTTCAGTCCTCAGGCTACACCGTGCATGCCACCATCAGTTTTAGCAAAGAGATCCCTTGGCCTGGGCAGGCATCCAGAGACAGCCCAGCATCGTCCTTCAGCAACTCTTCTGGCACACACACAGCATGGCTTGAAAAGTCTTGGAGGAAGGAAGGATCTCTCATTTAATAGGTGCTAAATCTAGTCAATTTTCTGATGCTCCCTTCTTCCTGCCCCCAGTTAAAAATATTGCCCTTTAAGTTCTCCTGATTTAGTGTCTTGGAAGCACATGGTTAAGTTAGTCACCAAAGGGCAATTAACAAGGGCATTGCCTAATTAAACAGGAAAAAGAAAAATCACTGTGATCTATGGCCCCTGGGGGAAAAAAAAGGTGGGGATCTGTGTGAGAAGCTGGTGTGCAAGGTTCTTGGAGCAGGGCTGTCCCCAGACACAGAAAGGTTGCCCAGGTGGTGCTAGTCACCACAGCCTCTGATTTCATCTCTGCAGCTGCTGTGTCACCAGCAGAGCCTAGGGATCACAACGACTACTTGGTGAGAGTTGATGCTGGAGTTGGCAGGTGCCCTGGGGCAGGCGCCATGCAAAACATGCAGGAATGGAGTCAATGAAATGTTCCTTCCCTTCAAATTCCATTTCATTTCCCTTAAAAAACAAAAACAAAAAGAGCCCATACTTTGCAAAAAGACAGAACTTGAAGTAAGACGTTAAAGATTTAAAATTTTTCCCCCTCAGAGCCAATTGTAAGTGTTTAGGGTTTTGCCCCCACCCCACTCCCTGCATTTCTTTAGTGGAAGTCCTTCTGGCTTTGACGGAAGCAGCGGAAACATAGCTGGATTCCTCACAATGGGAAATTTATTTCCCCAAGTCGGAGCCACAGGGAGTGTAAGAGGTACTGCGTTTCTATCATCCATGCTCGGTCCCAGCTCTTTGACGAGCTATTCCAAGAGGTCCTGAAAAGACACAGACCATATTATTTAACAAACTAAAAAATTCCTATTTTGAAAGTAATTATCTCATTTCTGGCTGAGTCTTATAGTCATTAAGTTTTTGCTTCTAGCTTATACCCTCATTTGCCTCAATCATATTTTGATCATGCATAGGAAAATAATCTTTTTTTGTACTTCTGGGTCACCCCCTCAAGAAGAAATAGTCTCACCTCATCTGAGTCATCATGATAACCACTTTTATTCCTGTGGGAGGCTGTGTCCAAGGCATCCACACCATCCACACCATTGGCCTCTGCATGTTGCTGTAGCACGGAGTACCGATGCACCAGGAACCTGTGGACAGAAACCCTGTTAACCCCAACGTGGTGAGGAGGGTGTATTTCTTACAGGACTGTGGATTTTCAGAGTTTTATCCACTCAGAGAATGAGTCACACATACAGGAAGCACAGCCCTAGTTGGCATATGGAAAATATAAGATCTGAGAAGATCTGAGCCTGATGTTTCAGTAACATCACTTTGATAAGAACAGACAACCATGTGCCCTTGGATGACTTTCTGGTTTGACTGCAGCACCTTTGATTGACTTCCATGTTCCTTACCTTCCCCCACAGACGTATTTCTTCACGATGAGCACTCCTGCTATGACTGTGACCAGCATCAATCCCACAGTGGCCAGGATAATTGGAACAGAATTTGACTTGGAATTCTTGATAAATTAAAACACAAAAAATTTCAGGCGTGCATATTCTAGGACTGAATTCAAAGAGGCTGCTGCTTCCCCTCATTCCTCTGAGTGATCTGCAGTCTCTAGGCACTTCATGATGCTACTCTTCCAACCCCCAAATGAGCAATCTCAGGAGGATGAACCAGGAGGATATCACAATGGGCAGAGGGTCACCAGAACTTCGACAGCCTTGAAGCTGTCAGAATGGTGCAAACTCAATGGCTTCAATGTCAAAGTTACATTGGAAGCTTTGTCAACTACCTAGATCAAATGGTAATTGTGACTGTTTTCTCTACTGCTGTTTATAAGTCTGAGAGCTTTTAAGGATGGAGCAGCAAAGGGAGATGATAATAGTGGGCTGAATGAGACTAGGCCAGGGCCATTAGCTGGAAAGAAGCTATGCCAGTGCTGTATCACGCAGGCCATCATGACACCATTATTACCATAGTTCAGTTTTTCATTGTGAAAACATACTTGGCACGACTTGGCACAGAGATCCACCCTACCTATGGTCCAGTGCTCTCCCACATGTGCAAAGGTCCAGCCCTTTAAAGCCAAACTTCTTGAGCCTTTTTCCCAAATGACCCTGAGCCTCAGAAATTTCCTCTACTCTATGCTTCTAAGACTTGGAACAACTTTACAGAATACTATTTTTCCTCAACAAAAAAGTTTTCAGTAGATGAGCTTATCATTGGATTACATGACCCATCCTTCATCCTGACAGTTTCCTGTGCAAAGGGAAGCCTGGCAGGAACAGTTTGGCCACCTTGTATTCAGTGATAAAATTCCTGATGCTGAACTGACTATTCCACGAAACCCCACTTGTACCTAATCTACATCTACTTTAAGATACCTGCTTTTCTGGACTCAAAAAGTTGCTTGTGCATTTCTTTTTCAAGTCTTTCACTTCTCGAACTGGATTCACTCCGCCTTGGCATTTGTCTCCTGGAATTTTCCGGTACCTGAAAGGCAGAGAAAATTTGTTACCAAAATACAAGGATGTATTCCTGGATTCTTGCCTATTTTCTGAAAACAAGATTTGAAAAGCTTCTCATCCCTATACCATCTTTCAGGCCTGGAGGTGGGGGGATCCACAGGGATGTTTTGGGCATATTTTTATACCAAGCATCCCTGACCTTGCTGCAGGGACATGCCTGCCCTTCTCCTTAAGAGACTGAGCCAAAGAACTGTGATCTAGGAAAGCACGTTAACACATAGTTTGTAAATGGAGGGGGAAAGATTTACCAGGGGAGGGAGGCAATGAGGTTCCGTTCTGTCTAATATGATGGCTATTTAAATTGAAATTAATAGAAATTAATTCAGTCCCTCAGTCACACTAGTGTCAACAGCCACACAAGGCTGGTGGCTACTATACTGGACACAGCAGATTACAGAACATTTCCATCATCACAGAAAGTTCTATACAGTACTTTCTAGAGTACCCTAAAACACTGCTCCGATTCCTGTGTGGAGAAAAGCAGCTTTTCAATCTGAACAAGGGTGACTCATTGGTCACAAAGGAGAAATGCCGTCTCACCCATTTGTTGTCAGGTGCTCCTCTCTGCCATACAGACAAAACTCCAGGTCGTGGCCCTTCAGCTCTGGCTCTTCCACACACTTGGAGTCATTTTCTGGACGGAAGTAGCCAAAATCACTGCAAAAGTCCACAAATAAAGTATCTTTTAAAGTTGCTGAAAGACAGTAACTGACTAGCAATTAAGGTTTTATGTGGGGCAGTGGATGGTTAATATTCCAGTCTTGGGTTGCTCAGGAAGGCCTGTGGCATCTATAAAGAAGGTCCATTTAGGAAAATAGACATGGAGAGGGCTAAAATGGGGGAAATAGCTATGGCTCAGGCCTAGTGAACTTAGGACTAGCAGCTGGAAGCACTGAGGTTGGGTTCCTGCACATGTCGCTCAGGTTCCAGGAAGGGAATGCCTGCAGCCTACATGGGGTTGGGGACTCACGCAACTAAGAGAACCTCAAATAAAGAAAACGTTCCAAACACATCATGTTTTCAACTTCATGCCAGCCTTTCCTATCATTTCCTTAGGTCTGTCCATGACACTAGCTTCCTTCCCCCACCTGGGCCCTAGTCACTTCTTTATCGTGACTACTGTGACTTCCCCTCCTGACCTATCTTCCAGCACACCCTTCCCGATCACACCCGTCCACTGGCTCTAATGACCTGCTTCTTCCCAGATGCACAGGGTCAAATCCTGCGTGTCAGGGCTCAGCTCAAATGCCATCTCCTCAGCAAAGCCTTCTCTGACCCACCTTCTTTCGCTCTAGTTGTAGTAGTGTCTTCCCTCCCTAAATCCCTGAGGCATTTACCACCTTCTGTTTCACAACATAATTATGTGCATCTTACCCAGAGAGTCCATAACAAACTTTCCATTTCCACTTTGCACTGCCCTGTGCACAGCAAGAATTTAATGAATATTTGGGGATTATACAGATGCTGCTTATACTTCAAGGTTTTTCTGACAACTATTTAGGGGAGTGGGTAGGGAGAACTAAGATGCAGAGGACACCACTCATCCAAGAGCAGGGGAAAACTGGTAAAAATTTTAGGTATTCAACCCTAGAGTAACCTTCCCACTAACACGCACACATTTCTTAAGCACATGTGGCAGAGTGTGGGTTCTGGGTCAGGTTCATATGCCAGCTCTGCCATTTCCTGGATGAGCAATTGTGGGCAAGTCAGTCATAACCTCTCTTCCCTTTGTGAAATGGAAATGACAACAATGCCCATCTCAGGCTGCTGAGGTTAGGTGTAAACTGCTCAGGCCAGTACCTGGTATAGTTAGTGCTCAAAAAATGCCAGCTGCTATCATTACTACTACACGATCATCAACTATAACATGCCTTCAAGGAGTCTAGAGTTTAATGGTGGAGACAAACCTACACACAATGAGTAAAACACAGTAGTGCTGTGAGAGGGGTTCCATGGGAGCCAAGATGAGGGAAAACTGGGGGAGGCTTTGAAGAGGTAATATCTGAACTAAGTACTAAAGGCCAAGCAGAAATCCGCCAGGCTTGGGGGTCAGGCAGGGAATGTGGAGACTTTCCAGGCAGATGAAGCAGCATGTGCAATGGCTCAGAGTTCTGGAGAAGCACATGTTTGAAACTGGGAGAAGCTCCAAATGAAGAGCCAGCCTATGTGCAGTCAAGGATGGGGACAGCCCCTAGAGTTTCACAGTATCAACATGCTCTAGCCCTACTATAACACAGCTAAGTGATCTGAGTGAGATTTCCCCTGTGGAAAGAGAGAGGAGGACCCCTGGCCATTCCACAGACAGATATGAGCCACATAGAAGGACCCACACTGGGTCAGACTTGGGTTTGCTTGGTCCTGTATTCTGTCACCTGTGATTTCAGAGAATATGATATGGGAGGACATGACTGCTACCTGCCTGCCTTCTTTTCCAAATCCTTTACCTTCTATCGGCATCTTTTGCAGGTAATGAGTTCCATCAGATTACTACCTGTGATGTCAAGCAGTCCCTCTTATTTCCCCTAAGTTATCTTGCTTAGGCTACCTAGGGACTCCCTTGCCCTTGTATAATTAGCTATATGCCAACCACACAACTGATCCTTAAGCCTGGATGGTCCTGGACTATGAGAGTTCACTTTGATGGTTTCTAAGCCTTGATGGGACACAGGGACCATAAATATACTGTCACTTTGTGTCTCAGGACAGAGCCACTCTTTCTCCCTTCAGTCTTACAGATGACCCAATATCTAAGTGCCCTACCTGCTGAACTCTGGCCATAGGGCTGTTTGCTAAAATCCAAAGTGTTTTTAGCTCCTGTACCTTTCCTCAGTGTTTTTACCCTAATCCTCTCCTGTTTTTTTATTCTCTTCCTCCTTATACACCTCCCTCCTTCCTACCATTGCCAAGTCAGGATTTCTGGCGGTTGCTGCTGGTTCTGCCCAATGATTAACTGTCTGATATATTATCTGTCCAATTATTAACAACTTTGGTTCCCTTTCTCTGTGCCTCAATATCCTTAATAAGAAGCAGCAGTTTTCCGCTCTTGGGGAAGAAGGGAAAGAAAAGGACTGAAATACTTTTCGGTCCTGTAAGACAACTGTGTTCCACCTCCTCCAGCCCGGGAAAGAGGCTGACAGGGATCTGAGGGATGCTGATACCAGAGGAAGTCCTCTAGGGAGCAGAGACAGATGGACGGCTGCTTGGTCACCACATAGTCCCGACCATTCTGACACACAGATGACTTGCGTAGCCGCAGGAACTGTTCTTTATAGCCTAAAATGCAGCCATCTCCATAATCTCCAGGGTCTGTAGAGTGAGCCAGCCATATGATATAGTCCTTCTCTTCACCTAAAGAAAAGACAGGTTGTTCAGGAAACTGCATGGCACAGAACCCATCTACATGAGGCGGCTGCCACGCGACAGGAAGAACAAGGAGAGGAAGAGTGGGGGTGTCTGACTCAACTCGCAGCTTCATTTTGGAACTGCCAACCAAAGTTACATTAGTTGGAGCCTACTAGCAATGAGCAGTTCCTCACACCAAAGGAGGATTATTTGCATCTCACCGCTCACTTGACTATTAGGAAAACCCTTATTTGTTTCAAAGTGGGAAGCTAGATAGAGAGGGTCTCTATGGTTCCTTCCAGACTGAGAGGCTGCTGGCTGTATGTCTTGTGCACCTATGTCCTAGGTCAGCAGGAGCTGTCAGAGGTCAGCAACCAGATGCTTTCCTTTAGGACAAGGCACCAATGAGCCAAAAGTATAGGTTCAATTTCACTATAGGTTAGTTTGCTTCAAACAGAAGGGAAAACATTCTCTTTCTAGATTTTTAACTCTAGTCGACTGGATGTCAAATGAAGATCGCTGATGACGGTTAATCTGGCTTAGTATGTTGGATCATCCACATCCGGAAAAATGACTCAAAAGCTATGTATCAGGTTTTTATCCTTTGGGGTATGAAGACCAGTACAGAGCCTGTTAAAGAGCAGGTGCTTAACAAATCTTAATGATGCTAAACTTTAGGGATAACTGGAGAGCTGCCTGCTATGGGGAAAATGCATAAGCAAGCTCCTTTACAGCCTTCTTAATGAATTTAGATAATGGTGACTCTCCAGTATTAAATCATATTTAAATATCTCATACAAAAGTAAGGTCCAAAGGAGAACTTCCTCCAGGAGTCACTGAATTAACATGTTGAGGAAATGGACCCATAATACAGTCTAATAATAGGACCAAAGTTCAGCCAACATGTCTTGAATCCCTGTCTTTTATCATATGATGCCAACACCTAACTGGTTTTTCTTTCCATATTTTTCAGTACAGTGTCAGCATCTTTGGTACTGGGGCTTGGGTGTGCTTGTGAATCTTTAGGAATACCTTTGCAATTAACATTTTAACTCCTTTTCTAAAGCCCTTTTCTGGGCCTTTAACATGCTTTCTAATTCGAAGTCACAGAACTCTGAAATGCCCAGTGTGGGCTCCACTGGGCCTACCCAGTAGCCATTCTAGAGCCTCGCCTGCGAGTGGCAGTCAAGCCAAAACTCTTGGCATGAAAATGTCCTCACTTCAACATTTTGAGAAGTGACACAAACAATCGATTAGATGCTCTTACAACACACTTCCATCTAAAGTTTCCTCTTTATAGTTCTGCTGTAATCGGGGTGAAAAACCCTGAAATGTCATGAGATAATTTTAGAAAAACATAAGCATGCGCTAAAAAGTCTCCTAAAATATTCCAGAGACCTAACAATGCAAAGCTGTCCTCTCCTATATGACAGCCGCAGCCACATGTGGCAGGGCTGAACTGAAATTTACTGTAAGGGTAAGTGTAAGATATACACCAGTTTTTGAAGACTTAGAAGAATGAAATATTTCATTGATATTTTTTAATACTGCTTACATGTTGAAATAATATTTTGCATACATTAATTATATTAAAATTACTTTCACTTCTTTTACTTTTATACTGTAAATGACAGAATGTTTAAGGTACATTTGTAGCCCTCCTTTTATTTTTCTTGGACAGTGCTTGTCCAAAATCCTCTGCCTGATTACCCACATGGGACATCCTTCCCTCCTCTTTCATAGCATTTTCTTTTTCCAGTGAAAAATTAAACTGGATTGGTAGTTTAGAAAAATGGGCTTAACAAGTTTCTGGTAGAAAAGGTCAAAGGGAACACTCACAGTTCCTTTGAAGGATATCTTTAAAATCAATGGTATAGGAGACCCACTGGCGAGTCAGGAAAGATTCTGTGAAACCCCAGATGCTGATATTCATGGACCTGGCTCCAGGTTCTGAAGCAAGGCCGGTAAAGTAGATGGGCTCCTTGGTGAACACGTAGGTTTGCCAGCACTGACCCTCGTCTGTGGAGAACCTGAAACCCCAATCAGAGAAAGATCATGACAGAGGATCAACATTTATCGGACTATCGGGAAATCACTCTGATGTTAGGTCCCAAACCAGAGAACCACCCTCATGATGGCTTACTGACAATTATATCAATTTTTAATGCATATAGTTAACAGGGTAGGAAAAGGGATTCATTCAGAGAGTATGGAAGAAAATATCTTTATAAAAATCCTTTCAGAGGAAAGATAATGACCCATGTAAGAATGTGCTTCCAAATCAACAAACAATTTTATATGAACTTTTACTTAAGGAGTCCTTCCCGATATGGAATGCTCAGACACTTGTATAATGTTCTTGTGGAGAGAAAGATTATTTTTAAAAGTGACAAAAAGTGTTAACTAGAGGGAGTCAGAGGTAAAAGCAAGCCATTTAACCTGAGTTGCCCTAAATGCAATCCCTTTAAGAACCTTCCCTACAGCTCTGCAGAATGCACAAATTTAAATCGGGGTCTGTAACCCCGCCCCTTCCCCAGCAAACTGAAACACTTCCCACAGTTGCCCTCTATGCAGAAAGTGTGGGTGGAGCTGAGCTCATGCATACTTAATCACATTGATAGGACGGCTGCTGTGCTCAATGGCCACAATGATGCCTCCGGAATCCAAGATGGTGTAATAGTGGGGTCCTTCCAGCATCTTCGTCCAGGAGTAACCCCCATCATCTGAGATGTACACGTCCGGGATCATTACTGAGATGGCATCCCCCACGCTACCTGCAACAACAACCCACCGTCTCCTCAGCACAGATGAGCAATGAAACAGAGAGGACTTACTGCCAAGAGGCTAATTTTGAGAGAATTTATTCTGATTATTCCCCATCATGACTCTTATGATAGAAAAAGGCCACTGAAAATTTGGGAAAGGGGAAAGTCATATTACTCTGACTGGAGTCTATGAAATACCCAAAGTACCATTATCATGCAAGAAATTCTACAAAGGATGGTAAAAGCCATGTTTGTTGATTTTCTTTTAGGGTGAATAAAGTCTGAGTGTCAGTGTGTTCAAGTGCTTCTTCCGGAGGGGAGGGGAGGGGAGGGGAGGGGAGGGGAGGGGAGGGGAGGGGAGGGGAGGGGAGGGGAGGGGAGGGGAGGGGAGGGGAGGGGAGGGCTCCTTACCATGGGCGATGACTATGCCCACGGCATTTGGCTCTGAGAGGGGGGCCATTGGAACGTTTAGTTTCTGGGAGATGCTGTAGGAAGCGTGAATATGAAGGCTGCACTGTGAAAAGAAACCAAAGCTTAGATTAAAACCCAAGGCGTAATTTTTTACTCATCTCACCAGCCTTCTAATAAACCTAACCCACACCTCAGTGGGATACTCTTTAAAAAAAAAAATTATGATAAATACACATAGCATAAAAATGACCATCTTAACCATTTTTCAGTGTATAGTTCAATAGTGTTACGTAATTCACACTGTTGTGCAATCATCACCACCATCCTCCTCAGGAAATTTTCGTCTTGCAAAACTGAAACTCTGTGCCCATTAACAGTAACTCCCCATTCCCAACTCCCCACCCATCCTGGCAACCACCATTCTACTTCCTCTCCCTGTGAATCTGACTACTCTAGGTACCTCATGTAAATGAAACCACAGCGTATTTGTCTTTTTGTGACTGGCTCATTTCACTTAGCATAATGTCCTTAAGGTTCATCCATGTTGTAGCATGTGTAAGAATTTCCTCCTTTTTAAGGCTAATATTCCACTGTATGTATATACCACATTTTGTTTACCCAGTCATAGGTCATGCACACCTGGATTGTGTCCACCTTTTGTCTATTGTAAAACTGCTATGAACATGAGTGTGCAAATATCTCTTTGAGACCCGCTGTTCAATTCTTTTGGATATAAATCCAGGGGTGGAATTGTTGGATCATATGGTAGTTCTATGTTTAATTTTTTGAGGCACCTCCATACTATTTTCTATCGCAGCTGTATCGTATTTCATTCCCATCAACAGTGAACAAGAGTTCCAATTTCTCTATATCCTCGCCAACACTTCTTTACTTTTTTCATAGTAACCACCTTAATGGGTGTACGGTGATCTCTTGTGGTTTTGACTTGCATTTCCCTAATAATCAGTGATACTGAAAATCTTTTCGTGTGCTTATGGCCATCTGTATATTTTCTTTAAAGAAATGTCTATTCAAGTCCTTTGCTCATTTTTAATTCAGGTTGTTTTTTGTTTTTGAGTTATAGGCTCAGCGGGAAATTCTTGATTCTGGAATGCATTAGTATATTTGGGAGCAATTATGCAATTATTTTCTCATGCGTAATCTTATTTTATTCCTGCATTACACCAAAGCCTGTGGTCAATATCTGAAGTATGATTCCGCACAAATGAACCTGGTGAAACCTGACGTATTTCTGATACTGGACATGGTGTGGTCTCATTAAAATGAGACCCAGTCCTGGTTTTTTGTTTTGTTTTAATCCTCACCCAAGTATATGTTTAGAGAGAGAAAGGGGGGCAGGGGGGGAGAGAGAAACATTGATTAGTTGCCTCCCGTAGAAACCCCAATAGGGAATTGAACCCACAGCCAACTGAGCCACCTGGCCAAGACCCAGTCCTGTCATTAAGCAATATTTCTCTGAAGCTAGATGAGGTATAAAGCAGAATGAAAGTTAGCACTTTTAAAGTTTCAAATTGATTAAAATGTAAATTTTTGTGTCATGTATGTTTTACTGCAAAAAAAAAAAAAGAGGTTCAAGTAAACTATTAATGAAATGAAGAGCAATGATTAGTTCTAACTGAAGATGGGCGGTGAAGGTAGTTAGGCTTTCCACAAATTCTAATGAACTGGGGTGGGGGAGATAGGCGCAGCCTCCCCAGAAACAATGCCAGCAGGGGCACATTTGGGGTGTGGACGGAGCAGCAGAGGATGGCAACAAGGGGCATGTCAGTGATAAAATAGGCAGTGACACTGAAAGGGCAGAAGAAAGCCTGCCAGGGGAGGAGAGGACCAGTTACCAGGTCGAAGCCTCTATTCATAGGCAAAGGGGAGCCAGGATATTGTTGAGGAGGGAGAGGTGTGGGAGTGTGAGGGCCAGGCAAGCAGAGGCCACTGCACAGCCCAGGCTGAAGGTAAGGAGGCAGCCGCAGGGCAGGGGCATGCAGGGAGATGGGGAAAAGGGAGAAGGGACAGACTCGATAGCACTGATGAGTACGGAGAAGGGGGAGAGTGTTGGGGTGGGGAAGGTACATGCAATATCACACTGCATGAGGCTCTGAAAACAAAGCCGAAAACCCAGCTTAGAACAGCGGACTGCATGTCAGCCACGGGTATTTGGAGGAGCTCAGAACTACCAACACTGTCAGTTTTGAAAAAAACTCTCTGAGTGCTTCCCTAAGCTTCTCTCAAATTCTGAAAGAGCCAGACGCAAATCTTATTTTTCTTTCCTTTTCTCTTGCCTGTCAAGATCTGTCACTCCTGGAATCTGGGGTGTCCTGGAGCAACACCTTTGGGGTCAGCGTCTGCTTTCACATGTACTGCCGGGTCACCACCCACACCACCAGCTATGTGGCACCCAGGCAGAGGCGAAGATAAGGCCAAGTTCTCCTCTCTCATTTCTGGCCAGCACGGCTTTGCACTGCTCATGAATGGCTAGCTGGCCTATGGCTTTTGTAGAATTGCTAATGTCTCATAGCTGCTATGCTCACTCCTAACTAATCCCCAACCCATCTGTCCATTCTGTTTCCATTCAGCAGTTTAGCAAAACACAAACTGTTAGCCCCCAGTTTTGTTTTTCTTTAGAAGACAAACAATCCGTAGTATTTTGGCCTTTCTTTGCAGGTCTTAGTTCCTACATTCTAGGTTAATTTCATTACTCTCATTTCCAAACTTTCCACCTTTACCTGTGGGCCCTAATCAGGTATGAAACTTCATTATTCAAAGAGCAGAACAGAGTGGCTGCTTTGCTCCAAATACATGTGACAACTGAAGTAAAACAAACCTCGTTCTTATTTTTTGCTGTAGCATCACATTCACTTTTCTCAGGCTTCCTCAGATGCTTCCACCTTCCTCCTTGGTCAAACGTGATCATAGTCTGGATAGAGTTATCTGCATGGGAAGAGAATGGTATTAAGCCTGACACACTGGAAGAACCCAATTAAGTCCAGTTTCTCATTGCAGAACTTGCTCCTAACTGAGACCATACAGCTCCATTACAACCCTGGAGTCCCATAAGCTTGTAACACTCAACATTATGGCTCAGTGTTAGTGAGTAACAGAGCAGCACTCTAAATATGGTATCTGAAGAAGGCTTCCCACCTGAACAGGACCCAATGGATTCCAGAAATCATCTAGACGGACACTCTTGAAAAAAGATACCTTTTATCAATCAGTTTCCTCCTTACCAACACAAACAGGCTGATGTCCACTCTCCTTCCCCGTTAGTTTGCCTTGAAGTAAACTCTACAATGGGAAGGCATCCTGTCTTAACTTTATAGGCAAGGCCATGATACTGGGCTTGTTTTAGGGAATCTCAGGATTCAAATGTGTATGCACAAGTCTGAATTAATAGTTCCTAATTTTTGTCTCTCCATTACCTCATATCCTATCCCTCTTACATCTTTTTTTCCCCATGTCTCTTCCCCATTCTCTGTTTTCAATGATATAAACTGTTATAGGTTTAAATTCGGAGATAATATGCTTTGAGTGTTCCAAGGAATATAAAACAAGAAAGCAAATCAAAGCAAATTCACTTACTCAATAAATATATGTTTTTAAATCCTCACCCAAGGATATGTTTCTACTGAATTTATTTATTTATTTATTTATTTTTTTAAGAGAGAGGGGAAGGGAGGGGGAGAGAGAGAAAGCATCAATGTGAGAGAGAAACATCAATCAGTTGCCTCTCATACGTGCCCCGACCAGGGATCGAACCCACAACCCAGGTATATGCCCTGACCAGGAATTGAACCCACAATTTTTTGGTGCAGGGGAGGATGCTCTAACCGAGCTACACCTGCTAATAAATATTTTTGTGTGCCCACTATGTGAAAACTTGTAAGCCTTGGAGAATATATCAGTGAACAAACCTGAAAAAAACCTTTGTGAAATATATATTCTAGTAAGGTGGGACAAACACTAGATGTAGTAAACAGGTAAATTACATAGTATGTTAGAAAATAAGTGCTATGGAAAAAACCTGCATAGCTAAAGGGGGACGGACTGTGTGTGTGTGAGTGGAGGAAGGCAGACTGAAATTTAAAATATGATAGTCAAGGCGAGTCTCATTCAGAAAGTAAATGAGCAAAGACTGGAAGGAGGAAGGTGTCAGCCCTGCAAATACCTGGGAAAACAAAAACAGTCAGTGCAGATCTCCAAACCATGAGTGTGTGAACTGGGTGGGCTGAAGGGGATTGGCACAGAACTTGAGAGCTGGAGTGACTAGAATAGAGGGAGAGAGGAGAGAAGAGTGGGAGGTGAGGTCAGGGAGAAAATAGAGGCCAACATCACTTGACCTTGCAAACCATTGCGAGGTCTTTACAAGAACGAACACCCTCTCCCCACCTCCTATCAAAAACTAAATACATAAAATCGTAAGAGTCTCCTTGGGGCAGCGAGTCTCTGTACTCTAGAGTAATGTGTTTACTTGTATAGGTGAGCTTTGGTAAAGGTGAGCACTGCAGAACCGCTGAGCAGAATGCAAGAGGAAGCTTGGCTGGCTACTGCTGTGCCCTCTATCTTTCTTAGTTCTATTTACCATCACTTGCTTAACGTAGAGCCCGAATTTACATAGGTAGGCTGCTGGCTAGGTAAGCAATGTTACTGGGGGAAAGGGCCACCAGTCTCCCCAAAAGCCTCACTCCCAACATGTTCAGCTGAAGGAGAGCTGTGCCAATACTCACCCTCAGAGAGCACACTTGTTATGTAGACCCCGCGGAGGGAGGTCACATTGGTAAAGTCTGTCTCACCACCGGTCGTGGTATAAAGATGTCGGTCCAAGGACTTGGAATAGACAATGCCTCTATCGTCCGAGGTAAAGATAGTGCCAAACCCGGTATCTGAAATAGGCAAACAAACAAAAACACTGAGTCTTGGGAGGGAACAGAGAGGCAACGAATGTCTAACCATACACATGACTGAATGACTGCACATTAGCCATCTATCTCTCTTCATGATGTAGATGCAGACCTGAGATTCAATCAAGATTTGATGCTCAAGATCTTCATGTCCATCTTTAATTCCAGTACCCATGATACTTAGTGCCTAGAGTATGGTAGACTTTGTTAAGTGAATTAACCAGATGCTACAGAAAAGCTCTTCCTAGATATATTGTGGTGGCAGAGGAACTGTGTTTAGATTCGTATCTTACATATCTCTAAATCTTTACACTCTGAAACAATGCTTCTCAAACTGTGACAAAGGATCAATTTTTGAATTTCCACTATGACACAAACCACTGCTTTTGTAAAATATAATAAAAATTAATCACTAGAACAATGAAATACAAAAGACAAAATATATCCATCAACTCTTTTATCATTAGATTCAACAGATATAAAATTACTTTATCAAGTGGCTTTAAGAGTTTCTAAATGCTTGCTCTCATTTCCTATACTTATTTGCTAACAGTTTGCAAATCAGCACGTCCTCTGAGAATTCTTTGAGCAACACTGTTCTAGAACACTTGGATATGCACACAAACCACACAATGTCAAAACAAGTGGCCTTTTTAACAGAGGTTACATATTCTAAGACAGACTATTCAGTAGGGCACTAATAAATTCCTAGGAGTAAGAGGAAAATCGACATGTAAGAATGAAAGCTACTAAAAGTAGGGCTTATAGCTTCAATCTATGAATTCAAGGGCGGGCCACTGATTTGCTCTTACCTCCAGGCTCATCTACGTGCATGAACACCATGTCATCATTGGCTGCTAGAATAGAGTAGAACTGTTCCTGCCCCACAGAGGGGAGCTGGGCCATGCTCCACGTGTCCCCTTGATCAGTTGACACATGAATCCTTCTTGTTGTATCCTGGAACAAATGCCAACATTTATCTTTTTAATTTCCTGCCAGGGTGTCATGTGCAGGGACATACTAGATACGTGATTATTAATAATTATAAGTATCATTATCCATTTCCTCACTGGATACAACTGTTATAAATGAAATGTCCCAACTACCTAGTAATTTCTAACCTCTAGCAAAGTTCCAGGCAATGGGATAATCCATTCTATTATAAGCAAAGCTATCCTGGCTTCCTCTCTGTCTTCTTCATTCTGGTGCGTCCTGTGAGATATTATCCTCCTAACCTCCGACATTCCAGTTTCCTTCAATAGAGCTAAGGGTGTGATGGGACCATCACTGGTTTGGCTTTACAGCCACTCACATATGCGTGCTCAGATAATTCTTAAATGGTAATTGCTACATAAAGGTCTGGTCCCTTTGAGACAGTCCTGGCATAATACAAAGAATTAGATAACTAAAGGTCTAGAAGATAGAGATGAAACCCATGCTTCGGAGATGACAAGGGAAGTCAAGCTGTGACACATCTCTTTAAGGAAGTCTCCCAGAACAGCCATAAGTGCACAGGCTGGGAAGAGGCCAAGCAGCATCAGAAATTAATAAAAGGAAGCTGATCAGGGTTTAGCTGTTAAAAGGAGTCTATTCAGGATGCAATTAACACCTACTTTCTGATAAATAGTTTAGAATAGCTACTAGATGCAAATTAGCCAGGGCATGAGACTGAATCCCAGGGCCTCCTTATGTTAAACACTTTAAATTTCAGTGACAAGTGCATTTTACTTATTTTTCTAAAACTTATATCGAGATGTTCACTTTGAATCTTACTCTCGTTGTTATAGGTAGAAGTTAGAGTTCAAAAGCACATAGTGGACTTTTAGTTTTGTAGACAGTCACAGTACAGTGCAGGAGGCTACCTCTGGAATCAGACAGTCTGATTTTCACCAGGGTTCAAGTTACTCAGTTTCCTCAAATAGAAATCGAAGGAACAGTATTAGCTTATAGGGCTGTTAGGAGGATTATTACAAAATTGCTCGAGGGAGTTACTGCAGTTAGTGTCTGCTCACCCAGCTCCAATTCTCTCCAAGCCCACTAATCAGTCTTTCAACCTCAGTCCTGCAATGAAACTGCTGTAGTCAAGCTCACCAACAACCTCCACTTTGACAACAGTGGCTAATTCTCAGCACTCATCTAACGCAACATCTCAGCTGAGTTTAGTACATTTGGTCCTTCTTGAAATACCTTTTTCACTTGTTTTTCATGATCTCACACTGTCCTATTTGCCCTGCCCACTGGTCCCGCCCTCCCAGTCTTCTTCCCTGGGTTCTCCATCTCTTTCCAACCTTTCAGTGGTGGGCGCTTCAGGGTGTGCTCAGTCCTCCCACCTCTTCTCTACCTACTCAATCCTACGGGAAGATATCTAGTCACGTGGCTCTAAACACCATATGATTTGGGGAGAACCCTATACCCAAATGCTTACTTGACATTTCCACTTAGATATCTGATAGGCATCTCATATCCAAACTGAATTCTTCATCTTCCTTCCCCAAATCCACTTCTCCTACAGTCTTTGCCATCATAGTAAATAGCACCACCATTCATCCCGCTGCTCAGGCCAAAGTCTCTAAAGTTATCCTTGGTTCCTCTCATTCTCTCACAATCCACATTAATTCATCAACAAACCCTATTGGCAATACATTGAAAAATATATCCACCATTTAACCACTTCTCCCCTCTTCCACTTCTCACTCTACTCTGACAACCTCCCAGCTGCTCTGGCTGCTTCCATGCCTGTGCTGGCAGGCCATTCTTTGCACACCTATTCTGTCAGATTACCGCACCCTGCTCACAACCCTTTCGCAGCTTCCCAACACAGTAAGAATAAAAGCCAAGGTCTTAATCACAACCTATAAAGGCCCTGGAGAATCTGGCCGCTAGCTCCCCCTTTGGATTGCCCTTCTCTGGGTCCCAGCCACACTACCATTCTCACTTCCTTCAATATATCAAGCATGCTCCAGCCTGAGGTCTTTGCACGTACTGTTTCCTCAGCCTAGACACAGCTATGCTCTGTCCTCAGGTCTGAGAGAGCAAGTCCAAACCAACCACCTGAAACAGCCCTGCTCCAATTCCTGTCACTTCCTATTTCCTTACACTGCTTTAGATTTCTTCATAGTTTTAATCATTACTTGACATTACATCATATTTCTTAGTTTAGTATGTATCTCCCCTACTTAACTAATAAGCTCTGAGAACAGACCATTTATCTGTTTTTGTCACTGCTAGGTACCTATTTCTATTATTATTACTGGACAATGAACAATGGATTGCTCTTTTCAGAGATGCATGTTTGAGTGAAGCCCAGACACTGGGTCTACACTTCCCAAAACAGACACCAGAATCCATGGGGTAGGATAGGCTGAAGCACAGAATAGCCGAGAAGAGGCAATCAGTCTCTATAAAAAGAATCACCCCAAATCCTACAGTGATATTAAATATTGCAAAAAGGCAAGCAACTCTGTCAGTACAAGCAGTAGAAGGGATCTACTGGAGGCATATTTACAGAAATATTAGAATTCGAAGAGAAGAGAGAAAAGAAGAGAAGAGAAGAGAAGAGAAGAGAAGAGAAGAGAAGAGAAGAGAAGAGAAGAGAAGAGAAGAGAAGAGAAGAGAAGAGAAGAGAAGAGAGGCAAACACTCACCTTGTCAGCCATCACCGAGGCAAAAAGGAAACGTCCCCCAAGACCGAATGAGTAGATTTTCGCACCAATGGTTTTGAAGCTTTTCCCCAAGTCTGAAGTTCTCCATAACTCCAGTGCCCCAAGGTCAGCTTCTTAAACAATACAAAATATTAATTAAAATTTTACTTCCTGGTGAGCCTCTAGTTCAAACAACTGTTTTAGAACTGCTCTTAATTTTATAGCTACAGGATTTTTAATCCTATGCATGTTAACCAAGCAAATATAAACTGATGTGTATTAGAGATAGGGAATTCACATGTGGGTTTTATTTTTATACGTGAGAGATTTTACATTGGGCAGAAAGATGGAGTTTACTTAATTCCAATACAGTGTTGCATAAAAACATCATAACCACAGCATCCTGTTTATGGACTTCATGGCACCATATGAAATTATCTTAGTCTATTTTAAGTTGCTTGAGTTTGGGTTTTCTTGTTGGTCACCCATCATCCTTACTTGAATTCAGCTCCATGAGAGCAGGCCTTGGGTCTCTTGTTATCTCCATCCTTAGCTAGTGTTTAGCACACTACTGCAGGTGCTCAAATGAATAAATGAATGAATTTGTTGAATAAATTAGTAAACAATTATGCTTTCTGCTTTGAAACTGTCACTGATGGGAAAGCCACTGGCTTCCACTGACAAACACAATCCATACTCTTCTGCAGAAATCACTAGGCATTTCAATCTGTTATTGTTTGTAGCTTAATGTTTACTTTATGTAAATACACTGCTGAAATTAAGTACAGTGTCTCTGTGTACAGCCTACATTTTTATTTGACCTAAGGCACAGTATAGTAATTTGGTTATACTTTCAAGATTTTAAAAATCAATAACAGCTATTTTCAGCTATTAAAATTATAGAAGAATGGAGGGATCTTTGATGTTTCTACCTCTTATGACTCAGAATATTCTACCATGAATGGACAGGACATTCTTCTGGGACTAAAATATACTTACTGCAGGAGCCATTCACATAGGTAGTAAAAAAGATGGTGTTTTCTGCTCCCCTACAATGAAGCAAAGACAGGAAAAAGACATAGTTCAGGATGTTAATGGGCTGTGTGGATCTTAATCACAAAACTCCAAGGAAGTCTAATAAGCCTCCTCCACAGGTACTAGCCAAAGCAGCTTCCTCGGATGCTGTACAGGGATTCTTTCACAGCTCCCTGGCCCCAGGCATTTGCCACAGTCCACTACACTTCTTTGTGTCAGCTCTTCTAGCTGGTCAAACTGGTCTACTTACACTCTCCAAATCTATCTCCTGCATTTCCTCATACTGTTTCCTTCTTAAAATGCTCTTCTCTTGTGTAACCAAATCTTACCCTCACAGTCTTCAGGCTGCAGCTTACAATCTAGCTCTTCCACAAAGCTTTCCCTGGCACTCCACCTAGAAACCTTCTTTGCTACAAACTTCTACAGCAGTGGTTCTCGACCAGGGGTGATTTTGCTCCCCAAGGGACATTTCTGGTTGTCACAACTGGGAGAAGGGAAGTTGTTACTAGTACCTAGTACCCAGTGGAGGCCAGAGATGCTGCTAAACATCCTGCAATGCACAGGACCCCCGCCCCCAACAAAGAACTATCCAGGCCAAAGTGTCATCAGTGCTGAGGTGGAGAAACTCTGTTGGAGAGCACTGTGCCATTCTGTATCAGCCACCTGGCACTCTTTTGTCACCCACTGAGTTATTTTAGTCACATAATGGATGCCTTATCTCTTTGACTACACTGTTCAGTTCTTCAGGGCAGGTACTAAGTTTATGCTTTGTTGTTTCCCCTCAGAACCTAGTTTGATGCTTTGCATGAGCTAAATAATTTAGTTCTTTCATCTCAAATAGACAACTGGGTCAGAGATTGAATTACTTAAATTCTAAGTTGGAAAAGGAGTTCACAGGGAGCTTGATTCAAACCCTGATAATACTTATAGAGTAGCCCAGGCAAAAGGTGCTGGCTCTGAGCATGTTCTTTCAGAACTTTAGGTTGTCAGTTCCTAGAAATCAAAGATCCAAAGGTGCGTAAACAGTCACCAGCAACCCAGTTAGGTTATATTTAGACACTAATCAAAGAAACGAGTTACAAAAGTAAGAAAGCTTGTATGGAATATAAAATGAAATACCATTTAAAAAAAACTTTTTAGTTTTAAAGATGACTTTTCTGTTTGTTTCTTTTAGCTTTATTGAGGTGGTATAACTGACGAATGAAATTGTAAGAATTTAAAGTGTACATTGTGGTGATGTATACGTAAAGATCCATTTTAATGATCACAATAACTATAGTCTTACTTGACTACATCCTACAGTGAAATGATTCGTTAATAACTTACTTTAAAAAAACTTCCCTCCTGAAAAGACCACATAAGGTACAAACACATCATTCAAACCCATAAAATAAAAGCAAATATGGCATGTGTCTACATTACAGATTTCCCTGACTCCCTCAGTGAAAGACATTAAATACTAAATTCTTCCTTGGGATTGTGGGCCACTGAACATCAACTATATGAAACTACAACACACTGTGCCCATTAGAAGTTACTGAGGTATGTGTGCACTCTTAATCTAGCGCTAAATAATTTCGTCCTGTTATGTTCCCTCAGTCTTTGCCTGCTCTGACAGTTCCCCTGGCATGGGCTTGTCAGCACTCATGTACCCCGCACCTCTGGCAGCAATCTGCTATTAACTGGGAATCCAGATGAACAAATTTGCTGAAATTAGTCAAAGAGAAAGAACAAAGAAGCTCTAAGCAAGGGTTTGAGCCTAATCAGAATTTTGGAGGTATGATGTCTCTTAATTCAATTCTTGCTCAACCATCCCTCAAATTCCTCAAACAAATCTCTGTTCATAGGCAGAAGGAAAAAAACTAAAGCCCAGAGATGTTAAGCCACTACTAGCAGCAGAGTCAGGTAGGACAAAGGTGACCTGACTCCCTAGTAAGAGCCCCTCCGCAACACCTTTAAGCAGGCACCTGGTGGGAGTGTCCCGAGAGAAGTGAATGAGTTCCATCTAATGGACAGTGTGACCCTGGCAACCTGGAAGCTCTGGGCCTTCTCCCTGATTCCTCACCTCATTCCTCATAATTGAACTGGATCTCTAGGTGAGGGGGTGTAAGTCTGGGGGCAAAGCTGTATTTTATGCTCTTCCAGCTGATATCACCATTTATGGAGAATAAACCTTTTACGTGCAGCAGCTACTCAGTCTTGAGCCTTGTTTTCTACTTTATATTCTAAAGTTTAGTGAGACTAAGTCCTCTTTCCTGGCAGATTAGAGGCCCCCCCCAGGTCAAGGCCTGTGTCATACCCCTCTCTCGTATCCCTTGTGGCACCCTGAAGAGTACTTGGCACACAGTAAGTGCTCAAAATTTATTCATGTGACTTTTGGCAGCACTGTCAGGAAAGGTTTAGGGCTCTGCACAGATGGAGTCTTCTGTTACTCACCATTTGGCCAAACATACTGCTTTGTGGATTTCTTCCCATTTTCCCCCAAAATTCTTGGACACCCACAGGCCATTCTGAAAGATTATAAATGACTTATCAAAATTCCGGCTTTATCCTGTGCAGCTGCTTGTATGACCTTTAATAATTTATATCTAATCATTAGGGACAGTAAACACACATGAAGTTCCATCTGAGCTCCAGAGACACACACATGGTTTACAGGGGCCCCTTCAGAGGCTGGGAAGTTGTGAATAACAAATGCTTATGAAGTTTTTCTACTATGTGCCAGGCATTGTACCAGACATTGCACTGGGGATACAAAGATGAATAAGACACACTCCCTCCTCTCAAGGAGCTCACAGTTAACAAGGGGCCCAGATAAGAAAGTGCGATAAGATGGGGTAGGTGTTATGGAAACACACTCTGGGGTAAGGACAGGGAAAAGAGAGACCATGCATCAGAGATGGTTTGTGAGGAAGACAGTTGAACTGAGTCTTAAGTGATGAGCAGTGTAACCAAAAGAAGGCAGGTGGGGAGATGAGATGTCAGGGCACAAAGATAGTCTAGGACTAGCACGGGCAGAGAGGTGACAGACATGGTGGTGTGTGCAGGGAGCTCAAAGCTTCAGACGCTGCTAGAGCACACAATTCATGGTGAGGGAAGGAGCAGCTAATGCAGGGAGAAGGGGAGCTGGGATACTCGGATGACAATGGGAAAGACGGACGGCACAGCATCTAAACCAGAGGCAGGAAAAGCACTGCCTTCATTTAGTTAGTGGTCCTAAGCCACGGCTGTGAGGGATAGGCTCAGGAAGAATTGAGAAGTTGGGTTCAGTAGAACTGGACTTTTCCTGTAGGGCAGGATGGGATGTGTATGTTGGGGAGCAGTCAATCACACTGGGATTCTGGCTGAGGGATGAGAGGCACTGTGGAATCTTTAACCAGTACGAGGATTAAGAGAAGGAGGGTACATCTGAGAGGAAAGCAGAAAGAAGTCAGTTTAGATTGAGTCTGACGTGCCTACGGGACATCCAGGTAGACATGCCCAGGGGGCAGCAAGACAGGAATCAGAAGCCTCAGGAGGAAGCCAGGACCAGAGACAGGGTCTTGAGAGTCTCACGCATCACAGTGATGGTTAAAATGGTATGAGTGGAGGAGATTGCTAAGTGGAATGGGCAGTAGTGATTTAGGGGTAGGTTGAAAGGAGTTGAAGAAAGAGACCAAGAAGGAATGGTCAGAAGATAGGAAAGAACTAAAGGGAATGATGTCACCAAAGCCAAGCAAGCAGAGCTCCCAAAAGAAGGGATTGGCTGAACCTTTCAAATGCAGCAGAGACAGTGAGATGAAGACTGACAGTGTCAGTTGCACTGAGCCCAGATTCAGTGGAGGGGGGCAGAGGTATCCTAGTACAGCTGGAATTAAATGGGGCTGCTACAGGTAGAATTTCCCTTCAGTGCTCCCTGCCCACCATTCTTTTTTCTTTTAATTTTCCTCCTCTGGGAATGTTCACCTCCCAGCATTTCCAATTTACCTAACTCTACTTAGAAACGGGAAAGGGTCTGATAGCACCTATTTGCACTTTAGTACACACTGGCCCATCTTCTCCACCCTGATTTTCGTACTTTAAACTGACCCTTAATTGGAAGAAATTTCAGGTGTAAAAGCAGGCTGCGCTCATCTCTTGCTGAGCATAGCCTATAGCCTGTTTTAACAACCTGAAAATAACATCGTAATGGGGTGGTCAAAGGGGATATCAATGGTTCTGTCCATTCCTAAGGGGTCTCTGCTCCCTGAAGGGCTTTCAGCTTAAGCTGCTAGAAGGAATTTCCAGGAATTGTTTCTTGAAGCTCTAAAGCCTATCCAGCAGGCTAGTTTCCTTCCTCTGGCTTCCTTGAGCTAAGCTTAACTCTGACCTTCCTTGAGCCCCCCCAGCCTTACCTCTGCTCAAAGATCTGCCTACCGAGGCCCAGAACCCAGCAATGGCTCTCAAATTTTGGTGCACAGGCTCGGCTGGGGAGCTTGTTAAAAACAATAGCCACCTCGCCACCAAAAGTCACTGATGTACTGTACCTGGGCTGGGGCCTAGGAATCTGCATCTTAAACCAGCCTCCCGGGGGTTCTAACTGATGTTGTTGGTCAGTAGACCACACTCTAAGAAATAAGATGAGAGACAGCCATATAAATATGAAGTGTAATTGTGATTATCATAGTCTAACCACTCAGCCACTGTGGGCCCTTAACATCCACGATAAAGGAGACTGGTTCTCAGGAAGGGAAAGCTGAGTGTGCTCCTCAGGGAATTTCACAAGGGGGGGCGGGACACTGGTTTCTGGGAAGAGTACAAGACTGTTGTAGGGGTACAGGAATTTCAGACTCTGGATACTTAATACATGAGTGTTGAAGACAGAAATCAATATGCTTGATATATTATGCAACAAAAAAGAAAAATTAGAAAGATGTGGTTTGGCCACAGGAAAGTAGCAGTATCAGGACTGTGACAATCCATGCTTATCCCTTGCAGAACAAGAATGATTACATTAAACTGTTTCCTAGTTCATTTTTCCAACAGCACATGTCTAGTCACTTTAAAAGACTATAATGACAACTAGGTATCATACTTATATGGAATAGACAGAACATGGAAATCGTGCCTTTTACCAAATAGGAAAAAAACACCAAAAATGCATACTTCATGCCACTAGAAAGCAGTCCAATACTGTATAAAAGTATTGCCCACGGGTCCTTTTAAGACAGTATATCCTGAGGATACAAATGCAGAAGGCAAGACAAGTTCTTCAACGAGACTTACTTCAGTGCTGAGGGCTAAAAGATAGTCAGAATTCTGAGGGCTGTACATCATCTGAGTCAGAGGATGAAATGGGAGATTGGTCTGAACAAAGTTCTTTGCAAAATCTGATGATCTGAAGATTCTTCCTCCGCGACTTCCTCCAGACACCTCCGCTGTTAAAATCACCTGGTTTGGAAGAAGCAAGTTCAGATTCAGGGTGCAACACTATGAAAGCACAGGAAGTCCTGCACCATTTCTACAAGACATCAGTTAAGAACACTGTAGTTCCAAAAGTAAGAAGAATTACAAAAACAGATTAGCTGGTGCACCCCACTCCTCAAGTATTAGTCTTATCACAAAATATGACCCTGAATTGAGCTAGTGCATCATACCTATGAATTTGAGCCGACATCAGCCAGTTTCCCAAAGACTAAAACGTCTGCCTTAAGGAGTATACATTGTAATGCTAACCAACTGCCACCTGAAAAATTTGGGTGCATCTTGGACAGGGGCCAAAAAAGAACCTGTGTGTTGAATCCCATTCTTTTGTGAACAGTATTAAATTGTGTTTAACTTTAAAGCACAGTAATAGTGAACTAAATATACTGCTGTGTATCACTGGATCATTCCAGTATTACCACCTAACAGCCCACATGTGGTATCAAGCACAGCTCCCTACATGCACAAATGAGTCTCACCTTTCCAGAGTTCTCAGGACCAATAGCCATGCCAAATTCAGTCCGAATGAAGGTGTTATTGATGAGATTTGTAATATCCTTAAAGTTCTTTCCATAGTCCTCACTGAGAGAAAGAAAAATAAAGACAAATTTAGAATGCAGTGGTCGTGGACACTGTTGGTTCCTACCCAGCTTCCACCACCCCGCCCCTCACTGACTTCATTGAGGCATCACCCTCCCTTGACGAGTTACATGCCTCAGGGGAGCTGATTCCATCCCTAGCTCCAGTGGTGGACTTGATTAGTCTGAAGGAAATTCCACAAGTGCTGGGGTCATGAAGGGGGGAGTGACCCAGATTTAGGCAGTGAGACAAAGGGGGAAATTTGGGATCTATTAGGAAACACTTCCTCACACTTCAGACAGTCACCTGATGAAATAAGTGGTCTATCTTTCTTTAGACCAGTGGCTCTCAACCATGATATTTTTGCACACAAACCTTCCAAGCAACCATTTGGTAATGTCTGGAGACATTTTTGATTATCACAACTCAGGGCTGAGATGCTAGTGGTATCTCATGGGTAGAGGCCAAGGATGCCACTAAACATCCTACAATGCACAGGACAGTTCCACAACAACAAAGAATTATCTGGCCCCAAATGTCCATAGTGCTCGGATTGAGAATCCCCAGCATTGTAGTATGTTAATGTAAAGCAAAAGGTTGCTATAGTCATCCTCACACCATGAGCACAACTTGAAGATGAAGTTAACATAAGTGGAGTGTACTGTGAAGGCAATTCTGGAATCTAGAGAAACAGCACCCACGACACTGGGTTGAACTGACCCTGAAGCCTGTCCATCCTCTGTATTTAGTTATAAGCCATTAATTCCCTTACTATTTATGCTAGTTTGAGTTGGGATCTCTGCTAAGTGTAGCTAAAGGCCTCCTAATCTATTAATACAGAGTACTCATGGTAAAGCTAAGTTAAGTAGCAGGAGCCTTAAAGTTTCCCCCCCCGCAAGGGTTATCATCCCAGGGCATAAGTCTCTAATGCTCACAGCACATGAAACACAGCTGGGGAAACAAACTTAACCCCAGCTCTCACATTGTTAGAGATTTTCCCAGGAGTTCATTTCAACAATATCTTTGAGAGGTATTCAATTCCATGTTTAGATTTTGAAAAATACAAGCAAAAAAATCAGTAGCTAATTCTCTTAAAAAGTGATATGGAAAACAAAAAAGTGATACAGAATGTGAAATCTTAATATTCATTTAAATTATATTTTAATGTCTATCAGAGACCACTGTGTATTGCGAGTTAGTTGCCAATGATAACGTAACGTGTGGTGGTCTTCACTGACAGACTATGACTTAAAAGATGGTACAATTTGGCAGCAGTCTCGACAAATAATCACAGAACCAGAGAACATGAGAAATGCAAGGGACTGAAGGGAACATCGTGTCCAACTCCCTCATTTCACAGACCAGGAGGTTCAAGGGGAGGCAATTTATCAAAAGCCAACCAGTTAATTAAGGGCGAAATTGAAACTACAATGCAACTCTCTTAACTCTCAGCCCCAAAGTAGAGACAACTTTTATTGATTTGTGAGGAATTTTTCCCTTACAAACTGCAGTCTTCCTCTATTTTGCCAGGGCTTGTGGCCTGGCAGCAAAGATCAGCTAAGAGGAAACTGGAGACACAGGAGGAAATTATCTTGGAGTGTTTGTTTAGGTCCTGGACAGTATACTAAAGCAAACTACATGTGACTTTAAGTTGTCTGAATAACTTCCCATCTCAACACACACACACAGAAAATTCCTAGATAAATAAAAGAGGGATCAGGCACCATCCAACAAATTCCTATATTGCCCCCCACCCTTTTCTGGCTTTGAAGTACAAGAAGAGTTCCTATCTCCCTGACAGCAGGCCAGAGATGTATAAACAATTCCTCGCTCTGCAGTGTAAATGTCATCAACAGCTCAGGCCTTCAAAGGGGCTGGCAGCAACTTGATTATCGCCAGCTTACAAATCTCCCTTCCTTCCCGATATCCCTCAGGGAACCTCCACAAACCTGTTGGCAAGTCTGTGGGCTTTTTAAGAACTTGGCACAACAAGCACATCCCTGCCCTTCAGAAAAAGAAAGCAACATGAGCAAAACAAAAAATCATCAGCTACAACACTCAGGTACTGCAGCCAGCTAAACAAATGGAGCACAATGGGTGAACCTGCTGGCACTGAAAATGGGGTTCTGTTGAGGCCATGCTGGGCTCAGGGATATACAGGAGCGGGCAAAAGTATAGCTGTGAGTATGTGAAACACAGAGTTTATTCTTGCATTATTTATCTATTAATTATTGTATAACTTTCCATAAGAGCTGTAAACCTACTTTTGCCCACCCCTGTATTTTAACATAACACTTTATTTAAGAATAGTTTTATTTTCTATCAGCATATACATATATCAGCATACAACATATATCATGAAGAGAAAATCAATGAAACACCTTCAAAATGAAATCCACTTTTTAAAATCCAGATGATAATTAGAGTAATGAGCAGCAGTCAAGTGAAAAGTTAACAAAACCCTGTGAAACCATCTGCTTTAGAAGCGAGCCATTTTAGTAACAATTCTACACATCAACCCTAATCTCTGCTCTTTCTGGTTACCAAAATAAATGATCACTTTTGCATTTATCTGTGGTATAAACGTGCATAAGAATATGCATGTTTATAACTCAAGAAAATAATGGTAGAATACAAATATTTTTGGGATAGATCCTAATAATACCCCCAAAGAACAAGAAAAATCTATAAATCATTAAAATACGTGAAAAAAGAAGTAATTATCACATGGACTTCTGGTAAAATATGGCATCAAAATTCCTAGTGAGTGGAAGCATCAGAAAGAGGTTTTTCCAGCAGACTTACATGTTGACACTCAACCCAAACATCCAGAGTCTAGAATTACACCCTTGTTTTTGAGCATTTTCCACTTGCCATATATAGGGCATTGTGACACCAGGCATTGGACCTGCAGACATTTAAGGAGAAGTAACAGTAAAAAATTCCTACAGTCTCTCAGAGGATCTTACATATTACCTCTCTCAACAATCAAACCAACACAGATAGCCTTGTTTGGTTGGCTTTCAGGCCTAACTATTTCTCCATCCCTTTAGTTCATTTTTGCCATGACTAAGTCACTGTAAGTTGCAACATAAAAACAACACGGATGACCACAAGCTCTTAAGAAAGTTACAGTTTTGTAGTTCTCCCTAATTGGGGAGCTTATACAGTTGACTCTCATTATTCGGGGATACTATATTTGCAAATATGCCTCCCCACTAAAGTTTATCTATAACCCCCGCCAACACTAGCGGCGCTTTCGCAATCACCAGCAGACATGCACAGGGCAGAGAAGAATCTGAGTCACCCAGTGCACAAGCTCCCAGTTGAGGTCCAACAAGGGGACGTTCTCGTTCTGCCTTCTTACTTCAGCTCTTACACTGTAAATAAGTGTCTTCGTCACGGTCTATTTAGTGCCTTGCATTTTGCATTTTTGAGCTTTTTATTGGTGATTTTGCTGTTTAAAATGACCCCCAAGCATAGTGTTGAAGTGCTGTTGAGAGCTCCTGAGCACAAGAAGGCTCTGATGTGCCTTACAGAGAAAATAAACGAGTTAGATAAGGTTCTTTCGGACAGGAGCTGGTTGTGAGCTCAATGTTAATGAATCAACAATACATACTAAATAAGGTGACTTTAATCAGAAACACACATAAAACAAGGTCATGCACTGATCAACTGATGAAAATGAATGCTGTGATCAGAGGTTTACGAGAACCCACCCCAGAATTTCCCCTGGGAGGAATGGTCCAGCATTCACTAACCAGTGTTCAGGGGACTACAAAGAACAGAGCTATTGTGAAGAATGCGAACCGATGGTGTTGAGGTTTCCAGTTAGAAGAGCAGTAGGGAGAATGGAGCTTATTAAGATGCGCCAAAGGAATCACAGGCCTGAAATCAGTGGCAGACAAAATGGGCAGCATTTGAATTTATAGGTAAACTGAACTCCCAATTACACTTCAGTCTCTTTTTTCACCCCAGCTGTCTAAAGCAGCGGCAGCTGAGCCAAGCACATCACTGAGGAGGCTGTCATTCAAGATGCCCAGCAGGAACTGGCTTCCTGTACTTCCCTCAGTATCTGTTGTATATCTTTAAGTTGTCCTTTTTTTTTAAACCTCAGTAACCTCCTGAAAAACTTACATCGACTATGGAACAAACTTTGGTATGAAATCTCTTAGAGATTCTCTTATTAATTTCCAAAAGTTGAACAACTTTCAACAGGAAATAAAAACCGCAACTAAAATGCCCAGGAGTTTTGCAGTAGTGGCACAGAATTCTGGTATAGAACGCTTACCTGTGCCTCACTGAGGCATCTCCAATGAAAGTCACACTCAGGGGCCACCGAATAGAAAGGTGCAGAACATCTGTCAGTTGCCAAAAATCAAATTATCATCCTAACCACAGCTAGCTCGTTTCCTTTTTAACGTCCTATCTGTAAGTGAGAGGCAAATGCTCTTTACAATCTGTTATACCAATTAATATTCTGTAACAGAGATCAAACTTATACCATTCAAACACAACTCCTTTAAATTGAAGACATTAACATATATTCATTTTAACCTAATCATCAATGCCTAGGGACTTTAGTTATTATTTCCCAAACCTTTCAACATTTTTTTTCGCAACCTAAAGACCAAAGTCTACGAACTCGGCACAGGTAACAGAGACAACTTCCTTCTATTCTTTGGAGCCTCTGTGCTGCACACAGCTCAGAACAGGTGCCTTTATTTGAATCCCAAATAAACCTTTGACCACATAAGATTTAGTGGAGAAAGATAACCCAACAAATAATATAATCATTAAAGCTGTGAGAAACAAGAGTCTTCAGAGTGGATTCAACAGGCTTTTATTTCTCACTTGGGCAACCTGAGCAAAGTCATTCTGATCAGACTGCTCCCTCCCTTTCCAGTTGCTGAAGGAGCAGGTGCCTCTTGGCTGGCGTGCTTAACGACATGAGTCACATTAGGCCAGGCCAGACGGAGAGGCAACAAGGCATTTACAGTTTCCACCTAAACTCTGGAGACTTTTCACTTCACAGCGAGGAGGAAAGAATTCATATTCAAAATGACCTCGGTAAAAACAAACAGCAAAACTGCTGTGCACCATGCAGAAAAAGCACCTTAACTGTTAACATGATACTACACCAGAAACAAAGAGGACTGCTCTCTAGCAGTGTGTGCTAGAGTTTCCACAGCCCAGAGAGACAGGGGACGGAAAGGGCTGAATCAGATGCGGGCAGGTATTTAAGCCATTTGTTTTTGTTTTTGGCAGTTTTAAAGTTAAGCACACTATTGAAAAGCAAAAGGATGGGGGAAAAGTCGTGAAAACACACTTCACTCCCCGTGGGTGAACCTGTCAGGCCCAGTGCTAGCCACACAATTAAACAGCAATGTAGGAATTCAGCAGACAAGCAAAAAAGTGGCTGAAGCAACAAGTATAAGAGATAATTCAACCTGGAGAAAGAGGAGCTTATTAGTAAATAGCCTTCAAAACATCTAGGGATCAGTAGGAAAAGAGGAAACATCTACGGGTTAATAAGAAAAGAGGTTTTCACCCGACCGGGCATGGCTCAGAGGTTGAGTGTCAACCTAGGATCCAGGTGATTGGGGTTCGATTCCCGGTCAGGGCACATGCCTGGGTTGTTGGCTCGATCAGTGACTCTCTCATCATTGATGTTTCTGTCTCTCTCTCTCCCTCTCCCTTCCTCTCTCTGAAATCAATAAAGATATAAAAAAAAATTTTTTTCTTAAAAAAAGGTTTTCATTTGCTACCGAAAAATGAATTGGTAATTAGCACCCTCTAGCACACAGATGGGTGATATTTACCACAGCAGCGTTAATAACAGTGAAAAATCAGCTGCAAGCTAAGTGTCCAAGAGAATGATGGTTTAGTAAATTCTGTCAATCTAACAAAAATGATGGGTTACGCAGAGAGGATATGAAAAATATCATAGTATGAGCATCAATCAGGGTGGATGTGGGTTGTAATGCCAAGCGTTAGCGACACTTGTATGTTGGCAGGGGTGTGCGTGCATCTCTAGAAGCCATGGAGGCATCTGAGGGCAGACAATCACTTTTTAGCAACTGGCACCTTAGAAGGTTTTCAATTCATTTTAACAATTGGCCCAGCACTGTCAGTATAGTCCAGCTACATGCCCTTGCCGGCTGCTGGCATGGCAGCAAACGCCACCACGTTCTTACTCCACCCCAGGCACTGCAAAGCATAACTCACAACAGCTCTAAGGTGATCACTGTTACCATCTTTCTTTTACAGATGACAGAAAGACTCAGGGAGGTTAAATGACTTGCTCAAGTTCATTCTGCTTGCCAAAGACAGTGCTGAGATTCAATGCCAGGCCCATCTGTCAACAAAACCTGGAAACTTGACACTGTACCATGTTGCTTCCCAAAACTATGTAGCCATATGATACAACATTAAAGGGGAAAATCAAGATAATAAACTGTAAATAAATTAAGATTACACTCGACGTTAAGGTGCAATTTTTCTTTCCTTTAAAATTTCCAAATGTTATATAATATACTGCTTTTATTATGAAAGATAAACTGTTAAGAAAAACTATCATAAGGAAAAAAATTTTATGACAGCAAGGTTTCTTAAACACTGGAAAGAGTTATGAAATTACAAATTCTTATGCATTTTCCCCCCCTCCCCAAACAGGATACTTTTCATCTGTCTGAAATGGTTCGATTACTATTCTAATTGAATAAACAAAGTCACCTGTAAATTATAGCCCTTTCTAGCACTAGGATTCTATAATACATTGTCAATCCTTATCAAATAAAAAAATTATCAGTCTAAAAATTATAGAGAGGCCAAGGCATGCATTCATTCAATTAGTATGGCCTGCCAGCCTAGTACTGCGTGTCAGTCAGTCATTTGGCTAATTGCTGGAGAACCCCAAGTTAGTCAAGAACCTCGGCTTAGTGGAGCTTACAGTGATTCCAAGATGGTAATTCCTTCTTAGCCTGTTTTTAAGCCAACATCACTGTGTTGAAGGGTAGAGAACACTGGCTCCAGAATCAGCAATTAAGATCACACCAGTTGGGGAAAGTGTAATCCATCTCAGAGATTCAAGACGTGTTCACTCCTACCTGGGCCCCGATGGCTGCTGGGAGATCCCTTGGCCCTGAGGTAGTTTCTATGTCATCTGCTAGGAGGTTATATTTTTTTTAGGTCCCCTTGGGAGGAAATGAGACAGGCATGGATGATTGCAAAGGCAATCAGCAATTTCTGAGAATTGGCTGGTCTTGCACCTTGCGATTAAGGAAAAGAACCTACCATTTAACCAAGCTGTACCTTTGAGAAGACAAATCTAAAATTCTGTAAATGTCACCATATGGTTCCAGAACATACACTGCCACCATCATTACCAGTGTGAACACTATAAGGCACCCTGGTAGGTCTGACCTGAAAACCTCCTCCTGATCTAGAAATAATCTAGATAATTTGGGCTCAAAGTGTTAGATAAATGTATTTACTTGGAAGGTACAGTAAGGATAGTTACTTCAGGGACATAAAAACCATTTTGTGCTCATAATAAACAGAAAGACTATTGAATTCCATGCTACCTTCCTGCAAATAAGTATCCATTTAAATTAATAAACACCCCCTACAGACTCTATACCTTCCTTTACCGTTCTGCCACTCAGGCAGGCAGGTCAACCAAATCTTAGAACTAGATTCCAGTTCATACTTCTTCAGGTTGTTAAGCACATATTAAAAAGTAAGCTGAATGTGACAGTTCGGTGAAAATTTAAGATGGCTGAAAGATCTTTTTAATCAACTGTCAGACTCCATGTCTAGGAAAGTGGGGAACTTACATTCACAATGTGTTACTCAGGCAATGCCCCAACCATATGTTATGCATCTTACCTTCGATACAGCTTGGACTGTCCGAAAGTCATGATTACCAGTGGTACATGGAAGGTAGTCAAGACTAGAATGATCTAGAGAAAGACAAAAACACAGTCAAAAAGAAAGCTAGTCCAATCACATGCTTGCCTGTGATGGGATTAAATCAACATCTGAAAGATTGCCTATAGGCCTGTTTTGCAGTAGCCTATACTGCAATATGTCAGAAAACCAAGAAGTTACTAGGGCTTTCAGTGATTCAAGGTCTCAACTCTTGGTTGAGATGGTCCCATTGCCTATACTTGAAGCAGTGAAGCAGAGCTAATCAACTACACATTACAGTAAAGGGAGAATTTAACTGTTTTATATCCAAATTACTGTAAGATATTCTCAGGCAAGAACCAGCCCTCTCCCAGTGTTCAGAGGCTAGATCAGTGTGGGTGCTGACAGAGGTCCCTGTACCACATATATCCCTCCTTTTCTCCTCCTCGCTCTTAGTTATCCATGAAATTAGTTTCTTAAATATATTTCTAGATAAAAATATGCATGAGGACAGATTCTGATAGGTTAGTACAAAGGAAGTCTCAAAAAGCCATATAACAAGAAATCTTGGAGATACCGACTATCATAAATAAAGGGATAAATCATGGCTATTAGAGCACAACTCAAATTTTAGAAGAAACTGGGACACGCTTACAGAAATTCTACCAGAAGTTTAACAATTAATTAAGATAATAAATTTATAACTTGCTCTTCAGCACCAAAATTATATTTCTTTGGGCTCCTGACATAGCCATCATGTGCCTCAATGCTATGATACTTACATTAATGGAATACCAGAGGGTATGGGCTGTGGCCCGTCCTTGTGTGGGCAGGATAACAACAGAGCCAGTGAACACCAAGCCTGGATTCAAGACCTGGGGCTGCTGCGTCCTTGGTGCACCCTCCTACTGGGAGATGGGCTACATACTAGGAGGGTAAGGAGCTGACACTCCTTTCACTCCCCCAAGTCTGACAGCACCTCCTTTGTGGTAGGGGAAGGGACACAGATGGAGCTGAACAGCCACGAGCCTGTGGGTGCCACAGTCCTTCAACACTAACTGTGGGAAAGGACACGGGAAAATGCAGTTTGGAAGAAAAATGGCCAGATGTGCAATGTGCAGGTTTTGGCTTCTACACAGGTTTCCCACGTGCTGTCAGGCTCCCTTCTCAGCATACAGCACATTCTCCTTTCTTCCTGCTCATCTGATGCCAAACAGCCACCAAGGACTCAAAAGATGTCTATCTTCCCATTAAGAAGAAGGTGGATACAAGACAGTCCCTGTTTTAAAGCAAAACCAAACCAACCACAGTTTCCTGAGAGTCTGTCCTGGAAACATGCATTTCTGTGACTAAGGTTGGGGACAGTTTCAGAAAGTAACAACATTTAGTGCTTAAACTCCCCAAATCTACACCTTCTTCTTGCTCAGTTGAATTCACAGCATCAAAACAGTACTTACCCCAGTGCTATCTCCAACCCAAGACAAGGATACGGAGCCACTGAGATCATCAAACACATGCTGTAAGGAAAAAGAAACTCATTTAGAAATGACATCTTTCCTTCAGTCTTTGACTTCCTTAAATAATTTAGAACACTATTACTTTCAAAGTAATTAAATTCATAATTATAAGGGGACATGGATTCCCAGAACAAAATTTGAAAGATAGGGTTTAACTACTTAACCTGAATTACAAATAACTTGGAGATTTTAATTCTCTCTCATACAAAGTAAGCCAAGCAGATGAGATTTCCTCACTGCACCAGATGGGGAGATGGGATAATCTCATCGCTTTCCCCAACAGAACTAAATATAAATCTACAGAAAGTATTCTTAGGATGCTTTAAAACAAGGGATCACAGCCCACACTGACAGCTATAACTGTAACTCAATCAGCATAATTTAAATTTTTCTAGGCAGCCTTCATAGGATAGGTGCATAGTTAATAACTGGATTCCTTTTGCTTTGAGGCTAACTCACACAAATGACAAGGGACAGAAGCGAGAGCAAATGCCCTTCTTTCACCTTTAAAATAGGAGTGATGATAATAATGATATAGTAATAATAATAAAACAACCTTAATAGAGTTGTGGTAAGAGGGAGGAGACAAAAAAAAGGAAAGCTGGTGCATTGTACCCAAAATATGGTAAGATATTGAAATGTAGTTTTAATAATCATTGAAGGTGCTTTTGGGTTTTGGTTTTCAAGTACTTTCTTTCTCTATTTATAAAATAATGTATATCCATTACAGAAAATGTAGACAATAATAGAGAGGTATAATGAAGAAAATATAAATCTTTCATAATCCTATCATACAGAGATATTCAAGGCTAACATTATAATTTTTAATCTCTATTGTTATTGGTTTTTAGCTGATAAAGAAGTAATTCCAAAAAGACCATATTGGCACTTGGTAAAAATTTCCAATCATAGTGAAGATCCTTCCTCTTTATCTGCCACATGCCCTACCACCCAAGCCCCACTCCCCAGAGGGCTGACAGTTTAGTATACATTTCTACTAAGTGTTGACGATTATGCTTTCTTATGAAGACTTATATCTTCTTAAGATTTTTAAAATCTCAAACATGCCCTGCCTATCCAAACACGAGGGGTTCCTGAGAAGCAGAGGATGTAGCCTGATACTTCTTGGCGTTTCCTGTGCCCCCCGCGATACTTTGCGCACTCAGTAGGCATTTGTTGAAATGGTTCTACATCATTCCCAAACCACACGCTCGATCTCAAAATAGTGCATGTCTATAAACGGTGGGTGCCCGGCGCTGGGCACTGGGCTGCCAGTCCCAGCAGAGGCGTCTGAGGAAGCAGAACTCAGGCACTGTTTTGCTCATCTTCTCATTTCCTTTGGTGGTCTTCCTGAGAGGGCCTCTGGATTCACCCATGCCATCCCCTCTGGACTGAAAGCACCTTTGAGGGCAGCAGGATCTCTTGTACAGTCTCCGTAAGGGGCACACCGCACACAGCGCTTGCTCAGTAAAGGCTGGTTAACTCTCAAACGCTTAGGCAGAGCTTCTCGCAGCCTCTGCGATACAGAAAGGCTATTCATACACGCGCACTGGCCAAGCATCTGTGGAAAGGCAGGGCTGCTAGAGACATCTGGAACCAGAAGCGCAAAAACTGACACAGCAACGTGTCTTGTAAGATGCTCTGCATAGAGCAAGACGGCATGTTCTCTTGAGTGAGGACAGGGTCTGAAATTATATCAATGAGCTCCTTGAGGAGAAGCAGAAATATCCAGAGCTATCACAAGCCCCAGACCACATGGGCTAACAGTCATCTAAACGTAGGCTCTCTTTCCAAGGCAGGCTCTGGTCACAGCAGCTGAGCAGGAGAAAAGAGAAATCCCCCCACTGCAGTCCTGGCTGTCCTGATCAGGCCACACCATGGCTTTTCCTGAGCCAGTCAGAGCCTGCACCTTTCACTTCTGAGACCAGTCGTTGCACACTGGCATCACTCAGGTTTCCTGCTGCCCAGGCACAGAGGGAGAAGATTCTTAGATGTCACTAGCAACCCGCAGCTTCACCTAAACAGCTCAAAGGATAGTTGACCTCATTCATCATCCAAAGAGTTCCTTTGGAAATGTAGGCCAGGTTTATTAACTATAATTGTGGTCTTCTGCTACTCTTAACCCTTCCTCCCTTCCCTTCCCTTCCCAAAAGCCAATTAAATTTTACTTTTGAGAATAGACAAACTCATTGAAAAAACTCATCCATCTACAGCAAATACAGCTAATTTTTTATATTTCAGTCTTTAATACTTATACTGGTGAAAGTAAAAGAAAAAAATGAAGTCAGGTTTAACAATAGACCAAAGCTCCGGTGGAAAAAAAAGGTAATGTGGAGAGGAGACAAATCCAGGACAGTTGGGGGACCAAGAGCAGAGACACAATTCTACCCCTTCCATGGGAGGGTTACAGGTATCTAGGAAAGGGTGGACCGTCATGGTCATGGTCAGGAGACAGAATTCACAAGTGTCAGCAAAAGGCCATCAATTCAAATGCTTAATCACTTATCATATTTAACATACTGTACATGTCACTCTACATTGTAGTGGCATCATAGGAATTTCAAAATATGTATTACTTTTAATTATAGCAATAAGAACATTGTCTGCCTCCCTTACTAGACCTGAAGCCCATCTGGTAGAGGGACCAAGCTGATTCATTTTAGCAAACATATATATAATGTAGCACATAAAAGGCACTTAATAAATACTGAATTCATTTTAAGGATTAGTTGTGAAGCTCTGGGAAGGAAGAGGAGGAAGAGATAAGGAAAGACCCTCTTATTTCCCTGTGACAGACATGGATATAAATATAAGAAGTTCTGTTCTGAGAGGGCTTCTGCTCTGGCCAAGGCAGAGTAACAGGGGTCAGATTAATGTTCCCACCTGGAATAGCTGCAAAAACACAAACTATGTAAAAAGATAGTTCTCAAGACACTGGCCTGCAGGCAACAAAGGAAAATAATCCCTGATGAATAGGAAACAAAGGGCCTACATCTGCTCTAGGTTGCTGTCCAGAGGGAGTGTCCAGGACACTGTGCAGGGAAGGGGAACCCAGGCAGAGCCCAGATGTCCTCCTTGGCTGAAGAAATGAGCTGGTGGTCTGAGGAGAACATAGAGGCTACAGCCACCATCAACTGTAGTGACCACCAACTCCATCCACATAGGCACACGTTGGTAAAGATGTCAGGAACCCATCAAAGCGCTGAGAGACACTGGCCAGGGGCAGACTATATATATGAGTAAGAAGAAATAAAGGTGTGCACACTGAGACGTAAGCAGGGCTTACAAAGGCGGGGGCACACGGAAGCAATAGCAAGGTGGCGGGAAAAGGTAGTTGTGCAGGAAGAACAAACATGAAGACATATGCACGTTTTGAAAATTTTCAAAGGGTAACAAATATGTTAATATTGCCAACTAAAGTGCTGAATATACAGTAGATGCTATTAAGTACTTGTTAAATAAGAATTTCAAATCAGGATAAACAAAGATAAGGTGGGAATCAAAGGGAAATCAAAACAGAAAAGGAGACGTGTGTGAGAAGAAAAGTAGTTCTGCTTGAAATTCCCAAGAAAGCTGAGACGAGGCCACAGGATCACTGACTCAAACAGGCATGGTTTCCAAGGGTATACAGAGTTGAACATAATCAACCAGCAAGTTATTGTTCAATTGTTCCAATCAAGGCAAAGTAAGATGAATAAAAGAAATATGAGCAGAGGGTAAAGCTTGTGGCTCCCGAGACCTGAAAGGCAGAATAATCTCTTTAGAAAGGGAAAACCCCAAACTGCCAACACAATACAACCAATGAACATCCTATAACATTAAAATACAGAACATACAAAAATATGGTAAAATACTGAACACATAAAAAGATTCAGGAGTCAAATTCAGCCAACAGAAGGCAGAGTGAATGTCTACCTCAAGCGCTGTTACGAAATGATGTTTGTGTTAGCTGTCTGGATACATGACAACTGAAATGGAGAAGGTGGGGGAGATCTGAGCACGTTTTATTTCTGGGGAACAGTAGCTGTGTTGCTCTAACGTAGTATGCATAAGAGATGGATTATTTAGCATAGAGAGAACATGACCTGGCCACTACATATTGCTAAGCAGTCAGCCAAATGTATGTTCTAGAAGCAGGTCAAAATAAAGAAAAAACCATGTAAATATACTGTTTGTGTGATTAGCAAGCCAAAAGCCAGTATCCACAGGGGCTACGTGGTGCATATGGTAATTTAGATTACTTAATCACATCCAGGAGGTTTAAGACTAGCTATGTAAAATGTCACTTCATTTATCTGGAGATGAGCAAGAACTTGCCACATCTAAAGAGAGGCTGATTAATCCCCTCGCACAGTTGCTGGCACAGGAGGAAACAAGCCAAAGTCCAAGATTGAGTGAAGTTTCTTTTAGTGTGTGACAGCGATTTTCAACCTTTTCCACCTCACAGCACACATAAACTAATCACTAAAATTCTGCGGCACACCAAAAAATATATTTTTTGCCAATCTGACCAAAAAAATAGGTGTAATTTTGATTCATTTACATGGGACGGCTATTACTGTGTTGGCTGCTGTTGGTTTTTTTATTTGTCACTCTAAGGGAAAAGAGGTCAGTGCTCCTGACTAAATAGTCAGGTACTGCATGTCTGAAAAATTCTTGCTGCACCACAGCACACCAGGTGAAAATCACTGCTGTGTGATGAGGACAGCATTGCAAGTTAGTGGTCAAAGAGCTGGAAAAAATATAAAGATGGACTCATAACTCCCTTCTTACCCCCAGTCTCAAATAAATTCCACACAGAACAAAGATTTAAATATAAAAAGTTAAATCATAAAAATCCTAGAAGTATGAGTAAAGATTCTTATAATCTTAGGAGGAGAAGACTTTGACTAAATTAAACAAAATTTTAATGGCAAAATACCAAAGAGAAAATTAACAACAAAAACAAAAAAACACTAGGAAAAATTATTTGCAACATGACAAAGGGTTAATTTAGAGTAAGTTTTCAAGTCAGTAAGAAAAAGGCAAAGCCCTCAGAGGAAAACTAGCAATTCACAAAAGGACACAGAAATGGCCAATAACACATGAAAAGCTATTTAATCTTGCTAGTGATCAAAAGAAAATCCTTTCTGGGAAAGGTACAAAATAGATCTTCCCAGTGAAGGGTGGCAACTGGATTACTGATGAGCTCTGTGGGTAGAAATATGTAAAATGCTACAGCTTTCCTGGAGAGCTATTTGGTGGTGTGAATCAGAACTGAAAATGTCCACACCACGTGACCCAGCAATGCCACTCTCAGGAATTTATCCTAAAGGGATAATCACACACCTGGACTTCCAGCTAACAACTACTGAGCACTTCCACAGGCCATCCACTTACTGTCCAAGCATCTTACACACATTATCACTTAGTCCACATAACAACTCCATGAGATACCACTGTATCTGTACATTCTAGATGAAGAATTGAAACTTTGGTAAATAATTTATGTTATGCAATAAAACAATACACCAGATGCTACTGAAAATCTTTCAGGTATTTGTTGACATTGAAAGATATTCATAGCATGCTGAGTAAAAAGCAGTAAATAGCACATAAAATCCTGTGTGTGTATTAGCTGAAAAGGTATCTGGAAGAATGTTCTTCAAAGTATTCACAGCAACTGTCTCTGAGCGGTGATGCTTTTTTCTTTATAGCTTTTCTGGATTGACTGAATTACTCCCCACCCCAACCTCAAATTAGCAAGAATCATTTTTAAAAAATAAAATACATAATTGATTTTAATTTTTAAAAAAAGGCTATATGAAAGGGTGGTATAAGAAGTACTCGTAGACCGCGTCAGTTTAGTCTTCTGTTACACTGGATAACAGATGTAACAAGGCTACAGGCTGGGTCAGAGGGCACCTGCCACCCGAGCCACACTAATGCTGGTGGTCTTGATTTAATTTAGGGCAGACATCATTATTCGCTGACACACTGACCTTTCCAGAGCCACATTCAGAGTCTTTTGTTCATCACCTGTTGAACAGTGATTTCTAGTGTCCCAGATGACACTGACAGTCATTGACTGCCCCCAATAGGGGAGCTCTGGGTAGCAGGGAGTCATGGGCTGGCATTTATAACCAAACTGGTTTTTGGGAAGTCATTATGCTAGAAAGTAGGGGGACAGCTTACACTGCCTCCTCTGAAATATGCCCACCTTGACAGCTGACTGCCAGACTCATCCATGCATTTACTGCCTATCATTTCAAAGCCTGAGGGCCACACATTTTAGAACCATGAGCTAACTCAGATGTTCATTTCTGCAGTCATGTGGCTAATCCCTAAAACACAACATTCTTCACGGAAATAACTTTGTCTTCATATCTAATTAAACCAGAAGCCTAATTAAATTACTGGTACTATAGCTTGGAGAACTTCAAGTTGGTCCCGAGAGTCATTGTAGCTTGGAAAAAACTCGGTAATGAGAAACTTCTGCCTATCTTTAGTTACACACCTGATCAAAAGTAAAATACTGCAAGAACTGCCTCGGGCACACCCGAGCCGGGTCAGTGTCACACGGACACAGACCAAGGTATGGCGATAGCCAGAGGGAAAGGGGGGTGGAGGGAGGTAAAAGAGGGCAAAGGGGAGATAAGTGGGGATGGAAACAGACTTGACTTTGGGCGATGGGCGCCGGATGCAGTGTGCAGATGATGTTTAGCTGAGTGACACACTTGAAACCTGCATGATTTTGTTAACTAATGTCACCCCAATAAACTCAGTTAAAAATGATGGCACCTTTCCCACACACTCCTGCTTCAACAAATACATGGAGTGGGGGGGCGGGGGGTACCTACCAAGTGCTGGACCCTACTTGGGGTGCTGGGGAAACAGCAGTAATCATACACATCTGTGCTCATGGAGCTTTAAAAATGCTTCCACAGAAGTCTAAAAATTAATGCTAAACATGCTAGACATTTAATCTACAGAAGACAGCCTGTCCCAGTGGAAATAAAGCTACAGAAGGGTGTTAAAGCCCAGCGCAGTAACTAACTGGTTGGGGAAGTAGGCACAAATCGTTTTCCCTCTTGGGAATCCATTTCTTCACGAGTAAACTGAATTATGCTCCTTCACCAAATGAAATAACATACAGAGGTGCGGCACTGGTGATCCCACCAAGAACAGGAATTTCAGACTTAGGCTTCCCAACCCCAGCAGGGAACATGAGTGGACGGGACACAGTGGCGTGCAAGAGGGGCCTGAAACAGGGCCTGGGTGATGCTCTTGCAGGCAGAAGAAAGTCTGACCAGAATACTGTTCTGTCAAGTACGGCACCGCTAGGGTCATAAAAACATGAGCCAAAAATAAGATCACAAATGTTCCAGTTCTCAGGGAGACTATTCTTAGAAATGAAAAGGCTAAACATACTCTTCTTCAAGTTTTCAAACCTCTTCAATCATCCAGCCTTGTCTGCAAGGCAGGATGATATGGAGGCAAGCACCGGGCTGGTAGGGACCCTGATTTTTATTTCCAGTGGTGCCTCAAGCCTGGTGAACTTGAACAGCTCAACCTGACTTCACCACCAAGGCGAGGGGAGGCTGGAATGACAACATTTTTAGTCCCTCTAAGCTTTAAAATTCTATGACTCATCATTAATTTAACCTCTCGGTTTGCTTTTCCACTGCTGTTTTCATAAAAAAAAAAAAAAAAAAAATCAGCTCCCTGCTTGACAACACTCTGGAGTTAAAGGGAGAGGCACAGCAACCTCCATCACCTAGAAACCTCAACAGCCTGGACCTCACCGAGAGGAAGCCGGCAGCCCGCTGGTGCCACCGCCCCTGCAATAAGAACCCACGCATTTGACCTCAAAGAGAAACTTGTAGACCGTCGCTATTCAATTTGCTAAGCTTGTTACAATTGCCTAAATCAGTCATCTCTTTCCCCGGCTTACATTAGAGGCAAATCCAATCTGGGGATAGTGCATCTAGAGACGGGCAGCAGCAAAAGGAACCGAATATTGCAAAGGGACTGTCATTTCTGCAGAAAAACACAGTAAACTTCAACCAGAAGAGAACAGCATTAGGCTCACAAACCTGGGCTGCTAGGAATGGGAGACAATGACCTCACATATCCCATCACCCTGGAGGGCATCAGTGCCATTAATGCCCGCTGTGGCGTAGCATAACGTAATCTCGATGCAGGGTCACTTGGCTGACTAAGAAGGCAGAAAAGTATTTCAGAAAAATTTCCACTGAAACAACAACAAACCCTTTGGCACTTAAAAGGGTAGGCTTCGTTTTTGAAAACATCACTTTCATGGGATAATTCATTCATTTCGAATCATGGCCAATAAAGGAGCTAAATTACAAAACAGCATTTAATTTTGACATCTTAGTCCCACTTCAGAGACAAGGACGCGATGAAGGATGTGCCCCAGCTGCCACCTGACTGACCGTAAAGGCTCACCGCTCACCCACTGCGTTGAGGACTAATCCCTTCCTCCCCGCCCCCACGTGGGCCCTCTTCCAGACCGCTGGGCACGCACTGAGCACTCTCCAGCCCCAGGCCTTTGAACATGCTGTTCTCTCTGCCTGGGATACTCCTACAGGCAAAATCCTGCTTACCTTCAAGTATCACATTAAATTATTCTCAGCAAGTGCTTCCTAATGTCCCCTCAATTATTCTCCTGAAGTTACTTTTTTTCTTCTTGGTACTTGTCACATTGATAATACATATCTGCATAATGTCTCTTTTCTCTACAGGGATCTTGTCTGCTGTGTTTCACACATCAGTCCCCAGAACCAGGAGCCAGTACAACGCCTCACATGTGGTAGGTGCTCAATAACCGATTGCTGAACTGAAGACTAACAATAGTAGCATTGAACCTTTACTGAGCACTTATGATATCTAAGACACCATGGCTACTTTACAGATAAAGGAGCAGGCTCAGAAAGGTTAAGTAATTTGCAAAAAGTCATGCAGCTGGTAAGTGGCTGAGAAAATTCAGACTCCTGTCTGTCTGACTCCAGGCGGCACACTCAATGACTCTCCCCAGCACCGTGTGAGGCAAAACTGGTGAAGGACGCCTAGGACAGCAAGGGCCCCTACCTTTAAGGAGTTTATAATCTGGGAAATGACCATTTAATAGGTGAAAGTGAATGCAGAGCAGGCTACTACAGTTAAGTGCTGGGTTACATGGTATAGTTAAATGTTGTAGAAGAGAAAAGCATAAGCAGTATCTCTCTCTTAATCCAGACTTGGCTCCCATGAATACCCCGAAGAGTTCTCTAGAAACACAGCTAGAGAAAAGCATGTAAGCCCACACGCAAACATCTGAGCATCTAACTGGTAATACATCAGAAGCTTTATGGAGACAGCCACTGCAAGACATCCTCGATAACAGACGAATGCACACTAAATCCCACGCCATTCTCATTTAATCTTCACAACGACCCATTTGATAAGATGAAAAAACTAAGGTTCACTGACATTACTCTGTCCATGGTCACTGCTGACGTGTGACTGCAGGTCTGACCTGAGACCACATTCCCTCCTAACCACTGCCTCCAAGAACGATCAATCATAGGAACAAGTTAAAATTTTGATGTAACTGCAAAGATTGAAAAAAGAACACATGCGCTTCTTACATTTCTGCCAATCTTGACTCTCTCTCATTCTTGCCACCCCCGCCCAAGCCTGCCACCCAACCCTGCCAAGTGATAAAACCAAACGCATTTATGCCTCATCTGTGCCATTTTATGCACATGTTCCTCTGGAGTTGGTATTTCTCAGGATTATTTGGCTGACAATTGGGCCCCGTGGATGCAGCAACAGATCAACAGGCTTATTAAGAAATGACATAAGTCATGCATATATGCTACCTCAAGGTTTTCAAAACATTTTTTCTTCAAAGTCTCAGGATAATGTACCATTTTATATGATGGGGACCTGAGGCTTAGAAAAGCTAATTGAGCTCTGTGGAGGGTACTATGACCTTTAAAGAGCGGAGAAGAACTCACAAGTATATGACTTACAACGGGGGGGGTCTATAACTTTGCTCTACCCCTAAAACAAGTGCACTGATTTAAAACACCTCTATGAGGTAGGCGAGGATTACAGGGGAATGAGTGGTGATGGAAAGACACGTGACTTGAGGGGGCAAACACACAATACAATATACAGATGATCTATTACAGAATTGTACTCTTGAAACCTATATAATTTTATTATTCAATGTCACATCAATAAATTAAATTTAAAAAATAGACTTTTTACATAAAAACAAAAAACACCTCTAAGAAACACTTCCAAATGGAGGTGTACCATGTTGGGACATGTGCTCTACCCCCAGCTCTTGGCCCATAAGCAAGTCATTTAGCCTCATCAGTTAAAGAGACCTGACCAGCAAATCAGCCTAACAATCTATGATTCAAACACATTCTCAGCAAGAGTTCAAGCTTACCTTTGTTCACAAATATACAGAAAACAGAAGTCTGTTCATGGGCTTCACTGTCTTATAGCTCTGGGTTTCACACGCCTTGGCTCACACTCTCCTTCAATAAGGTCCAGGAGTCCAGGAGTGTTCCTTGGAACCCTTTGCACTTGAAGTGTACAAGGTGGTCCGCCCTGCCCTCTATTCTGCTCTCCTCTCCCAAGACCGCAGCAATGGTCAGCCTCCACAGAGATAACTCTCTTGGGCTCTCCATCTCCACCTCTGGCTTCTTCAGCTCTAGCCTCATGTCTAGCACTATCTGTTATAATACTTTACCCAGTAAGTCCTAACACCAAACTCCCTACCTGTACCCTCTCTCTTTCCACCCCTTCCCCCACAAAGAGTGTCTTTTTTGACATCTCTCTATGTTTTCCTGGAACCCTTAATCATGCTCAACCACTTCTCCCCATTGACCTTGCCTGAGCATGTCCTGGGTTTCCTAATCTCCATGCCTCAACAGATCTTCCTGAGAATTACCTCCACACCTCCATCCGATCCCCTGACCCTCTCTTCACCCAAGGCCTTCCCAGGCTACCACACTGTAGAGGTAATGCTTTCTCCACAAGTTCTTCCCAACTCTCAGCAAGCATTCTCTGAACACCCAAACCCTTCAGGTGGCACCAATGTGATATCTTTATATTTAACTTTGCTTGTGCACGGGCCTGGAATCCATTGTACGTAGTTCAGTAGGTGTTTCAATGCATGACACCTACTTTAAATGAAGAAAATATTTTACATTTAACAAAACGTTTTGACAAAACTTCTCATTTGCTCCTCCAAATAATCCTAAAACTGCTTCTCTAGTTAAAAAACAACAATAAAAACAAACAAATAAAAAAACCCCAAAACTATGAAGGTGAGAGAAGTGAAGTGCTTATCCATGATCACAAAGCTATGAAGCAGCAGAGCCGGGGGAGGGACTCAATCTAGTTATTAAGACATCTCCTTTGAGTAGTTTTGTATACAACATGTCTATGATTTGAGTCCCTTTGACAAACAGCAGGTACCAGATAAACATTTGATTTGAACTATCTTGTCTGGGAAGTACTACAGTTAATTAAAAATTTCCTTCCCCGTTCAATTTCTCTTGGTGCTTCTGGGTGCTCTTACTGTTGAACCAGACTTGCCAGCTGGCTCAAGTACAGTATTAGCACTTAGTTTTTTAGAACATACAGGAAGAAAAGAACAAAGCTCTTAACAAAAGCAAATATAAGAGAGATAGTACTCATAAAACCCTAGAAGGAAAAGAACATCTATTTTCTTCTGATGAAAATAAACTAAGCCAGTTATTCACACATAAATTCTAACCAAACAAGGCTGAGTCTACTAATGGTAAGCTGACCATCTACTTCCAAGTGGCCAGGACTCCCCTGCCTCCCCCCCCCCCCCCAAGCCCCAGTTTTGGCAAAGTACTTGTAGGAAAGAAAAAAACAAATTTACTGCTATATATCTATTGGGCTTGTTTTTGGACTATCCAAGCAAGTGTCTTTGATTAAATTAGATTTTTCAGCTTAACAGGAATGATAAACTATTACCCAAAAAACAAAAGAGTCAAATGTCTTTCATAATTATATGGGGGGGAAAATATTCCTGCTATCTCTAAGAACACTCGTATTTCACTGAAGCAAGCTCTGGAGGTGGTAACAAATTACCCCCAGATGTGAAATCCAGGATACGGTCAAGTTCAACTGCGAAGCAGAACAGCCCCAATTTGCTTCTAAATTTGGAATCAACCAATAAGCTTCTGTGATCACAACCTCTGGCCTTCTCTTCTTCCTCATACATCACAGAATTATTTTAGACATTAAAAATCTAGTCCAAAATTCTCATGTTGTAGACGAAGAATTGAGGGCCAGATACTGAAAGGCAAAACAGAAAATAAATTGCATTCACAGAAAACTTTCCCAGCAAAACACCACAGGCTCTGAATGGAAGATTTTGTTTTTACTGTGGTTTCCTGAGGCTGGGGCTTGAAGGGAGAAAGGGGAAAACAGCCTCAATACTTAAAACAACCCCCTCCCCCACATGCCCAGCATTCACTAACAACCTCCCATAGGTTTAAAGGGTCTGTCATGAAGTCATTCAACCCAGCTTGCTCAAAGCCACACATCACTACCCCGTACACTTTGACTATTACAACAGCAATAAAAACCATGCCTAGAACTGACTGAAACTGAGCAGCTTGTTCCTTCGGCCCCATTATTCCTCAAAACCCCTACATACAGATCAGTGAGGCCACAGGCAGTGGGAAGAACAAGTTTTCATCAAGTTTTTAAAAAAGAGTAAAAGATGCAATAGAAACAGTGGTTATGAAGGCACAGAAAGGGAACTAAGGATGTCTAGAAATTTGCAAATGCAGTAACTATTTCATAGTATTTTTGGAGCCACTGCCACACAGCCCTTTGTGAGAAAAGCTGTATTTTTAATTACATGTCAAAGTTGATGGTTTTGTCTACCTTAATATTAGCTTCTAATCATATAAACCATCTGAGCGGCATTTCTCCAGCCTCAAAATTCAGTTGGCTCTCTATAAAGACAGAATTTGAGGAGCAGGAGTGGATGGGAAGGGAGAGAGAGGAGGAAACACCACCCTCCTGCTCTGACCACTGTCACTCAGGTGTTAAGCATAGCCTTTCACGTGAGGATCACGCAAGGGTAACAGGCCACCTAGGACAGAGTTGAAGAGCAGTGTCTGCAGCCACCCACTGAGAATCCAAAGCCTGTTGGCAAGAGCTGATTGGAAACGGGCAGAGTGGAAAAGGAGTTGTTAATAGCCTCTGTGAACTGGACGTGAAAGACCAGAGCAAACAGCAGGATGGAGAGCCTGTTATTACTACCGTTACAAAAAGAAAACAGGCATTAGTGATTGACCAGAAGAATAAGCCTTCTTCCACTTATTTCTACAGACAGACAGGAGACTCAGATTTCTAATTACAAATCACTATGCACAGGGCCAAATATCTGAGTCAGCAGAGAAGTCACCCAATTGTTACACTGCTTTCCTTTCGAGCCATTTGTCCCATCTGGCTGGCTCTCTACCTTCATCCCAACCAAACCTCAGATGAAGACTACTGACCTTTGCCCAGATAAATATACTTCACCAAATCTGCTGATACTTCTCGCTGAAATCCCCAATGCATAAGTCATTTTAACATACCTTCCGTGTCAAAGGTCTGGTCCCTCTACTGCAGGGGAGCAGAATCAACCAGGAGCAAGAAGGAGATCCTACAGAATTCCTAATCCTTGACCCCAGAACAAATAGGGCTCAAGAGAAGATGAACTGGAGGGTGAGGGTGGAAGTGCTGGGAAAGGCAGTATAAAGAGAGGCTGAGTATGGGAATAAATGAGACAGAAAGTTTTGGAAGTTCAGGGCAGTGACCTTCAGATTCCCAGGTGTGACCAAGATCCACAAAAGCCTAAGACTGGCAGCCCCCTGAAGCCCTCCTCAGGCACATGCAGCGCTGTCAGTCTGGACACAGCCCTGCCAGCACCACAGACAAACACACACATTCTTCTTGGACTGACACCCCATTCCACAGGGCCTCTCCACGGGGCCTGTTTATTTAAGATACAAGATGCTTTGACGTTGGGGTACAAGTTGGGAAGTCATATGTAAAGTAGTGACAGGAGCAGAGAGGACAGAGAATGAGCAACAGTTCCTGGCTTTAGCAATCTAAGTTTTAAGGACATTGTCCAATGTCTGAACACAGGAACAAAAAATAAGGAAATTATGTCACCACCACCACAACTCTGGCCAAGCATTTCATCTGTTTCTTTAAGACAGAGTTTCATGCCTAGCCTCAAAGGAGTGCTTATAGGAAGAATGTTTTGAAGGAATCCAACTTAGCAACCAACATTAGTAAAATTTCCGAGGCTCACTCAATTGCTCTCATGTACAAAGGTGATACACGGCGTGAGCACTCCAAGCACTTAAAGAATCAGTTAAAAATGTGGTATGAAAACAGTCTGGGGTTAAAGGCAAAAGGAAGGTTATTTATTTATCGAGTGTAAAAAAAGAGTATTTATAAATGCACACGCACACTTGTTGGCTTTCATGAGTGAAGAGGCCCGAGTTCTAGGTCACTAGGGCACAAGTTTCCTAAAACCAGAGGTATGAAAAAGCACTGTCATGCTTTCATTCTACTTTTGCTTTCTTAAGAAGATGAGTTAAATGCCAAGATACTCTCACAAGCCAAATAAGCCACAGAAACAGGTCCAGGATATTCGCTAAAACTTTCTGGAGCTTTTCACTCTCCAGTCTGAGTATCTTTCCTTTGGGTCCCAGTACCCCAGCATCTAGTGTGTCTTGAACATCTGGAGGGTATTCACATGCATTATGAATTAATAAGGCTTGACATGAACAACAATTATAACAAATAAGGGAACCAAGAACTTTTGATTTTGGGGGGGAAGTGAATCCTGTCATCTTATGAAAAACGACTCTAAGTGGCACTTTCCCAGCTGCAGAAAAGTATACTACATCGCTAATAAAAACCGGTTCTTGCATGCTGATATTTTTACTTCACTCTGTTTATAAAGGGTCCTAAAATACTAGATCTCTTCAATATAGTTCAGGATGACTTATTATGACTGTTAAAAATACAGAACTGAAAGCAGAACAGACTACTGCATGACAGCTCCTGCTGAAGGAGGGAGACCTCTAAGAACTGCTCCACTCACCACTTCAAAGTGAAGATTATTCACAGAGGTTCCACTTTTCCACATACACATGTTCCAAAAAGGATGGGATCTCTGAAGAGGCCATAATTTTTTTGTGTTTTGTGTTTTTTTCTTTTTTGTTTTTGTTTCTTCTTTTTTTTAATTAATTTTTTTGTTTTATTTTCTTTCTTTTTTTTTTGTGAGACTATGATTAATACATGAAAAAGTAGCAATTTAAAATTAGGTCACTGGAAGAAGACAAAAAATCTAAAAAAACCCCACCAATCACTGGAAATAGTAGCTACATAAAATGAAACAGAGGAAGTTTCTTTACATCCCGGGCTTTAAAGAATAAGGTTTCGAATCTGCTCTTGCACTGGCCTAAGAACCCCCTAGGCCAGTTTTATGAACCTCTTGCTATAGAAATCAATGTACTGCAAATGACATATCAATTTCAACTAACCAGGGAAGACTTTCCACTAAAGGAATGAATCCAGAAGTAGCAGCAGACCCTATCAACCAGGAAGAAAAGGGTCTGAAATACGGGGTAAGAATGCTGTGTCCAGCTGGCTCAAGGAAGGAAGTGGTAAATTAAGCATCTGTGTTGTGAAGCCTTTCTCAACTCCACTGCATGGAGGTGGGAGTCTACAAATTTTCCCCCTTGACAAACAGGAAGACTTTCTAGTACTCATTCCATCCTATCTGCACCCAACCTGTCCCACCCGTCAGCACTAGCTTGGCCACCTTTCTGCAGCTGCTGCTTCGGCTGCATTAAGCGCTTCTCAATGCTGCCTGCTTGTGCCTTGACGGCAACTGCCCGGGGTCTCAGATCTGAGAATTCAGCACAGGTAACAAATAGAGTCCAGGCAGAGGGGAGACAGTTCAAGGGGAAACTGGTATGAATGTGGCTATCCCAGGCCAAATGCAGTTAACAACTCATCTCTGTCCCCATGTGCACCTCTCTTTGTGAGACGAAGGAAGGGATGTAACAGAGAAAATATATTGAATTGAAAATACGTTATGAAAATGTGGGTAGCAACAATTAACTTATTTCTAGAAAAAGCGTGTGAGGAAGATGCCCAAGTTGCCCTGGAACAAGGAGCCAGGACATGCCTAACAATTTGGCTTTGTCAATCCAGTGGGGCACAAGGGTTGAGCTGCTTGCCTCTAGGGACACAACTGCCACAATTCAAAAAGTTTTCCACTAGGACCTAGCTCAAAGCTGAAGATCTACGACGTGTTTCTCAGCTGCTGAAAACCTTGTTACAGAGCACAGACTTCCTGGCCCGAGTCCCATGCCACCATGGAAGGTCAAACTGAAGGTGTTTTTAAGAGAGATGACATACATACTGTCATCCCATTTCCAGGCTTGTTCCTCTACCTGTGCAAACAAACTCGGGAACCGAACAAGTGCTTTGGGATTTCTGAACACCCCCTACCCACCCCGAAAGTACCGACCCAGAGGACACACCTTGGATTCTGCGCAGCCCAACTTTCTGCAAGCACTTCAGAGGTCACTGTTCCCCCACCTTCCCGGCGAGGTACAGCGCGACTGGGTCCTGATTGTTTACACAGGCGGAAAACAACGACACTCCGGAGGTTGTGACAACTTGATAAACAGAACGCCGGGAAAGGCTCGGCGGCCTCCCCTGTGACGAAACACGGCCGCTCCCGGGCCCGACCCCGCCCGCCGCAGCTTCGGGGCCGCGGCCCAGGCGCGGGCTGGGCGGCACCCCGCAGTCCCGGCGGCGCCCGGGCCCGGCGCCCGCTCACCTGGTGCGTGTTGTTCATCAGTTTAGCGACGAAGTCGGGGACCCGGCCGCAGTCCTCGTCCTGGTCGGGCGCGCTGCGGCGCCAACGGCCGCGGGGGAACGGGCCCCTGGGCGCGGCCGCCCGCAGCCCCCAGCTCACCCCGACGGGGCCGCCCCAGCGCGACAGCGGCGCGGCGGGCGGCGGCGGCGCGTCCAGCCGGTCCTGGCCGAGTGCGGGCCGCGGCAGCAGCGCGAGGCCGAGGAGGAGGAGGAGGAGGAGGAGGCCGAGGCCGTGGGGCCAGCGCGAGAGGCCGTCCGCAGCTGCTCGCGGCCGCTCCATCGCCGCCGAATGCCGACGCCGCCGACACCTGCCGCCCGGCGCCCGCCCACCCCTCCGGCCGCGCCACACCCCCGAGCCCGAGCGCGGCGCTCCTTGGATACGCGCGGCCGGGCCTCTCCGCCCCATAGGCCGGCCGCCTGTCCTTCTTTCCCTGCTCGCTTCTCATTGGCCCGCGTCGCCTCCGGCTTCGGGGGTCCTGGATTCGGATGCCAAGATGCGGGACTGATTGGCTGGAACGTGGCAAGACGGCTGAGGTCATCCCCCGCCTCGCCGCGTCTCGGGGCCCGACTTGCAGAGTTGCTCGGAGCTTCCCCAGCTCGCCAAGCTCCCCGCGCCGTGGCGCCCGACCCCGCGCCGCTCCCTGGGCGCCCTCAAGTTGGGCTGGGTCAGTCGCCTCCTCTCCCCCAGAGCCACCCCCCAAATTCTTTGGGTGGTGGCAGCGCCGGGAAAATGTCCCCAGGGAATCCCTGAGCTCGCTCAGCTGGAAAACAGGGCTTCGTCACGAACCGGTGCTTCAGGTTTTAAGCCCCGCGCTCTGGCGCGCCCATTGTCTGCTGAAGCAGCCACCTCGCTGCCAAGGTGAATGCGAATCGTGTGGGCTACAGCCCACGGAGAAGATAGAATCAGGGTGTTCGTGATTCATGCGAACTTCAAGTCCCTCCACCGCGTATGGCCTCACACTCACCTTCCTCTTCTGCTCGGAGTTAGGCCAGAGGTGGGCGGGGTTTATTGGTTTTCCTGGAGGTAGCAAGTAGCTTAGACATTAGGGGCAGGTCAAAGCGGGCACGAGGATCGCCCAGTGCCTCCTTCAGGCATGATCGTTTCATAGATGCATATTTATGTCTGCCAAAGTGCCCGAACCCCGCAGAGTTCACTTGCACAACTTTGTTTTTTCAGTCTATGATGTGCCCTAAATTAGCTCCCAGCCCACAGTAAGAAAAACACTTAGCTGGTCCCTTTATTGCGGGAACTGCACACATAACTTCTCGAACATGCAGTCCAGGTAAAACCAGTTCTAGATCTTCACTTTAATTGATTCTATCCCTTAAGAATGCTAGTTGTTCAGCAGAAAAGGCAGAGAATAGAAAGATACCAAGTATGCAAAAGTCACCCCCAATAAAGAAAGCTACTAAAAGTTACCTTTAACCATGAGCTGGAGGTAAACCCAAATGAGAATCTATTAACTGTAGAGCAAAATGGTGCACTTCACCCAGCCCAGTGTTTACAATAAAATCCTTCTAGTCACGTTAATTTGCAAGCAAAGATTTACAAATTTACATTTTTTTTCTAGAACAAGCATAGTAAGATGAAAAAGATTTTTGAATGGCATCTGAGCAGGATGGGAGAATCACTAGCATATCTTCAAGGTTTTCAGTTACTGAAATGACAGGATCAAGCTCGATGAAACCATGAACAATGTGTTCCTTTCCATCCACAACCATGTGTCGCATTATTTTTTAAAATACTGATTATTTATTAATCTATGCCAACTATGGGGTAGATCACAAGACAGTCAGTTCCAGTAGCATGTGATTAGCTGTGGGGAGAAGAGGGGTTATACAGGAATATTTCTTTGTTTAGTGACACAAAGATGAATGGTCTATTGTCTTACTGTCTGAAAAGAAAGCCAACTCAACAGTGCCATCTACTGGAGAAATTACTAAACACACTCACTTTAAATATTAAATTGTTGCAATTATTTACCTTCACTTTTTAACATATAGTTTTTAGTTATTATATGCTTCCAAAACACATAGTTCCTTCCTCAAACCTTATCAGTTGCTAGGGACATAGTATCTTGTATACAGCACTGAGAAAATGTTTGAGTGAATAAATGGCTTTAGTATTTCAGTCTAATGACACAGGCACTAAATACAGAAGTTGCCCTGTCAGATCTCCTTTGTGAAATACTGCAAATAAAATCTTTCTTGACTTGCAGGACTAAAATATGTAAATCTTTCTTATTACTAAAAAACATACTTTTCTCCCAGATAAACTAACTCTATAGCAAAAAGATGAATAGAAAGCAGTTACCTATCACAAAGCTATTACATTTCCTAGTAAGATTATTTCTGATTCTTTTCAAATTGGACACAAGAACCCTTGTAGAAAAATCTTAAAATTCTACAAAGAAACCAAAGTTCTATTCTTTCAAGAATGCTAGAATTCTATTCTTTCAAGAATTCTAAAATTAGAATTAGAGGGTATGAAATTTGTTTCAGCAGTTGTCTATAGAAAAATACACTGCCCAGGCAGTGCAAACTGAAGCTATTCCTTAGTAATTGTTTTCTATTTCCTACCTAATACATGTGACCAGAGATGCAACTCTCACCTCTCCCTAAAGCAGCATGTTTTGTCCATTCCCACACATGGTGGATGGTGCAGTAACATCTTAAATCTTAATAAGATTTCCCTATTACTGAGTAGGTGTCTAGGCTGCAAGGGACCTGGCGTTGTAAAATCAAGAGTTGATGATTTAAAACCAGAAAATCTGGGTTCGGTTCCCAATAGCTTAATTTTCTGTGTCCAGTCACACAGCCTTAGCTTCTTTATCTGTTAAATATAACAGTATCTACTTCATATGGCCATTTCTGAGGCTCCCGATAGATTGAGTCTTTAATCTCAACCAGTCTCATATAAAGGCATCTCTAATGGGGGAAGTTTATAGTATATTCCAAAGTGTAATGTAAACTACTTCTGAATTATAGCATTCTCTCTTCCTCATTTCTAATTGATTGCCAATGAGACCAAGATCATGAATTCAATTCTTTTACAGTCCTTAACTTCATTAAAAAACCACCTCTCGCCCGGCTGCTCTCAGTGGTTGAGTATCAGCCTAGGATCCAGGAGCTCAAGGTTCAATTCCCAGTCGGGGCACATGCCCGGGTTTCGGGCTCCATCCCGCCGGGGGCGTGCAGGAGGCAGCCAATTGATGACTCATTATTGATGTTTCTCTCTCTCTCTCTCTCTATCTCTCCCTTCCTCTGAAATCAATAGATGTATTTTAAAAACACAAACAAACAAAAAAACCTCTCTTTCCCAATTGTCTATTAAGATACCAGAACTGGTACAACATTCTAGCTGTACATCAGTGTTTGGGGAGGACCTCGGAACATGTTCTTTTGATACTCAATTAGGAGCATCTACTTCATATAAGGGAAGGAGCAAAAATACCTATTTACTTAAGACTAACTACAGTACTGAAATGGGTTTAAGTGGTATTAATATCTTAAACCACTGGGAGGAGCTGGATGAGTTTTGAGTTCATTGCCAGAACACAGGGACTCATGATACAGCTGATTCTGTTGTAGAGAACGACTAAGACAGCTTTAGATGTCCTGAGAGGGTAGGGATATGAATACTATCATTTCTGCCCCTTAACATAAGCATTGTGAACAAAAGACTGCAATAGAAGAGAATACTCTATTAACAAATATTTTAAGTTTTTCTTTATTTCAGAACTGCCTTTATGTACAGACATCATAAAAAAATGCACATACACTGGAGATTTTCCAAGGAATAGGAGCTGGAAATAAAAGTTAAGGGCAATCAGGAGAACTGAAATTGTCCCAGAGAAGCTCAGGATCGCACTTCCTTAAATGTCCTTGATAACCTCTTCAAGTTCTTCCTTTGTGAACATGTGGAAATTCTGGCCAGGCTGCACGGTGGCCAGCTGGAAAGAAAACAGTGAAGGGTTAATAAGGGGGCTCGGCCAGTCCACTGACCGGCAAGAGAAGCTGTGTTGGTGATGCAGCTGGTCGTCAGGACCTGAGGGATCTGCTGTCCCAGGGATATCCTTTCCGGCAGCAGCTTCCAAAAATAGTTCTCTGACTCCAAAATAAAAATTTTTATTGACCAAATTTTCTATTTTGAGGTTAACCCACACATCTTAGTTAACCAAATAGCTGGCATCACTGTCACTTCTTGAAATTACTTTAACAAGGATCACAAAAGCAGCAGCCAGTTACACGGGGTCAGTATTTTTTCTGTTAAAGATTCCTTTAGAAATACATTAAAAGCATATTTACACACCTGCAAGTTGAGCTTGTATGTGTGACCGCGAGTGACTTAGCCAGTCTGTACATCAATTTTCACTGGTAAAATGGGGATGACGACAGCACCTAACTCTCGGAGTAACTATGACGATTAAATGTGTTATGAGCCCGGCCAGTGCGGCTGAGTTGGTTGAGCGTCATCCCATCACTCAAAGGTCGTTTCATTTCCTGGTTGGGGCACATTCGTGAGGCAACTGATCAATGTTTCTCTCTCTCTCTCCTCCCCCCTTCCTCTCTAAAATCAATAAAAACATTATTTTTTTAAATCCATTAAAAAATATCTGTTAATATATGTAGCAAAGTGCTTAGAACAGTGGATAAAACATTATAATAAGCACCAAATAACTGTTAACTATCATGGTTAGGTATTATTTTCTTTAACATTGTCTATATGGCAACTTAGCAAAAATGTTTTGTTTTTTAAAAAGGACTGGCCATAAAAAGATTCTATTAACATTGACAGGAAATCAGTAGTGACTGAAGTTATTAGTAATAACCAGCAGTTCAGATTATAATCTACTTAAGCAATAAAAAACTAGGGTCAGAAGATGGTTAGTTTCAAATTTAAAACCATCAAGTTTTCCATCATTTCTGCTGACAAAATCATACCTACTTTGGGGCAATACTGAGGAACAGGTGCCACTTCACCTTTGCCTAAAAAGCTGTGTTTATTTTAAATGTAATGTTCTCACACTTTTTTAAAAATGTTTTTATTGATTTTTTGAGAGAGAGAGGAGAGAAACATCCATGTGAGAGAGAAACATTGATCGGCTGCTGCCTCCTGTACACCTGTACCGGGGATCAAGCTCAAAGCCCAGGTATGTGCCCTGACCAGGAATCGAACCAGTGACTTTCTGGTGCACGGGACAACACTCAACCTACTGAGCCATACCATCCAGGCCCGAAGTGCCCTTTTTTAATGTGAAGAGAAACTATAGTCAGAAAGTAATGCAGTTAATGGTAGGGTGTGGATATGACACACCTCTTCTCAAGCACCACTACAGCTGCATTGAAATTGAGTGAGCTATAAAATATCTTTGCCGTTTCAGTTGAACCAAGCAGCCTGAGAACCTTCGCTGTGAAATGAACAGAGCTACATTTAAATTACTGAGGTGGCAAGGAGATAGTCTTTGCAGAAATACCCAAGACCCTATCTCATTCAGTACCAAAGAAAACAAAATAGAAGGAACAGACAAGATCCCTCCTGAGGGTCAAGATCAGTGTCTCACTGCGAGTCCTGCACCTCATTTTTCAAATCTTTGCTAAGAAGGTGAAAAAAGCATGTCTATGAAGTAAGTTTTTCCATTTCTGTCCCAAATCCTTCTCCCCATTACTGCTCAAGGAGCAAGCCAAACGTCCCCCACCCCACCCTCCAAGCTCTCTCCAACTCTTCCCAGACTTCCTTCGGCCAGCGCCTTGTTCTGGGGTCCAGTTCTGCCCCATTCACTGCAGCCTATGGGACCTGGCTCTATTGTGAGACACCCACAGCACCCTCCAGGACTCTTCATTCTTCTGCCCCAACCAGTCAGTCCTCCACCAGGGATCACACAAACACACATTTTCTTAGTTTATGCTGAGTACAGCTGACAAATATCCTGGTAAGAGTTGACTGGTTTAATTTCTGACTTGTGATTACAGCTTCGGTTACCTTTTTAAAAAAATTTAATTGAAATATAATATACACACATACATACTAGGCCTCCAAGGGGTAACTACTATCCTGACTTTTTACAATTTTTGTGATTCCAGCCTCACTAGTATTTTAATGAGACCCAGCAATCCTTTCGCTCATGCCCGTCTTCCCTTTTCCCTGTCCATCTGGCTTTTCCAAATACTCCCCATTCTCTTAATTTCACTGTTGTATCCGCCCACCCTCGGCAGACAATCTAACGACGCAGGACCGCTCTCCCAACTCACCTCCAAACCTACCTCATCTTTACTCATCACTGCCTCCTTTCCTCCCATCTACTCTCAGCGCCCTGAATAAGGGCATTCGGAACCTGGTCCAGGCCTCTCCAGTGTCATCTCTTGCCACCTCCCTGTCTTACATCTCACACCCCAACATTCAGACAAAACCCTCAAAGTTCCTCTTGTCTTTTCTCCAGACATCACCTTTCAGTAAGCTTTCCCAAAGCCCCAATGTAAGTCATATGTTCTTGTGACAATTCACTCTTATTACTATTACAGAAGTGTCGCCCCAAGATGTTATTACCTGTATGTCCTCCACACTACACAGTATGCAACTTAATGAGAACTGGATTTTTCTGTGTCTGTATCCCTGGCATCTATTGTGGTACATGGCATACAATGGGTATTCAATACATATAATGCTGAATGAATTCTACTTTTCGAAACCAACTCCTTCATTTGTACCATGTGCCTTCCCTCTTCTAGAACTTTTCCATCACTATCTAACATGTGCTTTCATTTCTTTTAACATTTTTCTGTCCACTAGTTTCTTCTCAGCCCACAGAGTATTTTCAAGTCTTTCCCTATTCTTAAAAAGACAAAAGTCCTTTTCTTTAATGCTGCCCTCTGCTGTCAGTGTCTTGAGAAAGCAGCAGACCCTTATTTGGTCCATTTTGTCAGCTTCCTTTCACTCTGTAACTTCAGCTTCTGGCCTCTGCCACTCCTGCTTTACTGAAGTTGCTTACTCAAAAGATATAACTTCTTAAGACCTGAGCATACAAAACTGTGACTTTCTCAATCTATTCACTCTTCAGCAACGGGAGCTAAGATATGTGAATAAAAACTGTAAAACAGAAATACCTCTATGTTAGTTGCATTCAGCTTCTCCTCCATTACTTGTTTGAGGATGATCAGCGAGGACTTGATGGCTTCTTTCAGAGTCATGGACTTGAAACAAAGAGGGTAAGAAGAGTAGCCATTAATTGTACCTAATCTCTCCTTCCTTCAGGGAGCTGCCCTATGCCTCCCTGAAGAAACGGACTGGAGAGAAGACAAGCATCTTGTGGGGTGATGGAAGTGTTCTAGTGGTGGAGACAAGGGTATATGCAATTGTCAGAACTCTACAGTCTGTACACTTTATTGTATGTAAGGTACATCTTGATTTAAAAAATAATAAAAGTGAGAACTGTTATCAGAACAGATGTGGTCTAGATGTACATACCACAAGTGAGAATGCTTAATTACCTTGTGGTAAACTTCTTGCAAGGAGCTCTGGGCACCCTCTGAAGCAGAGCCAATTGCTCGAGCATCACACTGTACAAAGGTCCCCGATGGGTCCATATGAAACCTGAAAAAAAACCCAAAAGAAGAGGATTAAAATGCTTAAGAATGGTGTCATTTTATGTAGCAAATATGTCCTAAAAAATATAAATGCTTGGCCTGCAGTTAGGAAAACTCTACCAAAATATGGAGGCACAGATCCAAAAGATGTCCTCTGCCTGGAGAAACCAGATCTTTTAAAAAGTGTTTAAGAAAACTAAAGGCTCTTAAAAAGGGGGATTTAGAAAGTGTAGTATTGTGTATATAAATATGGCGCTTGGATGTGCCTACCTAAATAATATTTGAGGACAGGGATTGGATCAACATTCCAAAGCAAAGCTCTAAAGCACATCCTCTGGCTACAGTAACAAAGTCACCACTAATTCTTTCCAGAATTAGCACTGGTTCCAATCCGTGTGTTCTTCAGAGGACCCCCCAAATCTGTCTTTGTATAAACAACAAAGAATCACTGAACTTTAGAGTTAGAAGCCCTTCACTTTTTACAATTCTACAATAATCTTCTCAGTTCATTTAAACTACCGGTCTCCATCCCAAATTAAAATACTTTTCCCAAAAAGGAAGCAAGCAAAATGGTCCTTACAGTTGAGGTCCTTTCTCATCGACTCCTCCAAATAACAGTGCTACTCCAAAGGGACGAGACTAGAACCAAGAAACAAAAGGCATTAAGATAACGGGCTCAGAGGACAGTGTCCCAGGCCCCTAGGACAGCAGCGGCATACGCACCATGGCACCAGGGTCAGCGTCCTCCTCTCCAAACTGCAGAGCCAGGTTAGACACAGCCTGGGTCACGCTCTCCACCGTCATCGTCTCATTGTAGGTGAACCAGTGGTTCTAGGAGAGGAGCAAGGCATGGTCTGCCTTCCAAACAAGCAGGGAGTAAAGCAGCCCCACCGCCCACTACACAGGCCAGCCCCCGAACTGTGCTTGGAAACTAAAGCCTGAAGCCTCAAGCTCCAGGGTTTTCCTTAACACTAAACTCAAACGCTTGGGACTACGCGAGAGGAAGAGAAACAGCTCTGCAGATAAACTTTTACCGAAAGGACTCCAAGCGATGCTGGACTGGAGGACTGTTCCCTTGAAAAACGGTTAACCCCTCACAGCACCAAGGTCAGTCTTGTCACAAAGTGAATGCTAATAGCAGAGTGCCACTTGCCTATCTCATAGTTCTGTTAGTGTTGAAATTAAATCACTTATTCTCAAATAAGTACTGACAGCAAACTTGCAAATAAGTGCAAAAAATTTTACCCATCACATATATTTTTTTTTACTAGTCCGCTCTCCAGGCAGCAGGTGCTCACTTAAAAAAATAATAAAAATCAGTATTCCTCACCAGCATTTATCACCTGGTACCTCTCGTTACTCACCACAGGAGAGCTGTTATTTGCAAGCCCAGCAGCAAAGGCAGCTGGAGGGAGAATGTCCTTTAGCTGTGTTTACCTCCTGCTATGGTGCTCCCACAGAAAGTCAATTAGGGAACAGAATGCAGTGTGATGCTTGCTTTATAGAGGACAAATCAAGAAGCAAGAGACTGTCAGCACCATTTACCAGGGCGTCCTTAAAGCTGCGATGGTTGGGTGGCTAGCAGCCAAGTCTCAGAAAGTTATAACTAGGGATTCTACCCAAATCACGCCCAGGAGCTACATCTGATATTAACACAGATACCTGCAATACAACCCACATGGCTATAGTATCACTAAACAGGAACTCAAGCACCATGGTAAAGGGGAGAGATGATGCTAATTTTACCTGTGTCTCCACTCTGGCTTTATCAATTAAAGTCTTAGCATCAGCAATTAGCCCACTCATGGCACAACCTGTAATGTAAAAGCAACAGTGACCCAGCGGCCAAATCCTTGTAGAACTCTTTCATCCACTCAGGAAATACGGAAATTCTGGAGTGGAAACATGGCGCCATTCAGCAATCCCACAGCAATATACTCAAGAGATCAGATGGGAAATTAGCTGCACTGAACTCCAAGTATAATTATATTACAAATAAAAAACCATCCACAATGACACAGAAGTCCAGCTATTAAGATAGAAGACAGAGAAGAACAGCTAATCAAACATGAATTTCCACAAATTACATCCGTAAGCATCTCTTTAGCGCTTTTTAGACCATGAAGCATTTTCAAACTAAGCAAACACCAACACCCCAACAGGAGAAATAAGGGAAAAAACAACCATCTTACTATAAGCTTTGATGGAAGACCCTAGAATAAAGTCAAAGCCTTTTCATTTCCCTGATCAAACACAAACCAGCTAGTGTACTAGAAGGGAAGTCTGCCTGATGGCTCAAGAGAACAAGCTTACGGCTGTTACTTTACATGCCATGACGCAAAACCAAATCTCAGCTCCGGTCTCACTTCCATGTTTCAGACCTATAAGGCCAAATGACTCCTTTAATGTATCAACTTGGATGTACCACAGACTCAAATCAGACTCCATCTGCTTCCTTGGCCTCCACAAGCAATTGGATCCCAAATTCTACCAACCTCTACATGATTAACCTGTCTAGCATTAGTCCTTACCTCTCCATTCTCTGGCCACAGCCTTGGTTAAAGCCCTAATCTCTCTTTTTTTGGATTAAAACAATTTCTTACCTGGTCTCCCTGCCTTCGGTCTCAGCCCCCTTCACTCTACCTTCAACACTGTTACCAGAATGGTCTTCCTAAAACCCTAATCTGGTACTACCTCAGTGCTTAAAACCTTTCTCACCAGCGCAAAAGGATCAAGCTTAAGCTCTTTTGCCTGGTAAAAAGGAATTTCACTGTCTGACCCCAGACTCATTTCTTGCCACAGTCCATCCACCTCCCAGTCATATCAAACTGTTGTCCCAGGGTATTTTACACTCTACACAACAAGGCTTTGCTCATTTCTACTCCCTCTGAGTCGAATGCTCTCCTCTGCTATAGCTGGACACTTGTTCACTTGGTAAAACTTCTTTACCTTGTGGAATTCAATTCAGCTCTTTACGGAACCCTTTTCTGGAAGCCCCACTAAGCATCAGCCAAAACTAATTATTTCCTCCTTTGTACCCCTACTGAGCACATACAACAGCCTTTCTTAACACCTATGACACATAATTGCATATACTTATTTGCATGCCCATCTCCACAGATAGACTGTATGCTTCTACAAGACAAGGACTATGTCTCATTCCTTTCTGTATCCCTGGTGACTAGCACAATGTCTGGCACATAGTAGGCTCACAGAAGTGACACTGACCTACCTCCAAAAGACAGGTGTCCTGAGATAAAGTAGACACAATGCTCTAATCATAAAAGACTAAATTTCAGTTTCTGTATCTATGAGAGAGAATGTAAATCTTCCAGAGTGGTCACAGCATTTCATTCCGATGCCTTCCAGCAATTAATAACTTTTACAAATGTTTCGTTAATTAGATAACTAGACAGGTTAAGAAAATTTGGACAGTCAACTAAAATGCCAGGCTTATAAATAAGTAGAATTCCTCATGAAGCTAAGGCAGGGGAATTATAACAGAGACAGAAGAAAAGGAGGGGGAGAAGTAGGGGGAGATAGAGAGTAAAGGGATAAATCTGAAAACAGAGGCAGAGGACTGATCTGGTCAAGGTCTATTATTCTTACACTCTCTGAACCTTAGTCACTAAAGATCCTTAGGATTCCTCTTTCCTTAGAGAACACTCTAGCTTCCTACATCATCCTCTGCTTCACAGAATCCTCAGCTCCTGGTGGCCTCCTACCTGGGCTAATGTTGTGTATCAATGAAGACCCAGCCATCATAAGGAGCTGGTCTATGATTCAACCTTCACGTATTTCAACAACCAGCACATCTGCAGAATCTAAATTTGAGGGAGAAAGGAACTTCTGGGAGGAAGTGGGCCCTACAATTGCTTCCTACTCCTATATTATGCACACTGGCCTACTGCCTGGAAGTTGACGTTCATCTAAAGAACCTCCACTGGAACATCAAAGAAGCCTAATTAGCCCAGGCCAGATCCTACAGAGCAGCTTTTCCCTGCTCCTTACCTATGTGAGCATCAATCTCTACAATTTTCTCAATGCTGCTTGGCTCCATGAGTGGGGAGGTAATTCTCTTCTCCACAGCTAGGCACACCCCCTCTGATGTCTGGATCCCAATGGCTGTAGAACCAAGCTAAAGAGAAACATGTTATGGTTATCATGTACAGGTCAAAGCACAGTCTCACATACTCACCAGGAATCTTTCTGTATATCTTCACAAGATAGACACTTCAATCAGCCATAGCTAGTACGCAGAGAGGATAAGGAGCCCCCCAATCAGTAATGTACTGCTCCTGTCAATGGCAAGAGCACTGATTTACAGAATTTTGTGCTTCTAAAGGGGAAGTTCAAAAAAGTCTTGAAAATATCTGGAAAATGACCAACTTTAATGCTAATATTTTGGAGAGGGGCAGATTCTAAAGTTCTAATCATAGTGGGCAAGGAAGTAATAAAACTCTATAATGTTTTTTCTGGGCCTGGTTTCTTTTCACCTCTGCTATCTTGATCTGTTCCAAAAGGGGATATTCTTCAAATCTATGTTACCTCCAGAAAAATAATTTACTATAAAACAAAAAAGGAAAATAAAGAACCACCACCACCAAGGTAAAAATATTAATTTTTCGAGGTCACTAGCAGTCCACAATATAGCTTAATTTCATCTCTTCATCTCCATGCCACCATCCTAGTCACCTACCCCCCCGTCTCAGGTTCCTTATCTACAAAATGGTGATAATAATAACAATACATCAAGAAGGGAAAATTAATACATTAGCCGCCTACTCAGTCTCCCATCTTTAATTCTTCTCCCCCAATCTAACTTTCCTGTTATGACTTGACGGATCCAATAAAATGCTATTTTCATTACACTACTTCTCTAAAGAACTAATATCTCCCTACAATGCCTATAACATCAAATCCAAATAAGCTTCCAGAGCCCTCAAAACCTAATCCTACTTTTCTCTTCCAACTTTATTACTCATTATTTTCCAACAAAATCCCTCAGGAATAGCCCAACCCATCTTCTCATGCTGTTATCCCCTACCCTTGCACCTCTGCTCATGCTGTCTCCCTGCCTATCCAAATCCACTCATCATTCATAAAGCCTTCTAAGACTATGTGCTCTTGCCTCTGAAATACCATTACCTTCAGTTAGTCCTACACAGCAGTGACTGCCAGTGTGAGCGTCAGACTCCTGGAGCCTGTTAGTGCAAAGGATTCCAAGAATTCCATGAATCATTATGCATAACACACTTAACATGTCTGCATGAGAACAGGCTATTTTGTACAATATATCAAAATCAAGATAATTTTCTTTTGTACACTTATATTTACCCCCAGATATTTCTATATTACAATTCTGCTTAAACTTCACCGCCCGTTGGTGGGGCTGGGGAGAGAGAGAAGAGAAAAGAGGGAACATCTACATAGACTCTCCGTAGTGTTTAATATGACTCATTAGAACAGTAGTAACCAATGTCCAGATGCTCAGTATAATACTGACACAGATTTCCACTCCCTCCCCCAAGAAACCTACTCTAAAGGCATTCCCCCCACCTCTGCTGGCTAAATCTCACCCACGCCATCCGTCCGGTACCTCCAAGTGATAATTTCTACTTGTCAGCCATTTTTAGCCATTTCTCCAGTTCCTTTCATACTACTAAATCCTTATAGTTATCAAACTACTTTCTCATCAGCTACTCCTAAGTTGCCAAGGCAACAAGCCTGGCTATTTAATCACCAAAGAGCCTGAATTTTCACAAAGGTTAAATTGCATCCATTAAGGGCCACATCACTATCTCTATTCTACCCCAACCTAGGACTAGGGAGATCAGATACCATCTCATTATCGCTAAGCAATCTAGAAATTACTAGTGGTAAGGGACTTAAAGAAGCCCCAAAACTGAGGCTTGCACATCTGGGCAGAACTTTTGTCTTAGCTAAGGCTCAAAATAAATGCCACAGCTTGGAATTCTGATAGTCTCATACTTCACAGTAATGTATGGTTTCAATATAGGGCAAAGATGATCAGAAATAGAAATGATGGGCACTTGAAGCTGGCCCATCATTTTTTGTCCCGCTATTTATCACAATGCTTCCTCCTTCACTTCCATGTCTCCAACTAATCAGAATCTCTTTCCCCCTTTTCCAGATTCTCATACAACCATTTCCGCCAACACATCTTTCTAGAAGAGGTAGCTTAAAAGGAAACACAATAGCTCTCTCCAATTACGTGAGGAAATGTCTTATGGAAGAGGTTGAAACATCCTGTGTGGTTCCAGAGCAAAACTAGAACCAACCAAAGGAAAATTCAGGAAGTCAGACTTTTGATTTGATACAGGATAAATTTCTAGACCATTACAAACTATTTTCATATACACTGACTCTAAATGGTCTGCCAGCAAATGGTCTGGTTGCCATGAAATTTCAAAAACTATGCCACTTGATACTCTACCTTGATCGCCTCAATGGCATATTCCACTTGAAATAATCTTCCTTCAGGGGAAAAAGTATTCACACCCCTATAATTAAAAAAAGAAAAGGTATTAAAAATTGTCAGGAAAAATACGCAGAGTTCCTAAGCTGCAGCTCCTTGACATCTACCCCTAATGACCACAAGATGTGCAGGCTGTCATTATTCTTTACCACAACAATCTGTACCTTTTTTTGGGTGTGGGGGGGGGTACATAAACAGCTTTTCAAGGAATGGAACCTATACAGAGAACACTCCCAGAAAGTCTTCAGACTCATCCAAGGAGAGCAGGCGACTCACTCCCAAGCCTGGAGTTCCTCTGGTACACTCCCGCCCGAGCCTGGGGGCACGAATCCCTATCCTCACCCCACTGCGTGTGCTTGGTGTTAATATCCTACTTCTCAGTGAAAGACGGTCACAGGTGTTCACTACTTATTTGCAGGAATTAGTAATGCTACCTTAACTACAGACTAAGATCTGTGTTGTCCTAAAGCCAAACTTAGTTCATTCACTCAGCATACATTTATACCAACTACATGCCAGGCTGCTTCTCTCTAAAACAGCTCCCACCTTTCCTTGCTCCGGTCTGTTGGAAATTCCTATGGAGAAGAGGCATCAATAGTGGTCTTAGCTAGAAAGCCTTTCCACACACAATGGACACTTTAAAAATACTTGAACAAATGAATGAAAATAGTATGATCCTTGGATAATGGAGTCTGGATTTTGACATATGTAACGATATAGTATAGTATAGTGTTTTCAAATTTGTTTTATCAAGAACTCTTCCTTTAAAAGAAATTTTATATAAATCCCAAAATATAAAACAGATAATACAAGTTGACATTTTACTACATAACTACTATATGCCTGGTCTGTTATAAACATTTTAAATGATTTAACTCACTTAATCATCAAAATAATCCTATGAAGTAGTATTCTAAGATAGATACTATTTTACAGATGAGGAAGTGGAGACACAAAAAGGTTAAGCAATTTGCCCCAAGTTACTCAGCATATAAGAGGCAGAGCTAGAATTAGAATTTAGGCAAAGTGACTGCAGAGACCAAGCTTTCAACTATTCCACGACACTGACTCTGGGAATTATTCTGGCTAAATCAGGGGAGAATCCCACCATCCCAGCCACCTGTTGACCCCAGAGGTAACATCCCTGAGGTCATTTATAAGGAAGTGTAGGACTCTAAGGAACAGTTTTTTTTAAATCAGTGGGAGAAAACTCCAAGGACAGAAGACCTGGGGTTAAGTTCTAGTTCTGTCACTTACTAGCTTTAATTCCTTTGAATGGAAAAACAAAAAACAAACCCTATCCTGCCTCTGTCACAAGATAATCAGCATTGAATTGCAGAGAGTGTAAAAGAACTTTGTAAAGTGTAAAGTACTATTCCAATGTAGTATTTTCAGCTTAATTCAGGAACTTCACTTTAGTGGGGCATTACTACACCTTCCCTAATATGGGGCTCTGCTCTTGGCCTTCTTCTCAAACTTGACTGTTTTCATGGGTTATTTCATTTACGCCAAGTACAAACTACTACTTCTAAATCTCTACTACCAGTTTGACCCCTTCCCTTATTAATCTAAATGCCTCCTGAGCATTTCCATTTGGATATCCCCTGAGCACCAAACATTCAACACTTTCCAATCTGAAGTATCTCTTTAAACCCAACCATCCTTGCAAAACCAATTCCATCTCCTGCCATTCCGACTTCATTTTTATTTCAAAACACTGCCAATCTCCCAGTTCTCAAAGCTAGAAAGTTCTGAATGATCTGACTCATTCCCCCATCCTCTCCCATATCAACCATATGCCAAGTCATATCAATTCATATCAATTCCTCCTACACAGTAACTCAACACTCTCTTCCTTCTATTCTCAATGCCCTCATTACCTTTCACCTATTACAATAGCCTTCTAACTGGTATTGACTTACTCTTTCCCCTAATCCAGTCAATTAATCACTATAAAACAATTATGACAATGAAACTTCTTAAAACAAAAATTACAGCACCCAGTTACCTACAGAATAAGACCCAAACTCCTTAACTTCATACTAAAAACCACTCACTATCTAACACCATCCTGTTTTCCCCGTATCTCCCACTATTCCCAAATATATATCATGTGCCGGACAGAATGGAATTTCCCAAATATGCACTCCGCTTGCCCTTTCTTTGTATATCCTATATCTCTGCCTCAAAACTATTGACTTCCACTGTCCATATTTATCAAAATCTTGTTTTCTCAAGACTCAGTTTAAATATCAGCTTCTCTGTGAAGTTTTCCGTGATCCCCTAATACTGAACGGAATCTCATCAAAATTCCCAGGGTTGATCTGAATTTCTCTAATGACATGACTACATTTCTAATTCATACTGTAGTTACTTTTGTCAACAGTTCTTTAAAAGACAGTCTCCCATATGGGGCAAGGATCTTCACTTTGTTCACTGCTGTACAACCAGAACAGTGCCTTGTACCCAGCAAACATCCAAGTACATTAGATAAGTTTTAAACAAATACGGGTTGTATTTCAGCCTTCTTGGGAAGATACAAAAATAAGTAACACAAAGCAGCAATAAAGATGTTAAGTAAACCTTCAATGCTCTGGAAGCTAAATACTAACTAACAAAGTCATTTTATAGGACAGTAGGAAAAGATGTCAAGTTTTAAGACTTCACATACATCTTCTATGAGTCGGTAACAGGATAATGTTCGAGTTCCAGGTGGTAAAACTTTTGACAGGGTCTATGAATACCTGACAGGCAAAGCAGCTTCCCCAGCCACGGGGTGCAAAGAAAACATCTGCCTGGTCTTTGAAAAAAAGAAAAAAAGAGCTATGTTTAAACTTAACTGATCAAAACAGAAACTGAAAGTAAAAATGTCTGCAGCATATGTGCAATTTAATATTACTTAACATTTCCAACCCCTGAAAAGTTTTTTTTGAAATAAATACGACAATCTCGATTTTGATTTAGAAGCCAGGTCTGGCCTTCAACACAAATTAACTTGCTTTAAACTCTTTAAGCGCGAGAAAAGCCTAGGGCTAGTGGAATCGGGGTGACGAGGAAACTTTTGAGAACCCCTCTAAATACCAGTCCCGATAAAATCAGACTCCAGACACTGTATCTGGGCACAGCTGTGGCTGCCTTCTCGCTTTTAGAGAAACTCTACGTCCCAGCAATCGAAGGAAAGGCTGCTCTATCCCCACGACTAAGAAACTCCCACGAGGTTCTTCTCCGAGAATAAAAAGCCGCTGGAACGGTCAGAGCCAGTAGATACACTCTGGTTGCTCTTTCTCCCAGGGGGCACGTTTACATTTTTTAAGAAGGCAGCACTGAGAGATGAACCGGGAAGGGGTGACCCCGGCCTTCTCCGGGTTAAAGGTCGGAGTGCTGCCCCTCAGCCTCCTCCGAGCACAAAGCCGAGCTTCTCGCTTCCGCACCGAGTTAGGACCCAGCAGTGACTCAGCGGGAGGACGAGGGTGGCCGATTGGCACGAGTCTAGCTTGGGGAATCACAGCGGGCGGCGGGGAGGCCAAGAGATCCCCAGCCTGGGCCAAACGAGGGTTCCTGGGGCGCCCCATGACACGGCAGAACCCAGGCCGAGGCTGGGCCCCTGGCCGGCCCACCCAGAACCCCAACCCCATTTTTTCCTGCCGCACATTACCTGTCGTACTCAGACCGGGTGAGGAACATGGCGAGGGCAGGAGAAGGCGCGGCGGCTACGCGGGGATTTGGAGGGCCAACACGAGTTCACCGGCACCTAACTCCCCCACACCGCCACGGAACCGAGGCCCTGCTCCCCACTGCGCGTGCGCCCGCGACCCCTTCAGCCCGCCCCCCTGTGCCTGCCTCCTATTGGTTGTCCGTAGTTCCCGCTGACGTGATTGGTTCAGCGAGCTGCCCAGCCAGGCTTTGGTTGGTCCGGGGAGGGCGGGATAACGATCGTGCTTCCGCTTTAAGTCGCAGGTGGTTGCTAGGGGCGCTGGGAACGGCGGGCGTGCGGTGGGAGTTCTGCTGTTAGGGAAGGTGTAAGGGTTGGGCGCTCTGAACCCTGAGTTGGTGAGCCCCTCGCCGGCTCCCGTAATCCCGCCAGAGCCCGTGGCCCCGTTTTTCCAGGCTCTGCAGCCGCGCTTTGATCCCCCGCTCCTGGCGCCCAGCAGCGGTCCTCCGCGGGCTGCCGTGTGAAGGGCCCCGGGACTGGACCTGGGCGGTGAGGGGCCGCTGCCCAGGCCCTGAGCAGACGCCCGGAGCGGGTCTGTTCGCTTCTGCGCCCCCTGCCGCGGCTGTTGAGGAAAGTGGTGGCCTTTAGTCTGTCCGCAAGTCCTCAGGTGTCCGCGTGGTCAAGGTAATTTCACCAGCGTTTCCTCGCAGCGGCCTGCGCCCCACCCCGCCCCCAGTGCAGGTTTTCCACCTGGTGACTCAGCTCCGGATCCGGAATTCAGATTTTCTCTGCCTTTTCTGTTATTGAGGAGGAATTAGCTGATGGTGCCGCCTTTTTTATGCTTCTCGTTTCCCTTCCGTAGGGTAGGAAAGCAACTTCACAGCTTTGCAGAAAGACCGTAAGTGAATTATTTGTTCGAGAAAGATAACCAGCCCTGGCCGGTGTGGCTCAGTCGGTTGGAGCGTCCTCCCTTGCCCAAAAGGTTGCAGGTTTGATGGGCGCTTAGGGAGGCAACCCATCAGTGTTTCTCTCTCTCTTACTCTCTAAAATCAATTTAAATCTATATATATTCTCGGGTGAGCATTTAAAAGAAAGAAAGAAAGAAAGATAACCAGTTAAGAAGACATTGAATGGGCAATATATGACTGAAAGGGAAATGCCAGGGTTCCAGCTCCAGTTAATATGATACCATTGGTCAAGTCCTCAACCTCTCCAGGCCTGTATCTCTCAAAGTTCATACTTAGCCCTAGATTAGGTTTGTAAATGACCAGGGGAAATTTAGAAAAATACCTCTTGGGTATCGATATCTGTTTTTCCCATCATTTATTTCCTGTCTTCATGAATTCAGTAGGAATTTGGCTTTGCGGTCCCTAGACAGAGCTTCCACACGTTAATAAACACTGAGGAGAAATTCCGAGTAGCACTGGTCAGGGATCTGTTAGATTTCTGAGGGTGTCCTTTAGGTTTCTGGTCAGCTAATGTGGCCTATTGAAAAATGTTAGTTCAACTCACTATGCTTGCTCTTTCAAAGTTCTTTTGAAATTAATATCTAGTAACTACCTATATACCTATATAGATACTCAAGCATAGTATTTCCTGCACAGCCAAGGATGCAAGGTGCTATATGTAATATTGGATATGGAGTGAATGTCTCACAAAATTACTTGAATGTGGAATTCCTTCTGGGTAAATATTTGTGTCCCTATGTAATGAATGAAGGAGAGCTGCAGGTAGCCGATTGTGGGTAAGAAGGGACATCTCGTTTTCTCCCAAGAAAGAGGATCCTTATGGCATAAAAATCCAGCACCTAGTATAGTTTCTTGCCCATATTCAATTCAATAAATAACTGCTTATTAAGAGTTGGACCAGGTGTCCCTCTGAGAAAAATAATATAGGAGCCATAGAAGACAGAAAGGAAAGGAATGTAGTAAAATAGGAGAGAATGAGCTGAATTCAGAAACTGCCAAAGGTATATAAACATCCTGGAGAGCTAAGCACATGGGTCCTGGGGCAAAATAAACTGGCAGAATAGTCAGGATGGACTGGAGACACTACCCAAATGAAGACACCAGTAAGAACTGAATCCCAAACTATATTCTTTATGTACCTATAATCCCCTAACTTGTATATTTCTGACTGTAGGTAAACTAGAAATTATTACTTTAAAAAAGGACACCTAAAAGTGTGCATAACTGTCCTGATGACCCATAAAGAGAGATACATAAGAAAAAATTCTGGACTTGTTTCCGAGACTTGAACCATTAAAGAGAGCACCTCATGCTGTACTTTGGGTGGTGGCAGCAAAAGCAGGGAACTGGCATCTGGGCAGCTACTATAATGCTATAGACACTACCTTTAAAAAAGTTATTTTTAAAACCTCATGGTATCTCTTTGAAAGAAATAAAATGAAAGATGAGCTGTTTAAAAAAGTAAAGCAATTGAGGGTAAAGAAAATGTGGGATATGCATACAAGGGAATATTGTTCAGCCTTAAAAAGAAATAAAATTTTGATATGTGCTGCAACTTAGATGAAGCTTGACGACATTATGCTAAGTGAAATAAGCCAGACACAGAACAATTACGATATGGTTGCATTTATATGAATTCCCATGAATAGTCAGATTCAGAGAGACAAAGTAGGATAGTGGTTACCTAGGGCAGGGGAAGATGGCGGTGGAGGAATTATTGTTTAATGGGCACAAAATCTCACTATGGGGGTGATGAAAAAGTTCTGAAGATGAATGGTGGTGGTGGCTGCACAACAGTGTGAATGTACTTAATGTCACTGAACTCTACACCTAAAAATGATTAAAATAGTAAATTTTATGTTATGTGTATTTTACTGCAATAAAAATAAATAATTTTTTTAAAGTAATTGACATGTGAGTTCTTTGAGCACCAGTGCTGTGTCTTATTCAGCCTAGCACCTGGTATATAGTAGATGCTTTAGGAATATTTGTTGAGTAAATAAACAAGTATTTATTGATTGCTACAAACATACTAGCCACATAGAGATTAATATATGTGTCACTTGCAGAATTAAAGTAGAAAATTCAGTATATCAAATTGGCACTCTTAAAATGTACTTTAAAACTAGTATTTCTTTTCTTTTTCTTTCCTTTGTGGTTTTGTTTTGTTTTTTGTAAAATAGAATTTTGTTGGTTACAATCCCTAGGTGAAATACCGAGAAATGAGAAGGACTATTTCCTCCTAAAGAAATGCAGATCATTTGGACATTAATAAAAGTTTTGTATTCACCCACAGAATGAGAGCTCTCAGATGTTTTGGTAATTTTTTGCACACTTTTGACAAGGAAAATAAGATAAAATTATCCCCTAGTTGAAAGCTGCCGTAATTATTTTAGAGATGAATCACAGAGGTCTAAAAACTATGTTATAATAAAACATGACACTTTTCCATCTATACATTAGAAGCCTCACCAAATTTGTAGTACTTTGTTAAGGCAGCCCTAAGAAACTAATAGAGGCACATAAATGCAGTGGCCACAATGGCAGAAATGGAGGTTCTGTATGGGCCCAAAGGCTGATTTAGCTACTGATGCCTAAAGGTTTCAACCTGTCAGCAACGGAGACCAATGCTGAGCCCCCAATATGGCACTGTTACTCAAGGAGACCAACTAGCTACTTGGTGACAAGTTGACTACATCAGGTTCTTTCTACCCCCAGATCCTCAGCCAGCATTGGGCTAATGGAATACCTAGAATCCTGGTTGAACTACAAGCTCTGACTGCTGCTGCATTTTGGACTCATTCCAGGGACCTGTAGGCAAAAAGAGGAGTCACAATCATGACAAGGATAATTGATCCTGATCAACAGAAAGTAGCACTGCTTTCTACAGAATCCATGTGGTCCACTTGAGCATCTCCCTGTCAAGGCACATGCCCAGGTTGTCGGCTTGATCCCTAGTAGGAGGTGTGCAGGAGGCAGCAGATCAATGGCTGTCATCACTGATGTTTCTTTCTCTCTCTCTCCCTCTCTCTCTCTTCCTCTCTCTGAAATCAATACAGACATATTAAAAAAAAAAAAAAAAATAGTAGGTCTGTGGGGCAAAGGAGTGAATTGTGCTGGTTCTGAAAATGGGCCATTGGATTTCCTGCTGTGCAGAGCATAGTTGTTAATGGGCCCAGCTACTGACCTGGATTCACAACTGAGGCCACACTTCCCACAACCTGTTCCTAGCTAATAACTGAGCATGGCAGGATAATCATGCAGCCTCATTCTTTCAAGACTGGGACTCCTTTAATGGGCCACTTTGGCAAGAGGACTACCTGTGGGACTCAGAGCTCAGAGGGAAATTTAGAGAAAGACACAGTACATTTATGCAAGGGAAGTAAAAGAAAGGAAATAAAAATGAAACCAGAAATCAGTGAAATAAAAAGCAAATATACAAGAGAGAAAATTGAGAAAGCCAAAACTTATTAATCTTCAAAAATACTAAAAAATTTCATCAACTCCTAGCAAGACTAATAAAGGAAAAAATGTAAGAAAACACATTACCAATATCAGCAATAAAAAAAGGAACATCACTACAGAGCCTACAGACATTAAAAATATAAGAGGGTATCATATATAGCTTTATACCAATAAATTTGACAATTCGGATAAAATGGAAAATTTTGTTGAAAAAGAAAAGACCAAAACAATAATAGAAAAGTCTATATTTTATATTTTAAAGGAATTCATAATTTAAAACCTTCTAAAAAAAAGAGTCCAGATGGCTTTGCTGGTGAATTCTTTCCAACATGTCTACTACTTTTAGAAAGGCATAAAAGACATATTCACACTTTCTGATGCTTATATATTACACACTCTATTTGTGGATTACTAATGTCTCCCTGCTGCATGCATCATTCATTTAGCACCTACTATGCATTATGTTAAGAGTTGTAGATAAAAAGATGAATAAAGTTTTCAGCAGAGGGAGCTTTCAGGTTGGTGGAAGAAGCAGACATATAATGTAAATGCAGTGAAATAAATGCTAATAAAAATCTGTATAAAGTCCCATGAGAGGGGTATGAATCCAGGGACAGGAAGGCTTTCCAAGCATTAGAGGTAAAACCATGTGCCATGTGCTATGGGCATAAAAATAACTGGGAAAATAGAGGACGTTCCTTCTCAGTCTTCCTTACTCATCTCTCCTTATTCCCTTGAAATTTTTGATACCTCAGGGTTCTGTCTTTGGCTTCTGTTTTGTTTTTTTGTTTTGTTTTTTAAATCCTCACCTGAGGATATTTTTTCCCATTGCTTTTCAGAGTGGAAGGGGGAGAGAGAGACACACAGAGAGAAACATCGATGTCCGAGAGACACATCAACTGGTTGCCTCCTGCAAGCACCGCTTAATCCTCATAATGACCTTATACGGTAAATAGGGCAGAAATGATTATCCCCATCTTTATGGAAAAGGAACCTAAAACTCTGGGTCAATTTATTAAAAACTGGATTGGGGACTCAGTTCCTTATTTAGCCTAGGTTTGTCTGCAATCAGGGGAAGTTCCCTCCAAGTCCAGACATCTGATCCAGCCACTCCCTCCTACCCTAACTTTGGGAAGGCACTTACTCAATGCAGGAATGAATTGACTGATAGCTAAATGTTTGTTCAAAAGCAGTCATTCAGAGGGGACTTTCAAGAATGACTGTGAGGAGGTGGGTAATAGGCGCTGGGCCGGGTCTCTCCTGGCACTGCCCACTGGCTCACTCAGTGACCTTGGACAGATCACTTAACCTTCTTCCACTGCTCACATTTACAAGCCGGTAACCTGAATGTGTAAAATTCTTGACTGCTCACTTGGGGCTCCAGCCCAACACTTTTTGAAAGCTAGGGATGGATTTAAGATCGAGCATAATGCAACACTGCCAACTTTTCGATACAAATTACATTCTTTGAACCCCCTAGCCCTCGGACTTTATTTTCACTCTCATTTAAATTGTGATGGCTATTTCCAAGTTGAATTTATACTTTTAAAAGATTAATAACGTTCAAATCATGACATGCAAATGCCTTTTGTTGTTAAAAAGGTAAAGCAACGCCTAGCTAAACAATAAAAAGCGAACCATTTATATTCTATTGCCCTTTTTGTCTGTACCGGCTCTCCAAGGTTTTGGAAGCGAGCGATTTGTTAACCGTAACCTTAGACTTGGATTGCAGCCCCGCTAGCGCCTTTTGAAAATCCTTTAGGTTCTGGGTATTGGGAGGTGGAAGAAGAAGAAAAATGGCACCAGATCCAGGGACCTAGGGAAAGACGAGCTAGGAACCGGTGCGCCCCAGAGCGCAGACCAGTTCCCGACTCCGGCGCTGGGTTGGAGCGGCCGCGGCGTCTCCCTCGGGTCCGGTCTGGCCCTGGAGGCTTCTGGCCAAGAACCTGAGCCCCCTCGCGGCCAAACGGCCCGCGGAGGCCACAGGTCCCTTTAAGGAGCCCCGCGGGCTGAGAAAGGGGCGCAGGGGGCGGGAGGAGGGTTCCCGAGCGCGCGCCACGTGACTGGGCGGCCAAGTGCGCTGGCGAGTTTGACAGAAGTTTGAATCGGACTCGGGGGCTTTCTGCAGCCGGAGGGGCAGCGCGGCGGCCGCGATCTCGGCGAGCGCAGCCAGCAGCGCCCCGCGACGCCCCCCGCCAGCCTGGATCCCGGGCCGCCGCCGGCCGCTCGCGCTCCGCCGCTCGCGCCCCCCGCCGCGGGCCCGCAGCCCCCCGCCCGCCCGCGGCCCCCGCAGCCTCCGGGCGAGGGAGCCCAGGCCCCGCGCCGCGCCCCAGCCCCGGCCCCGCCGCGCCAGCATGTCCACGCCGGAGAGCCCGAGCCGCCCAGCGGACAAGTCGCCGCGCCAGCAGGTACCCCCGCGCGCCCCTGGGGCGCCCTCAGCGCCCTTCTCCACCCTGGCGTCCGGACCTTTATTGCGCCCCTGTCCCGGGTGTGGGTAGGAGGCGGGGGAGCGGCGCTTCCCCGGGGTCCCCCACCGCCCTGAGCCCTGGACCTCCCTCGTCTCCACAGGTGGACCAGCTGCTCGTGGGGCTGCGCTGGCGGCGGCTGGAGGAGCCGCTGGGCTTCATCAAAGTTCTCCAGTGGGTGAGTCGCTGCCCAAGCCGCGGGCTATTTCGGGAGCCTGGCCTGTGACGCTGACCCGAAGCAATGTGGCCGGAGTGGGGGGCAGGGAGGTCCCGCGGGCCGCAGCGGGCGGGAGGGTGGGGGGCGGCGACAGGTGGGCGGGGGAGGGGCGCGCGGAGCCGCCGGCCTCTCGGGCGCTGGGCCGCGGGAGTGCGAGAAGCGAGGCATGCGGAGGCTGGGATTCGGTCCTTCTATGTGCAAGGCGCCTCTGCCCAGGGCGCTCACATTTCACCGGGGCGAGAGGACCCGGGTGTAACCTTTCCAGAGCTCTGATCCTGCACATACCAGTCCGCGGTGGCGGGAGGGGGCAGAGGACACCGGGCACGGGGAGCGCCTCGGAGGGCAGAGGAGGGAAGGAGGCGGGGGACGGGCCCCATCTGCACCCGGACCCGCCAGGGCCTGACTGGTCCTGCAGGTGCGCTCAGGGGGACAGGACAGGCTGGCGGTTGTCCTGCTGAGATCACTAGAGTAACCTGGGTTCCTGGAACTGAGCGAGGGCAGGGGATGGATGGATGGATGGATGGATGGATGGATGGATGGATGGATGGATGATGGGTGGGTGGATGAATGAATGAATGAATGAATGAGTGAATGGAGGTCTTGGCCCCAGGATTAAGTATAAGAGAAAAGTAAGGTAGAATAGTAAAAATATCAGTGTAGTCAAAATGTAGCTTCTAGAATACCATAGAATGTTATTCTGGGAAGCTGGGGCCCTGGGTTCCAGACCAGGTCCTGCCTTTCTCAGCCATGTGACCTTGAGCAAGTCATTTCTTCAGACTTCAGTTTCCAATATCAGTCAAATGTTGATCATAACGACCCTAGGGTCCCCTTCTGCTCTAAATGGGTTGGCATGCTAGAGTATTGCCCTTCGTTAGACTTGCCCTATGACCTTGAAGAATCACCTTCCCGGGGCCTCAGTTTCCCTTGCAGGGGTCTAGGGGAAATACAGTCTCCTTGCTTCACCGGCGCTTGGAGACATGGTTACGCTCTCTGTCCCCTGCAGTGCCCACGGCCTCCCCGGGGGAGCCGGGAATGTGGACAGGTGCAGCCGATCTTCCAGATCAAGAAGACGTGTTGCGAGCGTTTAGCTACCATCAGAGGAGAGACTCTGGTTAGAATAACGCATTAGTGCGCTTTCAGCCCAGAATCCGGCTGGGGAGTAAGTTACCGCTAGTACTGAGGAGGGCTGAGTTCTAAAGGGCTTTTAAGTCACTGGAGGCAGGAGTTAGCACCGTGTCACCAACCCCTAAGTCACCACTTGGATGAGAAACATCAAATCTGGAATCCAGGGGCAATAGTGCATTTGGGGTTATCTCTGGATATCTGAGACCCTGACTGGGGCCACGGGCCAGCTTGGGGAGCTTCCAAGTGCAAACTCTGGGACCTGGTGGGGACTTTCCACTTTCCCTGCTGCCTCAAGAGCAGCTGGACAGACTGCTGACCCAGCTCTTTCGCCTCCTCCCACTTTCCTGCTCTGACCCGCCACCTGAGCACCACCGGAAGGGGCCGAATCAGAATATTAAGGCCCCGCGTGGCTGCCTCCAGAGCTAGGGAGCCATGATGAGTGGTCCGGGGGAGCAGAGCCTGAAGTGTAAGAGTACGATTTTATCATTAAACTAGACAAATGGATCTAAGGGAAATTTGAGACTGTCAAGGGGCGAGGGAAACAATGAGGTTATTAGGCCATGGAATCATCTCCCAAGGGGGAATTCTGCAAAGCTTTCTTCTTCAACTCTTCTATGCTTTTCTCGACCCTTCCCCCACCCCTTGCCCCCAATACCTGCAACATTTCTATAAAGGCTGCCCAAGGCAATGCCTAGGAGAATGACCCAGTCTCCTCCCACGTTCAGCACTGATCCCTAAGTGTTGACCCATCTTCATGATCCTTTTATGATCCCCAGTCTCATAGAGAGGGGATGTGCATTTCTCCCATAATGATAAATTCCAGGGGTCAGGGCTGGACCTTGAACTCAGCCTCCATTTGAAGGGCAGCGTCTTAAGGACACTTGAATTTCTTTGACTGCCATCCTCAGAGCAGGAGCTTCATTGCCCCGAGCCTCTGCAGATGAGCTAATGTAAAAGTACATAGGAGCCAGCATCAGAAATGACAGTGAAAGTGTCATTTGGGATTTTCACTCATTTCCTGCTTGGAGGGATCAAATGCTCCTGACTTGAAAAGGGGAAAAACAAACAAACCCCCCACAAGTCTTGATAATTGAAAACTTTTGTTGTCATTATTACCAAAAGCAAAGGTTTTACTGTAATCCTGGCGGGGAAGAAAGTAATGTTACTCTTTTATTAGTCAGGAGCTTGGCTTAGTGTGTCTTTAAAATTCACAAATTAACTAATCTCACCTCAATTCCAATTCTGGTCTCACTAAGTCTGTAGTAAGCTAGTGAAATAACATGGGCATAGACCAATTATTGGAGAACGGATTTTTTTTTTTTTAAAGAAAAAGGCAGGCTTTGAGGTCAGATGGGCTTTGGTTTAAATCCAGTCCCCTCTGCTTGCTAGCTGTGGAACATAGGGGAAGTGATGACACTTTACAGCCTCAGTGTCCTATCTGTAAATGAGGGTAAGATCTTGTGGGCTGACTGGGAGAGTTGCAGGAGGTAATATCTGTAAGGGATCTGAGCATCCAGGAAGACCATGCCGAGCCTGGAAGTCTGAGGGGTATTCCCTAAGGGTTGGTTCCCTCCCCTCCTACTCCCGAACCTCCCCTGTCCCCTAACTTACCCCTTAAGCAGACTGTCAGCTAGACTTGTCCTTTGGTGAGATTATTTAAATGTCACTGACAAATCCTCACTTTGAGGGTAAGGTACAAAAGAATGGCCTGGATTACTGAGTCACTGTTGCCGTAAGAAGTCATATTATCATCACCTGGGTGTGTCCCAGGTCTATAATTCACCTCTGAGGTGCCAAAGTCAATTATTTGGCCCTGGGGTCTCTGTAATGAAAAGCAGCTATTTCAGTAAGTGTGGGGAATGTGAAAGCAACCCACCAGAGTCCATGGAACCAGTGAGATGATGGTGGATGTAGGGTTTGGTGGGGAGAACTTGTCATGTCATTCTTGTTGAACACTAACATTAACTGGGGAACTAGTGTTCTCAGGACTGGCACAGGAGTATCCCAACACGCAAGTCAGCGCCAAAGTGGAGCTTCATCCTTAAACTGACAAGGTCACTCTGACGTCTTTCCAAAAGAGAGGCAGAGGCAGGAGGAGGGGGAGGTGGCGGGCAGTGTCTGACCATCCCTGTCCCCAGCAATGCAGGCCCAAGAGGAGGAAGGCTGGTTGGCCTCAGAACTCTAGAGATCCAACCCCCACCTTGTCTCAGGGACTCCATCTCTCCTTGGTTCCTGTTCTTTACGACCAGTACGAGGCTCAGCTCAGAGCCTTGTACTTGGTGACGGGTGGTTTCAGTCCTTTCCCGCTCATCCCTGAGTCTCAGTCACCTGGCACAGGTAGAGAAGAAAGCAAAACAGGTGCAGAAGGTGGAGGGGGCGCCCCTCTCTGCTCCTGCATCCCAGGTCAGAACTACCCCCTCCCTCCACATAATCCTCCCTGCACATAGGAGATCTCTCTTTTTTCAGCCTTAGTAACTCTGTGATGCAAGGCATTTGTTTGTTTGAGCACAACACTCTCCTTTCTGGATATAAACTCTAGTGAGCAGGCAGAGTCTTATTTATCTTTATGTCTCTGGCACCTGGCACAAAGTAGATGCTCCATGACTATTTGTTGATAAATGAATGAACGCAGTAGAAAGAACACTGGACAGGGAATTGGGATATGTAAATTCTAAGCTTGGCTCACACATTGGCTAAATGTGACCTTGGGAAAGTCACTTAATCTTCTGGGACTTCAGTTTCCACCTCTGTGACATGAGACCGGGGTGCTCGATAATCTCTGAGATCCTTTTTGCTCAGCTGCTCTGTGAACCTGTGAGATAGTCCTCTGAGTTCTCCCTTCCTCCACTTATATAGCAAACCATCTGTTACCTGGCACCAGCTGACTGTGATGTTCAGACTTAATCAAATATTCTGGTTAATAAAGGGTTATATAGGTGTTTAGAGATTCCTGACTTTCAAAGAATCAGCACAGAAGAGAATACAGTTAAGATAAAAGTTATTATGGGTATATTTTGCCCATAAAAAAATCCTAAGTCAGGGTTCAGGGTTGTCAGAATCTCAGGTGGTCACCTAGACATAGCAGAACTTTTGGTGACAATGGAAGAGCTCTATCCTGTGTCATCCAGTATGGCACCTGCTGGTCACATATGGCTAGTGAACACTTGAAACGTGGCTAGTGTGACTGAGCAACTGAGTTTTGAATTTGATTTTATTTTAATTAACATATATTTAAATAGGCAAACTTGGCTAGTGGCTAATGTCATGGAATATGAGCTCCATGAGGACAGAGTTTTTTTTCTCTTTGTTCACTGCTAAGCATTAGTGCCTAGAGCACTTCCTGGTACACAGTAGATGCTCAATAAATGTCATCTTTCTGAAGATGCCAGGAGTGCCAGTCAAGAGAAAGCTAGTGAAGAGAAGGTTTCATAACTGCCTGTCCCATCGCCCCAAGTTAGGAATATTGTACCTACATGCTCAGGGAACCTATCCGGGGCCCTTCACTGATGAACGGCCAGCAGGTAAAAACATGTCATTTGTGCTGCGCTTCGTAGAACAGGGAGCCCTAATGTGGCCAGTTGGGCGTCAGAAGCCAAGAGGAGTAACGAAACTCCTCAGAGTGATCAGAGGACCACAGAGCTGACAAAAGATTAGAGGACGCCTCTGAGACAAGCGCCGCTGGGACACCAGTGAGGCGGCTTGGAGTACGCGAAGGGTAATGTCGCAGAGGCGGTGGGCACGTCTCTGCCGCTGTCAGGGGCATGAGCGCCGGGGCCCTGCGGCAGCCTCGGAAGTTTCATGCAGAGGAGGTTGTTCAGGCATCGGGGAGAGGTTGTACCGTCTCCTTCCCTGGATGCTTTTTAAAGTGGAGACGATTCTTATTTGTCTGAACTAAACCTCCTAGAAAGAGAGAGGTGCCATTATGACCTTTAAAGGGGGGTCAGGCTCCATCATGGAGAGGCTGTGCCAGGCCAGGCGATGCAGGGCGGGGCTGTGGCACGGGACACCACCCTGGGGCAGGACACAGCTGCGGGCAAGGCCAGCCAACAGCACACTGACGGCCTTACCCTCAGCAAGTGAGAGGACTGGAGCGTTGGAAAGGCCTCCAGATCACTTCCTCCAAACCCCTCATTTTATGGGTGAGGAAACAGACTCAGAGCAGAGCGAGGTCACCCGGCTAATCTGTGACAGGGCCAGATTTCTAGACTCCCGATCCAGGTCTCTTCTCACTCCACAGCGCCATCCAGCATTAGCCAAATAATGTGCACACAACTCTGTTTCCAGCTCTGGATGCAGGGCGAGGGTGCAGATTAGCTGTCTTCTAGGTGCTTAATGTCCAAGACGCCAAGTCATAGAGAAACAGGCAAAAAACGGACAATTAACAGAATAAACTCCCTGCTTAATGATTACATCACGAACAAGCCAATGAAGTGGGGCCTGAGCAGATGATGTGGGAGGATCAGAGATTCCAATTTCTCACCTCCTTTTCTAATCAAAGCTTCTTTCCTCAGGAGGAAATTTGAAAATCATAGTCCTGGCCGTGTAGCTCAGTTGGTTAGAGCGTTGTCCTGATACACCAAGGTTGTGGGTTTGATCCCTGGTCAGGGCACATACAAGAAGCAACCAATGAATGCATAAATAAGTGGAACAACAAATCGATGTTTCTCTCTCTGTCTCTCAAATCAATAAACTAAATGTGTTTTTTTTAATTTAAAAAAGGAACTCATGGGATGAAGGCATTTCATTTCACTTAAGACAGGAGGTTTAGTAAAATGAGAGGAAAGCAATTCAAATGGCCTGAAATGCCTCCAGTTCCTGAGCCTGAGAAATGGGAACATAGCCGAGGTTGGGCATGTGCGTGCACACACCTCCCGCCCCCCATATCTGCACTGCTTAGTCAGAGGGTGGTTTGGAAGGGCTAGACCTCAGCCCCCGGATGCATTCTGACCCAAAGGGCTTCACTCTCCCCAGCTTTTTGCTATTTTCGCCTTCGGGTGCTGCGGCTCCTACAGCGGGGAGACCGGAGCAATGGTTCGCTGCAACAACGAAGCCAAGGACGTGAGCTCCATCATTGTCTTGTTCGGCTATCCCTTCAGGTGAGCAGCCTTGGTGTCCACCCCGCACAGCCTCTCTCACTGGCTCGGCAGGACCTGCTAGATCTCTTCCAGACGCCCACAGACCTTTCGCAGGGTGTCACTCCCGAATGGGGTCCTTCTTGCCCGTTAGGAATGTCAGACACACCGACCAGAGAGAAATATAAGGGCAATCAGATAGACCATGGTTGTAATAATGTCTCAGCCCACAGATAACCAATAGCAGGTAACAGCGGCCTTACAGAAAGAACCCAAGCAGCTTGGGATGGAGGGTCACAGGAGCCTGGGCAAGCTGGGCAGGTCTCTGACCCACAGCAGCCTCCTCCCTGCCTCGAAGGTAAGGAAGCTTATTAGCACTTAGATCCCAAAGAGCTGATCTGGCACCAGAGTAAAAGGAGGCACACTGTGCCCATGAGGTAGAGGAGAATAGTCTCTCCTGGGTATTTGGGAGCTGAGTGGGGGGGGGCCCAAGTGTTCAGAGGACAATGGGGACAGGGCTCACCTTTTCAGAAATTCCTAGTAGCAGCAGCCAAGTTAGATGAACTGTCTCTTGTATATACTGGGATGTTCATTTTCCTCTCTGCTCGATATAGTCTCACTGGGGCCTACAGAGGGCCTGGGGATGGGTGAGTCCAGCCTTAATGTGGCCAACCGTGGCCTGCACTTGCCCTGGGGCAGAATGAAGCTGATTTTCTGGAGGCTTGGCCACCAGAACTAGATGGACTATATATACTGGGGTTGTGACCTAGAGGGCCCTGGAGACACTTGGAAATACAGGGCCACCCCGTCTGGGCAGGGTGGGTGAGTGTGGGGTGGTGGCTGAAAGGGATGACCAGTGGGGTGACCAGAATCCCAGGGAAGATCCTGTCCTGGCTGTGAGGCTCCCTCCAGGGACATTGCCCCCTTCACGCCCCCTTCTTGGCTCTGGGGCAGGATCCCCGCGCTCAGGAGGCCTCCCCACCCCCCAGGTTGAACCGGGTCCAGTATGAGATGCCGCTCTGTGACGAGGAGGCCACCTCCAAGACCATGAGCCTCATGGGGGACTTCTCGGCCCCCGCCGAGTTCTTCGTGACGCTGGGCATTTTTTCTTTCTTCTACACCATGGCCGCGCTCGTGTTCTACCTGCGCTTCCACAGCCTCTACACGGACAACAAGCGCTTCCCGCTGGCGGTGAGTGCGCAGGCCGCGGGGGCCGGGTCCGAGCCGGTGGCGTCCCTGGGCCCCTGACACCGGCCCCTCCGGGCACAGCGGCTCCCAGGGCTCCCGAGGCCAGGGCAAGGCCCAGCCTCAGGACGCTGCCTCTGCCAGCCTCCCATGGCCTGGGCTCCCCACCCGGGGCACAGTAGCATCAGGACGCAGGCTCTGGAGTCAGACCGCCTGGGTTCAAGTCCCCACACTGTCCCTCATTAGCTCTTGGGAAAGTTCCTTACTCTCTCTAAACCTCAGTTTCTTCAACTATAAAGTGGGAATAAAATAATACCTGTCGCACAGTGTTCTGGGGGGATGAAATGAAAATGGATGTAGCCCGGGCCTGTGTGGCTCAGTAGGCTGAGTGTCATCCCAGGCACCAGGCGGCCACCCCCTTACTTTCTCTCTGGCCCAGGCTGCAAGGTGGAGGGGGTGCCTGAGGGGCCCCTCTGTCTCCAGTAGCCTGCCCTCCCTCTGCCTCCAGTGGGAGCTGAGCTGTGGCTGGTCAAAGGCTAGGCTGGCCAATCATTACGTTGTACACCTGAAACTAATATAATGCTGTATGTCGCCGTAACTGAAAAATAAGTTTAAAAAAGGAAAAAAGTGTTAAAAAAATTTTTAAGACAGGGAAGGGAGCCCAGCCGGTGTTGCTCAGCGGTTGAGCATTGACCTAGGATCCAGGAGATCGAGGTTCGATGCCCAGGTTGCGGGCTCCATCCCCAGCAGGGAGCATGCAGGAGGCAGCTGATCAATGCCTCTCTCATCATTGATGTTTCTATCTCTCTCCCTCTCCCTTCCTCTCTCTGAAATCAATAAAAACATATTTAAAAATAAATAAAGGAAGGGAAGGGAGAGTGAGGAGTTAAGGCCACTTGGGTTTTGTGGTGGCACTGACCAGCAGATGCCTTAGTCCACTGTTACCTGACCTTGGTCTGAGGGCATGGGCAGGGTTGCCCCGGTGGCAGGATTTCTTTGGTTGATGGCAGTGATCGGGTTCCTGAGAATGATCCAGGCTCCCTGAGGCTCTGGGCAGGATGGGAGAGGCACCGTCCTGGGCCCCAGGGTCCTGGTACATTAGAGCAAGAGGAAAAGAAGTGAGAGTCCTGGGGTCTGATTGTATTTCCTGTCCCTCTGCTTCTCCCAGGACTTCTGTGTGACCGTCTCCTTCACCTTCTTCTGGCTGGTAGCCGCAGCTGCCTGGGGCAAGGGCCTGACTGATGTCAAGGGGGCCACGCAACCATCGAGCCTGACTGCGGCCATGTCTGTGTGCCATGGAGAGGACGCGGTGTGCAGCGAAGGGGCCACGCCCTCCATGGGACTGGTCAACCTCTCAGTGGTGAGACCACCAGGGCATTTTGGGGAGGCAGGACTTTGCCAGCTGCCCCGGTCTGTCCCAGGAGCAGGTTCTGAGAAGAACAGAGAGGGTGTCCCCACAGCTGGGATCCCCTATACGTGGAGGCAGTGCTCCCTGTGCCTAATGCTGGCTGCTGGCTCCTAGCTGACCCTTGAAGACATTTAGCTTCCTGTCCCTTCCTCCTTCCGCATGTTGCCTTCCCATTTCCCCTCTCTTCTCCCCACCTGCAGGCAGGCATGCCTCACTCCTCCTGCCTCTTTACCGTGTGTGTGTGTGTGTGTGTGTGTGTGTGTGTGTGTGTGTGTGTGTAGGGGGAGCCCAGGGCTGTAGCTGTGCCCAAAGCTGGGAGCAGACCCAGAATGAGTGGGAAGGGGCTTATTGTCACTCAGATCTCCAGACTGGAAAGGGGCTTTGGGCAGTGATGGGTCCAGCCACTGAACACATTTTTGGCCATCCCAGTTGTTACAAAGTTGAAATATTTTCGTATCAGTTGGTAAATAGCTGAGACCTCGAGCTTTCCAATGTCTTGTCATCCCAGCCGCCTCAGCCCTACCCTGCAAATGGCCTGAACCTCCCCAGGGCCCACAGGCTGAAGGGTTTAATCCTTGGCACACCAGGGAGGCTTCTCGACCTTGCTGGAACCCTACTGATAGGTTTCACCCTCCAAACCCCCCACACTTTATTGTAAAAATTTTCCCACATACAGCAGAGTTGAAGGAATTTTACAATGAACACCCACGTACTCATAAGCTAGACTGTACCACGGGCATTTCACTAGACTCACTCTATCACGTGTCTGTCCGCCTCTCTCCATCCATCAATCTGTCTTATTTTTAATGCATTTCAAAGTTAATTGCAAGCGTCAGTACACTTTCCCTTAAATACTTCCTGATGAGAGGTTTTAAGATATTGTGAATAAATATTTGAATATAGCCCTGGCTGGCTCCCTGGCCGAGCCCCTGGCCCTAGGGAAGGAGCACCTTGGACAGCTCTGGCCACACCCACTGGCAGAAAGCTCTGGGAACGGGGCCCCAGTGCGATATGGGAAGAGCCACTAGGACCCATGCTCCTTGCTGTGCTTTGCACAGAGCTCCACTCCAGGGGCCAGAGTCTCCTAGCAACCGAGGCCCAGCTTGGGTGCATCTGTACACAGTTAGACACTTTCGCCGGAGAGCCCCTTAGCGAGGGATGGCCTTGAACTCCGTCTCAATATCCAGTTCCCCGTCGTTTAGTTTTCGCAGCCCTCTGTACTTCTCCCCACCTGCCTCTGACCACAGGCATTCCCCTCCCTGTTCCCACGACGCCCCCTTCCTCTTCTCATAAACTCCCCGATGTTTTTGCAGCTTTTCGGCTTTATCAACTTCTTCCTGTGGGCCGGGAACTGTTGGTTTGTGTTCAAGGAGACCCCTTGGCACGGGCAGGGCCAGGACCAGGGCCAGGGCCCCAGCCCGGAGAGCACTGCTGAGCAAGGAGCCGTGGAGAAGCAGTAAGCAGCCCCCACCTGGCTACTCCCGAACGGACAGCACCTCGGCTTCCAGGACCTCCCTCCTCTTTCTCCTCCAGCCCCCCTCCCCCACCGCTCTGGGCTTTGAGCTTTGAGAAGTCGTCGAGGGACGGGCCGGCAGCAGCTGTCGGAAACCTGGGCAGCCCTCCCAGCGGCTCCCTGTCCCTCCTCTTGCTGGAGCCCAGATGGCAGGAACTCAGTGCTGCTTGTCCACTGCCTGGGCCCAGGCACCTTACTTGGGGTCGTATGGACCCTCAGAGCCTCTGCTGCAAGCGAGGGGTGGGGGCAGGAGACCAGAGTCCTGAGACTAGTTCCTGGCAGCCACCTCTAGCAGCCTGTCCAGCTTCGATAAAAGTGGGGGAGGGGAAATTGGCTGGCCCCCTGCGTGGAGGGCCCGGCGGTGGTTTAGAGACCCCACTTCAATGGCTGCACCCAGGCCCTGGGCCGCACTGCTCTCGACAGCCCTAGCTCAGTGCGCTTCCCACTCTCTCCTCTGGCCTCTGCTTGCCCGCTGAGCCCACCATGTGTGAACCAAGGAGGCCCACCAGCCTGGCAGACAGCCTTCAGAGGGCCCCCCCATGAGGCCTTAGACTCAGTGGGGAGCAGATAAATTGCAACTGCATTGAAATTCAAGAAACTAAAGCGAGGAAACTTGCTGGGGAGTCAGTTTCTTCTCTTTCCTCAGTCCCGCCCCTCCAAGCTGGGGCTCTTCCCACCAACGCTCTCAACTCGTGCTGGCCCTAAACTCCTTACCTTCTTCCCTGTCCCTGTCCTCCCCCTTGGGCTTGGTCTAACACTTGGGGGGCAATGTGAGGGGTCTAGGGGCATCTCCGTCTCAGCGCCCCCCCCCCCCCAGCCTCTCTGCCCATCTCCCTTCCCCAGCATCTTGGGTCTGAGGCACTCAAGAGCCTTTTCCAAGTCTGGCCAGGCCTTCCTTTCATTCCTGTGGGACCAGACAGGGGCTTTGGAAGGGCCCAAAGGACCATCATGAGGCTAAGTGGCCCCGGAACCCCAGGACATGGACGGATGGGCCCATTTCCTCCTGATTCTCTGCCCCCCTCTGCTCCTTCTCTGGCCCCTCTTTCGTACTTCCCCTTTCACCTTACAAAGGACATGCCCTCTCCCTCTCCCTCCCTCCCGCCTCACCTCCCCCAGGCGCCCCTGTCCAGGGCAGGCCGATGCTATTGGTGCTCTTCACTTCGGGGACCCAGTTAGTTCCATATTTGTCTTTGGTGTGTCTCCTCTTCCTGATTTCAGTCCCTCTCTGGGCCCCAGGGCCTAAGACACAGTGCCCACTGGGTAAGGGACATCTGTCCCCTACCCAGTTCCTACCCAGTCTGCCTTGGCCGTAGGGCTGCCCACGGAAGGATGAAGAAGGTGGAATCCAGCCATTTCCCAGTCCAGTGCCAATTAGCCCATTTTCATCCCAAAGGCAAATATGCCCTGTGCCAGTCTCTGCTCCGGATGAGTCAACCCCTCCAACCTCCTTGCCTCCCTAAATGCCTTTCACAGGAACACGCACATTACTGGGGCACCCAGGAGTCAGACCTTTGCCTTTGGGCCAATCACTTATTCTCTGGGGCAGAGTCCCCTCAAGTGCTGCAGAGTCCTTGGGTGCAAGACTTAGGTGGTTTGGTTTTGTTTTTTCCAGAGATACAGAGAACAAAGGGGCGACCTTCATTTTCTTCAGGCTGGCCCCTGTGGGGGTCCATGAGCAGCTTCACTAGAACTTTGTTTGGATGCTGCGTACATATTTATACTTTATTTGAAATGTGATGGATACAGTGTTCTCATTTGGGGCCGAAGTTAGCAACTGGCCCTTCACTGGGGAAAGGGTGTGTACATGCTCCTGCCAAGGACTCCTAGCTCAGCACTTCCCCTGGAGCAGAGAAGGCTCTTTCTCCTCCAAAGGCTGGCTTGTTATCAGCCAGAAGAGCCTTGATTTAGGTTATGGCCTCTCTCTCCCTAAGAGGAAAGGCGGGGCTAGGCCAAGTGCCCAAGGACAGGGCTGTCCTCATAGGATTCATGTCCCCTCCAACCAGGGCTGGCATCACCACTCTGCCTAGTGGGGCCAGGGGTAGAAGAAGGTGTCCGGTTTCTCCAGCTGCTGCAGGAGGCTAATAGGCAGGGCCCTTTGCCCTAGTCAACTCTGACCTCACCAGGTTGCCCACCTAGGACCTTTCCTGAACACGAGCTCCCTCCACCATCACGGTCTTAGGTCACCTGTCTCCGGGATGCAGCTCAGGGGTGGGGGGAGAATGTTGCATGTTGTTTTCTGGTGCTTGTTATTACACGTTGGAATAAACAGTGCTTCAAGCATTTGCCACGAGGAGCCAAGCCTGGAGCCCTTCTGGGGATTTTTATTTTCTCTTCCCTTGCTTTAAGTTCTTGGACGCATCTCTGCATTTCCACCAAAACATCATTCTACCTCTCCACTCTGCACCCCAAGTCTGCAAACTGAAGAGTTGTTCTTGGCTTGCCCCAGTCTGGTGACATCTCTTTTGGTGGCACCAATCAGTCCCAGGTAACCGAGTCTCATTAGCAAATTTAGAACAAAGTCAAAAGGTGAGAGAGAGCGAGAGACAGAGAGGCTTCCACAATGCTGTTTTCATTTGTTCTGCGACCATCTGTGACCCAGACAAGCTTCCTGTCTGAGTCGAGGGGGCCATATGCTCACCCTCTTGACTATAAAGGTTCTTACTGAACAAACTTGCACCTCTCTCCCCCTTCTGACAGTCACCCACTATGTTTACATTCCCTAGAAAAATAGACCTGGGCATGTTCCATTTCACCAGGTTCCTGGACACCCTAGGGATCGTCTCTGGTTCTCAGATTAAGAATCCCTGCCCTCAGAGATCATTCTTGAGGGGAAAGTGAGAAGAAGTCTGAGGTCTCTAAGTCACAGACCTTGATTTATTTCAGTTCCCCTTTAGCTGGAGGCATGAATATGGGGTGACATGTGAGGGCTTGAGGAGGAAAAAGAGAATTAGGATCTTTCTTCTGATGTGATGGGGAGGGGCGGGCTTTTGTCTCTTGATTGCGTTAGGGTAGGAAGAATTTTATCAGCTGAGAAGAACCAGGTGGATGATTAAGGTATTTCCCAGGCCTTAGCAAGGGAAATGACAGATCTGATGAGAAATCTCCCTATGCCGAGGCTCTGGTCGTAGCCCTTCCAGCCGAGAAAATACTCATTAGGAAAAGAAGCAGAAGTGATGGATGGAGTCAGGGTCCAGCCAGGGTTTGGGAAGAGGCAGTACAGGGTATTGATCGCAGTGCTCAGGAGGAGAGAGACGATCAGCAGAGATGCTGCAAACCCAGTTCCGGGGCTGGCTCTGGCTCCCAGATAGCCTTCTGCCATCCTGACAGGTGATCTCGGTCAGCTCAGCGAGGTCCTCCCAAGCCCGGCCGACGCCGCTCCAACCCTCCGCTCTGCACCAGGGCAGCGTGGGGTTCCCACAGAGAAGGCACGACTCGGGAGCCGAGGACCCTCCCCCACTCCAACCCCCGTGTCCTTCAGCACACCCTAGACTCCCTCCCCTTGCCCTTCTGATTCACAGCGCCCACCTCCCTGCACCTACCCTATTCGATCTACAGGGGAGCGAGGTCGCTTCGCAGCCGCCAGCCCGGGCAGGGGCGCCAGCCAGCTGGCGGAGGCGCGGCCCGCAGGGGCTGGGCGTGTGTGCGGTGAACCTGGGAGAGCGGGCTGGCAGCAGGAAGGATGTGCGCACAAGGGCTAGGAGCGGGGGTCCCAGGGCTCTGGCATCTTTTCCCTCCAGCAATTGTGCATTTCGGAGGGGGTCTCGCCGCAGGCTCGGGAGGCAACGGCGCCTCCTCCAGGACTACATTTCCCAGAAGGCTATGAGGGAGGGAGGGCGAGGGGCCGGCGACCTGCGCTGCGCTTGTGCAGAGCGTGAGCTGGAAAGGTGGGAGGGCGGGGGAGGCGTGCCCGCGGCGGGGCGGGGGGAGGGGGCCGCGCGGCGGCGGCGCCGGGGCGGGCGCGCGTCCGCGGCGGTGATGGCGGTGCGTGAACGCGCGGCGGCAGCAATGGCCGCTCTGGAGCGGCGGGTGCCGAGTCTCGATGACTTCGCGGGACAGAGCTGGAGCTCGTGGGTGGAACGGGCCGACCTGCCCGCGGCCGACGGTGAGTAAAGCTCCCCTAGAGTCCGAGGACCCCATCACTGTCTCCCCTCCCCCCCTCGGGGTCCCCGCCAGCAGAGGGGAGCTGCCGACGGGAGCCGCCGTCCGGCTCCCCGGCCCCCCAAACAAAGGACCCACCGGGTCCTAGTGCCCGCCCGCTCCCCTCCTCCGCGCCTCCGGGTCCTAGCGCCGGCTCACCGCCCGCAGCCCACCCTGCCCACCTCTGTCTCTACCGGTGCCCAATACCTGTCCCCACATGTGCTTGCTTTTATCTTTCTTCTTGCTTGCTGTCCTCCAGCTTCCGCCCCTCCTGCACCTGCCTCGGGCTTTCCCCATCCGCAACAGTCCTCTCCACGTGTTTCCCACGCACCCCACTTCTGTGCCCTCCTCCCAGCCCCCCCTTGTTCCTTCGCCTTCTGCCCCACACCTCCTGTTCCTTTTCGGCTTTTGCCTGCCGGCTGCGGTGCTACTGGACCCCCTCCTCCTCCGCGTTAGTTCGTCGACCTATCCATCTATCTATCCATCCTCCCTTCCTCCCTCCTTCTGTCCATCCATCCATGCCTCCAACCCACCGTCCTTTCCCGGGCCTCTTGCCCTGCCTCTTGGCTCTCTCCCCTGAACCCCACCTTCTGCAGGCCTCTGGGTGCCTTTGGTGATCGGGCTGACAGCCCCCTTCTCCTGATCTTTGTCTCCTGGGCCCCAGGGAGCACCTGGCCTCGTGGCCTTTGGGGTGACAGCAAGCATCACGCCCCTGAAGAAGTTTGCAAGTAAGAAGAGGTGGTGGAGGAGGACCGCTCCATGCGGTCTCTGATGACACTTGTTCTCTGAGACGTGCGACTCCCAGCTCAGTTCTGTCCATCGCTGCATTTTAACCGACTTGAGAGTGGGAGCTGCCCCTTGTCTCTTGCATGCCTAACCCACCACCCCTCATTTCTGGAGATTATATAAGACTGTCAGCAGTCTTCTCAACCCAGAAAGGGTCAAATCTGTTAGTAGGTGTCTGGAGCAGACCTTAGTGGGAGCCCAGGCTACCAGGGACTGCCCCATGCTGGGTGGGCGAGGATGGGGCCATTGTCAGGGTCTGGGTGCATTGAGAACCGGAAATGGAATCAGCCGGGTTTGGTGACTCAGAATTGATTTTTTTTTCAAGGGACAGGGAGGGGTGTAGAGGAGGGAGGGGAGAGGAGTAAGGTAGGGGGATGGGGAAAGAGCTGCTTTGCACAGCTAAGGTGTTTTTGTCATCCACCTAGAAACTGAGAGGTACAAGGGCAACCCTTGCCCAAAACCCCCCTAAAGAGGGAAGGGGCTTGTATCACTGACCAAGGCTAACTTTGAAGATGCCAGAGGACTCCAAGACAACAGTTTCTCTGCTCTGTGGCCATCCTACCAATGCAGGACCTGAGAAACTGGTGTAACTTTGACCATGCCATGGTAACCCAGGTGGAACAAAATTGAGTTCATGGGGATGGGGACCTGGGAGAGTTTCTGTTTGGGATGCCACAGAGTAGCAGAAAGGACCCAACTAAGAAATCTCAAGAAGGGACTCGGGATCTATAGTAAAATATGTTAAGGAGTGTTTCTCATTTCACTGGGGAAGATAGTTACCCACAGTCACTTAAGTAGTTGGCAGTGGAACCTTGAATCTCACCTTGAAGTAAAGGGCCTATAAGAAAGATGGCTGGATCCTTCCTAGTGGGACCAGCCCCTTCCAGAGGTAGCAGATGAAGGAAGAAAGGGCACTGGAGAATGACCCACTAAAGGTTCTCCAAGTGGTCCTGAGCATCAGGACCTTGTCTGGGAGTGTGGGCTTCCTACTACCTGGCTGTAGGCCCTGGTCGGGTAGATGGGGCTTCTGGGAAGGGGGTGGTCCTTCTGAGCTGTGTTTCTCCTCCAGGGGCTGATCTGGAGGACACTAACAAAAGCACGAAGAAGTTGGATGCCATGACCCTCATTAAAGAAGGTGGGAGTCAGTACACATTAGGGCTGGGGGCCTTCCCCTCTTCCACCACATGCTTGGAGGGGTGGGTCTGGGGTCCTCACTGTGATAGGTCTGAGTTCGCCCATTCACCTGGCTGCTGGGACCTGTTGTGGGAGATCCTGATCATAGGGGGTTGATGCCCACTTACCTGAAAGCCCACATTCTTAGGGACTGGTTAGATTGAACTCTGGGAGCCTCAGCATAAAGCCTATCATGCCAGCAGGGAGGGGAAGTGTCTTCTAAGTGGTGGAGTGGGAGTGCTCACCGATCTTACAGGGAAGCCCTGGGGTCCCCAGCCCCAGTGATGAGGGCTTCTGTCATTGCAGACATGTCCATCTTCGGGCACTGCCCTGCGCATGACGACTTCTATTTGGTCGTGTGTAACCACTGCAGCCAGGTGGTGAAGCCTCAAGCTTTCCAGAAGCACTGCGGTGAGGGGAGCCCTAGGGAGGACAAGGGGCAGGGCAGCCGGGCCGGGAGCTCCCAGGTCAGGGGCAGTGGGAGGCCATGCGTGTAATGGAAGGGGGCCTTGGGGATAGGAAGGTCCTGGGGGTGGCTTCATAAGATCGTGGCAGGTTGGGGTTATAGGTTGAGCAAACTTCCAGCCATTCTTTCTGGTGGAGTTGAGGGAAGGAAGAGCTGAGAGATTCAGGAAGCTGGGTCCTAGAATTTTGAGTCTTGAAGGCTCAGATTCCGAGGGGAAGGAGGCACATTGGAAATCTAAATTCCAGATTCTCTGTGGTGAGTCTGTGAGCAGGGATAGCAGGTTGGGAAGGAGGTAGTTGGTTACTCACCTCCATTGCTCTCTCCACCTCCTGGTGACAGAAAGAAGACATGGGCCCCTCAGCAAGCTTTACGCCCGGGCCCCACCCCCACCTCCAGCCCCCGCCAGCTCTCAGAAATGCCATGTAGTGAATGGGCAGGGCCCAGCTTGTAGGGCCCCAGGTTCCACCAAAACCTCCTCCAGGGAGAAGGGCCAGGGGTCCCGGAGCCGTGGCCACCAACCTCCTGAGAAGAGCCAGAAGGACAACCTCTGGTAAGGAGAGGCTGGAGACTCCCAGAGACCGCCCGACCCTGGCCCAGGGAGGGGTTGACCAATGGAGGCAGCTGTGGGGCGCTGGGTGCTGTTTGCATCAGGAGGCAGCCGGCTCTGTCTGCAGCCCCCTCTGCGTGCTCCAGGGAATATGGGGTCCCCTCTTCCCATGTTCTGCATCCCTGCTGGAGCCTACCCAAGTTCCAGGGCTGGGAAGGATTTGGCTCTGGGCTAGAGCCCAGGCCCCAGGCCCAGCCTCCCTGCCCCTAGTCCACACCCTCTCTCCATGTGTAGCCTTTTCGTGCCTGTGGTGAATCTGGAGAAGATGTCCGGTCTCCCGAAGCCCGATGGACATGGAATCAGGGTGGCCCCACCCTCTGCTTTCCTCAGCCAGCCGGGCAGCCTCACCAAGGACTCCCCTGGAAAACCCCCCATGGTGCCCCCTTCTAAGGAACTTCCTGGCAGAGAACTTCCTGGCAAGATAACCCCCAGCGAGGGCCCCAGTCACCGGGCTGAAGGCAGCCCCCCTGAAAAGGAGCCTGGCGGGGCCAGGCTGCCCCCTAAAACCCACCGGAAGATGGCTCGTGAGTAGTCATGGTCTTAGGGGTCAGGAAGGTAGAGTGGGGACCCTTGCTCTGTCCCTGGACCTGGTGGAGGTGGGGCAGAAAGGAAAGGACCTGATCATCACAGGTCACTAGGGTGCAGGTGCCCCTGGTCATCCCTTGACATGGACACATTTGAGCTGCTTACTCTCAGGGAAGCTTCTCTCTAGCCAGGTCTTCCAATCAAGGCTAAGAGAGCCTGTGCTGAAACAGGTGAAATTATGCTTTCTCACCGTGGGCTGGTGACTGTATCTTTTCTCACCTATACCCAGGGCATCACTCCTCCCACAGCTGGCTTTCCTCACATCCCAGATGTCTTTGACTGCTGTTGTGTTTTGATATGTGTTGCCCTATTTGGGGCTTGGAGTCTCCAAAAGCAGTGCCTGGGCTGCGAATGGGAACAGGGATGGTTCTTGTGCCCAGGAGAGAGCTGCTGATACCTGGAGATGTTTCTCTGGAAGGCTGCAGCCTCACACTGGAGGGCTGGGGGCTCTTCACCTCCCTTAGGCCTACTGGAAATGGCTTTGGGCCTCACTGGAACCGCTTTCCCGACAGGGAAGGAGTTCGACCTCAACAGGCAGTGTGGGGTAGTAAATCCGGAGACCAAAAAGATCTGTACCCGCCTGCTGACCTGCAAGGTAATGCCCCTCCCACCGCACAGGCAGGGAGGATTCACTGACGTGGGCCCTGGGCAGGAAGAGGAACTTAGATGTTCTCCAAGATCCAGCTCCAAGGATCGGGGTGAAGCCCAGACCTGGTGAGGGGAGGGGGAGGCTGCCCCCAGGGGGCCTAGAGTGGGGGCAGCCGGCATGGGGTGGCTTCCAGATCCCCCATCCCGAAGGAGGGTTCTGGCCCTGTTGGGGAGTGAAGCAAAGACACACAGACACACCCACAAACACACTCACACCCCCCCTCTCTCCACTTGCCCAGGCCAGAGCACACGGCTGCCCCTCACCCCTGCTCAGCTCACATTCCCCTCCCCACCCCTCCATCCTGCTGTGTTCTAGATCCACTCAGTGCACCAGCGCCGGGAGGTCCAGGGCCGGGCTAAGGACTTTGACGTGCTAGTGGCGGAGCTGAAGGCCAACTCTCGCAAGGGGGAGTCCCCCAAGGAGAAGAGCCCTGGGCGCAAGGAGCCAGCTCTCGAGCGCCCCTCCCAGGAGCCCCCAGCCTCAGCCCCGGCTGTCGCAGTGGTGGCTGTTCCCAGCAGCACCTTCTCTGCTCGTGCCAAGCAGACCTACCCATACTGTGCACTGCCCAGGTACATCCAGGATCCAGCCCCATCTCACCTGGGGACACTTGGCCCCAAGCCATAAGGGACCCCTGGAGACAGTCCCAGGGAGCGTGCTGGAAGATGCTACTAACTCCGCCCCCCGAGCATGGGAGGAGACCTGGGGTCCCGGTGGGTGCGGAAGTGGGTGACTCTGTTTCTAACCAAGCCTGCCACAGTGCCCCCACCTCAGTAGTGTGCCAGTTCCAACGCCCAGGATGAAAACGTTTTCCCAGCTGCTTTCGACAGGCCAAAACTCGTAACTGGGGAGCCAAAAGGCTCAGGGAGCCCAAAGGGTCAGGGTCCTGGGCGAGGCGGTCCTACTGTGTATTCATTTGCTGGCCCCTTCGTGTGCAGAGACTGCGCTGGACCCTGGGGAGAGCCTACCTTGCCGGAGGAGACACACACGCCTCTCTGCCTGTAACAGGAGGGGCAGACAGAGACACAGGCTCAGCTCCCAGACAGGCTCACAGGAATATGTGATGCGAGAAGGGGGTTGAGAGAATTGACTGGGCTGACCAGAGCTGGGTGCAGTTAAACTCAGAAGATTTGCTGGAGGAGGCGAATCTGGAGCAGATTTCCCCCCGAGGAGGCAGGGCCTGGGAAGTGAAGGGGCTGGGGAGAGAATCCCGCGGGAACATGGCCCCTGATCTTTCTGGCTCTTACTCTGTGAGCTCTGTTGTTCCCTCCCTTCCTCTCCTCCCTTCCTCTCTGATGGCCCAGCAGGGTGTCTGCCCTGGCTTTTTGAGCTTGTGGGGTTCAGGGACACCCCTGCCCTGACCCACTCCTGTCACATGGCCCTCACATCCCCTTTGGCCCTTCCAGGTCCCGGGCCTCTGAGAGCGAGTTGGATGATGAAGGCCCCTGTGGTGGTGATGGGGACCCAGGCCTGTTCCCCTTCCCCCTGCCCCGGGGTGGGGCCCAGGCCTCCAGCGAGGAGAGTGAGGAGGAGGGGACATCTGATGACCTCCACCTCCCCCCTGACTGCCATTATGCAACCCGGCCCCCCAGGCCACAGGCGGTAAGGACCTGGGTGGGGTCCAGGGGTTGGGGGTGGCCCAGCCCTTCTTGCCCACAGTGTGTGCCGATACCCTCCCTGCATCTCAGGGCCCACTAACCATGTACCTTCCCTCTGTCTCCAGTTCTGCACCTTTGGGAGCCGGCTGGTGAGTCCAGGGTGCTATGTGTTCAGCCGCAGGCTGGACCGGTTCTGCTCGGCACTGAGCTCCATGCTAGAAAGACATCTCAGCTCACACATGTGGAAGTGAGTTTCCCAGGCTCAGAACTTCCCTCCCCAGGCCCCAGGCATAGGTGGGCCCCAGAAGCCCTAATCCTTTACACATACCCATAGATGTGGCTTGGCTGCTTGCCAGGGAGACCCCAGCCAGAGGGAAGAGGTGGGGAAATTTGGCAGCTTGGAGCTGGGCTAAGGCAGGGCATGAATGGTGGCCTGGGAGTGACTCTCGACTCTTATCCATCACTTCCAGTACCTTTTAGGTAACTAGGGTTAGGGGCTGTTCAGACATTTTAAAAATGATATTATTAAAGGATCTCTATCCTAGTTCATTCGTATCTGTCCCTGTGCCTTCTTCCTAAGCCTCAGTTCCAGCGTCTCCCAGCAGATGGCAGCACTGCCAGGGCTTTGGGCCATTTCTAGGTGGGGCAGAGATTGGTGTCTGTTGGTGGAGAGGCCCTCTTGTTTGCTTGACATGACAGTGTCGCTCTCTTTTTGCTGCAGGAAGATCCCACCGGCGGCGGAGCCTCCATCCCACCTTGCCAGCTCCCCCCTATCTGCTCCCCTGAGCCCATCCTCTACAAGCAGCTGCCCCCACCTTCCAGGCCCACCCCCTAGACCTGCCTGCCCAGCTTCCACGCCCCCCACCAAGGACAGCCTTGTCTCCAGCTACCCTGCCGGCTCCCCCAGTGTGGCAGCTGCCTGCAGCCAGGCTGAGTGCATGGGCGGGAGCCAGGCCATCACCTCGCCACTGCCTGCCAACACGCCCTCCCCGTCCTTCAGCAGGCTCCCACCTTCAAAGGCCAGCAAGTCGTCCAAAAGCAAGGATGGGGCCGAGGTGGAGGCGCCTTCCCGAAAGCGAAAGCTGTCCCCTGGCCCCACAACTTTCAAACGGACCTGCATCCTGGAGCCCACTGGAAAAGGCAAACCTGCTAGCTGCCGGGGCCTCTCGGCCAAGACTAAAACCGCACTGGGCATGGGGCTCAATGGGACGGTGGGGCCCAGAGTGAAGCGGGCAGGGCCCCTGGACTGTCGAGGCTCCCCTCAGCCTGCCACACCAGTCAAGGCTTCTCAGATGGACAACCGGGGAGCTGCTGGACTCCCAGCCAAGGCCCTGCCCACCAACTGCCTCTCTGAGGAGGAGGTAGCCAAGAAGCGGAAAAATCTGGCCACTTATTGCCGGCCAGTGAAGGCCAAGCACTGCCAGACTGGCCCCCCTGCCGACGCAGCCTGCTCTGTGCGCCGCAAGAAGCCAGGTCCAGCCCTGGCCTTTGAGGAGAAGTGTTCTACACTGAAGGTAGCCGCCCAGCTCCCTGCAGAGCATGGGCAGGGGAGGGTCAGGATGGGTGCGGGTGCAGTGCACCATGGGAACCTGACACAGACAAGGTGCTGAGTAACTGCAGGGAAGGGAGGAAGGGGCAGGCTGAGGGAGTTCCTGGGCCATCTTTAGGGAGAGGTGGGTCAGCTCATCTCAAGGTGACCCCAGCTTTTGCTTGATGGACCTTTTGCTATCCAGCCCTCTCCCTCGATCAGCCTAAGAGATGCTTCCTCTGCCTCCCCCTCCCACAGCCCCCACTTTTGTCATAATCAAAGGGTCACTTTCTGAATTGGCTGTGGTCTTCACTCCAGGAACTGGAGCTACCTCTGTTCCCTGAAGGGAAGGAAGTTGGACTCTCTGAACTCTGATAAGAAAGGTTTGGGAGGTGAGGTTGAGCTTGGGTCCCTAAGCTGTGGCCTAAACACTGCAGAGCAGGGTGGGTAGGTCGGTCTTGCTCATTGCTTTTGCCTCTGGGCATCAGGGCATGGAAGAGTAGGGACACAACTCAAGGTCCACATATGTGTGCATGCCCACCTTGCACACGTACCCAGTTCTAGGTTTTCAGGTGCCAGGCAAGTTTTCTAGGGTTTCTGGTAAAGCCAGCAGCCAGGGTGTTTTTTTTTGCTTCTGTTGATGGAGCCCCGAATAGCATGCCAGGAGCCATCCATAGGATCTCAGCCAGGAGGGAGTTACTGGGGGTGGGAAGTGGGGATGCTCTCCTGGGTTAGGCATGGGCCAGATGCATACCAACACCTCTGGTACCCATTTGAGAGTGGTGCGTGTGGCAGTTGCCCAGGCCTAAGTGCTTGTGTGTGCACACGTGTGCATGGCTGTTCTCCAGGCTGTCCCTGTGGGGCTGGCTTTCACCCTTCCCCTTGCTCAGCTTTACTCACCAGGCCAGCAGGAGGAAATCAAGCCTTAGCTCTTGTGGTCCACACAGTTCACTGAGTAGGACAACCCGTAGGCCCCCAGCCTGACCCTGTCTCTTGCCTCTTGTCTCCCTGCAGTCAAAAGCCCATTAACAAGAAAGTGCCTGCCCACTGCGATGGAGCCGCCAGCACCTCCTCCCCTCCAGATCCGGGCCCCAGGCTGCTGCCGCTTTTTATAACTTTATATTATTTTTTTTAAGAAAAAAAACTTTAAAATACCTCAAGACTGTCTCCCTGTTCTGTTCAGCTGCTAAGAAAATATAAAAACAGAAACTTAGAAAAGGAAGGGGGAAAAAATGTAACAAAATGAGTGTCCTTACTGTCCCCTACCATACCCCAGGAGGCTGAGATGATGGATAGCCAGACTCCAGCTTCCCTCTCTTTGTCCCTTGAAACAGTGTGGAAATGGCTGGGGTTTGTATCATTGGGAATCTTCTTTCCAGGCAGGATGATGAGGCATGGCTCTGAGCAAGCAAGGCTCCCCAGAATCTTGATCCCAGAGCCAACTCCAGTCCCATTGGGAAGGGAGCTTGAAGGGGAGGGGAGCCACACCTCTGGTTCTGCTCTTGGATATTGGCCCTGAGGATCTGTGGAAGTCAGCTGTGGCACTTTCATGGCCTTTACAGCAACCCTTGGCCTCCATGGTATCTCTGAATTATTGCTTCATTTCTTCAGTTGTTCCTGCCTCTTACTAGCAGCCTCATTTTCTCCACCACTGTGGGAGCTTGTATTGAGTTGGTAACTGTTCTCAGAATGTCCCTGCCTGTTTTGGTCTCTCTCTCTCTCCCTAGCCTGTGGGTTTGCCTTTAAGGAAGGGGTACAGCTTCTCCCAGGTAGGCCTCCTTGAGCTGAACCACACCTTTTTGGGAGGCAGGAAGGGAAATGATACGGTCACTTACAAAGCTTTCTTGGTGTGGGAGGCCCTGGTCTCTTAGGATCGCCTGGCTCCCCAGGGCTAAGCAGATGGTGTGGAGGCGGCAGGGGCTGGGAGTGCCCTAGTTCTTCCATTTATCTCACTGGGGACAACTGTTGTGCAGATAAGAGTATCAGATTGTTGGTCCTCAAACCTGAATTCAGTTAGGCACTGGGCACTGTTTTTTCCCTTGTCCTTTCCTTTTTGTCTCCTTGCTTTAAAGCAGGGAGACTCATTCCCTTAACGAGACAGAAGAAGGGATGGTAGGAGAGTGGGCAGCCAGGGAATTCCAATATTTACTGGTTCCACAGTCTTGGTTCAGTGTAGCAAACTTGTGATTTGGGGTCTGGGTGACATCAGTTGCCATAAATGTATTTTCCACCGGCTACATGAGACATAAGCCCTTACAGACAAAGATACTCTGAGGTTGGCTTAAGAAACTCAGTGGGCCGGGAGCTGTCCAGTGCCCTACACCCTCGGAGCTCTGCCGGGGGCTCGCTTTCCCCCCGGCCTCCAGATGGCGCTGTGGGCGCGCCCGGCACCGCCGCGCGGGTGGGGCGGAGCCTGTCCCGCAGCCGCCGCGCCTCCGCGGACGCAAACCCGGAAGACGCGCCCGCGGCCGGGAGTGCGCGCCGGCCCGGCCCGGCCCGGCCATGCAGGTCCTGGAGGTGGGCCTGGTTCCCGCTCCAGCGAGGGAGTCGAGACTGACCCGCTGCCTGCGGAGAGGCAGCGGGATCTTGGCGCACCTGGTAACTTTGGGCTTCACCATCTTTCTGACTGTGCTGTCCCGGCCGGGAACCAGTGAGTGTGCGAGGCGGGCGGGGCCGGAGGGGCGGGGCCGAGGGGCCGCGCCTGGGGGCGCCGGGAGACGTCCGTGGGGACCCGTGCAGAGCAGGGACGGGCTGGGGCAGGGCTCTGGGTGCAGGGGAGGAGAGGCCGACGACCGAGCCGAACTCACGAGTTCCTCATTAACAGGGCCCCTCACGGAGGCTACGGGGAGGGAGGCTGAGGTCCGGTCTAGGGGCACCGGGCTGACAGCTGCGAGGTGCCCAGTGGGGAACCCAGGCTGAACTGGTGTGGGTTTGGCCTCATGGTTGCTCCACTTTGCCCTGAGATCCTGGTTTCCGATTAGGGTTGGGGATAGTACCCTGACCTGTCCCCTGTGGCCAGATTCTTCGGGCTCCAGCCAGCCTCAGGGGCAGAAACAATGGTGCCCAGCCGTCAGTGTGTTCTCTTTGATTCTTAGGTCTTTTCTCCTGGCACCCTGTATTCATGGCCTTGGCGGTGAGTTTGGGCTTCTTTATGCGGCTGATTTGTTTGGCTATGTCCCTAGGGAAACATCCAGCCTGCAGAAGGCTCAGCCTTGCTAAGGCTCATAGAGATGGGGAAACAGGCAGGGCTCCAACTTTCCTTGCAACCTTTGAGGTTGGGAAACACAGGGCTGTGCTGTGTCAGGTAGCTAATGGGGGTGGGAGGGGGTGGAAGGTATTTCTCTGCAAGGGCCTGAAAGGAGGAAGTGGAGGGGGTAATACCCGGTCACTCTTCCCCCAAAGTTCAGGAGGAAGTTTTTAACATTTGCTGTTTCCATTGGCCAGGAAATGGGAGTGACTGTCTGGGGGGGCGGGGAGGGGTGTGGACTTGGATGTCAGCCTGAATGACAGAGACCTGCGCGCAGGAGGTCCTGGTGGGAGTTCTTTAGCCCCCTCCCTTTGTCCCCCTTTTTAGATATATGAGAGCACCTCCTTTTTCTTAGGCCTCCAAGCTGGGCTTCAGGCTCACTGGCCCTCTCCTTGTTCACAGTTCTCCGTCTGCATGGCCGAGGCCATCCTGCTCTTCTCACCTGAGCACTCCCTGTTCTTCTTCTGCTCCCGAAAGGCCCGGATCAGACTCCACTGGGTGGGGCAGACCCTAGCCATCCTCTGTGCAGCCCTGGGCCTGGGCTTCATCGTCGCCAGCAGGACCCGCAGTGAGCTGTCCCACCTGGTGTCCTGGCACAGCTGGATAGGGGCTCTGACACTGCTGGCCACTGGGGGCCAGGCACTGTGTGGGCTCTGCCTCCTCTTTCCCCAGGCAGCCAGGGTCTCAAGGGTGGCTCGCCTCAAGCTCTACCATCTGACATGTGGGCTGGTGGTCTACCTGATGGCTACAGTAACAGTGCTCCTGGGCATGTACTCAGTGTGGTTCCAGGCCCAGATCAAAGGTGCAGCCTGGTACCTGTGCCTGGCACTGCCCCTCTTTCCAGCCCTGGTGATCATGCATCAGATTTCCAGCTCCTACTTGCCGAGGAAGAAAATGGAAATATGATTCCCTCCGAACTCTGAATCTAGATGGCACACTCACCTTGGACTTCAGTGGTTTCTTTGGTGATCTTCAAGGGCTCCACTTCTGAAGTGGTATGGTTTTTATACTTTTAGCTGGGCCTGGGACTACAGAAACCCACTACTACTGCTGATGGATGACTCAGTGGAACTGAAACGGGGAAACATCCTGGGCTCAAGTAAAAGGTGATGGGGAGTTGATCCTGAAGACCGCACTGCGGGTGCGAGGCAGAAGGGTTGGGTGATGGTGGTGCAGTCATTTCTCCATTGCATGCCTGATGCAGGGTCGGGTTCCTGTAGCTTATGAATGGCAGCTGGGGCTCTTTGAGTCACTTGGGAGAAAGCAGTATGGTGTAGTGGACAGGGCCCTTGGGTCTTGTTTATGGGTTATGGTCCGCATAGGCTCTATTGTGTGACCTTAGGCAAGTCACATGTCTCAGGACTTTGGTTTCTTTATCTGTGTAATGAGCATTTCTAAGTGACCTCCAACATTCAGTGTCTGTCAGGTTGATGTCACAGAACACCTTCCAGCTCTGGACCGTGGGCTGGACCACTCAGAATACTCAGGGTGTAATTCTTACATCCATCATCCCCTTACTATGGAGGAACAGGTCTCCCTTGTGGCCTGCCGGGAATCTATGCTGATTTTGCCCCAGACCAGGGCACAAGGGGTCAGGCACTGTGGAGGGAAGGGGCCCAGGTGAGAGTCTCCTGACCTCCAAGACAGTAAAGGCACTAAAGTCACTTTAAAGCTTCGGGAGAGCAAAGGGCACTGGCTTACCCAAGCCTTTGGCTCCTAGCTGGGCTGCTTGGCCCAGCTAAGATCTTCCTTAACCCACCTTGGGATCTGGGCTTGCGGGCAGCAGGACAGGGCTGCTCTCCTTCCTCTGACATCATTCTTGGTGGCGAAGGAGTCCTGAGCACCTCGTGTTTTGCCAGACTTGGGCTCAGGTTTTTGCCTTAGCACATAGTTTTGTGGAGCTATCTGGAAGGTTTTAGAACAAAATAAGAGCCCTGGAAGTGGGGCAGGGCTTTTCTGATCTAGGGAAGATCCCTCTTCCTCATCACCTAAGTTTTCCTCACTGTTGTTTCTTGCCAGCTCTTTGGCCCAGCAGGAGGCTGAGTTTGGTGCCAGCTGGCAAATGAGGGCCAGGCCCTCTTTGGAGAGACCCCTACTTGTTCCCCAGACTGCCCCCAGCAACGAGGGCTGGATGCCAGGCTGGCTAAATGTGATCGGGCTCCTCCCGGGTCAGTGGCATCTCCCAGGAGCTCTCTAGACCCTGAGCATCTGAAGGGGGCCCTGCAGTGTGGAGTCTCATCTGGGGTCGCTTGGATCAGGCATCCCATCTCCTCTCCTCCCGTCCCAGCCAGTGCTGGGAGTCTCGCCCTGTCCGCAGCGGGGAGAGACGGCCGGGTAAGGTTCCCCAGCTTGCTCTGAGAGCTCAGTAGGCAACGCCAGAAAGCTGGCGCCTGCCTGAGGTGTTGCCTCCTCCCAGGTGGTTCGGGGGCTGGTGGGCGGGTGGGCAGGCGGGCTGACAGCCGGCAGTTTGCGTGGGCTGTGCCAGCTGATGTCTATTCCCAGCCCTGGGAGGAAGGGGGAAGTCATTTATATTCTGCAGGAAGAAGGGGCCACAGCTGTCACCTTTCTGACCAGGAGGCCAGGAGGGCAGAGGGCAGAGGAGGGCACAGGTGGTCTGTTTAGCTGGCCTGGCTGCAGTATAGGGAGTGGGTCACCAGGAGGAGCCGTTCCCTGCTGGCTGGATTATGGGGGGACTTGCCTCCCTTTCCCTCTGCTTCTCTCCCTCCTTCACCACCTGCCCGCACACCCTGGGGCAGCAGCTAGACAACCATTAGCCCTTGGTGCCAGGGTACCCATCCTCCAGCTGGGATCTCGGTGGCTGCTGGCTGCATGTGCCTCCTCCCCCCATGCTCTCTGCCCCCACTCCAGTGTCTCCCCATCTGGAGTATTAGCTGGGCGCCTTAGTGAAGAGGCAGAGGCTTTCGGGGAGAAACACGTGGCTGCTCTTTTGCCCTTGTCCCGACTAAGGAAAGCTGCTAGTCAGACTGTTTAGCCTTTTTTTAAAAAAGCCAGGGTGCTCAAATTAAAAAAAAACAAAAAACTCATTTGCACAAATTTGCATATCAGGCTCCCTAAGTCCTGATTCCAAATATTATATTCAAACTCAACCTTGAGGACATTAGAAATAGAGGTTTTTGTATCCAGACCCAGATGGTAATAGGGTTACCATTCTGGGTTCAGATGCCCCCAGCCCCCATCTTTTCTGGAAGCTCCCCTTCCCTTGAGTCCCACAATGGCCAGGGTGTGGGGCTGTTGAATGGCAGGAGCTCTACGTCTGGGGAAGTCCACCAGCCTCACCTTCTCTGCTCTTCAGCTGCATCAAAGGTAGGCTGGTATCTCTTGCCAGCTTGGGCCTCCTCTCCCCACCCTCTCACAGGGCAGACTACCCCACCCCACTTCCTGACACTGGCCTGTCCCTTCTTTCTTGTCCCCACCCTCCCGCCCCCATGCCTGGCTGCTGTGGGTCTTGTTTTTCAACCTCGCTGTGGGAGATCCAGGCGTCTTCCCGGAGCCAGCTGGCTGCCCTGCCAAGGTCTGTTCAGTGTTAATAATAATCATTAGCTGAACGGTGCCGGGCCTTTCAGCTCCAGACCTCCGAGCTCTGACAGGCTGAGTCAGCCAGCCCTCACCTTCCCCTCTTCCCCCCTCTTCCCGGGCTGCCCGGTGTCCGAATGGGAGGCGCTGTGGGAGGGAGCAGAGGCCAGGACTCTCACCTCCCAGCCGTGGTTGGAGGCTGCTTCCTCTGGCAGTGGGCCCGAGAGGCCTCTGAGTAAACCGATAAGGCTTTTTACCCGACGAGGGTCAAGATGTAGAAAATGGTGCGTGCCCCGATGACGCTGGTAGTTAGTGGCACTGGCAGCTGCCGACACTGACCTGCTAGTACTCCTGCCCTTCCGTCTACCTGGCCTCCAGGGGACACCCTGGTCCTGACCACTGACATCCTTTCTGGTGGCCCCCTGCAGGCTCAGGGAGCAGGACGCTCCCTGGTTGGCAGAGTGCGCGTGTCGTGAGCACACCTGCTGGCTGTTTACTCCTAGCACAGGTGTGGCCATGAGCTAATCCCTTACTTTTCGACCTACCTCCCAGGGATGTTGTGAGGGTGAGAGGAATGCGTGTTAACTGACACTGGAAAGTTCAAAGCATTAAACACATGTGAACAGGTGGCATTTCTGGTTCTGGTCCTCTCTCTCTCTCTGCATGGCTCAGGCTCTGCTTCGTTGAGGGAGGCAGTAAACAGTTATGGGTAATGACACTTAGGGGACCCAGGTCTCAGAAGGGTTGTAACGCTGGCCATCTAAGGAACACAGACACATCTCTTCCTGGATGCAAGGTCAGCTCTCACACTCCTGCCAGGAATGCCACCAAGTCTGTGACTCTCCGAAGCTTGCTGCCTGCCTGGTGGTTTCAAGTCTAGGCGCTGATGGGAAATCGGGGGGTCAGTTATCCCCTGGTCCAGCCTGAGTTCCTGGAGCTAGTTGGTCTCCCGCCCACTTCAGCTCTTCTGAGGGGAACCAGAGCAGACAAGCCAGGGTAGGAGGGAGGAGCAGTAGCAGAGCACTGCAGCCCTCCCCTGTGCCACAGGCTGAGCATCACCGCCCCGGCCTCCATGCCGGGTGCTGGACACAGATCTGAGATGTTGCCCCGGCTGTCCATAGGCTTTTCTGTCCTTGTTTCAGAGTCTTGGAGTAGGGTCAGAGTCCCCTCCTCCTCGAAGCACTTTATTGGAATTAAAACACACACACACACTAATCCCAAGAAAGCAGTTCTGTTTAAATTTTAAATTTCCATTCCATTCATCTGAGAATAGCCAGCAGCCTGCCCAGAGTAGACACAGAGAAGCAGGAATGAAGAGCAGAGGCTTCAGGGTTCGCGCTTTTATCTGAATTGTTTTTTCTGCCCCAGGATCCAGGAATGGAACACCAGTCGGGCACTGTGGGCATAGTCTCAGCAACTCTCCCCAGCACAGGCACAGGGAAGACAGAGCTGACATGCAGGGGGCAGTGCCCCTGGGCCACCCTGGGAGTGGCTTGAACTGGACTGTCTCCAGCTCCTGGCTAAGCTTAAGCACACACATTACCTCCAGTAAGAGGACCTTCCCCTGCCCAGCCACCCAGAAGGCTCGGCTAGTCACCACTGTGCAGGGAGTAAGAGTCCCAGTTTGTTTGTTTTTCAATCCTCACCTGGGGATATACTTTCATTGATTTTAGAGAAAGGAAGGGGGGGGGGAGGAGAGAGAGAGAGAGAAGCATCAATTTGAGAGGGAAACACTGATGGGTTGCCTCCGTAGGCACCCAGACTGGAATCAAACCCAGAACCTAGGTATGTGCCCTGACCGGGAATCGAACCTGCATCCTTTTGGTGCACAGGACGATGCTCCAACCAACTGAGCCACCCAGCCAGGGCAGAAGTCCCAGTTTTTAAACTATCTGCTGTTGTCAGAATTTCCCAGATGATTTTTTTAAACCTCTGTTGAAAGCTGGTTAAGCAACTACTTCAGGCTATTCTTTGGAACCAGAGGACTCAGCTCTCTCACTAAGTATCCATAAGGGGACCCCAACTCCCTTCTCTCTAAAACAGATTCCCCCACAGTGCTTTCTGTGGATGCTCAGGACTCGGCTAGGCCCTTCTGCTTAGACCCACACCAGAAGCCAACTCCGGCCAAGTGAGGGACAGGGAGGTGGGAGAAAAGCACCGCCCAGATACAAAGTTCCATCCAGATACAATGCTCCCCATCCTGCGTGCATGTGTGAGTACCTACTTGTGCATGTGCAGACATGCCGTCCTAACTCTGGGGTCACCGACTCTGACTTTCTGTGTGCCAGCGCTGGAGGGCACCTGGATGTCCCCCTGCAGGGCTCCACGTCCTGGCTCACTGACAGTCCTCTCTGGCATGGGTCCACGCCCTCTGGTTCTGGGACGGTAACTTGGGTGATAGAGATTGGAAGGCCTCAGGGCAGGTCTAAGTATCTTTATCACCTGATATTTTCCACCTGATGAAGGGGCTGGATGTGGCAGCTGCTTTGCCTTCTCTCAATCCCCGGGAGAGGAAGCATCCAGCAAGCTCACTGTGGCCAGACCAGAAAAGCCCACTGTGCCACTGCATAGCCCCAAGCCTTTTTTGCAGTGTGGGCAGGGCAAGTAAAGCTTCATCACTGGTTTCCTGGGAGACAAGAAAAGCCATCCAAGAGCTACAACTGCAGAAAAGGAAGGAGTTGGAAGACCAGGATGAAGAGAGGCAAGGCTGTCACATTAGCCTCGTCCACTCCCGAAGGGCCACCTGAGAGAGCTAGGCAGAGCGCTGCAGGCAGGGCAGGCAAATGGCACATCTCGGCCAGAAGCTAGTGGTTGGGGAGCGGGAGGGGATGCAGCCATGGGCTTCCCTGGGGTGATGGGGAAAGGAGTATCAGAACTTCTCAGGCTCAGAGCAGGGCTGGACACGGGCCAAAAGAGGGGGGCACCCGCAGGAGTCCGCCCCAGGCCTGTTCTCTACCAGCTTCATCCTGTTGGCCAAACTCGGCCATTGCAAAAACTGCTCTGAAAAGATGAAAAATGATTATACATGTAGATGGGAGGGGGGGCAGGTGGTGCTCTAGCATCAACATCTGTCATTTCACTGACTGCCAAGGTTGCTGTGGCTGTGAGGTGTCTCCATGCTTCACCACTGTGGTAGCTCCTCCCTAAGACAAGACGACAGCGAAGGTTCCAGACAGAGGAGGGCTGCCCTTTGGTCAAGATTTTATCAATGGAAGAAATCAGGTAATTTCTCCAATTGGGATTCTTTTCATTTCTTTTTTCCTTACACCATTTCCTCTTCCATTATGGAATCTACCATGACAGTCCCCTTCCAGAAGAACCGAGAGTGGCCAAAGAATCGCATGTTCAGAGTTCAGTAGAATCAATTTCAGCCTACCAAGAACGCGGGGAAGGCGTCTCTCTATTCTGCGCAACGCCGAGCACACGGGAACTGTCAAGAATTATTAACCTGCCCACTAGACGAACAGATTTTAGCCAAACTAAGACGGTCATCATTTACAACGTGGAAGTATACTGGCAATAAAATATTGTTAAAGTGAGCTGCCCCCACCATTTCTTTTAACCCAGTCTGAGCATTTTCCCATAGTACCTTTCATAGGCTGTTCTAGACTTTTCACAGAGCTCTGCAGGGAGGCCAGCCTCCTCCCTGGGGATCCAGGACACCTTCATTATCTTCAGGCTCTCCTGCTAAGATGCCTGTGACATTTCTTTAGAGAATCTAAACTATGGTCTGCTGGCCCAAACCCACCAGCTGCCTGATTTGGTAAGGTCTGTGAGTTAATAAGATTTTTTACTCTTTAAATGGTTGAAGAAACTCAAAGCATGTTAAAATGATATGAACTCCACATTTCAATGTCCATAAAGAGCCTGAATGGAGCCACACTCATCCATTTATGTACTGTCTGGAATTCCTGTGACATTGGGCACAGCTGAGTAGTCACAGAGACCATGGCCTGCGAGGCTCAGCACACTATCTGGCTCTTTACAGAAGTGTGCTGACCCCGGGTCTGTGTTAATGCCTGGATGTGGATTCCACCCGAGCCCATATGGCAGCACTGAAATATTCTCTCCCTACACAGGCCACACCCTTCTGAGGTACAGTGAGCCCCACCCACAGGCTGAAAAGAGAAATGAACCAGTCACAGACTCCGCCAGAACAGAGACTCAAGCCAGGTTTAATGATCATTGTCTAGTTTTTAGAGCCCAGAGGCTCCAAGCCTGGGTACACACGGGGGGAAACAGGGTCCTGGACACAGGGAAGCCAGCCTACCTGGCCAGCAGGACTACGAGGAAGTACAGAGGAAAGACCACACAGAAAAACGAATCAGTTGTCTCTGCCTCCCCAGTTGGGGTGTACCTTCTCCTGGCCCCTCCCTAGGAGCCCCATAAAAATAGGCAAAGAAAAATGGTCACAGACAGACTGTCGAGCCGTGTCAAACTGTCTCCAGGGACATCTGCTTCCTGGGAGACATGTCTGGTTTATGGGTGTGGGGAGGTGGAGTGGAGGGGGTGATCTCTCAGCCTGTTCTTAGAACCGAGCCTGGCGGTTTCCTACACAGGGCTCTAGGGAGGTTACATAGCTGAGTACTTGGTCCCCCAGGAGAAAGCGACCTTTGGGTTCTGTCAGCTGAAACCATGGAAGAGGCTGACCCATGCAGTCTTTTGGGGACAGCCAGGCACACCTACCAGTCTCTCAAACTAGGGCCAAACTAGTGGACAGAGCAGGGAGACTTACAGCCTCAGGGCCTTTTCTTATTACCCAAGGTGGGCTGACCTTCTGAAGAAAATGGCCCTCCTTGTCCTCAGGAACTCAGCTAGAAAGCAGCCCAGAAGGCCTGCGTCATTTGACATTCAAGATGTTCAGTGTCCTAGATGGCTCCTGGAGGGGACGCTCCAGCTTGAAGGTGAGATTTTCCCAGGCTCCCTGGGAAGTGAGCAGGGAGTCCAGGGTCCTCCAGCTTCAGGAACAAAATCCCCACGGGACTCTGGAACTTAACCAACTTTACCCTCCTGCCCCTGTCTTACCAGGGCAGCTAACGGAGGGAGAGCAATACAGCTGCTTGGTCCCCTGCCAGTTTCCTCTGGGTTGGTCCTTGACCTAGTTGTCCACTTATGTCTCATCTATCATCTTTAATCCAAGGAAGGTTCCTGAGCGTCTGAAGAACCAGCTAGCTCCTCACCACCCCTTCTCCCCACGTCCTCAGCCTATGGTTCTCCTAACCCCAGGCCTTGCAGAGAAGTTACTTGGTGCCACAGAGATGTGGCTGAAGCTTCAGAGTTCAGCATTAATTAAAATATAAGAGTTTATCTGGGGAGCCTGGCGTGATCATTGTCTCCTACAGGGCAAGAAAATCACGTGAAGTTGTGCACGTAGGTGGAGACCATTCAGAAATGGACCTTAGTGGGGACTGAAGAATCCCTGTCCTGATGGGAGCCAAGGCGCTGTGTGCATGCGTACCTAGAAGCGTGCGTACCTATGAGCATGCAAGTGCTTGAGGGAAATGCTGCACCTCTCAGCAAACTGGGCACTAAGAAAGGGTGGACAGCAGCCTTGGCCTCCCAGTTCCCTTTCCCAATCTTAACAGGCAGTGGGAGTCAGGCCCTCCCAGCAAGCAGCCCTCACCCGCAGGTAAACAACTCTCAGAACCTAAGGAGCAGGTCAGAAGATCTGGAGAACTTCCACTGGACAGGGAACTTGGTGAGAGGGAGGGGACAGACTGAAAAAGACCAACGTCAGAGAACATTTTCACCTCTGCCCTGCTGGTGCCCTTGACAAAGCTCAGAGCAGCCATCTCCCAGAGCTTACAGTAGTTACAGGGAGAAGTCTGAGGGAGTGGCCATCTCCATCCCCAAAGTATTCTGTAGCCTTGGATGGAATGGAATGTGGCCTGTTCTTAAGTGCCTCTGGCCTGCATAGACTTCCGGCTAAAAGAGCTGGGGGTGGCAGAGTTCAGTGCCACCAACTGTCTCTTACAAGGCTGCCTGGAACCTCGTGGAGACACAGAACTCTAAGCCACATTCCAAACCACCATTCTGGGGCAAAGACCACGTTGACGGAATCCCCTGCTCTGGCTTTGCAGCAGGGGTTCCGAGAGGAGCAAGGCAGCTTGGTCAACACAGGAGATACATACCTGCGTCCCTAAGCCCAGTCTAACCCGGCTGGGGCCAGACCTCCCAGGACTCTACCCTCCGCGGAGCAGCATTTAGGGAAAGCTCAGAATCCCACCTGAGCCTGATAAGGAGACTGAATGAAGAGATGGCATACATGACAGGCAGGACCAGCTGGATGCTACGTAAGAGAGGCTGGTCCTTGTGTGAAGTGCCCCCCACCCCACACCTGTGGCGGGCATCCGTCCATAAAAGCTCTGCTTTCAGCAGCCCCCGCCCTGGCCTGACACACAGGTGCTGGAACTAAATGCTAATCCAGTTTCACCAGCCAGGAAATTAGCCAACCTGGAGTCCGCGCCCCACCTACAAGCTCTGTGCTGCACCTATGCTGTGGCGCGGACCCCTCTGTGCCACTGGTCCCAGGACAGGGCACAGATACCACATCTCACCTGGCTGCCATCTCTACGGGCGGCAGGCCAGGCTCCTCGGGGAAACGAAGGCATTAGGGAAAGTCTCCCAGCAGCCTGGGGAGCGCTACTGATTGAGGTCTCAGCCCTTTCCTGACTCATCTCTCCCAAGGTCTGCAAGCGCCTCTGCTGTGAAATGTGACTTCCTGGCCAGAGAAGATCCTACAGCTTTCCCCAGCTCCTGTGGACGCTCCCCAACACACCCAACATCACAGGTATGGGTGGGCAGAGATAGATAATAAGTGATTTTCCCCCCAAATGGGTTTCTCTTAAGGAGCTAGGGATGACCTCGAAGTTTAGGGACTGTGCTCCTCCCCCCACCCCTTCCTCATTCCCACCAACCTGGACATGCTCCTCCTCCTCCGCCACGCGACAAACGCCAGGGCTCTGGGGAGGGTGTAGCATTTGCCTGAGGACTGATATATCCATATTTGAAAATCATGGCAGCCACACCCCGGCTGGGCTCTTGCCTTCTGCTGTACCCGTGACCGATTCTCAAGGTCAGGGGGAACCCACTCCCTTGGGCAGCCAGCCCTCTCTTCCATCCCCTCAAATCCTTCAGGGGTGCATTACCTCTCCTGGGGCAGAATCTCCCCACCAACCCATCCTGCTCACACCACAATGGGCGTATCAGAGAAGACCGAGCTGACGGATTCCGGGTCCGACATCCTCCGCTGGCCCTTGCCTGTCGCCTCGGGCACCGGCAGGGTGTTGCCTGGCTTGAGCTTGCCATTTTGACCCTGCCCAGGTCCAACAGGTTCCAGGAAGGCCACCCGCCGGTCAAAACCATCATCCTTGTCCCCACCGGCCATAGGATCGTGGTTGGGTGTGGTACTAAGCATAGAAGAGCTGAGGCTGTCTCCTTGGTGGCTGGAAGGCTTCTCGACACCCCGGCACCAGCAGCGACAGGGGGTGAGGTACAGGTATATGAGGACCAGGACCACACTGAGGATACAGCCCACCAGGGTAGTATAGGCTGTGTTGAGGGTGTCGTGGTGTCCGTGCAAGGTGAAATTGTGCACCTTCAACTCCACAGACAGTGTCTCATTGAAAGTCTCCCCCATGGCGAAGCAGGTGTACACCCCCCCGTCCTCAACCTGCACCCGCTGGAAGTGAAGACTGCCATTCTCAAACACCGTCACTGTGCTGTTGGCCTCCATGTCTAGCACCCGTTCATTGCTGGGGGTCACCCACACCTTAGTCATCCCCTGCTGCTTGGTGTCACAATGGATGGTCAAGGTGTCACCCAGGTGGGCCTCCCAGGCACGCTCCTTGTACTCGCTGCAGTTGAGGTTGAAAACACTGTGCAGCTTCTTGGCGCTCACGCAGTGCAGGTCCTCCTGGAAGTCCACCACGGGGCTCAGCTGTCGGTGCTGCCAGTGCGCGAAGAGCTGGTAGAGCTCACAGTTGCAGTGCAGGGGGTTGTTGTGCAGGTACAGCCCGTTCTTGACCCACGCAGGCAGCTTCTGCAGGTCGGACAACGGTAAGGTCTTCAGCCTGTTGGAGGAGAGGTCCAGGAGTGTGAGCTTGGGGAGCCTGACCAGTTCCAGAGGGAAGCGGGAGATCTGGTTCTGGCTCAGGTAGAGTTTCTGCAGCTGGGCCATGTCCTCGAAGGCCGAGCGGTCTACCGCCATGATATGGTTATTGTAAAGCAGCAGCACCTCCAAGGCCCGCAGGTCACTGAACAGGGACTCATCCAGTGTCCGCAGCTGGTTGGAGGAGAGGTCCAGGTAGCGCAGGTTGGGTACTGGGGAGAAGGCCTCCGAGGAGATGAAGTTCAGGTGGTTGTGGCTCAGCAGCAGGTAGTGCAGGTAAGGAAGGTGCGTGGGGGTCCACTCCGCCCGCAGGCGGCTCAGGTTGTTGTGGCTGAGGTCTAACTGGGTGGTGTAGCTGGGCAAGGCGTGGGGCACGTTGGGCAGCTGCTGCTTGGAACAGCTGAGGATGTTGCTGGCGCACAGGCAGGCGGCAGGACAGGTAAACACCGGCCGGCCGGCTCTGGCCCCCTCAAAGACCACCAGGAACCAGGACAGCAGTGGAAGCCAGAGGCCTCGCAGGTCACGCTGGGGTTGCATAGTGTCACTGGGGAGGGCGAGGAAGGCCACCAGGAGGATCTGGGAGGGCGTCACCCAAGCATGTTCTGGTGGGGTAAAGAAGGGTCACTTTCACTACTGGCCTGAGAGAGGATGGGTTTATGGTCCCCAGGACCAATGGAGGGAAGGACCCGCTCCCTCACGCCCCCACCCGCATTGGGCTAGGAGTCAAAGGAAGAGATGCAGTAGTTCCCAGGCACTGTGCAGGCAGTGGGCTCAAAATACTGGGACAGAGGAGCAGGTGGACACAGGGCCTGCTGGGCCAGGGGCACAGGAGTGCAGGATGGGGACATGCCCGGGATGTCAGGCATGGCTGGTTCCACGGAGGTTGCGGTTTGGAGGCGGGGTGTGCAGGGCCTTTGGGGTGGGGGGGAGGCGATGACGGAAGGACAGCAGGGCACGGGCCATGTAGGGGTTGAGGGTCCCCGGGGCCTGTCGGGGCTGGCTCCCCCCGGGACCTCTGGTCACTGCACCTGCTCGGCGAGGACGAGTCTCAGCCCATGGCGGGTCCGGGCGCTCCGTCGCGGCCTCCCCCGGCTGCGCCTCACCCGCCGGCCTGTCGCGGCGCCCGCCTTGCGCAGGGGCCCGCGCCCAGCGACATCGCCTCCCGGGGACTCGCCGGGCGCCGCTGCGCCCCTTCCCGGGCGCCTCCGCCTGCGCCGCCGCGCCCGCGGGAGCCCACCCTGCACGCCGGGGTCCGGGGTCCGGCGTGGAGCGCTGCGGGGCGCGCGAGGCGCCGCGATCCGAGCGCAGGGAGCGGCGTGGGGGCAGCGAGCACCGCGCGCGTGCCCGTCGCCGCCGCCGGAGCCTCGGGGCGCGCGCGCGCGGGGGCGGGGCGCACGTGCGTGTGTTTGTGTCGGGGCCGGGGCCGCGCGCCGCCCAGTCGCCCCGGGGAGCGTCGGGGCCCGTCCCCACCTGGAGACGGGGGACTCTCGCCCCTCGCTCCTCTGTCGCTTCCCCCGCCTTCCTCCGCCCCCCAAAGCGCTCCCAGGAAGAGTAGCTCCAAGTGAACTCGCTGCAGCTGACTCCTGGGCAAGGAGCGTCACGCGCCTTTTAATTTTACAAATTAAAGAGATCTAGCTCAGTGTTGGCGGGAAATGCATTAGGTTCCCCCTCCCCTCTCTCTAGGGCTGCGAAGTCTCCAAAATTTGGGGAATGATTTGGGGAAGGGCCTTCCTCCCCGCCCCCCCCTCCCCGCAGTCTTGATGCCACTGTTCCACCACCTTTGGGGTAACAAGGAAGGGTACAGCCCCTCAGTCTGCAATTCAGCTGGGCAGGAGTGGGGGCAAGGGGAGGCCTTCGGCGCATGTGCAGATTCCAGGATCCCACTCCTCAGACACCATTCAGCAATTCCCACTCCACCCCTGACACAGCGCACACCCACCCACTGACCCACCCAGGGGCTGCATACACGCCAGGGTCAGGTTTCTATCCCTGGAATCTTCAAAACCCTTCCCAGCCTGGGGGGCCATTCATCCCTGGGGCCTGGCCACTATTGCCCTTTCTGAACCAGTGCGGGCTGTGTCACCTCCCCTCCTGGAGCAATATTGCATTGTAGTTTCTCTATTACCGAATCCTTAAGATGAAGGGCCCAGGGTCTTCTTTAGGGCGGCCCTTGAAGCACCAAGAAGCTGGTCACAGTCTGTGTTCCTGGGGGTTAGGCACTGGGCGAGGGCATGTAAGGAGGGCCTAGACCTTATGATTCAAGGCTTGAGCTATCCGGGTGGTAGACCCGGGGGAAGGAACGCCCTTTTTATTCTTTCTCGCCTCTTACAACAGCAAGAGCAAGACTGAAATGAATGTCTCAATACATTAGCCTGCTAAGAGTTTTAAAAAGAATTTATATCTGTCACATATGTTTTACGACGAATTTAAGTGAGTGCAGTATCTCTTCAAGGGATGTTAACAGGATAACCTTATGCATAGTGTGAAAAGGTCTTTTTCCTGTTCCTTCCAGGTGTCTGTGATAAGGTGGGGAGGTTATCAGGCAGCGGGAAATCCTGAAATGACCTCACATCCCGTCTCTATTGCCACGCAACAAATAACCCCCAAACTCAGTGGTTTAATACAATGATACACGCTTACTGTCTTCCACTGACGGTTTCTGATGGTCAGACTTTCAGGAGCGCTTTGGCAGGCGGTTCTGGCTTGGTGGGGGTCTCTCATGCCCTTGCAGTCATGTCAGATGCAGCTACAGTTATTGGAAGGCTTGGCTGAGGGTGGGGCTAGAGGCTCACTTCCATGACTCACGCCTGTGGCTGGCTGTTGGCAGGAGGCCTTGGCTGCTCTTCCTGAAGGTCTCTCCACAAGACTGCTTGAGTGTCCTCGTAGCCTGGTAGCTGACTTCCTTCTGAGCAAGATGTCCAAGAGAGAGCAAGGCAGAAGTCACATTGACCCAGCTCTCCGAGGTCACACCTGTCACCTCCACATTGGTCGCAAGGACCAGCCCTGATTCAGTACGGAAGGACAGTACACGAAGGATGGATACCGGGGGAGAGGGTCATTGGGGCTGGCTATCACGCACATCATCTCTGAAGTCACATCTATTTTTTAATTCTGAAAAATTTCAAACATACACAAAAGTAGAGAAAATAATACAATGAACTCCCATATAACCATCATTCCTGTTCAATAATTATTAAGGAAATTCCATCATTTTATTTTGTAATGTGTCCCTGAGACACACATGCCTTTCCCACCTCACCCTCCATCCCCCTAACTTTCCTTAGTTGCAGTGTTCCAGGCCCTCTCTTTCTCACCTTCCCCCTTTCTGCTATGTTTAAAGGATAGAGGAGAGACAGACAGAAAGAATATCCCTTATGCTGGACACCAGTCTCAAGTGTGAGTGTCTGCAGCTTGGAGAGGTCCCCACAGATACAGTCCTTAATCAGTCTTTCCCCCTACCCAGCTCATTCAGAAGTAACCATGCCATTTTCAGATTTTAATGTGCATACAGATCACCTGGAGATCTTGTTAATGTGAGGATTCTTAATCAGTAGGTCTAGGGTGGGGCCTGAGATTCTTCATTTCTAACAAGCTTGGTGATGGAGACACTGCAGGTGCTCCACAGGCCACACTTTGAAGAGCAAGGGTCTAGAGCTGTGCTGTCCAAATCGGTAGCCACTAGCTCCCCGTGGCTATTTAAATTAATTAAAATTAAATAACATTATAAATCACTTCTTCAGTTTCCCTAGCCTCCTTTCAAATGTCCAATAGCCACATGTGACTGGCTGTACTGTTGAACATAATCACAGAATTTCCATTGGACTGCAGTGTGTAGAAAATTGACTCATGATGACTTTCCCACAGCTGCCCTCTAGACCAGAACAACCATCTATTAGTTCACAACAAAAAGAGAACCTTGGCAGGGTAAATAGCAACAGGCTGTTTACGGTGGGTATTTATTTCCTCTTGCTGGAATGGATCAACCCAGTATCCTTAAATACAATTTGGAAGGTTGTTTGGTTAGCTTGGCATTTAAACAAAAGAGGCTGGCTATGTCTACCAGGTTATGAGACTGGATGAATTGCTTTTCTCTCTACTAGAAGTATTTTTTTTCTCAATAACTAGTACTGGGCATCACAGTCAGAGCTGGAGACTGCAGCCACCTTTTAACTCCTTTGCAAAGACTCCGTGTGGCCGGCCACCCTTCTCTAGGACAGTGTAGTCTGATATGCTGGGCACACTTAGGTGCCCATTTCACATTGTATATATGTCCTTATAAAACATTTTATCTCCTATTTTGTCTGCTTACATGTCCACTTCCCCATCGGACTGCAAGCTCCCTGAAAGCAGTGATTTGCCCTAGGTCTGGCTCTTAATAGGCATTCAAAATATGTTTGTTGAATTAATGTATTAATTAATAATTGCATTAAATTAGCATATTTATTATATATTAGTCTTGATGCCTGTTGTAGGTAGAGCATAACATTTGGGCTTGGACAAGTCACAGCTACTGACTGTGATTTTGGTATCTCACTTTGTTCTACCAAATCTCATTCCATTATCTGTGAAATGGGAACAAGACTAGCACTAACTATGAGCTTCATAGGGTTATTTGGGGGATCAAATGAGCTAACAGCTGTGAAAGTACTTCATTGTTTATAACTATTATCTTTTACAAATTTTTGTTTTCTCCATTAGAGTTAGGAGAGCCCAGTCTTGATGTCAACATGTGTACAGATTACCTTGCACGACTGTCTGCCTTGTTCCCACATTCTGGGATGTCGCCCATTTGGAAGATTCATTCATTTTTTAGAATATATCTTTATTGATTTCAGAGAGAGGAAGGGAGAGGGAAAGAGAGATAGAAACATCAATGATGAGAGTCATTGATCAGCTGCCTCCTGCACACCCCCTATTGAGGATCAAGTCTGCAACCAGGGCATGTGTCTGACCGGGAATCAAACCTTGATCTCCTGGGTCATAGGTCGATGCTCAACTGCTGAGCCACACTTTTTTAAGTTCTTCCTCTCTGACTTAACTTTCTTTTACAATTTAAAATATTTACAAATTTTAAATACAATTTACATTTTAAAAAAATTTAGGGCCCTGGCTGGGTAGTTCAGTTAGTTAGAGCATCATTCCAATATGCCAAGGTTGCAGGTATTCAGGACACATACAAGAATCAACCAATGAATGTATAAGTGGAACAACAAATAAATGTTTCTCTCTCTCCAAAAAAAAAAGAAAAAAGATATTTAAAAATGTAAAAACATTCTTGCATTTTGTGGAGAACCCAGTGATGCTACTGATATCAGCAGATTTGTAGTCCTTGCAGTATCTCCAAAAAAGGGGGGGGGGCTCTAAAATGAAGCTACTTCTGGGAGGGGTCACAATACAGATGAGTCATTTGTTCGGTATTGCTTAAAGTGCCGATATTGAAGCCCTTACCATCGGATCGAGCCCTTTCTATAGTAGTTCACCTGTGTTTCCATTTTTGGTTTGTCCCTGAAGGTTCTCAGTCTGGAAGATTCCTGTTGCCACCTCCCCCACCCCCACCGCCATAAACCTAAGCCGTCCCTCATTTCACTGACCCTTTTGACATTCAACTTACCTGTTAGCATGCTCACCCATTACTCACTCTCCAGGAGGTAAATATCTCCTCTTTGGGGATAGCTGACATCTGACACCCTTTTGGCTACTTCTTACCCTTTTCTGCCTCAACCCTGCACACTTGATCTGCAGAAACCACACATCTGGATATTAACTGGAGGCAGAAGAGGAATCTCTGCAGGTGGGGGGGGGGGGCATAGACACCTTTCAGTGTCCTGGGTTCTCCAGGTTTGTCAAATAAACTGGAAGGCATCTTGTTGAATCTACAACTCATGTTCATCATGGTCAGGGCTATTCTGCTTCCACAGAGGTGGTCATTCCTGATGGCTAAGTCATGAGCACTTTCTTGACTTTTGACACCCACATGCAGTCATCTCACAGCACTCCTGCATTGAGTCATCAGATAGTCGTGCCTTTGAAATATTGCTAACAAATAAGTTCATGGTTCAAAATGTTCTTTCAGCCTTCAGGGGCGGGGTTCCGCCACCACAGTCAGCCTGCAGCTGGCCGGGCATCCCAGAGATGGAAGACTGGTTCCCAGGCCCTGTAACAAACAGGACTCCCCTGGAGCTCCTGCAGTGTGGGCCTGGGCATCCAGGCCAGTTGGGATTGAATCCTGTTGTGCCACTCACTTGGTCACTTGAGTCACTTAACCTATAAAATGGGCATAATAAGAATACTCATGTTGTGAGGATTTAAATGCTCTAACACACAGGTGGAACCCTGTAAATGTGGGGAGGAGGAACTGGGCTGTCCTTTATCACTTCACCCTCGTTTTCAATGCGCCATACATACGATTTCCAGGGATAGAAAAGCAAACAGAACCGGGGGAAGCTGTAAGCTGTGGCCTGTGCTCTCCAGGGGTTTCAGGACCAGGTTCTGGGCACAGCACACCTGCTGTGCAAAGCGGCTTTGGGACAAGCTTTCCCACTTCCCTCGCTCCCTACCTTCCAGCCACACGGCAGCCCCTTAGTTTGTTCTACGCGGAAAGTCTGGAGCTGCCACTCATCCTCGGGAACTATGTTGGGCAGAACTATCAAGTCACAGGCCTGAGCTCTTCCCGGAGGTGGTTATTTGAATGGAGTGTCTTCAGTCTCCCATTTGGGCAGAAGCAGGGCCTGCCAGTGAGGAGTGCTGGCGGGAGTGCCGGGAGCCAGTCCTCAAACCCAGAGCCGTGTCCCCGCGGCTGTCGGACAGCTGAGGTCTGACAGCATTGCCTTCCCCGCAGGTTTTCCTCATTTTCTTTGCCTGCTTCCACAGACAGTGCACCCGCCCTCTCTCCCTCCCACCAAGGTCACCACTCAGCAGGCTGTGATAAATGTCATCTTTTTTTTTTTGAAAGTCGCCTTGGAAAAAGGCAATTTGACTGCAGTGAGGCAGAACAGGGAGCTGAGAGGCAGCTGCCCTTATCGACCAGAGCCCAACCCCACAAACAAAGCGAAGAGCAGTGCGGAGCCGCCTGGGGCTCGGGTGATCCCACCCCCGCCCCCGCCCCAGGCCCGCAGGGGTCTGTGCCCTGCGCCCGGGCCTGCGGAGCCTGGGTCCTGTGGTCGGGTCTGCTCCTCCCTCTTTTCCTCTCCCAGCCCTTTGTCTTCTGCTACTTGTTTCCTGGCTGGTAACTGAAGGTCCCGAGAACCCCCACAGCTCTGGGGGTGGGAGCCCTCTCCACCGTGGGCTGCTGATTAGCGTGGGGAATAAATAACAGCAAGCTAATTATCTTCTGATTGCGGCTTGCTTCGCTAACAAGGCCGGGCTGGAGCCGTGAGGCTGCAGCTGATCCCATTCCAAGCATGCTCCAGGGCTCAGGGAAATTTCCGTGCCTTTCCAGTCCGGGGGTCTTCCTTTCCCAGCTGCTGGGGAGTTCTGAGTGGAGGGGTTTGCGCTCCTGCTTCACCCTGGAATTCAGACGCTCACTTCAGACGCGCTGCTTGTGTCAGACCTTATCGGGCGATGGCAGCAGGCTTCTCGTAGAAGCACCAAAAGGCTTTCATGGAGGCTTAGGGGTTGGCCAAGGTCACAGAGAGATGGGTCCTCAGGGACAATGCTCTCCTGCACTTAGTATCCTAATTACATCTGCTACTCCAACTGCTTAGACTGAGTGGTGCCCATCAGACCTACAGGCAGGGAAGAAAAGTGCAGAGCACTGGTATTGAACTTGTCTGGGTCCTAGTCCTACCCGATGACCTCCATGACCTTGGACATGGCCTTTAATCACTCTGGTCCTCGGTTCCCTCTCTGGAGTGAGTGTCAGGCAAACCTTGGGCTTCACTTCTATAACACTCCTGAAAAAACACAGATCCCGGGTCCTCTCGTAGGAAACAACAGCCATGCCCAAGCCGAGGGATATTCTACAAAGAAGCTGGATTCTACTCTTCAAAAATACCAAGAGCACAAAAGACAAGGAAAGACCGAGAGACTGTCCCAGACTCAAAGAGAACGAAAGACCAGACAACTAAATGCGACCCATGATCCTGGACTGGCTTCTGGGCCTGTCAACAATGTTATTAGAACAACCAGTGATGTTTGAGTGGGGTCTCTGGGTTAGACAGTAGTTTTGTATCCATGTCGGTTTCCTAATCGTGATGTGTTATGGTTAAGAGGGAGAATGCCCTTGTTTTAGGAAATACGCACTGAAGTGTTAAGAGCTAATGGGGCATCACTCCTAAACGGACCTGAGATTACACATATGTGTATATATGGGGGAATGAAGGGGGCGAGGGGGCTGCAAAATGAGGCAAGTGAATTTAAATCTGAAACAGGAGACAGATTGAGGAACTGCTTGGAAGGTATGCAGGAGTTCTTTGTACCCTTCTTGCAGTTTTTCTGTAAATTTGAAATGATTGCAAAATAAAAAGTTTAAAAAGAGCATAGGCTGCCCGGCTGGGTGTGGCTCAGTGGTTGAGCGACGACCTATGAACCAAGAGGTCACGGTTCAATTCTTGGTCAGGACACATGCCCGGGGTTGTGGGCTCAACCCCCCCCCCCCAGTAGGGGGCGAGCAGGAGGCAGCCGATCAATGACTCATCACTGAAGTTTCTCTCTCTCCCTTCCTCTCTCTGAAATCAATAAAAACATTAAAAAAATAGATAAATAAAGCACATCCGTGCTTTTGGACTGCGGGAGGAGAGACACGTGGCGAGAGCTGGAAGTTAACGAGAGGTGAGAAGCAGGAAAGTGTCACAGAAAGCTCAGGGGGTTGGAGATAAATAACCTAGATTGGGTCTTGATCTTGTCACCTACCAGTTGGGTGATCCGGAAAAAGGCACACCACCTCTCTGAGCCTCTGATAATAGCATGCATCTCGGAAGAGTGTCATGTGGCTTAAATAATAATGTATGTGACAGCTCTTTGTAAGTCATGAAACACGATACTGAATATAAATCATCCGTAGTATCTTCTTCCTCCCAGAAAACTACAGCTAACGAATGTGAAACCGTCTCTTCGTCCTGACATCCCTTTCAGTTCTTTATCTAGTTACCATCGCGACGTGATTATTCTCACAGAGATTGTCCCTTTATGGACTGAGAACTGACACCCGGGAAGGGGGCCAGTTGATGGCAAAGCCGCCGGGGACTGCCCTGGGGTGTGTCTGCGTCCGTGTGTGCACAGCCTGTGCACGCACATGTGTCCTGGAAGCCTCGGTTCTAGGCGCCTTCTCTGCGCAGAGACCCTGTGAGGACTGATGGGTGCTACTAGAAATTCACACACACCTGCTAGTGGGGCCTGGGTAGTCTCTTCTAGAAGGAAAGCCCCTTCGCTTCTGTCTCTCCTCCTGGCAAAAATACTTGTGTACACGGCGTTGTGGCACAAACCACTGTCCCGCAACTTAGGGCCCTAACGCCACAGGGCGCAGATGAGCTGCTAGAAGGTGTGTGTGTGGGGTAATGAAAACCATCGTTGCTGTTTTATACCCTTTCCAAAGCCTCTCACCCACATTCCCTCCTGGGAGCCTTAAAACTACAGCAACTACTGCTCTCGGTGGCTTTTCACAGGTCAGAACAGCCTAGCGGTCAGGGAGACCAGGACTTGCCCCTGTCCACAGGGCTAGTAAATGACAGGGTTGGGCCCTCAAGCCAGGACTCTAACAAACTCCCCCCAGAGGTGGTTTGTCCTCGGCACCTCTCTCATCCCTTTCCTGCCTTGAGGGGGCGCTGTTTTCTGTGCCCTTGGCTTCTCAGAGCTCCTCTGCCACAAGGACGCCCCCCTCCCACCCAGAAGCACCCTATACTGGGCTCCCTCTCCAGGCTGCCTGGCTTAAGGCTGTTCTGGAGCCGAGAGAGAAACATGAGGGTGAGGCTTCGTGCCAATGGCCTGGAGGAGCTGGCCCCAGGAAATCATGTTCGTGCCTCTCTGATTCCCAGGCCAGCTGCGTGTCATCTTCCAGTCCTTGCGGACGTTTCTCTCTCCACAGTGTCAGAAGGAGCAGTACTTCACTCCCTCTAATCAACTCCATCGCTGTGAATCTGGCTGGAGAAGCTCCGACAAATCCAGGTCATCACTAGGCTCCCTCTGCCCTGAGCATGTCTTACACCCAGACAGACAGATGGACTGACGTTAGACACAGCACAGCCCCACCGGTCTCAGCCATCCCTTGGGAAGCAGCTGTTCCTGGCCTGACGGAGGTTCAGGGGAGAAGGGCTGCTTCTGGTCGCAGTGGTGTGACCAGCGTGCATCCTGCCTGGCCCAGGTCCCCTCTCTGTCCCGACAGCCCTGAGAAAGAGCATGCGCTCTGCGTCTGTCAGAGATCAGTGTGTGGGGTTGGTTGGATGTGCTGGATGGGTTGAGGGTGAGCCCAGGCCCTGTAGCAGACTAGAACCAACACCAACCTCCCGGGAGGTGGCAAACCTGGTCTCCCATGTGCCTCCAGCAGCTGGTGTCTTTGGACAAATTCCTCTCCTCCCTGGGACATAGTGGGTGCTGTCCCCCAGGGTGGTGCTGGGGTGGGGGTACTGGAGGCAGGATGGAGGGGAGCCCTCAGGCCCCACAACTCTACTGGTGACCCAAGCCTGCACCAGCACCCTGAGGGCCTGTGACTGAGAGGCCAGGGGCTATATTAGCGCTCGGCGTGGACCAGAGGGAATGAAAGCAGCACTCTACAGCACTTTAGAGCTTGCTTTCTCCCTATGCTAAGTGAGGAACTGGCTCGGGATGCTGGAGGTCTCCCCCAGCCTGGACACTTTATAACCCCATAAGTAAAGAGCCTGTTCATTCATTAACACTCTGCTCGTGAGCCTGCCAGGTCGGCAGTATGGACAGTTTTCACCGGCCCTGGGAGCTACCCAGCTGACCTGCCTCCTGGGCCAGGCAAAGGGAGGAGAGTGAAAGCTGTGATCTCCTTCCCCCCTCCTTCCACCGCCAGCCATTCCCCAAGGGCCAGAGCATCCCCTGCCGTCTCCCCATCCACAGGAAACAAAACCCTGCTGAGCCCAGGGCACAGAACGGGTGGGCTCCGGGCCAGCAGAAACAGCTGCCGTAGGTGTCATCTTGCTGTGGGGGTGGGAAGGAGCTGGACTTTTAAGGTCTCATCTGAGACCAATGCGGGTAATCTGAACCTCTTTGCTGTCCTAATTCCCTGAGAGAGAAGACTCAGAGGGTCCGAGTGGACCAGGTCAGAGTTGGGCTGCCCAGGCTCCAGAATGGGAGGAGCTGAGCTTTCATGTGTGAACCCCAAGCGGCTCTGCGTAGGGCAGCCCCAGAGAGCAGCACAGCCCACAGCGCCAGAGGAGGCAGCCACCAGGCCGCTCCCCCCGCAGACAGACGGGGTATTGATCCTGCGCGCGCCCCTCCCTCTCTCCACTTCATGGCGCAGCTAATGGCCCGGAAAAAACTGGCCAGCTGTTCCTCAGCTGTGACATAACGAGCTCAGGGACGATCAATGCCCCTTCCGGTCTCTAATTAGGCCTGGGAGCTGGCTGGGGTGAGAGTGTGGCCTGTTTCCTGAGGGCACCACTTCCACTCCAGTCCCCAGCTGCTGTCTGCTGGCAGCCACCTGGGCCCACGCATCTGTGCCCTGGGGGAGGGGACAGGGCCACAGAGGGGCCCAGGGGAGCCTTCTGACGCAGGGCCCTGTCTCCAGCAGCAGAAGTAGGGACTCTGTAACCATGTCATGTGGGGGTGGCAGGGCTGGTGGGGAGATCCGGGCCTGCATGTGAGGCTCTATACCCCCAGCTCGCGGCCATATCCTTTCTGCCTGAGTCTGTCACTCTGTGCAGTGGCCTTCAGTCCCAACCCTCCAACTCCCTGCCCCTGAGGCCCTGCCCAGGACCCTCCCCACTACCGGTCCTGGATGCACCAGTCCCAGGCTGCAGGGAAGAGGCTGGTAGCAAATTTGGCTCCCAGCCCGGCCTCCCTCTTCTATTTATACCCTCAAGTCCAGGGAGGGATGGATCGGATTCTCAGTGTGCTCACTGCAGAGGAGAAAGCGAGGGTGGAGAGAGAGCTGGAGAGGGAAGGGTGTACGCTAAGGCAGAGAGACAGAGGGGCAAGGGAGCAGGCCCGGGGCTAGGAGGCTGCGTCAGAGCTCTGAGGACAGGATAGGAGAGCAGATGACAGAGGTCAAAGGAGGGCTGCCAACTAAGAGACAGGAAAAGTGAGAAATGGGGCGATGGGGTAAGAAAGAGGAGATGGGAGACCAGGGCTGCCAATTAAGAGACAAAAAAAGTGAGAAATGGGGCAATGGGGAAGAAAGAGGAGATGGGAGACAGGGAGCAGGACACACCCTGTGTTGGGTGGGGTCAGGCCCCAGGCGCCCGATCAGATGCCCTGTCAGGGAAGCTGAGGTGCTGGGCAGACAGTGTCCAGGGGCCCGGTGTGAAATTACAGGCGGCAGGAGAGAGGCCTGGGGTCAAGGAGGTACAGGGAGCAGAGCTGTCTGGAGAGAAGGGGGGCGTGGAGTCTAGAGATAGGAAGGCCGGTGGGGACCCTCCCCTAGGATCAAGCCTGTGGACTCTGCTTTCTGGGGGTGAGGGCGTGTGATGCGAACTAGAAGCAGGAGTCAGGGCAATGTGGGGAGAAAAAGAGGAGGTGACTGTTGGGGACTTGGGAGTAAAAAGGCTGGAGGGAGGGGTCCAGGTTTTCTGCAGCCTCCAATCTGGGCTGTGGCTTTTTGGGGTAGCCTGGGCCTGGAGGGGATATTCTCCAGCCAGCCTCCCGTCCTACCATTCACACAGTCACACACACACCAATCAGATGGAGCCTCTAAGACTGAATTTCTCCTGACTGTGATTCCCAGAGGAATGACCTGGTTTGTGGAGCGCAGAGGTGCTCACTGCTGTTTCCTGCACCCACTCCCCGCCCCCCCCAAAACTCTCAAACTGTCAGGGCCCTGGAGAAAGAAGACACTCAAGGAGTTGCTGACTCAGACTCAAAATCCAGAGCTGCAGAGAACCTGAGGGAGCATCCTCAGGCCTCATCCAACCCTCCTTTGAAGCTGGGGCTCCAGATGCTCTGCTCACTTAGGCAGATGCAGCCTCTGGACTCTGAGCTCAGTGCTCATTCCAGGATACCTGCCTGCCCATCTCTTCCTAGCCACCTCCTAGGAGTAGGAGGGATTTTCTCTTGAGAGCCTTGGTCCTCTTGCCAGGCCCTCCCAGCCAAGACTGTGGGAGGTCAAAAGGTGAAAAGTCGGGGCCCACAGGACAGCAAGTCCCCCAGGAGGGACAAAGCCTGTGGGTTTGGAAGGGAGAAGCATCCCCCCAGACGGCAGTTGACTCTTTGCAGCTCATTGGCCAACACTGCCCTCTTGTGGCTGCTGGCTGTCAGGGCAGCACAGGGGCCCTGAAATGGAGCACTTGGCTGGCTCCTTTCTCACCCAGGTCCTCACCATCCAGGGACCCCTGCCCCGCCCAGAGCAGGGCTGATTTAGACCCTCCAGGGCTACCTCTCCAGGCTAGGCCATCTGAACTTTCACTTACCATTCTCCAGGACGGTCCTCAGGTAGGTGGAGGAGGGCTGACCATCACCCCTCCCACACACACCTGTCTGGGGGTCTGGCCCTTCCTTAGACATAGGGGCATGAGAGTTGAATGGGAGAGGGAGGGTTCTGTTTTTAGGTGAGTCAGGACTTTGGAGGAAAGGAGAATTCTGGGAAAGAGGCCACAGGGCCTAGACCCCTGTGCCCAATGGTGACCAGGATGCAGAAGGAAGGGTCAGGCTGCCCAGGGGCTCAGTAGGGCTGGCCGGGCTGAGGGATGGTTGCTTTGAGGGGACTGTCCCAGAGACTCAGAGCAGGGGTTCCCCCCAGAGTCAGAGACCAGGCATACTGGAAGTGCCTAGGTTGGGAAAGCAGCCCAGCTTGGTTCATAGGCTGGAGCGAGGACCTGGCAGGAGCTGATGACCCATGCTGGAATGAGAAGCTGGGTGGTCCAGGGTGTCACGTCCCTGCGGATCAGGCTGGGCAGCTTCTTGTGACACCATGAATCTAGAGGGGAGAATTTCCAGACACTCAAATTACCACTCCACCCTTAGCCTCCTTCCCACGAAATGGACGTGCAGGTCACTCTCAGGGACCTGAGCTGGTGCTCCGGGAGCCCCACCCCTCTGAGCGCCACTCCCAGGAAGCATGATCTCTATACCCCTTCATCTCTGACCTCCCCTTTCCTCTGAATCCCTCTGATGTGTGTTCATAGGCACTGTCTCCTTGATGACCCATATGTTTTCTCTCCTCCCTCTAGGCCTGAAAGACAAGGAAAATTCCCAGCCTCCAGTTCACCCCCTTACCCTGGGACTTGTGAGTTCAGTAAATACTTACTGACTGACTCACTAAAAGGCAGGAGGTGAGTACATCTGTGGCCCTACATTTCCCTGATCATAACATTTTACTCCGCTGACCTTCCAGTCTGGCTTACCAGGCCGTCCACAGCCCAGCTGATTTACCTCTCAGTGCTCATGTCTCTCCTACACACAGATAATTTTCCAGTCCAACTGGACAACTCACAGAGCCCTGATAATCCCTGAACTTGCCTGTCTCCATGTTTTTGCTAGGCCTGATCCTTCCACCTGGACTACTCTCCTTCAAACTCCCACTTAAAACCCTACCCTTCCTTTAAGATTCAGGATGCTTCTTTCATGAAGCTTTCCCAGATCTCCTGAGGGAATAGGTTCACTTTTTCCTTTGAATCTCCACGGCACTTTGACTCTCTTTTGAAGATTATAACCCACTTCATCTCTTTTCTAGATTATAAGCACCAAAAGGTCAAGGTTTGTATTTGTTTCATCTATGTATCCCTCTCTCTTAACCTCAATACAGAGCTTTGCATATAGTAGGTGCTCAATAAACATACCTTGAATTGAGTGAAATGGAGTCTGCAGTTTGGGCTGCTAGGAGCTGAAGGAGGTGGGAAGGGGGGCTCTGTGGCTTCAGGAGTCTACAGGAATGAGCTCTGAATGGCGAGGCAAGGACCATTCAGGGAGGTGAGTGGGGAGTCTGGGTCTTCTCAGAACCTTGCCAGGAGGAGCAGCATTTTGCTGAAGAGAATAGGCAGCTGGGAGGACCTCGGCGATGCAGAGGGTTAAATACAGGAGCCAGGGGTTGGGGGACTACAGTTGGCTTCAGTGCCAGGTATGATGGACCCCAAGTGTCTGCATCCTTAGTGACAGGCAAAAAGGGGTGGCAACCTGGAGGCTTGGATTCTGCTCACATCTGCTTCACCTCTAGCTGTGTGGCCTTGGGCCAGTTCCTTCCCCTCTCTGGGCCTATTCATCTGTAATATATGTATCTGACCTCCTATGACCCTTTCAGCTATTCTCACTCCATTTTGAGGTTCAGAAGTAGAGGGGTAAAGCCCAATGGGGACTTGACCATGAAACCGCCCCCACCCACCCAGGCCTGAGCACCAGGAATGACCCCACCTAGGTCCTGGACCAGAGGAGGTGACAGAGTCCAAGGCCAAGAAGGAGACATGTGGCTTGGGCAAGCTGTGGCTTGGCTCAGGGGATGTGGAAGGGGTGGCAGGGGGAGACAGCACCTTCAATTCAGAGCAAGTGAAGTGCCCAGTTATTGGGCTCGGGGGAGGGGTCCTTGGGGACCCCTTTTCATTCACTGTGCTCTTTGTCTTTTCTTGTCCCATCCCAGACTCAGTAAATATCAAGCTGGGACTTGAATCCCAGCTGCTCAACTGTGTGGCTCTGAGAAAGTCACCTCTCTGTGCCTCAGTTTCCACATGTGTAAATGGAGTTACTGAAAAGAACCCAGAAGATTGTTATAAAACTACTCGTGTGAATTGCCCAGTATTGTCCTGCTGCTCATGGCCCTGAGTCGGGAGGACAGCTGGGACAGACTGCCCGGCCAGCCGCAGGACAAATGCTTCCTGGTGCACTGGGGGTGGGGGGCATTCGGAAGGGCAAGCTGATGGGGGGCAGGTCGGATGGGAAGGTGGGCAGAGGGGTGTTGTGCAGGCAGCCCCTGACCGCCCGTGAGCAAGGGCCACTCTGCCTGGGGACCCACGCACTGCGTGGTTCTCAAGGACCCAGGAGTTCTGTGGGAATTTTTTTTCGGGGGTCCAGCACTGAGCCCCAGCTGGTGGGTGGGGATGGGCAGCCTGGGGGAGGCTCCCTGGTCTCCGAGCAGGCCTGGCCTGCGCACCACTGTGGGTGTTCCTGCCACTCTTTGGAGCCCGGTTCATCTGAGGCCCCCGGTTTCTAATCTGGTTGGAAGGATTTATTTTTGGGTCCCTGTAACCTAGCAATGGGCTCACATGACCAGTGGCAGCTGCAGGCTGAATATACCGTTGGATCTTGGCTCCTGGCAGGGGGTGTCGGCCAGACTGTGGGGGGATAAAGGCAAAGGAAGGCTCTTACCTCTGCCCTCCTCCTCTCCCTCCTCAGCCCCTCAGCCTGGCCCCAGGTGGTGGGCAGCGGGGCGGGGCCTGGGGAGCAGACACAGGAGCCCCCAGGCAGCTGGGGGCTGAGCTGCAGGAGGCAGGTCCCAGCTGGGAGCCTGCTCTTTGCCGGGAGGGTTGGGTGTCCGTGAGGATGGAGTGGGTGCAGGGAGGACCTGAGGTTGGCATGCTGGGGGCGAGGCCAGGCTGGCGAGTGGGCGTTTGAACAGACAGTCTAGGCCTGGGATCTCAGGGGCACCCCCAGTCGGGGCTGGAGGCCCAACAGTCGGCTCCTTCCCTCCCTTCCCTGTTAAATTGTTAATATTCCTGGGAGAGCGAACACGTTAAGCTGCTCGGTGTGAGCGGATGTATCAGCCTCTTTCCTGAGCGCGGGTTTGGCGGAGGCAGAGAGCAGGGGAAGGGCGCGGCCGCCATGAAGCCACGAGGGCTAGAGGGAGGGGCTGTGGGCACGTAAAGAGCATCAGGTAGATATTTATTGGATCGATGGATGGATGGATGGAAGATGAACTTGGGCTCAGCTGGTGTGGCTCAGCAGTTGAGCAACAACCTAGGATCCGGGAGATCGAGGTTTGATTCCCGGTCAGGGCTCATGCCCGGGTTGCGGGCTCGATCCCCAGTCGGGGGAGTGCAGGAGGCAGCTGATCAATGACTCTCATCATTGATGTTTCTCTCTCCCTCTCCCTTCCTCTCTCTGAAATCAATAAAGACATATAAAAAAAATCTTTTTAACAAAAAGAAAGATGAACTTAGTTCACTTCAAGGTCTCACCTGAGGGGACAGGACAGGGTGGGGGTCCTGGGGGGTGGACATAGCCCTGTCAAGAGGTGCCGGCAGGCAGGGCTGACCATGGAGGAGGTCTGGGATGGAGAAAGCAGACCCCAGCACCAAGGGCTCCAGCACCATGCTGAGGAGTGGCTGCCACCGCCCCGCACCTGTAACGGGAGCCCGCTCCCAGGTGTGCGTGCCGCTCGCAGGCCTTGGGTCTCTGATGTGGTTCGTGGCACCACCCCCAGCTTCTCCACCTTGGTCTTTCCCACACCCTCCCTTGTGCCGGGCTCTAAAAGGACGGACTGGCAGGGCGGGGTGGGGAGATGTAATTTCAACAGGTATCCATCCCTGATAGAGATAATTCAATGAGATTCAGCAGAAGTGCCTCCCCAGACTGGATCTTCAATAACTAGTAGCATCATTGTCATTGTTGCTGTTATCATCGTCGTCATCATTGTTGTCAGCTGCCTCCAGACCAGGATAGGCAGTTTTTCCTACCCCCAACCCCCACTCTTGAGCCAAGAAGGCTTCCAAGAACTGAGAGGACCCTCTCAAGGCCTCTGCCTCCTGGACCACCCTTCCCAAAGGCTGCCCGGCAGGCACCTGAGGACCTGGAGACTGGCCAGCCGGGGTACCTGCGCTAGCTCCCCCAGGGCCGTGTTTGTATTGCAGGCTCCCTATCCCTATTAAATTAGCTGGGGAGTGAAGGCTTCTGCCCATTTTATAGATAGAAAAACTAAGGAAAGGAGGCCAACTCGCGGGCCAGCTCTTCCCACCAACCGATGGAGGAGAGTTCAGTTAGAACCAAGGTTTTCTGACCAACCTAGCGCTTTCTCTAATCCTGTTCTGATGAGCCTGAGTCCGCTGTGGTTGGACTGGACCCCTGCCAGTCTGGCTGGGCCCCTGGGGGAGGATGGTGCTGATCAGGCACAGGCTTTACCCGATCCCAGAGGGTTTGATTGGCGCCAAGATGATCCTGCCAACATGACAGCACAGGGTTTGGTAAAAGTCACTTTGCTGTCTACAAGGTTTAACTTGACATTTTGATTTGATTTTCCTGTGCTCAGGTGTGTCCAGTTCTGTTGGAGGCTGTGTCCTGAAGACAGCGGCCACTTTAGGACTCCAGCCCGGAGTCTCCTTATGTCAGGCCTCCAGAGAGGCCATGGGGACATGGGGGAAGGAGTAAACGCTTTGGCTTCTGAACAGACCTGGGTTCAAATCCTGGCTCTGGCACTTACTTGCCGTGTGATCTGGGGAAAGTCACGTGACCTCAGGCACACATTCCCTCACTTGGAAAATAAGGCGAGTAGTAGCTGCCTCATAGAACCAGAATGAGGATTGGAGGAACCAAATGGCAAGGGCCTGGCACTCATGAGGGCTCAAGAAAGGGCGCTGGGGACAGAGGAGATCACTGTGTTGGGCCTAGGCCAGTCAGTGGCCTCTTTGTTGTTCACCTGGGGCCTGGGGCAGCCCCCTTGCCCCCTTACCCCCTCTTACGTTCCCTGAGTAACTTGTTATTCTCATGGCCTTTGGGTCTGGTAAATAGTCCCAGAATTCCCCTCCTCCCCCTTTAGAGACAGAAGGAGTGTCTGGATGGGCATGTCTGAGGCCAGAGGGCTCCGGAGTGGGCATCATGCCCGAACTCCTTGTCTAGGCTCCTGGCTCTGCCCTGTGTGGCTTTGGGCAATCTCTTCACCTCTCTGGGCCTCAGAAACATGGACCCCTTGGCCTGTAGAGTGTCTTACAGATCTACAATGTTGGGATCCTGTCCTGGGGTCAGTCCTGTACCTAGGGGCAATGACCGTTTTTCTTCACAGCTGGTGGGAAGCCATGCCCCTTCCTCTCACCTGCAAAGGCTCATCACAGGCGGCCTCAGACCCTCCAGTCCTACAGGCCTAGACCGATCGGAGCCTCCCCAAGTGCCTGACTCTGCCTGCGGGGAGGGGCTGTGGTGGCATGACAGGGTGGCTCACTGGGATGTCAGATCCCCCATTTCCATCTCCTCTCACAGTCCCATACAAAGTAAACACACAATCTAAGAAAACAGTAATAATGTGCTTCTGAGCGGCAAGAGCAGGGTTAGGATGACCTTTAGTGCCCTTTCAAACCTGGCCTCCACTCTGCCCTGCCCTCCATACATCCCACAGCTTCCGAAGGAGCCAGACCTCGGCCACCCTGGAGCCTGTGCTCTTCCAGGCCTCACCCGGGCTCTGCGTGGGCACTGACTGGACTCATGCAAACCCAGGGCTGTCAGGACCCTCAGGGAGCATCTATCCTGCATCTTTTTGAACAGGTAAGAAATGCAGCCAGAAATGGGAAATGACTTGCCCAAGGTCACATTGCTAGTCAGTGCCAGAGCCAGGCCTTAACTAAGCGTGGATTTTCTGATGCTGAGCCCTCTTTTTACTTTGTCTGGCTCACCAGGAGGGTCCCCCCTGCCTCCCATCACAAGGCCCCACCAGGTTTCTGAGATGCCACTCTAGCAGCCTAAGCGAGGTGGGAGGGGCAGGGCCTGCGCCTGGGCGCCTCGCCTGGGGGCACTGGTGCCTGAAGTGGCTCGGAGGGGCTGGGTGGGAAGTGGGAGGCCATTAGGACCCAGAAGCTCTCGGAGCCTCCTGCTCTGCCGGCTGCCTCTCAGGCTCACTGCAGTGGCTTCGGCAGCCTTGGAGAAGCCTCAGCATCACCGGAGGAGCTATCACATGGGAACCAGAGCTGCTCAGCAAAGGTAGGAGTTGCCGACTAGGCCAGGAACAGGGGCGAGACCTGGGGCCTGGTGCTGGGTGCTCAGGTGCCTATGGAAGGGTCGCTCTGCATCCCAGGGACCTTATGCCAGGGATAGCTCCCAGGTATCCCGAAGGCAGTATTGGGGTGTGGGCATCTCCAAAGCTTAGAGATGGGGGTTGATCTCCTGCCAACTGGAGTACCCACATTCTGCAGGCAGATGGGGTTCTCCGTCTATCTTGTTCCATGTCATAGAGAAGGGTTCCCACGTCCTAGGAATGCGTCCTTTGACATCTAGGCCGATGGGCAACTCTGTGTCCTGGGCGTGGGCAACTCTGCCAGGGAGAGGTGCTACAGACCCCTGGAGGTCTCCCTTGGCTTAGGGGGGGCGTGCTCCTGTCGGAAGGAGGGCCGGCTCGGGTCCCTGGGATGGTAGCTCTGGCCTGGGAAACAGGTGCATGGGAAGCCTACCGGCGCCTTGGTGGCCCTGGGCTGGGCACTGCTGTGTGTCTTGCATCCAGAAATGAGGATATTTGTAACTTGACCATGTCCTTGCTAGAGGCCCAGACCTCAGCCCTGAGGGTGGCAAAGCCTTCAGGTCCTGAGAGGTCCTGAGGTGAGGGCGGGGGCGGGGTGCTGGAAGGAAGCTGTGGATGAGAGCGTCTCAGAAGGCATGATATGAGCTAGGAGGGGACCCAGGCCCCGGGCTTCCCTCCGACACTGGCACCCCACAGCCCTCGCTCCTCAACCCCAGCCCAGCAGTGAGGGGTGCCCGGAGCAGGTACATCAGCCCATCTGTCAGGAGGTGGGCTCCTGGGATTTAGGAGTCAGTGTGGAGATCCTCGCGAGGCCAAGGGAGCTGTGGGAAAGAGAAATGCCCGAAGCTTTTTTGTCTAGGACTCGATCATGTCTGCACAGCACCCACCCCCCTACCCCCATCTCCACGTGGCAACCACGTCTGCTTCCCTCAGTCTGGGACCCTGAGTGGGCCCTGCCGGCAGACTTGATGTCCATGCAGACCTGGCGGGCCTCCACTCCTCCAGCTTCTGAGGCCTCGGAGCTCCATCTCCTGGGCCCCACTCCCAGGTAGAAGGGCTGGGGAAGTCGTGACGTGGAGAGTAAGGGGCAAGGATGCCTCCCCTAGTATTTCTTTCTGCATTTGTTCCTGGTAGACTGTCCTATGAGAAGCCAATGTCTCCGCATCGGGGCTCTCTCCCCACCTTCTCTGCAGCCTCTATGTGGCCATTTTAAGCGTGAAAGGAGCGTTGTTATCCCTGGGGAGAGGCATGTCTCTAGGCAGTTGTCCAAAGTTAGGGCTGCCTTGAGTCCAGGAGCCAGGTCCCCTTTCCAGGAGAGAGGCTCCTGGCTGCACACAGCTGGCTGAGTGTTATTGGAGTGTGTGCTGGCGGCAGGGATTCAAATGATCAATTGGAGTTCGATTCAATTCACAAAACTGTACGGAGCACCTAGTGCCCGCGTGGCAGGCTGGAAGTCAAGTTGGTGCAAGGTTGGTGGTAATGCCCGAAACCAAGGGTGATTTTGACTGTAACCATGGAGGGGATTGGGGACCTGTCTGCCCCATGTGGTCCTCTTTACGGCAGTCAGAGATATGATGGTTTTTAAAAAAATTTTTTAAATCCTTATCTGAGGATGTTTTTATTGATTTTAGAGAGAGGAAGGGAGAGGAAGAGAGAGAAACATCAATGTAAGAGAGAAACATTGATTGGTTGCCTCCCATATGCGCCCAGACTGAGGATCAAACCTGCAACCTGGGTATGTGCCCTGTCTGGGAATCAAATCTGCAACCTTTCCATGTATGGATGACACTCCAACCAACTGAGCCACACTGCCAGGGCTGAAATGGCAGTTTTTTAAAGTTGAGCAACCTCCAGGCCCTCTGTAGCCCAGGAGCTCACAGAGTCATCAGATGTTATCATATATGGGCACCTTGGAGGTCGTCCCGTCCAAGCCTTCCTTTTTACAGATGAGGGAACTGGGACCCAGGCAACTTGTGACTTGTCTACAGAAAGCCCATCCGACTTGGAATGTCCACAGTCTGCCTCTCAGTCACATAACTTAGCACACTATACTGAGGGGGTCTGGACTGCAGGAATGGTCTATGGGGATGAAAAACATTGAAAATTACGTTACGCAACTTATTTCAATTGTATGCAAACTCAGCATGAACAACGAGGCACATGAAACTGATTTGATCTGCCATTTGGTCAGGAGACATGAGAGACACTGAAACCCCAGACTTCCTCTCCCAGTTTCTTCCAGTTTCTTTTCTGGTTCACGCTCACCCACTTCCATGGTCGCAGTCATCTACCCACTCTCACACCTACTCCCTTACACAGATGCCTGCTGCTCCCCCCCCCCCCCCCGGCCCGTTACCGCTGTGATGTGGTAACAGTCCCGGAACAAGAGGGCTTTGGCCCAGGGGTCCTCTGATGGTCACCTCCAATGACCAGAGATCTTGAGCCCCGAGGAGTGGGAGGTTAGGGACAGCTCCTTTCCCACCTGCAGGGACACAGTGGCCTTGAGAAGTTGAGTGGGTGAAGGACAGCGTCCTAGTGACTTCTGCCCTTCCAGCTTTGGGAGTAGTGGAGGCTCAATGAGCTGAACTCCCAGTTTCCTTCCAGCTGGGATGGTTGGTTTGGCTGTTCCTTTTTAAAAATTTAAAAAAAAATTTATTGATTTTAGAGACAGAGAGGGAGGGAGAGATCAATTTGTTGTTCCATTTACTTATGCATCATCGGTTGATTCTTGTATGTGCCTGGCCGAGATCGAACCTGCAACCTTGGTGTATCGGGATGATGCTCTAATCATCTGAGCCACCCAGCCAGGGCTTGTCTGTTTCTTCTTAACACTTCCAAAGTGTCAGCTCTTTGTCTTGGGGGTTGTGGTGTTAGAGCAGACTAAAGCATAGTCTGTCCCCTTGTCAGGGGATCTCTTCCCAGTGGTGGCCCCAGAGCAGCGAGAGACATTTTTAGAGATGGCTCAAATTCCACAGCTATTTACTGGATGCTGATATGTTCCAGCTGCTGTGGAGGGCACCACTGAACCTAGCACGGCACCCAGACCTTGCCACTTACTAGCTGTGTGACCTTCGGTAAGTTACTTACCCTCTCTGGGCCTCAGTTTTATCGACTGCAAAATGGGAATAAGAACAGTACCTACCTGACAGGGTTGTGTGAGGATGAAATGAGCTAACATACCGAGTGCTTAGAACAGGGCCTGGAGTGCGGAAAGCATTATATAATGTCACTGCTCATTATTAGTACTCTTGTTAAAGCTCACAGGGTGCTCCCAACACGGTTGTGAAATAGGTATTATTTCCTATTTACAGATGCCTGGATGAGGAACTTGAAGTTCGGAAGAGTCACCGAGCTAGTAACTCCCAGACCTGCCCCTCAACAGCACCTGCCATTCTGAGGAGCCGAGACATCAGGAAATTTACGTAAACAACTGGGACACTGTCCCAGAGCTCAGCAGGACCCTGGGAAAGGCGAACAGAGGATTTAGAGTCTCTGGATAACAGTCATCGAAAGGACAGCGGAGGAAAGAAAGTGGCGAAGGAGCCAGAGACCAGTCAGCAGGTGGAGTGTTGAGTGGGCGAGGCTCCCCCATCCCTCATGTCTGTCTCTTACGTGGTCACAGTCACCGGGGCAGCCCCAGAGCTACCTCCTCTCTGAGAGATGAGCTCCTGAGCCCTCAGTTACTGGCCTGGCACTTTGTCCCTGCCACCCAGCCTCCAAGGCTGGCCACCAGAGCTTGCCCGAGAGACTCCAGCAGGAGGCGCCCTCTCCCCGCATCCCCCCACACAGCACTGCGAAGCCTGGGCCTGGGCTGGCCATCCCAGGGTCACTGGACTAGGATGGGGGATGGGCCTGTGACAGGAGGTGCCCTGGGTGTCCTCTCTCGGCCCCATGGAGTCCTCACCCATCCCCCAGTCATCAGGGAACTCTTCCACTCTGGGGAGGGCCCCTCACACCCCAGGTCCCTCTACTGCCAGTGGGGTCCCGGAGGTGGGGCTGCGGGACGTGGCTTCGGAGTCCGTGGCCCTCTTCTTCATGCTCCTGCTGGACTTGACCGCCGTGGCTGGCAATGCCGCCGTGATGGCTGTCATCGCCAAGACGCCTGCCCTCCGGAAATTCGTCTTCGTCTTCCACCTCTGCCTGGTGGACCTGCTGGCGGCCCTGACGCTCATGCCCCTGGCCATGCTCTCCAGCTCCGCCCTCTTTGACCACGACCTCTTTGGGGAGGTGGCCTGCCGCCTCTACGTGTTCCTGAGCGTCTGCTTCGTCAGCCTGGCCATCCTCTCGGTGTCGGCCATCAACGTGGAGCGCTACTATTACGTGGTCCACCCCATGCGCTACGAGGTGCGCATGACGCTGGGGCTGGTGGCCTCGGTGCTGGTGGGCGTGTGGGTGAAGGCCTTGGCCATGGCTTCCGTGCCCGTGCTGGGGAGGGTCTCCCGGGACGAGGGAGTGCCCAGCATCCCCCCAGGCTGCTCACTCCAATGGAGCCACAGTGCCTACTGCCAGCTCTTCGTGGTGGTCTTTGCTGTCCTGTACTTCCTGCTGCCCCTGCTGCTCATCCTCGTGGTCTACTGCAGCATGTTCCGCGTGGCCCGCGTGGCCGCCATGCAGCACGGCCCGCTGCCCACGTGGATGGAGACGCCCCGGCAGCGCTCCGAGTCTCTCAGCAGCCGCTCCACCATGGTCACCAGCTCGGGGGCCCACCAGACCACCCCGCACCGGACGTTTGGGGGAGGGAAGGCGGCAGTGGTCCTCCTGGCCGTGGGGGGCCAGTTCCTGCTCTGTTGGTTGCCCTACTTTTCTTTCCACCTGTACGTTGCCCTGAGCGCTCAGCCGTCAGCCGGGCAGGTGGAGAACGTGGTGACTTGGATCGGCTACTTCTGTTTCACTTCCAACCCCTTCTTCTATGGATGCCTCAACCGGCAGATCCGGGGCGAGCTCAGCAAGCAGTTTGTCTGCTTCTTCAAGCAGGCTCCCGAGGAGGAGCTGAGGCTGCCCAGCCGGGAGGGCTCCATCGAAGAGAACTTCCTGCAGTTCCTTCAGGGCACCGGCTGCTCCACGGAGTCCTGGGTTTCCCGACCTCTCCCCAGCCCCAAGCAGGAGCCAGCTGCTGTGGACTTTCGGATTCCAGGCCAGATAGCTGAGGAGACCTCCGAGTTCCTGGAGCAACAACTCACCAGCGACATCATCATGTCAGACAGCTACCTCCGTCCTGCCCCCTCGCCTCGACCTGAATCGTGATGGGCTGCTGGACACATGGAGGGAGATGGGGCTGGGGGCCGGTTAGGAGCATCTTGTGGGATCACCTTTTTCCAGCTGGCTGGGGCTGGGGCCGGGGTTTCTGCACACAGCTTTTGCTTAGTGATTTCTGGGTCAGGAACCGAGCCAACAGGATGGACAGACATGTGGCAAAAGCCTTGGACATGGCTATGATCCTTGACTACTGGGGGAGGGAACCTGGTGAGATGGTGACGAGAGTAAAGGTCATGAAGGTGAGAAGATCGATCTTTCACCCAGTGAGCTTTCCGTGCCTCAGGAAGCAGGGCCACTCTGTAAGGGTAGGAGTTGAAGGATATAGGGCGGCAGGCCAGGCTTGGAATTATTTCGGGACCCTTTAGGATATTTCACTTTTCACTGTAACTGTCCAGGGCAGTAATTGCACCCAAGCAAGGTAAGAAAATGACCCATGTCTTATCTCCTTGCTAGGTTTAAAAAGAACTATTATAGCCAAGTGTTTCAATTTGAGTACATAGATCTTTTTCTAGTTGTGGACCTGAGGGTTCTGTAAAGGAAGAGGACCAGCTGGCTATAGTCCTTTCCTGAATTTGGCCAGAAGCAATGGGAAAGAGCAGTCAGGGCCCACTGAGTAGAAGACAGGAAAGCTGAGTGCAGCTCGCTGTCTCCTGCCCTCCAGGAATGGCCCCTTCTGTTCTATTGCTGTCTCCTGCTCATGGGACATCAAGCTGGGGATTTATCTCAGCAGAGGCAAGAATAAGGCAGGATGGCTCTTTCTCCTTGTCTTTTAGGAAGTGGAAAGATTGGAGGTTGGATGGCTGAAGGTGGGGGTTAGCAGTTGAATTGCTAAGGTGGTTGGATACAGAGAGGCCAGGCAATCACCTTTGCCAATAATACTGTAAATCTTTTTTTTCTTTTCTAGGATTGGCCTCCCTGATCTCTCTCCTCACGGCAGTGACCCACCTCCAGCCCCCTGGACCACTGGGTACAGAGACTAAGGTTGGGAATGGGTCGGGTGGGGTTTCCATGGTCCATTAAATGCCTCCCTACTCCCATTCATCGCTCTCAAAATTAGCTTCAGTGACAAAGACTTAAATCTCTCTCCTATCTGTAGCCCTGGGTTGGAGAGAGGGCACAGGAGTGGGGCTGAGCTGTTCACTGATTAAGACCGTAGGAACTGTGTTGGTTGGTGGTGGCGTTTTCAAGGGAGGGGGAATCATTACAAACTGGACAGGACATCCATCTGGGACTACTTGTCCATCCACTTCCCTCAACTGAATCAGGTAACATTACAGGGTTGAGGCAGGACCAAGAGGGTGGTGTGGTCTGTATTTGAACAAACTCCTGGCTCATTGAGCATCAAGGGGAAGATGACCTGGTGGGAGTGGGATAGTTTCCCCTTTGAACAACCAATAAATAATTTTTATTATAAAAGTTATACTGATATCAACATTGACTCCTTCAGTTCAATTCAGTCCATCATAGTTCAATACTCAATATTCTCTGGGTCCCACATAGAGGATGTGAAGTCACTGTCTTCAAGGCGTTCATAGTCTAATTTGACCAAACACCTTGTATTTTTACAGAGCTTTTACATCTGGTAAAGCACTATAGAGTTGTGTGAAAAGTATGCCGGAGAAAATATGTTCTAACTTCTGAGAGTTCAGTCCGTTGCAGCAAGATACTAACACAGAGGTTTCCTGCAGATCGTGGAAAGTGTGCTGGTTGTGAATGAAACTCTAGTTGAAAAAAATAATTTATTTAATGAAATAGGGCAAACAGCTTTCCCCCTTTAGATCTAGGAAAATTTCCAGGTTTTTCTCTTCTTAGTTTAGTGCTTACTGCATCGAGGACATCCCTTAGATACTATATACACCCAGGAGAGTCTTTTGTGATTGCAAAACACATTCTCTTCTCTCTTCCCTGTTAAGATAAACTCATAAGGGTGGAATCTCAGTTCCTAGGTAGGGGAAAAACTCCCAAACATCACCGATCTGATAGTAGGCCCTAAGCATTGCCAGTAGGTGGCAGTGTGAGTCCAGTGGAAATAGGAAAGGTGCCTGGAAGGAGGGGGCAAGGGGAAGGCGTAGGAGGGGGCATTAAACAGTGTCTGGCAGCCATTTTGTTAATTTATTTTGCCTTTTCCTTCGACTTTGCCCTACAACCCTTCCTTCCCATACATCAAAGAAAAATTTAAGTGTAAGGATAACTCCAATTTAGGCTGAGATTTCCTGACCCTGTGATTTCACAGGCCTTTATTACGGAATTTGACATACCCTGGTTTGTTTGCCATTTATTTTCCCTGAGTGGATCATGAAGGAAATAAAAACTTCTATTATGCTAAGAACTTTCCCAAAAGTTTCCGCCATGACAACCTTCCAGGAGTTTTCTAGTCGCCAGGATCGCAAGTTGGATATGTAATCCTTAGCTGTCGAAGTTGTTCCTGGACCAAATTTGACCTAATCTCCCTGAAGAATCAGCAGGTTGAGACAACCGTCCTGTCAGTTGCTTTTTCCTGCACCCTGGTGGTGCTGGGGTAACTGTCAATCCTACAAGAAAAACTTCTGTTGTTAGGTCTCCCCAGGTAACATCTTACAGTGGCAGGACAGAAAAGGGGTATTTGGGAGTCACATCTACTCACTCGCTGTGTGAACTTGGGAAAGATGCTTAACTTCTCTGAGCCTATTTCCTCATCTGTAAAAGTGGGGATAACATTACCTACCTCACAGGGTTGTTGTGAGGATTAAGCGATGATGTGTGGAAGCACCTAGCCATACCTGGCAAATAGGTACTCAATAAATACTGGTTTTTCTTCCCTTTCCTCTTGCCCTTTTTCCCCCGTAAGTACTGATTATGGGAAAGCATTCTCTTTTATTCTAAGTCATTAGGGAACGAACAGGAGTATTTTCAAACTTTGAAAAATTGGCATTAGGTTATGGGGGTTGAGGCTGTTTAAGGTGGCTCTCGTGAAACCTTTCTAGTTATTGAATCATCACCATATAGCCCTTTCTGTTGGGACCTTATATTCCAAGGTTTAGATATTAGGGAAATGCTTTTTAATCCCAGGGAAAGGTTTTGGGGGCTACAAGAGTTCCCCTCCCTACACTGTATGGTGAAGAGTATTTGTGGGGCTTTTGGGAGAAAAGGTCGTTAAGGGTCACCTTCATGGTGGTACCCAGAATTATGAGTTCAAAAGATGATCAGTCTGGGGCTTTCATAGGGGATTTATTAACTTTCAAGTGATGCCAGAACTGAAAGGCAAATTTTATTAGGACTTCCTTTTTTTGTGTGGTACCGCAACAGGAAATTTTAGGAGATTCACAGGTTACACTGGTTTGTTTCGGTGTGTGGGGCTGAGGTTGACTAATCTTGGTAAAAGTCCTAAGCCCTTTAAGCAGAGCGATCTGCGTAGCGCTAAAACTGGCTTATACTGGGAAAGGCAGCATGGCAATTTTATGCAGGAACCTCACGCTTACCTTTCAGGTAGTCTGCTAGCGACTTCAAGCGGCCCTTTGCCAACAACATAGTAGCCGGACAACTCTCAAGTCCACATGAATTTGCACGTAACGGCACAAGGGCCAGCCAACGGGAGGCGGTGGGCCAGAGATGGCAGGAAGGGATCGCTCAAGTCCTAAGCCTGGTCGGTCTTACAGATCTCAGATGTGAAGCGTGGCCAGGACCCAGGCCCTGACGTTTGTCCCCAAGCCACTGATCTGGCTGAGTAGACCCCGGCGGAGAACGTGTCCTACACTCGGCCAGGGACCCCGGGTTTGGCCAGTGAGAAATTCCCAGCAGAAATTCCCACGCGGGTTGTGGGCTCTTATCGGGAATCTCTCTCATCCACTGAGCTGAAGCAGCCAGTCCCCGGTTTTTGTACATTTATCCCAATAAGACAGCCGAAAACATGAAAAGGTCCGCTAAGGCGAGGTCCACAGGACCTGGGAGACGCGAAGAACCTCTGCCGGGCTCCCCCTCCCCCTCCCAACACTTCCGCTTCCGGTTGCACCTCCAGTACCCGAGCTAGAAAAGTTCGAGCCGTAACGGCCGCGGGGCGTTGCCGGAAGTGTCGTAAACGCAGGATATCCGGTTTCTCGGGGCTCTCCGGGAGCTGACCGAGAGGGCCGCCGCCCAGCAGTAGACGCCGTCTCGGCCACTCGCCCTGCAGTCTCCGCGGTGTTTGAGTGAGTCCGGGCCCGGTCCCCTCTCCCGCCGCCGCCATGGGCTGCACGTTGAGCGCCGAGGACAAGGCGGCGGTGGAGCGGAGCAAAATGATCGACCGCAACCTGCGGGAGGACGGGGAGAAAGCGGCCAAAGAAGTGAAGCTGCTGCTGCTCGGTGAGGGCCTGTGGGCGGGGCGGGCGGGGCTCTCGGGGAGGCCTGGGCACCGGGGGGCCTTGAGGGGCGTCAGGCCGGGCGGGTGAAGAGGACCCTGAAGGAGGTGGAGGGCGTGACGGCCCTGGGGTGGGGTGTTGGGTTGGTGGCCGTGGCTCCGGAGATGGGGCGTTCGGGTTGTAGGAGTTAGGCTGGAGAGGGTGTGACTCCCGGCTGGACTTGCAGTTAGGGAAGAGAGTTTGGGAGTGTGGGGACATAGGACATCGAGACGGTGTTAGGGGTATAGGAAAAGCTCATAAAGGAAGGGAAGGATGTTAGGGAAGGTTTGGCGAGGGAGTGGAGCGTGTTGGGAGCCAGGAGGACGGGATCGAGTGTGTTGGGCTCGTATAATTTTGAGTTTGGAGCGTGGTGATACTTTAGGACAAGGTAGAGATGGGTGGGTGGCCCGAGTGATTCAGATCAATAGAGGGGCTGGCCCAGAGTGGTCCCACAAGGACCCTGGCATTTATTAGAACAGAGTGGGCAGTTTGGACTGTTGGTGAGGTGGAAGAAGCCTGGCTTGTCCAGTAACGTGAAGGTGTGTGGTGGAGCCAAATGACAAGTTCTCGGCTATAAAGGAAGAGAGCGTGGTTGCAGAGGCTGTCTATACTTTTCCACCTTTTCCCCTCGTTTTTATCCTCTTAAGGCTTTATAACCCCTTCCCTTGGTTTTTATAAAGGGGAGCTGGTGTGAGCTGAGGAGATTTAAGGACTGCCTTGCTTGAGGTTTGTGGCCAAAGAAGCAGTGGACAGTAAATTTCACGTTGGCAGTTGCTGAATAGTTGTTAGGAATGATGTGCTGGGGGATGGAGTTGCCTTAGGATAAGTTAAGGAACTGGACACATTTACCGTAAAGACTGGGACAGGCTTCTGGTGAGCTGTTTTATCTTTTTTGGTCTCTTCAAACAACACACACCGGCTTCAGGAATTAGTGTTTCTTTTACCCCCACATTCGTTTTAAGTGGCTTCTAGGTACAGTCAGATGCATTGTACTCAGCGTGATTAGTTTGAACATTTTTGAGAGGCTGGCTTCTAGACACTCAGTAAACCCTGTAAAGTACCCTCGCATCAGCTTACCAATAAATCAAGCCAATTTTTTCACTGTAAGTATTTTCTGGGGATCTGTTGGAGAAGAATAAGTAGGAGTCATGGTTACTGTAAGCATGAACTTTACTTTTTAAAACAATTGATTTTTGAGAAAAAGAAGTTGCTCCAGGAGAGGTGCTCCACCGTCACCTAATTTTGTGCTCCGAGATGTGCTGGGTGCCCATACTGCTCTCTTCATGTTGACCTATTTGGTGGTCTGTAGCTTGCAGAAGCCCTGATAACAGCTTTTTGGATGTAGGGGGAAAGTTACACAACAGAGCTTGAGCTCTCAGTGTGAATACCTGATCTTTGAGAAAGCATGAATTCAAATTGTAGTTCTAGACAACCACTCTCTGTGTAGCAAACATCAGTTGTGAATGAGCATGGTCCCCGGCACATGCTCTTTAAATACTGTTAATGTTGGACACTGCTCCATGGGGCCTTTCAGGTGTTTGGAATAAACCACAATACTCAAGGCATTAGCGTAGTCTATACTGATTGATTGGCTGTAAAATTAAAGGTGTAGCTCATTTTCTGTGAGTGTTTTGATTTATATTGACCATCAGAGATGACCTCAGGACATTAGCCTATTGTAATACAGTTGTAAACTGTGAGGCTTTCTTCCAAGTGGCAGGATTTGGCAGGCGGAACTTGGGCAATCAGAACTTGTCCAAATGCCTACAAAAATCTTTATTCAGGACTTTATAAATAGTGCATTTAATTAAAGACAGAATGGAACACATGACGACTTAGGGAACCTCAAAAGCAGTAAGTAAAAATTCAAGTACTAAAGCATTTACTTTTAATTTTTATCAATTTCATTGTCTTAAGTAGGACTTTTTTATATTCTTGAGCAAGTTTAATCAACCAATTCACGTAGGTTACAGATACAGATGCTCTTGCTTGAACCATATCTTAATGCACATAAGGAATTCAGGTTTTCTCCCTTGCTATTTCTATAAGCAAATGCACCTATCACAGTATACAAAGACTTTTCTTTTTGCTGTAGAATACCTCCTTTGATGTTCATGTAAGTGTTCATGTAAGATGTTCATTTTTACTTCATCTCTGTGAAGCTATCGAACACAGTCTTAAGTTGAGATCTATTTACTTGCCCTTGTCTCTCCTGGCACATAGTAGGTGTTCATTAGATAATACTGTATTTTCTTCCTTGCAGGGACGTAGTTTAGCATAGTGACTAACAGCGTGGACTCTGAAGTCAGATTGTTTCACATTCAAATTCCCATTCACCAGCTATAACCTCCAGAAAGTTATTTGTGCCATTCCTCTCTGCCTCAGCTTCCTCATCTTTTAAAATGGAGAAAATAGAGGTACTTCATAGGATTGCTGTGAGGGTTAAATATGGTCATAATGCGAAGTAGAATACAGCTTAGTGAATATTAGCCATTTTGTTGTTATTAAATCAAAATGAATGTTACAGATTACAGGTGCTGTGCAATTCAGATGAAGAAACTAGTGTGAGTTGAATTAGTTAAGGAAGACTTCAGTGTTACAATTCTTTGATTACCTTTGGTCTGAATTTCCTTTAGATCTGTTATTGGGAGGATCTTGATATGACAAATTAATATGGAATCAGAATATTCTATAGAAAGACAAAATTATATTTTGCAAAGCTTCCCAAGCAGAGTGCAGTGCATAGGATGACATACAAGTGTGCTGTTGGCAAATTTTTAAATAGTTTTGAAATTTTAAATCATTTTTATAATTTTTCATTACAACGGTTGAAATGATACTTTTGTGAAGCTTATCATTTCAGCTATTCTTTTCAAGCAGATTATTTAATTATTTAAAAAATATTAGTATATCCTTTTTAAGCTCTTTAAGGAAATTTAATAAATATCAATCTTTTGTATTACTACTTAGTTTTATAAGTTATTGCATCATCTACTCCTGTGCTCTCTCCAGATTTCTATTTCTTGTAGTTCCCCTTAGCAGATCTTGAGAAAACATGATACAAAATGAGACTGATGCTTTGCTCTTTAGGATTCTGTCAGTGGTGGCATGGCAAAAATTAAGTTGCATGCAGAGAATTGGAATCCTCTAATTCACTAAAACCCTGTCTTATACAATCGATGATTCACATTTAAATGTCTGCGTATCACCCTGGCTGAATATGCTTGTTGAAAATAAGGCAGTCCTTTGATAAGTACTGTGTTACATTATATCCTCATAGGATGATATTCTTTACACTATTTGTCATTATTTGGCATAAGATTCATAGACAGTTGTTAAATTTCTTGGGAGGATGCAACTTGTGTCTAAGAAAAAAAATTGGCATAAAAAATAGAAATTCACATAATAAAAATAGGTTTGTGTTTTATAAGCACTTACTGTTCTTTGTGTCTTTTGTTTAAATGCATTCATCATTCTGCAGTCTTGACAATGTGGCCCTTTTTAGGAATTATAAGATTGTAATCTTCCCTGAATAGGCTAATTCTGTAGTGATGACATACAGAGTGGGGTGCTTAGTACTTATTAGAGTTTACAGGGCATGTAACCTTTTAATCAGGGCGGCAGCTATGTTTCTTTAAAACTAATTTTTAGCCTATTAGACTTACTTGCAGGATTACAAAAAAGTCTTTTAGTTTTGTGGCGGTTTTCTCTAATGAAAGCGAGTTCCTCTTTTAGAGAAAGTTGGTGAAATCTGAAGACCTGTGCTCCTTACTTGGTTCCTCCCCTGGTGCTGAGCTGCCTCATCCCCAGCCTCTTGGCTTTTTAAAAATTGTTGGCCAGGTCTGTGTACCCCTTAGGGCTTCGGAAGATCCATGGCTTTTTAAAAATTGTTGGCCAGGTTTGTGGTTAGATCATTTTCCTGGGGAGAGGAGCCGTAGATTGTAGATTTCATTGGTGGCTCTTCTACAATACCGCCTGCCCTGCATTCTTTACAGTCCCTCACTGGGACTAAGAGAATCAGTAGCTTTGCAAAAATGGAAAGTTCAAAATGCAAAAGAAAAAATCCAGACATTGTGAACAGTTTTTAGTTCCTCTTTTAGAGGACAGTTTTTCACTTGGAATTTTTGAGAAATTTGTTTTCTATACTTGAAATGGCTCATCTTTCTCCTGTTTCCCTAGTGAATTAATGAACTACTGGCTGCTGCTTACCGCGGGTCGATACGTCCAATACAGCACTTACTCCCCACTTCACTCTCCTCCACATCCACCTGTCGTGCACTTGCCTGCTCTGGCCTCATCATTCTCAAAATCATCTAGGCTGAAAACACTCATTTAACTCTTCTCTTGCTGTCATCCTTATAACCAGTTGCCAAGTCCTGTGGCTCATTGTTATCAGATTTTTCGATTTCATGGACCAATAAAATTAATGTTTTTGTTGTTGACTGATTTAGGATTCCTCATTTTCTTTGTCTTAGTAAATACATTTTAAAAATATCCCAGAGTACCATCTATTGTGATTACTGTGTAGTTCCCTTTCCTCCATGAAGCCTTTTTGATGTTCTGAATTGGCTATGATCCGACCCTCTCTTGGAAATCTCATAGTGCTTTCTATGCCTCTTATAGTCTGTCTGCCTTATATTATGATTATTGTATACTTAGCTGCTCCTAACTACATGGTCCTTGAGGGCTGAGAGAACTAGGTATTTTCCATCTTTATATCTGCTGCGGGACCTAATATAATGCTAAGGTGTTTTGCCTGTAAGGAACAGAAACTCACTCATACTTGTTCCAATTGAGGAGTTTATTGAAAGGACACAGTGGGCAACTTCATAGGCATCAGACATCCAAGGATAGATAAGAAATGAAATAGAGCCAGGTCGCATGCGCAGGGAGTGTGATACGTGCCCCTCCCCCCATTTCTCCTAGAACAGAATGGACACTTGTTCTGCTTTGTTGGTAAGTCACCTCTTCAGATCAGCTTTCTCTTCTCACTTTGCCCCTGCACCCTCTGCCACCCCTCAATTTTCAGCTTTGGCTTACTCTTGACACCCCTGGCCCACACACTGCCTGACCTGGTAGTTCAAGGGCTTCATGTCATCTGACTCAGGTTCCCAGGATCCCCGTTTCAGGTTCCTGGGAAGGAATATCAGATTGGCCCAGCCATGTCAGGTGCCCACCACTGTGTAGCCAGCTGTGGGAATATGGCAGGGTTGATGGGGTATGATGAGTTCCAGAAGGCTCGCCCTTTCAGGGACTGGGTGGGTCAAATTCTCTATTAAAGGCGTGCATAGAGAGTTACTGATTAATAGATGACAGTCCTACCGTCTAGTAGACACTCATTAAATACAAGTTGAACTTAATGGAATGAGATAAAATATTGAAGAACTAAACATATCCCTGCTTTAGTTTTTCATTAATTCACGAGAACATGCCTGCTAATTCTCAGTATTAAGTTGTCACTTTATATGATTGGGAGATGTAATTAAATTCAACTTGAGGTAGGGTGCAGGATTTTAAACTCCCGTTATCAACACATCCAACTTAGAATAGTTATTTAATTACTATTCAATAATTGAAATTCACCTGAATTGAATTACTTTCTATTTTAATTCAGGAATTGATTTTTTAATGCATATAATCAGTACAGGGTCTGTGCTTCATCACTCTTGCTTTTTCCTGGGCTGTTTTTTCCCTACTGTTTTTATGAGCACCAGAAAATTGTCCAAAGCTAAGGGAAGAGGTAAAACAGACTGTTTTGCTCCTTGTTAATAATCTTGCCTAGAGGGTTTTTTGTTTTGCTGTGTTTTGTTTCGTTTTTAGGGAGTAGGTAAAAAGACTGCCCATAGATTTGCGCTATCATACTCTGTCTTATGTTTCTTTAATTAGTGTAGTTTTGTTTTATTAAGGGTTGGGGCTTGATGGGGAAAGCGGGGAAGAAGAGATGCTTTCAAGTAATTACTCAGGAGCTAGAATGTTAGCCATAAAGACAAAAAATTAGAAATGTGGGCCTCATAAGAAACGTCTAGAGCAATGGACACTGAATTTGTTCAGATTTCTGGAGTTTGTTTTAAAATTTGATTTTAGACAGAAGACAGTAGGCTAGCACTAATAAAACACATCTCTTTGAACTGGTAGCTCAGTTCAGAAATAGGAGTCACCACAATATAAGGCAAAGAGCAAAGGGACTGAAAATTGGGAGATCAGTCCTACTCTCTGAGCTTTGTTTTCCTTGCTCTGCACGATGGGGTCTGATCTCAGTGGTCCTTTTTCTGCGGAGGTTGTATTATCAACCAGATGGAATATTTTAGCAGATTATAAAGAGGGCTGTTTTTGCATTGTTAGTTCTCTTATTCTTGGGTTCGAATGAACTTAGTTTAACATAAAGCTGTTTAGCTCTTTAGGAAGGTAGTTAAAATCTAAGGTTAAAACCCTGAAAGACATAAATTACGTAAAGTGTCCATAGTGTAAGTGTTCAAGAGACTATAAAGAAAAGCATTTGATTTTAACCCCCCGTTCTTAAACTGTCTTAGTTTTTGGTATATTTATTTTTCAGTGTTTAGCAAGTTAGTTATCTTTAAGCCTTTATCTCTCCAGGCTATCCTGTTACCTGCTTAGCAGTCATCTGTATCATTTCTGTAATTCAAGCTGCTTGAACTGAGTAACATTGTGTTAGGATCACTGTTTAATTGTAGTTTTGATACAGTTCTCTATGTAAATGAAATATTTCATTTTCCATGTTTTGCTCTTAAGTTGTAACAGAAATGAGTATATCTGATATGAACTAAGCAAAGAAGGATTCCAGAAAGACCAAATTTGTTTGGTGATCTTAGACGTCTAAGTTTCAAGAGGGCATAGACTTTAGACATGAATTTCCTTTGATTTCCAAGTCAGACTTGGAAGATACTTAGAAGTTTAAGAAAGACTGTTAAGGATTAGCTGGGATATTATTGTGTTCATTGTTTGCTGCCATGGGCCTCTTTTTGTCACCAAGTCTACTCAAATGGGTTAATGTTTTTAATATTCAACCAAGTCTTAGTTTTGTGAATGATGTTAGTATTTTACATCTCAAAATTGCTTAACTTAAACGTAGGTAGTGTTCTAAATTTTTTCCTAGCTGCTCATGTAAATCTGTAGCTGTAGAACCGGTATGTCTCACCGTGATCAAAACATATACTCTCTTTGTATATTTAAATTGTGCTGGTATTTTCTGCTCTGTTCATGTGGCCTGATGTTAACACCCACTGCACTGGTGATACAGGCACCATTTAAATCAGACTTCTTTAAAATTAGCGAGGTATCTTGATTCTTGTCATCTTGTAATTAATCTTCTGGTAATGGTTCAGTTTTTAAATTAGAATAGTATTCTATTCCATTGAATTCTAAAAAACTTATTATGGAAATATGGCTTTCTGTTTTAGTCATATATTGATATCCCTAGGTTTTAAAATTTTTTCTTATTAAATGGATAGTTTTATGGAAATCGATTTTGCCCAGGACCTTGGAAATTGCATTTTACAAATTACTGTAAGTTACAGAAGGATTGTGTTAGAGTGACATACTTTTAACAGAACATTTTCCCATTTCCTGAGGTTAGAATATGGGAATCATTAACTTCAAAACAGGGCTGTGTTTGAGGTAGTGATGTAATTACCGCCACAATTTGCATAGTTACTGTAGTTCTGATGTCTGTGTGTGATAGCACAGCCTTAAACTTTCTATGGAAGTCGTTTCAATGTTGAGTTATGTATTTTGGAAAATAACAGATTGAACTATTTTGGTTTAATGATAGGAATCTTTTTCACCATTTTGCAGCATTAGTAAATCCTCACATATTTTACTTCATTTCAGGTTGTTAAGAAATAATTTCCTTCCTTCTACTTCTAAGAAGAGAAGTATATTTCTTATTCTTTTATTTGTGTTATTATGGTTGTAATTAAAATCCACATTCATTAGGATTTGTAGTTCTTTCAACTTTTTCTAGACTACTTAAAAGTTTTTTAAAATAAACTTTTTAGTTTGGAATAATTTTAGATTTATAGAAAAGCCACAAGATAGTGCATAGAGTCCTGTACACTCTTCACCTGGTTTCCTGTAATGTTCACATCTTATGTAGCAATGGTACAGTTGTCAGCACTAAACTTCACACTTCATTGGGATTTCAGCAGTTTTCCCACCAATGTTCTTTTCCTGCTCCAGGATCAAGTCTTGGACACCGCATTGCATTTGATCAAGGCTACTTTTAATTGAGCTTTTTGACTTTCAGTGTCGCATTGTCCAGAGGAGGCTCATTTATTAAGCTGCTTATGATTAGGTATCCCTGATCGTCTTATATGTGCTCACGTACTTTCCTAGCCTAGAGATTAAAAATAACTGAGAAATAGAACTCTGAAGCAATCCAAGCTGTGGAGATACACAAGTAAACAGTGATAATATATGTGGAATGTGGTTACAGAAGGAGTAGCCAAATTCTGGTAGGAGGAGGAGGAGGAGATGTATCAGGGGAGGCCTCCCAGAGGAGGTGACATTTGAGATGGACCTTGAAGGATAAATAGGAACTCTTAAGGCAGACACTGGAGAGAAGCGCATCCAGACAGAAGGAATAATAGTATGTACAAAAGCTCAGAAGTATCTGTGAGCAAATAATTAGATTTGCCTGGAATGAAGGGTTGCTATAGGAGTGGAGGAGGTGAGGCCAGAAAGGTATGCAGGGGATTAAAAGAGTGTGGATTTGAGTATTTCACATTTCTGTCTCACAAGAAAATTCGAGGCAGGGTTCATAAGAAATGTATCTTCACAAAATTAATTTTCAGTAATGTCATGTATACGAACCGTATAATTTAGGGTTAGCATCAAAATGGCTTGCTTTTTGTTGACCTGCTTTCAAAGAAGTGAAAGGAAGCTCACTCAGCAGAAGCCATAGTTAGGATACTGAGGCAGCCAGAGGCTAAGCCCCTCCTTGCCCACCAGTGAGCGCCCCCTCGGCGATCTCTTTATATTCTGCAGAGGCGAGGGGCAGCCCCGCTTGTCCCTCTGGCGTGGCCGCTGCCCAGAGAGAACACCTCATCTCTGGCAGCGCTCAGGTTGCCGCGTCACGTCCTAAGTGAGAGTGTTTTGAGGAGAGCGACTTTGCCGAGTGAGCTGCCTCCGTTTTCCCTCTCAACCCAGCCCGCATCTTCCGTAGGTGATCTGTGAATGCTGAAGTGGCGGGCAGCTCTCTGCTTTATAGGCTCTGAGGCTTGTAAAACGATAGGATCGCCCATGGAGGTGGAGAAAGATGTGAAACTGAACAGACCATACGCTACTGTGCCTACTGTGCGAGCCAGACATATTTTGGTGGTTAGAGTTTTTTTTTAATACCTCCCCCTCCCTCATTGCATGTTTACCTTCTAGAAATATTTCATGAAGAAGTAATTGATGTTGGGGAGTGACACAGGTGACTTCAGAGATAACTGGTCATCTTTAATGTTTTATGCTGAGTGATAGGGTGCACAGATGTTTTGTTACACATATGTCACAGATATTCCCTTTTATGTATTCAGTGTTTAATCAAACCACCTTAAGATTGTTTAAAGGCCAAAAAAGGTAATCGATTTAACTTAAAGCCAGTTCCATTCAGTTTTTTTATTTTTTAACTTTAATTTTTTGCTTTGATCACAAGGAACAGAAAACTCAGGCCAGCTCAAGGAGTCGGGCGGGAGCTGCCGTCAGCGGCGAGGGTCTCCCGGGAAGCCGGGAGAACGAACGGAAGCGTGGGCCCGGCGCAGACAGTGCTCTGGCGGCCGCTTCTGTCCCGGTTCTGTCTTCCCGTCGCCTTCCCTCTCTGCCTCTTTCTACTTTCCTGTCTTCGCTTGGTCTCCTGTGCCTCTTCCCGTCCTTTCCGTCTCCCTGGTCCCACCCGTGGTCTTTCCGCGCCTCTGTCCCTTCCCTGCGCGCCCTCGCCTCTCGCGGACCTTCGGGCTCTGCACTTTGTCCGTGATCCTCTCTCCTCTCTCGGCCGCTCCCCGTCCTTCCCCTTAGGACGCTGACGGGCACGGAGCCCTGCTGCGGCAGCCTGGGTTTTCACACACTGCAGCCTCCGTCTCCTCAGAGAATCTGCTTGGGGGCCCTCCCCATCTTTGGAGTGAGGTGGAAGAGGGTGTAGGCCCTCTGTCAGCTGTGGCCGGGTGACTCCGGCCTCGGGCATTTACTTCCTCATCCAGTCACAGGGAGGGGAGTGGCCCGATCGTGTAGGCCTTAGCAAGTTTTATCAAAAATTTCTTACATCCACTTTAAGCCTTTTTGGTGATAGCTTCCAAGAAAAACCTTTTCAGAGAAGAGACCATTTTCTCTGTTCCATTCTCAATTTACTGCCATCTTTTACCTTTAAGATAGTCATTCATTTATTCACTCACTAAACAGTTGTTTGATGAGAACTCACTGTGTTTCACACTTTCTTTTAGGTGTTGGGATACGGGATGGACAGGACAGATTTGTAATAGTTTCACTGAAGTGTATGGTGGGTGTGAGGGAGCTGGGACAGGCTTAGAGTAAGGTTTACGGGGAAAGAGGGAGAGTAGGAGGAGGCTTGTTAGCGAGTCCAAGTTGATCGTATATGTGGGGTGAGAGGTGAGGGATAGCCCGGAATGGGTGTGGGACTGACTAAAAATAGCAGAGGAATGGAAATCGTCTGTTTCTGTTAACTGCCCACATTGAAAATTCCACCCATTGCAACTGGCATTTGCAAAATGTGATTAGGTAACCTCTGAATCTCATGGAAACTCAAGCCATTCATCATACAGGCAGTTATCATGTGCCTACCTGTCCTAGATTGTGGCTAGATGCGGAGGTGGGGGGGCCACACAAATAGAAGCCACTAATTTGTGCTTTGGAAGAGTGTGCTTTTGAGTGTAGGACTACTGGAGACCTAAACAAGTACAACCCAATTTATTACATCAGTTTGACCAAGTGTAGTGTGATGGTGTTTGACACTGGCCTGGAGGATCAGGTTGAGCCTGGTCAGAGTGCCCTTGAGGTGTGGAAGGGTGTTCAGGTGGGACTAAAAGGAGTTTCATTGCCTTAATCAAGACCAAGAAAACCAGTGAGCAGCTTATGAAAAGTGAGGAGGTTAGGAGCTGGGAAGATAGTCAGATAATTTTTTTTAGTGGAGCCAGAGCTGGCTAGAGATAAAAATAAGGTGAGGTAGCTGGGAAGGACAGTTTGGAACTTCATTTTGAAAACTAACCTCTGGGACAGATGCTGAAAGGCAGTGAATAATCTATGCCAGGCACCAGAGTGGGAGTAATGGTGATGTGCAGAGGGATGGTGAAGCTTCAGCAGAGTAGAAGTTTGAACTGAACAGAGTTTTCAAGGATGTTTATGTGCAGAGGCCGAGCATATTTAGAGGGACAGTGGGCTGGGTGGAAAAAATCATTCTGATATTCTAGGCCAAGGAAACTTGCTAATTTCACACAAAGAATAGTTTCTAACTTCGCCCACAGGACCATACATTTCTAAGCTTATCTATTTCTGACACATACAAAAAATGTGGGGGGGAAAAAGACTGAGAAACAATTTTTATTTGCTCTGTGACATTTTTCACATCTGTAATTCTGCTAACCTTTTCTTTTGCTGAATTAGGAAGTGACCAGTTTTTGTATTAAGAATGGTACCTCCTTGGAAAGCATTTTGAAATGTCATTTGCACCTTCATGTGAATTTTATTGTTAGCTGCTTTCTGCCTGTCAATAAAAAGGAATCCGAGGGAGCCATAAATAATCTTGTGATTGGAACTAGCCTGGACTGTGGTCCTGTGGATCCTTAGTTATGGATAGTCACAGTTTTTAAAGAACAGCAATGTAACGTGAATATTCAGCCAGTTTGAGATTATGTAATTACAGCGTACCCTTGAGCACGAATAGAGGCGGTTTGCTGTCAGACACCCCTTCTTCACTGTTGCTGCACTGTCCGATTCTTTCCGTTTGTTCCTCCTTGATCAGGATGTCTGATTGGGGAATATACTGCTCACTGAATTATGGTCACTGTTGTGAATGGTCGGGTTAATAGGAAGATGTGAACCCATGGTCTGATTTCAAGCCCCTGTGTGTCAGAATTAGAGATTTAGTCTGCTCTTAGCCTTGTAGTAACAATACTCATAATATTTGAGTGCAACCGCAGAGCATGTCTAGGCCAAGCCCTTCACATTTGACTTATAAGGAGACAGGCATGTTCATGAAGCTAGGTGACTTGCCAAAGGCCCTACAGTTAGTCATGGCAGAGCTGGGACGAAAGTCAGCTCTTCCAGCAGAGTTTATTGTGACGTGGCATCATTTACTGAGAAAGTCCTTTTAAGTGCTTGAGTTGTAAATGAAAGGTGAGGGTAAGTTAGAAAGAAAAATCAAATATCTTTGTTGGTCAAGTTTTCAACCTGCTGTGGGACACAAGTCTACCCTATTCTAGTCGTATGTTCCCATATTTCTGATAATGGGGCCCGTAGAGAGACCAGGAGAGTGTCTTGGTCTAGCACAGGCTGGTTGTCCACACACAGTGCAGTGCCCTGTAGGAACTTAACTGTGCAGACCTCCTGGACTTTTATAAACTTTAAGATTTTCCATGGGAATAAGTATTTAAAAAGGAAAGAAGAAGGAGATGTTTCAGGTGCCACTGGAATAACCACTAGAACACGAGGTATTGGTACGAGGAGGAAGCGCAGGGAAGAGCTGGAGAGGTGCCGATGGGTGAGGAGTGGGGGAGTGGGGTAGTAGACAGGTGCATCTTGGGCTGAACTTACGTTTAAGGAAGAGAGAGCTTTTTTGTTGTTGCTGTTCCTCTGGGCGGGGTGGAGAAAATGACTCAGAAGCTTTGACATAGTTTGCTGTTTGGTTAGAGAGTGAATCCGGAGTCCATCTAGGGTTTGATTATTGGGAAACACCTGCTACTGGATTTTGAACCAACATCACTGTCCAAGGAGTTTTTATTAAATTACATTCTTTGGGCCCTAACATTACTTGGTGGTATTCTGACAGTGAAAACAACATTCACAATAATAGCTGGTTAATATTTATTGACTATCATGTGTCAGGCACTATTCTGAGCATCTTCAGTTGGCCTTTTAACAGGTCAATAAACCTTATCGCTGAAGGCACAGAAGGTAAAGGAGCAGAACATACCCACATACCCCCTGTGGGCTGGCTTGAAGTTTTCTCTTAGTCAAAATGAAAGAGGAAAGAAGAGAAGGTATCGGGTGACTCTGTTTTTGAGATCAGCCCTTTTTCAGGGTTTATTTTTAAAAACAGTGTGTATGTGAACTGACGTGTTTACTTATGTGATAATGATTTATTTATGTTAGCAGTTGACTGGACTTTTAAAAACATCTTGCAAAGAAATCGTCACCGTCTCTCATTTTTCATCCCCATAATGTAGTATGTGTTATGGGGAAAAATGGGTGGAGCATGTAATAGGAGCTCCTTGAAAATAAAGCTCAGAATGTATTTAGGTAAATATGATGATTCTAGAATAGAGTATGTGCTGGTAAATTGATTTTCATCTAATAGCACTAGTGATTATGTATACACTTGTACTAACCTCTACACACTTCTTGTTCTGTTTGGTTGTTTCTAAGATGATTTTCTAAATTAATTCTGCCCCTTTATTTCCTGCAGATTGCCTTGCTGCTTGTATTGAGAGCGGGACCATGTAACTTAGCTTCTTCTGCCCTTTTTCCTCCAAAAATCTCTGTAGCTTTACCCCTCATCCTTTCTTCCTATTGATATAGGTTGATGACCTTTAGCTATATGTCATTTTAAGGATAAATCTTCTAAGTCGAACTGATCCCATTCCCTTCTGTCTCTGGGCCCTTTCAGATCTTTCTCTCCTATATACCCTACCCCTTGCCCAGTTCCATCCCTCTGTCTATGGAGTCATCTTCAGTTCTCTCCAAGCCATAGATTCTGTCTTTTCAGTCCCTTTGTACCGATCCCATTCTTGGCATCCTTACGATTAGTACCCTGGTAGATTGAAGATGGGCAGATGAATCTCCCCTCAAACTTGTGTTGAATTTTGAAGGAAAGTAGGTAAAAAGATGTAGATAAAATTAGGAAGTTACAAACACCATATACGTGAGGTGAGACATGGGGAAAACCTAAGTGTGAGATATCATAGAGGGGGACTCACTACTGAAGCAGCAGAGCGCAGAGGATTGAGGTACAAATGAAGAGCTCAGACCTAATAAAAGGTTATAGAAAATGTTAGAATTTGGATAATGTTTAGATAAACTGGTGCTTTTTTAATAGTGCCATTTGGAAATAATAAGGAAGGGGGGCTTTGAGCTAGAAGTTGGGAGAAAATTACAGCAGTAACACACAGTAGGCACAAGGTCAGGCATAGACATGTGAGGAGCAGAAAGGATTAATTTGAGAAATGCATGAGGAGAGGAGATTTTGTTACAGCTGGATGTAAGGAGAGAAGAGGAGTAGGATCCAGGTGACTCTTAGATTTCGTACTTGGAAGAAAGGTAAGATGGTGGCACTTTTCATGGTGATCTAGAAGCTGAATGGGTCCAAGACTTTTGGTAGAAAGCAATTCAGTCTTTATTTGTATAAAATGCCTGGAACACCCACTGAAACAAATCCTGCTGCTCGATTCTATGTCAGTGAGAGGTGCCTTCTTTTAAGAGATGGAACTGGATACCTAATAAAAGCTTGGGTGGGAAAAAAAAAAAATATATATATATATATATATATATATATATATATATATATATGTATGTATAAAAATATATAGTGTGATAATGAAGAGGACAGACTGACATTGTATTGGGGAACCTTGGAAAACAGATAGGGCAGCATATTTACATACATATCTTAATCAGCACCTTTATAGGGTAGAACTTAATGAGATGGGTGAAATGGACTCTGAGATTAATAGTTATTATTTCACTCAAAATAATCCAACATAAGTGGTAGAAATGCTCATTTTAATATATAAAAGAATAGTGCAGATTACTTTATTAATCTCTGCCTTTCTTAGTTAATTTAGCTGCTGTTGCTAACAGGGAATAATTTGGAATTCTGTGTTAAATTATTAAAACTATAACTGGTATGCTTTTGTATTCTCTTCCCTTCCCCAGAATAGAAATTGATTCATTAGGGTGTTTTTTTTTTAAAGATATGCGTGGCAGAAATCACTTCTTTTTAACAGTATCATTAGAAAGTTCTCTGTGTGCTACTTGAATGTTAACTATTTTAGTGTTGCCCCTCATTATTGATTAGGTGATAAGAACAGAGATGAGGTCACATGTAAATATCCCTTTTGATTCTGTAAAAATGTAGACGTCTGGAATTTTTAAGTTACTTGAATTTTATTTTAACTAACATTTTTGGTTAATAGAGTTGAGAAATATTTAGTAAACAATCATCGTATTATACATTAGTCATTTATCTGTTCAGCAATATTTATTTGCATGACCGATTTATGTCAGGCCCAGTTTTAGGCCCTGGGAATACAGGGATGTGTAAACCTTCGCGGAGCTTATGTTTTAGTGGAGAAGACAGGAAATGAACAAATCTGTTAAGTGAAGATGTCACAAGTACTTGGAAGAAAATATAACACAGGGCGAGGGGAGCGAGGGCAGTGGGGTGGGGCTTTCTAGGTACATTGGTCAGGGAAGGTGTTCTGAAGGAAGAAGATTTTGTGAAAACCCATTCCAGCAGAGGAGTAGTGAGTTTTGCAAAGACCTGAGCCAGGATCAAGCTCGCTGAGAGCCAGTGTGGGATGTCGGAGGAGAAGTAACAAAGCTGGTCTGACAAGAGCAGAGAGAAGGAAATGGAGAAAGATGGGGGTCGGGGTGAAGAGGGAAGCAGGCCAGGGCCAGAGCGCAGTGCGCCTTCCTGCCCAGGGATTTTCCTTGGAGTGTAATCGGAGGCCGTAGGAGAATTTGAGGGCAGAGTTGTACACGATTTGATTTCCGTTTTACAAACGTCATTCCTGCTCCTGAGGGGAATACTGACCATGGGAAAGTCTCAGTCTGAAGCACTGGAGCACTTACGAAGCCTTTGCAGAGATCACCTGTGGTTTCCACTGTGCTGACCATCTACTGTGGTGCAAGAAGAACCTGTTAGAACTATGTATTTATTTAAATAAAGTTTCCTAATACTTGATTTATGTATTGGTACTGGCATTCACATTTCATCTGTATGTTATTTGTCACTTACCATTTTTAGCTTGAGCGACTGAGTCAGTGCTGGTGTCATTTACTGAGATGACGGACGACACAGGGTGGAGCAGGCTTTGGTGGGAAGGTGGGGAAAGTAACAGCTTTGGGCATTTTAAGTTTGAGAAATAGAAATCTAATGAGATACATATATCAGGTAGGTGGTTTAGATAATAGGAGTCTGGAGCCATGGTTAGAAGCCAAGATTAGAGATGTAAACTTGGAAATCATTAGCATAGAGGCAGTATACAACAACTTCGGAGCCAAGCTGGGTGAGTGCATGCAAATTTTTAGCTCTGCCACTTACTGACTGTAATTGTGGACAAGGTAACTTGACATCTCACTGCCTTATTTACCTCATGTATAAACGGGGGTTAATAATAGTATCTACCACACAGGGTTATTGCAACCTCGAGAATGAATGTAGACAGAGGAAAGGGCCAAGGAAATAATAACAGCCTTTAGAATTCAGAGGCAGGAGGGAGGAGACTGAGAAGGAGTGGGGCAGGAGTCAGACCAGGAGGATGTGGGCTCTAGAAGCCTGCCTAGTGAAGAAAATATTTCAAAGGGAGAAGTTATCAACTTGGACAAGAGATTGAGTAAGAGGAGGACCGGGAATTAACCACTGGCTTTGTTAAGATGGAAGTTTTTGGAGGCCTTGGCATGTGATTTCAGTATAGTGGTTGGTATGAACACCTGACTGGAGTGGGTTAAGTAGAGGACTGGAGGCACAGAATTGGAGAACATGAGTATAGACAACTCAGAGGCGTTTAGATATAAAGAGGAAGAGAAAAAATGGAGTGGTAGCTAGAGGAAGATTAGTGGAGCCAGGGAAGGAAGGAGTGGGGTGTGTTGATTTAAGATGGACGGTAATACAGTAAGTTTGTATACTGATGAGAGTAGCCCAGTGGGAAGAGAAAACTCGGTGATATTTGAGTGACATGGGATAACTAGCAGCCAAGACCTTGAGTAGATAAAATGAGGTGGATACGTGCACAATTGAAGACATTATCTTAGACATTGGCAGAGACAGTTCATCCTTTGATGAAGGTAGAGAGTATTCATGGAGGCACAGGTAGATTGGTGGATTTGGTTATGGGAAAGTGAGTTGTTTTTTGAGTGCTTTAATTTTTCCAAAAAAAGAGTGGCAGGATCATCAGCTGAGAGTCAGAAGTGGGAAGGGGTTTGTAAGGTTTGAGAGAGAGGAGGTAGCATGAAACAGGCATCTTGGAAGGTGGGAGAATGAATTGGCTAGGAAAATGCAGGTGGAATGTCAAGTTCAGAGGGCCCATCTGACACTTGTGGTCGTTAAAGTGGTTCTACCTGGATGAGGAGGGAACTGTGGTCAGCATGGGGGGTGTAGAGTGAAAAAGGGCTGGGGACAGTGCTCTTCTGCTTCTATTTTGAACTCCAGCCCATGGCTGAGAGGATTGCTCTAAGAACATTCCTCAGGTCCATGGGGCGTTGACAGAGGAATTAATCAAAGTGAGTAGACCAAAAACGAATTATTTCATTTTTGCCATGTTCAGTGTAGATATCCTGTTTCATGTACAGGATGAGTTCCTAGAGGTTTTGGCTTATCTCCTAGCGACTGCCTGCTGTGTCCCTGGGATACTTTCAATGAATTTTATTTGGTTGCTGAGTTATGTAAAGAAAGTTAAAAGAAAAAAACTCTAATGGAGAAACTCAGTGGTTTTTCCTGATAGATAGAAAACCTCACCAAAGTTTCCCCGGGACCTGTGGTTTCCATTAATCTGGAATTACCACTCATGTCGAGTTCATGCTTTTGTGTTTGATTCTAGGTGAATTCAAAGTCTGGTTTTCTTTCCTTTCAGGTGCTGGAGAATCTGGTAAAAGCACCATCGTGAAACAGATGAAGTAAGTTGAGACATGGCCTTTTGTAAGACTGCATTTCCTCATAATGCACAGAAGTCCATAGCATCTTTTCATTTAGGTCCATGGTAATGATTTGTGCTTTTCTTCTTTTCAAAGAATCATTCATGAGGACGGCTACTCAGAGGAAGAATGTAAACAGTATAAAGTAGTTGTCTACAGCAACACCATACAGTCCATTATTGCCATCATAAGGGCCATGGGCAGGCTAAAGATTGACTTTGGGGAAGCTGCCAGAGCAGTAAGTGTTTCTCAGTTCCTCTTCTCTTGCTCTTTTTCAGTAGATGCAGTTAAGCAAAATTTGCTTCGTGTTTTGGGGAAATGAATTTAAGCAACAAGATAAGATGTAGCAAAGTACTATGTGCTCATCTGAGAAGTGTTAGCAATCTGTTCAGGAGGTATTAGATTACCACACAAAGAGGAGTGTAGGAAATGGGTCCTGTGGATACAGTAGAAGTTTCTGGGATAACTTATTCATTGCTTCATTTACAGCACTGCTTATTATTTTATAGTAGCAAATGATAGTAAATTGATATGATGTAAAAGAGGGTGCCATGATATGTAGTCTGCTTTCTGAGGTGTAGAGATTAAAGGCAGAAACTGGTCACCCAGTATATACTTGGTAAGGACTGAATGCCAAGTCTGAATTTTAGGGGCAATTTTCATATACTCAAGAAGAGTGTATTCCTGTACTAGATTGGACTATAGGCTATGGAATGGAAGCTTCTCTCTCTCTTTTTTTTTTTTATGTGTAAGAGTTTATATTTATAACTCCTCTATTATCCTTCTCTAGTTATTTATGGTTGGTTAGAGAGTGAATGGAAAAGAATAGAGTTGGGTGTGGGACAGGTGGCTTTTTCATGTCTGCTTAGGGTGAAAGTGTGAAGTTCATTGCAGAGAGAGAGGCATCTTTACAGACCTTTATAAAGAAGGTTTATTGTGGGGAAGCCAGATTGGTCAGTGGAAGAGATTAAGTGGTAAGGGGACAATGTTTCCTCTTAAAACAGTGTTTACAAAGTCAGGACAGCAAAATTACGTAGCAATAGCTCCCTCTCTCGCTCTATTTTATTATTATTATTATTATTATTATTATTATTTATTTATTTATTTTTTAATCCTCACCTGAGGATATTTTTTTCCATATCTTTTCAGACTGTGGGGTGGGGGAGAGAAACAATGTGAGAGACACATTGACTGGTTGCCTCCCACACACGCCCCAACCACAACTAGGGATTGAGCCTGCAACTGAGGCACATGCCCCTGGCTGGAACTGAACCCAGGACCCCTCAGTCCACATGCTGTGACCACTGAGCCAAACCAGCCAGGCTCTCTCTCTATTTTAAAGTTTCCAAAATTAAAATCATGGTATTATATTTTAAAAAGTAATGCTTATTGAGGTTTTAAAATATCTGCATGATTAGAGATCAAATTTCAGAACCAAGGGACTATGAAGTCTTCCAATGTTAAACAAAGTACTATACCATCTACATAGAAGGGGCTGCTCACTGTTTAGAATTTGCCAATTTATGTAATTTTTCAGCTTTTCTCATTCATTTATGTTAAATATTTATCTCTGCAAAGAGAGAAGGGCAATTCAGATATTAGATAAAGTTTCTTAGAGAGAGTTGTGCCTGAAAAAAATGCAGTAAAAAATACAAGAAAGGATCTTAAAGGAGGAATATTACTCAGCAAACACCATTAAGGCTGAAGAGCCTGAGTTTGGCAGAATTAATGGAAGTGTACTCTGGTTGGCTTTGTTTTGCTTTGCGTAGGTGGACACACACATCTTTGGAGGATTTGGCTGTGATTGCATGTGTGGTCGGAAATGCTCTTTGCTGGCCACTGTGATACAATTGATTGCTCCCCTTCCCCCTTCGCTTTTTCTTTACCCAGATACACTTTTTAGTATCTGCATTTGCAGAGTCCATTGGAAATCTCCAGAGGCAGATATTAGATTTTAGTGGGGAGCATCCCATGAGACTGGTGTTCGTTTTTATACGATCTGACAATTCAGGCTGAGAAGAACAAAGCAAAACAGTCACAGTTCTCAGCCCCTTTTGGTCCTCTCTCCCCCTCCCATGTTTTAGGTTTAAAATCTTATAAAGCTGTGTCTGTGACTCATGAAGTTTTGGTCAAATCTCTCTTTATAACTCTCTTTTCCTCCTGCTGCCTTTCCCCCCTGTCTTATTTAGAGGGTTATTATTCCTGTGGGGAAATCTAGACACTGAAATTTCCCTTGAGGGATTTATTTCCCCCCCTAGGCTTCCAGATTTCTAAAATGCCCCAGCCTCCACTTCTTCCTGTTCCTGTCTGACCCGAAGGGGAAAGGAGAGAACACTCTTTCCCTAAACTTGTTTTACTTTCTTTACTCCCTTTGACGCATGTAGACGTTACCTCTTATGTGCTAGTTTTCATTGCAGGCTTCCTTGCACAGAATGCAAATGAGTTACATGTGTCTGTCTCACAGGCCAGTTTTTTTCTGTCATAATTTATGAGTAATCAGGATGGAGATTTGTAGGCCAGTCAGAAGAGATCTTTGCAGGGGATGGTGGTCTGTGGAGAAGTGGGTAGGGGTAGGGGGAGTGAAACCATTCATTCCTTGGCTCACCTTTGCTTCTGACTGTAGAGGAGAAGGGATGAGACTTCACTGTGAATTCTCGGACTGCCCTGCCAGCAAAGGTCTTTTTAATGCCTCTTTAAAAATAATATGACGTATAATGCGTGCGTGCGTGCGTGTGTGTGTAAGAGACTTGCCGAGTCTTTAAGAACTGAGATCACCTGTCTCTCTCCAGGATGATGCTCGGCAGTTATTTGTCCTAGCCGGCAGCGCCGAGGAAGGAGTCATGACCCCAGAACTAGCGGGAGTGATCCGGCGGCTCTGGCAGGATGGCGGCGTGCAGGCGTGCTTCTGCAGGTCCAGGGAGTACCAGCTCAACGACTCTGCCTCATAGTAAGTCATCTTTCCCTTGAAGTCACGGAAAATAACTTGGTGACTCTGGAGGAAGTTCATTGTCCCTCCTTAATGGTGGGAAATGGGGAAGTGACAGACACTCTTCGAAGTTGATGGATTCCTTATAAAGGTGCTTCAGTTTAGTTGGGGAGCCCTTGGTCATTTTGTATGACTTGGAGAAAAACATTTCCTCTGGGAATGTAAACGGGAGACGTGGCGCCATGAAAGTCTCTGTGGTAGTTTATAAGCGACGAGTGAAACTGGGGGCGTCTCTTGCAGCTCAGTGAGCCCCTCTGTCTGCGTCGGGCCTCGCGTCGCGGCCGGCCTGCGGGGCAGCTTAGGACTGGGATCTCTATGCGCCCAGCTCCGTGCCGGGCTGCGCTGTGGATTTCTCTGGTTCTAGTCCCCACTTAGAAATCTCGTGCCAGACCACAAGAGCAGACTTTATATAGAAAGGGAATGTTGAGTCTTGGAACAAAGTTGAAGCATCTGTTTGTCAAGGAAATTCTCTTGGGTAGTTTTAGAAAATTTGTAATGAATGCTTCGGTTAAGCTATAACATGCTCTCCTGTGTGCTTCTTTTACCACATGGTTACTTGTAAGACCTACATTCGAATGTTCTTAACATGCATTTTGGGGGCTTGGTGAGCTCTTGTTACTTGTATTCATTTCTTTACTAAATGAAGACACTTTTAAACATTAAGGTATTTTTTTTCCAGTATTGTATTTTCCCACTTTCCCATCCTCATTCTAGCTTAAATTGTTATAAGAAGAAATTAAATGACATTTGAAAAACTTACTGATTCTTTAAGAAAAAATTTTACTTGAGAAGCATTTCAGGATTCCTGCCCCTCTTTTAATAATATTTTAAAATTGCAAATATTGGTAGTTTAAATAATTCTCTCAGTAGTCATCAAAGCTAGATTGTAATTGTTTTTTTATCAGACATTCAGTAAGCTCTGAATCCTCCAACTACACTTGAAGCCATGTGATTTATAGTGTTTTCCCCCCTAATTATGTATTTAAACTTGACTGATTCCTTATTAATGATTCACTTACAATGCACCACCTGTTCTTCACTTGTCAGGCCAAAAAATCTTTAGAAACCCTGAAATCGTGAAGAATTTAATTTAGCTTTGAAGCAGTCTTTTAATTATTTAACTGACAAATTAAATTTCTTTGAAGGTATTTATAGTTTGTTTTTGGCTTAGATTTTTTTTTTTAAAAAACCACAACTTTTAGTTTCATAAATAAAAACAGGAAATACTCATTCTTATTGAGCATAGTTCTCTTTTTAGTAATTCAAACACCATTCTCTAAAGTCCTAGCAAATGTTTAAACATACAAAAATCCCATTAACTTTAAATGTCGGGGGGCTTTTGGTTTGTGGACTGTGCAGTGCGAAGTTAAATTAGTATCCAATTTCAGGAATCTTTCTTTAGAAGAATAACATTTCCACATTTGTTTTGGTTTTTAATTAGCCTTCACAGTCTAATTCTGATAGAATTAAAACCACTTTTGTGTAGTGTGTATAGACAGATCACTTTGTTTGTCCTGTGCTAGGTTCACATTTTCTTGTTATCATTTCTTTGATACTGATTCTGATTCTGTTCTGCCACTTGAGTTCAAGATCTACCTTTGGTAAGGAGCTAGTTTAGTCTGTTGACTTGCTGTGCACATGGTTGGCTTCCCCAGGTAAAAATTAATGTGTATTTTATTTAGTTACCTAAATGATTTGGATAGAATATCCCAAACCAACTACATTCCAACTCAGCAAGATGTCCTGCGGACAAGAGTGAAGACCACAGGCATTGTGGAAACGCATTTCACCTTCAAAGACCTGTACTTCAAGTAAGTCATTCACCTTTTGGCAGGATGTGCCAAACACACACATCTTTTCTTTAGTGTCTCTTAATGAGGGTAAAGGTTCTCTAGGCAATATTTCTTGGTTTAGAAACTTCTCGTATCCATCAGCCAGTATTTGAATGTTTGAACTGTGGGAGTTGAAGCGTTTCTTTTTTCTCCAAGTAGCATAAATATTTTTGTCCATTTGGAGGAACTAAATTCAAAATTAAATTGTAACTTAGGTGTGAATAAAAGTAATCATCTGGTTACCGATGTGTTTTATTTTGAATTTTACTCTTTTCAGCTGCTTTTTTGTTAGAACCACCAAAACAGGTATTGCATGTTTGTTGTTTAGAAGGGTAACAACAACACTAAAGGCAGAAAACCAGTTTTGTGGCTTTGTTCTACCATTTTGGCATTAAAATGGAAATGCTTTTCTCACCAGTGTCAATCCTTTCTTACTGGGTTACATATCCCTTTAAGTTTAATGGAACGCAGCTAATGTGGTCATGGCTCTTGGACTGATCTGTGCACAACTAAGATTTTAATACAGTGCAGAATGGAAAATTGATCTGGGGATAAAGATTTTTTGGGGAGGTATGATGACATGTTAACAGTGCTTGTTTTAAAAAAAATTCTAGGATTTTAATACAAAGGATTTTCTTATCAGCATTTAGTAATTCTAAAAAAGGCTTCAGCTTGTCTCCGTGTTAGTGGTCTTTTGTAAATATTAGAACTGTCTTTGGTTTCTGTTTTCTGCTTTTGTGACCTTTGAGATTAGAAGTAGACTTTCTCCCTTTAACATATGATGACCTCTTTATGCTTGTATGTAGAATGTAATAGTGAGCATTGTTGCACACAAATGTGACTTTTAGCTCAGATCCTCTGTTTTCTTTTCTCTGAAATAAATTGATTCAGAGGATTTGTGAAATCCACACAGTTTAGGTATGACTAGATACCAGCTGAGGTCTTGAAATCTTAATATACCTAAACAGATTTGAAACCTGGAAATACAGGAAATAGCCGTTCAGCTGAATATTTATAGAAGAGCTGCTTATTTTTAGAACTGGTGAATTTATTTAACAAGAGTAGCAGAGGCCCTGGCCAGTGTGGCTCAGTGGGTTGGAGTGTCGTCCCGTGTACCTAAGGGTCGCAGTGTTCGATTTCCAGTCAGGCTACTTGCCCAGGTTGTGGGTTCGATCTCTGGTCAGGGTGCATGTGGGAGGCAACCGATCGATGTTTCTTTCTCCCTTTCCCTTCCTCTCTAAAAATCAATGGAGACATATCCTCGGGTGAGGATTTAAAAAAAAAAAAAGTAGCAGAGACCAATCACCCGTGAAACCATAAGAATGAGTTGAGTGTGTGTATTAGAAGATTGGTAGTCCATTTATAATTAATGCCATGGCCTTTATTTTGTGTGGGCAACTTGTTGATGTTGGCATAGATTGATCTTTAGTTAGGTGAATCCTACTAAAGGATCCTCCTGTCAGTCTCAGTAGCCAGATCTCATTAAGGTGCTGCACCACGTTATTGTTGGCATGTGGATACCTTGTTGTGAAGTACTATCATGTCTTCCTTTTCCTCTTCTCTCTAGGCAAACCGCTATCCATTCATTCAAACATTTATTGAGCATCTCCTATATGCAAGGCATTGTGTAATTGCTTACTTGCCTCTCAGTTATGAGGTAATGTTTATAAAATGTTGATCTGTTAGTGAATGATGTTGTAAGTGTTAATATGTGCTGAAAGCCTATTTTGGGAACTTCGTAGTGTTTGACCAGTTTTGTGGACTTTTTAGAAGAAAATGGAGGAGTAAACTAAAATTACTGGTTTACCAGTGTCTGTCTCCCCTTGAAGACATCCGTGGTGAAATACATGATGTTCGCTTTCCTAAAACCTATAGTATGACCCTGGATTAAAGCCAATTTGTGATTGCATCATTATAGGCATCTGACCAAAGGTTGAAAAACAAATACTACAAGATCAATCAGAAGAAAAAGTTGGGTCATGAAAAGATAAGATGACCATTTTCTTCAAACATACATGGAGAAATCACTCAGCTATCTCTTAACGGCTCTCAGTGTCTGCAGGGAAAAAATATCTGGAACCAGACCCCTAGTCACTGTAGATCTGATAAACTAAACCAGCTTGGCAGAGTTTTAACCTTTAAACATTCTGTCACCATCATCAAACATACATCTTAAAAATGTCTAACCATTGTATGCCTGCATCCTCCGACCCTAGTACCAGCTGAGACACGGTGCTGCTTGTACTGTAGCAGGTAGACAAGGACTTGTTGACAGAGTTCTGTAGGTGACTCAGGATATCAAGTAGTCCCCTAGAAGGGAGCAGCGGACTAAAAGTAACCTGGATGGAACATAAAGTGTGTGAGCACTTGAGGCTTTGTTAGTATTAATTAGGTTCAAATAAAAATAAGACTTGGGTTGAGAAACATTGGTTAAGTTTTGTTTTTAGATACTGAGTTCTTAAGAGTCCTGCCATAAATATAACTTACTTTTTTCCATAATTAATCTCTAAAATATTTTTTTTAAGTAAGGAAAACATATCTCAATCATACCTCAATTAAAAAAGAGAAAAAAGTAAGGAAAACAAACTTTTGAATCAGTAGGGAGAGGTTATGGAAGAGAATGCACATTTGGGATTTATATTTTATGTTCTCTCAACTAAAAGGTAAACCATTTGAGAGATATTGGTGTTGTGGGTAAAAGCCTGGGTGCTGGAGTCTGAGTGCCTGGGTTCAGATCCCCAGCCCCCATTTGTTAGTTGTGTGCCCTTGGGCAAATTAGTTTAACATATCTCTGCCTCAGTTTCTTCATCTGTAAAATGGGGATACTTACAGGAGCGTTATGAGGGTTAAACCAGTTGATGTACTTAAGATGTTTAGGGTGGTGTCTAGTATCATGGTAAACACTCAATTGTTATCTTTTTATTTTATTTTTAGTTTTTTCAAATCTATCTCCATTGATCCCAGAGAGAGGAAGGGAGAGGGAGAGAGAGATAGAAACATCAACGATGAGAGAGTCATCGATCGGCTGCCCCCTGTACCCCCCCACTGGGGACCGAGCCCGCAATCAGGGCACGTGCCCTGACTGGGAACCGAACCGTGATCTCCTGAATCATAGGTCAATGTTCAACTGCTGAGCCAGGCCGGTCAGGCTGTTATTGTTATCTTAAGTTGTATTACTCAGCTTTTTATTTTTCCTCTCCTTTAATGCATTTCAGTGCTTATTCTGCTGGCTTGGCACATTTGATACAAGCTGTGATAAAGAGGAGGCTCACCCATGTCTCTGAAAGGAGAAGTTTGATTTTTCCAAAGTTTTATTTTCTTGTGTTCTGTTTTACTTTTAACCACAGATAATTACTTTGACTATGCTTTATCTGCTCCTTTGTTTGTCTTTTCTATTACAAATGGGGTTTGGACTATGCAATAGTGGGAAATGCCCTAACCATTTCCAGTTAGGGAGAGGTGTGCATGTGATCTTGCTGACTTTGTGCTCTTCCGCCCTTACTCAGGATGTTTGATGTAGGTGGCCAAAGATCAGAACGAAAAAAGTGGATTCACTGTTTTGAGGGAGTGACAGCAATCATCTTCTGCGTGGCCCTCAGTGATTACGACCTGGTTTTGGCCGAGGATGAGGAGATGGTATGTCGGAGCTTCTGGGAAAGCCTGTCTTGTGCGTCCAGGAAATGGAAACCACCTCTAAGGAGGACTGTGCATTCATGTGCTCACTGAATCAGAACTTAGTATCCTTAATTTTTTCCCTTGTCAGTGAGATTAGATTGTCAGAATATTCACTCATGCCCTATTAACTCTTCTGAGATATGACTATGACAGCAATTGAGTATGTGGGCAGGGCTAAGTCTGCCAGTCCTTCCCACCTCCCAACCTCCCAAGAATTACAAACATGAGGACTGGCCCAGCTTTTGTGTTCTCAGTGTCTGACTTAATTCAGTGAGTGCCATTCAGTGCTTTTAAAAAGTGTTCATCTGTTTTGTCGTGAACAGTTAATCCACCTTAGCTTTTTGTTACTGACCTGACATTCTTTATTTCTTTTTTAGAACCGAATGCATGAAAGCATGAAACTCTTTGACAGCATTTGTAACAACAAATGGTTTACAGACACTTCAATCATTCTCTTCCTCAACAAGAAAGACCTTTTTGAGGAAAAAATAAACAGGAGTCCCTTAACTATCTGTTATCCAGAATACACGGGTAAGGACGCGTGAAGGATTTTTTGGAGGTACCCACCCTAGATCAACACTTCAGTGACACTCCTATAGCCGCCTTTTGTTTTGAACAATGCCTGTTACCCCTGTGGGAAGTGTTCACGGGTAGTGGTACCAACATAAGTATGTGATTAGACCCCTTAAGTCTAAAGTGCTATTCTAGACATAAACGAGTTTACCAGTTTGTTTTATATTTCTGTCCTCATTTTATGAGGAATATAGAGAAAGATAAAAATCAAAATTTGGTAGAAATACATTCAAGACGGCACAAGGATAAGATACAGTCATTGGCGCTCAAGAAACTGACATTAGTTGTAGAGAGACACACACACCAAGCATTTCATTGTAGTATAAAATTTTCATTAGTAGAACAGAAGCAGTGGTTACCTCTGTGGCGTCATTGTAGTGTTTTTCTAGAGGAAATGACACTTGGAGTGAGACAGTAAGAGGATGAATTAGAAATCACCAGGCAGACGGGGGAATAAAAACATTTTAGGAGGAGGGAATAGCATATATGAAAATATGGAGGTAAGAAAATGACAGGATTTGTTCTGGAACCTGGAAGGAATTTGGTGTTGCTGGAGCTTTAAGTGGTGGGAAGGACTGCTTGGAGAGATGGGCAGGGACACTCATGGATTCTCATGCTGAGACACGGGAGCTATTGAAGGATTTTAATTGGGGTACATGATATCGTAGAAACTGTGCTTCAAAAAGGTTATGCAATAAGTGACAATAAAGATTGTAGTAGGGGAGCTGAGTTAGTAAGGACTCTTTTTGGATGCAGATAAAAGCTTTTGGTGAAGATACAGGGTTATATCATAGAAGCCAAGGGAAAAAATACAGACTTGTCTTAAGAATGCAGTTAAGAACCCTGGAAACAGTTCTTTCCCTATTTCTTTTCTCTCCTCCTCTCCGTGTTTTCTTTATTCTTCTCTCTCCTTACTAACTTCTTCCACTGCTCGCTTTATGTGATAAAAATGGTCCTGCCACAGTTTCTATATCTTCTCCATTTAAAAGACCAGGCTAGACTGAAATCGGCCTGCCCTGGGTTCAGATTCCTAGGAGAGACATGACTGCCAAGGCTGCAGCACTGTGACCTTTAGATCAGAGTTGGGTATTTCCAGGGAAGGAGAACTGTTCTTCACTGAACAGACACTAAATGCTTCTGTAATGAGGCTAGGGTAAGGAAGTGGGAAGAGTCAGAGGTACTCCCAGAGTTCTGTCTTGATTGGGTGCTGGTGCTCTTCTCTGAATTCATATTTAGGAACGTTGATTTTAAGTGTCTGGAATATCCAGATGGAGATACCTAACAGGCAGTTATACACGTGGCCTTGGGGCTTGGGGAGAGGTTGGGGGTTAAAGTATAGTGATTGGGGATACAACGTGGAAATGAAAATGATGACTTAGGGTAATGTTACAGAATGAGGAGAGAAAAGGACCATGGGTGGAATAAGAGTACCAGCCTCTATTGGCAGGAGAAAAAGAAAGGTTTGTAGAGGATCCAAAGAGAAGAACCAGGAGAGTGAAAGTATCAAAAACTAAGAGGAGAGTTTAAGAAGTGAGGCATGGTCAACCATGTTGGATGCAGAAAAATAAAGTGAGATACACATTGGACAGCGGCCTCTGGCATTGGCTGTTACTGAGAGCAGTGTCAGTGGAGTGGTTAGAGTGGAGCCAGGGTGAATGTTTATAAGCTTAGAGGTAAGAGCCTATAGCAAAAGAAAAGTTATAAAAAATGGGTGTGACTGATGGAGCGAGGTTTGCAAGCACGCAGGAAAAGAAGGAATCAAGAGTCTAGGTTGGGCTCTGGCCACTGTGACTCAGTTGGTTGAGTGTAGTCTTGTGCACCAAAGGGTCGCTGGTTCGATTCTGGGTCAGGGCACATACCCAGGTTGCAGCTTCGATCCCCAGTCGGGGTGCACATGGGAGGCAACTGATCGATGTTTCTCTTTCTCGCTCTCTCCCCCTTTCCTTTCCCCTGTCTCTCAAAAATCAATAAAAAAAATTTTAATAAAAGGAGTCTAGGTAGGATGAATGGATGAGCAAAGAATGGCATGTCCATAGAGTATTATTTAGCCATAAAAAGGAACAAAGTACTGATGAATGCTACAACTTGGATGAGCTCCATAAACATTTTGCTAAGTGAAAGAAGCCAAACACAAAAGGTCACATTTGTGTGATTCCTTTAATCTGATACATCCAAAATAGGCAAATCCATAGAGACGGAAAGCAGATTGGTTGGTGGTTATGAGGAGACGGGGTGGGGGTGGGGAATGGGTCGTGATTGCCTAATAGGAATGGGATGTGTTTCTGGGGTGGTGAACAAGTTTTGAAACTAGAGAGAGGTGGTGGTTGCATAACATCGTGAATACAGGAAATGCTACTGTATTGTGCACTTTCAAATGTTTTGTTACATGTTATGTGAATTTTACCTCAACTTTTTAAAAAAGAGAGCCAAGTTAGAGTATTGAATTTTGAATTGGAGGGGAGACATCTCTAAGACCAAAGGTAGGCAAATAGCAGTAACTTTTTAAGCATGGTGTTGAGCTAAAAGGTTAGGACTATAGTTGAAGCCCATGGCCTCTTTCTCAGGGAAGTTGGAGATGTGGTCATCTGTTCAGAGTGAGGCAGGGGGTGAGAGCTGGGTGAGTCTATGTAGAAAGTTGGTAGGTTTTAGGAGGAGAGAAATCTTTCTTAAGACAGGTAAAAAGGTTGACATTAATGTTCCAGCTGGGAGTCTTCACACAGCAGAAAGCCCTCAGCGTCACTGCTTCTTTGTTGTTGAACTCCCACGCCTATTTTCCGCTGATTTGTTCTTAAGGATTCTCAGGGCACTGATTGCCCAAGTGTCAATATCTTCAGTATCTCTTCCTACCTGACAAAAATGATTTTTCAATCATCTGTCTCCTTTAAATTACAGAAGTTCTGCAGATCTTCAGAAAACCATTTCAAGCACCTACCAAGCTATCTTCCTTCAGTTCTTTAAATATTCTGTTGAAATAATGCCCTTTTCTATGTTATTTAGTGTTTATATACTTAGTTGCTGGTATTTTTTTGTCATGCTTAATGTCACTGAAAACAGCCTCTGGTTCACAGGAGTAACTGTGTTTTGTTGTGTTTCCCCGGCTGTGCAGCCAGTTTTTGGGGCTATTCTGAAGGCTCACAGGTAGACAAGACGGTGTGGGAAGCAGGTTATTAGGGTGTTAATTATAGATGTTGTTGAAACTAAGGTTTACTTTTGGTCTCCCCACCTTTAAAAAATAACAGCATTATTGAGATATAATTCACATACTGTAAAATTGATTACTTAAAGGTGTATAATTCAGGGCCCTTTTCCCTTTGCATCTGTTGGTTTGTTTTGCTTAATACATTATTGCTGGAAGCCTCTGAAGTTAAGCCCCCTTAACACTGGGATGACTTTGAAAGGAAGCGTGACTTACCCTTTTGAATTATTTTACGATCACTTCAAGAAGCACAGGCTTCGTGACCTTTTAAACAATTGTGTTCTAGAAATGCATCCTCCTACTCCCCTGTTTTCCTTTTATACTTATATCTAGAGTTTTTAGCCAAAAAGTCTAAATGAAAGGGGAAAGAGAAACTTCAAGTTTGTTTTCCTGGATCTTTGTGTGTCGTGATTTTGTTTCATTTATAAGGATATGAGTGCTCTCAAGAAAAATGTAATAATGATCGTAGAAATATAGAAGCCTATCTATATTCAGCTGGCTCATATTCCCTCTCTTTATCAGTAAGTGGCGATGGCCTGACTGAATCGAGTTCAGGCAGCCATTTAATTTGAACTGAGAATATGGGGTGTCTGCTTCAGGTTCCAATACATATGAGGAAGCAGCTGCTTACATCCAGTGCCAGTTTGAAGACCTGAACAGAAGAAAAGATACCAAGGAGATCTACACCCACTTCACCTGTGCCACAGACACCAAGAACGTGCAGTTTGTTTTTGACGCGGTCACAGATGTCATCATTAAGCACAACTTAAAGGAGTGTGGACTTTACTGAAGCATGTAGATGTGAACAAAAGGTAAAACGTGGGCAGTGTTGCGAACGGTGCTACAGTGCTGTCTCTCGACTTGGTAAACTTCCTCTAATTAAGAATGTTCTTCTGTTCTAGTTATTACCGTGTGGAGTGTTGAGATGAGACCAGACTTCTCTCGCTGTCTCTTTGGCAGTGGTGAGCGTGAACGGGACCAGGGATGGCGGCGGCATGCAGAATCTTTGCACTCTTTAGCACACTCTTCTGTATTAGGGAATTCTTAATTGGCACGAGATACTGAAGTCAAACATTGGAATTGGAACAACTGTAAAGTACAAATGAAGACGCCACTTGGATTTCATGATCTCAGATGTTTAGGGCAGATGTGAAGCTGAGGTGCTGCATCCCAGAACTTTAATATGTAGCTTCTTCTTTTTTCCCCCCCTTGTTAACAGACCATCAGTAGTTTATTTTTAAAGTGTTTTTTTTTCCCCATCAAGAATACTAAATTTTATTTCTTTGTTTGCAAAAGAATCTTTATTAAAACACAGAGTCTTAACTATGCACACGATATGAGCGGATCATCTTGAAAATACTCCTCTTAGTAGGAGCTCTTTGATTTTAACTCTTGGTGTGGTCAGAATAGAATATTTCTGTAATTGTGTAATTCTTTTTTATTGGGGCTATAATTATGGCTTTTTTGGATGAAATTTGTGTTACTATCCTGTTGAAAGTACCGTTATGGTTCCTAAATGGTAATTACATTGGAGAGCTCTGTCTAGTTCGCTCTTTTTTAAGCTTAGGGTTGACCGTTAACCAGGTTCATGCTGATTACCAAATTACTAAATAAATGCTTCTGTAGTATGATAAAGTCAACTTTTTGGATCCAGACACCCAGGGCAGCTGCCAATCAAAAAGGCAGATTGCTAAATTTGAAACAGAAGTAGTGACTTTTCTGCTACATCCCTACTAAATTGACTGCTTCGATCCTTGCTTGTCTGTCTCAGTTGTAGGGAGTTTTGTGAATGGTGCCCCGTGTTTTTCATCTTCTGTGGCCTTTTCTGTTGGGAAACATCTAAAGTGTATTAACAGTGCATGCCTTTACTTTGTAAATGTGGTGCCAAAGCCCTGTTTGCCATTGTTTTTGTTGTAGCAATGTTAACTGTAGTAATCCTTAGTCAGTACCTTCTTTGGCCGAAACCATTGCATTTTGGGACCTTTTCCCACTTTGTCATGTGTACAGATTTTAATCTGTTATAGTTGGCAGCAGTATTAAAATGGTGAGTAAAGAGTCCAGGTTTGTTCCTGTTTGTAACTAGTCCCTTCTGGAAATATTTTCTTCTGTTTCTTGTTGCCCCTGCTGAGTGTGCTTTGGCCTTTGTCTGAGAGTGGGTCTAGATAGAAAGGTTCCCTGAAGAGCTAGTCTTTTGATATCATTGTGTTGAATCTTGACCTGCCTGAGGGTCTTATGTCCCATTTGTGTGAGTGACATGCACTCACAGTCCTTTTTCCAGATTTGCATTTGGTCGTGTGGAACGCTATATTCACCTCAGCCTGTAGGTCCTTTTGTACAGTGTACAGCAAATGTCATTAAATATTGGATGGTCCACTGGGGAAGGCAAATGCAGAGTGCATTTTGAGCATTCCATATCAGTAGTTTAACCAGTGCCTTTTGGGGTCCAGTCTTTTGGATTGGATTCTGTTTCATCTTTTGATGTGACCTTTCACTAGTTTAAAAGGAAAATAAATGTTTGGTGGTCATCAAAGCTGGTTCAAAAAGGAAACCACAGTAGTTCAGTGCCTTTATTGGTAGTTTTTTTTTTTCTTACTATTTTTGGAAAAGTATAACTGTGCAGGTGATGAACTGTGTTATCTAACAATTTATTTTTTAGGGTTGGGAAAACTGGATTAAAAGAATGAAAATTGTCAGCTTAAATTGGTGATTGACTTATGGCTCACAATGTAAATAGGGTTGATAGTTCTTGTTTGTTTTGAATAAATCTTTTCCTTATTGTATTTTGTAAATAGAATCATCTGGAAATAAGAACTGCTCCAGTGTTGTTGTAACTATAGTCTTTCTGTAGCCTGGGATAATGGGATGGTATGATAACCCAAAAGAACAGATAACCCAAAAAAGTTAATTTTACTTTGACATTCATTTTGTATTTTCATTTGAATGTGTTTGATATATTCATTTTTTAGCCCTTCTGTTAATGGAAAATAGTAGTTCTCCACATTCCTGCCTCTACTTCATTTACACTTGTTCTGTGTTTACATGAAGATCAACCCCTGCCCCACCAATCCAAATAACTTAGCTAATGTACATTCCTTGTGGACACAGGACCCAGTTTAAGTCAGTTGTTTTCAAATACGCCTCAAGTCAGAATCATCTGGATCCATCTCAGACATTGACTCTTGGCCAGTGGGTTCACAATTATAACTTTAAAAAGGTTATTCTGATCATCAGCATTGCAAGTCACTATTGAAATAGAATTGCAAGTCAATTTTGAAAGGAAAGATTTTTTCTTATAGCAGAGCTAGAGTGTGGGGATGAAACATCATATCTTCCCGCCTGGAGAAAAAGGGTGGATATTTGTAATCAAAGAAACAAAAAGTTGCCTTGTGTCTTGTCTGTGAAGAATGCTGGAGATTTGTGATGGGTCATGTTTCAGAATTCAGGTGGCCAGGCTCTGGACCATCCAAGAAATCAGCACATCTAAGGAAATTAATTTTTAATAACAGTATTTAATAGACCCTAGCAGACAGGACTGCAATAGTGGCATCATTTTGTTGACAGTCATATCTTCTCTACCTGATTAAACTTTGGGCTGTGGAATTGCCGTCCACTAGACTCTGTGTAAAGAGGAAGCATTCTGCTTCTTCCTAGCTAATCTTCCCTCCCTCATCAATTCAGCCTTGCAACAGATTTCACCTCCTGGCATGAAAAGTCCAAAAACTTTTACAGTTTCTTGTATGTGGATCTTGAGATGACGTTTTCACCTTGGACAGTTAGATCCCTAAGTCTAGTTCCATGTATAGTTTTAGTATTTTCAGTGATGGATTGTTCCTTTCCAAGGTGCTGCATTCTGAGAATAGATGGACCAAATTTTTAAAAACTGTTCTCTCGCCTTGTTTATTTTTTATTCTCCTATGTATTTGTTTTATTATATGCACATTTCAGAGTATGTAAAAATAATTGCTGCTGCTTCTAATTCATTTGCGGCACCTTACTTTCATACATCCTGGTCATTGTTTTCTAATTTGTGGTTGTGACTTTCTTTGGACACTGTTTGCCTGGCCTGACTAGTTACTTCATCTGTTTATCCATTTGCTTAGCATAGTTCTGGACTTTGATTTTTTTTCCCCCCTTCCAGATGTTAAAAAAAAATCACAGTCCTCTACTCATTTATAAAACTTAAAGCAGCACTTACTCCCTTCACTCATCACTTGTGCAGTCTTTCAGATGTGATACTGACTTAAGAACAAAGTTGTCCCAGTCTCCCAGTACTGCCAGGCAGTTTTTGTGTGTTACTCCAGGCTTCATGGTACAAATGAGAGGTGTGACCTCAGACCAGCCACAGCTCTCTCGCTTTGTGGCCATCCAAGCACAAGAGAAAACCACGCTGTTTCAAGGCCTCACATTGAAAGTTGATCTTGCTGTCAACTATTGGGAAGTAAAAGAAAGATGTAAGTGAGGCACTGGAGAACTGACTTCCAGGATGGCCAAGATCTTTGTTCAGTTACCTTCGTTTAGGTTTTAAACACCGCAATTTTCTCATCACCTTCGATGAATTACTTCTGCTGAGAAGCACATACTTCAGAACAAGTCAGGGCAGGGTGGTTTTTTCTGATCTGTGTCAAGCCTAGATCCGGCCTGACTCAGACTTCTCAGGAATAGGTCATAAGGAATGGGATACAGGAGTAGGTAGCTGAGATGCATGATTAACATATATGCATGCCTTGGCTAAACTACTTCATTAAGATATCTCAGACTGGTCCTGGGAGTATGCTTCCCCCCCCCCCCCAACATAAGAGCTTATTTAGAAAGTTGCAGAGGTAGTGGAAGTGAGTCAACCGGGCTGCATGGGCTCAGGAAACAAGTTACAGAAGCAAAAGAAGGGCCCTTGGAGCTTAGGAGAGGGAAAGGTACCTGGGGGAAAGAAAAAGGGGAACAGGAATCCGGGCTCCCCAGAGGAAGAGCATGCCAGGAGCGTGTATTTTAAAATAAATTCCTTGCCCGGCCGGGCGTGGCTCAGCGGTTGAACATTGACCTTAGGATCCAGGAGATTGTGGTTTGATTCCCAGTCAGGGCACATGCCCGGGTTGCAGGCTCAATTCCCCGCTGTACAGGAGGCAGCCGGTCAATGACAACTCATCATTGATGTTTCTCTCTCCCTCTCCCTTCCTCTCTCTGAAATCAATGAAAGATATATTTTTAAAAAAATAAAAATAAATTCTTCAGGTGGCTCTGATGCAGCTGATCTGGGCCAACACTTGGGGACAGCTGAGCAGGACCTACTAAACACCAGCACAAATAGTAGACAGGTAACCTCACAGTCACTAGTGAACAACTGAGTTCTTTTTATTTGCCAATAAGAAGCACATTTTATACATGACTTACAGTGCCTTCCACCAACAGTAAATTAGTATGGGGACTGTTTGGTCAAAGAACATTCATACATTTTAGATACTTCGTTTTTATACAAAGTTAAGACAAAACAAGAAACAGGCTTCTAAACATTTATTTTCTTTATTTCACTGCATTTATTTATGCAGTGGAAATGGAAAGATTCACACAGCGAAGGAAAGTTAGAGTCCTGTGACAGAGCGAGCTGTACTGTGATCACGAGCGGTTGCCGTTGGGTGGAGAGCAGAGCCAGCCGGCCTGAACTACGGCATGAAAGGCTAGTGAGAGGGCCTGGGAGGGGGGGGAAGGGGAGTGACTGCGGCGTCGAATGGTAAAGGCTTCGTATGCCGGGGTGCTACTGTTTTCTCTGCCTGAGGTCTCGTGGGAATCAGCAAGGTAGCAGAGATGATAAAGTAATTAGCAAGCACACAGCCGGGACATACCATCTCTGTGTATTAGTGTTCACTGAGCTGTAAGACCTTTGAGAGCTGGAATATTAAATTTTGTACAACCTGATTTTTCTATCTCCTAACCTCTCTTCCCCTCCGTCGTGCACCTGTGTTCCATGTACGAGAGATCGCAAGAAATGACCTGCCCTGTTCATTCTTGCTCGTGTGGGATGAAGGCCGTGAGACCGCAGAATCAGGAGGTTGGAGGGTGGTTCGGCGTGCTGGGCTCGGGTTTTCCCCCGCTTCCAACCAGCTGTGAGATCTTCCAGTCTTACAGCCCTATTCTGTTAACTAAAGGCGGGCTTAGTTGTATCTTCCAACTGTGATGTTCCATGGTTCTCATCAAACAGAAATAACATTTAAAAGTGCTTTGTAAATATTCACGCTACTCAAGATTACGCTGCACTACAAAAAAGGTCATTGTAGCTGCTCATCGTTTCTCAGCATCACTTCCAATACTCATTTTGAAGACCTGAGATGAATGAAGTTCAAGTATATGTGGAGCAGGTGAAAGGTCTTTGTTTTGCACTTAAGTGCAGTTCTTGATTTCCTCGTCATACTGTGGTTTAACTTCATGACTGAAAGGCGGAGAGTTGCCCTGTTTTTTGCCGTGTGTCTGTTGGACCTCCCTGCAGTGTCTTCACGCTTTGACCTGACAGGACCAGCAGGGGCTCTGGCCACTTGCAGCCCCGCCCCACCCGGGTCCTGCTGGAATGTGCTCTGGGGCTGTGCCCGGTAGAGAGGGCAGTGGGAGGTAGGAGCCCATGGCCCTGCACCACCTCCACCCAGCGTGGCCGGCACACTTTGGTCTCCGGCACATCTCCAAGTATAGAGTGGGCTTTGAAGGCTGTAATTTCTCACTTTGGGGATGGGGCTGCTCTGATTTGGACTGAGTTTCAACATGTAAATGACTTTTTTTTATCAGAGTAGGACCTGTTAGAAGTCAATGTCTTTGAAGTTAATGTTAGAAGTTAATGTTGCTTTTAAAGACTGAATTTGCGCTTTCATTCATCCTTATGCACAGAAACATAAAAGCACACTTCCAATAATAGCATCTATTTTTCTATTTTTTATTGTGGTAAAATATGCATAACATAAAACTCAGCATTTTCATTATTTTCAAGTGCACAGTTCAGCGGAATTGATCACATTCACACTGCACAACCATCCTGACCTTCCATCCTGAACCTCATCTTCCCAACCGACTCTGTCCCCGTGAAACGCTCGCTTCCTCTCCGCCCAGCCCCCGCTAACATCGTTCTGCGTCGTGTTAGTGGTGCAGGTCCTTCTGTGTCAGTCATGTATTTTTGTAAAAAGAAAATTTCATCAGGTTTACATATGCGATGGAACCAAGTTTACATTTGCTTTACTGTCACCAGGGCCTGCTCCTGCAGTGCGGGGAGGTGACTGTAGTCTCTGCCCTCTAAGAGTGTGAACAGGAAGTGATACCTTCAACAGACAAAGCAATTTTTATTTTTGTTATTTTATGCTAACCTCACATTCCATTTGAGACCTATTTGTATTTAGCCTGGAGATGATTTTGTTAAATATCTCCAATCTAGAGCTGGCACAAGTAAACAGTAACCAAGAATTTGATTGGGAATGGGAGGAACTTAGGCACTAGGAGAAAACCGACTGGCTGGGTGGTGTGTGCTGGGCCCTTGGTGGCGCGGTGCATCGGGGAAGGCCAGCGGCTTGGAGTCAGAGGCTTGTTTTGAAGCTCCTGCTGCCGCCTCCTAGCAGTGTGATCTTGATAAAGATACTCCACCTCCCTCGGCCTTCGCTTCTTATCTAGAAATTGCTAGTGATGGGTCTGGAATGTTTTAAGTTTCTTCTGGCTTTCACATTCTAAAAATTGAGGTTACAGTTCAAGAAAATAGGATTGAATATTTGTTTCTGACCTACCTCATTACAAAAAAAAAAGAAAATACAACAGTATAGAGTAAATTTAAAATGAAGCAAAAGAGACAGAGACAGCAGAGTGAATGAGTGGCTTAATTTTGGTTTTAAGCTTTCTAGCCTCTATTTTAAATGGAGAACTTTCCGTGCCCACTAATCAAAAAGTCCATGAGATAAAAATAAGCCAACTGTGTGGAAGTAGCAGTGCTTTTTGTCTCTAGCTCTGAGTGTAAAGCTCAGGGACGGTCTCTGCGCCTGGCAGTTGAGCTGAGGTGAGGATGAATACCTTTTGGGGAAGCCTGTCCAGAGTTTGACCTTTACTCAGAAGAGAGCCAGTGTTGGCCGAGAGGTTCAGAAAATTATTTTGACTTTGTCCTAAGGTCAGGTGAATGGGTGACCAAGGCCCCAAAGTTTTATCCCGTGTGGACTTGCTGAAGAGTCTGAGCTTGAAGGCATTGCGAGGACCAGTCCTGAGGCAGCCAGAGCAGTTGCTCCAGTGCGGCTACCTCCGCCTCCAGGATAAACTTTCTGCGGGGTGCTCATACAGGCTGGCTTGTGCGAATTTGTTTATAAGCCAGTTAAAAGTTGGGATATCAGCCAGAGAAAAAGAGGAGAATTTAAACGCCCTGTTTTATTCTGTAGAGATCGCTCTACCAGTAGGCCTGTCCCGCTGGCTCTGCAGGCAGGTTCCATGTTCGTACTGTAGGGCGCCTTACGTAGGAAATCAGTAACCAGGGAGCCTGGGCTAGCCCTTAATAGTTTAACCCGTAACAAATTCCTGCCTAGAGTCAGAAGTTAAAGAAAAGTTAATAAAAGAAGCAAACAGCCCTGGCTGGTGTGGCTCAGTTGGTTGGGTGTTATCCTGTGCACTGAAAGGTTGCTGGTTCAATTCCCGGTCAGGGCACATGCCCAGGTTTCGGGCTCTTATCCCTGGTGGGGGATGTGCAGGAGACAGCCAATCGATATTTCATTCTCACATCAATGTTTCTCTCTCTCCTTCCTTTCTTGTCTCTAAAAATCAATGAAAAAAATCTTAAAAAGGAAAAAGCAAGCAATCTTGTATGATTGGGGGTAGGGGTCCCTATTTGAAGATGTATTAAATGGGATAAATTTACATTTGAGGCCTGTGTAGACAAGGTCATAGCTGTATCAAAGACTCTAACCTGGAGCTTCAGCGCTGCAAAGAGAACCGTATTCAGTATGTTGGTTTTCTTTGCAATTGTCTGAATTTATTTTATGCCTTTTAAAATATTCTGAGAAGGGCCCATAGGTTTCATAACACTGCCAGAGGGATCCATATACCAAAAACAAAACAAAAACTCAGAAGCCCTGTGTGTGGAATTAAAGCAAACAAGTAAATCATAGTCGGAGCGAGCCATTTAGAAAAGTCCCTGAACAGCTCTTGGATACAGGAAGTCTTACCCAGGTTTTTCTTTGGCTTAACTTTTTAAATCGACAGGCAGAGTAGTTTACCTTAATTCTCTGGTAGTTCTCCGAAGTTGGTTTCTTTTCAAGGACTCAGACTATTCAGTGAATCCAGTTTTAACAGCTGCACGTTTCTTCTGTGTATTTCAAGCTTGTATGGCTCTCTAGCATCAACATTGCTAGTAGCAGCCTAAGTGTGAATGTGTGTCTCTGGCAAGGAGCGTATTTTCATCTTACTTGGCACATTCTTTTATGCACTAAACCTTGATGCCAAGAGTCTTCCTCACTAGTAGTTGTGAAAATGCTAAATTTATACTTCACCACCTCCTGTCAAGATAAATGCAAGCTTCATTTTCCCTCCGAGGAGTTCAAAGGAATAATTGAGTACTGGTTGGCTTGGGAAGATGTTTTCAGCCAGGCGGCACAGGGACCCACCCAACTACAAAGATATTTATTGCCTGAAGCAAGAGCAGCTGCCTTTTTTGTTCTGAAACACGTAGCCGTTGAAATGAGAATTTTAGGATTGCTCACTTGGTCTAAATTCTATGATCGAGAAGTAGCAGCAATAGAATCGTTGATACTCCCAAGTGGGAATGCGTTGACATCCTCCAAGTTTATTCAGAAAGTGACTTGTAAATAGCTACTTATAAAGGAGACTCGGTCTTTTTGGCAGCTTGGGGGCAGAGAGATAGTCTATGCTTAATAAAGATCATCGTTTATATATATATTTGTGCCTTAGAAGCTAACTCCCTCTCCTACTCAGTGATCAGATCTCTGAGCCAAGGCACATAGAGGCCTGTTAGTAAAAAGGGGTGGTGGGCTTATTGAGGTTTTGTTGTTAATTGTTTTTTGCTGTTTTGCTTGGGATAGTTCATCTAATAACCTGGTGTTGAATTTCATAAATGGCAGCTTTTAATAGGGTTTCTTTATGTGACTCTAACCACACAGCCTTTCCTTGCCTTCCCTTCCATTTTATTTGTGATCACCAGAACAGCCCTGTGAGTGGTAGAGAAATTATCCTCATTTTATGGGTGACGGTCTCAAGGCTCAGAGAAATGAAATATTTACATTTTGTAGTTAGTTGCAGAACCAGTACTGGAACCTGAGTCTCCTGGCTCCTGGCCTCGGGCTCTTTAAACTGCACTAGCCGCCCTGCTTTGAAAGGAATGTGAGAGACAGTCCCAGTCACGCATCCCTTATCTCCAAGGGAGAATGCAGCCATTCCCCATGTCCTGGTATCATGACCTGTCATTTTCTGCCTGAAATCACCCAGATCCAAGCCTGTTTGTAGAAGATATCCTTGGGAAATGATGACTATCAGAAGAGCCCGCAGTTCTTGAGGTTTTCTTTGATGATAATATCTGTAACTGCGTCAAATACAAATTTGACATTTTGTGTGTCTGTGGCACAGGTCATGTGACTGTAGATTTCTTTGACATCTTTTCGCATGTTGAGGTCAAGGAACTGACTCTTGATATAATTCCCTGCATCCTCATAAGAGTTGTTTCCTGGGTTTCCAGAAATAGTGAAAAAGGGAGATAAATTAGCCCTTCTTAGCTGCTCACTTTTTAGGTGACTGAGTTGATCCTCAAAATGTTGTGTTAGCTGCAGGGAGGGGGCCTGTTTCTGGAGGGAGGGTCCTCTCCTGCATTTCTCACTTGAGTTGAGCAAAGAAATCAAGGAGAGAGATGTCTGTCTCCACCCTTGGTTTCTGGTAGACATCATTGGAATAGCTGATGACTCCTGCATCTAACTTCTGCTCTATCCAGAGACATCTAAATTTAAACCGATAACTCAGTGCCTGAATTTCTCAGATTAGACATCCAAGTATCACTTGGACATCACAAAGCTCCTACGAGGAAGGAGTATTAAAGGGATACGGGATCATCAACTTAGCACAAGCAGGGGCTTTTACTTAGTAAGCCTCAGAGGCAAGTGTCGGTATGTCCCCTTGGTGTAGGAAATTAGGCGACCACCAGTCCTCACTAAGGAAGCTCATTGGTCTCCAGCCCTTGACACTTACCATCGTACTCTGGAAAACAAATGCTGAGATGGACTTTCTTGATTTTTTCCCCAAAGAGGTCCTTCTTGTTGAGAAAGAGGACAATGGAAGTGGCCGCAAAGAACTTGTGGTTGCAAATGCTGTTGAACAGGTGCAGCGACTCATGCATGCGATTCTAGTGAGGAAGCAGCATCAGAGATGTCAGGCTGGGCGAACGGGGGTGTCTGTCTGCTTCCTGTTCTTGGAGAGACCAGTGCCCCCAGCTGCACGGCAGGGTAGGGAATAGCTTATCTCTTAGCGCAGCCAAAGAAATCTGGCTTTCGACCCCTCTTTCCATCCTGGCTGTGTGACGTGGGAAAAATCACTGAGCTTTTCTGAGTCTGTTTCCTTATCTCGAAGGGTTATTACGCAAGTTAAATGAGGTCATGTGCGGAGAGTGTCCGTGGCAGTGAGGGTCAGGAATGTCCTGCAGGTCTCTGGCAGCCGGGGCCCAGCTGAGGATTTTGACGTCCGTAAGTGCTACTGCTACAGGGTTGAAACCGGGCCCGTGTTAGCATGCACCCATTTGCATCTCCGGGGTGATTCTCACAGGCGTCTCTTACAGGGTCCCGGATCTCAGGTTGGGCAGGGACATCATAGGGATTCTTTGGCCCCGGTGCCAAATGGTGAGGGCTAGAGAATTCCCCAGAGCCGCACCACAAGCTCTCCCGCCTGCTTCCTCCTCAGCGCCACGCTGAGCGAGGGAGAAATACGCTGCGTACCTGCAGAGCCCAGGGGGTGCCCAGTGCCCCAGACCAGCCTGTTCTCCGGGAGCAGGCCTTTGGGGTCTTGAAGTATGCTATTAGCTAACTTGGCTCAATCTTTTCATCTAAGAAAAAAGAAAACAAATCTAACTTGTAGCCTTTTCTCATTGCCAGTACTCCTGCAAAACCTGGTTAGACCTCGTAGACTTGAGATCTTGGAAAGTGAACACCCTGTAAGACATTTTGGCTAGAAGGTGTTTAGGGTGCTCTGATGTGAACTTGAACTACTCAAGAGAAGGGAGAAAGACAAGCAAGGGGTAGAAGGACAGAGCTTTGTCTTCTGTCTGTAAGCTCTCGGGCTCCGTTCCTGGAGCAGATGCTTATGTGAAATTAGCGTTGTCCAGACCTTTGACTTCATCTGTCCCAAACTCGGAAGGTAGTTACCTGGGCTGACACCTCTCCTGCAGGGCTCCTGTCCTGTAAAACTACAGGCTCAAGAGAATCACCCTCAGGGAGTCCTCCAGCTGCCAAATTAAGTGGCACGTGAGAAACCGGGTTTGCTGTCTCTCCTTAGTCCTGCGTGCACGTCCCAGGTGGCTTTTTCTGCTCTATCATTTTCATCTCCTGCCCTTCACTTCTGCCGGCAGCCTGGGAGAGTCCTAAGCGTAACTCCTCTGCTTTGCTGAGTTGATGCCTACCCCTTTAGTACTCAGTTCCTCTCACGAGCTTTGTGCTGTCCAAGTGATACCTGGATGTCTCACCTGAGACCAAGCTCACTCTCAGTAAATCTGGGGCTCTAAAGTGCTAACCTAGAACCCGGAACTTGCAGAAGAGGCTTTTCTAGAATTATTTGCATGCAGTATTGATTGGGCTGCCAGAAGATTGGTCGAGTGTCACTGTTAGCTGAAATCACTCACGTCGGGGCACTGGAGTGACACAAGGTTTAGAGGAAGGGTCATGGGGGAACGAACTCTCAAGGGCGCTTGGTGCAAAGGCCACTCACCGCTTCGTCATCTTCTACCAGCACCATGTCATAGGCACTGAGGGCTGCACAGAAGATGATGCAGGTGACTCCCTCGAAGCAGTGGATCCACTTCTTCCTCTCTGATCTCTGCCCTCCCACATCAAACATCCTGAGGGAAGAAACAGCTGTTCTCATAGGTCTGCCCGGCTCATGACCCACATGCTCTTGGTGTTTCCCCCAGGGAGGTGGCCACTTTGGGGCCAGTGGGCAGTGAGATGGGAAGTAAGCACACCCACACCCTGTGATAGCTGAGGTGCCCCCAGGGAACCAGATGTGTACCTGTGGTGCCTTTTGGGGGACCATGTACCCACCTGAAGTTCAAGTCTTTGACGGAAAACTTGGTCTCAATGATGCCTGTGGTTTTGACTCTGGATCGTAGCACATCTTGCTCATTAGGGACATAGTCAGGGGCCGTAATCCGGTCTAATTGGTTCAGGTAGCTAGAGGAAAGTGATTGGCATGGATGACATTATATTTTCCACAGCCAAGGCAAAGAAAGGTCAAGAATCTTACTCAAAGGCATACAGCTAACTTGGGATAGAACCAGGACTAGAACCCATACTGTTAAATCTAGGTTCTTCCCTTCAGGTCCTCCTATGTCCTTACAGAAGGAAGGGTGGGGTGGGCTGAGGGCCAAGGCCTTTTGGGGCAACAGTTCCGCCCCATTGAAGTCAAGTCAGGTAACTGGCATGCATTTCCCTTCACTACAAGATTTCCTAGACTCTTGAATGAGATGTGGTGGTTTAAATGGGCGCCTGGAGTTCCATAAAAAAATAGGAGTGGATTAAAAAGTCTGTAGAGACCCATGAAACATGACTCACTGCAATACGTGGACCTTGTTTATATTCTGAGTCCAGTTGGGGGGGAAAACAGTTGACCTATTGGGGAAACTTGAACAAATGCCTACGTGGATATTTGATGACATTAAGGAATATTAAATATTTAGGTGTAGTTATTATATTGTGATTTCTTTTTAAAAAGAGTCCTTACTTTTAGAGATACATAAGACATTTTTAGGATGAAATGATAGGATATCTGGGATTTACTTCAATATAATCCAGTGGGGGGGTAAAGGTAAAATGAAATAAGAGTGGCCATGAGTTGATAACAGTTGAAGCCAGGTGATCTGTTGTATTCTACTTTGTATATGTTTGTCAGTTACCATAAAAAAAGTTTTTTAAAAAGGTGGGCCTCTGGCCGGGTGGCTCAGTTGGTAGGAGCGTAGTCCTGTATACCAGGAGGTTTTGGGTTCTATCCCCGGTTGGGGCATGTGGGAGAAGCAGCCAATCAGTGTCCCCTCCCCCCAATCTAAAAATCAGTAGAAATGTCCTCAGATGAGGATTGTAAAAAAAAGGTGGAAGCAGGAGGAAGGCAGACATGAGGAGAAGGGACTGAGAGAGAGGGAAGGCAAATCAGCACAGGTGACTACTGTATGCCAGGCATTTTCACATTTAAATTCTCATTTGATCTCATAAGACTGAGTTTCATATCCCATTTTATAGATGAAGGAAAAATTCAGAAGAGTTAAATGACTTGTCCAGGGTCAAGAGTCATTGTGGTATATTGTAAAAAAATTCAACTTTGTGCCCAGCCAGCGTGGCTCTGCGGTTGAGCATCGACCTATGATCCAGATCGCCGTTTGATTCCCGGTCAGGGCACACGTCTGGGTTGCGGGCTCGATCCCCAGTGGGGGGCGTGCAGGAGGCAGCCGATCAAGGACTCTCTCATCATTGATGTTTCTCTCTCTCTGAAGCCAATAAAGATATATATATTAAATTCAACTTTGTGGTCAAATAGACCGGAATTCAATCCAGACTCTGCCATTTATTTATATGACTTTGAGCAAGTTCATTAACTTCTCTGAACCTGTTTTTCATCTATAAATGGGGCTAATAAGAAGTACTGTCTCCCTTGAAGTTACTCAGAGTAAGCGGGATAGTGTACCTAAGTGTGTAAGCCAGGTGAGTGCTCCGGGACAGCACAGGATGACTGTGTTACAGGATTAGGGGACAGGACAAGGGCCCAGCCCAGGTCTGTTTGACTACACAGCTCATGCCTCTCGGTGATGCTTCACAGTTTGTGGTAAGGTTGTGCCTCATCTTTTTGGAATCAGCTTTGCAAAGTTGTTTCCCTCTAATCCCTGAACAGCTACTTTTGGTTTGTCTTGACAGTTTCTGTGTCCCATGCCCTGGCACCCTGGCATAAGATGGCATGAGTGAAAGAGACTTTCATTTCTGCTTAGTGGCCAGAGTAGAGCCTGGGTCACCAGCTAGAAAATTCAGCCCTCAAAAGGCCATCATGAACCACGGGCCTCCTGGGAGAGTGCCACAGACTCCAGGGCCGTCGTAGTGTCCATGGCTCTGAAGGGGGAGACTACGTGTGTGAATTAGGGGACAGGTGAGGGCTGCCACACAGTGGACCTCTGTTGTGAATTTGGGTCTTCAGCTGTGTAGGCCAATGTAAAGCAATACAGAGTGTTGGGAACCACGGCCCACATCCTGATCCAAAGGCATTAAATTCCAAGCACAGTAAAACACCTCTGAGGCCTAACAGGTAGACAGGCTGAATTCAGTCCTTGGGGCTCCAGCTTTCAGTGCCTGGGCTTTCAGGCTGGGTGCAGTTTCTCCTAGGAGGTGGCTTACGCGGCATCGCACTCCTTCCCCAGTGAGTCTTACTAGGATGCCGAGTCGTTGAGCTGGTACTCCGCGGCCCTGTCGAAGCAGGCTTGCACCCCACCATCCTGCCACAGCTTCCTGATGACGCCCACCAGCTCAGGAGGCATGGTGCCCTCCTCAATGGAGTCAGCCAGGTTGTTGAGCTTTCGCCCGTCATCCTGTAAGGCAGAAACCCGGCTGACAACTACACAGGGGTCCTGACTTCCCAGGGGGCTCTGGGAATCCTGCTGGAAGGGCAGCGTTTGCCTTGCTACCAAAGCCTCGGTTGGATACGGTGTTCAGGGAAGAGTCTAAGAAAACATACTGATGAATTTCTGAGTGGGCTTCCGAGACGTAGAGAGGGGCAATCTATCGAGTCCTGGGTGCCTAGTGGATGGCAGAGGTCCCAGGAGCTTCCTCTGTGTGTTTCTATCTTCCATCCTTAGTCCAAAAGCCTGCCCACGTCCCAGAACATGTCCTCTGCTGCCTAGAGACTGGACACTCAAAGACTAGACTGACCGTGAAGTAGACTCGATGGTAGACAGGGACCTGTCACCGTTGGTAAGTGTAGGAAGAGGCCACTTCTGGAACTAGGGATTGAGCTTACAACAGTTCCACGGCCAGGGCGAGGAGCCCAAGGGGAGCAACTTGAATGGTAAAATAAGACAAAAAGGCAGAGAACACTGTCAGCAGGCCTTTGTAACAGGTAGGAACTGCACACTTCCCCAGGACCCAAGTAAAGGAATTTGAAGCTCAGCAGGTGGGATTTTAGTTCTACCCAACTTTTTTGACCCCCGTTTCTTCCTCGCTTGTTGGCTGCTGGCCTGTTTCCTGCTCGCGTTTCTTTCCTTCCAGCCTTAACCACACACGGTTAAGCCCTTACCACGCAGCTTGACTGGGCGTAGTCGATGCCCAGCGTGGACATGGCCCGGACGATCGCCAGGATGGACTGCAGCACGTTGCCGTGGATGACGGACTTGTACTCCAGGCATTCTTCCGGCGAGTAGCCGTCCTGGTGAATGATCCTGCAGGGGGCGCACGCCTGACCCTTAGCTGGACCTGCGCAGCCAGGCCTGACAGATGGAGAATCTGGGAAGATCTAAAGGGTCATCAGAACCTGATCTCTATTCCTACTGCTGTCCCAACGTGGAGAGTTAGAGGGGCAAGGGACATGTAGATGAGGGGTGTCGGGTCTTTCTGTCCTTTACATCAGGGTTCCTGAAGGCCACAGCGCCCTACCTCTGCGCCTCTGCTGGCTCTGTGGCTTCCTCACCCTACCTTGGTCCTTGGGGCTTTGTTCCTACTCACTTCATCTGCTTGACGATAGTGCTCTTTCCTGACTCCCCAGCACCTGCAGGGAGAAATGTTCTTGATCCAGATGTGCACACGCCCGCCCCTGCCCTCCAGTGAGATGGCTGGTGCTCGCCTGGGAGCCACGGGGATGATCGCTGCCCCAGTGTCTGCCAGCCTCGTGCTCAAGCCGTTCCATCTGCATTCAGAGCAGAGATTCTCAGCCTTGGCACCATCAGCATTTTGGGCTGGAGGAGTCTTTTTTTGGGGGGGAGGGTCTGTCCTGTGCCTTGAGAGTATTCAGCAGCATTCCTGGCTTCCACCCACTAGACATCAGTAGCACCCCATGCTGGTTGTGACAACCAGCGTCATGCTGTTTCCTTTATTGACTAAAATGCCCTAATAGCCTGGCTTGAGTGGCTCAGTAGTTGAGCATTGACCCATGAACCAAGAAGTCACCAGTTTGATTCTTGTTACAGGCTCGATCCCCAGTAGGGGACATGCAGGAGGCACCCATTGATGTTTCTCTCTCATCAATGTTTCTATCTCTCATGCCTCTCCTTTCCCCTCTCTCTAAAATCAATAAAAATATATTTTTAAAATGTTTTAAATGAATAATAAAATGCCCTAATATCCTCCTTCACACTCCGCTTCCCCTCCATCAACACCCACATACCCTTCGGCCCTCTCCCCCAGTCCACCTGCCCAGTGCCTTAGCCTCTCCCCCTCAGCCTATGCCTGTTCGCTCTAAGCTACTTATCCTGAAAGAAGAAAGCTGCTTAGGCTTAAAAGATCTCTTAGTGGCCTGGCCGTCTCTCTCCCCCCTCTGTAGCCTCCTGGGTGCCTAGGAGTCTGGGCCCAGCTTACAGAGGTGTGCTCCTTTAGTGTGTCCCTAGAGCTGTGCCACACATCAGCGATGTGTGTCTGGGGGGGGGGGCTTAGCCTGGGGCTCCAGTTCCCAGGCTGCTCCTGGGCTTGGACACCCTGCTGGGCCAGCCCCACTTCTGCTGCACAGACCCCGGCCCCCTCAGCTGCATTCCTCTGTGCTGCCCGTGGGGTTTTTCTAAATCAGGCGTCCCAAACTCGATTGTCTTGGCTCTGTTCACAGCCATGACCAGTTTCTCTGACCGATGAGCTTTTCTCTCTTCTGCCCAAACCCCTGATCTGCTTAGGAGGTCATCAGCACATGCATCTCCCATCTGGCAGCAGCTTTAGAGCAGCTACTAGCACTGCTCTGGTTAAAGACTCTAATCCTCCCCCTCAGGGCCCCTACTTCTAGCATTTTTACTGAGAGCAAGAAGAAAGGACCGGTTTCCTTGGCAAGTGGGCCTGTCCCTGCGACTATGTGACACTGATTATATCTGTGGCAGGACTTCTGAGTCCACCATCCTCTTCTGAGTCCTTGACTCAGTTCTCTGACTGCAGTTGGGGGGTCTGCAAGCCCAGGGTTCATGGTATTTGCCACGCCATGGGTGCTGGGTTTGGTTAGATTTGGAGATGGGCAGGTCCATCCTGGCCCTGGTTCTGCTCCTGGTTCAAGGACCAGCAGAACAATTCCCACGTAGCTTGGGCATCCTGCATCTCGTTGGGGTGGCCCTGCTCAGCCCTAGTGCTCCTGACCCCCTAGCCTGAGACCGGAGGGGGAGAGGGACAGTGAGCCGTCCTCCCGCCTCCCCATGGGGTGGGCAGAGCCCACCTCCATCCACCATGAGCAGGAAGGAGCAGGGCCTTCTCCTTCCCTGGCTCACCCTCCCGTCGCACTCACCCAGCAGCAGCAGCTTGACAGTCTTGGCTTCCTGGTCAGCGTCCTCCTGCAGCTTCTTCTCGAGCTCCTTGGACCTCTTGGCCAGCTCTTTGTCCTCAGCACTGATTCCACTCCCCATCTTTCCGCCGTCTCGCCCTGGGCTGCTTCCTCCGGTCCTTGAGCTTCTCTAGGGTCTCCTATCTGTGAGAGAACAGAGGACCAGTTCCTCAGCCCTAAAGAGCTGGTCTACAGGGGCCGGGTGAGGGAGCAGGCTCCAGATCTTGTTCCCTGCCTGTCCTGGCCGAGGCTCCTACCCCAGCTGGAGACCGACTTAGTGTGGAGATTGGAGCCTTTGCATCCAGCCTTGTCATGGGCCAAGCCAATTAAGAGCTCAGCGTGACAAAGGGCAAAGACCGGGCCGTTTCTCTGACTAGGGAGGTGGTCCGCTGGGTTCTGACACAGGGAGACAGGGTGTGGGTGCCGGAGCTCTGGGATAAGAAAACGGCCGCCTCTTTTCAGGAGAGCAGTCTAGCCTTTGCCTCACAGACATCTCAAACACCCTCCCCATCGGTGGTGTTTCTCTGTACCAATTATCTCAGTTTACCTAAATGAAGCTGGGGGAGCCTCCTCAGAAGGAGATAATTTAGAACTTTGCTGCCTAAATGTGGGGCAAGGCCCAGCACAGGTCACCTGGGAGCTTATTAGAAATGCAGAGTCTCGGGCCCTAACCCAGACCTTTCAGTCCAGAACCTGCATTTTTGACAGGATGGCAGGTGACTTCAAGGACATTAGGGCTGGGAAGCACTGCCCAGGGGGTTACTGGGGAACTGGTTGTTCCTCAGACTCGCCTAGTGATAATCACCTGGAATGCTTATGTATTTCATCAAAACTCAGGTACCACTGATGGGAAGATCATCTGATTTTAAAGGTGTTCCAATGTTATACATGTTTTTAAAAGGGTGTGTTTTAGAATCAATAAGTTCTGGTAATAACATTAATTCCAGAGTCTGAGCAACTATGTTTTAAACTAATATAGGTAACTATTGTCAGGTGGAAAGTTTGAAAAACCCTGATCCAGAACAGTGGTTCTCAACTTTTGATGTATATTGGAGTTTACTTAAAGAGCTTTTAAAAAAAAAAAAATTAAAAAATACTGATTCAATGGGTCTGGAATGCAGCCCGGGCATGAGAATTTTTAAATTTCCTCCAGTGAGTCTAATGTGCAGCCAGGGTAGGGAACCACCAAGCTCAAAGGATTTAACTTTCTCTTTCCTTTTAGAGCTGGGATCATGCAGCGGTGGCCTGTGGGACTGAGAAAGGGGGAAGTCGAACCTAGGTCTCCCATCGGCCAGGCACCCTGAGCCCCTGCTGACCATCTTCTTCCTCCCACCGCCTTGCAGCTGCGTATCTGGGGATCTGACTGAGAAACACTGGGCCTGGAGCCCAGACTCGGGGCTGATGGAGAAATAGGCAACCGCCAAGGTGCCGTCCTTGGTGATCACGTTTTCCCAATCAAAAAATTGACACGTGCTTACTGACTTGAGGGAAAACAGGAGAGCCTTTGATACTGTGACTGTCCCGGAATCTTGGCTATAAGGTGTCAGTAATTCCTGCCCTACCCTACCTACAATATGGGTGACTTACACCTAGGCCAGAGTTGTGCTGCGGCCTGCCCTGTTCACAGCAAGAGACTGCCAGGAACTGTGCCAGACAATTTATGGGGCTCGTATCAATTAATTCCCACAGTAACCTTAAGCTGAGTGCTCTTGTCCCCAATTCACCGGCCGGATAACTGAGACTTGAGGGTTATCACTTGTTCAAGGTCGTAAAGCTTAGGAAACAGACATACCAGGTGATCTTTCTACTCCCCCATCAGCAGGTAAAGAAAACACATGGGCAAAGCAGGCAAATGCCTGAGCTTAATAACAGCACCACTTGCCTTGTTAAAGGAACCCCTGACTTGTTTCACACGCGGGGGAAATGTTTGAGTTTGTTCCCTTTTCGGCTGCCACCTCTGCGAACGTCTGAACTGCTTCTGCTTGCGTCCTAGCTTGGTGGCTCCCCTTTCCCGTGACCAAGCTGAGGAAGGAAGCTCTTGACCCTCGCTGGTCTGACTGCACAGACCTGCTACCACGCATGCACCGTCCTAATGCCACTGACCTGCCTCCCGTCTCCAGCTCCGGTGCCTTACCTGTGGCCGTTCTACTTTATTATGGCATTTGGGTTCGGTGTCCCGGTGGAGTAGGCAAAGCATGTAGGTGCCATTCCCATTTTAGAGGGGAGTGAACAGAAGCACAGAAAGGTGATCCTCATATTGTTAATGGCATTGGGGTTCTTAGATTCCTCAAGATAGAAATTAATAGGAAACCCCAGAGAAATTTCCAGACAGATTTTATTAAGCTTATACTCGAGCACAAGGGAGGCAGCACTGAGCGGGCTCAGGGCCTGGCTCTGCCTGGCTGCTTTATAAGCTGGGGACAAAGTGGGCTTGTGCAAAAAGAAAGATGGGCCTGCAGGAGAAGGCGGGCTAGTGACGGGGCCAGGGAGTGGGATTTAACACGTCAGGGTGGGGCTACTTCCTCCTCCTTTTGGGTTGCTTGGCAACTATCTCCAGCCCCACGCTGTGGGGGCAATGTGGTGGTGTTGCTCATTGCTGCCACCACAGGAAGGCCCCACAGGGGCCAAACCTTGATCAACTGAGCATGTGCAACAGCGGTTTCGACATCTTCTGGCCACCTGGTCTTAACTTATCTTCCTGGCCATCTGGTATTTTTTCATTCCTGGACCCAAGTCCCTATACTGCCTCATTCCCACCCTTGAGAGATTTTTTTCTTGTTTTTAAAGGATTAGGGCCAGAGGTCTCCTGTAACTACTTCCTGCTGAACAAGGGAGGAATAAAATTCTCTCGCTGAGTTAAAGAACAGTAAGGGCTCAGGTCTTCCTTGTCCGGGATGGGCTGGAAGCCTTGCATGACCATCAGCTTAACATGGAACTGTGGCAATCTGGAAGAGACAAACTTCACGAGAAGGTTGAAGTGGCAAGGGCCAAATAACAGGAGGAGCGGAAGGACCATCAGGGGCTCCAGAAGGGGAAGCAACCGGGTAAGTGAAGGCAGGTAACCTTTAACGCGTCCCCAGATTTGATTTGGGTTGTCAGGGTACAATCCTCCTTATTGAGCAAGATTCTGCATTTATTTTCAGTTTTGAGCGACTGCTTGCTTGAGGTTCAAGTAAATGAGCTAATGTTTTCAAAACACCTATAGCTTTTTATCGGATAGGTCCTCATTGTTAACACCATTCATTTCAGCTTTGGAGTCCTCTTAGCAGCAGGTACAGCTGCACTGTGTTCTGACTGGGCCCTGGTGTTCAGAGTTCCCTCCTTTCAACCGGGTGGCCTGTTGTGATGAATTCTCCAAAGTACATGATGTTGTCTAGTTGCAGTCTGTAATTGCAAGGCTCAGGAAAAAACAGTATTAGTTCTCAGTAATTCCAAGGCAAAGGATGGGAGAACATTGGAAACATATTTGGAGAGTCATAGGCAGATATCGGGGGAAACTAGAATTCAGGATCTAGTCCAGTTTACAGGTAGCGAACAAAACAAAACCCAAAAGACAATGAACAGCACTAGAATCTAATATCTACAAGGTATATCAAAGTTTCTATTAAAACATATTTTTTTTCTCACTAAAATCACCCTCATTTTATCAAGGATAGCCAAGTAGAAGACTAATTCATTGTATCAGTCTAGTTTTAATAAATTTGGCCTGGCATTTGCATAAGTGCAACAAGAATAGCAATTGATCATATAGGTTCTTTTTAAATCTGCTTTGCTGGGCTTTTATAAGGAATCTCCAGATTGAAGTTTAATTGCCTTTCAGGGCTAAGAAGTCAAGCCACATAGTTGCCATCAGCATTTTCCTGAAATACCTGTCAATTTGGTGAATTCCTCAGGTTCTCAAGGTTTCTCAAAATGTTTTGAGGCTCTTCCTTTGCCATCTCTCAGGAGAGCAACCTTGGGTTTTTACATGGAAAGACGGCTGTGAGCCATGTAAGCAAGGTTCCAGGCTATTTTCCAAGTGGCTTTTATCAGCCTCCAAAGTCAATCATAATTCCTTATATATTTCACTTACACATATTCATATATTCACACCCCCACCCAGAAACATACAATACTTTCAGATTTAATTTGCCAGCTCTGGACCAAATTCAAAACCGGTTTCAAGTTAAAAACAAAATTTTACAGCCCGTTTGAGATACAGACTCAAAGAACAGATACAGTTCCAGGATCAATTACCTAATTTTCTCACTGTAAAATGAAAGCACTGTTGGTCAGCTATGCCTGGTCAGACAGAACCTGGAAGACTGCCACTGGCCAGGGGTCATGAAACTGCAGTCAGAAAGCTCACTCCCTTCATAGTTACCATTTTTTGATCCCCAAGACAATATTGGGGCCAGGCCACATTGCAAAAGAAAACCAATATTAATTTTTTTCCAACATTGATTTTTTTAGTGTTGAAGAGAGTAGCCCAACAAGTAACTAGGGTGTCAGTAAGTCAGTCTCATTGTGTGGAAACAGGCACACAAAGCAAAAAAACACACAAAACATCTGCAGTGGGACTCAAACCCGATTTTAGGGAACTTCTGCTGTGGGACTGAAACCCAGCGTCGGGATTCTAACCTGAGACGCTCAGGGTGGGACAAAGGGAAGCAACCTGTCTGCCCACCAGCATGACTGCAGTGGGACTTGAACCCACTTTCAGGGACACAAGGACAAGACAAAACAATCAGAGGGAGAGAAAAAGACAAACTGACCAGGAAACAGAATCTGCCTGGGCAGGAGGAGAGGGCTGGGAGGGTCAGAGACAGACTCACTGATCACACTGACGCTGAAGCAAAGGTTCAGGTCTGACCGCTCATCCAGTGCAATGAGGCCAACTAGTGACTTACCTTCTCCCAGCTGTGTCCTGCTGCTACAGGGACACAAGGGGTCCCATCTGAGTTGCCATGAAATGTTACCGGAGTTGAGGTTCCCCAAAATAGAAATTGAGAAGAAACCCCAGAGACATTTCTCGACAGATTTTATTAAGATTATGCTCAAGCACAAGGGAGGCAGCACAGTCCTCTAAACTCTCTCCGGGGCTGGCTCTGCTTGGCTGCTTTTATAAGCTGGGGACAAAGCAGTCTTGCGTGGGCTCGCTCGAAAAGGTGGGCTGGTGAAGGTTTCCAGGAGTGGAATTGAACATGTTAGGGTGGGATTTCTTCCGCCGCCTGTCAGGTTGCTTGGTGCCTGCGCTGTGAGGGCCAGATAGGATGTTGCTCATTACCACCACCCCAGAAATGTCATAGCAGCCAGCCTTTGATCAACTGTGCTTAACTTGGCTTCCTGGTCACTTGGTGTTTTTCTTTCCTTTAGGAAAAAAAAAAAAAAAAAGTTTTTATTGATTTTTAGAGAGGAAGGAAGAGGGAGAGAGAGAAACATCCATTGGCTGCCTCCTGCACACCCCCTACTAGGGATGGAGCCAGCAACCCGCCCACATGTGCCCTGACCCTGAATCAAACCGGTGACCACTCAGTGCATAGGATGACGCTTAACCAACTGAGCCACACCAGCCAGGACCACTCGGTATTTTTCCAGTCCCAGGCCCAAGCCCCTGTACTGTCTCAATATTAAGAAACAACTTAGCATCGGAAACAGCTAGAGCTCAGATGTCCTAGTTCACAGCCTTATAACCAAGTCCTTTTGAGTGAAAGAAAGAATCACCATTTCCCAACAAATTTGGTCCTGTTTCCTGAGCTAAGGGGAGATCTCAGGATCTGTCTTACACCCAGTGGTGGGGACTTGGGGACAGCCTTGTCCTAGTTGGAGTGGGAAGGGCAGGGGGATGCAGGATGAGGAACTTCCAGTCCAAAGGAAGCCGTGGGGTAAATTCACAGAGAAACAACTTAAAGGAACACGGTCGGTGCTAGTGCTGGAGAATTCAGAGCTGTTTAAAACCTCGCCTCCACCCGGGAGGAAAGACAGTGATTCACACAGCTGACTGTCAGACTGATCAGTTCTACAGTAGAAGAAAGGAGGGAGTGATTGTAAAATGAACAGACTTTCAACAGAGGAGCAGAGCCCAGGAGAAATGGGGGACAGGCATTTTAGGGAGAGGAAAGAGCATGAGAAAATGAAGACATGAAGGCACAAGGTATAAAGTGTGCGCAGAGAAGACTGGGAGGGCTGATGTCACTGGCCTGGAGTAAAAGAGCGGAGGTACATGGAGGGGAGGGCTCGGAGCTTTGGACAGGAAAGGGACATTGGTGAGAGCCAGTAAAGGGCCTTGAACGACAAAGTGACTAAAACTCTTGGAAGGCTCATCAACAACTACAGACGACGAACACAGCTGCACCGTAAACAGTGCTGGGTGACTGGGATGGGGGTGGGCAGCTGCTGGGACAAGCTGAGAAACAAGAGCTGAATAGCTTGGTTCTAGAAGGATCTAGGCCTAGAGTATGGTCTGAGAGACTGTCCTGGCCAAGGATCTTTTTGCGGCTGCAGGTGTTCTCTTCCTGGCCTAGGTGGGAGGCTGACATCACAGGTGAGCTCAGGCCAGAGCTCAGAGAAGCAGATCTTGGGAGAATTAAGGAGTGCATGGTCAGTGGGGGCCTGGGGTTCGAGGAAGGCCATTTAAGGAACCATCTGGAGAATAGGCTAGGAGAGGAGGAAGCTGTGTTTAGAGCTGGGGGAAGATCCCAGAGGCACAAAGACAACACTGAGGCCCCAACATGAAAAAAGCCAAGGCTGCAGGATGACTCCCTCCTTCATTTCTCAAACATAGACACTGGACCCTCCCCCCTCCCCCCCCACTCTGAGATTCTTGCTGGTGTTGTGGTGGGGAGATTGATGCTTAGCTGTAATCAGGGCAGGCTTCCTAGCAGAGACAGTGTACCAGGTGGCCTGGGAATGGGGAGGGTTACAGGGTGAGGGATGTGTTGCACGTGGGACTGGGGAGGAGCATGAAGAGACTAGTGAACCGGTTTGTCTGGGTAGGGTAGAGGGCAGGGATTTTAAAACTATGGGCTGACTATGTAGGTAAATAGGTAGGCCGGTCTGAATTAAGGGGGAACTGTAAAGAGACCTGGCCCAATGCAAGATACCACCCCTTAAAACTATGTCAAAATTTGCATTTTATCAGAATATAGTTGACATTCCACGTGGTTACCTGGTGCTTGATTTTTTATTTTGAAATCTATTTTACTATTTATTGTCTTAAAATTCCTAAGGACTCCAAGACCACTTTAGTCTGGGGTTAAGACCCAGGAGAGTCTATTGGGGGTGGGGTATGGAGGCTATTAAAGATTTTTACAGACTTCGGTTTTTTTCCATTTCCTGGATTATAAAAGTAATGAATATTTTAGACAATTTTTCAAATGCAGCTAAGTATAAAGAAGAAAATAAATAAGAACCATAATTCTGCCACCGGCAGGTAATTATTTGTGAACATTTTGGTGTGTTTATTTCCTGTGCACATATGTCACAGTGAGGGCCATACAGTGTACAGATTTTAACATCCATTTTCCACCTCCCTAAGAAATTCTCCAAGAATAATTTTTAACGGCTCTATTTCATTGTACATATGTGACATAATTCGAACATTCCCTTACTGTTGGGCCTTTGCATGGCCGGCCCTTCTCTTCTGTGTGATAACCACTGCAGTGATTAGCAACTTCCTGTGTGTTTTGCCAGCAGCTCTTTTTAGAAGCGCAATTCCCTGGAAGTGGGGTTACTAGGTCAAAAATATGAATTTTTAAAAGATTCTTGATCTTCTATTACTAAATGGCTTTCAGAAAGATTATGTCAATGCTTATGCCCACCAGTATATGTGTTCACCAATTATACTCTTGCCTGCATTTGGACTTTTCCCCCTTAATCTTTGCTAATTCGGTGGGTGAACACCAGTGGTCTCTCCTTTTCTTCTGGGAGGCGAGCTTTCTTCCCCATGTTTATGGAGGCCTTGTTTTTTTTAGTTTGTCCATTGTGAGGAGCAGTAGGCAGGGATCAAGGGAGGTGACACCAGATGCAGGTACAGAAGAGGCTTCAGCGTCCAGATTGTGCCTGGGGAGAGAGGGGGAGGAGGAATTTGGCTGTGGGGGTGGTGAGAACAGGGAGGAGCTGGACAAATTGTATTAGTAAAACTGGGCGTGAGGGGCAAAGGGCTCCCACGAGGTGGAGAAATAGGAAAAAGACTTAACTGCTGCTAATACACTTAATTATGTTCAGTGAAGGCTTAGGGACTTTCCCCAGGGGCTTTCCTTTAGGTAGGCTTCTGGGCCACTTGGGAGTGAGGGTGCTGATGGGGTGGGGTGCCTGCAGTCCCCAGAACAGCCCAACACCCCCCTTCTTTGTAGGCTGCAAGGGGAATCAACCTGTGGGAATGTTAATAGGGAGTCAACCCCGAGGCCAAAGCAAGCATGCACCAATATTAACGGGGTGGTAACCACAGGCCAGGTGTTCTAAGCACTCACATTGGCTCTATCCTCAGGGCCACCGTAGGACAGCAGGGTCTCTTACGCTCACTTTACAGACGAAAATAGAAGTTCAGCTAAGTTAGGTAACCTTCCCCCAGTCAGTCAGGAAGTAGGTGGGGGAGTCTGGAATGGAACCCAGGCATCCTGGCCACAGAGCCTAAGCTCTTAACCAGCAAATATAGAAATAAACGTGGGAAGGGGAGCCAGAATGCAGGGCACACCCTGCCTCCCGACGCCTGCCAGGAGAAAACAGACACCCAGAGTGAGAATGCCGGGGGCAGGCGCTCTGCTAAAAGCGAATCCCGGGCGGCTAAGAACCGCCACCCTCCACTGGGCGCCGACTGGGTGCCGCAGGGCCGGGGAGCGAGGCGGCGCGACCGCCCCGGCCCAGCTGCGGAGGAGGCGGACGCCCGAGCTCGCCCCAAACCCGCGGGGCGGACCGCCGAGGGGCAGCTGCCCACGTGGTGCGGGGCAGAGAAAAGCTGGCGGGGGCGGGGCCGGCCGGGGCGGGGCGGGGCCTGGGGCGCGGGGTGCCAGGTTTCGGTGGGGTCGCACCTGTTGCGTAACGAGCCCGCGATCCGGCTGCGGCGCGCGGACCCCGGGCGCCCCGAGAGTGCGCAGAGCGGCCCAGGCGAGTTCCGGGTCCCGCGCGCCCGGGAGCACGTGGCCTGCCCGCCCTCCCGCCTCTCGAGTGCGGGGCTGGGGCGGGGGTCTCCCTGGCCGGTGCAGCGGCCGAGGTCCGCGGGGGTCCGCCTCCTGCCGGCCGGCGATTTAGAAAGAAACAGCCTGACTTTGCGCATCTCGGTGCCGGGGCAGGGGCTCTTGGAGGGACTTGGCCGGGGTCTGGGCTCCAGCCCCCCGCCCCCTCCCTCGGGACCCGGGCTTCCCGGCGGTGCAGACCCCGGCAGGCAGCCTCCCCGGGCCCCCTCGGGGCTCGGGCAGCATGGCCTCAGGTGAGCGTGCGCGTCTGTGCTGGGGGGAGGGTCTCTGGGACGGAGTCGTGCGGTGGCCTGGGCGACCAGAGGGTGGGGGTCTCAGCGCAGCCGGCAGACCTGAGGAAGGCGGCCGCCTGCCCCTGGGGAGGGCCCGGGAGCGCTGATCCCGAGTTTGGAGCCGGAGGGAAGAGTCGGAAGACACCGGGTCCCTCTTCCCCAGACCCCAGAGGAGCCCCTGCCTCCTGGCCTCCCTGCCTCCCCGCCTTCCTAGAAGGCGGCTTCTGCCAGGCAGCGGAATTTTCCCAGGACAGGCCCCTCCCTCCCGGGCCGAGGTTCTCGGTTCTACCCCATCCCCCCGGAGCTGGGCGACCCTGGAGCTGGGGTTCAGAGAGAGAAGAAACAAACGGGGACTCTGCCCCGGAGGGGCTGGGTGCCCAGGGACTGCGCCCGCGCCGAGCCCGGTGTGCCCCGCGCTCGGGCGGGATCCTGTGGGGGGGTGGTGTTTCCTCCCGGGCTGGCTGGACCGGCTAAGCCTGGACTTTGAGTCCTCGCTCCCGAGGGGGCTCGTGGGGCGCCGGCGCCGGCCCGTCCCCGGCTGGCTCGCACCCCCGCACCCCGGCCTACTCACTCCTGGGATGAGAAGGGGAGGCGCGGCGCGGCGAGGGACAGGGGCGCGGCGAGCGCGCTCGGGCGGGATGGCGCCCCCCTCGCGGAGGTTGCCTAGACAACCTCAGAAATCGTGGCCGGCGCCTCTTCCGCCGGCGGGGCCTGGGCTTCCTGCACCAGTCACTCCCGCGGCGGGGCGGGGCGGAGGAAGGGGTTGGATGTGGCAGGGGCAGGCCCAGCTGCTGCGGCGCCGACTCCCCCGCCATCGCCGCGGCCGGAGCCATGGCATCCTATCCATCGGGCCCAGGCAAAACCAAGGCCAAATATCCCTTTAAGAAGCGTGCCTGCCAGCAGGCCTCCTCCGCGGTACCAGGTGAGTGTGTGCATCCTGGCCGGGGCACTGGCTCTGCTCCACCACTTCTCGCCCTGGCCACTGGACCCCTCAGAGGGAGGCCCCTTCTGCACCCCCTCTGCGGTGATGCTCCTTTGTCCTTGTACCCAGTGACAGCTGGCATGGGAGGTGGTGTGGGCAGAGAGGTGGGGTGGAGGGTGACAGTTTTCTGTGCCAGGGACGCTGCCCTCTGTAACGGGCAGTGGATGTGGGTGTGGGTGCAGCAAGAGGTGTATTTGCACACGTGTCAGCATGCGGATGTCTTAAGACTGTTTGTATAGGGAGTGTATGAATGGAGTGGGGGGGGTGTGGGAGTGACTGGGAGCCACTGGCCACCCTGCTGGCGGCTGGGCCTTTGCCAGGCAGACTCAGGCTGTCTTCCTGAGGCTAGTTTCTCTTTCTAGGACCCCAGATCTCAGACCTCCTCACTGGGGGCGTCTGATGTTGGGGCACACTCATTGCTGCCGGAGTCCCAGGGCTGGGGCTCAACTGCATGGATTGTTTGCTGTGTGCTCATTTCTGGTCTGTCTTGTGAGCTTCCTCAGAAGTATGGGGTGTCCTTGGGCCGGCCCGTGCGGCGCTCAGGCTGGGCCTGTTGCCATCTCTGTGCTCCCGCACCCTTTGGTTCTGCCCCCACTCTGGTAGGCATCTCTGCACCATTTGGAGCAGGCAGTGTGGTGCCGCTGTGCCCAGCTCCAAAGGGATCTGTTGCCTGGGTTTGTGCTTCCTGAGAGATCACCCTGCCATTTGCTGTCCCAAGGCCTTGCAACTAAGGAAATATACCCCTACTTTGGTGACCAGGTCAAGCCAGCCTCTCCCCCTCAGCAGCTGTCTGTATCTGTAGCCTGGTCATCCACCTTCAGTGTTTTCTTAGGACAGTGAGGATGCTGACTTGAGGGTCTGCGTTCCCTGTGCTCAAGTCTGTGCAATCCAGAAGGTGTGTCCCCTGGGGCTAGTTCTGTGTACCTTGGGGTAGTCACATTGGGGGAGCATCTGCTACTTGTGGGTCAAAGCCTTGGGTGCATCTCTGCCTACGGAGGCAGTCATTGCAGTAAGGGAGGGGCTCCTGGTTAAGAGGGTAGAAAGGATGCCAAGAATCTTGGAGTTGGTGGGAGTGGCTGGCCTTTGGTTGTCCCCACCCCCGTGAGAGCATGTGTGCTGTGTGGTATGGTGGCTCAGACCCTGGGAGAAGGGACCAGCAGGCAGCTGGGTCCTCCAGGCCTGGCCTAGGGATTGCGGAGGTTACTGCCTATCTGTTACCTCCAGTGGACCCCGCCACCCTGTGCAATGGCCTGGCAGGCTGGGGGTACTGCTGGAACCTGTCTGGTCACCCAGCATTTCTGTGGAAATCCTGGGCCACCGTGCTAGGAGAGAAGGTTGAGATTGGGGCCTTTGACTCAGCTCCTGCTGACCACTAACAGACCACCCCTGGAGGCCTGTGGTTGGCCTCCCCTGGAGGGGTTTAGAAGTGGGGAGTTGTGTAGGGGCAGCGTTCTTGGCAAGCAAGGACCTTAGGCTCTGTCTTACATCCTGGGGGTGGAGCAGGTGCCTGTCTTTCCTCCTCCTCTTGCTCTGCCCTTTTCCAAGTTAGAGATAGTGTCACCCGCATCCCCACCCCTGCCAAGTTCTGTTCCCTTGATGTCGTTCACGGTTCAGTTGCCTTGGCCTGCGCTGGGCCCAAGAACTCCCACCCTCCCCTGCGTGTGGGACATGTTTGGAGGGTCCCAGGAGTTCATAATCGCAGATTATCGTGTTTTACAGAATACTTGCAGAGCCGTATCTGTGAGCCTTATGGCAGCTGTGGCTAGACAGGATATGACCCGCCTATCGCCCCATTATAGACAGGACTTGAAGCCTCAGGAAGTAAGCGGGAACAGAGTCAGACTCAAGTCCTCCAAATCCTAGTCACTCTTCTCCCAAACCTCTCTCTCCTGCCTGGAAATTTGTCCCCAGTGATAGGCTTGGAACTGGGGATTGGAGGTCTAGGGAGCCATGAACCAGCCCCCTGGGCATCAGGGAGGCTCAGTGACTGTTCCTACCGGACTGAGCTACTTCCCTGGCTGCCAGTCAGCTCCTTTCCCAGGCAGAGGCCCTGTCTCTCCTGAGGGACCCCGTAGGCTGGGCCCCAAAGGACAGTGGTTAGGAAAGCAAGGCCGCCGGGCAGAGGAGGCTGGCCTGGGGCTGCTGGGTGTGGAGAGGAGGGCTGCTCGTCCCCTTTTTTTGCCCCCCCTTCCTTTGGGCATCCAGGTCCCACCCACTCACTGTACCCCAGGGCAGTGCATTTTAAGGAGGCTTGGCCCCTCCCTGCCAGCCTTTCTTGCCCATATCAGCCCACCCTGCTCCTCCCCCTTGGGGGCCCCACTTGGGCTGCACCCTGGCACTGTAGCGGTTAAGGCCCTGGTCATTTCTAGGATTCCTGTTATCCCCAAACTTGGATGCTCCTTCCCTGGATTCCTGGGCTACCCTGAGCTCCCCCAGCCCCCTGCTCACCGGCATCCCAGGGTCTCCCCTGCACGCAGCTGCACTTGGTACAGCCCGTGCCGGCCCCTGAGCTGTCCTGGGGGACTGGCTGCAGCTCCACTCAGCAAACAGGCTGGCAGGGGCACAGGCCTGCTGGCCACTCAGCAGTCAGGCCGGCAGGGGACACAAGGCTGCTGCCTGTGCTGCCCGAACTCTGCAGGTAGGACCCAGCCAGGCATGAGACGAGTGGGTGCTGGGTCCTGGATCAGGGGCAGGCACCTCCCCTTCCCTTAGCCCAGCCTTGGGACTCTGGGGCATTGGGGAGTCGGCCTGGAGACTTTGAGGCTCTCTGCCTGGGCAGAGCCTCCAGTCTGTCCCTCAGCCTCGGTGTAGAGGAGGAAGGGGTGCTGGAGAGGAGGACCCCCCCCCCCCCCAGAGCTGTCTGGGAGAGCCCAGTGGGTGTGGGGAGCTTCCTGCTGGGGAGGGTGGGGCTGGGGAGCCCAGGGAGTGTCCTTTGGGTGGGCTGGGAGCTCAGGCAGCCCCTCTAGACTAGCAGCTCCAAGACCTTTCTTGCCAGCCTCCTAGTGGTGCAGCTGAGTTCTGCCCTCTGTGGGGAGACCCTGGTCTCTGACATTCCCTTTCCCTGGCCCTTCTCGGGGCCTCCGGCCCAGATCCCAGGGCCTCTGAGTGGCGCAGACTCTTTGTGGCAGCTCCCTTTAGAGGGGCAGCCAGCAATGGGAGGGGCAGGCTGGGGCCAGGCCACATCTTGGCAGCCCTGGGGTCCTCGGGGAGAGGCCAGGCCTCCAGGGAGGCGGTAGGGTTCCCGCTGCCAACCACCTCCTCCACAGCCTCACCTCTTCCCTTGAGGTCTGGTCCCCAGGTCAGAGCTGGGTGGCAGCTGTGGCTTCTGTGCTCTGTGAGTCTAGGACGTTGGGTGTGGGCCTGGCCCTCCGAGAAGAGGAAGTGCTGATCCAGAGGCGTGTCTGACCCTGGACCACTGGCCTGGAAGCTTCCAGCTAGGGATCGCTGGCTTTGGCCACCAGGTCCTTGCTGAGCTCTGGGGCGGGCGTGGGCGTGTGTGTGTGTGTGTGTGTGTGTGTGTGTGTGTGTGTGTGGACACACTTGTGCCTGCCTGGAGGAGGTACTCACGTAGAGGTTCTCATGGCCCGAGGGGGGTGCCCCTAGTCCAGGATTCAGATTCTGATTCCTGGAGTGAACGAATCGCCTGTTCTAGCGGCAGACTTGGGACTCCTACCCCCAAGCCTGGCATGGGTGAAGGGTCCCCGTGCTATACTGTGAAGGTGAGGTCCTTAGGGAGCCGCACGCCAGCTCACTCACTCCTCAGCCTCTGAGAAGGGCTTGCCCACTTCCCAGGGCTGGCCTGGGGCAGGCAGGGGCTCAGGGCTTCCCGCGTACCCCTTCCGGTCCTGCCTTCCACCTTTTGACCCTGGTGTCACTGTCTCCACAGAGGCTCGGGGTGGGCTGGGGGCCCCTCCGCTGCAGTCCGCCCGATCCCTGCCAGGCCCCGCCCCCTGCCTCAAGCATTTCCCGCTCGACCTGCGCACGTCTATGGATGGCAAATGCAAGGAGATAGCCGAGGTATCCCCTGGCACCTTATCCTGTGTCTCCAGCGCTGTTCCCATGCCGTCTCTGCTCCCCATCCCCTGACTTTACGCTTGGCTGTGCCCTGACCCCTAGCCTCTCCCTGGTTCCCCAGCTCCTGCCACCCTCACCTCCCCAGACTCTGCAAGGGAGGGCCCAGGGCTGAGGGCTAGGCCACACTGATCCTTCCTCCCTGCCACCAGGAGCTGTTCAGCCGCTCCCTGGCTGAGAGTGAGCTCCGTAGTGCCCCATACGAGTTCCCCGAGGAGAGCCCCATTGAACAGCTGGAGGAGCGGAGGCAGCGCCTGGAGCGGCAGATCAGCCAGGATGTCAAGTGAGCCCCAGGCCCAGAGCCCTGCAGGCAGGCAGCCTCGGGTGGGGAGGCACAGCCAGGCAGCTCTGGGTATAGGACAGAGCCATGCTGCCATGGGCTTATGTGGTGGGGAGGGCCACAGGGTAGTCTGCCTGCCCAGCATCCTTCTGTCTCCATTGGATGCGTTAAGAGCCCCATCTCTATCCCTCTCCCACCCCATCCCTGTTTGGGGCCCACGCGGAGGCAGTCTAGGGCAGTGGGGTGGGGCACAGACCTGGGTGCCAGGCTGCTGCTGGGTGATGGGGCGGCCTGGAACAGGGTGCCTAATGTCTGGGTATGCCTTCTCATCTCTGACTCGGGGCCAGAACAGTGCCCACAGCATGGGCTCTACAGCCCCATGGGGACCATGGTGACAACATACACCAGCACCTAGCTTGGACAGGGACCTGGGAGCACGGGCCGCCCCTTGTCATCTGCTGACCTCTCACCCTTCACCTCCAGGCTGGAGCCAGACATCCTGCTTCGGGCCAAGCAAGACCTCCTGAAGACAGACAGTGACTCAGACCTCCAGTGAGAAGGGCAGAGGGGAGCGGGGACACTGGGAACACTCTGCTGGGGCCTGTCCCACTGCTGGCTTCAACCCCTTCCTTGCATCTCCCTCTCGGTAGGCTCTACAAGGAACAGGCTGAGGGGCAGGGAGACTGGGGCCTGCGGGAGCGCGATGTGGTGCTTGAGCGGGAATTCCAGCGCGTCTCCATCTCCGGGGAGGAGAAGTGTGGGGTGAGTGAGTGGGCAGGGCCGTGGGTCCCAGCAGGCTCCCTCAGTTTGGGAAGCTGGGGGTAAGGCTAGAGAGGGCATTTCTCTCTCTGGAAGCTGCAGGAGCAGAGGGTCCAGCCAGGATCTAGTTGACATGCTGGGAAGAGACAGGGCCGAGCGTTTCTGAGGTCAAGGCCTCAGGGAACAGGTGAGAATGATCCTGGCCTGGGTCTGAGACCAAGGACAGTTATCACACATCCTTGTCTGCAGGTGCCATTCACAGACCTGCTGGACGCTGCCAAGAGTGTGGTGCGGGCCCTCTTCATCCGAGAGAAGTACATGGCTCTGTCCCTGCAGAGCTTCTGCCCCACCACCCGCCGGTACCTGCAGCAGCTTGCCGAGAAGCCTCTGGAGACTCGGACCTACGAGCAGGGCCCTGACACCCCTGTGTCTGCCGGTGGGACCCCCAACCCTGCCTAGCTCCACGTGCTCGGTGCCCCGGGCTTCCTGAGCTCAGAGCCTGGGAACCTCTGCCTTGGCTGCTTCTCCCCTCACCCAGGCTCATGCCAGCCTCCTGGCTCGGGGGTGGAGGCAGGAGCGGGATCTAGCCATCCTGCTGGGGCCTTGCTAGCTCTGCCCCTCTGCAGGGCCTGTGGGTGGGGTGGTGCGTGGTGGCCCTGAAGAGCCCTGGCCCTGACTCCATTCTCCCCACCCCGCAGATGCCCCGGTGCATCCCCCGGCGCTGGAGCAGCACCCATATGAGCACTGTGAGCCTAGCACCATGCCTGGGGACCTGGGCTTGGGTCTGCGCATGGTGCGGGGCGTAGTGCACGTCTACACCCGCAGGGAGCTCGATGAGCAGTAAGAGGGGGTGGAGTGTGCTGGGGGGAAGCTGTGGGGAAGCTGCATTGACTGGGGGACTGCAGGGCTGACCTGCTCTCCTCACCCAAGCTCCCCCCATGTACCAGTTGCCCAGAGGTGGAGCTGCCGTATCCCGACCTGCAGGAGTTTGTGGCTGACGTCAATGTGCTGATGGCCCTGATTATCAACGGCCCCATGTGAGTCCCTGCCAGTCCCCTCCCAGCCTGGACTCTCCTGCCCCAGAGACCTGCTAATTGTCTCTCCCCACTTCAAAGTCACTTGAGTCTTAGACTTGTCTGCTGTCCAGCGTCCCCGTGGCAGCCTCAGCCCTGTGCCCTCCCGGGTGCCTCCCCACAGGCTCTGAGCCCCCTGCCTGGTTCTCGTCCTGCCAGAAAGTCGTTCTGCTACCGCCGGCTGCAGTACCTGAGCTCCAAGTTCCAGATGCACGTGCTGCTCAACGAGATGAAGGAGCTGGCCGCCCAGAAGAAGGTGCCGCACCGGGATTTCTACAACATCCGAAAGGTGGGTCGTCCCCTGGGGCCAGGCCTGCGCCTCTGCCATCTTCCCCCCTGCCCAGCACCAGGCAGGAGAGGCCTCCATCCTCCCAGCCTTGCTGGACCCAGCAGCCCCTGTTCCACCGCAGGTGGACACGCACATCCACGCCTCGTCCTGCATGAACCAGAAGCACCTGCTGCGCTTCATCAAGCGGGCGATGAAGCGGCACCTGGAGGAGATCGTGCACGTGGAGCAGGGCCGCGAGCAGACGCTGCGCGAGGTCTTCCAGAGCATGAACCTCACCGCCTACGACCTGAGCGTGGACACGCTGGACATGCACGCGGTCTGTCCCAGCGGCGGGGGCTGAGGGGCCGGGGCCGCACGCAGGCTGGGGTCAGGGGTGACCTGCCCGTCTCCCCCAGGACAGGAACACCTTCCATCGCTTCGACAAGTTCAATGCCAAATACAACCCTATCGGGGAGTCTGTCCTCCGGGAGATCTTCATCAAGACGGACAACAGAGTTTCTGGGAAGTACTTCGCTCACATCATCAAGGTGAGGAGGTGTGGCTGCCAGGGCCCAGTGTGGGGCAGCGCTCCCCCTGCCTGAGCGAGAGCCCGGGTATCTGGGGGCTTCTACGCTGGGGGAGGAGGGCGGGTCGGAGGCATGAGGCGGCCTGGCCGAGCACACCTGGTAGTGGATGCAAGGACAGGGAAGCCTGAGTGTGACAGCTGCCCCACACGTGTCTCTAGGAGGTGATGTCGGACCTGGAGGAGAGCAAGTACCAGAACGCGGAGCTGCGGCTCTCTATCTACGGGCGCTCGAGGGACGAGTGGGACAAGCTGGCACGCTGGGCTGTCATGCACCGCGTACACTCCCCGAATGTACGCTGGCTCGTGCAGGTGCCCCGTCTCTTGTGAGTGTCCTTAGGGGTGGGAGGGAATAGAGGGGGCAGAGTTCAAGGGGCCAGGGCCTGCCTCCTGCCCTCCTGGGATGGCTGACCGTCTCCTGTCCCAGCTGAGTCCTCTTGGTAGAAGAAGGGCCTTTCCTGCTTCCAGTCACGGTCTGGCCCACCCGGCCCACCCAGTGTGGTTCACAAGTGCTCTGTGATCTCGTGCCAAGCTCTGGCCCTTCCTGGCCTGCTGGTGCCTTCACACCGGCCTGACCCGCACGCTCCTGTGTGCCCACGTCTCACCTGCAGTGATGTGTACCGTACCAAGGGCCAGCTGGCCAACTTTCAGGAGATGCTGGAGAACATCTTCCTGCCGCTGTTCGAGGCCACTGTGCACCCCGCCAGCCACCCAGAGCTGCACCTCTTCCTGGAGCATGTGAGGGGGTGGCGCCCGGCTGGGTGTGGGGGAGACAGCCTGCCTCAGGCCTGGTGGCAGCTCCCGGCCTGACCCAGGGTCCCGTGCCAGGTGGATGGCTTTGACAGCGTGGATGACGAATCCAAGCCCGAGAACCACGTCTTCAACCTGGAGAGCCCCCTCCCCGAGGCTTGGGTGGAGGAAGACAACCCGCCCTATGCCTACTACCTGTACTACACCTTCGCCAACATGGCCACACTGAACCACCTGCGCAGGTCAGGCTCCGCCGGGGCCGCCACTCTGCTGGCCTGTCGTCTCACCTTCTCACCCCCCACCCAACGGGCCTGCCCTGGGCTGTGCCCGCAGAACACTCACCCACCTCTTGCCCCACGCATGGACCTGAGGGTCATTTCTCTGCCCTCGGGGCTCCATGGCTCTCACCTCACCGCCAAGAACCTAGCCCTGCCCCTTGTCACAGGCCCGCAGTCCCAGGGTGGGGGCTCGGAGCCCGGCGAGCCGGGAGCTGACTGTCTTCGTGCCCCCCAGGCAGAGGGGCTTCCACACGTTTGTGCTGCGGCCGCATTGCGGGGAGGCTGGGCCCATCCACCACCTGGTGTCGGCCTTCATGCTGGCCGAGAACATCTCGCACGGGCTGCTTCTGCGCAAGGTCAGGGCTGCACCCCCAGCCTCCTTCCCCGTTGGCCCCCTTCCTCCCGACCCCTTGGGCCCCTGCAGCAGCTGATCCTCCTCAGCAGCCCTGTCTGGACTGCTCCACACCCAGTCTCCACACGGGCCCCAGCTTGGATTCTGGCTGTAACTGACCCTCCACAGACCAGGGGACTCCCCCCTGCGCTACTGTGGCCTGTATCCCCCAGAACCAGGTGTGCTCCCCAGCCCTGAGGCCACCTGACCGGCCCTCCCTCCCTGTTGCCCGCCAGGCCCCTGTCCTGCAGTACCTGTATTACCTGGCCCAGATCGGCATCGCCATGTCCCCACTCAGCAACAACAGCCTCTTTCTCAGCTACCACCGGAACCCACTGCCCGAGTACCTGTCCCGAGGCCTCATGGTCTCACTGTCCACTGATGACCCCCTGCAATTCCACTTCACCAAGGTAAGAACCTGAAGGCGAGGACACCCCAGCTCTGAGGTTTCAGGGCTGGTGCTGCCCCCTGCTGGCGGAGGCCCTGGGGAGGGATGGCCGGCAGGGCCTGGCGCACGTGTCTGAGGGAGCCTGGCCTGTGCAGGAGCCGCTGATGGAGGAGTACAGCATCGCCACCCAGGTGTGGAAGCTCAGCTCCTGCGACATGTGCGAGCTGGCCCGCAACAGTGTGCTCATGAGCGGCTTCTCCCACAAGGTACGATCCCCTTGCCCTCCCCACTGGGAAGGTCCCAGGGTCCTGGGGCATGGCCCCTCGGAGCCGGCTGCAGCCTGCCCGCTACCCTCCCCCCCTACAGGTGAAGAGCCACTGGCTGGGACCCAACTACACAAAAGAGGGCCCCGAGGGCAATGACATTCGCCGCACCAACGTGCCAGACATCCGTGTGGGCTATCGCCACGAGACCCTGTGCCAGGAGCTGGCACTCATCACGCAAGCCGTCCAGAGTGAGATGCTAGAGACCATCCCAGAGGAGTCAGGTCTCACCATGAGCCCGGGGCCTCAGTGAGCCTGGCCCACGTGGCGCCCCACATGGCGCCCCACATCTCAGCACCGTAGCCACGTTTCGTCCTTGGACCCCTCCCACCCTGTGCGGTCTCTGCATGTGTCCATTCTTTGTCCTGTCCTGCATGTCTCAGACCTCTCTCTGTCTCTGTGCCTCCCCGGAGTGTGCTCTGCCCTTGCTTGGTTCAGGCGGCACCCGATGATCCCAAGTTTGAGGGCTGCCCTGTCCCAAGATCCTCTGAAGTCTGGCTAGGGATGGTTGTGGGGGGCTGGCCCCTCCAGCCTTTGGAGTCCTGCCTAGGCAAGTCTGAGCTTTGGCCAGGGTTGAGTTGAGCCCCTCGTCTTGTTTACGTAGCTGAAGTTTAAGGTGGGTCCTGTACACTTCTGCTGTGGGCCCGGGGCTGTTGGGGGCTTGGGGGGCTCCTGCAGCTCTGCGGTGGGTGGAGCTGGGCTGAGAACAGGTGCAGCCGTGACATCCTGGACTCAGGCCCCGGAGTGTTGGCTGCTGCCTCTGCCTGTCAGTGCCTGGCAGCCTTCTCCGTCCTTCCTCCGGTCCCTGTGCTCCGGTGTCTGCTTCCTGTGCCTCTGGGAGGGGCAGTGCTGTGCCATGTCTGGGGCCGCTGCAGCTCGAGGGCCCTGGATCTGCCACCAGCCCTCGGCGTGGTGTCCCCAATGTGGTCCCTAGAGTTTCGACCAGACCTGGATCCTGGCTGGTCCTGTGTTGTTGTTTTTTGGACTGAGGCCTTTGCTGTGATATGCAGTGTTTCATACAATCCCGTCTTTCCTAGTGCATGAGAAATAAAGATTATTTAAGTAATGAGGCAGGTGGGTCTTTGTTGGGAGAGGGCGTGCGGGGTGGGGGTGGCTGAGGTTGGGACCAGGAACTCTTCGGATGGAGGGGAGCGACTGGCTTGGCTGATGTATGTGCACTTGGAAGCTGTGGGAGGGTGAAGAGCTCTACCGGGGACCCATCTGCTGTCCCCAGGCCCTCGTTGAGCCTGCCCCCTCTGAAGGGGACACTTTCCATCTACTTCCAGCCTCTTGGAGCTCCTGGGAGATGTGGGAATGTGCACTTACAAGCAGGCCTAGGCCCATGGTCCTCAAACTCTGCGTCGGCATCTGGGGAGAGCTTGTTTAAAATTCCCTTTCCAGGCCTCACCCTCTGATTCTGATTCAGTGAGTGGAAGGTGTAGCCTGGAACTCTAAGCAGCTCGGCTTCTGTCCTGTGTTTAATACACAATTTCTAGAGCACCTCCCAGGTGGAGAGTAGAGTGTGCCCTGTGCATGCAGGGTCCTGGGTTAGCACCGAGAAGCCTGTCGCTGCCGGTGCTGAGTGGGGTGAGGGACAGGCTGACTGTTTTGGAAGCAATTAGCCCTATTACTGTGTGAGCCTGAGTAATTGAGGGCCTGGTGACGAGCTGGCTTTCTCCTCCCCTTCTGTCAGCTTGCTTGGCCCAGTCTACTGCGTCTGTGCCAGCTACGTCCTGGCATGACACTCCCCCAGTGTACCTGGGGAAAGGCACTCCTGATGCCCCTGCCTCCTGAAGGCCCCTGGAGGGCCAGGCTCCCTCCTGGCCAAAACCCAGGGTCCTTCAGTGTCCAGAAGGCTTCTCATTGATTTCTTGTAGCCATTGACATGTCAGAACTGAGTGTTAGAGCTGGATGCAGAGCTAGAGACTGTACAACTCTGGCTGATTTCTGTTGGGGAAACAGGAGGTGCAAGTGGCTTGTGGCAGAACCTGGACTGGAAGCCAGGGGAGCTCAGCGTCCAGGGCTCCTCCACCCGACGCTGGGCCCCCTCTGCCTGAACGATGCTGCTTTTCCAGGTGAAGGGAACTTATTTTCAAGGAGGTCTATATACTTAATAGTAAAACATGCTGTGTCTTCTCTTCATTTGTAAAATGAGGGAGCAGGATTAGAGGATCTTTCTAAAAGGTTCCTTGAAGGGAAGAATTGCCTGTCTCATGTGCCACACTTAAGACAGCAAGGATTCCATATTTACTTACTGAATTTGTCATATGGTGGAATCCTTTATGCCAGTGTCTCATCCTTTGTGCAGTCTAATCGGTGTTGAGACCCAGCCCTAAGAACGCTACCAATTTCAAGAGTTTCTTAGCGAACTTCCCACTATTTTTTTTTTTAAACAACTTGCTTCTGGATTTTTTGGTTCTCTGAAATATCTCTTTCAAACATTTTTTGAGAGAAAATAATTTTTAAAACAGTAAAGTCAATATGTTTTCCTATCTGAAAAGAAAATTTTCATTCCAGAAATTTGGAAAGTATACAAAAATTGGAACAGCAACAACAACAGCAAGCCCACTCAGCTACCAATAGCAACAAATATTTACTGATCATCTACATACCTGAGATATAAGTTTTTAAATATTTATATATTTCAGTTTTTTAAAAGGCATTTTTGAGTTGAGATAAATGTATAATTTTGTGGTTTTAAAATATTTTAACATCTTTCCATATTTCATTACAATGCTATTTATAAATTTTAATTACTGTTTGCTGTCCTAGGCGAGCCTCGCCATAACTTACCATCATAGCTCTTTTCGGTTGAGAACAACAATGGCCTAGTGAGGGACTGTGCACTCCGGAGCCACACTGCCTTCTGGCTATGTGACCTTGGGCAAATTCCTTCCCCTCTCTGGGCCTCCAGGGGATAGGGAGGATCCAAGTGCTCTGGCTTCTATCCAGGGGCCATGGCTGACGTCAAAGGCCTGGAAAATGGTGAGGACCTGAAAGAAAAACTTTGGGGGCTGCAAAATATGACATGGACAATGTCACAATTGATAAGTGTTTAACTAAATACAGTTTAACGAAAGCTGTTTGTCAGCTTTAATCCTTGTTAATTTGGTGTCCACAGAAATGTCATTCTGTTTGAAAACAATTTGTAAATTGGGTTTTTGGCAATAGTTCCAGACTATGCAGGATGATTGAAGAGAAATCATAAGACCAAGAAAAAAAAAGGGGGGAAATCTTAGCCAATAGTAAATTAAGTGAGTTACTTACTCATCGTGAAGTAATTTCCAAAGCAAATTCATAAAAGCCCTTTTACGTTGAAAGCCAAGAAGAGTTACATTTAATGAGGGAATGTGGGTGCATCTTAACTTTTGTTCCAAGGAGGGTGGGGCCTCGGAGAATCTGAGGCCGGGCCTGCGAAGGGCTGACCGCGGCCCTGGCCTCAGTCCCCCTGGCCCAGTACCCTTTACCCACCTGCCTCTCTTGGAGGCCAGGGCTGGGTCCGATGGCGTGGGAGGCTGGTTCTGTGATGCTTAGTCCAGTATTTTGCTCCCTGTGGCACCCAGTAAATAGCACTGGCAGGGAGTTTGGGGCCCAGAATTTCGCCATCCGGGATAATGATGACAATGGCCAACCTTTATTGAGTGTTTACCATATGTCAGGCACTGTTTTAGAAACTTTACATGTCTGATCTTCTTTAACCCTCAAATCACTCCTATAAAGTGCATGCTGTTATTATTGCCATTTACAGAGAAGGAAATGGAGGCACAGAGAGGTTAAGTAACCTTCCCAGGGTCACACAGCTAGTAAGTGGTGGGCCCAGGATGTCAACCTAGAGGTCTGGTCAGAGGCAATGCTCTATCTGTTGTGCCCCACTCTCTCTTCCTTTGTGTTCTGTGCACAAGGTGGCCAAGGGCCCATCACGGCCAGGCAGGGTGGGGCTGGTCCCTCAGGTTGTAAGGGGGGGGGCTAGGTGTGTCCTGGGCCTCACCAGCCCTCCCAGTGGATTTCCACATGTAGGACATCCTGATTGCGGGCGCAGCCCTCAAACATGGTCAACAGCCCCTGCTCTCTAGGATAGACCCCTGGGGCTGCTGTGTCTCTCTGACCCCGTCAGAGTTTGAGTCAGTTCTTTACCCCTGCTTCCTGGCCCACCTCTGCCAAGCCTAAACCTCCTCCGTGGCTCTCTGCCAGTGCCCCACCGACACCTCTTCTTCCTGGGGTTGTTCCTTGATTCCTTACTGCCTCTTGGCTCCTGGGTAGAATTATTTTCCGCCTAGAGACTGTTTGCTACTCACGTGGCCATGACAGATTCGACCCTAAGTGCAACCCCTTCCCAAGACTTAGGGAAAGCCGAATGCCTTCTACCCTCGCCTGCCCCGAGTCAAAGACAAACCACTATCGTCACCTACCCCCAAACTGGAAAGGATGGCTTTTTCTTTTTTAACATTAAAAAAAAAAATTTTTTTTAAATTTAATGCGCACCCAAGGATATGTTTATTGATTTTAGAGAGAGGGAAGAGTGAGACATTGTCAGAGAGAAGTACCCATCTGTACACACCGCAATTGGGGATCAAACCCATAACCTAGGCATGTGCCCCGACCAGAACTAAACCCGCAGCCTTTCCGCCTACTGGACGGCACTCCAACCAGCCACACGGCCAGGCAAGGATGATTTTTCAATAGTTGTCTCTGGGTCAACTAGAGACGCATAGGGAGGAAATGCAGCCTCCAGCTTCACACCACACACAAGGCTCAACTCCATACGTCCTGGGTGAAAATATAGGACATCTTGATGACCGAGGTGGCGCCCAATGGTTGGACCCTCTCATGCGGACAGAAGCGTGTCCCTTGCAGGATCGGGAGTAGGTGGGAGCTGCCGGGGGTCTGTGGGAGGCCTGGGGGTGGGTGTGTGGGTGGGGTTCAGCCTCCGAGTGGGCAAAGCAGGCCTTCCCCAGGCGGGAGGGACCTGGCTGGGCCTTTCTCCGCCTGAGAGCTGCAAGTTTGGCCAGCAGGGGGCGCTGCTGGAGCGCCCGTCCCCAGGAATGGGATGGAGGGCCTACAACAATACCAATTACTTAAACTTGCAGCCCTCCTGGTGGGCAGGCAGTCTAGTAAATGCGGGATAGTCGGGGTTCACCAGCCTCTTCACAGTGCTCCCATGGCCAGAGGACCCCTCGGGGCTCCCCTCCCATTCTTCCTTTGCCTGCACCCCCTCTAGGGTAGAGAGGGCAGTGAGGGTGCCTGGCCAATGCAGAGAGGCTGGACCCTGCAGCTGGTGGGCTGGGCTTGGCCTCCTTGCTGAAGGTTTGGGACCCAGGATCTGAAGTGTGTCCTGACCCCTCCGAGCCACAGCAGTTCCCTTCCGCCAGGTCTGCATCTGCTTCCTGTTCGATTGGGCAGTTCTCAGCCAGGCTGGAGTGGGCCTGGAACCCCAGATCCCCACTGAGATCCCTCCCTCACTGCCAGTCCCATGGGGACCCCCCTCTTGCTCCACCTCTGGCAGAGTCCCCACCCCCCAAGCAGACACCACCGCGGCCACCATGGCTGCCTGGGATTCCTGCTGCTCCCACCCCAGGTGAGACCTCTTGAACTCATGAGGTACAGCTCCTGTCTGCTGGGTCCAAGCCTATAACCTGCGCCGAGCTCCTGCCAGATCCAACTCACTGCCTCCCCCACCCGCCCCACCCTTTCTCTGCACAACTTCCTTTGTATTTCTCTGTATTTAGAGGTTCACTAATCTCATGCTGTCCAAAAACCCAAGTGTTTATTACAAAGGGCCTTGGTAGCCCAGGGACGTGTTTTGAGCCCCAGCGTGCTGTTACAAAGCTCTCCAGCACATTCTCTCTGGTGTATGGGCCCTTTCTGGCATCTCTGTTGCCTTGTTTCCACCACTGGGAGTGTGTCTAAGGTCTGCCTTGTGAAGTTGTGCCTCTTGCCGATAATGAGCACAAAGGCCACAAAGTGCTCTAAGAAACGTCCACTGTGCTTGGCACCGAGGGCCTCTTGCTCGCTGCCAGGTTTGTCTAGTATCAGCTCCCGCAGTGTTTGGGAACAGTCTTGGATTGTTGTTGGCTTTTCCTGTCCTGCGGCTTCACTCTGTGGGAAGTATGGTGTCCTGGGTAGAGCCTTGGGGTTGACTGGATGGAGTCAAATATACCTTTGTGACTTAGCTGTGTGTCCTTGGGCAAGTTACTTAGTTTCTCTGAGCTTCAGCTTCCTGATCCGTAAAATGGGGGAAGAAATAAGTAATTCAGAGAGATGTTTTGAGAATTCAGTGAGAAAGTCTATGCAGTAGGCACATAATAGGCACTCAATAAATATTGGCTGGGATTATTAGTAAAAGCAAACAGACCCCCTTTTTTAAAGAGGAACAGCTCTTTCCTGAACGCATTTGTCCTGCTTAAACTGACTGCTAAGAAGTAATTGTTTCTCAAGACACCCAGGAGCAGAGGCCAGGGAGAGGGGATATTGTTGGGTGCAGGGGAGATTGGCTGCAACTTGGTGCTAGGGACCTGCACCCTCAGACAAAGAGGGAGACGCCGATTTCCAGCTTCTGCTGGTTTGGGGTGCTGAGCCCTCTGTGTGGGCAGGGAGACGCAGAGGCAGTATTGTTCTCAGAGGAATTAGCTAGAAAGAAGGCCTGCAGCCAAATGTGGAATCAAGTCAGAGAATAGCAGAGCTTCGAAGAACTCAGAGGCCCCACAGCCAGGCGCACGCTTGTTGAACATTTACCGTGTGCAAGGTGCTCTTCTAAGCTCTTTTCATGTGTTAGCAGATTTAATCCCCCAAACAGCCCCCACTGAGTGAAAGCTTTGTGAAGCCTGAGCTTTGTCTATTTTGTCCAGGGCTGAGTTTCACGAGACACGTATTAGATGCCTGATAAGTTTGGTGGATGAAGAAGCCCCGTGAGGCGTGGATATACCATTGTGATTGGAGGAGGGAATGCAAGTACAGAGAGGTGAAGTAACTGGCCCCAGGTCCCCCAGCTGCTGAAGGGCAGAGTGCAGGACTCAAACCCAGGCCACAGTGAGAAGCTGCCTTCGAGCCTCGATGCCAGCCGGGGCAAGGTTCGAGCCTCGATGCCTGACCAGGTTCTTTTCCTTCTCTGATCTGCTTGCTTGCAGCTTTTCCTACCGTGGCCATCTGTAGCTATTTGTATAACTCAGAGGGACTACATTAGGGGCGCTTGGCTCTGCCCACTATTGATTTTCCAACTTCACAGAGTACAGCATTCATGTATTTCAGTAAAGGGTCTGATTTGCAAGTTTTCAAACTCTTGTTTTTTCACAGTGACGCAGGTGCCAAAGAGAATCAGATTTCCAGGGTTAAAGTCCTGTGGATTTACATGCTACTGGAAGTCCTTCAGTGCGTAGTTAGTGAGCATGTGAGAAACGGCTGAGGGTGTCTGAACAGGCCCTTCCTTCCAGCAGCCCGGGAGGAGTTACCCCTAGAGAGAGAACTGGGAAGGGAAGGGAAGGGAAGGAAGAAGGCGAGCTGAGAAAGGAGTGGCCTCCGGTGTGGCGGGGCCTCTGCCTCTCCCTCCGCCTGCCCTCCCCACACCACCCTCCACTTCTCACTACTTCGCCACTGGCCTTCCCACCACAGGCTACTTTTCTGCTTTACCCAGCAGGGACCAGACGAGGCCTCCTGATTGCAGGCAGGCAGGGAAGCTACAAAAACACAGTTACTAAACATCATTTTAATTTGTCATTTCTTAAATCCCACTAGAGTCACAAAATATGCAAATACCTTTGGATGATAATGCATGTCTATTGGTTTGGGCCTTCTGAAAATGTTTCCATACTGTGAGATAAATGCTCATGAGAAACAGCTGGGCGGTTTCTAACCTTTCCTCTGAGTTTTTGTGTGTAAAGAAAACAAAGACAAGACTGGTTACTCTAATTAAAGATAATAATTTGTGTCAGTTAATTGTGCAGCATACAGTAATTGCAGCGAGATACAGGTATGTATGCAGAAAAAGATGTGATTTTCTGTTTATTTAGAAAAAATTTTATGGTTTATTCAAATGGTCCATTAATATGATACATATTCTGTTATTTAATGTACTGATAAGTTAATTACATTATAATGCTATGATTGAAAGCTTTAGAATATTATCTGTTTTATGTTTATATACTTATATATGTCCAAAACATACAAATAAACTATTAATAGATCCTTTACTACAATCTGCTACAAAGGAGTATACTTAGAATTTGGGTCTTTTGTTACCGGGAAACCCGGGTGGGCCTCGGGATGCCTGCTGCTGTATCCAGTTCCAGGAGGCAGGGGTGAATCATCTAAGGCGTTTATTGAGAAGGCCACCAACCAAGAAGACAGGGAGCCTACGAGCATCCCAAACCTGTACCGTAATCCACTGTTCACAGCTGCGCCACCTCCTTAATTGCTTCAGTCCGGGATCGAGGGGAGTTCAGGGTGCAAAGGCCTAGGAGAAAGACGCTAAGGGAAAAAAACTTAAATCCCTGCTTACAGAAGTATTTGTGTTCCACAATTTTATAAGTAATATAATTACATTTCAGATTCACTCAGGTGCTCAATCTTTGGAAATTATAAGTGCCCCTGTCACTTTCATGTAAAATATTTTATGCCCAGGTTATTAGAATTCCTTTTCTTTATCAAATGATTCTCATAACTTTCAGTGCTTTTCCTACACCCTTTAAATCATTTTGTTAGAAATTCCCTTGGATAGCCCCAACCTAAACTCATTTGTTTGCAGACCTAAATGCACGCTCGACATGTATACCAACCACTCCAGAAGGTCCGTCAGCTCCAAAGACTAAAGTATTAGCCCTCACCCAGGCCTGCCAGCTGGTAAAAGGGAAAAAAACCACAAAAAACAAGCACATAGACTTGTAGTGCATGTGCTTGTGGGGTAGTCCTCGAATTTGGAGTGAAGAGTTTTCGAGATTGGACAAAACATAAAGCTCGAGCTGACCGCTCTGCTACTCAGCAGCATGAACAAAGACAGAGCCCGTTGCTCCCCTAATCACATGCAAAGCAGAGGCCCTGGAGGAGTTCAAAGAGGCTGTTTTTAACTGTCAGAGAGAAACCCCTGATTTGGAAAAGTGGAAACATTCAGAAGCAGGAAAGGCCGCAGAAAGATAGTTGACTCACCATCAAATCATTTCAAGTGGAGGTCAGCGAAAACGTTTCATGATAGCACTTGTAAGAGCAGCGACTCACGGGCAACAGCCTTCAACACGGGCGGGGCAGGTAGACGTATTGCCAAAGAGGTTTCAAAAACAAATCCTCCTGCCAATGATCCTGGTCACATGTAAAGGTGAGATTGTTCAAGGACCAAAGTCTCCAGGGCGCTTCATTCTCCGAAGGGACTTCGTACTAAAGCCTCTTGCAGTGGATTATGAATAAGTTCTGGTCATTTTCTGTTTTTTTTTTTTTCCTCCGAGTAGATGAACACTTTATCTTGCCAGAGGGCTATGGCTCTAACTGTGGCAAAAAAAAACTTGCCTGATTCTGTTTTCCAACCTGGGGAATTTCCATTTATCTCTCTAATAACGACACTCGTTTTAATGGTGCTGCTATTAAGGAGCTCTGTAAACTTTGCCTTTTGCCCCTAAACCTTCCTATTTTTATCATGCACAGTCCTTGGGAAAAAAAGAGAGAGAGCTAATGAGATGCTAAATGCTGAAATGAGCAAGCTCTGGATATTTACTGGTCCTTTATCAGTCCTTTGCACAATTTTCTCCCATGCTCTGGGTAATCAGAGTTGATTTACACAAAACAAACATCCTGACACCCTGTATTCTTTCCAGATGACAGAATTTGGCTGTGACTTTCCTCAAAGGCGGGCAAAGAGTGAAGTACAATGTGTATGCAATTCTGTGTCTCTAAAATAAAAAATCGAATCAGTGGCTCGGGGAAAGCCCCCATTACAGGGGACACTGTCCACATGATCTACAAGGGAAAATCCAAAGTCCGGTTTCAGGGGGCTATTTCTTAGAACATCCTCCAAGGAAGTGTTTCAGAACCCACCAAAATGAGGCCCGCCTTCCCTTCCTGAGCCAGGCTGCACCTGGATCCAACGTGAGGGATGTTGAAGGGCTCCCCGCCCCCTTTACGTCTCCACTGCCTGTGAAAACCCTGCCCTCTCCCAAAGGCTTCTGGCCACTCTGAGGGATGCCCTCCCTGGAGGCCTCCGACAGCGCTCAGCTGAGCTCCCCGCAGTCCCCAGAAGGCCCAAGCAGTGTACTCAGGCTCAGGGCGGTGGATTCTCTTCCCCCTTGTCAGCAACAGCAAGAAAGTACATGACCATTTGATTCAGGTAAGCATTTAGGATCTTCTTTATCTCAGGCACCAAGATCCCCACACTTCCTTGAGACACTGGGTGCTGCTCAGATCATTAAGGGCATGTGGAAATGTGCACATGGACTTCAGGACCCCATGTACCGAAGTTGGTCTCAATTCTGAAGCCCAAGAAAAGCGGCACAAACATGCTCTCAGCTGGAGGGAGGCTCGGTGTGGGGGCAGAGGGCCAGCCCCCCTCCCCCCCCATCTGAGTGCGCCTTCCAAGGTGACTCACACCTCCCTCCCTTAGGCTTTCTGACCTCTCCCTCCTGCGTCTGAGGCACGTGCAGAATTCCCTCCCAGCCCCGCCAGGCCAGTGGCTCTGCTTTGTTGTTGACCTCACGCTCTGGACCAGCGCCATCCAATGGAAATACGATGCTCTCCACCTGTCTAATTTTAAGTGTTCCAGTAGCCACATTAACAAGAAGAAAGTAAGTTTCAGGATATATTTTATTTAACCCAATATACCCACATAACACTTTCATTTCAACATGTAAATCAATTCAAAAATTATTAATGAGATATTGTACAAGATCTGGCCCCACTCTGTCTTTGAAATCTGAAGTATATTTTATACTGAGAGCACATCTCAATTAGGACCCTACCTTTTAATTGGAAATACTTGACCTGTATCTAGATTTCAGAACATTTATGGTTGAAAGCATTGATTCACATACCCAATGGAACACACCTAAACATTTTTCAATGACTGAATTGAGTATCAGTTTTTAAAATTAAATTGATTAAAATTAAATGAGGAATTGAGTTCCTCAGTTGCACTAGCCACATTTCAGGTGCTCAGTGGCCACATGTGGCTGGCAGCTACTACATCACACAGCACAATTCTAAACCATAGGCTTCCTGTTTCTTTGCATTCATTCTCTGAGTGAAACAGAGCCCAGCACATAGAGGTAATGAAATGTTTGTTGAATGAATGACTAGCAGAGTTGGGAATTTTAAAAAAGGGAACAGTAAGGGTACACTAAGTGCTTTAAGTGAAATGACATATAAGGAAACCAGTTTTACCCTAGGCCAATAGATATAAATGAGAGTTAAGTTCCTAAGGTATATTTCTGGTCACAAACATCATCAAACTTCTAAACGGAGACCTAAACCACTTTTAATATTAAACATTGAAATAGATGTGAGCTCTATATACACTTAAGAAAAACTAATAACAAGAAGTAAGGAAATGATTTTCAAACCTGCTTATTTCCGGTTCATACTAAATCTGTCCCATATTTCAAAACACCTCTCCCTGTGGTTTCTACCCAACTTCCATTTTAAAATTTATTTTTGATTTTTTATTGTTGACACTATTACAGATGGAGCCCCCCTCCTCTCCTCCACCCAGTCCCGCCGTCCCGCCCCGGGCCTTCAGCACTGTCGGCTGTGCCCAGGGGCTATGTGTATGTGTGTTTCTGGCTACTCTCTTTACCTACTTTTTCCATCCCCTCCCCTCCCCTCTGACCTCTGCCAGTCTGTTCCAGGTTCCAAGAGCTAGAATTGCCTTATTTCACCATGCCTACCATATTTTAAATATTCTGTTTAATGTTAGCGTTTAAAAAATACATTTTCTCAGTGGATTCCGGTCATATTTCTGCTCCAAGCTCAAGATGTGTAAAACTCAATGACAAATCCTAATGTATTATGAAAAATATTAGAGGGCTCTTAAGGGGGCCAGCCCTTGTGTGTGTGTGTGTGTGTGTGTGAGGGTGAGTGTGTGAGGGTGAGTGTGTGAGAGTGTGTGTGAGTGTGAGTGTATGAGTGAGGGTGTGAGTGTGTGTGAGGGTGAGTGTGTGTGTGAGTGTGTGAGGGTGAGTGTGAGCGAGTGTGTGAGGGTGAGTGTGTGTGTGTGTGAGGGTGAGTGTGAGAGTGAGTGTGTGAGTGTGTGTGAGGGTGAGTGTGTGTGTGTGTGAGGGTGAGTGTGAGAGTGAGTGTGTGAGTGTGTGTGTGAGGGTGAGTGTGTGTGTGAGGGTGAGTGTGTGTGTGAGGGTGAGTGTGAGTGTGTGAGGGTGTGAGGGTGTGTGAGAGTGTGTGTGTGAGGGTGAGTGTGTGAGGGTTAGTGTGTGTGTGTGTGAGGGTGAGTGTGAGTGTGTGAGTGTGAGTGAAGGTGAGTGTGTGAGTGTGTGTGTGAGGGTGTGTGAGAGTGTGTGTGTGAGGGTGAGTGTGTGAGTGTGTGAGTGTGAGTGAGTGAAGGTGAGTGTGTGAGTGTGTGTGAGAGTGTGAGCGAGTGTGTGAGGGTGAGTGTGTGTGTGTGTGAGTGTGAGAGTGAGTGTGTGTGTGTGAGGGTGAGTGTGAGAGTGAGTGTGTGAGTGTGTGTGTGAGGGTGAGGGTGAGTGTGTGTGTGAGGGTGAGTGTGTGTGAGCGAGTGTGTGAGGGTGTGTGAGAGTGTGTGTGTGTGAGGGTGAGTGTGTGAGTGTGTGAGTGTGAGTGAGTGAAGGTGAGTGTGTGAGTGTGTGAGTGTGAGTGAGTGAAGGTGAGTGTGTGAGTGTGAGAGTGTGAGCGAGTGTGTGAGGGTGAGTGTGCACGCGCGCTCGTGGCCAGCATGGAGTCAGGCTTCTCGCCGGGAGGAGCCTTCAGCCTGGCTGGTCTAGCCGGGACGGGTGCTGACTGAACTCGACTTGAGGGGCGCCAGTCTTCGGGGTTTAACTGGAGCCCGGGCCTCCCCGAGCGCCCGGAGGCTGTGCAGCCCGGGGGGGGGGCAGGGACGCAGGAGCCCGGCCGCCTTTGTCCCCGCAGCGCGCTGCCCACGGCCCTGGACCCGGCCTCGGTCTGGACGCGGGCGGGAGCCCCGGGGCCGGCGAGGGGCCCAGGCGAGCCCCGCCCCGGGCCTCTGGGGTCTGGCGCCAGACCCGGTGATTGGCGGGCGCGGGGCGGGCGCGGGGCGGGGCGGGGCCTCCCAGGGCCTCTTCCTCCCGGCCCCGCGCAGCCTGACCGCCCCGCACGCAGGCGGGACCCGACCATGGCCATGACGCTGGGTTACTGGGACATCCGCGGGGTGAGCGAGCCTCCGCCCGCGGGGGGCCGGGCCGGGCGGCTTCCCCCCGGGGGTCCTCCTCGGGCCCCTCTCGCCGCCGTCCTCGGTGCGCGCGCGCCCGCGGGTGTCTGTGTGTCGTGGGGCTTTGGGGGGCGGTGGGAGCCGAGGGAGCGCGGTCCAGAGCGGGGCCCTGACCGCTGACCTCTGCCCGCCGTCCCCCCAGCTGGCGCACGCCATCCGCCTGCTCCTGGAGTACACGGACTCCAAGTACGAGGAGAAGCTGTACACGATGGGGGACGGTAATGCGTCCGTGTCGCGTCCCGCCTTAGGCCCAGCTCCTGCCCACTTGGCACCGAGTCCCCGCGCCCCGGCCACCTGTAGCGCACGGGCCGCGGCGGGGCCCTGCCCCTTCCTACCCGCCCAGGCTGGGCCTTGGCCCTCCAGGCAGCACAGGGCAGGGGGTTGCCGGGCCCCCGTGCCAGTAACTGCCCTGGCTTCCCCTAGGCTTTGCCACTGTATGGAAGCCTTAACCATGTGGGTGCCTGAGGCTTTTAAGTGTCTTTTCCCCAGAACAGAGGGAGAGAGACACTTAGTGCTCAGATCATGTGCTCCGGGGCCGGGCCACTGGCTCTTTGGCAGGTTCCCGGGAAAGCGGGAAAGGGGGCTGGTGTCGGGGATGTTTCCTTCACTCCATCTTCTCCACCACAGCTCCGGACTATGACAGAAGCCAGTGGCTGAGTGAGAAATTCAAGCTGGGCCTGGACTTCCCCAATGTAGGTGCAGGGCATGGGGACAGTGGGCGTAAGGGGACCGTGTCTCTACTCTGAGATCTCCTTTCCCTGCTTGCATATAGGTTTTGGGATCTGGGGTTTCTGCTCAGCCCCTTAGCTTCCTGGTTCCTTTACTGCTTTCCCACGATGCTCTGTGTTCCAGCTCATTCTTTAATTTTATGGTATATTTGCTTAGTACCTACTGTGGGCCAGATACTGAGCCCAGGTTTCATGTCTGCTCCAAATGCAGGGGGTGCTTTCAGGGGAGCCTGTGGCCCCCTGACCTGCCACTGTTACCCTTCTAGCTGCCCTATTTAATTGACGGGGACCACAAGCTCACCCAGAGCAATGCCATCCTTCGCTACATTGCTCGAAAGCACAACCTCTGTGAGTGGGGCTGCGGGTGGGTGCAGGGGGACAGGTGGCCATGCCCCTGGGGCTGGCTGGGGTGGGATGCTGAGGGAGTCTCTGTTGTGTCATTAGGTGGGGAGACAGAACAGGAGAAGATTCATGTGGACATTTTGGAGAACGAGATTATGGACACAGCCAATCAGTTGGCGAGGGTCTGCTACAGCCCTGACTATGTGAGTGGCCTCCTGCTGAGCTGGCCTGGGCCACCTTTGCTAGGAGCTTGGACACTTTTGTCTCATCCACACTGGTCCTGTTTGTCATTTGAACTCCTTGGAGCTTCTGATCCTCCAAGCTGGTCCCTATGCTGTCAGCAGAGTGACCCTCATAACCCCCAGGTGCCTCAAATGAAATTTCTGACTCAGTTTCCTTCAATCTTAGGATAGAGTGCAGGCTCCCCAGGGTGGAAGTTCAGTTTCTAACCATGTGTTCAGCTTCTTAGGCCAGCACTGCCTCCTTGACACCTTTGGGCATCAGCACATTTTCCCAGTAGGCAGCGTGGGGTGCCCACAGGGCCTCTCCCTCCCTCTTTCAGCCTCTCAGATTCTCCCCATCTGGCCAGAAAGTGTTCAGTGTCCATTCTGTCACCCACCAACTGGAACCTATAATTTCTGCCCCAGGACACATTAGTTCTTTGTGTCTTTCATTCTGCCTGATGTCTGAGTCCAGGGCTCTGCATGTTCTCCCAGCATCCTGGGTCTAATGAACACAGGTTGGATTGAATGATAAACTGGGCACTGACCCAGGTGCAGCTGGGGGGCATGGCTGCTCATCCGTGGCAGGTGGGGGTCAGGAACAGCCCTGGGAGGCCTGCCTGTCTGCCCAGGAGTCTGTGTCTGAGGGTGGTGACAGCTGTATTGTGTCTCAGGAGAAACAGAAGCCTGAGTACTTGAAGGTGATCCCTGAAAAGATGAAGCTCTTCTCACAGTTTCTGGGCAAGAAGTCTTGGTTTGCAGGGGACAAGGTAAGGGGAAGACTTTGGAGTGGGGGACCTGACAGTTTCCCAGTTTCAGAGTTTGGTGCCCATTCATCCTTTGCCTGTCTGCAGCTCACATACGTGGATTTTCTGGCTTATGATGTCCTAGACCTGCACCGCATATTTGAGCCCAAGTGCCTGGATGCGTTCCCGAACCTGAAGGACTTCATTAGCCGCATAGAGGTGATGCCACGGGTCCTCTTTCTGTTTTATGTCTTTCGTCTTCCCTCTTATCCTTGATGCTTTGCTAGTCCTGGAGCCAAAAAGAAGCTTAACTAGCATTCATTGAGGGTTTGCTTTATGCTAGGATCTGTGTTCAGTATCTCACATATATTGGGTTCAATTTAATCTTTACAACATTCCTACCTGGTGGAAGGTTTATCACCTCTTTTCCCGATAATGAAATGAGGCTGAAAGGGTAAGTCATTTGCTCAAGGTCACAGAGCAAGTACAAGCTGTGTGGGGTTCCCAGTCAGCATTGGCCTCCATGGGCAATAGTCAGTGCCCCCCCTTTCCTGTGCCAGAAAGACGAGCTCAGGTCCTTCTCCAGCCTGGGGTCACAGCTCAGGACATTCTGGCTGAAGCAGAAGGCTCAGGAGTTTGTATGTAGCGTAATTAGTGGAGGTGAGACATGGTAGGAATGATATTAAGTGCCGAAGACACAGACAGTATTGACTTGCTATCTGCAGACAGCTTTGCAGAGTGGGATCCCCTTGGGCAGTACCGAGATTCCCGGGCTGTGGTCGGTGCTGGGATCTGGGTACACATGTGGGTGCCCCCTGCGGGAGGATTTTATCTTGATGTCTCCTGTGGTGGGCACTTTCCTTCCCCTCCCCTCTCCCTTTCCTTCTGTCCAGTTATTCAAGATACTGTCTCAGAGGTGAGGTGTTCCATTTATTTTCAGTCACATTCACTGATGTGCCCTTCTGCTCTGTATGAGGCCTGGTGTCAGGCACAGAGGGGATGCTAGGTGACCCAGCCTTGGAGCACCCCCTCGTGGGTCTCAGTGCAGTGGAGAAGCACAGAGTCCCAGCTGGGTGGTGCTGAGGTTCCGCCTGGGTGGTGGCGGTGCACAGGCCGCCCTCACCTCACAGCTCATCATCGGTTATCCTTGGTCAACTCCCAGGCGGACAAAGTCAGCTTTATACAGATTTGGGAACTTGAGGCCTTATTAGCCCAGGAGGTGTTCATCTTAAATCTTTTTCCCTTCCACCCTCCATCAAGAGATCTGCGTTGTCAGCTGCTTCTCATCAGCTCTGGTTCTGGTCCAGGTGATCAGCCTTGGACATTATGCAAGAGGTGGCATGAGTGACGGGCCGGGAGGGATAGGGGACAGCTGTGGGCTGCAGGCTGCAGCCTGTTGTGGCCAGGCCTTGGTTACAGGCGGTCAGTCCCAGGGCCTCTGAATCCTGTAGAAGTTCCTGGGCGCTGCCTGTGGTGGGAAGATGGGGCTCACACCCCCGTGTGTCTGAAGCCTGCTTGGCTGCAGCAGGACAGGGCTGAGGTAGGTCGGGCGCAGTGAGCTTGAGACCGGGCTCAGGAGCCAGGCCAGGCAGCTGGACTTTCTCCTTTCAGGGGACTCCTGAGGGCCTGGCCTTGCTCTCCTGCTGCACAGCCTCCTATCAGCTTTCAGCCCGTTTTGCTGAGTCATTGGTTGAGATCTGGCCTCCCCTGCGAGCTGCTCAGGCACAGTCTGAGCCCTTTCATTCTGCCTGGGGTCCCTCCTTGGGCAGCCCGGGGAGGCTAGGAGCCTCCCTCTGAGAAAGGAGACTGTTTGTACAGACTGAGGGTCAAGGCTCCTGTGTGGGAGGGAAGGGGACGGGAGGGGAGGAAGGGAGGCGGAAAGGAGAGGAGGGGAGGAGGGGAGAGCAGCAGCAGGAGCACAGAATGGGAGAGAGCCAGGCTGTCCTCTAGCTCTTTGGACTAACTAGCAGTGTGGCATGAGGAGGGGGCTTGAGCTCTGTGTGCCCAGTTTCACTTCTGAAAAATGATGATAGCAGAACCTATCTTGTAGGCAGTGGTGTGCAGGTTCTAAACCCGTATCATAATGTCTCATGGATATAAAGCACCCAGCACAGCGTAGAGTCTCACATGTTGTAACTCCTACTAAGATATCACATCAGGTACAGGAAATTGGAAGAGTTAACTTAGCAGAGCTGGGAACCCCAGGAAGACTGTTGTATGTCCCGTGCTTGACCCGACAAGGGGGTCTTGCCAGGACCCTGAACTTGGAGTGTTTGGAGTGGGGCTGCACAGGCCAGGTGGGGCAGCAGACCCTGAGGCCTGGCCTCCTTTCCCCCCTCAGGGCCTGAAGAAGATCTCCGCCTACATGAAGTCCAGCCGCTTCCGCCCAGCACCTATTTACTCAAAGCCTGCAGTGTGGGGCAACAAGTAGGGCCTGTAAGTGCAGGAGCCGGGAGCGGGGAGCACCCTGGGGCCTGGAGAGCAGCTGGTCCTCCCTGGACCCACCGCACCAGCTGGCTCGCTCTTTTGTTCTTTTCTTTCCTTCACCCACACTCCAGTCCTATTTGACGCCTTTCCCTCCCCCAGTCCAAGTTCTCCCAGGATCTTAAAGCTCTCCAGCTCTCCTTTGTCCAGGGAGTCTCCCTGTGACGTCCTTCACTATGCACTTAGTGCCTTGCCCTGCACTGAAGCCAGCCGGACTGACCTTCCTTTCAGTGATTGCTCCGCTGTCAACCACTGACTCAGCAACAGGAGCTGGACTGGCCCCTTGGCCTCTAGAGCTCAGCCCTGAGCTCCCACCTGAAGAAGAGTTTGCCTGGGTGTGCAGGCCCTTTCCCCAGCGTGGTCCCTGGCCTGCCCGGCCTGATCCCCAGTAAAGCTAAACATCCCTTCTGTGTCCTGTCTTATTCCCTCCTGGCCACCTGAACTCTCCAGTGGGTTCTGCTGCTTCCAAGGGTCTGACTGGTGATGCTCGCAGTGGCCTGGTCCTTGGGGATGTGGAGTGGCAGTAAGGTGTACTGATACTTTTTGTTCCCATTCCTGATACCCTTGGAGCGTGACACCTCATGGGGCTCTCTTTAGAAGGGAGGCCTCTTTCTGGACCCTGACCTCTCATTCATTCATCCACCATTATTGGGGGCTCACTGTGCAGAGCTTCATGTCTTTGCGAGTAGGGCTCAGAGGTGCTGGGAATCCCCAGTGGAGAGAACGGGGATTCTTTCCCACTTTACACTGTCTGACTTTATCACACCTGTAAGATCTCTGGGATTCCATCTCTATGAAAACGGTCCCAGTCTTGAATAGGCATTTCCCAGGAGGGACTATCCAATTGGCCAAGAAGCATATGAAAATGTACTGAACATCATTAGATACTGAAGAATTTATGAATGCAGTTGGATCCTGTTACCCACATAGGCTAAAATTTAAAGGATGGGCAATTGTTGAATGTGTGGAGTCACTGGAACTGTCATTCATTGCTGTTGGGACAACCACTTTGGAATACCAACAGTATCTACTGCAAGTAAATGTACAACCCTCTGCCCATGGAATTTCACTCCCTTATAGTCTAGCAGAGAAGAGTGCTTATGTCTTCAGGGACACGTGCTGTAACCTTCAAGGCCGCTTTATTTGAAATAGCCAATAACTGGCAACAATCCAAAGCCTATCAATGGGAGAATGGACAGATAAAGCTGGTTTATTACTATGACTCCATTATCCATATGATGGAATCCTACACTACAGTGAATATACCATAATGAAGACAAATGCCTTACTGTTACACATAACACGGGTGACTCACAGACAGCGTTGACCAAAAGGATGCAGGTACCATAAAGTACATAGTATAGGGTGTCCCAAAAGTAAACACACATTTTGAATAATTATAAAGGCAGCGTTTATTAAAATACATTTCATTTTCAAAATTGAGCTATCAGCTGTTAAAGTGTGTATACATTTTTAGGGGGACACCTTGTATATACTTAAAGTCAACGGACAAAACTTGTGTTTAAGGTGACTGAGGTCAGCCAAATGGTGACCTTGTGTGTGGGGTGTTGCTCATTGAAGGGACCTTGTGAAGGGTGGAAATGTTTTGTTCTGGGTGGTGATTCCAGAAGAGTATGGTATGTAAAAAGCCATAGAGTAGTACATGAGATTGGGCATTTTATTGCATGTCATACACACACACACACACACACACACACACACATATGTATATACAGTTTATCATCTGTCTCTCCGTGTAGCAGAGGCAGGCCCCAGCATGCCTGGCCCTGGAACAATGTACAGGAGTTTGAGGGGCCTGCTTTCTGATAGCCAGAGTGACACCACTCATGTTCTTGAGGACCAGGCTGCCAGACCCATCCAAATATGTTCTCTGCCCAAGTCTCAATGTCTTGACCCTGATCTGCAGCCTGGTACCTGCAGCAGCAGGCCCCAGGGCAAGACTATTTCCGGGTCCTCCCTGCGGACATCCCTCTCTGTCAGCTGGTAGCCAGGGGAGTGCGGGCTCTGGTCTCCTTCCTGCTAGCTGGAGTTGCCCTCTAACTTGTGAGTGCATTTGTTTTTTGAAGATCCACTCATCTGTTTTCACATCTGCATTCACCCTTATAATAAAGCCTTTTTAAAAAAGAAGATGGCCACAGCCCAAACTGTGTCTGTCCTATTCTCTTAGTTTTCACACAGTGTTCTGCCTTCAAAGTGGAAGTTGGCAGGTAGGACATATTCTTGTGGAGGTTATACCACAGGTCACAGATCACAGAGGGACTTCAAAGGCCACCTGAGCCACTCTCTCATACCCCAAAGCACATGCATGTCAGGAGCCAGGGGCAGGGCTGGAATCCGTGGACCTGAACAGCTGAGGGTCTGCAAAGCACACACTGTGGTTCTGCGGGGCTCCCCCAGGGTCCTGACTGACCTCCCCACCCATTTCTGATGCCCTCTGCAGCAGCACAGGCGGCTGGTCCTCAGAGGACAGCTCTCCCCACTTCACTCACATGCCCTATGTGACCATGCTCGCATGCACCATGCTCCTGGTTATTGTTCCGGCCAATATCAGGGATATCTAGCTGGCTGGAGGGACATTTCTGGGGCTGCACCTCCTTACCCTGCCTCTTCGCAGGGGCTGGTTCTGGATTTCAATCAACAGTTTCCACCATAAAGCCAATTAATTGATTTTCATTTATCATTCTTAGACACATGACTTAAGAGCTGGGTCCTCCCAAGTCCTAGCAAGGAAAACACAGAACACGCCTCCTTTTCTCTGTCCTTGGCCCTAAGGGTTCCTATCTCACTGATAGTGTGATCTGGACGACACGTGGCATCAGGGCTTTGTTCTCAAGTCTCCGAGGGGCCTTCAGCCTGGCTGGTCTACCAGGGACAGGTGCTGAACGAGACTCTGGATTTGAGGGGTGCCAGTCTTTGGGGTTTCATTGGAGTTTGGGCCTCCCTGAGCCCTTGGGAACTTGCAGCCCAGGGGGAGGAGGCAGGAGCCCGGCTGCCTTTGTCCCCCCAGCGCGCTGCCCACGTCCTCGGACCCGGCCGCGGGCGGGGAGCCCCGGAGCCGGCGGAGGGACCCAGGCGAGCCCAGCCCCGCGGCCTTTGGCGGCCGGGCGCCCAGACCGTGCTCCCCAATTCCCACGGCTGATGGCGGACACGGACTGCTTCCATCTGCTCGGGGCGGGAGCCACCGGGAGTCACGGGCTCTCCCGGATCCCGCGGTGCGAGGGGCGGGCGGGGCTTGGGGCGGAGACTAGGGACGGAAACCAGGGGCCCCGCGCGCGGGCCTGCCCCGCCCCCCTCCTGGACCGACTATAAGTTCCCAGCGCAGCGGCGCCAAGGACCCTCCTCTCAGAGCGCAGGACCGACCATGGCCATGACGCTGGGTTACTGGGACATCCGCGGGGTGAGCGAGCCTCCGCCCGCGGGGGGCCGGGCCGGGCGGCTTCCCCCCGGGGGTCCTCCTCGGGCCCCTCTCGCCGCCGTCCTCGGTGCGCGCGCGCCCGCGGGTGTCTGTGTGTCGTGGGGCTTTGGGGGGCGGTGGGAGCCGAGGGAGCGCGGTCCAGAGCGGGGCCCTGACCGCTGACCTCTGCCCGCCGTCCCCCCAGCTGGCGCACGCCATCCGCCTGCTCCTGGAGTACACGGACTCCAAGTACGAGGAGAAGCTGTACACGATGGGGGACGGTAATGCGTCCGTGTCGCGTCCCGCCTTAGGCCCAGCTCCTGCCCACTTGGCACCGAGTCCCCGCGCCCCGGCCACCTGTAGCGCACGGGCCGCGGCGGGGCCCTGCCCCTTCCTACCCGCCCAGGCTGGGCCTTGGCCCTCCAGGCAGCACAGGGCAGGGGGTTGCCGGGCCCCCGTGCCAGTAACTGCCCTGGCTTCCCCTAGGCTTTGCCACTGTATGGAAGCCTTAACCATGTGGGTGCCTGAGGCTTTTAAGTGTCTTTTCCCCAGAACAGAGGGAGAGAGACACTTAGTGCTCAGATCATGTGCTCCGGGGCCGGGCCACTGGCTCTTTGGCAGGTTCCCGGGAAAGCGGGAAAGGGGGCTGGTGTCGGGGATGTTTCCTTCACTCCATCTTCTCCACCACAGCTCCGGACTATGACAGAAGCCAGTGGCTGAGTGAGAAATTCAAGCTGGGCCTGGACTTCCCCAATGTAGGTGCAGGGCATGGGGACAGTGGGCGTAAGGGGACCCTGTCTCTACTCTGAGATCTCCTTTTCCCGCTTGCATATAGGTTTTGGGATCTGGGGTTTCTGCTCAGCCCCTTAGCTTCCTGGTTCCTTTACTGCTTTCCCACGATGCTCTGTGTTCCAGCTCATTCTTTAATTTTATGGTATATTTGCTTAGTACCTACTGTGGGCCAGACACTGAGCCCAGGTTTCATGTCTGCTCCAAATGCAGGGGGTGCTTTCAGGGGAGCCTGTGGCCCCCTGACCTGCCCCTGTTACCCTTCCAGCTGCCCTACTTAATTGATGGGGCCCACAAACTCACCCAGAGCAACGCCATCCTTCGCTACATTGCTCGAAAGCACAACCTCTGTGAGTGGGGCTGCGGGTGGGTGCAGGGGGACAGGTGGCCATGCCCCTGGGGCTGGCTGGGGTGGGATGCTGAGGGAGTCTCTGTTGTGTTACTAGGTGGGGAGACAGAACAGGAGAAGATTTATATGGACATTTTGGAGAACGAGATTATGGACCTCCGAATGTACAACATTAGGACCAGCTACAGCCCTGACTTTGTGAGTTCCTTCTGGCAGGGTTGGGCTGGACAAATTTTGATAGGAGACTAGACTTCTGTGTCCCATCTGTGCTGATCCTGTTGCCATTTGAACTCCTTGGAGCTTCTGATACTCCAAGCTGGTCCCTATGCTGTCAGCAGAGTGACCCTCATAACCCCCAGGTGCCCCAAATGAAATTTCTGACTCAGTTTCCTTCAATCTTAGGATAGAGTGCAGACTCCCCAGGGTGGAAGTTCAGTTTCTAACCATGTGTTCAGCTTCTTAGGCCAGCACTGCCTCCTTGACACCTTTGGGCATCAGCACATTTTCCCAGTAGGCAGCGTGGGGTGCCCACAGGGCCTCTGTGCCTCTCCCTCCCTCTTTCAGCCTCTCAGATTCTCCCCATCTGGCCAGAAAGTGTTCAGTGTCCATTCTGTCACCCACCAACTGGAACCTATAATTTCTGCCCCAGGACACATTAGTTCTTTGTGTCTTTCATTCTGCCTGATGTCTGAGTCCAGGGCTCTGCATGTTCTCCCAGCATCCTGGGTCTAATGAACACAGGTTGGATTGAATGATAAACTGGGCACTGACCCAGGTGCAGCTGGGGGGCATGGCTGCTCATCCGTGGCAGGTAGGGGTCAGGAACAGCCCTGGGAGGCCTGCCTGTCTGCCCAGGAGTCTGTGTCTGAGGGTGGTGACAGCTGTTTTGTGTCTCAGGAGAAACAGAAAGTTGAGTTTTTGAAGGTGGTCCCTGAAAAGATGAAGCTCTTCTCACAGTTTCTGGGCAAGAGGTCTTGGTTTGCAGGGGACAAGGTAAGGGGAAGGCTTTGGGATGGGGGATCTGACAGTTTCCCAGTTTCAGAGTTTGGTGCCCATTCATCCTTTGCCTGTCTGCAGCTCACCTACGTGGATTTCTTGGCTTATGACTTACTGGATGTGCTGCGAATGTTTGAGCCCAAGTGCCTGGATGCGTTCCCGAACCTGAAGGACTTCATGGCCCGCTTTGAGGTGATGCCAGGGATCCTCTTTCTGTTTTATGTCTTTCGTCTTCCCTCTTATCCTTGATGCTTTGCTAGTCCTGGAGCCAAAAAGAAGCTTAACTAGCATTCATTGAGGGTTTGCTTTATGCTAGGATCTGTGTTCAGTATCTTACATATATTGTGTTCAATTTAATCTTTACAACATTCCTACTTGGTGGAAGGTTTATCACCTCTCTTTTCCAGATAATGAAATGAGGCTGAAAGGGTAAGTCATTTGCTCAAGGTCACAGAGCAAGTACAAGCTGTGTGGGGTTCCCAGTCAGCATTGGCCTCCATGGGCAATAGTCAGTGCCCCCCCTTTCCTGTGCCAGAAAGACGAGCTCAGGTCCTTCTCCAGCCTGGGGTCACAGCTCAGGACATTCTGGCTGAAGCAGAAGGCTCAGGAGTTTGTATGTAGCATAATTAGTGGAGGTGAGACATGGTAGGAATGATATTAAGTGCCGAAGACACAGACAGTATTGACTTGCTATCTGCAGACAGCTTTGCAGAGTGGGATCCCCTTGGGCAGTACCGAGATTCCCGGGCTGTGGTCGGTGCTGGGATCTGGGTACACATGTGGGTGCCCCCTGCGGGAGGATTTTATCTTGATGTCTCCTGTGGTGGGCACTTTCCTTCCCCTCCCCTCTCCCTTTCCTTCTGTCCAGTTATTCAAGATACTGTCTCAGAGGTGAGGTGTTCCATTTATTTTCAGTCACATTCACTGATGTGCCCTTCTGCTCTGTATGAGGCCTGGTGTCAGGCACAGAGGGGATGCTAGGTGACCCAGCCTTGGAGCACCCCCTCGTGGGTCTCAGTGCAGTGGAGAAGCACAGAGTCCCAGCTGGGTGGTGCTGAGGTTCCGCCTGGGTGGTGGCGGTGCACAGGCCGCCCTCACCTCACAGCTCATCATCGGTTATCCTTGGTCAACTCCCAGGCGGACAAAGTCAGCTTTATACAGATTTGGGAACTTGAGGCCTTATTAGCCCAGGAGGTGTTCATCTTAAATCTTTTTCCCTTCCACCCTCCATCAAGAGATCTGCGTTGTCAGCTGCTTCTCATCAGCTCTGGTTCTGGTCCAGGTGATCAGCCTTGGACATTATGCAAGAGGTGGCATGAGTGACGGGCCGGGAGGGATAGGGGACAGCTGTGGGCTGCAGGCTGCAGCCTGTTGTGGCCAGGCCTTGGTTACAGGCGGTCAGTCCCAGGGCCTCTGAATCCTGTAGAAGTTCCTGGGCGCTGCCTGTGGTGGGAAGATGGGGCTCACACCCCCGTGTGTCTGAGGCCTGCTTGGCTGCAGCAGGACAGGGCTGAGGTAGGTCGGGCGCAGTGAGCTTGAGACCGGGCTCAGGAGCCAGGCCAGGCAGCTGGACTTTCTCCTTTCAGGGGACTCCTGAGGGCCTGGCCTTGCTCTCCTGCTGCACAGCCTCCTATCAGCTTTCAGCCCGTTTTGCTGAGTCATTGGTTGAGATCTGGCCTCCCCTGCGAGCTGCTCAGGCACAGTCTGAGCCCTTTCATTCTGCCTGGGGTCCCTCCTTGGGCAGCCTGGGGAGGCTAGGAGCCTCCCTCTGAGAAAGGAGACTGTTTGTACAGACTGAGGGTCAAGGCTCCTGTGTGGGAGGGGACAGGAGGGGAGGGGGAGAGGAGGGGTGAGGAGGAGGGGAGGAGGGGAGAGCAGCAGTAGGAGGGCGGAATGGGAGAGAGCCAGGCTGCCTTCCAGCCCTTACCGTTTACTAAGCTATGTGAGTTTGCAGAAGGGGCTTGAGCTCTGTGTGCCCAGTTTCACTTCTGAAAAATGATGATAGCAGAACCTATCTTGTAGGCAGTGGTGTGCAGGTTCTAAACCCGTATCATAATGTCTCATGGATATAAAGCACCCAGCACAGCGTAGAGTCTCACATGTTGTAACTCCTACTAAGATATCACATCAGGTACAGGAAATTGGAAGAGTTAACTTAGCAGAGCTGGGAACCCCAGGAAGACTGTTGTATGCCCCGTGCTTGACCCGACAAGGGGGTCTTGCCAGGACCCTGAACTTGGAGTGTTTGGAGTGGGGCTGCACAGGCCAGGTGGGGCAGCAGACCCTGAGGCCTGGCCTCCTTTCCCCCCTCAGGGCCTGAAGAAGATCTCCGCCTACATGAAGTCCAGCCGCTTCCGCCGAACACCCGTGTACTCCAAGGCCGCCATGTGGGGCAACAAGTAGGGCCTGTAAGTGCAGGAGCCGGGAGCGGGGAGCACAGCCGGCCCTGGAGGGCAGCTGGACATTTCTGCATTCTTAGACCCTTCTGCTTTGCTTCTTTTCAATCCCTTCTCCCCACCCCCCTCACCAGATGCCTGATTGGCCCCTTATCTGCCTCCCAACCCCCTTTCCATCCAGGCCCTTAAGCTGCAGGTCCCCACTTCAGTGATGTTCCTACCCCTCCCACATTAACTCTCTTGCTTTAAATCCAGTGAGACCGACCTTCCTCTCACTGGCTGCTCTGCTTCGAGGAGCCCAACTGGACTCCTGGCCTGGAGAGCTCAGCCCTGAGCTCCCACCACTGCCCTGAAGACCACTATTGCCTGGGCGTGCAGGCCCTGCTCCCCCGAGTGGTCCAGCCCTGCCTGATCCCCAGCAAAGCCTAATCGCACCTGCTTGCTTTATTGCCTCTGGGCCCCTGGACTCTGACTGTGTTGGGGTTTGGGGGTGTCTGTTTTTCCTCTGTTGTCCATACCGGCTGGGTAGTGTGGATGTATGTGAGGGGTGGTGGCGGGGAGGAGCATAAGGTTTGTTTCTCATTCCTAGATCTCTTCATGTTCCGTGTGCCTCAGCCTGGGGTCTCTACAGAAGAGGGTGCTCCTGTGCCCGCGCCTCTCCATTTCAGCATTTGTGGAATGCCTCCTGTATGCTCGTAGTCCTCTGTGTCACTGTGCAAGGGGCTCTTGGGGTGGGGAGGGGGGTTGAGTCGTCCGCTGCTGGTGTGGGATCCTAGTGGCCTGCCTTCTGTCACCTTTCCTGGAAGTATTCCCTGCCGCAGGTCCCCTTCCCCTGTGCTCTTACAACATATCTCAATAAAATGCATCCCGCTGTGCTATTGCCGTTTGACTTGTTTTCCTCTCCATCCTCATCAGAAATTCACTGAGGAGAGAATCCATTTCTTATTGGACTTTTTATCTCTGATATCTATCACACTGCCTGAACGTTTACTCTACGAAAGTTGGAAATCTGAATTAGCTCTAGTAAGACCCTGGCAAACTCTACAACCATTCTTGGGATTTAGAGCTCTGAATATAGTTCATCTCAGGCACCAGAGGTACAAAATAAAGCTCAGAAGATTTCAAATGTACAGGCCTGGGAGGATGAGCCCTTAGCTCTTTCTACCTTAAGCATTTAATAGGCTTTAGCTGCTCTTTGAATAACTTGACGTCTGACCTCAGTAGGCCTGTGTGCTGGGCCAGAGGCTAGCCAGCCTGTGCGGTCAGAAGGTGGTGTGGGCATTGATGGTAGGACACCTTTAAAGGTGGAGGGTTCTTGGGACAGCTGCCTGATCAGCACGGTCCTCAAATATTGCCTCGAGAGTGGAGCTGGGCCTTACTAAGGCATAACCTTGAGACTCAGCTCGCAACCGGGAAGATTTGAAGAGTCTTGTTGGGCATCTGTCCAGATGATCTCTACCTGCAACTGGACTTCTAAAAGTTAGTAAATAAAAAGGGAGCCATGGGAATCATGATGAAAGTCGTTAAGAAATCAATGATTAATTTAAAAAGATAAAACTGGTAAGATAAAAGTTCAGCAAAGCTAACCAAAGTTTATGAAATGGGTAAGAAAAATTAGTTAAGCCAAAAGCTTATTAAACTTTAACTTAAAGATAGGAGGGGTAAGTACGAAAAAGAGCAGTAGTGGAAACTAGGATTGACACTGATAAAAGATAAGCAGAGAATAAAAATATTAAACCTGAGTAAAATAGATGTAGGTCCAGAAGAGGGGTTGGCAAGTGTTCTCTGTAGAGGCATAGATAGTAAATACTTTGGGCTTTTTGGGTCATGTGGTCTCCGTCAATTACCTACTGAAGTGTGAAAGCCAACAGACAAATGAACGGGGCTACATTCCAACAGTATTTCAAACACAGACGGCCGAAGCTTCCCGACTCCTGATCTAGGAGCTCAGATTAAAAGGGCGTAGCTACATTAAAGCCTAAATATTAGCTTTGAGACGTAATAGGTGATTATCAAAGAAATAAAGAACAAAAGAATTCAATCCTTAAAAAGGAGGGAAGATGTGATAACGAAGACAGTCGCAAATGAAAACAATTTTTAAAACATTGTGGTCAGAATTATAAAAGCTAAGTATTTTAAAGTCTGGCGCAGAAGTAGTAGAATGTATGTGCTTCAAACTGTTGGGGGCAGTGGGAACGGCGCCAGGTGTTAAGCAGGTGGGGTCAGACCGGACCTGGGCTCAGCAACCTCAGTACTTGAGTTCTGGTTAGGAAAGAATTCAGAGCCAAGACTCAAGCTATAGTAGAACAATTATTTATAAAATTACAGAAGTGAAAGGAGTAATTCCTAGAAGAAATGGGCTTAGGAAACAAGTTAGAGAGGCAAAGGGCGGGCCCTTGGGGCTTAGAAGTGAGGAAGGTAAATGTGAGGCACCTGGAGGAAGGGGAGGGGAAAGAGGTGAGGAAAGGCAGAGGGCCATGCTCCTAAGGGTTTTAATGGTGGAGATTTTAGGGGCGGTCCCAGGGAAAAATCTCATTATAATATTCAGCAGCTTTCCACGTGTGTCCTTTCAGGGTCTAGGTCTCCACGGATTGATTGGTCGGCGCCGAGGCAGGGGGTCATTATCCAATGCAGCTGGTCCTGAGGTCAGCCGGAGGTCACTTTTCTGGTTTTGCTGTTTTTCTGGGCCTGAAGCTGAAATACAATTGAGGCCTAATGTTCTCTCTAGGGAGGGAAGGTCAGGGGGTCCAAACCCACGACCAGGGATATGCTAGGGGAGGAAAGGTCAGCCTGGGGGTGAGGTCCCACCCCACACTTGTCCTTTGCTAGGCATCCAGGGCTTTTCACGCTGGTGACCTTCGATACCTGGCCCAGCATCCTTGATCTGCTCATGTCTATCTAACTGCCGACCACAAAACTGAGGCAACTGAAAAGAAGATTTGATTGTGGCTGGATCCAGCAGAGGTCCCAAGACTAGGAATACTTTGGTGCCTTGTGACAGTGCTCAGACATCGTTTGGGGTGTGTCTTCCCCTTCGAGAAAGGAAACACAGGACACTCTGAGAATGTGGCATCAGGGTTCCCTGCGTGGGTCTGCAATCACCTGTGGTTAATTACAAGTTCCCTGCCATTGTTATTGTATCTGCAGAGAAAGGCAAAGCTGGTTGAAAATGGAAATTCATTCTTTTTTCATGTTCCATGGGGAATAATGCAGGTGTTATAGGCAGTTAGGCAGACATGAGCAGAGCAAAGACGAGCCAGGTATAGAAACTCACCAGGGCAGAAAGCCCTAGATGCCAAGGCAAAATTGGGAAAACAAGAACCTCATAATCCCCTGCCCTGGCTCTGGCCAATCAGCGGAGACCACGACCCTGAAAGAGCACACCTGGAAAGCTGATGAATATTCTATTGAGACCCTCCCCTGAGACCTCCCCTAAGAGGTCCACCTGCAAGAAAGAGATAAATAGGCTCAGGGTGAAGGACCCAGGGGAGCATGCGCTTGCCATTCCCTTCTCCCTTCTTCCCTCTAAGTGGACCCCACGAGACTTGCAACCAGGGGAGCAATGAGCAGTGGCAGCTCGCCCCTGGCCAACCCCCTGAACCTGTCGCCAAGGCCCCCTTTTCTCTGACCTCAGTGAGCCAAGGCATCCCAGCCTTGGCTCTCCTGTTGCTTCTATGCCCTTCCTTGTTTCACTGTCCTAAGTCTATTTTTGCTTCAATCAATAAATTCTTACTTTTCTACACTTTGCCTCTTGATGGAAAACTTTCCTTCAAGAAGACAAGAACCTCCTTGGCTGGTTTGGCTCAGGCTCAGTGGTTAGAGCATCGGCCCGCAGACGCTTGGGTCTCGGGTTCGATTCGGGCCAAGGGCATGTAGCTTGGTTGCAGGCTCGATCCCTAGACCGTTGGAGCGTGTGTGGGAGGCAATCAATCAATGCGTCTCTGACAATGATGTTTCTTTCTCTCTGTTTCTTCCCCCTTCCACTCTCTCTCAAAAATCAATGAAAAAAAATCCTGGGGTGAAGATTAACAAAAAATGACAAGAACTGAGGTCTTGTCTTCTCCCCGGTAACACAGGCTGTTGGGGCAGCTCTGCTCCATGAAGTTATTCAGGGACTAGGGCTCCTCCCTTCCTGTGGCTCTGACATCCCCTAGGGTGCTTCTCCATCTCCTTGGTTGAGGCTATGTCATGGGTATGGGAAGGAAAACGGAGAAAACCCAAGAAACAACTCCCTGTGCAAGCGAGGCCCAAAACGCATACGTCATAGTCGTTCATGTTCTAGTCCAGAGGTTCAGACGTGAGGCTCTACCTGGACACAGGGGTAGACCCATATTTCAAAAGAGTGGATTTTGGTGACCAACTGCAGTCGCTCCCACACCCCGAAAAGGGGGCATAAAAGTTAAGGCCCCGTCCGGAGGAAACCTTGGTGTTAAGCCAGTCGTTTAAGGTGTGTAGGTTGGAGGCTAACGTATTAAGAATAAGATCTCATTTTCAAATACACCCAAGGGGAGTGGCACATCGCTTCCTGGTTGCTGAAGGGGGGGGAGGAAGGATTTATTTAGGGGTATCAGGTAGCTCGTGGAATCCCTGGGAGGCCAGGGGGTTGACCTGGGAGGCTGGTTAGCCAGGAAGCAGGCCTTACTTGTGGGATTGTTCTGGAGGACACCCCACAACCATTGCTGGGCACAGACACCCGAGGCCCTACCCCTGACACGTAGCATGGGGTGCAAGTGTCTGACCACAGCTGCCTCCAGAGTCCTGACCCTTGTTAGAAAACGAGTTCCCAGGGCCTGCTTCTTTAAGACTGAAGTCCTGCACCCCTGTGTGCAGTTCAGAGCCACGGGGAGGCTGGAAGAACCAGTGAATCAGTAGGATTAAGTTCCACTGGGTACGACTAATAACAGAGGCTTAAGCAGGACAGACGCTGTTTCTCTTGTGCAGAAAGATCTGAAGGTGCACAGTTAAGCAACGGTAATGGTGGCTTCATAGTAGCCTTAAGGCTCAGCCTTTTAACTTTCTGCTCCCGCATCCTCAGCACGAGGTCTCCCCATTCTCTGCCACCTCATAGTGCGAAATGGCTGCCAGAGCCCCATCAGGGCTGCGTTCCAAACAGCAGGAGGCAGAGAGAGGAGTGGGGGCTCTTCTTTCCCTCTTAAGGAAACTTCCTGGAGGTAACACACAACACTTCTACTTATATCTCATGGCCTAGAGCTTAATTTTATTGGGAATGACATCTTTCTCCTGGGAAGTAACATGCCCAGCAGCAGTGGAGGTTCTGCAACAACTAGAAAATGGGGAGGTGTGCTGAGAGGCAGCTAAGCAGCCTTCCACCTGGCAGAGGTGGGACTCGGAACAAGAGAAATTCCCCACCTATAAGGGGGATTTCAAAGATGCAAGAGGACAAATGCAGTCTTTTCTGTCTGCATTTCCAACCGGTCATTACGATAGCCACTGCCAGAAAATGCTCCCACCCAACACAAAGCAGCCACCCCCGTACAGACAAAAACATCCACCCTCTTTTGCTCCAAATGGGGACAGCCCAAAGTGTCAACCACTGTGCCCACTTCCAAGTTTGAGAATCTCTGGGGTGACACTCAGATCGATATTTTGAAAACGACAGACTAAAGCATGTCAATGACCCCCAATTCACCCCATATAAAATAGTAAGGGGATGGGAGGTGGAAGAAGAGGGACCCTTAGGTGAGCTCTGTGATGCAGCAGGAAGCAGCCTGCGCTCGGGTTCGCAGGTAAACTGCTCTGCATTTATTTATGATGCTCATAGGGTGCCTTCCTTGGGTGAGAAGATTCAGAAGAGGTGCTGCAAAATAAGGCTTTTCTTTTTATTGACATCAGCCAATCTCTGGGTTGGCTCTTGTCTCCACTTTCAGGTTTACTGTCACCCCACTTCATTAGCTTATATTTTTCTAACTCCCAGGGCCTGATGAGTGAAACCTTTATTGGTGACAGGCACAGAGACACCTGCCTGCTGCCACATGGTAATTCAAGACTGGGAAGCAGAGAATGAGAGGGGCTGATCCTGATGGACTCCAGGACAACTCCCTCTGTAAATGCCAATCGTTATATTCCTCCTTAATTAGACCTGGCTGCTCCCACTTTGTGGGGGCAGCCCCAACAACTCCCCCGATAAAGCAGAGTCCTGTCCAAAAGGCCCCCAGGCCCCCATATTTCCTACCTTCTTCCAGGGCTCTTCCCATTGGAAACAAACTTTGGAAGGAAGCACATAGGGTCTGTCACAGTTCAAAAAATAAATGTTAATACAATGGAAACATTACACCATGGAAAACAAAATATGGACCTATTCTAGTTTCCTCAAACTTCTAACATAACGCGAACGTGAGCCTGTTGGATGGATTTCCATCCCTCTGCACCCTGGGGAACACACCCTTCTAATGACCTCGGGGTGGCCCTCTGTCTTCATGTGGGGCCATGCAGCATCACCTACTCACTCGAAATTCAAATACACACGCATCCATTTAATCTTTGTTCTGTATTTAAATCTCACACGTGAGTTACCTATAATAATTTTCATTGAAAAGCCCCCAAGAGCCTATCCTGGTTTTCACAAGCGTTTTGTTTCAATTTGGCCTAAGCCAGGAGCAAGCCCGACCATGGACTGACATGACCCACGCTCCAGCCTCCGAGTTCTTTGCTGGTTCCTGAACCCGAACTTCTGTCTTGACTCCCACACTTCTACCTAAACCCTCTCTACAAGTCTGGAGAACAGGGTACGCCATTTCTCTGTGTTCTGTCACCCAACCAGAACAGAACAGAACAGAATTTTAAAAAGTGCCCTGAGAGCATCAAGCACCTATTTGAAGCAATCCCTTCTTTCGTCCCAATTCTCATGAGAACAAAGGGAAACAGTGCCCTGGGTGGGTGCCTGGTTTGTGTCGGGCTCTACACAATCACTGCACACAAGGCTGCTTAAGACACAGTCCCTGCTCTCAGGTGACTTACAGTTTAGTGGTGGAGACACACATTTAAATGAGCAATTAGAGCTCAGTGTGATAAGTACTGATTGAGGGAAAGGTTGAATGCTATGGGGCTAGATTTAAAACTGGTGCATTTAACTTGGCCTGGGATTGCTGGGGGAATGTTGGTCAGGATAAAACAAAGCTCAGTGGCTTAATACACGCTTTTTTAACCGACTCAAGCTTCAGGTCCCATGTGGTCAACAGGGGCCCTGCTGCCTGTGGTGTGTCGGAGACCTAGACTGATGGCGGCTTCAGCTGGGCACCTGCCGCCTGAGTCAGCGCAGCTGCTGGAAGCAGATACGGCGGCAACACACGCCTGGCTCTTCAAGCTTCTGCCTGGAAAATATGCGGGTTTCATGGGCCAAAGCAAGCTGCAAGGCTACACCTAAATTGAAGAGGGTGGGGAAGCTTTCCCCAGTGGAAAGCACTGGAAATCGTTGGTGACCACCACTAATGGTTTCCGCAGGGGTTACTGGGTGTGGCCTCCCTGAGGTAGTGACCTCTGCACTTCCCTAAGAAGATGAATAGTGTTGGGCAGGCCAAGGGGGCCAGAGCAAATGTGTATCCCAGGCATAGAACAGCAATACAAAAGCATTAAGATAAAAGAGGACCTGTTGCTTTGGGACAACTTATATTTATATATAGAACATGGGGCTGTTCTCGGTACTCCAGGCTTCTCATGACAACCAGTGTGTGTGGGGGGGGTGCACTGATCAGAGAAGGCCCAAGGCACAGGGGTCAGTTTTTCGTGGCAAAGCCAGGATCTGAACCCAGCAGCCTGACTCCAGTGACGGCGTGGATCCCTTGGGAATTTAGACAGGCTGGAACCGGTGCTCCAGGGCAGGAGAGGGCAGCACCTGCCAAGACGTAGCTGGATGGGAAGTGGAGAGATCAGGAAGGATTTTGTTAACTGGAAGAGATTGTTATTTTTCCCCCCAGAGGTTTAAGAATCCATTAATTGTGTTTAAGCAGGAGAGTGACATGAGCGAATTTGCACATTGGAAAAAATCACTAAGTGCCAATTCTTCCCCCCCCCTCCCCGAACCCCCTAAACCCTTTTTGATCAGTGTGGCTCATTGCTCGACCTAGTCCTGTCGCTGAAGGGTAAGGGATATACGATTTCTGTTCCAAGTCCAGACTCTGGTGTTCTGAGCCCTTAAGCTAGCTGGAAAGGCAGAGACCCGTGTCCATACCTGTCAGTGGCCCTCACTCCACCCATCCCAGCCATGAACTAATGCTACAAGGCATTTCTCTCGAGTTACATAAGCTATTGGCTTCAGAATGGGAAATGCCTTAATCTAGTTGCTCAACCCTCAACAATGAATACAAATGAGCCTCTCTAACACTTTTTGGGGAGCTTCTCCTATTACAAGTTTTTTTAGTTTTTTTAAAGCTCTTACTGGTGCTGCTGTTTGCACAAGCCCTTCCCTAGTAGACTTCATTTCTCAACACTTGCAGCCTCTGTGCCTCTGGAGGGTAGGGCGTCCGCTTCCCCTCCTTGCCCGGAGGCAGGCGTGTGACAGCCCTCTCTCCCAGGCCCATGCTGGAATCAGTGGGGGGCTGGGGCCTGGTAACCACACCTCCTGTGGGGTGGCTCTGTTCCTCTCAGTGCCTTCCTGCTCTCTGGGCGAGTGAGATCATTGTTTTTGAAGAACTGTTAAGTAGATTTTCACTCACCTAATAACTAGGAAAGCTGGAACACGTGGTTTGTTCATTGCCTATCAGGAATTCATGGGATATACATTTCACCTGCAGGCCTGTGCTTCCTCAACCTCTCTGCTGCACCCCTCCCACCCACAATTTACAAGACCTTCCCTTAGGGCACACTTCACTCCCTCACACTAAGGAAGTTCACCTCAGTAGCTGTCAGATGGCAGAGAGACTCTCAGCTTTACACTTTCTGGCCAAAGGCTTCCCAGACCCAAGACATTGGCTTGGATATCTGACTACTGGTGGCAAAAGGTGGGAGTTAGACTGTCTGCTTCATGTCTTGTCTGTACTAATCCTCCCTGACATTACCTGGTCCCTGGCCACTGAGGCCCTCTGTTCCTCCCTCCCCAGAGAGATCCTCGGCTGCTGGTTGACAGGGGACATTTTTAAAAACTGAATTGTATTAATGATCCATAGGAGTTTTCTGTATAGGCTTTACATTGGGCCTTTGTTTTTAATCTTATTTAATTTTGCTTATTGTGCACTATTATGGAAAGTTTTAAAGATTTGATACTGTTTAAGTCTTTCCTATGGCTTTTTCGTCTTATTGAGAACTTTCCCATCCTCTGACCAGACATTCTTACATTTTTCTTAATACTTCTCCAGCTTTGTGTTTCACACTGGGCCTTTAAATTCCAGACGAACTCATTGCGGTGAGTGGTGTGAGGGAGAGTTCTATTTTCAATTGCTAAGTAACTGTCCCCATTGTGTTTGTCAGTTAGCCCATGGGTTTGAAACACTCTTCATCACACTAAGTTCCCACAGATGAGGGTCTGTTTCTGAACTCCAGCTCTGTTAAGTACACAGCACCACAGTTTTACCGATGTCATCACCAGGTCTTCCCAGGGGCTCCAGTCCCATGTAACACACCTGTTCCCTAAACATATGCAATCTCACCTTTATTTCTAGCGCTCACCCTCAAGGCTTGGGCAAGACCCTCTAGCTGCTGAACACCATTGAGGGTTGGGGGTGTCGATGCTGCAGGGACAGTCACAACTTGGTAATTCTCCCCTATCATTCCTCTCAGCCTTTACTCCCAAGAGAAACCCAGCAGGACACCAGTAGCCCAAGTGCTATTTATTGAAAAGAGCACAGGCCCCCTGGGGCAAGAGGGGACAGAAGCAGTTGAGTCGGCCTCCTGCTCAGCACAGTCTGTTGTTGCCCCACTGGGCCATCTTGTTGTTGATGGGCATCTTGAAGAAGCGGTCAGACTGCATGTAGGTAGCGATCTTCTCCAAAGCCTGAAGGGGAGCACACGAAACCTTGTAAAGACCAGCACGGCCAACAGACCCATTTCAAACCAGCGACACTCACAAGCTGCCTGTCTCCCCCCCTTCTTGCAGACAGAACCCGCAGGGTACAGAAACCAGGCCCAACCATTGATCCCTTTAGGCAAACGCTAGTGTTGGGCGAGAATCTACCACAATGGGGTCCCTTGGAGCTGGGGGGAGCCTGTGAGTGTTTCTGTAAGAGGAAGGTGCTGGCAGCATCCATCACCTCAAAGCGGCACATGAAAGCCTTCAGATTTGGAAATTCATCCAGGCACTTGGGCTCAAACATACGGTTCTGATCCAAGACGTCATAGGTGAGGAAATCCACGAAGGTGAGCTGGAGGGGCAATAAGATGGTGAGGGCTGGGGAGCTCATGAGTACCTGCAGGGACAGAAAGGTATCGCCTCCCTTTCCTTTCTTCCTACCTTTTCCCCTGCAAACCAGGAGAATTTCCCCAGGAACAAGGAGAATTGTCTCAGTTGTCCCGGTAGCTGGTCCAGGTACTGAGGCTTCAATTTTTCCTGGGAGAGAAAGAGGAGCTGTCATCATGTTCATAGCTAATCGGGGTCCAGGCCACTGAGGGACACTTAGGGGCTCCTTCTCCGGGAGCCTTCCTCTCATTGCCTCCAGGTAGGGATGGAAAGGAGGGGTTTGGAAAGGAAAAGGGGCAACACCAGAGTTACACAACAAACCTGCTGAGGAAACTCACATGGTCCGAGTGGTAGCAGAGTCGAACCAGCTGCAAGCGGAAATCCATTATCTGGTTCTCCATGATGTCCACGCGAATCTTTTCTTCTTCAGTGTCGCCACCTGTAGGCCAAACGACAAGAAATCACTCTTGGCATATCCACTCCCCGGTGAGCGGCCAGCCTGGCCTCCCTCACCAGCCAGCCCTACCCCACTCACACATATTGTGCTTGCGCGCGATGTAGCGCAGGATGGCGTTGCTCTGGGTGATCTTGTTCTTGCCATCCATGAGGTAGGGCAGCTGGAAGGCAAAGGACAGGGCAAATGAACCGCCTGCCTCTCCTGGGGCAGGTGGGACACGCGGGGCAGTGAATAGGAAAGAGAAGGTGCCGTGTTAGGAGGAAGCAAATAAGTAGAAGGCAGCGGCTGGGTCCCCACCTGACTCAGACGGGGGCTCGTGATCTCGCTCTGTGCATGTGTGTGCGCGTGTGTGCATGCCACGGACCCTTTTGCAGAATAAGGTTTTTAAACGCATAAAGCAAATTACGCATATTTACACAATTTACAAAAACATTAAGAAGCAAAACTGTAACAGTAATATGTGCCTGTTAGTGAATTAAATAACGAGCGGGTGCAATAAGCACCACAACGTCAAAGTATGACGACTGTAAATATTTACAGCATCTACAACACACCCAACAGAATACGGAAACACCTGATTTCTACTAGTGACACAGTCACAGACATAGCTAACAACCAGCGCCACTTATTGCCTATATTCGCAATAGAAGGAACTGTTCACTTTTAGTTAGTGGTTAGTGGAAATAATTTTTTTTCTCTATCCAAGTTCAAGAACCCCTGAATTCTATTTCTTCTATACAGGTTGAGAGAACCCCAATTCCAGATCCCCCGCCACCAGCGAGCGAAGCCGCCAGGGCGTCCCCCCTGGCCCCTCTCCTCCTAAGCCACCTACGTTAGGAAAGTCCAGGTCTAGCTTGAATTTCACATCCAGCCATTGGCTTCTGTCATAGTCAGGAGCTGCAAGAGAGAGGACGCAGTGGGACCCGGCCTCCTCGGTGTCCCGCCGGAGGGAGGGCCGTGGAAGGGTCTAAAGAAATAACCTAGTGCAGAAAGCGCCCGTTCCCAGGCCCCCATCTGCGGGGCCTATCTGGTTGGTAAGACCTGAGGACGGGGTGGGGCTGGGGCTGGGGCAGGGGGAGAATCCCAGCTCCAGGTAAGAGCTTCCAGGCGACCACGGCGCTAGGGCCACTCGGCTTCGGAGTGATGCCACCTTCGGGGCACAAGGAGACAGGGACGGTTGGAGGGCCAGCGCGGTCTTACCTCCCCCGCAGATGTACCGCTTCTCCTCGTAGGATGTGCCGGTGAACTCCAGGAGCAGGCGGATGGCGTGCGCCAGCTGGGGAGAAGGCCGGTCGGCGCCTGCGCAGCCCGCCCCCGACCCCGGCCGGCCCGGCCCGGCCCGGCCGCCAACGTCCCCCACCCGCGGCTGCCGAGGCCCCGCGTCCCGCCCCGCGGGCCGTGAAGCCGCCCCGGGACCCGCCCCGGTGGCTGGCTGGCTGGCTGGCCTCAGCCCCCCGTCCGCGGGGCCCGGGGTCCCAGGGCCGGGGCAGGGGTCGGCTTCCCGGCCCGGGACTCGCGGGGGGCCGGCGCGTCGAGGCGAGCGCGGCTGGGGTCCCAGGGCAGCCCCTTCCCTTCTCGGGGAGACCGTTGGCCCTGCCCCCCGTCCCCGCCGCCGCCGCCGCCGCCGCCGCCGCCCCCGCGTCCGTCCCCCTGACCGAGCGGCTCGGCCGTCGAGAGGGCACTCACCCCGCGAATATCCCAGTAACCCAGAACCATAGACTTAGACGACATGGTGACGGCGGTTCCCTGCCTTCGGGGCTGGAGGTAGATGGAGGACTCGGGCCGGGGGAACGCGGGCGGGGCTTTATACCCGACGGGAGTGGGCGGGGCCGGCGCGAGAGCCCCGCCCCCGCCCCGCCCCGCCCCCACCGTCCGGGTCCCGGCCTCGAGCGCGTCCCAGGAGCCCCTGCGCAAGCGCGACTTCTGCAGCCCCTGGGGATGGGGCCGGGCGACCCCGAGGCGAGACCCGGGAGGATCCCAGCGAGAGCCGGGGGGACCGGGGGTTGGGGCGCGGCGCTCCCCAAAGACGGGAACGGGCTCCCTTAAGGGTGCCGGTCAGGGTGGGAAGAGCGCCCACAGCCCAAGCCGCGAGGGCCCCGGTTACCCCAGGAGAGTGAGATGCATAATGTAAACATGTATCTGGGGGGAAGGCGGGCAAGACCGAGGCTCTGACCACCAGGGAATTGCCACCCTGGGTGTGCATTGTCCTCAGTGGGTGGGCAGGGGTCCAGAGCTACGCCAAAGGTTCCTGGCCTGGGGGGGGGTGTCTACGCAGCACGACCACTTAGGACCCGAAGCCTCACCCCGCCTCGCCCGGGTGTGGACATTCCTAGTTCTCCATTAGTCTGGATGAAGCAATGTTAGGACTTTTAAAAAGGACATTTCACTAAAAAGAAGGGAAAAAAGTGCAACTCATACGGACAGATACATGAATCATGCCTGAATCTCTCCTCCCAAGATAACGAAAGCCTGGTGGCAGATGAACTCGAGGTGTAAGACTAGCGTTTATTGATCACCAGTGACGTGCCAGGCAGTCACCTAGGTATTTCATATGCGTCAGCTAATTTATTCCAGTGTAAGCTAAACAACTTCCTGACGTAGGTCTTATGCCCATTGTATAGAAGGAGATAATGGGGGCCAGGAGAGGGTGGGTGAGTTGCCTTTCTAAGCTCTCAAGTTCTCATGGGCAGCGGCCGGAGATTCAAACATAGGTCTAATAGCGCTGAGCTTGGACGTCCAGGCAGTCCCTCACCTCATTTAGTCTTTGCTGAGAAATCTGGGGAGCATCGGGCTAAAATGCTTTTTTTCCCTGGCCCTGGAGTTCCTCTTTTTCTAAGACTCCTTCAGCTCCCTGAAGCCCAGAGGACCATGGGTTAATATCTTCTCTCCCCATTCTTTTGCCCTTGACAGTCAGATCCTGTTTTCTCTTTTCTGAGGGAAAAGAGATGATTTTTCTGAGGCCAGGAACCTGAGGGAATGACATAGACAGTGTAAACATTGGGGCCTACGCAATGTTAGGGTCCTGGACAAATTCAGCTAAGAGATACTTATGAAAATATCTTAAGAACCCACAAGGGGCCCTTGATTCACAGGTACATCAAGCCTTATGTGTAGACTGAATCAGTAGAAGTACAACCTGCTATGTGGGGAGTGGAGTCCATGACATTTATGAGATTAAAGACTGCTGCGTATAGCAAATCCTAGAAGCCCCAGACAGTCCCCAAACTCCTCACCTAACCTTTGAGAAAATAGGGGCTCAGAGAGTGAAACGCCTTGCCAGCCAATTGGTGGACTTTGAACTTCCAGTTCAGTGATCCCTATGCTCTGCCTCTAGAGACAAGCTGGGGAGGAAGCTTGAGGTCAGCTCACCCGCCAGGAGGGGACAAAAGTTGTATTAAAAGAGGAAGTTGCCAAGTAGAGCCTGGAGCGTGTGACATGCTTATTAGTGCTTCTCTGGCCCATCAGCCAGTGCGGCTGATCAAAACCTACCACGGTCAGCAGGCCCAGCTCTCTGCTCCCGTGAAGCACTGCGCCCTCGGCTCTGCTCGGTGCCTTGGGATGTACTGGGAGAAATGTACCCAGAAGGACAAAGATGGTGAGCATAGCCCTTATTTGGGAGTTTGTTTAGAGAGAAGGTAAGCAGAGCTTGGGCCGTAATTCTCAAATTCTGACTGTCTGTCCCAGGTTGCAGTAGGAGCTCCCACTCCCACTCAGTCTGGTCGGGCGATGGATGTAGGGCGGCTGCTGTGTCATGCCCAGGGTCCCAGCTCCCCCTGCCTCCCTGCCTTTGGCCCCCATCAGGCACAGAAGATGCAAGGGAGGCACAAGCTTGAAGATGCTTTTATTGGGGAGGAGAGTCCTAAGGAGTCCTGACAAATCTAGGCACACATGATCCAGGCTTAGGATAGAGGCAATAAATAGATGGTCACTGGAGAGGGCTCCCAACACAGCAAGAGGGGGCGCCACTCGCCTAACCTCTGGACTTGCCTGTCCTCTTTGCTGTGTGAACTGGGCGTGGGGTTTGCTGCAAACTGGGCACCTGAAAGAGGAATTCTTGGGGCTCCAAAGGGTATCAGATCCTCCATCGTGCTGAGAGGCGGCCTTGGTCTTGGAGATGTCTGAGTTGGTGCCTAACGGCTTATCTGAGGAAAGGATTGAGGTGAGGCTGGTGCCAGGGAAGGGATCCCCAGAGCTCATGCTAACCCTCAGCTTGGAGCCTCCAGGCCTGCCTGAGCGCATGAAGTCAAGCCCCTGGGGGACGAGCCTGTGCCCGGTACCCACCACACTCGGCTCCACCCCAGGGCAGGACTCCTGGCTCACCCACCCACACTCCTACTGTCACTAAGGAGTACCCCACAGTTCCATTGGGCCTCAGGACCCCAAGGCGTCCTCACCCCAAGCATCCTTCTGACGGCCTCCAGCCGTGCCATGACCCGTGGGGCCTCCTGTGGACACAGCATCTCCAGCTCCCCTGGGCTCATGTAAAGCAGCTGGGTCCCCGTCAGGGACCCGAGGGTCTTCACCGTGCTGGGAAGAAAGAGAGGCTGTCAGTGGTGGGGCAAGAGGACTTGGGCTTGAGTCTTTGGGTAGAGAAAGGCCTGTTTGGGCTTGGAGGCTGGGGTTCTAGGAACATCCATGGAGTAGGGTGTCTGGAAGTGAAGGACTAAGATTCGCATTTTGGCTTAAACCAATCCTTCTGCCTTCCCCATGGCAAGGGCTCCCCACTTAGTGCTCTAACGGAGGCACGAACTCAGCCCCTCTTCTGCTGTCTAACACAGTGGAGGCGGCCTGTGGGACTGTCATATACCATGCAGGTGCCAGTGGGTGCCGTGTAGGTCAGGTGGTATGTTTGGGCTCCAGGTTTCCTTGGTTACTGTGTGAACCCTTCACTAAGGGCCTCCCAACATCCCCCTCGGGGCTGGGCACTCACACAGGGGAGAAGTTCTCTGTCTGCAGCCAGGCTGTGACCTCCTCGGGCTTGGCGCTAAGTCGAAGCATTGGAGCCTAGAATCGGGGAGCACTGGGAGTCAGAGGCCGTCTCTGCCCAGAGCCACCCACAGCCCCCATCGTCTGGGTCCCTTCTCTGGGCTGCAGTCAGATTACTTATGTCACTCCGTGGTCTGCTTTTCTGGCAGGGACCAGGCTTGGTCTCTGCTCTGGCTCCATGATTCACTTGTACTCGAGTACGTGATCATACAGATTAAATCAAACCAGGACGGCCTTCTCCACTTGTCATTGAGTCCTCCCCGCCCCTATCCTGACTCTGGCCTCAGAGCTTCAGGATAGTCTAGGAGGCAATACCCGAAGGGCTGACTGGCTTGGGGTCCTGGGCGCCTCCAACTCTAGGGGCTCCAGGATGTTGCTGGGAACGTAGCCACTCTCTCCTCTCTCATCCTTCACTAGCCACCAGCGCTTGCTGTGGTCCAGAACCTGCCGAGAGTCACCCTCAGTCACAGGCACCTCTGTCCAGCCGGCCTCCCCTCCCCCATAGGGCTTTCTCCCTCCCCAACCCTCCCCACTTTCCTTCTCCCTCTCCAGGCCACCCATCTTGGCAGCCCCGCCCCCACACCACCCACCCCAGGCTGCCTGATTTTCTAGGCTCAGGCCCCAGCCTCACCTCCAGCACATCTCCCTGGACCACAGTCAGCTCCTTTGGGTTCCTGGCTTCAAACTCATATAAGACTTGCATTCTCAGGGCTGGCTTGACAGATCTTGGGGTGAAGGGCACAGGGTTGGGGTCCCCACACTGAGAACCATGGTTGTGTGTCTCCTCTTGAGCCAAGTGTAAGGTGCTCCCTGACTTAACGCTCCTGCCCCGCCCCCACAGACAGAGTCAGGAGAATGGGCCTCAGAAATTGAGCCCTTGCTCCAGCCCCAGAGCCCCAGCTACCTCCCACCCGGAGTCTGGAGGTGACTTTTGGGTTTCCACAGAGCTTAATGACAGGTCAGTGTTAGTGGGCTGGGGGTGGGTTTTCTGCAGGCAGCAGGGGTCTAGAATGTGGCTGATTTCTGCAGACTCATCAGCTGTGGACTTTCCTCTACCTGAGCTCTTCTCTATCTGAGCTCTGGGAAATCAGAGGCAGGTATGGGCAATATCGCTAGAAGAGGGATTGGAGCTCGGGAAGGTAAAAACCTGCATTTTCACTCAAGGTGGGGAAGGCAAGTTCTTGTACACATGTGTGTCTGGCTAAAAGAGAGCCCAGAGGGTCTCTGAGATGAAGCACCCACAGATCCACAGGGTCAGCCCATCTCACCTTCCCCATAACCACATGGTCCTGACTAAGCCCCGGGCTTACCGGAGGGAAGTAGAGTCCTGGTATTCTGAGGGTGCCTATGGGGGCAGGACAGAGTGAGCGAGGGCAGGAGGTCAGCCAGCATGAAGATGGAGAGCTGGTATCAGACCACAGACCCACTTTATCTCCCACACAGCTACCTCTCATCCCCTCCCCTGCCTGCCCACCATCCAGATGTGGGTACTCAGTTGCCATGTGACCATGGTTTTGACCAAGAAGGCAGAAACTAGCCAGAGACCAGGGCTTTGAGTAGGGCTCTGTGCTAAGCTCCCCTTACCTGGTTGAGAGGTTCTGGAGGCTGCCAACCATCATAGAACGTGGGTTGGTAGGGTTGGGGCTCACTGCCTGTCCAGTTGTCCCTGGGGAGAAAAATGAGCTGAGTCCACTGTGTGCCAGGCTGTAGGATGTGGCATGTGGCATGGAGGAGTAGACTGAGCCTAGCCTCGGGGTCTCCTAGGTGATGGAGGACACAGCCCATGTGCACAGGTGAAAGGCCCCAGAACACCCACAAAGGAGCAGAGTTAGGTGTGAGCAGATCCCACAGGGCAGGGATCTGTGGCCAGCTTCACCTCTGCCCATGTTGTTCAGATACACCAACTCCATAAGAACACTCTGGGCACTTGATTGCACTGATCGGGGTTCAAATTTAAGTTGCGGGGAGAGGTGAATATTTCCGCTCCTGCACTGTCACTGAACTTGGGCCACCCCAGGTTCTCCCACACTGTACTGCAAATGACTCTCACATGACCTTGAGGGCTGCTATCCTGAGTACAGTGGAGGGCACATAGGTAGCAACTAATAATATTTATTCAATGGGATCAAATAAATTGTTCCCTTTCCTGAATCTTAAGTGGTTCCTTCTCTTTGCTCTAAAAACAAGCTCAGGTCTTCCCTTGACTGTGTTACTACTGCTTTTAAGCTGTCATTCTATTACATTCCCTTTGGCAAATTTTTTGAGAATGTGTCTACACGCCCTGCCTATACTTTCTTTCCCCCGGTTCTTCTTCCTTTTTAAATATATCTTTATTGACTTCAGAGAGAGGAAAGGAGAGGTAGAGACAGAAACATCAATGACGAGAGAATCGTCACTGATCGGCTACCTCCTGCACGCCCCGACTGGGGATCCAGCCCGCAACCCGGGCATGTGCCCTGACTGGGAACCGAATTGTGATCTCCTGGATCCTAGGTCGATACACAGCCACTGAGCCACGCCCAGCCGGGCTCCCCTGGTTCTTTCATTAGTCCTCTCAGCCTGATTTTTGCCATTACTCTATTGAAATCAGTTTTTCTAAAGTCCCGGTAGTCTCCCAATTGCCAAGTCCAATGGCCTTGTATGGTCCATATCCTTCTGGACCACAGCATTTAGCACTGTTTATAGCTTTGGGTCAGTTTGCCTAAAATCAAGCCACCTTAAATATAATGTGCCTGAAATACAACTTTTCTAGAGTTTTTGCATCCTCTTTAGTCTATTTTCTGCATTTTTGTCTTTTAATTCATTTATTCATGAATTTCTTGTTATTTTAAGAAATTAGAAAACATTTTAGGGCCCATCTGACCTAAGTTTGTATTTAAAAATGATGAACAGAGTTAGAAGGTAGAAGGAGATGGCTGGGCGTTTGGGGGAGGGAGGAAGCAGTACAGTTTTGTTAATCGCTGAACGGGTGCAGAGTTTCTGTTTGGGGTGATGGGACAATTCTGGAAATGGGTAGTGGTGATGGTCGCCCAACGTTAAGTACTTAATGCCATTGAATTATACTCTTAAAAACATGGAAATGGTAAACTACATCTTATGCATATTCTATCACAATTAAAGAGAGATTACATTGAATTATAATCTATGTCATTGGATGGGTTGGACAGCAAACCCTGTAATGAAAAGAACTCACTAGGCAAGATACTAGAGCAAGTGGCTTATATCCTGGTTGGCTTCTCTTTCTAAAATCCTCTTATCTCTAGGTTTTTATGCCTCTGCTTATTTATTTATTTTTTGTTCTTTTGAATCTCGGGAATTTCACTTTGCCTCCCTCTTTCCTTTATCTACCTACACGTAGAAGTTTCCTTTCTCTCTGGGTCAGACAGACCTTGTTCATTCAGGTCCGTTCCGGGCCGCCCGCTGGAGCGCTGACCTCTAGGTGGCGCCAACCATCATTTCTGCACTGACTGTTCTCAAACCCTCAGCCGGGGCGGGACCTCTCACCTGGGGTCGGGGCCACCCTGTCTCTCTGGAATGTTCTGATACCTCAGCCGAGCACATCCAAGCTGCTTTTATCCCCACTCCTATGGCTCTCATCGGTTTGGCCTTGTTGTCCAACTGCCCATCTCATGGTTACATGGACCTGCGATCTCACTTTTGATCTGAAACTCCTCAGCCAGTTGGTCGCCAAGTCTTACAGATGTCACATTTGCAGCATCTCTTACGTCAATAATTTTGAAACTCTGGGCCAGATGGAGACAAAGTTTTCACTTTGTCCTCGAAAATGTGAAAATATTTTAGTAGAAGGTCGCCAACTTGACTTTCTTGGGAAGAATTGTTCTTTTTTTCTGAGATAATTAATGCCTTTCCTTCCGTGGCGGGTGTTGGCAAGTGGTGGTTTTAAAAGGAAATTGTTCATACTTAGTCTAACATAGAGTTGGGAACTCCATGTAGAGCCCTCCAACTTGTTTTGAGATGTTTCTCGTTTGCTACAGTGTAGAGTTTGCCACATCCAATGTCCTGCCCTGTGCCCCCATGTGCCTGGCCTTGACTTCACTCACCGGCTGGTGGTCCAGGCCACACCCAGGCTCTTCCAGAGTTTACTGTCCGGGGGGCTTAGATAGAACTGCAGCATGTCGATGGCTTCGGGGGTGAGGAGGGGTGAGATCACTTGGGATGCTAGGTCATGCTCAGGGCACTCAGCCAGCACCTAAAGGAAGGATGGAAGGTGTCAGGAAGCCGAGGTTCCTGTAGGGCCCAGCCGGAGTGGGAAAGGGCCTGGTATCCCTGTGCCCACTTCGGCGATGCCACATTGCCTCAGGCCTGCTGCTCCTTCCCGGCTCCCCCAGAGCCCTGTTGGCATGGCTCCAACCCCAGCCTGTCTAGTCTGCAGAGGGGTGCTGTCCCCAGTGGGATGGTGTCTTGGGTTCGAGGAGGGTGTGTTGGGGTGAGGGAGGGGAAGACCCCACAGCCTCCTTCTACCCTCTGCCCGCCACCCTGGCCTCTGCTTTGTCTACACTTCAGCTTGTACCTCGTTACCACCCTGACCTCCCTCAACTCACGGAGTTCAGAGCCTGGAAGAGCATGTGCAGCAGCTCTGCGGCACTTGGTTCCTGCAGATGGAGGATCAGCCTCGCCTGGGGACACAGAGGCTGCCATCAGCACCCTCCATCCCACCCCACCCCACCCCACCCCACCCTCATCAGGGCCCCATAATTGTTCTGGGCCCTGGTTGGCAGCGTGGCAATCCCTCCAAAGCCCTGAGAGGGGGCAGAGGAGGTCCCAGGGGGGAAGCTGGAGAAGCCTGGGAGCCTATGAGACCAGAGAGGAGGGGGTGCTGGGGGTGGTGGTGGGAGGAAGGGCTGGGGAACTGGTGGGAGCCACACACCAGGAGGTTGAAGCTGTACTTGAACTTCTGGAAGCAATCGATGTACTGCGCCTGTGTCACCCCTGTGGGCGAAGGAGAGAAGGTAGCGGGTCACAGATGACTCCAGGACCCCCCCCCTCCCCTGGCCTCAGCACTCACCCCCTTGATTCTTTTTCTTTTTCTTTCCCAGTCTCTTCGTCTTCTTAACTCTGGTGCTTGCCTGGGTCTTCCTCAGGTGTCCCATGAACACTTCAATGTCCTCTAGAACGTGGTTCAGCACCTCCTGGACCACAAACAGCTCTTGGCCTTGAGTGGGCACTTAGGCCAAGCCCGGAACTCCCAGCCCTGGCCCTGCCCGAGGCTCCCCGTCCCTCCTCAGCCCAAGGCCTGCCTTGGCCGTCCTGGGACCTGGCTCCCTAGGGGAAGGGTTGGTGGGCCTCCGTTTGGCCAGGCTCAGAAATCCCAGATAATCTGTAGTTACCTCATCCCTCACTGGTTTCTCGGGGGCTGGGGACTGCCTTGGAGGAGGCTGAGCGAAGGTGTTTAGTTCTTGGGCACTGGAGTGTCGTAGCAGGGGCCTTGGGGATGGTGGTATGCCTGTAATGTAAGGGGACCATGGCATCTTTGACCTAAAACCCCTCCCACCCGCCCCCATACCCCAAACTCACTGTGCTCTGTGGCCATCCAGTGGGGCTGTTCTGGAGGATACCCCCGCTCCAGGGGGGGTGATTGCTCCTTAGGGAGTGGCCTTTCGGGAGGAGGCCCCCTCCATTTGTCCTGTCCTGGGTGAGGGGCTCCAAATCGGGGTCTGCTGGGCACATAATGAGGACACAGCCTTGACAGTGCTCTTGGGACAGAAGCTTTCCCCACACTTCTCTCCAAGTCTCCACCTGGAACCTTCCCTGACTCTACCTGGCTTCACCTGCCTACCTCCGAACCCTCTCAGGTCCCATGTCAGGATCGAGGGACAGTCTCCAGTGTCCCCTGGGCTCGGCGCCAGCCCATCTACACCTTGGATCCAGCCTGGACCCTCCCACTCCAGGCCCAGGTTCTGTGGGCTACAGGCTCCTGGGCTCCTGCCCAGGCCCGAGCTCTGAGCTCCTGCAGGTGGGCTGGGCAGAGGCTGCCTACCTGTGCTCCAGCTCCTCCTTCAGGGCCTTCTGCAGGCTGGTCCTCAGCTGCTCTGCCTGGAGGAAGCAGCAGGTAAGCAGGTTGTGTGTGTGTGTGTGTGTGTGTGTTTGGGAGAGAGTCGGGCCCCACACTCACACCCACACTCACGCTTTCCTAGACCCTGCCCCTGGCCACTCACCCCCACTTCCTGGCACTGGAAGAGCAGAGTGCTGCCGCCCTGCAGGCCTGCCTCCCGCACGGTCACGGACAGGACCGAGCTGTAGGAGCAGGAGTTGAGTACCACGTCCATGGCCTGGATGCTGTCCAGGCGGTAAGAGTCCAGCTCCTCCTGGGCCAGGTGGAGAGGTGGCTGTGAGGTCACTGAGAGCCAGGGTGGCTCCTGCTCCTGGCAGTTCCTGACCTGGGTCGCCCCAGCCCTCCAGTGGCCTGGGGCTGGAGTGTCAATGTCCCTGACCCCTCGGCCTCTGTGCCGGGTCTCTTCCAAGGCCCAGATGTGTATGGCACATGGGGAGGGGTGGCTGCTGTTTGAGGCATAGAGGGGTGGAGCTGATGCCTGCCACTTGCTTTGCCACAGCCCGGGTTAGTTATGGCCCACTGCGGGGGATGGCGCGAGTGCTGACCTTGGTCTCGATGTCCAGTAGGTGGAGCCAGCCGTCTTTGACCTGCAGGAGCAGGTTCTGGCTCCACACCCGGCCCTGTGCGTCTATCTCCTGCAGCTTCTGCACTGCGTCCTTGGGCTCCCGGACTCTCTGAGTGCCCAGCTTACAGGTCATCAGGTGCTGAGGGGAGAGGAGGAGGCCCGGGACTGGGAGCAGGTTTGGAGGGAGGTTCACGGGGAGGATCACAGGGGGTGGTGGGCAGGGGCGAAGGGCAGCAGAGGAGGAAGTCATGGCCTTCCCGTAGAGCAGCCTTCAAGGGCCGGTGTGAGGGCCAGAGCTGGCGAGGACAGGGCCCCCAGGGTGGGGTCTGACGGGCTGCTCGAGGGGGTTTAGGACTCTGGAGAAGGGACATGGCCTTTCACAGCCCAGGCCAGCTGAGGGGGCGGGATGGTGGTAGGTGTGGGCTCCAACCACGCAACAGATAAAGCCTGAACTCCTCTGGGTGGGACACAGGACCCTCAGGTTCGTCCCTGGCTTCCTTTGTGCCTTTGGGGATCCACTCGCCCAGCCTGGGCCTTGTCACTGATCTACCATTCCTGTCTCCATGCCTTTGCTCACGCTGGTCCCCATACCCCCTTCCCACTTCTGCTCATCCCGCACCTCCCAGGGCGGGGAGGGGAAGAGCCGGCCAGGCCTCTGCCCTGACTCCTGCCCAGTGAGGTCCGCAGTGGGCAGGGTCTCCACCCAGGCCCCTCCCTCAGCTGGTCTGGCAGGTTTTCTCCTCCCTCTTCCCTCCTCCCTCCTCCCTCCTCCCTCCTCCCATCCACATGCAGCCTTCCCGAGTCACAGTCTCGCCCCTCAGTCCCTCCAGGCCCTTGTCCGGGGAGTGCCATCTGCCTCCTGCCTCTGGTCCCACCGCCCTGCTCTGTGCACAGGTCCCAGCTCCTCTCCTGGAGGAGTCGCTGGCACGTTCAGGCCCCTGACGTGGTGAGCAAACGCCTTGGCATCCTGGACGTGCCCCCTCTTGCTCTCACCTGCTGGGCCTCAGGGAAGCTAGTTTCCAACCCCATGCCCACCATGAAGCCCAGGAGCCCTGGTCCCTACCAGCTGGGGGAGCCCTAGCTCTGCTGCCCTGTGTCCCTCCCTCCTTCTCCGGGACAGCCCAGAGTCTGCTGCTGCCCAGGTGTTTGCTCTCCCCACCACACCCCTCTAGTCTGTGCAGTGTTGTGTTGGTTGTGTCCATAGCCTTTCAGGCGACTTGATGTCACAGTGCCAGTATCCTCCCAGGCAGGGCCTCCAGGCAGCTCCTTTGTGCCCCACCTGCCCTGGGAGCTCAAGACCAGATGCCTCCCTTGTGGGGACCGCTGACCTCACACATTCCTTCTTCCCTGTCAGGCCACATCCTGGGCAAAGAGCAGTTCCCTGGGGACTGGTGGGTGTGTCAGGGGGTGGGTCTAGAGATAGGTGGGGGTGGCTGCACCTGCCTCCTGACCCTGCCTCCACTGCTTGGTCCTGCCTGGCTCTTAGCAGATGCTCAGTTCCTGCCTGGGGCCTCCCCTGGGCCTCCCCTGGGCCTCCCTGGTTCTTAGTCAATGCTCAGCTAGGCTGTTGGACTAGCACCCACCAGATTTGGCTGAGGCAGGACTTGTTTGAATGTCTGGTTTTGGGCAGGGTGTTGGGCACACAGGAAAATGTGGGTTGAATGGGGAAACTGGGCCCCAGGTTACTCACCTCCACCCGGTGTTGCAGGCAGGTGGGCTCCGAGGCCAGGTTGTGCACGTACTCTTTCCGGTGCACTGCACAGAAGAACCAGGTGAGACAGGCATAGGCAGGGGTGGGCCGCATGGGGAGGGGGAGAGCGGAGGGCTGGGGTCCAGGGAACTCAGAGGGAGGGCCAGGGAGAGGGGACCAGAGGGACAGCTTACTGTAAATGGCTTTGCTGCTGGGCCGGGACATGGTGACACTGCTGATGACTCCCTAGACCCTAAACTGAACCAAAGGGACAGCCGTCAGCTGGGGAGAGAAACCGCAGGGCAGAGTGGGGCAGGGTGCTGATCCTGTGACTTGTCCTCGACCCGGCCTGAGGCCTGGACCAGGCTCTCATCTCCTCAGTGAAGCCCTTCTTGACCCCCCCCCCCCACCTAGAGCACCCTCCTAATGTCACCCAGAACCTTGTCTGTTCCTTTCTAACAACAGCCGCCCAGTTAGTGCTGCGAGCCTGAGCCTGGTGCCAAGGCCCTGATGACCATTATGTCATCTAAGTCTCACCACCACCACTTGGACTTCCTTGTGCCCACTGCTGTCCTACGGACTTACTTCCATCAACTCATTTAATTCTCAAAATGTCCTTGCCTGGTGTTATTATCTGTTATTATCCCATTTGCCAGATGAGGACACTGAGGCTCAAAGAGGGTAACAGGCCCGAGGGCACAGTGCGTATTTAATAGACAATGGCCCCAGCCCTGTTTGGCTGCCACCTCCATGCTGGAGTTGTTTATATATGTGCCTCTGTCACTGGGCTGTGAGTCCCTAGGGACAGACTCGTCCTGCCCCTGCTGTCCCCCGAGTGCCTTCGTGGTGCAGAGGGACCTGGAAGATGTTCAGATGGGTGAGTGTGTGTGTGTGTGTGTGTGTGTGCACTCCCGGGTGGGACCTCATTGAGGGTGTGGGTCAAGGGCATGTGTTGTTTGAATGCGGTATCTATGCATCACGAATGGGTGTCAGTCTGGGTGTCCACGATCTGCGCGGTAACCTGTGTCATACAGGACCCCGAGTATTCTGGACAAAGTGTAAGAGAGCAGCCCACGCCCCTGTTTATGGGACTGTTATGAAAATAGTGGAGGCTCTGATGACTCAGTGTGGGGAAGTGAGTTGCTAGTAGACAGGTAAAGCTTTGTGGGGAGGCGCCGGCTCTCTGTCTGTTTGGGGTGAGGGGTGTCGGAAGCCTGCTCCCCACCCCCCAGCCAGCTGCAACATTTCCTGCTTCTACATACGGAAGAGAAAGAAGGGAAAACAAACTCTGCCACGGGCAATACTGCTCCCTGTTGCCCCCCAGCCCCAGCCCCAGCCCCAGCCCCACGCCAGGATGGTCCCCGTGAGTCCCTCTGCAGCTTCTGCTGCTCAAGATCCCGACCACAGGAGAAGGGAGGAGGCTGCTCTGGCCTGTCTTGCCCCTGGCAGGGGACAGGGGTGGTGGCAGTCTAGTTCCTCCATTTACCCCTGAGTTTAGGGGCTTGGAGTAGGGAAGGGGTGTCTGCATCACGGCCACTGGAGAAACTTCTGGAGCCCAGGCTCCCTTGCCTTCTTCCCAGCCAGCCTGCCCGCCCGCCTACCCACCCGTCCACGGCTGAGTCCCACGCCCTTCGTGGGGCTGCTTGTCCTGGCTGCACCTGGGAGTGGGCCCGAGACCCTGGCCCGGGACACCACTGAGCTGCCCCCACCACCCTGGGGTCCCCGGCAGCCATCTGGGCCCTTACCTTCCTGAGGGCCGGGTCTTACCTGGCTTCCAGTGAGGCCTGGTCCCCCGGAGGGGGCTGGTGACTGGAGCTGGTGGCAGGAGGGCAGTGTCTTCTCCTGTCTTCTCCGCTAGTGCCAGGCAGAGGCCCCGTGATGAGGTGAGCTGGGCCCAGCAGGCGGGCTGAACTCAGGCGGTGAGGCCATAAGGCAGCCACACCTGTGCTCTTTGGACTCTGGAGGGCGGGGAGGCCTCCCAGGCCTCCATCTGCCCGACACTGAAGCCTGGACCTGAGGCACTGTGTACACCCACAGGTGTCCCAAGCTTAGCCGGGGACCTCTGCTTGCCTCTGGCAGTAGGGTGTGGCTCCCCCTTCCCTCTGCCTTTTGGGTACCTCTTCTGTGGCCCCAGGTCAGCATCAGGCACTAGGACTGGGACCAGGAGGAGAGCACACCCATGGCCAAGGAGAGCCTGGCCTCTGTGGTCAGGGGACAGGCGGCTGGAGGTGCCCCCCAGGCTTCGGGAAGCTGCAGGCTGGCATGTGTGCCAGAGTGTGCATGTGCTGCATGCATGGGCGCGCAATCTTGTGTGCTCAGGCGGTGCATGGGAGCAGGACATGGATCATGTAGGAGCAGACAGGGACCGGGCACTGGGACCACCTTGGGCATTCCATGGAGGGCCAAGAGTTCCTTCGGGCAGGGCCTACCTCATTCGGCCTTTCCTCTGTTCCCTCCCCCCCAGCAAGGACCCCCCCGGATTCTTGCCCTTCTAGTCTCTTACCTCCCCACCTACCCCATGCCTTCAGACCTCTGGTTGATGCTTGGCAGCCCCTGTCCCTCTTCATGAACCTGCCCAGTCTCTGTGCTTCATTTTATTTAAAAACTCTCCTTGGCACCCAGGGTGGGCCAGGCTGCCGGCCCTCTGGGAGCTCAGTCTAACAAGGGAGTCAGGGCATAAATGCAGAAACCAAGGGAGCAAGGCAGGAGGGCGCGGGGCGGAGGGAGATGCCAGCATGGCGTGGATCTCGCGGGCAGAGGGCCAGGGCTCCAGTGGGTGTGTGGACCTGTGATGGAGGGTCCTGCGGCCTGGGAGCATAGCCTTTGTCCTTACCCCAACTTTGGCTTCCCCAGGGCCATCCCTGGAGATCTCAGCCTACTCCCCGCCCCACCCCACCCCAGCCAACACTGTCCTAGGTGACTTGGAGTCCAGGGGTTGGAGGCTGGCTAGAGGCCTTATCATCTTCGAGAGTCCATCAGGCAGCCACCTGAGGGGCCCAGGGACCAAGTAGGTGCCTGCTGGGCCAGCCCCTAGCCATGGCCTCATGGGAACCAGCCCTCATGACCTCCCTGGGTTCTGTTCTCTTGGTCTCAGCCTCTTGGTCTTTCAGCTTCTTTCAGGACAGGACAACCTGTCCCTTCATTGCCTGTCCCAGTCCCAGTCCAGTCCCAGTCCCAGTCCCAGTCCTGGCCTGAGTGCCCAGCTGAGACCTTGGTACCCTGCCCAGCTCAGGCTGGCCCACCCTTCCCACAGCCCTCTCTCTGAGTCAGTGCGAGCACAGCAGGGGACTGGGCAGGGGCTGGGGCAGGTGCACAACCCCCTGCAGAGATGCCTGTGAAACCTCAGGCTGGGAAACAAGCCTCCCCCCCCCCCCCCCAGTGCCTTGTCCCCTGCAGCACCCTGTAGGGGTGGCCCTGAGGACCTTTTGCATCCTGGGTAGGGCTGGGCCTGGGGCTTTCTCAGTGTCAGGCATTGTGGAGCTAGAGTGAAGCTCTCCAGGGAAGAGGGACAGTAGGAGGGATGGGGAGGCCAGGCCACTCACCCCGGGGGATTTGGGGTCATAATTGATACTTCTGCATAAAGAAAGCTCCAGGTGCCAGAACAATGCTTTGGGGCAAAGTCATCCTGGCTGGGGCCCAGGAGCCAGGACTCAGCTGGGAGGGGAAGGAAGTAGGGACAGAAGGCATCTTGATTGTGAGGCTCTGGAGGCTGTGGGACCTCACTCATTCACTCATTCACTCATTCACTCATTCACTCATTCACTCATTCACTCATTCACTCATTCACTCATTCACTCATTCCCTCCCTCCACAGCTACATATTGAGAGCTTCCTGTCTGCCAGGCACTATGCTAGATGCTGAGAGATGCCTTGGAACTTGGCCTGAGTTCAGTGTCTCCCTCCAAACAACCCAGCTTCTCCTCCATCATTCCCCGCTCAGCAAAGGCACCGACACCCAGCCGAGCACCCCCCGGACACCACACTGCTCCAGCCTGAGCTCAGACCCTCTGCCTGCGACTGTGGGGCAGCCTCCCGACCCCCCGGCCTCCCCTCATGTTCTTATTGGCCCTCCCTCCTCCTGCCCACGGGGCATCTCGCGGAGCTGGAAGTTTGATGGCACCTCTGTCTAGAGCCCATCACTGACGCATCAATCTATTAAAACTTTGGAGATATTTACCATTTACTGGATACATTTTTATTACCTCTAGGAAACCTAGAAGTCCCAGGAATTAGATTTCAAAGGCTTGAGAAAGAATCCTCTATAAAAACTTTAAGTGTTACATTCTCTGATAACTGGACCACTTTTGGCATCATTTTGCCCCTGAACCATGACCTCGATAAATTAGTCAGCAGTGGCCATGAAATCCTGAAGAGATGATGATTTATATTCACTCTTCCTTTTTTTTTTTTTTTTTAGTCTGTAGAGACGTGTGGAGTTTATTTAAAAGGAGAAAGAATGTCCTCTTTTGGTGGGACATTTCCAAAGAGTTATTGTACTTAAAAACTTTTCATATTAAATACTGATGCCAGCAACTCAATAACATCCCTTTTTAAGACTTGTAGGGGTCAAAATTCACACAAATGTTCCCAGATGGTAGATTTTTAAATATATATATATTTTTATTGTTGATAGTATTACAGATGTCCCCCAATTTCCCCCCTCTTTGCCCCCTCCTCCCAGCCCCTGCCCCACCCCAGGCCTTCACCTCTTATCCAAGTGCCATGAACAGCGCCCTACCCCGCACTGAGTGGAATAGGAGCTTCGTGAACTTGAGGCTTCTGCCTCTGAGTCTGGCCTTATCTCTCCCCACTCCCTGTCCCTTGAACTTTACCCTCAGGATGACTGGTGATTCCTAGTCAAGTCATGCCTCCTACCTGGGTATCTGCTGTTCTCGGCCTGGAATGCCTGACCCTTCCTTGCTCACGGGAAACACCTAAGATGCTTCATGTCTGCATGGAAGCTCTGCCTCCTCTAGAAGCTTTCCACTGCCTAGGACTGGTGGGGACTCCGGCTCTTGGCTCCCAGATGACTGGCACACATGTCCCTCCATTATGGCACGAGTCACATGTCCTCGTCAGATGAGGATCTCCGGGGGCCCAGGATAGTTGTTGCCACAGTCTAGAGAAAAGAAGGACCTATGAACAAATATATGCACTGTGGCATCCCAGGTGGGCTTTCCCAGCGCCTTCAGCCACCTCGGGGTGCAGGCGGGTGCCATCCTGGTCCCTCTGGAACAGTTTCTCAGATGCTGGCTCTGTGAGAACCCCTGGAAAGCCCGGCTGGAAACACAAAGTCCCGGACTCCACTGCGGAGGGTCCAGGAGGGAGTCTTGGAGAGTACATCTTACAGTCTCCTCGGGAGCTCTCCTGAGCGACATCCCCCAGCTGGCAATGTCCTGCCTCAAGTGTGTCGCCCAGAGGTGAGTGACCAGTGCTAGGCTGCTGCTCACCAGCTTGGACCTGAGAGGCTGTCCCTCTGGGGTTCTCCATGCTCTGCTCTGGAACTGGGCAGCAGCTGGGGCCAGGAGCCCTGGCCTCCCCAACTCTGACCCTCAGTGGATTCTGTGCCTAGAATGTTCACCCATGCACATGTCCCGGCGACAGCCTCACAGGGCTTCCAGAACAAGCCTGACCAGATGATCCTCAGCAGGCTGGAGGGGTCAGAGCTTGTGAGCAGAGCCCAGAACCCAGGCCACCAAAGACCTCAGAGAGGCCTGCCCCAGATGCCAGAACAGGCCCTCCGGAGGGGCAGCTGTGGAACACCGGTGGGGCTGCCTCTTAGCCTGTGCCTGGGATCCAGAGACCTCCAGAGAAAATGCCAGGGCTCCCCAGGTCTGCGGCCGACCACATCCAAGGAAAAGTGGACAGCCTTGGGGCCGAGGCCCTGGGTAGAGCAGAGCAGCAGCCTGGCCCTCCAGTCCTCTCAGAATGTGGCCCCCTGGGCTGGAGGGGCCCTGAGACCCCCATCCTTTCATTCCTGACTCCCTGGAAGACTCCCTAGGACAGCGTGCTCACAAACATCCAAGACGGTCCCTGTCCCGGCCGCCCAACTCTGACCCATAGAACATCCTTCCTCAGGCCAGCATTGGGCCCGCATCCCTGCAACATCTGCCCACTGGGCCCCTCTTTTAAGGCAAGCCTGCAGATATTTAGAGATAGTATCATGCTCTCCTGGAGCCGTCCAGATGATCATCAATGCCTGGACCCTTGGGTTCAAATTAAACTCTTGGAACCTTAGTTTCCTTGTTTGTGAAATGGAGACAACCTCGGCTATCACTTACTGATTGGTGGCCCTGGCCAGGTGCTGCACTAAGCACAGTGGTTTTAGTAAGAAAACTCCAGGCCGCCTGGAAAGAGGTGTGTGTCCCCTCTGCTGGACAGCCGGTGAATCGCAGGCAGGAGACCAGAAGACAAGGGGGGATCACGGTCCCAGGGAGAGGGACCTCAGAGATGGCCTGGCCCAGCTTAGTGTTTTACAGAGGGGGAAACTGAGGCCAGTTTCCTTTTAGTAATACTTCAACTGGATCTTGAGCAGAGAGAAGAGGCAAGGGCATTGCTGGAGAGGAGATAGCCTGTGTAGAGGTGGGAGGTCAGGGCACACAGGTGAGTGCGTTCAGGGGGAACAGGTGCTTTTCCTGGGGCCAGGTGTTTTGGGGAGGGAGTGATGGGAAATCAATTCGCAAAGGGCCTTTGGAACCAGGTCCTGGGGAGTTTCCTCCCAACCTGTCATTCCCAAAGAGGCCAGCAGGGGGCAGGACTGACCCGTGACTTTTTTCTTAGCCCAGGTCTGGGGTGGAGTGACCCATCTGGGAACAGGGAGGACAAACTGGCCCAGAGGGGAAAATCCAGCTGTGCACAGCTGGGGGTGGAGGTTGGCGGGGAGGGACGTGTCTTCTCCTTTCCTAAAAAGGCCAGTGTGGGAGCACTGAAGCCACCAGGTCAAGGTGACCTGATGGGACAGCCCTGGGGTAGGCACCCTTCATTCCTGGGCATACACCCCCACCTGAGTCAGCTCTCCAGCTGTGTCCCTTTGCCTTTGGTATCCCAGCCCCTCCCTCCAAGTGGAGGGAGCCCCAGCATCACTAGGTATCTGAATTGGGAACCAAATCAAATCCAGGAATGCTCAGTGAATGCCTTCCAAAGTGTTTTACAGAGGGGGAAACTGAGGCCAGTTTCCTTTTAGTAATACTTCAACTGGATCTTGAGCAGAGAGAAGAGGCAAGGGCATTGCTGGAGAGGAGTTAACCTGCGGGAGGTCAGGGCACACAAGTGAGTGTGTTCAGGGGGGAACAGGTACTTTTGGGAGGGAGTGAAACTGTCACAATTCAGTTTCCCCAATAGTGTATGAGAATAGCCATTCCCTCACACCTGCACCAACATGGGTGTTATAAAACTTTTCACTCTGCAGATTTGATAGGTGAAATGACATCTCATTAAAATTTTTAAAAAACTCTGTTAAGAGCAAGACTGAGCAGATTTTCCTATATTTGTTGGCTATTTGAGTTTCTTTTTTCCCTCCTTTTTGTGTGAGTCCCATGTTATTGGCCTTGGACCACTTATGAAGGGTTATTTATTATTCATCTTTTTCTCATTCAATTGTAGGAGCTCTTTGTATATTAAAGACATAAGCATCTCAGATCCATTGTATTATTTTCTCCACTACAAACTCCATGTTTGGAAGGATTCTGTGAAATAGTGGTTTTTCAGTTGTTGCTTTCTCCATCCGATGCTTGTATGCGACTCTCAGAATGTTTGTCAGCACAAGATGGCCAGCGTTTCTGCATTGAGTTGATGTGATTGCAGCCAGGGGCAAAGCCCTGGAATTTTCGTGTATCCCAGAAGGGCTAAACGTAGGATGTCTGTAGGTTTTTTGAAGTATTTTAAGTGGCTTGCATATTTCTCCCTTTGTTTACAGGCACTCATGCGTGTGGGTCTCTTCCCTTCCCCAAAGTTCCCGAGGCAGGACCCAGCCTGCCCCCAGGCCCCACCCAGGGGGACTGGACCAAATCCTGGGGATTGGGAGGAGATGGAGAATGGAGGCAGGCAGGGCTTCCCAGAGGCCCTGACCGCTCTGGCCTCTCCACTTTTTTTAGGGAAATCTCCCAAGAGCCACCTCCTGTTCCCTTGAGGGTGGGTGTAGGCCCTAGGACAGGATAAGAGATGGTTTGCAGAACCCCAGATTGAAGAGTGGGGAGCTAGACACCAAACGTGGGCCTGCGTGTCCTGAAAGGAATGGGAGGCTCAGATGGGATCGGGTGGCGAGCAGAGGCCCTGGGTGGGGGCAGGTGTTTTTCAGGCTTCTGGGTGCCCCCCTTCCGGGTGCTACTGTTCCCTCTTGGTTCTGGGGGGTGTGTGTGAGGTGACTCTGAGATCTCAGTGGGGGCAGGGACAGAGCCCAGGAAGGAGGCCAGAAACCTGGCAGAGCCTTGCTGCTGACTGGGAAGCCTTCAGGTCCGTTGGTTTGACTTTTATGAGACCGCCACATTCCTGGGGGTGGCAGGTGAAAGTGATTCATGGGGTTGGCTGTGGAAGCGGGAGCAGCAGGAGGCAGAGTAGGAGGAAGCTGAGAACTCGGAGTTAACACCCCAGGAGCCCCTGATTCCCAGGGCTGTGCAGGCACCAGGGGGACCAGCACCTCCGTTGAACCCAGGACTCTGCCTGGGCTGAGGTGGGGGAGTTCTTCCCACTAGTGGCCCCAGCCTTCCGAGGCCTGAGGCCTTGCCCTGTTCTCTGCCTGGTGAGTGGGCCCGAGGCTGGGAGGAGCCACAGCCAAGGCGAGGGCCAGAGGAGGCCGTCCTCCTGGGTTCTGTCCTGGAAACGTTCCTGGGCAAGTGACTTACCTATAAGCCCGAGCTTCAGCTTTAAAACAGGGCCAGGAGGTGACAAAGACAGCGCCTGGCTCTACTCCTTAAATGTTACCTCCTTGGCTGGGTCAGCGCCCCGGCCCCAGTGGCATCCTGAGGAGGTGGTGAGAGAGCACAGCCCCTTCTCCCAATGGTTTACTTTGGTCTCCGGGGAGATAATCTCCCTAAATATACAAGTGGACAGTGGCCATGAATCTGAATGGCTCGCCCACGTACAGTGACACTCAGTAGCTGTATTAGCTTCTGTTTCCTCTCTTCTGGCCCTCGTCACACCTGCCACAGCCGGTGATGACACTCGAAACTGGCAGCTGCAGGGCCAGAGCCAGGCACATGAGAAGCAGACATGGTCCTGCCAGGAGGGAGCTGGCTCTGTGGCTGGTCCCTCGGCTGCAAATGGGACCCGGCAGGACCCCCACCGGGCTGCTGTGAGGTTTATGGCACAGCCGGTGTGGCTGTGTGTGCGCACGCGGAGTAGAGTCTCCAAAAAACAACATTTGTCCCGTTTTCTTGTTTCTCTAGAGCTGGCCCAATCACGGCAGGGCCTGTTCTGGGGCTGCCCGAGCAGCGCGTGTGTGTGTTGGGTGTAGATGTGACCAAATGTAGCCCTTGATAAGGCCACAAACCTAAGGCTTCTCAATGTGTTCGGTGTGGTTTGGGGCTATTTTAATGCCTCTGCCACCCATGAAATCAAGGGCTTTGTTCAATTCATTCCCTCCAGGAATGTACTGAGCTAAGCCCAGGACACTGTGCCCTGGGTCCAGACACAGCTGTGGGTTCCAGAGACAGAGGGAGAACAGGCGTGATTCCCACGGCCCCTGAGCCACCGCCAGTGGGGCAAGCAGAGGGCAGGGGACGGCGTGGGTAGCCTAGGCACGTGGGCCCTGGTGGCGCAGAGGGCTGCCCGCTGGCTGGGATGGGCAGCAGGAGGCTTCGCTGCCACGGTTGCCTTGAGCCTACTGCTCTACCCCAAAGACCAGAAGGGCATCAGCCGGTCCCCAGGATGGGGACAGGCACTGCGAACCGAGGTCCAGTCGTGCAAGCTCCCAGAGGCACGAATGAACGTGGGAAGCTAGAGAGCTAGACCCAGGTAAATGCAGGGTGGGCAGAAGGAGGTTCACAGTTGTTCGTATGGAAAAGAATAATTAATAAATAGCTGTAAACCGACCTTTGCCCCGCCCTGTATAAAAGTCCAAAGCGACTCGTGCCCTACAGGTTGTTGAACTGGGGACCAAATGTGGGGTCGGGGAGGTGTCCTGAGGAAACCGGATTTCAGCTGAAGGGTCGGGTGTCAGCTGTGCAGAAGGCGGGGGAGAGGCGCCCATGCTCAGGGCCCCCTGGAGTGGGAGCAGCTTGGTGGCGCTGGGGGGACCAATTGGGCTGGAGCAGGCATGGCCTTGCGAAGGAACCAAATAACCATAAACCTCTATTTCCAGTCCTTTTCCTCTGACCTGGGTCCCCGAGCTTCTCTCTGCCTTCTCTGCCCCCAGGTCCATGCGGTGTGGTGAGAAATTGGGCCCGGGAGGAGGTCTCTGCCCCCTGCCTCCTCCCTGGGCCAAGGGGCAGCTGATTGGAAGCAGATGCTGTCCCCTGGGGGCTCTGCCTGGGGCGGCCAGGCTGTGGTGGGCCCAGCTCCCAACTGCTGACCTCAGACCTGCACCGCTGGTATGTCCAGGCCGCAGACTCTCTGTCAGCAAAGCCGCATCCGTCCTGCAGAGAGACGGTCACTGTGGCTGCCCACACCCCCAGCCAGTAATTTCCCTGCCACGGGGAGAAACCTGCGCTCCCGGCTGGAGGAGGGAGAGGTGCCGGTAGGTTCTTGGAAGGCATGAGGCTGGGAGAGGTCTCTGTCTCCCTTACCTGGTTCCGCGGCACACTTGGACCAGCTTAACCACAAGTGGGCCACCACTGTCCCGTGCACCCTGCGCTGGCCTCTGTGTGGAGTGCTTTATATCTTCCCACTGAATCGGGACAAACGGCTGCACGAGGTCCATACAGGTGGCCAGGTGCATGACTGAGGCTCAGGGAGGGTGCTTTGTCACACAGCTGGTAGGTGGCAGTCAGCACTGGGGTTTGAATGGCCATGACTCCAGTGGCCCTGTGCAGTGGGCCCTGGCTGTGGCTTCTGTCCTGTGCCCATTGCTCCTGAGGGCACCTAGGTCAGCTCCAGGCTGCTAAAGTCCCAGAGGCTCCTGGGGTTGGCATCTTAGCACAGGACACTGAGCTGGACATGCAGGATGGCAGAGCAGCTCTGGTGGTGGGAGCCCTCTCTCGGGCAGCCTGAGCCCTGGACACTGCTGAACTACACCCAGGGGTCCCTTCACGGAGAGGAGTTACGATTTTGATGGTAGTCTACGAATCCTCCTGGGAGCCCCTCCCTCACCCTGCCCTGTGCAGCGGCCACCTCCACTAGGTCCTGCCGTCATGCTCCCCACCCCACTGCGCTCCTGAGGGTCCCAGCGGTCCCCAGGGTTCGCCTCCCAGCACCACCCTGCCTGCCCCAGGACTGCCCCTCGCCCTCAGGCCGCCCTGGAAACGCACCCTCTCTCCTCTGCCCCACGGGCGGCCCCCTCTTCCCACAGACCCATCAGCTTCCTCACTGCCCTGGTCCCTGGTCCCTGGTCCCTGGGCCATGTCCCCTCTTCTGTGCAACCCAGCACCTCTGCCTGATCCCCTCCTTCAGATCGGTCCGTTTGCTCCCAGTCGGTCAACAAGCTTTCGCTGAGCCACCTGGTCACCCTGGGGGACTCGGGCTCTGGAGCCAGACGCTGGGGGGTGGGAATGTGTCTTCTTGTTCCCTGTGCCAGATGCTCACATCTGGTGCTCCTGGAGCATGAGGAGGAGAAGCCTCCAGAGCTGCTCTGGCTTCAACTCTACCTTCTCCCTGCTGTCTAGTTACGGAGACAAAAACATGGCAGGAGGCCACCCCGGAGACCACCCTTCTCTGGCCTGTGCCACAGGTACCTCGGTGGTCGGCCTGTGGGCAGGTGAATTGGCACTGAGGCGAACGGTCGAGGTTGGGAGCTGGGGGTGGCAGAGGTGTGTGGCTTTCTGAGGACTTTTCAGACACAGGAATAATGAGAGTGTTCGGGCTTAGGGTCCGGAAAGCAGAAGCGTGGGTCCGGGGAAGGAAAAGGGACTCAGCACCGGGAATGGCCACGTACGGGCACGAGCAAGCCGTGCGCGCGGGGAGTTACCCTGGGGCCCTCACTTTACACCCCTGGACGTGGCCTTACGGGGCTCTAGGTGTCACTATGTGGGAATAGTGCCAGCAGGCTGGGGGACTGGTCAGAGTTCCAATTCTCTTGGCTCCCTCTTTGAGAGCACGTAAGATACGGTTCTTGAGCAATCCAAAGGGAGAGGAAGCTAAGGAGGAAGGTAGTGACTTCTGTCAAGTATAGTAGGTTGAGTCTGGATGGTTTTAATTAAAATGGCAAAATCAGCCTGGCCTGTGTGGCTGAGCGGTTGAGCTTCCACTTAGGATCCAGGAGATCACAGTTTGATTCCTGGTCAGGGCCCATGCCAGGGTTTTGGGCTCCGTCCCCAGTAGGGGGCCTGCAGGAGGCAGCTGATCAATGACTCTCTCATTGATGCTTTTCTCTCTCTCTCTGAAATCAATAAAGACATTTTTAAAAAATGGCAAAATCAAAGATATGCAATAGATTGCACCCCAATCTTCCGTTGCCACTCAGAGTGGTTACTAAAACAGCAGCTCCTGTTTATTGAGAGCTCATTGTGTGCCAGCTGCTTTCATATCCATTATTCTGTTTAATCCTTGAGACAGGGTAGGTGCTTTTAATCATTTTACAGGAAATCAAGACACAGAGATTAACCAAATTGCTCAAAGTCACACAGCTAGCAAGGCTATCAACTGGGCTTATAACCCATGTTACCTCTGACTCTGAAGTCCTTCGCCCAGATCCCACCCCACAGCCATGTCCAGGGAGTCCCCGAATCTGTGGGAGCTCAGGAGATGTGGGCCTTCAGTGGGGAGCCCTGAGGTCTGGGGGCCCTGGGTCTGAGATGGTGGGGCTTCCAGCAGGTATCCCGCAGCAGCTGGGTCCAATTAGATTGTGGATGGCGGTCTTTAGAAAGCCACCTTCCCCTGGACTGCAAAGGCACAGGGTGACCACAGACAGTGAACCCTGGGGCCCCTCGGGTTCCCACTGCCTGCCCGACAGGGTTTCACAAACCCTTTGACGTTGACGGGGCAGCCTATGTGGAGAGGGCAGGAAGCCTGGGGGCCTGTGGTCTGCCGGCATTGCTCAGAGTTTCCTGGGCTGGGCTCCTCCCACGGGGGCCTGCTCAGGGCTCTGTCAGGCCAGCACCCCTCTCCTGAGGTCAGCACCCTGTGTCTTGAGGCTAGTGCACCCTGTCCTGAGGCCAGTACCTTTTGTCCTGAGGTCTTCCTTGGCCCTGTCTGGCTCTGAGAGACAAACTCCACTGACTCCAGGGTCTCTGCAGGGCCAGGAAGTTCCCATGCTCTGGGTGCTGAGCTGTGGGAGAGCTATGAGATTCTAGTGATGGCCTCAGGGTGTCTGAAGGTGCCCAGGGACCAGTACTGGGAGGTGGGACAGGCTACCTGCAGTCAGAAGACTCAGGCTCCACTGTCAGACCTGACATTGCCTAGGGTCGTGAGCTTGGTCAGTGTCACCTCCCTCATCTGTCTCACAGGGATGTGTAAAACCCTTGGCAAATGGGACATGGCTCTGCTGGTGCTGGTGACCTTAGCAGGGGCATGGCCTGACCTTGGGCCTGATCCCCGGTTCTCCCTTCTGAAAACTATGCCTGGGCTACACTTACAGGATCCCACAGAAAAGGAGAAAGGCATTCCAGGTAGAGAACAGCCTGAGCAGATGCACAATCAATCACACACACACACTCACACACTCTGAGCTCCTTGTGCCAGGAGCTGTTCTAAACACCTCACATATATATTAACTCATTTACCTTTCTTAACATCCCTATGAAGTAAGTATTAGCCTGCCCTCATTTAGTGGATGAGGCAATGGAGTCCCAGAGAGGTAAAGTAAGTTGCTTAAGGTTACACAGCCAGAAGCAGGGAGCCAAGCAGTCTGCGATGAGATCATGAGTGGAGGCAAGGATGGTGGGCCTGGAAACGATGGGGAAGACATCAGGGATGGGGCCACGTGTGCCTGGTCTACTGCTGAGGGGCCAGTGCCTAGTACAGTGCCAGGCACATAGTAGGTGCTCAAATCATATTCCTGAGTCATGAGCTCTGCAGAAGATGTGGCCAGCTTGCTTGTCTGGGACACTGAGGTTTTGCACAATAAGGGGATGCTGGAGTTGCTGGGCGGGAGGCAGGATGGGTTCAGGGCTGAAGCCTCCTAGATTGCCTCATCTCCCCCCAGGCTTGAGATCTGGTCCCTGCCTGGGCCTGTCTTGGGACAGTAGGCTCTTTTCCAATGGGCCACCAAGCAGACAGGCAGGAGGGCCACCAAGTAGACAGGCAAAAATTGTAAATAGTTCCTTACCCCTCCATGATGTCCCCTCCCCTAAATGCAGCTTCCCCTCCCTCCCCTCTGGGCCAGGCACACCCGCATGCTCCCTCCTGTGGAATGCTCTTTGCTCTCCCAGAGCTCAGGGTCTGGGGTGGGCAAGAGCTCTGGGGGGTACACGCAGCCCAGCGGGAGAATGCTTGCTGCCGGCAGAGGCTGCTGAGAGACCGGGCTGTGTGTGGGGCTGGGGCTGCGGGGCTGGTGAGAAAGGATGTTTCCTTGCTTTGTGGCACTCAGGCCCTACTCAGAATGTGGCTCTGGGCCAGGATCCCTCTGGGCAAGAAAGGATGACTCTGCAGAAACAGCATCCTGACCCCACAGGATAGCTGGAGCCACTGAGTTGGGGGCTAGTGCCAACTGGCAGGACTGCTGAATTCACGACAACCCTCCCACCCCCTTCAGCCTTCAGCCTTCAGCCCTCAGCTCCCCCTCTCCAGCCCTCCTTTAGATGCCCCTCTCTACGCAGGGTTTTCAGACTCTCAGAGTAACAGCTTACAGACAGACTTGGGAGGAGCCCGGGACTGCTGACTGTTTCCTACTCGTGGAGATGGAGTTGATAAATGGTGGGGAGGAAGCAGCCTGCTGCTGAGCCCCCAGGAGCGCAGCATGATAGAGGGAGGGGGCGCTGGGCAGCGGAGGGAGCTGGCCTGGCCGGCCCGGGGGAATTCCAGCCTGGGAGAGCCAATTGGAAGCACATGTGTTTGGACAGACACAGAGACACAAATGCTTCGCGCTCAGCTTCTAAAAAATTCAGGCTCTATCACCAGGAACCCTGGGGAACGTGTCCTTGATCACAGATGCAGTGACCCCCGGGGAGTGCAGTGGCACTCCAGTTGGCACCAGGCTCCTGCCTGCTTAGTAACCAAGTCCTGGGTGGAAGTGGGTGATGAACTTGACGATATTGTTACAACTGCAGCTGCTGCTGCTGTTAGTGATTATCGGTGTTCCGCACACACCCTGCTAACCACTTCTACCTGTTTGGTTTCCTGCATGCTAACCCTATAAAGCAGGTGGCTACCAGCCTTGTCTCCCTTTCTAGAAAGGAAACTGCATTGCAGAAGATGAAGTGACTTGCCTGAGGCCGCCCTGGTAGTGAGTGCGGGAGCCTCCAAGGCTGGGATCGTAACAATTTGCTTGGTCCGTGACCCCCTTCTTCTGCCCCCTGGAGTGCCTGTGGCTCTGTCTCTGTTCCTGGGTGCCACACAGTGACTGAGGGTCACTAGGGTTGGCCCATGGAAACAGTGACCATTCTCTGGGAGTTGTTGCAACGCCCGGCGGTTTCCCGTGCGACCTGTTTCAGGGCGCTTGGGGTCTTTGGGGCTAGAAGCATGTGTCTGCCTCCTGACTTCCCAGCTGTGTGACCTTGACACTTCGCTTTGTCTCTCTGGACCTTGGCTCCCTCACTGTAAGATGAGAGAAAAGAACACTGCCTCCAGTGACCTACCCATCGAGATCCAATGTAGACCATCTGGTCACTGCATCCAGGGGCCTGGCCAGATGGAAAGTGGAGGGAGCTGGTGGGGGATTAAGGGGGGAGGAGAAAGGGGGTATCCAGCTGGCATCACACTGCCTGGCTCCCGGGTCAGGAGAAGGGCGGAGGTGTTATCTGCTAGGATTTCCTTTCCTCACAGATGACAGTCACTTTGCATCAATCCATCTGGCTGTAGCAATCACCTGGAGGTGACCCAGGAGCCTTTGGTGGGGACACAGAGCAGACTAACAGTATATTCCAGGGAAAAGCCTGTGGGCAGAGCTGTTCAAGGTGCCAGACGACACCCAGTGTTTTGCAAGGGCCCTGTTTGCTGACTTCCCTGTTGGCAGCTCAGTTCTGGTCTATCTTGGGTTTCTGCTTGGTGACTGGTTCCCGTTGCCCTAGCAACAGAGCAATGAGAGAGGTGGCTGCAAACGGCTGTGTTAAATCACTTGATCAATTGCTGCCCGCAGGCACCGTGCCAGCCAGGGGTGGTTCCGGCCCTGCTGGGCTCCCCGCCTGCAACTGTACGTGGCCGAGACGGTGGTAAACGGACGAGGGCTGGACAGATCATAGGCCCCGGACAAACACATCTTGCTCGACTGGAGAACTCTTGGAATCACGAAGATGTTATATAATGTCCCTCACAGTTTTATCACTGAGCCTGTTTTATTATATTCAAAACCTTGGCCAACCGGTAATTTATATAGGCTGTGTCGGCAGGGCCACCTCCCAGCCACCCCGTCCCTCAGCTCTTCCCGAGGGGTTATCAATAACAGTCCATTCGTGCTGTTTGGGCTGTTATTATGGTTCTGTCCTGGAACATTCTGCAGTGGTTATTTTTTTGAAAACACCATTTGGTTCATAATCTCTTAGCAACAGAACTCTGAGGGCTAACGGCCCATGGACACTCCCAGAAGATGACTGACTCGTGGGCAAAGCAACCCATAGCGGCCGAGTGGGAGCACCCTCTGATTATGGGTTAATTGTTTAGGTCATCGAACGTCACCAGCACCCACTATGGGCCAGGCTTGTTTTGTTGTGTGCCCGAGAGCATTTGCTGTGGCAATGGCACATGGGGGGTCTGGGGGAACTTTCAGTCACCAGTGCCTGAGGCCATCACAGCCAACTTGGTCCAGGTCCTGGAGTGTGGGTCCGGTGGGGAAGAGAGAAAAGGCAGGAGAAGTGAGCTCATGCCTGCACACCTTTCCTCACAGCCCCCGAGCTGCAGTGTAGGGCGAAGTTGCTGGCTGGGCTCACAGGCCGGCAGAGGCAGGATTGGAATCCAGGCCTGCCCGAGCCCCCAGCCTCCTCTCTCTCTCTCTTAGTTAATTTTATTGTTCAAGGGCTCATATTGCAAGCATTAAACCAAGCCTGGGTTTTGGATCTGTGAGCCCTAATTCACACATCTAGGAAGATAAAATCAAGTTGTGATCCACGTAGATGGGTGAAAACTGAAGGTTCCTGGTTAAACACTTGGAGTTTTGAGTTTCTACGGCTTAGAACCCAGAGGTCACAGGTGTTTTAGGTCCTTCTGGGTGTCCCGCAGGGTATCTGCACCTTCATCAGCCTCAGCTGCAGGCTGTTAACACTGGTTAATCCCTGAGCCCTGAGGACCTGCGGAAGGCTTGGGAAGACTTCATTCTTAGTGCCTATGTCCCCATCACCATTGTTGACACTCCATGAGTCCTGGAGAGATTTTCAACCTGGATTCGATGAGATGGGCCACTCTTCATACAGTAGCCTTGCTGGTATAGCCTTTCAGCTCGATGGCTTCACAGGCAGTACCAGCCACCATCTGATGCACTCCCTCCTGATTTTCACTATCATTTTCCGTTCCCATTTCTGGATTCAGTTCCTGGAGAGAAACACCTGCCACATTTGCTCTGCTCCACACGGCCACACTCGAAATGTCACCTTCTCCTTCCCCCAGATCCATCCACAGCAGCTGCTGGGACGGATGCCAAGTTTTCTCAGTTATAAAATAGAGAAATCTAGCAGATTCCAGAGTGCACACACTTCCAGTTGCATGGTGCTAGGGTAAGCCTCTTAGTTTCCAGGTAACATGTGAGTATCCACTGGGTTGGAAACCACAAATATGGGGCAGTCAGGAGTGTACTTGGCGATCTGAGGAATGATGAATCTGAAGACAGTAACAGTCGTCTGCATCCGATTAAGACCACTCTCTCCCTCTTGCTGGAGGACTCTTCTGTTATCATCACGATCTTAGAATTGGTGGCCACAGGGTCACCTTATCTGCCACAGTCGTAGGTGTCTGAAGAACTAAGCTCCCATGCTGCAGGTGCACTACTTCTCCTGAGTTTATTTTTCAAAACATCCGCAGGGCAAGTTCATCGGCCAGAGACTCTTCCCGAATGCCAATGGCACGTGCCACATCAGCTTGCCCGGTGCCGCTACAGTGACCTCCTTGTTTGGGACTGTTGCAGCAATCGGGTTTCCCTTAAAGTTGCCAGTGTGTGGAGAGAGAAGCACCTGGGGCCGACTGTCATGGTTGTGTGGCGGAGACTGTGCCAGCCAGCTGCCCACCCAGCCCCACCGCCCTCACACCCCACACCGGTGGGGCAGCTGGGTCCTCGCTGGATGGGGTTCCCCAGGTTGTGCGCAAGAGCGGAGCACATGAAGGCCACTGCCACGGACCACAGACAACACACAGGGCAACGCCACACACATGGTGTGTGCACCCTGGGGCCACAGAGCCCTGCGCTGCCAGTTGTGGGGGCTCACGACCCCTTCGTGTTCTGGTTCTTTCTGGTCCCTCCCCAAGGCTGAGACCATTGCTCACCATCTGCGTGGGGGGGGGGGGGGGGGATGACGCTTAAAACAATACATACCACTTATTTTTACCAGCTGGAAATGTTACTTACCTTCCCTTATTGGCTCTTTCAGACCTTTTAAGGACATAGTATTCCCCTCACTTACAGATTAGGAAATTGAGGGTCAGAGCAATTGAATGACTTGCTCTAAGTCACAGAAAACAGGTTCTTTTTGTGACACCCACGGTCACATGCCTCCACTTCCACCGCTCTATTACTCACAAGCAGAGCTGGGCTTCCTGAGAAACGTTTGAGGCTGGTGCTCTGGGCCTCTCACGCCCACTCTATCCATGGCCCTAGAAATCTATTTATATGGCCACGTGTTTTGTGTGAAACTTGGAAAAAACAAGATATTTTAATGTTTTTTCCCTAACACAGAGACCCCCCCCCCTTAGAGCCCACAGAAACCGGATTACTCTGCTCAGGAGTATATACCTTCAACATCCTATCTGAAAATGTACCTCCTCCTTCTATCCCCTCCCCCTGCTTTGTATGCTCCTGGGCACTGTGGCTAACATGCCATGTACTTCATGTGCTAATCTTATTTATTGCATGCCGTAGGCACCGCTCACTAACTGTTTTTGGGTGAATGAATGCGGCCGTTGTCCTGATGCTCACAGCTGTGTGGTAGATGAAGTCCTATGTGGTAGACTGTTTCCATATTGTAGACCAGGGTGTGAAGACGGGAAAGGTCCCTTGCTCAAAGGCCCCCCCTCACAAATCCACTCCCCTTCTTCCTGCTCTGAGCTGCCCTTGAACTTGGCCTTGTCTAGCTTTTCTTCGGCCATGACATTGTAATGTACTCATAAACCAGACACCATCTCCCTGGAGTTTCATCCTTGACTCCTGTCTCTCAACAGGTTTTCCTTAACCCCCAAATCCTATCAACCACCTCCCAGGTCTCTCTCAAACTCAGTTGCTTCTCTCTATCCCTACAGCCCCCATGGCACAGGGGGTCTCCATCAGCTTCTTGGGGGTCTTCCTGCCCTCATCCTGTTTCTCACACAGCTTCCAGGGGGCAACCTGGTCACTCACTCTCCTGGTGTGGCCCCATGAATTCTCATTTCTTACAAATCATACTTGAAATCTTCAGCCTGACCCATAGGCCTACATTGTTGGTTGTTCTTCTTTGTTTTTTGTTTTTCCCAAACTCATCCTTTCCTTCCTGACTCAGAGCCTTTGAAACATGTTCTACACACTTCTGGTGCCAGAACATTCTTCCCTGCCTCCCTCCTGACCATCCTACTTAATTTCTATTGCCCCTTATAGTCTCAAGACATCACTTCCCCAGGGCTGCCTTCAGCATCCACCCACACTGGGCCAGAACCCTGTGACTTGCTTTTACAGCTCCCAGTACTTCTCTGCTTACAACGGATTACAACCGGCACTCAACACCCAATTGTATAACTTGGGGGATTGGGTCTGTTGCTGGGACCCTCCCTGTTCAAATGGACCATGTCTGCCTTGCTCGTAGCTGTATCCCCGTTTCGTTTGCTTGGAATAAAGACATTGACCCCTCTCTCACATAATCCTTGAGGTGTGCGTTTCTTAGCAGCGGCAGCAACTGTGCTCCTTGTGGTTCCTTAGGGATCCACGTTCCTTCCATTCCGTGGCTCCATCATCCCTGGGAGTTGTCACCTACAGAGTCGAGGCTGGGTCATTGCCACATCTGGTTTGGAGCCAGCAGGAAGAGGGAAGAATTCTCTAGGTCTCAGTTAGATTCCAGTTATTTATTACTGAGTACCAAACCACCCCCAGATTTAGTGCTAAAAAACACCAAGTATTTCCTTAGCCTCACAGACTCCGTGGGTGAGAGAGGAATGCTGGGGAATTTGCACAGGGCACAGGGAGGATGGCTTGTCTCTCTGCCCTATACCGTCTGGGCCTCAGAGGGGAAGACTCAGATGGCCGAGGGTGACTCAGACAGGTGGGGCTGAACCATGGAGTGGCATCTTCACTCACTGGCACTTGGCTGCAAGACTGGGCTCCTTGGGGCCTGCACTGGGGCAGGAACACGTAGCCTCTCCCACTTAGTGGCCTCAGGGGAGATGGGCTTATTTTATGGAAGGTCAGAGCTCCAAGAGCAAGTAGAGAGCAAGGTGGAAGCAAACAGCCTTCTACGCCAGAAGTCCCCTTACTTCCCACTTTGCCCTTGGTTGAAGACGGCCCAAGTCCAAGCGGAGGGTCATAGACACCCCACCTCTTCACAGGAAGAAGTTTAAGTATTTGTGTCATGTTTTAAAACCATTATAGATGGAGGGGCGCCTGCCAGTCTCATATTTTCCTGGTGAGAATGATGTCAGATGGCCCCGTCTGAACGCACCAGGCTGGGAAACACTGTTCCTAGTCAGGCAGCCACGTGCCCGGCTGCCACTCAGTTACAATGGAAGGCGGAGAATGGACTTAGGTGGCCCGTGTGCAGTCTGTCGGGGTCCACTCCTCTGGCCACCAGACCTGTGTGCACCCCTCTTCCCACATGTGCAACTCGCTTTTCTTTGGGGGAAACCAAACTTCCAGTGAATGCAGCCGCTGGAATGACTGGCTGGCTGGATGCTCGCAGGATACCTGTGTCCGTTAAGGATGCTCCTGGACTCAACCTCCAGCCTTGAGGTGAGCAGTTCTAAGTGGGGAGGCAACATCGGGTAGCAGTGGCCTGTTAGGAGAGGGGAGAAATCTGCTTTTCCTTTATCTTCGGACTTAATTCAATCCATTTATAGAGGAGGAACATCAAGTCATGTTAGCTGGGAAGTATAGCTATCCCTCTCCACCTAAAATTAATTCCAGATGGATTAAAGACTCAACTGTAAAAAAAGACACCCACAAAATGCTAGAGGGCAAGGATTAAAGGGGACAAGTTCAAGAAAGGTGGGTAGAGGAGACGTGTTCTTGAGGTTGTGGGAGACTGGAACTCTCACACGCTGTCAGCTGGTGTTTAAGTTGATTGTTTTTAGTGGGGGGATTTGGCAATATCTTTTAGGATGTTCAATGTTCAATCCCCTTTTATCCAGAAACCCCACTTTTAGGTATTTACTCGACAGGTATACAGAATTCCCACAAATGAGCAGAACCATTTGTCGAGAATGGTCAGCCCAGGCTTGTTTAGAAGAGCGAAGTTGCTGGAAACCACCTAAATGCCCATTCATGGGAAAATACTAAACAAAGTGGAATTACACGCAGCTGTTAAAAAGAACAGCAGATTTATCAGTGTGCACATGGAAAAAGGCCCAAGGACCAGCAATCACTAGAAACAAAAGGCACATTGCAGAGTGGGATGCACAGTGTAGATTCGTTTGTGTTCAGAAAGAAAACAAGCCCGCATAATTTGTAAGTATGAAAAAACTCCTGCCAAGAGTCATCGGACATTTTCACAGCGGTTTCTTCAAGGGGAGTGAATTTAAGGTTGGAGGGGGGGCAGGAGGACCTTTCCTTTTGCTTGGTGCCCTTCCCCACCGTATGGATTGTTTTCACTGCAAAACATGTATCGCTTTTATAAGAGAACTGAATTCAGGATAGTGGTCACCTCTAGGGAAGGAGGGACAGGAACGGGAGGGAGGTCATAGGACATTTTAACTGTATGTATGTTAGGTTTCGAAAAGAAATAGAAATGACTAATGTGGTAAGTTTTATGCTAGGATATTTTACCACAACAAAGAGAAACAAATACCTACTTGGCAACATGCTCAGGATTGATAAGGCCGGTCTGTGGACACCAGGCTGCCCATTGTATACTTCCCTATGCTTTTCCAAATATTTGAAACATTTCATATCTTAAAAATTTTTTTTTAAAAGAAATAATTCATTCAATATAACAAGATAAAATAAATGAAAAGTCAGCCAGGAAGATGAAGGGAAAGGAACATAAAGGCATTTAAATAGACGACATTCTAGTCCCGACTCGGCAGTAGATGCCCTGTTCCTAAGCAACTTGGTCGATGTAGCCACAGTCCCATAGAGGAGACGGAAACTTAGGTTTCCCACTTTGAGCTCCAGGATGCACCTGAGATGTAACAAGCATGAGAGATGCGATTCAGAGGAAAGAAATTGGCTCTTGCATCACGGAGCCTGGATGAGAGCTGGCAAGGGCTCCAGCTGTGCAGGGAGGGGGAGACTGTCACCCCAGCTCCACGAGGGCCTCCCTGGGCAGAGGAGTGGGCGCTGGGCAGGGCTGTGCTCCCCGTGACCCCTGCTCCTCTGTGCTGGGTCCTTTCACAGGAGGGGTCATCTCTCAGCCTCAGCAGCACTGGGGCAGCCCTGCCTCCTTTCCCTCGCTGTTTCTCCGGAGGGAGGCTCAGCTGCCCTCCAGCTCTCCTCTGGGCCCCGGAGAGCTGGGCGAGCAGCCCCTCCACCCCCGGTATTCACACCCTTCCCCTGCCTCCCTCTGGCCCCTCCGCCGCCTCCACCCAGGCAGAACCTTCATCTGCTGTACCTGCATGTCTCTGATCGCTTTTGGTTTCCTTTCTTTTGAAAACCTGACCTCAGTACAGACCTGACTTTGATTCTGTGAAAACCCCTCTTCCTGTGAACTTGAGATGTGGTGATAAAGAAATAAAGGGCAGAGGCTTGCGGGTGTCACCAGGGCTCTTTCTTACGGGCACTGAGGCAATGCCACAGGCAGCCAGGGAGCGTGGAGGCTCCCCCAGGCAGGGCTGGGCTGGTTCGGCTCTAGGCCGGTGGGCATCAGACGCAGGCAGCTACTTTCTGGTAGTCAGGCCGCCCAGCTGCCCTGGGTACCCTGTGGGAAGGCGAGCGAGCTCCCCGCTGCTCCCAGGGTCCCACCTAAATAACACGTGTCAAGAGTGCACGGGAGGATTTCCAAACTGGGAGGTGACCAATGCTGCAAGTTTCCTCCCGGCTGGCCCAGGATTCCAGGCAGAGTGGGGCCACCTGGTCCTGCTGTCACCCCTCCACCTACCTGAGACAGCCCCTGTGCTCAGACCGTGTGTGTGTGTGTGTGTGTGTGTGTCCCTCAGGCCCCGCAGAGAGAGAGAGGGTTTCTAGGTGTCAGCCTCTAGGTTTCAGAGCCCCCCGACGACTTTTTCCAATGGCCAGGGTTTCCGGGCTGGCCCCTGGCATCTGAGTGGCCCCGATTTTGTGTTCTTGTTGCTGACCCTTAGAAACCCAGGGCCGGCAGCCAAGTCAACGCGCAGGGCTCCAAGCTGGTCCGCGAATAGATGATCACGGTGCAGATTCGAGTCTGGGTAAGCACGCTTACCACTCCTTCACAGAAAACGAAACTGAGGCCAGGAAGTTTGAGGGGATTGTCCAGAGTCCCCTGCTGGTGGCGTTGGGGTTGGGTCCCTTCTCACTTCCAGGTCTGCTCCCCAACGTCTCTACCCTTCCGAGTGCCCCGGGGGACTGGCTTGTGGTGGCCTTGGCCAGCGGGGAGACCCTGCTGCATTCGGGAGGCAGAGAAGAGAGAGTTCGGGCCACTTATTCCCCTGACACCCCCTGGGAGGTGGCCACAGCCTGGCCACATCCCTAGCAGTGGGCCACTTCCTGCACCCTTCCCGAGGCCCTGCCCTTACCTTTGAAAAAAATCTTTAAAACCATATGATTTTACTTATATGTGGAATCTAAAGAGCAAAATAAACAAAACGGAAACAGACTCGTAGACACAGAGAACAGACTGATGGTTGCGGGGCGGGGGGAGTTGGGGAGCTGGGTGAAAAGGGGGAGTGGACTGGCAGTTACGGAATAGTCATGGGGGTGTAAAGTACAGCACAGGGAGTATAGTCTATAATATTGTAATAACTGTGTATGGTGCCAGGCGGGTACTTGAATTATCAGAGGGATCATTTTGTAAAGCATATGATTGTCTAACCACAATGTTGTACACCTGAAACTAATACAAAGTAATGCTGAATTTAAACCATAATTGAAAAATACAATTTAAGGGAAAAAATCTTTTTCTGGAATGTGCTGTCTGCTCCCTCTGGGACGCTGCCAGCTCGCCAGCACGGCCCCTAGGTCTGCGGAGTCAGCAGGGACTGAAGCTGGAGCCAGGGGCGTCTCCTTTCTAATTCCTGCTTTTCTCTCTGGCTCTGCTCAGCCCCCCTCATCTGCCTGCTTTGCCTCCCACCCCCACCCCCACCTGTGCCTCTTCCTCTGCCAGTTGTCTGGGGATGTTTAGGGGATGAGTGTCACAGCTAAGCGGCTCCTGCCCTTCCCCAGTCACCCATGATGCAGCTAGGAAGTGGTGCTCTGAGGTCTTGGGTGTCACGGGCCAGTCATAGAGGCCCTGGGCCCTCAGGACGAGGTGTCTTGGGAGCCAGGGCACAGAGACGGGGTGATTTCACACTGCTAGCAGACTCTTCCTCCCTGGGGACTCGACCAGAAAGCTCACACACTCCCTCACTCGCCCACTTGCAACACGGAGAGGCCGATTCCTCCCCAGGCCCCCCACCAGGGACCCGTGTGTCGCTTCCTCAAGGGCACTGCCCCTGGCCCTTGGCCTAGGCTGGCTGCCCACCCGATGTTCCCATCCCATCCCTTTCATAAGTGGGAGGCATCGTGAGCACCTTAGGGGTAGACCCTGGGACAGGGGAGAGCGGACCACGGACACACGCCTGCTGCAGACAGCCACCTCCTTGGGCCTGTGCCATGGCAGGCACACGTGGTCCTGAAGAATCATGCAAAGGCCCCCCAGTCACCAACGGCCGCTCACAAACACGCTCTGTCACACGCAGTGAGAGCAGCAGGCCGCTACACAGAATCACGCGTACGCACAGGCCAGCCAGGCCCGGACGCTGTCACCCGAAGTCGCACACCTGCAGAGCGGTTCACGCTCGCCCGTTCACCCGCACGGAGCCACGCTCAACCGGGCAGCACCGTGCAAGGGGGCGGTGTGACACAGGCTGTGACAGGGCTTCTGAGTCACACACTCACACACAGGCTCACACCACTCTACGCAACCACAGTCTCATTCAGCCATGCTCACCGGCGCCTGAGAACACACGGTCGCAGGCGACAGGACGGCGCAGGGTCCGAGGCAGTTCCGTGGGACGTGCTATCACGGGGTCGGCGCGGGGGCGATGCTCTAACACAAGCAATGGGGCAGGGGCTGCGGGGCCTTGTTCTTTGAAACAGTCGGTGAGGGCCTGGCTGGGGCTGAGTCAGAGAAAAGAAGGGTCCACTCAGGCCCTCGGGCAGTCTCTTTCCCCTCCAGCAGCAGACGCTGGGCAGTTGGACCCCCTTGCGGCCCAGCAGAGCATTCCTGGGTCCGGATGCAGTCCCCTCGGCTCCCTCCCTCCTCCCCTTCTGGCCTGAGCTGGCCCCAGGGCAGGAAGCTTGGACGGGGCCTGCAGTGAGTCAGCGAGAAAGGGCTGGGGGAATTCGGGTGGGTGACCCACAGGCCTGCAGTTGCTGCAGCTTCCGAGGGAGGAGCAGCTGCCCTTCCTGGTGAAGGGCTGCCTGCTCGAGGTCGCCCTTGCAGAGGACAGAGGGTCACAGGCATGGGACTGGGTGGTGATGGACATTTCTCAGCCACCCCTGTTTGCAAGGAAGCAGCCACAGGGGCCATGCTCCTGCAAGGCTGCGCTCAGGCCTTCCGTACCTGCTGGGAGCCTCTGCCCCCACGTGGTCCTCGGCCAGGCTGGGCACACAGGCGGCCCGCAGCCCGGCAGCCCGGCAGCCCAGCACCGCACCCTGCTCGCCACCATCACTGACTCTTCATTCATTCATTCATTCATTCACTCAGCCACTCATGGAGCACCTACCACACCAAGATGCATGATCCGTGCCTTCCAATGGGGAAGGTCACCTAGAAGGTAATGCCAGAGCAATGTGGGCGTGTAGGGACAGATGTCCACATGCTCTGTGGAAGCTTCCAGGGCCAGCTACTTGAGCACCTTTGACCTCTGGCTGCATCTGCCCTCTCGCTCCTCAGCTGCGGGAGCTCCACCGCCTCCGGCCTCCAGGCCCAGCCCCTGCCTCCCAGCTTTGTCTGAGGACCGCATCCCAGTCTCGCTCCCTCCCCCTCTCCAGGCTGTCCCTGAACTTGAAGAGGAGCAACAACCAGTTTCCTTCTAATCCCGCCTAGTCACTGGATGGAAAAGAGACCTTAACCAACATCAGAGTCCCTGGAGAGTCGGAGGCTCTGGAATCTCCCCAAATCCTTACATCCTAATCAGCCGTCCATCTGAACAAACAGAAACTCATCCCTGCCTCACACGTATGATATAATAAAATGAATTCCAGATAGATAAGAAACGCAGACATCTAAAGAAACCACAGAAGTCGTGAAAGAACACAGGGGTGGCCATTTTTTTGATTATTTTAAGAGTGGATAAAACCCTTAAAGCAGAAGACCAGAAAAGCCTGATATAGTGAACCACATAAAATGTGTAAAGTTCTGGACAATAAAAGCTCTGTATACGAAGTCAAGGCACAAGGGGCAAACTGGGGAAAATATTTGCAGCAGATTAAACAAAGGGTTTTATCCCTAATCTACAAAGAGCTTTCACAAGTCAATAACGAAGGGCCTGGCTGGTCGGCTCAGTTGGTTGAGCATCAGCTCATGAGCATTGTCCCATGCACCAGAAGGTCCCCAGTTCCGATCAGGGCCCATGGAGGAGGGGGAGTGCTGCAGGAGGCAGCGGATCATTGTTCATTGTTTCTCTCTCATCCATGTTTCTATGTCTCTCTCCCTCTCCCTTCCTCTCTGAAATCAATAAAAACATATGAAAAAAAATAACAAAGGAACAAAGCCTCAGCAGGAATTATAATAAATTAATAAGCATATGAAAATACGGTCACCACACCATATAGTTTTAAAAAATCAAATTAAATCTATCAAGGTGGCAAACATTAGAAAGGTGGGTAATATTTAGTATTGACAAGATGCAGGGTAGTGGGCATTTTCATAGGCTATCTTGTTGGAAGGAATCATGGGTAAAAACCCCATTGGAGGGTAATTTATTTAATATCTATTAAAGTTTGCATATGCAAGCCCTTTGACCTGGCAGTTGAATTTCTAAAAATTTATCCCAGAATAAGAGCATACCCTCATATGCTGGGATGTTCATGGTGCATTTTGGGGAGTTGAATTTGCTCCCCATACACTGTTTGGGCTCTACCCCCTTGGGATTCTACAGGCACCAAGCTATGGGGCTTACACAGCCCATAAAACCTCCCTAACAACTCCTACAAACTTCGTTACCTTCTCACTTTCCACCCCGCCCTACTTCCTCTTTCCCAACCTCCTAATTTTTATTGGAAAATCCCTCTTACTTTGGAAAATCATCCACACCTCTAACCCCACAGGGTGGCCTAGACTAAGTCTGTCAGGACATTCCATCTGCCCACCACAGTGACTGTTCAGTGTGGGGCTCATGACCTGAACTGGTCCAATCGGGATGCATCTCGAGAGTTTTGCTGGAAGTCTAAGACTGAGGTTTTTCTTTTCCAGCGGATAGTGTCATGAGTGGATGTGGGCCCTGAACTATTATAGCTCTTTTAACTACGAGGAGGAAATGAGTCTGTGGGCAAAACTAACCCACAGAGCAGAACTGAGCCAAAAGAATCACAGAAAAATGGAACCAGGGCCTGATGATATCATGAATTCCTGGATCAAACTGTACCTGAATCTCACCCAGGCCTGGGCCTTTCTCACGCAGGAGGCAATACATTCTCTCTATTGTCTAAGCCCGTCCAGGAGGCGATGTTTGTGTACTTGCGGTGGAAGCCTCCCCACAAACACAGAGCCCTTCTCCCCCTTAGACAATCCGGTTCCTTGTCTCTGTGAGGCTCAGCCTTGGAAAACAAAGGCCTATTAATTCTTCCTGGGAGCTAGGGAAGCCCTGACTTCCTTCACTCAAGGTTTGATTGCTTTGGAGTGATTGGGGTGGTCTGTGGAGGAAAGGGAAGGATGCCTCTCCATCTTTGTGAGCCTCCTGTAGCAAATCAGATACTGGTATCTCACTGAATTACCTTTCCAAGTCTGTTTCGGCTGAACAATTAGAAACAACCCAAATGCCAATCAACAGGGTAACTTATTCGTGGTCCCTCCACACAGTGGTATCCTCAGGAGCCTTCGGAAATGCTACATATACTGCCATGGAAGGTACCCAAAATATACCATTTATTGAAAAGAACAGGTCGAAGGATAGAATGTATAGTATAATTCCACTTCCACTTTTAAAGAATATAAGTATAGTCTCATTCCAACTGAATAGAAAAAGATCTAGGAGGAAGATTGCTTTACACATTATCTCTGGAGGCCAGGATTCTGAAGGATTAGCATTTTCTATTTTTCCCCATTTCTTTATTGAATTTTTATGGTGTAATAAAAAATAAAGCTTTTCTTTGGCTAATGTTCTTACAGCTCTGGCCTCTGGTTTTTAGTTCCTATTTACTTTTGTGGTGATAACGGGAGGCCTTAAGGGAGCTACCATTGCCTGAGTCCAACACTCCACTTCTCCCAGAAGCTCCAGACCTGACCTGTTTCAGGTCCACGCAAGAACCTCCAGGACGGGCAGGGCCTCGGGGTCAGTGCCATGTGTTTGGTTGTCCCTACCCTGGTGTGTGGTGCCAGGTAGAGTGATGGGGCAGCCACCAGGGAGATGACTCACTATCCAATTTTGTTGGAGGAAATCATTGGCTTGGATAGTGGCCTCAATATTGATCCCCAAAGATCTCAGATCTTAATTCCTTGGAATCTACAAATGTTACCTTATGTAGAAAAAAAGGTCTTAGCAGATGTAAGATTAAGCTAAGACTCTCGAGATGGGGAGATATTTTTGGATTATCCAGGTAGGTCTTAAACGCAGCCACAAGGGTCCATATAAGAGAGAGGTAGAGGGAGATCTGACACAGAAAAGGAGAAGGGAATGTGACCACGGAGGCAGAGGCTGGAGTGATGCGGCCACAAGCCAAGGAATGCCACCCAGAGCTGCGAGAGGCAAGGAACAGATTAGATTGTCCCTTAAAGCCTCTGGAGGGAGCATAGCCCTACTGACACATTGACTTGGGACCAGTGATACTGACTTTGGACTTCTGGTCTCCAATACTAGGAGAGAACACATTTTTGTTAAGCCGCCAAGTTCATGATCATTTGTTTCAGCATCCACAGGAAACTAATACATAGAGCTCTAGAAATTGGAGCATGCCTGTGGCTGTGCAAATGCTCTTCCCTGCTGATTGCCTCTCAACACACTGCTCAGGTTGAAGAGAAAATGGGGTTGCTTTCTCTAAACACCCTCGAGAGGGCCTCAGAGGCATCTCATGGCACTTGTGACGAAGGGTTGTGGGGGCTCCTGGAGCCCACCCTTGGCTCTCCACGAGGCCACCAGCTGGTGGTGGAGGCCAGAGGCGTTGCCTAGCAACCACAGAAGCATGCCAGGGCTCCCCACTGTGCCCTGGTTTCTCCCAGAGAGCAAGTACGTGCCTGTATTGTTGGAGTGCAGAGGCTATTTAAAAAAATAACGACACCAACCCTCCGCTCAGAATAACTTCCCAGTTTCTAAAACTGGAATTCTGCCCAGTTGTAACATTGCTCACGCTCACAATAATAATATTTCTTACCGCCTTGTGCTCCGTAGGTTTGTGATTAGTCCAAGAAGGAACTACTATTAATGGCAGTTTCCATCTGATGTAACCCCTTTGGAAAGCCACCCGCTCATGGAGGGTGACAGTCCCTTGCATAACAGGCCTTTTCTGTCCTCCTACGAAACCTCCTCAAGAGCGTTAGGTTTTTGCGTGCTCTGATATCTACAGCCTCTCTTGGGTCAGAAAATAATAATAATAATAATAGTAATAATAAGTCAACTACTTGTGTAGCTCTTACAATGCGTCCTAAGCACCTTGCATGTATTAACCCCTATCCTTCTCATGACTTCCTACAGGGTAGGTACTATATTATTGTATTCATTTTAAGGATGAGAACACTGAGGCACAGAGAGGTTAAGAACTTGCCCAAAGTCATATAGCTAAGGGGCTGCTGAGCAGGGATTTGAACCCAGGCTGAAGGGCTCCAGGATGCTCTCACCTCCTATAGTATGTTGGCTGGTTGGAGTGGGCTGGGGAGGCTACCATGGGCTAGCTGGTGGCCGAGGCCTTTTCTCTGTGCCCAGTGAGCTGTCTTGAGCAGAGACCAGGCTGCGACTTGGGCCTGACTGGCAGAGCAGCCGCCCAGCCCTCTCCAGGCCAGGGCCGCAGCGGCCTGGAGAGACATTCCCCCAGCACACTCTTCTCTTTGGTCCCGTCCGTCTTCTCTTCCTGCTGGGGCCTTTCTGAGGCTGTGACTGTGAGCAGGGTGGCGTCTGAGCCTTCAGATTCTGGACACAGCCTTCAAATGGATGCCAGAGGGAAACCAATGTAAGCTCCAACCTGGGGCGTAGGCCAAACCTAGTTTATCCCACTCACGGTGACCGGACCGTGGGTGAATCCATCGACCAAGTGCCTGAGGATGGCTCTGGGTGCTGAGACTGGAAGGTGACCCCGGCAGCCTCCTTCTTTGCCTTCCCTGGGGGAGTTGGAGAGGAGAGCGGAGGAGCAGCAGTCTCCCCGGGGGCCCTGGGGCGAACAGGGCGGGCTGGGCTGGTGGAGGGGAGCAGAGAGCCTAGAGCGTGGAGTGAGGAGACCTGACCTGCCGCCTTCTTCCTTCCAGGTGTGAGGCGAGGTCTTACTGCCTCTGTATCCCAGACTTTCCCTCTAAGCCGAGGGATCAGATGCACTTTGATTACCAAAAGCCCTTGGCAAAAGCCTACTGCTCGGCAGATGCGAGCGGTGTGCTGAGCTCCCCAGAAGAAGCATCCACGTGGGGCAGCCCAGCCCTCGCCCTCCGCAGCCGGCCTGCTCACGCTCACTGTCTCTGTTCCCTCGCTGGCAGACTAGGGGTTAAAAAAGGCTCATCTCAGAGTTGTTGCCTGAGTTAAAGAGACACCCACAGGAAGGGCAGAACGCCTGCCCCCTGGGACCCCCAGCTCCTGCTCCCTGGCCGCAGATGGGGCTGATGGCGTCAGTGCCCGGATCTTGGGAGATGACAGGAAACTAGCTGAAGGGGTCACATGCTGTCAGCTCTGACCTATATAGGCCTGATCACACTTTTTTGCCTGGAAAAACAGGCACATTAAAAGACTCTGGAGGACCTTGGGTGGGAGAGGGTGGGAGAGGGTGGGAGAGGGTGGGAGAGGGTGGGAGAGGGTGGGCGGGCCCTCCCCTCCAGTTCACCCCTCCCCACTGTCTTGCACAGGGCTATGAGTCGGCCTTTGGAAAATCCAGACCAGAGGGTTCATATGTCCTAGGGAGACAGGACTGATGCTGCTCCCATCCAGCCCCACCCAGGTCTGGCAGAGCCCGAGTGGGTGTCCTGAGTTGATCTGGACCCCATTGCCCTCCCCTCACCCCCTCCTGCTCCTCCAAGGACAAGAGTCCAAGTCCAGTCTTGGCTGGGTCTGCTCCCTCCTTTTCTCTGTCCTGGGTTCCCTGGACCCCTTTTTCTCTGATTGCCATTGGCTGGGCATTTCTCTCCACCAGGCTCCATGCCGAACACCTTATGGGCAACACTGTTAGCCCATTTTACGGATGAGAAGAGCAGGACTCAGAGGAGGTCTCATTCAGGGCAGGGCTCGAATCAGGTGAGTCTGACTCCAGAGTCTCTCCTCTTAGCATAACCAGTACCCCCTCCCCTCCCACCATCCTCCACCTCGCCTGACATTTTTGGGTGGTCCTAGGGGCCATCAGAATGCTTTTCACATCCTTTATCCCCAGGGCCCCTCCAGGAGCCATAAGCTTTAGGCCATGGGGAGCCAAGGACTTCTCCCTCTGTGTTCAGCTGGGCCTTTTTCCTGCCCTTAAAAGAGGGGCAGGGAGAGGGGTGCGGGAGGGGGTTGAGGAAGTCTTGGGGTGAGCACAAAAGAGGTCACTACCCCAGGCTGGGCACCTCTTGGTGTTTCTTATTTAGTGACCCCAGATAGGGTGGGGTAAGTGAGGAGGGAGGGATTGGTCCTTCAGGGGTACAGCTAATGAGGGTGGCCTGGGACACTATCTAGACACTTCTCGTTCTTTTCTTGGAGGGGTGGAAATCCTTAGGGCATCCAGGTCATGTGGCCACCAACCGCAGGCCCAGGCCTGCTGGGCTCCTGAGACTGTGCTGGGACGTGGTTCCTACCTTCCTAAGAGTGGCACCTACCCTTTCAGGGGTGGCAGGAAACACCTTGCCTTGCTGGAAGGTCAGGAGAGGCCCAGAGGGCAAATGCTTTAAGAATGTAAAAGCCAGACCAGAAATGAAGGGAAAGGCATTGCCACGGGTAGGAATGGTATGGACAAGGGAAGGTGACAGAGCAGAGCCTTCTCAGGAAATTGTGAGCATTCTGGGTGGATGGAGCAGAGGAACAGTGGGAGGGAGGCACGTAGGGGGCACATGGATGGCATCCTTGATCATGGAGGCCCCAAACGCCAGGTGGCAGGGCAAGGCCTTTACGCCAGGGCCACCGGCTGCCACTGAAAGGCTTTAAGCAGGAGTGCGACGTGGTCATGCTTGCTTTTGAAAAAGCCCAGTCCGGCTGCAGGAGTGGCGTGCGGAGAGCAGTTCGGAGTGGCCAGTTGGCCGAAGCACAGCCTCCATACACTTCGCAGAAGAATTGTGTGATGAGTGTCCCGAATGACTGCGACTAGTGGTGCAACAGTCCTGGCCTGGGCCAGGCGCCTGTCTTCCCCTCAGCTGCCAGCGAGCCGGGTTGGCTGGAGAGTGGAGCAGGCACTGAGAACCAGATGTGGCTGGTGCCATGTGGCCTAGGAGGCTGTCATTGTTGTGGATGAGTCAGTCAGTTGCCTGTGCTCCGGGCCAGCACTGGCTGCTTCCCGGGATGGAGACAGGATTCAAGGAACAGGGCAGGGACTGGGGGAAGGGGACGTGGGGCGAGGGAACCCCCACTTGAGAGGACCCCAGGCCAGCCTTGGTTCTAACCTCTCCCGTGGAGGCCAGGATTCTGGGAGCCTCTTTCTGCAGGGAAGTTGGGCAGCCCAGGTTAACCTCTCCAGTGCCAACCATGTCACGTCCTGCCCCCTTCCCCAGCCTTGGCATCCAGGAGTGCCCTAGGCAGGACCCAGAGGTCCAGCTTGCATTTCCTTCCTCTCTCATGCAAACATGTCCTTGGCTTCCAGCTCCCCAAGCCCGGGGATCACAGGGCCACTCTTGGTTCTAAAGCTATGCCCAGGAGCAGGTGCCCTCCTCCAGACCTGCCTGCCATAACCAAGCAAGATCAGCTGGCCTCCCAGGAAGGAGGCTGCAGCTTGGGCCTCACCAGAGAAACAACTTTAATGGTAGAATGTCAGCGGGAGGGTGGGGATCACGCCTGTTCACCGCGGGGCTGTTCGACGCCACTAGGACCACACGCTGCGGCAGCCTTCTCTCGGGGCTCCCCGGAGCTGTGTTCCAAGGGTCCCCCGTGGGAGTGGACTGGCTCTGCAGGAGGGAGGGCTGTGGTGTTGACCCTTGGCTTGAGGGAGGGAGGGTAGGAAGACTGCTGGCGCCATTGTCCTCACCAAACACAGGGCCCCAAAGGTCAGGGTGAGTCACTAGCTCAGACTTGGCTGCTCCCCTGGCTCCATCTGAGGTGGGAAGGAGGTCCGAGGGGGAACCCAGGTTGGCTCTCTGGACGCAGGGGATAGGGACAGGGGCGAGGGAGCGGTGGTTCCAGGGAGAGCCCATGGGCAGTGGGATAAAAGGACCGAGGCAGGAAAGATGACTCCATGAGCTGTCCCTTCCTTGAGTAGTGCCATGTGCAGTGGGTGGAGCCGAGGGGTTGTTGAGTAATGTCCTCATGGAGGCGGGCCAAGAGCCAGCAGGACATGTGACCTCGGGTGGCTCGAGGGCCAGTGAAGTCACTCTTTTTGCTGGCCTCGGCTTCTGTAGCTTCTCTAGATGACAGGGTGCCCTCCTGATGCAAGCTCCTTCTGAATGACACAGGACCGAGGGGAGGAAGGAAAGGGACTGTTCAGCGTCCTGTGCCTGCTGGCTGCCTCTTCTCAGGCCTGCCGACCCTGTGCTGTGTTTTGGTAGCTAATTCAGTAGCTGCCCCCCTCCGCCAGCCCCCTTGAGCCCCAGGGTCGCCCTGGCTCAGCCTGGGCAGTATTCCCAAGTGGTCTGTGACTCAGCAAGTTCTTTGCCAAAGGGTGGGGCCCTAGCTGGCTGCCAAGCTCAGGCCCCCACAGGGCTGAGGCATCGCTCGGGTCCTCAGCACCAGCCTGGCTCTGCAGCCTCTCTAGGCCTCCCATCTGCTCCGGGGCCCTCGAGGTCTGTCTGTGAGCAACACTGAGGTCCAGGACAGGGCCTTGTCCAGTCACTCAGCAGGGCCCTCTTCTTTGCACTGAGTAGGTACCATAAATATTTGTTGAATTGAATTCTTGCCTCCGGCTGGGGTTTCCACCAGCTAAATAGCTGCTTGCAGCCCCGCTGTGGGCCTGGCCAGTTTCTGCATCCTGCCTTTCCCCTTCAGATGGCTCCTCAAAACCTCTCTCCCCTTTCCTGGGCGTCCAGAGGCCTCCCAGCGGACCCTCACCTGCCGAGAGCGCTGGCAGCTGCTAAGTGGCCTCTGCCTTCTGTTCACTTGTGGGTTTTCCTTCCTCTGTGCAGGTCTCACTGGTGTGACTGAGACGAACAGGCCCTGAAGCAGGGTCCTGTGTGCCATGTGCGACAGAAGGTCCTGTTCCTGTGTGCCCATGTGGGACAGAAGGGCAGGGGGCCAGGGCCAGGCGAAGCCACTTGAGACCCAGACTGTGGTGTGGGGAGAAAGAGGTTTTCTCATAGACCAGGGACCACACATTATTTTTGCCTAGGGCAGGTCTGGCTTTGGCCTGTTGCCCTGGACTAATTATTTAATAGTTAGGTAGATGGCCATCAGAGTGGCTGACACCGGTCCCTGTGCCATGCCTCCAGGACCCAGTAGGGCAACTCGGCCTAGGCCACACTTCTCTCTTGAAGACCGTGCTGAAGGCCACCACGTTCAACTGCAGTGTGAATTGCAAGGGAATGTAAGGCAGACATGAGGGAAGGTCAGAGGGGGAGAGAGCCTTGCAGGCTGTGAAGCTTCTGGGTAGTCATAAGAACAGCACCCCTTATAGGGTACCTACCATACTCCTAAGCAACCCTGCGATGGCGATCACTGCCTCCATCTTATAGATGCAGAAACTGAAGTACAGAGAGGTTAAGTGACTTACAAAAGGTCACATAGCCAGGAAGCCGGGTTTGAAAGTCCAGGTCCATGTCCCTAACCACTATGTTATAATGCCTCACAGCCGATGCTTCAGTAATACCTACCATAGGGATTTTTTTTTAACCATTACAAAAATTATTATTATAGAAATATTGAAACCTATATAAAACAAACATAAAAGTATAATAAACTGTATATTTATCACCCACACCAATTTTTTTCTCTTTTGGCACACCCTCTCTTTTGGGGATGATTTTAAAAATCTGAAATGTAACACCAAATGCTTACTTTTGGGCACATTTGATGGGCAAAACCAGTTTTGAACAACAGGGAATATTTTAATAGTTGCAAACTGATTACCATCGGGATTTGGCGAGGATACAATAAGGCCACGTGGGTAAGTCTGCTTTGTAAACTAGAAACACTTTTACAAACATTCATGAATTGCAAAGTAGTTTGGAAATAGCTAACTTTGGTGGTACAAACTGTGGTGACACAGTAGAAAACAAAAGTATTTGCAAACTTCTCCCGGATTCTTTCCTTTCTAGAGGAATAAATTATAATAGAACTGCTCTGATGGTCAGTCTTAGTCCAGTCTTGTTTTTATGCTCAGTATCATCACCAAATCCAGCCAACCCGTGTCCTAAGGTGTCTCAACCGGCGTCTCCTGACCGTTTGCTGGGGTGTCCTCCACAGCCGGGCCACCTCGCGCCTCGCTGACCACAGCAGCTCCTTAGACTCTCGCTGCCTGCAAGCGCTCTGGGCTCACACCCGGCCTTCCCTTAGCTGCTGGGAATTTCCACGGGCTTCACCGTTCCCCAGAAGGGCCTCGGGCCTCCGTTGTCGCCAATGAGATGAGGCAGGAAATGGAAATAGAGGGCTGGACAATGGCCAGTTTTTCATTATTCATTGATGATACAATCTCATGACCAGAAAACCTGAGAGAATTCACTGAAAGGCAAATATTTCAGTTGGTTAAAAAAGAGCAGCTGACACTATGTAGCACATACGCTATGCCAGGCCCTACCTGCATTGCCTGAGAGGGGGACCGCTGTCTTCATTGGCAGACAGGGCAGCTAAGGCAGAGAGGCTCGGTGGCCTGCCGCAAAGCCAGGCGCTCTGGGCCTTGCAATCAACAGCTCCCCTATGTGCCAGCAACTGCTTCATGGAGGGCAGGAGACAATCATAACAGTCATGGGCTGGCATTTGCCAATGTGGTGCCCCCGTGTTCTCTGCTAACTGTGCTGGTGCCCAGAGTCACATGTATATCCTCTTAAGAAATAGTCATCAGTGCCTGGTCCTTATGCCACTAATACCAGAGCCTCCACCCTCCGCCTGGGGATCGAAGGGAGAGAAACCCCGCCAGAGCCCTTCCTCGGGCTTGTCCCTTTCTTAGTGAGGACACGTTTGTCCACAGCAGCCTGGTTGGCAAAGGTGTGACTCTGCTTTCAGCAGCCACAGCCAGAATCTTCCTAAAATCCTAGCTCCATTTCAGGAGAGGCGCTTCGATAGCTGACAGATCCATCCGGGGAGTTCCTCCCAGACGAGAGGTCAGGGGGCCCTAAATGAGCATTGCAGCCGTCACTTCCGATCAGAAAGTCACTCCGTGCGGCTGTGCCAGCTGGGCCCCCTGACAGCAGCAGGCGGCCGCCCTGGCTCCGCAGGGCCCAGGGAGGCGTCCCGGGCACCGGCTTGTTTTGCTATTAGTGTGTGCTGCAGTTTCCCTCACCCCCTTGGGGATTTCTCCAGGGTTGAGACAATATTCCTCCTCCCTCGAATCATTTCTTAGGCATCAAATAACCACTCTGAAAGGAACAGGGTGCTAACTGGCCGATTGACTAAGTGATGACTAAGCTGTGGCTGGTTGACTGAGCTATGGTCTGGGATCAACTGAACCATGACTAAGCTATGGCCTCCAGAAGAAACGGGATTTGACACTCATCGAGAATCATCTGAACGTGCCCAGTGTGTTAGGTGCTTTCGCATTTCACATGCTACTTAATCCCCACAGCCACCTGTGGACTAGGTGTTAACAGAGTCACTATAGATGTGAGGAGACTGAGGTTCCCAGGGGTTGAAGAATTTGGAGTGAATGGCACGGCTGCAGAGCCCACGGGTTTCCCACGGTGTCACGCCATGTCCACATGTCTTACTGAAGACACCCCAAGTCGGATGGGGTGTGTGTTAAGGCATGTCCTCTAGAATGACGGTGGGACACTCTCACAGGTGATACTCTTCCACGGCATGTGGGACTCTAGGACAGGGGCTTAGGGAGTGGGGCAGGACCCTGAAGGCCTGGTGATTTTGCTGGGATGTCACTAGCAGCACTAGCAGGAGGTGCTGGAGACCCCATCAGACTGAGCTTGTGCAGAATTCTCCTTGTGGGGGGTGAGCCCAGCAAGGCCTGTCCCCTCGCCTCGGCTCCAGTTCTCCTCTGTTCCTGGCCTCTCTCTGCAGGGACAACCCCCCTGGGAGCCTGGGACAGAGGCTTTCCCAGCCCAGGGCCTGCAGCTGAACCCACAGCTCCTCTCGCTCGGGCCAAATTAAATGCCAGGATGCTGATGAAGGCAACGGAAAGGAGGGAGCTGGGATTTAGTCCCCGAGGCTGTGCCTGAGGGGTCAGCCTGGCCTCCGTGAGTCCTGAGGGGTCATGGCTTCCATGGGGAGAGGGACATGGTAGGGACTCTGTGGCGGCCTCTGTCCACTCCTGTCTAAGTCACCTCTCTGGTTCTTATGCAATCCCCTGCAGTCTTTAAGGGCGGAGGTTTGGCTGGAGCAGAGTGGGTGAGAAAAGGGGGACAGCGAGGGCCTTGCGGTGGGACGGGAGGTAGAGTCCATGGGGGGAGGGCTGCCACAGCCACACTTGCTGAGGCCTCACCGCGGGCCAGGAGTGGGGCTGAGCACTCTGTGTCCGCCCTTCTCTGAATCCTCACAGCCACCTGAGGGCAGGCACTCACTAGCCCCACTGGATTGATAGGGGCCAGGACTTAGTAGAGACCTGAGCCCAGATCCGTCTGCCTCTCAAGCCTGTGACCTTGCCCACTACATCAGAGAGAGGAGGGGGCTCGGGAGAGAGCCCGAGAGCCCAGGAAACTCAGGCAGGGCGGGCTGGCTCCGGGTCAAGACCGGGACTGTCCTGGGTTTCCCCTTCCAGAGCCTCTCGCTTGCCACCCTGACCGCAACTCCTCCGTTCGGCAGGCCTGTCTCTTTTAGGTACCCTCCTGCCCTGTATTTGCCCCAGTAAAACCTGCCATCTGCAAGGGGTCTGATGGTCACACCAAGGCAAAAACAACTGAAAGGTGCTCTGGGAAAAGCACCACGCATGGTAGACCTGGCCTCGAGCCCTCCCCGGGCCGCTTACTAAGTGGAGTAACATAACTCGGGAGAAAGAGACTAGAACAGTGCCTGACGTGTAGTAGGTGCTCATTAAAATTTTCATCTGTAAAAGCAGAGATGATAACGCAGCCTGTGATAAGGTTGGATGGAAACTCTGTATGTGGAAACTCTGGGGAAACTGTGAAGTTATTTAATTGTAAGAGCGTTCGTATGATCTCAGGAATGCATGCACTTTATGAGCAAAGACTGGAGCCAAGTGATGAGTTCTTGACTGGCTGGGAAGTTTTCCTGGGTATAGAAAGTCCCGGTTGGTTCTCTCGGAACACACCTAAAAATCCCACAGCAGGTCTCTGGCTGCTTCCTATGAGGCTGGATGCCAGGCTAAGCTGGCAAAAGGCTCTCACCCGGAACTGCCAGTCTTGGTCCTTTGGAAGTTCAGAGAATTTCCCAAAGAGCAGAAAGCCCTGTTTGCAGAGGGTGTAACTTAGGCTGTGATAGCAGAGAAGCTGTCCCCAGAGAGGCTTGATGTGATTGCACATCAGGGGACTCCAGGTGGTCCCAACACTGCTCTGCACAGGGCCTCCCAGACCAGAAGACAGGCAGACGGACAGGAGAGCAATAGGAAGGGGCTGTAGGTTGCGTATCACAGCACGTGGGAAGCACAGCTCTTTGGTTTTCCCTCCATCATTAGCAGCCGCTTTGCTCTGAGCTAATCCTCCAGATGGCACAAGAACCAGCTCTCTGACTCACCTAAAAGCGCCCAGGTGTCCGGGGCTGACAGCTCTCACCCAAGTCCCACAGCTCTGAGGAGAGAGAGCAGAGATTTCATTCCAGTTTTGTATGACTCAACACCCAGCTTCTGTGTCTGTTCAGTGGCGTGACTTCCACATGGCATCAACGTAAAAAAATTCTTTTATTTTAAATTGTGGTTAAAGGAATACAGAAGAAAGTTTACTGTCTTAATCTTTAAGTATACAGTTTAGCAGCATTAAGTATGTTCACATTGTGTAACAGATCTTTAGAATATTTTCATATCGCAAAACTGAGACTGTATCTATTGAATAACAGCCCCTCCCCACTCCCCTCGGTCCCTGGCCACCACCATTCCACATTCTCTCTATGGGGTTGACTACTTTAGGTCCCTCATATAAGTGAAACCATGCAGTATTTGTCTTTCTGTGACTGGCTTATTTCACTTAAGCATAACATCGTTAAGTCTTATCCATGTTGTAGCATGTGACAGGATCCCCTAATATTTTAAGTCTGAATAACATTCCATTATGGGTTTGTATCGCATTTTTAAAAATCCACTTATCCTTCAATGGACATCTGGATTGTTTCCACTGCTTAGCTCTTGTGAATTATGCTCTTGCGAACATGGGCGAGCAGCAGCATCTGCTGAGGCAAAGACGTTTGTGTGTGCACATGTATGAGGACATGAACACACATATAAGTGAGCGTGTGTCCACACCCCACGCCGAAGGTACACCCGGCACAGCCTGTCTCTGGGAATTCCTCAGAGCAAACCGACTCCTTTCAGCAATCACATTTTCCTGAAATAACGTCAGGTTTTAAAAACGTCTATCAAATTCATAGAGCATTAAAACACACTGGAGGCCGCCTGGTGTGGCTCAGGGGTTGAGCGTCGACCTAGGAACCACGAGGCCACTGGTTCGATTCCAGTCGGGGCACCTGCCCAGGTTGCAGGCTCCGTCCCCAGCAGGGAGCTTGCAGGAGGCGGCCTATCCATGATGTTTCTCTCTCATCGATGTTTCTATCTCTCTACCCCTCTCCCTCCCCCTCTCTCTAAAAATCAATGAAAACGTATTTTAAAAAGAACACACACACAGTGGGAATAGTCTTTTAAATTGTTTTTGAAATGTCCCACTGAATTTAAAATAGTGAGTCTATTTAATTAATTAAATTGATGTGGACTTCCACCCTTTCTATTAGCTTCCTATTTTGATGCTGCCAGTCAGATGTCCTCAGGGCTTGGGCCGTGGCACAGTGTCCCTCTTCGGGGTGGCTGGTTTCACTCGGGTTGGAGGTGGATGTCGGGAAGGTTTTCAAGCAGTCAGAAATACAAACACATTTTGTATCTCGACCCTGAACACAAAAGCGCACATATTGAACTGAAACGAGCGTTTTCTGAAACAACACTTGACCTCATTCCTCGAGGCTCATGCATACTTTGCAGCCCGGTGCTGCTTGAAGTGAGGACTGCGACCTGCTTGTCGCCAGCCGGTGAGAACACAACGTGCAGACACGCAGAGCTGGGGGTTAGCGCGGGGAAGGGCGCCTGTCATCAGCGATCGAGGCCGTGCGAACGCCGGCCATAGCAAGATGCCACCTCCACCTGCCACGGCGGCCTGGGAACACGCGTGGGTGGCGACGTGAGGAAGCCGGAACCTCAGACGCTGCGTGAGAATGTCAAACGGTGCGGCGGCCGCGAAAACGGTGGGGTGGCCCCTCGGAAAGATAAACCTGGAGTCACAGGGCCCAGCGACTCCACTCCTAGGGGTATCCACGCGAGAGAACTCACAGCCTGTGTTCGCCCCAACGCAAATGGTCAAGGGGTGGTTCGTGACAGCCAAAAGGTGGCAACAACCCACATGTCCGTCAGCTGATGGTGGGATTAGGGGTGTAGCCACATGAGGGTGGGGTGGGGGGCCTGGAGGGAAAAGGGATTAACTGCTCATGGGCAGAAGATCCCATCAGGGGTGATGAAATGTCCCCAAACTGGCTGTGGTGATGGTGTGCAGCTCTGTGAATATGCTGAAAACCATGGACTTGTACGCTTTAAATGGGTGAATTGGATGATATGTGAATTATAGCTCAATAAAGCTGCTAAATAACTGTTTTTCGAAACGTTTATATCAATTTGACATCGCTGCGATGTCCAAGAGCAAGATCCCTTTTCCAGTAATTCATTTCTCTTGTTTGATTGTATTTCACGCAAGCATCAGTCCATGACAGATTGAAATTTAGAAAAGTGAAGCGGATTGGCCACGACGGATCTCGTGAAAGGCGATGTTCTAGTCCATTTCATTATTAAAGTGAATTCTAGTCTTAAAAAATGAAATTGATTTTATTATCCACTAATGAGTTGTGACCTGTAGTTTGAAAACTACTGACACGTTCAGCCCCGGAGCACAGTAGCACCAGATGCCCTGGGCGGCATCTCCCAGCACCGTGGGTTTCCATGGTGACCCAGTTTCCTGTTCAGGGTTCTTCGCAAACCATCAGAGATGAGTGGATAAAGCAGAGCTCAAAACCCATGGCCGGACTTCCGCCCCCTCCCCGGCCCCTCCATCACTATGATCCCACACAGGTCCGCTGGTCCCGCCATACCCAGCAGCCTGCCTCTGGAACAGGCCGCACGAGCTCAGCTTCCCATGTCTTTGCAGATGAAGTTCCCTCCACTAGGAATGATGGCAGTTCAGTGTCACCTGGGCCCGCTTCCCCTTCGGTCCTCTTTCCCCAAGTCCACAAAACAATCATCACCCGACATGGCCATCGCGTGCCTGCCGCCATCCATCCCGGGAGAGGGGAGACATCCGGAGGACAGTGCAATCGTCGGTTCATCTTCGCATCCTGGTCTCACTGAAGGGGCAGATGCGGGATCAGTGCCCAAAGCACAAACGTGGCAGAGTCCACCCCAGTTTTTAAGAAAACCGGATCCTCCCTGACTCTGACACGAGGGCAAAGAGCCAGGCAGAGCCCCCCGAGTAAATCCTGCCCACGCATGTGTCGGCCTGCACTCTCCCTTCTCTTTTGCTCTGGCCAGCACCTCCCGGCACTGTGGGTTTCCATGGTGACCTGGTGTCCTGCCTGCTTATGTCCGTCTCTCCTTCAGGCAGCCTCTACCTTGGTAGGGCCTGCGGCGGACTTCTCTTTCTGTTTCATACTGATTGTCCCTGGGGGCCTGGCCTCCATCATTCCCAGGCTTCTTTGACATGGGAAATTCTTATTTTTCACTAAGCCTCTCAGGGGCATAATGTTAATTTCTAAACATGCTACTCAAAAGAGGATTCTCATTTTTCCCCTTATTTGGCCTGATTTTTTATGTCCAGCTGGGCCCAAGGCATTATTTATAATACATGGTATTATGTTAAACTTGTTTCTCTCCCCCAGCCCTCTCCCTCCCTCTCCCTCCCTCTCCCTCCCTCTCTCTCTCTCTCTCTCTCTCTCTCTCGCACGTGGACATGTAGCACTGACTTGAGGTGAGCAGCGCAACAAATTAAGGGAGACAGATGTTGAGATGATTTAGAAAAACAGGTGGAACTAGGTCCCATTCGGCCAAGGACAAGTACAAATTGGAAGAAACCTACATTTCATTCCTCTTAGCCACTTTGCAGCTGAGCTGGGACTGGATTTGTGTCTCCACCACAAACACGAGGCAGTCTAGTTCAGCATTCAGGAGCAAGCGCTCTGGGGCCAGAATCGTGGCTTCATACACCGGTTCCACTTTTCCAGGCTGTGTGATCTTGGCCAAGTCACTTAACTTCTCTGTGCACCTATGTCCTTTCTGTAAACTGGGGATAGTGATTGTACACATCCCCACAGGACTGTTGTGAGAATGAAATGAGTTAACACAAAAGGGGCACATAACACAGGGCCTGGCTTAGTAAGGGTTCAATTAATGTTTGCTGTTATTAACTGTTTCTCAGTACCTACTCTGCTTACCTAATGACCTGAGTGAGACCAGAGTGAGGCAGGCATTGATTTCCCGTGGCAATTCTGGGCCATGCCCTGCCTCAGGGTAGACATTTGACACCTCATTTAATGTTTACAGTCACCCTATGAGGTAACTTTGGCTACCCTATTTCACAGCAAAGTTAGGCTTAGAAACATTAGGTTAATAAATAAACAAAGCAAAGAATGCCAGTGTCTAAAGTAGGGCAACGCAATGAAGGATTGAAGGCTCTGTCAACAATATCTCACCCAAGATCAAAGTGAAAATTAGTAGGAGGTGATGCTAGATTATCTATCTAAGGATGTGAAAATGCTGGCCAAGCTGGTTCCTGAAGTGCACCCTTGTTTTAGGCACAGAGAGCCTTCCCACATAGCCTCTCAATCTAGCTTTTAAACCTCTGAAGAACTGATAGTAATGACCTCAGTTTTTGGCTGAGGACCTGAGCCAACTCAGGCAACCAGTGAGCGACAGAGAAGGGCCTGGAACTCGGGGCCTTTGATGACCATGAGCGTTGACCGCTGACCACACACAGCCCAGTCCAGCTCAGGGCCGCAATCGTGTTGACGGTTCAGATCAGCGCACAGGCCATGGTGGTTTTAAGAGAAGACACTCCCATGGTCTCCGTGTGGCGCTCAGCCAAGAAAGCGCCGCTCTTGGGCTCCCTGCTGGGGGGTAACTGGGACAGAAATCAGGTCACCTCGGCCTGGTCCCCTTCCCTCCTGGTGGCAGCTCTCGGTGGCTTTTCCCACCAGCGGCCATCGGGAGGTTCTCAGGATCCCCAGTCTGAAGGGGGAGGCAGTGGGTATCGATCCTTTCCCTCCTAGCATATATTTATTAAACGGAATCTTATTAAATTGGATTCCAGTGCCAAGAGTGTCCCCTGAGTCATATAAAATCTGAACCTGCCTGCGGAAATTCAAATAACTTCACTTATTCCTTACAGATGACGTTGAATCATCTATGAAAATTGCTCAATTGGGTAAATTTTAAATAGAAAACAAATCTTCCTTCGCTTCAGTCTGTTTCAGCCCGCAAGTTTCACTGTTGCTACCTCCACGCCCCCACCCTCCGCTAAACCATAAGCCCCCTGAGAGCAGGAAAGAAGTTATTCTTATGCCCCCAGCAGGCAGCGCAGAACGTGGCAGGTAGCAGAAGTTAAGCAAATGCTGCTTGATGGATGAAGACATCTGATGCTAACATTTCGGAAAGCTGGGTGAGGGGTATACAGGAATTCTTTCCGTAATTTTTTCCTATAGGAATACTTCTAGGTGAAAAGGTATAAGCTGGTCTTCCTGATGTGTTGGATTTGCACAGTATCAATTTAGTTGGGACTACATTTCCCAGAATTCTCTTCTCTGCTTAGGTGGGAGCCGGGTGGGCCGCAGAGAGTTTGCAGGAGATGGGAGGCAGAAGTGACAGTGCCGGGGGGTCAGGACAGGCGGAGGCGCTCTTGTGGCTCCTGTGTTGTTGCTACCCGCTGGTTTACCTTGTTGGTTGGGGCAGTGGCCATGCCCAGGGCTCCTACCTGATCCACTTCAGCTTCTCTGACCCATTGGCCTTGAAGGGCACCCCTGGGAAGGAACAGTTTTGGATCCTGAGGCTGCTCATTGCATATTTCTTGTGCCCTGAGCATTTCCCTGGAAACTGCCTTCCTTCCCTCCATGGTACACTCACTTGGTTACTCCTGTGTATCAGTTGTTAGTCATCTGGTTTTCCCAGGAGCACTCTGATGACCTCTATTAAGTTATTTTAGTCAACTGGTAAGGAACTTTCTTAATGAGCTATTGTTAGTGCCGCACATCTGGATCAATGCGGTTTAAGCGTTAGTTACTTTTTCGAGCAGCCAAGTCATATTGCTGTGTCCTTCGAAGCTGGTATGTCAACTGGAAATCTCCAGAAAATTTCCCATATGAGTTGTTTTCCATCCAGGTCTCCCCAAGCTCATTCTTGCAAATCGGCTTTTTGAACCTAAAGATTTAACTTTATATTTCCCCATAAAATTTCATCTCTCTCTCCCTGCTGCCTAGGGATGGTTGTCCAGTGTGGGCAGTGCTTGGCCGAGGAATCCCAGGTCTCTCTCTGCTGCCATCTACGTCACTGTGAGAAACAGGAGGCCCCACTGAGTTCCAGCTGTCTACACGGGCCACATGTGGGCTCCTCTTCCAAACCCTCTCTGCCATGAATCAATGCCAAGTTCCAAAGTCAGAAGTAGCTAAATTTACCAGAACCCATATTCTTTCCCTTTTTGAAAACTGAGCAACAGCTCATACTTCCCTGCTTTTTGGCGCCTTTCACAAATTTCTCACAGATCATGGACTATGGCTCTGCAATCGTATCTCCAGGTTCTGGAAGATGCATCCCAAACCGAAGCTCACGTGATGGGGCCAGAGGCTCCCAGAGGCTCCCACACCTCGTCACTGACCTGGGACTTGACAATCTTCTGGAATTTGCCTTCACACTTTCCAGTTTGAGAGTTTCTCTCCATGAGGGAGAAAATCATCATGCATTTAAAAGTGATGCCCCTCCCACTAAGTGTGGGGCCTGACTCCTCCTTGTTGTTTTTCTTGCTCTGAATAATTCTCTAAAACCATCTTTCTGTGGTCCTAGTCATATGTTTAAGCCTCAGCTCAGTTTACACATTAGCATTCCTGACACCAGTCTTACAGGTTTGTGCTTTTTGGCATTTGGTTTTGGCCGTCTGCCCCCTCCCACTGTTGTACACGCTCTTTGCAATTCTGGTTGCATTCTTTAGATGACCTCTCCTCCCCCACTCCACCTTGTTTCTCAGCGAGGTTAATAGTTTATTCCTCACTCCACAAATATCTGCGCAGCACCTACCATGTGTCAGGCACAGTGCTAGGCATGTCCAGGGAGCAAAGCCAGGTTGGCGCCTGCTCTTCCAGACTCAGGGCACCAGCCAGCATTCAAACAAATTAAACAAATACCTATAAAGTTGCTACTCTGGTAACTGTGAAGAAGAGGTACATAGCGGGAGGGGTCGCTGACTTAAGATCTGAAGGGTAGGTCCTGGCTGAGGGGCTCAGGTGGTTGGCGGGTTTGATCCCCAGCATGGGCGCACACAGGAGGCAACCGGTCCCCGTTTCTCTCTCACATCAATGTTTCTCTCCCTCCCTTCCTCTCGCTCTCTAAAAATCAATAAAAACATACCCTCAGGTGAAGATTAAGAGTTAAAAAAAAAAAAAAAAGAAAGATCTAAAGGATCAGCAGGAAGGGTTTCCTGAAGTCACAATGGGAGAAGGAAACAACTTAATTTAAAAAAGTGGGCGAAAGGTCTGAATAAACACCTTAGCAAAGAACATGTATTCATGGTAAACAGCATCTGGAAAGATGTTCATCATCAGAGTCATTAGGGATTTCCAAACCGAAACAAGAGCAAAATGCCACTCCACACCTCTTGGCGTGGCCAGCGTCCAGCGCGCTGACCATGCCAAGCGCCGGGAGGACACGGGGCCGCCAGGGCTCCCCTTGCTGCGGTGGGAGGCACACGGTGCAGACACTCTGGGGGACAGTTTGGCAGCTTCTTATAAAACTCAGCTTCCTCTTACCGTAGGACTCGGTGATCCCGCTCCTTGGCATTTACCCGAATGAGCTGAAGACTAGATCCACACACACACGTCAGAGCAGCAATCCCACACTGGGTGCAGTAAAACTGTAAAGAAAATAAAGGAAAGAAGAGAGAAACACGGGAGGTGCACCGAAGGACCAACTGAAAAATAAATTAAAAGGCAGATATTAAGGGAAAAAAGTCACCTGCAAATGATCCCACCATCCATAGTGCAACCCCTGCTAAAACTTTCCTTTCCAGGTCTTTTTTGCATATCTGTTATGTTGTTTTTTAATGACATTGTATCTATGATTGTTTTGCATCTTCCTCGTTTTTTAAATGAATAGACTTTGTTTTTTAGAGCAGTTTTAGGTTCACGGAAAAACTGAGTAGAAAGTATACAGGCCTCCTCTTTTCACTGAGCATTAGGGCACGCACATACTTTCACTTTATTAAAAGCTTCTCAGAAACAACACTTTACTGTCAACATAATGCTTCCTTATATGGATGTAAAATGGTTTACTTAGCCTTTCCGCCCCTGGATGCTAGGTTTGTTTCCAGTTTTTTTGGTGGTATAAATAAAGTGGAGATGAACATTTTAGCATATAAATTCCACCCCCCTGTGTGTGTGTGTGTATATGGCATTATTTCTTTAAGAAACATTATTAGAATTATTGAACGAACCAATAGGACTATTTTAAGGCCTATTTTACCAGACTACCAACTTAGTTTCTAGAAATTTTATGCAAATTTATACCTTTACCAGAAGAATTTGGGAGGATCTGCTCACTGCCCTCTCATCAGCTGTGGTAGGCAGAGGCATGACCCCTCAAAGGTCCTCCTCTAAGCCCTGGAGCCTATGAGTAGGTTACCATAGGTGGCAAAGGGGTTGTTAATCAGGCCCTGGTCAGGTGGTTGGAGTGTCGACCAGTGCACTGAAAGGTTGTGGGTTCGATCCCCGGTCAGGGTGTGTAGCAGAGGCAGCCGATTGATGTGTCTCTCTCACATCCATGTCTCTCTCAAATCAATAATAATAATTTTAAAAAAGGTTGTTAATCAACTGAATTTGAGATGGGGAGATTATGCTGGATTATCTAGACAGGCCCACGGTCATCACGTGAGTCCTTAAAAGTGGAAGAGGGAGGCAGGAGAGAACCAGAAAGAGTTGTGTGAGAAGGACATAGCACCATGGTGCTGGTTCTGAAGGAGGAAGGGGCCACGAGCCAAGGAATGTGGGAGGTATCTAGAAGCTGGAAAACATGAGGAGATGGTTTCTCCCCTAGGAGCCCCAGGAGGAACACAGCCCTGCCCTGTGCCACTTGGATCTTAGCCCAGTGAGACCGTCGGACTTCTGACTACAGAGCTGCAGGAGAACACATTTGGGTTGTTTTAAGCCACTAAATTTGTGGCATCTTCATTTCATTTGATTCCAAGAGTATTTCATTGCCATTTCCATTTGTATTTCTTTGATCTTTTGGGTAGAGCACATATATCCGGCAAAGAGTCTTCTGGGAAGTGTTCCTTCTCTTCCTTCTAAACAGGTGTTCCCAAATCGAGCCGGATACCTGCGCCCCGCCAAGCCTTTTAGCGTCGTTCTTTGTCATTTGAAATTTTTCGATCAGAGAAAATAGGCCCCATTCTTTTGTATTGGTGCAGAGGGAGAGGTGAGTCATGGCAGCTGCCAGGGGCACGTTTCTGCTCTTCACACCTAACCCTCTGGAGAGGATGGTGCTGATGGGAGAGGAAAGCCAAGAAGAGGGGCGGGGAGAATTGCGCAGTCGTTTTGGTCACCGAGGGCAGCTGCATCTCTGTTCTTCTGGCCTCGTGGCCCTTCTGATAAATGTTTCTTTTGCAGAAATTAATTTGTGTTTCTGTCACTTACCACTAAAAGAATATTAATGTAGAAATTGGAACCTGGACTGGAGCAGGGGAATTGATGAACTCGAACCCAGGTCGGTTGAATCCAGGTTGCTTGAATCCAGGTGGGTTGAATGAAGGTCGGTTGAATCAAGGTTGCTTGAATCCAGGTGGGTTGAATCCAGGTTGCTTGAATCCAGGTGGGTTGAATGAAGGTCGGTTGAATCAAGGTTGCTTGAATCCAGGTGGTGCCGGGAGCATGCGCAGATCTCAGGCCGGGAAAAGAGTGTTCCTTAGTTTTATGTTATCAAGGCAGCTGGTTAGAGTTTTTTCCAAGGGCCCTTGGGATTCAGACTTACAGTTGCCATTCAGACTTACAGTTTGGGAGCCTTGGTGCTAAAATACCAGGCTGACAGACTGCATCAGCGATCTGAGACGAGGGAGAGAAGACAGAAAAAGTAAACATTAGGGAGCTGCTGGATGGACAGACACAGCTTTGACAGAGGTCTTCTGTTGTAGCCAGCAGTCCCAAATGGCCAAGGCCACAGAATCACGACCTTTTGCTCTTTTCTCAGAAGCAAAAGCCTAACACTCTGCCCACACTAAATGTTCTGCGCTGGTTAAGAAGCCGTAAAATTCCTGGAAATTGGAATGTGGTACCTGGAAGGACCACAACCAGCAGAGCACCTCATGTTCTGCGCTCCCTGCCTGATGAGGAATCCCCAACCTCTCCCCCACCCCCCCACCCCCCAGGGGGATAGGAACATCCCTGAGCAGGGACAACATTGAGGACAGGGCAGACCTGCCTTCATCCTCACGGTTCCTGCTGAGCCCAGGGGAAGGGCAGAGCCTCCCGAGCTGCTCTAAGAAGCTGGAGCCATGTGGGCAGGATCCAATACACCCCTCATGCCCTCCACCTTTCTGGGGTTGGTTGTTGGCCAACAGAGACCCCCCCCCAATGAAACTCACAGTCAGATGGGCAAGGTTTTCAGGGTTGAAGTGCTAAAAACAAAAGGCCCAGTCTGCCAAACTGAGCTGTGTGATTGCTTAAGCAAGAAGATGGTTATTTTAAAATTTTCCTGGTGATAAGAATCACCTGGGATGATTATTAAAAATAGATTCCCAAGCAGCTCTTCCTGGAGAGTCAGTGGACCTGGGGTGTGATTGAGAATCTGGATTTTCACCAAATTCCCCAGGAGATTCCTACCATCCAGCTGGTTTGGGAAATTCTATCACGAGGTAATTCCCAAGTACCTGGACCGAAGGAAGTGGCTGGTGAGACAGCCCTGATTGGGGGGATCCTCTCCACACCCCCCCCATCCGCGCTCATGAGGGGTCTCTTGAATGTGGAAAAGGGAAATGCTCCCAACAGGCAAAACCTGGAGAGTCACACTGGCGACCAGGGAACTGACTCCCTCTTTGCCGAGGTGCAGTGATACCAGCCACAGCCCTGACCTCGCCATCCCTGTCCGGCCGGGTGTGGTCTAGATGTTGGACCAGTGACCCCTCTATGTCGCCTCCTTTTAAATGGTAGCGTTTATAATGGTCACCCTGTTTCCCGCCAGCACTGAACAGAAGGTGAGTTGGAGGCAGTTGGTGGTTGTGGTGATCCCATGACCAACAAGGGCAAGATCACAAGGAGACTTGACGATGAGGAACAGGCACATGCAGGAACCCCGGGCTTGGACGTGCTGTCAAATGGCCTCTAAGTTAATGCTTCGAGCGACCCTCCTGTCCACACCCAAACTCATTCATTTTCTCCAAATGCGTGGAAATAATATCATATGTATGAAGCGCTCGCCACGTGCTCGGCACTGTTTGAGCGCTCACTGGATTCTCCCAGCTGCCCTCTAAGGTGGGCGCTATTATTTCCCCCCAGTTTATGGGTGGGGGAGCTGGGGTTCAGGAGGGTGAAGGAGCCCACCTGAACTGGTGGGGTGCTTGCTACACTGGGGGGCCCGGATCTCCACATGGGCAGGCAGCCCCGGGAGCCTGGGCCCTGAGCCTTCCCTCCGCGGCCGAGAGGCCACATGGAAGAGAGGGAAAGAAACGGACACGTTTCAAAAGAAGATAAACATCACCGTGGCTGGGAAGCAAGAGAAACAGAAAGCTCATGCGAAGAAAGGCTGCCAACCAAAGCAGTCAGCAAGAGAGAAACTGCCTCCGAATGAAGGAAACAGCGGAGCAAGATGAAAATGATTGTAAAAGGAGCGTGTTTCGAATCCTCAAAAGGGGGGGGAGGTGCACAGGAGTCTGCGGATCCGGGGGAGGGACGGTTAGAAACCCTGGAAATGAAAAAAATCCAGGACTTAAAATAAAAACCGAACAGATGGGCGAAGCTCTGGACCCAACGTAGTTGAATAAATAATCGGCGCTTTAGAAGATGGAGGGATTCACCCAGGCTCAGCACAGGAGATTTTCAAAACATGGGAAACGATGAGAGGGCATTTACGAGACATGGAAACGAGTTTGAGAGGCTCCATCCAAGAGGAGTTTCAAAAGAAAGGATTAGAGCAGATGGTGAAGACTGAAGAGATAACTGAAAAATTCTCCAGCATTCTCAGCCAGAAAGCGAGCACTGAATGCTGAGTAGGCTACATAATAAATCCACACCTATGTTGCCCTAAATCTGCAGAACATTGAGAATAAACAAAAATCTTTCGAACTCCCCGAGGGAAAGATTGTCCAGCTGGTAGATTCTGGGCTTGGAGTTGCAGTGGCTGGGTGACCTCGAGTCACATCCCACAGGGAAGGGGCTGATTGCGCTATGCTAAGAAAGGGCACTAAGGGGCATCATTAATGTTGGGAAAACTATGAGGATTTTCTGGGAACCCAGTGAGTTATCTATGGCTTCGCACGCCCAGGAGAGCATCGCCTTCTTCTGAGCAGCACTTTTTTCTGATTAACAATGTGGCTCACAGGTGAGCTCTATTCTCCTCTAAATCCTGCCCCCAGATTCTATTTATCAGCCCAAGGAAGGGTACTTGGCCTAAGGTGGCCCGTCCTGACACTTCGCTCTGGGCCTCGGCTGATGGACCATGTTTGATGAATAGGAGCCCTTCCTTGACATTTTTGACCTTGAGAGCAGAGAGAGCAGGTCTTGGTAGCTCTCTGGAGGCAAATCTGTGAGAGGTGAGCCACGGAAGCTCTCTGAAGCCACGCTTGCTGCCATGTGGACAATGCCAGCCTGAGAGGAAAGCAAGGTTGGCCTGTGAGAAAGGCAAAGGCCACTGGCAGAGTGAACCTTGTCAGGGTGAGAGAGTCTGGTCCCAGCTGCGCCTCCGCGCTTCCTGTCTTCTGTGAATCTTCCCTAAATTCTCCCCTTTAAATGAACTTGTAAAACTTAAATTGCTATTATTTTCAACCAACGGAATCTTAGTTAATGGAATGATGAGACTGACACTTATTCTTTCTCTATTTGCCTGTTTTCTTTTGGGGAAATGTTTTTGCTTATTTATCTTGTGTGGTTATTTCTTAGTTTCTTTTAAATATGCAGTATTCCCAGACCAAATTTTTATTCTCCAGATCCCAATCCCCTGTCTTTCCCCCCAATTTCTCTTCTAAAGGCTTCCCCATCTTTAAGGCCTTCAATATCATCAACTCCTTGCTTTAACCCCAGCAGCCATCAAACCCCATCAGTCCTACCTGGAAATGTCTCTCTGATCTAACCCATCCATTGACGGGACTGCAGGCAACACTCTCATTTGCTGCTGAGTGTAATTTAGAACGATTTTTCTGGAGGACATGGCGGTTGTCATCAGAGGACAGGGCTATCTTTTCTCCTCTACTGAAGCCTGCAGGTTTATCCATCTTCCTTCCAGACCCATCAGAGTCGCTCCACCTCGGCGCCCCTGTGTGTGTGTGGAGAGGGATCTTCACAGCACCCCCTCCCTCCAGGGAACAGGGCAGAGGAGCTGTTCCCTGACAGTCCTGAGCCACATGGCAGGCCCACAGGCTCTGGGTCACCAGCTTTAATCACCTCTTGCCAAATCTCAGCTCCTGGGGTCAAAGGAATGTTGAGCAATCTTTGGTATTTTTCAGCAAGAAGCAAGCACTTTCAGATTCCATTCAGGCCTCCTGAGCTGGGCACACTGCCCACAGCCTAAGCCTTGAGTCTTCCTGAACAGGCATCTGGGAGCGCTGGGGGACTTTTCGGTGTTTGTTTTCTGCTCCCGCTGGCTGGATTGTAGGACACCATTACAGTGAGGTCATGGAGCCCTGCCCCACAGTGTCCACATGGCTGGGAGCCAGGATCTTGAAGTCTTCCTGGGCTTGCTCGGTGTGCTGGGGGCTGGGCTGGGTTCTGAAGGAATGTGGGGCAGAGCCCAGGCTGCACCCTCAGGACCTTCCTGCCCCAGCATGGCCAGGTCTTACCCACTACTCAGGCGTCTGCCCTCTGCCAGGGTGTCAGGGCCCCACTCTCTGCCCAGCCTCCTGCAGGGGCATATGGAGAGCCCAGTTTCAACTTGCTAGGAATAATCAAACAGTGCCCTGCAGCCAGTTCTCAGCTCAACCCTGGACACCCCGTGTTCTGCCTTGCACAAAGTTGAGTTGCCCTGTTATACGTTTTCATGGCACCGTGTGCCTCTCCTTCCGAGCTCTTGCCTCTGTGGCTAAAACTCATTATTTGTGCATTTGCTTAATGTTGGTCTCACCTGAAGACTGTATGGCCCACGAGGACAGGAGCCCTGGCCATCTTGTTCACTGCTGTGTCCCCAGCATGGGCACAGTGCCTGACACACAGTAGGTCCTTTATGGATTTTATCATGCCAAGTAAAGTTTCCCAGGAAAGTATAAGGATTCTGCCTCCAAAGACACCCCTCCCAGGGCATTAGCTTCCTTGGGGTCTTGTGCCGATTTGGCGGAACCTCCAAACATGGCCTCTGTTGCTTCACAGAGGAGGAAACTGCCCCCAAGAAGTGACCTACTCTAGATCACGGCTAGAAAGCAGAGAGGTTAGGTTTCTAGCTCCAGGGGCAGGAGGGAGAAGGAGAGAGGGAGGTAGAGGGTAGGAGGTGGGCCCAGGGAGGAGGGAACCCAGGCCAGGCACCTGCAGCAAGAATGCTGATATCTCAGAAGGTACTGGAAACAGGACTGAGCCTATATGCTGTGAGGACTGGACCAGCATTCTGCCCTCAGTGTTAATTTCCCTAATTTTCTCCCATGATAGGAAGTAGTAAAAACTCAGGAAAGCTCCAGTTGGCTTCCACAATGCAGGAGGGAGCCAAAGTAACGGGCTTGTATCCATGCTCGTGCCAGAGTGTTGGAGGGGCAGAACCCCAGGGCGGGAGAACCATAAAGTTGAGGGGACCAAGGGTATGGGGAGCCACTTTCCACTGTAACCCTCACCATGACTCCAGGCACCAGGAGAGGATCAGAACTTAACTGTAGAAAGCCTGGGGTTTCAAGAATGAATAAAGTCCTAAGTAATTTCCCATTAAAATAAAAAAAAAAAAAAGGAGTTGGTTGCCATCCTGGCTGGTGGCTCAGCTGGTTGAGCGTAGTCCCCTGAACCAAGAGGTCACCGGTTCAATTCCCGGTCAGGCACATGCCCAGGTTTCAAGCTCAACCCCTAGTAAAGGGTGTGCAGGAGCAGCTGATCAATGTTTCTCTTTCTCTCCCTCTCCCTCCCTCTCTCTCTAAAATCAATAAAATATTTTTTTAAGAAAGGAGTCGGTTGCCTTAACCACCTCATAGGATTGTGGTGAGATTCTGTCATTCACATGACAAGTATTTATTGAGTTCTAGGAACCTGAGATATATTAAGGAACAAAACAAAGGTCTATATGGCTTACACTCTAGTGAGCAAAGACAGACCACAGGCATTAACAGTGTGAGTTGGTGAGTCACAGGGAACTCTAGAAGGTGCTAAGTGCTGTGGGAGCAGGGTCAGGGGCTGAGGGGGTTGTGGTTGGGGTGAGGAGCAGTGTAACTGTGGTGTAGAGGTGGACCTCGCTGAGTCGAATGGGTATAGAGAACCTGCACCCCTGGCCCGGGCAAGGGGACACCATGCCCTGAGTCCCGAGGACCAGGAGTCAGTTAGGGGGATGGAGGGGGCAAGCGGTGGGAGCAGCGGTGAGGCGGGTGGGCAGATCATGAGCGGCCATTGCACAGACTTGGTAAGTAAAATAGGGAGCCATGGAGGGTTTGATCCCTATAGCTACAGTACTGAGAAAAGACTGAAGGGGCCAATGAGAGACTTGATGGGAAACCACTATAATAACACAGGAGGGAATGATGCGGCTTGGACCTGGGTAGTGTTAGGAGGTGGGGAGAAGAGATGGGATGCTGGGTTATAGGGGGAGACACAGGATTTGCTGATAGTTTGGGTGGGGGATGTGAGAGAGAGAGGAGTCAGAAATGACTCCACAGTTTTGGCTGAAGCTCCTGGAAGGATGGAGCTGCCATGATCTGAGATCATGCAAGTTATTGGAGCTACTAACCAACTACTCCAGGCCAGGGCCTGGGTCAACCACTTGGCACCCTGATCCCATTCCATCCTCATAGCCCCGGGAGGTGGGAATTAGTCCCCTCCACCCAGGGAGGGGAACTTTACTGAGCGTGGTCACTCAGTAGGTAGGTGGCAGAGCCCAGATGTCCCAAGCTGGTCTGACCCCATGGGTGGTTGAGACATCCTGTCCCCAGGACTCAGGACACCAGTTCCCGCACCTCGCCTGACCTTGTCTGACCTTGCACCTCACTTCCCCTTTCCCCTGCATCAGGTTGCCTCAAGCTACCGAGCTCCCGGGCCTGACGCTTCGCCTACGCTGGGACTTCTTTTGGACACACTCTAAAACTCCTTATTTGGACACATGAACTGAAGCAGAGGGTGGCCAGGACTAGCATGTTTAGGGACTTCCTCAGAGGTCTTGGTCAGACAGGTGGACCGTGAGTCAGGGAGGTGACAAGGGATGGAGAATGCAGGGAGAATCAGCAGCTGTCGCAGTAAAAATCCGGGATTCCTGTGAATACAGTCAGCTCTGAGGCGCCCCTCCCACCATCACAGCGCCCCCACTGGAGGGGCCACTTCCCCAGCCTCAGGATTCCCTTCCCCTTCCAGACCACTGGATTCATGGCTGACAGGCAACACAGGTGGACCCCGAGGGGTGACCTAATCTCAGTCAGATATGGGACAGTGAGTGCCTCTGGGTGTGCGTGTGCACATGTGTGCGTGTGTGTAGGGAGGAGGGGTGGAAGGGTTGAAATCCACAAGCACAGCATGACTTCAGGGACCACCCAAGCCCAGAAACACCCTGGACCTCCTTTTGAGGGCAACTTCAAGGAAGACACAAAGCAGCTTCTCCTTTACACCAGCGTAGAGCCCTGCCTGCCAGGGCCTGGTCTGCAAAACATCCCACACGAGGCTGCTCGGGGCCGGCTTAGCCAGGAGCAGGTTCAGGCTCCTGAATGGGTTCTGGGCTCCTCGATAAAGTTGTGCTAAAGAGTTGGGTATAAAGTCCTGCCACCTGCCTGAGCCCCAAGGGAAGCTGTAAACATGTATAAGCACTTACACTGTGCCAGGCCCTTCCTCCCCCCCCCCCCCCCACACACGCACACACACACACATGCACACACAACCTGCTCACATTCTCATAACTACGGAGTAGGGGTCATCCCCACTGAACAAAACTAAAGTTCAGAGAGGTCAAGGGAGGTTCAGAGGCCACACAGCAGGGGTCACTGACTGTCCTCTCAGCTGCCTGACTTCAAAGCTCCCAAAGCCCAAGGTCTTTGATATCTGCAGCACCCATACCTCAGTCCCTCAAACCCCTTCCTGACTGGGCCCAAAAGTCTGCTGAGAAGCCGTCCTTGGCCAATCCTGCTTTCTTTCCAGAGGCCTCACACACTCGAGAGCCTCTCAGCCAGTCCCAGGGTGGGGGCCAGACTGCCAGGATGACCTACGTCTTGGGAACGGGAAGGGAGGGGATGGTGTTGGCATATCAGAATTTTCCAGACTTCCTTGTCCTCTGAGGCAGAGAGCAGACAGCAACTAAGCATATGGGCAAGGAAGGGGCATTTGTCCCCTTAGGAGGTGGTCCTGGGGCTGAATAGGGCAACCTCTCTCCTCTCTGTTTTCTTCAGACTTAGTCTCTCCCCACCCCACCCCTAGGCCTCTGTTCCAAAGCCAAGCACCTGTCTCTCAGGGCTCACTTCCAGCAAGGGGGAGACCAGATGTCTCATTGGCCCTGCTGCTGGGCCTCCCTCCCACTTCCCCTGGGTGTCCCTCTTCTGCCCAGGCCCCTGGGACCCTATCCAGCACCTCAGGCTGGTTTATCCCTTTGGAGAAGAAAACACGTTCTTGCTTGGTTGGTGGGACTACCTCTCCCACCAGTAGTCGCCTACTTGATGCGGCCCTATAGGGAAGGAGCTTATCCCAAAGGACAGAATTGCCGGAATGAGGTTGTTTGACCTCACAGAGAGACACTGTGTACAGAACCTGCGCCCTGACTTTGCCAAAACTTCAGGGAGGTTTGATCTCCTGTACTCAGGGCTTTGGGACCTCAGGAGGCCAGTTCAGAGAGACTCGTAGCCCTAAATCCCCAGCACGGATGACGATGACCAGGGTCCACCGCTGAGCCTTGGCCCTGCGATGTGGCCCTGGGGATGGAGATGCTGGGCGTGGTCAGAGTCAGGCACCTGGGATGGGACCAAACACATACCTTCCCCGATTAATATGCCGCTGGCTGTCCCCAGAGCTTGATGCCTCCCCTTCTAACCTCCCTCCTAAACGGCCCTTGACCACTGCACTGGTCTGGAGCAGAGTCTGCGCAGATTCCAAGTGCAGGGCGCCCTGCAAAGAGCCGCTGGATTTGCACAGGCATTAGGCCCTGGTGGAGGCCAGAGACAAGCCGGGGAGAGGGGGTGGGGCAGGCACACAGGGAGCCTCTGTTGGCCTGGGAGGCGGGAGAACAGTGGCCAGTGCAAACACTGTTTATTTGCAAATAAACAGCCCCAAGCTGGAGGAAGAGCTTGTCTTTGTTTGTCCTGGTTGGTGCTGAGAAGGCTGAGGCAGCCTTCACTCCCTCCTCCCCCAGCTGGTTTCTTCTTTCCTTGCCCACTGTAGCCTTGGAACGGGTTGGGAGGACAGCCCCATGGCGTCTTAGGTGTGACCGCTCCCTGCTAATGGTCATGGGAAGTCAGGTCCTGTGCCCAGGCCTACTGGCCTGGGCCTCTGAATTCTCAAAGCCTTTCTCTGCCTGGCAACTGGGCTGCAGCTCTGTGCCATATTCTGTCCGAATTCTAGACTATCCGGAGCCTTTCCAGAGAGGTTAGGTGACTGACCCAGAGTCACATAGTTGATGAGTAGATGAACTGCTCTTGGAAGAATGTTCTTCCTATTTTTTTTTTTTAATGGGTCCCTCCCAGCCCCTTGGCCCACCCAAGAGAGCCCAGACTGGGCTGGGACAAGACTGTCTGCACACATGTGGTGCTTATCAAGCGAGGGCTGCCTTGAAAGGTTTCGCAATGAGCTCTGTGTTCTGGTTACCCCAATGGCTTTGGAGCTGCAGGAGGGCAGGGCCCCTCTTTGCTCTTCTCTGACCGCTGCCCAGGTCACTGCCCCACTCATGCCCAGAGTCAGGGCCCAGCAAATCCTGCTCAGAGAGAGAGGAGATGAGCGAAGGCCTGGAGAAGATGCAGGCTGAGGACATCTCAGGCTTTTTGTCTCCGAGGGTGCAGAGCATGACTTATGCAGGAAGGCAGGAAGATGATTGTAGGGCTAGGACTTGCAAAACAAGCAGTTGGCCAAATTCATTTAGATTGGCTTTGGAGCAGGCAATCGCTCACGGAGCCAGCGAAATACTGAGCCGAAGGCTAGCGACATCCCCCCAGAGAGGCCAGGAGAGGAAGGCCCTTGGGAGCCATCAGTGGCTGGATCAGACACAGGAGGCGCTGAGCTGGCAGAGGATGCCACAGAGAGGCCTGTGGGCCTCGGGGAGCAGGTGGCTGGGGCTTTTCTGGGAGGCCTTCCTTCTAGGATTAGTTAAGCCCTGCTACTCTCCACACAGCCAGCCAGTCAGCCCAGTAATGGGCTATATCCAGATTTACCATGAGCCCAGGGTGATACTGGGAGCCTGGGTGGGGTGGAGGACAGATACCAGAAATAGAGGCCTTTCAGGGGGCTATAAAATAGCAGGGGGAGTAAACAAGCACACACAAATCAGATCTTGGTCCAGAATGATTAAATAGCAAACCATGGGTGACCAAATACAATAGGAGGCAGCGGGGGAGGGTCCTTACCCACTGGGCCTAAACATCAGGCATCTGGTCTTTTATTTCCTTTCTTTCCTTCTACCATCCCCCACCCCCACCCCCACCCGGCCCAGCCACACAGTGTCCTTACTTAACAGAGCCAGTAGAAGCTAGGGGAAAGCTTCCCGTAAATCAGGACTGGGGGCCCTGGCAACATCCCAGCTCCACTCCTGATTTTGCAGCTCTTAGGGTGCTCACACGGTTGGCTACCAACCTCAGGCACCACTTACACCTCCGATGTATTGACTGATGGACCGATTATCAGCATGGGGGCAGCCAGGACATGGTCTGGGGAGAGATGGCACACAGGCAGGAAAAAACAGAGCAATTTGGCAAAGTGCAAATGGCCTCATGTGCTGAAGGGAAAGGGTCGGAGCTGGTCTCCAGTGAGATTTCCCAAGTGATGCTTTTGTTCCCACTCCCGAACTTTCACACTTTCCCCATGACTGGAACTTCCCCACCTCCTCGCGCAGACAAGTTCTTCCCCTATTTTGAAACTGATTTCTAGGGAAACGGTCAGTAGGTCTGACTAAGCTCATCGTATCTGTCTCCCCTCTGCCTACTCAGCTCAGGCACCCAGCTGCCAGTCCTTATGGACCAGGATCTGACAGACTGGTCTTTCTTGTGTATAAACATTTTCCGCTCAGCAACTTCTCCTGACCCCGGCTCCATGCCTGGCTCTGGGCTGTGTCAGCAGGAGACAAAGGGGTCCAAGGGAGGCCCTGCTGCCCAGAAGTCACACTCTCATTGGGGAGAGAACACATAAGCCCACCAAAATGAACTTGACTTCACAAGGCGGCCCAGGCTCAATGTCAAATGAGGAGAAGAGTCGAAACCCCTTTTTTGTCTTGTTTTTAAAATTTATTTTTATGTGTATACAGTTCTACCCATCATCTTTAAAAACTAGAAACAAACCACAGGTCCCTCAGGAGTCATTACTTTTCAACAGTGCAGAGGAGGAAGAGGCATCCAAGGGCTGGGAGGAACCCCGGCTTCTTGCAGAACGTGGCTGTTGAAAGGAGTTGGACAGGTAGGGAAGGAGACAGGGAACTCCAGGAGGGGGAATGGCTGGAGTCAGAGGGTGGAAGACTGAAAGGCCATAGGTCAAGTCTGGCAAATGTATGGCATCTGTGGCCCCATGGAAGCCATTGGTATTGACTGTGGCACTGTTTCCCATCTGAATACAGATGCCTTTTCAATGCACCATCACCAACGGGTTCAAGCTGGCACGTGGGGTTGTGTGCATCGGCCCTTCCTGGCCTAGAGTATTCAGGGGCCTGAGAAAATGGACTAGGCTGGAGCAAAAAGCTTCTTTGAAAGAGAGGGGGGGAAAGGCCAACTCATGGAGTTGTAGGATGGCCGAACTGGAATGGGCCAGAGGCTCTGGCTCCCTCGTTGTCACTTAAGGAGGCAGAGGCTAGAGAAGAGAGTCCTTGCCCAAGGCCTCTGGGAGTTCTTAGCAGAGGTGATGGAGCTCAAGCCTCCTGACTGCTGGGCCACAGGTTGGGGCCAGATGTTCAGATAGGCCTTGGAGGCTCAGCTGCTGAGCTTGTTTCTAATCCTGTGCAGTTGGCCACACAGGAGCCCAAGGCCAAGGTCTTCTCAGTTCATCTTGACTCTAGCACACCTTCTCTCCTTGGCCAAACTCCTACTCCCCATGTGCGAGAAGCCCACTGTAGGGCAGTGTTGGGGAGGGGCCATGCCCAGGTTCAGTTGGGCCTCTGGGGCAGAGAAACAGGTGGACTCCCTCCCACCTCTCTTGTCCTAAAGGAAGGCACTTTGAAGCACCAGTGAAGGACCCCCCACTCCCCAGCTCCCAGGCCACAGGGTGCTGCTGGAGGTTTTTGAGCATGGAAGTGTCATGGATAAAAGTGGTACTTACAAAATATGATTATGAAAGATTCGTCTGTCCTGTGTCCTTCTGGGAGGGAATGCCTCCCCTTGGGACATTCCTGAATGGTCTGAAGCTCTGTGGAATGGGGGTCTCTCAGGCTTAAGGGCTCCAAGGGACAGAGTACCCATTGAAGATGAGGGTGTCACTGGGAGGGGGTGTGCATGCCTGAGGTGGGGTACAGAAGGAAAGGAGGCTTTACCCTCAGGAACAAAGCTGTGAGGTCAAGGCCCGTGGAGGTTCCCAGGAGGGATTGGGAGCAAAGACCAGGAATGACACAGAGCTTTGGATGGTGGGCAGACCTTGTTAACTCCCAACCGGGGCGAACCGGATGCTATTTTTGCTGCCCGTTTCCCTGAAGTTGATGTGAGTAAAGAAGTTTTTTTGTCTTGGGGGTAAAATGAAGTGGAGAACTGGGCTTGTCTTGGGGGTAAAATGAAGTGGAGGACTGGGGAGAGTGTGGCCCTTTTTGCAGGCAGGTTCTGGGGGTCCTAGAAGGGGAAGGTGGGAGGTAAGTGCCAGATAAAAGAGTGGGTGGTGGCAAGGAGGGGTGCACAGGGCTGCAGGAGCCCTCTTAAGATAAAAGGGGTCAGCTAGAAAACCCCCTGCCCTGGGAAGGGGCGGAGCTGAGCAGCAGGGCTTGGAAACCTACATTAGATGGCAGGCCTCTGAAATGTGGGGACCACACCCCCCCTTCCTCAGCAGTAATCCCAGGCTCTGGAGATGGGACACTAACTATGGGCTGGGGGTGACTTTGCTTGACTGGGATTAACTCTCTTCCTCCTGCTGACCATGCCCCAAATCACAAACAGTTCTCCCACATAGAGAGACGGGCAGGGTGGGGATAGCACTCTCCCTGCCCACGGAGGGGCCTTCAGAGGGAAGATACAAGAGGCTGGAACCAGACAAGTAAGCTAATTTTCTCTGCAAAGGTCACCACTGACGTCCCATTTTCCGACCCCAGCTTCCACTTTTCAGAGCTCACCGTCCTGGCCAGCTAACCGTTGCTCAACCTTCGCGCTTCTTCAACGTTATCCCCTGGGCTTCCGGCCCCGGCACCTCCCTGGTTCTCCCTCTACCGCCCCACTTCCCCTTCGCCCATTTCTCATGTAGTTCACTCTTCTTGAATCGCTCAGGCCAGGTGTCCCCAGATTCTGTCCTCAGTCTCTCCTTGACATCCCATGGTCTTCCAGGGTACCCTCACCGCTCATGCAGCCTTGACGCTCCCCTACTTGTTGGTGACTCGACATCCCTGAGCCCTCCTTCAATTAATTCTAGGCCTTCATTTGCAATAGCCTGCGGGACAGGTGCACTTGGAAGCCTCCTTCCCCCAAGCTCAACATCATCAGGGAGTTTCCATGGGACTTGGGAGAGCTGTGCTGGAGGCCACACTTCAGGAGCTGGGCCTGGGTAGAAGGCTGCCCTGGTGGCTGGCTCTTTGCTCAGTTCCCCACCATCCTGCACAGGCCGCCTGTCCCCCCTCTTGTTTCTGACCACTCTGCCTCCTGCTTTCCCCCATTGACACAGAGTTGAGACAACGCTGACAGGGTCTGAGTTACTGATGCTGGACCTGGAGGACGGAGGCACCTCGTTGGGGGACACAGTGGTGGGTGGATTCTAAATCCATGTGGAAATCATTCCAGTTCTGGGGAGTGCTGTGTGCTGAGAGTGCACAGCAAGATAAGAGGAGACCTCCTAGGCTAAATGGGGAGAAAGGCTACTGTCTCATTCATTCCTGAAATATTAATTAATTAAGCTCCTTCCCTGGACCAGGGACTGTATTAGGGGCTTAGGTTACAATGGAGAAGACAGACAGGGTCCTGCTCTTGGGGAGTTCGCAGTCTAAGAGAGGACGGGGCATCCAGCAGGTGGTTAGGGATTGACAAATGTCCCAAAAGAGAAGCATGAGACCGAGGGGAGTGAAGGACAGGGGATTATTGAGACTAATGGATTATTGAGAGCTAAAATGGAAAGAGGGAGAGAGGATCATTTCTGTCAGAGGGAACAGCATGTGGGAAGGTCCAAGGCAAGAGTGGGCTCAGCACTTCTGAGGAAGTAAAAGAAGCCCAGAGTGGCTGTAGAATGTTGACAAAGTGGCCCATAAAGAGGAGGGAGGGGTGGGCAAAGGCCACGTCATGCAGGGCATGGGAGGGACATGGATTTCAGACTTTAGAATTTTAACCGGTGAGAGCCATGATGAAATGTGCATTTCAATCAGATATTTTGGGCTGCTATGTGGCAGTCTAGTAGGACCAGAGAGGAGGACACTGAGGTGGGTAAAGATGGTGGTGGCCTGGACTAGGGTGATGGCTGTTGCTGGGAGGAGTGGTCAGGTTTTAGGGATTTTTTTTTAGGAGGATTCTGGAGCTAAGGAAGAGCAGAGGAGTCAGGGCAATTTTGCTTTTTTCACTTGTATAGCCCAGTGTATGGTCAAGTTGGTCTTGTGGGAAGTTCAGTTGTGAATACATGGAGTGGAGATGTCCGTGGGGCCTCAAATAAAGGTATCAAAGTCACGTAGGTTTGGCAGATAAAATAAGATGTCCAGTTAGATTTGAATTTCAGATTAAATAACAAATCCTTTTTTTATTGGGAACCTGTCGTGAAGATTGTATGGGACATACTCATCCTAAAATTTTATTCATTCGTCATTCAAATTTAACTGGCATCCTGTTTTTCTATTTGCTGAATCTGATGACCCTACAGGCAATTGTGTACATGCATCCGAAGCTCAAGGGAGGTCTAGACAGAGATGTGTGCTTGACAATTGTCAGCAGAGAGTCACACTTGAAGCATTAGAAGTGTAAAGGGGCTTAGGGTCAACATAGAGAGGAGATAAGGCTTAGGACCGAGTCTGATGAACTCCAGCACTTAGGCTTTGGGTCGAGGAGGGAAAAACAGGAGCGTGTCACAGAAGCTAAGAGTAGTAGAAAAATGACCCAGGGCAGAAAAATCAACCACCCGGGGGGCGGAGAAAGAAGGGGCTGCTGGCTTGGGAGACAGCAGAGGGGTCAGTGGACAGGTGCAGGCCAAGTGGTGGGGTGAATAGGCAGAGAGGGTAGAAGGATGTCAGAGTTAGTAATTTCAGGGATGGGGGAGTGCTGGGTGGTGACTAAGTCTGGGGAGTGGTGATGGAAGTGGGTGGCCAAGACACAGTGGGACAAAAAGTTGTCCAAGATGGGTGAACCAACTGAGAGGCTAGGGTGTGGGCGGGGTCACTCATGGGCACTGAAGTCATCCACGGTGTCCTCCACACATCTTACCTCTCCTGGCAACGCCCAACGCCTTCCTGTTTGTCGGGGCATATGCGTTGCTATGATGGGCGGGGGGGGGGGGGGTGGGGGGAGGTGGTGGGGTGAAACCTGGGCGGGGACGGTGAAATGTTTCCATAGTAGAAAGGGACTATGTGTAAGCTTTGGACAAAACCCAGTCCTCTGAGGCCTCCTAGGCTGAAGGCATCCATAGCCTGTGATCCACGTGCATCGGAACTGAGAGAATCTTCTATGATGCTTCTTCTCCGTGTCCTGTAACAACCCAGAGTGGTGTGCCTCGTTCCCCCCGCCCCAGTCCCCAGAGTCTGTCCCTTATCTTGTGTTCTTTCGGCTACTCTGGCTAGAAATTTCAGTCTCATTTCCCAGATCCAATTGGTCACTAAGTCTGTCTCTTTCTAGTCCCTCTGTCCCTGTTCTGATTCATATTGTTGTCATATAATTCGTAACATGACAATTGCTTCCTAACTGATGTCTCTACTCTTGCCATTCCCTCCCCACCCCACCCTCACTTTCCCTGGCTTCTCCCACTTCCTAAGAAGCCAAGGCCAAGGAGGGACACTCCTGGTAATGCTTTCTCAAAATAGACCCTTCCCTCAGCCGTCAGTGTCCTCTCCCTAAAACGCCGCTTAGAGCCAGTGACTCCCATCCTCAAAATTTCCCAGGGGATCTCTGTTTACAGAGCAGAGATCGAAGTCCTTAGGATGGTATTTACGAGTGCTCTTGACCTGCCCCGTGGTCCTTGCCACCCACATCTAGCCCTCCCTCCGTGCACCGCGTGGGCCGCGCTAAGCCATGTTCTTTCCTGCCTCTGAGACTTTCCATCTGCTGTCCCCTCAGCCTGCGATGTCCTTCTGTCCCCATGGGCAGCCCGTAGGCTTAGCTGCCATTGCACCTTCCCTGGTGCCTTCCGTGGTCCTCTGCACTTGGAACGGACCAGCCCTTTCCCTACGACAAGGTGGGAAATCGCAGCATCTCTGTTGAGCGCGTATGTTCAGTCCCGTCATAGCGGGTGACCGTTTAGAGGTTGCTCGGGTAACACTTCTGCAAATGCGTTTATTTGTGTGCGACGCTGAGGATACAAAGAGATACGACTAGTCCCTGCCTTCAAGGGGCTCGTGTTCTGGTGGCGGTGGTGGTGGTGGGGTGCTGGTGAGCTGACCGATGACGACAAAGCATGACCCTGTTTGTGGCACCTGCCAGGACAGGGAAAGGCCAGGTAATGCCACCGTGTGGTTCCCAGATTATGTCTGTCTCCCCAGCCAGAACCTGAGTGCGCTGAGTTCAGAAAGATGTTTAATTTATCTCCGAGTCCCCACGCCCCCTCCCAGAGCCTGGCATGTCCCAAAAGCACCCTTGGGAGGGTGAACCTCGGGCCCCCCGGAGCAGGAGCTGTGTCTCCCTCAATCTTCACGCCGCCCTCTCCCCGGCCCTGTACTGGGCTGGGGGTCAACGGCCGCTGAAGTGAATTAAGAGAGAGTTGCTCAGAATTAGCAGGTGCTGTGCGGACCTGTGAGAAAACAGCTGGCCCGGATGTGTCTCAGCCCAGACAAGTGCTCACGATCCACGTGACTGCTCTCCAGACCCATGCTCCAGTGTCACTGCTTGTCCCTGCAGGCCCCCTGGCTGGCTGACGGACCGAGACCTTCCAGCCCACCCCTGGAGCCTCTCTCCCCTGCACATGGCCAGGCCCACAGAAGGGACACTTCTGGCCAAGCAGAGGCAGGCCAGGGACTCACTGGAGAAGCGGAGGGGAGGGCTGTGACACAGCAGAACCCCTCCCTGGCTGCTCTGGGAGGCTGTGCTCAACAGTTCTGGCATCAGCCACTGAGTCGCCCACCTTATGGAGAGGACAGAAGGGACCTGGGTGTCTGCTCCTGGGGCAGCATCCAAGAGACTCTCCCCTCCCCCTCCTATGTGCCCCCTCCTGGACTCTCCCCTCCCCTCCTATCGCCCCTATTTGTTCATGGAGGGGGTGAAGTTATAGAAAAAGCTGGAGAGTGTCCTAACTTCCTGGGGTGAGGAAAATCCCGCCAGGACTCTGACTTTCCTACCAGGAAGTGGGGAATTCCCAGCAGGTTTGGGGGGCGGGGGGGGGGAAGGTCATGGCTGCATTGTCCAGGGCATCCCCTCCCTAGGCAAGTCCCTGCTTATCCCCCGGAGGTAGAAGTGGCAGTTGAGATCCAAGGTGGCCCTTCCAGGCTCCAGACATGGGACAAGGTGCTCGGGCTCCACCCAAGGCAGTGGCTCCTCAAGCTTCCCCTTCCTCCCCCCCTCCAGCCCTCCTCCCTGGCACACCTCATTTCACTGAAGTCTTCCTCTCATCTCCCCACTACACCAGGGGAGTGAGGGGGCGTCTAGGTTTGCTCTCTCTGTAGAGGGTCCGCAGGGCTCGTGGCGAGGGCTTGGGGTCTGGTCTGTGCTCACTTGCCTGGGGGAGGCACCCAAGTGACCCCAGCCTAGGCTTGCTCGGCTGTAACAGGAAGGTGCCCCATGGCAAAGCCTCTGTGAAGAGCCATTGTACGTAAGGGCTCTTTGCAATTAGCTTTACAGATTCAGTCATCCAATTATCAAAACTATTCGCACAGTATCTACGGATGCCAACCATGCGCCTGACCCGTGTCTCTCTCCGTGCTAAGGAGGTAGCAGTGACGAAACAGACCAGCATTCCTGTCCTCCAGAGCTCACACTGTGGTAGGGACAGGAACAGGAGACTAACAAACAAATGAATCAGTATTTAATGTATTATAAATATAATTTACTGCCATGCAGAAAAACAAAGCAGCGTAAGGCAATAGAGGGTGGGATAATTCCCTTTTAGGAGGCTCAGGAAAAGCCTCTAAGAGGGCGGTGACATTTGGACAGAGACCAGAATATAGGAAGGCAGAGGGCCAGGTGGCAATTTGAGGGACAGCTGCCAGGCAGGCAGAGGGAACAGCAGTGCCAGTGCCATGAGGCAGGGAGGCACTTGGCCCGAGAACCAGCAGAGCCTGTTTTGGCTGGAGGGAGAGAGCAGGGCCAGTGCGGGGAGTGAGGTCAGATAAGAGGGCTGGTCTGGGCCTGGAGGGCCTTGTTTATCATGCTAAGGAGCTGGGGTTTTATTCTAAGGAGTGGGTTTGAACTGGGGATGACATGATCTGATTTAGGATTTTAAAATTACTCTGCGTTGGAGTCACTGCCAAAGCCGGGCCAGGAGAGCAGCTCAGAGGCCGTGGTCATCATTCATTACCACGAACTCCCCTGCACCTCCATGCCCACCCCGTTTCCATCCCAGAGCCTGGTGCAGCTTCAGCTCCTCCTCTCGTCTTCCAATCTCCAGGTCTACTCCTCACCATGCCTGGAGACTGTCCCCACCCTGCATGGAAAGTGCCCCCAGTGACCTAGTCCGAGGGACTTACAGACTAGACCTCTCAGAGCGTTCTGTGTTCTCTGCCTCTCCTCCTGCCAGGACTTGCAGCTCCCGGGCATCCTTCACTGCCCCTACTACCTGGGGCTCCCGTACCCGGTGCAAATGCAAACACCCTTACAAGGTCCACTCTCGCCTGGCCTCTCCTCTCTCCTGGAGGCCCCCTCCCCTGCCTGAGGCATTGGTGCTGCAGTCCCCAAGTTCTGCCCCAGACCCCTTCTCCTCCCTCTCCGACTGCGGTTCTGGTTCCACTGACACACCTCCTGCCACCACTGCTGGCTCACATGCTCCCCATTAGTCACTTGTCACCAGCGTTCACCACGTGCCCACTCTGGGCACTCCTCCGGTGTCTTCTAGGTGAAGGTGAACCAGAAAGACTGAACTGCTGCCCTGAAGGAAGGCACATTCCAGTCTGGAAGCAGAAAAACAAATGGGGAGTGATTAGAACTATGATGCAAATGCAAGCGGAATAGGCAGATAGAGTGATGCGGTCAGGAGCTCCTCGATACAACCCTGAAGCATTGGAAGGCACGGGCCAGGTGAATGTCTGAGGAGAGAGATTTGGGTGGAGGAAAGAGCACATGCAAAGGCCCTGAGGTGAGACTCTAGCTGGTAAAGAAGATTAATGGGGCTGGAGCAGCATTAGCTGGGGGTGGGGTGGGGTGGATGAGCTGCCTCGTGAGTGACTGCAGGCTCTTAGCCTCTGCTCCAGTATCGTGTGATCCACTGGAACACTCCAGCTAGAGGTTCTGCAGGCGTAACCACAAACTCAGTGCACCCAAAACGTAACCCATTTTCCTCCCCAAACCCGTCCCTCTTCTTGCCCTCTAGTCTAAACCATCCCCGTGCCGGGGAGCTGGGACAAGCTGTGGCCCCTCTCTCCTTCCCCTGCACACCCAGCCACTGCAAGTTCCTCTAAGCCCCCCTTAAAATATTTCTCCCATCTGCCTCCTCTCTGTCTGGGCCGCGTTCACATCCCTGTCTTGAGGACATTGCTGACCTCTGGTAATTCTCTGATCAGAAACAGCTAAAAAGCATAAGACAGCATGTAATATGTCGGGGGGCAGGGCTAGGGCTGGGTGCAGAGAGTTGGGGGGAGCAGGGCAGGCTTCGTAGAGGGTGATCTCCCCCTCTCCCAGGACAGTGGCCATACACAGCTGGGCCCCAAGTCTATCCGTCCAGCACAGACCTCCCTCCAGAGACCTAGCTGTGTCCACCCCCGTGGGCACTCCCTTGTCTTTGCCCCTCCAGGAGCCCACGCTGAACACATCTAAGTTTTCATTCATCATCCCCCTGCCCACACACCTGCCCCTCTCAGTGGGTGGCCACACTGACCACCCACTTAGTCGGAAACCTGGGAGCCACACGGGACTCCTCTGCCCTCCACCCCCGTGCCTGAGTGATCGCCAGTCGTCCCATTAGTGGAAAGAGCTCTGGGCCCTTCCTCCTAGCCTCACTCCCTGGCCATCACTTGGTTCAGGCCAACGCTGCCTCCTGCCCAGACCCCATAAATCATCTTTTTTTTTCTTTTTAGAGAGAGAGTAGAAGGGAGAGGTTCGGGGAGAGAGAGGGAGGGAGGGAGGAAGGGAGAGAGAAGAACATCGATGTGAGAGAGACACATTGATCAGTTTCCCCCTCCCCCGCCCCCACTCACCCTGACTGACTGGGGCGGGGGATTGAACCTGCAACCCAGGTATGTGCCCTTGACTGGAAATTGAACCCGAGACCCTTCAGTGGCGGGCTGGAGTGTGGGCCAATGCTTCAACCACTGAGCCACACTGACCAGGGCATAATGGCCTCTTGACGGGCCCCGGGGCCTGCCGCGTGCCCTCCCCTGATCGGTGGCCCACACTCCGGTCATTCTGGACCATCTCAGGCGCAGAGCTGCTCCTGGTGAGCCTCTGCTGTAAACCTTTCACCAGTTCCCCTTCTCTCCCTGCTTCCCTGGCCCATCTAACTCCCACTCGCTCCTCAAGAAATCAGCAATCACCTCCTCCAACGAGCCTTCTATGATTTTTCCAACCCTGAGCTCACCTTGCTACACTTCAAGGGCCTGTTTCTGTCTCTGCACCGTCCGTAAGTCTGGCAGGTCTGCGGGTGCTTACCTTGTCTAGCTTGTTGGCGGTAGAAACCTCAGCTCTTGGCACAGGGCTTGGCACGTAGAGGTGCTCCACAAATATTTCTTGAATGGATGGGTGGATGATGTAAGAACAGAAATGGGGTTCAATGTATGGAAGCATCTGGAAAGGAAAAGGCATAGGGAGCGATAAGGAATGGACACAGCAAAGGCGGAGGTGTGGGGATGGCAAAGGGCACTGTCACATTCAGGAGCACAGGAGGCACCCGGATTGAGCGCAGGGCACCAGGGCAAAAAGGGCAATGGAGGTCACAAGGGAGGCGGGGGCCAAGCTAAGGCTTTAAACTTTCCTCTGGAGGCCGTGAGGAGCCTCCAGAGATTCTAAGCAGATTGAGCCATGGTTCAAGCCATGTTTAAGGACATGTTTAAGAACATCAACTTGGCCAGCTGGTGTGGCTCAGTAGTTGAGCGTCGACGCATGAACCAGGAGGTCACGGTTTGATTCCCGGTCAGGGCACATGCCTGGGTTGCAGGCTCGATCCCCAGTGGGGGGGGGGGCATGCAGGAGGCAGCAGATCGACGATGTTCTTTCTCATTGATGTTTCTATCTCTCTATCCCACTCCCTTCCCCTCTCTCTAAAAAAATCAATGAAAATTTTTTTTTTTTTTAAAAAAGAACATCAATCTGTGGTGGCCTGCAGGTCAAACCTCAGGGGCCTAGGGGAGAGAGGAGGGTTTGGAGACCACCCCCACTTTGCGGCCCTAGGGAGCCTGTTCTGAGCCCCTCTTTCAGCTGAAGACACCCCCCTCCAGCTGCAGGCATCTGGCAGCCTTGGGCTTGAAACCAGCGCTTCCTCTTCCACGAGGCTGGCGGGGGTTATTGCCCTTCCTGGTAACTCACCCCCAAGGAGTTGGCTCCAAGCAGAAAGTCATTGTTGACAGGAAGAGAGGTCAGACTTTCCCTTCCCTGGGCATCAAGACAACAACACAAAGAGTGGGGGAGGCCCCCTGAGTGGGCCCGGGGCACCCCTGCCCCAACCCACGCTGCCTGCCTACCCGCTGGGGACCGAGTGTGCCCCATGACAGCCAGCCTGACGGTGTCAGTTGCTGGTGAGTCAGGCAGCCCTGGCAGCCCTGTCACCGCCAGCTGGGGACGTGTGAGGGCCACGCAGGAGTGAGGAGGCGCCGCTCCAGCCGCAGGCTACTACGAGGGGATGCTGGAGCCAGTGAGGACAGCAGTTGGGGACAAAGTCTGGCAAGGCTTCTTAAAGATGTGAGAACTGCCCTGGCTGGTGCGGCTCAGCTGGCTGGGCGTCATCCTGTGCACTGAAAGGTTGCTGGTTCGATTCTCGGTCAGGGCACATGCTCGGGTCGGGGGCTCAATCCCTGGCAGGAGGCAGTTGATCGATATTTCTCCCTCATCGATGTTTCTCTCTCTCTCTCCCCCCTCCTCTTCCTCTAAACATCAATTTAAAAAAAAAATTTTTTTTAAAGAAAAAAGAAGTGGGAACTGAAGAAGGGGACAGAGGGCTACAGGATCCCAGAGGGTGTAAGCTAGAGCTGGGACCAGGTCAGAAAACGTGTCCCTCTGACATAGATGCTGGCAAGAGCTTACCCTCTGCAGCGTCACTGCAGCAGGCTGGCTCCAACTCTGAAAGTTGTTGGAGTTGAGAATGTGCCCTAAACATATGTGACCTCACACGATGGTCTAGTTCCTGGGCTAAGCCATCCCACAGGACTCCGGGAGCCAGATGTTTAATGAGAGAAGGCTGCGGTGCCCAGAGCTCACAGGGCTGTGCTTGGCGCTTCCAGTTCTGTTCAGAGGGTAGAGCTCATGGTGAATATTCTTACCAAAAACAAAGCCAAGCCAAACAAAGCGCAAGGGGGCACAAGGAAACATTTGGAGGTGACAGATATGTCTACTATCTTGACTGCGGTGATGGTTTCATGGGTATACGCATGTGTCCAAACTCATCAAATTGTGTACATTAAATAAGTATGGTTTCTTGGTATATAAATTATACCTCAATGAATATGTTGAGAGAGAGATGGCACTTCCACATTCATTATTCTTTGCTCCGGACAAGGCCCTGAGGGGGAGTTACTGTGATACTGTCAGAGAGGTTATAAATCTGCCAAAAGTCACACAGCAAGTGGCACCAGACAACTGCCCTATTTTGGACGGATTCCTTGCTTATCAAGCAACCTCCCAATGACTCACTGGCGAGCCTGATAAAGGGGCAGAGGTGACCTGGGTAGGGACGAGGCATTCCATTCAATTTGCCTCCCTCTACCTTTGCTGCATTCCCAGGACCCCGAACCTGGCCCACACAGGTTCTCTCTGGACATTTGTGGAGCATATCGAAATGACATGTCCTGCTCTGGAGGAGTTGCCAGCTGGTGGAGGTGGTAGGGAAGGTAGACACATAAGGCTGGGACAAGACAAGGGGCCAACAGAGGAATACAAATGCCATCGGGTCCTAGAAGGAGAGACCACATGGGGTGGTCAAATAGGGATTCTTGAAGGTGGCAGCTGAGGGAACTCTAAGGCAGGGTTTATTTGCACAGGTTGGGACGGGGAAGTGACAGTTCTGTGGCCCAGCCCCTGCCTACCTTGCCAATCCCCTCCCCATCAAACCTCCTGTCCCCACACTTGGCCACCTGGGACCTCTGCCTCTCTGCCTTTGCTGCTCCCTCTGCCTAGACTGCTCTCCCCTTCCCCCTTCTCTTCTTCCAGTGGCTCTTCCCCCTTCCCCTGTAAGCCCTTCCTGACCCCCCACCCTCTCCTGGGGCCCCCACATCAACAGGCAGGAGAGCTCTGGAGTCAGCTGGGTACTCGCTTTGCCCCTCCAGCCCCACTGCATTGTGAGCTCCCTGAGAGCCAACTGTGTTCTATTTTGGAAATTCTATCAGTTAACCTTGAGCCAGGCTGTAGTAAACACTGAATCAAGATTTGTTGAGTGGATGGGTATCCAATTTCTGTGGGGCATGTGGTGGATGACAGAAGACAGACTGAAGCAGGGGCTGGGACCAACCTGAGGAAGGCCTGACGTCAGATAAGGGCGCATGGAGCCCCTGATGACCCATGCGGCTGTTGGTGCCCCCTGACAGGATCCCCCTGCAGGGACTCGAGGGCTAGAGCAGAGAAAGGAGAGACCACGAGGGAGGAAGGCCTTTGGTGAGCCCGCACGGCCCCCAGGTGCTGCTCACACCTGGGCTCACTGACAGCGAGTTCAAAGCCGGCAGCTTGGGTATCCTGCCAGAGCCCATGACCTCACCCAAGTGCAGAGGGCCTGTGACAAACATGTGACCCAGCAGCCAGCCCTGGGACGGGCCACAGTGGGGTAGAGGGGAGGAGCTCAGCTTAGGAACAGGCCAGAGTAGGTCTGAAATGACCTGGGTTCTTGAAATTCATTCATTCACTCATCCATCCATCCATCCATCCATCCATCCATCCATCCAATCCATCCAACAACCTTTTATGGTGCACTATCATATTTGGGTCCTGGGGGAGATAAAAAGCTGTCTCTGTCCCCAAGAATCTCATAGTTTAGTTGGAGGATGTATAAGAAATGTACACAGAAAAAGGGAGACACACACATGAAAGAGAAAGAGACCAGAGCAGCCTGGAGTCCAGAGGAGGGAGAATGCCTAGGGCCTGGCCATTGGCAGATGCTCAGTGTTCATTAACTGAATGAGTTAATGAATGTCCACAGAAATGCTAGTGATTTCAGAGGCACGGCCCCAACTTTCCTCTCGAGTCCTCACTCCCACCTGCAAAAAGGGGTGAAACTCTACAGGGGCACAGAGTGTCCAAGGTGACAGGAGCCCACATTCCAGGATCCCCCAAAACTCAGTTCCAGGAAGAGCACTATTTGAAGTTGGCTTAAAAAACCAGGCGTGTAGTCCATGATCTTTATTTTTTAAATTCAAGAAAGAACTGGAATATGATTTCTATTGATGTGTTTTAAAAATATTTTTCTATGGGTCTCTGCTCTCTTCATAATAAAATAACTTTGGCATGACTGTCTTCTTGCGTAAGTGAAAGCACACTTTAGTGAAATAGTGTTTTACGAGCTTTCAGGGAAGCAAATATCTGACCTAAGGCAGGGTGAAGGAAGGGGAGAAGGGCTCCAGGGGAGACAGGCCGCCCCCAGTAGAGCAGGCCAAGGGCCTGGCCTGGGGTGGCTTGGGGTTTCTAGCTTTTTCAAGGGATATTGTCATGAGAGTCCAGGATCAATCATTCTCAATCAATCAGCAAATATTTACTGAGTGATTGCAGCACCGGGAGCTGCAGCTAAGTGGGACAGAAGATGCGAACCTGGTTGACTCTCGTTCCTTCTGACCATATTGTCACTATCACTCCTGCGAATAATTGTAACTAACATTCACTGGATGTCCACTCTATAACAAGGGTTAGACCTTGTACTGACTTTTTACTAACTTTCTAAGACAGGTAGGATTATTTCCACTTAACAGATGAGGAACCTGGAGCTCAAAAGAGGTTCCTACATGGCTCCAGGCCTCACAGCTAGAAGGTAGCAGACCTCGGATCTGAATGGAGAGTTCTGATTGCAAACCCAAACTCCTCTACTAATGGTAGCCAACATCGGCAGGAGTCTCCCAAGGGTGTTTTCCAGGAAATTCTAATTTGATCCTATCACTAATGATATGAAATCACAACTATCATAATCCCCACATTATAGCCGAGGAAACAGGCTCAGAGCGTTCCAGCAAGTTGCTAAAAGTCCGCGTTAGTAAATGGTATGACCAAGATTTGAGCTGGCCCCGGCTGGGTGGTTCAGTTGGTTGGAGCATCATCCCGTGCACCAAAAGTTTGTGGGTTCGATTCCCAGTCGGGGCGCATAGGGGAGGCAACCTATCAATGTTTCTCTCTCATGCCCATGTTTCTCTCCCTCTCGCTCTCCCTCTCTCTTTCCCCCTTCCTCTCTCTCTAAAATTAATAAAAAAGCATATCCTCAGGTAAGGATTAAAAAAAAGATCTGGGCAGAAGCCAATGCAGTGTTCCTTTTCCTGCACCACATGGAGGCCAGGTCGTCTAGTTTTGGCCTCTCCCAGCTTCTAGAACAGAGGTGGGGACTGCAGTCTCACAGAAGGAATTTAATTCTGGGAACAGAATTCTCAACTAAGAGCCCCAAAGAGACCTCCTGCCACACCAGATCCCTGCCAGACTCTGCCCCTGACTCCTGTCCCGGGAAGGAGAGAGAAGGACACCCCAGGTCTGGTGGCCAGGCTGCTCTGAGGCCTGGAATGTGAGGGGCGGGAGCTGTGCTGGGCTCCCGATGGGAGGCATTCTAATGAATGGACGAGATCTGAGGTCCATAGATCAGCTGTGGCAGTTACGGGGGGCAGTTATGTGGGCCAGTTGTGGTTACGGGAAGGGAGGAAGCTTCCTAGGAACAGTGCATTCCTGCTGCTGTCAGCATCTCTAGTGCTCTGACCTACTGTGAGCCCAGGATTAAGCCTGACCCTCTGGCCCCATGATTAAGCCTCCCTGCCACTCCCCCCCCCCCCCCACTCCGCCCGGGTCCTGAGGAACATTCAAAGCAGGGGAGGGGTTTTCTTGAGGTGGAAGCAGCCTTGGCTGTGTGCTCCCACCCACCCTCACAGTTCCCTGGCCGGGCACTGCCTGGAGGCATTCATCGGCACAGCCATGCTGGAGTCATCGTTGAGTTGAGCCTGCGACAGCAGGTACAGTGCCCTCTGACCTCACTAGTTCCTTAATAAGGACATCGCCACTGCTCACGGAACACCTGCTGCGTGCCAGGCCAGGTTCTAAGCATTTTACAGCTCAACGTTACAGGAGCCCTTTGAGAAAGATGCTGCTAGTATCCCCATTTTACAGATGAGGAAACCGAGGCACAGGAAGGTTAAAGTAACTTACTCAGGGCCACAGAGCTAGCAGGAGGCAGAGATGGGATGTCACCCAAGCAGCATGGCCATGGAGATGACACTCTGTGTCCCCACGCTCCACTGCTGACTCTTCCTACTCCCTGCGGAGACATGTCCAGCATCAGCCAAGAGAAAGGAGGTTCTCCACCTGACTGAAGGGCCTGGGGCTGGGCTGGGACCTTGGCCAGGGGCTTAGGACAGCCGCAGAGATGAATGCTGTAAGCTGGAATGGAGTCCCTCAGCCTCTCCTCCCCTCACACAGGGCAGCCCTACAGCCTTCTCTCCCATCCCACCCAGCCTGGTGCTTGATGAGGAAGCCTTTTCTTGAGCAAACCACCATAGAGAACCCAGGCCAGGAAGAACCTTAAATCACATTATTTATCTGGGGCCTGAACCCTCCCCCTCCCAGGCTCCTCTCTGCTCCGGGTCTGTGGCTGTCTTCAGTGACTTCCAGAAGCCACACCATGCTGGTCCTGGGGCACCTTGGACATTTCCCTGTCCTCACACTCACAGCCTCATGTTGGACTGTCCCTGCCATGCCTGTGTCCCTGGGGTCTGTGAGCAGGGTGGGCATGGAATTCAAGGGACCAGAATGAGCCCAGGCCCAGCACGCAACAGACACTTAGTGTTTATGGCATTGATGACGAATGCCCCGGCACAGCTCTTACTTCCGATTTCTAGGTAATTCTCGGCCTCATGGCTCTGAAGTCACGCAAGGTCCCCGACAGGAAGTGGCTCGCTTGGGTCCCAGCACACACAACATCCTCTGTGGTTCTCTTTTTCCGATGCGGGTCGGAACAAACCTTCATTCTAGAAGGGTCCTCAGCTGAGGGAACTCTAAGGGGTCGGGAGGGCACTTGGGAAGCCAACATCCACTGTGGGTAAATTAGTTCTTAGTTTTTTGGTTCATTGATCAGCTCTGAGGGGCTCCTGAGAGCCCACCTAAGTCTATGCTGCCCCATACAGGAGACAGTGTTCAGTCTGCTGGTGGCAGAAAGCTCTGGGCACAGGACAGAGCTGGGCCTCTGAGACAGATGGCCTCCCAGGCTCCCGGGGACATGGCCCTGAAGCCAGCACAGGTGTTTCTGCAGCTGTAGGAACGCGGGGGCAGGGGCTCGCTTCCAGCCAGGGGGAGGGGCAGTCTCAACGTCTACACTGGTGTTTTTCCAAACATAAGGACTTCACAGCAGCCCTGGGAAGCGGGCTAGTGAGTAGGAAAGCCAGCCCAAGGGTCCCTCCCTTACAGCTGCTTTACCACCTTTCTTGCTACTTACTCCCTCCCCACTTAACAAGAGAAAAGACTTGACTGAAAGGGCAGCCTGCAGGGCCAAAGGCCAGGTGGAAGGGATGGCGATGGGTGAGGCAGGGGTCTCGGCACACACTGGCTTCTGGAACTCGGGGACAGGACAGTGGCGTGTCCTCTGCAGCCCCAGGCTTCTAAGGATCCTGCTCTCCACCCTACTGCACTTCCAAAGAGCCACAGGTCACTTTCATGGAAGAGAGAGAGGAGGGAAGGAGGAAGGGGGGGAGAGGGAGGGAGTGGGGGGACAGAAGGGGGGAGAGAAGGGGGGGATAGAGGGAAAAAGAAAAGAAAAAACAAGCCCTGTGGACAGAACTGAACTCCCTGGAAAAGATCTCAAGGGGAAATTGCCTGTCCAATAATTTCAAGGAAATGACATTTCGACAGCCAGCAAATGAGGCTTTCCTCCCACTTCCTGCCATCCATCTCCATTCTCTCTCTTCCATCTCTCTCCTCCCTCCCTCGGTTCATTCCTCTGACAAGCAGGGCCTTCCAGTACTCCCTCTGCCCTCCTCCCAGGTCAGCTGAGTGCTCCCTTCTTGATGATACTACATTCAAAAATCCTTGCAACCCCAAATCTCAGACTGTTCCAAGTTCCTCCAAGCCTCCCCGAGGACCCAGCTCCGGACATGACTCCACCGGTAGTCAGCAGAGAGAACAGCAGCTAATCTTACCACAGAGAGTGCAGGGAGGGACCCAGACTTGGATTACTCCAGGCCTCACTCCTAACCGATGGTGCTAAGTCCTGTGTGACCCCGGGGGAGGGGTTCACCTATCTGGGCCTCCATTCACTCATGGGAGCAATGTGGAGTGGAAAAGCGTATAGTTCTGTGGTTCCAACACTCCCTGCTCATGGATGGGCATATGCAAGCTTGTAGGGGTATGAACAGCTAAGGAGCCATGTGCAGGTGACACCAGCCTGCTGGCTTGGCCCTGAGATCCAGCTGGGACCTGTCTGCCCAAGGTCCCCAGCCAGCCAGCCTGGGGTAGGCATCAGGGGTAGCACTGCGCAGGGGAGCCCGAGGAGGCACACCATCAACATTTCCAGCCTCAATGTCCCCTTGTTGGTGGTAAAGCTGGTCTTAGGTCAAGCAGATTCACAGCCTCTCCTTTTACAGTAACTGAGATGAGACAGCTGCAAGTCCCACCATGGAGTCACAGCTGCCCAGGGCCCTGCCACCTCTCTGCAGCTCCGGTGTCCACAGCCTGCCATTCCAAAGCATTCTTTCATAACTAAGCACTTCCTCTGCACTGTTTGTTGCCCTGGTGACCCCTGGATGCCATCTATTTGACCTCACCACCACTCTTGGGAAAAGAGTTTATCTTTGCTATTGTACAAATTAAAGAAGCGGGGCTCAGAAGGATGAAAGGCTTTGCCTAAAGCTGCACAGCAAATGAGCGGCAGAGCCGGGACTAAATGTGGCATTGGGGTTCCCAAATCTACAGCACCATGTTGTGTTGTGTCACTGCTTAAGACCCATGTGACAGATAATAATAATAATATTGAGAAGAATAACATTACTACCCTCAGGTTCCGTGCTAACCACTTCTCAGGCATCACCCCATTCATTCCCAAACACTTTGGTGAGAAAGATAAATTAACGTCTCTGTTGCATAGATAAAGAGGACAGTGAGGCCGAGAGATGTTTGTCCAGAGTCCCACAGCAAACGGCAGAGCTGTCAAGGTGAGACAGCTTGTGGAGTCAGGGTTCAAACCCGGGTGTGTAAAGAATCTCAGCTGAAGATGGCTGCCTTGCGGGGCACAGCTGTCTGTCTGTCTGTCCCTCACTGAGCCTGGGCCAGGGTCGGGTTGGCGAGGGAGGGAGCAGGTAAAATTTGACTCCTTTCCAACAAGTCCAGAGGTTCATCTCCTCATGTTACTATACTTCCTGCAACCGCCTGTCAGTCCTAAGAACTGAGGTGCCAACCTGTTATCTTAAATTATTATTGTACAGGGACCACTTGACAAACACCCCTGGGGGAAGTAAACCCTTAGACTCCTTCCTCTGGCTGGGCTCTGTCGCTCGCCTTCCTTCCTCCCTCGAGGCTCTGAGTACCAGCTGCTGCTCCACACTCCTTAGCTCTGACTGCTCCCAAGCATATGAAAGCAGGGACCATGTGGAAGGTCCGTTATCATATCCCTGGGACAGCACAGTGCCTGCCACATGCATAGTCCTCACAGAGTGCACATTTGCCAAATGAACGAATGATTCTCTAACAACCTCGTTCGAGTTGTGTGCTGGGAGATCCGTGAACACGGGATCAGCCTGGGGGGAAGTCAGTCCAGAGTGGGGGCAGAATAGAACTGTCAGTACCACCTTAAATACCTTTTAGAATAAGTTAGAGAATGCATTTACCAATGAATGACAAACCACTATCACAGACACCAGGAAGGAAGGAGCCAAGTCCGGTGGGAGTACAGGAAAAGGAAACATTGATCTGCCTGGGGAGTGAACAAGGCTCTGCCGGCTGAGGATCTGGTGTGACTTCAGCCTGGGAGGATGGGGAGTTTGCCTTAAAGACTGGGAAGGAGCATTTCAAGCAGAGGGACCGGCGAGGAGCAAGGGCATGCAGGTGTAAAGTTCCTGCTTGCGCCTGGAGCAAGTGGCAAGAGATGCTTCTTTGGGACCAGGCCGCACATCATATATTTCCCAGGAGGTGGGTGTGGGTGGCCTCGCAGTGGGACTACAATATTGAGTCACAATGAATTGAAGCAAGGAAAAGCTCCTGAAGTTGGCATTATAATTCATAGACTCGTCCTGTTAGGCTTCATGTAGAGTCGTTCTGTGTAGAGACAAAATGTGATTCATTTTCTCAGAAAATGCATTTCCAAAAACACCAAGGGAAATCTAGGGCTCAGGTGTCAATCGCCCCAGGTTTTGACAGTCAGGAGGGAGCAAGGTACCAACCAGCCTTCACATTACCCGCAGGTCAAGTGCAACGAGTGTCTCCTGGCGCACAGCAGAGCCTCCCAGGTCCGGGTTCCAGGATACAGTCCCTCCCCTCCCGGCCTTGTAGCTAGCAGCCCTGCTTCGACCCTGCTCCCAGAACTGGAGACAAGAAGCTGGGCGGGCTGCTGGGGGGCTCCTAGGAAGGATGGGGAGGGGGGGGCTGCCTGAAACCTGCTGACTCGGGCTCCACCAGGTGCCACGCGGTGCACAGCCGGGGAGGCCCCCGTCTTCAGCGTTTGCCCCTGCTCTCAGCCCATTTCCTGCTCTGATTTGGGAATTTTCAGGCCTAAGGGGAAAGTCCCTTGAGAGGAATGTTAGAAAGAGCGAGCGAGCACCGGATCCGCCTGGAGAGCGCGGGAGGGAAGGGCAGCTGTGGCCGCGGCGGACGCGCGGCGGTGGAGGGCGCGCTCCTCTCCTCTGGGCGCAGAGGAGGCGACTGGAGGACAGGCGGGGAAGCCCAGCCGGGTGGGGGCGGGGAGGCGGCTCAGTGGGCCTCTGGAGTGTGTGTGTTCGGCGCGCGCGCGCGCGCGCGCGTGTGTGTGTGTGTGTGTGTGTGTGTCTGGCGCCTGTCCAACGTAATTTCCCATAAACCACATGCCTAAGTCGTTGCTTAAAAGGCTGTGCCGAGGAGCTGGCCGGCGGAGCCGGCTGCGGAAAGTGAAAGTTTGCCTGGTGCTCTCGGCGCCGGCTCTCCACTCTCCCGGCAGCGGCGGGCCCTCGGCGGGGCGCGGACGGCGCGGCGGCCAGCGAGCGAGCTAGGGAGCGAGGGCGGCCGACGCGCCCGGCCGGGACCCAGCTGCCCGCATGACCGCGCGGGGCGCCGCCGGGCGCTGCCCTCCCACGGTAAGCGGCGATCGCGGCGCAGGGCCGGGCTGGGGCTGGGCTGGGCTGGGGCTGGGCTGGGGCTCGAGCTCGGCGGCCGCGCGCCCCCTGGACCCGGCTGCCCGCGCGCGGGCTGCAGAGGCTCCCCCGCGGCCCCGGCTGCAGAGGCTCCCCGCGGCCCCGGCTGCAGAGGCTCCCCCACGGCCCCGGCTGCAGAGGCTCCCCGCGGCCCCGGCTGCAGAGGCTCCCCCACGGCCCCGGCTGCAGAGGCTCCCCGCGGCCCCGGCTGCAGAGGCTCCCCGCGGCCCCGGCCGCCTTCCCATCTTTGCGCGCGGGCTGCCCCGCGGCCCCAGGCGCTCGGGCTGAGACCCGCCGCGGCCCTGCAGCTGCTCCTGGGGCTGCGGCGCTTCCCTGGGGAAAGGGAAGGCTGCTCACCCCACTGCACGGAGGGGTACACTGAGCCACCCGCTTGCAGGAGAGAGGGGTTCGCAGCCACGGACAGGGGCTCCTGCCTCTCTCCCTTCTGACGGACCACCACCTCCGAGGGACGGGCAGAGCGGCTGTGCGCCGAGTGTGGCGCCTTCCCAAGTGGGCTCCTTCCTCATGGACCCCAGCGCATTGCGTCCAGGCCCTGCTGGGGAGTGGGCGCTTCTGGATGGAGAAAGTTCAGAGGTCATCAGCTTCTAGAATGCCAGGGCTTGTGCCCAGGAACTGCTGGTAGAAGGAAGGAGCCGGGCAAGCTGCTACTTGTTCCAGCTCACAGATGGAGCAGTTGGGGACTTGGGTGGCTGGATCAAGTCTGTTTTGGGGGGACCAGACTCCAGAATTGGCTGAGGCTAGTCTCCAATCTTTTTCTTGCAAACTCAGGTGCAGTTGGTTGGGGAGATCTTGGGCTTGGCGGTGGTAGAGGAAGGAGGGAGGAGGGTTTGGTGTTGGGAGCTGTGGACAGGGGCTGGGGGCTGCTCAGGACAGCCTGGGAATGGCCCTGCCCCCACCCAGGGTAGTAGCTGCCCCAGCGCCTAGAAAGTGCAGGATGGCCCTGTCGAGGAACAGTAAATCTCCCAGTGGGTTTTCTTCTGAAGAGCCCTGGGGGAGAATGGGAGGGGAAGCCTGGGAGAAGAGGAGCCCAGAAACGTTTAGGGGGTGAGGGGAGAGGTTGCAGGTGGGGTGAGGGCAGAGGAGCTCCACAGCGAAGGAAGAGCCCAACTGAGCTGAGCCCGGGCTGGAAAGGAAATGGGGAGGGCAAGACCAAGATAAGGGGCCCCGGGGACAGAGGAGGAAAGTAAAGGGCGCCAGTTTCGTTAAAAAAAAAATTAAATTAATTAATTTATTTAAATCCTCACCCAAGGACATGTTCTTATTGATTTTAGGGGGGGGGGAAAGGGAGACAGCGAGAGAAACAGGGATGTGGGAGAGAAACATCCATCGGTTGCCTCTGGTACACACCAGGGATCGAACCCACAACCTTTGGGTGTATGGGATGCTGTTCCAGCCAACTGAGCCACCCGGCCGGGCAAGGGGCTAGTTTTAGACAGAGCAGCCCAAGGGTTCCACTTATGCCAAGGGACTTTGTAGATGGGGAAGACGCAACAGGACGGGAGGCAGGTGAGGATGGACAGCTGGGCAGAGATGTCCCAGCATCTCTCTGAGCCCTGGGCAGAGATTCCTTCCTGGATTGCCACCCCCCCCCCCCCCAGGCCAGGGCTGATGGGTGAGAGGAAGAAAGGAGGGGGGAGAAGAGGCAGCCCAGCCACATGCAGGCCAGCTAGAGTGTTAACCCTTAGGTGCCCGTCCAGATCCTCCTCTGAGGCAAAATTGGGGCCCCAGGGGCAGGCCTGCCCTCCTTTGGCCATTTTCAGAGTTGGCCTCCCACGTGGTGGTGGCTGCGCTCTCCTCACACTGATGCCTGAAATAGCTCTAAAAGTCAGGCAGTCCTTGAGGTTCAGCATTGCTCTCCCTTTGCTGTCCTGGAACATCACTATCTTGAAGTGCCTGGGACAGGGATGTCCTCCTGAGCAACCCACTCCCCCTGGGCCATCTCCTCTGAGACAGACACACCTTCTGCATAGCCCAGTTTCCCCCAGTGTGTCCTGAACCAGAGGTTCCTGAGACCCTGGACAGTTATTCCCACCCAGGGCTACCTCCTCAGCTCCCAGCAGAGCCTGAGGTCTGCCCCCTCCATGACTCTCCTCCCTCTTTCACATGCTCCCTCCCCAAGTCAGGCCAGGACCCTCACCACATCCCTGTGCTGAATGGGATTGGGCCATGCTGCGCCTTCTCTTCAGGTCCTCCCTTCCCTCTCTGCCATCAGTTTCTCCCCATCTTTCCAGGCCTCACTGCAACCTCCCTGATAGCCCAGCCAGGGCCTCTTCTCCCTGGTAAGAGTTCGCAAACATTGGAGCTTTTAGTTATATGTAAATTGGCATGTCATTGTGGGCTGTTTCAGAGCCTCCTTGTGTTTTCCCAATGCGCAGTTTATTTGCACTATCTGCCTCATCATCTGGATTACTGGGGCAAAGCCCAGAGCCCAGGAAGGTGCCAGCCCTCACCCCACCCTGACAGCATTTCTCTGAATCTGGGGGCATCCACTGCCAGGAGGCGACCTCCAGCTGGGGAAAGAAAGCCTAAGGGTTTTTCTCTACCGCTGGCTGGAGAAGGAGAGACTTAGGGCCAGGGAGAGGGCTAAGGGGTAAGGATGAGGGGGAGAGGAAGGAAGAGGAATGACAGTGTCATGAGCCAGGCCCATTACTCTGGCTGTGAGCAGCCACTAGGCCAGGTGGGTGCCGAAAGAGAAGAGATCTCAGAAAATGTCCTGGCCATGTTGAGAGCTGGCTGGCTGGCTGGCTGCACAGCCTGACGGGGCTCTGATAGGCAGGTGCCAGCCAGGATGGATTAGAGCTGGCATGGCTGCCTCCTCTGATTAATTTTGACACACACACACCCAGGGCTCCAAAGGTGTCTAGTGTGGGATAGGTTCCCAGTGAAACTGAGTTTGGTCCCCTGGTTTTTCCAGCAGCAGAGCCAGACCTGTGTGGAACAAGGTGGGAGGAAGGGCCAGGCCCAAGGGAAATGTGTCTGGCTCAAAGTCTGGAAGCTGGTGCATGAACATGAACCTGAGAGGAACTGGCAGCTCCCAAGATGCCTGGCTCTGTGTTTGATGTTGTAAGAACAGGCAAATGTGTAGGAGCAAGTCCTGCACTCAATGAGTTTCTCGTGCACCTAGAATTTAGACTGGTAGGCGCACCTTCCAGGTCCTCATTAGTTCAATGTGTAGTAAGGCTTGGCCTGGGTTAATCTGGGAAAGTTTCTTGGAGAAGATGACATTTGGTTTGTCATCGAGGGAGAGCAAGGTTGTGCTGTGGCTGTTAGGCAATCCCGAGAAAGCTAGATTTGGGGAACGCTGCATTTTGGGGTGAGGGGCAGAGCCTGTAGCCTTGTAGGAATGAGGGCATGGGGTTTCTGGGGAGAGTAAGAGCTGAGGAGAAACGATGCTCTCTCTATCACAGACATGGCTGGGCCCCTGGCTACTGCTGGTCTGTCTCCTGGTGAGCAGGAGTTTTACCGAGGAGGAATCGAAGCACTGTAGCCACATGATTGGGGATGGACATCTGCAGCTCCTGCAGCAGCTGGTGAGTGTGTGGCCAAGCCTGTGTATCTTCTCCCCACTGAGGGAACTGAGGCAGGAGCCAAGGAGCAGGGTCAAAGAGAGGGCTGGCAGGCAGAGAAATAGGGCTCCGAAGGACATGGCTCCCTGATGGCCCTGTCATTGACCTTCTTAAGGTGAGGGCCTCTGACTCCCCTACAGGCAGGGGACAGGGTGGGCTTCCAGCTGGTCACCTTGGCGAAAGATTGCCTGGAATGTCAGTCGTGGATTCTGAAAAGTCTTGTGGAGCCTGCTCCCTGTCCCTCAATGGGATGCTTCCTCTGGGGAGCCAGCCCAGTCTGCCTGCTGTGTCCAGATGTTGCCTCTAGCTCCTGGACTCCTAGCTGTGACGCCAGCCTGGCACCAGAGCCTCAGCCAGATTTGGAGGGAAGGCTCCCGCCTAACTCCCAGCCCTCCACCCTCATAGCCCTGGCTCTTGCCCGAGCCCTAGGGCTAGAATGGCCTACTCACCCTGACTATGGAGGAGCCTGTGCCTCCTGATTGGGCCAGCAGAGTCATCAACAATTCTGAGCGTGGTCCAGCCAAGCACAATCAGGTTGCTGTCATGGCTGCTGTTCTGCTCAGAAGAGAATTTACCATCCCCTGGCCAGGCAGGCAGGGTGGGGCGCACTGGTGAAGGCCAGCTCCAGGGCCCTGAGCTTGGGGCCTGTAGGCTGGGCCTCCTGCCTCTCTTACCCCTACTCTTTCCCCCCTGCATGTAGCTGCCACAGAAACCCACGGGAGACCAGGAGCCACTCTCTGAGGCTTAGAATCACAGAACCACTGCCCTGGGGGGTGGGCAACAGGGGCTTTCAGGGCATTTAACCTCAGCTCCGACAGATCCTGAATCCCCAGAACTTGTCCAGCCTCTGCTTGAATTCCTGCCATGACAGGGAGCTCACTACTTCCCATGGGAGATTATGTCCTGTATTTTCTATTAGACAATTCTTCCTTATAACAAGCTGGCATCTGCCAGATTCCATGGAGTGAGAGGAAAAGGAGGAGACTTATTTTCCTTCTACAGTCCTCCCTTGGGCACGTGGGAGGCACAGGTCTTCCAAGTGTGGTTGGGGGAAGGTGGGTGAGGATCACCCCCGATCCACCCAGAAACTCTAGTCCCCACTGTCAGGCAAGCTCCGCGGGGCTGCACACACCCTGCCACCACTGGCCCACTCTCTCTTACAGATTGACAGTCAGATGGAGACCTCGTGCAAAATTTCCTTTGTGTTTGTAAGCCAGGACCAGTTGGTGAGTTATGGATATGGACAAGGCCCAGTTGGTAGGCACTTCTCAGGGTGGGTATATGTGGGAGCATGAAGGCTGGAGAAATCCTAGAGCTGGGCAGGGCGAAGTGTGGGGATCCCTGGGGGCTCACGTCTGGGTGCCAGGGTCCAGGGCTGGGCAGGGTAAGGGGCTCAAGTCCCCTGCTGCTCTCTCCTCCTGGCCTGGCATATGTCAAAGTCTTACTATGGGCCAGGTACTTTCCTAATTTAATCTTGATGGGACCACGGTGTGGTACACTTGTCTTGTTTACTGTCCCCAGAGAGATTAAGAGAGCACAGCTAATAAGTGGTGGAGGTCTGATTTGAACCCCGGCAGGCTGGCTCTAGGGGTTAAGGCAAACCAATACTTCTGGGTCACATGCTTTGCTTAAGGATGTCACCTCCATCCAGCAGACAGACCAGCAGCCAGGGGAGCAGTCCAGTCCTTTCCCTCTTCCTCCTACCCCATCCCTAACCAGACACCAAGTGCCCCTGGTTCGGCCTCCCCATCAGTTGCTTAGATAATTTCAAGAGCTTCTCAAATGTCCTGGCTGCTGCCAGTGCACCCCTCATCCCACCACTAAGGGGAGCTCTCAGAACCCTAACCCACTGCTTCCTTTTCCCTCCCCCAAACCTGTCTGGGGCCCCCCTCCAGAAGAAAGCCTACGCTGCTTAGCCTGGCGTTTATAAGCACTAGTCTCCACCACGCAGCCCCACCCACTACCCCCATCCCCTGCTCCTTCTTGCCCCCACGCCTTTGCATAAGCCTGATACCTTGGCCACCCCCTCCCCCCTTAGCCCTATTCCGGAGTTTGTTCATCTCTGTGCCTCATACAAAGTCACTGTGATGACCAGAAGTTGTTCCCATCTCTGAGTTTCTCCACATGTGTTAGATCTGGAGACCTCCTCCCAGTCCAAAGAATACCCTTCATATTTCATTCATTTGGTGCTAGGGATACAGAGCTAAAGCAGAGGCTCTGTTGAGGCAACTGCCGTGGACAAAGCACCGAGGTTACTTCTTGGACCATGAGTTGCCTCCAGGACTATGGGAAAGCAAGCCAACAGAGAAACAGAGAAGTTTCCCAGAACCCACGTCTTTATGCTCCTTCTAGAAATCTGAAGCTCTCTCTAATCAGAATCCACATTTCCCTCCCTCTGCTCCACCTCCTGCAGTGCCAGATCCCAAAGAGAGAGAATGAAAGGCCACCTGAGGGCAGCATCCTCCTTAGCACAGTGGTGTGGCCTTCCTGCTCCCATCATGGCCAGGGTAGGGGTGGGGCAGGCCGCAGCCCGCCATCTGCTAGACTGGGTGTACCTGGTACACAACTGGGGTTCCTGGTGGCATCAGCCAGACCAGCAACTTCAGGTTCTCCTTTTTCAGAAAGATCCCGTGTGTTACATTAAGAAAGCCTTTTTCTTGGTGCAAGACCTCATGGAGGAGACCATCAGCTTCAAGGATAACACCTCCAATGCCATCGCCCTGGTGAAGCTCCTGGAACTGTCCGTGAGGCTGAATGACTGCTTCCCCAAGGTCTACGATGAGCATGACAAGGTAGGTCCAGGGCCGGGGGTCCTGGGTCAGGGCAGGGCCCACTCAGTCTCTCGTTCATTTCTTCATCCCACAAGCCTTTGCTGAGGACTCACGCTATGGGAGGCACAGCGCTAGACTTTAACAATAACTTCATGGGCAGGAACTACCTGGTTCCAGACCTGGTGGAGCTTGTAGTTTAGTGAGGTTGGCAGCCATTCAACAAACAATAACACAAGCAAACAGAATTACAAACCACTAGGACCCTCCCTTTAGTCCACAAATAGCTAACCAGGGCCTACTGTGTTTCCTAGACACGAGGAAACAAAGACAGGCAAAACCCCCCACATCCATGGAGCGTACATTTGGGGGTGGCAAGACAGTTCACAAAATATAGGTCAAATGCATGGTGTGTCGTAAGGAGGAGCTGCATTGCAGGAGAGAAAACCAGGGGAGGGCAGACCCGAAGGAGGGGAGGGGAGGGGACGGCAGGAGCAGTGAAGGAGCCCCATCAGAGGGGGAGAAAAGGGACTCTAATTTAAAACAAGGTGGGAGGAAGAGACAGGGAAGGCGTCTGAGTAAGAAAGTAATCATTTGAGGCCCAATGATGGGTAAGTCAGAAAGCAATAAGGCTGCCTGCCAAGAGTATTGCAGAACCCAGCATGCTACTCAGGAAACCCTGGGGTGAGCAGGAGTAGGCACATTCGGGACCCAGAGGTTGGGCAGCATGGCCAAGGCATGGAAGTGAAGGGTGGAGAGGAGAGCAGGCAGAGCCAGATCACCTGGGTCCCAGGGATGTGAGATTTGGTCCAAAGAGCGAGGCAGGAGGCAGACGTGGCGAACAGGCCAGTGACCGGACCTAACTTGCATTGTGAGACCGTTCTGGGTGCTGTCAGAGGATGGACTGTGGGAACAGGTTTGGAGGCTGGGAGACCAGCAGGAGGCCCAAGTCCCAACCAGAAACTGGATTTAGCCACATGGAGGTCAATGTCGGTGGCTGGTGCCAGGTCAGGGTGAACAGAGGAGAAGTGGAGACACACTGTGGAGGAGCTTGGCTCCGAAGGACACAAAGGGAGAGGTCACTGCAGGAATGTGGGAAGGAGGGAAGATGCCTTTTTAATAAGAGAGGCATTAGATCTGTGGTTTTCCAATATTTAGGTTCTTAAGACTCACCTGGGGAGCTTATTTAAAATACAGATTCCCAGTGTGCACCCCTGGAGACTCTGATTCACTGGGTCTGAGGGTGGGCCCAGGAATTTGTATTTCAACAAATCACCCACTTGTGAATGCCCGTGGGACAGACTCTAGGAGGGATGAAGCCTTGAAGCTGGAGGAACTGGTCTCCTGTGGGGATGGCTGGGGAGGGATTAGGGGCTCCAAAGGAGAGAAGACGCAACCTTTGTGGACATGGGGGGCATCCAGGACCTTCTGTCTGAGGGTCCCTGTTTTCCCATGAAGAAAGGCAAGAGAGCCAGCATAGCTCTTTTTTTTTTTTTAATTCTCACCAGAGGATATTTTTGCCATTGCTCTTCAGAGTAGTGGAAGGAAGAGAGAAACATCGATGTGAGAGAGACACATTGATTGGTTTCATCCTGCATGCTGGGGGTGGGGGATTGAGCCTGCAACCGAGGTACGTGCCCTTGGCTGGAATCGAACCCAGGACCCTTCAATCTGCGGGCCAATGCTCTAACCACTGAGCAAAACTGGCCAGGGCCCAGGGGAGCTCTTTTTACAACAGCCCTGGGGGAGGCTAGCAGGGATCCTTGTTTTGAGTTTACAGATAAGGAAATGGGCCCAAATGGGATACTTTATTTGACCAGTGTCACCTAGCTGGGGAGTGATGGGACTGAGCCCAGGTCTTCTCATTCTCATATCCTTCCATTGTTTATCTGGCCAACATTGATTAAGGGCCTACTATGCACAGGCCATGGGCCATACCTATAGCTTCACAGCCTAATAAAGCTCTTCCCAGTGCAGTTCAGTTTAGGGAGAGCCTGGTATCTGGAAGTCACTGGCAAGTAGCCATAGATGATGCCATAGGGGTGCATGGCACTGTCTGGTGTGTGTGACATGTGAGGCGGGTCCAGCATGGAGCCCTGAGGAATGCCAGCATTTAGAAGTTGGGCAGAGGAGGGGAGCCTGGTCAGGAGGTGGAGAAGGAGCTGCCTGAGAGTGGGAAGGAAAGCCAGGACTCTATGTGAGCTTTCTCAGAGCTCTAGTGGATGTGGGAGCCTGAGTCCCCCAGGCAGAGAAGAAAAGAATAGCTCAATAGACAGGGCTGGGCAGACTTGGACCTCCTTCTAGGACAGACCAACACCAGAGAAGGACCCACAGCCCCATGGCCTGCTCCAGGCCATTCTTCATACCAGGGCCCCAGTAACCTTCAGATGTGTTCTCTGCTCTTTGGATAAGGTTAACAGTTCTTGATATGGCCAACAAGGACCTGTGGGACTGGCCCTTGCTGACCTCTCTCAGTTGCATCTCTCACTGCTCTCCTCCTGGATGGCAGTGCCATAGCCACTCTAGTCTTCTTTGAGTCTTGCAACAGTTCAGGCTCTTTCCTGCCTCAGGACCTTTGCACGGGCTGTTCTCGCTGCCTAGACAGTTCTCTCCAACTCCTTGCCTTTCTTGGATAACTTTGCTCATCTTTTAGTCGGTTCTCAGGAACGTTGCCCCTGAGCCCTTGTTACACACTCTCAGGTCATTCTGTGCTCCTTCACAGGACTCACTGCACTTGTCACAATGACTTTGGTGCCTGTGTCTTGCTGGACTCCATGTCCAACTTGGCCAGGGACCACTCTCTTGTTCATTGCATGATTCCCAGGTAATTACCATATGCCTGACACATATCTGTGAGTAAATGACATAGCTCCTGGCCTCAGGATGGTTTCTGCTGCAAACCGGGGTGGGTGGGGGGCTGAAAGAGCAAAGGAGGAGATGTGAGAATGGTCAAGGGAGCCTGACAGACAAGCGAGAGACAGGCCAATGCTAATCCTTCCCTGGTGGACCTGCTCTCCTTCCAGGCCTGTGTCCAAAATTTCTCCGAGTCGCCCCTCTGGTTGCTGGAGAAGATCAAGAATGTCTTTAGTGAAACACAGAATCTCCTTAGAATGAACCAGAACATTTTCAGCACGAATTGCAGCGACAGCTTTGCGAAATGCTCCGTCCCAGGTAAGCACCAAAGGGGCCGGCAAGGGTGAGGCGGGGGAGGGTGTGTGGAACAGAGCTGGGATTGGGGGGGTGGGAGGTGGGGCCGGAGGGACCCCGGAGGCAGCCTGGCTGCTACTCGTGTCCTGTGTGTGTGTAGATGTGCTTGTTTTGTGTACATATGTGGCTTTGTGTACCTCTGGGCGGTCCTCAGCACATGTCTCTTCTGACATGTGTGTGCATGCACATCTACATATGTCTGCATGTCAAGGCATTGAGAAGGATCATGCTGGTGGCTGTGAGATTAGGGAGTGGAAGCGGGGCCCTCTCAGAGAGCCCTGTAGGCATGGAGGCTTTCCGGCTCCGCAGGCTGGCTGAGTGTGCGGGGGGATTCCGTGGAGAGAGCAGAGGCTCCACCTGGGAGTCGGGGCCCTGGTCCTGGGAACCCTTCTGCGAATCACCAGGATACCCTGGCTCCGGAAGTCCTCAGGATGCCTTGAGTGTCCCCTCAAGGGACAGGCTGGATTTGAAGTCTGAGCACCATTCGAACTCTCCCAGGGCCGGCACTGGCTGCACACATGCACCCTGTGTGTTCTCGTCTCTGCGTCCTGTGTCACACGTGCCCTCCTTCATACATCCTTGCTCCCCGAGGCAAGGACTGAAGCCCTGCCACCTGCCGATGGCCAAGTCCAGTCTCCTTGTTTCAATCCCAAGGCCTCAAGCCCTGGCCACAGTCCGCCCCAGCCTGGCAGTGTGGTCCTTGCCGTGCATGAAACCACCTTGCTGCTTCTGGCCTGTGCAGCATCTTTGGGGCTTGAGGGTGTCTTGTGTTAGCCCTTGAGGCCGCTGCTCGCCCCTGGCTTGGTGTCTGGCCGGTGGAACTCCAGGAAGGGCTGCGCTCTGTTCTCCCCTGACCCTGACCCTGGTCCTGACCCCCAGGCTTGCCTCTAAACCCTGCTCTTTGCTCTCTGCCTATAAGACCCTGCAGTTTGCAGCTTCCCTGCCTGCGCCAGTGGCATGACCATCGGCTCCAGTCCTGTCCTGTCCTGTCCTCAGCCCTAGGGCTGAGTTAGGGGTTGCTGGGACCTCCCAGGCCCTCAGCCCCCCTCTCAAGTCCCTCCGGTAATGCTGTGCTGGAGGCTGGTGACTCTATCTCCTCCCTTCTTTCTCCCTCTCTGTGGTTCTTTCAGATGTGGTGACCAAGCCTGATTGCAACTGCCTGTACCCCAAAGCCACCCCTAGCGGTGACCTGGCCTCTGTCTCCCCTCAGCAGCCCCCTGCTCCCTCCATGGCCCCTATGGCTGGCTTGCCCGGGGCTGACCCTGAGGGGACAGAGGACAGCTCCCTCTTACCCAGGGAGCAGCCCCTTCACATAGTGGACCTCGGCGGTGCCAAGCAGCGACCACCCAGGAGCACCTGCCAGAGCTTTGAGCCACCAGAGACCTTGGGTGTCGAGGGAGGCCCCACCGGAGGTTCACCGGAGCCCCACCCCTCTGTCGGGGCCCCCGTCTCTGGGATGGAGGATGTTCTTGACTCCATGTTGAGCACTAACTGGGCCCTAGAAGAGGCCTCTGGAGAAGCTAGTGAGGGTCCTGTACCCCGAGAGCCAGAGCCTCCCTCCTCCAGGCTGAGAGGAGGCCGTGTCCGGGTAGAGATCACCAGACCCAGCGACCTCGTCTCAGCATCTCTGTTCCTGGGATCGGCTGAGGGCCAGCAGCAAGCGGATGGACCTGACACCCCCGGGCCCACGGTGGACCCTGTGAGACCCACTGGCCAGGCCCGGAGTCACACACCTGAGAAGACAGACCTTCCCTCTGTGCCACCCAGAGACCGCCAGAAGCCAGGCTCTGCCAGGACCCTGTTACTGCGCCCCAGAGGCCTCAGCCATTCACCCACCCTCACTGCTCAGCCAAGGCTCCCCAGCAGCCACACCTGGGACAACATGCTGTCCCTCGGGGAGCTGCAGGGCAAGAGGAGCACCAGGGAGCGGAGGAACACCGCAGGGCAGGAAGCAGAACCAGCAAGTGAGGGGGTGGCCGTGCCCCAGGCCCAGTTTAACTCGGTTCCTTTGACAGCAGGCCAGGTGCAGCAGCCCCCGCTCCCCCAGCACCCCCAGCTCCGCAGCATTGTCTTCCGCCTGCTGGTGCCCTGCGGTGTTGTCGGCATCATCCTGGTCCTGCTGGTTGTCGGGGTCCTGCTGCTCTACAGGCGGAGGCGGCGGGTAAGAAGAGCCCAATGGCCAAGAGGCGGCCACCTCAGGGGGACAGTGGCACAGCCGGGTGGAGGAGCAGGCCCAGCTGGTGGCAGGCTGGCTGGGGTCCAGTCTGGGTTCTTCAGACGCTCAGATAGGAGGCTGGCTGAGCACAGAGAAGGGAGGTTGACCTGGAGGGTGTCTTCAAGTTTGGAGAGGGGGGCTCAGGATGTAAGGTCAGCCGGAAGGGCCAGGCAGCAGGGAGGGGGAGAGAATATTCCTGGGCCGGAAGCAGGTGAGAGGAAAGTGATGCTGTGTGGGCCAGGGCAGGGCATTCCCTGGGAGCTCTGCAGAGCCAGGGCTGGGGGTCCCAGGGATAGGAAACAGCCTGCATGGGTGGAGGAGATGGGGCATCGCCTGCAGGGAGGCCTCAGGAAGCTCCCCGGGCTGTGGCTGACCCCCACTTCTGGGTAGTTAGGGGAGACTTTGGTAATTCTTTCATTGACTCCTGGACAGCCCTGCCTGGGGACAGGGCCATGGTCCCCCAGCCTCCCCAGCTCCTCAGTGAGCCTGCTCTTTTCTGTCCCCAGAGCCATCAAGAACCTCAGACAGTGGCTTCTCCCATGGAACAACCAGAGGGCAGGTGAGAGTTTGGGCTGGGGTGGCTCTGTAGGCACCGGAGGCCTGTCTTGGCATCTGTTTCCCTTCTAGATTTTGGGGAGACTTTCTCCCACCTGCTCGGAGGCAGTGGAGCTCGGAACAGACCGGGGTGGGTGGAGAGGAGAAAGGGTGTCTCTTCTTTCCTAGATAACTGTTTTTTTCCCCTGATTTCTTCGTAAGGTCAGGCAGTTCTGGGTCTCCTAAACTTGAGAGGGGTAGAGCTCGTGTGGGAGCTGGGGGGCACAGTTGGGGGTTTCCTCACTCCCCGGGCTCTGCTGGAGTCTGACGTCAGCCCTGTGCTCTGCCTGCAGCTCCCTGACCCAGGATCAGGACAGACAGGTGGAAATGGCAGTGTAGAGGGAAGTCTAAGGTAAGCCTCCGGTTTTGGATCTCTGTCCACCCCTTAAAATTAGCTGCATCCCTTTCCAGTCACCCTAACTTGGGGATACCACCAGCTCCCCGAGGCCCACACACTTGCCTCGCACCCCCACCTCCTCTTTCCATCCATGGCCGGGGCTGGCCGACCCCGTCCTTTCCGGGTCCTCAGGCCCCTCCGTCCCCTCTGCCCATCTGAGGCCTGGCACTGCTCCGCCTGCGCTGGGTTGTCTTTCCTGCCGTGGGCTTCTGGTCTCGCTGCAGCCGCCCTCACCAGAGCCCCCAGACCCGCACTGCCAGCCACTTCAACCCACCCTCTGCGCTCCGCTCCCGGGCTCCGCCCGCAGCTGCCGCCCCACGCACCTCTCGCAGTTTCCTCTCTGCTTGCACCTTGGTCCGGCCCTTTTCCCAGCTGAGATGATTCCTGCCCCTCTGCTTTTCCATTCAGGGAGCCGTAGAACCTTAGTCTTGGAAGGGCTCTCAGAGGCCATTTGACCTAGAGTCCCACCCCGAAGGGGCCTCCCCTCTCCGCCTCCCTGACCCGGAGTCACCCAGCTTCCGATCATACACTCTGAGGGCCAGGCAAGCTCCCTGCCATCCCCCAGTAGCACCGTGAGGAAGCCCTTCCTCCTGCGGGGTCTAACTGGCTTTTCTGCCGCCTCCCCCGCCATGATGGTCCTCCGTCCTATTGTTGGGAGAGCCCTCCAGTACCTAAAGTCAGTTATCCAAGTCCCCTTTATGAATTCTCTAAGCTAAGTGTGGCCAAGTCCCTCAAACATTCCTTATATGATATGGTTTTCAGACCCCTCACCATCCTGGTCGCCCTCCTTTGGACACACTCGTTTGTCAATGTCCCTCTGAAAGTGTGGCGCCCAGCCCTGGACACAGTGCTCCAGACGTTGTCTGACCAGCTCAGAGTACAGTGGGACTGTTACCTTCCTTGATCTGGACAGTGTTCTGCTATTCGTACACATTAAGATCGCATTAGCTTTTTGGATTTTTTTTTAAACAACTGCATTGTAGTGTTGTCTTATATTTAGCTTGTGGTCTATTAAAACCCCTAGTTCCCTTTCCCATAAACCTCCGTCAAGCCAGACCTCGATCCTGTACCTGGACAGCTTCATTGTTTTAACCAAAGGGCAAGAGTTTATATATTCATCCTTGTGAAAACCACCACTTTGGTTTCCGCCCATCACCCCAGCCTACTGAAATGGTTTCCCATCCTAATTCTGTCTTCCTGGCCCTCCCGAGTGTGTCTTCCTCACGTGGACGGGTGCCTTCTGCTGCCCACATTGATAAAGATGTGACCCTCATTTCTCCTTGCCCCTGGCTCCCGGGCCGTGCAGCCCTGCCCTCCCCCCTCCCCTCCCCTCCCCTCCCCTCCCCTCCCCTCCCCTCCCCTCCCCTCCCCTCCCCTCCCCTCCCCTCCCCCCTCCCCCCACAATTAGCCACAGGAAGTCTTTCTTCCTGATAACTCCACCACCCTCTGGTTGTTCCTCTCATTCATACCCCTCTGCTCCCTTGTATTTGGTTAATACTGTGTCAATTTGCACTTAACTTGGATGTTGTTTTAATACATTCTCAATCCTTGTTTTATGTGTATGTGTACATTCTGCATCCCTAAGAAGGCTGTAAGCCCCTTGAGGGCAGGGACTGTGTCTTCCCCTTTTTTTGCATTTCTTTTTCTATCCTGGGTTCTAATACAAAGAGGGCTTCTCTGCACTTGGCCAAGAACTCAATAAACGTTGACCTACTGGCTGGCTTCAGAGCTGGCAGACCCTTTGACTCTGGCCAGCGGTTAACCAGCTAACTAATGGACTCTGACTGACTAGCTAGTAACTGCCAAATTGGTTAGTTTGTTGATTGGGGAGCTGACTGGCTAACTGACTAGCAGCCCGAGTGCCTGGTTTACTGCTGGCCAACAAGTTGGGCGACCCATTCAAGTTTCCAGTCACACCCTGTGCCAAACACAAGCCAGTGCCTTAGGGCCTTCCCAGGTGTAGGGTGACATGTCTGAGCCACTCCCAGGAGACAGGGGATCTGGCAGATGTTCCACACCAGGGGAGCCTATTCAGAAAATAACAAAAACAACACATTTTAGGATCCTGGGGTCCACCTTGTGGGTACAGAGAGTGGGTCAGAGGGACACTGGCAGGGTGGTCTCCGGGCCAGGCACTCGCGTCTCAGGGAGATTCAGGGCCAGCCCCAGACTGATGCTGCTCTCACAAGAGAGATAGGAGAGGGACCCTCGTAGAGAAAACACGACACATGCCCCTCCAGTCCAGGGAACCAGGAGACCGGGCAGAGGGCTGGAGCTCTCCCACATGGCCCTTCTTCCTCCTGGCACCAGCCGTGCCTGCGGCCCAGCTGTTCCCAGCATGGCTCATGTCCAGTGTACGGCTCCCCCTTCCTCTCCCTCCGGAGCATGGGAATGGGCTGCGAGCCAGAGGCTGTGGTCCCATCTTTCCCCTTGCCCATCACGGGCTTGGCCAGTAGGGCCTATGGACGGCCAGGGAGGGGAGCTCCACACAGGGGCCAAAGTCAAAGTGTTGGCCGGAGTCCAGGGGATTTCTGATCTGAGAACAAAGCATTCTGAGGATGCCGGGCAAGGGGACAAGGCAGGGGGTGGGGTGGGGAGAGAGCAGGGCCCAGACTCCCATGGAAGATGTAGGGAGGCGATTGGAAGGAAGGATGTTTGGGGATGAGCATGCCAAGTGGTAGGGAGGGAGTTTCCTTATCCTGGAAGTACCTCTAGCTCTTCCTCTTCAGTTACCCCTGCTCTGCTGTCCCCAATATTGTGTGTGACGACCCTCTGTGATGAATGGTGTGGCGGTGGGAACAAGAATTCTTTTTGCTAGACAGAGTTAACAGGACTCACCCTTGGCTCATTGGACCAAGGCCAGTGAGATGGTCTTGCCTGAGGAGGGGTCTAAGGACACTCGAGTGCCCCCTTCCCTCCCTGCCGACCCATCTGCTTGAGTAATGCTCCCCCCCCCCCCCCCCCCCCCGCCGCCCTGCTCAAACCTCCACCGGGCCCTGCTACCTCCCTCTGTGGTCCCTGGTGCCCCAGGAGGAGGTAGGAGGTGAGGGCAGTCTGGCCAGTGGCTTGAACTCCTGCCAGAGAAAGCGGCCTGGTTCCTTGCGGTGTCTGGGTGGCTGGGAAGACGAGGAAGGGATGGGAGGAAGTCCTTCCTGCAGCACCACCAGCAGCCCACAGGAACGCTGCAACTCCCCCACATGCCCCCGGCGACCCCTCCATCCACTCCCACTCGGCTGATGGCTTTTCCTTCTCTCCCCTACAGCTGGGCGCTCAGGACAGTCTTTCCACGGCAGGAGATGCTTCGGGGGCGTCCACCCCCTCCTCCGCCGCCGTTCTCCTGGGAACATGGCCTGCGCACCCTCAGAGCTCTTGCCTACCAGGACTAGACCGGAGCAGCCAGGCCGGGGTCCCTCCACCCTTGACCCTCAGACTCTGGACTGACTCAGAGAGGGCCGGAGGATGCCCCCCATGCTGCTGATATTTATCATGGGCCCTGGAGGCTCCCATCTGCTTGAGGGAGGCTGGCAAGCCCTGCTGAGGACCCTCCGCACCCCCAGGGGCTGTGCTCTCCTGCTCCCCTCCAAGACAACACCTGGGCCAGGGACCCAGAGGCCCATGGATGTGGAGAGTCGGGTGGGCACTGAGGAATGAAGAGCCCTCGAGCCCAGAGGACCTATCTGGTGCCAAGGGATGGATCCCTGCCCCAACGAGCAGGGACTTGTCTCAGAGAGAGATGCCTGAGATTGGCAGGGCGGGACGGCGTCGGCTGGGTTTCCTGGAAAGGTGTGTGGCCCAGAAGCCGGGAAGAGAAGGCCCGCGGGTCCACTCACTAAAGTGGCCTCTGCTGGTTGCCAGGCGGAGGGGGAGGCCAACCCTGCCCTCAGGACCTGCTTGGCTCATGATGCCAAGGCCAAGACCAAGTCTGGCCTCTGCCCCGCCACCCCTCCAACCCTGCCAGAGCTCCTCCAAGAGGCCGCGCAGAGGCTCCCCCCACGAAGGAAGCCATTGCACTGTGAAGACTGGAGCTGCCTGCTGTACAGCCTGCCTGGCCGTCCTGAATGCACATCTGTGCACATCTGTCCGTCCGCCCGCCCTCCAGCCTCTCCCCAGCTTCTGCACTGAGCGCCCGAGCCGGCCTCGCCCGTCGACTGAGGGAGCCCCCGAGCCCTGACCTTCTGCTGATCCGGCCTCTGACTCCCTGGGGTGGATCGGGGTGGACAGAGAACTGCCTGGGCCGCCAGCCAGAGCAGGTCTTAGGCTGTTGTTGGCCCAGGTTTCTGCATTTTGCACTTTGATGTTCCCAAGAGGGAAGTGACTAGTGGGAGGGAGGAAGGGTAGGGTGGGCAGACACAGACACAGGGAGGGTTTTTGAAATTATGGGTATGCCCCTGAGGTTGGGGGAGGCGTCTGCACCCCTGACCCCTGTGTCGGACCCCTGCCACAGCCATAGCTGCAAGGCCGCTGCCTCAGGGCGCGGGGCCGAGTGGGCTGTCCATGTTAGGGGCCTGGTAGGCAGTGATACCTCCAGCTCTCGCCCCCACCCACCTACCCAGGGTGGGAGAGGGACCAGGCATCTCTTTCCAAGTCTGCCTTGAGGGTCTCAGCTTCCTGGGCCAGCCCATGACTGCTGCTCCAGAGCTGGGCAGCAGGTGACAGGGCTGTCAATCGCCCTTGGTCCCTTTGTGCTGCTGTGTCCCTCCTCTCCTGCCATCCTGGGCCCTCCACTGAGAGACACCCCCCCACCTGGCAGCTGGGCGGCGCCCACCACCTTCCCTCCCTGCCCTTGAAAGTGAAGGTCCCTGCCTCTCCTGCCACTGCTGACAGCTGAGGGAAGGAGCAGAGAACTTTCCCTGGGGGGCTCCTCCTCTAGTCATAGCCTCTATATTTGATGCTAGAAAGTATGTATTTAAAAGTGGAAGGAAAAACAAACAGAAAAAGGCATTCCTCCTCCACCACCCCCGCCCCCTTAAACCTATAGTATTTTCAAAGTCAAGAAAGCAAAGAGCTTCTGCAATGGTTGGATTTGCTCTCTTGACTCAGGAACAGGACGGCCCAGAGCCACCTCAGGGTGGCTCCCGGGGCCACCTGCCCAGGGCTGCCTGCACAGGAACCCCTTTTTCCCTGAGAAAGCTGAGAGGGAACATTGGCTCACACACTGTGAGATTTTGTTTTTACACTTGGAAGTGATGAATTATTTTATACAAAGTCATTTAAATATCTATTTAAAAAATAGGAAGCTGCTTATATATTTAATAATAAAAGAAGTGCACAAGCTGCCATGTGTGAGTCCCAGGAAAGTGGTTTTTGGGGTGTGGGGGGCAAAAATGGGGGTGGGTGGGCATCGGCTGTTGGTGGGATCCCGCTCAGAAAGTTTTTTCGAGGATATATGGGGAAGGAAGGCTCTCTCCAGGTTAACAAAATCTCCCGCATCGCTGCTTCCTCATCTGCGGCTCTATTTAATGAGAAAACGACAGAAGCCAGCCAAACCTCAGCCTGGCCACCAGCCCCTGCCCCGGCCCACCCAGCCCAGCCTGGGAAAATGGCTGGTTGGGCTCTGTCCAAGGGCAGGAGCCTGCAAGGACCAGGCTCCTGACCTCTGACCCCGCTGTCCAGGGGAGAGGGAGCTGGCCAGGCCCTGGCAGAGTTCTGTGAAAGCGGAGTGTCTCTGGGCTGAGGCTGGGTGGCGGAGAGAACCAGCAGGCTGTGAGTGGAGTCTTTGGGCCTGATCCTACTGGGAGTGGACAGTAGACCAGGGATGCCTTGAGAGGTGGGGGGAGGCACAGGGATGCTGGAGGGGCCGAGCGATGGAAGCCCAAACACCCCCCTGGGGGAAGCTGTGTCAAGGGGGGCTCTCCTCACGCCTGAGAGTGTGCTGGACAAAGTTTTGGATCACTGCTTCTCAACCCTGGCTCACCTAAGAATCACTTGGTTTATTTCGAAACACACTGATACCCGAGCCCCACCCTGGATGAACATAATCAGACTCTTGGCGAGGCTCAGACTCCAGGAGTGAGAAATGTTTGAAGACATCTGGAGTGATTTGAATGTGGTCTGGAGTGAGAAGCAGGTAGAGCTCCACTGTCTATGTGGTGGCTTTTTAGGTTTAATTAAAAGGAAATAAAAGTAAACGTTCAGTTCCTCATTTCACAGGTTCAATAGGACAGAAGTAGAATATCTGCATCATCAAGGAACTCCTATTGGACAGTGCTGCCCAAAACATTGGGTCCCTGCACTTAGGGGACCAAGCTATAGGACAAGGACTGGCACCAAGCATACTTGGCCAGGATCTAAATTCCCAGGTGTCTCAGTCATCCCTCTGTGTGCCCATGACCCCATTACCGCCCTGTCCCTACTATTTCCCTTAAGCTAGCTCTTCCCTTTTTATCAAAAGCCCCTCAGAAAAGAAATTTACTCATATATTTTCCTTCAAGGCCCAACTTAAAAGTCACCTCCTCTAAGAGGCCTTCCTGACTGGACCCAGGCCCCTGAGCCTGTTTGTCTGTCTGTCCCACCAGGCTGAGCTGGGGCAGGAACTCCGCTGCACCCCGCCTTTCCTCCCAGTGCCTAAGGGTATCTGGCACACAGTTAAAGCTCAATAAATGTGTGAAAAGATTGATACAGTCCTGAATGCATGACCAGGGACGTATTCATGAAAATTATGACCAGGTTTAATTGGCGGCCTTTTCTGTGGCCTTACTGATATTAGCCAATGGCATGCATATTGAATAACTACAACTTATTAGCCAAGCAGAGAAGGTATTTTCAGCAGAAGGCTTTCCCAGCTTCTGAAGGAGATGGTGATAGGTTAGAACCCCGACTGGTCACTGGGCCGTGGATAGAATGCATATTTCGAGGCCTTTAAGCAAGGATTGGCAAAAACAAGCAAAACGACCCAAAAAAACCCAAATAAACCCTGACCTTCCAAAAGCCCCAGGAAGTATCTAAAAACAAAGGCACAGGGGCTTCTTGAGAAGTGTCACCACTATAGAACAATAGTCCCTTTGGATTCAGAGCAAGAGGACTTGGGTAGCTGGCTTGGATCTCTTCCTGCTTAGCCCTGTGAACTTCATCTCTCTGAACCTCGGGTTTCTCACCTGCAGAAGTGCTTTAAGAACACAAGCCAGGTGCACCTGGTCTGAGGTTAAAATGAACGGAGGCACCTGTGGACTCCAAAGAGCGGTCCCCAAATTAAGTGTGTTCTGGTGTTGCCCCACCAGCAGGTCTCACGGAGCCCGGACCAAACACAGCCCCCTCGGGCAGGCACTGGGGACCCAGGACGCTGCCAGGCCCCGCTGTTCTCAGCGGCAGGTGGCAGGGCTGGGCGCCTCCTGCTGGGGTAAGGACTCAGGACCCGCGGGGATTTCTGGCTGGAGGGAGGAGGCAGGTAGGAAAGCGGAGGGGAACGTGGCCCTGAGATGGGTTGGGTGCTCGTTAGCAGGCAGGGTCAGGAACTCTGGGTTTGAGTAAGCAAGCAGAGGCGCCCAGCCAAACCCCAGACCGTTATCCGGCCAGAGAAAGGAAAGTGAATCAGCGGCGACCAGGAAGAAGCTGAGGTTAACCTCGCGCAGAATGCAGCCGTGGTGAGGAAGGGGTGGGGGGCCTGGGGTCCGGATGGGCGTCTGACGACCCCTTGAACGAGGCGGGAAAGTCACTGGAGGGTGGGCAGTGAGCAGGCAGTGCCGAGGCCCGGGCAGCTGCTGGGCAGCCGGGGGAAAGAGCCCACGTTGCCCCCTCCGGTGAAGTCCCCTCTGCCAGAGCAGCGCTTTTGTCCCTTGGTTTTCTGCTCCAGTTTCTGGGAAGGGGGGAGGACCAGGCCCTGCTGCCCTGGATGGTGGGACTGCTGAGGGAGCAAGATGGACCACGCCAGCCTGGAAAGCCCCATGGGAAAGGGACTGGCCACAGAGAGGCTCACTCCCAGGCCTTGCAGGAGCCGTGGCTGTGGTGGCCCGGCCCGGGTCTAGGACCACAGGAAAGCCCACACGGAGAGGTCCCTGCGGGCTGTCGCAGTTAGGAGCCCAGGAAAGAGCTTGTATACCAACAAAATTAAATTGATGTTAATTTAACTGATTGTTAACCTAAGATGCTGATGGTCATCCCCAGGGCAACCATTAAGAAAACAAGCCCTGGCCAGTGTGGCTCCGTGGTTAGAGGGCGGCCCACTACTGCAATTCTTAGTCAAGGCCCTACCTGGGATGCAGGTTCCATCCCTGCCCCCCCCCCCGCCATGGCTGTTTCTCTCTCTGCCCCTCCCTCCTTCCACTCTTTCTAAAAAATCAATGGAAAAACTATCCTTGGGTGGGAATTAATGACAGTAACAACAGAAGTAAGGATTTGTAACCACAAATACTATTATCACTTCCGAAAAATCAATAATTTCTTAATAGTATCAAATATCTAAGTTGGCGTTTCAATTTCTCTGTCTCTTAAATATTTCTTTAGAGTTTGTTTGACTATGGACCCAAATGTTATGCATACATTGCAATTGGTGTTTTTCATCTATAGAGTCCCCCTCCGTCCCCCAGCACTTTATCTGCTGAAAAAAAGGTTAACTTGTGCTGTACAGTTTCCTAGAAGCTGGATTTTTCTGATTGCAGGGCCATAGTGTCACTAATGTGTCCTCTGTCATGTATCACTAATGTGTCCTCTGTCCTTATACGTGGGAAGTTAAATCTGAAGACTCGACCTGATTCAGGCTCAGTGTTCTGACAGGCACACCCCGCAGGCGCTGTTGTGTACTTTGATCAGGGACTTTATAGGACCCATCGTCTCCTTTGTCCTCGTGACATTTTTATCTGTAAAACTTGGGAACAGTTTAAAAGTCTTATACTAAGGGGAAAGTTACATAATGGTAGTTCATTGTTCCAGTGGAATTTTATGCAGTCACCAATTATCATCATTTTCAAATCAGATTGGGTGATACAGGGAATGCTTATCACATAAAGTTAAGGAAAGAAGCAGGAATAAAAAACACATAGGGCATGCCACACAGCTTTACCGAGGAAAAAGGGCAGAAGAAACCACTAATTGCCAGAGAAAAACAATTACGCTAATAGAGGCTTTACTAAGGGTTAGAATGGGGGGGGGATTTTCTTTATTCTTTCTGTAGTTTTCAAGCTTTAATAATATGTTCATATGACTTTTCTAATCAGAAAAAATAATATCAAATATTTTGTACAACTTCTGCACATCATGTTGTGATTTTCCTAAAGTCATCCACAGGACCACAAAGTGTCACCTTCCGGGACAGGATCTAAACACACAAGGCAGTGTGACTAACTGGACAAATTACTGGTCAGTTGCTGGTTGGTCACTGGCTGTTTGAGGTCTCTGGATGCTGATGTTGGTTACAAAGAGCAGTCTGCAGGTGACACGGGCCTAGCAGGAACAGAGGACTGTTTATCAGAAAGGTCAGCAGAGAAGACCATCTGCTTAGCTGGCCTGGTCAGTGGGCTTGGGTCTTCAGAAAGCCCAGTGCCACTGCGCTGTGCCCTCCTCCGAATCTCTCATCACAAGTCCTCACACATTTAACCACTGAAACACAATCCCCCCAGGGGTGAGGACAACTGGGGACAACCCCAAGGTCCTTGAGCAGGGCTAGACCAGGGCAGCAGCCCACCATCAGAGGCGGGCTGGGGTTCCTCAGGACCAGACTGCAGGTTTGAGTTCAACAAAGAAAGAAGTGAGAATTCCATTTATGACTTCAACCTTCTGCTTCCCGATCCAGTTAACCCAGATCAATGCCCCTAAAGCAGTCATCAGATATTGATCTACATGAAAGGATTAGGTTTAAAGATCCCAAAGGCCTGTTTCTAACTGATACTCTAATCCTTTCTGGGACTGGGTTCAATGTTCCTGGGCCATTTGAACTATAGTAAAGAGAGAGAGACATTTTTTTGTTTCCTCATTTGTAAGTGATCATTTAAACTTTGTCCTCACATGTATACCATCACACTGTGGCACAGATGCTACACACACACACACACAGCTTGTGACAGCCACACCACAACCCAAATTCCACTCATGCAGTTCCACTCCCAGGGAGACCACAAATCACTAGGGATACCCTCCCGTCAACCAGTCTCTTCCATGTTGTTCTTGGGTCCCTTTAAGTGGATGATATATTTTTAAACTTTTATTTTTCTGTTTATCAAGTTAGCACAAGCTGATTATACGGAAGTGGGAAAAAAAAAAAAAAGCATAAATAAATAAAAATCACTACCTTAGCCACATCATTCCGCAATAACCACTGCCAACATTCTGTTTTATTTCCTTCCGGTATTTGAACAGTATATTTATATTTTCATATAGTTGATATCACATTGTATATACAGTTTGCTATCAACTTTATACTTGCTCGCATAATCAGGAGCCCTTTCCCACATCATTACAATTCTGCGTAGCTATCAGCTTATTCTCTCTGCTGTGCTTTTCTGAGCTGATTAAGCAATCCACTATTATTTCCTGGGCTTCCGGTACATGTATGCAGCTCCTGTGAAGCATTCAGAGGCATGTGACTGTAACGTTTCCATCGGCGATGAGAAGAGAAACACAGACGTGCAAAGCTTTCAGACCAGGCCAGGGAGGAGCAGAGAGACAGGATGGGTGACCACGGGGACCATTATTTTCTGAGCTGAAAACTGGTCCACAAGATGTGACCAAGATGACCTTGGGCAAGTCACTTAATTTCTCTGTGCCTCCGTTTCCTCTGCTGTAAACCGGACATGTCTCCAAACAGTCCTAGAAAATAGCACTATGCAAGTGTTTGCTCTTTTATTACTTGGGGGGATACTAAAGTATTTCAGAAGCTGTTGCTTGGTTATCAAAATATTTGCATCTCTAGTACATTCTAATGTAGGGATCGTGGTGCAAACTATTTGAAATCTGAACTGTCCTGGGAGACACAGAATAAAGACAGGGGTGGGGAAGGGAGAAAGAGAGACAAAGGGACATAAAAAGAGGCAGAGAGAGAAAAAGACACAGAGAGATAGAGTCGTTCTAGCTAATGACCAGGGAAGAAAACACAGGAGGAAAGATTTGAAATGGGCTTTAGAGTCTTCCTTAAAAATCACAATCCTTTGATTTAAAAGTTCAGTACGGAGGGAGAGAGCCTGCCTACCTCTCGGCACATGGCTGGTCAGAGGCGGCCCTCAGCTCCCGTCTGTGGGGCTGAAGGGAACAAGGCGGAAAGAGAAGACAACTGGAACTTCTTGACCAGTGATTTCCCTCCTAATTTTACCCAGGAACCGAAGCCTGAGCTGGGACTTTGTGCAAACATTCCTCAGTTTTTTCACACTCAGTAACCTGATGCGGGGATATCAGCAGAGATCCAAATAGAACATGCTTGAACAGCGCTTGACCTTCTGGCTCACCACCATAGATCATCTTGCCCAGAAACTATGCTTTTCATTTTTTGCATGATTTGATGAGGAGTGACTTTTCCATTAAAAAAAATTTTTTTTTTTTTTACTTGAGCAGCATTATTTTTAAAGAAAAAAAAGACCAATAAAGACATGCCTACTGTTGAGGTAGCACTGATGGTAAGATGAGTCCTGGCTGGAGTCGCACAGCCTGGGTTCCACTCGGTGAGGAGCCAGGAGCCTCTCAAAGGCGCTGGTGGTAGACACGGGGCAGCCCGGGAAAGCTGCAAATTAAGAAGAAAGACTAAGGCTCAGCCAGTCTTTCAGTTTTGCATATATTTTAGCACTTGATCTGTAAGTAGCTCTTTTGATGACTTACACAAAAGGAACTGAACCCAAAGGGGTTAAGTCATGGGTCTGATGCAATGACAACCCAGGGCTTTTAGGCCAAGTTCTTCCCTGCTGGGCCTAAGCTCCTTGAGGAGAGGAATGTTGCCAAATTCATCTTCAGATCCCCGTCAAACTCAACACAGGACGCCACTCAGAGCAGACTCCCCAAAAGTGTTTGCTTAGTGAGTGAATGCAGGACCTTGGGCCTACACTTGGAGCGGAGTGTGCAGGTCCACTCTGCACACCTCAGAGCGCTAGGTAAGGCGGCTTAGCAGTCCATTCAGCTTGGAAGAGTCGGTGGCAACCTCTCTGCGAATTCCCTTCTGACGCCTGTATGCACTGTGCCAACAGGAAAGTAATCTGTCCTCTTATTTCACTTAACAGATGGCACTCATTTCCTATTGCTGCTATGCCAGATTAGTGCAAACACAGTGGCTTAGAACAATAGGAAATTATTCGCTTAAAGTTCTGGAGGGCAGAAGTCAGAAATAAGGTTCACTGGGCTAAAGTTAAGGTGCCAACAGGGCTGCTTCCTTCTGGAGGCTCTAGGGGAGAGTCCCTGTCATTGACTCTTTCAGCTTCTAGAGGCTGCCTACATGCCTTGGCTTGTGGCTCCTTCCTCCATCTTCTAAGTGCATCACTCCAAGCTCTGCTTCCATCCTTCCATCCCCTTCTTTTCTTCTCTAGTCAGCTCTCCCTCTGCCTCTCTCTTCTAAGGACACTGTGATTCCAGGCCCACCTGCTGAAGGTAACATTCACAGGGATTAGGATATGGTCATCTTTAGGAGGCATTCGTCAGTCTACCAGTTATGACACTTCCAATTTACCTTTTACTTGTGGGTCTCCCTGCCTCTCTAGCACACTCTCAGCAACTTGAGAGCAAGGACTATACCTTATTTACCTCTGTATTTCATTCAGCTCCTAATATGGTGCCTCACATACAGTAGATGCTTAATAAATAATTATATGAATAAATAATCTCACGTCTCTGGATTGCTTCTGCCTTAAGGACCATCACAGTCCAACATTCCAAAGAAATCAAAATCTAATTTCAAAAAAGCCTGAAAGGATGAGTCAGTCTTTAGCAAAATCCTCTTGGAGACCTAGAGAAGAAAGTTACGCAGCGCATTGGATAGCAAAGCTTCCTAAAAGTACCCTGGAGACATTGCTCCCGCTCCTCCAGGCTCCTTCACTCAGTCTCTCCACTCGCCTGCCCAGGCACTTGCCCCCGGCAGCCAAATTTGTAATTGTTCCCAGGGAAACGCACAAGCATCGGGATTTAATTTTGACACTACCCACTCTCCACCAATCAGCAGGCTATCACTAATGGGGGAAAAACTCCACGCTATCCACTTCCTAAATTCTTGGGTGTGTTCCTGGATCCGTCTGCCACAGCAGGGTCTGTGAGGCATCCGCTAGTCCCCAGTGGTCCTATTTGGAGCATGCTTAGGGCCAGCCCTCTGTCGCAAGCAGCAGTGGGAGGGGGATTGCGTGAGGCTGACTCTGAGGAGGCCTCTGGCGAGGGCGAAACCTGCCCCGCAGCCCACCTGGCAGCCCGAAGTTCCCGGGAACGTCCAACCTCCCCAAGCCAGCCCAGCATCTCCTTGAAGGCCGGCCTTCCTCCTCCCAGATTAACGTCATCAACCAAAAAATATGAGTCTGGGAGAAATCTCACTTGGTTCAGTAACTCTCTGCTATAAATTCCCGATGCTCTGACATGATCTGGCCCTTTCTGATTGCCCAGGCTGTGCTCGTAGGCACTGGGCTGTGCGTGCAAGCCACCCCACGCATATAACAATAAGAGTTGCAATGTAGGTATTCTTGTCTCCACATTTTCCCCAGGGGGAAGCTCCCCACAGAGAGTTTAAGCGACTTGCCCAAGGCCACTCAGCTGAAAAGCGGTGGAGTCAGAATTCGCATCCGTGCGGTCTGGCGCACAGTTAGGCCAAATACCTCACCTTCCTAATTACCTGGATTGTGACTTGGACTCCACCTTGCTATGTGTCCTGTCGGGCTTTCAGGCATCCTGCCTCTGGGCAGAGGGCTCTGGGTTCACGTGTGAGGCTGGCTCAGCCTCCGAGCCTTCCAGTCCTCCCTTCCAGCCACGCTTCTCCCTTCCACTTACTGCAGGACAGTGTGTCCGTGAAGCCAAGTTCGTAGCACCTAGGAGCTGAGTTAAATCCCAACTTCCAGCCACAAGCTTCTCCAGGAAGCTTCTTAGACTTTCCAGTCTGAAGAGGTGGCATAACCCTGGGCAAGCTTCACCCGGTCCAATCAGTCCAATCTTTGGTGTATTGGGATCAGATTTCTCTTCCCAAAGGCGACCTCGGCTAGGTTATAGAACAATTATACTTGGATGACATTCCCATTTAATATTCGCACGTTAGGAAATTCCCCACACTGTCCATTTTAATTGTCCGCTGTGTTAGTAAAAGAAAATCTGCTTGGAAATTCCTCTATTGTTTGGCACTTGGGTCATTTCCAATTTTTCATACCACGCAGTATAAAATAGATTGCTCTTTGTTTGCTTAATTTTTTATTTACTCCCTTGTAGATAAGTTTCCTACAGTAGAATTAATAGTCCAGAAGGCAGGAACATTTTTATAGCTTGTGATACACATAATTAGATTGTTTATTTAAGGAATTATACAAAGTCATATTATCACCAGAGATATATTTCCCCACATTTCTGTGAACGTGGAGTTTATCATTTTTCTTTGCTTTAATTAGTTTAACTGTTCTAGAATGATATATTTTTTCTTTGTTATTGAATTTATTGGGGTGACATTGGTTAATAAAATTATATAGGTTTCAGGTGCACGATTCTATAATACACCATCTGTATATTGTACTGTGTTCACCTCCCCAAGTCAAGTCTCCTCTGTCACTATTTATCCCCCCCCACCCTCTTCCCCCTGCCCTGCCCCCGTTCCCTCTGGCAGTCACCGTACTGTTATCTGTGTCCGTGAGTTGTGTTTTTGGGTGTGTCTTGTTTTGTTTTGTTTTGCTTTGCTTAATCTCTTCCCCTTCTTTTTTGTTTAAGATTTTTTATTGATTTTCTTAGAGAGAGAGGAAGGGGAGGGGAAGAGAGAGAGAAACATAGATGTGAGAGTGAAATATCAATGGGCTTCCTCCTGCACGCCCCCCCCAGGGACAGAGCCCGCAGCCCGGCCTGCGTCCTCACCGGGAATGGGACCCACAGCCTTTTGGGTGCAACCAATTGAGCCACACCAGCCAGGGCCCCCTTCATATTTTCACCCAGCCCTGCAAACCCCTCCCCTCTGACAGCTGTCGGTCTGTTTTCTATCTAGAATGACATCTTAAAGTTCTTTAGATATACTTTTCTTTATTGCTTTTAAGGCTGTATATTTTTCTATGTGATATTTGTGCTTTCTTTTTATTTGGGAATAAATTATTCATCTCCTTTGGAATCTAGACATGAACTATATATTTGTATCAACTTTTTTTATATTTTAAAATAAACTTCTAATAGTTCTATTTTCATATAGCTTTTATTTTTATAGCCTTGTTTTATATGTATCTATAATAAATTTTAGGATAATCTTTATATATTCATATCTTCCTTAACAATATTTTTCATTTCTTCAATAGTCAGGCATCTATCATCCCAGCAAACATGAGATAGCCATGTTATTTTTTCCCATTCTTAAAAATACTAGTGTATGCTTTACTCTAATCCATCTACAATTTACTATTTCATATGATGCTATGCATTACTCTACAGTAATTAACTGCCTTGCTATTACCCCATTACCCAAACCATTAGTTAGCAATGAAATCTCTCTGCATCGTATGGTTTCTTCTTTGTTGTAAATTAAGTGTACAAAGTAGGACATCTGAGCCACAGGAATTTCTGTTTTGTTTCATTCACGCAACAAGTATTTATTGAGCACCTACTATGTGCCAGGCACTATTGTGAGTGCTAAGGATACAGTTGTGAACAAAACAAACATCCTGTTGGAGGAATGGAAGAAGGGAGACAAATGTTAAGAGTGGATGATAGACGGATAACTAAATAACAAGTAAGGTAGAAAGAATGATATGGAGCCTGGCGTGGGGGGCAAAAAGTTGACATTTTCAATGGGGAACATAAGGAGATGGCATTTGAGCAAAGACCTGGAGGAAGGGAGGGCACGAGCATGCACATACCTGGGGGGAAGAAGGTTCCAGTGGAGAGAAGAGCGATCGGCAAGGAACATCAAGTTTCTTGAGGACACAGCTGCCGGATGCGCTCCGGCTCGGCGCTGAGAAAGCCCCGAGGAACGCGGTGGACCCGCAGTGGTACAGGCGAGAGGCCAGGTGGCTGTGAGCAGGGCGTGGAGGTGAGGTGGTAAGAAGTGGTCTATCCTGGGTCTATTTTTGACCTTAGGATGCCTCCACATATTTTGGCCAGACCACTGGAAGGGTGGATTTACCATTTATTGAGATGCACCAGACTGTAGGAGGCATGGTTTGCAATTCAGAATTGGGCCTGTTTTAAGCTTAAGATGCTATACTGAATGAAGAGGTTCCACTGATTTTTTTTTTTCTTCCTGCTTGTGGACCTATAGTTTTGATAAACGTGCTTTCTGTAAGGCATTTAAAATCCTGTGCGAGAGTCCTTATTTTTTCCTATTATTCTATAAAATTGATATAAATTGTTCAGCTTTTGTAATGATCCTGTAAGGCCTTAAACTATATTGCATTACAGCTAATAACTTTGAAAGCCCTATCACACTGATTAAACTTCGTTTTTTCAGTAACGATCTGGTATATCTCTCCATTTGTTCACACCCTCCTTTACTTTGCTGTTATGGTTTAATAATATTTTTGGAATCAATCTCGCGACTCAGAAAATCCTCAAGTAAATTTATTTTTGGTCTGTGGTTATAAATGGAATCTTTCTCTATTTTTATTTTATGTTTCTATTAACATGCAGCTCTAGTCACTGACAGATAGAAATGCAATTGTTCTATGTGGGTTTCTTTTGGCTACATCTTTGCTGAATTCATTTATTATTTCTAGTAATTTCGGGGCTGCTTTTCTTGGAACTTTCAGGTATGTAATCATGTCAGCTACAAAAAGTAGTAATTTTTTATCCCTATATTTTTATGTTATCCCCAAATAGCTTTTGCCAGCATTTCGAATGCCATGTTGAAAAAAGTCGTGTTGGGTGAGCCTTCTGGTCCTGCTTTCAAGGTGAGGAATTCTTACGTCTTCAGTAAGTGTGACATTGGCCCTCCTTAATGAGCACATGGCTCTTTCCACCAAAAAAATAATAATCTTGACATTTTATTTCAAAGCTTTAAGAGGAAATAAATATTAAACTTTATAGACTGTCATCTCCACAACTATTAAAAATATGATTATATGCTTTACAATTGCTCTTTTTATTCACTCATGATTTCTTTTTCTCCTTTAAAAGTGAACCAGTTAATGACATGCTAAGGAGTCCAAACGCAATTGTACTTTTGTTTTCCTCTTTCATTTGTACCAGCTTCTGCTGTGTCTTTATTACACTATTTAGAGCCTCAAAGTTGAGAATTGTTCAAGGTGTACTATCACCCTTAATATTTGTAACTATAAAATCTACTTTATTTGACATCATGTTTTCTACACACTCATGAGAGAATTTAGAATAGTCCCATCATTTTAGACTTTTAACAGTCTTTTGAGCCCGGCCGGTGTTGCTCAGTGGTTGAGCATCGACCTAGGATTCAGGAGATCGGGGTTCGATTCCCGGTCAGGGCACATGCCTGGGTTGCGGGCTCGACCCCCAGCAGGGGGCGCGCAGGAGGCAGCCAGTCAATGACTCTCTCATCATGGATGTTTTTTTCTCTCTCACTCTCCCTTCCTCTCTCTGAAATCAATAAAGATATATTTTTTAAAAAAAATTCTTTTGATTTTCATTATTTTTCTTACGGGGGAGGTGATGTAAATGTTCCGTTTCTTGATTGTGGTCGTGGTTTCACAAGTTTATACAATTTTCAAAACTCATCACGTTGTGCATTTTAAGTGGATGTGGTTTAACTCTACATAAATTATTCCTCAACAAAGTTGATGAAGAAAAAATAGATTCACGTGGTACAAATTTTGAAAAATACAAAAGGCACAAAGTAAGTCTGACTCACCCCAGAGACAACCACTGTTACCAGCTAATTTCCTGTGTACCTTTCTAGAGATATTTTTACTTAACATAAATAGAAGATCTTTACATATCAGTACATTTTTTAAAGCCTCTTATTTTTAATAGCTGCACAATTATCCCTAATGGCTGTACTGTAATTTACTAGTCTCTAATTGATGGACATTAAATTATTTCTAAATTTTTCCCAAACAAAACAACGAGCTTAAATTGCTAGACTAAAGAGTATGTGCATCTTTTTTTTTCTTTTTTGAGAGAGAGACGAGGGGAAAGGGAGAGATAGAAACATTGATGAGAGAGAAACATCCTCCATCGGGTGCCTCCTGCGCGCCCCCTACAGGGGACCAAGCCCTCAACCCCGGCATGGCCTTGACTGGGAAGCAAACCGTGGTCTCTCAGTTTCTGGGTAGACGCTCAACCGCTGAACCACACCAGCCAGGCTCTTTTTATTTTTAAAGATATTGCTAAATTACCCTCCACAGAGGCTATATCAATACACATTTCCACCAGTAGTGACAGTGCCTATTTTTTTCACACCCTTGCTGACAGTCTATTATCAGATTATTCAATTTGATGGGTGAGAAAGTATATATCATTGTAATTTTATTTAGTGTTTCTCTTACTATGAGATCGATCGATCATCTTTTCACATTTGTAAAGGGTTATCGATAGTTGCTGGTGTAGCTACTTCTTTGTGAACACTTTATTCCTATCTGCCTACTTTTCAGTAGGTTGCTGGTCTTTTTTGTATTATCTTCTAATGGTTCTTCATACATGGGCTCGGCTTGGATTCCCCAGGACCCGGAGGCTGAGACATAGCTCCCGTGCTCGTGCTTTACTGGGGGAAGGCAATCTCAGGGCAGCAAGAGTAAAGGGGGACACGGAGGGGACCCAAAAGAAGGGAAAGCAAATGCAAGGTGGTATGTTACGGAGCTGGCCACAGCTTCAGGAGGAAGCCAAGACATCGCTCAGTTATGTCATTCCAGGGGCGGGGGAGGTGGGAATGGGGAGGGAGGATTTTATCTGTCAATTCCCTCCGTAGGTCAACACTTGCCCCACAGGGCATTAACTTCCCTGGACTCCTGGGTTGCATCACCCAGCAAGCTGGTGGGGAAGCCAGGCCCCATGTCCTGCGGCACCGAGTTTCATCTGAGCCCAGAAGAGGGGAGAGTCACACCTTCCAGATCTGGCAACAGTGCAACCATGGCCCTAGCCCAGGCTTCATCCTGGTGGAGGACAAGCTAGGCGGGGTTATTGGGGACAAAGCAGCTTGGGCAGTGGCCTGGGAGCTCCACTGAGCAAGCAGCTGAGGTTCTGGAGGGCAGGTAGATCCTAGCAATTCTAGAGAAAATTTTACGTATATAAAGTTGAGAAAGTCCCACCACAGGGCATGGCATGTAGTAGGCCCCCTATAATAGCTGTCCTGTTGCCATTATTATTATTATTTTTATTTACTATTATTGTTATTAGGAGGTGGGGGGAGGGAGGAACCTCCAGTAATTGCTATGGTGATAATAACCTTCAAATATCGAACACCTACTCTGTCCAGACCTCCACACACATCAGTTCATGAAATCCTTACAACAAACGTTAGTATCAGTGGTATCACCCCAATTGTCAAAATGGGGAGACTGAACCTCAGAGCACTTCTCTAAGTTTCAAGGTCGGGGAGCTAGTCAGTGGTCGAGCTGGGTTCAACCCAAATCCATCTGATTTCAAAGCTTGTGCTCCAGGCTTAACTCTTAACCTGTCTAAATAAACCAGGATCTGAGAATCTTCTGGGCATAAATCCTAGTTCCAAGACCTGTCAAGAAGCTAGACAGTGAGTTGGGTCCAAGGCTACACATGCCCTTTTTTTTTTTAATCGACTCGTGCTTATTGCTCCATCATTGAAAATGTCTTAGCATTTTAAACAACCGAACCTGCGTGGGACCAAATGGACTACAGCGGGTGTGGGGAGCTGTTTCCAGTGGTTTTTGGAAAGCTTCCTGGCTCAGGACGTGAACAGAGGATTTCGCGGGTTTGCGTTTCCCCAGCGCACATCAGATGTTTGCCTTAGCATGCCATGCATTCTCAGAGCACTCAGGACTTGGAGACTCACCCCAGGCACGCTGTCACAGAGCTGCGTCTGCCGCAGGCCCTTGACCCCTTGCCGGGATAGCACAGGCTCACCCTGGTCAATGACTTCTCTCCGGCATCACAGAACTTAGAACCCGATTGTGGATTTTCGCTCCCGTTTGCCATTGTCATGCAAGCCTTCTCTCCACCAGCCGGGTGGTCTTACATGTGCTGGGACTCCCACAGTCCCCAGGAGGTGGCCGAGCGCTTGGCAGGTGCTGGGTAAATACTGTATCCCCTGAACGGAGAGGCTCACGGAGCAGGAGGCGCTGAGCAATCTCACCTCCTGGCATCAGTATTGTGTGTCATCAGTATTCGGGAGGGGCTGAGGGGCTTGTGGAGTTGGGGCGACTTCTTTACAACCTCTCCATTTGTATATATGTCTCCCCCACCGAGAGCCCTGCTCAAAACACACATAACCTGCCCCGCGTGTCTCCACCACAGGACAGGCATCGGGTGGGAGTAAGAACTGGCTTCTCTGGGGAGCTTTCCCGAAGGACATCTCTTGACTCAGCAAATATTTACTGAGCAAAAGGGGAGGGGAGGGGAAGAAGGGCATTCCAGGGAGAGAGAACAGTTTAAACAAAGCTAAAGAGGAAGGAAAACCATACATATGCACCGGGGCCAGTGAGTAGTGGAATTCAGTAGATGAAATCTGGAAGATAACAGGAAACCCATCAAGAAGTCGATGGGTTCTTGGCAAAGGAGTTTGGGCAAGAGTGAGTCAAAGAAAGATTTTGAGCATGAGCTAGGCAATCAAAACAGCTCATTAGGAAAATGAATTTGACAGTAGTGCCTACAATAGAGAGGAAGAATAATCATATAAACAGCCAGCAATGATTGAGTACCTACCAGGCACCCAGTGCCATGCCAAGCCCTTTATATACAGCCTCATTCAATAAGAGTAACAGATAGTGCACTTAAGACTAAGTGCCTGGCACACAGTGTTTTCCAATCCTCACAATCATCCTGAGAGTTGAGTATTATTATTACCTCAATTTTACAAATAATGCCCTAGGTTTAAAGGGATTAGATATTAAATGCTCAAAGTCAAATGGCGGTAAGTGGCAGAGCCAGGATTTAAATTCAGATCGGTCTGCCTCCAAAGTTGACTCTTAAGGGAGGGAGATGTTAGGAAGCAATTGCTAAAGCCCCGGTGATTAGTGATGAGAAATGGCGGGGCAGGGGAGAGACGGGCTGGGGGAGCGTGGACCAAGGCCGCAAGGGTTAGAGCATGGTGACCCGCAGAAAGGTGGCGTTGTGATGAAAAGCAATTACATGTGATTGGAGAGAAAAACCAAAACATAGGAGGCAAAGTAAGTGAGTTAAAGGGATTCCAAATATGTCGCATTGGATGTGTTGATGGCATTGTCAAGCAGAGCCTCTGCCTTGCAAGCATTTGGAAAAATCATCTTCCTTACACCCTGTGCCCCATTGATAATTTCTCATTCTTTTCTTTTTTAAAGTTACTTAAAAATTTTTTTATTATGGTAAAATATGCATAACATAAAATTGGCCTTTTGACCATTTTTAAGAGTCTTTTATTTTTTTAAATTAGCATAAAGTTGACTTCTGGTTTCCGGTCCAGCATATGTAAGGAGCTTGGAAATCATCACCCTATTTTAACAACAAGAAAAAGCTGAACAAACTGAAAATTCAACCAGTCTTCTGAGATTTAGCAGAGAAGTGAGGTCGCAGGGCAAACCGCTGCCCTCAAAACTGGAGAAACAGACAGACACAGAGAATCACAACTTACGGGGGACCGAGCAGCAGAGAAGGAAAAGCTCAGCTCTAATAGGCAGGTTGCTGGGCCTCCGTGAGCACGAGTCTCAGTGAAAAACCCCAGGGAGGGTCAGTCACAGGGGGAACCCCCAGGCTTTTGTTGAATTTTAGCTCCAGAATGCCTACAGGGTTCTCACAGAGAAAATGCCCTCGTGCTTCCAGCAGGGGGAGGGCAAAAGTGACCATGTTAAAATATTCCAGAGCATTCTGTTTTCTTCACAAGGCCTGCGTTCAGGAGAAACTGTTTTACCAGAGCCTAACCTGCTGAGGTTTTAGCAGAGCTTAAGCAACTTGGAGAAGGGAAACACCCAACTCCAGCCCACTCTAGCCATGTCGTCCCACCTAAGGGGAGAGAAAACTGAGAAGCACTTGCAAAGCTCACAGCTCAGGGACACAGTCTCTAAAAGACTAAGACCTAATCGTAGGGCTCTAGAACACTTCCCTTCCCCCACCCCTCATCACCATGCCAATAAAGGCCTATTCACCAGAGTTCCTTTTCCCCAATATACCACATCTGGTTTCAACAACAACAACAAAAATTACAAGGCAGACCAAAGACAAAAGTTACAGTTTGAAGAGATAGAACAAGCGTGAGAACCAGACTGGTCTATGGCCGGGGAAGTTGGAATTATCTGACGAGCAATTTAAAACAACTGTGATTAATATGCTGAGGGCGCTAATGGATAAAGTAGACAACAGGCAAGAACAGATGGGTAATGTAAACAAAGAGATGGAAAGCCTAAGAAAGAATTCCTTAAATGCTGCAGCTCAGATACACACTAACAGAAATGAAGAGTGTGCTTGATAGGTTTATTAGTAGGCTGGACATCGCTGAGGAAAAGTCTCTGAGATTGAGACTATGTCCACAGAAACTTCCAAAATTAAAAGTGAAAGAGAGAAAAGACTGGAAAAAAAATGAACAGAATATGCAAGAACTGGGGGACAACTATAAAAAGGGTTCCATTTGCACGATGTATGGAATACCAAAAGAAGAGAGAACAGAAGGAATATTTGACTGAGAACTTCCCCCAAATCAACGTCAGATACCAAACGACAGATCCAGAAAGCTCAGAGAGCACCAAGGAGGGTTAATGCCCCCAAGCCCACACCTAAGCAAATCATGTTCAAACTGCCTTTTATTTCTTTTTAAAATCATAAATAGCCCTGGTCGGTGTGGCTCAGTTGGTTGAGCACCATCCCATGTGTCAAGAGGTCGCTGGTTCAATTCATTTATGCTTTGCTCCTGAATCCAAAATACAGATGGTAGTGATGTTGACTGCAGTGAAAAGCAAGTTTTGTAATATCACTATCTTATTGCCAATTATTAGAACTGGCCTTATCTGCTGGAACATTTTCAGTGATTGATGCAACAAATATTTATATTTTCCTATAGCTGCACTGTCAACCCGATATCTTTTCTTCCTCTGTTTTGCAGCCACACCTAGAACAAGACAAAATCTACCAACCAGGTGTTAGGCTTCTGTGCAGTTCAGAATTATGCCGATGTCTAGGGCACTTAGGGCATTTCTGCTTCCTTCATCCTCCAGAAAGGTGTAAACATAGTAGCCCCCCCAATCGGTGGCTTCACTTCCTGTGGTTTCAGTCACCTGCGGTCAGCTGTGGTTCAAAAATATTAAATGGAAAATTCCAGAAAGAAACAATCCATACATTTTAAATTGCGTGCCGCTCTGAGCGAGGCGATGAAACCTCGCCCCTGCGGCTCCGTCTGCCTAGCGCATGATTCATCCTTTGTCCAGCGTTTCTGTGCTGTGTGCCACCGGCCGTTAGTCACTGAGCAAGCTGTCTCGGTTATCAGATCGACTGTCACAGTATTGCTGGGCTTCTTTTCAAGGCACCCTTATTGCACTTAAGAATGGCCCCAAAGTGTAAGAATAGCAGTGCTGGCTCAGAATATCCCCAATTAAAATCGGAATGGGAATTGCCAAAGAGAAGCCGTAAAGTGCTTCCTTTAAGTGAAAAGGTTAAGTATGTATAGGAAAAAAACATGGTATATATGGGCCTCAGTGCTACCCACAGCTTCAGGCATCCCCTGGGGGTCTTGGAATGTATTCCCTGCAGACAAGGGGGGATGACTGCAGTCAGATATTAGCTGAATAGGTAGCCCACCATCTGAGGCCCGTGGTAAGGGCCAGCCCAGGTCATCAGTGTGGAAGTAGACAAAGGGGGGAATTTTCCACCAAGCAGCCCCTCTCCAACTGTGGGGAGGAATAGATGAGCAGTCAGTTCTTCATTTGTTTTATTTCATTTCCAAAAAATGATTTAAATATTTTTCTAAGTATTCAGTTGATATAGTCCTAATAGAAAGGGACGTCCATGAAGTAGAATGGGAAATGAAATAATAAATACATTCAAAGAGTTAAAATTTGTGTATGCTTCTTGTATGCCAGGCACTGCTCTAAGCACTTCGCATGTATTAACTCAGTTAATTGGGACAAAACCCCTAAGAAGGCAGATAGGTGAGCAAAGAAAATAACCAGTAACCTCGCCACACAGAAGACATAAGCATTTTGGGGTTTATCTTTGCAGTTCTTTTATCTTTGTCTAAATATATAATTTGAAGTTTATGAAAAAACTGGTTCACACTGTAATAATTCTGGTTTAAAAGCTGCTTTTTCAGCTAGTAATTTAATTTCATCACGGCCACGTCACTATACATTCTTCCACCCGGTTGCACAGTATTGCTTTTTACCACGTTTTGGGTTGCCTCCTGCTGAAGGTTCCTTTGGCTATTGGAAGTGGAACAGGGTGATTCTTTAAACACTGCATGTGGTAGAATCGTCTGATTGACAAATCAGCCCTTCATGGCTTTCTTGGCTGTGAATTCCTCAGGAAAGAATGTGAAGTATTTTTCCCACATCCTCCCAGGAGGGCTGCCAGAGCTTCCAGCCCTGGAGGTCCAAGGAGATGGACCTGGTTTCCAGCTGGCGACTGCAGTGGCCTCACCTGTGGGGCTGCGGCCTGCAGTGCCCAGCAGAGGGTTCTGCACAAGAGGCAGGAGCTGAGATCCCACCGGAACACAAACATCCGCCCACCTTGCAGGATGCCAAAAGCTGGGATGCAGGAGGCTGGAAAAAGCCCCAGTAGGTGGCCTGCTTCTGGGAGAGGCCAGTGTGAGTGGGCAGCTCAGCAGCCTGCTTGGGAAGCGGTGCCCACACGCAGGAAGGACCAGCACTGAACACAGAGCACAAGGAGCAGCCGAAGCTGTGGCCACCTCCAGTGATGACGGGCCAGCTGCCCCAGAGCCAGCCCTTTGTTTGCTTGTTTGGGCATTTCTGCTGTTGTTGTTGCTTTTTGTTTGTTTTTTTAAATATATCTTCATTGATTTCAGAGAGAGGAAAGGAGAGGGAGAGAGACAGAAACATCAATGATGAGAGAGTCATTGATCGGCAGCCTCCTGCACGCCCCCGATGGGGATCGAGCCCGCAACCCGGGCATGTGCCCTGACCGGCAGTCAAATCCCGATCGCCTGGATCCTAGGTCGATGCTCAACCGCTGAGCCACGCGCCCGGCCGGGCTATTGTTGTTTTTTTTGTAAAATTCAATGAACCAAGGGAGCAAGCCCTAATGATGATATTAAACTTCTCACCAGATCGGAAAAATAGAGACTATTGGCATTTCTTTTCCATCGAGTGTCATGGAGCTACTTCTTCCTTCCTTATGTGCAAACCACCAGGAACATTTGTGCGGCTAAATCTCTGTGTCCCTCCTGGATCCCTGGCTGTGCATTTCAAACATCTTCTATGCCTTTCAAGGGTGACAAGCTCTACTGGATCAGTCAGGTCCGTGGATTAAGGGACCTGACCTGGGCCAAGACAGATAAGGGTGGGGACCCTAGTCTGGTCCTTAGTCACTAAACACTAATCACTCGCTTGAATCACTCATGTCCTTTATGGTTCCCAGCGAGTTTCTTCAGCTCTCTGTGCCTCCATTCTCTGGTCTGTACAGGCCTATGAACCAACAGGGCTTTGCCCCTTGGGAGCCCTCTGCCTATCAGAAGTCTAGACAAACTCACTGGCAAATTCAGTGACACATCCACGGAAACTGTCAGCAGGTCAATATTTTCCCAGGTGCGCCAGTCAAACCAGACTGCAGGCAATGTTCAGAACATACTTGCACCTCCACGGATTTGCTCTCGCTGTTCCCCTGCAATGAGCATCCTTATTTCCGCCTGTTGACACCCTAATGATCCTTTAAGGTTCAACAAGAACCACTCTCCTCATGAGGCTGCCCAATCCTTTCCCCAGGAAGCCTTCTCTCTCCTTAGGGGACACTTTGCAAGCTCCCCGAAGGCGCAGACTGGGCCTCATTCATCTCTGTGTCCCCCATGGGACCCGGCCCAGGATTCTGCAAGTTCGGGTGCAGCTAAATGTTTTCAGAACTAAAAGTGGCCCCTGGGCCTCAGCTTGGATGGAGCCTCTGGCTATTTCAGGCCCTGCAGTGGGAGGGGTGGTGAAGGGAGTGCTGGGGCTGGGAGATGAAAGGACACCAGGAATGAGGCTTTAGTGACCTTGCTGCGCCCTCCTGGCCTGGCCTCTCTTCCTCACCCAGCTCCTCCAGGAGCAGGAAACACTGTGTACTTGGGACTCTCTTCCATCAGACTCGGGCCCCTTAGGACCCCAGCTCCACCCACTCCGTCCCTGGATCCCTCCAAAGAGGGCAGAGGCCCAAGAGGGTCCGCAGGACATGGTTAGAGGGGCTGTGGGGAGAGGCCAGCATCCAAGCTCCTGGCCTCTGACTTGGGCCCCACACTGGTTCTTGGTCTGCAATGTGCTGGCCCTTTGGGCTGTTTGCAGTGCGGAGGGGCGTGAGCTCACGCTGCGGGCTGTCTTTCCTCCTCCTTGCAGAATGGGACACACACTGAGGGTGGGGATGAGGGAGGTTAACTCTTTTCCTGGGGAGGAGGCCAGGCTGGCACTGGGTCAGGCGCTCTGAGCCTTGAGCTCCCCCAAGCTGCCCGGGCAGAAACCCTCCGAGTCGTGGAGCAGAGGGAGGTTTCCACGATCGGGAGAGAGGCCATGAGGGACAGACGGACGTGAGGGACAGCCCTGGGAACCCAGGTTGACAATGGGGAGAACTGGGAGAGTGAAATGGTTAATGGGTTGTTGAAAACAAGGAGAGTCCCTCCTCCAGGGGCCCAGCTGGCTGCAGAGCCAGGAACAGAGGCTCCACGGCTGATGCAATGGGACCCGCCCTGCACACCAGAGAGGGTGAGGAAGGCGGCTCCCACCCAGCAGCAGCCTCCACACAACTGACAGCGGCCCGCTCACCTCCAGCGCCCACAAACCAGCTGCAGGGCAGGGCCTTTGGGGTAAAGTGGGCAAGACCCTGGCCACCCGAGATTTGGGAAGTTGCCATTTCTGCCTATCCCACCCCATCCAGCCCTGGTGGCTTTCCAGTCAAGGCAAACCCTTCCGCTAGCTCTCGACAGGGTGTCTTATCAGGGAGGCCAACCCCAGAACCGGTTCCAGTCCTGGGGGCAGGTGGCAGGCAGGGGGTGGAGAGGCCGTGCCTGTGAGAAGCCCTGACAGGCAATGCAGCACCTGATCCCGGCAAACTGGCAATTTCACCTGACCAGCCCACTCTCTATTGTCTTGAGACAGGGTATCTGCCAGGATCACAGTACTCCAGAAACTTCTAAATGACTCAGGGCAGTTCCAAGGGTAGGTAGGTTGATCTGAACTAGAGATGGACTGGTGTCCCCACCCTGGGGTCCCACACAGTCTCAGGGGCAGCGGGAGTATGCCATTTACTTCTGAGAAGGACTTTGCAGGGTGGGGCACAGGGGAGAGTGAGGAGAGAGTCCCTCTCTAAGGAGGTATTAGGGGGCCCAGATTTTGTGTCAAAGTCCTGCTATTGACTCTAAGCCCCATGAGGACAGGAACTGGGTCTCTCTTGTTGACTGCAGACTCCCTGGCGCCCAGCACAGATCTCGACACAAAGCCTGTGCTCATTAAGTAAGTGACCAGCAGGGACCCGGCGGGCCAAAGGCCAAGGTCAGTTTCACAACTGCTGCAGTCTGCTTTTGGGGTAAACTCAACACACACTCACAGGCACGGGAAAATGCACAAAGTAGCACAAAGACTCATCACGAGAATATTTCCTTGAATGTTGTTTACAATTTCTGGATGCTTCTCAGCCTTAATTTTTACGGGCTGCAGTTTTGGGAGCTGAAGAAAGATACGTCAGGATTCCTGGTGCAAGGACCCCCCAGGAAACAGCATGTGAGGCCACTCTGAGGGCTGCTGGACACACGGCAGCCGGCCCTGAGGCCAGGCCCGGCCAGTTGCTCCTGGCTGGGCAACTGCAGCCCCCTTTTCAAGGCAGTGCAACCCCAACCTGGCGTGATCAAGCTCAGCACCGGCAAGGACAGGCCTCTCCTGCAGCGAGCAGGGCTCCGCTGCCTCTTGTCCTTCTGGGAAGTAGGGTCCAGAGAAGATTCCAGATTCATGACAAGGACCCCTTTCCCCTCTAGATTTTTAGCCTGGAGTCACGTCTCAGGAAACTTACACTTGCACAATACTTGTAACTCGTTCAAAGCTCTTCTCTATTCATTGTTTTGTTGGACTGGGATCATCACAGGCCCCAGAGGGAGAGCTGTCACCCTGTTCTGCACGTGGAAACACAGGCTCCCCAAAGGTCCCTGCTTCCAGCGGCCAAGTTGGTAGCAGAGTGGAGACTCGAGGCCACATCTCTGAGCCTGCCCAGACACCCCGCTTCCCTCCACAGCATGCAGTCTCCCCATGAGTCAGCTGTCACGAGTTCTGGGCACTGCACCTCCCGGGCCCTGCGTATAGCCAGGATTGGCCCCGCTATTTACATTTTTGCTCCCTCTCTCTGGCAGGACCTGGTACTGTGACCCAATCTTGTCTCTTTTCCTGAAAGCCATCCTCCCTCTGATTCCTGGAAACACCTCAAATGCCCAACAAAAGAGAACGGTTAGGCAAACTCCTATTGCAATATGAGGGGACACTCGGGATGGGCTGACAGCAAGCATGCAAGTGGTCTCTGTGTGAGAGAATGTTTTGAAATACTGTGATTTGATGGAGGCTGAACACAAAATGACATGCTCATCACAGGTGTGTCAGAGTGAGCGTCTGCAAACTGATAAGAACCAGAAGTGGACGTAGCTGTAAAGAGATTTTTATCTTCACGGGGCTTTTTTTCCCTATAAAGATTATTCTCAAGACAATAATAGACAGTAAAGAAATATGATCATAATAAGCAGGGACGTAGGAGTCTTTCTCAGACCGCAGGGGACTGCCCATCTTCTGGAAAGGGCTGACAGAGCGAGCATAGCCTTGCTCTGGGGGTCTGCGGGGAGCAGGCGGGTGTGAAAGACACCAACCTACGTTCCCCTGGGACCCAGGACAGTGCACTTCACAGACAGATCATACCCAACACGTCTTCAGCTGACTCCTTGTCTCAGCAGTCCCCCCACTCTGGCCCATTCCTCTTCCTGTGTTCCCTATCCTGGTGGCTGGCACCACCAGCCACCATGGCTCACCAGGCTCTGAGAACCCAGCCCTGGCTTCAGCTATCACTCCGCCCTATTCGCACCCTGTGCCCCACCCGCACTGCCCCACCCGTAATATGCCAAGCTGCTTTGCTGCCCTGCCTTTTCGCATGCTATCCCTTCAGCCAAGAATCCCTTCTTCACCTGTCCAGCTGCTTATCTGTCAAGGGTCAGCTTGGGCAGCGTCGCCCTCTATGAAGCCCTTCTGCTCATGCTTCATCCCCCCCACCCCCCTCGACCCTCTGTCCCCAGGTAGACAGACAGTGCTACCGCATTCGTCCCTGAAGTCCCATACCTAGCACTGCTCCTAGCATAGCTTCAGCGTTTGATGCATATTTTATGAAGTAAAAAAAAAAAAAAGAAGAAGAATGTTTAGAGCAATTTGGGAGGAGACAAAAGAGTGAATTTGATTCACCAGACCAAGCCCACAGCTTGTACCCCAGGGCTGCCACATTTCTGGTGACATTTCCCAGGTCATCTCTACCCCCAGGCTACTCCTTTTTCTTTTTTAAAATATGTTTTTATTGATTTCAGAGAGAGGAAGGGAGAGGGAGAGAGAGAGAAACATCAGTGATGAGAGAGTCATTGATGGGCTGTCTCCTGCACACGCCCCCTGACTGGGGATCGAGTCCACAACCCCGGCATGTGCCCTGACTGGGAATCAAACCGCGATCTCCTGGGTCAATGCTCAACTGCTGAGCCACGCCAGCCAGGCCAGCCTACTCCTTTCTAATGCAGGGTCCCCTCTGGTCTCGAGGCCCTTTGGAGGCCTCCCCCACCCACCGCCACACACAGCAGGTGCACTGATCCTCAGGTCCTTGTTTTTCTCAAAAACTGGCCCCCAGTCTCTGACAAGAGTGAGTGTTGTGCTTCTCAGGGGAGTGAGCCCTGACTCACCCACCTGATTCAGGGCAGAGGTGCTGAGTCAGGGAGGTGGAAGGGTGGGCTGAAGACAAGTCAATGTTGTCACCCAGGAGCATCACCCCCTTCTCGGGGCCACGTGGGGTCAGCTGGGAGTCACGGGGCTGGCGTGACATGGTCCTCACCCATGTTATGTCATCACGCTCTCTGGCTGGGTAAGCTCTTTGATCTCCAGCCCACATAAGGTAGGGGCATGGCAGCCACCCATGTCCCCCGCAGCAGGCCGGTTTCCAGGAATGCCCTTGGCCCTGGCCTGCTGCCCCTTCCGCCTTCCAGTCGGAGCACTCCCGGTGCCCTTAGGTCAGCCTCCCTAGCTTCCCATGGGCCAGTCACTCAGGAAAGTAGAGTCGAACCTGTTGGTCTCCTTCTTGGCTCAAACTGTGAAGGCCCTGCTTCCTCTGGGCCTGGCCCATCTTTCCCATCCTCAGCAACAGCCCCTCTGTGAGCCTGGGCTTAGGGCAAACCCAGAACTTTGAGTCAGGGGTGAAAGAAAGGCTGAATCTCATTGTCTGAACGCTAACCTCTCTGACAGTGGGAATTTTAAAAATCAGATCCAAAGAGCAGGCACACCTATGCTTTTCTTTATTTTTTAAAAGTAAGCTAACTCAAACCACATGATTTCCCATTCAAAGGATGTGGAGTTTCACCTCTCTTCCAGCTGGCTCGGCTTCTGCTGTCGGAGCAGGCAGCTCTGACGACAGTCCGGGCAAACCCATAGAACGAAGGCTACTTCAGGCCCTACGCCAGTGTCCCGGGTGGGCAGGTGTGGCTCCTGGCCCCAGATGGGAGGTAAGGAGAAAGGTGCCAGTCTGGCACCTCTGCACGAATCTGCTACTCTGCTCCCCCATCTCTCTGTCCCTTTTGCTACTGGAATACCCCTGAGAGGGCTTGAAAGAGTGGGCGGATGAGAGAATCCTAGCAGTTCAAGACCAGGATCTGCAGAAAGCGCGCATCCTCCCAGGCGAGGCGTCCACAGGCCGCTTCAAACACACGGCCTCCTGGGGCTGGGTGGTGGGAACAAAGGCTTCTCTGACTAAGACTTCTGGGGCCCCAGAGGCGAGTATTTCACACTCTCCCCAACCGTGAACGTAAACCAGTGGGGAAAGGGTCACTTCAAACCACAGCTTTCTTGAAAGAGTTGAGAGACCTAATGGGATTCTGAACGTAAAAAGGTGGCCTTGAGGGGGTTGTGGAATTTAGGAAAAAAACACTGGAAAGATGGATTCTCAGTGCAGTCGAGAGGGATCTGGCTGCCCAGAGCTCATCAAAGATGAGAGATGAGCTGGAGGGTGGAAAGGGTGTAACGGGGGAAGCTAGATCGGACGCAAGGGCCAGGGAGCTTCGTGGCGTGCTGTGGCCAGTGAGAAATCCCAGGTGACCAGAGAGCCAAAATAACTTTTCAGAACATCTCAGAAATGTGACTTTAAATTGTTTGCTGTGTGATGTAATCTCTCCCCTGTGGCCAACAAATTTTCATTAAAAGTTCTGCTACATGTTACAGCATTATTTTTGTGGTTGTTTTGGAACTGGGGGTGGGAGTTGGAAGGAACAGGGACTACGTCCCTACATGGATTGACAGCAGAGACTGAAGAAACAGCCACAAGACCAGAGCACTGAATAAAACTCCAATGCGGCAGAAAACGAGAGCCCGAGGTGACCACGAACTCGAAGTCCCCCCAGTAATTCACAGAAATCCTGGGGAGGGCACTGGACTTCCCACCACAGGGCACAGGGAGGTCGAGCCAAGGTCATTTGAATCTCAAAGGACACGCTGCTTCAGCTGACATTAGGTTACAAATAGGCTTTGCCTCTCCAGCTGGACTAGGCCTTGCAAAACATGGAATGCATCATTCGGGGCAGAGCACTGGGACAGCACATAGTAGGGCCCATGCGAGTGGGGCCTGAAGCAGGAAAGTCATTCAGCCTGGAGACTTCTCCCCGACCTGCATCCTCTGGCCCGTTAGCCCTATCCCATGGCCAGAGAGCAACAGCTCTGAGGCCTACAGATCTGTGAACAGGCAAGGCCCAGGGGAGCCGGTGGTGGAGGGGGTCGCAAAGGCTGTGCAGAAACCAGGCGGCCAGAGTCAAGGGAGAAAACACAGCCCCTTGCTTAGGTCGGGCTTCCGATCCAGAGGTCCTGGGCCAGGGACATGGAGGGAGTGCACTGTCTTGGGCCGCAGAATGTTTCCTAGGACTGGTTGCAGGATGTGTCGCGTGGGGCTCTGGTCTTTGCTCCTAAGCATCCCCCTTACGCCGTCCTGAGGCCTTGCCCGGAACCCCAAAGATCCCCTCAATTCTGAGGCTTCCCTACAAGAAACACGCGCCGCTCGCAGGGCTGATGGCGCCACCTGGCGGCGCCAAGGGTCCAATTCAACCCTGCGAGCCGGGAAACCAAGGGGGCGGCTTCGGCAGCCCGGTCCAGCGTGGTGACGTCACGAGCGAGCGCCTTTTCCCCCCGCCCCTTGCCCCGCCCCGGAGCTGCCAGTACCCGACGTGGCGTCACCGCCCTCTACCCTTACTGTGCGTGCGTGTGTGCGTGCGGCGGAGGTGGCGGCGCGGGCCGGTCGGAGCTCGGCGCTGCTGTTTCTGGGGCTCCTGTCGCCGCGGTCGCTGTCCGGCTGCCTTGGACCGCCGAGCGGACGAGGCGCCCGCCCCAGCACCTCGGCGGCGGACGCGGCTCGGCGCGGGGCCCGGCGGGAGGGTGGGCGAGCGCGGGGCGGAGGGCGCCGCGCGGGCGGGCGGCCGAGCGCTCCGGAGCGAGAGCGGCGGGGGCGGCGGGTCAGCAGCGGGCCCGGCCGGCCGGGGAATGTCGATGCCTGACGCGATGCCGCTGCCCGGGGTCGGGGAGGAGCTGAAGCAGGCCAAGGAGATCGAGGACGCCGAGAAGTACTCCTTCATGGCCACCGTCACCAAGGCGCCCAAGAAGGTGCGGGGGCTCCGGGAGGCGGCAGGGGCCCGGGCTGGGGCCTCCCGGGAGGGGCGCGAGCGAGCCCCGCGCTCCAGCTAAGTGGGCGACTTCAGGGCCGAGGTCTGAGGGGATCGTGACGGCCGAGAGGGTGGCGGGGTGGCGGGCGAGCCGCCCCGGGCCCACCCCGAGCTGCAGAGGCCGCCCCTGACCTCACTTTCCTTTGTCCCTGGGCCCCAGTCCTCGGGGATCTTTCTGAAACCCGACAGGGCCGGGCCTTAAACTCGCCCCTGGCTTTTCCTGGATGAAGGGCCTCGGCGATGGGAGTGGGAGGGGGCGGACCAACTCAGTGGACCCCAGTGACCAGCCCCGGGGGACGGGGGCGGGGGGGAGGTGTCCAGGAAATCTCCCCTCAGGTGAGTGGGCAGGGCAGGTAGAGCTTCTTTGGGAGCCGTGCCCGGTTTTATCCAAACAGCCGACTGCGTGCTCGCGTGGAGGCGGGAGACAAAAAAAAAAAAAAAAAAATGCGTGGAGCTAGCTCGGTCTTGTGTGCGGGCGAGAGCAGAGGGGGCCGCGTGAGACTGAACAGGAAACTACGGTTGAATTTCACCTTCTGCGCCCGTCCAGGTCTTCCACACGTGCAAGAAATTAACATCTGGAGGTTGGGTGACAGCGGGCACTGTCACGGGCGCGAGCGGGCCGTGTGGTCGCGCGAACAGATCACGCGGGCTGCCCTGGAGGAGCGAGAAGGGAGAAGGGGGCCGGGGCGTGCGCGGGCGGGCGGGAAGCGCGGTCGCTCCCCCGGGCGCCTCTCGCCGAGGCCGAGCAAGTTTCGTCCGTCGGTGGCGCGCGGTGGGTCGAGCTCAAAGGATGTCCTTCTGCGTCTCTCGCTCAGTGGCAGCCTTTGGAGCTTTCAGTCCGACCAGCTCTCAGAACCGCGGGACTGGGGTCCATGGTGCTTTCGGAGCGTCTGCTGCCGCCCACGTCTTGACTTTTCCGCGCATACCTGGCACCCGGTTGCCCGCAGACCAGAGAGCCTTTGCCGAGCAGCGGGGAAGCTGGATAAATCCTTCCCGCCGGGGTGGAAACCGTGTTTCAAGGCCGCCTCTCCCTGCCCGCAGTGTTGGAGGGGTGCCGCGCTTGCGGGAGTAGTGACAGCCCTTGGGGCTCCTACACCTGAACTACTTAAGCTGTCATAAGTGGGAGAGAGACTCTATTTAAAAAAGGGGAAATTAAGATAACACTCCAGAAATCAAACGCAGGATTGAAGACAGGTCACTGTTGGGCGCTTTAGCTCCGTTTTTCCCACGACGTCAAGATCTTGCCAATAGAATGCCTTTAAAAAGGTTGTGGACCATCCCTTGATCCTAAGGAACCTGATTCACCTTTTTAGTGCGCTCAGCTCCCCTGGCTGCTTCGTTGGGGCAGTAACCCCTTGTGATCTGCGCTGTTTAGAGACCGTCCCAGCCTTTGTAAGCAGAGTGCTTAAGGGTGGTGCCTTTGGTGAGTTAGGGGAAAGACTGGGGAAGCCCTGGTACCCTAACTCCCTGAGCTCCTCCTTTCCCAGTTAGCCTATCTTTTGTCTGCTTGCTTCAGGGATTAGGTGCCTTTATTCCCACTTGCTTTTATTTTACTAAGCCTTCAGTCTTGCAAGTGCCACTATTAATAAGACAAAGTTTGTATTGTAGATTGTAAACTCCATAAAGGCAGGGACTCTAGTGTACCATTGTATGCACTGTGCGTGGCTCCGTCCCTAGCATATAATAGGTACTCAAATATTAATTGCCCACCTGGCTAACCAGTAATCCAGATGTCAGTATGGCTGCCTACCAGGAATAAATATCCCTTCTCCTCTTTTCTTCCCTGGAGGAATATTGCTAATGTGTATTACCGTCAGGCCAAGTGCTAATGACTTTAAAGACTCATATTCCATTAGCTGACAGAAGCAGCCTGGGCTAGGAAGGGGGGAAGACCCTGTGTAAATTTCCAGTTGCTGGGAAATGTATCCCATGTTTCTTTCTTATTAATCTGGCTCTCTTTCAGCTTTATTGTTTAGCATTTACACAGCACTATATTAAAGTGCTTTATGATAACTAATTACCCTTCTCCTAGTGATGATAGAAGGCATTTATTTAGTTAATGAGTTGGTTGAGGACTGGTCAAGGTCACGTAGCAGCAAGTCCTAGGTGATCATTTTTTCAGAACTTCAGCTGAATTGGACATTATGACCTAAGGCACTTTTGTACCTCTGCCATGTGTTAATAATGTGAGATAGCATGAGAAAAGTAAGAAAAATGTAGCTTGGTGGGTACCAAATGGTATGAGAAAAAGGCCTCTTCAAATGGTGCTGTCCTTCACCTGTGAGGACTCCGGCATGGCTCCAGACCAAGTAATTCTTGGGTCATTCCAAGCCCTGAGGCCCCTCAGGAAATGAGGACATTTCTGATGCCAGTCAGGCTGTAGGTTACCTCAGGGTGACCTTGATGGTCCTCAGATCAGATTCCAGTGTAACTGGTGAAGTTTTAGTCACTTTGGGGAATAGTGGATGTCCGTTGATGAAAAGCATAGATATTGAGATTCTGCAACTATAATCACAACTATCACAGCTAAAGAGGACCCTTGTTTAATGTTGGCAGTTATCAGTCAAACCAAGTGAGCAGGTTCCCCATAATCACCGGGTATTTACCCTGCTCTTTCTGCTACTTTGTGTTGTGGAGGTAATAGCAGTTCTTGGGCCTTTAGAGATTGACATAGTATCAAGTTGATTTTTTTTTCAATAGGGTAAACCCAAATCTCCAGCTTGTTGATGAAACTTACTAAAGCAGACACGTTTCTCTATCGGGGCATTTGCTCCTCTCTGCACTTCTGAACATTTGGAGGGGCTCTTCAGAGTGATACATTAGGCATTTGCCCTAGGACTTATGCACTTAGACTTTTACGACCAGTAAAAGGGCAAGGAGAGAAAGAACACAAAAGAAGTTACTTTTGCTTGTAGGATATTCTTTATTTGAATAAAGCATATATATCAAAGGGGTCAGCTGAACTTAGAAAGCATACCAGGTAGAACCTCAGTGCCTACTGCTTAGATATTAATCTGTTTGGTGGAATCATAGCGCAGTTTTGTAGCAATTACACCAGTACTTAGAGTCACTGAGAAGAGATTTAATAGGTTGACATCTCCTATCTTCTCCAGACATCATTATTAGTACCTCTTGATTGTCTTAATAGCGGCTACTGTTTTCTGGCAGTCTTTGAACAGGAGTCAGATGTGTAAGAAGAGTCTATCTTGTTTAGATTTCTCCACAGATAGGGATCACCTCTCTTTTTATTTGATTCTGTGTAGTTTGACACTAGTTTCCATATCACTTTGTTCTAAGTTCATTAAACTTTTAGTTTATATCAGAGAGCAATCTGTTCATTGTTTAGGTCCCTTGCCAACAAGATTACAAATGTGGACCATTTGTTTTATCAAGAGGGTATTGTTTGGATCCAGTGTGTGTTACCCAATGTATTATTCTTGTAAACTTGTTTACAAAGTTTTTAATGTATTTTGATACATACGTTGTAAATCTTTAGTTGCCTGTGACTCCTAATAAGTTTACTTTGTCACCTCTACCTCATGTAGTTATGATCTGTAAGCAAGCATTTTAATGCTTTTTTGGGGCTTTTCTATAAAGGAACTGGCCAGTAAAGGAGAAACATTTATACCTATCTGTTTCTCAAGTTTGGGAATCTGAATGTTAAAATTTTATAAAGAAGGGCCACCCTCATTATTCTGGGTTTAATAATTCAGAACACATCATAGTGAGGTGGATCAGAAGCATCCCCATCATGTATGAAGAACAGCACAGTTGCACTGACCAGAATTTTTCCAACCTGAAATCTGAAAATCCAAACTCAAGGACAAATTCTTACTACAAGTTTTCCTTCTGACTCTTGTCAACACTATCAGTACCTTGCATATGGTAAGCAGTTAAAAATTCATATAAAATTGTGGTCACCTTTTCTCTTCTGATTCCATATTTCCTTTGACTCATTCAGGGAGTTCTCTTGCTATCCCACTGTTGTTTGGCTGTTATATGAAATGTGTTTAACTTTCCCTTTTTGTTCCTAAAACTGAGTAGCATACAATGTAACTCAAGCACTTGATTTTTTGGAGTCAGGTTTACCTTCAGTCTCTACCGTCTAAGAGACTTTTAACTTTGGACAGGTGATTTAGCCTGTCTGAGCTTCATTGTTTTTCTTTCTTTCTGTTGTTTTTTCTTATTTCTTTCATTATCTGTAAATGACTTTATTTCATGCTCATTCTTGAGAGATAGTTTTGCTGGGCACATAAGTTTAGGTTGACAGTTATTTTCCTCAACACTTTGAAGGTATGTTTCCATTACCTCCTGCCCTTAATTATCACTAAATAAAAGTTGTCTTTCTAATTATTTCTTTGCAGGTGATCTGTTCCTTTATATATATATATATTGCTTTTAAGTTTTTCGTGACTACATATGACCATGGTCAAGGGCATGGACTTTGAGCCTCCATTTTCCTCTCTGTAAAATGAGGAATAGTGATAGCACTACAGGATTGTCAAGGGTATTAGCATTTAATAGTACTACTTAGTGTATTTACTCCTTTATAACTGGGGTGTCCATATATCCTGGTTTGCCTGGTACAGTTCTGGTTTATACCTCTTATCCCAGCATGCGGTTCAATGAGTGCCTTCTTACTGTGAAAATTACCCTGGTTTATTTAAAATATTCTTAAAGAGCTAAAACAAAGATGTTTCTATTGAACGGCTTTTCAACAGGAAGAAATGTTATTTTCCTGACAAAAATGTTATTTTATGTAGAGCTTATGCCTACTGAACACTTAAGTAGTTGTTGATTTCCAGGAGGTGCAGACAATAGGAGAACTTAGAGTTTGTGATGGAAATGGGACCTGCTCTAGCCAGCTACTCTGCCATCCCGTCCCTACTACCACACAGTGCATAGAATGTGGGTGTCTGTCAGACACTGGGTTCGCTGAGTCCAGGAGTTTATTTCATCAGTCTGCAGTAGTTTGGAAGTCTTCCCAAACTAGAACCCTGGAATTACATGAAACCATTCCAAAGACTCCTCTGAGCTGTAACTTTATCTACTTATGTAGTCACCTTAAGATCACATCTCTGTTCTGCAACATCCTCCTCCAGGCACTGTTTCTCCTTGCTCCGAACAGCCTGCTCCTAATTATGTATAACTGATTTTTCTCCTGCAGAAATGTGTGGCCTTTGCTCCACAGCAATTACAGAACTAGGGTGGGACACCCAGGCCTTTGTTGACACTCAGACTGGTTTCATTTTGTTCTGTTCATTTTTTTCTAGAAGATTCAGTCCAGTGCCTAAATCTCAGAATGTATATAATGATTGGCACTGCTTAACAATATACAATGGAGCTTAATCGTTTACTGCCCAAATAGGACACAGAGTAAAAAAGCTTAATGAACTGGTAAAGGTAGTATTAGGAGTGCTGGGGTAGAGAGTGGAAAGGACTTTGACAGACCCACAAATCTAGGACTATCCAAGCATGTTCCTGTTTTCTTTTATTTTTTTAAAAATTAAAGTATAGTTGACATACAATATTTTATTAGTTTCAGGTGTACAACACAGTGATTTGGCATTTATATACCTTACACAGTGATCACGATAAGTCTAGTAACCATCTGTCACTGTACAAAGTTAGGACATTTTTTTACTATTTTCTCTATGTTGTACATGACATCCTGTGACTTATTTATTTTATAACTGTACCTCTCAGTCCCCTGTACCTTTTTCGCCCGTCTCCCCCCTTCCCTCTCCTCTGGCAACCAGCAGTTCATTCTCTGTATCTATGAGTCTGTTTCTGTTTTATTTTTCTTTTTTAGATTCCAGATATAAGTGAAATCATATGCTATTTGTCTTTCTCGCCATGAGATCCCCAGCTAATGTGCCTTTGTATTCAACCTGTAGGGCTGAATGGGCTTAACATGTGCTCCTCTACCAGTTCACTTCTTCTCAAAGGGACACCCTGTACTCAGCTGTGTGCTAGGATGAGGCTTGAACAGGAGGGGCTGGGGACTGCTCACTTCCATGCTGTTCAGCTTGGACCTGTCGCATGCTTAGTTTTTTACAACCTGAAGAACTGCCCAGCCAGAGCAAGCCCTGTTGTTGATATAGTTTTCTCTTCTGTCCTGAACCTGTGTGTGCGCAGTGGCGTCAGTGGAATCCCACTGAGCCTGTGTGCTCCAGGTGCCAAGGACAAGGCTCACGTGCTGATCTGCGTGGTGCACAGCTCTGTGAGCTGGATGGTGGATTGGTGAGAGGCAGAAAAAATGGGCTCTGGGCCTGGAGGAGATGAGTGTAACCATATTTCATTCCTTTTGGGCTTCCTGAATGAAGCTGTTCACATCACTATGCTTTGAGTAATGTCAGGATTTGGAAAGTTTTTAATAAATGTCTCCAACTCTCTTCTAGTACTTTAATTGTACTAAGGTGAACCTGTGGGGCACAGGTTTCCATGGGCTTAATGGGAAGTACTTTACCCTTTTCCCATAGAACTGGCTTGACCTCAAGTTAAAGTTTTTGGACTGTGACCTGTTCCCCTGAATGATCTCAGGATCCTGAAATCACAGAGGGGCCTTTCAGGGAAGTTAATAGGACAGAGATTCTGCTCTGCCCTCTGACCACCTCCATCCCATGTCCTTCTTCAGAAGCTTTAAGGAAAACCTCTTTGGGTGCTCATGACAGTTAGCTTTATTTTGGAGTTATAGAAAGGAGCTCTTTGCCTTGAATTTTCAAAGTGCACACCCATCTCTGTTTCTAATTTCAGAAGAGAGGTAAATAGATCCCTGTGGAAGGTGGAGAACTTAAATAGGTGTCTCTTTTGCCAGTTTCAGGGATTGCTCCTGAGATGTTCGCTGGACTAGAGACTCTAGAACAGTGGTTCTTAATCTTTGAGTCAGATCCTTTTAAGAATCTTATGAAAATCATTGGTCTTTCCTCAGGAAAATTCAGGAGCACAAAACTTTGCATAGACTTTCAGTGGATTTATGGTACTCCCTGAAACTCTTCTGTGGACCTTGGGTTAAAACCCCTGATTTAGAAGGGCAGGCCTCTAAGCCATGGTTTCTCTTTCCTTTACAGATCCAGAAACTGCTGAGATTAAGTTTCCAGCCTGTAGTTTGTTTTTGGAACAAAGCTGAAGTTGTTGGTGTTCTTTGTCACTCCTCTTTGGGATGCTCCTCAGCTTCCCCAGAGACTCATTATCAGGGCCTTGAGGGCTCACCTCAGGAATTTACGCACACTGAAACCAGCAACTTTGGGGATTTTGTGCTAAAACAATTTTCTGGACTGGCTGATATCTCCATCTTATTTTTCATTTGATTTCTCTAGACCAAACACATCAAGGGCAGGGACCATGCCTCACATATATGTATAGTACGCAGTGTCTGCACATAATACTGTCAGAGCTTGTTTATTTAGTCAAATACTGTGGGCTGATTGTCCCGAGGAGAAAGTGAGTTGGACTCACTTGGTGGCTTTGGCTCACTTTCCCCTTCAGTTCGCCCGGCTTGTTTTTCTCACTCAGACCTCTCCCACATGGGTGATAGTGGAGAACGAAGAGCTGCAGATGAGCAACTGATGAGAATTGTCAGCATCCTAGTAGATCCCTGTATACTGCCAGAAAAAGGTAAGGTAAGAGACTTGAGAATATGTGGCCCCCAGCTTCTTAGCTCAGTAGCATGAGAACCACTGGGCAGGAGGCTGGAAACTTAGGGCTATCCTTAGACATAATGGAAAAGGTAACTTGAATTTCCCATCACATTTTAAACCCTTAGCATTAGGGACACTGCCCAGAGTTGAAACTGGTAGTCTGATTTTCACCTGCAATTGATTTAAAGAATAGAGACTGACTCTTAGGGTGTTTGAGGTTTGGGGACCAGTGGTGAGTTGACAGTTTCATTTTGGAGTGTGTGAGTCCTGAAAGTAATCAACAACAGCTCTGCCCAGTGGTGCTGAGCAAACTTACGATTCTTCCCATTCTGCAACCCCGGCTGCCCTTCTGAACCGAAGGCTGGGCTGGGTGTTCAAAAGCAATATATGCCCTTGTCTTTGAAATACACCTTCTTTAGAGCTCCAGTGGGCTGGGAACTGGGCCAGCACTTGTCCTAACCAGGAACTCAGACTCTAGTTGGCACTGAAGGTTTTGCGTCTGATGTTTCCCGAAAGTATGTGACCTCTGCAGGATTCAGGGGAAAGGGAGCCCTTTGGAGTTTTGCAGCTATGGAAATAGAAATAGGCGCTTCATAGAGGTGGAAGATTTGTTCTGGTAACTAATTCAGTTTTCTGCAGGTGGCCAGGTGGTCTCCAGCTTCTAATTCAGGGCTCGAGTGTTTAGTGCCCAGCTTGAGAGCAGTGGACTTCTTAGCAAGCAAGACACGATGGTTCCCAATGTTCCGTTCTTACGGAGAGCAGCCCAGCTGGCTTGTCGTGCTGGATTAGATGACTTGTGAATGTTAATTGTACTGATCAATACTGTGGCCTTGGTAACAGACTTGTAGCTGCTGTAGAATCTGTTTACTTCACGTTTGTAACAGAGAAGAGACGGAGCTGGTTGGGAACAGTGTGTTCTGAGTATAATAAACTGTATTGTGAGTCCAACGAAAACGCGTGCTGGAGGGACTGACCCCTTCCCCAGAATTTCCCAGAGGGGAGCATTACTCAGGGTGCTTCTGTTCTTATTTGCCAGTTGAGGATGAATCGGGGTTGGCAGAGGCTTGGCTTTCACTGAGATGGAGTAAAAGCTGTTTCCGAACCCTAGAGGTTAGGAGGGGAGCACCCGTGTTGGGAGGCACCTCAGTTCTCTACCTAGCTTGTAATTGGGAGTGAGGGGTTGATGAGATTAGTTCCAACTCTTGTATTCAGGGGAAGGAACCCCTCCTATCTGGGGAGTAGCGGGCTCAGAATTCTGCACATTCTTTCCTGACTCCACAGGGAGGGGATTAGCTGAGTGCTGGGCATGTGTGGAATGAGAGCACCTTGCCAGTTTTTACTGAATTCGGGCTAAGCCATTGTGAAAATAGTATCTTCCTCAGACAAGCTCTGTCATGTTCTCTTGAACCCTGTGGATCCATTTGATGGCTTGTCCGTACCTGACAGGTAGAGGTGTTATCAGAGGCAGATTTTCTACTTCCTTTGCCTTTTTTATTTTATCTCTGAACAAGATGTAGCTAACCCATTTGGTCCCTTCATTCCTTGAGTCTCTTTCTCAAGAGCCTGGTAAACTCAGTATGCCTAAGCTTGCTTTTTTAGATCCCGCTGAGATTGTCCCAGATCAGTACTTCTCATGGAGTGGGAAGGAAGGGAAGGTATCAGTCATCTAGAAAACTTTTTCAAAATAATTGTTACCAGGGCCCTAACCCAGACCTACTTAATCAGAACGGGGAGGGATTGAGGATAAGGGGCAGGTAGAGAAGGTGATGGCACGTGCATTTTAAAACAGCTCGAGCTTGAACCCAGGTTTAGAACCACTCTTAGATTGTCTAGCAAGGCTGGCCAACATTGTTATGAAATCTGACATTGGGATGGTGATGCAGCTACCACCTATCTTGAATGGCTTTGGCCTTGAGCAAAAATCTTGTGTCCCCTATGAGGGGTCCTGAAAATAATCTATACTTAATCTTCTTTTCAAGGTGTTCAGAGTGAGCTGTGACCAGAAATGATGCTACTCTGTGTCTCAGCCTGTGGTGGGCACTTAGAGTACATCAGTGAACAGGACAGTGATTCATATCCTGTGCAGCTTGCATTCCTCTGAGGTTACTGTTTGGCTCATGGAAGTCTAGGGTAGCAGTCGTTAATCATTTGGGGTTTGGAGCTCTATCAGAGCTGTTCATCTTCCAGAAATATGTACATATATATAACAATTTGCATAGCAGGGGGAGTTGGAAGCCTGAAGCCCACCCATGGACCCCAGGCTAAAACCTAGAATGCTTGCCTGGAATTGAGAATGTGGTGATTGGGTTAAAGCCAGGCCATGAATTGGGTGTTTGGGACTATCATCTTCCCACCAGACCAGGTTGTAGTTTCTTCGTCTGTACAGCCAGGCAGTTTGCAAAGACCCTGAGGGTGTCTCTAGGAAAAGTACGTATGAGGACCGGCTAGTCTCCACTAAGCCCTAGCAGTCCTTGAGCCTGTTCTCCCTGAAATCCTGAGGATGATTTGACTCCTTGTCCCTTCCCGCCTCTAGTTTCTGGGTGGCTGAGGTTTTTGGACTCAGTGGATTAAAAAGCAGAGCCCTGGCCAGCGTGAGTCAGTGGTTAGAGTGTCAGCCCGTGCCCTGAAGGGTCTCGGGTTCGATTCCCGTTCAAGTACACATACCTGGGGTGCAGGTTCGACCCCTGGGCCCCACTGGGGCACGTGCAGGAGGCAACCAATCGATGTGTCTGTCTCTCATTGATGTTTCTCTCCCTCCCTCCCTCCTTCCCTCCATTCCACTCTCTAAAAATCAATGGGAAAATATCCTTGGGTGAGGGTTAACAAAAAAATATATTAGGTCAGAATATGAGGATTTCCGTAACATGATAATTTATGTTATAAATTCCTGGACTAATAGTGATAGTAAAATTATAAAGATCATTAGAGGGCATTTTAGTGAAATTCTGGCTTCAAAACTGAGAAAGTCACAGAAGGAGTTGATTGAGGGGCTGAGGAAATAGAGTAAGGCTTGGAGAAGGAAGATAGGAAACAAGGAGGCAGAGCTCAGGACAGTGCACTGAGCTGCTAGGCCAGGTGGCCAGGAGAGCAGCTTCCTTCCAAGCCAGAGTGAGTGGATTTGGGACCCACCCACCCACCCCCACAAAATTCCTTTTTAGTCCTGAAGAGGTCTGTCACTGTTGCTTTATTATCAAGTAGAACTCAGGATAAAAAGGGGAGGGCTTTCTATATACCAACCTTAATTTCTCTCTTCCTGGAAAAGTTGGTGTTTGACTTGAATGAATGAGCAAACTGTGCCTCAGGGTCAGGACAGTGTGTGACATGTACTACAGAAGCATGAATGAAATTCCGTTTGGGGCACTGTGAGAAAGAATTCTGTAGAAAAAGCACGGCTAGCTTTAGAGGTTGGAGCCCAGCAGGCATGCGGAGTCCTGTGACAGTTCTTCCTTTGCCTCCCAGGAATCAGATCTTTAGTACCCAGGTGGTCTTCACAGAGCTATTCTTGTCTCCCTGCCTGAGGTCTAAGGGGAGCTGTCTAGACCCGAGACTTGCAGTGAGGGATTGTGGAATAAGTGATGTACTAGGGGCCTTCGGGCCAAACTCCTGTAAACTCAGAGCCCATTAGAGAGCAGAGCCCACAGTCCTCCCCAGAGGAGCCAGGAGGCTCCAGAAACCGCTCTCCAGCATGTGGAAAAGCTGCTCTGCTATGGAACCGTCCAACCTACTATTACTATAAGGGCACCTCATTGTTTGCTCAGTGGTGCATTAAAGCCAAAGGTACCTAATCTAGGGGGAAACAGTCATACCCACTTATCTTTATATTGAGACTTTTATGTAAAATTGAACATATGCATCTCAAGTTAGAAGTCAAGAAGGATGGCAAATATTGCCTCTCTAGAATGAAAAATACAGTTATGTTTTTGACATGACTAACTATCTTTGATAGATTCTTGTCCATGTATTGTGTCTGTAGTCTTTCCTTCTAGAGGCTTTTTTGTTTTGTTTTTAAGAGCTGTGGAAACTAAAGCCAACTGCAGCCAGCTGATCTTTAAAGTAATTTCACCTTGCCCTTTGGACTTGAAAATATCCCATCTCACTACAGAATGGATTCTGAAAGGTCCATTCCACTCACATAGTTACTATTTAACATTGTCTTTAAAGTCAGATTATTAGTGTTGAGTTTTGATGGCTTTTTCCTCCCCTGAGCCTCTGCTTTATGGGACGTGGTGGATGCTGACTGAAAAACTGATGTGGCCCTGGCCAGTCTTGCTCAGTGGTTAGAGCATCAACCTGTGGCCTGAAGAGTCCCGGGTTCGATTCCGGCCAAGGGCATGTACCTCAGTTGCAGGCTCAATGCCTGGTCAGGGGGATTCCCAGAGGCAACCAATTGATGTGTCTCTGTCATATCACCGTTTCTCCCTCCCTCTCCCCTCTCCCCTCTCCCCTCTCCCCTCTCCCCTCTCCCCTCTCCCCTCTCCCCTCTCCCCTCTCCCCTCTCCCCTCTCCCCTCTCCCCTCTCCCCTCTCCCCTCTCCCCTCTCCCCTCTCCCCTCTCCCCTCTCCCCTCTCCCCTCTCCCCTCTCCCCTCTCCCCTCTCCCCTCTCCCCTCTCCCCTCTCCCTCCCTTCCATTCTCTCTGAAAACCAATAGAAAAAATATCCTCAGGTGAGGATTAAAAAAAAAGAAAGAAAAACTGATGTGGTTTCCATCTCATTAACATTATTGAGTGTTAGTCTAGAGCTCAGAAAGCGACCTGCTTGGGCTCGGTGGCCTCTTACTGGGAGCCACTTGTAGTTCTTCTGCCATATGCTGTTTGGCAGGGACTTGCAGGTCGTTCACCTCAGTTAGATATGGCCTTCCCAGGTGCTGAGCTGATCACAGGTGGGGTTCACTCACTCAGGCAAATATGTGAAGGGGGTTTGAATTTGTAAGATGTAATTGGCTTTCAGCTACACTAAGCTAGACTTCCAGATCAAGGGGAAAAGAGTTATTCTTACATGTCTCCACTCATTTCTTTTTAGTAGGCTAAGACATTAAAGATACGGCATTTACTGGGTCTGTGTGGCCACCTTCCAACATGCCAGAGAGACTCCATCTTCCTTCTGGACCTGCCCACTGATGGCTGCTTTTGAAATTAACTCTTTTTTCTGATAAAAATTCATTTGAAGAATATAGATTTACCTGTTTGTAAGCAGTTGACAAGTTTTAATCTTTTTTAAAAAAATGTTTTTATTGATTTTAGAAAGAGAGAAACATTGGTTGTTTGCCTCCTGCATGCCCCCTACTGGGGATCAAACCCGCAACCCTAGCATGTGCCCTGACCAGGAATTGAACCAGCGACCTTTCAGTGCCCGGATGATGCCCAACCCACTGAGCCACTCCAGCCAAGGCGACAAGTTTTAATCTTAAAGAATATACCCACCTACCTTGCCAGTTTAACTTCTCTGTTAGAGACGAAGACTGTCAACCTGAGAAAAGAGATACAAATAGGAAAATTAAAAGTTAAAAAAGTGACATGTTAAATTTGAAATGGAAATATCCATATGAACTCATGACTAACAAAAAGATTGATTTTTGTCCACGGAGAGAACCTGGAAGCACAGACAGACACGTCTGCTGGCAGTGGGCACACCTCCTACCCAGGTGTCAGTTTCTAAATGCCATTCCCTGCTGGAGGAAGTTGGGGCTCCTTGAGAAATGGCTGATTCCAGGTCTGAAGCAGAGAAAGAACAAGGTGAGCCTGGTATAGCTTATGTCCAAAAGGAAGGAAGCGCTCAAGTGGGATCATGGCAGAAGAGCAGAAGAGTCAGTTTGAAGGAGGCGCCCACTGGTCCAATTTGGGACAGTTGTACTCATTGTGTAATTGACTCTAACATCGAATAAGTAAAAATATGAATGACAAGTAAAAAAGAAAACGATAGAGAGAAGAAAAGCTTTTCTTTACCAAAGAATGCCAGCTAATGTATTTGGAAGGAATGATAGGAAAACAACCATGATTCTGTAAGCCACCCGCCTTCCCCAGTATAACCGGTTCAGGCAAGGATTATGAACAGATGGTAAAGTCACTAGGGAACAGGATATTCACAGGCTGCCAAGCATCACTCCGCAGATTAACCTTTACTTGCAGGGGAGAAAATACACCTTTCAAACATTGACGGTCTCATTTTAACCAAGGGCTCAGTCAAGTGTCACTAATAGTGAAACAGCCCAATGCTCTTCGTCACCTGATATGATGCAAACTGAAGTATACAACACAATCTGTGAAATATTCCTGCCAAAATTTTGACCTCTTTGTAATCAAACCTCAAAACTGAACTTGCAGTTTACAGGAAGGAAGCAATATGAAAATTTCAGAATATGGGAGATTTTCTAAGGCAACTGACCCGGACTCTTCAAGAAAAGTCAGTATCACAAGGCGGGGGTGGGGTGGGGGGGAGGAGGCAAGAGGATATTTTAGATTAGCAGAAACTAAAGGAGCCTAATAGTCAAATGCCTTTAGTGAATCTGGATTCTATCCTGGGTTGGAAGAGCTGGGGAGGCTGTTGGGTCTATAATTATGAAAGACATTCTTGAGATAACAGAAGTTTGAATGCAGACTGGATATTTGATGATGGAGGATTATTGCTAATATTCTTAAGTATAATGTTATTGTGATTCTGTAGGAGAATATCCTTGTTCTTAGAAGATGTTTGCTGAAGAATTCATTGGTGAATCTTCATGTTTGCCACCTTTTTTTGCAGGACCGTTTGAAAGTATGCATTTGTATGTCTATATATACAGAGAGAGAAACCTAATATGAAAAATGGAAGAGCATGCAGGTTTCATTATACTATTTAAAAAAAATCTTTGTATGTTGAAAAGAATCATAATCAACTTAGAAAAATAAATAGAAAGCAACAGCGGTGGGGGGGGGGTGAGATTGGGGTGGGGGGAGCCTTTGGTGTATCGCCGAAGTCATGGGTATGTTCCAGGAACCTGGATTTCATCAGTACCTGTACAAAAAAATTTTTTTAATGTAGAGTTGATGACAATTCAGTGTCAGGCGCAAAGAAGAATGACATGTTTTCATATAATACTGGTAGTGGCTTGAGGATGAGGGAAGTATGGACAGGTCGATAGCTGAATAGACATTGAAACATAATCCGGATGTGTGCTATGCTCTGTTGTAAATTGTGGTTTTCAAAAGATTAGGAAGCTCTTCCCTGCCCTACTTGTAGCCATTAACCTCTTTATTTTACCTCTAGTTGGCAGCTGGCAGCCCAGATCACTCATTTTTACTAGATCACTTTAGGAGATAATAGAAGCCAGTGAAGTGTGTTGTCTCATGTGAAGAAAATGGAGTTGTTGATAAGGGTAAAACTGCTCTTTGGCAGAGTTTTTCAAGCTTTATGTTCCTCACCACTAAGTGACTCAGCAGTGTGGGCCCTGGTGTTGCCTCTCCCCTCTCCCCCCCCCCCACCCCCGACACTGATGAAACATCAAGTTGTATCCCATTTTGAAAGGAGTGTTCTGACTGGAACTGGATTCTAGCAGTGTACGTTATGTCCTATTCCTGTTGAGACACGGAGATGGGTGGAGTGGGAGAGACATGCATGCTATGATTAGCTTGCTCATTACCTGCCCCCCAGAAATTCAGGCCCCATCTGGGGAAACCGAGTACTTAAGAAACTTGAGACTGGGAGGGAGGACCTGGTTTCTTGGAAGACTGGTCTCTGTCCTGGGAATGGAAGAAGTGACTGCGGGGGCTGTAGATTCTACTCTGTGGCCTGAGTGGGATTGCCTTGAGATGAATTGTTTTCTGGGGCTATACCTGAAACTTGTTGGGAATGGGATGCCTTTCTTCTTGGGGATATTTCTTTTACTAATTGAAAGTCTGAAAGATGTTTGGACCTACACAGTTCTTGTACCAAGAGGTTGGCATTTGTTGATAACTGTTTCTTTGGCTTCATCTGAAATGGGAATCAGACTGGTCAGTGGTAAGTATCAAGAAAAGGTCTTACCCCTGTGTAGGCTGACTGCCATACCCTTTTCCTTCCCTCTGAAAAAAGGGCCAGTGAGAGAAGAACCTGTAGAATCTGTAGAGAAAGAGTACATTGGCTGGAGGATGTGTGAAAGGGCTTACAGAGGATGTGGTGGGAATCCTGGGAGGTGGTATAGCACCCTGCTTAGTAATTGACTGTTCACATTTCTAGTTTCTTATAATCACTTTTTTGCTTAGTTGTTAAGTGTTAGCTAAGAAATATGCTGACCATAATTTTTAAACAGAAAAATCTGCACTCACTTGTGCTAGAGGAGACTGTGGAACAGATTGTATAAATTTGGGATGTCTCAGAAAGTCAGCCGGAAGAGGGATACTGGCCCTTTCAGATAATCCTGAGCAGTGAGAAAGACCTATGTCCCTCGACTCACTTCTAAGCCATGTTTTCTCAATGATTTGCTTTCCTAGTCATTGCCGTTTACCTTGAGTCCAGTGTTTGCCCTTAGGAGAAAACCTTTCTGAGGAACCTGAAGCTTTAGATAGGCATGTGAAATGATAGGTTTAATAAGATGTCTGGCCTCACCTCTGATTTTTGGAGGCCCAAGTTAAAGAAGCATCCAGATAAGGCTGTGAAGACTACATATTCCTAAAGAAGCAGTAAAATTCTGTGACAAAACCATTTGTGTTAACATTAATTACACTATGGGTCAGATACGTCTATAGATTGGAAGGACCATATTTCCTTCCACAGATCTTTCTTGGAATCGCACCAGGTACTTAGTTGGTGCCTGCCTACCAAATGTGTTGACTGAAAGAATATCCTCCATGAGTATTACCCTGATCACCACCCCTTGGCCAGTGTGTCATAGTGAATTCTGGTGGTTTCTAATTCCCCCTGATTTAGGAGTTATAGAAGGCAAAATTGGGTGGGACCTGGGAAGTAAGTATATCTAAGCTATTTAACCTCTGAGTAGATAGACCCTGTGTTTGTGGAAGTAAACCTCTCAGCTTCTAATGGTAAAAAATTACCAGTTAGCATCAACTGCATGAGTGGCATGCAGCCACTTTTCCCTGGAGGCTCGCAGCGGTTTGGGGTTGCCTGCCATCCCTTTTCCTTGGTGAGTTCTCTACAGCAATTCTTTCAGCTCATGCGTCACCAGACTTACCGCTAGGTGGTGGATGTCCCATAGCCCACAGTGCTGCTTCTGTAGTGCTTTCCTTCACCATTCTCTAACACATGGAAGAGAGTCAACTGTTGTACCCACTAAGCTCTTTGAAGATGTGCTCTAAATAGCACAGTAAATTGGCCTGATACTTAATTGGGTTTTGAAGGCACAGCAAGTAGACATCTGTATTTGGAGAGTGGGTCAATAAGACCTTCTAACCTGTCTCAGATGTGGTAGTAGTTCAAGAATGGAAGACTTGTGTGTGTGTTGTGGGCAAGGCTGTTTATGGGGTGTAAGTATCCAAACACTAAACAGTTCTTTAGCAGGACCTTTCGACTTTCAGATACTTTCTGGACTTCAATTACCTGTCTCCTTTCTCCTCTCCCACTGCCCCATCCTACATCATATCTAGTCCTAGCATTTCCCTATAGATCTGGATTTGAAGAAACACTAAAGGACACCAGTTAAGAGTAAATAATGATTGGAAGGAATCGTGGAAATGGGAAGTAATGTAAACAGAACAGCTTTGCAGTTATCTTTGGCTTCAATGCAGGGAGGCCAACCCAGTTAGAAACTGTTACCGAGATCTGGTTTCACTAGAGAGAAAACCCATCCCAGAATGGCTTTTGGCAACAGTGTTTTTGTTTACGCTGTAAAGGTGAACAACACTCCAGGAGGTACTTCAACAAGAGGAAGACAGAGCCCCTAGCTGTGCAGCCATATCTGTGATATGGGTCCTCTTCAGTGTGGAGGTTTAGGGGTGGGAGAGGAGCTGAGGTCATCATGCATCTTTATAAGCAGTGAAAATATCGGAGAGCTGCTAGAATAGACAGCCATCCATCCGGATCAGGGCCTGAGTTGACATTCTGCCCACTTCAAGTACGGGCCATATTTATCACGAGGTGGGGCTCTGCACTGATGCGTAAGCTGCTTGCAACACAGCCTAATATTTTTAGATGGGAAAGACTTGCTAAGCGTTAACCAATGATGAGCTGTATTACTGCAGGGTGGATTATGACTGTTCAGTTCTTAGGGTGCTGAAGAAACACTTCTTGCCACAGCTGCCCCTCTATTTTTTATTTAAAAAACTACAAATGTTACTGCAGTTCCCTCCCCCACCCCTGGTAGGGGGTGTCTGGGAATATACCAGGTACCATTTGAAAACGGATGAACGGGAGGAAGCCTTAAGTGACAGCCAGGAAAAGAGCAGCTTCAGAATAGGCTGCCGTGTGAGGAGTGAGGAGGCTGAGGGAGGAAGGGCCGCCTCTGGAGAGCGTTCAAAGACATCAGTGGTCACTTGACTGTGTATGTTTTCTGCCACCAAAATAATTGTATTGGGGTGAATTACCTTGGTCCTGGGTTAGTCTCAGTAGAACTAGCTTTGCTGACGACAGAAGTGTTATGAACATGCAGTGGGAAATCCTACCTAGAAGGGCACATGCTGAGCTCACTTCAATGAGCGGGGATTTTTGTGGGGTTTTTTTGGTTTTTTTTTTGCAAGGCAGTTATGCTTTTGACATTGAAGCTATTTAAAGTTTTAGCACCTAAAATGAAAAAGAAGCTCCAGAAATTCTGGTGCAGTATATGTTGCTTAGCTTAAGTCATTATTTATTTTTGAAATTTTATTGATTTGATCTTACAGAAAAAAACTCATTTGCAAGGTTCACTTATTCTGTAGATAATTATTGAACACTTTCTATGTGCCAGGCCCTGGGCTATGTGCCAGGATGCGTAGCTCTTTCCCTTCCATGCCTATGGGATCCGTCCTTAGACAATGAAACAGGCTGTGGACTCTCCCTTCTTATTTCACAGAGTAGCCTGAAGAAGAAACTTGCCCAGTTGGATGTTGAGCCAAAGTTGGATTTAAGCAGAAGTACACTCAGGTTTTTCTCAGGCCTGCTGCCGAAAAGTAGTACCTGTGGCTGTTACTGCGTGGTGATGCTTTCACTCTCGGCGTGCAAGCCCAAATCTGTGTTCCCCACTATGGCTTCATTGCCTGTGGAGTCCTGATTCGCTACCAGCTTGTTCACATTAGCTGCCCACGCCGAGGCTGCATGCTTGGGCCTGACTCTCATACTGCTGCTGACGCTGCCCTGGCTGGAGTGTACATGTAACAGAGGACGGGGACCTTTTGGAGCTGTAAATAGTGGGCAGTTGACTGTTATGGCTTCACGATGGCTCTTACCATATTGCTAGCATTCTGGAGAGGAGATTTTAACCTGCGAGAGCTCACGTTTCCAGAGCTGTTTGCCGATGACTTAGCTTAATGGATTATCCATGGGGAACGTTTTCAGGTTTAGTCAGACTGTGAGGAAAATCTCAGTTCAGATTCGCAACCCATTGTTTTTCAGGAGGCTGAAGTTTGAAGAAAGGGTTTATCAGTGTTTATGAATTCAGGAGGAAAGTTTAAACCATTTGTAGAAGAAAGTGTTTATATACACTTAAGAAATATCCATTAATTGACTATAAATAATGTTAATTATAAGCTATTTGCTGTTTATTAAAGCCAGTTTTCCAAGTATCTTTAAACACCGAGTTCTGGTTTATTTCATTTAAGGAAGTTTTTAATGCAGAGTTTACCAAGTCATTATTTTCCCTTTCCTTCAAATTAGTCCTAATTAGTTGGAATTTACTGGGGGTGTGTGTGTGTTTTAATTTCTCTTTCATTAGAATATTCTAGTATTTTACTGGCTATGGAAGGCTCTGGGATACTACATTGGCTTTGTGAAGTATAGGTGTGTGGTTGGCTCTGACCCCAATGCTCATCACTATCAAGGCATCTCTTCATAATTCCTTCCAAAAAGAAGACCATTGCCAACTTCAGGATAAGAATGTGCTACAAGAGAATATTCGGGGGAAAGAGACAAGCAGAAGCACTAGGAGATTATGCCTGGTTTTTTATTGAGTTGGGAGGAAGGGTCAAGAGTTTAATGTATCAAGGTTATAAGAGGAAAGAAAACTTTATGGAATATGGGGAGGAAAATTTGTGAAATTGGACAGAAGCCAAAAGATGTTGGGTCTTAGGCTCCCCCCAGAATTATTTATGCTGAAATAATTGGGCAGAGGCAATAATTGCAGTGCATTTGGGGAAGAGTCAGAGGTAGCCTCTGCCTGTCCTCATTTCTGGTGGGAGAGTCGCTGGCTTAGCAGTAGGAGCTGCATGATCGCAGCTTTTAGGGAAGACGACGTATGGCCTTAAAAGTGGAGCATTTCTTAGAATCCTTGTAAGCTGGCACCTTTTTGTCTTTGTCTTGTAGCAGATCCAGTTTGCTGATGACATGCAGGAGTTCACCAAATTCCCCACCAAGACAGGCCGCCGCTCTTTGTCCCGGTCCATCTCTCAGTCCTCCACGGACAGCTACAGCTCAGGTAGGCGTGCCCTCCTGGGCTCCGGCTCTCCTCCCCGTGGCGGCGAAGCAGGTTCCCTCCCAGGGCTCTTATCTGCAATCTGAACATGCCTCCCGTCAGGACTGTCCGTCTTTGTGCTGAAAGCTGATAGATAATTAGTGGTTGGGTCATGGGAATGTTCCCAGCCAGCCTGGTCACCGGGGACGCATTTGTCACCTTGAGGCCTTCTTCTGCTGACTATCTCCGTGTGTGGTCTGTGGCCAGGGCCCGGTTGGTAGTTCTGGGTGGGTTCCCACTCCCACATTATTCTGCTCATCTGCCCACATTTCCAGTGGAGAAAATCAATGGTATTTTGGCTGGTAGAACTGGCCTTGAGAAGAGGTGCACTTTGAAATCGTGATTTCTAATTTGTTTGTGTAAGATATAGCCTGCCTCTTTTTCTTTGTTATCTCCCAGACTGCTTGATTGTACCAGTAAAAATTGGGATTTGGTTCCTTTCATTTACTAGGTCGTCCTTTCCTTTGAAGTGTCCTCCCCTTACCTCTGGAGCGGGAAGGATTCAAACTGCTCTCCTGTGGCTCCAGCTCGGGTTCCTCATTGTTCTAATCTCCTGTCTTAGCCCCACAGAGGGGATCTTTTGTGTCTTTCTCACTTTAGAGTGGGCACTAGGTTAACTTGGAAAGGACAGAGAAGCTGACGGTTTGTGTGCTGGAGGGACACAGCACTGGACATGGCACAGGGGCCCTCATCCACCCCCACCCCCAGGTTCAAGTGAGGAAGCCCTGCTAAAAGATTGAGAGGCTTGCCCACGGTCAGAGGTTGTGATTAACGTCAACAAAGAGATTTGTACCAAAGCCATTTACTGTCTTTTGCCAGAATATTGTTTGCACTCTTACCAACATTAAGGACTGGGCTTGAGGTACAAGGAATGTAAAAAAACAAACACGTAAACGTATTTTTAAAAAACTTACTCTCCACCCTGTGCCACTGATAACCCAGTATAGACAGGATGGGCAGACAAGGGCAGATGGTGCTACACAGGTTAAGTACTGAAATAAATGAATATACAGATTCACCATGGGCCCATGTGTGTGCAAGAGGAGTCCCAAATATAATGGCTTCCATAAATGAAAAGGGGTCTTGGAGTGACAGATACAAAAGGTAGTGGGTGACAAGCAGCCTTCTCATAGCTGAGAAAGAAATAGTTGTGAAGGATTGAGTTATAAGAGGAACAAAGATGGAGTGAATAAAGAAGGCTTTAACAGTCTTCCAACATCCTGATGGCCATGGTTACAGGAACCTGCCAGAGCATTTTTAAAAGCTTAATGATAGTCAGGTTGTTTCGGTTGTTAGTAGCTAACAGACACTACTAAAGGTAGTATTTGTGTTATTTGTGTCTAAAATTCTTTTAGAGAGAAGTATTTGTGTTACTGGTAGGACATAGAAGTCAGTGGGAGAGACCAGTGCACTGGCAGAGACAGTGAGGAGGGAGGTACTTGATTCAGGTGGGAAAGAATGACCTGAGGTTAGGAGTGGTTGTTGTACACCCTCCTGCATGTCTGTCTGAAAGGATGTTCTCATTTTGATGTGAAGCTGCTTTGTAAAACCAGTGCTTTTGACCTTTTGGGCCATTTCTTTCCATTGCTATGTTCCTTGAGCACAGCCTAGTGTGAAAGTCCTTATAAGACTGTCTTACACTTTCGTCCATATTCGTGGTTCTCTGAGTATGAAGTATGGTCCTCTGAGCAGCAGCAGCAGCACCTGGGAACTTGTTAGAAATGCCAGTTCTTGGGTCCCACCTGAGACCTTCCGAAGGGCGTTTCTGGTGGTGGGGCCTGGCCAACTGTGTTTTAACAAACCTTCCACGTGATTCTGGTAGATGCTTTAGGTGCTTAAGTTTGAGACCAGTAATCTGCAAATAGCATTTCTTATGTGTCCTAAATTATTATTCCAGTTTGCCTTGTCTGGTTCCAATTCAGGTGGGGACCAAGTACCCGGTTATCTGGTATTCGTTAGACCTGGTACCAATTTGGGATCAGTAGCTCCTTATCACAGGCTTTAATGGCAGGGTGTCATCGGAGTGGGTGAAAGGGCCACAGCCCTGAAGGTCCACAGCAGTTTCATTCCTGCCACTTATTAGACCCTAGAGGAGCAGAACTGGGGGTGCCATCATGGTAGCTGCAATGAAGAGTCTTGGCTTCACTTAACTGAGAGTCCCTTGGGGTCGCACTCTGTGGGGTTGGGGCCATCAAGGTTTTTCTGTCTTTTCTCTTTCCCACGTCTAGCTGCGTCCTACACAGACAGCTCTGATGATGAGGTGTCCCCCCGAGATAAGCAGCAAACCAACTCCAAGGGCAGCAGCAATTTCTGCGTGAAGAACATCAAGCAGGCAGAGTTTGGACGGCGGGAAATTGAGATTGCAGAGCAAGGTAAAGGAAGGGAGCGGGTAGGGGCCAGAGCAACCACTGCTGGTCATCGGGATCCACAGACAACTCGAGGCTTGAAAGCTAACTTGAATGTCTCCGGGAAAAGGCAGGACCCTGGCCTTTGTACAGTCGGATCTCTGTCTGGAGCTTGAGCCTCAGGGTTCTTGGTCTTGTCCTCCCTGCTTCCTATTCTCAGCATGTGGTAATAGAGCTGTTTCTGTTCCCCCACTCCGCCCCACCCCCATGGCACCACATCCAGAGATCCAGATGCAGAGTCAGCAAGTCTGGGATCAGTGCGACAAGGTGGTTAGTTTTGCGGGATCCTGCCACAGCTGCCAATCTCCAAGGCCCAGATTTCCCAGAAGCAGCAGATGTGGGAGGGTTTTCAGCAGGATGTGGTGACCTAGGGTCTCATTTGGTCTTTGGTCCTGAGCACCCTCTGCTGGAGCAAGAGTAAAAGTGACTGACAGTTAGTTAAATCGGTTTCTCATCCCACACCCAGTAAGATCTCCTTATCTTGGTGTTGCTTTTCCATTGAAGGCATGTTCTGTACTGGGAGGGAGTGCAGAAACCAAGGAGACGGAGAGAATGGGGCTAGACAGCATAGAAAGCAGAAGCAAGTGGCTTCTGTGGACAGGAAAGCTTTCTTCCTGGTGCCAGGGCTATATGTAGGAGCCCATTAGCCCATGAGGACGTCCCTCTCCTCCCAAGTGAATGTTGACACTCACCCTCCATTTGGTCCGTTTTGAGAATTCACTTCATTCTCTGTTCAGTCCTCTGCCAATAAGGCTGAAACCATGGGGGAAGAGAAATTCCAAATGATTGGAGGACAACCCTCCCCCACTGTTGTTTTGCTGTTGAAGCTGCCAGTTATCAGATCAGAAATATGCTTAGAGTTTTTCTAACTTATCTCACCCGTATCTCAGCAGATCCAGACCCGCCCTCTGCTGCTGGGCAGGAATTGGAGATACTGCTAGTGCAGACCTAGCTCAACTCCTCTGTTCTTTCACAGACATGTCTGCTCTGATTTCACTCAGGAAACGTGCTCAGGGGGAGAAGCCCTTGGCTGGTGCTAAAATAGTGGGCTGTACGCACATCACAGCCCAGACTGCGGTGAGTTTGTTGGGAGAAAACAGAGGGACTTTGATGAGGGAAAAACAACTTTTCTTTAACTTTTTCTTCCCTATCTATCCAGCCTCCACATGCTATATGCTGTTAGGCGGGTCCTCCCTGTTACACAACAATGGGGCTTTCTACTTTGTATGGGTGTGACCTACTTTTAACAAACCTGATTTAGGAAGATCTAGGTTTGCAAAAATAGGATTGTTATAAAAATGTTATTAAGACTTTCAGGAACATACCCTTTGGGTAAAGTTAGATACAGTGTGCTGCCTGGCTGGATTCCACCCGCTTGTAACTTCTGGTGTAGCGCCTGTTGCTGTGGAGTTGAGTTGCTGGGTATGGTTCTCACGTGCACTGCTCACCCCGTCTTCCTGTGCATCCGTGTAGGTGTTGATTGAGACTCTCTGTGCCCTGGGGGCTCAGTGCCGCTGGTCTGCCTGCAACATCTACTCTACTCAGAACGAAGTGGCTGCAGCACTGGCTGAGGCTGGTAAGTTCAGCTTTGTTGCTGTTAGTCCCAACTTTGCCTCCAAATATAAGCTGATGTGCACAGTTGTCTTTACAGCATCATGTCTGTCTAGGGGCTGTAAAATTGGAAAGACACTAAAAATACCAATAGAAAGAAAATGGATAGAGAATTAAGGCTCCTGTCCACAATGGAGTATTATATAGTCATTAACAGTGATCTTTGAAAAGAATCTAAGTACATGGAGGAATGCCCAGGTCTCATTTTAAGTGAACACGGAAGAATGTTAAAATCTATGAGCTATATATAGTATGAGCTCAGTGGGTCTCCTTTCACCAGAAGTCTCATCCCTTCTGAGGGAACATGAGAATGCCTTCTATATTCAGCACATTAGATAAGTTGGTGTTCAATGGTACTATGAAAATATATGGGTCACTTGTAAATTCAGTTAAACATAAAATGATTTTCATTGTTAAAATGTTCAGGAGAAAACCACCATGAAGTTTCTTTAAGGATCTTGCATCTCCCTCGGGTCCTCAGAGAGGAACTTTGTAACACTTTTGTTTTGCTTATTTATTCTTTTCTGGTATTTATGGCAAAAAATTTAGGAGGTTCCAAAACAAAACACATAATCCTGCTACACAGAGATAGTAATATTTGACAGATTTTTTCATTTCCTGTTCACTTTTTACAGAGATGAACTAAATCTCAGTATGTATACAATTTTATAACCTAAGTTTAACACTATCAGAAGTAGTTTTCCATGTCACTGAAAACTTTGACAGCGTCATTTGTCGTGCTCAGTCATGTGGACACGTGATTTTACTTCATAGGTGCTGTTTTGACTTTCGTTGTTTCCTAAGTTGTTTCCTTCCCAGCATAGTTTCTGTAGCCCTTTCCAGAAAGTGCTATTGGTATAGGACACTCCCCAAAAGAGGAACCTGCTGATCTGCGTTATCTCTGCAGGAGTCGCAGTGTTTGCGTGGAAGGGCGAGTCGGAAGATGACTTCTGGTGGTGTATTGACCGCTGTGTGAACATGGACGGGTGGCAGGCCAACATGGTAATCATACCTATTCATCCTACACTTGACAAGACAGTCGTTTCCTTTTTCCCTCAAAACATGGCTCCCTGAATATGTTTTGGATGTTTGGTCTGACGCACTTTCTTTATTGCCAGAGCGTTTAGCTTGATACCTGTGCAGATGGGTCTGAGTGCTGAATGGACAGGTGGGGGCAGGGTGAGAGTAACTGAACACGTGTGGCTGCAGCACAGCAGAGTGAGGCAGCAGGAGTGACGTGGTGCCTCCGGAGCAGGGTGCTCATTCTTCCTCCCGCCCCCTCCTTTTGCACTCAAAGGGCCTGTGTATTTCAAGACTCGACCGAAGATGAGTGTGTGATTAGCCTAACACTCTCCACTAGAGTCTAGAACAAACAAACCCTTCTAACCACTTTCCACCACAAGTGAGACTGTTCACACTGTCCCAACCTGCTCTCAGGAGCTCTGAGGAGAGCTCTTCCGAAACATACAGGGCTCTCTTACTAGCACAGAAAGTGGGTTCAAAGTTCCCCCCAGCTCTAGCAGCCTGAATGCCCATAGAAGTCTTCTGGCTGTTCTGTAGATCCTGGATGATGGGGGAGACTTAACCCACTGGGTTTATAAGAAGTATCCAAACGTGTTTAAGAAGATCCGAGGCATTGTGGAAGAGAGCGTGACTGGTGTGCACAGGTAACAGACTCTGGAGTAGCCCCCCTGCGTCCTTGCCTCAGCAAGTTCCTCTGGGCTCTCTCAGGCAGTAGGCGTTTCAGACCCGTAGGCACTCTGTGTTTGTAATAGGTAAAACGTTTTGAGTTTTTACTTTGAAAAATCGAGGAGACCCTAAAAGGAAGTTCTTTCAGGTCCTAGTTTACACATTTTTCCCTCCCACTTACTCCACTGTGATTCTCAGCCAGTGTTGGGAGGTAGGGAGTATGTCTTGAGAAACTCTATTTATATTGTATTATATTTTATATTTGAAATAGGAAAAGTTCTGTTGTAAAACTGTATGTCAGATATGCTACAAAAAGTAAAACTGGGCAGAATATTCTTGGCTTGTCAGAGTACCTAAAAGATATCTGCAAAAGCGTCAGGTGGGGGCTCGTGGCACGTTGCTCTCACACACAAAGGGAACTGTATCAGAGTCATTGATCGCCTTTGTTTATCAGAAGCAGGCATGGGGTTTTTAAAGATTGAGAAAATGCTGGTCTAAGGAAATACATCCCCTTTTACGGAAGAGAAGTAAAGTTCTTCAATTGAAAGAATTTTTTTCCTTCCAAAAAAAGGGAGGATAGGGAAAATGAAGTGAGGAGGGATGACAAGGAAATCCTCTTGCTTACTAATATCCTTGGGCATGAAGGAGGCTGGGGGAGGGCAGCATGGAGCTTGGTGAGAATTAGGCAGGTTGTGCCACATACTGTGTTTTGCCAGCTAACTTTGTTTCTCTTTTTGTGGCTCTTCTCCCTTTAGGCTGTATCAGCTCTCCAAAGCTGGGAAGCTCTGTGTTCCCGCCATGAACGTCAACGATTCTGTTACCAAACAGAAGTTTGATAACTTGTACTGCTGCCGAGAATCCATTTTGGATGGGTAGGTAGAAGAGTACAGATGCTTGGCTTAGGGTTGGGTTGCGGTGTTACTCTGTAGCAGTCCAGTTTTGTCCCCTGGTTTTTCTTTGGCTTCAAGGGTTCCATTTTATACCAAGCCCAGCCAACTTCTGGTTGGAGTTCTTGTGTGACTTGCCCCACACTTAAAATTTTGTGCGGAGGGACCGTGCTTGAGCTAATAGTGTTTGAGTTGAGCCCTGTCTGTTTCCACAGCCTGAAGAGGACCACAGACGTGATGTTTGGTGGGAAACAAGTGGTGGTGTGTGGCTATGGTGAGGTAACTAGCTAGGCCACAGCGCCTGTCTTTTCATGGACTTACCAGCAATTCCCAGTGAAGACTTGTGCTGTCAGGGTGGAGTCACTGATGCAGGTTTAAAAGATTCTTTTAGATGATGTATCTCCAAGTAATAGCAAATGTCCTTTATTCAGATTTATGAATAAAGACGTGAATGAATTGAATTTTCAGATTTCAGCACTTTGTCCTGTGGAATGAATGTTGGCATCTTTTCCCCCCATTTATAAGCACAGTCTTTTCTGAGACATAATTCAAGTGAATATGTCACATTTTAGCCCCACAAGTGAGTGGCAGTGGAGTGAAGGGTAGAATCCAAGTGGCATATAGTTGACTATCTCTAAACTAGGGAAGGTGAAGGAGACTCCATCATCATCAGCGATGGCCCACAGAAGTTCCTGAGCTGCTAGGCTGTCCCTGAGTTCGATATGCCTCAAATGAGAGTGACCAGGTCTTTCTGGACCAAGAAACTAGAGGTTATAGTTGCTCTTCTTGACCTTGTTACCCTAATGGTACCACTTTTATTCCCTTGATCTCTTTACTGTCCCAAGCCCCAGCCCTTGCTGTGATATATGGAATGTCTAAGGTCACAGCATAATCTGGATCTGTCTCTGATCTACCTGGGTTGGAGCCTTCCCCCCAAGGGCTTGCTAGATGTTTGGTGATTTCAGGGAGTTTAATCGTGCCCCCCTCCCCCAAAGAGCCTCCCTGCCTGGTGCCCAGGCCTTGTTGGGCCTGACAACCTGACTTCTATGCTCTGTAGGTGGGAAAGGGCTGCTGTGCTGCTCTCAAGGCCCTCGGAGCCATTGTCTACATCACGGAAATCGACCCCATCTGTGCTCTGCAGGCCTGGTAAGAACAGAGTATTCGATTCACTCCAGGTACTTGATATTTTTGAGAGGTCATGAGTGAGCACATGAACCACTCTGTGCAGAGCTCTCAGAGGAGGAGGCTGGGGTTTCTCTTCCCTCCATGGTAATCTCAGGGCTCTCCTAGAGTCCTTGGTCCTTCCTTTCCTGGAGGGAATCTTGGGGAGTCTGAAGAGGCCAGGGTGCGTAGTTTAGCATAGCTTGTCACTTACTGTCCCTGAGGGATGGCACTGGATCTGACTTTAGAAAGAAATTTACTAGTCTCATTCAGTGACCAGCTTCTGTCCACCTGCCCCCTTGCTTTGCTCACTGTGTCCTTCCTTTCCTTCCAGCATGGATGGGTTCAGGGTGGTGAAGCTGAATGAAGTCATCCGGCAAGTCGATGTGGTGATCACCTGCACAGGTGAGTGTCAGTGCTTTGTCCTGCAGGGAGGAGTGCTCACGTCAGCTAAGTCTTCAAAGTGGTCAGACTGACTTTCATTAAAGTGAGACCTGTACTCAGTGTAAGTCTCTGAACTAGAGGAAGCTGTCAGAACCTTAGCATGTTCTCCAGACAGAGAGCCTCTTTCCCTGATGCCTTTTTAAACTGCTCAGTCTTAACACCAGATAACATAGCCTAGAGATCTGTGATGCAGTGCACATTCTTTTCTGACAGTGCATGCGTGCCCTTTGGTACCAGCAAACCTCTTCTCCACGTTCTAACTGAAAGCGCCCCAGTGCCTTTGGTCCTGGCATCTCTCTTCAGCTGCCATTCTTTTCTTCTAGGAAATAAGAATGTAGTGACACGGGAGCATCTGGACCGCATGAAAAACAGCTGTATTGTGTGCAACATGGGCCACTCCAACACAGAAATCGATGTGGTGAGGCTCCTCCCACATTTCCTGCTAGGCTTTTGCCCTCTTTCTCGCACCCGAGCCAGTCAGTCACCTGTGTGTCTGCCTTTCAGACCAGCCTCCGCACTCCGGAGCTGACGTGGGAGCGAGTCCGTTCTCAGGTGGACCATGTCATTTGGCCAGATGGCAAGCGCGTCGTCCTCCTGGCAGAGGTACACACAGCAGGGCTTCGCTGGAGCCGCACAGGCATGGAGTTAGATCCTGGGGGAGAGGGGAGGCCAGGAAAAAATACTGGACCTCTGTTTCCCTGACCTGTCTTTGGATAGCAGTGAATTTCTCAAATGGTCTGGTCCCCAAAATAGAATGGCTCACAAAAATACCCACTTTTTACTAAGTAACTTACTGTTTCCTGACTGCAACTGAGTCTTCAGCTTGTCAGGCTCAGGGGACTTGCAGAGAATAGGATGAAGCCTGGTCAGAACTGGAACTCTTCCTCTGCCAGCTGAGTCTGAGGGAAGTGAAGGCTGCCCCTGCATTTGATGGACTGGTGTGACTGGAATGTGAGGAGAGGGACAGCACACCTCACCCTAGGGCTCCCTCTTCCCTTTCTAGGGTCGTCTGCTCAATCTGAGCTGCTCCACAGTCCCCACCTTTGTTCTGTCTATCACGGCCACCACACAGGTATGTGACATCGTGCCTGCTTGTCCTGCGCTGAGATGAGTGGAACTGGGCCCGGATCAGCAGCCCAGGGACAGTGGACCCTGCTGTGTCGCTGTCTAAGAGGTGTTTTGGGGTTTTCTGACCCTCTTTTCCCAACTTAGGCTTTGGCCCTGATAGAGCTCTATAATGCACCGGAGGGACGCTATAAACAGGATGTATACCTGCTTCCCAAGAAAATGGGTGAGTGAGACATAGGAGAAACCACTGGTGATCCTGGACTGCTGCATCATGTGGTCAAATGAGTATCTTGAAAAGCATGGGGGTTAGAGTCAGAGTTCTAATCTTTGTTCCAGTACTGAGGGTTTTGGGCCTCAGGACAAGTTCTGATTTCCATGAGCCTCAGTTCTTTTATCAGTAAAGGGAGACTAATGCTACATACATTGCAGAATTGTAGTAAGAATTACAGCTAATGAGTAAAAGTGCTCAGCACGAAGGGTCTGGGTAGATGCTCTTATCCTAAATAAATGTTAATGACACAAGGCCCTTTTGAGTGTCCCCGTGTCCACTTTGCTTCATAAGTTGACTATAGTCCAATTAGGGAAGTTGCTGCAGGAACAAGAGTAGTTCATGGCATGCTGGCCCCTGAGGAGAATCCAAGAGCTTTGCCAGAGAAGGATGGGGAGGTACGTGTTCACCCCGTGATGTCACCCTGGCAGGTGGCTTTCTAGAAGCACTCCAGCTATACTGAGGGAACACCCTGCTTAGAAAGGCAATATCGAGGGCTGTAAGCAAATTTCCAAGTTGTAGATTCTTCCAAAAGTATTCTATCCCCTGTGCGTTCTCAAAAAGCTTCAGATGAAAATAGGGGGCACTCTTACCACACGAGGCATGTTTGAAATGGGGTCTGCTCCCCTGTCACCTGTTCTTCCTAGATGAGTATGTTGCCAGCTTGCACCTGCCATCATTTGATGCCCACCTGACAGAGCTGACAGATGACCAAGCAAAATATCTGGGACTCAACAAAAATGGGCCATTCAAACCCAATTATTACAGGTACCTCAGGGAAAGCAAGTGAAAAGCTCTTCTCCCTGATATTAAACCACACCAACTAGAAAGCTTTCTTAAATAAAACTCACATTATACCTGATTTGAAAGAGTTCAGGAACTCTGCCTCAGACTCACAGGACAGAGAAGTTGTATATCTCTTAGCAGATAGAAAGAAGTAAAGGTTTTCTGTAAATTTGGAGCTTAGGCCTCACCCCTAGAGATTCTATGCAGTTGGTCTGGGGTGGGGTCCAGGCTTATTTTTAAAAGCTCCCCAGGTAATTCTAATGTACAGTCATAGTTGAAAGCCACTGACTCCTCTTATCAGGGAGCAGGAGATGAAACCAGAGATGTCAGAAACCCCGTGGAAGCATAGGGACACGTGATCCCTGGGGAGTGGGTACGGAGGCCCCAGCCTGGGCCGGGGAGGGACCCTGGGCAGTGCGCCTGGTTCTGACTTCTCTGGGACTCCCACGTGGGAGACACGGTGCTAAGCAGCCCATCTCTTTCTTTACAGATACTAATGGACCACATTACCAAGGACCAGCCCACGTGAACCACACAACTCTAAAAGAAATCTTTTAAAAATAACTTTTATTTTCTTCTTACTCCTTTCCTCTTGGTTTTTCTTTCTATAATTTCATTCTTGTTTTTCCATCTCATTCTCCGAGTTCTGCAGACTACATGGGAACTTGCTTCATGGCTCTTTAGATGAAACCGAGGTTCTAGGGTTCTCACCCTAGTCACTAAAGGAGGAGTTTATTCTCCCAGCCCAGAAAGTGATTCTTTCTTGACCATTTCTGGGGACTCTAGTCTTAATTGGGTACCTTATTAACAGGAAATGTAAGGTACCTTCTAGGTGGAACAATCTGCAATGTCTAAATTGCCTTAAAAGAGCCCATTTCTTAGCTGCTGAAATCAGTGCTCTTGGACTTCTTCAGAGGAGCAGGGATGGTACCTACTAGCCAGGTAGGTTAGTCGTAGGTGGTGCATGTTAATTCCCCCTAGATGTTCCAAGCCCTGTTTCCTGTGTGAAGGTGGTGTGTCTGGTTCAGAGATGTGCACTAGTGAGTGTTGCTTGTTAAATCCAGTAGCTCACGTGGATCAGTACAGCCCTTCCGCCACTCTCACCAGCCTTCTCATTTTTCAGATTTTTAACCAGATTGCACTCTGTTAAGTTTAATTTTGTCCCCTAGCATTTATTTGTGTTGTACCAAAAAAACCCATAAGACACATGTTTAGTGTTAAGGTCGAGAAACTGCTTGGGTGGCTAGTTGGTATCAGTTTCTCTTTTAAAGTTTTGGAGTCAAGAGGACAGAGTTGAGTCTAGAGCAATGCGGGTCTCAGACTCTGATAAATCCCTGTTTCTAGCCCACAGTTTATAACTTCAGTGAACTGGGGCCACAACAGCCAATTCCATCATCTCTGCCCCATACAGCTTGTGCTGAAGGCGAATTTCTTGAGCCCTTACTCAGTATAAAGCACCGAGCTCTGTCTTTAGATTTATCCCTCAAGAGCCAGTCTCTGGCCAGCTATGCTTCTGCAACCTAAAATATTTAAAGGGAGGTAGATGGGGGAGGAGGAAGGATACCTCTTCATTGGGCCATGAGGAGGGAAAGCTAGCTCCGGATAACTTGCTGGACTTTAGGCTCCGTATGACGTTAGTTTTGCAGAAGTGGTACCACTCTTGATTGACACGTCACAAAAACTTTCTGAACTAAGATCTTAAAGGGCAGCTTGTGTGGTGAGAAAGTGATCAGTATGTCCTGGCTCACGCTCTGAAAGAATTCCCCAGAGAGGCTCTCGCAGTATCAGTGATGTATCCCTGTGGCGTGCACCTGCTCACCAGCATTTCTGCATGGTCACGTGAGCTTTATGCTCACGAGCTTTAAGTATATATTACCCAGGATCCTATATGCTCAACTTGTTCTAGCTTGTGATCCTTCAAAACTGGGTCTGGCATTAGTGTACTGCTAGGTACTAGGAATTTCCATGTCTCTCTTGCCATTGATCAGAGAGACAGACATTAAAACAGGAATATAAGAAAGGAAAGCATTCACCCTGCCACTTCCTACCAGGGGACAATGGTCTTGCCAAACTTTTCTCCTCTTCCTCTCCTGTTTCTCCCCACCCAGCCCCTTCCCACTTCTTGCCAGTGTGACCATGCTTGCTTCTCTGTAGATGCTAATGGTTCAAGCCCTTTTTCCCAGGGCATGTAACCAGCCAATCAGAACACCACATCCTTTAGGGGAAGTAACCTGGCCAACAGGGGTGTCAGCTCTGCTAGAGGGAAGGGGCCCGGGTGCTGCTGCCCTCTGGCCTGCCCCTGTTCCCATATATATTACTGTGTCCATAGGAATAATAGGTAAGGGCTCCGTCTCTGTCAAGCCATGTAACAAGGACACGGTGGGAATATGTCTGGCATCAGAGGGAGCATGTGGAGAGCAACTTGGGAGGAACAAGTTTATTTTGTATTGAATGATTTTTAATGAATGCAATATTAATCCTTGCAGATGAGCAATAATCATTAAAGTCAGTTAAAATGATAAGACCTTATTCGAAGTCTGTGTCATTCTTGGTCGAACAGCAAAACTTCATTAGAACCTGGGACAAGTCACGAGTCGGTCAGCAGTCTCATAGAGGTTTGTCGAGGACCTAATACGTGGAGGAACAGGCTGGAACGAGAGTTCCTCGGCAGTAGCTTAAGTGTTGTGTGCCTGCTCTGTGCTGGGGCACTTCCACTCTCATTTCCTTCCAGAAGCAGGCCTGCTGCTTGGGTGTCAGGACTCCTCACCTGCATGGTCCCCCTCTAGGATCCTGTACCTAACTTTTCCATAAAGAATCTCCAGAGTTATGTAAGTTGAAGTTCCTGTCCCACCTTGAACATTGTCGCCTTGTCTTCCAATGTGACAGTGTATATATCTGTTAATATTGTTTGAAAGTAATACCTTTCCTATTTTGTCAATTCGTCCCAAACAATGTCGCTGATTTCTATGCAGGCTGGCAAAATGAGTGTTTTGCATTCTGTACGACTTTATCCATGCACATATATACAAATTTCAGAAGTTTTAAACCCAGCCTTGCTCATTCGTGATGTAATGTGTGTGGCTACTCTCATGCTGCACTGGCAGAGCTGAGTAGCTGCAACCAAATGGCCCAGAGTCCAGCATATTTTCTCTCTAGCCCTTTACAGAAAAGGTTGCTGACCCAGGCGTGAAGGTTGTGTTAGGGATAAAGGGGAAAACATGTTGGGAGGCATTTGGAAAGAAAAGGGAGTCTCTGTGAGACAAAAACTGAGAGAATGAAAGCATTACAAAGTAAGGGACACCAAACAGAATTCTAGTCTAGGTAACAAATGCTATATCCATAGTGTCCTGGCCAGGATTCACTCTGGGGTTAGGAAATCTCAGCAAACTGATAAAGCAACTTAAAAATTACTCAGGAAGGGATTTATGATTCCAATTTAGAATGTGTAATTGAGTAATAAATTTAGGCTTTGTAATCAATTTTAAGTTGCAATCAATTATATACATATATATACACACATGTACTATTGGACACTATACACTATTGGAACTTTTAATAATAGTATTGTTTTTATTTTTGTGTGCATTTTGTTCAGAAAGTGCTTAGAAAAGGAAATCAAATATATTAAATGTATAAATACATTTGGAAATGTTTGAAGGAGTTTAAGTTTATAAATTGGATATTCAAAGTTCCCTAAAAAGTAACATTTGCTATATTTATAAATACATTAAGATCTATAAACTGAACTTTTTTTTTCGTCCTCACCAGAGGATGTTTTTATTGACTTTTTTAGAGAGGAAAGGAGAGAGAGAGAAACATCAATGTGATCGGTTGCCTCCCATATGCACCCGACCTAACCTGCCACCTTTTGGTGTATAGGAGGATGCTCCAACCAAGCCACTCGGCTATAAACTGGACTTTTAGATGCGTAAGTAATGTTTTTAATTTAGTGCTTTAATAAGTTGCATGTTATTTTTTAACCAAAATTTCTTCTCTACCCACACCGTAGCCCTTGAAGACATTTTAAAATGTCCTCTAAAAAGAATTGTTCTGGATTGTGGGCCAGAGGGTGGGTAAGTACTTGCCTGCGATCCTCTGGCCGTGCCCCTCATCCTGCCGCCCGGTAGCCGTGGTTCTCCACTTCAACCACCAGATGGCGCACTTTCCCACATTGTCTGGCGGTCACACTGGGTCTCTGGCCAACAAAGGATAATAATCCCTTTCGGCACCCGATGTGTTTTGAAATTTAGAATATTTAAAATTTTTAGGAAATACACAAATATACAGTATTTAGGTAATACCTATTAGGAGGATGTGGAGTGGCATTCCACATCAAATGTGTTAATATTTCTTTAATTGAATTTATTAATATTCACAGAATAAGGGATAAATAACTAATAACCTCCCATCAGTTCAGATCAGGTTTTGCTGCCAAATTAATTTTTTCAAAACTTGAAAAAGTGTGTTGATTTTTAGAATTTTTTTCAATTTTGGAGTTGTGGATAAAGGCTTGTAGCTCTAGAATAATTTGCATAACACTTATGTAGGGTTATGTTACCGGCTCCATTCTACAAGCTTTACACAGTTAGCATACTTGATCCTCACAATGGTCCCATGAGGTGTAGGTACTACTGTTACCCCATTTTATAGATGGGAAAATTGAGACAGTGGGGTGAAGTAACTTGCCCAAGGGTACACAACTCCTAAGTTGGTGGAACGAGAATCAACCTGGTCAGTCTGGCTCCAAGATCCATGCTTAACACTGGACAATATTGCTTCTAGGAAACAGCCCCAAGCCGGGGTTCTAGTATTGGAGTCACGTGTGGGGTTGGTTAAAAATACAGATTCCTAGATCCTGTCCTAGACATATTTAAACAAACTCCCAGAGCCATGAAGAAGTTAAAATATCACTCCAGAGTCACAGTGTGGTTGATAGGTAGAGCTAGGATTTGACCCCAAGTCTTCCCGGCTCCCTATAGCCCTTCTCCTGTCACCTTGAGACTCCCCCAGGGTACTTCCAAACAGTTTCCCCACAGATGCCATTTCTCAGCAAAGATTCTCTTTTTTTTCTTCTTTTTTTATATGTTTGAGTTCAGAGAGAGAAGGGGAGAGAGAGAGAGAGAAACATCAATGATGAGAGTCATTGATCAGAGGTCCACTGCACACCCCTTGCTGGGGATCAAGCCCCCAACCCTGGCATGTGCCCTGACTGGAATCGAACTGCAATCTCCTGGATCCTAGGTAACAGAGCTTGTGGTAGGTCAGTCTTAGAACTTGACCAAACTACAGTCACAAAAACTAGATGTCAGTTGTGTGTGGATTATGTGGAATTTACTGACTAAGAGGCCTCTCAGCATTGGTCCTTTTCCTGCAAATTCCTTACTTTTTCCTATGAACTTGATCCATTTCAGCTTGCATGAAATGCTCATTTACATTAAAGCACCTACTAGGAGGGACCCCGGCAGAAATCATGCAAAAGTTGCACCACAGAGACTGTCCGAGAATTGAGCTGGGGGTGCGGAGCAGCCAAGCAAGATGTGGTTCTGGAGAGACACAGGTGGATAAAAATGCCTTTAAGGACTTCACAGCATAGTAAAGCAATTATTACACATCACCTCTAAGGTGTCAAATGGGCATCTCAAACTTGACATGTCCAAAACAGCAATCTTGATCTTCCCCATAAATCAGTTTTTCTTTCTCCCAGATCTCCCTATTTTTATAAGCAATACAACCACACACCCAGTTTCTCAAGTCAAAAATCTAGGACTCGTTCTTTATTCTTCTCTCCAGCCTTTCAGCAAATTCGTCAAATCGACCTACACAATATAAAACTGTATCAACCCAATGCTCCACCCTGGCAGAATCCACCATCATTTCCACCTGTATAATCTCCTACCCTGTCAACCTTCATCCACTCTTGCAACTCTCCAGTCTCTTCTCCAAAAGCAGCCAGCTTGGTCTTTCAAACATCAGACCCTAACACTTCCCTGGCCAACACCTCCAGGGGCTTTCCATTTCACTTGGAATAAATGTCAAACTCCTTTCCATGCCCTCAAGGCCCAGCATTTCCCTGGCCCACCAGGGCCTGGCCTTTGTCTCCCACAAGGAGACTCCTGGCTCGCTCAGCGGCCTCTGCGGGGAGCTGTGGCCTCCAGGGGTCTTCCGCAGGCCTCTGCCTCTCCTTGCAGAACTCGTTCAAGATCACACCCGGGGCCTCCGGACATGGCCCTGCTGCCCCATCCCCACTGCCTTTTGCTTCTCCCCTGCACTTCTCTAACATCTATCTGCGTGCTCCTTTTCTCCCCCACAGGCAACTGACCGAGCGCAGGGCAAACATTCTAAGTGTTCGTTAAGTGAATGATGAGTGAATGCTTGTCACAACTGTAACTGTTTTATCGACTTACCCATTTGCTTAGCATACCTCCCCCACGCGAACGTGTCCATATTGTTCACGGCGCCCCCCCAAGCGTTGAACAGGACTATAAAAATGACAAATGCAAACCCTGTTAAAGGAAGTCGGGGGAAAACTAAAATGACTGAAGGAACTAAGGGAGGCCTCACTGATAAAAGGACATCTAAGCTGGGACAGAAATGAAGTGGAAGCTAGAAGGCCCAAAAAAGGTAAAGATTTCCAGCCGAGGGCATCTCGCGAAGCGTTGGGCGGCCAAGATGGCTTCCGCACTGGCCGCCACACCTAATATGGCGGCCGCAGAGCGTTCCTGGAAGAAATCTCGCGAGAGTGGCGGCCAGACTCCGCCCGGGAGTTGAGCTGGGGGTGTGGAACAGCCAAGATGGAGCCGGCAGCCGGCGGCCCGGGCCCGCTGATCATGAACAACAAGCAGCCTCAGCCGCCGCCACCTCCGCCGCCCGCAGCCGCGCAGCCGCCCCCCGGGGCACCGCGGGCCGGCGGGGCTCTCCTGCCCGGGGGCAAAGCCCGAGAGTTCAACCGCAACCAGCGCAAAGACTCGGAGGTCAGGAGCGCCGGGGGGCGGCGGCTGTGGCTGTGGGGTCCAAGCTGGGTCCCCGGGGGGCTCGGCCGGGCCTGGCTGGGGGGTTGTCATTGTACAGGGAAAGGAGCGGGACGTGAGGCGGGCACCCCGGGGCCGGGGGCGTGAAGCCGGGGTCCGCGCCCCGAGCTCCGCCGCCCGGGGGAAACCCTCGTTCGCTCCTCGGCGGCCGGAGCTGTGGACGCGCCCTCGGAGCCCAGCCTCTGGGAAGCCCCCCCCCCGCCCCGCTCCGGCTCGGGGGTGCAGAGCTGGTGGCCCGCGTGCGCTCCGGGGGCCGGGCGGCGGACCCCCGACCCTGACGGCCTCTGCCCCTGGCCCCGCGGGTGTGGCGGCGCGCGGTGGCCGGCGTGCGCGGGCAGGGACGGGGCCCCGGAGCCCGGCGGAGCTCGTTACTACTAATAGTACTACGGCGCCGGAGGCTGCCAGACCGGGAGGGGGCCCGTGCCGCCTGGCCCGAGCCGGGGCGGGTTCAGGCCCCGGTGCCACAGTGCCCGGTGGTCGGTGCGCCCGGTGCGCCCGATGCGGAACTGTAAGAGATCAGAAATACACATTTTAAACCCGAGTGGGGGCTCAGCGTTCCCTCGTCTCTTGCTAGTGGGCTGTCCCTCCCCTTCCGGAGACACCGTGCAGTCTGGAGCTGACTAGTCACCTCGCCCCGCGCGTTAAAGAATTCCTCCCACTGCCTCCATCGTAGAATTCATGAATGAAGACGCTCCCGTCGCAGCGTGTCAGGGCTGCTTAATCGGCATGTTCCCAGAGCACGTACGCTGAGGTCTCCTTCACCGAGACAGTTGCGAGGCTCACCAGTCAGGCACTTAGGCATGAGAGGGAATCAATCCCTCGCTGTCCAGGCCGAATGCACAGGTCCTGTCGGAGTGGCGGTGCTATCTTTAGGCATGTGGAGTCAAGCTTCGGTTTCCGTTGGCAAGTGCAGACCTCTGGTCAAACGTGTCAAAACTTGTCAAGTCCAAAGCAGACATTCCCTGAGCGCTAAGTTAATTTTTTTGAAAAAGCAAAGAAACCGACCTCTTAGGAGCCCTTGCTTGGTGGGGCGAGGGGACATCATTGGTTGCCTAATGATTTTTCAAGTGTGAGGATTGTGAAATCGGCGGGGGTGAACCTGCCTTCATCCTGAGGGGAGTTGTAGTTTGGAAAGAGTTTTACATTTTCTTAAGTAGCCGTAAATGGTCAAATAAATACCCTTAAATTTCTCTTTCTACCCTTTAATTTCCATTTGGGCTCAACACAAAAACGGGCAGTCAGTGAGCACATCTAAGCTGAGAGACCTGTCTAAATTCGTCTTCTTAGAGATACTGATGCTGTCTTGGCTCATTGGCAAGTCAGAGCTGCCATCAGTAGGCTGGGAACCTGAGCAGCGCCTGGAGGACAGGGCTGACGCGGTGAAAGCCCACTGTGTGCAACCTGATTTTGATTAGTGCTTAAAAAACTTCCAGGTAGATTTTTGTCTTTCCAAGTAGCTCGTAATTAAGCCTGAGGACTTTGCCTATTTTTTCACTTCTCTCGTCCCATAATAAGGCTTCTAAGATGATGTGTTCTCAGTCATCACCTGTCCCCAGCAATAAAGGCATTCTCTTTGCCACATTTTCTCTGTGTGTGGGAGGGAAGCCATTCTGATCAGCTGCTGCCTTCTCTGTGTGTCAGTTCTCACTGAAGTTTGAGAGAAGGGTGGGAAGACAGAGGGTGTCAGTATTCACTCTGTCCTGAGCTGTTGATAGCCCGCTAGCCAGAAAGAATTGGGGCTTCCGGAACCTTAGTACCATATGGACTGAATGGTCATTCACTGCATAGAATGCACAGAAGCTTTGTGTTCATTCATTCAGATATTTATTTGAGTATAAACCATTCATTCATTCACTCGTGGAAAGTTGTGGGCTGGGTGTTGTGAAATCACTGGTGAGCAAAATAGAGTTCCTCCTCTCAAAGAACTGCAGTCTCACGGAGAGGCCCACACTTAACAAATACACACGTGAGTGTATCATTATAGGCATGGTAAGTGCCCTGAAGGGAAACTGTGGGCTTGTCTGAGATACTTGGGCTAACCCAGGAGACACAACATTGTGATAAACATCAGAAAAGTGGAGGCATCGGTATCCTTAACTGTGTCTCAGGGAGCGTGTATGTTTCTTCGCTTGGAAAACACAGCGATCTGTTATATCATCTCTCTCCTGTTATCACAGGGCTATTCCGAGTCTCCAGACCTGGAGTTCGAGTATGCTGACACAGACAAGTGGGCTGCAGAGCTCTCGGGTAAAGCATGGACCTTCATGTTATTTGGGGGTGTTTTTCCTCTTTGGTCTTTAATCAAATTCAGAGTGAATGCTCTTTTGGAGTTCACCCCCCCCCCCAGTTAGTCTTAGTAATGGTGTATATAAAACATGTTAATTATTGGGTTCAAGCCTGTGTATCTCATAACTTTGGCTTGTCCTTTACTTTTATGAAGCATCTCTGTGTGGCCAGCTCAGTTGGCTGTGGCCCAATCCCAGGGTGGACAGAGATGCTCCTTGGTCATATGCTATCCCTGACAGTGGACTCTCCTAGAGCAGTGGATCATATAGAATACAAGCAGGTGTGCCTACATCTGCACACATCTGTCACTGCCATTGCTGCTCCTGTGTAATGTGAGGTTAGCCTAGCATGCTCCTGGATCCTCAATGGCACAGTCCACTTCAGGAGGTAGTGGCCACTTGAGAGACACGCATTTGTGATGGCAGTCAGCCGCTAGCAGGGCATGCTGGGATGGATGTAGCCCAGATAAGGGAAGTCAGCATTCTCTCTGTCCTGTTCATCAGAACACTAAGACCCCCTTAATAATTACACAACATAGTCCAGGAGTGACTTCGACTCAGTTGCGCCTGGAAGCAAATGCCTTACCTTCTCTGCTACATGTGAGGCCTGGTGTGGGATGTGGACACGGAGCTGATGAGACTTGTTCTTGACAGAGCTTTACAGCTACACAGAAGGGCCAGAATTCCTGATGAATCGAAAATGCTTCGAAGAGGACTTCCGGATCCATGGTGAGATGCTTCCCTCCACTTCTTGGTCTCTTTCACCCCATATCATGAGATCTGCAGGGCTTCTCTTAGTCATCTGAATGACCTCAGTCATCCTGGCATGGCCTACAAAGCCCACCGACCCGTGGTTGTCCCAGGTCAGATGTGACAGTCAGGGTGGGCTTGCAAGTCCTCTGGAGACAGTGGTGTCCTCTAGAGGCAGCTGCTTTTTCCATTTTCAGAATGTGCGTATTAGGAAAAAAAGAAATTTTATGTGTTTAAAATTGCACCAAAAGTAGCATTATTTCAGTCTGAAATTTCAGATTCATAGAGCAGCAGGGCAGGCTTTAGACCTTATGGAGAGAATAACTGGTCTTTCTGAGCAATCTGGTCCCGTGGCAGTCCTGGATTTGGTGGGTTAACATACCCAGTCCTTTGTGAGGTTTTTCTGGGCTCAGGTGGGACTGGTCTCTTGCCCTTCAGTGACAGATAAGAAGTGGACCGAGCTGGATACCAACCAGCACCGCACCCATGCCATGAGGCTCCTGGACGGCCTGGAAGTCACTGCCAGGGAGAAGAGACTCAAGGTGGCTCGTGCGATCCTCTACGTTGCCCAAGGTACTGAATGGACCCCCAGGGCCCCAGGCCCCTCTTCAGTGATGTGGGCCAGTCAGGGAGGGGTTCAGTGAGCTGTGCCCTGTGTCCGCAGGCACCTTCGGGGAGTGCAGCTCGGAGGTGGAAGTGCAATCCTGGATGCGCTACAACATCTTCCTACTTCTGGAGGCGGGCACGTTCCATGCTTTGGTGGAGCTTCTGAACATGGAGATAGAGTGAGTTCTCCTGAGGGGCTTGAGTAGGGAGACGTTGGGGTGGGGGACGGAGTTTACAGCACGGCTAATCTCAAGCACCTCGTCTGGGGTCTGAGTTCTTACCGGGGCCTGTGGTGTCTTGTGCCATCTAAGCACGTGTGGTGTTTTATTCCCCATTTGAGCAGCCCTTGTCAGGGGAACCCCTTCTCTTCCCTCTGGGGCGGCACTGAGTCTAGTCTCTCCCACAGCAACAGTGCCGCCTGCAGCAGCGCGGTGAGGAAGCCGGCCATCTCCCTGGCTGACAGCACAGATCTGAGGTGAGGCTGTGTTAGACAGAGCGAGGTCAGAGCAGGGCGGGGGGTGCGTCCTTGGGTTTTTTCTCTGTGTGCTATGTGCGTGTTCCTTCTCACACACTAACCTGCAGGTATGATGGGTTCAGTGTGGGATTAGTCAGCCCTGCTGAGGGCTCTCCCTAGGGGGGCCTCTGAGTTGAGTCTCCCAGAGGACATCCAGGGTGAAGTCACCTGTAATTGAACCACAGTGCTGCTGAGAACTTGGTATAGCATTTTGTGTCAGACGGCACACGTGATGCGACTCCTTGGGCTCCTATCTTCTGGTGCACAGCTTGATCCCCATCTATGTAGGGTTAGTCCTGACAGTTCATGATGTTTCGTGGCTGCCCAGAAAGTAATCGCAACTGCTCAAGAGCCAGATCACCTTCCCCCATCTGTGAGGATAGAATCTATCTCTGCATTTGGAAGTTTTCAGACTGCCTGTTGGTCGTGTCCTCACTGTAGTTAGGGTCCCTGGGCATCACCCTGCTTGCTCCTGATTTGCACTCACTGTGAGAAACACGTCCCTTTCTCACCTCCACCCTGCTCTTCTTTGGTGGATCCAACCCCCACTTTCACAGCTCACTCCCACCGCTGTGTCGTTTGGCCATTCTTGTTTCTATCAATCCATTCAGCATCCATTTACCAAGCACCTGCTTTGAGTAAGCACTTAGCTAGACACCGGAGCTACGGAACAGATCTGGTCCCACCTTAGCATCATGGGACAGAGAAGGAAGTCCCAAGTGCTCTGTGAGACTCAGTTTTCTATAGGTTACAGCCCTGCCCCACCTGCTAGCCTTTGTGCCAGGCTTTTCTCATGTCAGTGGGGTGAGGAAGCCAGGGCACCCCCTTGATCCCCATTCTGCCCTGTTATCTCATCCCCAGGGTCCTGCTCAACATCATGTACCTGATTGTGGAGACCGTTCACCAGGAGTGTGAGGGTGATAAGGCCGAGTGGAGGACGATGCGACAGACCTTCAGGGCTGAGCTGGGTAGGACCCCGTGGTCCCTGGTTGCTGAGGTTGGTGGGCTCTGGGAGGGTCCTGTGTCTGCCTGTGCTCCTGATGCCGGGGTTTCACCTCCAGGTTCCCCGCTGTACAACAACGAGCCATTCGCCATCATGCTGTTTGGGATGGTGACCAAATTTTGCAGTGGCCATGCCCCTCACTTCCCCATGAAGAAGGTTCTCTTGCTGCTTTGGAAGACAGTCCTGGTGAGCACCTCCTTGAAGGGGATCCCAGGTGCTAGGGGACAGGGCAGGAGAGGGACTTGGACTCCTGTTTCCCTTGGGGCTCACCCTCCCTTTCAGAATGGGCTCACCCTGTGGAGCCAGGGCCCAGGGAGGCTGTAGCCTCTTTAGAGTGGTCTACACATTCGACCTTGGCCACACATTACTCGCTTCTAGGGCAATGTATAGATGAAGGTTTTTCTTTTATAGTTAATTTTTAGGGAAGGGGGAAAAGGAGGGAAAAAGAAACATCGATTCGTTGTTTCACTTATTTATGCATTCATCGATTCTTGTATGTGCCCTGATTGAGAATTGAACCTGCAACCTTGGCATATCTGGATGATGCTCTAACCAACTGAGCTCCCCGGCCAGGGCAGCCTTTTTTTTTTTTTAAATTTGAACATCCTACAGTATAGAGTTGACTGTTGAACAGCATGCATTTAAACTGTGTGGGTCCACTTATATGCGGGATTTTTTAAATCTCGCAGTTGAAACCATGCTGTTTAAGAGCCAACTGTATTTTCAATTCACAGTTTCAAATCTCTGTAGGTAGACAGCCACCTTGGGTTACACATGGGTTCTGAGGTGCGTGGGGTCAGCGCCCCAGCCCCTGCATAAGGGTCAGCTGTATTTCCAGTTTGACTTTGGAAGTCTGGCAGGTACATCTTCTGAAGCAAATGAGCCTCACCTGCTTTTCTAGGAGTTTGAAGGGTTAGGTTCTGTAGTCTGTGTTTGTTTTTTATGTGACAAGCACGTAATACATATAGAGAGCTAAGTGTATCTGTGCACTAGGCTCAATCAGGCCCCGTTTCTCCTCTCCCTTCCCAATAGCACTGAACTCTCCTGAGGGTAGATATGAGGGTCTCTGTAAAGATGTGGGTCACGGGTGCTATCGAGCCTGGCACAGCCTGTGGCCATTGACCCTGGCCTGCTGCCCATCTGACACAGTGCACACTGGGTGGCTTTGAGGAGCTACAGAGTATGAAGGCCGAGAAGCGCACCATCCTGGGCCTCCCCCCGCTGCCTGAAGACAGCATCAAGGTGATCCGCAACATGAGGGCCGCCTCGCCACCAGCATCTGCCTCTGACCTGATAGAGCAACAGCAGAAACGGGGCCGGCGGGAGCACAAGGTAAGGGTGACAGGCGCCTGCCATTCCCTAGATGCTCAGGGTGCACGCATGCAGTGGCATGCAGAGCACAGGTGGGAATTGTCTCTGAATGGCTGTTAGATGAAGGCCTCCAGGCGGGGATACTGTGTGCCCAGTCCAGGGTCCCAGCTTACAGTGGGTACTCAGGACATGGCATTTTTGAGGGACTAGGGCAAGGAATGGCTCACCATCTGGGCCCGACCTGGACTCCCTGTCTGAATCTCCACTGCCCTTGGCTCTCCACCTACCACCTTTCTGTGTTGCAGCCTCTGTAGCAACCTTGCCCATTTCTGGTTCCTCAGTTGGCTCTTGTCTGCTGTCCCCACACCTGTCCCCAGGCTCTGATAAAGCAGGACAACCTGGATGCCTTCAACGAGCGGGATCCCTACAAGGCTGATGACCCTCGAGAAGAGGAAGAAGAGAACGACGAAGACAGCAGCCTGGAGGGGGAGGCGTTCCCCCTGGAACGGGACGAAGTCATGCCTCCTCCGCTGCAGCACCCCCAGGCCGACAGGCTTACCTGCCCCAAGGGACTCCCATGGGCGCCCAAGGTCAGGTGAGTCTCAGCCCTTCGGAACGCTCTTGGCTCCTAAAACGACGCTGCAGCACCCCCAGGCCGACAGGCTTACCTGCCCCAAGGGACTCCCATGGGCGCCCAAGGTCAGGTGAGTCTCAGCCCTTCGGAACGCTCTTGGCTCCTAAAACGAGAGCCCTCACACCCGCAGGCTTGGCATGGCCTGAGTCACAGGGGGTCTCTGCTGGGACAGGCTGGCCCAGGGGTCTTGGGGCCTGGGCATGCTGGCCTTGCACAAAGAGGCCCTTGTATGGCTCTTGTGTGGGTAATAGGGGCTAGCTCTCAGACATAGTAACTGGTGAGGGTGGATGGGAAAGTGAAAACGGGCATTCAAGTGACCCCATGTCCACACACCCTGGGGTTGTAGATGGTTAACAGAAAAACTGTGGATTAAGGAGGAGCTCCTTTAGAACCATGATTAAGGTACTTCAGATGTATGTGCAAGAATCAGTGGGTGGGAAGGCACCTGGATATATAGAAATGGTGTCTGTTTGAAAAGACACCAGCTAAAGAACTAGGTGGCATGCAAGAGGATATAGAAGTCATTTTCTTGGTCCAGGCAAAGCCCCAATTTTCAGTAATCTGATGGGAATACACACGGGTCATCAGAAAACGTGAGATATGCTAATTGTTTGATGAAAATGTGACTCGTGACAAAACTAGTAGCTTAAAGCTCTCATTGTAAAAACTTTAAATATTTGAGTTCTATTGACAAAGTTGTTAATATCTGAATAAAGTATGCTTTTAATTTGATGTACCACTTTAGTTTTACAAGTAAACTAGTTATATATAATATAATTTCAGGTTATTGATTCAACAACATTATGAAGGACATTAAAATAGTCTGAAGGTTTCAGGTTTTTTTCTTTGTTTTTTCCATAAAGAAAAACAATTGTTGGAGACTTTTTCTTCTGGCTTCACAATTTCTGGATGTTCTGTATTTTATTAACTATGACACCTTCAGATAACAGTAAAAACCTTGTTCCTTCTTTTTGGCAGAGAGAAAGACATTGAGATGTTCCTCGAGTCCAGCCGCAGCAAATTCATAGGTTACACTCTGGGCAGGTGAGTGTGATCTGAGTCCCCTTTGAAGAAAGGTAACGAGAAATTCACTCTCTTGGCCTTTGGTGTTTGGGGACCCAGGTGGATCGATGTCTGGGCTTAACACAGGGCCTTCTTTATTCTCCAGCGACACGAACACAGTGGTGGGGCTGCCCAGGCCAATCCACGAAAGCATCAAGACTCTGAAACAGGTAGGCGGCTATGGTGAGCTTTTGGCCTAGTTTGGTCCCAAGTGAGTAAGGTGAGACCGGCCTATGGGGAGAAGCCATTTAGACGGTTGTCAGCCTGAAGTAGCCTGGGCTGGAGGGGTGGGTGGACTGTGCGGTACCTTTCAGCAGTTCTTCATGTTACTTATTCTAGCTGAGCAATTGTTGGGGACTTACTGGCAGCTCATTAAAGATTATATTATATGATAGTTGTTGGAGTTTTAAGGGGCCCATTAAGTAGCACCTCCTTTCCTTGCTCACATTCTAAGGCGACTGAGATAGAGGAGTAGGCAGATGGAGATGGAAACACCAGCTCTGTGGCTGACAGATTGGAGGATGAGGCGAAGGACACAGCCACAAAAGGTGTCCTAACCCCGACTTCCACCCAGAGCCAGGCAGTGCTGGAACCCCGCTAGGCCTGCTTGAGGAGCAGAAGAGAGCACAGGCTTTCGTTTTTCTTAGAAATGTCCTGTCCCTCCTCCCGTAGTCGCCAACCAGTGAGGCAGGGGTGTGTTGGAGGGGCAGGGAGAGACCGGGGTGTTTTGCACACTCGTGTCTCTCCACATGGGAAGGTACATCAAGAGTGGGGAAGAGGTGTCTCCCCTGACAACGTATCTCGAGTGTAAATGTTTGGTTTGAGAACATATTTCTGAAATTTTTAACAGCGAGGCTTTTTGAGTACTTGATCCTGAGTACTTGAGTACTTGATCCTGCTCACACTAGTTTTCTGTCACTGTAGCTCTTCGAAAGCCCCTTTCTCTCCCTTAATTTGCTTTCTACACTGTTTTTAAGAGGCAGGTGCTCACTTAGGAAAATACTTTGGAATTGGGATGTGAGGGATCTTTGTGGAGATGCAGCCCTCTTTGAGAAGGTTGTGTTTGAAGAAAGTTGCACAGGGTCTTTGCCAAGGCGTGGGGCATTTAGCCAGAGGATGGGAGATGTTCCCCAGCGCCTCTTCCCTTCTCTCCAGCACAAGTACACGTCGATTGCAGAGGTCCAGGCGCAGATGGAGGAGGAGTACCTTCGCTCTCCTCTCTCGGGGGTGAGTGGATGTCTTCCTTAGCCAACAGGATCCCCAGTTCTTCCTGGGCACAGTGCTGGGCCTAGACTGTGAAACTGCACCAGTTCCTGCCCTCAAAGCTTTCAGTCTCGCCCCCCCTGCAGGGATGGCCTATGTCTAGGGCAGGGTTCAGAGCGCAGACTCTGAGCCAGTCACCCGTCTCTGAATCGTCTCCACCACTTAGCGGGTGACAACCTAGTGGAGACTGGATCTCTCTGTGCTGCAGGTCCCTCGCCTGTAAGGTGGGGCAGTACCCATACCTTCTTCACAGGGTGGTGAGAGTTAACTGAGCTACTACGAGTGAAGTGCCTGGCACATTGTATCCTTCAGGGTCTGCTGTGGTTATCACATCATTATTTACATCCAAAGTTACAGATCCTCCTTTAGCCGGCGAGTCAGCTGGCTCAGGAGACTGGTCGGCATGGGTTGTATTTCTCACGTGTGTGAAAGGGAGAAGAGGAAGTCGAGCAAGTGCCCGCAGAAACCCTCTACCAGGGCCTGCTGCCCAGCCTGCCTCAGTACATGGTGAGTGCCCTTCCTCGGGCTCCGGCCCCGCGGCTTCTCCAGTGGCCATGGGTAGGGACCTGCATGGGCGCGTGCTCCCTGCTACACCCACCTTGGGAGGAGGCCCTGCCAGTGTCCTTCAGTCCCTCCTGCCACCTGAGTCCTGCCAGAAGGACCACTGTCAGGGCTGAGTTCTGCGCCTGGGCACTCCCATCCTCCCCAGATCGCGCTGCTGAAGATCCTGCTGGCTGCAGCTCCCACCTCCAAGGCCAAAACTGACTCGATCAACATCCTGGCAGATGTCCTACCTGAGGAGATGCCGTGAGTATCGTCGTTTTTGTGGATGGTTGCTTTCTTTTTTTGATTCCTCTGCAGGTTAAGTTGAGGGTATTCCTGTCTCAGAAGGAAAAATAAGTATTGGATTAAATATTTAGATTTGCTGGTTAAGGAGAAGGTTCCATCCAGCTGGCCTGGATTTTAGTGTAGACTCTGCCCCTAGGTGATCTGGGAAAGTCAGTTCCCCCCCTGCAAAGTGAGGCAGGCTAGGTTTGACATTTCCCAAAACCCTCTCCCCAAAGGTGTGTGGCTGGGACACCCAGGACGTGGAGATTCAGCTTCTGGACAGTTTGCCAGCCAGCAGCTGAAGCTCAGCTGGGTGTGGGTTCTTTCCTGTTCACCAGTGAACCGGCCTGCTGGCTGTTTGTGAATGTCTCAGGGTGACAGTGAAATCCTCAGGGGTTCCTCCTCCCTGAGGTACTGACCGCCTCTCTTTGATGTGAGAGTACAAACCAAGACCTACTTTGAGAGGGACCTGGCCTTGACCTGGTCTCCTGCCCGCCCACTAATACCACCCAGCTCCCTGGTGGCTGGGCTCCTTGAGTCTGGGGTGAAAGCCAGCTGAGGGAGGAGGCAGGACTTGGCTAATACCAAAGGGGGTGTCACAGAACACTGGGCCCTTGTCATGATCCTTGGAAAGGGGGTTCCAGAGTCGAATATTGTACCTCTTTTAAAGACTCACAGTGAGAAGCCCTGAATTAAGAAACCTATTTAAATGTTTAATGACTATGTTGTATACCTGAAACTAATACAACATTGTGTGTCAAGTGTAATTGAAAAATAAATTAAAAAAAAAAACTGATTTAACTCAAGGCTTCCCAAGTTTATCTCACTCTGAAATGCATCTTCCCCATAACAGGAGATATGTCCGTGTAGTGGCATTCCACGGAGCACACTTGAGGACACAGTTCATATGGTGGTAGAAGCTTAGGGGAGATCATGAAAAGAAGTTCGTTATTGGAGGAGAGGCAGGGAAATAGGCTAAGAATGTGTTTGGGGCATCACAAGGAAGAAAATTTGTGCTGAGCTTGGGAAGCAGGTGGGAGGAGCCCTGGGCCTGACCTCTTGAGATGTCCACGGTTGGGGGGTGAAGTGGGAGCTTTGCCCAGAGAAGGCCCAGGAATCCCCTCTCTTCTATGAGCACCTAAGAGGATGCTACACAAGCTGCTAGCTCACCCCGGGAATTGTGTTTCCAGCACCACAGTGTTGCAGAGTATGAAGCTGGGGGTGGATGTGAACCGCCACAAAGAGGTCATTGTCAAGGCCATTTCCGCTGTCCTGCTGCTGCTACTCAAGCACTTTAAGTTGAACCATGTTTACCAGGTACGTGCAAGGCTTTCCTTCCTTCCTTCCTTCCTGTCCACTGGGCCAGGGCCAGGGCCTGGGCATGGCTGCTCCTCCTGCCCTGAAGAACAGAGTCCTTGGCCTTCAAACCCCCTGAGCTCTGCATGAATATTCTAAGACCCAGGCTTCCAGCCGAGGCCTTTTATCACGGGAGGAAAGGTGGTGATGTCCCAAGGGGCATGCTTATTTTTTCTGTTGGTTTCAGTTTGAATACATGGCCCAGCACCTGGTGTTTGCCAACTGCATCCCTTTGATTCTAAAGTTCTTCAATCAAAACATCATGTCCTACATCACTGCCAAGAACAGGTGCTAAGGACCAGGGATCAGGAGGGGGTGGGTACGGGGCCAGATGGCAAGGCTCCCAGCTGGCTGATCCCACTGAGCCCACTCAGCACCTACAAGCCAGCACTCTGCCAGGCTTCAGGACACAGATGAATGAGACATGGTCCCTGCCTGTGAGAATGCCAGTGTGTCCAATCTGAGTCTAGCTGGTCTAGTGACTGGTGACTCAGTCTGTGCCTGGGTGGGAGGGTCTTATCCTGGGCTCCAGTCCTGCCCTCACTGTCATGCGCCTTTTTTTTGAGGAGACCAGCCAGCCAGGCTGCCTGCTCTCTGAAGGAGCTCAGCCATGTGCACTGTCATGCCCTGTCTGCTGACTCTTAGCCCCACCCCTCTCACCTGGCACCAGCTGTACTTGACAGTGCCTGCTCATCAGTGTGGTACATCACCGGGGGAGCCGTCAGCCAGACGCTGTCTCCAGAAGGGGCTTGGCATAAATTCATGGCCTTAGAAGTCTCCCTGCAGCCCCAAATTCATTGCTGTGGGGAAAGCAGGGTCTCCACCCCTTATAAGATTACAAGCTGGTCTCTGGCCAGAGGAACCTTACAAGTTTTCTTGGAGCAGGTGTTTCCTCATCTTAGAGCTGGGAAACCAGGGTAGTGCAGACAAGGTAGATTCCTGTTTCCATCCCAACAAGTGAGGGAAGAGAGCCAAGAGCCTTTGCTCATGGTGGGCGCCTGCCTGCTCTTGCCCTCTGCAGCATCTCTGTCCTGGATTATCCTCACTGCGTGGTGCACGAGCTGCCGGAGCTGACTGCCGAGAGTCTGGTGAGTGGTGAGGCTCTACTCAGCCCCCTTTGGAATGAGGGTCAGCAGTGCAGAGCCTGGCTCCCCCCGCACTGGGTTAGGTGTCTTCATAGATGAGAGCCTGGCTTTTAAAGCACTGTAATTTCATACATGGGTGGGGGAGGGACCTTGCTGGGCAGAAAGATTTGGATGTAGGGATTAGTTTGTTGGGAGCATGGTCATCAGAGGCTGATGACTCAGAGCTCATGGGGTCGAGTTGCTTCTCCCTTGCCACACTGGAACTCTGAGGGGCCACAGCTCTGAGGGAGCCAGGTTGTGAGGGCTGATGCCACAGCCCCAAATATCATAGTTTATGTTTCCTGCAGGAAAATTCTAGGGAGCCCCCCCCCGCCAGCTTTTGGGATGGAATTTCCCTGGGGCTGAGGAAAGGAGTGGGTGCCCAGTACAGGGATGGAGAGAGCTGCAGTTCTGAGGTCCCATGTATGAGGGCCCTGGAAGCTGCTGAGCACCATGTCCTGAGGGTCATGGTTGTTCCTGGGCTTTCCCTGCAGGAAGCCGGTGACAATAACCAGTTTTGCTGGAGGAACCTCTTTTCTTGTATCAACCTCCTTCGGATCTTGAACAAGCTGACCAAGTGGAAGCATTCAAGGACTATGGTGAGTCAGTGGAGTCGGCAGGGGTGGACCTTGGAGCTCAGAGCAGAGTGCCACACCCCATCCCTTCCCCTGAGCGTAGGAGCAGGGGTCCCCAGGGTGGGCTTGTTGCTGCAGCTATATCCTTCCCTCCTAACTTTTCTGCAGCCACATCTTTGCCCTTTAAGGGCTGATTCCTGGTTCCTAACCAGTTGAACTGGAGTCTGGAAGAAGCTCAGTCATGCACTGGAACAAATCAACACTCACAGAGGGGCTTTCTCTCTAACCAGGGTCTGGGAGTCTCCCTTAACTCTGAATCTGTGGGTGCCTTTGGGGTGGAAAGCGCCCTGAATCCTCTGAAATTGTAGGAACGTGCACACAGCAGTATTTCTGAAGGAATTCATAGTTTTCCTCAGATTCCAAATTGACTTATAATTAGGGTGGCCAGCAGTCCTGGTTTTAACAGTGGAAGTCCCATGTCCCAGCAAACCCCTCAGTCTGGGGAAAACTGGGACAGTTGATCGCCCTGCCCGTGACCCCAAAAGGGGTGAGCAGCAGGGTGGTGGTACAGGTATTAGTTGTGCCCTCCACTGGGCCCGCCCTGTGCCCTTGCAGATGCTGGTGGTGTTCAAGTCCGCCCCCATCCTGAAGCGGGCGCTGAAGGTGAAGCAGGCCATGATGCAGCTCTACGTGCTGAAGCTGCTCAAGGTGCAGACCAAGTACCTGGGGCGGCAGTGGCGCAAAAGCAACATGAAGACCATGTCTGCCATTTACCAGAAGGTGCGGCATCGACTGAACGATGACTGGGCCTATGGCAATGGTGAGGCCCCATGCAAGGGGTGCAGTGTGGTGTCGGGGAGTGGTGACTTCTTTCCCTCACTTCCCTAGGCTGCCTTCTGAGGAATCAGGATGGGGGCACTAGGAAGGACCTTGAGAAGCTGTCCATACCTGGTGTCTGGTCATCCCCCGTTCCTCTATCCCTCCCTCGAAGTCCTTCCTTTTCCAGAAATTATCACAAGATTCTCTCCCATCTTTTCTTTCCTCCTGCAACTTCCTTGATTCTGACTACAAATTCTTCCATCTCCTGATGGCTTCCCCTCCATCAGTACCTCAAACTCTGCTCCAGGGATCTTTCCAAAATACGGATCTGCTGGCACCTCCCTGAGCAATGTCCTTCACTGGCCTCTGATTGCCCTTAGAATTAGAGCCAAACTCAAGTGAGGCATATGAGGCCCACACTCCTCCCTCCCTCTTCCCCTCTATAATCGGATACAGCTTCTCTGCAGCCCAGCCTGTCACACCTGGGGCTCTGGGCACATGGAGTGCTCCATCCATGCACACAAGCCTGTTGTCCCCACTTCTGTTCCTTCTCCCAGCAGGGTACCTCCCCCCACGCCCCCCAACTGTCCTCTGTTTGTCTGTTTCTTCCCCTCTGTGCAGCCACCTCAGCCTGCCGGGCAGAGTGGGTTCTTCCCGTGCCCCCTGACCACACTGCCACATCATTACAGTTCCTGGCCCAGCGCGCCATGGCCAAGTGACTGCGTTCCCAGCATCCTGTGAATTTGTATCTGGGCAGGGAATTGAGAGGATGAGCTAATAGGGGGATCTGCAGGTCCCTCCTGTCTCCAGAGAGCCGGGGAGAAGGTGGCTCTCCTTGCTGGGTCCACGCAGACTGCAGTGTGGCCTCCTCCTCTGTAGATCTGGCTGTTCTCCTTTCACTGTACTTTCCTCTGTATCTAGGAAGGAGTCCTGTCAGTGTTCCTGAGGGTGGGACTTGGAGGTTGACATCAGCATGTCCCGTGGGGTGGCCAGGCCCTTACCTGCATGAAGTCAGGGGGAGCTGCACCGAGGGCTTGGCTCCTGACCATACCTCCTGTTTTGTCCAAGATCTGGATGCCCGGCCTTGGGACTTCCAGGCAGAGGAATGTGCCCTCCGTGCCAACATTGAACGCTTCAATGCCCGACGCTACGACCGGGCCCACAGCAACCCCGACTTCCTGCCTGTGGACAACTGCCTGCAGAGTGTCCTGGGCCAGCGGGTGGACCTCCCCGAGGACTTCCAGATGAACTATGACCTCTGGTTAGAAAGAGAGGTCTTCTCCAAGCCCATTTCCTGGGAAGAGCTGCTGCAGTGAGGCTCCTGGAGGGTCTGGAAGGGGAAAGAAGGTGATGTCAAGGGGCCCCAGGGCCTGTCCTGGTTTGCTGCAGTGTGCCCAGTGCCCTCCAGGTGGCAGCACAGCCCCACTGTGCCCTCCCCAGACAGCATTGGGTTTGGCCTCTGGTTGATCCCAGTGTCCTGCCTGGGAACAGTCATCTCTGCTTACCATCCTCTCTCTTCACTCCTCCCAGCCTTCTCTCTTGGACATGGTTCGTTGCAGCTCATTTCTCATTCAGCCCAAGGCTGGGAAAAGCTGGGACAGGCTGGGAACCCACCACATCTGAATTTCGGGGCTCACGCTGACTCTTCTTGAGACATGTAAATCCCTGGCAGGCCAGCTTGCCAAGGAGCAAGGCTTAGGATTGGGGCCAGGCCAGAAAGTCAGAGTCCTGGCTTTGCTTTGGGGGTTTCTGATGTCATTCCAGCCTCCTGCTAAGTTTCTTCCAGAAGCATTGCAGAGGCTCTTGCCGCTCCCTCAGCACTCGGGTTTTGGACAGGGTTAGGGCAAGAAGAGAAGCTTCCCTTAACCAGAGGCACCGTTTTTCCTCTTGGTTTGCAGGGGTCTGTAAATATCTATATATAAATCTGTGTGTATTCTCTTGTGTCATGTTGGGGGTTCTAATGTGTTTGTGTATTCTGTTTACATTAAAAGGAAGCAAAAATAATCCCAGTGGCCTTGACTGCAGAAAATATGGCCCCTAAATAACTCCTGCAGGTCTAGAGAGTGGGTTTTCTTGCTAGCATTGATAGGTCACCCAGTTGTCTTCTGCCAGGCTGCCTGCCTTTCCCATCTGGGGTGGGGGTGGACGGTGGCACTTCTCCAAGGTGTTCTTTCTCCCCACATCAGTCTGGAGTTGCACAGCCCAGCTCCAGGGCTCTGGGTTGCTGAGCAACACGTCCTGCATCCCTGGGTTGAATGTCATTGCAGTAGGAGCCCCAGGTTTCTCTGGATCACACTCTTGAGCTGGCCTCAGCCAAACCCATTTCAGTACTAGGGAGGGAGGGGCTGGTCAGAGAGGGGTCGGTGCTTGGGGCCCTTACTGGGGCAGATGGTTGGGACAGAGAGGAAACGTATGTGCCCTGAGCCTGGGGAGCAGACCATCAGGAGTCAGCCTCTCAGTGGAAGAGAGTGTCAGAGGAGCCAGGCCGAGGGAGAAGCAAGGAAAATCTTTTGTGAGTTTGAGGCCTGGAGCCTGCTCCTGGCCTTCAGAGCTCTGCATGTGGCTGCCTCCTCTTCACTCAGCTTGAGGCTCTGCTTCTGGGGAGCTTCGCACTCTGATGCTGGTAAAAAGAGTACCCCCTTCTCAGAACTACTTGAAGTTCCCTTAGCTTACTTTAGGCCATGAGCTTCAGTCTCCAGGAGGTCTTGACTTATAAAGGAAACATGTTCTGGGGGAACCTCCCGTGTTGGGTTTCCTTTCAGTGCCAGTCCTGCCTGGGTCCTGCTCAGCCCCTGTCCAAGCCCCAAGCTGAGTTCTGGAACAGGCCTTGATGTGCCAGCGTGACGAGGAACAGCAAGGGTGGTGGCCAGCAGTGCACTTAAGTCACACAGCCTCTGAGACGGGATGCCCCTGGGACTGATTGGCATTTTGGCCCAAAGTGAGTTGCACAGGACAAGGGAATGTGACACAGCTCGTGTGTGCTTGATGGATTTCCTGCTGTTTCTCGCCAGGACCTGTAGGAAGTGCGTACTGTGAGGTTTCAGTTTGGGGAAGATGGATTGGCCCATTCTTTCTCCCCCAGGCAGCCTGGCCTTTTCAGTCTGCCTGCCTGAGGCTTTCTTCTTTCATTTTCCCAATCCCTCCTCTGAAGCTTCCCCTAAGCAGAGGTGCTATTTTCCCTCTTGGTCTGCAGTGGTCTAAATATATCTGTATAAAGCTGTGTTAACAAGACACAGACTGTCAAAGCTGCAAGGGCCACCCGGGAGGGGACGAGCCTTGTCAGAGCCAGGTGTGCTCATGGCAGATTGGCCATATGAACCCAGTCTTTGTACAGAGATATCTTTGGAGTCAGTGACCACCTGATCTCTGTGGCTTTATACCTCGGCTGGGTCATGAGATGGGCAGGGTCCGTGAAGGTCCTTTGTAAATGGCCGAGATACATAAAAGGTTGGTTATTGCTAACCATGCTCAGGGCCCAGCACTCCTTCAGTCCACTGAGGGATGGATCACCCCGTGGCAGTATCGCTTTGAGGATGGCAACTTGACTTGTCAATCAAGAGTTACTGCTCCCTGGGTGCCAGACAGGCACCAGGGCCAATATTGACACTTCCTGAAAGCCCGTTTCCACACAGGAGCCAGCAATCAGCAGCTGTTGAGAGCTTGCTATGTGCCAGCCACTGCTCTGAGCACTTTAGGTATGTAAATTATTGTTTACAGTGGCCCTGAATGGTAGCATTATTACAATGCCTATTCTACAGATGAGAAACTGGCACAGAAAGGGTGGAGAACAAGGTCACAGAATAACGAGAGCCAGAGCCTGGACGCACACCCAGGCCTCTGTGCAATGTGCGCTCGCTCCACTCCCCACACCGTTTCCCTATTAATCATTGTACTCCCGGCACTTACCAGCAGAGCATTCATTTGCTCATTCATTCACCTTAGTCAGTACTTAGTACTTGCTCAAGCGTGGGCCCTGGAAAGATTCTTGGCAAATGGCAGTTGATTTAGGCCCTAACTAGCCACCCACTGGCCTGGCCTTTGGTATGCCCCAAATGTGCCCCATCAAGGTAACTCGGGGGTTACCGCTGCTGCCTCTGCCAGAGACCGCCTGTGCCATACCTGTCAGGTTTATCTCCAGCAGGCTGGCTCCCTGTCTGCCCTCTGATGAACTGGCTCCGAAGAGCAGCAGTAGCTGTGCGGTTCCTTTGGCACTTGGCGCAGTTGGCCCCAGGCTGCCTGCTGTGAAACGGCACCCTTCAGGAGTCGGACAGCCCTGACGTTCAATCCAGGCTCTGATGTTTAAGTCACTGAGCGACCTTGAGCTCATCAAGCTCAGCCTCAGTTGATGCCTTTGTAAAAGATGGTTTAAAAACAGCAAGGTGGTGAGGCCTAAGTAAGTCATGGACAACAGATCTGCACACCAGGCTGGCAAGAAGAAACACAGAATGAATGAATGGCCGCTATTCTTAGTATTGCTAATGGCCCTTCCAACTCTAACCTTCTGTGAATTTGCATTCATTTCCTGTGTCCCCTGGAAAACAGGAACCCCCTTCAAGGACCATGTCTTAGGCCTTCTTACATCCCTAACCCTTAGCTCCCTGCTCTGAATACAGACTCCCAAAAGAGTCAGCCCCTGTTCTAGCCACCCTGCCATTGTGCCTTGAGGGCCTGCCCTGGGCCAGGCCCTGCTCCAGATCCCTGCGTGTCCAGGGGGATAGAACACCACACTCCCTTTCCTTGATAGGCTCACGGTTGATAGAAGGCCATAAAAGCAAGTGAGAGCAATAGTGTGGTGGAGACACATCTGCAGGGCCACACAGGTCCTGCGGGCCCCAGCCAGGGCCCCCCAGCTGGAGAAGAGACTGGCAGGGGAGCCTGCAGTTGGTGAGTGGGAAGGGAGGGACCCCAGCCTCAGGAACAAGGGCCCTAGAGCAGAGGCTTTGTGCTCATCCCCCTACCCCTGCCCCGTGCAAATGGCCAGGATGAGCCTGTAGCTGATGCGGGGGTGGGGGGTGAGGCGCGTACTCCCTGTGCCTGATCCAGGAAATGCCCAGTTCCTGGAGATGCCGGGCTCTGTTCCTGTCTGGGCTGCAGAGGGTCTGTACTTAGGGTTGTAATTCAGGTTGATGTGTAAATGACTGGGAGGTGGGAAGGAAGGTGGAATGCCTCTAATGAGAAGCGTTTTCCGATGCAGGACTGAGATGAGAAGCCTGGCCCGAGGGCCTGGTGTCTGTGCCCCCACCAGGACCAAGACTTAGGGCTTCTCTGGGTGGGCCTCACTGAACAGAGAGGAGCCTTAGCAAAGGCTAGCAGCTCTCTTAAAGTTGGGATTCCAGGAGGGGCCACTTCCCCTTTCCTTTACCAGAAGGGCGACCAGAGTCCCAGCCTGGCCTCGGGGAAGCATGGGGCTTAAGCCGAGGGCCGAGTTCACCTCCGGAGCGAGGCTGGGTCATGGGCATCTGGAGATCTGGGGGCTGTGCCTTCGTGGTGAGATGCCTAGAGTGTAGAGGAGGGGGATGGGAGGATGGCTAATGGGAAGCAGGTGGAAGGGCTGCCTGTGTCCTAGCTAGGGGACAGGCTGGCTGAGATGGCCCAGTCAGTGGGAGAACCCGTCAGCACACAGATAATCCAGGGGAGCAGGCTCCGGGATACCCATTCATATTCATTATGTGTGAAGCTGGCGGTTGTAAAGTTAGCTTTCCCTTCATTTAGCTGTCACTGGACAGAAAAATATGAGCTGTGGGCAGATGCCCCTGGATGGGAGCCAGTAGCTGGTCTCCGGCCTCCCTGTGCCCTCCCCTGCCGGCCCCTCCTGGCCTCTGCCCGCCTCCCACTCCAGCGGCAGTGATCTCTGGCTCAGCCTTACTTTCTTCTCTTGTCTGTCTCGTTCCCACTTCTGCTTCCTCTGCTTTCCCAGGTCCTTCCTCTTCCATCTTTTTCTAAGCTGTGCTTGACCACTGCTCTACCTCTGGCACCCAGCACAGTGCCTGGCACAGAGTGGGCCCTCAGTCAACATTAGAACAAACTACTCTCTGTATCTCTCTGACCTGGTGGGACAAAAGCCCATCACTTTGCGGGCCTCTCATGTGAGGAAACTTCAGGTGCGGTGGGCTTAGCCTTGGACTTAGAGAGGTGGGTTTGTGCCCCAGGCTGTCACTGACCAGCCAGGTGGAGGTGGCTGGGTGCCTCTCCCTTCCGCTCAGACTCTTCCCTTCCTGATGGACACAGGGCTCACCTGGAGCTCAGAGCCGGTGTCAGCGCTAAGAAATCGCCGGAAGCCAGGCCCTGAATGAAGGAAAGGGGAGGAAGACACTGGTTTCCTCTGAGGGACACTCGCGCCTAGTCCCAGTGCCTGTCTTGGCCGGAAGATCCATCTGATGGGGGACTTGCTCCCCTTTGGGAATAAGACTGGTACCGGTGTCTGTGTGGTTGGCTTTCTCTGTGCCCGGGAGGGAGGCGCCTGGGGGTGGCGGGGCTGCTAGTGGAGGCTGAGCTCTGAGCAATGTGCTGGTATTTACTGGGAGGGTGGGAGGGCCAGCACTGCTTTTTTCCTGCCTTCCGGGCTGCAGAGATAAGGCAGAAAGTGGGGATGAAGGATAGAATGGGTAATACTCTGAAACCACAAGAAAGAGTCCTGGCTTTCGTCTCTGCCCCACAGCTCAGACATGCTCCTGGGGCGTCTGGGAGAAGGCAGCTGCCCCACCCCCATGGCTCTGGGGTTCTGGCCCGGGGGAGCTCAGAGCTCTCAGTGGGCTCCCTGCTCTTCCATTCCACTCCCCTTCCATTGTCAGCTTAGCCACAAGCTTATTCTGCTTTCTCACTCGCCTTCCCACCCCCAATCTTCCCTTCCTAATGAGCCCAGCAGCTGAGAGCTGGGCTCTTCTCCCTGCCTCCCACACCAGCCAAAGCTACAGGTGACAGGGCCAGGCATGGCATGCCTCAGCCTTGGGGGCTCTGCTGCAGGCTCACCCTCCCCAGACTCGGGGGTCCCTGCTGGCTCCTCCGGAGGGCCTGGCCCAGCCTGGGCCCTGAGCACAGACCAGTGCTAGAGGAATCCAGTGCCAAACCCTGAAATAGGCAATCACCAGGTCCAAAAAATACTGCCACCTTTATTATGCTGGGCAGCACATTTTTGAATTTTTTTTTTTTACAAAAGCATCTTTACAAAAGTGTGGGTTGGGATCTCAGGCTCAGAGTCTTATCAATGCCCAATGAGTAAACCAAGGCAGTCTACTCTAGCCCGAATCCATGGAGGAGAATCCAAACATTTGGCGGTTTCTGGTCGAATTTCTGCCCCCTTGGAAGAGGGGGAGGGCTCACGGCGCGCTGGGGAGGGGGTGTAGGGAGAAGGAAGGAATGGCTGGAGCAGGGGGACCCTGCATCTCCAGAGTCCCGGCCCTGTCAACACCAGGTGCGGGTGTGCGCCCCCTGGTGGTGGGGAGGGGGAGTGAGGCCGCCCTAGGTGGTCATACAAGGTCCTGGTTTCCCTGAAGACACAAGAACTTCTGGTTCAGCCTGTGCCCTCCTCCCATTTTCTGCATTTCCCCAATGAGGAGCCAGTGACGCCATTTCAGCTGGAGGGACGACGTCTGGGGGAAGCCGGAGAGTGTCTCTCTCCAGCCCAGCGTTTGGGTGAGGGGACCCAGTGTGTGGTAGGAAGAGTCCTACCGGCCTCGAAGCCCCTTTCTCCCGGGCAGCCCCGCCTTATTCTAAGAGAAAAGACTCAGCGGGAGGCTGAGGGTCCCAGCCGCTCTGTCTGGGCTTGGAGGCAAAGGTGAGTCCTCTCTGGCAGCCAGGCCAGGGTGGGGTGGGAGCCGCCGAGAACAGGAAGGGGGTGGCAGCTCAGTCTGCGTGTCCCCACATCTGATCACGTGGTCCAGTTCAGCAGGCTGGGTGGCTCCTTGGGCTTCACCCTGAGCGAGGCCAAGCTTGGAGACTTATAGTCGGCATCCGGGGAGGGCTCGAAGCTGTGGTCCCCCAGGGCAGGGGAGAAGCTGTGGAGGGAGTAGATGCCAGGGTGGGCTCCGGGGGAGGCTGGCACCCCCATGAAGCCAGCCACATTCCCGTGCGAGTGGGAGTACGGAGACATGCATGGGGAGGGAATGCCCTCCGGAGACATGAGGCAGGGGCCGGCCGGGCTCCCAGACCCTGGACTGGGCCACAGGGAGTTCTGCAGCTGCAAAGAGAAAGCAAGCCCATGACTCAGGAGCCCCAGGGGCTGCCTCCCTAACCAGACACTTAGGGCTCCAGACACTTTCCGAGAAGCCCCCACCTGGCCCAGGTCTAGAATCTGCTGCCCTCTTACCCCCCAACACTCACGGAGGCATCTCAGGAGGCCCCTGCCACTGCTTCTCAAAATGGGTTTTCCTCAGTGGTTTCTGTGCCCGCTGCTCTGTATGCGTCACTGAGGGGGCTAAGGCCCCGCTGGGCAGAGGAAGGCATGACTTGCCCACGGTCACACAGTACCCGATGCCACTCCAGGTCTCCCCAGGGCCAGAGCTCACCTCTTGCTGGCTACCCCGTGGGAGACGGTCAAGCTGAGACTCGGGGCACGAGGGGGAGGGTCTCACCTGGGGGTGGCTGTCTGTTCGGGGAAGAACAGAGATATCATAAGCAGACGTGAAGGGGTTCCGCCCCTCCTGGATCTTCCCATAACGCTCCCGCTTCCGCCACTTGGCTCTGCGGTTCTGGAACCAGACCTGGGGACAGATGGCAGGTGTGGGGGGCGGTGAGAAAGCGGCCCCAAGGAGTGGAGCAGGCTGGGGGGAGAGCCAATGGTTGTGCCCCACAGGGTGGGGGCCTGGCTCTGGGCCGGAGGACCTCAGAGCCTGGGATGGGGCCTGAGAGAGACCCCCCACACACTGACTTCCCGGGCTGAACCACTCTCTGGTTCTCCAGCGTGGCTGTGTCGGGTAAGGGTGCCATGGGGCTCTGTGGCCTCAGGGGTTCCCAGGTGTACCAGTGCAGATGTGTTGGGTTTCTAGCCCCCTGCCTCATCTCGTTCCCAGTCTTCCTACCTCACGGCATCTGAGGAATCTTAAAGGTATTTCTGTTCAGGTCCTGGTCCTACTTTAACCCCCAGTGGCTTCCTGGAAATCTCAGCCCAGAGCCCAGCTTTTCAACCTGGCCCTGCCCCTCCCCAGCCTCGCCTCCTGCCTGGCAGCACGCGGTCCTTCCTAGCTGCCTGCACCCAGCTGGCCACTGAGACGCCCCGCCCCTTGCTCCCCCTGCCTTTGCCCAGGTTTCCCTGTCTGCACTACCCGCCCCCCGGCCCCCATGCGTCTGAGCTGGCACCGTGCGCTGGACTCTGGGTACCCCGGCATCTCTCTCGGACCACATCCCATTACCACTGTCCGTTTGGGAGTCGGTCTCCCCCATTCATTTGTGAGCTCCTGGCAGCTGGGGGGGGCATGCCATGTGCTGTGCACATCTGTGTGCGTCTCTGTGATGGGTTTGTCACTTGGAGTGTGCCCCAGGAATGTCAGCATTGACCTTTAATGAACATTTCATGAACATTTCTGTGCCAGCCTCTGGCCTAGATGTTGGCAATATCAAAACTGAGCCAAACCAAAAACATTCTCCTGCTTTCTAGGGATCAAGCTAGGGCTGCAACAGAGAAGCTGTGTGTATATGTGTGTGCACACTTGTCAAAGTAACCCCACCCCAGTCCCTCATACTCCTCCATGGTCTTCCCTGAGCTGAGAAACGGTACACCGCTTCCCCTAACCTTGAGTTGCAGACTCCCCACCTGATAGGCAAGCTCAGGGAAGGGCCACCCCGCCTGCCCAGCTCTCGGCCCAGCTGCCCAGCAGCTCCCAGCCTTCCTTTCTCTACTCTCCCTCCCGTTGAAGGCAGATGATGCCTGGAGCCAGTGAAGCTGATCACTTTCCTGGGAATTTTTCCCTGTCACCACCCGCTCCCCTAGTCCCCACTGCAGGCCACCATTAGCACACTGGACTCGGCCTCCGTATTGTCCTATGTGTGATCTTATTACTCCTCTCCACCGTGGGGCCTGTGGGTAGCTGTCACATCCTGTCAGAGAAGATGTCCCTACTCTAGCACCTTAGTCATCAGGGACCTACTCTAGCACTAGGTCTGGGGCCTTATGGCTACGCCTTCACCCTTCCAGGGTTGAGAAGGCCAAGGAGAAGAGAGATCCATGTCCCAAAGCACTTCCATAGGGGTGCTAGTCAGACCCCACCCAAGGGCTTGGGGAGACCCCTGGAGGGGGACCTGATGTTCTGACTTCTGAGGCTTATGTAATCTGGGGTTGTCGTGACTGCTGGCCTTCTTCTGATGGCCCCAGGCCCTGGGGAGCGTGGTGGACAGTTCCAGAAATCTGTTTTGGGAGGAATATGAAAGCAGGAGGACCCAGCAGAGAAGGGGAGACAGCCAAGCCCCTCTGGCCTGCTGCGGAATCCAGCTGTAGGGACTTCTCTGCTAGACGGCAGCTGGCCTGATAGTCCCCGTATTCTGCCAGAGCTGCCCTGCCCCAGTGACTTCATAGACTCTAGAGAGGCCCCATGCAGGGGGCGACAGCATGAACTCTGCCCCTACGAAGTCTCCTGTCTAGATGTGGCCTCCTTGCCTTTCCCCAGAAGCCCACACCACCCCCTCTTAGGCCCCCCTACTCAGCAGGTCAGGGAACTGCTGTGTGTCAGGCCAGGTCACAACAAGGCTACAGCAACCACCTTCCCATCAGACAAGACTTACTGAGCCTCCCATCCTGTCCCCACCCCCTGCTTGCCACCTTCCAGTTCTTCACTTCCAAAATGCCTTAGACATGGATTTTTTTCCTTCACCCCTGTTCCCAGGACCCCTCGATCCCCACCCGCGTTCCCGCAGACTGAGCTCCACCCTTTGTGAAGCCGGTCACAGCCCCATCCAGAAGTCTGGGGCCCAATCCCTGTTGGGAGTTTGCTGGGTGGAGCGGGGCTCCTGGCCAGGGTCTGAGTGTTGGTGGGACTGATGGTCACTGGCTCAGGATGGCTCTGGGTATCACTGAGCCCGAGACCCCCCAGAGGAGACCCTCCCACTCCCGGCAGACACCTCTGGAGCAGCCCTGATAAGTATTCAGCATTTGACTGCTTCCAAAACACTGCCCCCTCTGTGCTCCTCCAGGCTACTCCCTGAGAGGGTGGTGCTATCTTCTCTCTTCCTGAACCGGGAAACCAAACCGGGACATTCAAGTGCCTGCCCCAAATCACCTGGTCAGCCAGTACATGGTGGCGATGGGACTGCCACACAGGTCTTTGACTCCCAGAGGCCATCACTCCCACACCCAGGCATAAGCCTTAACTTGGGCTGCCAGCCAGTGGCCCCAGCGGAGTTGAGCATGAAGGGCAAGCCCAGGAGGGCAGGCTGGGCGCAGGCACCTGGGGAAGGCGGCTGTGTGGCGCTAGGGCCCACCTCTCCCAGCCCTTCCATGGCTGGGCCCTTACTTTCTGGGTGGCCGAGGCAGCCAGAGAGCCCCGGGCGCCCTCACCTGTACCCGGGCCTCGGTGAGGTCCGTGCGCAGAGCCAGCTGCTCCCGAGCGTACACGTCGGGGTAGTGGGTTTTCTGGAAGACCTTCTCCAGCTCCTCCAGCTGGAACGTGCTGAAGGTCGTACGGTTCCGGCGCTTCTTGCTCTTGTTCTTGGCCAACTCCATGGAGTCAGGGAGGCCCGGGGACAGAGGGACGCGCAGGCCGGTCAGGCAAGGGCCTGGGGAGCCTTGCAGGGCAGAGGGCCGGTCTCTGGGGGCCCCTCGGCAGTCCAAGGGCAGCTGGGGGAAGTTGGCAGCTTTGGAGGCCTTCTCCTCAGCTGCAATGGAAACACGAAAAGGAGGCTGGAAACCGAACCAGGGGGTTTTGTGGGTGGGATGGAGGGAGGGGAAGGCCGTTGACGCCTCAGTCCCCGCCTCCCCCTTCCTTTTCCTTCCCTTCCTCCGGCAGCCACCCTCCATGGGAGCCTGGCATTGGGAGGCCTTCCTGCTGAGCCTCCAGCTGGGGAGGGGGCCCAGGGGAACCATGCCGTCTGTGGTCTGGGCGGATCTGCTGGGGCCGGAGGGGGGTTCATTTCGGGGAAGTGCTCTGTGGTGGCACATCCCACACGCTGTGGAAGTGCCAGGATTGGCGCCATGGCAGGGCCTGGCGCAGGGGCGGGAGGAGGGGGTGAGGATGGCGGTTGACATCTATCTCGGTGCCCCTGCCAGAAAGGGCCTCCTTGTCCATGACTCCGCAGGCCGTGGTTCCCATGTCCCCACGCTGACAGGGATGCTCAGATAACCTTTAGCTAGTCTGGCTGTGCCTCATTCTCTGGACCCCAAGTCCCAAGGCTGTCAAGTGCCCCAGCCCTGGGGTAAGAAGAGCAGGATGGGGCAAAGAAGCTTCCAGAGGGATTGTCTCATTCCTCCCAAAATTGTGATGTTTGGTAAGGACATAAGGTCCAGCAGGAGATAGGCCGTGTTCAGAGAAAGGGAGTTGGGTGACCAGTGTCAAAACAGGGCACAGCTCCCAACCCCATCATTCTCATCATAGCCTGTCCCCTCCCTCCTCAAGAGCTTCTGACAAGCAGGGGGGACCTGACTGCAGACTGGGAACAGTCCCCAGCAGCCCCACTCCAGTGCGCTAACCTTCACCCCAGAAGCTTGACGGAGTCCTGACACCACCAGGGCATAATGAGAATTAGGTCACCCCGACAGCCCTGCTCTCCTCCTCTGGCGAGGGCCCCCAGCAGCATCACCATGAAATCTCCACTCAGGAGCTGCTGGGATGTCAGGAGCGGCACCACAAAGACGCCCCACTGATTCACAGGGCCCCTCTCCTAGCCCTGGGCCCACCCAGCAGGGCCTGGCCCCCAGGAGGCCCAGCAAGCTCGCACCAGGAGGCAGCTTCTTCCCCAGGACTTGGTGTCAGGATCATAGCTGGCATCGGGGAGGTGGGACTTGGGACAGGGAGATGGGCTTCTGAGGTGCTGGGTCTGAAGACTCCCTGTCTGCATGGTGGAAGACAAGTTGTACAAGATGCCCCTCAACTGCAAGGTGGTCAGGGACCACCCAGCACCACCCAGGAGGTGAAATAAGCTCCCTGTTGTGTGTCCTGGAGGATTGGGAGTCAGGTAGGGCCTGTCCTTGGGCTGTGCACAAATGACAGGCCAGGCACCAGGTTTGCTTCACAGCTCAGGTGGAGCAGACAGCAGAGAAAATGCTCCAGCTCTTGGCTTCCATTCTGGGCCACAGTTTTTTGGTGTTGTCCTAGGGGCAACAACGTGTGGTAGGAGCTTAGGAAGAAAGATTTACGCCAGTTGAACTAAATAGCTGAAATGGTCAGGAAGACAAGGGGACACCCCACACAGAGCAGGCCAGAGACAGAGGGGTCTTGGTGTCTGGGGCTCAGAGGGAGGTCCTGCTGGACTCTGGGAGTAAAGGATGAGTGTGGCTCAGGGATGGGAGCCAGGGGGCTGCTGGCATCACCGCAGAGGGCAGTGACATCACCCCAAAGCTCTGGGGCTTGCTTTTCTGCCTCTTCGGACCTATCTGTTCCAAAGGGATCTGCCCAGAGGAAGCAACCGGATCTGGGGCTGCGGGACTTGCCTTCCTGACCGCCAGCCATCCAGGGCCAGGGGTGAATGTACACCAGGACTTCTCTAGATGGCCACCCCAAAACGGGTCCAGCCTGCTGACCTTGGGTGGCCTCTCATGCCTGCCCATTCTACAGCCCTCTTGGGGGACCAGAGAACTCCCTCCCTCCTCGAATTGCCCCAGAGACCTTCCCCATCTGCCTGGAGGACTCCAGGGGAGGGCAGCACCCCCTTCTCCGGGGAATAGAGACTCATCTCAAAGAACACTCAGCAGCCTCCTGAGGATGGGTGCTCAGAAAAGAGGTGGAGGTGGGAGGCAGAGCAGTCCAGCGGGCCAGCAGTGTGAATTTAAGCTCCTAAGGGGGAGGATGTGCTCTAAGGCCCAGGGCGCACAGGCTAGGAGTAGCAGTCCCTTGCACCTCGTGGGGACACTGGACGGTAAAGGGGGAGTGCCCACTTTGGAGGCTGGGAGGCTGGGGCTCGATGCCTGGGTGTCTGGGGCCTGCCTAACCGCAGCCCCACAGCAGCCCTCGGTCAAGCCGAAAGGCAGGAGCCAGGACAAGGACCCTACTAGCGCCAGCCTCCGAGCCGCCGCCAACCCGGAGCCCTACTGCCCTCAGGATGGCGTCTTTTGAGGCCGCAGGAACAACCACCAGGCTTTCAACTTTCCAGGCAGCTTGCTCCGCGCCCGCGCCGTTTCCCAAGCGACCCTCAGAGCCAGCGGGGGCCAGGGCTCCCGCAGCTCTGGCGGAAGACCCAAAGCCCACGTAGACATTCACAAACGCCGCATGTGGACCCCAGTGGGGCCTGGTGCTCTCCATAGAGTTTCCCAGTCTTCGGGCCTAGAGGCCTCTGCGGGGGCTGATGACCTGAAACTCTCCTCGAGGCACGGTCCTCCCGGAGCGCGCGGCCCCTGCGGTTACCCAGCTCAGGACCTCCGCCCAGCGGGCGAGTTCCGAGGTCAGGGCGCCAAGCGAGGGGACAGACTGCGAGGCCCCGGGCAGAGCAGGAAGGACCCGCCGGGCACCTCCCCGGCGCTCTGGGCAGCCACACGCAGAGGGCACGAGAGTGACCGGCACCGCCTGGACACGGCGGAGTCCAGAGCAGGGCTGGGCGCTCTCCGCCTGCGCCAGGCTCTGGGGCGCGCAACTGCCCAGCCACGGCCAAGATCGCGCCGCAGATGGGGAGCAGCTGCGCGCTCACTGGTCTGAACTGGAAACATCCGTGCCCGTTATTTTAAAAGCCGGGAAATAAGGCGGGTTCCCCCCTTTGCCCGCCACGTCACACACACACACACGAAGACTGCGCGCCCGAACTCGGGGGCCGCCTCTCCCCAGCAGCCCGGCTCCGCCGCAGGGCCGCAGGCCGCGCGCCCGCCCGCCCCCCGAGTTCCAGCCGCAGCGCCCGGCAGCCGAGGGCTCTTCCCAGGCCCCGCTCGCACCCGCCGCGCCTCCTTTCGTTCGGCGCGTCCTGCGCTCAGCTTGAATCGCTCCTTTTCTCGCCCTTGCGCTCGTTTTGCCGTTTCCTGCTCTTTCAGGGTGTCCCCTTTTCTTCCGTTTTGTCTCCTGCTCCCTTCGTGTTTCCCTCCCCCGTTTACCCGCTTCGTTCGATCTCCGCTCGCTTCTTCTTTTCCTGTTCGCTCATTTGTTACTTTCCCTTCGGCGCAGCTCGCCAACCGCCTCTCCCTTCCGCCATCGCCCCTCTCCTCCGATACTTTGTTCCATTTCCTTTTCCCTCGTTTTGGTTGTTTACGCCCTTCGGTCTTCTGCCCGCGCATTTCGTTGCTGACCTTCCCGCCGTCGCCGGGGCCTCGGGCCGCTCCTTCGGCTCCTGCGCTCTCCGCGGTCTGCGCGGCGCCCGCGCCCGAGCCGGCGCGCCCAGCGGGGACGCGGCCCGCGGGGTGGGTCCTGCCCGACGCCGCGCGCCCGGCCAGGCTGGGTACCTGTCCCCGGCGGTGCGGTCGGCGCTGCGCGACCGCCGCCTCTGGCTGGGATCAGAGGAGCCAGGCCAACTGCTTCTCATTAAGGCCCAACTGTGGTTTTTATCAGGAGAGCCTCTTTCAAAGGGCACAGACACGAAGCTCCGCGGCCTCGCTCATTTCCTCCGCTGACCCCCACACACCTCCCGCCCTCCTCTGCACATTCCCACCGCCGGCTGGGCGAAGGCCGGAGCTGCCTGTCCACTCCGCGGAGGCCCGCGAGGCGCCAGGAGGGCGGAGGCGGGTGGGGCCGATCTCCGAGGAGCCAGCTCCGGGCCTAAGCTGCGGGATGTGGCAGCGCAGATGCGGCGGGCGCGGGCCCCACGTTTCCTACAGGTCCACGCGTGCGGTGGGCGCTGGCGGGCTGCGGGCCGGCCTGCCAGGCCCCGGCGTTCGGGCGCGATCTCGGGAAGTGATGCGGTCCAAGTGACCTTAGCGCACAGGACCCCGAGGCGCCCGGGGGTCAGGCCGGCCCGGGCTGCTCCCGACGGCCCAGCCGCGACGATCAAGCGCGAGGAAGTCAAGACTGCGAGAAGGGTGGCCATCGCCGCGCATAACGACGGGGAGGCCAGGTTAGTCTGAGAAATAAAAGCGGTTGTTCCGTAGCGAGCAGGGCCCCGGCACTGCGGGACCAGCCGCCGCCACCCTGCGAGCGCCTTCCCCGCGGAGGCTGGCCCTGGGGAGGAGAGGCCGGCCGAAGCCAGGCCGCAGCCCTCGGCGGGGCCGGCTTGGCCATTCGGGGTCGGGGCCCAGCCTCGGGGCTGCAACAGGAGATAGGAAAAGCCGCGCTTCTCTCCCCGCATCAGGGCCCAGGGCTCAGTGTGGCACCCGGGCCCTGGGCCCGGGCCGGGCTTCTGGGTAGGTGACAGTTCCAGCCCCACTCCGGCCAAGCATGCGCTTCTCCTTCCCGGCTCTGACCGCCTTGGGGCCCGACTGGGCCCAGAGCCTTAGCCGATCCGCATAGTCTCGACCTCCCGCCTCCCATTCCCGCCGAGGGCACGCGTGGCTCTGCCTCCCGCAAGGCGCCGGCTTTTGCCCTGCTTGGACCAGCGCGGGCCCCGCTTCCGAGGGAGCCGCGGCGCGGTGCGAGAGGGTCCCAAAGCTGTGCAGCAGGCGAGCAGGGGAGGGAGCAGGGAGGCCGGGCGGGCCGGGGAGGGAAGGGGAGCGGGGCGGGCTGCGCGCTACCCCCGCGCCGCGCGTTACCTTCCGCCGGGCCCTCATAGAAGTGGCCGCCGTTGAGCGCAGGGCCGGGCCCGAGGTCCTGCAGGTACTTGGCGGGCGGCTTGGCCGGCTCTGGGAGGTAGGGCTCCAGGGGCCCGCAGGCCGGAAAGCGGGTCAGTCGCGGGCCGCGGGGCGGCGCGCGTTGCAGGTGAGACCCTGCAGCGGGGGTCCCCTGGGTGCCTGGAGGCTCGTCCCCCGCGGCCGCATAGGGGTCGGGCCGCGGCCCCACGCCGAAGGACGCGCAGCGCTCGGGGTCCATGCCGGCTCGGGGCGCACAGGCCGCCGGGGCTCCGGGGCTCGCGCTGCCCGCGCGGCCTGTGAGCGCCCGCCAAGGGGGAGGGACCTGGGCGCGGGGGCGCGGAGCCCGCGGGAGAGGCGTGCGCCGCGGGGGGGCGGGGGGCAGGGGAGGGGGCAGCGCCTTCCCTGGAACCATCCACGTCACGTGCGGCCCCGCGCGGGTTAACCCCTCCGAGCCCGGGAGCCCCCTGATTCACCCCAGCGCGCGTATCGGAGGCATTTGGACCCTTTTGTCTGCGCATCTTGGTGAGTCCCTAGCTCAGAGCGGTACCCTTGGTCCTTATGTCCCGTCCAGCGGCTCTTGTCCCACGAGGGGTGAGGCAGTTCAGGACCGAGTCCTCCCCCCATCCCCCCAAAACGAACTTGTAGGCCTGGTCTCCTGACAGCCTGGGATAAGACCGAGGCAGGTAAGGGCTGGGACTTGGCTGGGAGCTGGAAAACGTTGCCTCCAGCAGAAAACGCCTCCCTTAGAGATCTCTTGCTTCTTCCCTGGCTAGGAGTCTTTGGGAGTTTGGAAAACAGCTCTGATGTGGGAGTAGGGGTGGGGCGCTGGGGGCTGGGCGCTCGTGACCTTGTACCAGTGGCTGCTGTCGTCGTCTAACTGGAGGTTAGACGAGTCCATCTTCAGAGTCCTTATTTATTCCTGGCCGGCCTGGAGCAGTGGCAGGGCTGGGGCAGACAGGGGGACTTGCAGGGCAACTCAGGGCTGAAGAGAGGCTGCCTTTGGAGCAGGTGGTGGAGCACTTGGTGGGTTTTGAGTTTGAACAGCAGGCATGGAGTTGAGTGCCTTTCAGTGGGCAAATGATCTGGATGTTCCCGGGACCCCGCTATAGAGAGGCTGCCTGCAGCTCAGACCCCAGGGCTCTGCTGCCCCTGGCCTGCCATTTTGCAGGGAGGGGAGGGGAGAATCACATCTAAGAGTTGGGACTCTCCAGCCAAAAGGGAGCATAGGACTAGCACAGTAGCTTAGAATTTCTGAAAAGAGAATCCACCCCGCCCCAGCTAAGATCGGGTATGAAACACCAGAGGGCCCTTGCTCACTTCTGTGGACTGAGGAGTCCCTAAGTGTGGGTCATACAGTTTCTTTATTCCAGTGCCTCAAGAGACCAGTGAGAAGGGTGGGGAGTCAAATGTCATTTGTATTTCATTTGAATTCTCAATTTTTAAAGGAATCCAAGAAGCCTGGTGTGAACACCTCCCTCTTCCGCTGGGGGCTTAGAAGGGGTTTCTTGGCTGTCCTCAGCCGGAGTCGGGCTATAAATCAAGGCCAAACAGGAACCAGAAGCCCTGCATCTCGAAAGTAGTCATTAAGCCATTATTAAACATACCGTAACTTCTCTGAAGCCTTATTGGTTTAAACACCACATTGGAGGCATTATGGCCATTAGGGCCCCTAATCACAGACTGCAGACGGGCAGTGAGAGGAGAGCACCTGGGGCTGGGATTTCCAGCCAGGAGGAAGGCTCAGCTCAGAATTAAGCTCCTCTCTGGCCTCACCATGGGAATCTGTTCTTTGTGACCTAGTAGATGCCAGCTCTGGGCAAACAACTTTGTATGATCATTTTTGGCCATTCATAATGTTTTTCAACAGTTACTGGGTTGCGCTGTGGATACTGTTTTCCTTTCAGGAGGTTGTTGGTGTCCATTCAGGACACCCTCATCTATTCAACAAAGGAATCAAGCAGCTTACTGTGGAAGGTGCAAGTATGACATAGGAAGAGTGTCCCCACCAACAGTTTAAACGAGGCAGCCTGGCTTAAATGCCAAGTGTTTTGCCTCCAGTGATAAACTAAGCCTTAGTTTTTTTTGTCATAAAGATGGGCCATGCACATGGATGAGAGATATTTGAAAAGCACGTATGTTTCAATGGATGTGATGAACTGTGTTAATTTAAGAGATGATTATTATCATGACAATATTCAGAAGCAGCAGTCTGGATTTCTGGGTTATATCACCGAATTGATGGAAGGCTCCTGACCCCAGACTGAACAGGCCAGAGGCTAGGGCTGAGCAGAGAGACCTAGGGACCTGCACCCCTTCCCAAGCCCCGAAGTTCCTCCTGCCATCCTCCCACTCTGAACAGACCAATCCCATATTGAGATGGTTTTGCCAATTGAACTGAGGTGGCAGGGAGCCTCAGATTTACATTCAGGTTGAATGGGGAGCTGGAGTGGCCCCTCTGGGAGGGTTTCATCCTAGAACCATGCAGGACAGGGTACCTAGAGGAGCCTTTGTTCTTCCCCTTTTAAATCACTAGTGTAAACTCTTGTCTTGATCCATAGATAGTCTGGGAAGAGTTAGATGGAGCAGGTGCATAGAAAATGTAAAAAAAAAAAAAAAATGGCACCTCATTTACTGAGTTTTCCTTCTTAGGAGGGTGGAGAGGTCCTGGAGAACCACAGGGGCCCTCACTGTACAGACAAAACCACTCGCTAACACACAGCCCTTCCAATGTGCCAGGCACTGTCTCATGTAGTCTGTATACACTGATTTATGTAAATCTCATAACATCCTCATGAAGTAGGCACAATTATTCCCATTTTACAAAGAAAGAGACTGAGGCCACAGAAGGGGGCCAGCTGTCCAGGGTAGACACAGCCACTTAGTGGCTGCACCAGAATTTGTGTTCAAATCCACGGTCTCCCACAGGACACTGAGTGTCTCCCAGGCTTTTTTATCTGACGTCATCCAAGGCACACCCCCCATTTCCCAGAGGAGGGACGGTCAGGGCTTCTTTCTGAGAGGGAAGAAGCTGAGGCCAGGGTGGTGGGGGACAGAGCTGGTCCTGGATGGAGTTACCCGGCTGCCTTCCTGATCACCAAGTGGCAGTTCATTGAGACTCTAGCGGCGCCCAGCTGTGGCCGCCCCGCAGTAGGTGGAGAGCAGTTGCTGCTAAGCCAAGACTAAATGAAACCGAGCGTCTAACACCTGAGAGCTTTTACGACCCACCGACACAGCCAGATGTGAGGCAGAGTTTAAAGAGAATTTGTAAGTTCAACGTTCACACTGTTTAATAACCAGTTGGATTACAATAGCGCTTGTCACTGATGTATTGTCCATGGACCAAACAAGATTAACGGACCAGATGATCCAGAAAATTCTAAGTCCTGTCGTAAAAATAATAAAAAAATAAAAATCTCTGCACCCGCTGAGAAAAATTACTTTTAAAATGGAAATGAGACCCACTGGCTGTTTCTATGCAACTGTTTCACGCCGGCTAATTGTTTAATTCATCCGTTTAATAGGAGGACCTGCTCTGTGAGGGCATTTGCTGGCGCTGGGATACGGCAGGGAGCGCGTACAGACGGACCCCTGTCTTCATGGAGCGTGCATTCTGCTGGGGTGGCAGGGTCTCCCCCATATGAAAACAATCACAGCTCGGATGTGAGCGAGAATGGAATCCGGCCTCGAGAGCGGAGCTCCCGGCTTCTAGGCTCCGCTGCAAGGTCAGTCCCTGAATCAGGGGAACTTCAGTCCCTACCAGCACTTGGCCTTATTTTCACTGTCCCTCAGCCCGCACCGCGGGAAGGTGAACGTCCTCCTTCCCTCCAGGAGGGGTGGGGACCGCGGAGAGATGTAACCTTGCGTCTGACATTTGTTTGACATAAACAAAACTTCCTTCCAGACAGGAAAAACTCGGTTGCCTTTTTTTTTTCCCCTTCGAAGGGAGGGCAGTCGGCATTACCCTGGCCCTGCTTAGACTCTGAAATCCTAAATGGATCCCTATGAAAATCCTGGGTTTGGGAGCCCAAGTAGATTGTTTCTCATTAGTGACACTCTTCCTGGAAGGTCAGGCCCAGGAATGGTAAATAAACGTTCAGATCCGGTGCTTCCTTCTCGCCCGTGATATTTAAAAGAAAGAAGGAAGGGGGGTGGGAAGGCTCGGGCTGAGGATACCCAGAATCTGTGGATACCGAAGTCTGTGCTTTGGAGGAAGATTTCTGGGGAGTTAGGAAGCTATTTCTTCTCTTCTGCTGATTTGATCTGTTTCACAGGGAGAGGCACTTACCCTGATTTTGTAGTTCAGCTTTATTGGAACGAACCAGACAGTGTTTATTCAGACATTTCTTGAGTCTGACTCCACCCTGAACCCCTGTTTCTCTGCCCACCTCCCTAGGGCTGAGCGGTGGAGCTGTGCCTGGGATTGGCAGTGTCCTGAGAGGGTGGCTTTGCCCTGATATCTGCCCCACGGACACAGACTAGCCAGAGAGCACGGGCATATCGTGGGGGCTGGGAGACGGGCACCTGTCCCAGCGTTGGCCATGGAATGCTTCCGATTGAATCCACGCAAAGCTTCCAAGTTGGGGGTGGAGTTAACCAGGGGAAGGTGTCCGTAAGGGCTGGGAGAGAGGGCATTCCAGAGAGAACAGCCCAGAGGTGCAAGAGAAGCAGCCAGGTTTGGGGAACCTGGACTCGTTGAGCATTCCTGGAGTCTGGGCAGGAAGAGAGTTGGGGTTGGGCTGGGAGGAAGAGAGACAACGGTGTCCACAGGAATCAAGATAAACTCCAGGGGGAGGGCAGGTGACTCCATGGGCATCCATCTGCGTCTGCCCAGCCCAGCTTTGGATTCACTAGTGGGAGACAGGAAGGAGGAAGCCCCAGGCCCTAGAAGTCCCCCTACTCTAAGGGGGAACCCAGGACCACACCGAGCAAGCAGTTACTAAGAAAGCATGAAAATAACATCAACAACAATAGCAGCGCATCTGTGCGATGGCGCTGTGAAGGGGAGAGTGGAGTGAGGGGCCTAGGAGCCTGTGACGCAGGCCGGTGGGGACCATGGGAGGCCTTCCGGAGCCCAGCTTTGGCTCTGGCGGGAAAGCTGGCCCCGGCACCCGGTGAACTCATTCCAGCAGGAAATCCATTGGTTCCAGAGTGCAGATTCCAGATTTGTTATTTTACAGGGCTAACAAGTATGTAATTATCACATTTGGGGCCCTTCTAAGGAAACACAAGCACACACCACTGAACACCCTGAGAATGGGAGTGGGACCCACCCCAGAGTTCTGGAGGGGCTCCCCACCAAGTCACAGACACGTCCACTCCAGTCCAGTGTCCCCTCCCTCGGAGGAAGAGAGACAGTCAAGACTGGGCCTGAACTTGACAAGGAAATGGAAGAAAGCAAGTGAAGAGGGTGGGAGGCCTCTGCTCAGCCTCCTCTGGAGTCTCCGTTGAAGGCGAGGAGGTGGGATGGCGGGTAATAATGATAATACCCACCCGCAACAGAACCCCTATGGCATGCCAGGCCAGTACCGTCTTGCTCTATCTTTCCAGTGTTACCAAGTCCGTAGTAATGTTCCCTTTCACAAAAGAAGCAGCTGAGATCAGTCTGGGTATTAGTTATCTAATGCTGTGCACCCAGAAACTTAGTGGCCTCAGACTAAGTCAGTGGCTGTGGGCCAGGGAATCAGGAGCCCACTTTCTTTAGGAGATGGAGAGTGTTGAGAAGCACTGGAGCAGGGCTTGGTCTGTCAGAAGTGTTCCATAGGCATTAGTATTATTACTGTTGTTGTCTAGCAGGAAAATAAGAGCTCTGCTTTGGGAAGATACTTTTGGTAGCTTGAGCAGAGTAACAGTGATGATAATACCTAACATTTATTGAGCACTTACTACAGGCCACCTTTAGGTACATTATCTTATTTAATTCTAACTTCCTTAGGAGGGAGGTACTATTATCTCCATTTTACCGATGAGAAAACCAGGGCACAGAGAGAATAAGTAGCTTGCCCAAGGCAGCCAGGGGACATAGGAGAAGGGGACGCGGTCCGTGTGTGAGAGAGAGGTCCAGGTGGCATGAGGGGATGAAGGCCTGAAGGGGTGTGTGGCCGAGGGACTGAAGAGGGATGGCTGGAGGGAAAAGGCATTTCATAGGAGGAAGTGACCAGACTTATTGGCATATGGGTTAGGTGGGGGTGATGGATGGTCATCAACCCAAGGAAGGGTGCTGCAGAGACAGGGCACAGGGATATGTCTTCAGGGGACATTTGAATCTCTGACACAGATTTCCTTCCAGAAAGGGGTCCTTCGCTCAGTATACATTGTCACCTGCAAAGTCAGGGCATCTGCAAAGTCCCGGCTCCTCTCTGGACTTGGGGACAGAGGAAGGAGGGCTCCAAGTGGACTTGCCAGGCTCTGGAACCCTGCAATTGGTGCCATCCTGGTGACAGCACTGAGCGCACCAGGTGCTGAGTGAGAGTGGCCTGGCTGCTGGCTCTGGTCCCTTGAGAGTCTTGGCCAACCCCCAGCCCTGGCTGAACAGCCTCAGGAGGGGTTGGAAGTGGACAGCCCAGCTCTGGGATTGGCACGATTCCTGGGAAGCAAGCAGGATGCTTGGAGGGAGGGGCGAGCAGTGGAGAAGAGCAGGCCTGTGTCTGTCTCGAGTCTACTTGGTCCCTTTAAATGGGTGGGTGGGGAGGGCCCAAGTCCTCAGCTGCAAGGGAGGTGGCTCTCTTCACAAAGGTCCCCAACTTTGGGGTTGAGGTGGCAGTGATAAGGTTAGAAGCAGCGCCTGCTTTGAGGGCAAGGGCACTATGGCAGCCCGGGTACTGGAGAGGGGGTGGAGGCTGGCTAGTCCGCCGTGGAAGCCTGAGGCCCTGCTGGTGGCGTGTGAACACAGTGTGCGCACGTGTGGACTATGTGTGGCTGTGTCTCCCTACTCGGAAGCCTCAAAGCCCTGCATCTGCTTTGGGGGCCTTCGTGGCCTCGGTAGGCCAGCCCTGGATTCTGCGGGGTCCGCACAGGGAGGGTACTCGTGACTGCGTCTGGGGAAAAGCCGTCTGTAGGCACATTCACGCCAGATCCATTGGACAAAGAGACCGGATATTTTGCTGTTTGATAAACTTCGTAAAACGGTGGAGCTGAGTGATTTTGCTGCTGCCTGAATGGAAGCTTTCTAAGAACCCATGCCAAGAAGATAAATAAGGCCATGGCTCCGAGAGAGGGGCTGAGACAAATGTGCAGAGAGGGGTACATCAAAGTCAACACGTTTTCCTGACGACCAGGGGTTCCGTGTGTGGTGAAGTGCGTGCGTGTCCATGTGTGTGCATTGGGATGAGTGTTTGGCAGACACTAGGCCACATCGAGGGGCCCGGAGATGTACCCTGGGCCCTTGCCAGCTTCTCTGAAGGCAGCCCTCTCTCTCCACAACAGGCCTGCTTGGGATTTAGCTCGGATTAGGCCCAGCCCTGCTTGGTACAAAGGAAAACCAGCCTTCTCCACTGTGGAAGATTCGGGCCTGCAGTCAGCCAGCTGGGGTTAATTCCAAGTGGAATGATCACACCGAGGGGTCAGGAATCCCTCAGTGGGCAGGGTGACCTGCCCCTGGAAGATTTATTCCGGACTGATGACAGGGGGTACAAGCTTGAGTGTAAAAACATCAGCCTTCTTCTATTTGGTTCCAAAACCCCCAGCCCTCTCAGATTTGGTGTGGGGGAAACACAGGGACACAGCTAACGTAAGAACTTTAGCTCCAGGTGGCAGTTTAAACCAAATCTATCCAGAGGTTCTCAAAGCAGGGTCCGCAGGCCAGCATCAGCAGCACCAAGAAACTTGTTAGGAAGGCCAGTTATTGGCCCTACCCGAGACCTGCTAAGTCAGAAACTCTGGGGGTGGGGCCCAGCAATCTTTGTTTTTATGGCATTTTTCCGGGTGATACTGATGCAGTTTGAGAACCACCAATCTAGGCTGTCATCTTCATTTCGGAGTGAGGGAATAGAGGTCCAGAGGGGGGACTTTGGCCAAGAGCATACAGCTAATTAGGACTCGGCCACTTTCCTCCTTACCCATATGGTCTCAGCTATTTCTTTTGCAAATAGCATAGGGGGATTTTTAATGAATTTTTTTTCTGAGAGGCAATTACTATGTGTTTATATGTTTTCCATTTGTTAATAAGCTATTTAGATCTGCAGTATTGCTGGGGCCCAAACCATGGAAATATTTGCTATAAATAAAGTTCAGGCTCTGGAAAGGGGATTCTCTGGTTTGGTCTGAGCCCAGCCAGTCACCATCCTCCAGACGCCCCCAGGTTACCAGCACCTTCTTCCCCTGTCTGTCCCCAGATGCTGTCTCTAAAAGTGCACTCCCAGCCCCACAGGCTCACTTAGTGCGGACGTTTTTATCCGTAATTCCTCCATTTTCGGGGCCAAGCGAGAGTGGACACGGTGGGATTAGCTTCGCCCACTGGCCTGCGCTGCCTTCTGAGAAGACCTGCCTCTCCTTCCGGCTCTCAGTGCGCCCAGCATGTTTCCAATATTGCATCAGTGTTTTCCCCAACGGAGTTACGCTTTAATGGGGCAGATTTGTTCTCTGTAAGGGAAACATGTGGGCCCTTGTCAGACACCGCCGTGACAGCGAGTTGCCCTCCACCACGGGCCGTCTGGTCCTCTTGGGGCTCCCATCTTCCTGGACCTGGTGGTGTAAGGAGTGAGGGGCCCTCTGAGACTTTGGGGTGAGTAACTCTTCTAAAAGGGCAGAACCATGATAGATAGTGTGTTTACATCAGCCCAAACGCCGGAACAATTCACATACAAGTTCTGTTGTGGCCTGAATTTCCTAGCAAACAGGGAAGGACCCAGTTTGCTTTGTCCACTGTGGACAGGACCTTACCCAGGGGAGTAGAGAGAGGAGGCAGGAGGTGGGCTTAGATGGACATGGTTGGCAAGAGGGTCGGGGGAGGAACTGGGCAGGACAGAGCCCCTGGCCCATCTTGTCAGAGTCCTCCCTGGCCCCAAACTGTCATAAAGTGAGCCTGGGCCCTCCTGGGAACTGGGTGTTCCTTTCCTGAGCTCCAAAGTTCTCCCCGTCAGGGAGCTGTGACACCCTGGGAGGGTGTGTTTGATTTGTGAACACCTCCTGCCCCATCAGGGGTCCTAACCTGCAGTTAAATAATTAAAGTTAATTAACGTTTATTTCATTTTGAGCATTTCACAAAGCCCTCGAGATCCTTGGAGTTTCCCCCGGAGTGTTGCAAAACCGGGTTTGGAAATCTCAGATCAAGAGAACGTTGGGCAACGGTTGATGGAGACAAAGGAGGGAAGGGGGTGGGGGAGACAGCTTTCTGTTTGCACTGGGCCGCTCCGCTCCGGCTCCAGGATTCCTGCGGGTTGATGGTTGATTCCGACCCGGTGTGCGGAAAACAGCGGCAGGGACCGCGCGCCTCTGGGGGTCACCGCGCCAGCCGGGGACAGTATCGTCCCTGGAAGAGACACCCTGTTCCCGGGCCCTCCTTGCCCGAGCTGGGTGGGATTTCAGGGCAGCCCCTCTCTCTGCGGACGCCAAGTCCGCTGATTCGAGTCTGGCCCCTGGGAACCTGCCCGCTGTCCGGGAGGTTTGTTTATTGTCAGGCATTGAGTCCCTCCGCGTGGGCACGCGGGCTGCGGCGGGAGGACTGCGGGGCCGGCTTCCAGGTCCTCTCTGCTCCGCGCCCCGCGTCTTCCCGCAGCGTCGCGGCCCAGCACCGCGAGCCGGAGTCGCGGGTGGGTGTGCGTGGGGGTCTGCGCGCGGCGTCGCCCCAGCACCCTCGTGCCGCGCGCCCGGCCGGCCGACCCGGGTGCCTGGAGCCCGCGCCCCGGCCGCCGAGACGGTCGCCGCCGCGCTGGCGCAGGAGCCCCTCCCAAAGTGGGGAAGCGACCGAAGGGGAGAAACGCATTCGAAGTTCAACGTCAACATCAAGTCTCCATAAAACCAGATCAAAGGGAGCAGGCGCTGCGCGTCTCGGGGTCCTCCGGGTGCCTGGGGACCGCGGAGCCCCGCGAGGTGCGCTGCGGCCGCCGGCGCGGTCTTCTCTCCAGCAGGGGCCCGAGCGCGCGAGCGGAGCGGGCGCCGGGCCGGCGGGCAGGGGGCCTGGGAGCTGAGCGCGGGGCGCGGGGCGCGGGGTGCGGGGCGCGGGCAGGGAGGCGGCGACCGAGGAGACGCGGGAGCGGGGAGGGCGTCGCGCGGGGCCGGCGGTGGACAGGCGGCGGGCAGCGGCTGCCTGGGCCCCGCTCTCGTCCGGCCACGGGCCTGGGGAGCGGCCGGCGGCGGGTCGCCGCTCCCGTCGGTTGTGCGCGCGGCGCGGGGCGGCGGCGGCTCCCGCGCGCTCCCCGGCTCCTGCGGCGCGGGCGGGCATCCGCTTTCGTTTTCGCAGTCCCATTCTTCCTTCCCCAGGCGTGAGGGCTTCCTTTTCCGTTCCCGGTTCCTCTAAGGTGAACCACTCGATTTGGGTCTTTTTGCCCCTCGCTCTCCTCGACAGATTTTGCAGGTTCGAATGAAAGTCCCCCCCACCCCTCCCCGGGGTTTGCAGTGAGACGTGCAAAGTGCCACCTAACAGCCTCCACAGCCCCAACCAGGAGGAACGGGAATGAACATAAACCCTCACAACTGGAGCATAAATATGGAGAACTTTATTAGTAGCAAAATTATAGTCTCTTTCTCTCACCCCACATAAAAAGGAACCGTAAATTTCGGACGTTGGCTGCGTGTATCAGTTTTATGTGCTGTAGCATTCCACCCCCCAGGACATAAATTTCCATGCCGGCGAGTCGGCTCCTAGGTGGAACCACATGTCTGTTTTGAGCGCCTGTGTGTGCTGCTGGCAGGGTTACGTCGCCAGGATGGGTCGCGCGGTGGTGAGACCTTGAGAGAGGGTCCCTGGATGGGTGGGCACCGGGGGTCATTTGTGTTTGGACACCTGGGGGGTAAATACCTAGGACTCACCTCGGTAAATAAACCAGCCAAGGAGGATTTCACCTCATATGTAGTGTGAAATTACAGGCCATTCACGAGCAGGAAAAGGGCAGGAAAATTAAAGAGGTCAAGGAAGAGGGGAGCTGTGAGAGGGAGAGAAGACGACACGTGTGAAGAGAGAGACGGTGCCGAAAGAAAGGGTTGGAAATGTCACAAAAAAGACAGATCATGAGAGCAACAGAAAAAGGAAAGAGAGAACACTGTTAGAAAAAGAAATATGTAAAGAGAGGTGGAAGGAGAGGAAGAGAGATGGCAGGAGAAAGCACAAAAAGATGTGGCGGAAAGAGGTCACCGGGGATGGAGAGGCAGAGCCCGAGCCCCGCCGCGGGCCGCGGGGTGGGCCGGGGAGAGGAAGAGAGGAGCCGTGGAAGCCGGGAGCCTTCCCAGGGCTCGGCGCCTCCCCAGGGCCCGGCTTCTCAGATTTCCCCCAACGCACGGGAAATCCAGGGAAGCCTTTGTGGGCTCCGTTTGTTTGCTCCAGACCCGGATCTGCTGATGCCGTTGATTTGGTTTTTAAACAGTGGGTTTGCAGCCTTCTGGGCTGGGGCAGGGGTCTGCTAGCCATCCTAAAACCTGCAGATTGGATTGAATTTCGGCCACTTTGATGGTCCTGTAATCGTCTCCCAGTTTTCCAATTTCCAATTCCCCCTCCGCCCGGCTGGGGGTTGAGAAGGGACTTTAAAGCTGCCTTTGATAACGTCTCAGGGTTACAGATTTCCATAACAATTTTCTCTACCAGATTGTTAGGTCTGATGCAGCCCCAGATGTCCTGGGGAGAAAAGGGGACTAGTGCCCTTGGTCGTCGCGGGCTGCCCGGCACTGGAGACAGGCACGGGGAGGCAAACTCCAGTGCTGTGGGACCCAGGACCCAGGACCTTCCTCCTACCTCCAACTCTTCCTGGGCCATGTTTTCTGGTTCCTTCTCAGGGCCAGGGACGCATCCTCTGCACGCAGCTCTGTCATGAGTGGGGCCCTGGATGTCTCTCCTCCCCCCCAAAAAACATCCCTGTCCTGAATCTCTTCTGTGCTCTCTGCTTGGTGACAGTTTGTGGAGTCGATAAACCACACTAATGTCTTAGTAGGTCAAATTAATTCCAGGTGCCTCTCCTGGAGAATTTTAACAGGCTTTTTTGGAGACACGGGGTCCTTAGGAGCATCGGGAGACCCTCCTTTCTCAAACAAATTTATTGAATGTTACTGGGTGAAGGCACAGAGATGGATGCAAAAGTCAATCACATGCGCCCCACCCTTGAGGAATGCAGCCTCGGCGTCCGTGCGGAAATGAATCATGTATGCAGATAGCTTGGCCTGAAGGCTGAGTGAGTGTGAAAATGAAAGAGAGAGGTGTAATAAAGTGGCTCCAGCATTCCGAGGCGGCAAGATGACTCTGGTTGGGGACATCTGGGAAAGCTTCATGGAGGAGGTAGCGTCTGTTCTGGAGGTCCTGGAGGACACGCAGGGTGAGGGGAATGGCAGGCACTGTGGCAGGCTGATGGGGGAGACTTTGGAGGCAGAGGTGTCCCCTCCCCAAATTTGACCTGGGCAGTTGATGGAACAAGCATCTCTCATTCAATTCATTTCCCCTGACATTTGTTGAATAGGGGCACCGAACTGGGCATGCGCTAGGTGCCAGGCGATGGGAATGGAGGAGACAGATTCCTGCCCTCCTGGGCATGGCCGGTATAGATCATCTTCTACAGAATTCTAAGGTGTGGCTTACTCGGGGCTGCTGGGGCAGTGGAAGGGGCCGCCAGGCAGGCAGCAGCCCCCCACCCCCACCCCCCCGCAGCTGGAGCAGTTGCACTTTTTATGTACCGGCTTCCCTGTGAAATTTCCTCTGGAAGAAAGGGCGGGGTGGGGCCCTGCTGCTTAAAAAGAAAGAAAGACACCCCACCCCTGTTCGTAGGGGCTTGTGCACTATGAAAAACAGCTAAATGAAAACTAATTGTAAGCATGAGAATGTGTTGGGAACCAAAGACTATGATTAGGCAATAATCCAACTCTGAGCCTGGGCTTTCAATGTTAAAAGATCCTGAGGTCCCTCTGTGCTTTCCCTGTTTGCAGCCTGTGGATAGAGCACCAGGTCCCGGGCTGGTGTGTTCTTTGGTGTTGTCTTCCCACATCCTGCTCTTTTCTCCCCCTCCCCATCTGGTTAGGAGTGACTGGGTTCCAGCTGTTCCCAGAACACTCAGGGGCTCTATCCTAAGGATACCCCAAGACCAGGTTCCAAAGGTTTTTGAAATTCCACCCCATTTTTGAATATCCCGTGAGTTGCAATATGACCAACTACCACCAGGGGGCAGGACGGAATCGCGAGGCTCCGCTCTCTGAGGGCCAGGCTTGATTTTGGTGTTGCCCATGGGAAGTGTAGGGAGCCCACTTTAAGGGTGTGTGCACGGGCCCCTGCCTGCAAGAAGCTTGCAGTCTCATGGTGACTTCAGTGGTACAGTTCCTTAGTCCTTAAGTAGGCAGGGGAGTCTGCTGGGGCTGTACTGGAACCCCAGCCTCTTCCAGCAATGCCCCTCCCCTCCCAGCAGTCCCTGCTGCGCCCTAGCTGCCTGGCCTCTGTTCTGGGTCCCCACCGGATTCTCCAGCTGCAAGGCGAAGGCCAAGGAAGCCTAGGCCTTGGCTCTCCCTTCCTATGGTGACCCCAGACACTCAGGGGGACACATTATTGTGAGCTCCCTGCAGGTGATGCCCAGAGAGGACAGGATCCTGGAGCCCAAGGCTAAGACCTCTCAGCTAGGGGAAGCCAGGCTTGCTCCTGTCCCCTCTTATCTCGAGGAGTGTGTATGTTGTGGGGTGGGGTGGGTGAGGGGCTTCGGGCATTCACAGATGGCCGAGATGTCCCCACCTGCACCCTGCCTGCCCTCAGTTCCTTAGCCCTTCCATCAAAGAGGAGTATGAAGCACCTGTCCTGCTCAGACTCCACCTGAGGGGATTGGAGGGACAGACAAAAAAGAGCTTTCCAGAAACATGTCCAGAGGCACTAAGCAATGGGCTGGCCGGCAGGCGCAGAGGCAGCGAGGATTCCAGTGGGGGCTTTGAGCTCTGGCTGGGGGGGCATGTCTGTCATTTCACTGCTGAGCCCCCAGTGCCTGGCACCTGGTAGGCATTGCATTACTGTGTGTGGAATGAATAGAGGTAGATGGGAGAAGTAAGGAGGTTTGCACGCAAGATGGTGGGCCGAGCCTGGGCCGGGGGGGGGTGCTTCTAGGGTGACCTGCCACCCTGGATTTCAACCTGAAGTCCTGTCTCCGAGGATGCCCTTCAGTCCCAGGCAAACCTGTTGGCCACCCTCTCTGCTGCTTCCCTTGGGAAGGGGCCCTGCAGCCGGTGCATCCTGGCCCCCCTCCCTCCTACCCCCTTTCTCTGTCTTCTGCCCAGCAGGGTCTCCTCTCAGGTCTCCTGGGCCTAGCCCTGCCCCCGCCGTGACCCCCCAGCCTGACCTTCAGGGCTGCCCACTTCCCTTTCACTCGGCCATTCCTGATAAGGAGACTAGAACCAGGTTTGCCCTTTCACCTCCGCATATCTCTCCATGGAGCCTGCGGGTCCCCACATCCTGGGTCACGTCCTGCCAGTCCCTGTGCCTTCCCCAGGCTGCCGGCCACCAGCCCAAGGACTGTGGGGATGCGGGAGCTGCAAAGGCCACAGCCCTTAGGAGAGGCCACAGCCCTGGCCTCTCCCTGTCTTGGCCAAGGATGGTCCGAGTGCCTGCTCTCAGGACACAGGAGCGGCTGGACAGGATGGCTGAGCTGACTGTGTGCTCCCCTGCATTTTGACTGACATTCTTGATGGAATTGGCCGGATGTTTCTCCTTCGCAAGAGACACAGCCCTGGGCGAGACAGCTGCGCCCCCCTCAGCCCCGTGCAGCTGGACATGCTGAGAACCGGACCCATGCTTCCTGCTTGGGATAATATCGTTGGGCCAAAAGGTCTCCAGGGAAGGGTGTGGTGGCCTCTATGGGGGTCCCAAGAGGTCAGTGGGACTGGCATCTGAATACATCTGTCGTCTTCTCTCCCAAGCTGCCTGGGTCTGCGGACCCCACACAGCCACTGTCATCTGCTGTGCATGGACCACCTGAGGTCTGGTCTAGACCAAGTGGTGCTCAAGGTCCTGAGTCATGCCCAGATCCACCATTTGGGGACATTATTGTCCAGAACTTCCTTCTCCACCAGTTAGAAGTGTGATCGGATGCAACTGTCATTTGAAGGGCACGTTGTAATCTGTGCTGACTCAGAAGGTATTTCATGAATTTGCAGCATTTGGGGGGGACATCCTTGGCAACAACATCAATTTCGTGACCACGAGATGCTGAGAATTATACGTTTGGAGACTGTTCCCGGTTAGTGAAATCCAGCTACTGCAAATACCAAAAGAGGCAAGGGCTATCCACCTGCAGCCGCAGGGGCCGGGGAGGGAAACAGAAGTGTTCCTGCCCTTGATCTTGGGGTGGTTGGGGTGATTATGAGCTTTGCATATGAATATGAGGCTCAGGGCTCTTATTTCCATCCCTGCATCTTTTTATAGCCATGTTTTATTTCAGATTTGAGTCACATGAATAGCACCTTCACGATTTTGGCCACATCTGAGTGCCACTTGTACTATTAACATTTTTCTTTAACTTAACTAAGCGCACGTGCGTGAGCATACAGACACACACGCAGGGATATCTTTTAAGAGGAAATTATACATCCTTTCCATAAATGGAAGACTAGAAGCACTTGTCCTAAACAGAGTAGCCATAAAAATAAAGAACATAAAATCATAGCCGCATGATTATATTGTGGCTGGAGTGGCCCATGGAAGGCTCAGAGGCTGAGGTTTGCTGACTTTCCTTCGACAGGAATGTCAGCAAGTGTTTGAGGGTGTCAAAGCCCCAGCGGCCGTGTTTTTAGTGACCAGGTGCAGCTGTTACTGAAAGGGCCCGTTGTAATCACATATGAAAGAGAGTTGGAGAGGAACAGCTTTCTCACTCTCTTCAGGGTGCCACCTGAACCTGTCCAGGTCCTGGAGGAACCACTCCCTGGCCACTGGCCTGAAGCATCCCTGTCAGCTGATCCCGACCACACCCTCCCAGAGCGGAGGACTGACCTGATGGAGGTGCTGGGTGGGGGCGGGGCGGTCTCCCCTTTCTCTGATCTTGCCCAGAATATTCCAACCTTAATGAGACAACCCTAGAGAAACTGTTTCCACTTCCCTTAGCAGAGCTACAGGGAATTTTCCATCAGGGTTATAGGAAAAGGCCAAGCATGGGCGCAGGCAGGGAGTCTGAGTGATGCTTCCTGCTGCTGAGCCTCAAAGGATATTTTCAGCTCTGCCCGCATCCCTGAGTTCTAGACATGTCCGTCCAGCTGTCCATCTGTCCTCTCCATGTGCAGGCCGGGCAGGTACTGCAAACTTAGCATGTCCAAACAGAGCAGAATTCTCGATCCCCCCCAACCTGCTTCTCTCCCTGCTCCCCCATCTCAGCCAAAGGCACTGCCACTCTCCCATTGCTCAAGTCATAACCCACTTGGCCACTTTCTTGTCTTTACACCCAGATCCAACCCACCCATCGTCCTATTGGCTCCACCTTCCCCAAGCGGAGTCCAGTGACCTCCCTGACCCTCCTGCTACCGTCCTGGTTCATGCCCCGCCATCTCTTGCCGGGACAGTGTCTCCCCCCGCTCCCCCCTGTTCAACACACCAGAGCCGAAAGTGTTTTGAAGACATGGATCTGATTGGATCACCCCACAGCTCAGATTCCTCCAGTGGCTTCTCATGGCTCCCAGAACAAATGCAGTCTCCTTCCATGACCCGGGCCCTGTGCCTTTCAAGATTTGCTGTTTGTCTTGATTTTCTGCAGTTTGAAAATAGTATCCCTATGTGTAGATTCTGAGTGTTTGGTACAGTGTCGGGCCTGTGGCAGGTATTTAAAACACGTGCTGATGGGTGGGTGGGTGGATTGGTCTTCCGTGTAGATGATCCATTCCTGCCCTTGAAGAGAGAGACCTGCCTTTGTCCGGGGTGGGGGCTCCAAGGTGCTGGTTGGTGAGCTCAAATGCCCAGGCTGCCAGCCTGGTACCATCACCACGGGGTTGGACTCTCATGACTCTCACACAGGTGCCCACCACCTCCACAGCCCCATCTCCATCACCACCTGCACCCTGTGGCCAGGCCCGCTGTCCCGAAGCTTTCTCCCAGCAGGCCCAGCCTCTTCCCACACTAACACTGGGGCTGCTCTCACCTCTGGCCTTCCTTCTTCTTCCTCCTGCCTGAGGTTGGGGGGTGGGGGACAGTCCAGGATCAAAGCTGTGGACGATGTCAGAGTCCAGGACTGAGGGCTTTTATGGGGGGGGGGGGGGAGGTGTAGTTTCCTTCTGGATGGATGCTAAGGGGCATATTTGTACAACCTTGGGGCTGGGGATTGGAGGGGGTTCCTGTGACCCCTGGACACTGCTGCCCCTTCCCCTCCATCTCACCCCACGAAGCCAGGCTGGCGACGAGCTCAAAGATTCCCTGGCCTCCTGGGGAAGCCAGAGGGGCAGGACCAGGATAGAGACTCAGGATCCACCCTGCATGACCAGGATCCCCCTCCGACTTCCAGCTGTCTCGCCTGCTCCCGCCTGCTCAGAACTCACCGACTCTACAATCCCAGCCTCCCCACTGCCGGGGCCCTTGCCCGAGTGTCAGCAGCAATTTCCTGGCAGCCCTGGTGACAGTAGCCTGAGCCAGCCCAGGGGAAACCCAACGCCGTGGTGTCAGCAGCGGGTGTCCCTTGGTGTCTGGGGATTGGGGCTGAGACTGTACAGAGCTGGGCCACCCTGGGGGGGGGGGGGCTGCCACTGCCCCACCCCCACACTGAATGGAGGCATTTGTGCCCACTTCCCTGGCATCCAAGGGCCCTGGCAAAGAGACCTTTTTCTGGTTTCCAGGAAAGGCTGGAAAAAGTCACCCACATCTGGAGGCAGCACCTGGGGTCACAGTGCCCTGCTGGACAGGCACAAGCCTTCCATCCTCCTGTGGTGTGAGGGCCCTGGCTCGGGGAGGAGCAGATGGCCATGGTCCCCTCCCTCCCCAGTCTAACCGAGCTCTAGCATTCAGAGAGGTGTCTCCATCCTGGGCCCCATCACTGGCCCGTAGTCCACGCCTCTGTCCCAGGTTTTACCTGGGTCTGTGCCCGACGCGCACTTTCTCTGTTGGCCAGAATGCTCCCCGGGGAAGACTGGGTCCCCCCTCTCCTCTGTATTCCCCTCACATAAGTAGAGCTATTTTCCAAGGATTGGTCCTTGAGGGCAGAGACTGGTCCTATTTTATTTAGCCTAATTGCCTCCGAACAGGCTTGGATACAGTGGATACATATGAATACATAAATCCTAAAATTAAGGGACTCAGCACTACCAGACGAACGGCTTCCTGGATGACGGTGTGTCCCCACCCTTGGCATAGAGCAGGGGCTAAGTCAAGTTTTGCTGCATTGGGTCAGGGTCATCTTGACCTACAACAGGGCAGGTGGCATGACTCACGGTAGAAGGGAGGCTCTGAGGCTGGTCCCAGCCTGCAGGGCTGGGAGATGCGTCCAGACGCTGGGCACAGTGGGCAAGTGGCCATCTGTTTGGTGTGGGCTTAAGTCCTGGCTGATGTCCAGTGAAGCTCTTGCCTCTTGGCCAGCAGACTTGTTGCTGTTTCCAGAACTTCTCTCACGGGCCGGCTGAGCCCGTGCATCCCCTGTGTCCCCTCTGAGTCTCCCTCCTGGGGCACCGCTGCTGGCTCTGCTCTCCAGGCGCTCAGCCCCCTCCCTCGAGCTGTGGAATGTTGCCCCTGGGATTCCCCTTGGAGGCTGCCTCATAGTCCTGTTTCCTCCTCGTTGCAGAAGAGGAACCGGGGCTAACAAGGCAGCAATGTGCTCGGTTCCAGGCCCGGGCCTCCCGTCCCAGCCTCTGTCACCCGACTGCAGCATCAGAGCCCTGGGCCGCGCCCCGGGCAGGTCTGAATGGCTCCAAATAAAACAGTGCTGTTGAGCCCAACCTTGGGGTTTTACGGACCCATTAAAAATTGCTTTTCATGGAAGGGATGTACATAGGTTTGACCTTTTTGTTGTTGTTAATCCTCATTGGGGATATTTTTTCCATTGATTTTTTTAGAGAGAGTGGAAGGGAGGAAGAGAGAGAAAAAGAGAGAGAAAGAGAGAGAAACATTCATATGAGAGACACATTGGTTGGTTGTCTCCCGCACCCACCCTGACCAGGGCTGGGGATCGAACCTGCAACCCAGGTAGGTGCCCTTGACTGGGAATCCAACCTGAGACCCTTCAGTGCTCGGGTTGATGCTCTAACCACTGACCCACACTGGCCAGGGCAGGTTCGATCATTTTAATTTTGCCAAGAATAGTCTTTCTAGAAGTCCTACTTTCAGCACCTTTTGTGCTAAGAAGGACAGAGCATTTTAAATTAGAAAAGGGATGATATTTCTATTTTAAAAGCTGACTCAGTGTAACCATATAAAGGATTCACTGCTGATTTTCCCCCTCACCTCAGACTGGGAAAGCATCATCCAGGACCCAGATCCTTCTGGGGACCTGAATTAGGAGACCCAGGTGCATCCCAAGGAGCTGTGCCTGGGTCTAAGGGAGAGCAGGGACTGGCCCTGACCTCCAACCATCACCTCACAGCCCCCTCCAGCCAAGAGTGGCCCAAAGGGTTGGAGGGTGATTGCTGTGTGGCCAGAGCCAATCCAGGCCCTTCTGGTGCCTGGTGGCTGGGGGACAGGAGGGTTGTGGGAAGGGCCACTGGGACCTCTGCCCTCCTGACATCATTGTTTCTATCTGGATGCTTTGATCTGAGAACTAGCCGAGTGTTCAACCCACAGGGGATGGAGCGCAGGTCAGATATCCTAAGTCTTAGATAATTGCACCAGCCTCTTCTCTTATTGGCTGTGTGACCTTGGACCAGTCCTTGAACCTCTCTGGGCCCCTTTTGTTGACTCATGGGGCTAATGTGAGTATAGCCACAGATAGCAAATGTACAGTTGTGTGGCCATGGGGGCTTCTTTTTAGAAGCTGCTAAATGTTTCAGGACCCCGGAGCACCCAGGTTCCTGCTCCCACCTCAGAGCTCTGCCTCATCCCACAGCCTCCAGGTCTCCACTGAACTTGAAACTGGCACAAGGGTGTCCTTTTTTCTTCTAGCCTCTTGCTCCGTTGGACCTTTGTTCCTTCCACCAGACCTTCACGCCTCTCATTTTCCACTGGGTTCGCATGTTTGATTTAATGTTAGCACCTGTCCCCTCTGGTGCTGGCACATTTGGGCACACGGCTCAAGTCCAGACACCTTGGCTCGCGCTCTTCCTGGGGTTGGGTGGTGGAGACCACCGCTGACCCTCCCTTCCGGTTGTCAGTCCCTCAATGGAAAGGCGGGAGGAAGCCCCTCCTCTGGAAAAATGACTCCCTGCTGGCTTTTCTAGGCTGGGGTGGGGGCTCCCTCAGGCTCCCCCCTCCCCTCCCTCCCCCTCCAGGGCGGGGATGGTGGCCGCTCTCAGGGAAAACCTGTGTCTTTGCCTCCCTCCTTCCCATCCTTCCTGTCCCCCCTCTGCCCCAGCCCCAGGCCCCCCAGGTCCCTTCAGCCCTTATCTGTCCCAGGATCTGACCCGCAGATGCACTCCCCGCTCAGCGTGCTCCTGACCCCGGGATGGCAATGCCGCCTGGCCGCCTGGCCTGCCCCGGGGCCAGCTCCAGCCCCTTCTCCTTCCCTTGAAAGCCCCCGTGTCTTGAAACTGATTAAAACAAACATAGCTCATATTTTTGTTCTTAATCCAATTCTGCACTGGGCTGGGGTCGGGGAGGGAGGATAGGATGACAGAGGCACATTCCTGGCTGGGGGGGGTGGGGGGGGAGCCTGCCCAGGTACAGGCCAAGAAGCTCCCTGGGGCTGGGGAGCCCATGGGTGCCAGTGGGGTGCTGCCTGACCATGGGGCTGGGCCCTCCCTGAGCAAGTCTCAGCTGCTGCTCCCGGGGCAGGAGGCAGGGCCGTTCTCCAGGGCCTCCCGAGCCGGGCCAGGGCCTCCCAATAAAGGCCTTTCTTCCCCAGCCTGGAAACAAGACAGGATCCTCTTGTCTCAGCCGACTCCCTGAGACCCCTTCCTGTGACATCTCCCCTCAGCACTTGGCCTTGGAGTTCCTCAGGACACAGACGCACTGTGATGCCTTCTCCTCTTGCAGGCAGGGCTCCTGGGCCCCGGACAACTCTGTTACTGTCTGAACCAGAGGCTGACTTTCCTGACGGCGGGACCACCCGTCACGAGCGTGGACGAGAGGCAGAGCCCAGCAATGAGTGCACACGGTCTGAAGGCCGAGCGCCTGGCTTTGAGTCCTGCTCTGCTACTCGCACGTTGTGGCTCTGTGGGCAAGTTATTTAATCTCTTTGTGCCTCAGTTTCATCTTCTGTGAAATGGGGGTAGTAGGGTTCCTACTTCATAGCGTTGCTGTGAGGATGTGCGCGCTCAGGACACACACTGAGAGCAGTACCAGGCACTGTGCTGTGTGCTGTGCTGAGTATTTTATTTGGTATACACTGGCCTGATGCTATATCCCGCCACTGTAGGAGTCATTTATTCTTATTACTGAGGGCAGGTGAGGGGATCCTAGCTCTGCCATCTAATAGCTGTGTGGTTCTAAGTGAGTCACGTCTGCCCCCTGAGCCTCAGTTTAGTGCCTGTGGAATGGGAGCAAACTCAAGCTCAGAGGATGGTGCCGAGGTTTAACTGTCACAATGAACACTAAAGGGCCTAACACTGTGCAGGGCACGCATTTATTGAATCTGAAATATTAGGTGATTTCATTGTTAAGTGGGACCTTGAGTGACAGCCTTGGTCAGGAGAGGAGGGCAGAAAGTAGTTCAATCAAATGAGACAGAAAGGGAACGAGGAGAGAGGAAGGGTGGAGACAGATGGAGCGACTCTGAGGACGGTTACAGGAGCGAGGCGAAAGAATCTGAAGAGGGAGGCAGAGGAGGGAGAGAAAAAACTACAAAAAAAAAAGCAGAGAAAAAGGGCTAGACGGAGAGTCAGGAAGGCAGGGGCTGTGGAGAAGGGTGGGAGGGGGCCCGGGAGTGGCCTGGGTGTCTACCTTGGGAGCCCGTGGGGCCAGGATGTCTCTTTGGCTGAGGTCCCGGGCTGGAGAAGGCGGTGGCAGGCCCAGGTCCCGGCCGGCCCTCCCCTCCAGCTGGCTTCCCGCAGCTCCCAGGCCAGGAGGCCACCCACCCCCTGCCCACTTGGAGCCAGAGGGGTCTCTGGACCAGCTAGGATCAGAGGTGCTTCTGGCCTGGGCAAGTTCCAGCTCTGTGTTGGAGAGATGCTTAATAGTTCTTTCCACCAAATCCTTAGAAGTCTTCCGGGCTAAACCGGGTCATAAAGATCCATCGTTTGAATCCCAGTCTGGACAGTTCGTCTGCCTGGCCACCTCCAGAGTGTGCTGAGTCCCTCTTAGGGCCAGACCCTTACTGCCTTTCAGAGGGGGTTGCCGGGCCCCTTCCAGGACTGATCTGCAGTTACTGTGGCTGCAAATCGGCCCATTGATAAATAACAACTATGTGAGACCTTACTGTGTGCCCTCTTTGAGGGCCAGAGGGCCAGTCAGGGGACCCAGCAGCTTGCCTGGCCTCACCAAGGCAGCCTTGCATCCCAGGTCCAGGAGCCTCTCATTCTTTTTCCTAGCCACATGGTCACTGGGCTTTGGCTGTGACAATTCCCAACACCCCAGCTAGAAACTGAGTCGCGTCCGTCCGTGGGTCATGGGGAAGGGGACTGGAAATGGCCCATAAAAGTCTCAGGCTCCCGTAAATGCAGAGTGGGCCTTTGAAAGGCCAGAGCACTTTTATGTGCTAGTTAAAGGGCCTTCCTGTTGTGTCGCCAGGATTTACAGGGAGGTGGGTGGGGGGACGGGGTGAGGTGAGGCCAAGTCAGCCTCCACCTACTGACACTCCCCCAGCGGAGGAAGGGGGCGCTTGGCAACCTCTTGTCTGTCGCAGTCCACTTTCTAAGCAGGGACAGCCAGGCTCTGCCGTGGTCGGTTGAGATGCTGAACCAGCTCCCTGGGACAGTGGTGACCAAGGGACAGTTTGCTCCCATTCCACCAAGGCATTGACACATTCTAGGCCAGCAGTGCCCACAGTCAGCAGGGAGGAGCCCCTGGAGACAGAGGCAGGGCTCGGGCTACCATGTGTTTTTTTAAAATTGATTTTAGAGAGAGACGAAGGGAGAGGGAGAAAAACATTGATGTGAGAGGGAAACATTGACCAGTTGCCTCTGGTATGCCCCCTGACTGGGGATTGAACCTGCAACCTGGGTATGTGCCCTGACTGGGAATCGAACCCGTGACCTTTTGGTGTATAGGACGATGCTCCAAACAACTGAGCCACACTGGCCAGGGTGGGCTACTGTGTGGTTTTTAAACGTGTAGGGACCAGGACAATCCCAAAGGCTTCATCTGGAGAGAATGTTCCTCAGCCAGTCTTGCCCACACCCCAGGTCTGATTCCAACACCAGGGGCTGATGGAGAGAGAGCCGGGCACCTGTGGCATCTCGACTCCTTGAATTAGGAAGGCCCATCCCCGGGGCACCTGTAAGAACGTGATGCCTGTGAATTTAAATGCCCCAAAGCCCCTCCCCCCACATTAGTGTGTTACTGAGTTTACTTTTCTCCCTGGGAGAGCTGAGGAGGACCCTCCCTGACCCCTGTAGGGGGGAAGGTGGCCCTCCCTGGTCTTTCACTGTATTCTGAGCGTACCCCCCACAGGGCCTCCCCGCATCATTTAAACACCCGCTGGGGTCTCTCTCTCTAGACTGTGGGTGCGGTGCCTGTTGACCAGAACTAAAGGAAAGAACCAAGGGCACCGGCCACCCCCGGGGCCAGGCGTTCCACCAGCGATCCACACACAGCCTCCTGCTGGCTGCGAGGGAAATGCCAGCATCGCCCCCAGTTTACAGTTCCGGGGCGAGAGAACTTGCAGCTGCCGAGCTCATGGCCTTTATCAGATCCTTTGCAGAAGCAGTGTGAGCATTCGCTCCTTTAATGCCCCCAGCCCCCCAGCCCCCAGCCCCCAGCCCCCCAGCCAGGGAACATCAGCCCCAATGTGTATATGACAAAGTTGAGGCCCACAGATTCGGTGACCTGGGGAAGGTGCGGATGGGCAGTGCCCACGCCGGGGCAGAGCTCTTTCCCAGTCCTTTTGTTTCGTCTGAGCTGGAGGTCTCCGACCTCTTTGTGCCCAGATGCCGGTATCCTGGGGGGAGGCCCTGCTCCCCTGCTCACCTGGTGCTGCTCAGCCTTTGTCTTTGTCTTTCTAACAGTCTGGCCCCTGGGCCCCTTGCTCCAGTGTCCTCTCCCTGCCTCACCCTCAGCCCATCCCTCCTGGGGAGCAGCAGACAGAACCACCTCAGGCTCCTAGGTGCACGGCCCTGGGACCTGTACCCAGGCAGGGGTATTTCTGCACTGACCTCACCGTGATCCCTGTCCCCAGCCTGCTGGCCCCAGGTGCCCACCGTGGCCTCGGGCCTCTGGCATTCTTTCCTGACTCCACAACTCCCCTCTGCTCCTCTGTGACCCTATTGAGTTTCCCCAGGTCTGGTCAACCAAACACCGCCATATGGGGGAGAGTTACATTTCCTGTATGTGTGTCAAAATATCTGAGCGGATGTGAAATAGATCAGACATGAATAAAAATAAACTTTTACGGAGTGACTGACTGGTCCCCTCCAGGGGGAACCAGTGATTCACTCTTCATCTGGGGCCCAGAAACTTGGCTGGGGCCTTGGGGACCACTCCCCACACCCAGCTCCCACGGCTGTCTTGCTTCTTTCCTTGGGCTTGGTGCCAGCTCCTCTCCTGGCAGGCATTCTCGCCAGGGGTCCACGGGCATGGAGACCCCTCCAAAAGAGGGCTGAGGTGAGCACATTACTTCTCTGGGCCCTAGTTTCTTGAAGGGGTATCAGGACTTGCTCTTTCCCCCCTTTCCCCTCTGTTGAGCTATGTTTCTACACCCCAGGGGCCCCAGGCTAGGCTACAGCGGGACCATTTGGTCACCTCTTCTGTTGGGCAGAACTTGGTGGTTATATCTCAGTTGGCTTTTTCCCCTTGTGTTAGTGTGAGGCCTGGTTCACAAGAGAACAGGTGTCTTTCTATCTGGGAACCCGTCTGAGTTCACCATGAAGGCTTGTCAAGGTCATCTATTGGTCAAGGTCATCTTGCCCATCTCCTTGTTTCTGGCTAATGGGTTCAGTTAAACAGGTCTTGTTCTCTTTATTGCTAAAAGTTTACAGGAAGCAGCATCCCAGCCTCCTATCGGAAACGTCTCCCTAAATATTATCCTAAATCCTTCGGCACTTGTATCGCCTTTCACCTGTTTCCTCAGCCTCCTCCTTGCAAGGAGCAGGGAGGGGTCAGGTATAAGGAACTTGAGAGGGTGCACCGTGGTTTTGGATAGCTCAGGGGATTCTTGCACCAACCACTTTGTGCCTCCGGATGCAGTTTGGAGAGAAGAGCTGATCTGCCAACCTACAGAATTCCTGCCAGACCCCATTTTGGGGCCATTGGTTCCTGTCTGGCAAAAAACCCAGCCTGGTCTCATCCAAGGACTGGCCTTAGCACCCTGAGGCCAACAGCCAGGTAGGAAAGATGGTACCGCTGCCCTGTTGAAGGACCAGCCTTGGCATCTCTCCAGGAGCAACAGGAGCCCCTTCAGAATCCATGTGGCAGCATCTTTTGAGTGGCCACGGGCTTCTCCATCCAGACCTGGCTGTGGACCTGCAGGACCAGCAAGAGCAGGAGGCGCTCAGGGCGGGGCTCTGGAGGCACCCCCTCTGTCCTCATTTCCATGCATCATGTTTTATCTTTGCTGTGTGGTGGAAGGTTCTTGCCACTCTGATTGATGACTTGGATCTTCAAAGGAACAGTCACCCCTGGAGGGAGAAGAGCATTCATCAAAGCTGTTCCCCCGGGGGTACCCATCAATGTCATGCCCTCCAGGGTCCCCCTGGCCCTCAGCTGGGCCCCTGTAGCTGCAAGCATCCCGGGTGACCCAGGAGCCCCTTTGCTTCCCCACTTAATCTGGCCAGATGAGAATAAATCTATTGTCTGAAGGTGACTGGCCCCTGCCTGTTTCACCCGGTTTCTCGCCCCCCACCCATCCCAACCCCCACAGGCTTTCCCAGGGACATGCTCATGCTGGGCTCTCAGCCGATGCTCTTTTGCCTTCAGTGGGACAGCTTCTCCTTGACCCACTCACGGTCCCTCTGTGGTGGAGGCTCTCTGACCTGGCCCCACCTGCTCCTGGGTCAGGAGCCCCTTCCCCTCCTTGGTAAAGTTTATGCATAGGCTAAGATGCCGGGTTTGTGTGTATGTGTCCCCCACCCCCAACAGGGATGCATCTTACTATTCTCTCTTGCTACCTCAGCACCTGGCACAGCGCCCAGTTCAGGGTGGGCACTGGTGTCTGTGCCAGAAGCATGAGCCGTGAGGGCAGGCAGGGGGTGACTGGCAGTCTGCTGGAGGGGGGGCTCATGTCTGAATGAGGCTCCGGGCCTATTCCAGTCCTGGGTCCCACGCCCCAAGGGGGAAGGAGCCCCAGGCTGCTTGGTTGGCCTTATATGCTAGAGCTGGCCTGGGAGGTCACCAGTGACATCTAGTGGTCAAAGCAGGACACAGCCCCACGAGCTTTTCCAGGTGAGTCTGAATTCCATGTGGTCTCTTGGTCCAGCTTCTGAGCTGCTCCAGCCGGTGTCTGACGTCTCTGGGGCTGCAGGACCGCAGTGCCAGCGGGACCTGGGTTGGGTGGCAGGACCAAGGCCTAGAGAGATGCTGGGCCACCCACAGTCAGCGAGGCCAGGGCTGGGATGGCTCCTGTGGCCCTGTGCCATCTGCTGCCCTCCAGCTCCAGGCTCCAGCCCATCCACCTCAGCCTCAGCTCCCCAAAACCTGGGGAGAGGCTTTGGGGTCCTTACTGGAGCAGCCACAGACCTGCTTTGGTATAGCTGCTGAGACAGTGCCAGCCAGTGCCAGCCAGTGGATGAGTGGCAGACAGTGGGCCTCATTTATCTACGTAGCACCTACTGTATGCCAGGCACCGTGGAAGGCAGCTTGGGTAAGGGCCACCTAAGGAGCTGCCTGTCCTGTCCTGTCCTGGGTCAGGCCTGACTGGACACTGAGCAGCCCTGAGATCCACCCTCAGAGGGAGGGGCAGGGGTCCCTGGTGACAGCTACAGGAGGCGGCACAGGATGAATGAGGTCTTTGGTGGTGGGCCTGAGGGCAGCCCTTGCCACAGGCTATGTCTGGGGACTTGCTGGTGTCACCCTGCTTGCTAGTCAACTGTCTCCACCCCAGGGACTTGCAGAGTGTGCGCGCGTCATGGGTGCTCAGGAAATGCTGGTGGGTGGGGTTGGCACGGGGCGGAGGAGGCGGGGGTGCTGGATCCACAACTTCAGGCTCTCAACCCTTCTGGCGATGAACAGCTGCCTGGACTGCACGTTCTTGGCCCAAGTTTCCCCATGAACCATGCAGCCGATCAGAGAGGGGGTGAGGGACAGCGTCTTCTCAGCGGGGAGGCCTACAGGCTATTGCATTTTTAAAAATGTTTTTTGCAGGAATGATTTCTTCCTGCTCCATCTTTCTCCTGTCTTTTCTTTCCTGGCACAAGTGTCCCTTTAGGCCTTGCTGCTCTGCCCCGTGCGCTGCTTCTGCCCTGCCCCCCCACCCCCCTTCCCTCCCTCTGCACTCATCCCTTCCCAAGCGCCTCCTGGCCCAGCCTCCCTTCCTCCCCCCTCCCGTCCATGGTTCCTGCCGCTCCGTCTGTCTGTCTGCTGCTCGCTTTGTCTCCATCACGGTGTCTGTTTCTCACTGTGCCTCTCAGTTTCTCCCCAGCCTCACCCGGAAGGCCAGCTTGTCACTGTCACAGCGCAGTGACTGAGAACTTGCCCGGGGAGTGAGGAGGCAGAGGTGTAACGGGTCTTTCTGCTGAGCCTTTCGCGCAGCCCAGGGAGTGGTCGGAGACTCCTCAAAACCCAAGCCCCCAGCTGTCAGCAAGCGTTTCTGGGCGCCTCTGCCCCTTGGCCGCCGGGTCTGCGCGGGACTGCTCTGCCTGTTTACCGGTGAGGGCAGAGCTCCCCCAGCCTGGGGAAGTCACACCTTCAGCACGCTTCTAGGTGCCATGGGGTCTTCCTTGACAGCTGGGGGTGACAGAACTCACATTTACAAGTTTATGCAAATACACACTGGAGGTCTTTATGGGTCACACACTCTGCTAGGTCCTGGGCGCATGACCTGCCTCATTTGGCCCTCCCAGCCACCCTGCCAGAGAGGCTGGGCAGTGACCGCACTCTGATTACACAGAGGCGGCAAATGAGACTCAAGGAGCAGGCTTGCTCAAGGCAGCCCCAGGCTGGCAGCTGGACACTCAGCCCCGATCCCCTGAAATTCGCGCCCTCAGTGGACCAACCTCCAATCAGCCCCCAGGAGCGCTGCCAAGGACCATAGGCGGCTGTGTTCACCACGGAGCCCTCCCATCCCACCCCATCTCCCCGCCCCAGACCGTGTGCTTATTCCCGACACAATTGTATTTACAGTTGTTTGTGAGAGGGGTCCGAGCCCACCACCACCCAGCGTTCTCTCTGCACACATTTGTTCCCTTCCCTCAAGTCACAAAGGCCAGTCATTCCCACTAATCTTCCCCCTAATTATGGCAATACCATCTGATTGCATAGGCTGATTACACAATTACAGTTTTGCATGCTAATCCCATAATTAAGACAAGCAATAATAACATGGGAAAAATGATGACATTTCCAAGCTCCAAATATGATTCGAGGGCCTGGGAAGGTGCCCCCACTGTCCCCTTGGGGAGGGCAATGGGAGCTCCAGGCACAGAGGATGGGTTGGGTGGTGACCTTATTCAGTTTTCCAGGACACCCCTAATTCTGAAGCTTTTGTCCTCATGGCCCATTGGGACATAAGGATTCTCTAACCCAGGGAGCCTGATTTGGAAAAGTGTGACCCAGCTGCTGTGGCACTCAAAGCCCCTGTCTCAGGGGAACCTGTCTGCAAGTGGCCAATGGCCCTAGGGAGACAGACGGAACCTGAGTTGTGCTTCTAGAAGCCTAGGCCTGACCCGTCATCCCCAGTGGCTGCCAGTGTCCTGAGCAGAGAAGTCTGAATACGAGAGGCTGGTTCTCTGCTTCCCCCACGCCCGGAGCTCTGGCTCCTGGCCCTTCCTCAGAAGTCCCATAGCGTGGGAGAGACTGCAGGCCACTCTCCATCTCTCCTTCCCTTTGGCTCCTTCAGAAGATTACTCAAACCCCCTTCTTCCAGGAAGCCTTCCTGGATTAGCTCTGGGCATCTCCCATGGTATGTCCCCAATCCTGTCCCTCCCACGGTTTGTCCATCACGAGGTCCCCCACAGAGGCTGGGAGTTCCCAGATGGCAGCGGGAAACCTCCTTCACCCTCTGCTCCCTCCACCAGCATGGCGTCGCCGGGTCCTACGCACTGTGTGCACATTTGCAAAGTCTATCTTTCTTCAAACACACCGAGGGAATTAGTTGGCTATTTAAAGAATACTATAGAAGATCCTTTGGTAAAGACTGGGATCACTTTGATTTATTTTTAATGTAATTTTGGATTTTCACCTCTAGGGGCGGAAGGGGGTGAGGGAAAGGCTGTGGGCAGGTTTCTATTTTTCCACAGCCAGCATCCTCCTGCGTGGCTCGGTGAGTCTAAATTTTAATTTCCATTCAACAGACACGCCTTTGAGGCCTCCTGTGCGCCAGGCCCTGTGCTGGAGGCAGGGATATGAGGACGGATGGATGAGACTCTCTCCCCGCCTCCTCGAGCCAGTGAGGGGGACAGACGCGTGCTGGGTGCGTCCACACAGGGATGTTCGAGGGGACTTACGGTTGTACAGAGGGAGGTGGGATTACAGCTGGGTCCTTCCTGCCACAGCCAAAGGGGGTTCCTCAATCAAAGTGAGGCCCAGCCTCTGCCCCGAGTTAACACCATCCGCTTCAATCCTCTTTGCCTTTAGGGTCAAAACCAGCTCCTCAAGTCTGGCCCCCGCAGGCATCCTGGCCAGGCCCTGCCTCCCTCAGCCTTCGCTCCAGCCAGGGGGTGAGAGTGGATGGAAGATTTGGTCTATAAGTTCCGAGCCACAGGGAGCAGTCTGTGCATTTTGGATTTTGCAGATGGTTGGGGAAAGAACAGAAATAAGAAGAGGGCTCTTTTGGTAGGGGAGAGAGAAGCAGGGAGGTGGGGAGGGGCGGCTGGATTGGGCAGCACACGGTAGGTGAGAACATGGGCAAGATGTCCCGGGATTCCTGGTTTGAGAGCTTAGTTTCTCTGGACTAGGATTTGGGTCACCTGCTGAGAGTGAGACCATGGCCATAGGGGAGGGGGAGGGCCAGCTGAGGTTGTGTTGTCCATGGTGTCCCAGGCTGCCAGGTGCTGAGAGAGGGTTAGAGGTTGGAGCGACTCTGGCTGTGGGGAGGGGACATCAGGGCTGGGTGCTGTGGACGGGCAAGGTCTGGAAAGTCCAAGGATGTTGGCAAGTGTCATTCAAGTGTAGTCCAAGCTGGAGGGAGAACGAGCGGGGAGGGGAAGAGGGATGCTGGTCGAGCACAGCAGAGGAGCATGGAGAGCTGAGGAGAGGTGAGGGGACCCCTGGCAAATTCACTCCACCAACTGCGGGACACCTGCAAGGTCTTCTCCACACTCACTCATTCCTAAAATGAGAGAAAAACACCTTCCTCACCTCACCTGTGTCAAATTATATAAAGGACTTGACCCAGGAGACTGTCAGCAAGTTGAACTGGAAACTGCTGCTGCAACAGAAGTTGCTGACCCAACTTGGACCCCTGGGTGCCTGCCTGGTGCCCGGTGCCCAGAGGGCGCTGAGCAAGTGTTCCAGGAGGCAGCACACGGGAGTGGGAAGACTCGAGCTGTGCTGCCCGCTGGCCCAGTGATGAAGCTGAGCCCCATCGTCTCCTGGCAAGTGAAGATGATGACAGAACCCCCCAGAGGCCGTAAGGATGAAATAAGGCAATGAGCATGGAGCAGACGCTGGTGGTGGCCCAGCCCTGTCCCCTCAGTGCTCATGCCCTGAAAGACACGATGGCCTGCTCCTGCCAGCCTCCGCCCAAAGGTTTCCTCTGGTCCCAGGGCCATGTTCTGCACGTGTGCCAACCGCAGGTGCCAAGGAGTCAGTACCCACTAACCAGAGGCAGGACTCGGGCACACAGACCCAGCTTCCTTCCTCCCTGCGGCCGCCCGGTGCCCAGCCAGACTGAAGGCTCCCACTTGCCCACAGGCAACCTGCTCATCAGCGCAGCTGGGGGTTTCCTGCCTTGTCTCACTTCTGCATCCCCTACCCCTGCTCCCTGGGGTCACCTTCCAACTAAATTGTGCCCTGGAATCTCCGTCCCAGGGTCTGCTGCTGGAAATCCCAGCCCGAAAGAGTGTGTCAAGTGCGTGATGGAAGGAAGACACTTGCTAAGTGTCAGGCAGCGGGCTCGCTGGACGGGACGCTCCACGCGGACAGGCAATACCCGCTGGGATACCCCCTCTCCTGGGGGTCCTGGCAGAGCACCCAATACGGTTGTGCCGAATGAATCCATATGGCGTGCTCCCTTCTGCCACCCTGTCCTTTTGGGCCCTCCCGTACCTGATCCTGCTTTCCTCGCTCCCCATCCTCTGCTTCCTTTCTGGAAGCCCCCTTTCCCTCTTCTTCCCTCCTTTCCCCTCTCACAGAGAAAGGAGGTTTTCAGCCCAAAATGCCCCTCTAATGTCCCTGAATCCCTGAAGTCAGAGCCCGCCTGTGGCATTGTGACATCACTGTGCACTGGCCAATGGCTGCCCTCCTGGGCTGGGTCCTTGGCCTTCTGGGGCCACTGCTCTTCATTCATGGGGAGAAGCGAGGCCTCCTGCAGGCCCCTAACCCTCACGGCGGCGGCAGAGCATGGGGCCCCCCTGATTCCGCTCTCCACCTGATGTTCCTCACCGTCAAGCTCCTCCTGGGCCGGAGATGCAGTGTCAAGGTGTCGGGGCAGGAGAGTGTGGCTGCGCTGAAGAAGCTGGTGTCCGAGCGGCTGCAGGTGCCCGAGGAGCAGCAGCACCTGCTCTTCCGTGGCCAGCTTCTGGCAGATGACAAGCGTCTCTGTGACTACTGCATTGGGCCCAACGCCTCCATCAATGTCATCATTCGGCCCCTGGAGAAGACCGAGCCCCAGGAGGCCCTCCAGGCCGGGCCCCTGTGGCACCAGCTGGGCCTGGTCCTCGCCAAACACTTTGGGCCCCAGGACGCCGAGGCAGTGCTGCGGCTGGTGAGGCAGGAGCACCAGGAGGCCCTGCAGAGGATAAGCCTGGGGCACCTGGAGCAGCTGGCACGGGACTTCCTGACCGAGGAGCCACTCGTGGAGCTTGCAGGGGAGAGGGAGCCCGAGGCAGAGGCCTCAGCAACAGGAGACAAGCAGGAGGAGGGGGATGGGGAGGGGAAGGGGGAGGCTGATCGGTAAACCAGCCACCCTACTCTGCATGCTCAAACTCACCCAGCTTCACCACCATCCTGAGGTTGGGGCTGGGGGAGCCCCGGCCTGTCCTGCTCCTGCTCCTGCTCCCAGGCCTGAGGCCTCCTGCTGGCTCTGCGAACCACGGTGCTGGGGCGATGCCATTTGCAAGGGGGATGAGCCTATTATCTCTACATTAAGGGAACTAATAGCCCATTTCCCAGGAAATCTGTGAGCCATAAAAATAAGTGGGCCGTTTTATTTCTTTTGCTCAGAGAAGCTGGCATGAAGGATGGTGTGTGTGTGTGGGGGGGTGCCCTTTATTTTCTCTCGAGTTAGTGGGAGTGTCACTGCTTCTGTCCCCAAGGCGGCAGGGGAGGAGGACTGTGGTCCCAAACTAGAAAAAAAGAAAGTTGTTCTGTCCTTTCGGGACTTGGCTGCCTCCCCCCACTGACCCGCCCTTCCAAGCCCCCCCTCCTGTCCCTCCCCACAAAAGCTGAGCATGAGAGAGGATGCACTAGCACTTAGAATTTAGTGAGAACTTGTTTGTCACGGCTCCTAAAAATAGTGTTACTCAATGCTGCATTTCCCCCCCGTGGGGTGACTGGCTTTGCCCCCTACTGGGTGAACTTGGAGGTGGGGCCCTATTGGGAAGCGGGAGGCAGAGCCAACCCCATGCCCCAGCGATGGGTTCAAATCCTATTCTGCATGGAAAGCCCCAGCTCGTGTCATGGGCTGCCCGCCATGGAGAGAGATCATTCTCTGAGCCCAGGTTCACCTTGTTCCAAAGGTAAGTTTAAACCTGTGCCAGTAAACCAGCGGGAGGCTCCCTGTTTCTGTTTCTGTTGTCACCCCTTGAGGGACGGTGGGAGTGGGGGTGACACTTTCTAAACTGCAGCCCGCAACACCTGTCTCCTACCAGGAAAGGACACACAGGTGCCTATAGGTAACAACTTTGTTCAAGTAGGAGGCGTCTCAGGACAGCCACGCTCCAGGTTTCCAGCTTTGGGCTCCTGTCCTCGGAGCAATCCGGCTTCTCCTAGCTCCATCCTGTGTCACCTGAAGGCCAGCACCCCCAGTCCCCTGGTTCCTGGCAAAATAGTCTTTCTGGTTAGTGTGCTATTTCATCAGTCCTTTATTCTTCCATCACTAAACATGGCTTTTGGTCCTAATCAGTGCTAGGGACTTAGATTGGCAGATGAGGAGGAGCTGTGCCTCCGGAGAGAGCCTGTTAGAAGTGCGCCCCCTGCTGTCCCTGGCTGCACAGTGCAGCGGAGGGGCTGGGAAAGCCCTCACTGTCCTGCCACAGCCCAGGCTTGACATGGGTGATGTGCTGTTACCTAGCGATATCACTTTGGCCCGTGGTCCTGAATGATGGGGCTGGGAATTGTTCGTTAGAATAACAATTCTTGCAGCTATGGGAGAAGGGGGAGTTTACAATGTTCAAGGAGCTCCAGAGAGGCATAGGCCCTTCCCACATTCAGACCGAGGGGATCTTATGAAGGCCCGGACACCAGGAGGAGGTCTGTCCATCATAGCAGGTGGTGATGGCCACATATATTTTGTATGTATGAATGAAATCATTGATAATGAGTCAAGTAAAGTGTTAGGGTCAGTCCAGGAGCTGTGGGAGCACAGGTGAGGAATGGTCCCTCCAATAGTCCCTGAGACTCAGGGAGGCTTCAAGGAGGTGGCATTTGAGCCAGTGAAGGATGGGAAAGGGGGGAAGTTGAAGGGCCCCTGAGGGACTTTTCTTGACACCCAGAGGTTCCCATGTCACACCTGTAGATCTGTCGCTTGGCTCAGCACACTTGGCCTCTGGACTTGCTGGGCGCCTCATGATACCCAGAGACACACGGACACGAAGACACACCCCAGGTGCACAGCCACACACACACAGGCAGCCCCAGGTTTGCAGAAGGCAGCTTTAGGCTCTGCTCCACTCGCAGTGTCTGGTCCAGACCTTACCTTTCGGGGTTTGGGCTGACAGAGCTGAGCTGAGCCACCGGCCCAGGCAGCTCACCCAGAAGTTCCCACGCGGTGGGTTCAAGGGTGGAAAGGAAGACAGCAGAGCCATGCCCAGAACTTTGAGGACCCAGTGCACTTTGCTATGTTCAAGTGATACCTTGTGTGGTCAGGACAGGGCTGTCTATAGGAGATGTAGGGACATGGAAAGGGACACATGGTGCCCACATTTGTGTACTGGGTGTCTGTAGGGCTTTGCAAGGGAGCCTTCTCTGTGTGAACTCTGCAAGGTGGCATGCTGGCCTTCAGAGTCCCTGTCCCAGCTTGGGTCACTCTACCTGTGCCCTGAGCCCGGCCTGGGTGGCTGCCAGCCTGTGGCAGGGGAGTGACCAGAGGGCTGGCTGCCCTGGGGGAGGGTCCTGCACCACCAGCTGCCACTCAGAGACACAGCTGGGTTGAGGACAGCTGCAGGGCGGTGCCCTCTGGAACAGATGGCGCTCCCGCAGGGCTGCCTCGTCCCCTCCTCCCCTCTTGGGTCACCTTCCTCCTTGTCCTGTCTTTATGTTTCTCTCCTGTACCTCTTCTCCACCTTTCCCTCCTGTTCTCTCTGGCCATGTTTAGGGCTGAGTTGGCCGCGCTGTGTGGACTTCTGGGTGCTTCCTTTCAGCTCTTTCTCTCTCTGTTCCCAGTCCCCTTCCCTCCCATTCCCTTCACCAGTCGTGGCCCTTGTATTAAACACCACCAGCTCTTCTCCTGTCTCTCTTGTGCCCTTTTCTCGTTTTTTACCCAGGCTCACGCAGTGGGCAGGCATGCGCAGGAGGACCCAGATCCCACTACCTTTGGGTATGTCCCCATATGGCCCCACCTCCGCCCCACCTGCCACATGTGCAATACGGATCCTTAAGTACCTCCACCAGCCCAGGGCTCAGGTGCGATGCAAAATGGCCTCATCGCACGCATTTGTTTCTGCTGACAGCCTCAGGACAAACGGCACCTGGAGAAGGGCCCAGACCTCTGCACGCACAGGGTTGCCGCAGCATCCGTGCTCATGGACAGGCTGCTGGGAAGGTGGGACGGCCAGGCAGGGTCACCCGTGGCAGCAGGCTGCTTCTCACAGCGCTGGTCCCTGTTCCCGTCCAGGCTCTGCTCAGGCCAGCCCAGCTGGCACCGGGCACCCTCATTCTCTGGGCTCAGCCGCTCAGTCCTCCTGGCCTCTCCCCGGGAGCTACTCAGCTCTGGGCTATAAATCCCCCCTGGAAAAAACTGTAACCTGAGGAGCCAGCAGGAAGCCCCAGCCCCCAGGATGGCTCCTACCTGCCTGCCCTGTGCCCCCAATGACAGCCTTTCCCATCACGGAGATTTAGGAGCTCCCCGGCAGCCTTTAGCAGCTCCCTCTGCCCTGTGGAAGGGCAATAAATCTGTGGTAACTACTGTCTGCTGGCTGCTATTAAACCGTCACAGCCACTGCAGCAGGCCGGTCTGCCTGCTGAGGCCTAGCGATCCGGCCTTGTCAGCCAGCCACCCTCAGAGAAGTCCCAGGGCACCCGCCCCTGGAAGGTTATTTATGGGCCAGAGACCCCAGGATCAAAGCTGCTGTCCATCAGAGAGGGCAGGGGGGAGCCCCCTGAGACGCCTGCTGGTCCCTCCTCTCACCCAGACAACCTCAGGCCACTGCTGCCACTTAAACTTGAATGATGGTGCATTAGGGACAGTCTCGTCCTCCCAGGCTCCCCCAGCTCCCTCCCACTTTGTTTCCCTGACCAACTCCAAGTGCACTTCTCCCATTGACTCTGTGCTGGGGGGGGGGGCGCGGCGGGGGGGCTTTAGTGACAGTTGGGGTACCAGAGAGGGCTCCAGCACCTGTGTCAGGTGCCTCTCCAGGACCTAAGAGAGGGCAATCAGATCCCTCCCCTGCCCTCATGGAGTTCAAGTCCCCATGTGGGATGTGCGGCAGGGTGAGGGCTGATGCTAGACATCAGGAAGCTGCGGTTGGAGCCGGCTTTCCTGGCTGGACCCTGCTGTCCTGAGCAATCCTCGGGCTCACAGGCTCAGGAGAAAAGCCGCTGCTCCGGTAGATGCTCCGGCCTGCAGAAGAGTGGAGCACTCCCTGGGCACCAGCTGGCACCGGTGGTGGTCCCCAAGGAACCTTGTTTGGTTAAATTCCACGGTTGTGAGCCAAGCCCTCCTTCCAGCTGGGTGGGGCTGAGCCCTGATGGCTGCAGAGATGACCAAGGTCTCTCTGCCCCGAAGGGCCCTGCAGTAGGAGCCACACTGGGGCATCTGAGAGTGGAGGCAGTCTGGTCTCTGAGAACCACGCGTCCCAGGGGTGAGGGCGGGGGAGGGGCGTTGGGCCACCCTCTGGAACCCCCGTGCCCCTCAGGGCGCTGCTGCTCTCCGGAGTGGGGGGTGCTCCAGGTGTCCGGGCCCACGAATGGGGCGCTGGTGAGCCTGAGACCTCTCAGCAGGCATTCTAGAGGCTGGGGGGGGGGGGGGCAGCTCTGAAGTCTGGGGCTCCCACCAGCCCGGGTTTCCGTCTCCCCACTCTCCCGTCTCCCCACTCTCCCGTCTCCGGCGGGATTGCGGCTCGGTTTTCGCGGCGCCGCGTGACCCCCGGACTGTGTCTGCAGCCTCACGCTGACGTCAGTGTCCGGCTGCGCCCCGGGGATCGGCTTTGTCCATTCCCAGGCCACCAGGACCCCGCCTGTCATCCCTTCTGCCGCCTCTGGAGGCGCTGCCGGGGCAACAGTGGGCGGGGCTCCCCGAAAGGGGCGGGGATGCGGGGGGAGCGCGTGGGGGGGTCGCCAGGAGGAGAGCGGCCCGCGGGCTGGAGGCGGCCGCCGTCCGGGCGCGTGAGTGTGGCTGGGGGCGGGGGCGGGGGGGGCTGGCGGGGGGGCCGGGGGGGGCTGGCGGGGGGGGCGGGGGGGGGCTGGCGGGGGGGCGGGGGGGGCTGGCGGGGGGGCGGGGGGGCTGGCGGGGGGGCGGGGGGGGCTGGCGGGGGGCCGGGGGGGCTGGCGGGGGGGCGGGGGGGCTGGCGGGGGGGCCGGGGGGGGCTGGCGGGGGGGCGGGGGGGGCTGGCGGGGGGGCCGGGGGGGGCTGGCGGGGGGGCGGGGGGGGCTGGCAGGGGGGCCGGGGGGGCTGGCAGGGGGGCCGGGGGGGGGCTGGCAGGGGGGCGGGGGGGGGGCACAGGCCCTCAGGCTGCGGCTCCGCGACGCCCCTGGGCCAGGCTGTGTCCTGGGCCTAGACGGAGGGCGGGGAGAGGTGGCCCTGGGCGGGTGCGGTTGGGGGCAGAGGGAGGCGGAGGGTGGAAGGGGCAGGGGTGGTGGCAGAGGCAGGAGGAGAGAGGAACACGGATCCCATTTCCCATTTATTTCCCTCCTCTGGTCCCCGTGCTGACGCTGCTGTGGGTAGCGGTCCCTTCTTACAGGTGGAGCGACACTTGCAGGAAGACCACCTGGACTCACAGCGCCTAAAACGCAGCTCAGCTGGGCCCCGGGCTGTCGCTGTGGTTTCAGAGCTGAAGGGGTAAAACCTGCTCTGGGAGCTGAGCGCCAGGCACACCTGAACCTGCATCAATTTATACACACACAATACTTAGCAAAGTGCCTGGCAAAAAACAAGCGTTCAACAAATATTAACTTCTGTGACTATTGCCTGGAATGTGATAATAACCTAGGTGGTCTCTCTGCTCCCAGTTTTATCTCCTCCGACGCATCCTCCGCTCAGTGGCCAAAGGCTTTCTCTATCACTCCCATGCAAGGGTGCAGATAAAATACAGAATGCCCACTTCAACTTTGGCTAGATGTCTGGTATTTTTTATTTGCTAAAACTGACAACTCTATTCCTATGCTTAAAATATTCCCCTGGTTCTTCGTTAGCTTTAAAATAAAACCTAAGCTTTGAAGCATGACATTCAAGTTCTCTGTGATTCAGACCCCTGCCCTCTCCATTTAATCTCTCCTCTATTTCTTACCATCCCAACCCCCTCATCTTATGCTCCAACTGCCTTCTTGGAAACCCAGAGGATGAATCTTAGTATTTTGGAGCTAGGAAGAACTATTGCCCACATTTGTAGATGAGGAAATTGGGGCCCAGAGAGGTTCAAGACCTGCCCAAAGTCACACAGCAGTAAGTGAAGCCCACATCTCCCAGATCCTTGCTGGACTTCAAATCTTGGTTCTGAAACATTGAGCGCCACAGTCAGGCCAGAGGAAGACCCTCTTGGAGCAACAAACATACTAGGTTTAAAATTTCTGGCCTGGGAAGAATAGGGTGTGCTTCACTTAGGGTTTGGGAGGGTGAGGGAAGGCTGGATCTGCGGGCCCTTCGCTGTTCCCAGGGGTCAGCCTCAGCAAGCTGTGATGCCGGAGAGGCTTTGGTAGGGGGAGGGCACAGTGATGACTGGAAGCCCTCAGGGCTCAGGTAAGGAGCTCCTTGGGGCACAGGGGCAGTGCTTCTGAGACTCGGGGCCAGGGAACAAGGTCCCGTTTGCAGCTCTGTTCTTAGGGTTTGGCCTGGAATGGTGATGCATTCCCCAAATCCACACAACTGAGAGTGAGGGCCCATTAGCCTGGCGATTCTAAAATGGGAAGACTGCCCTGGCCGGTTTGGCTCAGTGGTTAGAGCATTGGCTGATGGACTGAAGGGTCCTGGGTTCGATCCCAGCCAAGGCCACGAACCTTGGTTACAGGCTCGGCCCTGGACGGGGTGCATGCGGGAGGCAGCCAATCAATGTGTCTCTCTCACATTGATGTTTCTCTCTCTTTCTGAAAAAGCAATGGAAAAATCCTCAAGTGAGGATTAAAAATAAATAAAATAAAATGGGCAGACAGATCCTGGCTGGCCCAGCAGCCTGTGATGACTTCAGGGGCCAACACAGAGTGGAAGCCATCATGACGGGACTCGGGGACACCTTCCTCGGGGGCTCCTGGGCAGGTCTCACCGCTGCACAGTCACCCGCATCAGACTCGAAGTAGAGCAGCCTCCCAGCTGAATCCCTGGGAAGTTCTGGCTCTGTTACAGCCACTCAATGAAAATATCTCTGCTCAGTGCTGAGAACTTGGTCCTAGTAATTGACTTGTAGCATATCCAGGGACTGTGCACATAACCAGCGCAGAGTGATGCATCATCGTTAGCAAAAAGATTTATCATGGAATCCATGGCAGCTTCCCGTTGTCTGGAGCAGAAACAAGAAACCACACTCCTTGCCAGGAGTCAGTCATCCTTTGTCTTCAAAGCAAACTCCTCCATGGCTGGAGGCTTCCTGTGCCCGGGCTGAGGCCTGTGGCCAACTTGCTGGCCCAGGTCCCAGAGTCTCCGTGTCTCCATGTTGAGAATCTCAGCAGGAGCAGCAGGGAGCGAGGGAGAGAGGAGAGCACAGGGTTTAGGAGCTCTGAGTTCGAGACCAGACTCTGCCACCAGCTGGCTCGTGACCTTGGGCAGGTCATTTAACGCCCTCAGGTGTTTCCCCCTCCATCTGTGAAGTGGGATTTGTGAGTCCTGCTTGAACAACAGAAGTGGACAAGTAATTAGCATCACTTATCTGTGGAGAGGCCACGTGGAATCACGGTTGGCCGGATCTGAGTCAAATTCCAACTCTGCCACTTGGTTATGTCACCCTGGGCAAGTTTCTGGATTCTTGAAGCTTTGAGTTGTGCAATGGGGATACTAAGAGTGTGTGCTTTGTAGCTTTGTTGTTGGGAAAGCAGTGAAAGGATGTGCAGGAGCCCTGAGAATGGTGCCGGTGCGGGTCTGCACTCAAGTCCAAGCTCAGTGGTTAGAGCGTTGGCCCTCTCACCAAAGGGCCTGAGGTTCGGTCCCAACCAGGGCTGAGTGCGGCAGGAGGCAACCAATCGATGTGTCTCTCTCACATCAATGTTCCATTCTCTCTCCCTCCCTCCCACTTTCTCTAAAAATCAATGGAAAAATATCCTCGGGTGAAGATTAACACACACACACGCAATTAATGGTGAGGATTTTAGCTGTGTGACCACAGACAAGTCACTCACCCTCTCTGAGCCTCGTGCCTGTTAGGTTCTTAGTGCAGTAAATGGTGCTCCATACGAGAGTTCTTGTTATCACTGCTATTGAAGGCAAGGTGCACTCTGTGCTGCAGGACAGCACCAGCCAGTAATAAGTACCGAGAGAGTCGCCCCAGGACATCCTGTGGGCTGTAGGGGACCGGGCAAGACAGCAGGAGACAGTGGCATTGAAATGGGGCTTTGAAGGATGAGCGCAGCCAAGTGGGAGAAGCTTCTAGGCAGGCTGGATGGTGCATAGGAAGGTGCCAGGTGGGAAGGCCCAGGAGACTTCTGGGGTGAATGAGCATGGAAACTGGGAACCCCACCACGAGGAAGGGCACCCATTCATCTACCCACTGGAACAGAGGCCACTGATTTTAAAATCATTTTCTGTGTGCCAGACACTTCAGAATAATTTTCACAGCTGTTCTTCAAAGTAGATAACATGATCCCCTTTTATAAATAAGCAACTGAGGCCCAGAGAGTGTCAACAAACTCCCCAAGGCCACATGAGTAGGGGACAGAGCCAGGACTGAGTCAGGCCAGTCTCCAAAGCAGTGCTCTGTCTGCACCCCGAGCTAATGCCAACCAGTCGGGAATGAGTCTGTGCCTCATTCCTCGCCCCGCTCTGAGCCCGGGGAGGGTTACAGACACGGCTGGGCACTGGCTCTGACTCCGGCAGCTGGTGGCCTTGGGACACACACACTGCTCAGCTGGTTGTGCCTGCATGTGGGGTGGCACAGCCTCCCTCACCAGACTAACTGCCCTTACCTCTGAGGTTGGGGACAGTCCCCTGTTCAGCGGCTAACACTTGGTGGGGCAGGGGCAGGTGGGCTGTGTCTTCGGCTCCATGGAGATGGCATAGGTGACGAATAAGGGAGACCAAGCCTTGCCCTGAGCTGCCACCAGCCTCCAGTGGGTTTTAATCCCCGTGGAGCCTGCTGGACGTCTTTCCCAAGGCCAGGTGGTGACGGAGTCCACCGCTGACGCCTGCTTTTGTTCTCTGTCTCCTTCGGGAATATTCCAAGGCCAGCGTTCCTTTGTCTAATCAGAATCCATCTCCTCCTGGACCATTCAGCACTGGCTGCTGGAGCCCATGTGATTGGATTACGTGAATCAGCCCTACGGTTGGCAGCGTCCTATCCTACAACTTGGCCAACCCCAGTCAGAGCACTGTTCCCCCGCCCGAATACCCAGGCCTTTGCCACCAGCCCGGCACCTCTGAGAACGCTTCCATCCATCTGCCTTCCTGCCTCCTCCTGGAAGCCTTCCCTGACTTCTGTGACCCACCTTATATCCAGACCCTAGAGTCCCCAGAGCACAGCTGTTGGGTAACAAGGCTCTTCTCTTTGCTTATCCATGTACCTAGCAGGGCAGCTCTGTGGGGGCAGGAAGGGTCTTTTCCTGCCTTTTCATCTTACCTCCAGCACCTTGCAAGAAAAGACAAAGAACAGGGTGATGCTTGGGGGATTTAAACAGATGGGGGCAGATCTGGGATGTTCTGATCAAAAAAAGATTCCCACAGATTATGGAGGATGGTATCTGCCTTTGCTGGGACTTGTCCCGATTTATTATCCCCTCTCCTCATTTATCACCTCCAGTCCAGAGCTGAGTCTGAATTAGGCGGAGAGGAGCCTGTTAATGACACACACTCTGCTTCTTGCCCTAGTTTTGCAACCGACTTGCTGTGTGACCTTGGACTAGTCACTCCACCTTGCTGGGCTTGACTTTCTTCATCTGACAAGAGTCGTGGCCTGGAGGATTGTTAAGGTGCCTTCAGCCCTGAACCCTTGCTCCTCTGACTCAAAGACAATATGTCTATAGCTGCACAAATAAAATGTCCCTGCTCTGACAGGCAGCTCGGGAAGATAGATAATTCTGCTCGAGCATCCTTGCAGAAAAGCTAGAATCCTGCAGTCTCCCCCCAAGACTGGAAGCTGGATCTTTGTTCATTGTTTATGCCGCTCTGCCTCTCCTGGCCCTCCCTCCAGCCCCCCTCACCTCAGCACCCCTTCCCCCTCCCCCAATCCAGGATGCGGCAACTTGCCATGAATGAAGAGTGGCTGGTCACATGGCCTGGTCACCATGACGACGGATCCCGCAGCCGAGGTAGGCATCAAAGTCACATGAGAACCCTGGAAAATTGGCTGAGGTATTTATAGAAGCAGGCTGGTGCTTTTATGGAGATGGGTCTATATTTGACTAAGGTACAGAAAGCTCCATGCTGGCCCTGGGGGGAGGCAGGTTTTGCTTCTGATTCTCCCTCCCCAAGCCTGGGGTGGGGGGCACAGCCCGCTCCCTTCCTCTGTCCAGGCCACTCCCAGCTGCTGCTGTTCCTCCTACAGCAGACCCGCCCCTCCTGTTTACAAACAAGGCTTCCTCCCAAGTTGGGAGTTTGGGGCCCCGGATGCTGGGCAAGTGGGGTCACCCTCCTTCAGACCATCCCCCCAAGTACCAACCAGAGGGATGTGCTTGCAGCTCTCAGTGACTCTTAGAAGATGCTGGGCCGCTTCCTTCTTCCTTCTTAGTCTGGAGGAAGCACTTGCTGCAGAGTGAGACTTGGGAGGGTCCCGCACGGGCCCTTCAGGGCCTTCAGCCGGGTTCCAGAAAAGCGAGGCAGCCCTGAGGGTACCTGCTGTTTCCTGAGCACCCACTGGGGATGTGCTGTCTCACTGAACGCTCACCGCACCCAGCGATACAGACACTGCTGTTACCCCACTTTTACGGGTGAGGGCGAGGAGCCCCGAGTCAGCGCGAACCCTGACCTGTCCGATTCCAGTCCGTGTGGAGCGTGCCTGGGCAGAGGGGACAGGAGAGTAGGCGGGGACCCGGGAGAGAGGGGCAGTCTAGAGGAGCAAGGAGAAATGCATTTTGCTGTTTTAATGAGCAGGTAATAAATGCACAGGGTCAAAGAAAATTTAAAACGAAGGTAAGTCCAATACCAAGTTTCCCAGCCTCCAGTCCCCTCTGCAGAGGAAGTCACTGTGGCCAGCTTCAGGCATCCCTTTCTAGAGATCTCGGGTACATATAGAAGCAGATGGGATATATTGAATATACATGGTACAGTGTGGTATAAAATGTAAAAGGTATGTGGTTAAAAGTAATTCTTTCTCCCAGCCCTGCCCCAGCCACACAGTTCCTCACCCTGGAGGCAAGCACTAGTATGAGTTTCTTATGTATCATTCCACAAATATTTCACACCCTCTCACACCACTTTGTATCCTTTTTAAACTTAACAGTACATTTTGGAGACATTTCGGAATCGGAGCATAGAGAGCAGACTTGTTCATTTTAATGGCTGCAAAGAATTTCAGTGCATGGAGGTGCCATAAATTATTTCAACAGTTCCTTGTTGATAGGCATCTAAATTGTTTCCATTTTTTAAAATTGCTGCTACAAGGAGGATCTTTAAATAAATGTCTTTAAACAACACATGTGCAAAAACACATAAAGCCTGTGCCTTCAAAACTTTGATGGATAGACACTAATGGGCCACGGGTATGTGCCTTTGTAATTTTGATAAATATGATTTCATTATCTTCCACAGTGATTATACAATTAAACTCTTCTCCAGTTAGCACATGTGTGTTATTGACCTTTTAAAAAATTATTTGCCAACATAATAAGGTAAAAAACGGTATCTCATTTTCAATGTGCATTTCTCCAGTATGGATGAAATTGAGCATCTTTGTATGTGTGTAAGATCCACTTGTATTTTATTTTCTATGAACTTTATATCCCTCTCTCTTCTTATTGATTTTTAGGAACTCTTTATACATTAAAGAAATACCTCCCCAACTTTCTAAACAGTCACTCAACAGATATCTCTAAACACCTACAGTAGGGCAGGACTCTTCCAGGTGCTGGGGAGACAGGGTTTGTCTAGTTGGGGGGCCAACAACAAGCCAATAAACAGGGAAATGAATTGAGTGCCAGATGGTGGTCATCGACTTGGGGAACAAAAGCGCAGAAGGTGAAGGGAGTGATGCTATCCCACCTAGAAAGGTCTTCCCACTCAACATTATAACAATCTTTCCCCTTGTTTTCTTTTATGGTTTCATTAAAAATATCAGGCTTTTCAAAGGACAAGCTTCTGACTTTGATGATCCTCTCTATTGTATGTTTGCTCTCCTATTGTATTAATTTGGACATTGACTTTATCATTGCCTTCCACTGTTTTCCTAAGTTCTTGAGGTGGATGCTCAGCTCATTGATTTGCAGTCTCTGTCTTTTTCATATATCCCTTGAAGGTGTTAGATGCCCCTCTAAGCACTGCTTCCCTATGGCCTTTCTTTTTATCTTTCTTTCCTTCTTTCTCTCTCTTTCTTTTTTTGTTAACCCTCACCTAAAGATATATTTTTTCCCATTGATTTTTTTAGAGAGTGGAGGGGAGGGAGAGAGAGATAGAGATAGAGACAGAGAGAGAAAGAGAGAGAGAGAAACATCGATGTTCGATCCCATCCTGGGATCAAACCTGCAACCCAGATACATGCCCTTGAGTGGGAATCCAACCCAAGACCCTCCGGAGCAGGGGCCAATGCTCTAACCACTGAGAACACCAGCCAGGGCCCTGTTGCTTATTTTTGTTCATCTATTCTTCTCAGTACAGCTACAGTTTATATTGGCATATAAACTGATTTCTTTTCAAATGGCCAAACCAATGCCATTTATTAAAAACCTGCCTTTCCTCCGCTCACTTGAAATGTAATCGTTACCATCTTCTCAGTGGCTGGGTCTGGGTTCACTTCTGGGCCTTGGGCTCTGCCTCGTGTGTTTCTCAGGACCAGGACCACACAAACTTCAACCCGTAGCCTCGTGATGTGCTTCAGGGGCTGGTGGGCGAGTCCCCACCACCCATTGCTTCCCCTGGTAATTGCCCTCGCTGACCGCTTATTTCTGTTTCCCTGTGAACCTTAGAATCAGCTTGTCCTGTTAAAAAGAAAAAAATAACTCACCCTTTTGTTACTGTCATCAAATCATTTTAAAACTGTAGATTCATTTAGAGCGAATTAACGTGTTTATTATGTTTTCTCTTCCAATCTAAGAGCATGTAATTTCTTTTCTTATGTTCCAGTGTCCTTTGCAATCTCTTGGTAGCATTCAGACTCTTTCTTCATGTACAATTTCCTACACATCTTTTAAAGTTTATTCCAAGTGTTGTTTTTTTTTTGGTTATTGCCCTTGTAACTGAAGCATTCGTTTCTTATATCTTTTCACTGGCTGGTATATTTGAAGGTTGATATTTTACACATCAATTTTGCATCCTATCACGTTACTGAATTATATATTCTTTTTTACGTTTTGAAGGTGGGCACGATCTCTGCCCTGTGGAAGGTACACATCAGTCAAGGTGACCGTCACTCAGCAGCCTGTTACACCATTAAATACTTAACTACTCTTGTGACAAAGGCTACTAAGGAGAAGAAGTGTCCACCTGGGAGGCTGACCGAATTCTTCTCCATGGTCAGGGGAGGCATGAAGAAGTAGGGTCCGAGGTGAACTCTATAGGTGAGTGGGCAGGGAGTGAGGAGAGGGCAGGAGGGGGTCCTGCAGGAGGAGGCATCCTAGAGGAGGAGGGGACCTAGTGGCTTCCCAGCACAGAGTGCACCTGGGCTGAAGGCTGAGTCAGGAGGGAGTGGGCGAGTTGAAACATTGAGAGAAGGTCGGGGTAGGCAGCGGGCTGCAGGAAAGGCCATGGGGAGGGGTGTGTGAAATGAGGCTAGGGCTGAAGAGGGGCCTTCAGAACCTGTTAAAGATGGGAGCAAAACTGCAAGCTTGAGAAGGGCCTGCTCATCTTGTTTCTAAAAGAGGAGGCACTGATGGCTTTCTGTTCCAGACTCTCTTTTTGAGGATGTTTGCAGAGCAAACAGCTTTGGAAGTTGGAGACAGTGTCTCCCCAGCAGATGACAGGCTTGTTTACTGTCCAGGATAATAATGGTAAGTGTAACAATATCTGGGACAAAGGTTGGGCAGGTTTGCTTGCAGCCCATTATAAAAGATTGGGGTTTCCTAAGCTCGGGTTCCCCAGCATGTGCATTATCACCTGAGCACAGTCCCATGTTCCTCCTATGGACTTGGGGTTAAGATAAACTGAGTTGACTTTGAAGCTCAAACTTCCTGCTTTGCCTTGAATAATAAAGTCCTTTGTCTCTGGCCCAGGAGTCTCATGTCTTCTGCCAACACCCATAAAACTGTCGCAGGCTAACTTATTAGATTATAAGGGTAAAATCTCAGAGCCTTTGGAGTTCATGACAGTAGCCCTATTGCCCTTCAGTAGGACGGCTGAGACAGCCTCTACCTCCCATCCTTCCCAAACAACGGTGTCTAATGCTGACGTCCCTTTAATGACCTCTAGAGCAGAGTTAATTCATTCTAGACTCTGCAAACAGCCCTCCAAGGCCCTCGAGCATGGCTCCTGCCTCCCTACCTTCACCCACCCCTGTCCCAGCTCAAGCAATCATGGCCCCTGCACACCTCCACTCTCATGTATCTTTGCTCTCCATGCAGTCCCCTCCACAAGGGTCATCCCTCTTCCCTTCCACCTTTTGAGGCCAGGATCCTGTCTCACCTCCTCCATAAGGTCTGCCCAGAGCCCAGGTGGACCTTCCCTCTCCCTTCACTGTCCCCCACTTTCCTTGTCTTCTAGGGTCTTTCCTTCTGCCTTGTACTGTGGCTATCTAGGTAAGCCCCCCTCTGCCTCTCCCAGAGGTTCCCTACCATCCTTTCTGTCATCTCAACCCCTGCAGCCCATGCATATGGTAGGAGCTCAATAGATGAGTGATGTATGGAGGAGCTGAACTGCACTGGGAATGGCGCTGCTGGACGGTGGGTGGAAGGACCATGGAGCCGGAAAGGCCTTCCAAGTGAGGGGAACAAAGGCATGGAGGTGCAAACTGCTAGGGCAGGGGGCACAACCACTGTGGGTGGGACTGAGTTCATGAACGGGGGCCAAAAGGGATGGGCCTGAGAAGTGAAGAAATGAGGCTCAGGACTCAGGAGGGCCTTGGCCATTGGGGTCCCATTCCTCTGAGGGCAGAAGCCCTGGCGACTCCTCTCCGGGGGCTGGGTCCCTTGGCGAGGGGCCTCAAGAGGCTGCTGCCAGGGCAGCCCCGTCCCTCCCTCTGCCCACCCCCTCCGCCTACGTAGGCCCTCAGAGCGTCGCTCGCGGTCCCAAAGCCTCGCACTGACGCGGGCCGCGCGTGAGTCAAGCCTGCGTCACGGCGCCCCGCCGCCAGGGTGGCCTTTCGGAAAGCGAGGGAACCGCGCGCCGCGCTCCGCCCAGCTCCGTTCCGCTCCGCAGAGCCGGCGTGACGGGGCGCAGCGAGGGCGGCACTCGGCCCGGGCTCCCGCGACCCCCCGCGGCCGGACCCGGGGCCCCGGGCCGCTCCCCTGAGGGCTGAGCCGGGACCCGCGGCGAGGGAGCGAGCGAGAAGCGCGCAGAGTCGCAGGCGCGTGGCTCCGCGTCCCCTCCCAGCCCGGCCGGTGCCCGTCGCCGCCGGACTCGGGCTGCCCGTGGGAGGGGCCGCGCGCCCGCCCCCCGTCGGGGACCGCAGCTGCTCCGCGGGAGTGTAGGGGCCGAGTCCGAGCGACGGTCCACGCGGGACAGGTGAGTCGCGGGCCGCGCCCTGCCTGGCGTTCCCGGGTCAGCCACCGCAACTTTAGCTGTTCCGGGCCCTGCCCCACCCAGGAAGGCCGAAGATCCAGGGTTCGAGGCGGCGCTGCCAGGGTGCCCGCCCGGCTCCGCGCGGGCCCGGGCTCCTCCCGCCTCTCCAGGCTCCGTTGCCTGGCGACGGAGCCCCGGGGCCGCGCTCCTCGGGCGCATCGCGGGTGCCTAGCGCCGTGCTCAGGGGTTGGACACCTGACGCCAGCTTCCGGGGCTCAGCCGGGCCCAGGAACTCCGGGGGTAATGAGGCAGAGCTGCAGAAGGGAGCGCCCGCGGAGAGCCGGGAGGAGCCCCGGCCGGCCCCACCGCCCCGAGCCGCGCGCTCCGGGCGCAGTTCCCGCGGCTGGAGACCCCAGCCCGGGGCGCTCGGCTTCGGGCCCGTGACCTTGACAGTATCATTGGCAGGAGCAGCAGAGCGCTCGCGCCCGAGGTGGATATTTAGTTGCCAGTCCTGGGGCCGGTCCTCGCTGAAGTCGGAGCGAGCGGAAAGCCCATCCTCCCTCGAGGGAAGCGCATCTGGGAGCGGAATGGCGGAGACGCGGACGTGCGCGGGTGCAGGTCTTGAGCGGGCGCAGGTCTTGAGCGGGCGCCCTCTGGGGAGCGAGGCCTCCGCCACATCCATACCTTTGCGCACCTGGCTAGGCTCTCAGGCGATGCTCTCGGTGCTCCAGGGGCGCGGCCGCCGTGGCAGGAAGCCTGGTGTTTCCTTTTAAAGCCCAAAGAGCCCTGTCAGGGCTCCAAGTGTTCAGAAACCCCCAGGCTACCCACCTTACAGGACCCAATCGCTGTCAAAAGGAATTTTTTTTTTTTTTTAATAAAAAATAAATTTGATCCCACCCCTCTTTCCTTTGAAAGATATTTAAGGAATTTTTTGGATTAGGAAATTTCTAACCAGAGCTATCTTTGGGGCAGTTCAGCTGTGAACACGAAGCAGGTGGGGTTGGTTTGGGGAGATTGGAAGATTCGTTTGAGGGCACTGTCCTTATTAACAGGAACTTCCAGAAACTAAGAAGATCCTGTCAGGACTCCAAAAACCTCAGTCAAAACTTTAGCTAGATCCGGTTAGGCCGTGCAGGATTTACTAACTGACGGCCGGAGCACAAGGTCAGAGCGTGGGGAGGTTAACAGTGGGGGCTTCTGGAGTCTCATGCTGAGCTTATGTTATCCCACGGTCGGGTGAGGTGGATCCATCACCTGGGCAGGAAGGGCTCTGAGGTCACACCTGATTGTCCTTGGCCCAGGCCCAGCCATGGGGACCATGGGAGGCTCCAGCTCCTCTGCTGGCCTTTTCTCGCCTGGAGCAGCTGTGGCTAAGTAGGTGGTGAGTTTCAGCGAATCCTCCAGCGCAGCGGGAGGTGACTCAGTGCGGGAGGCAAATGGTGCGGCCGGATCTGATTGGAGTGAGCTCGTTTGGCCTGAGTCACAGGTAGAGTTGTGTCAGCTGCTTGTGAATTGAATGGAGTTTGGTACCAGGACGTGGGAGTGGGAATGGCCAGAGCTCCCAGTGTTTGGGGGTCACTAACCAGAAGTGGGCAAGTCCTCCGAGGGAGCTAAGCAGAACTCAGGCCACCTGGCTCCTGGGCGAGGGTTCTCAAGCTCTGAGTCCCAGGAAAGGCAAGCAGGGTCAGGCTGGGGGTGGGGGGAGGGGAGGCTCTGTGATTGTGGTCAGAACGGTTCAGTGCTCTGCGGTGTGCCCGGGCAGGGTGACCTCGGGCGGGTCAGTTTGCATCTGGAGCCTTGGTTTCCTCGGTTGAAAAGCAGGGATGCCTATGGTGCCTTCGTCACAGGCTTGTTTTGAGCCCAGTGTGGACACGTAGAAGATGCTCATTAAATGCGAGCTCCCCACCTCCTTCCCTACGGGCCTTAACCAGATGCGGTTCTTTCAAAGTCTCCCTGCCCTTGCTCCTTGGTATGAGAAGGGGGTGGAGACTAAGGAAGGTGACAGGGTTCCTCACGTGGTTGAGAAGGACCCATAACTCAGCTGCAAACTGACCTACTTTCAATCAGTTCTTCCCAGGAGACCCTGCGTGGGGAAGCCTGAGGGAGCGCAGGGCTGGGGTGGGGGCAAACCTGTGCTGGGTCTGCTGGGGCCCTGCGCTGGCTCCGATGGCTCCAGGGCGAGACTCCAGCACAGACCCTGACTCCGTAAGATTGTTCGTGACTGTGGCCTGGTCCCCAGTTACGGCACCTGCTGGGTGGACTTCAGGGGCCCCTGCCCTTTGGTCAGGCCTTGCCATCCTCCTTCTCGCCTGTCCCATCTGGGGTGGAGGTAGAAGCTGCAAGACAATGGGGCGTGTTCCCTGCCTTCTCCGAAGGCTCCTGGGCCCCTGGCTCCCTCCTCTGTAATGTTTCTAGACTTGGGCTGAACTAAGATGTGTTTGCCTCAAGAGTGGAGGAAATGAGGGGGTCCCCAGTCCAGCAAGAAAGGCCATGCTGACCCAGGGGACTCCAGTTTGCTCCTGGAAATGTGTGCGTGTGTATGTGTGTGGGGGGAACGACACGGGGCACATGCACCCTGGAAATCACAGCCCCTCCCGTTGGATCTGGCAAATTCCAAGGGTGCTAGAGACAGAGATGAGAGGATTGCTGAGAGGCAGGCTCCTTCTGCCTGGGCACCTCTCCTTCTTCATGCCCCTTCCCCCTCCCACCTCCCCCACCCCAGATTTGCTGCAGGAGGACAATTCATCATTAATCCCGTTAAAGCTGCTAAAGCAGCAGAATACTTTAAAAGGGAAGATGAACTTGGGCTTTTTTTCCTAGAACCTGACCTGAGTTATCACTCGCGTGCAGGCTGGGCTGCAAGAAGTCCTCACAGCCACACATCTGGAGCTCTGGGATGGGGGAAAACCCCTGTTACTCAGCCCCTGCAAAGTCCCCTTACATCAGCCTCCCCCGGCTGGTGTCCCAGGCCTGCAGAGGTCAGAAGCACAGTACTGCGGGTAGATCTGTCAGTGCACTCCCCCGAACTCGGGTGGGACGGTGATCTGCGAGGAAATGCCTACTTTGTGAGCTTTTAGGAGGGGCGGGTGCCGTTCTATATTCCAGCAGCTCACACTGTGCTTGGCACCAGTGATCATATCAAGATTTTTATTGAGGCCTCCGCGTGTGCTAAGTGCTTTATTTACACACCATCTTGTTTAATCTTTGCTACCATCCCGGGAGACAGACACTGCTCTCGGCTGTTGTACAGACGTGGGACTTGAGGTTCAGGGAGATTAAATGACTTGGTCAAGGCCACCTAAGCAGTGAGTGGCAACCTGAGAATTGGAACTCAGGTCTGTCAGGTCCCGAACTTTCTGCTCTTGAGCAGGAGGAGACACGTCTCCATCATGAGTTCTTTATAAATGTTTGCTGACCACCTAGGCGTTTACCCAGACGAGGTTGTCTGAACCTTCGGTCCAGTTCTCTGAGCTCATGCCCCGAGAAAGGGGCCTGGGAGCCTCCACCAGTGGGAAGTTGGTAGAGAGTGAACCTTGCAAGGTTGGGGGGATGCTGTAGGGGTTGCACATGGGGGGGAACCCAGGAGAAGGCCCCAGGCTCATCGTGGTGCTTCATGGTCACGCCTGTCACTCCTCTTGACTTCTGCCTCCCTCGCAGTGTGTCCAGGCCTGGCGCTGGCCCTGGCGCTGGGGGCAGCGAGGGGAGGAGCCAGAGCAGACTCCATGGTGCTGGAGGATTTTTGCATCTGCAGAGTCAGGACAACCAGTCACTGGTGGGAGCTCGAGTGGGTCAGGTTTCTCTGCTGGGAAGTGTGAGCCAGGGACTGGCAGCAGCTGCTGGTGGGAACCCGGAGCAGAGCTGCTAACACTCCAGGTTACTTACAGGAGCCACCGCACAGGCTGCTCAGAGGGACCTGTCTGTTCCCTAGTCCTGGCCCCTGGACGCCCCCATCCCCCACCTCGGGGGCTCTGCCCCTGGTGTCCTTGGCGTTCTGGGAAACTTGGCATCTGCTCCCTCCTGCTTCTCCATCTCTTCTCTCGCTGAGAAATCACCATCCGGGAGGAACAGGCCCTCCTGTCCTAGCTGGGCACGGCACCTCCAAACCACCCTTGCTCTCGGTGGGGGGTCCTGTAAGTGAGGGGGGATAATTGGAACATCAACATCGGGGCTCCCCACCCCCAGAGGACAGGAAGGGGTCTCTCCAGACACCCTTGCTCCGTAGGCAGCTCTTGTGTGGAGATGCAGTCCTGTGGTACCCCACCCCCAGCATGAGTAATTTAAAAAATTAAAACATCGTTCACCTAATGTAGTCAGGTATTCACTGTGTAAGAAACGCACAGGTGAGAACAGGAGCTCAGGTGCGAGGGGGATAACCGGACTGCCTTATCCTCACGTCCAGAACCAGGTGTCTCCGTTAGGGAATAATTCTGGGGCAGGTGCGTCCCCGGCAGCCTGAGTCCCCAATTTGGGAGGTGAGACTTAAGGCCCTTGTGGGGCCTCGTGGGGCAAGCATACGGCCGGAGGAAATCATGCCCCGGCTCCCAGGCCTGGGGTCATCTCCCCAGCTGCACTGGCCCCACCCAGCGGCCACTCTGCCTTCCAGAGCTGACTCAGGGCACTGGAAGGTGACAAGTCGCCTCTCACTGTCATCCATCATTTCTAATTACCGGTTTAATTAGAATCTGCTGGATTCGGTGCACCGCTAATTTGCCACCTATTTCAGTTGCAAATACAATTCATTGGTCCACACCCCAGATTCCTGCTGGTTGCCTCTTCCCTTTAATTATGAGACTCCTGGGCTCCTGTGGTTTGAAATCCCACTCCAGGTGGGGAGTTCTGCTTGATAAATCTACCCTTCAAGAGATGTGGACAGTCACCTGGGGGAGTGGCTTCATCAGGTGTCCCCAGGTGAGTGTTCAGTGAGGACATGGACCTCCTCCCCCCCCAGGTGTCTGAAGGACAGAGAGTGGGCTCTGTGGCGGGCAGCCGGCACTGGCTCCCAGAATGGCTTGGCAGGCGCTGTCCACGGTCCTGGCACACCGCTGAGGCAACCTGCCTGCTGGGAATTTGGGGACTCCTTTAGAGCAGCTGGAAGATATCCCCTTGACCAACTCCCTAAATTGCATTATATCATTGGCTTTGGGAAAGGACCTGGCCAGGTGAAGAGGCTCCTGACCTCAGGGGGAAATGGTGGCAGCTGGACTTGTCCCACTGTTGACTTGCCGAATGAGACTCAGGTGTATTGCTTTGCAGCTCAGCATAGTACATTGGGGAACTTCCTAGCCAGTGCCACAGATGGGTGGCATGTGGCCCAGTAATCAGGATGCCTTCATCTAGGAGTAGCCTGGAGCAGCCTAGGGTGGTGGAGCCCCCTTCATTGACCCCAGTGTGCCATACAAGTTGGCTCTTCCCTGTGAGTCAGACATGAAAAAGACTGGAAAGCACTCCTGTCTTGGAAAAAACATGGGCTACCAAATTTGGGAGACCACAGTTCAAATCCCCATTCTTCCACTTCGTGGCTGGGTCATCTCATGCCTGATATTTGTCTTGCCTTAGCCTCGGCTTCTCTGTTTGTAAAATGAGAATTACATTTTATCCCAAGTTGTTGGGGGGGGATATATAACATATGTAAGCATCGTAGGTCTTCAAAGGTGCTTGCTCCATTCGCTGTGTCCTGCGGCCTGTTCCTGATGGAAGTGCTTTTCTGCACAGCCCTCCACATAGCTGCTCTGAGGCTGGGGAGGAAACAGACAAACGCTTCTGGTTCTCAGGAGAGAGGCATCATGTTGGGACTGTAATTAAGGGTTCCTGATCTCTATTCCTTCAAGTGCTCTTCAGCAGTCTGGTGGGGAACTCAGATAATTGGACTCCCTTGGTTTCCTCTGCCTCTCTCTGAGACAAGAGAAAATAGTGGCATTAAAAAAAAAAATCCAGGTCAGAGGATTTGGGCAGAGGCTGTGGGGACCCATCTGTCACCACCAAGGGCTTCCCCTGAATGAGGGAAGAAGGGATTAAGGCCTTTCCCCAGATTCAAAACCTAGATGACATGGTAAAACTGAACCAAAAGATTTGGTTTGCACTGGCCCCGCCCACATTTTCCCGTGTTGGTTCCTGCTCCCGCCCCTCCCCACCATCTGCCGGGCTTCTTGCCTCCCTTCCTCCTCGGCTGAGAAAACAAAATACCACCTGCAGAGAACAGGCTTGGAGGGTGTGACAGGAAGGCTGCAGAAGGCTCCACTGGCTCCTTTGCCTGAGCCATTGCTTGGAATGGTCCCCCCACCCCCTGGAATGCTCTGTGCCAAGACTGTGCCCATGCGGTGTTTCTTTCCTGGAGGTCAGGATGGATGCTGCCTACAAAGTGGAGAAAGTGGGTGGCTCCTTTACAAGAAGCAAAAAGTCAATGAGCAGTGGCCAGACGTCTTTTACCTTAGCTTTGAACTTCCGCTTGGGGCATCCGTGGGCACCTTAGCTTTGCACTTCTGCTTGGGGCATCCGTGGGCACCCAGTGTTCTTGGGATCAGAATATCACAGCAGAAAATGGGCGTGGGGGACTAAAGCTGGAAATTACATCAGACTCTAGAAAACTTGGGGACCTGAAGCGTCAGGTCATCGATTCACTCATTCATATATTCATTAGCACATGTAATGGTAAAACACAGGATTTGGCCCGCTGGCAGCAAGGGTGGTGTCAAGCTCCACAAATGGGTGAAATGGAGTTAGAGATGACCACTCTGTCTGGCTTCGCAATCAGCTTTTCGCTCTCTTTCCCCTCCTGCCCATGTGCTAACCAGATACAGCTGGTCAGTGAGCGCTGTTCCCTATTTTGCAGATGAATAAGGAATGGAAAGCTGGCTTCCAAGTCCTGGGGTCCTCCCCACGTGTGCTGCAGGCTGCGCTCCATCTGAGTCCCCCCAGCTGGGCGCGCAGACCTCCTAGAAGGTTTAACCGGCTCCCCAGTCAGATCCGTTAGCTCTCCAGGCCTGCCTCTTTGTTTCAAAGGCCAAGGCGGTGGGTAGGGTTTCAACATAGAAGCAGGTTGTTCTTGGAGGGCAGGAAGGCAGGGACCCTGGGGTCCGTCCCGCATATGCCAGGCACGACGCTTAGGAAAGGACTCAGCCGTGTAAACAAGCAGCTCTACTAGAAAGCCAGATGGAGAAAGTGTGAAAGAGCATTCCAAGGAGCAGCTGAGGAGGGGAAGGAAGGGATGTTCGTTCTCACTTGGAGAATCGCAGACAGCGTCACGGAGGCCAGACGGTGGACCTCGAGCTCACCTTCAAAGACTGGCAGCTTGAGTAGGAGGGGAGGGGGGGTAGGAAGGGGTTCATGCAGGGGGAGTGGGTGGGCGGGCGGGGACGGGAGATGGGGGGGCCCCGTGGAGGAGCTGTAAAAGCCACAGCGAGTTGGAGCTAGGCAACGTGGTATTTCACGAAGCTGCCTCTGAAGGCCCAGAAGGAAAGTGAGCCAGGAGGCGGCTGCCGCCGTCTAACAGGGAAGGTCTGGACTAGAGCCCGAGGGGTGGGAAAAAGGAAAGATCCGAACACGTTGACAGGACCTGGAGACTCTGGATGCAGGAGGGCGAGGCCAAGAATGGCGCTGGGGCCAAGCCAATGACTCTGGCTTGGCCTTGGTCTGGGGTGAGCAGCCATCCAGCACCCCTCGAGGTAACTGCTGAGTGTTTAAAAAGCTGTGGAGCCCTCGCCCCTGGGCAGGAGATATTTTTACCTGTCTGCCTCCTAGTCAGTGTTTTTTTTCTCTTTTTAGGAAGATGCACAGTTTAGTGGCTCAGTCCTGCCACTGTCATGCGTGCTGTTCTGAGCTGTGAGCCGCACGGTTGCTAGGTGACAGATGTGGCATGTGGCTGCCTGGACCCCCGAGCCCTCCACATTGTGCTTTAGGTCATGGAGGCGTTGCTTTCAGAGAACTGTGGGACCGCATCTCGTGTGCTGCTCACGAATGCAACTTTACAAGCTCTCAGCTGGCGAGGGTGGCATGACAGGCCCAAGCACCTGCAGCGGCTAGAGCCTGGGGCGTGGCAGGCCTCGCTCCCACCAGCGTGCACAAGGGGCACTCCCAGGATATGTGCAGAGTTGACAGGGCCTCAGAGATCATCCCAACCAACCCATTTTACACACAGGGAGACTGAGACCCTGAGAGCTCAGGGCAGTGGTGCCAGTGTGCACAGCTGGTTGGTGGTGGGTCCAGCCCTGCACCTCGCTGGCCTCCTGATACCTGGATCATGGCTGGCTCCCCAGCCAGCAAAGGGAGGACCAGAGAGGAACCTGCCCCTCCTGGGTCCTTCTCTGATCCTGGTGCTTATCCCAGGCCATGCTTCGTGGTCATTGGATGGGTGCACATTGGATTCGTATGTTCTGGCCTGAAGGCTGACCTTCACCAGCACAGGGACTCCAGGTAGGGGGTGGGGGGAAGGGAGGGTTGTTCCAAGTTGCTGCTGGTACCACCTCCCTTTTAAAAACACAGAGCACAGGAGTGAGGAGACCTGGGAGCTGACGGCTGCGGAGTGTGAGCAGTGCCGTCTTTCCTCTATTCCAGGTGCGAGGGATACAGCAGCGAACAAAATAAGCCAGATGTTTCTTCCTGTGGAATTTATAGATTTCTTGTAGAAGGGCCAGGTTCTAAAGAAAGAAACAGACATACAAGGGCCAGTGGTACTTGCTATAAGAGAAGAAACATGGGGTGGGATGTGGGGGCTGCAACCTGGAGGGCTGCTATTTTAGGGTCTGGAAAGGCATCCCTCAGGGCACATTTGACGGAGGAATGAATGAATGAATGAATGAATGAATGAATGAATGAATGAATGAATGAAATGGGAGCCCTCAAACCCAGCCTTTCTGACTTCAAAGCCCCACCACTGTCTCCCTCTGCGCATCCCCAAGGAGTCTGGCCTGGTGGCTTTGAGCTGTTCACTCCCTCTCTCTGGGCCTGTTTCCTCATCTATAAAATTAGAATGGTGATGGGGTCCCCCAAGCTTCTGTATTTTAAGTGTCAGACTCAGGCGTTGTCACCTGAGCACATTCACTGGGCACGAAGGTTCTGGTCGTGATTGCAGCCCAGCCTCGCGGCTCACTCGCATTTACGCTGGCACTTTGCACCCTGCAGACCCGGCGGCCCGGGAGGCCCCTGGCGCCCTCCTGCAATGCAGGGTGCTCGTAGGCAGTGGTGTCCTGAGAAGAAGGAGAGGCTCAGCTCGTTTGGGCTGTTTCCTGTGGTTTCTGTGATGCTGCCGTGGTATCTTTCTCTGGCTTTACCACAATGTGCTAATTTCGCCCTTGAGTCCTAGTTTAAAATGGTCCCCATCCCCCCAGGCCTTTCTCATGTTGGTGACCAGAGCTGCCACTCACCAGGCTATTTATGGGGAAGCATGTCCTCCAATGGGTCAGCACTAAGATAAATTCTGCAGACTTGCGGAATCCCCCTTGCTTTTCTTCAGTTGTGGCAGGATGTGCAGTAAATCAAACCTAATGCGTTGCAGATCGTGCTGATCAGATCCTGCTGCAGGCGGCCCTGGAGACGGCTCGGAGCTGAGGCACCCTGCCGGCTGCGTCTCCAGCAGGACCCCGGCCCTCTTCCCAGCTCTAGTTTTAATAAAAATTCTCCATGTCAGCTGTAGGGGAGGTGGGGCAGCTAGACAAGCAGCCATCGCCTGTGCCTTAGGTTCACTCCAGTTAAGTGCCCTGGGGCTGGGGACCTGCTGCCAAGGAAGGGGGAGGGGCTCACCCTGGAAGCCCAGGCAAGAACTCGGGCCTCCCCACTGCACAGTGCTCTGGGTACCATTTGCTTGTGTAGGGTGGGCAGGGTAGCAACCCGGAGAGGTTGAGGACTGAAGGGTCCACAGACATACAGGCCCACCTTGGGACATCTCCAGGACACAATGGGATATTCAGCTGACCCACTGTGGAGTCCCAGCAGAGAGCTGCATTTCTTCTAGAGAATTCTTGGGTCTTCTAGGCAAGCTGGCTCTGTCCCAGTCTCTCCAAAGCCCAAGACCCTGACTGTTCCTGGGGTGGCAGGGGGCAGTCATTAAAGACTCACTGTCCCCCTTGGATGAAGAGGGCAGGGACGTGTCAGCCGCTGATGTGGTCCAAGGCCTGGTCTGGGAAGGTTGGCTAACCCTGCAGACCTGCATGGACAGTTGTCCCCATCTGCCAGGCCTCCTAGCTTCATTAGTGGGATCTGTCTGGCCAGGTCTACTCAAAGGTTGGTCTTTGCAGGAGTCAGTCAGAAAGTGTGGGTCAAGGCCAGCAGGGAGGGCAGCCGGGCATGCTCCTGCTGTGCAGTGACCTTGCCCGGCCGTTCAGGTGGCACATCCGAGGAGAACAGACGGGAGCCGGATCCAGAGGCAGCTCCTCTTTTAGTTAAGTAATTACAGAGCTGGGTAATTTACATCCCTGGCAAGATGCGGGGCAACTGCAGGCCAGGTGTACATGTGTTTAATTTTAAATTCTCCGACCTCCCTTAATGAGGAAGTGCTTTGAAATACAGCCGAATGCTGGGATCCTTCAAAGCACTCGCTTCCTTGGTGCTTTATGTCTCTAAGGGGAAGCAGGAAAGACGGATGAGGAATGGCAGGGAGGGTGTTGCCTCCCCCGCCCCCTGTGCAGACATTATCTGCTGTAAAAAGGTTGCTGAAGGATGGAGAACCAGCTCTTGGCTGCTGTGGCCCTCAGATAATGTCATTGGTGAGCGATGACCCAGGATTTGTTGGCACTGAGCAAACACCTCCAGGGCTCTGGTGCCAGCATCCTTAGCTGAGCCTGGTCAGCACTCCCACCTGGGGAATGAAGGAGCCACAGGGGCTGGTGTCCAGGGTGCCTCCGTGAGAACTCTAGCCCTTCTCGCCCCCTACCAGGTGTTACTATCCCTTTGAATCACCTGGGGATCCTAAAAAAATACAGAGAAAGGTTGAGTAGGTCTGGGGTGGGCCTGACATCCTGCATTTCTAACCAGCCCCTGGGATGCCCCTGGCCCATGACTACGTTTTGAATAGAAAGACCTTAGAGAAGGTAGCTGCTGGCTTCCCTGGGCCCCACCAGGTGGTTCAGGCTCAATAAAACACAGAAGGCTTGGACTTGGCACAACCTGCTCAACCCTGGGGGGGGGGGTGTGCAGCTGTGGGATGCCCCCCACTTGGTTTTGAGCACTCAGATCTGCATGTGTGATGGAGCAATGCTGCGTGGATGACCCTCGATTTGGGTTTGGTGTCTGGTGTGGCCGCTTCTGCCTCATTACATTTGCCCCTCTAATGATGCTTACATAGGGCCTGTGGGGAAACTGAGTCTGCAGACCTGGGTTCCTCAGTGGGCACCCCCAGTGGGGAGGAAGGCCACCTCCATATTTCATGCCACTGGTCAGCTCCGTGTGTGTGGCAAAGAGTTGATTTGGTGGTGACCAGCTGAGCTGCCCACCTCGTGGTCTGGCCAGCGGCTAATCCTCTCCTGCTCACCTGGCTTCACAGGCCCTGAATGAGAAGGAGCTGACAGCGGTCGGGTCCCACCTTCTCTGTGTGCTGGGGAGCAGGGCCGCGTGGCCCCAGTGGCACAGATGCCGAAGAACAGCAAGGTGACCCAGCGGGAGCACAGCAGCGAGCATGTCACGGAGTCGGTGGCCGACCTGCTGGCCCTCGAGGAGCCCGTGGACTACAAGCAGAGTGTCCTGAATGTGGCGGGCGGGCCGGGCGGCAAGCAGGAGGCGGCGGAGGAGGAGCTGGACGCCGAGGACCGGCCGGCCTGGAACAGCAAGCTGCAGTACATCCTGGCCCAGATCGGCTTCTCCGTGGGCCTCGGCAACATCTGGAGGTTCCCCTACCTGTGCCAGAAGAATGGAGGCGGTAAGAGGCAGGCCTGCTTGCCCAGGCTACCCCGCACATGGGCTGAGCTGAGGGGTGAAAAGGAACCCCCTGTCCTAGGCAGGATTGGAACCCTTGCAGGTCAGAGCTCAGGACTGTGGAGTAAGACTCCCCAGGAATTGCTAAGACGGCCTGGGTTCAAGTCCCTGCTCAGCCAGTCAGCTCTGTGCATGCAGCTTTATCTCTCTCTGCCTCTCTGTTCCTCTTCTGTGAAATGGGAATAATAGCAATTCCTGCCTTCCAGAGGAGTTGGGAGGATGGAAAGAGCTTTGCATGTAGAACGCTTAACACATTGTAAAGAACTTCTGGCCGTTATTATTAAATGCTCACTAGGTGCCAGGCCTGTCCTAAGCACTTACTGCATTTTAGTCTGAAATAGATGAAACTGCTGATGTTTGAACATCTTGGAACATTCAAAGCACCGGTTTCATATGGGCCAACCATTGAGTCCCCCCAACAACCCCATGTTATTCTCATCCTCATTTTAGAGACCGTAAAACTCAGGCACAGAGAGGTTAGGTGACTTGCTCAAGGTCACACAGCTAGTGATAAAGTAAGGTTTCAAACCTGGACAGCTTGGCCCCAGGGCCTGTGCATGCAATTACCACATGTACTGCCTCCCAGGTAGGAGGGGCCTCTTGCTGCCCCTGAGTTTGAATCCCCCTAGAGGATCTTCCTCTGGTATCAAACTCCTTCTGCTCCTCAGAGTCTGGGTCTCAACCCTTACTCAGTGTGCATCTCAACAGACCAAGGCAGTCTTTCAAATCCCAGGAATAACCCTGGGGTTGGCTAGAAATAAGAACCAAAGTGTAGACCGAGACATAGACTGTTAGCCACCCAGGAGACCTCGGAGATCCTGGAATCCAATCCCTGTAGCCATCGTTTGCTAAATTTCCTGCCACCACCCTGAACAGTGCTCCCTGCTGTTCAGACTGATGGCCTAAGGCTCCCAAGTGCGGGGTCTTGTGCCCAGGAGATGCACATCCCCTGGGCTTATTGGCAGATTGAGCACATATTGGGGAGCATGTGGGATGTCATGTTTTGGGGGCAGAGTGGTGTGACTGAAGGGCCTTCTGGAGACTCCCAGCTCACAGGGCTTGGTCTGGTGGTGCTGGGTGACCATCAGGGCACTGGTGACCAGTGCTGGTCTGACACCATTAGACAACAGGCAGGGCTATGCCAACGGCATTGCTAACAGGACTAGGTCATTGGCACAGCTCTCGATGGGCTCGCTCGTCTGTGTCCAGACATGGTTTTAATTCTCCTGCTAAACGCCCTGTCACCGGGAAACGAGATTGTGTCTGCAGTGATGCCCAAGACAGCGGGTTTAATTTATCATCTGGAATCTTTGGCAATACCCATTCTATCCTCAATCCTCCCAGCTACACTTTCCCGGACTGCTAATTTCTCTCCCATTCCTCCCAATTAGCTGTAGATTAATGGCCATGCTGGTCAGAACCTCTCTCTGGAGAGCGTCCAAGCTCCGCTTCCCTGGAGCTGCCCAGTCTGCTGCGTCAGCATCTGGCTGGGACTCGGGGAAGCTGTGCCCGGGGTCTGCGCCTCCGGGGGGCCCACTCCATCTGGGCTGCCGCTCTGTGGGCGGGGGGTTGTGAGCAGGGGGTGTCCACAGAGTACATCATGAAGTCAGTGTGTCACACGGTGTGTGACTTGATATATGGATTCCAGGAGGCACAGGATTTGTCTGTCTGTCTGTCTTTAGGTCTAGCCTTGTAAGCGGGAGGCATTGAAGTATGCCTGGGACCTCGCTTGGTGTTTCAGGTCAGGGGAATCAAGGGGAAGGAGGGTCTAGGTGACCAGTGCGTGGTAGGTCACATGTATGAGCCAGATCATTCCTGGAGGAGCATGAGGACCAGTGACAGTTTGAGATGATCAGAGATGTGGGCAGGACTGCAGGAGCTGGCTGCCAGCCCTCCCTTACCCTGGTGCCACACTTCAAACGTCTCTCCTTCCTCCCCAGGTGCCTACCTGGTGCCCTACCTGGTGCTGCTGATCATCATCGGGATCCCGCTCTTCTTCCTGGAGCTGGCCGTGGGCCAGAGGATCCGCCGGGGCAGCATTGGCGTGTGGCACTATGTGTGTCCCCGCCTCGGGGGCATCGGCTTCTCCAGCTGCATCGTGAGTCAGGGGCTGGGCACTTCCTGTGAAGTGCTGGGGCTGGCCATGGCCATGTGTGTGAGTGGAGTCCCCTTGGGCTGAAAGCACCCAAGTAAAGGGAAGTGGGTGTCCCTCTCCCTCTACATCCCCTGTAAGGTGTGCTGTAGGAGTGTCGGCTCCTGCATGCTAGGGCTCAGGTGACATCGATGAGTGAGAGGCTCTCGGCTGTCGCACCTACCTGCAGTGTCACTGATGCGTAATATAACCGGCCCCGGGAGATAGGAAGGACTTGTCACCCTCCACACAACAGATCTGTGCAGGAGGAAGCTCTGCTTTCAAAGCAGCACCTGGGACCCTCGGTCAGTTCTACCGAAATTAGTTATGGTGCTTCCCAGAAACCAGAAGTGACATCTTCCCAGAGATGAGAAATGAGAACTGACATCTCTCTAGAGGTGACTGCAGACATTACCAAGGGAGAGGAGTGTCCTAAGGGAAGAGTGGACACAGGAAACTAACAAGAAGCATCCAGAAAATCTCAGTAGGCACTGAGATCTGGGCATAGTTGTCCCGGAGGCCAAAGCTGTGGGTGTCCCCCTGTCCAGGGGGCAGCTCTGGAATTGTGACGCTGAGACATCAGGAAACGATGGAGGAGTGCTTTAAGCATCGTAGGAGAATTTCAAACTGGGAAGGATTAACATGTTAAGAGTTTATTGCTTAAAGGAGAGAACTTTAATATGGGAAACATTCCTCTGTGGATTCTTTGAATACCAGATGAATGGAGGTTGGGAGGGGCCTTCAGCTGCCAGATCTCAGCCCCCCCAAGGCCACGCTCTGTGCTCCGTGCTGCGTACAGTCTGTCCAGTGCTAAGCGGGGTGGGGGTGGGGGAAGGGGGGATTCCCTGCCACCTCTGTGACCCCCGCACCCGGACCCTTGTCCTCAGGTCTGCCTCTTTGTTGGGCTGTATTATAATGTGATCATTGGGTGGAGCATCTTCTACTTCTTCAAGTCCTTCCAGTACCCACTGCCCTGGAGCGAGTGTCCTGTTGTGAGGAATGGGACCGTGGCAGGCAAGTACGGGACCGACTGTGTATGACCAGCTGGGGACCCCAGCCAGCCCTGTCCCGGGAAGGAGTCCAATGAGCCTAAGGGGCTTAGGCACAGAATTGGAATTTTATTGACTCGCTGTGTCACCTTAAATAAGACTCCTGCCCTCTCTGAGCCTCATTTCCCCTTCCGATGCCCTCTCGCCAGCCTGTCCCACGAGTTCTTATGGGGGCTGAATGAACTAGTGAGTATAGGGAAAAACTCTGGCAATGGGATCTTTTCCTTAGTTGTTACCAACTTCCCCGTGTTACTCAAGTGCAGTCCTCTCCGGAAACAGCCTTAATTTGCATGCTGTTTCCATAAAGGGCTGGGTGATTTCTCCCACCTCACAGATGGGCAAACTGAGGTCAGAAACAACTTTCCCTGGTCACACCACTAATTTAACCGAGGGAGGGAATCCGGGTCTTCAGCCCCCAGCTCAGGGCCTTCCTCGGGAACCAGAGGCCAGTTCTGACTTATCCTTCCTGCCCCCCACGGGTGGACGTGGGCGGGGTAGCACGAGTGGGACTGTAGATCAGTATGTGCTGAAGCCTCCCAGGCCTTGCTGGGAACCCAGGAGTCCTCAGGATCTGCCAGATCCTGGGTAACCCAGAACAGGGACAGCCCCTCCCTGCTGCCCACGCTCGGCTGTCCCCTTGCCCACTGCTGCCTGGGTGGGGGTCCAGCGGCGGGGGCGTCCCGGCGGCCCGGCCCCTGAGGCCTGTGCTGCCGTTGCAGTGGTGGAGGCGGAGTGTGAAAAGAGCTCGGCCACTACCTACTTCTGGTACCGGGAGGCCTTGGACATCTCCAACTCCATCTCGGAGAGCGGAGGCCTCAACTGGAAGATGACCCTGTGCCTCCTCGTGGCCTGGACTGTCGTGGGCATGGCTGTTGTCAAGGGGATCCAATCCTCGGGGAAGGTGAGTCGGGAGGGGGCATTCAGACCCCACAGTCTGAGAAAATGATGGAGGGCAGGGGGCTGAGAAATCTGGGTTGCCCCACGCAGGGTCCTGTGGGTGGCCGTGGCCCCTGGATCACTCAGGTCAAGGACGCAGGCCCCTGAGGAGGCAATGGCGTGTCACTGCTAGTGTCCTGGTGGACACCCCTCGGAGAGGCTCCACACAGGTCTCTGCGGGTGCAGACCAGCCGGGTCCCACACACCTCCTCCCCACAGTTCAGATCCCCTCCAAACAGGCTCATTCTGTCACGTGTCAGTATTCATGGATTTCCAGGGCTGGAAAGGGCGTTTGGGATCCTGTAGCCCAATCGACTCATTTTTCAGATGAGGAAACTGAGGCCGAGAGAGGGAAAAGCACCTCCTGAGATCACGCAGCCAGTCTAATTTAACCGAGGGAGGGAATCCAGGTCTTCATCCCCCAGCTCAGGACCTTCCTAAGGAACCAGAGGCCAGTTGCTGGAATTAGAGCTGGAATTAGAGCACTGTCTGTCTGTCCGAGGCCCCAGGTTCTTTCCCAGACTTGATAAGCAAGGAAGCTGAGCCTTGGAACAGTAGCGTGGTCTCAGCCACCTCCCCTTCCCTCTCTGAAGGCCAGCATTGCAGCTGACACTGTGTGGCACCTATCCGTGTATGAATGCATTTGATCCACAGCAACCTTATGAGTTAGGAGCTATTGTGCCCATTTTATAGATGAGGAGATGGAGGCACGCCCAGGCTAAGTAGACAGCCCAGGGTCACGTGCTTCGTAAGCGGTAGAGCGAGGATGAGAGTACAGGCTGTCCAGCTGCAGACACGGGCGCTCTTGACCTTCACCCCACGCTGCCCAAGCAGCCCTCCTGACTTGTTTCAGTGCAGCAAACGCTGTGTGAGCATCTTGTTCGCGTGAGGCTCTGTGCCAGGCACATGGGGATGTGGAAATGCACAAGAAACACACATGCTAGAAAATAGGACGTGATTTATAATCACAAGAGGCAGGACCTTCTTCTGATGTTTCTGCTTGGGAGCCGTGACTATAACCTCCTGTATGCCTTCTGTCAGAGGCCTCTAAGGACAGGGGAGATCCCCAGGGGGTCTGCTGGAGCCAGGGACAGAAACGCAGGCTGGAGACATGAAAAAAAATGAGGAAGGGAGAGCAAAGGGTTCCTCGCCCCCTTGGCGGCCCTTGGGGGTGGGGAGGCTGCGGGCCCAGCCCTGCCAGCCCTTGAAAGGAGAAAAGCAGCCCCAGGCCCAGCCATGCTGACTCCAGCTTTTCTGGGCTCCTGTTTCTGCCTTGGCTCCAGGCCAGACATGCGGTGGTGTTGGCCCCGTGCCCAGGGGTCCCAGGGCTCTGCTTTCGGCAGCTATCAGAGGAGGCTCATGTGCCCCAGCTGTGAGCAGGGAGGGAGGTGCCAGCTGCAGGAGGGCCCTGCCCCACGGTGGGTCCCTGTCTTCTCTGCAGGTGATGTACTTCAGCTCCCTCTTCCCCTACGTGGTGTTGGCCTGCTTCCTGGTCCGGGGGCTGCTGCTGCGAGGGGCCGTGGATGGCATCCTGCACATGTTCACTCCCAAGGTAGGGCCTGGGGCACCCACAGCTCCACCAGCCGGTCAGCCACATGCAGCGTGACACTCATGGAGGACCTGCTGTGTGTCACGTGTTGTGTCAGGCCCTGGAGGGATGCACTGGGGACGGAGCATGGACCCTGCCCTCAGGGTCCCAAGGAGAGGGACATCACATTAATTTGGGTGAAATCAGAAGAGGCTTCAGGGAGGAGGTGACATGTGAACTGAGCCTCCGTGAGCAGATAGGATTTCAGTGAGCGGCAAGAGGACATTTGTGGTCAAAGGGACCACATGAGCAAAAGTGAGAAGCACTGGGAGTGCTTGAGGAGAATGGTGGGAAGTCAGGCTTGGCTGGGGCATGGGGACAGGGAGTGGGGGGTGGGTTTCATGGGTGTGTCTGCGACAGCAGGAACCAAGAAGATGTCCAAGAGACGGACGCTCCCCCTGGAATCCCAGCTTGTACCCAAATCAGGGGAACAATGTTACTATTTTATTAAAGATAATAGGCCACCTGGACAGTGATTTTTCCCTCACCGAATCCATTCACATCTCCGCTCATTTCATCATCTCAGTAGCCCAGTGAGGGGGCCAAGCAGGACCACTGTGCCTGCTTCACACCCCGCGCAGGCATCCTGAAGATGGTCACCCAGGTTTCCTGCCGGCGGTCTCTGCCCACCTCGTGCCCCTGCCTCTATTCCCTTTTAGACCACTGGGCACAGCTGGCGTGAGCTGGTCCCCTGACGAGTAAGAGGATTTCAAATGTCTGCTGGGATGTCCTTCAAGGTGCCCCAAGCAATGTAATGAGTAACCCCGCTGGGCAGGCTGGGAAGTCACCTCCAAATGCCAGCTGACCAGTCAGCAGCCAGCAGGGGCCTGGTCAGAACCCCGCCAGCTTGAGGCTCTAACATTGGCCCTCACTAGTGCCATGTCACATGTGTGTTCACATACACACACACACTCACACACAGGAAGTTCATACAGATGCCACAGGGAGAAGAGTCCCGATCCAGTGGGCTTTGCAGTCCCCACCCCCTCCCGACTCCCCGCCTGGCAACGAGCAGGACACTGGGCTCCACACACACCAGCCACAGGAGCCAGCCTGGGCATGCTGGGAAGCCACTTCTGAGGTTTCTATGGGAACCACGGCGGAGGTCCACTTTATGAAGCACTTAGTGAATCTCTGGAGGCATGAGTGTGACTTGGGCCACGTGGCTGGCGCAGGGTTGGGGAACACGTGGTGTCTGACAGGAGTAAAATGCAAAGCTGGTTTCTTTGGGGGAAACCAGCCGCGAGAAGAAAGCCAACTGTTTTATGAATGACTTCAAGTGTATTTCTAGAGTCGGCCTAATGCTTATGCTTGAGTCGTCCAGTTGCGCTTTCCTGAGCTTTGGGAGCAGACGATGTGTTCTGGAGGGGGCTCTGTGAGGCCCATCTTGAGGCCTGTGCACCGAGCAGCTGCATGGGGCACAGCTCAGCATAGCTGCCGCTGGGGCCAGACAAGTGGGCAGCCCCGACAGTGCGCCAGACTGGCCACAGGGTCGAGGGGGTGCGTGGGCCCTTCGAGGAGAGAGGTGGGCTCCCTGAGGGCCCCGAAGGCCCAGTGTGGAGGTTCGTGGTGGGACTTCTTGGTTCCCACAGTTAGGACAAGGCTTCTGAACGGGAGGAAAGGGCAGCCCAGCCTGTCATCAGGGGGAGCTCTGGAGCCAGATGATTGAGTCCAGATCCCAGCTCAGCAGTCGGAGGCCAAGTCCCTTGGCCCCTCAGGGCCTCAGGTTCCTCAGCTGTAAGATAGGGTGAACCGTGGTGGCTCCGCCGCAGTTGTCACAGGAGAGGGCGTAGGACTGCTGTTGCCGTGCAGGGAGCGCACTGAAAGCGTTAGCTGTTATTCCTCTCGTCCCTCGTGAAGGTGACACTGCTCCTAGGCAGTGGGAACCCGGCGCTCCAGTGCCACCTGGTGTCCCGAGGTCCCGTCTGGCTCTTGCACAGGCAGATGCTGAGCGGTGCCAGGGAACAGGGTGTGTGCTCCTGTCACGAACCCTCTCGGGCTGGGCGCTCAATAGCTGCTTGTGAATTCAAAGAGCATCTTCATGCCACCGAGTCAGATGCCACGGAACAACCTTGTTCCCTGCATGAGGCAGTGACTCAGCCACTGTGCTGAGGAAGTGACAGGAAGCCATTGCTCTGTTTGTGGGGGGCACCCCAAGAAGGGTGGGAGCCTCGTCTTTGGTGGAAAAGCCTGTTTCCCATATCACCCCTTGCAGACACATTCTGATGTCTGGAAAGGACACTGAGCTTCCTAAGGTCCGGCTGTGGGTTCATTCTCTGTTGGCACTGTGTTTGGGATCTTGTTGAAATCATGCACCAACACCCCCCAAATCCTGAAAGAGCCCCTTTAAGTTCAAGGAACAGCAAGCGTTAAGACTGAAGGTGCCCAACTCACCTGTGACCTGAGGACATAGGTCAGCCTTTGCCTGTAGGTCTGTCTCTTGTCCCCAGCTCCACTCTTTCCTTCTCTTCCATGTGCCAGGCACTGCTCATACAAAGATGACAGCAGGTGGGCTCCATCCCTAAAAAGCACTAAGCGTTGGAAGGAAGATGACACATACACCAGTAATTTGGGTATTGACAAGAGCTGTGAGAGCCCAGGACCATGACTAGCTCTGCTAGAGGCAGTCAGGAAAAGCTTCAGAGAGGAGGTGATATTTGTGCTGGGTTTTGAGATATAAGTAGGAGTTCATCAGACAGTGAGTAGGAGGAAAAAAATTCTAGGCAGAGGGAATAGCTGGGCAAAGACCACAGGTAGGAGATCACGGTGCTTTTGAAGAATAGTAAGTGCACTGCAGTTAGAGTGTTCAAAACAGAGGGAAAAGATTTCCCAGCCAACAGTAGGCAACCAACAAAGATTTTTCAACATGCAAATGACATGATCAGAGAGATGTCCACCTCAGCCTGCCCTCTGTTACAAAACCTTTTGCTTCTTTCTGGTTGGAACTCACCAAACCACCCAGAGCCCTCCCATCAGGTCCAGGTGTCCAGCCTGAGAGAAGTGCCCAGGCTCCAGACTGGTAGAACTGTCATGATTGACATCTGTTACGTCAGTGAATGCCCACATAAGTAATCCCTTATCCCATTTCTGGAACCTTCCGAGAGGATCTTTAAAAAATTTCACCCAGGAGAGGGAAGGTGCTGAGTCCTTTACCAGTGGGACTATGATTACAGTTGTCCCCCCATATCTGTAGGGGACACGCTCCAAGACCCCCCGTGGATGCCTGAAACCGTGGATAGTCCCAAAGCCTGTCTATACCATAGTTTCCCCCGTACATACATACCTTTGCACTTACAAGAAGTCCTTTATGGCTGCTTTTTGGCACATCCAAATTGCCAGCATCACTACTCTTGCCCTTGGAGCAATTATTAAGCAAAATGAAGGTGATTCGAACACAAATATGTGATACTGTGACGGTCGACCTGGTAACTGAGACGGCTAACCATCAGGTGATGTGCCCAGTGTGGATCCGCTGGGTGAAGGGTGATTCACATCCCAGGCCAGACGGCTTGAAATTTCATCACGCTGCTCAGCGTGGCGCATAGTTTAAAACATGAATCGTTTATTTCTGGAATTTTCCATTTAATATTTTCAGACCGCAGTTGACCGTAGGTAACTGAAACCATGGAAAGCAAAACCATGGCTAAGGGAGGACTACTGTGTCTTTCTCTTTTTTCTAATCTTCAGTTTTCTATTAGGAGCAGGTATAGGAGCAAGCGCCCTAGGCCGGGCTGGCTTCCTAATTCGCAAAGCCTGAATCAGAAAGCAAAAAAGAGTGATTTTTTTTTTCTTTCTTTCTCCGGGAATTCATTTTGAGGCAAAATGACCTGAGCAGCTGTGAGCCTATTTATAGTCCTCACTGAGTCACTTGCTGTGAACAGTCATACTCTGCGGCAGAAACACGAATGTGTTTGGTGACAGGTTTGTCCCAGACCCCGCTCGGGGTGCCATGTCACTATGTGGCATACACACCATGTTACCTTTCAACAATAAAATTAGAAATGAAAGCCCGATTTCCAAAACCAGACTGGCCCTGGAGCGCTTCAGTGAGGAAATGTGGGCCTGTGTTGCTTTGGGGATGAAGGTGACCTGCTCCGTGTCTCTGGTGGCCTCGCTCCCCTTGCTCCCCTGGGACCATTTTAAACCGCATCCACCTGTCTGGACGTTCAGACCACCCCTCCCAGCACAACTGGCCCCCGGCAGGTGATTTTGCCGCCTGCTCCCCAGGCCACCTGAGTCAGGAGCCGGTGGTAGGAAGGCGCCATGGCCTGGCGGGAGACGATCGATATTTTAGAAACTGCTCTGCCCTGACTAGCGAGCTCCGTTGCTTTGAGCAACTCATCTCACCTTTGCACCTCAGTCTGCTCTTTCAAAATGTGAATCGTAAACCATGCTCCCACCAAAACTCCTCTGTCCCGACTAGGGCAGAAGCATTTTGTGAGGATTAAATGCTCCTATGTGCGGGCCTGACTGCTGGCTGTACATTGGATTCTCACAGCGACTCTGGGAGGGGCTCTATTATCATTCCCACTTTTCAGATGAGAAAACTGAGGTTCGTAAAACAGACACTACCACTTGCCTAAGTCTTCTCAGCTAAGTAAAGATGGGTCTGGTTGGGTGGGGCGAGGTGGGGCTCCTCTGTGACCTGGAGCGTGTAGGTGTGTATGAATGAACTTTGGGCCTTTTATTTCTGGGAAAGGGGAGAGGAGATGGACAGGAAGGAGACATTGGTGTCTTTGTTTATGGTTTGAAGTGGATGAGGTCCCTGGGAGACCTTGATGTTCTCAATTCTCTTGTACTATTGTGCAGCCTGTACACTGGACAACTTTAGGAGGCACCATTCACACTCTAGTCTAAGTGAATGGCACTCCCTAGAGCTGTGCCCTACGCATCATACTTGATGGCCTTGGAGATGTTCCTTGTATGGTAGCTCCGTGGTAAAATTAACTGAGAACTTACTATGCGAGCCTGCAGTGTTTATCTTTCTGAAGCCCGACCATGATCCTCTGAAGTTGGTACTCTTGGTATCTGTGTTTTACACATGGGGAAACAGTTACAGAGGGGTTAGGGGACATGCCCAGGGTCACACAGCCACAGCACTTTGCCACTGTGCCACGGTGCCTCTGAGCCCTGGTGAGGCTGAGGAGAGGGGGTAGGTGGGAACCCCATGGCACTTGGATAAAACTATCACTGTGTTCTCTTTTCTCCCCCCTGCCGCGGCGCCCTCCCGCATAGCTGGACAAGATGCTGGACCCGCAGGTGTGGCGGGAGGCGGCCACGCAGGTCTTCTTTGCGCTGGGGCTGGGTTTCGGGGGCGTGATCGCCTTCTCCAGCTACAACAAGCAGGACAACAACTGCCACTTCGACGCCGCCCTGGTGTCCTTGATCAACTTCTTCACCTCGGTGCTGGCCACGCTCGTGGTGTTCGCTGTGCTGGGCTTCAAGGCCAACATCATGAATGAGAAATGTGTGGTTGAGTAGGTGCCTCTCCTCCTGTCCTTTCTGCTCCTTGTGCACCCCACCCAGGGGGGCAGGCGGGCCATGCATGGGGCATCCCTGTCTCCCCAGGCTGGAGGATGGGAGTCAGCCCTGAAGCACGAGGACAGGTTCACCGATGTCTGTGTTGATGGCTGGGGGGTCCTGCCTGGGTGCCAGGGAGGTGCCCCCACGATCGTGCTCGCCCCTCCCTGCCTTTTTACCTGGTCCTCTCCGCTTTATGCTGCAGGAATGCGGAGAAGATCCTGGGGTACCTCCACACCAATGTCCTGAGCCAGGACCTCATCCCTCCCCACGTGAATTTCTCCCACCTGACCACCAAGGACTACTCGGAGATGTACAAGGTCATCCGGACGGTGAAGGAGGGCCACTTCTCAGCCCTGGGCCTCGACCCCTGCCTGCTCGAGGACGAGCTGGACAAGGTGGGGACAGGCTGCCCTTCCCGGGCCGGCTGGGGGGCAGGCGGTCGATTCTAAAGCCCTGAAGGCAGAGATAATGAAGGAAGGGGCTCCTGGGGTGGCTGTGGGCCCTCGCTGAGCCCTTGACCTCCGCCCCCACCCGCAGTCCGTGCAGGGCACAGGCCTGGCCTTCATCGCCTTCACCGAGGCCATGACCCACTTCCCCGCCTCCCCGTTCTGGTCCGTCATGTTCTTCCTGATGCTCATCAACCTGGGCCTGGGCAGCATGATCGGGACCATGGCGGGCATCACCACGCCCATCATCGACACCTTCAAGGTGCCCAAGGAGATGTTCACAGGTAACGCCTCCTGCCACCTCCGCCTGCCTGTGGGCTGCCCTTGGGGATGGCGACAGGGCTGTGGCTCTGACTTAGAAACACTGGGTTCTGCTGGCGTCATTCCTGACCCCCAGGGTCGGGCCGCTGGAGGGTGGGTTGTAGGCCTGCTGGCGGGGGAGGGGTGGGATGGAAGGGGCCTGGGTGCCCCCAAGAGCCCCGGGCCCCGCCCACCTGCACCCCTGCCCCCACACCGGCCTCCGGCTCTCTGTAGTGGGCTGCTGTGTCTTTGCATTCTTCGTGGGGCTGTTGTTCGTCCAGCGTTCCGGAAACTACTTTGTCACCATGTTTGATGACTACTCGGCCACCCTGCCGCTCACGGTCATCGTCATCCTTGAGAATATCGCTGTGGCCTGGATCTATGGGACCAAGAAGTAAGGGGGCTGTTGGGGAGAGGTGGGGAGAGGAGGAGCCTGTCCCAGCTGACTGCCCCCAGAGCGCTGTACTCCCAAGCCTGCTGCCAGGGGGGCTGGGATCACGGAGTCAGAATGTCAGCCGGAAGTACTCTCATAGGTCCTTTAGAGAAACTGAGGCTCACAGAGAGGATATCACTGCTCAGGAATGCTCGGCTGGTGAGAGGAAGAGCCAGGCTGAGGACACAAGTCTCCTGGGTTCGGGTCCCCACCTCACCCTAAACTGCCTTGAATTATCACACCTTCCCTGGGCACCAACTCCTTGAATTCTGTGGAGCTTCAGCACCTAGTGGGTGTACAAGGGCCCCAGCCTTCCAAGCACTCAGAGACTTCAGCAGCCTAACTCACAGCGTTAAGGCTATTTACATAGGGGCGTGAGGCAGGGTGTGGTTTGCGTCAGAGAATTCAGCAATAAGAAACGATCGGGTCCCTTGGCCTGAGCCCTAGGGCAGAACTATACTGATTGTCAGCCCCTGGTCTCAGTCCTCATTTGAGAACCAATCTGTATCCCCAGAAAGCCCCGGGACTAGGTCCTCACTCGCTCAGCAAGGCCAGGGCTCCACTGACCCGCTCAGCCTGCCCCTCCCCTGATGTCTGCACCTGGCCTTAGAATCAGGCTCTCACTGTCCCTGGTCCTACTTCCTGGGAGAGTGCGGGACGGACAGGTGACAAGGCAGAGCAGCCTGCGGAGCCAGGGTCGGAACTCGGTGCTGACTCTGGCAGTCTAGTGAGGCCCCGGGGCCCCTTCTCAGAATATTATTTTTAAATGCATATGATAAAATATATAGCATTGTACAGGCAACGCATTATATTGAAAGTTAGCAAAATTATGTTTCAAATCTGAGATGTGGTAATATCTGTGTACTTTATTTTTACTGCATTCAGTTACAAGATCTAGCTATGGGCCTAATAACAATGGTAATTTCAAAGTAGCTGTGAGCATAAACGATGCTTGTAGGTATCTTCAGTTGTAATGTGATGGGAATATATCTGAGATCTAATCAGTTGCCGGCAGTCACAGGTACTACTGTGGTGGTTTGCATTTATAATAGGAAGAAATGCAAGATTTCAGTTAGGTGTTGAGGTAAAGATGATTTTTATGGACACAGCCAGAACTCCACCCCCAGGCGGGGTAGTTAGAAACCCCCCAGTCAGGGCCGCCTTCTGGACGCCCGGGAGGTGCACTTCCAGCTCATTTCCAGCAGGGGGAGTCTAGAGCCAGGCCGGTGCGAGCGGAGGGGAGGCCGGCAGGTCCACAGATAACATATCAGGAGCATTGAACATGAAGAATGGAAGAGCCTGGGAGGGATGGAATGGTCAGGGGAGGCTTCCTGGTGGAGGCGGCTATGGGCAATGCGCAGGCACAGTGGGGGTGCCAACTTCTGGGTCCTCTGCTGCACCTGGCAGGTTCATGCAGGAGCTGACGGAGATGCTGGGCTTTCGACCCTACCGCTTCTATTACTACATGTGGAAGTTCGTGTCTCCACTGTGCATGGCCGTGCTCACCACGGCCAGCATCATCCAGCTGGGGGTCACACCCCCGGGCTACAGCGCCTGGATCAAAGAGGAGGTGAGGGGTGGCAGCCCCGGAGGCCCAGGGGCTGGCACCTTCCCAGGCCTTTAATGCAACAAGTGATAGACATAAACCCTTATAGGGCACCTGCTATGGGCCAGGCCCTGCTGGGAGCATTGCACACCTGACCTGTAACCTTTACAGCTAAGAGAGGTGGCACTAGCCCCATCGTACAGACAGGGAAACAGTCAGAAGGGCTAACACATTTGTCCAGTCTTCCTAACCCATGTTTTCTCTCCGTGTACGGAGTGGAATCACCCACCCTTTTTGCAAGTGTAGAAACTGGGACGCAGGTGACAGCTAACTCAAGTAGCGACCCCTGCTGCCCCTCGGCTCTGCCAGTGCCAGGACGGTGGGCGGGCTGGGGAGAGGGCGGGAGCGGTGGCCCTGAGTGGGCGGGGCCGCGGCGGTGGCCCGCAGCGCTCACCCCTGTCCGTCCCCAGGCTGCCGAGCGCTACCTGTATTTCCCTAACTGGGCCATGGCGCTCCTGGTCACGCTCATCGTGGTCGCCATCCTGCCCATCCCGGTGGTGTTCTTCCTGAGGCACTGCCACCTGCTCTCCGACGGCTCCAACACCCTCTCCGTGTCCTACAAGAAAGGGCGCATGATGAAGGACATCTCCAACCTGGAGGACAATGACGAGACCCGCTTCATCCTCAGCAAGGTGCCCAGCGAGGCGCCCTCCCCCATGCCCACCCACCGCTCCTACCTGGGGCCCGGCGGCACGTCGCCGCTGGAGCCCAGTGGCAACCCCAATGGACGCTATGGGAGCGGCTACCTCCTGGCCAGCACCCCGGAGTCGGAGCTGTGACCACCGTCCCCACCCCTGCCAGCCTCTCCCACACCCAGCCAGCCCCCGTCCCAGCCTGGCCACTCCTCCAGAGAGGGGTCTGCCCTGCCTCAGCCTCCACCCCAGTCCCAGCCGGTCTGCTCCCCAGACCTGAGTGGGGCCGAGCCGTCTAACCCTCCGAGATCGTCTCAGCAAATGGCAGCCAAATAACTGGAACAATCTAGAAGTTCTGATTCCCAGCACAAGGGAGACTCCAAGTGGCCACTTTCGGGGTCACCCCACCCTTTTCCTCTTCCCCTACCTGTTACTTGCAGTTCTTAGGTCCCTCTGTGCTGCCAGGTGGTGGTGGTGACAGCCACTGGGGCGGAACGGGGTGGGGTATCCCAGAGGCTGCCTGATTTAAGGCTGAGGATGGGACAGATGTGCCAGGCCCCAGGGCTCAGGCCTGGGGTGAAGTTCTGCTGTGAGAGGCAGATGGTGCCCCGGCAGCAGAAGGGAGGGGAGCTCCTCCACCACGGCTCTAAGTGGGACCTCCTCTGTCCTAGGCCCTGCCCATGTGGGTGGGGTTTGCTCCTGCATCTTGCTTGGGAGGGCAATGACTAGGCTTGAACCCTTCCTGCCTCCATTAGGGCTTAGTCTCCCCACTGTCCTCTCCCCATCCCCAGTCCATCCTGGAGCCCAGAGTGGTGGCCTCCGCCCCTTTCTTGAGATTTCCAGAGCACACTGTCCACAGCACAATTTGGATGATTTGGAGCACAATTGCAAAGCACATCCCCCTCCTCTCACCTGGACCCAATTTCTCTCTAGCGGCAGCTTCTCCCCTGGAACAGGGTCCCTGGAGTTCAGGGGCCCTTGCGCAGGAAGCCTCATACCTGGGGAAAGAGATAATTCCACTGCCCTTTTGGGCCGCCACTCACCCTCTGTTGTGTAAGCCCAGCTATCTGGCCCATGGTGGTCGGGGTCACAGCAGTGCTGTGGACACTGGAGATTGCCAGAGGGATGGACTGAGTCTCTGCGCCCCCACCCCCACTCTTACTTTCCGGCCTACCCTGGAATAGGGCTGCCCTCAGAGAACAGGCTGGGAGGCTTAGAACCTGACCAGAGAACAAACGTCTGCAGTGATGGATGGACCAATGGAAGGATGGGTGGTTGGACGCACCAATGAGGGAGGGAGGGAGGGAGGGATGGGTGGATGGATGGATGGAGGGTGGGTGGGTGGATGGATGGTGGGTAAATGGATGATGAGTGGATGGATGGATGGATGAATGGATGGATGGATGGATGGAAGGCAGGCAAACGGAAGGAAGGAAGGGAGGGAGGGGGACTGGCTGGGACAGCAAACCTTTCTGAGAGCTGTAGTGGGCGGGGAGGGCACAGGGCTAGGCCTCGTACCCTGACAGGGTCCTGAGTCACTTGTGACTCTGACTGCACTCAGCACTGGGGTAGGGGTAGACTAGGCCCAGGGTTCCCTCCTTCATCCCTTAGTCCCTTGCCCCCCTTACCTGGGGATCCATCCCCCACCCCACAATCTCTCTCACTTGCCCCTCCTCACACCTCCCATGAGTGTGAGGGGAGAGGGAGGCCCACGTCTCCCCAGAGACACAAGCCTCTGGAGCACAGGCCCCCTCACCTGACAACACCTCCTGCTGGGCCCCATGCCTAGTCCCACTGATTTAGCAAGAGGAGGGCAAGGCCCCAGGAGAGACTCTACTATATACTCTTCTGTGTATTCTACTTCTATTGTATATTCAATCTGTACATGTGAGTGTAAATGCTGTTAAATGACAAGCCCAATATTACACTGTGGCTGCTGGACTATTTTCATCCTCAGTGCTGCACAGATCTATTTTCATTGTATATTTGATATATTTTTAATTTTGTAGCTTGTGGTCAGGCCAGGCCCCAGCCTGACAGCCTGCAACAGGGCCTGAGCAGGGTGTCCTCTTGGTCCCCGCAGGCTGGGGTGTGCTCTGAGCCTTTTGCCATAGGCCGGGCCTGTCCCGGCTCTGTCTCTGCTATTAGTCGTAGGGCCCAGAGCTTGGTGTTCGTGTGTGCGTGTATGTATGTGGTGTGTGCACATACGTGGGTGTGTGTAGGGTGCTGATTTGTGAACCCCAGTGCTCACCTTGTTCCTGAAGACCTCGATCCTCCCTGCCTCCCCCTCCTCTCTGCCAGGTCTCAGGGCAGGGCCTACGGGAAGCCCCCAAATTTATTTTCCAGGCACCTTCTTGCTGTCTCCGCTGGAGTCACAAGCTCTCCATCCTGAGGAAAGTCCGGGGCTTCTTAAGATGTTGAGGCCCCCCTATAGGATCCCTCCCAGGGCCGTGGCCTGCACTTGTCTTTGAGATTTGAGACAGTTCTGACAGTGTTCAGAGGGAACCACTGTCCTCGCATGTGCTTCTGACACACTCGCCTTCGCTTACTCCTCGGGAGCTGGAAGTGGGGCGAGGCCAGGGCAGGAGGGGCCTCAGACAGGTAAGATCCAGCCCCAGCTTTCCTGGGGGAGCAGGAGGTGGCCTATGTCCAGCGCCATAGGAGACAGCGGACTCCAGGGCAGGGGTGTGCCTGAGAGAGTCCCCGGGTCCCTGCCCTCCAGCCCGATCACCAGCTTCCTGCTCAGGGAGCCGTCTCCACTGAGGCGACTTGAAGCCTGAGGCCTGATGGGGCCAGACAGTGGGGCACACAAGTTGATGCCAGTGAGGTTAGCTTTGCCCTCCAGCAATAAATCTGCAGAGACTGTTGCTTTCCTAGTGCCAGGAGACGCCCTCCTGAGCCAGCCTGCCACAGGCCGTGAGGCTGGGTGCCAGAAGCCACGTGGTCCCAGGCCAGCCAGGCCTGCAGCATTCTGGGCAGGGGCTGCCCTTCTGCGTGTCCTCACAGCTGCCCCCCTGCCACTGCCCCTCAGAAGACTCCCCCCAGTGGAAGAAAAGACTCAGTAGACTGGAAGGCACCTGACTCCCTGAGCGTCCACTAGGCCCTGAAACTGGGGGTCTGCTGCCCCTTCCCTGGGGCCTAAGGACTGGGGCTGGGGAGGAGGGCCCAGGGTCCCCCTCATCCCAAGCACTGCTCTGTATGGACCCGGGTGCACACAGTGAGCTCTGGCGCAAGTTCAGAGCAATTCAAATCCATGTGCTCATGACCGGCCAGAGCCCTGGGGAGGTCAAGACCACTCAGCCCAGAGGAGGGGAGGAGGCACTGTCACCCTGGAGCCCCTTCTTCCTCTCTACTCCCCCCATGGTGTGCAATAAAGCGTCTGTTCTTACCAACCCCTCTTGCCTTTCTGAGCGGCCGGGATCAGGGAGAGGGCGTGGGGGAAGTGTGGGGGTGAAAGCTTGGCTGGGGTGCTCTGGGAGCTGTGGGAGTGGCTGGCTGGCTGGGGACTTGGGAGTATGAGGAGGGACGTGTATTCTCTTAGGCATTGTCTGGTCCTTGTAGCAGGCGTCACTGGGCTCCAAGTCCTCTACACATCCAATCTCGTGAGGGTTTCAGCAGCTCTCTGAGGAAGGTACAGTGGGCCCTTGAACGACGTGGGTTTGAACTGGACGGCAGGCACCACTTATACATGGATTTTTTTCCAATAAATACACAGCCTTCCATATCCGTGGGTTTCACATCTATGAATTCAACCAACCATGGTCAAAGACAGAATATTCCATCTGCTGGGAAGCCTGCACTGGCCTATGCCATTTTCTATGAGGGACCCGACCATTCAGGAGCTTTTGACTGCGTTGTTCAAGGGTCAGCTTGGCGTCCAGATTTTTGTCCAGGTTTTCTATTTGAGGAACATGAGGCTCCATTGATGTGAGGACGATGTTTGGTGTCCACTTGCCGGGCCTTGAGGGGGAAGTTCCTGCCCTGCCTTACTGCCTGGAAGAGCTTTACCTGTCAGCTCTGCCGGGGTGGGGAGGGGAGGCCCACCTCTGGGAAGGGCTGGGGACTGGGGAGGCCTGAGAGCCAGGCAGGGGACAGCAGGGGACTCAAGGGTTCGCAGGAACCAGCCATGTTTTAACTTGTAAAGAAGAAATATGGGGTTTGTTATTACCTATTTTCTCAAATTTCAATCTCAAATGTTTATTAAGCACCTAAGGAGCTGGTGGTAGGGGGAAGTGCTTCCTCTCACCTTACCCTCAAGGAGCACAGACACTGGCTTCTGGGGAAGGGGGGAGGCCCCACCCCCACCGCACCCTTCCTCAGCCTGGAAAGATGCTGCTCCCAAGGTCCCCCAAAGAACTTTCCATTTCCTTCTCCTGCCAGAGGAGACAGTGTTGTTTCAGGAATGGCCAGCAGGTGGCAGGAAACCCCGTCTATCCAGATCTTGGTCCCTGTGCCCTCTACTTGCTCCTTTGTGAGTTAGTTTGTTGAACGGAACTTTATTTTTTTAATTGGTTATTTTTTTAGAGAGAGAGAGGGAGAAAAGGAGAGGAGAGAAGGAGAGAGGGAGAGAGACCTATCCACTTATTGTTCCACTTATTTATGCATTTATTTGTTGATTCTGGGATTTGCCCTGACCAGGGATCGAACTCACAACCTTGGCTTTTCAGGACGACACTCTAACCAACTGAGCTACCCGGCCAGGGCTGAACAAACATTTATTAAGCATCCACCGTGACAGGCTCTGTGGCAGCGATGGATATACAAAGATAAGTAAACCATCCCCCACTGTCCTGAGAATGGGAAAGGGAGCAACCCCTCCTCCCCCCACCCCCCTACCCTGACCCCAAATCTCCTCATCTAGTTCTCAAACGGGAGTATCTTGGTGCTGGAAATGTCACTTGTTGAAAATTTCTTCAACCCTTTGGCTGAAGGTAATGCTTTTGGTTGCAATGTCAACCCTCCTGTTCCGAGTGCCCAGGATTGTGCGAATCTCTTAGAATATACAAAGATCAGGCAGGGGCCCCTGCCCTGCAGAGGCCGTCGTGACCTGACGTCAAAACCTGCCACTCTCACGCCCACGGGTGCTAGGCACACTGTCGCCTTTACTTACACTGTCTTACGTAGGAAGAAACCTGGGAAATGAGGGGAAGACTACATCTGTCCCTCAACACCAAGCACACCATTAAGGTTACTCCATGCCGGGCACAGTGCCAGCCGTGGAGCCGGAAGACAGTGCTGATCCACGCGTGGCTCCCTGGGTGGGAGCTGGTGGGTGCTGAGTCTCCCTTGTTCCCAGGCTGACCCAGCCGGGCAGAGTCCCTGGACCTCACGCGCACTCAGAGGAGCCAGAGCCCTGCCTTCCTCTCCAGACCGTGGCTTCCCCTTCCCCAGGACAGTGCTGGAGGGGCCCGGGTCCATCGGGACTAATTAACTATTCTAATGCAATGAACCAGTTTTGCTGGAATTTAGCCCAGGTGGGAGGAATCTGTACAGCTCTAGATGGAGAAACGCTGAGCGCCAACCAGTCTTGCCAGCTGGGCCCTGAGCTAACGTAAGTGTGTGCGCATGCTCTCTGGACGTAGTCTACCCTAGCAGCCCTGAGCAAGAGGGCTTTGGGGGTCCACTTAGCTGGCCCTGGCTCTGTGATTCCCACGAACACTGTTCTACATGCAAAAGCCACATGGGCCCCGCATCATTCTCTGCCCATGGCCCAATCCCAAGCCCAGCTCTGTCTCCCAGAGCTCGCTGCTGCTCCTTCAGCTGAAATCTCTTGAGGAGAACGTGCCTGTGAGCTGGCACTCAGGTCCCTTACAGTCCTTGGATTCCAGGTCCATGGTTCTTGAGGCTCTGAGTCCTGGCCAGGCCTGAGCTTGTGGCCTGCACCCTTCTGGTCCTTTCCCTTGAAGAGTTGGGCCATCAAAGGCCATCTTTGGAGTTCCCCAGAGCCCCAGATGCACCCTCACTAGGATTTTCACAGCAACCCAAACCCTGACTCTAGGCTGACCTCCACGGGCTGTGGGCTGTTCTCTATGCAGGGCCCTCCCCAGGCCCCTCTTGGGAAGCCTCTCAGCATCTGATTTGGAGTCCACCTGTCTCTGCAGGCTGCCTGGGGGTGGGGGTGGGATGCAGGGTTAAATCCACTGATAAGCAAACTGGAGGCTTGCAGCCTCCTCTCACCCTCCCTTCCCTTCTCCTTCTGTGAGGGTAAAGGCCCTATCTCTTCCCCTCAGTGATGATGACCGATAAAGCAATTCAATTAACCAGCTGGGGAGCAGGGCAGGCCTACAAAGGATGCTGGCTCCTTGACCCGACCCGAGGAAGAAGGGGTTGGTCCCTGGCAGGAGCTAGAATGCAGTAGGGGGAGGCATGAGCAGCAATGGATAGGACCTTGCCTTGGCAGCCATGGGGACTGCTCCTAGGCCTGGAGCCCCTCAAAACAAGCAGAGTCTAAAGAAGAGATTGGATGGCTCCTGTCACCCCATAGCAGCTGAACCCCACACCAAGCTCCCATGGGGAAAGGGGGAGGGGAAATGGCTTTGATGTCAGGTTCTCAAGCCCCCCCCCCCCCAGGGGATCAGCCTCAGCTCTGAGAACAAGGGTCTTATCTGAAGGGCTCTATAGAAGCTACAGGTGCTAAAAGCCCCCATCAGTGTCACTCTGGAATCAAACCTTTTCCTAGCCTTTGGTCAGACTTTTTTTTTCCTGGCCAGGGAAGCCAGCTGTGGCTGACACTTCAGCCTGAACTGGCTCCAAGACAGATGTTCCTGACAGCCAGAAGATGCCACGACACCCAGGGGACAATGATGGAGAAGAGGTGATAGCGGAGGAAAAGAAACTTGCAGATTTAGGAATTTCCAGCTGTAATTGCTTCAGTCTTGCTTAAGCCTGTTGGTTATCGAGGTCTTGGAGGAATGGAAGGCAGGCGGGATGAACTCAGCAGGCAGAGTCCCAGATGGGAGAATTATGCTGCCAGAGATACAGGAGGCCCTGGCAATGACAGGAAGTCCAGAATCAGTTGTCACCCCCGCCAATTAGCTTCTTTTTCTCACCACCACAGCCCAGAGCCGAGGTGAGATCTGGCGCAGGGCCTCCTAGCACCACCAGGGGGCAGCACCCGCACATCCACAGTAGACTCTCACTCCAGGCAGACCGGGCCCTCCTCCCCTTCCTGGGTCTCGGGCTTTGAGGAAATAGCATGACCTCATATACACAGAACTGATGGGGACAAGCCCTGTGACGCCAGCTGCGGTATACCGAATCCCCCCGAAAACTCCAGAAAGGCCCAGGTAACAGGTTAGCCCAGAAAAAACATTCAGCAAGTGCTGAGGCCTTTTCTGGGGCCTGTGACCTGAGGCTGAGCTCCCCAACCCAGGAGCTCTTCAGTGCCCTGAGTCAGGGGCCCTCCGACCCAGGGCACCTTTATCCGGCTGTGTCTTCCAGGCGGGGCCCTCTGATTTCCTTGGCTCTTCCTGGGCTCCCTTACCCTCAGCCCCAGCTTTCTGACCTCCCCTTCAGGCTTCCTTTTTCACTGGCAGCTTTCTCCCTCTACCCATCTCCCCACGTGTCTATCACCACCTGCAAACCTCGCAGAATGAAAGGACCAAGAGGGCAGAGATTTCCTAGGGCAAGGATGGGGCTGGGGCTCTGTTTTATTGATTGATTTCCAGTGCCCGGAACAGCTTCTGGCACTTAGTAGGCACTCAAGAAATACTAATTGAATGAACAAATGACTCAGGAGTAGGATGGGTTTTCACCTCTCCCGCCCACCTCTCCTTTTCTTAGGATGACTGAGTTCAGGCAGCCTGAAGAACTGAAATCCGGGAGAGATCCCGAGGGAGTTTGCCAGTATCTGACCAGGTAGGAATTTACAGCTATTCATTAGTCGGTTCATTAATATCCTCGCTACTGTTCTTCCTTCCTCACTCCAGCTTCTGGCCACGCCTGGGTCTTCTCTTTCCAGTCATATTTGGAATTTTTTTTTTTGCTGCAGCAAACTCAAATGCAGACATCCGGTCCAAGAGGTGGGGGGACTAGATACAAAAGGGGTGCCAGTAAATGTGTTTCTGACTACAGTCCAGATGGTACCCACCTCCTCTGCACATTAGTATAGATTATCAAAGATCATTGTCATTTTGGTTTTCTGACCTCATTATTAGGTAAGACTTTTGCTTATAAGAATCCCTTGGATTGGCACTGGGCTTTTGACCCTTCCTCAGAGCACCCCCAGGCCCGTCTCATTTGTCCCAGCATCGCCAGGTACTCCTGATCTGGAAATCGATGGCGCACAGGTGTCCAGGGCAGGTGTGCCAGTCACCTTGCATTTCTGCCTTATGATCCTCCTCACATCATCTGACGGATATGGAAGCTGCCTGAAACTGCTAAAAAAAAAAAAAAAAAAATGAGGCTTAATTTAAAGATGTAGAAGAGGTTCTGGACTTAAAAACAAATAAAAACAAATGAATCTGGACATTGCTCTTGGGATGAGGCCAGTAAAGTCGGTCAGTACCTAATGTTTTGGGCATGGCAGCTTCTCAATCACTTAGCAAACAAGTTCTCAGAGGCAGGCACTGTGGGAGCTATCAAGATGAAAAAGCAGTGCCTGGAAGAGCTCAGGGTCAGAGAGGTGCATAAGACATAAAAAAGGGCAAAGTCCAGTTGCAATGAGTGAAACAACAGTGGAACCAGGAGCAGGTCACAAGGCAGGAGAGGGCACTTCTGTGTGTCCCAGGCAACAATGAACCCTGGCTTAACTTAATAATCTTTCAGGCCCACCCACCATCAGGAGCTGGCTAGGTCACCCGTTCCACCACGGGGGGCTTCCGTGAGTGTGACAGGCGAGCTAAGCGTCAATACCAAGGGCCTCTTGGGCCTGGATGGGCCTGGAAGGCCCAGGATGGGGGCGGGGTGGTCAGGCAGCCCCAACACCGCGTCTGGAGCAGGAGGGGGCTGCTTCCTCCTCGACACACTCTCTCCATTCGCTTTCTTCCCCCCGCCTCCAGGCAGCCGCAATGAAACCGCAACAAAGCGACCAGCTAGGCGGGGAGGGGGCGACCGAAGCAGCCAGAAGGGGCGAGCGGAGGTTAGAGGTCAGGGGTGGAGAGCGCTTCGCTGTCACCCGGGCTGCAGTGGGAGGAGCTGCGGGCTCGGAGAAGGGGGGCCGAGAGCGGAGGGGGCGAGAGGGGAAGGCGGCGGAGGCGCGCAGGGGGCGCGCTCGGCTGGGCGCTGGCGCCGAGAGGGTTACGCGCCTCTGCCGGGCTCGGCTCGGCGGAGAAAGGCTGAGGTCTGGGCCGCCCGGGTGGGCCCGGTCGGCCGGGCGCCGCGCCCCGCCCACCCCGCCCAGAGGAGGGCGCGCCCGGGCGAGGCGGGGCCGAGAGGAAAAGGCGCCACCGGAGAGGGGTGTCTGCTAGCTGTACGGGAGGGAGACCAAGAGCCCCTGGAGCCCCAGCCCCCCGGCGCCGCGGCGCCCCCTCCCCCCGCCTTAGGCCACCTCTCGCCCGCCCCCTGCCGCGAGCCAAGGCCGGCGCCCCGCCCGGAGATGGGCAGACGCGTGGATGGCGTGGCTCCCAGCGCCGCCAGATCGCAGGAGCCCGGTGCCGGGGCGCTGCGCTGAGACTCAGGCTCGGCGCAGCCCGGGAAGCCTGCAGGTGTCCTTGGCCGCCCGGCCGCCGCCCGGGAGACTCCTTCGCCGGTGCCCAGAGCCCCGCTCCCCGAGGCACCCCTGCCCCCCGGGATCGGCGCAGCTCAGGACGCCCCGTCGGAGGCCCCCTCTGCCCCAGCGCGGCCCCCGCCGCGCGGCGCCCAGCCCAGCGCCGCTCGCAGCCGCCGCCGAGCCGCGGACGCAGGACCCGAGGCTCGCTCCTGCGGGCGCGCTTGTTTTCCTGCCGCCGCCTGGCCCTGGGCAGCCCCCGCCCGCCCGGTCGCGGCTCTCCGCTCGACCCCGCCCGGCCTCGGGGCCCTGCGCTGGATTTATGAATGGGGGGAAGAGGCCACATGCCGCCGCCGCCGCCTCGTGTTGACCGCACCGAGCCCGGGCCCGCGGAGCTCCGGCTGCCGTGAGAGCGTCTTCCCGGCCCCTGCAGCCGCTTGGAGGACTTGTTGCTACTGCGCTGCCGCTGCCACCGCGGGGAAGCCGCTGCGCCCAGGGCTCGGCGCGGTCGGAGAGCCGGAGCGTGGCCCGTGCGAGTGAGTGTGAGCGCGCGCGCGCCCCGGAGCCTCGCAGTGCGCCTGGACCGTGCGCCGCCTCCTCTCCCGGGGGGTGCAGGGGGGAGTGTCCCGGGCGCGGAGTGCCCGAGTGTCCAGTCCTAGCGGGAGAGCGTGTGTGTGCTGGCCCCCGCTGCCCCCTCCGCCCCCTCGGCCCCTCGCTGGGGTTCTCGGCTCTCCTTCCCCCCCTGCCTCCCTCCCGGCTCTGCGTGCCCAAGCCCCAACCACCTGTGCACCCGAGAAACCCAACTCCTCCCGCTCCGCGCCCCGGGGGGAAGGCAGGGGCAGGGCCAAGCCGCAGAGGGGGCCGCTGCCGCCTCCTGCCTCCTCGCCGTCTCCTCCCCCTCCCCGGTCTGACGCTGCCTCCTCGGGAAGGGTGTTTGGAGGGCAGCGGCCGCCCCAAGCCGAAGCCCCGCAGCGCTTCTTATGATCAGCTCGGTGTGTGTCTCCTCCTACCGCGGGCGCAAGTCGGGGAACAAGCCTCCATCCAAAACATGTCTGAAGGAGGAGATGGCCAAGGGCGAGGCGTCGGAGAAGATCATCATCAACGTGGGTGGCACGCGACATGAGACCTACCGCAGCACCCTGCGCACCCTACCGGGCACCCGCCTCGCCTGGCTGGCCGATCCTGACGGCGGGGGCCGGCCCGAGTCCGATGGCGGCGGCGCGGGCAGCAGCGGCAGCAGCGGCGGCGGGGGCAGCGAGTTCTTCTTCGACCGGCACCCGGGCGTCTTCGCCTACGTGCTCAACTACTACCGCACGGGCAAGCTGCACTGCCCCGCGGACGTGTGCGGGCCGCTCTTCGAGGAGGAGCTCACCTTCTGGGGCATCGACGAGACCGACGTGGAGCCCTGCTGCTGGATGACCTACCGGCAGCACCGCGACGCCGAGGAGGCGCTGGACATCTTCGAGAACCCGGACGGAGGCGGCGGTGGCGCGGGGCCCGGTGACGAGGCTGGCGACGACGAGCGCGAGCTGGCCCTGCAGCGCCTGGGGCCCCACGAGGGAGGCGCGGGCTCCGGCGCTGGGTCCGGGGGCTGCCGCGGCTGGCAACCCCGCATGTGGGCACTCTTCGAGGATCCCTACTCCTCCCGAGCGGCCAGGGTGAGTGGCAGGAGCCTAGGTCAACTCTCAGGTCTGCAAGGGGGCGCGTGGCGGTGGTAGGGTAGGTGCAGGGAGGAGCCTGAGCAAAACTGACCTTCCTGCCCCCCCCCCCCCCCCCCCCCGTTTCCCTCCCAGTTTCCCCTGCCTTCCATGGGCCCCCAGGGATATCACCCCACCCCTGTCTCCCCTGCATAACTCATCAGGAGATTGCACACACTTGACTTACTACTTGGGCCAGCCTGCTTTGCTGCACCCCCTCCTAGCAAATAGGGTGCCCTTAGCTGAGCTCTTCCAACCCCTTCTTTCTGCACAGGCTCCCTACCTTCATCTACCCCCACTTCTCCACAGGGTCAAAGTCCTGGAGAACTGCAGTTAGGCCTTCTACCAGGGTCAGGCAGGGTCTAGGGGAAGAAAACTAGAGTGTTAATACCCTGTGGCAGGCCCTTGGTCAGCCGCCTCCAGGTGGGCCACCTCACTTAAATGCTCCAGCAACTCAGAGTGCTGGGAACTAGGAGTTTTAGAGAGGCGGACACCAGCCTCGGCCTCTTCTGCTCAGAAAAGGCAGAGCTGGGACCAAAACTCCCGCCTATGGTCCAGGTTTAGGAGAGGCCTCTTTTCAGGGTGACAGGATGCCTGTCCCACACCAAGCCCCTAAGGCCTCCTGGACACCTGGGCTGTCCTGGCCTCAGGTGGGGTGAGCGGAGAGTCAGACAGGAAGGGCCTGATGGCTGGGCCCTGCAGGCTCCCACGGCCCCTGGCCAGCCACAGGCTGCCTGGTGATGAGCCCAGGTTTGTTGACGCGAATTCCTGCCGCAGCCCCGCTTGGTTTCCCAGAAAGGCCTAGTTCAGGGTTCTGCTTGAAATGGGTGTATGGGGTGGGTGGGGGGCAGCTTAGTCCCTTCCCACCATACCCTCCCCAAGTCAATCCAGTTTCCCCAAACCCCCTTAGGTGGAAGGGGGTGGTGGGGGGAGAGATATGCTTGGGCAGCTAAAAAACAACCATAAAGGATGGCTTTAGATTCTTTGAAAGAGGGATCCCTGGGGGCTGGCATGTGATCTTATGGCTGTCATCCTGAAGCATGCCCGGGGTCTGTCTGGGACACAGTGTGTTGGGTCCGGGGACTGCCTACTGCTGTGGAAGCTGGTTCTGTCACCTCTGGCATCCCAAGTTGTGGTGCTGATGAGCCTCAGCGCTCTGCTGCCCTCCCTAGCACCTCCTGTGCTGGGCCCCAACCTGGTCATGGAGGGAAAAGTTCCCTTCCACACCCCTTCCAGGGGAGGGCAGGAGATGGGGAGTGGGGTACAGGGAGCGTCCAGGCTGGCCTGCTAGACCAGGCCAGATGGCTCTTCTGCCTGGAAGAGGAGGGAGGAGCAGAGGTCTCAGTGGCCATGGCATGCCAGGCTGGGGCTGTAGGTGTCCCAGGGCAGCCCCTGGAAGGCAGGGACCTTCTTCGGGACTGAGAGTGAAGCTAGGGGCAGCTGCCCTTGTTTCTTCCCCTGGAGCCCCGAGACCAACTCAGAAGGTGAGGGCACAGCCATGACCCAGCCTGGGTCTGCTGTGAGTTCTGTGGGCCTCTCGATGCAGTTCCCTGACCCTGCTAGTGTCATCTGTTCGCTGAGATGACAAGTACAGAAAATTCAGGCTCCAAAGTGAGGGGCGGGGGAGCTGGAGGCAGATTTAGCTTGATAGAGGCGGGACAAGCCAAGCAGGCGGGGATGGGATGGAGGTTAGGGGAGCTAGGCCCTATTCCTGAGCATTCTGGAGACTTTCCACATCCTCAGGTTCTTCCCTTTTGGATTCCAAGGGTCCGTGCCATCAGTGAGTTTATTTCCTCTTCAACTCACTGAAGAGTGGCCCAGCCAGGGAGCTGTGTGTAAGCTCAGAGCCTGGTCAGCCCCTTAAAGTCCTCCAGGAGCCCAACATCCTTTGCCTTTTTGGTATAGAGCCACATCAGCAGGGCATCCAGTTGAGGGTGGACATTTGGGGCCAGGCAGGGTTCAGTCTCCCCATTGAAGCAATACAGAACCAGGATTCAGAGCCGTGTCTCCTCAAAGACACTGAACCAATAGCTGAGCCAGCAACCCACCCTGCATTCGGTTTCCAGCCTTCTGGTCTTGGAGACTGATGTACACAGCTGTCTGGGGCTTTGGTGGCAGCCCTGCCAGAGAGCACGTGCCTCCTGTGAGGGAGCCCAGGCAAAGGCAAACCATCAGCTGTTCCTGGGACTCAAATGAAAATACAAAATTTTTAAAAATTAATAATAATTTAAAAATTAAACAACTGCTATTTATTGAATGCTCCATGCATATCCTCTGCACTAATCTCTAATCCCCCAATGAATTTACAGTGGCAGTGTTATCCCAGTTTAATAGCTTGAGGCTGTGAGAGGGTAAACACCTTGCTTGAGATCACACAGCCAGATAGCGGCGGGCTGTGAATCAAAGCCAGGGCTCCCGACCCTCAAGCCCAGCTCCTCCCATTACAACATCTTTTCTCCACTGGAGGAGGCTGTTTTCAAGGTGGAGAGGTGGCCCCTTTCTTACTCTGGCTTGGGAGGTGTTCTGAAGGTCTGCACCTCCTGTGGATGACATCAGAACGCCCCGGGGTGGACGGTGACATCAGAAGTGACTCTTACTATCATACCGCTCTAGGCCTGAGAGCCTGAGGTGTAGGGGTGCTGGGGCTCTGCCCTCCCCACTCTGACACCTGGGTCTGTGTGCATACCTTCCCTGGCAGGGGCCTGCAGCACCATGCCCTGCAGTGGCCTTGGGCTCCTCACTGAGGGCCAACAGGGCCCAGGAGCAGGACTCTGCCCCAGGCATCTCTGCACCAGCATCTGGTTTGAGTGGTGCATATGACAGGAGCAAACCAGATACCAGCTGGAACAGCAAACTGAGCTGATTGTGGGAGCCTGTTCCTCAGCTTCGGGCCTGGCCCGGGCAGCCTTTGAGTCCAGGCTGGGGGTGTGCACCCTGCTCCCTTCACTGTGGCCAGGCCCATGGGCAGCTGTCTTATGGTTCTGTTTCTCTGGCCTGACCTAGGAACGGGGCACAAGGGGCAAGCTGGTCCTGTCCCCACCTGCTCATTGCCCTCAGTCCCAGGTAGAGTGGGGCTCAGCAACAGCCAGGGTGGCTTCTCAGACTGAGAGGGACCAGTGGCGGTTTTGGCAGCATCCGGAGCGGTAGAATCGGGCCTTCCTCCTTTTCCCAGGGCAGACCTGACGCCCGATGAATGGGACCCGGACACTCCTCTCCCTCGCCCCGGTCTGCAGAGGCGCCAGGGGCTGGGCTGGCTTAGCTCACTTAGCCCTTGGGCTAAGTCAGGACCTGGATTGAGTTTTCCCAGGATGTTTCCCTCCTAAGTGGAGGACATGACGCACAGGACCCCCGCTGCCCAGGAAGGCAGCTGGAGCTGCGTTTTCACATCGATTAAGCATCCTGTGTCAGGTGTTGTCGCTTCTGCTTTCTTCTAATGTCTCGTCTGGCCCTTGTGAGGCAGGAATTATTATCAGTTTACAGAGAAGGAAACTGAGGCCCTCACCGGCTTGCTCAAGGTCACGCAGCTGGTGGTAAACTAGGATCCAAAGCCAGACCTCATGAATCCGCCTGCTCATACCAGGGCCTCAGCTCCTCCTGGGGCTTCCTCTGGGCATTGGACTTAGGAGGGCTCAGAGGGGCCCCTCTGCTGTCCCCTACCCCTTCCCTCACTTCCTCCATCCCCAGAATTCCTCACCTCTGAGCTTGCTCACTCTCTTGTCTCTCACTGTAGGACGTTCATAGGACAAAAAGAAAGGAGACTAGGTGTCCCTGGTCCAGGCAGAGGACTGAAACTGAGGCCTTCTAGAGAGGAAACAGAGCTCGGTTCTCTCGCCCCTGCTGAGGTTCCCAGCTTCTCAGCCCAGGCATTGCCTGGGACCAGCTGGTCGGTGGACGTGACAAGCTTTAGAATGAGGGCAGGACTCACTGGTCCCTCGCCCTCTGGGCTAGGAGAGCCAGCCAGCCGAGCCCGAGCCTGGGTGCTGGCTGCCCTGCCTTCCCCAGCCCCCCAGGAGGGCAGTGCTCCAGGCCTCAGGGCAGCCCCTCTGCCTCCTCCAGGAAGAAGAGTGATGTCAGGCCCAGGGCCACAGCCCCCACCTTCAGCCCCGAGGTAGCCTCCATGTCCTCCTGGGTTGGTTTTGTGTTTTCCTTGCTGGTTCTCACAGCCTAACAGTTGCCACTTGAACATCTTGTCTCTGGGTGATGAGGTGTTTCTGTCACTGTTTGGGGTTGGGTGTAAAGTGGGGGAGGGGATTAAATAAAGTCGGGCTATTTTGGGGAGTTGGGGGAAGAGCAGGCAAGAACAGTCAGGCAGCTGGGCCTCGGGAACAGGGAGCCCCCAGGCCCCTCCCCTCCACATGAACAGTGTCGGCCTGGGATGCTGGGCACCAGGGCTCTCATACCATCCTTGTGCCTGGGTAGCCCGCCTGCCACAACCTCTGCCCAGCTCCCTGCTGGGGGAGATTTTAGGCTGCTGATGGTTACCTTGCCCCTGGCAGGGTCCCCATCAGTCAATAAACTTGGCCCAACTCGGAGAGCCAGAGTCTGAGAGCCTAGGTGCCTGGAGGCGTTCCTGGGCACACGTGGGTCCCATGCAGCACCAGTTAGTGGGGCTGACCATCTTGTGACAGGCTCCCAGGATCTGGAAAGGGAGCAGGCAGACCCCTTGGCTCCATTCGTTCAGAAAACATTTATTGAGCACTTATTACGTGCCCAACACCAAGCTAGGCTCTATGAATATAAAGACGAGTCAGAGGTAGTATTTATTCCTGAAAAGAGCCTGGTTAGGTACAGTAGGTGGCAGTTGGGGGAAATTAGGTGACAAGAAATAGTAATGTAATACAAGATAGGTCAGGAGAGGTGTCCAGTAATCTTAAAAATCAAAGTTCAGTGGAGGTAAGAGGAGGAAGTGGTAAGTTCTACCTCTACATGGGCCACGTGGGGTGTGTGTGCAAGAAAGCTTCTACGAGGAAATAGAAGGTACCCTGGGGAGGCCCTGCAGGGTAATGACTTAACTCCCTGAAATAAATTCTAGAAGGAGGCAGGTTATAAATAAGTAAGTCTTCAATGTGGGTAGTGTTTACCCATGCAAAGCTAGGGAAGAGGGGAACTTCCTGGCCAGGGGACCAGCTGGAGCAGAGATAGGACAGCTTGGGACACAATGGGCAATATTTGGCTGCATAAGTTCTGGGCCAGTGGTCCGGGTTGGACTGAATTCCTTCTGGGGCAGGGACTCATTGGCTGTAGGCAGCTCAGTGGCCCTGAGGGGCCCCAAGTGCTGGCTTGGCAGAGGGTGGGATCAGGTAGAGGCTGGCTGTGGACACTGGAACCAGTGGCTCCTGGGCCAGGATGGGAGGGTCCAGGGCCAGGTTCTGCTCCTAGGGGAGTGAGGGTCTCTTGGCTAAAACCTGGGCCTCATAGTGCAAGCCCGTCCCCAGGAGCCCAGGGATGGCTTAGGTGCCTTACCTTGCAGGCTGTAGCTACTTGCCTCCTCTTAGCCCCCAGGGCTTCCCACTCCTTTCCCAGCACTTCCTGGGTACTAGGCTCTTGCTTCCCCAAAAGGCTCAGCTCCTCATCTCATCCCCATAGATCTTCCTCTGCAAGTCTCTTGGGCTGTGTTCTCAAATTTCTCTTCTACACTTCATCCTTAATATAGGTATTTGGGCATGAATCTCCTTATGTTTATCTGTCCATCTGTCTCCTTGGCCCTTCCTCCTTAGGCTCCACTCCCCTGCCCCAACTGGTTGTATTCAGTTCCCAATGACTGGTGTTTGTCACCTCCCAACCACCCCCCGGCCTCTGCCAGATTCCTGAGACACTCTAGGCTCTGTGCTGAGTTTTACCAATATTTCTTTTAATCCTCAAAACAACCCTATAAGGTAAGTACTACTCTCATCCCCCTTAACACATCAAGCATGCAATAGCCTCAGGACCTTTGCACTGCCTGTCCCCTCTGCCTTTCAGCCTTTTTGGATCATCTCATAACTTACTCCTTCAGTCTCTGCTTAGATGTCACCTTGGCATTGAGGCCTTGCCTGAGAAATGGGCACATGTGGCTACCCTTTACCTGCCCTCATCTTCTGAAAAGTGAAGGTGAGGGGTAGAAGTGACTACATGGGATAGTTTTGTGTTAAAAAAAAAAAAAAGCTAAAGTGAGTGCACACTGCAGGAATTCAGGGGGCAGTTCCCGATGCAGGAGGGGTGCTTTGCACTCACTGGGCCTGCTGCAGAAGGACCTTGGGGCAGCAGGGGAGGAGGCACCAGGCAGGCTCCTTGGCCCTGTGAGGTAAGAGTGGCCTAGGCCACAGGGTCCTCCCTCCCCTTCCTCTTCTCTGCTCCCTCTGCTCCGCCCCTTGGCAGCTCTTCCTAAACTTGTTTTTCCAAATCACTAATTACCTTCACACTGGGCTCCCAGGTGGGCCAATCCTCCTGGCTCACTTTCCCTCAGAGAGCAAGCTCCTGCTTCCCATGCTTCTTGGCAGGGCTGAGATGTGCTGTCCCCACCCCTTACCTCAACATCCTTTGCTTCTGGGGTTAGGGGTGCACCAGGACTGTGGGCTCCCAGCATCACCATGGCCACTGGACAGCTCATCTCTGGATGGCCACAGAGAGCTCATAGGTTGGAGCCATTTGCCAAATGCCATGCCCACAACCAGCTTGTGTCACCCTGACATCCCATTTCTTCAGGGGAAGAACACTGAGGTCAGGAAAGGAACTTGAAATTTACCTTCATGGGGAAAAAGCAGGCAGGAGAAGCTCCAGCAAAGTTGTTAGGTGGGGAAGTGTGTCTGTGGTTGGCTACCCGCCTTGTCCTTCCCTGCTCTATCTGATCAGCCCGTCCATATCCAAGTGTAAATCAGGTAAGTCTTGCCCTGGCTGGTGTGGCTCGGTTGGAGTGTCGTTCCATGCACCCCAAGGTCAAGGATCCGATTCCCGGTCAGGGCATGTACCTAAGTTTCGGGTTCGATCCCAGGTCAGGGTGCATATGGGAGGCAACTAATCAATTTATCTCTCTCACACTGATGTTTCTCTCTCCTCCCTCTCTAAAATCGTTAAATAATTCTTAGTGTGTAATGGGTGTCTGTCCTAAGCCATAGGACCACATCCCTAAGGGTGACATAGTCATTAGGGAGCTGGCTGGGAGCAATACTGACAATTCAGAGAAAACTTCCCGGGCTTGTGAATTGACCCTAGCTGGGAGGTGGTGCAGACTGACGTGAAGAGACGGTACAGTCTCTGAAGCTAAGCAGTACTGGGTTCAAGTTGTTTCCACCCCTTGCAGGCTGTGTGACATTTGGCAAGTATAGAACCTCTCTGGTCCTCAGTTCCTCCTTCATAAAATGGGATATCGAGGCTTGCTTCACAGGGTCCCTGGGAGGACAGAGTGCCCCGCTGTGCGAGGCACAGAATAGGCAGCTGATGAATTTTCATTCTCCAAGTTCCCTCCTCAGACTGGCTCCTGCTCCTGCTGGCTTCATTTTCCCAGACCCCCCTGTGTTCTCCACTGGTGTTTTAATGTGGCCCCCTTTCCCCTATCCTGGTGCAGACTCGCAGGGAGGGGAGCAGCTCCGAGAGGCATCATTAGACAGGGCAGGTGGAAATCAGGCATGGAGGCAGATGCAGTTGCCAAGTGGTCGTGGGGCCGTGGTCCTCTCTCACCCACTGATTTTGGCTCAGCCCCGTGCTCAGGGAGGAAGCCCACCCTCACCCAGCAAGCAGAACAGGCCGCGTCATGGGCCCTGGACCCCAGCGACGGGCACCCAGACAGTGGTGAGTGGCAGCGCATGAATAACCGACGAAGGCTCCGTAATTGGTGTTATTACACATGCATTTCATCTCCATTCATAATGACGGGACACTTAAACCCAGCCGATCCTCTGCCGAGTGCCGCTGTCCTCGCTCCAGCCGCGATCCCAGCAGCTGTCTCGACCAGCCGCTGGCACGCTCTGATCCTAGTGGGTGCCGTTCATTTTTCTTTGGAGCTCAGGGTTCAGGCAATGTCAGCTCTGGGGAGGGGGCGGGTGGTTATTCTGAGCAGACCACCCTGTCTCCTGCTGTGGACTGTGCCGTCTTCCTTCAGGTTCTTCTCACTGTCGGGGCAGTCAGCTGGGACATCCTAAGGTGAGAGGCAAGAAAGAGGGGTTTGGGCTTGGGGCTTCCTGATGTGGGTCATGGCTGGAGCTTAATAGGCTCAGCCAACAGAAAGGGGCCCAGGGTCATCCCCTCCAGCCCCCTGCCTCGGCTTATCCCACAGTACAGTGGACCTCAAAATTTAGTGTGCCTCAGAATTATCTGGAAAGTGTGTTAAAACATTGCTGAGCCCTCCCCCCAGCATTTCTCATTCAGCAGGTTCGAGTGGGGCCTGAGAATCTGCGTTTCTAATGCCTTCCCAGGTGATGCTGTGCTGCTGGTCCTGCACCCCACTTGGAGGAGCAGTGACTGCTGAAAAGCTTCATTGCTCAGAGCACGGCCAGCGGACAGGCAGCCAGGCCTGAGAGCTTGTTAGAAATGCAGAATCCCAGGCCCTGCCCCAAGCGCCAGAAGCAGTGGCATTTTAACAAATTCCCCAATGATCGACACACCCATGCCAGTTTGAGAAGCCTTAAAACACAGCTGGATTAGAGAGGGGCAGAGCTAGGCAGCGAGCAGAGTGGGGCAGCCACAGTCAGTTGCTTCCAGCCAGGAGCAGCGTTGAATTTCTAGGCACTGTGACAAAGATTGGGGAGTATTGCCTTTATTTATTTATTTTTTAAATATATCTTTACTGATTTTAGAGAGAGGAAAGGAGACGGAGAGAGAGATAGAAACATCAATGATGAGAGAGTCATTGATCGAGCCCGCAACCCGGGCATGTGCCCTGACCGGGAATCGAACCCCGACTGCCTGGATCCTAGGTCGATGCTCAACCCCTGAGCCACGCCGGGCCGGGCGGGAAGTATTGCCTTAAAGCATCCGAGGAGATAAGTAAAGACCCTGTGAGGAGGGAATTCTAGCTCCTGACTGTGTCCTTGAACCCCACCTGTCGCCATCTGTTTCTTGGACTGCCTGGTGGCCCGTGTCCCCCCCCTCTACAAGCAGAGGCCCCTATCTGACAGTTGCCCCCCGCCCTCCCCCACCCACAGGTGGTGGCCTTTGCCTCTCTCTTCTTCATCCTGGTCTCCATCACCACCTTCTGCCTGGAGACCCACGAGGCCTTCAACATCGACCGCAACGTGACGGAGATCCACCGCGTGGGGAACACCACCAGCGTGCGCTTCCGGCGCGAGGTGGAGACGGAGCCCATCCTGACCTACATCGAGGGCGTGTGCGTGCTGTGGTTCACGCTGGAGTTCCTGGTGCGCATCGTGTGCTGTCCGGACACGCTGGACTTCGTCAAGAACCTGCTGAACATCATCGACTTCGTGGCCATCCTGCCCTTCTACCTGGAGGTGGGGCTGAGCGGCCTGTCGTCCAAGGCGGCGCGCGACGTGCTGGGCTTCCTGCGGGTGGTGCGCTTCGTGCGCATCCTGCGCATCTTCAAGCTCACGCGCCACTTCGTGGGGCTGCGCGTGCTGGGCCACACGCTGCGGGCCAGCACCAACGAGTTCCTGCTGCTCATCATCTTCCTGGCGCTGGGCGTGCTCATCTTCGCCACCATGATCTACTACGCCGAGCGCATTGGCGCCCGGCCCTCCGACCCGCGGGGCAACGACCACACCGACTTCAAGAACATCCCCATCGGCTTCTGGTGGGCTGTGGTCACCATGACGACGCTGGGCTACGGGGACATGTACCCCAAGACGTGGTCGGGCATGCTGGTGGGGGCGCTGTGTGCGCTGGCCGGGGTGCTCACCATCGCCATGCCCGTGCCCGTCATTGTCAACAACTTCGGCATGTACTACTCCCTGGCCATGGCCAAGCAGAAGCTGCCCAAGAAACGGAAGAAGCACGTGCCACGGCCACCCCAGCTCGAGTCGCCCATTTACTGCAAGTCTGAGGAGACCTCGCCCCGGGACAGCACCTACAGTGATACCAGCCCCCATGCCCAGGAGGAGGGCATGGTCGAGAGGAAACGGGCAGGTGAGATTGGAGTTTGGGAAAGAAGGCCACCTCCCCGCAGTGGCCCAGGGAGCCCCAGGTGTTCCTCAGCCCTCAGAACCGGGGATTGTGCTTTACTGCTCTGGGCTCCCCTAAGTGTGGCACGTGCCTTTATGAGGGCAAAGTACTGAGGCCGAATCTCTCCGTCCTTTGGTTCTCTGACAGCGTCCTGAGCAGCAGGGTCTGTGGAGTGACTGTCCCTGTGAACTTAGGCTGCATGGGGCTGTAAGTTAGAAGCCTAGGTTTCTAGGTTTCTAATCTGGTCTTGACCACTCTGGTGTGCCCTGAGGCCAGTCACTCACCCTCCGTGGGTCTAGATTCCTCACTTGTAAAATGGGAATGACATTAATCTCCTACTCCCAGGATTTTGGTGGGACCCAAACAAATGACAAATGAAAGTCCTTTGAGACGTTAAAGCCACTTTACAAATATCAGGCGCTGCCATGATTAGCTGGAGAGCAGGGCAGCTCTTCTTCCAAGGTGCATCAACACATGAATCATTTCTCCAAACCTTTGAGGCTGCTGCCTCTTGGCTTAATAAATGTGATAACGTAACAGCAGTGGGAGGCTGCCTTCTGTCAGCACAAGCTGGATTGAGTCCTGGGCTTGGGGTTTGACACGGGATGGGAGGGAACCCAGAGGCAGTGGCCCGGCGGTGTTGGGAAAGGTTGCAGCAGCTGGTGTCTGCGTCCTGGAAGGGGAGGATCTGAGGGTCTGAACCCCATTCTTCAAGGATGGGAAAGGCCACCAGGAAAGCTGCTGCCACCTGAGTCAGGAGATGGAAAGGAGATTGGCTTAACCCTTGGCACTGTGGAGTTAGGCCAGAGAATGGGAGCCTAACTGTTGCGTATGGGACGGGCTTCTAAGGGAAGGTGGGATTCCTGGCCGTTGGGTGCCAGGCCATCAGGGAGTTGGAGGTAGGCCAGGACACTAAGGTAGCAGCTGGCTAGGCTCTGTGGGCAAAGTGGGACTTGTCCTCCTCGGCAGGTGCCTGACTTGGGACACTCACCTATGGCCTGTTGGTGGGTGCCCAGCGTACATGCTGAAGCCACTCATTGCCCGGGGCCATTCAGGGGCCTGGGTCTTCCATAGACCTTGGTGAAACAGCACCCATTATGCTCTCTTCTCTCCCCCACCAAAGTGGTACCCCCAGCCCCATCCCTGAGTATAAATCTCCCAGCCAGTGCCCGAGGGAATGGCAGCTGTACCCCGAGGCCCATCCAGGGCTCAGAGGGAACCTAATATCACAGTGTGCAAGTCTGTAGGCCAGCCGCTCAGCACACACTAACCTGGGGCCGTCAGCCATGCCCCTCACTGCTTGGCCACAGTGAGGGCATTACTGGCCACTGCCGGGGCCATTGCCTTCAGACCGAGCAGCCCCCCTTCTCCAGATCCAAGGGACCAGCTTCACCTGGGCTGCTGCCTAATGGAGCAGAGCTTGGGGCGAAGAGCCCGCTGCTTTAGGAGCTGAATTGGAGCCTCTTTCCCTGCCAGGGTCCCCCAGACACAGGTTAGCCCCAGGCACAGAGAGCTCTGACTCTAGCTTGGATGCCTGGTGAACCAGAGGAACTGCCTTTGGGTGGTCCTGGCAGATAGCTGTAAGAGCCACTGTTGGTGTAACCCTGGCAGTGCACCTGTCACCCCAACAAGGCAGTCAGTCCCTGAGGCCCATTCCCTGCGTCCCCTTGGAGAAGTGACATGCTAGGTCTGGGATCTGGACAGCCCCAGGTGACCCAGTGAGGAAGGCCCGGGCAGCCCTCACATGCGTCCTTCCTGTCTGACCCCTTAGATTCCAAGCAGAACGGAGATGCCAATGCGATGCTGTCTGACGAGGAGGGAGCTGGCCTCACCCAGCCCCTGGCCTCCGCCCCCACCCCAGAGGAGCGCCGGGCCCTGCGACGTTCCGGCACCCGCGACAGAAACAAGAAGGCAGCCGCCTGCTTCCTGCTCAGCGCCGGGGACTATGCCTGTGCCGACGGTAGTGTCCGGAAAGGTATGGCTCCCCGGGCTGGGCAGGTGGGGAGCCCCCGCAGAGCTGGGTCTCCCCAGTGTCCCCCACAAAGTTTGAAGTCCTCTCATCCCCTGAGGCCGTGGCCATCATCTCCTCTGCCTTGGACACGCCCCCACTTTTAGGATGTGTACCCTGATCTCCCAGCCCCTGATTTCCTTAGAAAGGCCCAGAGCATCCCCAGAAGGTACACACAGACCACTCTGCAGGTGCCCACAGGGAAGATAAGTGCTGACTAAGAGGAGACGTAGGATCAGGGGTTTCTGCCCCTCTCCTCCATTTTGTCACCTTCTCCTCTGGTTCCTGCTGTGACCTTCAGGCCTGGCTTCCCAGGGTCACTGCCTATCTTTCTTTTGGCCTCCTTAAACATGGCTAAGGCTTCCCCAAGTAAGTAGTCCCAACAGCACTCAGGAGTCAGGGTACGAATGGGGTGCTGGTGTGAGGTCCCCTGGTGCAGGCCTACCGCCTCCGGGGGAGCCTGGAGCCCAGGAAGGGCTTACCCAGCTCTGCAAGCCCCTGGGGTGTGACTTGAGTAAAGCTAGAGGTGACAGGGAAGGGTGGGCTGGGAGAGTGGGTCCCCTCTAAGCTGGGTTCTGAAGGGTTTGGAGAGTGCAGAGAGGCAGCTCATGGCCTCTGGTCATGGAAGGCTGCAATGCCATCAGCAGACCTCAGACCTGCACAGGCCCCAGCATCAGTGGGCGGTGGAGCTAGGGTTCCTGGCCTGGGAGGGCGGCAGGAATGATCAGTGGTGGCTGCAGGCCAGTGTGGCTGGGGACCAGGGACCTCAGGACCAGATGCTTCTTCTGCCCAATCCCTAATGACTTTTTTTTGGGTCTTTCTTGCCCTGTCCTGTGACCTAACCTCCTTAAACACCCTGCCTAGTTTCAGAATCAACCGGGACTCCCCCCAAACAAAGCCTTGCCCTGGTTCTTGGGCCACTTCTTAACCAGCCCTCCCTCAGCCCAATCCCTCCTGCCACTTCCCACTGTCCCCAAACCCCAGAACAAGTCTGGGTTGAATGAGGCAGGGGCAGTGGCTGCTGCAGGAATAGCCTGTGATGCCTCAGTCCCCCCAAGGATGTCTCCCTACCTGTCCAGCCCATGCAGCCTCCAGAGCCACCTGCTCAGGCCTCGTTCCTGGCCCTCTCAGTGCCACTGTTCCCACAGGATCCCCAGGTGCCCTGGCCCTAACCAGGCCCTGAGAGGCATATGTCAGCATAAGTCCTGTTGGGTGTCAGAAGCAGGAGCTATGATCTGGCAGCTGGAAGGAAATAGCCCAGAGGCCCCAGCCAAAGGGCTGCAGATGGCTGTGCTCTGACCTCTGCCCCTCTTCTGTGCCCCTCTGGTCACCCCTGGCTTCTGTGTGCCCCAATCCTCTGTGGCTTCCACTGTGTCCTGGTCAGACCCAGACCCTATTCTGGCTGGAGCTTACTAAGTGGCCAGCCCAGAATATGAGGAGGGGACCCCACCCTCGTATAGGACTTGAGCCCCCTGCTTTCATTCCAGTGTGGTGAGGAGCTCAGTGGAAGAGGGTTGAGGGTGCAGGTCGGGAAGGCCCATGAGGTGTGGGAAGCAGGTGGCTCCGGGGGAAGGAGTCACACGTGTGCGTGCATGGGGCCTGCGTCCCACCACCATTCTCTGGGTGCTCATGAGGACCGGCTGCTCTATTTTCAAGATGCCTCCACACTGCTTCTTGGCAACAAGCGTGTAACTCAGCCAATTAGAGTGACCTTCGAGAGGGAACAGGTGGGTTGCCGGGAAACAGGCCATGCGGTGTGCTCTCGGCAACTTTTCCCTGTGCCAGGCCCTGCTGCACTCATGTGTCTGCACTTGGGCTCATTTAGGATAGGAGTGAGTGGGCACAGGCCTCCTCCTGTCACCGGTGCAGACCCCATTGTTAGCCAGGGAAGGTGGCAGATGCTAACTAGGACTTCTTAGGGTTGAGAAAGGAGGGTGCTGGGATCTTTGTGCAGCTGGAGGGGAATTTAGCTGGGGACAGCGAACGGCAGGGCAGAGGTCAGCTGGGTGTGTGGCCCTGGAGTCCGTCTTCAGGAGCCCAGGTGACGCAGGGAGCTTTTCCCAGGTAGGCCAACCCTCCACCCAACCTGGACCACCTGCCCTGCATGGTCCCCTGGAGCACAGATGTCCTGGAGCGAGCCCCTCAGGTGAGAAGCACGCCCTCTGACCCCTGTGCCTTTTCTTTACCAAGGCCGTGAAAAGTCCAGGAGTCTAAACAACATAGCTGGAGTGGCCGGAACCAGTCTGGGGCTGTCTCCACTGGCGTCCCGATACAGCTCACCCTACCCTCCAAGAAAGCTTCTGCTCTCCCTCCCCAGCCCGCCTCCCGGACACTTGGCCCCTTAGCTGCACCTCAGCCCTCCTGCTCTGGGCCGCACACACAAGCAGGCACGCTCATGTCCGCCAGCCCCTGTTCCTCCTGGGGCCTGAGGGAGCCTGGTGGGGTGCAGGAGAACTCAGGCCCCCTGAGCATCTCCTCCACAGGACCCAGATCCCCACAATGCTCAGGTTTGGGCCTGAGAGCAGAGGGGATTACTCTCAGGGGCCCGCACCCCCAGGACCTGTGTCTCTGAGCCCTGCTTCCCCTACAGAGTCCCACCTTAATCACAGCAAATATACTTCCATTCCTTGTGGTCTTCAACCAGTAACCAAACAGCCTGCAACTAATGTCTGTCTGTCTGTCCCTCCCATGCCCAGACCAGCAAAGACTAAGGCTGTCCTGTGGGGCTTCTCTCCCGAGGGGAGCAGTGCCACTCTAGGAGAAGAGGCCTGCTGTTCTCCAGCTGTGGCCTGGGGTGCAGGTGGAGTTCCTAGAGTCTAGCCCCAGGATTGGTCACCTGGGAGGCCCTCCTCTCCCGGTGACACCCATCTGCGGGGCCCAGCATCCCATCTGCGCCTTGAGCCTCAGCACCTCTCTCCATGCTGCTTTTTTCCTTCCCTCTCCGCTGCCTCACACTCCCACCCAGCCTGAGTCCCTGCTGCTCCCACCCAGCCTCTGCACTGTGTTGCTGCCAGAACCGGAGACTCATCTAATTTCTATAATTAAGTGTATTCATTTACCTAACGAGCCCAGGAGCACAACAGGTTTGTGAGTCACTGTGTGAGCAAGGCTGCACCTTGGGCAGGGTCAGCAGAGGGGTAGTGTGAGGACAGAGCCATCCTGCCCCCCCCACTCTGGCAGGGCACACGGCCACCCCTGGGGAGGGCTGAGCCGCAGGGGCCCTCCCCCAGCAGCACACAGAGCAGGGCTCTTCAGGGGGGCCCTCCGCAGCCCAGGGCCCAGCGCCACAGAGCACCAGGCCCGTCCTTCCCTGTTTCACCTGATGGGAATGAGACCTGACAGTGGAGCCGTGCGCCTGGCAATTTTTAGAGTCAGATTATGCAACTTTGTTGAGGGAATGACTAAGGAAGGGCCGGATCTGCTTCCTTCAGGGTGGGCAGAGAGAGGTATGGCAGGACAGTATTCGGGAGGATGCTGGGAAAACACCCTGAGAGGCAGACTGGGAAGAAAGGTCAGGGCATCTCCTGGTGTGCTGGGAGCATCCATGTCAGTGTCTTCCTCAGCCTTGGGCTGACCCGGAATGTGCCTTCCAGAAGCATCTATTCCAGGTGGGAGCTGGGAGAGCCCAGCCCTGCTGTGGTCTCTGGGGCCTGTCTCCCACTTTCTCAGAATGAAATGTCCTCCTCAGAGTTGAGAAGATACAGGGGTATCCATGTGACCACCCTGAAGAGGGAACAGGTCCCTTTAAGAGACAGGGAGGGGAAAGCCCTGGGATCAGGATGGAGATGCCAGGCACCTTCTCCCTTCTCGCCTCGCAGCTGAGTGCGAGGGCCCAGCTGCTTCTTCGAGAGGACAAGCTCAGTCCTGCCCTTGTGGGGCTCCCTGGCACCAGGGCCCTGGCCCTGATGGGGACATGATGACCTAGGTGTCCAGTTTAGCACGGGCGCCACAGCTATTTTCTCCTCTGACTGCGTTTCTGGTTCAGGGAACTGAGGCGGCTATTTCTGTGGCAGCCTTCGAGTTGTCAGGAGCCCAAGTTTCCACGGCACCCACCGCCTCCTTCCCGCCCACAGGGATGGGCCTGCTCATGGCACCCCTGCGGTGGGCACAGATGTCCCTGGGCGACATGATGCAGCAGTGCCAGGCTGGAGCCCTTGGTGCCTTGGGAGAGGGGCTCCCACATGGCCCTTCCAACCCCTTGGCTTCTGTAGGGGAGAACCAGCACCTAGCTAATGGGAGAGCTCCCCCACAACCTCTCAGGAACTCGGCCTCCCTGGGGCCCTGGGGAAAGGCAAAACATGTTCTGAGCTTACAGACACCCCAGATCTGCCTGGGGAGGCAGCTGCCTGCAGGGCCTCAGGCTGGCCCAGCCTTGGGCCTCCCTCCTCTGGGAAGACTCTCCCTTCCCCCGCAATCTGAAAGCACAGTTCACTTCACCTTGGATCTTGACTTGGGCCTGTACTTGGCTCCTAGAAGCCTTCCCTCCATTGGTGGGGCCCAGCCTCTCCCTGCAGAGCAGGGAAGAAGCCTGGTAGGAGTTGTTAACCTTACCTTCCTGTCTGTACCAGGCCTACAGGCAACCCTAGTGGCCGCTTCTCAGCCCCCAGGGCTTGTGAGAGGAGTGGCTGTGAGCTGGAGCCAGAGGGGTTTGATTTCTCAATAAGATGCAGCTTTCCGGCCTTTTGTTCTGAGATGAGCTTATTCATGCTCCCCAACCCTCCTGGTCGGCAGCTTTCACCCCTCCAGCCCCTGGGACTCCGCTCCTGCCCCATTGAGGAATGGGGGCCGGGCAGGCCATGCAGCAATCTCAGCCCTGCGGAACAGTGGGAGCGCCCCAGGTGGCAGTAGCAGATGGAGCCTTGTGGGGGGACCCCAAGGGAGCAGGCAGCAGCCCGGGTGATGGCTCGGGGGTTACCAGGCAGGAAGCCCCACTGCCGCATGCATGCTGCAGAGCTGGGGTCCCTCTCTCCTGGGCTGGTGGTTCCTGGGGCTCATTACCTGAGCAGGTACGGAGATGAGCTGTAACGTCACCTGGGAGTCACCTTGGCCCAGGGCTGGGTTGGCAGAGGGGTGATGAAGGGGCTCACCCCATCCCCTGCCCCATCCCTGCCCTTCCTGGTCTCAGCCCCGGGGCTCATGCTGTCCAGCTCTGCTCCTGGCCTGCTCTCTACCCCACAGCCTGCCGGTCAGCAGCTGCCTTCCTTCTAACGTCTCGTTCTTTGTGTCTCCCTTTCTTTTGCTGAACTCCTGTCCTCCACCCCCCGAAGGCAATGTTGAGCCGAAAGCGCGCGTCCCAGTGTCTCACACCTGTGCTCTTTAAACACAGAGACCTGCCAAGACGCCCTCTCGTCCAACTATGCCCAGGCTGAAGTCCTCACCCTCTCTTAAAGCGGCACCAACGCGAGAGAGACAGGCAGACAGACAGAAAGCCAGAGGCTTAGGGGAACTCTGGAACCCAGGCAAGAATTTTCGCTGGGCAAGACTCAGAGATCCTTGTTGGCGCGGGACTGACGGAAAACCTCCCGTGTGACCCTCGGGGCCTGGGGCCATCTGGGCCTGACATTTTGTTCTGTTGTACATTGAAGAGATATATATGCACATATAGTATCTATATTCATACATACTATACTCTTGTGTGTAGTGCACGTGCTATTGGTGGTCTGTCTTCGTGAGGCTGTCTCCCCAAGCCCTTGCCCCTCCCCCAGGCCCCTGTTCCCTTCCCTTCACTGATTCCTTGTCTGTGTTGTACGTGCAGCGTGTGGAATGTTCCAAGAAAAGTGTACCTGGAACTACCCATCCAGCTGGGTGGTCCCAGGCTAGACTCTCCAGGGGGTTTCCCCTGTGGGCTGGTGGCCTGTGAAGGGCCACATTGCCCCCCGGGGTCACTGCTCCACTAGCCCCATCCCACCCCAGATTGGGGTTCTACCTCCCACCCCACGCCCCAGTTGTGGGGGGATTTCCAGGGGCTTCTCTGCAGCTTCTTCCGCCCCCGCCCCCACCTTACCTGTGTCCTTGACTGAGGGAGTGTTTTGCCTTTTTTTTCTTTTTGGTTTTTCTGTCTCCCTTGTCCGTTTGTTTTCAAAGATGCTGCTGGGCAGACGAGCAGGGAAGGGGGTCTGTCTGCCCACCGGGCTCAGGGGTCTGAGAAGGGGAAGCCTCGGGCGAGTGGAGACCAGTTGCAATACTGTACTTCCTGGCCGGTGGCCAGAGGACGCGTGCAATAGCGGAGGCCGGGTGACCCCTTCAACCTTGGCCTCTGCCCCTCCCTCGGCCCTTCCTCCCCACTCCCAGCCCAGCCCTGCCCCTCCCTGGTGTTTGTCGGTCCTGGTGTTGGTCAGTCCTTTTCTAAAGCTGTCCCCCTCTCGTGTGTCTGAGGCAAGGCTAGGCCAGGGCCCTGTCACCCTGTCTGCATGCCTTCGACTGTCATGCTGTGCTCGACCCTCAATAAAGACATCTGGAGCGTCTAGCTGCTCCTGCTGTGTGAGTGACTGCCTCGCCTCTCCTTTCCAGCTCTGCGTCTGTGGGGACCTCCCTGGGCCTCCATCCCAACACCTGAGAAACGCAACACCCTCCTATCATAACCCCCCCACCACCACCACCACCACCAGGAAGCGTGCGTTTGGAGCTAGACACTGATGCTCGGAGAGCAAGAGTGATCTGCCCCAAGTCCACACACTAACCGGGACCCCTCCCAGGCAGTGTTCTGAGCTCCTGTGCCAGGTGACCCCCCACCATCACATGGAAGAAGAGACTTGTTTGTTTAGGGAAGTCACTGTGTTCCTGCTTGTTTGTGCAGGGGCCTCCCTCCTCCTGAAGTCGCACCACTTCTATGTGGGCCAGGGCCCTGGGGATGCCCGAGTCATGCGATGCCTGGATGGCTGATGAACCGAGGCCTACAAGGGACTGGTGGCACAACCGGGACCACTTAGGGCTGGGGAATAAACGCCTCCAGGGCCCAGAGAGGGTGGGGTAGTGGGAAGTGACAGTCAGCTGTGGTCCCTCACTGTCACTCACATGGCGCACATGCAGGGCTGGCTTCATGGGCATGTGGCCTGGGCAGTTGCTCAAAAGGTCCTCACACTTGACTTAAGCTCAGCTGTCGCCGTCTCCAAACGACTGATGATTATTGACGAAGGCTTGCATTTTGCACTGGGCCCTATGAGTTACGTAGCCAGGTCTGGGTGCATGTTTGTTCTTACTCTCGTCTTACTCCTACTCCAGGTATCATAGAGTCATAAGGGCCTCAGTTTAAAGTCTGGACCTGCCACTTACTAGGTGGGTCACTTGGGACAACCCACCAAACCTCAGTTTCCCTATCGGTACAATGGGGTTAATGGTAGCTCCTACTTCAGAGACAGGGTGTAAAGACCTGGCCATGTCCTTTGTCTCGATGCGGACCTGCGGTAAATGCACCGTTGTGTTCCTGCCCCACCCTTTTCCTGTAGCTCTCCAGATTTCTGCCATCTCTGGGCCCAGCCACACTGAGAGAGGACAGAGCACACCGGGGAGCAGGGGTGAGGACCGCAGGGCCGAGGGGAGGGAAGATGCAAGGGGAAGCCTGTTCCTGAAGCGGAAGGGAAAATTGGGCTTGGAGCCTGGGCCCGCAGAGGCCGGCGTGGCAGGCGGCCAGTTGTCAATTACAGATAAAGCCTCTCCTCCGGCGGCGCAGGGCAAGTGGGGGCCGCGACCCTCCCCCGCAGACAGGAAAAAGCCATTTGCAGCCAGCTCGCCTGGAGAAGCTTGGCCAGGCGATAATGGGGTGGGACGCACTGCCGGCTCCGTAATGATGTTACGCACCAGGGCCCACGTCCAAAATGGCTGTTTTTTTTTCCCGTTTTCTGTTTGTGTGTGTGTGTTTTGTAGATCATGTGGAACCATTTCATGATCAGGGGCAGAGGGCCCAACAAGCAGCGTGGGGTACCAGCTGCCAGGGTGGTCCAGAGGGGTCCCAAGGAGATGCAGCTGGGGTCCCCGTGACCCCTGGAGGGGAGAGTTCAGTGAGAAGCAGGAGAGCGCCCCTCCTCCCACACGGAAGCTACAAGCATTTCTGTCCAGGAGGACCAGGTGCTGCTTCCTCTGGTCCCCGAAGCTGGACACTGGTGATGGGGACTGACCGGCAGTCAGAGAGACTCGGGTTCGAGTCCTGGCTCCATCACTCCTTACTTGTATGACCTTGGACAAATTACTGAAGCTGTGTGAGCCTCTATTTCCTCGTCTGTGAAATGGGAGTAACAATGCTGTCGATGTGCTGGAGCTGTTGGGAGAGCAGTGAGGCCGGACTTGTAGAGCCCTGAGCACAGCACCTGTCTCATCATTGCTGCTTACAAATAGGGGGGCGGGCGTGGGACAGCTCACCCCAATAACAACTGGCCAGTGTGGTGGGATGGCCTCACCTTTCATGTAGATGCTATGACTTTGCCTCTTCTCCTGGTGAACGACTAAGACTCAGGGTGATACCAAGCAGCTAACATTGGGTGCTGGGCAATACCACTGATGCTCCTGAAAATGCATTCCAAGGGTGGAGGTGTCGTCATCCTTGTTCCACAGAGTAAATAGCACAGCAACGTCAAGTCACTTCTCCAAGGTCACACAGCCGATAAGAGGGATTGAGCCCAAGGAGTCTGGCTCTACGGGCCCAACGCTAAGCTGCTGTCTGAATGGAACGGGGTACCTAAGATATAACCCCCTAGGGTAGGGATGTGTGCTTTTTAATGTTTTTATGTTCTTCCTATCAGGTGATTGTCATAGCAAAGGTACTGTTTTCCCCTTTTATAGATAAGAAACCAAGGCTTGAGAAAGTGAGCGATCTGATCATGTTGTTCCCCTCCCCCCCACATACACATAAAAGCGAGGACATGTCGCCCGGCAGGGCATGGCTCAGTGGTTGAGCATTGACCTAGGATCCAGGAGATCGTGGTTCGATTCCCGGTCAGGGCACATGCCCAGGTTGTGGGCTCGATCCCCAGTCGGGGGCGGCAGGAGGCAGCCGATCAATGATGACTCTCTCATCACTGATGTTTCTATCTCTCCCTCCCTCTCCCTTCCTCTCTCTGAAATCAATGAAGATGTATTTAAAAGAAAGTAGTACTTTAAAAAAAAAGAAAGGCGAGGATGTCTTCTCGGGCTTCCGTAATTAATTATCAGGTGGTAACACTCAACTCAAGGAGCGATTGGTTCCTTCCTCCTGCAGCCCTCTGAGTTTCATTGTCTGTGCTCCGAAGGGGATGACCAGTGGGGACCTGACTGGAAACCAAGTTAGAAAACTCGGTGGAAACGTGATGCTCACCTTCAGGTACTCGGAGGGCATCGAGGGGAAGTGGGTTTAGATTATTCTCTGGGCCCAGAGAGCAGAGGTGGCCCAGGTGGAAATGTTAAGCAGGCAGACTGGGTTCTATAAAGAACCTTACTTTCTGTTTTCCTTGCCACTGTGAATTTAACACATGCTATCAAAAGCATCTATACCAAATTAACAGGGCAGCCCCCGCCACCGTCCCTCAGTCCCACTCTCCTCCCCAGAGGTGACACTGTTGATATCTGGTGTGGGGTCCTTCCAGGCCTTTCGGGAAAGAGATGCTTTCTTTTTTATTCTTTTTCAATCCTCACCCGAGGACATGCATAGAGAGAGGAAGGGGGAGAGAGAAAGAAACATCCAGACCTAATGGAACCCAGGCATGTGCCCTGACTAGGAATCAAACCAGCAACCCTTTGGTGTACATTACAATGCTCAATCAACTGAGCCACTCCGGCCGGGCAGAGATGCTTTTTAACAAATAGGAACGGGCTGCCCTGTGGATAGAGAAGTTCCCATCCCTGGAAGTTTGGAGAGACGCTGGATGATCCTTTGCCAGGGGGTTGTGAGAATTTCTGCTCAGCCTGGAAGGTAGAGTTAGATGACCTCTTCCAGTGGGGGCCACCCAGCTGGTTAGCGGTGGAGGCAGGCCAAGAACCCAGGTGTGAGCAGGACTCCGATGAGGTCTTTCCCACCAGGATTTTCCTGAGTCTTTAACTCTAGGCTGAATTCCCTGCTGGACTCCCCGTTGGCCTCGTCCCAGCCAGGCTCTGGTGTATGCTCGCGTGGAGGCCAGAATTGGTGGTATGTCTAGTGCTGAGGGACTTGGATACCCTGGGCCTGGATTGACGACCTGTACCCAGCGCACCTCCCCCTACAGCCTCATCACAGTGAGCACCTGCCTTCATGTCCCAGCTCCAGGCCTCTGTGTGTGCACACTCTAGTATCCGCACGGTAGGTGACACATGAGCTGGCTCAGCCACCTGGGCCTGTGGTAGCCACATCTGTGCCCCTGACAGCATGCGTTGCTCTGGAGGCCAGCAAGGGCTGCCGGGGACTAAGACCTGCTGTCTCCTGGGCAACCTCGGTTAGGCATCGTAATCTGAGGAGAGGGAGCCAGGAGGAGGCCTATGGCTCCAGGTCAGAGGGGTCAGAGGGGTCAGAGGCCTTCTCTGCTGGTGCTGGAAGCTACTTGTTTCTCTATCGGGCTGTGGGGCCAGGCCCACTCTCTGCTATATTTGCCTGCCCCTAGGGCTAGTCCATAAAAATATCCAGAACTGCAGGGCTCTGCTTCCTAAACCAATGCCTGGCTTGGAGAGATGGGTGGCTAGCAGGGGTCCCTTCCTTTCTCTCTCTACACTCTCCTAGGTCACTTCATTCATTCCTACAGCCTTAAACATCTTCCAGGCTCTGGTGACAACCACGTTTATAGTTCCAGCCCAGAGCTCTCCTCTCAACTTCATTCATTCGTTCGTTCGTTCGTTCGTTCAGTAAACACATAATTGGGCCTCTTCTCTATTCCAGATACTGCTCTCCAAGCTAGGGGTACAATAGTGACCCAAATAGCCAACCCCTTCCCCTCCCTGCTCCCCATGCCCACTCACACTGCCTGCTTGGCCCCTCACTGGCACCTCCACCACTTCCCTGACACTGGGCTTTGATTTCATCCCTCTGCCCCAGTCCTTCCTTCTCCATGTCCTACCACCATCCTTACCAAGGCTGAGCCAGAAACTGGGGTGTCGTCATTAAGCCTTCTCTCTCATTCATTAACTCACTCACCACATGTTAAGTCTTTATTAAATGCCGGTACTGTGTCCTGGAGAACCAATAGTGAACAAGACCAACAGGATCCTCCCTGCCCTCATGGAGCTTACAGTCTACTGGGACAGATAGGCCAAAAGATGAGTCGATTAAAAAAAACACCATAACATCTACCCACATTCCAACCCATTAACAGGTTCTGTCATTCCTAGCTCTGAAATACATTCACATAACCTTCATCTCCTGTTCTCACTCCAACCCGGCCTCTCACCTGGTCTCCCTGGGTCCCATCTGCCCTTATATCACCCAGCCTCTACCCAGCAGCCAGAGAGCTTCTTAAAACAGAACCCGGATCGTGTTACCCCAGCTGAAACCCTTTGTGGCTGGATCTCCACTGCATTTCAAATAAAACCCAAGCAGGCTCAGCAGGGCTCTTCCGACCCAGGCAAAGCACCCCTGCCCCCTCCCTCAGCCCCCAGCCTTTTGAGCGGTTTTCTCAGCGTCTCTTCCACCTTTACTGATCCCCCATGCGGACCACCAAACCCCAGCTCCCCCTGACTCCTTCACTTGGTTCAGTTCTCACCCTTCAGGCCTGGCCTTGAATGTCACTTCCTTGGTGAGGCTCCTCGCTTTCCCCGCTTTCTGTCCCTGCAGCTGGCTCATTTTCTCCTTGGTACTTAGACCCCTCCTAATGGCATATTTGTTTATTGCCTGCCTCCCTGGAAGAACCCGGGCCTAGCATAGCGCTCAGGGCCCCATCAATCTTTTATGAATGAATGACCAGGCAGAGATGGCCCTGCTGAACTCAGCCTCCCTTCTCCCTCTGCAGCTCTGCCTCCAGCTGGCTTTTGCACCTCGCTCCTAGGGCATTCCTGGGAGCCTTTGGGGAACCACATGAAAGCCCTCCTCTACCCACTGTGCATCTGCCTGAGAAACTGTCAGAAAGAGCAGGGGTGGGGGGAGTTCCCTTGGCTCTTCCCTTCCCTTCCTTTGGAACTTAGCATTTGTACCTGGCAGGTTGGGTACTTTTAGAGCCCCCTCTCCCATGGTGACCTCCCCAGGGAGCTGATTCATCCTGCTCCCCCTCAGGGCCCGGCAGCTACAAGCACAGCAGGTGCTCAGAGAAATGTCCAAGGGAATGAAGAAAGTGCTGGAAAAGGAAGAGATGAGGCAGAAAGCGAGGGACAATGAAGGGAGTGATGAAGGAAAGGATGGAGGGCAGCGAGGTTGGAGTGTGGGAAAGAAGGAAGGAAAACCTGGAGCCAGGACTTCACTGGCCCAGCCTGGCCCTCAAGCCAGCCCGTCAATCCACATAGGTGTGCGCACACACACCCATGTAGTGTTTCCCGAACTCAGAGCCTCCTGATCCTGCGCAGGCCTCCAGGTGGGACCCTGAGGCTCCTCCAGTGGCATCCTGAACCCTCAGCACACAGACCCTGGGGCCTCTGGGGTGTGACTGCCCCTGAGGAGACCTCTGCTGGGACCAGAGCTGAGATTCCTTAACCCCAGGCACAACTCCATCCCTAATGTCCCTAGAGACTCCCCTATAGCACCTCCTTCCAATTCTTCATATTTAGGCCCCAGGTCTAAGGACAATTAGTTCAAATTCAGTATCAGCGATCTAAGTTCAGAGCAAACAAAGGGAAACAAACAAAAATGCTCAGCCCCATCCTCAGGGCCTAGGCTGGGCCAGACGCCCTGCAGGAAGACCAGGGCGGGCCCAGGAGGCCCCAAGGCCCAGAGGTGCTGCTCCAGGACTAGCTGTAACCATGGTGGCCCTCCCTGGAGTGGTGGCTCCCAAGTTGCTATGGAGAGCAAAGTTGTGCCATTGTCACCCCCCCGCCCCAGAGAAGCTTAACCCTTTCTTAGGCTTCTGGATGATCAGATGCTTGGTCACCAGCCTGTGACATCCTCTCAGAGCACCAGGTGACCACAGAACCAAGGAACAGGAGTCAGAACCAGCCCCAGCTGCCCCAGCACCCCAGCTGCATCCAGCCTTGTGCCTCAGGACTGTCCCCACCCCTGAGGGCAATTCTGTTTGTACTCCCAGCAAATTAATCAGGGACCTTGGTTCTCTCAGGACCACATTAGAGGTGGCAACCAGCTCCCAGGGGACCTAGGGGTGGAATGCTGAGGGTAGGGGGCAGGTAAGAAGGCTCCAGTGGTACCACTCTCCCTCTAACCTCAGTGTGCTGGATTGTGACACAATGAACTTCCTTGGACAGGACTGGGAAATTGGTCTCTAGTACTCTTCATCTCTCTTCCTTGGTTTTTCTCTCCCCTTGCCAGGGGTTCTCACTAACTGCCACCACCTTACTGACCCTTAAATACACCCATTTCCAGGGTCCTTCTGTTCTCTTTCCCCCCCCTTCATTTTTTAATCCATGCATAGGAAAGTATCTCATATCAGTCAACCACACTCTAGTATAAATTAGGGCCCATGTATATTTTATTTTCTAGGAATAAAATACCTGTCATTCATACCTGTCATTTCAGCCCATGTCTGGGTCTCATTTGTCCAAAACAATCCCTGGGCTGCTGGGCCTTTCCCTCTACCACCTGGCCAGCGTGTGCCAGCCAATCTACCCCCCACCATCAGCATTCCCATCCACAGCCTGGCACTCCCCTCAGCTTCCCAGGCCCTGACAGGCTGGGTCTTTCTTTCCTCATGTTAATCGCTCCAGACTTGCATCGGAGTCCACCCGGAACACCAGGGGCTCATGTCCTGGGTTCTTCTCCATCTTTCTCCTCCTCTGTCTCCACGAGGGTGTTCTTTTAAGAGCCTCGTGCCCTCCCCAGCTCTCCAAGTACCAGTGTGGTTGCTCAGGTTTGCCCTCTTGGGCAAAATTCCTGCTGCTTAAGCGGCCGCAGAGATAGAGAGGCTGGAAGGGTCGTTCCCATGGGGCCCGAGCCAGTCTCATGACACTGCTGGACTAGAGGGTCCACATCTGGGAAATGGGGATTAAATCTCCCGGGCCCTTATCCAAGGTGATATGAAGGTTAAATGCGAAAGCAGGTGGACCGGTCTTCAGGGACCTCTAATGCCGGAGAGCTGGCCCCTCAGGAAGCAGTAATCACTGACACAGTGCCTACGGCAGGCCGGGATTCATCCTCAGAACAAACCTGGGAGGTAAGGGCTCTTGTAACCACTCCCATTTTACAGAGGAGGAAACCAAGGCACAGAGATGAACTTGACAGGGATCTCAGAGATAGTAGATTTCACAGCCTGATTTGACCGGAACCCATTCCTCCTGGCTCTGGCCCCTGTGCCCCTGGGCGCTGGCTCAGTGGCCACACACAGCACAGGTAGGAGCTGGCGCTCAGCGCCACTCTCGCTGATGTACTGCCCCTGGCTTTGCCGCTTATGAGCTGTGTGACATTGGGTGAAAGACTTACCCTCTCTGAGCCTGGTCCTCCATCTGTGAAACGGGGAAAATTGTCCATCTCCTGCGGATTTTGCCAGGAGGAGTACATGAAGCAGCCAGGCAGACTCAGGAGGGCGATGGTGACCGTGCAAGTCCTTCCCCAGGTCTACTTAGGGAAACTGCCAGGGGAGTGGGGTCGGCAGGCCTGACGTCGACAGCAGAGAGTGCCAGCAGGCCTTGTCCAGGATGCCCTTGCTAGGGCCATTCACTGTGCGGATGACCGGGTGGTGGCTGTGTCCTGCTCGATGCAGGGCCCTGGGACATGAATGAGATGACTCACGGGCAGTGTCGCTTCCCTCTTGGTGACTCAGAAGCCCTGACACCTGTGTACCTGCTTCCCAGGCTGCCACCTGCCTCAGGGCACCCCCGTCTCACATTCTACTCCTCTCTCCCCCGAGGCCTGGGGGTGGGGAGCTGCCCCCAAGTCTTTTCCACACACACCTGGGAGCCCCTGGGAACAGCAAGCGGGAGGCAATGAGGTAAGAAAGCGCCAAAGGAGAGACAGAGAGTGGATCTCAGAAGAGGGGGAAGGGGAGGGGGAGAGAAGGGAGGGGCGCGCACGGAGGAGGAAGACTGGAAGGTGGAGGTGTGGAAGGGGAAACCGGGCAGGAGGAGGGAAAAAAGCAAAAAAGGCGGAGGGGGAAGGCTGGGAGGGAAGGAGGGGGAAGGAGGAGAGGCCATCCGGGCAGTGGGACCTAAAATGAACCAAACAGGCTGGAAATAGAACAGCTGGGCAAGCCCAGAACACTGTGTTTGGGTGTCTGCAGAGCGAGCATGTGCGTGAACAGAACTGGGGGCGCAATTCAAGGAAGGAACGGATCGGATCGTCTCACCGCAGAGGTGGGTCAGAGCAGGGGGCATTCCTTCCAGCCCAGCCCAGACTGGCCTGTCGCTTTTTCTGAGGATGTTTTCTTTACGTAATTATTATTTTTAACAGGCTGGTTCGGTGGCTGGATTAGCCTGGTGCCACCCCAGCCTTGGCAGGTGGGAGCTTTGGGTTACTGTGAAATTAAGACCACTCAGGGTTTTTGTTCTAACTGTGGAAGCTGCTGACTTCAGGGGCAGGACTCTTAATCCCCTTTCCGAAAGGAGACTAGGAATCTGAGCGGTGTGATGGACTATCACCTCCCTTATTAGAACAAAACCCAGTTCCCTGAAGGAAGGCTCGGGACTGGCCTGGGGGGACCTGCCCGCCTCAGCCTCCCAGGGCTTCTATACCTTTTGATGCCCACACTCCAGCAAACTTCACCCTGGCCGGTGCCCCGGCCACCTGAGGCTCTGCCATGCACAGCCTCCATCCCTGACCACCAGCGGCCACACCTCTTTGCTCCCTCTGTCCCTCTTCGGAACACTTTCTTGCCCAGCGAGGCCCCCATGGAGACTCCTGGGTGGCAAAGAGAATTCACTGACTTCAGGGCCCATGAAACCCCTAAAATTTCAGACAACAGCTTATGTATGTGTGTGTGAATATACACTTTCTAGAGACAGGATCCAGCCCTCTCATCAGACCCGCAGAGGGTTTTGTGCCCATCCCCACCCCCTCTCCTATATGAAGAACTAGTGTCTAGACGTTAGGGGCCGGCCCACACAGGCTGCGAAGGTAGTGGGAACCCATGGCCCCTGGCTGCTCGTTCGCCTGGCCCAAGGAGACCTCCTCACTTTGGGACTTCTGCTTCATCACGGGATTCCCTGGAGTTCAGATCAGCTCTGACGTGGGACTGAAGGTGGACGGGAGTCAGGGGCTGGAACTATGGCCTGGCATCCACCACTGGCCATGAATCTTGGGCCGCTTGCTTGACTTGGCTAAGGGGCAGTTCCCCGTTTGTGAAATTGGGGGTAACGCTGCCCACCGTAGCAGGTTCTCTGAAGCTCAGGTGAGATCCCGTGTCTCTGCTACTTAGCCCAGTCACTGACACTTCATGAAAGCCTCATTTCCTTCCTTCCTCGCTCCCTTCTTTCCCAGAGAGACTCCAAGGCCCTTTCTAAATTGATAGGTAGACTCCGCTGGGCAGGTAGAGGCCCTTTGCAGAAGCCTAAACTGGGAAGAGAAAAAACACAGGTCATTCCGCAGCCTCCCCAGGAGGGGCTGGGGCTGGAGGGTTAGATCTGGTGGAGGACCGGAGAGGGAGACCTGAGTGAGCAGGTCTCGACTGGCGGAGAGGCGACCACATCCACACCTGATGTCAGGCTGGATTTGGGCTTTAACCACATATCTGACGTGAGGTTGGGGACTGGCAGGCCTGGGCCCCTTCCCCAAGCTCCAACTTGGTTCCCTCTGCTACTCTAGGCCTCAGTTTTCATCAGAAGAGTCACACGAAGCCCCAGCTGGTGATCAGTTCATGGCAAAAAGCTAGGGGAGGTCTTATCTCCACGGAGATTAGATCAGAGTTTTCCTGTTTTGACTGGATGGTTAGTCCTAAGTACAGTGATTATATAACCCCCAAGTGGAAATGGGACCCTAGGGTCAGCTGCCTTCCCAGACTGGCTGCTTGGAAACACATCGGCCGTAAGGAAGCTGATGGAAGCCTCCTCCGCCCCCTCCCCTGCCCCCTGGCACATGCGTGCGCCCATCACCCGGAGGGATGCTTGATGGGAGAGCCACACTGGCTCTCCCCTTCTTCTTGGCCTAAAGTAGCTGGTTCTGTGCATGTTGGGGAGGCCTAACTAGAAGTAAGGCAAGTCAGGTTCCTCCTTTCTGTTAGTGACGAGGGGGCGGCCAAGGGGATGTTTCCCCAAATTCAGGAGTTCTTGGTTCTTCGCACTCTGTGCGCCTGTTCCAGGGTTGCCTGCCCTCGTTTGACCCCCCGCTTGCAGGAGTGAGACCAGCATCTTAGGCAATGCCCCAAAGTGTTCCGAGCTTCTCAGAAGTAAAGGGACAGAGAAATCAAAGCCGGCTCTTATCTCCATCCAGATGACAGATCAGAGCAGTCCAAGCACGTGCTCCCTCTTGCCTCCCTCGGCCAGCAGCTGAGTTCATGCCAGGCTGAGAGCTCTCTTACCCTGTGCTAACCTGCCCCAAGGCTGCCAGGGTATCAGCTACCAAACCACCAACCCATAAAAGTCATCTTCGCTCCGTCCTGACCTCAGGAGCCACCTTGCCCCCATGTTTTCTTCACTCTGGATTTGGGCATCGCATCTGTAACCTGATGCCTATATAATATTTTTAGCTCCCAAACATGACGCAAACTTCATCCACAATTCACGACTAGGTGAGAGGATAGGAGACTGGAAGGCTTCACCGGCCACAGGGCCGAAAGCTCCTTGACGGGTCTTCCTAAGAGACAGGTTTGACCATGTCCCTCCTTTTCTGAAAACCCTCTATGGCTCCCTGTCCGATAACAGTAAAATGCCTCCATGTAGCTTTCCAAGACCCTTGACCATAGGGTTCCAGCTGGTCTCAGTCCCTGTCCCTCCGCCCCAGCCCCCAACACACACAAGCAGGAGTGTCCTTGGAGCTTGTGCGCTGTCCTGCTGTGGGTCACACTCTTCCCTTTGCCCTGAGTGAAAGATACTCATCCTTTGTGGAGTCTTTTCTGATCCACCCCATCCCGCCGGCAGAACTTATGTCCTTGACACGCCTGTACCAGAGCGTTTGTTGTACTAGGCGTTTACCTGACTGCCTTGGACCCACTGCTTGGACTCACCTCTCCTGAACCCCTGCCAACTAGGTCACCGGGACCTGTGCAGATATGTTAGGAAAAGTGGTCCAAAATTTACATAAGGCCAAGAGGAGGGCTGTCTGCTCCTTCAATGTCATACTGAAGCTTTGCTGAACGGACCTACACCAACATTATTTAATTCTCTAGAGCTGCACTCTCACCATATGGCTATTGAGCACTTGAAATGTGGCAAATGACACATGTCAAAATGACAATATTTTGGACAGGTTGGGTTTAATAAAATACCCTATTAAAATAAATTTTGCCTGTTCATGTTCACTTTTCAACGTGGCTACTAGAATAATTTAAATTATACATGCAGCTCCCGTTGTATATCTACTGGACAGCTCCAGAGGATGGTTTCGTTGTTTGACGTTGTCACTGGCTATTATTCATGAAGGGCTCAGACTGCGAAGTTACCTGTGAGCTTGTAGATTTCCGTCCGGTAGAGATTCAAGTGGTTTCTGTCCAGTGGGAGAGATCACTCCAGTTTTATTGGACGTGTTGGACTTTTAAAAATTATTTTGATGTGACTTTCTTTTAAATCCTAGTTCCTTAAATGCTCTCTGAACCAGCTTTATCGTCTCATTGGTTCTCTTATTAATTAATGAGTTCAATAAAATGTTTGACACATGATCATTCTGTATCTGTATGAGACTCATGCTTTTAACTTTTTGGAAATTATGCTCTGACAGATCTCTGTCTCCTGTCCAGTTTGATAGCAGAGACTGAATTATTAATGTACCTGTATTTAACAGGGGCTTGATAAATGTTTATTGAATGAATTAAAAACACTTGTTCTCAGGACCTTATGTTTAAACTGCCAACCACAGTTTGTGGTGGGATACCTTTCTGCTATACGCCTGGAGGTCAGGGGGGTGTAGGAATGATGAGAACCTCTTTTTAGGACCCCAAACTATTTGGGTGGTCCCCATGAAAAGTCCCCGATTTAGGGGGCCTGTAATCTCAAGGGGATGCTGGCCAAGGCAAGTCCCTCAGTCAGTTCAAGAGGAGGTCCTCCCAGCTCCCCCAGGATGCTGGGCTCTTGCCAGCCTCACACTGTGAAGGTCCCACCAGACAATGCTCACTGCCCCTCAAGATCACCCAGAAGCAGTTTGTGTTGAAGCTCAGCAGCAGTGGCCTCAGGAGCAGGGGCCTCAGGGCCCCCTCTGGGTCCTGGGTCCAGGCAGACAATTACAAAAACGACGTGTCTTCCCCTTGCCCTGCCTGCTGCCTCCACAGCGGGAATGGTTGGCTGGCAGGTAGGGGTAAAAGTTGGTTGCAAATTCCTGGAGGGCAGAAGCGTGCTATTTGTGTGCCTGGCACCTGCTGAGCACTTTGCCGGGCACACAGTGGACACTGAGGGAATGCGACTCCACTCTCCTCCCTCTGCCCAACCCAGCCTACAGCCGGCCTCCCTCAAGGAGCCTGATGTATGGACTCAGCAGCGCCCACTCTGGGGGCCTGGGCCTAACATGGCTCTGAGGGCGGATTGAGTCCACGGGTGGGGTGGTCAGAAGCATCTCAGGTGAAGCCTTGAATGAGTCCAGCACCTGGCAAGGTGAGGTCCTGGTCCAAGAGCTGATCCTCCCAGTTCCCCCCAAAGGGCTCATGCCTGGGTCCCTGCCTCACCCCATGGCCATGCAGGGAGCCACCAGTAAGGACAGGTGATCAGTTATAGATCAGTCCCCAGGTAGCCACAGCATCCTTCCTCCAGCAGAGGGGAAAGGAAAACCTTCATAGACCTGTTCCTGCCTAACTTGAAGAGGAAACAGTCAGGGAAGACAGAGGGGCCATTGTTTTGCCCACAGAATAGCAGGAAGGAACCAGAAGCAGAGCAATGGGTGCCCCCTCAGGCAGTGGGTGCCCCCACCGGGCATATCTTTTACCAAAAAGGAGGATTAGATTGCATGGAACCATTCCCATCCCAGTCAGGCAGCCCGAAGGATTTGGGGTGCATCCAGGAGCCCAGCCCCTTCTCTCTGTTCTAAGCCAACCAGTTAGCTGCAGGATCTGACCTCCCTGAGGCTCGGGGGGGGGGGGGGTCAGGGTCATGACAACACTCTCAAGTGACCCGGTGCATCATGCATGGGATCTTCATGTGCCTACATGTATCCCAGAACAGTCCCAAAGAGTCGCAGTCACTCTCCTGCCTCGTGGACGAGGCCAGGGTTGGAGCTGGGACTGGGCTGAATGTGTGACACCTGCTTTTTGCGAGCAGCTTGGCAGGAACTGCTTGTTCCACACTTTGCACAGCTTCCTGCTCTGGGAAATGCAGAGTTAATTGAATGATATGTGCAGTATTACGGGAAGGAGATGGGGTGGGGAAGGGCTGTCTGTCGATCCTGCCAAGGAGCCTAGGAATTAATTCAACCTGTCACTTTATACTGAGCTCCCCGAGCAGGTGTCAGTGGAGAAGTCACCTCTTCTATCCCAAATGCAGTACCTCACTGCCTGAGCACGCCCTTTGCAGGGCTGGTTGGAGCCTCCAGGAGGCCTACCGAGAGGGCCGCTGTCCTGGGCTGGCACAGGCCACAGCTGCCAACAGCCATGTCACTCAACTCCGTCCTGTCCCTGTCCATTCCGCATTAGCTCATCACCTACTGTGTGCTGAAACACTGCCAGGGTTATAAGTAAAATAATCATGTTGGGGGACTCATTGCATAGCAAAAAAGACATCTGGGCACACGCTCAGTATGTCTGCACTTTCAGAAATAACGCTGAATTTCAAATATTTCATAAACTCTGGTGAGAGCAAGGAACATGCCTGCTTTCTTAGTCACACCTGTCATGCCAGTGCCTGGCACAGCCTGGAACAGAGTAGGACTCAGTATCATTTGTTGAATGAGTAAATGAACAGGTGCCTGGGTCATCTGAGTTGGACCAGCACGTTCCCCGGAGTCCTGCGGGGAGTCAGGGTTCAATGTGACTGTCCCTCCAGAAGCCCTCAGTTTCCCCTCAGGTGAGCCTCTTCACTTCCCCACCTTCTCTCCAACATCCCCGCCCCAGACCTGTGCTCTGTGATTTTACATGCAGCGCCCCACTCCAAGTTCCCCGAGCCCAAGTTGCCAAACATAACTAATAGGAGCAGGTCACTGTCGGCCAGATGCACTTGAAGATGCTTAGCCTGGCTGGAGGGCCCTAGACAGAGCCGGGTGTATTTTTAGCTCTTCGGGTATCTGGAAAGGTATTGAGATGCAGTTGTCGTTACAGACACCCGGGCAAATCAGTATTCCGCTACTGGCCTCCCCACACCAGCAGTTTCTACTCAGTGTCTCAGAAGCAAGGGTTGCCATGGAGATTGAGTGCCAGGGCAACCGAACTTCCTGTTGGGAAACAGCAGCCCAGGTAGATGGCTGGGCCAATGGGGAGCCAGGGGCTCCTTGCGAGGCCACAGCTTCCCCTCCTGAAGGCAGAGGGTGGCAGAAGGTCCTGGGCCCTCAGAAGGGGTCGGCTGGGGGGTGGGGGACGCTGTGTCTGGGACTTTGTTCAGGGAGGGGTCGATTCGATGTCATCCTCACACACCTGCCACAGGACTGGGTTGGTTCTCTCCCTGTTCCTTTGCCCAAGGACTTTGGCCGTCCAAGAAGCGCTGGGGAAGGTAGCAGGGCCATTTCGTAGTAGAAGCCAGTCCTGGCAAATGCCTAGAACACAGGCTCTGTGTGGGGCTGGAGGTGCCCGGGTCAGCCTAGTCCTGGAGCCATGGAGTTACAGTAACCCGCTCTTCTGGATGGCTCTGTGCAGGATTATCCTTTTTTATCCTTGATATCATCCAGCGAGGCAGCCACGACAGGTGGCATGGTCCCCACATTCCCTGTGCTCCTGATACACTAGGCGACTGAGATGAAAAATCTGAGGCTCCAAAAGGCCAAGTGAGACACCTATAGTTACAGAGCTAGTAAGAGATGGAACCAGAAGAGCGCTCAGGTCTGTCCAGTCCATAGATTCAGAGGGATGAGAGCCCAAAGAAGCTCTTAGCATCTAGTCTCTCGCATGTGCCCCGACCGAGGCCGAGGATCGACCCTGCAGCCCTTTGGAGGGTGGGCTGGCGCTCTAACCAGTGAGCCACACCTGCTAGGGCGAGTCAGTCCATTGTGAATGGAATCTACAGGCCTTGTAGGTAGCTCCCTGGCAGAGGCTGGGAGCAGGAGTGGCAAATCCAAGGAGCTGGGGAAAATCAGAGCTTCATGCAAAGCCAGCTCCCCAGCCCTGAGCCGCCCCCGGGCCAGCCTCCAGTCCCCAGCTTGTCCTGCCTGGGAGCACCTCCCACACACAGCCGCCTCCGCCCTGAAACCCAGCCCTGGGCTGCTGGACCGCCGGCCACATTCTTGCCTGGAGTCCTGCTGAACGCAGGGGTGACGCTGCGGCCGCCAGGGAGGCCCAGCCTGCGCACGGCCCCCCCAGGTGGCGCGGGTTATTCAGGAACTGGGACTGTCCTCCTCGAGGACCCATCAGGGGGGTCACGGATGTGGAGGAGCCCCACGGTAAACCAAAGCTGGAGCCCACATGCCCTGACTCCTGCCACCTCCGTGGAAATCATTAAGGAGTGAACTGTGGGCCAGCACGCGGCGTGACCGGGGGCACGGAGAACCCACGCCAGGGCTTTCTCCCGGTGCAGTGCTTCCTGACAATATTCTTAAGTGATGTGTTGCCAGGTCGTGATGTAAAGGTTTTTGAGAGGGGGTCATGAAAAAGCAGGGTCAGCCTACGCGACATGGAATTGAAGTACAGGAAGTTCATGCGGGGGATGAAGTCAGACACCCCTGGTGGATCCCAGAATCCATTTCCCTTCGTCTGTGCTAAATGAACACTGATTATTTGGGAGCAGTCCCGTGCTCGTTGGAAACATCTGCTCTCTCATGCGCACTTGCACATGTCCTCAGGGCTGGACAATAAAAGAGGGGTGACCATCTCCAGGAGGGCCGTCCATCCCTACACCAAGGCAAAGGCCCAAGAGGAGAAGACTGCATCTTGGCCCTCCCCCTCCCCCTTTCTGCCTGGAGTGAGATGGAGATGCCTGGGAATGAAGCAACTGACTCATGTCCCTAAAAGGAAAGCCCATGCTAGGAGGCCGAACAGGGGGCTAGAAGGATCTGGGGTCCTCAATGACTTTCTTGGTGACATCTCTGACATACCTACCCCCTGACATTTTGTTGAGTGACAAAAATAAAAGTCCAGTTTGGGTAAGCCGGTGTGGGTTTCTGTTACAGGAAGCCAAATGCAATTTTAACTGATGCTCAAAGCTTGCCAAAGGGCTGTGCCTTCTTGTGTGATCGCAGCCTCCCCAACCAACATGCGGTGCTGTCCTGGTTCTGTCCCCTCCCAAACCCAGGAATAGAACCTTCTCCCTCTCTGTTTCACACCACTGATGGCATAACACTGCTCCCAGTGACGGCTCCATAGGTGGTGGACCCCAACCCTTCAGGATGTGTAAGTTCTCGGGCTTTGTAAGGAGGAAGTGATGACTATCATCTGTGCGATTTTACTCAATTCAGCATCTTTTTGAGTGCCGACTTGGTGTCTATATAATCTTCACAAAACGAGCAAGTGGCTCTAAAAGATTCCTGCAAAAACACCTAGATTCAAGATATAATTAACAATGCAAACGTAAGAAACAAAAGCAAATGTCTGGAATGACCTTCCTCCTTCTGGATAAACTCTTTGTTAGTCATATTATAAGGCAGAAGCAATAACAATTTAATTGGATCTGAAAGAAAGTTGACAAAAAAATTCAACATTTTTAAGATAATTCCCTGAAATGTGTTGACAGTTATTATTATTAAAGAAGGTGTTGACCTAAGAGTTTTGGCCTTGAGATATAAGCTAATGATAGCAGAAAGCTTTCCAATTAGTAAGATATTTAAAAAGTAAGCATCTAGACCATGGACATAAACTTTCTCTATTTTATTGATGCTTAAATTTATTACAACATTTACCCCAGTGTTTAACAAAATTTCATTAAATGTCGTGATCAACATATACAGTCTTTCCGTGTTTCTTAATAATTGCAAAACACAAAAAGTCACACGCCCTTAGGGAAACACTTGCTTTTCCTACCATGAAAAATGACTGAAATAGGACACGAAAAACAATGTGGCAACAAAAATGCAACCTTCTGAACAGGCATTATGGAAAGATGTACAGAAAACATTGCTGAAAAACTTAAGAAACCAATATTAGGACAAAGTATACCTTATAGGAAGATTGCTTTACATTTGATTAAAAATACAGAGATTTCTGCCCTCGCTGGTGTGGCTCAGTTGGCTGAGCATCGCCCCACGCACTGAGGGGTCACTGGTTCAATTCCCAGCCCGGGCACATGCCCAGGTTGCGGGCTCGAACCCCAGTAGGGGGTGTGCAGGCGGCAGCCGATCAATGTACGTTTCTCTCTCTCCCTCTCCCTTCCTCTCTCTCTCAAATCAACAAAAACATATTTTAAAAATATAGGGATTGCTAACATCTCAGTTAAATGGGATTTGCTAGATTCTATTTAAATACTAGAAATACAGGAGAAAGAACTATTTTAGAACCACTAGAGGAAAGATGTGTGGGAGAAGAGTCAATGACTTCCTGGGAAAAAATGCTTTATGAGAAAACGATTGACTTGAATGAAAATGAACGTGGGGTGAGGTTACAAAGCTAGAACCACACTTGATATTCGTTTACATGGCAGCAGAGAAGTTAAATCCAGATGTGCACAAAACGTTAACATTGTCATTGATGTTGTTAATTTTATAAAACTAAGGTCTTGAAAGTATAATAACCGTTACACCACTTTCTAATGGGATATGGAGTGACCAGGAAGATCTGTCAGAGAGATTGCAGAGAGGTTCCCACTTTTCTCACAGCAAGTTCTTTTTTTTTGGGGGGGGGTAGACTTTGCAGTCTCCAAAATTTATTTTTTCTAATTATTATTTTGATTGAATTTATTGGAGTGACATTGGTTAATAAAATTATATAGGTTTCAGGTGTACAATTCTATCATACACCATCTGTATATTGTGTTATGTTCATCACCCAAGTCAAGTCTCCTTCCATCACCATTTATCTCATCTGTCCCCTCTTCTAGCTCCCCCACCCCCCTTTCCCTCTGGTAATCACCATATTATTGTCTATGTCTATGATTTTTTTTGCTTAATCCCTTCACCCTTTTCACCCAGCCCCCAAACCCCTACCCCTCTGACAGATGTCAGTCTGTTCTCTGTATCTATGAGTCTGTTTCTATTTTGTTCATTAGTTTATTTTGTTCATTAGATTCCACATATAAGTGAAATCATATGGTACTTGTCTTTCTCTGACTGGCTCATTTCACTTAGCATAATGCTCTCCAGGTCCATCCATGCTGTCGCAAAAGGTAGGATTTCCTTCTTTTTTTAAGGTCTCGTGGCAAGTTCTTAAAACAGTTACCAAACTTAAAGAGAAGTCACATGTTTTCCCTATAAAGATAAATGTTCCATTTTTATTGCCCTTCTCTGTGAGGACAAATGGCTATCAGATTTTTTTAATAAGCACTTTTAATCTGCCCCTTCCAGATAAATGCTTTGTTGTCTCTTAAAAATATATACTCATGCTAAGGAAAAAGCACTTGAAAACAGATGTTTGAATGTTTCCATTGTCTCCAATTGTGCCCAAAGCCCTGCTTGTCATACCTTTAAATCTCTCACATCTGTACCCTTAAAAAAGAGCTGAAAACAGAATTTTCTAACTTGCTTTAAAATCTTTTAAATGAGATGTCTCCATAGGTTTTGACTCCATTTTGTACAAGTATAAGCATATAATATATACTACATAATAATTATAAAAATGTTTCTGTTTGCTTAAAAGAACAGACTGCGTGTTAGAGCAATTATGTGGTGCTTACTGCCTTATACTATTGGTAGTCTGGTCCCATGGGAGGGCACGTTGACTTCCGCCCCAATGGGAAGCGGGGTGACTTTCCTGTTCTCTGCCCCCCCCCCCCCCCCCGCCTCCCTCCACCCACCTTGCCCCAGCCCCACCATTGTTCTGCAGGTAGCACATTCGTTCCTGGGAATGCTAAGTTCGGATCCAGAGGCCTTCCCAGCCCCCAGCCTGCATTTTGAGGCCTGTTTCTTTAACCTACTCTGGCTCCCTCGTGACTGCAAGATCCACCCTGACTTCTATGGGGTGCGGCTGTGCTCCTGCCCGGCCTGCTCTCGCGGATCTCATCAAAACTGCCTTTCTCGGTTCTCCGCAGCCTTCCTCCCAGCTACTCATGGAGGCCTGGGCCTGCTCCGACCCGCTCACATCCTCTAGGCCTGGCCTCCCAGGCCCACCCCCGAGGGCGTTTCTGCACCACTTGTCTGCGCATGGGGGACGGTCAGCACTTAGGTGAGGCTGTCCTGTCTCTCCAGCCTGTGAGTGGGGACCGTGAGCCTCCCCGTGGCCCCAGCACCGAGAACAGAGCCCCGAGCCAGCGGAGCAGCTGCGTGCAGGCCTCAGCCTTCCTGGGCGCTGTTGCTGCTCCATGCGGTAGGTAAATGCTCGCTGGTGACAGCGTGACGTCTGGCGCTGTGTGGTCACTTGTCTGCATCTGTCATGTGCACATACTCTATGATGGGTCGAAGGACAGAATCGCTGGCTGCCTGGAGGCAGAGGGGACATGTAGGGTCAGGAGACATGGGCTGCTCAGCCTGTCTGGGGACAGCCGGCTGCCCTGAGCCCAGGGGCCTGAGGGCTGGGTGCTGGCTCACCTCTGGGGTAAGAGTTACGGTCATGACTGGTGTCCTGGGCCAAAATGCATTTAGCAACATCCTGGGAGATTTGGGTGCATGAGGCATGCTTTAAAAATACAGAAGAACCTAAGGGTCTTTTTTCCACACATGCCTAAGCGTCTGGGCTAATATTAGGGCTATTTATTTTCTCTGGCTTACGTTTCTCTGGCCATCTAAGATAGCTGTGGAGACCGAATGACTGATATTTATTTTGGCATCTTTTGCCCAGCAAGGATTACCAGGGGTACGTAGGAGCACGTCTGGATGACACAGGAAGACAGACACCTAGAAATATGTGGGTCACTCCAAACAGGGCCGTCATCTGACCCACAGTTGTTTCTGGGGTTCAAAGTGGCCCTTACATAAGCCCGGTCGCTGGGGAACATTTCACATGGGGGCACTGATAGTTCCAAAATCACATTTTACACATAGAAGAAGAGACAGCTCTTCCAGTGGGCTACGGTGGGAAGAAAACACAGGCCTATAAAACAATAGTCTCTTAAAACCACACCAAACTCTTTCAAGCTCTGAGTGAGGAGGGGTTGGAGGGTTTTCATTCGTAGGGGCCACTTCCCAAGCATCTCTTTCTGGGCTTTGCCTCCCCTTTGAGTACAAAGCTCCCCAACTTTCCCTAAGAGAATGAGTGGGAAAAATCTCTACCTCCTGTTGCCCTTAGTACAAATGAGGAGGCCGGGATTCTAAAAGGGTCTTGGCATAAAAAAAAGGAGAGAGAAAAAAGTACAAAAACAATTGCCACATCAAAACATCATGTATTGATGCTATACTGGAGCTTCTTCTACCCTATGCCTCCTGCTACACTTTGAAAGTCCCCAGCCCTGGCCCGTTGGGCTCAGTAGTTAGAGCGTTGGCCCACGGACTGAAGGGTCCTGGGTTCAATTCTGGCCAAGGGCACATACCTCGGTTGCAGGCTCAATCCCGGGCCCCAGTCGGGGTGTATGCAGGAGGCAACCAATTGATGTGTGTCTCTCACATCGATGTTTCTCTCTCTCTCTCTCTCTCTCTCTCTCTCTCTCTCTCTCTCTCTCTCTCCCTTCCACTCTCTCTGAAAAGCAATGGAAGGAATATCCTTGGGTGAGCATTAAAAAAATAAAAGAAAGTCCTCAGAAAAATGTCTCCTTTATAGTGTTCAGGCTCCTGCTCGGCGGGAAGACTTGGAAAACATGTTTGCAAGTGGCAGATGAGTGAATGGTAGAATTTTCAGTCTTCCTGTGTCTCCAGCAGTATAAAAAAAAAAAGCCACCCCCACCTGGGAAACAGCCCTTAGCCACCATGAGCTAAGGCTGCTGGAAGCTATAGCTAGAAGCCAATGGGGCTTTTAGGGACCGCTGCCCAACAGGTTCATCCAGGCCCCTCTTGCAGGAAGCAGGGGCCTGGTCACGTGCGCTGTCCTCCAGCTGCTTGAGTTCCTTGGATTACAACATACTTATGTTGGAATGTTGACCCTCATTGGTTTGGGGAGATTGCTCAAGTAAACATCGCCCATTTAGCACCAGGAAGCCAGCTCTGGGTCCCAGAGAAGAACTCAGAGCCAGGAGAGAGGCCCTGGGAGGTGGGCAGGACAGGTTAGGTTCTGCCCAGAACTAGACCCACTCCTCCTGGGCAGGGGTATTACTAGGGGACTGGCTCCTGAGCTCTGTGTGAGGACAAAAGGAGCACCATTGAGCACCTACCAGATGTAGGCATGCATGCTTATGCAAGGTTCACTCAGCACCCCAGAAGCCCTGTGGAATAGGGGGAGAAATAGTGTGCAAGAAAGTAAGTTAAGTGGCCCACCAGGCTGTCATCCAAATCCCCACATGGTTGCAGGGGTGAGGCTCTCAGCTGTACTGAATTGAATGGGCCCTGAAAGGTTCATGGCCACAGGACTGGGAGGGGCCACAGTGCAGAAGGAACCAGGTCCCACAAATAAGTCCCACCCTGGACTCTGCTTGGGAATCTCTTACTGAGCCCAGGCTTCCTCTAAAGCTCGGACAGAGCCTTTGTCTCTCCACCAAACCTGGGAGGTGGGGACTATCCCCATTTTGCAAATAAGGTACCGTGGAAAGGTTAAACAACTTGCCTAAGGGCGCATAGGCCCAAAGCGGCAGGGCTGGGATTTGACCCCCAGCAGTCTAGCCCCGGCTCTTAGCTGTGCTGGCCACAGCTGTGGTTGCTACTCTCTGTCCCTGATTATTCCCTTTGTTCACATTCACTCTTGGTGATGGGCCCCATTTCTTCCCCTGAAATCCTTGGTATTTGTACCCCAAAGTACCTCAATACCAGGAGATCCCCGAAATCATGAGTTCCCTCATCCCCTGAGGATTTCAGGCCTTGGTGCACCGTTGTCATGGGGTGTTGGCTCTTTTTGAGGTCCCTTCACCATCTCCTGGTTAGTTTCCCTGGGGCACCCTACTTTCCTCAGCCAGGCTGAGCAAACAGTGTCTGCCAAGGGGCCTGCAGCACAGCAAAAGGTAGCAGTCCCAGAGGTCTCCACACTTTCCATCTAGCAAGGCGCCCCTGAGCCTCTGCGGGTGCCCTTGGGGAGGGCTGCCAGCTCCCACTTTAGGTGGTTGGCTCAGGCACCTGTGCTGCAGGCGGGGGTCTTTGCTGGGGAGAGGGGCTTTCTGGGAGGGAGCAACTGGGAGGGGTGGGGTAGGAGCGGAGCTCCTGCTGGGCCTCCCCCAGGCCTTCGGGCTGCTTCCAGGCAACGTCTTCGCTCCATTCTGCTGCGGGAGAGCGTGGTGCTTGCTTGTCTGCTATTTATATTGTGGTTGCTGTCTAGGGGTTTTCTCTGAAGCAAACTGGTGAGCTCCCAGGCACGGAAGTCCATTTCTGGCTCAGGGCTGTGCTCACACACGTGGGTTCAGCTGATTACAAGGCCCGTCCTTGTTCCCCAGGGCCTCCACTTCCTTCCTGAACATTCCAGATACCAAGTCCCCCCCGGCCCCACATAAGCACAATCCTGGATACATTTAGAGTCTGGATCCTGCTCCCTTCCCTGAGCCGGGAAACTTCACTTCAGCCTCTCTTAGGGTCAGGCCATGCCCTTGGCCACTGCCTTACATTTTCTCCCCCTGTTAGTGGGACCAAGCCCTCTGCATTCAGTCACTGTTTTGTGTGTGTGTGTTTTAAATTTTACCTTCATTGTTAGGAGTAGCACAGATGCGGCCATTCTGAATCTTCCTTGCTGCTCTTTCCATATACCTCACCTCCTGGGCCTTCCCATAACACAGCAGCTAAACCACAGGGCCGTTTTGTTTTGTTTCCAGTCAGGTGTAATTAACACACCTTTTATTTAGCATATGGTTCTATGACTCTTGACAAACACCTACGGCCACATAATCACCACCACAATTAAGACACAGGACAATTCCACTGCCCCAAAGGCTCTCCCACACCACACCTCACGGTCAACCACACCTCTTGCAACCACCAATCAGGGTGGGCTTTCTTTTCCCCTCTAGTTTCCCCTTTTCCAGAGCCTCCCGTAGCTGGAATCTGGAGCCTGGCTCCTGTCACTCAGCCTAAGCCTTTTGAGCCTCATCCGTGTGGTTGCACGTGGCTGTAACGCATTCCTATGTCGTGCTGGGTGGTATTTCCAAGTATGGGCCTACCGCAGTTTGTTCATCCAGTCATCAGTTGAAGAACGCTTGGGTTGTTTCCAGTTTCAGGCAATTATGAATAAAACTGCTATAAACCATTCGTGTAGAGGTTTTTCCGTGGACATGTTTTCATTTCTTTTGGGTAAATACCTAGGAATGGGATTCTTGAGCTGTAAGGTAAGTAGGTATTTAGCTTTTAAGAAACTGCCAAACTGTTTTCCAAAGTATCATTTTGCATTTCTGCTGGCGACGTGGGGGAGGCCCAGGTCTCCACACCCTCACCTGCATGAGGCGCTGTCGGTTTCCCCAGCCCACCTTCCGCCCATTCTAAAGATGTGCTACGTGGTGCTTTAGTGATCTCTTTCTGTGTTTCCTTCCCACAAGTGGAAGGCCAGGGCTCTGAGGGGCTGACCACAGGATGCCTGGCCTAGCTCGGTGGCCACAGTGTCCCTTTCATCCCCTGCAAACTGGCTTGCAATGGCCTCAGTTCAGTTATATATTGTGGGACAATGGAAGAGCCTACTGATGTGAGAGCCAGCCTTTCGGTAGATTTAGGCACTGGGGGCTGGCTGGAACTCTCCTGGAGGATCCTTTCAGGGGGACTAGAGGGAACGTGGGGGAATGCTGAGTGCTGAGGACCATGCTGAGTCCTGGCGGAGGGTAGAAGTCGGCAGAAGACTAAAACATGATTCTCCAGAGTCAAGGGCATTTTGTTCCTTTTGTGTAGCCTGGTCAGGGTCAGAGGCCACCCAGGCGCTGGAGACACTGAGCAAAGAGAAGGGAGAAGTTAAACCTTCAGAGGTGGGGTGACTGTGAGGTCAGGGCGTGGTCCTGCTGAGGTGAGGACGGGTGAGTGCTCACGCATGGTCCTGGTGAAGGTGGGTAAGAGATGGTCAAGGAAAAAATACCAGAGAGATCATCTACTCCAAATTCCCACAGGTGAGAAATCTGAGGTCCAGGGCAGGGCAGGGACTTGCCGATGAGCACACAGCTAAAGCAGCGGAGATAAAACTGGAACCCAGGTCTCCGGACTCTGCTGAGAGCAGTTTCAAATCACAATCCTGGCAGCTCATCAGGAAAATCTAGTCTAGAAAAAAGCTAAAAATGGGAAGCCAGACTCATCTGAGCCCAGATCTGTTTGGACTGGTTCACTCTTATGCAAAATAGCTGCATTTCCGTAGCCTCTGGCTACAGGAGTTCGAACCTGAAGCGTGGTGCACATGGGCCCTTCTCCCCCTTAGAAGACCGCTCCATTCCCACGGGAGCCTGCTAGCTGCTCCTGGAAGCAGTGGGCCCAGTTTTGCTGGGAAGCACACAGCCATGTGGGGCTGTTTCCAGTTTAGGGTATGGCAGAAGGGGTCGGCTATGGACTGGGGGAGGAGACTGTCCCACCACATGCTTCCAGAATCTTCCCTTCTGCTGACAGCTATACAGTGAGTGACTCAGGGAGGCAGCTTGCGGTGGAGGAGACTCTGCTTACATATAAAAGGCTACCAGTGACCTGAAGTTTACGCCATACAGTCACCCATCATTACCCACATTCCTCTAGCTCATCACCACCACGACCAGGGCAGATCCCCTCTTCCTGCCACAATTTTCCCTGAACTTGTGGACCTTTGATGACCCCAAAACTGACCTAACATAGTAATTTTGTTCTGGGGTACCTGGATCTCCACCCCCTCCAGCTCTGTCTTAGCCTATGCAGCCCCTCCCCCCCCCAAAGGACAGGCCTGAGCTGGCATATTGGTCCCATGACAGCCTCAGCTACAGCTGATTGGCCCAGAATCAGATCCTCTCAGGTGCTGAGCAATCTATTGGCTTGTCCGTGACCAATCAGATCCACCCTCTTGAGAATTTCAAGTGGCTGCTACAGAGCCAGGCCTCAATCAGAGCTCCGAGGTGGTGGAGAGTTGGGGACTGCACCCACGAACCAAAGCTGTGAACAGGCGATGTCACCGGGAGGCAGAGCAGCTTCTGGAATAAGCCGAAGGAAGAAAAATGACACACCCTTGCCAACAGGTGAGACACCATGGAGGCCCCAGAGAAGGACAGCGGAACGGAGTGTGTGCCTCGAGCCCTCAGAGCTCAGGCTGCCCAGATCCATTTTCGAAGAAACAGGGCTGCCCTTGATTTACCTCCTTTATTCCGCCTTGCATGAGTGCTTTTCTATCCTTCACATCCAGTAAATCCACCCTAAAATGCCTTTATCTCCACATAATCTGATTTCGTGTATTATAAAAGTGATCACTCCCCAGTCTCCCTGGAGCTGGTGGCCGTGTCTGCCTAAGTCTCCACCGTTCCCATGACAATTGCCTTGGCGGAAGGAAGGATCATTAGGAAGCGGAGTGAGGAGAGGAAGGAGGAAAGCTCCAGTTCTGTAACTGCGCAGAAAGTTTCCTGGAGAAAATGAGCCCGGGAGCTGACGGAGGACAGGCGATCTGGAGAGCGGAGTGGCTTTCGTTGACTTGGCTTGGTCCCGAGAGGGGAAGCACTGTTTCCTCAACTGGTTCCTCCATTCATTCCGTGAACGTTTATTGTGCACAAATGTGGCCTGAGCCCTGGCTCAGGTGTATTTACCAGTGTGGCACACACATTTTCCACTAGTTAGAGACTCAAGTTTTTCTAGGTGAACTGCAAAGGACCTGTGAACTGCCCTTTCCCTTTGAAGCATCTGCTTTCATTGCCTACCACCCCACACCCTGCGAAGCCTCAATTTAGCATCTCCTCTTCGCTACCTCAGTCATCACGGGGCTTATGCTCACTTGATAGGGGTGGTATCATCAGTGACGTCAAGAAAGAACACACATTAAAAACGGTCAGCGCCCGCCAAATACCTTTGAAATTGCCTGCTTGTTAGCTGGGAATGTGAAATAGCCTAGCGGGAGCAGGACTTGCCTGCATGGGGAAGATAATAGAAAGATCATGTTATTTATTTCCTGTGCTGAGTTTCAGGCCTGGGCAACTCTGGGCCCTCACAAATTAATAGTGGGATGCTCTTTTCTTCAAGAAAAGAAAACAAGGCTTATTAGTGAAATGGACAGCCCACCATCTTTCTTACTCAGTCATCTCCTCCCCTGAACATGCTCACCTGCTACTAACCTGGGAGCTCTTCCCTTCCCCGTGAAATCAAGGGCCTTTCTTTCCCTTCGATACCATGACCTGTAAAGTCCGACATTCGAGTCAGCAGGACTGCCATGGGAGCCGAGAGCGACTTGCCACCTCTAAAGCCTGGTACATTCTGTTCTAAACGGATCCCAGGAAGGTCTGAGTGGGAAGCAGTGTTGTGAAAGGCCCCAGTCCCGCCCCAGCCCAGGGGGAGGTAGGGGGCAGGGCCCTCTGATTCAATGTAGCCTAACTCTAACCGTTTTTATACAGTTGTTCTCGAAGTTGCACGATCCCATTAGGTGCCTGTTTACAAGACACTTTCTTTTGTGCGGGGTGTTATAGAAGAATTCTCCAGGGAAAGCCCCAAAGAGCAAACCAAAGACTCCGTGGGCAGGTCACCTCTCTGGACCTCAGTTTCTTTCCCCATAATTTAAGATGATTGAGTCTGTTTTCCAACTTGGATGCCTTTGCTCCTCAGGGGACATTTGCAGCATCCAGGGATGTTCTTGGTTGTAACAATATGGGGAAGTGGGGAGTGGGCAGTGCCACAGGTACCTATGGATGCTGCTAAACACCCTCCAATGCACTGGACAGCTTTTTGCAACAAAAAATTATTTTGCTTGAAATGCCAATAGTGTCTAGACTGAGCAACCCTGGAGTTCATGATCTAAGTTTCCTTTGAGCTACAGGAGTATCTGCCCTTTTGCATGAGTATTAAAAACCCATGTGAGCATGCATAATTGGGACCCCCTGAGTTTTGATGGCAAGACTCAAGGCACTTGTTTCAGGTACGAGGAAGGAACCTGGCTTTTGTCCCTACCTCCTGGGGCTCAGCTTCCAAGCCAAGACCCAGGGCCATCTGCTATCACCTTATGTATCATCCCCAACATTAGCAGAACATTCGTCATCGAGAAAGGCATTCCCAGTCAGAGAAGCCTGATGGGAATGGGGACAGAGACCATGGTGGCATCACTCCATCAGTTGGCTAGATTGTCACTTGTCCCTGGACTTTTCTCATTGCCAGATTTCTCTCATTATCTGGTGAACTCTGTTCCCATCTGTCAGGTGCCCGGAGTGAGATCTTAGTTCACTGTCCATTTCTTTCCTCCTTTGGGTCTTATGTCTGCCAGATGCAAGACTCACCTTCATCTGAGCTGGAGACACACAGAGACTTGGCTTCAGTCCTAAAAAAAGCTATCAGGATGCCAGCTGTGAGCTTTTATCCCAGGACTTGGCATGCAAGGAAATGTTCAATGTGCATATCAATGGTACCACTTCTCCCGCCTGCGCCCATGGCAGACATCACTAATCAATCAACCTTTGCCCATTGAACTGGAGCACGGCTACACACAGCATAGCCACTCCAATTGATCAGAGACAGCATTCTACTTTTAACCAATTTGCCATCCTAGTCTCTGAACTATTCAAGTGAATATAGCAGCAGTTGGGAGAAGCAAGGGGATGAGACCCTCAACTAGATTGTAAACTCCATGAGGACAAGGGCAAGGTCTGTTTCATTCACTAGTCTATTCCCACTATACTTGGGAGAGGCTCAATGAAAGTTTGTTGAATGAATGAAGAGCCTCCCAGCTTGTAATCTCCCTACGATGCCCACTGCTCCCTTGGCTCCAGGGGCTGAATGGGCTCTGGCCCCCAGCTTATCTTCTGGTCTAAAGCTACATAGAACTGTCCTGGGGAAGGACCAGAAGGAAGGAGGAAAAGCGATTTTAGTGAGCTCTACTCTCAGGTACAAAAGGGGACTGTGGGAAGGCTGGTTTCCATTATATTAATAAGAGGAGTAATGGCTGTGAATGAGAACTTTGAAAGAATCTGGTACTTGTGTAGCTTCCCCACATTTATTATTTTTTATTATGCGTTTCCTGGCTCCCTGTGGTGATGAGAGGGCTTTTGGCATTTAAAGCTATCATTTATTGAGTGCTATGTTCTAACAGCTTTATAAACATTAACTCACTAGTTGATCACCATAGGTCGGCTCTCTTTTTACCCCCATTTCTCAGACACTGAGGCTCAGAGGAGTTAATTACATGCCCGGATGCTCAGCAAGTGGGTCACAGCTCAACTTCAGGCCCAGGCCAGGGTGCCTCCAAAGCTGGTGTTCACAGACGCTTCAAAGAGAAGGAATCTGAGTGCTGGTGCTTGGTGGCCGCAGGCGGGAGGAGACAGCGGTCCATTTCTCTGCCAAGCTTGTGGTGGGGGAACAGCCAAGGGCCTGAGACCTTAGGGAAGGCAGATAAAAGCCCGTGGTGTTGGCCTGGTTAGGAATTCTGTTCTCAACACCTAACCCTGGGAATCTGCCTAGGGTGGGAGACGAGGTCCAGGATGGGGTGTATAGATAGCCCTGTAAACCCTGGTTTACAGATCCACCACCTCCTCTTCCCCTGCCCTCCTATCCCTGGTGGAAACTCCTGGTCCCTCACAAGCCCCTGAGTGACTGGGCCACGTTCCCTGCCCAGAGATGCCTGGCGACCTTCCCCCAGCTTAGCCTCTCCGGGGGCCCTGAGGACAGGGCCCTAAGCACCCTTGTCCAAGATGGGCTCCCGTGGGTGTGATGAAGGGGCTTCTGGCCAGCAAAATAATGAAGCTAATAAACCAAGAAACGTTGCCTTGAGGTTTGGAAAACGTCACCACTTCCCTGGCTCCGGGCCAGTCATTTTAAGGTGTTAGGGGGTGGGGGTGGGGGGATTGGGAGGAGGGCCCTTTGTTGTTGGTTTCTCCCCATTGCAGGCAGGATGGGTTAATGAGCTGTGGAAGTGGAATTCACCTGAGAAATGATGCTGAGACCCTCTGGGGCCTGTTCCCCAGGCTGTAAAGCTCCGGGCTTGGAGCCGGCAGGACCGGGATGCTCACCACCTGCTGGGGCGCTCCCACCCCTCCCTTCAGACGTAGCCACAGAGATGGGAAGAGGCTCGGCCTTAAGGCAGGAACCCCATACGCTTAGGAAGACAGGAAGGGGGGCTGGGAGGAGGGAGGAGGAACGAGAGAAGCGGTGCTTTCTGTATCCTCACCCCCATATGCACGCGTGCGCGCACACACACACATGACACGTGCACGCACACATGCTCCCAGCCCAGGAGCGGGGAAGTTGGTGCTCACGACTCTTCTGCAGCTCACGGTGAGTCAGTTGCTCGATTGTCAAATTTAGGACCAGAATCTCCCTGGAATCTCCCCAGAATTTTGTCTGGAAAGGCCCGGGGTTTGGTATCCCCGCCCCACCAAGGAACTCCCTGAGCAGGAACTTGGCTTCCAGCTCATGGGTGATTAAGCACCCAGGACCCGCCAGCCTCGGGGTGGGTCCAGCTCCTCTGTGGCTGCTGTCCCCAGACTTGGAGACTGCCCACAAAACCAGAGGCCTCTGTCAAAGCGTGAGCGGGGACCTGCCCAGGCTGCCCTGGCTGAAGCCGCGGGAGGGACCTCCTTCCAAAGTCAGGACCCTGAATTACCAAGCAGGTTACTCCAGAGGCACCCTGACCCCTGGGAACCGAGCGGGAGACCTTGCGGAGGGCGAAGGACACCCCTGGCAGGTAACTCTCAGGGTCCCGCCCGCCCTGAGTCAGTCCCACACTCAGAGCCTGCCGCCGATGCCTTTCGATTTTGCTTAATTAAGCCATCTGCCCACATTAACTGGTAAATTATCTCAATCACTCCCTAAATCCCAGAGTGGAGAAAGAGACAAAAGGGAACTGTCATCCCTTGAGTGGAGCTGGAGGACCCTGCCCCCACCCATGTGACTCCTCCCTTGAGGAGAAACAGCCTCCAGCCTCCCGCACCCCCCAAACTCTATCTCCATCTGGCACCTCGCTTTCCAGGGAGAGGAGCAGGGCTCACGCAGGTCTGACCGTGCAAAGGAGAAAAAATTAGAGCCTTTCTTCGCTTTCCCTCCATCGTGGGGTATTGAGCACCTGTGGCATTGTTCCTGCCAACAAGCCTGTGTTATTTTGAACATCCACGAGCATCCCTTTAGCTCTGGGGAGCCCTGTGCCTGCCCTGGTGGGGGTGCCCAGCAGGGCTTCACTGACGCGGCCTGTGAACCTCACTGGACTCTGCGGGTACATGGCTGGAAGAAGAGAATCTCATTACCGACACCCGTGTGCATGTTGGGGGTCCCCCAAGGCACCTTCGCAGGGCTGCTGTGGGCCTGGGAATGCTTTGCAGTTTCAGACCCTGGATTTCTAAGCATGCTTGTTGTAAATGCTCCAGCTCCAGAGGCCTTGACTTACGAGCACTGAATTCACACGACACTGATGGACCTGAGGCCAGTATCAAAATGGAGACCAAGCTCAAGAGGAATTGACTCACAGTCATTAAACTCCTAAGAGACTGAGAAACCCAAGGCAAATGTCGAAGGGGTGACGGTTCCTACCAGGTATCCCCTTTCTGGTATCCAGCTAACCTAGAAAACTAATAATCAGAAGGTTGCTTAGTGAGGACAGAGTGAAGGGACACGTGGTCAAGACTTTAGAAAATTGTGATGAATGGTGCACCGTCCACAGCACAGTCTCTCTGACCAGAGCCAGAAAGTCTCTTGCAGGCAGGGCTGGAGACATGCTGACTGTTTTTCTCCTTTGATCACCCCCTTTCTGGGCTCCAGGCAGACCACAGACCTTCAGTTACCATACTCTTTCTCCAGTCAGTTCAAGAACTATTGATTGGGCTGTGAGTCTCTACTACATTTTTAGTCCTGGTCACCTTTTTTGGGCTTGGGTATTTCCCAATCTCTTCATTACACATTTACAAAGCATCATTTAGAGTGGGTCTTTTCTATAAATGGCTAACTGTATCCATTTTTTTGTTAATTATTTGCTGTTTTACTGTCTTGAAAACGACTTCAGCTCCAGGTTCTGAGGATCCCTTTCTGTAGCTCCCTAGGTACACAGAGTCCTTTAATGAGCCATAAATCAGGTCACCTGATCTCAGGATTTTTATGCTGTTTTGGGGGTGCACCAGGGTCTCTGTTTGAGGCTTAGCTCAGCCACTTGCTAGCTGTGTTACCTTGGGCAAGTAACTAAACCTACACAAGCCATGGTTTTCTCGGGGCAAAATGGTGATATTAATGATCATCTCCCGGGGGTCAGAATCAGGGGACAGGTGAAGTGTTGTATCTCAATTGTGTATCAGAACGAACTTGTTCCTGAGATTCTGACACCAGTTCCCGCGGGTGGGGTTTTCCCCCAAATCACCAAGCAATGTTTCCTACTCCAGTTGGGTGTCCTTCAATTTCATTAAATTCTTACACCATCTACCTGGAGATAACATCGGACTCCACAGGTTAAAGGCTCAGTCCTTCAAGCTGGAGCATTAAAGATGGCTTCTGGGGCTTGCTGGCGATCTTTGGTGTTCCAAGGCATGGAGAGTGTCACCCTGATCTCGGCTTCATCTCCACAAGGCATTTCTGTGTGTGTGTGTGTGTGTGTGTGTGTGTGTCCAAATTTCTCCTTTTTTGTAAAAATACCAGTCCTATTGGTGTAGGGACCCACCCTACCCTAGTGTGACCTTGTCTTAACTAATAACATCTGCAACCACCCTGGTTCCAAGTAAGATCATATTCTGAGGTGCTGAGAGTTAAGACTTCAATATATGAATGGGGGGGGGGGCAGAATTCAACCCTAACACCTCTATTGACCCGTTTGACCCCCCTTGGCAGACGGTAGCCCGGGAGAATGCACCGTGGGGTTAAGTGCAGGGGTGGAGTGAGGTGAAGAGGTTCCAACGCTTCTAGGCAGGTTCAGCTTTCAGCTGGATTGAGTCTTTTACCACCTTATATTAAACACTTAAACATTTATTAAATGTCTACATATTCCAGATACAGAGGATATAAAAATGAATAAAACATTGTCCTTGACTTTAAGAGAAAAGAAAGACAAACGTGTATACAAATCATCGGAAGGCAGTGTGATCCATGCAATGAGAGATTTATGTGCATAAAAAGGGAGGGGGAGTCCACGATAAGATTGTCCAGGAATGCTTTTAGGAGGTGGTAACATTAGAACTGAATCTCTGAAGATGACTAGGAGGTTTCCAGGCAGACAGGAGGCAGAGGCATTTCAATCAGTAAATCACGATGGCACAGAAGTGAAAGAGTCCAGCCTGGCCTGGCTAGAGATGTGGACTGGGGGAGACAGAGGTCAAAGGCAGATTGGATCACGATTAAGGTGGCTATCCACAACCTAAAGAATGTGACCTTTATCCTATAGCACAGCTATGGGAAATTCTTTTTCTACTGTAAGCTTTGAAAAGATAGTGATCTCACTGGTGTAAAAATGAGGCCAGAATGCTAGGCAGGAGTTAGTATCATGCCTGGCACATAGTAGGCATTTGGTAAATAAGAGAGTGAATGAATGAATGAATGAATGAATGAGTGAATGAATGAATGGCTTTTAAGCAGCAGAATGGTGCAAGAGGAGAGACAAGACTGGGATGAATGGGAAAGCAAAAAAAACAGAGTCTGGATAATTTACTGTAGACCAGAGAAGTGTTTGAGGGTCTGAATGAGGCTCCATGAAGAGGAGGGACACCTAGGGCCTTATAAGGGAAGGAAGGAAGGTGGGAAAGGTGAAAAAAGGGATTCACTTATAGGGCCCTAGGGTTGGAAGTCGAGGGAGTTCCTGTTCACTGATCTCCATGCCCTCTGTGAAGCCTGGCTCTTGAGGGAAAGAAGAGAAAAGGTTGTGGGAGGACCTCTTTTGGCTGGGGATCAGCCAAGAATGGGAAGAGCTAAGAAGCTGGGCTCAGCAGCTCCCAAGGTCAAAAGGGAGATGCTGACTGTGGCCATGAGCCAAGCTTGGGTATTTGGAAGGCAAGTGCAGTAGAAGGAAAAAGGCGGTCTGGAGTGGGTTGAACTGTGTCCTCTCAAAATTCATGTCCATCTAGAACCTCAGAATGTGACCTTGTTTGAAAATAGGGTCTTTGCAGATATAATTAGCTAAGAATTGAGATGAGACATACTGGATTAGGGTGGGCCCTAAATGCAATGACTAGTGTCGTTATAAGAGATAGAAAAAGACACACATGGAAGAAGGCCATGTGAAGATGTAGGCAGAGATTGGGACGATGCTACCACAAGCCAAGGAACGCAGGAGCCACCAGGAGCTGGGAAAGTTGGGGAAAGATTTTCCTCCGGAGCCTTCAGGGGGAGAATAGCACTGTCAGCGCCTCGATTTGGAACTTCTGGCCTCCAGCACTGTGAGATAATAAATTTCTCACTGTCTTAAGCCCCCTAGCTTGTGGTACTTTGTTATGGCGGCCAGACCACAAGAGGCTGATGGAGGTTGGGTCAACCAAGGGGTGGAGACCTGGTCAGGAAAGCAGCGAGGTCAGGAGAGAACAGCAGGTTCATGGGGGTTTAGGGCTGAGGGTCTTGAGGAAGATTGACACGTTTCGGGAAAAGCAGAAAGGACAGATTTGTAGCCAGAGAGTGGCATGTTTGAAATGAAGGTCTCGGAGACCGAGCAGTTCCAGGTCTCTCTCAGATCAGCGCCTGCTAGAGGAGGAAAGCTGCCTGTGAACAAATTCATCCGCAACTAGCAAGACAGGTCACCTTACCTCAAGTCTGCACTTTAAATCCAAGGTCTAAACAGGAGCCTCCCGGTTCTTACAAGGAATTACTATTAGATAAGAATGAAGTGGCGTTTCAGAGACTGCCCAAGAGTCTGTTCTAGGAAGGAGGGTGCTGGGTGGGGGAGGGAGGCAAAGTGTCCAAATCATGGCCCATGAGCAGGTCTTCCCAGGCATGGCCCTGCCTTTCAGAAGGGTGTGCTCTGCTGGGAACCTCAGGGACCTTAGGTGGCAGAGAAAGCAAGACACACTAACATGGCAGTCAGGGTAAAGCCGGGCCATTTGAGGAAATTCAGAAGGAAAAACCCCAAGCAATTAAATGACATCTCTAGTGCAAGCCAGAGAAACTCTCCGAGTTGCCCTGGGGCCAGGAATTACTCAATTAAACAGCAAAAGCCCAAAGGGAAGTGGGAAAACAGGGCCTCCCACTCTTATACCTGAAGCTCAGCTCCCCCATTTGGCTCACCCCGTGTGCCCTCGCCAGCAGCTCCCGGCCCCCCAGGCCCTCCCCTAGGCCTGTCTGTCTGCGGCACATCCCAGCTGTCTGCAGCGCAGTCCTCCCCCAGGAGGCCGGAACATTGATTGATCTTCTCCCTCAGGCTCCTCTCTGGCCCCGTCCAGGCTGTTTCCTCGCACCCCCTCCCAGGAGCTTCCCAGCCCAGCTGCTGGGCAGGAGGGGGGGGGGGGTCCTCCTCTCTCCTCTCCACCAACTCAGGACACTGCCTCCTAATCCTAATGTGTAAACAGTGGGAGCAGAGAGGCGACACTGAAGCTACATTTTCCCATACAGGGGCCTGGCTGAGAGGGCCCTGACCCTGCGCCCACCTCTTCAGCCCCTGCGCAGTCCCCCACTCCCATCAGTGTCAGGGGTACAGCCCCCTGACCGTCTCTACCTCTAGCCCACGCTCCCTTCCCTGACACCGTCTGGGCCCTGCTTCCTCCTCACGCTCTCCTCAAATCCGCCAAGCCAGGGGCATGGGTTAGGAACAAAGGCAGTTTAGCTTTCCCAGCCCAGTGGCAGGATCCGCTAAGGACCGTGTTTTCCAGAATGGAGATGTATTCAATCAATGGAGGTGTAGCTGTCCCAGAGGACAGCTGATCCCCCAGAGCGCCACATTCACCTCCTCCAGGCAGCTATACAGGCGGGGAGGGCAAGCTCGCCCGCCGTCTCCACCTGAAGATCAGCCTTCTTCCTTCGCCCCGAGCTTCTCCTGGTAACACCTGGGAGCAGGGCCTTCCCACCAGCTCTCTCATGTGAGAAAAGCCAGAGGCGGGTGAGAAGATGGGGACCTGGTAGGCAAAGCAGAGGGATGTGTCAAGGAGCAGTGACAGTTTCCAGCTTATAAGCTGTCTGGGATGGCATGATCATTTTGAGTCACCATTGATGGAATATTTATTGAGCCATGAAGGAAAACACTGCAGAGTAAAGCGGAGATCCAGCAACTGATTCCAGGGGCAGGAGTTCTAGTCCTCATGTCGTTGCCCTGCTGTGCAGGGTGGGCAAGTCCCTTACACTCTCTGGGTGTCAGGGCTGGGAGGGAGCAGAGAGAACCTCTGCTTAAACCTCACGCATTAAAGAGGAAGAACTAGAGAGGCCAAGTCCCCCAAGCTGAGGTTCCAGATGGACAGAGGCAAGGACAGCCTCAGGAGCCAGCCTCCAGTCCCTGGCCACTGTCCTGCCCATCGCTAATTAGTCGGGAAAGCCCTGGACCTGTCCATTGGCCTTCCTTCCAAGCCATTGGCCTTCCTTCCAAGTAGCCCCAAGAGAAGCAGCCTCGGATGGATGTTAGAAGAGTTGCTCAGGCCCCAGCAGGAAACAGAGACGCTCAGCTGGGATTAGGAAGGTAAGTGAATGAAAGAACCACTTGCAGGTAATCGGCAAGGACTGTTGAGGTGCTGGAGAGGAGCGTCAGCAGGAAGCCGTTCCCACCCGTAGGCTGGAAGGGCTGCCTGGAGGAAAGGGTGTTCTCAGGACGGAAAGAGTTGGAGCCCGGCAAGGGGATGCCCAGAAGGAGCTATGTTCACAGGAGCAGCGCGAGGCAGGGAAGGAGTGACAGAACATGCGCCCCGACCTCTTTCCAAAGGCTTCTGAGCTGCTGAAGCGTCCTGTTCCTCTAACCCAAGCTAGAGGGCCGAGGGATGCTGAGCAGAGAGGTCAGTCACTCTTTGGGGACACAGAGCAGGTGGAAAATGGGTGTTGGGCTGGGAGCAAAGCAAAATGACAGACCAGCAGAAGGAGTGTTGTGGATGGAATCGGGTGCTGGCTCCCTGGCAAAGGATTGTGGGGAGAAGCAGCACAACCCCTAAGGCAGGAGTGGGGAACATCTGGCCGGTATATGGCCCGTATATGGCCGGCGAAATCATTTGCTCTGGCCCTGCCAAGGCAACCACAGGCGGGACTTGAAATTCAATAAATCTAGGAGCTCTTTTCATAGCTAATTTTTAAGTTGATAATTCTGTATGGCCTGTGAGTGATGTTGTAAATATCCAAATGGCCCTTGGCAGCGAAAAGGTTCCCCACCCCTGCTCTAAGGCCTCAGTCAGCCTCTTCAGAGCACAGGTGCTTTTTCTGGGATCTCTGTAGCCAGGACAAGAGGAAAGAAGCAGAGAAACCAGGGGCATCAGCGTGGTGAGGGGCCCGGCCATGGAGCTGGACCAGGGAAGGAAGCACGCGTCCCCTGGTGCCCCTCAGAACGGGCCCCGAGGCTGTGCTCGAAAAGACACTGGCGTCTTTACTGATCCCCTGCAGTTACAAGAGCTGACTTCCATGCGAGCCCCGCTCGGGCCAAATCCGACGTCACCCTGCCCTCAAATTCTAGTAGGAGCGATAAAACACATCCACACCAAAAAATATCAAAGCATAGAAGTTATCTGAACCTGACATTGGTATTTATGAGAGTTACAAGGGGTCAGAGGAGAGAGAGGCAGCCGTGGGGAAGGGGGATGCTGACCTGGCACTTACCCTGGGCCAGGCGAGGTTCTAAGCACTCTGTGTGGATTCATTCTTTTAATCCTTGCCACCACCCTGTCATTTTGCAGACCAGCAAACAGGGATGGAGAGGCTGAGTCACCTTCCCAAGGGCCCGGAGCTGGTAAGTGGATGGATCGGCTTGCTAGGGGCTCTTAACCCCTAGGCTCTCTGCCTGCTCCTTTCCTGCCCTCATCTCTTTCCACTGGATGGTTAAAACGCAATTACAAAAATGAGCACTGATGTGTTCGCCGGTATTGTGTGTGGTGTTAACAATCAGTGTATCCACAGTATGTTCATGTGTCTTTGTTAGATTATAAACTACAAAGAATCTCATTCAGCTAAAACTTAATTGAATGTCTGCCAAGAGCCAGACACTGTTGGGGCTGCTTTTGCATATTGTAGGTCAATTTACTCCTTGCAACAGCCTTGGGAAATAGTGGCAATTTCCTACTTTCCCAAGAGGGAAAAGAGGAGACAGAGAGGACAGAGGCTTGCTATGCCAGGAACTCCTGGACTCAGCTTTGGACACATTTCCTTTAACACTAACTTATATTTTTAATTTTATTTTTATATGTTTTTTCAACCCATGCCTTTATGGTCAATTAACTTTGACAAAGGAAGCAAGAGCATACAATGGAGTAAAAACAGTCTCATCAATAAATGGTGCTGGGAAAATTGGACAGGTACAGGCAAAAAAAATTAAACTAGACCACCAACTTACACCATACACAAGGATAAACTCAAATGGATAAAAGACTTAAATGTAAGACGTGAATCCATAAAAATCCTAGAAGAAAACGTAGGCAGCAAAATCTCAGGCATCTCTCGTAGCAATATGTTTTCCGATACATCTCCCTTTGGGATGGCATGAATGGAACTGGAGAGTATTATGCTAAGCGAATTAAGCCAGTCAGAGAAAGACAAGTGTCACATGATCTCACCCATATGTGGAATGGTTCTGGAGGTCCACAATGTGTCCTACAGGGCTAAAATCAAAGTGCTGACAGGGCCAGTTTTTCTGGAGGCTATGTTTTTAATTTTAAAGATTCACATGAATACTGTTCATCTTTATTCTCTAGATCTGCATACAGCCTAGCCTAGAACTAGTATTTTTACATTTGTTTTTGTTTGTTTGTTTTTGCATGTGAGGTAGGCTTTTTTTTTTTTTAACTAGCATCTTAGCTCCTAACATTAAAGAGCATGGAATGCAGGCTTCGGATGTGGCTCTGAGTTCAAGTTTTCTGACTGTTGCTTTAGGTACGTGAACTTGGGCATATCTCCTCAAATCTCTGACCCTCCGTTTCCTCATCTGTATAATGGGGATTATAACCACCAGCCCCACCAGGCTATTGTGAGGATTACATGAAACAGAACTTGGGATGTGCTGAGAACTGGGGATGGCACCCAGTAGTCTCCCAGTGACCAGCAGCCATCCTTTCTGGAGAGCCACACAGCACGGGCCCACTACATGCATGTTGGAGGGCTGGGTTTTACACAGGACTCTAACACACGTTCACTTCATCCTGTCAGTGTCCCTGGGAGATAGATCTTCCCATTTCAGAGCTAGCTAGCCCACAAACAGTGACGGGCAGAGCAGAATCTCAAATGCATGTCCCAGGCCCCTCCCTCCCAGTGCCCTCCCTGCTTTCTGTCACCTGTGTGCTGGGGACAATGGCCATGTTAGTCTCACCATCCAGGGGAAGGGTGAGATACTCACATGAGGGGGTAGATGCCCAGAGGTACTTTATAAACAAAAGGACCACCGAGGTGCTTCTTCCTTGGTGGTGAAAACCATCAACATCACTGATGCCTCCAAGACGCATCGCCAAGGTGTGCTCTTAGACACAGCAATCCCTCGAGGTGTTTAAAAAGCAAGGGTTCCTCAGCCAAATTTGTCTGGCTACGGCTGGCCCAGGCTCTTGGGAAGGCCCTTGTTTTACTCTAAGTTCTGGTTTAGAAAATTTCTCCATCTGAAGCTCAATTAGAAATTCTGCCTCTGGAGTCTGGTTGTTGGGTCCAGTGTCTGGTGGTTGGAGTGGAGGTGTAGTGGTTCAACTATTGATGACAGCCCCCCGCCCCCTGGTTGGGGGAGATAAGCCCCTGAGAGTGAGGAGACTCATGCTCCCCTTCCCTAACAGATCCCCCACCTGGCGTTAGCTGTGTGATCGATGCTTCCCTCTCTATCTCTCTCTCTCTAAAAATCAATGAAAACATACCCAGAGTGCACCTTTGTGAGCTTGGCTTTCCTTGCTCATTTACTGACCTGATTCTGGTCCTTGCCCTAACCAGTTGCCTTCTGTCCTCTAACCTGAGATAAGTAGATGTTCTCTACCAGCCCGAGGTCCTGTCCTAGGGTCCTGTGTCTGCAGGCCCTAATCCACGGGGCTTTAGCCTCCCACATCTCTTTATCTTTTTGGAAAATCACAAGGTACCCTAACATAACTAAGGGCTCTAAAAAATGCATTTTAGTTGATCGTGACTCGCCTTATCCCGTAACACCTATTAATATCCAGCAACCCGCAGAACTCACCTTGGGAAACATTGTCCATTGTCCTAATGGAAGCGATCCCAGGCTCCATTGTCTTAATGGAAGAGATCCCAAGATTCACAAGCCCCTTAACGAGCCTCCACTCCGAGTAATCAATACAGAGGCATTAAAGCGTAGCGAGCACAAGGTCCTGTGGGATAAGGCAGGGAACGTGGGAGGCTCCAGAGCTGCGCTTGTCCCAGGCCTGCTCTCAAGGAATGCTCAGCACGGCCGAGGTGGGTGAAGCATCCCGCCGACGCTCCAGAGGCCAGTGGGGCCTGGTGCTAAAAACAGCCTGAGGAGGGCCGGGCGGTGCTCTGGGAGATGCACCCGGGCCAGAAGCCCAAGGACAGACAAGGAGCCTGGTGGCACACATGATGGCCCAGGCCCCACGGGCGTTCCCTTCGAGAAGAGACAACCTGACTTGGGCCAGAGCAGGCGAGCGAGGCTGCAGCGGGCCAGGTGCGCCGTCGGGTGTGGGCGAGGAAGTTGGCAGGGCCCTGCGGGAGCGAGTGGCACAGTGGCGGAGGAGCGGCCACCGCCAAAGCCCCGCACAGAAGGAGCATCCATGAGTAAGATGTCTTGGCTGCTCCGGAGGACGGGGGAGGCTGTGGGAAGCCCGTCCCAAGAGAGCAGTCCAGAGAGCAGGCGAGCTTGCCGGCCCCCCTTTGAAATCTCCGGCCCTAGGTCCTTAGGAGGGCGGTGGGCAGAGAGAAGCGGCTTATATCCATCGTCCCTGAGACCATCCTCTGCACGTCCCCGTAGGCCAGCAAACAACAAAGAGTGGGAACAACGGCAAACCTGAATCTGAGCCCAGCCTCATCCTGAGAACTGAGCACTGGGAGTTAATCATCCAATAAATATTTATGTAGCATCTGCTCGGTGAAAGGGACCATAGCAGCCCTAGCGGGGCCTTCACTCTTTGGAGAGGAGAGGGTGGGAGTGGGGAGGCCACGCAGGGGAACCGACAGCTTTCAGGACCAGACGTTGCGTGAAGAGCACTTGATAAATGACATCAACTGTGGGCCCAGCGTTCATTCTGTCATCTGTCAGCTCTGAGCCAGGACCTGCAATCTGGCTTCAGGCCGGGAGGAAGCCTCCTGGGCCGGGGGTCAGGGTGGGCTTCGCGCCATCCAACCAGCTGAGGTGCATGAGCCCACTGGACGCTGGGTGCTAGGGGTAGGTGCAGGGATAGACGATGAAGTGAGAGTGGCGACACCTCACATAGGTGCTTTCGGCGGAACCGAGAAGGCCCTCAGCCAGCTGTCTGGTGTTAGGGAGATGAATCTCTTCCAGGGGTGGTGTGCCCGGGCCGCTCGGAAAGGTGGGGCTAAGTGAGGCCGCTTCCTGAGAGGAAGAGAAATGAGTGGCCTCAGGGACAGCTCTAATCTCTCTTCCCCACACGGCGCTGGCCAGTCTGAGACCCACAGCGATGAAAGCAAATGAGGATCTCAGAGGCCCAAAGCCGTCCACCCAGGACTCAGTGGAGCAAAGCTGGGGTGCCAGGAGCAGTAACAGGCAGACAGTGGGGAGATTCAGTGGAGTTACTGACAGCCCCCCCGACTTCTCTGAGCTGAAACTGTACCTGGGCTATCCACTAGTGCAGCCATGATCCATATGCAGCTGTTTCCATTTAAATTAATTAAAATGGAACACAATTTAGAATTCAGCTCCTCAGTCACACTAGCCACACTCCAAGTGCTCGATGTCCACATGCGGCTCGTGGTGACCATGTTGGACAGCGCAGAAGGAGAACATTTTCAGCATTGCAGGAAGCTCTATTGGACAGCTCTGTGATGCCCCAAAGTAACAATATCAGCATTAAAATCAAGAGCACACCTCTTATACAACGTGCAGAAGAGGGTCCTTGGGCTCTATTTCCCTGCTCTCCTGTAGTCCCCTTTGTCCCCACTCTGTGCCCCTCCTGCTCAGAGGCCCGGGGCTCCCTGCTCTCCTAGGCTGACACTCCTGACAGTGAAGCAGGACCCAACCCCGCCCCACCGACCTGGGCCGGCATTGGAGTGGGAGAGGCACGCATGCATGTGCACGAGTCTGTCCACAGGGTGTCCTGACATCTGGCTGCAGGTGCTACTCCAGGTTCCTACCCAGCTTCAGGTCCTATTTTTGGTTGACAGGCGGGATATATCTGTCTCAAAACTCTGTGGATGAAGGAATTTGTCCTTCCCCAGACACTTCCCTGTCCATGTCACCTTGCTGGTTAGTCTGCAAATTGCTCCGGACAATCTCGCTTGGGTCCTGAGGCCAGAAGGACATCTCTGCCCCTGCAGGCTGGTTAATGATTAGACTCTAGCCACTGGGCAAGCTTCTTCCCCCCTCACTGTGGAGAACAGAGCTAAGTGAGGCCAGGGGAGAGAGCTGGGGCTCTGGTTGAGGGTAGCCTTTGATTCTAGATGCTGAAAAGAGAACCCTAACCTCCTCCCACCCTCTGCCTCTTGCAGGTAGAAGCCCCCGTGTAGGCAATTTTGATCAGTTGCAGAGATGAGATTGGAAGCTCAGAAAGGCCCTGCTTGATGGGACAAAGAGGCCCACCCTGGGCTGAGAGTGGGGAGCAGCCTCCACAGGCTGTATATCCTTGGGTCTGGGGTCCTTCTGTTGGCGCTGACCTCTGCTCTCTCCCTGCCGGGTCTTCCGTGAAGCACGTGCTCCAGCTAAAGAGATCTCAGTCCAACCTGCGTTGGAAGGAGTCACTTAAACCTGCTGAGCTCAGTCAAGTGTTCATCAAGCCATAAGTGAAAAGCTGCCTTCTGTCTTGAGCGTGGCACCTGCATTATTTATCCTTTTTGGCTTTTAGATCCTCCTTGGGGACCCAGAAACTGCCCCATCCACAGCCACCTTAGTCTGCACCACCTCCTCCCAGCTACCCCCACCCCCAGCCTCCCAGCCTCCTCCTTACTGGGGTCGGGTGGGCGCATCTCTCTCTTGCCCAGCGCCTCTCCTCCTGGACAGAGTCCCTGAGGCGTAGCTCAAGGCTCCTCTGGCTTCTCACCAACTTCTTTCCTTCTCTTGTCCCAACAGCCTTGCACTCATTTTGTTGGCTCCTCTCCATTTTATTGAACTTTCCTTAAAATTTCTCTTTCCTTTTGATCTATCTATTCCGCCGTGAGCAAGTTTGGTATTTATTTATTTATTTATTTATTTATTTATTTATTTATTTATTTATATTTTATTGATTTCTGAGAGAGGAAGGGAGAGGGAGAGAGAAACATCAATGATGAAAGAACCATTGATTGGCTGCCTCCTGCATGCCCCCTGCTGGGGGTCGAGCCCTCAGCCCAGGCCTGTGCCCTCACCAGGAATCAAACCGTGATCTCCTGGATCATAGGTCGATGCTCAACCACTGAGCCACACCAGCTGGGTGCAAGTTTGGTCTTTAGTAGCATTCTTGTTTCTTCTGCCTGTCTCCTGGGGCCACCTCCTTCTGTCCTAGTCACCACCATCTACCTTGCCCAGTCTCCCCCCCGCCTCAGGTGTCATTGAGAGTGTCACCTGTACCAGGCACTGTGACAGTGCTTTGCCTTCGTTTTTTCATTACATCCTCACAACACCCCATGGTGGTAGAGACTGTTATCCCATTTTAGAGATGAGAAAACTGAGGGAGGCCCAGAGAGGCTGAGCAACTTACTCAGGACTGCATGTTCAGTGGGAGTAGGGATTCTGACCCAGATCTGTCATGCTCTCTACTCACTCTGCCTAACACACCACCCCTCAAGTCAACAGACCTGTATCAAAAGCCTACAGCAGCCCGGCAGGGGTGGCTCAGCGGTTGAGCATTGACCTAGGATCCAGGAGATCGAGGTTCAATTCTCCGTCAGGGTACATGCCGGGTTGCGGGCTCCATCCCCAGTGGGGGGCGTGCAGGAGGCGGCCGATCGATGACTCTCTCATTGTTAATGTTCCTCTCTCTCTCTCTTCCTCTCCCTTCCTGTCTCTGAAATCAATAAAGGTATATTTAAAAAAAAAAAAAAAAAAAAAGCCTACAGCATGCAAAGAACTATGGGAAATAGTCACTTGAAGAGGAGACAGAAATAAAACAAGATTCAGTCCACGCTCCTAAAGAGAGTGTCAAGAAGACTCATAAATACATGTAATACATGAAAAGTGTAAGGGACAAGCATAACTGCTGTGTTCTGAATGCTTAGAAGGGATCATAATAGCGTGAGGGACATGAAGCTCCCTTCAGGAGGGTCTTGTTTATCTAAACAAAAATCTACAGATGGAATGAGAGCAAATTTCAGGGAAGGAGCCTCCAGACACTGTAGGAAAGTGGGAATTGTTGCAAAGAAGCTTAGATGTTTAGCTCTTGGGTTCTGGGTCAGATTCTTGATCACTTTGACCTTGGTCAAGTAGCCAAACATCTTGGAGCCTCGGTTTCTTTATCTGCAAGATGAAAGATACTCCCTGCCTCATAGGAGTGTTGGGAAGCTTGCTTGAGATAATTCAGGAGAAGTAAGGTTGAGCATAGTACCTGGACTATGTTTTAACGCTCAGTGATGATCATTCCCATCACCTTTCTTTGTCACAAAATCCCTCACTATCCCCTGAAGAATAGTGTTTATTAAATATCTTCTTAGAATTAGGTGGCTTCACACAGGTTAACTCATTCAATTCTCAGAACCAAGCTGTAAGTTTTGTTTGGCAAGGTTGTCATTGTCCTAACCGACAAGGGAGCCCAGGCTCAGAGGCTCTAAAATTTGCTCAAGGTCATCTGGTCACTGCAAGGCCTTCACCAGAGGGTTCTACCTGGCTCTTCAAGGCCATGTTTTTTCTCTGCATGAGTCACCAAGAAGTCCTGGAGTGGAGTCACCAAGTGGGAGTGAAGGCACTAAGATTCAGGGGGACCTTGGAGGACATCAGGTCCCTAATAGAAGTACCTGTGGAAGGAGAATGCCACCAACCATTCTCCTGGTGCCTGCAAACACTGAGCTGTTTGCCTGCTTACAGTGGGGACAGACAACCACAGCAGCCAATTTTCCCTGGAAATGTCTACATTTCTGGCAAAACCTGCCCAGTCTGCATGGGATGGGTGTCACGGGGTCAGAGCGAGGTTTGTCCATCCTTGCTACAAAGCAATAGTAAGGGTCGGCATCTTAATGGAATGGACCCAGGATTTAAAGATAGGTGGACATGGGTTCCAAACCCAGCTCCCAGCCTCAGAAGCTGAGCGACCTGGGAGACACACTTCCAACTGGTCTTCAGTTTCTGGTCTGCAGACAAAGATAATCATCATCACTCTGGCCTCTAGGGACTCTGGAGAGTGGTCCCTAGAGCCAACGAGTCACCCTGTGGGACACACAACATAGCACCACACATGCCCAATTGTTGAATGAATGAGTTGGGTGTTCTGATAGCTCACTGCCCAGGGAGGAAGACCAACCTACCTCCTGACAGAGGAGGGCAGCCAGTTCCTGCCACCTCCTGGGAGCCCCCTGGGATTCAGTTCTCCCCACCTTGCCCTGCCCCACTGAATGGTCCACACTACATACATTTTTCATGGATCATAAAATCCTCCAAGGCCAACCCTATCTGACCTCTCTGATGACACTCCCACAGCTGCCACCCAGTGCCACAACAGAGGACATGCTGAATCACTGCTTATTGACCGACTGAGTCAGTGACGGGGCACCTGCTTGGGCCCCTGCCTTCTGCCTTTCCAGAGCCTCCTCCTGCCAATCCTTTCCCCTCACGTGGAATCCATCCCTTACCCAGGCCTTTCAAGCAGGAAGCTTTCCCTGGCCCCCCAGCCACTGTTTCCTTCCAGGCCTTCCTTCCCCAGGTGGCTGAGGTTGTGGATTTCAGAGCAAGGCCACAGAGTATGAGCTGCAGGCTGTTTTTTCCAGGCTTCTGCCAGCCCTGCCGTTCCTCTTCGTCCTTCCCTGGAAAGCTTTGGCTGGAGTCAGATGCCAATAGGCCAAAGTTCCTGCTGCCTGGCCCTTCACAGCATCCAAACCAGCAAACCAGGGGCTTCCCTGGGGCCGAGTGACCTCCTCTGGGCCATGGGCCAGAGCCCAGCCAAGTGCTGCTGCTAGCTGCCGTGGCTGTGGGAGGCCTGGGCTGCATCCCAGAGAATGAAGGCCTAGCTCTGTGGCTGAGACTCTCAGGGGGTGCAGGGCTGCAGGGACCTTGGTGATCACCAAGCTCAATGTCCCCATTGTCTAGTGGAGGATATTAAAGGCCAAAGAGGCCCGGCAACCTGGATCTCGTCACAGTGCAATATGGGGACAGAGATGTGCTAGGCCCCTGAGTGATTTCTGCCACCCCAAGCTCCTTGTGCCTGGACTGGAAGATTCCAAAGTCTGACTTCCACCCTTTCCAACTGGATCCTATTGTTTGGTTTCCCCAGGGAAGAAGCTGGCTCCTTAGTTTATTATTGTTTTTAATTTCAGATGAAGAGGAACTGGTATCTCTGATGAAAATACTATCACTCTCCCCACTTTATAGATGAGAAAACTGAGGCTCAGAGATATGAAGCCCCAGGTCTCACAGCCAGTACATGGCAGTGGTGGGTTCCAGCTGGCTTTATCACATTGCATAGGCCAGGCTGTGCTGGGAGAGCTCAGTCTGTCTCATGCCTGAGGTCGGGCAATGTAGGCAGTGGCCAGAGGTAAAGCCGGGAGCATATGGGCAAAGTAAAACTGGAGGCTCGAATCGGTTCTGCAAAACCTCTCCTTCATTACCAACCAGCAGGATCCAGCACTGAGCTGAGCCCTGGTGTAGAAGCATCCGCCTCCACCAGCACTCTGCCGGAGGGGACAGAGAGGGGCGGGCAGTGCCCACCAGGCTTCAAGGTCTGAGATGAATGGAGGAAGCACTCAGTCTGGAGGAAAACATAATCAGGCCCTTGACTTCGGGTTCAAGTGGCCCTTCTAACCATCACGGAGTCCACGGGAAGAACCGGCGTCTCAGGAGGGGCTCTTTCCTTGTTCCAGGCTCCAGGTCCCCTCTCACTCCAGGTCTGTTGCCCCTCCCTGATGTCTTGACTTTCAAAGACCTCAAAAGACCCGGCTTGAGAGGCAGAGCTGCTCCCCCAGGCCACCTGTTTATGGAAAAGGAAACTGAGGTCTGAAAATGACTCATCCAAGTCCTATAACTTACAGGTGGCAAAATCAGGACACAAAAGTAAATCTCACCCTAAACCTGCCTCCTAACCACTGAGCTAGCAGGTCTGGCACTCACTGACTCCCATCCAGCCTGAGCCCCTCCCCACCCCCAATATGCCTTGGTGAGGTCCCAGGTTCTCTCTGAAGCGAACCACCCCCATGCAGCCCGGCCTTGGCAGACCCTCCTCCAACCTTCTCTAATATGCGGCCCAGGGTGTATTCAGTTACATGAAACTCTTTGCTGGGACAGGATCCTCCAACCTTCTGTCCCAGCCCAAGCCTTCGCCCCAGCCCTGAGCCATCCCTTGTTATCAGTCTCATCTTGCCCCCTGCAAGCAGGAGCTACTTCTGCCAGGCCAGAGGCCTGAGGGCTCCGATGGCCCATCAGGAGGCATCTGGGCTGCACAGCCCTTGCTGGGAGCCCAGTGTGCCCACCCGCCTGGACATGTTTGCCGCTTGGCAGGACCGAGTGACCCAGTTTCCCCAACAGGGAAGCTGATCCAGCGAGGGCTGCGCAGCTTGGCATCTGCGCGTCTCTGCTGTCCTCTGCTGGTCACTGAGCGGGAGGCTGGAGAGCACAGGCCGCCCCAGCAGGGGTTCACTGTGGGGAATTGCCTCTCAGGCTTGTAAATGTTTGCTGAATTAACTGAATGAGTGAGTGGATTGTGTACAAGTCACAGGCTCTGGGGCCTAAAGCCTCGGAAGAAACAGGGACTGCCCTTGGCAAAACAGTTACTTTGGCCAAGCTGAGCCTGGGTTCCCTCTAGCCTCCCCCTTGGGAGTCCTTTTCTCCCTTCCTGTGTGCTCCCTCCCTCAAGGCATGCAGCCTTCCCAGGAAGCTCTAGAGTTTCCCAGGCTCAGGCCTACTAGTTCCTCCCTTCCTACCTCATTATAGTCTCCTCTACCACATCCTCATTGAGTGCTCTCAAGTCTCTGCTTGAATGCCTCTAGTGACAGGGAACTCACTAGCTCTCAGAGTAGCCTTTTCCACTTCCCAAGAGCTGTAATCAAAAGTATGGTCTTTCTTTTGACACTAAATCTGCCCCTTATCATTTTCACTCAGAGACCCAGTTCTTGCCTCCTGGGTGAGTCATTCAGAAGTCTGACCTGTCTACTTTGTGACACAGAGGTCAAGCCAAAGCTGCTTCGGTGGTAGCTTCTGGCAGTGCGCTCTGGACTGCCTTTCCCTCCCCCCAAAGCAGTAAGGAATCTCCAGGGAGCAAGCTGACCCAGTGGAGCACTCCTGCCTAGGTGTGCTCTGGGTGTCAGAAAGCCATGTCCAGGTTCCTTACCCTCCGAGGCCAAGAAAACAGCTTCTCTCCCTCCTCTGACAATGGCTGGAATGCTGCCTCTCCAGACAAAAGTAATTGCTCACTGTAATTTCCCTTGGCATTTGGGCAACATTTTATCGCCATTAATTAGTTAGATGTACACAGCTCCCTGTGAGTCCAAGAAGGATCTCTGGCTCTGTTTTGGGGGTTGGGAGCAAAGGGATGGAGAGTAGGACCTCAGGCTATTGCTCAAGCCAGAGTAGTGCTGGCTCACAGGCCCTGCTCCCTCCCCAGACCCAGCAGAGCGAGTGCTGGTCCTTGGCGAGGGTTTCCCCTTTCGTCTCCCTCAGAAAGACAATGAGGAGGTGGTTTCCTACACCATTCATTCTGCTCTGGTGATGGAAATTGAAACCAGTACAGTCTCTACGTTAACCAGAGACTCTGGTCAATGGATTCCCAAGCATCTCGAGCTCTGACTAGAAATACATGTGTCTCCACCCCTGTGCTGAACACCCTGGGGGAAAGGCATGCCTCCATTCCTTGCCTCAAAGAATGCGAAACCTGGCTGAGGTGGAATGAGGCAAATTAAAGTATGTGAGATAATCAGAGGGTAAGTCAAGTGAAGAGCGTGTGGAATGGAGTTTGCTGAAGGTCAAATGATAGGACTTGAAATTGAGCCTGGAAGCACCAAAGAGAAGGCATGCCACGGGTGCTGAGATAGAAGAGGCGAGGGTACTGGTGAATGGGGGACTCTGGGTCAGGCTGCCCACTGTCCCTCAGGGAAGGAATTGTTCCAGTTCCTGGGAGTGGACACCAGCCGCTTCAGGGCATTCCTCTACTGCAGAGGGCTGCTTCACCCAAGGTCATGCTCCTTCCTATGGGGAAAATCCTGCTTTAGACTTGAGTTCAAATTGACAACAAGACTTCCAAGTGGAGCTAGCTTGTGGGCAGTTGTGTATCTAAAACAAGAGAGTAAATAAGAGGTCGATTTGGGAGTGATGTCAAACTGTATCTTTCAAAGATGGCCACAAGGAGATCTCCCATCCCATGTGCTCTCTGCATTGTGACCAGGCCACTACCCCCATCAAGAAGTAGAGTCTAATTCCATGCCCCACCCTCTTGAACCTGGGCAGATTTGTGACTGCTTTGACCAAGACACAATGAAAGTTAGGTTGTGTGACTTCTGAGGTTAGGTCAGAAAAGGCCATGTAGCTTCTGTCTGGTTCTCTGGGAATGAAGGCAGATGCCATATGAAGTCTGCCGACCCTCAGATGACTCTGCTGGAGAGGCTGTGGGTAGCAGATGACAGCCAATGTGAACTGCCAACCATGTGAGTGACCCATCTTGGATAACCAGCCCGGATGAGATGACTAAAGCTCCAGCCAACATCTGACTGCAACAACATGCGAGGCCTCAAGCTTTCATTGTCTGGTGGAGCCCCTTTCAAATTCCTGATCGGCAATTGTTTCAAGCACTGGGGTCACTTGTTAGGTAGTCATAGTAAGGGGAACAAGCATCATTAGCTATAAATATGTAGCTATATATATTTGTATATAACATATTTACATATATAAAAATATAGCTATAGCTATCTATTTCTATCTGGTTTCTATTCTGTTTCTCTGGAGAACCCTGACTAATACAAGTGGAGCTAGGAATTTGCTTTTTAAAATATGGTCCCCAAGTTATTTTATTTTATTTTTTAAATATATCTTTATTGATTTCAGAGAGAGGAAGGGAGAGGGAGAGAGAGATAGAAACATCAATGATGAGAGAGTCATTGATCGGCTGCACCCTGCAACCCGGGCTTGTGCCCTGACTGGCAATCGAACCCTGATCGCCTGGATCCTAGGTCGATGCTCAACCGCTGAGCCACGCCCGGCTGGGCTGATCCCCAAGTTATTTTATTTTGATGCTGGTTGGCAAACCGTAACCTACAGGATACAGTTCTTCACAACCCAATCCTCCACTCCCCTCTTGTTAAACATAAAAATCTCTCCACTCCCCTTAAGAGGACGATGGCTCTGCTGCAGAACCTCTGCACCCTCTGTATTTATCTACCAGCCTTCCTCGTTTGAGCTTTAATTCCTGTAATTTATAGTATAAAAACAATAATTCGCATTCTTGATAAATAAATCTGTAAAATTAAAGTTGCAAATGAATAATTTATGTAATGTGCTTTTTAAATATGCATGTGCATAAAATTTATAAATTAAATACTAACTGGAGGAAAGAATTTCTCTTTCAGATAAGCATTATCTCCATCACTGCCCTTTCCTCGCCTCCAGAGACTCTGATCCTCTGCCCTGACAAGCTGAACCCCATGACTTCAGCCAGTAGAGCTCCCTGAAGTCAGACTAGGGAATCTTTTTGTTCTTTTGATGAATATTTATTGAAATTTAGCATGTGCCAGGCACTGTGCTATGCTACATACCCAAACTTCTAGAGAGAAGCAATTGATCCCTTGTCTGAGGGCACAGCCCCTGAGTTTGTACTTCCAGTGAAGCCTCATTATTCTGTGATATGTTGCCTCCTTCGCTAGACCGTGCGGCTTCTTAGGTCAGGGATTCTGTGTTGTTCATCTTTGTATCGGTCATTGGCACCGTGCCCGACCTAGTAGGAACTCAATTAATGTTGATGAATGAGCTCATAAACGAATGATGATAGCCCAGTGTCTGGCACATCACAGATGATCAATAAATATTGGTTGAAATGCAATTGAATTGCATGTGCAGGGTGCAGAAACAAGGGCAGGGAGAATTGCGAGAAGGAGGGGTTGTGAACGCCGTTAGAAACATACTGAAAGATCAAGGAGGGTGAACACTGGGTGTGGGGGGAAGAAGATATTGGAGTTGACAAAAAGAAAGTTAATGTGAAATCCTAGCCATTGACAAAGTATTTACCACAAAACCAGTAAAGTGCAGATCAGTATTTACTTCCCCTCAGAGTGTTGGTGGTACCTCCTTAAACCCAGTTAATGAGTAAGCTTCTTTGAACTCTGTGGTTTAATATGCCACTAATTCACTAATTAGCTAGTGTCAGTGCCCACACATTAGCTATCAAGCTTACACAGCTTCTCCTCACACTTGACTTTGAAGTCTGACCATACAATTATCCTTTCGATGAAAAGATGGGACCACTAGCTGAGGTGTTAGCATCTCGAAGACTTGTTCTTCGAACACCCATTTATCACGCTACAAGCTGTGCTGAGGGTCCATTATTCAGCTAATGGGGCGGCTTCTATTTGTGACCCTTGGAATTGTCTAGGCCATTTGTTCTAAAATGTTCCCCATCAAAGTACTGTAGCTGTTCCCAACAAAAGGGGGGGAGAATGGATATTGATTAGGCAACAGGCATTGTCGCCCATAATATGTAAGGATGACTTCAAATCAAATGCTTTTTACAGACTGGAAAAAACAAAAGCAAGACTAAACAAAGCCTTTGAGAGTACACATAATCTTTTTCTCAAATATTTGTAAAACATACTGGGTTTCTGAGCCTCAGTTTCCCTACCTCAAACATAGGAGATTATAAGCCTACCTACCTCCTGGGGTTGTTTTGAGGGTAAAGTGAGCTAATGTGAGGAAAGTTTTAGCAGACTGCCTGGTATGTAGTATGTGCTCAATAAAGCCTGGCTTTTATTTTTATCTATTTAAAAATATATATTTTTTATTAATCTCATTGGGAAGGTGGGGGTGGGGGAGTGGGTGGGGAGAGATTAACCCAAGAATTTATATGCGTATATGTGTAACCCATGGGCACAGACAAGAGTGTGGTGAAGGCCTGGGGGGGAAGGTGCAGGGGGGAGGGGATCAATGGGGGAAAAAGGGGGATATCTGTAATTCTTTTAACAATAAAGATAAATTTAAATATATACACTTTATTGATTTCAAAGAGAGGAAGGGAGAGGAAGAGAGAGAGAGATAGAAACCTCAATGATAAGAGAGAGTCATCAATTGGCTGCCTCCTGCACGCCCCCTACCAGGGATTGAGCTCGCAACCCAGGCATGTGCCCTGACCTGGAATCAGACCGTGCTCTTCTGGGGCCTACCGCCCCAGCGTGCTCAACCGCTGAGCCACGCCTGGCCGGGTGGGCTAAAATAATACTTTTAAGGTGTGTGGGTATGCATGTGCATACACACATGCACATTCACATACGAACACAGACCCAAGCACACACACATACATAAATTCTTTCAAATTCCTTTAAAAGACAGTGGTACCTCGGTTTTCTAATGTAATCCGTTCTGGAAGACCGTGCGAGTTCTGAAATGTTCAAAAACCGAGGGGTCAACAGCTGACAGCCGGGCCTCAGGATCTTGCCCTCAGCGGAAGCCGCGGGGCACGTTCAACTTCAGAGGCGTGTTCCAAAACCAAAGCATTTACTCCCCGGTCTACGGCGTTCATAAACCAAAATGTTCGTCCACGGAGATGTTTGAAAACCGAGGCACCACTATGTTCTTTAAAGTTCTTAAAGCAAAACAAGGAATTTCTAAATACCAGACTCAGGATGGTAGCTCCTTATGGGGTATGCAGTGGATAAGGGAGGAGGATCTAGGTAGATGAATATTATCAATAACTTTCTATTTCTTGGATTGTGTGGCAGGTTTGTAGATATTCACTACGTTCTTGATAAATAAATGAAAGTTTAAAGGCCCATGGATGAACTATGGAGATTGTGTGTCATGAACTAAGAATTATGATTAAGCCAATTCTATGTACTCAGGTGCAAAGAGAAAATATGTTAGTAATAGCAAACATTTACATAATGTTTACCATGTGCCAGACTCTGTTCTAAGCTCTGTGTATGTTTTATCTCATTTAATCCTCCCAGTGAAGAGATTCTATGGTTATTCCCATTTTATAGACAAGAAAACCATGGCCCAGAGCGATTAACAGCAGAAGCTGCGATTTTAATCTAGGCTGGCTGGTTCGAGTCCATGCTCTTAACCACTGCCCTTTAAGAAGGCTGGATAAATGAAAGAGATAATTAGGTCTTAGTCACCTCAGAGAAGTTACAGCAGGGTGCTTTCTGTAATAATACTCAAGGATGGACTGAATGCATAGCTCTGAAGTACATACTAGAAACCACTGGATTGTACACTTTAACTGGGTGAACTTTATGGTATGTAAATTACTATTAATAAGGCTGTTAAAAAGGCTCCACAAACCACAAATAAGCGACTTTATAATGCAAACTGTGTCCTAAAGGATGGTTGGCTATTTTAGGGATTTATTTTATGCCTGCGAGTAAAATACACATTTTTAATTTATTTTTTGCAGACCAAACAAACAAACCTCACTGTCAGGAGACCACTCATTTAATGAAGGAATAGAACATTTTAATGCACTGTTATGGGTGGGAAAATTTTTTCAATCCCCAGCTTCAGGCCTTTTTGTATCTACCAGGAAATTGAATAGCTCTCAGCTCCCAAGATACTTTTGCTATTGCAATTATAATTGTGTGTGTATTGAGGATCCACAAACAGTAAAACCTAGGAAAACTTACTGATACATCCTTTTAGTTTTCTTCCATGTGCATAGCTTTTGTTTTTGCTTCTTCCTTTTAAATTCAAAATACTTAAAGGGGGTAGAGAAAGCACTTCATATAGAAAGCTAGTTGTGGCCGGTCTCCCCCTGGGCTGTCCTCTAGGGCCTCTGAGCTGCTCCAAGGGGCCAACACTGACCCCAAAACGGGTGATGGCAGCTTTTCCTCAACACACTTAAAAAAAAAAAAAAGTTTTTATTGATTTTTAGAGAGGAAGGGAAAGGGAGAGAGAGAAACATCGATGAGAGAGGAGCATTGATGGGCTGCCTCCTGCTCGGCCCCCACGTTTTGATCTCGGTTATCGCCAAACACTTCGCACAGGTGTTCTGTCCTCTAACACTGTTAAGGGCTCCGGAAAGCATGCAAGTTGGGTTTTGAGGCTCATAATGACTGAGGCAGCCCAAAGACGTGGATTTAGAGACCGCAAGGTGACTGTGCCACAGGCTTCTACTCTGTGATAGCCCGGGGGTGGGGGTGGGGGTGCAAGAAGCCACAGAAGAGACACGCGACGCATCTGCACGGAGTGTACATTTCACTCGATGGTTGGGCGGGGAGGAGCATCTATAAAAAACAAACAGCTCCATCACGGCGACTACAAACCCCCAATCCACGTGAGCCCGTTAGCTACAGACACGCCCGCCGACGGCGAGCTGCGCGTCCATCACTGCCCTCGGTTACCCGGGCACTCGGGCGGGAACTGGGGGCGCGGCTGCGCCCCGCCCGGCCGGGGCGTTAACGTGACCCGGGGCTCGCGAACCGTGAACTCCAGGCCGGCCTGCCTGCCCCGCGGGCTCCCGGGGCCGCGGGCGTCGTTCTCTCGTGCGTGGCGTGGGGCTCTTTCTGGCTGTTCACGCATCGGCCAGAGGGACTAAGATGGTGTCCGCCGGGCACCCGCAGAACGGCCTCCAGCAGGATGTGCGGGGCCGGCCGCCGGAGGGGGTGGGGGGAGAGAAGTTTCGCTCTCTCACGGCCGAAGCACAGCACGCCACGCTGCCTGACAGAACAAATGTCTGCGGGCGGGACGCCGAGCGCGCGGAGAGGCGGGGCGCGGCCTGGTCACCATCTCGCGACGGCTAAGTGACGTCGCACAGCAATCGCGTGTTCCGCTCTTTCACCTTCAGTCCACTCCCTCAGTACGAGAGCTACCCCTTTAAGCGAGTGATGGACAGTTATTCCAGCCTATCAACTTCCCCAGCACCACCCAATCAGATTTAAACTTCTCTCAGCCGCCGGAGGAGTTGGAAAAAGGGGGTCTCGCGCGCGCGAGACCGCTGTGAGGGGCCAGAGGAGCTGGCCCGACCTCCCAAATAGTGGGTTAAAGGACGGGGTCGAAAACCAATAAAAGGGGTGAGGAGGTGGGACCATCGCTTTCAGTGACCACGAAGTACCGTTACAGGGCACACTTTTGGTCCAATCAACGCCTCCAGACTTTGGCTCAGGTGACCACAGAGTGCGAGGGGCGGAGCTACCGTCTGGCGCGAGGAACCGTTAAGATGGACAACGAATGTAACCAATGAGGTACTCCGACTGAGGCGTTGGAAACCCAATAACAGTGGTCGGGCGGGCGCCTGCCCGGAGCGCGGGGAGATGTAAAGACAGACAAGTAGTTTTCCCAATGATACTGTAGACGAGAGGAGCTACTTGGCCAATGGAGACTGCGGGGCGGGACCCTGTGCAGCGGCGAAGTCCAAGATGGCGGCATGCGGTTCCGCTGTGTGAAACCAGCGCGGAGCGGCGGGTTAATCGGCTCCGCGGAGACGACCTCCGGCGACCCGCAACAATGAAGGGAAAAGAGCGCTCTCCAGTCAAGTCCAAGCGCTCCCGTGGTGGTGAGGATTCGACTTCTCGCGGGGAGCGGAGCAAGAAGTTAGGGGGCTCTGGCGGCAGCAATGGGAGCAGCAGCGGAAAGACCGACAGCGGCGGCGGGTCGCGGCGCAGCCTCCACCTCGACAAGTCCAGCAGCCGAGGTGGCAGCCGCGAGTATGACACTGGCGGGGGCAGTTCCAGTAGCCGCTTGCATAGTTACAGTTCCCCAAGCGCTAAAAATTCCTCTGGCGGGGGCGAGTCGCGCAGCAGCTCCCGAGGTGGAGGCGGGGAGTCACGTTCCTCTGGGGCCGCCTCCTCAGCGCCTGACGGCGGGGAGTACAAGACGCTGAAGATCAGCGAGTTGGGGTCCCAGCTGAGTGACGAAGCGGTGGAGGACGGACTGTTCCACGAGTTCAAACGCTTCGGTGATGTAAGTGTCAAAATCAGCCATCTCTCGGGTTCTGGCGGCGGGGATGAGCGCGTAGCCTTTGTGAACTTCCGGCGGTCAGAGGACGCGCGGGCGGCCAAGCATGCCAGAGGCCGCCTGGTGCTCTACGACCGGCCCCTGAAGATAGAAGCCGTGTACGTGAGCCGGCGCCGCAGCCGCTCCCCTTTAGACAAAGATACTTACCCTCCGTCATCCAGCGTGGTCGGGGCCTCCGTAGGAGGTCACCGGCACCCTCCGGGAGGAGGTGGTGGAGGCCAGAGATCGCTTTCCCCTGGTGGGGCGGCCTTGGGATACAGAGACTACCGTTTGCAGCAGTTGGCTCTTGGCCGCCTGCCCCCTCCCCCTCCGCCACCATTGCCCCGGGACCTGGAGAGAGAGCGAGACTACCCGTTCTATGAGCGAGTGCGCCCAGCCTACAATCTTGAGCCAAGGGTGGGAGCTGGAGCAGGTGCTGCCGCTTTCAGAGAAGTGGATGAGATCTCACCGGAGGATGATCAGCGAGCTAACAGGACGCTTTTCTTGGGCAACCTAGACATCACTGTGACAGAGAGTGATCTGAGAAGGGCTTTTGATCGCTTTGGAGTCATTACAGAAGTAGACATCAAGAGGCCTTCTCGGGGCCAGACCAGTACCTATGGCTTTCTCAAATTTGAGAACCTGGATATGTCTCACCGGGCCAAACTAGCAATGTCTGGCAAGATTATAATTCGAAATCCTATCAAAATTGGTTATGGTAAAGCTACACCCACCACCCGCCTCTGGGTCGGTGGCCTGGGACCTTGGGTGCCTCTTGCTGCCCTGGCACGGGAATTTGACCGATTTGGCACCATCCGCACCATAGACTACCGCAAAGGTGATAGTTGGGCATATATCCAGTATGAAAGCCTAGATGCAGCTCATGCTGCCTGGACCCATATGCGGGGCTTTCCACTTGGTGGCCCAGATCGTCGCCTTAGAGTGGACTTTGCAGACACAGAACATCGGTACCAGCAGCAGTATCTGCAGCCTCTGCCCTTAACTCATTATGACCTGGTGACAGATACTTTTGGACATCGGGCACCTGACCCTTTGAGGGGTGGGCGGGATAGGACACCACCCTTACTATACAGAGACCGTGATAGGGACCTTTATACTGACTCTGATTGGGTGCCACCCCCACCCCCAGTCCGCGAACGCAGCACTCGGACTGCCCCTACTTCTGTGCCAGCTTATGAGCCACTGGACAGCCTGGATCGCAGGCGGGATGGCTGGTCCTTGGATCGGGACAGAGGTGATCGAGATCTGCCCAGCAGCAGAGACCAGCCTAGAAAGCGAAGACTGCCAGAGGACAGTGGGGGACGGCACCTGGATAGGTCCCCTGAGAGTGACCGTCCACGGAAACGTCACTGTGCTCCTTCTCCTGACCGCAGTCCAGACTTGAGCAGTAGCCGGGACCGCTACAACAGTGACAATGACCGATCTTCCCGTCTTCTTCTCTTGGAAAGGCCTTCTCCAATCAAAGACAGACGAGGTAGTTTGGAGAAAAGCCAGGGTGACAAGCGAGACCGCAAAAACTCTGTGTCACTTGAACGCGATAGGAAGCATCGGACAGCTGCTTCCACTGAGGGAAAAAGCCCTCTGAAAAAAGAAGACCGGTCTGACGGGAGTGCAGCCAGCACCAGCACTGCTTCCTCGAAGCTGAAGCCCCCTTCCCAGAAACAGGATGGCGGGACAGCCCCTGCTGCAGCAGCCTCTCCCAAGCTCTGTTTGGCCTGGCAGGGCATGCTCCTGTTGAAGAACAGCAACTTTCCTTCCAACATGCATCTGTTGCAGGGTGACCTCCAAGTGGCTAGTAGTCTTCTTGTGGAGGGCTCCAGTGGAGGCAAAGTAGCCCAGCTCAAGATCACTCAGCGTCTCCGTTTGGACCAGCCCAAGTTGGATGAAGTAACTCGTCGCATCAAGGTGGCAGGGCCCAATGGCTATGCCATTCTTCTGGCTGTGCCTGGAAGTTCTGACAGCAGATCCTCTTCCTCGGCCACATCAGACACTGCCACCTCTACTCAGAGGCCACTTAGGAACCTGGTGTCCTATTTAAAGCAAAAGCAGGCCGCTGGGGTGATCAGCCTTCCTGTGGGGGGCAACAAAGACAAGGAGAACACCGGGGTCCTTCACGCCTTCCCACCCTGTGAGTTCTCCCAGCAGTTCCTGGATTCTCCTGCCAAGGCACTGGCCAAATCTGAAGAAGATTACCTGGTCATGATCATTGTCCGTGGTGCGTCCTAAAGTCCATGTGTAACTTGTATTTACTACTCTGACATGGTTCCTGTTTTGTGATGTATGATGGGATACAGCATTAGGTGAAATTTTCTTTTTAATTAGTTGTTTAGCTGTAGCTTTTTTCTTTTTATATTTTTATAAATCTCTTTGAAATGGACATAAGGACAGTTTAGTTACTAAGTGAAAGGGATGCCCTGAAGGTAGCAGGCAGATGGATTTACTTTAATTAGCAGTTCCCACTCTTATGAGTAACTTTTTTCCTCCTCTTTGATTTTTTTCTTTTTTAACCTTAAGCTTAAAAAAAATCCTCAAAGTTACAAAACCAAAAATTTAAAAGGTCAAAATTTGGAGGAAAGTGCCCATTGACTATATAAAGATGGTAATAACACCTAAAAATGGCTTGATTGGTATGTAGGTAAATAATTTCTGTACCAGGAATGTTGTTTGTGTGAAAAATTTGATCAGGGACCTCAAAAGTATAAGCTGGTAAATTGTATAGTAATGTAATTATTTTAATCAGGTATTTGAGTATTTCTTAAAATACACGGTTTATTCCCAGAGAGTTTGCTTTAACATACTCATTTTTATCATTCTTGAGTTCTGTATCCCCTATATGCACTTTTGGTTTGTAGCTGTAACTGTTCAGTAAAAATTGAGGGGTATGTTACAAACCATGTCTTATGCAAGTGAGTAGGTGCTTTTAAAATCAGAATTCTTTGGTCAGTTATTGGTGTGTGGGTTGTTTTTACTGACTTTTTTAGAGAGGTGTAGCAGGTACAGTTCTAATTGTGCATATTTCAAAACTTGTGTTTTTCATCAAAGATGAGTTTTTGTTTTTGTATTCATTCAAATTCCTGATTTCAATAATAGAAAGAAGAGTTGTCCGCAGGCTCATAAGTCATCTTTTGTTTCTGTGGGCATTAATCGGCCATATATAGATTGCAGAGTTTTTTCAAGTCATCGTGAAATGCCTTTGACATACTCTTAAAATTTTGCTTGTATTTTTATTTTCATATTTAAGCAGCAGTGATGACATTACATTGTTGAAAATGTTTTGAATATCTTTGAAATCTTGTGTTTAGTATTTTCACTGGTGTCCATCTACAGAGAATTGAAATGTCAGTGTAGGAAAACTCTTTTTTATTGTTTTATTTTCCCAGACATCTGGAATTAATTCAAAATAACCCACCCTCATGGTTTTTTTCAAAGCTGAAGATTATATCGACTTCTGGTTCTTAACAGTAATGGATGATTTTTTTTGTCTTTTTTCCCCCCATCTATCCTTTAGCCCCAACTCCTGGTTTCTCAGGTCATTAGTATATTCCCGTGCCCCCCTACTCCCCCAATTTAAATACTGAGGACTTTAGCTAAGGCCCTTGATATTTAATTATGATTAGAAACTTTAGGACCTTTTGGATCATGGTCATGTTTCTATTCTGTGAAAGTGACTTATTGAAAGCCTGGCTGAACCCAACTGTTTTCTTTCTGTTATCAAAGCTGGTAGTTTAAAATAGCACCAATAATAACCCAGGGAAATGTCATGTAAATTTTTATTTTCCATTATGACAGGTGTCTAATGCATGTCAGCATGAAAGCCTCATCACTGCTGTGTCTTTTTTTTTCTATTATGCATTCATAAATTGTTTTAGATTTAGAGGTTTTTGTGTTTTTTTGTTTTTAAACTGGAAAAACTAGTCATTTTGAGAGAAGGAAAGTGCTAGGCTAGGAGCACAAAGGCCTTTGGTTAGCCTCTAGGGAAAATACCTAACGTTCTACAGTTAAGGCTATGGGTGCTTTTTGCTTTTAAAATGCCGAGCTTGGCATGGTAATATGGCGTAGATACCTGTTCAGAAACTAATGCAGTTGTGCAGTCTGCATACATGGGGTCAAAGTACAGTTTGGCTAGATACATTTTTCCAGTTTAAATCTCACTAACCATTAACTTTTGAATATCTTTTGATAAGATGGCTGGGCAAATAATTTTGCTCTTTTAAGAGAGTGAAGTCCATGACATCTAATAATCCAAAGTGTGTGTGGTTTTTTCCCTTTTTTATTTTACTTTTTTTAATTGGTTCTTGCTCCATGTTTGTTTGAGTCATTACTTGACATTGCAGCTTTGTTAGATCTGGGAAATTTGTGCTTCAATGTTTTAGAAATAATGGCTTAATACCATTTCTAAACGTATGTATTATAAATAACTAATTATGTTTAGTATGGTGCTTACCTACAGAGTGCCATCATTCAGATGAATCTCTTATTTGTGATGCCCATTCAGTTGTGCAGTTTTATAATATTGGTGAACTGTTGACTTAAACCTTCAGAATGGAATGAAAGCAAAAGTCTAAAACTGTCTGGTTCTGATGCTGATTAGTCAGAATTTCATAATCTCAGCATTGGATGTTCTTTGTAACAACCAATTTTTTTCTTTTTCTTATACTTAAAAAAAATACTTGTTTAGTTGCTGTTTCTGGAACTCGGTTCAAATGAATGGAAAGAAAATTTCTTTAATGTATCATTTAATGACTTATTAAGTATTACTGGTGAAAAACATCACACTAATTAAGACTTTAATTAGTACTTCACACTACTTCAAAGCTTATGGAAAATTAAGCAAGCCTTCAGCTCCTAGCCAATTTTTAAATATTATTTTGTTGGTTGTAACTGGGATTCTTAGAGTTTTCGACACAGAAGTTTAAATTCCTGGTTTAAGATGTATACTTTGACTCTTAGCATAGAGAGACTTCCCTTTAAGGATTACATCTTAAAATATCCATACTCTGGCTGGTATAAGCTTTTGTCACATTTTGAAGGTAATATATTCTGGCCCTTCTTAACTGGATCATTTGAGGTACAGTAGTAAAAGTAAGGTGTGTGTTTGTTGCTTTCAGAGTCAAACACTGTTTAGGTTTATTTTCAAACTTTTATGAGCGGGTTTTCACTGACATTAGCTTTTTTAAAAAATTTTAAATCCACTGTTTTTAGTGAAATTGCTCATTATTGTAGGTATAGTTTGAATTGCCGTTTGGGTCCATATAGGAACCATTCACCAAAAACTCTGTGGTAACAGAATTAGGACATCCTCTTGAGAAGAGGGCCTTTATGACTTTTCATGTGAAAAAAACTTTTGGAGAGAATTTCTGGACTTTTTTTTCTGTCTCTGCCATAGTGCATGGTTTTGAGATAGATAGGAGTTAGGTATTAGAACAATCAGAGAAGTGGATGTGACCCTTAATGTTAACATTCTGGTTATAGTGATATCCCTAAGGGGAGAAAATGATTTCAGGTAACCACAGTGAACTGTCCAGCTTAATGAAAAGTTTTATATGTGTGATTTAAACAGCACTGCAAAGTAAAAGTCCAAAAGTGTTCTTTGGCTGTTTAGCAGTGGTTTGTATGAGTGTTTTCTTAAAATAACAGCTGCTGTCTTTGGTAACACAGATGAAGGTGGATTTTTAAATGGCTTTGTATTTTGACCCCTTTCTATAATGGAGCAGTTCTGTATTGCTCCATATGAATTATAGGATGAAAATAGAGGGGGTAAAAGTTTGACTAAACTTCACCTTTTTACAGTTTCATTTTTTTAAGTTATATGTAGAATATATTGATTATAGGTTGATTATAAACTTGCTGTCTTCTGAATTTTTTCCAATGTTTTACTCAGTTACATGAGTATAAAGGATATTTTCAGTCCTATAATCTTCACTTAATTGCAGTCTTTTAAAAAAATCCACCCTATTCTACTTGTTATTTGTCTTTTCATACAGTAAATTCATTTCAAGGTTTGTGCCAATGGGTATTATTGGTGCTTTTTGAGGTCAAGGTGGACTATCCAGGAAGGTCTTGTTAATGTTATGTTCATCTATGATGGCATAGGGAAAATATATATATTTTTAATATTGTAAACATTTTTACTGAATAACCTTTTTTTCCCTCCTGCAAGCAAAGCTGGTGAACAGTGGATGAAGATACGGAAATCAAAGCTCTAATGGACCTTTTCGAAGAGAAGTTGTGGCTTATGTGGAGTTTACATGGGCCTCTTGATGGAAGAAAGCTAATCTGTTTAGTATTTGTGCATTTTACTAAAATGGCAGCTTAAAGTTGTGTATCTGCTATTGTGATGCCAATGCCGGTGTTTTAAGTGGAAAAAAATGACCTCTTGCTTTGTGCTGTGTACACAAGATTTCTGGAAAAGTAAAGAAAAACCCTTTTTATGGCTCACACAGCTTAAAAGTAGCTGTCACTCAAACGTGCGCTCACAGTTGAGCTGCTTTTGTTTTATTCTAAATAAATTGTTTCTTTTGAGGAAAATGTTTTTCTGCCTGGAAGTGAATTGACGGCAAACCTTTGACCCCTTTGTTTGCAGCTGAGGCGTTACTTACTGCTGCTCAGATCTTGTATGTCTTGAGCAAGAAGCAGGGAGACCATCATTTTGACTTATCGCGGTGTGTCAATTCTGAAGGATCACTAGTGTTACTGTGACCCCCTTTGTTTGCAGTGAAGGGGATCATTTGCTTCTCTGTCCTCAACTTGATGAGGAAATGGTGCTGTTGGCTGGCACACAAGAAGCCGGGGCAAGCACCGTAAGCCTCACCACAGTGCACGAGTCGGGGGCTTTGCTGGTTTGAAGAGCCGGAGTTGCTGAAATTTAAGTTTTGCTTTATTTTGTTCACCCGTCACGTTTGGCCTTAGTTTCATTTTTAATTTGAAGAAAAGTTTGCAATTGCTTTATCTTGCACTTAACATTTGCACCAAATTGCCAAAAGAAGGCGAATGCTCCGTTTGCTTTTTAAATGTTAATGATGATGTTAATAAAGCCTTTCCTGACACAGTTGAGGAGCTCCTCCGTCTCCTGGGGCTTCTCACCAGAGGTATGCAGTGATGGGTTTAGTTCTGAATGGATGAAGAGTTCCTGAGAGCTAGCGTTTGTAATTAGAACCGTCACTTGGTATCTGTGCCTTATTTGACCTGTGGTTCCACATGCCTTGGATGTGCATGCACCGTGACGGTTTCGTAGGTACGAACGCACACTCAGGCCCAGTCACCTCGGTTGGTAGTACAGATTGTGAGGAAAAAATGGAGGCATCCTTAAGGAGGAAAAAAGTGTTTGCCTTTAGTTCCTGCATTATCCTGCACAGGGGTCCTGAGCTTTGGAAGCTGTTCCCAGTACAGGAGAACAACTCCCCTGTTTGCAGCAGGAGACTTCGGTGCACAGTGACAACGCTGGAGTTCAAGAGGAAGCCAGCAATGCTGCACCAGTGGCTTCAGACACCATTGCTGTTTGCCAGTTGTAAACTTAACTAGTTGCAGACGAAGACCACCTTGAAATGCAGGCTTGTTGGGCTTGTTTTGAATTTTAACCTCGGATGGAAGAGCCCTAGTGCTGTCTGTCTCCATGCGGGATGATGATTACTTAGGCAACAGGTGATTACCAACAAAGGATGCCACGCTTATACTCTGCAAGGTGGTGTTCCAGTGGCAAACAGCTGTATAAACTTGTAAACAGGTAAGAGGGTTTTTAGAGGTCAAAAATGCATTATAATGAATAGGGTGAGGGATTTTAATGTTGGGGGTATGTTTTTCTGGAAGACTTCAGGCGCTCTGCTGCTGGTACTCACTACCTCCCTTTCACCAAAGTGTTGTATTTGTAAAATTCCAGGCCACAACTTTTGTTCTACTGGTATTTTTGTTTTTTTTTTAAAAAATCCTTTTAGTGTTGAAATCTTGGCTATGGATTTGGGGCCTACAGCCCTGATGTCCTTTAAAATTTTGACATTTTCCATTAGCCATGACCTTCACCCTTAGTGGGGATTTACTGGTGCTGGACAAATTTCCTACTATAAACCTCCAAGTTAACAAAATTATAGTATGTAGCAAAAAAAAAAAACCACAAACAAAAACCATCAGACTAGGAATGATAGATAATTTAGCCAAAATAGTTTTTTGTTTTTTTTCCCTTGTCCTACAAAGAGATTAATCATAAAGTTAGGCTGCTCCAACTCTAGGGGAGTGAGTAGACAATGTCGACAGTGCTATTAACCATCATTTTCGTGGTCCGTTTAGTCCTACCAGTCTTCTGGGCCTTTCCAGCTCCTCCCCCAACATTAATCAAGTGTGAGGTTTTGGCAACTTAACAGAAGCAACATTTTTTAATGTATAATACAATTTAGGGTTTCTTGCTTTATTTTAAGTGGGATTGAAATTTTTGAGTAGAATTTTTCTTTTTCATGAAATTTTTGTTTCTTTCCAAAGGGGAAAAGTGAAGTACAGTGGGGGTTTTTCAGGTTTTCGGTGTGTCTTTTACAAGAATTTTTAAAAATCTGCTTATGAGTTGGCTGCCATCTGAGGCTTTGCTAAATGATTTCTTACCTACCTGTCTAAAGTTTTATACCTGTTGGGAATGTCACTTTCCAATGTATCTTCTTTCTCTGGCTAGTTCACACTGAAAGCCCATTAAGTAATTTTCCAGTTATTAAACAAGTATTTTAAATCAATATAGTGATTTGAGGAAGATTATGTTACACTACATATTTTCTACATATTTAGTATCTTTCTGAGATCTCAGGCTTCCTCTCAGGAACAAAAGAAATGTTGCTCCAGGGCATTTGTTTATTTGTATATGAAACTGTATGCAAAATGGAAAGGTACACAGCATGACAATTTTGAAACTACTCAAATTTTATTTCCAGCTACACCGGGAAGGAAAAATTAATTGGGTTCACAGTTACATCTAGAATTCTGATTTTATAAATTGGAAACTGCCCTTTTGAAATATTTGTGTGGTTTCCCAGTGTATTTCATATGTTCTAAAGTTAGGGTTCTACTCTAAAGGAAATAACTTCCATGAACACCTGAATTAATTTGTCTCATTTTGGAAAGCCTGGCTATGAGTGTTAAAATTGAAAATAAGGATTACCCTGACTTCAGTAAAACAACCTTGAGTCTATAAATTGCTGCTTATGTAGCTTAAGTCATGTTATTTCCAAGTTGTTTATCTGAGGCAGTAAATTCAGTGCTAATGACTCATATAGCATCTGTTTTGTGTGTTTTTTTCCAATAGAATATCGCACTATGGCTTGTCTGAGTACCACCTTTATCTCCCAGCTTACTCTCTTTAAGCTTCCCTGGTTAAAAGGTCCTTTTACTTGAATTATAACCTAGTTTTAAATTGTTAGCAGAGGAATTTATTGAATAACAGAATTCCTTCAAACCTCAGGCAAGATTGTTCTTAGTAACAATCTCAAGAAGAGATTTTTGACCTTGAAGTAAAGTCACTTAACATGCTTCTACCGGAATGCCGTAATATTAAGCTTTCAGGTAGGGTTTCCATGTAATCATCTGAATGTTGGTCTTATATTTAAGAACTAAGGTGCTGAGCATATAGAAGAAAGTATCTGATAGTGTCTACTTCAGTCAGCAACTTATAGTCTAATTGGGGAAACTAGATATAAACAGGTAGACAGTTAAATATCAGGGGAAAAGTTCAGTTTAAGACAACTATAAGAGATGTCATGATATTTGAGTTGATTTGCTAATGAATTTGTACAGATGACATGGGTACATGAATGAGTATATGAACAGGTTACTTTAAGCTAGGATGGTCAGGAAAGGCTTTACAAAAGAACGTGTTAGTTGGCGAAGGATGTGGAATGGGGGAGGGAGGTTGAGGTTGAGATGTCAGGCAGACAGGCATGAATAACGTTATCTAGCAGCATCTTGATTGATGGAAAAGATGCAGGCTGAAGTTTGGAAAACAAGTAAAATGGTTGGGACAGCAAAAACAGGGAATCCTGAGGGCAAGCCAGTTTGAGGAGGGCGGGGAGTGAGGATGCATAGCTAGTTGAGACATGTTGATAAAAAGCAACAGTACTAGTGATAGCAATCATTTATTAAATATCCCCTTCAGGCCAACATTCTGCCGAGTTCTGTACACTTTGGCTCATGTCTCACCAAGGACCATAATCTGACGGCTAGTAAGCGATAGAGTCAAGGATCTAACCAGGCCTTCGTTGTCACTGTACTGTCTGTCACACTTCACTACTCTTTCTGGAGGCTGGGATGGGATTAAAGCAGCAAATTTGAGAATATAGGCAGTGGATTTCAAACTAGAGTGTGTCAACATTCGTAGTTCTTGGGAAACATACAGGTCCTTGCCTCCAACGCTGGACATTCTGGGATTTGTTAGGGCCAGCATGGCCCAGGAGTCTGTTCTTTTACAAGCTTCCCAGGTAAATTCTGATGTAATCTATGGTCAGTGGTCACTTGTTGAGCAACACTAGCCCACAGAGTAGAGTGCTGAGGTATGTACTTGGGGTAATGTCATATTTAAGACATGGAAGAGAGGCCCTGGGAGGAGAGCCAGAATAGTGTTCTGTCTCTGAAGCTGAGAGGAGGCGCTTCCAGAAGATGAATTCAAAGCTGTTGCAGAGATGAACAGAATGAAACTACAAATGCCATGGAATTTACCACTGAAAGTGTCACTTAAATAACAGTTTTATAGTCATGTAATTATTTCTCGAAGGAATTCAGTCTTGCTGAGTATTTAATTTTGCGTTAACAGCAGTCTGTGAAGGGCACTATTCAGTTTGTGGAGTGCTAAAGGGATACCAGAAAAATTTTGTGACTTGGCTAAGGGATACACAGCCAGGAACCGATTGAGATATCCTTGAGTTTTTGGATGTGACTAACAATAATGTGACTATGGTATAACTTAAAATGGAAGGTGATTCTAGGATTGCATGTGTGTGTACACATGAGTTGTTTTTTATGAATGAACATCACCTATCTACTACCTTCTAACTAGATTACCAATAGGATGGAGACAATGGAATTATAGGTAAAGTTGACTGTATCTTTGACTTGTAAATGGTTGAAAGGTTTCCTATTTTGAATTATCTATACTGATTTGTCTTTAATTAATATAGTTCATTTTTCAAATATTTAGGTAACCTATTATATAGCAGGCATTATTCTAGATCTTGGAGTATATTGAAGAAAACAGACAAGTTTCTCTTTTCGTATGGAGCTTACATTCTGATGGAAGAAGGGAGGTAGTAAACTGTACGTTAGGGCCTTATTGCCAAGGACAAAGGGTTTGGATTGTATTCTAAGTGCTGAATGAAATGGAAAGCCATTAGAGGTTTTAAGCCAGGAAAGTGATGTGATTTGACTACGTGTCTCAGGAAAGTAACACAAATTTCCTTCAAATGTCCTCCAATTATTCCCAAGGTCTAGAGTAATGCCTGTTATATAATAGGTACCCAAATATTTGAAGAATTAGTTAGCTACACTAATTGAAGATAAACCAGTATAGATAATTCAAAATAGGAACTCTTTCAACCACTTACAAGTCAAAGATAATTTTTCCTTCAAAGATAAATTAGCATTCAGATTCTCTGGAAGATTGTTCTGCAGAGATCAGCAGTGTTCCATATTTAAATACCATAATAGATATTTTACTTCTTCAGGCTCATAATTGTTGGCCACCTCGAGGTTTCAAAGCCATCTTCCCCCTAGCACCTCATTTTGTCACCATGTTATTTCTTATTCTCTCTGCTTTTATCACAGACATGACAGTTTCCACTGAAGTCATTGTATAAATTAGTTTCTGCTATAACACACTGACCATGCTTTCTATAGTTTATAACTTGCAATTTCTCTAGTGGTATCAAACCAAACTTCCTTACTAAAAGGCAGTTTAGAGGGTCTTTCTGTAGAATGGCTGTCATCCTATGCAAACCACATATATGTGTTAATGCAATTTATTTTTTTTAATCCTCACTTGAGGATAGTTTTCCCATTGCTTTTCAGAGAGAGTAGAAGGGGGAGAGAGAGAGAGAGAGAGAGAAACATCTATGTGAGAGAGACACATCTCTTGGTTGCCTCCTGCATGCGCCCTGACCAGGGCCAGGAATTTAGTCTGTGACTGAGGCACGTGCCCTTGGCCGAATTGAACCCGAGACCCTTCAATCTGCAGGCCAATGCTCTAGCCACTGAACCAAACCAGCTAGGGCTCTTTATGCAGTTTTTAATTGCTGAATTGGTAACTGACCTTTCCAACGTGACCAACAGATTTCCTTTTACCTAGGAAAAGAACTTAATGAAAAAATTTTATGCATGAGCATGTTAATACATCTTTGTCCAGAGTAGAACTTTCATCACAGGCAAAATTAACACTTTGAGGTGCTACATACATATATATTTTTATTGCATATTTTAAGGCATCTTGGGAAAATTGGTGTTCCATAAAATTTGTATTTCAGCATATAGAAATTGGCAATAGTTTTACCTTGCTCCCAAGATAAGCATCTAGTGTGAGTGTATTCTTTCTATACAGAAACAGTTCAGTAAACTAGACACCTTAATTAGAACTTTTCTGCATTCTATAGCAGAGGTCTTAAACCTGGCTCCACATTAGAATCACCTAAGGAACTTTTTAATATCAATAGCTGGGACAGTTACTCAGAGCTTCATTTAAATTGATCTAGGTCAAGTGGGACTCTGCCAAGTTCCCAGCATTGTTTTTGTTTTATTTTCAGTGCCCCAGGTGACTATGTAGCCAGGGTTGAAAACCACTGCTCCAGAGACAAATCTTAAACATACAAACAGACACACCATCACCCACTTAAGGACTGAAAATGAAAACCAAAACTTTCAGAGTAGTATTCAGGTTCAGTACAGCAGGTATATTGCTTAGTCTTCTAGAATCCTTGTGTTTGCAAGTGTGGTTCTCAGATCAGCAGCATTAGCATCACTTGGAAGTTTGTTAGAAATACAGAATTGCAGGGTCTCACCCCAGACCTATTGAGTGGACCGAGATCCCCAGGTGATTTGTATGTACTCTCAAGTTTGAGAGACACTGCTTAAGATGTAGATACATAAGTATTCCGTGTGATAAAAGTGGATGATTAGACTCTAATCACTTATGAATAAGATCCTCAGATTTGTGCATTAGTTAATGATATTTACTTTAAAACATTTGAAAAATATTTTCAACAAGAAAAGTAGGAACAAGAGTTCTTAGGTAGTGAGCGTCTTGGTAGAGGTCTCTGCCACCAAGACGGGGGAGGGGTTGCTATTGCCTGTCCTACTTGGTTGGTTCTTGATTATTTTGTTATGCTTATGTCTTTTTCTGTCCTTCCTTTTGTGTTCTAGTCTACTCTTTTCATTGTGAAATAGAACATGTTACTTTTTATAGATACAGATGAGGATATATGAGACACTATTTGATAATAGGTGTCCCCTAATTTAGAAAATTTGGTAGAGGTAGGTTTAGAGCTTTCAGTGGGAGGATGGATATGGACAGAATTGAGGAGTGGTTCTTAATGGCCTTTGTTTTTTAATATAGTAACTTCATAAATAAACTGATTTTCCTCACATGGAAATATGAATAAAAAATTAATTTATATTTAATTCATCTTAAAGTTCACAGTGACAAAGAATATAATAAACTTTAAGATTTATATATGTTAATGGAATGCTCCAGTATGAATGTTCAGAGAATACTCTAAATTGCAACATATCAATTTATATACAGGAGTGCTATTTTTAATGTGTTCATTTTAATTTAATTTTAAAAAATATATCTTTATTGATTTTAGAGAGAGGAAGGGAGAGGGGGAGAGATAGAAACATCAGTGATGAGAGTCATTGATCGGCTGCCTCCTACATGCCCCCGACTGGGGATGGAGCCTACAACCTGGGCATGTGCCCTGACCGGGAATCGAACCCTGATTTGTATCATAGGTTGGTTGATGCTCAAGTGCTGTGTTCATATTTATGATAAAAGATTCTGAAACACATTCGCCAAGCAATCCGTATCAAATGAAAACCTGCAGTCAGACTATTTTCACATCCCACAGTTTTTCAATTTTTAAAATTGATGCATGTGTTTTGGAGGGATTTTTCCTCAAGTACAGCGCTGTCAGCATCTCTAGAAAAATTTTCTAGGGTTTATTTGTGATTTATAGATTTCTGTGAGAGGTTTGTTTTTAGTGGAGACTTACCTATTTATTTCTCCTGAGAAATTTCATTTGTGAAGTTTACCCTCTGCAGTGTTATAATCTTACTGAAAATTCATTCCACAAAAGGAATGAATTCATCTGAACTTTAACGTTTGGTGGTTGCAAATAACTTTACTTTTGTGATACATGAGTGTGTTTTTTCCTTAATGTATTGGTTTAAAGGTATTTTGAACCTTTAAAGACACTTTTGCTTATTTTTTGCTGCTCCCTAAGTTTAGAGATGTCTGAAGCCCTAATACAATTTTTTAAAAATATATATGGTATTGGATCTACCCCCTGTACTTTAAAGTTTAAAGGAGGAAGCATTTCTAAGTGTAGTAATTGGTTAAATGTCTTTTTTTCCTCCTGGGTTTCTTTTTAGGAACTACTGACAATCAAAAACCTATAGCCGACTTTGGGATATGGCTTTATTATTCAGCAACTAAAAGATGAGTTCTAATTGGCAGACTTCTGGCACTGGCACTTGTCCTCCTGTTTCTATAGAAACGGTTGGAAGTCAGAGCTGCACAAAGGGAAAGGGTAAGTTTCTTTTGAACTCCATATTTGTAAACCCATATGTTATTAACTATGGCATGGTGTCAGTTTTCACATAAGGATATCTGTCAGGGAACTAGAACTTAAATATGAACTAATTTTCACTTGAGTGGAAACTGACATCAAGTCATTAAATATCATACGAGGGTTTAAATATGGATTTATTTTTCTTGTGACTCTGACTTCAGATTTCTTGAAGCAGTTAACTCAGTATAATTCTCGCTTTCAGTTATTTCTAATTTAGGGGTCATAAAGTTGATTTTTATCCTCTTAAATCTTATTCTGTTGTTCTTTTCAGTAAGTGAACATTGGAATATAAAATATGTACAGAGGACATTTTATTAGTCTGCATGAATTGTAAGTCTCTTCTTTGGAGCAAAGTCTGATACTTTATATTATAAAACAAGTACTGTACTACTGACCAGTTTTTTAGCTTCTCTCCTCTCTTAGCCAAGCAGGATGGGGTCATCTGCTGGGCACAAACATGTGTTCTCATCCAGGCAGACACCCATTATTCGTAGAACCTAAGACACCTGCCGGTTGGTGAGTCATCTTATTGCTATGGCTTCAGAGGGCTGTGCTACATAGCTGGGGCATTTAGGCTTGAAATTATTTAATCAAGTGTGATAAACTCCTCTGACCTACAGGTTGGTGTTTATAAATGATTTATACTAAACTGACTAGTTTTGAGGTATTGGAAGGAAGATAGTATTAGCTCTTGTCCTTTAAAACATATCTTATTTCCTTGGTCCCGATGTGCTACTCTTCAGGGTGTTGTTATAGACTTTTCTTTTCCATGCTAAATGAACGTTAATGTTGGTTGACACAAACCAGAGAATGGGACATCTTGGCTTTATTTCAACTCAAATATTCAGTTTTGTAAAAATAGCATAAAAAGTGAACATTGGAAATTTTTCAGTAGGGAAAGTGAATTCATTTTTTAAAATTTCACTTCACAAGTTCCTCCACAAGTTAATGCCTGAAAGTAGATTCTCAGTAAAAATGTACGCATCCCTTCTTTAACTACTGTGTATCCTGTTCATTTACCTTTGCTCACTCTGGCTTGAATGAGGCAAAAATAGAACTGAATTTGTGATTCTTTTGGGGGATGGTGGTTAGAAAAAAATTTAGTTTTTGTCTGCATACTATCAAGTATCTAGACTGGTTCTCTGGTCTTTCATTTAAGGGTGTCCAACTCATCCTGGTTTTAAAACTGCAAGTCCGAGTCCCAGGAGCTTCCTCATCAGCCAAACCCAGATGGTTGGTCACCCTATCTTAGTTTATTCTCTGCATCCCTGAAAAGGCCTCAGTAGGTTGTTGAACATTTTGTAGAGTTCACAGTATACTAGCTTCTGTCAGTATGCACTAGGAGATTAGGTTCTTTTTTTAAAAAAAGTGATTGTTATATTTGCCTCAGTGATCCTAGGTAATGCCAGCTTATCTCTCATAGAAATAAGACATGAATTTCAAACTGATTTATTTAAAAGTTGATCCCAAGGACTTCCATTATTTTGCATTTGTCTGTATATGTTAAGATCATAGGTGATACATGTGGACAATTGGGTAGATATTTGTGGCAAATGAGTAGCCAAATGAGGCAAATAGGGGACAGAAAGTGTCATACAAGTTGGTTCTCGCTTGAGAGAAACCACTCAAGGTTTTTAAAAAATACTGAGTTTTGGTTTTATATTGAGGTCTTAGAGAAACCACTGTCCATGTTTTGTATTGTCTCTCTTAAAAACTGTTAAAATCCGATGTTAATAGACAGTGTGTTTTTCCTCCTGTAGGAAGAGCTGATTTCACAGTTAGGCACGTTTATTCACTAAGGAGCTAGTTTTTTGCAAACATAGCATCATATATATTAATGTGCCTAGATTATTTGAAAAGATCACAAAATCATCACTTCAGCCCATTTAAGTATAATTGTTGCTTTTATTAAATTTTAAACTAAATCATTAAAGAGGAGACGCCAAGGGCCATGATCTAATGAGCACTTGGTTTCAGGATTGGCTCTGACAAGGATGAGCTTCGAGAGTTTAGGCAAATAACTTGGTCTTAATTTGCTTTTGTTCCTTATTTATAAAATAGAAATAATACATTTCCAACTTCCTCACAGAATTGACCTGGTGGATAACAAGGTAGTAGGTGGGAAAGAACTTAAAAGTACTGTAAGGTATAGAGTTTTAGTATCAGAAATAGTATTTAATGACTTATATAGCAATTTCTTTCTTTAACAATTATGGTATGGCATTTTCTTAAGAGTAAGAGCAGCAAATGGTATCTTAACAGTTTTAAACATAACCCAATCACTAGCTGAGAAGAAAGTTTACTGAACTTTTATGTTTAAATTATCATAGCACTACTAAATAAAATATATGAATTTCAAGGCTTACAGCTTATTTTAAGTTTATAATAAAGTTTTATTTATTAAAGCTCATATTTTCATATTAAGGATTATAGTGGCCTATACTAAGGCATTGCCTTCTTTGGTCAGATTTGGTGAATATTGGGAGATCTAAAAAAGTTAATTATCTTAGCAACTACATTGTTATTGCATTGTAGCAGATGTGTTTGTTTTGGTTCTTGGGTACTTTCCATTTTCATTTCAATCTAGATATTAAAATTTTATGTCAATTTGAGTTAGAACAAATTTATTATAAGATAACTGCTTTCAATTAAATTAGCTTCATAAACTTGTGGTAATGCCAAGAAGCCAGGGTGTTCTAGAGAGAAAGAAAGCAAAGGATTTTGTGTCTCTGTTTGAATTGTGACTCTACCATTTATTGTATGTGTAATTTCTTGGACCATTTATTCATTTGAAAAATGGGCATCATAGTATCTGCTGAAGATTAAATAAGATGATATATAAAATGTGCCTATCTCAGTGACTAGTATGTATTAGATGTTGAAATAAAGTTATTCACTGTCCTGCCACTCCAAAAACACATACTGATATACCTGAAGTCTAAGAGTTGTTTTCCTCTTAGTCCCTCAGGTATCTCTTGAGGGGAAATGGAAATCATTGTACTATTCTGCTCTTCTTGAAACCCTATATAGATCTGGGATAGCATTTCTAGATTATAGATTCTTTGAAGTGTGTTGACATCTTATAGTATTGTCCAAAAAAGTAGTAAATGAACAAGGAACATCATGAGTTAATTACAATGACTACATTGGCTATAGAAGTCTTCAACTTCCTGTAGTCTACAGATTATTCAGACTTCTCTTAGTCTACACCACCCAGGTTTGGGGGGACTATTCCCATTGAGTAGGATGAAGAACAGCTTCGTTGCATAAGATTCATAAATCAGAATTCAACTTGGAGTTCTTTAGTTGTTCCTCCTTAAAATGCACAGTCTGCTTTTATAGGAGGAAAGCGGAGTTGCCCTGGGTAGTTAAAGGCTCTTTTGAAAACAAGTTATTGCCCAAAAGGGAAGGGGGGGGGGTGGAGGAGAGTGGTTCCTAGTAATTTGTTGATTTCTTTATCTTGACGTACAAAGCAGAAGGAAATTAGAAGCTGCTGTGTGTGAGGGTTTTTTGGCTTGATACAAGTATATATTCATTTAATTCGTCCAGTATACCTGTGAGGTAGGTTTGTGACATCCTGAGTTTACAGAGGAGGAAACTGGGACTTAAGAGAGGTGGAGTAACTTTCATGAGGTGACATGATAACAAGTGGCAGAGCTGGGATTTAGTATTAACTATATTTGCTGTTTGTGTGTTAGAGTGTTACCTTGGAGAGGGGGAGACAATGAGGAGACCTCGGTTCTTGTCTTCTTGAGGGAAAGATTTCAATCAAGAGACCAAGCGTAGAAAAGAAAGCAAGAATTTATTGACTGCAGCAAAAACAGGACAGTGAAACTAGGACCATTACTCCCCTGGTTGAAAGTCTCACAGGGTCCTTTAGAGGTTAGGGGACTCGTGCCTGTGGGGGAAGGAGAGGGAGAAAGGAATGGGATGTGTGTGCTCCCTGGAGGGAGAGCTCCTTGGGACCAAGATGCCTCTGCACATTGCTCCCCTGGTTGCAAGTCTCCAGGTGTCCCCTAGGGAGGGAAGAAGGGAGATGGTGCTTAGGGAGGGGCAGGGGTTGTGCACACTGGGTCCTTCATTTTCGGGGGTTTTAAAAGTCTGGGCATTTAGGGGAGGTCTAAGGAGCAGATTAATAGAATATTCATCAACTTTATGCTGATATACCAAAAGGAGGTTTATTCTTAAATTTGTCTGACCTTGGATGTGGTTGGCAAATGGCACTAATTGGATTTCTGTTATCTGACTCCCTGAGCAGTGTGATTTAAGCTATTTATCCCCTGGCTGGGGTGGAGAAATGCAAACCATTTACTCTCAAGCTTCCTTGGTTTAGGAAAGGTAGGATTTACTAGGTGCCTGCAAACTGCTGTTTATGTCTCAGTTTCCCTATTCTGCTTGTCCTGGGATTTTCCTGTTATCTTACTATGCTATAACAAGAGGAGTGGTATTTTTGGGTTTTTGTTTTTGTTTTCATATTATTGTTCATCTAAATTGTAAAAAGAATGTTAGACATTTACATTTAAATGTAAACCCTATATAATTCAAATAGGACTAACTACTTTTTTTTTTTTTGGACCAACTACTATTTTTAAGATAACTCATTTGAACCCAGATTAATGTGGTCCAGAGTTTATGCTGGCCCTTGGGGAGTGCCAAGATGAGTAAAACATCACCCATCTGGTTGATCTCTCAGACTGATGGAGATGGTTGACATGTAAGCTCACATAGCACTCTGTTAAAAGTTAGATGGGTTCCCCCAAGAGACCGCCTTAATGCCAGGGAGAGTTTTCCAGAGGAGGTGGCCTTTGAGTGAGTCAGATTGGGCTGGATAAGTGAGACTGCCTGGGGTGGGGGAGGGGGCGGGAGGCAAGAGAGTAGCTGACCCTGCGCAAAGGCATCCACAGGGAGTGGGAGCGCGGGGCATTTTGGAGCGAACACCAGGCTTTCAGTTTAAGACTTTTCTCTATAGGGAATTAACAGCTATTTTAAAGCAGAAGCGAATGGGAGGATGTGATGATGACAGCACTAGCAGTTTAAAGGAGCATTCGGAGGGGGGTGCCGAATGAGGTCGGTGTGACAGAGAACGCTGGTGCTTTTCCCTTCTTAAATCGAGTAATGAAGGGCTCTCTATTGACATGTAATTTCGTAGTCTAAGTTACATTATTACTTGGTTAACATAATATTTCCATATGTAAGAAACATCTTTTAGTTTAAGGATATCTCCCATTAAAAGCCACCTATTCAACTTTCATAGATATTTAGCTTGAATATTTTTAGCTGATTAGATGTAGTGAAAAATAATGTTTGAAAAGTAATGTTGGGCAGGAATACTATTCAAATGATCTTGAAATAAATGGTATTTTTTGAGCAATTTTTATTTTTTATTACATAGCAATACACATTTACTATAGAAAATTTAAGAAACAAAATAATGCAAAGAAAACTTCTAATCAGTAAGCAAAGATGAACTTTTTGGGGGTATATAACATCGTAGCCACTAAACAAGATTTTAATATTCTTTCAGATTCCAGAGTTCTGGTCAACCAGTGGTATAAAAAAAATACTTCCTTAAAGTAAGGAAAATGCTTTTCTGTCATCACATATTTTATTGACTGAATTACCATGCACAATTGAGAGTTTATTACAGTACATTCTGATTTTCATTTAATACCTAAGGTAGCTGCTTTAACTAATTAAAATTATAACCTAAATACTAACAAATGGCATAATTTCAGTTTCTATTCCCCCTTCCTTACCACCAGTTAGACATTCTTCAGAATGCCAAAGGAAAGGGGAACCTTAAAAACTATTTGGTTTGCCTTCTTATTTTACAAGTGAGGAAACTGTTCTGAGCTTTTGTTTCAAGTGACTTATTCCTGTAGGTTTTCTTTTGTTTCCAATGACTTACTAGTTTAGCTTTTCTTTTGTTAAGCTCACACTTGATTGCAGTCGTCTCTCCTTCTGGTCACTCTGCTTTTCCATCGCTCAGCCAGTGGTACAAAGAAAAGGGAAACTGAAGAAAGGAGATAGCATATGCCAGAGAAGTAGAAGGAGCCATCGTACGTCTGGGTGTAATCGTATAACCAGCCTGCAAGGAAGGAATGGCTTCTGTTAGCCAAGCGCCTTCCCTAGTCTTTCTCCACTGTGAACTGTCCTGAAAGGAAGGAGTCTCATGAACTTGCCAGTCTGTGTGGTGACCCATTAGAAAGTCCAGCTCCGTACCTGTCTTATTTTCTACTTACAGAGTTACTTAACATTAGTTCTACCTGAGTTAGGGACTCAACCTGTGATGAAAAAGTCTTTGTGGACCCAGAACACATCTCCAGTCTTAGAATGGAAGTTAGAGAAAATTAGGGACACCTGCCATTTCATTTTATGATGAACCTTATTAGAAGGCCACCATTCTTAAAAACGTTTGAGTATATACTGTGTCCCCAGCAGCGTGCCAGGGGTTGAGGGTACAATGATGAACCCAAACAGACATGGTCCCTGCCCTCACAGGCTTGTACGGTTTAGTGGGGTCAGGTGTTAACCGCATCAGTTGCACAGTGATACGGGCTACGAAGGGAAGGTTCAAGGCTCCAGGAGAGCATATGAAAAGGAACTGACTATTTGGTCACGTGAGTTAAATGATGACTGTAATTCCCCCTGAAATGCTCTTTCAAAGCAAGAATGGGGAGGAGTCATCACAATCATTTGGCTAGTGGCACATACTAGAACTTAAGTGAAATGCTTTTTTTAAAACTGTGGTGGCAAAGAATATTTGTGCAAGGTACCAGTATTTAAACACTGTTGCAAAAGTCAACCCTGTGAAAAAGGCTAAAATAATGTCTCAGTGTTGCTATGAAAATAGTTTTGACTTCACAAACTCCCTAAAAAGTTCTCAGGACTTTCTGGGGAGTCCACTGACCACACTTGACATTCCCTTTCTAGAGATTGTATGCATATTACGTTTGCAGATGCAAGTTTACATTATGGCTTTTATATTTAAAATACCCCCAAAACTTAGAAAGCTAAAGCTGTTATTCTGATCATTTATTCAAAAAATGTTGACACAGTTCGTACTGAGGATATACGCATGAACAAAATAGACGGAAATGTCTGCCGTCATGGAGCTTACATTGTGTCTTTGATTTTTGTTTATATCTTGGAACATGATTTCTCACTGGAAGTGTAAAGATATATTCTGTCTTCTTTGTTCTCTTATTTGGCTTTGATACAGACTTTGAAATGTTTTTAGTTGTTGTTTCATTAGCTTTATGCTTCCTGTTAATATAATGAATGAATGGAATGTCTTACAGCCTCTTAAATTCAGCTAACTTTAAGTTGCTGTTTACTTTTTGACTCCTTGTTTGATGAGTGACCTCAAATGTTTCTTGGGGTTAAGCAAGAGTGGAGTGAAACTGACTAGGACAAGTCCTTGTTTTATGTTGTGATTGAACTTTATGTACCTGAGAAATAGGTGACCAGTCTCTCAACGCCTCTAGTAATTTCTAGAAATTAGGGAGTGTGGAAAGCAGCAGCACTCTCTTTTATCCCTTGTCATTTTTTAAAATATATCTTTATTGATTTCAGAGAGAGAGAGATGGAAACATCAGTGATGAGAGTCATTGATCAGCTGCCTCCTGCATGCCCCCTGCTGGGGATCGAGCTTGCAACCCAGGCATATGCCCTGACTGGTAATCGAACCACGATCTCCTGGATCATAGGTCAGTGGTCAACTGCTGAGCAACAACAGCCGGCTATCCCTTGTCATTCTTGCCTTAGTCCCACCAGCGCTGCAAATTTACCAGTATATACATAAGCTGCAAATTATGAGATAGCAGTATTAGAAATAATACTATAGGAAAAGACTAGAAATTCTTGGATTATGGAGGTAAATAGTGCTGCTAAAAGGTCAGGAGAGCCTGGCCGGCGTCGCTCAGCAGCTGAGCATCAACCTAGGATCCAGGAAATCATGGTTCGATTCCCGGTCAGGGCTTGTGCCTGGGTTGTGGGCTTGATCCCCAGCAGGGGGCGTGCAGGAGGCAGCCGATCAATGACTCTCTCTTCATTGATGTTTCTCTCTCTCCCTCTCCCTTCCTCTCTCTGAAATCAATAAAGATATATTTTTTTAAAAAAGGTCAGGAGAGCACAGCTAAAAATAGTGAAAATGGTTTATTGTTGTTTTTAAGAAATCCCAGAGGGCCTAAAACCATTTAAGAGAAAACTGCTTATAAGCCTTTCATTTCACCCACATACACACATTTAAAGTCAGAATGTTGCTTTAGAAACATTAAAGATTAAAATATATTTAATATATTTTCTTGCCAGGGTAGAGGATCATTTAGCATATTTTAGAACTGTTTCCATGTATTTCCCTGCAAAATTTAATGGAATAATTTGACTTATATGTTGGAGAATATGATTATATATTTGATTTTATGCCCAAGGAACTGTTTTTGTATTTATATTGCTTTCTGCAGGTTTACTTTTGTTAATGGGGATCTACTAGAAATATAATAATGTTTTAAAATAGCACTACTTTTTATTTTCCCACAAGCTTCCAAGGCTTCCATCTTGCTGCCAGCATGTAGATCTGGATGGCAGCTTCCAGCAAAAAACAGCGTTGGGTTTGGATAAGTGATGACATTTGGCTTACACTTAGGTCTACTGATTACCCTAGGTCAGAACAGCCCTAAAACTGACCTAGTCTGAAGCAGGCCATATTATTAACTATGAATTCGTCACTAAGTATTGGAAAGAATAGTAAGGGCAGGCTGTGGGACGCAGAGGTTAGGGTGGTGGCTTGTGCAGGAGGTGTGTGTTGGTGGGGAGTAATTTTAAACTTCTGTCCATTGCAGCCCCTGCCAGTGAGTTTCAGCAAAGATTTGATAAAGAATTTTGTTGCTACTATATTATAATCATGGTTTTAAAAGGTATATAAATAATTTTCTTGCCCATATACTCTATTTACATTTTTTAAAGAAGAAAATGTAATTTAAGAAATTCAATTATGATTCCTATGGGTTTTCTATGCTTTTCCGCCCTTTCTTTGTTTTATTAAAATGTGCTATATAGGACTAACTTGTTTTTCTTTTTCATTTCCACACAGGAAGGAGAAAAATACTGTTCAGGTAACCAGTGTTACCATTATTAACTAGTGTTTGAGGATTACTGTGGAAAGTTTTACTATTTGCTAGATTCCTAATTTAAAATGCCTGTAATCTTTTATAGGAATTTCAACTTTAAAAAAAAACAACCACATACATCTTTATTGATTTCAGAGAGAGGAAGGGAGAGGGAGAGAGCGAGAGAGATAAAAACATCAATGATGAGAGTCATTGATCAGCTGCCTCCTGCACGCCCTCTATAGGGTGATCAATCCAGCAACCCAGGCATGTGTCCTGACCGGGAATTGATCCTTGATCTCCTGAATCATAGGTTGATGCTCAACCGCTGAGCCATGCCAGCCAGGCATGAATTTCAACTTTTGCAATTTGGTAATAACAGATCTAACAGGTAAGTAAAAAAATGAGAATCTCATACAGTTTTGAAGATCTAAGTTTGGTTGAGAATTTAATATTTTGTAACCAGTATGCCTGTTGATTTATTTGAAGCTAAAGACAGTAATGGAACTGCCCAGTCCTGTTGAGAACTGAGTGAATCCATAAATCAGCATTTCTGGTGTTTCTTTGGTAGTTGCTGCTGGAGTCAGAATCTAGGAACAAATCTAACGGCCTTTGTCACATCCCCTGTCATTTCACAGAAGAGTGCGTTCCAGAGGCAGAGACTTTCCTCAAGTTCTCTTCCCCCAAGTGTGCAGTGCAGCGGTGCAGTCAGTGAGAGGCCCTGCTGCAGAGGGCACATGTCACTGACTTCTACAGAATTGTCACCTTGTTTAAGACACTGCACTCAGACTCAGAAATCTACACATAAGCTTTTAGCAGCAGCCTTAACATTTCCTTTGACTTTTGTTTTAGAACTTATAAAATTTATAGTTGCCTAAGTAATATAGTCAGAATTTGCAGGTAGAAATTGTATCATGAGCTTCCTTTCTCCTCACATACAGAGCTAGGGTATCGTGGACTTTGGGTAATAAAAGGCTCGTAAATTTTTTTTTCCACTCACTGACAGTAAGAAATTTACTTTACATCACATATACTTAAAATACATAGGTATGTGTGTATAAAATAAAAGTTTCATGATGAAGCGATGCACTGTGTTCTAATCTGCTCTGTTATAGTCTGTCCTTTTCATTAGAAGATAAATAAAAAGATCAGGACCCACACACATCGACAGCTTTTCCTTTTCAGGTAATGGTCCTCACAAAACTTGCCTTGTTTTCTCATCTATTGACTTCTTTGAATATTTTATTTTAATATATATTCCCAAAACAGAACATACAACCGCTAAACATGTAATTCTGTTCCTTGCCTTTCTCGTTTGAGTAAGATCCTCTGTGCATTGGAGTTTGTTACCTCCCTATACTTCTGGCCTAATAGGCGGCACAGTTCCAGAGCATCATTGGACAGCCAATGAAGACAGATAAAGATTGAAAAAAATGCATCAGCAAACTGTAGTTGGGCTGTTTGCTGAATTTCACTGACCTGGGCACTGGTCATAAGGTAGTGCTGCCAGGCGTCTCTGGTGTTTGGTCTCCTTTTACCAGTCCTTACAGAACAGTTCTGGCTTGACTCTTAAATTCCAGCCTCCTCTCCAGGTATGAAGTGTAGGCTGTCAGACAGCATGGGAAGATGTGTGTTCATACATGCAAATAAGGATTTGGTTGTATATTTGTACCAATTTTTCCTTTAAAACAAGTACACCTAAGCTAAATTTCAGTGGTGCATTTTTTTCCTTCCAGTAATAATCTTTGTTATTAGACTGTTTTACATTTTCTTTTGATATTTGCCTTTTCTAAGTCTCAAGTTTATAGAGGTACAAACCTAATACTACATAACTTAGTTTTCAAAAAGTGATAGTGGGCAAGATCAGATCCTTTTTCTGTGTCACTTCAGGACTAAAGGAGGCAAAAGTAAGGTTTAGGTTCAGTTCCTTTTTGTGGGTGACTGGAAATTTTGTAGTAATTTCTACATTCAAATATTTTAGAACTATAGTACAGAAAGTACTAAAGTTTAAGTCTGTCCCCTAGAAGTATATCTGTGTGAGTACTTAGTCTTTTAATAGTCTTGGATTAGATGTCCAGTTAGGTAAAAAGTGAGTGAAAAACAACGCACTTCAGTCTTAAAGGCAACTTACATGATCAGAACTTAGTGTTCACCAGTGGCCCCACATACCCTCTCCACAGAGATTCTGGCCTTTAGAGCCGGCATCCTCCCACCTTTGGTACAGACAGAAAGAGAAGGGCCTCCCTCCCTCTTTGATAATCAGAGATGTTGAGAAGCCCTGAAGAGCAAAGGGGTCAGGCTTGTAGTTTCAAGTTCTACAAAACTGACTCCTGTTTAGATAAAAATGATTCTTTTTCTTTTAAACATCAGTGGTCTTTGAAATTCTGATAAAACTGGATTGTCTTCCCAGACAAGTAGAGATACATACAATCCCTGCTCTAAGATGCCCAAGAAGATTAAGAACCTGCTTAATGCACATCTGTTAAGTTAGCCCTCAGATTTGCCTGGACGGGATGGAGTGAGGGTCGGTAGAGGAACAGCGCAGATACCATCAGTTTCTTCTAACCTGATACTGTCATCACATGTTCCTGTTAATCATGGGTCAGCATTTTCTTTCACTTGTTCAGAGTGTGGCTAAGCTGTTACCTGCTATCGGTGGTCCAGAAAGGACAGCTATCCCAGCAAAGAAACTGGCAAGTCCCATAAACCTGTGTATTATACAACTTGTCGATAGATCAACCTGCAGGGATTAGAAGTCAGTGTTAGCCACATTGGGGTGAGATTCTGTGAAGACCTACGCCTACCAAGGGACATCTCAAACTGAACCGTTAACTTCTGGGGTGATTTCAGTGGCCTTTTGCCCTGACTTGTGAAAGAGCTGAGGCAACTAGGGACCAGTAATTTCACTAGGCACGTAGTATTTCCCCTCTATTAGGACCATTGGTTTTTTGTTTCTTTTTTTAGTCTTTTCGGTGGTTCAGGGGTACTTTTTTTGGTCTTCTCTTTTGGAAAATAGTATTTACAGTCTAGCTGACAGTGGTATTGTTGAATCCTCCTGAGGCTGAGTACTGACCATTGGTTTGTAAGAAATCAGACATTGCGAGGAGTTGATTTCAACTTTAGAAAGTGTGGCATTTGCCTGAGTTTCATGTGATCTCCGGCAGCACTGAGGCTAATATCTCTGTGAGGCCAGAACTTTCCCAGGGGCTGTGTTCCAGCCCATTGGGATCTAGTGCTGAGGAGGACCCAGAAGTTTATATTTCAGCTCCACTTGGGTCCAGGACTTTAACTGAATTGGGGTAAAAATGGAGAAGAGTTTTTTTAAAACTTGATCCCTATTGAATGAAATACACAGAACTTTTCTCAACGAGAGGGAAGCCACACTGGTCAGGAAGGCTCCTTTTCTCTCAGGAACTCCTCAATATTGTGTCTTAGAAGGAGCCAAGGAAGCTTCTGGAGCTGAAGGGAAGGAGTAAACAGAAGCCTAACCTGGGAAACTGATCAGCGAAATGGAATCCTGGTTCCTCATTTGTTTTCATTTCTTTCCTGTTCCCTGTGGACAGGCCTCTCATCATTCCAACCCCCAAGGTAAGATGAATAACTGGACCAGGGTATAGCTGCAGGGTTTCTGAGGTCTTGGATATGATGATTTTTAATTATAAAGTTAATATAAAATATGTATTCTCTGTGGGCGAGATTATTATTAATCCTTGCTTTTGCTAGATGTTTAACAATGTTAATGAGCGTGTCTACTCACCAGTACAGGAACCATCAGTGCCAGGTAACCACCAGAGAAAATGGCAAAGAAGACGGTATAGGCCATAAGTAGTGAGAATGTGGTGGCTAATGGAGCAAGCAGGTTAATGATGCCGCAGAGCATGAGGTAAGACTTGTGGTAATGATACTTTTTGATCCAGTTTTGATCAGCAACCCATCCAGAGAGAATCTGACTGACTCCCTCAGTGATACCTGGAACAATTTTGAAAAGGTCTTATGAAATCCTAATTCTATTTTCCCAGCCCCTTTGACAAATGTAAATGCCTAAGGCATCTGTTCACAAGTAATATGATTTCATCCTGAGGCTAGGACATAAGAGAAAAAATGGTTTCATCTGTGTGTCAATAGATTACATCATTTACTTAAGTATTCCAAACACATCTAATCAATTACCAGAAAGTTCATATCATCAAGCTGGGAATCCCTGGTTACAGAGGACCCCAGGCTCGGGAAGACTGCAAAGAGGACCTGCGGGTGAGGAGGTGCAAGTTCTTAGAGAATAGTAAGCCCTCCAGCGGCCGGTGTCCTGGGGAAGTCACAGGGTGGATGACTGGAGTATAAATAATAAAGTCTTATGTTAAAGAAAAAGAAAAGGAGATGTTGGGACTCTTTTTTTATAACTGCATATGAGGTTTTAATAATTAAGTCTTCCTTCAAAGGTTATTATGCTTAATTTGAAAATACGTAGGAAATATGGAAATGGGAGATCATCTTTTGAACATTGGAGCTATGATGTAACTTGAACAAAATGTAAGAACCACAATTTCAAGATCAACATTCTTATCTTCATCCTGTTATAAGCTAATGTAATAGTTAAGTACCAAGAGATTTTCACCAAGAGTAGCATGAGCTGTGGTTGTTTTATATTTTAAATTGTTCCTATGGTTCAAACATAAATTGCTCCATACACACACACACACAAAGGAAATAAAAATACAGAATACTGCCATTTCTGTATTTTTACAGTTATTTCCTAGGATATGTACTGAGTCTCTATGTTACATTCTTTTGTTTCATTGTATAACCCTAATCTGATCTAAATTGATACTACCAGACATTTTAGTGAAAAAGTCCCTTTAGCTATGTACCTTGTGTGTGTGTGTGTGTATGCTTTGTTTGACTAAAGCAGGGGACCTTTGCAATTGGAAGTGGAGTGTAGTCAGTTTTGTAAGGGCGTGGTAAATAGTCTTGCAAGAAATTATCGAGAGGAAAGTCAATGTGAGCTCTTGAGAATTTCCAGATAACTAGAGCAAACCAGTTCCATTTCATCCCTTCTCATTTCCTTAAACTTCCTCTTTTGTTAGGTGAGAGAATCTGTCTGTTCTGGATAAAGCATCCTGTTTCCATACATTTTTATATTCAATTAAAGTGCTTGTTTTTATTTTTTAACTTACATTCTGATTTATTTAAATATTAGCCAACCCATTTGTGACTAGCCTCCACAGGCATATTTATATCTTACTATGAGTTCAAATATTAGTGGAAGATTATTTCATGCTTAAAATCAGCCAGGCACTATCCTAAACCTCTTATACATTACTTGTTTAGTCCTAATAACCTTATTAGAGTAGATACTATTATCCCTATATCACAGATGAAATTGAGGCACAGAGAAGGCTTGTAACTTTACTTGCCCAAGGTCACATAGCTTGGAAATACAGAGCAAAAACTTGAACCTGGGAAGTCTAGCTCCAGAACCAAACCTTTCAACCACTGCACTGTGCTGTCTACCTGGAATTTTTTTTGCTTCCTCAAGTGGCGGTTGCCACTAAGCACCAACTTTTAAGAATGCATTATTTTCCAACAGATATTTAGTGTCTGACCAGACACCTATGAAAAACTAACAAAACCTTTCTGTTTTTGTTTGAATGTGAGGTTGCAGTTGGCTTTCTTACCAGCTACAGAAATGAGGTAGGAGGCGTCCATCATGTCAATCCCCAGTGTTTTGGCTCTGGCTACCAGGCAGAAGGTAGGGATCACATATGCCAAGTTACTGAAGAGAAAAGACCAGGTAAATATGCAGAAGAAAGGATCCTTTAAAAGAGAAACATCACAAAGATTTTGTTTACAGCTCCACAAAGTAGCCTTTTGCTTGAAACTTTCTTCATTAGTTATTAGGAACAGTCTCTTCCTGCTTAGCCTGTTGTTGACCTCTTCATTTTGGTATTGGGAGTCTATTAAACTTGTACCAGCTTGTCCAGCCTTCTGCATAGTACTGTCCCTGAAGGGAGACTCCTGTGTCTCATTGCAGTGTGACGTGTCTGGCCCACACTCTGCCTCTGGATCACTTGGAGACATTCTGCTACCTTTATCTTTCCTATCAGAATTGTTCTCGCTTGTGATGTAGATGGGTCTCAAGAGCATACTCGAAGGCACCAAATTCAGTGTGGTGGCTCCCAATAATATAAGGGCACCTAAATAGAAATTGAGAAGTTGTTAAAAATTACCTTTCTCATTTCACAGTACTCTCTGTTCTTAGGCTCAGAGGAGCTCTGGTGCTAAATATTCATAGTGTGATCATTCCTTGAGATATTATTTTGTCTCTTGATTTTAACGGAAAGTATTTAAATCTGATAACTTGTTAGCTGCACACACTGCTGTATCCTGTGCAAACAGTGCCCTTTGTAGATAGAGCACCAGAAAGCTGCACCAATAGATTGTATGAAGGAGGAGGGAGTGTTGTTTGTGCTAAAGGGAAAAAGAATAAGGGTTGTCTTGGAAGAGGGGGCGGGGGAGATATTTGAAAAGTTAGAAAATTGCACTGTGACTTAAAGAAAGAGAGATTGTAAATATTCTGAAGTGGGTATAAATTTAGGTATAGTAAATAAAGAATTTGACAATGGGAGCCACTTGGAGACGGCTGTGGGATAAGGGACAGCCTTTATCTCAGAGCATTTTAATTTCCTTGAAAGAAGACAGGTGCCAGTTTTGCCTTCGAAGCTGAGTAGTTCTGGATTTCCGTGAGGCCTGCCCAAAGCTGTGATGTGTGTGTGGTGCTTCTAGAGACAGACTGGCTGCAGGTTCTGCCATCTGTCATGGATTTGTCAGCAGGTCCTGTTCACCATGAGACTGCTGCAAAACTGCTCTATGAATTTGTCTATTTCTCTAGAAACAGACATATACATACATGTGTGCATATCGTATTTTTCCAGTAATGCAAGATTATTTAATCCAGGTATTTTATCTAAGGCACAAAGAAGATTGTGGAGTGAATGATTTTCATTCATTTGTGAAAATTTGGAGCTGATAGTATATAAAAGATTAAGTATTAAGGAATGTAATCCTTTATTACCCTTTTTTTTTCTTTCCTGTTTTTGGTTCTGTTTGAGTGAGTCTGATGAAGAAGGCATTATTTTAATGCAGACTTTTTTTTTTCTTAAAGGGAAAATTTGAAAAGAGTGCTCTGGTGGTGGAAGGGGAAGAGCGGGGTGTCCTTGTCTCCCAAGGAGTATCGCTGTCTCTGCAGTGAGTTTCAGCCCACAGAGTCCCCTCTGCCCTCAGACAGGACCCTGGTGCTGAACTGGGTGGGAGCTGCTGGTGTGGCTGGCATAGCCTGCAGTAGCTCAAGATCTCTTCTGCTGTGTATTCTCCAGGGAGGAGGAGCATGTTTTCTTTACCAGTCATTTCCACTCTGGCTCCAAACATCACTTCCAGTCATCAAAGGGAGAAAGCTGAACTTCAAATCTTATAGAGGTGATAGGTCAGAAACTTAGAATGACTCACCTTTCCAGTCATATAGATCTATCAGGACTTTTGTAAAAAGTGTCAAGAGAAATGTCAGTGCCATCCCTGACCGGGCAATAGCCGTAGAAAGCGCTAATCGTTTTTTGAAATATTTGCTAATTGCTGTTATTGCTCCTTGGTACAAGAAAGAGGAGCCCAGACCTAAAAAGAAAAACATAATAGAGCTTGGAATCACTTACATGAAGTCCCTTATACCAGACCAGATACTCTCCTGGACTCAAGATCATGAAACTAGGCCTTTTGGGCCCATGGACAGGAAAAGGGAAGGTTCCGATTTCCCTTTTTATAGCCTTTTTACAGTTGACTTACCAGGTAAAAGTCCCATAGTCACACAAAGAAAGGGAATGCTTGTAGCCTGGCAGCTGATCAGATATCCACCAGAAACAAGAACAGCCCCAAGAATGGAGGCAGTTTTCTCTCCGTATATTTCACACACGATGGCAACCAGGGGACCTTGGGGAAAGAAAAAAAAGCTAGTACTCTGTGAGTGTGCTCCGGCATCCTGTATCCTGACATGCAGTCTAAATGAGCAGCTGAAGGAAAACAGGAGGACTTCGCTTGGAATATTGTGTGTCCTTCAGAAAAGTGTTTGGATTGGGTTTCTTACCATTTTGGAAAAAGAGGGTTTTTTGTTTTTGTTTTTTAAGGAAAGGATTGTAAATAAGCAGGTTTGGAGGGGAAGCTTATTGAAAATGCATTGCAAATCCTCCACAAACGAGATTGCGTCTGGTAGCCTCTGACTAGAACAGGTTTGCTTGTTACTCTGCACCACACTATAGCTGCAGTAGAACTAAAGGTGGAGGAATTGGTTCCCCACTTGTTTTCAGTATGCTTAGATACCAGACCAGAACTCCGTGGTCTGACTTCCCAGTTGACAGGCTGGCTCACCGAACCTAGGTTAAGGCACTGGAAAGAAACATGGCATGAAAAAGTCAATCTTGGAACTAAATAGTTGGATTCCTTAACTTTCTTTGTTTGAACTCTAATATTTCCAATGTACCAAGTCAGGTGGAGGCTAAACACTGCAGGTCTTTCATTTTCTCAGCTGTATATATTAATAAAAGCCTGAGTTTAGCAGGACTTCTTGCATGTTTTTGGAATTGCCCTCTGTGGTCCTTCTCCCTGGACAGCAAACCTATCGCTGGCTTCCGTACCTGCAGAAAAGCCAGCCGATGACATGATGGAACCAATCCAACTAGTTTGCTCTGCAGTACCTTCAAATTCTTTTTGAAAAACCACAAAGAAGATTGCAAAAGTCCTGGTCATCCCCAACACAATCACGTTGACCTAAATCAAAGCAGACCAGAGTCTAAGTCAGGTGGTGAGTGGCCATTATGGAGGAGGTTTCAGCTGCTCGAGGTTCCAGTTCCCCAGCTCACCAGCATTTACCAGTTTGGCAGTTCCTCATACATTTCGTGTTTTAAGGGGTGGGCATCCCCTAAGCTTCTCTAAACACTTTACATGGAAGTGTCCCCTTGGATCATCACAAGGCTGTGGAATTGGTGTGTCACAATTGTACTAGAGATCGGGAAATTGAGGTTTAGAGAGATTAAAAGTTGCTCAGGATGGTGGTGCTGGAGCTAAGATTTGAACCCAGATAGACTGACTCTGGACCAAGTACTGTTCTGTGACAGCAGCATCTGTTAAACAGCCAAGTTCAGTTACCTTTGTGAGAGAAGCGTGTTGGCCTAAATTAGCTTTGCTTGAACTCTGCTCTTGAGCTGAATACCCTTCCTCACTTGGTATATAAATAGGGTGACCATATGATTTATCCAAATTGAATCACTTTTGAGAGCAAAGGGAGCACTGTTAATGGTGCCAGGACAGGGGTAAGCCAGGCCACCGGGTTGGGTTGTGTGCCCAGCCTTTTCCCCCTCCTAACCCTCCTCACCTGCACCACCTCCTCCCCTCCACTAGGGGGCGCTCCTTTGAGGTCAGGTTTTCTTTCTGTGGACTGTAAGCATTTGTTTCCTGGAATTCTCACTAGCCTGGGGTAGTGAAGAGCAGGAGTCAGGAGGGAGGAACTGGAAGGAAGGCTACCTAGGCAGATTCTGCACTCAGTGTCCAGGGGCTTCCTAGCTTCCCCTTTCTTTTCTTCAGTGGCCTTGGCTTTGGTCAAGGCCACTTTCCCTGCTTTCAGCCTTTCCATGGGTTGCTTAAGAATCACAGCCGCCGAGTTCCCTATCACGGATTTCACTTTGTCGGCCTAGTAAAAATCTTCCCATGTCTCTGTATTCATCTTGCCTTATTTTATATCTACCCACAGATGTTCACGCTCACGGTTTTGGTTGCCACCCACATATTTATGGTATAGCAGTTACAGTACCAGTCTGCACAGCCAGCCTCCATGGCCTGAATCCTGGCGCTGCTTCCTAGTAGGGGTGTGACTTTGGGCAAGTTACTTCACAGAAGTTAAACTTCCTCTTTTGTAAAGTGGAGATGAAGTCAGTGTCAGCAGACAGGACTGAAGATCGAGAAAGTTCTGGTAAAGTACTTAATACAGATATTCCTCAACTTATGCTGGGTTACATCCCGATAAACCCATCATAAATTGAAAATACCCTTAGCTGAAAATGCATTTAATACGCCTACCCTACTGAATATCATAGTGTAGCCTACCTTAAAGGTGCTCAGAACACTTACAATAGCCTACGGTTGGGCAAAATCATCTAACAGACGATTTTATAATAAAGCACTGAATATCTCATGTAATTTATTACCACTTTTGCACCATTGAAAAGTTGAAAAGTCATTAAGTCAAACCATCATAATTTAATTCAGGGACCATTAAGTAGCATTTAATATTGAAACTATTAACTACGATTTTATTTTGTGTAACCGTTAGGCTTTCCCAAGAGTTTCCAACTCATTTGCATAACTGTCTACCATATCTCTTAACTCATCCAAAGCGAAAATCTTTCCTTTATCCCATGTCCACTTTCCCTTTTCCTTTCTCTCTTGATTGGTACCATCTACTCAGCCAGGTCAGAGCCTGCTTCCTTGTTCTCTTAACCCCTACCTGCCAAACAATCAAGATCTCCCCCTCTGTCCCCAGCTAGACTCTTACTTCAGACTAGTATTATCTCTTGTTTGCAGTAAGGGGCTAAGAATCGGCGGTGGTGCCCCAAGGTTGCGAAAGGTAGGGGTAGTGAGGAGGACATCCCTTAATAGATTTTTCCCATTTTGACTTGAGAGAAGCTACCGATTTTTCATTATTTCAAGTGAACAGTGCTATGGATACCAGGGCTCTGCATTCAAAAGTGAAAAATACTTTGTCAGGCCCTCATTCAGACAGTTTGTCATCAGAATGGTCCCAAAGGTGTTTCTATCAGGAAACGGGGCTGCAGAACATGCAAGACCCTTGAATGACCCAGGCTTTTTTCAGTCTGTTCAAAATACGGAGTGGTGGTTGTGCCCTGTCATGAGCAAGAAACATACAGTGAGGCATCATTCTGGCAAACAGCCTTTCTCTTTCCCTGGATGTGGGCTCTGTGCTGACATCTTAAGGATGCTGACCTTTGCATCCTGAATTTGGCTAGCTACTGGTTCCCCCAGCTCAGAACCTGTCCTCTCTGGTCCATCTTTGATATCTGGGCAAAGCAGCAGTGAGCAGATATGACTTGTCTCTAATAACAGTCTGAGTCTTCCCCTGTGGATATCAAGAAAGCCAAGGTCAGCCTTTGCATCTGCCCTGCCTCCGTTCCTTAACTGTTAGCCTTCCAACTTTGTTTCTATTTTTTGTTTTATTTTTAGAGAATGTTTATTAAAGCTGGAGATAGTGAAACAAGGAAGGGCCTAGGATAGAAGCAACAGGAGAGAAACTAGGTGGGGAAAGGGGCCTGGGCTGCTTTGGCTCACTAAGAAGTCAGAGAAAAGGGGGCCTTGGAGACAGGTTCAGGGGGTTAGCCCAGGACGAACTGCCAATGCCTATTGCTCCCTTCTTGCAAGTCTTGTGGGGTCCCTTAGAGTTTAGGAGATGCAGGCCTGTGGGGGAAGAAGAGGGGGAAGGGAAAGGCAAGGATGTGCTCTGGGGAGGTGACCCAGCCACAGGAAGGGCTGTCAGACTTAGCGTGTCCTTAGCTTAGTTACTAGTAACACTGAGATTTCACATTTTCTGGTAATGAGGCTAATGTTTCACAAATGGCCATCCATTTAGGGAGTTTGTGTTATGCAAGTTGCAAGTTGTGGCTGAGGACCTCTGCCCCTACTTCCCCCTCTCTGTCCCCAGGGAGGAGGAGTGAGCTACTGCTGGGCTGGGGTGGGGAAGGGGCTGAGGGGGCAGATCTGGAGGGAAAGGCTGTTTGTTCGCATGAGTACATCTCAAAGTTAACAGATTTCGGGACAGGAGGAACAGTGGAGCCAGTGCCCATCTGCAGGGTTTGGAGCAGTTGTGATAGGATTCACCAGTGTTCTAGAATGGCCACGCTGACGATTCAGGTCGCCACCATGTCTCAATCCTAAGAGCCTGGGAGGATGGGGGAGAGAAGTTCACTAAGAAGTGAGTGCCCAGTCCAGTTGCTTCTGGACGAGGGAGAAGAACCGGGCTCGCGTGTCAGAATCCACACCGGGTGCGCGGGGCCCAGTGCTAGCGTACGCTGTGTCAGAATCCACACCGGGTGCGCGGGGCCCAGTGCTAGCGTATGCTGTGGCTGGTGGAGGGCTGGGAAGCTAGCAGCAGGAAGGACAGAGGAAATGTCCCCATCCCTTGTGAGTGCAGGGGGCAGCTGCCGGCAAATGTGTCTGCTGTGCTGAGCTGGGGGCCCCACCCCAAAAACACTTAGCACTTGCCAGTGCTTCTTCTGAAGTGGTTAAATGTGTGATTGTCTCCAAACCTAATTGCCGTGCAGCCAGGGCAGAGCTGGTGGTGGTGACGGGAGCATTCTGTGGTGTAGGGATGGGAGGGGGGAGGAGGCCAGATGGGAGTGCTGCTTTCGCTCAAGGTGGGATGTTTCAACCTTCTCGTTAATTGGGGTCTGCTGACTTGAGTGCCCACTGGTAGTGTCTGACCTAGCTCTGTCCCCTTCCCATTCAAATACCAAGGGTCACATAAGGGACCTCATTCTCCCCAGTGCTGTCTCTTTGTTTTATTATTATGTCTTTTTTTATTTCAGAGAGAGGGAGGGAGAGTCATTGACCGGCTGCCTCCTGCACGCCCCCCACTGGAGATCGAGCCCGCAACCTGGGTATGTGCCCTGACCCGGAATCGAACCATGATCCCTTGGATCCTAGGTCAGTGCTCAACCCCTGAGCTACGCGGGCTGGGCCCCAGTGCTGTCTTTTTGAGGAAGTAGGAGAGGGAAAGTGAATTCTTACCAGGAAGAAGTGAAGCACAATCATCCATCCCCAACCTCCATCCAGGGCGTGGGTGTAAGTTTGGGCCTTCCCTGCCCTCCTCAGCATGACACAGGTCCCTGTGACAAGCCCAAGATGTAATTGATTCAGTTGACAAGAAACATCTAAACTTTTAAACTTTATTTTTCTCTGTGGTATAAAACCACTTGTTTTTTTTTTAGCCTACCTCTTTAAAAATAGATGATTTCCTCTTGTTTCTAACGTTGTTTATAGACTCTAATCTCAACCTCCAAATTGCAAGCAGGACTTTGTACCATTTGGGGGGGTTTTTCTGCAGGCTGCTGCTTGGCTTCTGCTGGCCAGTTCTCCTGAAGCATGGCCTCGTCATGTGTAAAGGCTGCTTGACTATAATGTCCCCTCTCCCTGCTTATCCTATAATCACGATCCAGGCAGAATCATGGGAGAAGGAAGGAAAAGCTAATGATAAGCTGTGATTTGAGGGACTGAAGCTACTGCAGAGAAATCTCTACCACCAGTTTGAATGGCAGCAAGAGGACCACTCAGTTAATTTCAGGGAGGAATTTCAAAGGAGTTAACTGCAAAGCTTGGCCTCGCTCACTGTGGGTGGCCGCTCTTAGCATTGTCCTCAGTGTCCAGGTCTGCAAGCCAGATCCTAGGGGAAGCTGTGCGCCGCCCTCTAGTCCTCTGGGTGAGCCCTTGGCTTCAGAGAAGTCAAGGATGGTGGGGGAATTCCATTTACAAAGCACTCACTCACTTAGGAATTCCATTTACAAAGCACTCACTCACTTAGGAATTCCATTTACAAAGCACTCACTCACTAGACGTGGCAGCAGAATGCAGTGACTGTTCCTTGAGTGGACCCTGGGCTAGGAAAGGCTATGAAGGACTTTGGGAGGTCAGTTGGAGGAGCTGAATATGGACTGTGAACAGACATACAGCCCTTGGGTGTGACGGTGGTCTTGTGGTTCTGCAGGAGAATGTGCTAGAAAGTATCAGGAGCAAATTGTCAGAGTTGGCTACCTCACAAATGGTGTAGAGAAACAGCAAAGAAGAGAATGGGCATGTTCTGAAGAAGGGGTGATTTGAGGGACTGCAGGCACTGCAGAAGCCAAGCTGTTTCTTACTAGAAAGGGGAGTCCACCGGTTAGGCATGCGCAATGCTCGGTGGTGAGCAGCTGGGCTGGGAAGGAAGCTGGTAGGTCATCCAAAACACTGCAGAAAACCAACCCCAACACACAATCCTAGTGTCTTACCTCTGACGTGGTTCAGCAAAGGAATCCTCCACCGATCAGACACTCGGGGACTCCACAATTTCCTAGAATGTTACTCTTTTTCTGAGGCAGTTCATAACTCTACTGTGAGAACAAGGGGGCATGTGAGAGCGAGGACCTCACAGCCGACGTGGGCTCCCTGGCCGCTGGACTTCACCTGCTGAGGAGTGGAGATGAAGTCATCCTGGGCCCTCCTACCACCCACCCTGGCCCAGTTTCTCACTGTAGGCTCAAAAACAAGCATCGGAGTAAGCCAAGTAGAAAATCTTCTTGGTAAAACTAGTGTTGAATTAAACAAGGTCAGTACAGGGTGACTGGTGCTGCGGTGGCTACATCAACAAACCCACATCTAAGCCTGTGAACGCCTCAAGGTGAAGTTAAAACCCAAGGACAACCAGTCACAGCCAAACAGGCTTTAAGCCAATCAATCATTGCCTTGCTTCCATTCTGCCTTTTTTCTATAAAAGCCTACCCCCCTGCCCACCTCCCCTGCCGCCCCCCAGCGCAGCAGCAGCCCACCGCCCTCCCGTGTCTCCCACCATGGCCACGTGGAGCGCACCTTCATCGCCGTCAAGGCGGACAGCATCTTCAAGAGCTTCGGGCCTCTGAGGACCTCCTGAAGCAGCACTACATTGACCTGAAAGACCGCCCATTCTGCCCTGGGCTGGTGAAGTGCATGGACTCGGGGCCTGTGGTGGCCATGGTCTGGGAGGGGCTGACTGTGGTGAAGACAGGAGAGACCTGTCTGGCTTGGGGAGACCAATGCAGCAGATTCTAAGCCAGGCACCATTCATGGAGACTTTTGCATTCAAGTTGGCAGGAACATCATTTATGGCAGATTCAGCCAAAAGTGCTGAGAGAGAAATCGGCTTATGGTTTAAGCCTGAAGAACTGGTTGACTACAAATCTTGTGCTTTTGACTGGACCTATAAAAGGTGGACAACGCATCAGTCAGTTCCCTTTGGCCCCACTTGGCTGTGTCCCTGGACACAGCTCTTCATTCCATTGACTTGGAAGCAATAGGATTCATCTTTTCTGAAGCATATTTACTAATAAAGCCTTTGGAAACTGGAAGAACCCCCCCCCCCCCCCAAGCTGCTGTTGGTGGAGTGGTCTTACCTACTTTGGGTTTGGTGCTGATTCAAATAGATTTTTGCTCAAATTTTTGTAATTTTACATATGCCTCAGTTTACCTTTTAACACTGTTCTCAAGGCAAAGAATGGGGCCCCAGGACTCTGATACCTGGGCTTCTGCTATTCCTCCAGGGTCCTCAGGACTTGTTTGCTACAAATGGAAACCCTCAGGAAGTTCAGCCCAGCTGTGTTACCTTTTGTGTTTTCGACTAAAGAATCTGGGTAGTATGTAACAGCCCCATTTTAATTGCTGTTTTTCATACTTGATTGCCTTACCGCCCAACACCTTCCAGAGAAGGTGTACACTTGAGTTGTAATGAAACTTTTTTCTTACTGCATTTTGGAAATGGTTAAGGCTGAGTCTCCTAGAAAATTACTGGGATGATTCAGCTTTCTTGTCCCATTTACCCTCTCTGTTCCACCCTCCACCTCAAAAAAAATTTTTTTTTCAGGAAATTGCCTTTCATCTCTTCAGCACCAACATCCCATGTTTCAAAACAGATATTTTAGGCCAAAGTGCATTTTTCTTGTTTTAGCTGGAAAATCACGTATTTATGCATGTTCCTTTTAAAAAGTGAGAGGCTTTTTAAAAAAACATATAACTTTATTGATTTCAGAGAGAGGAAGGGAGAGGGAGAGAGGTAGAAACATCAGTGATGAGAGAGTCATTGATTGGCTGCAGCCTGCAACCCAGGCATGTGTCCTGACCGGGAATCGAACCCCGATCTCCTGGATCCTAGGTCGATGCTCAACTGCTGAGCCACGCCCGGCTGGGCTAAAAAGTGAGAGGCTTCTTAAAAACAAACTCTAATACTTTTTGATGAATGTGCTAGCAGAACCCCAGCTTAGTGATTTGGGAGATGCCTTGTAAGACTGTGGTGCTCGTGGTAGGGACCGAATGCACTCCAGAAGGCCAAACCCCAAAAAGAGGTGAATACTTTTGTGGTGTTTGTCATTATGAACACATTCTGGAAAGCAGTTTTTTGTAAACATCTGTAGGACTGGTTTAATTTTTGGTGGGAGTGTGTTGCTTTTTTAAAGCAGGGCTATCTGATTCTTATCACAGGATGAGATGAGGCTGGACTTTATATTGATGGAGAGCTCCCATGGATGCTGAGGGCTGGGTCAGATTTGCAATGTGGCAAAACAATAGAGGCCGGGAGGGCTGCAGAGGCCTCAGAGATGAACCCCTTGACACAGCTTTCATAGAGGAAGCTTTGGGGTGTAGTGGGAAATGCAGACTTGGTTAGAATCGCAACTTTGCCATCTTTTAGGCCTGCAGACTCTCAGCCAGTTACCCCGATTGTGTTTCCGTACCTGTAAAAAATGTGGTTAATATTATTTTGCAAGTTTGTTGTGAGGACTGACTAGTTAGATAAGATAGATGACTGCACATTGTTAGACCCACTGTTGGTACTTAGTTCACTAAAAATGGTTCTGATTAAGCAGGTGGGGCCTAATATCAAGAGCAAAGAATCCTTAAGCTGCTGTTGGGATATTAGCATTTTGGTGTCTACCCAGCTGACTTAACAAAGCTTTTAGGGGCTGGAAATGGCTTGTTTTAAATATCCATGGACATTTCTGTGAGAATGTATGTGTTTCAGGAAGCTTCTGAAAGAGCAGAGAGTAATTTGGAAAAAGACCTTAAAAAATATATATAATTTGATAACTGAAAAAATGAGCATTTGATAAGAATTCAAAGAATCCAGAAAAGATCCAAGCTTTCCTCCAACCAGATTTATTGAACATAACAATTCTATATACAAAGTCACCTGGGCCTGCTGCTGCAAAACAAGATCCGTCCTTACTAATATTTTGATAAGTCAGTCCCTAGTGTCCAAAAGCAACTTACCCTAAAATTAATACAAAAGTGCCCAAAGCACAATCAACAAAGAGCGTAACCACAGAAGCTTTCACAGTGTAAGATAATGAACACAGACAGGCTGCCGGGACCCGCGGGGCGACGTCAGGAGGCCATTTTGTGCACGGCCACTGTGATGCCGTCGTGTTTCTGGATCATGACGTTCCTGGAAAGCGAAGCGGAAGACCTTCGGTAAAATGTTCCACGTAGGAGGCCGCGAAAGATGAATGATGCAGTTTGGTTTAGGACACAACAACAACAAAAATTTATCGTTCTTCTATGTATAAAAGCAATATATAAACACAACAAAACATTTGGGAAATACAGAAAAGTAAACTATAAAAAGGAAATGAGTCCTATAACCCTACCATTCAGAGGCACCACTATTAATATTTTCCTGGTTTTATCTGCATGAGTAATATTGCACATTTTTTCTCTCTTTACAAAACTGTGATGATACTGTACACAGTTTGTATGCTGCTTGTGTCACTCACTTGGAATATCTTTAGTATTCTATTACTACAGAGTAGTTTCTGTTCTTTGATTGAGCTTCCTCTCTTTTACTTTCTTTCTCTTGATACACTGACAGTTCATGTCAGTTCTTCCTCTTCATTTAAATGTCACCTGGTCTGAAAGCCCATTAGCTTCAGAGATCAATCTGTCTGCGCCTGTGGTCCAAAGGGTGAGAACCTCCTTAAAGCCCTTTGAATGGAGCATCACTGAGAAACACAGGGCAGGCCCCAGTCAAGTTTCCCAGGGATTTTTCTGAATAAAAAGGAAAGGAAGGACCTGCTGACTTCTACTCACCCATTATCTGATTCTAGACACACCACAGGAATATCAGTGGGGTCTGAGGTTAGCTTAGCTGCCTGCTGGGCTAGAACAGATATCACCCCAGCGTGCTCATCTGACAGGGTCCCACGGCCTGGAAGACAGAGATGATATCATGTTGCCTGGTTGTTTAAAAATGAGTGCAGAGCTGCAGTAGCATCTCATGAATTATTCACGAGAAGAGTTCAGTTCATGGTCTCTGAGGCTAGTTACTGACATGAAATGATTTTGCTCTGCTGTACTCAGCCGGTTCCCTCAGTGAGGAAGCCAGACACCGGTTCCTAAATCAATAAAGCCATGACAGACACTCAATTTTCAAAGTCATTCCCATCGCCATCTCTAAACACCTCAAGCATATAAGGAAGCTGTAATTCAAGTTGACCTGAAAGTCATAAATTCATTTTATAGGAACCTTGCTGAAACTGACAAATTCAGAGGTGAGACAGACAAAAAGCAGTAAGGGCAAGAGACCTGTTGAAACTAATTCCTCATAGGAAATCTCATTTCCCTTTATTGAACTGAACCTCAAAGGGAATACAACTCTTTACCCAGGAGTTCAGCTGTAAGACCACCTTGATAACACATGTGGATGTTCCATGAGCAAATAGTCCCACTAGAATAGGCTGGCTGTTTCCCAGCGTCAACAGAATTGGCTTGTTACTGTTTTAGCATGTAGGTAATAAGTAAGTCTTGGGTGGCAGCTATAGAAAGTGATTACTAAATTTACAATATATTTGCATATATAAAGGCAACACAATTCTACCTGCCTGAAACTAGGTCAGGTAACAGACATGCTACTGTGGCAGAGTTGTCGGATTTACTGTTGTTACACAGAATGTTAACTGGACAGACGGTAGTCTTTCTGACCTTGAAGGTCTCTCGAAGGAACTCACTGAGTTTTTTATTTCCTTGAATTTCCACTAGTGAGCCTGGCAAGCACCCCCAAACCCATTTGCATTTTTTCTCCCGATTCAATTTGTATGTAAAACCTGAGTTACACAGATTACCTATCAGTCACCCTCCCAGCAAAAGCTCAGAGCTTTAAAAAGTCCTGCAGTAAAGAAGGAGTCCTAGGCTTGCTTTAGTTATTTACCTTACTGGATTTATTTCTTCATTTGTAATTATCATTTATTGAGCATTATGTCTGGGTTGTGTGGTGTTTTACACACATTAAATAATCTTTAGTATCACAATACTAATGGTTTTGGAGCTAGACTTAAATCCCAGCTCAACTACTTAATCTTTTTTTTTTAAGTCTTCACCCACAGTTATGTTTTTATTGATTTTAGAGAGAGAGGGAGGAAGAGGGAGCAAGACATGTTAGAAACATCAATCAGTTGCCTCCTATACATGCTCCCCAACCAGGGATCGAACCCACAACCTGGACATGTGCCCTGACCGGGAATTGAACCTCTGACCATTCAGTGCATGGGAAGACACTCCAACCAACTGTGCTACAGCAGCCAGGGCAACCACTTAATTTCTTTATCTACCTCATGTTATGAGGATTAAATGACTTAGCATATATAAAGCACTTGAAATGATGCCTGGCACACAGAAAAAGCTCAATAAATGCAATTCAATTATTATTATTAACCACCCAGTAAAGAGGCTGAGGCTCAGAAAGGCTCTTTTTGGTCCAAGCAAATGGGAGAGCAGGGGGTTGAACCCAGATGTGTCCAACTCTGAATCTGAAGCCCTATTTTTACTGCGTCCTCACTTATATAGTGTAGACTAAAAAATAGCATCTTGCAGGATTAATGTGAAAATTAAGAGATGAGTATAGGGAGCCTAGTAGTCCAAGCAGATGGCATACATTCAATCAATGTAACTGCTGTCATCATCTGAAGACCTTCCTCAACCCACTTTTAAAAATGAGTCAAATGCTATTTCAATAGAAACAACTGTAGTACAAGAAACGTTTCTACCTTCATAAACACCAAGTGAGAAGTTTCAGTAGTCTAATCTTATTTGGAGGTAACCTCTACTCTCACAAAGTAGCCAGAAAGTGGCAGGGTAACAGGACGATGACTCCCAGTCAACATCAAATGCCGAGCAACCCACCGAAGGGTTGATGGGAGATACTTACAGCCCAGGTTAAGCCCTTGTGAGTCTGTGCACAGGACTCCAACAATGGATGGATTCTTCATTCTATTTCCAGGAACAGATGATGTGAGAAAAAGAACTTAAATGATTAAAACACAGGTAGGCATTCTACATACCAGGCATTGTTGCTAGCGCTTTAAATCACTGTTTCTCAACCTTTTTTCATTATCACTACCCCACCCCGAGAAAAATTAGTTAAACCACACATTGCAGTATCTAGGCTTCTGTTGCACGCTTTAGTACATTAACTCCTTAAAACAACTGCTGAACTCAACACGGCTGCCTCCTGGAGGGGCTGGGAAACGGGCAGGGGTGCGACGGGGGTTTCCCTGTGCGCTTTCTTGCTACGGATTCTATGGAGATAGTCCTCGTTGAAAAACTGAAGGGCTGTCTTTCATTTTCTCGGTCACGCACGGAAGGAGGTGTAGGGGTATCGGTGTGTGTGCACGTGTTTATGTCGACAATTGCAACACGACAGGCGGTTCAGGGCTCGGGCCGCGGAGACTGGGTCCAGAGGGAGAGCGCGGGGCCACGGCGGGGCTTTAATCTCGGCTCACCCCGCTCCTGCGGCCCCGGGACCCGGCTCACCGCCTGACCCCGCAGCCTGGGGGTCGCGCGGCGTCCCCAAGGCGCCCGGCTGGCCCTCGCAGCGCGCGCCCTTTGTCCCGATCTAATCTCCCCGCCGCGACCTCAGGACAGGCCGGAGAGGCTGCACCACTCACGTGTCCTCCAAGTGCTGCTCTAAAGTCGCCTCCATCCCGCCAGCCAGCCAGCCAGCCGCCCGACCCAGACGCCCCGCTCCGCCGCTTCCGGGTCCAGCACAGGCCTCTAGGCTCCTCGATCACGTGAGAGGAGCGGCGCGCGTCCGGACGGCGCCGCCGAAGGGACAAAATTCGTGGCCCCGCCTCCGCGCTGGGTACCGGAAGCGCCCGCTCGGCTCCGCGGCGCGCGGCAGAGCGGCTGATGCCCGGGCGGTGACCGGCGCTGGGGCCTTGGCGGCGCGGCTGTCCCGCGGGGGAGAGGTCTGCGGCCGGCCCACAGCGCCGGGTCCTGGCCCGCGCTCTGTGTCAGGGGTGGAAGCTTGGGGTTCCCATTCAGCCGGCTCGGAAACGGCGGCCGGACCCCGCAGGAGTGTGGCCGCGACGCGCTGGCCCGGCAAGTCGGCTCCAGGCGGAGGGTCAGGGACCTGGAAGAGACGCAGGGGCCCCGTGAAGGGCTCCCCAGGGTCGGAGGGAGACGACGCGCACGCGGGGCTAGAGGACGAGGTGGAACAAGGCGAAAACCCCAGCGAGGTACTGGGAAGTGTCGGGCTTTGAAGAAGCCGCTGCTTCTTCCTTGAGCAGGGGCTCAGGACAGTTCGGGAAAGAAGGTGGCGTTTGAAAGAAAGCCACCCGAAGTGTGCCCAGGGGTGACTGGTAGTCTCGTAGACAGTGCCCTTTCAGCCCATCGTCTTCGCAGGCGTGTGCCTTTAATGTTTTCCTTTCGCGTTCAAGTCCAGTTGACACACGCACCGGGCATGCAGTTCGGCAGCTGGCCTTTTCCACAGAGTTCGGCTTAAATGTCCCTCCGTGTGGATGAGCTTCATTCACTTCCGGTCCCGTATTACGGCTGCACCGTAACTGACTCGACCAGCCCCTTGTTAACGTGCAGCCGGGCTGCTTGCAGCTTCTGCCTCGAGTCCCTCCCTAGCGGCGATAGTGCAACTTGCGGCTTCCTTAAAATGCCCGTCCCCAGTGCTGTAATTCAGGAGTTTGGAACTCCTGCCCTAGAGGAACTACTATTTTATTGTTGTTGTTGTTGTTGTTGTTATTTGACTTAGGGATAACATAATATGGACCATTTGTATTTTAGAAAAAGCAGTTTAAAACTGCCCTTAAAAGACACCAATTAGAAGATGTAAGGAAGCCGGGTGGCCCCCCGCTAGTCCTGCCCGAGGCACCTCGGCGCTGCTGAGCGCCCCCTTGTGGTCCCAGGCGCTGTAAGGCTTTGCTGCGTGAGCGCTTCCCAGCTCTGGTTTTTTAACCTCCAGGGCAGTGACATCTAATATATGAGCCACATCTATCATTTTATGTTATTATTTTTAAAATATGTTCTGACTGATTTCAGAGAGAGAACTAGAAACACCAATCTGCCGCCTCCTGCACCCCCCTCCCCCCATAGAGCCCTCAGCCCAGGCATGTGCCCTGAGGGGAACTGAACCGGCCACCTTCCTGTGGACTGGATGACACCCAACCCACTGAGCCACACTGGCCCGAGCATTTCATTGTAATTTTCATGTTTACTTTTCAAAGGCAGGAAGAGTGCCTTCTCCGTTCTTCATGTGAGCATTGCGGAGCACAGCAGGAATCCAGTCAGTATTTACTGAAAAATCTTGATGGGTCTTTTGGGAATAGACTCTGTAAGGTAAAGAATCTTTTGGTTCCAAACCTCAAGCATCGTGCGAGGTGGTGGCCTCGGAGCCAGACAGAGGTGCAAGTGTATCCTGGCTTCACCACTCCCTATCCATATGACCTTTGAGCCTCAGGCCTTACTAGTCTTAACAACCTTTATGAAGTAGTTACTATCACCATCCCCATTTTACAGTTAAAAAAACCCCGAGGCTCAGCCCAGCTCTCTTGTTCTCTAGAGAAGAATTCTAAGGGGAAGTGGCTAATTTAGAACTTGAACCTCGGTTTTTAACCTTCTCTCTAGTGCTCTAACTATACTGTGCTGCTGGAGGCTGTCTTTAGTTAAACCAGCTTCAGAGACAACTTGTTATGGGTTGAATTGTGTCTCCCCCAAGTTCACATGTTGAAGTCCTAGCTCCCAGTACTTCAGAATGTCACCTGATTTGGAAATAAGGTCTTTACAGAGGTAAGCAAGTTAAAATGAGGTCATCAGGGTAGGCCCCAATCCGATATGACTGGTGTCCTTATAAAAAGGGGAAATTTGGGCACAGAGGAAAAACTGTGACAAGCCAGAGAAAGAACCCAGCCGTCTACCAGCCAAGGAGAGAGGCCCTCACAGCCACAGAAGGAACCAGTCCTGCCAACACCTTGATTTTGGACGCCAGCCGTCAGAACTGCGAGGCAATACATTTCTGTTGTTTAAGCCACTCAGTTTATGGTACCTTGTTGTGACAGCCCTGGGAAACCAATGTACACATATATTAATAAATTCTACCAGTCAGAGTCACTGTCTGTGCTATCACCAGCATTTGGCAGCCCTTATGTTATAGAAACACTGGTTGGGAGAGTCACCTTCCCAGAGGCAAAAGGACAGAGCAGATCATCTTTCCAGCCTGCTCCCAACCTCGATACTTGGCTAAGATATTTTTCTTACATTGGCCAACAGTGGTGGCATGTCCACTTGACTGTGACCTTGAGTCTGTTTTGTATCCCTGAGCCTGGCTTACAGAAGGTGCTCACTAAATGCGTGTAGAGGGAATGGGCAGGAGAATACATCCCTGACCACTCTGATCCAGGCATCTCTAACCAATGAGTTGGGCTGTCATCAGCGGCAGTTGAACTTGGGCACTGACTCCTAGAGTTTACGGACAAGCCCAATTCTGGGAGACACAAGCAAGATATATTGGAGATGACTCAGGGTTGGCCAGAGAAGTTCCAGTGCAGAAAGCTGTTTTCTGCTGCTTTATTAATCTTGCTGTTGAGGATAAACGAGATGCAGACTTCCATAGCTAAGTCTTCATTAGCTGCCCTGTTAATACAGCCGTGACAAATCAGAATGAAGCCCTTATGAATAAAAAAAAGATCAACCTGGCATAAAAAATCGTAGGCCAGAGAAAAGAAAATCTAGAGGAGCTGATAAAAGACCTCATTCTTAATGAGGCTGTCTGCATCTCACGTCAAATCAGCCCTAATGCTAAGATTTATTGTCCCTGGAATTATGCAAATCAAATAAGCGCTTGAAATGAATGTTGGAGAATTACCTGGATTAGCGTGTGTTGGGATGCATACCTGCGCGCTGTGCTGGTGGTCAAATGCAGCCTTGCAGCATCGTTTGCCATGAGTCCCTGTCCACCCCCTCCGCCCTGGTGGGTTTCAGAGCATACACTTGTGGGGTAACAGTATGTCCCGTTGTTAGTAATCTCTGTCATTATCCTGGGAGAGTCCTTGGACAGTGAGATCTCTGTTTCTTCACCATCTATGAACTTAGTAGGTGTTACTGGTCCTAACTTTAGAAGACAATGATGTGAAGCCCCTGAATTTTGCCCCTCCCGCCACGGAGAGCAGAGTGGAGAGCTTGCCCGTTGACGGCTCCTGTCTCTCTTGGAATCTTTGTTTAGCTTCAGGAGCTCCTCTACTCTCACAACATTGGATGACCCTCTTTTAAGACACTGGACCCGCCCTCTCATGCCTGATAGCTCCATTTTCCCCACTATGAATGAAGATAAAGATAGTACCTACCTCATGTGCTGTGAGAATTCCACAAGACAAGCATGCTAAGCCCATGGCATAGTCCCCGGGCCTGTGGCAAGCACTGGACAGATGCCCGTGGTTGTTGCTGTAGCCAGGACCCTGAGAAATGACAGCCCAGGCCAACTTGAAGGAGATTACCATCCAGGGTTCTTAGTGGCAAGCAACAGAAGCTGGCTCTGGCTTATGGGGCAGGAAAGGGAGTTTTAAAAAGACATTGGGGAGCTCGTGGTTACCCAGATTTTTTTTGGGGGGAGGCGGGCATCTGGAGAACTCAGTCTAAGTTTCCAGTGACAAAACCCCAAACTCCCCATGAGAAAAACACCCCTACCACCACCACCATCTGGATCGCACCCACGACAGCTTGCAATGCCCATGTTGCTACTGCAGAAGGAACCCAGTCCTGCAACCCCTGTGCCCCTGCTCAGCTGCCGCCTTCGCCAGCAAAGTGGAATTTTCCCAGAGCCTCTTTTTCCCAGAGCCTCTGAACGGCAGTCTGTGTGGGTAAATGTGAGCAGAGGGCCTGGGTCATGTGCCTGGCTTTAGTTGTAAAGGAAGCTGAGGAGGAAATGTTCTGCTTTCTGTGTTTGTTTGGAGAGTGCCCTGAACATGGTAAAGGCATCCACTTGGGAGCATTTCAAGTGTCTCCTACATGGGGCCTCTTGCTCTGCATGAGGAGGCCTCTTAGCTAGAGCACCCCCAGCCCTTCAGCTCAGAGAGCCACTGGGCACAGTCCACTCCCTGGCAAAGGGAGGGGAATGCTTTCTGTCTGAGCCAGGTGGGTAGATAGGGCATTTTGCTTTGTGCTCCCATAAAGGCCATAAACTGCATCTCAGAGCCCCCTGGTCCCGCAGCTTCATGCTGTGGCCTTGCTATGGCTCTGCAGGCCTATGTCTTTATTCTTTCTCACTCCTAGTTCGCCAGATTGTGTGCTGGGAGCAACAGTAAATCAGGCAGAACTTCCTCAGTCCAGGAGCTTGTGTTTATGTAGTAAATAAGCTGGAGATCATGGAAAAAACCCAGGTCTATTTTGGATTAGAAAAACTTCAGACCAAAGATCCTGACCAGGAACAGCCTGTATGTTTGGCCCTGCCCGGAGCCTGGGGCCAGCACCTTTTCTAGCACCACGTTTTAAGAACAGGTCTGATGCAGGGCAGGCGGGGTCCCTCCCCACACCTTTCAGGGAGGGACCTGCTTCTGGGAAAAGGCGAGGGGGATAAAAAGAAACACCGGATCCTCAGGGTCAAGGCCTCTTTCTGAATTTGAATGTATTGTCTTTACTGCCCACAGTGCCCAGAAAAGCATGCGGTGTACAGAAGGTGCTCAGTCATGTCTGTTCTGCTAGAGGAGGACTCCCCTTGGGAGTCTCAGAGGAAACGGACCCTCTCTAAGCCGTTGTCCACACATTATTCCAGCTCCCAAGGAACAAGGAGAAATGGGCTGTCACATGTGTCACCAGCAGTGAGGGCAGAGGAGTCTTCCTAACCTTGACTGCTACAGGTTTCACCTCTCTAGGCCTCAGTTTTAATATCTGTAGACTGGGTCGGTTTCTCAAGAACATTGCACTTACTCTTGTGTTCCAAGATGAAAAATGGACTTGTACCGAGTACATCAATTCACACAAATCCTCTCATTTTAATCTCATGGTCATCCTTTGAGGAATCTCCATCCTGTTTTGTGGATAAAGTAACTGAGGTCTGGAGAGGTCAACTTACTTGTCAAGGTCATAGAACTTGAAAGCATCCATGGCCTTGGGACTTTAGGACTAGGGCCAGCCAGTCTCTAGGATGTGGGTCCCGGATGAGTCAGCCCCTCTGCAGCTGGCTTCTCACCCAGGTTGGACAACACAGGCCTGTGAGTCAGCCCCATGAAGTGGCCAAGGGCTGCCTTCTGCCTCTCCCCTCCCAGCAGTGGGAGGACTCGCCCCGTGCCTTCAGACACCAGTAGTAAAACAGTTGCCACATTAATTCTGGACCATCAGCTTCCCCCCCAGGAGAAAGTCCGAGGCGGAGACTAATGTCTCATTGATCTTCTCAACTGCCAAAGGGGTAGGAAGAGGAATCCAATCCCATCTGTCAGGGCGGAGAAGGGGAGCTGATGGCAGCACAGATTACTTTAGGGAGATAACAGTTTATCACTCTCTGGACATGCGAATATGAAATCGGGACTAACCTCCGCTAGCAGTTGATAGAAACATCAATCAGCAAAGAGAATGTCTAGGGAAATGAGCAAGTTCTCTGGCTTTTTTCTAGCTGTCCTTTCCCTAATACTTTGTTTTTTCATACACAAACGTGCACAAACAGGACAAAATCTACTTCACCCACAAGAAATAAACATTTGTTGAGGATTGATTATTGCCAGGGGCTGTACTATTTTATATTTACTATCCACCATTTGTCTGGGTGTTCTATTAGCACCATTTTACAGATGTGGAAATTGAGGCTCAGAGATGTTGAGGGACTTGCCCAAGGCTGCTCAGCTCTTAAAGGGAAGTCAGATGCAGGCTGGCTGACCCTGAGCCTCAACTGCACATGGTAGGTGCATGTTATTCAGCCTGAAAAGAAGCCCAGATGGCTTTGCTTCGAGACCCCTGCGCCTTGTCTCCACTCCGCTTCCTACCTCCTTGGTCCCCATTAGGGAGCCCTGCTGGCCTCGAGGGTGTTGTGCTCTGTACTTGCTGTAGAGGCTGAGCCAGGGCTAAGGGCTGGACCGCCTGGAGGCCTCAGGGCACCTGGGCAGCTGAGGCAGGAGGAGGGGTGGAGGAGTGGGCAGCGGGCCTGGTGGGTCTCAGCACCCACGGGGTTCAGGCTCTGCCGAGGCTTCCTTGGTCACTCCTGTGCGTGGACTGCCAGCCGAGGTGAGGCGAGCTCAGCGACAGCCTCAGCCAGTCAGACCAGGACATCTGGGCTGTCCAGTGCAATGCAGGCTGCTGTGGCCACAGCGCCCGAGGAAACCTCACTGCCGTGGGTCAGGAAGTTTATGTGAGGAAGGCCTGGAGACCACACCAATGTGAGCTTGAAAACCCGAGAAGGAATGTGCGCCCCAGATCCTCAGAAAACAGTCTCAGCGTTCAATTCCCATTCTTTGCTTCAACCAGGGCACACATGAGCCCGGCTGGCGTGGCTCAGCAGCTGAGTATCGAGCTGGGATCCAGGAGATCGTGGCTTGATTCCCCATCAGGGCACAGGCCCGGGCTGTGGGCTCGATCCTCAGCCAAGGGTGTGCAGGAGGCAGCTGATCAATGACTCTCATTGATGTTTCTATCTCCCTCTCCCTTCCTCTCTCTGAAATCAATAAAGACATATTTTTTAAAAAAATTAAAAAGACAACCCACAGAATAGAAGAAAACATTTGCAAATCATGCATCTGATAAAGCGTTAGTGTTCAGAATATATAAAGAACTCCTACAACTCAACCACAAAAATGTTGAACAACCTGATTTTAAAAATGGGCAAAGAACTTAGACATTTCTCCAAAGAAGATAGATAAATGGCCAATAAGCACATGAAAAGATGCTCAACATCACTAGTCATAGGGAAATGCAAACGGAAACCACACCCATTAGGATCAAAAGAGTAAAAAATAAAAGTGTTGGAGAGGATGTGGAAAAATCGGAAACCCTGTGCACTGTTGGTGGGGATGTAAAATGGTTTAGCCGCTGTGGGAGACAGTATGGCGGTTCCTCAAAAAATTAAACAGAATGGTATGATCCAGCAATTCCTCTTTCGGGTACCTATCCCAAAGAACTGAAATCAGGGTCTCAAAGGACATTGGTACAGCTATGTTCACAGCGACATTGCTCACAGTAGCCGAAGCGTGGAAGCCACCCAAGTGTCGGTCAGCAGATGAGCGGATGCACAAAACGTGGTGTGTGCACACATTGGAATATTATTCAGCCTTTAAGAGGCAAGGAAGTCTGGCACATGCTACAACAGGGACGAACCTTAAGGACATTACGCTGAGTGAAATAAACCAGTCACAGCGACATGCTGCGTGATTGCGTTTACGCGACGAGCGCAGCCAAACCTCGGAGGCAGGAGGCGGAGCGGCGGTTGCCGGGCCGGGAGGGGGGAACGGGGTTGCTGTTTGATGGGTGCAGAGATGCGGTTTGGCAGATGAGAGGGGTTCTGGCTGCACAACAGTGTGAGTGCTTCATGACACCGAACCGTACACTCAAAAATGGTTAAGGTAGTAAATTTTATGTGATGCATATTTTACCACAATTAAAAACTAAAACAGAACTGGTTAGTGTCCTACAGGGCAATTAACTAATCCATCTTTGGTGTTATCTTTCTATTGGATATAAATTGTTTATGTCTTCACTGGACTTGATCTGCGTGTTACTTTGTAACTTCACAGAGTCTGAGCCCTTAATTAATGGTGAATAGCCAGGGCCCACGGAGCTGTGTCCCCCTAGGTCATTAAGTGATCCTTGGGTGGGCTGGTGAAACAATGGGCAAGTGACGTCAAAGGACAGACTGTCCCCTGTGGCCTTATTTCCAGGATTTGGATGGTTAGTGTTATTTTTTAACATCATAGCCACTTATGTCCTTGTTTTTCCGACTCGTCCCCTGAGGGCAGGGGCTCTGTCTCACTCATCTTTGCCACCTCTCTCTGTCCTGGTTTGATGAATAGAACTGAAAGAAAGAGCCTGGGGCAGCACCAGTGAGGAGAAGCAGACCTGGGTTCCCACAGTGTCTGTGGCCAGGACCAGTCCTGGGATTTTCCGATATTCTCACCCATCAGATGAGGACCTTGCACCCACGTCCTGGGCTCTGTGCTGGGCATGGGGAGCACTGTCTAATCGGGTGTCCTCCCAGCTCTAAAATGCTTGGATTCCAGTTTGGACTCATCAGCCACACAAGAGAGGAGCTACTCAAACTGCTTTCAAAGGAGTTGATACAGACACGAAAGGGACACAAACAACTAATAAATGAAAGAGCCTCTTCCAGGCACATTAAACAGACCGAAGCAGTTTCCTTCTTGCTTTTCTTGGAAGAGCACCCTTGGTGCCGTGTGACATCTGTGGCCGGAGCTCCCAGGCTGACAGACTGTTTTGCAGCTTTACTAGAACAGGAACAGCTGTTGCTCGCTGGTGGCAGGAGCTTCTCCTCCCAGAAACGGGGGTGGTCAGCAGGCCCCAGAGGGAAAGTTCGCAGACTGCACGTCTGCCTTGGAGAAAGGAGACAGTTACTCTCTTATTACATATTCATGAGACTCTTATTGCTGTTTTCAATTAATTTCTTGACAGCTCTGGCTGCTCCTCCTCTTGTTTTTCTTAGGACAGGAGGACTCTTGGTGACCCGTTAGGAAGGTGACACGATGCTCCCAGTTGGGAGCTCTGGGGAGCTCTGGCTGAAATTAACGGAGTGTTTTGGAGCGACATTCACATGGCAGGGTGGAGCCAGGGTGGCTCCTTTTGGCAGACGCTGCTGGGCCACCGTGGATGTTGCCACTACTTGTTCCCATGGTGTGCAATGTCCCCAGAAGCCTTTGGAGCCATGCTCAGTCCCATCCCAGTGTCCCTCTGCGTCCCTTGACTGTGGGCCTCACCAACTTGCAGGCGAGTCCATCTATCCGGCCCTCCCAGCCCAGCTGGGCTCCCCGCTGTGAGCACTGGCACAGTGTTTCAGGGAGAACATGTCCCTGGCTGCACTGCGAGACTGCGTCCCCGACTCTGGAGTTAGTCACGGCCACAGATGGGCCCGGATCTTGCCGACTGGAGTCCCGAAGGTGCCTGGTGTTCTCCATTCCCTGTGCCTGGGTGGGAGGCGCTTCTGGGCACATGGGTGGTGAGTGTGGGCGCCTCTCAGCTGTGCCATCTTCTGCCCCCCCCCAGGGTGCCTCTCGCCGCCTCTACATCCTCAGTTTCAGCAGAGGAAACCAAAAATCTCTTCCTAGCACCACAGCCGTCTTTTGCTGGCTGCTAACCCCCTTGCCCTGGAAACTAACCATCACCATTCAAGCAGCAGGCCTGGCTTCTCTAAGCAAGTACTGGGTGATTTAGGGAGAGGAGACAGATGCCCAGGGAGTGAGCAGTTGGTCCAAGGATGCCAGCTAAGGAGGGGTAGAATGAGGACCGATCCAAGTGTAGTTCGAAATAATTCCCATACTCAAGTTTTTTTAAAATCTTTCCTTTTCGCCCTTCCATAATTATTTAAGAGTAACATTTTCTTAGTTTTCTATGACTAAAAGAGCACATGCTCAAAGAGAAAACGTTGAAAATGTACAAACGCATGAGGACAAATGAGCCACCCAAACACCACCAAACCCAAGGTCATTATCAACCCCTCCTCGTCGGAATAAAGTATTAACACTTCGGTTCCTTTCCAGTCGCTCTCTCTGAGTGTGTGGACACGCACGTGGAAAATGGAATCCCGTCGCCCATTCTTCTTTGTTTCCAGCTTTTTCCACTTGGTAGCGTAACGAACGTTAACGCCTCCCCGCGTCAATACGCGGCCTTCAGGCTCACGCTCGTTAACTCTCGTCCAAGGCAGGCTCTGCGCAGCTTTGTTTTCTTTTGTGTCTAGTCACGTGCCTCCTTTCTGGGGACACTGAAGTCCTTTCCAGCCCATCGAGCTGGTGTGTACCCAGGGGACTTCCCTGTAAGTGACACATACCCCTTTGTCTGTGAATCTGCCAAACTATTCAGGGGGGCCTGTTACCTTGTTCAGAGCTCATCCGAGAGAGGGGGGGTGCAACGGGAGGCGGGAGAGAGGGGCACCACTGACCTTGAGACCTAGAGGCCTGAAGGTGCTCGGCCCATGTTTGTCACAGCCTCTGCCCAGGACCTCCCTAGGAAGGACTGGCATCCCAGGAGGCAAGGTCTCCAGCGTTCAGCCCTGGCTTCTTTGCCAAAAGTTTAAACAGAGAAACAAACAAACAAACAAACAAACAAAGCAGTTTATTCCAGGAACAGTAAGGACAGGGAAGCATGGATGAGCCACAGCCTATTCCCGTCACCGACAGCCCGCAGGCCTCTCAGGGAGGACGGCGAGTCCCCTGGGTGGCTGGCTGGAGGCTGAAGTCACTGCTAGAATTCATGGCTGTGGTGGAGGTGAGAACACGCCTGGGGCCTCCCCCTGGGAGCTGAAACCACCGATCCCGAGCCTGCGGTTGTTACTGACGTTTTCCTGTACAAATGGGTTATTTCTGAGTAGAGTCCCCTGGTTAGAATACATACGGCGCCACGTTCCCATCTGTGCCTGTGGCAGATGTCAGTCAGGTTGGTGCCCTTGTCCGTGGAGCCCAGACATGGCTTCAGGCTCAGCAGGTGGCTCTGGGCAGCCACGGCGATCAGCTGGCATTGGCCTCAGGAACAAAACCCTCCGCCTTCCCTGGGTGCGTTTATCATCGCCGGAAGGAACCGCATGCCGCGTTCCCCTTGCAGTGACTATTTGGCTGGGCCAGGTGGGGGTACATGGAGGAAGCCGGTCTAAAGAGAGCCAAGGCGTCTTTCTCTCGTCCTACCACGTTTTGATTTAAGATTAAGTGTGTCTCTGCTCACATTGTCACAAGCAGCCGCCACCCTGCCTGTTCCTGAGCCAGCCTGGGAGTCTTCCCACCTGTGGCCAGGACAGCGTGACGCGGGCCTGGGGCGCCCTTCCTCCGAGGGCTGGGAGGGGCAGAGCTCTATGCCCCGCAGCTGGCCCACGCCCTCGGGTCGTGTGTGCCCTGGCCACCCCGCTCCCCAAGGCCTCCATCCGAGCTGCTCCAAACCCTGCTGGTCTTGTTCCCTAAGAAAAGGTGAGTTTAGTCAATAATTCCTGGGGGGGGGCAGTAGTAAGTGTCCCCATGTTGGAGAAGGTCACCAATCTGCCATCAAGAGAAGTATGCGTTTTAAATTAAATTGCTTTTATTTATTTTAATGAAGTATTTGAAATGCATAAAAGTGCGTGGATTATAGAATACTATTAAAGCCACCACCCCCTTACTCTCTGCAGCTTCACAAATGGAAGGATTAGCCCTTCATGAGAAGGAGAGAGCAGCGCAGACACTGTACCAGGCCTGGGGCTCCCGGGGCTCCCCAGCAGGCGGCAGCTGCCCTTATTTGGTGGGAAAGTGGCCAGCACAGATTTATCTCCTTTACGAAGCTTCAGCTGTCAGTGTTCCCCCTGCAGCTCCCGTTTATTGCCTTGTTCAATCAGCACCAGGTGGAAGCACCCCTTCCTGCGGGTGAGCCCCTGGCTCTGGTCCTGGCCGTGGGCAGTCGCCCTGCAGCTCTGAAGCTGCTCTGTCATCGCCGCCTTCAGACCATCCTGAGTTTTAATTCCCACGTGTTTCCCTGGCTCATCCTGCGTGAGGGACTGTGGAGCCAGTGGCTCTGCCGCTTTTCCAGGAGCTGGCCAACAACCATGTGCTTCCTCTTGTCTGCTTATGATCCCCGGGTAAATCTTTCGGGTTTGTAACAGCGGAGCCCAGAGGGAGTGGGGGGCTGGGCAGGCCGGGGGCTTGTGTTCGCTTTTCCAGGTGGACGGGCTCCTAGGAGAAGACAGGCCCGCTGTGTTTCGAGACGCACGCGGCGGGGGTAGCTGTCAGAGGGTCAGCTCACCGAGGGACCTGCCTCACCAGGGACCTGGGCTCTGCTCCATAGCTTGGTGGCCTGGGACGTTGATCCCTTTTGCAAGGTGTACTAGAGGAAGCCCTGTCGCAGTAATTGTTGTAACAACCATCCGGGTGCTGCATACTAAAGACCCGGGCGGTGTCCTCTCCAAAGCACACCCAACCATGCTCTTCTCCTGCTCAAAACCCATCTGGGGTCCCCAGTGCCCTGGACTTGGTGAGAAGTCCAAGTTTGGGCTATTAGGTCCTGGAGGCTGACCTCTGGGAATGGCATCAGTGGGCCCTGTGCAGGCTGGAGTCCAGCTGGGCTTGGCTGGTGGGGAGCTTTCATAAGACCGGGTGTGTGTGTGTGTGTATGTGTGTGTGTGTGTGACACTGGGCTGGTTGTCCCTTGGTCAAAGGGTCACAGATGCTCTGGAGAGACCTCTCTCTGTAAGACTCTCCTTCTGGTCTGGTGACTGCTCCCTCCCGTCTCCCGGCCTGGATCACAGATGCTCTTCCACTCTGCTATCTTGGGCCTGGGTTCCTGCATCGGCCCTTGTGCTTACCCTACACCATGCCCACCCCTCTGTGCTGTACCCTGATCCCAATGGGCCTCCTTGCCCCCTGACCCTGGGAGGTCTTCCCACTTAGCTGGGACTAATTAGGCCCCAAGGAGGCTGAGACGTCAGAGTCTCAGAGCTCTGTTTATGGCCTCGCTGGGCTCCCTTAGAGGGGGTGGCCTTGACATTTGTAGGGGATCCAACAAGTTAATGAGCCAGAGAGATTTCTGGTGCCTAGAATTCTCTTAGGGGAAGAAGAAATCCATCCCAGACAGGAACGTCCCGAAATGTATTGGAAATATCCAGCCAAGGGCACGTCCTAACCCCATGCTTCTAAATTACACGACCTCATGACCGACGGTCAGAGGATCCGCGTGTGTCCTTGGAGAGGAGGCCCTAGTGATGCAGCCTTCGACGAGGAGCTGCACCTGAGCACGACAGCCTGGGGACGGGGCTCTCCTTTCTGGATCAGCCCCCAGGGCCTCTGACAAGTCAAAGCACAAGTTCTCTGAAAAAGTGAGCTCACGTGGACCACCAGCAGTGACAGCTGAGGTGGAGCTTGTCCATGAGACAGGATGTGGTGCCCTTTGCTGGGCCTCACTGGCCCCAGGAGGTCCCCCTTCCTCCAGGACAGTCCTGAGGGCAAGTGTCAGAAAACCCGATTCTGTAGAGGAGGAAGATGAAGTCCTAAGAGGGTGAGTGACATCCGGGCTTGGGCTCCTCAGGAAGCAGAGCCTGAGGCAAAGTCTTGGTTGCTGGTGGTTTATTTGGGAGGTGAGTCCAGCCAAGGAGGGACAAGTGAAGAGAGGGGAGCAGGGATACCAATAAGCATCGTGCTCTCTCGGAGGGGGCTGGATTCTTTCAGGGCCTTCCAGGTTGGAGTATTTATCCACTGGTTCCCTTATCCCAGGTTGAGGGTCCCCAGGGTGGGGTGGGATTAACTCCCTGCACTTGCAGGCTGAGCTCCTGCAGGGCACAGGAGGCCTCGGGGCCTCAGTGGGGGGAACAGTGGCCTTTTGCAGGTGGGCCTGTCAGCACAGGTGGATCTGAGCTCATGTGCAACTTTCCACCCTCAGCTGTCCTTGAAAGTCATGGTCCAGGGACATGACTTCAGGGACCCCCAGTAGAACCTGCTACGAGGGGCTTATCCGAGGTTCAGGAAGGCAGCGAGCTGGGCCCAGAAGCCCAGGGAGATTCAGGAATCAAGGAAACACCCAGGTTTGGTGACTGAGTGTGGCAGTCATAGGAAGACCGGGCCGTGGCAACATGCACCACAGCTGCCCAAGGGCTTTGAGCACCTTCCTGGATACAGTTGGGGTCAGTTACACCCCGGTGCCCTTGCAGACGGGTGCGGGCACGCCATGCAGACGGGTGCGGGCACGCCATTCTGGGTCAGCGATCAGACAGCCCACCCGTGCCTTCCGCAGCAGTGAAGCAACGTGAAGAAAGAGGCTCGGCAGGGCCCCCATGTCAGCATGGGGTCTGGCTGGGGGAGCACCCTCCTCGTTGGGCAATGCCGTGGCGCGGCTCTGGGCATTGTTCTTGGACGCTTGGCTCCATCCTGTTTCTCAAGACTCCAAACAATTCACCGAGCTGCTTCATAGTCTTGATTCAATTCTCTCTCCCACTTTGGCCGCCCGGACAGGATTCTGCTGTTTTGCAACTCAGAACCCTGGGCAATATGAAGGGGTTTAAGGGCGAGGGTGAGAAAAGGGTGGAGGATGGGGCATGTGCACATGAGGTGCCAGCGGGGACAGCGTGCGACCTCCAGGGGGCTGTTGGCCAGGTCGGCCAGGAGCCTGGGGTGCCTGGGTGGGGACATAGACCTGGGGTCATCAGCATCTAGGTGCCCTGGACGTTCATTTGAGGGCATGTGGCTCTGAAAATGCCTGCAGTAAAGACCTTGGTTGAACTTGTGGAATCGGTTTCCCAAATCTCTGACCATAGATTTCTTTATTTATTCATTGGTGTGGGTAACACCTATTAATGTTGCAGAAAGGACCCTGGGACATCACGGCTTTTGTCCTTGTGGGGAGAAGGCGGATTGTCTGATAAAGGGTCCTGGGATCTCGCCGGGTTGTCCGGCACGGGGAGGGCTGGGACCAGGGGCTTCCCGCCCAGCAGGAGGGGCCATGCCCGAGTCAGCGTCCCATGAGACTGGATCTGCGCCCACCGTGTCTGCTCACCCATGTCATGCTTACCCCCAAAGCAGGCAGGCAGCAACGGGGCTCCTCGGACCGTCAGCCGCACCCCAGCCCAGGCCCACTTCTCGGCAGGGACCTGTGGGCTGGCTCACCTCCTGCCGTGTGGTTTCTGTACCGAATGACACTTGGTGTTGGCCTCGAGACTGTTAGAGAGCAATTCCTTATGTGTGCTTCTCAGACGCCCATCCCACAAGCCTGCCCTGCTTTCTCGCTGTCTCGTCTCCCTGTCGGCATCTGACCCTTCTGGAGGACCAGGGACACCGCCTCACCCACTGTCCTCTCGGCTGCCAGCTTTCTGCTGAGCCCCCCGTAACCGCCCGGACAGTTCTCGTTGGCTTGAGTGCGAGGGACCCAGTGACCCTGTCTGCTGCGTGGTGGGACGCCCCAGAGGCAGAGAGGACAGCGGTGCGATGTATGTGACTGCCTGGATCAGCGCGGCTTGGGAGACTCACAGTGACTGTCAAAGACCCCCGGGCTTTCATTTCTATTGGTTTTGATGCTGATCTGATGTCATTAGGGATTCAGGTCTCATCTTGGCATCTGAGATCATCTGGTAACACCGGCGATGGGGAAAGGAGGAGAGGAGGCGTCCAGGGGCAGCTGGATCGGGCGTAGGAACTGGGAGGAGGGAGGGGGCCGGGCGCCTGGCCTTCCTCGCTGGCGGCACAAGGCTGAGCCGCAGGAAGCGAGAGAGCGGAGCGCACCAGTGGACCGCGCACCCGTGGGCCGCGCACCCGTGGGCCGCGCACCAGTGGACCGCGCACCCGTGGGCCGCGCACCCGTGGGCCGTGCACCCGTGGACCCTGCACCCGTGGACCGTGTACCTGTGGACCGCGTCTGCCTTCACCCCAAGTGACCATGAGAGGTGCCACGCGAGTCTCGATCACACTCCTCCTGGTGACTGTGTCCGACTGTGCCGTGATCACCGGGGTAAGTCGGCCAACATTTCTCTGGGTCCGGAGAGGGTGTCAGGACCTGCATGGGAGCGAGCCGGGACCACGCCGGGGACACACCGAAGGGCAGGGGTCGGCCATCGACAGCGCTTCCAAGGTGGTTCACGTGATTTTCACCGGTCAGCCGTCGCTCTGCTGCGCGGAGCTGCCCCGGAGGAGCTGCACGGAAACCAAGGCCCGTTCTCAGTGCGTTGGGGGAGCACTGAACATTGCGAGGCCTGGACCTTTGGGGAATGCAGATTCCCATGAGCGTCTTTCGGGCACCGTTACCCTCTGCCTCCTCTGCTCTTAGCACAGGCTGTCTTGAAACTCTTTCCCTGACCATTCCTGTGTTTTCACTCTGTGCCCAGTTCTGATGGGAACGGGGGTGACACCTGCAATTGGCTGAGTGCACCCGAGAGCACGAAGGGGGGGCAACGGGAGAAATGAGTCTCATGGCAGAGGCTCTGTGCGTTAGTGTCAACGCCCTCGGGTGCGGGTCCCTCGGAAGCGTGGCTCTACCTGGAGCCACCTCAGATGGGCACACGCTGTGTTACGGTGGTGGCACCATTCTCATTACAACAGAAAGTCACCGTTACCCAAGAGCTGTCCAGGTAAAAGAGACTAAGAAAAAAAAGGGGGGGAAGGGAATTCACTTTTATTTCCACCTCCTGCAACTTTCCCCCAGACAATGAAGACGCAGGGAAATGCCAAACGACCCTGGAATCCAATTAGTTTTCCCGCTCACAGAAGGGAGGCTCCTTTCCTCTCCTTTTTCAAGGACAAAGACCAAGTTTCAAAGGACAAATGCGAAAGGCAAGCCGGTGCTTTTGAGACCCAGAGCATTTGTTATACGGTTGTCTGGGCAGAATGAGGCCCAGTGGGTGTAAACCCCGAGCCAGCCTCCCACCGCACTTCCCATGGGGAGGGTGAGTCAGGGAGAAGCGAGGTCCCTGCCCCGAGGGGGTGGGAGCAGCAGGTCACCTGCCCTGTGAGCTCCCACATCTGGCCCCAGTGGCGGCAGGAGGCAGGTCTGAGGGAGGTGGGGACTCTTCCTTCCAGTGGACCCTTTGAAGAGCGCAGGGAGAGAGGAACCCACCCGGGGAGGAGGAAAGGCCTGGGCAGAACCGGCGATGAGGGCGGGTGGGGACCCCGTGGGCTCCCCAGCTCTCCATCTGCTGCTGTCCTGCCTGACTCTCAGGAAGGGGCTGGGTCCTACCGTCCACACTCCTTTGTTCCCCAGACTGTCACTGACCCCAGCTCAGGCCTAGATGGTCCCTTCTCCCAGACAGCGACCCACACCTCTGTGGGAAGAGAGGTGTGGTCTCCTTGGCCCTCACCTTGAGCTTTCTGGGGCCGGTTGGTGTGTGAGGTGTGTCTTCACCAGGCTGGGGACCAGCATGGCCAGGTGACTGCCCCCTGCAGCTCCTCTGGGTGACAAGCAGCCCGCATGTCCCCCTGGGGCTGAGCAGGTGGGGCTGTCCAGTTCCCACCACCCAGGCCCAAACGGCCTCGAGGCTTCTCTGGAAGGGAAGCGGTCCGGGCTCCTCCCTCGTGCTCCTCCCTCGAAGGGCACTGGAGCCTGGAGCAGTTCAGAGTTGCTTCCCCCATCCAGGTTTCTGTTTAAAGCAGCTCCTGTGGCCTTTACAAATGGCACCTTCCAGGAGCCAGGCAGGCCCCTATCCTGGGAGTCCAGCCCACCCAGAGGGGTTCATTCCTATGGGGGTGGGAGCAGGGTGACAGCTGTTTGCTGGGCACCGGACCTCAGGCGAGGGTGTGGGGTGGGGAGGCAGCAACCTGGGTGCGGAGCTTGGGGGGCAGGTTTCCTCAGGTCCAGGTCTGATGCCCCACTGAGCCCTGAGTCGCCTGCAGGGGGGGAGCGGGGACAGTAAGGCAAGGCCCAAGGTGTCCTGTGGGGCTGGGGGTGGAGGTGCTGCTCTTAGTACCCTCCAAGGGTTTTTGGGTGTGCTTTTCACTTCTGGTTTCTCTTGGGCGGCACTAATGGGCCCCAATGGCCCGTCTGTCCCCCCTGCAGGCCTGTGAGCAGGATGTCCAGTGTGGAGTGGGCACCTGCTGTGCCATTAGCCTGTGGCTTCAGGGTCTGAGGATGTGTACCCCACTGGGGAGGGAAGCAGAGGAGTGTCACCCCGGCAGCTACAAGGTACCACATGGACTTGCTGGGGGCACAGGGCCAAGGAGACCAAGCTGGGACTGGAACACTCTCCCTACTAAGTGCTTTTTGCAAGTTTAAGCCTCTTTATGACCATATGTGGTGGGCTCTGTTATTAACCCATTTTACAGATAATAAAGTTGAAGCAGAGAGAGGCTAAATAACTTGCCAATTGTCACACAGCATTTAAGTGGTGGGCCTGGGATTTGAGCCCTGGCAGTGTGACACTACTCATGCACCCTTCTGGGTGTGAGTTGGGCAGACGCAGTGTCTGCCCAGTCCAGCTGCTTCCCCAGCACCCGACATGGTGTCACACGCTTAATAGCTGAGTTCTAAGTGATATTCAATCAAGGGTGCGTGTGTGCGTGTGTGTGTGTGCTGGGTCAGGGAGGGGTAGGCAGTGTTGGCGACTTGTGGGATTTCAGGGTTGGGGGTCGACAGCCTTGCGCTGTGGCTGATCCCATGGTCTCGGCCAGATTGCCTGGGTTCAAACCCTGGTTCCTCCACCCATTAGCTCTGTGGTCTTGGCATGTTGCTTAGCCACTCTGTGCCTCAGTTTCCTCCTCTAAGAGCTGTAGTTGTGCTGGGGTGGAGGTGATGAGACTGACTAGGGCTGGGCCCACCAGAGGCTCCTGCCGGGAGGCCCATGTCCCTTTGGGTGAAGGTGTCATCCTGCTTCTCCTCTCTCCCCAGGTCCCCTACTTCAGAAAGTGCCACCACCACACCTGCCCCTGCCCACCCCACCTGCTGTGCTCCAGGTGCCCGGATGGCAGGTAGTGCTGCTCCACGGACTTGAAGAACTTCAACTTTTAGGAGCTTGTCTGGTCTCGGGACCCCCTCCAGGCTTCTTGCTGACACAGCCGAGGATGGTCTCTTAGGGACTTTTATTTTATTTCTGCCACGTGGTCCAGCTCCCCACTGCCCAAGACTCTTTGTCCCCCACTCTCAGGCCCAGGTCCTGGGTTTGGGTTCCTTTCCACGCCTGGGGTCCAGTTGGCCTTTCCCGTCCTCTGGGTCTCCGAGTGCTGCCCGCTGCTCAGGCCGTGCCGCCCCGGTGCCCCTCTGTGAGCACAGCCATCCTGGGGGAGGCAGTGGATCTGCCTCAGGGCAGCAGAGAGGAGGTGACGGCCTCAGGCACAAGGGCACCCACAGCGGGGGGCGCACTGACCCCCACCCTCGGCTGCCCCTCTCCATCCCTGCCTGGGAGCCAGCCAGTCTGCAGCCGGTCATGGGCCAAACCGCTCATTTAATCTAACTGCACCAATTCCCGCTTTTATATGGGAATTTCAGGAAAGTCATCATTTCTGCCCCAGTTCCTGTTGTTTTTCCTGAAGACTGAAGAACAAAGAGGGCCTGGGAGACTAAGAAAAGTTTATTTGTGTGAATTCTTTATATTCAGGAATATATTCTTCATGCAGACATACAGATAATCTGCTTACAAGTAGACTATATCCATAACAAGAGTGTACCTTAGAAGAATTAAATTAAATTAGGATTAGGTGAGATGAACACCCCTCAAGATGCAGGCCTTTCAGGGGCACCCCAATCCTTTCTCCCCAATCTCTGGAGTCTGTTGCCATCTACTGGCTAAACTGGGGATGGCAAGAAAAGCTGAGCCGGAAACAATGGAAGCTTCAGACGGAGGCGACCTTCTCCAAGCAGGTGGTGACCCGTCCCCAGGTACCCCGAAGAGTTAGACTCGCTCAGAGGTTTAGAGGGGCAATGCTTCCACCTGAGGAAAGAGGGCTGCCGTTCTAAGGAGCACAGGAGAACTGCTTAGCTGCCCTGTGGGTCCTGCCCCACCCTAGATCTGCTCAGAAGCCACAGTCATCTTCCTGTGAGCCATCTCTCCCCCTTCTCCAGGCAGGGAAGTGGAGGGGTGCGGGGTCAGGCCAGCGGCCTGGGTGTCCCTCCCCCTCTATCTGCCTGCTCGTCCTCTGTGCTAGTGTCCCCGCGCCCCCTCCCGCCCCGTGTCTAAGTCTTAGGGTCAAGGTCAGCCGAGGTTTTTCTCTTGCCTACTGAGCTCTCTGCCCGAGCTCCATGTCGACTGGTCACCAGGCTGTTTCCTTTGCCTCCTTCCCCCGCAGCCGGGCCGTCCTGCCGGGCAGGTCTATGGCAACTGCTTCCACCTATTCTCTCCGCCTCCAGCCTTCCCCTTAAAATCCACCCTGTACGCCTACCAGTCATCTTTCTAGGCAGCACATTCACCCAGTTTACTCCTTGTTAAGAAATCTTCCATGGTCCAGCCGGTATGGCTCAGTGGTTGAGCGCCAATCCATGAACCAGAAGGTCAAGGGTCGACTCCCGGTCAGGGCCCATGCCTGGGTTTCAGGCTCGATCCCCAGTCGGGGGCTGCAGGAGGCAGCTGATCAATGACTCTCATCATCACTGATGTCCTATCTCTCTCTCCCTCTCCCTTCCTCTCTCTGAAATCAATAAAAAACATATTTTAAAAACAACCTTCCATGGCTTCTCAGTGCCAAGGAGACAACCCCACCCTTGGCAGGGAGCGAAAAGCCCCTTGTGGTCTGGCCCTGCCCACTGGGTGTCCCAGTTTCAGGACTGTCTCCAGCGTCTGGAAGATGCCCTGTGTGTCTGCCCGGGCTCTTCCCTCTGTGGGGCCTCCTCTGTTCCTCCTCTGCTGTCTGGCCACGTCAGTGCATCCTTCAAGATGAATTCGAATGCACCCCTTCCCCCCATTTGCTTCCATCCACACAGAAGCACCTGGGACGGCTCAGGCAGGTGCTGGCACTTGCTCTTAGAGAGCACAGTGTCCTGGCTGCCTTCGCCGGTGAGAGGAGAGGCAGTGTCCGAGTCCTGTTGGTGTCCCCAGGGTTGAATGGTGGGCGTCAGGGCTGGAACAACTGGACAGCTAGAGGACAAGTCCCCACCTGGAGACAATCCCACCCTCAGCCTGTCCCGGGAGGTCCTCAGGGTCTTGGGCACAACAGGACTGGGGCATTTCGGGCTGGCAAAGGGTTTGGTGTCCCTTCATGTTCATTTGACACTGATTTTGGAGGGGGGAGGGGGAACGTTGTACCAAGGAAGGCGTTTGCCATGTGCGGTCCTCTGCACCACGCGCCTTGACTGGTGTGCTGACCGTTTACAATGTAGGCGGTAAAAGAGCTCCCCCAGCCGCCATACAAAATGCGGCACCCGGCACTGCGCACTTTGGGGTTTCCGTTCATTGCGACTGCATTTTAAAGTGAGTGCCAGCTGCTGCACCCAGAGCCCACGGAGCAGCACCTGAGGCCTCACAGGTGTGTGTGGGAGGCGGGTTGTCTCCCGCAAGAATGGCTTTATTTTTTCCACCGGGAGGCCCTGCCCACGTTGGCGGGAGCAGAGAAGCTCCTACGGTAGCCGCTGAGGGCTGTTGGGCCTCTTTGAGAATTGCACCCTGGACCGATGGTCCTGGGGAGGAATGAGGTGGAGCTGTGCACCGCTCCTTTTGTCCCAGTCCCCTCGGACCTCCTGAGGCCCCTCGTTCATAAAGAAAAGGCAGGGAGGGAGCCTGTAGCCAGCCACAAGCCTGCGAGAGCCATGCTGGGGCCTCAAGAGGACCACCTGGCCCAGGCCTTGGAGGTATGGCCTTCTGTCCCCAAGGTTCTTTCTTTCTTTTTAGGAGTTAATTTTCTTTTCTTCCTTCTTCTTTTTTAAATAGCTTATTGGTTTTTTTGAGAGAGAGGAAGGGCAAGGGGGACCGAGCGCGAACATCAGCATGAGAGAGGCACATGGGCTGGTTGCCTCCAGCACGCAGGGATCGAACCTGCAACCCAGGTGCGGAACGTCTCATGCTCTTTTGTTTATTTATGAGGACGCCGGGGACAGTCACTGCTGAGATTCGTGTGCCTCTGGGAACCGGCTCACTACGCAGTGTCACCTGGAGGTAAATGAGTAAAACTAGCAGGAAGGAGTGAAAACCTTTCCCTGGAGGTGCCTTGAGTCCCCTGAGCTCAAACGCGGTGGGAAGAAAATGACTGTGTCTCGATTGTGTTCTGTCCCTATCATGAGGCTCAGCAGCACAGGTTTATGCAGGCGAAGCGCCAGAAAACTGCGTCTGGGAGCCCAGACACCCAGTGTCATCCGCGTGCGTCCCACTGGGGCGCTCAGGCTGAGTCACTTTTGCTCCCGCGCCAGCCTGCGCTAGGCAATTGCTTTTTTGGTAGAAAAAGCAGAAGGAGAGTGGGCTCGGAGTCCTCCCCTCGCTCTCCTCGGGTTGTGTTCAGATTAAACCTGCCAAAGCGCGCGTGTCCCCCGAGACAGGTGTCACGGCGGCTGGCTGCTGTCCCCGCCCCAGCTCAAAGTACTAGGCATGTCGATTTCCAGCCTGTGCGTAGACGCCAGAGGGGGTGACGACATGCTGATTCCTGGGCTACTCCAGAGGCTCAGGCTCAGGGGGGGTTTGGGCGGAGCCTTTCTCAGCTGTGACTGATGCAGGTGGTCCCTGTCCCCCTGTCCCCAGAGAAACACGGGCCCTATCTGCCACCCCGACCTCGGGAGGAAATCAATTAGGCATAGAATGAAAATTCTCATTTTCTGTCCAAGGGGCAGAGAGGCTAGTTTCCATCAGAAAATGCTCCTGTCAAGCCAGAGTGTGGTCTTAATGTTACGACGAGGACCGAAGGCAAGAGACAGAGATGGGGGAGAAGGGGTGTGCGTGGCTGTGCCCGGGCCTGCATCCACCCAGAATTAGGTCTCACAGGGGGATGGGTGTCCCTGACAAAGTGGAAAAAGAATCCGAAGAGGGTGGAGGAGAGAGAGGAGGCCCCGCTAAGGAGCTGTCGTTTCCGCTCGTCCAGGGCCAACAGCTGGGCCCGCACCTGGGTGCTGGGAGGCCCCGCAGGTGTGGAGGCCACGCTGGCTGCCCTGAGGCCCCCGCCAGGAGGCACACATGTGTCCTAATGTGCCCCAGCTCCCACCTGGGGCCCAGCGGGGATGCTCAGGGTCTGGAGGGGTGCTAGGGAGCCAGGGCAACAGAAAAGGGGGACCCATGCCCCCCGCTGGGGGCTGCCCCACTCTGTCCGGGGTCCTGCTGGAGGCAGGCGGATTGGTAAGTAGCTGCACCAGTAGGGGCAGCCCACAGCTTACTCCCTGGGCGAGGGGAATAGAATCAAACATTGAGAGGCCACTCTGCCAGGCTTGTCACCCCTCATCCTGTTAGGCCCCAAGAAGGGACACAGAAGAGGCCACTGAGGTAGGGTCTGAGGGAGGAACCGGAGTGTTCTCAGGGGACCGAGCACTTGGGACAACTGGTCCCAGCAAGGCCCCAGCTGGAGGAGGCTGGGCACGAAGGGTCTCGCCTTACTGCTGCTGCAGGCCTGGGTGGATGAGACAGGGCCCAGGGTCTAGCTGGCAAGGGGCAGCTGTGACGTGACTAAGAGGTGTCAGGACATTCATTTCTTCCCCTCCCTGGGCTGCGCGGGGGCCTCTGACCATGGGGAAGGCTGTCTGTGGCCACCTCCTCGCCACCCAACAGCTTGCACCCTCCTGGGTGCCTGGGACCGGGGAGACCCGTGGAGACAGCCTAATTGCAAAGCGAGTGGGTCAGGAGGAGCTTTGCTGGGCCGCCACAGAGACGCCCCGAGCCCTTGGGGAGCTGGGGACAATCCAGAATGGGGACCTATGCTGCCCCCCAGCATCTCTTCCCAGACGCTGCTTTCTCATGTGTCACCTGCCTTCTTCCCTCCAGGGTGCTCTGTCCTTCCCTGCCCTCTGCCTGGCGACCCCGCCCCTCCCTCTGGCACTGGGGACAAAGGTTGATTCTCAGCTCAGCTCCCTGAGGGTCGGGCAGCTCAGAGTCTCCTTCCACATCTGACATGTGGGGACACTAATTCCTGCCACCTGGTGGGGTTGTCATGAGGGCCACCCATGGCACGGCTTCCCCCGCAGGCCCTGGTGGTGGGCGTCTCCTAGGATGCTTGCCAGGTACCCAGAGGCCTGTCCCCACCCCAGAGCTGCTGGATCCCAATGGCTGGAGAGGGGACCTGGAAACTGTCTTTTAAAAAATGTTTTCAACATGACCCCAAACAGACCCCCCAGGACTTTAGTGCACACCCTCCCTCTTTCTTCTGTAAACCACCCGCGGAGTCCGCCTGTTCAGTTCAAGGTGAAGATTTTAACTCGGGCTGTTTATAATTTGCTCCGTGGAGCGGGTGTGTTTTCAAAGCAGTCACGCCAGATGTCGACCTGGAAGTTGAGAGGGAGACAAACGTTCTTATACATTTATGTTGCCAGCGATGAGCATTTGATGCTTTTAACACACATTCATCTCAGAGGAAAACAGCCTCTGATTAATGGCTGCATGTGTGCAGCCTCCCACTGGCGAGGGGTCGCTGAAAAGGGTGTAGCTGTGGGCAAAGGTCTGACAGGAGGAAATAAGTGGACCCCGAGTCGGATGCTCTTGAGGACCGGCTGCCTCTCCTTCCCTCCACCCATCCTTTCTCCCTGGACCTCGAGCTCCCTGCCGGTCGGGGCTGGAGAGACCGCCGGTTAGTATGATTAGGGCCTGGGAGCCAGACTTCTCTGCATCTGGGCTCCGGCAGCCGTGAAGGGGCTCCTACTGGAGACCGCCCCTGGAGACCCGTCTTATTCCATTGCACAGTGTAAAAGTAAAGGGTTGCCCTTCTGTAAAAGTTGGTGTGTTTCCTGTATCTCTGGGGTAATCGACAGTCCTGGCATCCCCGTGTCGGGTCCCCACAGGGGCACCAACTGGTCATTGTGGCAGCCAGTTGATGGGGGCAGTTTGGACCTAGGCCAACCCACCCCTGGCTGGGCCCCGGCGCACCTGCCGCATGCGGCCAGCTGGTGCCTGGGGTTCACAGCTGCCCCGCAAATGGTCTGTCTGGTCTGCGCGGTGCTGGCGAGCGCTGTGCTTGAAAACGCCGGGAAGTTCTGCCGACCACGTGGCCGCACTTTGTCTCCTCTTTGATCCTCACCGGACCCCGCTCAGGATCCCCGTCTCTGCGGGAGGGGAACCGGGGCACAAAGAAATAAAGGGACTTGCTCAAGGTTCGCCACCACGCGGCAGGCCCGGGGTTTAAGCTCGGGACAGTCACGGCTGCACTTCCCAGCAGGAGGTGTCTGTCTTATCACGGCAGGATGGCAGATCCAGTCTGTCCCCGCCGACTGTGGCTCCTGAGGAGTGGAGATGACATCAGCTCCGCGTCTCTGGGTCCAGTGTGAGCCCAGAGAAGATTCTCAAGAAACTGGCTTTGCCGCTGCTCGGGCCTGAGCGGCAATCACAAGGCTGGGTGCCCAGGACGGGCTGTCCTGAGCGTGATTATGTTTTAGCCACGTTCATGGTTCAGGCCCCAGGCACAAGGAATCGAGGCCGAGTGGAGCCATCCCCACGTGGCACTGAGTAACCAGTAATGAAATCTTATCACGCCGTCCTAAAAGCTTTTGCAGGTCTTGGCCTCCCCCCCTCCCCTGCACCCCCATACACAGTCAGCGGTCCTGATAGCACGCACTATAATGGGCTTAGATTGATCCCAATCTTGTGAATACACACAGAGCAGCTGGTGCCAAGGGATCTTTGTGTCTCGGCTTTGAGGGTCACCTTGCAGGGGAAGAGGTGGCTGAGCCTCACTTCCAGGGCTCAGTGTCCACGCGTATTGGCTGCTGGGTCAGCCTGGGCCTCTGGTGACGTGAAGCAGAGCCCCCACCCGATGCTGCTGACCCCAGAGGGTCCCGGCCCTCGCTGGGCCCACTGCACAAACGTACGGCTGTCCCAGGTGCTGTCCAGAGGCTGAGAGGGGTGAGCTAGAAGCAGAGCTGCCCCCAGACTTGTCACTGTGAATTCATGAACTTCCCGTTGTGTCAGGACAGGATCTTGTGACTGTTCAACCTTGTCTTCATTCCAGGCAAGCCCTTTAGCCTCTCTGAGCCTCCATCCCCTCATCTGCAGGACATAATAAACAGGCCTCAAGAGTGGTGGAAGCACCATTCATCCATTCGCTGGCTTAACTAAATGTTTATTGAGCATCTACTATGCGCCCTGCTTGGTGCCCAGGTGTGGGAGGAAACACGGCTCAGATGCAGGGCCGCTGGGACAGGGCAACGTCCTCAGGAAGAAACAGGGAACAAGCTGAACCATTTAACGTGTTTCTCTGGCTGCTTCCCTGGCTTGTGCAAAGCGAGGGTGTCACAAAGACAGCGACACTTACTTGTGGGGGCTTTTCAGGTCTGAAGAGCAGCAGTGTCCTGACCATCTGTGAGGGGATGTGGTGGGGTGTTGCCGTGGCAGGGCTTGGTCCTGCTGTCTCCTTAACTCCTGTCAGGAGACACCCAGTTCCCTTGGTGACAGGTCTCCTGAGGCTCCTTCCTGAGGCCCCTTCCTGGGGTCCTTACAAGTCAAATACTGGAAACTCCTGGGTCTATCCCTCTCCGTGGCACCCCTGTGTCCGGGGCCCCCACGTGCCCACCTCTCTGGCTGCCTAGCCTGCCCTCTCTGTTCCAGGTCCATGCATCTTCTTCCATTGCCACCAGGCAGCCGTCTGTCCTGCAGGGTGTCACGGCCCCAGCACTGTGGTCCCCCTGACACCTGTGGTCTCAAAGCTCCTGCCTTGTCCCTGACTTGACCTTGATTTCCAGCTGACAGCTCTGTCCATGAGCTTCCAGAAGCTGGACCCCTGCATGGGCTCAGATGCCAAGTCTTGGCCTCACCTGTCCTTCCTCCCCGCCTTGTGTGGCACCTGTCTGCTCCCCCTGGCCACCTCCTTGTCCTCCCAGCTGCTCATGGGGTCCAACCTCTACCCTTCACCTTCCCAACACCCTCCTCACAGGGAACCAAGGGCCACAGCCCTGGGGGTGCAGGGATCTCGGGTTTGTGTCTCTCTTAGATCGGGTAACAGGTTAAACACTGCCTCAGATGCCACTTTGGGGACAGCCTGAGTGTCCCCTGGAGAACTGGGCTGGGAGATCCCTGGACAGGGCCGGTCGCCGTGTCCCAGGACGTCAAGCCTGGGGAGGAGGCGATGCGGGCAGGAGTGCTGTCCTCTGGAAACAGGCCTCTTCAGAGACCTTAGGGAGGAACACGTGGCCGGTTTCTGCAGGTGGCCCAGCTGTGTTAGCTTAAGGAGTCTTGTTTGCAAGGGGTGATCGGGGCAGGGAGGCCTTTGAAGTCCCTGAGCCCTGGAACGGTGGCCCTTATCGGAGTGGGTGCCGGGGGCGTCTCGGCGCTATCTTAATGTGTTTGTCGAGTGGCCTGGAGTCAGGGGCTATCGCTGCGGCCTGGGCTGCTGGCCAGAGGGAGCCTCGCAGCCTCTATAAAGGCCGGGCCCTGGGCACTGGCTGCAGCAGCGACCGGCCCAGCATCCAGGATGAGGAGCCTCGTGGTGCTACTTGCAGTCCTCGCGCTGTCCCAGGGCAGTGGGATCACCAGGTGGGTGTCGGTCCCCAGAGGAGGGGAGGGCATTTCATGGGTCCGCTCTGGATGGGTCTCTCCCTGGTCTCCCAGCCTGCGGTCCCCCGGGGAGACTTCGGAGAAGGTGCGGCAGGTTCCCAGGACAGTCGAGGTGAAGGGCATGGCTTCTTAATCAGACCTCCTGCGATATGTTCCCCGGCTTCATCCCAAGTTTAGCCAACTCCCTGTGCCCAGTCTCCTCACCTGCTGTCCAAGTAGGACGGCAGATGTCCCCGTCTCCTGGGATCGGGTGAGGAGCACAGGAGCTAGTAAAAGGCTTGAACAGTGCCTGGCGCTTTGTAAGAGCTGTGCACTCATTTGTCAAACAAAATAGAGCTCTTCGATGTCACAGGGCCTTGTGGGTGAAGTTCCCAGGCTCTCCTTCCAAAATCATAACCGACATTGACCGAGCCGCTTGCCACCAGGCACCAGACTTAGCTTGGCCTTCCCTAGATGCTCACGAAGCCTCAGGGGTTAGGAGATATTATTAGCTGCATTTTACCCACGAAGAAAGTGTCGTTCAGGGAGGGTCGCTGAGCTGCCCGAGGCCACGTGGTTAGTAATGAGGAGCCAGGACGTGGCCCACGTGGACTTGAACTGATGACATCACACCATCCCCGGTTTCCAGGTTCACGGTCCCTTTGAGGGAGGCTCTCCGGGGCCTCGTGCTGGGATAGGACAGATCGGCAGAGCCACAGCTACAACTGTAGGTGATCCTGAGTTGATCAGGAACCGGAGTGGAGCGAGCAGGGAGCCCTGGGGGCCTGGGCGTGGACTCGAGAAAGGGCACTGGTTGGCTGGGCCTCAGGAGCTCTGTCCAGGCTCCTTCCTTTAGGGCTTCAGCCCTTTTCTGTCATTAGCTGGTTATCAAATACATCTACTGAGTCTCCACCAGCACTAAAAAAAAGAGAAAGAAAAATAGAAAATAGAGAGTGCACTGCAGTTTCTAAGGGTGGGCATTGATCTGTGAACTGATGTAAAACATATTTTTTACTTTGGGTTATAAGGAATAAGTGGAGGTGTGGCTCACAGAGCCCAGAGCCTCTGGGCGCTTCTCAGAGGCCGGCAGCCCTCAGACGGGAGGCGCCCACCCCTCTCATGAACCCTCCCATCTTCAGGGTCCCTCTGCACAAGGGCAAGTCTGTAAGGAAGGCCCTGAGGGAGCAAGGGCTCCTGGAGGACTTTCTGAGGACGCACCAGTATGCCATCAGCAGCAAGTACAATGCCGGGAAGGTGGCCAGCGAGCCCCTGTTCAACTACCTGGACGTGAGTGGCCCTGCCAGCCTTCCAGTGATGATCGTGGCACGGGGTGCTATAGACAGCCCCCCGCCCAAGCCCCCGCCTCCTCTCCCTCTTTGAGGAATCATGCCGTCCAGTGGGGCTTAGAGGTCGCTTCCCTGCCCCTTGGTCGGCTCCACGGCGCTGGGCTCTGAATGTCACGGGTGGGAGGGTCTGAGCTCAGACAAGCTTCCTGCAGACAACAGCCCCCCGGGTCCATCGTCTGCTCCCAGATCCAACCTCACACCTGCCTCTCCTGGGCCAGGGGACCCACGTCTCATCCTGGGCTCAGCAGGGATGGGGCAGCTGGTGGCCGATCCCCAGCCGCCCAGGACTCTGCAGGAAGACCCCTTGTGCCCGATTCCCCTCTGGAGCCCGTCTCTCCTTCATCTGTCACTCTTGGCAGTGAACACCCAGCCCCTTTCCTTTGTGCCCCCTTCCTTATCGCTGTCAGCTCCAGCTGACCGGTGGCGGGGAGGCGTGGCAGGGACCATGTGGTGGGATGTGGGGTCAGTGCCTAACTAGTGCCCACCTCTCTGGGTCGCCCAGTGTCCCTACCAGGGAGGTCTTAAGCTTTGGTCTACGGTCTGCTCCTGGGGCTGGTGCCAGCAGGGCTCGTGGGAGGGGCAGGCCCGGCGTGGCTGGGGGTAGTGGCCCGGCGTCGGGGCTGGGGACCCCTCCCCGGTGAGTCTCCTGTCTCTGGGCAGAAAGCACAGGCTCCATGGCCAGCATCCACCCTGCCCCTCATGCTGTCCCCGTGCCTCTGACCCTGTGCCGTCTATCCCCAGTGCCAGTACTTTGGGAAGATCTCCATCGGGACCCCGCCCCAGGAGTTCACCGTGGTGTTCGACACCGGCTCCTCGGACCTCTGGGTGCCCTCTGTCTACTGCAAGAGTGATGCCTGCAGTGAGTGACCTCCCTCCCCCCACCCCACTCTCAGACCGGGGGCCAGGGGACCAGCGGGCGATGTGAGGTGGCAGGAGAGCTTGCTTGGATGTTCCCAGCCTCCCAGCGTCCCATGTCCTCACTCAGTTCTAGCAAATGGCCACACTGGAAGGTGCGCAGGTCTCCGGCTCCTGTATAAAACAGCAGCTGGAAGTGAGGGACGCTTGCTTTTTTGTTTTGTCTCTATCAGGAGCCAAGGCAGGCTGCTAACCCTCTGGGCCTCAGTTTTCCTTTCTGTATAATGGGGCCACGACATGCCGGGGGGGGGGGGGGGCTGGGCCAATAAAGTGAGAAGGCCTCTTACTAATGAGAAAGACATTTACTCTATGCTATAATTTATTTCCCAACAATCCTGGGCGGTTTGCGCTCTTTTCACCCCATTCCCCGGATGAGGAAACCAAGTTCAGAGAAGACAAGGGACTGGCCTAAGATTACAAAGCTGGTGAAAAAAAGCGAAATGTCAGGGAAATGACAGGGATGGCATTTTTCTCTCTTATCTTTTTTGGAAGCTACACAGTGGGGGTCAGAGAGGTGGGTCGAGCAGCAAAGAATCATTTTCTTTATTAAGCTCAGTGGGCTCAAGAGAGAAGAGGCTGCGTGTTTTCAGTGGAGAGAGGGGTTAGCGTTCAGGTCGTTTTCTTACGAGGCCCGGGGAGGGTCCGGCCCACCTGGCGCCGACGGCCCCCTGACCGGGTCCATGTTCCAGAGAACCACCACCTCTTCGACCCGGCCAAGTCCTCCACCTTCCAGGACCTGGGCGAGCCCCTGAGCATCCAGTACGGCACTGGCAGCATGGAGGGCGTCCTGGGCTACGACACCGTCATCGTGAGTGGGGCTCGGGCCACCCCCCCTTCCCGGCCTGGGGCCTCTGGTCAAAGGGCCCCCTGGCGGAGGTCGCTCTGCCTCTCTTGCAGGTCTCCAACATTGTGGACCGCCACCAGACGGTGGGCCTGAGCACCAAGGAGCCTGGGGATGTCTTCACCTACTCCCAGTTCGACGGGATCCTGGGCCTGGCCTACCCCTCTCTGGCCTCCGAGTACTCTGTGCCCGTGTTTGACAATATGATGAACAGGCACCTGGTGGCCCAAGACCTGTTCTCGGTTTACATGAGCAGGTAGGAGCGGCGCCCAGCGGGGCCTGACTCCCACAGCCTGGAGAGGACGGCCGGCCGAGGGCGGTGCCACCCCCTGGGGACACGGCAACTCAAGGGTAGTCCCTAGCATCCAGGCTCATTCGACCTCTTGTCTGAAGGTCCCCGACACATTCACTGCTGCAGCCAGAGTCCACTGGGCCGAAATCTGACCTTCATTTCTGCCATTTATAAAAGCAGGCCTGACCGTCTCTGTATAGGGGCTTTTAACTTTTCCCAAAGTGGCAGGCCTCAGTAACCACTTGCGGATGATGCTGAGATTCACAGACTTCTAGAGCAGCCTCCAAAGGAGTCCTACCTTCTCCTTTCACAATTTGGGAAACTGAGACCGGGAGGGACGATCACCCTGGGAGCTGGTGGCTGAGCCACGCCTGCAGCCCAGGGCTCCTGACTCCAGTCAAGTGGTTCCTACTTTCCTCGCCTGCCCCGTGATGGTGCAGCTCAGCTGGACAGAGGAGTGGGGTCAGGGTGGCGAGAAGACAGATGTCAGGGGAGCCCAGGCAAGGGGTACATTGACTCATTCATTCATTCATTCATTCACTCACTCACTCACTCACTCACTCAATGGATGCTGGTGGGTCCTTACGGTGTGTAGGGGCTGAAGGTGGATCAGCAAACAAGGCAGACTGGGAGTTAACTTTTTAGCAGGGGAGACAGACAGCACACGACACAGGCAATTACGATGACAAGTGTGGAAAGGGCGCTGACCGCGGGGAAGCCTGCCTGCATTAAAGGCTGGATAATATAACAGGGAGCCGGTCTAATGGAGCGGCATGTGCGGAGGGGCTGGACGCTTTGCTGAGGCAGGAGTGGGAGCTGTCCAGGTGACACAGAGGGACAGCGTGCTTTAGGTGATGGGACAGCATGTGCTGGAGCCCAGAGGTGGGACTGAGCTAGATGAGGCCTGGGACCAGAGACAGCAGAGTGGGAAGCTGGTGACACCAGTGTGCCCCCGTCTCCTGGCCACGAGACAGAGCCCCAGCAGGAACAGGCCAGCCTGGGCAGAGGTGGCAAGTTTAACCTGAAGTGGGTGGCACCTTGTGGACGATCCTCTCTCCTACTCGTGGCCAAGGGGCTAGGGGCGCAAAGCCTTAGGCGATGGGGAGCAGGGGGCACAGGGTCACTGTGGGAACAGCAGGGTGGCCTGAGCAGAGCCTGGCAGCCCTGCGACCTGCGTGGCGGCTTCCTTCCTGATGTCCCCTCTTGCGGCTCCCGGTGCTGCCCTGGCCTGGGGGCTGCAGCCGGGGGCTGGATGCCACAGCGTGCCCGTCCTTGGTTTCAGGAACGGCCCGGGGAGCATGCTCACGCTGGGGGCCATTGACCCGTCCTACTACACCGGCTCCCTGCACTGGGTGCCCATAACCGTACAGGAGTACTGGCAGTTCACCGTGGACAGGTGGGTGAGCAGCAGCCGGGGCCCAGCCAGAGGCCGCCTCGGGGGGGGGGACACCAGGGCCTGTGTCAGCCCGGAGGCTCCGGCCAGGGCCGCAGAACAGCAGCTCCGAAGACCAGCACATCAAAGTGTGACTTAGACACTCCCCAGGCCAATGACCTTGGACAATCACAGCTTCACCTATGTGTTAACTGCACTGGTTGAGCGCTTACTACCTGCTAGGCACCGACTGAGTAAGAATATGACTGTCTCCTTTAGCCCTCTCCTCACTGAAGCCCAACGAGGTGGGTGCCATTAGTATCCTCACTTTATAATTTTCTAACACCCAGTTTGAACCTCATAACCATCCCTAAGGAAGTCAAGGAAGGGGTGGTTATCACCCATTTTATGGAGAGGAAGCCTGAGTGCAGGAAGGTTGGGTAACTTGCCCGAGACGTGCAGCAAGTAAACAGCAGGGAGAAAACTTGGGTCTTCAGGCACCTAGTGAAGTTACATTTCCCCCTGAATGTGTGTGACTTCGCTGTTTTATTGTAGTTCTGCCCGACAGCAGGTGGGGCAGTCTTGATTTAGTCACTGAGTTGGGAGAAAATGGTTTCGTGTCTTTTCTCTGAGCTCAGGAAGTTATGGGGATTCCAAGAAGGGGCCCCGGGAACTGGGTCTGGGGGTTGGGTGTCTTCCCTGCCTGAGGATACTGGCAGGGGAGGCCGGAAGGGACCAAGAGAGGGAGGGCTGAATGCCGGATGCACCCCGAGGCCATCTGTCTCCTGTCTGCAGCGTCACAGTCGATGGCGTGGTGGTGGCCTGTGAGGGTGGGTGCCAGGCCATCCTGGACACGGGAACCTCCATGCTGGTTGGGCCCAGCAGTGACATCTTCAGCATCCAGAAGGCCATCGGAGCCACAAAGGACCAGTTTGGCATGGTGAGGCCCAGTCTTTGCCCCCCTCCCCAGACCTTCCTGAAGAGGGCACCTCTTTGCACGTGGGAGAGATGACAAAGGGAAACGGCAGGGCTCACAGACGTTGGAAGTTTCCTGGAGGCCTTCATAGTGGCCTTGGGACTGCTCCCAGGGCTCCTTCAGCAGCCCAAGCACGACCTCCTGTCCCCCCAGCCTGACTTCCTGTCCCACCCTGAGGTCCGTCCCTGGGTTGGCTGGCAGTTGGTCCCCCTCAATGTGATTCTTTGAGGACCGTATCTTGGGTCCAAACCCCAAGAGAAGTCCCAGCCTGGGACCATCTCCGCTCTTTCTGGTCACACCCATCACCCTTTTAAGAGGAGACTTCTCTCTGGTCTTCTTAAAAAATAATTTTAAATTACTTATTAAAGTGTAGTTGACATACAATATCATTAGTTTCAGGTATACAGCATAGTGATTTAACATTTATATATTTTACAAAGCGATCACCACAGTAAGTCCAGCACCATCTGTTTCTGTACAAAGCTACTATGGTATTAGTGGCTATTTTCTCTGTGCTGTACCTATTTATTTATAACTGGAAGGTTGTACCTCCCCATCTCCTTTCGCCTCCCCCCCCCCACCTCTCTGGCAACCCTCCATTTGTTCTCCGTGTCTCTGAGTCTGTTTTGTTGGTTGGTTGTCTAGTTTGACATCAACTGCCAGAGCCTGAGCAGCATGCCCACGGTGGTCTTTCACATCAACGGCAAAATGTACCCACTGCCCCCCTCGGCCTACACCAGCCAGGTATGAGCCTCAGCCCAGGGAGCCCCAGGCTCACCCGGCCCCTCCTCCCCCCTCCTGGAAAGTCAGCGAAGGTGGTGATAAGGGGCGGGATCTAGATGGAGGGCGCAGGGTGTGTATTTAGACCAGCTGGCCCTTCTGAGTGGGGCTGTGTGGTCCTTGGGCAGCATTTGTGGCTGCAAACGCCTTGTCCTGGAGAAATGGGACAGACGGGAAGGACAAAGCCCTGGGGCTTGAGGGAGGGGATAGGCAGGACCATAGCCCCCCCCCATGGGAACCTCCACCGGTGCTCTAGCATCCAAGCTCAGGGGCCTCATCTCTCTGCGATTTTCTTAGACAGGGTGGGTGTTGTGGGGACCCAGATCCCCAGTGATCTGCTTTCTAATTCTAAGCACCCCAAACTGGCAAGGCCTCGGGCCCCGGGAGGGGCAGGGGAGGCCCACCTGCAGGCTCAGTAGCTGGGGCTGGGTCGGGAAGAGCTTCATCCCCGCCTTGCCTTTCCCAGGACTCAGGCTTCTGCACCAGCGGCTTCCAGGGCGACGACAGCTCTGAGCAGTGGATCCTGGGGGACGTCTTCATCCGCGAGTATTACAGCGTCTTCGACAGGGCCAACAACCGCGTGGGGCTGGCCAAGGCCATCTGATCGCACCGCTGACCGTGAACCTCGCTGCCCCGGCAGACATAGGTGCACACGCGTGCATGCATGCACATGCATAGGTCGGGTTTGGGGCAGGTCGTTCTCAATAAATATCCCTTCCTTGCAAAGCTTGGCTCTCCTTGGGGCTGACGCCCTGCACTGTTATTGGGTGTGGCTGTCATGGGAGTGACTGTCATGGGGTGTGTATGACATGGGGTGTGTCTGGCAGAGCTGGGGCCACATGGGTGGGGGAGGGTTGGGGACACTGTTGAAGGGTGAGACTTTCACAAGGGAACTGGCCATTTCAAGCTAAGGGCAGGTAAAATCTTGCCTTCCTGTTCTACTCTAGATCTTTCTGGGGAAAGGGCACAGAGGGGACACTTGTACCTGAGGAGCAAGGGCTTGGGATGTGGGGCTGAGCAGAGAATACTGACCAGACAGAGAAAGACTCTGGGTCTGTTAAGAGAAGGGTCTTGCTGCCTCTGGGGGCTGACAGTTAGTGGAACAGGCAGAGGGCATCTGGGAAGGCCTGTGGGTCCAGAGGCTGCCGGTGCTGGTCACGGAGGCACGGTGGCCTCCAGCAAGGAAGGAGAGGGTGGGGTGGCATAGGGGCCATGTGAAGGGAGAGGGGCTCAGGCCGAGGCCCAGGTGAGCTGAGGAGCCTGGGGGGCCCAGGGCAGAGGATGGTGCTGGGCTCCCCAGGGTGTCAGGACCTTACAGGGCCAGGGAGGAGAGTGGTGCCCAGGAGAAGTGCGGGCACTGGGCGACTCCCCTAAGCCTCCTCTTATCTAAGACCAGTGCTGTCTGTCTGCCAACAGTGAGGCAGAACTGGGCCACTTTCATTATTTTTAGGCTTCTTGTAGATTTAAAAAAAGTGCCAAACAGGCTCACAAAAAAATGTGTTATATTTCAATGATTTATGCTTAACAAATTGTATTTTAAACACTCCAAGCTCAATTGGAGAGAACACAGAAAGTCTAAATATGATGATTTTCATAAATCAGGAGCTTGGACCAAATCGCCCCTCAGCATACCTTGGCCCACCCCGCCCGCCTGGCCCTGGTGGCGCCCCTGCCCCGAGAGGGCAGTGACCCTCCTGCCAGGCAGCCCTCTCCTGGGGCCAGTGGCATGTGGGCAGCCGCACATTCTGCCCCTGGGGTTTCTCCCTGCTGCCGAGGCGCTGCCTGGAATGTCCTCCACACCCCAACCCCTGTGACTTCTAACTGCCCTTCAAATCTCTGCCTGACTGGCACGAATCATGAGAGCTGAGCCGCACAAGTTCGCAACGACATGAGTGCATACAGACGGGTGCGCAGGGACACACGCATAGCATACAATACACACATGCGCGCACACACAGACACACATGTACACGCATACACAGGCACAGACACACACGCACACACCCAGTGTCCCAGCAACGCCTGCCCCCCCGCCCCCCCCGACCCCCCCAGACGCGGCAGATCCAGGGCCCAGCGCTCATTTCCACTTCCTCCCACTTCCCTGTCACTCACTTTCCTGCCGGAGCCTCTCATGCTAATGAGAGGAAGCATTTGGCCAGAGAGAAGCTTGGAAAGGAAGTCTTTGAAATGGAAATGTTATGACAAAATGATGGATTGTTTTCTGAGCTGTGCAGTTTGTTTCTTGCTCACAGGAGACTAGAGGAACAGGTTGCCCAGGTCAGGGAGCCGTGGACAGCCGGAAACTCAGGGGACAGAGCAGGCAGCAGGCGGGGGACACGGCCGAAGGGAAGCCCAGGACAAGCGGAGGGACAGGCCTGGCTACTGCCCAATAGCCCTGGTCACGGTTGGGGGCCACGAAAGGCCAGGGCGTGCAGCGACTTCCTGCTGAGGGACATCTGGTCTGTCCTGTCAACCCACACCCAGTGCCTCTGAACATCTGCTCATGCTGTTCCCTTTGCCTGAGGCCCCTTCCAGCTTCTCTAGCCTGGGAACTGCTCTCCAACCTTCGAAACCAACCGAGCCCTGGCTGGTGTGGCTGGTCGGTTAGAGCATTGGCCACATACTGAGTGGTTGCGGGTTTGATTCCCGGTCAAGGGCACTTACCTGGGTTGTAGTTTTGTTCCCCTGGCCCGGTCTGGGGTGTGTGCCAGAGGCAACCAACCAATGTGTCTCTCTCTCATTGATGTTTCCCTCCCTCCCTCCCTCCCTCCCTCCCTCCCTCCCTCCCTCCCTCCCTCCCTCCCTCCCTCCCTCCCTCCCTCCCTCCCTTCCCCCCCCATCTAAAAGCAATGGAAAAATATCCGCTAGGTGACTCTTGGCCACTGGTTTACTTGGGACTAAGTAGAATCGTCACCACTCTTATTTATTAAAAAGTGTGTTTAGAGGACCTACTGTGTGGAGCGCTGTTCCGTGACTGTGCCCTCAGAGAGCACAGCAGGGGCCTCTCCACCCTCATGGTCCGTGGGGGACACGGACGATGATCTTAAGCGTCATGGGAAAATGATGCTGAGGTGGGAAGGCCCCAAAGGCGGGAGAGGGTAAGGGGTGCAGATGTGAGGGAGAGACAGCATTAGGGGTACAGATTAAACCACAGCCCATAAATAGCAGTTACCGGGAGGCAAACACGGACATGTTGGTTTTTGCTCATGCCTCGCATCTTTCTAATGAGATGACCCAGTCACGGAGGGCAGGAGTCACATCAAAATCATTTTGTATCCTTCATAGCACTTAGTGTTTGGCAGAGCAATTAATTGTTCAGTAGAAGCGTTTGAATAAATAAACCAGCTCCACTGTCCCTCTCTCAGCTCCGCAGCGGGCGAGGGCTGCCAGGGCTCAGCGCTTGGCCTGGAGCGCCCTCTGGTGGTCGGACCTCAAACCCAGCTCTGCACCCCTCGTTTTCCATCCCGCAATGGTCCCCCTCCCGCCCAACCCAACAATAGGATTTACTGAGTGCCTACTACGCACAAGGCACAATGCCAGCTTCTGCAGGAGGCACAGGCACAGAAGATGTGGCGCCTGCCCTCGAGCCCCTTGCTCGCTGGAGGCATCGCTGCTTAGCCTTTGCTTTCTCAGTCTTTGCTCTCTGGTGTCCTCTCTCTCTGACCTTTCTGGATCATCCGTGATATCAGACGTACATTTTGTACTTGAGCTGGCCCAGCGAGGATGTGCCTGTGTGTGTGCCCGAGGGGCATGGGGGCAGCATTACCCTCCGAATCGGTAGATCAGCCCTTCACCCCCAGGAGTTACAGCCCCAGGGAGCTTGGAGGGCAGCCAGGGTCAGGTACATTAGACACTCTCTGCAGTATTGGGGCTGAGGCTGGGTGAGATGCAGACCAAAGCTGTCCCCCCATTCTGGCTGGTGGAATTGTGTCTCCTTTTCGAGGACTGTTGATGGCCCAGCCACCTCCTCTGAGCTGGTGGCTTTGGTTTCCTCAGTACCAATGCTGAAGCTCCATCTGTAGGTGCTGAGCCTCCCCCATCTCTTGTCCTTGCCCTCTCCTCTGGCCCAGCCATGAAACTTGAGAGCCCCTTTCTTTCCCAGGGCTCTGTTTAGCACTGAGACCAGAATAACTGTGTCCTAGGAGCTTTATTTTTAGGGCTTGTGAGAGGGAACAGGGAGCCTCTGGAGACAGGCCTCTCATGTGTCCAGGAGTGTCCTGGGTGGGGGCCAGCCACACCTCCTGCAGCTCTGAACTGCAGCCTGGGAGGCCCTCCAAGCTCAGCCCAAACCTTAGATGTCCCCACATCAGCTCCCCTAGGGACATTTCTGATCCAGAGAGAGTCATCTATAAGCATTGAAGGGGATTGTGGGCACACTAGCTGTCCAGATGATCAGGCTTATGTTCCTGGGACTCCCTGAGTCACCCTGGTGGCTAGTCTCTCGGCCTTAGCTTCTGAGAGAGTGAAGCAGACGGCCCTGAGCTGGAGGCGTGCTTAGGCCAGAGCTCCTCCAGTACCTGGCTTGGGGCCCTGCTGGGTTTGCATAATATGCAAAATGTAGAGAATCTCCCAGTATTTTCCCATGTCCACACATTTCCAGGGAGTCCAGGGCCAGTTAGGGAAAGAATGGACTGGATCTAGGGAACTTCAGAAATCATTGTCTTGGGCCAGATGAATGGACCGATTGACAGGTGGGTGTAGAAGGTGCTGTGCAGATGTTCTAGATACTTGGTGGCAGCTGGGCTATGGACTTGGCCTGGATTCCAAGGATTTATTCAGACTGGAGTAGAGAAGCAGGGCTTTCTACTGCCCCGCGGGTGCTCCCGGCAAAGGTCACTGGGCACTTCTGTGTATGTCTCCTGGGCCCCTCCCCTCTGCCACCGTGACCTCTGTGTCTTCCTCTTTGTCTCCAGTGTTAGTTGTTCAGGCTGCCATAAGAAGATACCACCTACTGGGTGGTATAAACACAAATTTATTTCTCACAGTTCTGGAGGCTGGAAATCCAAGGTGTCAGCAGGGTTGGTTTCTCCAGAGGCCTCTCTCCTCAGCTTGCAGACGGCCACCTTCTCACTGTCTCCTCAACATGGCTTTTCCCCTGTGCCCGAATGTCCCTGGTGTCTCTTCCTCTTAAAGACATCTGCCTTATGGGATTAGGGCCCTACCTTTATGAGCTCATTTAGCCTTAGTTGCCTCTTTAAAGACCCAGGTTCCAAATCCAGTCACACTGGGGATTAAGGATTCAACACATGGATTTTGGAGGGACATAATATTGCCCTAGGAGGGATGTCCTTTCTCCCCAGTGTCTGTCAGCCCTACACCAACCTCCCTCCCATCACTCCTTCCCCATCTAGCATTGAGAAGCAGACTCTCCCCCAGGGCTAAAGCTTCCCAGGACTGTTTGGAAACATCTGGCTCATCCTGGGACTGGTTGGATCCTGGTGGGATCCAGCACGTCTTCCCCAATAGGGAAAGAGGGCCATCTGAAAATTACCTGCCCCCTGGGGGTGATTTTCCTCCTGAGCTAGAGAGGTGAAAGAGGGTGACACGGGTGATGGTCTCTCCCATACAGCTGGCCCCTTGTCCTGGGTGTTTGCCTGGGTCTTGTCTTCAATCTTTATAGACCACACCTAGCACGCTAGGTGCTGAAGCCACAGCAGTGGGCAAACCCGGATCTTTGCCCTCGTGGGGTGGTGTAGGGGTGAGAGCCATCAGGAGCTTTGTCATGGGGAGATGTATTGGGAGGGGCCGCTTTTAGGTTTTAAATATCCTGTCCCATGATTCTCTCATCTGATTGTGCCCTGAACAAGCTGGTCATTCTGAAATCGAAATCCATCTGCCAGGCTGTTTCTTAGACCCATGAGCGTCCAGTTTTGAGTCCAGAAGGCACAATCCCCATTCAGTCTGTGTTTCTGAGCCTCTGGTGTGGGACAGTGATGTGAATGGGGGTGAGGGAGGGAAGCAGCCTGGGACACCTAGGAACCTCATCCAATCCGTTGGTCCCCAAGCATGCAATTTGTTGCCTCTTGGAAGCCTCTCCCTCCCTGAGGCTGGCCTGGGACCAGCTCTCCTGGCTCTGCTGCTCCAGAGAAGCCCCCTGGACTTACCTACCCCCCACCCCCACCCAAAAGGTGGCCTTTATAGTCCCAACAGGATTCACTGAAAGATCAGAGAGCTGAAGCCAGAGGGCAGCCAAGAGCTGTGATGGGACAGGAAGGGGGAGCTGCTGGGTGCTGGCTGCAGGGCTGGCTGCCATAGAGGCTCAGCAGGGCTCCAGGGCCAAAACTGGACACCGGGTGGGAGAGAGGCTCCATCCCTAGGCTTTGCTCTTGAAGCTCTTAGCAGCTTTGAATGTCTCCTTAGGTCCATCGGTGGTGTTAAAAACAAGACAACAGGCCCAAAATGGAGTTGCTTACGCTAAGCCCCATGTCGGCCACCAAAGTGAGACTTAATTACAGGTTTGGCTCTCCCAGAAATGGAATCTTAAACCAGTCAATTGGGAATCTCCTGATCAGTACTAGTTAGAGATCTGCCTGAGAGACCCCAGCCATCCCCTAAAGGAAAGTAACTCGGAAAAACCAACCCGAGTTTTTGCCAGTGTAACTTCCTTGTTTCCACTCCCTTCTGCCTATAAAAGTCTTTCATTTTGTACAGCCCCTCTGAGCTTTTTTCTAGCGATTGGATGCTGCCTGGTTCAAATAGATTTTTGCTCAAATAAACTCTTACATGTTAAAAATATGCCTCAGTTTATTTTTTAATGGTTTGCAGCCCTCCATGTGTAAGGCCCTGGAGCTGAAACTCCTGGCCCGCAGGGAGTTTCTCGAAGTGGGGACCCTGAGGCCATGACTTCTTTCCTTGCTGAAATGAAGGCCGATCCTTTGGCGGGGACGTTGCTCAGAGGCTCTCTCAGCAGAAGCGACATCTGTCTTCACCCTCCTTTGTCTACAACGTTCTGCCCTTTGCTAAGGAATGTCATACGTCATCTTAGTTAATCCCCACGACCACCCCGGGAGCTTGGTGTTGTTATTGTTAGTATTTTTTTTCCTGTTACATGTGCATGTATTATTTCTGTTAGCAGCAGAACAATAGGGGGTGGCGGGAAGGAACGGGCTCAGCTGTGGCCCCTCTGGCTCGGAAGAGAAAGGAGATCCACCCGAAATGCTGCCAAGGTTCCCTGTCATTCTCTGCGCGAGCATCTGACAGACACCTCAGTGACGAGCGGAGCAGCATTCATTAGCCGGTGACATTTCGCGGGCGGCTTTTTACCTCTGCTTCCCCTGAGCCGCAATAACAAAAGTTTGTCTGATCTTCCTGTCACCCACCTCCTGGGTCCCGGCCACCCCCAGTTCCCTTTCATCCCCGCGTTTGAAGCAGGCGGTCTCCTGTCTCCAGGATCTGCCGCTGGGCGACACAGTGGTCTCTGGGGACACCAGGGCTCTCTCTTCTTGGCTTCAAAGGGCCTTTGAGAGCCTCCTGCCATGGAGCGAATGAGTTTTATTTTCTAGGAGGCTGGGCAGCTGCCAGGGGGCAGGGGCACCTTGGGTGAGCCCTTCGCTTCCACCCCCAGGATGTCACAAGGAGGGGCTAAGGGGTGTGGGGGGGGTCTTGTCACTGGAGGAGGGACCACTGCTTCCTCAGCAGCTGGTGCGGAGGTGGCCTGAACAGGACTCCCACGGGAGCAGGCCTCTGCTGAGAAGGGCCAGGCTGGGTCAGTGCTGGGGCCTGGGCAGAAACAGGGGGAGAAGTCCCTGCTGCCCTGGGAGGCAGGACTTTTGGGACGCTTGTGGAGAAGGGGAGCCTTTTGAAGGCTGGGGGTTCCCGTGGGAAGCTTGTGACGGGTCCAAGACATGGCCTCCTGAGAGACCTTTCAAAGGGGGGGGTCTCAGAGAGGGTGGGGGTCCTGCTCGCCTGCCCTCCTCTAACCCTCCACCAGGTAGAGCAGCCCCGGGGAGGGCGCCGGCAGCCTGCAGGGCTCTAGGCCACACGTCCCCATGGCCCTCCCTCAGCTGCACCCCAGGGCCCCAGAGCCCACCTGGGTAAGCCTTCAAGGGTTCCCCGCACTCACAGCCCTCACTAAGGGGTGCCTGGCCTCAGCCTACAGTCTGGGGTTTGGGGGAGAGGGCCGTGGGAGAGTGAAATCTACCAGGCCTACAGAGCGGCTTAGTTTGGTCTCTTCAGGGTAGTTGGGAGGGAGGGCTTGAAGGGACAATTCAGTAAGTCAGCAAATATGCCCCGAGTACCTGCTGTGTGCTGTGAAAGGCCCTGGGGACACAGCAGTGGGCCAGACAGAGAAAAATCCCTACCTCTGGATCTAACATTTTTGCGAGGAACTATAGATAATAATTAGATACAAAGGTGATTATATAGGTGTGTCTATATAGGTGCATACATTTATTTATAATTTTTTGGTTTGACGGAGACGCGCTGTGACCTGGGGCTGCCACGCTCCCTGCCCCTTGGAAAATGCCTGCCTCGAGGGCATGGAGGTCCCCAGCAGAAGCAGGCGGAGAAGGGAGCTGGGCAGAGATGGCGAGAGCTCTGAGGTGATGCCCGAGCCCGGACTCGGGGCCCACAGTCAGCTCCCCGGCATCTCTCAGTCACCTGAGCAGGCACAGTCCTCTGGTTCAGTTCGAATTGGGTTTCTACCACTTGCCACCGAAAGCATCCCGCCTAAGTCATTCCTTGCTCCCAGGTGTTGCCAATACTGCCAGGCTTGGGAACCACAAGTGAGTCACAGGATCTGACTCCCCCTCACAGGAGAGGAGAGGGAACCCTTCCTGCGGTCGGCCGGCCGAGAAGAAACAGCTTAGAAGGCGCAGCAGCAAACGGGTTTATTAAAACAGCCTGCAGCCAGGGAGGGCCTGGTGGTCACGAAAGATCCGTTCTGGTCTTCGGAAAAACGGAGAGGAAGAGGCGGGGGAAGGGCGAAAGAGACACCGAGGGAGCGGGGAGAGAGACACAGAGACACAGAGACAGAGGGACTCAGGGAGCCCGGCCGCCCGACAGACCGGATCACTCCCTGGACTTCTCCGGGGAGCAGCCACCGTTGGTCTTACTCAGAGAGTCCGTGCTGCCCATTCTGGACCTGGCGCTGCGCGGGATTTTGTTGAATTCTCCTGGGGCGTCTTTTTGCTCCTGTCCTTTCTCCGTCTCCCGGTGGTAGAAGTAGTTGAAGTTGGAGACGATGACCGGCACGGGGAGTGCGATGGTCAGGACCCCCGCGATGGCGCACAGGATGCCCACAATCTTGCCCCCCGCCGTGGTCGGGCACATGTCCCCGTAGCCCACCGTTGTCATGGTGACCACTGCCCACCAGAAGCCATCAGGGATGCTGGAGAAATGGGACTGCGGCTCGTCGGCCTCGGCGAAGTAGATGGCGCTGGAGAAGAGAATGACGCCGATGAACAGAAAGAAGATGAGGAGCCCCAGCTCGCGCATGGACGCCTTCAGCGTCTGGCCCAGGATCTGCAGCCCCTTGGAGTGGCGGGACAGCTTGAAGATGCGGAAGACCCGCACCAGCCGGATGACCCGCAGGGTGGCCAGGGACACGTTCTGCTCGGCCGTCGGCTGCACCTCCTGGACCAGCTCCGTGGTGACGGTTGCAAAGTAGGGGACGATGGAGATGATGTCGATGACGTTCATGACGCTCTTGAAGAAGCCGGTCTTGCTGGGGCAGACGGCGAAGCGCAGCAGCAGCTCGAAGGTGAACCACACGATGCAGGTGGACTCCACCGTGAAGAAAGGGTCCGTGAACATGGTCGGGGACAGGATGGCCCTGCTGACGTTGAGGCCCGGGTCCCTCACCATCTTCACCTCCCTGTCCTCTCGGAACTCGGGCAGCGTCTCCATGCAGAAGATGGTGATGGAGATGACCACAACCAGCACGGAGACGGTGGCCACGCCGCGGGCGGCCACGGAGCTCTCCGGGTACTCGAAGAGGAGCCAGAACTGCCGGTGGAAGTCGTTGGCGGGGAGCGGTATCTCGGGGTCCTTGATGAAGCCTTCGCCCTCCCGGAACGCGTCCATGGCCTCGCTCCCCAGCTCGTAGAAGGCGATCTCGTCTGTGAAGACGTCTATAGGGACGTTGGCCGGGCGCCGGATTTTCCCACCGGACTGGTAATAATACAGGATTCCGTCAAAACTGGGCCGGTTCCTGTCAAAGAAATACTCGTTTCTCATGGAGTCGAAGAACTGCACCCTCTTCTCGCGGTCCCCCAGGAGGGTGTCGGGGAACTGGCTGAGGGTCCGGAGCTGGGTCTCGAACCGCAGCCCCGCGATGTTGATGATCACCCGCTGGTTCCCCTCATTGGCCGCCGGCTCGGGCCCCGCGGGGTCGGCGCAGTCCCCCGGGAGCCTGGAGAAGGCGGTCTCGTGGCTGCCGCCGTCGCCGAGGAGCATCCTCCAGGTGGAGAAGGGGCTGCCCCCGGGCCGCCCCCTCGGGCTGGTGGCGCTGAAGTCCGCGGCGTAGCCCGGCTGTTCCTGGGGCTCGTCTGAGTTGTCGAAGTTGACCAGAGCCACCTCCATTTCCTTCCAGCCACATCCATCCATCCTAGGGCGTCGGGGGAGCGGAACGGAGGCCTCGGCCTCCCCGGCCTGCGGTGGGCTGTGGAGAGGGAGACGCTCGTCATACAGGAGCGAGGCTGGGGGCAGCTGGCCCCCGATCGCTGACGTAAGCTACGCTGTTGGATTAAGGAACGACTGATGTTTAGCTGGAGAAGGGGCCTCATGGTTGTTCTGGCGGCAAGGCCTCTGAACATGCTTGTGCTTTCCTCCCTCCAGGACACTGTCTGTGCAGGCCTGACGTCACCGGAAGGGGAGGCCTGCCCTAAAAGCGCCAGGGGAAGGCGCTCTTGCCCTCCTGAGGACTCCCAGGCAGGGTCTTTTTTTTTTTTTTAATTTTAAAAATTATTATTTTTTAATATATCTTTATTGATTTCAGAGAGAGGAAAGGAGAGGGAGAGAGATAGAAACATCAATGATGAGAGAGTCATTGATCGGCTGCAGCCTGCAACTGGGGCATGTGCCCTGACCGGGAACCGAACCCCGATCGCCTGGATCCTAGGTCGACGCTCAACCGCTGAGCCACGCCCGGCCGGGCCCAGACAGGGTCCTGACGCATTATTTGATCCATGCCTTACCTCCCCAGAGCTTTGTCATTTTTGTACATGGGGCAGGCTGGTCCACGCATGGACTTGGTGAATCTTAACCCCCCCACCCCCGGACCTTTGCTCGCTCCCCTTTCCCCCAGACAGACCGACAGGGTTTGAATCTCTGCTCTGTGCTCAATGTGGTCTTGGGAAAATCACTGTGAACCCCGCTTTCTTCCTCTCTCAATGGGTCTAATGACATCTTCCTGCAGAGTTCTGCAGGGGGTGGTGGTGGTGGTGGTAGGGGGATAATGGATGTTGTGAATGGGGTGCTGGGCACATAGTAGGAGTTCCTAGATGGAGCCGCTCTTGTTTCCAGCCCCGTCTGTTCTGGGAAGCTTCACTGGCTGCCTGATGTCGTCCACAGAGGCCCCAGCTGCTCCCCACACTCTGCAGCATGTCACGATTGCTCCACGTGGCTTTGTGGGGCTGCTGCTCTCTTCCGGGGCGAGCTGGGCACTTCCTGACTCAGGGCCTGTGGGGGCCGGGCCCTGTGCCTCCCCCAGAGCAGGTGCTCTGCAGACATCCACGGGAGTGCCGGGGTGCACAGCGACTCTGAGCATCACTCCTGAGCCCCCCCATGGCCTTTCCCATGACTTGCCTTTGGTTGCTTAGCAACCTCAGCTCCTCCTACACACCCAGGTGAAGCGAGAGCCATCTCTGGGTCCAAAGATGGATGAAAGAAACTGTGCAAAGAGAGTTGTGTACCGCACACGGGCCTGGAGAGCCCCGGGGACGGGGGATTCACAGCTGTGCAGGGGGTGAGCTCAGATGGCACAAGGCTGGGGCAGATGGGGGGAGAAGGGCGGGAAGGGGGGCCTGGCATGGGGTGGGTTGAGTGAAGGAGAGGATCATGGAAGAAAGAGTGGCTGGAAGGTCAACCTTGGGCTGGCATAGGGCTAGACAGAAGAGGACACTGGTGCTGCTGGACCCACGCCCTGGCTCACTCTGCGTAGGTGTCTCCACGGTGCCCTTCCTTCCAGTTGGGGTGCCGCCTCTCTCCCTCTTCACTTAGCCAGGCCTGGGGTCTTGCTGACTCTCCATCAAGGCAGCTCCACTGCCGGTCTCCTCCTGGGCTCAGCCCCGCCCTCAGCCCAAGCCCCACCTCTTCCCTCACCTTGAACTACGGGCCCAGCCTCAGGAGCCCAAAGAATATAGATTCTGCTCCTGTCTGCTCCTTGCTACCCCACCGTTCAAAGGCCTCAGTATCCCAGCTGGGGAACAGTAAGATGGAGTCTTAGGCAAGACTTGCTGGGTTCGCTGCCTGCCCTAGCCCTGTCCCTTTGGGTAGGTGACCACAAGTGCCCAGGTCTCCCAGCCCCACTGTACCGGAGGCAGGGAGTGTAAACGGCAGCCCTGAGGCATCTGAGGGTGGAGCCAGAAGCCAAGAGCAGCATCCTGCCGGGAGAGGAGACTCTGGGGCAGCAGAGGCAGCCAGTGGGCCGGGGTGGGGTCCTCCGGGAGTCTGTCCTCAGTGAGCCTGGGGCGGGGGCTCTCCACCCTAGTTAAGAGCTCAGGCTCTGGGGCAGACGGGAGGACCAGTTCTCAGTCCTGGCTTGACCACTTACTATCTGTGTGACGCAGGACAAGTGGCCTTCCCAGCACCTGCCTCCTGAGTGTGGTGAGGAAGGGATACCACGTAGAAAGCAAAGAGCAGGCACTAGGTGCTCAGCGGGGCCATGGGCCAGGATTGGGGTGGGATGGCCACTTCTTTGTCCCCTCTCCTGGCATTAGTAACACATGAATGTCACACATCTACTAGCAACAGCCCAGCCCTTTCAGAGGCCACCCCCGTTCTGCCCAATCTGCTTGGATGCCTGGGGACAGATGTCTCCAGGGCCATCGGAGGCTGGGATGACTTGTATGGCCTGTGCTCTCAGCCTGTCTGCCTGCAGTGAATCTGTTTCCTCCTGTCCCCGCTCCCGTCTCCCATACTCAAGATCTGGGCCTCACAATGGCCCCCAAGGTAGCTGGGGGTCATTATCCCCATTGAATAGATGAGGAAACTGAGGTGCGAAAAGGTGTGTGACTGCCCAAAGGCCCTTCAGCCACAAGTTAGGAAGCTGTGACTCGGACCCAAGTTTTCTAGTTCCAGAGCCAGTGTTCTTCCCGGTCGGACCCGCAGGAGCAGGCCCACCACCGTGTGCTGTCTATTTTCATTCAGCCAGGGACTGTGTCCAGGACACACACACACACAGACGTGGATACACATATGGCCATCTGCAGTCATGCTCAGACACACACATGTGCCTTCTCATAGAAGCAGTCACAGACATGTACTTGCCCCACATAGAATTACCAAGACGCCTGAACACACGGGTAGACATGAACCCATGTACAAATATGCAGAGACACATGAACACAGCCCTGCAGCCCCGGAACGCACCCACGGCCACAGCTGTCTGCTCCAGATGTGGCCTGACCCTTCCTCCATCTAGTCTGCCTGCCTCTTGGAACAAGAGGATGTTCTGTTACTTGGAGCAATGGAAAGATGACAGGAAGAGCTGGAGGGGCTTGGAAGCTCGGCACGGGGCTCTGTTCCTTGTTGGGGTGGGGTGGGCACAGCGGGGGCTGTCTGTCTCTCTCCCTTCGGGGATGGCTCAAGGACAGCTGTGTTCCTATGGAGACAGAATGACACGGGCAATGGCTCTTTCATTTAAAACCCAAGCAGCAGCCGCAGTGATGCTGAAAAGAAGGACCACAGGGTAATTCATTCCAGCAGGAACAGCAGGGCTTATAGTTTAGCTGCTCCCTCCTCGCGTCGGGGCAAATACCTTTGCTCTGGAAGTCAGCTGGGAGGCAGGACTCACGGGACCTTTTCCTGGACCTTCTGGTTTTGTGCACCGTCAAGGCCTCGTATTGCCTGCCCTCCTGTTTGCTTGTGACAGCAGTTACATTACAAACCTTGACTCTGGAGCCCACGGGCCTAGACTTGCAACTGTGTCCCGCTAGCCCTGCGCAAGCCATTTAATCTGTGCCTCAGTTTCTTCACGTGTAAAATGGGGAGACTCGTGAGATCACAGGGCTGTTGAGATGGTGAAAGGAGTGAATGTCTGTGAGTGCTGCACAGGGGCTGGTCGCTGTGTGCTCAGGGGCCCTGGCCTGGCTGCCCCGCGAACAGCTGCCTTGCCTTGGCCTGGTTTTGAGAGCATGGCTGGGGCCTTCCTTTGGCACCCTGTGATCGCCTGAGCTCACACTGTCTTCGTCCCCCCGGTCCTGCCCAGTCTGGTTCTGTTCAGAGAAAGGAGTCCTCCCACCTTCACACCCCATCACTTTCCAAATCCTGCGGGACCTGCCTCTGTGGGGTCCCATCTCCCCACCTTGCCCTCCTCTCCTCTCGCCTGGATTGCTGCCATGGCCTCCCCATGTGGCTACCAGGTGCTCCCGCTCGCAGCCAGGTGGGTCCGGTCACCCCTGCATAAGGCCTCCAGCGATTCCTCCCGCCTAGATCAAAGCCCCACCATCCCCAGCCTGGAACTGCGTGCGCCTCTTTCCCTCCCATGCTTGGTGGGACCCTGGCCTCATCTAGTCTCTGCAGTCATTCTGGGGCCCGTGGCCACAGGTGGCGTCCTTCGGGGGACTGGCGGGGAGGAACCCTGCTCCATCTGGCAGTCACCCACGCCTTCCCCGTCACCGTCCTTTCCCGCACAGGCAGCCCAGGGCTGGGAAGCAGGTCTCGTGGTTAAATGTTGATACTGAACAACCAAATGCCAAACGCCAGCCTCTCCTTTTTGCAAGCACCCCAACCTTGAGTTAGTTTCCTGGGATCACCTCCCTAAAGAACAACCCCATAGCTTTGTTCCAGGATGTATTAAATTGATGATCTTGGGAAAGTTACTTAAAGTCTCTGTGCCTCCAGTTCCCTCATCCGGAAAGCCGAGATAATAATAGTGTCTACAGAGAGATCTGGGGGGAGGATTCCAATCCTGTATCACCCCAGTACCTAGTGTGTTGTCTTGCCCATAGAAGAACCTCTGTCACTATTTGTTGAGTGATTCTGTGACTGGTACATGAAGGTGTGAACTAAAGAAATGAAGCAGCCATGGTGGAATTGTAGGCGCCCGCCTGTGGGGTGGGGTGGGTGGTGGAGCTGCCTGGGTGCCTGACAAAGTCCCACAGAGGCCAGTCTATTCTTCTGGCTAAAGTTCCTCTGTTTCTGTCTTCTGGGCCTGTTCTTCTATTGGCCCTTATGTGGGCCATTGAGCAGTGGGGACCCGGGGGTCTCCTTAAAGCCCAAGAAGGCTCCAGGATTTCTGGAGCAGAAGTGGGCATAGTGGGTGGGGATCTGAGGACAGCTGTACTCTCTTCTGGTGCAAAGACAAGGCCCGGGCTTGGGTAGGGGGTGAGACTGGTATTCTAGAAGGCTCCAGAGCGAGCCGCATGAGCTGGGAATGTGGACCATGAGAATAACGTGTCTCCCTAAGAACGTGCTGGGAACCAAGCCAATCTGGGTAGCTCGCACTTGTTGCCATGCTTACAACTGAATTTCCCCAGGATGCTTTGGGAAGTCTAGGAGAAAGACCCTGGGGCCCTTCGGGATGGTGGTTAAGGCCCAGCTGCCAAGACTGAAGTGCGGGTCAGGGGAAGATGCGGCCAAGGACTCACCGGCGGGAGAGCGGAGAAGGCAGGTCCGGTTGGGCTGTGGGAGCCTCGGCGCTCCGGCTGGGTCAGCTCCCCATGGCCGAGGGATCCACCGGGGCTCTGGCAGGATGAAGCCCGCCGGCTGGTGCCTGGATTCAGAAACCCTATCCTCCTGTGAAACAGGATCATCCCTGCTCTATCTCTCCTGAGGAAGCCCGAGAGAGGATCGGTCAGGGTAGGTGGGCAGGCTCAGGGCATCGGGGCAAACTGGGCAAAGTGAACTCCAGGAAGGACGACCCTCCACCTTTGTAGCTGAAGGTGCGCAGATTAGAGACTGACCCAGAGCCTGAGTTAGTTGCTGATTCAGGGCTATTTCCTAAAAGCCGTGATTATCTGTAGGCACAGAGGAGTGGCAGTGGTGGGCTCACGTCTCCCAACATCACCCCCAGCTCGGAGACCTTGCCCTCAAGTGGGTGATCAAGTTAGTCCTGATTCTCTGGGCTCCTCCATGACTGATCCCTGGCACTGAGGCTCTTATGACAGGGACCTAGACTGTCTGGGCCTCTCCCACATGCCTATGAGAAGGGACAGAGGAGGGGTACAGCTGGGGCTTGCTGAAGTCCCACTTGGGTACAGAATCTTGGCCTGACTGACAGGGGACCCTTTCTCTAACTCCAACCAGATCCCCTCAGGCTCCCTGGGAAGGCCGTGGCCTGGAGGAGAACTTGTGATGGGGAGGACACTACATAGAGAGGACCCCCTGTCCCCACAGGAAACACCCCTGTGCTCTCTGACCTCACTGTCCCCAGGGGCCCTATTTGGAGAGGCAGAGCTAGAATAAAACTGCATTGGTGTTATAAGATGTGACATTGACTGTTTTTACAAAAATGTTTTTACTGATTTTTAGAGAGAGGAAGGGAGGGGGAAGAGAGAGAGAGAAACATTGATGTGAGAGCGAAATATCCATGGGTTGCTTCCTGCACCTGCAGCCCGCTGCTGGGAATTGAGGACACAACCCGGGCACGTGCCCTGCCTGGGAATTGAACTAGCAACCTTTCAGGATGCTCAACCAGCTGAGCCACACCAGCCTGGGCATGGCACTGAGTTTTACAACTTTTATTAGCTGATTATGTTGAGCATATCCCTTATCTCTCTGAGGCAACACAACACAGTGGTTCAGCATGGGCTCTGGAGCTGATTGCCTGGGTCCAAATCTAGGCTCAGCTACTAGCTGTGTGATCTTGGGAAAATTACCTGGCTTCTCTGAGTTTCCATTTCCTCATCTATAAAATGAGGGTGAGAATAATAGGACCTCCGTCACAGCACTGCTGTGAGGTCTAAGTGAATTAATACATGTGAAACACTCAGAACAATGCCTGGCCTGGGGAAACAGCCTATGGAAATTAGGATATTAGCTTTCAGGGGTACAGGGGGGCAGCGCCTTTACTGCACAAGGGCCTCTATTCATGGGTATTCTGGGCCATCCTGGGAGAAGGGGCCTTTTGCTGTTTCTCAGGGAGGGCTGGCGGGGCAGCCAGTAGGCAGACAGAGCGACGGGTGGCCCAGCTAAGGAGCACAGCGCCATAAACGCTGGGCGGGAAGCGGGACTTTCTATGGGTAGAAACAATGAGACTCTCCTGATTGCTAGAAAACTAAAAAATTCTCCTTTCTCAGTTGTTTCTCTTCCTGACATTGCTTCTCCCCCCTTCCCCCTTCCCCCCTCCTCTCCTCCTCATCACCACAACCCTTTCTCTTTTTAAAGGAAATTTTTCAAGAAAGACCAATACATAAAACAGACAAAGAGAAGCAGCTTTGCTTGAGTTAGAGGTGGGTGGGCTCCCGACCCTGCCTGCTGCGCCCCCGAATTCCCTGTTCCTTGGAGCCGCTCCAGCTCCGTGGAGCACAGTCCTGACTGTTTCTGTTTCTCAGGCTGCCCCACTGAGGCCTGGCCTCCCAGTGGCCCTGGTCCCCCCACTGGACACATCCTCTAGCCCCTTCTCCCCAGCATGCAGGCCAGTGATATGGTCCATTTGGTCCCTGCCCAAGAACCTGATCTCCTTGCTCTCCACTCTGACCTCTGGCTCCGTTACCACCACCAGCCAGGAGCAGGCCGGGGCCCGGGGCCTGGGGCCTCCATCTGATCCACTGGACACCGAGCCATGAAAACCAAACTCCCTTATCAGATCCCAGGGCCTCTTGGGCTTTGGTCTGGGCTTGCCCTTCTGACCTCAACTCCTGTGCTCCAGTTTCTGGGGCAAAAAGACAGGCAGGGCAGTGCACACTCAGGGAAGCCTCCATCACCCCAGCTGTATACCTTGGGACCAGACCTGGCTGGAGGAGAGAGAGGCAGCCCAGGGGCAGGGGCAGGGTGAGTCAAAGGTAGGAGAGAACAGGAAATTGTTTCTCGAAGGTCAGGGAACAAACTACCGTAAGGTCTGAATGGCCCAGGCTCACATTTCCACAGTGAGGACCCACTGCATCTCTCTCAGCACTGTGGACAGTGGTGGGCGCAGGTTCTCTTCACGCAAGCACCCTGGTGCATGCCCCGCACTGGGCTCTGTGCTGGAGACGGAGGTGTAGTGGGGGGAGGGGGCCCAAAGCACAAAGGTGTGGACCTATGATTGTAAAATGGAAATATCAGGAGCTGCCTCGCAGGAGGCAGAGAGGACTGGATGACTATCATGCACACAGCACCTAGCTCTGAGCCAGCTGCAGGGGGCGATGGGGAGGTGAGGTAGGGTGAGGTGCCGAGGTGGGGTGGGGAGGTGAGACATAGAAGCATTTGCAGGGGGAGCACAGAGGAGGAGAAGATCTCATCTCTCAGGGTCAGCCTGGCCTGAGTCTTGCAGGATAAATGGGATCTCTGGAAACAGAGAAGAGGGTGTGGAGGGCATTCTAGGCATATGCAAAACAGCACAAGCAAAGGAAGGCTGGATGCACATGAGAGCCTGGTTTACCTGCAAGCTCCAAGCTCAGGGATGTCCCGCCGCCGACAGGAGACAGGACGTCAGGGTCCCTTCCAGGCAGCAGCATGGAGAGCTGCTCTGGACTTGGCCAGACCTGGGCTCCCAGTGGCGTGGCCTGGGGGTCTTTCTGAACCTTTTGGAGCCACGGGTCCAACCTTTCTGCCTTTTGCTTTTCTGAGTTCCTCAGCTGTAAAGGGGAGTTTGCTGCTTACCTTGCTCAACTGTTGTCCTATAAGGAGAAATGAAATGATGCAGGCACAGGACAGGCCTGTGGGAGTTTGCTCCTGCCTCTTCCAAGAGGCACAGAAACAGACTCAGAATTCTGGAATTAGGAGATGGAGAGGGGGTGCGGGGAGAGAGAGAGGTCTGCTGTAGCCCCTTCTCAGGGCAGGAGGCCCCTCCCCAGCAGCATGGCCCGATGGCATCCAGACTCTGCATGCCATTTCTGGGCTTGGGCGAAGGTCACTGGCCACAGCAACACTGATTGTGGCCATTTATTCCATCTCACTCAGACCTGTCCTAGGGGAGAGGTAACCAGGGGAACAGTGATTAGAATCATGAGCACTGGTTCATAGATGCAGAGACTTAGATGAGCCTTGGCCATCACTGATCCTGCCTTCTGAGCAATACAGACAGAGGGCTGTGACTTGCCCATGGTCCCCCTGGGAGTTACTGGTAGGTCTACCAATTTCCCAGGCAGGGCTGTTCTATAGCAGCCTTTGGCTGAGCTGACTCCAGCCTGGTGACATCACAAGGAGCTGGCCAATCCTTGCGGGCTTTGCCCCTGGGATCCAGGGCTGTGTGCTTGGAGGGTCCCACACCAAGTGTCAGTCGAATCACTTACTTCCCTGGAACCCTGCAAGTGTGGGGAGGGCCAGGCAGTACTGAGTGCTGTGACTAGGACCTTGTCCTTGCATGATCAGGGACACTGGGGCTGAAGGGGCAGATGGGGACTCCCTGGTGGGACTAACCCACCTTTGGGGGGAGATAGGTTGGCAGTAGTTTTAGGAAGGATGTCATTCTGAGGAGTGAGATGGGTGTGTGACTCCAGCTAAGAAGTTGATGGTAGAGGCTGGGCACAGTTGGCTACGTGTCCCCACAGGGCAGAGCCCAGAGTCCCCATAGAATCATGGCATTAGATGCAGTCACCAGGCAAGAGTCAGCATTGGGGTGCCTCTCATTCCTGATCCTGAGGGGGCAAGAACTGGCAGGAGCAAGGCAGACCCCCAAGCTGGAGGAAGCGTCCACCGGCTAAGTTCTGGGATGTGGGCTCAGGTTCCAGGAGCCAGGCAGGGGTTAGTGGTGGCCTGGCTGAGGCTGCTGGTAAGGTCAGATGTCCAGCTGTGGGGACAGAGGCTGCAGAAACTGGAGCCTTGCAGACCATGGGCAGCTGGGCCTGGAAGGGGCAGTGCCCCCAGGTCACAGCTCACAATGGTATTGGATTGGAGGTGTGACTGGTGACTGGAGGGCACCCTGGAGCAGCCTGCTACTAACTTGCTGGGTGAGCTGGGGCAATTCCTTTAGCCTCTCTGAGCCTCAGGTTTTTCAGCTTTGAGCTGGGGACAAGCAGCCCTGTTCTGCCCGCCACGCAGGTCCTTTGTGCATTAAAATGAAAGCTGCACGGCCTGGCACTGAAGTGACGAGCTGCCTCCCCTCTCACCATAAGCTCCTTCCATCTGCCAGTCCCCCTGGGCAGCGACCTGACCTCTCGCTTCCTCCATGCCTCCCAGTGTTCAGGACAGGGCCGTGGCCTGCTGTGCAGACTGAGGGGGAGGAGAGGCCACAGCCCAGACCAGGCTGCGAGGCCCTGGCAGTTGGCAGGGTGGGGAGGAGGGAACAGCCTGGTGATGGATGAGGCTGCCAGCCCTAGCCCATCTGGCAGCCCCAGCAATTTGCATAAAAACAAAGACAGCTCCAGAGGCATGAAATATTGATGCCCTGAGACTTTCCAGAGTGGCATTTCAGTCTTGCTCAGTGAGGGCCCGGCTCCGGCTCTGGCAATGGTGCCTCCAGCCTGTTGAGGTTTGTTCCAAGAGGCTTCAGGGCCCCTGTCAAAGGAGCCACCTGAGAGGCCTTGTGGGTATGCATTAGCTTTGGGTTTCAGCTGATACTAATTTTAATTAAACTGGTTTGGGGAAAAAAACCCCACAGTGGATCAGGTTCTGAGTCGCTGTTTCCAGTCTGATGAAGGCAGACGGGAACTCTGTCCCCTCAGGAGGCCCCGCCTCCCTCTTACCCTCACACAACAAGAGGGACACCTTTCAAGAGTGACAGTGGGGAAGGGGGGAGGCCCCGCCCCGAAGAAGCCCTGAGACCGGGAGGGTGGGATAGTGAGGGGGTGCGTTCTCACCAGCGTCCTGAAGGGGGCGCTCTAATGAAAAAGTGCCCACACGGTGCAACTAGGGTAGGGGTGCGGGGCCGAAGGCAAAGGTGGAAAGAGGAGGGTGTTTTAGACGCAGGCCCGGCACCTCGGGTGTCTGCGCTCAGGTCAGGTCCAGCTTCTCCCAGAAGGTCGCGGGTGGTAACATAAAACCCCTTCTTCGCCGCGTCCCGCGGGCGCTGCCTTCTGGCCCAGGCCCCTCCGCCTCCATCTGCCAAAAGAGCGCGAACATTCAGCTCCAGCCAGGTCCCGACGGCCAGGGCCGGCCGGGCCTAAAAGGTCTCTCCGCGTGGGCACCTCTAGGCCGCGGGCCAAGGCTCGGTCCCCGCGGGGCCGCGGGCTCCGGGCGGCGCGCGGGAGGAGCTGAGAAATGTTCGCTGAAATTCACCCGGAGCCGGGGCGTGGGCGGGGCCGCGCCGCGCCGACCAATAGGATGGAGGGAGCGCGCACGGGCCAATCGCAGAGCCCGCCGGCCCGGCGGGGAGGCGCGGTTGCCGAGGGGGCTTCCCCTCTGCCCTGGGGGGCTGACCCCGCTCCGGACGCTGCCTCTGCAGACCGGGGTCCCCCCTTGATCAGGGCGAAAGCAGAGCCGCATGTGGGGTTTTGCAAAAACGTTTACAATTTTGATTTCCCTCTTATTTGAAAAGAAACACACATTCACAATAGAAAAACGGTGAAAAATAGGAGTGTAAAAATAAAAATAACCATGATGTTCTCAACAAGTTGAGCCATTTATTTAACATTGTTATTCTAAGTACGGCTGACCTGGCTGGGGTAGGAGTTGGAAAAGTACCCCCGCCCCTCCCCCGTGCTGTGAGCAAGAGGTGCCAACCCTGCAGTCACCTGCCCAGCCAGTGGCTCACGGAGCAAACCCCTGGACCCAGTATTTCCCTCTCCACTGGATTAAATTAGAACCGCTCGCCTGTTCTGGGTGGATCCGGCAGGGTCTTTGCGAACAGGCTGGAGAACCCAGATCCGTCTGGGTCAGCCTCTACCTTTGTCCCCTGACCCAGCCCTGGCAGTGCCTCCCCCCATCAGGACCAGGATGCTGGCTGGTCCTTTCCTGAAACTGGCGTGTGGAGGGGGGACTGGAAGAGGGGACTGGAGGAGAGGGGAGCTGGCTGCAAGAAGGTCGCCCTGCCCTGTAGGAGAGGCTGTTAAGTCAAGGCCTTTCTGAGACCAGAGAGTTAATCGCTTTCTGAGTGCTTACCATGTGCTAGACATTGTTCTAAGCACCTTACAAACATTATTTTATGTCATCCCTCATAACAACTCATTTAACTATTTAACAAAGATTTATTGAGCATCACTGTTGTCTTATTAGAAACTAGGGGTCATTTCTGACCGCCTCCCGCGCCCCATCCCCCATCCTAAGCAATCCCCCCCTCCTCTCATCCCCACTTCCTTGGCATCTCCCCTTTCTGCCCTCCTCCCCCCTCGCCTGTCTGGCCACAGATGCTCCCAAGTGGCCTTTGTACGGGTTTGGCTTCTCCTTTTTCCTCCCAGCGTTCTCTCCACACAGCACCCCAAGCGAGGGACTGTTCCGTATGCAAATCAGATCTGTCACTCTCCTCCTCAACATTCTTCAGTGACTCACCATCTGCTTCGGTGCAAAACTGAGAGTCCTGTCACGGTGAAGTAGGGAAGGCCAGAGTTTTAATTTCGGAGGCCTCTTAGGGGATCAGATGGGATAATACTGTGCATGAAAGTGCTCTCAGACTAGGAGGCGTGTAACAGTGTCAGTGGTGGCCATGCCTGGGGAGCAAGGTGCCTCTGGCAGTTGTGTCATTGGCCCCATTCTTTACTCCTCTCTGTATCCATGCCTTTGCCATGTGACTCTGTAGTTCCTCCTAGCCCTTGACGTTGGGTTCAACCATGTGACTTCTTTGGCCAATGGAAGGAGGTGGGAGTAATATGGTGCCAGTTCCAAGCCTCAGCCTCAGGAGGTCTTGTGGGTTCCTGCTGGGTTTCCTTCAGCTTCCGTCGCCTTGAGAACTTGGCTCAGCCAGCCTGCTGGTCCAAGGGGGGTGAGAGCCATGAAGACCCGAGCAGCCTAAGCTGAATGCAACTCAGATCAGAAGATTCCCAGCAGACCCCCAGGCATAGGAGCAGGCCTGGTGCTGATCAGCTGACCCACAGTGCGTGGGAAATCATACATGAGTGCGGTTTGGAGCCTGAGACTGAGGGTGGTCTGCGACGTTACAACATCTAACGGATACAGCATCCCTCCTCTAATTCCCAAACTAGGCAAACAGGTAATAGTCAAACTATGTGACCAATATATAATGGATCAGGGCAGACACACAAAGTAACCTTAGAGAAAGAGAATGCCAGGAAGACCAAAGGGACTGGATAGTAAATACATTTATACCTACACACCAAGAAAGTATCAGTCAGGAGAGAAATTAGTCATAGATGGAAGCAGAAGGAAGGGGAATCAGTCAGGAAAAAACAGCAGGGCCGCCCTGGCCAATGTGGCTCAGTTGGTTTGGCGCCATTCCGTGCACCAAAAGGTTGCCGGCTCGATTCCCAGTCAGGGCAGATGCCCGGTTTTGGGCTTGATCCCCAGTAGGGGGCGTGCAGGAGGCAGCCAATCAATGACTCTGTCATCATTGATGTTTCTATCTCTCTATCCCTCTCCCTTCCTCTCTCTCTCAAAATCAATAAAAAATCTTAAAAAACCAAAAACACAGCAGGGCCCATCTCCCCCTGTCTGGGTAGAGCTTGTCTGGCAGCTGTTGGGGGGAGCCGGTGTGCTGGCAGGTGAACCCCAGTGTGGAGACGGCAGAGCAGGAGAGCTTGATGCCATTAAGCAATCAAATAATTTAATTAACTCATCTTGGCCAATTCCTCAGTGTTTCTATAATTTGGCTCCCTTGGAGAGATTGTGGTTGGCTTGAGTAAGTTCCCAATCCATTTGACAGTTATATTGCTCCTTTTGATTTAATTGGCTTCTGGTCTTATGTTTCATGTAAGGTTTACATCAGTATCCCCAAATTTGATCCAATTTGATTTGGGATCCTGATGGAATTGGAGTTTATCATTCTGTAAGGGTGTCTGCAGCGAGCTCATCAGAATAAAAGCCGCCTTCTGATGTCCAGCCAACTGGCCTCCCGTAGCCTCTGCGTTAATATTCACCTTTTCTTCCAATTCAACGGTGATAAATCTCTGGTGAGATCAGAGGAGTGACAGCTCCTGGTTGGGGAAGGGTCAGGGGAGGGAGACACTGAGACTCAGCACCTAACAGCATCTTTCTAGTCTCCTGTATCCAACTCAGAAAGATGCCCCTGGGGTGGTGATTCAGGAAGGAAGCTTCCAGACCACCTAGACCAGCCTGCTCCCTTTATTCAATTGGACACTCAGGCTCAGAGAGTTTATACAAGTTGTCCGTTCTCACAGTCCCCTGAATCCTCCGCGTGGGAGGATTCACACGGGAGAGCGTGGGTTTGCTCTCACTGCGGCTGGGGCGCGGCTGACGGAGCAGAGCCGTGACGTGCTTCACCCCAAGAATGATCACTGTGTACGTCTGCTGGGGCCCCAACGTGTGCTGCTGACTAGCTGAGGCCGGGGCTGGGGAGTGGTCTCTGCACCCTGTCCTCAGCCCTGGGTTTGGCTGGCTGGCTCCCATCTGCCATCCATTCCCTCAGCTGTGACCTTGGCAGGAGCAGCTTGTGTTTTGTTACCTGCACTGTCTTTCCAACTGGTTGCTCTCCCAGAAGGTAATAAGCAAAGTGCTCCCGATTGAGATGGACTTTTCTCTTCCCTCTGTATTTTCTACCTCTCTCCCTCCCCCAAGATGTAGTCACTCTTGGCACTGAAGTTGACTGAGCCCTGGCAACTCAGAGGAGCTTTCTGCAGAGGAGCAAGGAGAGGATCTTAATGCGACTCCAGGTCTCAGTGTGGTGCAGGGGAGAAGCTCAGGGATGTTAAGAGGGTCACTTGATTTCTTTGGAACAAAGATTCTTCACCAGTGAAATGAAAATGTTGAGCTGCTTAGTTGTTTCTGGCACGAATATTCTGCGGTTTCCTTTTGAACTCACAAAAATGTCTGCAGAGTTGAGACGGGGAACAAGGCTCTTCCATTAAGCGAGCTCTGTCCTTGGTGCTGAGGTCTTGGGCATGGCCCCGTAGGTCAGTTCAGGAAAGAAGAACCCGCTTCACCAAATGGGGGCGCTGTGCACATTTTTGACTACGGTTTGGATCCTAAGATATTGCTCCAATAAGCAGACCACAGACCTGGGGCTAGAAGACTTTTCATAAACCCATTGTTACAGAATTTGATTTATATTTTCTACGCCTCCAGGATGGTTTGGTGAAAGGCCTTCCATGAATAGTCTGTATTTTGACAGTTTCACCATATAGATTCTGGATTTCTGGATTATCTGGTGCTGTCTCAATTTCAAGTATTCTATCACCGGTTTCCATAAATCATTGCCATGTCCTTAAAATTCTAATATTTTTCCAACTAGCCCACATCTCCAGGGTGTCTTGTGGTTAGGGAAGTAGTTTAATAATCTTATGTCCAACTATGTATCTAGATTTCTGGCTTTGAAAAGACAGCCTTGGCATAGATATAGTCAGCTTGATATCTAGTATGTTGAGATTGTAAAGCCACTGGATAAGGAATTGCCAGGATTTTTCTTTTCCATGAACAACTTTTGTGATTAGAGGACATACCTAGGTTGTGAGATGAGCTTTCATTCTCTGGACAAAAACGCAAAGGAATAGGCATTTGTGAGTGGATCCCGCCTACATAGCATAACATGAGTTAACAAGGATAAGACACGAGACAAGCGAGCACCGGAGTGGGTGATTTGTCCCCTCATTCCCTACTTACTCAACCAGTTACTTTGAGACTGTTGACACAATAGTGGTGACAGAATGGGATAGTCACACAGTTAATGAATCACTCCTGACAATGGCAGGAGGCCAGTGATAGTCCAAGAGCAACCTGTGGGCCTGTTTGGGGTATTTCTGAACAGAAATGGGACCCACATGGAGAAGGGGCCCATCTCCACTCACCTCTACATTCATCAAAGGCTTTGGTTCTCTGCCTCCCTTGGGATTGAGTTTGCTCACCCTGCATGATGGAGGAACCCAACTCAAAGCTGACACTAGATATTCGATTCAGGAAGCACCTATCGAGCACCGACCATGTGCCCATCCTTGTGCCTTGACCAATGAGGGCGGGTGGGCAGCAGTGGCCCTGAAGAAAGTGGTAGAGGAAGCTGGGAGGCAAGAGGAGGGGGATTGCCTGGACACGCAGGAGGGGAGGTGGTGGCATTTCAAGTGTGGACTCTAGAGCCAATCAGGCCCATGTTTAAGGCCCAACTCAGCTGCTTAATAGCTAGCTGTGTGGCCTTGGGAAGGTCAACCAAACTATCCTAAACCTCAACACATTAATTCGTAAAAGGGTGTGTGTGTGTGTAATAATAGCATCTTTACCTCACAGAGTTGTTGTTGGAATTAAATATGATATAATTCACTTAAAGGGTTTAGTTCAGTGCCCACGAGTAAAATCCAGCTCTATCATATACATGTGATGTGTACACGACAGGTGGGTGGCTTGGGAACAGTAACCAAGTACCTTGAGGTCCATGCTCTCTCTCGCCTCCCTCCTGCCTCCTTGGACTATGAGGTTGCTGAGGCTGGTCTTGCACTTTGGGCTCTTCTTTAAGGATATGTGAGCAATCTTGTCACCTTTCAGGTGGCTTGGGTATTTGCTCCACACCTTGCCTGGTGCAGACCGAGTCATCGACTTTGCCCCAGGCCCTGAAATCGTGCCCAGGAGTCTTTCAGAGGCTATGTATTGCATCGGGCATACTTAGACTATACTGTACTAAAAAAATCATTCATCGTTTATCTGCAGTTCAAGTTTAACTGGGTAACTGGGTGTCCTATCTTGTACCTGGCACCCCTGGGCCCAGGCCACTCAGGGGTGGGCTTTAGCCAGGTGACAGGAGAGGCACTTGCTGTTCCTCCACTCACCACAGGTGGGCAAAGCAGGGCTGGAAGGCAGGGTGCAGCTGGAGCTGCCAGGAGAGGGTGCCCTTCCACCCCTGCTGGTTCTCTGTGCCCACCTCCTGGCCCATCTCTGGGCCTCCTCTGAGCCTCCACTCTCCCTCCACTGCCCACAGAGCCTCCCAGCTGTGTGGACTCTCCTTTCCTGACCCCAGCACACCCAGGCCTGTGCACCAAACGTGCAGGTCAGCCCGGGACACATTTGCTATGACCTGAGGTGGCAGGTGTGGGCGAGTGGCCAGAGCTGGGGCCAACACAGACTCCTTCCAACACTGGAAAATGCCTCTATGGCAGACTCGCCCAACAGAGCCACCGTGCTTGTCCTTGAGCTGGGAGCGGTCCCTGGTTGAAGAAGGGCCCCCTGATACTCCCATTCTCTGCACCCTGGTCCCTGGGGAACTGGGGCTGGGGGAGAGACACAGGCCATTTCTTATTTCTCAAAGGAAACCATGAGCTGTCAAAAGCAAGTGTTTTCTGTGGTTCTTTTCTTTGAATAAATCTTCCTACTGGATGCCTACTCTGAGTTAGGCACTGGGGGCCTAGCAGAAAAAATGGAAAAATATCCTGTCCTCCTGGAAGGATTATGACATGGGCACCTCAGCCTCCAGAGCGTGAAGCGCTCTCTCACGCGGTCATCCCTGGATAATGGCATGTTGTCGGTGCCAAGCCCTTGCTGCGCATCACAGGCGGTGGCGGCCTCCATGTAAAGGATCAGGAGAGAGCTGGTCCTGAGCCTTTCCTCTCAGGGACTCCTGGGCACGACTGCAAGGCCTGGGGCAAGAGTGCCAATGGTGGCCCACAAGCCGCATGTCTAAATATTTTATTTTTTAAAAATATGTTTTTATTGATTTATAGAGAGAGGGAGGGAGAGAGATAGAAACATCGATGAGAGAAACATCTATCGGCTGCTCCCTGCACGCCCTCACTGGGGATCGAGCCCGCAATCCAGGTATGTGGCCTGACTGGGGGTTGAACCGGTGACCTACTGGTGCACGGGTCCACGCTCAGCCAAAGGAGCCACACTGGCTTTGCACATGTATAAATATGTTAAAGTTACAAGTCAAGCTACCAGCTCTACATAAAATATGTTCACTTCTTACCTTGGAGCATGTACCTTTGTAACAACCTGGGAGGCCACGTTCAAGTGCAGAAACCCCAGATTGCTCGGCCGTTCTGTGTCGCACTGTGGTGGAGCGTTCTGTCCCCCTGTCCCCAGCCTGCAACCCACAGGCCTTCTCTTCCCACTCCTGGCCCTGGCCAGCAGCCCGAGGGGCTGTATTCTGCTGTAGCAAGTCACCACCAACCTGGTCCCTTAAAGCCACACTGACTCATCGTCTTACGGTTCCGGAGGGCCGGGGCTCGTCTCGCTGGGCTGAAATCCAGGTGTTGTCGGGCCGGCTCCTCTCTGGAGGCTCCAGGGGGAGTCTGCTCCTTGCCTTTTCCAGCTCCTGGAGGCTGCCCACACCCTTGGCCGCGCCCCTTCCTTCACAGCAGCTTCAAATCTCCCTCCTGTTTCCCTCTTTCGCTTAAAGGACTTTTGTGATTATATGGGGCCCACCTGGATAATCCAGGATCATCTCCCAGGCTCAAGAGTCTTTACTGAGCCACATCTGCAAAGTCCCTTTGCCCTGTAAAGTAACATTCACAGGAAATTGGGTGTGGGCGCCTTTGGGGGGCGTGACTGCCTCTCACAGGGTCCCCGCGCACACGTGTGGCTCTTCCACCTCCCTGCAAACAGCTGCTCTAGGGGCCTCGGGATCAGCATGCAGGTGGCAAGATCCATGCTTGAGAGAATGAATCAGGGGACCAGTAAGGGGCAGGAGAATCGAGGGTCCCCGGCACCTGGAGAAAAGATCCAGGGGCGGGAGCTCTGGTGTGAACACCCTCTTGGCGCTGAGGACTCCTTGCCCCACGGAGAGGGACAGGGACAGAGAAAGACCCGAGTGGAGCCCTAGAGCCTGAGGCCCAGGGGAGGGTCCCCTCTTGGCTGGGCCTCAGAGTGAAACGTTTTGGGGGGAAAGAGGTTTTATAGTTTTCATTAAATCTCCAAGGTGACCCAGGAAAGTTAAGCGCCCTTCCCGCTCTGACTGCTCTCGCTGGGCAAACTGGCCCTGCTGGTCGTTTCCGTGTCTTTGGGGCCCAGAGGATGCAGATATCGCCTGATCTCCGTGGTGCGCCCCACTCCCAGCGCTAGGGGAGCCTTTGCAGTGACTGTTTGGGGTGCAGTGGGGGCCTTGTGGGTTCACTGACGATCTGGCCTGGGGTGTGACCCTCGAGGGAGGTGGAAGGAGCTGCTACTTTCTTTCTCCAGCAAACAGATTTTCAAAGACATTTTCCTGGTCCCCAAACTCACCTGTCAAGCAGAACTCAGGCGCCAGATGGGAGACGGCAAACTTGGCTTTGGCCATCAGGTGTGTGTGACAGGTGGGCCGGAGCTGGAGCTGTTGCTGTCCTCGGGAGGGGACGGGAGGACTCGGAAACCATGGCAGATTCCGCTGCCGTGTGCTTTCCATTTCTCGAGAAATTAAGCAGTTTCCTCCTCCCAGTGAATTTCCTTAACGAGGATATTTTCAAGCCTTGGAAACATTCTTGCCCTACTTTCACTGTGTAAAGACTGTGTGTGCTGGAAGGGAGAGAGGGAGACGGGGAGGGGGAGGGGGAGTGGTGCGGAGGGAGGGGAAGGGGTGGGGGGCAGGAAGAAAAGAGGGAGAGGGAGTGGGAGGAGGAGGGGCACCGCAGAGGGAGACTGTATTTAAGAAATTAAAGAGCAGCTCTTCCCTGAAACGAGTTATGTCTCCCAATTTTCTCCTCTCATCTGCTCCCACCCAGCCCACCTTGCGGACACGAACCCCTGAGGCCTGGGAAGGAAGCCCGCGCCCCCCTGCCCCCCTGCCCGCCTGCAGGAGGCTCTCTGATAAGGGGGCATCTTCCGTGGGCATCCGAGGGGAGGGAGCCGGGCAAAGGAAGGCTCCGGTGGGCCCAGGAGCTGGCCTGTGGTGCCAGGTGGGGGTGCTGGTGCTCAGTGGGAGAGCCTATTGCAGGGAGAGGCTCGCGGACGTCTGTCAGCTCTGCGGTTGTTCCGTCAGCGGGCTCCCTGTGCCAGCTTCCCGGTCTCACGCAGAACCCGAGCTCGGCCCACTGCCCGTCGCTCCTGACTCCAGGCCCAGAGGGCTGGCAGCTCCACGCTGGTCAGCGAGGTTGGTGCCCTTCTAGAGAGCAGCAAAGGGGCACCAAACGCGGGGGGGCGAGGAGCGTTCCATAGGCGCTTTACCTTCTGAGATGGAGCTTGAAATTCTACCCCCGCTATCTCCCAGAAATCCTTGCTGGTGGGGGAGAAAGTCACCCTGGGGAAACTGAGGCAGATATGAGCTACCCATTGTACATTAACGCCGCCCCCATGATGCCTTATTCCCTGGGCTGATGGTCGGGAAGGACTGGCAGAAGTCTTCCACTGAGGCTCTGGTCAGCACTGACTGGACGTCTGTGGCCTAAACCAGAGCTTTGGGGAGTCCTGAGGTCACCCGAGGCAGGAACAGAGCCCCGTGGTGTCCTGCTGTCACACTGGCTTTGCCTTTAGTGCCTCCGAGGACACATGGAGAACTGGGTCAGGGGAGGGCAGAGGGAGAAAACACTGGGAAAATCCACTGGACGGGAGTTCTAGAAGGGCAGGGGCCTTGTCCTAGTTAACTCTGGGTCCTCGACACCCAGGACAGCAGCCAGCGGCGAGCCAGCGCCACCAGCAGAGGGCACTGTGGCGCAGCCACCTGGGCCGGTGGGCAGCTGCTGGCCGTCCTGGCCCGGGCGCCTCCCTGCCTCCCGCAGTCCGCAGGCGGGGCTGGTGGAGAAGGGCCCGGTTCCCATCATTCAACCCAAGGGAGGCCGGGCGCTGTTTGCGGGGCGCTGCGGGTGTGGACGGAGAGGGGGCTGTGTGGTGGGTGCTGCCTGCTCTGCAGGCGCCGGGCTGGAATTTTCCTTCCCGGGCCTTGACTTCCCTGGAAGTTGCCCATCCTGATCCTGCCAGAGGCTGCCAGGGACAGGCTGCCCTGGACTCAAGCGCGGACAATGCCATCCGAATCCCATCCCATGTGGGGGCTGGAGAGAGTGGCGGGGTCCCTTCCCTATCAATTCTGTGGGCTTAGTTTAGGGATTGAATTTAGGGCAAGAACTCCCGAGAACACTAGAAGAGGAGATTGCAGGAGGCTGAAGGCGCAGACTGTCCCCAGGCTCAGGGGGCAGGGTCCTGCCCCACCACCTCCAGCTGGTCACCTTGGGCTACTGATCCCACCTGCCTGCCTGTCTCCTCACCTGTACAAGGGGTGAGAGAACCTGGCAGGTGGGGTGGTTGTGAGGCCCAGTGAGTCACTACTACATGCACAGGGCTGGGGCAGAGCCTGGCATGGGGTCAGGGCCACATAGAGTTAACTATTATTATTGTTATTATTAGTACTATTATTATTACTGTCCCAGTGTCCTTCCAGTCACATGGAAAGTCCCAAGGGTGAAGTGAGAACTCCTTCAGTGGAGCTCTGTGTCACTTACTATAGCAGGGGTGGGGCCACAAGACACCACTGATGATTGCCCACCCCCGGGCCCAGGTCAGAGAACGGGGCCCTGACGGAGCGTTTTCCTGTCCCCTTTATAGTTAAGTAAGGTCCAGGGGTTTCCCTTCCAATGATGCTGTGACCCCTGTGAGCCCTTGGCGTCCCTCAGTGCCCCTCCCCAGGGTCAGGGAGAGGTCAGGAGGGAACAGGAGCCTTGGCAAAGTCCTGAGCGTTTGGTACATCCCTGGTTTCCTGCGGACGGGCTCAGCCTCTGGCCGTGTCCTTGGAGGGCTCTGCAGGCTGCTTCTGCAGCTGTGGCTCCCCAGGCCTCCGTGGTGACTGCATCTGCTGACAGGACTCTTTGTACATGGCCATTTGGGAAAAGGGTGGCAGTCTGGGTGCTCCCTCAAGCGCCTGCCAGCGTGTCCCAGCCCCTGGGTGGGTGCGGGCCATGTCTCCCACCAGGGGCATGCTGCTCAGCTGCAGACCAGATTCCCAAACTCCCACATACTGCCAGTCTCCCTGACGCTGGGCTTCCCCTCCCCGCAGACTGTGACAGGAGGAGCCCTGGGCCTGGATTCCAGCCTAAAACACTGCCCTTTGCTGGCTGGGTGTCCTTGGACAAGTCACTTCACCTTTCTGGCCTTAGGATCTTCACCTATGAACTGGAGACAGTGATAGCTATCCTGCCTCCCCACTCCCACCCTGGCGGTTCCAGAGAGACTACGCATGCGGGGCTGTGATGGGAATAAAAGGCCAGAGGTAGGTTGCACTTGGCTTCTGGTTCCTGCTGAGTTATTGGGCTGTCATCAGAGGCTCTCCCTGGTTTTCTGTGGGCAGCCAAGTGGTTGCCAAGCAGAGGGGGTAGGGGAGATCCATATGAAGGACCTCCTTGATCTTGGGGGATCTCCGCCCCCCCTTTATTGGAGAAGCAAAACACACATTTCTGAGGGCAGAGAAATGCATAAACATAGACTTCAAAGAAACCCACAAGTATGGCTTTAAATAACCATCTGTAAACACACGAAAGTTTCCAGACTCACAGCAGCTGGAAGTTCAAGTGCTCCAGAGCTCTGGATTCATCAGGCTCAGGGGAGGTAGTCTAGGAAGGCTTCCTGGAGGAGGAAATGTTCTTTCTTTCTTTCTTTCTTTCTTTCTTTCTTTCTTTCTTTCTTTCTTTCTTTCTTTCTTTCTTTCTTTCTTTTTCTCTTAGGAAAGGAATACAGAGAAAGGGGTAGTGAGTGGTGGTGGTGATGGAGGTCCAGGCCAGGAAAACCAAATTTATGATCATTTGAAGGCAGGAGAGGCTTGGTAGTGGCTTCTGGCATAGAGAGATACTGAAAGCAGCTATGATGTGTAGGGAACGGTGAACAGGTCTCCCCACTGGGACTGGCGAGGGGGAACCGGAGTTTAGATGGGAGGGTGGATGAAAAGGCAGGCTTGTCAAGGCAGCACCATCCTAGGGCCCAGCTCAGTACGACCCGTTGTCCTAGGTCACTTTCCCAAGGAAACAGACTCGGAGACAGAGATCGGCATACAGGAGGGTTGCTGGGGAGGGCACTTGGCATGAACACTTTGGGGGATCTGGCAGAGGGGGGATCAACTGTGGTCAGTGACAGCAGAAGTCCCAGCTGATCCCATGGGAGCTCTGGAGCTGGCATGACCTTCTGAGTTCCTGTTCGAGTCTGGGGAGCCAAGGCCTTTCTGTCCCCCATGACTCTGGATTTGGGCTGCCCTGCCCTGGGGGAGGCGATCCCTTCTTCGGAGGGCAGTGCCCAGAGAGGGACTGGCTGGGAGCTGTCAGCAGCCACCACTCGGCTCCACCCTGAAGGGGAGATCTGGGTGAAGCACACAGCACCCACTGGGCCCATCACAATGCCCCTGACCAGGCTCCAAGACCAACGGTGGCCAGGGCGGGATGATTGGGCTGTGTTCTCTAATCCACCCTTTTACAGAATGTTGTTAGAAATGAGTTCGGGGATCTTGTAACACACTGACCCTCAGCCTGGGTGAAGGGTGCGTTTCTGAATCACCCAGGGGCCTTTGAAACCACCCTCAGCAGATTCTGCAGTGCGCGGACCCCCGCCTTTCTCTAAAGATAGACTGTGAGCTCCATGCAGGTGGGGCTCTCTCTCCGTTTGCAGTTCCAACTCAGCAAGGTTTGGGGACAGAATGAACGGGACCTCTGCCCTGGTCCTCAGCCCCGCCTCTTGCCATTCCCTCATTTGTCTTCTCTGCCGCAGTCACTGTGGCCTCCTTGCCTTTGCAGACTGTCCCCTCTGTCTGGTATCTCCCTGCCCCGGAATAGACAAGGTGAGTTAACATAGGTGCGTGCTCTCGGGGGTGCCGGACGCATGGGGAGCCCAGCATAGGCTCTGGCCTTGCCGGTACCCCATTCTGCTTCGACACGCTCTGCGGGTCACTGTCCTAAAGTGGGTCACGTTTGGATGCCTCGTTTACTTGTCTCCTCAGGGATGAACAAACCGTTGTCCAGCAGGTACTGTATCCTCAGCTTTGTATCCACAGCACATAGTAGATGCTCAATAATACATGTGGAATGGGTGGAAGAACTAGTCTCCTAGGAAGATAGTTTAAGAAAAACAACTTTAAAGTCTTTTGAATGAGGGGCTAGTAGAGTGAGAGTAACTGACACTGGCCAGGTGTGAGAGCCCAGTGCATACTGAATACTGAGTGAATGACCTAATGTAGGAATGGAAGGGTGTGGGCCAGACAGGCAGAAGGTCTCAGAGAGCTGGATTGATGGCCAGGATTTGGAAAAGTCTGGGCAGCAAGGAGGGTGGGCAGGGGAGGGCTTTTGCAGGTCACACTGGCCCAGTAGCTAGGTGTGAATTGGGGTGGGGGCGTCTGAGCAGGGCCTCCCTGACCTTGCCCAGGTGAGGCTGGGGAGGTGCTGCTCCGGCTCCTTCCCACCTGCAGGGAGGTGCTGGGGGCTATTAGTCATTCTGACACATCCCTGAGGTCATTTCAAGGCCGCAGAACCCAACTGCTGTGGGTGCTGAGTCAGCCAGAAGACAGGCTGCTGGGGAATGGGTTTAACTGCAGGAAGCCTGGGGACCCAGGGCCAGGGCCAGTGGCCTGTGTTCCTCAAGGGGGTTGGCAGAGAATTCCCACAGGAAGGGAATCGGGGCCAGTGAGAACCCCCCTGTGAAGGTGGCAGAGGGTCTGCCACCCCAGAGAGCAAGGCTGAGTGCAGATGTGTGTCAGTTTCAGGGACTTCTTGTTCCAGAAGGGCCTCACTTTTTCCTTTGGGCCAGGGAAGCAGGCATTGGTCAGTCCAATTGCTCAGCCTGAGTCAGGCTCTCAGTCAGTCTGACAGGCAGAGAGTTTGTCCAGCAGTCACCGGGATGGGACACTGGGTGGGCAGGTAGGAGCAGGTTCTTTGAGCACCTTGCTGTCAGAGATGAGTATTGGGTGCCGTGGGCAGAGGGAGTCAGTCGGGAAAGAGGAGAGAGAGGCCCAGCCTCTGGCAAGGGAGTCCCCAACGGTGGTTCTCAAAGGGCCGGCCTGTACCCTTAGAGACCCCTGGAAACGGGGGTGGGTGTTGGCTGTAATAGTGCCGCAAGGGTGGGTGTTGCATAAAGGATCCAGGGTGAGGAAGGCCAAGTGTCCTGCAAAGGACAATCCTACACAACCCGGAGAGACCTCCCTCCAAAGGCCAGGCACGGCGCTTTGAGAGATGCGTGCGGAGCCAAAAGGAACACTTAATGCAAACGGTGTTCAGGGTTTGTCCCCAGCCCTGCTCCCTCCCCCACACTCAGACCTTAATGACCTCTTCATTCTCCTTTCCTTCTCTTCTCTGAAGACACAGAAGTTACTCACGTGGAAAGTTCAAGGAGTGCCATGAGCTGTGGGGAGCGAGGTGACAGCAAGTGACAAGTGGGAACACCATGTGCTTGTGTGTCTGGCTCCCTCAGGCGGCTGGAGGGGGTGGGCTCCTGGGAAGCACATGGTTGGGGGGGTTCCTCCCCTGTGCACCTCGCTCGGGATGAGCCCCCCAGCTCAGCCCTGAAGGAGGGCAGCCACCCAGCTGCTTCCTGTTCCAGGTAGGCCCCAGAAACCTGCTCCCCTTGTTCCTTCCCACACCTCGGGACCAGGACATCACGTGCAGCAAGGCAGGGAGGGAGGGGCCCGGCAGGAGGCTGCTTCTCCCAACACCATATGTCCTGGAAGGATGAATATAAAAATATAAAAAGCCTCTGGTCTTGGAGCCAGATCACACGGCTGGGTGGCCTGTCACCCTGGCTGGCGGGTTTTCACTGTCTGAGAAGGTTGAGGCGCTGGCTACAGCCAAGGCTGAGGGTGGGGGGAGGACCTGGCTGGTGAGAACACTACCTCTGTCTGCAGAGTCCCGCCTCCCAGAGATGCCAGCCAGCCCCATGGGGTAGGTTGGGAGGGTCCATCTGCACACTCATTTCTCAGATGAGAAAACTGAGGCTAGTGGTGCGGTGACTCAGACCCATGCCTGTGGGCTTCTGACTCAGTGTGGAGTCCTTCAAAGCAGGATGCGGCTCCTTCCTGCAGGCAGAGAACTGGAATCGGGAGCAGTCACTGGACACCCTGACCTGGGGGCGTCCTGTGGAGGTTTGTGTGAAGGGCTCAGCCTCCCCGGCTGCCTCCCAGCAGAGGGTGTGTGAGCGAAGGAGGCCTGCCCTTTGGCCTGTCCTAGGGGCTGGCGCTGGGTTTGGTGCCCTGAGAAGTGGGGACCACATCTGTAGTCATCTCAAGGGGTGCAGTGGGCAGCTGGCAGGGACTCTGTGAAGCCCAGGCAGGCCACATCCCTGGTATCTGGGAGGAGCCAGTGAGGGACAGGAGGTGGCTTGGTTGGGATTGGTGAAGCCGTGTCTGGGGCCGCTGGACTCCCTACCAATCACCCGCTCATAACCCCTCAAGGGCACTGGGCACCCCAAGGGGCTAGGACAGGGGCTACACTGTTCAGACCACCTCTGGTCCCCCTGACAGTCAGGAGCCTCTACCTCTAGCTTCTTTGAGAGCTCTGCTTAATGCCCATAGACTGTCTTGGGGCTCCCCTGGGCCTCTGCTCAGCCCAGCAGCCTGGGCCAGGATGAAAGTGAAGCCGTCAATAATTCATGTTCTCGCTCCCCCTCACTTCCCCTGCTTGGCCGGCTGTAAATCTTTCACGGGCTTCAGGGGCAGACAAGGCCCCGCAGAGACTCCCAGGATGGGGCTCGAGGAAGCTTCGCGCTTTCCTGGAGGTTCCTGGCCACACCCTGGCAGGAGGGGACCCGGCCCCAGGCTTGGGGTGGGGTGGGGGGCTGTCCGGAGATACTGACTGGTCTGGCCCTGCGACCTCTGGTGGGGATGTGGTGCTGGGCCATGTCCTCTATGGACTTGTACACCCTCTACAGACAGCGCGTGGTGTCGCCGGTCCTGGGACGAGGTGGCAGGGGGCCCTGGGGCCAGCCCTGGATGCAGGAGGAGGGCATGTGGGTGGGGGTGGGGACCATGCTTTAGCCTCCTTTGTGACCTTCTCTTGTTCATTCATTCGTTCGTTCATTCATTCATTCATCATTAATGGTCACTTACTGACCATCCACTAGGTGCCACGCAGCAACCAGCTCCATCTAAAAATCACCAGCTCCTCTTCTGCTCTTACCCTGGGCCCCAGGGGTCACTCAGAGCCAAATCAGGGCACGAGGCAGAGCTGATAGGTGGGTGGCAGGCGGGAGCCCTCTCCTGAGGTTGTGGGGAGCAGGGGGAGATCTTCCCTCAGGGCTGAGCACCCTTTCTGACTCCCCCCAGGTGCCCTGCCTTCCTGCGGGTCTGGAGGGACCGGCGCTCCACCGGGGAGCCCTGTCTCTCTGACATCCGGTGGACATCCCGGCCATGGTAGTGGAAGCACAAACTGGGGGCCAGCACACTGTGGGGGCTCCTCCCGCACTGTCTGCATGTACACTGGGAACTGAGAAAGCATCTCTTCTCTCCTCTCTCCTCTCAAAATCTCCCACAAAACCTGCTGTGAGTAGCAGTCCTTGAACATCCATCCATCCATCCATCCATCCATCCATCCATCCATCCATCCATCCATCCATCCACTTATCTAGGCAAAGTTTCCCAGGCCTGGGACCCCGGAGAGGAAGGGGAACCAATGGTCCCCTCCTCCTGAACTTCCAGCCTAGCACTGCCATCGGAGGACGCCTCCAGTCCCGTCTCCGCCACTCCCGCTCTGCGTCCTGGTCCTGGGGTGAAGTCACCCATCCTGGAAGCTTAGTTCCCTCCTCTGTAACCCAAGGCTCATGAGAATGACTGCAGTGACCTCTTGGGGTTGTTAGGGGGCTAAAATGAGCGTCAAGAAAGTGTCATCGTCTTCATTGCCATGGCCGTCCCCCCATCAGGCTCACCCGGGGGCTTGCTGCTCTTGGAAGCGCCTCCTGAAGTGGGCCACACGTGGCAGGCCTGGCGGGGACAGGCAGAATTTATGGAATTTATGGAATTTGTGATGGGCTTCAGGGTGGGTCGCCTTCAGAGGGGGGCTCGTGGGAGCCGCCCTGTCCCGCCCATCCCCCGGGCTCTCCCCTGTGGCAGCTCGGGCCTGCCCCCTGGGAAGCTGCAGCTAATGGAAAATGCAAGCTAATGGTTTGTTCAATAGCCCGGTCTGCCTGGGGGGGGGGATTTTCTGGGCTGGGAAGGGGGATGTGGGGTGGCCTGTGGCTGCCGTTAGTTTGTGGGGCGCTCGCTTCCTGGAGGACCCAGGGGCAGGATCTGGAAGGGATGGGAGCTTCCTGGGCAGGTGGCCAAGGCCTGGCGTCTGCATTTGGGGAAGGGGGTCCCCACGGAAGCTCTGGCTTCACTGCGTTAGAGCGCGACGCCTCTGTCTGAACAGCTGTGTCCGTGTGGCAGGCGTGCGCTTGGCGTGTGCGTGTTGGGATGTTTCCCGAGGAAGGCAGAAAGGCACCCGGAGGCCTCCAGCTGGGTCTGTGGGTGCAGAGACGCCCCCTCTCCCTCTGGCATGGAGAGTGCACCCTGTGTGGGTGGCGGGCTCACCCCACAGGGAGGAGGGATGTGCCTGCTGCGAGCCAGGGGCAACCAGGATGTGTTGGCAGTGACATAACTCATGGTGAGTTAACTGGAGGGTACCGGTGGCCCGCCCGGCCGGGGAATGTGCACACCCAGGGAGAGTTATGTGACAGGCCCGGCCGATGGGGGGGGGTCAGGATGTGGGGAAGGCTGCCTGTGGTCCCAGAGGCCGGGGTGAGCAGCTGGGCAGTTCGATCAGGCCGCTTGATAAACAGCCTGAGGTCGCAAGAAGAGGCCATTAGGATGGGCTGGAAGGTTGAAAGCTGGAAAGGCCGAGGCGAGTGGGGGGGGGAGAGGAAGGGGGGGACTCTTCTGTATGAGCCCCAAGAGGTCTGCCTTGCCAGCCCTGGGCTTGGCTTCCACGTTCACTCCGAGGATGGAGCCAGCGGGAACAAGCTTACGCACCACGAAGGCTGCGGGTGGACTTAGAAGACACTTCCAGATGCCTCTAACGTTGGTTGTCTTGTTTCTCCCTCAAAAGATTAGCTCTAAAATTGAAACAATTCCTGGGGTCTGGTTCGAGAGAATACACCATGATGGCCTTGCCGTTATTTTACTTGGTGGATTTCTAGAACGCATGGGCCATCGAGAAATGCAGTTTTGCAAGCGAGTCAATAGCGAATATTTTCTCTTATCCTCTCATTTGTCTTGTACCAAAATTTTCATTTGTAAGTAGTCAAATCTGTCAACTCTTTTCTTTATTGCTTTTGTGTGTTGTTTCGCTTAGAAAGGCCTTTCTCAGCCCCAAACTATATTCTCTCGCCTGCTCGGCGCTGTTGGAGAGTTGATGTCCTCTTTTGGCGTGCTGACATACCTGGAATGAATTTTGACCCCCCGCCTGCCTTTATGCTGCGCCCAGGGGTGTTACTGGAGTTAATTTTGGTCGGGGGTGTAAGCCTGTTATTCACTGGTTGTTGGCTCATGTCTATGATGTAGGTGGACAAAGGCAAATACCGGCAAAGAAAATTCCAAACAGCAAAGAAATGTTAAGCGTTGACATCATATGATGATATATTTTTGTATTTTAGAGGGCCAGTTTTTTAAAAAAGTCCAAAACGTTTGCAATGATAACTTTAAACAATGCACCTAAGATGACTCGTTTTCTCATCTTTGGCCTCAGATTCTGATCTTCACAGTGGGGATGGCGGATGGTGGATTACTAGGGGTCTCTGAGCTCCCTGCCTGCTCTGCTGTCCTGTGATGGCCCATGGGAATCGCAGGCAGGTGCTTCTGTGTCTCTGGGGCTGTCTGTCTGTCTGCTCTCTCTGCCTCTCTCCGTAACACACTGTGCCCAGCAGCTTTTGCAGTGTTGATCTGGCTGCTAGCGATCTGTCTCTGAGAAATGTGAGAGCAAGACTTGCCAGCAACTTTTATAAAGCCCTAATAAAAACCATTTTAACCCCCACCCTGCTAATTATCGATATATGTTCCTGGTAGAAGAAACGAAGTTCATAAAGCAGGTAAAGCATCTGATAATCAGAGACACCTACAGTTAGCATTTTTCTAGTCTCTTCTATGTGGTTTTCTTTATAGCTCTACAGGCAATTTTATATCCTGCATTTTTCATTTGCAGCACAATTATTTCCTTGTTTCATTGAATACTCCCCATAAGCATAATTTATAATCCCCATATATCAGTAGGGAGGGACATTTTATTGTTTTAAAGTGTCTGTGTTGCCTGGCCAGGCATGGCTCAGAGGTTGAGCATTGACCTAGGATCCAGGAGATCGAGGTTTGAGTCCCGGTCAGGGCACATGCCCGGGTTGCGGGCTCGATCCCCAGTCAGGGGCGTGCAGGAGGCAGCCGATCAATGACTCTCTCATCATTGGTGTTTCTCTCTCTCTCTCTCCCTCTCCCTTCCTCTCTCTGAAATCAATAAAGATATATATATTTTTAAAAAGTGTCTGTCTTCATATGTATATATCATTTTGTTCCCAAAACAACATCGGAGAAGAGCAGGTGTAGTCACACCTACTGTGGGGAGGAAAGTGGCACTCAGGGCAGTTTCTGGGACGTCCCGGGTCACAGAGCCGGCCAGCTGCGAGGTGACCTGCCCTGCAGCGGGCATCTCATTGGGTATGCAGCCCGCTGCGTGCTCGCACCATCTCATTCACTTCTGCTAATAGTTCTACGAGGAAGGTGGCCAGGAATTATCATCTTCTTTACTGATGGGCAAACTGAGGCTCAGAGAACTGAGTGACTTACCCAAGGACAGAGTCAGGGGCAAGACCAGGACTGAAACCCTCCTTTCCTGACTCCAGGTTTAGCTTCCTGCATCCCCAGGGGAGGACTCTTTCTGCAAAAGGAAATTTGAGTGATGCTGGTTGGCAGCGAGATTTCAGAAACGAGAGGTCAGGGCTGTTGCTGGAGGGACAACCAATTCTCTAATCAATCCAGGCATCATTTATTTATAACTGTAGCTGCTCAAAGAAGGTGCATGTCAGCAGAGGGGGTGGAGGGGGGCAGGGACAGAGCTCACCTCAGAAGGAGCCAAGAGGTGTCCCGAGGCAGAGAGGGCCGGGCACTGGGGAGGGGGCGTGAGAGGCCCGGCCTGGCATGGGTCCTGGCACAGGTCCTGGCAGAAAGGGCCTTTTCGGGCACAGCGGGATGGGCCGTGGAGAGTTCTCCTCCCTCTGTCCTTCTGCCTCAGGTCCTTTAAAAGAAATGTGACTCTCTCATCCAGCCCTTGACTCCTCTGGACAGAAATAACCTCAAAGAAAAGGCTCTCTTGGCCAGAGCAAATGGTGGCTTTGGTTTTTCTCCAGAAAGCACTAGTCTCAGCTTGATTTTTCCAGAATTGACTTGTCCGGTCTGATTTTCCAGCAGTGTTCAGACTGTTCGGCTCCCTGGTGTGAGCCCTCGGGGATGGGGTGGTAAGGGGTGCCCTCTCTCAGCCCAGTCACTGATCCTGGGGTAGCAGAGGGGCCCCATGAGATGTGGCAGGGAGGGCACTGCCCTGGGCGTCCGTCCAGCTCCGCCACCGCACACGGCGTGCTTTGGGTGCATTATTGTTTCTGCTGAGCTCTCAGTTTCCTTATCTCAGAAACGTGGGGGTTGAGTAGGTGATGTCCAAGGTCTCTATACTCCGGGTGTCCCTCGATCCATTTAGAGAGAGGATAGCTTCTAGGACAAGGGTGTGGACTCTGGAGCTGGAGCTAGACTGCCTGGGTGTGCATCTGTGTGACTTGTTAAGAGCAAGTAACTCAATGTCCTGGCTGGTGTGGCTCAGTTGGTTAAGCGTCGTCCTGTGTGCCGAAGGGTCACCAGTTCGATTCCCGGTCGTGGCACATACCCAGGTTGCAGGCTCGTTCCCCGGTCAGGGTGCATGCAGGAGGAAGCTGATCCATGTTTCTCTCTCTCCCTTTCCCTTCCTTTCTCTAAAAAAATGAGAAGGAAAAAAAAAAAAAGCAAGTAACTCAACGCTTCTGCCTCTATTTCCCCACCTGATCAATGGGGACAGTCTCTACCTCACTGCATTGCTAGGTTAATTTGGTGAAGCCCTTGGAGCAGCACCTGGTACACAGTGACTGCTTTCTGGACGTGTGTTAAGTAAGTCTGTGTTGCCGCCGAGTTCGGGGCAAGGTGGGAGTGGGGACCAGGTTAGACTCCTCCCTCCTGGGAGGCAAACAGCTCATGGCACACAGCAGGTACTCATGGCTGCTTCTTCCTCTCTGAGAATAGCTGAGCTTCCACGTGGCATCATCACACGGGAGCATCGGGATTGGTAAGTGGCTCTGCACGGCCAGCTCTTTCCCAGAAAATAACAAATTTGGGGGATTTCAAAGAGCCTGCTTCCTTTAAAAAGTGACTTTTACCGACCATATGGAATATACAGACTTATCGCTCTTTTGAAAGTCACCTCCCTTATTGTTGAACATGGAGGCTATTTTCAATTTTAAAATATCATTACAGGCCTATTAAACTCAAAACAAAATAATTATTTCAGAACTCAAGAAGCAGTTCCATGTTTCTTGCTGATGGCTCCATCAACGGGTCCAGTTTTCGAGAGAACAATTCAGTAGCAATATTTAAGGGCTATAAAATCATTGCTCCCCTTCGACCTGCTCATTCCACTTCTGAGAATATACTCTGAGGGAATAGCCTTGGAGAGAGAGAGAGAGAGAGAAGAAAAAAAAAAAAAAGAAAGAAAGTAATTTGTACTTAGTTGCTCTTAGAAATTCTATTTATAAACATTGGAAGCAACCCAAATGCCCAGCCACTGGGTTTTGGCTTAAAACCCACGGTGCAGTTACATTCTAGAAGATTATAGAGCTGTTAACCATGACAACTATGGGAACTATGTCAAGAACTATGTGGACAGTACATACATGCGAAATAAGGAGAGGCCCGAAAAAGGCTAAGTAGGATGCGATTTCTGACGACATCTACGCAAAACGAGGCCTGTCTTTGTTCAATGAATGGACTACAATCAGGGCAAGTCAGCATAGATCTTAATATTCATCGAATGCTTTAGGCTCACAGTAGAAATGAAGCGGGTTCCTTTATACTCCTAGAGGAAAAGGGCCAGCTACACAATCTGCAGAGCTCCTTGCAAACTGAAAACGCGGGGTGGCTTGTCTGAGGCACCAGAGGTTCAAGATCCCCGCAGCAGAGCTCTAAGGCGAGCGCGGGCCCTTCCAAGCAAGGTCCCTGCGTGGCTCACCGCGTGCCAGGCCAGCGTGCTCACTTTTGCCAGTGAGCCAACTGAGTTAGCGAAGTTCGGCTCTGCTGAGAAACCTCAGAAGCACCAACAATGCAAAGCCCCTTGGAGCCTGGAATTAGTGCCGGAGTAACTGAACGAGGGCAGGATGTGGTCTAGGGAGAATGTGGGCCCAGAACTCGCCCCTCTGTCCCTAGGCCCGCTGCCCCCGCGGGAGGGCCCGCTGTGCCCGGCTCGCTCACCCACCATTCACTTCTCAGGCGGCCACTCGTGAGCCACGTGTCCGGGGCGCTGCGGCGAGTGGTGGGACGTGGGGCGCAAAGACCAGGAGCTTAGGGCTCACTTGCAAAGACAAAGGAAATAGCTGATCATCCGACACGCTGGGAAAAGTTGCGGCAGGTGGGGCCTGATGGTTTAGACGGCAAGGGGGGGGGGACAGCGGGGGCCCCAGGGCTTTTCTGGAGGAGCTGACACCCTAGTCGTGGGGAAGGGGTGCCGTGGTGACGGAGGAGAGGGGCACCTAGGTATCTAGGAAGCAGATTGTCCTACAAAGTCTGGTGAGGGTGGCATGTTTGGGAACTGCGATTAACGGCTTTGGGGGGCAGTGTCACAGGCCCGTGAATATGAAGACCAGCCAACCGAAGCCCCCAAATCTTCGCCTGAAGAAATGCTGCCAAGCTAGGGGTGCCCGCTGTGTCTTTATCAGCCGACCCCGTTGCTCTGCAGCCCATTGTTCCCGTCTACGGGACCTTTCAAGTGGACGCCGGCTTCTCTCCTGCCTTCTTGCATCTGGGGGGTCAGCTTCTCCCCGTTTCCTCATTTCACTGAGGGCAGGGCCAGCGCCTGGGGATGGAGCGGCCTCCATGACCGCCTCTGCTAGAGACCCCGGAGTTGTCCCCGGGAGTTGTCCTCGTGAGAGGCTCTGCTGACGGCTTCCTGATGTCAGAACATCATGATTTTTCTGACCAGCCACAAAGGAACCTTGTGAGTTGGACGGTGTTGTTTGGGGGATCCCACTTGGCTTCCAGCGGGCGCTGCTCGAAATTTCTGTGTTGATCTGCTCCTGAGAACTGGGTATTGTCCTCAGTGAGCTTAGAAACAGAAACTACAGAGCTCCTTCCCTTCTCCCCTCCGTCCTCCCCACACGCACCGTTGGGCCACGTGTTTGCGGTTGGAGAAGAGGTCAGGGGTTTCCAGGGGTTAGAGCTAGGGGGCTGGGGAAGGAGTCGACTACAAAAGGTCAACACAAGCCCATTTTGGGGGGTGACGGAACTATTCTGTATCCTGATTATGGCGGTGGAGATACATCTCTACACATTTGCCAACATCCACAGAACTGTACATCACAAAGAGGGAATTCTACTGCGTATAAACTTAAAAACCTAAATCTAAGTAGATGCCTTTTCCAGAAAAATCATATAAATAAAAGCATATATTTATAGAGCCTTTTGGGTCTGGCTTCTTTCACTTAGCAAAATGCATCTGAGATTCACTCATGCCATTGTGTGTAAACATAGTTCATTCCGTTTCATTTCTGAATATAATCCATTGTTTGGATGTGGCAGTTGGTTTATCCAGTAACTGCTTGAAGAACAGTTAAGCTGTTCCCAGCTTCTAGAGATTGTGGACAAAGCTACTATAAATATTCACATAGTGGTTTTTGTGTGGATGTAAGTTTTCATTTCTCTTGGGTAAATATCTGAGTGGGAATGCTAGGTTATACATTAAGTTTATGTTTGGCTTTATAAGGAACTACTAAGCTGTTTTACAAAGTGGTGGAGCCACTTGCAGCCAGTCACGTCTGAGAGTTCAATTCCTCCGCATTCTCATCAGCACTTGCTGTTCTCGGGGTTTTTTATTTTATCACTCTACTAGGTGTGTAGTGATATCTACAGGTACAGTAAAACCACGCACGTAGTGTTAGCTTGCATTTCTTTCATGATTAATGATGTTGAGCACTTTGAACAGGCTTGTTTTCCATCCATATTTCTTTTTTTTATTAGTAAAATTCCTAAACCTTTTGCCCATTTTGAGAGGAAGCTGCTTGGTTTTCTCACTGTTGAGTTTCTAGAGTTCTTTATATATACTGGATACAAGTTGTGTGTCAAATACGTAATTTGCAAACACTTTCTTCCAGCCTGTGATCTGTCTTTTCACTCTCTTAATAGTCTCTTTCACGGAGCAAAAGTTTTTAATTTTAATAAAGTTCAATTTATCATTTATAAAAAATAGATTATGCTTTTGGTGCCACCTCTAAGGACTTTTTGCCTAACCCAAGATTATAAAGATTTTCCTCCCCAGTCTTCTTCTAGATGTTTTATAGTTTTATGTTCTGACTTTTGGGCTATGATGCATTTTGAATGAACTTCTGCATATGGTGTGAGATTTATGAGCGTTCCAAGGGGGTTTGCCTGGATCTGGGGTAGAAGGACCCTCCCAGGGACATGGGCTCTTTCTAGGGGTCTGAGGATAGAGACAGAGAGAGGAAACCAGGTTTCCATGCTGAGCATTCTGAGGGGTGAGAGTAGCCCTACAGCTCTGACTGTTGGACATGATATCTGGCTGGGATCTGGACACTGTCTCCAGAAAGCCTCCGGGAAGAGAGGGCTTGGAATGGGCATGAGAAGAAGGCCCCAGGAAGTGTTCATCCGGAAAGCTGGTGTGGGTGGGGATCCGGTGGGGAGGAAGGCCCGGGCTTTCAGAGGGAAAACATTTAGAAATAATTGAAAAAATGGTAATGACTATCTTTTATTGAACAGTTAATCTGTGCCAGGCTCTTTATATATGTATTTTCTAATCCTTACAGCCACTTGGCAAGGAGGGAGTTACTCTTATGACATGGATGAGGGGACCAACGTTCAGAGAAGCTACCTGCTCAGGCCCATTGAGTGGGAGGGCTGGACCCAATGCCAGGCTGGACACAGGGCTCAGGGCACACTGGATGAGGTGGGCAAAGGGCAAGGGGCAAAGGTAGACTTGGATGAGGCCAGAGGACAACTGGCCTTGGACTGGGCCTGAGAGATTCCATGTTTTATGATGTTCTTCCTATGATGTTTTATGAAACAACATTTATAACTTTTTGCCCATAGAGGGAGTGGAGGCTGGGGACTGTACAAAATGACCTGGCTGGCCACTGAAGGAAAGTGTCATTGACGTGGCCCTGATGGGGCCATCTGTGCCTGGTGTCCTAGATGCTTCCTTCCCAGGTTGACTTTGTCATTTTTAGGTCAGCTCCAGCCTGGGAAGCCGTCTGGATGACGAGATGATCAAAACACAAGGTCCTACCTGCCAGATGGGCACCTCCATCTCCCCTTGGCATCCCAGGTGGGGCAGGCCAGCAGAGAGCACTGCCAGTCATTGTCTGTCTGTCACCACAAGGGACATCTAGGGGCTCTGGCAGGGGCCAGGAGGTGTCTGTGCTAGGAGAGTGAGGCCTAGAGTCTGGGAGAGGTGGCCTTGGCAAAGGGCAGCTCTTCTGGACCATTCTGTTGTTCTGCATAAAACTTTTCTTCCCTCTGCCAAATATGGTGACTTTTTGGCCTAGGTCACTGAACTATTCCTGGAAGGTGAACAGCATGCCAGTGTTCCAGGCGGGCGCTGACCTCGCTCTGTAAATAAACAAAGTGGAGCCACTGCCCAGCACCTCCAAGCAGGGCTCCCAAGAAGTGAGGGCCAGAGAGAGTGGGGCGCCGAGTCCACCCACGGCCAACCTCTGGGTGACCCCAGGTATGGGTCCTACCTCACTTGTTCAGGACTTTGTTCTGAATGCACGTGGCCTCTCGCCTCGGGCTCCTGAGCCTGGGGGTGAGGATCCAGGTGAGCAGTGCCTGTGTGAGTCTGGCCAGCCCAGGCCTGGCCAGAGGGGCAGATGGACAACCCAGGAGGAACTGGCGCCATCTCTAGGACAGTGGGTCTCTCCTCAGACCAGGGAAATAAGAGCTGAGAGGGGATGACAGTCAGGTCCGTAAATTCAGGAAGAGTCTCACACAGTCTGAACACAGACTTGACCTTCATAATCTAGAAACCTGGAGAGAACAGAGCAGCACTGTGTGGTGGGCCCACCCCGGCTCCCCTCAACTAGCTGGGCAAGTTACCCAAGTATCCGAGCCACAGTTTCCTCTGCTGTCAAGTTTCAAGGTTGTTGGGAGAAGTAACTGACATACCAGAAGTGCTTGGCATAGTGTCTGGCTTATGGTAAGTGCTCAGTAATGAGAGCAATGGTGTCCCTCACCACCATCGTCACCACCACCATCATTTGGAGTCACAGATCTGAGACCACCTTCCACATCTAGTTCTTATGTGACTCTGGTCATGTTGCATGATCACTATGAGCCTCAGTTTCCTGATCTCTAAAATAGGGCTAATAATAATAACTAATACTTTTCAGAAAAGTGTTGGGGTAACTAAATGACTTAATATGAGAGCACCTGGAATGCAGTAGGCTGCACATAGCTTAATTCAATTGGGGAGACCCACATAAAGCTTCAGAAGGTCAGTTTAGGGTCCTTCCCCCAAAAAAGTACAATTTTACAAGCTGGGAGTCACCTCAAGGGACATCACCTCAGGGCATGGTGCAGATTAGTGACTGAGTCCGGAGTGTTTCAGATGCAAGTGAGGAAATCCCACCCAAATTAGCTTGAGAAAATAAGACACAATGCCTAAGGGGGCTGAGCTGGGCTTCAGGCATGGCTTGATCCAGGCATTTCTAACAATGGCATCAGTGCACTGTCTCCTTCGCAGGCTGCCTGCTCCATGGCGTCTTTCTCAGGCAGGCTTTCTCCTTGTGGTGGCAAAGCTGGCTGTTGTCAGTGCCCGGTTAGCATCATTCCACAGCTTGGTTCAGAAAAAGAGCAACGCCGCTTGCTGTAAGCGTCTCACTGCCTCAAAAGGACTGCTTGGGTCACGTGACCGCTCTTGGAGCACTGACAAGGTTGGGTCTGGGTCACGTGCCCAGCCCTGTGGCGAGGCCTGAAGGGCCCTTTGATCAACAGCCCCATTAGAACCAGGGAGGGGGGACCATTCCCATAAAGCAGGAAAGTGCACAGTTACCAGAAGGGAGAGGGCTCGCCGGGCAGGCAGACGCAATAGCTGTCGGCGTGAGTTAAAAATATGCTCTAGGTAAATCCCTGGATGAACTCATGCGTCATCTTAATGGGCTGTTAAGGGGAGTGGGAATGCTTGTGAGATTTCATTCTATGGGTCCCTCGGTCCCCTGGCAGGGCAGGATTCAGAGACTGGGACCCCACGGGGCTGCCTGGTCCTCCGCACACAGCTGGTCCCCAGCTTGCCCCAGGCCACATCCAAACCCTCACTTCTCCCTGCCTTCAAGGGAGGCCAGACTGCTCCCCTCTGGGGGGCGGGGGGCAGTCCAGGCCGCACCAGGGTCTGAAGGCTGCAGTTCATGCCTGTTCAGATGAGTACCGGGAGGGGATAGAGTGAAACACAGATGGCCCTGAAAAGAGCCCTGCACTTGGACTTGGGATCTGAGGGGCTGCTGCCAGCCTGCTCCATCCCAGCTGCATAACCTTGGACACAGTGATGTCTGCTGCCCTCGGACACCTCCTCTGCCAAGTGAGGGGCCGGCCTGGCTGGCCTCTGATGTCTCTCCCGGTGCTGACATTCTGGGAATCTATGAATGTTATTAAATTCATGAATTGGCTTCTTTGCCTGGAACAAGTCAGCTTAAAATACATGCAAATTGCACTAAGTATAGCTGTTCTCTTGCTGAGGAGGCAGCCTGGCATAGCTACATACTTGGAAATTGGCTGCTGCACACGGGGGGGAGCAGTGTGGGCTCTGAGGCCGGCCAGCAGCAGCCACCTCTGAATGCAAGTGGGCTCTGGATCTGGCCCAGCCCGGAGTCCCGAGGCCCGTCGTTGGGGGGGTGGGGCGCTGCTCTGTATTGGAGCCTGGATAGGCCAAGATCCATCTGGGTTCTTGTTCACTATTATCTTATTTAATTTGCAACAGTCCTTGGGAGGAATCATTCCTGTTCTGTGGAACCTGTGAGAAAACCAAGGACTACAGCTTGCCCAAGGTCGCACAGTGAGGAGATGCTGAGGTTAGAACCCAGGTCTGGCTGACTCCAGGATCCCCCGGTTCCCTCCCACTCCGGGCCAGTGGGCCTCCCCTTTACACGCCCAGCTCAGCAGGATCACCACACCTTGGCCCTGCTCTGTGGCCCGTGCTAAGCCTTCATTCATTCCCTCCTTCAGTCTGTGCCCAGAGCACCTACTGTGTGCCAGGCTTCGTTCCAGGGATTCTGAACAGAGGCTGAATTCTAAACAAGACAGACAGACAGACAGACAGACAGACAGACAGACACTATCTCAGTCTTCTCAGAGCTTGCATGCTCCTGGGAGAGTCAGAAGATGCACAGGGGAGTCTCGGCAGATGTGGCTCGGTTGAGCATTGCCCTGTGCACCGTGCACCGAAAAGTTGCCAGTTCGATTCCTGATCAGGACACATACCCAGGTTGCAGATAAAAATATATTTTAAAAAATAAAAAAGGAAAATGAACAAGGGAATAAATAAATGAAATGAATTGTAGATTGTGATAAATGCTCTGAAGAAAACAGAGAGCAGCCACTGAGAACACCAGGGGCCTGGCTCAGGCTCAGATGGGGATGTTTAGGAAAGACCTGCTCCCTGAGACAGTGCAGCCCAAACCCAGAGCAGACAGATGCCTCGGGTCCCTGTCTCAGCACTTCTTAGCTGTGTGACCCTGACCAAGTCACTTAACTCCTTCTGAGCTCTTTGTCTATGAACCAAAGTAATGATGCTCTTGTGAGAGGGAGGCCCTGGGAATGGTAAACTGTATATGCAGCCCGTGGTGCAGTGCCAGGCATGTAAAATTCACCCTGTTATTATTGTCACTGGACTTTCTGGCCTGGGCCTGGGCCTGAGTTACTCACGGCAGGGAGGCTGCATAATCAGGTTCCTCTATGGCTGACCCCAAAGGCCACCAAGCTTAGGACCGATGCAGGTACCAGGCCAGGCATTGGGGTCCTGGAGCCAGTCCTGGCTCTGCTACATGCTGCTCTGTGACCTTGGCAGGTCAGGGAACACTCGGGGTCTCGGTGAGTCCCACCCACCTCCCAGGATGGCTGTGATACATCCATGTATAAAAATGCTCAGAATAGCTCTGCATCGGTCCAGTTCCCATTCCAACAAGCTGCGTGACCTCGGCTAGTTTCTTTGTCTCGGGGCCCAGTTTCCTCTTCTGCCAGAGGACTAACAATAGCCACCTCACCGTCACTGTGAGGCACAGATGACGGGATAGAAAGGGGAGGTCACCATGCTTGGGCCAGCTGTCCCTACCTCCTGCCAGCTGGCAGGAGCACCAGTGGGGAAAGCTGGGGCCTGGAGAGAAGACACCCTGGCCATGGGCTGACCCTGGAGCTGCTCTGGGGGTGAGGGCAGGTGCTGATTCTCATGAGCTAGCTCTCCAAAGTTGTGCTCAATGGGGAAAATGATTGGGTGACATCAGTGTCCTACGTAGTCCATCCTGGGGAAAAGTGGACATGGGTTTGTACCTGTCTCTGGACAACTGGAAGGAAGAGAGGCAAACTAGCAGGCTCGGGGCCCTGTGTGTGCCAGGGAACCCTCACACCAACCTTGCACAGAGAAAAGGGTGTGGTTTCAGAGAGGTTAAGTAACCTGCCCAGAGTCACACAGCTTGTAAATGAATTTGAACCTAGGTCTGTCTGATTCCCAAAGGCAGACCCTGTTTGGGCATCCCCTTGGTGTTTCCCTGGTCTGGGAGGGGCCACCTGCTTGAGTTTCTAGATCAGCACTTGGTGCTCCCGAGCCCCACCCTGCAGCTCCATCAGCTCCCTGGGAGTCAAGTCCATTGTCGATGGTCCTTCTTTCCCAGGAGTCTTAGCTGTTCAAGCCCCAGCAGGCTCTGCAGCCCAGATCCTCTGGCCTGGGACTAGTCTGGACCAGACTCTTCTCAGACTCCGGGTGGCCGGCGGCAGGGCCGGCTCAGCCTGCTGGATGGGGCCCAGGGGTGGCGAGTGAGGCTAACTTCCTCTGACAAGCCCAGGAGCAGTGCCCCAGGGGTTGGCCAAGCTGTGCCCCAGGGGCACTCCCGCTGGCAGGGAAGCTGGTTGGATTGATCTGGTAATGAAACTGGGCCAGGCCTGGCTGAATGTCCGGGCTCTGACCCTGTCCGGGCTCGACTGGCCCTTGGCTCCTGCACTGGGTTTGCTTCTGAGAAGGCAGGAGGTTTATGGCTGGGTCGCGGGACAGTGTGGGATCTCAAGAGAGGGACTGTCTTGATTCCCCGGTGGCTGAGAAACGCTTCCTGAGAGGAGTTTCATATAAGGTCCTTATCCCACAACAGCTCCGCAGGTGCGCGGCGACACCCACTTTATAGATGAGGAAGGGGGCCCAGCGAGCTCAGCTACCCAGACAGAAAACCGGAGCTGGGGTTCCGGCCAGAGCTGAGGGTACTATTTATTGAGCACTTACTATGTACCAGGCACAGTGCCAGGTGACTGCCAATACGCATTTCTTCCTCATGGCTGCCCCGTGAAGGGCATTTATCCCCAACCTGCACCCCTGCTTTATAAGCGAGGGGACTGGGTCAGGCCGCCAGAGGAGGGAGAGCCAGGCAGGCGCCCCCCCCAGTCCTGGACTCTGACAGGCACATGGACGAGGGAGGCTGGGGAGGCGGAGGCTGGGGGAGGCGAGCAGAAGTCTCCATCCAGCCCCCTCCTTTTCTCCCTCTGAGTCGAGGCCCAAGGGACCAGAGCTTTTTCAGGAACTTTTAACGGAGAGTCTGCTCATCCACACCCTGCAGCCTCGTGAATCCCATTGACAAAAACACCCCAGAGGGTGTTCCGATTCCATTGCACCCGTAATCCCCAGACTCCCTGACTTCCCCAGGATGCCTCACTCCTCTGTTTCCCAGGAGGCTCCCGGGGACCAGAGGGCTCAGGGACAGAGTCGAAGTCCTTGGCCATTTTTACTGCAGTGTCATTGTAAGACTGCAGCTGGAGTCGGCCACCCAGGCGGCTGAGGTGTCATATCAAGGGCAATTCAGAGATTAACAAGACCCTTACTGACGCCTCGTTTCGGCTGCGAGAGACAAGGCCCCACAAGCCACCGAGAGAGAATGGCTGTGGTTTTACTCACACGGTTGTCGGGCTCTCCAAGCGATCAGTGAGAAGTGGGCAAAGCTTCCATCAGGACAGGCCTGGAAGAGGCAGATCTCCCTTAGTTCAGGAAGCCAGGCAGCCAGGAGAGTTTCCTCCCAAGTTCGCTGCAAACCACGACACGGTGCCCGGCCAGAGTGAAGGCTGGGTTAGGTGAGGGGCCAGAGAGCCTGGATCTTCCCTTGAGGAGCCGTGGATGCGTCGGTGTGTTGCTTACTGACCTCGGGGGCAGGGGTAAGGGGACGGCCAAAGGGAACATGCCCCAGTCCTGGGGTCAAGGAGATGCAGACTTCCTCATTTGCATATCATTTAAATAGCACTAATTTCACATCAAAATCTGTGGCCCTTTCCCCGCTGCTGTGTTAACCAGCCTGGGGAAACTTCAGGTCTGGATCCCTGGGCCCGAGGCCCAGGCCCAGCCGCTGCACAGGGGCAGGTTAATGGAAAGATACGTCCTTAGAGCAGGGTCAGGTCTAGCTCTGTGCGGACCCCTAACTCACTGCAGGTGAATTTTTGTCTTACCCTAGAGGACCCACGAGGGCAGAGCATCCTAAGCAGCCAGTGCAGAAATACTTATTGAATAAGTCTTTTTTTTGAACAAATGACAGTGACTCTGGGACAATCACTTTCCCTTCTTGGACACTGGGGAGAAGATGAGGGGGTTTGAGTCTGACCAACAGTTTTAACGTTTGGGGGTGACGACAGCTGTGGACACTCCATGGAGAAACACCTCTACTACACGCGTCCTGTATAATTCCGGGAGTTTTCTGAGCCCTCTGGAGTCAACTCTTGTATCTCTGAGCCCAGGTCAGGATCCCCTGGACCAGACAGGCTGCAAGTCCTTCAAGGCTCACATCTCAGATTTTGGAGTTTCCTGGTCCGCGTACTTGCATCTTCCGTGGGATGCCCAAGAGAAAGGATGCGGTCACAATTTGATCGGGCTCCCACTATGCACCAGGCGGTCATTTAATCTCCACAAGATAAGGTAGGTATCGTGATTCCTTTTACGGAGATGAGACACCTGGGGCCCAGGGTCACGGAGCTGGTGAGTGGCAGAGCTGGGATTCTCCAGGCTCAGTTTTGTTTCTCAGTTGTTCCAATCCATCTTTGCTCCTCTTGCTCACCACACTGGCCCCAGGGCAGAGTGGGCTCCCCTTTGCACCCCACCCCAGTGAACATTTCTCTTTATTGGCTGGGCAAAGCCCAGGGTCCCAGCCTTTGTGGTGGGGAGTATACAGGGCAGTGCCTCAGGCCAGGCAGGAGGGGCCCAGTGTGCTTGAGTGGCAAGGGTGGTCTGCACTGAACTAACTGAATCCCCTGCCCCCCAAAGTGAAGAGAATGGGGACCTTCCTTGATGCCGTAGCTTCCATATGTCTCACTCCCTTTCATTTTTCCCCTCAGTGTATTTACCCAGCGAAATCAAGACAGCCAGGGACAGACCAAATTCTCCCCAGCCTCCACCCCTCAGCTCCTTGGAGGCAGCAGCTCCATGTCCAGCAGGAGGGACCCAGCCATGGGGGCCTGACTCGGTTCCCCATTTCTTTGGGGGAAGGAGCCCCACCCTGTTAGGTGGCTTGGGGCTGCTCTGCAGAAATCTAGAGCTGTTTTGGGTGATTCAGGTTCCCCTCCACACTGGATGGAGGCCCACATGCAACCTACTTCACTTGCTGGGTTTCCTCAGGGCAGAGCCTAGCAGACGGTGAAGGGGTGTGACTGCGGATCATTAACAGGGACATGGGGGTGGAATGTGCTTGCTGGTGGCCGAGGGCAAGGGCTTGTCACACCATGGCCACCTTTGAGCCACCTGAATGCTGAGGAGTCCAGCTTCGACCTACATTAGCCCTCAGAGGAAATCAGATGGAAATGCCTCAGCAGCGTGAGTGTGTGCGTGCGTGCGTGTGTGTGAGTGTGTGCGCGTCAGAATCTTCTCCAAGGAGGTGCCACCGCATTACCATGTGGCTGGAGAGCCAGGTCCCTCCTCCTGGGGAGGCAAAGGGAGATGGCTTCTCACATAAATTGAGAGCACGGTTGATCCCGACCCCTGGGCACCAGCAGGAGTGGGCAGAGGTGCAGGTGGTGTGAGAACATGCAAAGGCGGGCGCAGTGGGAGTTCATGACTGCCAGGAGCCTGACTGCCTTTATCTGGGTCCCCCTTCCCACCCATCCCCCAGTTCCCCAGAAAACACGAGGCGCTCTGACACAACACAGGAGGGCATCTCATCCCACCTGCCCACCCTCCCATCCTCAAGTTCTGCTTTGTGTTCCCTGGACTCAAGAAGGCCCCTGCAGAGCCTGGGAAAGCTCCCTGTCCTGCCCTGGTCTCTGGCTGGACCCTCACGGCTGCAGACATCGGGGCGATGGATGGTGAGGGGGCCACACATACATGATGTCGGGACAGTAACCTGATCAGGCAAGAAAGAAGGTGGAAACACTCACTGTGTGTCAAAAATTTTATTTTATTTTTTTCATTTCACACAGAATGATGTTAAAATAAATCCTCAGTAATATATATTTATACACTTATTTACTCTTGTTGATATTTACAAAAGACTGTGGAACTCTATGAAGTCTATGTACACCCATGGTGAGGTGGACAGGCAATGTTCATCGAGGCACGTATGTACACATATATGTATAACCTATGTACAGATATCAGAGCCTACTGACACAGGCACTCTCAGCGGCGGAAGTCCTGGGGGGCAGTGTTGGCGGGACTGAAAGCTTCCAGAATATGTCAGCAAGAACGATAATATCTACACGTCCCGTGCGGTGCAGTTATAGCTGGTGTCTAAATTTTCGTGAAGCAAACAAACAGTTAAATGACTCCCAACACCCATGAGTCTTCCCCACAGTCCTGCTCCGCCTTGCGCTCCCATTGGTCCCCAGCCTCTTATCACCATGGAGACCCCGGTTCCCTCTTGGCATCATCCACACGAAGCGTTAGCATCCGCTCCGGAGTTCCTTCTCCTATTGATCCCAGGGAGGTTTATTTATCTGCCTCTCTCTCCTCTTTGGGTTTTCAGCGCTCATTAGAGACAGGACATGGGGGGGCAGCTAGGGAGCCATGCGCAAGCGGCAAGGAAGCCAGAGCAAACCCGGATTAGTCTGGGCCGAGTGAGCCTAGGAGAGCAGCCATTTCCACATTATGTATATATGTGTGTGTGATTCATAAAACCTCCAGAAACAGCCTACAGAAGCACATGAGCACACGGGTCTGGGAAAGGAGACAGCATCCCGCACTCCCCAGCCCTGCAGCTGAGTCCCTGATGAGACTAGAGAATCCTCCTCGATTGCTGGCACCATCAATCCCGACGGTTCCAAGGCTGCCCTTGGTGGAGGGCGGGGTGCAGGGATGCAGAACCCCAGGCCGAGGCCAATTTGGCTGGGGCATTGTTGGCTCAGCAGGCTGGAGCTCAATCATGGGGCTTTCCAGCTTCCTGGGGCCCTTCAAATGAGGGAATCATCCAAGCACGACAACCAGAGGAAACTGGGTCGCCGGAGCCCACGTGAAGGCGGAACTGGGACAGGCAAGGAGCGTGTTCAGACCCTCTGGAGCTGACGCACACCCTCGCCAGAGCCAGCCAGGCCAGCTCCTTGCTCTCCTCGCCCGCTTCCTAGACTGCCTGCTCCATCCCAGCCCTACCCGGCAGGTCCCTGGCCTCGCCCTGTACTTCACAAGCTAAAAGGTGGTCGGTAGTGTCAGCAGCTGACAAGGCAATTGTTTGGTAGCAAAGCAAGCCCCTGGATGGTCTTGTCCTCCCGGCTCCTCCTCTGGCTTCCTCTAGCAGCCCAGGGGGCTGGTGCGCTCAGACAAATGAGGCAGTCAGCGTCCGGGGAACTGTTTGCCAGAAGCAGGGCTTGGAGGCCTCTCACAGGGACTGGGAAGAGACACAGGACTGAGTCCTCTGGGTAGCTACCCAAGGTCCTAGCACGGAGCCAGGTCTACAGTGCCCTCCATCATCTGTACATGGCAGAAGCTGGCCACACTTACGTAACCACACCTGCCCTGTGCATTGTCAGCGGAAGGACGCAGACTCCTCTGGAGCATATCTGACTATTTTAGGAGCTCAGAGGAGCACAGAAAGTTACATCTATTTCCACAACAAGGTTCATGCAGCGTGAGAAGTGCCCCAACCACCCCAGTTTACCAGCTGGTCACCCTCAATCTGGTTTATGGGCTTCTCCACCTGACCACGGCCAGCTTGGCCTGCTTGGCTTGCTGCTGGGAGCGTCGGGAGACGGCAGGCTCCCCTGCATCACCTCGATCGTCCCGGGTACCGGTGAGGGATCCCTCCAGCCCTGTCCAGGTAGAGTGCACACAGAGAACCACAGGAGGTGAGGCTGGGACTGCCTCCCACGGGCCTCGGACACTGCCAGGCCAGATGGAGAATGAGGCTGCGGTTCCGCTCGGACCCAGCTGTTTCTCCAAAGAGGCACCTAAATTACAGCTGCTCTGCTGCCCACAGCCACAGCCTAGATTTGGTCGGAATCAACAACGGGATGGGTTTGTTCGATTCACCGGTTGCCACACATCTCACCTTCCACGGGGCAGAAACATTTGTTAGGAAAACTTTACCTTCAGATCTCATGGAATTCAAGCCTAGGGCACCACCACCAAACGACAAAGAGAAAACTAACACAGATCAGTCCTCGGCCAGGTCTTCGAGATTCTCACTCCCCCGGAGCTACCAAGTTTGGACTAACTTTTCTGATCCTCAGCGGTGAGGCTACAGCCAAAACCAGGGCGGACAGCACAAAGCATAAAGCACCTGGCCCTTAGATCAGACTTCCCCGGTCCCTGAGTCAGGCAGCCGGCCGGAGGCGGCGCAGGGAAAGATCCCAGAGCCTGATCTTTTGTTATGAATGAACTGTCTTCTGGGGACAGACCTCTCCATGGAAGAATTAGCTGAACTGGAGAAGTGGTAAGAATTCAAAGGAAGGTCATTTGGAAAATTCAAATGAATTCGGTTTATTTCTTGGATTGCCAAATTTATTCCACATCAGTGAGGCTACGGGGATTGGCTACTGTATAACTGTCTAATTTTTAAACAGTGGTAGAAATATATACATACACTATACATATATATACACACAGATATATGTATATATGGGAAACCTCCGATAACTCAGGACCAACGAAACAAAACCTCCATGAAAGAGGATCGTGTTTTCTGACTATACTTTAGTGGAAAGAGGCAAGTGACGGCGGAGCATCGCCCGGTGAGCCACGCTCTGCCCCGCCAGCCGGCCCGGGGCGCCTGGAGCCAGCTCACGCAGCCTATCTCTTTGGTCTCCTCCACCCTCACCCTGTACAGTGAGCACTGAGGTCCACAAATCGACCCTGAGCGAGGCAAGGTCTCCTATCATCTTCAAGCACTTCGCTTACTAAGGCAGGAAAGCATAGACTAATCTACTTGGGAAATGTCTTTTTTTTTTTTTTTTTCATTAACAAAAGTTGGACCAAAACACGTTTTCCCCATTCCCACTCAAATAACTGGAATTGCAAAGCAAAGCAGGATGTACCCTTCCCTGAGGATTTCGCCACCAGTTCACTGAGGTTTCGCTGTACACATGTGGACGGAGCAAGGGAGACTGGAAAGGGCTGGAAGGGGACTCTGGGGCTGCCAGCCTTCCCCGATTGTCCGGTCTGAATAGTTAACCTGGCAGGTTTTGCAGGAGAGGGGCCTCTTCGGAAGCCCCTATTTACGTGTGCAAATATCTGTGCGACTGCACACTGTAGTGGATGCCAGGGCCTTTATGTCACGAAGGTCAGGTCCTAACCACCCAAGTTTCCATCCCTATAGGCCTCTTTGCACAGTAACTGTCTCCCTCCGTAGCGCTCCCGGAGTCCCTTTGGTTGAGCGAGCGAGTCAGCTTATTCTGAAGGACAGCCAGAGGGCAGTTCCCCAGATCAGCAAGGCTACCAATCCCAGGTGCAAGCCTCCAGGCCGCATTCCCCCAGCATCCGTGTCCCCGGGGAGGGGAGGAGAGGAAACAGATGGATCAAGTAATGGCTTTTAGTGCATGGAAATGATCTGTAATGGCTCAGGATGCTTTGCTCTTATCTGTTGGTGAGCGCTTTTGCAGGCTTTCATTACACCCGGCCAGACAGACTGAAAGTCAAGGGGGTGGGCTGGTGGGCTGGTGGGCTGGCGGGAGCTCAAGGTTTCGGTGCCTAGAGGTTGTGAGGATGCCACTGGAGAGCAGACAGAAAGGGAGGCAGCGGGAGAGAGGGACAGAGGCTGAGAGAGGTGCACAAGGGAAGGAGGCAGGTGACAGAGGAAGTCTCCTCCCGGACCTTCCCTGTGCCATTGCACCTCTATGTTTACATCCCAGAAGGAGGGCCAGAGAAGAGGGAGCGACAGAGACAGTGAACTAACGCCCAGAAGCCAAGGGCGTTATCTGATCGAAAAATCCAGTTACTACCACTTTTCAGTCCTGAGAACGAGATTTTGAAATAGCTATTGCTAAAGAAAACAGTCACTGTTTATTTTATTGCACTTTTCCTCTTTAAAAAGATTCAAACACAAACTATGAAAGATGGAGCTGAGCTTTGGTGGGAAGGGAGACAAAAGGGAGGGAAAAGTGAAATCGATTCCTTTGAGGAAGAGGCCCATCTGGGCTCGTGGGGGATCAGCCACCTCCGCCTCTCCCGCCTGCTGCTCTGGTGGGGGAACGGCGCTGGTCTCGGCAAGGTCAAGTCTGAGGATATAGACGATCACAATAGCCATCGAGACACTTCCCTGCACCCAGTGCCCTGCTAGTCAGCTCAGATGGCTCATGATCTTAATGAGGTTAGAGTCATGGGTTCAAACCTGGCATGGACACTTTGCCAAGGCTGGGGGATCCCTCTACTGTGTTGCCAAGGAGCACCCGGGACATTACAGCCTACCTGGACCCGCCCTCTCAGGCCAGGCAGCCATCACCTAGATGAAAGCTCATGGCAATGGCCCCCAGGAGAGCCGGAGCTGGAGCAGGGCTCCCCACCCCCACTCCTGGGCTAACCATTCAAAGCACTGCGCTCTTCCTCCTGACATGGGGGTGTGGTGCTGCCTCAGATGCAACTTGCTAACTGTCCTATCGTTTCCTTTGGAGAAAGTCAGCTTCCACCTCTCTTCTCCACCCCTGTGGGCAGCCCTGAACTCCCCGGCCTGAGCATCTTCAGAGAGCATTGCCCATTCTCACCGTGGGTTGGCCCCGATGCTTCTGCTGACCACGAGGAAGTCACTGGGCCAAAGGCCTCACTACAATGGAGTGAGAGGTCCAGAAAGAGCAGACAGGACAAGCGAGTCCTACAGGCTCCCCGCACAGGGCAGCCACATGAGCACCCAGGCTGGGGGCTCAGGCCAGCACAGCTTTCAGGGAAGTCCTTTCCACATCGGCCAAGGGAGTCTGGACACATACTACCCTGGGGCCCCTTTTAAACGGCTAACCTCCTGATGACACTCCTACTTGTCCTCAAAGCCCAGCTGAGAGCGACACGGGGAGGCAGCAGCGAGGAAGGAAGGGCAGGTGTCAAACACCATAGACGCTCTAGGCAGCACCCAGCCTGAATTACATCATTTCGTCATTAGATTCTGGCTCCTGAAGAGTTTACTCTGAAATTCAGCTCCAACTTTCTTGAAAGGTTGACCCCGCGGAGGCACCAGCTGAATCTCAAGGGAAAATTGCTACTGGATTTGGACATACTTGGAAGGCCAGCATTTTGCACTAAATGTGCAAATTTGGACCCATCCATCCAGTCCCTGCTGCTGTTGCTTCTCTCCAGGGAGATTGGGAGCTGTGACGGTCGTTAGGAGAGCAGGTGGGGCATGCCTACGGGAGTTCAGGCCCTGATGCTGATCCGACACCTGACTTCAACCCCTAACTTCCATTTGAGGGGAAGCCTTTGCCAAAACGCACCCAGCTCCAGCCAGTCCTTCTGGTGGGAAGGACCGGCTCCGTGGGCAATCCCAAACAGTGGGTCAGCTTACAAAGCCTTTAAACCGGGCCTTAGAACATAGGATCAAAATGAGGCCCTTTAAACAATTATTGTCGCTTGTTTGTGTAGCATTAGATTTACATCTTTAACCACGTTTTACTTAAGCTGGGTCCTCAAGGTGCAGCAATTGGATGGGAGGCAGGGGGCCTGGGCAGAGCCCCGGTGAGGGGGAGGAGCATGCCTGGGTCCGAACACTCACGGAGGGGACTCGGGAGCTGACTCCATTGGGCTCATGCCCATGAGTAAGTGAGACGCCACGAGCAGGTGAAGGGGGCTCATTTTAAGAGATAAATCTGTATGCAGTCTTGACTTTCTGACCAGGCCCCTGCAAAGCCACTGGAGTTGGAGGGGCAATAAGGTCTGTGGACTGAGCGCATGTTGTGGCATCTTCACTCTGCCCTAGGACTCTGCGTTTCTTGAACCATTGATGCTTTCAACAGAATGGGTCCGAATCCAGAGATCCCAGGGGTGGGGCGCTGGGGAACCCGGGCCATGGGGTTCTCTGTGTGGACTGGCTTTGAAGGAAAGGGCATGGCAAGGAGGTGTATTAATAGGCCACTAGCTGTCCCAGGTCCTCCACGTTCTGAACCCAGGTTTCTGGTGGGAAGAAGGTGAACAGGTAGATACCCTATGAGATTTCTAGTCCTTAATCACTGATCTTCTCGACAATGGTTGGTCATCTTTCTGCTTTAAACCTTGGGGGTTACTTCTGTGAAATCTAGGGGTGAGAGGGAGAGAAGAGACTAGAGGCAGAGAGTTCTTGAAGGATACTGAGGGGTATAGACACAGGCTGGGAAAAGTGATTAAATCTGATCTTCTGTTTGTACCTAGTAATTTACAGCTCTGGGGGCAGAGCAATGGATCTGAGCATATGTACATATTTCATGTGTATCTGTGTGTATTCCTGGTTGTGTGTGCTGCATTTGTGTGCCTTGTACGAGTAAACGCTTTGTGTGTTTAAACTGAGTTTGTGTGTATTTTGTGTGCAGAAACAGTAGTAAGTTGTCCTTTCTGTATTTCATGGGCATACTTGTGTTCATGTAGTTTTCGTGTATTTTGTACCTGGGCTGCAGGTCATGTCTTGTACACGGTGCATGTAGGTCTCTGTGTTTTGTATAGGTAAGACCATTCTATGTGTGTGCTGGATGCATATTTTGGATATGGGTATAATCGTTATCTTCTGTGTATGCCCATTTCATTAATTTGGTCTCTGTATTTTGCACGTGTGTTGCATGTTTTGTCTTTGTGTGTGTGGCAACAGTGCACCTCTTTTGTGGTGGGTGTGCATGCATGTGTGCCTGTGCGTGTGAACATTTTGCAGTCCCAGGTCAAGGACATGGGGATAAAATATCTACCCTTGACTTAGGCCTTAGCAATGGGTTGGGTCCTGCCTGCCCCATGTCTCAGAAATTCAGCACCATCTCCCATGAGGAGAGGGAGAGAAGCACAGAGGCTTTGAGCTGGGCCTGGGATGCCCTGCAGACACCTGGGGATGTGGGTGACCAGGAACTAGTGAGCACCCTCGGCCTAGCACCCTGAGCTGGTGCCCCACCCCCAAGGTAACTGTAGGTGCTAAATAGCCTACAGTGAGGCTGGGGCTGGAGCCATGATGGGCAGCCTGACCACACGACTCACTGTGTCGGGGGAATTTAAGCTATTATATCGAAAGGCAAAGAAGCCCAGGCTGTGGGCAAAACCTCCCTACCTCACCCCGTTCCAGGGCCAGCCTGAACTCTGCCTGGAGGCGGTGCAGTGCTCAGTCCCTCTCAACCTCTTCTGGGGGTGGGGCCGATTCTCTACCCATCCTTTGGTTTGTTGAAGCAGCTCTGGTTGCCAATTTAATAGGGAGAGAGTCTGAGCCTGTCAATCACAATGATGCCTGTGGCCCATCTAGGGACTCCACCCCTTTGTCCTAGGCTTTAGTAGTTTCTCTATAGGGGAGGTTCTCTTTAAGTCCAGATCTGTGGAATCAGGTCCCCAGAAGCCCTCCTAACTGGTGTCCTTGCTTTCAAAGCAGGTGATCCTTCTGGCCCTCTAGGGAAAGGTTCATAAAAGTGACGGATGCAGAGCCAATGGCCATGAAAACCAAATGGGTTGGAGAAAGATGAGAATGGAGGTGGTTACCATGAAGGACTGTAGAGGGGGAGCCTGGGGTGGGGCTGGCCCAGGACAGCTGGAGCCATGAGGGCCGTAGGGCCCTTGTGCACTCAGTAAGACAAGCCTCAGCCATGGGAAACTGAAGCTGCAGCACGTGGAGGGCAGAGAGACAATTCTAACGTCTAAGAATCCATGGAGCCCGGAGTGTCTGAGGCAACGGCAGCAAACCCAGGCCCAGTGGGGTTACCAATGAGATCAATGAACCCATTAGGCCTCTTAGATAACCAGCCCACCAAGCAGTGGGTTTGCTCCTGAACCTGAACTCCAGGGAGTGAATATATATGAGTGTGTGTGCATATCAACACACACACACGTATGTATATGTGTACATATACATACATACACTGTAGTGCACATAGTCAAACACATGCATAAATTGCCCTGTGTCAAAAATATTGCATAAGCTTATACAAGGTTCGAATGCAGTTGTTTCTAGAGCTAGCTAGGTAGAGGAACTCGCGAGAGATACTCAATATATATTTATATACACTGGATCCACAGATCGCCTTCCTCAGGACCAGATGCCCTGGTCGGCTGTCACTCCTGCCCATGGCTCGGGTGATTCCTAAGGTGCAGTCATGGGAGGTGTTTAGACGCTGCCTTCCCTGCTCACACTCCTGGCTCTGCAGAGGTCTGTGCCCCCATCTGGAAGAACAGGGATGGGGTGGGCTGGAGGGCCAGAAGTTTGGGTCCCCATTCCAAATAGTCTATTTTTTTCTCCTGATTGAGGGCTTTTATCTTCCAATAGGAGAAAAAAGAAACCCTAGTTCATTGCCATTCCTAGGCTATTAATACTCTAAGTATGAATACTGTGTAGGCTACTAAGAAAATAGGTTATCTCCTGTGTTTTAAATATTGAGATTCATGCAACAAACACCCATGCAGCTCTATTGCATTGCTGGAAAATTTCACTGCAGTGTCAGTGGAGCTGGGAAAGCAGACGCCTGCAAACTCCCCAGTGTAACGAAGAAACTGGATGTGATTTTGTGACCCCGGAGCCTGCAAAAATGGTGACATCTGAAGTGGACAGGTCCCTGGGTTTGTTAGCTCCTCCCCATAGGCCTATGGGAGCAAATGTGAGACTTGACAACTTGAGATCGGTCACACGAACTGTCCCTCCCCCGGGCTCCCCTCTCATCAACACTGCAGAGAAAAAAACCAAATGCAGCATTTTCCGTTATGAAACACAAGCCTCCAGAGCATCTACTTAGCAGCTGCAATTCGCAGACCCCAGCCTGTCACAAAGAAAGGAATTCCGACACACAGGACCGTGTGTTCTTTTCAATGCAAAATGGAAATGACCCTTCAAATAAATAGCTACCAGCACGTTAAAGCTGAGCCACCATGGTTCCCCTCTAATGGGTGGGAGTGAGTGGGTGGGGTGGGGGTGCATCTCCTGGATACTGTGTGCATTTACTCGGGAAGGAAAGGTGGATCTCAGGTTATGTGTGTGCTATGAGGTGGCCTCAAAATCCTGGCTCCGTGGGTGACTCCCACCTTTGGAAAACCCCCTAAGCCGGTGATGAAGATTCGCGTGAAAGCCATGGGCAGCTAGTCTGTGTTCTAAGTCAAAAATCAAAAGATCAGAAGTCACTTGCACGACTATTGCTTTCCATGCAGAACCAGGTGACACACTGTGGAACAGACTGACTACAGTGCAGGCTATTATGCAACATCTGCATTTAGTTCCGTTGAGCTGAGGGCATGTGAATAGGTTGCAATCAGACATCGGTTAACATTTTGGTAATATTCACATAGTTTGTATTAGCCAGAGTGCAGTTGGCTGTTTTCAAGTTTTCCTCTCTAAAGTCCTCGTTGCTGTTGTTGACCCCCTCCTGGATCTCCATGTAATCAGACTTACTAATGGTAGAGGCACTTCTACTTTTCTTTAGGTCGGGGGAGGAGGGGATCTTTGGACAGCTCGTCACTTGCAAATACTGGGCCTGCTCCTCTCCCTCCGTCTCCCGGTGGTAGAAGTAGTTGAAATTGGACACTATGACGGGGACCGGTAAGGCAATGGTTAACACACCTGCAATCGCACACAGGGAACCCACGATCTTTCCCCCAATGGTAGTCGGGACCATGTCTCCATAGCCTACAGTTGTCATGGAGACGACTGCCCACCAGAAGGCATCGGGGATGCTGGGGAACTGGGAGTCTCGCTCATCGGCCTCAGCGAAATAGACAGCGCTAGAGAACAGGATGACCCCAATGAAGAGGAAGAAGATGAGGAGGCCCAGTTCCCTCATGCTGGCTTTGAGGGTCTGCCCTAGGATCTGGAGGCCTTTGGAGTGTCTGGACAGCTTGAAAATCCTAAAGACTCTTACCAGCCGGATGACACGGAGGATGGCCAGCGACATGGCCTGCTGGCCCTGCTGGGCATCCTCTGGCTTCTCGGCCAGCTCCGTGCCCAGGGTGATGAAGTAGGGGATGATGGCCACGATGTCGATGATGTTCATGATGTTGGTGAAGAAGCCGGCCTTGCTGGGGCAGGCGAAGAACCTCACGAGGAACTCGAAGGAGAACCAGATGATGCAGAGGGTCTCCACGATGAAGAAGGGGTCTGTGAAGGAGGTGGACTGCTGGTACCCGATGGTGCTGTTGGAATAGCTGTGGAAAGTCACCCCGCCACCGTGCATGTCTTCGCTCTCGTCCCGGAAGATGGGCAGCGTCTCCAGGCAGAAGCTGACGATGGAGATCAGGATGACCATGACCGACACGATGGCTATAATCCTGGCCGGCCCCGAGCTCTCCGGGTACTCGAAGAGGAGCCACACCTGTCTCTGAAACTCATTTTCGGGCAGCGGCCGCTCCTCCTCTTTGATGTAGCCTTCGTCTTCCCGAAACATCTCCATCGCTTCCTCCCCCAGCTCGTAAAACCGGATTTCTTCCGAGAATATATCTAAGGGCACGTTCACGGGCCGCCTCAGCCGGCCCCCCGACTGATAATAGTAGAGGATGGCGTCAAAGCTAGGGCGGTTCCGATCGAAAAAGTACTCGTTGCGGAGGGGGTCAAAGTACCTCATCCGCTTCTTTGGGTCCCCCAGGAGGGTCTCTGGGAACTGGGCTAAGGTCTTCAGCTGGGTCTCGAACCGCAGCCCCGAGATGTTGATCACCACTCTCTCACAGCACTCGTGGTCGGCCTCTGGGTCATAGGTGTCCTGTGGGTGCCCAGGGAGGGCAGCAGCCTCGTCTGCTGGGTCTCCGGTGGCCACTGTCATAGTTGGGACTAAGAGAAGCGCCTCACGCTATGCCTTCCAGCTGCCGGGGGGGTAGGGAGCTCAGGGTGCTGCTGAGGGTCCCAGGAGACACAGGAGCATGGGCCTGAGCTCCTGCGGGAGAGCCCGAGGGCTCTCTGAGAGCCAGAGACACAGCTTGGCTGAAAGACAGAGGCAGTTAAGGACGTGAGACCACAGCGTTGGCAGCCCGGCCTGGGTTGCCAGTTTGTGTCTCCCATCTGTCAGACAAGAGTTCAGAAGCATGGCACCACCGCCGAAAAGCACAGTTTCATTTCACCCTGTAACCTGGCTGGGGATTATAGGGGGAGAGCAGATAGCAGTCTCTCAAGAAAGCTCTGGAGCCCTGGCCAGTGTGGCTCAGTGTGGCCAGAGGGTCACAGGTTCGATTCCTGGTCAAGGGCATGTACCTGGGTTGCAGGTTCGATCCCCAGCACCCGGTCAGGGCGCATGTGGGAGACAACCAATTGATGCATCTCACATCAATGTTTTTCTCTCTGTCTCTCTCCCTCTGTCTCTCCCCCCTTCCTCCCTCCCTTCCATTCTCTCTAAAAAGCAATGGAAAAAATATCCTTGGGTGAGGATTGACCAAAAAAAAAAAAAAAAAAAAGAGAGAGAAAGCTCTGGAATGTCCTGCACTGGGGGAAGGTGGCAGTGCAGACTCCCTCTGCACCGCACTCAGAGCATAACCCCATACTCAGGCTGGAACAGAGCCCTCCCAGAGGCGCTGAACAGATACCTGCACCCTGGGAGGTATTCGCAGTGGCAGATCTTGGACCTGGGTCTCCCTCACTATCCCCACCATAACGGCTCTACATATGGCTGTTAGTAGATAATAGACTGATTTACCTGGCAAGGCAGAGATCTGAGGCTCTCTTTCTTGCAGAGCTGATCAGATGGTGAGGGAATCCTAGCTACACGAACAGGCAGCCTGACTCCCCATCACGTTTTTCGCATCTGAGCTAGAAATAATGGTGAGTCATTCTGGGCAGGAGGGCAAGCTCCGGGTCCTGGAGGTGAGCTCCAGGTCCGGGCTGGGCCAGAGGGCGGTGGGGTGCCTGGTCAGGGGCACGCAGGATTCCAGGACAGCTGTGCTCGCGTCTGGAGCCTTTGGAAGGAAGGAGGCGAGATGCAAAGGTCAGCAAAAGCCGGAGTCCTCAGGAGGTGTGATGTTGCCTGGAAAAAACAGCAGCCAGGTGGAACCAGGGCTTCCGGGCAGCTGGTGCCAAGCTTTGGGAGGGCTCTGGCAGCCTCCCTTCCCTGCGCCCTTCATTGCTGTCACACCTGAGACTACCCCTCGGCCTCCCAGCCTGGTCTGGGCAGCCTTCCATCAGCTGGAAGCATTTTCTCCCAGGGAAGGAGCCTTCAGGCTTGGCTGGTGTCTCCTCCTGGGGCCTCCCGGCGGGGGTAGCCAGATTCTCTGTTGGTCCTCAGCAGCCATCAGGAGGGACTCTGGGCAAAGCCCCCCCACCCCCAGGTCAGGACACAGCACCCTACACTGCACCCTACTACCTACAAGCCCTGAGCCCCGCAGGGTCCTGGAGGAAGGAGAGTCCCCACAGCCCCCCAACACACTCCTCCAGAGCTCAAGGGAGACTCCTCACACAGAAGGGTGGGCTCTACAAAGCCGGCTGGCTCTGGCCCAGGCCTGACTCGCCCTCGGGCATCCCAAGGCTGCAGGCCTCCCTCCAGGGGTTGGCATTTGAGCGGGGCCGGCGCTGGACCACCGCGGTCTCCCCGAGAGAAAAATCCCTGCATCTCCTGGGCAGAGCTGCCGGCGAGGGGAGCCCGGGGAGGCCGCTTCCCGCTGGCCCCGCTGCGCCCCGGTCCGGGGCCCCGAGGCTGCAGGGGTCCGGGCCCCCCCGCCAGCGCCGGCCGGCCGGGTTCCGCGGGCGCGCTGCGTGCTCGCCTCCGCCGGGCGCGACCCTCCGCCGGCGCCGCCTTAACCCCCTCCTGCCCGGCCCGCGCAGCCCGGCTCGGCGCGCGCCCTCGGGGCCCAGCCGAGGGGCCTCCGAGCCTCCACCCCACCCGAAAGCCCCGGGCCCGAACTCTGGGGGCGAGCCGCAGGCGGCCTCCCCAGGTCTCAGCCTCCCCGGGCGCGGGGCTGCGCGGGCCCGGGGAGGCGGACAAGCGCTTCTCGGCCGCCGAGCCGCGTGGATGCCGAGCCGGGGAGGAGCCTGCGGCCCGGCCGTCCCGAGCGGTCGGGGTCCCGCCACCCGGAGCTGTTGACCCGGCGCCGCTAAGCTCCAGCCACGCTTCGCATCACCCGCCGGCCGCCTGCTGCGCCCTCGGCCCCCCCGCGCGGCCGGCCCGGAGGGTCCCCGAGCCCATCGGTGTCCTCTCCTCCCGCAGAGCCCCCGCGCCCGCCCGCCCGCCCGGGACTCGCCGCACGTTGCGCCCGGCGCCCCGCAGCCCAGGCCGGGGAGCGGCGCGCGCGGTCCAACGCCCCGGCTCCCATTTACCCTTCGGGGTGGGCCCGCGGGGCCTCCATGTTCCTGGGCGACCGCGAGCGCCGGCGGGACGGCGGGGCGGGCGGCAGCGGGGCGCGGGCGGCCAGCCGGGAGCCGGCTCTGCAGTCCCGCGGGCGGCGCGTCCAGAGCGCGCCCGGCCGCCGCCCGCAGCCGCACCGCGCCGCACCGCGCCACGCAGCGCCGCACCTGGCCCGGCCGCGAACTCGAATTAAAGGGGCCGGCGGGGGCCGGGCGGGCCGGGCGCGCTCCCGCCGCCACCCCCGCGCAGGCCGCCGGGCTGAGCGCGCGCCTCGGCCCCCTCCCCGCCGGGAGAACGCCCCCTTCTCCGGCAGGGGCCGCTTACTAACCAGAGGCTCGCGCAGAACTCGGCTGGGCGCTGCGGCGCCGGGGAACGGGCGGAGAAGTTGGGGAGCGGTCGGGGGGGCTTCCTGCCAGCATCGTGAAGCGGGCGAGGAAACCGTGGGGAGCCGCTGCCCCGGCCCCGGGACGGAGCAGGTGCCGCGATCAGCGGGGTGCTGCCCGACTGAACCCCAAGGCCCCTCTCTTAGCCGCCTCCAGCTCTGCCTCTCGGCCGCCCCCTTAGCCCCGCAGCTCGGGCTGCGCCCGGAACGCAGCAGGTGCGGCGCAGTGTGGCCACAACTTGCAGCTGCGTCGGCCCCGCCGCAGGAGCCGCAGGGCCGGCCCTCCAGACCCCTCCCCCCGGCCCCGCGACGGCGGCGGGACCTGCAGCGCCCCGGGAAGGGCCAGCCCCTCGCGGACCGGGCCCCTCGCGGGCCTTACAAAGCCGGCTGGAACTCGGGGGTCTGCAACGGGCGCGCGGCCCGCAGCACCCGGGGCGGGCCGGAGAGGGTACCCTTTTGCTCTTGGGAGAATGTGCGTGGGAAGCTCAGCCTACCCTCTGCTCACATGCGGGACCCGGGAGGGTCCAGGGTGCTCTTGGGAGCCACCCCACAGCCCCAGGCCCCTGAGAGTTCTGTTCTCCAGATCCCTGCGGGATTCCCTCTTCCGAACAGTGGTTCCTTGAGCCCAGACCGCAATGCAGAGGTCCAGGGAGGCTCCTGCTGGGCCCTCCTGGCTCCCAGAACCTCCTCTCCAGCCTGTAGCTTGAGATGAAAGCTCTGGGAGCCCAGAAGGTCCAGCTCTGTGGGGTTCTGCCGTTTCACATGGGTAGTCTACCCAGAGCTTGGGGGGGGGGGGCGGCTCTGGGAGGGCAGTGACCTCAGGGAGCACTTGGGATGACAGATGACTATAAGGCAGGGCCGGTTTGTTTTCCGGCTCCTGGAAGCTGGGCTGTCAATGTCCCAGCCAGAGTATGGCCTCGGCATTTTGGAACCAGCCAGGCTGAGACCTTAAATCCCTGCCCAGTTACTAGGCAAATGGAGTCACATCTCTGGACCTCGGTGTCCTCCTCTGCAAAATGCAGATAACTCACGGGCTGTTGCAAAGTTGAAGTTATTTATGTGGAGACTTGAGCACCCAGCAGACACTCCGCTCTGCCTCCCTCTGAAACTCCCCACCTACAGCTCAGCTTTTGGCTGTTTCTCTCCAGGCCCAATCACTAGCTTTTGGTTGCCACAGTGAGTGACCTGCCACCGCCCAGGGAAGTTGTTGGTTCCTGTGCTCTGTGACTACAGCCATTGAAAGGAGGGGTTGTCCTGGCTGGTGTGACTCAGTTGGTTGAGCCATCCCATGCAGCAAGAGGTTGCCAGTTTGATTCCTGGTCAGGGCACATGCCCGGGTTGTAGACTCCATCCCCCATAGGGGACGTGTGGGAGGCAGTGGCTTGATATTTATCTCTCACAACCATCTCTCTCTCTCTCCCCCTCCCCCTCCCCCTTCCTCTCTCTCTAAAGTCAATAAAAATTATTTAAAACATTAAAAAACAGAAAGGAGGGGTTTATGGTCGTGTACCCACGCCCACCCCACCCGGGCACCACAGTCTCCTACCACATGCATGAAATGCAGAAGACCGCATGAGCTTCCTTCTCAGGTGTCACTCCCAGAGGACCAGTGGCCCTTCCTTGCATGGCTGCCACCTCCGCCAATGCTCGCTCCCCCACAACCCCACCCGCCCACCGTCCTGTGGCAGCCCAGCCCCCCTAGCCCACGGGAACAGGACAGGGAATTACGGGGTACAGGCGCAGGCACTGGGCTGAGAGCTTTTCATAAGCCCTTTGATTTCATCCTTGCAGCCACCCTGTGGGAAGGATGCCATTATCTCCATCTTACAGTGGACAATATTGAAGCTCAAAGAGGACAAGTCGCTGTCCAGGGTAATTTAGTGGTGAGGCCGGGATGGAGCTCAAAGACTGTCTGACTCCACAAATCACCGTTGCCTTGCGCTGCCCACTTCCACTGCAAGCTGGGGGCCAGCCTCCGGGCTCGATTCCTGGCCTTAGGAGCGTGGATTCAGTCCAGGAGAGCTCGCAGATGCTGAGGGCAGATCCGCACGTCAGTCCGGTAGAGGTGGTTTCAGAGAGGGGGGCTGGTGCTGGTGGCGATGAGCTGTTCACAGCTGGGGAACTGAGGCAACGGTGCAAAATCTAGGACCCTAGGGCTCCACTCTGCGCACTTTTCTGGAGCAGGTTTCCTGACACTTCTCACATTGGCAGGGCCCAGGGCCAAGGGTCCCTCACTCAGGCACAGGGCGTACAAGGCAGAGCATCCAGCCAGGGTTGCAGCCTGGGTCTTAGTCTCAGCATGCAGGGCTGTGTGACCCCAGGTCACTCACTTGACCTTTCTGTGCTGCAATTTACTTGTGAAATAGGAAGGGTAGCACTGCCCCCTCTCGCCTCCTTTGCTTCATAGCGTTTGGAGGGAGAGGAAGGAAGGGAGGAAACTAACATTCATTGTTTGTGTGCATTAAAGTCTCCTTCGTTAGGTTAGGATCGGGGAGAAGAAAATGAATGTGCTGAGAAAAGAAAAGCCCGGTGAGTGTGGAAGAATAACTCACTGTTCTCGTGATATCGTCCTCACGGCTGTCACAACTGTGCCTTGCCAGTGTGCATCATGCCTGACATCGGAGGACATCCCCCCGACCTGGAATGAGCAGCCATTCCAGCTTTCTACTTACCTAAGGGCTTCCTCCTCCAAGAAGGTTTCTCAGATTAACTTCAGCTGCCTCTAAGGAACTCCTGCGTGGAGGCCTGGGCCTCAGCTCCTGTCCTGAATTAGCAGCTACACACTCATCCCACTCCCCTGCAAGCCTTGGCCAAACAGAAGAGCGTGTTAAAGAGTGGCCAAGGGGGTGGACCCTCCTGCACGTTTCCTGGCTGCTGCTCTGTGTCACGCACTGTGCTGGTTGCCTCACTGTCACACTAACACCCGAAGGCAGAACAGCCACTGGAGCCAGCAGGTCTCGGGCCTCATCCCAGGCCTGCCGTGTCATAGCTCTGTGACTCAGTTCTTTGCCCGTGAATTTTTATCGTGTGGCTGGAATGTAAGGCACTCAGAACAGAGCCTGTCCCAAAGCAAACACTGAGTGGTAGCTGTCCACATGCCCTGTCCTCTGCATCACCGCCAATAGAGACTCTCCTCTCAGGGATAGAGGAAGGAGAGGTACAATGACAATGACTGTGACAGTAGACACCTTTTGTGTTCCAGGCCACACCCTGGGCACTGTAATTTCAGCTGCCTGAGGAGGTCTGTTCCTGAGCACAAGGCAGTGTCCTCCCTCAATCCCTGTGTCTCTGGGCTTGTCTGACTCAGGACTCTCTGAGGCCGTGGTGGCACCCTCAGGCTGCCCAGGGTGGTGGATGTCCCTGAGGAAACTCTGAATATCCCAGCCTCACCTGTAAGAGGGACAATTCCTGCTCTCCGCTGGCACCTCAGCCAGCTCCCATCTGTACGGAGCCCCGATGGCTCACGGAGGTGACGCGCTCAATCCCGGGAGCAAGCTGGCCTGGGTCAGGTCAAGGCCAGAGCAGAGGCTGCCTGACCCGGCGCCCCGGTCTGCCCACAGCTGGCTCCCTGGGCACTCTGGCTTCAGCCCAGGCTTCCCTCCGGAGCAGCAGGTCCACCAGCACGTGTCCCAGGCCTGCCTCTCCCCCACCTTCCCCTCGTTGGAAGAGATGCCACCTTCCACCCTGCTGACCAAACTGGAAGCCAACCTGAAAGTCCTTATCTGCTCTCTCACCCCGACATCCCCCACATCTGGTTCCTCACTTGGCCTTGGCACCTGTTCCCTTCTCTCTGATTCCCTGTTCCCCCCCTGCTCCCCTGGTTTAAGCTACCAGCAGGCAGGGTCTGGGCCGCTGCAACCTGCTCCCCCAGCTTCAGGCTAGCCCCCCACCTCCATCCCCACCTCATCTCTTCTCCGCACAGTTGCCTAGTGGTCCTCGCAAATCTGATCACGTCACTTACCTCTGAACTCCTCATTGGCTCCCGCTGCTGTGATACAACCTACGTGTCCTAAAAGGCAAGCGTAAGCCCTCTAGGATTCAGTGTTTCCCTGCCCTCCCCCGTCCCCCATCCTAGGGCGCCCAACTAAACTGCCCTGAGGGCTCTCACCTGGTTTAAACAGGTGGATTAAGTTAAGACCTGAACTCAATCAGGCCTGGGGTTGAGTCCTGGCTCTGCTGTTCGCCACTCATGTGACCTCAGGTGGCTGCTTTGTCTGGGCCCCAATTATTACTATGACCCCAGGCCCTTCCCCATCCCTTTTACAGCCTTTGGTCTATAGAGAAAGGAACAGAACCAAGGAGAGTTGGTATCGTGGAAAGACCATCGGCCTGGCAGTTCCAGCCCCAGTTCTGCTACTACTTGGATGACCTTGGGGTGGATGACCTTGGTAAGTCCCTTCCCCCCTTCTGGGCCACAGTTTGCACATCTGTGAAATAGGAAAGCTGGACTACAAAATCTGTATGAACCCTCTTGTTCTATGACTAATTCTTTGATTTTACCTGAGCTAGGAAATACGGCTATTGGTATTATAAGGAATCCTGGTATAGCTATTCGACTGAGAGGACATTGAGGTTCAGAGAGGTCATGACCTGCTCAAGGTCATGTGGCTCCAGGAAGTGGCTCCAGGCAGGCCGCTGATGCCCAGGTCAGCAGTGCCCCCAGCACGTCTCCCTGTGTTGGGGGGGGGAGGGGGGGGGAAGATCTTCGGAGATGCCAAATCACTCCAGAGACGAGTCCTGATAAAATTCAGGACAGTGTAAACCTGATGCTGGGCGCATCTTAATGATGTTCTCGAGTCCAAGAAGGGTCATTACAAGGGGAACTCGGGAAGTCCTCATTCTGAGGCCTACAGAGAGAAAATGGGCTCGAACTGCAGGGAGGGGGGTCAGTCAGATGTGGAGGGGGGAAACGACAGACTCTATGGGATATTTGATGGACTAAACGGCCAAGAGGGGACTTTAGTAACAGCCTGACTGTCACACACCACTTAGGGATGGGTTTCCCCAGGATGCTAAGAAATAGGATTAGGGAAAGATTGGATAGAAAACTATCAGATGACAAATACGTGCGTGTTGACTGGAATGAGCCCTGGTCTGGAGAGGCAGCAGGACCTTGTCCAGGGGCTCAGATCTGGGGTTCCGGGTGACTCAGCCTCTCTGACGGGCTGAGGAAGGGAAAGGGGAATGCAGGGGATGGAGGAGACGGCGCCATCGTGGCACTTTCCCATGCTGCGGAGCCAGGAAAGTGAAGACAATACAGAAACGGACAAGGGCCCAGGGACACGAGGGAAGGACAAAAGAGGGACAGGGAGTGGGACCCTGGTCTCCTCACCCCTCCACTCTGAGCCCAGTCTGCCTGCCTGGCACCTGAAATTCCAGGGTCATCCAACAGTGCCACCCCATGGCCATGCGGGGAGGTACAGGGAGGTGCCCAGGGAAGCCCAAGCTAGATGGGAGAGGACAAGTACCCAGCCAGCCAGGAAACGAGAAAACTCAGAGCTTCTTCCTACTCGAGGACGTGCTGCAGGGCTCCCCATGGTCCTCTGGGCCTGTTCTGTAAGGTTCTCCCTGCCCCAAAGACTTCCTCTCTTCTCAACTCTGGCCAGGGCTTCCCTGAGTCCTAGATCTCCAAGATCCCCTGGGTGTAGACCTGAAGGGGCAGGGGGTCTACAGCCCCTCCCCAGGCCTCCCTTCCTGGGATGTGAGGGCAGAGAATGCAGCTGCTAGCTGGTTCCCGCCCCCCCCCCTTGCCCCCAAATTCATCTGATGATGCTCAAGGTCATGGTTGCTGTAAGGTCAGCACAGTGGGCCTGGGGGCAGCAGTGGAAGGGGCTGGAAGTCACTTTACAATGCACTGCGCAGCGCTTCCCTCCCTTCCAGCTGCACCCTTTCAGAAAATAAGCAGAGGTCCTTCCTGTAAGAAAGGCGGGGTCCCCGAGTGAATTTGTAATGAAGGTGTCGTGGCTCCTAAGGAAAACCCAATAGGACCTGGAAACAAGGGTCTAATTGAAACTCAGTCTCCAGGCTCATGCCATAAGGAGAGCACCTAACAGAGGTGAGTACTATTTTCATTCCCATTCTACAAATATAGGAACCAAAGCTTTGCGAGGTCGAGTGACTTGCCAGCTGCGGCGTAGCCAGCCAGCAGCCAGGTGCCGGAGGCAGGAGCCGAGCCGAGGTCTGTCTGACTCACCAGCCCCGGCTCTACACCAGGCACGAGCCAAGCCCCGTGGGCACAGCAGAGCTTGGCAGACCGGAGCTGCCCAGCAAATACTAGTTGAATCAGTAGATCCTTCCTAGAGCTGGAGGGGGAACAGCATTATCAGCCATGAACTTGAACCCAAGGCAGATGAACTGGCTTAAATTGGGGAAGAAAATACAAAAGCGCCTAAGGAGGGGGCATTTGACAGGTAGGTGTCTTTAAGGAGAGTGTCCGAAGGCCCTGAAAGGGGGCTGAGGCTTGGGGTGGGCTTTGTGGAAATCTGCTGGCTCTGCCTACTTCACTCGTTCACTCACTCCCGGGAGAGGCGCCCGGCACAGCCTGTCTCAGGCGGCAGCCCCATTGCCCTGCACCTCATGGTGCTGTGCTGTCTGAGCGTTTATCCCTACCTGCCAATTTGCCAGATAAGTATTTGTTTAGTGTCTGACTCCCCTACCAGTAGAATGCAAATTCCACGAGGACACATTTGAGAATTTCGCTCTTTCCGGTACCCCCAGTGCCTGGAACGCTGTGGGTGCTCGGTACATATTCATGAAATAAATGCCTTTAAGTGGCACCGCTCCTCACCCAATGGCTCAGGCCCAACGCCTGGAGACAGCTTGATTAACCCATCACCGAATCCTATTGTCTCTGCCTTCAAAATGTATCTGAACCTGATGTCTTGTCTTCCCCAAGGAGCAATCTGGGTCCCAGACATGCTCATCTCTCACCCGGGCTCCCAACAACTCTCTGATCCTACCCGGCCCATGCCCAGGCCAGAGTAATTTAACAACCTCAATCCAATGGTTGTTCACCGCCCTTAGAACGGACTCCGTCCTACAGCCTGGAAGGCTGCTGCACCATCTGTGCCCTGGGTACCTTTCTGACCTCATTTCCAGCCACCCTCCCTCTCTCCCTCAGCTAGGCCAGCTGCCACCTTGCCGGTTGGTCCTCAAACTCAGCACTCACATCCCTGTGGCAGGGCCTGCGCATTCACTGTCCCTGTGATCTGGAAGAAAGACTCTTTCCCCGAACACTCTCATGACTCACTCCCTTCCTTTATGGGGTCTCTGCTCACGCATGACTTTCTAGGAGATGCCTGGCATATATCAGGGAAATGAATGAATGAACGAATGATAATATCTGTATTAACCTTGCTCCCCACACATAGAACACCCTTAATAGCCGGCATGTAACAACAGACTGGCCTAAGATCTCTTGCCTTGGCTGTGAGATCTGCTCCCCCCACCCCCCCCAGAGGTCAGTCCCCCTGGACCTACATAGAGAAAAGCTCTGCAGAAAGGGCCAGGCGCATGCGCTGCCCAGGGCCACCAGAGGGCGCCAGACACGCGGGCATCTGCACCCTGCGCCACAGCCTGGGAGACAGGAGTGGGGCTCCCCGGGCAGCTCGTGAGAGGTGGGAACTGGGCGCCCGGGGCCAGGGTTTCTGAGCAGCGCCTGGCTCCCAGTGTGTCACTATCCCAGGTCCTGAGGGCTTTTAAAAAACAGGTGAAAATGTGAGGGTAAAAATGGTTTCTCCCTCCTGTTTGTTCAGCTCCAAACCTCAGCACCTCCAGTCACCCGAGGTCAGGTGTCTGAAACAACCCCCTCTCACCCCATTCTGCAAACACCCAAACCCAGAAACTGGAGCTTTAGTGAGGTTTAGTGACACAAGCCCCTGTAAGCGGCCCACCTCCCGGAACAGGGCTGATACAGGTCCCACCTCCTAGGAGCTGCGTGTCCACACCTCCCACAGCAATGCCCCTGGGAACTGTGCTTGTGTGAGCGTCCTGAGAGCAGACACCGTTTAATGAGAGAGATTAGGCACTAACCTGCGAGTGCCCAGGGCCAGGAGGCTCCAATCAGGCTTCTCAGCTCTCAGACCACTTTGACATCTCCAGGCTCACCCTCTGTCTGCACACACCCCTGCTTCTCTCCTAGGCCCCCCTCTTCCCTCTGGGTGAATCCCGTGCAGGCCCTCAGTCCTGGACAGAGCCCTAGAGGTCACCTTGCCGGGCCCTAGGAGCATCCCCATGCAGGGAACCCACTGCCCATGACCCCACCCCATCCCAGGTCCTCGTGTGAGGGTCTGGCCCCCTGGGATGACAGGCGGACTCTGTCTCCCAGGCCTGCTGCCCATGGTCTTGCCTGTGATTCCTGCGCCCCTTCTCAGGTGCTGAATGGGCCCTCACTTGGCAGAGGGGCAGAGGGTGGGTTGGGCCAAGCCGGGCTGAGCAGGGCAAGGAGTGAGGTGGGGGGCTGCCGGCCTAGCCAGCTGATGGCCGGAGGTCAGGATGTGGGTCGGGGGTGATTACAAGGATCAGGTCCCAGCAGCATCTGTAGTCAGTCTCCAAACACTCCCATTTTCCACACCACTCTTTCTTTGTGGTCATTCCCACGGAAAGCTCCTTATAAATTATCCTCCCACTCACCCCCAGGGGCCTGCAAAACCAACTGCTTTTATTACGTAACAGCCAGTGTGTCTACCCGCTGTGACTGTGAACATTTGTATGGGCCAGCATGGCTTCTGGCCTGCTCGAGGCCGGGGCCGCCTCACCGGAGTGTGAGGATTCAGCCCCAAGTAAATCCACCTGACATTCCGTGTGGCTGGGGCACCTTGTTACAAGTAAAGGTGTGACTTTTCCTGAGGCCTTGAAATTCTACAATAACTAGAGCCAGTCAGTGTCACCCCCTGTGGACAACCAGTCTGGAGATTCCTAGGTTCAGACACTGGCTTTGGCATCTGGCTTGTTCTGTCCTGCGAGGTACCATTCCTTAGGATGCCGGTCTTTGCTGGACAAGTAAGGGTTCATTAGCCAACTTTTTACAAATTTCCATAAAAAATGCTCGATAAATGTTTATTGAGTAAGTCTGAAGAAAGAGAGTAGGGAAGGAAAAGGGAAAAGGTAGGAGAAAAAAAACTAAAATAAAACTAGAGACATTTAAAGACTAATTGAACTATATAGAAAATGTTAGCACCAGGCTTGGGCTGGGGAGGAAGTGAGAGTCAAAAACTCCCGTGAGGTGGGACAGGAAGTGAAATGCCCAGGATAGGAACAGAAAAGAGGGTACTGAAAGTGTTTAGAGGGACTGCTCTTGGGCAATGTGGAGTTTCCTCTTTTCTTGTAAAATATATATTTTTTGGTTTCAGAGAGAGAAGAAGGGAGAGGGAAAGAGAGAGATGGAAGCATCAACGATGAGAGAGAGTCATTGACCGGCTGCCTCCTGCAAGCAAGCTGGGCCTGTGCCCTGACCGGGAATCGAACCGTGATCTCCCGGATCCTAGGTTGATGCTTAACAGCTGAGCCACGCCGGCCGGGCAAGTAGCCCCTTTTCTTGAATTCAGTAAGACATGGTTGGTTGAGTAGAGGGATTAATTAGGAAGAGAGAAAGAGAGTAGAGCCCAGGAGGAGACAGAATCAAAAGCGGGGGTGGGCATGCGAGCTGAGGGCGAAGAGGAAAGGGCATCGGGCGCCTGGGCCGGGCTGCGAGAGGCATGTGTCCTAATCTAAGGGCTCGGAGTCAGTTAACAGCTGCAAGTACTCTGCACGTTTTCTCCTTTTTAGGGTTCATCACGCTTAAAATCCAAGAATTACTGTGGTCTTATTTGCATACTGACTCTCTTCTCTGCGGGCGGTTAGCTCTAGGAAGGCAGACCCCACCCATGGCATCCACCACCTCCTCACCAGTGCCCCGCACAGTGACACATAGTCACGCTCCGTCAATACTTACCGAGTGACTCAATGGATTGCTCACAACTTCAGTTCCCTCTTTTATTAAAAAAAATCATGATACACTCATCTCAGGTTGTTCTGAGGAAGTATTTGGATACGATATACAAGCACCTGGTGTCTGTTAATTCATTACTATTATTTAAAAAACAACAGATACTAAGTGCCTGCTCTGTGCCAGGCCCTGTGCTAAGCGGTGGACAAGTGAACCTTTTGGGGTGAGTAACGATTTGTGGGCCCCAGTGGCGCCACCTCCCCCTTCGCCCACCAAAGGGCCTCAGCAAACAACCCCCCCCATCCCCCTGCAGGGCGCTCCCTGGCCACACCCTCAGCAAGTCCTGGGACCGCTAGGACTGGGCTTCCATCCCCCCACCACCAGGTGGCAGCACCAGGCCCACAGGCTGCAGGGCCTAAGGCTGGCCCCGGGCATGTCAACCTGGGTGCAGGGCCTGAAAATGGGGAGAAGGAAGACAGCCAACCCCTGCCCCTCTGGAGTTGAGGTGCTGTTGGGAGTTACAGTTAACGCTCTGGGGTTGGCCCCTTCTTTCCACTGCCAGCCCCCAGATTGGAAGGACACCTGCAGGGTCCTTGTTCAGAGTCCTTCCCAGAGCGCCTTCCCTTCACCCCCCTTCCCTTCAGGTCCCCTGTCGCTCCTGTGAAAGCTCAGAACCCCACGTCGGGCCCCGAAGATGACCTCCCATCAAAGCCCACCTCCTTACGCCTGGCCCGGGATTCATCTCCTATTCTCTCTGTCTTTGCTCACATCATTCCTTGTGTGTTAGTGCCCACACATGCATGCTCATATTCGCTGCCCCTCCTTTCCTCTCACCCCCTGGAAAACCCAGCTGAAAGCTCGCCTCCGAGAAGCCTTCCGGACTGACCCCAGATGGCGCTCACTGTGCTGTGTCCCACCAACACTTCCTTCCTTGGCAAGTGCTCCCTGGGTCTCAGGTTTGGGTTGACCTGGTTGCACGGTGCTTTATCAGCACTCTTTAGATGTTTCCTGTCACCTAGCAAGGGAGGCCAAGAACAGGTCTTTCCCTTAAAAGAAAAATACATCTTTTTCCACTCCCCTGGCCTGTGCCCTACGTTCACCAAGCCCTCAATAGTCGCTGTGGGCTGAGGGAGAAAGGATGTCTGTGAGGGATGCGTGGGAATGAGGGGAGAGGAGCTTAAGGTGGAATAATTTATGTCCTTCGTGTCCCTGAGACTCCTTGGTGAACAGGACAGGAAGGAGGGCACTGTAAAAGCCAGAAGTAAATCTCTCCCTTCATTCATTCATCCAGTCATAACCATGTGTTGAGCACTGGCTGGCCTGTAGATACCGGGGACATGCAGTTTGAGAACTCAGTGCTAGTTCTCTAAGGTCCCAAAGCCTACTAGGGACCCGGGTTAGTGCTCAGCCAGTGACTGTGCAGCAGGAGCAGGGCCAGGAGAGAGGAGCGTGCAGGGGCTGGGGGCACTGGGGGGAGCCGGGGTGGCCACGGAGGCCTCGGGAGTCGGGGACTAGAAGCTGGGCGCTGAGGGCCGGTGGGTGCAGGCCGCCGAGATGGAGAGGCTGCCCGAGGCAGCCAGAAAGCGGCGGAGACGAACAGAAGCCGGCCTGTGCGTGCCGGCCACTCCGCCTGCCTGCACCAGCTTCCCCCTGCGGGGCTGCCCACTCGCGGGGCTGTCCCGCTCACCGAAAGCGCGGTCTACCAGCCCTTTCATTCTGCTGAGTTTGTAATACCCACGCATTATGTAACCTTGGGAAATGCACGTCATGATCTATGGGCCTCAGTTTCCCCCACGTCAGTGACTCTGCAGAAGAGGCTCAGGGCCCCGCTGAGTGGGGATAATTCCTGGCTCTACCCCGGTGTCCACCCGAGTGGCTGCCCTTGGACCCGGCTGAATACTGCAGTTGTGCCTGAGATTTTGTTTGGAAAGAGGATTCTGCTGTCTAAAGAGAGTGCTCTCCCCTGGCCCTGACCTTGCATGAGCCTGTTCCCAGTGTGTGCCCAGGGCGTGTCCTTGGTGGCCTGTGCTTGTCTTTGGCCCCTGCCATCTGGAGGCCTAAGCACATGGTGGGCACACAGGTAGGACCTCTCGGCACCACTCTCAGGGATGTGCTGGTGGTGACGCCCGCCCAGAAACCTGGTTTTACTAAATTGTGATGACTGGCCAGGGCTGGGGGGCTCCACAGTGACCTTGATGATGAATTACATCCTGAGTTTAGCGAGTGGGACAGACGGGTCCTACAGCCAAGGAACAAGGCCCAGACCTGCTCTTTGTCAACCAACACCAGCTGGGATCCCTCGTCTCCGGGCTGGCAGCTGGGAGGGATCACTTGGCCGCCAGGAAACCTTCTCAGCTGGGACCTTGCTGAGCATCTGGGCCAGAGAAGCCACATCCGTCCCCACTCAGGGGAAAATGTAGCTGCTGAGCTCGGTCCCACCCCGGCAGCCATCAGAAGGGCCAGGAGGCAGAGCCAGAGGAGAAGATGGGCCGCTTTGCCTTTCTCAGTTTCTACAGCAGCGCATGACATTTGCATGTCCCCAACTCATAGAACTAGTGGGACCGAAACCAGAGGCAGGTGGTGAAGCCACAGCTGCTGAGCCGGAGGTTTCGGCCAAGCCAGCGGAGTCATTCCTGTGACCCTTTCAGGTCTCACCTTTGATTCTTTGCCTCTGACCCATAGGTGGCTGTGGCCAGGCTTCTGTGGGCACGTGGTTTGCTGCGGGCAGTGACTACTGGGAAACTCGGATGAATCTCAGAATGGCCATGATGAATGATGGAAAACCCCCGGATGTTGGGAGCCAGGCCCTGGGAAGGATTCTTGGCTCCACAGGCTGTCTGCTCTGAAGGGAGGTCGGCCAGGTGTGGCCTGACAGCCCCGGGTGTTAGAGGAACGACCTTGGGGCAGCACCTATGAGGACTGGGGGATCGCTCAGGACCGAGGTGAGGAAGGGGTGGTGGCTGGGGATGTCACTCCCCGTAACAGTGACGATCACTGTGGAGACCGAGAGGCCCCCCCCACTGGGGAGAGGGGCTGAGATCTCTCCACTTCACCTGGGACACATCTCAGCTGCCAGAGAAGCCAAGTGACTTTGGGTTCCATTTGGATGGTCTTGGTGGGGCCGGGGGCCTGCCCTGCTCTGCATGGTGTGGCCCAGACATGGACGGTGGGGGTCAGTGTCAGGCAGTGGGTGGACCTGAGAGTTGCATGGAAGGCGATGTGAGGAGTAGGAAAGAACTGACCACGTAGAGCAACCTGCACCCACTCAGGAGGCTGTAGCTCGCTCAGAGTGAGGTGGGGGGTGCCAGCGCCAGCTGCCCGGGCATGGGCCGTGCCCCTGCCACTTCCCCTTCTGCTGCAGGGTTGCATGTTCAGTGGCAGCATTTCCTCCCTGGGTAGCTGGCACGGGCTCATCAGGCAGCTAAACCCACCCCAGCCCCGGCCCTGTGATAGACCATTCAGTATGGGCCCTGGCCTGGGTGCTGTGGGTGCCCTGCAGGTGGTCTGGGCCCTGCCCAGTGAGGGAGACTTTGGTGGCTGGTTCCCAAAGGCCCTAGGAGTTCCCTGGTGGAGCCACATGGAGTGACAGAGAGATTCGGTTCTGCATCCCAAGCCTTTATGTATCTTCTGACTCTGGGAGCTGAGTCTGCTTTATGTACTTGGGATGCTGAGCCAAGAGAAGACACATCCTTACTCAGCGAGGTATCTGAGGGGAGCAAACAAGATCCACAGGCCATGAGCTCAGCAGTGCAAGGAAGAAGGTTCACGTGGCCCAGTTTCATGCTTCTGCATGAGGCTGTCCAGTTTTCCCAACATCATTTATTGCATAAACAGTCCTTTCCCCATTGTATATTCTTGGCTCCTTTGTCATAAATAAACTGGCCGTATGGACATGGGTTTCCTTCTGGGCTCTCTATTCTGTTCCATCAATCCGTGTGTCTATTGTGATGCCAATACCATACTGTTTTGGTTCCTGTAGCTTTATAATAGAGTTTGAAGTCCAGTAGCATGATGCCTCCAGCTCTGTTCTTCTTTCTCAAGATTTTTTTTGTCTATTCAGGGTCTTTTGTGGTTCCATACACACTTTAGAATCTTTTGCTCTATTTCTGTGAATGAAACATTTATTTTTATTATTTTTTGAAACATTTATTCTTAAGGAAAACAATTTAGACAACATCAAATGCATTGAAAATGTTGGGTAGGCAAAGGGGAAGGCGGTTCCGGTTTCCCCAACTCTGTCATTTTACCGGCACTGTGACTTTCTCTGAGCTACCGGCCTCTCCTTGTCTCAGATTCTCATGTTTCATAGGGATGGGAACACTTCCCAAGGTTGTTGCCTAGTAAGGACTGAATGAGATGTCTGGGAATCTGAACGCCTGAGAGTTACTCTCCCAGTGCCTTGCACATGGTAAGTAGGTGCTCTGTAAACACTGCTTGTCACCACTCTAAGCTTTTCTTGGCTGGCTGTTGGTGTCGCCTTGGAGAGAGCAGTCTGGCAGTCGGGGCCCCGGCATGTAGCTGGATGGATGCTCCAAACACTCGCCCGGGATGGATAAATGCAACCGATATAGAAATGGAAGATCGTGTGGGACCGAAGAAAAATGGGAAGAGAAACTGGAGGTTCGCTACGTAACAGAAGAACACGTGTGAGTGTGTGCGTGTGTGGAAGATAACAGGACTAGGAAGCGGACTCCACGCCTCCGTCGCATGGTTAACTTATTACAGGAAACGCACCGACTTGTGGCTTCACAATTCGCAGCTGTGAATATCTGTGCCCCTGAGCACTCCCTGGCCAAACCTGCAGACACATCGTCCGAGGCTACAGATTTCTCTCGCTTCGCCTTTGTAGCAACATCACCCTAACCAGCGACTGTCCATCTCCCCCACCCCAGCCCCTACCTCAAGAAATAAGAACGCTTGGAGTATCAGGCTACACGACTCGGTGCAAGGTTCAAATTCACGGCCCGCCTTCAGCCTTGATGTCACCGCTCTCGAGCCCTGCCCGCGCACGGGGCCCGGCCGGCGCGGAGACAGCCGGGGTGAGCGCTGTGCCCAGATGCACGCTCGCGGCTCGCTGCCCTGCGAGGGGACCTGTGGATGAGCTGGGCCCAGTTTTTAATCCCAGTCTGCTTTCCCCTTGCCGTCTCCTTCAGGCTACGTGTGTGTGTGAGTGTGTGTGTAGGGGGGCAATGCAGCCTCATTTCAAAATTATCTCAAACATCTGCTAGTAGCCTCCACTGCAGATATTTCATGCGTTGCAAAGTCTTACAAATGGCTTTGGACAATTTTTTGTTTATGTCTAGCATTGCTCCCCTCCGTTAGCAGAAATGGTGCAGAGCTGCTTGTATCTACATCAATCTCTCTCTCTCTCTCCACCTCTCTCCACACACACACACAGGAATCCCCCCAAACTGAAGTGTTAATTAATGGCAACAGTGCATTGTTCTGTCACAAAGTGTGATGGAGACAGACGGGTAATGCCCCAAGCTCTCAGCATGAACCCGGCCCTTGGGAGAAATGAGAAACCCTCGTACCCAGGAGGGCAGCTCCGTCACTCCGCCCGAGGCGCCGCGTTGCCCGCTGCTGCGGGCTGGAGGAACCCCAGGCTGCGGAGGCAGCTGCCCATCAAGCGAGACCGTGTGAGTGGCTGGTAACCTGGGAGGTGCTGCATAAAGCTCCTCCTGTTACCCAGTTTCCCCGAATACTATATTCTGCATGCGAGTTCATGAGCGGGTGCAGTTGCGGAGGGTCCTGGTCGTGCTTGACCTGCCTGGAGTCAATCAACAAGCCTGGAGTGCGGGGTGGGCCTGGAGAACGGCGATTCCAGATCAATACCTAGAAACACACGCCCAGGCCACGGGGGGTGGTTCCCAGCAGGGTGCAGGAGAATGCCTGCCTCCCTGGAAGGCATTAACGTATCACCGCATCGTTTGCCCAGGGCCACGGCGTTCGGTGGCTCCTGTGGCTGAGCCCTGCAGCCGGCCTGATGACCGAGCTCTCCGTCCTTGGGGATCCCCGCCCCCCGCTTCCCAGCTCGTCACCGACTCCTCTCTCCGGAGCCGTCTCCTTGCACTTGCGATCATGTGCCATCCAGGCTCCCTCCGGTTCCTTTTCTTTATTTACTATTCCTCAGTCTTCCCCCGGCGGCGCTGAAAACGGAGGGGTGGTGGAGTTGCCATGGAAACCCCCTACCCCCTCTTTTTTCTCTGTTCCTCCACAATTTTTCTACATTTTAATAAGCTTGCTATTTATAGAGCCCAGGGCTGCATCCCTCCCCACCGCAGCTCTGCAGAGGAGGTTTCCTGTCTGCGGAGATGCCAAGACGCGGCTCTCGGGTGCGGCTTGTGCAGGCCAAGAACCACCGTCGGCAGGCTGAAGCCCCGGCTTTCTACCACACACCCGGCTGGATGTATACACAATATACACGCTGGGCAAGGCTGCGGGGGGAGGCGTGACGGGGGGCGCCCTTGCCTCTGCTACAGCGACAGAGCCGACTGACCGCCTGGGCTCTGACTGTACCAGGTGGAGCCGTTTTCGTCTATGAGGCACAGGTGGGGCTGGCAGTCGTGCAGGTGGCTGGGGGCATGGGACAAGGAGGCTTCGTCACTGATTAGCTATGGACCTCTTTGTTCTCACCGGTACAGCACCTCCCCGGTGGGACCCTTGTGAGGGGCAGAGGGACCCATCCCAGGTGGTTACACAGCCTCACGGCTAAGCGTCTGGGTTCTGGAATAAGCTCCAGGCCCCAGCTCTGCCACTGTCTAGTTTTATGACTTGAGAGGTTAGCTCACCTCTCCATGTGTCAGTTTCTTCATCTCTAAAAGGGGGGTGAGCAATGGAACCCATCTTTTAAGGTCACTTTTATTTTTTATTTTTTTTTATTTTATTATTTCATTTTGTATTTTATTTTATTTTATTTTTAGGGTCACTTATTGAGGGTTCAATAAGTTAATAGAGGTAAAGACTTAGAACAGTGCCTGGCAAAGCATCTACCGTCGTTGGTTAGTGGCGTCTGAGAAATGAGAACTATTGTTTTACCAATTTACCGACAGCCAGAGAGGCTAGTCCCAGCTGGGGCTTTCCCGGGATTTGTAGCCGTTGGGGGCTGGGCTGGGTGGAGGGTTTGGTGGGATCTTCGTGCTATGGAATCTTGCAGAGTTTAGACAACACTGAGAAGTGGAATCTGATCCTAAACAGAAAAATGTATCTTTTCAATTCTTAGTGTTCCATTATAAAAATATTCGTTCTTCGCCATGTCGTTCTTGGACTTTATAATAACAAACTCAGACAGGAGCAACGTGGTTTATTTTAGCTCAACTCTAATTTGAACTTACGACTGTTCCTCCATGCTGATGGCTCACAGGTGGAAAGTCTCCGAGTGAGATTTTCTGTGTAGAAGATCCTGATAGTAATGTTTCTTCAACTTTCCTGTGCACAGAATCGCATGGGGATTTTACTAAAATTCAGATTCTAATTCAGTCGGTTTGGGGTGGAGACTGAGATTCTGCATTTCTAATTTTTTAAAATATGTTTTTGTTCACTTTAGAGAGAGAGGAAGGGGGAGGGAAAGAGAGAGAAGTAGCTACGTCAGGGAGAAACATCCATCGGTTGCCTCCCACACCTGCCACCTGGGCATGTGCCCTGGCCAGGAACCAAACCGGCGACCTTTTGGTGCACAGGGCGACACTCAACCAACTGAGCCACACCGTCCAGGCCTGAGGGTCTGCATTTCTAAGCTGTTAGGTGATACTGATGCTGCTGGTCCCTGGCACCAGTAAGTACCAAGATAGGATGAATAGCTGAGACCAGTCATTCCCCAGACACCCTTAAAGAGAGGTGTAGGTTTAGAGGACGGGTTCCCCCCATTTCCTATTCAAATACAGAGCTGGATTACCCAATATTAGTAGAACTGAGCCCTCGTGGGGGAATGAGATTAAGAATGGCCCGTGGCAGCCAGAAGCCTCGTCTTGTTACGAGGTCTTCTTGACGAAGGAAACCAAGCAAAGCCATATGCGGTTGGACGGCTTGTTGCCAGAAAGCCCAGAGGTGTCTGACTACATTATATATGAGCTTTCCTCCGGCTTTATTCTGTTTTGTTCTTGAATTGTTTTCAGAATTCAGTAAAGCTCACCGTTTTTAGACCTTTTTGGCATTGATTCACTCGTCATATTTCAAAGAGATGGTTGTTGGACCAAAATCCAAGGGGAACTGAGCCAAATCAAGATCGAATTATTAAAACATTAACCTGAAATTCTGACTCGCTTAAGGGCATTGCTTTCCTACCATAAGTCTCTGGCAACCTCTTATTTCAGTCTAAGCTTTGTTTTAAAGAAACACAAAACTCTCCAAACAAAAGCCTTGACACGTTTTTAGCATTTCAGAGTAATGGTCAGCTACACCACCGCGAGCTCTCTTCCGAGTCAGCAGCGGAGGGTTGAAGGCCCCGGCTCTCAAATTCCAGCAGCTGTGCCCTTCTCTTTGGAGAACGGACAGTCCTGGAAGGAATATATGATCATAGAGAAAGAGATGGAAAGGATACTTCTTTAAACATATATTTTCAATTCTGTTAAAAGTTTGCTTTGAATTCCTTGTAACTCAAATCTTACTCTAAGTTAGTCAGTGGTTCTCGCTTATATAGGTCTAAAGTTTGGTGCCTCCTTCCAGTAGATTCCACAAGAATAAGACAATGTGCGCATATTTTTGAACTGAGCACCACTTAGAGATATCAAAAGACAAATTCTGTGCAGTTTAAACACAAGCGCTCTTGTCCAAGTTGACTTCAAAGGATTGCAGGTCACAGTCATTCTCTGGTGAAGTCGAGAAGCTACTGGAAATGTTTAAATACTGAGGTTAATATTGCACTTGAGATAAAATCTGATTTCCTGTTTCTAAGTCTGCAATCTTACAATAAGGACCCTGAAGGTTCCTGGAATAACAAACAGATCTTCTAAAACAGCAACCAGATGAGGTAAGTGTGGTTGATTTGAAAGTACAGATTAATGTCCTTAACACTCCTCATGTGTTTCAAAATTCAGAGGGAACATTTCCAAGAGAGCCATATTTTGGGTTTCAGTGAATCCAAATATTTTTAAGCACTGCAATAGTTTGAGATTTTTTAAGGTTTTGCGCTGTTAAGACAACTGTCTAGAGTCCTGGGCAGGCGCATGCTTCGCTGAGAGCCTCTGCACTGCAGCGCTCAGTGGCTTCTGCAGCTTGTGACTGAGAATGAGATTGGCACTGGCTGCGGGGACCTGAAACCCGTGCCCTCCTCATTTGCCTCAGTCATTTCTTCTGACTTGTCAAACCTAAACTCCTGTCTTATTTCCTGAAGGCTCCTGGGCTGAGGTTCTTATTCATTGCACCTTCTTACTCATAGTACCCTGAGCCTGCCCGGTATAGAACTTGTCACGCCATAGTCACAGGCTTTCTCACTGTCTACTGCTCCTATGAGGTCTTTGAGGACAGAAATTATGTCTTCTTAGTGTCCCATTTATTCAACAAATGCCCCTTGAGCATCTTACTCATAGGAAGATGACTAGGACATAGAATCAACTGTCTTTTTAGAAGGAGACAAGAGTAGACAGTTCTGTGTTGTTTCAAGCTCTTTGACGGGGGGCTATTGAGAGTACATCACAGGGACGCTTCCTAGGGTCTTCCTAGGGGAGATGTCACCTAGAGTAAGTCTTGAAAGAGAATTAGCTGTAGGCAAGAAATGACAAGAGGCAGAAACAGTTCATACGTGGATGGGAGAGGAAGTTGCATCAAGAATTTACTGACCGTGAAGAGTGAGCGAGGAGAAGTCTAAGATCAGATGACCTCAGATTTCCAAACAATAACAGAAAGAGAAGTGGTTCCATTCCCTAAAATGAGAAACACAGGGAGGGGGGCATGTGGCGCTGAGCGCAGGAAATGAGTCACTCCTGGTGGGCCATGCTGAGGTGGAGGCACCTTGCGCAGTCTAGAGACCACCCAGGAAGACACGTCTGGCAAGGAGATTGGCATACAAAAGATAAATTGTCCACGGGGTGAGGAAACTCCACGAAGCTGGCTGACAGCATCCGGGCTTATTAGAGGCTGTAGAAGGATCTCGTGAAGCCCCACGGCAGGGGGCGAGCTGGGCCTGCACACACGGGAGGGCTGTCTATGGCTGCCTTCCATCTTTCCGTGGGGCTGCAGGATTGCCGTGCTTCATGTCTGTTCCTTCCTTGAAACTTCTCTTCCAGGCTTCACCAGAACATGCATTTAGGGTTGTCAAGAGGCTCACCTTGGCTCAGCTCCCTTTGACTTCGATCGCTGCCTAAATGCTTCAACCTCTAAGTCTCCACGTCTCAATGACAAATTCCAGGGACAGAGAGAATCTAATGGGCTCAGTTTGGGTTGGGTGACCACGTATGGGCAGAGAACTTGGTTTACGTGGTTTCGAGGGCTGTCCCTTCTAGGTTGTGGGTTGGCAGGGTTTCTAAGAATGGGATGCGGGCAAGAAGGAAATGACTGGTTGAGAAAGACCTGGCCCCTGGAGCACAGCAAGAATGCCTGGAGGCACTCAGGATACAGCTCTGGCTGGAGACCCGGATTTCGGGGGGTAGTGCGAGCTAAGGTATTGGTTGAGTCGGCCCGGGGGAGAAGTTAGACTCTGAGATTTTTTGAGGATGCGAGATCGGAACTGCGGGGAGCAGCAGTATTGAAGAAGCGACAAAGAGGAAGACAAGTCAGTGAAAGTGACTAAGAAGAGGTGGGAAGGGAAAAGAGAATAGTGCCCCAAATCCGGGCAGGAGGGAGGGGTCAACGGCATCAACCTCTGCCGAGGCCGAGTAGGCTAAGATCTGAAGGACTACAAGCCAGCTGGTAGCGGGGAACACTCGGCGCAGACGGAGGAAGAAGCCAGGTCACAGGGAGGCGAGGTTAGAGCGGGCTGTCCAAAGAAGTAGGGACTTCTCTTTAAATTTTAATTATTTAAGTTTTAAAATTAAAGTTATTGGGGTGACGGAGGCCATATGGTCGAGGAAACATTCATGGACTCATCAAAGATTCTGGGGTGGGAAGATCCTGGGTATAAAGGCCGAGACAGGCAATATTTGATGAAGTCAAGTTGGGGAGGAGATTGGACAGGGTGGACCAGAGCTCGACTGGCGACAACCGTTTCACTGAAGGAGGGAGAAGCGGCCTAGGAGAGGTACTCGGTGCGTATTCTTGACTCATCGATGAACCGACTCGCGGAGAGCGCGGCCTGATGGACGGTGCGTTCCCCCGGCACAGAGCGCGCCCGGAGGGAGCAGCAGCTGGAAACGAAAGACTCGTGACTTTCTCAAGACAAGGACACGGGAAGGTCAATCAGCTTCAGAAACCGCCTCCAGAAATTACGAGGCAAAACTTAGCTCTGCCTCAAAAATTCGCATCCACACTGGGGAGGCCTGTCCCCCCTCTCTCCTAATCATTTCCAATCCCGTCGCCACACATCAAAAGAAACACAGCATTTTCCTCCGCAGAGTCCCTCGGCTTCCCTATGGCAAGGGAGGGAACTCAGGACCTGTCGTGCTCAGTGTCTCCCACCAGCCCGGCCTCGGGTCCCCATCGGGCCGTCTAAGGTCCATCGCGCGGCGTCTGGATGCCTTCAGATTCGGGCGGCGGGGAAATGCTTCCAGAGCTGGCACAGTGGGTGTAAGTCAGACTGGCAGCCACTGCTCACCGACACTGTCAGAGTTAATGAGGTGCCGTGAGTCCATTTGTGTCCATCTTCCCCCAGGAGCGCCCATTAGGCCAAATTGGACCAGACAGGTGCGGGGCTGTGCCACCCAGATGCGTTTCCTGGCCAACCTCTGTGTGTTTTGAAATCAGATTTCTGAGTTTTTGCAGTTCCTTCTCTTGTGGCTTCATTTCCAAAGTGATGACTTCAGTGACCTTAAATTTCAAAAGACAGCATTGTCCCCAGAGGATCTGGTTCTTCTTTGTGGTGTTTTTTTTTTTCTGCTCCACCAGGACTCAATTTATCGGCCATTGGGACCAAACAAAGGGTTAAAAAAAGTAACGGTGGGACCTCCATTGGCTGTGATGGACGGAACTTACACACGATGAATGGACCGAAGGGCGGGGAAGCCCAACATCGACGCAGGTTATAGTGTAAAAGAAAATGAACGGAGACCCCGGTGGGCCCTAAGCCATCGGGGGTGGGCGGCAGTCCTTACGTACTGACTTGTTCCTGCTGAAGGCCACAGGAAAGTGAGGATTCTCTCCGATGGAGGCCTGACCCAAAGACTCTGTCTCTGATCCTTAGAAACCAACTACGCTGCTTCCCTCCCCGGGGACGTGTTCACAGAGGACTTAAAGATGTGGTTCCTTAAAACGAAATACAAAGGATGGCTCCCAGAGTCCACCGCTGGGGTTGCACAGCCAGAAAGCTTAAAAGCAGTGATTTCTTCTATCAGCTGGGGGCTGAGAAAAAATATGGTTTGGTCTTTTCTCTAATAGTTAATTACTCGTGTGTAAGGCGGCCTAACTCTGCACTTTTTTTTTTTTTAAAAAACAAAGTAAAATTCCAGATGGAAACAAGAGGGCCTCTGTTTGGGCGATGCAGCCATCTGTTGACATTCCAAGAGCACAGACACACTTGAGTAACTAGCTGCTATTAGAGAAAAGGCTCGGGGTCAGCATTGCTTGGCCCCAGATAAGAACAATGGGTATGGGAAGGCTGGTTACAAGAAATTATATTCTGTCGTGGTACAAAAATATTGAAGATGTACAGAGAATGCATATGGATAAGATGTTCTAATTTAACCTTCGACTGTTCTGAATCTAAATAATGAGATTCCTAACCCACAAGCTCAGGATATAGACACGTCACCCACCGGACTCTAAGGTCTCTGACAGCAGGGCCACCTTCATCCCCTCACAGCGCCTTGAACAGGGAGGTGACACAATTGATGCTCAAGTCATATTTTGGGTGGAATAATGCACATTTGCTTTGCCACAATTTTCTCGTATAATTGACACAAGCATGAAGGCATAGACTTGTTACAAATAAGGGTTTTCTTCCTCCAGACTCTCCTGAGACCTCAATAAGGTGGGATAGGGAGCGTGGAAGGCGCCCAGGCGATGGTGGCGTCCGAAAGGCCGGCTGAGGACGGGTAAGGCCAGAAGGCGTCCCGGAGGCCACGTGACGGGCAGGCCGGCTGCAGAGCTGCTCTGAAGGCAGCTGATGCCTGAGCTGCTGGCAACAGCCCCGCTTTTGATGTTTCCTCTCTTGCAAAAACAAAGCAAGAAAAGAGACAGGAAAAAAGACTGAAAGAGAGAAAGACGAAAGGGAGGGAGGGAGGGAGGGAAAGAAAAGAATTTGGAATTCATTATTAGCAACAAGAGTTTTTCTGGTATTTTATTGAATTCTGCACACAACATTTGCAATGAAAACACTGCAAACCCAGTGCCAAATTTAAAAAAAATGGATCAATGAAAATACCACATGAGCAACAGACAAGGTGTTTACTGACTTTTACTTAACAGAAGGAGCAAAATCGTGATGACAAGAACTTGGCCTAAGCGCTTGTTTTAACTTTACATTAATACGCGATGAATTAAAAACCCCAGCGTCAAAAGAAGACGATACAGAAACCAACAGGAAGCATGTTCGATTCTACGTCTCCTTCGGGATTCCTACCCGGGTCGTGAGGCCGTCGTTCAAGAACGGTCCTGACTTCAACCCACGCACAGGAAGACTTGGTTGACGTATTTGTTTGATGGTAACTAAATAAATGCAAGGCTGGAGAGCCGTCCGTTCTGATACAATACAGCGTGTGTCCCACTCACGCATCCACAGTAACGTACACGCTGGTCATCGGAGCACAGCGCGGGCGGCGGGCTGGTTGACAAGGGAAGGCGGCAACCGGGTCTAGTGTTGTCCGAAAACACAAAGGATGGGAACGTGGCTTTCCGCCCTGGAGGAACACTGGGCGCCCTCCCTACTCCCGCCGAGCAGCCGTCGGGTGTTCATTTTATCCCGGCCGTGACTTATGTGGGTTTACAAGTCTGTAGCTAAAACTTGGCCATGTGTTTGAACTACGGCTAAATGTTAATGCTGCTATCTAACACTTGATAACCAATTCTTTTTGAATAGTTGCAGGAAAGAATGAGTTTTCTTGACAATAAAGACAGTTTTTCCACCTGGCCCCCGGCCCTGTCCTCCCTGATCCTGCTAAACACATGCGACGGAGACCACGGGCTGAGCAGGGGTTTCTCCCGGGGGCCTGGCAGCTTTCAGTGAATCAGAACTGGTGGGGGTTTCTTGGGGTGATTATTGCTTCTTCCAACTGCTCAGCAATCAGTCAGTAAGAGGGACTTTTAAACAAGGACATTAGAAGATGAGTGAAGCAGGTCACTGTGTTCGGTCTGGCACTTTGACACCATCTGATGGCACGTCCGTGGTCAGGGCGTGTGGACCTCATATGTTTTCAATGGAGAATGTTTGGCTGCCGCCCTGCCGAAGGACGGTATTTTGGGAATACCTAAACAGCTCTGACATTAACAGCAACATTGCCTTGTAGATAAAACCTGAACTGTCTCATGTATCATATAGAATTAAATTCGGGGTGAAGTTTTAAGGAAAATGGCAGGGGAGACAGTGACGGGAACAGTGCAGAGAACACGAGGTTTAGAGCCACTTGCTGGGCATATAATCTTGGGCGACTCGCCCGACTTTTCTGAAAACCAAGGGCTTAATCTCTAGGCTTCAGATGGTCTTATTACTTCATATAGATGCTTTAAAGATTAAGTAAAATTTGTAAATGACCTTGGCAAAGCATGAGATAATAAGTGTTAGAGATCTCTATGAGAAAACGAAATGTACTTGTTGGTGTGACATCTGCCTAATTACTGTCTGTCTGTATGAGATTTAGAAAATGGATTCTTACTGCATGGAGCATATTACACGGAAACCCCGCACACATGCTTGCTTTCCCTGTGTATAGAGACGTAGAAACTTTTAAACAAAAATTATACCATTTTATGGGCCAACTCCAAAAATTGTCTATACTGTGCCTTTAAAACTGAAAAAAAAAGAGAGAGAGGATATTCTATTTGGTTTATAATCATACAATTTTATCGCATTTATGAAAGACACTTTGACAGTTTTAAGTAACCTAAATGCTTAACCTCCCCCGCCCCAACCCCAGCATTAAGAGATCACAGCATGGAAACAATTCACCAGAAAGGATGCGACTATGGTTTGTCTTAGCGCGGTCAGTTCACAAATTGTTGTAAGATACACTATTAACACGATATGCTAGAATCACCATTTAGCAGGTTTCGTTAACTTAAAAAAAAAAAAAAAGGGTAAAATTACTTCTCACAAAGGTCACGAACACTAACACATAGGAAGGAGACTCAATTATGCTTAAAGTGAAAGTTCAGATTCACAGAACCAAATAATCAGATTAAACATTTTAATGAATTGCTCCACTCGTCAAAATACACATTTCCTGTTATGACTGAGGCCTTGAAAAACTGCCCCCTTTTCTGAATGGAGGGAGAGACCACTAAATTGGACAAATAATCTCATTATGACAAAATATTTCTGTATTATTCAAATGGACTATCATTGTAACCATTTCCTTAGTGTCCATATTTTAGCATCTTTTAGTCTAACCTCTACCATAAAACCAGCAACCAGAATAGACTCTTGTTTTTCAATGGGCATAATTCTCTCTTATCTATGTTATACAAAACTTATAACCCTTCTTTCTCCAACTGTCCACTAAAGCCAAACAGAAGTGTTTGGGTTTTCCCTGAATTCTGTTTCTCACTCCTGAGCAAAATGAATTACAATATGGCCCTATCAGGCCTTGTTTGCATTCACAAAAATTGGCAAAATGTTGTGAATATTATTTTAAGGGATAGCCATTGCTTCTGGGACCAAAAGGGCATTGGCTTTTTAATGGGAACAAAAATGCACCCTGCCATCAGCTACAGTTCATTGGTTAAGCATCATCGATTTAATTCTGATTCGCTAAGTGGTTATTAAAATACAAGCATTTCAATAGGAGGTTCCCTGGAATGGGCGTTTTGCTTAGTGAATGAACTCGACATTCACAGATGAAATGCTGAATCGTAACAAAGAAAGCAGGGTCAGAGTGAAAAGTAAGGTTTACACTGGTTTAGGCCTTGCCGAGGCCAGTTAGCAGTATTGCAGGCAGGAAGGTCTGGGCGTGGAGCCGGGCGGCGTCCCAGTGACGAGAGGGGAGCAGTGTGCACCTCACACGTCCATTCAACAATGTGCAAGTGTTAGAGAATTTTCAGAGAGGTAAAGAAGCGCACAGATGACTCAGAGTGAAGTCTTCGCTGTACAGAGAAGGAAACCGGGGCTGAGCGGTTAAAGGGCCTTTCCTAGGCCCCGTGAGGACGGCCTAGCGCGTCCTGTGCCAAGTCCAGAGACAGTGAGGCAACCGCTCCTCCTGCACACGCCTCCCACCCCCGCCCCAGGCTATCACGTCGGGCGCAGACACGCTCTGGTCCTGTTTAGAAGTCCCTATCCGATTCCCAATCACCTAAACACGCGAGGAGATGTGACCAGTAACCTCCCCTGCGGCCCAGCTGTTTCATTCATGTTCTCGCTCTGCAGTGATTTGTCTGCTTTTTCATGACCCTGTTATAGACCCGTGACAATTCTTACAGGAGGGGAAAAAATCCTATTTCCTCTTCTCACCCATCACCTTGAAGAATGATATGACACTTTAGAGGCCCACGTCTCATTTCTATTTATTCTCTCCTTCGGAAGAACCTGAGAAAACCTGAGCGCTTAAGTTTTCATTACACTCGTCTTCGAAGCCTCTTCAGAAGAGGGCCATGGGATCTGGGGGCTGGAAAGGGGCTTTGGGGGTGATCCAACCGAGCACACCCATTTGGCAGTTCAGGAAACTGAAACCTAGCAATGGTTAAGTGACTGGGGTCCCGCAGGTAGAATGTGGCGAAGAATCCTGGTCGTCTGATATCTAGACCGAGACTAGTTTTACTACCCATTCAGGGAAACACCTCGGATATGACAGTTGACTTATCTGGTACCATTCTGTGCTTTCATAGCAAAAGCCCCAGCTTTGTCTTTATTTGAAACTGTCGCCTATAATAATAATAATGCAGAAATGACACTAAATATCCTAGAATGCTTAAAGTTGTCATTGGTGTTTAATGAAGGTAGGTCCTGTGTCTGTTTTTGTAACTGCTACAGATCCTTATAAAATACCCGGATGTCTAAGACCCCCCACGGGACAGTTGATTGATTGGTGTCGATCATGCCAATAACTGATGTGAACTGTTTCACTGCTGACCACCAGTTGTGAGTGTTACGGTGGCTGGAATGGACTGACGATGCTCTGGGCCGGTGTCTCTACCACGCGGGCTAACACGGAAAAAAACACGGCGGCGACTACATTTTTACTTCCATTAGAAATCATTCGGGTTGGAGGTTCACACAGCTCAAATCTGAGACAATTGTCACTCTTACACTTCCCTTTTTTCCAGAGTGATCTATTCTCACAGTTTTGGCCGCAGAAAAATGACTAGCAAATTGTGTAAAATTCAATGTAGCCGTCGCCTCAAAAGAAAGCGGCCTGGATGGCATCTCCGACTCATCTGTTTTACTGCTGAGAGACAGAAGTTTGTGTCGGTTACTGACCCTGACATATTAACAATGGGATTCATCACCTGTAGTCCCTCCCACAGGGCAGCAAGCAGCGTTATAATCTTGGCTTCGCTACCAAAATATTTGGGTGGCAATTAAAATTCCACGAGTGCTCTTATTTGAACTTCGCGTTGTTATGCATTTGAGGAACAGGAGACTGGTTATTTATGCATTGGCTCAGGTGTATTTGGAAAATAAAGTATGGAAATGAGAAGAAGTCTTCTTTATGTTAAATGTTCACAGTGTGACTTTCCATAAGGCTTATTAAATAATATACAAATAGCTACCATTCTGCTGAAATGTCACAGTCGATACATTAATAATCGCACAGAAGGGAAAGGGCCCCAAATGGGAAACCATCTCCATGACCTCCTATATCTCTTTTCCAACGAAAACTTTCCTTTTTTTTTTTAATAGAAAAAAGTTTCATTTCTAAAAGAATATAAAAATAGAAAATGAACCAAGACAGCTTTGACATGTATCCTTCTGGAGGAAACTCTATAAACATTAGAGGAAACACTATATATCTTCAGGAGTGTGCTTGGTCTCGCCACGCGAACACTAAATGAACATGAAACAGAGGGAGAATATCACGTATAAACTGTGGGAAAGCATAACTCAATGCTGGATTTTAGCAAGACAGACAACTTAAACATATAGTAAATACTGATAGCATTTTTTTTAAGTTCAGCTAACACCTGCCTACGAGATTAATTTGCAAATCTAGCATTTTTCATCAAAAAAATAAAAGCATGTTGAATCAAGCAAGGCACATTTCTTTTAGGCAAGCCTGCCTCTGACGTCATTCATGCCGGCACAGTGTCATTTTGCTTCCTCTCGTGTGCAGGGGCTGATCTGGGTCCGAGAGCCTTTGGTACAACACACAGCCTCGCAAATAAAGGCGCACGTGAGCCTTTATTAGAAGACAACGCGACTATAGCTCCCGGCTAAACCCAGTCCAGTAATTCTCCGCAAGAAGAGACACAGCAATAGCTGGCTTGTCGGAAACATTCCCGTTTTCTTTGTCAGCCACACTGATTAGTTTTTGGATCACTGAATTTCACCAAAATGTCAAAAGGTTGAAATGATGCCCTGACATGTGTAATGGTCTTCTTTATCTCTTGATGAGTTATACTGCACGCCATTGGAAGATCCTCGGAGCTATTTCCTCTACAGAAAGCATTTGTAAGGGACAATGTTATTTAGCGTCAAGTGCTGGCCGACTGGTCACCGGCGACAGCAACAAACCCGGCACTGCGTTCTTGAGCTAGACAGTGAAAACCTGAGCATCCTACTGGTCTACGCGGCTCGCCGGCTCTGTATGCGGGCTCTTCAGGGATCTGTTGACAGAATAAACACAACAATTTACTGTATATTTAGTTTTTTAAAAATCACAGACCTGCCTGGCCGGCGTGGCTCAGCGGTTGAGCATCGACCTAGGATCCAGCAGATCGCGGTTCGATTCCCGGTCAGGGCACAGGCCCGGGTTGCGGGCTCGATCCCCAGTCGGGGGCGTGCGGGAGGCAGCCGATCAATGACTCTCATCATTGATGTTTCCATCTCTCTCTCCCTCTCCCTTCCTCTCTCTGAAGTCAATAAAGATATATTTTTAAAAAAATCATAGACCTTCCATCAATATAAAATACTCCATCCATTATACCTTTTTTTTGGAGAAAGAATCGAAACTTCGGTGGTGTTTCTTTCTCAACGTTACCCGGAAAAGTTCAAGCAATTTAATCTTTTAAATGCATTAACCACATACTGAATGCTTTTAATTTATAAGTTGGAAAAAGTTTCAGAGTATCCTGAAATGATGAACTCTTCCCCCTTATTAATAACAACCTCCAAATGCAGTCCAGACCAATGTGATTATTTGCTTTCCGAGCAGGAAAACATATCTGCATCTTTAGAATCGTCTGAAAGGTTTGGGTGCCTACTGTTTTTTGGAGAAGTGTATGCATTGATTTTCTCAATGTTCTGGAGAGCGGGGGGGGGGGGGGGGGGGGGGGGAAGGGAGGGAGGGAGGGAACAGTCTCTAGTGAGTGTGTGGAAACCGTATTCTAGGTGCCAGAGATGTCATCCCTGTAGTTTATCTTGTCGTTACAAATGACCCTAAAATCTGCTGATCTACGAAAACAGCACTCTAAAAACCTGTCCATTTTTGTAACCCTACCATCCAACCTGACCAATACATTTAAAATCAGGCTATTTGGTAAGAGAGGCCATTTAACCAGCAAGGCCGTGCCTACAGGACCGCCAGTCTTTCAGGTGACGCGCGGGTGACACCCCTAACGCCTCTTCAGCCAGCATCCACAGTCACGAAGACCCCGGGACACCTGAGGGCTCACTACTCACGGGACTAAGAGAAGGGCTGGGAGTCCCTGGAATGCCCATGGGGCCGGGGGCCCCGGGCACCTCTGTTCGTTCTTCCTGCTGTGCCACTTGCGCCCAGCAGTCCACAGGCACATGCTGAGCGTCACTTACAAAGAGCACCCCTGGGCTCCCAGGTAGGCAACCTGGTCCCTGCCAGCACCCCCTTCAGGGGCCCGTGGTGCTGGGAGTGCGGCTCGCATGACGCGACCTCTAAGCCGTTTCTGTGAAGGCTTTCCACTCCGAGACGGGGCCGCGCTTGGTGCGGAAAACCTTGCGGCACCCAATGGAAACCTCCTCCGGGGAGTCGGTGACGGCAGGGATTTTGTCCCGAGGAGCAGGGTGAGGAGTGTGGGCCTCACAGTGATACCGTGAAGCTCAGACACACAACATGGCAATTCTGTCTGCAGTTTTAAAGCACTCAAGTCGGGATGCTCTTCCCTTCCCCTCCTCCCTCCCACGAATAAATATTAATTAAGCACCAACTTTATTCCAGGTCTGGGGGGGAAACGGTAACAACAGACGAGACAAGAATCCTTGCCCTCAGGGAAGGGAAAGAAAGATGCACAATAAGCAAAGTAAGTAAAATGTGTAAAGTTAGAGGAGAAAATAAAGCCGAGAAAGGGTCTAGCAGGGGCTGTGGATGCTGCTGCTTTAGACAGAGTGGCCGGGGAGGGCTTGGCTGAGACGGGGACCCCGAAGGAATGGATGGAGGGGGCCCGGCGACATCAGCTGCCACAGCAGCCAGGCAGGGGGGCAAAGCACAGAGACCTGCGGTGTGTTTGGGGAAGGAAAGGCCACGTGGCTGCCACACGGGATCTGATGGGACAGGAGTGAGAGGAGGCGGGGGGGCAGGGCCTGCGGGCCCCCCTGAACCCCGTAGTTCCTACTCCAGGGAAACGGGGAGCCAACCGGGGGTCTTGCCACAAGGAGGTGGCGTGGCCTGGAAAGTCTGAGCAGGATGGCTCTGGCTGCTGTGCAGAGAACAGACTCAGGCAGGGCTCGTCTCCCAAATCAAATCATATGTTTTCATTTACGGAAGATGTTTAAATGCATAAAAATAAGAGTCTTAGGCGTCAGAGAGGGTTTTCCTAAAGAACAGTTTAAAATAAACTTGATGAGAAACAAGTGACACAGCACGGCTGTGAGACATGGGACACGTAGGTACACGGAACTTTCATTTGAAAAAGTCGGTGGGGCTCTCAAGAGATTCCCGCGAGCCGCGGCGCTCTGACGGCGCCAGCGCGGTGGGCCGGGGGCCCGGGGCGGGACGACCGCCTCCACTGCCTACGGCCCCCGTGCGGGGGGAGCCCTGCATCTGCACACCTGGGGCCCCGGGTGCACAACAGTCTTCAGCTGTGACGAAACGTCAGTTTTTGGTTCATTTCAGTGCTGTCTTACTAACCACCAGAAGCACCCCAGGATTTACGTCTCAGGTCATTTACAAAGGTAAGCAGCAACGACAACGCGGCTCCCCAGAAAACGAGGCAGCCTCCTTCCCGGATCGTTTCTCTAATGCCTGTGATGGCGACTGGAAATGCAAGGAAAAAACACACCCAGGACAGAGAGAGAGAGGGACAGAGAGAGAAACAGGGAGCGAGGCCATTCAAATGTCTCTTTGGAAAATGTTTTTTCTTTCCATTTCAAGGGCGAAATTAATTTACGGCATCACTGAAAACAAAGGCAAACATGTGCAAACTTTCTAACCTGTCCGACTCTTTAAATGATATCCCAGGGTGAACACAGTTTACAGCACTGGCCATTTTCTGGCAGGAGGTGAGGAGCTGAGTTACTTAGCGAGGCTCGGGCTCTGCGCGGCTTCCCCTCCCTTCTTCCTGCCTCCTCTGATCTGCCCTCCCTCCAGGGTTATTAACCACACCCTGCAGGTTGTGAAAAACAAGCAGTTTCATCAAACACTGCCAAACCAAACGTAGGCCATCAGTTGGACAACAGCAACAGGTTCACCCTTCTTAGTTTGAAAGGCCGAATACAAGACCAGCGAGAGCGGAAACCCAGCCTACGGCAGGCCCTGGAGCTCCTCACCTGTCTCCCAGTGCAGCCGAGTCCTCGGGCTGGGGGCACTGTGCTTCTCCGCACTGCTGAGTGGGAGGGGTATCACTTTTATCGGCAGCTGAGAGGTGGGAAGGACTTGGAAGGTGCTGCAGAAAATGTTGAAATGTTTAATGTGTAGAGGTCAGTCAATGACAGTTATGATTCTCCCAGGACTAGACTACTGGTAGGTATTATATATATTGAATTTACATACCATCAGCAAAGCAATTACTTGAGTATGTGATTACCAAAGGGGTAAATAACATGTTTTAGGTCAACAAACCATAACTCTAAATTTCTTCCTACTGTGCGTTTAAAATGTCAACCCCGGGATTTTATTTCGAAGTTTAGAAATAACTGATGTAGCACATCCCTCTTATGTGTGGCTGTCTGTGATTATGTCACTGTATTTGGTGGGCATTTAAATTTGGTAATGCCGTAAAAGAATCTCAGAGGGAAGGGAGGAGGGAGGTGGGAAGAATTAACTAAGAACTCATATGCATATGTGCACAACCCATGGACACAGACAATAGTGGGCGAAGGCCTGGGAGGGAGGCGGGGTGGAGAGGGTCAATGGGGGGAAAAGGGGGATATCTGTAATACTTTCAACAATAAAGATAAAATTTTAAAAATAATTAAAAAATAATAAAAAGAAATAAAGTAGTAATAATGTTTTGTTTATCTCTAGATTCCCCAGCTGCAGGGTACAGGGGTTTCCCCCAGGGTGTGGCTGGCTGTGCACCGATCCAGCCACCCCTCCTCCGAGGAACCTGAGGTGCACACGGACGGGGTGGGCGCCGTCCGGCACCCGAGACATGCAGCTGAGCTCAGCAGTGAAGTCTGTGGTTTGGCAAAGCTGCCTGGCTGTGCAAACTTAGGGTCATTAGCATTTTGCTCTAAGCCCAAATCGCTATCCATTTTCATTTTACTGAAATGGATTTTGGACAGGAGAGAAAGGGCTACAGCTATTTTGTGGGACAAAATTATATTCTAATGTTTTCTCGAGGACAGACGCTCTTATAAAGCCGCAGTGTCACCAGTTTCAATGAACTGGCATCTCCTGCTCTCAGCCCTTTTGTTCTAAGTAATTTCTCCCTTCTTGGTAAGAGAGAGTCAAAATGTTTACACCACCTTCTGGCAGGGATTTCTAGCAGCCTGAACGAAGTCTAAGACAACAATCTGCCTACTACTATCATCTACTGTAGATGAAAATTAACCTTAAAGCTGAAAAACACCCATTGTCCTAGCAGTTACCACTACTGTGGCTGATTATTCTTTCTGAGCATAATATCAAATCCAGAAAAATCAATCATATAAGAAAATAATATTTTCTTACTGGAAAAGTCCACCTCTTCATCCAATTTAAATAACATATATTTGATCCCTACGGTTTAAAAATATCTGACCATTAGGAAAGGGTTAATTTTCAGGATGCTGAATGAAATAGGTTTCTGGAGATATGTTCACTACAGGAATTCATTAATCAGTAACGGGCTGAAGTCAAACCTGAAAGCATAAGATTTATTTTCTCAGTGTCCTTAAGTCATCCAATAAAAGGCACAGGGGTTTGGGGCTCAGAATGACCTGGCTTGACATTATAGCTGGGTCTCTTGCTAGCTGTGAAATCTCAGGGAAACCATTTGACCTTAACCATCTATTTCTACCCTCCTATGATGCGGCTAATACCACCTACCTTGCAGAGTTGAGAAGAGTCAAGGACATAGTGACCCTTAATAAATGATAATTATTATTGTGATGTAGAAAGCAAATAGGAAGACACTGGTTATGTATTTCATATCATTCACAAAGTTCAGTATTAATGACACTGAACTAATGATTATAAGAATAATGTAATCTCTTAGCAAAATAACATAATGCAATAATGTGATCTCTTAGCAAAATCTCTTCTGTGTATCATGCAATTACCTCTTCTAAGTATTATACCTGTATCAACATTTGATATTACAATCACCCTATGAGGTACTATTTATTATTCTCATTTTAAAAATAAGGAAACTGAAGCACAGAGAGGTTCAGTAATTTGCTCAAGGTCACACAGCAGAATCAGGATTCGAATCCCGGTAGCATGACTGCAGGGCTTATGCATTAAACCATTTCATTAAAAGCCTAAAAAATAACACTAATGTAAGATAATAGCCACTCCACTCATCAAATACAGATTAAATACATACAAGATGCTACATTCTGTACGAGGCACAAAACCTACAACCTTTAAGAAGCTGACAACATGGCCACTAGAAGCAATCATGCTACCTCAAAGTTAGGACTCAAAAACCATATTTCTCTGCATTTTTTAAAAAGGGTCTCCTTTATATTACTGTTAACTAAGAACCATACGACTCCAAAAATTATGGCACAACCATTAATTACTTGCAGAACTCACCAGGGTTTCTACATCTTCTGGAAAATACAAATAAAACCATGACTGCACTTCGTTCATCTTTATGTTAAGATCTTTTAGAAACAGCCACAAAATTTATCCTTATGTTCTTACTATAGTGTGTCTCACAAATAACCACCAAAATGGGTCAGAAAAGGAATTTCTGGTCACTAACACCACCAAAAATTTGGTCAAAAGGTAGATCAATGTTAAAAGTAACTCAAACAAGTAGCAAAGGGAACTAGGTAAAAAGGTCCTATTTCAATGCCCACAGATAAGAACAATGACTCTGTGATCGGGTCTGTAGATTTCTTTTCTCTTCCCCTCTTAGAGTCTTAATCATAATTTTCCAGTCTCAAGTGCATAAATAATAAGGTAAGTAGGCTTCTGACGACCTGAAAATACTCCATGAGCTTTAAAATAGGGCTACTCTCATTTACTCTAGGATACAATAGTTACAACCCATCAAAACCAAAAAATAATTGTGGATAATATACAGCATGGGGCGAACGTAGGTTTACAGTTGTGAGTACCCGAAACACAGTTTATTCTTGTATTATTATTTGTCACTGTACTATTTTCCATATGCACAACTGTAAACCTACTTTTGCCCCACCCTGTATAATTGTGGAAAATATACAATGTCTATAATGCATATAAAATTATTTGTTAAACTAAAATGCTGCCTTTATTGCAATTGAACCATTTTTGTTTCAAAGAATTGTCCTTCCACATGCTAACAAATAATTATGTAAGTTATGGGAACAGTAATCTAATGACAGTAGCTTCTGTGTTTCATTCCTTGTCGAGGGAAACAGGTTGTTCAGGAGCCAAGTGGGTTAGTAACAGGAATGGCACCATTTTCAGTTCAGTTGGGGTGAAGGCTGCTCTAAACAGCAATGACATTCCCCTCCCCACCCCTTTTCAGGAAAAATGGGAACCAAAGGACAGTTAGCACCATGGGAATCAAATGGAAAAAGGTGCCCTAAATGCTCTTTAGAAGGCACCCGGCAGGTAATTAAGACAGAACGACTGGTTTTGCAAGTATCACGGGTGTAGACACCAAGGGCAGTTCCCTGCTCCCCGGGCGAAGGGCGAGCTCCCCGCAGCCCCGCCGCTCACCTGGTCCTGTCCGTCTTCCGCGGCCTGGCGCTTGGCTGGCGCTTGAAGGCATTTCCCCCAAGATCTGGTCACTTCCCATCCCTTCTTTGCGATCGTCTGCAATTCCCTCAGTTAAGAACAAGCATCCTTCAGAGTTTGCAATTTTATTTAGCTGTGACGGTGACAGTGCTGTTGTGGGATCTGTTTTTTGTTTGTTTTTTTAAAGAGGACATCTGAAGGTCCCTTGTAGTAAGGTTTCAGGTACACTGATTGACTCTTTCGTTTACTTATGCACAGAACACTTTTCTATCTGCTTTTTCATTTCATTTGTCAGCTGGAAACTTCTTGGAGAAAAAAAAACAGTAGAGAAGCATCTTTTGAAATTATTGCCCAATTACTCGAATTTAATTCACATCAAGCCCGACTGCGGGTGAATACCTAAAATCCCAAAGGTGATCTTTTCCCTCTCTCAATTCGTCATTTTAGGATGATAGCAATGAGTTTTTTATAGCAAAAAAATAAAAAAATAAAAATATGCATTTAGTGAGTCATTTCACCCCCTTGGAGTCTCCGACTTCACTTCATTTGTGCGGTTGATTCAAACCCTGGTTTTCCCCATGAAATCGTGTCAGTCGGAACCGGCTGGAAAGGTTACTGTGGAAACGGCAGGGGCTAAGGGGCGGGGACAGAGGACGAGAGATGCCATGACAACCTGTGTCGGGTTTCCCAGGAAACGCAGGTTGCTATGGAAACTGCATAAGTCGGGTCCGAATTAGTAACTTCCGCTGAAAGGAGTATCTGCCACTTTAATCTTCTTGTGAGACTGTAGCCGCTCCTCTCTCAGAGGCAGTGGGAAACGTGTTAGTTTCCGCAGCACTGGCAACTGTTTCTAGCGGCGGAAACATGCGCGCGCGCGCACACACTCACACACTCACACTCACTCACACACACACACACACACACACACACACACACGTTCGCAGGCATCTGAGTCTCATACTTTCAAAATGCCTAACAAGCCCCAAAGCGTTAAAGGAACTAGTCAGATCAGGACATCTTGGTCATTTCCCTTTGTTCAAAGCCGTAGAGATCCTTAAAATTCTGGGAAGGGGGGGAGGGGGGTTTCCAAATAGCACAGAAATTCCAGTCGAAAGCCAAATAAACTTACGGTGGGTTTATAAGTCTTTTCGATTGGACTTCCCATCCACACAACCACAGTGTCGGCGATCGAACTACAACACCCTCGATGACGCTGGAAGGTCCCTGAAGCCGAAGCCTCCTTTACGCACGCGCCTGCTTTACTTAGTAAAGAAACAACTGTCTTTTAATTCTGAGGTTAAAGTTACTCTAACTGTCTTTTAGTTTCATTTCCTCCCAGGATGTACAGGTTTGTTTGCTTTTTCCCCCCCCACATAGGGCGTGTAGGAGAAATCAAGTTTAAAGTTTGCTGTTTGCAATAATAAGGGGGGGGGGGTGAGCTGAGAGAACGCAGCCCGCTTGCAAAACTGACACCTGTTTCAGTGCCAAGCAGCAGGGGGAGCCAAGGGCGTGTGCTTTCCGCGTCTGTCCTTTCCTGGATAGATGGATGGATGGATGGATGGATGGTCTGGAAATGTGGAACACAAGGGCCAACGCAGACCAAGGGGGCACGGCCCACACAGTGCCGAGCCCAGCGCGCCACCGGTGTCACGGATTAAACATCGGTGAATATCTTTTTGATGTTGACGCAGGGGTTGGGGTTATTGTTCGTGGTGCACGCGGCAGTGGAATTGCCCGTCTTGAACGGGGTCTGGGTTTGGAAAGCGCTGTGGTTCATCCCCCCCTCTTCGATCACCATGTACTCCGACTTACTCAGAGTGGAGTTGCTCCTGGTCTTCCCGAGCTCCTCGGCCGACGCCGACAGGTGCTGGCAGCTCCCCACGTGCATGTACTGGGCCTGCTCTTCCCCCTCCGTCTCCCGGTGGTAGAAGTAGTTGAAGTTGGAGACGATGACCGGCACGGGGAGCGCGATGGTCAGGACCCCCGCGATGGCGCACAGCGACCCCACAATCTTGCCCCCTATGGTCACCGGGTGCATGTCCCCGTAGCCGACCGTCGTCATGGTGACCACTGCCCACCAGAAGGCATCGGGGATGCTGCTGAAGCGCGACGTGGGGTCGTCGGCCTCGGCGAAGTAGACGGCGCTGGAGAAGAGAATGACGCCGATGAACAGAAAGAAGATGAGCAGCCCCAGCTCGCGCATGGACGCCTTCAGCGTCTGGCCCAGGATCTGCAGCCCCTTCGAGTGGCGCGACAGCTTGAAGATGCGGAAGACCCGCACCAGCCGGATGACCCGCAGGATGGCCAGCGACATGGCCTGCTGCCCGTTGCCCTGGCGCTCGGCCAGCTCCGTGCCCAGCGTGATGAAGTAAGGGATGATGGCCACGATGTCTATCAAGTTCATGATGTTCCGCGAGAAGGTGGCCTTGCTGGGGCAGGCGAAGAAGCGCACCAGCAGCTCGAAGGAGAACCAGATGATGCACAGCGTCTCCACCACGAAGAAGGGGTCGGAGAAGCTGGAGGCGCCCGCGGGGCCCCCCGACGTGCCGTTGCCCGCCGCCTCCGGGCGCTCCTGCGAGGCGAAGTCGCCCCTCTCGTCGCGGAACTCGGGCAGCGTCTCCAGGCAGAAGATGACGATGGAGACCAGGATGACCAGCACCGACACGATGGCGATGCCCCGCGCCGGCCCCGAGCTCTCCGGGTACTCGAAGAGCAGCCACACCTGGCGCTGGAAGTCGCGGCGGGGCAGCGGCCGCTCCTCCTCGCGCAGGAAGCCCTCGTCCTCGCGGAACTTCTCCATGGCCTCGGCGCCCAGCCGGTAGAAGCGGATCTCCTCGGAGAAGACGTCGATGGGCACGCTGACCGGCCGGCGCAGGCGGCCCCCCGACTGGTAGTAGTAGAGGATGGCGTCGAAGCTGGGCCGGTTGCGGTCGAAGAAGTACTCGTTGCGGAGCGGGTCGAAGTACCGCATGCGCCGCGCGGGGTCGCCCAGCAGCGTCTCCGGGAACTGGCCGAGCGTCTTGAGCTGCGTCTCGAAGCGCAGCCCCGAGATGTTGATCACCACGCGCTCCCCGCAGCAGTCCTGGTCCCCGGCGGCCGGCAGCGCGGGCGGCAGCGGCTCGTAGCGGTCACGGTCACCGCCGCCGCCGCCACCCTCGGGCGGGTCCCCGCCGCCGCCGCCCGCCTCCGGCTCCAGCAGGTGGTCCCCGGGCACCACGGTCATGTCGGGCGGCAGCTCGGGGCCCGCGGCCGACGCGGCGGAGCCCGGGTTCACCAGGGTGCGGGCGCCGCGGGCGCCGCGGGCGGGGCGCGGGGGCGGGTGGGCGCGGGCGCGGGCGGCGGGCGGCGGCGGCGAGCTCAGCAGGCTGAGGTGCTCTTCCATGCGGCGGGGGCCCGGCGCCGCGCGGGGCCCGGCGTCCTCCTGTCGCTGCCCGCCCGCCCCGCCGCACCCGCGCCCGCGCCCGCGCCCGCGCCGCCTCCGCCCCGAGCCCAGCCCGCCGCCTGTTGCAGCCGCGCTGCTGGGGCCGCTGCTGCCGCTGGCGCCGCCGGGCTCCGTCTGGCTGTGGCGCGGCCCGCGGGCTCCGGGGCGCACAGAGACGCCTCCCTCCGCCCCCGCCCGCGCCCGCGCCCCGCGCGCGCCCGCCCGCCCTCCGCGGCCCCTCGGGGTCCCCGCCCACCGCGCGGGCGGGCGCGCGCCCGGCCCCGCCCCGCCCCTCGCTGCGGCCCTGCGGCCCCTCTGAGCCACCCGGAGCCCTCCTTTGGCACCTCGGTGTCCCCCCCCTCCCCGGGCTCTTCCGGCCCTGGGCTCAGCCGGCTGCGGGGGGAGTGGGGGGGTCAGCGTGCCCGCAGTCGCGGCCCCGCCAGCGCCAGGCCTCCTTGCCCCGCACTCTCCACCTGGGCGGGCGGGGGAGGCGGCTCGGCGGAGCCCAGGGGGAAGCCGGTGGAGACGGGCGAGGAGGGAGGGTGGGTGGGGATGTGCCCCGGATCCCCGGCCATGTCCAGGGAGGGGGTGGCAAGCCCGGTGGGCGCCCTGGGGAAGAGGCGAGTCTGCGCCCAGCATCCAGAGCCGGCAGGAGGTGGAAGGCCTCCGACAGGGAGGGCTCTAGATGTCCTAGCTCCTGTTTGGGGGAGAAGCTGAAGGGAGTCACCGGGGCTGGTGAGTCTGGCACCCGGAGTCCGAAGAAAATGGGTCACTAATGGCATCCAGGGCTTCTGCAGGGAGTAGGCACAGGAGCTTTCATAGCTGAGGTTCCAGGCGCCGGGAAGAGGCAGGGACCACGGGTCTGGTTGGGCCTGGGGAGGGCAGCCTGGTCTTCACAGGCTGTGAGGTTTCCTGTCCGTGGGAAAATAAGAGGAATGCGACCAAGGAAATTCACGTCCGGTCTTAAGTCTGTGGTGGGAGGGACAGGAGGGAGACCTGTCCCCAGACCCTCACTTCATGTTCCACTGCTGGCCTGTGGTAGGGGAGTTGCCGCGCTCCAGTCGAAAAACGGGGAGAACATTCGTGCCAAAACGTGTGTCTCTGTTGCTTGATTTGGGCCTGGAGATAGTAACTTACACGTTTATGCCTCTGAACCTAAACTAGTTTTCCAAATTAATGTGGTCACTTTGAACACAATTCCTGTTTACAGACATTTTCGCAACTCCACTTTAGAGTCAACCCCAGGCTTACAAATGTTTTCTGTTGTATCACTTGAATCATTGACAAAAGAGGATCTGTTGTCTGGACAACTCCCAGGCCCGGCCTCCCTTAGGCGGGAACTTGGAGTAAGTGTGATGTGTGGTCATGGAACAGAGACCTGGTCCTACCCAGTTTACTACCCGATACATAGTAGGAACTCAGCATATGTCTGTTGGATTGAATTTCTCAATAAGTGACCCTTTGCATTTCCGGCTGCTCTGGAGTGTGACCACACCTTCCTTCTGAGCCCAGGACCGCGGGGATTCCTGACATGAGGAGAGAGGGGAACTTGGGTTCACACTACAGCACTTTACCCGGTTTTTCCACAGGGTTTCCACCGCTCCCTCCTCTGGGTGCAGCAAGCACCCATGTTCCTTCCTCCCTTCACCTCCAGGCCAGTGCCATGCCCGCGGGCAGTGACACATGCCCTCAGATGGTGAAAGTGGACGACCCCGTAAAACTCTCCCTCGCTAAACTAGAGCCCTGTTTTAGGGCTGGGGATGGGGTAAGCGCTATAATCAATCATTCATATATTTAAGTCTAAGAATGAGACAGAGGACCTACTGCAAGGATGGCTCCTGGAGAGGCAAAGACCCTATTTTTAAAGACCAAATGTTTCATGCATTTCTCTGTCTGACTTAGAAAGTGATTTATTTCTCCATTTGCAGGAATTAGTATCGAAATTAATATTAATCAGCGGCAAGGAAGACCAGAACAGAGATGGTCCTGTGATGATGGATGGTCACAAGCTTCTCCTCGCTGCGAAGGAGCTCTCCTTCAGAAAGGACTATTTCCAGTCCTTTCATGTAGTTGCCTTCTCCAGAAGACTCATTATGAGCTTCACAGAACAGCCTTTCCTTTGTATTTGAGGCCCAGAGAAGTTTAGCAGTTTCTTCAGGCTCACACAGCAAGTTAGTGGCAGAGCTGGGCCTGGAGTCTTGGACCGTTTCCAAACCCCGTGTTCACTGTGCCGTATCCCACTGTGAAGCTCTTGTGTTGATCACCGTGAGTGCTTAATAAATACTAGATTTCTAACAGCAGCCTCTTTGCTTCTGATTGCCGACTAGTTCGCTTCGCTTCGTATTTATTTTAACTGAAAACCGCCGCCTTCTGACGGCTAGCCTCTTGTTTCTGGAAAATGAGTTGGTGGACGAATCTCAGCCCTGTTGGACAGCAGAACCCATCACAACAAATCAATGTCAAAAATGGCACTTCAGGGGGAACATATACCACTTATTTAGTACCCCCAACGGAGTAGCTCTAAGTGATTTGAAAATGTCTCATTAATCCCCACGACACCCCTGTGGGATAATAATAATATTATTGTAATGTTTAAGCATAGAACTGTGGCAATGCTGGCAGTGTCTTCGAGCATGTGCAGAATTTCCTCACATTTCAGTCTTCAATATTAGAGCCTAAGTAAAACCATCTGGTTTGCAAAAAGCAAGGGTAAATCTTGGTGCGTGGGCTTTCTGTGTTGCTCAGGACTTAGCTTGAGTTTCTTACCACAACAGTACTAGGCAGCTCACTGGGGGTTTGCCAGACGGTTAACAGCCTCTGGAATTAGCCCAGAGGTGTTGGAGAGCCGGACAAAAAGACCTCGAGATCACCACTAATTACAATGATAGAGAAACGAATGGAGAAAGAACACCTGCTGTGTGCAAGGCATTGTGCTAGGTACCGAGGGGCTATGAAATCTCAACACAGACCCTGCCCTCTATAGGCTTTCATGGGATTGGGAAGATAGGATATAAATCCATGAAGATCTGCACAACAGAATTAGTTAATAACACAAGATAGTAGTACCAGAAATGTCACAAGATACCCTGTTATAGCTGAGCTGGCTGCTTTGCTGTTTCTTTTCATCATGCTGAGCTGGTTCCTCCCTCAGGGCCGCCGTGCTTGCTCTTCCCTCTGTCTGAAACACACTTCCTCCAGATTTTCACATCGCTTTCTCCATCACTCTAGGCCTCCGTTTGAAATGCCGCTTCGTCAGGAGTGGCTCCCCCTGACCACGAGCGCCGGTTCCAGAGAGCTCTCCTCCCTCTCCCTCCTTGGCAACTTCCTAACCTCTTACCTGCTTTATTTTTCTTTGTGTTGTTTACTTAAAATTATATTTTATATTACTCAGTGACTTGCTTATTCACTGTGTCCTGCACCAAAACAAAAACTCTCTGACGGCAGGGTTTGGACCTTTTCACGCCGCGTCACCAAAATCTAGAACAGCACCTGGCACATGACAGAGGCCTCATCAGGGTGCTGAGAGGGGGGAGGGAAGGTGCAGAGAAGCACGCGGGCGGATTAAGGTGCAGCGAGTGGGGCGGTTTTCCCGGCGCAGAGGGTGGTTTTGGAGAGGGACCGGTCCAGCTCTGGCTCCGTTTCGTAGAACCAGCTGGGCTGTGCAGATAGGCAAGGCCTGTTTTTCAAAGTGTCACCCCCTCCCTTTTTTCCTGCGGTCCCTTCTCCCCCCCATCCTGGATGGGTCTACCCAGAATTATATTCTAAACTGCCCACTTGGATATTCTTCCTGCAGACACCCCAAACTCAATATTTATAGCCCCGAACTCACTATCTTTGTCTCCAAACGTGCCTCTCTTCCTGTTGGGCTCATTTCACACGAGAATACGAAGTCACCCCCGAACGGCCCCTCTGCCCTCCACATCCGGACGCTCGGTCGCTGCGCCTCCTCCTCTGTCGGCAAGTCCCGGGCCTCTGCCCTCGCCTCCCCACGCTCGCTGCCCTGGCCCGGGGCAGGCTGCCATCCGCGAGCGTTTCGCAACGGGCTCCCGCCCGGCTCTCTGTGATGTATTTCATCCCCAGGAAGTAGCCGAGTTATTTTTGTAAAACACAGACTCGATCGCACTGCTCTCTGGTGCTGCGACCCCGGGTGAACCCTGGCCCTGACCTGACCTGACCTTCCGGCGGCACCTTCGGTGTTCTTCCCACACCACCTGCTGGGCCCTGGACGTGCAGCCACTTCACGCCACCGAGCCTTCGCCCTTGCCAGCTGCTCGTGCCCTTCCACCTTGCCCCCTGGTCACTTCGATCTTCAAGGGCCAGCTTAGAGGCCAACTCTTTTGAGACCCCCTTTCCCACCAGCCATGATGACCAGTTCAAAGGAAACGTAATAAAACTGATTACAGATGATCTCCTGCGTCTCCTTCTCATCAGAGCTCTTCGGGCCTTTTGTTAGAGGGCTTTACTGAATCGTGTTTAGCGTGTGCGGTGTGACCCCTCTCCCAAGAGAGTGTAACCTCCATAGTACTAACGGCTAATACACTGCGCAGGAAACACGCTGTGCTCTCCGGGACTGTGCTAAGCACCTGATCTGCAGTCACCTCCCACAGCCTGCAGGTAGGTGATGTTACTACGATGCTGTTTCCCACGCGGAGAAACCAAGCGCAGGGTAGGAGGGTCGCTCGTGCAAGGAAATGGTAGAGCCGGGATTCAGACTGAGAGGTCCACGTGCTCAAGCCCTACCTGAGACCATCTCTGTGAGGATCAGAGGGCTCGTCTCATTTATCTCTATATTTCCAGTCCCAATATTGTGCTGACATATGACAAATGCTTTTCAAATAGTATGATAGAGGGAAATGATTATGAAGCATAAAGCTTATTCAATAAAAAACAGTTGGCCCATGATGAAGGTATTAGTCCTGATCCTCAATCCAAAGGTTATATGCATGGGCTCTGGTGAACTCATAGTATTTTTGAAGGAGCAAGAAAGATGCTACATACAGGGAGGAAGTTATTCCAGAAGTAGATGCAGGTATAGGTCCTAGCAAGGGCCATGGTGTCCCTCTGGTGTTGCCGTGTCCCTCAGAACGACCTGGCAGTCTAAATCTGCGTTCTCACGTGGTGGGGGATTTTCATAGAGAATAAAAATCTCTCCATGGAAGACTGGATTCTGTCAGCAAGTACGCCGACCAAAGAGTTAAGGGTATTATGCTGGGTCAAGCCTTTAACTAAGCCCGATGTTTCTTCCTGAGCCCCTGTGGGTAAGAGATTGCAAACAGACACTGAAACGCCACCCGCGTGGCCTTTTCTGGTTCTGGTTAATTTATTGAAAATCTAAGCGCAGTCACACCTCTAATCACAGGCGAGATGTGCAATTAGTGATGAGTAAAGCTCCCTGGTACGTACCAATTACTTGTTTGCCGGTGGGAGGCTCAGCATTTACAATGGGACGGCTTGAGAAGGCTCACACACACGACGACTTTCTTTCAGCCAGATGTGCCTTACAAGTAACACTTTCACCATGGTTTTCCTCCAAATGACCAAGGATGTTTGAAAATATATAGACAGTTCCTTTTATTTGTTTCCTCATGTTCTGTCTGTGTGGGCCTTGGTTGTGAGGCTAGGGGTGAGCCACCCTAAAATGAATTTCAAGAACTCAAAGGGATTCCCCTGGCCGGTGTGGCTCAGTTGCAACACCGAAAGGTCGCAAGTTCGATTTCCGGTCAGGGCACATACCTAGGTGGCGGGTTTGGACCCCAGTTGGGACGAGTCACGAGAGGCAACCAACCAATGTTTCTCTCTCTCTCTCTCCCTCAAGTCAATGAAAATGTGAACACGTCCTTGGGTGAGGATTGACAAAAAGAACTGAAAGGGATTATTTTAATCACCTGATTGAGTGAACTGTTCAACATAAATCGACATGGAATTTCAAAGCTTTAGCAGACGTTTATGGGAATCTATTGAAACACTGCAAGGTCGAGGGTAAATTTTGATTGCAGTCCATTTGTATTGCCATCCTGGTGAAAACCAAAACACGTTGTATTAATCTACAGATGCACCGTTACAGTGTAATGACTGTCATTGGGTTTTGCAATGGTGTTGACAAAGCAATTCCAGAACCCGTCTGTTGAATAGCGTTGCAATTGTATCGAATTTTCATTACAGCGGTAATGATGTTAAGAAAGCCTATAAAGACCCATAACGACCCAATTAATACTGAGTATTAAAATGACAAAACATAGGAATGCTGTTCTTCGGGGACTTTATCCTACCTGAGGTAAAATGCAATGGATACAGTACTTGGTTATAAAATGGATGTAAATAACACTAAACCATGATGTGTTGATTCCTGACCCAGACACAGCTACAGGTGTTGAAAGTCTTCATTTATAGTCTTTGCTCAGGACGGTTCCATTCTCGAGCTAATTCTAAGCGAACTTGTTGGAACATATTAGGAAATCTCACTCTTACCCTTGCCCATGGCAGTGGGTCTAGAATCTACCTTGTTGCCCTAAGCCCAGTGTGCCAGGGACGGGCCTTCATTGCCTGGGTCCAATTCCCTGCCACGTTTTGCATGACAATAGGACCAAGCCTTGACCTTATCTGGCTGCTGTTCCCTCCAGTTTGTCCATTGAGACTAAAGACCCATCCTGAAGCCCCAACTGGCTTGTTTGAGATTCCACTTCTCTTTTTAGCTCTTAGTAGGCTCCCCAAAGCCTGAACCCCGCCACAGGTTGGGGTCCTTATTTATGCCAGACAGGCCTCTTGGGGCTACACAGCTTCTACCACCCACCTGACAGCTATGATTGCCATTGATGTTGCCAACCCCACAGCCCATTGGTTTGGGCCCCATGGAAAATGAGGCTCTCCAACTTGCCCCCAAATTTCATTCTCCCCCCTAGGACTTTATGACTTGAGAAGTGGGCCACCCTCCTCGGGGACCTGCCCTAAAGCTGAATTTATTCTCTTAGCCTCCGATCTTACCATTCCCAGCTTCATGTCCTAATCAGCCTACTGAAGCCCTAGAATGCCTCATGACTGAGTTACACAGGCAATTGTGCACAGCTAGAAATGCTTAACCAATTTAAACCAAAGTTTATTGTGTGTGCAGTCATTTAATGAGCTGATATATACACTATAATCAGATATAATGTAGATCAGTTCATGTAAATGTATAATGGGGGACCTATGTCAATATCTAGACAGACAGGTGATATAGGTACAAATATAAATATAGATATAGGCACTACAGATATAGATTTAGATCTTGGTTGTCCAGAGAGTACCCTGTCCTGATTTCCTGCCCCATCACGCGTCATTTGAATTGAGGAACCCTCCTGTAGGATGCCGGCCTCAATGTGCCTGTGAATAGAACTTCCCGCCAATGCATTTATGTCAAAGATCAGCTTTCAGAAAAGCCTACTGTCTGAGCGCGTTTACGCATGTTCGTCAAAGCGAGCTAATGTTACGGCGCGTGTCGTGTAGCAGAAAGGGCCCTGGCCTTGGACTCTACCCGGAGCTGACACGACCTCCACAGACCCAGGCTGCCTCCCCGCTTCATCTCTCACCTGTGAAACGAAGGAAGTGATAACGAAGCCACATGCGATGCGTGTTAGATGCGAGGGTGCCTGTGAAAGCGCCCAGCTCCTCGCCGTGCATACAGTAGGTGCTCCGCGGTTGCTGTGCCTACACACTCTCCATGTGGCCTAAGTGCATAGGGAGGGAGCGGGTGAGGGGCACCAGGACCTTCAGAGTCTGGCTGCAAAGAGCCATGTGCAAGGTGAGCCCTTTATCAAAGAAGGACAGGCCTCTGGCCCTGGCTTCAGTGAACTTGTGGTCCAAGGACACCCACACTTAGCGGGGCTTACAGAACAGGTCAGAGGCCAAGGGGCAGCCTCTAGAATCCGAACTCTGGTCCTTCCTATCAGCCAAGTCTCCTCAAAGCTCAGCGCTCGGCAGTGAGTAGGCGCTCAGAAATATTTGGGGAAGTCAACTTTTAAAAAGAGATGATCTAGTCTAATACATTCATTTTATAGCTGGAATAACTGTGGTCTCAAGATGTAAGTAACTTCTATCCAAAGTCCAGCGTTTAGCTAGTGATGGAGTCAGAATAGAATCTAATGTTACTAATTTCCAGCCAAATTCAATGAACTTTAACCTGACTTTTTTTTTTTATATATAGTATTCTTATTTATTTACTGACCTCTCTCCCTTTGTCCCTCCTTTCTTTTCTCCCCACAATGTCCATACTTGCTACCCACTGGGCACCGGAGAGGATCTAGACCCTGCCCTGCCCCTCCTGACCTCCCGCCCGGGGCCCGCACCACCTGCGGGCTCTCTCTGTGGTCGCTCACTTGGGTTCCCTTCCCTTTCCTTTCAGCCTCTTTACTCCTACAGACTTTTTGCAGCTTCCTGCCTTATCCGTCGACTCACAAAGCAGAATTTCTTACCTGGAACTCCTCTCCTTAGGCCCCTAAACCCTGGGCCAGGGAGGTCTACGGCAGAGCTCCATCCTGCCCTTTGGGCGATGCCATTGGCGCCCCCTGCTGGGGACAGCATGCCGGCCCCTCCTTCAACCATCGCATTGAAGTCTGTCCCACTGGTCAAGGTTGATGCTGCATGATTGCTGAGCCCGTTCCACTTGGGGCGGCAACCTCAACACCACCAGCTTACTGGGACCTAGAGTGGGTCATAAACCCTAACCCTGATACGCTCATGTGAGCCTGAAGGTGCCTGCATGTCTAAGCTGGTGTTCGCCCACCCCCTGTCCTACTCACGCAGTTCTTAAGAGCTGAGTTCATTTTCTTCCTGTTAAACTGGACTACCTGACCCTGGCCGGTGCGGCTCAGTGGGTTCAGCATCGTCCTGAGCACCGAAAGGCTGCTGGGCACATGCCTGGGTTTCAGGCTCGATACCCAGTAGGAAGCACGCAGGAGGCAGCCTATCAGTGTTTCTCTCTCCCCCTTCCTCTCTCTCTAAAAGTCAATAAAAATATTTAAAAATTTTTATTAAAAAAGAACACATACCAAAAACCTGGACTACCTCTCCACCAGGTCCTACCAGCTTCCTTCTTGGGAGACTGGTCCCACTACCTGTGTCACCAGCTGCTGCCTGGATCCTGCTCTCCAAGGGCTACCCTCCCGAAACCAGGGCCACAAGCCTAGCTAATATCAAAACGCCCGGATTTCCACTGCCACACCAACCCGTGTGGACACGACTGTCATAGCTCTTCACACTATGGATGCGGCTGGCCCCCCTTCCTCTGCTACATGGTTAGGGGATGCCCTTTCAGGTTAGATCCCAGCAGGATGACAGGCTTCAGAGACAGGCACAGAGAACAACACTTTCCTGTACCCAGGAGAGTAAAACAGCTAAACCTGAAAGGAGAGATTCAGTCCCCAAATGTCAACATCTAAGAGACGCGGGAACAGAATGCGCTGTGGAATATATATCATTAATGGGTATAAGTGCCTCTTTTGCCCAGAAAACACTGGGGGCATCGCTCTGGGAGATAATGCATCGCTAAGTACTCCTGACACCCCATCGCAAGGTTGATTTTTCAACAAATGGGCTGAAACTCAATTACTCCTAATTCTGAGCACAAGGACTTGGGGCCCACCTCAGCAACAAGGATGGGATAAAAGGTGCCAACTAAAGAGAAAATTCCAGATGCTTGCATTCAAATATGTAATCTGAGCGTGTTTTAAGTGCATCTGAGTACTTTAGTGCTTCGTGAGTGGTCCAGCTTCATTACCAAGCCCGGATATTGAGGAACTAATAAGCGAGCAGCTCTTACTTTTTATAAGGCCGTATGCCTGAGTCAGAGGAAAGCCGAGGATGGGTAAGATACTGTGCATTCCTTTTTCGTCAGCTGTAATGAATTCAGATTGACTTTAGAGGTAAAAAATAGTCTTAACCATGTGCCACATACATTTTATTGGAAATGGGATCTCCTGAGTTCATTTGCCTAAGAAAATAAACATGGTAACAGAAAATTGATGGCAAGACCAAGAAAACATAGCCAGGCTTTCTTTTTAAAAAATTATGGTTTTCAATTACAGCCTACATTCAATACTATTTTATATTAGTTTCAGGTGTACAGCATAGTGGTTAGATAATCATATATTTTACAAAGTGATCTCTCTGATATTTCCAATACCCACCTGGCACCATACACAGTTATTACAATATCATTGACTGTATTCCCTGTGCTGTATTTACATTCCCATGACTATTTTGTAACTACCAGCCTGTATTTCTCAATCTCTTTACCTTTTTCGCCCAGTCCCTCCCCCTCCCCTCTGACAACCATCAGTCTATTCAATGTACCTACGAGTCTGTTTGTTTTGTTTGCTACTTTATCAGGTTTTCTTAATTCACCTGATGAATGATCTCTTGGTTCACTAAAGGAAACTCCAAAATACTTGGATTTGTAATCTTTCCGTTTAGATTACAGGGGCAGGGCCATGTCTTCATTACCACCCTCCTCGGTGCCTAGTACAGTGCCTTTCTACTTACCAGGTCTCCAGAGATATTAGTAGAATGATGAATGTTTGTTTCCTATATCGACCAAAGGAGCCAGCTCACTGATAGATTTTAACAGACTTCTTGCTGCCTGAATGCAGTCTTGGTCACAGCCTGCAACCACTTACGTAATTTCCCCCCATTTTAACATATTTATAACTTGCATTGTGTCTTAGGTCTATAAAACCTCTGAGACAAAGTGTGACGTGCAAGATGAATGCCTCTTTTGCACCCAACTATAATGACCCTCAAGAGAATAAAGTAATGGGTTTAAAGCTGTACCTTTCACTATGGCAATAACACAAAGACAGATTGATATATAGTTTTAATCATGCTTCCCTACAGCTTTATCCCTGCCCCACCCACCACCTGTCCCCAAGGCCTCATGGCAACTTCGGTAAGATATTTCTCATTTAGATGCCCCTTTCCCACGGTGTGGAGTTTGCGTGAATGCAGCGGGATCCCCACCACTCCCGCGTGATAGAGGGCAGGAGATGGCAGGGTCCCCCTGCTCTGGGGCCTGGATAGAAAGCGGCTTCAGGTGCCGAGACAGATTCATTCTTGAGAGTCAGAGAACAACCTTCCGCTCCAGGCAGCCCAGTTTCTGTCACATCACCGGGAAGAGAGATGCATCGTTCTTCGAGGACAGGAGGCGTGTTGGAAATCAGGTAACTTAATTGCGAATATGAAATATGTCCCACCGATTCGCAATCCTGTCCCTGGTGCACCGCCCGTGGAAGAGGCGAGACTCCGAGGTTTCTGGACCCATGACACGGGCTAAAAAAAAACCCCATCAGCTGCCACTCCTGCTTAGGAGACAGAAGACACAGAAAAAGCTCGAAGGACAGTGATGCATGACCAGCGAGTCCTGTTGGCGGCTGCACCTTATCAGCCAGAGACCAGTCGCACAAAAACACATTACGGGGCCGATCTGGTTCTCAGCTACCCCGTCAGCTGGCATATGTGACGCCGCTGGCCCTTAATGGGAACCCTCCTGCACAGCTAAGGACAGAATTCAGATAGCATGTGAGCGGGCCAAAGAAGCTGCTCTGGCAGGAGATAAATATGTCTTTTAGCCTATCTTTATCTGGCCTAGGAAATAATATTACCAAGTAGTGATTACTTTTCTTTCTGTGGTTTGACTTTAGTTTAATGCAGTTCTGAGGGAGAGAAAACGACCACAGGAATGGGCCGCCAATTAATATTATAATTATCCTCGGTGCTGAGGGTGGTTTCTCAGCTCATGGTCATCAAATTTCTGCATGATGTTTTAGAAGATGTTCAGGAGGTTTAAAAAATCCTGATTAACAATGTCCAGTTCTTACTGACGTAAATCCATCCAGCTTCAAAGTATTAATATGATAAATACTAAGAATAGCAACATCCACAATGAATATGCTGGGCCATTGCAACTTGCTATATTTATCTGATTTATTTGCCCGAAGGTTGCCTCCAGCTCCAAGAACAGACCATCGGAGAGTTCTGCCTGGAATAAAAGGAGGTTGGGAATAATTTTGGCAGCTACATGAGGACCAATTGATATGTCCATCACACATCTGCCAAGTATTCAGCACAACACATCAGTATAAAATAGAATGTGAGACGAGGGATATTGTTACAAAAGTAAAAATCAAGACTGTGGTTAAATGAATGGTTGCTTAAAATATCATTTTTGTTATATCGCCAGAAAATTGAGCAACCAGTAAAAAGTACTAATACCACATTATAGCCTTGACATTTTTCTTTTCATTGAAAAGCCGTGCTGATGGCTTATGTGGATACTTGTGTTTTGAGGCAGGCTGAGGTTCTGTCCAATGAATGGGGACACTGACCTGAACATTTGAGCTGCCTTTGGAAGAAGTAGATTTAATCAAAGTCTTAAACTAGCTGTTTAAAATGTAAAACATTAAAGATAATATGCTGGAAGCAACAAAGTACCTCACATGATACTGGCTGGCATCTCTCTGTCTGATTCTCTCCAGTATATATATTTGTCCTTATATATATAGTAGTCATGCATGCCTATGTATAACATATTTAAATATATATGCTCATAAGAGATGATTATTAATCACTGTATTCATAATTATTCTTTTCTGGCACTCTTAAATCATTTTTATGCATGGCTCCTGTTAGCCAAGTCTCTCTATAATATTCTATTTCTGGCATAAACCTTTCCTAATGATATGATGAGTGTCTGATCTTCCAAAGTGATCCCAGACCAGTGCATCGGCTCAGTCCCCAGACATTTCACAGGCCAAGAAGCCTCAGTTTTAGGGACAAAGGGCTTTGCTTTGACTTTCTTCAGTTTCCACGTTTGCTCGGGCCCTTCTGCCAGAGCCCCACACTTGTTTTCCTGTGTGTATGTTTGTGACAGTCTTTTTTTAAAAAAGACTGACAACCATAAACAAAAGTATCTAAAACCTTCCAGAACAGATATTTCCATTGCCTGTTCTAATTTTACTAAATAACATAAACTACTTAAAAAAAAATAGATGAGATTTGATAGCCGCGACTTTGCCTAACATGGTGGCATCAGATGCCATTTCTCCTCTTAGTTAACGCTTACGTCCCTGCTGCTGGCCTGTCCACAGGCTGTTCACTAGGTGCCCTTGAGCTCTAAGCCTGTGGAGTCTGAAACCCGCCAGGTGCTCGTGCAGGTAGAGTGTGGAGGAGCTGGGGTAGCAGGGAGAATCCGGGGTAGCAGGGAGAATCCGGGGTAGCAGGGAAAATCCAGGGTAGCAGGGAGAAGTCGGGGTAGCAGGGAGAAGTCGGGGTAGCAGGGAGAATCCGGGGTAGCAGGGAGAATCCGGGGTAGCAGGGAGAAGTCGGGGTAGCAGGGAGAATCCGGGGTAGCAGGGAGAAGTCGGGGTAGCAGGGAAAATCCAGGGTAGCAGGGAGAATCCGGGGTAGCAGGGAGAAGTCGGGGTAGCAGGGAGAAGTCGGGGTAGCAGGGAGAATCAGGACAAGAGTCTGAACCCTCTCTCTCTGGCCTCCACAGACTGTCCCAGCCTCCAATGTCCCCATCTGCTCTCTGGGGATAACAGCCAGTTTGCAGGGTGATTGTGAGGACTGAGTGAAATAAGACACACAGAGCACTAGCACGATGCCTGCTGGATATTTACTCTGACCTGCTCTAAAGGCCACTTTTGCGGGAAGTAAAACACTGGTGCTCGGCATCACCGCTCACTCCAGTGGATGAACTGGCCACGGACAGAGACAGCTGGCCCTGGGTCACTTTGACTCGATTTGAGTCGGTGAGTAATGTGCACACACAGCACTTCGCCCATTACTCAGACCTTCGCGTGGCCTGGATTAGCTTCCGAGGCGGCATCCCTGGCCACCGAGTCTCCTGGACTCCCTGAGCTCCGCAGTGTCATCCACACCCTGTCCCACTCGGCTCAAGAGCCACCTGCAGGGCAGGACCTGAGGGGGAGGACTTTACAGCCCAGCTGAGGTCCCTTCACTCAAAGCACTGCTGAGCAGTATCCCATCAGGAGAGCAAGAAAAATGGTGTGACCCCGACGGCCTGTCTGGAGCATGAGATTCACCAGCTCAGCTGCAAACCACATGAAGACAATCTCCAGGCGCAGACACGAGGCCTGAGCGCCCGGGGCTCCGCTAATCCGCCCTCGGGCCAGGGCCGCTCCCGGGGAAACAGCCGGTCCAGCTCCTCGCCCGAGTTTCCCACGGGCGGCGTCTCGTATAATCCACACCTGGGGGCTAAAAGCAATGTCTGCCGTGCCTTCCTTTCCCCTGGCAATCAAGGCTCGTGGCCTCCTGAAAATACGACAGACAGGGAGGAGATGGACGGGAAATCCGAGAGGCCCAGGGACAGCTGGCGGGGCCTGGGCGCAGCAGGCGCCAGTTCCAAACCCGCCTGCATCGTGGCCAAGGACCCAGAGCTGGCAAGTGTGAGATGCTGTTGAGCATCTTCGTGGTAACTGCTGCCAGTTTAACAAAAGAGCAGTGCTGTGCAGCCAGCCTTGGAGAGAGACTGTGAAAAATCGAGGATTCTGCAGCCTCGCAGGACTCTGTTCTAATTTTGGTTTTGGGCGAGCCTCCCCTGCTCCCACCTCTCACGCAGCCGTTCTATTTGGGGGTCTATTGTGGAGGAAGCCAGCAAATGCTCTGTCCAGAAAGAGAAAAAAAATATCCAAATATACTTCTTTTTGAAACAGAAAAACAAACTCAAAATGATCTGGGTTTTGTAAGCGTGTTTACAGCTGTTCCGAGTCGCCGCCGGAGCGCCAATCTGCTCACCCCTCGGCCTGCTGGGAGCAGATAGGTCCCCGACTTCTTTTACTCACTTGCAGAAGTCGATTGCTCTGCAGCTCAGCATGGGTCCCCCACCTTTCCCCCTCCTCAGACTCCGCTCTGATCCCCAGGCTTCCCCAGGCTTCCTGGGGCTTATGTCAGGAGAAAGGAGGGAGCCAGGAGTCTAACAAGAGACAGCCTCTGACAGGCCCTGATGTGGGTCCGCGGGGGGGACAGCAGAGGGGGGTTGGTAGCCCGGGGCAGCACCATGAAGCTCGCTGTAGGCATGGCTTCTCCCATGAACTTGGGGGGCATTCCCCCATGAGCTTGTGCTGGGGCCACCAGGGGCCCATCTCTTGTTCCCAGAACCTCCTCTGCTGCTAAGACTCCTGGGACCCTTAGAAGTGAGGTTGACTCAAGGGTAGGCTTGGGGGACTCCAGGGGGCAGGTCAGTTCCAGTCCCGATCTGGTCCTGGGGATGAGCAAGTTGCAGAGGGTGGAGGTTGATCTCCCTACCCCCCAAGCCTGTGGGTGCTCTGGCTCCTTTGGGGGGTGGGTATGTGCTGGGTTAGGCTCTCAGGATCCCCTACCTGCCTGTTGGAATGTGTGAAGTGGTCCTAGTTTCATCTTAGTGCCAAGGAACACCCTGCCTTCCTCTGGGAAAGACCCCTCATGTGGGTGGCCTCGTGATGACTGGTGGAATCACCTGAGGTGACATTTTCCAGACCAGCTGATCACTCTGTGAGTTACAGTAAAGGCAGGTCACCGCTAGCTCTGCTCTGGGAACCTAAATGATGCTTCTGTACTCACTGAACTGCGCCCGATGCTGCTTCTTCTCTCTACATCTTCATCTTTTCAGGGGCCAGGGACCCCATTCCTGATCCAGGCACAATCTAGAGATTCATTCTGAATTTCCGTCTCTATCTCTGGTGCTCCGAGCATCTGGGCTTGGACGTGGATCTGAGGCTGGGCCTCGGGCCTCGCCTGGGCTCTTCCGCACTCTCTCTCTATATTGCTCCTCATAACAGCTAGGCCTGGAGATGTGATGAAGGCGATGAAGGCGAGGGCCCTGGTAGTATTACTACTCATAATAGAATTTGTCATCCCCATAGAGATGCAGAGATGGCCTTTGGACTCATGGGAATGCTGGTAGGATAGTGAGATGTCAGAAAAGTGCTCAGGACACAGGAAGAACTCTATATCTTAGGTACGATTATCCTTGGTATTACCTATTAACATTTGAGGATGACACAGAAGGAAACAAAGGGCCAGCTGGTCTCTGAGCCATCCCTCGAAGAATAAAGACCCTGGTTGGGCCGTCAGAGCCTAGGTCCATGTTCTCAAGACTGTGAAGCCTTAAGAAATGGGGAGATTCTCAGGACTCGGTTGGGGACAGGTTGGAAGCAGGGCGTAGGTGAGAAGCTACTACTCATCAAACTGAGGGGGGATAAGGGTCTGGGCTGAGTCAGTGGCTGGGAATCGGGAGGACAGGCTTGATCTGAGACGTCTTTAGTCAGGAGGGAGAAATTGCCCTCTTCCCCTGTCGCGTCTTTTCCGTGTGTCTCCAAAATGGAAACCCCCACGCTGAGCGTCCCTCTGCCAACCCCAGCTGGTGGCAGGGCAGAGCACCTGTGTGTGGCAACGCCCCCTAGATCCAAATCCACTTTGCTCTGAGCATTCCCCCAAAATGAGTAACGGCTGCTGTGTGCAAAACAGAACCACCCCCAACTCACATGTGTGTCTGTGGTTCCTCGAGACGCCAGGAGGAGATGAAAACACAGTTACCAGTGTTGGTTCCTAAGAAAATGTCAGACCTAAAACATTCGACCACGTTCCCTCGCTGACTCAATGCGCCTGTAGCTTCTAGTGAGGCACCTTGAGAAGTGGCATAATCCTTGCGGTTGAGAGGATGGTGTTTAGGGATCAACACGGAATATTTGGGTGGCAGGGGGTCCTTGGAGCCAAGGATTTGAGCACAGAGCCTGGGCTCCATGCTGGGGCATCTTGGGGAGTTTTCAAATATATCTTGTCGTAGAAGGCAGTTGGCAAACTTGAGCAGGACTCTTGAGACTCACTCTCTCAACTCCAAGGCACTTTACAGAACATTTTAACTTTGGAAACAGAATTTATTCCAGTTTGCTCTCTTCCTAAGGATGTTTTGGACTTCATTATTGTTAGCTGCTCCAAGAATTCTCTCTCTCCCCGGAGACCAGATGGCCAGAGGCTTTCGTGGAATGATCTGGAAGTGAGCACCCATTGCCTTCTTCCATTTGGGACATCTGTGTCCAATCCCTCCGACCTGGTGTGTGTAATCCAGAGAGAGAGCCAGCTTTGACCTTGGCCTACGTCCTTTTGACCTAAACTCTGCACGTTCAAGAGGGCACCACTACCATTCCCTGCAATGCTCCAAGACTTCGGTTCTCGGCCAGCCGCCCCCACACATCCAGGAGACGAAATCCAGGGACCTGCAGTGATGGGGCTCAGAGCGGGAAATGTTTCTGCAAAAAAGAGGGGTTAATGTACTTAGAACTTTGATTTTTGCATTTCTTGACTTATTGAAAGAACCCTACTCAGCAGTACATTGTCATAATTTTATGTGGGAGTCATTTACACACACGCACGCACTGATGGCTTCCTGCCTTGGTTCCTGGGAGAGAAAGCGGGACAAAGTAACAGAACGTCGCCTCTCACTGGTGCGTGCAAAGCACACTCAACAAGAGTGTGTGCACGGAGGCGGAGCCTTTCTGGCCTCAGCCTGCAGTTGACATCCGGCCTACCCCTGCGGAAACCAGCTCCTTGCTGTCGCCCGCAGCCACACAGCTGTGGGAGACCGAGCCGGCTGCGCCATCGACGTGACCGAGAGCCTGTGTCGCTCGGCGCTCCGGCCTGGCGGGTGGCAGTGCAGAGCGAGCCGGCGCCGAGACGGGGCTTTTCCCAGCTTCCCTCCTCCTTACGAGGCTCTAGGTAGGAGGTATAAGTGTTTCAGGGGCATTTATTCCATTTATCCACAGAGAAATGGATTTACTGAGATGTCCCGGGGGAAAGAAAAGTCAAATATGCTGTGAGAACAGGGCATGTGCCCCGTCAAGGGATGGAACCAATCCCCATAATTAGATGAGTTTTCAATTCCCTGATTAACTTAATTAATTAGTCCATGAAGTCCCTCCTTCGTGATTCATATAGATGTTGAATTTCTATAACATGTTCTACTCTGGCTTTTATCTTTATTCATAACGCCCAGGAGCAAGTTATTAACCATGATACGTTCACGGCTTTTCTCCGCCGACGGCACGTCCAGGGACGAGCCAAGCTGGCCCTGCCCGGGAGCGCGTGAGTCCGCCAGCGTGAGACAGGGCAGGGCGGGGAGAGAGCGACCCCAGAACGCCCGGCGACAAGCTGTAGGGAGCCGCCGGGGATCCTGTACCTTAATCACCCAAGGACAGGTCACAGGTCTGCAGCATCGGACAGTCCCCTTCAGGGGCCATTCCCTTTTTCGGTCCACCGGCCTGTCCGCTGGGGCCCGATTCTGCGCTGGGGAAACCCTGGCGTCTTATCCCGTTTTCGCCCTCCTCGTGAAGTTTGGGTGGTTCTCTCCCGGTGCCTTTCTCTTTTGGTCTCTCCATGAGAATGGGAAGCGCAGCTACGGACCTCAGCTTTGCCCAGACGGAGGCAGATTTTCCCCGAAGCTGGCTGCTGTGCCCCTTCCATCAAAGCGAGACGTCTCTTCTCCTCTTGCCTCCCCCCGGCCGCCCTTCTCTCTGCCGCGCACCGGGCCGCGTGCCTGGTTCTTACCCCTACTCGGTCAGAATCCTGGCTCGCGGATCCCTTGGACTCGAGAAGCCCCTGTAAGCTGCCCTGGTAATGAACTCAAAGAAACGTTTTCCTAACGCCAATGCCCGGCACTGGCAGAAAGGGGTGGTAGGAGGCCAGCTGGAGGAGAGAGGGGTGTCTACGTGCCATTCACCAATATTCACACCCAGGGGGTCAAGGCCACTGGGACCTTTGAGACCCTCTGGCATAGCCACTTGGTTTCACAGAAAAGGTAACTGAAGGCCGTAGAGTCCAGAGATGGATCCAAGGCCTTACAGGCAGCAAACACCTAGGCAGCCCCATCTCTGGGCTCCTGGCTCAGTGCTCCTCCGTCACTCGGAGCTGCCTCTATAGCCGTTTGTCATTCTGCTGCCCAAACCTGAGGCTTAAGGAGGTTCTTCTATTGCTACCAGAAGCAGAGCAGGTGTAACCTACTACTCTGATCTGCTGACTTCGAGGCTGCTTTGTCATCGGTGTAACTCTTTGCAGCTGAATGAAAGGCCCCAAGTCGGGGCACTGGGAGGAGTTGGCGTCAGGATCACTAGGGCAGGACTTAGACAGCCCCTCTGGACCCCTGTGTCATCGTCCTGGCGGTCCAAGAACGCCAGCCAGCCCTCGACATTTTCAGAAGCTTGTTGTTGTTTTTTTCAGACTTGTACCTGCTGATGAATGAATTGAAAAAAGGTACTGGAGCGCGAACATCATCTCACCCGGTGTTCGGCATTCCTGGATGGGGCCGAGGGAATCATGCTAATTTGGGCAATTTCTATTCTGCTCGTGTTTCCAGAGCTCAGCACTGTGGCCCACGAGCACGAGCTCATGAGCTCACGGTTTAATTGGGTTGGAAATTAAATGAATGCTTTTTCTTCCAAGGAAGGAGAGCCGCCCCTCACCGAGACCAGCAGTTGACACGGCAAGGCCATCCCTGGCGGGCGTGTCGGCGGCGAGGCACAGGCCACCCCCAGCTCTCACCGCCAGGCAGGGCCAGAGAGGCTGAGAGAAGCAATTCTCGGTGCTGACAGGTGTGGGGTGGGGACGGGGTGGATTTACAACCACCTAGATAATCTCAAAGGCACACAGGGGAGAAAGGAGAGGCTAGATTATGCCCTCCTCGCGTCCCTTTCGTCTCCCATGACGATGAAGCCATGAATAAATGCATGAAGTAGATTCCAGTCAAAAGTGCAGATGGCAGGTGGCATTAGGTGGGGCAGCCAGGGGACAGGTCACTTGGTTTCTCTAGATTCACTCTCTTACCCTCTTACCCTCCTTTAATTTTCTTCACACATCTCCTTTATTATCACTTCTTTAGTAAACGTGTTTTTTTGTTTTGTGAATCCTAACCCCAGGATATTTTTTCCACTGATCTTTTTTAGAGGGGGGGGAGAGAGACATTGATGTGAGAGAGACATCGATTGGTTGCTTCCCACACGCACCCCTACTGGGGCCAGGGACCTAGCCCGCAACTGAGGTTCAGAGTGAACCTGCGGCCCTTCAGTCCACGAACCAAACCGGCTATGGCAATAAACGCATTTTTTAAGTTTGTCTTCCCCTGCTAGAATAAACGCCTCACGAGGGTGGCCCTAGACTTGGTTCTTTATCACTCAGCACTTAGAAGAGTGACCGGCATAGAGAGGACCCTTAGTCAATACTTGTTGATTGAATGAGTGAAGGTGCAGTTTAAATGGATCCTCTCATTCACTCCTCACAACAATTTTGCCTGGTGGACAGACAAGGGCTCAGTAGAGGACCCATTTTACAGATGTTGAGACTAAGGTTCAAAACGGTGACGGTGCTGAAGCTCAGGCAGGAAGAAGGGGCCTCCGGCTCCGCTCCTCTAAGAACTTCTCTCACCGTCTTCTCGCTACACCATCCCGTCCCCCTAATGGCTCCTCTGAGTTGCTATTTAATAAGTCGAATGCGAATCAGTAAGAGAAACAGCCCCGCTTTCGCTGATTTGCTGCTGAGGACATTATAGACTCGTAATCAGAGTCCTTTATACTAAGAACCTGTGGACATTTAGTGCCAGCAACAGTTCCAGATCCCCTGAAAGTCGCCATTTCCTCTTATCGAACAGAAATTTATAAAACATGGGATTGGAGCCCTCATCTTGGCTACCAGGGAGCACCAAAATTGAATTAGTGCTTAATTACACCAATCATCGGATTCCTGGTCCGGCTACATCCTTTCCTCCTGTACGTGATTTCTGGTCTTTATTTTCGTTTTAACCAATTATGAGTGTGGATGCACAGTGTGGGTTATTAGCTGTAGCAAATGCTCCTTAGCGATGGCTGTATAGGAAATACAGAAAATAAGCAGCGCCCGAGTCTGGGCAGTTAGTTGAGTAATTGCCAGTTTATTGTTCAGTTGACCCAGCCGCACCTCCTGAGTGGCCATCTGGTTGACCAGCGGGCGGGGCTTCTGTCTGTCGAGTGGGTGTGAAGGGCAGAGGCCAAAGGCCCTCAATCTTCCCCAGATCGGCAAATCTTCCTCTGCCTCCTTCCATCCGTGCATCAGATTGCTGGGACTAACAAAATACCACACGCTGGGTGGCTTAAACAACGGAAGTTTATTTTGTCACAGGTCTGGAGGCTGGAAGTCTAAAATCAAGATATCAGCAGGCTTGGTGCCTCCCGAGGCCTCTCTCCTTGGCTTGCAGACGGCCGCCTTCGAGCTGTGTCCTCACATGGCCTCTCCTCTCTGCCCGACCATCCCTGGTGCCTCTGTGTGTTCAAATTTCCCTTTCTTATAAGGACACCAGTCCAACTGGGTCAGGGCCCACCCTAATGGCCTCATTTTACCTTAATCGCCTCTTTAAAAGCTGTCTTTCTAAACAAGTATTGGGGGTTAAGACTTCCAAAGATAAAATTTGGAGGGTCATAATTTAGTCCATAACAACCCACCTCTTACTCTAGTCAGGCCCTTCTGCCAACATCCCAGGAGCATCCCTGTGTTTTCACAGCTTGGCGGTCTCTCTCTTTCTCTCTCCTTATGTAATTCCCAGGCATCCTTCAAGGCCCAAGTGACCTGCGATTTCCTCTGAGGAGCTCTGCCTGACCAGCCCACAGAGTCCCTCCTGTGGTAAGTCCCTCCATGGCATTCTTGACCATTCATAGCATGAGTCAAAACCCCTCAAATTGTATGAATGGATATGGTTTATTATTTATGGTTTGATTATGAGCTTCTAGGAGGTAAGACTTCAGTCTTAAATGTCCTTGTACCTCCTCTAGTGTGGGCTGGCATTACAACATATACACATTAAATTAGGTTATTTGATGAATATGAAATCTAGAACCTCATGATAGGAGACTCTCAATGGCAACCAAGGCTGTTGCTAAGCATACTTGGTTTAGAAATGTATGTTTCTTGAGGGTATTTCTTGTTAGTCACTAAGATTTTATCCCAGTTTCAATGCTTCTCTATTGACAGAGAGGCATGTCATCTTCATCAGAGAGAGGCAAACAGGCTGCCTCTGGTGAGATAGCTCTTTAGCTCTAAGGGATGTGTTGGGCTGTTGTTTTCATTGTTTGCAGTCATGGGTTGATTGGCTTGGAATGTATTTCCTCAAAGAATCCTTCTCTGAACCATCCCGAGTTACTGTTTTCCCCACGACAGGCACTTAGCATGAACGTGCTTTCTTTTTATTTTCTTCATGGTACTTGTCACTTTCATTGATCACCTATTTGTGCATTGATTGGCTCTCCCACTAGATTGGTGCTGTCGAGCAACGAAAGCCTTGCCTGCATTCCCATCACACAAAAATCAGTTCCAATCCCGACTTGCTATGCAATGGCTTTTATCTGGACACTTGACCTCTCTAGGCCTGAATTTCTCCAACTACAAAATGCATAACATCTACCCCACATAGGGCTGTGGTTGGATACACATGCCAAAATGTTAATGCTGATTATCTTTTGGAGATGGGATTACAGGAGATTCATGTTTTCATTTTGCTCATATATATTACTTTTAAAATAGTGAGCATGGATTTCTTTTGTAATTAGTAAACTTTAAAATTGAATAATACTTGTGAAGGGTTTAACACAATGCCTGACTCATAGTAGGTACTTAATAAACAGCTGATCTTAATATGACCAAGCTTTTCAATAAGGCTGAAAGGGGCTCCTTCCTCTGTAGCCCTGGGCTGTTGACTCCCAGCCCAGCCTGAGGCTTGGGGCTCAGTCACTGTCACAGTGTAGCTGGGAGGACCAGCTCCCTCTCTCAGCCAGCTTGAGAAATCAGGATGGAGGGAGGACTTTGGGTGGCTGTCAGCTGAGGGGCTCTCTCTTTTAGACCAGCTCATTCATTCTCACCCCTCAGAGCCCACGTGCACCTCCCAATCCTGGGTGAATGAGCTTTCGACAGTGTTTAGTATGCATCTCCTGCCCCGCAGGCTGCAGAGAATATGAACACGGCAAATTCCTGTTTATTTCCCCAGATCATTCTCAGGGGTGAGGAATGAGATGGTGCCCAGCTGCTGGAATCCGAGCAGGAGCAGATCCCTGCAGCCGCCGATGGTGGGGCTGATGCAAAGCTGCGATTCTTCAGCCGAGAGGGGCTTGTCCACCCCTCCCCAGCTTGCTAGACAGACCAAGTGCTCATTCACTCTCGGCTGGGGCGAGGGGGAGGGGGGGGCAGGACATCCCTCGAACCCAGCCATCCATCCTCAGCAGAGCAGCCGATGGTGCAGGAGGCAGGGGAGCCGGGGTGAGGCCTCATTTTCATCAGGGCTCCTATGGCTTTTGCCTGCTGTCAGGTTATCTGTCAGTGCAGCTGGTTCCAGCCGGGGCTACTGGGTCCTGATGACCTACTTTCTGTCCTGGCCCCTCAGATTCTGATGGCGATTGTGTCTTTCAAGATTAGAAAGTCATTGTTCTCACTCCCAGTGAGCCAGGGAGAAGCATAGGTCTGGGAGCAGGTTAAGGGATCTGGAGGCATATGAGACAGGAGAGGAGAGACCCAGGAGCCGGCCATTTGGAGGACTCCGCGCCTGCTGCACGGATTTGCAGTAAAACTCCACCAGGCATTGCCTGGCTTTCTGGGGATTGCTACCCTTGTGGTGGTGAACCCAGCCAGGGGTGGATTCCATGGCAGGGCCACAGTCCAAGGACACTCTAAGCCAAAGTCTTGCTTTAATCATCCAAAAGAAGGCCTACAGCCCGCCGGCGTGGCTCAGTGGTTGAGCATCGGCCTAGGATCCAGGAGGTCACTGTTCAATTCCCGGTCAGGGCACATGCCCGGGTTGTGGGCTCGATCCCCAGCAGGGGGTGTGCAGGAGGCAGCCGATCAATGACTCTCTCATCATTGATGTTTCTGTCTCTCTCCCTCTCCCTCTCCCTCTGAAATCAGTAAAAAGATATTTCAAAAAGAGAAGAAGGCAGCCTAGAAAAGGCAGACTTCTCTCACTGTCAGTATCTAGTCACGGGGACCAGAGCCCAGTGAGGGAAGATTCTAGAATGAATTCTAGATTCCATCCTACAGCAGCCTCATTCAGTCAGTCAGCCATTTGTGCATTTATTCATCCATCTCTCAAACAATGAAATTTTTAAGTGGCTGCTGCGTATACAGGATGCCCGTATAGAGCAGCAAGTGTAGCGTGTAAGCGTGCAAGCCCGAGGGTCATACTCTCTGGGTTCAAAGCCTTATTAACTGTGTGGCCAGGGAAAGTCACTGTGCCTCAGTGGACTCATCTGTAACTTGGGTTTTTATCTGCCTCTTAGGGTTTTTGTGAGGAGAAACTGAGGCAACCTGTGTTCAGTGTTTAGCATAATGTTTGGCATACCATGTCCATAAATCGGAGCTATTATCATCATTTTGACAGTTGGCACAGAGAAGTTAGAGCCTTGGTTTTTGACCTTGAGATGATGTCCTTGTACATGTGTGCCCAGCTGGCAGCCTGGCACACACCACAAGTCGGCTTCATCTTATTCTGGGATAAGTGGGCCTTCCTTACGAACTTGGCTCTAACCTCCCTGAACCCCAGGCTGCTGCTGGTGGGGCCTTGGCTGTGAACTAGACCTAGTGGCTTAGCCCTCAGTCCCCATGGGCACTCACCTCCCACGCCCCCTGCGAGGTTTACCTTCTGCCACGTCCTACACTTTTTCTAAAACTCCCTCCTCTTCTTCAGCCAGAGACAAAATAAAAGTGCATCACCTGAAACTGAGGTTGAAAAATAGCCTCACCACTGCTGTTGGAAAACAAATTTCCTTGTTGATGGCACTTCTTGCTGAATGATTCTCCATCACCGCAGGGCCTTCTCGGAGCAGAGATAAATGAGCCAATTTAGCTCTTTAGAGCTCATCTGTCTGGGCCCAATTACTAGAGGAAATCCTGAATTATAATTTGTTTGTGTGATCATTAATTCACCTAATCACAAATTCCTCATAAGCTATGGCATAGGAGAGAAAATATTAACCAACTCATTATGTTTAATGTGCAGCCCTTAAAAAACACAGCCAGCTAATAACTCACCTGAGGTGCCAGTGAAGGTGCCAATAGTAATAATCGCTGACTTTTACTGAGTACCAATCACTGTTCTAAACACGATACGTACGTGAACCCATTTCATCATCACATCCACTCCACGAGACAGGTGCTAGTGTTATCCCATCTTACAGGTGAAGAAACTGAGGCACAGAGAGGTTAAGAGTCGTGCTCCCAGCCAAGAGACGGTAGATTCAAACCCAGGCAGCTTGGCTCCAGACGGGTGCTTTAGCTCTCCAGGTCCTCATTCATCGGGTGTTTACTGAGATGCCCCTCGGTGCCAGGCACTGAGCTGGGTCCAGGGGGTTCGGAGAAGAACAGGATGGGGCCCCTCCCTTTTTGGAGCTCGGAGTCTGACGTGGGAATCAGACCTATAAACAAACAGAGCTCAGATCTGAACCCAAGCATTCTGGTCCAAGAGGGCTACTGAGCCCGGAGCAGGAATGTGCCCATCCGAAAACCGGGACTGAAGGGCGAGGGTGCTGCAGAAAAACTCCAGAAAGCCAGGCCACGGTGCCTCCAGATCCTCAGCATCGGCCTCCCTTCCACAAGATCCTAGCAAGGCTCCCCATTCCCATCCACCTCAACCCGCTCACCAGGGAAAGAGTTAAGCAGATGTGCTGAGTGGGCCCTTCCCCCGAGCCCCACGGGACTGAGTCTCAAGGCTGTTCGATGCCCCTGACGTGCTAGTCCCTCTAGACTCCTGAGGGGTTGTTTTCTTCTGGTTCCTTCTTTCCCCTTAAGATTAAAATCCTCTCCCTCTTGTCCTTGAAATCTCAGGTTACTCAGAGATGCGACCAGCGACTCCCAGCGTTTCAGCTGGAGAAGGGAAACAAGTGGTCTGTGGCCCTGGTGGCTGGTGGCACCTGGGCGTCCCCTCCCTCTGCCCTCAGAATGACACGAGGTCAGGTCACACTCGGGAGCCCATCGACTCAGACACCTCAGGAAGTTGGCTTTGCCCTTCCTTCCACCACCTGGCCAGGTAACTAGGTTTCTTCAAGAAGAACCCCCTTGCTAGCCCTGGGAGGTGGGGGTGGAGGTTCTGTTCCGCCCAGGCCTCCCCCTTAAGCGGCGATGCCACACCTACGAGTGGTGTGGCCCCCGTCTCAAGGCGAATAGCAAAAAGGGACAGACAGGAGGGTGAAAATGAGCTCTAGAGACTTTGGGGAACTTGAACTGATCAATCTAGGCCAGAGGGATGCTTTCCACGCCTCTCGCTGAGCACCAGGCCGGGTGAATGCCATGTGCCTGCCACCCCTTCACTGAGGAGCCCTCGAAGGCCAGGGAGCCTTTTGCTTGAGCCCTGTCCTCTGGTAAGTCCTCTAGAGTCCAGCGCCTGCTGTGAACCCCGACTTAGACATCTCTCTGTCACTCTAAACCCAGCAAGTCTAGCACCCAGCGTGCAAAATGAACCACTTCTCTCCCATTTCTGTCAGCACGGTTCTGGACCTCAGAACCTGCAGGTTCCCTTCGGAACCACTGTGTGTCCTGCACGTCCCAGTGTCCTCAATCAGACGTTTTCTTCCCACACCCAGCGCCCCTACCCCGACACGCGCCCCCCACCGCTTGGCTGGGTTTCTGAGCTGCCTTCCCAAGGGTCCTCTGTTCCCACTGTCCCTGCTTCCACCCCGGCCCTCTACCCAGTGCAAGTGCCATTGGGTTTCTCTTGAGATACTACTATTGTCACGTGACTCCCCTCTTCGAAAGTACTTGAGGGCTCCTTTGTTCTCAGAAACACGCCCAACCTTTCCCAGTGGCCCCCACAGTCTGTTTCCAAGCTGCTCGCCCCTGGCATCTGGGTTTGAGGCCATATACTCACACTTCGTCTCTCATTCATTCCCCCTGGAGTCCCTTCGTGCTCAGGTGACCAGGACTGATGACTTCGGGGAAATTGAGTAGACAGGAGGGAAGGACACACAGGCGACTCCTGTCCTTCAGGGCCTCTCTGCTCACCTTGTCTGTTCAGATGGCTCTCAGGCAGCGTGTTTCAAACCCTATCCCATTTTTTCTTGTTCATATTAGTGCGGTGTTTGGTGAGCTCTTTATCAAGGGCTGACAAGTTGGTGCCAACCCAAGGAGGCTGAGCCATTCATCACCGCGGCTGGGACGTGCCCCAGCCTGGAAAGACTGTGCCTACCACTTGTCATTTCCTGGCAGCTCCCCTACCCTTGCACCCAGCCTGCTCATAATTGAAAAACTCGAACTTCTGTGACCTTCAAGAGCCGCATGAAAAATGATCGCCTGGCCAAGTCCAGCTCCACATGGCGACGGAGCTCTGAGGCCTTGTCAGAGCCAGGCTGTGACGTCTGAGCCAGAGTGTCCTGGGGAGAAGGTGAAGTCGGAGACCCGGGCACCACCCCCCTCCTCACTTTATAGGCCAGTAGAGTGAGGCTGGGGATGGCAGGGGAGGCGCCAGCTCTAAAATGTCTATGAGGGAATGTAAGGGTAACACTTTCATTGAAGAAGTTGTACCGAAGGCATTTTTAAAAATTAGGTTGTTTGGGTTTTTTGTTAATACTTACCCAAGAATATTTTTTCCATTGATTTTTAGAGAGAGTGGGAGGGGGGGAGGAAGGGGAAGAGAGAGAGAGGGGGAGAGACAGAGAGAAACACTGATGTGTCGATCTGTCGCCTCCTCCACGTGCCCTGACCAGGGCCAGAGATCGAACCTGCAACCCAGGTACATGCCCTTGACTGGGAATCAAACCCAAGACCCTTCGGTGATGGGCCGATGCTCTAACCACTGAGCAACACCGACCAGGGCACCATCCTGAACTTCTTAATAACTTTATTTTACGACTTATGTCTTGGTGTAAAGTCAGGCCGGACAACAGAGCACATGTGAGCAGGGAAGGGGTTCACAACCTGAGTGCCCCCCTCTGCTCCCAGCCCACCCATTTCCATGTAGCGCGAGCAATACCCCCTGAGCGCGGGGTTCCGGTGGAACCACAGTATGTGGGAGATTGGGACTCAGAGCGAGTCCAGGGTGAACGTGCTACATGTGTCACCGAGCGATCAGGGGTGCTGACTGCCCTGAGAGGCCACACTTTCTGTTCAAACCGGGACTTGCATCCCACCCAGAAAGATGGCAGTGACGCTCTAAGAAACATGACCGAGGAACCCTGCCCCATCTCTTCTTATTTCTGTTATTTCCCCATTAACCAACCCTCATGACATACTTAGCAAAGCCAGTTTTGTGTAGTGAAAGCAGGATGAAATCAGACATATCTGGGTTTAAATCCTGACTTGTTAGCTGTGATTCAGGGCCAGTCAATAAAAATAAAAATAAAACAACAAAAACACACCTCTCTGTGCCTCAGTTTCTCCATCTACAAAACCAGAATTAATCATCTACCTCATAGGGTCGTTGTGAAGATGATAATAGTATAATCAAAGCACCTCGCATGCTGCCTGGCATGTCCTAAAATTGGATAAAAGCTGCGCCCAGGACACCTTCCTCCCATTGCTGGGTTCGGGCGCCAGGCCTAGCTCCTGCCTTTAAATGCCCATGTGTCATTGTCCCCTCCAAGTTCCTAATTGTCATGTCCTTTTCAAAGTATCACCACTCAGCTTCATGCCACTACTAACTGTAACCCCCAAATGAAGTCACTTATGCTGTTTCTCCTTATTAAAAGTAACACATGCTCAATATAAAAATATAAAAACACAAAGAACGGAAACGAGTCCAATAATCCCGCCCGGCCAGACGTAGCGAATGTTAAAGCCTCTCCACCAGCTTTCCGTTCAGATGCAGCTCGTGAGTCTGAATTTGCAGGGAGGGAAAGAGCATCTCAGAGAATGGGACGGGTTGGAAGGGGAGATGAGGCAAGTCTGTGCCCGGGGCCTGTGACAACGACCAGCGCTTTCCGCTTAGACCCGGCCGAGTGGGAGTCTTGCTGGCAATGCTTTTACCTGCGTGTCACAACCTTTCTTACAACCAAATAGGAAAAATTGTGTCTTGACTCGCTTTTTGTGCTGCGAGAAGGGCCGCCGCCCCCCAGCACCCCACACACTCCTTCCTTGAGCGAGTGTTTATTAAGGACCCGGGGCACAGAGCTCCCGGGGTGACCGGCAGGGCGCTGAGGCAGGCGGGGCCTCGACACCGCCTCAGGAGCTTGAACTTGATCCTGATGGCCATTCAGGGTCCTTGGCTTCTTTGAAGAAGGGGAATGTCGTGATCAGATTTGCATTTTAGAAAGAAGGTTCTGGAAGCAGTGTGGAGAACGGACTGGGAGATGGCAAGGCTGAGGCAGGGAGGCCATTTGGGAGACTCATAGCCACGGGGGCAAAGAAATGGGATTGGGGGCCTGGCAGGCTTGGCTCAGCGGTTGAGCATCAACCCACGCACCAGGAGGTCAGGGTTCGATTCCGGGTCGGGGCTCATGCCTGGGTTGTGGGCTCGATCCCCAGTAGGGGGCGTGCAGGAGGCAGCTGATCAACAACTCTCATCATTGATGTTTCTCTCTCTCTCCTTCCTCCTTCCTCTCTCTGAAAAAAAAGAAAGAAATGGGAGTGGGAGTGGGACCTACCATGGGGGAGGTTACGTGGTGGGGGAGAGAGGGTGAGGGAAGGAGGGAGACTGGCTGGACTTGGGCACTGCTTGGATGTATAAGGTCAGGGAGGGGAAGAGATCTGGACCACTCGGGGGCTCTGCCTTGGGAATGGGTTCATTGCACAGCCCGTCGTCTCTGGAGTGGGATCAGGGAAAGAAGATGCAGAGTAGGAGGAAACGATGCTGGGTCTGGGGGGCCTGTTGGGCACCCAGTAAGCAGCTGGGCACATGGGTCTGCACCTCTGGAGACAGATTTGGGCTGGAGATATAGACTGGCCATAAAGGAGCTATTCCCAGGAAAATCAGTGATGAGAAGAGGGTCTGGGACACACTGACATTTAATGCACAACCGAAGTTGTCCAAGGAGGATCATCCAGAGACACAGGAGAAAACCCTGGAGAGAGTAATATCTGGATGTCCAGGAAAGAGTTCAGTACACGGAAAATGAATCACCAGCTGGGGGCGGGGGGAAGGTCAAATTAGACAATGACTAATGTATTCAAATTTTTATCCCATCAAAATGTAATGACTGGATTAGCAACAGGGTCCCTGGTGGCTGGGGTGAGAACAGTTTCGGGGGAGTGATGGGGAGGGAGCCAGCTTGTCTAGGGCTGAGGGGGCGGGAGTGGGAGGTGAGGAAATGAAGATAAATACGGACAACATTTCTCAGGTTTGGCTTCAAAGCGGAGAAAAGACATAGGTGGGAGCTAAAGCGGGGTGTCAGAGGAGGACCATGCTTGCTTAAAGCAGGTTTAAATGCTGATGGGGTTGGGAGGGAGGGGCTATGAAAGGTAATTCTTCCAAAATGCTTTCATATTTATTCATTTATTTACCCTTGCAGCCCACTTAGGAGGCTATTAATCTTTTTAGAAATTTCCAGGTAGAGAAACAAAATGAAATCCAGAAAGGTGGAGTCAACCTCTAAGATTATACGTCAGGAAAATGGGACAGACAAGCCTAGTCTCTGGGGCTTCACCACACAGTTAACGTTTCAGGAAGAAAATGCATTTCCATCCGTAAAAATCCCCTGAGCTCAGAGCAGGCCCAAAGTGTCCCGGCCGCGCCCCTCACTCCCCACCCTGGCCTGGGAGGACACTGGTCTGATGGCAGCTCGTATCAGACTGTTGAGCTGGAGCTTTAATGAGAAGCAGCAATCTGTTCTCTTCCTCTCGTCTGCCGTGCAAGCTGCTCTTTTCATTCCCATCAAGAGGCGGAGAGGAGATGAATATTGAAGGCGCACATCCAGGGACCGAGGGAGACAGGGAGCCCCTCTGTATGCAGGGAGAGAGGCGGGATCCATCGCTGGGTCTGCTCTGGGCGGCTCTGGGCTCTGACAAGCCTTGGGGACTGTGGCTCACTTGGCTGCAAAGACCCTGTTTCCAAACAAGGGAATATCCTGAGGTTCTGGGTGGACATATGTTTCGGGGGGAAGGGGGGATGCTACAACCCACTCCAAAATTACTTGCAGGGGTCTTGTCCTCTAAGCAGCCCCTGTCAGGCAGGGGTTCAGCTGGGACCATGAGAGTGCCAGCTCTTCAGCCTCCCTTCCCCCACCTCCGCCTCCAACTCCGCAGTGGTGGAACCTTCCTCCCCATCCTGGCAGAGCCTATTCAAATATACTTACTACAGATCGGGTCTTTTAAGAGAGGTTGCCTTCAAAGCAGATATAACTGGTTAAGATGAAGTCCTACTACATTAGGGTGGGTCCTGACTCCAGTGACTGGTGATCTTATAAGCACCACAGAGGACACACAGAGATACACGCAGGAAAGAAGGCCACGCGAAGACAGAATCCGGGGTTCGGAGCAGGGCATCCGTAAGCCACAGGGAGCCGAGGACTGTGGGAGCCGGCAGGAGCTGGGAAAAGGCAAGGGAGGGTTCTTCCCAGGAGCCTCAGAGGGAGCGTGGTCCTGCCAACACCTTGATCGCCCCCATCTAGCCTCCAGGAAAATATGAAGTGCTCTGTATACTTTTCCCTGCTATTTTTCTTTCAGTGCCCAGCTTCTCTCCTCTAGCCTGCCCATGGTGTTCACTGATTAGGGAGGGCACCCTGAAAGGAACCCAGCTGGCTCCTTCCTTTCTGTCTCACCCGGGCTGCCCTGCCCAGCGGCCCCTGACTGCAGAGGCCAGGTCTGCGTCTGCTGCAGGCAGATGCCTGATGGCTGAGCCCAGGCGTGAGGAGGAGGGAGCAGGGCACTGAGAAATGTCAGCCTCATGCTCACTCGGTGGGCAGAGAGAATGTTTTTCTGCCTGTGAGATCTGAAAAATATTTACAAGGTGACTTCAAAGCCCCTGCTTAGAATATTAAATAAGGAACACAGTGAAAGAGGGGACTGGCTAGGTTAAGAGAGGAAACGTGATGAGTGGGAATGGGGAAGGAGACTGCCCGGGTTCCCCAAGCTTCCTCCAGGGCCACCTCACTACCCACCTCTTTATAGCCCTTAGTGAGGCCATAAAAATGCTGCCCGATTTGGGGCATCTGGTCTACCTGCCTTTGGTCTTGGTCATGCACACCTTTCCACCTGTAGGGCGTGATTCGGCAGGGAATTCTCTCTGCCTTCAAATACTTTCCCTACTTCTTATTGCCCTGCCTTGCTTTTCTTTAATAATTGACCAACCCTTTATTTCCACCAAAACAAAAAACCAAGGAGTTCACATGTGAGTCACTCTGGGGGCAATAACACATTAGCTTAAATTTTGACTTAAAGGTCAACAACCGTCATCAAAGCAAATGTTAATGGGGAAGCGGAAAGAGAGCAGACAAAGCCTCAGGCCCGTCGGACTCCTCTCCGTGTGACAGGTCTGAGCGCTGCCTCCCCCAGCAAACCTTCTGATGGCCCCTCATCCCAGAGGGGACATCAGTCCAGGCACCTTACGTGCTGGGTTAGGTCTGGCAGATTAATGTCTCAGGTGACAGCAATACACCCTCATTGCTGGGATGGGCTACCTTAAGTATATGACCTCAGCTAACCCTCCAGGCAGCCTACCAGGCGAATAACCCATTTCACAGATGCCAAAGGGAAGCTTACAGCACACGATTCACAGGTGACAGCCGGAATTTGGACCCACATCTGACTTCAGAGCCTGCTTCCAGCTCCCCCTCCAGTCATTCTCTGGACACCTCCTCCCCCTCTTCTCTTCTTTCCAGCCCAACCTGTAAATGCAGAGGAAGAGCCCTTGTTTCATCTCCCCAGGACCTTGGAACCACATCCATAGGCTGAGGGGAGGGGCGGGTGGGGAGAGATGGTCCGTCTTGCTCCTTCCTCGCCCTGAGCAGTTCCCTCCAAGTGCTTCGTTCAGCTTCTGCCTCACCCCCTAGGGTGAGACCCTTCCCGGCGCCTCTCCGGCAGCTTCTAGGCCTGGGCCCCAAACGGCCTCTCTCTGAAAGGAAATGGAGAGAAAGCCTCAAAATAGTTCTGCGGATCTTTACAGAACGCGTCTGAGGGCTTTTAAGTGGAGAGTTATGACTCCGGGCAAGAGCTGGCCCCTCGTTCCTTCTGTTTTCCTCCCAAGGCAGATGCATCCCAGGCACCAGACAAGAAGTTAGCTCAGCTCCGCTCATCAGCTCCACCGGGGCTGCAGCGGCTGTTCTTAAGCACGAGCCTGACCCTCCACATCCCGCGCCTGCTTCCCTTTGCCTTGTTCCATTTGGGGGGCATCGCTGCTGGGTGGGAAGGGTGGGGTGGGGTGGGAAGGGGCAGGGCCGGGTCGCTGGTCCCTGGATTTTCCAGGGTCAGGATGGTCTGACCAAGCTCAGAGGCACAGGAAGAATCAGGGACATTGAGAGAAGCTGGGCTCAGGCCACAGGGCTGACGGGGGGGTGGGGGGGGCGTGATTGGGGAGCAGTGGGCCGGGGATGGCTCCTGTGGGAAGCCACCGTCCTGCAGGAAAAGCGCCAGCCGGTTCTGAAATCAAGGCTCGCTTCTTAGGCGGGGCTGTGGCCATGTGCTTCCTTCCTGCGGGGCTTCCTGCAGCTCAGTGACGCAAACGGGGACTAGAAGGCCCCTCGCCCGACAGGACTGGCCCCGGGCCACAGCTCGCGGTCTCGGCCCAGCTCTCCCTCGCCCACTCCCGTCCCTGCTGGAAAGGGCACAGCTGCCACTCACTCGACCACCCTTCAGCTTGCCTCCCAGAAAGAACAAAGGAAGATTATAATACAAAACATTTTTTCTCAAATGATTACATCTTATTCTTATCCAACTTTTTATTTCCCATTACACCCTGCCTATTTTTCTACGTCAGGACATAAAGATACCTTTCTTTTAATGCGTGCATCCTGTACTGATGTACCATGATTTCATTAACCCCATTAAGTCTCAATCCCTCGTAGTTTCGGCGAGGATAGTATCAGGGCCTATGTCCCAGCGTCGTGAGGATTAAATGACTTTTCATTTGAAAATGATTGAATACAGTGCCCACGATAAATAACAAACCCAAAGAGTGATGAAGACAAATCGCTCATGTCTCGTATCTATATCCCAAGGGCTTGCAAGTCGCGTGTAACACTGACTCGTGGAGATAAGGGTCCGGACAGAACACAGGCAGGGAGGAGGCGACCGAAGTGCTGATGTCACTGCAGAGCGGGCTTGCACCTGGCGTCTCGGCAGGTTCACACTGTTCGTTGAATTTAGCCACTGGACACGATTCATTGGAAAGATAATCACTTTGGACCTGAATTACCTTCCATGGGACAAATCCAACAGCTCTTCACCTACATTTTTTTTAAAAAAAACACCTGTTTTTATTGATTTTAGAGAGAGAAGAAGAGAGAAAGAGAAACATCAATTAGCTGCCTCCTGCACCCCACTGGGGATCAAGCCCAAAACCTGGACATGTGCCCTGACTGGGAATCCAACCGGTGACCTTCTGGTGCGTGTGACAGTGTGCAACCAACTGAGCCACACCGATCAGGGCGGCCTACATTGTTTACTTGGGCATTTTGGACATAGCCCAAGGTCTGAAAGGGATGGATTCTTGTTTTGTATGGTGCCCAACTCATTGTCACCACAAACTGGGCTCTTTCTATAGTAATTTTGATGTGGGGGAAACAATGTAATGATAATGAAAGCACCTAACAAAAGGCTTTATTGAAATTAGTAAACGTTGAGAACAAACAGGTCATGGTACATACTTGGCCACGTGTACTCGGAAATAGGGAGTGAACGTGACTGTGCGAAAGGGAAGCTGGAGCTAGAAAGGTGTCTGCCGCGAGAGCTCATGCAACTTCAGGCCACATTCATAGAAATACGACAGATGTAACTGTTCTCCTCTCTGTACAGCTCATATCTCTAGTCTCGTGTCCTGTCTGCGTGGAAGAAACTGAGGCTGCTTGAGTCTGGGATAGAGAACAGATGGGACGTGTGACCACCCTCACACCCCTGAATATCTGAAGGTCTCCTGTATAGCCCAAGACTAAGGGGCTGACTCTTTGGGGCAGAATTTGGGGAGATTTGGGTCCAGTCTAAGGAAGAGCTTTTTCACAGGCAGAACTGATCACAGAAGGAAGAGTCTCCAACCAGTTCCCTGGCATGAGGGGAGGGGGGGAGGAGCAGAGCTGAAGTGGCCACTGGTCTCGGATGTTATGGGGGAGACGAAATCCATCATAGATAGGTGGTTGGGACAGATGGTCGCTGAGGCACCCTGGGGTCCTGATATTCAACTGCACCGTGATTGGTCCCCAGAAGCAGAAATTGCATGTTTACAGGCAATGACACAAATGCATAGAAGAGAAAGAACCTTGGAATTCATTATTTAGCCAACTACTTAAAGTATTTTGGTCATTTGTCTACTAATCCAAGAGAAGTGAAGAACTGACATGTGCTATTGGTGGAACTGGGTTCCCCCACCAAAGATATGCTGGAGTCCTGACTCCCAGGACTTCAGAATGTGACCTTATTTGACAATAGGGTCTTTATAGAGGTGACTGAGTTAAAGGGAGGTCATGAGAGTGAGTCTTAACCCAACATGACTGATGTTCTTATTTAAAAAAGGAGGACATTTGGGCACAGAGAAAGACATGCCCAGAGGAAAGAGGCTGCGAAGACACAGGGAATACTGTGCGCAGGTGGAGGGTAGAGCAATGTACCTATGAGCCAAGGAACACCTGAGACCTGGAGCAGATCCCTCTCTAGTGTCTTCAGAGGGGTATGGCCCTGTCAACACCTGGCATTTGGACTTCTGGCCTCCACAACTGAGACAATAAATCTGTGTTGGTCCCAGTCACCTGGTTTTTGGTATGTTGTTATGGCAACCATAGGAAAAGTAAGAGCACGTGGTCATACAGAAGCATCATTGTGCTGGGCATTGTGGCAAAGAGAAAAATACATATAGATGCTATACATGTAGGAAAGAAGATTGAACCAACTCCTGGCAGTGGGGAACTGGTAGGACATTCGGAGGAAGATCAGACAACTTGCAATAAGTTGCCAACTTAATGGAAAATTTTAATGCTTCTCTAGGCATTTTTATCTTCCAAATCCCTTGATTAAAAATAAATCAGATGCCAACTTAACCATAATGAAGTGACAAGGTACGCAGATAAATGAGCTTATGCATCATAAAAAATGTATGGCCAAACCACAACAAACACATTAAGTGTTTTTCCCTTGAGGGTTAAGCCTTTAATTAGCTTAATGCTGCAGTTCTGCATTTCTCTTTGGCGGGTAGATCTGACTTTAAGATCATAGAAAGGAGGGAGGGTATAGCCGCTGCTGTGGAAACACCCCCGTGGTGATGTCACTGGTTGGAGGAACCCTGTCCTGTTTCTGTCTGGGTTTGGAGGCAGAGGCAGAGTGTGGGTTGGGTTTCAGCTTCACCTACGTTGTTCGCAAGTTCACGTGCCCCCCAGGGAGCACCGAAATAGCCCCGCTGAAGTTCAAGCTCCTTTCACACCTCCCACAGTCAGGGAGGTGTTGGAGCGCTGGGCCATGTGTGGCATGTAGCATGGGGAGGGGACAAGGAGTGTTTTGGAAGAGCAAGAAAGAACAAGGTCCCTCTCCCCTCCTCCTGGTCGATCCCAGGGCTTATTGTCTCTTCTGCAATTATACTTCTTGGACCCTGGCTCTCTGGAACTCTCTTCTCGTTGCAAAGGGAAACAGGCCTGTTAGAAGTAAGGATGGGGTTTTGATGGCATTATGGGCAGCGATTCAGGACTAGGTGAATCCTCTCTTCTTTCCTCTTTATATAGCACGGAGGGAGAAACATTCAAGAAATAACCATCACATGGGATGCAGAGTGTCACGATTCAGTTCCACAATTACTTGTTGAGCGCCCACTCTGGGTAAGGCATTACCCCAGAATTAGTTAGATGGGTAAACGATCTCTGCCAACAGGGAGCTCATGGTCCGATGTCACACATGATAGGAGAAATGAAGGTAGACTCGCGGAGAACTATCCTCGGCCCCGGCTGTGTATTGGAAGCACCTGGAGAGCTTTAGCGCTGTGCGGGCTCCATCGCCAGAAGCGCAGGTGCAAGGCCCAGGCATTGGTGCTTCTATCATCTCACGCGCTTCCAGTGGGCATCAGGGTTGAGGGTCAGGATGTGAGGGGAGCGGGGAGGAGCAGAGAGTGAAGGGCCATAGGGCGGAGCAAGAAAAAGTTCAGGGTTTTATTTAATGAGCTTTGAAGGTTGTTTTTTATTTCCACAGGTGGAGCTTGGGATGGGGAGCCGTCCACAGGTGCGAGAGCACCGGCAGGACGTGGGGGCGAGAATACCCGGGACCTGGCCCGAGAAGGCCCGGCTTGGTGTGTGTCGTTCCCAGAGCGCCCGGGCAGAGATTGCTCTCTGTCTGGTCACCCAGGGCGGGAACAGGCCGAGAATCAGAGAAACTGGCCCATTGTACTTGTTTGGAGGGTATAAAGCCCTGATTCCTCTGGGAATACAAGGACTCGGGAATGCTTTGCCTTATGTAAACCACTATCACATGTATAAGGAAATGGAGCCCAGAAGTTAACTTTTCCCAGGTCACATGGGTGGACATTTTACTTCATTTCCAAGTCACCGGCTTTCCCACTCGTTTGAATTCCCCCTCGCCCTGCGCTCCCCCCTGGGCTGTGTGCGGCACTCCTCCGCAGAGCCTGGGCACAGCTCCGCATTTCACACCTTGCTTTATGCTCGCACACTTCTGACTCTGTTCCCCTCGTAAGGCTGTATTCAAATGAAATCAAAATGCCATGGGACTCAGATACATATTACAACTATTCACTTATTTAACAGTCGCTCGGTAAATGACTACCATGTACCAGGTACTTTAACAGAAGAGTAAAGAGTTCGTCTCTGTCCTCGAGAAGCTCGTGGTCTCGTGGGAAACCTAGGGTGGAGGAGTGCTGACTGGGCCTGTCCCCTCTCATCCGCTCGGCCGACCTACTGATTAACCCCGACTTCGCTGGCCCGATAGAATCCAGGTATCTAACCTGCCCTCTGGCCTCAGGGATAAATGAAGTTCTACGGTGTTGATAGGATCCATCTGGCTTAGCCCCTGGAAATGTGATTTGTGAAGTAGAAAAGAATAAACCATGGCATGGAAGGCAGTTTTTGAGGCAGGAGTTTAAACAGTAGGCGTAGGGCCAGGCTGTGTATGAGCAAGAATGTCCGTCCTGAAGCTGGCCACGGCCGCTAAGCACATCGCGCCTACCCCTCGGGGTCCAGGTCGGCAAGGCCACGCCAGGTCTAAATCATCCAGTGCTTCAGGTGTGTGACGATCCAGCTTAGTGGGGAAAGGACAGCAATACCATACATTTTTAAACTGACTGGTGCCATGTCAAATTCAATCCCAAAATCATGGTCAATTTTGGAAGCCTGAGAAGCTGGTGCCACGTGCCTCTGTCCTTGGTGCTGAAACAAAGCCCATTCATGGAAGCCCTTGTCCGGAAGATCCCAAGTCCCTGAGTCGAGGGGGTGGGTTGGGACAGTGGTGAGACACAGCACCCCACACCACCTTCATTGGGAAGGGGATGGTGTGATCGATATTAAAATGCCCAGATGTGTGTTTGATTGACACTGATGCCTGAGAGCGGCTGGAGCCTTAGCTCTCAGGCCCCTTTATGCCCCTGAAATAGCCTGTGCTTAGCTCGAGAATGGCTCTTATTGCATATAGTGAAACTATAAACACCCAACCTGACTCTAAGGCCACACGCTCTCTTCCATGCACCTTGCAGCTGCCACTCTGTTCTGACTGTGATTTATATTGGAAGGACTCGGGTTGACATGTTTATGGATCTTTCCTACAACGTAATGAGTCCTATTAGGATTTATTCATCTTGTCTCAATACCTAGTATAATATTGGCACTGGGGGGTGCTCAATAAGTTCTTTTGGAAATAGAAATAAACAGTTTACACTGGATTCTCTGTGGGAAAGACCTAGAGAAAAGACCATTGACGGGCAAGATCCCATTTCCCTCCACACTGTCTTCTCCGCACAAAATGATGGACAGTGGTGAGTCACATCGGAGCTTTACCAAATCCTCACCCCTCTCACCGCTCTATCGCCAGACTGAGGGTTTGGGCTGTGGAGAGAAGCCCAGGAAAGTCGGCCAATGCGCCTGAGAGAATGATGTTAATACTTCACGTTTGTGTTTTCCTTTAAACTCTTCTGAAGTGTCATCATATCCAACTCGTTTGTCATCCCAACATGCAGAGGAGTAGACAGACTGGGCATTAGGATCCCTATAAATATATAAGATGAGGCTCAGAGGCATTAAATGTCTTGGCCAAAAAAAACAATGTAAGTTATAGCTGATCTTGAAAATAAAATTGAGGTCTCTGGAACTCCAACCCAGAGTCCTCTTCATGGCCTGCTAGGGGGCCAAGGCAAGAGTAAGACAGAAGCCTCAGACTCTTAGCTGCTCTCCTTGGCAACCCTCATATGGTCAGTGGCGATTTGGGGACTTTTGGGGGGTCTCCTGATAGAAACCATCCCCTCCCAGTTATATATATGCTCTTCCTTTCATGGGTGCTAACAGAATTACCTGTTTGTGCCTTTACTCTTCTTGGCAGGCTTAATTTATTCCAGGTAGGCCTTGCCTTCTGCCTCAAAGCCAGGTCACTTTATATATATATATTTTTTAAAGTTTTAGTTATTTGCCTTGGTCATTCTTATATTCAGGACTATTGCTGTGGACTCTTTTAAAACTGGCCAAAAAATAAACAGACCGAATCTGTACTGAGTACCTAACACTTTTCCTCAGTCATTATTTAATGATATTTTTCCTTGTTAAGTGTGCATGATTTCTTGTGGGAAAGCTGTGAGGGGACCCAAGGATAATTAATTCTCAAAGGGACTTACAGTATTGTTGGGAGACACGCTATAAACCTGTGAGATGTTGACTAATAACAGGAGCAATTTAAGACAAGAGTACAAGAGCTATCACAAAGCAGCGCTTGATTGATTGCGAAATCAGTGGTGCAGACAAGAAGGCTCTGGTTCTGAGATATTAGTCATTGATTTCAGGAGATTGAATTGGACTGGGTATCGCTCAAGGGGTAAACTGGTATAGAGGAGGCACTAATGAACATTTCCACCAAAATGCAATGAGAAAACTTCCTTGTCAGGCAGGTATCGGGGAAAAGAGTAAGGGAGAGGGGAAAATGTGAGTTTATCTTGAATTCAATCAAGAAGAAAGAAAAATTGTATGGTTATAAGACGGAAGTAAACTATAGTTATAGTCTCTCCAGGATTAAGTAGGAAAAAATCAGAGACACAGACATTTTTTAAAAAAATCTTTATTGTATTTATTTTGTTATTTTCTCCAGGGCCAGGAATTCCATGGTGACCCCAGTGCCTTGGCCCCTGCTCCCTTGGAGCTTACAGAATAAAGTGGGGATGCATAGGGTGCTATGGAGGCACAGAGGAGAGACTGTCCCGCTGCCTTGAAGGTTAATAAAGGTTTCCTAAAGAAAGTGACCTCTTTTTTTTGATGTTTTTATTGATTTCAAAGAGAGGAAGGGAAAGAGAGAGAGACAGAAACACCGATGAGAGAGAAACATCGATTGGCTGCCTCTTGCACACCCCCTTCTGGGGATTGAGCCTGAAACCCTGGCGTGTGTCCTGACTGGGAATGGAACTGGCGACCTCCTGGCGCATGGGACGACACTCAGCCAACGGAGCCACACCAGCCGGGCCATGACGTTTTTGTCAAGACCTAAAGTTCAGGCAGGAAATAGCTAATTAAGGGGACTTAGAGGAGAGTTGGAAAGATTGTTCCAAGCAGAAAAAGCAACATGCGTCATGGCCCTAAATCGAAAGGGCATGTGGTCTGTTTTGCAAAAGAGACATTTAGGTGGCTGGAGAAAGAAGCAGGGGCCAGATTATGATGGATCTTGGGCTCTGGAGGTAGCAGCAGAGCCTGGGGGGCAGAGGAGGAGGGTACATTCTTGGGGTTCTATTGGGGGGAATGGCGTGAGGTTTGCTCTTATGAAAGGTCTGTGTGGATGCTGCGTGCAGACCAAACTGGAAGGGCAGGTAGCCAGTTTGGGAGGCCGTTGCAGTCAGCCAGGCAGAGACGACAGTGCTGAACTACAGCAGCCGCCTGGGGATGGGGAGAAGCGGGCGGGTTTGAAGGTACTAAGAGGCAGGCCGTGTGACACTGATGGGCTGAGTGTGGCGGGGGAGCCGGAGGGGAGCGGCGAGCACGCGCCCAGCTCTCGGGCTCTCGCTGCTTCGCAGCTGCAGTTGCACTCGACCCGTCATTGCTTCATTGAGTGAATTAATCTGGGCGTGGGCTGGCTAAGTGGCTTATTGTGCTGGGTGATCTACGAATGAGCACACACCTTTCCACCCCCGTCCCCTTCACTGCTCTCGTCTCTGTGTGCCGTATCATTTCTCTCCCGAGACCTTACCCAAATCCCAGAAAAACGCAGATAGATGGGGCGGGGGGAGGCAGTGGAGGGAGGAATAACTAGATTAAAGTTGGCATTTTATCCCACTTGCTTTATTTTTTGTTTCCAAAGGACACATTTTTCCCCCTGCCTTTGGTCAGATCCCCAGTATGAACCCCCTTTTCCCTATTTGTCTGCTGCTCGCTGTGACAAGCCAGGGCTCCTCGGAGAAATCAACAGATAATTCCCCGCTCTGCGGCCGGCGAGGAGGACCTGACCCTCACTGCTCAGCGGCTGAGACAACGGGACCTCCTCCCTTGCTAAGTTGTGTCCGCGATCCTTCCTCTACCAGACTGGAGGAGGGAACACCGGGAGGCCGGAGCTGGCTCTGGGCAGGGGACTTCCCCTCCCCCCACTCGGCTGAAAAACCTGTCAGAGGGAAAACAAATCAGCGGAGCCCGCAGCCCCCAAGCTAATGGAGTTGTGTAGGGGAGAGAGGAGCCAGGCTCCTGACAGATGGCTCCGCTTCCAAGGGACTGAGAGGGCACCTGGACCCCGGCGCAGAAGCCAGGGAAATTATGTAGGTAATTAGGCGGTGCTCAGCTCGGGCTCAGGTGGGCGCGGGCAGGGGGGAGCTTTGGGGACAGCTTTTTAAACAGCACCTTCAACCTACTCCAATTATTTTAGGAAAAGCCCCATTTCTCTGGCCTTTCCCTTCCTGCATTAGACTCCAGGGGATGTAGCCCTGAGCCTGCAGCGGAAACGGCAGCAGCTTTGTGCCTCTGAGACTGGCTGGCATCCCCCCACATGCTGGGGTGACGTGGGACAGAGTGTGACAGAGGCCCTTGTTTCCATCAGCTTCTCAAAACATTCCCCAGAAGCTGGCCCCTGCTCGGCAGGAGCGTCTTGCGGGCTGTGGTGATGGACGTAAGGAGGAGCCCCCATTTCGGAGCTGCTTTTGGTCTTGGTGGCGGGTGTCAGGTGCCCCACCGTTAGCCGGGCTGGGAAAGGTTTCCAGGTCCCTTTGCTCCAGCGGGCAGGCGGGGGGCAGAGAGGCTGCTGCTGGGGGACGACAGAGCCGGGCGACCGTGTCTGATGGGAAGGCTCAGCCGGTCCTCCTGTAACTGCGGTGAGCCCAGCGCTGGCCGGGGCAGGGCAGAGCCCTCAGGGTGTCCTGGGTCACTCGGCAGCGTGCTACGAAGGGCACGTCCCGGCCAGTGGGCCTGGGAAACAACCAAGGTCCTCTCTCCTCCCTGCAGCCACGGCCGGGCTGCAGAGCTCCATGAGGGTTAGCCTGTCCCTCCCGGCCTTACCTTGGGCCTCAGAGCAGAAACTGAGGACGGGGGGAGCTAGGCGCGCCCTTTATAGAGATTTCAAAGCCCAAACACCACTTTTCTCCAACTTTGGCTCATATCTCGATCATCTGGAAGATTTACTTTCAAAAAGTAGATTTTCGGGGCCTCTGAATCTGAGTCTCCAGGTCGGGGACAGACTGCCTGTATTTTAACGAGCACTTTGTGTGCATGAAATGCACACGGAGGTTTCAGAACCATTGTGTTTATTTTTATTTTTTGTTAATCCTTGGAGGATATTTTTTCCATTGATTTTTAGAGAAAGTGAAAGGCGGGGAGAAAGAGAGAGAAACATCAATGTGAGAGAGCCAAGACACATGGGTAGGTTGTCCTCCCCACGTGCCCGGCCAGGGGTGGTATCGAACCTGCAACCCAGGTACATGCCCTTGACTGGGAATCAAACCGGTGACCCTTCAGTGTTCAGGCTGACTCTCGAACCACTGAACCACACCGGCCAGGGAGAGAACCATTGCACTGAAGCAGTAGGCTCCTGAGAATTCTGCATCCCTCAGGCGCAGGGGAGGCCACCAGCCTGGAGGGAGGGGGAGGGCTCCTCGGGGGGGGGGGGGGGGGGGCTCATGCAGAGGCGCAGGGAGCCCAGGGCCCAGAACAAAGGGCGCCGCTGGGTGCCGCCAGGTCGCCGCTGGGGATGCGGAGGGAGCTGCCAGGCCGGCTCAGGCAGCCCGAGCGCAGCTCTGATTGTGAAATGTCATCGCCGCCCAGGAGAGCTCTCTGGAGAGCAGCCGGCTCCCAAAGCGTGAGATAATAATTGCGTTGAAAATTCCGGAGAAGCAGAAGGCTTGTAGAACACACTGGCAGTTTTAATCACTTTCTCCGAATGGCGGTGATTAACATTCTTTCTCGCCCTTCCTAGGTGTGTCCTGAGCCTCCCTCGCTCCAGCTGACAGGTCGTGAGTGCTCTGGTTGCGATGGAGGCACAGCTGCTCAGATCCAGGAACACAGTGCGTGCCAGACTCTGCACAGACTGAACTCTGCAAATGGGACTGATCCTGTCCCCGCGGCCCATGTCCCTGTCACTCAGGGCCCCCCTGAGCCCTGGGAGCACCCTGTAATCAAGCGCCTGCCATCCTCCCACCACCCAGGGTGCCCTGTGGTGCCTTCTCCCCTGTGAACTCCTCTTTCATCAAGGCTGAGCTCAAACGATCCTGCTCCAGAGTGTCCCCAGCCCCCTGGCAGGATGACATCCTCTGTACTCACCTGTCAAGGCCACTTGCGAAAGGAGGCAACACCTCTGGCAGGTGGCAGCGGCTCGATGACTATCTGTCTCTTTAGCTCATCAGTTCTCTATCTGTGCGCCTGTCTCCCCTTCGGGATGAGACATGAGGTCATTCTTGGTTTTCGCAATAACTGTACAAAGTCCAGGCTAGTAAGTGCTCAGTACATGTTTGTTGAATGAAAACAATACGATCCGTCAGAGACTGGAAGGGGGGAGCGGAAAGCAATGACCTGCCACGCCATCCTGGACCCCCCCAGGACCCCGAAGTGCTTCAGATTTAATCTAAGCACCCTGTGGTGGGAGGTGTTCTCGTTTCAACAGACGCCACTAAGAAAACCCTGGTTTAAATGTTGCCCTTCACTTCGTATCTGTTTATGGTTCAGACACTGGCCTCTTCATGCCTCAGTGTTTCCATCTGCAGTGTGGGCCGGGGCACATCATGAGCAAGGCCGCCCCCCCGCTTCTCTGACACAGCTTTAGAAGAAGACAGCTGTCACTGGGGGCGGGTGTGTATGGCTCTTTGGAAAACAGAGCCGTTTGTTACATGTGGCGAGAAGTGTGAAGGGCAGGGCTCGAGATGGAGAGCGAGCGAGAGAGAATCAGAATTGCTTTTTCCTTCATCTTTCTCTCATGCCACAGCCCAGCCTGCATTAATTTCCCTCCCCTGCAAATAAAAGGAGAGAAATGGGAGAGCAGCCCCCATGGCCCTGCTGGCGCATTACAGAGCGCCTTCTGCCTCCAGAGGGACCCCAGACCAACACGTGGGCCCCGCCTGGGAGCTTCTTAAAAATGCAGCCTCAGGCCCCACCCAGATCCACTGAGGCGGCCTTGGGATCCTAATAAGATCCCTAGGTGACTCACAGGCATTAAAATTTGAGAAGCACAGGCATCGAGTAGTCTTAACATTTGTGCAAGTAAAATGAGACACTAGAAGAACAGATGCAGGCGACGTTAAAAAGATATTCTACCCATCAAGATATGGGGACACGGAGGAAAATTTCCCATGAAAGTAACTGGAAACCCGCTGTGGGGAGGTGAGGGGAAGGAGGGAAGGGGCTCATATTTAGCTGCAGAATCGCTCAGGGCCTTGACAGAGAAGAGGGAAACATCCACGGGCGAGCTCAGACCTCGCAGGGCCCCTGGCAGAGGAGCCGAAACATTCTCCTAGTCCTGCCACCTCCTCTGGTGTCTGTCCCCAAATTTGCCCAGTCGCTCACCTGCCACAGCGAGGTACCAGTGACCTCGCCCTGGGGACGATGGCGGTGGGGCGAGGGGGCCTTTGTTCCAGTTCTGTTTCACACTGAACCCTCCTGTTTTCGTTTAGGCCGGGTTTTGGACTGAGTCTCCCTCCACACAGGCAGGGGGTGGGCCCCCAGGCTGGGCCTGCGCCCTGGGGATCGAACCCACCGCCTCTTAGTGCACCGAGGGGACAGGAATTTTTAATATCTATAAAATACAATGATTTTTTAAAAACTATTTATGAAGTATCGTTTATGAAGTATCACTTTTTCTTATATGCCTAATGCTTTCTGTGTCCACAGTAACCTTTGCCCTCCCCAAGGTGTAGAAGAATAGAGTTCTAACTGAATGGAAGGGGGAGTCCTACGTCTGTACTTCCCAGCTCTGTAAACCTGGCCCGTTAATTAGCCTTTCTGTGCCTCTGTTTCCTCTCAAATCACAGATTGACAGAATATTGACAGGCTAAAATCAAATTTGTCTAACTCTGTCACCTCTTGGTTTTTAAGGAGTTCTAAAAGTAGCAGAATAATGACAGAGCCTTTAAAAACCACTTTGAATGGAATTCAGCTGAAGCTATTCAAAGACTTGAGTTTAAATCTTTTTTCCAAACACGTCATCTCAGAAAAATAAATTTATCATAGGTTCCAATGAAGAAGCGTTACTACTAAAAGCAGAAGTTGGATCTGCCTAGCGTTGGATACAATTCCAGTATTAAATGGTTTTAAACACCCTCGTTACTTACCACGTAGTTTTGGCTTAATTATTAAAACAACTTGGCATAAATATTAGATAATCTGGTTGCACATTCTGTTTATAACAAACAAGAAAAACATTCTCTTCTATTCGAGGACGTGATTTTATAATTTTAAAACGAGCGTGGCTATATAAAGAGACTTTAGAAGCTGCTGGAACTTTTGGTTAATTATTTCAGGAAGATTAACAAACAGAATTAAAAATGGAAGAGTAGAAATTTATTCTGGAAAACTAGGCAGCAGGGGTACAGGGTAAAGAATTGAAGGATGAGTCATTCAATAATATTTATTGAGCACCTACTGTGAGCTAGCCACCATCCAGGTCCCTTGACACAGAGAGCCCTGCTCTGGTGGAGCTGACATTTAAGTTGGGGGGCATGCATTCAAAGAGGTTTTAATAATGCTGAACCTCAAAGAGAAGGATCTTCCTCCTTAGCTCCCTGGGGCTGCTCGGCCCTGAGCAAATGTCCTCAGCCTCTTTCTGCCTGAGCTCCAGGGGTGCAGGTAAATTGGGGGGGGATCATAGTCAAGCACCGAGCAGGTGCTGCTCTTACTTTCTTAGGGCCTGGGGCGCCTGCTGCTCTTACATTTACATAAGCAAGAGGCTGCTTAAGTAACTCCTCCCTGGACAGAAAGGTACCTCTCGGTTGACTGTCTACCTGCACTGAGAACGGGCCGGCAGTTTTCCTGCTAAAACTGTAAGACAAATAATAATAACGATAATAGATAAAGGAAAGCGAATACTTCCTGTGTCAGCAGGTATCTCTGTAACACATTTATCTCCAAAGGATCACAGTGAAAGTTAAAGAATAATGGGAAACGCCTGGCATGAGGTCAGTATTCAAATCTGTCTCTCTCTGCCTCTGTCTCTGTCTCTGTCTCTGTCTCTGTCTCTGTCTCTCTCTCTGCCCCTATGGAAGAAGTACACTCGCTGCCCCTGCCTCTGCGAGAAAGTAGAAATCAGACCATCCCTCAGCACAGGCCGTCAGCCCCACCTCCTGCATCTCTATGCAGAGCATGTGAATCCCTCTTTAATCAACAACTCGGAATAACGGCATTTCCGACCCTCGTCGCAGAATTCCACCAGGAATTGACTGCAGTGCAGCTCTTGCCAAAGGCTTGCTGGGGACAAGCAGGTATCTGAGAGAAACGGCCTAATGGAGATGCCATTTGCGTGCCTCCTTCCTCTGAGCTTTTCCTTGGAAATGAGAAGTCATCAGAACACCTAACTGGGCTACATTATTGCAGTTCTCTCTGAAATCCCTTGTTAACTTAAAATGTGCTGCTCCTTTATCCACTTTTTAGAGAATTTAATCTTAAAAATACGTGCCTAGCATGGGACCTGGTCCACAGTAGGTCCTTAATGAGTATTTGAATTCAGTAACAGGAAGACGTGATGTGTCCAATGCATTTTTATTGAGCTTCTGCTTTATGCCAAACACTTTGCTGATATAATAGAGATCTTTGTGGTCCCTGCCACTAAGGAGTTCTCCATCAGGTGAGGGAGACAAGCATATTCGAGGTGATTTGGATCCCATGTTCTACTAGCTGTACAAAAAAAGTGCTCAGGGGAGTGTGGGCGGAGTAATTCCAACACGGAGAGAAAGGAGGCTTGTTGCTCGAGGTTCGCTTCCAGCGGGTAGAATGTTAACAAACGGGGGGGGGGGGGGGGACGACGACACAGATGTCAGTCAGAGAATGGCTGTCACCCGAGGGATGGAAATCACCCAAAGCAATAAGGACTAGAATAAAGTATTAATTCCTTTACTACTCTGTGACTGAGGTTTCTGGGTGCATGGCCTATGTTTTCATCTTTGTATCCACAAAGGCCTCGTATGCCCTGGCATGTGGTAACCTTCCAATAGACGCTTGTTGAAAAATGAAGTGTATGGCTATAGGGGTAAATAAGACCCGAGAGGAAGGTTGAAACCAAGTTAGGAAGGACATAGTTCTGCTCGTTGTGGGTTGACATGAAATGGCCTCGAGTTGGGAGGGATGCAATCAGATCAGGTGACCTGTGACGGGTGACAAACGAGACGAGGGGAGCAGCCGGCTGGTGCTTGACAGGCACAGGTGAGCCAGAGCTGATGCGGACTGGACAGTGCGGCTGGAAGGGGCGAGGAAGGGCGCAGGGCCTTCTGGTTTTAGTTGGCGTTTCTGCTACTTCTGTTAAAAATCACCCAAGGCAGTAAGGACTAGAGTAAAGCACTACTTCCACCACTTGTTAAATTAGAAACCATACATAATCCCAAGCCACAAAGATATAAATACTGTACGGGATGTTGGGAACTGACTTAACAGAGCAGAGAGAGCTTAAAAATGTAAGGTAAGTGCCTGTGGGTGGGTTGGCAGCGAGACCAGGCCCACCCGACTCTGAAAGCCCAGGAGAGCCCGGCGCCCAGAGGTGCCAGGTGCGAGGAAGGTGGGCGTGGTGTGGCCAGGCCGGGGAGGGGGTCAGCCTGCAGAAGGGTTAGTTAGACCGTTGGGACCGACTGGTCAGGCAGTTAAGGTCCACCACGTGAAACACAGGGGAAAGAAACAAGAGCAAAAGAAAACTGGCTTTAAAGGAAACAATGAGCGTCCTCGGGGAGGGACGGAGGGTGCTGCGGAAAGGGGACAGTCCGAGAGCGAGCAGAAGCCCGCACACCAGCCACGGCCCTGAGACGCGGAGCTCGGAACTGGAAGCGGGGCACAGGGACAAAGACATGGGTGACAAGAGAGAAAACAATAAAACGGGAGGGGCCGCCCTCTGATATCAGACCAGTAGGGGCTGTAGAAAGAACAGAAAATGGATGGAATGAAATCCTCAAAGAAATAATTTGTGATGATATTTTGGAAAAGCAAAGTACAAAAGCATCTAGATTAAGAGCCCCTCCCAAAGTAATTTTTAAAAGCTGCACAAAGACACACCCTCGTGGGATTTCTGGGATGAAGAATTAATAGAAAGACATTCCAGAGGGAACAGGCTATGTACAAAGGGTTAGTAATTAGCAGCTGCCCCGGAAGCCAGGAGACACTGGAGATCGACACTTAGTGTTAAGGAAAATCATTTTCACTCTAGGAATATACAATTAGCCAAACTGGCAAGATGATAGAATAAAGGTATTTTAGACATACAAAAAATCTCAACAAACCTACCACCAATTTATCATGTTTGAAGAAGCCAGTAGGTAATATACTCGCCCAAACAAGGAAAGACAAAGCATGAGGTCCAAGGACAGGAGAGGGGCGGCGGAAATTTCCAGGCTAGTGGAGAAGGGGCGTCCCAAGGTAAGAGCCGCGTGGCTGACCTAGGGAGTAACCAGTCCATAGAACTCGAAGAATAAAGGCTCAGGAGGTTTGAGTGTGTAGATGCTGCTCCCGAAGTTGAGGTTTGCACAACCTGCCCGACCTGACGCAGCAGCTCTGCCTCCTGGGGGCAGGACCAGCTCTGGGGCAGGTTCACCGGGAACTGTTCTATTCAGTTATAAACATGTTGGCGCTATTTGCCTTTTAAAATTATGAGTTTGATTTTTTTAAAAAACGTAAAATAAAGAAGAAAGAAGAGGCTAGATTGGAGACACGCTTCTGAAATGGCTCACTGGGATTTGGCAGCCTCTGAGGGGTAGGCAGGCGAGAGCTGACAGTAATCAGTTAAATAAGAAAAACCAGAGGAATCTAGGACCCTAGAAGCCAAAGGCAAAGCGTTGCCGGGAGGTAGCGGCCAACAGCGCCACACGCTGGTGGAGCAGGAGATTATACAGCCTTTGGCATCGGGAGTCCTGGGGCTGAGCTCCATCACCTTCTAGTTGGTAGTTTCCTCGTTTTAAAGAAGGTGGCGAGATACCAACCTGTCAACGCCCTTTTGCTGCTGCTTTCATGAAAGATAGAGCACAAGCTTGCTGGCGTCAGAAATCATTGTCAGCACCCAGTTTTACATCTTGGCGATTCCCTTCTCAAGCTAATCTGAGGATTATCTGGGCAATGAGCGCTGTTATTGAAAATTAATTCTATTTTCAAAGTTATATTAATTAATCCCAAAGCCCTCAGGAAGATGCTGTTCGTTTAAACCTGCCTGGGGTTAGTCTCCATTTCCTTGTAGCTCGGAGCTGCAGCTGGGATGTCTGAGGCTCTTGGAGAAGCCCATGGAAGTCTCCTGCCCTGAGGAGTGGCTCTAGGGGACTGTCAGGCTCTGGCCAGGTGGGTAGGATGACTCCATTCTGCTGCACAGCTCTAGCTGCAAGACGGGCTCCCCTTCCCCTGGGAGCAGACACACACAGAACGGGGACATCCAACTGGTGCTGTCTCAACTCAGTCCAGGCCTGGCTTTTAGAGGGGACAAGTTGGATCCCCCAGCCTGGAGACATCTAGCCCAGAGCCTGAACCCACAAAGGGACTAGAAATACCCGGGAGGAGGAGCAGCCTGGAGCGGAGCGCTGTTCCAAGCTCACCAGCACCCCTGTTCCCTCCCAGCTCCAGAAAGGGGCCCCTCCCAGGGACCAGACTCTGTCAAACCACACGGGGCTGTGGAGGAAGCCCCTGGCTGGCTGTCTCCCAGTATCTCTCAGCCCCAAGACAATGAATGCCTCTGGTTTCACCTGCTGTTTGGACCTTAACAACAGCAACGATAACTGTGGAGCACACTGTATGCCAGGCACTGTTTTCAGCTTTTGACTTACATTAACTTTTGTACAGATGAGGCACCAGGAGGCTAAGCAACTTGCCTAACGTTACAGACGAGCAAATATCAGAGGTCTGTCCTGGGTGTCCACTCTCTCTGCAGCTAAAAATAACAGAACCCTGACTTTTAGATGGACGGACACATTATTGATGATCTAAAAGATAATGCCTGTGGACAATCCTGGTGGAGCAGGTTCCCTTTCTTTAGATGCTACCTGAAGACCACGGCATTTCTCTCTGGGAACATTCCTGCCACCACAGATCAGCCGTACACACAGCTTCCCTCTCTGTCTCTTTGTCTTTGTCTTTCTCGGTCTTTCTGTATGGCTCTGCCTCTCGTGCGCTCTTTGTGGGACTAAGAGACAAACATAGGGGACAGCGAGGAAGTGAAGCCGAGTGAAGCTTCTAGGGATGTCGGGCTCTAGAACTTTGCAACAGGCGGCATCTCACCTGCTTAAACGGACCTCTCCGGGGATTCAGCCAGAGGACCGCTTGCTCTTTTCAGGTGCTCCAAGCACTTTCAGAATTCACCGTCTTGTGCCAGTTTCTTCCCTTGACTGAAGTGCTCCCTTTTCCCTTATTTGCTAGGAAAACTTCTGCCCTTTCCTTCAAGGCTCAGCCTAAATGTCACCTTCTCTGAGACTCTCCCTCTGGCCCAGTTAGACGGTCACCCGTGCGGAGGCCAGCCTGGCACCCGCTGTGGCCGTGAGCAGCTTTCCTGGACGCGCGCCCAAGAGGAAGGCTGTTCTGATCAGCCAGGAGATGAGCCAAGGGAGCCTCTGCGGGGATGGCCGCAGCTCCCCCGCGCTCCCAACGGGGAGCCATTGGGGGGCCCATTGAGCCACCGACGGGATGACCAAGGACTCGGTGCCATTGAGTGTGGCCATTGTAAAGTCAGCGGAGAAAAACACGAAGCAGGCGAAACTCCAGCCTCAGCCGTAACAATTCTCAGTGGGATCTTCGTAGAGCATTGGCCCTCCAGCGACCCCTCCTGAAGCGTCCTTCACGATAAGCCGATTATAACAGATGCGCTCCCGGAACTGGAGAATTAACTTGCTGCTCATGGTTGTTAGTAGGTGCAGCTAAAAGCTGGAGGATTCCTGCCCAAATCGGTGACCTGTAGAAATGGCGATCTTTTAGCCTGTAATTAGATACTAGACTCAGTGATCAATCAAGGATATTCCTAATTCATGACATTAATGCTGTGTAAAAATTTAAAATTGTGGCATATGCATAACACAAGATTTACCACCTTAACTGTTTTCCAGTGTCCAGTTCATTGGCATTAAGTACACTCACACTGTCATACAAGCATCACCACCGCCCACGTCCCTGACTCTCTCTATCCTGCCGAACGGAAATCTGTGCTCGTTAAAGAAAATCTCGTTTCCCCTCTACCCAGCCCCTGGCTACCACCATTCTGCTTGTTGTCTCGATGAAGTTGACGACTCCAAGTTCCTCAGATAGGTAGAATCATGCAGTGTATGTCTCTATAACTGGCTTATTTCACTTAGCACAATGCCTTCCAGGTTGATCCGTGTCGCAGCCCGAGTGGGAACCCCCTTCCTTTCTGAGGCTGGGGAATATGGTCTCTCTCACATCTTGCTCGCCCACCCACTCCTTCCTTGCTGGACACCTGGGCTGCTTCCACGTTGCAGCCTTTGCGAACAGTGCTGCTGTGAACGTGGGATCGGGATCCTGCTTTCGATGCTTCTGGGCATAAGCCCAGCAGCGCAGTTGCTGGCTCCCCGGCAGTGCTACTTCCAGTTTCTCCGAGGCACCGCCATGGAGTTTTCCACGGCGCCTGCACCATTTTACATGCTCACCAAGGGCCCCAGTTCTTCCAGTCCTCACCGACGCGTGTTTCTTTGTTTATTTAGCAACCATCCTAATGCGTGGGAGGTGGTATCTCATTGGGATTTGACTTGCGTGTCCCTGGAGATTGGTGACGCTGTGCGTCCTTTTGCCGTTTTAACATAAAAGAATGCTCTCTTCGTGTTCTCTTTGCTGTGATTGGAATGCCTGGGTATCACACCAGTGTTATTAGTCACTTGTCAGTTTTTTTACAGCCCACAGCATAACCTCGTTTATCTCACTCCATTTGGACGGCGCTATTAGATCCATCAGATCACCTTCCAACTCCTCCAGCTCTCACGGCAGCGGAAGGTGTGTTACGCACAGACGTCAATAACCAGAGGCCACCATCCGGATCGTGCAGCTCCTCTAGTGACCACGTCCTGTCCGCAGAGGATATGAGGTGCCCTTAGGTGCTCTCCTGTGGCTTTGGATGTTTTTAAGGCCGTGAGAAGTCTGTGATAAATTAGCGTGACAAGTCCTGGACGGCCTCCTCCGACTCCTGCTTTACGTGGTTCTTCCTAGTCGAGCAAGGCGCCAGGTTGGTAAGTTCTGTATTTGCTAGAACCCAGTGCAAATAAAATTATTTTAAAGTGATGGCAATTCATCCAGAGGAGAAACCTCTCCTTTGAGGCATCTGAGGTTTAAAGATCCTTTGATTGTAACAGCTCAAACGGAGCTAGAAGAAAACGGGTGCATTTGTTGCTAGTCCCCTGACCCCCCAGCAAGCTCCCAAGCACATATGGGCTCCAGGGAAACTGCAAGAAAGGGCCAGCGCGTCCTATAATACGATATAGGCAGAAATATAAGTTGCCCCGAATTTTATCCCACGTGCTGCCTAGCTTCAGTCCCGCTCGATTTCCAGGATAAAAAGTTCGGCAAGGGTTTTAGTTTTTCGTTGGGATTAATAAATCAGTCTCTGAAAAGAATTAGCCACAGGGAACACGCATCCTGGGCGGGCCGCTCCCCCCGGGAACGTCTCGGGCACCCCCCATAATCCATGTTGAGACGGGCGAGAGCGGCTGGAGCGGGCCTCACCCTCGCGGGGAGGGGGCCGCTCCTGGAGCAGGGGGGAGGGAAGAGGGGTGCTTGCCACCCCCCCCTTACTTTAAACGCACGCTGCGGGGCAGCGGCTATTTTGAGCTGTGTCTGCAGGAAGTCATTCCATGGGCTGGGATGGAAGACTTGGCAGCTCTCGCCGTGGCTTCCTGACGATTGTCCCCTCTTTCCTGACATTCTTCCCGGTCCCCTAGCCCTAGCACTCGGACGCCTTCTCACTGGGAAACTTGGGCTGTGAAAACCCCCCCCCCCCAGGAGGAAGCTGCTTTTCCGGGCCAGCGGGTCGGGATGTGCCTGGTTCTGTTCCCATGGGCACAGCTGCCGCCCCCCCCGCTGGGCCAGTGCCTGTTCTCTTCACCCCTCCAACTCCAGAGTTGCCAGGAAGCCATCCTAAACCAGTTCCATAGATGACGTTACAATTCAGTAATTTATCTGTGCATTTCCTAATTCGTTTCCTATTTCTTATTCTACAAATATCTACTTAGCGAATATTTATTGAGTGCCTACTATGCTAAGAATATGGCAGGAGGCTTAGAAAGGTTGCTTCTAGCATGAATGCTTCATTTTATAGGTGAAGGGGTGGGCCTAGAATTGCTCTCTCCAATACAATAGCCACTAGCCACATGTGGCCACTTAAAGTTAAATTAAAATTAAATGCCAGTTTTTGAATCACGTTGGTCACATCTCAGTTTATCAGTCGACTCATGAGTATGGCTACTATACCGGACAGTGCAGATCTAGGATGCTTCCAAAGGGCCTGTTGGACCATGAAGGTCTTGAGAGTTAAGCAAATTGCCCTGGATCACATCACCACTCAGTTGTTCAAATCAAACTCTGAACAGTCATAATTTTCCCACGTCTTATGTTTCTGCCCAAATATAAATGAGACTGAGAATTATTTCAGTCGTAAATACAAAAATACTTGGGAGAAAACAGAACAAAAATAGAGATGCATATATAGAAATATCTTTTGAAAATTACCAGGTAGTTGACTCCAACTAGAGTAAAAAAATATCCAAGTGTCTGACTCAATGTTTTTATTCATAAAACAAGTCACTAAATACAATCTTGAGACTGAATTACTAGACAACATTTATGTTCCCCTTTCTAACATTGGTTAATGCTTATGGAAGGCGGGTTATCAGTATCACCAAAGACAGTGATAGGGCTCTGTCTTGGGTCCTGGTCTCTGTCTGTCTACCCTGTGTAATTCCACGCCATTCCTGGGCTTTGAAATCCATCTATAGGCTGATGATTTCCAAATGCATTTCTCTCCAGGCCTGACATCTTCCCTGATCTCTAGATGACTTGGACTCTACCCCTGGAAGCCTAACAGGTGTCTCAAGTTGACTAGTCCAGGTAGAGTTTTTGATCCGATCCTGCACCCAGACCTTTGCCATCTCCCCTATTCCAGCAGATGGTATCACCCAGACCTTTGCCATCTCCCCTATTCCAGCAGATGGTATCACCCTGCAACAAGAAACTTAAGTCAAAACCTACAGATTAAGCCCAGTTCTATCTTCTCCCTCACTGTCACACCCAATCCCGTCACCTCTACCCCCAAAACACCCCCCCCCCAAGTCTCTCCTCCTTTCCACCTTCCCGCCGGCTGCTCCACACCAAGGCCGCTCCACCTCTGCCCGGCGGCCCTGCGCGCTGCTTGGTCCCTGTGCGCCCACCCTGGCGAACTTCAAATCAATGGGCAACGCATAATTCCTCGGCCTTCGCCTTTCAATTTAAAAAAGAGAGAGGGAGAAAGTGAACAGAAAGACGGGAGGAAGGGTTTAAGTTAGACTTAAAGATGAAACAGTCTCTTGTCAAAATAGTGATTTCTTGTGGGAGGGGGTGGGAGGGGTATTGACAGAGAAGCGCGACGGAAACTTCTGGGCTGCCAGGAATGTTCTCTGTCTTGATCCGAGTGGTGGTTATGTGGGTGCACACACATATGCCTAGAAGTCAGACCTCCGTTTTCAAAAGTTAAAAAAAAAAGGAAGGAAAGGAAAGGCCTCCTTGCCAGGATTCTAGAGACGGTTTGGCAGCACATGAAGGGTGTTGTGGAATCTGCTTTCCTGGCTGCGTTTCAGGCGGGATGGAGTCCTGGCTGCCTGGGGCGCTCGGAGCCTCGAATTAAAGAGATGCAATCAGAAATCACATTTGTTCTGCTTAATTCTACCCCTGGCCCCTTGCTAGGTGCATCCTGATGAATATTTAACGTGTCACCAAGCATTTCGTCACAGAAAAATATTTAAGGACACGATGAATAATAAATATGCGGAGTGGAGAGATGTTTGAGAGCCTCCAGCCTGGACCAGTGTGGAACCAAATGACGGCGGGACTCCGTGAGGTCCGACAGCCGTCGGCGTCAGGCCTTTCCTGGATGAGCCCAGATGCTAGTGTCCTTCCAGTTCAGAAATGAACCGGCCCAGGGCCATCCAGGCTCTGGGGATAAAAGAACGTCTTGGAAATGGACACTTATGGGGGAACACGGTCTGTGCCCCCCAAAGGAGCCAGGTTGACCAATGGTCTTCCTGTTCTCAACAACGGGACGACTGACCAGCTCGCTGGCATGCAGCTGAGTAGACATGGCCCCGGTGTGTCATCGCCTGCGGGCAGGTGCTGTTCTTGCGGATTGGGGGGATGGGTGCGCAGGAGGGGGTCATGTGCAGTAGGACAGCGTGGTAGTTAAAGCGTGTGCCCCAGAGCTTACGGCCCCCGGGGGCCACTTACGAGGTGAGCCAAGTTCTGAATCTCGGTGCCTAAGGTAACCAGAGGCAACAGAGCCAACCTCGCGGGATTGTTTGAATGGTTTGGGGTGTTAATACATGTAATTAAAACAGTCCTTGGTACATAATACAATTTGTACAGATATGGGAACTATAGATAAGCTGAATAATCTGGTAGGAACAGGTCACAGCCTGAGGCCCATTTGACCCCAAGCCTGTGTTTGTAACCTTCATGCTACCTACCTTCTGTGAAGGCGCTGGATCCCGACAGAGGAGCACTGGGGGTCAGGGTCGGGGCGGGCTGACACGTGGTCTGCAGGGAAGGAAAGGAGGCCTCCTGACATCAGTCATAGGTGTATAATGTGACCCACGTTTGGGGGCATGGAAATGCCATCCAGAGACCTGAATTTATGTCCTGGCCCTGTCACCTCCCAGCTGTGTAACCTTGAGCCCAGTACACTCCCCCGTTGGCCTCGGACGCCTCAGCTGTGCAGTGGGAAGCTGGACCAGAGCCTCCGAGATGCCTCTGACCTTGACATTTCGAGGTCCTGAGCCCCCGCACTCAGCTCTGCCCACAGCGGGTGCTCTGGTCTGAGTAAGTGGCTGTGATGGGGAGACAGAGGCTGTGTGAGCACGTTTGAAGGCACCTCGAATGACAAACGTGTCTGAGCAGATCTTTCTCCTGTCCTCGGCAACATTGATTTTTTTCCAAGTGTGGGACCGACGTGCTGCCGAGATGGGCAGGGTAGAGCACCCGGTGTTCGTCCCTGGGACCAGAAGGCAGGCCCTGGCGGAGCTGCTGCGGCAATCGCCGGCCTCCTGCCTCTTCCTGGGGCTTCTGAAGACACTGCCCCGACACCATCGTGGGGGGGGGGGGGGAGGAGGCAGTTTCCCTGGCTTAGAGGCCAGGGACAGATGCCACCTGACTTCGAGTCGCAGCTTCACCACCTCTTGTCTCTGGAGCCCTGAGTCAGCCCCTCTCAGGGCTCAGCTTCCTAATCAGATCTGAAGCTAGTCTGGAATATTAAAGGGCACGCCGTCAACTTCACCAGATGGATGTGTCTCCCCTCTTCTTGGGAAGTTTCCAGGGCTCGACAGGGACCACTTACAAACACCTCCAGGCTTGGGGGTGGAAACTAAAGCTTTGGTTTCCCAGGAGCACAGTCCTGCCAGAGCAGCAAGGGGAGCCAAGAGCATGGCCGTGACTCTGCTCGCACCCAGAGCAGGGTCTAGGGGAAGCGCGTGTAGATACACGGCGGCCTGAGCCCAGCAGGGAGCGTGGGATGAGGGCCGGGCACTGGGCTTGGGGCTGGATGGGCCGGAAGGAAGGCAGGCTGGTTAGACAGGGACAGTGAGATGGGGGAGGGCAGGTGCTATGGGCGTGTGGGGCAGGGACAGCAAGCCCAGGAAGGGGACAGCAAGCCCAGGAAGGCCAGCCGGAGGAGCACGGGATCTTCCCAGACAGGGAAGCCCTGAGGGATCAGTAGGAGTCAGCGGGGAAATGCGCATTTTAAGAAAGGGAACTCAAAGCAGGCGTGGAGGGCGGGAAAGAGTGGCTACAGCTGTGCCGACAGGCCCTGGAGAATGGCTGGGGTGCAGAATCCTGATGTGGGGGACACGGGGGGGGGGGGGAGGCACGCGGGGCATGCGGGGGGAGAAAGGAGCACCAAGAGAAGCAAGGGAGCAGAATGGAACTTTCTTCTGACTTCCAATTTAAAAATACCATAAGCACCAATTGGGTAAATAATTTGCCCAAGATCGTATTGGAAAAAAGTGACCCAAAAGCGTGGTGAGTGTGAACGCGGCCGAGACACTGCTCTCGAGATCTCTGCCCGAGGTCTCCCGGTGCGTGGCTGCCCGAGGTGATGGTCACAGCAGGAGGGGTCGGCAGCGGTGAGCAGAGCGCTGGTGTGAGGCGCTGGCCGGCGGCCCGCAGCGGCCCAGACGCGTTTCCTGCGCCAGGAGAAGCTAATTAAAGGCCGGGCGGGAAGCGCGCGTCCCTGCGCACAGAGAGCGAAATGGGCTAACCTGGCATCTCACCCTCTCCCCTGACCTTGGCAGTAACCCCCGTTCGGTGAAACTCGGCTCCTCGTGACTCATTCACACCGACCTTCCTGAGGCCTGAGCAGCCATCACTTAGAAACGGAACAGCCAAATCCCAGATTTTAAAAAATCTCCCCTCCCCAGCAGTACTGCCCTTCAGAGCAAATGTCACTTTCAAATGCAAGAAACAAAAGCCCAGGCCGGCTTAGTAATTTCCCCAGAAGGGAGCAGCAAGGCAGGGGCAAAACTGAGGCTGGAACCCGGCTCCCTGTTTCCTGGCCCAAGACGCTTTGCCCAGGCCTCAGGCGCTCCCTTATCCTGCCTGCGCGTGGGGAAGCCAGAGGTTGTCAGGTGGGTGGGACCACTCTGGGCCACCTATTCCTTCCCGATAGGGGCACTAGAGTCCAAAGACTTCCGTCACCTCCACCCCAAACCCCACTCTGCCCTGTTTTCATGATCAACATGACTTAAAGGTAGAGAGATGGGGGTTGGGACATGGGGGTGCTACTTTAGGAGTTACGCCCTTTCTGCCCACTAGTAAAGGACAGCCCAAATGCGCTCCAACTAAATCCGCCCGGGCGAGAGCCCTCAGCCAGAGCCAAGGCTCTCAGGGGTCCAAGATGGGGAAATGTGGCACCGACAGAGAGGGTCAAACTAGCCCCTCGTCTTTGTTTCCCTTCCTTTGCATCAAACGGACATGCTAAATATCCAGGAGGATCAGGGAGTGACATTCCCTGTCCTGGGACGATGCTGGGCTGATAGCACTGTCCCTCTGCCTAACCCCTACCCCCCATCTCCTCCCTCACCCCCTCTCCCCTTCATCAGGCAAGTGGCAGCTGGGACAGAAGTGTCTGGACACATGCATGGACACGACCTCGGATGAGGGGCCTGGGCGGGCGGAACGTCTGTCATCATAAACTGATCTCCAAATTCTGGGCCGCGCCCCAGCGAAACTGAACAGGAGGAGCTGCAGCCGGGCTTTTCGGGGGATTCTCCCCAGAGCTTGGTCATTGCGACTCAAGATTTCTCGTGGTGACGCTCTGCCCCCTGGTGGCGGATCTGTGGAGACTGCGTCTCCTTGGGTGCCTGACTTCAAGGGCATGAGCGACTGGAGCTCCAAACCAGGCCTGGGTTCTCTTGACCCCCCCCCCCCCCCCAGTGTTCCTGCAGGCAGGCAGGGGAGACGGAGCAGTGCTGCACTGGGCGCCTGGGCGCCTGGGCGCCGGGGCCCCTGGGCACACGGCTCCGCTGGATGAACCGTGGCTGGCCCTCTCTAGGGCAATGGCCTCCCCTAACTCCCACGGTGCCGCGGGGGGAGTGAATGTTCCCAGCGAATGGAGTTAGTGTGGCCTTTCCCTGCCCTTCCCACCTCCCCCGGTCCTCTCAGGCCTCTCTTCCGTCTCCTAGGACCAGGACCTGTCAAGGCGGCGCCAGCGAAAGCCGTTGGTGGCGGGAAGAGCATGATTTTTAGCCACACTTGCCGGAGGATCGCTCCAGGCTGGTCAGGTGGACTCCATGCTACGCTGACCCTCTTTAAAGCTCGTAGTAATCATAACAGCAGATTCTCCTCTAGCGCTTATGCTGTGCCAGGCCACATTCCCGACTATTGCTACGGTTCCTCGTTTAATGCTCACAGCAGCCCTAGGAGGTGGGTACTGCCTTGTCCCCATTTCACAGATGAGGGGAGAGACTCAAAAGCTCGTCAGGGAACAAAAATAAAAAAATAAAAAAAGCTTGTCAGGTAGAAGCAGCAGAGCTGGGGCTTGAACCTACAACAGTGTCTTGCCTACTGTGCTGTAAGATGCTTCTCTTACTTCTCCTGACTCAAAAGAGCAGGTCCGTGGAGGCAGAGAGGCGATTGGAGTTGGAGACTGGAACCGCCCGAGGGAACAGTAGGATTCCTGAATCTTACAAAGGGAAGAAGCCAAACGTAGGGTGGCTTCTCTGAGACAGATTCTGCAGGGGAAGTGTCATCTGAGATGGACCTTCAAATAGGCTCATGACGACAGCGGCTTCCACAGGATGAACCAAGGGTCGACGGAGTCTAACTTGGAGACTCCTAAGCACCTTTGGGGTCATTTTAATAGTGACCAGCGTCTAGCAATGCCTTGCGCTTGGCAGGCGGATAATAAACGTTGGCCAATATAGAATGAGTAACAATAAGAACAAACATTTAATAAGCAGTTGCAACATGCCAAGCAATCTCCTGAGGTCTTTACATGGATATTATCTTGAGTAACATTCACAACATCTCCACCGTTGTTACCATCACCATTCTCATGTCATAGGTGAGGAACCAAGGCACCGGAAGTTGAGTAACTTTCTTATGGTCGGTCACACCCCAAGGCTTTTAACCCAGATAATGTGTCTCCAGCGTCTGGTCCCCTCACCGCCACGCTTGCTGTCTTCCTGGCTCAGAAGAGAGGAAATATGATAGGAATAAAAAAGTCCTCAGGATGCCCACCCTGGACCAGCAGTCTTCCCTAGAGGACTGCTAATGGAATTCGGGGATACGAAGTATGTTTTCTGGAAAGAAAGACATAATAATAGCAGGTAGCCTTTATGCACTTGCCAACTGTTGAACTGAATACTTTTGTTTATTTTAGTATGTTTTTATTGATTTTAGAGAGAGGAAGGGAGAGGGAGAGAGAGATCAATGAGAGAGAAACATTGATCGGCTGCCTCCTGCACGCCCCCTACTGGGGATCGAGCCCGAAACCCAGGCCTGTGTCCTGACCGGGAATCAAACTGTGATCTCCTGGTTCCTGGGTCGACGCTCAACCCCTGAGCCACACCAGCCGGGCTGAACTGAGTACTTTTAAACCTCAGAGCTCCCTTATGTAGAAGGACCAGGTGGTTGGATTAATCCTTGTTGGGCAGATGTCCCAGGAAGACTATGAGACAAGAGAGCTGATTCTGAAGAGAGAGGGTTAATTGTGACACAGTGGGTGTCTCAGTTGAAGGGAGGTGAAAGCAAAAATTAGAGGGCGCTGTTCAACTTTGAGGGCAAGGGGGAGGCAAAGGCAAAGTGATGGAGTGTCATTATCAGATAAGAGAGCTAGAAGTTCACTGGCTTCCATTCCCATCATTTCGGGGTGGGAGTCAGAATAACGTACGAGGTGCGGTCAGGAACGCAGAGGCTGAAAGGAAGTCATGAAATTGGGATGCTAGGGTGTTTTGACATTGACGTTTTCATAAAAGTCAAAATCACATTGAGGAGTCAAGTATGAAAGCTTTGAACACGAGGTAGGCCCAATCCTGGCTGAGACATACGGAGTGTCTCCTGACGGAATTCCGGGGAAACCTTCCTTCCTGATGAAGGATTGTGGAGAAACCCTGGCCTCTCCCCATTATTGATTTTGTGTATATTTATTCAAGGGGTTGTTTTAATGCTTGACGATACCACAGCAGTCTTGTGACTGTTGGAGAGAGAGCGCCCAAGAATGGCTGGGAAGGCATCTCAGATTCCTGACCTGGTTGAGCTGCTGGAGAAACCCTGCAACTAACTACCTCTTCCACAGGTAATCCTCCAGAACCTTCCTACCCTGTGCTCATGAATGACAGAGGGGAGGTTGGTAAAAGGAGCACAGATAGAGGGGGAAACCTTTTCCAGACATCTCTGGATACAGCTTGGTCAAAGAGGAGAGCAGAGTTGACAGCTCTTAACAATTGATGACCTCAGAAAATGCTAGTAAAGAGGGGGCGGAGGATTAGGTAATTAATTATAATGAGTCCCATGAATCACTGCTTAAAATTTCATACTTTTCTCTTTGTTTAAAAATTGACCTTAAAGCCCGAGGGACTTCATTAAAAGTTAAAGAGGGTTAAACACCAAGGGAATGTAGATTTGTTTTGGCTTAAATGATTGTAATGAGAAAACGGTCCAATGACTCTATAATTAAGATTTAGGAATCAGCTCCTCCCCTGCATATGACTGGAGCTACTGAATGTCATCCTCTGAGGGCAGGTTCTGCGTGTTACAAGACCGTGGGTCCCTGGGGGGCTGTGAGCGACGGAACAATTCCAGTTAAGGGCATTCCTTCTTTGCAGGGACGGTGTATTGCTCACGTTTCAAGTGGACGTCCTGAGGAAGTGTAAAACTGAGACACGTGGAAGCAGGCCCCGCGGCCGATTCCTCCGACACGCGTGCCTGATGGTCTGAGGTCGCTGCAGAGTCACTCTCGGGGTTGGACTCCAGTCCTCGGGGACACGCGTCACTCACGCAGCCAATGCGTTGGTCGGTGGCTAGAATGGAATGTAGCTGAACAGGAGTTGTTTAGATCTCTGATGCTGACAGTCATTTCGGGAGAAACCGACTTCAAATTGGCCCAACACCGGAGTGGTGCTGCCGAAGCACAGCTGTTCCATGAAGTCTCCCCTGATCCACCCCATCTGTTCTCCCACCGCCCATCACAGTCCACGATTCAGCCCTCCCCCTAATGCATGGAGGCGGTAACAACCGTTTTACGTTTCTGTTTAAATAATAATGATGATGATGATGCCTCAGATTCTGAGCACTCAGCCTGTGCCAGGGACACGCGCGAATGTTTTACGTCCGTTAGAGCGTTAATCCGCACAGCGGCTCTGAGGCGGGCGCTGCTGTTGTTCCCGTTTTACAGATGGAGAAGCTGAGGTTTAGAAGGCCAGCGTCTCCCTTGTTCGTTATGATTAGCCAACTTATTTTATAAGGAGAAACTATTTAAGTGGCCCCCTGACTTCTAGAAGATTTATAATCTTGAAAACACTAGTCAGTATAAAACTCCATTCTTGTTTACCTTGGCTTCTTTTAGTACGATAACATAATATCACCATTAGGGCAGTTTTAGTACAGAGTGCCTATCAAAAGGAAAAGGAAAGGAAAGAAAGGGAAGGAGGGAGGGAGGAAGGGAGGAAATATAGCTCTTTCTCAAGGTTGCTACTGCGGCCTGAGTAACACTCTACGGCCATATAATCCAGGGTTTAGGCGGACTGGCCAATGACATCTGGAGCAGTCTCTGATTAAAACAACAAATCCGAACACTGGGCCGGGGCTAAGACAAGTGGGATAAATTCCGGCAACAGTTACCGTACGTCCCAAGAGGCTGTTTGATGTTTGCTAACAATCTTCCTTTGGTTTAATCTCCTTGCTTCTGACCGTTAATCCGCAAAATTGGCCCCCGTTTCGAAGAAAACCTTGAAAATATGAAATTTATATCATAGCTCCAAGGGGAAAAGCTGGCAGGAAAAAAAAAATTAGGCGGGAATGTGCCAATAATAAAGTTGTTTTAGTCGGATATAGCCAACTACGTAAGTCTCACATTCTTGGGATGAAAGCTGGGTTCCACGCAGCAGGGCCGCTGTGCTTCCGGAGCACTGTCCAGGGTACTGAAGTCCCTCTGCCTTTCTCTCTCTGCGGTCCTTGTGCCTGTCCTAGTTTGGCTATAAATACAGCATTGAATTCTATTTTTAGAAAAACTTTTAAGATACGCTTTATCTTTTGATTGTAAGAGTAAAAAAAAAAAAAATTAACCCGTAAATCCATTACCTCCAAGCAACTATAACAATCTAGTTTAATTTCCCTTTTTTTCTCCACATATTTTTACATAGTCGAGACCATTCTGAACATGCAATTCAGTTTTGTATGTTGCTCTTTTTCATAGTGGCACATGTGTTTCTTGTTACTATAAACTCTTTGAATCCATCTTTTTAAGCAGAATCACAACATTTTGGCAAGTTCTGTTTCCTGACTGACCGAATCATGCTATGCAATTGGATATTATTTTTACTTAAAATGTTATTTCTAATAAACAGCTTTATAGTTGTGTCTGGGTGAATCTCCAGGGAACTAGTGAAAAAAAATCAAAAGACATTAAGTATTGTCTGATGCCATTTATATAACATTCTTAAAATTATAAGAATGAAGATAAAACTAGAGAATTATAGAACAGGTTAGTGGTTGTCAGAAGTCTAGGATGCGGTGGAAGTAAAAGGGATGTGGGTATAGCTATAAAAAGGCCACATTAAGCATCCTTGTGGCGATGTAAATATTCTTTATCTTGACTATCAACGGCAATATTATAGTTCTGATATTTTGCTCTAGTTTTGCAAGATGTGTTCATTGGAGGAAAGGGGGAAAGGGTACATGGGGTCTCTATATTATTTCTTACAACTGCATGTGAATCTACAGTTCTCAAGATAAATAAACTTTAAAAAAGGAAAATAAAATGAAACCTGACTTGCCCCTCTGGTGACGTGCTTGCTATCTAGTGGTGACCTTGAGTATGAAGGGCCTTGCTGGATTTCATCTACGGAGATCAGGCTCACTGAGGCAGCCAAGAGCGTTGTGGCCTCATGGCTCTACCAGGACACAGCACTCAAGAAGGGGGCCAATTCCCAGCCCCAGCCTCTGGCTAGCACATACAATGAGTGGACTTCTCCTAGTGCTAATTTGCTGAGAGAGACAGAAAAAGAGAGAGAGAGAGACCACATGCACACAACTTGTATTACAGTATATTGTTATAGTCATTCTATTTCATTATTAGTTATTGTTAGTCTCTTACTGTGCCTAATTTATAAATTAAACTTTACCGTAGGTATGTAGGTATAGGAGAGTTCAGGACTACCTGTGTTTTCAGGCATCCACTGGGGGGTCTTGGAGGTGCCCCCATGGATGGGGGGACTACTGTACCCACAAAGTCATATTCCCGATCATGTCAGACAACTGAAGTTAACACATTAGGCTCAAAAATGCTTTTATTTTCACCCTGTTTTCTTTTTAGAATTTTTCACCTTTTTAAGGCTTGTGGTTGATAGACATTGTAAATTAAATCTTCCTGAAGTAAAAAAAAAAATCAGAGTTATAATTGTTCCTCGTGCTGTGTTATATGGGTTGAGAATTGAAGTATTTAGCTGAATCGGTGCCAGCTGCAGAACATACTTGAAGCTTGTATTCTTGAGTAAATCTGTATCTTTGGCTTGGTTTCCAAAAAAATAAATATCTTTCCTTTTAAGAGTAGAGAATGGTTTCACGACCTCTTAGAAATCGCCGAGTAGACTTGCTACAGAATAATTGACAAATCCTGAAGCAAGCTCCTCTCAGATGGCCTTGCTCTAAATAAAATCATCTTTGCCATTTTACCAGTGGTCTTTTACCTTTTCATGTGTAGTTTGCCATTAAAAAAAAAAACCAAAAAAAAAACCAACATCAGCAGCCACTTCTACCATATATTCAGCTTCTACTCATGTTCTAGAGCCCTTCCTTCAACCCAACGGGTTAACTACCGTTTTGTGAATTGGAGGAAAGGGTTTGCTAAAACGGAGAGGACGTTGATTTGAAATCAGACATTTGCTCACATATTTATTCCTTTCCCTTTTATATTTATTTAAAACTTCACCCTGTGCCAGGCTCTGAGGAAGACAGTGACTAAAATAGCAACTAAAATAGCCTCTATCCTCATGGAGCTCTCGGTCTGACCCCGGCTCCCGCACGCTCTGCTGCCTGGGTCATTTCGAACAAGTCCCTTTATCGCTCGGAGCCTGGGTCTCCTCATGTGTAAGGTGGGCAACCTGCGGGCAGGTCGTGAGAGTCACCGGCGACACGGGCTTCGCGCAGGCCTGACACGGCGGCTGCTTAGGTTTCAATCAGGACACTGCGCGGAGGCCTCGGGCACCCACATGCTTGTTTGTGAATTCAACTGTGGCAAACGCCCAGGTCTCAGGAAGCCTAGGTACGAGATCAGAGAAAACAGTTTCCTACTAAAGAACAAATGAGGCAGTGTCCACTCACTGACACTTTGTCATTGTTTCACTTGTGGCCCTTATTGGGCAGCTAAATGAATGTGTTACTTTGAGCACATGTCTCTCCAGTTCCTTACCGCCTGGCAGTGAACGATAACTTTAATTCCTTATGTCGCCACTCACAAACTTATCCTGCCAAGAGCCGGACTAGCCTCAGGCGCTATTTTTAATCAATGACAGCAATCCAGGAGTTCACAAAGTCTTTAGAACCCTAATGAGTGGCTTTAACAATCAATGTCTCGGCTCCTTTCCACACCTACACCGTAAGGAAACGAGCAGTAATGTTACTTCCTGGGGACAGAAACAAATCGAATACTTCCTTCAAAATATCACTCAATCCACCCTAAAATATAATGTAATCATGCATTTTTCAATCATTCAAGTTCTTTGCAAAGGTCAGAATAAATACAGAGGCATCATTAAATTGGAAGCTTAACACAAGGGAAATCGAGAGGTGTCCTCTACGGCAAAGGTAACTAGGTTTCAGATAATTGGCAAGACAAACAGCAATTCCCCACCAGAGTCCTGTGGGAAACGCCCACAAACACCAGTGTCGGGGGAGGTTATGGCTGTGCCCACAGAGGGACTCAAGTTCACCCAGAGGAAGGAGGTTGAAAATTGGGGCCAGAACGCAACTGGCCTCCTAAATTCCCTGGTAAGACAGCCTTCACCTAGTTTTTGTCAAGCAGTCAGGGAGGTGTGTTTTTGGATAAAAGCAGGATTCCAGTGGTCTAGCCCAAATGTCGGAGTCCAGGAGAGATAGACATGCCCTTGTGCCTGTGACCTGGCTCCCCAAAGCAGGAGCGAGTCCCTGGGAGCGCTGGCAGGTAACATGTTCTGGGGGGTACCGCTCAGCTCTTCCCATTTTAACTCTGTCCTTGGCTAGATGAGGCCAGGGGAGCAGGTTCCTAGCGTATTCCACCGATTATTAGTTTAGTGACCAAATCAAACGATTTGCCTATCTGGTTGACTGTTCACCTGGATTAACCAGCAGCTGGCAAGAGTCCGCAGTTCTGACCCATAAGCTGAATTGCTTGGTTAATTCATTGAGCACTTAATTCAGTTAAGAGAACGGGTCCCGTTCAGACATCAGGTAGCAGCTAAGTCCCTCATGCCCTCCCCTTGCTTTTATTTTTAGTGGGAGCAACAAGACCTGTGATTATTCACAGGCAATAGGCTGACCTGGTTTTGTTTAAGATGATAAAGTGTTTTTACTTTGCTTTGTGATCAGCCTGTTCTCTTTCCTACACTCTTGCTCGGTGTGTGTGTGTCCTGGGGAAATGGAATGCTTCCCAATTAGAGAAAGAAATTCAAGTTTATGATGTTAAAAATCATCCAATCTGGGGCTTCGGTCTCCTTTCATTGCCTTGACAGGCTGTTCTTGCTGGACCTCTGAAGGGGAGCAGATGCCTTCCAAGCCCCATCTACCTGTAAGCGGAGGGACGGAGGGAGTGGAAGGGGGGGGAGCTCCGTCCACTGAGCACTGACAGGCCTGCGGCCTGGTGGCTCCCTCTCCGGTCCGGCACGGAGAGGATCCAAGTTAGCACAGGAGCACGTTAGCCAAAGCCCACACCCCAGCTTTTTCAATGATTTATTTTCAATCCCTCACACCTGCCGAGGAGACGGAGAAAGAGGCAGTGGCCGCCGCCCGGCCGGGAGGCGAGTCTCTGCGCCCTGACAGCCTCGTTTGTACGGATCCGGGCTCTGGACGCAGCAGAGCAGCTCCGCCCTCGCGGTGACAAACGCCTTTGCTCACGGGCTTCGTGGGCGAGCAGGGATTTGAATCCAGGCCCGTTTCCTTGCAGAGCCTGGGCTCCTGCGCAGCTAGTCAGCTCCCTCCTGCCTGTCACCTGCTTTCCGTCTGGGCCACGTGTCTCTGCACAGCCCTGGCAGGAATGCGAGGCCCGGAGGCGCAAAGTGGCAACTCCTGTGCCTGTTCTCAGAAGGGGTTCTCCCGGTTTTTTGGTTTTTTTGTTTTTTTTTTTTTTGGTAGTAGGCTGACCTGGTTTTCTTTTAAGATGATAAAGGACTGACGTAGAAATAGCAGCGGGAAAGCCAGTCCAGGGGACGCGTGGAGAGGCTGGGAGGCTGTGAGTCTCTAGGGGCGGCTCTCTCATGAGCCAGGGAAGCGGGCCTCCCTCGCCCTGAGGCTCGAGCCTGGCTGAGAGGCTCCCCGGGGGGCCCTCCTCCCCTCCGCCCAGCTCTGTGACATCCCAAAGACGAGCGATGGACCCAGGCCCCGGTGGCAGTGTCAGTGGTTAGGAGCAGCTGATCAGGGCGAGTGATCATCTCGCCTCTGCCACTTTCCAGCCGATGACCATGTTAAGTTAATTAACCTCTGGGACTCCATCTGAAAGTAAGGACACTAAGTGCACCCACCACACAGGGCTGTTGTGATGCTCAAGTGAGTTATACATTTTCAGCACTGAGGGCAGTGCCTGGGATCCAGGAGTATCATCATTAGCTGTGTTGGGGTACAGGGCAGGCAGCCCCCAAATATCCCACAATGGCATATTGATTTTGAATTAAAATTACTTGACAGGCACCTTGACCCTCCAATCTCCCCTGGGAAGGGTGCCCTCCTCACTGCTGAGGAGCTGAGAGCGACCCCCTGTTGCTAAAGTTAAGGAATCCAGAGCCTAAGAACTTCCACAACAAACCTTTACCCCTTTACTAATTCACTACCCGAGCCCAAAGTTTGTGTAGATTCTCAGTAATGAAGCACACGAACCTAACTGTCTTTGTCCTGTGATTTCCTCACAAATTTCTTGTTTATCTAAAAAATATCAAAAGCTGGCTGCTTCATCATCTCGGAAGAGCATCATTTATGATCTCCCGTGTATGTGTATTATTACATTGCTATTCCTCCTGTTAATAAAACTGGCGCAAGACCAGCTAGGTTACTAGTCCGGGGACAAGAACTCAGGAAGGGCCGAGGGGGGAAACCCTCCCCCTCCCCCAGCAGCAGCAGCAGAGGCGGCCAGGAGTCCGTCTGTGTCTGTCGGAACCGGGCCCTCCCTCTGGGGTCTCAGATTCTTAGCTGTGCTTTGCGGGGCAGTGGAGAGACCTCTCTGTGCCTCCCCCAGGCTCCACTCCGCGAGCTCAGAGTCTGGGCATCCCCTGGGCTCCAGGACTGTCGCTAAGCGCAGATTCCAGGTCAGCTCTGTGAGCCGCCTGGAAAGCTGAAACCAGGTGCCACAGAATGGTACCTAGGACACTGGATCAATTTTATTTCTTACTGAGTGTATTGGGGTGACATTGGTTAATAAAATTATATCGGTTTCGGGTGTACGATTCTAGAGCACATCGCCTGTACACCGCATCGTGTGCTCACCAACCAAGCCAAACCTCCTTCCATCTCCGTTTACCCCTTTACCCTGTTCAGCTCCCCCGAGCCCCCTTCCCCCTGCTAATCACCGAGTGCTGTCCGTGTCTGAGTTTTGTGGGGTTTGTGCTTAATCCCTTCGCCCTTTTCACCCAGCCCCGCGGCACCCTCCCCTCTGACAGGTGTCAGCCTGCTCTGAGTCTGTTTCTATTTTGATTGTTTATTTTGTCCATTCGAGTCCACACAGGGGTGGCATCATATGGTGCTTGTCTTTCTCTGCCTGGCTTGCTTCACTCAGCATAATGCTCTCCAGGCCCCTCCGTGCTGCCGCAAAGGGTAAGATTGCCTTTTTCACAGCTGCGTAGTGTTCCCTGGTGTGAGTGTCCCACAGCTTTTACCCATCAGCTACTGATGGGCACGGGAGCCGCTCTCAGATCTTGGCTTTTGTAAATAACGCTGCGATGCACACAGGGGCGCATGTATTCTTTCAAATTAATGTTTTGGGCTCCTTAGGATACATCCCTGGAGCAGTTTTTTAAAGATCTGTTTTGAAAGAGGGTCAGTGTATTGCCAAAGGTAGATAGTATGGTGAGGGAAAGCAGGAAGGGCGGAATCACGCCATCACATGCACAGGCGACGCAGGACAAGGCAGACGTTGGGACTTGTTGCCAACGGCCCCTTAAAAGCGCTGGGGGCAGCGAGCGGCACCGGGTGTCAGTCCGGACCTGGGCTCAGCAACCTCGGCACTTGAGCTCTGGCTAAGGAAAGAATTCAGGGCCAAGACCCAACTATAAGAGAACATTTATTTGGAAAAATCACAGAGGTAGAAGTAATTTGTAGAAGAAAAAGTGAGCTTAGGAAACAAGTTATAGAGACAAAGGAAGGGCCCTTGGAGCTTGGGAGAGAGGCAGCTAATGGTAGGGCTCCGGGAAAGGGAGAGGCCCGGGCTGTTCCATGCGGGAGCGAGCAGAGTCCTACGGGTTTTAAGGGTAGAGATTTAGGGGCGGTCCCAGGGGAAAATCTCAATAGAATATTCAGCAGCTTTCCACGTGTCCTTTCAGGGCCGTGGTCTCCACGGATTGGTGGGCGCGGGGGCAGGGGCAGGGGGTCATTATCCAGTGCAGCTGGCTCTGAGGTCAGCTGTGGCTGGTTTGTTGCTTTTCTGGGCCTGAAGCTGAAATACAATTGAGGCCTAGATGTCATCTCTAGGGAGGAAAGGTCAGGGGGTCCAAACCACATGACCAGGGATATGCTAGGTGAGGAAAGGCCACCCTGGGGGCGAGGTCCCACCCTACAATTGTCTGTTGCTAGGTACCGAGGGCTTTCCACCCTGGTGACCTTCTGTACCTGGTGCATGGTCCTTGCTCTGCTCACGTCTATGACTGCCTATCACAAAAGTAAGAGCAATCAGTTCTGGACGAACAAGTAATGCTGGCAGCCCGGAGTGGCAGTGACATCCCGATCTGTGTGTCTGTGTGCTTTCTGCACATGCTGGGCTCGTGTGAAGTTCTTCACCCACCCTGCATCCCATTTTACAGATGAGAAACTCTGTCTCAGAGAGGTTAAACAACTTGTTCAAGGTCTGACTCATGAAGCAGAGCCCCTGGCTTTGTTTAGGGCTATTGGCTGCCTGTGAAAATTGCCTCATTACATACCCACGTGGGCTTTCGTGCCTGCAGGTGGCTTCTTCCATCTCCACCTGCTTACCTGCAGCAGCCTGGTGCCTCCCTTGTTAGGAAGGAGCCGATCCAGTACACAGGGGCTGAGAATAACAAAGTGGCTTCAGCTCTGACTCTGCCCAGCGGTGCTTGAGGGCAGCTTCTCTGTCTGCCCTGAGCTTAGTGGGGGTGCAGATGGGGTGAACCCGAATGGAACTGAGGGGGAGACTTGGGCTTCTCTATCTCGCTGGAAAGAACCAGAGGCTCTTATACTCAATTGGTCAGTTGCACACAACGCCTTAGGCCGCCTGGTTCTGACTCTTTTCCCATTTCCTGGAGCTCTAGATAAAATCTTTGTAATGGTCTGATTTTACTGGGGTTTTTTTAAATTGTGAAAGAAAGCACTCCTGCCCTCGGGTGACACCAGCTTGGGCCATGACCTAAGAGTCGGGGAATCTCAGATCTCACGCTCACACAATTTTCTCTTGATAGGATCTTGGAAACCAAAACAGAAGTCATAGACTTGCCTCTCAACTCACTCAGAAGCAGAAAGGAGAGGAATACAGAATAGACCGGACAGGGACCATTTCCCTGAAGATAAACAGTGCTGGGGGGGGGTCCCCTGTCTGACAGTCCCAGACCCTCTGAAATGGGCCCTCCTGCCTTTTAGCTTGACTTCCTCCCCTTCCAGGACTCCCCAGGCTGCCGCAGTACGTTCGGGAAGGGCTTCGAGCAGGTGATTCTCCAGTCTCTTTTCTTCCTCCTGTCTCCCCTTTGTGTTCCTCCTCCCGGTCCTTCCATCTCCTGCTGACCTTGTTCCCGATGAAGATACAAAGCAGGTGGGAGAAGCTGAAATGTCACCAGTTCTTAGTCCAAATTCTTTTGTTTCCCACTTCAGGCCCTGAGAGAAAGATGCTGCTTCTCCACCCAAGTAGAAGTTGCAAACACCTGAGTGGGGCACGAGGCTCACCCACGCTCAGCCCACGCTCTGGGGGGGAGCCAGGGCTTCCTGCACGTGGACGGTTGTATCCCTGGGTGCTCGCTGCCGGGGCCGCCGAGGCATGGTGAGCCTGCCCTGGGCAAACCAGACGGAGGTCGTGGAATTCGTGCTCAGAGGCTTCTCTTCCAACCGACAGCTAAATGTTTTCCTCTTCATGATGTTCTCCGTTTTCTACGTCTTCATTGTTTCTGGAAACGTCCTCATTGTGCTGCTAGTCTTGCTCAGCCGTCACCTCCACACCCCCATGTACTTCTTCCTGGTGAACCTGTCCTTTCTGGAGATCTGGTATACCTCCAACCTTGTCCCCAAGATGTTGCTGATTATCGTAGCTGATCAGAAGACTGTCTCCGTGGCTGGCTGCCTGGCACAATTCTACTTCTTCGGGTCCCTGGCTGCAACAGAATGTCTCTTGCTTGCTGTGATGTCCTATGACCGCTACCTGGCCATCTGTCACCCCCTCCACTATGCCACCCTCATGACTGGCGCCCTCTGCACTCGGCTGGCTGCCAGCTCTTGGCTCTGTTCCTTCCTCCTGACGGCAGTCACTCTGGTCCTACTGTCTAGACTAACCTTCTGTGGACCCAATGAAATCGATCACTTCTTCTGCGACTTTACTCCTCTGGTTCACCTCTCCTGCGTGGACACCTCGCTGACCGAGACCATTGCTTACGCCACCTCTTCGGCAGTGACCCTGGTCCCGTTTCTCCTGATAGCGGCGTCTTACTCCTGCATTCTGGCTGCTCTCCTGAGGATTCCGTCTGGCACCGGCCGGCAGAAGGCCTTCTCCACCTGCTCCTCCCACCTCACCTTGGTCACGGTGTTTTATGGGACACTGATTGCCACGTACCTCGTGCCCTCGGCCAACTCGTCCCGGCTCTTGCGCAAAGGGTCCTCTCTGCTCTACACCATCCTGACGCCCATGTTCAATCCCATCATCTACAGCCTGAGAAACAGAGACATTCATGACGCCCTGAAAAACTGCCTAAGCAGGAGGCCAGCTTTCCGCCGATAAAGCGAAAGGGGAAAGAGCCATATTTCCCCAAGGGCTAGTGAGCAACTTTAACCGTTGGATTGAGTCATTTAGATTCTACCTAAAAGGCAACTACCTAAACCAGAAGCTACCAAAGCCAGATGACCAGGTGCCTCTGGGTATGGCTGAGGACACTGTTGAGTTCTGGCAGCTTTGGGTGAACTGATGTCCCAGAAATCATCTAAGTAGGTCAGATTCTGCTCCATCATCCTCAGTAGATCGGGATCCTTGTGTTAAAGCTCACATCCAAAGTGAGCTGGTAAGGCTGGTTACTCACTCATTCAAATATTCATATGTCCAGGGCACTCTACCACATCTAAGTGATAAAATAAACAAAAACAGAGGCGGTTTTTGCTCTCACTGAACTCATAGTCTATAAAGGGAAGACAAACATACATCAAATAACTAATGTGAAACTACATGTATAAATATAAAATTACACTTGTAATTCAAAATTTAAGATGACCACTACACACTTAGAATGACAAAATTCCACAACACTGACCACACCAAATGCTGGCTAGGCTGTGGAGCAACGGGAACCCTTGCTCGTTGCTGGTGGGAATGTGAAATGACACGGACACTCTGGAAGACAGTTTCTAAGTTTCTTACAAAACTAAACATACTTTGACCATATGATTCAGCAACTGCACTCCTTGGTATTTACCCAAATAAGCTGAAAATTTATGCCTACACAAAAACTACGCATGGATGTTTATAACAACTTTATTTATAATGGACAAAACGTGGAAGCAACCAAGATGTTCTTCAGTAGAGGAATGGAAAAATACACTGGTCCATCCAGACAATGAAATATTACTCAGCTCTAAAAAGAAGTGAGCTACTAAGCCATGAAAAGTCATAGAAGAAGCTTAAATGCATATGACTAAGTGAAAGAAGCCAATCTGAAAAGGCTACATACTCTATGATCCCAACTATATGACATTCTAGAAAAGGCAAAACTATGGAGACAGTAAAAAGATCAGTGGTTGCCAGAGGTTAGGGTTTAGGGGAAGATAAATAGGCAGAGCACAGAGGATTCTTAGGGCAGTGAAACTACTCTGTATGATACTATAATGGTAGATGTATGTCTTTATACATTTGTCAAAACCCATGGCATGTACAACATCAGGAGTGGACCCTAATGTAAACTGTGGACTTTGGGTGATTATATGTGTCAGTGTGAATTCACCGATTCTAGCTAATGTACCACTCTGGTGGAGATGTTGATAGTGGGGGGGCTATGCAAGCGTGGGGGCTGAGAGTATATGGAAAATCTCTGCACTTTCCGCTCAATCTTGCTGAGAACCTAAAACGACTCTAAAAAAATAAACATATTTAAACATAACAGTAGTAATCATAATTATAAGATGTTAAGTATACATCGAGACTATGGAGCTTCAGTTCCTTTCTCTGGCGAAGATTTGGCATTTTCTACCCTTTGCACTCTAGGACCTGGAAGTGGGAAGTGAAGATTTGGGGAAGTGAGATGGGGCAAAGGCCCTGCCTGTCTCTGCAAAGCTCCATCGCCCCCACGGCTACCGGCAGCCGGGGCTTCGTTTGTATTGAGTGCCGCCTCCTGCCAGGCTCTCTGCCAGGACCTTGCCTGGACTCGCTCCCCCTGCTGCTGGCATAGGATGTGGCGGGCATGTGCTTGACTTCAGGGAGAGAAGCCGAGATAGCATCGGACTCTCGGAGGCCACCCGCCCCCTTGTCTGGCTCCTACAGCGTGTGCTCCCCTGGTGACCAGGTTAGGATTATCTCGTGCCTAAACTTTCCTATTAACACTCTCAGGCCCTGTTCTTGCTTCTCTTATAAATTAGGAAAATACTGTGAGATGAGCTTATGGTAGGTACCTGGTGAAAGTCAAAGTCAGCTCTCAGTTATCCGCTGTGACTCATCCGTGGCTAAGTGTTCATGTCCGGTTAGCTGGGTAGCCGGATAGGACAGCGGGCTTTGCGTCACAGGCAAATTTAAAATTCAGGCGCTGCCACTTTCTAGCTGTGCGCTCTGGGCAAGTCACCCTAACGCAGCCTTTCTCATCTGCAAAGGAGGTAACGCCAAGCCGGTCGCACTGCCACCAAGTGAAAACACAGACGGCGCTGTCTGGCCCACAGGAGGAGCTCAATGAACAGTCGCTTTTATATCTCTGCTTCTAAGTTGCACCTTCTGCACCGAGTTCCAGCCAAACTATCATGCAGCAGGAATTCATGTTTTATATTATAAAGTAATAAATGTTCAGAATTTTTAAGGCCCAGGGGGAATGTATGCATTAGCTGGTCTATCTTTGTTCAGAGAGAGGGAAGTGATCCCTTGGTTAATTATAAAACAAAGACCAGAATCTGGTACTTCTGTTTCTGAGTCCAGGCCTCTCTCCCCTGTACCACATGGCCGACCAGCTCAATGGCCTTTCTCCTTGCGCAGGGACACGTAAGGAACTCCCCTTGTATGTGCCAGGATTACCTGTAGGATCCTGTCTTGTTATACTTGGCCAGGAGGGAGTGTAGGGTATCATGGCACATGCCAGAGCCACTGACACCCCCTGCCAGCCCCAAGTGACTCATTGCACCTCCTACGAGCTCACAGACTCCAGTCAGGGGGCAAAGGCTCAGGACGACCGCGACCAGCACAGCTGCAGCTGGGACACACAGTTCCCCACCGCTCCTTCCGCGGGAAGCCACAACCCCAGCCTCCCGAACGGGAACAGGGGCCGCTGGGTGCAGCTCTGGCTTCTTCCTTCCACTGCGACGTGGCGATGGAACACAAAGCCTGGGAGGCTCACAGCTGAAGAGCAGCCTGTCCCACAAGTGAAAATAAACCCAACGCTGGCAAAGAGCCAGGGGCCTGACCTCTTGGGCCAGTGGTTTTCTATCTTCAGAGTTGGGCAAAGGTGCCTAAGAAGTCACCAGGGAGGGGAAGGGGGTGAGCAGCCTCCGAGGCCCGCCCCTGCGCTCCCTGAACAGTTCTGCTTTTATCTATCGTATGTGTTGCTGTTCTATTTACAGCTTTATTTGAATAAATACTTTTGCTGCTATATATGTAGATGCAAACATGCATATATTTTATTTCAACTAGACCTTTTATTATAGCTTCCCGTGTTTTTCTTACTGGAATAATATACCCCCCAAAAACCAACAAAAACCCCCACAGAGGTCATGTTTGGATAAATGTGTCCTGTAAGGTCAAGAACGGTTGGTGCCCTAAGAGGAGAAAAAGGAGGAATATTTCGAGAAGGCACAGCTTCTGTGGGTGATCCTGTGTCACGGTTGCCTGCCTGTGCTGCCTTTTCTAAGTCTCTGAATCTCTGTACCCGATTTCTCTTCTGCAAGTTGAGTCTCAAAGCAACACTTGCCAAGGACTCCCCTGGGCTTACGAAGGATGCCCGTCCTTGTCGGGCACTGGACACCCCAGTTAGCAAGGCCACGCCCTGGCATGTTTGTTCTTTGAGGCTCAGGAGTAGGTGGCCAAACAAAAGGAGACTCTTGTCATCCAGACTTAGATCCCTTCTGAAGAGAAGCCAAGGGAAGACGCCACGATGACCCAGAGCCCCTGATTCTTGTCCCAGGGCTGTGCAGTCCTTCGCTGATGGGCAGGAAGGGACAGACATGTACAGTCAAGGCTGGATCAGGGGGTAAGAGAGGAGATCATAGCCACTCTGTCATCACAGAGAGTAGCTGCGTTTGCAGAGACTCCTGTCACCCTGCCCTCTGAGCTCAGGCAAGAGGACAAGAAAGCTCACTTAGTCTGGGCTATGGTGTCTCACAATCCTGGTGGTTTCTCACGGATCCACATGCACCTGAGCTCAATGAATACGGACCTTAATAAGAGTCACTTTTCATGCAGAGATCAAGAGTCTTCCTCACAGTAGGGCTGCTTCGTGGGCATCCTGCTGGGGTCTGACTGTTTCCCTACCCACCGAGTGAGTTGTGTCCTGTCCAACCGGCAGGCCTGAAGCAAGTCTCTGAACCTCTTGAGGTCTCAGGCTCCAAGTCTGAAAAGTCTGGAAGACTAGCTAGGCGCTTTGTAAGGAATGATAACCAGCATTCGTATCACGCTTTAAGCCTTATAAAGCTTTTCACATTCTTTCTCCTTTGGTCCTTGTTTTGCTATAAAGTAGAAATTCTCCCCACAGCACAGATGAAGAGCCCGAGACGCAAAGATGCCCCACGGCTTCTTGAAGTATCTCTGTGAATGCCTCTGGTTTCCAACCCTCTGTTGTTTCCATGGGTCATACTCCAAGCTCTAAGATTCTGGAATTCAGTTATTTTCTGAGTATGTGCTATAGACAATGTTTGCATCCCCTACATTCATATGTTGACACTAAATCCCCAGGGTGATGGCATCTGGGAGATAATGAGGCCATGAGGGTGGAGCCCTTGTGAGTGAGATTAGCGCCCTTCTAAAAGAGACTTCGCTTTGCAGCCTCCAAGTGGAGATAGCTCGCTTCATGAAGAGTTAAATAAAGTTTGCATCACCTAAATTGTCTTGTTTAATCATTTTTAAAGAATAGCCCGGGCTGGGTGGCTCAGTTGGTTGGAGCGTCATCCTGTACACCAAAATGTTGTGGGTTCGATTCCCGGTTGGGAGCTTACGGGAGGCAACAGATCGATGTTTCTCTCTCACATGGATGTGTGTGTGTGTCTCTCTCTTCCTCTCTCTCTAAAATCAATAAAAACATATCCTCAGGTGAGGATTAGAAAACAATAGTAATATGTGGTGGTGTGAGCGAGAGAGTAGCCTCAGAGAACGCCTGGTTTCGGACTTGGGCAACGGGGAGGTTGGTTAGGTCTTTCCCTGAGATGGTCATGGGGGAGGGGCAGGGGGAAGGCAGGCTGGAGAGGGCGGGTGTCGGGCTTGCTGAGCTGGGTTTTGGACACTGGGCTTCAGGAACCTGTGTGGAGTTCAGATGAGAAATCGGGCGGCACGTATAGACTTGTGAGTCTTTGGCACAGAGCTGTCGTAATCAAAGCCGTCGGATGGCTGAGATGAAAGGACGTGTGAGTGGAGCAAGAACCTTCCTTCATCTCCCCGCCCCAGGGGCGGCCTGTGCGGTGTGGGCGGGGAGAGGAGCGTCTGTAACAGCATCTCCTAAGGGGCAGTTACACCGAAAATCATCCCATGGGAAAACCACACACACACACTCACACACACACACACACACTGTTCTATGTCCAATAAGTTTGGGGCAATCTGCATATTTAGAGAATACTAACAGAATACCCGGGGCTGACAAGTCCTGCAGGCCAGAACCTGCCCACCTTGTTTAACAGCTTTCCCCGGAGCCAGCCGGGGTCAGAGGCTTTTCCCGAATCCGTCCCTCTGGGGCGACGAAGGAACAGACAGCGGAGCCCCAGCTTTCCCAGGGGCAGGTCCCAAGGGGCAGTGTCTGTCCCTTCACCCATCTGACGGGGCCACTGAAGCTCAGTGACTGAGTCCCAGCTCCCGGCTGGCTAGAGATACAGGCGGGTTATTACCTGGCCCCGGACTCTTTCCGTCTAAGAAAATTCCAGCTGACACAGCAGAATGGAAACTGGAAATGTATTTTTTAAAAATCTATCGATCATAATGTTTCTAGAACAGCATTCTCTGAGACCTTGAATTTGAGTCTCGGCTCTGCCATTTCTTAGTTGTATAATCTTGGAAAAATTAGCTAACTTCTTTGAGCCTCTATATTTTCATCGGTAAATGGGGACCTAACAGGAACTATTTAGTAGGATTATAATTAGATGTTACTGTTAACCTAAAAATAAAAGGCCAAGGTCAGAGGCAACAAGCGTTTACCTGAGATGCAAAAGAAGAGCTATTCGGGGAACACTGATTCAGGCAGAATTCCAAATAGTGTTCCGATTAGGAGGTGAAGGCAAAGGGTATTCATGAGAAAGGGGAGGGGAACATTTACAGGAATAGAAAGAAGGAATTTCTATAGGTGCAGATTAGCCAACATAGTGATGCTATTTTTTAAAAATATGTTTTTTTAGAGAAGAGAGAGAGAAACAGCAATCGATTGCCTCCCATACACCCCACGCGGGGACCCAGCACGAAACCTGGGCATGTGCCCTGACTGGGAATTGAATCTGTGACCTTTTGGTGCACAAGTGGCTGCTCACTAACTGAGCCACACCGGCCAGGAAGCAGTGATGCTTCGTCTAAAGAATGTCTTTAACTTCCAGTCGGGTGCTCATGTTACCTGTCCTGTTACTGCAGACAGTCTGTGGAAAACAAGGGTGCTTTAGGCCCAGCCCAAAGGCCACATTGCCAGTCCTAACATCCCAGAGGTGGAGGAGTAAGACGGGTCCTCTGGGACGGCAGCATGGGCTCCTTTTCCAGGTGGCCCCTTCGTGTCATTTTTTGCGTTACTATTACTAACCGAAGCTGAGAGGCTGAGGTCTGCTTGGCACCGCAGAGCTCACGCAGATGAAGCTGGGACTGACGCCCAGGTCCCTGGGCCCTAAATCTAGTTCCCTCTATCAACCCAATCACTTCGACCAGTGTCCCTTGGATTGTGCCTTAAGGTTTACCTCCAGCAATACCCCTGCGTAAGGACAGTCCAGCTTCGGAGACGCAGAAGCCTGGGAATGGTGGCCCATCAGACTGGAGACCGGAGGTCTCCCGGAAGGCAGCCAGGGGGAGGCGGGGGGAAGGGGGCTTAACAGGCATCCCTAAGTCTCGGTCCTAGAGAACAGCTGAAAATATGGATTATTGGACTGCACCCCCGTCTCAGCCTCCCCGAATGGGGAGCGGGGGGGGGAGGGGCAGACACTCGTTCTTGAACAGATCCACAGGTCATCCTGAGGTGCCACCTTGACTGAGAGGCTCTGTCCTATTCCAGACAAAATAAGTAAAGCCCAAATCATCCGGGCACCCGCCGCACTCACACGTGAGTGCCTGGGTGTCACAGAAATCAGTTTAGGCCTCTGGGCAGGTCATGGGAGCAAGCTCTAAGAAGCCACGGGGGCAGATCTGTCTCTGAGCCTGAGGAGGGTGGGCCGCCCTCGCTTCCTCCCTCGCCTCATCTGGGCTTCCTGTCGTCACAGGGTGATGACATTTATTCCCCTCCACTTCTCTTTTTACACAAATAACCCCGGACATCCTTGCTACCCTGCCGTGTGACGGCCACCTTGAGTACAACCATCAATTTTGCCCAAAGGACTAAGAAAGGTACCTGCAAAAGGTAAGACTGGGGACATTTTAATCCAGGTTGAGAGCAGAGACCTGGGCCAGGTGACGTGGGATAGGGTATCTTCTTGGGACTCTCCAGATACCTGTCTTGTCACCCTAACATCTCCTGCTTCTGTTTTACAAATACTGTGCAGGGAGTAAAAAGATCAGCAAGGTCCTAGTAGCCCTCAAAAGGCCAGAAAGACTTTTAATTAACCAGGTTCCCATGATCTGACACTGCTTTGGGTCAGGGCGTCCTGTGCTTGAACTGCTTCTGAACCTGAGTTTCTGGGGGGTCCTTCCTAAGGCCTAGAGCCTTCTGTGGGAGACGAGGCCGGGGAGATTTCCTGCGTGTTCTGGTCTTTAGAAAATGGCTGTTGTGATTTGCAAGTGGGGAGAGAACCAGCAGTCGGAGCCATCTAAAAAGGCAGCTGGGAGAGCAGGCCTCCTGCCTGTGAGAAAATTTCAAAAGTAAAGGCGGTGACTCCCACTGTGACTCCTCAGAGCCACTAGGTAAAAGGCCTTAGTAAAACCACAACAGCCACCTCAGGCAGGAGCACAGGACGTGCCCAGCACCTGTGTTTCACAGCTGAGAGGTAGATATCTCTAAGGGACGCTTAGATTGGTGGCTTTCAAATGGCAGGAAGGGCATTCTGACCCTCAGTTCCTCCAAATAAACGTATCCTTGGTGCGCAAAACATGAATCTGAGTAAATACATCATGCACCGACCAGTGAAACTCGATTGGCATGATTCCTCATTCGCGCCCCATAACTAATGATTGGGGTTTCGCGGACTCAGAAAGTCACCACCACACTTTGGTCTTCGCCTTCTGTGACCACCATGCCGGCTGAGGGTCTGGTCACCACAGGGAACTCTAGAGCAGAGCTTTCTCCTTCCAGGACCTGCCAGAATTTCTGCTGGAGGGGAGGGGAAAGCTCCCCAGGACCATCGCTACCCACCTGACAATGAGGGGTGGGCATTCCACATAGGGCTCTAGATTCCCAAAGCACCTCAGGGGCTACTGGACCCTGCATTTAAAAATAAAGACTAGACTTTTTAACAGAGTTACTTAATAATCAGGAGATAAGCACCCTCTGGGGCCAGGCGCTGGTGGGGAGGGGGTGGCTGGCCAGGTGGGAGGGGATTTGTCCAGCAAATAACCCTGCTCTTGAGGAACTCACGGGGGAGACAAGAGAGATTAGATATGTACGTGAGCGCTTTGGAAGAGTTGAGCAAATGCAGAATCTTTGCTGCTGGCCACACAAGAAGTTTTGCTTTCTCAATTTCCACCCGAATCTGCCCTGTTTTGAAACTGTGGTTGAACTAGAGCAGAGGGTGAGCTAAAACTTGATTTCCTGTGGTGTTTCCTGTGTGGGCCAGTTAATAATATTTAGCCTTTAAATGAAAGGATTGGGTACCTTTAAACCCACAGGGTGGGATTCAACGCCCATCTCTTCACAGCTACCACCACCCTAGGAACCTTACCTTTGGGGGCGAGGAGGGGCACCCCCTGGGAGGATCAAACTCTGTAGTCTTAGTTTCTTATGTCCTCAGTTTGACCTCTGGCTGCTCAGAAGGCTTCAGACTTCGGCCCCCAGGCCTGTTCCTCTGCCTCACTCCCAGTGGCCAAGCGTCGCGCTCAGAGCTGGAGACAACGATGACGGACGTAGCCCTCAAATTCAAGGCGATCGTAGAGTCTAGCATGGGGGACAGACAAATACAACACACAAACGCAACACAATGTGATGTTTTCTGCAATCAATGGGACAGTGTGCACAAAAGGTAGTTTAGGAGCGTGCCAAAGACTCCCTGTGGGTGGGGCTGGGGGTGACTGCTTGGGTTCATTTTCAAAGAAGCATGAGTTTACTATGGAGACGGAGGTAGTGGCATTTCAGACCGAGCACAGGACATGCAAACTCAAAGAAGGGGGAGCCCCCGGGTATGTTAGAAAGGAGAGCAAGCAAGGCTGGGGTGTAACAGGCCACGGCTGCAGGGCCACAGGAAGTGGAAATCTCTTTCTCTTACTCACATTCTAGCATCCCAGCCCCTGGGGGTGGGAGGTAAGATCTCTAACCAGGCGAGTGCCGGGCCCAGCCCTGCGTGGGGCTACACCTGAGACAGCCACACGGCACAACTGATGGGGCGCGGCCTGAAATGAGCGCGAAGAGGCAGATATCTGCCTCCTCGGCCTAGATTTTGCGCTGTCAGGGCGGAGGGTGGAGCTCTGCGCGTGGTTATAGCTACTTTCTCTCCCTCTCGGCTTCTGTTCCAGGAAACGCTGTGGTGCTTTATTTGCGGTGGTTCGGTTACGCTCCCACGTTAGTCAGTCCACGGCGCTTCCTGCACCGAGTGAGCATGCGGTGGGTGCCCACCGCCCTGGGCCTAGGCACTGGGCACCTGCCCTCGGGAAGCTCCAGGACTCGGCTGCTGCTGCAGGTGCAGAGCACCGAGGCAAAGGCGCATGGAGACGCCAGAGATGGGCAGGGTGGGCCTCGGGGGGCTGCTGGGGCACCGGAGCAGAGCGTCACGGCTGGGCCTGCGTGGTCAGTTGGGTCAGGCCGTGGGAAAGGGGAAGGTGGTGCGTTGCGGTGCCAAAGCCGGTGGGTGAGGCCTCGGCGTGGAGCCATGCGTTGGGTCGGGCACGGAGGCAAGGCCCCTGTTCACTGCCCGCTTCGCCGGCAGGCCGCCGGCTTCCTGCCCACAGCGCAGCAGCAACGCATCGTGGGCACGGGCCGAGAATTGTCGTAAAGGAAGATGCCACGAGGCTACAGTTCTAGAACGGTTTAAAATAAGGGTGTTATATTCCAAGTGTTAGAATGTTGTTACTTAAAGAGAACTTGGGGATGGTTTAGGTTCAAATAAAGCATCCAGCTCATGGTGAGAGCCCGGACGTCCTAGCTATTAGAACATTCCAGTCGGCTTACTTTTCAGTTAAGGTGACTTGTCTGAAGCCGTGAAATTACTTAACTATTTAGAATATTTCCCGGTTGTCCCTGGAATGCTCTTTCCTCCACGACACTCCCTTTTTTTTTTTATAGGCTGCTTATTAAATAGGCATTGCCAGACTGCGTTCCTTGCTCACATAAAGAAATTTCCAGTGCCTTTTAACATAAGCAAGATATAACTTAATTACAAACCAAATTGATTTGAAATCAATATATTTAACACATTTAAGATCATATATTTAATATCTATTTAATTTGTCCAACTTTTGTTTGATGCTTTCTGTCTTAGAACTAGTTGAGGAACAGGGGGAAGAAATGATTTTGACACCTCACATCTTTGGAAATTTGTTCAAGTAAATTTGAACTCGTGCCTTAACATCCATTCTCTATCAGGAGCAAACAGAGGCATTAAAGAATTATCCCGGGGTTTGTTCTAAAGAAAAGTCTATGGTAGAATCTCAGTCTTCTATACCCTCAGGGACTTAAGTTGTCATGATTTTGGGACCAGAATCCCTTAGATCATTTACTTATGTTCAACTCTTTAACTTTTTATTTTGACAAACATTCAGACTTACAGAAGAGTTACAAAAACAGTACCAAGAATTTCTGAACCCCTTTCGCCCAGGTTTCCCAAATTCTAACATTTTATCACATTTTCTTTATTTTTTCCCTGGCTTTCTTATTTGGGAGTAATTGCTGGCATGATCTCCTTCCCCCCCTAGGTGAATTGGTGTTTATTTTCTTTTTGAAAATTAATTTATCTTTATTGTTGAAAGTGTTACAGGTGCCCTCCCGTTTTCCCCTCCGTTGAATTGGTGTGTATTTTCTACAAACAGAAACATTCTCTTTCACAAGCATTGTACAACGATCCGGACCAAGAAATGAACACTGACTCAGTGCTATTGACAATCTATAGATTTTATTCATTCTACCAACTGCCCCATTAACATTCTTTCTAGCAAAAGGAAATCACTGATCCCACGTTACTTTTAACTGTCATGTCTCTCTGGTTTCCTTTTACCTGGAACAGTCCCTGAGTCTTTCTTGGTATTTCATGACGTTACTATTCTTGAGGAGTACAAGCAAGTTATCTTCTAGAATGTTCCTTTATTTGGGTTCGTCTGATGCTTCCTCATGTCTAGATTCTGATTCACAGTTTTTACAGAAATGCCACGAGAGTGGTTTCCATTATCCCGGAGAGAGCCTTGCCCACACCGGGCGCAGGCCTCTCAGAGAGGAACCGTCCACCGCAGTCCTACATATTTTTAGTGAAGAAAGAGAACCTGCAGTCCACTGACTCTGTGACAGGAGTAACTGTTCCTGGTTTAGAGTGGCCTGTTACAAAGGTCCCTGTCTCGGCTCTGTCGTTAGTAGCATCTATGGTTTTCTGTTGAGCCGCTCTCTTGCTAAGCTTCCAAATGGAAGGGAGTGAGCCTCCAAGGTCATCTGGCTTTGCCTTTCTTCATTTTCGCTCTTCTCTTGGTGTCTTCTTTCTGTCTCTTGTCGACGAACCACCAATTCCTGTCCCCTGAGATCAGCCTTGAAGGGGGAAAATTTCACCAGACCACAAGGTCAGGGAGCAATCAGATGAGAGTCACATCCCTTTGACAAGGCGATGGAGAGATGAGAGAAAACGCATGCGTACAAGCTGATGGCTCTGTTTCATGTTAGTCTCACTTCTCCTCCCACAATTGCTCATTACCCCCTGAAAGAGACATACATGCATAACCCCCACCCCCCTCAGCCACTGCCCACAGGAGCTCAAACCACGCGTGACGCATGGGGTCCTCCTAGAGGCTCATCGCTCCGCAGCGAGAGTTGACCTGGGTAGTGGGAGGCACAGAACTGGAGCCCGGGGCAGTGGAAGGGGTGTGGGCCTCGGGGGCCCAAACACCTTGGCCTGTGCCCCATCTTTGCTGATCACTAGCCTGGTGAGCCTGTGCCAAATATACAGCTGTCTGAGGCTTGGATTTCCTGTTTGCAAAGTGAGGCTCTTGACACCTAAGTTGTAGAGTTGACGTGAGGATTATAAATGTTTATGAAGAACTTGGCAGCTTTCAGGGCTCAGTGAACCCTGTCCTCTATCTAAATTTATTTTGACAAGAGGGCCTTAATGTGGGGGCCCTCATGGAGAACGGAGTTTCTTTCTTACTCAGAAAAAAACTTCTTCATCGAGGCTCCAATATCCTTCCCTGGTGAACCAAAGGCCTCCACAGACTCCGTGTAGGAAGGGCTAGGAAGCCAGCGGTCACCTCGCCGAACCCCACACTCTTCTCCATAAATCGGCGAATAGATCAGTATAGAGAGAAGACTGTGTGTAGAGAACTGTCTGGAAAGATAGTCACCAAAAATATCAGTCGTTATTTCTGGCAGGTGGGGTTGCAGAAGATCTTATGCTTTCTTCTTTGTACTTTATTGTTTGAATTTTTATGCGAAGGACATACAAAACTTTTTAAAAAGGTATTTACAAAAAAAATGAAACAAGCAAAGGATTATAAAAGGCCTTCTGGTCCCTGATGGATTCTATTCCTGAAAATCTAGCAGGAAGCTGTGTCACCCTCAGACATGGGCTGGTAGGGAAGCTCTGAGCTTGACCTACATCTGTTTGATTCCATTACTTGTGTTTATCGAACTGAGTTCCGTGGAACACTATGTTCTCCGAGCTGTTAATAAGTCATCTTTAGTACAAGAATAGGTTTGTATAACTCCATAAGTAGACTTTCCTCTTTGAGACCCACAGTGTACATGAGCATATAACAAGTTTCTCAGAAGTCATTCATTTAAAAAGTTGTTCATTGTTTTGTGGTTTATTTTTATTTAATCCCATTTACTTCCAAAATTATTTGACCATGGATTCCTCTCACTCCGTACTGTTTGTTTGCTTGTGTTTGAGGGACATGTATTAACATCTCATGAATACCTCAGTCCGTGTAACACCAAAGCTGTCTTGCTGTGACTTCAGGCTGTTCTCTAAGATTAGATCAGATAAGGCTGAAGACCAAGGATGGATAGTTTCTTGAAGGTTCTGTCCAACCTTAGCCACTACGAAACTGGATTAAATTCAAGACTAGATGGAGCCAGTATGGGTCAAAGAAGAGAGATAGGTTGAGCTAGAAATCCACAAGACACTTCACCTGCCCAAGCTCTCTGCTTGGAGGGAATCAAAGGGTAACTTCATCTGTGGCCCCCACGTTGGGCTGTGGGAGGTGACCACAGCTAACTGCAGTTCAGTCGTGGAGGCTTCCTAGAAGCTGACATCAGGGAACTTTTTTACAGAGCCGTGAGTCATGGGGCTGGGTGTGGCGACTTTAACCGTGGAGGGCGTTGGGCCTTCCAGGCAGTGGGTTGGCGGGGGTGAAGGGATGGGAGCTCAACAACTGGCCACAGTGAAAAAAGGGGAGGGGGAATCGAGTGGCATTGCCTCTGGGTTTATATGAAAACTGGGGCCATCGCTGCATGTGATAAAAGTAGTGACGATCTTCACCAAATAGGCAGCTTTTCTCCTTCAATTCGGGTGAGTCTGAGCAAGTAGAAAATCAGGGAAGGGGAAAGCAGAGGTTCTCCTCCCTGGCTATAAAGGAAAGAGTCAGTGGGGATATTCCCAGGTTTGTGGGCACTTCCTTAGTCGGGACTCTGGGCAGATAGATGACAGGGGCCTGAAGCAATTGCCAAGGGATCCCAGGTTGTTGGGGAAGAGGTGACTTATTTTTATTACAAATAAAGCTGCCGTAAACATTTCTATACGAGTCTTTGTATGTGCATGTTTTCATTTCTCTTGGGTAAATACCTTGAGTGGGATGGCCAGGTCACATGGTAAGTGTTATGCTTCACCTTTTACAAAGCTGGCAAACGGTTGCTCGACGTGGACACACCCTCTTCCATTCTCACCAAGAGCAGGAGAGTTCTAGGCCCACCCCCTCCTCAGCGCCGGGATGCGGGATGCGGGATGCGTGGCTGCCTTTCTGTCCTCTGCCCAGTCACTCCAGGAGGTGGGCCCTGGCGTCTCGCTGCCGTTTGCATTTACATTTCCTTAATGGCTGCCCAAGTAGGGTACTTTTTCATTTGCTTATTGCCATCCGTGTGTCTTCTTTGGTGAAGTATCTGTTCAGATCTTTTGCCCGTTTGTAAGTGGGAGTCTTCCCTTTCTTGCCACTGAGTGTTGAGAGTTGTCTGATGTTCTGTGTCTTGCAGGCACTCGTTTTATACTTCGTACCTTTTTTGGTTGTTTTGGGTGAGAGAGTTTCACTTTCCACGGTTTCAGTTACCTGTGGCCCCGCCACGGTGTGGAAATATTTTCTGGAAAATTCCAGAAATAAACAATTCATGAGTTTTAAAGTGCACGCTTTCCCGGCAGCATCCCCCTCGGCCGCCCGGGGCGAGTCATTCCCCTGTCAGCGTCCTCACTAGTGCTGCCCTTAAGTGACCCTAACGTTGCGCCACAGGCCCTCCGTCGTTCGCCTCGCTCCGTCTCATGTCATCACGTCGGTATTGTGCCATCTCCTACCGTCACAAGAATAGGAAGGGCGAACACGGTACAATTAAGATACTTTCAGAAGGAGACCACTTCAATGTAACTTATTGCAATATATTGATATAACTGTTCTATTTTATTACTTTATTGTTGTTAGTCTCTTACTGTAGCTAACTTTAAATTCAACTTCATCGTAGATATGTATGCGCAGAAAAAGCATAGTAATATATGAGGTTTAGTCCTGTCTGGGGTTCCAGGCGTCTGCTGAGATTCTCGGAACATGTCCCCTGAGGATAAGGGGGGACGACCGCTACGTATCCAAATACACTCATAATCTAATTGACTTTATTTTCACTTGGTTGAAGTGATGACGAGGAATTAAGAATAATTTTGAGGGTCAAGGCAAGAAGGAAAGAAAAAAGACAAAGCAAAGCAAAGGAAACAGTGTGAAATAGGGATAAGCCTTTGGTCTTTCCCAGAGATTAGTCTACGTGGAGCAGGAGTAGCTCACCAGGCTCACCCACAGCCTGGGTTCACTGTGCCTCAGGACCACCTGATTTCGGGGGACCCTGACACTGCAGAGAGGGTACAGTGGCTGTACAACTGCTCAGGCACCAGAAGAGGCACAGTTCTAATGGGGGAAACACACACACAAAATTGACATTGTTTTATATACGAGTCTCATGTGTTTTTACAATATGAGTCGCTCTATGAACCCCATTACCTCTGAGAGAAATTTAAAAGTATGTGTCTGGATCTCTAGAATTGAGGGCCAGGCTTTGGACATTGATGTCCTCATTGAGAAAAAAAAAAAAACACCTATTTTTTTAAAAGTTCCAAGTTCTCATTGCTGTCTTGTTTCGTTTCTCCACTGGGTAGCTACGACTTAGTCACAGCCGCCTCTCCCCAGCACCTTAGAATAGGAAACACCGGCAATGCCTTCAGAAGAACAGACGAGGCGTGATTATGTGCCCCCTCCACGCGGAGAGGCGTGTAGGCCGCGCGTGGTGCACGGGCGCACCTCGGAGCCTGGAGGGACCGAGCCCCAGCTGGCTGACCAGCCCCCCGCCCCAGGACTGCGCGCTTGAGCACGCGCCCAGGCCCTAGTCCCCGAGCCTGTCGGTGCGTGTCACTGTGGCTCCCCCTCCTCTAAGAAGGGCTCTATTGCTTACTCCTAGAGTGCTTAATTCAGTGTTAAGCATCCTTGGCTTGCTGAGTTGACGCAAAAGTGAGTGTCCAAGATGAGCCAATTGGGACCTCAGTTCAGAGGCTGAGAGAGAAGGGAGTTTGGGGGAACTTTCCAGAGGAGTCACGGCTCAAGCCCAAGGTAATGCTCGAGAGCCTTGAACGCTGAACATCTGTGGCCTCTGATCCTCGCAGCCACCTTGCAGAACCAGGTCACTTACATCCTCTTGATTTCCTTCCACTTTTTAGTGCAAGAATATCCCAGAATGGGCATGAGCAGCTTGAAAGTGCTGAAGTATGTCCTGTTTTTCTTCAACTTGCTCTTTTGGGTAAGTGAGTCTCTTCTGAGCATGGCTGAGTCGTCCTGTGTGTGTCCCCCCCCCCCCAGGTACGCTCTACCTCTCCCCCTAAGGAAGAGCGTCGCATGGAGTGAGCCCATGCAAGCCTGGGGCATGTGCAGGTTACCTAGCCTAAGACAAAGGGAGTAATACTTTCCTCCCCCCTCCGCATCCTGCCGCAGTATAACTGCAAAATTGAAAGGTACCGGGGCAGTTATTTGAGGGGACGCTGTTTCTCTCTGGGGACTGTAGGCTATCACGGCTCACTGCTGACATCTATGGGTGAGAAACCTGAGAGTCTGTGTATTGAGCGTCTCTTTTGTCCCAGCTTTTATGTGCCCTCTGGACATCTTAGAAGAATAGCTGATTGACAGGGAAGCCACCTTTTCTGGGGAGGGATTCACTGTCCCAAATTTAGCAATCGAATTTCAGATATGGGATGAGTCGGTACTCATGAAAACATCCTTAGAAGTTGGCTTCTCCAGTTTTCTGCCTAGCAAGATGAATTGCTGAAACAGGGTCTTCCTTCTGCATGCTTGTGGATTCCGAGGGGAAGACCATGTGTGAGCAGTTGAGGGCAAGGAGGTGGGATATGAAGCGTGAAAATGCTGTGTTACCCACAGCAGTGAGCTTCCCCTGGTATCCGGTATGGGTAGGACGAGGCATGAGTGGGGCGTCACCGGAGGAAGCTGGGACCACCTCTCCCCTAGGTTCATGGGGGAAGCTGGGGAAGGAGGTTGTTCATCGGAGTCCTGGTAGAGCCAACGGGAAAAGGTGATGCTAACCTCAAGGAAATGAGACTATGAGAGCCCTTCAAGAACCACGGCTTATCTCCGCATGTTGCGGGACTCTCCCTCCAGTTCTGCGGCTGCTGCATCCTGGGCTTCGGGATCTACTTCCTGGTCCACAACAACCTGGGGGTTCTCTTCCATAACCTCCCCTCCCTCACGCTGGGCAACGTGCTGATCATCGTGGGCTCCATCATCATGGTGGTTGCTTTCCTGGGGTGCATGGGCTCCATCAAGGAAAACAAGTGCCTGCTTATGTCGGTGAGTCCTCGCAGATGCGGTGCCCTAAGTGGGAGGTGGGGGGAGGGCATCATGACTGAAGGCCTGGGCAAGATGGGTTTTGGCCGCTCACCCAGGGGCCCAGGGAAAGCAGAGGAACATGAGGTTGGCACCTCAGACACATACGATTGGTATCTGCCTGAATCCTCCTCACCTCAGTCTATATTTTTGGAGACACTAATGGGAAATCTAATCTCTAGAGTCTTCTAAGTGCTGTGACTCCCCTAAAATGGCAGCAGGTGCTTCCCAGTCTTATATCTGCTCAGGATCTGCCACAGTGTGAGTGACCCGGTTTGGCGAGGGCCTGGGCTGCAGCCAGTGAAGTCTAACGTGTGGGGTGCTGGGGAGCCTTTAAGCTTAGGTTTTGCCTCTAAGCTCTATGAAAGAAGAGCTCCTCGTTTCTCTAGCGTGCCCAGGGCAGAGCTTGGTGTGGGTTCCCAACCACCTTGGTTCTTCTTAAGCCACTGGTTAATCTTCTTTCCCTTGTGGGTCAACTCTTAAGCCGGAGTCAAGGGATAGAATAAGAAAGGCCCTGTCCTCAGAGAGTTCCCAGACTAATGGCAGAAGGTGGTAGATAACAGGCTTGGGGCGAAGGTTTTAAGTAGTCAAAATTCATGTTGCAGTAAAAAGGTAAAGGAGAGGGGATAAGTGAAAATGTGTTTTCTATTGTGTGTGATTAACGTAACGGGAACAGGCATCTGAAGTTGGATAGCAATACGAATTAGAACCATCTGTACAAAATGACCCTGCTCTTGCAGAAAGGACCAGGCCCGAAACTCAAAAGACACTGGTCTTTTGCTCAACTGCTTTTAATACGCTAATGCCAACGTTGTTTCATTGATTCAGCAAATGGTACTGCACACACATTACGCACACAGAGCTCGATAGACACGTGGGGACAAAAGAGCACAGAAGACCCCTGATCTGCCCTCTAGAGCCTTGGAGTCTAGTGGTGGGGAAAGAATACATACTCCTCACAAAACAAGAGGAGGCTTGGGAAGGTCAGCAGGAAGCACAGGAGCAAGAACCTCCTGCACACGTGCGGAGACGTGGCTAGATGCTCCCAGGATGCTGCGGGGACAGGGGACAGGGAGGGCCTGGGACCCGGGCTGTGACCGTGTCTCTGCTTTGTCCCAGTTCTTTGTCCTGCTGCTGATCATCCTGCTTGCTGAGGTGGCCTTGGCCATCCTGCTCTTCGTGTACGAACAGAAGGTGAGTTACACAGAACAGCTCATTGTCGCCTTGCAGAGAGTGGGGAGTGGGCTGTGGCGAAGTTGGCACAAAATAAGTCCTACAATTAGAGGCACAAGCAAAGTGGAAGGGTGGACGCAAGAGATTAGACATATTTGGGAGGGGGAAAAAATGTCATGAAGGCCAGGCCGGGCGGGGCCCAGCGGCTGAGCATCGACCTAGGATCCAGGAGATCGCGGTGCAATTCCCGATCAGGGCACATGCCCGGGTTGCGGGCTCGATCCCCAGTCGGGGGGGTGTAGGAGGCAGCCAGTCAATGACTCATCATTGATGTTTCTATCTCTCTCTCCCTCTCCCTTCCTTTCTCTAAAATAATAAAAACATATTTAAAATGTTTTTTTCATGAAGGATATTGCACTTGCGTGGTTCTTCGAAGGATAAATGGGAAGAACAGTAAAAGCGAGTTTATGCTCCCCTACTGGCTCTTCTCCACGTGCCTGGCAATGCCGAGTATCTGTCTTGGTGCCTAGGAGAGCCCGGGCTTTGACTGTCCCTCTCCCTCCTTTGTGAACCAGGGTTCTAGAAGCACAAGAGGCCAGTGTGCCTCTCCCCTCAATGCCGTCTCGCCCTCAGCACTTTTTCCCCTATAGAAAAATGTCCAGGGCATCCGTCCCCCTCCTTAGCTCTGAAGAGACCATTTGGAAGGGAGGAGCAGACGGGCCCGGCCACCTGTGCTAGAAATTCCTTGTTCCTTGGAATCACCCGCTTTTCCCAATGTCCCCTCTGCCGGCCTGTGCCCTGCGCAGCTGAAGGAGTCTGTGCGCGAGGGCCTGACGGACAGCATCCAGCACTACTACTCGGACAACAGCACCAAGGCGGCGTGGGACTCCATCCAGAAATTCGTGAGTGCAGACGGGACCCCCCAGCTCAGTCCCTGGGGCTAGAAGGGGCTTCCTTTCCTGAAGGTTCAGAATCTAAGGCCCGGAGCCCCTAGGTCCAGAACATGCTTGACTGTCACACAACAGGAGACACAGGAATTGGTCTCATTGGTACCAACTTGTGTCTCGTCTCTCATCCTTCACCAGCTCCGACAGGCTCATGGTTCAAGCCCTACTAAGGAAGACCCACACGTGCCATACTAGACTACTTTGTGTCTTTTCCAAATTTTTTTCTGGAAACAGAAATTATATAAAAAATCTCTTTTGAATTCCTGGATAGCCCAAAGTCCTGCTTGATGCGTAGCCGACCAGCACCCCATTCCTCATGCCCCCTCTCCACCCACAAATATCTGTATTAACTCTGCGTCCCTGCCCTGGTGTGTTGGGAGATAAAGAAAGGCCAGGGAGCCAGCCTGGCACTGGCATAGTCTGTGTCGCAGACAACACCATTATGACCACGTGGAGCCACCTGTGGCCCTGCCACGCCTGCTCAGTGTGGAGAAGAAATAGCACAGGAATTAGAGCCAGACCTTGGGTGGCCTTGGGGAAAGTAACTTAACCTCTCTGAATCCCCAATTCTTTATTTATTTTTCAATTCACTTTAGAAGCCTCTTTATTACAGAGTTTTCTGACATGTCTAAAAATAAACAGAATACTAGCAAAATGGATCTCTGGGTACGTAGCACCCAGCTTCAACAGCTAATATTTTGCCAGTGTTTCCGCTAGTCCCCTATGCTTTTTTGCTAGAATATATTAAAGCAAATACTAGATGTTATATCATCTCACCCATTAAATATAAAGATAACCTCTTTTTTTAATAACTTAATTTTTTAGAGCAGTTTTAGGTTTACGACAACAGAGAGAGGTACGGAGATTTCCCATCTACCCTCTGCCCCCATACATGCAGTCTCCCCCATTATCAATATCACTCACCAGAATGACACATTCTTTTTTTAACCAGGGATCAATCTGCATTGACACATCACTGTCACCCCAAGTCCATAGTTTACATTAGGGTTCACCCTCAGTGTAGTACATTCTATGGGTTTGGACAAGTGGATAATGACATATATCCATCATTACACCACCATACAGAGTAGTTTCACCACCCTGAAAATCCTCTGTGCTCTACCTGTTTAGCTTTCCTCCTACTCCCATCCTTGGCAGCCGGTGATCTTTTTACTGTCTCCATAGTTTTGCCCTTTCCAGACGGTCATATAGTTGGAATCATACAGTAGGTAGCCTTTTCAGATTGGCTTCTTTGACTTAGCAATATGCATTTAAGTTTCCTCCATGTCTCTCCATGGCTTGATAGCTCATCTCTTTTTAGCACTGAATAATGTTCCATTGTCTAGATATACCACAGGTTATTTATCCATTCCCCTACGAAAAGGCATCTTCATGGCTTCCAATGTCTGATTGTCCTACTTTCTGTGATCTCAAGACTGGTGGGTGGGTCTAGGTATGGTCAGCCTGATCCCTCCATTATAAAGTCCCCTGTGTGCTGAATTTTTGATCTGTAAAGTGTGAATAAACTAAATGTCCCCTCTCTACTTCAAGGAGTCTATGTGAATGAGATGTTATAATGGATTTGGAAGCACTTTGTTCTCAGAAGCTGTAGTAGTCAGGCCAACTCTGGATTTTCTGCTCTACAGTCAGATGTGAAGGGCCCACCTTTTCTCCAAGGCCCACCGTTTTCATTCTGTTGACTTGCTAACAATTGCATCTTTGGGGGGTTCGGTTTTCAGCTGCAATGTTGTGGAGTAAATGGCACAAGTGATTGGACCAACGGCCCACCAGCTAGTTGCCCTTCAGGTCCAGAAGTTGAGGTAATTTTTGGCAACTTTTCTGTTATTGGCCTCTTTAATTGAATGTTTAATTGCCTTAGAAACTCCTGTCATATAGGACCTAGTCCTCCCAGCCAGAAACAGGGAGCCTTGAACAAAAGAGAGACCAGGGTGACAATCCAGGTGACTAGACAGATTTGAAAACAAAACAACAAAAAACAAGCTCATTTGGACTAGAGACATCATTAAGTGTCCTGCTGCCCTAAACTATTACATTAGAGGGGGAAGGTTTATGTGATAGTGGCAGAGGATTATATCTAAATGTTTCTTGAGCAAGATGTGGGTCTCTTTAGGGTTGAAAGTGAAATTTGAAAAGTTGGGGTAGAAAAGCTGCTCTTTCGACCTGCTTCTCTGCTCTCCTTCCTTGGAGAGGGCAGAATCCAGCCCAGTGAAATGAGTCATCAAGGAAGGAGTGAGGAGTTGGGGAGGGAGAGTTGGTGGAACTGTTGAAACAACCTGCCCACTGCATTTGGACCTCCAGACTAGGCCCGGAGAAGAAGCCAAATTCATCTTCCAACTCAACCATCTTTAAGGTCCTATTACCCCATGTCACCCACTCTTGGGGTTGTTTGAAAATCTCTGGAATTTTTTAGGTGTCTGAAGAAAGACTGGGACACCTACCAATTGCCAACTGCCCTGGAGCTTGGTAGGGCCATGATAGGTATTGGCTTTTGAAGCAGAAGCTGAAATGCAACCAATCCTGGCATTGTGTTGCTTGTATTTCCATTTGTTAATACAAGTCAGCAGTTAATGTTCAAAGAACGTGAGGACATCTGTCGCTAACATACCTTTCAGGAGTTAGCTGAACTCAATGTGTAAGGGTTTAAGACTTTTACTTTAGGTGCCATTGTAATAGTGACACCACCAAAACCATCTCTAGTTTAATATTCTCTATTTTATGCCTGTTTCTTTTTTTATATAAAGAAAATCAAAATATAACACCTGGCTTAAGTCTCTTGGCATAAGGCAAAAGACTATCTTCCCAAACAAGCCTCTTGATAAAGTTGACTAATATAGTGGTATCATTTGTCCTTATTTTTTTCTAGGGTTGCTATATAAAAGTAAATATGTGGTTTCATTCCAACTTCCTGTATATCGGCATCATCACTATCTGTGTATGTGTGATCCAGGTAAGAGCTTAACCATAGGACTATTTTCTGGATTAAATGAGTTAAGTCATATAAGGTTTTAGAACAGTGCCAGTTACACAGTATGTATTCAATAAATGTGAGCTTCCCCAGTCAAGGAGCAAATAATGTTATTACCAATTTAAGGCATACAGAAAATATGCTGTAAGATCTATCTGGTCAACGTATCCTTGAGAGAAAAGCTTGTGATAGACAAAACATTTCACTTGAAAAACTGGCCCTGTATGCTAAGCAGAAATTGGTGATGAAAATTATAATCAATCTCTTTGTTGTTTCTCTGATTAGTTTGACAAGTAAGGAATCGGTTGGGGGTAGTTTGTGTTTTTATATTATGTGATATTTCTACCATTTTTATACCCAAGTGTTTTGGGCATATCACAGATTAGCTAAGACCTATTCAAATAGCTCAAAGAAAAACAAATTTTCTCTGCTTGGAAACCAAGGAGGACTAGAGCATTGGTAGAGGTGACTCACTGCATAAGTGTTGACTTGTACAGGACATGACTGTACAAGCAGCAGGGCTTCTAAGCTTTCTTAAGGACTTAAGGAGGTGAGAGATGGCCCCATACTTCATACTCCTATGTCTTGCCATCGCCACTCCCACTTGTCTCCCACTGCCATTCTAAAGACAAAGGAGACAATACCTGAGAAGAAAATGGAAGTGATGGCAGGAAGGGTAGTCTCAGTGTAACGTACACTCTTTTACTTTGGGGTTGGTCCCAGAAGTGGGCGAGATGGTTCCTCCTGTAAAGATCTCATATTTTCCCAACTCTTCCAGGTGCTGGGGATGTCCTTTGCGCTGACTCTGAACTGCCAGATTGACAAAACCAGCCAGGCCCTAGGGCTGTGACCCGCTACTGCCCTTGCTGAAAAGACTTGTTTCACCTCTGGAAACCCAAAACCACCTACAACATGAAGGCCTAAATGATCACCTCCTGGACTGACATCTTTGTCCCCCTCTCATCTCTTCCCTGTTTTGTCCCTGTCTCATACAACCAGAGAAGAGGGTGTGGGACAGTCACTTCCCACCTCAGGAAGAAGGATATTCACCCACTCATGGTGGTAGCCATGTCACTCAAAGTAGTGACACTAATACCTGAGCATTTTTCAGACATGAGAGGCCAAGAGAACCTGTGGCGCTAATGGCTCAAGATCGAAGGATGGGTCTAGGCCTAAAATTTTTGCGTCTTCCCATTGTCAGACACGTCTCTAGTCTCTAAATCATGCCCAGTTCACTCTCCAAAGTCAAGCAAGAGATAAGCTGAAGGGATGTCTAGGGCGAGACTTACGGGATCATTGTTACAGCCCTGTTTCCTTTAGACTGTGGGCCTTGACTACAGAAATGACAGAGTATTCTTTCTCCAAATAATGGGGTTTCATTTCAATTTTATATTCATTCATTCTGTCCTTCCAGAAGAAATTAACCAGTTATCCATATCCTGACTCTAGCCAAACTCTTAGCCTTTGATTTACATAACTGTGGAGGAATTCCACATTCAGATGACAGTCACATTCAGAAGAGTTCTGATATTTCTTCTTTATCCCATAAGGTTTTGTTAATGTGCTATTTTAAGTCTTTAATAAATAAAATAGCATATGATCTCAATCACTATGTCCTCATTCCTATATCTCAAGTGTACATTCCAGGACTCAGACTGATGGGCTTGCCAGCAAGCCGGGAATACTAGTTATCTATTGCTGCACAACAAATTGCCCCAAAACTTAGCGGCTGAGAACAACAGATATTTACTAGCTCACAGTCTTTGTGGGTCATGAACCTGGAAGTAGCTTAGCTGGGTGATCCTAGTCCATGATCTCTCCTATGACTACAATCAACATATGCCAGCCATGGCTGCGGTCATTTCAAGGCTCAGCTGGAAGAGGATTCACGTCCAAGTTCTGTCATATGGCTCTTGGCAGGCAACAGTTCTCTGCCACGTGTGTTCCACAGGGCTGCCTTTGGACTTGACGGTAGGGACACTCAGGAGAGAGCATGACATACACACCCTAACCAAGCCATAGTCCTTTCGCAATCTAACCCAGGCGTGCCATCACATCGGTTCTGCCATATTCTACTCCTCAGAAGCAAATTAAAGAGTGTGACCCGCCCTCAAGGGTAGGGGATTACAACATAATCAAGATACTTTTCTGCTTGAAACTCTTCAATAACTGTGTTTTTCTTAGGATAAAGCTCAGGCTCCTTATTATGTCTACCAGGTCATTCTCACTCTCATACTATGCTTTAGTTATATTAAAGTTTATTCACTCGTCCTTGGCCTTATCAATACTAATCGATTTTCACCGCTCATGCACTGATACTCTTTCTCTGCACAATTCCTACCTCTCCTTTAGCTAAAGAAGGTTTCCCTAGTACTGTAAAGTTTAATATCTATTGAGGTCTTTCCAGGTGTAAGACAGCACACTGACAGCTTTACATAGATCTTCCCATTTAAATATTGACAAAATGTCTCCTGTGTGTACCTCCATAACTAACACACTCATAGAAACTTCATAGATCTTATCACATTTCATCTTAATCACCTATTTATTTGCTTTTATTAATCTTTGGCCTGATCAAGTTAGAAAAAGAGAAAGAAAAGAGATAAATTAATTGTAAATAAAATTTGGGCCACAACCATAGATACAGTTAAGATTTTAAAGCCTGTAGCAGAATATGATTTTTAAAATTTAGGTCAATCACTTTCTTAAAAAATGTAAATGCTACAGATAATTCTCTAAAATAATAGAAATCATACAAATAGGTTAAAAAATAAAAGGATTTCTGTTTCCGGTAAGACAGCAGACAATATTACTAGACTAAACTTCCTACTATAAACAACTAAAATGCTAGATTAAAGCTTTGAAACATTTTATTAAGACCACTGTTGTGCTAGAGAGAAAATAAGGAATACACAAGCCAGAGACCTACTGATGATGTGAACCAGGGAGGTAGGAGAAATTTGAGGGCATTTGCCAAACTAGGTCAACTTGGGTATCAGTTTTCATGGCTCATGGCACATAAAGTACAGGAGGCAAATTTCAGTGTCTGCTTAAGGTGGGGAGTTTAAGTAGAGATCTTTTCTCTTTTAAATCAGAGACCCCAAAGGGCTCTAACTTCAGTGTAAGGGTAAACTAGAAATACCACTCTTTTTCACCAAAGTTTACATGAAAATCTGTCTAAAACTTGGCAACTTAGCAGAGGAAGGCAATACCTTAAGAAGTTGAATCTATAATCTGGCTATCACGTTGACTTAAGTGTAAATGTATAGTGTCTATGTCATCCTCAAACTCTCAAACTAAAAATTTAGTTTAAAGTAGTCCCAAACAATAAGTTATCCCAGGTTCTGGCAAAAAGCTGTAGTAGCAATAATTATATCGGACAAAATAAACTTCAAAACAAAGGCCATGTCCTGGTCAGTATGGCTCAGTTGGTTGAGCATCCTACCATTCACCAAGAGGTTACTGGTTCAATTCCAGGTCAGGGCACATGCCCAGGTTGTGGGCTTGATCACCAGTAGGGGGCATGCAGGAGACAGCCAATCAATGTTTCTTTCTCATCAATGTTTCTCTCTCCTTTCCTCTATCTCTAAAATCAATAAGAACATCTTTTTTTAAAAAAAAGACCACAACCCAGCCAGTGTGGCTCAAAGGTTGAGCATCGACCTATGATCCAGGAGATCGTGGTTCAATTCCCAGTCAGGGCACATGCCCAGGTTGCAGGCTCGATCCCCAGTTGGGGGCATGCATGAGGCAGCCAATCAATGACTCTCCCTCATCATTGATGTTTCTGTCTCTCTCCATCTTCCTTCCTCTCTCTGAAGTCAATAAAAACATATTTAAAAAAACAACAACCAGAACATAACAAGAGACAAAGAAGGACATTACATAATGCTAAAAGGATTGATCCAAGAGAATATAACCCTTATAAACACGTATGCACCCAACATAGGAGCAGCAAAATATATGAAGCAAATCTTGATGGACATAAAGGGAGAGATTGACAGTAATATAGTCATAGTAGGGGATTTTAACACCCCATTGACATCAATGGATAAATCTTCCAGACAGAAAGTCAACAAGGAAACAGCGGCCTTAAATGATACACAAGACCAGATGGATTTAATTGATATCTCCAGAGCATTTCACCCCAAAGAAGCAGAATATACACTTCTCAAGTGCACATGGAACATTTTCTAGGATAGACCACATGTTAGGACATAAAATGAGTCTCATTAGATTTAAGAAGATTGAAATCATATCAAGCATCTTCTATGGCCATAATTGTATGAAACTAGAAATCAATCACAAGAAAAAACACCCTAAAAAACACACAAAGACATGGAAGCTAAATCACATGTTACTGAACAATGAATGGGTTAACAATGAGATCAAGGAAGAAATCAAAAGATACCTTGAAACAAATGAAAATGAGAACACAACCACCTAAAATTCATGGGGTACAGCAAAAGTAGTCCTAAGAGGAAAATTCATAGCATTAGAGGCATACCTCAAAAAACAAGAAAAATTTCAAATACAAAAATCCAACTTTGCACTTAAAAGGAACTAGAAAAACAACAACAAACAAAGCACAAAGTTCATAGAAGAAAAGAAATAATAAAGATCGAAGCAGAAATAGAGTCTTAAAAAAAATACAAAAGATCAATTTAACCAAGAGCTAGTTCTTTGCGAAGATAACTAAGATTGACAAACCTTTACCCAGACTCATCAAGAAACAAAGAAAGAGCGCCTAAATAAATAAAATCAGAAATGAAAGAGAAGTAAAAAATGACTACACAGAAACACAAGGGATTGTAAAAAAAATTATTACAAACTATATACCAACAAACTGGACAATCAGAATGAAATGGATAAATTCCTAAAAACATACAATCTTCCAAAACTGAATCAGGAAGAATCACAAAACCTGAATAGGCCAATACAACCAATGAAATTGAAGCAGTGACAAAAGAAAATCCCAGCACTGTTATTCAAGATAGTACTGGAAGTCCTAGCCACAGCAATCAGACAAAAAGAAGAAGTAAAAAGCATCCAAATTGGAAAGGAATAAGTAAAACTGTCATTATCTGCAGATAACATGATACATAGAGAACCATTAAAATTCCACCAAATACTACTAGAACTGAAAAGTGAATTCAGTAAAGTAGCAGGATACAAAGTAAATATCCAGAAATCGGTTGCATTTTTATACACATGAACTATCAGAAAGAGAGACTAAGAAAACAATCCCACTCACAATTGCTTCAAAAAGAATAAAATAGTTAGGAATAAATTTAACAAAGGATGTAAAAGACCTGTACTCAGAAAACTGTAAGACACTAAAGAAAGAAATTGAAGATACAAACAAGTGGAAGCATATACCATGTTCATGAATAGAAAAAATTAACATCATTAAAATTTCCATACTACCCAAAGCAATCTATAGATTCAACACAATTCCTATCAAGATACCAAAGGCATATTTCACAGAACTAGAACAAATACTCCAAAAATTTATATGGAACCACAAAAAGACCCAAAAAGCAATAGCCATCTTGAGAAAAAAGAACAAAGTTGGAGGAATCACACTACCTGATATCAAACTATAGTACAAAGCCATAGTAATCAAAATAGCATGGTACTGTCATAAAAATAGACATATAAATCAATGGAACAGCCCAGAAATAAACCCACACCTTTACAGTAAATTAATATTTGACAAAGGAAACAAGAACATACAATGGGATAAAGATAGTCTATTCAATAAAATTGAACAGATAGGTTCAAAAAAATGAAACTAGACCACCTTCTTACACCATGCACAAGAATAAACTCAAAATGTATTAAAGACTTAAATGTTATACTCAAAACCATACAAATCGTAGAAGAAAACATAGGCAGTAAAATCTTGGACATTTCCAATGGCGATATTTTTTCTGATAGATCTCCTCAGGCAAGGGAAACAAAAGAAAAAAATAAACAAATGAGACATCAAACTAGAGAGTTTTTGCACAGCAAAGGAAACCATCAACAAAATGAAAAGACAACCCATCGAGTGGGAGAACATATTCACTGATACATTTGATAAGGGGTTAATATCCAAAATTTCTAAAAAACTAACAAAACTCAACACCAAAAACACAATTCAATTTAAAAATGGGCCAAGGACCTAAATAGATACTTCTTCAAAGAGGACAGATGGCCAATAAACATTTGAAAAGATGCTCAACATCACTAATCGTCAGAGAAATGCAAATTAAAACCACACTGAGATATCACCTCACACCTGTCCAAATGGCTACCATCAATAAATCAACAAAAAACAAGTGTTGGTGAGGATGTGGAGAAAAGAGAACCCTTGTACACTGTTGGTGGGAATGCAGACTGGTGCAGCCACTGTAGAAAGCAGTATGGAGTTATCTCAAAAAAATTAAAAATGGAACTTCCTTATGACCCAGTGATTCCACTTCTGGGAATTTATCTGAAGAAACCCAAAACGCTAATTCCAAGGAATATATGCACCACTGCGTTTACTGCAGCGTTATTTACAATAGCCAAGATCTGGAAGCAACCCAAGTGCCCATCAGCTGATGAGTGGATAAAAAAGTTGTGGCACATTTACACAATGGAATACTACTCGGCTGTAAAGAAGAAGGAAATTTTACCCTTTGGGACAGCATGGATGGACTTGGAAAACATTATACTAAATGAAATAAGACAGTCAGAAAAATACAAGCACCATGATTTCACTCATATGTGGAATCCAATGAACAGAATGAACTAACAAGCAAAACACAGACTCATAGATAGAGAGCAGGCTGATAGCTGTCAGGGGGTAGAGGGGTTGGGTGGGAAGGGTGGAGGGATTGAGCAAAAAGAGAAAGAAAGTACTCATGGACACGGACAACAATGTGGGGATTGCAGGGGGAGGGGAGGTGGATGGAGGTGGAGGAGGGATAAATGGTGATGGAAAAAAAAGCTATAAAAAAGGCACGAATTACAAATATAAAGAAGGGAAAGGTGTCCTAGGGATGTCAGAGAAATTAAACACAAGTAAAAGTATTGTAAATAATTTTATGAAAGTACATTAAAAGATTTAATTAAGTCTGGGAAAAATCTTACGAAAATAGTTTTTCAAAGCTATTTCCAGTAGAAAACATAGTCTAATAACTGTTTACAAAACTAAATCAATAGTCAAGAAAATCTAGGACCAGATGGCTTCACTTGTTGAGTTCTACCAAATATTTAAGTAAGAAATTAATCTAATCTTAAATTGTAAAAAGAAATAAAATACTCTCAAGATAAACTTGATACCAAAACCTAAACAAAAATTCTCATGAGAAAGAAAATTATAATCATTCTGTCATGAGATTACATGCAAAAAATCTTTTTTTAAAAAATATGTCTTTATTGATTTCAGAGAGGAAGGAAGAGGGAGAGAAACATCAATGATGAGAGAGTCAATAATCAGCTGCCTCCTACATGCCCCCTACTGGGGAGTGAGCCTACAACCTGGGCATGTGCCCTGACCGGGAATCAAACCGCAATCTCCTAGTCAATGCTCAACCACTGAGCCATGCTAGCCAGGCACATGCAAAAAATCTTAAAGAAAATATTACAGAATTAAGACTACACTAGGAAATCAATGTAATTTACCATATTGACAAAGTAAAGGAGAAAAAACATAATAACCTCAATAGATCCAGAAAAGCACAAAGAGAGAGAGAACTTATGGACATGGGCAACAGTGTGGTGATGGCGAGGCGAGGGGTGAGGCAGAAGAGGGCATGGGGGGATAAATGGTGATGGGGAAAATTAAAGTTTAAAAAAAGAATGCTAGGGCAATTGGTTAACAGTGTGGAAAGAAATGAAATTGGACTCCTGTTCACACCATTCACAAAAATTATAATTATTTTTAGTAATATAATTATTTAAAATACATGCAAATATCTATTACCTTGTAAAAAATAGCTTATTTACCCAATCTTTGAAAGGCAAAATTTCAAAACTCTCAGAAGAAATTACTGGAGAATTTTTTTATAAGTTGAGGGTAGTGTATCAGTCTAAATTCAATCAGAGAAGCCAAACCACTAGAATGTGTAACTATGTGTATATGGGTGGTTATTTATGTGCTTGTAAAAAATATTGTTCCAGGAATCTGGCCATCTTGCCTCCTTGTGAGGAGCTATTTTCTTCCCATCTGATCCTGGAACTTGCAAGTCCACAGGGCAGGAAGTCAGGAAGATTAATGTGGCATGAAGGAGAGCGAGAACAGGCTGGAGCACACAAGGACAAGCTGAAGGCCATGGGGCAGATTGGTATCTGTGTCAGCTCTTGGTGTCTCTGACCTAGATGGTAAGCATGTCCTCCAGAAAGCAGGATTCTTTGTAACAGAGATAAACACAGTCACCTGACCGAGCAGGAGAGGCTAAAGAAAGATCTAGGAGATGTCCTTTCAGACCTGGCCATGCCTCATGCCTACGGGATGAGCCAGTAGATGAGAGACAATGTGTGTGAGCTACAAAATGCTCTTCGCCTTTGCCCTGCAAGTCCTCCACAAGCGTCTCTAACCAGAAATATATGCAAAGGGAAATTCTGGGAAATGTAGTTCAGCCTAGCCAAGCTGACAGTACAAAGGCTCCACAGTAATTAAATTTCGTCTGAACAATTTTCTCAGCCTTTACTGCAGACAGTTTGGCCAGTAATCCAGTAACACATGAAGAGAGGTTCTGCTTTCCTAACAGATCTCCTCATGACTTTTTTTTTCCTGCCCTGGAAACTAGACTGGGCCATTGTAGGTGAAGTGCCTTCATGTGACCATTCATTCTGTATTTTTGTTTACTGAACAGAACAGTCAAAAAGCTCTCCCCTCCCTTACTTGGGTGCAGCTTAAACTCAATTGTATGTCAACATATAACAACAGAATTAAGTAAAATATGCAGAATGTTGATGATAATGAGGGCTATGGGAAAAAAAATATTAGAATATGGAATTCCAGGCGGCTTTTGGGTGCAAAATTAAGCAGGGTGGTGGAGAATGCTTCACTGATAAGGTGACAGTTTAATAAAGACAGAAAGAAAAAGCATGGCCATGCAGTTGGTTACAGGAGGAACAGGTGGTAGTGAGAAAACAAGGCGAAGGCCTGAGGGAGGAATGTGCCTGCGACATTGAAGGAGCAGGAAGCAACTCGTCTAGCTGAAATTCAGAGGGGATGGGGAAGAGGAGACGGGGACAATTAGTGCAGGGCTTTTAGGTCATTGTGTATTATTTGACATTGACTTTGAGTAGGATAGAAAACCACTAGAGGGTTTAAAACAGGAGAGGGAATGTTCTCATTTACACTTTTAAAGCTTTTGTTTTTAAACTTTTTGTTTTGATCTAATTTTAGACTTACAGAAAAGTTGCAAAAGTAGTAGTTTGCTTACATGTCTTATCCCATTATATGCCTAATGCCAACACTTTACATCAAGAACAGAAAATTAACATTGGTGCAATATTAACTAAAATACATTCAAATTTCACATTTTCTTCATTTCTTTTTTTTCTGTTCCAGAATCCCATTCTAGGTCCCACAATGTACGTTTTTGGGTTTTTCTCTCCCTTTCTTAGTCTCTTGCAGTCTGCAAGTTCTTCTCTCTTTCCCTTGTCTTTTATGACCCTGAGACTTTGGAAGAATACTAATCAGTTATTTTTCAACCACTCTCCTATCAGTGGGCATTGAGGTTGTTTCCAGTACTGTGCCATTAAAAACAGTATTGTAATTAATAAACTGCTTAATATTTTTCATATTGGTGGAGGCATATGTTCAGGATAGATTCTTAAAAACAGAATTGCTGGTCCTATTGGTTGAAAGGTAAATACATGTCACTTCGTTAGACACTGCCAAATTTCTCTCGACTAGAATTGTAACAAACTGTATTCCCGTCCACAATGTCCTCGCAGCCTTGTAACAGAACGTGTTGTCATATTCTTAAATCTTTCCCAGCCTGACCAAAGAGAAATGGTATCCGAGTGCTTTTAACTTGCATTTATCCAATTTTGAATCCATTTTTGAACACTTTCATGTTTGAAGATCATTTTTGTATCTTTTATGGTGAATTGTCTGTTCATGTATTTTTCCCATTGTTCTATTGGGTTTTGGGTCCTTTCCCCCCTCCTTATACTTTTAACAAAATCACTTGGCTATAATATGAATGTAAACCAAGAACATTTCCTAACAGTCTCATTGTAGGATATAAAGAAAAAAGAAATCAAGGTGGACTCCCAAGTGTTTCTACTTGAGTAAGTGAAAGCCTGGATTTGGATTTGTCATTAATTGAAGTACAGAGCTTGATTGAGGCAAATTTGGGGTAAGGATGATAACAGAAGCTGGGGTTGGCCTATGTTCATTTTGAGATGCCCATTCGACTTTTTAAAATTTTTTTAAAATATGTATCTTTATTGATTTCAGAGGGAGGAAGAGGGAGAGAGAGAGAAACATCAATGATGAGAGAGTCATTGATCGGCTGCCTCCTGCATGCCCCACACTGGGGATCGAGCCCGCAACCCGGGCATCTGCCCTGACCAAGAATCGAACCGTGATCTCCGGTGTCATAGGCAGGTGCTCTACTGCTGAGCCAGCCAGCGGACTTTTAAGTGGAGATGTCAAGAAGGCTTTTGAAGATACAATGTTGGAGTTCCCAGATATAGATGGCATTTTGATCCATGAGAACCAGACGAGATCATCTCAAGTGAGTAGAGATGTAAAATAAACTCCAACATTACCGAAATCATAGAGAAGGGAAGGAATCAGCCAAAGAGATTGAGAAGGAGCAACCAATAAGGTACAGTAGTAAGAAAACAAGACGACAGTGTCATGGAAACAGAGCAAAGGACAACTTTCAATGACAGTCTGATAAAGTGTCCACTGACCATAAGACAGCAATTGTTGGAGACTTTGGGGAAAAAACCACCCAGCTTTAGTGGAGTGGTAAAGATAAAATCCCAATTCAAGTGAATTTCAGAATGAGGAGTAGGAGTTTGAGAACATCGGCATAGACATATTATGGGAATTTTGTTGTAAAGAATTCAAACCACATTTTGTATCATAAAATACAATGAAAAGAAATATGCGTGCTTGAGGATTTCATGAGCAGCAAAACCTTAATAAGCAAGAAGCAGAAAACTCAAAAGGAGAAAGGCTAAAACAAATGGGTAAAAACTAAAAGAAATGAAATGGAAGATGGATGCACGTAAGAGAAATAAACCAGTCACTGAGTAAAATATTTTGAATAACTCATTCCATGCACATGAATGTCCACAACAGGCACATCTATAAAGACTAAAAAGTGTATTAACAGCTCCTAAGGCTGGAGGGAGGAGGTTCAGGGGAGTGATTGCTAATTACTATGAGGTTTAGGGTGGGGGGTGGCAGTGACGAAAATGTTGTAAAATTAGATGTTGATGTTGCAGAAACTGTGAATAAAAGTCACTGAACCATACACTTTAAAAGAGTGAATTTTTTGATACATAAATTCTGTCAATAAAGCTGTTACAAAAAACAAAAGACAAGAGAATCTAGTTGATAATCACTTTGTATTTGTTCTACTTCTCAGTCTTTTCTGTCAATGTACAGGTTTATTTTACCTTACTTTCGGGGATCTGTTAATCATTTTTTAAAATAATATTTTCTTCCTTCCCCGTTATCCCTATCTCCCCTCCCTCCACTTCCAAACTCTCCAAATCAAAGATAATCAGATAGAAAACTGTTTGCCTCTTTAAAAAAAAAAACCACACATTTGACATCTTTAAAAAGTATTAAATGTGGTCATTGTTCATATTTACTTTTTACACAGTCCAACTTACATATTTCAAAAAAGCATTTGCCTAGAAATAACATATCACGTTAAGTAAACAATACATTATATAGCCTGAATTCTAAAATTCATTTTGGGTTATATAAAGCTATTTTGTAAAAGTTACAAAACAAGTGTCCCTCAGTCTTAAGAAATGTTTAAATTTTTAAATAATGCTGCTATAATACATCTTTTCCATGAAATTAAAAAAGAATTACAATGATGAGCAGAAGGTATCAACACTTCATGGATAAAGGGACTAAGTGAGTACATATACAATCCCAGTGGCAAAGCTAAGTTTGGAGCTGATTTCTTCTCCTGGGTTGTATAATTTCAAGAGTATACCTGAGCAATTTAGCTAAAGATACAAACAATAACAAAAATCCTGCACGAATATTCAAACTTGGGGAATTCTAGTTAAAAATAAAACAAACAAAAAATTAAGACAATTTTTCCTTCCAAAAAAAGCTTTAGATATCCCATGCAGATTATTGAAGTTATATGTGAATCAACCTTTTCTGCATTCCTTAAACAAAATTTTATAATCAACTGATGAAAAAACAAACTTCATATTCAAAGACACTTTCAGAATGCATCTATAGTTAGTTAACTTAATGCAAAAACATATGGTAAAAACGAAGCTAATTCACTGAAGTCTTTACGTATAGCAACATTTTATTATTTTTGGTGCATCTTCTTGCGCATTTCTTCAAGGGCTGCTTCTTTCTCTCTCAGCATCTGCTTAAGTCTTCGTATTTTTTCATCCCGAATGGTTTCCTCTAACTCTGGTGGTGTCATGGGAAAAATATCTTCAGTATAATTTTTAGTAAAGGAATGACTTTGTCCAAAATCTGCATTTGAACTCAATGCAGCTTTCTCCTGGTTCTCACGGGTACAGTGTTCTACCTCAGTTCTCCTGTCTTCTCTGGTTTTGCTGCAGGTTGTAACGACGTTATGGTGTGATACATCTGAAGTTGGTAAAATACAGCTAATGAGTTGGGAACTGGTGACATTAGTTCCTCCATTTAAAGCTGTGTTATAAGCATTCTCGGTTTTTCTCTTCTTTGTGTGATCCATCTTCTTAATGGTTTTTGCTTTTCTTTTCTTATCAAAATCCTGTTGCAATGTTGAGTATGATTCCAATGGAAAAGTAAATTATTAGTACCATTTATAGAGTGTGCTCTGGAATTTAACAAGTTTGTAGGTACAAATACATAGTAATTAAATTCAACTCAACAAAATATATTGAGAACAACTGCAAGAGATTAATATTTATGGCATCAAAAAAACAGCAATGCCCCAATGACTTTCACTGAGAATAAATTACTGAATTCACATTTTCCTGCTTAAGTATTAGAATCTATACTGATCTACTACCAAAATATAATAGCCATTTGTGAAGAACCTGAGAATTAGAATAGATTTAGTTTTTTCCCTTTTAATGGTAGGCACATAGTAAAGATTTTCATTAAGAAAGACTGATCTCTGATCCTATAAGTAGAATAATAGTAGACAAAGTTACAAGGATGCTTCTTTTCACCATTGTTGACCATGTAGATTTCTTAAGATGTTGGTATTAAGAGTAATCCTGCAATGAACATCTGCATGTTTACATTTTCCCTACACTTGGATTCTTTATTTTAGATAGGGTCTCCATAGTAGTATAACTAATTAAAAAGCGATGGCCACCCAAAAATAAAAAGCTATGGCCACTTCCTTATAATTTTATGATGAAAAAATAAACAGTGGGTGAATAAATACACTTACCATTAATTAACCAGGGATGCATTTTTACCTGTGTATATATGGTTCTTTTTAACACCATTCTGGTATAATACATAGATATTAGATATGCAAAGTTGGTAACTATTATTAAAACATAAGACTCAGAAAACAAATCAAGAAAATTAACACACTCATCTCTCTCTGGAGTACCTACAAAGAACACTTGAAAATCTATTACCTGTTTTCTCTCTTCCTCCTTCACTATAAACTTTGTCTCTCTGTCACTCTTCACCAAACTCCTAAAGGAATCAAAACCTTCTCCAGCATGCAAACGGTCAGGAATCCGAGTAAGGCATATTCTCAAATCTTTAGTGAGACCAAATAGCTTTTTAAATTCAGCATCAGTCTTCAGATATGCCTTATTGCTTCCTCCTTGAGAATTTTTCTTGTCATTTCTTTCTTGAGTAACTTTTCCTAATGTTGATGCCATCTCACTCTGGATCTGAAATTAGGAAAAGAAAACACACAAACAATACTGCCCATTACTTAAGCTATTTTATCAGACTGGCAACTAAGTGATTACCTCATCTTACTTCAAGCATGCTTTAAAGTCCTAAATGGTTGGTTTGCATTACCCTTGCTTTACCACCCTCACTCGGAAAACTGAACTGAACTGAATACACTTAAAATGTTCCCATGCAATTTCTCATTTACTTCACTTTCTCACACTAGAAAGGTAACAGGCACTCAGTTCTCAAACAACTGAAATGAGAATACAGACTAATGACAAGTTAAAAATAACCTATGTGACATTAATTAGACATTATAGTCTTCTGAAAAAGTCTTATGCCTTTAACAAATCTTATATTTAATCAGAATTTACCTCCTTACATCTCTGGAGTTCAATAAATTCTGAACTGAAAGGTGAGAAACACTGGCATTTTTAAACAGACCTCTAAGTGAGGAAAAAGTGGGTACAAATATTTAGTTAGCACAGAAACACTATCTTAAGTAGAACAGAAAGGTCCTATGTGGGTATGTTGGATAACTGGATGAGGAATCAGAAAGGGCTTAAAAAAAAGGGAAAACTTGTTTACTAAAAAAATCCAATCATAGAGGCTGATAATCCTATTTCCACAAATGACTTGAAAGGTACTGATTGTCCTACCCTTTCCACCATCTACCTTGAAAAATTGCCAGATAACTATATTCCACCACAAAACAAGCAAAACCCTCCAGCTCTCCTATATGCATAATATTGATCTCTTCATATACTAAAAGTAGGCTATTAAATATCTACGTAGCCATGTATATGTATGCATGCGTGTACAAATGTGTGCATATATGCACACACAATTTTACTGAGCTTTTAATTCACATTATTCCTCTCCCAACTCTTCTAAACCTTGTTGCTCTGTGACTTCAATTTTGTTTTAAAGATTTAGGAATGCCTAATGATTCAAGACAAAGATATTGCTTGGACTCTCAATTATACTCCTCAAACATTTCCTTCAGATAAAAGCTTTGACTTAAGTAAGCATTCATGTGTGTATGGTATGTGTGTGATGGAGTGGAGGATGGGAGAAGAGGGGAGAAAGGTATTATAGATAACTCTGACAATTAAAAAAGAAAAATTTTCTATATAGATAAAAACACCACCCTGGCATGGGAAAATTACCTTTGGTTCTTGGTCTCTGAAAACACACTGTTGTGAAGTAATACTTGTTGCATCAACAGAGGAACTTATTTTCTCTATGCTCTGGATGATATTTTCTTTTTGGGGGGCATTTTGTCCTGTACTAAGTCCATGTGGAAAGTCTGCCTTTATGAATAAAGTCTTACTCTGTTTTAAGTAGTTAATGGATGGGTTCAGATTATTTGGGTTTAGGATAGAAAGAGATGGTGTCTCCACTTTTTTATTCTTCTCTGCCCTTAGCGTGGCCATGGAAGCAAGCTGGGTGTTTGAAAGTGATTTTGTCTCCATCTGGGAAGATTTATTTTTAGCCAAAACAAAATTGACAACCTCTCTGGATATTTCTGTGACTGGACTTGAACTCACTATCTGTGATACATCTTTTCTTGGTGGAATATCAGGAGAAACAGAATTCTGTTGATCAATTTGTGACGGCAAAACATCTGTCCCCTTTTTAGCCAACAGATAGATTTTCCCATTACACATAACCAAAGCATTATCTTTAATAGGCATACTTTTGGATTGTGCCCCACTAGGACTGATGGTACTTAATGGTGGCATATTTATAGTATTATCTCCCAAACTTTTCTTTTCTACAAAACTTTTTAAAATCTGTGAAGCCACATTATTTGAAGACTTAACAGGAACAAGAGATGGAGTACAAGGCTGTAGATTGTCTTGAAAAATCCATTTCACTGGAGCAGCTTGAGAGTGCTGACCACCTTTTAACTGGGTCTCTCTTGCAACCTTCACTGGAAGGTGTGTGGCATTTAGCATCACTGGTTTTGCTACTTCTGTAGCAGGTTTTGGGTAAATGTGTTGTAAGTTCTTGGTAACTACATTTTTCACTGTTTTTACAGGAGATACGTAAATAACAGATGGTATCTGGGAGGCCTCAATTGTTCCTGAGGTGCTTGTGGTGGTGGCTGCAAGTATCTTTTGCTGAACTGAAGGAGGCAATGACGTCGCTGGTACAGATTTCACTTCAGCATGGGCTGGAATCTGTAAATGATGCCCAGAAGGCAAAACTGGAGGTTTCACAGTCATTGGGAGGCTCTGAGTATTTACTAAAATATAAGATGAATCATTTTGTGTTGAGGAGGAAGAAACAGCCAATGTTTGCATGGCGAGTCCATCAATTTTCACACCATGACTCTGAACTTTAGAAACTGATGAGGTAAAAGTCTCAGATCCCACAGTAGTAACTCTAACTTTTTCTGCTGTATCTACTGTTCTTGTAAATAAATAGTTTGAAGAACTGGCTGGCTGAAAAATGGGCAATTGAGCTGATGATGCACTTGTGGAAGAGCTGGAAATCTGAGTCTGAAAAGTAACTTGAACTGGGCTTCCTGTATTCCCTTTCAAAGCATCAGACATAACTGAAGATTGAACTAGTGGTATAAGATTTCCAGAGAAATTAGGAATTGGAAGTAATTGCAGAAGATTTTTTCCATCCGAGCCAACCGTCTGAACTACTTGGTACATGCAGCCTGAAACACTTAAAAGAACATGAGTAAATAAATACAACATACTACATGGTACATACATTTTATTTAAAACCAAATATTTGCAAATATTTAAAAATATATATATATAAAATATAATAAAAGTATGTTATTTGTCACTTTGATTTTTCAAAGTGAAATATTACAAAACAAAGATTTTGAAGAAGTAGAAGAAACAGTGAGAGATATGATCACAGCTTTTAGATTTCATATGATTAGGCAACAGGTATGAGAGAGGAACGTTTATTCCTAAAACTGTAAGTAGTTTTCTAATGTTTTACCCTATATAAAATTATGTCTACTAAAATATGCTCCTCAAACTATTTGCATCCTCCGCCTCCTTTTTCCTGGATTCTTTCCTCCTGTCCTCCTGCTTTACTTTTACTGACCGGATTCTCATTTTACTGCCCCCCTGCCCCAATCTGTTGTGTTCCTCCCACTGACAATGGCTCAAGCTCTACAGTTAGCCACCCTTCTTTTGCTAAGGCATCTCTTATGGCGATACCTTAGTGTGCCACATTTCTAGAGACTAAACTGAGTCACTCAAGTAGGAACCATTTTCTTCTTTGATTTATTAATTGTTCTCAGCACATCTGAAGTTTGGTGCTAAACAGTCCTTGGTATGGCAATTACTCATAATAGTTCCGATTGCCTGTCAACTGTTATATAACTGCAATGTCATTTCAGCTGAACGGCTTTCAATAAACGTGGAACACACTGAAAGTCAATCATTTTTTATTTATTTTAGTAATTTTTATAATCTAGCCAATTTTGATCTAGATACTTATGAGCTATTTCTTAGCACAGATTGTCTGACTTTTTTTTAAAATCCCATACCAATCTCTGTATAATCAATTATTTGTAGATTTCTTGAATGCAGACACCTCAAGTTATTTATACCTGAAACTATCTTTCGTTCCTAAAAAATACCAAGACCTCATGGGACTCAAGGCACATGTTATTTCTCTACCTAGGTACTCCTCTCCCACCCATGTAACTCCAGTCTCAGCATAAATGATATTTCTCAAGTATCTGACCACCTTAACTACCCTTTCCCCTCCTTCATAGTCTAAAATATTACACCTGCTGATTTCCTTCATGGGACATATCACAAGTTGTCATCATGTCTTTATTAATCTGTTTGTTCACTTGTCTGTAGACTGTCTCTCGTGCTCAATTCTAGCAATATGAGTGCAGAGCCAACGCTGTATAAAACCAGTGTGCCTTTATATGACTAAGATCAGTGAAGAAAAAAATGTAAGGGTAAAAAATAATAATCAGAATTCTCAAAAGTATAAAGGTGTGTATACTGCATATAGGTGTTTTTAAACCTTAGGTATTAATAAAAATCAAATCCAAAATCCTATACATCCTAGGAAGCACTGGAACACAGTTTTACCTTTCTGCAACCCAAAATAATATAACTACACCTTACAAATATTTAAAACAGCTTTCTGGCTACTTGATATTGCTTCAATATTTATATTTACTTTTGGTAAATGAAAAGTTAATCTCTAAAGAGAAGCATGAACATAAAGAAAAGTGAGAATTCTTGTTTTTTGGGTTTGAAGAGGAAAACCCACCTCATCACCTCCCCACACCCGAAAAAGCATATATAAGCTGGATCAGAACTTAGCATCTTTTATGGTTCAGACATCAGGCTCAGGTATGGGAAAAGGGTAAGTAAAGTACAGCCTGTGGGCGAAATCTGGCCTCCTCCCTGATTTTGTGCAGTCCACAAGCTAAGAGTGGTTTTTATGTTTTAAATAATTTTAATTACAAGAATATTTTGTGATATAAAAATTTTATGAGATTCAAATTTCAGTATCCATAAATAAAGATTTATTAGTACGCAGTTGTGCTCATTTTTTTTCATATACTGTATATGACTGCCTTCATGCTACAACAGCAGAGTTGAGTAGTTACGGCAGAGATCATATGGCCTGCCAAAGCCTAGAATATTTACTACCTGGCCCTTTACAGAAAATGTTTGCTTGCATCCCATCTAGTTCAAACCACAATCCCTAAAAGAACTTAAACTTCCTGGTACGTGATAAATGATGTATTTAAATGAGTACAAAACTGCCCGCTGCGCCTTTTCTTAAAACATTCTCTTCCCAAGGCTTTCTGGATATGACACTCTCCTACCTCTGTAGTGACTCCTCAGTCTTCTTTGCCAATTCATCCCTACTTGAATCAACCTTCGAATGTTGGAATTCACCAAAGCTTAGACTGAATTCTTCTCTTCCTACTCTGTAAGCTTTCCCTAGATGATTTTACATGCATGACTTCAATTAAATTACCATTTGTGTAACAACAAGTCAAATATTCATCTTAGCTCTTTTGAGAGTCAGGCTTATATCTCCAGCTTCCCTCATGACATCTCCATTTAGAATCTCAAATGCACCTAAAACTCAACATGGCCTTTTCCAGTGTTTTTCACTCCTTTTGTAAATGGCATCCATTTATCTCAGATGTCTAAGTCAGAACAAGTAATTCCTGCTTTCTTACCATCTATATTCAATCACAAAATCCTGTTGCTATTATCTCCTGTATCTCCCTTGATCTGTTTGTTTCTTTTCAAAATAACTGTTTCACTCTAGTCCAAGCAAACATCATCTCTGGCCTAGACTATTACAGTAGCTTTATAACTGATCCTTTCTTCAGTCATATCCTCTCCCCTTCAAACTGGCATGCTACAGATGGCCTTTCCCTGCTCAAAACATTTCAGTAGCTTCCCACTTTCTTTAAGCAGTAGAAAGAAAACAAGAGAGATTTTGAGGCAATGGAAACCAAAGGAAGAGAGTTTCAAGAAAATTGGGCAATTCTATTAAAAGTTTCTGAGAGGCCAAGTAGAACACAGATTAAAAATGTACACTGGAATGAATGGCACGTGTCATTGATGGCTTTAAAAGAGCACTTTGGTGGGGAAAGAAGTTGCTGAAGCGTGAATATGGAGAAAAGATATGAAGAGAGCGAGTATAAGAGCGGGTACAGACAACTCTCTTACGAACTTTCACTGTAAAGGGAAGAGAAAGGCTGGCAAACAGCCGGAGGCTAAAAACAGGGTGAAAGGTCTTCCCTCTTTTTTTTTTTTAAAGCTTCGAATAACCAGAACATGTATGAATGCTCAAGTGAGTCATCAAGAGGAAGAGACTGGTAGTAAAAGAAGATAGCAGGATAATTAAGTGTAAGGTTTGATAAGGAGGTAGGAAATGGGAACCAGAAGACAGGGTGGAGGGACTGAACCTTAGAGAGAGCTGGAGAAACATCTCCTTTTGCTGGAACTGGAAGAGACGTTACTAGGTACATTTGCAGGTAAGTTTATAGCTTTGGTGTCAGAAGGTTGAGGTAGTTCTTTTTTGTTGTTGTTAATCCTCACACAAGGATATTTTTTCCACTGATTTTAGAGAGAGTGGGAGGGGGAGGGACAGAGAGAGAGAGACATCGAATCTGTTGAATCAATGTGAGAGAGAGACATCGATTAGTTGCCTCCCACACTTGGACTCAGGGGCCGGGGACCAAGCCTGCAATGGAAGTACGTGCCCTTGACTGGTATCGAACCCATGACCTTTCAGTCTGTGGGCTAGAGCTCTAACTACTGAGCCAAACCAGCCAGGGCAAAAGGTTGAGGTAATTCTGAGCTAATGGCTTTTATTTTGTCTATGAAAAAGGGCATGATATCATCTGCTAAGAATAAGAGCAAAAACAGAGAGATCTGAGGAGAATCAAAAAGATTTGGAACAGTCTTTGTTCGAGAATCAGATGAGCTAAGAAAATCTATTTTCAGCCCGGCCGGGCATGGCTCAGCGGTTGAGCATCAACCTATGATCCAGGAGATTGAGGTTCGATTTCGGTCAGGGCACATGCCCGAGTTTCGGGCTCGATCCCCAGCAGGGGGCATGCAGGAGGCAGCGCATCAATGACTCTCATCATTGATGTTTCTCTCTCTCTCCCTGAAATCAACAGATATATTAAAAATATATATGTATATGATCCAACTGATTCTCCAGGAAAGTACAGTAGGGTGCCTTGGTTTTTGAACATCTCTGTCGATGAACATTTCGGTTTATGAACTCGGTAAACCCGGAAGCAAATGCTTCGGTTTTCGAACATGCCTCGGAAGTCGAACATGCCACACAGCTTCCGCTGAGGGCAAGATCCTGAGGCCTAGCTGTTGGCTGTTGATCTCTCGGTCTTCTGGAACGGATTGCATTCGAAAACCGAGGTACCACTATAACTGCTTTCCAGAACAAAATTTTAAAAAAAGAAAATCTATTTTCAAATATAATCACTGATCTTTTTTCCTCTCTTCTCTTCTCTCTCCTCCAAAAAAGGAAAATATAGCTTCTTCTATGTCAGTGTATCAGTAGAAATTCACACAATCTACCAGAGACCATAAATTCCTTAAAGGTAGATTATCCTATTTATATCCATATCCTCTACACCTAATACAGCAACTGGCACACTGTAGGCAATGTAGCTGAGTTGAATTCTACAAGCTATAATAAAAAATAAAAAAAATCCATGATTTCCTAGTAACAAATGGAATGAGTTCTAAAAATTAAACTGAAATGCAAAATGCTAACAAGAAAAGTGATAAATCAGGGTGAAATTCATACTTCTTCAATCAATATACTTTTTTTTCAGATCTAGAAGAGACTTTCCATTTAAGAGACTAACTAAAAACCCTATAAAGTTTCTGTTATCTTAAAGATCACATTCTGCTACCTAATGTCAGAACTCAAACTAGAATCAGACTGTGTATCCCATGCTCTGGTTCAGTCACTTGAAAAGAAATATGAACATGCTAATTAGCTTAAACCAGCTGGGGTTTGAACTGAAACTCCATCAGAAAAATAACACAGTTTAAGGCTTTAAAAGAGAAAACAGGGATACAATAGAAAGATTATGGGCTTCTAGTCTCTACTCTTCCAATTATTAGTTGACTGACTGGTAAATTTACTTAATGTCTTTGAATCTGTCTCTTCATTTGTTAAATGGGGCAATAGACTTGCTTTGAGAAGTAAATGAAGGAACTGGCTGGGACTAAGATAACCAATATATACCATTAATATGTACTTGGGGTCCAAGAATAGGCAAATTAATCAGTCTTGAAAACATGAGAACTTTAATAAAAGGTATATTAAACATATATATATTATATAATTGACACCTTTTACTAATCCAATATTGGTATGAAGCATTCACGTATTAGAAATGGAATGATAAAAATTTTGCTGGCTAATAAACATTTTGTAGATATTTTTGCAAAATATATTTTTTCAACTGCTAAGAGATCTTTTTCCATATTACTATTTAACATTGTGTACTTACATAATATACATAAGTACATAATGTAATAATATATATACCGTATGTTATATACATAATAGATATTATAACGAATACTCATCATTAATCTAATCCTAATGAACAGACCAGCAAGGTGGGTATTGTCATTCCTATTTTACAGTTGAGAAAGAAGAGGTTTAATAATATTAAATAATGTATTCAGAATTACATGCTCTCTTGGGCAATCTCATCCATTTTCTTGTTTACTTTAGCATAACCCCAATATATCAGGGTCCAAAAAGTTCAACTGCATAAAATGAGAGATTAATGAAAAATAGATTTCAGCTAGCCTGCATGCTATGTCTGTCTCTCTTTCTCACACACACATCACAAAAGTAAACATAACACCTACACTGTATAAAACCAAATGCACACTAAATTGGCAATGGAACATTATTTAACCAAAGCAAGCCCCCAGCTAAGGACACTCATTTTAACTTCCCATTTAAGAACAAAGGGTTAAAGGCGGATAGAAGCCAACTGACAATCACATGACATCCTAATTCCTATTATTGTGGGATGTATTATCATGGGCTTTTATTATAATACCTCTAAGCTGATGGCTCACAAGCCTTTATTTTCAGCTGAGTTTCAGATTCAGATCTCTCTCAGATGGCTTTCTTGACAAGTTCCTCATCTCAATTTACTAGTATCTACCCAGAAAACTGGCATCACAATAGATTCTCTTTTCTTCCTGCCAATTCACTAACAAGGTCTGCCTACTGTCTCTGCTATATTTCTTTGAATCCAACCTTTACTTTATATCAGGTAGTTCAGGCCCTAAGCATCGTGAAAGGACAACTAAAGTAGAATCTTTAGATGCCTGATCCCTCACCCTCAAATCCAAACTACCATCAGTTATCTAAAATGCACAGGTGACCATGACAGTCCTTTTCTTAAATCCTCTAATCTTTAAGAGATAGTCTAATGTCTTTAGCAGGGCAAACCAAACCCTTACATGCTATCTATCCTGCTTGTAGTACAGAATCAAACAATACTAATTATTAATAAGCCATACTGGTACTTTATTTTACCAATTCCCTCTGCCTGCGCATAGCATGCATTCCTCTTTTTTGCTGTTAATCCTCACCCAAGGATATTTTTTTCCACTGATTTTTTTAGAGAGTGGAATGAAGGGAGGGGGAAAGAGAAACATTGATGTGAGGCACCTCGATCGAACCCGCAACCCAAGTACATGCTCTTGACCAGGAATCAAACCCAAGACCCTTCAGTGTGCAGTCGACACTCTAACCACTGAGCCACACGGGCCAGGGCACCTTCATTCATTTCTAATTGAACAGCTGATACTTACATTCCCCAACTCAACTGCTCTAGAAACCTTTCCTACAATTCTCGTTCTCTATGCCCTAATAACATCCTGTGCACAACACTATTAAAAAAATGTTAACACATCATTCCCCTCTAGACTGTAAGGTTTTTCAGTCATGGCCTGTACCCTATTCTTTAATTGGTCTCTCCGTTTAGCACAGTCTATCACAGAGTAGGCACTCATTGAATGCTACCAAATGTTTGAAATATACTGATAGTAAGTGGTGAGCTAGGATATAAACCTAGGTCTCTATTATCTCCAGTTTACCTTCTTTCCACTATACTATTCTGACTCCTGCTTTGCTCTTTGTTAATAAAGCCTAAATCAGTCCTAGCCGGTTTGGCTCAGTAATTAAAGCATCAGCCCTTGGGCTGCAAGGGTCCCGGGTTCAATTATAACCAAGGGCATGTACCTCGGTTGCAGGCTCAATCCCTGAACCTGGTTGTCTAAACAATAACCTTTCTGTATCACATTACTACAAAAAAATTATAAAAGGAAAGCAGTAACTCAAGAAAATTCAAGTATCTATAGAAAACAAAACAGAAATCATAGTCATTTTAAATTTATGAAGAAAATTTAGTATCATCAAAAATATTATCAAAAATATAAGAAAACAAAGCTTCCAATCAAGAACTGACAGTAATCAAATTACTTACAAAATTCTATTTTGAATGCAGACTGTTACTTACAAAAGAGAATAGAATCTAATATGCAACCAATAACCAAAGTAAGTGGTTTGAAGAAATAAATGCATTTGAAGATGAAAACAATGCATAAATCAATGAGTCAATGAACTCCAAGTGACTTATGAATGTAATCAAAACGTAATTCAATCTGCAATGTCTTATGAAATGCCAAAGAGAGATAGTCAAAGGGTTAGAAACAGGATGAAAAAGTTAAAAGTACACCATAAATAAAAATGGAAAGTTCTTACTCTTATTTCTGATGTTAAGAACAAATGCAATCCTGAAACAAATTGTGTTAAGTTAGGGTAAGTCAGATGTCACCAATATCGAGGTACTAAAACAAGGCAAAAGGCATAAAGTCATTAAAAAGTAATCCTACTTTTGCAGATCCACACAGAGCACTCTCTCTGCCTCTCCCGGCAACACCCACCAAAAATAACCCAACGAGCAACATACAAACACAAAAGCTGGCTCTTTTGATGGTTTGAAACACAATAGTTCTTTCTTGGCAGTTCTTCAATATTATATTGTTTCAGCTCACCGCATTTTAGAATGTTACGCATGCTTTTTAAAAGTCTTTATTACAATCAGGTTTTGAATCTACTTGTAATGAAAGGAAACCTACTTCTTCAGCCACAATTCGTACGGAAGTAACGCTGTATTCTTATAACAAGAACAACATTAAAATAGCGCTTTTCTACTTTTCCTATTTTACATATATTCACTCTTTTAATCCTTAAACTACCTCTAGGCGGCCTTATTTACAGAATGAAAACCGAGGTACTTAGCCTCACGAAGCTAGGATTCAACCTAGGCAGTTTGATTTTCTTCGTAAATCCTCTTGCATGAATTTTAACATCTTAACTTCCATGCTTTTCTTCTTCACATTTTCCTTCTGCAGAGACCCATTAACTTTTTTTGTCACCATTTATTACAGGTCCACTAACCGTGGAGTGAGTGAACAACTTCAAACATTCTACCGGAGCTAACAGTTTTGTTCCCGTTTCACTTGTCGATTAATAGAAGCTTCAAAAACAAAAACAAAAACAAACAAAAAAAAAAAACTACTGAGTTAGGGATAAACAACTTTCTAAACTTACGCATCAGTACGTCTTTAACACCGGCATCTCCCCACCTCAAACACAGTTCTTTCACATAGACATCCAGTTAGAGACGGCATTCGCTCTACCCTGCTTCAAAGGCGCTGTTCCAAAAGCCTGGTTTTTACATGAGAATTTCCGGGTGTTTTGGTTTTTTGTTTTTTTTTTTTTTTGGTTTTGGTTTAACTTCTCTTTCTCTCCACATAAAGCTGTTATTTGAAATTTTTAAAACAATCGATTCCCTTATTCTAGGACAATTTTTCCGTTTCTAAATTCATATACGCTTATCAACGACACAAACACCTCCTGCGCTCCTCACTCCCTGAAACGAGGGCTATTTTCACTGCGGGTCCAGCGCCACCTAGGCTGTACTTGCTACTCCGCGCAGGTCGCCGCTTGTTTTTCCTGCGAGTGCGCGAGAACCTTCCAGAAGGGTTCGGTCACACAGGAGCGTCGGCCATGTTGGTTTTCCTCGCCCGTGGAGCTCTATTCTGTCCGCCTATGAACGCGGAGACGCCGGGCCGGGGGCGGGGGCCGGCCGCGTTCGGCTCCGAGGAGGGTTTAGGTTTCCCAGGAGGATGCGCTCTAAGGGCTCTAACCGCCCGAGAGGCGAGCGCCTCCCCTGAGGCGGCTCCCCCCGCGGGGCGCGCTCCTCCGAACGGCGGGGTGACAGGAAACGACGGCCGACTCCACATCCTGCCGAGAGACGGGCGCGGGGCGGGCGTGCGGAGGGAGGTCGGAAACCTGTACTTACCAGTGCGAGGCGCTGCCCGACTTTTCCTCGGCGGCTTTCAAGAAGACTCCCTGTAGGTTATTGGACATTTTAGCGGGGTGGGAGGGGCCAGCACATCCAACAAAGTGGGCAGTGGGGGACCGGGGTCCTCCAGGGGGCGAGAATCGGCAAAAAAAAAAAAAGGTTGGGGGGCAGCTGCCCCGCAGGAACTCTGACGGGGGTGCGAAGCTGAAAAGAGGGCGATGACGAGTTTCTCCAGAGGGCGTAGCTCCGAGCCTCCGGGGGAGGCGGCGCAGCCACCGGAAACGGAAGAATGGGACGCGGCAGCCGGCGCCCGCCCGGCCCAGGGCTTGGAGAGAATCAGCCCGAGTCTCCGCCCCCCAAGGCTCACCGCTTCGCTCCAGAGCCCGGCAGGGTCGGCGCAGGAGGCGTGGCCTTAGTGGCACCGCCCCCAGCGGGGCCGGGTCCTCGGTGAAGACCGCGCCCACTGAGGCCGCCAGCCGAAGCGAAGCTCAGCCGGCGGCCTCCGGGATCGTCACTTCCGGTGGTCAAGGTGATTGGCTCGCTAAAGCCCCGCCTTTACAACGCGATCCAATCGCAAGTGCAGCTTGCTATCTCTTCTTCCGGATCAAGGAATGAATCGCCACAGAGATTTCTCCAATTACCTACGCAAAATAAAATGTTTCCGGGGTCAGTTGTAAATTTTCTGCCTCGCTGTTCGCCGTGAGTGTCCTGTTTCCTCGCCGGCCAGACTTCCGAGGGCTCTTGGAAACGCCGTGCGCTCGTGGCGTGAGAGAACTGTAGACGCCCGACTGCAGCCGGCGGCGTGTTATTGCTCATTTCTGAGGCTTTCTCGGTTATTTCCTCATTCCTGAAGCTTTGCTTCTAGACTTAACCTCTTTCTTCACCCCGCGCTCATGCCTTGGTCAAAATTATTATTTTTGTCATATAGTTAATTGTCTAAAAGTTTCAATTCCCGTTAGGTTTTTTCTTTCTTTTTTTGCATCTTTATTTGGATCTCTAGAGAAAAGCTTTTCAGGAGCCTCTTGATTCCTGCCAATCGCTTATCCAAGAAACGGACTCCGTCTCGGGTTTAAGGGGTAGACGTTGTCGTGCCGCTGGGGCTGGAAGGAAGTTGTGGGACGAGTGGTTTAAAGAAATCGTTCTCTTAGGTACAGACTGTAAACTGACTCACTGCTTCAATTTAGGAGACTGACATACGGTGGCCAGTTCTAACGTTGATGTCGATCTTTTAAAAACGTTGGTTACTCATTACCCTGACTCCTTCATGAGCTGATCCTGATGAAGGAACTTTGTGTCCTGATACATTAACGGAAAGTAATACTTTCTAACTAGCCTTCACTCCCTGTTAAAGGATCGCTTCAGCGATATAGAGCCCCGGGTGTGTCACTGGCATTTATCTTTCAGTCCAGTATCTCCTGAACTGAAGGGGGGCTGGGGGTGAGCCCTTAATTCTGCCTTGGTTTTGCTCACAATCCTACCTGTGAGAGAAAAATGAAAAGTGACCCATTTGTGCCTGGCTGGTGTGGCTCAGTGGGTGAGCTTCGACCTCGGAACCGAGAGGTGATGGTTCGATTCCCGTCAGGGCACCTGCCCAGGTTTTGGGCTCCATCCCCAGTGGGGGGGGGGGGTGAGAGGCAGCCAATCCATGATGTTTCTCTCTCTATCCCTCTCCCTCTCTCTCTCAAGAAAAAAGAATTTGTTTTAATTACCCATTGTTGTTTGTTCCATGTTTTCTCACCGTTTATTTCTTACCTTTTGCGGTCTGGCTTTTCATGTCCATCACCACTTCCTATCAATGAAAGTCATTGTCACAGCCTGGGTTCCCTGGGAAGCAAACTCCTGCCATGGACTTTGGTACGCAGGACGTTTATTAGGGATCAGAATCTGTGGAAGGGGAGGAAAGGAGGCAAAACTGGGCAGAGGGAGAAGTCACATTCACTCAAATCTTTCCTCAGCAGCACTGTTAATTATTCTTTAATTCTTGATACCATTGGCAATATATTTTCTTGGTTGTCCTCCTACCTTTTGGTCTACTACTCAGTCTCTTGAAGATTTATCCCTCCCTCCTCAGCCATTAAATAAGAAAGTTCCTTAAATCTCATTTTTTGATCCTCTTATTTTCTTCAAATGTCTTGTTTTCTCAAGTAATTTCAACCATGCCCATGGCTTTAATTACCACTTTTACCCATTATATACCAACCAACACTTGTATAATACTATGTGCCAAGTACTATTCTAAGTGCTTTACAAATATTAACTCATTTATTTTTAACAACTATAAAAATTATTTATTACATATGGATGAAGAAATCGAGGCACAGAGAATAACATAACAGCATGTTTGAAGGGATGAGAGTGAGACCAAAAAAATTAGAGCATATTAAAATATAGAGCTAAAAGATAAAGTGACAAATTTAAGAAACAACTAGCAGAAATGAGTAGATTAGTAAGTCAAAAAATGTAGAGGATGATTTTATACACATAGCTTTGAGAAATTAGTAGTTGAAGCAGATAAAAATAGGCATAGTTATCAAATTTCTAAATACTACAATAGACCAGATCAACCTATTAGATATGTAAATCACTCTCCACTCATCAGATAATTCAGATTCTTTTTGAGCATACATAGAATATGTATAAAAATAGACCACATATTATCTAGAGCTTTAACTCTTCCAAAGGAGAAATACTATACAGACGGTTTTCCAACCATAAATTGATTGAATTAGATAATAAAGAATAGCTTTAAGATATTTAGAAACTAAATAACCTATTACTAAATTACACTTGGATTAAAGGTGAAATTATAATGGAAATTAAGTGACTTAAAATTGTTATAAAATAAGCTTAAAGACAGATGAGTTAAGCACTCAATTTAAGAAGTATTGAAAAAAAGTGGTGTCTGAGAATTGCTTATTGGTGTCGGGAAGCCTCCATACACATGCTGGAATCAAGTCCCAGAACCTAATTTGTTTGGTGTCAGTGAAGTGAGATTTGCTAGAATGATCCTAACTCATCAAAACGTGGGTTTTGAAGAGAAAGGAGACAAGAGAGGAGGGGAAAGGACAATGAAGCTTTGACCCCTGGATGGCTACCTAGTCACCCATGATATAAAACTATACCTGCACTGAAATCAGTTACTAAAGGTAAAAGTTACCAATGGAATTTAGAAATGGTTGTAGACCCAATTCGCAAGGAGTTGACTAATTGGATGTATAAGGAAATGCAAATAATAAGAAGCATACTAAATACACAATTCCCAGGGTTATTGTTATCTGTCATAGCCAAGATGAAAATAAAAGGATTCCAAGATGGCTGCAAAGTAGGTGGAAGTTACACTCACCTTATCTTGGTGCCAAATCAGATTTACAACTAAATTATAGAGCAATCAACCTGACTAACCAAGTGAAGGCTAGCTGACCTAAAATATTATAACGAAGGATTTACAAAAAGAAGCCACATGGACACTGGTAAAAAGGGAGGAAGCACAAAAAGTGCTGACTCCCACTCACATGTGGTGGCTGAGAAACTGGAGTGATATCTTGGCTGCAAAACTTCTTCCCCCCAGGACCATGGGTCTCAAATCCATGCAGGGATCCCCAACCCAGAGCAACAGAGATGGGAGGAGGAGCCCACATAGCATCTGGTGGTAAAAATCAGTGGGGATTCAGTCCACCCAGGAGAGAAGGGAGTCTGCTAGAGACCCAGATGCCACCTTCCCAGGGTCAAACAATCCTTTTGTTACAGCGCTAGCCTAGGGAGTGCACTGCCAAGTCCTCCAACTACTGCAGACACCACTCATGCTTGGGTTTTGCAGAGGGGTCTGCTGTTGGTACCCATCAAGGACTTTTGTAGTGCTTTTCTTCTGGAGAAGCTCTTGGCACAGACTCACACAGTGATTGAACTGTGTAGCTTTGGAAAGAGGGCCATTCTTGCCCCCCTGGAGCACACAGCCAGTGCCACCCCCCACCTGCTGAATCACTTGACCTGCCCTACTACTTCCTGTGGCCCCAACCTGCTGAGTTCAGTCACACAGGGGGATCAGAGTGCTGTGAAGTGTCCAGAGTTTCAAAGTACCATCTCTCAGGGAGGTTTTTGTCCAGGAATCAGATGGGCTGGTGCTGGGTTGTGTGGCTACATCACAAGGGGGCCACTCCTAACTCCCCTGAGAGCTTAGCCCAAGCTATCCCAGAAAGGGAAGAAGTGCCCCTCACACATACACACAGGGACTGTTTAGATCTGCCCTCCCAAGTCCTGGTAGACCCCCTTGCTGAGCTCAGTTCTGGGAGGGGAAGGGAGAGCTGCTTGGAGCTGGGACATTTGGAGTATGTCTCCATCAGAGGCTATTGTTTGGGACTGGGACAAACCCCCAATGGGAGACCCACAAAAAGGCCAACAGCATTCAAAACTAAACAACTGGAGGGTGCACATAACCCACAAGGGACATTTCCTGCAGCACTGAGATGATATAGAAGATTGTACCACTGAGCCCAACAAGACAGCTACATCATAACAAGTTTGGGAGTCATAACAGATCTACCTAATACACAGAAACAAACTGGGGAAAGAAATATGCCCCAAATGAAAGAACAAGAGAAATCCCCAGAAAAAGATTTAAATGAAATGGAAGCAACCAAACACCAGATGCAGAGTTTAAAACAATGGTTATAAGGATGCTCAAGGACCTTAGAAGAAGAATGATGATCTCAGTGAGAATTTAAAGAGATAGTGAGCATTAAAAAGGACATAGAAACCATAAAGAAGAACAATTCAGAAATGAAGAAGACAATATCTGAAATGAATACTAAACTAGAAGGAATCAACAGCAGGTTAGATGAAGCAAAGGAGTGAATTAGCGATTTAGAGGACAAATAACAGTAAGCACCCAAGCCAAGCAGAGAGAGAGTGAGAGAATTTTTTTAAATGAGGAAATTCTAAGGTACCTCTGGGACAACATCGAGCATAACAACATCCGCACTATAGGAGTACCAGCAAGAGAAGAGATTGAGCAAGGGATAGAGAACTTGTTTGAAGAAATAATGGCTGAAAACTTCCTTACCTGGTGAAGGAAAAAGTCACACAAATTCAGGAAGTCGAGAGAGTCCCAATCAAGATGAACCCAAAGTGGCCCACACCAAGACACATCATAATAAAAAAGCAAAGGTTAAAGACAAAGAGAGAATCTTAAAAGCATCAAGGGACAGACCTTGCTGTCAGTCACCTATGAGGGAGCTCCCATAAGGCTGTCAGTTGATTTCCCAACAGCAACACTTCGGGGCAGAACGGATTGGCATGAAATATTCAAGGTGATAAAAAGCAAGGACTTACAACCAAGACTACTCTATCCAGCAAGTCTATAATTTAAAATTGGAGATGAAATCAAGAGCTTACCAGAAAAACAAACAAACAAACAAAAAACCTAAACTAAAAGAGTTCATTACCACCAAACCAGTATTGCAAGAAATAGTAAAGAACCTGCTTTAAGAGAAGAGTTAGAACCAAGAAATTGCAAGGAAACGTACAATTTTATCTCTGGCAAGTGGACATCATTCCTGTATTATAGTGTATGTAAATGTACCTGGTAAATGTTAATTTTTATTAAATATAGGATGAGCACTCCAACTCCAGAAAAGCTAAACAAAGAAGGAGGAGAAGAAGAAGGAAAAGAGGAGAAATATAGACAGAGCTCTGGTCTCGGAGGGTGCTGCCATTTATAGAGGTACCTAGCCATTTCTTTTAGTTTAATTTGTACAGGGGGTCCCTGGGTGCCCCTCCCTGGTAGTGCCTTGTTCCAGACTGTTGAGTTAAAAGTAAACTGTTTATGGAATGGGATGGAGCTTGAGGGTGGGCTGAGTCTTGGTTAGAGATTGACAAAAATATGGAGTGGCCATTCCTCCGGATTAAACTAAGACGCTGGATATTAGTACCTAGGACTATCATTAAAACCCTTCCCATTAAGGGAGAAGGACATTTGGGCATTACCAGGGATTGTTAAGAAACTAAAAAATCTTAAAGGCAGCAGCTGAGAAGTGAGGTAAAATATTTTCTTTTAGGTAGACCTTCTGTAATGGTACAAGCTTCAGATGTCAAGGGTTTCATATGTTCCATTAAGACCAAATAGGTGGGCCCTGACTGGGTAGCTCAGTTGGTTGGAATGTTGTTCTGTACACCAAAAGGTTATGGATTTGATTCCTGGTCAGGGCACATGCCTGGGTTTCGGGTTCAGTCCCCAGTCGGGGAGTGTGAGGCAACCAATTGATGTTTCTGTCTCACATTAGTGTTTCTCTCTCTCCCTTTCTCTCTTCCTTTCTCTAAAATCAATAAACATATCCTTGAGTGAGGATTAAAAAAAAGATCAAGTAGGTGGCTCCTATGTAAATAAGTTATTTTTAAACATTTTTACCTATGTCACTCAGGGTTCTTCCATAGTTACGTCTTTCATGAGGAGTGACCAGGAACCCTGGGTCCTTCAGTCTTCTTCAGACAAATCCCTTATGGGTTCAGGAGTTGCCTTCTCCCTTCAGAGCTGGGGACAGTCCCTTTCCCAATGGCCTGGCCGGGTTGCAAAGAAGGCAAGGACCAGGGGGCTCTTTCCTGGGGAAGGGACGCCAGGTTCCAGCTTTTGGGGACATTGTCTGCTCCAATGATCCAGCTCACTGCACTTAAAGCATGCTGCCTTGGGGGCCCTAGGGGTGTCCTACTCGGCATCCCAATGTTTCCCTTGGGTCACCTTGAGGATGCGAGTCACCAGCAATGGTGACTGCTACCAACTGAGCCAGTCACTTGGCCTGTCTAGTCTCACATTGGGCCCTTTCATCCCTCTTGGTTTGGTCTCTATTACTGAAGAATCTGAAGGCCATTTCCAGGAAATGGGGTCTGAGAGCCAAACTGAAGTTTTTGTAACTTTTTCCTGATATCTGGAATGGATTGACTAATAAAATGTTGACTGAGGCCCTAGCCATTTTGGCATAGTGGTTAGAGAGTCAGCCTGTGGATTGAAGGGTCCCGGGTTTGATTCTGCCCAAGGGCACGGTTGCATGTTTGATCACCAGCCCTGGTCAGGCCATGTGCAGGAGGCAACCAGTCAATGTGTCCCTCTCACATAGATGTTTCTCTCTCTCTTTCTCTCTCTCTCTCTGAAAAAGCAATGGAAAAAAATATATCCTCAGGTGAGGATTTTTTTTTTAAAATGTTGTCTGAGTAAGGCTTGTCCCTCAGGGGCAGAGGAAGCCAGGGTGGTCAGAGATCGGCCCAGGGAAAGGCTATAATGGTCACAGGACCAAAGAGTAGCCTGAAAAAGTTATAATTTGCACTCAGACCAGGTAAAACTGAGGCACATGGGGATTCTGAAGAAAGTGTGGGACATCTGGTCCCCAGAAAAAGAGAGAAATACAAGAAAAAGGGTGTGTTTATGAAAGGCAGAGGTGAAACAAGGCATGTTCATGTGGGCAAATATACCAACAACTGCAGGCAGAAAACTTATTTTTCTGAGGCATGGGTCTGACGCTCTTGGCCATATGGGAGGGAGAGGGAGCCAGGGACAAGCTACAGCCACTTGCTGCTCCTTGGTTTGCAAGTCTTGCAGAGTGTTGCTGTGAAAGGAAGAGACCTCCTGGCTGGCTCACCAAAAGCTGATGTCGGGTGGCACCTGGGAAAGCCAAGGGAGGCCTTGTCTGGATACCCGTATCGGGATCCAGGTGTTTGTCATGGCACAGGAAAGGACTCAAGAACGAACTAAAAAATTTAACAAAGCACAGATTTATTAAAGCAGAAGTACACACACTCAAGACGTGAGAGCAGGCGACCTTAGAGAACAAGAGGCCTGATGAGGTATGGGTGGAAGGTTTTTATTCAACATGAGCAAGGGATGGGGGTGACAGAGTGGTCCTCAGCTTCTGACGCTACCGGATTGACTGCCGATGTGGTTCATCTTCATCCCTCTTCTCCCAATAGTGATTTCAATTTTGGTCCTTTGGAACAGTCATGGTGATCTGGGGAGTGGAGTGGTCACAAAACCACAATGCAAATTTATTATTAAGACATTATAATGGTTGCTGGTCACTTTTAGGTCAATATGGCTGCTGAGTCTGGTTGAGACCGGTTTTTGTTTCAACTACAGGAAATTGGGGAGGGAAAGCAGAGGCACAGGTGGCAAATGTCTGTGACGTTCCAGCCAGGATGGAAAAGTGGAGGGGTAGAGCTTGAGGCCTTTATTCACTATTCTAGCTCTCCTGCCTCAGGACTGCCCATAGCCTCAGCAGTTCCGAGCATGGTCTCTACCATACAGAAAGCACAGCAGGCTAGAGAGTCAGATACTCAGTGACTGACCCTGAACCTGCGTTCTTCTCCGTCTCGATCTCAGAAAAGAGCCAATTGCAGTTTGCCTTCATGTGGGAACGATCCAGGTTTACTTTTACTGTTCTGCCACAGGATTATCTGAATGCACCCTCTTATTGTCGTGATCTGATCTTAAGTGATTTGGACTTGATGCAGGTCTTCAGTGTAACAACACACTATACTAATGACATTATGATAATATCAGAAACCAAAGAGTAGACTAGGACCAATTTGAATGCAATGGCGACACACGTGACCAACTAAGGCTGGTTAATAAGTCGAGCAAAGATCCAAGGCGCTGCCCAGATAGTAAAATTCTTGGTAATACCTTGACAGGAGCCACCCAGGGTATTCCACAAGCAACTAAAAGTAAACTGCTGTCACTATCCACCCCTAGGATTAAGTAAGAAGCCGTGTTTGGTTGGCTTATTTAGATTTTGGAGAGTGAAGGTTCAACATTTGGGAATACTGCTAGCTCCCATCTATCAGACTACCTGAAAGGAAGCTGTATTTGAGTGGGGACCTGAACAAAAGCAGGCCATGTCTGAATTACAAAAGGCAGGAGCTCTCCCAATGCCTTTGGGTCCTTATGACCCCCACTCAGATATGATCTTGGGAGCTTCTGCCACCTGTACTCATGCTGAAGTTTATGGCTAAAACCTATGAGTGCCTTCCAGCAGCTGCCATTGGGATTTTGGACCAGAAAATTCGCAGACGTTGCCACCTAGTACCCACTGTTTGAGAGAGACAATTAGCAGCCTGCTATTGGACACTGAGACTGCTTCAATGATTGAAGGACATAAAATTGTCATGAAACCTGAGATACCCATACTGTCTTGAGTGGTATCAGAGAAACACTCTAATAAGGAAAGCAGTGCTCAGAAGTTTCATGATAAAATGGAAATCATTTATACAGGAGTTTGCTCCTGAGGGAATGCAGGGAAGCACTCATCATATCCCCACTGGGATTGCTCCCCCTATGAGGTTTCACAGGCTCTGCCCCACCTTTAAATCTTTGTTACAATTCCTAAGGCTTGGTAAGGTGGATTATGCCTTCACCCCATCTGGCAAAGTTGGGGCTAACAGCAAATGGTGGTTCTGTACCTGTGTAACCCTACACTATATGAGAGTGGACTGAGAGGCACCTAATAGACTAGTATGTCTGCCAGCAATATGGACCAGTGCAGTGGCCAAACCTAATTTCCCTTCCAAGACTGGCAATGACAAATGGAGAGAAGGTAGAAACAACAGTAGGGGGTAAGGGGATGAGTAAGTGGGTTAAGCATGAGGAAAATCCAACATAATGCCCTGAAAGAGACTGAGAGCACAATAATAATATTGTCTCTTAGCTCGACTATACCAGATGCTTGATAGGGGAAAGCCACGTTTGCTGAGATCACCCCTGCTTTTGGAACCCGACAGGGCTGAATGGCAGCCTGCAAACCTGAGTGACATTATCCTGGGAGATACTTTCATATGCTGTGATGATTGCCTGGATAGGCTTTAAAGACTAAATGAGGTGCTAGGAATGTGCCAGTATCTTTTGACTTATAAAATTGTTTTGCTGTAAAGGATCTGTGTTTGAAGACCAGGGGTGGACTGCAATATTATGGTTTATAAGATATTTGGTTTTCATCCACCGTTCTTGGCTCAAGAACTGATCAAGAGTCTTTTGTTGTTAATACAGTGATATTTGAACCCCACCCAAGGGTGAGGGCTGGTTGTTAAAAGAACCAACCATGTGATTAGAGTTTGGAACTTTCAGTTCCCCAACCCCCGACCTCTATCCCCGACCTCTAGGGAAATAAGAGGAGCTAGTTCAGTTGCCAATGGCCAATGACTTAGTCAACCATGACTATGTAATGAAGCCTCCATAAAACCCCCAAAGGACGGCTCATGGGTCCTCTTTTTTTGGAGAGCTCCCACGTTGGGAAACCATGTGCCACCATGCTGGTCTCCAAGCTACACAAGGACAGAAGCTCCTTTGATTAGAACCTGCTGTGTATAAGTTTAATGTCACTTCAGATCCTCTTGTTTACAACCTAAATGGAGTGTTTTATTCCACTTGTTTATGACAAAGAAAATACATTGCTTTGATAGAAGTATGAAGTCAGTCATGCTAGGATGTCCTCATTCTACATCTGTTGTTGTTGATAAGCAGTTAGCCCAGATGCTGAAGGGCTCTGCTGGGGGCTTATTGATAAGAACTCATGGAGAAGCAACTACAGCAGGGGACTTTTACACTATAAATACTGAGAGCTCGTGAGGATTATTTGTGAGTTCTGGTTTGGGTGAGGTGACTCTTCGCTATCCTAAAAACTCTCCAAAGACCCTTGGGGCATTCGCTCCTGTCTTGGCTGTGCATTCCTCCTGGACAGTAGTGATAAATCGAGCAGAGGCCCTGTGAAGAGGTCACTCCGCCTACCAACCCTGGCTTCTTCATTCCCTAGCAACCTGCTCTAGCAACAGGGGACTTTTACTTTTGCATTGGCAGCTAGAAATCAGCTCCTTAGTTGGTCTCCAACTCTCCCAATTGCCTACTTTGAAAAAAAGAAAGGTACACCCCACATTAAATTTGGACCTCCCCTTGCCTGGAACAAGTGTGATTAATCTTTCATTTGTTTGGAGTATGTTCTCTCTTCATTTGGCTTATCAAGAGAGACTATTCTGTATGCTACTGACTTGTGAAATTATTATAATTTCCACAGCAAACCTGTGGTAAATCGTTGGCAAAGACAAAATCAGTCTCTGAGTATTACTTTTACTGCCTCCCCAAACAAAACATAAACAAAACAGGACCTCACCCTCTCTATCTCTTTATCTATTGATCCATACCCTTCAATATCTTGTGTAACAAATTGGTAACCTAGTGAGTATATTTTTTTTTTTGTTAATTCTGTGAGCTGTCTTAGCAAATTAATCAAACCAAGGAGGGGATTGTGAGGACCTCTGATGTGTAGCCAGTTGGTCAGGACAGGCAACAACCTGGACTTGGGATCGCCATCCTGAGATGGAGGGGATTGTTGGAACCTCCAGTCTGTAGCTGATCAGCCAGAAGCATTGGTAACAACCTGGGCTTGCAACTGGCATCTGAAGTGAGCAGCAGTCCGGTGGGACTGAGCCCTTTACTTCTGTAACCTGATTCTATCTCCAGGTAGATTGTGTCTATGGTTCTGTTTGACAAGAGCATGCATGCCTGAGTGCCCAGAAATATTATGTGCCCAAACTGCCAGCAGGTATGAAAACAAGAGGGGTCCCAGGAGGCAGCTGAGGTGGCTAGCAGAAGAGTGTTAATCTTACGTAATTGGTCTGCTGTGCTGCAATGTGCCTCTAGAGTGTCATGTCGTGTATATGCAGAGACAGGTTTGACAGAAGTGGGAATGGGCAATGTTGCCAACTCCTTCCACATGTGGGATCCTTGGAGAGCCTGGCTTTGTACTCATTAAGAAATCATACCTGTCACTGGCACTACCAGACCACAAGGCCATTTGCAAATGCCCATGAATCAATTAACAACCAGACATGGGGAACCTGCCTAGCAAATGGCTACCTGTAGTGCCAAATGGGCCATTTCCAACTCTGCAAGCTGGGCAGACCCAAAAACACTGTCCTTAGAGAGGTATTCGAAACCAAATGATAGGCTGTGGCTCTCCAGCAGGCTGCACTGCATCCAGTGGTGGTTATGACATCAGTAGTGAAGTACACTCACTTCCATTCCATGTCAGTTGGTCCCAAGGGGCTATTTCACCATAAAGGGAAGCAATGGGGGCATCATCACCATCTCTAGGGCCATAGGCAAAGCATAGGGGAAGCCACAGCCTCCTGGAACTTGGAAAGGCCGTTTGTCAGGTTTAGCTGATTACTGGAGGTTCCATTTCCATTTAAGCAGAGGCTTCCATGGCCTGGCAAATGGTCTTGGAGGATGTCCCATGTGCACTCCAGAACATGTATTCTGCTGTTCCTGGGTGGGGTGTTCTATCTGTGGTGTTCTTCAAGTCTTTCGCTTGCTGTCTTATCTTCTGTATGGTTGATCTATCATCCATTACTGAATGTGGGGTATTGCAGTCCCCAGCTATTATTGTAGAACTATTTTCCCCTTCAATTCTGCCCATTTTTGCTTCATATATTTTGGAAGCCTGTCATTAGGTGCATAAATGTTTATATTTTCTTGTTGTATTGAACCTTTTATTAATATATAGTGTCCTTAATCTCTTGTAATCTTTTTGAATTCAAAGTCTATTTTGTCTGATATTACAGACACCCTTCACTCTTTTGGTTACTATTTGTATGGAATAAATATTTCTGCCTTTTCCCTTTCAACCTATTTGTGTCATTGGGTCTAAAGTGAGTCTCTTGTAAACAGCAAATAGTTGCATCATGTTTTTATTTTAATTTATTGTGCCAATCTCTGTCTTTTGATTAGAATTTAATACATTCACATTTAAAGTGATCACTTACAAGGAGGAACTTAATTTCTCCAATTTTGCTGTTTGTTTTCTATATCACTTACTTCTTACTCTCCATTACTACCTTCTTTTGTGTTTAGTTTTTTTGTAGTGATACATTTTAATTCTCTTCTCATTCTTTTTATGTATATTCTTTAGATATTTTGTGGTTATGATAGGGATAATATATAATATCCTGCATTTATAAAAATCCAATTTTAAATTCTGCCAACTTAACTTTAAAAGCATACAAAAACCTGCTCCTACATACCTCCGTCCACCATTTTCTGTTAGCGATGTCACAAACATCTTTATACATTAAATGCCAAATAACATAGATTAATAATTGTTTTCAGGCATTTGCCTTATTAATCCTATAGAAAAAGTGTAGTTACAAACAAAAATTACAATACTAGATTTTAAAATTTCCTATGTGTTTATCATTACTAATTATTTTTCTTCTTGTAGCTTTTAGTTTCCTTTTATTTCAAACTTAAGCACTACTTTTAACATTTCCTGCAGGGCAGGTCTAGTTGTAACAAATTCATGTAGCTTTTGTTTTTCCAGGGATGTCATTTCCTCCCTCATTTTTGAAGGGCGGTTTTTCCAGACACAGAATTCTCAATTGACAGTATTTTTCCTTTCAGCACTTTGACCTCCAAGGGTTCAACTGGAAAACAGCTGACAGTATTATTGAAAATCCTTGCGTGTAATGAGCATTTTCCCTCTTGTTGCTTTCAACATTCTTTCTTTGCATTTGTCTTTGAACACTTTTATTATAATGTACTCAGTGTAGTTTCTTTGGTTTATTGTTCAAGACTGCTTTGGCTTTCAGGGTGCTTAGTGGCCCATACAAATTCTAGGATTAAATTTTTGCTCTGTTAAAAATGCCACTGGAATTTTGATACGGTCTCCTTACATCTATAAATTTCTTTGGGAGGTATGGACATTCCAATAATACAAAAACTTCCAATAAAAAATCACAAGATATTTTCCCATTTGTCTTCAATTTCTTTCATCAATGTCTTAAAAGTACAGATTTTCACCTATACGATTAAGAATTTCTCAGTATTTTATTGTTTTTGTAACTACTATAAATAGTATTACTTTCTTAGTTTCTTTCAGATAGTTCATTGGAAGTGTATAAATATTTAACTGATTTTTACATGTTGATTTTGCTTCTTGTAATTTTCTGAATTTTAGTTCTAATAATTCCTTGAAGTTTTTCTAGTTTTCTATATATAAGATCATGTCATTTGCACCACATGATTACACTTATATGGGGAATCTAAAAACAAAAACAAACATACAAAACAGAAACAAACTCATAGATACAGAGAACAAATTGATGGTTGCCAGATTGGGGGGGGGGGGGAGGATGAAAACGGGGAAGGGATTAAGATGTGCAAATTGCCAGTTATAAAAACAGGGATGTAAAGTACAACACAGGGACTATAGTCAGTGATAGTATAACAACTATGTATGGTGTCAGATCGGTACTAGAGTTATTGGGATGATCACTATGAAAGTTATATAAATGCTTAATCACTATGCTGTACACCTGAAACTAATATAATATTGGATATCAACTGTAATGCAAAATTAACTTTTTAAAATGCTCCCCCGCCCCATAATTGTTCTGGCTAGGACTTCCAGCCCTATGCAGAATATAAGTGGAGGAGTATTCTTGTTTTGTTCTTAATTTTAGAGGCAAAGTTTTTAGCTTTTCACAGTTGAGTTTGATATTGCCTGTGGGCTCATCATAATGGACTTTATAATGTTACGTTCCCTCCACCCCTAACTTGGTAAGAGCTTTTATCATAAGATGCTGAATTTTGTCAAATGCTTTTCCTGCACCTACCGAAATGATCATATGTTTCCACCCTTCATCCTGTTAATGTGGTATGTCATGTTTATTGGTTTGCATATATTGAACCATCTTTCATCCCAGGAATAAATTCCATTTTAGCATGGCATGTGATTCTTTAATGGACTCTTGAATTTGGTTTGCTAGTATTCTGTTGAGGATTTCTGCATCAATGTTCATCAGGGACACTGGCCTGTTATCTTTTCTTGTGTCCGCATGTACCTTTGGCATCAGGGTAATGCTGCCCTTGTCAATGAGTCTGAGCATGTTCTCTCCTCTTCAACTTTTAGGAAGAGTTTGAGAAGTACTGGTAGTAATTCTTCTTTAAACGTTGAGTAGAATTTACCAGTGAAGTCATCTCATTCCAGATTTTTCCTTATTGGGAGGTCTTTGAATACTGACTCAATCTCCTTACTCATTATTGATGTGTTCAGATTTTCTATTTGTTCATGATTATGTATTAGTAAATGGTATGTGTCTAGGAATTTATGTATTTCTCCTAAGTTATCTAATTTGTTGGCATGTAACTGTTCCTAGTAATCTCTTATAATTCTTTGTACCTCTATGGTATTAGCTGGATGTCTTCTCTTTTACAGTTTTACTTATTTCTCTTTTTTCTCAGCTTAACTAAAGGTTTGTCAACTTTATATAACTATTTTATTGAAAACACAACAAAAAAACCCCCAACTTTTTGTTTTGTTAATTTTTTCTACTCTTTGTATTCCATTTCATTTATTTCTGTACTAACCTTTATCATCACCTTCCTTCTCCTACCTTTGGGCTTAGTTGTTCTAGTGGCGATGAACTCCCTCAGCTTTTGTCTAAGTCTTTAGCTCTATTATTTCTGACAGACAACTTTGTCAGGTAAAGTATTCTTGGTGGGCATTTTTTTTTCTTTCAACTCTTTGAATATATCATCTCACTGCCTCCTGGCCTGCAAGGTTTCTGCTGGGAAATCTGATGATCACCTTATGGGGGCATCTCTTGTAAGTGGTGACACCATTTCCTTTCTCTGCTTTCAAAATTGTCACTTTATCTTTGATTTTTGAGAGCTGGTTATAATGTGTCTTGAAGATCTCTTTGAGTTTGTCTGGAGACCTTCAGAATTCATGTATCTGGATGTCAGTATCTCACCCCAGATTTGGGAAGTTTTCAGCTATTGTTTCTTTAAATGAGCATTTTCCACCTTGCTTTCTTTCACCTTCTTCTGGGATTTCCATAATGAGTAATTTGGTCTCATGATGGTGTCCCATAATTATGTAGGCTATCTTCACTCTTTTTTTGTTTGTTTTTCTTCTCTCACTGGACAATTTAAAGAGATCTGAATTCAACTTCATAGATTCTTTCTTCTGATTAAATCTGCTGTTGAAGCTCTCTATAGTAATTTTCATTGTGTTCACTGTATTCTTCAGCTCCGGCATTTTTGCTTGGTTACTTATTTATTTTTAAATGTTTTTATTGATTTTAGAGAGGGAGACAGAAACATCAACAAGAGAGAAACATCAATCAGCTGCCCACCGCGGATCAAGCCTGCAACCTCGGCATTTGCCCTGACCGGGAATCAAACTGGTGACCTCTTGGTTCATGGTGGATGCTCAACCACTGATCAACACTAGCCCAGCCGGTTCTTTTATTTTTAATGATTTCTATCTCTTTGCTGAACTTCTCTTTTTATGTCTATTATTTCCTGAGTTCACTGAGCTGTCTGTGTTAACTTTAAAATCCCTGTAATTCTTTAAAATAATTACTTTTAATTGTTTTACAAGCAACTGGTAGATCTCCATTTTGGGGGTCAGTTATTGGATAATTATTTTGTTCCTTTGGTTTTGTCATATTTCTTTACTTTTTTGTGTTTCTTATGGTTTTGTTTTCATGTCTGTACTTTTGAGGGAGTAATCACCTCTTCCAGCCCTTTTAGATTGGCTTCCAGCCCTTTTAGATTGGCTGCAGGTAGTTGTGAAGGCACCAGGTGGTGGGGTGCAGTTTTCAGTTCTGGGGAGGGCATTGTGGTGTAGCTTAATCACCTTGTAGCTTAATCACCTATAGTTGATGTCACTGAAGACTGAAAATCCTCAGTATACAGGGCAGCAGGTATCTTCAGTGGCAGAGTCATCTAAAAATGTTGGGGTCCTTGGTGGAAAGGCTGCTGGGTCTTCCTGTTCTTTTTGTCTGTGTGAAAAAACTATAGCCAAGAAGGTCCCTTCTGACGCCAGGTCTGGAGCAATGGCACTCTGAGCAGCAGCCAAACTGGGGCACTATGATCAGAAGCATGCAGAATTACTGTGATGCCTGGAGCACGGGCACATCTGCTCTTGTGGTATGGGCATCTGAGGTACAGGCATGTGCAGGTCACCCACACAACTGATGTCCGGGTTTCTGGGACTTGCTGTGATGACTTGGGCCCTGGGGGTGGGGTGGGAGGTTACAGGAAAAGCTCTATTTCTTACTACTTTGTTAAGTATTTTTGCATGTGTTCAATATATTTGTCAAGTTTTGATACTGGGTGTTGTGCCAGCCTCATAAAACAAGTTGAAAAATTCTTTTATTTCTTGAAAGAGTCTGTATAGAACTTGGTATTATTTCTAGCTTAAATATTTTACAGAATTCACCTGTGAAGTAATCAAGGCTTGGAGTGTTCTTTTTTTGTGATTAAAAATTCAATACTTTAATAAATATGAAGCTATTTTTAGATTTTTTTTTCTTCTTGCATCACTTTTGACAAATCATATTTCAAAAGGCACGTGTCCATTTCTTCGGAATTGTTGAATTTGTTGGCATAAAGTTGTCCATAACATGATGTCCCTCTTTTCATTTCTGGCAATAGTAATTTGTGCTTTCTCTTTTCTTCTTGATCAGTTTTTTAAATTTCCTAGACTGTCATAACACATTACCATAAACTGGGTGGCCTGAAACAAAAGAAATTTATTCTCATATTTCTGCAGGATAGAAATCCAAAATCCAGGCTCCCTCTACAGGCTGTAGGAGAGAACTTTTCGTTGCTTCTTCATAGTTTCGGGTTGCTGGAAATCTTTGGCATTCCTTAGCTTCAGGCTACATTCTCCAATCTTTGCCTGTCTTCACTTCACCTTCTCTACTTCTGTCACAATGTGTCTTCTTAAAAGGACACCAGTCATTGAATGTAGGTCTTACCCTAATTTAGTATGATCTCACCATAACTAATTACATCTGCAAATAGCCTATTTCCAAATACAATCACATCCTGAATGTCTGGATGAAAATGACTTTTTTTGGGGGGGGAAGGGGAGTACTATTCAACCCCAGATATTAGTCTTGCTAGGTGTTCATCAATTTTCATCATTTTTTTAAAACTCAATTTTGTTGATCTTTCTCTTCATTAACTTCCACCAATTTGGGGAAGCTCTGTCAACATCACTTCAAACTTTTCTTCATACCATCCTCGTCAACCTCTCCTGAAACTCAATTACAAGACATAAGGCCACTTGAGTTTGCCTTCCAAACCCATATACTGTATTTTTACTTTCATTCATTCTTCTCTTCAAGTTTCAGTTTTTATCTTGTCTTTCCTTACTGAATTTATTGGGGTGACACTGGTTAATAAAAGTTTTTATACTTTCAAATGCCATCTTCAAGTTTATTGATTCTTTTCTCTATGTGTAATGATCATAACCAGTTGTACAATTTTTGTGTTTTTCGAAGTTTACGTCTCTTGTGAAAGTCATCTTTTCATGCATGTTTTCCACCCTTTTTATTAGATCCTTTAGCATTTTTATCATGATTATCTACCTCTGATTATTGCAACATCTGGGAAACCTCTTGAGTTTGCTTTTATTAACTGGTTCCTCTCTGGATCAAATTTTCCTGCTTTGCATGTCTTGTAATTTTTTACTGTATGCTGGATATTTTGCACAAGAGTAGGTTTGAAAATAAATAAGTTACTTCCAGAAAAGGGCATGCCTGTTCCTTTGTCGAACTACTAGAGTGGAGAGTTAACTGGTTCTGAAGTTGAGGTGGAGATGAGCTTTGTTGCTGTTTTAGTTTGACTCACTTTACCGCTTACTTCAAATGTTTAAAGCGAACAAATTTTTCTTTCAGCAGGGATTGGGATCTGAGATTTGGTGAGATTTTAGTAAAATCTTTGGGCTTTTCCGCTGAGCTGAATTTCAGGCATTCTCTCTGTATTCTACTCAAGCTTTCTGAGCAGGTGAACTCTTTCAAATTACCATACCTTTTGGCAGATAAGACTTGCTTACACTGTTAAGACTCACAATGCCTCAGAAATATTCTTCCTAATAAATGAGTACATTCTTTCTAAAACCAGCACTGTGGTTGGTAAAAAAGAGGCAAGATGTACATCATGGACTTACTAAGGACACTAATAAGTCAATAATAATTGAACTTCATTTCACAGTGCGTCTGTATAGGACACTGCAGAAAACAAAAGCTGTCTTTCTCTTTCATAAACCCATGAAGCATTTATGATATATGACACTATTCAAGAAATATACAATATAATCTTAGTCACTGGGAAGGATGAAAACAGAATTCCTAAGTTATATTAGATCACTGGTCTGATTTTCTAAAATCTGGTTAAAAGTGGACTAGTGCAGCCTCCTTTTACCATGTGACTGTGCCATCTCTTAAAATCTTGTTTATCCAATCAATATCCAACTGGCATAAGAAATTGGAAAAAATTCCTGTTTTTCAAACACACCCATTTCATTTATATTTTACCAGCTAAAATTTGGACTCATGCCTATTCTTAATTGAAAAGGAGTCTGGGAAAGATCATCTTGCTATTTACCCAAGACAAAAAGGAGACAGATTTTCATTATCAGTTCACAGTATCTGCTAATTTTGTCAGTTTAAAACCTCTTATTTTTAAAGCTAAACATTCAATAGGAGAATGTTAACTGAATTAAAGAAAAGTGCCTTATCTGTTCATCCAATCTCCTGTATCTGAAAGTGCAATTGAGGTATATTTCCAGGGCATGTATGGTTATCTTCCATTACTTCAGCCATAAGGTAAGGGATACACATATTCACAATTTCTAATTATAATCCCTTTTTGAACTTATCAATATTTGAACCTCTGTTATTTCTAAGGGTAAAAGTTAAATAAATGAAAACACTATCAAAGTAGTATTTTTATTTTAAAATAATTTCTTTAATGTGTTAGTGAATCTCTCTAAACCTGATATTCTAGTATGGGTATACAAGTCCACATTCTTCCCTGTGCTATTGTGTCCACACATAATTCATAACTTTATGAACTTTGATTCTATCAATTTCTCCACCATACTGTGGTCTTCATAATTGAATTAGTTTCTTTGATATAGAGCAATCAGTACTGGATGCTGTTTCCCAGGTGTGGTCACATTATGATTTGAAGAGACATAACAATTTTTTATACTTTGGACCCACATTTTTTTCTAGTCATGTCAATCAGTGTTTATTGAAATGTCTCACATGTTCACTGCTGCTTGATATAGAGTACTTTATTCCATCTTGTCAGTCCAGAAGTCTTCAGAAACATTATATAGCCCTATTCTAGCAATGTATTCATGATCAAGCTCTCTGGTTCCACCATATAACCATCTTCCCTTAAATTGCTTTCTCTTAGACTTTAACTTGTTCTCACCATCTTTTATTCTGGCTGTAGAACCATTTCTTCTAAAAAGATAAAGCTTGTTAATCTTCAAGGATTCTTTTGCAAACCAGTTTGTTAAGGGGCACCTTCCAGATGAGCATTTTCTTCTTTTGAATTTTATCTGGGATCTATAAACCATTCTTTATCTGCATAGATAGGAATTCAGGTACAAGCTATCCAATCACTTGCATGACCAGAGAGATGTATCACAATTATTTTGTACCTAGTTTTTTCCAACTGCTAATTTTGTCCTTTAGAATTTGAGTTCTACAAAAATCACATCCCAATAAAAAGGCTCAACATTTGCCTGTTCAAGGCTACTTTTACAAGTAATTATAATTTACTATAAAGGAAAATCTAAAAAACTCTGGACTACAGTTTAAGGTAACTTTTATTAATGATATCTGCTGTTGTTCACAAACTTCTCAGCCTTGTGAATGAACACTAACCTTCATTTTATGTAAAACATGACTGGAGTAAATTTAATTATAGCTACTCCTTTCATTTTTTTATTAAAATCTCACAGCAGAGACTAAGCTTCATGAAATTACTGCAACCATGAGTGACAGACCAGTTAGCATAATATCTGGCCTTGTGGCAGGAATCAAAATCTCCTGTGCAAAGCTTAAGCAAAGACGGTGCTCACATGAATCCAGGGCTGCTTCCCTTCCTAAGTGGATTCCAGAAAAGAGTTGTACAAAAGACTGTAAGAAATGTATAAATATGGTAAAACTATTACTGCAAAACACAATTTTAAAGGAGCTGCTGAGCATTGCTGATTACTTGGGTGTCCTGGAAAATGTATCACATAAAAGTGCTCCAAACAAAACATGCTTTACAATAATCTCTCAAACATGAAAGGCTGGGCCTTGCAGATGGCTCGGTGCACTTCTGGTACTTCACTTAAAGTAGGAAAAAAAATCTACAGTGCTATAGTCCTTTGGTTTTATTTCCTGGGATTAAAAAAAAGTATAGGCATAAATGGTTTTACATGATCCTCTTGAAGATATCCTTTAAATTAATTATAAAATGGCTTACTTCATGTCTCTTGGTTATCAGGACCCATCAATGTCACTGGCAGTCTTGATTAATTGGTGGAAAATTTCAGAGCAGAAGTAACTTATGAACGTTTTCCCAATCCCTGAGAATCATAATCATCACAGAAATGTTTTATCCTTTTATCATAAATCTCTGGAAAGTAGATGTGCTCGCTCATTGTTAACAGGACAAGGAGCAGTGTCATAGAGTGTTAATCCTTGTAAATTGACTTCCACCCGTAAAGAAATTTTCTGGAACAGAAAAGAAAATTATATACAGAAGTTTGCTCCTTAATGACAGATGACATCTTCAATTAGTTCAGAGGAAAATCTTTTGGGATTAGGAATATAAATCAATTCTAATGAGTAACAAGAATGAGACAGCTGTTGAACTGCCAAAGACACCATCCTTAGTACTAATAGAGCTGGGAAAACCAAGCTTCTCTATTTGGACCTTCATTTTTCTTTCATTTCTATGAAGAATCAGTAAAAGCAAATGCTCAGGATGGCCAACGTACATGTAAGCAGAGTTATGAAAATTCTGTAAAAGAATCTCTACAAACGTGATTGTTTTACATCCCTATTTTTCAGAGCCAAATCTTGCTAGTAATACACTATCTGCAAATGCAGAGACAATTTGTGTGAAAAGCTTCTCTTCTGGCTTCATGGCTTATGAAGTTAATTTTGGAAAGGCTGGAAACTTGCCTTTAGAAAGTTCTCGTATTCCACCTGCAGGAAGTTTGACAGTATAAACCTAATTCTGTGCTCTTACCTGAAAATCACGGATATAAGTCAGGAAAAAACCAAAGAAGGAACATGACATAGACCATTCTGATGCAGTAGTGATCAAATGAAGCACATAGCCCTTGAGTGACAACGAAAAAAAAGTAATTCTGTGAAATTTCATGCAAATAGTCTATAATTTATCTCAAATAAAAATTTAATATAAACCCTAATTTTAACATATCTTGAGCATTAAATGCAGACATTAGGAAAGTCCTCCTAAGTGATCTAGCTATCATAGTTTTATCTACAGTACACAAAAGTTCCATAAGACAGGAAACTTCTACTCAACAATCAAGAAGTTACTTTTTCCAAAGCCACAGATTCATTAAAAACAAAAAAACAAAACTATTAAGTAAACAATGCTCATGATAAACTTAGTATTATTTTTAAAGCATTAAGTAATATATGGATTATACTTCAGAGAATGTGGTAAATTATTTCATTTATTCATTTCCACAAACATGTCCTCTTAGGACTGATTCTTATGCCACTCAGCGGTGTGTGACAACAGATAAACTCATTTTACTATGTATGTAGTATATGTCCCTCCTCTTTTTTTCCTCAGGATCAAAGATACTATCTCTATTCAGATACCCACTATATTGGAATCCAAAGGCAGAGTCCATAATAATACATTTCCAGGTAACAAAAGGTGGGAAAAGACATTTTTTTCAATTCAGAAAACAAATATTCTAATTATAAAAGATCTCAACTGCATATATTGTATACTATATCCTTATCTTGAAGATCTGAAAAAACTCTTTGCCATCACAATTCCCTTCATGTCTCGAAAATGTCCACAGACCACAGGTGACAGGAATACGGATTATTCTATATAAATTCCATCACATATAGAAAATAATCCTAATATGTAACTGACCATTCTACGGAAATGTTTCAGTTAGTGATGAAATGAAAACTACATCAAGTAGTCATCTTTAATAGAAAACTAAGTTTCTTAGACTCTAAGTTCTTACTTTGTCCTGGGGGTTCCAGTGGAGTTTCTGTACCACATCTGAGCCAAAACTGCCACTATACAGGAGTGACGAGCAAGTCAGCACTATGAGAAATGCCAGTCAAGGAAGATTCTCAGAAAGGAGCTGCAAGTTTCAACTAGATTCAAAACAAAAATTGCTTTAAAGGTCCAAGAAGATTACTCACGTTTGTTTCCAAGGTCCAAACTCATGTTCTTAAAGACTTCATGTTGCACAGCAGGAAATTTTTCAGTGTGCCCAGAGGATCACTATGAAATGGTTCGCATGGTCAATGCCCCTGTGCTCAGTAGTTCAGCACTTCTATCACCAGCTTCTGCTCTCAGGGAAGGCATTGACTCACCCATAACATCTCTGAAGTGAGCATGACTGGGCTAAACATTATCTTTGTTCCTAGCTCAGTTACTGAGGTCCTATGTAAAATCTGAATTTCATGTTTCAGATCCTTGAATTTAGGGTTACTAACCCAAGAATCTCACTGTACACACAAGGACTGCTTACAATATGGCAACAGTGTTCACTCACATTTTGTTATTTAAGTCCCTTCCAAGTGTAGCCACGATTCAGAGCAAAGGATACTGCTAAATGCGCTTACTCCACACCAGATGACCAGCAGTAGTCTGATCCAGAAGATTTGTTTGCCATGAATTTTGGGCTGCATTTGGTAGGAAAGGGCAGTCTGAACAAACATATACAATGAGCCCATACCAAAGGTGAGCACAGCTCCACATACATGTACAGTAAAAAAGGTTGTTTTCTGAGAGGCAGAAAGAAGAAATAAGAAAATAAAAGAACTTCAACACACATTGCCAACACAGTATCTAAAAGCACAAGCCAGAGAGATTTGAACAGATCATTCCCTGAGAGGAAAACCTCTGCAGATTCTACAAATTACTTCCTGAGGTCATTTTCTTTCATAGTGTTCAGCATAAACCTGTGGATTGTAGTAATTCAAATTATATCATAGGCCACTACTAAAAATATGATAGTAATTATCTATTTAATATGTTTATTTAGGTGCAAGTTACTGCAAAACTGGCAATAAGTTAAGAGCACTAGGGAGAGAGAAAAGTTTATTGTCATTACCACTTTGTATAACAAAGGAAAAAAAGAATATTCAGCATCCATAAAATGTAATACAAAATGGTAATATTTTCTTAGTTCATGATGATGTGGATTTATCTATACATATGGCTAAAAGCTGGAAAAATATAGGCAAAAATGAAATTATTTATTTTAAGGCTAAGAACAGGAAAATGGGTACGTTTTTCCTCTTATATATCGTCACATATATTGATGAAGCTAAATTCAGATGCAGCCTGATCAATGCCCACTGTGGTCAGTACACAGTCCTATCAACAAAATCCTGTGAATTAAAGAGCAAAAACAAAGAATGGAGGGCATTCATTGCTATATTTTTCTAATTAGAACAGAGGTATATACAATTGGTGTGTGATGTTCTGTTATGATAGCTCTAGGAAATTAACATAGATTTCTGCCTACTTATCCCTTCCAAGTTTCCTTGAGGATAAATTCCCTAGAAGATAAAAATTCCTCTAAGTGGCACTAAGTGCACTTACTACATATTTATTTTGCTCGTTATTATTACACATATTTTTTTCCAAAGAAATTAAATTTGTATTTTTAACTCAGATTTTTCAAATGCCATATTGCAATTAGGTCTCTCTCTTTAAATGCAGGTGACTACAGTAACAGCAGGAGAATTTTAAATCTATTCTGCCTGGCTGCTCCAGCCTCCCTCAGGAAGTTGGCTACTGTATTTAATGAGAGCACGTCTGGCTAAGCACTGCTTAGCTGCTGAATATACAAGGTGCACAAGCCACTGTGCTTGTAATTAGTGGAGAAATGTATTAACTAAAATTCTTTGAAATAAAATTTTAAAAACACAGATATCAAATTAGACTATGAATGAGTCTTAAGAATTAATTTTCAGAGGTTTGGAGAACACAAAGAAAACCTGAAATATATAAGAGCAAGTCTCTTAAGAGAAAAGACTTCCCTGATGAAGGCCAGCCTGTACTGAGATCTGAAAGGTGCCTAAATCTAATCAGACTTGGGGGTGTGGTGTGTCCAACAGAAGAGACAACATAAACTGGAGTTAAGTAAACTGGTCTCACTTAAGGAACAAAAAGAGGCCGGTGTATGTACAATGGGGGCCTTAGAAGAGGAATGATGCAGAATGAGGCTGTCCCCCTGCTCAAGGTTCTATGGGTCCAAAGCTGCATGAAAAGATAGTCAGGAGAGAATCTGAGAAGCTGCCAAACTGCTTAATTAGCTCAAAGGTACTGTGCGACAGGCTGCCATCAGCCTCTCGGCCTTATCTCAGCCTCATTGTGTCTTTGTTAAGGCAAAGACACAATAACAGCATGTAAGTGAATGTTTCAGCTGCTCCTGGTCACATACATATTCAGGTACCTCAGGAAAATATCTGTGTTGGGTTAAAACACAAACCTGGAAGTTGGCCACAAAAGAAAGTCCTAAACAACTCAGCAATCCAAGTACGAGGCCAGCCTTGTTTAACCTGGTGACGTATTTCCCTTCAGGATTCAGAGCATGAACTTGCTTATAACGAACATAAATGGTAGCAACGCCTGGGAGAGACAGAATCCAAGAAACAACAAAATAAATAACAAGAAATAAAGTTGCCAATAGTTTGCAAAGGTCACCGCTATCCAGAAACAGAGATTTTTCCCTTTTTTCTTATTAGTCAAATAATAAGAAGGGTCAAATCTACCTTCCGTTGCAGAAATACTGACAGAGAACACAATAGAACAGAAAATGTGGCAGAGCTATGCTTCTGTACATGTGTGCTTGAAAACTTTAGTCATAACTTGAACTTCTGCACACTGAGTCATTTATTTGACTTTAATTTTTGACTCTATGGAAGAATGCAAATAATCACCTTGGTGGAAAAAACAATAATTAGTGAACCATTAATAAAAACTTGGTTTAAAAAGTAATTAATGGGAACATAAAATACTATAGCAGAACTCCACTGCTCTGGCATTAGAATATCATTGAAAAATCACAACACAGTCCCCTGCTATTCTCAAACTTCTGAACTATTTACCCTGAATGAGGTTAGCTGGGATTAGTCGTGTTGGTGTGCTGACAGCTGTCTTCTACTGGCTGCTTAAGAGACCCATTTGAGGCCTCAAGGAAAACTCAGTTATACTTCACAACTTGCATTTGAATGAGGAGTCAAACAGCCCTAAAATGTTTTTAAAGATTTAGCTCCATAATTCCGCACTTCTAGAAGTTGCTTTTCTTTTAAAAGGAACACATTTATGACTGATAATCTAGTGATAGCATTCCCTCAAGTGTAGTAACTAAAAAGTAAAACAACTAACAAAGTATTGTCTAAAGAAGAAAGGGGAAAAGCAGCGATTCATTTTGATCGTTAAGACCATTCTCATTACTTACATAAAACTGCGCTGAAATTTAACATGGCCCCAAACAAGCACTTTTCTGGAGCGACTGTACCAGTGTCACTGAAAGAAAACAGAAGATGATATAGTGTGTGGATTCCTGACACTAGATTCACATGATATCTCTTCTAAGGGATAAGAAATACCAGGAGTTACTTCAAGTCCTTTATCTTTTTATAAATCCGTAGGTTCAACTCTTACAATCGCATAATGGAACACAGCAATCTAGGCTCACAATGTTTGCCTAGTTCACTTTTTTCATATCACTTAAGATTTTTTCACATACTAGAAATCAATGTAAATTGATAAAAAAAAAAAAAAAAAAGCACATTAATGATGTGTTCCTGACTTATGACAGTCAGGCAGATACGTTTATCTGTCTCTCCTGAATATTCTCTAGACATCACAGATCTTTTCACAACTCTGTCTGGTTATCTGCTCTTGACTCTGCCTATAACTCAATTAACATCTACTCATTTACTGATTAATCAAAAGCTATTTATCAAGCACCTACCCTGTGCCAGACAGCATTTTAGGGACAGGAATATGGTAGTAAGTAAAGGAGACAAAGCCCTAGTTTTGAGCCCCCACCTCTCTGTGGCCTTGATCAGTCCTCTCAATGTTGACACATAGCATTCTGTCCAGACTTCTGTTAAAGCGGGCTACAATGCATTGCAATGCCTGTCTTTCAGGGCAGTCTTGTGTACACAGATCCAGATGAACAGCCCATTATTTACTAACTGTGGCCTTGGGTGTGTTCCTTTATCTCCCTAAGACTATGCAAAATGGAGCTATTAACTTCTTCCCGGCCTCATCGGATGGCCATGAGGAACTGAAACTGTGGTAATGTATGTGAAATATCAGAGTAGCAGGCACACCAGAGACCCAGTAAATGTTGCTTCCTTTCCCTTCCCTCAAACTACTGTAAAGATTAAAGAGACAATGTTTTTGACCTCAAATTAAAGCACTGTAGGAAAGAGACAATAAGGATCTCAACTAAGACAATGTAATGAGAATAAAAAGGGATGGCAAGTCCTTTCTGGTAAGGCATCAGGACAACTTGGTGAACATCTGGATTACGTTTACAAAAAGTAAAGTGTCAACTATGTTGGAAGGCCTGCTCCTTCTTACTCGAACATGTATCTTCAGACACAACAGATGCTGTTGCTCTTTGATCACGTTCAGGGAGTGGGGATCATGTTTTTTTGTTGCTGTTGTTCCTTCTACCTTTCAAGTTTTCAAGAATAATGTATACATATTATTCTTATAATCAGAAAAACCCCACGATTTTAATACTTGAATTCCAAATGATGCTCTTGTTTTGGATCACCACAAGAGTAAACAAAAGCCTGCATTTCCAAGTTGGCTGGCAATGGAGCACAATGACACACTGGGCTCCAAATGAAAATAGCCACACCCACTACCTCGTGAGCACAGCCCTTCAACCCAGTGGCCAGCACACTATTTTGATTACACACCATAAAAAAAAGTCTGATCATGTAAGGAAATGAGCTTAAGAGAAGTCAAAATAAGTACCACTGAGTTTGAATATATTATAATGTTGGGGAAAGATCCTAGGGTAATAATACTAAGTTCAGTAGCAGAAAGAAAAAAAAGACAGAAGGACAGGGACAGGAAAGGAAGTGTCTAGGGGACTATCGGTCAGAAAATCACATGCAGTACCTTCAGAGAACTGAAACTCGAAAAGAACTCAAATGGCCTCTAGATTATTTAAAGCTCTTTAAAATGAAAGCAGACACGTTCTCGAAGTGGAAATAAAAACGCTGAAGGACACACATAAATCTTCTCCATGTGTCTTCTCTTCGAGTTACTAAAGAGTGAACTGGCTCCTTATGCTACACGTGCCTCTAGCAGAATAATAATATCGGTGATGAGCTATCAAATTATCCCTAGAATTGGAACCTTAAACAGAAAAATATCTTCAGATTTGTAAATCTACTCCAAGTGCACCCAGTTTGTTGATAATCCTTGTGTCATACCATTTATAAAAAACACTTTTAGCCTTTTGGTTTACCATCCTTTTGAAGGTTACTTTTTCAGAAGGTAAACAAATTCATAAATGAAACAACTCCAGCAACACCCAAACAGGCCGAACTGTGGAAGGCAATCCACCCAACCATTCATCACGTGTGTGGAGGCAAGGACTAAGGGGAGGATAGAGGAGGGAGGTCAACTTTTTGTTTTTATAGTCACTCTAGTATTATTTAAAATGTGTTAGAATAAGCACATATTGCCTTTATAATTGGAAAAAAGGGTATAGACATACATGAAATTGAGTACCTATACTTTATCATTAGGAATTTTGAAATTTCAAAAATATTAGCGATAAATTTTGGTACTTAACGTGTCAGAAAGATCTAGGCAACATGTTATAAGCAGTAAGAGCATGGCCTCTACAGTCAGAATGCCCAGTGAAACAGAATCTTGGTTCCATCACTTACTGTGTCGTGTCCCATTGGACAAATAACCTTTCTGGACCTCATTCCCTCAGGTGGAGGGTGTAGCTCCTACCTTAAAGGGTGGCTATAAGGACTCAATTATTTAAGACCTGAAGAATGTTTACAGTATTACCTTGTACATAGCAAGCAGAAAAGGAAATGTTTGTCATTAATATTATCTTTCAATATTATTATTGTTGACTGTAGAATTTTTTTTAATTTGAAGGGGAGAGTAACTCCAATTCTATCTCCCAAGATGACTTTGCATACTTATTTGGAAGACAAGGCACTGATATGTCACAATTCACTAAACAATTCCCCAACCGAGTCTTAGCCCTGTCTCCACATTTCTCCATCAGGTAAAGAACCAGGTACAACTCCCTTATTATGTTCCTCTCATCTTTGTACTGCCAAACACAAAAATTGAATTTAAAATGCTAACGTTACATCTTGGCTTCAATGTTCAAATATGGGTGAGACATAAACGCACTCCTGTAGAACACATCCCACTAACCTGATATAAGGCAAAGCAGGGTCCACATGGTGGAGAGTAATGGCAGTGATGTATGAAAATATGAAAGCGGATGCCGTCCAAATGACAAGGGCCGAAGGAAGGAAACTGAGGCCTTGCTGGAACCACCACATCTCAAACAGTCTTCTGAAGTAGGAAAAGACACATCGGCCAAGGTTATTCACAAGAGTTTCATCTATTCTTCAGCCGTCCACTCCCCAACCTTGGACTTAGCACCCTGAGCTGCTCCACTTCTGAAACCAAATCCCCACACTACCTACCAATACCTGCTCTCCTTCGACTTCTCAGTAAATGAAACCGAGATCCCACTTGCCAGATCCAGAATCATTCTCTCCCATCCTTCCACACAAAATCAAGTACCAAGGACTGTTTATTTCACCTTCTAACTTTCCTTAGTATCTACCTCTTCCCTCCATCTTCACTGCCACTATCCTACCTCAACCACCATCATTTCTTGGCCAGCTTGTTATTAGCTTCTAAACAGTCTTCCTTGCGTCTGGACCACAACCAGTCTAGACTCCACCCAAAACCCAGTGATCCTTCTACTTCTACAAGGCCAATCTGACCACCTTTTTCCACAAAGAATCCTTCAGTGCTCCCCTATGCCCTCATAAACTCTTTCTTCCTTAACACGGCCTATAAGGTCCTTGCACTGTCTGATCTCTGCTTACTTTTCATACTCCTCTCTGGCCACTCTGTCTGCTCTCAGTTCAAAAGCAAACACAGTGTTTACTCTGTGTCAGTAATGTTACAAAGCACTTTCAATATGTGATCTCATTTACTCAAGACAGAATTACAGAGGTTAAGAGAATTGCCCAAGGTCACAGGGAGGTAGAGACAGGATTCAGACTCGGGCGTTTCCAGTCTAACACCAATCACTATGCTATAAGGCCAAAGCAAGCTTCTTCAGATCTTCAAATGTGCCGTCCTCTCTTGTGCCCCTTGGGACCTTCATGCACACCATACTGTCTGGGGGAGTAAACTACAGTGCTATCCCCCCCTCCCCACTTCCACCAGTTACCTCCTACACATCTTTAAGCCTCAGCCCTTCTTCAGCTGAGTGTCCCTGCTCTCTTCCCAACAGCACCCTCTACTTCCCACCAGGACACTCACAACACGTATTTGTTACTTGCTTGTTTAATTTTATCTTCCACACCAAACTTTAAGTTCTATGAGAGCAGGAACCAACTGTTCTGTTCACCATTGTATTTCCAGCTCCTACACGAAAGGGGAGAAAAAAGAGAGAACTTAAATACACAAAGGCCACACATCACCACTTTCTCCCCTACCTGCCAGACTGAGGACATCGGTAGGCAGTAATGAGCTGATGTGAATTAGAAAACATAACTGTCTCTTCCTGCATTTAATGTTTGAAAATACAGAAATACTTTCAAATTATAAGAAATTACTCATATGCATGTGAAAGTAATTTTATTTAGAGGAGTATCTTCTCATAGTTTAATGGACTGAAATTTACCATTTCCCATGAACTTTGTAAAAAACTTACAACTCTTATGTCCACCCACTCTTCATGTGTTCAGCTTCATCATCTCAGACTGACTTTCCAAATAAAAAAAATCTCAGTCACTTTTGACTTGTCTTGGCATTTACTCTGATCATCTGACTTATTGCTAAATATGTATATTTAAATCTCGACAAGCAAGTTTCTTTTCCTTTGTCCCTAATGCCACCATTATAGACTTGAGTCATTTCCTGTCCGAATTATCATCTCCTCCTTCCGTCCTTTCCCCTTGTCAGTCCTTGACATTCCATCAATTTTCTTCATCTAGTCAGTTAATTATGACAATTCCTCACTAAATTCCTATAGTGCTTTCTTTCCCCAGCATAAGTTTCTGGGACAATAATTTTCAATTTCTATAAATGATGAACTAAAATACTTCTAAAATCTTTAATTTTTTTCCTTTCAACTCTTTAAGTGTTATTTGAATTGCTCCTGATAATTCTAATATAAAATCCTTAGTCTAGTACCATGTGTTGGTTCTGCCAACCCTTGCACATGAGTTTTAAGGTTTTTTATGATGAGTTCAATTGGGAGTACCCTAAAAGGATGAGATTAAGGGTTCGTATTTATTTTTGCTAGGTATGCTGACATGTTACCAACTGGGGCCAACTGTAATTTCTTGGCTTCCGAGTTTTTTAGCTCATGTAGATATGTCAATTTCAACCTTGAATCTTGGTAAAGGCAGATCCTGTAGTTTTGACAGAGTAAGCAGTTAGACATGAGCAGAGCAGGACAGATAAGCCAGGTACAGAAGCTCACCAGGGTAAAAAGCCCCAGGTGCCTAGCAACGGGCAGAACTGGGAGGACAAGTATGGTAGGGTGGGGCCCCACCCTCAGGGTGACCTTTCCTCTCCTAACCCATTACTGGTCATGCATTTTAGATTCCTTGGCCTTCCATATCATAGGCCATGGTTCAGATCCTTCCCTGCCATGTCACTAATCCTGTGGTAGACCCCCTTAGAGGAAGAACAAGGAGGCAGGAGGAAAGCCTCATAGACTCCCACACAAGCCCTTGCAGGACCACTCCTTTAGGCCTGAAGTCCTCAGGACAATGAGGTTCTGACCCACATCAAATAATCTTAGCAACAAAGCCTCAGGTCCACTAACCACAGTTTTGGGAGATAACATCTAGGTCTCAGTTGTGTATCAGCTCCAGGCCCAGAAAAGCAGCAAGGCCAGGTGGGGCAATTCCATGGCCATGGAGGACACCAGGACAAGCTATGATGACTAAAGTTCCCCTGCTCTGGGGCCAACAGATCAGTGGAGACTGGGACGCTGAGGAGTCATACCTGGAAAGCTGATGAATATTCTATTGAGATCCTCCCCAGACCTCCAGATAAAAGCCCATAAGAGGAAGGGTCAGCAGGCTTGCGCTTTCTCTCTCTTTGAAGCACACCTGGGCCGTTCTCCTAGTTATGTTTTCTTTGCTTCTCTTTCTCCTAAGCTCCAAGGGCCTTTCTTTTTGCCTCCATAACTTGTTTTCTGGTCCATGCAGCCCTGCTGGCTCACTTCTTCTACCCCTGTGACTTTCTAAACTTTCGCTTGTATTTGAGCTGCTTGGCTCTGAATGCTTTTTTTAGCCCAACTCAAGGACCGACGTCTAACACCTGATGCTGTTCTCCGTTAACAGTTGCTGTTCTGAGATGGTACCTTTATTCCCCCACCTGGAGCTATGGTGAAAATGAACACACTTCTTTGTGATCTCCCTGTGCCACGAAGGAGGTACTTTTCCTAGCCCATCTTCCATGATTTTATATAGATTTTTGAGGGTTCTGGCTAAATTTGGGGGAAGGGGCTCGTCCAATGCCATGAGATGTACAATTTCAAGCAGAAATATTTACACTTTACTTTTTATGAAAAAGTCATCCCCTGAAACACAGGTACTATTTACACAAACTACCATGTGAATAGTGCCTCCAGCAGTTGTACACCTGGGAGGTCAAAGGGAGATGATTTTATCTACTTAGGCTAGGGAGCTGGGGCAGCCTATCACCTATCCCCAGTTGTGCTTCATTTCTGTTACCAGTCAAATGCCCCCAAAGAAGACACACTGCTGGTTTACTACTCTGGTCTCAGCTCTCTGTCTTTTTAGCCCTGGGGGTCTCCCTTTCTTTCCTACAAGATCTGCTACGCATTTAAAAGGCTAATATAATTTATTCAGCATTAAGGCATTTTGGATAAAGGGATTTTCAAAACATTTTGTCCACCCCATTGCTAGAAGCATTACCTCCTCCTCATTTAATCCTTTTGCATGTCTAAATCCTTCCTGATCTTCAAAATCAAGCTCAAATACCATTTTCCACCCACAACACCTTCCCTAATCCCTTTGCATCTGGAAATAAGCAGCCCTGCCCCAGGGAACACTGGATTTGCTCATCTCTGCAGCTCATTATCTTCCACAGGGTGAAAATGTAGGAGGGTGTCTTAAGTGGATAAAATCCTTAATGGGGACTCCACTTCTTTACCTCAGCACAGCAGAGGGCCTTGCTCAATAAATATTTTATGAATGATCAAACAGCCCAAACCAACTCCTCTTAAACTCCAAAAAGGTTCATAAATTTTCTGTTTCAGTAAACAGTATTATCATTTCCCCAGGTTATACAGATTCTAAGACCTCGAAGTAACCTTAGGTTCTCTCTTCCAAAGCCCTCACATGCCACCACTAAGTGATGGCAATTCTACCTCGTCATTTGCAACCATTCTTCCTCCCAGTTCCCACTGTAACCCCTCAAGTCAGTCTCAATTCTCTCAGTGTAACTGTTTTCCTTCCCCTCCATCCATCCTATGTGCACTGTAAATGAACATTCCTATAACATTCTTCTGCTCAAAAACTTTTTTATAAAATTGTATGAACTTGGACAAGCTTCCTTATCTTATCTGAATCAGTTTTTCCTCTGAAAAATGGGCTTAATATTATTGGCAAGGGCTGCATTATCTAATACAGTAGTTACTAGCCACAGGTGGCTATTTAAATTAAAATTTCAATTGACTAAAATAAAATTTCAAATTTCACTTCCTCAGTCGTACTAATCACATTTCAAGTACTCAAGTACTATAGTGGTTACCACAGAATGGATAGTGAAAATATAGCACATTTCCATTCTCATGGAAAAGTTCTATTGGACTATGCTAAACAGTTACTGCTGGGACTGCACTGACAAAGCACAAGTAAAGAACTTAACACATTGCTGACATAATAAATGGTAACTTTTAGTACTAAGTGTTAAATGTTCTAAAATAATACTTGCATAGAAGTTTATTGAAGAACTAAGTGAGATAATATATGCAAATAGGTGATATAAATAATATATTGTCATAGGTGGTCAATAAACATTTGTTCCCCCTTTAGAATGTAAAAGATGAATTACCTGTTTTAGTATCAGTCTTCAAATCTGCCCAACCTGCCCCTTTTGTAGATCCTGAAAGCCACATACAAAGAAAATCAGAGATTGTTTCAACCAGCATGCTTTTAAACACGTACAATTTCAAGTCAATGCACCAATACTGTCCATGGGCAGAACACTTTGCTATAGCATTATTAATAGGTTACTTTCCCTATAGAGTTGATACTTGTGTGTTTCATAATGATGCTGTGCCATGTAGAATGAAATATTTTAAGTCCAGGATATCAATTCTCCGATCCTTTCTCATAGTAGACACCTTTCACTGACCTCAAAAAGGATGAAAGAAAAGACAAAAACACTGAGTTTCCCCCTGTAGAAGGAAAGACAAAAATGAGGAAAGACTGACAGCTTATCATTAAGCAAGACAAAGCACTAACTATTCTTTGTGATGCAATGGAAAGAACGCAGCTGTGAGATCAGATTTATCTAAGTGCAAATCCTAGCTTTATCATACTCCAGCTCTATGATTTCAGGCAAGTTACTCAGCCTTTCTGAGTTCCAGTATTCTGATTTGTAAAGCAGCCATCTCAAAGGGTTGTTCCTTAGAATTGAGCCGACTAAAAAGAAATATAATAACGACAGCTGACATGAATTTTGTACAACCATAACTAGCCACAGGGATGGGGGATAACAACACTTGATTCTTTGTATATGTGAGTCATCTTGACTTCGTCTCTCCTTAGGTTTTGAGGGTTCTAGTTGATTCGATTGACAATTTAGAGAAGCAGGGCTTGAAATGGTTGCCCAGTCTGCTAATGACAACAGAAATTTAAGTGCACCCATTAGGTGAGGAAGACGAGTATTGCCCTTGTACTTTCACACTGGAAAGCTTGGAAGCATGCCTGACAACTACCAACCAAGCAAAATAAGAATTTTAATGGTTCATAATTTAAGAAATCTTTAAAAAATCCTCCAAAATATGCCGGAATAACCTTCACGTGGCACAAGTGTTTAAGAAAATGTTCTTGTATCTCTCACCTATGTCCTCTGCTTTCTTTGACAACCCATGAATCAGAACTGCAGTTACAATTTTTAAATTTCACAAATATTTAAATGCCACTGGTAATAAGCTGAATTCCTTATGCCGTCTCCTGTACGTGGTAGTGACTGCTAAGAAACGATAAGAAAGAACATTCTGGGTATTCCAAGTGAAGAGAGAAAGCCCTAAGCATAACAGGCCCAAAGCATAACAGAAAATAGATATTTTTCTAAACTCTAACTTGGCCTTGTGACAAATGAAACATTCTTGTAATGGTTAAATCCTAGAGAGTCTAGAAAATTAAGCAACTTTTAAAATAAGTTGGATCATATATTACAGGTAATTGGGGGAGAATCGATGCATTGCAAATTACAGCACTGCATTTGGGAGAGCTGGAAAAAATCATTTCTGTGTTTTTCACATGCATCTCAAAGCAAAGCTCTATCGCGGATACAAAGGCCTCGCCCCACGGCCCCGCGATGGAACTGCGCGTAGCAGCCTCGAGCTTCGCGTAAACACGCGCGGGCGCCGCGGGTCTCAATTTCAAACCTCCCCCGCGCCCCGCCTCCCCGCCCAGGGCTCTGGGCCCGGGAGAGGCGCCTGGGACGCGTCCTCAGCCTCAGTTTTCCGGGAACTGGAAAGCTTCTCGGAAACCGCTTAAAACAAACAAAACCAGGGAACTGCCTGTTTGGTCCGCTGCCTCCTTCCGGAGGCGCGAAACGCTTGGACGCGGACCAGGCTCCGCTCCGGCTGGGGCCGGGAAAGATGCGGGAGGCGGGGCTTGGCCCGGAGGGGGCCGCGGGGACGGGGGAGGGGGACAGGCCGGGGCCCCGAACCGGGACGGGGACACAAAGGTGAGGGGCGGAGACCTGAGCCCATCCTGCACGCACCCGGACCCCCAGGAACCCCGGAGCGCGCCCGCGGCCACCAGCCGGTCCCTCTCCGGCCTCACACGGTGCTGGTCTGGAGGCCCCGCGAGCTGGCCCCCGGCTCGCCCGCCCGCCACGAGGGTGGGGGGCTCCGGGGCGCGCCCGCTCCGCCGGCCCGCCCGCCCCTCCGACACACGCCCGGTGAGCGGCCGGGCCGCCCCTCCCGCCCCTCCCGCCCCTCCCGGCCTACCTCGCTCGGGTGAGCCGCCAGGGCTGACCGCAGGGTCTGGAGCCTGAGGGCTGGACTGAGACGGGGCGTACACCGGGGCGCGCGCCCGAGCAGCGAGGCCCGGCCCGGGGGCGCGCTCCCTCACCGCCTCCGGGAGCGCGCCCGCGCCCGCGCCGCCGCGCGTTCCGACCCCGCGTTCCTTTACGGCAAACGCGAAAGTGTCGTGAACGCGCTGCCGCCCATCGGAGTCACTCCGTCGGCTGGAGTCGGAGGTACGGACGCTGGGGGTGTGCTTGTGGAGGGCTGGGTGAGGCTGCGGGGCTCGGTGCCGGGGAGACGGGCGGCGTGTGAACGGCGTGTCGGGGGGGGGGGACACGACTCGCCACGGGGGTGGGCTGAGGGCTACGTGTCCCGGGGTGGGGCGTGGGAATGGAGCTGTGTGTGGACTCGCGCGAGGCGGGCGCCGTCCCTCCTCCCGCGGGGTGGCCTCGCGCTGGGGGCTGTGGGCTGGGCGAGGGGCCGCTGCCCCCCGGGCCCGGGTGGGGAGGTTGAGACCGCGAGGGGCCAGCGCGGGAGCCGGGGGCCGCTGGGGGCGTCGGGGTGGGAGGGGCTGGGAGGCCCGCGGGCGGGGGGCGCTGCCCGCGCGGGACCGGCCTTGCGTGTGGGGTCCACGCCGGAGCGGGTCGCGTCCTGGGCCGGGTCGCCGTGCCCCCGGGAGGGGACGCGGGTGTCCGCGGGTGGGCCGCGCCTCTCGGGCAGCAGCTTGCCTCAGAGCCTGTGGAGCAGCCCGAGGCCGCCGGCTGGGGTGAGGGAGCCGGGTTCCGGGCGGGAGGGTTGCGGGGCGCCGCCGGGGCTCCCGGGAACGCGGGGCGGACGGGACCTTTACGTTTATTTAGCCGCGTTGAACTTTTCCCCGGTCCGGTGCTTGGCGTTTCTCTGTCGTTCTTGCCCTTTTGCGTCATCGGGATCGAATATGTAATTTGGCTTGAAGTGTCTCAGTTCATTAATGAATCGGTATTACGGTAGTAGGCCGATTCGTAGTTATCTTTCAGCACATATTAGCGTCTTACCTTGTATGCGAATAAAAAAAATAAAATACTCAGCCCCTGCTCTAGAGCTAGGAGGAATGTGTTCAGTGTGTGTCTGGAATCGACTGAGGCCCCCAGGCAGACCGTGGTGAGGGCATTTGCAGCCTTACTGCTGTAGACCCACCGGCGTTGCCGTGAAATTCCAGAGATTGGGGTTCTGAAAGCATTTTGCTGCCTATTTTTTGTTCCGTGCTAAGAAAAATCAGTCGAGTTGTGCAACGTGTCCTTTCAGTCCTTCCCTTTCAGAACTGAGTTAGATAAATCCGCCTCTTGTGTTGACCTGCTGGGACAGGGGCATCTTTGTTGTCCAGTTAATAGATTATTACTGAATATTTACAACTCTGGCTTCATGAATTTATTCTCCTTCCTATCCCACACCCAGTCTCTCTTACCCTTTACATTATAAACACTATTGTGTGTCTGATATGTAACTCTGAACTGTTTTTATAACCCCAATTACATACTATCGCATTGTCCACTTGTTTTCTAGGCAGCAGTGACTGCTATTTAAGTTGTCTTAAATAAAAGTGCTGCTGATGTTCTTTTTGGGGGTCATGCTGTGCTGTCTTTTTTAAGAGACTAGGAAAATAATCTACAAAATGCTAGGCTTTTGCTTCCCCCCCCAACCCCCGCCCCTGGAGAAAGTTGTTTCCTAGTTTTAAGGAATGCAAGATTTCACTTCAGCAAAACAGTAGATCTAAATTGTATCACACAGTACTGTTTCTGCTTCCAAGTCTGCTGAAAAGGCTATTGTTTTTGCAAGCTTGTTTTGTGTATCTCTTGTTAAATAATGCTGAACGGAATCTGCGATCCTATTGGTTTTCTAGTCGTCTTCTTTTTTTTTTTTTTTACTTTTTATAAGTTGCTCTGCCTCCCAAATACTGTTGGCCAGTAGTATTTTCCTTTATTGCCATAAAGGTTGGAAAGAGCTGTGTAGTCACCGGTACCTGTGAGAGGATTGTAAACATGCAGCTCAATCAGTGCAGCTCAGAACTTGGCACAGTTAGGCGTGGGAGCTGGGAGTTCTGGACTCTCCGCTGCAGGCTGGAGATTGTGTAAGCTCACCTTAAGCTCTGCTGAGCAGTGGAGATTCCCTTTTTAGGGCGATACGTGTCAGGTGTCCCGCCCAGTGCTGAACACAGGAGCACTGTCGGCTGCATGCAATTATCCTCAGCTGCTATAAGCACAGATGTTTTGCATCATAGATTTAAGGTCCACAGACTGTGTGTAATTTTAGTGAAGGTATTCATTAAATATCTCCGATGATGTTTTTGTACCTTTATTGGACTTTTGTTGTTGTTGATCCTCTCCTGAGGATTTTTTCCATTGATTTTTAGAGAGAGTGGAAGGGGAGGAGGGGGAGGGAGAAAGAGAGAGAGGGAGAGAATGAGCATTGATGTGAGAGAGACACATTGATTGGTTGCCTTGAATGCACCCCAGCCCAGGGCAGGATGGAACCTGCAACTCAAGTATGCACCCTTGACCGGTTATCGAACCCACAACCCTCCAGTGTGTGGGCTGATGCTCTCACCACTGAGAACACATGCCTGCACAAAGAAAAATTTTTGTTAGAACATCTGTATCCCCCCTCTGCTGGACTTCCACAACAGTTTGTTCACAGCATGTTGTAACTTAGCTGTTTGGGCATGGATGGCATATTTCAATCATCCTGTTTCCTCGGGGTCTAGAACAACTAAGAGATCATTAAATACTAGATGAATCATATTTATTTGTTCATTGTTCCACAGATAAGTACTAATTACCTACTTCGTGTTAGGTATGCTATGAGATTCTTGGAAAAGAATGTTAAGGCAGGCATGGCCCCTTCACTCATGGAGCTTACAGACCACCACCACTACCAATAAGAAACAACAACCAGAAAAAGTTTAGAATGTGACCAGTGCTGTGAAAGGACTGTTGAACCGGAGCCAGGTTATAACAGAAGAGGGGACTTCGGTGATTACTAGTGGAAAGGTTACAATAGCTATAGGTAGGACTGTGATGAGAATTATTGGGAACTGAATTCCAGGGGTTATGTTATTTATTTATTTGTTTATTTTTTTCAGGCGTTACTTTAAACCTTCACTTTTACTGTTATGATTTATGAAAACACATCCTCAGTTAACAAGTAGACTGTGCCACAAAATTACAGGTTTCTTTATAAGCTTGTTGATGGCTTTCCGTAACAGAATAGAAACTCCTTGCTGTGGACTGTGAACCTCTGCATTGTCTGGCTTTTCAAACTTCAATTTATTCCACTCTTCTTTTGGGGTGGTTGAGATATTAACATATAGCATTATATTAATAACATGCTGTATTAAAATGTAGCATAAGTATATAACATATTAACATGATGTTAGTTTCAGGTGTACAACATACTGATTTTATATGTGTTTATATTGAAAAATGATCACCACAGTAACACTCTTCCATCTGGTTTACTACTGCCCAGCCATGCTGATCTCAAAGGCACCTGAACAAGACTAGCTTTTTCTTCCCTCCAGGCCTGTTCCCTTTTGTGGATGGTTTCTGCTGCTCTTGGATTGCCTGGCTCCTTTTCTTCCTCTGAATTTGGTATAAATTCTGCCTCTTCACAGACTTAGATCACCTTATCTAAAATATGCACCCTCACCTATTTTCTGCCTCCACTCTTTGTCTTCATCATAGCACCCTTCACAGTATGTGATGTTATTTGCTTGTTTACCTGCCTTTAGTCATTTTCCCATTGGACGTGGGAGCTGGGACCATGTCTGTCTTGTTTACTGCACTCAGATACTGGCTGAATGGATTTGACTGGTTGCTAGGTTTCTAGGCTAGGCAGCAATAATTTTAATCTACTATTTTTTTAGTTCCTTCTGGTGTGGCAAGAAAATGATATTTCCTTCTCATCCTGGCCGGGCTTAGATAAAAATCCTAAGTGGCTAAAATTATTTTTGTAATATTCGAACCTCTTTTCCATATCTCCATCCCACATCCTGTTTCGCTTTTTCTCCATATAGTCTGATCTCCCTGTTGCAGTCACCTGCCCTGTCCTGCTCTCTTGAAATATGCATGCTTTTCATTTGCTAAAATTCAGAAGCTCCTGTTTTTCTCAGGTGATTTTCATGTCAGTAGCCTCTGGACTTCAGGTGTGATAGGAGGAAGGAAGACTGGAGATGGGCCTGTAGCAGTGACCGCAACCTCTGTGGCTATCTGTATGTGTTAGAAGCAATGTCAGGATACTTGTATCTGAATGTGTATTTGCAATCTTGTTGCTGACAGCTTCACAGAGACAATCTTGCCAGATTAAAATGTTCAAAAACTTTTTGGCCCCCCCCCCCGCCCCCCCCCCCGTGTGTGAATTATATACAGTGGCTAGACCTAGAAAGGTTTGTCATAATGTAGATTTTTCCAAAAGAGAGATAGAGGGTTAAAAAAAAAAATCTAGGTCAGCTGGGGGGGAAACACCCAGAAGGAAAAGTATCAGTTTATCATACAGTCCTGCCAAATGCTAAAACTTAAAACCATCAGGATCAGTTGCTTGTAGCTGTTAGTGCCCAAAGCAGGCCAGTACCCTCAATATTTTACCTTAAAAAAAAATGGGGGAAAGGAATACTATAATAATAAAATATAAATTAAGTTGGCTAAACTTTTTATTACAACTTTAAGTGAGATTCCATAAGAGCTTAGCAACTGGTTATAGCTTACCAACTATGGAAACGCATCAAGTCTGACTGTAGAAAATCTGGCTTATATATAAAGTTAAGTATTTTGGTGGTTATCAGTCTGTCAATTGATCTAAAATGATCTTGTAACCAGTTTGACACTGTATAAATAAATATTACTTAAAAACAGTTTTAATCAATTCGTTTGTGACACGTAGACTTAAACGTCCAAACCTGTAGAGAACTTTTATAACTTTAGTTGAGTTGAACTGATAACAGTTGCTGGGAAGCAAAATCTCAATGGATTGAGAAAATGCTCTGGAGAATGGCAGTTTTGCAGCTTATTTTATACATTAGAATGAAAGGAGGAGACGTAAGGGTGGGGGATACATGAAATTCATTGGTAGTGAATTTGGGAGGTGGGAGAAAGCAAAGCTGGGATATCCCCGAGATTGGATGGAGAGTAAAACATAGAGACACAGTAGTTCTTTTACTTTGGTGGGTACAGGATAGCTAATAGTTAACATTTACAGCACGTAGAGATGGTATTGGGGGAAACAAGATAACAATGAGGGGTTCTGTGGTCTGTGCTCTGGTGCAGTGGGTGTGCCCTGAGGGGTCTGGAAAAGGAGACATTGGAAGGATATGTTATCTTCGATGCAAAAGGACAATAGACAAGCTCACTTAAAGTAGAGATTGACTTTTGTCAGGGGAGCCCCAGGCCTAGGATGTGACTACCTGCCATAACCTGCCGTTAGTGGGGAATTTTTATGTTCAGACCATCCTCTTAGGAATTTTTATGTTCAGATCATCCTCTGTGGTTACTTTTGGTGTCTTGAGTTTGTAAGGCCTGCCATGCAGGCCTCCCCTGTGCTTGACAGGTTTAGTATGTGGCCCCTTTTTCATGCACATGATTGAGCTACATGATTAATTGCGATTTTGGATATCACTTTGAATATTTAGTGACATTGAAATTTTGGAATTTGTTACTTATGGTAACGGAGGCAAGAAGTTCTGGGCATGTTTTGATACTAGATCCATTGAGATGTCCTAGACCCTGTATCACTCTCTGTATTCCCATAGTGTAGCATTTCTGGGAATTTCATATAGCCAGAAGTCGGCGTACACCCTCTTGGTTCAGTGCCACTCACTACCCTTTTAGTTCTATTAAGATTATTCCTTTTTTTTAAATCAACAAGGAAACAGTGACTCTAAATGACACACTAGATCAGATGCATTTAATTGACATTTACAGAACATTCCACTCCAAAGCTGCAGAATAGGCATTCTCCTCAAGTGCACATGGGACATTCTCAAAGATAGACCACATGTTAGGACACAAAACAAGTCTCTACAAGTTCAAGAAGATTGAAATTATATCAAGCATCTTCTCGGACATTTACACAATGGAATACTATGCAGCTGTAAAAACCAAGGATCCCTTACTCTTCGAGAAAGCATGGTGGGACCTGGAGAGTATTATGCTAAGCAAAATAAGCCAGTCAAAGAAAGACATGATCTTACTCATATGTGGAATGTAATGAACAAAATAAACCGGTGAACAAATTAGATCCAGAGACGTAGAGGCATGGAACAGACTGACGAATCTCAGAGGGAAGGCGGGGGGTGGGTGGGTAGAGATTAACGTAAGAACTTATATACCTATATGCATAACCCATGGACACAGACAATAGTAGGTTGAAGGCCTGGGGGAGGGGTACAGGGTGGAGGGGATCAATGGGGGGGGGGAAGAAGGGACATTTGTAATACTTTAAACAATAAAGATAAATTTTAAAATATATATGGCTTCTTTTTCTCCTCACTAACTATGAGTTTCCCACAAGGTTCTTTGTTTCCTTTTCATTTCATACTTAATCCCTTCAAGAACATGCTTTTATTGATTTTAAAGGGAGAGGGAGAGAGAAACATCTATGTGAGAGTGAAACAACGATTGGTCTCCTGCCACACGTGCCCCGACTAGGGATCTAACAGCAGCCTAAGTATATGCCCTGACCTGGAGTCGAAACTGCAACCTTTCAGTGCACAAGACGATACTTCAGCCAACTGGGCCACACTGGCCAGGGCCCCGTACTAATTTTTAAATGTTCTCACTACTATCTCTTCTGATGAATATATATCTATCCTATTAATCTTAAAAATACACTTGTCATTATTTTCTTACGTTGCTTAATAACAATAATTATGCTGTCTCTAATAATCTTTGAGTCATGTACATGTACTTCAGGGATTAAACTCCAAGTCCTCATGAACAGTCATCACTAGTGCACGTAGCCTTTTCCCTTATCACCCCTGTTCATCAGGCTGCTGCTAATACTCATCTACTGTCCTCTGAAAGTCAACTTTTGTCATTGCTGTTTACTCCTACCTGGAATACTATATAGAATATCCCTTTCTATCCGTGAGAAGTTTTATCTTTTAATTTAGCTTAAACAGAAAGTCTGTGTTTGTGTGAACCTCACCCACTAGCTATATGGTGCCTTAGTTTCATTTTCTGTAAAACTAGGGGTAATTAATAGTCCTTACCTTCTAGGGCTGTTGCGAGGATTAAATGAGTTAATATAGAAAACATGCTTAAAGTTTTTAGTCCATAGTAAGGGCTCAATACATGTTAATTGTCAGCATTAAATAAAAATCTAGTTTAAAACCAACGATATTCAAGTGATTCCACTGGTATTCATACTAATTTGCTAGCTCATTGGGTATGCCTTTGGACCTCAGTTTTCATGTATTGGAAGTGATTAGATCATTTCTAGGATTTGTGGCATTATGCTACTGAAGTCGATGAGAAAAAGAGAGCATGAGCTTGGAAGTCACACAAGCTGTAAGGTAACAGGAAGCACATTACTATAAAAATCCCTTAATACTTTTCACTTAAAGGTGAGGTTATATGACTTCATTTGGCTCACACCATCAGTAAGAACCAGAACTAGAAACATACCCCTGGTTTTCTGATCCCTGTTTGATAGGCATGACTCTAAATTACCAGTTTGACTTTTTTTTTAATTTACTTACATTGATGTAAGTAATGGCTGACAAACTTTTTTTATTTCAGGTAAAGACCAGCCACTAAAAGCTATAGAACAGCACAAATTATTCTCTCCAAATAAAAGAAACCCAGAGTCCATGAGTGGGCATCGGTCAACAAGGAAACGATGTGGAGACTCGCGCGCGGAGTCCCCTGTGGGCTTCGGGCACGTGAGTACTCCGGGGTGTGTGTTGAACAAATTGTTCCAGTTACCTACACCGCCTCTGTCAAGACACCAGCTGAAGCGGCTAGAAGAGCACAGATACCAGAGCGCTGGGCGGTCCCTGCTTGAGCCCTTGATGCAGCGATACTGGGAATGGCTAGTTGCAAGGGTTCCCTCCTGGATCGCCCCAAACCTCATCACCATCATCGGGTTGTCAATAAACATCTGCACAACAGTCTTACTAGTCTTCTACTGCCCCACAGCCACAGAGCAGGTAAGGGGATTTCTTACCAACATATGAACATTTGCTACCAGAAACACTGTAATTGGGATTTCTAGGCCATTTTAGCTAAAGAGAAGATACTCTGACAACTGTTTGTCAACTATTTTAGAACAGCCTATCACACATCCTGTTAATAAAGCTCGCTATACAACCTGCCTTGTACACTGTGCTTACGAGAAGCCGTAAGTAAACGTGGACTCTGGTTCTAGTAGGTAAATTAATGTTAGCGGGGTTTAACACATAAGATGTTCCTTTTAAAATCAGTAAATATCAATTCTTTATGAAAGAGTCTTTTTTTTTTTTTTTTGGATGTCTGAGTAAAGTCTTAGCAAACTGGAAAAGAACCAGAGAGAGAAGTGTGGTAGTGAGATGGCATGGCTGTAAATTAGTCATGTCAAAAGTGGTGTCCTCTCCATTGCAGTGAGATTGTTGAATATCCCTTATTTCACCCTATAAACACATGTGGCTGATGGACCCCAAATATATCTCTGTTATTCTAACGGAAAAGAAGTATAAGGAAAAGTCAGTGTAGTGTATTTCCTGCTCCGCGTCCTGCTGTGGCTTCCATTGTAAAAGGAAGCGCGGACTGGCTTACAGAGACTCCCCGGCCACCTCAGATGCAGGCCTCTTCTGCTGTTTCCTGTTTTACCCTCAGAACTCACTACTTAAAACCAAAACTGAAACTAGAACCCCTCATCAGAATGGCTAAATTGACACTTGCTTCTTTGGTTTTAAAATGTCCCTGTGAGAAGATGAACTTTGGTAGTCAGGTAGATGAAAGAATCAAACATTTGTTGTGCCCATGTTAATCGGAGCCATCAGTCCCAGGTAACCCAGGAAGGTGACCTCAACTAAAGCTGTCAAAAGCGGCTTTTTCTATAAAGTGATTCTGAACCATGTGTGATAACATTTCACCCCCACAACGTTTCTTGTATGTTTTAAGCTTGAAGTACCAATTTTTTTAGTGTTGTCATATGATTTGTCCTTTGAGATGAAATTGTCATCATCTGTCTCTTTCTGTTTTCATCAATTCATAGTTAATTTTTCCCCAGATTCTCATTTCCTCTCCTCCTCTTTGCACAGATCCAGTCCATACAGGTTGTATGGACATAGTTCTGTTTTTTCCTCATTTTCTTAACTATCTTACTTTACATCAGTCAGGAAACTTAAAAAACAAAAACCAGTATGACTGGCTACATATTGTTGGGACTTATATAGTCCCAACAGGGCAGGCACTGACGACTTAAATAGAACAGGGCAGGATGGATGGGGTACTCTGGTGTGGCCCGCTTGGTGGGGGCAGGGCAAGGGCCTGTTCCAGGAACCAGCACGCCTGGGGCTCAGACGGACGGGGAGGGATTGGTCAGTCTGTGAGGGGATTTTCGGGAGGGCACCGCTGTCTGGCCCGGGTCTTTCTGGGTCTAGCTGGCAGGTCCTGCAGCAGTCAGGCAGCAGGCGTGTCGTGGATTAGCCTCCTCCACAACTATATCCTTGGATTCCTCATTACCTGTCCTTTGAGCTGTTTTACAAGTGGCTTACTTGAGGACCTAACAGCTACTTCCAGAGGAATTTGGTCCAAATAGATTGGGAAGTGGCAACATATTGTGTCCCCCTTCTGGAATACTCACAGTATGCTAGTAATACTAAGGGCCAGTGGAAGTTCTGCAGTAGAGAAATCTTTTTGACATTGTTTAACCCAGTGTTTCCCACATGGGTTTAGCATGGACTTTTTTTTTTTTCACGTAGTGCCTATAAACGTCTTGAAATATACAATTTGGGAAATCTTGTATATTATTCATTAATTGACTCCTAGAGTCTAAATGATTCATTCAATCAAATTATTCAATCAAATAATCTAGATTATTCATTAATTGACTCCTAGAATCTAAATGATAGATTCTTATAGAAATTACCTGAATTTCTGTAATGTCCCTGGGAAGTGGTTACCCAGCTTCTGCCCGAACACCCCTGCTAATTAAGGAATTTAATTATTTTACAGTTTGGATTGTTTCGGAATGTTTTTCATTATGTAGCACTGGGCTCTTCTCTCCCATGGGTTCCAACCAGCAGTGCTTCTCTGGAGAAAGAAGATAAAGTCTACTAGCCAAGCACAGCAATGACTGTGTCTCAGTAGCCTTGCTTTTGTTGTTTTATTTCATAGGCACCTCTGTGGGCATACATCGCCTGTGCATGTGGCCTTTTCATTTACCAGTCTTTGGATGCTATAGACGGGAAACAGGCCAGAAGAACCAATAGCAGCACCCCTCTGGGCGAACTTTTTGATCATGGTTGTGATTCACTGTCAACAGGTACTATTGATTCTTTAATGTTAATGATTGACAGTGACAGAAGGAATGTGATAAACAATTTTGGAATAAATAAGAGGTTTGTGGCAGTATAAAAGCTGTCGGAATGAGTGATTTTGCATGTGTTTTAGCATTTTCAAAAATTAGAAAACTAGTTAATGTTGTTCATTCTTAGCTGTATTGGGAAATTTACAAACTATATTAATTTCTAGTCAGTTATTTTTAACCATAAATATTATTGTTCTGGCACCCGTTATTTTTAAAAATCTTAGAGCATAGCTGTCATCAAAAAATCTCATAAATGGTAGATGCTCATGAGTACAATAGTGGGAGACTAGGAAATTCCTAGTCTTTATATTTAAGTGGATATTATGTAGACATATAAAGCTATGTCTTAGACTTGGAGTAAATTCTGTGATAATGGGCTTGGATAAAAGGACTAGAAAAATACTACAGTAACTCATCTATTGCTAGCATGTTAGTGTTAGATATAATCTTATATGTCTCTATTTGTACTGTTTTTAAAATAATATTTCAGCCCAGCCGGGCGTGGCTCAGCGGTTGAGCGTCGACCTAGGATCCAGGCGATCAAGGTTCGATTCCCGGTCAGGGCACATGCCCCGGTTGCAGGCTGCAGCCAATCAATGACTCTCTCATCATTGATGTTTCTATCTCTCTCTCTCCCTCTCCCTTCCTCTCTCTGAAATCAATAAGGATATATTAAAAATAATAATATTTCAGTTCTTTTTTAGAGGGCAAAAAAAGATTTAGAAACTAAATGACAGTTTCCAACGAGTCCTCCTGACAGGAACTCCCCCACCTCTCCCCACCACCCACACACTTCTTTTTATTTAGTTCTTCAGTTGGTTTCTTGTCATTTGTCATAGCGATGAAAATATTTTAAAAGCAACAAACAAAACCCTACATGGTTTTACCTCATGAACTCTGATTCGCTGACATAGGTGCGTGTTAAAGTTACCATTTCAGTGTATCCGACAGCAGCTTGCCTCAGTAGAGGAGAGGAAACAGCTAAACTCTTATAAACACTTGAGACTCAAGAAAAAAATCAAACTTTCCACTGAATAAAGGCTAGTTGGGCATCTCAAAAGGCTGTTTTAATTTAATTAGGTGACAGCAGAGTGATAGGATCCTATTTTTTTATTTTAAGTAATAGTCATTTTTGCACTGTAGTTTGAGTTCCAAAACTTTTATAGGAAAGTCCATAATGATATTTGCTAAATAAGAAAAGACAGCCATTAATCTGAAGCAAGTAGGGCCCTTTGTGAATTATCTAGGCCTCCTTTTTTTTTCCTTTCTTTTTGACTCTGCCTTGTCTTTTTTTTTTTTTTTTTTTTTTACTGCTCATTAGTACACTATCACTAAGTTGGGAGAATACTCCAAAAAAACTGCTAAAGTATTTTAATTGCTTTCAAAAACTTAGGTTTCACTAAATGGTGCAGAGAAAGAGGAGATTGAAATGACGGGGTAAAATATGGTGTAAAAGATTATACTCTTCTTTCCTGTTACCGTTGATAACTGAGAGAAGATGGTACATTTACAGCATGTCTTTGTTTTGCCTCCTCTAAAATCATTTCAGCTCATTGGTAACAGGAAATGTTTTTTTATTCAGGTTGCTCGGTTTTCATTGTGATCTTTCCTTTGCAGTGTTTGTGGTTCTTGGAACTTGTATTGCGGTGCAACTGGGGACAAACCCTGATTGGATGTTTTTCTGTTGTTTTGCTGGGACATTCATGTTCTATTGTGCACACTGGCAAACATATGTTTCAGGAACATTGCGATTTGGAATGTAAGTAACACTTAATGGTGATTTTGTTTTCTCTTTCAAATATTGAGAGTGTTGCGTATAGGTATTTGAGTATTAGGAATGGTCAAATCACAAAATTAGTAAATAAAATAAATTGAAAACCTTCATTATTCTAGCTCTTACCTAAGGTCTCCATTACATGTCCTTCTATCATAGTTTTTAAAAATAAATATTAGAACCTCCCAATCAACACTTTTGAATATTCTTTTATTGATATTTTTAGAGAAGAAGGGAGAGGGAGGGAGAGAGAAACATCGATGTGAGAGCAGAACATTGATCAGGGATGGAGCCCGCAACCCGGGCCTGTGCCCTGACCAGGAATCGAACCAGTGAACTTTTGGTGCACAGGACGACGCCCAACCAACTGAGCCACACCGGCCAGGGCCCAATCAATAGTTTTAAAGTAATGAGAAAAGCAGTAGCCCCTCCTACTTATAATCCACTTGTCTTTCCATCAGACAGATTCAGTTTTCTTTTTTTCTACTCTTACTCACCTTAACTCTGTGTTTAATTTTGACCTATGAAAATTCATTTTCAGGAAAGAAGAAGATAGTTTATGAGAGCAACTCTAATTTCTAAATATTGTAGCTTAATTAGGTTTTATTCTTTTCACATTTTATTTATGAATCTATAAAAATCTCAGCTCTTGGTAATTGACATGAACACACCATATAGATTATTACTGCCAACAAAGTGCCTAAGTATTTAAGAAATAAAATGCAAACTCCTTTCAAACTTGAAAGTGAGTAGTTCCAGGGTGGTGACCCATAAATATTAATTAGTCAACCAGTCTCCGAATGAGGTTAAGGGTGGAATTGACCAGCTGGTGTTTAATTAAGTATCACAGATCCTGTTTACACTGCTCAAGTTAGTCTTTTATTTTTTTTCATGGTATAAGATCAAAAGAGAAAGAACTTGAAAAATGACTCGGAATACATCATGAAATGTCAAAATAAAAATCTGATGGCAAATGATAGGAGAACATCTTAACCTGGTCTCTAATTAAGATGAATCATTAGGAGAGTTTTGAATTTTAGATTCATAATAAATTTAGTGTTTGAGGCCTTGAAAAACCCAGAGTGCATAAAAGTTCAGGTATTCCCTACAGGTTTAGTTAAGATGATTTTTGCTAAACTTACTTAAATATAGTTTAAGATGTTCTTAACTATGACAGTAACTGAATAATTATTTAATATTTTGTATGCTAAGTAAGAGACATATCCCAGAATAGTTTCAAAATAAAGGGGTTTAGAGAACATGTTTAAGGCCAACCTTAAGGTGTTATTATTATAAGAGACAATAGTGGGCATGAGTGTCCAATTGAAAACTATATGCATTGATCAGCAGTTTAAAAATGGTTGGTGCTCAGACAATATTGAAGGTTTCTGATATATTTTTTTAAAAAGCAGTAATTGAAAATATGTGCCACTGTTTTTTCTCAGACTTCTAAAATCACTTGGTTTGCCCTAATTTTTAAATTTAGTGATGTTACTGTTTTCAAAGATAGCAGAAGTTTTAATATCCAGATTTGGCGTAGTTTATGTTTCATTGGTATGATCTCAGAGTTAACTTTCAGGCCCTTATTTTGAAAAGTTATTCATCATCTAGCCCTAATTTATTCTCTTTCCCTTTCAAGTAAAGCAGCACCAACCATATGGTGTGGGAACTGAAGGAGGGAAAGCGAAAACCAGGGAAGCAGGGACAAGTAAATAGATGACATTTGTAGAAGTGATTTGTTGTTACAGCTCTCTCTTTGCCAGTCTCAGAATTGTCCCGGTGGTGTAGTCCTTTGACGAAATATGTACTTGGAGAACTGCAGGCAGTACCAGGTTGTTAGATCATCAGATGCCTGTGGGGGAGTGGCAGAAGATAAGGCTGGAGAAGCTCCAGAAGATCAGGGGCCTTCTATATCCTGCCAAGAAATGTGGGCTTTGATCCGGAGTCTGTGAGGAACCTGTGCAGGACCTCAAGCAGGGACATGACAAAATGACCTTTTGGAAAGATCAGTCTGACAACATTTTGGAGAATGGGTTGGAGTGTCTGTGACTGAAGTAAGGAGACCCCTTAGGAGGCATCAGTACAATTAATGTGAGGAATGATGTCTGAACTAGCGCAAAGATAGTGCTCTCTAAGAGAAAGAGGGAGGTCGGAGAGAGATTTAAGAGGTAGAAACTTCAGGGCATAGTTTCTGTTTGGATATGGAGAGTAAGAGAGAGCGGAGACTGGAATGACTCGCAGTCACCTTCTCAGGTGGTTGGATGGAAGGTGGAGAAAGGCAGTACAGGAAAAGGAGCCTTGTTGTTAATTTTAAAGAGAGGAAAGGGGGGGTAGGAAGAGAGAGAAACATCGATCTGTCGATGTCTGTGTAGAATCATTTTAATAAATGCTTAGGAACCCTAAACAATCTTTAATAAACTATATTTATGCAAAACATGAGCCATAAAAACTCAAAAAGAAAGTATAGTAAATTGAACTGAGACCAGTATATCTTGCCTCAAGTGTTATTTCCAAATGATCTCCTCTGTATATCCACTTGGGCAAGACCCATAACTTTTATGGCCTCGTTTTCTAATGTGTAAAATAAGTTTGGCTCTGACCCAGGAGATTGCGGTTCGATTCCCGGTCAGGGCATATGCCCGGGTTGCAGGCTCGATCCCTAGTTGGGGGTGTGCAGGAGGCAGCCAATCAATGACTCTTTCTTCATTGATGTTTCTCTCCCTCTCCCTTCCTCTCTCTGAAATCAATAAAGATATATTTAAAAAATAAAATAAGAGTTTGGGATTAGATGATAAGTAAAGTTCCTTCTGTGAATCCATTAAGTTTACAAATGTTACTTCTAGTGTACTTATTACTTATAATTACCGCAGGCAGAGTATTTATCTTCATTTTATTACATTTTTTTTCTATAATTAAATGAAAAAAGTTAATAGGCTATGTATTCTGGTGGTCTTACAAATCTAGTTCACCTTCTTATGCAAGTAACCTCTAAAGAATAAATAGTGGAAGACCTCCTAGTCATTAAAAACTGTTATCTATTAATGTGTGATCCATTTCCTGTGGATTAAAAATGAGGAAACTTCTTGTTGAGTGCCTTTATAGGATCTGCATATCTGTAAATGTTCAAGATTTATCAGGTGGATTATTAAACACCAAAGACTTCCTTTAGTTTCTATTTTCCTGTGTATTTTCTTCTCAGCCATGATTCATTCATTTGGATTCTGCCCATTTTATCACAGTGTTGTAGGTAATATTCTAAAACAACTGTTTGTATGAATGTAAAACCTGGAGTGCAGTTTGGACTCAAGTCACTGGGCAGAATCACGGACTTCTCTCTCTCTCATTAGCGCTCCTCAGAGCTTAAGTGTGGTTATGTCGATTTTATGTGAAGTCTGTTCCAAACCACTAGTGTTTTTTTCTATCACCATCTGTGTCCCAAAACTTTTCTAGTGATGGAATTGGATGTTTTACTCATTTTTACCACTAATAAACTTTTTCAGGATAGTAGAATGTGTGATGCCATGTGGAATTAAGGGAAGAGAAAGACGGAAAAGGGTACGACTCTGGAGTAGAGATTACCAGGAGACAGGACAGGGAAATCTAACCATTTCCAAAAAGCCCCCTTCCCCACTTGCCCTTTCCACGTGCATGTGCATTTCACTGAGCTAGCAGGGGTAGGGGCATGATGAGTTGCGGGGCAGTGAAGGGATGCAAGATATTAGTGGTTTTTCAAGCACGGAGATGTCTGTGCCTTGGGGCTTGTGGGAAGCAAAGTAGTAGTCATCGTTCCTTCCTAGGTAATTGAGAACTGACTGCACATTTTTAGTTCTAGTGTTTCCAGCTGCTGATTTACAAGTCATTTATTCAGTGTGTTATGGTTTTAATTTTTAAGCTTTTATACTGTTTGGATTTCGGTAAGAAATATAATGTATGCATAGGATAGCGATGGTATTGTATGAATCATATTCATGTGTGCATAGGATAGCGATGGTATTGTATAAACCATATACATGTATGCATAGGGTAGCAATGATATTGTATGAATCATACACATGTATGCATAGGGTAGTGATGGTATTGCATAAACCATGTACATGTATGCATAGGGTGGCGATGGTATTGTATGAATCGTGTTATTGAATCCTTAGATGTCTTAGTAAGGAGAATGCTACCTTTTAAATCTTTTTGTTACCTATTGTAGGGGGGCTAAATCTTTAGCAGAAGCTCTGAGTAAAGTTATTTTGAAATGTTTGTTTCCTTATGCATAGATTCGATGTTACAGAGTCCCAGATCATAATTATAATAAGCCAGCTTCTCACAGGAACCCTGGGACCTTGGTTCTGGAACGTCACGGTAACTGCTGGATATTCATGCTGTCCAATGAACAATGGCATGAACTCAATAAAGACGGCACCTTTGTCATGCACAGAGTAATTAAAACAAAAAATCACAAGTCTCTCTGCTGGTATTCCACAGGCAAACAGGTTATTAGAAAACAAATCATTTTAACGTATAATAGGGCAATAAAAATCCACCCTATTAAACAAAACATTTTAAAAACAATATTTTGATGATGTGATGCTAAAAGCATTTCTCTCCTAATAATACCATTTTTGCTCTATGTAATATTTTTAAAACAAATACCTTTCCACCATTAAATAGATTTTTTTTTTTTTTTTTTGTATTTATATTTTTAAACAATAAAGCAAGCAGAGTTTTCCTTAGATAGGTAGATTGAGAGAACTTTTTATAGTGGTGTGGAAAAGATTCTGTTTATTCTTCTAACTTCTTTAGCACATCCTTTAAGCGAGGTAATGCTAGGGTTTCTGCTGCTGTTTTCAGTGATTTTGTTTTTATTTTAAAAAATTAATGCTAGAAGCTGCTCTCACTTCTGTTACGTTTACTGTTTTCCTCTCTGATTTGTGCTTTTAAAACTAAGTATCCTTAGCTTCCCTATTACTATAGTCATCCTTTGACGCCTTTCTTTTTCAGGTTTTTTTAAATGTATATTAAATGCATATTTCTGTAATTAATACTAAGAGTAAGTAATGTACCTTTTTCTTGATATATTAGAAGTGTGATTTTGACCTTTTGACTTTAAAATTTCAAGATTTATTAGGATATGATTTCCCAGTAGAACAGCCCAGAATCCTTCACACTTTGGTATGAAACAGTGTATTTACAAGAAAATAGAACTTAGATTCTGTTTATTTTGTTTTTCAAGGAGTACTGGGGAACTGTGCATATGGACACCTGTCAGATCGTTCTAGCAACACAAGGCTGCATTCGGTTTCCTATGTTATGTCCTTGTGCCCCCAAATGCTTCAGTAATATGATAGAAATAGTCTCTGGTAGCAGAGTTCTTTCTGGAAGGTATCTTGCAGCGTTGTAAATCCAGTTATTCAATGGCAGTGACTTCCTATGTCAGCTGTTGCCTATTGAGTTGTACCATTTTAGAGAAAATTGTGTTAGAATATGAGAAGCGTCATCCCAAAACATATAGACAGTTACAGCAGTTAGATGCATGTGAACCTGTCTGACCTCCTAGGATGATTTTGAAAATTAAAAGTCAAAAACATACAGCGACTAGCGCATAATAAGTGGTCATTATCATTATTATTAATCTTAAGACCCGTGTTAATAACTCCCCAAAGTTTTCAGATTTCTTCCGGGATTGATTGTGCTGGTCTGAGTGGAAGAATATGCCCAGGATCCCTTTATTTAACTCCAAGGTTATTCCCCAGTGAGGAGAGAGGGCTCTCTCCTCACTCTTCTGATAGGCTGCCCCTTAGCAAGCTTTAGTTCCTCTTAGAGGACTGTTCTAGCCTGGCCTGTGGCTGTTTTTCTCTTCTTATTCAAAGTTACTAGATAGGTTGTTTTTTGTTTTAAGTCTTTAAAGATAATCTAAAGATTCACATAGTAATTCATGTGGTAGATAATACTGTTTTAAATAATTCAGCTTATCTCAAAAATAGATGCTTAGATATTCTCTGTATATAACACTTGAATTGAAAATATTCATACTTATCACTCAGCTGTAATATTATTTAACATTAATCTAAATTTCCCATGCCCAGTTTGCCCCTTATCAAGGGTAGGAAGTAAAATATTGGCAGGCAGTATATTGAATTTCGAGCTAACCTTTATTCCACTCTACCAGTCTTCACCCAACCATGGTATTTCTGGTGACATATATATGAATGCCATATACTGGTCATGCATAAGTTCCGTAGAACTTCAGATCCACTTATAAATAACTGCAAATCTGTAGTTAATAGCAATCTAATCTTCAAATAGGATTCCAGACACCTTCAATGACTTTTTCAACAAAATGCTTCTTTTTTTCCCTAATGTGTCTTTATTGATTTCAGAGAGAGGAAGGAAGAGGGAGAGAGACAGAAACATCAGTGATGAGAAAGTCGTCATTGATCGGCTGCCTCCTGCACACCCCCGACTGGGGATCGAGCCCGCAACCAGGGCATGTGCCCTGACCAGGAATCAAACCACAATCTCCTGGATCCTAGGTCAATGCTCAACTGCTGAGCTGCACCCAGCGGGGCCAAAATGCTTCTTTTTAAATAATAGCTCACAAGTCAAATGGTACAAATCAGGGTTTCTTTGACATTGTGAATTTAGCCCTAAGTACATAATGTGTTAACCAAGCTAGTAGCCAACCTAAATTTACAACACAATTATATTTGCTATGTACAGTTTAACAAAAAAAGTTATGTTTACAAATTTGCAAGTATATCTTTGGAATGTGTATGACATATAAAACATTCTGAGAAAAGATGATTAACATGCTTATCAACTCTCACAGAATGTCATTTACATTCCTTCACATCCCTTAGTTAATCCTGAGTCTTGTTGGAATTCAAACCAAATGCATGTTGGTAGGTATCCCAATTTGGGGCTTTGTAAAGATCTTTCATGTTTTCTGTTCTCTTTTACATTTATCCAAGGTACAAGTAATTGCATGAGGTTCCCTCCATTTTTATTTTGTAATTCTATACTTCTGGCCCTTCCCCTCCCAAAAGGCTACTTCATATATCCAGCAAAGTGTTGTAAGATGTCTGCCCTCCACCCAAGACAGAGTCGATCATCTCTGACACCTGCTTAGTCTCCTGAGTCTGCTACTGAGTGTAATTTTCCTTATTGGCAACACCACTCACCAGGTCAGCTCTACAGATTCTTTTTAGCCTAATTCAGTCCATTTTTCCCCCCAATATGTGTATATCGAGATAACTACATCACTATATGTTTGCAGCTTAATAAGCTTGTTCGAAAAACATTCTTGAGCAAACAAAGATCAGTTTTTTTAGTGGTGAGAGACTGGTTTCAACCTAGTTACTTGTTATAGATGTGAGAGCTTACGAATCTTAAATTCACATTATAGATTGAGGGCTCTCCTCTGCTCTGGGAGTTGAACCGCCTTGATGTTGTTGATATCTATTTTTCTTAGACTTTTTTTAAAATTTACTTTCTTAACAGATCAGTTATTCATTTTGTTCGTTAACATTATAAAAGATATGCAGTTAATAGTCTCCTCCCATTCTTGTCTCCCAGTGGTCTAGGTCCCACACTGTCCTTTCCACTAGGTAACCACTGTTCTCAGTTTACGATTTAAATCCTTCCAGAAATGATGTAATTAATGGCAAAAATAAAAATAGAATATTATATGTCTTTTTTATGCAAAAAGTAACATATACACATTCTAGAACATTTTTTTTGTTTTTACCTAGTATGTCATTGATATGTTTCCATATCACTGTGTCGGGAGCTCTGCCCCTCGTTTTTAAAGCTACCGAGTATCCCATTGCATCACAGTTCTATGATTTCTGTAACCATGCCCTCGTTTATAATTTTCTATTATAAATAATGCTGTAATGAATAACCTTGTGCAGACATGGTGTGCACGCATGTCTGTAGGGTAAGTTCTCACAGTTAAATGGCCTTTGGGCCCGGCGCTCTGAGAAGGAGCGTCTCAGGGCGTTAGAAAGCGGCGGCAGGAAGGGGCACGGCTATGTGCTTTGCTCCTGTCTTCCTGCCCAGATTCTTCTCAGGCTCTCAGGCTTCTCCTTTCTGCTGCCCTGCTTTTGTACCAGCTCTGCCTCTTTCACTGTGAGGTCATTTCCAGCTGCCTTAAAGCTAACTCTTGGTTGCTTTCAGTATCTTCTTTCCAGAAATCTTAGGGTAGTTGACCTAATAAGCATAAGAATCTGAGGATTGGGTGAAACTTTTTTATACCCACAGCATGGGAGGCATTAAATGAGTACATCTACAGGGCAGTGAGTTTGCAGGGTCTCCGTGAGGTATGTGACTATAGTGGAAGCTCACGGTTTCTTCCATTTGGTGCTACAAAGACCTCATGTATCAGTACAGTGCAATCCTCTGCTTGACAGTCAAAATAAATGTAATATACACACCTTTTTTTTTTTCTTTTTTTTTGGTTGGAAAGGTGAAGCTATAGTCAGAAATTTCCTTTGGAAAGGAGGGGTTTTTATTGCTCTGTGAAATTCATCAAATTAAATTAGGAAGCTCTGGATTTGATTTGATTTTGCTCATAACAAATTTTTGACACCCCCTTTCCCCTCTCCTCAATGTTTGAGATTTTTTTTCTATTGTGCATGATAGAGGAATGCTGCTAAGCTTGCAACTAATGAACTTGAAATTGTTTTGAGTAATTCTGCTTTTTTGGCTTTTTGTACCTAATCAGAATTGATGTGACTGAAGTGCAAATCTTCATAATAATCATGCATTTGCTGGCAGTGATTGGAGGACCACCTTTTTGGCAATCTATGGTAATTCCGTTCACATTGTGTATCCCATGTACTGCATGTTGTCTCTTGCTTGTGTTTCTAATACAGGGTAATGCAGATTAAGAGTGATGCGTGAAATTATTTTATTCTTTCTGAAAATGAAAAGGCACAGCCACAGTTGGGCTCAGACTTCCCTTCAGGGCTGGTGAATTTTACTACTAGAATTAAGTGGCGCATAAGGTGCATTCCAGGGCTATTTTTGAAGGCTTTCTGAATCATTTGTTATTCCATTTTACAGCTGAGAAACAGCAGATAGTGTATCGAGTTAACCAATGACAAGATTAAATTAGCCCCTTTATTCCCTTTCTGAACTCCGAGTTTTTTTGTCAGATGCTTAAAGCTGAAGAACAAATTTAGAGAAGTAAATTTTTTGTCATATGCTTAAAGCTGAAGAACAAATTTGGGGAAATAAGTTAACTTTGGCCCCAAAACAGAACAAAGGCATATTAAAGCCAGTGCCATAGGATTTTTTTTTTTTACAAGCCAGGACCTATATTTTTCAAACTGACCTAAAACATAGTCTCCCCTACAATCACAAGTTCTTTTCCAGAAACCTCTGAAAGAGGGAATATAATATGTATGACATGGAGACCAAGAGCACAAGCTCAGGAGCCAGGCTGCCAGAGTTTGCTCCAGCTCCACTGTCTGCTATGAGAACTTCATCTGTTACTCAGCTCTCCGCTGCTTGGTTTCTCCTCTGTAAAATGAGGACAGTAGTACCTATCCTATCAGGTTATTTTGTGGATTCAGTGAGTAAACATGTGTAAGGCACTTAGAACGGTGCCCATCGTATAATAAGCCTTCAGAGGGTGCTGTTCTTACAGTTAGAATGTATCCTTCCAGATTGGAGTCAAAGTAGCTTGTCCTCCCTGGTCCAGTTAGCTGCTGGCCATCACCACCACCCATCCAGAGTACAGTATTTGTAATTTATTTAGTGTTATCTTGCCAAAAAGATTTACTGGTCCTGAGCGAACATAATTCTTGAAAAATCAGATTGGTTTTAAGGTACAAGGGAAGTTTCCTGAGCAACAGTCTTCCCTTACCTAAGTCACCTTATGATGGTAAATTAGATACTTGAGGAAGTGTAATTAACATACTTCCCTAAGAATTTATTGCTAATAATTGTTTAATGCCCTTTATTCTGGGGGAGGAGGGTGGAATGAAGGAATAAAAACAATCCATAGTCAACTAGGAAAATTTTGAAACTATTTAATCATGTACATAATGTTATGTACATAATATCATTCAGATCACATCTTTCCTACACATTTGTCTCAAAGTCCACTACGGTCTCTAGAGAAATCTGAGATCTATAGATTTCACTAGAGAATTTTATTACTTTTGCTCTCCACTAGATCAGTAGTTATTTATATATGTAACAGTTCAGCCGTAGAGGGGGGAAGGATTTTTCGTAAGACTAGATCATAAAGCCTAAAGCCTACTCCCACTTAAATTTATTGTATCTCTTGACTATATTATTTTCATAGGCTTTGTGTTTTACACCAAAATCCCCCCCTTCCAAAGTTATTTTGAATATCTTAAACATATATAAATTACCATAGTTTTAGCATACCAATAAAAAGAAAGTGGGGTTTTGGTTTGGTCATCTAGACACAGGTGAACATCAGGTGCATAGCTATATACCTAATTGTCCTTCTCAGTGTGGAAGTACATAAAAGCACTGTTATACATGAAGCTAGAGATACACATCTCCGTAGTTTTTAGGTTTTGCCTGGCAGTAAATTTGCTTCAGGTGTACTTGTTGCCTTTTTAAAATTAGGATTTATACACACAAATCTGTACATGTACATAACAGATGTAATTTTTTTTTAAAGGATCAAGTATTTTGTCCTGTCTTTATTGAGAATTAATAATATAATCATCCTTTTTTATTAAATGTTTTAAAAAGCAATCTGAGGAACTCTCCGAATCAAGACTAACATGGAGTTCGCAGACCCAGCAGTCCAATTCCAGGGTTAGCGAGGTTAGGTTGCAGGTGGGAAACACATTCCCGCCCTGTCTCGTCGTTACCGTCTATCACTGGTCCTCCTGTCTCCATCATTAGAGGAAAAGGGAAGTGCCTGGCATCACTGGTGCTTTCCGGGAGGCTCAGAGAAACATTCTGTGTTCTTTGGGCGATTTCCCGTACACATGCCCATAACTGACCCCAGACCACTGTATTTCATTTTTTCTTTTTACTTGACCCTCTGCATTTATTGCTGAGCATGTTAGTTCAGGAAAGATTACTACATGTATTGTCACCACTTACTTGTGTGCCAAAATGGAGAGACGATTGGTTTAGGGCCTAGATGTGAAATTTTCATCTCTTTTGAGGTTGATGTCATAAAATGGAAATTGCTTTCCAAACCCTCATTAAAAAGCTTTTACTAATATTTAGAAATTAAATTTATGGTAAATACAAAGAAAAACAGTGCAGATGTCTTTATAAAGCTGATTCCAGAAGATCAGCTATGAAGCAGAGGTAAGTGACTTCTGTCTACTACATACGATGGCCCATTTCCTCCAGCTCTCATTTCTCTTCAAAGAGACGAGTTCTTACCAAGGTTATAGTTCATGTTTGTTGGTTTGGTTGGGTATTTTTTTTGTCTTGTTTTTGTTTTGTTTTTTAAGGAAAAAACTATTTTTATGCACAAAAGTCCACTATTGCATGGTTTACGTGTTGCAAGAAATAAAACACACTTTTGTGTATTGCTTCCCCAAAAGAATATGTCCTTTTGGAATGTCTTGGAACTATCTTTTGTCATATCACTTTTGAAATAGGGGGGAAGGAAAGTACTACTTTGAAGGGAACCCACAAATGATCCCTTCACTCTGCCTCCGATTTCCTGGTAGCTAACTTCCCTTTTCCCTCTTAATGTGGGGACAAGTGTGTCTTTATACTCTCTCAAAACAGTAATTCTGCATTGAGAGTAAGAGAAAGGGACAAGATCTTCATTCAACAAGTGTATATTGAGCCCCTGCAATATTCGGGGCTCTAGAGAGAAGATAGAGACCAACTGAAACAAAGCCCTGCACTCAGGTGCATATGTGTGATGAATGCAGTTGTCCCAGGGCAGCCGTGAGGAGGCTCCTCAGCATGCTCACGATCCTCGCTTCTGAGTCTGCTTGCCCGCTGGCTTACTTTGTAGTCTATGCCGTTTACTAATTTGCCTGGCTTTTCTGACGTTCCTGTTTATTCTCTCTTCCTTCGAAGGGCAGCCATTTCCATAATCCTAAAGCATTTTCTAGATTTTAAGTACAGCTGTGACGCTGTTCGGTTCAGTTGTGCACAGATCACTAGGCCAGAGCTGGCGCTCATTCCGTCCACTGGCCCCCATTCAGGCAGGCCCCTTAATGCTTTGCTTCTTCTGAAATCTGGGGGAGTGTAGTGTTTCCCTCTTGCCAGACAGGTCCTTTGTAACGGGAGGGAAAGGGATGCCAGCCAGCATACTGAGTTTCGGCCAGGTGCATCAGACTCAGATTGCAATATTTCTAGTTTTCTGAACTATAGCAGAAAAGTTTCTTGGAGTTCAAAGCAACTGTAGTGTTGATTTTCTTTTTTATTGAAAACAAGTTTTGGATTGGTCTGAGGGTTTGGAGATCAATTAGGAGAGGAACACAACCATTGTTTAGGATGGGCCATGAAGTTCTGGACTTGATTTTTTAAGTTGACCTATTTCATTTTAGAAACTTAAACACTGTGACAGCACAACTTGAAATTTGAACAGTGTTTTCAACTTTTTTTTTTTTAGAGCTGCAATTTTGCAAGAGGTCATAGAGTTGAGTAAACAAACAGAAGTCTTAAGAATTTTGAAGAAATAGAGGATTTAAACATTAACAATTATCTCTCTACCAGTTTTACTGCGGTTGTATACATATTAGGAAATTTCACATTTCCTATTTGATTTTTAAAGTGTAGGCAGATGGCAGCCCTAAGAAGTATAAACAGCCCTAATTAAATTATTTTCATTGTAAAAACTCATTTCCTATGAAGCTTTTGTGGGCTGTTGCAGTCTTGTTCCTATAGTTGTTTGTTTCTGTTTTTAGACTGTATCACTTTACTGTTGCTTTCTTTTCAATCCATATTGGACAAAATTTGAGACTTCAGAAAAGCTAAAGGAGAGGTATTGAAAGGGAGAGATTCTTAAATGATTTTAAAAATTAATATAAGTGTATTTCATTTTAAATGATGGGTTTGTGTTTGCAAGATTAAGTCCATGATCTAAATCCACTTATTTACTTCTTCTGAAAACTTAAGTTTATATGTTAAAATTTGGGGTACACAGTTGTAGAGCTGTACCTACTTGGATGTACTTGCCACGTTTCCCCCCCGCATATGAATGCCCTTGTAGGTGCCTTGTGCTTACTAAATGCCTGTATCCTAACAGTCTGGCCTTGGGAGCGCTTCTGAGTAGAACTTTTGTCTTCCATTCTCTGGTTTACAGATTTTTTTCAATCTAGTTGCAACTATTTTTAGACTTTTACAATCCATGCTTTCTCTATCATAACAGTTATAACAAATTATGGACATAGAGGTAGAGTTAGAAAATGCACAGAATAAAAGGCAGAGTACTCTCCTTTGATTAAAAAAAAAAAACAACAACCCAGAAGACAGCCAAGTTCACTGTTGCCAGCTTTCTGGAATGCGTTAGGCGAACTTTACTTAGTTTATGACTCAAATTAATAAAGTGGGAGTAGTTTTTTGTTTTTAAAGATTGATGTCAGAAGTGCGATTAATTTCTATGTAGCCTCATTTCTTGAGACTTATTATATTGTTTATAAAGGAAAGGAGAGAGAACCTTCCATTAATGTAAGTATTTACTAAGCTGGAGGGCATGGAGAACATCTCAGTATAAATTGAAAATTTGTTGTTTCCTTGTTTTAACTTGTATACATTTTAACTGTTCTTTCTCTCTGCCTATTAAAGATTCCAGTGCTGAATATTCAAGTGAAAATCTTTCCTGCACTTTGTACTGTGGCAGGGACCATATTTTCCTGTACCAATTACTTCCGTGTCATCTTCACGGGTGGTGTTGGGAAAAATGGATCGACAATAGCGGTGAGTACAGCTCAAGATTCCCAGAGGTGGTTTATGCTGGCGCTTGGTTTTGTGGTCACTTTTTCATTTGACTTGTATGAAATCACTTGTTAACTAGGAGTTTCCACTTAGTCTTAAAAATAGTAATATCCAAAACTTCAGTTGTATTTATACGTGCATACGTGTATATGCCTAGATGCGTGTTTTTGTGATGCGCGCACACACGCTTTTATACACATGTATTTTTAAAAGGTATGACCTGCTTTATAAAATCAGCCTGGCCTCTTGAAAGTAAAATCCTCAGTTTGTGCCTAACCAGTCCGGGCGCTGCTGCTTCGCTGTTTCAATGACCCATTATAGAAACTGCCGGCTGTCGGGCCCCACGAGGGTCTTAGGAGCGTGCGTGGATCAGTGTGAATCCTTGTCATTCCTCTCCCCGGCTCCGCGCAGGGAACAAGCGTGCTGTCTCCCTTTCTGCACATCGGCTCCGTGATCACACTGGCGGTGATGATCTACAAGAAGTCAGCGGTCCAGCTTTTTGAAAAGCACCCCTGCCTTTATATACTGACGTTTGGTTTTGTATCTGCTAAAATCACCAATAAGCTTGTGGTAAGCACGGAAGTTTTTATTTGTAATTTTCATCTTACTTTGGTTTTATGGCCGTAGCTTTCATTCCATGGTGTCCTGGGAAGCTCTAGAGTTTGCTCTCCTCCAATCAGAATCTCTCGACACCAGCGTGGGAGCTGCGGGTACCTCCTGTGAAGCTGCAACAAAAAGCTTCTTGAACCACCATAACTTCTTTCTCTGCAGTTTCATTTGCTTACTTAGCTCGCTGCATCCTTCAGTCTCACTCTGTACATTCAAATTAGGCTCCTCGTGAGAAGCATCTCCTGGGGGCTTAGTTGACGTGCTAGATCCTTTCGGTGTGTAGCTCTCAGACCCACTTCATGGTGTCAGAGTTGTAGTTTTGGAAATTCAACACATATTGCTAAAGAATTCTTGAAATTCGATATTCAAGCACAGTACTGATTTCCGGTGTAGATCATAATTTCTCTAACAATGCCCATGTCATTGATTCTCTCTCATTCCTAGGTGGCTCACATGACCAAAAGTGAAATGCATTTGCACGACACGGCATTCATAGGCCCTGCACTTTTGTTTCTGGACCAGTATTTCAACAGCTTTATCGATGAATATATTGTACTTTGGATTGCCCTGGTAGGTATTGTATTTCATGATGTGGAGGCTGCTAATTTTCTTGTTTCAGGGGGCCAGTCCTGAGAGAGAAATCTTACAATTGTAATGATTTGACATGTCAGAACCACAATTATGGGACTTGGCGAGAGTCCTTGTGGCTTTGTCTTTGAGCCATGTTTTGCATTGTTATAATAGAATTCTGTCTGCTTTAGGGCTTATAAATTCCATATCTCTGGCTGTAAAGCAGGAGTCGGCAAGCTACACTCTGTGGGCCATTGGCCTGGTTTGTAAATAAAGTTTGATTGGCGCACAGCCGTGGCCATTCATGTATGTATTGTCTATGGCTGCTTTCATGCTGCAGTGGCAGAGTCGAGCATTTGTGACAAAGACAGTGTGATCCGCAAAGCCTAAAATAATTACCATGTCTCCAGAAAGAGTTTGTTGAGCCTTGATGTAAAGGAAGAAGCAGTGAGATGCTGAGTTACTAAATTGTATAGAATGGAGGGTGAATCTGAAGAGAAGGGAAGGAAGTCAGAAGCCACTCCTTTTTACTTTCAGGAAGCTTGGGGTGGCCTGAGCAGGTCCTAAGAATCTAAGAGTCTCTTTTCTCCCCAGGTCTTCTCTTTCTTTGATTTGATCCGCTACTGTGTCAGTGTCTGCAACCAGATCGCCTCTCACCTGCACATACACGTCTTCAGAATCAAGGTCTCTACAGTCCATTCGAATCATCACTAGTGACGGAGTCAGTGTTATATAGGAGACTCATGTTTTCTGCAGGAAAGAATCTGAACATAATGAGAGTGGGGTGGACAAGAACAAATATAATTTATAATAATCAATGTTGTGTAACTTTTATTCTTTGTTACTGGTAACACTCCTTAATGATCCTGCGTGAGAATGGGAATTTCATGTCCTGTCATGTAAATTGTACAAGTTGGTACACAGGGTTTAGCCCAAGAAAGCATGTGCGAACGAATGCCACGTGTTTGTAACTAGCCTGGACTCAGAATAAAATTGTCATGGGGGGCCGATTCCCAGCTGTGATTTCTTACGTAGAATGTATGCAGGCCACAAGACGGTTGCTTTATAATTTTAACAAATCATCATCTTTTAGTGACATCTTTGATTTGTGTCTTCTCAAGCTTTCTTTACTAAGGAGCTCACCTCATGGCACAGCTGTACCCCACTGGCTGGTGAGGGGAGCTAGGGATAAACACCTCAAATTTGGAAGGAAAGGTGTCCTGTCTTTACACATTGAGGAAGCCGTTTTTTTATTGCTCAAGAAATGGTGTCTCATGGGCTGGGGAGCCCTGTCAGCATGTGGAATAATGTACCTTTGTCGATCCATTTTATTTTTTTTAATAAATATATGATCTGAAAAGCCAGCGTTTTTCTCAGTTTTATTCCCTGGAAAGATAAACGTTTTAATGTCATTTTTCAAACTCGAAGCAAAGTTTATTTCTGTTCTTTAATAAATAAGAAAATTTGGTCAGCTGTGGTGTCATGATGTGTCCTGTGACCTTTCTGTTTCGTATAAACTGTTCAACTTAAAACATAGAAGAGCTGTGTTCATTTTCCCTACTGATGGGTTTTTTGTAGTTTTCACCCTGGCCTCTGAGGGCCACACTCACATACACACACTAAAAGGATGGAGATTTTGAAAGACTGAGTGCTTCTAAAAGTTCCTGTTCCTTCCGTTTCAGCAAAAGGTAGAGGTGTGGAGGGAAGGGGGACTAGGCGACCACTAAACTCCTTCCGACTCTTGCGATTCTCTTTTCTCAAGAGAAAAAAACTGTCGTGGGATCCCTCCACCTTTAGCTGAAGAGTTGAACTGGGCTTCCCAAAATAGCAAGTAGGGTGTCTAAAACGGTTCCAAACTGGAGGTGATGGGCGGGCAGACCTATTTATGAAAGCAGTGCCGACGGCCTTCCCCTCTGGCTTCTGCTTGCTGAAATGCCTGCCCTCAGTCACCCTGGCCCGCACATGCTGCACTCTGGCCAGCAGCCCTTCCTCCCGGGAACCTGGAAAGCACGCCTGCCCCGAACCAGGACCTGCTGCCGTCCCCGGTGTTGCTGCTGCTTGCACCTGTGTCCCTTACCCTTCCTGCTGGAAGTGGGGCTGCTGACCCCTAGGAGCCTCCACTGCAAACACAGCCCGAGTTCCAGGCCACCAGGACCAGGTCCTCCACTTCCAGTCCAGCGTATTCTCAGTCTTCCCCGGCGTCTTTCTGCTCCTCCCCAATAGTGAAAGCCAAAGATACACATATAAACCACAAGATTTTCATTTTATTGTTATCCTCATGTGTCCACAGACTTTTTATGTGGCCTTTGAGCCACAACTGCTTTCTCTGGAGGATTTCGTAGTAGTGGTTCCTGGGGCCGGGCAGTTACAGCAACTTCTATGTGTCATCACACCTGTGCTACTGTCCCGCTCTGTGTCCCCTCTGCAGAAGGTGAGCCCTGCTCTGAGCACGAGGCCAGATCCTCCTGAAGTCTGGAGAAAGCTGATCCCAAGGATCCCAGACTCAAGACACCAGCCTGAAGCAAGACCTGGTTACCAGGACTTGGGAGAAGACTGGATGCCGGGGGCTGAGAGCTTCGCCGATTCTGCCACGTTGGCTGGGGCCCAAGTCCCAAACTGGCCTGTTGGTCTAGTCCCATCACCACAGTTCTTACTTCACGGACTTTTCCTTTGATTTCTTCTGTTTCTTCTGTTCCTCATATTCAAGTATTTTCCGTTGGAAATAACCTGGGGGTTCAGAGGCAGGCGTTAGACGCATCTAATCCAGCTGGGCGGACTGATGAGCTTGGGGGCAAGGATCGGAAATATCCTTTCTGCCTGCTCCCCATACACCCACATTCTCGCTGGGAAATTCCTCTGGAGATCCACAGATTCCATTTGGCCCCAAAAAGGGCCTACAAAGAAAAAGTAGTAGCCCTGGCCGGTTTGGCTCAGTGGTTAGAGCATCTGCCCGCATGGACTGAAGGGTCCTGAGTTTGATTCCAGCCAAGGGCATGTACCTGGGTTGCAGGCTCCATCCCCTGCCCCGGTGGGAGCGCACGCAGGAAGCAACCAATTGATGTGTGTCTCTCACATGGATCTTTCTCTTTCTCCCCCTTCCACTCTCTTGGAAAAGCAATGAAAGAAAAATCCTCAGGTAAGGATTAAATAAATAAAAATCAAATTTTTATAAAAATTTTTAAAAGTAGAATTAGCTCCAGACTCAAAAGAGCAAAGGGCATCCTACTGGCTGCGTAATAGAGCAACTTCTACAAAATGTCAGCCCGAGGGGCGTTTCTTTAGGCTTCACGTTACTGCTTTCCAACCCACTGATAAGATCACGGCTGTTCTGCGGGCCTCTGGAGGGCAATGGTCTTTCCTGCCCTTTCCCAGGGCCGCACTTCGCTGGGGACAGTGACCCCGGGAGCTTAGCCATAGGAGGCTCTCACGTACCTGCGGGCGGGGTCTTGCTCTTCTCAGCCTCCTGGATGAAGAGGGAGAAGAGCTGCGTCTTCACAAACTTCTTCACGAACCGGCGGTTGGCCTTGGAGGCCAGCGCCTTGTAGAAGGCCCGTTCTTGGAAGCGGCCTTGCCCGGTCGCCTCCCGCTTGATGTAGGAGGCGTAGTGACCCACAGTCTTGACAAAGAACTGCACGAAAGGGCCTGAAACATGCTCGTTGATTTGTTCTGGAGCTGCAGGGGACATAGAGACGCCAGCTCAGGGGAGCAGAAGGGTGAAACTACCCCTTTTCCCCTTTAAGGGGCCGTCACGCTGGCTCCTAATTACTGATTGACTCATGAAAGTGGGAGGCCGGCTATGGGTCCTCTACCGTTGCTCAAGAAGACTAAAATCTCCGACTTGCCCTAGGATCTAGGCCTTGGGACTGGCCCAGGACTGCCAAACAGGTTCATTTTAGCTCTGGAAGGGGATGGTTGGGAATCACGCCCTCAGGGTCTCTGGAGAAACCCAAAATAAGAGGGGCCTAGGACTTACTCTGTAACTCATTGATTCCCTGACGAAGAGAGTCCAAGATGTCATCCTGAAGCTTGGGTGGTAGGATGTCTTTTTCGTCACCGACCTAGTAAAGACGACAGAGTCAGGGAGGAGGTGTGAAGTGGGGTGCTGGCAGAGAGGAGGACCTGTCTGTACCCTCACTCATCCCCAAATTCATAAATGGCCACATAGAGAAAGAACAGAATCTGTTTCTTGGTCTTCAGCTTGACTCAACATTAGCAAGTCTCCTCTCCACCCCTGTGGAACTTGGTTTATATCTTCACTCTAAAGGTACTAACACTGATGGCCTTGTCACGAGGTCATCTGTGTTTTTGTCTGTCATGGGCTCCTTAAGAGAGGAGAGGTTCTCGCTCAATAAAAATACTTAAGTTGAACTAAGTGGAGCATGGATGAGACTAGAGTGATGGAGTTGGTGGTGGGCATGCAGGGGATCTGCACCGAGATACTCACGGACATTAAGAAGGTTTTTTCACAAAGATCCACCAGCAGCACCTGAAATAAACACAGAATGGCTTTGTCTCTTCCCCTGTCGTCATAGACCTCAGGAGGACCTGCCACCTCCGTTTCTACCTTTCAGCCCCAGTAGCACCAAAACCAGCATCTTCAGTGCTCATTTCCTGCCTGACGTTGCTTTCTCTCCATTCCCTTTTGGAACTCTCAGTTCCCTTCCTGGGGGAGGCCTGAGGGTATAGGAAGGGGGGTGGGGGGAGAGCTGAGACCGGAGGGGAATGCACTAGTAGGAAACCACAGCCAGCCACTCCGCACGGAGTGGAGTAACTGCTTCCACCTATGGAACACTGAGAGCAAGACGAGTGCTTTGCACACTTATCTCCTGTAACCCTCCCAGCGGTCCTGTGGAGGCAGGTACTCCCCTGACTCAAAGAAGTTGCCTGAGGTCACACTGCTAACAAACAGGAGAGCCAGAAGCTGCAGAGTTCCCTGGCCTCAGGACTGCTTTCCCTCTCCCTACACTCAGCTTCCACTCCCACCCTCATGTCAGCTTTAGGACCAGGGTGGACATCTTTTCACCCTTCCATTCTTGCAACAGTCTAGAAACCCCCTCAAGGCTTCGGGGAACAGCCAGAGAAGGAAATGAGCACAGGGTCAACAGAAGAGGGAAGGAAAGGCGGCGAGGAGACCACGGGTCTACAGGCTGCGGGAGAGACCAGCACGGGCTGGAAAGGGGGCCCTGTTCCGATACCAGCTCCATCGCTTGCCCGAGGGGCCTTCTGTCTAGATTGGACATTACAAAGAGACACCCCACTGCTTGGATTCCAACCTGCAGACCTATTTCTTTGATCCTTAGAGCATTTTCAATGAACTGAATTCGTTTCCAATGTTTAAATTGGAAAATTTCACATAAAATTTGGATTGGGGGCTTCTCCTCAAAAGTCAGGAAGTCTATGCCCTGGCCAGTGTGGCTCAGTTGGCTGGGCACCATCCCGTGCACCGAAAGGTTGCTGGTTTGATTCCGGGTCAGGGCACATGCCAAGGTTGTGGACTCTCGATCCCCATTGGGGGACGTGCAGGAGGCAGCCAATCGATGTTTCTCTCTCCCTTCCTCTCTCTCTAAAAAATCAATTAAAAAAATTTTTTTAAAAAGTAAGGTATTCTAACGCTGGTCCTCATCTCTAAAGGACAACATTCAGAGGGACCTGAACGCGGCTGCCCCCTTTGGGCTCAGCACATGCTCAACAGTTTGTCACAATCCCCCAAAACCTGCTGGTCACTTAGATGCCACGTGGGCTCCTGTTTTCAGTTTGGGCCCTTGCTCTTGGCAATGGGATGATCCCTCTGTGCTCCTGTTTTCCATATAAAAGAGAAAAGAGGGACTGGAAAGTGTGCCAAGAGACAGAGCAGGCACTGTAATTATCTGTCATCAGGGAGAAAAGTTGAACTAGTCCAGACCTGAACCCACTGTTTACATCAGCTCAGGTACCTTCAATCAAGGAAGACTATTTGTTTGGGGTGTTGGGAGCTAAGAGTGTGGGTGAAGAATGTATCTGTGAAGTCGTTCCCAAAGATCTTTCTGGTGTTTGGGTATATTACTGTCAACTAATCCCTTCCAGACAGCTTACGTGGGGAGTCAGGGAATCGCCCCACGCCCACCATAGCCCCTGCCCATTACACAGGGCAGCTGCTGAGGCAGAAATAGGCCAGAGCGCTGGGATGGCAGGAGCCCAATCCTACCAGCCTTGGGATGTCTTCCTGCCTGGCTGTCCGCGGGAGGAGCCACAGCTTCTGAGAAGCTGGAGCTGCAGCGTCAGGAAGTTTCATAACGAACAGTATTGGGACATTTTAAGTCTCATTGCTAAACACAGGGCTGACACTCTGCCCCAGTTAGTCACAAGGCAAGGCTCGTTCAAAGGGCGTGTGTACTCAGCAATTCTGAAAAGGACTGGGAGGGCCAGGAAGCGAGAAAACATGTCTTTCCTTCCCATAACACTTCGTAGAAGGAGGGCTTGGAGTCTTCTCCCCGTGCTAAGTTCCATCATTGCCTGTGTGGCCTGGGGAATGTCCTTTGGGTCCTCCGGACCTCAGTCATTCCTTACACAAATGAAGGCAGGCCTCCCACTGTGGCTGGTTCCAGGCCTCCTAAGTAGCTTACTTCTCGCCTCTCCCCTGGGTTGGCCCCCTATCTGCACAGAGTCAAGGTCAGCCAGTGCAGACACACACACACAGACCTAAACAGCATTTCTTGCTTGAGCTGAGTGACATGCTAACCTTGAAACTTCCTCCTGACAGCTTCAAGCAGGACACACTTTGAACTGTCCTTCCAACACTGGAGCCCCATGTATGCTACGAATGCCCGTTTGGGGGCATTGCCAAGAAATAAGGTGACAAAAATCAAAGGGCTGTATCCTGGTTGCCAGTTGACTACTGGAGCTAACTCATGTCGCCCTACTGAAGACGGAGTCTTGCAAATGGAGATTTTGTAGCAAGAGTTGTCTTTCTGATTAGCTGAGAGCTCAGCTGCCCAATGACCCCTCAATAAGCTACATGCCTGTCCGTGCAGCCCAAAGGTGGGTCATTCAGGGGCAGAGAGCTGACGCTTACTGAGCACCAACTATGCGTCAGGCACCAGGCTGGGAGCCTTACGCGGGCGATTTCCCCTGGCATCCCTAGGAACTGAACACGGTCACCCCCACTTAACAGAAGCAGCAGCTCAGGCTTCACGAGATGAACAACTTGCCCCAAATCACACAGCCCTTGGGAGCAGAGCTGGGGTCTGCACCCAGGTCTGCCTGGCCCCGGACTATGGCTTCTTCTTCTTGCTGAGCAGTACCTCTTCCATGGGGCTGTCCAAAACCTCCTGCCGAAAGCGCATTTGGACTCCGACCATGAAGGGAGTCGGGCAGCAGACAGTGGCCAGGAGGCTCTCGGGCACAACAGGGATGTAGGTGTGCGCCCAGCTGAAGGGGTAAAGCAGCGCAGCGGCGGCGTGGATGCACTGAGACAGGGTGCTGGGGACAGGGCACAGAGAACAGAGTCAGAGGGGCCGCCCCGCGCCCCGCCCCAGCCGCCCACAGGGCCCACCGCCCGCAGCAGGTGCAGAGGCGGGCCCGGAGCCACGCGGGTCCCAGGCGACCCCTCACCGCTGGGAGGGGAGGGGCAGAGGCTCCTCTCAAGGATGGGGCCTCCATTTGGTCATTTGCCAGTTGGTCTTCTCAGCTCACTACTGAGCAAAAATAAAAGTGGCTCTGAAGACAGGGGGGGAAGAAATGCCTGCACTCAAACGGATCACAGATTGAGCCCCTTCTATATACGCTCAGCACGGTGCCAAAGATGTGAGCATCGGGACGTGGGAGACACGGGCCCTGCTCTTGAGGAACTCGGGGTAGTTAAGGAGGCGACGTGTAAACACCGGGTGCAGCTGAGAGGCAAGACCACATTTCCTCCTTGTGTCTCTCCGCCCTTCCCGGTCTTTCCCTCTCAGGCTCCCTCTGGCCACTCGAGGCTGGAGCCTGAGTTAGTTAGTTTGGGAAATTCCTAGATTCCCAGAACCTCACCCAGCAATTCCTACCCGGAAAGTCCCCCAAGGTGGCCCCCTCCCTTTCCGAGGGAGCACTCCCTGAGCAATTATTGCTAAGTCACAGCTCAGGGCCAACTCCTCACCCACTACCCCCCCCAAAAAAAAACACACAGCCCCATTCTCTCCCTGGCTTCTCTGGTCCCCACTAACTCTCAGGGCTCCTCATTTCTCCTGGTTGCCCCCAAACTGAAGCCAATAAAAATACAGATGCGGAAACCTTGTTCCGATTCTTGGTATCAACTAGCACTTCCTAAGAGAGAGGGAAGTCTCCGAGAGTCAGGCCAAGGCTTCAGATGACTGGAAGTCCCCTCCCCTCCGCGTTTCTGGGACCTGAAGACAGTGTGAGAAGGAAGTGGGGAGAGGTACGATCTCCTGGAAGAAAGTCAGAGCCTGAGAGGGAAATCCTGCCCCCTCGCCCCTGCCCCGGGCCAGCTGACCCCTGCGGTCGCGGTCACTTCCCAGGCACGGATATTAGGGAGAAAGGCCAGCATCCCAGCTGCAGCCCCATGGACACTCCTTTCCCCACAGGGCTCAGAGGGAAAAGCTAGTTGCAAAGCCAAAGGTCACACCACTTCCCTCAAGGATTAGCCCACAACCAGTGCCTTTTGTTGACACTGACTTTTGCAGAATGTTCAACCCACAGACCCCACTCCCTGCCCAAGCTTCCCTCTCTCTAAAGGCCGTGGCATTCACCTGACCCTCTCTGGCCTAACATTTGGGCACCTAACACCCTTTTCTTTCTTTTCCTTGAACGATAGAGCCAGAGTTGCCAGCCCAACATCAACGGCCTTCTCCCTCCCCAGGAGCGAACGGAAGGCCAACCACCTAGTGTTTTATGCTGTTTCTTTCTCTCCCTTTCTGCCACGTCTCCCCGTGTCCTTCTCAGACTCAAAGCCCCTAAGAGGTAGAGACCAAGACATGGCAGTGCCCCGCTCCACCCACACACAGGGGTAAACACTCAGCTGCGAGCTTATTAAGAGTAACAGCTTGTGCTTACTAATATGTGCCTGGCAGGGTGCTAGCTGCCTAATGGGAACTATTTCATTTAACCCCCACCACAACCTTAGGAGAAAGATACAACCATTTTCTCCACTTTACAGATAAGATCATGGCTTCAAGAAGTTAAGCCCTGGCCGGTTTGGCTCAGTGGGTAGAGCGTCAGCCCGCGGACTGAAGGGTCCTGGGTTCAGTTCCAGCCAAGGGCATGTACCTCGGTTGCAGGCTCGTCCCAGACCCTGGTTGGGGCACGTGCGGGAGGCAACCCATCGATCTTTCTCTCTCTCTCCCTTCCACTCTCTCTGAAAAGCAATGGGGAAAAAATATCCTTGGGTGAAGATAAAATAAAGTTAAGAAGCTGACCTAAGAGAAGCACATAGCTAAGGTGGAAGAACAGGAGTGGAAGCTGGTTCTGCTGACTGAGCACGTAGGCTTTGACCCGCTACAGAATTCTACACCCCCGAAGGTCAAAGACCGTGTCCTGTTTGCCCATACCCTCCCAAATGCTTGGCATCTGACAATCAGCTGACACACAGGAGTGTCTGTTGAATGAGGGAGTGAGCGGATAGATGTGTTTGTCACTAAGGATGATGGCCTTGACCTCCATACCATCACACGCCTTCCTGCCTGTCCTCAGCCTCTCGAGAGCAGAATGCTATCTGCATCCACCCTGATGGTCTCCGCCTGGGCTGTCCCCGGAATACCTCATGGCCTGCTCAGAGCTAAATCAGAAACCTCCTCAGGCCTAGGTAGCCATCAAGGTTGGAGGCAGAAGCAGGTTTTAGCACAGAGCAAGACTGGGATGCAAGAGGATCCTACAGCCTGACCTCCTTTGAGGGCCCTCCGGCTGGTCCCTCAAACCCAAGGATGGCAGTCAGTTCAGATGAGCTGCTCGATGGCTGGACCCACCTGAGACCTTCCGCCAGGAAGATGATTCTTCTCTCCAGCACCGCCGAGGCGAAGAGCTGAATAATCTGCTCGATGGTGAGACATCGCAACAGAGAACGAAAATCCACGTGTTCTAGGTGGGAGTCCAGGGGCCGCGTCAGGGAGATGAACTTGGGGAAACCAGAGAGACAGGTGTCACCACACTGAAACATCACGCAGGTCCCAGAATGCTGGGCCTCTGCCGGCCTCCACTGTTCCCGGACAGGAGGAAGTCCGATCCTGTCTCTCCCTTACCACTAAAACCCAGCCACGGTGCCCTCTGCCCTGAGATACACGGATGTCATCCCTAGCATGGCCCACGGGGTCCTGCCTCCCTGCTAGCCTCACAGAGCGCACTCCACCTCCTGCCATGCTTCACCCATCACCTCCTCCTGTTCCTCGAGCATGTCACGCTCTTTCGGGCCTGAGGTCCTTCTCAGCTTGGGAGCCCCCTGGTCTCCCCTTCTCCCTTCCTTCTTGCCCTCCCTCAATCCCCAGAGGCCTTCCTTGGCCACCTAAAGCAAAGTGCGTTCTCTGTCCTTTCTCCTGTAGCACTGTTATCTTTTCCCCTTTCATCACAATCATACAATTTTTAATTATATATTTGTCTGTTTCTTGGTTGAATGTCCGTCTCCCCCACTAGACTTTCAGCTCCATGAGGCCAAGGATCACGCTCATTTCAGTCACCACTTTACAGACAGAAAATAGTTGAACTCGGTGCCTGGCAAGCATCCTACACTTACTTTTTGAGTAAGTGAAAAAGCCCAGCCCCTCCCCTTATTTTTATGGGGTTCAGAGGGCCACACAGATTATCCAGAGGAACAGGGCTCAGCACTGGGATTCTTAAAACAACGTTCTGCCTTAAAGCAGTGGCATCCCCTGTGGCATGGGTGGGGACTCAGGGGCGGGGATGGGCGATAAGAAATAGACAGATGGAGGCCACAGGCAGAGATATAGGACAGACACAGGAGGCTGAGGGTGTGGCCGGGGGCAAGTGGCAGGTTGGGGGCTGGGAGTAAAGTCCGTTCTAGAACCTCAGCTTACATGGTTTATTTATGACTAATAAAAGTCTTGGTGGCTTGAACAGTGACTAGGTCCTTGTGACCATCTGGTTGGGAGGATCTGGAAATTTGGGTTTGATTTTCAGCTCTGCCGATAATTCAAGCGAAGACCCAGCCCCTGCCTCAGTCAGTTTTTCTGTATGTTAGCCAGTGAATGGAAGGACTGTGATGAGAGGGGCCACAGGAGCCTGCGCCCTCCAGCCAGAGAGGGTCTCACCTTTTTTTGGAACCCACCTCGGTGCCCGAGTCAGGGATGAAGCTCTTGAGGGTGACGGTCTTGCCAGGAGCAGGGAAGGTTGCCTCCCGGAGGCCCTGCATGAACGGGTAGATGACAGCCATGGAGATCTGGTGCCTCTTCTCCACCTCATCCAGGATCTGTGCAGAAAAAGGACCATGGGAGGCATGGCTCAAAGGGATGTGACTGGGACGGTGGCAGAGGCCCCACGCGTGAGGCTCCCGCACTGGACCGGCCAATCTTCCTGCATCTTCTAGACCCCTCTGCCAGCTGGTCCCTCTCCTCCCTGGCACAGCCCAGTCCACTGCTTTTTCCCAGTCTTCTTTTTTCCACCCTCCCTCTACCAATCCATGCTCGTCCCTTCTCCTAACATCAACATCAGCCACCTTCTCAGGGAGTCCTCCCAGAGTGAACTCATCGCTCATGGTGACACCGTTCATTCATGTTGGTTGGAATGGGGGCTACAAAGCTGGTCCTCTTGGGCACCACTCTGCCCTCCAACTTCCACTGGATGCCCCCAGGGCCGGGGACAGCCTCTGTCCCCCTGCACCCTGCAGGGATGAGCGCTCCACCCAAGCAAGGACTGATGGAGTTCCCTGTCTTCTTCCTCCAAGGGGCCTGCTGGGGCGGAGCACACAAAAGCCCTTCCAGGCCACCTAGGCACACCCTATCCATTCTGAGGCCCCCTCGGGTGTACTGGCTCTCAGTGAGCTCCGGTAGGAGAAGTCCTGGAGGCCTCCACGTCTCCTCTGCCCTGGAAGGAGTTAGAGGTAGTCCAATATTGTGTAATTGTCTCCGTATTTCTGTAGAGCTCAGCCTTTCTCACAGACCACCTCACCTGAGCCTCATGCTGGCCGTGAAATAGGAAGGTGAGGGTCATCTATGCATCTGACAGATGAAGGAACCGACAACTCCCAATTCCTAACCTGGGGCCCCTCCCACTGTCCCTCCAGCTGCTTTCTGCCCTGACCAGAGCGGGAGCCATGGGCTCTTGGCAGGGGAGATGGTCCCCTAGGTTAGGTTTTTACTTTTGTCTAAAATCAAGTAGAGCCCAAGCCCCTCTCTGCCCAGCTGTGAGGGAGGCGCTCCCCTAAGGGCTTAGGGAGCACAGGCGGGGCAAGCAGCCCGGGGAGCTGAACAGGCCCAGCAGGCCCTGAGGAATCCTGCTCCAACCCTACCTTGGAGAACAGACCGAAGCAGCCGATGCAGCTGATGATACAGTACACCTTGGGGAGCCGAGGGCCAGGGCCGGCGGGCTGCGGGGAGAGAGCCTCCTTTAGCACCGCAGCCTCCCAGGGACCCACAGGGCACAAGGCTGGTGGCTGGGGCTGGGGGACTCATGGTGAAAGGTGGGCCGATGGAGGAAGGCCTGGCTGTGCAGAGGTCCCGTACATGGGACAGGCAGCAAGGAGGCCAGAGTGGCCACCAAAGTCAAAAGAAGGTGGCTGTGAGGGGGCTAGTGGGCTCACGGGCAAGCACTGCCATCATCTGGGGTCAGCAAAGAGAGGGAACAACTGTGCTGCAGGGATGAGGAAATGGCAAGGGGGGACAACACTGTGAGAGTGACCTGGAGACTCCTGAGAGCCCAGAGCAGGGGTTCAGATCCCAGCCTCTGCTCAGGGAGGCTCCCGGGGCCAAGGCAGCGAGGCCTGGAGAGAGAAGGCGGGGGAGCAGGTGGAGCCTCCCACTGAGCACAGCTGTTGGAAGTTGGGAGAGCAAAGACCGCAGTAGGGCCAGCAGAGGTCCCCTGGGTAGGCGGGCGCGGGGGTGGGGGGATGTGTCTCTGTTCTTGTGGCTGAGGCAGGCACGAACATGGCAGCCAGTGCTGGACTGTGATCTCTACTGTGACCAGCGCTGCCAGGGAGCCTGGGCCTCTGCAGCTGAGGCTTGAGCAAGCCCAGCTGTGGGGCCAAGCAGGCTGCAGAGAGGAGGGGAGGGGGCAGTTCTGAGCTGCACAGACCAAGAGGCGCCTGCAGTAGCCGATCTTCCTGCTCCCATCCACGTTGGTCAGGACAAAGGAGAAGGTCTCCCTGTAGAAGAGCAGATAAGATTTTCACTTGCCCACAAGACTGTAAAACAGGAAGGCAGTCAGCGTCGGGGGGCTCTGAGTGCGGTGAGGCGGACACAGGGAGCTGCCGATCAGTCATGAGAGTGACAATAATGCCAGAAATGTATTAAGTGCTTGTTGGTGTCAAGCTCCAAATGCATCATCTCATTTAATTCCCCAGACAACCCTTTCAGATAGGTTTCGTTATTATCTCCATTTTAAAGTTGAAGGAACTGAGGTGGAAAGGGCGTCTTTTAGCCAAGGTCACTCCAACTCATGAGTGGTTCAGCCAAAACTGGAACTCAGTCAAATTCCAAGCCTCATGCTGTAAGGGACTTTGCTACGGGCCACCTTCCTAAAGTCCACAGGCCTTCTTCTAGGTCCAGCTTCTGCCAGTGCAGAATCAAAACACAGAGACCATGGTTCCTAACACAGTGGAGAGAACCCGGCCCGTCTCTGTGCAGAGGTAACTGGTCAACCGGGTTAGCGAAGCTCCTTGGTGTTAAAGGACCCCAGGCAAGATGGTTATAAATGAATCAACTGAGTCCCTCCCTGTCAGGCGGAAAGCTGGTGAGAGATGGGCAAACACACCAGGCGAGGGGGCCACAGGATCACAAGGCTCACACTGTCCCTTCTCCCCGATCCCAGAGCCCCCATAGCAGGGCCAAGCAGTTACCTGGGATACTCAGTGAGTGGTGCCCACTCGTTCCCATCTGGGAAGCAGAACAAGGGGATGGCACTGAGCAGTCGCTCCTCCTCCTCCTGTTGGCCCCGAAGCAGGTTCTCCCTCTGCAAGGCACAGGAAAGGAGAGGAGCTGATGGTGCATGGAGGGGCAGCAGGGCAGGCGGGCTTCTTTTGAGGCTCTAAGGCAGTCTGAGGATAAGCTTTTCCACTGGCAGGGGTCCTCTGCCGGTCATTCTACCCAGGGACTTCATTCTGGGTCTGGCTGGACCAACCCCAAGGCTGAAACAGCCTGTCCTGGGCCAAGTCTACAGGAACCTGAGTTAGACGGCAGCGTGCTGAGGATCTGTGGAGTCAGGAAGGGGGCCAGGGCCACATCTGAATACAGAGAGGCCCAGAGACTGCCCAGCTTCCTGCGGGGACCACTTCAGAGAGAAAACACATCAGAGAAGAGAGCGGCCAGCTCACTTGCCACGCTTTGAGAGTTAATGAGAATCTCTCACCCAGGGCAGGGGGCCAGCGAGGAGCCCACTGTGTGGCTGTGGCCACGGGCTGCCCTACCCTCTCCCTCCCACTCGTCCCAGGGAGGGGATGCCTGTGAGGAGCTCTGGCAGAAGGTAAGCTTCTCTACAGAGACGGGTGACTGGGGATGGAATCTGGGAGAACTAGGAGGTCCCAAAAGGGGCAGGAGAACTGGCCTAGTTTCCCGGCTAGCAAAGGAGCCTAGGTCAGCTCCTCACAAAGAAGCCAGGCCTAGATTCTGTGAATGATAGGAAACAGGAGTGGGAGAGCTCAGGGCAGCCCTGGAGGGGTAGGGAGAGAGAGAGAGGGCACCCCCTCCCCCACTCGTTGCCTCTCAAACACCCCATCCTCTGTCCCCCCTCTTGTAGCTCTTACCTTGGGAAACTGGTAAGTGATTGTAGGCTCATAATCCTCCCCCGACCGCTTTTTCTTGAGGGAAACCACGAGGAGGTATTCAAAGAAATGCTGTCCCCCGGCGAAATTGGACAGACAGTGCTCCTGGGCCCTCTCTGGTTCCTTTGCAGCTTCCCCTGGATTGTCCTGGACAGATCCTGAAACCCAGACGCGTGGCCCACTCGGTATCTCACAGATCCGTGCCCCGAGTGGAAACTGCGAGGCTCCAGGCAACTTCAGCACCTCAAGGCCCCCCTGTCAACGCTGATGTCCCCAGAGCCTGCCCAGCACCTAAAGCCCTGAAACAGGATCGGAGCCAACTGGGTAGTTTCCATGCCTGCCCTGGCAGATGTGCAGCCACGTGGAGCCAAGAGGAGAAAAGAAACCACTGATACGGAAGCCAAGAAAATGTACCCGGGAGGCCGCTGGGGAGGTCCCGTGCCCCGGGGTGCTGCAGAGACTACCTACCCTTAGGGTGCCCAGTCCAGTACCTGAAACATTTTGCCAGGAGTAGAACTGTCCTCACTAAATCAGAAGAGGCCAGAGGGCCATGTGGCTGTGACCACACCAACCGCGCCCCCCCCCCCCCCAGGCTCTAAAAACCAGCAGGGAAACCTCCCAGCCCAGTCACACGAGGGACAGGGTAGAGGTCAAGATAGAAAAGGAAGGAAAAGCAGAGTGCTGAGGGAGAAACAGCCCCACGGAAGAGCTGCCGTGGAAAAGAGAAGTGGGCAACCCAGTCCAGACCTTCTCGCGGTCGAGGCAGGTGTCTGAGGATCCACCTGAGCATCCCGCCTACCACTTGTCCTTCCACCTTCCAGGGCCTGCGGGGCCTGGAGCGTTGCCCTTCCCTCCAACGCGGGCTACAGAAAGCCCGAGGAAGGCGCTGCCGCTTCAGTGTCCCACCACAGCCCTATGAAGACAGGCCCCACACCGTCTTCCAAACAGGGGAGAGCAGTTTCCATCCTGGGCACCCAATGGTTGAGCAAGGAGGCTGTGACGGGACCCAGGAAGGCGGCAGGAAGCCGGCACTGACAGAAGCAGCATCCTGGCAGGCCGCGCAGACCTCAGCTCCTCCCAGGAGCCCCAGGGTGTGGTGAGACAAAAGGTTATAAGCAAACACCTCCAAGGCCTAGCTGCTTCTGGGCTCAGGGCTTTGAATTCTGGGCTGGAGGTTGTACAATGGGCTTATTTACAATGTGGGGAAAGTGAAGAATGCGAGATAGCATCAGACTGTAGGCACTAGAAACTTGCTGGCTGGCTGGTCACTGGTCCTGGGACCGGAGGGCGATCTTCTATCCCCATAACTTTGATTTTGGGCCTTTCACTTCTTAACGGGGTCAAGAGCAGCCCCAAACCCCTGCAAGGCCACATGAAATTTCCAGGACTTCAGGGCTTCAAGCAAGAACACAGGCCCTAACACTCCCCACAGCCAGGATGCCACTGCTTTCCCTGATATCTAAAAGGGGAAATCATTCTAGTAAGAGGGAAACCTGGAAATCAAGGAGAATCTACAAGCTTCCTCTGCCGGTGGTGGAATAGAGAGAGCAAAGTCCAGGTCTGAGCTGGAGAGTTCCCAACATCTCAGATCTGCATTGGAGCATCTCTCAGCCCTGCAACCCTCCTGAGACAGACTTCTACTGGGATCTGTTCCAGGGTCCCAGCAAAGAATCCCTCTTACAAATAGGAAGCACAGACTCAGGACATTCCCCCTGGCCTACAGTAGGGGACCAGTTGCATCAGCAGCCTCATGGCCGCTCAGTGACAGCAGAAAGCATCTGGGTGACCTCCACCCCACCCCTATTCCTGCTCAGTCTTTTTCCTCTGTTGGGCCAGGCCAAAGGTTCAGCCCAAGCTAAAAGCAGAGCAGCTGCCCCCTGGGGCTCTAGTGGTGTCTGGGGGCTGGGGAGGAGAGAAAGAACAGCAATAAATCACCTAGAAGCCTCGCATAAAACCCCTGAGTGAGCACATGCACAAGGTAAGAGAGAAGGCTAGGAAGCGGCGCCTAAGAGAAGCCAGGAGGCAAAGCGTTTGATGCCAGTGTCTGCCAGCCCTGCGGAGAATTAGCAGCCCTCTGGAAGGGAGTGGGGTCTGGAATAGAGGAAACGGCTGCCTTGCTCTTAAGAGCTTTGCACCTGGCTTTCATGGGACTAATAGAAGCCACACTCAGTGGCCCTGCCATGACTCCTGGGGAAAACCCCCATCAGAGTAAATACGGATGTTACCGTAATGGTGAGAACATTGACCCAGATCACTCAGGTTCTCGCTACTCCTTGCTCGCAACCTGCACAGACTTGTACAACCCTCACCACCAGTCTGAGGAATAAGCATCTTGCCAATACAGCGGGGAAACGGAGGCACAAAGAAATTCAGAGCCTACTGACAGACTCTGTCGGGGTGGGAACTATTAGAGTTCTAGGCCCATGCTCCTGCCTTCTGGATGCAGTACATACACAGAACATCACGCAAACGTGGGATGCCTCCCATCTGCAAAGGACTTTGAGAACCAAAATGCTTTCACTGATCATTCCAGAAGTTCAGGAAATTATTCCTTTCCTCGAATCGTTTGAGTTGCAATTTACAGCCCACTCCTTCCTGTTTTATCAGGAGAGCCAAGAGAATAGCAAAACTCATAAACTCAAACAAAAAAGGGACTAGACCTTTGGGTTGAGACCCAAAAATCCACAAAAGATGGCTTTCTCCTGTCTTTCAAAGGGAGAGAGAACATCTATCGGACACACACACGTCATATAGGTCATCTCATCTGATCCCCAGTGCCCCAGAAAGGAATTATGATCCTGGATTTTTAATTGAGGAGGGAGCCGCCCTTTCTAAGGAAGTTGGGAGTCTGGTTACACTTGTTCTTCTACCGGGAAGCTCCTCCCACAGACACCTGAGGAAAGTCCCAAACAGACTAAACTGTAGGTGAGGGGCGTTTCTGGAACCTTCTCTGAAAAGCTGGCCCTTCCTCTTCTAGTTCAACTGCTCTCAACCCAGGTCCACCCCCCGCAGCCACTCCTCCCACCAGGATGATTTACACATTCGGTGTGTGTACACACACACACACACACACACACACACACACACACACGCCCCTTCCTGCCACATGACTGCCCTGGAGGGAGGGGGACTCCCCAGGAAGGTGGGAGGCAGATGGAAGGTGTGGGCGATGAGGACACACTCCCCACACTCCCCCAGCCTGACAGGTGCCAGAACCCCCAGTTCCTCACGGCCAGGCAGCTCCTCTGGGTACAGTCATCACCTGGTTTTGCGGGTCAGGGTGGGTGGGAACAACCCTAATGTCTCCCCTGGGCTACCGGGAGCAGACCACTTTCATTCCCACGGACGTCTCAGGGCTGAGGGAGGCCAGAAAAGCCCAGGCCTGTGCTCTCCAGACAGGAGAGGACAGCAGTCCCGCCCCACATTCTGCTCGGGTCACCGCACAGTTCCAGACCTCTGTCCCCACCCGCGGTCTCTGCCGTCTGTGCCTTGGTAGGGTGAAATGACGGACGCTAGGACCTCCTGTGTAGGTAGAACAAGGGCTGGGGGGAGCGCAGGAGTGATGGCAGAAGCACTGATCTCACCCCCACGCCTCCCCAACTCTGGGGCTTGACCTTGAGGATGTGGCTTCAGGCATCCGTTTGATGTGCCAAGGTTAGAAGAGGTGGTCAGTACTGTCCAGTGGGCCCCTTTCTCCTGAGCAGGGGCCCCTGGGCAGAGGAGCTGAGGGTTCTGGCTGCTCGGCCACAGCGCTGGGCCGGTGGAAGAGGCAGTTATGTTTGCAGAATGAATGAGAAAAATGAATGAATTCCCAGCTGCCTTCCTTCCACAGCTCAGCGGCCCTGCTAAGAAGGAAGCGAGCATCGACTTCTAACGTGATCCCCACCACACTGGGAGGAATTATTCTCACTTCGCCCAACGACGGGCTAGGGAGGCGGGACTTGTGGGGTTCACACACTCTAAGGAAGCCCCGGAGCAGGCGCCACCCCAGCTCTGCCCTTGGCCACACTCTCCATGGCCCCTGATGGCCTTGGGCGGGGGTGGTGCGTCCTCCTGGAGACTAGTTTTTCTGGCCAGCGGCTATTTGAGGCGCACAGGCGGGGCCGGGAGGGGCGGGGCGGAGGGGGGCACCCCGGGGCTGGGGCGAGGGCTCCGGGGAAGGTGCTCCAGGCGCTCTGCGGTTGTACCACAAGCTTCCTGGCTGGAAGGACACGTGGCCCCGGGGCCCCACCACGGTTTCCTCCGCCCCGCCGCCTCCCCGCTCACCCCCTGTGGCCTGGCAACTGCTCTGACCTCCGACCTTGTCCCCAGCGGGCCCTGTCCACCCCCACCTGCGCCCTGTCTGCGCTCACCTGCGCCCTCTCTCCGTCCAGCCCTCCCGAGCGCGCGGCCGACGGCTCGGGGATCCGGCCCCCCGCGCCGCCCTTCCCGGGCCCTGCCACGGTCACCTCGGGTCCTGGCCCCGGCCCCCGCGCCCCTGCCCCGCGCCCCGGCCCCGCACTAACCCCCGCGGCCGCGCTTCAGTCTCAGGCTGGCTCGGAGGCGGCGGCCGAGCCCGTCCATGGCCCCTCCGGTGCCCGGCGCCCGCTCCCAGGTCCGCGCCGGCCCCGCCCCCGTGCCGACCTCCGCGGGGCCGACACTTTCGCTTTCACGCGGGGGGGGGGTTGGCCGCGGGGACCTGCCCGGGGCGGGGCGCGCACCTTCCGGGCTCCGCCCAACCCCGGCGCACCTGGGCGGGCCCGTGTCCCCGCCGCCGGGCGCGCGGGCGGCGCGGGGGGCAGAGGGCGCTCCACGCGCCTCCGCCGGGGGCGGCGCCACCTCGCTCTCCACCGTGCGTGGGGCGCCCGGGAAGCCTGGGCGGGGTCCCTGGGAGGCCAGCCCCTCCCTCCCTCCCTCCCCAGCGCCAGGCGGGAGCGCCGGTCCAGGCGGCTCCCCACTTACCCCAGAAGGGGGGCGCTCTTCCGGAGCGGGCACGCCCTTCCAGCCCCTCCGTCTCTCCCGCTGTGGCTGCCATTTCCAGATCTTTTGCCTTATTTGTCCCTCTACCCACAGGGCACGTGCCTGCCTTGATCAAAGCCCTGTCCCACTTCCCCAGCCAGGCGAGGGGAGCCCAGCGCACGGGCGGGGCTCCCCAGGAGGTGCTGGTGCAGGGGCCCGGGCCTGACCCCGCCTTCTCAGCAGCCTGGTGGTGGTGGTTTGTTTGTTTGTTTGTTAAGTCATTGGAGTAACATTGGGTAATATATAAATTTCAGATGTACAGCCTTATAATTGGACATTTACCTCTGCTCTATTGTGCGCTCCCCACCCGAGGGAGTCTAGTCTCCTTTCATCACCATATCCCCCCTTCCCCTCTGGTAACCTCCGTTCTGCTGTCTGTGTCTATGAGCCTGTTTTTTGTGTGTTTGCTCCTTCAGTGGACAATTGCATAAAGATGTGGGACATACATACAGCGGAATACTACTCGGCCATGAAAAGATGAAATCTTGCCATTGCTGGCTACATGGATGGATCCGGAGGGTATTACGCTAATAAAATAACAGTTGGTTGGACAGTTGGTTGGAGCACCATCGCATGCCCCGAAGGCTGTGGGTTCGATTCTTGGTCAGGGCACATACCCGGGTTGCAGGTTCAATGCCCGGGTTGGGGCGTGTATGGGAGGCAACTAACTGATGCTTTTCTCTCGCATCCATGTTCCTCTCTCCCCCCCCCCCCTTCTTCTCTCTAAAAATCAATAAACATAGTCTCCGGTGAGGATTGGGGAAAAAAAAGATAAGACCCGTGGGAATTCACTGATATGTGGGATATAAAATGAAAAGGAACATACCATCCGGTGTGCTCCTGGGCAGACAAACAAAATGGGGATAAACCCCATCCTGCCCCCCCAACCCCGCCCGCCATGACATGTGAAGTTAAGGAACAGAAAGCACAAATTTAAGGGGTGGTGATGATGATGATGACGATGGGAGCTGCAGCTACCCACACTCCCTGTCCTCTAATCCCAAATCTCAATACAACCTTTCAGCTCCTCCACCCTCCTCACCTTGTTGGCCTCCGTACGTGCCAGGCTTCTAGCTTCCGTCCTCAGGCAGGACAATCTGCATCTGATAAGCCACACTTGCTCCCAGGGCAACTGCCTGGCTCCCTTTCCCTCTCAGGACCAGCATCTGTAGGAGGGGGAGGGGGGAGGAAGGAGATTCCATCTGAAGATGTGACCCGCAGCTACAGCTCCCTTCCTCCGCCGTGCGTGGCCTCCATCCAGGTGACCCTCCTGTCCCGGACGGTGGGTGAGCAGGAGTGAGGAATCCAGCCCTGGTATTAAACTGTCTAGCCTTAGCCCGGAGATTCTAAAAGTCGCCTCTACTCTGGGCCTCTGCAATTTTGTGCTTAATTACGGTCTGTTTTTGTTCCCTATTTTCTGCTTCCGCCCGCACGCAAGGGCACAGGCCTTCCCCAAGCACCTCCTCTTGGCTGCGCCTGGGTCTTAGGCATCTCTGTGTAAGTTTAGAACTTGTCTGTGATACACTTGTCCTATTGGTTGAATATTATTGGGCCTTAATTTTCCTACCCTATTTTATGGTGGTCCCAACCAAACTGCTTCCTTCCTTTAAAAACGAATGAAGAAATATATGTCCATGTACACCAAAAAGACATGTACAAGAATGATCGTGGAAACACTATTTGAAATAGCTTCAAACTGGAAATAGCTCCCAGTGTATATAAATAGTGAAATGGGTGATTGCAGTGTGTTCTTACAATGGAGCATCATATAGCAGTAAAAAAACATAAACATAAAAACCACTGCTACACACACTGACATTGCTATTTCCTACAAACATAACTGAGCAAAACAGCCAGACACAAGAGAGTATCTAATGTAAGTTTCCATTTATATGAAGTTAAAAATAGGCAAAACAAATATATGGAATGAGAAGTCAGGATGATGTCAGATCTAGAGAGAAAAGGGGGACCATCATTAGGAGGACATCATGGGATTCCAGGTGCTGATAATGTCCTATTTCTTAATCTGGTGGCAGATACGTAGCCACATGCACCGTGTGATCATTCCCTGCACTGTTCATGTAAACCGCTTGGAATGGGAAGCCATCGGGAGGTCCCCATTCCCACAGAGCTGACATTCTTGGGGGAAAGATACTACATTATGGAGGTGCTGGGGTTACGAGAAACAGTCTAGGAACATGAGGGAGAAATGCATTCCAGCCCCCAAAATGGAATTTAATTTTGAGGGGAGCACTGGGAGCTAAAATGCATTGTGAAAATTCTCCTTACCTTTTTTTTTTTTTTTTTTTTTAACAAATAGACTAATTTTTAGAGCAATTTTAGGCTCACAGAAAAATTGAATGGAAAGTAGAGACTTCCCGTGTACTCCCTCCCCTCACATACAGCTTCCCTGTTATTACCATCTTTCATCTGATGGATAACTGTCTTCTTTCTTCCCCTTTTCCCTTACTGGACAGAGATCGCAGAGAGCAGTGAGCGCTTGGTGCAGCCCTAGAACACAGTGTGTGTGTGATCGCCGACCAATTGATGACATTGATGCCTAGCTATTCACGTTCACCTTCAGTGACAGAGCCCGAGGCCTGACCCTCAGCCCCCACGATTCCCTTCCTCTCCCCTCGCCCCTGCCCAGCCCAGGATGGAGCTGTGCTGAACGACTGTGTTACACAGAAGGGCTATCGGCTCCGGGACCAGGGCCAGGGCTAGGGCCAGGCCATCGTTTAGGGGAAGCTCAGGAAATGACGAAAGGCTTTGAAAGACAAGCATGTGAGGAAAAGGGGAAGGTCACAGTGGGCAGGGACCTGGAGGGAAGGGACAAAGGTGGTTGAGTAGAGAGGCTGGGGGCAGGGCTCACAACCTTGGCTGCCCACTGGGCTCTCAAAGGCTTCTCTCTTCTCCTTCCCTCTGGCTCCTGCAGAGAATATCAGTCCATACTATATCTTGGTCATATTTCAAGAGATGGGTACACATAGTTGTGTGTATGTATATATACACACACTCACATAGGTGCCCATGTGTCTATTTATTGTACGTACCAAACTGACACCTGTCCCCAAACTGGACTTAGAGCCACTCAACCTCAGTGCCTGGGCGCTCAGACTCTGGGAATTACTTAGCCACTGGAGAAGGGCCTGTCTCCGCCTGGGAGGATGCCCTTTCAGACTTTCTTAGGAGCCGAAAAGAAAGGGGCCACAGCCTGCTTCGTCCTTCTCCACATCTCTGCTCACACCTTCCTCTAGCAAGTCCTCAGCTGTCATTTCCTGCGTGTCTTTTGTGTCCCAGGCACGCTGCTGGGTGCCACAGATTGAACCACACTCCATGGAGGCGCCGTCTCAGCTCTTAGGAGAGTGTTCACACCCCATATAACGTGCAAGGTTCTTGTGAAAACCGAGGCAGATTTTAGTTACGAAAGTGCTTTGAATGCTTGGAGTCTCGGATCTCATATTACCGCCGTATAGTTCAGTGGAGCCTGCACCAGAGCTCACTAGGGTCCTGGCCACTGAGAGGAAGTGGAACTCAGGACGCAGCACTGCGGGACCACACGGAGGGGCTGAGGCCAGGGCGGCGATCGAGTCGTGACACATGCGTGAGAAACGGCGAGCATTACGTTCCCAGGGTGAATGGGCTGTGCGATTAAATACTGTTTTGTTTCTCTTTTACTTGATGTTTTTTCTTCTTTTTTTTGGTAATATACAAAGGAAACCAAATGCAAATTAGGACAGTACTTTATTCTTTAGGGACCCAGATACCAGTCCTCTGCCTATCAGCAAACAAATCTGGGTTTCACAGAGGCCTGAGGTGGGGCTCAGGTTGTTTACTGGCTTGTTCTGGGGAAGGAGATGGAACCATCACCCACAGCGCTAACCAGGGGAAACTGCCTGTTCCCAAGGTCACTGCGGGGCTTCCTGCCAGAGCACCTGTCACTTCAGTTCACTGACTTAGGTGGGCCTTTACCTCCACCTCAGATTTTTTCCATAGATGAGCCGGGAGGGCTTGTGAAGGACCAACCAGCCACCTCCCAGCTCAAACTTGAACTTCTCGGGTGTCCTGGGGGGAGGCTGCAGGCAGAAGGAGCACCAGGCTTTTCAATGCCTGCATTTAAATCTTGGCTCTGCCATTTGAAAGCTGCATGACCCCCTCCCTGTAAAATGAGGAGGGGGTATAATAGCCACCATATGAGGGTTACATAACTTCCTCTCCCATCCATTTTATTTTTAAAGAATGGGATCTTTTTTTTTTAAGTTGGTTTTTTTTTTAGAGAAAGAGGAGGAGGGGGAGAAAGAGGGAGAGAAACATCAATGAGAGAAACATCTATTGACTGCCTCCTGCACGCTCCCTACAGGGATCCAGCCTGCGACCCGGGCATGTGCCCTGACCGGGAATGGAAGCGGCAACCTCTCGGTGCACCTGACGACACTCAACCACCTGAGACACACCGGCCCCCATTTTTACTTTTCCCCTTTCCTTCCCAGGTCCCAGGATCCATTTACCTCCCCTTCTTGTACGGCCAGCCAAAACTCAAAATTCTTCTTACTTTATTTTGCAAAGCGATTTCGTTTTCTTTATTTCCACTTTTTCTCTCTAAACCAGATCTTAACTTTTCAGAATTGAGTGACTATGCCAGTGTTTTGCTAACAACATCCACAACAAAAGTTCTTCTCCCAAAGGAATTCTGCCTCCAGCTTTAATATAATGTGTGGTTTTTTCCCTTCTCATTGCTATGTTGGTTCTTCACTCTGCACTCCTGTTGTTTCTCACCTAAAGTGAGCGAGTTGGCCAAGCCGGCCTACCACTTTCTACAGACTTCATGAGTGCCCAGGGCATTGCTCCCACCTGAAACCAGCCATGCCCTCCCAACCAGCCAGCCCCCTTCCCCTCACGGCCCTCCTATGTCTTTCTTTTAGTCAGCTAGCTTATTTATGAAGTCTTCCAAGGTCACAAATGCCGCCTTGCCAACATTGGAGCAGTACATGTTTAGTACACACCTGCCAAACATTGGGCTGGGGGGGGAAGTGAGTGAGTTGTTTTGTAACAAAATCGCAAAAACCAATCCACTGTAGAAAGTGTCCATCATCAACCTCCCATTCTTCCCATGGCTCGCCCCTTCTTCTCTGCTGGCAGAGCCTCGACTTGTTCAGCCACCAGTAGAAATCCTTTGACTTGGGGGAGAGAAGACCCCCTATTCCAGCCATCAGGAAGAAATCGAAATTCCCCTAGACCACACATAGCGATCTCATTCCCCTAAGGCTGGCCACGGCTGCAGCTTCCAGGGAAGCTTTTTGCTTTCTTGGGTTAGGAAGTTACAAATTCAACTGGCAGGCCCCGTTCTGTCTCTTTGCCATTTCTTCTTCCCTGGAATACTGACGTTATGCCTGTTTCTCTCTTCATTATATTCATGTTTCCCTTTAAGGCCTTGCACATACTTACACTAGCTACTTTAAGGCTCTTCTTGTATGTTAATCTGTCATTTCTAATCTGTTCCTATTGACACTTTTTTCTTCTGATTATGAGTCACATTTCCTGTTTCTTTGGCATATCTGGTTTGGGTTTTTTTTTGGGGGGGGGGGTTAAATAGAAACTTCAATCTGTTGTTTCACATATACATTCATTGGTTGCTTCTTGTATGTGCCCTGAGTGGAGATCGAACCCCCGACCTTGGCATATTAGAACGACACTCTAACCAAACCCGGCCAGGGTCTATCTATCTGGTAATTTTTTTGTGGGATGCTGAACATTGTAACTCGTCGAATGTTTAGATTATGTTGGCAGGCGGTTAATTCACTTGCAGACTGACCTGAGCATTGTGGAGCTCGTGTTTACTCCTTGTTGGGGAAGGTCTAGAGTTCTCTTCGGGTCCAGGGTGCCCTTTCATAAGGACTGAACCTTGTGAGCTCCCAATTTAATTTCCCAGCTGCTCAACCGAGACTTTCCACTCTGGCCAGTCTCATATCAAATGTCTCCCAGCCCTGTGCAAGCTCTAGGGTTTGTTCAGCCTTCAGCTTTCTGGTGGTGTTTTTTCCTTGTATTGTTCTTTGCCCATTTTTCTGGAGTTTCACCTTACATACATACAACTTTACATTTAGCCGAAGATCCAACGGAACCCCACACAGATTTCTGAGCTCTTTCTCTGCATTGCTTCTGTATCTCTGGTATACTGTTGCGTGATTTCCATACATCTCAGGCTCTTCCACCTCCAGTTTTTGTCTCCTTAGCTCAGTGAGACCACCATGCTCTCCATAGGTCCCCCTTCCTTGTGTTGCACTCTGGGAATTGTCCCAAGGCGGAAATCTGCAGTGGCAGTAAGGCTCATGCCATTTATTTTCCTTCTTTCAGGGTTCACAGTGCTGCACTGCCTGTTGCCTACTGTCTGAAAACACGATTTCATGTATTTAATCTAGTTCTCTAGTTTGTGGCATGAGGGTTACTCAGCCGTAACTGGAACTTACCCCAAACACTGCTTAAATGTGCAGTGCATTTCACCGTAGTTACTAGGGAATGAAGCTGAGTGTGAGTTCACTGCCATGTGGTAGAGGAGCCGAAACTCAGAGCGGGGAAATCCTGGGAACTCGGAGCAGTGTCCAGGTGTTTTTGCAACCTCCGGTTCGTTGTGTGCAAGTTGTATCATTTCCCCCCTGGCTTAGCTCCTTTGAGCACTCCCTGTCCCTCAGTTCCTGCCATCTAACACTCCCAATACCAACTCCTTTAGCCAGCCCCCCACCAACACCTTCCCCATACCCTCTTTCAGACTAGCCGAGAGAGGTCTTTCAGGCCCAAGGTTACTTAGACCATATAGAAAGACTAAGACCCGCTGCATCATGGGCCAGTGGGATGAGATTTCTGATTCTCCCCACCCCCCGTATCTGCTTCAGATCTGCCCCCAAAGCCCCCAAAGTGTTGTGAACAGTAACACCAAAGCAAATGGGAGTCATCGGGAAATAATTAGAGCAACAACCGCCTGCCTTCGAGTGTCAGGCCACGGGGGCCTAGGGGTCTCAAGTAAAAGGCCCTCTTCCTCCTGGAGCACGCATTCGAGGACCTGCTGCCCAGCTGAGTGTGTTAGCAGACAGCCTCCTGCTGCTGGTTTTCCCAGGGTCCGCAGATACCCCCTCCCCCGAGCTCATGCCCTCACCGGGGCAGCCCGCATACGGTGGGGGTACAGGCCCAGGCATCCTGGTGGAAGCAGCACAACTCTCACGGACACTTTTTGCGCTAAGCTCCTGGCCAGGTTGGCCAAAGCATTGTCAGGGCTGCACCATGGCTCAGCTCCCCCCCTCCAGTGCTGTCCCTCCCCTTCCTTTCACGGGTAATGATTCCTGGGAAATGGCTTGTGCCCAAGCTCTGACTCCACATCTGTTTCCAGAGAACCTGACCCGTTACACAGGGAACCACCACTGGGCGTTGGCAGCACATACAGTCCGGGTCCCCTGCAGCCAGCGCCTCAAGCTCTGGCAGTGGGCGATGAGTCCGCAGGAAGGTTTCGCTCATCCCACTGATTTTGGCTCCTCACAGCTCTCCATCTCCTTTCTTGGACAATGTGATGGAAAATTGAAATGAATAGCTAGAAAGTCCTGGCAAATGATACTAGATATTTACTGAGAGTCCATTCTGATCCAGGCACTCTGCTAAGCGGCTCACGTGCATGGTCACATGTGATCCCCACACACAATCCCAAGGGGATGGCAATCTTATGGCCCCCACTCTTTAAGGACTTTCCCTGGCCTCTGTCTGCAAAGAGTTGGGCGGGCCCAGGGACAGGTGATGTGTGATTATCTCAGGCCCCCTCCAGGACCTGGGCCCCCCCTTCTACAGCACGAACTCTGACAACAGCTTTCTTTTCATCTCTGCCTGCTGTTCCCATCCTCCTGCACCTCCTTCCTTCCCCAACTTGCAATTCTGCAGACCTGGCAGTCCCCCGAATGGGCCCCACTAGCAAATCAGAGGCACTTTCAGGGCCCAGCCCCCACCCTCGAAAATAGGAAGGTGAGACGCTCTCAGCCCACATCCTGTACCTTAGCAAAGTTCCCACCAGTGGTTCAACCCAGGCAAGACTTTATGCAACCTCTCGCAGCTTATGGCTAGCCTGGCGGCCACCAGGCCTGGGCTCCCAAGAGGTCACTCACAGTCATTCATTCATTCATTTATCAATGATGAACTGCCAGCGACGGGCCTGCTGTGTGCAGGAGCCAGCAGGAAGTAGCAGATGAATGAGCTCTTCATTCATTCTTACACTGGCTTATTTAACAACGACTTCCTGAGACCCTCTTTTGTATGAGACAAGTCTTGAAGATCTGGTGGCAAGCAAGAAGCGGTCTTGACCTCACATTTCACTTAGCCGAAGGGAGAAGTGTTGGAGCCCATTATTAAAGGACTTTACTATCGTCCAGGCTCACACACAAAGCCCCGAAGAATATACGAGAGATTTTTAGTCCAGGTTTGATAGTAACTTCTCAGGCAAGAGGGGTTCTCAGACAAGGTGGGTGTTTGGGTGTCTCCTTCTGTTTGCCTTCTTCCTCCCTCGTTCTTTTAGGGGGCTGGTTCTCTGGGTGCTTCGCAGGCCCACCCCACACATCGGGGAGCAAATGCAGCTCCTGAACCTGCTCTCTCTCCTCTCCTCCCCTGTGGGCACTTGGCCTCATTGACCCTCCCTTCCAGTGCCCTGCCTTGTGGGTGGGCCTCTCTTTCCAAGTGTCCCACGGGTCCCAGGCTGACATATGTGGAAAGAGCTCATCTCTTCTACCTTGAGGCACATTAACAAGATCCCCTTGTCGTTATGCCAAGTTTAGGTCTGAACCAGGCCCAGAAAACTAGGAGGGCAGGTGGCAGGCCTCAGGAATGTGCATGTGTTGGGGCAAAGGAGGAAAATCTCTTTCTCCATGGTTAGAGCAGAGTAGAAGAAATGGCTTTTCTGCATTTTCCCCTTTGCCCTTCCCCAGTGTTCTCCCTCCGCTTCCCCTTTTGGGTGCACTGTTTCCACAGTGAGCCAGGTCATGGACTCATCCTCTCAACTTCTCTGAGATGATCCCCATCCTAAGAAGAGATTGAGAGGCTGGGGAGACAGCAGCCTCAGGGGACCCAAGGCCAGCACTCACCGGGTGTTGAGGCACCGTCAGCCACCAGCAGAGGGCGCTAGGTTTCCCTCTGGGCACCCCCTCCTGCTCCTAGGCTCTCTCCCAGTCTAGGCTGGGGGTGGGCCACAGCACTGGGGTGGGGGTGGAGGTGGGGTGGGGGTGGAGGTGGGGTGGGGAGCTAGACCCAGGATTCCATCTCGACCAGTGACAGTGCCTCCGTTTCCCCGTTGACTAATAAAAGCCTCCTTCACTTTTATGTCCATTTGGGGCAGAACTAGGTTCTGAATTTCCTCCTTAAGCAAATCTCTTGGGCAACTTATTTACCTTCTCTGTGCCCCAGTTTTCTCATCTGTAAAATGGGGGTAATAAGAGTGCCTGTCTCCCAGGGATATGAGGGGTAAGTAAGTTCTTATTTGTACAGCATTTAGGCGAGTGCCTGACACATCACTAACACTTTTTGTGTTTGTTGTTACTTTGATGATTATGGACAGTTGCCCAACATGTTAACCTTGGCCTTTCTTGGAGCCTGAGAGTCCACCAAAGGCCCATGTCTTGGGCTCCAAGCCCTGAGCTCCATGGAGTCAAGTCTCATACCTGCTGTGAGGAGAGAGCCATTGCTTTCTTTGCAAGCACAGGGCCTCTTGTTTAGCTCCTGGTGCATTGTATTTGTTGAATGAATGGCAGCTGCTATTATTCTCTTTCAAGACGGGCCCAGTTCTAGTCAGTCAATGCCTCACGTTCTTGCAGTCAACGACGAGTCTTCAGACAGAAGCCAGCTGAGTTGAAGGCCTGAGAAGGACCGGGGGAGACTGGACAATAGTCCTGGGAGTGCCATCAGCTTTTCATAACACGTACTGATGTCTGGAGGACCCATTCCCAAATTTTCGGTGAACCCAGATTGCCCTTAAATGAGGCTGGATTCAAAGTTCCCTAGGGTCCGATCAGCATCTTTCGACAGATCTTGACAACTCACCTGGTGGATCCTTAAGTGGGAGGTGTCACCACACTTCTTCTCATGGCTCAGCCCACAGTGCCACCCTGTCCTAACTGGGATTGTAGTCAGGCTGCGTGGATGCCCCGGGGCTGGTATCCATGGCAAAGGTAAAGCCAGGCCATGCCTTTGTTCCTCCCATTGCCTCTGAGGCTGGGGGACCCTCAGGCATGGTCTGGACACCTACAGTCCCTTTTGACTCCTCTGTTTTAAATTCTGTTTTCTCTCCTCTTTGGAGGAGAATAACAATTGTGAAAAGGGAAACAAGAAGGAAAATCTTCAGAGTGCTCACTGGTTTTCAGGCAGGTAAATTCTAGCAAACCGTACATAGGAAATTTGAGAATCTGGACATTTATTCTATTTAAAAGGGGTTGTTAGATATTCTAGCATCAGGTGTGAGGACATGGGGGAAAGAGAGAGACAGAGTGAGAGCATGTTAACCTGTTTCTGGAAGGAACCACAGAAACCATTTGCTACAAATACATGAGGGGGAAATGGCCAACTGGTGCTATCCAAGCAGAGAATAGGCCACTGCACAGAACCATTTTGAATTACGTAAGCTATTCCATAATGGAGCTTATTACGGCCCTGGGCTTGAGCCCAATCCTTTCTTCTTGTAAAGTTAAGTCAAGATAATATGGTTTCCCCGTCAGTAACGGGCTCTTAAATGGGTTTGAGGTTTTCGAGCACGACCAATATCAACATTGACTTTAGAGGCAATCACAATAAAGGAGAACCTGATAAGTCACGGGAGGGGAGGAAGGGGTATAAAGGCAGGTAGAGCCAGGGCGTTGCTACCACTGAGGCAAGATGACCAAGCTCACCCTCCTCACAGGTAAGGAGCCACCGCCACTCCTGTGAACCTCTCTCCCTCCTGCTTTTCTGCCCCTTTAAAACTTTCTTTTACCTTCAAACTCAGCCAAATTGTCTGAGATGACTGCTTTGAGGAGAGCTCAGGGACAGAGTTCCTTCCCTAGCGATAGGTCTCCCACTGCTCTGCAGTCCCCTCCCTTCCCCAAGCCTCAAGGCTCATGACCCTTGAATGGTTTTGTGAGCAGAAGTGGAGGGGAGTGGGCTTCTAGGAGAACCCCACTGAGACTTTATCAGCCTCAGCAGGTTTCGAGTCTACAGACAGTGTTAAAAGAGTAAAGCCTGGGGGAAAATGTCCTATTGTGAAGGAAATACTGTGTAGAAAGGCTGCTGTGTCCACAGACAGGTTCCTCCAGCTCACTGACCTCTCTGCTGCTTTCAGGTCTGCTCCTTGTGCTGACAGCTGAGATAGGTATGTATTGATCGTGGCTCGGCCCCTCTATTGTTCCCTTGTTGTTTCTTTACCATCTGGACACTCAGCATGGCCCTCCATCCTTCTACATAAAACAAAGACCTAGTTAATTTTTTTTAGAGAGTTCAAAGTTCCCTAACCAAGTTAAAGGATTGGGATCATTGGCCTAAAACTCCAAAGCTAAAATCGACGAGACAGTGGTCTTCTAAATAAATGCTAACAATAGAAAAATAACATGGCGAGGCATCTTCATGGGGCTGTCTGCTCTGTTGAAGCATTTTCTAACCTGTCATCTCACTGAGTCTTTAAAAGTAACTTCTCTGAGAGGAGGACAGGTAAAAGTATTATCACTCATCTGGCGGCCCAGTCAACTAAGACAGAGCTGACTTGTCATATGACTTGTCCCAGGAGATACAGGGAGGTCGTGACAGAATCTAAACCTGAAGCCAGGACTCTTGACTCCGAGGTGATGGATCATTTGAGACTGATTGAAATTATTACTCAGGGAGACAGCTACAAGAGCTAAATAGACTTATGCCATCACCCTCTCTGGGTTGTAGTCTCCAAATGAGTAAAATGGGAATAATAATAACACCTACCTTTTAGGGTTTTGGTGGCGATTAATGAATGAATTTAAATAACCTACTGAGAGCAGTGCTTGGTACATAGATGCTGAGGAAGCCTTAGCGATGGCTAGGGTTAGCCCGCAGAGGGGACTAGAGTATATTTAAATGGGCGTTTACAGCTTTAAGGTCTCATTTCAGCAAAGGGCACTGATGGCCAAGGGTCTTTTATTCTTTCTGGAGGGGCCTCTGAGAGGTATTATCTCCAGCCCTGAACTGCCTGCTAGCTGCGGGTTGGCTACAATACACAGGATCCCAGGCACGTCTTCCCCTCCCCGTGAGGCTCACCAGGAAAGCTGTTCGGAGGGCCAGGCTCCGGGCAGTCACTAGCTCCCCAGGGAGCTTGCTACTCCCTCATGTGTCTCTCCCTCCTCCTGGTGACAGGTTCTGCCTACCAGCTGACATGCTACTTCACCAACTGGGCCCAGTACCGGCCGGGCCTGGGGCGCTTCAAGCCCGAGGACATCGATCCCTGCCTCTGCACCCACCTCATCTACGCCTTCGCGGGGATGCGGGACAACCAGATCACCACCATCGAGTGGAACGACGTCGCCCTCTACCAGGCCTTCAACGGCCTGAAGAGCAAGTAAGCGATGAAAGGACTGGCGTTTAAAATCTTCTCACCTTCGAGAATAGTTTGAAGGGCACCTTCCACCGTAGCCTCCAGGCTGAAATTCCAAACAGGCCACCAAGCAGCACACTTTCCACTGCAGGGGCGGCTCTAAGCTAAGGGCAGAGCTGGCTCTCAGGAGAGGGTGAGCACTACGTGCAGCTCAGTTGCCAAGGGGCATTTAGGAAATCCAAGTCATGAGGACCCAGGTGAGGGCCATCCACCAGCTGGCTGCAACCCAAAGCTGGCATTGCCAAAGCCCTTAGTGTCCGTAGCTGCTTCACTGCAAGGGGAGGGATCAGAACCGCAGGCACATTGAAGCCACCAGCCTTAGGCCACCTGCCCCAACCGCTCTCACAGTGTGGGAGGGAAGGGTGCGAATTTAGGAGAAGGGGACCCGGTATGAGAGGCTGCGGGAGACCTCCTGGCCCCTCGACCATGCAAACAGCCGACGGTGAAAGGATTTCCCTTGCTTTCCCTTTGTTCCGACACACTCCCTGCTCCCTGCGCGCAGAAACAGTCAGCTGAAGACTCTCCTGGCCATCGGCGGCTGGAACTTCGGAACGGCCCCGTAAGTTCCTCAAGATGACTTCCTGCACTGATGTTACAGCAAGGTGTTGGGGCCACCGAGCAAGCCCTCCCCCTGCCTTCTTGGGGTCTCCCGTAGTTTCACTGCCATGGTGGCCACTCCTGAGAACCGCCAGACTTTCATTGCCTCGGTCATCAAATTCCTGCGCCAGCATGGCTTCGACGGGCTGGACTTTGACTGGGAGTATCCTGGCTCTCGTGGGAGCCCGCCTCAGGACAAGCACCTCTTCACTGTCCTGGTGCAGGTGAGCTGCGATCCGTGTCATTTTATAAAATTTAAATTTCATTTTAAAATTCCAGTTTACATTCAATATTCTTTGGTGTTAGTTTCTGGAAAGCACACAGCCGGTCTCACGTGAAAGATCACGGAGGCCATACAGAAAACCCAGCTCCCTGCAGGCTCCGTGGGAGAGGAAGGACCTGGATGCCCCATTCCAGCGAGAATAGAAAGAAGGAAAGAAGGAAAATGAATTAAATTTCATTCAAAGAATGGTCATGGAAGCCAACTTGGAGGTCATGCTCATAGACGGTCTCCTGCTCTTGCACAGGAAATGCGGGAAGCTTTTGAGCAGGAGGCCAAGCAGGTGAACAGGCCCAGGCTCATGGTCACCGCCGCAGTAGCTGGTGGCATCGCCAACATCCAGGCTGGCTATGAGATCCCCCAGCTGTCCCAGTGAGTGGTCACTTGTCCCACAACCCCTTCCTCTGTGTGTCACTTGTGTAAGAGATGTTCATCCTTAGTCTGTCTTGCTGTCTGGGACCTTGTTGAAGAGACTTTGGAAGTGGTATCTTTGCCTGCAGAGGTGTGGGAGACACCAGAGATGATTTTAACTGCTTTCCCTGGACTACAGGTACCTGGACTACATCCATGTCATGACCTATGACCTCCATGGGTCCTGGGAGGGCTACACAGGAGAGAACAGCCCCCTCTACAAATACCCAACCGACACTGGCAGCAACGCCTACCTCAATGTGGTGAGTCCCTCCCTACACAGGCACATACAGACCAGAGATGGGGTCCTAAATCACGTGGAGGTTCAGGGACAAAAGGCATCATAAATTTGGTCAGGCTCTCAAATGGGCAATTAGGCTGCTATAATTAATTAACTAGTTCCATTTATAAAAAAATTCACCAACTAACTAACACCAAACTGACAGTTCTATCAGATAGGGAAGATTAATAACCAGTGCTTTTTTTAATAAAAGAAAATGAGATGCCATTACTCATATTTCAATAAATTACAAAATGCTTCTCTGATCTTTCCCCACTTCCTGTTCCCCTTTTACCTTGTCTGATTTCTACCATTCCAATCTTTGCACATGTGTGCCATACAGAATTTCAGCCATTCACCAACAGGTCATACCAGGAAAATTATGAAAAAAATACCAAACTTAGTCCTTCACTCATGTTTTTGATATCTAAAAGCATATCTAAAGCTTACACATTGGCATGTTACTAAAAGAAGTTAGTTGAGATAGGATAGGCCACTTCAATAGAGGTCCGTCAGTGATGCTTTAAAATACTTCGTACAACAGGCACGACCGTACCACAGACACTTAGCTAATAACTAATTACTAGGCCATCAGCCTGGTGGGCCTCTCGCTAACCCGCTGCTGTTGCAGGATTACGTCATGAACTACTGGAAGGACAGCGGAGCCCCAGCTGAGAAGCTCGTTGTTGGATTCCCAGCCTACGGACACACCTTCATCCTGAGCGACCCCTCCAACCATGGAATTGGGGCCCCTATCACTGGCCCTGGCCCTGCTGGGCCCTACACCAGGCAGTCTGGGTTCTGGGCCTACTATGAGGTATGCTCCTGACAATCTAAGAGAGACACAGAAGACTGGCTTCTCTGGGTCATGAGTTCAACGATACAAACAACTCAACACTTCTCAGCTCACTGAACTAGGAGCTGGTTCTTTACGGGGGGAAAGATGAGCACTCAGGTTGCATGTTAGGCTGGATTCCAAGTTCAGGGCGAGTAGGAAACAAAGACATCGGCAGTGAGATTATATCAGTGTACAGACACTGCTCACTGCCTGCCAAGGCATTCTTTGATTTGAGAGCTTCTGCCCACATTGAAAATCAATTGACTCAGATGTGACAAAGAATCAGAATCCTAGGTGAACCGAGAAATTTGCTGATAGAGCTCTCCTTTTCAAGTAGCTTTCGTCTATCCCTTCTCTTTCCCCCTCCCCCATGCCCTTTGTCCCTGCCACCTGGACACTTTGCCTACCTCTTGGCCTCCTGCTTATCTCCTCTTAGATCTGCACCTTCCTGAAGAATGGAGCTACTGAAGTGTGGGAGGCCGCTGAGGATGTCCCCTACGCTTACAAAGGCAATGAGTGGCTTGGCTATGACAACACCGAGAGCTTCAAAATCAAGGTAGACTGTGTTCTGTGGACTATTGGTGCCTGTGAGTCTGTCCCCATCTGTAGGCCTGGAGCCCCAGGTTGGCCTTGGTGTCTGAACTTCATTGGATTCCCTGTCATTGCCACAGGCTGACTGGCTGAAGAAGAACAACTTTGGAGGCGCCATGGTCTGGGCCATTGATCTGGATGACTTCACGGGCACTTTCTGCAACCAGGGCAAATACCCCTTGATCACCACCCTGAAAGATGCCCTGGGCCTGCAAAGTGCAAGTGAGTTGAGGTTGAGAAGGGACCCTAAGCCTCAAACTTGAAAGAAATTTCAAAGCCTCCTTGAAAGTCAAGGAGCCATTGTCCAAGCGAGGTGATAACTGTTGCTCCATTCACATCTGGCAATGATTCAGTAACGGCGGGAAGGCCAACAGGGCTCTCCACCCTTCCTTTATCCGTTACTCATTTCACAAGCAAGTTTCTGAGCACCTGTTAGGTATCCGGCACTAAGGAGGTATCACGGGGGGTCCTGAATACATCAGTCACAACCTCTACCCTATAGAAGCTTACAGTCTAGTTGGGGAGATACTATTGACGCGATTACAAAGTTCGGTAACAACGCAGAGGATATTCTATGGTGAAATCCCAGAAAAAAATAAGAAACTTCCCTCTAAGTTTATGACATTAAGGTCCCAAAGCATCAGGCGGATCTAGGAAGGAGGGGGAAAACGAAGTGTGCTTTGAAGGATGAGAGTTAATAAGTAAAGAGGAGAGGGGAGGGCGGGGATCCCGGATCAGGAGGCTGACATACGCAGAGACGTGGGAGGAGGCGCTGAGAACGAAATCCAGGATGTTAGTTCTCTCGCATCAGACACACTAACTGAAAGCAGGTGGGGCTCAGGATCTGGATTTTTTCTTTCAGGTTGCAAAGCCCCAGCCCAGCCCATCGCTCCCATCACCGAGGCTCCCAGGACAGGTGGTGGCACTGGCGGTGGCAGCTCAGGGGGCAGCCCCGGTGGCAGCGGATTCTGTGCCAACAGGGCCAGTGGCCTGTACCCTGAGCCCACAGACAGAAACGCCTTCTACAACTGTGTGAATGGACATACCTTCATCCAGCACTGCCAGCCCGGCCTGGTCTTCGATGCCTCCTGCTCCTGCTGCAACTGGTGACGTCTTTGCCAGACACCACGCCCCTCATCCCAGCTCAGAAACTGCTGTACAATAAAGGGTTGAGCGTTCCTGTGCAGTGGCTCCTGCTTCTTTCCTGAAAGGCCTTCGATGTAGCTGACCCCAGCCTCCCAACGATATGCTACAGCTCCAGCAGCCCACCAGCTGCGTGGTCGCTTTGGAGACCACCCACTGCATGCCCAGCTCTCTCCTGGGTGCTGGGTGGCAGGAGCAGAGGGATTCAAGGAAGATGGCTGGTCCTTTCATTCTCAAAACATGTACTCGGAGGAGGGTGGGCAGCGACAAGGGTGTAAGACCCAGACAACAATGACCCATACACAAATGTGTCTCTCTACACTCCTCCAGAGCAACGATTTTCAACTGGTGTGCCACACGAATTTTTAAAACATGCACAATCTGGCCATTTGGCCAGGCACACTGACCTCTTTTTCCTTAGATTAGTCAAAATTATACCTATTTTTTTGGTCAGATCAGCAAAAAATATATTTCTTGGAGTGCTGCAGAATTTTATTAATTAGTTTATGTGAGCCATGAGATGAAAAGGTTGAAAATCGTGGCTTTAGAGAAACATTTCTAAATGTCCAAGAGGTGAATAGTGAAGGTAATTTATGTGTGAAAATAAGACAGGAAGTGGGTGTGAGCAGGATTCGGGAGGATTAGGAGGAAAGGCGAGACAGAGGAGGTGGGGCTCTCTGGGAGGGCAATATAAAGTGAGTGACCTGGCCCTGGCGAGTGTGGCTAAGTGGTTAAAGCATTGGCCCGGCACCAAAGAGTCACGGGTTTGATTCCCAGTCAAGGGCATGCACCTGGGTTGCAGGTTCAATCCCTGGCTCCGGTAAGGGTGCGTGCGGGAGGCAACCAATCAATGTGTCTCTTTCACAACAATAGTTTTTTCTCTTTCCCCCTCCTTCCCTTCCACTCTCTGAAAATGCACAAAATATCCTCAAGTGAAGATTAAACAAAAAAAAGCATTTGGAAATAAAAGTGGAGACATTTAAAAAAAAATTTGAGTGACCTGGCCTATATAAAAGTTTGGAGGTTATATGTAAATTTCTTGAGCTAAACCCAAAGAAATTAAGCTTTATTATTCAAAATAAACTTAAGATAAGAATTTAAATAACTTAAAAAAATTGGTGCTGAAAAGTGTTATAAAAATGTAGAGGAGAGTAGGGGGCCGGGAGGCTGATGGTGGAGGGGTGCAGTTTTAGACGGGGTGGTCGTGGTGACCACTACAGAAGGACGTATGAGTAGGGCCAGTTTCCTAAGTACGTGACCTACACACTCAGTGTCATGCTCTGCTGTTGACATCTTGGAATTCTTTTTTTTGTTGTTTTGTTTTGTTTAAAATATTACAGATGTCCCTTTTTCTCCCCAATGACCCGTTCCACCCCGTCCCATCCTCCTCCCCAGTCCCTCTCCCCACCATTGTCCGTGTCCTTGGGTTGTGCATATAAGTTCTTTGGTTACTCTCTCCCCCTCCACCCACCCGCCCTCCTCCATCCCTCTGAGATTCGTCAGTCTGATCCATGCTTCCATGTCATTGAATCTATTCTATTCATCAGTTTATTAAGTTCTTTAGATTCCACATATAAGTGAGATCATGTGATGTTTGTCTTTCTCTGCCTGCCTTATATCGCTTAGCATAATTTTCTCCAGGTCCATCCATGCTGTCCCAAAGGGTATGAGATCCTTCTTTTTTTACAGCTGCGTAGTATTCCATGGTGTGAATGTCCCACAGCTTTTATCCATTCACCTACTGATGAGCACTTGGGCTGTTTCCAGATCTGAGCTATTGTAAATTGTGCTGCTATGAACATAGGGGTGCGTATATTCTTTCTGATTAGCGTCTTGGAATTCTTAATAACTTTTGCACATGGGGTCCCATGTTTTCATTTTATGCTGGGCCCACAAATTACCTGAGCAAAGAGAAAGGAAGTGAGGATGCTAGCTGTCTAGGGGCAGTGCTAGCTTGTGGCCATCTGGGGACAGTGTCCCCTACAGAAGGAAAGACCAGTGCAAAGGCCCCAGGGAAGGAGAATTCCTGACATATTAAAGGAACAGTAGCAAGGAGGCCAGTCTGGTTGGAGAAAAAAGGAGCGAGGGCAGAGGAGTCTTAGGGGGTGTTATAGGGGATGTGATTGGAAGAAGGCAGATTGGCCAACTTTTTCTATAAAGGGCCAGCTGGTAAATCTTTCAGGCTTTGTGGGCCATGTGGTCCATGTTGTAACTACTCAGCCCTGCTGGTGTCATAGTGTGCAAGCAGCCAGCGATGAGACAGAAAAAAGAAGCATGGCTGCCCCCAATGAAATGTTATTTATGGACACTGAAAGTTGAATGTCATATAATGTTCAAGTGTCATGAAATATTGCTCTTCTTTTTATTTTTTTCCACCCATTTAAAAATGTAAAAATTATTCTTAGCTCAAGGGCTACTGTGCAAAAACAAGCAGCAAGTTGGCTTTGGCCCTCAGTGGCTTGCTGACCCTTGGTTTGAGGCCTTGTAGGGCATTGTAAGATTTCTGCTTCTGCTCCAAAAGAAACAGGAGCCTTAGAAGGTTATTAAGTGGACAAAGAATTTGATTTGGTTTCTATTTTTAAGTAATCAATTTAGCTGCTTTGCTGAAAATGCATAGTTTGGAGACTATTGCAATCCCCAGGAGAGAAATAATGTCTTAGAATAGGGCAGCAGACAGAGAGGTGGCCAGAGGTGATTGGATTTAGGCTGTATTTTTAAGATTTGGGGAGGGGGAGGTTGTGGGGTTTTTTTTAGCTAGTCCAAATTTCTTTATGACTTGTATGTAGCATATGGAGGGGACTAGGGAGGAGTCGAGGATAATTCTGACATTTTGGCCTGAGAGTTACCATCAACTCAACTGAGAAAGGTGAAACGTAGAGCCGGTTTTGGAGAAAGGTCACGAATTCAGTTTGGACGGGTCAGATTTAAGATTTCTATTGGGTTTCGAAGTGGAGATGCTGAGTAAGCATTTGGTCATAACATTTTGGGAGGTAGTTGGTACGTAGTTGGTGTTTAAAGTCAGTAGATTGGATAGATCATTAAGGGTGTGAATATAGATAGGGAAGGAAAGAACCCAAAGACTGAACCCTGGGCACGCCAACGTCCAGAGGCTGGGGACAAGAGTAGGACTAAGAGACCCGGGGTTAGAAAATCTTCCTGGTGTGCTGTGGCCGGTTACCTTCAAAGGTTGTTATGACAGTCATGGGGACTAGTTCCCCAAATTCCTGAGGATTCAGTGATGAAAAGAGACTGGGTGGTTAAAAGCACCCAGCCTAATACTCCACGGCTGTTTCGCTCTCACATCGATGTTTCTCTCTCTCTCTCTCTCTCCCTCCCCCCCACTCTCAAATCAATAAACATACCCTTCAGTGAGGATTAAAAAAAAGAGGAGAGACCAGATCTCCATCTCTCTCCCCCCCACCCCCCATCTGCAGACAGCCAGAAAGAGAGCTCTTACCAGAAACTGAGCCCTGTTGGAACTTTTCTCTTGGACTTGCCATTCTCCAGAACCGTGAGAAAAGACATTTCGGTTAAATCACCCAGCCTGTGGTATTTTATTGTGACAGCCCACACTGATTAAGACAATGTCCGGACCTAATCGGATGGCTGCTTCATCTCTTGTTACCCACGGAGGCTGGGAGCGAAAGGATGCGATGGAGCCAACTCAGAGGCAACCCGCTCAAGCCCATGTTCACGTCTCACGGGGAGGCTAAGGGCGTCGTCTGCCCAGGGCTATAAATGTCCCAAACGGAGCCATTCCCAGCAACACCCATCTGTTCTCAGCCATCCGCTAGGAACCTGGAGCCTGAGGACAGGAGGTTCTCCAGGGCCAAACAGCTGTGAGCTGAGAACCCAATCCTGTTACCCTTTTCTTCTCTTCAGCCCCCCGACTCTGCCCCCTTGGTGACTGATTCAGGATCGCACGCTGTGCTGAGTGAGTGGAAAACAAGCCGGGTGGCTGCCACCTCTGCCTGGCTGTTGCTGGAAAACCTAGCTGCAGCCGTGTCTACTATTTACCTTGCTCTGGGCCCCGGACCCTGCCGTGTGGGCACTGAGAAGCCATCCTTATCATGCTGCTGGTGCAAATAAAGTGCCCCAGCTATGGCATGACCGCAGAATGGGGATTCTTTCCAACACCCAAGTGCTCAGCTGGCCAGCAAGCTGGCCAGGGACTCCCCTGGAGCTTTTAAGGAGCTATGAAGAAGGGGTGCTTTATCTGCAGGTCCTTCATGTAGCGCTGGGGCTGCCAAATTCAACAGCAAAGATTTCACTAAGTCTACACAGCAGGTAGGCCTGAGGGTCAAATTGGATAAACCTGGAACCACTGCCTTGCTGCTTGGTTTTTGCAAATCCTTGACTTAACCCTGATTTGACACAGTTGGGGCTCTTTGTCCCAACAGCATTCTTCTGGGCGCCCCAGGGAAATGCCTATCCCAGGTCAGCCTAGACCACCAACCAGCCTCCATATGAATATAAGGGGGGGCACAGTGTAAATGTTAGATTTTCATTCAGGGGGCAGCTGATCTTGGCGCTGAATCCTGGATCCGGCATTTACAATTTTATCTGTTTTCTCTCCTACAGAATTAGGCTGAGGGTAAGAATTCTTTTCATAGGCTAAATGAAATCATGGGCAGAGCCCTCCGGTGAACACTCATGGCTTTTCAGTCACTCGGTAGTCACTCTCCGTACTTTTGAATTTCATTTTGTGACCTGTCCTGATGGAAATGGAAACCCAAGTGCGCTGTCCTTTTCCTCATCAAACTAGTCTGGGTTCACAATAAGTCTGCTAAGGTGCCCACATCCCACGATGGGGCTGCCCATCGACGGCATTCCGGGGATTGTCACAAGACCGTAAGCAGTACAGACAATATGTACTCGGGGCCATGAAATATTTCAGAAGAAGGAGAGACCATTGAACTTCAAAGAGAGGACCTGAGCTGGGCACTGAAGGAGTGTAATATCAGGGTAGGCATTGAGAAGGGGAGACATTACAGGCAAGGGACAGAGGGGTAGTGTGAACAAATGCATATGACATATTTAGGAATAACGAATAGGTCGTTCTGGCTGAAGCAGAAGTTTATTTATTATAAGACAATGGGAGTGGATAACGTTTGGAAAGGTGGGTTGAGATAAATTCCAAACAAGAAATTCTAGCAATAGTCAAGTTGCAAATATTTCTATTAGAAGAGATTCTTTTCAATATCATCGCCATCATCTCTGTCAGCAACATGAAATACTTTTTAACATCGTCTGGGAGTAATTTGGAATTAAGGAACACTGGAGAGCTTTTGGTGACCTTTGGAGGGGATAGTTAGGGAATCATACCTTCTTAATGAAATTATTGTAAAATAATGACTTAATGTAATTCCTTAATGTTCACAAAGTAGCACCTAGAGTGAAAAAGTTCCTTAGGCACTGCTTGTACAAATTACATATAAATAATTCCATCAAAAGATTTAAGAACAGCTAATAACTTCCAAAGGCATTCATTATTTACTTTCCAATAAAGGTATGCTTCGATGCCAGGCACAAAATGTCCACAACATAAAAGCCTAACCACAGTGTTGAAACGGATGCTTATCAGCCCTGGGAACTCCCCAAAAGGCTATTTTCCATGGCGGGGGGCATGGCATTGTTGAGTCCGTACAGAGCAGGGGAGTGGTGGTGGGGGAAGGCAGGTTGGAGGCCACCAAGCGCTGTTTGCAGGAGAGGAGATCTGTTGGTTTCCTGATAAGCTAAATGCCCTCCCTTGGGAAGCCCTCATGATAACCAGCAACTCACATGGCATAAAAAGCCAACCCGGGCTCTGCGGGACCCACACCGACAGCGACCATGGCAAAGCTCGCTGTCCTCGCAGGTGGGTTTGTAATCAGAGACCGAGTCTTACTCTTCAGCTGATCGCTTTTCCTCCCTGGGCCTGGCAGCCCTAACGTGGTCCTCATGTTAAACCTCAACCCTTTTCCATTCTTCCTTCATCATTTCAAATTTCCAAGAGAATCCTGACATATACAAACCGGCCTACCTCTTGTTCCCTTAATCGATTCCGGTAACATTTCCACCCTCATTAAGCCCATGGGCATGGTCCTAAAAGAAAGGCTTGTTGGCTTCCAGTCTTTGTCTCACTCTCTCATCTCCTGTTGGATTGTTCCTTTCCTGCACCCCCTCATTTTAATTGGTATTATTTTTATGTACATGCTTGTGTCCTTGGTCTAGCTTTCAAGGGTGAAAGTCAGTAGGAGCTGAGACAGAGTTAAGCAAGTTATTTTTTTTTCTAGAGTTTTCAGAATTATTTCTCTTTCATCCCCTACTGTCCTACTGCGTTGCTGATGTATCATAAAAATGTCACTGCTAGAAATTCAATCATTCAAAGGGAATGATTCAGTAAGTCCTTTAGAGCCAAGTTGTAGCCATAGTTTATTAGTTGCTCTCGAGCTGTGATTTACTTTCTCTCTCTCTCTAGGTCTGGCCCTTCTGTTGAATGCTCAGCTAGGTAAGTCATGGACTCTATGTTTTATCTTTGACAAAGTTTTTTCCTTCCATAAGCCTCAAATTTTTATAAATTATCCCTGTGGCAATTGTCTGCTAATGTAGGTGGTTTTAAAATATCCCAATAGTACTTTCTTAGAAAGTATATCAAGAGATAAGCCATATTAGGGACGTGAGCTATGATTGACTTCATAGACAGATGGGTTTGACGTTGGGGAAATCTGGGGTTTTGGACTGGCTGTCACTGTGGCCTCCTTTAGCATGACCACCTGAGATTAGAAACACCTGGGCATCTTTCCTTCAGTGGTTCCCAGGCTCGTCCAAGATCAAAAAATAAATCCATCAAAGTTGAAAATAACCACCCCAGTCCCCAACTAGTTTCCAAGTGGGAACCTTTGAACTCATCTGCAAGAGGACTCGCGCACAGAGATCGGGCATCTGAGGCAGAGGGGGGAGTCTCAAGGGAGGGCCAGACTCATGGCACGTTTCAGTGGCACCCAAATCAGGCCATGTCCTTTCTCCTTACTACCCACAGGCTCTGCCTACCAGCTGATATGCTACTTCACCAACTGGGCCCAGTACCGGCCGGGCCTGGGGCGCTTCATGCCCGACGACATCGATCCCTGCCTCTGCACCCACCTCATCTACGCCTTCGCGGGGATGCGGGACAACCAGATCACCACCATCGAGTGGAACGACGTCGCCCTCTACCAGGCCTTCAACGGCCTGAAGAGCAAGTAAAGGAAGGGGTTGGGGACCAAGATGCTGCATTTCTAACAAGCTCCCGCATGCTCCTGGTGCTTCTGGCCCAGGAGCCACACTTTAAGTAGCAAGAATATAGATAACATAGCACATTGCCCGCTCTAGCAGGTGTTCAAAAAATAATAGTTTTGTGTCTTCCTTTCTTCATCAATATCTTCTTTATGACGCAGGAAACCGCAAGCCGTCCCAGCTATTTGCATCAGAGATCAGGAGGCAGGGATACTAACACTTAGACGTGGCCAAACCCAAGAAATCAGCAGAGTTTGCTGTACTTGAACAGAGTTCTATTTTGTGTAAAAAACAAATGAAATGAAAACCCTGGTATCTTTTCATTTCCGATTTGTTCAGTTTGGTTATATCTAGGAGGAGGAGCCCTGCGCTAGGAGTAGCTCTGTTCTGAATGCAGCTGCTCGACCTAAGCTCTGATGTGTAAGAGGAAAGGAACCCTTTTGGAGCCCTGTTTCTTGAGATGTGCTCCAGTTGACGACTTGCATGGAAATCCCCTGGGGCACTTGATAGAAATGCCAATCCCTACCCCAGGCCAACTGCATCAGCATCTCTGCGGAAGGGGCTATAAACCTGGCATTTGAACATGGTCCTCCCACTCTGACGCTTGCACTTAATTCTCACATACACTGACGCCTGAGAGCTGCTACTCCAGAGAATGTGTGTAATTCTCAGCCACAGAGAGGCTGAGAGAGTATCTATGCTCAAGCAGCATTTACCATTTCATCGGATCGAATTGAGTATGAGCTAATTATGCTGACAGGTAGATAGATATAGATAGCTATATATAGATATATATTTCAAAAATATTGCCAATGCATTCTTTTTTTAAACAAACAATCCATTTCCATACTTTAGGTTCCCCAGGAGAACCCTGAGTACACTTATGAGGATCTCAACTCAAAGAGTTTTTATGAAGGACGTTTTCAGGAGCGGAGAGAACCTGTCTACACTCTAGCATGTCAGGGCAACACCACTGTAGAAGATCAGGCCCGATACTCAGGCAACGGTATTTTCAATAGAGAGGCTCGTGGGTTTTAAAGTGTCTTTTTTCCATCCTTTGCTTTACAGGAACAACCAGCTGAAAACTCTCCTGGCCATCGGCGGCTGGAACTTCGGAACTGCCCCGTGAGTCCCTGTGGGAGAGGCTGGTGCTTATTTATTTGCTTTGGAAACAAGGTAGCCCGGTGTGACCCGCGTCCCTTCAGACCTCACCATCTAAGACAGGGCATCAAGGACACACATTAAGCAAACGTGCTGCTTAACTAAATTACCACACCGGAGCCTCGCTATCCTATAGGACGCAACTTATTTTAGACATTTAAATGTGGATGGATATTCTGAGACCCTACTCACCAAGATTTAGTTAATGAGATGGCAAAACAATTGGTTCCTAAAGTTTTTCCAAAGCACAGCCCCCAGGAGGGTGTTAGAGCGATCTTCTCTATTTATCCTCTGGGGGAAGGGAAGGGAAGGGAAGGGAAAGACATGCAAGTGAGCAAGACTCCCCTGAGGCAGAGGCGCTTGGGGGCTACTGGGAGGGAGATCTCGGGGAGCAGGTGGAGGCAGCCAGGTGTTCAAAGCAACCGGTGCGACTTGGGAGAAAGATCAGAGTTGGATCCAGGGCAAAATAAAAGGCGACACTGAGGTACCCTGCTGGGCAGAGTGATGATTACAATGTAAGGACGGGAAACCAGGAACATACTTTATTCGGGCTGTGGGTCCAGGTGAAGAGCTCTGAGGCAAAAGTACTGGAGTTTGATTTTATGACAAGATTTTCAGACCACTGAACATGTCCTCCCCCTGCCTTCTTGGGGTCTCCCGTAGTTTCACTGCCATGGTGGCCACTCCTGAGAACCGCCAGACTTTCATTGCCTCGGTCATCAAATTCCTGCGCCAGCATGACTTCGACGGGCTGGACTTTGACTGGGAGTATCCTGGCTCTCGTGGGAGCCCACCTCAGGACAAGCACCTCTTCACTGTCCTGGTGCAGGTGAGCTGCGATCCGTGTCATTTTATAAAATTTAAATTTCATTTTAAAATTCCAGTTTACATTCAATATTCTTTGGTGTTAGTTTCTGGAAAGCACACAGCCGGTCTCCCGTGAAAGATCACGGAGGCCATACAGAAAACCCAGCTCCCTGCAGGCTCCGTGGGAGAGGAAGGACCTGGATGCCCCATTCCAGCGAGAATGCTAAAGAAGGAAAGAAGGAAAATGAATTAAATTTCATTCAAAGAGTGGTCATGGAAGCCAACTTGGAGGTCATGCTCATAGACGGTCTCCTGCTCTTGCACAGGAAATGCGGGAAGCTTTTGAGCAGGAGGCCAAGCAGGTGAACAGGCCCAGGCTCATGGTCACCGCCGCAGTAGCTGGTGGCATCGCCAACATCCAGGCTGGCTATGAGATCCCCCAGCTGTCCCAGTGAGTGGTCACTTGGCCCACAACCCCTTCCTCTGTGTGTCACTTGTGTAAGAGATGTTCATCCTTAGTCTGTCTTGCTGTCCGGGACCTTGTTGAGGAGACTTTGGAAGTGGTATCTTTGCCTGCAGAGGTGTGGGAGACACCAGAGGTGATTTTAACTGCTTTCCCTGGACTACAGGTACCTGGACTACATCCATGTCATGACCTATGACCTCCATGGGTCCTGGGAGGGCTACACAGGAGAGAACAGCCCCCTCTACAAATACCCAACCGACACTGGCAGCAACGCCTACCTCAATGTGGTGAGTCCCTCCCTACACAGGCACATACAGACCAGAGATGGGGTCCTAAATCACGTGGAGGTTCAGGGACAAAACAAACAGATTCTGCAAATGTCTCACTTGTCATAACTGTCCTCTTAAGTGGCTGATCAAATCTCTTTAATTATAATTCCACCAAAATGTTTTTTTAAAAACACTAACAAATCCTCGGTCATTAACATGAAACAATTTATCTGCTAGCACAGGGGTCTAACATAACTAAGCCTTTGGCCATCAGCCTGGTGGGCCTCTCGCTAACCCGCTGCTGTTGCAGGATTACATCATGAACTACTGGAAGGACAGCGGAGCCCCAGCTGAGAAGCTCATTGTTGGATTCCCGACCTACGGACACACCTTCATCCTGAGCGACCCCTCCAACCATGGAATTGGGGCCCCTATCACTGGCCCTGGCCCTGCTGGGCCCTACACCAGGCAGTCTGGGTTCTGGGCCTACTATGAGGTATGTTCCTGACAATCTAAGAGAGAGAGAGAAGAGTGGCTTCTCTGGGTCATGAGTTCAACAATATAAACAACTCAACACTTCTCAGCTAACTTAACAAATAGTTGGGGCTGAAAGTGGAAGCTCCTGTCTATTTATAGGGGAGACAAGACGCACTTATGTTGCAAGTTAGGTTGGATTCCAAGTACAGGGCGAGTAGGAAAAAGAGATACCATCAATGAGATTATATCAATGTCTACACACTGCTCACTGCCTGCCAAGGCATTCTTTGATTTGAGAGCTTCTGCCCACATTGAAAATCAATTGACTCAGATGTGACAAAGAATCAGAATCCTAGGTGAACCAAGAAATTTGCTGATAGAGCTCTCCTTTTCAAGTAGCTTTCGTCTATCCCTTCTCTTTCCCCCTCCCCCATGCCCTTTGTCCCTGCCACCTGGACACTTTGCCTACCTCTTGGCCTCCTGCTTATCTCCTCTTAGATCTGCACCTTCCTGAAGAATGGAGCTACTGAAGCATGGGAAGCTGCTCAGGATGTCCCCTACGCTTACAAAGGCAATGAGTGGCTTGGCTATGACAACACCGAGAGCTTCAAAATCAAGGTACACTGTTGTTGCCTGTGAGTCTGTCCCCATCTGTAGGCCTGGAGCCCCAGGTTGGCCTTGGTGTCTGAACTTCATTGGATTCCCTGTCATTGCCGCAGGCTGACTGGCTGAAGAAGAACAACTTTGGAGGTGCCATGATCTGGGCCATTGATCTGGACGACTTCACGGGCACTTTCTGCAACCAGGGCAAATACCCCCTGACCACCACCCTGAAGGATGCCCTGGGCCTGCAGAGTGCAAGTGAGTGACAGCAGGAGGACGCTCGGGGGTCTATAAATGCTCCTTCTCCAACTCAAAGGGCAGTTCTCACATCTGCCCACCCCCATTGACCAGGGAGCTTCTTCCCCTTTCACACCCCTGCTCTTTAGAGACTGATGCTAAAATCTTTCCCTACCCTTGAACTTCATGTAAGAAATATCATGCTCTTATGGGAAACCAAGAGTACCTGGGTGGGTTTTCCAGGTCTGCTAAGTCTTAGAGCTGTGGCAAAGCCTCAAGAAATCAGGCTGACCTTATAACATAAGCATGTACTCTTTATGATCCCCTTATTAAAAGTCTCTTTCAACCCACCTGGGAAGATTTAACAAGAAACCCTCAGTAGTGTTGACATATTTCTAGTCTGTAATTCAGGAAAAGTACCAACTCCCTGAACTTTTCCCAGATTTTCTCTTAGAGCTTATTTGCTCAAGACTTACACTCAGATCCAAATTTTGCACATTTGCATGTTCAGTAAATTTGTTTTAATGATTTTGACATCGTAAAGGAAGAGAGAACTTTATTAGAAACCAGGCCGGCTTGAAGTTATAGCTTTCCCAACTCCTGAGTATGGAGCTATCTTGCAATCTTTTCAGTGGTAGGGATCCAGCGTTAACTATCCCACCTCCAGACCTCACCTGCAGATCCGCTAGTCCCTGCACCTCTAGGCAAAGCTGGGAGCCTCTACCAGTCACTAGTCTGCTCTTCTATCATTTCAGGTTGCACTGCCCCCTCTCAGCCCACTGCACCAGCAACTCTTCCTCCCAGCACCGGTAGTGGAAGCGGAAGCGGAAGCGGGAACGGAAGCGGAAGCGGAAGTGGGGGCACTGGCTTCTGTGCTGACAAACCTGATGGCCTCTACCCTGTGGCGGACAACAGGAATGCTTTCTGGCACTGCTTGAATGGAATCACTTACCAGCAGAACTGCCAGGCCGGCCTTGTCTTTGACCCCAGCTGTTCTTGCTGCAACTGGCCATAAACCTGACCTGTCTCCATTCCCTAGGGTTCTGAACAGTCTCCTTTCTTTACAACATCTTGCTTCTACCTGGAGTTCTGCAATAAAATCCATCAGTCAAAACACGAGTGGTCTTGGTCTAAATGATTTGGGTGGAAGCCTCTCTAGATGGGAAAATGCAGGCTGTGCAGGGGGCGGAGTGGCAGAAGCAAGTGTGTGAGAACCTGGTGGTGATGACCACATGGTTCTCTATCTGGCTGTGTTGATCAGCATGAGGGCTGGAGGCATCAGGTGGAAAGGTTCGAAGGTTTGCTGCTGGGATGGGATGGGGACATGAAGAAAATAGGTCTGTAGCCTGGTGACTGTCCTGAGGAAGGAGCCAAAGTGATTCCATGAGACTTGGGGGCACAGGCCTGCTTGGCTCACTCAGAGAGCAGAAGACTAGGGCATTCTCTTCATGTCTGCTGAGGTCCCAGAGCTGGTACAGCACCTCTGGGATGGGCAACTTTGGGAAGACCTGTGCAGTGGACTCCTTTTGGGGTGTCTACCCAGCCCATGGGCCAGCAGTGTCCCTTTCTTGGGAGATTGCCCCCTCCTTGAACCCCCAGCAGTGGTCACCAGCTCCTGGGCTTGCAATGCATCATGTCCTCCCCTGGTCTGACTAGTTGACTGGGGTGGACATCAGACTCCACAGGGCCAATCAGATTATCACCTCTTGGAATCTGCAATGGGAAACGAGGACTGGTTGTCAGTCCCTGAGAGTGGCTGGGCCTCTCTCAGCTCAGGAGGTGTAGTGAGAGACAGAATGGAAAGTTGTCCTGGATGCAGAGCAAGAACACTAACGGGGAGCTACAGAGGAAGCCACAACACAGTGGAGAAAGAACCCTTACCACTGGCTTTCCAACTTGATTCTAGCTCCTTCCCAAGGCCCAGATGCATTTCTGCCTGTGTGCTCTGTGAAACTCCCCTGTAACTACATAATAAGTTCTTTGCTGCTTAAGATGGCTCGAGTTTCTTTCTTTTATTTGCAACTAAAAGAGCTTCAACTATATAAAAAGAACATAACGGTTCCTGTTTTTTCCTAGTGTGGTAACTATGTGTCAAACTCTGTTTTAAGTGTTTTACATGTCTTTATTTATTTCTCCCAGCAACCTTGTGAAGCACAGAGGAATTAGGTGACCTGCCCAACATCGCACAGCTAGTAAGTTGCAGAGCCAGACCCAAAGCCTAGCAGGCTGGTTCCAGAGCTCATAGTCCTAACGGCTGCATTTTCCTGCCTCCCTTGACACTGCCCCCTCCTGGTGGAAAGCGGCATTCTGGTACTGACGAGGCACATGCCTGCAGCTTTCCAGGTAATGACCATTCATGAGCTCACAGCACTTACTGATTATTTATTATGTGTCAACTAATGTTCTAGATCTAAAGACAGTGGTCAAGTTTGGATTTTATTGTAAGTGAGCCACGAAGCCACTAGAAGGGCATAGCAGGGATGGCGGGGTGATGAAAATTCAATATTGGTAAGAGGGGGCTGGGATAGAGTCACAGAACTTAGGAAAAAACGTTCATTGTGATTGCAGCTGATGTACTGAGTTCCGAGCCTTCATGTGACATGCCTTGGAGATTGAAGACATAGATATGGGTGGGAGACCAGGGTCCCCGTGAAGGCAAGGGGCAGTAAAATTGGGTATTGTTATAAATGTAATTACATCTCTAGCTAAAGCATGACAAAGCTTGGAGAAAAATTAACCTCTCTGAGGACAAGGATTTCTGTTCAGTGCTATATTCCCATTGCCTGAAGCAGTGCCTGACATACTACAAGAGTTTAACAAGCACTTGTTGAATGAATGCATCGAAGAAGGCAGGACGGGAGGTAGGACCTAACAAGTGGAGTATTCCAAGCGTTGGACTAGGTCCTTTAATATGTTATCTCCCATGTGGTGGATATTGTTACAAGTGAGGAAATTGAGATCGTGGGTGGAAAACTCGCCCAAGATCATGTAGTTAATAGTTAGCAGAGCTGCTTTTCAAGGTTGGGCTCCCTTGACACCACAATGCGTTGGTTTGAAGAAGCCATGTCACAAAGACTTGAAAGGGGACTTCGAGGGTGGGGCTGGTGCTTAGCAGTCAGTTTTAGTTACATCCTTCATTTGTTGGTTAAAGTTCACTTATGAGAGTGGTGACTCATGGAGACTGAACACTGGAAACACTGGAGGTTAGAAAGCATCTCTGAGTCTGAGATCTGGTCCAGAGCTTCTCGGAAATCTTCCCAGTCCTTGCTATTGGATCTACCTAGGACCACAAAGGTGACCAAGTCAACAAAGACCTTCCAGCCATTCCTCTGGAACTTTGATGATGGTAATGGTGTCCTTGAACTCTCGTACATTATGAAAACTCACTCCTTCAGTATTGGAGTCTGACTGGAAAGAGGTGGGGTGTGCACAGGGTTACAGAAGGACCCTGATCTGGGTGGGTATGGGGAAGTGCTCCTCTCACCACGTCACATGGGTGGCACCCACCCAGATGCAAGGGCACCATTTTTTGTAGTTGCTGTTGGTTGTCCTCACCAGAGGATATTTTTTCCATTGATTTTTAGAGAGAGTGGAAGGGAGGGAGGGGAGGGGAAGGAGGGGGAGAGAGAGAGAGAGAGAGAGAAACATCGATGTGAGAGAGACACATTGATTGGTTGCCTTCCCATACCCATCCTGACTGGGGCCTGGGATTGAATCTGCAGCCCAGGTACGTGCCCTTGACCGGGAATTGAACCCGTGACCCCTTTGGTGTACCGACCGATGTTCTAACCACTGAGCAACACCGGCCATTTTTTAGATTTGCACAAAGGTACCCTTGGAGTTAGCTGTAGCCCTGGGCATGGAGGTGAGAGATTGGAAGTGCACTGACATTTATTAAATGCCAATTATAGGTCAGTCCCTTGCCATGCAAGATTTGTTCTGCAGTGTCTCCTGAATTCTCATGGCAGCCTTAAGAGGTGACAATGATTAGAGACATTTCATAGATGAACCAAGGCTTAGGTAGATGGAGTAACTTCCACAAGGTCATGGAGCTAGTAAACGACAGACGAGGACCTATTGGGAACCGGCTTTGAGTGGCTTTAAAGCCTGTGTCCATTCTACCCCCAGAAGAGAGAGGTTGGTATCTAAGAAAGACCAGAAAGTAGGGCTTGGAAAGTCTATTTTCCTCTCTTCTGATCTGGACACATCCATCCTCCAGCATCCTTAGACCCAAGTCCTGCTTTGAGTGACAAATTCTTTTGTAACATTTCGAAACACTATTTTGTAATTATTTTATCCTAAAATCAAATTCATGGATAACATCACCTACCACATATGATTTCATAAACAATATAATGCCATAATATTAATGTAAAGAAGAAAAAATAATTCCCAATAAAATAACATATATAAATGCTCAGCTGTAACTGCTTTAGAAGACAATGAAGTAGCCAGGCTCTTGCACTGTATAATGACCAATGCCTAAGTCTAGAGTTAAGAGAGGAGGTGAGATGCCATTTCATGCAGGCTGCGTAGGAAAACAAAAGAGCAGAGTGATCACCGGACACCTTTATTCCCTGGGTTTATCTCTTTAGGGTCCCAACTAAAAGCCCAGGGTGTTTTCCAGTCCTCCCTCCTCCATGATCCGCCTAATTTTTGCTCCCCAGCTTTCAGAGACTCTGTTCCCAGTTCTGCTAGAACCTTCTGCTTCTCGGCCAGCTTTTTAATTAGCGAATGTTCAAAGGGAAGAGCGCGCCAACTGTTGGGCGCACGCACCACTTTGGTTTTTCTTCTGTCTGGGATCTTGGCCCTGCATGTTTTTTCTTCTTTGGTATATCTCTGACGACACCACATATTTTATTTAGTCTAGCTTTTTAATCTCTCCTCAGCCAGAGGATCAGTTGGAACCCAACCAAAACACCAATGAGGGAACGAGTCGTCATATTATCAAAGTACTTTGTAAGACATGTTGCATGTCACTAATAATGTAAACACTAATTTCAAAAACACTGTGGGTACCTAAAATGTTAATAAAAATGAAAGTTATCGATCAATGCCAAGATTTCTTTACACTTTACCATTCATGTTACTGAAATTTGAGTAGACAGAATGCTTGGAGTAAATTATACGATAATTTTGAAATTGTATCTTTGTTTCTCATAATGACCTTCTCCTATATTACTGGGCTTTCTGCATCCTTTCTTTTAAAAAAAAAAAAAAAGTCCAGCTATTATATATGTCAAGTATGGCCAATTATTTTTGTAGCATCCAGCAGGACATGTAGGACAAGAGACAATGCCCTGCCAGGTGTCCAGCCTCCCCGGCCCATCGAGAGGGGCATCCCTCCAATAATTTTTAGCAAGCAAAATGCTTTCATGAGTGTCCAAAATATCCTCCAGGACTCAGCAGCACTTTTTGGAAACCCTACCTTCGATTTATAAAATCATCCCCTGCTTACAATGCTAGCCCAGGGTAAGCGTGGATCCCAGGGTCGTCCTTAGGGGCCAAAGGGTTGTATGGACCAGTCACACGGTGCGCTCTGTTGCCTCCCACACCTGACGATTCCTACAGCCATCCTAAAGTCGAGTGCAAACAAGTTAGTGACAATGTCCCCGAGAGAGGTAAAGAAGTCAGCACACACCCAGCTGCTGCTGCTTGGGTCGGGGATGGGAGGGAGCGCTCCAGCTGGCTGGGTATTGTCTCCCGTAAGAATAACCCTTTGCACTGCCCCTTACCAAGTTCCAGACACCGAATTTCTTTAAATCTGTTATCTCGGTCCTCTCAACAACCCTGTAAAGAGGAATTATTCTCAATTTAGAGATAAGGAAACGGGACTTAGACATTTAAGTGACTGCCCAAGATTTTAAAACTAGCAGCACTTCTGTGATTCTGTTGCACTCTTACTGCTCCACTCACGGCCTCCAGCGATGCTAAAAGCTTGTGCTCCCTTTAGGGGGACAAGGGGACAACCTGATGGGAAGGGCTGGAGGAAAAGAAAGGTCTAAGATGCGCCTAATGGGGAACGATCCGGGCCCCATTCGGTCCCCAATTCCCCGGCTCTGGTCGTCGCCCCGGGAGCCCACCTCCTAGTCCCTGAGCCCAGTGGCCCGAATTTCCAGGCACTCTGAGCCCGTGTCCCCTCTGTCCTCAGCACATTCCCGATGGCCCAGTTTCCAAAACCCTTGGGCCCAGCCCTCCCCCGGAGCCCCTGCAGCCGCGGGCCCAGCCCGGCCACCTTCCCCCAGCCCCGCCCCAGGCCCCGCCCTCCCCGCCCAGGCCCCGCCCTCCCCGCCCAGGCCCCGCCCTCCCCGCCCCAGGCCCCGCCCTCCCCGCCCCAGGCCCCGCCCCCGGGTTCCCTCCGCGCGGCCGCCTCCCTTGCCGCGCAGGCGCGCTGGGAGCCACGCCGCGGGGCCCGCGCGCGTCCGTTCCCTTGGCAACGCGGTACACAAATGCAAACCCGGACCGGGAACGCGATGCGCTTCAACCGAGCGGGTGAGGGGGGCTGCGGCCCAGCGGGAGGAGTAGGGCGCAGGGGGCCCGGGGGGCTGGGAAAGGCCGAGGGCAGGAAACGCAGGCCGGTCCCCTTCTGGCACTGGGGCCTGGTGTGTGTTAAGAGCTCCTCTGCCCCGCCTCTCCACATCCACCCCCAAGTCCTCCCCCCCCCCAAGCTCCCACTTAGACCCCTCACGCGGAGTTTCTGCTCTTTCTGGACCCTCAGAATCGCTGGTTCACTACCACTTTGGAACGTGTCAGCAGAAGAAGATCTTCCCTCACTTCCACCCCCACAACTTTTTGGGGAACAAGTTTATGCCTATTAGGGGAGCACCCCACAGAGGGCCTGGATGTTACGGCACCGAGAGTGTGAGTACTCACCTTCCCCGAGGTGGCTCCCCGCTCCCCATCTATTTAAAGACAGCCCCCTTTAGTGAAAGAAAATCTCCGACTCTGTGGCCCTCAGGGTCCCAGCATGAGAAAGGGCTTTTGTTCTTTGCAACCAGCCCTCAGGGTCAATGTCAGAGCTAAAGGACCATTGCTCCCTGCTTCCAACCCGCACCCCCCCCCAAAAAAAAACGCAAGGCTTTGCTTCATATGGTTAACAGGATAGTCCCCACTCCATTCCCACCTCCACAGACTTGTGAGCCAAGCCAGTTATCCTGCCGTTAATCCAAACCTGGATTGCGGATGTGCTGGTAGGTGGGTTTATGATATAAAAGTCAGACACACTTGCATTAGAGCAAGTTCAGCTCTGTGGCGCAGGGGGCTGGATTCACTGGAAGGCATAGAAATGTCACTTACTCTGCCTATCCAGGCACATCCCGCAGCAGAGTACCTGTTCCTTATGTCATTGTTCCCATGGTCTTGACTCAGAGGAGTCAAGAGAGAGCAACTTTTGCAGAGAAAATTCAAATAAGACCATTCTAAGTTCACTCTGTTTTTGATGACTATAACGTTCTCTGTTTTTTTCTTTCTTTGTTTATTTTTTTAATATGTTCTACCCAAAGAGGTATGACTGGGTGTACAACCTCTCCAAGATCCCGACCAGTATAAAAGGATATACTTTGGGAGCCAGAACATCCGTGAGGTTTAAGCAAGCCAAGGTTAGACATGGTTGGATGTGCTTAAATTTTCGTGTGATCCGTGGTGGTGGTGTGTGTATTTGCACTGGGAGCACAGAGCAGTGAGTGGGAGGTTACCTAAATAGTAGGCTCTGAAATTCAAGAATTATAGGCAATTTATTCAAAAGCCATTAAGCCTATCTGAAAAGCTTGGGCGTTAGCATTGCAGATGTGTGTGTGAGCGTCCTGGGAGAATGGGAAACAATGCTCAGGAGAAGTGGTACCAAGTCAGTTTCGTTGCCCACTGAGACACCTGATGTTAAAATACTGGAAGCTTTGTTGTATGCATTGGGTTATCCTCTCAGTTAAAAACCAAATTCCACCCCGGCCAGTGTGACTCAGTGGGTTGGAGCGTCATCCAGGGCACCGAAAGGTTGCCGGATTCCCCGTCAGGGCACATACCTAGGTTTCAGATGGATGCTTCTCTCTCTCTCCCTCTTCCTCTCTCTCCCTTCCTCGCTCTAAAATCAATAAATCAACAAACATAACCCCGTGTGAGGATTAGAAAAACCCAAATTCCAACTTTTCCATCCTTTTGTGTCATTGGATTTCAAGTCTGAACGTTTTCAGTATAGCATCCTAATCTCGTGGGCCCTTTGCTGACACGGTCTCCGAGTGGGATGGAGGGTAGCAGCTGCACCGAGTTAACTTGGTTCTCCACCCAGCTTAGGTTGATTCCTGCAACTGAAGCATTAGGTACCTTCAGGCAGTTGACCCGCACGTGCCTTGGCTCTCTACCTATGGTAGGCCTACTTCTGTAGCTTGAGGGGGTCAAACAGTAGCTGATACATGAACAGGGAGAGGATGACTCTGTCTTGGTTTGGCTTTTGCTTGTTTTGTTTACTTAGAAAGCTTTATATGTGTATACCTGTGTGTCACCCTCTAACGTACTGGTCTTTTTCTTGGAAACAGGATGCGACACCTCATCCAGGCACGTACCAGTCAGTCAGTCTTCAGGAACAAAAACACAAACAAAGTTTTGCTCCATTTAATGCCATGTTGCCTCGATTTAGGACATGCTCAAAGGACATGTGTTATCCTGGGTATGTCTCCTCTTTTCTGGGGCACTTCCACAGAGAGCGATAAGAAAGGAAGGACAGCTAAAGAGCCACTCATCTTTCAGATTCCACCTCTTGCCTTCCAGATCTCTGGCATCATAGAAGTGAAAATCATCGTGATTCATTAAATAAATATTTATAAATGTGTCTACACCAAAAGACAAAGCAATCACGAACAAAAGCAGCTATAAAATAATCCCACTGTCAAGAAAATTTAACTGGTTCTGCTCTGCTGTCCCTAGATTGCTGATAGATTGAATTATCCCAGCACTTTTATCCCATTTCAAATGGTGGGCAGTACTAATTCATCACTGTGGTAGATTGCTCTTAACACCCACCACTCCTGGGATCTGGCCTCTCAGCTAAGATGCAGAATTGCAGAAATATTTTTAAAATTAGAGTCAATTTTTACCTTAGCTGGATGTCAAGACTAGATATCTTTCACACGAATACCTAATTAGAAATACATTAACAGGCGAAGGAACCAACATTAAAAACCTGGTCAATCTGTTGCCTTTTATCAGGAAGTTAGACCTGGTTCAGGGACAGCTCTGATACTGATGGATGGGGTTCCCAAATGGTCACTAACTCATAGACATCATGTCACATATTTTTATTTCCAGCCCTGGCACGTACAACCCAGAGATAAAGCCACCCCCAAAAGTTACCTGGCCAATGAAATTTGGATCTCCAGATTGGGCTCAGGTTCCATGTCTACAGAAAAGAACCATAAAAGCTGAGGTAATAAGACGGGGCATCTTCCTAACACCATCTGGTTCTTCCTAACTGGGAGTCTGTGAATGAGCTTTAAAAAGTCCTGCCCCCCCCCCCCCAAATTATATGTACAATTTTGTGTGTATATGCATATGGGGATTCGGGGAGAAAGTTGAGCAATTGTATTAGATTTTTAAAGGTGTGCATGACTGCATAAAAGTTACATTTTCTTATTTAATCCTCAAGTAATCTGTGGTAGGTACAGGAAAATTATCTGTATATGATAGAAGAGGGAATCGAGACTCAGTTGGATTAAGCCACTTGTGCAGGCTACACAGCATGAATCTAGGTCTTGTGACTCCTAGGCCCCTGCTCTTTCCATCACACCCCTTGAGTATTAGATCATCAGGGGGTTGTAGAACATTCTGGCAAGAGCATGGATTGCCAGGACAGACTGCCTGGGTTCAAATCCTAGCTCCAGTACTTACTTGCTGTGTGATCTTGGACAAGTCCACAAATTTTTCCAAGCCTCAGTTTTCTTTTCTTTAAAATGAGTACAATAATAGAATCAATCTGATAAGGTTGTAAAGATTAAGATAAGGTAGAAAAGCATTTAACACCGTATCTACAACATAATAAATGCTCAATCCATGTTAGCTGTCATAATCCCAAAGGTGCCTTTTATTTCCTAATGGAATTTTGCATTAATTTCATGAATATTTATTAAACGCCTGATGTATCAGTATAATCGTGTTAGGGCCTATAGGTAACATTCAAGAATGAAACATATAATCTGTGTTTTCAAGGAGTTTGCCAGCTAACTCTTAGAGATTTACCAAATAAAAAATAATTCTTAACATGATAGACACCAGAGTAAGATGACAAAGAGTCACTGTAAGTGCAAAAGTTGAGAGAATCAGCCCTGGCCAGTGTGGCTCAGTTGGTTGCCAGTTCAATTCCTGGTCTAAAGGTTGCCGGTTCAATTCCTGGTCAGGTCACATGCTCCAGTTGCAGGCTTGATCCCTGGTAGGGGGCATGCAGGAGGGTTACACTCTCACATCGATGTTTCTTTCTCTCTCCCTTCCTCTCTCTCTAAAAAAAATTTTATATATGTATTTTATATATATATATATACATATAAAAAACTTTTTAAAAAGTTGACTGAGGCTAGAGGCTAGACAGCTGTGGGCTGGGGTTTAGCTAGGTCACAAAAGCTGCAGCGGGCAGCTCATTTTGCACAGCCAGGAAGATCAGAGGCAGAGGGTTCTCATCAGAATCGGGTCTGAGACAACATTCTTTCGTTGCAGCTGCCCACTGACAAGGACTTCAGAAGACACCGGAACCGGTTGGCCTACTTGAGCTTGTTCTACGATTGAGAAGCTGGGCCTTCGCTCACAGGCTCCCCCTGGCCGCAGGATGTCCTGGATGGACAGAGCTGCTCTTCTCCCTCTGCCCCGCTGTGGTCCCCTGTCTGCCAGCACGGGGCCCGGGGAGGGGCAAGGGCTCGTGACCACCACGTGAGAGCATAAAGACAGTTCAGAACCTTCTCTTCCACGTGCTGGCTCGTTGTATTCCTGCTTAGATGGGTCTGGGGGTTCCTGTTGCGTGTTCAGTGGGGTGGCAAACACTGCGAACCATTCATCGATCAGTCTGAATTTTCAGCACAGGATTTGACTGAACACAATCAATTCAAGTTGGAAGGGAAATCAAATTAGTGATATTCTTCTGCCATTGACATGGATGAAATAGAATTGAGTACGGCTTTGGGGCTGTGGGAAAGATGGTGCCATACACTTCAAAACCCAAAAAGGAAGGTCAGGTAGATTTTTTTTTTTAAGTGAAAAGTGTTCCCCGGCCATCATCTCACCTTTCTCCAGGCTGCTGTGCTCAGAGCCATGAAAAGCCGGGGTGTGGGATCTCAAGAGTAGAAGGGTAGTTGCCCTGGCCGGGTGGCTCAGGTGGTTGGAGCTTTGGGTGCATCAGAAGGATGCCATTTGATTCCAGGTCAAGGCCCAGGCCCAGGCTACAGGTTCGATTCCCGGTCATAGAGTGTACAGGAGGCAACTGAGTGATGTTTCTCTCTCTCACAAATTAATAAAAGCATATTCTCAGGTGAGGATTTTATATATATATACACACACACACATATATTTATCCATATATATGTATATATGTGTAAATATATGCGGTTCCCCTCCATAAAAAACAAACAAAAACCCCCCAGCTGTTTCTGATCAGATTTCGGCCTTCAGAGCGCCTATTGAAATGCTAAGGTTTCTTTTTCTCTCTAACATTCCTAAGTCGGGGAGAAGTCTGGATCATGTTCTTTTCCAGAATATTCAGAGAGAAGTGTTGGAGGGAGGCTGCCGGGAGGGGCGGTGACCTGGGTCCAGGGCCTCCCGCAGAGCCCACGAGTCCTCCCACAGACCCGCTCCCCTGGGTCCTCGCCCGCTGGCCAGTGAGCAGATCCCCTGACACCGCCGCCGCTAAGTTTCCATTTCGAATAAATGACTGAAAGCAGAACACACACAAAAAGACGCCTTGGAAGGAACTTCAGAGACGTTCGGAGTTCCCTGATTTATTGGCTGTGGGAAGTAAGACGGTGAGCAGAAGGGGTCAGGACAGTTAGAAGGCCGCGGCCAGTCCACGGGCACGTCGGCCGCCGCAGCGTCCTGCGGGCAGGGTGCGGGCTGCCTCCGCTGTCTAGGCCGAGAAGGCAAAGCCCACCCTGTTGTTGGCCATGTCGTAGACGGAGTAGTACTCCTTGAGGAAGACGTCTCCCAGGATCCACAGCGGCTGCCCGCTGGGGGAGGGCAGGTAGGTGGCCTCAATCCCCAGCCTGCAGTAGCCATTGTCCTAAGGAGACGGAGGACGTGCGTGTATAACCAGTGACACCGTAGAGACCTCCCCCCACCTTATGTTCCATGGCACTCCTTGGGGCCTCTGAACCCTTGGCCACCCTCAGCCCTGCCCCTGGGGGCTCCCCATGGCTGCCCAGATGTGAGCTGGGACTCGGGACAGCTGTGGGGCCCATCCAGTCACATAGCCGGGGAGCCTGGGAGTGACTACGTACGTTGAAGACGTAGGCAGAGGGAGGCAGAGGGAACTGGGACCCGCTGATGGTGAAGGTGATGGTGGGCAGGCTCTGCACGGAGTTGCAGTCGACCACGAACTGGGAGACAGAAAAGGCAACGCTGTAGAGCCCCGACGAGGGGCCGAACCCCCTTTTCCTATGAGACTCTCTTCCTGACCTTCCAGCAGAGGCTCTTCCAGAGCCTGGACAGCAAGGCCCCACCCCCAGGTACAACTCTGACCAGACACTCCTGCTTCTTGAGTCCTCTCCTTAAATGCATCTCAGCCCTTAGGCTTTGGTTGTATCAATATGGTCAAAAGGAGTTGGGCTCATTCCAGAATACAATTTCTAACCTCAGAAAGTACAAATTACAGAGAAAAGGCATGGATATACAGGTGTAGAAATGCACACGCACACCCGCACTCCCCCACCCCACCCCGAGGAACCAGGATTTCGTCTGGGCCCCTGCTCTCGCATTCAGGGAAAAGCAAACTACGGATATGTGTACACAGGGAGGAGGGGTGGGGACAGGAGGCTTCTTGGTAAAACCCAAAGGTGTATTCCTAGTGAAGACAGAAACCCCGTGGAATGGAAAAATGCATTGGGCCCTGATGACAGTGCAGTCAAATGACAGTGGCCAGACCAAGCTGACGTGCTCCTAGGACCTGCGATGGATTAATAGCACCTCCTGACAACCGCTGAGCCCACAGTCACCGTCTGGATGGAGCCGGTATTACTCGTCCCCTTACCCTTCCTTGCATTGAGGGTTCATGCTGATGTGCCATGCTGTGTCCCCACGTGATCTGTCCTGCCAGGGACTCAGGTGCCCACCCAGCCCTCCCTCCTCCTTCCCGTGAACTCATTGCCCGAGCTTGGGCTCCTATGTGGAGGCTGCCTGGCCGTGCAGACACACCCGTGGCTTCTGGTTACTCACATCACCATTCTGAGCTTGCTGGGCTCCTGTTGCCTGCAGGAAGGAGCCCATGTACTGCTGGGGGACAGCCAGCAAGAAGGTGCCCGTGTCCACGATGGCCTGGCAGCCCTGGGAGCACCAGCCAGTGGCCTGGTGACCGATGGCAAACCTGAGGGGGACACCAGCACAGAGAGAGTCAGGAGCCTCTGCCGCAGACATGGTTCATGCCCCCCCTCATCCACCAACCCTGCAGCTTCAGCGTCTGGCTCTTCCAGGAAGCCAGGCCACCCCTTAACACCTCTGCCCCGGCAATGCTTTCGTGTCTTTGTGATCACTGGCGTGATAGCCTCAGTCTTGGCCTGGCAACCCCTCCGGCTCTGGCTGAAAGCTCTTGGAAGGCAGGAACTGGATCTTCCTTAATCTACCTGTATGTACTTGTATGGTTCCCCACACATGTCCCAAACACAGTCATGGCTTGAAATCAATTAATAAGTACATTTTGAGTACCTACCACGAGCCAAACACTCTTACAGGGCTTAAGGGGATATCAGGAGGGGGTGAGTTGTACTTACTATTTTTAAGGAGCTTATTCTAATAGAGATGAGGCAACATAGTGCATTAAACCATGACTAACGCCATGAGGCAGTAGCTAATAAACTCCATACTGTGGGACTTAAAGTCCCACGTGACTCGGCCCCGATTCCTTGCCCAGCTTTTTCTGCTGCTCAACCTTTCCTCTTCATTCCACATGCGTGTGTTTGGTGCTGTCCATAAGCCAAGGTGCTTGGAGACACGGTGGCGAACGAGACAGATACCACAGTCTAGCGGAAAAGCCGGACACTTAACGAAAATACACAAATGATGCAGCTCCAACAAGTGCCATGAAGGGAATGCTCTGTGCCTGAGAAGAGGGGACTTGATCTAGTCGGGGGGGGGGGGGTCAGGCAAGGATTTTTCTGAGAAAGTGATGCTTTTAAAAGGATGAGAAAAAGGCAATTCTATTCCAAGCACATTCAACTAGTCCCCAGACATGCCAAGCTCTTACCCCTCTCTCTTGCACATTGGGCCATTTCCCAGAGTCTTACCCAATGATTAGGACATAGAAATTGAGACAGGAGCACAGATAAATACTACAGGAGAGATAAGGGGTGGGGGAGAGAGAGAGAGAGAGAGATATCACTGTGGACTGAGCCCCCTGAGAAGACTTTTTGGAGGAGGTAGGAATTAATCCAGACTCTGAAGGATGCCCAAAATTCGAGTAAGCACAGGGGAGAGGAGTCACACATCAGGAGATATATTCAAAAGTAAAGAAGCAAGAAAGGCATGGCAGGCTGCAAGGACTTGCTGAAGTCTATGCTTCAGATCAGGGAGCAGTGAGAGGCTGTATTCATGGGCAGAGCCTTGCTTACGTATGGTCTTGAGCAGAGGCCCAAGGAGTTTTGTCTTCAATTTGCATGCGATGGAGAACTTTTGAAGACCTTGAGCAGTGGCATAACTGATTCATGATCATGAGCTTTGGGGTTAGATACACTTGTGCTCGGATTTTGAAATTTGTGACAGGCGTGCCTTGGGTAAGTTGCTTAACCTCTGAGCCGTGGTTTCTTTATCTATAGAATGAAATACACTGCTGACCCCCTTATGTTGTTGTGGAAATCATGTGCACTCCTCTACGTAAAGTATTTAGCATAGTCTCTGGCACATAGAGGACCTTAATGACAGCTATTCCTCTTCCTGATGATGGAAGCGGTAAAGATGATGTCAGCTGGGATCATGAAACTTCCAAGAATGAAGACAGAGGCACCCAGCGCCTAGGAATGGACCGATCTGCTATCATGACGAGGCTCGGTGACCAGGTCAAAAGATTCAGTCAAAAGCTAGACGCCAGAGCCTCTCTCAGCCTGAGGGTTTGGGGATTCTCTGAGAAAGCTGTGACAGGAACAGGAAATATTGTCATGCTGGAGAAACGCCCCATGAGTGTCCATAATCCACGGGAACTCTCTACTTCTCTACTTACTCCTGAATGGCGATCTGCCAGTACAGTTCCTGGGTCACCGGGGCCCAGACAATCTGACCCGAATAAAGTCGGTTGTCCACACCTCCCAGGATGAGCTCCCCACCATACTGATGGGTTGGTTGGCTGAAAAGAAATGTAGACAAACATGAGTTTCCATAACACAAATGGAAACTCCCCCCACCTTCCCTCCCTCCTACACAGGGGTGCCGCAGAAGGAGGAGATGTTCTTCAGACTTCGCCTGGCTCAAGGTACCGTGGAAAGGAAATTCTCCGAGAAGCACCCAAAGTATCAGAGAATTGGAAACACAGACCATGCCCATAAAGAAGATGGAATTGGAAACCAGGCACCAGAAAAGAAACTATAAAGGTATACCAGAGAGCCCGGCCGGCATGGCTCAGTGGTTGATCATTGACCCATGAACCAAGAGGTCACTGGTTTGATTCCCCATCAGGGCACATGCCCTGGTTGTGGGCTCGATCCCCAGTAGGGAGAGTGCAGGAAGCAGCCGATCAATGATGTTTCTCATTGGTGTTTCTCTCTCTCTCTCCCTCTCCCTTCCTCTCTCTCTAAAAATCAATTAAAATGTGTGTGTGTTTTTAAAAAGTATCCCAGAGAAACCCTGCCTGGGACAAAGTGAGAAATCCCTCTGAGAGTACCTGGAATGGGCCTGACAGAGATCACAAGGGTACTATGATGGGGCTGCTACTGTCCTGGTCAGTTGGCCACTAGGTGATGTTAAGAGGATATAGGCCTGTTGCTTTCACTACCCTGCACCTGCCAGTCATAGAAGGAAGACATTTGGACTTCAGGTTCCCTGAGGATCATGTGTGTAGGAAAAAGGAGTGAAGCATGTCACAGAAGTTCAAGGCCAGATGGAGTAAGAAAAACACTGGATTTCAGATGAAAATATTTGTGTTTGAGTCTCAGTTTTACACCCACCATGGGTGACCTTTCTCAACATTCACAACCTGTTCGAGCTTCCATTTCCAGGTTGGCAAAATGAGGCTAATACTAGGATTTTTAAGATGCCATTTGAAGTCACTGCTACAAGAGCCCTTCATAAAGCCAGAGGTGTCATTATAATTACCATCTCATTACCATCATTTGGAGTCACTGCTACAAGAACCCTTCATAAAGCCAGAGGTGCTGTTATAATTACCATCTCAGTATTGTGCTCTTCACTGGTAAAAGTCCATGGGCTTTTCTACGGCTCTACAGCTGTGTCAGTCTATTACAGCAACCTCCAGGATTACTGAGCAAATATCGAGGGCCTATTGCTTATTTTTTTAGAAAAGAGTCATCATATGGTTTATGGCCATACTTAAAATTTTTTCCAGTGCATTTAAAAGAAAATCCTCCCCCCAAACATGATTATAAATTTTCAGACATATGTGGATTATAAATAGCAAGTTCTGTTCATTGAGTCAGAAAACTTCATCCCCTGAGCCCCGCCTGATGGTGAATTGTCCAAAGGCCCACGGAGCCTCGCTTGCTGAGCTCTTCCCGGGACACGGCTTCTTACCGAGAGAAGTAGAAGCTGAAGATGGGCAGGGAGAGCTGGCCCTGCTGCAGCATCCCCTGCATGACCGTCGGGGCATTGCCCACGGCCATGTTGGGGTAGGCCATCCCCAGGATCCCGTCAAAGTCGGAGTAGTAGAAGGGGCTGCTGGGCTCATTCTCGCTCAGGCCAAACTCCTGGTTATTGACGACGATGTTCTGAACCTGGGGCGAGCAGACAGAGGAGCTGAGCAATTCATGTGGACGAATCCTTCATGGACATAGGTGCCCAGGCTCTGGAATCTAGAACTTCCCTTGGGGAGAGCAGTTGGCTTCCTTCGTGCTGAACTCACTCACGGGCGTGGGTGTGGAAGGTGAAAAGGCCAGAGCGTCGCCCAACCACATGTGTTTTAAGAAAAACAGTGGGGGTGCTGGGGAGGCAGAAGTGGTATTTTCTGGAGTTCTAGTTTCCATTTCCATGGGTAGTGACTGGTTTTATATTGAACTATCCATGTGCAAGAATAACAGAGAAACTGGGAAGGTTGTACCTAACTAGTGATCATGGATTTCTCTGAGAGCTTAAGTTCTAGAAATGGGAGCCCCCCATAGACCCCTGTAGGCTCTGAGAACATCACTCACAGTCACGGTGTCATATCCCAGGACCACACTCAGGCTGCCGCTCCCGTAGGACAGTGTGTAGGTTTGTCCGTTGTTCCTGAAGGTGGAGGACAGGCTGGGGTTGAACCTGTGGTGATTGGCTGTGGAAAGACAGAAGGAAATATAAGCGTCATTCACTGTCACCCAAAAGGCTTGGAGGAAACTTTCCCTCATGGCCTGCGATCATCAGACCAAGTCTAGGATGGGGCTCGGCCTCAGAGCCTTCGTAATACAGACAAGCTGGGTCAGGCCCAGAAAAGCCTGTCCCCTTGGGCAACAAACATTGCCCGAATCCTTCCAATCCTTCATTCCCTGAGGGACGGATCCCTTCAAAAGTGTCAGGGATTGTGGCCCACTGGAGAGAGCAGAGGGAAAGGGGCAATGCGGCAAGAAGTGGAAGTTTTAGTCTAGTTCTGGTGTCTGTCTCCAGAACTGTCGCTGAAATGCAGGCTGAGGGCAAGATTTCTAGAGGTTCCTCATTTAAGAAGGATGAGACCATGGCTAAGCACCAAGAGCCCTGGACTTGACATTACGAGCCTGGGTCCCCCCTCACTCTGCCCCCGTCATGGGCAGGTGGTGACAGGTATACTCACAGCAGGCCTGGCTCTGGCAGTAGGTGGAGGGCACCCACAGGTTGGAGGAGCCCGTGTCAAAGAGAACCAGGAAATTTTGGGGTGGTGTCCCAATGCTGATCTCCCCAAAATAGAAAGCCTGCAGAGAAAGGGTTGTCCACCTCATCAAGCAGCTTAGCCTTGTCCTAAGGATGGGCAAGAAGTTGACCCCCTGGGAGTCACATTTTGCCTAATTTTCTCAGGGGAGTAAGAGGCTTCTCCCACAATCCCCCCCCCCCATGTGGAGCCAGCTCCTCTCAATGTTTTACATTTTTGTTCCTAATTGTTAGCCTTTGACCAGCTGAGACAGTCTTGCAAGACAATACCCTCTTCTAAATGTGTTTTCTGCTTTGCAGTAAGGTGGTATCGCCATGGATTTGCCGTGCTTGACAGAACACCCAAAGTTGGAGAAGCAGTCGCTCTTTTCTCCTTTCCAAGTATCCATCCACTCTCCCCCCAACCCCCCCTCACACACACACACCCCTCCCCTTCTCTTCCAGTGCTAGATGCTTCCACCACCACTCTCCTCCCTCCTGGCCTCACTCTAGCAAAGGGTGCTAGGGTGTCTAAGGTGAGCGGTCTCGTGAAAAGCAAGAAGAGAATTCCACCGAGGGGCAGTTTGAGTTCTAAGTGAATGTGGGCCAGTCGTGTCACTTACCCGCCTCTATTCCTCCATCTGGAAAATGTGAGGCCCCTGAAGAGCCTTCCATCTCTGACGCTCTGTGTAACATCTCACTAAGGACAGTCCGCAGGACGCCAGTAAGCTGGGATGCCCTGAGCAGACATTGCAGCCTCAAGAACATTCAAATACTTTCTTTGGGGGACACCAGTGTATCTTTCCAAAGGGGCATTTTCCCTGCTGGCCTTGCACGTGTTTTCTTTCTTTCTCCTGCAGCTCATTGCTAGGACTTCCTCGGGGTCTCTTGACTGGGTTGAACATCACATCTATAAATCTCTTTACCATATAAACAGGGCTTTGGAGAGATGGGCCAGTAATGAGAGGAACGAGGGAACGAAAGGGCGCTACTATCCTATTAGATAACATCAACTCATAATTTATTCAGATACTTCCCATAGGAAAGTGAGACTTGGGTTTAGTTATTAGTCCAAATCAGAGCTAATGAGGGATATAAATGAGTATTTAAAAATGGTTCTCAGCCAAGAGTTATGGGCACCCCCTCTGCCTTCACTCACGTCCAAGTAGTTGGTGATGGGCTCGTAAGCAACGGCATCATTGTTGAAGCGATACTTGGCAGCTGGGTCATCCTTCCCATGGTTCTTCAGGAATTCCTCCAGGACACCCTTCTCCTCCATTGTCTGGCGGATAGACTTGCCTTTTTTCAGAATGACTCTGCAGAAAATAGAGTTAAAAAAAAGAATGAGCTTCACCTCGTCCCCTTAAAACAACCTCTTCGAAGACCTGACCTGCCATTTTCAATCCTCTCCAGTACTCTGCTCAAAAAGAGCCTGTTGCAGGAAATTGTCCTGGATCTCAGCAAGTTCTGACCAACAAATACACCCAACCCACCCTTACACACCCACACATCCACACGTACACACGCACACAGACACACACCCACCGTCCATCCATTTCAAGCCTTGGCCCCCAGCGCGTGTTCAGTTGATGGTACCAAGAGACGATCTGACCGCCTCTCCAAGAGACCTGCGCCCCTTTGCTCCCCCCTAGCTTGTCATGCCCCCCTTGGGCTGGGATCCACAATGAGGCTGAACCCTAATACACACCTTTCCACACCCTCGGAGAGGTGTAGGCAAACCAAGACCAAGACCAGGATCTTCATGGTGCTGATTTTCACCAACACACAGGAGGCGGTGACAGACCCAAGTGTTGGGACACACGGAGGGAGGCTGGGTCCCTCTCTTATACCTCGATCTCCCTGCACTTTTCGTCTCTAGGACACGGGCTTTTCCACCTGTGGGACAGCCCGTTCCCCTACACTTCCACGGCCTCTGTTTGTTTTTCCCTTTGGCAGGCGCGAAGGACTTTAATGTCTGCTCTGTGGTCTATTTAAAAAGCAATTAATGGCTTTGCTGATGGAATCTAAAGATTAGGGTGTGATAACAAATGTAAAGTGTACTTGGGACAAAAGATCCTGGTGCCGGTGTCTACTGGGAAGGGTGCTGGCAACTTCTGCCAGGACAACGGAACAGCTTGCTCTTTAGCTCCAAAGGGCAACGTGCTCTTCGGAGATTTACAACCCACCCCCTCCTTCCTCTCTGCTCCATCTTCCTCTGCCCGGGCTCACCTACAGCTTCCCACGTGTGATTCTCTGCTCTTCATTTTCAATGTCTCAGTCCCCAAATTAGCCAACATTTATTGAATGCCTACTCCACGCTCACCTCTGTACTGAGATCTGGAAATGCAGAGATCCTCAGGAAATGGCCCTTGTCTGCCAATGTCTGCATTCTTGCTGGAATGACTGGCCCGTAACTGAATTACGAGGCCACGTGATTACTCTAGAAATTCAAATGTGTGTGGAAGGAGTGAGAGGGGTAGCGACTGTATTCATGGAGCGAGCAGGGGGAGGAAATGCGGCTCCTCATGTCGTTGTAGCTTTGAAAACTCTTTTCTACTCCAGAGACCATTTGAAATGGAAAGGCCTATAACACTGAAATAGGAATACTATTGAGTCTACAATACGGTGTTAAAGCAGTACGTATTTGGTACTTAACTGTTATTCTACCCATTACTCGTGACATGCCTCGTTAGTGATTGCAACGCACCAGGGCTAGAACTCCGGGACGACAGGCCTACGTGTCTATCTGGACGTGACCAGGTTGTAAGGCAGACCCTCCATACCGGGCTAAGGAATATTGACTTTGTTCTGTAAACGGTAAGGAGCCGTTGAAGTTTTTTAAATCCAGCAAATGACACACTTAATGCCTTCTATATACCGTTTCTGCCATGTGGCGTTTTAGAAGCATTAGTGGAAATGGCCGGCTACCAACATGATTCTCTAAGTAAAATCGTAGCTGGCGTGGGAGAAGTTACTGGAACTTTGTCAGGAGCCTACCCTTGAAGCCACTGAGCTCTGCAGAGACCGGAAGAAGTTTCCAAGTTCGTGGGTATGATATAAAATTTCTTTATAGAAATAAAATTATTTGAGGGAAACAAGAGCTACAGAGGATATAACAATAACTCCCACTCGTCGAACACCGTGCGTGTCCCAGCACCTATTTCATGTAACCTTTGCTAAGTTAATTCCCCCGAGATCGCATAGTTGATGAGCAGCAGAGCTGGGGCTGGGGCTGGTTTGTCTGAATCAGCTTCTACTTAACCCCAGCCTCCTCTAGGCCTGGTGCACGCGAGCTCCCTTTGCTTCAGTGTGCGTGACCCTATCGACTTTAACCATAAAGAGATTTAGACTTGCTGTCCCCTTTTTAGCAGAAAGGTGTTCTAATTGTTTTTTCACACTCCCAGCTTTCCTTCAGGCCCCGTAAAAAATGTAACCCTGCGTGCTGCCGCCACCTGGTGGCAGCATTCCTCACTTACAAAAACCGTTTTTAAGATATTCCAGTCTTTTCTTGCACCTTCTCGGCCCCAGTCCAAGAATCAGTCATCTCTTCAAGGATCCCCAGATCCTTTTATTGGAAAACAAAATTTAGAAATCAAGACCTGGGCGTTAGATGCACGTACAGCTTCTGCAATGTCATTGCTTCCGGGCCCTCTCAGTGGTCCAAGCTAGGAATCTATTTGTGTACACACACTGTATTTCTATATCAATTTTCTATTGACCTATCTGTATATACTTTTAGAACCAGGATTTCACACTGATACCTCCGATGCTAACACCACAGGGTTCATTCTGGCCTTTCCCTGTCTAGCCTGTTTGGTCAGTCACTATGTTTTGGGGTTGTTTGTTATGCAGCTTAACTGATTTGTGATTTGTGCTGTTGGCAAGATGGGCCTGTGACCACGAACCCACACGTGTGTAGGTGCATCATTCATCTGTTTCAGTCATTTTTGATAGGTGCCTGGCCCCACAGGAATTTTATTTTGATACTTTTATCTTAAAAACTTGGAGACTGCACTTCCAAAAGAACTTGGAGACTGCACTTCGGTGGTAGGTATGGCACCCACTCTGAGCATCATGGTCTCCTAGAAGGGGAGGGCTAGAAATCCTGTGTCTGTACTAACTTATGAGGGTCCTTCATGCCCAGGAAAACACCAAGTAGGTAGATCGCAGTGTGTAGTAAGTGAGAATTGATGTTTCTGGAGGAGGCCTGGGAGAAGCGTGCAGGAAACACACAACAATAGCGTTTTCCCTTCCTCTCAACCACTTCTTATGGAAAGAATGGGTGGGAAATTGTTTCAGAGACAGCTAAGATTTTACCAAGCAGGGACTATAATTGGAAGATTCAACCTCCCCCTCCTCCCAGCCTCCCTTGTGGATTATGGAAAAATTCTCTAGAAGTGATTCTGGTTCTGACCAAAGTAAAATGAGAGGTGGTTCCCAGCAGAGAGAGAAGCACATAATCCACAATGGAAAACATCCGTGTGGGCCACACACAACTCCCTCTTTCCAAAAACAGCAGCTGGGGAAAGTGACCTTGAAGAGGAGCAGCTGACATTGAGTTGCACAGGTCACTTCGAGAAAGTGACTTCCAACTTGGGGTGGTGAACACACAATACATATACAGATGATGTATTATAGAACTGTACCTCTGAAACCGATATGATTTTATTAACCAATGTCACCCCAATAAATTAATTTTAAAAGAAAGAAAGAAACTTCAAAGAACTCAGATGGATTCTTTATTTCTAGTTTACTTAACAGAGAAGAGATTAGCTCACTGTGGCTTTGGGACCTCCTTTGCCCCATGAAAGGTTTGTGAATAGTTGGGCACAGGAGGCTTCTGCCAGGTGACCTGGAAGAATAGACAAGGGCTTTCCCCAGCGTCTGCCACCAACAGAGCTCAGGCTCCTTGATCCACAGCTGAGTTTTCTTTCTTTAGAGAGAGAACACTGGTTGGAAGGGTCGTCAGGTTGACAGAATGGTTTCCATCAATGGGAACAAAGGGGTTGTCAAAGCAAGAGAAATGTGTCCTGGGAGCTAGGTGACAAGCCAGAAGGTAGCATCCTGTTTTCAGCTTCCATCTAAAGACCAAAGTGACCTATCAGAGGTCGGTGCCCACCTCAGATGTCAAATTCTCTCCGCTTAGAGTCTTTGTCTTCCCAACAGGGGTCCCTGTCATCTTTCCCGAGGGGACAGACATCTTTGCAGGTGCTACAGCCTTCCTCCCGTGGACCATTCTCTTCACTCCAGAGGTCTCAGTCGGAAGATGCACAGAGGCCATCGTCATCTGTTCAGGGATCACAGGGGTCATGGCGTTTTCCCCAGGGGCCTCAGTCTTCCCTTGTAGAACCACAGTGTGCTTTACAAAGGATGCAGCTCCCCTTGTAGGGGTCACAACCCCACCTCTGGGGATTGTAGTCATATTTTCCATCTTTCTCGGGGTCTCAGTGGCCACACCCTCTCCTCCTGGGAAGAAAATCCCCGAATCTTTGGGCAGTGCCTTGGTCACAGCCAGCCATCCAGGGCCAGTCCTTGAAGAATTCATAGCAGATGAGAGCCAACATTTTGGTGAAAGGGTTGAACTGGACTCTACAGAAAATCATCAGAAAAGGGTGAGAGTCCTCCCTCTTTCTTCCCACCCCATAATTACTGGCAGGGCTAGCACCACTCCAGGGCAGAAGTACCTGCTCCCCAAATCCAGAACAGAAGGATCCCACAACGCACCCGCTTGAGAACATAGATTAAAATCCCGCCACACGGAAGCCCTGCTCCCCACCTCATCATGTTAACATGACCCCAGGCACCCGTGGGCGCCCAGGGGATTTGCTTCGGTCCCGGTGAATGGCCCTAGGAAAGAGCCTGCCAGGTTCTCTATCCTTACACCCTCACATTGACCCCGCGGACGACATCTTCAGCAAGACCTTGCTCCCAAGGCCTAAGTCCTTACTTGTTGAATCCTCAAGGAGAAACCTCCTGTGTCCCCCGGGGTAGGAGGCACCAGGGACAGCGTGAGGTCAAGAAGGCTGCTCTAGACAGCTTGTCGTAAGGAATCAGGATGGGGTCCCGTCTCCACCCCTGACTAGCTCTGGTACCTTTCTGAGCCCCAGGCTCCTTACCATAAAGTGAGGATTATCAACCATCAGGGAGCATGCCATCTCCTAACTGCCCGGGAAGTCTCTACTATCAAAGAGATATCAAAAGAAATCTAATTTCCTTTTCTGGCCCTTGACCAGGAAAGCAGGAGAAAAAAAACAGAACAGAAATAAACTAACATATACTGAGTGCTAACTAGGAGCTAACCCAGTTTTCATTCCATATCTCATTTGGTTCTCATACTAATGTCAGGAGTATAGGATCATTCCCATTTTACAGATACAGAAAACCAAGGTCAGAGAGGTCAGACGGAGGACACATCCAAACCAAGATTAGAAAACAGATGCGCCTGAGAACAGTCAAAACGTATCTTCTCCTCTCAGTGTCACGTTGCCTCACCAAAGCCTTGAGATCTAACAGAAGGGACCCACCCAGTGCCTCCTTATGCAATTTCCGACCCCAGCTTCCAGGTCATGGCTACTTACCAGCCTGCAGCAGGAGGTTCTTTAACACGTGGACAAGGGGGAAAGGGCCAGTGCCACAGAAAGTGCCCCTGACGTCATCCAGGTCCAATGTCCATACCATGGCCCCCCCATAGTGCTCTCTCTTTACGAAAGATGCCTACAAAGGGAGCAGTCAGTCAACCTGCTATACTGGCCACCTCCAGACTGGGCACCATGGCGAAAAACAGAAGATGGGCTCCCAGGAGGCAATACAGCAGGATGGGTAGGAGAAGAGCCTGTCTTTGAATCTAGCCCCTACCACTTATTAGCTATGGGACCTTGAAAAAACCGAGATTTCTTCTCTTTAAAATAAGGATTAGACTAGATGGGATTAGGAAATTAATTCAGGTGTGCCTGAGACTCACCGGATAGGGTCACCCTCACCCTCTCATCTTCCACCCAGTGCGCGCGCACACACACAGAGCACAGAGAGACACACACACACAGAGCACAGACACACACACACAGAGCACAGAGAGACACACACACACAGAGCACAGACAGACACACACACAGAGCACAGAGAGACACACACACACAGAGCACAGACAGACACACACACAGAGCACAGAGAGACACACACACACAGAGCACAGACAGACACACACACAGAGCACAGAGAGACACACACACACAGAGCACAGACAGACACACACACACAGAGCACAGACAGACACACACACACAGAGCACAGACACGCACACGCACACGCACAGCACAGGCAAGGGCCTCCTGCAGCCGGGGGGAAGCTATGTGCTGGATCAAGAAAGAACCAGGCCGCACCTTGTACCTGAAGCTGATGGGGTCGTCATAGCCAACCCACTCGTCCCCCTTGTGGGCATAAGGGACATGCTGATGATCGATCCAGTGTGTCCTCGCTCTCCAGACAAAGGAGCAAACCTGCCAGGAGGATGGCGGGTTAGCTCCGCGAAGGGCCGCGGGGAGCAGCACTGGCAGGCGCGCTGTCCCTCGCCCAGGAATAGAGAATCTAAGGCTCCCTCGCCAGGGACTGAGGAGAGGGTGGACCAGAGAGGGCCTGGGGAAGCCGGGTGGGGAGGCTTCACTGACAGACGGAGGCCCCTGTTCCTGTCACCTCGTAATAAGCCAAGAAGCCAGGCTGCTTGGTGTACTTCCCTGGAGGCGCAGGTCCCACCGCTTCAGCCTGCAGCCAATTCTCAGAGGCCTTGAGGAGGCGAAACGTCCGTCCATAGGTGGGGAACCCCATGAGGAGCTTCTCCGAGGGGGCCCCCAGTTTCCGCCAGTGATTCATGGCATAGGCCTGCACGTGGGACATCACGGCCCTCCTGTTACTATGGCCGGGGCTAGGGGGCAAAGGTCGGCTGCCTCTGAGACCCTCCCCTCTCTTACCGCAGATTTGGGGTCTCCAAGGCGAGAGAACAGGGGGCTGTTGTGTCCTGTGAACTTTTCCCAGCTCCCATGCATGTCATAAGTCAAGACGTTGATGAAATCCAGGAGTCTGTAGAGAGCAGGAGGAAGAAATGTGTATAAAGTTTGGGCTAGCTAGATGTTTAAGTCTGATCATCACAGTGCCAACTAGCTAACTAGCTAACTAGCTGCGCATTGGCCACCCAAGCTTCCCTGCCCGAGGGCCCTGTCCAAGCTGTGCCATCCACTTAAGATAGTGCCACAAGAACAGACTGCCACAGTTGTCCTCTGGGACGGCAGAGGCCAGGCCTATGGGACTCTCTCTTGTGAGACCTAGCAACGGGCTACACAGAAGATTCTACCTAGGCTGATGTTGTGGGGGCTGGTACTACATCACCTCCCTCTGACTCCTAAAGAAAGCCTGGGGCTAATGGAGCCGATCCTTGTCCCCAAACTTGCACTTACCCCAGCGCAGGCACACGGGAAGCTCAGGGACAGTTTGGGAGCAGCTCTGGGCATCTGAGCTTGAGATGCCTCCTTCCTTTCAATGCCCTGCCTGCCCTCTGAGGCAGCACCCACTCACCTTCCCAGACGGGGCACATCATAAGCTCTTTGGATGATCTTCGGGTCCCCAGAGACAGCAGCAGAGAGCAACAGCCTTGGGCACCTGCTGCGCTGGGCCTCCTTCTGGAAGGCCAACAGCAGCTCCTGCAAAGTAAGAGAGGCAAATGCAGCGAACCAGACAAACAGTGAGGGAAAGAGAGCACCACCCAGGGAATCTTTGTTTGTGGAGCCTTGATCCAGGCTCTGGAAACAGAAAGGTGAGTCAGATGCAGGCCCTGGCCACAGGCCCTTTAGAGATAACTGATTTCATAGAGGGGTGGCAGGCTGGCTCAGGAGCACAGGGCTCGGACCGCCTGCCTGCCTGTGGGAGTCCAGGAAGACACCCGAAGAAGGCATCACCTGAGCTGGAGGACTGGAGCAAGAGCTGGATACAACAGAGAAAAAGGGCCACCAAGGGGCACCTGCTCAGCAGCTCTTTGGCCCAACACCTCTAGGGCTTTCCTGCCCTTGCCCTTGGCCTCCTGCTCCTCCTGTGCCATGAGCCCACATTATGATAAAAATATAATCATTTCCAGATTCGGGAGCTGTCAGACTGGCCTTACTTGAATTAAGGAGAGAAAGTTCCACCGGTCATGCATGGGGCTGCCTCTTAGCCCAGGGTACAAGAAGCAGAGGTCCAGACCATCGAAGTTGTGTGTCCTCAGGAGGGATATAGCTGAATTGATAAACTTCTCCCGGGTGGCAGATGTGGACAGCATAGTGGTGAACCTGCAGGGAGATGGGGGCACTCTCTGTAGAGCCATGACCTCCTTGCAAGGTCCCTTAGCCCCTGTCCCATGCAGGGCACAGGGATGTGTCTAGAGGAGAGGAAGGCAGGTCTTTGAAACTCTCAAACCTCTTCAAACCCCCTCCCAGCACCAGGGGCTGAGTATCCAGGAATAGGGCTTCAGGCAGCAAGGGGGAGTGGCAGATCTTGACCTGGCCCTGGGCAGATGGCACACGGGGCAGCAGGCACAAAACAAGTGCCCGCCTGGGTGGAAAGTGGGCTGTCTCAAGGGCTGCAGAACACATGGTGCCCGAAGGCCAGGCACTCTACCCCCTGCTGTTCCTCATGGGGGAGGGGGGGAACTATTCAGTCCCTACCACTTGTCCTAGCAGGACATTCTTTGCCTGACCCAACTAAGGGAGGGAACCCCAGGCAAGGGCCAGCATTTCCACCAAGGTCTCGGAGCTCATCTAGGCCTGGGCTGCAAAACATCAGACGAGAGGCCCAGGCTCTGATAGGGGTTCTGGACTCTTGGCTCTTTTGTTCATTGGCTGTTTGGTTTTTGTACTTTTTCTACGTTATTGGAAAACTTCTGATTTATGGGAGTTGAACTCTAAGCAATTCTGGGCTAGTTCTTTGTGCAGTGATTAGACAGCAGATTTGGGGTGAGGCAGGCCCGGGTTCCGTGATCTATCTGCCCCCTCTTAGCCTGGTCATCCCTGAGGAACACCTGCGTGAAATACTGCAAGTTCCTTAAAGCCTCCACGCCTGCTTTCTTTTCTGCAAATGTGGAAGGTAAACGACCACGCTCTGAGTGTGTTCCCAGTAATCACGAGACAAGTGTGTAAGCGCCTGGCCCAGAGTCTGCACAGGTGCAGCGCTCAGAACCTGCCAGAGGGGGGAGGGAGGCGTGGCCACGGAGGGAGAGGCGGGGCCACAGCTGGGAGGCGGGGCCACAGGGAGGCGTGGTCACAGGGGGAGTGACCACAGAGGGAGGCGTGGCCATAGGTGGGCGTGGTCGTAGAGGGCGTGGCCTGGGTGGGCGGAGCCTTGCCCCCCAGCAGCCCCAGTCTTCTCTCCAGGGTCCACAGGCGCACCCTCACGCCCCCAGGCCGCCAGGGCGCCCTCTCCTGAAGCGCCTTCCTCCCAGGCGAGGAGACAGGCGCGGCCTCTACCCCTGACCTCCGCCTCGGAATTGGGGAAATGCTCCTTCAGGGAACACGAGGGCAGTTTTTCATCTCCGCGCTGCCTCTTGGAGGGTCCCGTGCGCACAGAGCAGCCACCGTGTGCCAAGGCCCTACTGTGGCATTTCATTTCTGCTACTCCCCCCCCCCCCCTTTGAGGTGGATATTTATAAACATCCATTTACAAAGTGAGGAAACCCAGGCCCTGTGAAGTTGGGGGTTTCTTCTTGTTCTAAACAAGATGCCTCCCCTGTCTTAAGACAAAACCCCTGCCTCTTATGAAAGGTTGAGGGGACAACTGTGAGGACGCCCATTTTGCCCCTCATTTCCCCCCAACCCCTTTCCCATCACCTGCTGAAACTTCCCTGTTTCTCTCATTCACCCTGGAGGAGAGGTCAGGGGGCCTTGATTCCAGGGCCAGGGCAGGACCCGCACAGTGTCTGCACCAGCCCTTCTCCCCAGGGCCACGCTGGCCTCCCGCCCTGTCCTCACTCCACCCCCCACCCCAGAGAGAAGATGGGGGCGGCAGACTCTCACCTTGATGTGCCGAAGTTCCAGCCGCCGATGGACAGCAGCGTTTTCAGCTGCCAGTTCCTGTGATGTGGGAGAGAGTCAGTGAGCTGGGTCCACACCCCAGTGGACAGCTGCAGTCACCACTGCTTGTTTCCTTCATTTGGGGGAACAATGGGAAGGAGGGGGTGGGAGGGAGGGAAAGTGAAAGGGCAGGTGGAGGGAAGGAGCAGAGCAGAGCCCAGGAAAGCGGAACAAAGGAGAAGAGAGGAGCGTAACCAACCCACAGGCATCACCCCCAGGAAGCCCCAGGCTGTCCAAAGTCCACCCAAGTCCCCTCTCCCCCCCCAATCCCCATAATGATCCCATGAACAGGAAAAGAAAAACAGTGTGCAATGTTTCTCTTCACTCGTATTCTTAGTCAAGAAATATTTATTGAGCAATTACTATGTGCCACTGAGTGCTTTAGGTTCTTGAAATACAACAGTGAGCAAGACAGCCGGGCTCCCCCCGCCCTCAGGGAGCCTGTGATCAGTGGCGCGGGATTTCTGTCCTGTGCATCTATAGCCATTCACGCAGGGACAGAGAGAGAACCCAGGAGCTGCGGAGAAAGGATTAAACCAGCATGTCCTGAGTGCCAGCTCTATGCCAGGCACTGACCTAGCCCCTGGAGCACAGGGATAGCGGACACCCTGCCCCTTCCCTTGGGGGTGCACAGCTTGGGGGTTGCAGGAGAGTGGCAATAAAAATGCCAGCATTTGTGAAGTGTTTGTGATGAGCAGGCCCCCTTTGAAGCATTGGAGGAACATTGATAAATAACAGGAGGAAATGCTTAATTCTGTTCCATCCGTAAAATCTGGAATTAGGACCCTCACATTCCATATGAACCCACCTCTCCTTGAGCTTGTTGAACTCGGGGTAGAGGATCTTCTCATCGTAGGAGTCCTTAGCCACCATCCGATTGTCGCTCATTGAGGCAAAGGCAAATATCAGGTGGGTACAGAGAAAGGGGTCCAGGTCTCTGGGCAAGACCAAGGCTGAGCCGGGTCGACTGTGTGCCCAGTTGGTGAAATAACACACCAGTTTGTGGGCAGCGCCTGGCAAGGGAGAGCTCACATTAGTTGGCAGAGACCAAAGGAGGGGATGGAGCTCAGCTTTCACAGACACAGCCACTGCAACATTCTCCCCCCCCACCCTCGCCACACACACACTCAATGCGACACCGAGGACCCCCATTGCTGAGATCTGAGGTCCCAGAAGAAAAGGATGCCTTCTGAAATCCTGGTCAGAACGGATCCTCGAGACTGGGTCCCAGCACACAGAGAGGGACACAAACAGCAGGTGACAAAATTCTCTGCTGGACTGGATTGGGCCAGTGATCCCTGACACAGGACCGAGGCAAGGTAAGGATGCAGGGGACACTAAACGCAGAGCACGGCTCAGCCAGAGGATGACCTGGCTCAGAGAGGGGGCACAATTTCCTCACCATCGTGTTGTTTCAGCATCAGAACCAGCCCTGCAGGAAACAAAGGGATCACACACAAAGTGAGTGGCACACCCCAGCATGCCCTCAGCCCCCTGAGAGCACCCACCAACCCGGCACCAAAGCCAGAGGCAGACACATGAGTGGAGACACACGTTGTTCACTCATTTGCTCATCTCTAAGCTGAGTCCGTGGAGCCAGAGCTATCTAAGCTCCTTGTCACTCTAATAAACACTATTATGAGTGTACACACGTGCTACACACAGGGACAGCCAGGACTTTCAGGAGCCCCGGCAGGAGCTCTCGGCCAGCACCTCTCAAACCTGCCTGCAAATTGCAAAGCAGTGGCATCCTGGCTCCTCCCCACGTAGATTCTGATTTCACTAGTCAGAGGTGGAAACCAGACATAGGAATGTTTAACGTGCAGCCAGGTCTGAGAATCACCTCTGGTCACCCCTCCCTGGGGCCCTCTGGCCCTTCACCAGGTCTGGTCCCACCTCTATCGAGCCCAGACCACCCGAGGCTGAGGCCCAGGCTGGTACCTGCTGGACTGAGTGACACACTCACCAACCCACAGCAACAGTCTCCTCATGTCCATGGTCTGAGAGTTGTGAGGCTAGAGCTTGGGTCCCTTTTATAGGAGCTTCCCCAGGGACAACCGTGGGACGGGACCGGGTTGGCCCAGCTGCACACACAGGAAACAGGGGCAGCGATTAATGGGCTGCTGCCCCAGAGTCACAGCGACCCCACCGCCTCCTGTCCTCCCTCTCCGGCTCTCAGAACCAACAAAGCAAAGCTCCATCAGACGATGGCATGGAGAGGGTGTCACCACGGGCCAGGGTGAGGGCAGGGCAGTGCCAGTCCCTCTTCCTGGTATTCAGTCCACATGGGCTGAGGGTAAGAAAGAAACATGCATGGGAGCAGCCGTTCCATTGTTATAAGATGATTAGTTAGGAAACAGTGTATTATAAAGTTTTCAAGCCCCAGCTGGGGACTCAGGCAGACCAAAGTCTGAATCTCAGTGTCACCAATTAGAAGTTTTATAGTCTTGGGCATACTACTTAACTCTTTGAGCTTCAGCTCCCACACTTGGGAAATGGAAACGATAGCTCATACTTACTCCGTAGGGTTTTAGAGGAATTAAAGAGATAACGTCTGAAAAGTATTAGGTCAGTGCTGGGCAGATAGTAAGGGCTCGGTGAAAGGTAGCTGTTGGCAGGGAGGCCAAATGAGTTGCCCAGCGGAGCAGGGTTCTCACACTCCAGTGTTGACACTCGCCAGGCAGATAATATGTATGGTTGGGGGGGTCTCGATAAAGTAGCTCACTCTCCACTTTATCAGACAAAAAGCAGTTTGAGCCCAGGGATGCACATCAGGTGCGTGAGGCGTCTGGGTCAGGAGAGAGCAGAGGTTGGTACGGGGGCCCATCGCTCCGTAGCCACTGGCGGCCACCACGCAGTGAAGTAGGCCCGCTGTTGGCAGATTCTTTGATTTCTCAAGACGGAGCCTGAATTTCTGTTTGAGCCAACAGCGTTTGAGCCAGTATATGAGCCAATGGGGGGGGGGGGGAATGTGTCAGGAACCTAAGGAATATAATGAACACAGTTCTGGATACCTGAGAGCCAAAATTTAAAAACACAACAGAGCAAGGTGAGAAATACACAGAACAGGTCTGCCGCCAGGCGCTTTTGTGACCCACCCGTTTCCTTTTTTCTGCCACGGAAGACCTCGGCCCATGGGTCGGTCCCAGGTCCCGGGATCTGAGTGTCAGCGATGGAGGACCCGCAATCGGATGTGCTCGGTGTATCCAGTACGCGCATCCTCGGGGACTGACACTATCACCTAATCCACATGTCACCGAGGCGCTAACCAGAGGCCACTATGGTAAATGACACAGAAAAATAACAGTGACTAATGGTTGGATTTGCTCCAGGGGAATGAACTTTCCTATCAGCAGTTTGCCTGGATCGCACAGAATAAAAACAGTGGGCGGTGCAGAGAGTTCAGGGCGAGGGCGTCTCTCTGGGGCTCTGGGAGAGCCTAACGGGGTGTCTGCCTAACAGAGACTGTCTCCCTTTGTTCAGCTCAGGCTCCTGCCAAGGGGCACGGGCGACTAACGCTGTACCCGTCGCAGGGCCAAGTTCGCCTTGCGAAGCGCGTTCGGCTGCACCGGGGCCAGTCCTCCGGGTGCGGTTCATGCCTGCGGGAGGCACCGGTACTGCCGAGGAGGGCGCCACGGCGCAGCGATGCCCAGCAATGACCCCTCCGCCTCGCTCGGCCACGGCCGTGCCAGGGGCTGGCAGCTGCGCCTCTGTGCCAGCAGGCGATGAATGTGAGACGCTGAGTGGGCGGCCTGCTGAGGATCCGTGAGCCGCGTCCCTCTGTCCTCAATCTTTCTCCTGAGTTCTTGCTGTCAAAAAATACAATCGCTGCTTTTAATTTTTATACATTCAACCGGATACTTAAAAACCCTCCCCTCTCGGGCTTAGCCTGTTCTCATGAAATGAGAAAAGACATTTGCAAATGTCCTACAGGTGACTTGCTGAAGAAACCCCTACACCAGCGCAACCGCTTCTGTATTATCCAACCCTCCGCGACGTGAGGGCAAGACCACGGGCACGGAGGGAGCCGTTTGGTTTCAGCAGAGCATTTGACCGCATCTTTCTGAGGCCCGTGAGCGAACTGGAGAAGTAGGACTTGAACAAAGTCAATCGGTTGAAGGCTGTAAGAACTCAGAGTGCTGGCTGCAGATCAGTGCGAACGTCAAAGAGCCTTACCACGTCTTTAAAAGAAAGGATATTCATAAAATAAAGGCTATTGACTAGAGCAGCATTTTCCAGCATTTAATATAAAAGATGATTTTTGGTTTGCATGAGCATTTTTTAATTTTAATATTTATTTTAATATGCATTAGAAAATGTATATTACCTCCCCAAACCATAATTTCCTAGATATTGTTTAAAAGCTGAGGCAGTTAAAAAGTCTATTTTAAAAAAGTAGGAGAGGTCAGTACTATGTCCAAATGAGCTTCATTACTGTCAGCCGGGGACCCCAGGTAAGGGTTTCTGCTGAAATGGAAAAGTTCCGTTTGAAACTAAAGTTCCTAATGCTTATGACATGGAGCCTCCCCAGGGGACATGCTTGACGGGAATCCTGCGGCACCACCGTGGACGGGACGGGGGAGCCGCGTCCCTGTCCCCTGAAGGAACCAGCCGGAGCGCTGCTGGGCCCTCACCAGGAAGCTCAAGGATGCTGTCTGGGGATTCGACTCTCTGTACCGATCTTTTGAATTTTAAGGACCAATTCTATCTTGAAGCTGCAGGACATGATTTATGAGACAAAGAGAGTTTCCACAATATGTTATGGACTACATCACACCTTATTCCACATCAAAGGACATTGCAAGATCATGGAGTGAGATGTCTTCTGTACCTTAAAACAAGTTACCCCCTCCTCTCCTGACCTCCACACCTCACAGTCTCTCTGGATTGTACCATCTCTAGTAATGTGACCATGTAATGAATCAGGAGGATGAACACCTCTACAATTCCTTTTTAATGGAGAACTCAAGAAAATGTGTTTTGGGTCCAGGATTGGTCCACTCGCTTTAGTTTTCCAAAACCGTGCTATATGGGCTGTTGATGTTCTTGGAGAAATTCTAATTAACTCAAAAGTGAGACTAGAGCTAGCTTACCCTTTTTCCAAATAGTTTCCTGCACGAGTGATTCTGTCTGTTGTGTGACCCACGGACTGGTAGTAAGAAACTCGCTACAAAAGTTAATTGTTCATGAAGTCCCAGCTTCTCGCACCTATGCTGACTTTCCTTAGATGCCCTAAGGCTGCCCTAGAACACATCAAAGCCTGCAGTGCATGTCTTACTGAACGACTTAAGTATACTTTGAAGCAAACCTATTCTTTTAGTTTGTAGATACAAAGTTAAGTCAAGCAACTACTGAGATGCAAATATGAAAGGCACAATAGTCACTCTGTCCAAATATATCAAGACCCTGCCTCTTAAAGAGCCTCTACTTTCAGGTCTAGACGTGGCAAGTCTTGGAGCCCTCTGAAGAGAAATGAAACTATGGGGACACTCCCCTCTGGCCCCATTTCCTGCCCTTTCTAACATGCTATTCGGAAGAAACATGGCTGGAAGCCCAAAGCAGTCAGAGCTTGGGTGACTTTGCTGCTGGAATGTGACTGAATCAGTAGGTGACGCCTGCACAGCCGTTTGTATGAAAGAACCCGCCTCCCACCGTCCTGGGGGGCAGGATACCTCAGGCATCAGCCCACTGCCTGGTGCCACCTGCATCTGGACCAAGCCTTCCTGCTTGCTGTGGACCCGAGGGCCACCCCAGGGTGAGCCTCCTATGCCCTGGACCAGAGATCAGCTGTGAAATTCAGTAGGTTTAGTTCTAAAGCTACTTTGTCCACCCGTATCAAGGGACTTCAGCATAACAAAAACAAGGAAATGGACTTACTCCGACATTCGGACATCTAAACCAGTGAAATTAAACACACATGCTTGTGTGGTTTTAAACAAAATGAGCCCAATCCCACCTGTCACAGCAAGTCCATGCTCCCTCTACGGAAACTATTCTCAAGTCTGCAATTGTGGTAGCCATTCCTACTGCGACTCTGATTAGGCTTACAAGTGTCTTGGTGGCAATCAATAGATGCGAATTACTCTCATCAGCACAGATCTGAATCCAAACTATTATTTTTTACAGTAAGATAATATGGTTCTTCAAAAGCTGTTTTCCTTCTCTGATGCCATTTTCACCACCTTAACATATCCACACACTTCCTTGGATTCTTCTCTCTTCCAGTTTCCTCTCTGCCATTCTCAAGGGCTGTGCGAGTTCAATTCCTACCCACCTTACCCCTGGCCTTCCCATCTCTAATCACAAGTTTTAAGTGTTTTGTTTTTTAAAAATATTTATTGATTTCAGAGAGAGGAAGGAAGAGGAGAGAGAGAAACATCAATGATGAGAGTCATTGATTGCCTGCTTCCTGCACGCCCCCTGCTGGGGATCGAGCCCACAGCCCGGGCACGTGCCCTGACCAGGAATTAAACCGTGACCTCCTAGATCCCAGGTCGATGCTCAACCGCTGAGCCACAATGGCCGAGCACGAATTTTTAAGTTTTTACCTCTGGGAAGAACTTGTGTTTCCACCCATTTACCCTATTACCTCCCAAGAAGTTACAGTTAAGAACAGTGAAGGCAAATAAATAAAAATAAAAAATAAATCATTTAAGATTTTCCTAAAAAAAGAACAGTGAAGGCTTTATTCCCACCTCACCCCAAACCCGGTAGATCACATGACAATTCCCACGGATTTTCACTTAAGGGTAATTGTGAGAACTGAGCTCGAGCTTGGCAATGAATAAATAAATAAATAAATGGCTGCAAGACTGATGCCCTGATAAGTGAAATATGTCGAACTGCACACAAGACGCGCTGGAAAAGACAGGCCCACAAAGCCTAAACTTTTTATTTCATCAGCCAGTATTTCCAAGTCTCTGATGCCACCATTTAAAATCTGCAGTCCACAAAAACAGTCTTCACACTGCCCATATCCGCAGAAAGGTGCCCAGAGACAGGAGAGGTCAGGCCCAGGCTGTTTCCAGGTAAGAAAAGTGGCAGACATTTCCCTGCCAGTCAGGTCAGTTTCTAACTCAACTGAAATGCCTCTAAGCTCTCCCCTGTCCCCATCTATGACATCTGACATCTATGACAGAAAAACACTCATCTGTCCTGTACACAACTCCACAGGGAGTGGGGGGCATTATCTAGGCCAGGAAATGGACTTCGGACTCAGTTTAATGGCAAGATGTGTAAAACTGTGGTGAGCGACCTGGCTCTTCCTCAAGGCAAGCTGGGCTGGATTCTGTGAATGGAGCACTGCCCATGTTAAAGTGAATTAAGTTCTATAAAAAAACTAAGCTGCTCCTATCCTGCGAGTAGTACATGGGCTGCTCCTAGAATCCAGAAATGCCCACAGCCCACACCTCATCCACATACGGCCAACTCCTCATGCACAGCTACACGGGAAGCATAAAAGCCTTTTATAAACTCTTTTTGTAGGGGGGCGGGGACAGTGGGTCCTGGGAACAATGTGGGATGGATTTTTGATCCCCTCCCCCCACCAAGAAACACACACACACACACACACACACACACACACTCAGACATACATACCTATCCATTTCCCAGATAGTTTCTCCCCTATGACTACAGGATCCCAGAATCCAGCCACCCCAGGCTGAAACATGCCTACTAACTGCCCAGACCTGGGGTATCAGCAACCGCTGAGGCTCCAGTGTGGCCTCACAGACTGAGAGGCCGGGGCAAAGGGTGAGGCTACTCCTGGGGGATTTGTTTTCTGTCTTAAATCCAATCTAGTCGGCAACACTGTTAGGTCCAGGGGCTGGGAGAGGCTCTGTGGGCAGCAGGTGGTGGATGACCTGGTGGTCCCAGCCCACGGTGGTGAGGAGGGAGTGATTGAGTGAAGACCAAGTGGCATCTCTCACAAAGTCTCTGTGGGCTCGACTTCTAAACCTAAAAAAGGAAAGAAAGTTTGAGCATGGTAGGAGACAGGAGGAAAAATGACCTGAAGAAGAGAACCCACCATATCCAGGGCGCATTTTTGGGATGTGTTATACACATGTCATCATAGACGGCCTTGCCACCAGGATAGCATTGTACCCAAAGGATTTCATCGATCACTATTTTCACAGACAAAGAAATGATGGCTAGAGCAACAACAGGGATATGGGCCAAGAGCAAGAGCAGGGATATGGGCCAAGAAGCAAGAACAATCCAGACCTGCTGTCTGGTGCCCCTCACCGGGTAACAGGCTATAATTCACTATGCGCTTCTTATGGGAGGAGGGCAGACTGCCCTCCCGGGAGACAGCTGGAATGCCAGCCTCAGAAATGCCACCCACCACCACACTCCCTCTACGAGGGACAGGGCTGGTTGTGAATCCGCCTCGGGGAGGGAGACGGTCAACACTCGGCCTGCTGCCACCACTGGGCCCCTTGAAAGGGACATTGTGTTTTGTGAAGAGGAAAGGGCCCAGCCACCGCTGCTCTCCTCCCGCCTGCTGACCACAGGCTCCACCCCGACTTACACCTGGGACAGGCTGGCGTCCAGCACAGCGAGGGAGCAGTCTTCACTGACAGAGGCCAGGAGGGGGGCACTAGGAGAGGAAGGAGACGGTGTGAAAGGGAAAGCATGGGTCCCAGGACAAACCCCGACGGGCCAGCCCCCACCCCCCACTCTAAAGTGGCCTGGAGAAGGGGGCCTGATCCCCACGTTGGGTTAAGGTCTGGCTACCACTCAAGCCCATATTATAGGTTCCATGGAAAGATGAGGTAAACGGAGGAAAGCCAGGGTTGACAGTCGCCCTGGCAACTAACCATCCCATCTGGTCCCTCCCTGCAGCTCCAGCAACAACCCAGAAACACAGGCTTCTCAACCACTGTCCCAGAAAGGACTCATCTTCAGAGGCCTCTGACATTGTGAAAGCTCAGCAGAGCAGTGTCTGCTTTCAGGAACCCCTATTGGCTAATGCTTGGCTGACATAAAGCAAGCCCCCTCGCTGTGCCCACGCATCCCCAGCAGGCCCGATGACAAAGAACAGTACCTGTGTGGGGAGAACACCAGCCTGGTGACACACTGGGAGTGCACAGCTGAGCTGAGGACACAGCTTGCACTCTTGGTGTCCACAAGGGAGATAGTCCCATTCTCATCGCCTACAAGAGAGAGAGAGCGTGGGCACTGGAGTCAGCCAGGCCTGGGTGTGAAGATGCTGGTCCCTCGATGTTGGACAAGTTAACCACTCTGAGGATTACCTTTCTCTTTTGCTAAGTAGGAATACTTAGTTATTGGGTGGTTGTGAAAAATTGAATTAATGGATGATGTAGTTATTAGTTTAAGCACAAACCATATCTCCACGATGGCACCACAACCATCCATAGTAGAACCAATTTACCCCAGGCTCACTGATATAAACAAGATTTAAGCTCCTGTGGTGTCTCGTCAATGTTGTAACAAAACAATGTTGAGTGAAGTGAGCTTCAAGGGCCTGCTGTATAGTAATCCATGTGCTTTGTGGCCCACTGACTTCTGGCCATGCCCAAGATACAGGAACGAGAACAATCAGGACTGAAATCCACTGAGGAAAAATCATCATGTTGTCCAAAGCTAACCAAAACCACTTTTGGCGCACGCCTCCCCCAGCCCCCATCAGCACCTTTCATCTGGCGCCCAGGGGTGCTGATGAGATGGAGCAGCCAGAGCCTGTGCGTTACGGAGTCAGCACTCCCTCTCCTCCTCCCCCTTCCCAGAGTCAACACACAGTTCGAGATGCTCTCTTACCCAAGACAAAGACTTCGCTCTGCTGAGGGTGCCAAGCCAGGGAGGTAGGAAGGTAGCCAGAGGCTGCGCAGCCTGCAGAGAAAAGGGGGGTGCTGTACAAGACCCAGAGCCCAGCTCTGAGAAGAAGTTTCTCTGGTGAAGTCAGTCCAGGTTCCAGGAGCACTCTATTCTGTTTCCAAACCCCACTAAGGCAGCCGTGTCCTTGCCCTTGACCCTCATAACCTCCATTTATCCATCAGCCTCCTGCCCTTTCTGGGCACAAGTCACAGGCAAGCTTCAGGCATAAACATGAAGATATCAACTCTGGCCCCTTTGTCGACCCATCTAGGAAATGTAAAGTAAATCACCCACCCAGAAACCAGCCCTTCCTCTTGGTACCAGCTGCATAAAATGGGGTCAGCAGAGCTTTGGTGGGAAAGAGAGCGATTATGTAACTTATGTCACAGCAACTGGGCATTTGGCAACTTTTCCTTTGACTCTGGCCAAGGGAAGCCTCTTCTGGTTGGGTTCCCAGTACCACTCTCCCACCACTGGCTCAAAGACTCACCCATCTGTGATGCTGGCTTGGGACAGCGGGTATCCCAGAGTAAAATTCTACTGTCCTAGAAGCAGAGGAACAGAAAAAGGGCTTCAGAATCCAAAGCAGCAGCTGCCTGCCAGGAGGTCTCCATGCTGGATTCTGGCCTAGAGGGTTGGAGTGTGGTTGGGGAGTGGGGAGGGAAGAAGAGGCCGTTTCTCACCTCACTGCACGAAAGAAACATGGAGTCCTGGTGGGGGGAGGCAGCAACACAGGTGACCTGCCCAGAGTGAGCTATAAAGGAAAGAGAGAGAGAAATATGGCAGAGAAGAGGCTGGAGCCACCACTATCCAACAGCCCAGACCCTACCAAGGGGTAGGAGGGAGAGGGTAAGAAACAGGCCTAGGCTAACAATGCAATTTAATAAATTTCATAAGAGATTCTGAACTAGACAAAACCTAAGAGGAGATGTTGATGGAGTTATAAAACCTAAAAAGGGCTTGGGGAAAAATTAATTAGCAAAGATAATGCAAAAAATTAGGGACTAAGCAAGAATAGTGAAGGGAGTCATAGTTAACACCCCAGAAGAGTAACCTTCATGCTGCAGGACACATGCCTCACAGGAGTTCTAGACACAGAGCTTTAAGGGAATAGAGTTCTTGAATGTTCTCTTTCCTAAAAGTGAATGAGTAGCTGCCTGTAGTCGTCAGTGCTCCTTTCCTTCCTCCAGCTTCACCATCAGCCTTCTTCCACGTCCCAGAAGGAGCACATGTCTGTCACCCATCCCAATCTTACCACGGCACAATGCTCAGGGGAATAAAAATCAAAGGTATAACACAAGAGGGGCTTCTCCCTGAGAGCCAAAGAGCAAAGGAAAGAGCCTGTGGGTGAAATTCAGAGGTGGAATTGGCCTTGCTCCATCCACACCACAAACAGAGTGGTTCTGCGCCTCATCTCTGCTTCTAACAATGAGAATTTTGAAAACCATGACAGATTCATAAGCCTCAAGACTCACACTTGAAGAATGCTAGGATCTGCTGTGAGTGGGTTTAGCTAATGTGGAATGCTCAGAGAGGGAGTGACAGTAGAAGGACTTGAATGCCATGACGAGAAAATGGGACTTCAATCTACGAGCCACGAGGAACCAATGAAAGAACAGAGATTACAGGTGCAGCGATGAGAGCCACTGTCTGTGTGAGTTATACCTGAAAGCAAATGGGAGCATAAGAAATGGAAAGAAGGTCACTGGCAAAATGGGAAAAGACTCAAAAGAACTTGGTGACCAATGGACAGCGGGAAAGCAGGAGGGATGGAAGATGGCTGAGGTTTGAGCCTTGGGTGGCCAAGAAGGTGGTGAGGCCATCAACAGAAGTGGAGGAATTAAGTAAAGGGCAAGGGATGGGCATTAGGGCCTGACTATAGCTTTGGAAGAAAACCATCAGGCAGGAGAGTGAGGACCTGCTGCCCTTAACATCCAAGCAAAGTTCAAAGAGCCCAAAGAGAAAAATAAAAACAAAACAGCGAAGGCCAGGACTGGAAAAGAAAGAAAAGGCACTCACCCCGGTATGAATTCAGTACCATCTGCTGAGCGAGGTCCCAAACCTTGATGCTAAGGAGCAAAAGGAAACCAATACTTCAGTGGGTTGCAAAATCTTTAGAGAGATCTTACGGACACTAGGTTAGTCACTAGGTTCTGGTAATGAGTCCCAAACTTTATATAACGAGGGTAATCGGATAGTAAAGACATCCAAAGGAGGCCCGGAGCCAGGAGTGGTGAGAACAAGGACCCACCAGAAGTCTTTGCTCCCGCTGACAGCCTGTGCGCCGGAGCTCAGGACACTGACGGCACACACTATGTCATCGTGCTCGTACTTGCAGAACTTGCTGACAATGAGCGTCTCATTCTCATCTAGCTCCCACAACTCAACAGCACCTGGTGGGGGCGGGATGCGGGATGAAGGAAACAAGCCTGAGTTACACTGAGAGAGCAACTCACTTCTTGGGTTCAAATAGTCCCCGGTCCCTGAACTAACAGAGTTTCTTCTATACAATCAAAGGCCCTATCATTAGAGGGCTTAGCTAACTTCCAAGCCATTTGCCTTTACGCTGGCATCACTCTCTTCCTAAGGACAGTCCAGATAATTAGGTGGGGAAGGCTTCTAGAGCAAGACAGAAAAAGATGGATCAGCTGGTAAAATCCGTTACCCAGCTTCTAGTGAGAAAATATTGGAAAACAAGTTCCCGGGAGAAAGGATGGCATCTCCACAACTGTCTGTGTAGCAAACAGTCCAACTGCAATGTGTGTGGGACAATTTCAATGAATGTCTTACAGAGTCTTAAACAAAATAGCCACAGCTCGGTATCGTGCACAGTGACTGGCTGAGTACCGACAACCAAAAGTTGTCTTGAATACATGTAGTGCCCAAGCTCAACAGCCAGAGAGGCTCAGTTTTTAACGCCCACATTTACCCTCCCCTGTGATGCCTGCCAACACCCCAATTCTGATTTTTTAAAATAATAAAGTCTCCACTGTTGGGTCTGACATTCGAAACAAAGAAAGCAGAATGGAGACGTTTAAGAAGAGAATGGGCCCGGCCGGGCGTGCCTCAGTGGTTGAGCGTTGACCTAAGATCCAGGTGATCGGGTTCGATTCCCAGCCAGGGCACATGACCGGGTTGCGGCCTTGATCAATGACTCTCTCATCATTGATGTTTCTATCTCTCCCTGTCCCTCTCCTTTCCTCTCTCTGAAATCAATAAAAATATATTTAAAAAAAAAAAAAAAAAAAAGAAGAGAATGGGAAGGTATGGAAAGAGGCAGCACAGATTGGCTTCAGCGCCACCTGTAAGATTCAGATTATCCTTGGTCTGGATTGGGGGGCGGGGGGATATGGGACAGATTACATAGAAGAAAAAATGGTTCCAATCCATTTCTTAATTTTGTTATGGCTTTTCCTAGAAATTCCCATCAGCGAATTCAGAATCTTGGAAAAGGTATTTCCACCTACACAGCAGTTCTTCTTGGGGATCAAACCCCTCAATACCCCGAGCACCGCATGTGGGGCATGAAAGACTGAACCTAGCCCGCCCCGTACTCCTCGGCCTCTGCTGCACCTGGGGGTGGAGGAGAAGGTGACTCACCTGAATCGGAAGCCACTAGGATACCTCTGTCCCCCACCCACGTGAGGTCAGCCACTCCAGCCTCCGTCTGGACTCCAGCGGAACAGAAACCTTCGTTGGGGGCGGCACAAGGGTCCTTGAAAAACCAGAGGGAGCCAGCCCAGCAGCGGCCACTCAGGCTGGAGGCCCCGAGCAGGAGCGCCCCGTCTGCGGGAGGGACAAGCTGTCAGCGCGTGCGGAGCGTGAGGGCCCGTCTCCATGGCGACCGCCCGGGAAACCACGCGGGCCCGGTCCGGACGCGAGCTCAGGATCGCGGGGCACGGTTAGGGACGGAGTTCAGCGAGGGAAGGGCCAGGATGGCAGGCGGGGCGGGGGCGGGCGAGGAGGATCAGCCTCGGGAAGGGTCGCCCGGAGCCGGGGTGAGGGGAGCCCCAGGCCCGGGATCTCGGCTCACCCGACCGGTACCGCGCAGCCTCCAACTGCCGCTCCATACAGGCGGGCGCATTAGGGGGCAGGTTCCACTCGCGATCCTCCGGGGGTACTAGAGGAGGCGGGGTTTCCTTCCTCATCTCCACGGTTTCAATGCCAACCTGGACCCAAACGGGACGCCCGAGGGAGATTCAGCTCCGACAGTTCCCACGTGGTACCCTCCTGGGCCTCCGCCCCTCTGGACGAGCGACTGCCACTCTACATCTCGCGAGATTTGCAGCTCTAGCCCGCTTTCGCTCGACTGCAGGTTCTCTGTGCTCTGTGCCCCTTCTCGCGAGAAAAAAAAAAATTCGAGAGGAAGTAGAAGGGAACGAGGTTTGCGTTCTCTCCTCGCGAGACTTGCGAGCGACCATCTTGCCCTGCCTCTGACAGATTCCTCCCTGCAGGTCACCGGGACGCCAAGGCCGCGGAGCGGACCCTCGCTGACCATGCTGTCCCGGGTGGTGCTTTCTGCTGCAGCCACAGCAGGTGAGAGGGGTAGACCCTGGTCGGGGCTTTCAGAGTGACCGTAAAGAGGCGCGTCCATGGTTACGCGGAGGGGGTGGAAGGCAGCGGGCGAAGAAACGCTAGCGAGGCTTGGGCCTGAGCTGGGAGTAGTAGCGCCGCTCCGAAGGTGAGCGTGGGGTCTCGGGGGACAGGAAAGGGGGGTGAATGGCCTTAGTGTTCGGGCCCCGCGGGGACCGAGGGAGGGGCAGACCACATTTCACCTTGACCTTGCTGACCTGCGCCTTGTGTATTTGCAGCCCCCTCTCTGAAGAACGCGGCCCTCCTCGGTCCCGGGTGAGTGAGAGGGGTTAATACTCCCCTTCGTCCTTGGTTTTTTTCGTCTCATTTCGCTTCTCGGTGACCTTGTCTTCGCTTTGGGCCAGAAATTACCTTTCTTTAGGTAATTTTGGAACGCGCAAAATTCAAACACTTGGGCTTTTGTAACTGCCTGGGACGACATGGTCGTAGCACATAGTGGCAAACGTTAAGATTTTTAAGTGGCGTGTTCTAACTCAACTATAAACTGGTTTTGATGTCTCCTAAGCCCCGCCCCTCTCCCCGTGACCTTCAGCTAGACACAGCTGCCGCGGCGCGAATCAGAGTTCTTGTAATCAGAATTTTTGCATACTCAAGAACAAGTTTTTGTTTTGTTTTTAATTAAACTTGTTGGGGTGACACTGGTAAATAACACAGTTTAAAGCGCACGGTTCCGTGATACAGCGTCTGTATGCTGCATTGTGTGCTCACCACCCAGTCTAGTCTCCTTTCCTCACCGTATATCGGACCCCCTTTATTCTCTACACCCTTCCTCCACCCCCCTTCCCCTCTGGTAACCTTCATACTGTTGTCTGTGTCTATGAATTTATTTGCTTTGTTTGTTTGTTTGTTTGTTGCTTCCTGTTTCATATCTCACATATGGGAGAGCAAGTTTTTTAAAGTAAAACAATGAATCGGGTTGTATTTTTACTGCTAGCTCATAAGTGAGGGGAAATCTGTTGATTCAGTCGGTATTTATTTGCCACCTGGAGATAGAAAAATGAGCAAGGCTAAGTACCTGCCTTTATGGAACTCGCGCGGTCTAGAGAGGAGGTAGCTATAGAGCGGTGGTTTGGAGCAGCTGTTTTCAACCAGTGTGCTGCAAGGATTTTTAAAACATGAGGTCCCGCTGACCTCTTTTCTTTTCCCTTAGATTGTCAAATAAAAAAATGACAACAGCCAACACAGCATTAGCCATCAGGTGTGAATTAATCAAAATTATACTTTTATACTTTTTTTTTTTTTTGGTAAGATAGGCAAAAAATATATTTTTTGGTGTGCCACAGAATTTTAGTAATTAGTTTATGTGTGCCATGAGGTGAAAAAGTTTGAAAATCACTGGTTTAGAGTGAGGTCTCCAAAGCTAGAAGAGGGGTACACCTGGCCTCTCCACTTACCAGCTATGTGACCTCAGTTTCCTCATGTGCAAAAGGGACATAATAGTACATTATGGGTTATGAAAATTAAAATACTTAATTCCTGTGAAACTGTAAAAACAGTGCCTGATACATAGTATGTGTTTAGTAAATGTTAGCAGCTGTTACTGTTAATATTGTTTCATAAATTGTGTCATGGGGCGGGGGTGTTTTTAGTCCTAAATCTTGTAAAATTTGATAACTATTCAGTGGCTTGAAAAAGTGGCTTAAATCTGTTTTTTGAGTATGCAATAAAGGCTGTAATTGACTGCTTCCAGCTTTTGAGAGAAAAAAGATTCCATACAGACAAGTAGATAATCACAATACAGGTAATGAGTAAAATACACAAAACACGTACATAAGATACAAGGAACATCCTCGATTTCTCTCTCACATTCCGTATCTAATATATCAGCAAGGCTCTCCCACCAGATTACACCTGGACTCTGACCACTTCTTCCAGTTCCACTATTCCTGGGGTATGACCCTCCATCACTTTCACCCAGGCTAGTCCAGTAGTCTCTTAACTAGTCTCCTTTCATCTCTCTTCTTTCCCATTATGGGCCATTCTCCCAGGAGCCATAGGAATTAAGTCAGTCCCCTTACCTCACCCCCACAAAACCCTCCAGAGCTCCGTATCCCATTTGAAATAAAATCCAAATTAACATAACCCAGAAGGTCCAAACTGAATTGATCCCATCCTACCTCTTTATTTTCTTCCGCTGTCTTTTTAGCTCATTCTGTAGCCTTATTGGCCTTCTTCCTTTGAAAACTGCCAAGCTTATTTTTTCCTTGCTCAGAATCTTTGTACTTGTTCTCTTTCCCCCAGGTCATTTGCTCAAATGTCCTCTGGCCTTCTACCGAAAACGTCTTTCCCCCATTCTCTGTTGCTCCCTATCCCCTTACCTTGCTCCATTTTTCTTCATAGAACTTAGAACAGTTGCCTCAAATTCTGTATGGATCTATACACACACTCCCCACACCCTACTAGAGTGTTGAAGGCTGAGACTTTGCTCGTTGCTATGCTTTCAGGGCCTGACATAAGTAGAAAGTCAGAGAATGTTTGTAGAATGAATGAATGTTAGCCCAAGATTAGAGCAGCCTTTATAAAGGATATACTTGAGATGTTCTAAAGGCTGGTTGGGCTTGGTAGTTATGAAGCAAAAAGCATATCAGGCTGAAGGAGCAACATGAAGTGTGTTTTTGGTTTTTGTTTGTTATTGAGAGCTCTAAGTACTTCCATATGGCTAGAGGGTAGGAGAATAGTGGAAGGTGAGCGCCTAAATTTGACAGGTGCTAAATCACCTGTGCTACATTAAGTAGTTTTTTTTCTGTAGGCAGGAGACACCCTGTTAGAGAGTTTTTAAGTCAAACTTGCATTTTAAAAACATTAGCAGCATGTGGAGGGGGGTAGGTTTAAGGGGTATTTGACCAGAAGAAGAGAGACCAGATTTTGGATTAAGTTCAGGCAAGAGATAAGGGCTACAGTAGATGGGAAAAAGAGTGAATTTTATTTCATCTGAAACCTAATGAGACACTAGTTTGTTATAACTACTAAAAATGCAGTCTTAGGCTACTTCAATACAAGAATAATTTGCAAATAATACAGTAGTTCAAGCCCAATAATGGCAAAGCAAGTTCAAAATATATATTTGTAGAGTGAGTGATTTGGTCATACTATGTTAAGTATTACATTCAGTTCTGTATACTACCTTATTTTTGTAAACCAAACCAGAGAGCTCTTTGTGGTGGACAATCAATATTGGATTGTGAGAGGAGTGAGATGTTTAACCCAGATACAGGAACGTTGTCTTTCTTACTGAGAAAAATAAAATTAGAGCCAATGGAAGGAGGTTTCAAAGACATGTAGCAGTTCAGTTCAACAGTGAACATAATTAGAACTACCTCACACTGAAAAAGCCTGTTTCACTTAGAATTGGTCAACACCCTACCACAGAGAATATTCAAAATGTCAAAGTTCTTGCCATCAGGGAACTCACAACACAGTAGGCATGTAATAGTTAACCACTTACATAGAACTTTAACGAATGCCAAGTACCATTCTAAACACTACATGTATTAACTCAATTCTCACAACCCCCTTATAAGGTTGTATCCTTTATTTCCCCTTTACTTAGAGAAACTAGAGAGTACAAGTTTACATCATTTGCTCAAAGTCAAGTGGCAGGTTTAGGATTTGAACCCAGATAGTCTGGCTGCAGTCTATGTTCTTAAATTTATTTCAGTGCTGATAGAAGACAGATGACTGATGAGACTTAGAGGAGGGATTCTAGTATTGGGTAGAAGATTACATACAGCTTTATGTAAGTCATTTTCCCTGGTCACACAGCTGGTGAATAGACCCTGACCTTCCCATGCTTGGTCTGTTCTCTTTCTGACACTGGGAAACCGCCCCAGTCCTCATCCCCATTCATTGTTTCTCCTGTTTACACACGGTGTTCTCTTTAAAGAACAGGCTTTAAAGTTGTGTAACTGCTACCTGTAGGGTGCTGCAGGCAACCAGGATCTTTCACACTGGGCAGCCAAGTCTTGCCCCTGTACCACCTCTTCCTGAATATGGAGGCAAAGTTCGTCATGGGCTGATCCCTGAGGAGTTCTTCCAGTTCCTTTATCCTAAAACTGGTGTGACAGGTAAGCATTTGCGCGGTGTTTGATAGTATGTTTGGATGGTGTGGTTTATATTAACCTAGGATTTTAGTGGCCGCTTACCTCTTCAATATACCACAGAAATCCAGTCAGCACCCCAGTTTCCCCGCTCCTCCACCGCAGTGTTCAAGGGTCAGCAGCATGGCCTTTAATCTCTAACACAGCCTCACATCCTTTGGTGCTCGTGTTGCTCAGAAACACTGTAAAATGCTGCCCTGAAGGCCCGCTTTGTCTGCTTAGCATCTTGTGAGGGAAGAAAAGGCTATATTTGAAGCATTTGAAGATGCCGCAGGAATTGAGAATCCTGGTATCAGATCTTCCTTTTTTATATGTACTACTTTATAGTTGTTTGTTTTTTGTTCTTATTTTCAGTTTCAGGTTCCTATTAAATAAAAATAAGCAGTAGTGGATAGAATTTATCCTGACCAATGTTCCCATTCAATAAATTGTACATTTTGCAACACAAGTTATTTCTGAAAGTTACCTGACATCTTTGTGGAATAGTTCCTGCTTGTTGAGCAGTTGTGCTAGGCACTTGTCATACATTATGTTTAATTTCGTCAGCTCTGTGAAGGAGGTACTGTTCTCATTTTACAGAGAAGGAAACTAAGCTCAGAGGTTATTTACATTGCTCAGTTTCTAAGTTGTAGAGACAGATTTTCTTGAGTCCAGGTCCTTGTTCTCTCAACTCTACCATAATGCTTCGCAACCCAGGGTTCTGTCTTTGAATCCAGTTATTTTAATCATCACTTAACTTTGCCTTCAGCTAAATAAATGCAGAAGTATCTTTTTGTCTTCTCCTTTTAGATCTAGCATATCCATCATAAAATACTTTTTCTTCTTTTAGGACCCTATGTGCTCGGAACTGGGCTTATCTTATATTTCCTATCTAAAGAAATATATGTGGTTACTCCAGAAACCATCTCTGCCATATCAACAATAGGGTTGCTTGTCTATATAGTTAAAAAATATGGTGCCTCTATTGGGGAATTTGCTGATAAACTCAATGAGGTAAGAACCATAAACCTTGTTTCCCATTTTAAACCATAGTAGAAGCATTAAGGCCATCAAGTGATGTTTTTGATATGAATGTATATGTATTTGTATAAATATTCAGTATAATTAGAAATTAATGATAATGAATACAATTTCAGGCATTAATATGTTACTAATTTGAGACCGGAAGTCAAAATAAATTTTTGAAAATTTACCAAACTTTTCCAGTCTTTTTGTAGCTTTGTTCATTCAACAGATATTGTGTAGCTGTCATGGGCAATTCTTCTTAAGGATTTGTGCATTTCTTCATATATGTGTATGTTTCTTTGTGGGTTTTTTTTTTATATATGAGGGTTATAACTTTGAGGAAAAATAAAATGAATCTGTTTTTATTACCCTTGGTGCTTTCATTGATCTTTGTTATAAATATTATAATTGCAGCAAAAAATTGCCCAACTAGAAGAAGCAAAACAGGCTTCCATCAAAGGCATCCAAGATGCAATTGATCTGGAGAAGTCCCAGCAGGCACTGGTTCAAAAGCGTCATTACCTTTTTGATGTCCAGAGGGTAGGTTTCAGAACTTTCTAAGGAGAATGAAGTTACTCATTTGTGTGCATTTAAAACAAAAATTTAGAATTTCTTACATGAAGAATGGCTGAAGATTGAGCATATTTTATTTAGAAAAGAGATTTGGGTGGGGTTTGACAGTTATGGCTGTTTAGATATTGAAGACCTATCAAGCAGACAAATGATTAGAATTATTACCCTAAAATTAGAAAGAGTAAAGGTTATAAATCCACACAAAGAAAATAGTCATTAAATTAAGCTGATTAAAGGATGGAATTCGGTGTCTAGGGCATGTCATGAGGAAACATATTTGCTGCAAGAAAACCTGATACTTACATTCCAAATTCACAAGCAGATTCAGGTAGCAGTAGAGCTTTTACCATAGTCAGAGCAGAATTAGATCCTAAAATATTTTGTTTCTAAATCCACTTTAGGAACATGTCCAAGTATTTTGTTGTTATTTACTTTGAGCGCAACACTTTATGCCTGATATTTAAAGTGAGATTTCCTTATGAGGAGGTTTTATGTTATAGAAGCGCCTATGAAGTTAAAAATGAGGTGTTAAGATAAAGTAGGTACCTGACGAGGATGGCCCTTTTCCTGTATTTCTTAGCATCATATGTGCATCAATCATTTGGTGCAGGGCTTTGGACCCATTCTAAGTCCTGTGGAATCAGAACCTCTGCTAGGAGTTATCCAAAAATCTGTATTTTTAAAAACAGGATTCCTAAAGATTCTTAAGTACATGGATGTTTGAAAACCTCAGAAAATTTTAAACCCTCTTTCCAATGCATATTGAGGTTACAACCAGAGAATGCTTTCTGCCTCATGCATAATTTGTACACACAAAAACTGGCTTTTGAAGATGTAGCTTTTTCAAAGAACCAAATGATAGTCATTAACTTTTTTATGTATTTAATATTTATTGAGTTCCTCTTCTGGAGACACCAGTCAGGCCAGGGTTCTGGGGTTACAGCAGAGAACAGAACAAAGTCTGCCTTCATGAGTCTACTTTCTAGCCAAAGGTTGAGAGGAGGCCAGAAAAAAAATTAATAAGACATGAGTGTCAACTGGTAATAAGTGCTATGTAGAGCAATAAACTAATGTTAAAAGGAAAGAGATTTTAGAATGAGGGAGTTACTGTTTTAATGGACAGTCTAGAAAGGCCTCTAATGTGATTTTTGAGCAGTGAAGAAGTGATAGTACAAGCTCTGTGGACTTCTGGGGAAATAGTATTCCAGGCAGAGGAAAGAACAATTGTAAGTTCATCCCTAAACCTGGAAGCTTGCTCAGTATAGTCAAGGGAAAGAAGGAGGCCAATGTAGCTGAAGTAGATGGATGAAGAGGAGAATTTAGAAAAGCAAGGTGGCCAGGGGCTCGATCATGCAGTCTTACAGCCTTCTGGAAGAACTTTGACTTGTTCTCTGAAGGAGAGAGAAAGTCACTGAAGCTTTTAAGCAAAGGAGCAATATGATCTCACATTTTGAAGGGCCACTCTGATTGCCTTGTTGCAAATAGCCTTTAGTCTTGTATGCATTGGTTTAAAATGACTGTGAGTTGGTGAAGTAGAGTTATTGGAGGACTGTTAGGTGAGTCTGGAATTGATGGGGAGAATTCCAGGCTGCAGATTTGGGAGTCATGAGCTTACAGCTGGCACTTAAAGCTGTAAGACTGGAACACAAGGGAAAAAACAAGGACTTTTTCAATTTGTGGTCACTCTACTTATGGTCAGGTAATAAAGGGCCTAAGAATTTGCCGTAGGATTTAGCAACATGGATTTTCTTGGGGCCCTTGGTAAGGACTATTTTAGTGAAGTGATTGGAGTAGGTTGGAGGGGAAAAAATGGGAGAAAAGAAATTGGAGTTAGTTTTACAAACTCAGAATTGCCAGGGAGTTATGGTAAGCAAAGAAATTAGTAGCTAGGAGGGGAGGGTGCAGGAACCGAGAGGGTTTTTAAAGATGGACGGTATCATTGCATGTGATCATCCGGTAGAGGTTAGAAAATTAATGTAAGAAAGGGGAGAGGAATTTGCTTCAGTGACATCCTTCAGTAGGCTAGAGGGCTTTGACTAGAATGCACAAGTGGAGGGCGTGGCTTCAAGAGTATAGATAGCTCCACCATAGTTTCGGGCAGGAGTGCTACGTGTATGAATATAGGATCAGGCAGGTTGGCTTGTGTGGTGGGAGAAGTTGGTGGGAATTCTTATCGCACCCTTTTTCTCAGTGGAATGGGAAGGAAGGTCATTTGCTGAGAGTTGACAGTAGTGAAGGGTATGTGAGAGTTTTGAGGAGAAAGAAGAGCAGGGGTGAATGGACTAAAGAACTACACTGAAAAGTGTTAAGGGCCTACTTGAGATTGATACATCAAGCCTTTACATTTGATAGGCAGACTTGTCAGGATCTCATCACATACTAGAAGATGACGATATCCTACCACCATTATTAATTTGATAAAGTTCTGGAGGCAGTAGTTGATATTAGAGAAGAGAAAGAAACAAGAGGTATAAAAATTCAAAAAGGCAAAGTTAATCCTACTTATAGATTACCTGATTATATACCTAGAAATCCTGAGAATCAGCATAAATCATAAAGCAATAAGCAAATTCAGCAAGGTGTCCGGATGCAAAATTAATATTGAATAAAATCAGTAGCCTTCTTTATATAAATAGCAGTCCATTAGAAAATATACTGGAAGAAGATACTCCATTTAGGAAAAGGTGTCTAGGAGTAAACTTAACTAGAAATGTATAATCTTTTTACTTTGTGAAGTGCTTGTGAGGTACAAGGCTCTAAGATTGGAAGGCTCAGTGTTATAAATACATCAATTCTACTTGAATCTCTAACACATTCCTAGACAGAAAATACTAAGAGATGGGGGGGCAGAGGAAGGGGAGATGTTGGGACTTGGACAAATTGATTAATAGAAAAAGTAAAAAGAATATACAGGAGTATTCTGAAAAAGTGAAGTCAAGAATTTTAAAATTCATTATAAAATTAGAATAAACTTGATATAGTATGGTACAGTGTATGAATAGAAAGATTGGCACAACAGGTTGGAGGGTTTAGAGATAGACCTAAACTCATAAGGCATTTTACATAGGTAGCATTTTATGTCTGTTAAACCTCAATAAAAGGAAAATTTGGAAACTATAAGAGTGGAAGCGATCCTTCAACTGTGCAAACAGTTTCATCATTTCTTAATTTTGCTTCAGAATAACATCGCTATGGCCTTGGAGGTTACTTACCGGGAACGGCTGCATAGAGTATACAAGGAGGTAAAGAATCGCCTGGACTATCATATCTCGGTGCAGAATATGATGCGTCGGAAGGAACAAGAGCACATGGTACAGTGGGTGGAGAAGCACGTGGTGCAGAGCATCTCTGCACAGCAGGTACATGATGCTTGAAGCTTCTGGAGTTGGAGTGGCACAAGCCTTTGACAGGCATCTGCTGATGGCTCTGTTAGGATTGAATAACTAGCCAGGAGTCTTTAGAGACAGGCTCTGGTTGATTTTCCTGGATGGTGAAACCTAGAAAACGCTGCACAGCTGCCCCGGTGGCTCCCTCCTTCCTCAAAGTTTGGTTAAGGGCCTCTTAGCTCAGGTTGGAACAGTGGAAAACTTGTTCAGAACACTGGTTGTTGCAGACTGTGTTCAAGTTCCATCATTTGGGAAACATTAACCAACATTTAATTTCTCTGTAAAACATAGAGACTGGACAAGGCTATTTCTGAGCCCCTTCTATTGCCTAATTCCATGATTTTCATTCCATTTCCTCTTCCCCACCATCTGGTGTATTGGTCTTGAACAAAAAGGTTTTCTATTATTTACATAAACTTGATTTTCTTTTTAGAATTTACATTATTTATTTACTTTTGTCATGATTAAACTGTCTTTTACATAAAAGTAATATATACTTAAGAAACTTGGAAAATACAAAAAGTACAGAAAATAAATTAATTTTTATTCTTAACAATTCTGTATTACTAATGTTCATTAGTTTGGTGTTTTTCAAGCAGCTAATAGCTGTACAAGCTAACACTGGTGGCATGTGGTTACAGAAGTATCTGGCTTCAAACTCTATAGGTTTCACTTATAAAAGCTATGAGCCAGGGGATTTTAACTGATTTTTTTGACTTGCTTAAAATAAATTGCATCTTCCCTCTGTAAACAAATAATTCCTAGTAGTCGATCAGATGAAACCAGTAATCTATCTTGAGATTGTGTAGGAAACTCAAGGTCTTGCAGGAGGTGAGAATTATAGGGTTCATATCCTTCCATGATTTAGAAAGGTCTAACCAGATTTCTCTTCCCTATCACAGGAAAAGGAGACAATTGCCAAGTGCATTGCAGATCTAAAGCTGCTTGCAAAGAAGGCTCAGGCACAGCCAGTTATGTAAATCATCTGTCCCGACGGAGACAGCTAGAAACACTTGACTGACAAATGGAAACTAGGCTGTGACAAAAGTTTTCTGTATCGCCACCTGCTGGAGTTACAGTTTACCCCACCTAAAATGAAGAGCGTGAGTTTCATCTAGTGAGAGAATTAAAACAGTGTTGGCCAGTGAGCTGTTTCCTGTCCTTCTTGTTCTGCAGTTTGAATTGCTCCATGATCACTTTTGAATAAGCAGTTTGCTTTTCGTACAGTTTGGTGCCTGACTAAAGACTACCAAGTTATAGTTTATATTTGTAATTAATGCTGCCATCTTACACTAAAGTAACAGTTGAAACAAGGTCTTTCGAATTGCATAATCTTCTGAAATATTATTTCAACATTTGCCATATGGGTGAAAATTGATAATCTTGTTTATAAGACTATTATTGGTAAATTGCTTCTGGCTGACAGGTTATGGGCAATTTAAAGCTTTTAGTATTCTTAAAATAATGAAAGGAAATATTGTACATCAAATCATACCATTGACTTTGTTATCATTTTAGTAGTATGTCAGTGGGAAATATTGTGGACTCAGTGTATTGTAAAGTCACTCTTAAGAATCCAGCAGATAAATCAGGAAGTTCTGCCCTTCTGTAGATTTGTCTGCATTTAGTTCTTCCATGCTTACATAAAGATTTACTTGTACACAAGTGGACAACTTACATAATAGGAAATATTTGAAAATATGTATCATATGGGTAATTGCTATTTTCTTGACTTCCTAGGATTTTAATTTATGTAACATCATTTAGGTCAATATTTATTGATGGCTAATATATCCATCTACTATAGAACTCAGAGGGACATCTTTATTGTTACTTAAAAGAGATTTTGATATGGTCAACAGGGGTGTTCTAAATTATTCATTTAACAATTACAAATACCTAGTTCATGCTAAGCACCATCCTGCGCTTGTCATACAGAGATAAAAGTCAGTCCCTACCTCAAAGAGTTTAAAATTTAGTAGAAAGGCAACAAGAATGTGTGATACAATGTCAGAGAACCATCTACTAGGATGTATGTTTATATAAAGGGATTTGACTTCACGGAACAGGCAGTTAAGAAGGGAAGATGAATATAAATTGAGAGAGGGTAGGAATGAGCGGAAATCATAAGCACACACCACCGAAATTGTCAGTTTTATTCCCTCTGACCTTGATGATAAGATTGTCCTACAAAACCCCAGGTCCTTTATCACACACACGTACATGGTCCAAAGGTTAGAGAAGCTGGAGGCTGATCCAGGGAAAGGTTGGGAAGTTGCAGGCCCAGCACAACTGGGTGAGCCAACAGATGACGACATGTCACTGCCTCACACCCACCCTCTAATCTCTGTGGCTCACTCTTGCTAGAATGTTCAAGGAAGAGAATTCTGGAAAGTAGTTCAGCCTAAGCAATTTGACGTGTTATGACCCACCACAACTATCCTATCAAATGTTTAGCTGGATGAGTAATACTTAAAGCAAAAATTCTAGTCCCAAGAAGGCAATGAAAGCGCCCAATAAAACATGGAGAGAGCAGAAAAACAACAGGTCAGAAAAGATGTCTGAGTTGGCATTTGAAAGAGGAAGTCAGCCTGGCTGGCGTGGCTCAGCAGTTGAGCGTCGACCTAGGATCCAGAAGATCACAGTTCGATTCCTGGTCAGGGCACATGCCTGGGTTGCCAGCTTGTTCCCCAGTAGGGGACATGCAGGAGGCAGGCGATCAATAACTCTCTCATCATTGATGTTTCTATCTCTCTCCCTCTCCCTTCCTCTTCCTGAAATCAATAAAGATTTTATTTATTTATTTATTTTAAAGAGAGAAAACATTAAGAAAAAGAGGAAGTCAGCCAAAAGTGTTGGGATTGGAGTCCAGGAAGGTGGAGCAGCATCTGTGATCATAGAGAAGCCACTCTAGAAGAGTAACATTTTTTAAACTCAAGAAGTTAAGAGTGAAACAAATAGTAAGAATTTACATTAGGGTTCCTAAATGCTATGCTTAGAAGTTAGATTTTGTTCTGAGGACAGGGACGCCAATGGAAAGGTCTGAAGCAGAGGAGTGATGAGCAGATTCTTGTTTCAGAGCAATCACTAGCAACTAGAGGGCAGTTTGGAGAGAATGTTGGCTCATTCTAACTAAAGGACATTGGAGACCTTGACTAAAGGCCTTGGCAGTGTGGATAGAAAGGAAGGAATTGGTGAGAAATACTCAAGGCAACATTAGTAGGACTTGAGTAGGGAGAATCTGGAAGAAGGGATGTATTAAGATGAGTCACAGTCTTGTTTGAGAGAGAAGAAAAGGGGAGAACTGTTCCCTGTGATTTGGAATATAGGGGTGTTTCAGGAAAGAACACGTCAGAGCAGTGTCAGAGAAAGCAAATTCTGCAAAAGCGAAAATGGCCAGTCATAGGAGGAAAACCAGGAGAAAGTGGAGCTGTGAAGTCAACAGACTAGAGAGTTTCATGTAAGAAGAGCCAATTTTTCAGGGAGACTAAGAGGATTGAAAGTACCCATAGAGTTAATAGCTTGGAGTCTTTGGGGGCCCTCCTTAGAGTCACTTTGGTTGAATGGCAGGGACAGGAGATAGATTATAGTGGTGGTAAGGGATTGAAAGGCAGTGAGGAAATAGACCTATGTAGGTTAATTTCCAGAACACTACTCATCCCAGTAGATGGTAACTAGAGGGAGCCACAGGTGGGCTCAGAGGAATGTTGTTTGAAGATGAGACAGGCTGGAACAAATAATAGCTGTGAAGGAAAAGCCATAGAAGGAAGAGGGCGAAAGATAGCAGGGATGATAGAAGTAGTCAAGTCCCGAGGTGGGAAGTGACACTCAGGTGACACGTGGAGGAATTAGCCTTCAGCAGGAGGGAGACTTCCCTCTGAAACCAGCAAGGTAAGGATGGGCCTTGAAAGAATGAAGCTTTTCAGTGGGAAACAGAAAACTCATTTGATAGTCACTTAGGAAAAGCACACTACGTGTCAGGCACTGCTCAAAACTAGGATTAGTAGGACTGTAATTTTTGCCCGTCAAGCTTACAGTCTAGCAATCTAGACATTGAACAACGTTAGACACTGTTCCTAATACTCACTGGGGTGTGATGGGGGCACATGCAAATGAACTTATTCTAGTATAGGAGATCATGAAATGCCTTCTGGAACAAACTATGTTTAATATCTGAAGGAAGGGAGATGTTAAGACAGAGAACCATTGTGCAAAGACCCTGAGATGAGAAAGCGTGGCACCTTGAAAAACAGTCCTGGAGCACAGAAAGGGAAGGAGAGAGGCAGGAGACTGCTGGAGAGGTAGGTTGTCCAGATTACGTAGGTTTATGCTCACCCTGAGGGGATGGGGTCAGAGGAGGTCTTTCTTCAGCAATTAAGTGACAACTAAAAGGGGCATCACTTTTATTCATAGTCCAGCAGCCAGAACTCATCACATGGCGCTACCCAGCCACCAGCGAGGCTCTGAGACAAAAGGAGAGGACATCTGGTTGTGGCTGAGCACTAGTACTGTCTACCACACAAATCGAGATCTCTTTCATGAGCCCCGGACCTGTGCATCCAACTACCTTCTCCACATCTCTACCTGAATGTTCCACAGGCATCCTAAACTCACTGTCCAAAAGCAAACTCGTTATTTACGCCCAATCCTACACCCCCTTCTTCCATATTCTGTGAGACAGTGCAGAACACTGGGAGTTATCCCGAGCCCTCTGTCTTCCTTACCTTCCTCTCAACTAATAAATGAATATATTCATCACTCATCTGCCCTACCTCTTCTTACCATGGCCTCGGCCTCTGATCGGATCATCTCCGTTTCTCCTCTGGAACTCTGCAGCACTAAAGCACCCAGTGCCTGGCCCCTCACCAGTCGCTCCTACTCTCTGTTGCCTGAGCCCAAATGTGATCATGCTACTTCAGCAGTCTCTCCGTTGCCTCTAGGGTCCTCCATCACATAGTCTTGCTCTTCTCTCCAGCCTTTCTTCCCTCTACCATCCCCATCCCCACCCCGCCCCGCCCTCATACCCTACAGCACCAGTAATGACGAAATACTTGCATTTCTCTGAAGATGACGAGGTGTGCCTGTGCTCATGCTGTTCCTCTGCATCGAACAGCTTCCTCCTAGAAAAGGTGACTCATCTTGCAAGATGCAATTCACACGTCTCCATTATGCTTTTCTTGACACCCACTCTCCCTCCTTTTCTCCCTCCTCCCTCCTTGACACCCACTTCTCCTTTTCTCTTTTGGGTCCCACTCCATCCTGTGGTGATGCCCAACATGGCATCTACAGCATTTCATTGCGTTGATGCACTCCAGAACATAGCATTGTGTTTGGATCATAGTAGGTGCTCAGTAAATGTCTGATTAACTCATTAATCCTCACTCTAAACCTTGAGCTATTGCTGTTTCCTTCTTCTATCTGTTCTTTGGTGACATCTTTGACCGCAGTATTTGACGTTTTGCCCTCCCTTGTTTTGTTCCCACTCTCCTAAATGCCTCTCAACTGAATTTATATCCCTTCACCTCGCTACTGCTGGTCAGAGCTACTATTATCCTTCAACTGGGTCATGGCAGTAACCTCTCAGCCAGGCTTTTCATACCTGTTCTGGTTGCCTTCCAATCTGCTCTTCTCCAGTTGCAGTGATTCTTTCAGGCTGCACGTTTGATTGTGCCACCCTTGTTCAAATATCTTTAGTATAGAGGAACCCGCTTCTCTTATAATGAAGACGAAAGCTCTGAGGGAACTGGCTTCTTCCTGCCTCGTTAGCTTCGTCCCCTCCATGCTCCACATCCCCCAGCAGCCTGCATCACTCACTCCCTTGCTTGGGAAACTATCTGCCACACTTGTTTGCGTGTTTGGGCTTCCTGCCCTCCTTTCTGACACAGGGCTTTTGAATTTTAATGTTCTGTTCCCTGTGATCCCCCCACCCCCCAGGGTCTAGTGAAACTCCAACTCACACCTCAGATTTTGGTTTGTTTTCCTCCAGGAAGCCCACCCTGGTTCCCTGTGTCACAGACATACACAGCCCGGGGGGCCTGCTCCTTCACAGCTCATGGAATTGCTACCATTTCTTTGGTCACAGCTTCCTTTAATTAATGAGAGTTCCATGAAGGCAGGAAAAGGCCATATTTTGCTCACTGTTATATCCTCAGAACTTAGACTCACACATGGCACAAAATAATTGTTCACTGTGAAGTGGGTGAAAAAATGAATTCAGCCACTGAGATTCAAAAACTTGACATAATCATGGACTTACCAAGTCATAACTTCCAATCTTATGACAGGTTTCCAGTGGGTTCCTCCTCATCCCTGCTGCTCATGCCCTTGTTAAATGCCTAAAATATTGCCCTACTCTCCTAACTTGTTTCCTCACCCCTCTCTACCCACAAATTATGATGTGATGGGGTGGAGTCTCCCTTAAAGGTCATGTTTGTTATATCCCAATTCAAAACCCTTTAGTGGTTCCTTATTAACACTTAACATAATATTTATTGCTTAGATTGAAAGACCTCCACGATCTGGCTGAAACCCACCTTTGGAACTGCTTTTGCTTCCCACCCCTTAAAAATGCCCCACCCTTAAACTGTTGATACCTCAGAAATACATCGCTTGAATGCCAGCAATGAGGCCTGGGCCTGGGCCCTCCTCATACAGTGATTTCTTTCTCCCTCCATCCAAACCCCATCCAGACCCCAGGCCCCAGCCCCAGGTCTGGGCATGCAGCCTCGCCAGACTTTGCCAGCTCTGCTAGCTCCTCCCTCTCAATAAACCTGTGAGTTGCCCTCTGCCTCCCCCAGGCGCTCTGCCTGGCCAGCTGTCGAGTCCTCTGGTTGTCACAGTGCTTGTCTCCTCCTTGCACAGGCCTGGCCGGGCACCCATGTTACTTAACGATCCTCCCATTACCCTCGAGCATGGCATTCTGCTGCTTGTCCCCAGGATTAGTCATGTGTTTATCGAGTCTCTTCTCAATTAGATGGCAGGCTTCCTGAGGAACTTCTCTGCTTTGCTCTCAATTACCCGCAGTACTCAGCCTGCGGTAGGACCCATCGTATTTATTTAATGAGTACATTTATGAATAGATGTTTGTAAATGATTTCCCTTCTCTTTGAAGGGCCCTCCAAGCTCTTAACACATTTAAAGTCTGCACTTAACTCTAACACAACTGTTTTGTTTTTTTCTTCACCTCAACTCCAGGGTTAGAATAAATGACACAGTAAGATGCTTGATGACAATGATCAGGTCACATTGCTGTGACCCCCCCCACCATATCTGGTGTGTGGTTACTCGACATGTACTTAATTAGAAATAAACTTGTCTTATCCCTTGTACTTGACATTCATGTATCAAAAGATACAAAAATTCTGTGCTTATGAGATTAAAAAAACTATGGTGTTGGCCTCAAAGAGGAAGTCTGCCCTGGAGTTTAGTTGATTTGCAACACATAGCTTGACAGTGGCTATTTTGGGTATTTCATCATTTCTGAAAAATAGGAGTAGCCACGGAAGCAAAAGTTCAGTTTTAGACCGTGGCATCTCGTGACTGGACTTTTTCTTTAAAGGTAAATGCATTTACACCATGCTTTTAATTTAGACAAAATAATCATTCACCAAAGGAAAATGTCATCTCATTGGGTTTCTGTCATCTCTTTCTTTTAAACTGTATTTGGTGGGGAAAGGGTTGTGTTTTAATGTCTGCATTGAGTTGGTGAATTTAATGGCAATTGAGAAGATTCTTCGGTGCCAGCCAGAATGTGAAAAGGTATGTATGGTATTGTTTCTATTTTAATTTATGCTTCTGTCGAGTGTGTGAGTGTTGTTTTTAAAGGGAAATGTGCTTCCTTCTCTTCTCGGCCTGGATCTGTAAGGAGCTATTGCCCCGTGGTGTCGTGTGATGGTTTTGTCTTTCAGGGTGAGTTGGCCCAACTTTTATTCAAGGTGGCTGTGGTAGCATTTCTTTGGGATGGTTGCAAATTCTGAGCCACTGATGTGAAGGTTAAGATTTTACAGAAACCTACAATCTTCTCTTCCACCTCCCCGGGGGTAAGGTCTAGTATAAGTTTATAGGTTAAGTTCATGCTCTATTTAGTACAAACACCTATTTCAGTATATTTAAAATGCTATATAAATATTTTATGGTGCTTTACAAAGAGCCTTGTTGACTTTTGAATGAAAACAGGAACAAAAAAGTGCTGAAAAGCCATTACCACTGCTGATTCTGCTGTGCGTGGTGTGCTTTCTGTTCCCCTGGCTCAGGGTTCTCACCCCGTTTCCCAGTGGGTGCCTTCCTGATTATCCCACATGCTGATCTGAAAAGGTTTGGTCTGATTGTAAGGCACTTGATATGTCGCTGCTGCTACTGGCCCATGGCAGTGAGGTCCGGCTCCCAACCCTCCCCATGTCCCCAGGACTTGGAAATTGCTTCACTTTTGAGAGCTGAACAATTAAACAAAGAATTGATGGCATTTGTTGTCTAAATGAATTACCTTAAAATACAACATATACAGGAGAGCCAAAAATTCTTATCATGGGTTTACTTAATATGAAGTAAAATTGTGGCCACCTAGAACTGTTTTATTTTATTATAAAATAATAAAATATAAATAATAATAAAAGTGGAAACAATGTTTATCAACAGTCAGGGAACTGGTTAAGCAAATAATAGTACATAGTTGTAACAGAAAGAACTGTCGCCATGAAAATGCTTATGGAAAGTTTTTAGTGACATGGGAGAATGCCAATGATAAAAAGCTTAGTTTTAAAAAACAGGATGTATGAAGAAATATCTCAACTAGTCTTTTAAAAATGCATGACAGACAAACACTGTGGTCTCACTTATATGTGGAATCTCTAAAAATTGACTTCATACATGGAAAGAACAAATGCCAGAGAGGAGTGAGGGGGGTGGGGGGGTGTGGCGGGGGAATGGGTGAAGGTGGTCAAAGGTACAAACCCAGTTATAAGATAAAGAAGTCCTGGGGACGTAATGTACAGCATGGTGATTATAATTAATAATACTGTATTGTATATTTGAAAGTTGCTAAGAGAGTAGATCTTAAACATTGGCATCACAAGAAAAATAATTTGTAACTCTGTGAGGTGATGGATGTTAGCTGAACTCATTGAGGTGATCATTTTGCAAATAAATCTATGTCAAATCATTAATTGGTACACCTTAAACTAATACAATGTGATATGTCAATTATATCTCAATAAAACTGGAAAAAAGAAAAACGAAAAAGGAATTTAAAATTCATGGAAATGCAACTAAAAAGAAATACACTAAAATATTAACCATGGGTAGTGGGAGTTTGGATGATTTTACTTTTCTGCTTTTCAGCGCTTTGTACTTTTTGGAACAAATAAATAAAAGCGGGAAAGTATAGAAAACTTTACATAACAAATAGAATCATAGCCTAGGCAAGGCTATTTTCACTCGAAAAGACAACATGTGAACGGAAGTGTCTGATGGAGCCTAGAGGAAGGATCTCCAGCAGCAAATTTGTTAAAGTTTGCCCAGTACTTGCCAGGGGAGGGGGAAGCAGAGGCGTCAGACCTAGATGACACTAAGTGTTAAAAACACGCATTCATCTTCTCCCACCCTGGCTTCAGTTCAATGTTTGCCAAGCAAAATTATGGTTTCAGTTCGGTTTCTTAGAGGTTCTGAGAGAATGCTGCTCGTTACAGCAACATGCTCCTTATGTCATTTCTGTTTATACATCAGTCTCCTGTGGGTTGGTTGGTGGGAGTTAGTTCCGGAGTAATCAGTCAATTCTAGGTGCCCTGATAACATCAAATTTCTGGACCTGCAAAGCTGAGGATGCTGCTGAGCTGTGGCAACCACACCACATGAAGTTCGTGACCACTGACTTCACTAGAACACCTGCCCACGACTTGCCTCTCTCGTTGTTACTGCTCTCGTATTGAGATCACAGTGGACTCCTCCACTGCCTCTCCTTTCCAGGCTTTCTCAGAGGTACCTTCTTTATTTTCAGGGGAAGACAGCATGGGAGGAAGTCAATCCAACACTGGTAAGTTCAGGACAGAAACCATTACCTGCCTCACTGCCGGGTTAAGATGAACTGGAAAAACTGGAAAGTGTGCTGAGGGGCCGTAATGGGACGTTTCTGAACTTGGAAGAATCAGATTTCACCATGCAGTAACGCCCAGGGGGGTGAAAAGGGGAACCAGAGGCTATGGTCTGATCCTCCAAATTTTGAGTAAAGGGTGGGTGTCTCTGTGCTTGGTATTAGACCAGTTAGGTAGTTTGTGGAAATCTAGTTTACTTCTCTTACTACCCACGCCGGTGGTGGTGCAGGTATTGGGAAAACTCACCGTGGCTGCCTTTGACTTGCCTGCAAACAAATGAACAAACCGAAATAAGGCAGCAGGTGCCAAGGTCAGATTCCCGAGGACCTTGGGAAACACTAGTTCTGTGATTCACCTTTGGTACTTGACTCTCTGGCCTGGGATTCTCTGCTTAAATCCAAGGGAGCATATCTACCTAGGAGTCCTATTAAAATCCTTGAGGGAGACCCAGGAGATGTTTTTGTTTTTTTTTTATCAAAGGGACATCTGGGGCTACAGAACCACCAGGCTTTTCTTTCACTTGTGTAGCTGATGGTTTTTTAAGTTCCAGTTCTAATTTCCACCTTAAAGGCTCTGGGATCTAACAAACGATGCGCTCTTCATTCGCAGACTTGTAGCCCCCTTCATTGATCTCCACTGGTTGCTCGGATAGGGCGAGGAACCTGGGGACACTTAAGCTGGAAAGTTCATGCGAAGTGGCAGATATGCTAATCCCCTTCATGTTCTCTCATAGGCAAGCAAACAGCCCTCACCACTATAGCTCCCACAGCTTCCCCTGCACCCTGCTTCTCCAAGTAAGTGAACATTCTCCTGACCATTTCCTCTTGTACCACATGGTGTTGGATTTTGTGTTGACAGTTTTGCATTATGGGCTTGGGGAGGGGCATCTGGAGAGAAGAAGCCAGAACCAATGGACAAACTCACTCAGTTTTTTACCCTCTTAGTGTTTTTCTTAACCTAGGGACCCCCAAGCCTCAAGAGTTCCATGAATCATTTACTTTTAAAAATAAGATTTGCTGTGTAGGGCCACTTATGGACATTTTAAAAAATGACAGTTGACATACCACGTTATATTGGTTTCAGGTGTATAACATAGTGGCTCAACATTTACATAACTTACAACAGATCCTGCTGATCCTTACAATACTTAACATCTGGTAACTGTCGATATTTTCTCTGTATCTATGAATTTGTTTCTGTTTTGTTTATTTTGTTTTTTGGATTCCACATATAAGTGAAATCATATGCTATTTTTCTTTGTCTGGCTTATTTCACTGAGCATAATATCCTCTAGGTCCATCCATGTTGTCTCAAATGGCAAGATTTCATTCTTTTTTATGGCTGAGTAATATTCCATATATTACTCACATATATATATATATACACACTCACCCCCCCCCCCCCCCATTTTCTTTATCCATTTGTCTGTTGGTGGACACTTAGGTTGTTTCCACATCTTGCCTACTGTAAATAATGCTGCAATGAACATAGGGATGCATATGTTTTTATAATTAGTGTTTTGGATTTCTTCAAATAAATACCCAGAAGTAGAATCACTGGGTCATAAGGCAGTTCCATTATTAATATTTTGAGAAACCTCCATACTGTTTTATATAGTAGCTGCATGAGGGTTTCCTTTTCTCCACATTCTTGCCAACACTTATTTGTTGATTTGTTGATGGTAGCCATTCTGACAGGTGTAAGGTGCTATCTTACTGTGGCTTTAATTTGCATTTCCCTGATGTTGAGCAAATTTTCATGTCTCTTGGCCATCTGTGTGTCCTCTGGAGAAATGTTCTATTCAGGTCCTCTGCCCATGTTTTAATTGGTTTATTTTCTTAGTGTTAAGTTGTATGAGTTCTTTATATATTTTGAGTATTAACCCCATTTTGGATGTATTATTGGCAAATATCTTCTTCCATTCAGTAGGTTGTCTTTTTGTTTTTATTTTTTTGATGGTTTCCTTCGCTGTGCAAAAACTTTTTAGTTTGATGTAGCCTCATGGTGGTTGTATTTTGCTGTTATTGTTTCTCTTGCCCAAGAAGACACACCCAAAAAGATACTACTGAGAGCAATGTCAGAGAGTTTACTGCCTGTGTTTTCTTTTAGGAGTTTTATGGTTCCGAGTCTTACATTTAAGTCTTTAATCCATTTTGAGTTTATTCTTGTAAGAAAGTGGTCCATTTTCATTATTTTGCATGTGTCTGTCCAGTTTCCCCAACACTGTTTACTGAAGAGACTGTCTGTACCCAACTATATTCTTGCCTCCTTTGTCATATATTAATTGATCATATAGGTGTGGGCTTATTTCTGGCCTCTCTGTTCTATCCCATTGAGCTATGTGTCTCTTTTGATGCTGGTACCATGCTGTTTTGATTACTATGGCCTTGTGGTATAGTTCGATATCAGCATACAACCTCCAACTTTGTTCTTCTTTTTCAAGATGGCTTTGGCTATTTGGGGTCTTTTATGGCTCCATATAAATTTTAGGATTATTTATTCTAGTTTTGTGAAAAATGCTATTGGTGTTTTGATAGAGATTGCATTGAAATCTGTAAATTGCTTTAGATCGTATGGATATTTTAATGGTGTTAATTCTTCCTATCCATGAGTATGGTATAGAATTTCATTTATTTGTGTCTTCTTCAGTTTCTTTCTTCAGTGTCTTATAGTTTTTGAGTACAGGTCTTTTGCCTCCTTGGTTGAATTTATTCCTAGGTATTTCATTCTTGCTGATGTAATTGTAAATGGGATTGTTTTCTTAATTTCTCTTTCAGGTAGTCTGTTATTGTGTATAAAAATGCAACCAATTTCTGAATATTAATTTTTTTATCTTGCTATTTAATGAGCTCATTTATTCTAGTAGTTTTTTGGTGGATTTTTTAGGGTTCTTTCTATATAGTATCATGTCATCTGCAAATAATGACACTTTTACTTCTTCCTTTCCAATTTGGATGCCCTTTCTTTCTTTCTTTCTTTCTTTCTTTCTTTCTTTCTTTCTTTTCTTTCTTTTCTTTTCTTTCTTTCTTTCTTTTTTTCCCCATCTGATTGTTGTGGCTAGGACTTCCAATACTATGTTAAATAAAAGGGGACATTCTTGACTTGTTTCTGATTTAAAGAAAAAGCTTTTAGCTTTTCACCATTGAGTATGTTTCCTCTATCCTCACTTTGCTGAGAATGTGTATCATAAATGGATGCTGGATTTGTCCAATGCTTTTTCTGCATCTATTGATATAATCATATGATTTTTTCATTATGCTTCTGTGGTGTATCACATTAATTAATTTGTGGATATTGAACCAGCTTTGCATCCCAGGAATAAATCCCACTTAATCATGGTATATGATTTTTTTCAATGTATTGCTGAATTCGGCTTACTAATATTTTGTTGAGGATTATTACATCTATATTCATGGCCTATAATTTTTTTTTTAAGTGTCTTTGTCTGGTTTTGGTACCAGGGTAATGCTGGCCTCGAAAAATGAATTTGGGAGCCTTTCCTCGTCATTAATTTTTTTGAATAGTTTGAGAACTATGTACATTTCTTGAGGGAAAACCTTTCACTGAAGCTTCAAAAGGATCTTGAACTCAAAACCAAAAAGTTGAAAACAGTGGGAAGTGTGAAAGCTATTTTAGAGGTTTTCCCATTGGAGGGAAATGTTACATTCTGGTCTTTAGAAAAGGCCTTCAAAAAGCCCAGAAGGTCATCTGCTCCCTTTATTTACCACAACAGCAAAGAACTTCATTTGGCCTTAGCCTTTCTTGCTGGGGTTCTACTGACACTGCTGCTGGTAGCCCTTGTCTTCCTCATCATGAAGAACTACAGAAAATGTAAGTGGCCTCCGAGCGATGGGATGGCTCTTTTTTCTCTGCCATTGAGAATAGAGTTAGTCTTGAGTGGCTAACAGGAAAGAGGGGATAAAACCTGCTCAGCCCACCTTCTCTGCAGACTGCAGATTCCAATCCCTCCACTTCTCACCTGCCCTCCTGACCCTCCACCTTTCCCACCTGCACCACCTCCTCCCAGCCCACGCCTTCACCCAAGACTGAAGGGAGAGACTTCCAATTCCTCCAGACCCCATTGGTGAGATTTGTCCCTTTTCTTCCTCGCACTTGTGGCAGGTCATTCAAGTCCCCAAGCTCTGGATCCTCACTCAGATTCTCTTGCCAAGGTAAGATGACCATGCTGTTTCTGTGACACTGGAGACCTGCTGCCATTGGAATTTCCCTCTACACTATGTCTTATCCACTAGACTAGTGGTATTGCTTTCTGGATGCTGGGCAAGTGATTCTTTGAAGGGTTCTTCTGATTTCTTTGGGTCTTCTCTCACCAAAGCTTCCAAGTTGCTCTGAAGAGGTCCTTGCTTCTCAAGAGGCACATTCCTCCAAACTGAACTCTCTCATTCCTCCTCCTTCGTCCTCTGCAGTTATCATCCACCCCGGAGGAGACGCTCACCTATGCCAGCGTGGATCTCAAAATGTCAGAAGAGAAGAGGGGCGACTTGATTGCAAACCATTCTGCAGGCCTGAACTCCGTTGTCTATGCTCAGATTAAGTGACAGATTCATCCTGAGTTTCCAATAAGGCTCGGATCCAGTTCCTCTCATGTCAGCTCCATCTTCATACATCACTTTCCCTTTTTAGAGATTTTGGACCACAGTCTGTGTGAAACTGCAGGTGGAGTTGTTTGGGTGTGATCTGGCAATCTTAGCCAGCAGTTTTGTGACCCAGGGTCAGTCTTTTTCCTGGGCCTCCCACTGGGACTAACAGGATGTAAGCTCTCTGAGGGCCAAGACTGCCTCCCTTTGTCCCTTCCAAAGTGTATGGTACAGGCTTGGTGCACCAAGAGTGCTCACTCAGTGTCCCAAGTGTCAACTTAGGAGAAGTCAACAAAATGGACAATCTAGCAGGAATGACAAATAAAAGCAAACCCTTTGCAATACTGGCTCCTTCATCCTGTGTCCCTGTTACCTGCAGATGTCAGGGCCACAAGTCCAGAGCTCATCCACAGCAGGAAAAGACTAACCGAGGTGATGGTAATCAAGTTCAGGATTGATTGGGGTACAGGTCTCAACCTCTACCACTAACTAGCCATATTCATTTGGGCAAGTTCGTTAAACTTTTAAAGCTTCAATTCCTTTATCTGGAAGACAGAGCTGAAAACACCTCTTAGCGTGGGAATAAATGAGATATAATACACACGAGCCGTCTGTATATCCCAGAGCTCCACACAGATACAAGGTCCCTGTCGATTAAAGCACTATTCAAATGTGGATGTCCGTCTCCTTACGATATCATGAGCTATGCATAACATTATACAGGAGCTAAAGATTAACTCTAAATCTCCCCAGTCCCACTGGATAATTCGGTAGACGATCCCAGTAAAAAATATCAATACAATTATTTTTTACTCAGCAAGATTACTCTAAAAATCCTATGTTAACAATAACCAGAAAAGCAAATCCAGGAAAGTTCATAAAAATAAGTAAAAGTAACGTGGGAAGCCTCACCCTAACAGGTAACTGGAAGTACTGTTTCATTAAGCATATTTAGACTAATTAAAATGATATGTAAATAGTACATGAGTAAACAAATCAGTGGGATACAATAAAAAGACCAGAAATAGACCAAAACACATAAGGAAATTCAGACTATGATGAAGGTGACTTACCAAGTCACCGGGGGGATGGGTTATTCTATCAACGGTACTGAGACAAGTTGGTGCCCTCCAGCCAGCGAGCGGCAGAATAAAATCTAAATCAGATCCTCTGCCGCCAGATTCCTGGCATCTGGCCTCCACCCCCCGCTGCCCCGGAGCACCCACAGTGGAAGAGAAACCAGAGGTGAAGTCAGGTGACACGGGCAGGAAAGGGAGACTTTCCCGAGGCAGGGAGCTGCTCCTGACAGCGGGCTCCGGAGGAGGCAGTGGGATTGGGGTTTGATGAGCGAGCGGCCCGCTGTGGGCGCCCACAGGTCTCGGAGGAAGGCAGGTTAGGGAAGCAGGGAGCCAGCCCCACGCGGTCTCTTCTCCAGCAAGGAGGCCTCGCTCACTTTCCGCTGTCCCCAAACCCTAGGCTGACACCAAACCAGTCTGCCCACCCTCACGCTAGGAGCCCCATCCGCTTTCCAGTTCAGAGCCAGTGCCTGAGAAACAGCTCACGGATGAGTAAGCCTTGTCCTGGGCCACCCACCTGCGCGTGGAATGTCAGATGAATTGTCCTGCCCTCTTTTCCCGAAGCTTCTCATTTTTAACAGCACAGCCCTCTGTTTACAAAGCCGTGCCTTTTGTCCCCCTGTGGTGAGCAGCGGTGCGCAGCTAGCCTTGCTGGAGAGTGGAATGAGCGGGTCAATAACTGATTATCGATTGGAAAAGTCTTTGCAGGTGAGGGAAGAAACAGGGCTCTTGAACCCTGGATCACAGCAGCAGAACAAACCTGTAGGGTCCTCAGGGAAGTAGTTTTCCAGACAGGTAAGTGTAAATCTCCCAGGACATCTAGAGTGGCTTCCTCTGTCGTGGAGGGTGGCTGTCTGCTCTCTTGCCTGGTATTGGAGGAGGTCCTAACGGAGCCCAGACTGGGCTGCTGTTTGCAGAGCCCAGGGGCTAGTGGCTCCTCTGTGTGGGTTCAGTGCATGGTCACAGAGCGGGGATTGGGGTTGATTTGTGGCTGAGGGGTAAGAGCACCTCTGATGTTTGAGCTGAGATTCTGGAAGGAAGGGAGACGGACTGTATGGAAACGCGGAAGATGCAGGAATGGGATGAGCTCCCACCTAAGGAGAGAGGGCTTCTTTAGGGCGGACGCCGAAGGAACCATTTTCATGGAAGGCTTTGTGAGAGCCTGGACCTAAACGTGCAGGGTATGTGCAGAATCGAGCCAATCTCCCTGTCCCAGCCCTGCTCAAAGGGCCACTTGAGTATCCTGAGCACTGAGACTGGCCAGCACCCTATTGGAAGAGACCAGAAAAGCAAGGTATTTATGAGGGCAGCAGAGGCAGTTTGGGGAGACCCTGGGAGCTCCCTGAAATAGCGGGAGAGACACTACATAGGGAGAGAGGGTGCAGACACGCAGGTGAGATCTAAGACAGGTGGGTGCAGACATGCAGCTGGGAGCTAAGAGCTTTGGTAATTCGGGTGTTAATGACAATACAACCTCACTTGCACCCATAGCGGCTAATGCCTTAGTCTTGATTTGTGTTCCCTGATTTGAATGAATATTTCATTTAAGTTTTCTCACTTTGGGTTCTCATGGACCAGAACCGGCATCCATTCACTCTGGAGGCAGTTTCCCATGCAGGACAGTCTTTTCACCTGGAGAATCTGTGAACCCTGGATCTAGCCTATCTCCCTCCCTTTCTTTGGGTAGGACAGCACATGACACCAATTCCGGAATTAATTGGAATATCATACTTTAAAGGAAAAGTTTCCAGAAATACTTTTCCAGTGACATCCTAGGAGAAGGAAGTCATACTTTGGAGTTCATTCAACACTGGTTAGAAATTTATTGGCTCACAGATAAAATATCTCCTAGGCGCCCAACCGAGATTCTGCCCCTCCTCTTGGCTTCCGGCTGGCCCAGTGCGTGAGAACTAAGATCTTGAGATGTCCTCTGACTAGTCTTGCTCAGGCGTGGCCTGGTGTAGCTCCTCTGGCCACCCCTGCTCTTACCTAACTGCAGATGTGGTTGCCATGGTGACTCTATTGGAGCTTCACTTTGCTTATGAACTACATAAAAGAAACCTTCAGTCACATCTGTCCAGCTTGAGCCAGTTCCTTTGGAGTCAGGACACACGAGAGGGGCGTCAAGGAGTAGTTCACTTTGTTGGAAACAGAAAGGAAAAGTGGGGTTGAGATCTATTGCCCACCCCGGAGGAGTGTTTCTTCAATGAAGCTGCCCACTCTCTCATGAGGGCTTTGTGGGGACTAAACACCAAAGTTGGGTTTCAGGGCCGAAATCAGATTATTAATACTTGGAAGTCGGCTGGTCGGTCAATAGGAAAGCTTGGTACATGAGCTGGCATTCACCTCTCACCAAGCCCGGTGATATGCATGCAACTGGACTCTTTCGGAGCCCAAGGCTGTCAAGGCCAGGAGGGACCTTGATTCAGGCTGCCGGGCTGCAGTTGCCTGAGTGCGAGGAAGCCGGCCAGGCTGTGCTACTGCTTGCTAAGAAGGGGTAGGGTTGGGGTCCGTTGCCTCAACTTTCTGTACTGACTCTAGTTGACAGTTTTACATTGTGTGTGTGTGAGAGAGAGAGATGGTTTGTCTCCCTCCCACGCTATAGTATAAGCTCCACAAAGACACGTGCTATTTCTTTCACTCATCTTTGTATCCCCACCACCTAGCATGGTCCTTGTTTATTTAATGAATGGATTGAATGTATGGATGAAAGGTCCTGGAGAGTCTGAGAATGGGGTCCTCAAGGTGTGCAGAAGAAAAGAGGCCCATGCTCTTGGAAAAGTCACGCCTTAAGTGACAGTGGTTTTTGTAAAAACCTAGACTACAGTTGTTTCCCAAAGGGAGGGTCTTGGGCAAAACTGAGAAAGATGTTGCCTTGTCTATAACCCCCACCTCCCTAGTTCCCCAAGCTCTTAGAGGACAGAGGCCAGGAAAGCTGCGGGGCCAGTACTCTTTATTTCTCAGGGGCTCCTGCTCGGGCCACGGGACCAGATGATCACAGGGAGAGTATGAGACCTGGGAGCCTTCCTTTGGAATCTCAGATTCTCCTGGCTATAGACCTTTGTGTTTCATTAACAGGTGTCTCCAGGTTTTCTGAAATGCTATTTTTCGACATTTTCATAGCCAGAGAACGTTGGAGTCTGTCTTGTAATTATACCTACAGTCTCTCCATTGCTCAAGGTATTTCCGTGCATTCTAAGCATTTAAAATAACAAAACAAGAAAAATCTATTGGCCAAACAGCGGCATCTGTGTCTGGTGTCCTCTCTACCCCATGTCCTTGTGGGAGGCTCACAGAATCCCCACGTGGTGGCTTTCAGGATTTGGGTTTCTCGGAGCTGCCCCATAGGAAAGGTGGACAGCTCTGCACAGCCCGTCCGGAATGGAGTTCCTGTTCCCTGTTCTCTGCTTAGGAGCGGGGAGCCCTAAACATCAGGCAGTTGTGGCCCACCGAGCCCAGGCCAGAAGATTCAAGGAGGGAACCTACCAGAGGTGTGGCGATCGCAGAAGCAGCTTGCCTGGTCTTCTGGCTTCTAGTTAGGCCTTTACCTGTAATCGCTCGGAGGGAGAGGAAGGCACAGAGCTTACCGGCCACTCCTCCCATGGCCCAAGGCTAGGGTTGAGGCCCTTGGGCCCATCCTTCCACTCCTGACCCTTCTTCATGTGCTGGGCGGGCAGGTGGCCCCGAGACACGGCACCTGCGGTGTGGTCGTCTCAGGGCCTCCCTCCTCCCTGGTCCGCACACACCTCTGCTTACGAAGGGGACAGTGCTCTCTCTGTCAGCTCTCGTGATGCCTTTGTCACCGTGAAGCAGAACCTCCCCAGGCCACTGGCTGGCCGCGCTGGCTTCCGGGGGTCCAGGCAACAAGAGGGTCGCCTTCACCCATTTGAAAGCTGCTCCTTGATCTCTTTCACCTCCCCGCCAACACACTACTTACCTCCTCTGGTTCTTTGATTGCGCCTCTGTCTGAACAAGTGAATCATTATGGAGATGATCCCCACCCCTGTGATGAGCATGCAGGGCACAAGGACAGACAGCCTGGAAGGAACCACAGACATCATGTCCCTTGGGAGGAGCCAGCTTTTGGCTCTTTGCTCAGGATCCCCTCGTCTGAGATCCCCTTGCCCGAGGTGGGTGTCTGACTGCTCAGGGCTGAGCCCCTTCCTCAGAAACTAGCCTGGGCCGGGGGGAGAACCCGGGCTGGGACTCGCAAGGCCTTAGAAGGGGAGATAAGCGCTCAGGAGCCAGACATGTCTCCCGGGGCCGAAACGAAGCGCAAAGGGCAGGGCAGAGCGGGAAGCCCACGGGACACGGAGCTGGGCCACCCTCGCCTTGGAGTCACCGCTCTCCCCAACTCCCTTTTAACGAAGACGGCGACAGAGCACTTCTGCTGCTTGCAACCCAGAGCCCTAACCTGCATCCTTCTGGAAGAAACCAACCGGTCCCAGGGAAGAGACCCCGAGGTGGAGAAGCGGCAGGTGCGAGTCAGTGGTCACCTGGGTTGTTACCCCCCGGCCCCCGCCAAATGGGCTTTTCTCCTGAGCCGCTGCTCACCTGAAGTGATCTGCCTTGTGCACGTGTTTGGAAGCCCTGCAGCTTCTGTTCATGTTCCCCGATGGCTCTGCGTCACAAAGGATTTGTTAAGGGTCCATCAGGGCCCGTTCCCAGGCCCACCCTTTGCCTCTGCATCTCTGTCTGTCATTTCCTTCCATCTCCGGGGCATGACTGATGGCTGGTCAAGCAGAGGCACCAAGCACAGCGGTATGAACGTGCCCCGCACAGGGGTGAGGTCCCTGAGCCACCACTGTGGGGGACCCCCAAGCAGACCCCTGGCGTGCCCCTTACCCTTCACAGACCAAAAGTCACTGGTGTGGGCTCCTCTGTAGTCAGTCACAACCAGCTCGGTGAAATCCATCTCATCCCGGGCAAAGTCCCGCTGGATGCCACACCAGTACCAGCCTGTGTCCTCCTTGGTCAGGCAGGACACGGTGACAATGAGCTGGTTGCCCGTGTCATTCAGGGCCACGCGGCCGGAGCTGTTGGGTGTGAAGGCAACGATGCTGCAGTAGTCCCGGTAGTAGCCTCGGCACCAGTACTTGGGGTGGTCCTTGTAGTGGGTGTCGTAGCTGCAGACAGCAGACGCTGTGTCCAGCACAAAGCTTTCCTTGACCTTGTTGTCCATGACCATGGCTTCTGTCAAAAACACGCCTACAGGGGGAGGGCAAAGGGGGGGGGTAAATGCTGATGGAAGGAGACTTGACTTGGGCCGGTGAACACACAATACAATATACAGACGATGCGTTATAGAATTGTACCCCTGAAACATATAATTTTATTAACCAATGTCACCCCAGTAAATTCAATTAAAAAACAAACAAACATGCACACGCATGAAAACACCATAATTTTTTTAAACACGTTGTAGCTCCTGCCCTCCTGGAGGAAAATTAATGAAAGCCTTGGAGGCTGGTTTTTGCCCGTTTGGGGCTGGCAACTGTTACGGGCTGAGTAGTGCCCCCTAAAACTCATACACTGAAATACTACCCCCAGTGCCTCAAAATGTGACTATATTTGGAGATAGGGCCTTTAAAGAGACAATTAAGTTGAAATGGGGTTGCTGGAATGGGCCCTAGTCCAACATGACCGTTGTCTTTACAAAAAAGGAGATTAGGACACGTGACAGAGGGAAAGACCACGTGAGGACACAGCGGGAAGGCGGCCCTCTGCACACCAAGAAGAGAGGCCTCGGGAGAAGCCACACCGCCAACACCTTGACCTTGAACTCCTAGCCCCCATGACTGTACGGAAAGAAGTCCCTGTTGTCTAAGCCGCCCGGTCTGTGGTGCTTGTTACAGCTGGCCTAGCGAAGGAACATGGCAGCCCTGGAGAAGTCTTCCTCCCTGGCCTCCGGGCAGGGAAAATACGGACCCCCCTCTGCAGGAACTGAGGTGGCCTCTCGCCCTTGCTCGGCGAGAGGCTCCAAGAGCCTGAGGCTTGCTGTTCGTAGATCCTCTGCCCCCAGGCCCCCCGTTCCACCTTGGACCCTCAAAAAGAAAGCGAGAAGGGCTGAGGGCTTCTGTTGGCTGTGTGGGGCTAAAAACAGAGGGAGTCAGGCTCTGTCCTTAGGGATCAAGAACTTCTTATTTCCTCCCCACAAGGCCAGTGTGAGCACCTCTATCATCTCAGGATATTGCGTAACGAGGAAGCTGTGCACACCACGTCCAGCTTGACTGTGGCGGGCAAGTGTCCAACCAAGAAGAGATGGGGGGCAGCAACGCGTCTGTGTCTCGGCCTCCAGACATGAGCTGGGGTCCCCTCCAGTGCCACCTCCAATGTGGCTCGCGGGGGGTGGGACCAGCCTACAAAGCAGGTGCATGTCCTTGATGCCAGTTGATACCATTTGGTATTTTGTTCTCATGTCAACCCCACAAGGAAGATCGTGTGGTGCTGTTTACTGACAGGGACGCTGGCCCAGAGAGACACCCAGCAAGTCTCCAAGGTCATATGGCTGGAGGGAGGCAGAGCCCGGGCCAGCCCAGTCCTCGGAGCTTTGTCTGTGGCATCAAGAATGGGAAGAAAGGGGAAAAGTCTCAGGCTCATATATCCGCAAAACATTTTTTAAGGGAAGAAGTGGAAGGGAAGCGGAACCTAGACTGAGAGAGACGATACAGGGCCCTCGTTTTAGCTGAGGGCTTCAATTTCCCCGAAGCCCTCTAATCAGAGCGAAGAGCAAGAACGATTTTGGACAGGATCTCTTTGCCTCCTCTGATTCCCCCATCCCGCTCCTTCGGTGGTGAGCTGATAGGTAGGAGAGGGAAGGAAACGCAAGGCCTCCGGGGAGCTGGGAAGGCTGGAGATGTCTCTTCCCGGCTTCTTACCTGAAAAGCCGGTCAAGGAGAGCAGGAGGAAGAGCCCCATGACGGGGCGGAGACCAGCCTTCAGCGGCCAGAGGGGCCCAGGGGTCTCAGCAGTCCTGGATCTGTTTAAGGGAAACAGGTATTTTTGAGCTCAAGGCCGTTTTATGCTCTTTGGAGAAGTCAGGGAAAAGGTAACGACCAGCTAATCCCAGGTGCCCAGGTCTGCGCTGCACGGGGGCACCTCATCGGAGGGGTGCCGTTCATGGACACAAACTTATCAAGTGGGGCAAATGGGAAAGTTCTGGGCTTCCTGGCAGAGCCCCAAACAGGAATGGAGATTCCCATCCTGGATAAACCCACCCAGACACGAAGCCCTGGACACGCTCAGAGCAGCACATGTGCACACCGTTGCTGGCACACACTCGTGTGCACAGCTGGGCCTGCCCTGCCAAGGGTCCGAGTGTCCCAGGGGCCACTCCTCCGGCCCGTCCGCCACTCTCAGAGGCCCGATTCCTCTTCAGCTCAGAGGAAGACTGGTGAGGAAACTCCTAGCTTCCCAGACTCCTGAGTGGAAGGACCCTGAAGCCTCGCTGGGGGTGGGGCTGGGGGTGGAGCATGAGGCTGTCACCAGCAGACGTGGCTGTGGCCAGCGCCTCTGCAGCACGTGAGCAGGCCCACAGCCAGCCCAGGAAGCCAGCCCGCTGGAAGTCAGATGGGCAGGAAGTCAGGCCACCCTCTCTAGCAAGAGCCCAGGCTGCCCAACAGCCACCCCTGTGCACAATCAGCCCCAAGTGGCCAGGACTTGATAATAACTGACGGCGTCCCTAAATTTCCCCCTGCTTCCAACTTGGGACCAACCAGAAAAAGTCCAACATGCTCCCCTAACCAAGCACACAGGGGCGCCCCTGTAGTTAGCCCGCCTGCAGCTTCCCCAGGACAACGGCCTCCAGTCAGGCCCCCAAGCCTCCCTTTCTCCCGATGCAGAGCCTCCCACTCCTCCTCCCGCCTCAGTCTCTGCCAAGGTGCCTGTGACAGTGGCCGACCCCCTTGCTCAGTAAACTCAGAATAAGTAGCCTTCCGTCTGCTTATTTCCATAGTTGACTTGATAGAACATTCGGGCAAACAGACCCAGCTACTCGGCATCTGTCTTTGTTCCAGCGAAGTCATACGGGGGGAGAGGGAGCGGCCTCAGTTTCGTCTGGGTGGTCTTTCTGCTTTATTCCTTCAGAGTGAAAGCCCGACAGCCACCCGCCCGCTACTGTTCAGCCGAGGGGAGCTGGCCAGGGATAGCGTCAGGGAGGCCCTGTGACATTATCTGGAAACCTGAAACCAGGGTGGAACTCGCCACTTCTACCCAAGCTCCACACCCAGGATTCTTGGTTCATCTTTTTTGAATTCACTCCAAAGGCCATTTTCTCTTTAAGGGCTTCTTCTGGGCTGATGGAACACCTTGGCCCAGGGGATGCCCATTTGACCAAATAACAAAAATCAGCTCCACGGGGAAGGAAAAGAAAGGGCAGGGAAAGGGGCAGGAGGAGCAAGGGAGAAAAGAAAACTGTTTTTCGGAATCTCAGGAGCTACAGCCTCTATGATGACATCAGATGACCCCGGACAGGCTGCTGTTTTGTTTAGAGGGAAATGATCGCTTTAAACCAAGTTTCCAAAAAAGGGCAGGTGCTGAGTGTTGCTACAGCAGCAGAGTTCGAGATTGCAAATTAAGAAGCTCGTGTGAAGATGGGCAGGAACTTAGAACGAACCAGTACTTCCCTCAAGTTACCAACTCGGCAAAGGTGGCTCCAGGGCAGAACAGTGTGCCGGGGTCACCAGTAGCCCCAGAGTAAACCCAGGGCCTTGTCCCGGAGGGACGTTTTAACGAAACACAAATATTAATTCAGGGGGGAAAGGCTTGACTCAAATAAGGAGAGACCACTAAGAAAAACACCAGGGAGTAGGTTGAATTCTTAAGGGAAAATATCCCCCAAAATGTTGAAGGGGAGCTCGTCAGGCATAAAGCCATCCCCTACCCCCAAGGCCCCAGGGAGCTGTGGCGCTGTGTTCCAGCCTTCTGCCCCCAAGATACGATTGTGAGGGACCGACAGGGAGCGGGTGGGTGCGGTGACCAACTCAGACTTCCCAGAGAGTGTTCACTCTTCCTGGGGGTCCTGGGCAAGGGGTGAGGGGAACACAGGTGACCATGCCACGTGGCTCCAGGTAGCCAGGAGGCGAAATGCCAAGAGCAGCCAGCTGGATCTTCAAGCCCCAAGCGACCCTGGCCCTCAGCAAAGAGCTACACAATCGCTGGCTATCGTCTTTTATTTACACAAATACAAGTACAGGTGAATTCAGCAGTTTAAGTCCCCCTTAAACTCCGTTCACTCCTGTTCCCACCGTCTCCCAGGCACCTGCGGGGAGCAGGGCTCTCTGCTTAGCTCCCCCACGGAGTGGAACTGAGTCACCATCACATGCACGTCCAGCCTGAGCGGGGCCTTCGGTCAGTAAGCCAGTGAGGCACCCTTCAGCTTCCATGACTTCTGTCTGGGAAGGAGGAACAGGGTCGATATTAACAATAGACCATTGTCCTTAAGCCAGGCATCCAGAAAATTGAATTAGGGAGCAAGGACAAGGGAGAAAAAAATCGAATTAGAGGAAGAAGGTACAATGGGAGACAGCCAGCCAAGTGCGCCCCACATCCGTGGGAGGAATCGAGTGTGTGAAAGACCTGGGCCCAGGTAGGTGGGCCCTGACGCGGGTGCGGATGTTGAAGCTGAAGATCAGGGGGGCAGGCAGTCATCCTTCACTAAGAAATCTGTTCAATATCTGGTTCCAAGGACTCAGAGGCCTGGCAGTTCATACAGGCTTTGAAGATAAAGAAATAGGTTTCCTTGAACTTCTTTATTTTAAAAGCATACACGATAGGGTTCATCATGGAGTTAGCGTGGGACAGCAGGATGCCCAAGTACATCACCCCTGGGGACACGTCGCCTTTGAAGTAGATGATGCAGTTGATGATGGACAGAGGCAGCCAGGACAAAGCGAACAGAAAGAGCACCAGGAACAGGGACTTGGCCGTCTTGAACTCCCGCCCGTAGAACGCGCCTGACTCCTTGGAGCCTGAGAAGTTCTGGGCGAGCTTGTTGCGGATGACACAGAAGATGTCAATATAGATGGCGCACATGGCCACCAGGGGGATGAAAATCCAGGTGAAGAAGCTGAAGTACACCATGTAGTCCATCCTCATGACCGCGCGGAACCGGCAAGGAAGGGCGGTGTCGTTTCTGTGCGACTCCGGGGACAGTTTCATGTTCCAGCCGAACATGGGGGTCAGTCCCACCAGGAGGGACAGCAGCCAGCAAAGGCCCAGGGCACACCATATTCTTTTCTGGGTGGTGACCCTCCTGTATCTGTTTGGATGGAAGAGAGCGGGTGAGTTCACAGCGTTTGCTAAGGGGGGGGGGGGGTTGGAGGCAGAACTGGCGAAGGAGAGGAGAGGCGGGGAGCGCTGGCAGGTGGATGACCGCGGCTGAACTCCACCAGGCATGAAAACAAGAGGAGCAGACAGTAAATTCGAGGGAAGTCAGCAAACCTCTCTGGGGGGACCGTTCCAAAGAGGGGCGATCTGTAATGGGTCAGGAATGAGCTCCCTGGGCTCAGGTGCTTGCGCGCTCCACTCACAAGCCCACTCCCAGCCCAAGAATTCTTCAGTTCCTGGGAGGTAGGAGTCATCTGAGTCTCCCGGGATCGCCTCCCTGGCGAGAAATGATCTCAAAGCATGTTTACCTGCATTGCTGTTTCTCCGGGGGTGTTTTTTGTGTGCTGGTGTCCTTTCGTTAGGCTCTGCCCCCCCCCCCACGCTCCCTCTTCCCTCTCACACTGACTCCACACTTGGTGTTTGAGGTCAGTGAATCCGTGGGGCTGGGAAGGTCATGCTGAAATGCTCCCAGGACCAGAAAAAGCTCATCCAACGAGAGTCACCATTTCTCCTTAAACCATCCCCCCTGACAACTTTCTGCACAGACTGCAAGGAGAGCACTGATCCTGTCGATTACTGTGTACTCAGCAGACTTCCTCTGAATGAAATCTCACAACAAACTGTATATATTTTGGGATAATCTCCATTCCATTGACGGTAATAGTGAAAATAAATGGTATATCGTTACCATTTACTGAGTCTGTCAGCCGTAGACGGTGGGCCGGGCATTTTTCTAAGAGCCCTTGCATGTGCTGATTCACTTAATCTTATGAGGAAGGTGTCATTCACCGTCTCCAGGTTACAGGTGAGAAAATGAATCAGACAAGTTAAGTCACTGGTGCAGGCTAGAAGCGGGGAAGCTTAAACTGAAAAGAGATCAGGCTGGGCGCAGAGCACCTGAGCCATCGGGGTGAGAGGAGGAACTGAAGCAGCGGAAGTTCTATCACGTGCCCAAGATCAGATTTCAAGATCTGGGATTTGAACGCAGGCTTGTTTTTATCAAAAGCTCATCTATAACTTTCTCACCATGCTCCTTCCCCAAGAGAAGAGAAAAACAAGACCCATGCAGTCAGGGCACTTGGGGAATTGGATGCCTCTGTTGGGAGGCCTGTTCTGTTCACATGGGCACATGAAAGACTGTCACCACTTTGGGGAACTTTTGTAGCCACATCTCAGCTCGGAGGAGGGAGCCAAGTGACAACCACCTTAACCTACATCTGCAAAGAACAGAAGCGTGAATTTATCTCCTCTTATTATCTGCCTGTTCGTTGTCTTATCTAGCAGGTTGCTATCGTTTGTGCAAGTCAAGAGCATTGTTTTGACTAGTTCAAGATGCACCGAGCTCCCCCGTCGCTAGCTGCCCGGAGCTCGCACCTCAGCCAGCGGAGGGGGCTTCTTGTTTCTTGTTTCTGAGCCTCAGCTCATCACTGCCGAACCCCTCACACGCCAGGTGGTGAAAAGAACCCCTTTCAGGCTCAGAGGCCAATCTGGATTTGTTTGTCGCTCCACTTCCCAGGCACCTCTCCCACTGCCCCACACCGCCCCTCCCGGAGCAGATTACCTGACCGTGAGCTTGACCCGCAGGTAGCGGTCCACAGCGATGGCCAGCAAGAACATGATGGAGGCGTGGGTGAAGATCAGCAGCAGGCAGGTCATGAGGAGGCAGCTGTAGAAGTGGACCGTGATGCCCAGGCTGATGACAACGGCCAGAGGCATCACTAGCACCCCAACAGCAATATCAGCCAGCGCTAGGGAGACGATGAAGTAGAAGGTGGTGGTCTGCAGGCTGGGGTTCAGCTTGACTACCCAGATGACCAGCGTGTTGCCCACGATGGAGCAGAGCCCGATGACAGTCTCCATGGTGATGTAGCCAATGGTAGCCAACGACGGGGCAGTGCTGTTGACAGTCATCTTGCTTTCCAAGGGGAGCCTGCCGAGTGACAGGTGCACAGACGGGATCCGCGTGGGCCAGTGAATCCAGCGCTTGCCGGGGGTCCAGGTGCAGCAGCCACAGCCTGAAACTCACAGCTCGCCCATTCCTCCCCGTCTCCGGGGGCGCTGTCCTGGGGGCGGCCTCTCCTCAGGGAGAGCCCATCACGGCGCAGTCACTTCCAGCCGCCCTTCCTGCCGCGCATCCCCGGCTTCCCAAAAGCCTGGAGGGCGGCTCTTTGTGGGCTGACTCGGAAAGAGCTGTCGCTGCTCTTAGTTCCCCAGGCAGATTTGCTCAAGGGCTCCGCCTTCCCCTGTCCCCGAGGGCTCGTGAGGCTCCATCAAGATACGCAACCCTCTTCGGGGTGTTTCAGGAAGTGAGATGGGACAAGAGGAAGCAGGAGCCGGGGACCCTCGGCAGGAAGGTGGGAAGAGCAGGGGGGCGTGAGCGGCAGGGAGAAAGCTCAGCACTCAATCATCGGGACCAGATGCCGGAGGCGAGCAGAGTTCGGGGAAGGTGGGAGAGGATCTGGGAGCACGGATGACGTAATACTCTGGCTTTCTGCTGGCTTAGCAAGAAACCCTGGGGCAGAGAGGTGAACAGAGACAGAGAGGGGCAAGAAATAGACTTTGGTGGCAGGCCCCTCACGTTAGCCGGAGTTTACTCTTCCAGTGCACAGAGCAGAGAGACTGACTGTGTGTCCCTCCCAAATTCACGTGTTGAAATCCACTCCTCAAGACAACGGTGTTTGGAGGTAGGGCCTTCAGGAGATTACTAGGTCAGGAGGGTGGAGCCCTCATGGATGGGATTAGTGTCCTTATAAGAGACCCCACGGAGCTCCCCGGCCCCTCCCACCGTCCATGAGCCAGGAAGTGTGTCCCCATCAGACACCGATTCTGCCTGGGCCTTGATCTTGAAGTTCCAGCCTCTTGAACTGTGAGAAATAAATTTTCCGTTGTTTATAAACCACCCATTCTGCTGGGCACAGCTGGAACCCAGCCTTCATAGCAAAGGTGTTTTGCCAAAGGGACAAGCTAAGACTCCTTGCTCAGGAGAGCAAAAATTCAGGACCTCCCATGAGCATTACATCTGCTGGGGCTCCACCTCCCCTTCCCAGCCCACACCCCACCTGACCCACCTCCCCTTCCCAGCCCACACCCCACCTGACCCACCTCCCCTTCCCAGCCCACACCCCACCTGACCCACCTCCCCTTCCCAGCCCACACCCCACCTGACCCACCTCCCCTTCCCAGCCCACACCCCACCTGACCCACCTCCCCTTCCCAGCCCACACCCCACCTGACCCACCTCCCCTTCCCAGCCCACACCCCACCAGACCCACCTCCCCTTCCCAGCCCACACCCCACCTGACCGACCTCCCCTTCCCAGCCCACACCCCACCTGACAGGCCTCCCCTTCCCAGCCCACACCCCACCTGACCCGCCTCCCCTTCCCAGCCCACACCCCACCTGACCCGCCTCCCCTTCCCAGCCCACACCCCACCTGACCGGCCTCCCCTTCCCAGCCCACACCCCACCTGACCGGCCTCCCCTTCCCAGCCCACACCCCATTGAGCCCTCACACCAGCAACCACCTGTGTCAAGTCTATTTGAGGAATAGCTGGACGACAGGATGACCAGCCATGTAGAAAGGAAGGAAAGGGTAACATGTGTATGTGATCACAAGGCATCCCCTCTTCCCTTGTGCCCCGAACCCCACGCCCACCCCCACCTGCAGGAACAGGTGTCTGTCTGGGAGTAGGGCCCTTTCCTTGAGGCCGCTCACCAGGTCTCCACTCCTGGGAACCAGACACTTGAAGGCAATTGTCATTTGAGGGCCACCTAGTTCAGGTGCTTCTCAATGCCACCCAAGGGGGTCATTTACAGAAACAGTTGGACCTAAGCCCACACAGTGGGTTAAAGGGTTTGTGAAATTTACCTTAAAGCACCAAAAACAAAATTCAGCGAAAACCAAGTGCTACTCTGGGGCTTACTAGCAGCTTCCACTGGGGCACTGGGAGATGCGTCAGCTGGGGTGGGCCAGGGTCTCCTTCATCACCCACCGATCCCCGCTGCGCCCTGAGGGTCCAGGTCTGCCTGAGCACCTGCCTTGCCTTGTCTCTCTGAGTGATCTCCCCAGACACGAAGGGGTGGCCTCTCTGACTGTGTTTCCTCAAATTAGCTATGCCCACATCCCTGTGCTGTGGGCACTTGCCAATCTTCGTGGCTTCCCATGTGGCCTTTCATAAACATCTCTCCTGCAACCGCTCTCTTTATCTTTGCTTCAGAGAAGGAAGTCACAGGGTGACTTCCAGGAGGCTGTGTGCTAATGGAACTAGCTGTTCTCACTCTACAGCGATCTTCGAGTCTCAGTGAGTCGCTCATTGAGGGCACTCTCCCCCGGCCCCGACCTCCCACCCAGTAGCACCCAGGAACCTGGTGAGAGCAAGACCCTCTGCAGAGGGGGACAGTTGTGCTGCCTGGTTGTGGCCCTGGGACAGCTGAGGAGAAGCTTTCCTGGAGGGCTTGGCAGCCCCGGGTCTGCTTGCAGCCCAGCCTGTGGTGGCCCAGGGAGGAGGGGCCCATGGGAGAGCAGAGCACAGGGTCTGTGTTTGAGAGCAGAGCACAGGCTCTGTGTTTGAGACAATGGACAGCTCCTGCTTTTTGAAAGAAAATGATTGTGGCCCTACTTAGGTGGCTATGGAAAGGTGGTGGAGGCCAGGAAAAGTACCTGAGCCATGGAACCAGCCACCGGAAGAGGTGGTAGGATTGCAGGTGACAGCTGGAGCTGAGGCCTGACTGGCATGTGCTTTCAGAGCCTGGCTCTCTTCTCTAGCACCCAGGTGAGTCCTTTCAGAGCCAGCCCATCTCAGCTGAGTGAGAGAAGCCAAGGACAAGGGGTTTGTCCGAGCACCGGTCACAAGAGCAGCGTGGTAGGGACAGGATGGCCCGTGAGAGATTAACCCATGCGACAAAGGAGAGGCGGGACACACTGGGGCCCCCCCGGACCAGGCCACCTATTCTCACCTGGGAATTCCGTTTCTAGAATTCTCTGGCAGACCTGGGACTTGCTCTCATGAACAAGGAAGTCCTTCCTTTACATTTGATGACTAGACAGAGCCCATCGCTGCTTGGGGGGCAATTTGAGGGGTGGGAGGAAAGGCCTTCACAGCCACTTAACATCTGGGCCCAGGACAGGGCCTTGAGTGTCCTTTCAGCCAAAAGGCAGGAGGGGAATGAAAACATAGAGGCCACAACCACTCCTGGTTAAGTAACTTCCCTCATCCCCTTGTGCCGAGGCCACTCCAACCTCCTAACCCATCCCCAGAGGCAAGGTTCCCAGGCAGCCTCCGTGTTGCCCCAAGGTCAAGTTCAGACTCCTTGGAATGGCGCACAGGACCCTCTGCAATGGGGTCTCCCGGCCCCTGCGGCCTCCTGTCGACTGGTTTCCCAGAAATCACAGGCCACACTGCTAACCACCGGGCCTCCAGGCTGCTTTCACTTCCTCTCCCCTGTGCGTATGCCCTGGCGGTCTAGAAAGGCCCTTCTCCCCACTCTGCCCAGCAGACACGCCCTGTTCCTTCCAGACTGTTCTCAAACAGGACCTTGAAGAAAAAGTCCCCGACACCGCCCCCTTCTGGGACCCCAAACGCTGTGTCTCTCCTGCAAGCTCAGGGGGCAGGGACCGCTACTTTTCCTATCTGCATGTTGCCATATTATCAGCAGGGGGTTCTGACCTCATGTCTGGCAAAGAAAGAAGCGGCTGAGACCATGGGAGCAAAGGGCAAGTGTAAAGTGGATCTGGCCCCAGCTCTGAGTTAGGCAGAGAGGAATGAACCAGACAGACGCTGTACGAGGGAGCCCTGGACCAGAAAGAAAATTTTTCATTGGACCAAGATGCCAAAAAAGAATTATTTTAAGTAATAAAATAAATTATCAGTGAAACATGGCTCTGGGATTTTCCCTTCTAAAAGGAGGGTCATGTCGGTTTCAGTTCTACTGGAAGAACCTGAACTTCATGGAGGAGGCAAGGATCTGGGAAAAACCCTGGGCCTGAATCACAGGAAAGGCCACTGGTGTCCTGGGGAAAGGCCTCACCTGTACCCAGCCCAGGCCAGGAGCCTCTTTGGGCTGACACGACTGCTTAACCACAAGGCTGCAACCTTGGCCTTGGAGTTCTGTTTAACATCCTGGCCAGAGACTCGTGTGATTTTTTGCAACTTCTCAGAAAAGCCTTGGAAACCCCAGCAACCGGCCTGCAAAAGCGGCAGGAGGCAGTGTTAGCGGGGGGGCCCAGGAAAGGGACCCTGAGCCCTGAGACTGGCGCAGGTGGCTGCGGAGACAGGATGTCAGGCAGGCGGAAGGTGGCAGGCTCTCCCAGACTCGGCTGCTGCCTGCAAAGTTGCACAAAATCAGTTTGCTCACTTCCTCTTGGCTCCGGGGCGACTTCCCCAAAGCCTCATAGTTGTACAGCGCTGTAGGCTTACTGGCCAACTGCAGGGGCTTAGGCGGGACGAGAGCCCGGGGGGCAGCCGAGGGAGGCGGCCAGCCCTTACTCCCTGCTCCCTGCACCCCTCCGCCCTCTGCCTCTCAGCCAAGCCCAAGGGAGAGCCATCTGGGCCCTTCAGATGGCTTCCTCAAGGGGCTGATCTGGAGCCACTGTCCCCAGGGGACTTCTTACTGGGCCCAGTGACTTGAGCCAATCGAGCTGTGGCCAAGGAGCCAGGGACTCCTGACACCTGTAGAGCTGCAGGAGACTCGCTTAGAGCCAGTGCGAGGGGGAAGGGGGAGGCCAGGGCTCCTTCGCTTTGAGTAACAGGAAATCCTGCCAGCAAAGGGGGACAGCTCCAGGCGCCACACCCCACCTACCGACCCCCCACCCACATCAGTGTGCCAGAAGGTCTGGGGCCCTAGGGGGGAATCCAGAGAAGGGCTCAGCTAGCTGGGTTCTAGGCGCTGGGAAAGTGAGGAGGTATTTGAACGACACGCGGGTCTTAGCGGGTAGAAGCTTCCAGGCGCCCGCTTGGAAAGGCTCATTCCTGCCCCTGCTGGGGCGCTGTGCTCAGCAGCGACCACCGGGTGGCAGCACATTTCCACTGCCACCAAGACGCAGGCCCGCCTTGGAGCCCTCCTCTGCCTGCGGGCTCTCCACGCGCCTCGCTGCCCCTGCGTGGAGCCCACGGTGGCCCGACGACATCGCGAAACCATACACTTTAGCCCCCTGCTGAGACCTTAACTCGGCTCTTAAGTAAAGGACTGCCTGGAACGCCGCGCGTCTCAGCGTTTCCTCGCCACTGCAGACGCCTCTGGGGCTAGGCTGCTAACGGGACGTCTCCGAGATAAATGCCTCTGGAGAGCTTAGGGCTGCGACAGAGGTCGCTTTCCTTCAGCAGCTGGCCTGCTCTGTCCGCCTGCTTCGTGGCGGAGCTCTGTGTGATTTCGCGTGGGCAGCGGAGGGGCTGGGAGCCGGTGGCCCGTCTCAGGGGCGACGCTTCGCTCTGTTTTCCAAGGCGCCTGTCTGCCCCCCGCCGCCCCCCGGCTCCCGTGGCCTGGCAACTCCATCAAACCCCGTTCTTTCACTCTGAGCCACTTCCCACCCTTTTTTGGAAGTAGGCAAGGCATAAATAATAAAGACGTAGAACTGACATCTTGTTAACACTGATTATTCCAGGCTGTTGGGCGAAAAGATTCTTGCCAGCTTCTCCACCCCCCCCCCCCCAGGACTTTGGGGCGAGAATCTTTTCCTCTACACGTGCTGCAGAATCACAGCTTAGGTGGTCAGTTTGGGCAAAAGAAAAAACCATCACGGAGACTAAAAATGCCCTCTGGGGTTGGGTGAGCCCTTTAAGGAAAGTTTTCAATATAGTAATTGGATCATCAATATCCAGTAATATGTAGTAAACGCTCCCTCAGGGATGGTGCTGAACAGGGCATAATATTATGGTTCCCCCAGGTGGGATTTATTTCTATTTGTGGACACCCCACCTCCTGCCACAAAGGACTGCAGCTACCACGAGGCTGAGTCAACAGCTTCCTCCTCTGCGCTCCCACATCGGCTTACACACTTCTCTATCTGGGCGCTTACTACACTATTTTGTGGCTATTTATTTACATGACTGCTTCTCCTGCTAGGTAGGAGACTCCCACCAGCTCATAAACAGCTTATGCAAATTCTACAAAAAATATGCTTTATTTCTCTATCTCCCTCCCACTCCCCTTCTCCCCAAAGTACCAAGAACCTGAAATAACACCTGGCACATACGGGGCCCGCAGTAAATTCCCACCGAGTGTCAAATGTACTAGTCCCTGGCTTGTCTTCTCCTCGCCTGGTGAGGATGCCGCCCGAGCCTCTCTACGCGCCACGAGGAGTCAGGAAGGATCTAGAAAGGCCTCCCCCTCAACAGAAATAGCCTTTGGCATCTGACTTCAATCTCAGACCGGTACAGGTGAAAAACAGCGTGAGACCAGCTGGGGTCTAGTCGAAGGGGCCCTGGGAGCGAATGTCTGATGTGGACATTACGGTTCGTGGTTTCAGCATTTTTACATACGATAACCCATTTCATCGCTCATCTGTGATTCTAAAACGATGCCCCCTTTACACACACACACACACACACACACACACACACACACCTGCGCGCTCTCCATAACCACACTATTTCCTGTGTTACCCCTTTCACAATCAGAACTAGTTCATTCATTTCCCCACTTGTCCTGCAGGGCCTAGAGCCACCTGTGGCCCCAGCTGGCCACTTCGTCTAACACATGATGTCACGGGGCTCATGAAGCCCAGTGACTTGCCCCAGATCACTGTGTTTGACATGGGGTTTCCTGGACCCAAGGATTGGGGTGAGCTGGAGCACCAGAGGAAACTGACGCTCGGAGTGGCTAGTTCAAGGTCAAACCTGGGTCCAGCAAGCAGCCAGGTCCTTCACTAACAAAAAGGGCCGGGAATCCACGAGGATCATTCCCCAGGTCCCGAGACTCTTCCGCTGACTCTCAGTCTCTCCGCAAGGGTCCTATTCCCGTTTCAAATCCCTGACGGCGCTCCTGGCTTCAGAAATGGAAAGCGTCCCAAGGGGACTTGGGGGGCAGTAACACCTTCCTCTCCCGCACACTTGGCGGGAAGCACCTCGCTTCCCCCATCCTGAGTGGCTGGTGAGCACCGGGGAGGCGCCCACCTGCCAGGGAAGCATAAGCAGATGGATGATGCTCAGTTCCCAAGGACGGGCCACCGCCAGGTCACCAGCCCTTGAGAGCCGCTTGGGCTCCCAACTTGCCGCAGGTGAAACTCCCAAGCAACTGTCATCGTTTGTTTCTCCTGTGTCGTTCGTCCCATAGGGCTTCGCAGTCCGCTGGGCACTGTTCACTGTGAAGGGGCCCCTCCTGCGCAGGATGTTAGCGTAGCCAGATAGGCAGCCAGCTCTTGCCCAAACAGCTGCAAGGCGAACGTGGGGGGCCCGCGAGGCCCTAATTTAATCTGCATTCCATTCGTTTGTACTTGCTCTCAACCCTCCACACCAAGCTTCATCTAATCTCTCATTAACTTTGGAATCTTTCCTGATTTCCAAGAAACAAGAAATAGAATGTGTTCTAGGTCAAGGGTTTGGCCTCAGGGCCAGGCTGGGCTCCGACCCGTCGTGGCCCCTAAGGTCCGCAAGAGTCACGCTCTGTCCCTGCCCTCCCAAGATGAGTCAACTGACCGGCTCTGGCCATCCCCAGAGGAAAGCTGGACCTCGCTGCAGCGACCAGGACTTCAGCTGGAGCAACGGGACTCTAGGTCGCTGCGTCCCCACCCCCAGCCCGCACCCCCGCCCGGCGCCCATGACTGGGGCTTTTTGTGTTATTGTGGAGCTGGCACCCTCTCCATCTCCTGCCTATAATGCTGGCTGTTGTTTCTGAGCAAATGGAACAAATGACCGATGTGAACCCCATGCCATCCGCAAACTAGAGACCTGCTGGGAGGCCAGGGCAGCGGGGGGGCTGGGGCGAGGCTGCAGGGGAGGGTGGGTGGGGCTGTGGGGAAGATGCCAGAACCTCGGAGAGGAGGGCAAAGGGCACAGCTCCAACCCAGCCACCAAAGGCGAGGGGCCCTGGAGTGAGGCCCTAACCTTTCTGCCAGGCCCCCCCAACTCCCCTCCCCCTTTTCACTGGCAAATGAAGGAAGTTTATGCACAGCCTTGTATGAATATCATTTTAAATGTTAAATTCTATGTTAAAGCTGAAATGGAGCTTAGGAAACAGTAAGTCCATTTCACAGATGTGAGCAAAGGCCCAGAGAGGGAATGGAGGTAGTGCATTCGTGGCAAAGTCTAAAGTAGATCCAGCACCGTGTGTGTGTGTGTGTGTGTGTGTGTGTGTGTGTGTGTGTGCGCGCGCGCGCGCAGTTCGGGTTCGGGACTTTCCTCTAATACAGGAATAGCAACCACCCCTCTTGTGGGCCTCCTATGGGCCTGGCACCATGCCAAGCGTTGTCACAGGCTCTTCCTGGATCCTGGGTGTGGCCCAGTGACGGAGCCCCCGACATTTTCATCACATCTGCTTTTTGCAGGTGAGGAAGTTGACCTTGAGAAAGGTTATGTAACCTGCCAAAGGCTGCACTGCCTGTGGATCAGGGAGCCAGCCTCCAGCTCAGCAGTCACTTGCCCGGGCAGCTCCTGGGGCCCCAGGGCCAGTCTCTACAGAGGAGTGACAGAGGTCGAGACTCTGGAATCCTTAATTCAACAGGACGATGGCCCCAGGGTTGGCTCTTCCCCTAAAGAAGGAGCCTCTGGAGCGAAAGCCCAGTTCTCAGCCCAGACTCTAAGGTGGTCCGGCCTTTATAAGCCCAGCATGGACTGGTCACTGGCCCGTGGGACACACACTGGCTCTTCTCGCCCCTTGTCCCATGGTCTTTGGAACCAGGATGCCTGCCCAGTGAGGACTGAGTCTCAGTTCCCCCAGGCTGTGGACAGAAAGCACCTATTTCCTACGCTGTGCTTGTCCCCAGCCCTGCTTATCTGATGGAGTCACCAGGGACCTGCGCTTTTAGGCCCTGGCTGCTCGGCTGGCCTAAGAGCTGGGGAGAGGGCAGGGGCTGTGGGCTCCCTGGTGGGAACTGGGGCTGTTGTCAGTCATCCCCAGCAGATATAAGGCAGGAGGTCTCCACGACCGTCCCCGGCACCAAAAGCTGCTGGGCTCTGGGGCCACACTTGCAGTGCCCCAGCTGTAGGTCTGAGAGCTGGAGGAAGCCAGAGGTGACAGACGTTGGGACTTGTCACCTGGGCATCCCCCAGGAGCTAGGGTGTGGTCAGCTCAATTCCCCATTCTGATGCGGAGGTGGAGAGGGTGAGACCGTCATGTGATTCACCAGGGACACGAGGATACTCCTACACCCTCCGGACATGCTCCTCTGAAACTGGAACTTCGTGACCCCAGGGCCTGGAGGGTATCCCCGCAGACAGCACAGGGAGCTGAGCATCTCCGTGCCGCCTCAGTACATGGCCCCGGGGAGCCTGCAGGCTCCCTGTGACTCCTGCTGGTAACCGATCCGGGCCCCTCTTCACCCCCACCCCCGCCAGGGCCTGAGCCTGAAGCTGGGAGGCCTCGGACAGCCCGGCCGTGAACTCAGTCAGGCTTGGACCCTGCCTGCCAGGATGGCACCCTTGGCTCCCTCCTCCCCGCCCGTCACTGTCCTACACAGCCAGCCCTCGCCTCCCAGGACCCGGCCCCACAGCCCCAGCCTGAGCTGGTCTAAGCAGGAAGCTGCTGTCAGAGGGGAGCGGGATGAAGGCCCAAAGGAAGTCTCAAAGATCGGCTTAAAAATAACCCCCTCTCACATCAGTCATGGGGGGGAGGCTGCGCAGGAGCCAAGTTCGGGCGATGGTGGCTCAGAAAGGCCTGAAGGCAAATTTGCAGAGGCTCATCTAGGAGCACGCGGGTCCTTATCAGACCCCAAAGCCACTGCCCGAGCCCTGTCTTCCCAGGGGCTTCCGCCCAACCTGCATCTGCTTCCTCTCCTGCGTTTAGACCACCAGGTTCGTAAGCTTGGAAGAGCTTTTCTGTTCAGGGAAGGGCACAGCCTCCTTCAGAGCGCACAGGGCGTGGGGTGGCCCCGGGCGAGCGGAGCCCAGACTTCCTGAGAGGGCCTCCCGCCAGCTTCTGCGCTCGCCACGGGCGGCCGGGGGGCCTGCCCACACAGGGCGTGATGCCTTCCGACGCCGGATGGGGCGACGGGCCCCAGGAAAGCCAGAAACCACACTTATCTCTCAGCCCAGCCCCGGTCATCGGTGTGTGCGACCCCCTAACGCTGCTGGTTTCGGGACCTAGTCAGGCCTCTTGGCTATTTTTAGGCACCGTTTCCGCCCTGTCTAAACAGAACTGTTTGTTTGGAGAAAGGCCACCGCTGCTAGCAGCGACCTTTTCCTGGTCTTGCTGGTTCCTCCCTCCTGGGCTATTGTGGTCTCATCCCACCACACACACACACACACACACACACGCACACACAGACATAGACACGCACATAGACACACACCGACATGCACCCACATATAGACACTTGCACACATATGTGCTCCTGCTCACTTTATGAAACGTTTAGAGAGAGGAAGGCTGCCTCAGGAACCCTCTGGAAAGCATCTCATGGCAGAAAGTACCAATACTGAGTAACCTAACTTAGCAACGTCATAGGCTAATTAAACTGGCCTCAAGCCGGCAGGCCCCCGCCATAACCAAGAACCGGTCCCCACGCGTGGCCTCGAGCTGCTATGACAGTGCCCGATGCCTTTCCTGGGCTCAGCGGCTGTCACTGGGGAAAGGCAGAGCCGTCTCCTGCCGCTGCGTCCTGGGCCCCTTTCCTCACCCCCGCGCACCCCAGGCCGTTTGTCTCAGCCAGGACTGGAGATGGAGGCTCGGCTTTAGGTTCTTCTGCCTCCCCTTGCACGTGGAGCCCAACTAGCCGAGTGTTTTCTAACCAGGAATTTCCCCGACTTGGCTCAGCCCCACAAAAACACGCTGGATTCAAAATTTCGGCTCCTCCCCTTGGGGCTGCGTGAGCTTGGGCAAGTCCCTCTCATTGTTTGGAACCTGTCTTCGTATCTGTGAAATAATAACACCGAAGTGGGTTAATAAAAGCCATTTCCGAGCGTTGTCAAGGGGACGCAATGAGATGTATTTGTAAACCCCGGACCCCTCGCCCAGCAGCTCTTAGCGGGTCCGTGGCGGGTCGATGAACTTTCTATTGCCATGTGAATTACTGTTTGGCTTGTGTTCCCCTTCGCACTTCTTATGAAAACCAGTGGCCCTCTCAGCACCGGCTCCATGTGACCTTCCTTGGAATAACAGCAAATACCAGTTGAGTATCGCTGTGCTACGCAGACTCATCTTTTGTGTCTTAACACAGCTCTGTGAGGCAGGTGTCCCTGTCGTCCCCATTTCATAGGTAAGTAGACCGAGGTTCAATGACTTGCCCGAGAGCACACCTGTAGTAGATGGTAGAGCCGGGACGTGGACCCAGGCAGGCCGCCGCGGTTCCCGGGACTGCCGGTACCACTGTTAGGGGAAAGCCTTCGGCCTTTCAGCATGACGTCTGCCATAGGTTTTCACAGATGCCTGATGCCAGACGGAGGAAGTTCCCTTCAACTCCCAGGGGGAGTTCTATGATGGGCATCGGAGTGCTGTTCGTGCTGGGGGGCAGAGGGTCCGAGATCTGAGACCTGACACCTGACAAGGTACCACTATCGATGCCGCGGCTCTGGTGCGGTGTGTGCTCCATGCCGGTGAGTTGACCGACTCGTGGTGGCCCGTGAAGGAGTGACGCCCACCATGTCCTGTCCTCGACAGCCCTCCAGCTCCTGCAGACTCCTGCCTAGGGCTTCTTTTATGGGGTGAGCCCATCTCGTGCTTGGTCTCCCTCTTTTCCTGGTGCCTTCCATTTCCCCAGCATTACTCTCTTTTCCAAGGAACCCTGCCTTCTCGTGATGTGCCCAAGTAGGACAGCTTCGGTTTCGTCACTTTTGCCTCCAGGGATGTTTCAGGCTTAGTCTGCTCTAGGACCCACCTGTTGCTCTTTCTGGTGGCCCAGGGCATCTGCAGAGCTCTGCTCCAACACCGTGCTTCAAGGGAGTCATTCCCCCCCCCCCATCAGCCTCCTTCACCGTCCAGCTTTCACATTCGTACGTAGCTATTGGGAACACGGGGGTGTGGGTGGTTTTAGCTTCGGTCTCTAATAACACATCCTTCCTGATTCTTCCATTGCTGCCCTTCCGGGTCTCCGCCTTCTCTTGATTTCTCGGCTGCGGACTGCATTTGAAGTGACGACTGAACCAACGTAGGCAACATCTTTAACATTCTCAATGTCTTTATTGTGTGTGTTTAACTTGGGTATCAGGGAACTACTCGATTAGAAAATAGCTCCTATGTGCACTGGAAAGGGCAAACTAGCATAATGTTATAATGTACAAACTTAATGCATACATTCGCCAGCTTTGGAGTTGAACAGAGCTGGGTTCAGATCCCACCTCCGCCACAAATGAGCGGCCAGGATAAGACTCTCCTCTGGTGCCCGGTTTCATCCACCTGTGAAAGGAGATGAGCTTCCTCATCGCGGCACCTCAGTGTGAGAAATGCTCGAGTATGATCCCACCATCCCCACTCAGCAAACACAGCTCCAATCACGACGACGGGAGCTACCTAGGGAGGAGACGGTGACCGTGGGAAGGAGGTGGGAAGGTGCTACCTCTCCATACCTGTCACGACAAAGGCGATCATCCCCCCTTGCTCTAAAGTGACGTCCACGCAAGCCTAGGGAAAATCTAAGGACATCTCATCTGTGCTCCAAAGATCAAAGCTGTCAGAAATATCCCGAGTGAGGAGGGCTGTTCTCGGCCCTGACTGGCAGTCCTTTAGAGGCTACCTTTCCCAGAAAGTCCGCCTCTTTTGTGACAGTGCCCACACACGAGACCCTGGGAGCCACCGGGCTGAGCGCCACCTGACCGCCAGGAAGGCCCCGGCCTGAGAGGCAGGAGCGCGCCCCTTCCTCCAGGGACCTTGGCTCCAGGTCAGGGAGGAAGGTCGATGGGCTGAGAGCAGACGCGGCAAAGGAGCTCCTGGGATCTGCTGAAGTGGGGCCACCTCACAGGGACCTGTCCCCAGGCCAGCAAGGCGTCCCGGCGGCTGGAACGTGATCCCTTGGCGCGTGGGTGTGGGTGGCCCTGTTGATCGTCGCCGCTCTACGCGGGGAGGGATCAACCTGCATTTGCATTTTCAGAGACACGGAGCCCAGCCCTGCTTTACAACGGCAACCTGTCCGCGCCGTACACCCGACACCAATACCCAAGAAAGTGTTGAACGCAGACTATAATAAAAACTTGAATTAAAAAAAAAATTTTAAAGTAAAATAAAACAGCAACCTCTCTTTCAAACTGGAAAACCCAGTCTCAGGATGGACACTGGTGCGTCGTGATTGAAATTCTCCCTGGGGCCCCTTGACCATCCCCCCGAAAGGATACTACCTGGTTAACTTGTAAAGTGTGCAAAATACTTCATTTCTGTGCATGGGCACACGGGGGTCTCCTTCCACCGGGACGTGGCATTTCAGCGTGGGTGGTGGAAGGTGCCCGTGTTAGGCATCCCAGTCCCTCGCCACACTCTGACGCGCCCATTTCAGCCCCTCTCCCTTCCCTGTTGCCTCTCCCGGCCTCTCGGTGCTCCTCCCTTTTCTCTCCTTTCTCTCTTCATTTTTCTTTTTTTTTTTTATTGCAGGAAAATCCACCTAACATAAAATGTATCATCTTAACCAGTTTTCGATGCACAGGTCAGTGGCATGAAGTCCATTCACACCGTGGGGCAGCCACCACCGCCATCCATCTCCAGGACCCTTCATCGCGTAAAACTGAAACCCGGTGCCCACTGAACACTAACCTCCACCCCCCCCCCCCAGCCCCCGGCGAGCGCCGCTCCCCTTCCTGTCTCTGTGATTTTGACTCAGCACCTCAGGGCCGCCTCTTACCTTTGAGTCATAGTCTAACTCCTCGCTGCTCACAAGCCCAACTCGCTTCCCATCCTGTCCCCCTAGAAACACACTGTGTGTAACCCTTTGAGGGTCAACGCTTGCGGCAGCCCTCGAAGGATTTCTAAAGCTGTACGCAAATAATAAGATCAATAATAATGCCGAAAAGTACAAACGTGTGGATTATAAAAATAACATTTCCTGCGCTGTCCTTCATCCCACCCACCGTTGATTTCCGCACCCCTTGGCCAGCCGTTGTTCGCGGTTTGCCGTGTGCTTGTCTAGAACTGGGCTGTGCTCAGTAACAGGCGCCCTGGGGCCAGGATGCGGGGCTTGAATTCTGACTTTGCCACTTAGCTGGGTGACCCTGAGCAAGCTACTTGACTTCTCTGAGCTTCGACTTCATATGAAACTGAGATGAGTGTCCATTTCATAGGATTGCCTTTGAGGATTAATACATTAACAAATACCCGAGGAAAAATGCCTAGTGCATAATTAGCACTATACAGATATTGCTACTTGTGTGTTTTTATTACTGTTGTTATGCAGGTATTTTTATCTTTGTCACACAAATGGGATGGTACTGTGCATACAGTTGCGCACGCTTATTTCATCTAATAAACACACCGTGGGCGTCTTACGATATTAATTCAACCTCCTTCGTTGTAATGACAACACAGCATTCGATTGTATGGTTGTAAGAGTTGCAGTTGTTTTGAAACCCTGGGTACAAGAAACTATAGAGCATATGACAGCATATCATAGAATATGTCCCCCTGTACACCTGACACTAATACAATATTGTATGTCAACTATAACTGAAAAATTTTAAAATAGTTAAAAAAAAATAATATGTTCCCAGATGACCACCTTGGGGCCCTGGGTTGTGGGCACGCGTGGGAGTGACACGTCAGGAATGGCGTTTGCTTGTGTCGACACCGAGCCCGTGAAGGACAGGACCAATTTCCCGCTGCCTTCCGAGAGCTGGCGATTGCACCGTCTCACTTGCAGAAACGGGGCCTTCACGGTTGCCGCGCTTACGGATCGACCCTTGTAAGTGTCCCTTTCCAAACATGGTTTTCCGGCCAGCCCTTGGAAAGGAAGTCATCCCCTCCCTGCCCCTTCCCATGACCGAGAGGAGAAAGGCCTGATCCCTCGGGGAAGGACTATGTATAACCTGGCAGGAAAGGAGCCTCTGAGAGCACATGAGTGATGGGAATAGAAAATAAATAAATGGACCAGCTTGTGAGTGTGTGCCGTGTGTGCATGTGTGTGCACGTGGATGTGTGCTTGCTCCATGCACGACTTCTTCCCTTACCCTACACCCCCGTCGACTCTCCCATTACTTTCTGCTCATCTTATGTCTGGGAACCTGAGTATAAAGACAATAAATAGTCAAGAATCGAATTCAGAACTAAAACACAGCATGGTCCCCAGGACACCAAGAGGCGTGAAAGTGAGGGGCACACTCTGCTCACAGGGGATTAATACAGTGTCTGGCTCCGGGCATCACACCTGGGGTCCTGGCTCAGCTACCTCGCAGCTTCATGATCTAGCCTCTCTGTGCCCCAGTTTGCTCAAAATTAACATTGAAGACAATAATATCTATTTTATGGACTCACTTTGAGGATTAAATGAATTAAATTCACAAAGAACCCCTCCCAGCGAGCGCTGACTAAATGTCCACTGCGTTGTTACTGTATCTAAGCCCACCTGCGGCCACCTCTGTAAGCCCCAGTCTCCTTCTGGGTCAGCTCCTTATGCTCCACGCGTTTAAGGAGAAGCCACAGGAAAACGATCCCACAGAGGCTCAGCAGGAAAAGTAGTTTATCATTTTAGAAATTTTTCGCAAAGACGGGGTCAGAGTTGCGTCAGGGGCCATCTGATGGTATCTACTGGGCAGTAGGCACAGCGGTCCCTCCGGACATTCGGAATCAGATGGGCGCTTGTCCAGCACATTCCTGCGCCGGGTAGTTTACAAAATTCAACCAACGCAGCAGAAAGGCCCGCAGTCCAGAAACTTCCCCACCGAACACGGCCATCAGAGGCAGGGCAAGCGTGAGACGGGGTAAAGGGGCGAGCGCTCCCTGCTTGGTGGAAGCACATGAGTGATTCGGCGGCCGGAGCAGCTCCTGTCCTGTCCGACGGCCTCTCGGCCCCTAGACTTCCCAGCCAGGCCCAGCCGGCGTTTCCTTCTCCAGGCCAGTGTGTCCTTAGGGCGTGTCTCCAGAAGAGGCGATTCGGGAGGAATCGGAAAGATGCTGGCCACTGAGCCCCAGAAAGCCAGCTGCCTTCGCCCCGCTTCTGGACTCGCAACAGCTCCACTGCGCGCGAAGGAGACAGCCCGCTGCGTTCCTGCGGGCGGACTTGAACTTGGCCCTCCAGCGCGGAGTAGCAGCCAGCCCCCAGCCGGGGCACCCCTCCTCTCCTCTGCTCTCCCCTCCATCTCGGCCGGAGGCTTTAGTTCCATTTAAGTCCAGGGGACGCGGCAAGAACAACACTCCCAGCGCCACTTCCATTTTTGGCCATGGGATCCTTCAGCCGGAGACAAACAGCCCGGCTCCTGGTCCTCCCCGCCCTCGCCCTCGGGGCACCTCACAGCCGGTGCTCTGCGCTCACTTCTGGGGGAAGCGTTGCGGTTCATTTTCTAACTTGTGTTTTAAGGAGAAAGAACATGGACATCAGCAGAGACGACAGAGTCTCGGGTTATTAACGCTGGCAGGATGTTAGCTAGTCACCAATCAACTGCCCCGGTTTTCAGATGGGGAGACTGAGGCCAAAGAGGCTAACAGCCCGGGCAGCAATTGGGACCCCAGAGAGGCTGACAGCCACACTTCTTTCCGTGTCCCTGTGCTGTTCCTTCCCATCAGCACGTGCGGACAAACTGCTTTGCACCGACTGCTGTATCAAGAGAAGGAAGCAGAATTCAGCCCTGCAGGAGTTTTTATAGCGACTAGTTCACTTCTTTTTCTTTGAATCCATTCTTCCCTCACACTCCTCAGCCCTGTCGTGTTTCGTGTCCACTCCCTTTTAATCCACTGGGTGCTGTCAATTAGCCGATTAAATACTTCATTATCCTCTGGACAGACTTATTCATCTCCCTCCGTGTGCCAAGCGCGGCCCCTTTCCACTGGGCGCCTCTCTTTTCTCTCCATCGGTCCTCTCATCACCCCAATCCCAGGCCTCATTACCTTCCAAGAGCCTGGCATTTGTCAGACCTGCCCGGCTGCCTCTGGGCCGACCTCTCTGTCTCCAACAGGTCACGTCCGACCAATTTTCCTTGAACAGCTCCCGGGTCAAGCTGTCCTGCCCCGCAGCTCGCAGCTGACTGCCTCCCGTTTCTCACCAGCTCAGGTCCAGTTCCTGGCCCTGGTTTCCAGGTTCTCCTGCGACCGCGTTATCTACACAAACTTACTTCCCCGCAGTTCTCACCTAACTCTTCTTCAGCTGGTAGAATTTCATTCATCCTTCAAGGCCTGGGGTCAACGCTCACTGGCTTGCTAAAAAGTCCCTCTTCTGCCCTGGCCGGTGTGGCTCAGTTGGTTGGGCCTTGTCTGGTTCAGTTCCTGGCGGGGCACATGCCCGGGCTGTGGGCTCGATCCCAGCAGGGGGTGTGCAGGGGGCAACCCATCGATGTTTCACTCTCACATTGATGTCTCTCTCTCTCCTTCTCCCTACCTCCCTCTAAAAATCAATTAAAAAATATATATCTTTAAAAGTTGCTTTTCCCTCCCTTTTAGCTGTCCCTGGGCACCCCCCCACACACACGAGGTGACTCAGGTTGCCATGAGGTTATTTGTCCACCTGCTGGCTTCTCACCCAGCCTCTGAGCTCTCCGAGCACAAGAAGGACCCTCTTTACTGTATTCTCATGTCCAGCAGAGTGCAGGTGCTCAAGAAATACCCGCTTGGAATGAATCAACAGCTCCTAGCACGGCGCTGACTCCTACTCAAGTGCTCAGTGAAGGCTGGCCAGGCGCTCGAAGGTAATCTGACACTAGAGCTCATGGCCCAGTGACGCCGGCGGGACGGTAAATGAAAATTATGATGCAAGACATATGTTCATGAGAGCATTGCTGCTTAAACGGGGGAGCTTCCCTTTTTGGGTGACCCAGGCCAACGAGGCTGGAAATCTGAGCAGCACTTTTGAAAGTTGTCCCTGGACAAGCTGTGTTAGGACACCAGGGAGTTCTCCTTTCCAAGGGAACCATGCCCTTTCGATATGTAATTTTAGAGAATGAAAACGGAGGTGGTCTGAACTTACTCGTAGATGCTAGGGAGTAACAATGTCATGCGTCCAAGGGGAACGGTCCTACTTCCCCAAGCCTATGGAAGACACGTCCAACCTGGAACTAATAAACTCTAAAATTAAGACAGTATACTTAGCAACATGAGATGGGGGGACATGATAATTAAGATTAAAATGGATATGATCACTTTGTTGGACTGTTTTAATTACTATTCATTTATTCAAGACCATCCCCCCCCCCCCCCCCGTGCTCTTACTTGTAAAATGGCCCTCTTACTGTTTTCTTTAAATACTTTCCTTACAAACCTAAGCATTTAAGATAAAAAAACACTTGTCTGCTTTTTCCCCCCCACACACTTGTTTGCTTTTTGTCAGCTCATGTGGCACCTTCACAATTTTTAAAAAGAATAAGTGCATCAGAAAATGGGACGTCTCAGGGTGATGCCATGGGTGTGACACCAGCCATTAAAAAACACGCTTCCTGTGATGTGCAGAAAACGACAGCAATTTCACTGAAAAACACAATTATTCTTCGGGAATGAGATCTCATATCAAACATTTACCAAGTGCATTGGATAAGTAGGCTGGACGGGTGTTAGCTAGGCCCGCATCGCCTCCCGCCTTGTCCAGTGGGCCTTATCATGGACACGATACTATGCAGAAAACCAGCTTGTACCCAAGCGACTCCTTACTCTTAGGTTTTCCAAATACAGAGAAAGGATTTGAGTTGGGAAGTTCATGACACACCCGTAATTCACGAGTCTGCAAAAACTGTGAGGTCTTCCCATGATCAAGTTCATTGTTTAGACACGCCATGTGTCTGTGTGTGATTAGTGGCGCTGAGCAGGGCGTGAGGAGGAGGTTCCTGTGAGGATGTGTCCCTTTTGTTGTGGCTGCTGAGTCAGCCTGCTCCTGGCATCTGGCCCTGTGCGGTGGGCACTTACACTGCGTCTACTCTGCCCTAAGCGCATTTGTTCATCTTTGATGTCGCAGGAACCAAGCCCACTGGGCCTCCTTTGGGTTTAGAACCATATCGTCTATGAAATAATTGCAACATCTACAGTTATTGGAGGGCGTTTGGAGAAACGTCCTCGAGAATTGAAAACCCAATATCGCATGAAACATGTTTCCATCTAAATGCGCCGTGGAACAAGGTCCCCGGGGCCTCTGGCATTTCTCCAGGAAAGCACAACTATAGCACAGAGGGGCTGGACTGTTGCCTGCCGGCCTTTGGAATGACCTGAATTTTATATACTTCTTCAAGCAGATGCCCAGCATAGTGCCCTGGCGACAGAGAATGTTCCCAGTCTGTGATACAGAAGTCATCTGCTACTTCCATGCCTCTGCAAGATTTCACCAAATATTCTACCCCCCCAACGAGCCTGATCCTCGGGACCAATACTAGAGGATTTCTCCCCCTGAGCCTCCCTTTGCCATTGGCAGTGACATCCATCCACCCTTAGCTGCAGGCACTTGCCTTGGAGACACAAAATTCCTTCAAGGTTTGTTAAACTAATTTTAATAGACATTATCTATGTGCCCAAAAGCGTGCCTAGCCACCAAAACTGAAGCAAAAGATCTGAGCCCTGGTCTTGTCAAGCTTCCAGACAACTGCAATGTGATATATTGTCTGAACCAAACAGCGTAGACTGGGGACCCCTGAGACCCAGGAGAGAGCATCGTATCCAACATGGGAGTTTGGGAAAAGCTTCTTGGAGAAGAGGGCAGGTAGCCTAATTCCTAAAAGAAGAATTAGGAGAAGTCGCTCCCCCCAAATAGGAAGGGTGTCCTTGGCAGAGGGAACAGTATAAGCAAAGGCCCAGCAGTATAGAGAGAATGGGCTGTGATAAGCAGCTGGGCATTAACTACCAAACACGTTCAAGGGAAAGCAGCTCCATAAATTCTCATTCCTTGACACCTTTAGCCAAATGCCTGTAAACTCTTTCTGAAAAGGGACAGATAATAAATATTTTAGGCTTTGGGAGCCACAGCTACCCAACTCTGTGGTGGGAGCTCAAAAGCAGTCATAGACAGGAAGCGTGGGAATGGGTGTGGCTGTGTTCTAATAAAACTTTATTTACAAAAACGGACAGCACGCCAGATTTGGCCCAAGAGGCATAGCTTGCCAACTTGTTGCACGAAAGGTAAAGCTTTACGTGAACAAGGGTTTGCTGCTGTGGGATATTTTAATGACAAAACCAGCTGTCATTAAATAGGATTGATTGGTGACTTCTAAGCGTGCCGGAGAACTTTGGGCGAGAAAATGATGAGCTCGGGGCTTTATTCTTAGCTCAAGGCCCGTGTAGGGGACCAGAAATATTCCATGAGCACCTGAAAGAATCCTGAACTGAAATCAGGAGATAATTTGCAGGGCCAGCCGCAAAAGCGGGAGTAAATCTGCAGAGGCTGTGATGTGGGTCCTGCCAAGTGTGAAGTGCCTGGGGAAGGTGCAAGCGGAGGTGTTTAGTAGGCACGTGCGCGATGGTCACGGTCACGGTCACGGTCACCGTCACGAGCACCAATGAGATAACCAGGAAAAAGCAAAGGAAGGAGAAGAGCCGTGGGCAGAACGCCAGGGGACACAACACTCAGCGGGTGAGCAGGAAAGACAGACGCATCTTTTTTTGCTCTTGTTAATCCTTCCACTGATTTTTAGAGAGAGTAGAAAGGAGGGAGGGAGGGGGAGAGAGAGAGAAAGAGAGAAACATCACACCAACTGATTGGTTGCACAGGGGCCAAGATGGAACCTGCAACCCAGGTGTGTGCCCTTGACCGGAATCAAACCTGTGACCCTTCAGTGCAAGGGCCGACGCTCTAACCACTGAGCCACACCGGCCAGGCAGGGACCTATCATCTTTTATGGGCCTGAGACCCCAAGGAGAGAGCAGCCTCACAGAGGCCAAGGAAATGGAGGGTGTCAAGAAGCTAAGAGTGACCGCAATAAAATATGTAAGTTTTATTGAGGCCGAAGTTGAGAAACCGGGTGAGGCAACACTGCTACTGCCCTCAATAAAAAACAAGGGAGACGTGAATTTTTACGAGGCCTATGTCACCAGGTCATCTTACTGGCGTTCCCTTCTTTAAATAGTCGTTGAATTGGGGACCAGGCACAAAGGTTAGATAAAGGAGAAGTGGCTCTGTGGCTCCTGGCCACATGGGTGAGAGGACGGCGCCGGATGAGAGGCGGGAGTGGCAGGAAGCGACCGGACGGCCTCTGCCATTTGATGGAGCAAGTACCAGGCACAGTCATTGAGGGGGGGAGGCCAGGGCTGCGGAGACAGTCCGAAGAGAGAAGCAAAATTTGGAACAGTCCCTTGAGGGTGGGGAAATTTCCCTTAAAGCCGTGCAGACCTCTTGCTCCACGGCCATATGACAGCGTCCTTTGGTCTGTGACTTATAATGTCAGGGAAGCATTTCTCTTACGTGCAGACTTACGATACCAGACAAGCCTGTCCCCATCCAGACCAGTTCTTGAATTCAGAATTTGTCGTGTAGATGTCTTTCTGTAACCATGGATAATTGAAGAATAAATTAAAACGTTCCTGGTTCTTAGCAGCTCTGAGAGCATCCTTTTAAGTTCCCAATTTTCTAAGGAAATTCTCGGAGCACTCAGACGGACGACCTAACCAGGCCTGCAGAGCTACAATGGTTTTGACTCCCCAATATCTCACCAGAGGACTGCGTGCAGGTTTCTGTTTATTTCGCTGTGAAACGTCCTGGGATTTGCCCTAGGAGCCCGCAGCCTGCCCGGCTGGAATGCCAGGCAGCCGCGTGTCTACCCTTTCCCAAACCCAGTGCGCTCCGGATCAAGGGAAACCTAAAAACCCTAATTGGGAATGCGATGGGAAGCTGACATCGCAAGTCCGTTTGTAGAGCCCCCCACTGGGTTAGAACATTTCTATAGAAATTCTTTGTGTTAAACACACACACACACACACAACAGAAGTATGAGTTATTTGGTAAAATGTAGTTTTACTGATGAAGAAGAAAAAAGTAATTCTGTGTGAACTCAAGTACATATATAGAAATATAATATTTAATAATATATATGTTGAACCTTAAAAGCAGAGGAGAGCTTGATTTTGAAAGGAAAACTGAAGAATTTCCTTCCCGAGAAGATTCACTACCAAACTCGGAAAGCGACACTGTCTGGCCCCCTCCCTGACGCCTCCTCCCGCACTCCAGCCAGACTGATCTCCCAGACACACCAGTGGACAAGGTCATCCTTCTGCCTCAGACTCCCAGGAGGGAGAGTTCACCGAAATGTTAACACACTCATTTCTTGGTGTCTCAGCGCTTTGGGGTAATGAAAAGTGGGTTTTCCGCACTGAAAGACTGGGCCCTGCCTTGAGAAGGAGCGGGGAAGACACTCGAGCACAGATTGGACAGCTTCAACTAAAAATAGGATTATACCTGTTCCTGCACTACCCTTCATCTCGGCGGCCAGAGCGGGCATCTTTGCAGGCGGTGGGGTTTGCTGATTTTCAGCCTTGGGCCTTCTCAGGGAGACTAGGCTGCGAGCTGCAGAGAAAGGCCCTTCCCTTAGGGGGCGCTGCACTCCCCAGGCCTCCCCTGTACGCCATGCTGAAGGCCCCCAAATCTTATTTCCAGCCCTGGGCTCTCCCTAGGCACGGGTTAGAGGCCATAATTTCCAGCCAAATGCACAGTCTTCGATTGGAAGTCAACATGTTCCAAGTCAAATTTGCCATTTGTCCCCAAACATCAGCCTCCCCTTTCTAACTCACTCGTCTCTGTCAGTGAAATTATTCTCCTAATGATCCGGACTTGAAACCTGAAGAGGGTTCGCTCATTTTTTATTCATTTCTCTTTCTTAAATGGAGATCAAGTCTGTATAACATAAAATTTACCATTTTTACCAAGTTTAAAGTGTACAATTCAGTAATTTTTAGTATATTCAAATATTGTACAACCACCACCTCTCTCTAATTCCGGAACATTTCCATCTCCCTAAAAAGAGACCCTGCACTTTTCACTTCCCTCCTCCCGCATCCCTTGGCAGCTACTAATCTATATTCTGTCCCTATGGGTTTGACTAGTCCAGACATCTGTATAAATGGAACAACAGGATACGTGACCCTTTGTGTCCGGCTCCTTTCACTGAGCATAACGCTCTCACGGCTCATCCACGTTGTAGCCTGTATCAGTGCTTCGCTCCTTTTTTATGGCCGAATAATATTCCAGTGCGTGAATAGACCACGTCTGGTTACTCACATTGTTGTAGAACAATCGCCACCACCCATCTGTAGAACTCATTTCATCTTCTATCACTGACGCTCACCCCAACCCCCCAGCCCCTGACAACCACCGTTCTCCTTTCCGTGTCCATGAATCTGACGACTCTGGGTACCTCATGTAAGTAGAGTCATAGGATATTTGTCCCTTTGTGACTGGCTTCTTTAACTTATTGCCCTCAAAGTTCATCCACCTTGTAGCACGTATCAGAATCGCCTTCCTTTTTAAGGCTGAAAAATATTCCACTGCGTGTATGTACCACGTTTAGTTTATCCACTCATCTGATGGGCACTTGGTTCGCTTCCACTTTGGGCTATTGCGAATGATGCTGCTATAAACATGGGTGTGCAAATATCTGTTTGGGTCCCTGCTTTCAATTCTTTGGGGCATATACCCAGACCTGAAACTGCTGGATCATATGGTAATCCTTTTTTTTTTTTAATTTTTTGCGGAACCACTATGTCGTTTTTCCACAACAGCTGCACCATTTTACATTCCCACCAGCAGCGCACAAAGGAACCAGCTTCTCCACATCCTCGCCAACACTTATCATTTTCTGTTATTTTGTCTGGTTTTGGCTTTCTTTTTTGAAAAAAGCCATTTTAATGGGTTTGAATGATGCCTTCCAAACAATGGTTTATCCCTAAATATTTTATTCTTTTTGATGGTATTATAAATAAAATTGCTTTCTTAATTTTATTTTTGGGTCATGTATTGTCCTGTATAGAAATACAACTGATTTTTATATATTGATCTCCTATCCTTCAACTTTGCTAAACTTGTTTGCTAGCACTAATTAAGTGTGTGTGTGCGTGTGTTCTTTAGGGTTTTCTATATTTAAATTGTACACAGATCACATCACCTGTGGGAAAGATGGTTTTACTTCTTTCTTTCCAAACTGGATGCCTTTTATCTCTTCTCTTGCCGAATTACCCTGGCTAGAACGTCCAATTGCATGTCGAGTAGAAGTGGGCAGAGTGGTCCTTTTTGTCTTTTTCCTGATTTCGTCTTGTTCCTGATTTCAGGGGAAAGATTTCAGCCTTTCCCCATAAACTATGATGTTGCCTGTCAGTTTTTCGTAGCCAACCTTTATCAGATTGAGGAATTTCCCTTCTATTTCTGGTTTAGTTGGATGCTTTTATTATGAAAGAGTGTTGGATTTCGTCAAGTGCCTTTTCTGTGTCTATTAAGATAATCACGTGCTTCCCCTTTATTCTATAAATAAGTTGTATTACGTTGTTTGTATACCATACAAGAAATGCACCAGTCTTTCATTCCTGGGTTAAACCCCACCTGGTCATGATGTAAGATCTTTTTTATACGCTGCTGGGTTCAGCTTGCCGGCATTTTATTGAGGGTTTTTGCATCTACTTTCATGAGGAATTTGATCTGCAGTTTCCTTCTGACGTCTTTGGTTTTGATATCCTCCTGGAATAAGTTAGGGAGTGTTCGCTGCCCTTGATTTTTTGGAAGTATTGGAGTGGGGTTGGTATTACTTCTTTGAGCATTGGGTAGAATTCACCAGTGAAGCCATCTGGTCCTGGGTTTTCCTTTGTTGGAAGGTTTTTGCTTGTGTGTTTTTTTTAATTACTGACTCAATATTTTTACCTTTTACAGGTCGATTCAGATTTTCTATTTATTCTCGGATCAGTTTTTGGCAGTTTGTGCGTTTCTTCAGATTTGTTCATTTCATCCAGGTCGTTGGCACGCAACGGTGGACGGCGTTCTCTTTGTTCGCGAACGGTTTCCTGTGGGTACGCGCTGTGTCCCCGCCCTTGTCCCCGCCCTGGTCCCCAGCGGGGAGGAAGCGTGGCCCGAGCAGGAGCCGAAGGGGACTGGCTGCAGTGGCTCAGGGCATGGGCACCGAGGCTGGAGATCCCAGGCTCAAATACCTACCACTCATTGGCTGTGTGACTCTGGCCGTATTTTCTACGCCTCCATTTCTTCATCTTTAAAATGGGAACAATGATAACGATCATGCCCATCTCACAGACTTGTGAAAATAAAATAATACACACAAAAATACGCTGAAGGTCAAGGTAGAGACATCGCAGAAATTAGAGCTACGAGGACCCGCAGAGGTGTGCGAGTATCGAAGGACTTCATTTCTGAAAACCTTGCTGCTTTAAACCTCTCGGAGCCACCAGGCCAAATCCAACAAACATCTTCTATTTGGAAATAAAATAAAAGAAAATATGTGAAGGTTAAAGATGAAACCACAGCACAAACCTAAAGAGGAGGTTGAAAGCTAAAGCTGGGGGCTGTTCCGGAGCATCTGTTTTTTGATTTTTTGTCTGTTCTGTTTTGTTTTTATTGAATTTATTGGGCCTAGAGCATTTGTTTTCATGGCCACTTGGAGGCAGCACAATAGGTCTGAGGTTCACACAAGTTGAAGAGTAAGGTCAGAAACCCAAACATTTACCCAGGAGTTGCAAAGGATTATACACTCCAAGAAACAGCTAAAGAAGACACATATATCCATCAAAGGAATATAGTGAAATTAAATTAATATATCATTCGTGGCATTTGGTACATGGTCCGAACGTCCTTTGTGAATTTTTAACCACACGTGAGATCTCCAATAGGTTTGGGGCCAGATTCCAGCTTTCCTTCATGTTCAAAAAAACCTAAATCAAAAATGTGGTCAAAGTGATTGGTCTCAGTGGTCCCAGATTAGTAGCACCCACACCTCTGGCAACAGCAAACAAATTCTCTCTACTCAAGCCTCTAAGAATTCCCACAGAGTTCAAAGAATGTTAGCTCACAATCAAAAATCACAAACTACATGAGGACACACAGTTCCCGGAGTGAGAGACAGCAGATGAATGGGGGGGAAATCACCTGTGGAGACTTTAAATATAAGTATTAATGTTACAGAATATTAAATAAGCGCACAGTGAAATTCATAGAGACAGAATGGTGGTTGCCAGGGCCTGGGGGGAGAGTTAGTGTTTCATGGATATAAAAATTTCAGTTTTAGAAGATAAACATTCTGGAGATGAATGACGGTAATGGTTGCAATGACGGTAAAAAAGTGACCGAGTGACCAAAACATTGATAAATCTACCACGACAGTGATAAATTTTTTACTTACCTCTTTTGGTAACTGATAGAACAAGCTGACTGCAATGCCAATAAGGTATGATTCACTTATGCAGTAGGCTTGATGAAACGGATTATGTATAAAACATGGTCCCAGCAAGTAAAGGTTTTACTTTTACATAAATTAAACATATACTAGGCCACACCTAAGACAGAGTGAATGATCAGTTTTATTTAATCACAGACCGTTACTATTCTCCCCTATTGCTAACAACTGTTGAATTTTTTGTGATTTCTCCTCATTTATGGAAGTTTCTGTTAGTGGAAATCTTTTTCTCGTGTGTGTGTATACATATAATTTAAAAAGGGCCTGAGTTGGGTCAATTCTACCAGAAAAGTGTCTGAAATTGATCTATTTGGGGTGCTGTACAGTAACACATCTACATTTATGTCCTTCGAATTTTCTGAACAAAAATCAAGATGCATGGTCTGAAAACGGGGCAGATGATTGGAAAATGGAAAATATATTTGAAAATATGTCATTGTGCCCCACACCTATGTCCCATAACCACTCCATCAACATCTCAGGATTAATATGCCAATACCCCTTCCTCTACCCAAAGCCACTCTCATGGGTCAAGTGAGATTTATCAGTTGTTGACCCAAGAAAATTGCTTTTATATTGCTTTTTCAGCCTCTGCCTGGGTCAGGAAGCCATAACCCTTTCGGTTCTTATAGCTACACTGTGAGAGTCAAGCCAAAACTGGTCATGAATTGCTATTTGCTTTCTTTGCTTTACTACCAGTTCTCAATCAAGTATTTGGGGAAAACCCAATACTAGTACATCTGTGCCTAGTGTCATATTAGCAGCTATTGTTCAGAAAGTACAATTGATTAGCCTTTTGCTATGTACTAGGCACTGACTCAAGAACTTTGGTGCCCTGTCCAGTAGCTCAGTTGGTTAGAGCCCTTGTCCCACACACCAAGGTTGCGGGATTGGCCCCCAGTCAAGGCACATACAAGAATCAATCACTGAATGTGTAAATAAGTGGACGCATTGATGTTTCTCTCTCTCTCACTCTCCATTCCTCTCTCTTTAAAATCAATCAATAAAACACTTTTAAAAAGAACTTTGAATACATAATCTCTTTTAATTCTCACAACACTTTACAAATGCTATTATTAAGATGTCAATACTGTGGATAAGACTAGTGCTTAAAGAGACTACCTTACCTAAAGTCCTACACAGCAAGTAAGTAGCAAAGCCAAGATTTAAGCCCAGGATTTAATGATTCTGAAGTCTGTGCTCTTAACACAAGCAGTTTACAGTCTATCTGGGCAGATAAGACATTCACAAGTGAAATAACTGGAAGATAGCATTCATTAAAATGCCAAAATGCGGCTCCGTAAGTCACAAGTTATGGTGGTTCTTCAAGGCCAGATTGAGATTTGTTTTTCTGAGCCCGATGGGATCTACAGGAGGAAAGGATCTGGGTTTTATAACAAAATAAAAGTTTACAAGAGCCCCGAGTTGTATATGATCGATAAACCCAATGATTGAATGTGTAGGGTTGGCAGACAAGAGGACACAAGGGAAAATGCCTAGAGTCCCAGTCCCTTCTATTTCTCAAACACGTTACAGTTCACGGCGCACTTTCCCATGTCTCATGTCGTGTCATCTTCACAGCTATTCTGTGAATTACAAGTTATCTCCTTTTGCAAGAGAAGACGAAGCATTGATTGAGTCGCTTGCCCCATGTCACCGAGTCACGTTCCAAAGTGATCAACATGCAGACCCTGCCCCAGATCGTCGCCTCCAGCTCTTACGTTTTCTGCCCGGCCCACTGCCCCTCGGGATGCAGGCAGCCCCCAAAGCCCACCCGGCTGCCTCTCCCAGGAGCTTCCCTACCTGGCCCCGGCCTCCTCCTCGCATCCTGCTGGAGTCCCTTCCATCAGTCCAACTGGTGGTCCCCTTCACCAACTGCCACGGAAGCTTCCAGCAGCCACGTTCCACCCCGATACAGGGGCAGAGGGTGGACACACTCATGGAGCCCCCGCCTCCTAAAACTCACGGTTGTCCTGTTTCTCCTACAACAATGTTTGCCCCGTAAATCAAGGAAAAGCTTGGGTGACTTTTCACGCATTTGGGCACTTTGAAATCTGAAATGGGAAAAATATTGTGATTTCTGGAACTCTGTGGCGGATGGCCTTGTCACCTTTTCCCTGTCCCCAAGCTCCCCTTTAACCTCCTTGCAGCCAATAAATATTTATCGAGCACCTGTTAGATGTCCAGGATTGTTCTAGAAATGCAGCATTGACCAAAACAGAAGAGTCCCTACTCTCATGAAACCCACAGTCTGGCAGGGAGATCAGGTTAATTAAGTCAGGAGCCGGGCTGTGGCACCTTGATGAAGAAGGGGGTGGGAAAAGGAATGGCAGAATCGGGGCTATTTTTAAGAGGTTGGCCTGGGGAGGCAGCTTTAACAAGGTCTCTAAATGTAGTGAGGAAACGAGCAAAGTCCGCTGGTCCGCCAGGTCCCAGAGCAGGGCAGGGCCCAGGGTCCCCGGCTCCTGCAGGGCCCAGAGGGCATTGCTGGTGCTCAGCCACTGGACCTCATTCAGACAAACCCAGCGGCTCTTTCGGGCCCGGATGGCTGGGGGCCGAAGATGAAAAGGAGAGTAGGACAGAGCCCCGACGGTCAGGCACAGACGCTATGGAAAAGGCCAGGGAGCAGGCAACGCTGTCCCAGCGTGAGAAGTGCCGTGGTCAGGCTCAGCACAAATGCTCCAGGGCCGCCTGCACCTGGGGACATCGGAGGAAGCGACATGTAGACCTCTGCTGTCTAATAGGACGACCACCCCACTAGCCACGTGGGGTCATCAAGCACGTCAAATGTGACTAGTATGACTGAAGAACAGAATTTTTCGTTTTGTTTAATTTAATGTAAAGTGAGGAAGCCCTGGCGGGGCAGCTCAGTTGGTTAGAGTGTCTTCCCAAGACACCAAGGTCGCAGGTTGCAGGGCACATCCGAGAATTAACCAATGAATGCTTAAATAAGTGGGACAGCAAATCGATGTTCCTCTCTCTCTCTCTGCCCCCCCTCCTCTCTTTAAATAAATAAATAAATAAATACATTTTAAAAATCAATAAAAATTTTTAACAGATGAAATAAAATAAATGAGAGGAAGGAGCTAAGTCGTCCCTAAGCTCCCATCTACCTGAGTGATTCTGAGTGATTCCAGGAGTTTAAGCTCTTATCTTTCCGGGATTCACTTTCATGGGCCTCTGAGGCCTGGAGGTCCCACACGAACGAATCGTTGTCTACGACTGGGAGGTACTTCTGGCCAGGAGGCCTTCCCAGCATTCCTCAAATCACCCTTGGGTGTACAGGGGACTGTACTACCTACTCCAAAGTCTCAAAATCACCCCAATTCTTAGCATTTTTGAAGCCACAGATGTGTTTGAGGGAGGCGGAAATTCAGAGGTCTCCCTGGGAGGTTCTGATTAACAAGATCCTCTCCCAGTTAGAGGAGCAGACTCTGTGGTTGGGGGCAATCAAAGCATAAAATTTCAAGGAGGAAACTGCTGAGTGCTGTGCCCTGAGTGTGTGGCATAGGAAAGCTTCTTAATTTCCCAGAGGACATGCAAACGTTTGCCAACCTAGCCTTCATCTTGGCACGGAGACTCCAATGTTCTAGGAGCAAACAGTGGCCAGCACCCGGCTCTCCCCACCAGGCCAGCGTGAAGGCTGGTCAGCGTGGCTGATCTTCCTGGAGGTCTCGAGTGCTAACAGAATGACAAAAAACAGAGGCTGGGGTGCTGTGTGCTTGGCACCTGCAGCTGAGAGGCCCGCCATGTCCCCATGCAGGAGCTCGCCAGCAGCTGCATCTCAGCGAGTCGTGAAGTGAGAAAACGGGGAAGCCGCAGAGCAGGTCCAGCAGGCCTGCTCTGGGTGAAACAGGTGCTGGGGTAAACAACTGCGGGGGATGCCTTCCAGAAGCTCCTTTCACCACAGTGCAAGCGCTCTAGCAGCTGAGAATAGTTGTCCTTCCCAAGGTGGCCAACTCAGAAAGGACCTTCAGGGCCTCCACAGCTACCACTGTCAGAGTTCCTCATGTGCTAACTGAAACGAAGATTATCTAAGCAAGGACAGCTGGATACTCAGAACTCGGGGGTTCCTGAATCCTCAGCTGAGGGACCTCAAGAGAGTACCTTGCTCACTCACAGTGCTCATGCTTGCATCGAGAATAGCCCTTGTTTGAAAGGCTCTGTTTAGTTCCTGATTCAGTTCCCATCTGTGTAGGCAATAGGCTGGCCCCATTATTTCTACTTGAGCAGTAGAGAAAGGCCTGGGTGATGCTGAAGTTGTATAGCCCACCAGTCCATCTGGATTCTGAAATTGGGCTCCGCTTATATGTGATGTCTGCACAAGTCAGGAATTAGTAGGATGGGCAACCACGGTGGTTTGCCGGGAACTGAACAGGCTCCTGGGACACAGGACTTTCAGGGCTCAACCTGGGAAAGTCCAAGTCCCAGGCAAAGTGGGAGGAGTCGGTCACCCTAGGAAATGCCCAGTACTGACCTGAAATAAAGCTGGTCCCATATAGGCGTTTATGAGGCAGGATTCAGACCCTGGTTTTGTTTGAAAGTTTGCTCGATTTTCTCTTGAATTTGGTAATAAATAATGATGTGAGGCTACACAAAAATGAATCTCTACAGAAGTAAAAGGGTAAGCATGTAGGCTCCAGAATAAAAAATAATTCACAAAAATGTAAGGTTTTTGAGAGCAGGAACCATGATTTCTGTATCCCTAGCACATACTACAATGCATAGCACAGAGTAGTTATCCAATAAGTAGATGCTAAATAAATGAGTAAAAAAAGTTCAGTTCTGTCATTACTAGCTGTGTGACATTAATCGAGTTAATGAACTTCGGAAAGGCCCTGTTTCTTCATCTATAAAATGGGGAAAATAATAATTAGCCACTTTATAATTGTTATGAGCTGACTTGTGTCCCTCCAAAATTTATACGTTGAAATCCTAACCACCTGGACCTCAGGATGTACCCATATTTGGAGATAGGTGTTTAAAGAGATAATTAAGGTGCACTCACACTCTCTCTCTCTCTGGAGTATGTCTGTGCCTTTTCTTTGCCTCTCTTTCTCCTAAGCTCCATAGGGCCCTTCTTTGCCTCTGTAACCTGTTTCCTGAGCCCACGGGGCCCTGCTGACTCGCTTCTCCCACGGCTCACTGCTTCTCCCTCGGTGTCTTTCTAAAGGAACTTTTGCTTGTATGTGAGTCTTGGCTCTAAATTCTTTCTTAGCCAAAACTCCAGGACTGAGGTCTAACATCTGGTACCATTAACATTCTGGTGCCGTGACTCAGATGGTCTTATCAAAAAAAAAAAGAGATAATTAAGTTAAAACGAAGCTATTAGGATGGGCCCTAATCCAATCTGATCTGTGAGAAGAGGAAATTTAGACACAGAGAAACCAGACACAGGCGCACATTGATAAGGGTCATGTGAGGACACAGCAAAACTACAGCCCCATCTACAAGCCAAGGAGGGAGAGCTCTCAGAAGAAAACTAACCCGCTGACACCTTGATCTTGGACTTCCAGCCTCCAGAACTGTGGGAAAATACGTTTCCGTTGCTTAAGCCGCCCAGCCTGCGGTACTTTGTTATGGAAGCGTAGTGACGCGTAAACCACCTAACACATGAAGGCTCAGTAACCATTTCTTTTTCTTCTTATTATTTATTACTAATAAAAAATACCTGTGTAGGGCGCTGAAAAAATAGATAATATGTACAAAAAATACAAAAGGGATCAGTAGAATTATGTCCATGCTGGAGGATCCTGGGGAATGAGAAAGCAGAGTTTCCCTCATATACTGACCACCATGCTGGGATCACAAAAGAGTCTATCAGCATCTCAGTAAACAACACAGTAGCCCGGAGCTGCTCAAACCTTAATGTGCCTATGAATCACCTGAGGATCTTGGTAAAATGCAGATTCTGGTTCAGTGGTTCAGGGGTGGGGTCTGAGAGCCTGCATTGCTTTTTAAAAAATGTTCTTATTCTTGTTATTAGTTATTATTATTATTTGAATTACAGTTTATGTTCAATATTATTCTGTATTAGTTCCAGGTGTACAGCACAGTGCTTAAACAATCGTATACTTTACGAAGTGGCCTGTCCGAGGGTCTGCCTTTCTAACAAGCTCCGAGGACCGCACCAGGTGACATTGAAGAAATGGGTTGTTTAGTCCCAACAGGGGGTTATCAACTATTTGGATACACAGACAAAACCAAATACATCAAGGTGGCCAGAAACGACTCACTAGCCTGCATCCCGTGTCTCCCCGTAATGACTAGAGTCTGCAGCATTTCAGTCAACGTATCATTTGAGCCGCGCTCAGGTGCCCTGGCCGGTCAGGTCGTCTGGGAGTGGAAGGAGGCCGGTGACTCAGCAGAGGACCGGGGAGCACACACTCTGCAGGACCTCTCTGCTCTCAAGCAACTTTAAGTGGCCGAGGTGGTTTCGGGGTGTCTCTGTTCCCCAATCCAAATAAGGACAGGAGCAGTGTTGGCTGCTCCTTCGAGGGGCGCGGGGGAGGAAGGCGTGGGCGTGTTTATGGCACTGTTTGCTACCAGCTAGCTAATGTTTGGTTTCTTTATCTCTGGAGAGTGTAATGGGCGCTGGTGCCAGCTTGGAGGCCACCTGATTTCAATCAGGCTGTAAAGTCATTAAGGAAGCTACCAGGAGGTGGGCCTCCCTGTGGGCCTGCAGCCAGGGCTGTGGGAAGAGGGCCTACGAGGGGAAGGACAGACTTGGCCTTGGGTTACTAGGTAACCTCAGGCAAACACCCTGAATAGAGCTCCGGAACTTGCACGGCCAGGGCCCACTGCTCTCACAGTGCCTCAGGAAGCAGTCCCAGGTACCTGACCCCACGCAGGTCAGATTGTCCCTGTCCCCTGAGACCCAGGGGTAAGCAGGTGTGGATCCAGCAGCTGGGTGAGCTTGTGTTTTTAGAGTTTTTCTAGAGTTGGAGGTGGGAAGATGGATTGAGAAGGGGGAACAGAAATCTCAACCCCTGTAAATTTGGATGATTCTACTGACATCTAGATGTTCTGCAGGAATCCAGGCCAGGCGACGTGGGACAAACTAAGGGTAAAAGTTCTCTCTGAGATGACTGTGAGACCCACAGTGGATGTATGGGTTCGGGACTCAGGAGAGAAATCTGGGCTGGAACGAAGCATTTTGGAGTTGGTGTTGACATTAGAATTAAAGCTTTGAGAACAGGGGAGTGTGCACCAGGTAGAGAAAGAAGAAAGACGACTAAGAAGAGAGCCCTGGGGCAAAGGATATTTTATTTTTATGAGAAGAAGGTACCCATGGAGGCTGATTATAGAGACTGGGGGGGGGGGGGTAACCCAGGGAGCAAAGTTCTAGAGCAGCTTTTCTCAACCAGGGGCAGTTGATGTCAGAAGACATTTTGGGTTGTCACCTCTGGCTTGGAGGAGTTGTTACTAGTTTCTGGTGGATTGAGCCCAAGGATGCTGTGCCACAACTTAGAACAAAAGGGACAGCCCCCCACAATAAAGAATTATCCAGCCCAAACATCCATAGTGTCAAAGTTGAGAAATCCCACGCTAAAGGAAGAAAAAACATACCAAGGATACAAGTGATAGGGTTAGCTGCCATCTGAGGTCATTAAATAAATATTTGTTGAATAAATGAATTAAAAATTTCATCTGGAAACCTTATATCTTAAGCATGGCATGAAGAATTTGAATACTGTGCGGATACGACGGACTCAGAGATAAGACACGAGCTCATTCATACTCTTAAGTTTTCGATAAAATCACGCTGCCTAGAGACTTAGGGAAGGCTTGGAAGATGGGCCTGGCAGAAGAATATTGGCATTTATTGAGTGTCCACTGTATGCCAAGCAGTTTATATAGCTGTGTGGCTTAATATTCACTACACTCCAGTGAGCGAGGTGTGAGCTCTGTTAACTGAGGAGGAAACATACTTCCAGAGCGAAGTCGACTTGTCCAAGGTCATCCATCTACTAAAAAATGGTACCAAGATTTAAGCCCAGTTCTGTCTCTTTCTGAAGTCCAAGTTCTCTCCCCTGTGCCTTGCTGTCTTCATGCTATAACCAAATCAAATGACATCTGAGCCCTAAAGGATGAGTAGGAACTTGCCAAACAAAGAGAGGAGGAGAGAGGAGGAGGGGCATTCCAGGTGTTGGGGGCATGTGAAAAGGCCCTGTGGTGTGAATCGGCCTAGCTGATGAGGCTGTGTGGCTGAAACAAATGGTACCCAGCCAGGGCAGGGGAAGGTGCGGAACCTGGAGCAAAGGGTGGATTAGTACCGTGCCCTCTATATGGCTTTCTGGAAGCCACCAGTCCTTAATTTTTGCCTTTTCCAATGTTACCCAACCAATGAGAGCCCCCCCATCCTCTGTTTTACATGGTTTTCCTTTTGCCCAGTGTTAAATGTTCCATATTCCAAGCGCAGAGGTGTCCGAATATTGGTTAAGTTTAGTCAGTCTGTTCCTTTTCTGTGACAGCAAAACCCAGCTATGTAGCTTAGGGGTTCCTTGACTGAGACACTCACCGTACAAGGCAGATGAGTTATTGATGAACGTGGCACTAGCTAAGCACCTGTTCAACAGCAACAGGCACACGATTGCCCAGAACACAAAACTGGGGCCGTCAGGGATCAGCTCTAACTCGTGAACTGTAACGCCAGATAAATGTGACCCTCCCTGCCGGCTATGTCATAGTTTCTTAAAAAATAAAAATAAGATGTTCTCAGTTGTACTTCCTAAGGCATTTCCTGTTTACAGGGTGTGTGTTCTAACAGCTGTGTTCGAAAGCATGACCTAAGTAAGGGCTTTCAGATCAAGTTGCTCTTTGAAGTTCCTAGGTGCCAGGCGAGGGGATTACTCCCACCCAGGCCAGCGCCCTCTCTCCTGGCCCCGATCCTGGCTGTTCTGGGTTCCCGGCTGCTGCAACCACACAGTCCTGTCGTGACGGCGAGAGGGTGAAGGGTGGGTGGAGGCCTGGAGTCCACGGTCTATGTGGGATGTGTCATTTCATTGGAAAGGCAAGGAAACATGATTTTCACAAAGTATTTTGCTGAGATGCCTGTGTTTCCCGGTCACAGATCCACACTGGTCCTCTAAACGCTCCCACTCTCACCCATCCCCAAAGTCTTGCCCTGCTCTGGAAAGGCCCAAAAGGCCATACCTACCACATAGGTAATGCTTACCAAAAAAAACCCCACTAAGTTGCCTCCCTGTTAGTCCTTCCCTGACGCTGGGAGAGCTAAGGAAAGCAGGGGTCCCAGCTTGAAAGGGAGGGTTAAACAAGGAGATTGCTTCTCCGACGGCGCGGACCGGGGGGGGGGGGGGGGTGCCTCTTCTAGTCACCCCATGTTGGCTTCGTCAGCTGGACGGGCCGGATGCCGTCGGAGAAGCAATCTCTTTCTTTCCCGTCCACAGCTCCTAATGTCAGTAAGAAAATATAGGAAAAGAGCGTGGAAACGCGATGAAAGATACTTTACGGTGTAGTTTTGCAGTGGAAAGCTGTACACGCCTGTTTTTTAAGTATTGAAAAAAAGAGATCACACCAAATAATAGATGGCTATCTCTATTTTAAAACCGTCTTACGCGTCTCGGAAATTTCTTGAGAAAAATAATAAAGGCCACTGAGAATGTGAGCTCTGTGAAATGTTTAAATTACAAAGCCAACAAGGCCAGTGGTTAAGGAGATTAAAAAGACATAGAAGATGGGCATTATTCCGGAGACATGTCAAAGATTAGCAGTTACTAAACCTGTTTACCGTCCTCCCAACAGAGAAAATAAACAATCATATTGTGCAATTTTTATCTTTTCTTGCTCATTTGCCAGAAGGCATGACAATATCCTCTGCCTCTGACGGGCTGTGGGGTGCAGTCCTGGGCCAGCCGGCTCCCTCCTGGACTCGATTTCCTCATTTGTCAGACCTTATAGTTCTGACATTTCTATGTTTCTCTAAAAGAAAATGTTCAGATGGACATGAATGATCACATATCATCCATTCTAAGACACGTTTAATTATAAGATACACCATTATTTTATGTATCACTAAGAGAAAAAACAAATCCTGCCTAAACTCTGACACAGAGCCTTCACCATAACCCTGTGACCCAGGAATTCGTCACACCAGCCTCTCAGCTTTGAAATACGGGACAATGCTCCAGGCCTTCCATTTCAGTTCTTGGTTTATCTCAGGCAATTCTTTGTGTATATATTAGAAACAGACAAAACACAATTGTATTTGTTTGTGGGTGTTTTTTCTTTCGAGGGTCCATAGCACACTTGGTTCTTGAGCTTTGCCATAATGTCTAGAATGGTGGTAATTTCTCCAACAATGAATATCTCTTTCCCTAATATCGGATTCATGTCCCACGATTTCCATGCCGTCTACAAATACAATAACTTTCATTTCAAAGCCAAATGATAGTGTAATTTTTTGGGAATTTAAACAACAACTAAGCTCAACATGTTATTACCAACAGTGTACTTAACTCAACTGAAGTAATGACAACCTGACCAGCTATGACTAAGTCTGAGCCCCGACAGACCATGACAACTGCACCGTGACTGCAGCCAGGCTGACATCAGTGTAAGAAGTGTCCCAAATGAGGCCTGACATACTCAACAGTTGGAGGAGAGTGGTGGGTGGGGAACGTGCGTCTCGGAACTGATGAATTGAGATAGATCTTGTTTGCCTCCAGTGACCAGGATCTGGCACATAATAAATGTTCAACCAATATTTTTAGGTTGCTGAAGGATTCGAACGAAAGGATGGGATGAAAGGAAACAAGTGAGTCGCTCATTAGGAATGCAGAAATGATACCTCACGGCCTTCTTTCAGATTGTTTTTTATTTGGTGGAGCTACCCTGCGGTCTCGAGTCACCGGGCCGGCTGGAATCACGCATCCCCTACCCTCCGCCTAGGACTCGCCGTCGGCTCACATCCCTTTTCTTCCCCCAACACCCTTACGCCTCCATCACATTGTGGAACTGCAGTGTCCACGTGGAGGACTCAAGGGCACGAGATCGCACATTTCTGGACTGCTCGGCGCGGTGGCCTCGCCCTCTCGCCCCCTCCGGCAGCCTGCGCACGGCCCTCTCCCCCGGTCCTGGCATCTCGGCCACCCTGTGACACCCCCTTGACCGCCGACGTCCCGCGTCTGGCGCTGGCGGGCCAGGTGCCTACGGCGCCGGGCAGGCACATTCGCTGCGGCCTCGGTGGCTGTCAAGGGGCCGCTAGCCGGTGCCTGTGGCATTCTGCTGGGCAGCCCTCCCATCCTTCCCCTGTCCCCTCAAACCCTCAGCACCTTCCCTTCCCGCAAACCACGCCAGTGTCTACGCGACAGAAATTTAAAGCCATCAGGTTGCAGCTCCCTGAGCTCCCCGCCAGCGCCTAAAAAACGAAGGCCTCTGCTTCTAGTCTCGCCTCGCCCGCTCTTTCAGGGTAAATTCTCCCCCGGCCGGGGCTAATCCCTCCACCTGGCCTCGGCCTCCTCCGGAAAGTGTCCCTCTGCTTGTCGCACCCCCTCCGGGCCGCTCCAAGCCTCCCCGTCAGCCCATCTTTCCTGGCAGCCTGCAAATATTTCCATCTCTGCCCTCTTGGAAAACGACCTTCCCCTGAGGCTTGACCTGGGGTGGCAAACACACAGCACAACACAGATGAGGCATCGTGGACCCGTTTACCCGAAACCTGTATAATTTTATTAACCGATGTCACCCCAATAAATTCAGCTGAAAAACAACTTCCACCCTCCCGCAGCACATCAATCCCTTGGGCACATGTGAAGAGCCTTCTAGAATCCCTTCCTGCGAGTCACTGTGCCGAGGGAAGGGTCAGGTTATACGCGTCCTCGGCAGGGCCAGGCACCCTCCTAGGCACTGGAGGTGACCCTCGGAGACCAAAGGCAGCCCCTGCTCCCCTGGAACTTACCTTCCAGTCGGGAGAAGATACAAATAAGACGCCGTGTGCACACAGCACCCCCACCAGCACGCAGGCGTTTCATTCAATTTTATTAATCTCCTAGGTATAAAATGATACCTGCTTGTTTTCATTTCTCTCTGATTACTAACACCCTTGGCCCTTTTTTCTTAGGTTTATTCACCAGTTTTAGTGTTTCTTTTTTTAAAGCATTTGTTTATATCTTTTGCCCATTTCCTCCGTGTTGAGATATCTTACTGTCAGTAATTTATGGGTTATATTATTCCTAATACTAATTTTGGGAGGTCTATACATTGGGTATATACACTGTTCCCTGCTGGCTTAACTCCTCACTTTGAGTGTTTTTGACATTTAGGAGTCTAATCTACCAAGAATTAATCTTGGTCCGTGGTACAAAGAGGTAACTGTCATTTTATTTTATTTTTGTATGTGGCAATCAACTGTCTTAGCCCCATGTCTTGACTTATTTGTAACACCATCCACTTGTCTTAGGGTAATTTTTTTAATATGTTTGGAACAGTTTCTGAGCTCTCTGTTCTGTTTCCTCAGTTACTTGCCTGTCCCTTTGGTCAAGCAGAATATCTTAATTGCTATTGATTTATACTGACTTGATATGTAGTAGCACAAGTCTCCCAACCTTGTTTTTCTTTGAAATTGTGTTGCCTATTTATGGCCTTCTGAATGCTCTACCTTCTGGATGTAGGTTGAGCTTATCAAGTGACACTCAAGAAAACAACCAAACCAAGCCAGACAGCACTTACAGATTTCATCTGAATTATACTAAACTTATAACTTACCTTGTGAAGAACTGACATCTTTATTGGGCCCTCCTTTCACAAAATATAATACCTCTCAATAGCTGTTTAGGTATTTTTTTATGTCTTCCAATATGGTTTTATAGCTATTTCCACAAACATCTTACACATCTTTGGTTAGATTCATTCTATTTTTTTTTAATTGCTACTAGGAAGCATTATTTTTAAATGACAGTTTTTAATTATTTTTTTCTCCTAGATAGGAACACAGCTGATTTTTTCATTTGATTTTGTTTCTATGGATTCTGCTGAACTCTCTTATTTTAATAGTGTGTAGATTTTCTTGAATTTTCTATATAGTCACATTGATTGGGAAGAGCAGCAGTTTGTTTCTTCTTTTCGAATCCTTACACATTTAAATCCTTTTTGTTTTCTGGTTGGTTGCCTGCTAGGCCCTCAGTTTAATGGAAGTCGAGACAGTAGACATTCCTATCTTACTCCTGACTTTCAAGGGAATGCTTGTAAGAAACATTAACCACTAAGCATATTAAGTATACTGTTAGCTGTAATTCTTGGGTGGATGCCTTTTATCAAGTTAAGGAAGTTCCTCCCATAATAAATTTGCTAAAAATGTTTACCATGAATTAAATTTTATCAAATATTTTTCCCTGTGTCCATTGAGATGATGATTTGTTTGTTTGTTTGTTTTCCCCTTTAGAATATAAATGTGGTAAATCACATTAATAGATTTTCTAATGTTTTAGCATTCTATTCCGGGACAAACCCAAACCAATCATAAATATTAATTCTAATGCATTGCTGGATTTAATTTTCTACTATTTTGTTTAGGATTTTTACCTTATGAGAAATTCATCTATAATTTTCCTCACTTATCTATCCTTGTCTGGTTTTGACATCAAAATTCTACCAATGTCATACAATATGTGGCAATTCTTTCTTTTTTTTTCCTGTTCTATGAAATAGATTATGCAAGATTATGATGATCTTTTTTCTGATGTGTTTGTCAGAATCTGCTTATGAACCCCTCTGGCCGTCACGTTTGTTTTGTTTTTGTAGGTAGATTTTAAACCATCAATTCAACTTTTTAAAAATAGCTGTAGCTCTCTAACTAGATTTTCAGTTTCTTCTTGAGTTAGTTTTAGCAAGTTTCATTTTTCCAGAAAACTGGTCATTTCATATAAGTTTTCAAATTTAGTTGCAGGAAGTTAAAAACATTCTCTTTTTCTTTTATATATATTTTTTAATCATCACCACAGGATATGTTCACTGATTTTAGAGGGAGAGGAGGAGAGAGCAAGAGAGAGAGAGCAACATCGATGTGAGAGAGAGACATCGATCGGGGCATCGAACCCACCGCCTAGGTATGTGCCCTGACCGGGAATCGAACCTGCAACCTTCCGGTGTAAGGGTCGATGCGCCAACCAACTGAGCCACCCGGCCAGGGCCATGCTCTTATTTCTTAGAAGTTCTATTATATATGTAGTGATTTCCCCTTTTAATCCCTGTTGGGTTTATTAGTCTTTTCAAAGCACCAGCTTTTTGTTTCCTTGATCATTTCTATTACAACTTTGCTTTCTACTGAATTATTGTCTCCTCTGATTTACCTCTTTTCTTCTGCTTTCTCTGTGTGTGTGCTATTCTTCCTTTCTTCCAGAGTCCTGAGTTGGACTCATGGTTAATTAATTTCTAGTCTTCTTAAAAAAAAAAAAAAGGCATTTTAAAGCTTTTGTAAATGTCTCTCTGCAAATTTCTCTGCAGCTTTTGCTGCATCTCACAAGTTTTGAAATATATTTCATTATTTAGCTCCCTATATAGTCTAATTTTAGTTATGACTTCTTTTTTTGACCTGTCAATTAGGATTTATTCTTAATGTTATTTAGAAATATTTTTAAATGTATTAATGTACGGAAATTAAAGTAAGTTTTTACAGATCAGAAAACGTGATCTACAGGATGCCGCTGTCTGGGCTGAGATGACGGCATGCTGTCAGCAGAGACCTGGGTCCTTTCTTTCTGCTCCATTATCCTAACACAGGGATTCCATGATATACACTTTTTCTATTTCTCACTGTTTCCAGTGAAATGGTTTGCATGTGGCAGCTGCTGGGTACAAACTACTGTTCTAACGCACCATGCGGCATAAGAAGGAAAGAATAGCCCAAATGAAAAATTATGCGATTTATCACGAATGGCTCCTCCCGCAGTCTCATCTGCTTCTTTCTCTTGGAGATCAGAACCCTGCTCTGGAACTGCCCCTCAGGAGCCTGGGCCGGACCCGTGTCCCAGCTCTGGACCTGAAGGGCTGGCTCCAGCGTTAGGCATTGGGGGGATATCTGTTGAATTTCAGAATGCATAATTAGAAAGGAATGAATCCTCCCAGCGTGCTAGTTTTGCAAGCCCCAAACTAAAAACGGATGGCAAATGTCACAAACAGTAATTTAATACTCTTACTAAAGAGATTAGAACTGAAGCGAGGCAGGCTTAGGGTACAGTGGTAGGGAGAACGACTTAAGGAAAATTAATTTCTAAACAATAACTTTCTGGATGCTTCTCAAACCCATGAATCTTCTGGCTGACCTGTCCCACATGGCTTTTCCATTGTTCACAGCATAGCAGTGTCTGTCTACTCAGCTGAGCAACGTCTCCCCGCCGGGCGGGCACTGTCCTCAGAGCAAACCTGGACGGCTGAGCCAAAGGCCCATGGGGGCCGGGGAGTCGGGGAGTGGGCGACTGAAGGTTCGGGCGAATGAGCTGAACTGCATTTTGTGGGCGCTGCTCGGCTGTCCCACGAGCGCTCCCTTCCACCTTGCTGGGGCCTAGTCAACACAGCCTGGGTGTGGCCACTCTTAATATTCCCAAAGAGCAATGACGATTCTTCTGGATTCCTGAACATTCCACCCCTGTCCTGGGAGGACTCTGGGGCGGAGGGGGGCTGTCCAGGCCTCTCAATGAAGTTTTAATCAAAGCCCTGTTTCCTTCCCCTTGTTGTTCTTGGAATGGCCTTGCTCTTTGAGCCCGAGCTTGGGCAACAGCACCTCGGCGGAATTTTTCCATCGCAGCCCTTGGATTTCTGCCCCGCTCCCTCCCATCCGCACGCCCCCATTTCCTCTCTTCTCTGTGTTGGCTCTTTGTGGTTTTCAGGGTAAACTGGCTGAAGAGGAATGAACCCAAAATACCTAAGTAACAAATGAGTCACCCGGCGTCATTAGCGAGCCCTGGCGGTGAGCCGGTGTGTCGGGAGGTAAATGGCAGAGGAGGTGGCTGCCCAGAGAGGGAGCGAGGAAGGAAAATAGAAACAAAATGAACAAGTTGGCGGAGGTGGCGAAGAGCAGCGAGGGGGCGCGGGGCGGGGAGGCCTGGGCTCGCCGAGGTGACGTCGGCGCGGCCCTGTCACGCCCCGGCTGACTCAGGCTGAGAGCAGGCCCCTCAGGAGCTGAGGACACTGGGCCGTCGAGTAAAGATCAGCTGGACCAGTCACCTGACTGCGGTCCTCTCCGGTTTCCAAGTTCTGAGTCCCGGGGCCTGGAATTCTCAGATCTGGCTGCTGCGGGGCTGCTATCTGGGTGACAGGAGTGGGGCATACGTGAAATCCCTTCTTTGGACTTTTCTGTTTGTCTGGATTTTGTAGAATGCATCATTTCCCCAAACCCTTATCTTGAAGCATAAGGGTGGAGCTGGATGGCCAGCTCAAGGCTTTAGGCTCCAGGCGGCCCTAAGGGTGGACGTGATGGTCAACCAAGGCTGTGGCCCTGCTGAGAAATCGGGGGCACCGGCCCATCAGGATCAGCTTGACTCAGGAACCACTGAGCATGTGTCCTGGTAGCTTAGGACATGACTCCTGCTTTTTATACCTGTCTAAGTAAAAAAAAAAGAGCAGAGTAAGCTGAGCCCTTGAAACGTGTCTGATGCCTGATTTCCTGGGGCTCTGCCTGGCCAGCCCCCAGTCCTTCTCAAAGGCTGTCGAACTGTTACAATAAGCCAGCATGGGGAGAAACAAACTCTCCTCCACCCTCAAGTTTCCTCTGGCATGAGACAGATCAGCAAGAAAAAATGACCAAATTTAATACATACGCACGGATGGGAACCCCACACACATGAGAGAGTCAGAGACCCACATGCAGGGGAGGCTCAGAGATAGGAATGGGGACTGAGGTATGTAAGACATCTGAGCTAGGGGTGAGGTCATGCACCTTGGAGGCTTCACAGGATCATTGCTGGGTGATAAGAAGAACAGAAGTTCAGTACAGGGAAGTTTGCCCTGCCCTACAGAGAGTAGTTAAAGGGAGGGGCCGAGTTTCTCTTGAGCCTGCAGCTAAAATTGCCTTTAGCTCAAAGTAATCTGCATGCCACCGAGGCACAGCCTATGGAGGCCGTTCTGAACCCACACACCGGAAAGTAAAACCACGTGTGCACGGAACAAGGCCTCAGAGGCATCCAGGACTGTCACTGGGGTATGGCTGCCAGGAGAATTTTTTGGAAAAATAAAATGATAAATGTCCCCTGAGATAGGCTGTCTCAGAATATGAGGATGACAGGATTAGGTCACTGACTGTCTGGTTTTTGTTTTAGGGTAAAACCCAGGCAGTTTGGAGACTAGCTTAAAAACAGGGAAAGACAAAACAAGTTGGTTTGTGTCTTTAAGCCCGCAGCCCTGTTCTGCTTCACCGGCGGGACTCAGCCTGTGGGTTCACCGCGGGCAGCCCTCCGCCCCTATCCCCGCATAAGTGCAAAATCAGATCCGTGACTCTGAAAGAGCAGAGCTTGATCTCAGGAGGGGGAAGGCTGAAAACTAACAAGGCTTGGTAGCTAGAAAGAAAACTAAAGCCCCTGTAAAGAAAGACCAGAACCCAAGACTTGACCGTGGCCAACTTTCTGATTCCCATTAAGTTCCTTAAAAGCTCTGCCTCTGCTTGCTTGGACCTACACTCTGCTGAGCTAGCCGGTGAATTACTGAAAAACCTCTTTGGAAATGATTCATGAAAATCATCTCAGGGAAATCCATATTCTTGGCCTTAGAAGTCTTCATTTCAAATGCTTTTTAAGACAATATAAACAATATATGCTCGTTATAAAAATAAAAGTAGAAAGAAAAAATTAGCCATAGTTCCAAGACTCAAAATGTTCACATTTTAATGTGTTTCCTTCCAGTCCTTTTATAGGCATAGATTTATTTATTTTTTTAACCCAGTTGCTGTCATTCTGTATGTAGAAGTTTGTGCGCTGCTTTTTGCTAAATGTATCTTACTGTTTCTCCCTGTGATCATATGGAAATTATGTCACCATAATGATTATGGTTGACTAATAATCCCTGGAGTTGACTTAATTATCCCCAATGTTTTGGAATTACATTTGTTTCCAGTTTTTAAAACTACAATTCTTTAATTAATGTACCCAATTTGGAGATATTCACATCAGCCCCATCACTTAGCCATGGGGGTAAATTTTACCAATACCTGGATGGGTAACCTGAGAACTGGGGAAGGGGCCCAAAGGACAGACAACCAGGCAGAGCTGCCAATTCCACTCCTTGGGAGTTGTAGGTACAGGGGTCTTAAAGGACACAGCCATTGCTTAAGGCAGTGTCACCAGCCTCTAGCTGTATATTTTCTGCCAAATGTGGCCCATGAAGTCCATCTTCAGCCCAACATTTTCAAGGATCCAGGAGAGAACAGATAATATTTTCAGTGAGTGAAAATAACAGTAAAATAAAGGAGAGGGCCTACACTTGGTGTGACAGAAGTGAGGATCTCATTTTAAAACATTTATAAAACCTCTTACTATCTCATATTCTGGTTTCCTATGGGAGTATTCTGATTTCCTCTGGGCCTCCCTGGTGGGGTCGCTTGCTGGAGAGGCGTGTTTTGAGCTGCAGAGTTAGGGCAGCAGGAGCAGAAAGAGTTGGCACCAGTCAGGATGGGTAGAGTCGGCTGTGGGTATAACTGATCATTTATCTCAGTTGTATGGCTGTCATTGAATAGTTCAGGCCAGTGCCGTTTCCTTACAAAAGCAAGTCCTGTGTCATGCAGAATCCAGTTCTTGGGCACAATGGAAGAAAACGAGCTCCACCCTAAGCCCCCCTTAGTGATTATTTCATTTAAGAATCTCAACAATCCAGGGTTAAGTGCTCTCTTCCCCATTTTGCACATGAAGCAATTAAACCACAGAAAAGTAAAATAACTTGCCCAAAGGAATGTGGCTATTAAATGTCTGAGCCGCGATTTGAGCCCAGAGCTGACTTTAGAGTCTGCGGCCTTCACATTGCATCATGCTGCCTCTTATTAAACCTAAGAGATAAACATGTTTGTAATAAAAAAATAACTTAATGCTTATTGATTAAGGGTGGAACTTTCTCTGAGGTCCAGAAGTCACCATTACAGACAGGCAGAATCATTCATAACATTCACTTGAAAAGCCCGTGAAGATATCTCATGAAGACCCGGGGTCAGCAGAGCCACGGTGGGTAAAAAGAAGTTCCAGGGATTATACCTGTCTCCTTCATTCCTACATTCCCACTTCTAGTACAGTGCTTAGCCCATAGTAGATGCTCAATAAAATTCGTTGACTGAATGAATGAAAATAATATGTTACCAGGTCTGGGCCAAAGGTGTGGGCTGGAGTTAAGGATGCCTCACGCTCAGCTCCCCAGGTATAGGTGTGTCTCTCAGGATGTACTGTCTGAGCCGAGGTGGCCCAGATCAGGAGTGTGTGTGTGATCAGTTTTCATGTTTTAATATCCATAATAAACTCCCAGTCGTAAGCATGAACCATCTGACGTGGGAAACGAAGAGTTTCCTCCTTCCTCTTGCCCTTGCAGCGTGGAGTGAAGATGAACTGTCTCTTGCTGTCTTCTCCTTAATCCCTGAGTCAAACCGGATTTATGCAAGGCTCCGGAAGGGGATCTCTCCTACAGGGTGCCTACAGCCTCCTGCTTGCTCCCCAGAGGGAAAATCTTGGACTGCAAGTGTCCATTAAGGCCAGTCATTAAGCCATTAATACTGAGCCCAAGATATAAGAAAGCAAAGTAGATTTTGTCATAATCCTAAATCTCCCAAATGTGTCAACTCGAGGAAAGTCCAGATCTCCAGCAGGAACCCATCTGCTGGATTTCTGGTGTGATACTCCTCTGTTTATATTTGCTCATTTCTCTCACAGAGTGCCAGGAGAGAAAAAGCGATATTTTAAAATTTTCATCTGCTAGTATTTATGCAAACACATTGCTCTCCAAGTGTGGGTTGAGGGATGTGAGTAAAGCAGGCACAGAGCCTCCAACGGACCACGGTGTATCCTACCCAAGGGCAGGGGAGGGGGATGCGCGCCCAGGCGGTGGGAAGCGGTGATGTCCTCCGACCGGCCACAAGGCCCCGGGGCAGTTCTGGGTCTTGAGCCCCGCATCTGGGGGCTCATTTGCATCTGTCAGTGCATCCGGCAGCGTGCTAGCCACTTAGGGGCTGGTAAAAGCTTTAGATTCCTGGCTAAGGATATAACGGTAAATAGTTATAAGAGCCTGTTACTGACATAAGGAGAAAGAGGGGGAAGGAACATTAGCTGTGCCAAACTCTCTGCTTAGAGCTTCACGTGCATCATTTCATTTCATTCTGACAGCTACCCTGTGATATTATCTTTGTTTTTCAGACCGCGCCTCACAGAGGCCTTGTAACTTTGCTTGGGATCATGTAACTCAGGCTGTTTTGAGACCCACGCCCTTTCACCTACATTACACACAAAAAGCTTCTAGGGCTTAAACTCTAATGTTATGTGCATTTGGAACCTAAACAGCTGACATTGGTTGAGTGCTTACTATGAGGGTTTTACTATAAAGAATGTCAAAGTCCTTTCTATGTTAACAGATTGAAACTTTGTGATCACGTCAGGAGCTGGATACTGCTCTGCTCCCCTTTTACAGATGGGGAAACTGAGTTTCCAAGTGAATAAAGTTGTCCCAATCACAAGGAAATATCAGAAGTCAGTGTGGATCCAAGTCGATGCATTTAAGCGCACTGCCTCTTCTTGGAAGAGTGCTTTTAGACACGTTCTAGAATCCTCCACCTCTTCAATCACCCCTACATTGATATAACAGCAAACACTGTATTTTAATACCTCCATAAATCCCTCTTCTTGCAGCCCAGAGACCTAATGCTCAGGCAGGTCAGGACTGTTACTTACAGCAAGCTTGAAAAAACAAACTGGACAATCAACACTCTTTAGAAGTTCAAGAACCACCACTTAGATTTTAGAGTTTCCCCCTCAGGATAAAGAGGCTGTTCCCTGGGTGTGATAGCGGCTAGCAGGCCTCCTCTCCGACCCCAGTTCCTGAAGGAGATGGAGCCGATGGCCGCGTGACAGGCCCGAGTCCCCTTGTCCTCTCCTGACTGCTCCTCTCCAGGTCTCTGCCTGGAGGAAAATTAATTAACTAGGACAACACCAAGGACAGGAGAGCTATGTCCCATTCCCCATGATGTCCCTTGTTGGGGCACCGTGTTTACGAGGGCACAGCCATGGGGTGAGGGAGCCAGGGCCTGGTCTCAGAGCGATTTTCCACCGGTGAGCCGCAAAACTTTTTAAAACATGCAGTCCCCTTCTATTGTCAAATGAAACAATTGACATCAGCCAACACAACAATAGCTGTGCGGTTTGGTGTGCAGCAGAATCTTGGTAATTAGTTTATGTGTGCCATGAGATGAAAGGTTGAAAATCGCTGATCGACAGAGAAGCCAGCAGAAGGGAGGAAGCTGAAAGTACCTTCACCCAAGACACAGGGTTAAGCTAAAAAAGAAACTGTTCAAATAACTGAATGACTGAGTTTTCAAACCTATTGAACTAAAATTAGTTTTTTCCCAGCAGGTGGGGGCTCAAAAGGTGACATTTGTGAAAATGGAAACTATGTCTTCTTTACCCATCTGCCTGGTATGAATAGCTCTGCGATCCTGGCTTACACCTGAAAGTGGGGGCAGATGTGAGTTTCAGTAGTCAGCCTGAAAGCGGAGGCTGCTCGGCCCCCTCAGTCCCTCCCCATAGAGACTCAGCTCTTTCTTTGAGGGCCTGGTGTCTCCCCAGCGAGGCCCACATACATATTTTTAGACAATGACAAGGCCACGTTCATTAACCTCAACCGCAGTGCGCGCTGTGGGTAAACTGCCTGCCTCTCTTTGGTGAGGATGACAGTGGGATCCTTTGTGTCCGAAGACTGGCTTTCTATTGCCCGTGTGTGTCCAGGACAATGACCACAGCGGGGGGTGATGACCTACGGCTGAGAAGGAAGACCCTCGTCTGCAGTCGCCCCTGTTCCCATCACAAGAGGAAGATGCCGAAGACCAGCCGAGGAGAGGGAAAGAACAAAGCTGTGCGGAGACGCGCTGGAGTTCAGCTCTGCAGAGTTCTCCAGCAGGCTAACGCGTATGTGCGCAAAGGGCCTCGTGCTTCACGAGGCGGAAGGTTGCTCTTACTCTAGAAACGGAAACTGAGGAAAAAAGAATCTTTTCCAAGCACAGGAACGACCCTTCCTATCTATGTGCAATCTTCCCCGATGACAGGCAGCAAAAGTAGGTGACAGGTGCCCAGGTTTGGAGGTTCATATCCCAGTTTTGCCACTTTCTTCCTGTGTAACCTTGGGCGAGTTGCTTGACCTCTCTGTGCCTTTCATCTGTACGTCCATCTGTAAAATGAAGAAAATAATAGCACCTTCCTCATAGGATTGTTGGAGGATTAGACACATATAAAACCTAAAGAACAGTTCCTGGCATATAATAAGACCTTGATAAATTTGGCTATAATTATTTCATGACAAAGGTAAGAACAGTATGATTTTGAAGGCCCTTCTAGTTAAGATATCCCTTAGTTGACTAACAAGTAAATAAGGGTAAACTCTAATTGGATTTTTCAACATACAAATTATAGAGCATCTCCCTCCTTAAGCTGATTACCCTTCACAAGAGCTTGCACCCCACACCCTGGAAAGAAAGATGTTCATTCAATGAATCAGACCCTTCAGCCAAGCAGGGTTTTGAAACAAGCTTGACATCTTGACACTTCTGTCCTATTAAGAACATGCTGATAACCCTGTTGTATGAAAAGACAGTCCCTGACTGCTGACCGTCTCCTCCTGTGGGCCGAGTTCAGGATCAAGTCAGTCTCTATTCATCATATGCAGTTCAGCATGAAAACAGTATTCATGGAGAGAAGGTGGAGTCGGGAAGCCCTGGGTTTTAAATTTTGGCCTCAGGGTTTCCTAACCGAGAGAGCCTAAGAGAGCTATCTGTTTTGTCTTATTTTTGTTTTTAAATGGTTGTGATAATAATACCTACATAGTAGGGTCTTGCAAGGGAGGATTCAACTAAATTACTTCTGTAAAGTGACCAGGGTAGAGTTGGCGCTCATTAAATGTCAGCTGCCACGCCCGCTTCCCCTCTTTCCTGCTGAGACACAGAGACTACCCTGTGGAAGGGGCATCCATTGAATGATACATCAGTTTCTTTTTCTCTCACTTTCCTGGGCAAGAGATCGTGAAGATGGGAAGAAACAAGCACCCCATTCGTCTAATCTTTTCTACCTAATGAAGCTATCCATCTTTCTCTTCTAGCGCTTAAAAAGTAATCGAAGTCCAGCTGATAGTGAATTATCCAGCTACTCTAAGACCACATTGATCAAGCTGGGAATAAGTGCCCTGTTAATCTCTCTGGAAGGTGGGAACAAATAGGGCCTCAAGAAAATCTACCCCAATGTGGCCCCTTTCCAAGTTTACAGGGTGTGTGTAACACCCAAGGGGGCAGGACTAGTGAGACTGGGGGTCGGGCTTGGCCATGGCACTGTGATGCTCGGTTGTCAAGGAAGGATCTAGTGCACGTCCTGCAAGCTCTTTATCAGCCTTTTAAGGACAACACTGTGTCTCCAACCCAATCCCCTGCAGCCGTATTAATTCACAATCTCAGAGCTTCTCCTTTTCTGCTAAGATCCATTCGAGCACCCAACCATTAAACTCTACTTGCCCACCCACCTCATTGTCTTCAACCACCTGAGAACTTTCCTGAGGTGCAGCAGAGCCCAAGAACCTGGGGCCCCTTGGACGGAGTCATCTTAGCTGCTGACACAAAGTGCTGACATTGGAAAGTACCGCTGCTGAATCAAAAAGCCACTTCCCAGAGATGACAGCCCGGCCCAAGGCTCGGTTCCTGGAACGCCACTGGTTTGGTCCAGAACCCAAAGCCTTCTGTGCCTCAGTTCCCCAGCATGTGGGAAGGGTAGTGACAATAAAGGAGAATTGCCACCTACTGCCCAACCTGTCATCACACGAAGTGGGAATGGCTTGAGCAACGTCAGGATGCTATGAAAACGAATTCATGTTTACAGTGTATTCTGAGATGAAAGGTGCCGAAATTAGGCAGAGCCAAGGCGAGTGGTAGGTAGGGTGTTAGCCAGGGTGCAGTAGATTCTGTCAGAATGTTCCTTTAGCTTGCAAACTGAACTTTAATTTTTGTCGAGGTAGAAAACTTTAGATCACAGCCGTTTTATTTTTTAACTTTGTAAAATACTTTCACCTCTCTCCTCCTAAGTGTTGGGATCTAAGAGCCACTCCACCCAGCTGAGTGGCTCGGGGCTGCAATTTAGAGCAGTGAACATACTTCAGATTCCTCCTCATACCCCGCCGACTGAGGAATAGCGCCTAGCTCGCTCTCTTTTATTTTCTTTCCTTCTCTTTTCAACAAAACAAGTAAAATTTGTAGGATGGGAACGCTCTGGGGTCTTGTTCAGCGTTTGCCCTGAAAGGTGCCATTTTCCAGGGGAGCTGCAATTCTGGAAGTGCACACGCTTCTTTGCTCCTGGGCCACTCATCCTCTGTCTCTCTGCGCAGACTTCAAGAGCACCAAAGGGAGAGATGACAAGGACCTGCAACCCGCCATCCCACAGCTCTGATGTCAGAGATGCAAAGCCGTGGGAGATGCAAAGCCGTCGGAGGAGAGAGGCCTGGGCGTCTCTGGTGAGAGGAGCAGCGAGGAGGGGGAGGAAGTGGGCAGAGGCCCTGCTGTGGCTGTGGCCATGATGCCACCAGCCGAGTCAGCACCTGCAGACCCAGGAGGGCGGCCAATGAGCCTGTGCCCAGGGCGTCACTGTGAAACTGCCACATACTCAGTGTCAGGGCTGGCGAGCCGGCTTTCTGCACCCTGTCTGCACTCCTCGGGGCTGCCTGCAACTCGGGCATCCTTTGAAGCCCATGACTGCTTCTTGTGGGACTCACCAGTCCTCTGCCTCCTTCTTATTTCCTTAGTGTCCCCTCTAACCCCCTAAGGTATGATCAAATTCTCCTCCAGGGTCCCTATTACCTGCTGGTTCCACTTGAAATCAATTCCTGGTGTCCACAATTTCGTTTTATACCCTTAAAACCAAAAACAAAGAAAGAAAATAAATATATCATCATGATAAAAAGAGATGAAAATGAGCCCCTACTCCCGACACAATTTTGGTTTGTTTTCAACACTACTGGTTCTACCCGCTTCTTGTCTGGCTTTGTCATTTGCCTAATTTGGTGCCCTTTTCCCACCTCCTCCTTTTGGGCCAACCCATTAACACTCACCCCACAAAACAGCTCGACAAACGATCGTTTAGTTAGAACAGTACTGGGTCCTCCATCAAAAGTTATCAGCAATGTGCTTTGGAGCATCCGGGCCTGTCGCCTCTCTGAACGTGTCTGGGACATGTTTGCCTCCATCTCTGTGACTCATCAACCTCTCTGTCTGGTTTCTATACCGTTAGATTACTTTGGGGCGGGTTGTGAGGTGAAGACCTACTTCCAGGAGCTCAGATTAGCAGTTATAACGCTCCACTGAACCTCAGACAGAAGACCAACATGGTTTCTTACCCACCAGGAATCAGCAACCGCAGGACTGAAGTGGTTTCCAAGATTCAGGGCTTTTTTTTGAGTGGCCCCAATAGCTAAGAGCCAACGAAGGCAGGGGACACCCAAATTTAGGCTGTCCTGGGAGGTGTCGGGCACACTTGGTCTACTGAGGATGGCGCTTTGCACAATTTTTGTGGTTTATCATTTCAACAGGATAAAAATCCCCAAAGGCCAACTTATCCCACTGACCACCACTTAGCAATGTGAAAACAAACTGACGTTTGTTTATTGAGGAGAAAGCCAAAGCGTTGGCAGAGAACAGGAACAATGTCCTTGGATCCCCAGGCCTCAAAAAATATTTATTGATGTCATTCGATTCCTCTAAGGGTTAATCATACGTAATTTCCCAATCCTTTTGGTCTTGGAACTGCCCTTGGAAGGTCAATCTCTGTCTTAGAGTACGACCAGGTAATGGGTTATGGACAGAATAGATTGTTGATTTTTATACAATGTGAGAAGAAGCACAGGAGTGGTAGAAGCCTGAGCCTCCCGAATGCTTAGAATCAATTGATTAATCCATTAACGACTTGTTAAAGACCTTTCTCTCTAAAAATTGGGGGGGGCGGGGAGCCCAGCTGGTGTGGCTCACTTGGCTGAGCGCCGTCTGGTGCACCAGTAGGTCGCCGGTTCAGTTCCCAGTCAGGGCACATGCCTGGGTTGCGGGCTCGATCCCCAGTGGGAGGCGTGCAGGAGGCAGCCGATGGGTGTTTCTCTGCCATCGATGTTTCTCTCTCTCCCTCTCCCTTCCTCTCTCTGAAGTAAGTCAATAAATAACATTTAAAAACTGGCAGGGAGACGGGATGATCCTAAGTGCTCACCAAGACAGCCAGGGACTGAAATGCTGTTACAGGCAAACTCTTGGCACAGGACGAGAGAAAATGAGGGGGTGAGATTGGACGGAGGTGACATCGGCAGTCCCCTGGGCCACAGCTTTCGGTTGCTCAGGATGTCATTTGTTCCTGCAGTGCCACCGGGGGCAGCTGGGCTCCGGGTACAAAAGGCTTGGCTGGTGAAACAAACAACAAGCTAATCCCCATTAAATTCCCATTATCTAAAAAATTAGAAACACTAATGAGAGGCTTCCAGAGCAAGCTGAGCGGCAGGAGGGCACCTCTAATGGACGCTGTCCTCTGTGAGGTTGTCACTGTCACCATGGGCAAGCTGAGTGCCCGAGTGTCTCCGAGCAGTTTCCCTGGAAGTGAGATGGATTGGGCACCTCAGGGCCCGGGAGCCATGACAAAGAGACGGAGAAGCAGCCCAGAGCAAGGCTGGCACCCCCGTAGGAGACCCTTGGCCTGAGGGTGATCACCTCGAACCCTGCATTTTGTTAACTGTTCTCAGAAACTCTGAATAGATGTCACTGTGAAGGTCACTTTGAAGGTTGCACATATTCTTTCTTTTTTAGGATTTTTTTTTTGTTGGGAGAGGGAGAGAGAGAAACATCGATGTGAAAATAAAACATCAATCAGCTGCCTCCTGCATGCCCCCCACTGGGGATTGAGCCCACAAACCAGACATGTGCCCTGACGGGGAATGGAACTGGCAACTTTTTGGGGCACAGGAAGATGCTCGGCCAACTGAGCCACACCGACCAGGGCGGTCACAGATTCTTTTAAGTGTGATGCTGTCTAAAAGCAGAGTAAAGCGCTCTAGAAAGGACTCCCTCACCTCTGCGGTTCCCAGATGTCAGGTGTGAGAGGAAGGTAGCCGGGAAGGCTTATTCCCCTGGCAGTGAGCAACCGTGGAAACATTCAGCTCACAGCCCTGGCAAAGGGCTTCCAGTGTTTTCTGTCCAAACACGACGTCTCCTCTCCAGCTCTGCATCTCATCTTGGCTCTGCATGGCCCACAGTGCCATCCCCTCTGGTGGCACTGGGCCGAGAGCTTGCCCAGCAGTGCTCAGGGCGTCTGCGGGCCTCCCTGCGCCCTCCACCGCACTCCTACTGGAGAGAGATTATCACACTGCAAGTCCCGGCGTTTTTACTATCACCCCCATGCGCAATAAATCCTCGAGGTGCAATAAATTAAGGCAAGGCTCCGTTCTCACGTTACACGCTGCCAATAGTTTTACTGTAAGAGCTCGGAGACAGGAGTTTTCCTTTTTAGGCAGAGCAGAGGAAGCCGTGAAAATTGAAGAGAGAACAAAAGGAGGCTTGAGTGGAGTTGGCGAGACAGGCGTTGCACAGGAGCCGGCTCATCAGGAGCCCCCCCCCCCCCCAGCTAACATTTTTGTGCTTAATGGTGTTAGGAACTTCGAGGCCTGACAGTGTCCAGGAGAAAGAGCTCGTTTGAATTGTCATATCAGGGTATCTGCGGTCTGCAGAGCCGGCCTCTTACAAGACTCGGTGCTTTCTCCCGGTGATAATCCCGAACTGATTGTTAAAATCACAAATTGGCTCTGGAAACTCATTGAAGTCAGCAAACGAGCATGTGTGAGGTGGGCACAGAGGCTGACACCGTGATCATTTGTTCCTTCGGGCAACTACAGCTCAGGGGGTGAAGAGGGGGGCTGAGAAACTCCCACTCCCAGCAGGGGGCTCCGGGTCTAGCAGGGGCCTGTCCAGCGGGCCACAGGCCCTGGTTTTCTTCGTCTGTACCGTGCACCTCGGGCTGCAGGAGGCAAGGGAAGGGCGTGGGCCATGCTCCCCTCTACCCTTTGCCAAGTTCAAAGCTTACCTGACACCTTCAGTCATGTCCTCGGCATACCTGACACTGAGTGAATTTTGTGTCAAAAATATTCCTCTTTGGCAGCCAATTCTCTGTCTAGTCTCTGTTTTAGGATTCAGTCCTTACTTTTTTCACTCGAATGTTATAGTCACTCAAGATCTCTTAACCATCTGGTTCCAGAGCCACCTTCTTACCATCTTCTTTTGTCTCACCTAGGCTCCTGGGTACTTTCTCCTAAATTAGACCTACTGGGTGCTGGTGCTCTGCTTTATGTGCCGTTGTGCCTCCTGAAGGCTTATGAAACTGGGGAGCACAGAGCTGATGTTCATATACAGATGGTTCTTCATACTATTTTTTGGTGCAAAAGTGATACATATTCAGCTGAAACTGTACTTTGAATTTTGAATTTTTATCTCTTCCTGAGGTAGCAGTTTGTGGCATGAAACTCTCTTGTGGTGCTGGGCAGCCACAGCTCCCCATCAGCCGCGTGATCATGAGGGTAGAGCACCCACATTCTGTGCCCCTGGGGGTCTTCGCATATTGTGCTCTGAGTGTGTTTAAGGTGGGTTGGGCCAAGCTCGGATGTTCCGTAGGTTAGGTGTATGAAACGCATTTCAGCTTACGATGGGTTTATAGGGATGCGACCCCATTGTAAGTCAAGGAGCATCTGTATAAACATTGATTCATTAATTGACTTTCAAAATAGTTGTCTAGCTCATTTTACAACCGCCAGCTCGACTCCCCTAGTTTACCTGTGTTGCCCTGCAATGCTCGCCTTATGCCTTCCAGCCCCATCCTACTGACTCCCTAGGTAACCCCTGGGCAAAACCCTAACACCCTCCCCCTCGCTCCCCCTTAGGCTCCTTCACCGAGTCTCACTTATTAGCAGCAAATGCTCATTCTCTGAGTCGGAATATTCTCAGGAATCCTAGTTTTCTCTGCTATGTTTCCCCCTAATACATTCTACATCCACTTACTCTGTAACTGGCCTAATCAGTACAAACTCTGGAAAAGCCGAGGTCCTGATTTCTGAATCCGGTTGAATTTGGGATTTGCTCCCTCAGCCCAAAATTAATATTGTAAATGTACTGGAAGTAAAGTTTTCACTTTCTGGACTCCAGCTAATATTTTTTACACGCCAAGTTTGGTATCTGGCTCAACTAGTTATTCAAAGGAACATTTCCGATTCCTTTCTTGGCCTTTGCCCTATCTCACTGCTGTGTGCCCCCCCCTACCCCCCCCCCCCCAGTCACTGGGGATGGGAACATTGGAGCCCTTGCTGGAGTTCCCCTTAGGTTGTATCACTGTCTGGAAGCCGTCGGTTCTCATCCAGAAGCAGGTACAGGCCGAGCGAGGGCTCCTGTCGTAGCTCAGCCACATAAAGCAGCACAAACCCTGGGCCTTCTTCTATCTGCAAGGCTGCTCTGGGCTAGTGTGGTCTCCCTTCTAATGAAAAAACAGATTCATATTGACGAATATTTCTCGAGCACTTATTTTGTTCCCAGGACGGCATTGTCCATTATATCATCCTACTTAATTCTGACCCTTCACAATAGTATTGATTTCACTTTATAAATGAGGAAGCAAATGTTCTAAAGTGTTGGGTGACTTGCTGGGAGTGGTAGAACCAGATTTTTGGGTTCCAGGTCTACTGTTTTTCACATTTCACCCTGGTTCCTCCTGTGTGCTTTTTAACTGTGCTGATAGATCCTCGGTGCAAGAACTGGAACTCCCTGGACAAGGCGACTGTTCTTAAATACCCTGCAGAGCCCAGAAATGCCAGTGCCACACAACCCATTCCAGAGCCGGCCTTCGCTCCCGAGTTCCATCTGGCAAATACTCTAGTATGTTCTGAAAGTTTACCCAATTTCTCAGTGGGAGTTTGGAGCTTAGGGCATCTTCCAGATTGGGCCCAGGTATTAGGAATCAAGGGAACAAATAGGAAGCCCGATGATGCTGTAAGATGCTGGTTGTATGTTCCTTCATGCCATAGATAGTGGGTGTAAAAGTCATATTCATTTAATTTGTTAACAATATTGAAAATGCCATGAAAATGGGGGTGGGGAGCATCCCTACCTAGATTTTTTAAAAAGACCCTTATACTATAATGTCAGTTTAAAAAATTGGTTAGTAAATAACCATTTATCTTTCCTATACAAGTAGCTAGTACTTTTTCCACATTTACTATGTGTCAGTTACCATTATAAATTTTTGTGTACTATTTAATCTTTACAACTCTATGAGGTAAATGCTATCTTCACTTTACACAAAAGGAAACTGAGGCTCAGAGAGGTTAAGTAGTATGTCCAAGGTCACACAGCTGGTATGTGGCAGGGTCAGGATTTGATCTCACACAGTGTGACTCCAGAGCCAACATGTTTAACCACACTTAGGCTTGCCAGATTAAATACAGGATGCCCAGTTAAATCTGAATTTCAGATAAACAACCCCAAATATTGCATGGAAAACATATTTATACTAAAAGCATATTTGTTGTTTCTCTGAAATTCAAATTTAACTGGACATCTTGTGTTTTTATTTGCTAAATCTAGCAACCCTCACCACGCTATCCTGCCTCGTATAAATTCATATATCTATATATATTCAGGTTGCTTAACTTGTGGTTTACATATGCTCGAGTTTTGTTGCAGAACAAACAATGTGAACTCATATCCACAAAGTTGGGGCGAGCCCTCTTGGATTCCCTTTCCCTCCATTTTTTGAAGGCTGGGTTGGTCTGGGGACAGTCTCCTCCTTGATAATGTGGTTGAGTGCAAGCTTTTCCCTTCTGATAAGAGAACACTTTGCTTACCGTTGGCACATTCTGATCACCTGCCTGCATTGGGCTTTCTAATCAGTGGCCAGCAGTGTCCTGTCTGGTGCTCATCCTGGATTCTTTCTAGGAGCTGCAGAGCTGCTTCCTTCCAGATGACGATGTTCACAGAAGGGATGGAAGAGAAGGAGCTGGCTACAGCTTAGCAGGAAGGGACCCTACATATAAAGTCTGTTATATACAACATATAAATGGGCAATATACACACCACCAAACAAACAACTTTTTGTTATCTGTGTGTGCACTCTCCCCACTAATGTACTTTATGCACCGCACAGCACACACCTATCTGACTGCCTTCTCTCACCACCCAAATAACCTCAGCTAAAGAAAGAAACTGCTTTTCATAGCCGCTTAGACAAAAAACGTATTGTCCCCTAGATCACACGGTGCATTTAAAAACAAATAAAAAGCACTTTGGGAATGCCTGATCTTTAGCATCTTTTAATAACGTGGATAATTGAAGACTGACCATCTATTTGCAAGCCTGGAGAGTTATAGAATTACCTGTATAGTCAAGATTTTAAAAATCTTTTGAACAGCATAAATTGTTATGAACCCAGAATGAAATAATGATAGATACTATTTATTATAATGTGTAAAAAAAAACATTTTGTCACTATGTAAAGCATTTTACATGCCTGATCCCTCAATTGTTATCAAAAACCCTATGAAGTGTTGTACTTTTATTAGTGCCATATTACAGATAAGAACACGAAGGCTGCAAGAAGTTAAGCAATCTGCCCAAGGGTGAATGGTCGATAAGTAGTGGAACCTGCATTTAACCCTATGGAGTCTCACTCCAGAGACCACAGGCTGAATTACTGTGCAATAATGCCACCATCGCATAAGATCATTGGATATTGCTTCTGGGCTGGGGAGGGGGCTTTTTTTAAGGAAATTTCAAATCCATTGCCGACTCTTTTACTTCAAAGGCATGAAGTGCTCTCCTTCTGAAAGAATAAAGAATATCCAAGAGGTAAATAAGGTGAGTGGCAAGTAGCCAAATGGTTAGGATTAAATTAGATGATTCAATTCCTAAAACATCCAACCTACCAAGGTTGGCTCAGAAAGAAATAGAAAGTCTGAGCATTACTAGCCAAGAGGTTGAATCAGTAAGCGCAGGCAGAAGGCTCCCTGACATGGTCTTGGTGGTGACTTATGGATCTGACGCCAAAAGTAAGAGCAACAAAAGCAAAAATAAGCAAGTGGGACGACATCCAGCTAAAAAGCTCCTGCAGGGCAAAGGAAGCCGTCAGCAAAACAAGAGGCAACCCACTGAATGGGAGAAAATATCTGCAAATCATGTCTGGTGAGCGGTTAGTATTCAAAATTAATCAAGAACTCATACAACTCAATAGCAAAAACCCCCCAAACAATCCAATTGAAAAACGGACAGATGATCTGAATAGACAGTTTTCCAAAGAAGACGCAACAGATGTTCAACAGGTACCTGAAAAGATGTTCGATATCAATAGTCATCAGGAAAACACAAATCAAGACCACAACGAGATATGAGCTCACACCTGCTAGGGTGGCTGTTACCAAAGGGACAAGTGCTGGCCAGCATATGGACAAAAGGGAACTCTTTGCACTGTCGGTGGGAATGTAAATTGGTCCAGCCACTATGAAAAACAGTATGAAGTTCCCTCAAAAAAAATTAAAAATAGAACTGTCATATGATCCAGCATTTCCACTTCTGGGTATTTAGCTGAAGAAAACAAAAACACTAACTTGAAAAGATATGTGCACCCCCATGTTCACTGCAGCACTATTGACAATAGCCAAGATATGGAAACGACCTAAGTGTCCATCAATGAATAAATGGATAAAGAAATTGTTTTATATGTTTTTTTCTTCGGCCATAAAAAATATGAAATCTTGCCAATATGTTAAGTCAGTCAGGCAGAGAAAGACAAATATCATATGACCTCTCTTATATGCAGAATCTAAAATAAACCAAGCTCATAGATCTAGAGGATAGATTGGTGATTGCCAGAGACAGGGGCTCAGAGGGTGGGAGAAATGGATGAGGGGTGTGGGTAAAAGGGTAAAAAAAAATTAGGTGCCAAATGACAAGTACAGAGCTCATACCACACGTGACTCACAGGAGTTGGACAACACCTCTACCGGTCCTTGCCCTGCACAACTAGACAAGTCAACTGATCACTCGCTTGTCTGTCATAGCAATGTCAAGTTGCCACACAATATTCTAAATGCTTACTCTCCTTTTCTGTACTTATCTTAAGGTCAACTGGTGGTATGGTCCGAATGGTTGTGTCCCTCCAAAATTCATATGTTGAAATCCCAACTTCCCCAAGATGATGAATTAGAAGGTGGGGATTTGGGAGGTGCTTAGGCCATGAGGGTGGAGCCCTCTTGAGTAGGATTGGTGCCCTTATAAAAGAGGCTCCAGAGAGATCCCTAGCCCCTTCCACCAGGTGAGGACATGGGAAGAAGACAGTGCAATGAACCAGAAAGAAGGCCCTAACCAGAACATGACCATGCTGACACCTGGATCTCTGACTTTAATCCTCTAAAACCATGAGAAATAAATTTCTGCTGTTCATAAGCGACTTGGTCTGTGGTGTTTTGTTATTGCAGCCCAAATGGGTTAAGACAGCTGGTAGTAAGCAATTCTGTGGATCAGCACCAGTTCATGGATCACATTTTGAGTAGCATTAATAGAGAGAAGATCAACTTAGCACAGATACATTCTATCTCTCTCTCCATCTCCACAACACATACACTCCTGAAAATATTGATTGAGAACCTGCCATGTGCCTGGGACTTTTCTAGGCTATGGGAATACAGTAATGAACAAAACAGATCAGGTCCCTGTTCACGGGAAAATTACACTCTAATTCAATCAATGTGTTGTCACCCAAAGATCAGTTCCAGTTTGAGATCTTGCCAATTAATGGCTCTGTGCTTTTGTGGGGTTCATTTAATCCCTCTGTGCAAGTTTTCCCCTCTGCAAAATGAGACCGACACATCCTTTAATGACACTGTTGGTAGGATTAAATTAGGTATTGTGGGATCATTTTGGAAACTGTAAAATGATATACCAACGTCAGGTCATAGTTTTACCTTCTTGAGGGCAGGGGCCGTATCTTTCCCATCTTTGCATCCTCAGCAACAAGCACAAGTGCTTGGCAAGTAGCAAGCGCTCCATTAGGGTTTGCTGAATGCATGTGTGTAAGGAACTAATTACACATGTAAGGTATATTTTTATGTAATATATGATACCTGCTCTTGACAATCACTGCACCAACAGGAAAAGTGTATTGGACATTGCAGGGCATTGCAGACGTAATTCTACTCTTGGGTTACAGGTTTCTAAGAGTCTGAGGTCTAAAAATACATTTTCTAAATGTTTATTAGATGGAAGCCTCTTGTTATTGATCTGTTTCACAATCCAAATGCTCCTTGAGGGCCTTTTCCATAAATCGACCCTAGGAGGAGCTGTGCAGTTCCTGACATTTCTAAGCACATCACGCTCTCTAGGATTACAAACTAGAACTGAATGGTAAAAATACCCTACGTTTGGAAAGCATGTGGAAGGAAAAGAAATATAACCAGTCTGTTTCTCTTTGAAACTTTCAACATCATGTTAGAAAATCTCATGGTTTTGTTTCTATTTAAGGTCAATTTACTGCATTCAATGATGAAAGCTATAAGAAAAATATTCCCCGGAAAATTATTTTTTCTTAGAGAAAAGAAAAAAAAGGAAAACCAACACCTCTCAGCATAGGCACAGATGCTGTGTTAGCCAAGCCTCTCTGCACAGGGGATAGTCCCTTAGTTAGTGAAGTCATTCTCTGGCTTCGAGTCACCCATTTCCCAGAACAAAGACTCATTTTTGTCCACATTGCTTCCAGAATCCTCCAAGAACTGGATATCAGGGGTCAAGATTATGATCTGTTTCAAATAGCTGTTTCCCACTGAATTTACTTTTTCCTGCCTGTTCTTTTTTCATTCATTTCCTTTGAATTTCCAAGAGTTCTGCATCAAGCATGGCCCTCCAACCAAAGGAATTCTCCGTTGTGACAGGAGTGCCATGGAATCGTTGCTTTCTGGCTGCTGCTTGGTTTTCTTTTTGTTTCTCCCAGGGCATAAAGACATTCTCACGGAGGGTGAGTGATACCACTCGGTTCCACAGAAGTGTACAGCTCAATGCAGTGGCTAGTTGAGGAGCAGTCCCTTGTGTGGAGAGCAGACGCAAGGCCGACACTAACATAATTAAAACACAGTGGTCTGCAAGGAGGAGTATTTAGTAATGGGGATAAAATAAATACACGAAATACATGACAAGGCAGCAGAGAAGGTGAAAAAGAAACAGTGGGATTCCAGAGGAGAGGAAAATGCAGAAAAAGTTCCGGGTAGGAGCCGCAATATGAGACAGACCTTCAAGGATTTCAACAAAGTTGGGGTCTGGAAGAGGGGTGGGAGGCATCGTTCTAGCAGAGACAGTTTAGGCAAATGAGTTGGCTCCTTTGTAAAAAGTTGGCAGGCGTTATAGTCGGTAGCTCAATTTTGCTTGAGAACCGGCTCTGTCTCTATCAGGGTGTAGTGCAGGGTCAGGCTGCGAGAGTGACATAGAGCGACGTCCCTGGGCAAATGGCAGACTAGGTAGTTTGTGCCTCATTTGACAGGGAACTACGGATAATTTTACAAATAGGGTGGGGTCGTGATCTGGCCACTGCTTTAGAGAGATGGTGCTGGCAAGAACACAAGCTGGATTGAAGGGAAAGCAACTGGGCAGGAGAGCAAATCAGTGGCTACAGCGAAAGTCTAGGCCAGGGGTCATCAGTCCCTGACCTGGCCCGGTGGCGACGCAGAGAGGAGAGGACAGATGGAGGACACCCTGTGCAGGAGTGGTCCATACCTGTCCAACATCATTGCCCCCAGCCACATGGGGCTGTTTAGGTCTAATTAAAATTCATTCAAGTTAAGAAAGATTTAAAATCCAGTTCCTCAGTTGTATTAGCCACATTTCAAGTGCTCAATAGCCAAGTGGGCACTGTGTTGGATGATGCAGATCTAGAATATTTCCATCGTGGCAGGATATTCTACGGGACAGTGCAGATTGCTATACCTTGGGGACTGACTGGTACAGGGATGGGGCAGATGGATTAAAGGCGGCTGAGGTTTGGTGACCGAATAATCGAGAAAGTTAGTACCCTGAGCTGAAAAGGGAAATCAGGAGGAGGAGCTGGATTTCGGAGGAAAGACGCCCTTTCGTGTCAAACACCAGGCAGGATAAAGTAGGTACACAAATGCTCGGGTGTCCTGGGTGAAAGGAGAGGTTGGGTAAAGCTAAGCACCCAGTGGGCTCTCCCAGGGCTTGTAAAGGGGCCGGGCAGTACCTGGTGGGCGTATCCCTTCCTGCACCCAGTTTCTCCCCAAGTCGTGCAGCCCCTTCAACCTCTCCCAGGCCAAGGCTCACAAATAAACTGTGCGCAGGGCAGGAGCCCCAGGGCGCAGCAGTTTCCGCCGGGCCCCCAGGCACTGTGCCTGAACCCTTTCGTCTCACAGAGGCCTTCACTTCCCCTCTCCCCACCGCCTCTCTCACCCTTCCCCAGGCTGCCTCGATCCTTGGAAAGTCCCCTTGCCTCCGCCGGTCTGATTGCTTCCTCTTGAACTATTTCCCACAGGGACCATGGAACCACTGGCCTCGCTGCTTTTTGATTTGCCCTCTCTTGGCCTCCCAGCTTAGATGCCAAGGTCCATGCTATTAGGCCTCCCTGACACTCCCGTGCCCCTCTCATTGACCTTCATCAGCAACCGCCAGCCCTGGGCAAATCCAACTCTCCTCCAACCGCCACCCCCCTGCCCCCAGCAGTGGAACGTGGCTGGAGAGAAACCATACGACCTTGCTGAGTGGTCTCACTTTAAATATAGGACCACCAACTCAAGAGGGCCCTCGGCGTTGTCTAGACTACTCCACTTCTCTAGTAGCTGCTCCACGCTTCAAGGGCATTCTTTCTCACCTTCATCTATCTCCTCGAGTGGCCAATAGCCCCTCCCCACTCACAGCTTTTTATTAACAGAGAGTCAAGGAAAGCACGCAGCCCAGGCCTAACTCATCAAACCCAGCGAGACCCTGGCATATGCAATACAAACTGGGAAAGGGTGCACTGTGTGTGGGGGGGGGTTGCTAAAAGGCACCCCCCTTTAGGCCGAGCCATTAGAAAAGGTGCCCCTTCCTCCAGGTTGACGTGGCTTCACAGGGGCTGGATTTCAGTTCCCACGGGCCTCCTTCTTCTGCTCCCCGGTGGCCCGAGCATGCCACCCCTGACGCACCTGCATTTGCACCCACAGACTTTGCCTTCTCTCCCCAAACAGTGTGTGGACACACGGTCTTTGCTCCTGTCCAAGGCCGACCCCTTCACTTCTCTGCCCGGTCCCATTGCTTCCCCCTACTTGAGGACAGTCTCTCTCCAGTTGCCTCCTCTTATCTTTTGCCCCATCACCTCGACCCGGCCTAGGGAGTCATGCCAGCGTGCCAACATGGGGGGACATCTCCCAACCTAAAATACCCTCCCTGGATCCCAAGGAATCCTCCGGCTGCGGCCGGCTCTCAGCCGCTCTTTACGGCAAAGCCCCCAGAGAGCTCATGAGACCTGCTAAGGACACCCTGTCTCCCTCACCTCCCGTCCTCCCATTCACACACCCTCGCCAGGCTTTCTCCCCGGTGACCCCACCACAGCCGCTGTCGTCAGGGACATCAGCCCCTTCCTGGGGCCTTCAGACTCTCAGATCTCAACTTCTTTGTATCATCGGCATTTGATAAGAGGGCTCACTCCTGCTCCCTGAACACAATTCTTATCTTCCCCCATTCCACCCTCCTCCTTTCCTCCTTAATCTCCAAGTGCCGGAGCTCCTTCCAGTCCTCTCCCACCCTCGGAGATTGCACGGAAACCTCAGGCTTAAAAGGCATCTAGGTGCTGACAAATCCCAAATGTATATCTTCAGACTCATGTATATGCAATTGCTCTCCGGCCAGCAGACTCCTCTGCCACGCTGGCCTCTGGGTGTTCTGTGCTCAGAGGTCTCTGCGTGGCAATACCCGGTCAGCTATACAGTCACTCCCCTCCCAGCTTTATTTTTCGCACGCCCCTTATCGATGGATTGAATTTGTCGCTCCTTTGCTGGCTGCCTGCCTCTGCTCCCCCATCCCACTAGACGGCGGGCTTCCCGGAGGCGCCGGCCTGCCCGCGGCTCTGTCCCCTGCGCCTAGAACGGCGCCTGACCCCTGCGAGGTGTGCAGTTCCTGCTTGTCGAAGGACTGCATTTCCTGCAACATTGTACTCCTCCTGACTCTTTGGACCCTTGCCTCGTTCAGCTCCAGCCGTACGCAACCCCACACCCCATCTTCCGCAGAGCCGCGACTCCCCACATCCCCCCCACGCCTGGTTCTCAGCTCTCCGCACCTTTTCCAGCGCGGCCCCTTTAAGCCGACTCCGGAAAGCCGCGGGGAAGGCGGGGCCGAAACCTCGCCGACGCGAGGCTCGGGGGGGCGGGGCGGGCCAGGGGGCGGGGCTTGCGTGCTGCGTGCGTGCGCGTTCTGGAGGCGCCGCCGCCGCCGCTCTCGAGGCCGCCGCCGCCGCCGCCGTCGTCGCCGCGCAGAACCCGAGCCGGAGCCACGGCCGAGAGGCGGGAGGAGGAGGAGGAGGAGGCGGAGGAGGCGCTGGACCGGGGGGGTGAGTGAGGGGCGGGGAGCCGGAGCCACCCTGAGGGCGCGGGGGGCGCGGGTCGGCCGAGCCGGGGCTGAGGCGACTCACGTCGCCGGTCAGTCGCCTGCTCCCCCTTCCTCCTCCGCCTTCCCTCGCTGTCCGGGCGGCGGCCCGGGGGCCTGGCCGGCGGGAGGGGCCGGGGCTCGCGGAGGCCCGGCCGCCGCCGCCGGGGCCGGAGCCAACCACGCCCGCGGACGGAGCCGGTCGACTGTGGCTGGGCCTGCGGGAGACGGACGGGAGGGGCCGGGCCGGGCGTGGGAGAGAAAGAGGACATTGTGTCCCCCACCCTGCAACTCCCCGAGGTGTCATGGCACAAGCCGGTCTCGCTTGCCATCGCCCGGGACGCGGTGCCCTCGCCCCTCGCTGCCCGAGGGAGGCGGAAGGTGGGACGTCGCCGCTGTCTCGCTCGTGCCCGTGCCCAGGCTGGGGTCAGACCTTCCGCTGAGCCGGGCTCTCCTTGCGGGGGGCACGTGAGGAGGGCACTGGCGGGCGGCGTGCATGTGCCGCCCCCTCCCGCGCCCGGAGGTGCGGGCGGACCGGAGCGTTGCCCCGCGCCCGCCGCTGTCGGGGCCCGGGGTCCCCTGGCCGCCCTTTATTCCCGGGCGCACGGGGCTGACATCCCCACATCCCGCCGCTCCCGGCCCCTTTCCCGCCCTCTCCTCCCCGCGTCCTCCGCAGCTTGCCATGTGTTCGCCTTTTCCGTGTTGCTTTTTTTTGGGGGGCGGGGTGGGGGAGCGGGGGGCGGTCTCTGCTCCCCTGCATTTTGTCAGGGACGAGGTCCGTCTGATTCTTGTCTCACCTTCAGACTGGGGCCAGCAGGGGTGTCGTTTGCTCCCTCTCGCTCAGGAAGTTAAGTGTCTTCAACTGAATTGTGTAATTTCGTGCTGTGGGGAGAAGACGAGGGAAGACGCTCGTGCCTGAAAAAAAAAAAAAAAAGGGGGGGTCTCCTCACGGGGCTAAGAACCCCGAGTTTTCAAGGGACCTTGTACTTCTTGGGGGTAAAAAGAACCAGCGTTGAGCAGCGAGGTATTTCTTTTTTTTGGGGGGGGGGGAGGATCGTTTTGTCATTGCTTTGAAGGGAGGAGGGTGTAAGAAATGAAAGGGAAGCGTAAGAGGGCAGGAGGTTAATGGGCCACGGCCTTACAGGTGGCCGCGGTCTGCTTCCTGGGTGTGGGAGGGGAATTCTTTCTGTTTTTAATCACGGAGTCAGGCATCAGCTCTCCGCGCTAACGTGGGGCTCCTACCTTCAAAAGCAGGCTGAAGGGCAGCCGCACAAGGGATGCTGCTGGAAACAGGATTTGGAAACTTTCTTTTGGTTTCCTGTCAGTGTGTGGGGGTGGGCCTGCGTATGTGTAGTTTTCTTTTGATGTAATTGATATCTGCCATATTTTGACATAAAAAGCGCGAAATCAAGCCCGGAGCTCCTTTGTGTCTTTATGATGATCTTCTCTAAAGCTTTTCTGTTTTGAAATTATATTTGCATTGGTTGAAGTTCTTTTTTTTTGTTTTTATTCTGGTGTTTCAGTGAATCTTGTTTCCTCTGTATTTTGAATTACGTACTGCAAACTGTGATTAGGTGGAAGCTTTTGAGGAGCATACAGTGCCTGGGGGCATGGTAGGCGCTTGGTATTTCTTGAATGAAATGAGTGCTTACAAAGGTGTGTTTAGGTATTATGTATTTTATGTCCTTTTGAGAGGTAGCTTACATTTGAATATTGCATTGCATTTCCAAGATGTAAAATAGTAATTCTTGACCTTTTCAAGGCCACGGATACCTTTGAGAATATGATGAAATACATAGACTCTGCAGGAAAAAAAAAAAAATAGGCGTTTATGCACAAAATTTTGCATTCAGTTTCAGGGACCCTCTGAAGCCAACCATGGATACCTGTTTTGAAAGTAAACTGGAGCCCCTGACTGAGTATTATTCAGTTTCATACTAGAGCTGTTAAAAAGCCTGTGTTCATTTTCTGTGTGTCCCTTGGAATGGCGGTATTTATACTTACAGATTAAACTTTGTGTCTTTGGGAACAAGATTTAAGAGTGATTGTTACTGCAGTTTTATGGAGCAAAGTTCTCATTAATAACTGTTAGCAGGTCAGTAACAGTTACTGATGACTTCCAAGGAAATAAGATTGCTACAGTTGTTTTTGGAAGCTTAAAATCAGAATCATGATTGACTTGATTTTTACTGTACAGACTTCTTCTGAGCAATATGAACAGCACTTGAGAATGTTCACAAATCTATTCAGTTTTCCTCTTCTCTTCCAAGCTTGTTGATATGCATGGTATTTCATATAGTTAATAATTATTGTATCAACATTCACTGTTAATTCAGCAAGTGCTTTTTGAATGTCTTTTGGAATAAAACAAGGTCCTTAGTGTCATAGAGTGTATATTCTAATCAGGAGAGATGGGCCATAACCACATACATAAAGAATATGCCAGATTTTAAGAGCTGTGCAGAAGAGTGAAGTAGTGTGAGGCGATAGAGAAACAGTGTCAGGGAAGGATAGGCAGAGAAGACGTGAGACTAGAGCAGACACCTGAAGGAAGTGAGGGATGTGTGCTTTAGGGGGAAGAAGGTTACAGGTGGAGAGAGCTGCAAGTGCAAAGATCCCTCAGTGTACTTGGCTTATTTATTTATTTATTTAAGCTAGTAAATATTTATTTATTAGAAGGCCAGTAAGCAAAAGGGAAAGTGAGAGAGTTGGCCTTGAGGTTAGAGAAGTAGCTGGGGCCACTATAAGGCCTTGTAGGCTGGGTAAGAACTTTGGATTTTACTGTGAATGAGATGGGAAACCACTGGAGGGTTTTGAGTCGAAGAGAGACCTGTTCTGACTTAAGTTAGTGAGAATCATTCTGGCTGTTGTGCAGAAATCAACTTGGCAGGAATGGGACGAGGCAAGAGTAGAAGCAGGAAGACCAATCAGGAGGGTAATTTTCATTTTAAATCTTTTTCAGTGGTTGCAAATTAGTCCATCTACATGCTGTGGGGATATAGGCAGTTTCCTTTTCTCCTATTAAAATAACAATAAAGTGAACACTTTTGTGTTTTCTTTTGGAGTATTTCCTTGGGATTGATATCCAGAAGGACTACTGAATCGAAGTATGTGAATATACTTGTGTTCTTGGTGGTGTATCTATGAATTCCTTCAAAGAGTAAGCTGTACTGGCTAAAATGATAGCCACAGTTGTTGACCTTACATTTCATGGCAGTGTCACTGCATTGAATATTATGATTTAATACTTTAAAAACAATTTTGGTTATAAAAAGACATTTTAGATTGTTAGGTTTAATTTTCCAGTAGCTTGCATTTAGAGTTCACATATTACTAATGGTTGGGGATAGAGAGATGAATTAGGGCCTCTGCCCTCAGAGAACTTTACATTCTGTCTTAATTTATAATCTAATAGTTAAATAACTTCAGATCTTGCCAGTGTTCACTGTTACCCATGAACTTTGTTCATATTTTGTTGATGATCTTTTATATACAATTGGCATTTCAGGCAAGCATTTAATTTTTCATAGTGATAATTTTTTCTTACAAAGGGATTTTTTAATGGTATCTGGAGTTTAATTTCTTTTCTGTGTGTCTTTAGAATTTTACAACTATGACAGCCCCATGTTTTGTTCTTTGCAGTAAATTATGCAACTAGTACTTAGTTGAGGACTCTCACAGTTAAATTTTTAAATTGTTGTAATTCTTTATAGTTATTCAAAACACAGAGACTATTGTTTCTGTTAAATAAGGTCAGCACTGCAGCTTTGAAATTTTATTTAGTTTTTAAAGGAGGGTGTTACCATCTGTTTTGATAGAAATTATACCACTGTCAGGGCATTGCTCTGTATTTCTGTTCTGAAGTCCAGATGGCTTCATTTGGCATGACCTGGGAACTCCAACATCTACAGAGTAGGTTGAACTAACTGAGTTACCTGCAAGCACCTAGCACTGTCTTTACATGCTAGGGACCCAGCAAATGTTCATTTAACCTCAGATAACCCCTAAGCTCCCTGTTATAAAATTCTCTCACTTTAGAAAGTCAATAAAAATATCTCATAGAAAGCATTTATATATTAATGTTGTGGTGAGTTTAAAATTATGAACATAAGCTTCCTCCTAATGTTCCTTTTCAAATTAAACTCTTCAATTTTAAAAAGAGAGGCATATTTCAAGTATTTTCTGCTCATTTTGATATCATATGTTACTGTCTGACTTAATGCCAATCACAGCTTATACTTAAGTTTTTATTTGTTACTGAGATAGATGAAGCATCCATTTTTCCCCCTTTTTGTGCATGAAATTTGGGGTAGTTTTTGTGTGCTTTTCAGTCTTTTCACAGAGACAATATTGGCCCATTCACGTGTTGAATTTTTGTAATGGTAGTTAACTGGTTTGCACCGAATGATTAACATACTAACTCTCTGATCCCCTTTATACAGTTTTGAGATGACTGGTTAAGAGGGCAGTTTGTTTCCAAGTTAAATGATCCAGATGAGTATTGAACCTATAAGCTTAGCTTATCATGATATTTTGATCAATAAAGCAGTTCAACAGAACTATGCCATGCTCTCATTTCTGCTTGAAAACAGGCCTTTTGGAGGTAGAAGGTACATGCATGTACCAGTAAAAAAAGGAAATTGTATGTAATGATTAAGGTGAAGTTCAAACAAGAAATAGTGTACTTTTATAAGTGGTCTAAAAATAATCCTCTTCATATAATTTCCAGAAATACATGATATACACATCGAGGATTGAATATGTTCTATGAAATTGGCTTCAATCATTAGACAAGTTAATGGGGTTTTTTATACTAATGACTTATTTATTTAGGCTGTATAAATTTAAGTTAGATAAATCTGGGGGAAAAATTCTTTGCATATCCAGTTTTCCCAGATATAGTTTCCTATCTCTAGCCTGTTTAGTTCACATTGATAGAGAGTGGTTTAAAGTGTGGAATGGTAAAGTTAACCAAATTTGGAATTAAATATGTAATCCTGTGTTAGGTTTCAGGATAAATTTAAATTAGGCCATATTTCATAACAGGAATATACCAAACTACACATTATAGCTGATAAAAGACACTGTTGGATTAATTAAAACTCAGAGTGCCTTATGTTGAACTCATTAAGTATATCCTTGTAACATTCATGGTTGTTCACAGTACAATGTTGATTTCACTTGTTCTGATTGTAAGAGAGGCACAAATAACTGGCTACAACTGTTTCTTTGGACAAATCCCAAATACAGCTTGTGAGATTCTAAGTTAGCAATAGTAGGAAATTCTCTCTTATTGCAGACTGAACATTTCAGATTTGTCAGATGTGTAATTTGGAGAGTAAATTCATTCGCTATATTTTCAGTGATATATTTAAATTCATTTATAAATATAATCATTCTGTTCTAGACAAGTATTATAGAACATTAAGCAAGCAACCATAACTTAATTTAGCAGTTGAAATTTTAACAGTCTTGGATTTTATGTAGTTTTCGGTTTCTAGCCCAAATTTATGCTGTTTGAAGTACCTTTTCATTTCCATTGTATGCTGGTGAAAATGTTGCATAATTTCATTAGTAGATTTCAGATTTAGTCATTGAACTATGTCTGAGTGACCTAATATTAGGTTCTTTGATGGAAACTGAGATGTGAGGCTGTGGTTTCTATTTAAAAAATTTATAATCTGCTTATTTTGTTGGCCAGAACCTGACGACATATGTTTTATAAATAAATGTTGTATTTCCTTCCTCCCTCCCTCCCTCCCTCCCTTCCTTCCTTCCTTCCTTCCTTCCTTCCTTCCTTCCTTCCTTCCTTCCTTCCTTCCTTCCTTCCTTCCTCTTTCTTTCTTCTTTCTCTCTCTCTCTCTCTCTCTCTCTCTCTCTCTTTCTTTCTCTCTTTCTCTCGGAAGGGGGAGAGAGAGAGAAACATCAATGATGAGAGTCATTGATTAGCTGCCTCCTGCACGCTGCCTACTGGGGATGGAACCCACAACCTAGGTATGTGCCCTGACCAGGGATCGAACCTAGGATCTTTCTGTGTATAGGATGATGCTCCTACCAACTGAGCCACACCGGCCAAGGCTTACATTAATTTTCTTAGTAAAATATTTTAAATCCTCTCAGCTACTCAACAACTATTTCTGTGGTCTTTTTTTTTTTTTTTTTTAACAGCTTTTTATTATTAGAGCAAACCAGTTACCCAGTTGTTTAAATTATAGTGAAATAAGAATTGTTTGCCCTCTACTGCCTATTTTACTTCAGTCCAAGACTTATTTTTCAAATTGCTTTTCTGCATATATGGCACAATGTGAGAAATTTTTTTCTTTTTCAGCTAGTAATTTTAATTCTGTTTAATGTGAGGGTTTGGGGTTTTTTTTTGCAGTCCAGCTGAATATTTTTCTACACTGATTACAATCATTCTGTGCCACTAAAGTTAACTATCCAGAAGAAAGAAATGTGCGTATAGACAAATGTATCACTGTGCATTTTTAGTGAATGTTGGTAGCTTGCCAGCTTTATTTTAAAGTTCCTCCCCCCTTCAGACCTAACTGATGTGCTTATAAGGCAACAACAGTGTGTTCAGTTAATTGACAAAATGAGAATCATTTTTTTGATTTTTCCATTTTGCATGGTTTGAGTTAGGATTAACTGGATGTTTTTTATTCTCAGTAGACAGACAGTAACACAGTTCACTTAACTGTGGTCCTTTCTGTTGGAGCCTTGCCCGACTTCTAGAAAGCGAGCCTTGTGTAACTTCACAAATACTACTGAGTCCTGGATAATATTCTTGACACAATCGAAAGGTAAACGTGAATGTAATAGAAGCTGGAAACAAAACAAGTTTGCCGTTTTCTTTGCACTAGGAAATGTAGTTTCTGTTCTGAGTTATATGCCCTTGTTAGGTTCAGGATCATGTTCAGTGGTTATAACTGCTTAAACAATGCTTTCCTGTTCAAGTAATCATGTTCCATTGTGGCAAATTTTGAAAAGAACACAAATGAAAGAAATAATTGAAAATCACCCATAAACTTATCACCCAGAGATAATTACTACTAACATTTTAATGTACATTTTTCTAGTTTTTTCCTTGCATGTACAGATTTTTTTTTCTTTTTAAAAAAATTGGAATTATACTTTTATATAGTCTGTTTGCTCCTACTTTTTTCTCTGAACAGTATATTGGTGTTTCACCTAGTGTGGGACTTTTAGGTTGATTCTTTGTAATACTACTATTTTAAATAACACTGGGGCAGACGTTTTTGTACATTTATCTTTGATTGCATCTTTGTTTTTTCTTTTCTTTAGGATAGATTCCCAGAAGTGGGGTAACTGGATCAGAGGGTGATTACCCAGTGTGTGAGAGTGTGTGTCTCACTGCACCTTCAATGGCATTGAGTAGGTCAGTTTTTATCCCCTTTGCCAATTTGATAGATATCTTTTACCATTCTTGGGTGGTAATCACAAAATCCTCATTATTAATAACCTATAAAACCATCATAGTGTATGATTGGTAATTTGCAGTCATCTTTGAAAAAGTTGGTTGGAATGAGTTTCTTTGAAAATATTTTAGGTAAAATAATCTTTGTGACATAAAAAGATATTTCTTGAAGTTACAATTTGAGCAGTTTTTTTATTGGGAAGAAATAGCATTTTAAAGTTTGCCCTTTGCAAAAATGACAAACATGAGAAAGCTTGTTGTAGTACCTAGAAATAACTTACGTAAAACTAAATTATTTCAGGTAGATGGGGGAGGGGTTAGTCACATAGTTCAGACCAAAAATAAAAACTTAGGGTTTAGAACAGTGGCTCTGGAATTAGGCAGCCTGGGTTCAAATCCTTGCTTTGCCACTTACTAAATATGTGATTCGGGGCAACTTACTGAGTATGTAACTCAAAGTAACTTACTAAATATGTATGATTTGATATTTCTGAAGTTTGACTTTCTCATCTTTAAAAGATAAAGAATAATACCTTCTTCATAGGATTGTTGAGAGGATTAGAAATACTGTTGGCATTTAGTAGGCATTTAATAAAAGCTAGCTATTGTTAAATTTGTTTTTATTTTGTTTTGTTTTGTTTTTGCCAGTTTGGGTGGGTGGGGCAGGAGATGTCATTTGTGTGGCCTTGCTTATAGGACTAAATGCAGGGATACAAAATGGCCTTGAGTAATGGCAGCTGAAGGGGAGTGGTAGTAGACTTTTTTTTTTTTTTTTTAAAGACAGAGGGAGAGATCGATTTGTTGTTCCACTCATTGATGCATTCATATTGGGTGATTCTTGTATGTGCCCTCACTGGGAATGGAACCCATAGTCTTGGCACATCGGGATGATGCTCTTACCAACTGAACTACCCTGCCAGGGCAGTTCTAGACATCGTTTATGGTAGGAATGGCATGAGCCAAGGTAGAAAGTACAGAACAAGTTGGAGGACAGGAGATTGATTTGACAGAAGCCTAAGCCTGAATAATTAGAAAATAGGGTTATAAGGCCATAAAGGTTGACTAGGGCTAGACTTGAAAAGTCAATGAATGCTAGACTGAGAAGTATAGACTTTATTCAGGAGTGCAAGAAGTTTTGATAGGAAAATGACCTCATCTGTTGGAAGGTGAAGCTGGCTCCAGAGTTCAGAATGGATTGAGGAAGACAGAGACTGAACATAGGGAGGCTGGTAATAACACAGATAAGACAGGATCTGAGGGTTTAAAGGAAACGAGGGAAGGTTTTGAGGGGAGTTGCCGGGAGTCACTGTTGTGAAGATCTGGATCTTCAAGTGTACCCAGTTTGGAGATGAAATTCAAGAGAGAGTTTGAATCTAAGATATAAATAGGTTCCATGGAGTTGGGCAACCTCTGAGAGAAGATAGGACTCAGTACACTTTGATTGTTGCAATTTTTTTTCTTAATTGAAAGGTAATTGTAATTTCATCAGTGAAAGCATGTTTATGCTGTTCCTTTGACAAATTTGTAACCTTAGAAATTTATTGAGCATTTTGAGTTCTTAGCTAACAGGGAACTCTCACTTTTAGACATTAGTATTTCTGGAGGTATCTTAAAACACATCACTGTAAGGTGAAATTCTGTGTGGTCATTCCAGCATTTGTGAATGTGACTGGGCTTTAGAAGCATCAGTTGTCTGAGCAGAAGTGATGGAAAGTGAAGGATAGACTTCTTGTTTGGTAAGCAGCTTAGAATGGAGGGCAGTGAAATACGGAGCAATGAAAAATAGGATATTGAGTCTATGGTCTTTAGAAAAAATGATATTAGTATTTCTCTTTCTTCCCCCTTAATTTCTTAATTAAAAAAAAATTAGTTTGTTCATGCCATTCTTAGTCATTCTGGTACTTGGCCCTAGCTCTGCTTTAATTGTACTTTCCACTTGGCTGAATAATACATAAGCAAGTTAGCCTAGAGATTGATATTAATGTTTTTTTTAACTGATAAGTAAACTCACTGCAGCTGTGAAGTACGAGCTTGTGGTCTTCCTTTTTAATATTAGCAGTAGAGAAAAGAAGCAAACTCCAATTTGTAAACATTAAATATAGGCTGTGATACTTTCAAGATGTTTGCATATTCTAAAGCATTGAGTTGTTACACCTTTCTAAATGTTTCTTTTAGTTTTCAAATATTTTCTAAACTCAGAAATAAAGTCCTTATTAATTTTTATTCAAATCTCTTTCCTTTAAAAGTGTATTTGAAAATATTTTTAAATTACAGTCATGCATCACTTAACATTTCTGTCAAGATGGACCACATCTATAACGGTGGTCCCATCAAATTATAATGGGACTGAAGAATTTCTTCGCCTAGTGACAGTCCTATCGATGCATCCATTACTCACGTGTTTGTGGTGGTGCTGGTGTAAACAGACCTGCTGCGCATACAGTTATGTACAGTACAGAATACTTGACAATGATAAACTGTGTTGCTGGTTTATGTATTTACTATACTATACTTTTAATCATTATTTTAGAGTGCACTCTTTACTTATAAAAAAAAGTTTGCTGTAAAACAGTATGCAGGGTTATGCTGGCAGCAGCCTCTTATATCACACGTTTACTGCATTTCTTGATTGCATCATTTTGTCTTGCACTTGATTTAATCTTGTGTTGTTTTAAAATTTAGTGTAGCCTACGTGTGCAGTGTTTATAAAGTCTACAGTTGCGTGCAGTAATGTCCTAGGCTTTCACAGTCACTTACCACTCACTTGCTGACTCCCAGAGCAACTTCCAGTCCTACAAGTACCATTTTTCATCTTTTATATCGTCTTTTTACCGTATCTTTTCTGTTTAGATATACAAATATTTACCATTGCGCTAGTTACCTACTGTACAAGTGTGTAGCCTAGGAGCAGCAGGCTGTTCATTAGAGCCTGGGTGTGTAGGAGGCTATGCCATCTAGGTTTGTGTAAGTGCACCCTATGTGCACTCTGATGTTTGCACGACCACAAAATCTCCTAATGACACATTTCCTCAGAACCTATCCCTGTCGTAAAGCAGCACTTCACCATCATAAGCAAATGTAGCACATAATATTGGGGATTGTGTGTGTGTTACTTTTGATAAATACTGGGTTTTTCTTATGTGAAAAGCCCAGATCTGGTCAACTGAATGAAATTTCATTTACTAAAGAGACTGCAGATAGTTAAAACAGTGATTTCATGTCTCAAACTAGACCACTACAGTTGAGTCTGTTTTGAATTGGTGTGATGATATTTCTGTTTGTCAACAGAAACCAGAACTACAGCCATTCTCCTGGGACTGATTACTTTTACCCTTCCCTCCTCTTCCCAACCATAGCTGAGAACAGAAGCTTCCCTAGTTTGGGCCATTTGGGCACTGTCACTATGCTGGCATTTGTGGCCTTCCCAGTATGTATGTCACACATTCTTTCTTAGAAGTCTACTTGCGTGTTGGCAGGAAAAATAAGTTATTAATAAGATTGAGTGGCGGCTAGCAGTTCGTGATATACTATTATAAGAAAATTCACAATTTTATATGTTAATTATACCTCAGTAAAGCTGAAATTAAAAAAGAAAATTTATTTTTACATGAGATGACATATGAAGTGTGTGAAACATGAATAGACTTTCCTGGTCTATTCCCAAAGAACTGAAGTAAAAGAAAGTAAAGCCCTGACATCTCCTTTCATCTGCATAGCAAATCTGCAAAATAGATATTGTCCATTTTTTACAGATGACAGAACTCAAAGTAATTAGATAATTTATGAAAATTCATAGACTCTGGTAGCTGACAGCAAACTCCAGGAGCAGGGTCTGCCGCAGTAGAAAGCATAAAATAAGTGATCGATAAGTATTTGTCCTTGGCTTGCAATGCGAACATGAATGAATGACTATGACCAAGTGAGTGGGCCAGCACGTGAATGATGGGAGACTTGCCTCTCTCACTGTAACCTTTTCTTCAGTGCAACACACCATTTTTCTTCTAGACGAGTCTAGAAAATTTTTCAGAAACAATTGAAGTCACCTTTCTTTTTTCTGTACAAAACTGCTTCCTCCCCCATGTGGTTTAAGTTACTTAAAGTAAATCACACAGTAAAAATCCTAAAGAGGGAAATAAAGACCAGAAACATGGAAAGTGTCATTTTCACTTCGATTTTAGCTGAGTAGTCTATTGCTTTTAGCTCTTTTAATAAATAAAAAGTGTTAAACCCTTCCATTCACATTCATGGTATCATCTTCTTTTGGTTCTGTTTGTATCTCTTAATTTTTTATAATTTAAAAATTTGCTGTAGTCTGAAATGAAGTGGTAGAACAATAGTAGTCTAAATGATTATGTAGCCAACATTACTTGACCATCTAATCTCTATTTCAGTTGTGTGGGGTGGTATGTGTTTCTGTTTTCTATTAGTACAACAAAGTGTGTGGTTTGTTTAGAAATATGAACTGATAATTTAATAGGGTTAAAAAAATTCATAATGTGATAAGTTATTTTCAGCTGATGCTAATACCCAGGCAGACTAGTAGTATAAAGTCTCTAAACTGCATATTTATATAGTTTCTAATTCTTCAAATGATTTAATATCTTAATAAATTTAAGTTTAGAATTCTTTTAAGTGAATATCAATCAGGAATGCAAGGATGAAAGTAGATGCTGATAATCGAGAGATTGAAAGAAACTTTTAGTGGAAGGTTGCAAAAGGGAGGGATTATGATACAGGATTTACCAGTGGAAGTTACTACGCTAGACCATGGGAAAGAAATTTATTTTCACAAAAAGAAATGAAATTGCTGAAGGGAGGGCGATGAGGAGATAAATTACTGTTGAATGGGTAGAAAGAGCCCTGTGGGTTAATACGGTGGCTTACAGGGACCTTCAGAGAGGGTTTCATGAATCTTGTCACTCCTGAAGTAGGGATCTCGCTGGTTTGAGTCCAAAGTACAGCATACTTAGAATGAAGAGGGCTGTTTTTGTAAAGAAGGAACATACTTCAGAATTTGTTTATAGTTGTCTGAGACTAAGGCTATAATATGACAAGTTTACAAAAGATAACTTTGTATGATATTTTGGTTCTTGGTGTCCTGAAAGTGCTCTTTTTGTTTTTTGGGTTTTTGTTGTTAGGTTTCTCTATCACTGCATTTAGACTGCTCTTCTGTTTTACCCCTGTGTTCGCTCCATTCTAATCATGCAGGGTGGAGCAAACGTAGGTTTACAATTGTTCAAATGGAAAATAATGCAATAATTAATAAATTATAATACAAAAATAAATTCTGTGTTTTGCGAACATGAATGAATGAGTGAATATGAACTGTAAGCTTACTTTTGCCCCACGCTGGAAATTGGTTTAGTAATGATATACATAACCCCCAGTATGAAATTTTCATACTTCAGAAAGTTTTGCATGTAAAGTACAAGTATCAATATGCCCTATAGATGTATATATCTAAAAATTGATGTGGGTAGAACTTTTATAAATTTAATTATTTAAGAATATTGTATTAATTTGCCCAGCCGGGCGGTGGCTCAGCGGTTGAGCGTCGACCTAGGATCCAGGCGATCAGGGTTTGATTCCTGGTCAGGGCACATGCCCGGGTTGCGGGCTGCAGCCAATCAATGACTCTCTCATCATTGATGTTTCTATCTCTCTCTCTCCCTCTCCCTTCCTCTCTCTGAAATCAATAAAGATATATTTAAAAAAAAAAAGAATATTGTATTAATTTAAGAAAAACCATAGGCAAGTGAGTTTGGAAGGTGAATCTTAAGTCTCAGACCCATCTTTATTTGTTTGCTTAGATTTCCCAATATTAAGTTATTTTGATGGTGTTTCTTTTACATCCAAATTATAAGTCTGGAACTTAAGTAACTCAAAATTGGTCAAATAGTATACTGTTTTTAAAAAAAAACTTCCTGTGCCTTTTGAATATTAAATAGCACATTTTGGACAAACTCCATTGTAATACATCCCTTTAGGTTTTTTTGTTTGTTTGTTTTTAAATATATCTTTATTGATTTCAGAGAGAGGAAGGGAGAGGGAGAGAGAGAGATAGAAACATCAATGATGAGAGAGTCATTGATCGGCTGCCTCCTGCACTCCCCCGACTGGGGATGGAGCCCACAACCTGGGCATGTGCCCTGACCGGGAATCGAACCCCGATCGCCTGGATCCCAGGTCCACGCTCAACCGCTGAGCCACGCCCAGCCAGGCCATCCCTTTGGTTTTAAATAAATGCTTAGTAACTTCTTACTTGTACTCAAATGTCATAATTTTTACATTGGAATATGATAGCATTATAATTCAAGAACCAACCAAAATCTGCAGTTCAAACCATGACTTGGAGGGTTTCAGATGAAGTAGTTATTCTATTCCCATAATGCTTTAGACTTGGACTGTCATAAGAGAACAAGCTTGAGGTTATGTCACCACTCTGTGCCATCTGCTTGCTGTGTATGTAAGCAGTAGGCCTGCGACGCTGGAAATAAAGAATCATCACTTTGTGGTGTTCTTAGCTGGCTCTGCTTAGGCTCAAGTGAACTGGGCTGAGCGTGTGTCTACAGAGAATTGTCACACTTTTGATCTTTTGCAACTGTAACACTTCCATAGCCATGTGTATAATTTCTTAGGAGTTTTTAAAACATTCAAATGCTTGCAAAAGAGAGAGAATACTTTAGATGAAGGACCCACCGTCCTCTTTCCACCTTGTGGTTAATTTTCACAGTATAACAAACTATTTTTTTAGTCCAAAGTGTTTTGTAGAAAGTCAGTCATGTAATTGCATTTGTCTGCACTATTTTTAAAAAGTGCTCTATTGTTGTGGGAGGAAAAGCAGATTATTAATGTTTACATAGTATGATTGCGGTTCTTATTTTTACTAAATGTTTATTCATATGCAGAATATAGGCTAAAAGGAAATATCAAAAAGATCTAAATTGTTGTCTTGAATGGGATTACAGGCGATTTTTATTTCCCTCTTTAAACCTTTTACTTTCTGAACTTTATACTTGTTCATATATTTTATAATTAGAAAATGAAAGTTCTAAAATGAATTCAGTATAGAATATGAAAATAAATTTAATAAAGCTTTTAAAGATGAAGATTCTTAAGGAATAAAGGCTTTACAAATCAATTAATAAACAATGCATTCATGAGATGTAAGTTTATGTAATGATGAAATCTGTACTGTAAAACAAAAACAAGAAAAATTAGATTGCCATTTCTGGGTATAAGGAATGAGAAGTGGAAAAAGTAATTTACCATTGGTAGGAAGACTTACACACTTACACTTTTGTCTCATTCTCCTGACTCAGGTGTGCCTCAGTTACGTTCATTTATACACTGCTTTATGGATAACTGTTTAAATATAGGATATAACCTTATGTATAAGCCAGATCTCACTTTGGATATTTGATCATTAGGTATTTGTGGTCAGCAGGCAAAATGCTCCGCGCAGGTTTGTGTACAGCACCTATCAGCTGTTACTTCACCTCTTTTTCTCCACTTTTCCATCTGCAAAATGGAACAAGAATACCCATTTTTTTACATGTTTGAGAATTAAGTAAGTATGCCTGGCCTACAGAAAGCACTCAAATATTATTGCTGCCATTATTACAACCAACAAAAGTTGGCATTGATGTCTATAAGGAATTAGGAGAGGATCGCTAGGGGCTGGAGCAATATCTGCGCTTTACAGTCCCCTGTTTTGACTAACCCCGTGTGTTCTTTAAGTGGGACTGTTAGTTGTGCACTTGGGTGGTTTCATTACGTATGTATACAATAAGTCTTGACGTTTGCAGCTTAATGTTTTAGACCCTAATGTGGGAGATTTGTAATGTGGTATAGGGGAAAATTTGCAGATTTCAAGATTAACGTGCTAAATAAGTATGTGAACTAGAGAATTGAGTGTAGCCAACAGCGTCTCAGTTATTATTACCCACCAGTGACTTTGGTTCCCTACTTGTTTAATTTTCATCACAGGGTTAAAAATTGTGTTTCTGTGTGAATAATGGTAGGCTGAGAAAGCCAGCTTTTAATGCTGGCTTTTGCAGATCTAAATGAAGTGAGTTTATTTTAGAGGCAAAATTTATGAATATTGCTTGTTTCTTGTATATTCTTCACGTTGCCTTGTGCCTGGTACAGATAATGGATAATGGGTGTGTTTGGTTGGTTGGTGAAGAAATTTAGATTTTCAGGTTGCTTAAGGGAAAGGGAGGAGTTTAGCAGGGATTCCTAGATTTCTGAACACTTAGATTGTTTTTATTTTCATCATCTTAGTAATATAATTTTAAAAATTTCTTGGACCAAATTAAAATCTGTCTGGATTTTGTATTTCCATGGATTGGTATGATGGTATAAATGTGCCTCGTTTAATAAAAGCCACTAGCCCCCATTCATGGAAATACTGATTTTATTAGGCCTGCACTGGGGCCAAGGAACCTGTAGTTTACTTCTCCAGGTAACCTCCCTACCCCCCCCACCCCATGATTCTGATGCAATAATTCTTTAATTTTTCTCCTATATTTTATTTTACTATTATATTTTTTAAATATTTTATTGTATTTTTAAAGTGTTAGGAGTATAGGAATACATTTTATATTTAATAATGAAAATTAATGTTATGCTTTAACTTTTCATTGTGTAGCCCTTTTTAATTAGTTCAGTGAACATATATTACTTAATCAAACCAAGTAATACCAAGCTCATTGCAGAAAAAATGAGAAAGTACCAGTGAGGCAATGTTTCTCAACTTTTTTGTCAGGATCACTTGCTTCGGCCCCCCCCAGCCTTTTTAGACATTTTTTTCCTAATTGTCCCCCTCATGAAATTTTAATATCGCAGGTATACTGTATATTTCTTTATGTATTACATATTAAATTGTGCTTTATACACTAAACGAGTTAGGGGGTTTTTGTTGTGTTTGTTTGTTCGTTTGTTTGTTTTTAAAATATATCTTTATTGATTTCAGAGAGAGGAAAGGAGAGGGAGAGAGAGAAACATCAATGATGAGAGAGTCATTGATTGGCTGCCTAGCCCGCAACCCAGGTATGTGCTCTGACCTGGCATCGATCCCGATCTCCTGGATTCTAGGTCGATACTCAACTGCTGAGCCACGCCCGGCCTGGCTGTGTTTTGTATTTTGGTGTGTTTTCTTTTGCCCCTCAAGAGCCACTTTTACCCACTTGGGGGCAATGTTGCCCCTGTTGAGAATGTATACAGTAAGCTAAAAGAAAAATCACTTCCGAGCCTGGTTAACATTTTCGTATACATCTTTCCCTGTGGTTTTCAATGCATATATTTTGTCTTTAAAAAAAAAAAAAAAAGAGATCAGGTGCATAATATTTTATGCTCCCTTGTAGAAATGTATTATGAATTTTTCATGAAAAAAAATTAATAGTTTTGTATCTAATGGATAAATATCAATGTATAGTAAGTATCCCACTGTGTGAATTTGCCATCATTTCTTTAAATGATGCCCTGTACTTTTCAATATAAAAGCTGTGCTGTGAATATCATTGTAGTTGACTTTTTCTGTGCATTCTTATTTTGTTCTGTACATTTTAATGTTTTTGGTACATATAACTTAGAAAGTGAAAGTCCCTTTCTCCAAGGACTTCCACTGTTAATGTGAATATTTGTTAAAGAAGAAGAGATTGACCTTTAACTATGGCAAATTGCTTTTGTGCCTAAGGTATTTTGGTCATCTTTTCATATCACTCTATGTAATTCTACCTTATTCTTTTTAGCAATATTCGGCTGTATTGATGTACAGTAATGTATCCATTCTTCTAGTGAAGGACCTTTTGTTTCCTGGCTTTGGGGGGGGGGGGGGAGGGTTTGTTGTTGTTTTTTTCAAATTACTAGTTACAGTTTTAAGTTAGGCTCGTTATTGTTTGTTTTTAAAAAGATATTATGTGTATTTTAACTGGGTGGGAATACTACAGATTTGGGGGGATTTTCCTTTCTAGGCTTGAAATCTTTTATTGCCTGGCAGCGATTCAGGACTCTAAAAGCACCTCTAACTTGCAAGTGAACAAACAAGGTCTTGAGCTGTGAGCTTTCTGGGAATATCTGGAACCGCACATTTCTGTCAAATATGCCTTTTAGTCTCAGGTTTATTGATTGAAGTATCTTAGACATACACTCTCTCTGCTCTCTAACTTTTATTCCTTTTAGAAGGAGATATATTCTCTCTTTTTACATTTCTGGTGGTGTCCTTATTTTAGATATCTCATGTTTCTGCTAATTTTTATAGAATTCCTTTACATATTGTCTCCAGACTTACTCATACATTTCCCTGAGGCTTAGAGTCTCACAATGTTCAAAAAATATCAGAATAGATACTATATTAGATAGCACTTTTGTGAATCAGCACCTGATTTTTACACTCTTAATCTAATTAGTGTTTGCTAGATTCAAGCAGATTTCTTTATGGGAAACCATTAAACATCGCAAAAGAATTACGCTTTATCAAAGTAGAAAGGTTTTCAACTTTTTTTAAAAAGCACTAAAATTTTTTTGAGGCAGTTTCTCCTGTAAATTTAATTGCTTACACCATTACAAAAATCCTTAAATGTTGATTCTGACCCTACTAATTAGGATTCTATCCATGAACTAATCTTGTGTTTTAATATACATGCTTGAGTGAGACTTTCAAATGGTCTTAATGTTCTGGAAGAGTTAGTAATGAAAATTCTCTCCTGAGAGTACTACACTCACCACTAGGATGAATGCTAGTTATGAAAAATATAATAAATGATATTCAGTACCTAGGCAATTCAGACAGGACTGTTTTCTAAGAGTAGCCTCTCTTGGAGTTGAGTTGTCAGCACACCTAGCTTAGTTGGGCTCATTACAAAGGTTCTCCTTGATTTGGGGCATGGTCCTTCATCTGGCAAAGTAGAAAGACAACAACTATTTTCCCTCGTGATGGTGGTATTTGGGGGGGGGGGGGGTATATTTAAAAAAATTGGCATCTCAACTGTGATTTTGTCTATTGTGGTTTACCGTTTAACCAGGATGGAGATTTTACTCTTTGGTGCAGAATTTAACTTGGCCACTTTGTGAATAGACATAAAGCTGGTTCCTTTACTCAGAGTGACAGCAGCAAGCATGACAGCCCACGCTTGAGCACTAACTAGTCCCTGTGACTTCAGACCTTTGGCCAAGCCTGTGTGATTGCTTGGATAATGCCTTACCAACCCTGTTGCCTGCCTAATTCTTGGTTTTCTGAAGCCTGAAGACATATCAAAACTTCACATTCATTTAAATGAATAGTCCACAGAAGGAGGATATTTGATTTTAACTAAATGTTATGTGAGATTATTGTTGATTATAAAAATAGAATGTGTAATAGACATTTGTGTTTGTAAACTTCAAAATGTTCCCATTTTACTGTTTCTCATTATTTAAGATATTTCCCCCTCACACTAAGTATTGTGGTAAATTAGTACCCAGTAAGACTTTAAGTATGGCCATCTGGTAGAAAGTTCTTTAAGGTTTGTATAGAGTATACATCTCCACTGCGCATAGAAGTGGGGGATTTTATGCTTTGTGCCCCGACAAAAGGTAAACTGCTTTTCAGGAAAGCATCAAGTAATTTTTACTAGCTCTTTATACAGTTATTTTCCTATTCAAAGTGCAATTAAAGTCATCCTGGAACATCACTTTAGTCACACTTTTTAAAATAAACTCATTATTTTTAAACAACTAACACATTATGAGAAAATACAGATCAAGCAAAAAATAGAAATGAGAAGAAATAATAATTATCAGCTTGCTGTGCGTCCTGGTGGGAATCACCTGTCTCAGAATACACGCAGGTTCAGAGATACCGAGTTTTGCCTTCATGCCTGCTCTGCTGCCTTATGCTCTTGGATGTCGAGGTGACATGGAGCCTGGATGCATTCTTCACGAGCCGGCTGGGGCCCCAAGTAAAAGCTCCATCTTCACAGACAGTTTGCCAAGTCCCCCTCTGGACCTCGTTCTTCTCCTCACCTGTATCTATTTTTAATCACCATCCTTCTTGAATGGAGAGAGAGAAGCGTGGTGGTGTCACCCTGCGCTGAGCTCTGCGATAGAATTAACTGAGATTTGAGAAACATCTGTACCCTGGCTCTGCAGTTCAGAGATTTTTATTTAATTGGTCATGACGAGACAAGACACGTGGGAGGAGAACGTGCTTTAAGGTAGCCTGCAGCTAGAAGCTTGCCTGAGCTTCTGAATTCCAGTATGGTTTGCGGGGAAGACGATTGAATTCAAGGGGGCATCTTCCTCAGTTTCCTGCCTTCAAGAAAGAAGATAGCATAGGTCTTTGGAATCCCTCCAGTTCTCTAAGGAACGCGTGCCGCAGACATCTTAATTTATTCCAGTGTTGGTTCATCTACAGAGTTTGTAATACTTCAGTTCTAAGGGGAATCAACATCATTAATGCAGGACAGATTCAATAGACAAGATGAGTGATAAAGCTGTGTGGTGTTGTGGTTAACCACACAGATGCTAGAGCCAAACTGCCTGGGTTGTAGTCCTGTTCTGTAATTTATTCAGCTTGGGCAAGTTGGTTTTAGCCCCTCTGCTTCATCTATAAAATGAGATGATAGTCTCCACCTCGTGGGATTGTTGTGAGGATTAAAATAACAATGTATGTAAAGTGCCCACCCTTTTCTTGCCCATTCCTCCTTAAGATAAGTTAATGCTTTCTCCAGTGAACTAGAGCAGGGGTCAGCAAACATTCTTCTGTAAGGGCCAGATAATAAATACTGTAGGTTTCTAGGGTTATACAGTCTCTGTTGCAGTACTCAGTTCTGCTGTTAAAGACCAAAAGCAGCCATAGACCACATATATAAACAAATGAGCATGGCCATGTCCACTGAAATGTGAATTTCACATAATTTTCATGTGTCATGAAGTACTATTCTTTTGATTTTAAAAAAAAATCATTGAAGAGTGCAAAAACCATTCTAGTTTACAGGCCACACAAAAATAGGCAGTGGATCAGATTTGGCCTGTTAGTCATAGTTTGCTGACCTCTGAAGTAAAGGAACCTGCACAATTTTAGACACTCTTTCCTAAACATGACTTCATTTTTTAATTTCCCTGTACTTTGAAGGCATCTAGAAAATTAGTTTTATTGCCATCAGGTTTAGAATTTAAAAATTGTACTCCCAGCCTTGATCTTAAACTATTTGCACATGTGTCAGATAGTGAACTCTTTGGGGGGACTGTCCTCTTCAAGCTGTGACATATACAACTGTACTTAGGGTTTTTGGGGTGCAAGCAACAGAAACAGACTTCGTCTTGTTTTCAGCATGTGGTAGGTGTTTGTGTTAGTCAAGGTTTTCCAGAGAAACAGGTCAGTAGGATATACATACACGCACACACAGTACATATGCATTTTGTGTGTGGGAGAGAGATTGAGATTTATTTCAAGGAACCAGAATACGCGATTATGGGGGTGGGCAAATCCACATTATAGGGCAGGCCGCTGCGAACTCTGGCAGCCTTGTGGAAGAATTCTTCAGTGAAACCTCTGTTTTTCCGTTAAGGTATTTCAGCTGATTGGATGAAGCCTCCTCACATTACTGATAACTCCTTAAAGTCAACTGACTGTGGATGTTATCACAGCAACACCCAGATTAGTGTTTGTTTGAATAACTGGGTACTGTGTAGCCTAGCCAAGTTGACACATACAACTAACCGTCACATAGTTCAATAAATATTTTTCTAATACGATGAGCAAATGGCAAAAAGTGGTTAATTTAAACAGAAAAAGTGTGTTTATTGGAAGGATGTTGAATAACAGAATTTAGGTAAGAAATGAGCATGCAAGCTTCAGGAAGCCTGAGGAGAACCAGGGCCGCCTGCTGGGGTCTGGACCTGGGTCGGGGAACATGCAGTGTACCACAGTCAGAGTGAATCAGCTCTGTCCGTTTCCGTCTTCACTTCGCTATGCTCAAGATCCAGCTTCTTAGAAAATTCCACCTGACCGGCCTGGCTCGAGCAGGGCGAGAAGTCTCCCATGGCCAGTGGAGGGTGGGACACCTTGTGAGTGACTTTCCCACCAGAACTGCAGTGCGGGAGACCAGGGTTATTTCCTTACAGTCGGGATGCTGTTCCAGAAGGAGGAGGAAGAGATACTAGATGTGCAAAAATAACAGATGTCCGCTTCGCACTGACTCTTGGTATCTGCGCACAGGACAGCTGGTGAGGCGGACATGGATCAGGGCCAGACCATGGAAAACCTCACAGGCCTGAGAATGAGCTTGGGCCCTACCTATCCTCTTTGGGTGGGTCATAGACCTCATTGAGAATTTGAAAATTTTGGACCAAATTTTGGGCCCTCTTCCTATCTTCAGAAAATTATACTTATGCTTAAAAAAAAAAAAAAAAAAGTTTGATTTTGTTTTGCATAGCATTTCAAGAAATTCTTGTACTTTCTAAAATACAATCCCTCATTGGTGAGAAGAGGGGCTGGTCTCTTAACCTAAAAGGTTAAGAACTAGTGGGAGGGTGGTACGTACTATTTAAGGGTTTTAGGCAGGGTAACAGCAATAGGGCTGAGTGTTAGTAAATGAGGAATGTAAGATTGGAGGCTGAAAAGCAATCACAATATTACGTCTCCTTCAGTTTCTGATATTTGCATTTTATTGATTCTCCTTAATCTCCTTGCTATGGGAGGATTTTGCTAAGAGCTGATGAGGGCCTTAATGAACCCAGTGGTAGTAGGGATGAAAGAGGTAAACAGTTTAAAAACAGGGCACATACCCAGCTTGCAGGTTTGGTCCGGTCTGGCATGCAGGAGGCAGCCAATCAATGTTTCCCTCTCACATCGATGTTTCTCTCTCTCCCTCTTCCTTCCTCTCTGTGAAAATCAATTTTTAAAAATAATAAATAATAAAATAATTCAACCACTGTGAGCAAAGAAACCTGAGACAAGGCTTCATTTTGAACTTAAAAAATATTAGAAACCGATATTGAAATATAGGCAATGTTATCTCATGTAGGGTATGTTATCTCAACCCTCATTCTTCACTATTTTGTTGTGTGGTCTTCTGGTATTTAACTACTTTTATTTAGTTTTGTAGTAATTAGATATGGCAAGAAAGTGAGAGGAAGCACACATCTGGAAATTTTTTTCTTTTTCTTGGATTTTGTTTTTTTGCTTTTACCATAGAAAATGAAATCTGGTAAACACAACGTCATAGAAAACAGCAGTTTAGGTTAAGAATGTGGACCTGGAGTCATGTTGCCTGAATTCTGATTCCAGCTATGCAAACTACTAGCTGTGTGACCTTTGGTAAGATGCTTTTCTTAGCTTCACTTCTTTAGCTGTAATATGAATGATGATAATAGTGCCCTACCCCTACTTTATGTTCATGAAAATCCAGTGGTACGGCCCCTATAAAGTACTGACCGTGGACTATTAGACGTTATCATTGCTGGGTTGTCCCTTCTTTCTTTTCTGTTAATCAAAACTTTACTACTGATTCTAACTTGATTTTTGAGGTTACTGTTCAGTTCCAGTTGAATTTTTAGCAGGCAGTTTAGTGTTTAAAGGAATATTTAGTACCTTATTCCTTTTAGCTAAAGTAAGCTAAAGATGCAAAAGAATGAATGTCGTCTTAGATTCCTAAGACCTGGGGAACCGGTCTGCATGCTTTTATGCCTTTGGTTAACCTTTATGCCATTCAGAATGTGAGACCAGTTTGTGCTGACTTCCACTCCTCTGTTAGAAAGCCTTATAAAAGAATCACTGTAGTGTTCACTGATGTCATTACGGCTATTAGGAAAAATACTTGTTATAACTATGAAGACTCAAAGAACTCATTTATATTTATTTATTTTAATAGTGAAAACTTGGTTTGGGTTTAGACTCCTTCTAACAATATCTGAGTAATATTTGTAGAGTGCTTTTTACAAACTTTTATAAACTTTGTCTCATTTGATCTTCACAAGTCTGTGAAAAAGGTAGGATGGATGAAATAGGTCCTACTCTTGAAGATGAGAAAATCTAGGCTTCGAAGATGTTCAGTGACCTGCCCAGAGATAAACAGCTAGTTATGTCTGCTATCTCTCACATTAGTTTTCATTCTGCTATATCAGAGTGCTTCTGTATGAACAACCAATAATATCCAGAATGTAAAACTCAAATTATTGAAGCTACTGGATTTTCACATTTGCCAGAAGTATGCACCTTGTGATTTTTGGTGGCTATATATCAAGTTAGAGGAACACATACAAGTTCTGCCATAGTATATTACTATAATTTTGATTTTATTTGTAACTTAAGGACTTAGATATTTAATTCAGAAGTGTGTCCTTACAATACATGTGGTGCTAGAAAGTTATTTTAATAAGTTAACTGACTAAGTATAATTATGGTTCAAAGGGTATTATGAAACTTTTTTTTTAATAATATTCTTAGTTAAGCTTTTTACTTGCAAAAGAAAAATGACTTTTTTTAGTAATCATTTAAAAAACTAGTATTTTTATATTGTGTAAATGCTCGTGGGGAGATACATAATATTCTTTTAAATTGGGGGCATTCTTTATGCAAGAAGTTCAGTTCAAGTATTTTTAGAACCTCTGTTCTTCTATTCATGGGTTCTGTGCAGATCACTGAAGGAATACAAAATAGTCCTTACCTTGCTTTCAAAAAAGTTGACATTGATAGAGAAGGCAAGACTAATTATGAAACAATCAGAGTAGAGGTTGCCAAACTATAGTCTAAGGCCTGTTTTTGCATGGTCCTCAAGCTAGGAATGGCTCTTGCTTTTGTTGTGTAAAAAACAAACAAACAGAAAAACCACACACAAAAACAGGAGAATATGTAATGTAGACCATTTGTGGCCCACAAAGCATAAAATATTTACTATCTGGCCCTTGACAGAAGTTTGCTGACAGTGAATTAGAGGAATATAGATCATATAAAAAAAAAATGTAACCAGAGACATTAGGGAATGCAAATCAAAACCACAATGAGATGCTATTTTATACCCACTAGGAAAGCCGTAATCAAAACATGGACAATAGCAAGTGTTGACAAGCGTGTGGGGAGTTAGAACACACACTGCTGGTGGAACTTCGGATGGTGAGGCTGTTGTAGAAACAGGTTGGCACTTCCTTCAAAAGTTAAACATAAAGTTACCATATGACCTAGCAGTTCCACTCTAGGTACATATACAAGAGAACTGGAAACATGTTCACATAAAAACTGGTACACTGTGTTCATAATATTATTAGTCCTAATAACCAAAATGTCCATCAGCTGATGAATGGATAAAAAATGTGGTATAGCCATAAAATGGAGTTTTATTCAGCCATAAAAAGAAATGAAGTACTGATACATGCTAAACATGGATGAACCTTGAAAAACATTATGATAAGCCAAACAAGGCAGACACAAAAGGTCACAGACTCCATTCCATTTATAGAAATGTCTAGAATTGCCAAATCCATAGAGACAGAAAGCAGATTAGTGGTTGCCAGAGGCTGGAGGGACAGGGAAATGGGGAGTGACTGCTAATGAATGAGGTTTCTTTTTGGGGTAATGAAAATGTCCTGGAATTAGGTAGTGGTGATGGTTGTACAACCTTGTGAGTATACCTTAAACCACTGAATTGTACACTTCTAAAAAATGAGTTTTATGGTATGTAAATTATATCTCCAAAAAAGAAAATGTGACCAGAGGCTAAGTAGTTCTTATAAAAGAAGTAATGAGAGGTCAGGTAAAGAAGAGAAGACTAAAGGCATGGCTTAAGGGATATAACTTTGAAGTTGGGGCTTGAAATGTACCCAAAGGGCATGGAGGATTTGGATAGAAAAAGGAAGTAGGTATGGCCTTACAGACCTAAGGAAGGAGTATAAACCAAGATACTGGTGTTTGACAGAAGAGGAAGCTGTGGCAGGAGGCAAGAGGAAGAAAGACAAGCTGAGTCTCTTGTTTTCATGGGGCTTCTAAACTGGAATATTTAACTGATTTGACCTGTGAGGGATCATGCTTTATGCTGTCATTTTCATGGAATAAATTGTATATTCTTCTAGCCTAAGGCCGGATTTTTTTATTCCAACCAGAAAGCAAGACCTAAAGACTTTAGTTCTCAGTACAGGTATGCTTTGAGGAATTTGCTACCATCTTTTTTATTCTTAACCAATTTTAAGTCATACACTTTATAAAGTTCTTTCATGTGTACTGCCTCACTTAATGCTCTTACCACACCTAGACAGGCTTTTGCCCCTAGGGTATTTCATTGAAATGAGCTCATCAAGTTTCCACTGACATCCAGCGGACAGTTCTGTCCTCTTGACTTGTCAGCAGCATGTAACAGTTGATCACTTCCTCTTCTGTGAAATAATTTCTCCTCTTTGTTCCGAGAAACCACACGTGGTTTTCTCCCTCCCTCATTGGCTCCTCTACCTATGAGTTTGAATCATGGCTTCTCTTACTAGATGTGTGGTTTGGGCAAATTACTAGGACCTACCTCATAAGCTTTTTGTGAGGATTTCTTGCAACAGTGCCTGGAACGTGGTAAGCTCTCGGTAAATGTACGCTGCTGCTGCTGTTATATAGCAAAGTGTAATCCATTGAAAAGAGAATGGCTTTTAAAATCAGGGGACATACAGCCTCCTAGTTACTTTTCACCTAATTCGTTTAATCCAACTTTTAAACTTTGTATGCCTTTCTCATCTTTGTAATGGGGATAATGCTCTACAGTTTTGATTTTGACAAACTAAAAAGTACAAAGGGAAAGACCTTTGTCAGTGAAAACAATACTATATAAAATTTAGTTGCTATTGGTCTCATCATTTTACTTTCCTTCCAGGAAAGGCCACAGCATTTCAGCTGGTTTTAAGAGTAGTCTTTAAAGACTAAAGATTTCAGAAATTTAGTGCCAGTTATGCCATTTTGTCTTAGAAATTATTCTAGATTCATGCTTTAGCTATGACTTGTTTTTGTGTTAGTCTTAAATGTTAAAGTTATGATTATATAATTTATGAGGCAATTCCTTTAAGAGAATAATGGTGCATAAATACCTCTATGGAAGTGTGTCTATCAGGAGTCTAGATTTGATATACTTAGCTATACTTAGCATAAATTGCAAATCTAACCTAGTAAACTTTATCTTTTGAGGAAACTTTTTTTGTCAATCTAGAAAGTATTAGTATACTGCCTATACAATTTTCTTCATGGTTTACAAACGTCTTATTTGCCTGTGATGATAACAGTTGCTAAAGAATATTCATTTTACATGGTGATCCCAACTGTGATGCACTTTCTGATGATTTACTATGTTGCTAAACTAGAATAGGCGTTTACTCTTTTCATAGCTCATGGGTCCAAAAGCACATGTCCTACCCAAAGGCACAGAGTATGGGCTATTTTGAGGGACTGTGATATCCTCCCTTCTTCTGTTAATTAGATGCATTCCCAGTATTCATCATTTAGGAGAAAAAGTTGTAGTCAGGTTAGTAAGTGGTAAAGCAGGATTCTAGCCAGACAGGATGTACCCTGAGTTCAGGCTTCTAAACATTTCACTGTACTGCTTGTGAGAAAGAGAATGAGACTATCGGGGGTAGGGGTGAACTTCTAGAAATGAAAAATATAAATAAAAGTTTTAAAACTCAATAGATAGGTTTAATAATAGATTAGACTAGAGAATTGGTGTACTGGAGGATGATCTGAAAAATAAGTTAACTAAAATAAAGAGATAGGGATGGGAAATATGTAAGAAAAAAAGAGGATTGGAAAATTGTGGCAGAAATTGCTGATTTTCCTTGATTGTTTCTCCTAGGTAATGGATGTGTTCGTTGGCTGCTTTGCTGACCAGCTGCAGCTTCCATTTCGCTGCCTTTGTGATAGTAAGGTTTGACTATAATGACAAGGTTTGGCAATGTGGATGCAAGTGAAAGTTACGGTGCCGAGGTTCTACCATATATATATATATATATATATATATATATATATATATATATATATGTATATACACACATATATATAGATTTAGATATAGATTACATCTGTAAGGGGAAAGGGATATCCCTTTCCTCCCTCCTCCTTCCTTCCCATGGACTGGAATGTGGACTTGGCGGTAAACTATTTTTAGCCACGTGGAAGAGGGCAGTACTTTAGGATGACAGAGCAACAAGATGTAAGAATTTAGCTCTGTCAGACTGCTGAGCTGCCAAGCCAGCCCTTACTGTCCCTTCCAACTGTCATATGAGAGGGGAAAAACTTTAATTTTGTTTAAGCCACAGTAGGGTCTCTTGTTACAGCAGCCTAGTCTACGTCCTGACTAATATAAGAGTGTGAGAAGATCTGACAGTTATCTAAGCAGAATCCAGATGTGAAGAAAAATCAGGTAGAGATAATATTTGAGGAGATTATGATTGAGAATTTTTAATTGCAGAATCACAAATCAAATAAATCCCAAACAGGCTGGATAAAAATCAAAACGTAAAGAGTATTTTAAATCAAGAAAAAACAGCCCTAGCCCGTGAGGCTCAGTAGTTAGAGCATCGGCCCACAGACCAAGGGGTCCCAGGTTCGATTCCAGCCGAGGGCACGTACCTGTCGCAGGCTCGGTCCCCAGCTCTGGTGGATGTTTCCCTCTCCCCACCCGCCCTTGCCATCACTCTCTGAAAAGTGATGGAGAAAAGATCCCCAGGTGAGGATTAAAAAATAAGTAAAACAAGAAAAGAGAAACCAGGCTATTCATACAGCATTATAATGAGATGTTGTATGTAAGTTAAGTGTATTATTTTCTAAGTCTTAAGCTTTTATCATTTGCGGGTTTACAAAATTAGGATTTAGAAGGATTTCTTTTTATTGTGTTGGGACTACTGGTCTGTTTTCTTACTCTTAGTACTTTTCTTTACTGTGGTTTATTTTTCATCTCATTCTGGTTGAATTGGTCTTTTCTTTGGCCATTTTGCCTCTGTTGAGTTTTACGTCCAGTGTAATCCAGTTGGTGACATTACATTTTCACGCTTAGCTCTATGTTTTTTCAACGTGTATGTGCAGAGGCCCAGGATCCTTGTCCCTCTCCCAGCAAGAGGAAGAGTTTAACAGGCCTTACTTCCCAGCTCCTCCCAAACCAGAACGTTGAGAGAATCATGGAGTTTTATTTCCAGGTTTTTGTATATAATTTTACAGTGATGATTAGATTTCTAGCTATAATTTTTGCTGATTTATTTGCTTACCATGATTTCTTGTTCTGGTACCTTTCTATTTCTTGAATCCTTTCCCTTTTCTTGTTAGATTACCAACTCTAGTAATTTTTGCTATGTATTTTTATCACTTAGTTCTTATTGTCTGTATTATTTATAATTGTGTTCAACTTACAAACATTTTGAGATTATGGAGTGATATTTTTCCATTGATTTCTAGTTTAATTTCATGATGGCTAAAATATAACTCTTTGTGGTTTCAGTCCTTTGAAATTTGTTGGGACCTGGTTTGTGGCCCAGCACTGTCTTCTTTAGTAAATGATCCATGTGCACTTGAAAAAAATTGTGTAATTTGCAGTTGTTGGATGTGGTGTTCCATATATATATATATCTCTCTTTTGGGTTAAATGTTAAAATCTAATCATGATTGTGTATTTGTCTAGTTTTCCCTTTAGTCCTGTCAACTTCTGCATTATATATTTTGCCTTGTGTTTTAATTTTTATTTTTTCCTATTGAATACTTATTAATGTAATTACTGAGATATTTGGATAGTCTGACATCTTTCTATTTATTTTCCAGTTGTCCATCTGTTCTTTATTCCTTTATTTTTCCTTTCTTCCTTCTGCTTTTAGTTATTAAACCATTCCAAAATGTAGTGCTGTAAAACCATAACCATGTATTATCACTCAGAGTTTCTTGACTGTGGAATTAGGGAGTGGCGCAGCTGGGTGGGTCTGGCCTAAGGTCTCCAGGGTATTGTAGTCAGATGGTGGCTGTCTGGGATCATCCTGAAGGATTCTTTATTCATGATTCTGGGAGGACTCAAGCAGCTAGGGCTCCTCAGGCCACTCTGTCTCTGTGGCCTCTCCAGAGTGGCAGCTTCAGGGAGGCCTGACCGCTCTGGTCCTCTTTCTAGCTTCAGAGGTCAGATGACATCACTTCTGCTCTTTTGTTTACTAAAGCTGCCCATATTCAAGGGGAGGGGGAATATTTTTTTTTCTCTCTAGAAACTTTTTAGGATGTTGTCTTTACTTTTAGTGGTTTGAAATTTCAACTATAGTATTTTCAGTTGTGAATCTTGGTGGTGGTGGTGGTGGTGGCCGCAGCGGCGGCGGTGGTGGTGGTGATTGCATTCACTGAGCACTGTAAGAGTCCTAACTCTTCAAATTTACCTCTGGAAACATCCTTCTATTATTTCTTTGGGTTTATGTTCAGTTCCTAGACTTCCTAGCAGATAGCTGGCAGAGCTTGGAGTTTAGCCTTATTACCTCTTTCATACGTTCTCGCTGTCCTTTCGTTCTGTGTTCTTCCGGTGGGTTGAGGATATTGGTTCACTAACTTGCTCTTCAGCTATGTCCACTTTTCTCTTCAGCCCATCTACCGAACTTTTGATGTTCGTATTTTATTTCCTAAGTTTTCCAGTGTGTCTTTCACAAATTTCTTTAAGGGTATTTCATTACTTTACAGTCTTTTATAGGCCCTCTTAACTCTGTTATCTTTGAATTTTGTTCTGTTTGTTGTATTTCTTGTCCCTGTCAGATTGTTTGCCTGAGTCTGTGGTTGTGTGCTGTCTCTGGGAATCCCCGTTGGTCCTTTCTGTTTACAGGAGTTTCTCTCCTTCCCTTGTGGGGCAGGGTAGGCAGTCCTGTTGGACTGGGCGCGCCTGGTTGTAAGAGTGTGGAGACTAATCTGTAAGCTTCATTTATAAGCGCATATGTCTCATCATTTTATCTCTGTATCATCCTCCCCCCAAGCTCTAGTCTTGGGAAGAACGAGAAGAAAATAGCAAGATTCTCTCAATGAGAAAATAATGTGATTTCACGTCACCAAAATGTTGAACCCATTATGCTACACTATGAAGAGCACTGTTTCTTTGTTTCAGAAACTTCCATCTTAACTATGATTTCTGTATTTACTCATCACTCCCCACCCCCCCACCCCCAGCACGTTGTGGTCAGTTGTAAGTTTTAAAGTACTCATGCTTCTGTAAATACTTAAATAAAACCAACAAAATAACTTCTTGTTAAGAAACTGCCTTCAGTGGTTTTTAATGTAAAAAATTTTTCTCTAAAATTTATTGTCACACTAAATTTTCTTTAATGAATTTTGTTTTGTAGGTTTAGTTGTAGAAAAACTATTTTGTCCTATAATTACTTAGTTTACATGTTTAAAAACAGAAACAAAGTTGGGATCAATTTGTGTCACAAAGACAATCACGTTTTATATTATTTTGTGAAGTTTAGAAGTCCTTTGGCTGAAGGAAGAATGAAAAATTGCTGTATTATAACTTTGGACCATAATGTTAGAGACTGAAGATTGACACAAACCTTAAACATCATGTAATGTTGATTCTTGTCCTGATTTGTCAGGGAACCGTAACCAGGGTGAGACATTTTCTGGTGCTGTGTTAGGAGTGCAGGGCACAGGAGATTTCCATAAAAAGGCATGGGGTTTGCTTGGAAGAACAGGGTGGTTTTCTAACTTGGCAGTAATGAGTTAGAACCAACCCCTTTAAAAGAAAATACTAATTCACATTATTCCTTATTGGGTATTTGTGTGCATGTGTATGTGTGCACTTATCTGAGCTGTACATTCATGTATTTACATGTGTGCATATAGATTTACATTTGCAAGCCATGGTATTTGTTATATGTAAAGAAAATAATTTTCTATGCATACAGTATATGTGAAAAATGACTTTGGAACTTGACTATCTTGCCACTTGAGTTGAAGAGCAGGCCAAATATTTTATTGTTGCAGAATACCCAGAATAATTTGGCCATGTCTGAGTGCTTTTCCCAGATTCTCTTGCCCTAGGCAGTACTTTGGGGAGTATAAATGAGCCTTACTATATTAGGATTCCCTCTTGAAAGATACACATTTTTAGTTGAATGAAATAATGAAATCACGTCTTGTTAAAATGACAGCAATCCTTAGACTAAGAATCACTTGGGGCCTGGAAAGGGAGTTACAGATATGGGGATCTGTCTGGATGAAATATACGCTCTTGGGTTTAACTGTCACCTAACTTATCTAAGCTGGAGATCTAGGAGTTATCCTCGACTCTCTTCATCACCTTAATAATGACCTATAATCAGCTGTGGAGTCCTCTCAGCTCTACCGTCAGGAAGCACTGCTCTCTCTTTAGCCCTGGTACTGCTATACAGGCCTCCCTCATTCCCCACCTGAGCTGTTCCAGCAACTTCCTAACTATTCTCCCTGCCTTGCGTTTCTCTTCCCTTCAGTCCATTTTATATACTGTTATCAGGTATCTTTCCAGAGTATATGTCTAACTATATTACTTTTAAAATATCAGTTTTCTCCCCGTTGCTTACTAGATAAAATGTAATCTCTTAAATATGGCAGATGCCTTTGTAAGCATTACCCAGTCTCCATACCCAGCCTCATTTTACAGACCTTTTCAAACCCTGTGTTCTAGCCACACTGAGCTATGTGGTCTTCTCTGGATCTTCTCTATCTCATGGTGTAGAGTGTTAGCTCAAGCTGTTTCTTCTGCTTAGAATGCCCTTCCCTACTGGAGCGTTCCTATTCAGTTACCACTTAGTTCTTACATAACTTGCATTGAAAAACTGTCCTGCACTCTCCTCTGTTCCTCTGCCCCCCCCCTTTAATTTTGTCGCTGTGATAACTTCGTTCACATCATATGGTAGTTATTTGTTTTTTTCTTTCTCTGTAGCTACTTGAAGATGGGAAACATACACTTTTGATTTTCGTGTCCCTGGCACCCAGTATAGGACTGATGCCTAGGAGACACTTTGTAAGTGTTGGACTCAGAACAACAGTCATACTTGCCGTCGTGTCTGTGCACAGTCTACTAATTTATCCTCACTATGTTACAGTCACTTTGGGCTCCCTAACAAATTACCATAGACTGGATGGCTTAAACAACAGGTTTATTTTTCACAGTTCTGGAGGCTGGGAAGTCCAAGATCAACACGGGCAGCTCAGGTGTCTGGTGAGGACCTGCTTCCTGGCTTGTAGGTGGCCTTCTTGTATCATAAAGCTGAGCGGAGAGAAGCAAGCTCCTGGGTCTCTTCTAGAAGCACTAATGCCATTCATCAGGGCTCTGCCCTCAGAGCCTCGTCTAACCCTAATTACCTCCCACAGGCCCCGCCTCTTAATACCATCTGATTAGGGGAAGGGTTTCAACAGAAGAATTTGCAGGGGACGCATTCAGTTTATAACACTATGGATATAGTTAGCATTCTGAGAAATTTCCCTTTTCTGCCCCATTGAATTATCTTAAGTTAATTCTGTTGAGCTATAATTTACATGTAATAAATGCACCTATTTTAAATGTGCAGTTCAGTAAGTTTTGATACTGGTGTGCACCCACGTAACCACCACCACATTAAGGTGCAGATCATTTTCATCACTCCAGAAAGTTCCCTTATGCTCCTTTGTTGTCATCAGGCCCTACCCTGCCACCACTGGTTAGTAGCTTTCTGGCACTAACTCAGTTGATCTTTTCTAGAATTTTATGTAAGTGGAATCATACAGTATTCACTCTTTTGTGCCTGGCTTATTTTGCTGAGCATGTCTTGAGATTCATCCATGTTATTGTACCTACCAGCAATTCATTCCTTTATGTAGATCTGTTTCTGTTCCAGCATTTTCTTCCACCTGAAGAACTTCCTTTGCTTGTTATGAGTGTGGCTCGTGAACTTTTGCCCCCAGCTTTTTTTTTTTCCCCCTGAAAAAAAAATACTTTCATTTTTGAAGAATATATTCATTGTATTTTCCATTTTAGGTTAACTGCTTTTTTCTTTAAATATTCTAAAATGTTTCATTTTCTTCTGTCTTGCATAGCTTCTCAAAAAGTCTACATATTTTCTTAAATTTGTTCCTCTGTATCTAAACTTTTTTCTCTCGCTTCTTAGAACATTTTCTCTTTTTTGACTTTTCAGAAGTTTGATAATTGTGCCCTGTACTTTTCTTTGTATTTATACTGAGGGCTCACTGAGTTTCTTGAATCTGTTAAGTTATATTTCTTATCAAATTTGGAAAAGATTTTTGATAGTTTGATCCTTTCCTGTGGTTCTCGTCTTTTATTTTTCTTCTCTCCTTTCTCCTTCGCCCTTCCCCCTTTTGCTCCCTCTCTATCCTCCTCCTCCTCCTCACCTTTTTTCTCTGTGCATCTTAGGTCTCTGAAAATTTCTTCTGCGCTGTTTAATGCACAATCCCATCCAGTGATATTTGCATTGCAGATGTTATTTTTGAACACTGGAGGTTTTTAATTTCATTTCCCTCTCCACATTTTTCTTTAAACCCTTGAGCACATTTATAGCAGCAGTTTTAGTGTCCTTATTACGTTACCTCATTTCTGGGACTGTTACAATGGACCCATTTCACCCGATTTTCAGTCACATTTTCTTTCTTCACATGTCTACCAATTTTTTATTAGACATTCTTTTAAGATAATGATGGAGATACAAAATACAGCCTATATTTCTTCTCTTTTTCCTCTCTCTTTAGCAATTTGGGCCTTATGGAGTATATTACTAGTACTTGCCTATATAAAGTTTTAACAATTTTAACCATAATCTCCCATTGGTATGCTAATAATTTTTGAGGTAACATTTTACATAGTTCAGCTGTAGTACAATAATGTGAACAAAATAGTACAGAATTTACCATATGATATTTTAAGCAAATTAAATAGCATGTATGTACATTCTATTAAAGGTCATGAATAAATCTTTCAAAAAAGCACATGAGTTGTTTAAATGAGAGCTTCATAAATAGAGTTTATGACTGTACTTATAACTGCTAGAAGTAACACAAACAGGCTAATGATGCTAGTCAAAAATGGTCTTAAGTAAAGTGCTTGGCAGTAGTCCTATAAATTTATGTTAAAATCTGCATGGTTTTACTATGTAGCCTCTGTCTTTGCTTTGATAGTCTTAAGGGGAAAAGCAAACAAAAACAAAATCCTGAATTATTTCATCTAACAGTTGTACATTCTTAGGCTCATCTTAGCATATGTGGTAATCTTTGATTTTTATTTTATTTTTTTCAGATTGTCAGTATTTAAACAGACCACATCATGCGTGAGTACAAGCTAGTGGTCCTTGGTTCAGGAGGCGTGGGGAAGTCTGCTCTGGTAAGTTAGCCACTTAGCTATAATTAATTAGTATAATACAAGAAGAACATTGATTTTTTTATTATTATTTTTTTTGCTTTCGAACCTCAAGTCACTAAAGAGAAAAGGTGGCAGTATTTTTTATGTGTTTATATCTGGCAGCCCAGAGGGAACAGGGATTCTTTCAGTAACCATGGACGTGTAGTTCTATTATGGTGGCTCATTCATTCTTTCGTTTGCCAAATATTTATTGGCTACCTGCTTATGTCAAACACTAGTGTTCCTGATTCAAAGAGGAGTAAGATTGTTTTCATTTTTAAGGAATTAACATTCCAGTGGAAGATACTAGACTGATTATTACAGATACCAGTGGAGTAAGTCCTACCCTTCCCCAGACTTAAGTGGAATGGAGGTCATTTTTTACATGCATGCTGTATTTGTTTGGTAAATATTTATTGAGCTTCTACAGTGTCAGGCTCTGGGGTTATAACAGTGAACACAAATCATCCCAGTCCCTTGCAGAGCTTACATCATCCTCAAGGAGATGTGATAAATACACAGTTAAACAAAGACCGCTTGATTATAATTTGGAGAGAGATACTTTGAAAGAAAAGTACAGATTGTTAAGAGAGGCCCCCATGACAAGTGAACCTAAATTAGTATTTAAACTACTAAGAGAAAAGTCGCAATTGCTCAGGCAGGAGTGAACCAGCCGGGGTTGGGGGGGGCGGGCGGTTTGAGGGAAAGGAGGTAAGAGGCAGGCAGGGGCCAAATCAAGACTTAAAGACCATGAGAATTTGGAACTTATCCCTAATGACAGTGGGAAGCCATTGAAGGTAGATTTGTGGGGAGGGAGGGACAGAATTGGGTATGTGTTCTAAAGAGAGCACTTGGGCTGCTCTGTGTAGAGCAATTTAGATGAGACAGAGTAGATGTGGGGGACAAGTTGAGAGTGGATGTGAAGTTTGAATGTGATTATAAATTTAATAAATTCAGTACATTAATTCCCTTTTCTCTTTCTCCCAAATTAGACTGGTTTAAGACTTTAAAATTTAGAACTTTTTGTCTGTCTCCTTTTAGAGCATGAAATAAAAGTTAACTATAGATACATAGAGGAGTAATGGGAGTTTACTGATAATTTTCACTTTTTAATAAATTAGAATCTGTGTCCTTATTTGTATCTTTGTTGTATTTTAAAACTTAATATAGTAATTGGCAGTGTCATGTCAGCAGCAGCATGGCTGAGTTTTTAACATGACCACCTGCTTTCATAGTAAGTGTACTCTTACATATCAGCGTGTCCTTATTGAAAAATAATAATTTCTTTTTGCATGTTTACCTAGACTTTTCACGTAATTTCATTTAATCTTTACCACACTATGAGGTTAATAACATTTAGAGGGGTTGATTTTTCTTTTAAGTCCTTAACTTTTCTCTGCTTTTCCTTTTTTAGACAGTTCAGTTTGTTCAGGGAATTTTTGTTGAAAAATATGACCCAACGATAGAAGATTCCTACAGAAAGGTAAAATGTGAAACTTGTGTGCTGCACCTGCTTGCAAGTTGCTCCTTATGACTTTACAAACTTGATCCATGGAGTTGCTTTTTTAAAAATAGTTTTGAGAAATGATACAAATGTTCTGTATCTGTTTTAAAAGTTTCACCAAGACAACATATATCTAGTTGAATATTACTTAGCTACAGAGCTCACCGAGTGATCTGTTCCTTAATGTTTTTCATTTTCCTGGAGGGGAATAATTTTAACTTGCATATAAATTTGAAAGATTGTGTGTGAATTAGTAGGTGTATTTTTGACAAACTTTTTATGAACTATAATTAAGACCACTTTTATGCTTGAAGTTTTCCGGTGAGTGAAAGCTTTTATTTATGTTTAGTTATATAATAACTTTAAAGATATTTCGTCTTTAGACTATAAAAAATTAGTTGTTGGATTTTGTATGCTACCATAATGGTGGATACATGTCATTACACATTTGTCCCAACCCATAGAATATACAACACTGAGAGTGAACTCTAGTGTAAACTATGGACTTTGTATGAGAATGATGTGTTGATGTAGTAGGTTCATTAATTCTAACAGAATCAGCTCTGGTAGGCTAGCTAGCTGGGAGCAGGAGAAGGGTAAATGGGAACTCTGTACTTTTGCCCAGTTTTGTTGTAAATCTAAAAAGTAAAGCTTTTTTAAAAGAAAAAAGTTGATCTTGACAAAAAAATACTGTTTAATTACAAGACTAGCTAGAATTGTGGAGAATTTTTATGATTTTATTTCCCAAACTTTATAGGGAGGGAAAGGGGAGACAGTGTTATAAGAAAGACTAGTAGCCAACAATATACAAAAAAAAAAGATTAAACCTAGCTTTCAGCAAACAGGAAATTAAATTCATCAAGCTAAGCTGTGCTGGCGGAGCAGTTTTATTATCTGCAAATTGGATACAAAATTGTGCTCTAGATACTTTGAGAAACTCCAGGCCTAATTCATTATTCATTGAATGTGCCCATTTATAAATTGGGCAGGTTACCACATTTGCCCACAAGTGGTGGGACAATGAATTTGTGGCCACCAGTGGTGCTCATCAGTCCCTGATCTGACACAGAAGCAGAGTGTAAAATAGGCCTTCAGTTAATTTTAGAAGACAGTGTTGCATTACTGAGATTTCCCAAAAATAAGTTGCTGGTTAAAGACGGCAATCTGTACCTGGAATGCAGGAGATTGACCACTTTTCTCAATCCCTTCTTTATTAAAATTGTCCACTCAGCTGAGAGTTGATACTTTCTTTAGGCCAACCTTCTCTCCTTTTCTAAGACGCTGGGAAAATAGAGTTTAGTGTATAACATTTCACCTCATGCACACAGCTTTTCCAAAGAAGTACCTTTTTCTTAAAGTCTTGGAGACTATGTGAGCTCAGTGTTATTTCTTAGTCATAGAACTTGACCATTTACTATCTAATAATAACAAAAATCATTACTCAGAGTTTACAGTGGTGAGAACATATCTAAACTCAGCACTAATAGTCCTGCTTCTATAATATTAACAGAAAATGCTGAGACCTCCTGTCTTAATTATAAGACCAAGTTAAGTCCCGACCAGTCAGCACACTGCTGAGGAAAGGCTTTGCCATTGTTGTTAGCATGTACTTGGGGTGAAGAGGTGGGAAGAAACACACTGACGTTTTGCTGTTGCTTTTCGCTTTTCCTCCCCGCACCCGCACAGCAAGTTGAAGTAGATTGCCAACAGTGTATGCTCGAGATCCTGGATACAGCGGGAACGGTAAGCACACTTTCTCCTTTTTGATAGATTTTAATCTATGAACGGATCTTAGCATCTGAAGAATTCCTGAGTAAAGGTAGTTGTCTTAAGAACAAATTTTCTAAATGTGGGGCTTCTTAAATGTTCTGTGTGCGTGGAACCATCTATGAGGGACTTGAAGCCCATGTCTCACTATTGGATTGTATGTTGAGTTCACCTATAGAATCTGTGTTGGGTTTCTTTTCCCCACGTTCAGGTAATGGTGGTGCTATTACTGCTCAAAAAAAGGTGTTTTAAATCCAGAATTTTAGTTAAGATAGGTATTTCACTAGGTTTAAATAAGACTTTGTCTAATTCTTGGTGACTGTCGTGTGCAGATAGAATCTCTGCGGGCGTTACAGATAATGCAGTAGCTCGGCCTGTCCGTTCCTTGACTTCCATTCTGCGTCAGCCATTCACACCCACGGTCTTACCTGACTGCATGATCCCCACACCTGCGACACCACCCAGCCTCCTTCCAGGCCTGCGCTCTCCGCTGGCCACGCCCTGTTCTCCGTCTCACTTTCATCCCCTTGAACTTCACTGGACCCTACAGTCCTCCTGCCCTCACACCCTCAGCCCCCCTTCACACAGCTTCACGTGAGTCCAGGGCCTCTTGTTCCGAAGCGGCCCCGCACGTGCCCTCGGCTCCCGACTCTTCAGCAACCTCAGCCTCGGCGGTTCGCTGTCTGTTCATGTGGCTTCCAGGGAACAGCACTGGCTTGGTTTTCCCCTTTGTCCTCGGTCACTCCTGGGTTTTCTTTTCAGATTCGCCTTCATCTTCTCAAGCCCTTGATAGAGAGCCCCCAGGTTCATCACTCGGGCTTCCCTTTTCTAACAACACTGCCTTGGAGGGCATCTTCAGTAGCATTGAGATAATTTAATTAGGGTCTATACGTAAAAAAGGAATGATAATACAGTTTTTTTCAAAATCTCACAAAAGCAGATTAAGGTGGTTAAGCTTTTCCTTCTAATTGTAGTTTATTGTCGTTGTTTTTAGTCATGGAAGTAGGGAGCAGGGACATTTGCCCCAGGAGTTTCTAGAAACCATACGTCATGTCTTATGTTCACTGTCATAATAGCATGTAATTAAAAATCATAGCTTACTTGTGATTATTTGGATTTAAGTTGTTCTGATGTATTCTAAGAAGTCATGTTTATAATTGTGTATTTTTATCGTAGGAGCAATTTACAGCGATGAGGGATTTGTATATGAAGAATGGCCAGGGGTTCGCACTAGTTTATTCTATTACAGCCCAGTCCACGTTTAATGACTTACAGGACCTGCGGGAACAGATTTTACGGGTGAAGGACACAGAAGATGTAAGTATTTTTCTCTCTGTGAGACACACTGCCATCCCTCTGTGGCCAAATAAAAAGTGTCTGTTTTCTCTGTCAGTAGAGTGTTTGGAGGGCATCTACCACATGCCTAAAAGAACCCCTGCCACACACAAAAAATGTTTAACTTTCTAAATTTACCTACAAATTATATGCTCATTGAGAGTTAGAAAGGGAGGGAGGACTTGTGATAAAGTGCTCGTTGTGGGAGATGAGGGGACAGTGCAGCAGAGAAAGCAGAGGGGTCGGAGGAAGATGGTAGACGTGGGACTCAGGCTGAGCTTTGAGAGGTGGAACCTATGGCAGAAACAGTGTTCAGAGAACATTATTAAGAACCATAATGATTTGTTCCTATTTCTAAAGTTCTCTTGGTATAGATCTTACTTACAGGTTTTTTGATTATGTTAAAGATTTTCGTTAACTGGGTTTTTATATTTTTAAATTTTATTTGTTTTAGAATTCTTGTCTTATTTGGTGAGTAGCATCATCGTCATTGTGCCTTTTAACAAAGATGAAATGCACATTTTACTTGTCTACTTCTGAGCTACAGAGAGTTCCTTTTCAGCTGTATCAGTTAGGATATAAAGTTTCATTTGTGCCTTTCCCTCTTTTGTGTGTTCTCTCTCATTATTAATGGGAACATATGCACCTGCTCGGGACCTTTGCTTTGGTATCATTGTAGGTGGGAGGGATTACCCCTGACTCATGACCAGCCGTAACCTAGTGACTGGTTCTCTTCCTTCCCATGACTAATTTATCTAAGAGAGTTCTGTTTTCTTAGGCAATTACATGCAAATCACTGAACGCTGGTAATATTAATCATTTTATCCCATATAACAGACTAAAAACAATAGAGTTGTAGGTGCTTAGTGTTTCGTCTAACTTGTGAGAATTGCCTGTTGTAGGTATAAGATCCACCATGTCCCTTAAATTCTCTTTTGTATCATGTCCATCACTTCACAACTGACTTTGCTCTCTGGGTACCTTTTTTTTTTTTTTTAATATATCTGTATTGATTTCAGAGAGAGGAAAGGAGGGGGAGAGAGAGATAGAAACATCAATGATGAGAGAGTCATTGATCAAGCCCACAGACCAGGCATATGCCCTGACTGGGAATCAAACTCCAATCGCCTGGATCCTAGGTCGATGCTCAACCCCTGAGCCACGCCTGGCTGGGCTCTGGGTACCTTTGAACTAAGGGCGTGGTGTAATTTGTTAGCAACTTATTTTATTGGAAATAGGGGGTTGTAGATGGACATAGCCAAGCATTTCTGGTGTGGAGCAAAAGAGAAGACATCACTGCTTTGTGGTGTTATTTTCTCCTTAACAACTCAGCCTGAACTGGTCTTAGATCTAGATGTCAGGTGTGGAAGCAGAACCTGTTCCTGTGTTGGTCTTGCCACTTTCTGGCATTTCTTGGGATGGAAGATGAAGCACTTAAACCACAGTTAGGTCCAGCAATACCTTCTCCTCCATACTCATATTTTTCTACTTGGAGGTAAACTGTCACTGGTAGCCTGCATGAAAATTTGGGGATTATATTCTTAAAATAATTAGCAGATCAGTGTAGTAGGATCCCTTCCATAATTTTCCTGTCTCTCCCCTTCCACCCACCTTCTTCCCCCCAGCACACATACACATACCTTTTTTTAAGCAATTGGGGAAGCATTTAGTTCTCACTGATACACTGCAGTTGGTGGCAGGTAGTTGCTAACTTATAAAAGGAAGAGTAACAAGTATGTTATATTCACTTTCTGTTATTTCCTTCCCACAGGTTCCAATGATTTTGGTTGGCAATAAATGTGACCTGGAAGATGAGCGAGTAGTTGGCAAAGAACAGGGTCAGAATTTAGCAAGACAGTGGTGTAACTGTGCCTTTTTAGAGTCCTCTGCAAAGTCAAAGATCAACGTTAATGAGGTAACCTACGGCTGCCAGGCAGCAGCAAGTGCCTTTTGCTCTCCTTTATTTCAGGCTAACAGCCGAAAACTACTTATGAAGAAAATTATTCTTTTAAACAATCCTGATTCTACCAGCTTATAGAAAACACTAAGTAATTCTTTGCTTGCATAGATCACTTTGATGACTGTAATGAGGATGTTCATGTTTACCTTATATTCAGAGGAAGTTTAAGTTAAAGAATGTGTTTCAAGGCCTGCTAAGCCTCTAGGTGATATGCCAGAAAGTAGTCTATGAAAATTCTCACATCACCCTGGTATTGGAACAGTTGCTTATGCAGATATGTATGAATGGGTTGTAAAGTCAGTAGGAAATCACAAAAATTAAAGTCGTTATTATAATGAATTTATGTTAACACGGAAGTATATTACCTCGTGGATATCACAGAATTTGGTGTTTTGAGTCCTGCCTCCCTTTAGTTCCTGACTCAAAGGGAGGAATCTGAGTGTGGACTGTAACTCACTCTTTTTGACCTGGTACAGCAGGTGCACAAGGCTTTTTTTGTCCATGACTTAAGCATGCCACTATCTTGAGAACATGGCTGTGGACAGGAATGCTTAATAAATAAGCTGCCTGCCTGAGTGTAAAGGGCCAGTAGTTTACTGTATCCCTGAAAGATTAGTTCAGTCCTCAACTGCCACCACCAGCCAAGCAAAAACTTGAGGTTCCCTTTGCTTTTGTTAATTTTAACATCAGCATTTTTTTTACACCTTCTTTCCTTTCCTGGAAGCGCATAAGCTGTGCATGCTGGTGTGCTCGCCATGTGTAGCATCCCAGGTGATTGGTCAGAATTCAGCTCACTCACAGCATGGACGAGACCCAGGAGCAGGTTAGGTTATCACAGTCTTGTGTTCTCACTTGCAGTTCCTTCTGGCCTTTGGTTCTGTAAGTCATTTTTATCTGACTAATATGGTTGTAGACTGTTGTCTGACTTCTGAAATGACCAAATTACATTAAATATCTGGCAAGGAACCTGTCTTTAACACAAAGCAAGATTAAAAACAAACAAAACAAGATTCAGATCGAGGAGTGGAATAATATTTAACAGAACCAAGGTGGTTTTGTGAAACAAGGTCACAAATGTTGGTTGAATAAGTCCATTTTCCTTGTTTTTATTTAGATATTTTATGACCTGGTCAGACAGATAAATAGAAAAACACCAGTGGAAAAGAAGAAGCCTAAAAAGAAATCCTGTCTGCTGCTTTAGACCCGCAGTGAGCAGCAGCTCTGAGCCAGGTGAGGCGCTGAGGGCAGAGCACATGCCTTTCCTGTCGTCTGGCTTCGTTGTGGGCTGCCCCCAACCTTAACCACTTCCCACTGCACCTGGCAGGGTATTTCCAGGCTTCTGTAACTTGTAAAAGTGACACCTGACTTGTAGATATGCTCATCTTTTGTCTGGAGGCTTGTAAGTAGTAGTTGACTTTAAATACTGCGTAAGTTTTCATTAAGTGAGCCCATTGGAAAGACATCAGCGCCAGCCTTGAAGCTGCCTATCAAGTGAGAAGCCAGGCCCTATAGGGCCATTTGTTTGTTTTTCTTTAATTCTGTATTTAAATCCCCTAAACAGTTTCTGCTTATCTTAATCAACTGTATAAACAACACTATAAAAGAATATTTTCATGCAGTGGATTTGTGACGTAATTTGTAAACTTGGTCTGCTTAGAGGAAAGTCAAGTTCCCACTTGAGAGTTGGTTGTGCTGACTCTTATCTTGGGTCTGTTTAGTAGATTGCCTCCTCCAGAGCACCACATTAGCTAAAATGTGCTTTCTTATGGATATGAATGAATCTTTCTCTCTCTCTCTCTTTCTCTCTCTCTCTCTGGAAACAACTGAGTAGTTGTGCCCTTTTAAAAGAAAGAGAGGGAAAATAGGCAGAAAGGGGTAGGGGGCATGGGATCACCTCTGGGAGTCGGATTCAGGAAAGACAGCTCCAGCCGAATGGTTGCTTTAGGCTCTTAGTGAAATCTTGATTCGATAGCTATAAATCATCAGCTCCCTGAAAGTGATTCTTGTTAAAATGCTGGTGTTCGTGTTTAGGTAAGCATGCAGAGGTAGGGAAAGCGAGGGCTCCATTCCTGTTCTGATGTATACTGTTGAACTTTTAGAGTTGACTGGCTTGGTGATGCATTACTTTGACACACCCTAATTTAATTTCCAAGTCTCAGAAATGTGCATGAAACTTATATTTAAAGTAAGAGGCGCCATCTCCTGGCCTGTTGTGAAAATTCACTCGTACACACCCTGCAGTGTATTGTGAGATTTACCTTAGAGGCAAGAGATCTTGGCCTAGATCTAGAAATAAGACTTTCATCCTGGTTGCATAAATTGTTAGGCTCTGCTATGTAATTCAGCTTACAACATAGTTAATAAGTCACCTGAGCTCTCTGTGAGTGTTTAGTAATAGGTCACTTAGCAGTCGGAATACTTTGCATGCAGAGCATTTTGTCCTGATTACAGACTTGAGGGCCATGTTGATCCCATTTGAAAGGTACTGAGATACGGCGCAAACATTTTTTGTAAGAGTACATGATCCTCGAGGGCAGCTTATCTAGACAAAATTGTATTGGAGCATGTTAATCTCGTTCTAATATGTACCATTTTTAAAGACCTAGGGGAGAAATTCATTTTTAGGAAATTCTTCCTTTAACCTAATTCTCTTCTGCTTAATCTTCTGCCCTTGAATACGGGGGTCAGCTCTTTTGGTGTCATTTCTTCTTGTCCTAACCTGTATTAGAAGTGGTAGTCCTAATATACAAAGTCATAAAATGGTTGAGGAAAGAATTTCCCATAGAGCCCTGGCCAGTGTGGATCAGTTTGTGGGGTTTCATCCAGTTCACAGAAAGGTTGCAGGTTTGATTTCTGGTCAGGGCGCATGCCCAGTTTGCAGGCTCTATCCCCAGTAGGGGGCGTGTAGGAGGCAGCTGATTGAAGTTTTACTCTCAGATAGATGTTTCTCTCTCCCTCTCCCTTCCTCTCTCCCTAAAATCAGTAAAATATATATAAAGAATTTCCCATGGAAAGTTTTGCAGGCAGGTGTTGTTTCCTTAGCGGAAAGGAACTTTCAAAATAAAATTATAATGGGATAGAAATGAAACAATCACTGTTTTCCTCTTTATAGACAGGGCTGTCATATATATTGTAAAACACTAAATGTAACAAAACCACTTTTTAATCACTTTTAAAAGGAGTTTAAAATAGCCCTGTTACTGGAGCTGTTTAGTATAATTTAGTTCTCTAGTAATGATCAGCCAAAACCATTGTTCTTTCTGTATTATTGAGTATCTGCTTGTTTACTATTATGTTCTGACATCGAGAGATTAATTATATACATAATATATAATCTGTATCTATTCATTGTTCTAGATTACAGGAATGAAGAACTGTTGCCTAATTGGAAAGTGCCAGCATTCCAGACTTCAAAAAATAAATCTGAAGAGGCTTCTCCTGTTTTATATATTATGTGAAGAATTTAGATCTTATATTGGTTTGCACAAGTTCCCTGGAGAAAAAAAAAATTGCTCTGTGTATATCTCTCGGAAAATAAGACAATAGTGTTTCTCCTTTGCAATAGCAGTTATAACAGATGTGAAAATAAATATACTTGACTCTAATATGATTATACAAAAGAGCATGGATGCATTTCAGAAGTTAGATCTTGCTACTATAATCCAATGATTTCATATTGACCTTTTTATCATGATTCCCCCTGCCCGGCACTAAAATGTTGAACTATTATACTTTATGTCTGTAATGATACAGATGATGAAATTCCCCCCCAAACTCATTACAGCAGATAACTTTTTTGAGTCATTGACTTCATTTTATATTTAAAAATTATGAAATATCATTCTGTCATTATATTCTAATTAAAATTGTTTGTGCATAATGCTTTGGAAAAATGGGTCTTTTATAGGAAAAAAACTGGGATAACTGATTTCTATGGCTTTCAAAGCTAAAATATATAATATACTAAACCAACTCTAATATTGCTTCTTGTGTTTTACTGTCAGATTAAATTACAGCTTTTATGAATGATTAAATTTTAGTACATTTTCATTTGGTTTGTGTGTTTTTGTTATTGTTTATGGACTTAAGGACTTTATTTTATAATGACCACATCGTTTTAAATGCAACAAGCAGCTCCTTTCTGCCTGGAACCTGCAGAGCACTGGGCTTGAAACCCCAAGTAACTGGTAGTTTCTCTACGAACAGATCTGGCACTGTCTGTTCTAGATTTATTTATTCCTACTATACAGTGACATACAATGGACTACATAGAGTAGTTTTGTATATTCTCTCTTGATCTTAAAGATTGTATCTCATTGAATAAAATATCCCACTGTATATTATTTTTATATGTAAAAAGATCAGTTTAATACTGTATCAGGGTTTAACTTTTGCAAATCTTCCATGGCTTGTAATTTCATCGAGGGAATCTTTTTGCCATTGTTAATTTGTGGGTATAAGTCCACCCATGAAACGTCATGTAAAATTGTTCCCATTTGCTTTCTGATAGATGACGACTCATGAGGAGTGGGTGTGAGTGGGTGCAGGATGCTTTTCCTTTGACTGTAAAGCAGCGTAACGGCGGTGGTCTGGGAAAGGGGGCTCAGCCATCATTTTAGCTGGCTGCAGAGGGCTGCTCGTCTCCTTCCCAGTTTTTCCCAGTTTTTACAAAAGATGGGGCTTGGGTAGGACATGGACCGCGGGTGATATGACTTGTGTATTCTCCATAGAGGTCAAGCAGAGCGCTTGTTAGCCAGTCAGTGCTGGGGAAGGAAAGAGACAAGCTTAGGGAGCCCCGTGCCTTGTCCCGTACCGTTAGGAGGAGACCAGACCGAGGAAGGCCGCCCGTTGCTCAGGGATCTAGATGCTGGCTCGCAGCCGCAGGTGAGGCAGTGTTCACGCCGTGCCGAGACTCCGGGGGTGTGGTCAGCCGGCCCGTCCGTTATGAAATTGAAATTTCAACTCAGATTTCAAGTGTAAGCTCTGACCAACCTGAGCAAATGTTCAAGTGTTGTAAAAACAAAATTGGAAATTGTATTCTTTTCAGTTTCTAATAAACTTAGTTACCTAATACTTTACCTCCTATTGATCCACTTATACTTATGTCTGGGATTCAGGGGCCAAATCTAATAAATGCAATAAATTAAAAAATAAATAAGTGAAGCATTAGGGCCAGTCTGTCCAGGTCAGGGTAGCATATTTTAAGGTCCTTAAATTCATTCTGCTTTAAAACTCACCTCTGACATTCCCTTGAGCTTAAAATCATAGACATCTCATAAACGAGTAAAATTTTCTGAATGTTACCTGTGACACAGACTATGTAGTTTTTCGCCAGATTAAGTAGAGATCGTTAAATAAGATAACTCCGAGTTACAGTGTGCTTGAGCAGTAGCATAAACTTGGCGTCCTCTGTTTTAGAACGAGGGTAGAGAAGGGTGACAGGTACTGGCTTCCTTTGTCACACCCTGGGATAGAGGTAGGACTGAAGAGAAATGCCCGTGTGCCACACAGCTGTGTGCAGGGTGGGCCCAGCTGAAATCAGACAGGCACTGCCACCCAGGAAACCGGCCGTGGCTGAGCAGGACGGAAAGGTGGGACAGGTGTGCTTTTGTACTGTCCCTGTGTGAACTCCTCAGCCTCAGTTCCAGAGGGGAGGGTGCCTGAAAATAAGGTAGATTTTTATAGCTCAAAAAGTCTTTAATGTTACATAAATCTCATGATCAATATCCAAGAACTGGCCCTATATTAGTATTTTTAGCTATTTAAAGTGTGATGGCTTTGGTTATATGAGGATTATATAATTTAAAGGTGGCTTGCTGTCACTGTCGATAGTCAGCTTTTTCTGCTGACACACAAATAACTTTAGTGGCTTAGTGGTGCCCCCAAACAATTTACTGTTCGTTTTAGAAATGAAGAGTGAATACATAATGTAGCTGTAATCCCGCCCTCCACTAGGGGGAGCTTCAGTATCAGTTAACGTTTCCGTGAGCGCTGAATTCATAGCACGGATTCCAGCCATTTCTAGGAACGCTGTGCCTCACAGAGAGGCATCGGGGCCTTCCCACGGGTCTGCCGTCCGAGTGGGCCGGGAGGTCATCAGGTTTATCAGGTCTGCGCTGTCGTTACCCAGCGGTGGCCACGGGGCTAGTTCCCTGCGGGATGTTTGGAGAAACACAAATGTGTTCCTCTCTCCCCCTGCGACTCTGAGCTCATCTCTTTGGCCCCTCGATCTGCTGTCACGACGGGCACCATGTACTCAGCCTGCTGCTTTGAGGTTAGAATGGACTTGGCAAAAGCTAATCCTTGGGAAGATACTGATCTTCATTTTATTACCGACTTGATTAAAACAGGTTACCTGATCTGGAGCTGTTTTTCATTTTCTGGACCTGCCCAGTTTCAACTGTTTTGCCTGGTTGTCCTCGGGAATATTGGTCGGCCCAAGTTTCCGAGTTTTGTTTTCAGGGCTGAGGGACAGAAAGAAAGTTTACCTCAGTGATTCCTGTGTAAGGAGATTCTTAGGAGACATAAAATACTCTGGTACAAATGGTGAGTGTGGTGAAACCAGACTGAAGAAATCGTCAGGTATTTGGAGGGAAATTACTTGGAAAATAACCTTTTGTTTTATTTGGGTCTTGTAGTTAACTAAGGTGCTACTTAAATGTATGTTGAAATAGCCCCCAGTGGGCTCAGCTCCAAGCTTAAAAGGGCAGCCTGGTTTGGGTGCTTCTCCGGGGCCTGGAAAGAGCCCATCTGGCAGGGAGGGAATGAATATAAGCTTTGAGGCAGGCTAACCACCCGGCTTCTAGCATTTCTGTTCCTCCAAAAATGTAAAATATGCAAGTTGCCCTTGTAAATGCAGTACAGACATTGCATTGAGCACGGACTCTTGCCAGTTTCCTCGGGGGGTTGTTGACTGTGTGGCCCACTATTTAATGCCATGTCTGCTCAAATATTCTCCTTGAGAGCGGCTGGAGACTGAGCTGGGTGCCTAGTTCTGTTTTCTGGGGAGGCAGCGTGGACTGTTCTGCAGATCTTAACACGAGCTTTAGAAGGGGACTAGGCCGGGGTGCGAGTTGTCTGGCTTGTTAAGAAGCCGCCTCCTGTGGCCTGGGCCCACGGTGTGACATACATTCCGTGCTAATTGCTTCTCTCAAGAAGCATGGGCTTGGCTGTTCCTCTTGAGGAAAAACCTTAATAAACCTTCCCATTTGAAGCAGTGACGTGACTCTTACTTTGACCTGTCGTTTTCAGTGCATGTATTTTTAAGTTTAACCATGTGAGTTCTTGTGCGTGCTTTTAACTGTAAAAGTTCCTGTAGGGCCTACAAAGCGGAACCAGGCGCCATCCTTACGGGCTTGTCGGCGAGTGTTTATGGGGCTGCTGCCGTGTGCCAGATGCTGACCCGCACGTTGGAGAGACCTCGGTGACAATGCAAATGCAGATCCTTCCCCGAGTGTGCGTGTGTAATGAGCGCTGTGGAGAACAGCTAAGCGGTTTAAAGGGGCGGGAGCGCTGGACAGAGGGATGTGGTGGGTGGGAGGCTTAGGTTTCACGGACGGTCCTGTTTGCATGAATATTTGAAATGTGCAGCCTGTGCTGCGCGGGGAGGGGGGGGGGAGGCTGGGGTGGCCTTCGTGCAGTGGAAGGGGCTGTGCAGACGCCATAAGGGGGACGGGTGCCTGGCATGTTGGGCGACTAGCAAGGAGGCCTGCGTGGCTACATGGCAGAGCACAGTGAGCAAGGGGGAGTGGGCAGTGGGGCGGGATTGGGTAGCGGGCACATTTCCTTCGGCATTTTTCTGAGTGGGATCCGTGGAAAGGATTTCGGCAAAGGATGTGGCATGATGTGGCTCCACCTGCCACCAGGAATACTCTGGCCGTTGAGTTGAGAATAGCTGTAGAGGGACCAGGCAGGAGACCGGCTGAGTCGGATTCAGGGGGAGGTCCAGACGGGAGTGACGGGCCGTATTTAGGAAGGGGGGTGAATGGGGGTGAATGGGGATCACCAGGGTTGAGCACAGACAGAAGGGGCAGGAGCCACCGCGGGTCGGGAGAGGAAGAAGACTCGGCAAAGGAGGGCCCGGAGGCCTCTGGCGACCTTGATGGGCTTCGGTGGCGGGGGCAGTGTCTGCAGCAGGAGGGAGTGGGAAGGCAGGCCTTGGAGAGGCCAAGCGCGGCCGCCTGTCAGGGTGGCGGGACCGCTCCACCGAGGACGGAGTGGACGGAGCGGGCCCCGCACCAAGTGGGGGGGCTGGCCCCCTCGGAGCCCGCGGGCGCAGCGGGAGGGCGGCCGGCGCGCTGCACGGACCGATGAGTGCACAGACCTTTACGGACGTGGGGAGACGGAGGAGGCAGGTGCCGTCGGTCCTGGGAGGTCTGAAATGCTTCCCCAGAGGACCAGTATCGGGCCGCTTCAGGGACAGGCAAGTGCGGGCAATGGGAAGCGGCGCTCGAGTTTCCGGAGGAGCAGGCGGGCCCGCGTCACGCGTGGCCACGGGGCAGGTCAACAACCGAGCAGGTTAAACCAGGCGACTAGGGAGAGCAGCCGCCTAGGTGAGACCTGGAGAGGGCCGGCAGGGGGACATTTCAGGGCTGATCAGAATGAGAAAGAGTGTCGCTCACTCCCCCCGACTCCCTCCCAGCTTCATTCCTCACTCCATTCCCCCCTCCGGGACATGATCTCCGCACGTGGCTGTGGCCGTCCCCAAACGGCTCAGTTTAGACGGGAACCGGCACTGATGCCTGGGTGCGCAGAGATGTTAGAACGAGAGCAAAGCCTTTCCCTGCTCTTAGCCCTCCGCTCCCCGGGCATGATTCCGCTGCCCTCGGAAGCTTTGGCACCTACCGGGCGTGCAGTAAACCTTCCCCCTCCCCACTTCTCTCTACTGTCAGCGCAGACAGCAGCCTTCTGGCCCTTCCCAGGGGATATGCCCATCGATTGAGAAGGCTGGTGAGAGGGGCTTTTCCTAAATCCACCCCTATTTGGTGGATGCCAGCTTCCCCACCAAGACCCCATCATTCAGGCCTTAAGGGCAAGAGGAAAGCGACAGTGGCCCCGATCACCTTACCCTTTGAGTCACTAGTCTCTCAACGGGGCCGATGAGTTGGGGGGTTTGAAGAACCACCAGGCTTAGGGGATGCTCAGTACACAGTCTTCCCAGTTTGGAAAGAAGGACTGGGAACTCGGACTGGGCAGGGGGCCTGCCTGCCTTCCCGGGGAGCCCACACATTTAAAGGAGAAGTTGAAAGAAGATATTTGATCTCTACCCTCCCAGCAGGGTCCCGAAGCCAAGGCCAAGCTTTGGAATTCTTCGGGCCCTTGAGACCACCGATGCAGAGCCTCACCGCTTACTTTCTGGGATATAAATGGACTTATCTGAACAGATGCTCGGAACTCAGATCAGGGACCCTAACACCTGCCTGAGTCCGTCTGGCCTGTGCTCCCTGTGACAGTCAGCAGCTCCCGGGCTGTCGGTGGTGCGGTTGGAGGGAGGCTCCGCGTGGAGGGGACGAAGCTACCAGCCTTTGCACCTCTGGCTCTGGGAGCTGAGCCTGTAGCAATTTTAGTTGCTTCACTTGCCTTATTTGGAAGAGCTGCTGTTTTTTTGGTTTGGGGCTTTTTTGGGGCTTTAAAAAAAAAAAGTGTGGCTCTGGCCAGTGTGGTTCTGTGGTTAGAGCAGCAGCCGATGCACCAAAGTGTCTCGGGTTTGATTCCTGGTCAGGGGCACACAGCTCGTTTGCAGGTTCAGTCCCCAGCCACAGGCCACAGTCGGGGTGTGTGCGAGAGGCAACCAATTGATGCGTCTCTCTCACATCAATGTTTCTCTCTCTTCCCCTCCCTCCCTCCCTCCCTTCCACTCTAAAAAAAAAAAAAAAAAAAATCAGTGGAAAAAATGTCCTCAGGTAAGGATTAACAACAACACAAATGTGTGCCTGACACCCTCCCCTTTCCCACCCAGTGATGTCTGCCTGGTGCCTCGCTGGCCCCTCAGCCCCGGGGAGACAATGCCTGGAGTGCGGCCAGGAGTGCGGCTGGAGGCAGGGAAGGCGCTGAACACCCAGCTCTCAGCTTCCTTCCCCACTGCCCCACCCTGGCCCTCCAGGCTCACAATGGCGGAGGGAGAACTGGGCAGACTCAGTGTCCCCAGGAGGGGTGGGGATCCCTGGCAAGGCAGGGTAGGAAAAACTAGGGCAGAGCAAGTCTGGGGCCAGAAGTTGTTGCCAAAAAGGAGGGAGACGAGCTGGGTCAGGGGGCCTGGTGCAGAGGGGGTGAGCAGAAAGGAGAGACTTGGAGGCTGGGGCAACGGTGATGTCCTCCGGGATGGCAACTGGGGTCCACCTGGGATTGAGCAGACACGGGTGACCAGTGCCTGTGACCATCCGAAGGGCCTGTGCCAGGAAGGGCCCGTGCTAGGGACAGGGAGCTGGGCAGGAGGGGTGGGGACAGCCTGCCTTAGACTGGATTGGCCTGTGGAGAGGCCCCCGTGCCAGGCCGGGGCAGAGGGGCCTGCACAGCCATTTGGAAAGGTGGGGCTGGGGACCCAGAGTCCGGCTGCTCTCTTGAAAGTGACTGGCAGCAGCTCCCCTCCTGGGAGTGGGCTGAAGAGTGGAGAGAGCCGTGGGCCCCGGAGGCAGCCGTGGAGCCTCGGCTGCTGGTCTCACCCAGGCTCAGCCCCCGGCGGGCTCTGAGGAGTGGAGGCCTCACTGACAGCCCTGGCTCGGGGCTGATTCACAGGGAAGGAGGGAGCAGTCGCTGCCCTGGGGGTGCGCAGCCTACGATAGACACGCACATGAGTGACGGTGTGAGTCCTGCGGTCGGGGCGAGGCACACGGGGGGGGGGGGGCCTCCAGGCTCCCCGGGAAGACAGGCAAATGCGGAGGATGAGGTCACAGGATCTCAGATGTTTCCTTCACTGCCTCTGTCCCCAGACCTGGTGGCACTTCCTCGCAGCTGCGGGCTGGGGCCTCGGGTCAGGGAGAGCAGAGGAGGAAGGGCTGAGGGAGGCCCGGAGGGGGGTGACATGTGCAGAGCGGGGAACAAGGAAACAAAACCTGATTCTTCCCTCAGATGGGGACACATCCCCCCCATAGCAACGGCCCAGAGGTGCCTCAGGCTGGGGGCGGGCGGCATCTGCTGTGCCAGGTGGAGGAAACGAGGGGCACAAAGGGGCAGGTGGACAGCCCAGAGCTGGGGCGTGGCGGGCAGAGGGCGAAGGGCAGGCGGACAGAACACCAGGTGATAATTTTTGCCGGTGAGTCCTGTGTCCCTGGAACGGGGCAGATGTGCTCACAGGGAATATCGAGGGAATGGCTTCTGTGGAGTGGAACCCACGGCACGTGGCATCTGTGGCCTGAGACCTGGAGCCGGGGATCCCGCTGCCTTCTCCATCCAGGGCCCGGGGTTTCGGGACCTTGGCAGGGCTGACTTCATTGTGAGGCGTGTGTGTGTGTGTGTGTGTGTGTGTGTGTGTGCGCGCGTGTTTGGGCCAGAAGTGGGGTGTGTATGTGGGCCTGGAGGTGGCGGGTAGAGGGGTAGGTGGGGACGGATTGAAGGCACAGGGACAGGGGCAGGAAGTCAGTCCCTCACATTCAGAGGGAATCTGGAGGAGAGGTTTCACCCTGTTTGCCCCAGGCACCGGCTAGGGGGGGCAAGAGAGAGGCAGGGGCAGCTCATAGTAGTGCCAAGTGGGGGACTGCAGGCTGAGGCTCCGCCCCTGCCCTTTAGGGTCAGGGTGAGGGTGAAGGTGAGGGTGAGGGTGAGCCCAGGATCTTCTAGGCTCTTCTAGCCCATAGCCCTTCCTCTGGCAGCACAGCCAGAGCCCTGAGACCTGTCATGGGGGCAGGCTTCCCGGATGCCTCCCTCCACTAGCCTGGCATCCCCTCCATTGGAGTGGATTCCAGGAGGACAGCCACAAGCCCCTTAGGCCATCAGTCCCCAGGGAGGCTGGGGCTGGGGAGGGAAAGACTGGCCTGGCAGAGACTCCAGCCCCTGAGGCCTTAGAGCAGAGGCCTGACTCCTCTCAAAACCATCAGGACTTGGCTCATTCAACTCTAGTCCTTGCCAGGAATGTGAGGGCCCAGGGCCCGAGGGCTGACCGAGGGCTGACCGGGAGGGAGAGCTGGGCTCAGGAGGGTGGGGTGCCCCCCAGAGCCCATCCTCAGGCAGTGGGGTCCTCAAGCCCATTTCTGAGCGCAGCCCAAGCGGCGGCCACCCCCACCCCACACACCATCCTTCCATGGAAAACTGTAAACGGGTAATATTTTTACACTATACAAAAACACGTCCACACCTATTGTCTTCTCTGATCCTGGCTACATCCTGTGAGGTAATAGAGCCAGTATACATTTTTTAACAAGGCTCAGAGAAAGCTTTTTTTTTAGCATTTTTGCCTCAGGTCCCGTGGTTAGCGCCTGAACTGAAGGTCAGGGAGTCCGATACATTCTGCTCAATATACAGATGGTGTGTTTAACCCATGGGCACATCTTGTACTTTAAATCTCATGGCAGCCCCGCACCATCCCTGTTCCACCAACGAAAACAACAAAGCTCCTGGAGGTCCAGCCACATGCTCGGGCTCACGCAGGGGCGGGGGTCTCGCGTTCTGTCTGTCCAACTCCAGATCCAGTGCTCAGGCCGTGGCACCGGCAGGAGGACCTTAGGAGCCCTGGTGGGGAAGTCACCTGAGGATACAGGCCCCTGCTCCCCAGAGGGACAGGCTGTGCTTTGGCTTTTATGGGGCCCTGTAGGAAATGTTCCTGTGACTTGGGGAAGACAGAGGAGCCCCTCCCCTGCAGGGTGCTGGGGAGCAGGGGCATGGGGTGGGGACAGAGCTGAACCAGGTAGGTCTCTATTCCTCAGGGCAAGTTGGGGTCCAGATCTCAACCTGAGGGGCGGGTGCAGGGGAAGTGCTTGAGGGCAGAGGGGTCCTGGGTGTGAAGGGTTGGAAAGAGACAGGCAGGAGGGGGACCAGGCAGGCCTGGCCATACCCAGCAGGGCCTCTTCCAGCTCCTGCTTATTGGTCAGGGGGCACGGATAGGCACAGACTCTGGCCACAGGGCCACAAAGCAGGTGGGGCCCCGAGCAGATGCCTGAGCCGATCAGTGGGGCCCTGTACCTGCCAGGGAAGCAAGCCAGGTGTGAGGCAGAGCCCCATGCCAGGGAGGGTATTAAATGAGCTTCCAGCTTATTTGCATGTCCTAATTAACCATAAAATGAGCCCCAGGGGCAGAATTAAGCTGTCAGTTTCTCACTGCTTACTTCCACTACCTCTACCCCTTAATCACACAGCTCCCCACCCCTACACTCTCCTGGCCCTCGCAATGCCTCCTTCCCCCAGCTTCAGTAAACACAGCCTCCATCAGGGTCGCAGGCACAGCAGGAGCCCAGAGGGGGAGGGGAAAGGAAAAATGATGGAGGGTAAATGAATGGGCCATAAGCTTTCATTAGCAAAGCATGACATAGTGAGGAGGCATCAATTACATCAGCCCCGTCAAGACCCGGGCAGATTTCCCCAGCGAGGTCAGCGGTCCATTCACTGTCCACGCCTGGGTCCTGTGAGGACAGGTTTGGGTGTTGTACCCCTTGACTTGGCCTTGGGGCAGATGTGGACAGCCTGTGGGGTCGTGTGAGGAGCACAAGGCTGGGCTGTTTCGGGTTGGAGCTCCGCCACTGCGACCCTGGGCCAGTTAACTTCTCTGAGCCTCTCCCTGTGAAAGAGTAACAGCGGCCACTTCCAGAGTGAGGTGGGAAGGAAATGGGAACATGAAGGTGCCTGACACCCATCAGTGACGTCGCAGCAAAGTCACTCCTGATTGTTTTGTTCCCGCCCAAATTAAAACGGGTTTCATTTCCTCGAATCCTCCTGGCTAACCGTTGGGTTCACATTGCTTCTTTCTTCCCACTGGGCCCCCCGCGAGTCAGGAACTGGGTCCTTTCCATTGCTTGTTCTTAGTTTCTACCGCGATGCCTGCCTTTGGGAGATGTTCATAAAGTTTTGTTCGATTGGTCTGAGTTGCTGCGATGGGTCCACAAAACAGAGGCGTCACGGGTGAATAGCCAAGAGGTGACTTGGTTTCCTGCAGAATCGTTCCTGATTGGTGCTGGCGCCTTCTTGAGGAATTTGCTGGATGGCTTCTCCTCTCAGGACTCAGGGAGCTAGGAAGTGGAATCTTCGCACTCACACATTCTACACACACACACATCACTGCCACCACCGAAGGCAGCCACAGCCAATGGGCCTTCCCCCAAGACTAAAATACCCGAGTTTGGGGGGAGACCCAGGGCAGGCAGGGCAGGCTCCTCCCCGAAGGGCGAGCTTCGTTGGCAAACACCAGGGAGAGTGGAAAAGACAGTCTCAGAGCCAGACGACCTTCTGCTTCCAGTCCTCAGAGGGTGACAAACAGTACCCTCTAGGGGCATTCTGAAGCTCCAAGGACGTGCATACTGCCTGGCAAATAGGGAGCTCTCAAAAAAAATTAAAATAAATACATATATAGCCTTTCCTCTTGTAGCTTCCGCCACCCCAAACTACACACCTACCATCTGACTGCGTGGGAATTTGGAAGTGACCCTAACCTAGCCACAACTAGAACTAGGGAGCTGCTCACTCCAAGCCCCACCCCACCTCCTCCAGGGGGCCCAGGAAGAGCCTTTCTTGTTACTTTTCTTCTCCAATTTGCTCTTAATGCTCTGAGGGCAGGAAGGCGTCCTGCCTCTAATTGCAGCTGTCACATCCCATCAGGCTGAGAGCTGACCAAGCGGGAGGGGCGAGGGGAGGAGAGAGGGTGTGCCCTCGAGGCTGGCTCGGCCCAAACGGGGACGTGCATTGTCTGTTCCCAGCCTGCGGGCTCTCGGTGCCGGAGTAGGCGGTCTGGTGGCTGCCTGGGGTGGCTTTGCTCTTGGGCCACGCACCACCACAGCCACCACCAGGCTGCAGGAGCTGAGCTGCTGCCTGGGGCCCTCCCCACCGGGGTGGTTCTGGGTCAGGTGGGAAGATGAGGCTGTTGACCATGCAGCAGCAGAGTGAGGCCAGGGATGGAGCTAGGAATTTGACACTGAGGGCTTGTGTCATCTGGGCACACCTTGGCCTTACTGGAGACTTTACAAGCCCTTGTGTCCTGGGTGGGGGCTCCGGGCCTGCGACAGGGTGTTGGGGAGGAGAGTGCGTGACTGCAGGGCCAGCTGCTCTCAGCCAGTCCTGGACCTGCCACCGGTGTGTTCTTGGACAGATAGCGCCTCCTCTGGACAGTGGGGATACCACCTTCTTACTTGCTCACTTACCAAGGGAATAATGGATATGAAAAGGCTTTCCAATGCTTCACAGTGCTATAGTATCTTCCCTGTGCCTTGGAAGACAAGGGGCCTCCCCAAGTATCCCTTATGCCTTTACTTATCCAGCCATTTTTCAGGATCCAGTACCCGCTGAAATCTCAAGGCAGCAGGAACAGGCGGGGTGGGGATTTGTCTCTCTGCTGCTCCTCTCCCAGGAGGGCCGGGGTTGAATTCCTGTGCCTGCAGCAGTGCTTTGCTGGGGAAGCAAACAGTTATGGGGATGGGAGAGACGAGGTCTTTATTGGGGGCCTCTCTGGGGAACCTGAGGCCAGGCGCCCTGATCCATACAGAATGTTCCACTGAGGTCTTTGGGGGGGCAGTGAGGAAGTCAGGATTTCCTGGTCTCCTCCCCCAACACCCCCTGCTGTCACCTCTATCCCAGAGTGAGCAGTGTGAGCCCATGCGTGCACACAGACACACAGACACACACACACACACACACACACACACACACACGCACACTGGCCTCCCCAGCCAGCCAGCCGGTCACAACCACAGGCGCCTGTCCCGCTCCAGACACTGTGCCTCCTCTCCCTCCTCTCTGGGAAAAGGAGCCTGGAGTCGCATTTGAAAGCCGCGCCAGCCGCTGCCCTCCCGCCCAGGACCCGCACCGGGACGGCCCCGGGGGTCCAGTCCGCTTTCGGTCCCCTGGGTTCAGACCCACACAGCCGTGTTGATGTCAAAGCCGGAGGGCGGGGTGTCCAGGGCCTTGGGGCAGCCCGGGGAAGTGGCTTCGGCTCGCCTGGGCTCCCCCGCGCCCGGAAAGGGGAGCCGTCCCGAGCCCTTGGAATGGCCCCGCTTCTTGACCTTGTGCGAGCGCGCGGCTCGGGGCTCCGAGGCCGCGGGCGTCACCCAGCCTGGCTTCTCCTTCAGCAGCCGGTCGCGGTCGGGCCGCACGCTCCGCAGGAACTTCCTGAAGATGTTGGCGGTGAGCGCGAACCTGCGGCCCAGCTCCCGGGGCGGCGCCCTCTCCGCGCGGGGCGCCCCCGCCTCCCCGGCCTTCTCCAGTTCCGGCAAGTCCAGCCAGTTGCCCACCAGGTCCGCGAAAACGTTGTCACCCAACACCAGAGGCTGGCGATTCCGGCCCCGGGACATCAATGTGGAGGTCCAGTCGTCTGCCTCCACCAGCTCTGGCCTCTGCCGGGCGCAGCCTTGGTGCTCTGAGGGCTGGGTCCTGGGTCCGAGGGCTGGATCCCTCCCACACACACTCCGATGGGACGGACACCTGGTGCTGCTCCCATGAGAAGGTTGGCTGGAGGGGGACGGGACAGCAGGCCTGGCAGGACCTCTGCCGCCCTCCCAGGGCGGGTGCTCCAGCTGTGTCCGGGGGCTTTCAGGGCAGCCGGGGGCCACACTGCCCCCTGAGATGTCCAGCTGTTCCAGGGCCGTCTGCACCTGGAGGAGCTTCAGCTCCTGCAGCGCCCCCATCATGGAGTTCATCTGGTCCTGCAGCCCATCGCCCACTTCCTTCATGGACATCTGCGGAGAGAGAAGACAGGGCCAGTGAGCCAGGGGGCGGAGGAGGGCTGCCCCTCGCTGGCCCTGAACCTGGCCCCCTCCCTGCACACACACCTCCAGTGTCATTCCAGCTGCCTCGGCCCCCCATCTGTACAACCTAGCGCAGGCCAGAGCCGGGAGAGGAGGGACGTTGGCACCGGGTGGCTGCAAAGAGGACTAACGTTCATGGCAGCTGCCTGCTGCAGCGGGCACCGCCCTTCACTCCACGGTGTGTGTACAGAAGCACTATTTAACCCCCCGAGGACTAGTGTCGTTCCCATTTTACAGACGAGGAGACTGAGGCACAGAAGTGACTTGCTCAAGGTTACACAGTAAGGGGTGGGCGGAGACCAGGGCGGGGTGCGCGGTGTCGTGCCCTGGACAAAACGCCTCCGTCCTTCCCTCCCCCTCCTCTGAGCCTCCCTGAGATGACGACGGTGACACGACAGGGACAAGGACACTTTGTATTAACTATGTAACAGGAATGGTGCTGAGGACTCTACAGGCGTCCTCTCCTTTCGTCTTTCTGTATCACTGTTCTCATCTGAACAAATGAGTTAGCCTGGGGAGGGGGGGTGTGAAGTAGCTCTCCCGAGGTCCCAGGGCTGGACTCAAACGCGGCGCATCTCTCCCCCAACGCCACAGTCCTCGCTACCGAGCACTCGGGACGCCGGCGGAGGCGCTGGGCTCGAAGGCTGCTCCGCGCTCCACAGGGAAAGGAGGGGCTCAGGCGCCCCGTGAGAAGGGTAGGCTGGGGCTTCCTTTCGCCGCTCTTCACATCTGGCTGGTCAGGGGGAGACCAGGAGGCCAGGAAGCTCCTGTTTGGGGAAACCCTTGCCCAGCTCTTCCCAGTCCTCTGAACACCTGTCGTCTCCCAGCTGCTCTTGGACTTGGCTCCAGTGCCCTTCCTGCCTTCTTGGCCCACTTGGCGCTGCCGCCCCAGCCAAGAGTGGGGACACTGGGGGCCGGTTCCCCAGCCCCTTTGTGGGTGTCCAAAGCCCGAGTCCCAGGTGCCAGCTGGAAAGGGCTGAGAGATTGACTTGGGTGAGGGCCGAGTTTGGAAGCTGGGCAGGGGATGCTTGGGCTGATAACATTCATGAGGTTCCAGTCCCCGAGCCCAAGCTGCCTGGGTCCCGCCAGCTCCCTCCCCAGATCCGCTCAGGTTACCAACAGCAAACCTCCTGTGTGGGGACCATCTGTTTCTTAAGCCCCCCAGAGACCCATGGGGATCATCTTACCTCCCAGCCTTGTCCTAATGCACACAGCTAAGCCCAGGGTGGAGGCTGGAGGGCTGGGGAGGAACAGGCACAGAGCTCCGCAAGGCAGCACAGGCCGCTGACCCTCTCAGGCTGCAGGGTCACCCCCTCCCCCGCCACCCTGGCCCTGGCCCTGGCCCTGGCCCTGGCCCTGGCCCTGGCCCTGGCAGGGGAGGGGGCAGGATCTCCAGAGCCCGCTGAACTAAGACAGGACTAACTGTTCCTGGGGGCGGAGAGGCCTTTGCTGAGTGGGGAATATCCACACTTGTAATCTTCCCCAAGACAGGGCAAGAGGTGGTGATCTGGGGCCCTGACAGCCCTGGGATTTGCCAACTGCCTTGGCAAGCACGTGGCATTGGAGTGGCCTCTGCAGCAGCAAGAGACACAGCCTCTGGGGCGGCTGGCTTACTGGTGGCCCTTCGCTCCGACGACCTCTTTGGCCTCCACCTCCCTGACCCCTTCCTCAGGGGAAACCCAGGGCAGAGCTGGAAGAGACACTGAGCCCCCAACCTGTCACCAACGTTCCTTGCTGGCAAACTGCTCCTGACTTCCAGATTCCTCCCCTGCCTCCCCCATACCACCTTCCTCCTCGCCCCAACCTGAAACCTCATTTTTACCTTTTTTTACCTTTCCCACCCAACCACCCCAGTTTCTGTCCCCAGATGTCTCGCATCTGCCTTTCCATCCCCTGAAACGCAGACGCCTCCTTGGAGGCCTTCCAGCCCCCAGACCAGTCTAACCAGAGCACACCTCTGACCGTGGCGCTCACCAATCGTATCTCCACTCCCATGTGCCTTCCCCTTGCTCCTGTCTGACCTCTTCTGTGCCGCTTACAATGCTCTTCCCTGCGGTCCTGCTGCTGCTGCTCCTGCCCCTGCTCATCTAGGAGTCTGTGGTTTTTTTAATGTTTTTATTTCTTTCTTTCAGAGGGAGGAAGGGAGAGGGACAGATAGAAGCATCAGTGATGAGTCATTGATCGGCTGCCTCCTGCACGCCCCCTGCTGGGCATCGAGCCTGCAACCCGGGCATGTGCCCTGACCAAGAATCGAACCGTGACCTCCCGGTTCACAGGTTGATGCTCAACCACTGAGCCATGCTGGCCAGGCTCCTCTAGGTGTTTAAATGCTCAGCCACTCAGGCAACATTTATTGAGCATCTACTGATTGAGGGAGGGGCTGGACTTCATTATGTCTCCCCAGAACTTCGCTAGCACCTTGCGCTTGTTCCGCACCCGTAAAACATTGAGTACCGCTGAATACCCCAAGTTATCCCTGCGGACTGCTTGCTGCCCTCGGGCGGCACCTCACTGCGCAAGGGGAAAGAGTCGGCGACAGACCTCAGGGTCTCTGCGCCGAGAGGCAAGGAGTGTGAGCTTGCAGGCTTCCTCCAGAGGCTGAACGCAGTCCAGTCGGAGGCAGTGGGAGGAATGAAATGACCCCATTCAATCTCTTCCAGTGTGGAAAAATCCTTAAGAAATAATGCTGACATTCTGTGCCGTTTTCCAGCGAGAATGAACGTGTGGGTATGTACACATTCAGCGCTGCGCATGAAACAGAGGCCCCATTTAATAAACAAGAGCCGAAAGGACACCCCTATGGGAAAGGCTATTCTGTGTTGCCTGTGATCTTGGGTTCTGCAGACAAGTGGAACAGGCCCAAACCCCACCTCTCCCAGGTAAGAGCGGTGTGATCCGGCAGGTTATTTAAATTCCGTCTTTTACTTTCTCCATTCTCTAAAATGTGAATGAGACTTCGTGCCCCGTACAGCCCGAAGCGATCAGATGAGGTAGTTCGCGATCATGAGCGGCCTAGGGGTGAACTGGGGCTGTTCTCTTAACTTAAGGCTTCCCAAGAACTTCCAGGACATTTCTTCCTCCGTGAACCTTAACGCAGAGCAATGACCGGATTCCGTCTCCACCTGGTCTGACCCGGCAGAAACCTCTCTCGTGCTGTCCCTCTTCGGCCCCCGCCCCACACAGCGGACGGAGAGGGGGAGGCAGGGGAAGCCCCGCGTCCTCCTGCCCGTCGCCGGGGGGCTCGGTCGGCCAGCTGTGGGGCGCTGACATGGAAGGGGGCGAACGGGAGAAGGAAGCCCGAGTGTGGGAAACGGAGGCAGGAGCATCAGCTGGGTCTTGACTGAGAGGCAGCTGCCTTTCCCAGCCCCGAGGGGAATGATGTCACCCCAGGAGGAGAGCCAGGGGCAAGCTGCTGTCTTGTCCAGAGCGTGGGACCTTCTCGGGTTCCAGGGCTTCTCTTGCCTCGGGAACAGAAGAGGGAGGAGAGAGGGTGGGGTGGGGGCAAAGGAGGGGGCCACCTAAGAGGAGACCCCAAGCTGGAAACTATGCGCGCTCAGTCCCGATCTCCAGGCTGGAGGGCGGAGTTCCTCTCTGGCCGCCCAGGCCTCAGGTCCTTCCTCGGAACAGGGACCAAAGCACACCGAGCTCAGTGTGAGTGGGAACAGTGACCAGCCGCCTCTCTGCTCTGCTGCGAACAGCTCTTTCTCTCACATCCCAGAGACGGTGGTCAGAAGCCTTTCTGAGAAAGGCCACAAAACGTCTCCCCATGCTCCTACCATCCATCCACCCACCTCACGGTCCATCTCCCACTCCCAGCCCCTCCTGAGCCTTCGCGTGTTTCCTTCTGAAATTTGTCTTCATGTCAAACTTTAGTGTCTCTCACTACAGCCCGGGCTCCCCGCCTGTATCAGAGCTGGACGCTGCCAGGCATCCTCCTGGGATCGCGAGGAGCCGCCGGCTGTGTGTGGTCTGAGACCCGGCCAGGGTCGGGCTGACCTCAGCCACACGACTCTGGGCAGATTCGCCAACCTTTTGTGCTTCGGGTCTGAGTCTATAAAATGATTACCCCTCCCACGTGGGCAGTAGGACTTGCCCTCCCCGTCCACGGCCAGGTCTGACCACAGTGACCCCAGGAGGCTGGCGGGAGTTATCCCCACTCGATGGACTCGGAACTTGGGAGCTGAGAGGTTCAGTTTCTCCCTCGGTGTTTCCCCAACATTCTCCCCAAGACTTCCCTCGTGATTTTCACCATATCTCCATACAGCCTAGTCTCTTGTTTAGCATTTTATTTAAGTCTACTGCTTATGTAAATGGTTTTATATAGGAACTTAGATGAGATGCATCTCACTTGCCAGAAGCAGATGGCCACTCTCTGAATTAGTTTTGCATCTCAGCGTCACCCCGTGCCTCCCTGAGCGCCTCCAGTGGAGACGCTGATCTACTGCCTGAGGTTCTGGCAGACTCGTGGGAGGACCGACCCGAGCCTGGCCCTGACTCAAAGCCAGCAGGCTTCCCATGTCACCATCACCCCTGACTTCTCAGCCTCGTGGGACTGTTGTGAAGAGACCAGGATGGCCAGTGGGACGTGCAAAGTCACCATCACACAGGGAGGAGAACATGAATTCTTGGAGGGGCGCCAAGACTCAACCCAGTTCATTTCCACGAAGGCGCCCCTTCACTAAACCATCGGAGGGGAAGAGGGACTGGCTGCCTGGGACTGGAGAGGATGGTGCTGCTGGGAAGCCAGACCCCAGCATCCTGGACCTTCAGGCCTGAGCCCTCGAGGGCGTAGCATGGGGTCAGCTGTCCGTGGTCAGTGTCCGCCCCCAGGCACTTTGTGGTGCCCAAAGAGTGGGGATGGGAAAGTGGGACCCCAGCATCTTCGGCAGCCTTCCCAAGCCCTCTCCTAGGCCCCCGACCGATCCCACAGCTGTGCCCTCCAGCCAGCCATCTCACGCCCTCTCCCAGCTCAGCCGGAATCCTTCGACAGGCTCCAGCTTTGCCCTGAGCCTGGCAGCGTGCCCTGCCTGGCTCCCCACCCCCATTACTCACAGGCTCCCCACACAGTGCCTTTCAGCCTCTCTGGAAGCCACAAGGAGGGTCAGGGCCGGAAATAGGAAGAGCCCAGCTTTTGCCAAGTGGCCCATTCTCCAGCCCAGTGAATGGGACCTTCACAGCCCCCTGCCCTTGGCTGGACCACTCAACAGGAAGGTGAAGTAGAAAATTTGCCAAGAGCCGGAGAGGGAGGCTGGGGAAGAAGGGAGGAAGTATGAAACGGATGAGTCCACTCTCCCAACTGAGCCATCTGCTGGGGGCCATGTGCTCCGGCAGGAGGCAGACAGAGAGAGGTGCCGATCTCGCCCCTCAGCTGGGCTCTCCCCGTCACCAAGCTCATCTCCCTGCCCAGCTTCAGCTCCTGTTCATGGCAGTCAGTCAATCAAGTTTCTTGGGCACCCGAGGGACCTCAAGAAGTTACCTTCCTTTTCCCCTTCCTAGTTCAGGCTTTCATACACCTGAAAGCCTGTGTGGACTCTCCTCCTAGCCTTCTAACTCCTCCTGCCTCAGTTTCCTCTCTCCCCGCCTCCCTCCCATACCACCTCTAGATCCCAGGGCGTGTCTCTGATCATCCGGCTCTATATGCAGACAGAAAAGGCCAGACTTCAGCGTGGCATTCAGGGCCCCCATCGTTTGCGCTCAGCAACTTTCAGCCCCGTTGCCCACTATTGCTTGGCACATACCCTATGTTCTGGCCAAACTCAAGTGAGTCTTCCAACGTGTGCGCCAGATAGTCTTCGAACAACCCCGTAACTTGCGTCTCTGTGCCTTTTGCTCATGTTGCTTCATTATCTGCCTGGAGACCTGTTTTTCTCCTGTTCACATCCCTATTTACCCCCCAAGGTCCAGCTCACAAAGTTTTCCCTGATCCCCAGCTGCAGGCCATCTCTTCCTTCTGAGCGCCCTGAACGGTGCCTCTCCCAAGCCCACATTCTCCATCTGTGTCAGAGGCTTGCAGCCGGGCCCTGGCTAAGACAGGTCCGCACTCAGGCTGGCTGGATTCGAATCCTAGCTCTGCCACTCATCAGCTCTATGACCTTGGCCAAGTCACTTAACTTCCTCATTATGAAGCAGCAATAATGGAAGTGCAGCTTCTTAGTGTTGCTTTGGCATTAAATTGACATAATACATTATATGCCTGTCATGTCAAAAATGTTATTGATAAATGTTATTACCTCTCTTATTAAACTGCGAGTTCCCTGAGGGCAGGATCTGTGTCGTTTACGTTTATAACCATAGCTCTAGTGCTTGGTGAAGTGCATTAAACATAGTAGGAACTCAGTAAGTGTGATCTAGGAATGAATGACTCGAGCGCACCAATCTGATCGTCCATCATCAGGAGTTGACCAATTGCCTACCACATCAGGCACCGTGTTACAAGCTAAGGACATACAGTCGGGGAGGCACTTTCCCTGTATCGTCATTTAATCTTCTCAGTAGCTGTATGAAGTCGGTATTCTTAAAACCCCATTTTACAGATGAAAGAACCAAGGCCCAGAGAGGTTAAGTAATCTGCCAGGGTCACACAGAGCCAGGATTTGAGTTGAGACCCACGCTTTTCCCGCTGCACACCCCACTTTGTCTCATCCAAACTCCTCTTTGCCCCGGCTCCAAACATCCAGGGAAACTGCACTGTGACATCCTTTGCAAGAGCTTCCACCTGCCTCAGGACATTTGCTCTTTTGCCCCAAGGGCTGAAGGCTGTTCCTGCTGTACCTCCTTTATCACCATCTTTCCTTCTCTACTTTACCTTTAGGCCCTGGACCTCCTCCAGATGCCAGAACCTCCTGAACTTGTGGCCACTAGCACCTAGCTAATTACCTTCGAGGAACATCACGTTCTGTCCTAGGCTGACAATCCCCAGCCTGGGAGAAGTCCCTCTCCTGGTTCACCATGCCTCAGCTAGGATGGACCTTCCTCCATCAACCTCCTCCTCCCCCAGGAAGCCTTCCCAGCCTGGCTGAACTCAAGGGGCCCCATTGCTCAGTCTTTATGCACTGTTTGCTCTATACTGATCTGAACTCATGAGGAACGTCCTGTGAGCATCTTACATCTGCCTCCTCCGTGCGCCCTGTCTACCCCTTTGTTAGAAGCCCTCCAGAGAGCGGTGTGCTAGGAACAGCTGGTCCCAAGGCCTTGTGTTCCAGGCAGGGCCCCTCTTTGGCGGCTGGAGCGGAGAGCGGGGAGAGATGTGTTCCCTGCTGAGCAGTTGCAGCCCCCAAGCCCCTCGACCTAATGAAGAAGCCTGTCAGCTGCTGCTACTCTCCTGCCACATTTCATCCCTGAAACACGATCCTCCGTCCCCTTCCAGGCAGGGCCAAAGGGCCAGCTCTCTAGACATTAACCAAATTGAGCCAGGATCCCAACGACGACCCCCCCCCCCATGCTCACTCATTACAGTGCAAATGGTCTGCACTGTAGAAAGAAATTGGGAAATTCTGCTACTTTGGTTTTCAGGAACAGACTCTTCTTGTCTAGATTTTCTGGGCCAAGGACAGGGCCAGGATGTAGGAGGGCAGCGCAGAGTACCCCGGACAGAGACTGTTTCACAGTCGCTAATGTTCCCTTTGCCAGCGGGTTTAACCTACAGTGTCTGCAGGGCTGGAAAGGAATTTGGTGGAATAAATGTGGAACTTGACTGATATTCCACAAGTGCCATTCCTGGGCACGCTCTGCAAAGCCAGTCCTCCTGGGTGGCAGGAGAGATCTGGCTGGATGAACACACACACACGCGCACACACACTCAGACTCTGACATGAACTGCGTGCCTTTCCCATCCCACTGCAGACTTGGTGGATAAATAAGCCAACACCTTCCTATCCCAGCCACAACCAAGCTGCACTGAATTCAGTCCCTACAGCCCTTACAAGAGCCAAAGGGCTGAGCCTGGGCTAACTCAGCTCTGCTTTCTCCTTTGCTCCCATTGGGGAAACTGAGGCACTGAGATTTGGCTTAGCAACTCTTAAGCACTGGACTGAGGTGTCAGGGAGTGAACGAGACTCTAATAGCTCTGCCTGTCACCCCGCTGTCTCCCTTCTGGGCAGACTGGCACAGGGCTGGGGGTGGAGCCCCATGGGGGCGGTAGGGAGGGTGCAGAGCTCTCCCATCTGAGTGTCATTCTGGGCCCCAGGCCAGGCATTTGGCTTCCTCTCCAAGAGAGTCAAAGGCTGAAGCTGCTCAGACAAAGGGCCAAATGAAAGCTAATGGGGACCTGGGTGACTTCAGCCTCTCCCCTTCCTCTTCCTGGGGACCAGGGGCTCCAGTCGCTGGCAGGAGACGGCGCAAATCAAGACCGGAGCTCAGCTCAGGGCAGAGTCCTAATTGCCTTTTTTATTCTCCTGGCGCCCACGGACTCTGCCTTCCTCCCCTCAGCACCTCCCACCTAGGGTGCTGCAAAAAATGCAAATCAGGAGGATTTTAAAATTCGAGCCCATGCCAGGAACACCCACAAACCCTGTATTAAGACAGATCTGGGGTGGGTGGCGTGCTCCCAGATTCCAAGCATGAAAAGGAGGGTTCTGTTAGATTCTTTCCTCAGCATGGGCCTTGGACTCCAGGCATTATCTGTGATGGCCCTGACCTTCCTTTCTGCTGTTGGACAAAGCATGGGAAAGGTCAGAACTGGGAACGCGTGGGCTGGGCCAGCCACCCCAAAGGGACAGGGGAAGCATGCGAAAAGTGGTTGGGAGCAGAGTGATGGAGGAGACCCTTCTGCCCCTCACCGAAGCATTTCTCTCAGTAACTTTCCCATCTGACTGTCACCACAAGAAGGCAGGAGTGGCACAGACAGGAAGAGCGCCTGGGTGACTTGACCAGGAAGCGTCACTGGGAACACCTGCGCTCCCAGCTCCCTCCCCAGCGGGAAGGGTGCAGAGTTTGCAGGCAGGAGGGGGAGAGGCTGCCATGGAACCGCGAGCCCAGGGCTGGCACTTTCTGGATCCAGGGCTGCTGTTGTGAGCCTGGGTGCCCCTGGCTCTGAAAAGTAAGAGGAGGAGAGAGAAAGTGAGGCTGAGAAGAGGTGGACTCCCGGAGAAACACACTAAAAGGGGCTGAAAGAGGCAGAGGCAAGGGCAGGAGAGAGCCCGGCTGACGCTCCGTCTGGGTCCTGGGGGTTGAAGGGCCGTGGTGGCAGGTAGCGGTGGAGGCGCATGAGGTCAGCGGGAGTCAACCGAGCAGTGTAAGCGGGCGCTCGTCCCCTCGCTTGGGCACCCCGCGCCCCCGCCGCACCGAGCTGCTCCTCCCGGGCCCCGCGCCCCCGCCGCACCGAGCTGCTTCTCCCGCGCCCCCGCCCCGGCCCCGCGCCCCCTCGGCTCGCCCCAAGCCCAGACCTGACATCGCAGCTCCCGCTCGCGATCTGCCAGGCGGCCCCGCCCCCCCGCAGGGCCCTCCCCCGCCGTTCCAGCTGCCAGCCCCCCCCTGCTGGCAGGCAAGCCCGGGCAGACAGCCGGCCCAGCGGGCCCCCGCAGCCGCGGCAGCTCTGCCAAAGCCCGGCAGAGTCGGGGGCCCCAGGCGGTGCCAGCTCCCCTCCAGCGACCGGTCCCCGGCTGACCTGCCCAGGGCAGGGATCCGGCCCGCGCACCCTCCCCAGCGCCCCGCCCGCTCCGCGCGCCCCAAATGGCCCAGAGCCGCTCCAGAAGCCGGGCACCCGCGTCCCGCTCGTTTTTGCTTTTCCTGCGTCTACGAGGTTGTTTTCTTTGCTTAATCCCGTCACCTTTTACACCAGCCCCGCCAACCGCGTCCCGCTCTTTCTGGGCGGGCGTCCGGGTCCCACTCCGCCTCGGTGTGCGCCCTCTCTCCTCCCCCGGGTTCCCTGGAACCCTTCGGTCTGGGTTTGGTTAGCTCGGTCTCTGTCACTTGTTCGCGCGGCCTCGCTCTCACACAATCTTTGCTTCAAGTTTCCCCGCGGCTCCTTTCCCTCGGGACAGGCCCTGCCCTCCGCCTGCCGGTGCGCGTCCCCGCTCTCCCCGGCCTTCCTCCCCCCGCGCGCGCCCCTGCTCCCGGGGTCCGGCGGCGCCAGGTCCCCGTCGGGGGCGCAGCCCGCCCCGGCGCGCGCTCCACTCTTACCAGCTCCTGCTTGAGGCGGCGCAAATAGCAATCCATTTTCCCGCTCTTCTTCCTCATGCGCCCATTTGCCGGGCTCGGCTCCGCCAGAGAGTCCCGGGTGGGAAAAGCAGCCCCGCCGAAGGCGCGCGCTCCGCGGGCTCCCGGACCCCGAGACCCGCGCGTCGAGCAGCGCGGAGCGGAGCCGAGCGGAGCTCGCGGACTTGGAGCCGCTGCCCCGACTGCGGGCTGCGCGCGGCCCGCGCCGCGGAGGGAGGAGCGCGCCAGCCTATGAGCGCGCAGGGGGGACGCCTCCAGCCAATCAGAAGAGAGCACGGGGGGCAGGCTGGGCGCCCACTAGAGACCCGGCCGCGGGGGGGTGCGCTCGGCGAGGGCCGCAGCTCCTCCGGAGGCCGCCCCGGGGACAGCAGGTCCTGGACAGCAACGCGGGGGGCGTAGTGCGGCCCCACTGTACCCACGCCCGCCGGCCAAGCACGTGAGCCCCGTTTGGTGACCATGAGGGGGCGCGTCTTACGGGTGGGCGCTGGGTAGAGGCCTCAGAAAGAGGCTGGGTGCCGTCGTGTCAACCCCCTTCGCCGAACTCCCATCAGAAAGGGCCCCCCCACCCCCAGCTCCGCCTCTCAGCAGCGCTTTGTTTGTTTGTCTGTGTCCCCCGGAGGTGGCTCTGCCCCCACCTCCCAGGGCGGGGTCCTCCCAGCCCACTGCTGGCGCAGGAGCAGAGGGAGCAGAGCAGCCGGCTCGGTCCATTCATTATTTAACGCGCTGGAGACTCGGCCACCCCCCCTCCCTGCCCGGCCGTAGGTCTGGGGATGCCGAGTGGGACAGGCCAGGTCTCTGCTCTCAAGAACGCGCATGGGGCGGGGGCAGGCGAAAAATGAGACGAAAGCGTAAAACAAACAAAAACACACCCCAAAACGGTAGTTTCAGGTAGTGATTCTTTACGAAAACATAAAGTGGGGTAGTGGGTGGGCTGCTTTCAATAGGTGGGCAGGGAGTGGGGGAGCAGGCCCTTCTCGTGCCCAGCACCCAGGCGGCCTCGGGTATCCTAACTCGGGAGCGCTCGGTCAGGCTGGGGAAGGGAGAGGGGCTCAAAGACGCTCCGACTGCATTCAACAGGCACCCGAGGTGTGCGAGCTCCGGCCAGGCCCTGGGGCTCCACAGACGAGCCGAGGGGAGCCGCAGACCCGCCTGCGCTCCTTGCATCTGAGCTCGGATCCACCCGCTGGCCCCCTGCGCGCCGGGCCGCAGGTCTCTCTCGGAGCCAGGCGCAGCGCCACCCGGCCTGGCCCGCGGGGGGCGGTGTGGCACGGCCCGAGAGTCATTAGGGCAATTAGGGGCCGGCTGTTCCAAGGCAATTCACGGGGAAAGTGTGCCCCAGGCAGAATGTGGGGTCTCTGGGCGAGACAGAACCTCGAAGACACCCGGAGAAGGCGCGGAGAGAGAGAGACTGCAGGCTTGGTGTCATTCGGAGCCCACCCGTGTCAGCAGAGCGCCACCTCTGCTTCCTATTGGAAGGTGAGGGAGAGGGGAGGGGAATAAAAATGAGCAGGTGAGGACTTTGCAGAGTCCAGTCGGATGACCTCCCAGGTCCTCAGTTTTAGTGGATGTGCCCACATGTTTCGGCCTAGCCCTGAGAGCCGGGTGGACGGTAGCTGAGTGATAAAGGGAAGAAAGAAGAGGCGCAGGTGGTCACAACCTGGTCCGAAGTCTGCGTTTGGATGTCCTCTTGTAAAGCCCAGATGCCCAGGCTCCCTTCGAGGTCGCTGTTCAGGAAGGATCCCTGGGTGACCTGCTCAAGCATTTCCAACGCCCGCTGACAGCCTGAAATTACATTTATTCTGCTCTCTTGGAGGCCGCCCAGCCAGTTCGTCCCCACCTTCTGGCTTCCTTGCAGTTGTGAGTGGAGATCCCAAGGGGCTCCTTTCCTCGGGACATGGGAGTGTTCAGAGTGGGAGCCACCCCCAAGGATGCAGCTGCTGTCTCCAGCCCACTGAACCAGTTCTGGTTGGATCCTCTGGTGTTGGGATAAAAAGAAGAGCCTGGCCAGGGAGGAAGCCTTACACAGAAGACCCCAAAGGGGGCTCCCAACCCCAGGGCCGAGCTTCGCCCACTGTGACACTGAGTAAACCTGTGCGGGTCTGTGGTTGAAACAGCCTTCAGAATCAATTTTAAGCCCAGGTTTTCTCCACCCCTGAGAGTTTGGGGACTGGACTCCTTCCGGAAGATAGGAGGGTGGCTGCAGTCAAAACTTCAAGAGATGAGGCTTATCTCATGGCAAGAACTTAGGACTGGGGGGGCAGGTCTTCGGATTCTTGAGAACACAGGATGACATTGCACATATGCTTTCCTTCTACTAGCCTCAGTTTCCCTTGCTTACGGTTTAAACCTACGTGAATCTAACACTTTTGTAGTCCTCACAAACCTCTACTTTGACAATGGTCTGTGAAGTCAGGACAAGAGGAATCCATCGTAGAGATCAAGTATATGTCATCAGCAAAGCCAGGTTGCATTCCATCCACTTTCAAGCAGATGGCAAGAAAAAAAAAATCCATGACCGTAATCTCAGTGCAATGCTCGAAAGAGAGGCCCCAGGCAAGTCAGGACAGGCGCTATTATTGTGTCGTTCCTATGGGACGTCGGAGGACAGTTACGGGCCAACTCTGAAGTCCTTCCGTGATGCTGGGCCATTGCAGCCTTCCTGCTCCTTCCCCTGAGAAGGCCAACGTCACCCCATGGCTGTGGGGGGCCCTCAGGTGGCATCTCAGCATTTGCCCCTTGCTGATGGGGAGAAGTGTATGGAAGTACTTTTCCTGAGGGAGATGGTGCAGCTCCTGGAAATGGTGTCTATGGGTTTTAGACTCTTGGGGTTTGCCCAGCCTAGTCAGGGAGGGTGGCCCCCTCTGTCCCACTGCCAGAGCCTGAGGGTCCTGGCACTGATGACTAAGCTGGAAGGGAGAGGCAGAACCAGCTGCGCCCCAACAGAGCTTAGATCCTGAACAAAACAATGGAAACACTACCATTCTCCTGGCTCCAGACCCACGTCCCCACATGGAGGGCCCACCCCACCCATCAGGTCCTAGAGAGCTCTCGAAGGCCCACCCCTGGGTGAGGCAGTGGCTATCTCATCTCCATTGGCAACAGAAGAGCTGGAGAGTTCATCCTGATGTGAGGAAAGAAACCCGTTGCCACATCATCACATCACCCTCCTGAGGGTGGGGCCTATGTCCGCGTTGCCTTCATGCCTCCACCCCTTGTGGCTGCCAGCAGCCATTACCCCCACCCCATTCCAGCTCCCCCCAGGCCTCCTGAGCACCAACAGGAAAGCCTGACCCTAGAGATAAACACGTGCTGTTGGCATGTGTTCAAATACCACTGCGGGACTGACCTTTCCAGGCGAGCAGGCCCGGGGGTGCTGAGCAGAGACTTGGTGTCTGAGTGTGAACACCCTGGGATGCTGGGGGAGGGGCTGGACTGAGGCCCAGCTCTGCTTGAAAGAATCTGACTCCTATCTTTCATGACATCTTCCTCTGCCCATCTTAGGGGACAGGGCTCCTTGCCTCTTACAATCCCACCGCCAGGGGAGACAGCAGAAGGAAGAAGTGGCCTATACCTTGGGAGGCCTCTCAGTTCCAAAAGGAAGATTCACTTTGGGTTTTCATTGAAAACTCTTTTGACTGGGTAGAGGAATCAAAAAGCTCCTTAGCTTTTCAGTGTCTTCAAACATAGTGTCATTCTCACGACTTACAGACAGAGCAACTGAGGCCCAAAGAGGTTGGTCTGTGTTGTAATGCAATAAAGTCTCCCTGTTTCCAGGGTAACCCTTTCTAGTACCCTAGTCTGCAGAAAGCAGGGTTGCTGAGATGACAGAGCCACTGAGGGAGTGAGCCCTGCCAGCTCCCCACCCACTGCATCCCCACCCACTGTACTAACTTGGACTCACTCTCACAGCCTTAACTTTACAGAGTCGCCCGCTGCAAGACCAGGCTGTCAGTTATGCAGGAGCTAAAACTTTTGGGAAGGAGACAGGGAAAGCGTTGGAGAAGAAATAGCAGTGCAGTAAGTCCTTACTTATCGCTGTCAATGGGTTCTGTGACTTTAACGAAAAGACATATAAGGAAACCAATTTTACCATAAGCTAATTGATATAAACAAGAGCTATGTTCCTATGGCATTTAAAGCAATACTGAACGGAATGACGTTATTCAAGGACCTGCTCTATAGTATTTTGAGAAAACTCCATGTATGCATGGGCTATCTCATCTCGGTAATTCAGAGGGAATTTTAAGTGCAAAATTAGACTAGTCCAAATAATACACAGTTAGTCTAAGGGCTGCTACTGAGCGCTATTTGGGATTAGTTGGAGCTATGGGCCTGGGGCTTGCAGTACCTAAGCAATGGCTTGTTGCTACTTGGGAAGCAAATGTTTCCATTTTGCAAACATTTGCTGGAAAAGCAAATATTTTTCAACTGCAAAACACCTGAAGAATGTCAGGGCACAGCTAAGGGAAATACTTGGGAGATTTGTGCAAACTAATGCTGGTGTTGTGCACTGACAAAGAAAGTGGCGAGCTCAGCACTCTCCTGGGGACATTCTGCCACATCCGAGTCCCCAGAGGCGGGCTGCTGGCTTCCCTGTAACCTTACCCTGGCCTGCAACTTGGAGCGAAGGCTCCTTTGATTGTACACTCCTTGGCCGTCTCCACCAGCTTCTAGTAGCTGTGAGCAAGGGCTGGGGGTTGGCAGCCTGCCAGGGAGAGGCTTGTTAGCAGGAGAGAAAGCGGCCCTGGCTGGGGCCGCTCAGCCAGGAGGAAAAGAGGTCACGGCTCAGGTTCGGCTTAATGTGCATTCGCTTCCACCGGCCTGGCTCCTAAGCCTCTTCTGGTCCCCTTCAGGGGCCGGAGGACTGTCTTAGCCTGGATCCCCCGTCAGCCCTGGGGGATGGTGCGGATTTCAGCCTGGACACCCTGAGGGGACCCAGTGTCCAGGGTGACAGCTGCTGCTGTGGAGGCCTCTGCTCACCCGGAGAGGCAGGCCCCCCTCTCCTGGGGTTTGTGGGGTGGGGCGGGGGGCAGGGACTCCCTGCAGCAGCAGCAGCAGTCTATTCCAAGAGAAAGCCTCCAGTTTCCAGAGTGGAAAGCCATTGAGGCCAAGAAACACTGTCGTCACTTAACAAATGAAGATATGTATAGAAAAATAGGAGCTGAGCGTGCAAAGGAGTTTGGGCTGTTCCTGCCCCCCCCACCCCCCCACCCCGCCTTTGGACAGGTTTTCTTTGCTGATTACTCCCCATGAGTCATCGTTCATACAGAGGGACTGAGGCGACCGGGAGTGAATGATGAACCCCCAAATGGGCTTTTGTGTCTCTGCCTGGAGGGTTTTGGAAATAACTTGCATTTTAATCTTTCTGACTTAGCATCATAGATGTGGGGAGCTGAGAAGGACCTGATAGATAATCGGGGAATTGTGACCTCATGGGAGGACCAGAAGTGGAGACACGTGGAGCCGAGCATCCGGTCTGTCACTGAAACACTGCTCCTAGCATTTATTAAAGGCTCCTCTTGTGTCCGGCTCTAGCCTATGGTCCTCCCAAGCCCTCGGAGGCAGAGGCTCCTGCTGCCTACATTCTGCAGATGAGGGAGGGAGCCGAGGAGCCAGAACCCCTCCGGCACACAGGCTCTGGCTCTGGCTCCAGAATCCACGCCCTTTGGATTGGGAAAGTACTTTTATTTAATTTCTGTTAATCCTAACCCGAGGATATTTTTTCCTTGCTTTTTAGAGAGAGTGGAAGGGAGGGAAGGAGTGGGGGGAGAGAGAGAGAGAGACATTGATTGATTGCCTCCCACGGGTGCCCCAACCGGGGGTGGAGATCGAAACTGCAACCCAGCTACGTGCCCTTGATCTGGAATCGAACCCACGACCCTTCCCTGCGAAGGCCGACGCTCTTAACTACTGAGCACACCAGCCAGGGCTGGGCAAGTAATTTTAACCTCTTTGGGTCTGTTTTCTCCTCTGAGCTCTCGCTGAAGTTTTAAAACTCAACAGTCCGAATTTCCTGCCCAAGCATATCATTTCACAAGTCAGGAAAGTGCAGCGCAGAAGTGTTAGGTGAGTGGCCCTGTCATTCACATTGCTAATGGCAGAACCAGCCCCGGAACCCAGACCACCGCTCTTTCTACCCTGCCCGCCAGGCAGGCCTCCTTCCCCTCCACCTCGCTTTGGCAGGTGTCCCTAGAAGAACCCAACTCCTTGCCCTAGAGACAATCTGTTCTATGATCTCAGATAGAATGATTGGAGATGCTGAGTAGGGGTGGGGCCCGTCACAGCACCAAAGGCGAGTTTAGGAGGCTGGCGATATTTGCCCAGGTACCTTGGACCTCTCTCTCTGTCTGCTGGGTGCTATCTTTCTTGGTGATCAAAATCATGCGGTAACCACGGGAACAAGCATGGTGCTACGGAGCCTGGTGCGGCACGTACACGCTCTCCCCGGGGAGTGGTGCTTCCAGTCGTTGGTCCTCATGGAGAAAATGCTGGTCTCTCACGCAGCTTCCTTCATGGTGAAAGTCTGCTCCTCTCCACCCTTTCCCGGCCTTTGTCCTGTCCCCAGATCTGATCATTCACTGGTTGCGGCAAGTGTGCCTTGGGAGGAGGCAGGGCCCGGCAGCCGGTGTGTCCTGCCAGCATTCCCCCTCTGGTGTCCCCCCTGTGGAAGAAGAAATTGGAAAGGGGCGGAGGTGTAATAAACAGATCATCAGGGTGCTGAGGCGGGAACAGGCACCCTGCGTGAGGCGTTACTTTGGTCTCAAAGGCGCTGGGTATCCACACGCGTGTGCATGTGCGCGGGGCTCAGACGCTCTGAAGTGAGCTCTCGCCCACCAGTGAGTGGAAAATTAGCTTTGGCAGGTGAGGAACTGGGTGACAGGTGAGGAAGCCAGCAGGGTATCGGTGTGACCCTTCTAAGGTTGCTGTTTGCTGGTGTCGCTAACAATCTCTCTCCCCACTCCCCGGAACTGAATTGTAATTAGGTAGAATGGCAATGACTGGGGAGGTCCTGGGCCTGTGGGAGAGGGGAGTGACCACCCCAGGGCGGCCTCGCCATCTCTAGAAGCCAGCTTCACGCTTTGCAGGTGGGCTGCACTCAGGCAGCTGAGAATTGGCCTTTTCCTGATGTCCCACAAAGCAAGCTGTGTGGCTTGTGTTTCTCTGGTGGGTGGGAGAAGGGACGGCGGCCCAGGGACTAAATCTGAGAAAGCCTGCCATATGGCTGAACGTGGGAGGCGACGTGGGCCAGGACCGGCAGGCAGGAGACCTGGGGTCTTGGACGGCCTCTGCTGCCTCGAGATGGCCCCACAAACTCTCTGCACCTCGTTTGCTCTAACTGTAAAGGGGCGCAGATAATCCCACTGCCACCCGCCTGTCGTGCAGGTCAAGTGTCTTAAGGCCCTTTGAAATGTCAAGAGCACTGGCCCAGACGAGAGGCCTGCGGGCCGAGGGAGTTCGCAGGACCCGCCTCGGCGCCAGTTTCGCAGCCTGAGCTCAGCATCTCACATCCATCAATCTCATCTCCTATCTACAGCCGGCAAGTGGGAGAAGAGCAGGCCGCCGCTCTGCCTCCGTCTGCTCCTCCCACCGTCCTGGCTCTGGGCCGCCCCCGCCCCCACCTGAGGCGGCCGTCCCTCTGCCCTCTCTCATCAGCTCCCTGCCTGTCAGTTTAATTTAACAAGGTTGCGGGAGAGGGTTGATTTCATCAAACCGGTTGCTGTATCCATTCTGCTCCGAGGTCCCTGGGTGTCACCACCGAGGCTCAGATTAGACAGTGACAATTACTTTTTCCCCCTGGCTGTTGCCTGCCCCTCCCCTTCTGTCCCTGGAGGGGACCGGAAGGCGGACCAGTCTCCTGGGACCTAAGAATAGAGGCAGAAGATCAAAGCAGGGGAGGGGCTCCGGCCTGAGAAAGCCCCTCTCTGCCGCAAGGCCTCGCTCAGTGAGCGACAGGACAGCCCCGGGGGTGGTGGGAATAGATGTGAGCGAGGCTGCCTCGGGAAGGCCCGGGGCTGCCTGAGGACAGAGCTGTCCCATCATCGATGGCCCCGGGGATAAACCCAACCCGCCTCACTGTAGGGACCCTGCTGGAGGGTGGGCCCAGGGGGTTCGGCAGCTGCATGCTTGCTCAGACCACAGGCGTTTATTTCCAGGTGCCCGGCCTGGATTCGGGGGTCTCCGGAGCTGGGCGGCATCAGTGAAAAAAGGCGAGACTCCATCCCTCTGAGTTTCTGAGGCTGTTCTTGGCATGTCGTCAGCAGTGGCAGGAGGAGCTGCCACATGAACCAGGGGTTCAGGGAGGCTGTGTGGGTGTGGGGTGACCGATGTGCGCGTTGAGGGGAAGGAGGGTAACTGTGGTGTGGGGTGTGTGTATCTCAGGGCTGGAGAGCAAGGCGGGGGGGGGGGGTCTCTGGTGCAGAAACCTCAAGGTTTGGGGAGTTTACAATTCCAGAACAAATCTTCTTGCCATTTAACCCTGACACGTCCCTCCTTTTTTAGGAAATGGGTGCTCTTTCTCGAGCAGGTTATGGAAGAGAGACAAAAGCCTCCTGAAATTGATGGAAATCCTTAGGGCGAAGTCCTTTTTGCCTTTTGCTCATTTATGTCACATTCTTCCATCGGGCTGGGCCACGGACAGGTGCACCCCTCCCGGGCCCCTTCAGAGTCCCCTCCCTGGCGTTGGTGTCTCCCTCAGATATCCAGCAGACAGTGTCCTCCCCAGGAGTCAAATATGATTAGCAGAAACCCTCCTGACAGCTCCAAAGAGAACCCCTCCAATGCATATTCTATTGAGCACATCTCACGGCGGCTGACAGCCGCTTTATCAATTAAATTCCACATTCCCAGTCTTCAGAGACGCCACGAACCTCCCTCCCTAATAAATCACAGGCCCCCAGTTATTGTTAAACGTCCCATCAGTCTCTAATAAAATCCCTGCCAACAGGGCCAGGTTATTTATTATGCCGCCTGGACGAGAATGAATCGGGCCCCGTTCTCACAAGGAGAAGAGCAAACGTGCCGCCTCCCTCCCTAAAGACTGAGGCTCTGATAGTAAATGGGGCAATTAATCAATGTGGGCCTGGAGAGAGGGAAGATGGCCTGGGGTTCTTCCCTGATACCAGCCGGGCAAATCGCCATGGCGAGAGCTGGCTTACAGAGCACAGGGGCCCCGCCTTCGCTGTGCCTCCCCTTCTCTGAATTCCCAGGTGAAAAGTTACTTAAGGCTGGTCACCCTCTAGGCCGTGGGACACAAGTAAAGACGGTTTTCTCGCCCTGGCCGGTGTTGCTCAGCGGTTGAGTGTCGTCCCATGCACCAGGAGGTTGCAGGTTCCATTCCTGGTCAGGGCACATGCTTGGGTTGTGGGCTCAACCCCCAGCAGGGGGCGTGCAGGAGGCAGCCAATTGATGTTTCTCTCTAATCGATGTTTCTCTCCCCTCCCCCCGCCTCACCCTTTGTCTTTCTCTCTCTAAAATTAATAACAACATATATTTTTTAAAAGACAGTTTTCTCCATGTCGGGAGATAGCCACTTAGGATTAAGCAGGGTCCTGAAATCATAAATTCTGTTCCAGAAGGCCAGGTATTAGTACTTGACAAACTTGATGTAATAAATTTCTTGAGAGTGCTAGTCCATGAATAAATGAACTGAATGAAGAATGAATACAGGAGGGAAAGGGCTTGGAAACACATGCTCAGTCACTGCTCGCTGGCTATGCCTCGTGCAGGTCGCCCTGGCACCCAGAAAGCAATGTGCTCACAACTACAAGCCCCAGGAGCTGTTAGGAGCAAAGCCGGCCTTGAAGTCACCCTCCACGACTGGTTCCCCAGCTCACGTGATGCTCCAAACTCTCCCCCTTGGCCGTCAATCAAGTCCCACTCGACATTTCTACCTGTATTTCTCTTTGTTGCCATATAACACTAGCCCCCTTTCTGAGGGCACGACACGCTCATTTGACATTGGTTATGGTGGCAGACGAGGTCCCCGGGTAAGGCGGGACGGGTCTCTCTGCAGCCTCGTTTCCTGGTAACAGCTGTCATGCTCGCCTCCCTTCGCACCGAAGGTCTTGCCTTCCCCAAACGACTGTGGTTTCTCCTGCTTCCACGCCTTTGCACAAACTGTTCCCTTTGCCCAGAATATCTTCCAATGTGTCTGCCTGGCGAGCTCTCCTCCCACCCTCGCTGCCTGGTGAACTCCTTACCTGTGCTTCAGGATCCACGGAGAAAATCAGCCCCAGGGCTTCAGGGGTCTTGAGCTTTGTCAATCCCGGTGCTGCGGTCTGGGCCTAAATGCTAGACTCTGGGGATTGGGGGAGGAAGGCTCTGTGCTTGGAGTTTTTCTCAGTTCCATGCACACACGAAACCATTTTGGTTTGGGGTGGGGATGAGAAGGGCATAGAGAAGAAAGCTATTGCTGTTTGCCTCAGTTTCTCAGAAGTTTCTCCTCTCCCCCGCATGACGGCCACAGGAGCAACGCAGGCCCCGAAAAAATGTCCTGCATATGGTTCCACACCGCCCTCTGCTACTTGCACATTTCCTCCTTCATTAGTGCCTCCTGTGTGCCCGTATCTTTCTCCTTGGAGGGCAAGGACTCTATTCTGTCCTATTTTTGTGTCTCCAGCGTTTGGCCGATTCATATGAGGTGTGCAGAAGATTTTTGTGGAAAGAATGAATAGAGATGTTTGTGGATTGAATGCAAATAATAATGTTACCTACCCTTGGTTGCTTTGAGTGTCAAATGAGAAAAAGTGGCTATAAAAACTTAGTTTTTTCCCTTCTTTTCACATTTTCCCACAGATCCTCAGGCCTGGGGTGGGGGTGGGGGGTATGTCCATGCCTGTATTTATTTTCTTTCCCCCTGGGCACAGAAACTTCCACTGCGGAGGAATGAATGGATGGGACCATCTGAACCTGAACATTCATTCTGTGGCTGAGTCTTACTCCCACTTCTTCAGGTCACAGGAATCTCCCCTTCTTCCAGCTCCCGGGTATCTGAGATGAGAAAGACTTTCCCGGCAGAAGGAATAGCATAAAAAGAGGCCGCGGGGTCCCGTTGTGATTTTATTCTCGGGGTGACCAGGAGGCAGACACCAATCCAAATGGTTTGTGTGCATGTTACCCTCAGGCCTTTCCTATTCAGTGGTCTCTTACCTTTGTGTTTTATCTTTACAGCGCTAAAATTTGCGATCGACCCCATTATTGCAATTTTTAGCTACTGAGGAAAACACTGTATTGATTTGTGTTTTTAGCCATAGCAATGTAATTTATTTTCAGCAACGCTACTGCAACATTGTGTCATAACCCGCAAATGCACTAACAGAATGCTGTTAAAACCATAAGTGTTCTTTTCTGGAAAAAGTCTTTTTGTTTCGGTATGAGAGCTGGTTCTTCCCCAGTGATGGGTTTGAGTTCTCCAGACCACTCCTGTGGGCATGGAGACCAGCAGGGATTCCCCAGCCACTCAATCAGTGTTTATTACGTCCCCTGAGGGCCTGGTGCTGGGCTGGGGAGCCTGGGGTGACAAACATTCTCTTCATTGAGAAGCTCATAGTTGATTTATTGGGAGGGACAGACATGTAAACAAGGAACAAGAACACAGTAAGAGACTGGAATTATCTGCCGTGTGAAAGGGGAGCTTGGGGTGGGAAATAAAGGTGGACCTAAAGGAGCGGGAATCTGGCTCGCCACTGTGCATGCATGCCCACACCCACACGCACCCGCAATTCAAATTTAATGACCAGGATCGTGACAGGACAAAGGAAAAAGTTGGGGTCGGATGCAGAATTTAAGTTTGCAATCGCGAGTTAAGATTAGGCTGCAGAAATGGAATGATGACTCACCTTCGTTATAGGAAGTCACTTCTTCAATAAATATTGAGCATTTTCTATGGGTCAGATTGTTTCTTTCCCACTAGGGACACAGCAGACAACAGGACAGACTAGGTCTCTGTCCTCAGAGTGGGGGCGACACCCTGCGCGCAGGTCATCTCAGGCAGTGACAGGGGCCACGAGGAACAGCAGGGAGGACGAGGGAACAGAGTGATGGGAAAGGAAAGGGGCCGGCAGGACGGGGGCTAACTCGGGGTGTTCGGAAAGGCCTCTTGAAAAGGTGACATCTGAGCGGAGACCTAACGCGAGGAAGCTGGTGAAACACTAAGTCACCGCCCGCGAGGCGGGGCGGGGAGGGGTCGGAGCCACTCCCGGGAGACCCGCTAACGCCGGGAACCCGCCGGGCGCCGGAGGGGCGGAGGGCGCGGCCCGCAGCTCGGAGGCGGCGCTGTGCCCCGGGCGGTGCCGGCCCGCTGCCCGGCTTCGGCCCGCTTCCCTCCGGCTAGAGCTCGCGGCGGGCCGGGTGCGGTGCCGCCGCCGGGCCGCAGGGGGAGCGAGCCCGGCCCGCGGGCTGACCGCCGACCACGTGGCCCGCCTGCCGGCTGCGCTCCGAGCTCCCGGGAGGCGGCGGGTCGCGGCGGGAGCGGGCAGGGCTCGGGGAGGCGGCGGCGGAGCGGAGCGGGAGGCTGGCCGCGTGACGCGCCGCGCGCATCACAATGACAGCGCCGTGCGGGTGGCGACGCGGGGCGCGGGGCCGGGAGGCGGGGCGGCGGCTCCCACGTGAACACGCGGCGCCCTCTGCCGGCCGCGGGCGGCGCCGCACCGGTACCCTCCCCCTCCCTCCCCCTCCGCGTCCCCCCTCCCGGCCACCCGGGTTTGTTGGTGTCGCTGTTTCCCAGTCCTCCCAAGCCTCCCACGTGCGGCCCTCCCCTTCACCTCCGGGCCGGGCGTGTCCGTGTGTCCGCGGGGAGAGTGCTAATAAAGTTTTTCTTCTCGCTCTCAGGCTCCCGCCTCGCCGCAAGTCCCGCGAGATCTCGTGGCGCGGCTGCCATGGCGGCGGCGTCTGAAGGCCCGGCGGCCTTAGCTCCGGAGGAGGCCGCTGCGCCCGCGGAGCCTGTGGCCGCGCCGGGCTCGGCCGCGGAGCCCACCCGCAGGCCGGCGCGGAGCCTGCGGACGGCCCACGACGTCAGCGGCCCGCGGACCCGCACGGGGGACGTGCTGCTGGCGGAGCCCGCGGACTTCGAGTCGCTGCTGCTGTCGCGGCCGGTGCTGGAGGGGCTGCGGGCGGCCGGCTTCGAGCGGCCCTCGCCCGTGCAGCTCAAGGCCATCCCGCTGGGGCGCTGCGGGCTCGGTGAGGGCGGGGACCCCGGGCGGCCTCGCGGGCGGGGAGGGCGGGGCGGCCCCGGGGCGCGCTCAAGCCTCAGCGGGTTGGCTCTTGTAAAACAGGCGCAGGATGGAGTTTAAAGGTAGTTCAGGCTCCACGCTCGCTGGCAGAGAAGAGAAACGGGGGGTCGAGCGCGAGGCCCGCTTCTGGGTGTGGCCGTGCGGTTTTGGAGGTGCCCGCTAGGGGGTCCCTGGGGGCCCTTCCAGCTCTGACGCGCGTGCGGTCCCTGAGCCGCGTCGGCCGGCACCGTCTAGTGACAAGTTTGCTTTTCTTTTCTTGGCAGATTTAATTGTTCAGGCGAAGTCTGGCACCGGGAAAACCTGCGTGTTCTCCACCATCGCTCTGGACTCGCTCGTTCTTGAGAACCTGAGCACCCAGGTGAGCGAGCGGAGCCCGGAGGGCGCAGGGGCGGCCGGGGCACCTGGCTTTTCGTCACAGGGCGGATGAAACACCAGTAGCTCCTCGGAGACAGGCGCGAATTCGATGAGTGACTGAGTGAAGCCGCATGAAAAGCGCAAAAGGAAGACATTAGGCCTATGGGCGTAAGAGACACTCAGACCTAGAGGGGATTTTTGAGAGTTTATTTGAGCCAAGCTGTTGACAGTTGCCAGGAAGCAGAATCTCGGGGGATCGAGATAATGCTCCGGAGAATGGCAGTTTTGCATCTTGTTTTATACATTATAGTCAAAAGAGAAGACGCAGGTGGGTTAGGGGAAGTCCTTCGGTGATTAGGGAGGCGGGAGAAAGCAAAGCCTGGGGTCGGAACCTCTGGGATTGGATGAAAAGTAGAATGATAGACCCGTCTTTTACATTTGTGGGTAGGGGACAGTTAACAGCCAGTAATTAACATGACAGCAATAACAATGAGGCTTTATGGTCTTCGCCCTAGAGCATCGGTTGTGCCCTGGAGGGGTCTGGAAAAAGGAATGTAATTGTAGATGCAAAAGACAATAGACAGGCTTAGTTGAGGCAAAGATTGACTTTTGTCAGGGACGATTCTAGCCTAGGGCTTGCTTTTAGTTAAAAGGTTTTAATTTCAGACCATCCTTTGTGGGTTACTTTAGGTCTCTGAGTTTGCAAGGCCACCAATGCAGGCCTTCCTGGAGCTTGTCAGGTTTTAGCATGTGGCCCCTTTCCGTCCATTGTGTGGTGATGGTGTGGCTGGTGACCAAGGATGTGTTATTAGTGTTAGAAGCTTGGAACTTTCTATTATTACTGCATCTTAAGTCGAATGTCTGTCACACGTGTCAGTTATGTCATTAGTTGAGAAGACAGATTGAGATTCTCTTTTACCCGCCCTTCGCATGTGGTGCTATTTAGCATTTGGCCTGATTCATGGTAGTGTGTGCTTTGGCTGTTGCTGATAACTGCAGCTGGTTCCTGCAGCTCTGGGAATTTATCATTGGTCTCCCATCTTCTAGGTTCTCATGGAGTAGGTCTAAGGTGGCCTTACCCAAGTTAACAGGAGATTTGGGTTTGGGGATCATTTCTTCAAAGATTTGTTGAGCCTATATTATTGATAGTTTGCCAGGCATTGGGGATACAAAGCTGACTCACATGTGATCCCCTAGTCTTACTTTGTGGCTTAGCGGTTACGACAGACTGTATTTCATGTTCTCAGTCATGTATCTCTATTGATGGTTCTTCACGGGTGGTTTTTTACCCAGAAACCCGTACACCTGGTCTGTAAAGCCTTTTGAGTCCTACCTTATACCTACCAAATCCTGGGTGATGCTGCCCACAGGAAATCCTTCTACTCCCCAAGGACCTGGGCTATTCTACTTGTGAACTGAGGCGTCTTTGAAATTTTGGCTTCTGATAATTTGGCAGAGGGGCAAATACCAAAACCCTGAATAAATTCCATAAATTAAATTTGTATTTTTTTAAATTTAAGATTTTTGTGTTATCAAGGAATACATACTCATTTTTGAAAATTGGGAAAGTTTGGAAAAATTAAGAAGTCCCAAAAAACAAAGTATAATTTCACCTCCACAGGGAGAAACTGCTGTTAACAGTTTTGACATGTTTTCTCTTTGTCCTTTATTTTTGAAGTTTTTTATTTTTTCAGTTGAGACCATGTAGTTTCTCCTCCAGTACTTTTGCTACACTGTTCTCATTGTGACTGTCAAGGCCTTTCATTACCTGCCCCCAGAAAACTCCGGGATGTCCCTTTGGGTGTCTGCTTGGAGGTTAGGGGAGCTTTCCTTAATCCCCCATTTCAAAGGACTCCTTTCTTTTTCTTTTCCCTGTTTGATTTTTCTTCATAGCACTTTTTATTTCCTGCCATTATTTATGTTTGTTTATTGTATATTTCTTCTTATCATTCAAGAATGAAAGTCCATTAGAGCAAGGATTTTGTACTGTTAACTGTTGACTCCCAGCTTAGATCACAGTAGGCACTTAATTAACATTAGCTGAATGAATACAGTATTCATTCAAAGAAAAAATAGTTCATCATATGATGTGCTGATCACAGGTATTTATTTGACTGTCTTGTTAAAGGTGTATTTTACGTTTTCTTAGATTTTGATCTTGGCTCCTACAAGGGAAATTGCTGTACAGATACATTCTGTTATCACAGCCATTGGAATAAAAATGGAAGGCTTAGAGTGTCATGTCTTTATTGGAGGAACTCCATTACCTCAAGACAAAACCAGACTTAAAAAGTGTCATATTGCTGTCGGATCTCCTGGTAAGATATCAATGCCTGTTTGTGATTGGAGCCTTTTGGAATTGAACACTTTTAATATAACAGTAATATTGGAATCCTTGATAACTATGGTAATTATTTTGAGGTTTAGAAATGAAAAGCCTTAAGCCAGTGAGATACAGACATGTGACTGGATTACCAACAGAATTTATGAACTCTCCAATCCTAAAGATGTTTAAGAACACGGATGGGGTAGGCTTCTGAGAAGAGGAGGGATGAGATGACTTCAGGAAGCTCTTCTAAGGCATGGATTAGGATTACTCTTTGCTTTAATCATTCAGTCATGAATCACTCAGAATCAGAATCTAGCATTCAGCGCCTTAGCCATGCAAGTCTTTTGATAGAAATAGTGTATTTTCCATACTTGCTGGTGATGAAACGTGAGGGAAAGATAATGGAGTTAGGCAAGATCAGAACTCAGACTTTCTAATTGGAGGTTTAGTGCATAAATGAATGAAGATTGGGTCGGGAAAGTCAGCAATATAACCTCTAAGTAGAGTGACATTGTCTGAGACACAAATTTGGTGCATCATAAATGTTTCAAATTTTTCTTTGAAATTTAGGCAGAATTAAACAGCTGATCGAACTTGATTACTTGAACCCAGGCAGTGTCCGTCTCTTTATCCTGGATGAAGCAGATAAGCTTTTAGAAGAAGGCAGCTTCCAGGAGCAAATTAAGTAAGAAAAATAACTAACTTGACTATTAAAATGGTGCCCCAGAGGGTCTGACTTTAGCTTTTCCAGGTGGTGGTTACAGTAAGAATAGTTTCCATGGCGTGTTTCTCTTTTATTTCACAGCTGGATTTATTCTTCCTTGCCTGCCAGTAAACAGATGGTGGCAGTGTCAGCCACTTACCCAGAATTTTTGGCTAATGCTTTGGCAAAGTACATGAGAGAGCCCACTTTCGTAAGACTCAATTCCAGTGACCCAAGTCTCATAGGTGTGTATAGATACTGGAAACTTACATTACCGGAGCTGTCCCTTGCCTAGTTGCCTATTGCTTTCACATATGCTCTTAGGAAATAGTGGTTAGGTTTGTTTTAACAGAAGACTCTTGGCTTCTCCATAGGTTTGAAGCAGTACTACAAAGTTGTCAATTTGTACCCTTTGGCCCATAAGATTTTTGAGGAAAAGGCCCAGCATTTACAGGAACTGTTCAGCAGGATTCCATTTAATCAAGCCTTGGTCTTTTCTAATTTGCACAGCAGGTAATGTACCTTAAAGGGTCGTCTGGGGGAACTTGTGAAGTAAAAGAATAGGTGTGGGGAGCGTCTGGAAAAGTATAACCCTCTGTGTTGCTTTTAATAGAGCACAGCATTTGGCCGATATCCTTTCTTCCAAAGGCTTTCCTGCAGAGTGCATTTCAGGTGGGTTCATCCTACTTTAACCCGTGTCTAGTGTCCTGACTTGAAGTCTGTCTCTCTTATGTCACAAAGAAATACCACTTCATGAGTCGTCAAGGAAATTCCAGGTTCATTTTCCATTGGGATTTGATATATCAGTGTCCTTGTTCTTATAAGAAGTAACTTGGTATATAATAAAACATTAGAAAATTGGAGTTATATCCTCACAAAATTTGTTTTTGTCATCTTAAGAGAAAAATATTTTGCTTCTTTAGTCATTGTTAAAATGTTAAGAATTGCTAACTGAACTGACTGTTTTATGGTCTGTGGAAGGCAAAAGTGATTCATTTTGACACCATGCTAATTTATTACTGCTGGCCTAGTAGGAGTAAAATTTTCAAGGAACTTTTGATCAGTGAGATCCTTTTTAGAGTTTTGATTAATATCTCAGCTTAGTCTTTTACTTGTTAAAGCTTGTCTAGTCCTGGTATATCAGAAGGTACTGGGGAGACTGTTTTCTGATCGACAGAAATAGTTTGACTATAGGTCACATTCAACACCAAATTTATAAACAGCTGATTAAAGCAATTTTATTTTCCTAATAATTGTTATATTTTATATGTAACTTTGCACATACAGTGTTGTATCTGCAGGCATAACCTAGTCACCATTTAAAATTGATTTTTGAGTTTCAAGTGGGTTGCCTAATCATACTTTTAAAAGGTTCTGCTAGTAGGTCTTAACCTAGATTTGCATTAACTTTGGTTGCTATATTTTTAAATTGTTAAGACTGGGAGTTATACTTCCTGCTTTTCGTGGATTTGATGAATGTGTATTTGGGTCTTTTTAGGCAACATGAATCAGAATCAGCGTCTTGATGCTATGGCTAAACTGAAGCAGTTTCATTGCAGAGTCCTCATTTCCACAGATCTGGTAAATTTCCTCTTCAGTTTGGATGACTAATCCCTCTTAACATATGCTCTGTTATCAGATGTACCGATTTCATCTGTTATTTTATGTGGGTGTATCTGACAAGATACCAGGAGATGGTCGTCTTTCCAGTGCTAGGGATGTGCTTTCTTAAAAATGTCGTTTATATTTTCATTTTTGTTCTTGAAATTAGTCACAGAATGAATTTCCTTCTCCTTTGCTCCTAGATATTTTCCTTCCTCCTAAATATCTTCCTATTCTTAATTTGTCTCTTGGTTATGCTAGAGTAAGATCGTGTACATTGGTACCATGCTACAGTTAACGCACACAGTTGCTCTCTTTCTCGATTCCAGACTTCCCGTGGGATTGATGCTGAGAAGGTGAATCTGGTTGTAAATCTGGATGTGCCACTGGACTGGGAGACATACATGCATCGGATTGGCAGAGCTGGCCGTTTTGGTAAAAAGAAAAGTTTGAATGTTTGTTTAAGGGGAGGAATCTGTAATGTGACAGGTGGACTCGGAGTGCCCTTTAGGTGAAAATGACTTACTACTTAACACTCCCTCTGTGCCTTAGGTACGTTGGGACTGGCAGTTACCTACTGTTGCCAGGGAGAAGAAGAAAATATGATGATGAAAATTGCCCAGAAATGTAACATCAACCTTCTGCCTTTACCAGGTATATTTTGTCTGTTTCATTCTGCTGTCAAAATAAGAATGGTAATGATGATAGGCCTAGTAAAAATAACAGCTAACACAGAATACTTAGGGTGTCTCAGCTACTCCAGATACTTTATGTTAACTCCTGTCATTCTCACCACCGACCTGTGAGGTTCGTGCTGCTGTTGTCTATATTTTGTAGGTGAGGATACTGAGGCCGAGAGAGGTTTGGTGATTTGCTTAAGTTCTTGCAGCTAATGAGTCGCAGGGAGAAGATTACAAGCTAACTACTGGCAAATGAAAATGTCTTACTATTCTGTTAGCTTCATTGTCTAGTTTGTAGCCTTGCAATTTGATTTTATTCTTTTAAAGGGGTGCATTTTGCCTCTTGTCACTGTGAAGGCAGCATATTCTCTTTTGTCACCATGGGGAAGGAATGGTATCTCTCATTTGAACACTGTTCTGAACATTTTATTTTATTTTAGTGAATCATTTGTCACGCTGATCTTTTTAAGTGCCATCTTGGAAACAGTGTGTGTCTGAAACTATTAATGGCTTCTTGAAAACTCTTGTGTGGAATCCATATAGTGTCTTTGCTGTATGTGCTAGTTTATGCATGTTAGTGTATATGTCTGTCTATATATGTGTATATACATGTATTCATAAATGTATACTTGTATAGTGTATGCGTCACCTAGTATATGGGATATGTAGTTACTGAATAATTATGACTGAATATCTTACCAATTCATGCTTAACTGCTTTAGTGATTTTTACAAAGCTGGACTAGTCACAAGTCTGGGAGTCCTGTGGATTCTAATAGTTCTGCTTTGTAATAACTCATTTTGTGATCTTTTTACAGATTTCATTAGGCTCTAAGCCAGTGGTTTTCAACCTCTTTCATCTCATGGTACACATAACCTAATTTCTAAAATTCTGCAGCATACTAAAAAATATATTTTTTGCTGATCTGATAAAAAGAATAGATATAATTCTTATTCATTCACACCGGGGGGCTATTGTTTTGTTGACTGTTGTCATTTTTTATTCGGCAATCTAAGGGAAAAGAGGTCTGTGCCCCTGACTAAATAGTCAGGTACTGCCTGTTTTAAAAATTCTTGCCGCACACGGGTTGAAGATTGCCGCTCTAAGCTTGTGTCTTGATTTACAAAGTACTTGTTCTATGAAATCTTTCAGAAAATGCTGGTCTAGAGCAGCTCGAGAATGTTACTGTGCTTTTACTCCTTTTTTGTAGACCCCATTCCTCCTGGTCTGATGGAAGAATGTTTGGATTGGGATGTGGAGGTTAAAGCTGCTGTACGTGCAAATGGTGTAGCAAGTGTGCCCAGCCAGCCCCTGAAAAAGCGCGTTCAGAAAATGGAGAGAGCCTCTCAAACCCAGAAAGTGCATGGTAACCACCTGGCTTCTTGCAGAAATACTTCCGGGTCTGCACTACCAGTCAAGTCAAAAAACACCACCAAACAGAAGCTCCCTATGAAAAGCCACTCAGAGTGTGGGATCCTAGAAAAAGCGGCATCACCAAAAGCGCTGGGCCGCGCCATACAGTTGGAGGAGCAGGTGAAGCATTCTGGTGAGACCCCTGCTGAAAGCTCCAACAGTCAGCAGCAGCTCAAGGAAGACCCCCCTGCGTCACTCCCCCAAATTCCTTGTCTCTCTTCCTTTAAAACCCATCCGCTGTGCGCTTTGACTTTTGCCGAATTGGTCGCAGATTATGAGCATTACATCAAGGAGGGGCTGGAGAAGCCTGTGGAAATAATCAGGCACTACACGGGTCCTGGGGAGCAGACTGTGAATCCTCACAACAGCTTTGTGAGAAATGGGGCCATCGAAGAGAGTGTGCGGGTGTTGGCAAGCAGCAGCCAATCTGGAGACTCTGAGAGTGACAGCGACTCTTACAGCTCCAGGGCTTCTTCCCAGAGCAAAGGAAATAAGTCGTGTGTGGAAGGCTCTTCAGACATTCCGCTGAAAGACTTGGAGTCCACCCCCGCGGGTGGCCGTACCTCTTTGGAACAACGTCTGAATGGAAACGACACCCCTACTCTAGTAGAGCATCAAGGATCACCTGACATCCAGACAAAGGCAAGACAGAAAGAGGGGGCCAGCCAGAGAGCTAAGCAGAGCCGGAGAAACCCTCCCAGGCGGCCCTCCTGTCGGTTGCAGACAGAGCCCCAGGACGAGGAGTGGTACGACCGCCACAGGGAAGCCCAGGAGGGGTTTTCGGGTACCTATCAGGATTATGAGGAGTACTGGAGAGCCTACTACAGGGCATGGCATGAATACTATGCTGCTGCTTCTCAGTCCTATTACTGGAATGCTCAGAGGCATCCAGGCTGGATGGCGGCCTATCACATGAATACCATGTACCTCCAAGAAATGATGCGCGGCAACCAGTGACGGTGGCCACACCTCAGACCACCCGCAAGTATCAACAAGCGGTACCTTTGGATAGCCATCCTCCGTGACCTATGGTAGAGTGGCCCATAGCAGCATTTTTGACAAGTCTTAAGGCTTTCTGCTGGGATTCATTTATTTTTCAGGTGGTTTTGACCTACAGGTATCTTATTTTAAGAAACTTCATGGGTCAGATTTTTGAAAGACTCTTTGGGACAAAGAGCTAAAAGGTCCCAGGGTGCCATTTCTATAAGCCATTCCAAAAAGAAACATTTGAAAAGACTTATATCACTGCTTACTTAAGAAAATAAAAAGTTAAGATTTGAAATGGTTAGTTGACGCTGTGGAGTTCTTTACTAAAGGCTTGGACTGCGTGTTCTTAGGTACATACATTCTTATAGAAATCTGTAAATGGTAGGTCAGAAAACCCCCTTTCTCTTAGGTCTAGGCAGGACGGAGTAAACACTGCTTCAGACTTTCCCAAAGGTACTTGATTTGATGCTCTTCACTTCCAGTAAAAATGTTTGTTAGCAGTAAAACCATAGACTTAGCCGAATGTGTTGACACACTGTTCATCCTCTGAATATCTTGTTTCTAAGATTGTGAACGCTGTCCGCCTTTTCACAGTGCATTCAGTTGCCGCACACCATCGGTGACTCATTTCTGTTTCTCAGGAAGAGGGGCAGTGCTTAATCTTTATTAGTTTTGGGTCTTTTTATGCATCTGATGAAAGCTATAGATTCACCCCAGAGGTATCTACAAACAAGAATTGATGTGTAATTTCAAGGGGTTCACAAACCCTCTGAGCCCATAAGGATTCCAGGGTAAGAACCGCCCCACACTGCTGGTGGGCTACAGGAAGGTTTAGCTCTTCGTGCTAAGGATTTGGTGGAGGCTGGAACCCATTCTGTTCAAACTTCCCACCATGTGTCCTAATCTGTGTCTTCTAGAGATTCCCCCCAGTTTTTAACCTCTAAAGTAGGGTCCAAGGGGAACAGCCATTTTTCTGAGATGGTACATCTATAAATTATGATTTAGAAAAATGTAATTGGAAGTTATTCTTTCATTTCTTCTCTATGGAAGTCCTTTCATGATAACACATTTGGCTCCCAGACCTATCTGAGTGGTATTTGTGGTGAGAATCCCTTCTGTATAGCAATATGTATTTAGTTTTGAAAAGGAAAGCTCTCCTTTCCTGCGTAAATACTTGTCTAGGCGGCGTAATCATTTTCCCTCAGGGCTGTAAGCAAACATCCAAGGTCCTCGTCATTTACCATCCTACACTCACATAGCACAGTCCTAAACTTCTGTTTAACTTGGATTCCTGTCATTTGGGATGGCCAGTGGTAGGGTTTGCTTATATGTATCAGTATTGCCAAATTAGAATGAATGGATTAATAGCAAATCCATAATTAGGTCCAGTTCCTCATTAAGAAGTAGAGACTTTAATTACTCATTTAAATAAAATTTTGTCATTGCCATATAATTGAAGGTACCTCTCTTTTTCTACTCTTTCCCCCTTAATGTAGCCAAGTTCACAGTTTGTCTTTGCTAGGGTATTTTAATTAGGATACTGCTGCATCTTAATTAGAAATGAAGTTACTCATTAGTCTTGAAAGTAATTGGATTCTCTCTAGGTTTGTCATATTTTGTGTTTCCCTTTTTTTTATAAGACGGAGGTGAGCATATGCATAACATGAAAATACTAATTGTTTTATTTTCCACTGCGTTTGCTAGCAAAGTTTTAGCCGTGACCTTCCTGAGTAAGGGGTGCAGTTGTGGTGGGGGATGTGGAAGGAATCTGTTTGTGTGTGGAAAAGACTGTTTTGTTTGCAGTTGTCAGTCTAGGTGCATGTCCCTGTGATCTGTTAAGAACCATAGATGGGTTTTAGGTAAATTCGCTTGAGAATGCTTTGTGGTGTAGTGGAAAGAGCATTTGTGCTGGTGATACCTACTTTTTCTTTAATCTTATACCAGTCATTTAACTATTTTTTCAGAATCCAGACTTCTCATCAAAATGTGGAAGCTGAAGTAGAAGACTTTTAGGGCCCCTTTCAGTTTAATACTATATTACTAGAGAGAGAAAATGCTTTCCAACTAGGAAAAAGAATAATTATTTTGTGAATATAGAAAGTCTTTATAAATTCAGGTAATTTGTGTGAATGGGTTAAATATCTGATGACAGCTATTCAAGTTGGGCTTAACCTAACTAAAATTAGGCTGGTGGTGGTAACATGTAGAGAAGTCTTTGGGGCACCTGCTGTTTTGGATAATTTTGACTTAGAAATAGAATGTAAATTATGATTTGGGGTAATTTTAAAGCATTATTTTCTAAAATAGCCTAAGTATTGCAGTAAAATTTACTAACCTTTTAAAAGCACATAGTTTAAAGCTAAACTCAGCCCCCAAATACTAAACATAATTGAAGAGTTAGTACTTGTGGATCAGCTTGGATGAGACAAGGGAGTAGTTTGTAAATAAACCTGTTAATCTTAAAAAATAAAATTGCATTTGTGGCAGTCACAGCTGACATTGGAACTCCATTACAAGGTAATTTTCTTCTTTAAAAAAAAAAAAAAAAAATTTTTTTTAGAGAGGGAGAGAGAGAAACAAATATTGACTGCTTCCTGCACACCCCTTACTGGGGATTGAGCCCACAACCTGGGCACATGCCCTGACTGGGAATTGAACCTGCGACTTTTGGTGCATGGGACGATGCTCTACCCAACTGAGCCACACCGGCCAGGGCGCAAGATGATTCTCTTGTCTTGGCAGAGTGTGTTTATGGTTTTGTGCCTCTGTGTTAACACTGTGCTTTTTAATGAAAAGAGTACATATTGCTCAAAGCACATCTGGTTTCCAGTCCCTTATCTCCAGATCGGTTGAGCTATGGATCTATAGTGACACCTAGTGGGTGACAAGGATATGAAATGAATTTCACAGCCAACTTCCAGGGCCTTTGGGCATCATGCATTTGCCCTGATGTTCCTTTTCTATTACAGTTGTCTTTGATTGGGATCTGGTTGTGGGGAAATGAAAAGGATCCCCATTGTTGTTGCCACATCATGGTGACATGGAAATGCCTGTTGCTCTTACTACCTGAATCAGCTTTGTTAAGATTACAGCAGATCTTCAAGATACATCATCCAATCCCCCGTGTTTAAGATGAGGAAGCAAACTGAAGCCAAGAGAAAAGTGACTGATGCAGCGTCGTGTAAGTAAGTGATGGAACCTAAACTGGAGCCTCTAATCTGGTCCCCAAGCGTTTGCTGCACCCTATACAGCCTTTATTTTGGAGTTTTCTTTTTAGTTTGAGACCGTGGCTTAGATGAAGAAGTGCATCCTCGATGTGTTCTTAGCAGACCCAGTACTGGTACAGAAAGGCAGAACCTCTTTCAATAATACAGGGCTGGCCTCAGAGGAGAACTGTTGACAAATGCAATCAAACGCTTTCTCTGTTAGTGAACATCCATGACGAAAAGACACAGCAGCGAGAACGGTCACTGGTGTCCAAGGAGGTGCTCACATCGAGGGAGGGTGGGGAGGGAAGATTAGACTGGACTTTTAAGCATCCTTCGGAGATTCTGTGACTGAACATTTTTTTTTTTTTTTTCAGTTACAGTTGACATACAATATTATGTTAGTTTCAGGTGCTGTGACTTTTTCTTTTTTTAAAATATACCTTTTTTACTTCAAAGAGAGGAAGGGAGAGGGCGAGAGAGAGAAACATTGATGAGAGAGTCATTGGTTGGCTGCCTCCTGCACTCCCCCTACTGGGGCTCGAGCCTACAACCCGGGCATTTCCTGATCGGGAATCGAACCTTGATCTGGATCATAGGTTGATGATCAACCGCTGAGCCACTCTGGCCAGAAGGTGCTGTGACTTTTCTCTAGCAAGGTCGAAAGCTCCCTTTGTTCAGATCACCCTTATTTCTGGTGTATAGCAAGGGAATTGGTATTAAAATACACACAATCGTTTTAGGGTTTGTGGCACATAGTTTAATCCAGATTGGATACATCCGGTACAGCAGTGGCACAGTGACTCAATACTGTAAATGATACACATTTTAACATATGCACTACAGTTTCAAAAGAAGACGACAGGAAACTCAAAGAGTTTTTTCTCTTTTTTTCCATAGAAAGTTTTCACGTTTCTCTTCCTGCGGGTTTGTACAGTAGTTCTTCTTTGCCATTGTGATGTTGGTAAGCAAAGCCCATTTATTATACGAAAATAGAAAAGAACACACTTGATGTTTTTCACGAGAACAGTTAACGGGGGAATTGACCTCTAAGGAAAACATTACATTGGAATGTCTGGTTATCAAAAATATACCATCCCTCCCACCTCCCAGGTTTGTAAAATAGTCTGTTGGTCCAAGGAGCCCCCAGGACTTGGGTCGGTGCCCTACACTGGTTAGAGTGACATCATCCAGTGTAGCGACGTAACCCAAGATGAATGTCATTCCCACACTTGATGAGGAAACACAGAACATTCTGAATAGAAAACAAGACTCGAAAGGAACCCCTTTAAAGCTTTTCTTTTGCCGATAACCACTCTCTCTTCGTTCTAATGATGCTCTTCATGATGCTGTTTGGGCTCCAAGGGCCACAGGTCATAACACTGTTTCTCCTTCAGTCATTTTAGAGCTTTGCCAATGATGAACTCTCATAAGGAAATCAGAAAGGGAAAATAGTCTTCCAGGTTTCCCGTTTGTCATGGTTACCATGTCGACTAGTTTAGAAGAGAAACTAATATTGCCTTAGTAATCTAAGATCCCAGCATTGAGAGCTTTCCGCCTCATAGTTACCTGGTAATTGAAGTGAGGGCGTCTGGACCACTGGAATTCATTAATAACCTCAAGATCCAAATTTAGCTCAGTTTCAATGGCTACCTCCAAAAAGTTAGGAAAAAGAGGAAGAAAATCCAGGTACATGTTTCAATGTACACTTTCCCTGCCTCTAGAGTAAGTGACATGATCCTGAACTGTCGGGATCATTGAAAACTGGGTAAATGCCTCAGCACGTCCAGGAGTTAACGCTTTTTATTAATGGAGATCAGCATGAACTGTCTTAATTTCTGTTCAGATTCTTTTTCTTTATTTTACTTCTCTCCTTGCTGATCTTAACACTCCTGTGATTGTAGACAGTTGTGTTCAACTGTCATTGAGAACTTCTGGCCTTTTGAACAGGATTCTACGCAGTTAGTCCTGAGCTCGACACTAGTTATGAAAACAGACGAAAGAGAAACTGTCCAGAGTTTGCTTCAGGGGTCCTGGCTCAGGATGGTTCTGAAAGGAATGCTTCCTCACCCTTAGTCACCACCCTTGACATCCAGGCATTAAAAATATAAGCAAGCCTCCAGGTAATGCAATGTGGCGTGGAGGAAAAGCCCCAGGACACGGTGCCTAGGCCCTGGATTGCAATCATAGTTCTGCCCTGTGAACTGGGGGAAGTCACTCAGCCGCTTCCTGCCAATCAAGGATTTAGTTCCTTGACTTACTATCACCAGTTGTCCTAGTAAGGATCGAAAGGACTACAGGAGGTATGCTTTGAAATGTCTCCCAGCCCTCTCTTCACTGAGAAGAGAGAGCACTTCACAAATGACCTGACTGTTCACTTGTTCCCCTGTTTTTGAGAGTTGATAGCCCAGGGCCAGGTCTACCCAGGGAATGGTGGTTCTTGGTAGCAGTCAGGTGGTTTCTGAGGGTCGTGTCCAAGGAGTACTGACATTTGCATAAGATTACATCTCTGGTCATAGCATATATTCTTTGATGAGTCTTCTCTGAAGCATCATTGCTTTGAGAGGTCGTGGGGAAAAGCACTAGACGTAACAGCCAAGGGACTTGTGTTCTGGTCCCAGCTCTGACACTGAATGACTGCATGACCTGGAGCAAGTCCTCTGGGCCTCAGCCTTCTCTACTGTAAATTGTTCTTTAATCTCTTCTAGTTCTGATACACTCAACACTTTATTTTCTCAGTTTCCATTCATCTGAATGTAGCCTATTGGCGTTTTTTTTTAATCCTCTCTAATGCTGAGTGGGGCAGGTGGTTTGGGGAACCTTCTACTATGCTGGGGTCATTGCACCAGAAAGCCACTGCCCCCGGAAGACTCTGATGTCTGGCTCTTCGGTCACTGGCCAGTGAGTGAGACTGACTAAGCTGGTTCGGCACACTGGCCCTCTTGTTAAATTCCAAATGCAGCGGCGCAGCCTGGCTGGACTCTGTTGTGCAGACGGGCCGCTCTCCTGGGTTGGCATCTGGCGGTCTCTTATCCGTGCCTAAGGCTGCACTGGGGGGTGGAGGCGAAGGGGACAGCCTAGTGGTCTTTTAGGAACTGGCATAGTGTGGGATTTGGAAATGAAACGGGAGGAATATAAAACATTTAGCTCATTAGGGTAAAAAATCGGGAAATTATTTGGAACATGATGGTTGAAATTTGTTCATTAATTTTTGTGGGAACCTCTGCGTGCTCCCTGGAGACAGGGTCAAGCGTCCTGGATTTTACCCGTCGTTGCTCTGACGCTGCGATGAGTCTTCTCAAACACAGGCAGTGTGGAGTGTAGGCAGCCGTGCTCTTATTTACCTCTATCCCTCGTCCCACTCAGTTCCTAGGATGTACACTTAGATCCTAGACGTTCCTGACTTTGTTCCATTACCCATGCTTTCAAAAGAAAAATTCCTTTTCCAGTCCTTTGTCTGCCCTCTGAACAGAGTTCAGCCCAGTCCTCCGCCTGCCCCATGTGTATGAAGTGACTGAATTTAAATGCTTGTTCTTAGGTGTGTTCAGGTTGTGTATACACATATTCCTCTGGACTGTAAAGCTTTTCTGCCACTTGCACCATAAGCCAAGCCCAGAGGGCCAGAGCCACCTCATTCTGGTGTTAGGGGGACATTCTGAGGCCAGACCCAGAGAAAGGACTTGGTCAGTGGTTGATGAGGATTGCCAGGGGGATGAAGGTGGAAGGCTCCCTTCCCCCGCCCTCTGCCCACCTGCCAGTTAGGTGCCACCTTATAACCCTGTGACTTTCCTCCTGTACAGGGTCAGTGGAGCTGGGATCATAGGGCAGGCGCCGAAGGTGCTCTCAGGCTCCTGGTAGTGAAACTCACCTAGACGGCTGTGGCGGGCAGATGGCCTGCAGTTAACAGCTAGCTGAGCTGTGGAATGACACGGACAGAGCTCCTGAGGGCTCGTGTGTCTCTGGGCCCAGGCTAGAGAGACTGCAGTAGGGTACCTGGGGATCATGAGGGCAGGGAGGGCTTTGTCACTAACCCTGATGCCAGGGAGGGCTTTGTCACTAACCTCGGCTACAAGCAGTGAGAATGGAGAGGAGTCCAGAAATGCTGTTCCAGCCCCACCAGGGTGGGAGCCATGTGACCAGAAACACTGTCCAGGCTCCCAGAAATAATATTCGCTCCCCACTCCGGATATCAGGAGTCTTCAGGGACATCAGGCCTGAAGACTCTTCAGACCTCAAGACACCTTTCAGACCAGGTAAGAATCATCTAGAATCTCTTACTTGCTTTCACACTTTGGCGCACCCTTCACGAGGTACAGGGGCTTAACCTTCTGCAGCCTGTGTGGTCCCCACCAACGCTGCCCTCTCTCCAGGGAGATGCTCCCGAGGCCTCTGGGCGGAGCTCGGGATGGGCTTCATGGTGGGAGCCAATGGCCTGTGGCAGCAGTGCCCGGGTTTCTGTCCTCTCTCCACCGGGAAGAGTTGGCTATTCCCCTTCTCAAGATCCCGGTGTGATAAATCAGGCCGTTCCCCGTATAAGCCAGACGGAAGCTGCAAACCCTGGCGGCTCCAGCCATGGGGGGAGCACTGAGCCCTCCAAGGGGGACTTCCCTCCTCCCGGAACCCTCTTTTGGCACCATTCCTTTCTCCCCCACAACTGCATTCACACTAACACACTTCCAGGCGCACGGCTGCAGGTGCCTGCGGTGGGGAAGGTCGCACTGGCATGTCAGGATCACCGGGGTCCATGTAGAGACAGACGCTGGACAACTGACAAACAGCCAGGGGTGAAGCAGAGGGACAGAGACGGGACAGGGACAGACCGGGACACGCCGCTGTGTGGTCGCGGCAGCTTTGCAGGTCAGCTGGGCAGGGGGGCCCAGGCTCAGTTACCTCCCCACCTGGGGGATGGAGAGAGAACTCAGCAGTAACTGGCTCCTTAGCCTAAAGCTTTTGCTATAAAAAGGGGAAAAAAGAAAAAAAACGACCCTCACAAAATGCATCGTTTTGGTTCAAAGGTACTGGGTCCACGGAGGAAAACGTTTCCTAAAAATCCAGTGGTGGTTTGGTTTCCACCTTTTCCCATGAATAAATATTATCCATTAAGAGCCTTGAAAAGGTGCTTAAATACACAGTGTTATATTTCCTTCCTGTTTTGCATGTGACAGCTCGGCCTCTGCTGCTCTTGGTCTCGTGTTTTCCTCACTGGGGTCTCCAGAAACAATTATTTGGTCTGAGGCTCCCCCTCCGGGCCCTGTCCTGGCAGGCAGCAGCCTCCACCCCCTCGGCACCATCCCCTACCCTGCCCCCTCCTCTGGCCCCAGTGACAGGCTGGACCACAGGGCTGGGTCCCTGCTGCTCTTGTTCCTTCCAGGCACGAGTTTCAGTGCTGGGGGTGGGGGTGGGGGCAATGGGGCAGGCAGGATGCGAGCAGGGGAGAGGGGGACAGGGTGGTCCTAGTGGCCACCCACCAACATGCCGGCCCGCCTCACTCCCACCCCCCGCACTGGCCCTGTGTCCGGTGGCTTTACAAGGCGGAGACCTTGACAACGTTGCTGGCTATGGCAGGAATGTTCCTGTTGGGGCCTGGGCTGGCAGGGGGCGGCCGGCTCTCGCCCTCGGGAGTTAGCGCTGGGGGCGTGGGGATGCTGATGATGGCTGTGGTGATCTGGGATGTTTTGCAGTTTGGTCTCAGTCCGTCGTCTGCTTTCAGATTAAGGCTGGAGCGACTGGGATCAAAAAAAAGGGTGAGTTGAAGATAGTGCCTCTTGCTAGTGGCCCAAAGTTTTCTTGACCCCTGACATTTCTAGCTCGTCGTAACTAGGGGGAGCTTTCGGCGTCCCTCCGGCTCTGGTTTGGGTATCAGCCCATAATCATCCATCCAAAGCTTCATTCCTAAACTACCAGCAACTGCAAAGTCGTGGATACTGGGCTTTGGGCTCAGAGAATAGCTTTCCCCCTTCGGTGGGTTGTGTACCTATCATTTGACTTTTGTTTTCCCTGAATTCCTTGCAACTCACTGGAGGGGTGGGGAGTGACCTAAATATTTGCAGAGGAAGGAGGGAAAGTCAGTCTGTGATTCAAAGTCAGCCTGGGACAAGCTGTGTCTTACACAAGTCTGCAAATTAGTTCCTTGGTCCATTCTCTGCACAGGCATAGGCCATTTGTGGATTTTTGGGGGGAGTTATTTTTTCTGGTATCTAATCACACATTGGGCCAAAGCCTGCTTACAGTACCCCCAAAGTGTATGAAGGGCGAGAAGGAAGGTGGAGCTAGGGGTGACCCGATGCATTAGATTAGGGGGTGGAAGGCTAGGGGTTCTCCTGAGGCTGAGATGGTTTAGCTCTGTGGGTGGGCCTCTGGGAGTGACGGGAGGGAAGGCGCCCACCTGGTGGTGAGGGAGGGCTGCTCACTGCCCTGGATGTGGATCGTGCTGAGCTCTTGCATGCTGCGCAGGCGGGTGGCCGGCAGGTTGGAGTTGGGCAAGTGTGTGGTCTTCTTACTACGACGGGAGCAGCAGGTGGTCGTGAGGCCCGGGTGGCTGGACAGCGAGGGACTTCTTGTGGACGGGTAGTTCTGCATTGAACTCTCCATGCAGTTCTGCTCGAACATCTGCTCATCTATGAATTCGTGGTTCTGTGGGAAGCAGGAGGAGGAGACGTAGGAAGGAGGTAGGAAGGAGGGGCACGAGCCCCCGGACTCGATGGCTGCCTCCCAGCTGCCTGGGGCACAGATGGGCATCAAGTGAAGAAGGGGAGAGGGTTTGAGGGCAGCCCTGGCCGTCAAGTTGAAGGGGGGGCTGCAGTTAAGTCATGATGTGGTTCACACGCCATCTCCAGCATGAGCTGAAGGGGTACAGAAAACATGGAGGGGCTTAGTAGCAGAGACCGGACTTACTCCGCAGGCTCCACACAGGACCCCGGGGGGCAGGGAAGGAGGTGCTGCTGTGCGTGGTGTGTGCTGGGTTGTCTTTTCTGGATTGAATGGAGGGAGCCTCAGGAATCTTGGGTAAGCGTGAGACAGAAGCTCAGAAAGGTGCTGGGTTACCCACAGAACTGGGAGAGCTTTCCTCTTGAAGGCCAGGGGGTCAAGCTGTCAGGGTCATGATTTCTTTTAATTATTGTTTTGGGTTTTTTTCACCTGATTATGGGATATGGGTACCTGGGGCTATGGATACCTGGAGGCATAGGGTTCCCTAAGTCAAAGGTAAGCATGGGAAGGGAATGCTAACAGCCTCCTGACTAGAGGCCAGCAGGGTGGGTTGGAGCTGAACCCAAGAGAAATACAAATGACTGTTTGCCCCAGGTGACTAAACATCTATGGCACCAACGATCTGGCCAAGGCTGCCAGGGTACAGGGACAGTCTGAGAGGTAGCACGAGACCAGAGCTCAGAGACCAGCCCTGACCCGGATACCAGCCGTCCCTGTGGAGCTGGGGAGGTGGCCCAGATGTGGCCCAGATGTGGCACTGGACACTCCCAGGATACCAACACAGGTGCCATGTTCCTCCACCCCCTCCAAGCCCCTGGGGAAGTTAAAGAGGGAATCGGAAAGGCAGCTGGACGGTTCACGAAAAACAAAGCCTGAGCTGGTGCTGGGAGTGACGGCAGTGGGAGGAGAAGCCGCAGAGGCGTCAACAGCACATGCAGAGAACCAGACCAGGGGCGCGTGAAGGATCCACAGACTCAGAGCAGTCAGAGAGGGAAACATCAATTAATTTTTAAAAAGTTATACCTTGATGGTGGACGTTCGTACAGACAACAGGGGATCATCCACAAGATAGGACAACCCCTACAGGACAACATGCCAACAGAAGATAGAAACACCATTGATTGTACATTCCGGCATTCCCAAGCTCAGAGCTGATGTTCAGCCTCTCAGGCCCAGCATTCCACCCTGGAGTCCCACATTCCAGCCCTGCCCCCAGCATTCCCCCTCCTCTCCCCAACATTCCACCCTTGGCTCCAACATGACCCTGCCCAGACCCCACGTTCATTCCTCCCACCCCAACATTTCTGCCTCTTCCATCCCGACATTCCTCCCCTAAGACCCAGCATTCCACCTCCTCGGTTGCAATACCCCACCCCCACAATCCGACATTCTCTCCCTCAAGTTCAGCATTCGCCCCTTGGTTGCCAACATTCCACCCCTAGATGTCCAAATCTCATTTCTTCAGTGCCAACATTCCAGCCCTTCAGACCCAAATCGTTTCACCCATTCTACCCAGCACATGCAACTTGGAAAGGGCAGTTGGGGCCGGGCCTATCCCTTTGGCAAGCTCTGAGTCTTTGAAATTCCAGATTACGCGTATGCAGTTCCTGACCCTAAGAAATATTTGGTAAGTCTGGAAACATGCGTTTTCAGAGCACCTCCCCATTTCGCGCAAGTCCTCGCTGGGCTCAGCTGCCACCCGTAGTGTCCACGTTTGGCTCATAGTAAGAGTCAAACCACATCAGGGAGGCCGGGATGTGGAACGTGGAGAAGCTGAAAGTTCCTCCTTAGTGTGCCGAGCTCTGGCTGCAGGCTCTCTGGGGAGGGAGTTTCTAGAAAAGTCTCTTTGACTGCCTACCCAGACTTTTCCTCCCTCCCTACTGTTCCTAACACTTCCTGCCAAGGGTCCAGGACGGGCCCACTGCCCTTCCTCCGTCTGTTAGTGAGGTACAGGCATCATTCCACATTCCAACTGTGACGCCCTGAGCTCCCCGGGTGGCAGGTGACCAAGAGGAAGTGGTCACAATAAAAATCCCTGCTTAGGGAGATATAGGTGCTGCCTCCTTTATTCACTGCCCCCTGTGAAGAGGAACGTAGGGAGCAAAGGGACCCACACATGGCATCAACCTAGCCCCAGGGACAGGACAGGGACTGACACTTGTCTCTGCTATAACACAGCAGTCTCGTAGGAATTCAGGCCTAGTTTTGAAGAGGGAGGCCCATCAGAACTGGGAAGTGGGCCATGGGACTGGTGTCAGGGGTGGAGAGGCTGGGGTGATGGCCTCCTCAGCGCTGCTGCAGGGCACAGCTGGCCCCTACCTTGGTGACTTTGCCCCACTGCTGGGGTCTTCCTCCCGAGGCTTGAGGGAGCCTCATCACTACCGTTTGGATCTGAAGGGGGCAGATTTTGACCTCCAAAGCTGGGCCCAGGATGAAGATGTAGGTAGAGCTCTCTGAGCTCGGACCCTCGTAACAGGGCCAGGGGCCGGGGTGAGGGAGGTGGCAGTGGGCGGGACTCACAGTGGTTTTTTCCAGGCAGTGCAGCAGGTGATGGTGCTGGCTCTCGATGAGCGAGGTGGTCTTGCCCATGTGCTCCTCTTCAGGGGTGCCCTGGCGAGACAGCAAGAGAGACGAGTGTAGAGCTTGCGAGTCTCCCTCTCTCTACCCCTCATTTCCCCACAGCGGTAGGAGGGCACCAGAAAAATCTGGGTGAAGCAAATTTTAGGGTCACCGTAGAACACGCCAGCCTTTGGGCTGGGGTCCTTGGTCTAAAGCTGGTTTAGGGGTAGCAGTGACAATCCCATGAGAGAGGAATGCGGAGGAGATGCTACCTGGGGAAAGTTTGGGAACATGTCCTCAGGGTTCAAACTGGGGCTTTGAGGAGGGACTGCTGGTGCCCCGACAAGAAAACAAGTCCATCAGCCCCTCCACCTCCCCAGCCCAGGTCCTCTAGGCCCCTCCCATCCCCTCCACCCCCCAGCCCAGGTCCTCTAGGCCCCTCCCATCCCCTCCACCCCCCAGCCCAGGTCCTCTAGGCACCTACCATCAGCTCCAGGGCCTCGTTGAGGAGCCCATTGCGCTTGCTGTGCAGGTAGGCATTGGAGCTGCCTGTTTTGGCCACACGGATCCTGGCAAGGCGGGCTTTCTGTGATTGGCAGAGATAATCAAAGAGTGAGGTCTAAGGACTGTGACCCTGGCAAAGCAGAGCAAGGGGTGTCCCAGGGACACTGGGTTCCCAGGTGATTTCAGATGCAGGGGAGGAGGCTGCCTCCCCAACCTCATGGATCTCTGTTCATAGGCCCGGGGACTGGGTCTGAGAGACAGTGTCATGATCAGAGTTCCCAGGGGTTTCCACTCGCTTCTCCAGCCCAGGTGTCATCCTGGCAGGAGAAACACTGTTCATCAAAGTCCCCTCTCCTTCCAGAAGTTCCCTGACCTTTCTCGACTCAGTATTGTGTTGGGTGTTTCTCACCTCTAATGGGCTGCGAGCTCTTCAAGGAGCATATGTTACTCCCGCGATCCCCCCCAAGGGTCCAGTGCACGTCGCTGCGTACAGCAGGTGCCCCAATATTGGTCATTTATGAAAAAAGCAAAAAGTGTGCATATGGGCCCAACGCCTCTTCACTCTCCGCTTTCTGTGTTCCCCTTAGCACTTGTTACGAAGGTGGTATCCCTTTTATATACTTGTCCCGTTACTGTCTCTCTCCCCGCCAGAACATAAACTCCGTGAGGGCAGGAGTTTTTGATTTTTTCACTGATGTATCCCCGGCGCCTAGCAGTTTTAAAATAAATGAATGAATGTGCAGTTGCACATCTGTCTTTGGGAGTGGGTGCGTGCACGGGTGTGTGAGTATATGCTTTTTAAGCCTATTTTTGCCGTGCATGGGGGTGGGGACGAGTGTGGGAGCGTGTGTGTCTGTGCGTGTGATGGAGGGGAGGGTGGGACGCGTTTCCATACAGCACGTCAGCTCGAACCAGGACAAGTGAAAAGTCCCGGCTCCCACCGGGCGGCGGGCAGCACGCCTCCCGCGGGAGGGTGGGTGGCCTCTCCACGTGAGCCCATCTCTCATTTGCAGAGGCAGAGGGAGGGGCTGGACACACCGCTCCCGCTGGCTGCTCTCCTCCCTAATGGTCACAATCAGTGTCATTATGTCAGCAGCAGAACCACAGAGTGAGGCCACAGAGGAAAGAGCCTCTGGGAGAGGGAGGAAGCACCAGCAGAGGGGTTCCTGCTGGTTTAGGAAAATGCAGCCTGAGGCGTGTGCTCTTGCAGCCCCAGCCCCAGGCCCTGGCCGCTGGATGCAGAGGAGCCCCAGGCACTCAGAGGGCTCGGCTGGGGCAGGGGGCTCGGCTCCCTCCTCCTGCCTCTGGGAATGTCAGCGCGTCCATTCCCATTGCTTTTCGCCCTCTCCCCAGCACGGGAAAGTGTTCCCTCCTAGTGTCCAGCTGGGCCAGCTCATCTGCTAAAAGGAAGCCAAGGACTCCGAGTTGGGCCATCGACAGAAGCACAAAGGACAATTTCTACCTCTTGTTTCCTGGGAGCCGCCCAGTGGCCAGCATGTCCCTGCAGGGACAATTCAACCCCCTTCCCTGGCTTCCAAATACGGAAGAGGCCAGGACTTGAACTTGGAAGATCTGCTGTGGTTTCTGAGGAAGACGCTCTCCTAGACGGAGAGGAGGAAAGGGGACCTGGGGGAGATAGGATGGTAAGTAGCCCTGTTAGTGTCCTCTCTCTGAGCCAGAACATTCATTCAAGGCCAGGACAGTTCTCAGTCCTGGGGTCCTGCTCCAGCCCTCGGTCAGCCAGTGTCTGCCTCCAAGCAAGGTCCTTGTGGGGGATGTTCTCCTTTTGGGCCCGGACTGGGTGTTGAGTAGCATATGGAAATGTAACTGCCTCGAGCTCATTACTGCCCTACGTAACTCGATCATGCCACTTAGAGCTCGACCTTTCTCGCGTCTGGGGTCTGTCTTCATTACGTTCTAGAGATGAAAGATTCTCCTGTTCTCCTCTGTGGCACTTCTTTTAATCTTATCTTACCCTGGGCTCCATTAAAGCAACAGATTGTCATATCAAATGTACTGTATCGTTTAATCATTTCCCACGCAGGATAAAGAGGTTTGCAACCTGTTTACAGAACCAGACCCAGAGCCTGAAATTTGGGGAGGCTCTGTGGCTTGGCTTTGAGCCCCTGTGGGCCGGCGTCTGGGGCTCACACATATCTTTGCCTTCTGCGTGCAGCCCAGAGCTGCTCACTGAGCAGGTGCTCAAGCGGGCTCGTGAGGCCCAGGAAGAAGGAAGCCAGGCCTGGGTCAGAGACCCACGCAGGGGAAGGCTGCAGTGGCTCCATCGTGTGGACCGGCCAGCTTCACTCCCATCGGCCATCAGGACGACATGAGAGTCTGAGGTCACCTCGGCTCTTTTAAAGACGAGAAGTGGCCCTGGCCAGGTGGCTGGGTTGGTTGGAGCGTTGTCTTGTGCACCAAAAGGTTGCAGGTTTGATCCCCGGTCAGGACACATACCCAGGTTGTGAGTTCAATCCCTGGTCGGGGCACGTACAGGAGACAACCGATGGATGTTTCTCTCGGACAGCTGTTTCTCTCTCTCTCCCTTCCTCTCTAAAAATCAATAAAAACATATCCTCGGGTGATGGTTTAAAAAAATAAAGACAAGAAATGGGGGGCATGCGGGGAAGTGACTGATCGGGGCAAGGCGGGCGGTCTTCCGGCCCAGCTTCCATACCATCCGTCTCCTCCTCCCCCGAACCTCAGGCAAGTTTCTAAACTTGATGCGCCAGGCCCGGGAAGCTGCATTTTCCACAGGCGTGGAGATGCCGGGGTTGGAGGAGGGGTCTGGACGGAGGATGCGGCCACCCTGGCTGCAGTCCCAGGAATGGTCTCTGCTCAAGCCTCTGCCGGTCCCCCGGGCGCCCCTTCCTCGCCTCCCGGTGACGGATGCGAGAAGCAGGCAGTATTCTCGTAGTTTCTCTTCTCCCCCCTCTTGTATTGTCTCTCTTTTCTCCCTCCTCTCCCGGGAAGTCCAAGGTGAGAAGGTGGAAGAGAGCTGAGCAACCTTGAGGGGAGACAGTACCCAGGGCAGTGAAAACGCTGTAAATATTTACTCTGACTTCAAAGGGAGCCTGGAGGGGAGCAGGAGGGGGGTGGACGGCGGGGGCAGAGGGCGGGAGTCTCATCTTTGGCACCGGCAGAGGGAGGAAGGTGCCAAAGCTGCTTCCTCCTGGATTTAATCACACGGCCGAGCTTTGCAGATTCCCCGGGGAAAGGGCCACTGTTCCATCCTGCGCGTGGATGGGATGCTCTAGGAGGCAGGCGGGGGCGTGAGGATGGAAGGGGCGGGAGCCCGGGGGAGCGCAGCTCGGGTGCGGCTGTTGTGGGCACAGCCTAGGCTCCGGGGCGAGCTGAGAATTCCTTTGACCCTCGCGGGCTCTGCTGCATTCCTGGCGGGCGGGGGTGGGGGCTGCAGGTGGCCCCCTGGGCCTTCGGCCTCAGGCTCCCGAATTTGATAAGGAGAGCCCAGTGTCTCCCTGCCCCTTGCTCAGGACGGCATCATGAATTCAGAGCTTGTTCGAGCTGGCTGCTGACGGGAACAGGCAGGAGATAAGACTTCTATTTCTGGGGTGGCTAGCAGGGGAGTGGGGGAGGAGCCCTGACCTTGGGTGAGAAGGTAGGAAACGGGCGCTGGGGGATGCGAGGGGACAGCACAGAGCAGCGCAGGCCGGCCGCAGAACTGGCCCCGGTCAGGATGAGCCAGGATACCTCTCGCAGGGCAGAGCAGGGAGACAGCGGAGCGAGGAGGGGCGGCCACAAGGTCACACGGAAGGCCATGTGCTGGGATTTACTATATAATTTTGCAACCTATACTCTATCATTAAGCACTATTACATGTAAATCAGTATACACTCAGGAGCTGGCTCACGCGCACATGCGGCTTTATGTCATTCAGGACACAGGCCGGCTCTGCAAACCTGCGTTCCGCCCCGCCTGGGGGGGGGGCTGCCCTGTGGGTGGCGGGCCAGCCGCAGGGACCACGCGAGGAGGAAGCAGCTCAGCTGCAGGGCATAGGGCCTGGCACATAGTAGGTGCTCAGTAAATGTTTGTGGAGTGAAATGAAAGAAAGAATAAAGTCGGGACACCAAACCTCAGGCTTCCGTAAGTGACCCTTTCACTGAGGTCCCTGTGGCCACTGCACCCGGAAGTCTCCCTGGAGTGACATGCTCCGAGGGATGGCAACCCTCTCTGTCTCCCCTTTCCTGGTAAAAGCCACCATCCAAGAACCTTCACTGGCCAGGTGTCAGGCGGGGTGGGGGGAGGTGGATGAGCTGTTCCGGATGGAAGGGGAGACCGGTCAGGACAGGCGGCTTCTGTCCACACACTCGAGCTTCCTGCTGTCTCTCCCCACTCGGGAAGGAAGCATGAGGGCCTCCCCCACCCTGCCTGCGCCACCAGGGGACACTGGACACACTGAACTTTCCCAGGGCCCACAGTTCTGCTCCTGATCCTCATGGCAGTTCTGTGCCTTGACCCTGAGACACCCCGAGGTGACTAAAGCCACTGTGCCGTCTGCCCCTGAACTCCACGGCCTCCGAACGTTCTTTCATTCATTTTTCTTTTCAGCAGATTTATTTTTGTCACTGTGCTCTGGGCAGGCTATTGTCGGGTATTGAAAAGCGATGTCCCCCAGGCAGTTCCGGGCTGGGAGAGGGAGGCGTCCAGAGCACTGCCGAGTGGCGGTGGCTGAGATCTAGGAAGGGGAGCCAGGGCCCCAGGAAATTGCACAGAATATCCAAAAAGGAGATAATCAGCCTTGGATCACTGAGGGCTTGTTGCATTTGCAGCTGGCTGGGGATGGAATGCCCTGGTAGGAGGAGGGGACATGAAGCTACCTTACCTTTCAAAGCCCGAGGGCATCTGCTGAAGTCCCCCAGGAACTCCGGGCCTGGCAACCAGACTGTGACAGGTGCCAAGGCAGAGGGCCAGGCCCCACTCTGGTCCAGCAGCCCCGCCCCGCCCCGGGTCTTGGGCTTACCTTCTGTGCCCTGCGTTTGTCAGCCCTCTGATTCTGGTGGTAAATCCGGCTGAAGTTGGAAACGATCACAGGGACCGGCAAGGCGATGACCAGGACACCACTCAGCGAGCAGATGGACCCGAAGATCTTCCCAGCAATCGTCTTGGGCACCATGTCTCCATATCTGAGGGGGAGAGAAACAGGTGTAAGGAAGAGGGGCCACCGGGGAAACAAGTCAGAGTCCCCTGCCAATCACTGACTAGTTCACTTATCCATCCAACCATCCATCCATCCATCCATCCATCCATCCATCCATCCATTCAACAACTGTTCAGAGTTCCTCATATGTGTCAGGTGCTGCGATAAGACCTGGGAATGAACAAAACAGACAAGACCCTTATGTTCACAGAGCCAACACCCTGCAAGGTGAAGACCATAAACAGGTAAGTGAACTCATAAGACCACCCTGACCTGTGGGTACTTCTCTGGAGGGGACACGGGTGCTGTGCCAGGTCGGGGAGTGTGGTCAGGGTGGGCCTCTCTGAGGAGAGAACATTTAAACGGATCTGAAAGGACCTTCGCCCCTGGGAAAGAGTGTGCCGGGCAGAGGGAACAGACAGTACGGAGGCCCTGAGGTAGAAGGGGCTTAGCTTGTTCTAGTCAAGGTTAAAGGGCCAGCGGGGCTGGGGGGAGGGAGCAGTTACACAAAAGGGGGTGGGGGCGGTAGGCAGGGGCCCGATCGCACGGCGCAACCAAGAGCCATGGGTGAAGTTTAAACAGAAAAGCAACACGGTCTCATTCGTGGTAATAAATAACACGTAACAAACCCACCTTCCACTGGCGTGGAGATTTCTAATTTATAAGCACTTTTTTTTTTAATATATCTTTATTGATTTCAGAGAGAGGAAGGGAGAGGGAGAGAGAGAGGTAGAAACATCTATGATGAGAGAGTCATTGATCGGCTGCCTCCCACATGCCCCCCGACTGGGGATGGAGCCCGCAACCCGGGCATGTGCCCTGACCGGGAATCGAACCCCGATCCCCTGGATCCTAGGCCGACGCTCAACCGCCGAGCCACGCCCGGCCGGGCTCTAATTTACAAGCACTTTTACACACGGAGCCTGTGGACATGGCGTCCTAGAGCCCATCCTCCAGACGCAGCCACTGAGGTGTGAGGTGAACTGCCCTCGGGCGGGTACAGCTGGGATGAAACCCACTCCTCTTGCTTTCATCTCTTTTCTACAAACCACGCTGAGTGAGGGAGAACCCCGAGCTCCAAAACTCAGGCCCTTGAGCCGGGAAGCCACTCTGGGGCAGAGCTGGCTCCTCTCGGAGCTGCTCCGAGAAACCCTTAAGTACTTCACACTGCGGCAGCTGCCCCCTGGGACCACTTGGCTGGGTCCCCCGCAGCCCCGGGCAGCTGGGCCAGGGCCTCTCTCCTCCAATCAGTAAAACTCTCCACAGCAGTTAAGTGTCTAGTCTCTTCTTTATTGAGATAATTTCAAGGACTTATTAAGCAAAGAGCAGGTGAGACTCCTTTGGCCACAGCCAGAAACACCATCTCACGGCTTCTGGAGCAGAAACAGGCTTAGGAGGACCAGGAATCGTTGCTGCTGAAATAGTGAGGTTCCAAGTCACTTGTCGTGAGGGGGCCCCAGCGTGGGCTCCAGCACGGTCACCTCGGGAGCACCTGAGGGCCTTGGGGCTGTGCCGTGGTGGGCATGTGTTTGGTGAGCGAATGAATGATTTCACCTACGCCTCTCACACCCCGAGAAGTCGGCTCCCATCTCGAGAAGTGTCTTCCTCTCCTTCAGTGTCCAGGCCTTTGTCCCGGCTCAAACTGTCTCAGTCATGCCACTAACGTCGAGGCCTGCGAGAGCTCCTAGGAACTCAGACACCACGCTTGCTTCTCGGCCACCATCCTCAGGAGTGGCCGCCAGCGAAGCGGTTGAGAACTTGGCTTCTGGAGTCAGGTGACCTGGGTTCAAGACCCACCCAGCTCCACCAAAAAATAACTGCGCGACTTTGGGGGAATGCGGCCCCCTTGGGGCAGGCCACTTCCGTGTGGAGTTCGGGCCACCGTATATTCTATGGGACACGGATGAACTGGACCATGTCCAGAGGAGGGGGGCTGGGGTGGTGAGTTGTCTGGAAACCCTCTCACAGGGGAAACAGTCAAAGAAATGGGGACAAGTGGACAGGGCCTGGGCTAGGAAATTCACGTGCGTCATGGGGTCCCATAATGACCCCATGTATCCGGTAGGGTTGCCCCTCAGAGGGATGGGGGGCTGAGGTCCAGGGAGGTCAGTGACCTGCTCAAGATCACTCAGGCAGCAAGAGGCAGAACTGCCTGGGTTCGAGCCCAGGTGGGTCCATTTCCACTGCCCTGCGCAGTCCTCCCATCTGCTCCCTGGGGCCGGGAGAGGGGTGGGGAGGCCCTGCGGAGTCAGCCGGAGCTCACCCTTCCCGTCGCCCCGCCTCAGCGGCACACGCACAGCGCCACGCTACCGGGAGCAAACCCTGGCCCTGCCACTTATCAGCCCGCGACTTTGGGCGCGTTGCTTGGCTTCCCTGACCTCAGTTTCCTGCGATTGATAAAACAACGATACCGGCTTCACAGGGTTATTGGAGGGATTAAATGAGTTACTATTTGGAATGCTCGCTTCTGGCGCACAGTAGGAGCTTGGCTTTAAATACGTCTGGCTTTAAATAAACCCTGGACTTAGACCACCGTCGTTTCTAGACTGGACTTAGGCAAAAGCCTCTTAACCAGGCTTCTCGCTCCCGATTTTGTTCCCCTTTAATTTACAAAGAGTGTCTTCTAAAAATACACATCCCAGGGCGTCATCCCCCTGCTCCAAGCGCTTCAGTGAGTGTTGCTGGAACGTGTGAGCGAATGAAGAAAACCCGTTGTTGCAGAGACGACGTGCCTGCGACACGGGACCGCTCGCTATCCGGTGGCAGCGGCTGCTGGGGATCGTGCCCGCCAGGGGCCGTGGTGCCCCCTGGGGCCCCGCCTTACAGTCCTAAAGGCTTCGGTGGCCTATTTTCTCTGCGGAACTTTGAGGAAAGAGAGGAGTGAGAAAAAGAAAAACGAAAAATGTCCTGGCCTCAAAAAAAATGGAAGCTGTGTCTTTGTTCCCTTTTTGGCCTCCCTCCTCTCATGCCAGTAAGGCCCCTGCCCTCCTACCTTCTCCCGGCTCTGCGCCTGGAGGAAAGGAAGGGACAAGAAAGCCCCTCCTGGGGGCGACATCCCAGGTACCGATGAGCTACGGTGCTCGCCCCAGACGGCCGGCTCACACCCGGACTTTACCTGGGAGCGCGCGGGGGGGGGGGGGGGGGGCTCAGGCCCAGCTTCCCTGCGCACCTCCCCCCAGCACCCTCTCAATCCGCGGCGCCGTCTGGGCTGTGGCGGGAGCGGGGAAGCTTACCCTCCCGATATGGAAGGCTAATTAATTTGTAGTAGGGCTTAGGGATAATTAAACTTTTTATCTGAACTTAAGCTGCATAAACCGCCCGCCTAGTACAATTAATCGCTGCCTTTACTTCCCCCTCCAGGTGCCCAGAGATAAGCGGAAGCTAAGCTCCCATCTGATCCGTCTGCCACTCGGGCAGGGGCAGGGGCAGGGGCAGGGCCGCCGTCGGGTGGGGGTCGGATCTTTCCTGCAGGCCCCTGCCCGGCCCCGCAGGGCCCAGCTCTGGGCGCTCAGCCAAGGACACGCACCCCAGTCCCGCCGGGCCTGCTCTTCCTGAAACTGGGCCTCAGTCCCTTCTCCTCAGTCTCAGTCCCCAGGAGACTTGTCCCACGGACCCCTCCACGCTCTTGGGAGCGGAGGTTGACAGAAAGGGCCACGAGGAGCATCGCGCACGTCTGGTCGACCACGGAGCTCCCTCGGCGCCCTCGCCCCGCAGGCCTGCGCCGTCTGCCTCTGTTTCCCCGTCTGTTCATCCAGCAGCCCCCTCCTGGGCGGCTGCCCGGCCTTCTGCCTCCCTGGGCCAGGGCGCATGCTCAGAAAGGGGTGGGCAGCCTCAACTACAACCGGAGCACGGGCCATGACAAGCCGCGTGAGTGCCCGAGTGGGCGCAGGCTGGGTCTTGGGGGGGAGTGGGAGGGGCCCCTAAAGTCTGTAGAGCAGAGGAGGGAGCGTGGCCAGGGTCGGACAGATGGCACCCCCAAAGGGGATGGAGCACTCAGGTCAAAGTCATGGGGGGACTGGGAGTTAAGATGCAGAAGTTGGGGCAGGTATGTGCAGAACAGGCCAGCTCTTGGGGACAGTGTTTGCTGGTGGTGCAGACCTTGTCTGAAGGTCCAATCCTGCCTCTGCCGGCTCTTCTGATTCTCCGGGAGCCCCAGTGGGATGGCCATGGGGACAGTGAGACAGAGAGGCGGGCAAGAGGATGACAGGGCCCAGAGGAGTCAGCCCTCAGCCGGGACAGAGGTGCCCAGTGATCTGGCCACTTGGCCCTGTATACAGCCACCAGGTGTCCCCATTCACCACAGCACTGTGCCCTCCGCTGCCCACGGGGCAGATCCAGTCTGCACCAGCTGCCCTTTCCAGGGCTAATCGGGCCCCCTGCCCTGCACCTTGTATTGCCTGGCACCGCCCTCCTCACCTGGGTGCTCTCCCCCCCCCCCATCCCCACCCTCTGAGGACCAGGAGCCGAGTCCCTCTTCCATTAAGCCTTCTCTGAGCTGCACTTGAATCCAGGTGTCTCAGTCTCAGATTCTGAGAGGGTCTTGAAAAGGCTCACAAGTGACAAGTGCAGCCCCAAAGGGGCACAGGGGTCCTGCCACAGGGGCTGCTTCAGCCTCTGCTCCACCCTGAGGGGCTCCCTTCACAGGCCGTGGAGTCAGACAGGCCTGCACTGAAGTCCCTGTTCTGCCTGCTCAGCTGAGAGTCCTCGGCAGTCACGAGCTCCCCAGGCCTCAGTTTACCCTTCTGAAAAATGGCGTTGCAATGACCTACCTGGCAGGGCTGTTATGAAAGTTATGCCTGTAAGAGCTTTTTATAAACTGGGAGATGGGCTTAGTTATAACGAGTTTTATAGAGATAAAATAGTTTGCTGTGTGTGTATCAACTATAGTTATGCATATATATAATTAGCTATAGTTACATATAAAACTTGTTATAATTCTACAACTATATATAACTAGTTACAACTGAGACCCTAGTTGTTATTCTGCATGGAACAACCTGGGGCATCGGCAGGCTACTTACACTGTCGGTTTACCTGTAACTTGCACCTCAAGTCCTGGTTCTGCCCTCACCCTCAGGAGCCCCAGAGTATGTCTGTCCCTCTGCCGGTGTGACAGCCCTTCTCCCAGCTCCTGGGGCACAGCCTGGAGCTGGGCACTGGTGGCTGCCACGTCACACCTGCCTGTCCTGTCCTCCCTGGCAGGCCCTAATGCAAGAACACGGGCCTCGGGTTGTAAACCTGCTTCTCTCTCCAATTGCGCAACTTTGGGCCAGTGACTCAGCTCTCTAGGCCTTCGATCCCTCGGCATAAAACCAGGAATCATGACTCTTTACAGGGGACGGGGACTGTGCCCTCACAGACCCCACAGCACGGCACTTACCATTGTTTGATCAGTGTGTTTCTATCCACTAGACGGGAAGCCCCTTGAGAGCAGGCATGGCACAGCACCAGGCACATAGTAGGTCCTCACGAATCTAACACCATCCTCTTGAAGACGGGGTTATAATTTCAGCGCCTCTGCCATTGGGGACACGTGATGCACTTTTGGGGTGATGGACTAAATCCAGTCATTCTAAGGCAGGTTCCCCTGGGGCCTGGGGCAGGACCTCCTTTATTTCTTGAGATCCACAAACGCAAGAACTAAAGTCACACCCAAAACATGTCTCCTGGCCCAGCGCTTCCTGGTCCACAACCCCATTCCTGCTCTTTGCCATGATGACGTAGGAAGGTGAGGGTTCCTTACCAGAGACATTGCTCCAAGGAAGGGGAGTCCGCCGAATTGCACAGTATGGTCTCCGTCCTGCCCCTGCCCCCAGTCGATGCTGGGGCAAGGCCACTGCTGACCCAGAGCAGCTGTAAATGCTTCTGGATTCAGGGCCAACAGGGAGCCTGCTTTCCCCTTCCTGAACAGCTCCTGGCCTAAGCTCATTCTGGAAATTCGAATGAGCAAAGTTGGCTACAGATGGCCACTGATGAGACAAAATCATCTGCCCCAAAGACGACGCCATTGCCTCTGCAAGCAGGCCCCGGTTCTCAGCGCCCAGCGCCCCAGGGACTTCTAGAACCATGAAGGGGCCTTGCCGAGATGCCTCCTGCAGGTGGGCTTGAAGCCCTGCAGTGAGGGGGACAGGGGTGCCCTGAACAACCCCACCCCGCCCCAAATCTGGGTCATCTCAGACCCCTGGCCCCTCGGACACAGCCAGACAGAGGTAGGGCAGGACCAGGGCAATGGCCTGTCTCCCCTTCGAAGGCCTGCAGCGCCAGGAAGAAGGTATGGAACTGGCTCTGGGGGAGACAGAGAGGAGAGGAGCCACGGGAGCTTGGCTGCTGTGGGGTCTCGGGGGCTTAGTGAGGAGCTAGGCAGGGGCTCCGGGTGGGTGCTGGGAGGCCAGGGAGGCGCTTTGTGTAGCCGAGGAGGGAAACAACTGTGTTTTGATTAGAAAGAGCCCCAGGGGATTGCAGAATCTCACACCCTGGCTTTACTTGTTCTGTTTCAACAGCAGAAAATCATTTTTCTAGACTTAGAAAAGATCATGTCACACTTCCTCCGTGTGTGTGTGTGCACGCGCGGGTGCACCTGCGGTCATGCACATGCACTGACCTACTCCTTGGATCGAGGGCTCTCCAAGAACAAGGGCCTGTGTCTCAGTTAAAACATTATGGATTGGTTGGTGGCCTTGGTGAGTTGCAGACACTGGCTGAATTCTGGGGACTCGAAAATGATTAAGGCAGGGTCGCCACCCTGCCCTCGGGACAGGCCCGGGCTCCAGGCAGACGCAGGCTCTCTGGACGGCACCCACTGCTCCCCGCCTGCCGTGGGGCCCTCTCCATCTGCTGATGGGTATCTGGTCTGGCCACAATGGATACTCACAGCCCTGCCCCGGCTCCCAAGGCAGCGCCGGAAATTTCAAGCAAGCAGCTGCTTCCTGGTCCAGTGTCGCCTGCCGTGGACAGGATATTACTGGGATGGGCTGGATGTGCCCAGCAGTCCCCTGTCTGCCCTCTCTGCCCCCGACTAGGGAGCAGGGGCCCCTCCTCAATCGACTGGTGGCTCCTTCTATAATAAACTGGGTGAGTCGTGAGTCTTGCTGCCTCTCTAACTTTTATTTCTTTCTTCTGATTTGGGACTTGGTTGGGTGCCTGGACGCAGGGACCATTTAGTCTTTTCCTGGTCTTGGTCCTAGAGATGGGCCTTTACCGCACAGGAGGGGCAGGTTGCTCTTGCTGAGACTGCAGCTTGGAGAGGAGTGGCTCCTGGTTGCCCTGAGACTGGGGAGGGGACAGTGGAAGGAGCTCCATGCACCCAATGTACCCTGAGGCTGCACCACACAGTCCCCCCGGGCACCGGCTGACACACCCTCGACTTCTCTCCAAGCGTCCCTCATGGCGGGAGGGACAGCAGGTGTCTGAGAACTGTCCCTTCTGTTCGCAGCGATGATCTGTAGCCAATTAGCCGAGCCCAGGAAGGTGGAAAATGCCCGTCCCCAGCCTTGGAGCCAGCAGCAAATCCAATGTTTCCTGCAGACATTTCTGTGAAGGGAGAGGATGGGTGACCTCCCAGGACCCGGGAGCTGGTTTTCGGCTGCCAGCCCGAGGCTTTCTTAACAGAAAAGGCCACAGAGCACTCCATGGAGTAGCCTAAAATAAGAGCAGAACTTGGCCATAGCTTTTCTGAATGTGTCTGGAATTTTTTGTGCAGAAGCTGGACTTTCCCTGGGGTCTCACAAATTGGGGTTTTTGCTGTGGCAGCTGGAGAAGGGGGCAGCTAATAACTGGGGGCTAAAATAATTGGTCTCAGCACATACGCCCCCTCCAGCCCCCGCCTGTCACTCCCTCCAGCTGCAAGGGCTTGGGGCAGGCTGACTCACACACCCAGCTGGGCCGCAACACCTTCCCGACACCACAATCAATATCCAATTTAAGCTGAGTTTTTTCTGTATGAAACTGTTGAGTAAGGGGGGGGGGGGCGGGATGTGCTGGCGTGATTGCTGATCGCTGATCGCGGGAAGGTCCGGTTCTATCAGTGTCTGTGGCATGAATTTCAGCCAGTCCCCTTCCCCTCCGTGTTTCCCTTTCCTCATTTGCTCAGCAGGTTTGGTGACCCCTGAGTCACCTGGGCTCAGGAGGGAAAGATTCGTGCTCACCGAGTCGGGCGGGTGTGGCAGATCCTGTGTCTTACACACATTGTTCCAGGATCAAATGGGATAAGAGAGGCCAAGGAGTTTGTACAAAACCAGAAAACACTATATTAACATGGGAGCGGATCTGTTTTTACTGTTTGTTCCTCACACCCAGGCAACCCTGACAGTGCCTGGCACCTAGCAGGTACTCAAGAAATATGCTGAATGGATGAACCATGGGCTACCTGTGAGGTGTCTATCCCTGCCTTGCCTGGGTCCTGGGCTCTGGCTCAGGGAGAGGGGTGAAAGGGTGGGTGGGTGAGCCGATCCTTTGTTCCCTGGGTGGATGCCGTCCCAATTCCTGAGCCAAATGTACCCCCAGGACCATCCGAGTAAGGGGTGGAAAATCTCAGCCTGGGCCTCTCCCTCAGTGCCCGGCAGCCAGTCTTGGCTGCAGAGGACTGAGGGGTGACTGTTTTTAGAAATCGCTGGGCTCCATTAAGGTATGACTGAAGTTCTATTTTAAACTTCCCCTGGAGAGATGTTACTCACCAGGAACAGGTGAGCGACACTGGCATTTTTCTTTGAGAAATTTTTCTAGAGAATTTAGACTGGGACATCTCCTCACCCCCCCGCCACAGGCCTCCTGGGCCCAGCACAGAGTGAGTCCAAGACGCCGAGAGGCAGTGAGACAGACAGGCAGCGGTGACTCCAGCTCTGTGACCTGCAGTATTACTCGGGCCCGTCTCTCTGAGACTAAAACCGTGTTTCGAGATTGTAGTGCGGGCTGCTTGGGGTGATGGTGCCTGATAAATGCTCAAGAAGCTGTAGCCTTGAGTATGGGGAGGGCCTGCCTAGCTGGCTGTCCCCAACAGTGACAATACTAAGAAGATGTCCCCACTGCTGGGTGTGCTCCAGGAGCTGGTTTTCACACCCCTAGGGGTAGCTACTCCTTGGGTTTTGCCTCTAGGCCAAGTGGCCTCACGTGCCACACCCTGCGCTGGGCATTCTGGCAGATGCAGAAATGACCCGGGGCATCCCTGGGCTCCCTCCACTGACCAGCATGGAGCAGCCAGAGGGCATCAGGGCTGCTGGGTCAGTGTTAAGAAGCTGCCAAGGTGCCTCTCCTCCAGGTTGAGCTGGGCAGGACCCCTGTCCAGAGGACGTGGTCAGTTACAACAAGGGCAATGCACATTTATTGAGCACTTGCTGTATGCCAGGAACTCTGCTAGCACTTTCTTTGCTTGGAGCTTCCACATTTTACTCTGCACAGGGCTCAGGGAAGGAGGTTCTCTATCCCTGTTTCACAGAGGTGACACTCAGGCTCATTTGTTGAATAACGTCACTGAGGCTGCCCACTCTGCAAGCACGAGAGCCAGGCACAAACCCAGTTCTGCTTCTCGCCAGTGTCTGAGCCAAGGATCCAGCACACTGGCTGCTGGACGCAGGCTGCAGGACACCAGTGGACCCCAGTTCCTGCCACACAGGTGCCTGTACTCAGCCCCGGGGTGCATCCAGGAAAGAGTTGTCCCAGCATCTTCTCCCCCCCTGTCCCCACAGGACAGGGCCTGATACCTAGAACTGTGGAGGCAGGGGCAGCTGGCTCAGGGTCCCAGTGACGGAGCAGGCAGGGGTCAGCACTGCACCTCCACCCCCATGCGGGCTCCAGCTGGAGACGGCAGGGGGCGCTCAGCTGGAGGCCCCTGGGCGGGGTCCATACAGGAAAGAGGGGCCGCAGGGGGTCCCAGTCACCCTCTGAACCCTAGCGAGGATCAGAAGCCAGAAATTCTGGTGCCAGCCCTAGCAGACTACAGTCCTTCAACTTAATGCACAATCCAATTTAATTTCCCTTTAAGAAATTACGTATTTTTAAAAAATACATGAAGAGTTGGAAAGGAGCCATGGCAACAGGAGGCTGAGGCTGAGCGGCGGAGCCGGGGCCACGCCTTTTCTCCCTGGGCTGGGCGTCGGTGTTTCGAGGTCAGGACCCCCCAACCCTCTTTCCGCCACAGCACATGTGCACACGGCGCTATTAGTCCGGGACGTGGGGTCAGCAGGGGTGGCTGCAGCCAGGAGGGAGCAGCCCACCGCTCTGTTTGTCCTGGGCCCTCTCGGCCACAGCAAGGGCAGAGAGGCCCAGGCTTGCACACCTGGGCCAGGTGAGGGGACTCTGCTCTGGGTGCCTCCCCGGCTGGGCGCTGGCTCTCTAGCTGGGTCACAGGGGGCTGGAGGGCTCAGCTGACCCTGACTGGGGCCTGTCAGGAGCCAGGCAGGCTTCACCCACTAGAGCCCTGTGGCAGCTGGAGTTGCTCTCCCATTTTGCAGATGAGGGAACTGAGGCTCCGAGGCATGTGGTGACTTGCTCAAGGCAACAGTAACAGTATCAGTAAGTGCTCATGGTCTGTCAGGCGCCGTGCAGAAGGCTTTATCCACCTTGCCCCCCCGTTTAGGGGGTCCTGTCCCACCTACGCACAGGTGACCTGCTGGAGTTTCATAGAATTTGCTGAACACACCAGTCACTCTCAAACAAAGAGTGGTTACCCTGTGCTGGGTCCTGGGGTAGGTCTCCAGGGCAAAGACAAAGGAGATGGGCCAGCCCTCAGGGAGCCCACCATCTGAGACAGACAGTAGCCAGGTGACTGGAACAGACATTGATTCATATGTGCCACGCGCCAGGCGTTATCTCGGCACCAGGCACAGTAAGTCCTGGTGCCCGTCCTAGGTGAGGAGCCCACCATCTAAACTGATAACTCCCAAGCGGCAGGGACGCCCCAGAATAGAGACAGCAAAAAGGGAAGTGGGCGTGGGCGAGGTGACCCCCAAGTACACTGGGGACATCTGGGAAAGCCTGCGGCCTCCACGCCGTGATAAGAGAAACATTCACTGACCATCCGCGACGAGACACGGCCTGTCCTGAGGACCAGAATCAGGGGTAGTCAGAATTGCATCCGACTTTATCCAGAGTGAGTCCTGCACACAGTGGGGGCCCGCAGGAGGGATTGGCGGAGCGACGAGTAATTGAGGTGCCTCTGTCATCGTCTCCTGTTCTTATCGCTCAGATTAATCTGGCTTGAACAGGCGCTAAAGCAGAGAACTTATTACTAGAGACACCCCCGTTGCTGGGTTGAAGGTTTGCTTTGGGAGCCTGGAGGTTATAGCAGGAGAGCTGATGTAACTAACACACCGTCCCCGGTCTCTTCAGATGACCTGCTGGTGCAGGGGACACAGGCCCCTACATGGCGACCGCCTCCCTCGTGGTACCCACCTCTGCAGCCGCAGCTCTGCTGTCCGAGGCGAGTGCTTATCTGTCTCCTCCGTCTGAGTCCCTGGGATGTGTCTGCGCAGCCAGAGCGGGACGGCCCAGGGCCCTAATATTTCTACTAAATAGAGGAACACCTGGCTACATTTGCACCCTGACCCACGTGGCGCCTTTATTCCAAAGAACACAAAGCAATGGGAGGACTTTGGCTCTGAGAGGCTCGATCCTCTCTCTTTGGCAGAAGGGACAACTGAGGCCCAGGGATGTGTGTGGACCCTCAGGCCTGGGTGGCAGCACCTGGACTAGAATCTAAGGGGGTGGGGGTGTCCAGATTGCACTCACAAAAACCGAGTCCTGCCTTCTGGGTGCCATCTCCAGCTCCCCGGTGGCCAAGCTGGCTTTTAGGCAGCCCCTTTGGCTCTCAGGAAATTTCATTCATCAGAGTGTGGTGATGTCCCCTCCCCTCCTTTCCCCTCCCTCCCCTTCCCTGCTCTTCTCCTCTTTGGTCACCCATTTCCCTTCATGATATTTCCGGTTCATAAGCACCACAGCTCAGAGAGATCAAGAAGAAAGTGGAAGGAATTTCTGGACTCTCCTGCATGATCTCACACAGGAGAAACTTCCTCCCGGGAATGCTGCCCTGCCAGCGCCAGCCTCTCCCAGGACCCTGGGGAGGAAGGGAGGGGAGGACAAGGGAGGCAGGGGTTACGGTGGGAATGACAGCTAACCTCGCTGGGCACTCACTCACACTGTGACAGGCAACAGGAGCTGTTCATAAATCACCCCCCCAATCCTCACAACAGTCAATGCGGGAGGTGTTATCAACACTCCCATTCTACAGATGAGAAAACTGAGGCACAGAGCGTCTAATCACATGCCACTGATCTCAGAGAGCTGGAGCAGGATGCAAATGCGGCTGCAGGGCCCCAGAGCCTCTGGGCCAGCGCCGGGCCTCTCCCTCTCTCACAGTCTTATTCATGGAAGGAGCTGGACATGTCAGGTTGAGGGTTCCCCTGACCCCCAAGCCTCTGGGGAAGGTGAGAATGACTGGAGTGGGAGGGACTCAGACCCCCCGGTTCTCCCAGCAGAGCTCCACATGCTCTCCCAGTCGTTCATTCCTTCATTCCACCAACATTTCCAAGGCTGCGGGGAGGCCAGGGAGGAACAACCTGACATCTGACCAGGGTGGGCTTCCCCTTCTGGGAGCCTCTGCTTTTCTCCCACTGATTCACCAATTATGCAACTGCCAAGCTTTTTCATATCCCCTAGAGACTGGGCTGAGACCCCAGGGAACAGGTGCGAGTGAGGGGACTGCTCTCCAGACCCTCTGGGTGCAGGGGAGACTGCGCATGGCCCCCCTAGTTTGCCTTCTCGCTCTGAGCCCTGGACTGGCTATTCCAAGGTGCATCCTCCCTGTCTCCTCGGGGTCAGCAGGGCAGGTCTAGGCCTAGCTCTCTGCAGAGCTGTCCCAGTTCACGCCCCAGGTGCGTGAGCCTCAGGCTCTGTCCCCTTTTGAGGAGATCCTGGGACAGGCCCCCGAGACACAAGGCCCAGAGGAGGCCCAGCCCCGCACCACAGAGCCTGCAAGGAAGGCTCCCTTTATTTCTTCCCTCATCTCTGAGAGGCGCAACTCAAGACGAGAGGCAACTCAAACCCAGAAGGGCTCGCTTTTCAGGAGCGCTCGCACATCCCCTGGGTGGCCACGCGCATGTGCACACAGCCTCACTTGCACGTTCACAAGCATGTGCACCGCATGCCCGTGTGTGCTCAGATTCCACCTGTGAACAGTGCGCGGGTCAGGTCTTCTCACCCCCGAGGAACCAGGTGGAAAGGAAGGCACCGCCTCGCTGGAAGTCAGATTAGAGACCTGAAACAAAACCCCAGCCCTACCGGGAAGAGCTCATTAACGCCCCTGCTCCCCTCCTCATTAAGCCAGAGCTCGCTCATCAATATTCATAGAATTCTAAAGCAAGAGTGAGGTGAGATTTAAGTTAATGCGCAACAATTAAGGCCGCTCACAGCTCCTGAGCAGCCTGACCCGGCTCCTGGCTCTTCCGAGCAGAGATCTGGGGTGCTTCTGGTCCCCCGGAGGGCAGGAGAGGGGACCAGGTGCTGGGACAAAGCTTTCAGTAGAAGACTGACCCTGTCCCCACCCTTGGGTGCCCTCGTGATAGCAGGTCCCGGGCCCTGCTGGCGTCAGGCTGAGAAGCACTAGTTAGGGGAGGGCCTTGACCCTCAGCGCCCAGCGCTGGATGCCCACCTTTGCTTTTTAATTTCAGCATGACTGAGGCGTAACCGACGAAACGGTAAAATATTTCTGTTCTCTAGGCAAGTTTCAGGGATGCAGTGTCGTGTTATCAGCCCTAGTCACCACGTTTTACATTCGATCCTCAGAACTCGTTCATCTTATAGCTGGAACTCTGTACTCTTGTACCGATTTCTCCCTATTTCCCCCACCCTCAGCCCCTGGAGACCACTTTTCTAGTCTGTTTCTATGACTTTGACTTTTAAAAAATTTTTTTATATTCCACATGTAAGTGACACCATGCAGTATTCGTCTTTCTCTGTCTGGCTTCTTTCAGGTGGCCACCCATCTTATAATGAGGTAACCGTAACCAGAGAGAGGGTGCATGCTTGTCCAAGGTGGCCACGCCAAGCCACGAGTCCCAGGGCACTTTCTGCCCTCCCCACCCCAGCCTGTCACTAGGACCAAGAAAGCTCTCACCTCCCCCGGGGGTCTCTTCTGGGGTCTGGACTTGATCTCTCCTCTTTCCCGAGCTCTTTGATCCAGTACACTGCAGCCAGATTAATTTTCTTAAACGCAGGTTTAATTGCATCACTCCTCGTAGCAAACATTCATCGGCTCCCCACTGACTATGAATTAAGTGCAAACGCCTCGTGTTCTGAGGTCCAAATGCTCCTTTACAAACTTAATCACCACGATTCCTTACTCACTTCCCGGCGATCCAGCCAAGTGGAACCTGGAGCTCTTCCCCAGACGAGCGGTGTCCTTTCCTGCCTCCCAGGCTTGTTTGTGTGGCTCCTGCTTCCTGGAATTCTGTCCCCTGCACCGTCTACCTGTCAAAACCCCATCCTTTCCCGGGCCTGTTTCAAATGTCATCCCTTCCATTAAACTGATTCCGTTTCCCACAATCTGATGTAATTTCCCTCCCGGGAATTTTGCTTGAACTTCTCCTGTATCACTACGCCAATATCTAGGCTGTTATTATTATTAATTGAGCTGCATGCCGATTATTTTTATAGAGCACAATACCCACGCTGTTATTATTAGCTGGCCTGGACGGAGCAGTGGCATACATCCATACAGTTCAGCTAATAATAATAATAATAAATGAGAATGATATAGTAGGCAGCCAGACAGATGTGAGCAGAGCAGGAACGATGGGCCAGGTACAGAAGGTCACCAGGGCCGAAAGCCCTGGGCGCCTAGCAACGGGTAGAACTGGGACCTCGCCCCCAGGGTGGGACCTTGCCCCAGGGTGACCTCTCCTCCCCTAGCACATTGCTGGTCCTGTGGTTTAGATCCCCTGACCTTCCATATCATTGGTCATGTGGTTCGGACCCTCCCCTGACCTTTCCTTCCTTGGCATGTCGCTAGTCATGCAGTAGACCCCCTTCAAGGAGGAACGAGGGGGCCGGAGGAAAGCCTCGCAGGACTCCCCTACAGGCCCTTGCACGCCCACTCCCTCAAGCGTTAAGCCCTCAGGATAATGGGGTTCGGACCCACATCAAATAATCTTAGCAACAAAGCCCCAGGTCTGTTGACCACAGACACAGAGTTTTGGTCTAACAAGAGAGAACATCTAGGCCTCAGTTGTATTTCAGCTCCAGGCCCAGAAAAGCGGCGAAACCAGATGAAGTGACGTCAGGACCAGCTGCAATGACTTATGACCCTCCACCCCAGTGCGGACCAATCAGTAGAGATCACAACCCTGAGGAGACACACCTGGAAAGCTCATGAATATTCTATTGAGATCCTCCCGAGACCTCCCCTAAAGTCCCCGCCTTTGGAAAACAGACAAAACCCCTTAAGCCGAAGGACCCAGCGTGCTCTGGCTCCCCTGCACACCCACGCCTTTCCTGCTCCTTTGCTCCCTTAAGGCACTAACCCTTGCATTTTTTCCTCCTAAGCTCCAAGGGCCCTTCTTTGGCCTCTGTAACTTGTTTTACTGAGTCCATGCAGCCCAGCTGGCTCACTTCTACCTCTGTGACACTCTAATTAAATTTTCTCTTATAATTAGAGTTCTTGGTTCTGAATTCTTTCTCAGCTGAACTCAAGGACCGAGGTCGAACTTCGCTGGTTACATCTGGTGCTGCTCTCCATTAACAAGAATAATAGCCATAATAATATTAGTTACCACGTCCTGAATGTCTACTATGTGCCAGTTGCCTTGCATATATTATACCCTGCAAGGCAGAGGCTGTTATCCCATTTCACAGCTGACTACATTGAGGCTCTGACGGGGGAAAAAGACCAACTCTAACTGGATGCAAAGGTTTTTCTCTTTCTCTTTTGCTGCACTGTTGCATGGTTACCTTCGGAAGCTCCCTGGGTTGAGCTGTATCCCCCAAAAAGATATACAGAAGTCGTAACCCTCAGAACTTGTGAATGCGACCTTATTTGGAATAGGGTCTTTGTGGATGCGGTCAAGTTAAGATGGGGACATATATGAAGTGACCCCTCCTCCAATGACCGGTGTCCTTACAAGAAGAGGGAAATGTGGAGACCGACACACCGAGGGAATATGACCAGGTGACGGTGCTGGAGTAACACATCTACAAGTCAAGGACCCCAGCCGCCCTCAGAAGCCAGGAGGGGGACAGGGGACAGGCTCTCTCTCAGAGCCTCGGAAAAGGAACCAATCTTGCTTGATTTCTGACTTCCAGCCTCCAGAACTGTGTGAGAATAAATCCCCATCGTCCTAAGCCACCCAGGTGGTGGTACCTTTTGAAGCAGCCCCAGGAAATGCACTCAGTCCCCAAGGGCAGCACCTGCTTTTACCTTCCTCGCTGTCTTTCTCAGGCTGGCGCCGTCTTCGCGTGGCAGGTGCCCACCAACGCCTACCGACTGGAACGGAGATTTCCATCCCTCGCCTGCAGAGGTCTCAGGGGCCAGGAACAGACTTAGCATTTTACTGATGGGCGTTAGAGACCCAGGGAGGTCAGTTCCCTCACAGCCAGCTGGCCGTGGAGTTGGTCCCCGGACAGGAGTCTGGGCAGCTAGGCCGTGTGGCGCCTGCTGTGACCTGTCTCCAAGTGTGAGTCAGGCCCAGCCCAGGGCCTTGAAAGTGCATGTGGGGGTTTTTTGGTGCTGTTGGGGGAAAGCCCCAAAAGTCAAAATTCAGGATCGATTCTGAAGAAATTCATAAGAGCTTTAAAAGGAGAAACTTAGACGGGGCAAGCAGCTGCTCCCCGTGGTGGCTGGTTGGGAATTATCCACACCCTCCCGGGACAAGGTGTCTTTTTATAGGGGGTCAATAGTAAAACCGTGTGGTGGGTAGTCATGTAGACCAGCAGACAGGACAGTGCATTTCTAAGTGAACAGATTCAGGCAGTTACCACTCTCCACATTCCTTACCCTCCTCCCCGGGCCTGATGTTCATCTTTGGGCGGATTCCTAGTCAGCCACGCCCGAGGCTACAGAGTTAAAGAGCCACTGAGGGTTAAACAGAGCCCAGCATTTCCCAGACGCTTTTGCCGTGGGAGCCACACTGCACCCCTCAGGGGGTTCCCCTAGAGGTGCCCTCAAGCGCAAGCCACTTAAAATGTCCTGGGTCCATGGTCCTGCTGGAAAGAGGCCTCGGGAATGCCTGGGTCCCTGCGTTGTGAAGACCGGTGGGGAACTTCCCCCGAAGGTCCCGAGGAGGGTCCCGGGGGCTGGCAGGGTGGGGAGTGGGGCACCGGGATGCGCTCCACAATTCGTGAGGCCCTCGGAGGAATCCCTAACTCTAAGCAGGCAATGGTATGTGTGCCGCCCTCCAGGTCTTCTCTTATCTGAGCTTCTTGGTTTCTCACGTGTGACAGCCGGCAAAGCCCCCGCCGTCCCCAACACAATAAGCCTGACACATCCCATCAGAGCCCACAGATCAGGCCTGACGGTCCCCTGGCGCCCGGGGACTGAGCTCATTTAAAGAGCGAGCTACCTGCTCTCTTTGCTCCTATTTTGAGCTCTGGCTCTCTCTTTAATGGTGCTGGGTTTATGCTCTCCAACCCGAAGAATACTTTCCTTGATGGGAAAAGCAAAAGAAAAATGGGAACTGAATAGCGTATTTCCTGGCGGGGGCATTATCCCCCGCCAGGCACTTTGTGACTGCCGGCTCCTTCGGCCTTTGCTGCGACCCCGAGAGCTAAGTAGGGCAGTGTTATTAGCTGCTCGGCGAGGTCCAATGACTCGCACAAGGTCCCTCAGCTAGTTAGCAGCCCAGGCAAGACCCGAGGTATGACCTCGGGCTGGAGACTGTTAGGGGAAATTCTGAACTACACAAGCACAAATAATCCCAATCAGGGAAGCAGCTGAAGACACTAATGTGGCCTCGCTGGGGACTCTCTGACAAGTTCACATTTGAAAGCAAAACCCAAAACAAAAGACGGAGGCTGCTTTAGTTGTGAATAGACAAAGCCCGGGATGGGGAGCAGTGTGGCCCCCAGAGAAGCCACGGAAGATGCTGGCTTTTTAGGGAAAGTGCCGAGGCAAACAAACGTTCTGACTTGTGCTGATAGTCTGACCACAGCAAAAAACAAGACGGGGGGAGTAAGTCTAGGCGAAAGTAGCTATCTACTTTGAATTTCATTTCAATTATGAGTAAGATTGAGGAATGGCCATCTTTTGGAAAGCCAGCTTTATTTCTTCTTTAGTGAATTGTTTATCACATCCTTGGCTCACTTTTCCATTGTGCCTTAGGGGGTTTTATTATTGATTTGTGTGAGCTCTTTATATGTTAAAGATATTAACCATTCATCCAATATTTGCTGCAAATATAGTTTTCCCAGTTTGACTTTTAAAATCTAGGCTCATTAGCGATTTCCCATGTAGCCACATGGATTTCTTTAGATTTCTGTTTTCTTTCTCGTTGGAATTCTATGTGATTTTTATTGCTATAATTTCATTTTTTAAGTCTCAGTCTTGGTGAGTTATGCTTTCTTCTAGAGTTTGCAGACATGGGACCATAATAACTTCACTTCTAACTTTATTTTATTAGCTTAAAATATGTTTTTATTGATTTTAGAGAGAGAGGAAGGGAGAAACATAGATCAGCTGCCTCCTGCATGCCCCTTACTGGGGGATCAAGTCCACAACCCGGGCCTGTGCCCTGACCAGCGACCTTTTGGTGCATGGGAGGACACTCAACCAACTGAGCCACACCGGCCAGGGCTTCACTTCTAACTTTAAGTCTAAGATATATGTCTGCTGTCTTCCAACTGCTCTTCCTTTGCGTGCACAGCCCCCACCATCCATGGGGACACACAGACACCCAGGCCGGGCCCTGAGGTGTGGTTCAGGCTTTTTACTCTTTCAGTTGTTAATGCTAATTGGAGTCACAAGGTCCTTCACAGGTATTTATTATACTAATGAATTCATAGCTTCTGTAAGGTCCAGAGACTGAAGATTCTCATTCAGGGCTTTCCCAGGACAGTGGCACCTCCGCAAAACCCCTCCTCCTAAGAGACCGGGACTTTCGACAGTAATAACAGCAACAGCTGACACTGAGTGATCACTTAAAACAGGCCCGATCACTGTTCTCAGTGCTTCACCCGAATGACCTGGGTTGATCTCCAACAACCCCGGGAGGCTGGCACTATTACTCTCTGTTTTCAGATGAGAAAACCCAGGCGTGGAGTGGTTAAGTGATTTGCCCAAGTGGGAGACAGGCACAGGTGGTGTGGGCTGCTAAGGGAACAGAGGTGCGTGCGGGTGACGCAGGGATTCCCGGAGTGAGTGACAACTGAGGCAGGACAGGAACACGCTGGGAAGACTGGGAAGGCAGTGGGTGTTGGCCTGGGGAGACCCAGCGAGCACCTGCTGGGACCCACTGGGCCCTTGACCCTCAGGGGTTTTATGGGTTTTACACTGCAGAGCCTTCCTGCATGGGAATCAGAGTTCTCCCAGGGGCCCCAGGACACGGAGCAGGCAGAATTTCCATACATTTCCATACCTGCCTACGTTGTTAGTTAAGTACTGGGATTCATAAGCCCAGTGTGGGCAGGGGACAGATGTCACAGTGTCAGTGTCGAGCCTGCAGTGACTGCTTAGTGCCTGTCAAGCACAGGGCTGAGAGCCTATGTGCATAATCTCATGCAAGCCCTATAACATTCCAGTGAGGCTGGTACTATTACTATACCCATTTTATAGATGAGGAAACTGAGGCTCAGAGGCGTTACACAGCTCACATTAGCAGAACCTGTGTGACTCCAAAGTCTATATATTGTCTCCACCTCCCTCTGCTGCCCCGTCCCTCAGGTGGGTGGCATTGGTAAGTCTAGCTTTTCTCTCCCTCCTGCTCTGGGACACCCCGATGGTCAGCCAAGGCTGAGCAGAGGAAGAGAAATGGGGCTCTGAGGGACCCAGCAAGGGACCTGGCCATCATTTCTCTAGAGCCCTGTGATAAAGAATCAATAAGAAAAAAGGTCAGCGATTTGCAGGCTGTTCTATTGTATCTGCTTCCCACTAATGGACACTGGTACCTGCTAAGGATTCCGGGAACGGGGCACCTGCTTGCTGCTCGGGGGCACCTGGGGCAGCTTCTGGGAAAGGCTGTAGGGCCCAGGCTCGCCCCACCCTGAGAGACGCCCCAGTGGAGCCCCAGGGGCTGCGGTTCCAGCCCCGGTCGCGGGCCCAGGGTGTGCCGGGCGCCGCAGCAGACCCGACAAAGGCCTTTTCCTCCGCTCGGAGCCCGGCGCTCACGCTGTCCCTGTGGCTCTGTGAACAAAGGTGGGACCGAGCCTTTGCTTCTGTCTACCTGACGCTGTCTGGTAACAATGGTCTCGCTTTGTGGGTTTCTGTCTCGGCTTTTCGCTCGTTACTGCTCATGTTTGAATAGATAAAGTGCGTTTATACAATTCAACTCCGTCTCCCATCCGTCCCAGTGAGATCCGTCTGCTGGCTGGGCCAGCTCCCTCACCGTCTCCTTCAGTGACAAATGCCACCTGTGGGCCTTGGGTGCTGTCAGCTGGTGCCTTCCATTCAGAGAGAGTTGCTCTCTGTGTCCCCCCTGCGCCCCAGAAGGCAGTGACAGAGGACAAATGTAGTCTGGAGATAACTAGGCTGCAGGGAGGTGCAGTTCTAGTGGGATAAATGCATCTTTGGTAAGTCTTTTCACCAAGATGTCTATACCTAAAGGCAGCCCCCCGCCCCATGGTCGCTATGAAGGCTGACAGGCTTTTGTATTTCTATGGGGCCATCTCTCCCCCCTCCTCCAGCTCACCACCAGCAAACAGGCATCATCTGGGCCCAGGAGGTAATTAAAATTTCAGGGGCAAGTGGGAGGGCAGAGGGGAGCGAGCCAGGAGAGCAGGAGGACCACACATCGGCAGCGTGGCCAGACTGGCCTTGGTCCCTGGTTCATGGTGACACATGCACTTGTTTTTATGGAGACTGAGAAGAAATAGGGGCTTCACTTTTGGCCAGTTTTTACACCTCTCTGCTTTGCACGTTAACAGGCTCACTACCTGACACCACGTCTGAGCTGTCCTCTGCTCTGTGGAGGTTTCAGACAAACTTGCTAGAGATTCTGGGTCCCAATTACAGCGCCCAGTTCACACTTGGATCTTGACAGATGCTGGGAACCTTTTAGACTCTGGCATGATTAGTGCAGCTCTTCCCCTTGCTTGCAAGTAGCCTGGAACCCTTGCTCTTGTTTTGTCGGCTTCCAATGTATCCTTAATGAGTGGCCTTTCCCAGTGTGGCCCAGAGGGGGAGTCAAAGGCTGGGTGACAAGGAGCCTGAGGCCCAGAAAGCAAAGGTGACTCGCCTGGAAATATACTTCAAGCCTGTAACAAATCCTCAGCGCCGTAGGAATCATGCTCAAAATAAGAAATTCAAACAGGTCGAGGCAACAGCAGCCAGCCAGCCAACGTTTGTTGGATGCAGGAAAGAAAACAAATTAAGGGGAGCGCTGTCCAAATGTTGGTGGTGCTGATTTCTGGCACCATAGCTCTGCCTTCTGCTGCCCAACAGGAAGGCCAGGGAGCCTGGAACAAAGTCTCTCACTGTCACTTTGTTTATCAAGTTCTTAATCCAGGGGAGCATCTCTCCAAATATACAACTGATAAATGGTGCGGAGGTAGGTGTTCGGGGAACATGGGGATGGGCAGTGGTGGCTAAGAACCTTTAAAAAAAAACCCCAAAAACCCTTGACTGAAGAAGCTGAGAAAGAAAGAATGAAAAAACCCCAGCAAGAAGCTGCACCAAACAGGGCTTGTTTCAGAAGGGACCTGTCCAGGGTGCAGGTGGAGGCCTGGGGCGCACAGTTAGGAGCAGGTGGACGAAGGTCACTCACAGCCTTGACAAGGTGAGTAGGGCCCGGAGTCACTTGAGATGGACACTTGGGAGGGCTGGCTTCTACTTTCTACTCTGCCATTTCACGCGGGACCAAATCAAGGATTTGCCCCGCAGAGGGGCTTAGGTGTCTTTGTTCAGCTCTCTCCCTGTTCCTGTGACCGCCTTTCAGAGTTGGGAAAAAAGCATAAGGTCCGGGGACTGAAAGTGGCCGCTGATGCCCGCTGGAACTTGGGGAGAGCTTTCCTGAGCAGAGCAGGTGTCTTTAAACACCCAGACGGAAGCCAGGTCTGGTCCTGGGGCCCACACTCAGGTTTGCTGCTCCTTCTGTTCAAAGGAGTTTGAAAAATAAAACAGCAGCCCTTAAAAGCAGCGCTCAAGACTAACTCAGCTTCAGGACCGTCCCTCAGCTCTAGGTGCTCATCGCTGTCCTTCCTGGCTGAGCTACGAGCCTTGGTTTCTGCTCTCTCTACTTAATGAGAACACACAGACACAACCCGAAGCTCGGAAAGGCATGTAGAGATCCTCTTGTCCAATCTTCCATCCAAAGTGGAGCCCTCCACAGCAACCTTCACAGGAGGCCCCCCAGTCTTGGGACCCTTGCCGTCATGAAGAACTAGTTTCTTTTCCATGCCAAGAGGTCAGCTGTGAGCGAGTGTTTCTCAGGATCCAGCCAAATCCGCCTCCCACTCACTTGGGTCCTCACTGCCTCCCGGGGATGCGAGGAGGAAGTTTATTACATCTTTTACATGACAACTCTGAAGGTATCTGAAGACAACCAACAGGCCCCTCCGAGTCCTCCCTCAATGTTCCCAGCAGGATACGGTCCAGCCCCCGCCCCAGGCTGCCCACTGCGGACACGCTTCAGTCTGTCAATATCTTTCTTAAAACGCGGGGCCCTGTTCTGAGCACAGAGAAGCCGACTCATCCGCTTCGGGTAGATTGGAACCAACCTGGAGGGACAGGTGGCTGCCTGAATCCCGGTGGCTGGGAGGGCGCTCAGTCCATCTAAGGGTGAAGATGAGGGCTGTTTCTTGGAGAAACTCTAGGCCGATCATCCTCCAAAGAAATCTGGGGAGATGGAGGCAGTGCTGGCAGGAGACCCGGGAGGGGATCAGCCAAACCCAATGAGGGTTCAACTCCTGACACTGGGCATCAGTACTCACACCTGCCGGGAGCTCTGCTGCTTGGTGAGTGTGTGTGAGTGTGTGTGTGCTGGGCCCTGCCGGGAGCTCTGCTGCTTGGTGAGTGTGCGTGTGTGTGTGCTGGGCCCTGCCGGGAGCTCTGCTGCTTGGTGAGTGTGAGTGTGTGTGTGCTGGGCCCTGCCCGGAGCTCTGCTGCTTGATAGTAGGTGTGTGTGTGTGTGTGAGTGTATGTGAGATCCATTTTAATTGTTGTTGATTTTATAAAAAAAAATATTCAGAAAACCAGTGTCTGTGTGGTTTTATGTAAATCCAGACCCATCTGTCACTGTCTATTGTACCTCCAGGCTCCGTATAATTTTTTGAATCCACTGTTATTTTTCTCCAAAAGCCTCTGGTAACATCTTTAGAAACCCCTAGTGTAAGGAGATTTGGGCACAGCACATGGCTTCACACCCCAAACGATGTCGAAATTCACACAGGTGGATAACTCCGGGCGTCTGAGACATGCAACAAGTCACCACGAAGCCCGAGGGACCAAGTGGCTCGTACGACATCTGCCATGTCCCTGTCACGGTGCTGCCGCTGGGACCGGGCACTGTCAGTCCGGGGCACTTGCCTTCTCCCCAGGCTTCCTTCTAAACCACAGTCGTCCCGGGGTAGCTCTGCAATGGCCTCCATCTCTCTCCCCAGCCCCCTTCCCCTCCTTCCCCGTCATCTGACTCCCTCTGGGCTCTGATTTTACCCAGAAGCCCCTCGACTGCTCAGAGCTCCATAAAAAGTGATTTTAAAGGATCTGGGATGGGTTATTACTCTCAGTCTGTACTCCGTGGGCACAGGCTCCGCTTGCTGTTCTCCAGGCTGTCGCCCTGCGCCTTCTGGCTTGTCTCCTGTGATGGGCTGCCCCCCACTGACCGCCCAGCGCCTCCAAGGGCGGCGACAAGGGCACTTCACTGCCAGGACCTAGGGGTGGGGGGCTCAGATCACCAGCACGCCCCGGGCTGATGTGCCACGGAACTGTGCGCCTGAAGCCCCACCAGCCGCCGGCGGGCAGCTTGCAGCCCAGCCCCGCTGACCAGCGCTCCCTGTGTGCACGACGGTCCCCTCTACAGACCACCCGAGGGCCACGGAGCAGGGCGAACCCCCACGCCCGCGCATTCTCAGCCCGGCGCAGGGCGCCAGGCTCCGTGCCCGAGGAGAACCTGTGTCCTTGACTTGCCCTTGCTGGCTTTACAGTTGAAAAAGTCAGCATTTCAAACAGCGCTTTCCCGTGGGCTCCTCGCCGCGTGAGCCGCGCAGCGGGCAACCTCACGAAGGTCGCTTTACCAGCAGCGCGCTCCCTGCCCACCGCTCTCATTCAGGGCTCCGCCACCTGCCATCCTCTTAGTCACTGGCACAGTTGACCAAAAGGTGTCCTTATCTCGACTTAGATGATAAAGGAGCAGAGATCCAGCTGGGCTTAGGGACGTACCTAGTGTTTCAGGAAATTAATGACCAAGACCGTCACCTCCACCTGCTGGCCCTCACCCTGCATCGACGCCACAGCGCCCCGGTCCAGTCTTTCGTCCACAGTAATTACTGCAAGTTCCCCGTCACTCCCTCACCTACTGCTGTCCTCCCGGTCGCGCTGTGGTGACCGGCCGTCTCCTCCAGGTGCGCCCGTCCCTGTCCCTCCTGTTCACCGAGCAAATCACTCCACAACCGCGTGCCAGGCACCGTCCTGGGCGGGCAGGGAGGGTACAGCAGTGGACGAAACAGACCAGGTCCCTGCCCCTGGGGACCAGCATGCGTCACAGCGACAGGAATTCTTTTCTGTGGGTGACAGTCAGTCTAGACTCAGTTCCCCTATTTGCCCCGTCCTACCTTTTAAGGGAGAAAATTATTAGCGGGGCGAGTAAAAAATTTATCAGCTCCTCTGCTTTTAGCAGAAAGATATTTGCAGTCGTCTAATTAGTCAGAGGCCCGGTCATTATTCCTCTCTGTCCTACGGGCAGTTTGTGGCGCATTGTCTCTGCAGGCCTCTCACCTGGGCCGCCCCTTGGCTGGCGGGTCCCAGGCCCGCGGGCACTGTCCCAGGACACGGTGCTTCTGCACCGCCTGGAGGTGGAACCCGCCTTGCTGCGCACTCCAGGCACGAGGCCCACCGAACAGGCGGGGAGCCACAACGGCACGAGTCAGCTCGTCGGCAGGTGCCTCTCTGGCCGGAGTCCTCAGCTGCCCCTCCCAAGGCTTCGTGGTGCCCCTTCCAGGAGAGGCCTTCTCTGGAACTGGTGTAGCCTCCACATGACACTGGGCAAGTTCAATTCTCGGAGGGTCTTTCATTTCTTTTTTTAAAAAAATATGTTTTAATTGATTTTAGAGAGAGAGAGTAAAGGAGAGAGATAGAAACATCTATGAGAGAGAAACATCAGCGACCGGCTGCCTCCTGCATGCCCCCTGCTGGGATGGAGCCCGAAATCAGGGCATGTGCCCCGACCGGGAATCGAACCCGTGATCTCTTGGTTCATGGGTCGACGCTCAACCCCTGAGCCACGCCAGCTGGGCAGTTTCTTCATTTCTACATCAAGGACAGTCATGCTCATCTCATGGGCTGATGGGAAGAGTGAACGAGACAATGGGAAGTAGCGACGGGGCCAGCTGCAGAATGAATTCCCACATAAGAGCACGACCCGCTGGTCCCCGTCTCTCCTGCTCAGTCACGCCTGTCCACCCCCAGGGTATCTGCCTCATCTGGGCAGTTTACCCTCTCTGCTTTCCCTCTTTTATGTTAAATTTATTGGGGTGACATTGGTTAATAAAATTGTGTAGGTTTCAAGTGTACAATTCTCTGATAAATCATCTGTATGTTGCGTTGTATGTTTACCACCCAAAGTCTTATCTCAGTGTCTGCTTGGCCGGGCATATTCAGGAGGAAAGAAAGGGTTGAGATGTCCTCAAATGGTCAAGGTGGCAAGGCTGTGCCAAGGTGTTCTGGGACAATAGGCCTTGGGGGGCAGCGGGTAACTCTTTGCCCAGATATGCTATTTCCAACAATTTGGGCATTCACAAGGGCCACGGGGCTGGGCAGACTCCTGGCAGGAGTGCCATGGGGAGGGTGAGCCAATGCTGAGCTCCCAAAAGGCCTCCGCTGTCCAGACTCTCCACCCGCCCTGGGTGGCCCTCCTTGGCCAGGCGACGGCCTGCCTTTTAATTCAGTTGCCCCATTCCAGTGTCCCTCTGAGGAGCAGCCACAGGGGCAGGAGGGACCTCTTATAGATGCCAGGGCCCAAGAGCGGGAAGCAGGGTGGCACCGTCCGTGGAGAGGTCCAGAAAGGCTCTGACTGGGGAGTGAATGTCACTGAGGGGTGTCCAAGCTGCAGAAGAACCAGCGGAGTCTGGAAGGACTGGAGAAAAGATTGCAGCCTGGCCAACCAGCGAGCAGAGGCAGAAAATGATTCCAGGGGGGTGTTCACTCTGGACAGTGACCCCCGGGCTCCATGGAGCAGCCATGTAACGCTGTGGACCTCTGCACAGGTGAGTGACACCCAGGTCCCTCTGTAGGACTGTGTCTGTAAGGCAGGTGCCCTCCCAATTCAGAATGAGGGGCAGGCACAATAAACCAGGGGTGTGGCCACAGAAGAGAAAAAGTGGGGAGAAACGGCAAACCCAGGGATTCAGCTAGGGAAGAGGAAATCTCCCCACCCCTGCTTCGGGTATCTGGGTGTGCAGTCCCTGTGACCAGTTATGGGACAGAGAACAACAGGGGAGCACCTTGAGGGCAAAGATCACGTGTTTGCTCCTGGCATCCTCAGCATCTTTACAGGCCTGTGCCCACCCTTTGCTTGCGAATGAATAAGTGATGCTCTTTACTATTGTCTGGGTTCAGCTCAACTGGGAGTCTCTTTATTGCTTTCCCTGCCCTTTACTCTCTGAGTTATAGATTTGTTCCCAGTTCTACAGGAAACTCAAGCTGAGCTCAGAAAAGTGCTCGCTGGGGTCTGGGGCGGGACGGGAGAGTCAGAACAGCCTCTGGCATTCGGGGCTCCCACAGCCCTGGGCATAGGATGGCCACTGTGGTTCCCACAGACTCTGGTCCCATTGGGGGCCCCACCATGTGGATTCCTGGCCTGGAAAATGTCGACATGGAGAAGGCTGAGTTCCCTGGCTTTCCATCCCAAGTGGTGGGAAAAGGCAAGGCCGGCTGGGTCCCTCTGCCACGGCCAGATGGTGAGGGCCCCAAGCTCTGTGATTTCAGAAAGTGGGGCAGGGCCCAGGGGCCCACTGGGGAGCTAAAAATAAAGCCAGTCTGTTTCTGCTCCCTTGGTGGGAGTCTGGGTGGCCGCCGGGGATAGCTGAGCTGTGGCCCTTGCCTGGGTGACATCTTGCTTTATTTTGCCCCCCGGGAGCCAGTGAAAGTGCCTTCTGTCCTGCATTTCAGGGCTCCCTGGTCAAGCCATGGGGGCCAGGCTGGGAAGTAAGGAAGAAGAGTGACAGGGACAGCCCAGAATGCTGTGAGCCCTAGGCGAGCATTTACAGTAACTCAGTAACAGCGAAGATGCGCGTGTGTGCGTGTGTGTGGAGGGGTGATCTACGTGGCAACTGGCATATCAGTCCCCATTCTTGAGGCTAAGCAGCAGCAAATTACCAAAAAATAATATTCCTACCAGGCCTCACACGGCTACAGAGTAAATATAATTATCCTTAATCAATACAGGCCCTTCAGCGCTAGCTAGTGGCTGCCCCGGGCTTAATTGTTTACAGCAGGTGGGTGAGAGGACCGAGGGCACAGAGGCCTCCAGCTTCCCTCCGGCAGGGCAGGGTGTCCTGGAGCTGCCGGCAGGATCCCCAGGCCTCGTGACGGGGACAGTTGGAGGCAAAGTTAGACAAGGAGACGCTCACGTGGTCTGTCCCAGGTTGACTGAGCCGCCGCCTGGACGCCGTCCACATGGCCGCCGCTGTGCCTTTGAGAAGGCCCTTGCTCGGCCCTGGTCCTGTTCATGAACCTGGCTGGGCCCCCCCTCTCTCTGTTTGCTGGTTCTCCTCAGAATGTGGTGGCCCAGTCCCCTGCTTGGACTCTTTTCCTCTGTGACAAAGCTCCTCCTTCGGTCCCTCTGTCCATTCTCTCAGGGACTCGGTTTCCTACCTGGTGCTCCAGCCCCCTTGCGACAGGGCTCCTGATCCCAGCCCGGTGGACTCCTCCTGGGCCCTCCACACCCGCCGTCGGACCCGCCTTGGGGCTGCCATCAGGTCCTCCTGCCTGACTCAGCTGGTATCTCTCTCAAGCAAAGGAGAGACCCCCTCTCTTCTGGGGAACCTGCCAGAGAGCCCCGTAACTGGTTGGCTTCTGCCCACGTTCCTTCCTGCTGAATCCCAGCACCTTTTCCTCTTGTCTGTCTCTCTGCAGGGCTGGCAAAGGCCCGATTCTCCTCCACCCACCCCCTGCCCGAGAATGTCACCTCTCCTGGTCCAGTCCTAACAGGCTCTGCAGAATTTCAAATCCCCTGGCACCTCAGCTGCCCCGTTCCCTGATTACAGAAGCCCGAACCGCCTGATGCTAAAAACAGCATCCTCATCAGTGACTAAACGGCCTGACAAGTAGCAGCAACGCCATGCCTCTGCCCCCTGTGCTTGGGGACACAGCTCCTGAGCCCCTGCTCCCTCGGGGATCCCTGGGGGCTGCAGCACTCTCTGGAGAACCCTCTGAACTGGAGCACAGGCCTCACTTCCCCTCGGAGCATGTCCCCTCTCGTGAAAGGAAGGATGGCCAAGGTAGGGACATGCGATTGGTCGGTCTCATCACAATCGCTCTGGGACTTCACGATGCACAGACCCTGGGTCACTGCCTGCGCTCAGTGAATGGGCCTCCAGGAGGACGCCCGGAGCCGCATGCTTACAGGGACCTCCGGTGATCCTGACGCTGCCAGTTCAGTCACTGGCCGTAGCCATCCACTGCACCAGGTGACTTCCCCATGTTTGTCTTTAGCTAATAGGAGGCCTAGGGACTGACTGAGGACATCACTAGGTGCAGGAGAAGGCTGGCTCCACGTTCAAATGCCCCCATAACACATTCATATGGGGCTCAAGCCTCAGTGGCTAAGAATGAACCGGGCATGTTTGGCTCATGCAGAGAAACCTGCATTGGATTTGTTCTCTGAGACCATCACTGGCACCTGGGAGGTTCGCCTTCAATGCTGGGATCCCTGTCTATCCCTCATTTGTATTACTGTCGACCTCCTGTATTGCCCAACTGTTTATGTCCTTACGATCATCCCCACTGACTTTATAACCTGTTACATCTGACCTGGAAACTCCTAATCACCCTTCAAAACCCCACTTGGACATAACCATCCCTAGGAAGTCTTCCATGAGCTGCTATTCTCCCCACGCTCCGTGATAGTCCCTTCCTCTCTGTACCTTGAAAAGGCTCTTCTTATGAAGGACATATCCCACTGACTTGTGATGCATTGTGTTTGTCTGTCTGTCTCCCCTCTAGACCACGGCAGTGATCGTATCTAACCATTTTGTGTCTCCTGAGCCTAGCGCAGCCTCTGGTGTCTAGTAAACGCTGCTGAGTAACCGAGCGCGATGTGAGTCTTCCCACCTGGAGTGCAGGCTACTGAGTGTGGGAACCACACACCTTCCACAAGCCCCACAATGCTCAGCACAGAAGCGCACACACGCCTCTGGGGAATAAAGGAACTGTTAGAGCTCTGGTTCTGCCCCCGAACTCATCTGTAAACAATGAAAATCTTGACACTCTCACCAAAGACTCCTGGCAAATTTCATCACTCCCCTCTCTGTGCTCAAACCTTTGTAAACACGCCTGCATCGTGGCGTTTATCCCCTGGATTGCAACCACTTGCTCACGCACGTATCTGTCTTCCCCACCAGACATGAGCTCCTTGGGGACTGAGTGTGTTTCTCATTCTTTGTACCCCCCCCATCCCAGGACCTAGCAGGGCACCTGGCACAATGCGAGTGCTCGGGGCCTGCATATGAATCACCGCCGCGACGGGGGCTGTGGCTATGGGACCAGGAGGGGCTCATAGCTCGATGGAGACCCAGGACGGAGCCTGGTGTGGCTCTAAGAGCCTCACAGAACAGCCTTGCCGAGAGCCCACTTACGCAGGGCAGTAAAAAAATGGCCAGCTCCCGGGTTTGGCTCCTCATAGTCTCCTCTTGTCCCTGTCCCTATGCCCCTGAGAGTACCTGAACCATCAATCTTTACAGCCGCCACCGTCTGGATACGTGACTATTTGTGGAGGTCAGGGAACATGTGGGTCACAGGCCCGGGTTTCTATCCTGGAGGGTTAATGGAGCATCCCTCCATCTTCCTGTCACCCGAACCATCTCCTGCTCAATATTAATCAGGTGCCCACTATGTCTAAGTCCGTGTTCCAGGTGCCGAAAGCACTTTACTGGACGGGGAGCCCGAGTGGTTAGTGGCTGACATGGCTGGAAGAAAGTGGGCAGACAGAAAGTGGGGTCGGGGCTGGCCAGGCCAAGCAAATGCAGGGAGAGTAAATGACAGATGCCAGGAAACCAGCTTCCACACCTCAGGGCAGCCCAAAGCTTCCTGGGAGCCCTGCTCCCCCACGAGGTGCGGCTGCGATGCCCTCTGGGAGCGGGACGGGCCCGCCCGGAGGGCGCCCGGCCCCGGGCACCCGCGGTCGGCCTGCGCTGGCCCAGGCGGCTTCCGGCCCGGCGCCGGCTCCGTCCCCAGCGCCTCGCTGAAGGGTAATCATTTTAATAAATCGGAATCGTGGGGCTCCTGCCTGCGAGTGAAACTGAAATCGAATCCATAATCCAGACAGAGGGGCTGCAGCTGCACCGGGTTAATGACGCACAGGCCAAGCATATGGAGGCGCACCTCCGACCAGCAGGCGGGAGCGGGCTCCGGGCCGCAATTAGCGCCTGTGCATGCATAAGAGATGAGCCGGCGCCTCGCCTTCGGAGGAAGAGACCGCTGAAGTCATAACCTCAGACCCGTGCAATCACCATCGCAGGGTCGCGCCACTTCCGTTTAAGCAACGGTTATGCCTCCCGCCCGCGCAGGTGGGAGGCCCGCAGAGATGCCCCACCGCGTCCCGCAGAGGCGCCCCACCGCGTCCCGCAGAGGCGCCCCACCGCGTCCCGCAGAGATGTCCCACCGCGTCCCGCAGAGATGCCCCACCGCGTCCCGCAGAGGTGTCCCACCGCGTCCCGCAGAGGCGCCCCACCGCGTCCCGCAGAGACGCCCCACCGCGTCCCTCAGAGACGCCCCACCGCGTCCCGCAGAGACGTCCCACCGCGTCCCGCAGAGGCGCCCCACCGCGTCCCGCAGAGGCGCCCCACCGCGTCCCGCAGAGATGTCCCACCGCGTCCCGCAGAGATGCCCCACCGCGTCCCGCAGAGGCGTCCCACCGCGTCCCGCAGAGGCGCCCCACCGCGTCCCGCAGAGGCGTCCCACCGCGTCCCGCAGAGGCGCCCCACCGCGCCCCGCAGAGGCGCCCCACCGCGTCCCGCAGAGATGCCCCACCGCGCCCCACCGCGTCCCGCAGAGATGCCCCACCGCGTCCCGCAGAGACGTCCCACCGCGTCCCGCAGAGGCGCCCCACCGCGTCCCGCAGAGGCGCCCCACCGCGTCCCGCAGAGATGTCCCACCGCGTCCTGCAGAGATGCCCCACCGCGTCCCGCAGAGATGCCCCACCGCGTCCCGCAGAGGCGCCCCACCGCGTCCCGCAGAGATGTCCCACCGTGTCCCTCAGAGACGCCCCACCGCGTCCCGCAGAGACGTCCCACCGCGTCCCGCAGAGGCGCCCCACCGCGTCCCGCAGAGGCGCCCCACCGCGTCCCGCAGAGGCGCCCCACCGCGCCCCGCAGAGGCGCCCCACCGCGCCCCGCAGAGGCGCCCCACCGCGTCCCGCAGAGATGCCCCACCGCGCCCCACCGCGTCCCGCAGAGATGCCCCACCGCGTCCCGCAGAGATGTCCCACCGCGTCCCGCCCGCACACCCTCCACTGTCGCGTCCTCTGCTCTCCCAGGGCGTCCCTTCCTTCCCCAGGGCCCCGGCACCACGCAGGAACCCTGGTCCTCCGGTGGGGAGGGGGGGGATTCGATCAGCAGCCCGTTATTCTTAGAATAATAGTAACGGCATGAACGTGCCGAATCTGGCGTGTTACATGTTGTATCTACCGATCCTCAGGGCGACGCGCGGAGGCAGGTCATCATATTAACCCCGTTATTCAGGTGGGGAAATCGAGGCCCGGGGAGTGAAATAAATTGCGCAAAGCCACCAGACAGACGGCCTGACCCAAGGGCTTCTCATGGGGCTCGGTGGCCGTGAAAATGGAAAAGCCAGGCTGGAAGCCCGGTGTCGGCGCTTCGGGCAGGTCATTTCATCTTTTTGAGTCATTTCATTTTTCCTCTCTGAAAAAAGTGTGATAATAAAACTTACCTTTAGGTTGTTCTGATGTGGGGATGAAGTGAAATCCTGTCAAAGGGACAGGCAGGGAGCGACCCTCAATCGAGGCGCGGTGGGCAGAGGTGCGCAGTGATGAGGCCGGGGGCCAGGATCAGAGCTGGGGGGCTGACTCTCCCCTCCCCTCCGCTCTGCCCAACCTCCCTCCCTCCCCTCCCAGCTTTGCTCAAAGGGCCGCGGGGCTGGGGCCTTCCCTGCCCACCCTCGTTTGAATTACAACTCCCTCCACCGGCACACAGTGATTGGAACAAGGAAGATATTCGCTAAACATCAGTCGAATAGATTATTGTTCGAAGGTCCTTTGAGTCTGACAAGGCACAGGGGTGTGTCAGAACACGAAGTCCTCTGATGTCCCCAACACTGAAGGACAACCTGTGGCTCACGAGGGTCACAGCCGAGGAGGTGGCATTGCTCAGAGCGCGGCCACTCACCAGAGCAGGCACTGGGCTGCTGACACCGTCTGGGAGCCTTCTTGGCTGGGGTAGGATTGGCAGGTAAAATACAGGACGCCCAGTTCAACTTGAATCTCGGATCAACACGAATCATTTTCAGTATAGGTCTGTCCCGTGCAATACTTGGGACACACTTACACTGAAAAATTATTCACTGTTCTGTGTCTTTATGTGCTCAGTCTGGCACCCTGAGCTGGGGGTGGGTTGTTCTCAGGTACCCTGAGAAGACGGAAGCATCGGGGAGACCCCCTTGGCCGCTATTACACCTCTTCCTTGGCTGTGGCAAGGGGAGCTCAGGGAGGGGCTTTAGTGAGCTCAGAGGCAGAGAGAGAGGCAAGAGAAGGGGGCCAGGGGCGCAGAAAGGGTGGGACACTGGCCTGGGACACCGGGAAGTGGGTGTCAAGTGTGAGGATACAAGTATCTCCCTGTGACACAGACATCTCCGCTCTTAGTGGCTGTTGGCTACTACACGCCTCCCCCACTGCAGACGCCCATACCCATCACTCTCAGGGCAGGTGTCACCTCCACTGCAGAGAAGAGGGAGCCAAGGCCCCGAGCCACCAAAGCACTCACAGGGGGTGGCCAAGGGAACACCTCCACTTTTCTCTCCCCTCTCCTAGCCATTGCCAGGACTCCTCACTGGCAAAGCCGGCGGAAGCAGAGAGCAGGGAGGTGAGGTTGGCAAGGCAGCCCCTGGAGGGAGCCCTCTGGCCCCCACTCTGGATACCCCCATGAATAACTACGGGGATCGGCCTTTCACCCTGCACCCCACGGAGGACAACAACTGAGGCGGGACAGCAGATGGGGTTCTGCTCTCCAGGTTAGACGAGGGGAGGGCACCGATGAGGTGTGGGCATCGACGAGGTGTGGGCAGAGGTTTTTAGAAGTTTCAGAAAAACGAACACACAACCTGGTCTCAGAAGCCTCGGGACCTGGACTGTGTGCGTGACCTCAGTGAAGTCACTTCCCCTCTTTGAGTCTGTGACGTGTAATACCGACCACCAGGCCCGCTAGGAGGACCACTGGGATAACGTGAGTGAGAACTCTCTGCACAGTGCGGGCACACAGTAGGTCTGCAATAAGCATGGCTCGATCTAAATGCCAGTGGAAGGTCACCAGGTGTCCTGTGCTTCCTCTTACTCCCAGGCCTCTCCCTGCTGCCTCCCCAGCCGCCCTCTGGCCAGAGCCACCTCGCACGTGTGAATCTCCAGCCTCTGCCCGGCCTGGGGTCAGCTCCAGGAAGCCGGCTGCCAGCCCTACCTGCCAATTTCCATGGCAACACTGTCCAGCACTGAGCCCGGCCCAGCATCCGTGAGCACTGACTCCATGTCCCCAAGGGCTGGCGCTCAGCTGCTGAGGTCAGCAGGAGGGGCTGGGGGCCAGACGGGGCAGAGGAGGGGGAGACCCTCCCTGCAGGACACCTTGGGTGAGCAGCTCGGCAGGGCAGGGGGAGAGGAAGGGCCCTTCCTGCCTGGGAGAAACCAGCAGCTGCCTGTCTACCTCCTTAACTGGAGCACAATTAAGGCAGTTAGGAGTCGGAGGATGGCTCATGTTTATTCATGTATTTTTCACACAGCGTTTCTGTGCCTGTCACAGTCCCCCGGGGGCCTTGGTGGCCGCGCCCCCTTCTTTAACTTTCTCTGCCCCCTCCCAGTGCCTGGGCACCCATCCTTCGCCTTCTCTCGTCTCGTTTACAAGTGGTAAACGAACATCTGTATAATGTCTTACAGTTTACCAAGCACTTTCCCATCCATTACCTCTTGTAAGTCTCCCTGCAGCCTGGCGTGCTTTCAATGATCACCACCATCCCCATTTTACAGATGTTCCTGGCCCCCAGGAGAGAGGGAAAGGCTGGCGCAGCCCTGGGCTTGGCGGAGTGCCCGAGGACAGCTGAGAGTCCCCTCCACTCACTGGGTGCCTGGGCCTCAGTTGTGGGGACCAGAGAGGAAGTGTTCACCCTGAGGGACCTTCTCAAGGTGAGCTGTTGGATGAGCCCGGAGCTCCTATCTCCCAGGAGGTGTGGGAAAGCTTTCCCCACCCCCAGCCTCTTTTAGGAAGGAAACCTCTGCCTTCTCCAGTACAGCAGACTGACCCGGGAGACAGCCAGGGGCAATCTGAGGAGACCACCTCATTGGTGCTATCCTGCTACCTACAGCTACATCTGGAGTTGACACAGTCCCACAATCTTAGGTACCATCTTAGGTGCCTGGAATATGGTGAGCACTTAAAAAATACTTGGTGAATAAATTCGTTTGTTGAGCATCTACTTAGTGCCAGAGCTCTGAAAGATAATTTGCACAAGTCATCTCATTGAAGCCACACAAAAGCCCCAAGAAGTTGTTGTGAATTCCATTTAACAAGTGAGGAAATAACGGAGGCCCTACCACTAATAAATGCTGATGCTGGGCTCTGTCCCCAGGACCGTCTGACTTGCCCCTAACAGCGTAGGCGCTTGATTAATATTTGTTAGGTGGCTGATAAAAACTGGGCAGCTGACAGCTCCACCTGGGATAAAAACACCAACATCGTGTGGCCGGCCCCTGGGGAAGAGGTGCTCTGGGCGAAGGAGAAGAATCTGGGTCTTCCCACCCCCACCTCCCTGGCCTGGAATTTAGCCCCATCCACGCTACTAATGGATGACCCATGCTCCTAAGTTCCCTCCCAGCCCTACCCACCCTTGAGCTGCAGCTGTGAAATCGTAGTGACAGATCCAGTTTAGCTCCCAGGATGAGTCTGTGATTGTGTCTGCCTCAGCAAGGAGGCGACCCCTTCTCTGTCCTTGCCCTGTGGTAAACGAGCTCTCCTCTCTCATTCGGGTACCTCGGAAACATCACCTCCTCCATGAAGCCTTCCTGGATTGAACAGATATCAATTGTCAGCTGACAGAGTCCTTCCATCCATCTAGAGAAAGCTTGGGGCCCAGGTCTCAGCCAGAGCCTGTCCTTATCTTCCTGGATTACGGATGGGACATCTCTCTGAAGTTTCAGGTCCCAGCAAGGAAGTCTCCCTGCTGTTCTGGAGGGAGGTTCTCAGTCAAGCTGGAGCTGCTGGTAGGGCCTGTGCCGCCAGCTCCCATTTCCAGAGGGCCTCACTCGGGAAGCACACTAGTCGAGGGAGCCTTGTGAAAGGCCAAGGGACCGGGGGGGGGGGGGGGGGGGGGGGAAGTAGATGGCACAGGTAACATTTTGTGGGGAAAAGCTTCCTTTAAAAAGAGAAAGGAAGTGTTTCCCAGGGGAGGCTCTGCTGAAGGTCCCTGGATAACCCCAAACAACCCGAGTCTACACCCTGGGCTCCAATGAAGGTGCACCCTAACCCCAGGCTCAGGGATTTCGGCACATGGAGACACTTCTGTTTAGATATTGGGATTTTCCAGACTTCTTGCAAATTCCATTCCTTCCCTCCCTCCGCACAGTCTCAGGAACTTGGGATAATAATGTTTACGAGATCACTTTAAAAGCCTTCTTTTACAGATAAGAAAACTGAGGTGCTAAGACTTGCCGCAGGCCCACAGCAGCCCCTCCTTGCAGGAGGCTCATCCTCTCCGGGCTGACGGAGGGAGGCCAGAGGCTGGAAGGGCTGCTGGGATCGGACAGAATGTTCCTCTCATTCCTCCCCTGCCCGCTCCGCTCCATCCCCACTCCCTGAGGCAGTGTTTCCAGGGTGGCAGAGCAGGGGTGGGGTGCAGGGAGGGCTCTGCAGGAAAGGGGGGGCCTGCAGGGCCGGGGCAGACGCCAGTGACAAGAGCAATTTATTTCTCGGGCACAGATTAGACGGCAACTGAGAATTTCTCCCTCTGCCATCCATCAGCGAGACCGCCTCCGGCAGCCTCCGTAGGGTCAGGAAATTTGTCTTGACTGCAAGGCTCTGCCGCTTTATTTGGGCTCCTGTGGCTCGAATGATGCCAGAGACCCCCCAAACCAGCAGAAGGACTGAAACCCAAAGGTTATGCACAGGGCTGGTACCTCACAGTCTGCACCTGCCGGCTCCCAGGCTGGACCGCACAGATGCGATGCGTTTCCTCGGGGCCTCGGGGAACAGCCTGCTCTGCCCATATGCTGCCCTGGCGGGGGAGGGAGCAGCCTGGGCACAGCCTGGGCACAGCCTAGGTGGCCGGGACCACGGGGATCTATCCAGCTTGCGTTGACAAGAGGGCTCTGGCTGAAAGTGCTATTAGCTGAAGGGGGTGGCAAACGTTTTTCTAAAGGGCCAGACAGTAAATATTTTCGGCTTGCGGGCTCTCAACCACTCAGCCCTGCCCTGCAGCGCAGAGGCTGCCACAGACAACACGTAAGTGAACAGAGCAGCCACGTTCCAATCAAACTTTATTTACAGAACACACGGGACTGGCCCACAGGCCACATGCTAATGGCCCCAAACCCTGGAGAGTTTGAAGAGACTCCACCTTCTTAACAGGATTTATCAATTAAAATGATAATTTTTACAATGAAAAACTGTAAATCAAGCGTTGGGGCCATTGGCGTTTACCCCACATCTAATTCGGCGCCTACACATCGCCCCACGGAACGTGAGAAATCGCAGGATCTGCTCTTCCCCGGGCTTCTGGCCATTACCTCCAGGAACAGCCTTAATCAGCGTTGCCCAGAACTGGCAGGAGCTCTGAGAACAGGCTCCAGAGGCATCAGTCCTCACTCTACTACGTACTAGTTGTATGACCTTAAATTAACCTCACTTGTCTCAGTTTCATCTGTGAAATGGGGACAACAGCAGCTCACCCCCCCAGGGCCCTGCGAAGCTGAATGCGTTCCTACAGAGAAAGCACCTGGAAGGGTGCCTGGACTGTGGGCCGTCCTCACATGTACCTGTTACCAGACACTGGTTAAGCTTCATGAAACACTGACCAGAGGCTGGCAGACCTCGGGTGACCTTGGGAGGTGTGAGGACACTGTTCCTGCCAGATGGGCAATAGGTGACGGTCCCCATCCAGGCACCTTGGCACCGGGCATTTGGGATTTCTTTGTTGCCTCTGCCTATTTTGATTAGTAAAATACAAATTTTGATGTTATCCTAGGACCAGTTATCTGGCTTTTGAAGGGCTAAACAAAGACGAATTAATGGAGACCTTCCCTGTAGCCAGCCTTCTTTTCATGTAGCTTGAAAAGAATCGTCTAACTCTCTCCATCCCCCCAGCCCTCAATCGTCCCCGGCCGCTGCTGCATTCGCCTCCTAGGACATCCCCGGGGCCACGGAGGGCATCTCAGGGGGAACTCCTGGCTCAGCAAGGGCAGGCAGCTTCCCAAACTACGCCCTCCGGAGGGCTCACGGCGGCCCTCAGCCCTGACCTAGAGAAGGACACGCCGGGAGGAAGGGCGAGTCTTCCGAGGAGAAACAGGCCAGTGTGCATGTCTGTCTGTGTTCCTGCGTGTAGGGGGCGGGGAGGGAGGGAAGGCCCAGAAAGTCACAGGGGACAGTGCGGCCAGAGCGAATGCTCACACAGAAGACGGGCCCAGTGAGATGGTAGACAGATAGGAGGTGGCGCGAGCGGGAGGCAGGAAACGGCAGGCAGGAGGCAGATACCGGGTGGGGGTGGGGTATCGGGGACAGCCAGGAATTCAGCGACTGGCCTTGGTCTTAAAGTGTCCCTGGCCATGGTGCTGAACCCCAAGGCCCCATCAGCACCCGATTCCTGATTGTGGTTAGTGAGTTTCCCCTGGATGCCAGACACTCTGCCATTTGCTTTCACACATATCATCTCATTTAATCACGCAATAACTTCCCAACACACTATCTTGTCTTCAGTTACTCAAGCCAATCCATAGCTGCGAGTGGGTACTGACTAAAAGTATCTTACTTTGTTATAAGGACCTTAAAAATAGGCAAGGGAGGAAGGGAGAGACCTGGTCTCTTGTTACATTTAAATGATGACCACAGGGGTCAGGGCTACAGAGAGTGAGCCAGCACGGACTTTGCCAGGGATGTGTCCCACGAGAATACAAGGGCCGGGTCCTGGGGAATTTTAGGGGTTGCTGTAAATTTGTATCTTTAAAAGAACATAGAAATGATGTATCCAAGAGAGAACCTTCCAGAGCAGAGATTCTAGTAGCTTGAACCCATTTCAATTAGTTGCTATTACACAAAACTGTTTTGGGCTTTTTTAAAAAGTTTTTTTAAAGACATTTATCGTTTCAATTATAAACAATTCTTCATTTTGTGGGTGCAAATTATTTTTGGGAATAAAATATATTGACTATTTTGTTTTTATTTAAAAATTTTAAATAGATTTTATTTTTTAGAGCACTTCTAGGTTCACAGCAAAACTGAGAGAATATTACTTCATTTTTCTGTGTTGTTTCTCTGGTTTTGCTTGTTTCTTTAGACATACACACAGTGGCTGAGAAGCCGAGCCAGTGCTATTCTGGGTCAAAAACAAGGTGTGACTTTAACGTAGTAAGGCTGCCTTTTCTATTTAATTCCTAAATATGCCTTCATGGCCATTTCCAGAGAGGTATCCCCCCACCCACCGGCGATGCCAGCACCACCGACTCAAGTATGCAGCTTCCCGAGGAAACCCTTTGACGGGCACCGCGATCTTTTCAATGCGCATCATGGACGGATCCCTATGTGTGCTTATTTTTTTTAAAATTGAATTGCTTTAAAGTCCTGGCTCTGCTCCTTACTCACCTGTGTGGCCTTGGATAAGGTACTTAACTTTTCTGTGCCCCTGCTCTTTCATCTGCAGACAGGGGATAGTAATACTTGCTAATGAGTCGATATAAGCAACATGCTTAGATCAGTGCCCAGCCCAGAGTGAGCACACAGGCCCTGGTCACTTTTCACCATCTTACTATGCACCCTCTTGCCCTCCATCTTCTGGGCACATCCTCAGGCAGGAACCCAGTGAGTTAAGGCACTTGGTCCAAAGTCTGGCATCAGAAGGTGCTCAATATATGTTGATCCAACTAGAGCTAAATGAGGCCCTTTAGGAGCCGGAGGGCTTGCATTAGGATTCACTGAAATCAGAAAACTCTCCTGTGTAGATTTCTAAGCCATCATTTTGGGGTATTTTCTGTAGGGCATCCCAGTCCCAGGTCCCAACTGGGTGAGACTGTGCATTTGGAAGAAAAGCAGACCTTAGGGTGCTTTCAGGGTGTCCTTTCCCCGTGGGAACGCCTCTCATCGCCATTCCCATGTGGGAGGTGGGATGGGACTCTTCTTGCCATACTGGAAAGCAGAACTTGCTAAACTGTGAGTTTGAGTCTTAATCCCCTCTCTTGGGGTCATAGGCACATTTAAGAGTGAAAAAGCTTTAGAAGCTCAAAGAACAGACCTGCCAGTAAAAGCACTCAGGCGCCCCGGGAAAGGTGATGAGGAGATTCTGGAGATTTTGTAAGGAACTTTGAAGAAAGCTCTTCTGAGCACAGTGAAAAGCCCAGCCGTGGATGAGACACTGCTCCGTGGGCAGGAGCAGAGGCTACGGAGCCAGACAGACCCCGCTCCCGCTCCAGCTCCTGCTAACATGCACTGGCTGCGACCCCGGGGAAGCTGCTCGCGGCCTACGCCACGGCGCCCCGTCAGCGCACCAGGGACGGGCCTGGCATCTGTCCTGCGGGGCTGTTACAAGGCCTTGGGGGAGAGAAGCCTTCTGCAGGGGGTCGCTGTTATTATTCTAAGCGGCCGACTAACAGTAGCTACCACTTACTGAGCACTTACTATGTACCAAACATTCTGCTAAGGAGCTTTACTCACATTATTTTATTGGAATGTTGCAATAACTCTTTGGGGTATTATTCCCATTTTCCAGTTGAGGAGACCGAGGCAGGGGAATTTAGGCAGCTTTATCCCAGAGTCATACAAATATTAAGCGGGGAGCCAGGATTTTAACCCAGATGCCTTGAGGCCAAAGCCCATGTCCATAAGCCCCCCATTCTACCCACAGGCCCTCTCACAGCAGGACACTAGCAGTGCTGGACCAAAATCACAACCATTTCCCCCTCTCCTTTCCATTATTATATTTCCTTTCAAAAAAGTCTGCTTAACATTCATAGACTACAGACCCGGGAGCTTGTTCCCAGAGCACATTCTCTCGGCCACTAGCGTCTTGACTAGCCTCTTGGTAGCTGTGGGTATTCCAGCCCCGGCAGGCAGGATCCCAGAAGTCCCTTCTATTATTTCATATTTTCTCCAGACACCTGACTCGCTTCTCTGCAATGAACACTCATAGTTCCCTAGCGGGCGCAGGCTTCACAGTGAAAGTTTTTGGCTACGGGAATCCTGGTGGAGGGGCCGGGGCGTGGTCGACACTGGGAGCTGCCAGTCTGATTTCGACTCCCTTCATTCTGACACTGGGCACGGGAGTCACTCTGCCACAGACGCACTCAGACTGAGCCCAGATTCAGAGGACAGATGGTCACTTCGACACTGAAGGAAATTGCTGGGGAAATAAAGGTTTACGGCTTTAATTAGAGGGCCGGCTGGTGCTGGTACCATTTTGAAGACAGGGGCATCATGAAGATACAGGTGTTCCAAGGGGGGCACTGCTTGGAGAGCTTTCAGCTAGGGCACCTTGTGATGAGAGCCTCGATCAGGGGAGGGGAGCGTCGCACCCGAGATTTAGAATAGCAGCCGTGTGAGCCAATGAGCCTGGTGCTACAGGTCTCTTGTCTACGATGGTACATGGGCTTGCACTCGGTGAAACAAAAAAGATGCGAAAAGGAAAGAGGTGGCCTCCATCCAACCACTTAGCCACCCACCCGACCATCAACGCGCTAATTCGTTCATTTTACCAACACCTATTGAGTTATTAGTGCCAAGTGCATGTGGGGTGAGAGCCAGAGGATGGACCCTGTCCTGAAGGAGTCTGACCTCCAGCAGGGAGATGAGAAGAGGGAGCGGTGACCTCGAGCAGGAGCAACTGTGACTTCAGGAAGGTAGCAGCAGCTGAGGTGGGGAGGAGCGTGTGGGGCACACGTGAGGCACGTTGAGAGCTCTGGTGGGTTGCAGTGGAGAGAAGAGTTGTGGAGAGAAGTCATGGCCGTGACACTGGAAAGAGAGCTGAGATTATATTGTAAAAGGCCTTGAGTCTGGATTTCATTCCAGCGGGGAGTAACCTAATGTTTTCAAGCAGGAGAGGCAATGAAGAACATTGCTTTTTAGAAGAGTATTCTAGAAGCACGGTTAGAATGGACTGTGGTCCGGACGTTGGGTAAGAAGTTGTTATGACGGCCGAGGCAATGAAGGCGTAGCGAAGGAGTGAGTCATGAAAGAAGCAGAGAAAGTGCAGACAAGGAACTGGACTTGAGAGCAAGATGGTAACCCAAGTGGCAGGGCCTGCAAGAGGCAGGTAGGAGTCAAGCTTGGGTGGTAAAGAGGACGACTGTGTCACTAAGAGTAAGGGGGGGGACATGAAAGAAAGAAGGGAGCTAAAGGGCTCAGGCTGTGAGTTCAGCTTTGGACGCACTGAGTTTGAGGGGCTGTAGGGATTCAGGCTGAGATGCCCAGCGCGTGGTTGGGAAAGATGGACAGCGTGGAGTTCAGGAGGGAAGTTGGGAATGAGAAATTAACCTGGTCTCATCTGCCTTCACCAAGGTTAGCAGGTGAAGCTCTGAAGTGAGAGACCATTTCCTAAGGAAAGAGCACTGAGAGAGGGCCCAGGAATGATTCTTGGGAAAAATCTAAGTTTACAGAGTGGAAGGAAGGAGGAGCCCAAGGAGCAATGCCCGGGAGAGCGGGAGGGCTGCAGGAGGGGGCCGTGGAGAGTCCAAGCAGAGCGGAACCAGCGCCGCCCAGAGGCCACGGAGAGGGGGAACGAGACGAGGCCACAGGGTGTGGGGGCTGAGAGAACGGTGAAGGCCGGAGCTAAATTAAAAAGAGCCAGAAATAATGACCGCAAAGACAATAATAAAAATATAGCCAGGCCAGAGGCGGGGCCTGCTCGCCCCGGGACTGTCGCCGAACAGCATATTAAGGAGGCGTGCAATGGCCTGGCCTGGCATGTGGGACAAGACATGTGCGGTGTGACAGGTGGCGGGAGTTATTAGATAAGGACTTTTGAAGAAAAAAGGCTTAAGCCAGTGGCCTCACTTGGGGGCAGGAGATTGTGGGCAGAAGGAAGCCTGGCTTGGAAATTCCGCCTCATGAAGAAGAGACTGCCTTTGGGGCCAGATCCATTCCTCGGGGTGAGAAATGCCGCTCGCTCCACCTGCGAGGACAGGCGAAGTGTATTTCCCTGTGCAGCTGCAGCCTCGGCCCTGCGCCCCAGTCGGGCCCTGGGCATCTGGCTGGAGGGTCTCTTTTAAGCAGATGCTTATAGACTTGTTCTGAGCACTTAACATGCCTCCTCTTTCCCAGCTGCTAAATGCCCATTTCCGAGTGATTGAAATTCACCGGAAAGTATGGTTAATATGCAAATATAGATTAGCCCCCTTGCCACTGATGCAAAAGCTGCCCGCTTGGCAGCCTCTGGTACTCAAGATTCATGAAATATTTGGCACAAGCAGGCAGAACAAGAGAGGAACTGGCCGGGGCCGGGGCTGGGGGCAGGTTTAATTCTTGCGAGCCTAATGAATGCAATTGTGGCCAACACTCGCTTATACCCAGGTGGATTACACACGGGGCCACTTGTCTGTACAAAATGTTAAATCCCCGGAGACGTCCCCCATTGCTCCGCATACCCAGAGAGCTCTGAGGCAGCCTGACCCAGCCATTAAGTGGTGCGCGCTCACAGCCGGCCAGCTCATTTCCATACCGGCTGAAGCAAAACATAATTAGGAAGGCAAACATGCCGAGAGATGTCTACAATGTCTATACATCACACCACACGCTGGAAGTCAAGCAACTGTGAGCCTGTTGGTTCTCTGCCGTTTCGAATGAATCACCCCCCGCCCCACCCCCAGCGGGAACCCATTTGAGGAGCTGTGGGCCATGAGGCTGTTTAAACAAACACCTGAGAACATACACACTGAAGTGTGTTGTTCTTTCGAAATGGCCACCTTGGGACTAGCGGCTGCCTTGTTAACACACTCCTGGAACTTTGGTTTTTTTTTTTAAAAAGGGGGGAACTGCCTTTCCCACTTCTTGCCCATTCCTCGAAGTGCCTGTCTGCTACCAAGGGGCAGACCCCCACCGTGGGAGCACGGAATTGATTTCGGTGACAGCAGAAAGCATTTGGAGTCAAGTTTAGTGACTCAAGTGTAATCTCACAGTTCTTACTCATCGAGGTTTGTTGTCCCAATTCCCTCTCTCGTTTTTCCCCAAGAAAGTAGTCAAAGATGAACTTCCCATTTGTGAGCATTGCGTACGTGAGGGGTGACCTCATCAGAGCTCCCCTGAACGAAATGAGCAAGAGAACGCCAACTCCCTCCACCCCCCAACAACGGCACTCAAACCCTTTCTTCTTCTGAGGCACAGCTCTCGGCCTGGCACCCGCTGCCAGCCACGCGGGCACAGTGACATCGAACTAGCCTCCAGGGCCTCCCCTTTGAGAGTCGCCAGAATGAACACTGCCTCCAACATCTCGCTCCAGGCCAGTTTCCCTTGCCAGCCAACCAACTCCTCACCCACCTCCAGAGCCACTCATCAGCCCGTGCCAGGAAAGGCACATTCATGTGAATGTCAATGTCCAAGGTAATCAGAGGATGCAACCATGGCAACAGCCTCCAGAGAATGAACCGAACGTCCCAAGGAGACGTTCTGGTTCCAGAGGGGCAGCGTGGGCTCGCAGTGACCTGGAGGGACACTGTTCCAAGGAAGGCCTTGAAGCCTTTCTAGGAGATGTGGCTACAGTGTGTGGAGCCCCAAGAGGACCTCTCAGGGGTGATCAAGCCTCCTGGTTGGATTCTGATGTATTGGTTAAAAGCTAAATCAAATGTTGTTGTTTGTAGTCAGAGGGAGTGCGGACCCAAGGGAGAGGAGGCGGGCTGGGCTGGGGTGGCTACATGTTCGGTAAGTCTGCTTTTCACTTATCAAGTAAGAGACACCAAAGATCCACGATCAGGTCTCTAGGAAGGCAGGAGCGCTGTTCCTAAACCCCTCTATTTCACCTAACCCACCCCTTCCCCTTTATATTATCTAGGCTGCAGGTGCTACTTTGGGGATCAACCATTGTGTGCCAATGAAAGAACGAGATTTCTAAGAATGAAAATCCAGAAAGCTGGACTCCAAGGGAGGGGTCCTGCGGATCAGCGGGGGCTCTCTCCATGAGGCGGCATCTCCGGCTCTGTTCCCTCCAGGGACCCACGACCTCTGCCAGCACTGGTCCCAGAGATGTCCCCCGACACTGGGGAGAAGTGAATTCTGGGGCTGTCCCTGCTGCCTCCTCCCCTGAGCGCTGTGACCAGCTCCAACAACTTCCATGGCTTCATTTCCCTGGACACGGGGCCCCCAGATTCAGGGAAACCAGAATCCCATTCTTTCCTCTGAGGAAAACCATTAGACCTGCACTTAGCAACCACCAGGAGGGTATTTTTAGCTCCCTGGCAGAAGTGTAATGTACAAAATGTAATAATCTCGGCCTTGAAGTTCCTCACAGCCCCATTCAACACACAGTTGTGGCTGATGGATGTTCACAGAAGAGGCAGGAGAACGGAGCCCGCGCCTGCCTGCCATTTGCCTTCTCTGCCCGGGGTGTGGGCACCAGGGTTGGGGGTGAAGCTCAGGAACACACAGGCCGAGGAAGTTAGCTATTCAACTGGCAAAGAAACTAGCCCCCCACGTGTGTGTTTTTTCCTTAGGTCAAGGTGATAGCCCGTGGGCTAATCCACTAAGCTGCCTTTTTCATTTCCAAGTGCACCAGTGGCCCGGACTCCCTCTCCTGACCTGTGCTGTGCCCTTAGGTAAGTTCCTTCACCTGTCTGGGCCTCAGCTTTCACACCTGTAAACTATTTTCTTTTTTTAAAATATTTTTATTGATTTCAGAGAGAGGAAGGGAGAGGGAGAGAGAGATCGAAACATTGATTATGAGAGAGAGTCATTGATCGGCTGCCTCCTGCACGCTCCCCAGTGGGGACTGAGCCCGCAACCTGGGCATGTGCCCTGACTGGGAATCGAACCAGTGACCTCCTGGTTCATAGGTCGATGCTCAACTGCTGAGCCACAGCAGCCAGGATAAAATGACTATTTTCACCTAAGACTTTCTAAGTTCCGAGGGTCACTACATGGAATTGATTCCAGTCAAACCCCGTGAGTGGGCAGAGGCCCGGGCAAGCCAGCAGGGCATTTGCTGAGTGCCTATGAGGTTCACCACGCTGCCACATGGCTGCTCTGGCCCTGGCCCAGGGTGTGCCCTGTCCACTTCCCAGGCCCTCTTTAGACAAATGTTAATTCCCAAGATGCAACCCACACTGTCTGTCACCTCCGTGTCCAGGCTGCCCCGACTTCAGCAGGTGGGACCCCAGGAACTGTGAGTGTAGTTTAACTCCAGCCCAAGCAAAACAAAACCAGACAGGTTCAGTCTGCTCCAAAGCACTCACAGGACTTATTCTGAGGTCACGGAAAGGCGATTTTTGGATTAGTGACTATTTTCAGACACCCTAGAAAGAGGCGGATTTGGGTCTCCCTCTTCTGACCATGCTCTCTCCCAAGGCAGTGAGGCAAAAAAAAAAAAAAAAAAAAAGGCAAGGGAGACAAACAGGGACATTTATCTGGAGAGGAGAGAAAGGGGAAAAGGCGACCTGGAGCTGTTTCTCCCACCCAGAGGTGGACACAGCGGGCGGGATCTGTCCACGGTCCTGACTCCCCACCGAGCCTGGCTCCTGGGATCCTCGCCATCTTTTTGTGTCCAGGGAGGAGGGCTGCACATCTACAGGGACCGTCAGGAATCCCGTCTCAGGGCCCCACCATTCAGCCACTCGCCCATTCATTCAAATGCATTTAGGGAAGTTCCCACTCTGCCGCTGGCACTGTGCTAGGCTTACCAGTGGTCCTTGTCTGGAGTACCGGTCATCTCTAGTGGAGCAAGGATAAGTTTCTCTATATCTTAAATTCACCTATAGACAAAAATGCTTAAAAGGCCATCACACCCATGTCCCTGACACTTTCTGTTCTTGAGTACCTTCGTGCACACGCTTGAGACGCGGGCACGGGGCCTGGGAAAGGAGAGAAGACACTTGAGTTTCCTGTGGGAGGGGAGTTGGTCATTCACTTCTGACCTCATCATCACCAGTGAAGAAGGTCCCCGGGGGACCAGGCTGGGGCTCCAGGGCTGGGAGAGGCATGGGGGCCCCCAGCCATTCTTCAGTTTTCCATGCCAGGAGAGGGGAGTGATAGTGGAGCATCTTACATATTATTCCCAACCCCACCAACCCATGTTGTTGACCCTCAGCCTCAGGACATGTAGTGAGGTCAGTGGACAGGGTCCTTGACCTTCTTCTGGTGTAAGTTCATTGCCTCAGAGCACACATTTGGGGATCCAGCCTAGGGCTTTAAATTCACGGTGGATACTCCACTAGCAGAAAAGTGAATCTCCAAGTCTCTGGAAGCAAAAGAAGGCTGGTGGGATTTAATAATAATATCTAACATTTACTGGGGCCCTACCAGGTGCCGGGCATTTTAGAATCAATGCACATATGTAATGTATGTGTGTATAGATATATATATGAACGTATCTGATCCTCACAAAAACAATCCTATGGTGTTGTTAGTGTTCATCTCATTCTTCTCACATGAGGCAGCTGAGGTGTGACAAGGTTACTTGACTCGCCCAAAGTCACAAGGCTGGTCAATGGAGGGTGAGGTGTGCTGGAACAAAAGCCCTGTGTGAGCCTCAGTGATATCTCGTCTCTGGGTTACTGGAAAGGAAAGTCTGCACTTCTCTGCTTTGTCTTGTGGCAACTGCCAACTTCCCGACCAGCAGGCAGAGAGGCGTGTACGTCAAACCTCTTCCCGTCTCTGGCGGATCCCATTTCCCAGAGTGTGAAATGAGCTTCCCTCCTGCCAGCCACAACATGGTCCTATTATGCCTAATAAGACACGGGACTTCTAGTCAGCATGAGCTCAGACGCTGAGCAAAGGGGAGACACCGACACTCTGTTTCCACTCCAGCATCCTCCTATCCAGGGTGCTGAGGGTGGAGGCCAAGGCCACAGACAAGGCAGGAGCCATGTGTGGACCCTTCTCCCCATCCCTGACTTCTCTGCTCCATTACCCCTGCTAGTGTGGGGTCTGGGGAGGGGAAGAAGGGGGTGAGGGGTGGAGGGTGTACTCCCACTGTCCTGTACTGATGCTTTAACCTGAACAGCTGGCTGCCAAAGATGACAGATGTAGGAGGCCAACAGAAAGGGCAGCCTCATTAGATGAGCTAATGGTGCGCTCTACTAAGCACTCTCCCCACATTCCTGCCTCTAGAACAACAGTTGGAGGGCAAGGGATAGAGAATGCACCAGGCAGGGGCCCTGTGAGGCTTAATATTATGTGTCAACTTGACTGGGCCATGGGATGCCCAGATATTTGGTCAAACATTATTCTAGGTGTGTCTGTGAGGGTGTTTTTGGATGACACTGACATTTGAATGGTACAGTGAGTAAAGCAGATTGCCCTCCCTAATGTGGGTGGGTGTCATCTAATCAGCTGAAGGACTACATAGAACACAATGATAGCTTGAGCTGTTGCATGGGTCTTTTTTGGCCTTTGAACTGAAACATCAGTTCTTCTTGAACTTACACCCTCAGCTTTCCTGGTTCTCAGGACTTTGGACTCAGATCGGAACTACACAGTGACGCTCCTGCATCTCCAGCTTGCCAACTGCAGACTGGGGACTTCTCAGCCTCTATAATTGTGTAAGCCAATTCCTCGTAAGAAATATATACATATCTCCTATTGATTCTGTTTCTCTGGAGGACCTTGACTAATACAAGCACCATAAATATTCATTGGTGGGGAACTGGCTTGGAACTTGGTCGGTTGGGTTTCTGCGTGCAAGGGAAGGTTCTGAGTCAATGCATTTACATTCTTGCCTCTCAGTTTCCAGGGATTACTCTAATGGCCCCTGAAATGAAGCCCTGAGCAGGAAACCCAGCATGAAGTCACTTCCCTGGCCAAATATTCCTAGACATGGCCTATTTTTCAAAGCTTGAAATTCAAGTCCGTGCATAGAGCTCTTCACTCTTTCCCAGCTCTGTCTGTGCTACGGGGCTCAAAAGAACCATATGGTGTGAAAGTTTGAACACACTTTATCTCAGCCTTTGAGCGAGAAGCTTGCTTGGGTGTCCAGATGCAAGTATAGTCCAGGGAAGACAATGCTGAATCTAGGGGGGCTGTCTTTACCCGTGTCCTGCCTCCAGGAGGAAGTGCTCTCATCCAGGCATGTGCCTCTGCATTCCTCAAGGTCTCTGAGGTACCACCACAAGCTTTCCTCATTTATTCCAGTGTTGGCTCCTCTGTAAGATTTCAAATACTTAATTCTAAGGAAAGTCAATGTTTCTGCAATGCAGCCTTGAGTAGGTGAATCCAGGGTCATTCTGGAAGCTAACCTGTCTATGTTGATCCCACCTCTGACATCGACCACCTCTGAGATCTCAGGCAAGTTACTTAAGCTCCTTGTACCTCAGTTTCCTCATCTGAAAAATGGGATGATTATAATGATAACCACTCTTTGGGTTGTTATGAGGATTAGATGAACTAATACGTACCTATGTATGTGTATATATATGGCTTAGTAAATGGCTGGCCTATAGGAGCACTACATACATTTTAGCTATTAATAGATATTTATTTTTGGCAGAATGGTTAACCCTCTGAGCCTAGAACTTGCCTTGTATTCAAAGAATTATACATAGGACAATAATATAGGGAGACACATCTTAATATCAGATTTCAGACATGACCCACTGCCAGGATCCCAGCCCAAGCTAGACTCAGCAGGGGGATACATGAGACACAGTCTTCATCGTCAAAGGACTGATCAATTGAGTTATAAAAGCTCAGCTACTCTCACCAGATTATAAATCGGCAAGTACTAGAGTAGCAGGTACAACTGAGAACATGAGCAGAGTTTAGCCAGCCTGGCAGGAATCGACCCAGGGCACCGCTGGGATCTGAGGGGCGAGCCATGGATGGCCTCAGGCTGCCCAGCTGATGTCCCAGGGGGTGGAGGGTGCCTGGCTCCTCTGGGGCATGGGTTAGGAGAGAGGCATGAATGGTGTGGCACATAAGGTTCTGCAGTTTCCTGCTGGGACTTCCTTGCTAGTGCCAGATAAGTACTGTGCAGGAGCACAGTGTCTTAAGTCATAGAGGTGGAGGAAAAATCCAGGGAGAAACCGACTTGTGGTTTATTTAAACCTTACTGAAATTTCGACCGTGGCAACATTTAAATATCATAGTTACTGCCGTGTGTCTTCGCTCCCGCTATTCCCCGGCGGATGTTTCTTGCACATTTGGTTGGGGAGCAGAACAATAAAGCTGCTGGGAAATTGCTTTCCTACTGCTAGATAATTACAACAGGTCTTTATCCCCAATGGTAAGAATGAACGGCTGCATTTGTAATAAAGGGAGCGCTCGGTGGGTTCCGGCCCCCCGTCCCCCAGCCACCCCCCAGCGGCCGGCTGCATTGGCCCTTCGCTCCCCCCACAGCCTCTGCCCATTCCCTGCCCCCTCCCGTCCCCTCTGAGGCATCTGGAAGGCAGTGCTGCAGGCTGGGCTGTAGGCTCCTCTGTCTCCCAGACAGGGAGCCCGTGTCACTGTTTAGAGCAAGGGAAGGCCCCCTCCAGGTCTCTGTCAAGATCATTAAATATTTAGCCTGACTCCATCCAGGCCATCAAACACACTCCTGCCTCCCTTTCCTACCCAAAGTGACATATTCCCCACCTCCAACAGGGATTAACGCGCATTTGCCAGCTCCGAGCGCAGGCATGAGCTCATCGGCTCTCCCACGGGGCAGCCGGCGGGCACCCGCCCGAGGCCACGGGGCTCGAGGCCCCACCAGCTGGCCGCACGCGGCTTCTCTCGTCTGCTTTCTCGGGTTTAACTCTGGACCGGCTTCCCAGTCTCCTGACACCTTTCCTTCCTAACTCCTGACTCTGGCTACTGTGTGCTGGGGAAACAAATTCCCTTCATGCGATGTCACCTCTGATGTCACCAGGAGGGAGAAACCATGGCAACAGCATCTGTACCTCATGTGACACAGTGGGAGTCCAGGGTGGACTCCAGGACAGGGCAGATAGCAGGGCCCCAGAGGTCACCCCACTGTCCTGCAGCTGTGTGGCTCTGAGCGCCCCTCCCCCCTCTGGGCCTCAGTTTCCCTCTCTGTAAAACAAGGGAGGTAGGCCAGATATCTTTGCATCCCTTTGAACCACAATAGCCCACGACGTGACATTTCAGTAATATCCACTTCGATCCACTATCTGCCGTTTTGCCTTCTCCAGGCCCACGTGTCCTTCTCTGAGTCTGAAGGTAACGGCAGGAGCCGGGCGAAAGCACCGTGCTAGGCTCGGTGACAGGGGCACTGTCTCTTAATTTCCCGGTTTGTTCCAGGGAGAGGAGGAGGAGGATTGTCACCGTTGCCCTGGTGTGTGGAAGAAACATAAAAGGAGACCCTGTGGCCTTGGAGGGAGGGGGTGGCGGCCTCTTCGGGACAGACCAGCGGCTGCTTTGGGGGCTGGCTCCTCCACTCCTTTTCTGGCGCTGGCCTTTGGGGAAGCCGCTTAACCTCTCTGAGCTTCGGTTTTCTTCATGGGTTTAACGGGAGGCCATTATCCACACTCCCCGCTTAGGAGCATCAATGAGGGAAACAATGTTCTCTGGCAAGGAAAAGCAGCCAGAGGGCCAAGAGGGAAACCGAGGCACAGGGCGTTTCGAGGAAGGCTAGAAGAACTGACAGGCCACACTGGAGCGAGGCAGGGGCTCCGGCACTGGGTGTACATTCCTCAGGCAGGGCCCCTGCACTCCCCCAGGTCAGTGTTAGTGCGGGGAGAGGTCACCCACCGCAGGTCCCTGCCCCCAGCCCAGGCCCCGAGCAAGAGAAGGGGCCTGGAAGAGGTGTGTCATCTGCTCTGGGCCTAGAGAGAGAGAGAGAGAGAGAGAGAGTGTGTGTGTGTGTGCGCGCTGGGGTGGTGACCGTGTAGAAAGAGGCCTCAGTGTGTGAGCCAAGGCGTGCCCAGGCCCAAGGTGCCCTGAAGCTGGTTTCTGAGGTGTGGCCGGGAGCGGGTGGGGGATGAGGGGAGAGCGGCGGCTGTGCTGGGGGCGGACAAAGAGAGAAGACAAAGATTATTTTAAACCTGTATTAATCACCGCTCCAAACAGGGACTGGGGGTGGGAGCCGCAGCTGTCACAGGGAGGCTGGCGGAAGAGAGGCCAGCAGGGAGGGGCCGGAACTCTCCAGTCCCCGCCAGGACCCGGGGCCAGCCCCCTGGGAGCCTGGGACCTTGCTGAATCTCCGCAGCTTGCTCCAGATGCCAAAGCAAGTGGATGGTAAAAGCTATACTGAGGCCTGGTTTTCTGGGCCAACTGGTCTCCCTGCCGCTAGGCACCCTCCTCCCCTGCCTTCCCTGCCCATTGCCACCAAAAGTTAGCCTAAAAGAGTTTGGATCATGTGACTTTTCTCTCAAAAGTTGGTAATGACCTCCTGTTGTCGGAACAACTGGCCTCCTCCTTGACTTGGCTTACCAGGTCCGTGCTAATCAACCTTTCTGGACCTTCCGGCCCCAAGATCAAGCCCAGAGGCTCGGGTCTAATAGCGATCGTCCATTCAGCACTTACCACGTGCCAGGCACTGAGCTGCCCGCTTTCACACATGACTTGGCTGAATATTCACATCCACCCTGCAGCTTGCTTCTTACAGATGAAGACACCGAGGCTTAGAGAGGTTAAATAACTTGGCCAAGATCTGCGTGACACCCAAAGCTTATGTTCCTAACTTCCTGGCGAGTTCCACAAACACTCCTGATTTCCTGTTCTGCTCAGCTCTCACCTCACCCCAACACATCTGCGCATTGTGGGAGGAAGGAGAAAGATGGGCTTGACTCACGGATGGCCATCAGCCTGGGCCACGGCTGTGGTGACAGGCCTCTGGGCTCCACACGCTTTGACTATCAACACCTTGGATAAAGACATTGATGAAACGCTTAGTTTCTGTACAAATGTCCCAAGTCTGGCGGATGTTGAAGTTATGTCAGATGAAAGGCTGAAGACTTAAAAGGATCTCGGACAAGGTGAGAAAAGCAGGCTTCAGAGCTGTGTGTGCCACGCGCTACTGTGTGCGGGCAAAGCAGGTGAAGTATGAGAACCAATATCAGTACTGACTTGTACCTGCATAAAGAAACTCTAGAAGGACACAGAAGAAACTAAGAGGGTGGTCACTGCCTATGTGGGGAGAGGGAAGGCTGGGCAGCGGGGGTGAGTGGGAGCTTTTCACAGTTTACCCTGTTACATTTCCTGATTTCTAAATATGGAAATATATTAGCTATTCCAGTAATGAAATTAAGAACAGATCTTCAACCTACAGCAGGGGTCAAAATAGATACAAGGCAATTGAACAGACACAACATCCATCCTGCATTCATTAAAAACATTAATTCGGCAAATATGATGAGGTCGGGCTGGAGAGAAATCAGGGGTTTTCAGTTGGTTGCAGGTTGCCAAGTCAACCAGTCAACAAACACACACCAACACACACCAACGAAGGCTTGGACTGTTTGCAGCATCCAGAACAAGGGCAGTCCCATCTCTACTCCAGACAAGTCAGACCAAACTCATAGTCACACCTTCACTTCCCTATGCTGCATTTTTTAGAATTGAAAAGTGTGTACAAAGGACAGTGACCTTGGTGGTAAATGGCCGGAAAACCATGAAAAATATAAAGACTAGGTGCTGAAACTAGGGATACTTAAATTGGAGAAGAGAGGTCTTGGAGGGGACATGAAAGCTGTCTTCAAGCATTTGAAGGGCTGCCCTTCGCAAGAGGGATTAGGTACCTTTTGTGCAGCTCTAGACTGCAGAACCAGGCCCTCTTGAGTTTATTGGGAGGCCAATTTTAGTTCAAAACCATGCAAAGGCTGCCTCATGAGATAATAATAAAATAGCTGATCTACTGAACACTTACAAAGCATCCGGCACTGTGATAAGGCCTTCTCCCTGCATTATCTCCCCGACGTTTCGCAACACCCTGACAAAGGCATATTCTTCATTGTCATTTTAACAATGGGGAAAATTGAGACTTACAGAGGTTAAGTAAAGGCGCCTGAGGTGACTCAACCAGGAGATGGAGGCTCAGTGTGACCCCCAACAGGTATATTCTTGACCAGAAAGTGTAGCGCTTAAAGGTAGTGAGCTGTCTATCACGGTCAGCTTTCAACAGAGATGCAAACACCGCCTGACCACGAAGCTATGAGGAAATTCCTGCAGAGTTTAGGAGAGGCCTGTTTTATGCCTAATGCACCGTAGTCTTCTAAGGAGATAAGTTCTGAGTGTGCGAGAATGCCAGGGACTGGAGTGAGAGGCATTCAGGGTCCTACTCACATTTGGGGGTAAATTTGGAGGTTTGGGTGGGGGTGGTGTCAGAAGTCTAAAAGGTGAGAGCCAATGAGAAACGCTGCCCCAGAGCTGGAGAGCTGCCCTCCGGCCTGCGGAGGGTGCGGGCACTTATGGACCAGGCGTTGTTATGCTTTCGGGCTCACCAAGCCCCTTCATGGGCACGATCTCACTTAAATATTCAACAGCCTTGTAAGAAAATATCCCTATGGCAGGTGGGGCTGAGGAGGGGTGGGAAGAATGACAAAGGGGAGTGTGACAAAAATAGAGGACAATTTAGGGGCGGTCATAGTAGGGACAGAAGAAGGGGGGAAGGAGAGATAGGACAGAAAAGATACGTCACTGTTCCCTATTTCATCTGGGGGCCTGGCCAGACCTGCTTGGCAGCCCTCAAGTACTTCACAGTATTTCCAAATGAAACCACCCCTCTCCCCAAAGGAAAGGACCCCCGAGCACCCCATGAATCCTCTGTCATGGAGTAGCTGGGTGAACCTTTACTGGATGCAAAAAGGAAGGGCCAGCAAGTAAGTCAGATTTAAAACAGACAGAAGGGGGCTTCTGGTCAATATGGTGGGCTAGGTAAACAACTCAGCCTCCCACAACCACATCAAAACTACAACTAAACTGCAGAACCACCTGAAATCTAGCTGAACAGAAGCCTCATAACTAAGAATATAAAGACGAAGGCACATGGAGACTGGTAGGAGGGGCAGAGAAGTGGATGGGGCTGGTCCCACACCCATGTGTGGCGGGTAAAAATTGGGAGGGATGTCTCAGTTGCGGAGGTCCCTGCTGAGGAGCAAGGGGTCTCAGCCCCACACCAGGCCCCCCAGCCCAGGGTTTCGGTGCCAGAAGAAATGTCCTCATAACTTCTGGCTGTAAAAATCAGTGAGGACTGTAGCTGAGTGAGGCAGGGGCTGCTCAATCCCAGGCATCCCTCTTAAAGGGCCTGCCGTAGGCTTACCTGGACTCTCCCTCTGAGCACCAGCTCTGGGGCAGCAATTCAAAAGCCACCAGGGACATACAGAGAGGAACTGAATTCTCTGGCATCAGGGTGAGAGCTGGAGGGGCAGCTTTCTCCCAGACAGAAGTGCTGGCAGAGGCCACTGCTCCTTTGACGAGCCCTCCCCCCACAGAGCCAGCAGGCCCGTGCCATACCTGAGTCTCCATCACCTGGTTAACTCTGTTCGCCCCACAGTGGTGATTCCCTGAGACTCCACCACACCCAACTTTCGGGCCCACCCAAGCGGCTTCCAGTGGTTCTTCCATACGAATGGCCTGTCCTGTCTCACGCTTCGGACTTTCCTAAAATCTCTCAAACAAGCAGCATCTGACCTCAGCTTGCCCATACCTCTTGCTAAATGACCCCAGGCCCGGCACCAGCGGCAGTCGGCCTCGGTTCACAGCTTGGCCTCTCCGGGGCCTCTCCAAGCCCAGTACAAGTAACAGACGTTTACAGATCACTTTATAGCTCAAGACAGGTGGCCCTGGGCAGAACACAGGCAGGGGCTGACCTTGGCCTGCACCTCCCAGGAGGCTCCAGAGCCAGCGCACATGGTGGACAGCTTTAGACCTCATTGAAGCACCACCCAACCATCTCCACAAGCAACACACTCAAGGGGCAGACTCAGCGGGCACCAGAGCCCCGCTGAAGTAAGTCCTACTCTGTGAGGTGGGACCCTGCACAGCTGATACATCCACAGCCAGTCCTTGCAGCCAGTCGGCCTGGGGGTAAATCCCTCCTCCCATTGCCATGTCAACAGCAATCAAGGCTCAGCTACAACAGGAGGGTGTACGCAGCCCACATGGGGGGGAGGTGCATCTGGAGTGCCAACGTTTACACAAGAGACTCAGAAAATTAGCACAGAGTCTTGAAGAACAACCTGTGCCTTAGGTCCAACTACAGGGTCAGCCCCTGAAAGGGGAGAAGTCCCAGGTCCTAGCAAAGAACGTGGGTCCCCAGATAAGCCAATGCAGTGGGGCTGGGACAAGGTCTCCCTGGGTGGGAGGACCGGAGCCTTGGCCCAGCAAGATGCAGGATGGCTGAGGAGCCCGCAGGGCTCTGCTCAGACCAGAGGCCAAAGTCATGGGTGGCAACCCGAGCTGGGGTGAGACTTTCCAGGGAACACCTGGGGACAGGAGGCAGAGCACTGCCCCTCACAGGCCAGAGGCCAGGAGCAGAAGCTTCCGAGGCTGCAAAGATGAGAGAGACAGAGGCAAATGGACACACAGAGGGAGCCGGAGAACAACAGGGAGACCCTGAGACAGAAACTCCGAGACAGAGAGAGAGAACCCCGCAGGGGCTGCAGAGAGAAGGGACAGTGGGGGAGCAGCAACAGGAAGAGGAACACGCCCGTGTAGAGGGAAACTGAGAGGAAGCTGGCAGATGGACGGAAGAACCCTGGGGTCTGGTAGGCGGGGCTGCCGGGGAGGGGATCTGCTGTCTCAAACTGTCTGAGGTCCCCTCGCAACCCACGTCCCTGTCACTCACTTGGCGACCGCTTTGCTGGCACGGGGCTGTTCTCTGGTTGTGCGCCGGAGGCAGGAGGCCAGGGGTCAGCTGATCACTCTTTAGACCAGGCTGTGTGTCTATCTCCACGTGATGGGTCTATCCGGGTACATGGAGGGGGGGCAGGGGAGGAGGGAGAGGAGGGGAAGGGGAAAAGAGGGAGAGGAGGGGAGGGGCAGGGGGAGGGCAGGGAGGGCCGGCCTCGGAGGCTGTGGACCTGAGTGCCCCGACCCCTCCGCCTGCTCTCTGAGGCAGGTCCCGGGTAAGGCGCCCTCGTCACCTTCCCGCGGCCTCACAGAGCAAAGTGTGCACCCGAAGGGGAGGTGGAGGAAAGAATTAAATTAAAAAGAATTTTTAAAAGTTGGAGGAACACGTTATTTGGAGATGGAGCAAAAATATCTGACACGCCGAGCGCTGTGTTAATGACAGTGCATGTGGGAGGACAGTTTAGTCATAGTTTTCATTTTCCCTTCCCCGGGGAGCTGCGTCCCGGTGACGGGCCCTGGTTGACGTGTCCCCTAAGCCAGCCCCTTCCAGGGTTATTCAGCAGATGAGTCAGGGGCTGCGGTGTCGCCCGTCCACGCGGGGGCCGTGGGCGCGGGAGGCTGCGGGGAGACGCTGCGGGCCCCCAGCAGGGTGCCTGGGGTGAGGCCTGGGTGCGTCCACACCTCCCGTGAACTTCCAGGGGCGAGGATGTGCCGGGTCCCCCATCTGGGGCACAGCGACCGTGGAAACGGGTTTCTTCGAAGAAAGCCTGGTCAGTGCCAGGAGGGGGAAGTTAGGAAGCAGCTCTGCCACCCGGGCACGAGCGCCTCCAGGACTAACGGTGAAAACAGGGACAATGATTTTAAGTGACAACCAGGACTCGGACGCCTGCCGTGTCCTCGCCACAGCAGGGGGCCCACCCATGGCACGGACGCAGGTGGGGGGCACAGACAGAGGCCCAGGAAGGTGGAGTGACTTCCCCAGGAACGCAGCTGCCGCAAGGCAGAGCAGAACTTGAACCCAGGTCTGTGAGATCCCCGAGTCTGCCTCCTTCCTGCAGAGCAGAGGCCAAAGCCCACCTCTCTTCTGAGCTGGGCATGGCGAAAACAAAGGACAGAGACATGGGGTCCCCTCTGGCAGGAAGGGGAACCCCTCTACCTCCCCTTGCAAGCCTGGTGGATGCCGTCTGAGAAGAAGGTGCAGAGGCATCTCCCTACCCTCCCTCTCCTCCCCCCAGGGAGCATTTCTGGGAAGGCTGGCAGGTCTGTTTACCTGCCAAACACCCACCTGCATAAGGTGATGTCAATTTCTAGAGGAAGGGAACAGAGATGGCTCACCTTGCAAACCAGCTATAAACCAGTTTGCAGAGGGGACACCATCTCCCGGATGCTGTGGAAGGAAAGGATGGTTTAGATGTAGTTCCGCCACTCAGGAGCTTTGTGATCACAGACAAGTTACTGAGAAGTGCAAACAAAACTGTTTACCTGGTGTGCCACTGTATGCCCAGTGCCCCACAAAAAATACTGGCTGAATGGATGAATCAATGAACATAGAAGGATTGTTACTGGAATGAAATGAGACGAGAGAAATAAAGCACTTATCACAGCAATGTCACATATAAGCATTCAGTGTAAGGTAGTTATTATTGTTAGCGATGATTCAGGAGCAAAATCCTACTCTGGTCACACTGGTTCCCAGAGCTCATATAAAATCAGGTAATTAAAGCTAAAGAGTGACTTGTCCCAACGAATCCAAGCAGTCGCCCCTGGGGTCCAGAAGGTGATACGTTGTATTTCATCCCACTGGTTTTAATGAGTTTAGACTGAGCTCACCTTTGTGTGCAGAGTGGGTGAGGTCCTGAGCAAGATATAGAAGAATTAAGTCAAGCTGCCCCCCCTAAAGAAGTTACTTTCAGGGTGCAGAGGCAAGATCAACACTCATTAGCATAAATGCTTTCCAGCCTGAGCCGAGGATGCAGACCGCATTCTCAAAGCCCATGCAAAACTGTCATTTATTTCTTCAACAAATATGCACGCTTGCTTGCTGTGCAGCGCACGCCCCTAGCTAGGCACTGGGGACACAGATACATCAGCTGAATGAGAGGAGCGGCTCCCGGACCAGAGAAGGAGACCTCATAAAAATGGGTCAGGACAATAAATGCTGAAACAGAGCGCGTGGCTCAGAGCACAGCGTTTGCGCGGGGCAGAGGTGCATTCTCAGTACTCCCAGGGATGGGTTAGGAGGGATGTTTACACGGACCCGGGGCAGAGGTGCATTCTCAGTACTCCCAGGGATGGGTTAGGAGGGATGTTTACACGGACCTAGGCCAGACCTCTTGACTGGGGCCCCAGCCTGACCTCACCCTGTCTGGAGGCGGGAGAGCCAGGCTGCCCCTCCAGACACCCCATGTTGACCCTGAGAGCAGCACCTCTCACCTCTCACAGCGGCCCTTACCCCCCCGGTTCCCTATGAGAATCCCCGAGTATCAGGACTGGAAGGGAACTTATCACCTGAATGAAGGCAGAGCTCTGTAGAAGCTGAGGACCCTGGCCACTCCCTCAGGCAGGACAAAGCCCAGAAAGAGCCCATGTGTCTAGATGCCTGGCCAGGGCTGGTTACTAACACACGAAGATGCTCCAAGGCTCAGAACCCCCCAGGGCACAGGCCCCACCGGGTCTCGCTTGGGAGCCTAAGACATTGGAGGGCACCTGTCAGACACAGCAGATGAACGGACTGAGATGGGGCACACATGAGTGGTGAGGGGGAGTGAGTGGGAGAGGGCAGATGGTCCAAATGTCCCAGCTTACAGGAAGCCCGGCCACCTGGGGACAGCGCCCACTCGGTGCGCCCCAGGCCTGCTGCAGTTCAGGCCCCTCTGAAAGCAGCTCCTCACAGGCGCAGAGGAGAGGCTCCAGGGAAGACGCCACTGATTTCTCATCTGTCTTTTAACTTGCTCATTAAGCAGGAGGGTCATTTGTATCTACTGCCATATTTGAGCAAAATTTCAACAATGCTAATGAACTTGGCACCAAACTCCTCACTTGGCGTGGCTGACATCCTGAAGAATGCCAGGTCGGCTAGATACCCCAATTCCACCCCCCCACACACAAACACAGACTGGCTGGGGAGGGGCTGCAAGGTTTGAGCCAGGTGGGTCCCTGCCTTTTGTCTCAGTCCCCAGGCCCTCTGACTGCTCTCCCACGGCTACTGGACTAGTTCACACGTGCATTTGCACAAGCATCTGTGTCCAGACTTCAATCTCCTTTTTTTGACATTTAAATATGTATTTCATAACGTTTAGTAGTACTGTCTGAGCTTTTTTTAAATTGATGTAACACTGGTTAGTAACATTATATAGGTTTCAGGCGTACATTACCATTCCCTATCTGTATACACTGTAGTGTGCCCACCACCCAGGGTCCAGCCTGCGTTCCTGGGAGTCAGGAACATCTGGAGGCCAGAGCCTCCATCTCTCAGGAACCTTTCTCTCTACCATGCCCGAGGCTGAAGGAGCTCAGCACCCACCACCGGATGGGCCACCTCTGGGGCAGCAGCAAGGCAAGGGACATGCAATGACCTGGTGCAGTCAGGCAACTAAACCCTTTCTGGGCCCTCTGGCCTCTCTGGCGAGCTGCCTCCCTTTCACTTGCCTTTGGAAGGACCTGGGGGAGGCAGAGGGAGGTTCAGAGCAAGTCTCAGGCTGTCAGGCCACTGACCTGGATTTCCAGTGAGCCTAGTTCCTCCTGGGCCCCCTCCCTCCGAATGCAGAGCCCTCCAAGGGGTCATTATCTAGGGCTCTGCTCTGGGCAGCATCTCAGGAACCAAACTGACTGCTCCACAGTCCAGAGTCCCATTCTCTGAAGCTCTGTTCCAACATCTGCCCCCCGCCGCCGTCCAGGGCTAAGGATGAGGCTGGGGTCAGCGGGCGGAGGGGCTGTTTCGGGCCAGTTGCTATAAAGCAGCTTCATTTTGTTTTCTTCCCTCTTGCTTTCCTGTTTGCCAATTTTTTTTAACCCTCTTAATGGGCAAAACAGCCCCACGTAGAGCGAGCCTAATTGAGAGATGTTAACCTCCCATGCTGGGCTGGAAGGCAGTCTCCTCCGAAGCCGGCCACCGGGCTGTGCCAGTGCAGGAGCTAAATTTAGAAAGGGCCGCCTCCTCCCCCAGCCTCGCTGTCCTCTGCGGGCACGGGCACTGGGAGGATCGATGCTGTGCTTGGCGGCAGGTCACACCACAGCTGCCCCTGCCCAGAGACCCTTATCTGCACCTGCCGCCCATTGGCTGTGACAGGGCCCTGACATGCCGGGGACAGAAAGTCACCATGACGACCTGCACAGCCCAACGGGGAGGGTGCAGGGACTCAGCTGCGGACTTGTCCGGCTGCCCTGGCCACTCAGGGCTGGCACTTTGTGTCCAGGCCACCTGTGGAGGGGCAGCCCTGTGGGTGATGGAGGGGGAGGCCGGCTGCCTTCTTCACGCCGGAAGTCCAGGCCGGCTCCGGGGCCTGTTCCCCGAGCCTCCCCAGAACCAAGGATGGATGAATCAGTCCCGGCTCATCAGAGCCTTTCATGCTCACCCAGCCCAAATGACAGATTTAGCAACTGTGTGGTCTTGTTCTTTCCGTGGAATCTGCGGAAACTCCAGAGCAGGCCCAGGTCCTCATTATCTCCATGCACACCCTCTGATTAAGCATCTGGGTGCTGGGGGCTGCACCCGAACAGACAGGGAGCGGGATACACTACGGCAGAAACACTTCCCCAGAACACTCAGACCACAGGAAGATAGTGACACGATGCCATTCGTACCAACATCTCACGGGATTGTCCCGACCCTGCGAGCAACTGCTATAATTCAACTTTGATATGAGAATGGGGGTTCAGTGCCTTTCACAGGGACCCCCAGTAAGTGACAGAAGGGACACACTCAAGCTTCCCAGCTCCGATGCTGGGTAAGATACCTGGTGTTTGTCGAATTCTGAACTGTGAGCCCAAGGCATTGGAAACACCTGGGAGGTTCCTAAATGCAGACCCCTGGGCCTCACCCTGACCTGGAGGTGTTTCCCCAGGAGGGAGAGCAGGTGTGGTCAGTGCCCAGGTGACATCCATGAAATTGGCAATGCTTCCAGAGCCTTGGTGGTCGCATGATCCAGGGGTTCTCAACCCTAGAGCGTGTCAGAACCCCAGGTCAGTTTACAGGGACAGTAATGTCCAGGCCCCACCCCAGGACCTTATGTTAAAGTAGACCCCACCCCTGGTGGGATCTGGGTGTCACCAACTTCAGAGAACTCTTTGGGTGATTGTAATGAGCAGCCAGAGTGGAGGACCACTATTTTAGGCCCCTTGCTTTTACCCCACAACTCCGGGATGGGGCATGAGTTGTCAGAAGTCACGCACCTAGGTAGGTGGAGAACCAGAAGAAATCAGGTCCTGACTCTTACTTTGAAGCCCTCTCCACCTCCGAGCTCTGTGTTCTTGGGGCTGTGAGCCCAGTGTGGTCATGACAGTCCCTTACTTGAGTGGGCAGTGCGTGGAGAGGATGCTAATTTTTCTTTCCTAGACTCACGAGATTGAAGAAAGAGCTATCTGGCTGGGAAAGTGGGTGTAGACAGACACACAGAACTCCCTGCTCTGAAGGGCATGTGGGGGGAGGGGGGGAGGGCCCACCCCACCCTAGCAGTTCCTCGGACCCTAGCCACTGGGCTCAGCAGCTATGTTTCCATTCTGGACACACCCAAACATTTGTGCTGCCTCTCCTGCCTGGGACACAGCACAGTCTTGCTCAGCAGACATCCTGCCCATGCTGTAAGGCCCATTTGAAAGAAGATCCAGAAGACAATCTTTGCTTTGTGAATGTGCAAAATAACAAAGGGAAAAGGACCCTCAGTCCAGCATACTTCGGTTCTCCCTTCTAATTATTGGACTTGGAAGAAAAAGCATCCTATGCCCACTCGTTTGTTCCCAATGACCCCTGCCTCCTGGTAGTCACGCCTTATGTATTGCACTTGCATGAACGCAAAGGCTAGACTGACTGACTTGTTTCTAACTAACAGAATGTGGCAGAAGGGATGGGATCTCACTTCCAAGATTATAAAAAGACTGTGGTGTCCATCTCAGGCTCTCAGATCAGTTGCCCTGGGGGGGGAGGGGGAGCCAGCTGCCATGTCAAGAGTCAGGCACATGGTGAGGGACTGAGAGAGACCAACAACCATGCAACTCAGGCCTTCAGGTGACTACAGCTCTGGCTGACATGATTAACCACATGAGAGTCCTTGAGCCAGAGGTACCCAACTAGGCCATACTTGGATTCTTGACCCACAGAGTCTGTGAGATCATCAATGTCTGTTGTTTTAAGGAGCTAAGTTTGGGGCTACTTTGTTACGCAGCAATAGCTAACTAATACATGTCCTTTGCATTCCTCCTTTGTGTACATACATGATGGGCATCCCGAGGGTAAGCGGCACCTACTGGCACTCAGGGCAGGCCAGTGGGTGGGAGGGAGGCTTCAGATCCCAGAGTCCCGAGGAAGACAAACAGGTTCAACTCTATCCTTTGGGAGCCTGCTCACACCCTAGCTTCCCTCCCTACCTTTCTGACATCCGAGTGCTCACTTGATGCCGCCTCTGTAACATCTCCAGCACACACTGCCTCTCAGTATTTCCACTTAATTTGTCTTCCTCCTTAAATTCATTCATGCAACAAATATTTGGAGTACACCTACTGTGAGCCTCGCACTGTTCACGTTGCAGGGGATTCTGCAGCTCAGGAGGCAGCTGCTATCGTTTCACCTGCATTTTCCTTTTCCCTTCGGCTGCCCTGGAAGCACCTTGAGCCAGGACGCTCTCTCTGCATCTCTGGACTCTCCATGGCACCCCGCCTGGCTAAGTGTTCTGCCCACATTTCCTGACCAAGGAGGAGAAAACCAAGAGTTGCCTGTCAGAGGCTTTTTAAAGGCATATGTTTGCGTGGGATGGGACCGAGGGATGGGCAGCTGAGAGTTTTGAGAGCCTCTCGAGTGCCTTCCCCCTTAGAATAATGGATCAGCATGTGACTGGCATTTCTCTGGCACCTGTGGTGTGTCTGGAAAGCAGCAGCCAGGCACTGTCCCTCACCCTGGCCTGCGTCATTCTCACAAATAGCTGCTCGCGAGGCGCATGTTGTTCCCATTTTACTACTGAGTAAATCAAGGCTCAGAGAGGTAAAAATAACCTGTTCGAGTTGCACAGTAAAAGCAACAGCTAACGCTTATGGAGTGTTCCGAGTTCGCCCACGTAATCCGCCTCCAGCCCAAATAAATATTCGATGACGTGTCCAAATTTACGCTTATAATGCAGTAAGTGCCAGAGCCAGCATGGGCCTGGAGCCTGACTGTAGAAGTCGACCCTGCCGACGGACACAGAGGAACTGACGGTCAACGGCAGCCTCCAGGCCCCCAGCCTGCGCTCCCGCCCTGCCCAGAGCCGCCCTTCCCGCCTCCTGCCCAGGCCGCCAGCCCGCACCCAACTCCAGCTCGCTCCTCGTGCCAGCGGCTTCCCAGCCTGGCAGTGGGCTCGCTCGGTTTTCCTTTGACCGAGTTCAACATTTTTAACGTCTCGAACGTAAAGAAATCAGAGCTCTTCTCCTAGGTGCTGCGGAAACGCCACCCATTTCCCCGCCTTCCTCAGCTTTTTGGGGGGTGCGTGAGGACAAGGCAGGCAAGGAGGGAAGGCAGGAAAGAATGAAAAACCACCCAGAGCAACAGGGGGCTTCTCTCATCTCCGTGGGGGCGTTTCGGTTCACAGGGAGTTTAAAGCCTCAGTCCTGAGCCTTTTCTCGGGAAGAGGATACATGACCCGGCAGGAGAGACGTGGGGACCTGGGACCCAGCAGGCAGCCCCTCCATTCCGAATCCACCGCCTCTCTTCCCGGCGCGAGAAGGTCCGTCTTTCGGGCCCCACATGCTCGTTCGTGCAAGTCAACATTCTTGCCCCACAATAGGTGTGATTGCTTCCCATTATGTTGTCATGGCAACACCCATGGCCGTGGGGGGGGCGGGGGGAACACGCGAGTGGCCAATCAGGCTTTCTAGGAAAGCCTCGCAGTGACACGCTGCTCATGCCAAGTGCTGGAGCCGCGCAGAATGAGGGTTAGCGCACAGGGACCCTGCTAACGGGCGCGGGGACCGTCGCCCTCGGTGTCAACGACGGAGGCGCGCCGAGCCCCTGTTCATGGGCATCCGCTGATTGATGGGTGACTGGCCGGCGCGAGAAGGGAGATACAACTAGGGAACAGAAGCGAGAAAAGCAAAAGGCCCTCAGTGTTGTCACTGTCATGCCCACGAAGATACACGGGGCTCATTCTTTCCTGCGCCAAGATCTGTGAAAGATTCCAGAACCTCGGTGTCCCCGTGGTCACTGCCAGCCCTCTCGCCCAAACTCAAAAAGAAATGGACAAGACCTCCTGTCAAGACCCCCAAAGACAACAAGTGGGTGAAGCTCTAGCTTCGGCACCAGGCACCCGAAGGGCCCGCCGGTTGGCACCTGTGTGTCCCCCCTGCCTTTCACATCTCCCCTCGGTGAGGCGGGGCCGTCACACCACACCTCCCGTGAGGCTGTGTGCAGATTAAATGGGGCAACGCACAGGTGAAGCGCCTGCCTCCTGGTAAGTACTCAGCAGACGTTAGCATTCTTATTACAAGTAATCCCAGATGCTCAATGACGTCAAGGATGGCGTCACCGCAGAGGGCCCCATCTCTCCACCTTGAGTTCTGTGCTCTCGAGAACAAACACAGCAGGAACGAATTTTCAGTGGTCGGCGAGCCACAGCCGTAGCCTTTTACTATAGGAGACGCGTAAGCCCTCTTTGTCCCCCTGGGTGGGAGAGAGCCACTGCCATTATCCCCTGGGGAAAAGAGCCTGGCAGCTGGACGTTCCTCTTCACAATGATTGCTGACTTCACACAGCCATCAGCTGAAGAGCTCCTTCAGCCCCACCTGGGCAGGTCCACGAGTGGAATGGGCCTTGCCTTCAAGGGGAAACACGGTTCCAGCCATGGGGGCCTTTGCCCGCGTTTGTGGGACATCTCTCAAGGCTCAGATCCAGAAGTCTCGGGCTCGCATTCCTGTCCCAGGGGCCACTGCCTAACTTGGAGCCCCTGGGGCCTCCTGATCACGGCTGGGGAAGACAGCCAGCCAGAGGAGGCAGCTGAGGTCGCCCGGAGCAATTAATCCTAAAGGTTACTGGAGCCTGTCCTGCTGGGGAGCAAGAATCCAATTACCCAGAGTGACAGCAGCTTAGTCCCCGGGGAGACACTCGTCTGCAGGGCGGCCCAACACCTGTCTGCTTGAAATCTTCCTGACAAGCAGTTCCCCACCCTCTCCACTTCCTCCACTCACCACAGCTGGGCACAGACCTCAGCCGGCCAGGACATCACCAGGCTGCGATGCCCGGGTTCTGGAGCAAAGGAGTGAATTCTGGGGGGCTGGGCCAGGACCAGCCTTGAGGTCTCCTGAGAAGAACCTGTTTCTTCTACAGAAACAAAGACCAGAAGAACTGGTCATTTTTCCCGGCTGAGCCAGACCATGATACATCAAAAGCAGGAGGGAAAGAGGAGTGAGAGAATCCAAATGAGTTTATTTGGGTATAAAATAAATATGCAAAATTATGCAAATATGGAAGTGGGCATATAATTTTCAATCAATTGCTCTGCCATCATCTCAAACAGATTTATAGGTCTGGATACGGACACCACTGAGAGAGAATGCTGGCTCCTTGCACCCCCCAGCCCCCAACATGTAGGGTAGGGCGCAGGGAGGTTGGAGGGAGGTGTGCTCTGCCAGATGACCTTTCTTCTCTTGAATGACTCAGACCAAGATGAGCTCCTACTTGTCCACGACTTCCACTCTGGACAAAAGTGAAAAAGAGGTCAGATTTCTTGCATGGCTGCCACTGGGGAAAGGAATTTGACTTTTGTAATGCAAATTGGCTTCCTGGCTTGCAAGTACATGATTAAAATGATATGTTTCAATGCGCGAGCCAGACGGCAGATTTGGTATTAGAGAGCAGCAGCTGCTTCCACACAGGCGGGTATGCAAGGTGCGTGCAGGGGTAGCTAACAGAGTATCTGTGGGGCTTGGGGTCCCAGGACTTGCTAATCAGCATGGACCACTCAGGTGGGATTATATAAACACAACTTGGGTGTATTATAAAAAAAGAGTGTCTTCTCTGTCCTTCCTGGGAAGAGCTCCATTCAGTCCCAGATTGGTCAATCAATTATGCATTCATTCATTCATTCATTCAACATTTACTGAATACCAACTGTGTGCCAGGTGCTGTACTCGGTGCCTAGTACACAGCAGTGAACAGGACAGGCAAGGTCTGTGACCTCAAGGAGCTGATAGTTCAGTGGAAACTGCTGACCTGGACTCAACTCTGGACTCTGCCAGTTAAGAATAATGTTACCCTGGGCAAGCTGTTTAATCTCTCTGTGCCTCAGTTTCTTTATCTTTAAAATGGGCATAATGAGAATACATACTGCCACTTCTGCTTCCAGCCACGATAGTGACAGGGACTGGTACCTTCCTGTCTTCAACAATTGGAAAATCATATAAAATATATGAAACAAATGATTCCAGACATTGGACAACAGGCAGGCAGCACAAGATTATGATCCCCGAGAGAAAGAAATCAAATAATGGGGGGCTAAAAATTTGCCATCTTACTGTCTGGACTCAGTCTCTGGGCTGCAGCACAGAGAAGGGGAACCACACAGAAGCCAGCCCCTTAGACTTCAAGGAAACTAAGGCAGCTAGAACGTTCAGGGCAGAATAGCGGGAAGAGCTCTGGATATCTGAAAGGGATCCCCTTAAATCTTTGGCTAAATATTGATTTGTACATACAAGAAATGAAACTCCATAAGGCTGGGAAAAGAGCCACCGCAAAGAATCAGGCTGAACAACTTTCAGAACTTAAGTGGGGCTGGGAAGAGTTCGTTTTCTTATGCGCAGAGCAGACAGACCTTATAATAAATGCACAAGGCATCAGGGAGGGTCCTCAGAAAGGCACTACCTTAGTAGTAGAGCTAAAGAGGCAGCTCCAACTCAACCTAAGAGAGCTTAAAAATAAGCCTTAAAAGGATCAAACTGATCCCAAATAACTGTATGCCAGAACAGAGGCCACCACTTTTTAAGGAAAAATAATCAGCACCCAGCAAAGTAAAATTCACAATGTGTGGCATCCAATAAAAAATCAACAAGGCAAGCAGAAAAGTGAAAGAAAAAAAAAAGACGAAGAACCAGGAGAAAAATTAATCAATAGAAAATGACTCAGAAATTACAGAAATGATGGAATTAGCATTCAAGAATATTAAAATTACTGTAACAAATATATATGCCCAGGAATGTTGTGAAATATGATAAGGCTATAAATGGAAAATATAAGCATGACCCAAAGGAAACTTCTAGAAATGAAAGAATACAATAACTTAGATTAAAATCATAGCAAATTATATTAACAGCTGCCTGTCGCCTGAGAGACGTATGACTGATCACACAGGTGTCAGCATGAAAGGGCTGTCGGGTTGAGAAGCGAGTTGTTCAAGATGAGAGGCTTTTGAGAACCGAGGTTTGACTGTATCTTGTGAACTGCAGATAATTCACTAAAATAAACAAAACTAAGAGCTGTGGCTAATAAGGCAGCAATGGAGATAAAATGGAATCATAAAAATAGTTAATACATAATAAGGAAGAAAAAGAAGACAACAGGAACAAAGCACAGATGGGACAATAGGAAAGTAAGTAGCAAGACAGACTTAAACTCAAACATATTACATTAAATATAAATGGTCTAAAAACTTCAACTAAAAACACTGTCATGTAAGATTTAATAAATGAAGACCTAGCTGTGTGCTGTCTATAAGAAATCTACTATAAATATAAGACACAGGTAGGTTAAAAGAAAAGAATGGAAAAAGATAGACCAAGAAAATGATAAAAACAAAACTGGGGCGACCATATCAGACAAAGTAGACTCTAGAACAAGTGATATTAGCAGGAGTGTATACGTGGACTGACAGACACATGGACACTTTGCTTACATTATAGCAAGTATTGGGGTGCTGGTTAAGTCCGTGTACTTGGGGGGATGCAGAGGAATTCTGGGAAGAGCAGAAGATACCTGCTACTGAGATGGGCAAAGAATGGTAGTAGAAAGAGTAGTTTTAATATGAATGAGGCCCAGACAAAAAACAACAACAAAAAAACCCCAAAACTTAATTCCCCTGTCACCAAAAGGAACTGATAGGAAGTAGTCTTCCAGGCTGGAGGCAGTAAATGATGAACCAGGAAGCACAACTAGAGATGATAGAACAGGATTATCGGAGCCGTGAGAGTATTCTTCTGTGTGTGGGTTACACCCGCAAAAGTTTGCCACGTAACGTTAAAGTCATGTCTGCATTTCCACTGTCTGTGTGTGTAGAAGGCACTGTAGGGGGAGGCACTGAGGAGGGGTGACGAGGGGAGCTGTCCAGGGGATGGTAGGAGAGATGATAAATCTGTTGAGAACACCTTGTGTTGAGCAGCACTAGCCCAGAGCCTGAGATCAGGGAATTGTCTGACCTCAAGGCCCCATTCATCCATTCATTCATTCATTCATTCGTTCATTCGGCAAAAATTCCTCAAGCACCTACCACGTGCCAGGTGCTGTTCTAGATGCCGGGGATGTAGCAGTAAACAAGACATTCCTTGCCCTCAATATGCTTACATTCTGGATGGCAGAGACAGACAGTAAACAAGTATAAATTAAGATAAATATAGGTAATGATGGGTGCTATGAAGGGAGGAAAAGAGAGAAATGGGACCAGACAGAAGCTGATGGTGGGCGCATGGCTGGGCAGTGTGGCAGCTCTGGACACAGTGAGCGCTCAGGGAAGGCGTCTCTGAAGATGTGGCATTTGCCTGAGACATGAATGACAAGCAGCAGCAGCCCTGAGAAGATCTGGGGGAAGCTGGAGAAACAGCCGGTGCAAAGGGCTAGAGGCAGGCATGAGACTGGCACATGCAAGGACTGCAAAGGCCACAGGGGCTAATGTCCTGAGGGCAAGGAGAGGGGGCAGGGGTCTCATCAGACAAGGTCCGGAAGGCCAGGGCAAGGGGTTTGAATTTTACTTTAAGTGCCTCATTTTGTCTCTTACCAAAGTGGCCAATCTAATCCTGATTGGACAATATCCCTGAAGCAGGCTGGGCGAATTTACACACTAACAAACACAAAACCTCAAAATTTAAGGTTCTCTGTCAAACGCTTGCTGGCGTACCCCTCAGCCACATTCTTACCAAAGGATTAACCCAGCTGAAGCTGGCACCTCTCCCTCCCGAGGTGGCATCTTTGGAGCCTTAGGACTTGATTGGAAACAAGTGCTACTCTTCTCTGAATGAATGACACTGTCCCTGAAGGAGCTGACCTGGATGCAGGGAGATGGGGCTCCAAGGCTCCAATCCAGAGCTCAGGCTGTTGCTATACCAGCCCCTCTCCTCCTCTTCTTCTTAGGAACAGAGCAAAGGACAGCTCTGCCCCAGGGCCACTGGGCACTTGCCCGACCTGATGTCATGGGGAGCACGAGGGAGGGGGGAGGAACCCCACCTAACCCCTCCAGCTGGTGGCTGAAACGGAGGCCTCCACTCCCCGCCGATGCTCCATCTGGGAAAGGTCACCCAGACCCTGGACTCACAACCGACTGGGCAGAAACAAGCCCTGCGGGAGGGCAGGGGCACAGGGCCACGCAGGCACTCTCCACGCGAGTCCTGACCCAGGGAACGACAGGTCCTCTGCCCACAGCTCGGCCGCATGCATTCCTTCTGCATCTCCGGGAAATAATCACACTCCCCACACCGAAGAAACACAGTCAACAGATCCTGGTTTCCTAGATACGCCAGTGGCTTCTAAAAATAGCCAGGCGATGACAAAGCAAATTGGCATATGGACTGCAAATAATTCCAGTACCAGCTTGCCTGGCATCGCTTGAGCCTCCCCGTGCCGGCCGCTTCCTCCTCGCCCCTCTCCTCTTTCTGCCTCTTGTTGCCAAACCCCCCAGACCAAGCGTAAGCTGGAGGGGCAGCCGGAGGCCCACAGCGCGCCCTGCTCAGGGCTGGTGCGTTTGGCTGAGTGGGACCTGCCCCAGGCTCCTCCTATTTCACTCATGTCCACCCCCAGGCCCTCTGCAGCTCCACCCCACACTGGAGGTGCCCCCCTCATGCCACCCAGTACGTGTGTGTGTGCCATCCCACGCAACGGCCCCCCCTTTCTGCAACCACGTGGGGCTCCCCCCTGGCATGCCCACCTGTGCGCTCCTCTCCTGGAGGGCAGGTCACTGTCCACGATATCTCTTCCTTTGACCAACTGCTCTCCTGGCTCAGGAGGAAGATTTTGCAAAGTATCTCCTTGTCTAAGCATCTTCGTTCCCCAAACCCTGCATATTGGGGATGCTGACTCCAGGCCGGGCCCTGTGCTGGCAAACCCAGAAGTGGGACTCCAGGAGGAAGAAGATGGAAGCCATGCCCAGAGAGCAAGGAAAGCTAACACGATTAAGCTCCTACTATCTGCCACTCAGAACAGCAGTGACCAGAGGCTGCCACTATCCCCAGGCCACCGGGGCAGGGGTGGGAGCACAGAGCACCAGGGGCTGCCTGGCAGGTGTGTTTAGCATGGAGTGGTGCCCAAAGCCCTGAGGGAGTGGTCTTCCCACCCCCAGTCCTCCTGCGGTCACCCTGCTGGATGCCAGATGGCCAGGGAACATGGGCTGTGCCCAGGGCCCAGAGCAGGCTGAAAATGATGGAAATGAGGCTGCATGGGCCACACAGAATGGCCTGTACATGAAAGAACAGCGCAGGCCCACATCACCCCGATGCTCAGAGCTCATTAAGGCAGAGTTGAGATAAGGCAGGGACATTAGGGCTGTGTGGGCAGAAAGGAGAGGAAGAAAGGTGAGCTGGGAAATGTGAGCTCTGGTCTGGCTCCCTTTGGACAAAACGCTTTATCTTGCATATTAATTTAAATTCTAAAATAATTTTAAAAAACATCTGAGTGCAAAACTTACCATTTAATTTGCAGTCTATGCCTGGATCAATTTTTTTTTTTTTTGCATCTCTCTGTCCCGTGGGCCTAGTACAAAGGCTCTGGTTTAGTGGTATTGGCGAATTGGCGAACGAACGAAAGATCTTTTTCCGTGGCTTTCCTTCTCACTTGGCTCTTTCCTCAAGGAGAGACCAACCTCTACTGGAGGGAAGTGCAGTTCTCAACACACACACACACACACACACACACGCACGCACTCCTAGTCAACGACAAAGGACAGAATCAGAGGATCTTAATACGTAAGAGTTCTCATTAAGCAGGTGCTCACATATCATCCAGGACGCTATATGCGTGATCTCAGAATCCTCCCAGCCGCGCCTTGGACAGGCCGTGTTGTCATTCCCGATTTTCGGGCGGAGAAACTCAGGTAAGGAGAGCGTGCCTGTCCCGCACCTCTTGGCCCTGAGATGCACGCCTTGCGCTCTCCCTGGCCTGCTACCTTTCCCGTGTGTCCCGGTACCAATTGGCTTCCAGTTGGATTCAGCCAATGGGAGGCACAAGCAGAAGATCAGAGGGCGGGGGAGGGAAGAAACCAGGGTAACTCTCTCTCCCTTCTCTGCAGTGTGTGGTCTCTCCCTCCAAACGGCCACCATAGTTCCACCTTCTGCTGAGTGATGCCAAGGGGAGGGCTCCTGGGACACAGCCTCCCCTCGGGAGTGGTGGCTTCCTGGTGATCTCTGCCTACCCCTGCCCCCTAATCTGGCTCCTCACTCTTTGTCACCTGCTCACCAATTCCCTGTATTAAATTCTCTCTGTTTTCTTGGTTTGAACTTGGACTTTGATAAGCAAGGTATAGAATGCTGTCCAAGGCCACAGGTAAGGGAGGGCACAGTAGGAATTCAAGCCCCAGTTTCTGAATAATGTGCTCCTAACCACTCACATCAGCAGCACCTTAATTCAGAAATCACCTTAGGCCAAACTTCTCACTTCACTAAAGCCCAGAGAGGGTGAGTGACTTGCCCAAGGTAACACAGCTAGTTAACAGCAGAGTACAGGTTCTGTTGCCAGTGATGTTTTCCCTCTACAGCACCATCAACACCCTGATTTCTCCAAGGCCTCGGATAGGAAAGGTGGAATTGCTGCTTATTTTCAGAACTGATTCTTCTCTTCTGCAATAGAGCTGAAAGAGCGTCCTATCCTCGCCTCTCCCAGAGTTGTTAGGAAGATCAGCGTGATAAGCCAGGGCTCTGAGCTCCTGGGGAGATAACGTGGATGCCTAAATAGAAGGCATTATGGCGGTGACGATAGCAGGGGAGAGCTCGTGGGTAAGCAGTGATTTAAAAACAAATTTAAAGTTACTGCAACAGCCACGGTGTTCTGTTTTCAAGGCAGTAAAAACTCATTCTGTAGACATTTCTGTCTCCAGGTATTAGTTGCCTTGAAGCCTGAGAGTGCCTCTGGGCAGCCCTAATTTGTCCAGATGAACACAAAGGAGGCGAGGCTGTTATGAACCCGTGGCCACAGGCGGCATCTTTAATTCATGAGCAGGGTGGCAACTGGCAGGAGGAAAGGAAGGGAGATGCTATGAGGCCCTGCCTGGAGCCTCCGCCTTGAACTCAAGGTGAAACCGAGACTGTAGCCAGTTCCAGCTCAGCCACGCACCCGGGTTCAGTGTGTGTCTCAGGGAGAGGAGATGTGGTCCTGGTCGGAGGGGAAGAGTTCAGACAGTGCAGCCACCATGTGTGGAGAGTGCAGCCGAAGACCTGCCGGCAGTTGCTCTGTCCTTCTGTCCGTTCATCCAGCAGACGTCCACTGAGTGTGCGATACGGTATGAATAGTGAATCCTTCTGAGTCAGGAAGTCTGCATTCACACCCTGGCTCTGCTCCTTCCTGCTGTGTGACTTGGGGAAAGATACTTATCCTCTCTGTGCCTTTATTTATTTTTTTACCCGTTTCTATAAATTTTTAGAATGAGAGGAAGGGAGAGGGATAGAGAGATAGAAACATCGACGAAAGAGAAACATTATTGATTGGCTGCCTCCTGCAAGCCCCTTACTGGGGATTGAGTCCGAAATCAGGCCATGTGCTCTGACCAGGAATCAAACTGGTGACCTCTTGGTTCATGGATTGATGCTCAACCGCTATGCAACACCGGCTGGGCCTCTCTGTGCCTTTAAATGGGAATAATAACAGCCTTTCTCTCATAGGTTGTTAGCAGGAGAAATTAAGTTAGTGCACGCAAGGGCTGGGAACAGCACCTGGAACATAGGGAGCAAGCTGGAGCCTAGCCAGGTAGGTACATTTGGGCTCTGAAGTCACATCTGAATATATGTTCTGTTTCCAGCCTGTGTGATCTCAGGCGAGTTCCTTGGCCTCTCTAAAGCCATGGTTTTCTCATCTACAGGAGAAAGGCAGCCCCTGCTCTACACGGCAGTTTTGAGGGTTCGGTGAGATAGCACTATAAAGCATCCAATCAATGTTTATTGAGTGTCTCCTCGGTAACGGAAACACTGATAACGGCCCTGCCTAAGGCTTATGTCTGGGGATGAAGCAGATATATACACCCAGGTCCGATTATTCCTGCGCGCTCCAGACACTGGGCCATGAGTCCACAGGCCTGGTTCTGTCCTGGCTCTGCCCCCACTGGCTGGGTGAGCCTGCGCACTGCCTGACCTCTCAACCTCAGTCCCCCTCCTGCTCCCCCTGGCAAAATGAACAGGTGGGAATATGTGGCCTCTAAGGCCCCTTACAGCCCAGCCATTCCAAGAGCAATGGCACGTTCTCCAGAACTCTAGAGAAGAGCAACGTGGAAGGTGGACAGGGCAGGCTCACTGGATGGATGTGGGTGCATAGAGCCTAGCACAGTGTCAGACATGCAGCCTGGGCTCCCAGGTGGCCTCCTGTTGGTCCCCTTGCCCAGCCCGCAGTCATTACCACCCGATCCCACAACATGGGGCTGAGTCTCAAAAGCTAGGAGATGCCCTCAGGTCCTCCCATGATCTTCCTTCTTTCTGTGCCCTACCTATGACCACCTCTGGTTCTCCAACCAGCTTCAGGTCGCCATCCCACCAGGCTTCAGGGCAGGACCTTGATATGCAGTTGCCCCTTGGCTGGGATCCCACCTGAACAGCAGGCCTGGTGGGAGGGAGGGAGGTAAATGTGCGAGCACGCACGTGTGTGACCTTCTCACTTTCATCTCCAGGATTCTAATCTCTGGCGGTATAACACCTAGGTCAACATCTTGGAAATGCATTTCTGTGCCTCCAGTTACGGAGGCAGCACACGTGTCTGTGCCAATGAAAAATGGTGGGGGCGTTTATTCCCTCCCTCCTCGGGAGCTCCCAGCCCCTCAGTGGAGATGCCAGGCTTGTTGCTCAGGGCAGGCAGATGACCCTCCTTACCGCTCCCCTGAAGAAATGCTGCTGTGAGCACCACTGGCCAGAGGGGGCTGGGCTGAGGGGTGGGGGTGTCCGGCTGCTGGGCAGATAGACTCTCAGGGCTCAGGATTCTAACCCCAGGGGAATTCATGAGCTGTACCTTGGGCAAAGGGCATGACCACAGGCAATGACCACCGCACAGCCCTAACCAGGCTTCTGTTTGCAGGAGTGCAGCCCGCAGGAGATGGCTCACCCAGGCTAGTGTCACTCTTCCCACCCTCCCTCCGGGCACATCCATTCCACAAAGGATCACCAGCACCTGTGTGCCAGGCATTGGGCAGGGACAGCAGAAACAAAGGCAGGTAACCCAAGCACCGTCCCCCTGAAGAGCCACAGTCTAGAAAATAAGATGATGGACACAGAAACCAATAATCACCATAGCATGTGCTAAGGGCTGTACTAAAGCAATAAACATGGTGCCCAGGCTGCATCTGAGATTCTGGGGACACCAGGCCTTGCAGGACACTGTTAAGAGAGGTGGACACCGGGGCTCCATCCGGCTGCACAGACTGTCAAAAGCATTTCTAGCTCCCGCTTCCGGCTCGGGTGGCTTTTCTGTTCTGGCTGTAACATGTGGGTAGGAGACCAGGCCACAGGCTGGCAGCTCAGCTTGGGCCTCCCAGCAACACAGCCATCCCAGCAGAGCAGCCAAGGGCCCCCTGAGCTCAGAAGATGCCTCCCTGTGAGGTCTTTGCCAGCCTAGGAGGAGCAGAGAGGCCAGGGCTGCCACAGCCCTAGGCTATTTCAGGACACGAGGCCCTTGAGAAATAACAGCCTGACCTGTCTTCCTCTCCGACAAGGGCTCCCTCACACCTGACTCTAATTTCCCTGGAGGGGGAAACATATCGCTTCTGGCTATGACCCCGAGGGGGACAAGAGCATCCTTCTGATCGCATCTCCTCCTTGGCACAGGAGCCAGACGCACTCGGTAAGTGAACACTGCGCAGGGAGCCGTGAGACCGAGGCCTTCGCTGCTGTTGTCCCCACATCTTAGACGCCCCCCACATGTGCAGGGACCAGGTGATGCTTCAGACCTCACATCAAATGCCCTTGACCTCTGTGGTCAGCTGACTGGGGGAACGGGCAGAGCAAGGAAGGGGCCGCCGGCCTGGCTCCCCACTCGCAGGGCTGCATAGGCCCCTTGCCACAGGCACAGGCTGCGAGAGTCCTTTCCTCTGGGTGCTGGCATTCTGCAACCCCAGAGTGTGTGCCCACAGCATGCCAGTTACGGAGACGTGCTGAGCAAGAGCTGCTGCAAACGGGGTCTCTGCCCGGCCGTGTCTACAGCTTTTTTTGGCAGATGAGGCCATCTCTCTCTTCACAGGGGCACACTTGGAGCGAGGGGTCTGAGTCACGTTCTCGAGGTGACAGGGCCCACCTGACCAAGAGGGGTGTTGTCAGCCACAGTCCGGGGCCAGGCTGCAGCCCCAGGTCCTGCCTGTGTTAGGGGTCCCCATCCGCCAGGCCACACTCCCCTGCTGGGGCTCACCCTGAGCTCCTCCGGCAGGTCAGCTGGCGCTGCCACCAGGAGGGGCTGGCAGTGGGAGTCCTGACTACCGTTCTTGACAACAGCTGACACACACAGTGCTGACTCTGTGTCAGGCGTTGTTCTCAGCACCTTATGGGGGTCACCTCACTCAGTGCTCCCAACAGCACTGTCACAGGCTCCTGCTCCTTCCACCACTGTGCAGACGGGGCCACGGAGAGGTTGTGACACTTGCTCAAGGTCACTCTGCCAGTAAGTGGCTGGGCGAGGATTCAGGCCCTAGGATGTGAATCCAGAGCCTGTTCTCTCAGCGCGTGACTCTCACTCCCAGTCCTTGTTTACCTTTGGCCTTTCTGACCAGCAGTTTAAGTGGTGAACGGGGCAGGCTCTAGAGTCAGACACAAGCAGACCTGGGTTCTAACTGTGTGACCTTGGGAAGACCGCTTAACCTCTCTGGGACTCAGTTTCCTCAAATGGGTTGAGAACACTCGCTTAGAAGGATATAGAAATGTCCTCGTGTGTCGCACAGGGGCGTTCACTGGACAACTCCCAGAAAATGTTAGCAATTATCATTGTACAAGTGTGTTTTCTTGGCTTAACAGGTAAGCTGCCCAGTATTACTAGCTGGATGACCCCAGGTGGGTCATTTCACACCACCCGCCTTCCAGGTATAAAATCCAGGCTAGACCGTGGGGAGAAGGCAGCTTCTGGCTGGCCTGGGATTTCAAATTTTATCACAGAAAAGCCACAAATACACACACAGACACACATACGCAGCACTCTCTTTTAGGGCACCCCCACCCCAGGCTCCCTTTACCCCCCCCCCCCCCTTAATTGCTCTCCACAGCACTTAGCACTGACTGACACGCTGAATATTTTATTCGTCTATGAGCCCTCCTCCCTGCTGCCTGTCAGCTCCGAGGGGCGCCTGTCCTGTCGCGTTCTGTACCACAGGCTCCTGGAACAGGACGCGCTGGGTGCTCAGTGACTGGAAACGTGAGCTCAGTGAATGAAAGAACGACCCAGAGGCTCTGAAGCTGCGAGTCCTGTCTCCACCAAGGGCTCCCGTGTGAGCACTGCCTCCTGTCGCTCCCTCCATCTGCCCAGCTCTCTGCTACTAGAGAAGTGAGTGACTCAGCTCCAGGAGACGCCGACGTTTACAGACGAGCCATAAAGATGGCTAATAAATGTCTTCATTCGGCCCTGATGATGGACCCTGCCCTGGGCTAAGCGCTTTATGTGTATTCACTATGTTAACTCATTTACTCCATATCTCAGCCTAATTGTCTCCAATTCACAGGGCGCAAAACTGAGGCAGCGAACAGCGAACTGCACAGGGAAGCAGGCCAAGCGGGCCAGTGTCAGGACCGACACGCCTCACTCCTCTGTTCTAGGGTCTCCCGAGGGGCCACTGCACCCCTGCTTGTTTCCTCTCTTCCTCCCCCAGGATTTTCCACTCTTCCCATCGCTCCTCAGTTACCAGCATCTCACACTCAGGCATTCCTATGCATTCATTCATTCATTCATTCATTCATTCAAGAGATATGGGTCGAGGCCTTCCACGGGCCAGCCACTGTCTCAGGCACTGACTATCCTGGCAGAGAAAGGAGTCCCTTCCCCGTGGGTGCCTGGAGACCCCCAGGGACAGTCAGTTGTGTCCTTTCTTTTCTTGTCACAAGTCCAGTATTTGGAGAGCACCTGGATAAGTGGTTTGTCAGACCCTCGTATTGGAGCCTGGGGCAGGATGGCTCATGGGGTCTGGCCTTGTTGTGACCTGGAAAAGGGACCAGCCCTCTCCCGTGGGATAAAAGGATGGGGCCCGGGGCATCCTTCACCCGTCCTTTCCTCTTCCCCAGCCCTACCATCCTCCCTCCTCCCAGCTCATCATAAAAAATGCCTTCTTTGCCTAATTATTACATATACTAATTATTTTCATTTACATGCCTAGCTTACCACTGATGCCTAATTATTGTGCAGCTCTGAAACAATTATGCATTTCCATTAAGAACGTATCGGGTAACTTTGCGGTGAATTTAACGTCAATAGCAAATAGTTGTGTGTGATTAATCTCCACGATTTGTGGTTCCTATAGCACAATGCTTCCCTCCGCTGGGTTGGGGGGTGCCCTAGGGCGGGCCACGTTGCTCTGTGATGGTGCATAAGAACTATACAAGAGAGCAGTTAAGAAGAAGCAGTGACAGTGACAATTTATTGAGCAAGTATGTACCAGACAGCATTAAGCATTTTATATATATTGTAGCACTTAACTGTCCAGACCTCCCTATTGTGAAAGTTGAGGCAAGTAACACATCCCATGTCACACAGTTGGGAACTGGTAGATCTGGAGATCGAATCCAGATGTATCCGGCCTGATTCTGACCACTTTTCTGACTCCCAGGTGCCTGTCCCAAGCAAAGGCACAGTGAGCCCTGGGGTAATCTGGGAGGCCATCCAATCCACTCCCCTCATTCCCCAGAGAGAAAACGGAGGCCAGAGTGGGGAAGCGGTTCACCCAGCCAGACCAGGCCGGAGCTGGACAAGCCCCAGTTCAACCCCTGATCCTGGCTTTCCCGATGCCACTCTAGGAGGCAACCGCCTGGGGACTGAAGCAGCCTCTCTGAATGTCCCTTCATCACTTGGGGCTCACGCAGGCGAGGGTGCACCTGCCCCTCACTGCTGGATCATCACCCTGGTCAACGCTGGCATTTGCTACCGATGGCCAATGGACACATGAAAAGATGCTCAATGTCACTAATGATCAGAGAGATGCAAATTAAAACCACACTGAGATATCACCTCACACCTGTCAGAATGGCTGCCATCAATAAATCAACAAACAAGTGCTGGCGAGGGTGTGGGGAAAGGGGACCCTCATAGACTGTTGGAGGGAATGCAGACTGGTGCAATCCCTGTGGAAAACAGCATGAAGCTTCCTCAAAAAATTAAAAACAGAACAGCCTCATGACCCAGTGATTCCACTCCTGGGTATATATTTGGAGAAACCCAAAACACTAATTTGAAAGAATATATGCACCCCTATGTTCACCACAGCGTTATTTACAATAGCCAAGATATGGAAGCACCCCAAGCGCCCATCAGTAGATGAGTGGATAGAAACTGTGGTTCATACACACAATGGGATACTCCTCAGCCCAAGGATTCAAAGTGGCTCCGAAGTTGACACCCTTCCTGCTCCAGAGCTCTGGCCTCTGCTAACAGTACGGATACCTCCGTATAGACACCAGGTTAGATTCTAAGACGTGTTTCTGGAAGTTACCTGCAGGGTCCCTGCTTCTGGGCACCAGGAGAGGGAGCTGCGCTGACTGGGAAGGCTCTTCTGATCCTGGCCTATTGTTAGAACACTCCACGGGCAGGAAAGAAGAGCAAAGCAGGCATTCCAGTTCGAGCGGGAACACTCCCAGTTCTCAAAGGGCTCTGACCTCTGAGGCCCCATGTGGCCCAGTCCCTCCTGCCTTCCTGACCTCATCTCCCCCTCTCCAGCCACACTGACCTCCCTGATGGGCCTCGAGCATCCCAGGCCCGGTCCCACTTACACTTCTGCTCCCTCTTCCAGAACTTTCCTCCTCCCAGACAGCAGCTTGGCTCAGTCCCTCGCTCCCTTCTGATTGCAGCTCACCTCTGAAAGGGCCTCTCCCGCCTGCCGCGTGGAAAGCTGCCCTGCCCGGCCCGCTCCACCCCGGAGCCCTGCTTCAGCGTCCCCCAGACAGCACTGCTCACCGCCTAAGTGCTGCTTTCTCCTGCGTATGTATCTCTAGGCTATCAACCCCCGCTAGAATATAACATCCATGGGGGCAGGAGTTTTATTCTATCTTATTCACTGCTACATCCCACATGACTAGAATAGGGCCTCTCACCTAGGAGCTCAACAAGGGCCTGCTGAGTGATGATGGCACTGCAGGGGGGGCTCGGGATGCAAGGGAGTCAATGGCCCAGTTCAGAGGCTCTCCTGCTCCCCCTGAGGCTCAGCCCCATGGGATCCCCTGCCCTTCAAGATCTCCAAGGGGGCCTCTCTCCAAGGGCTTCTCACCAGGTGTCCTGGCCCATGGCCTCCGGGCAGCCCCACACAGACCTCACACACTCTCTACACAGCTCTTCCTGGGGCAAAGTCACTGTGGGATGTGACAGCCTCTCTCCCTGCACCTCCCATCCTGCCTTCCAGTGTTGGGGAAAAGGCCACCCAGCCTGGGACCAAGGGAGGAAATCTCTGCTCCGCAGACAGGACTGTTCAGAGGAGAGATAGCAAGCCTGTGACGGCATTGGGGTTAATAGAGCCTCCTGCAAACTTGGAATCCGACAGGCTCCGGCAGCTGCATTAAAATCTAAACAGTCTTTCCTGTGGATTTTTCCGATTAATGCAAATGTGTTTTGCTTTGCAAATTGAAAATCAGTTGCAAGCACCTGGTGTAAGAGTTCCAGCAGGGAGTGGAGAACCCTGAGGGGAAGCCGGGCATGCTCACTCCAGCCAGCCAGCCAGCCAGCCGGAGACCTTGCCCACCTCCGGACCCTGGGCAGCCAGGCCTCCTCTGAGGTTCCAGCTGGGTAACACCCCCATGCCCTTCTCAGCTCTCCAGCCAGCAAGACCGACTGCACCTAGTGGTTCCAGATGCTGGGCTTCCCAGGCCTCTGCCAGTGATGGAGGCAATAGGTGCAATCAGGGAACTCATTCAAGCCCTTTGCCAGGAGCCCGCCTTGGCATCTCCTGGGGGGGACATCGGCATAGTTATAATTATCATAATAATCGCTACTTATTTTTCAGCAAAGAAACAGACAGCCTTCGGGATGCACCTCCAGGTCGAAACTGTTCCTTCCCTGTGCCTGTCCCAGGTCTGAGCAGGGCCCCCTCCTCCTGAGAGCTGGAAGCAGTGGGGAATACTGGGGGCTCCCCAGGAGAGCTGAGGGACAGGGAAGGTGCTGAGGGTACCCCACAACCACCTCTCCCGCAGAGCCCTGCTTGGGCCTTGCTACCCATCAAAGCCACTCCGTGTGGAGCTGAGCAGAGGGAACACCTCTCGCCTGTCCCCTCCTCCACCAGCAGCCTCGCCTCATTCATTCAGCTGGAGACGAAGCCTGGAGGGAGGGCAGCTATGAACGGGCCCCGTCAAGCTCCCCCTTCCTCTGCTACGCAATTTAAAAGCAGGAGACCGAGAGAAACGCTCTGGAAATCCAAATTAAAATGTATTCCTGCAGCAATCCTGCACCCAATTAAAGTAACCCGGAGCCTACTGTCCTTCGCTAAATTTAGAAAATGCTCAGGTGTGTCTGATCCTACTCCTCGCGGATATTTTTAATACAGATTTAATCGCATTTTGGGTTAGGAGAAGCTAATTAGGTAGGCAGATTTAGAAAGTCTGCTGGAATGCGGGACAAAGTGAGGCGATTTGATGCAATTCACTGTTTTTGATTTTTGGCGTTTTTTTGTGTTTTTTTTAAAACAAAAAGTTGTGTTGGGACTGGGTTTTGGATTCACAGCAAAATGGCTTGAAAGCTGAGGTGCCAGTGAACAGGAAAGGCCCCCTATGAATCCTGGGCCTGAGGGGGAACCCAAAAGAGAGTCTCACCCACTCTCTGCCTCCAGCGACCACTGAACCCAGACACACCCCGGGCAGGGGGCCTTGTCTGTTTAGCACGACACCTGAATGTGCTCCTCCTCCAAGGACAGGAGAGCGGTTGCTCAGCTCTCTCCGCAGGAAGGCTCAACGAGCGCTGGATGGCCGGACAGCCGAGTCAGGGGCTGAGCAATGGACCGAGATGCTGCCACCCTAGACCTGGCACTTGCCTGCCTCTGGTCCTTGGTCCCCGGCTGGGTCCCACCCCCACTCAGAAAAGTGATTTCCATAAAACACCGCTGACTGCACCCACGTGTGACAGAGACAAGAGGCCTCTTGGCTCCGCTCTGCGATGTATCATCCTGTGACCGAGTCAATGACTTAAAAAAAACACCCTCGGGGCCTCAGTTTCTCCTCCAGCAACATGGGGATTCTGGTCTCTCTCTTGTTTTTCCTGGTTCAAAACAAGGGGTCGAGGTAGGGGCAGCTTTGAGAGGACAACTTCCCCCTGGGGCTCCACGTGAGCTTCCTGTAAGGAGCTGTGGTGGGGAGCCCTGGATTCCAGGGAGAGCACGCACAGAATTATAGTAGCATTTCATCCAGATGTCAAGGGCGGCTGCTCTGGGGACGAGCCTCTTTAGGTAGGGGGCGGAGAGGCGTCCAGAAAGCAACACCAAGGCAAGAGTGGTGTGAATGTGGGAAAGGAGGCAGGGAGGCCAAGGTTCGCCTTTCAAAGCTGATGGGCTTTCCCGAGCCTGGTTTTAATCTCCTCCAGGAAGCCTTCCATGATTAAACCCACAGAACTCCAGTGACTTTTATTAGACATTTCCTCTGCATTCGCCTCTGGAGTCTGCTGTATTCATGTGCTCCATCTGCGAATGGAATGAGGCCTCTGCACTCCCTCATGAGGACACCGAGGCCAGTCCCTGTCGTCGCAGACAAGTCCTAATTCTGAACCCACTCTGCGTATTGCCAAGGCCTCCCCATTTCCTCCCTCTCTCAGCAGCTCTCCAGCTTCAAGCCCACGCTTTATGCCGCTCTTAAAAAACAGAACACAGTGAAGACTTGGTAGTTTTGACTGTGTGTTAGACACTTTACAGCCGTTGCTTGATGTAATTTCATCCAACAGCACAGCGACTCTATAGGGCTATTCCTACGTTACAGATGAGGGAACGAAGTACTGAGCTACGAATGGCTTGTGCAGTGTTGTTCACAGAAATGGGGGAGCGGCGAGCGATGGCAACAGTGGGGTTTGAGACTCCAACGTTGCCCTCCCCTCTGTATGACCAGAAGCAGCTGCTCTGGCCCCCCCAGGGCTAAGCCCCGTCCTAAAAAATGCAGGCTCTGATGTTGACAATGTATGTTACGATTTTTTTCTGATTGTATTCTTCTAAAGGCAGCTCCTAAGATGAATTTTTATTCTGAATCCATGAGCCCCTGGGTGGGAGGAGAGGTAGCAGGGACTAAACAGGCTGTGTGTCCTTCTGTGGCAGCTGAGAGTTGGCAGCACCAGCCTCAAAGGGAGGGACAGCAGGCTCCGAGGTCAAGGCTGCCCTGGGCCCCGATGTCACTGTCCCCAGGTGGCCATCACCTTCTGTCCCGGTGAGAACATGTCGTAATCTTTCCCAGGAACCTGTACCTTCCAGCCTGTAATTGGGCCACTGGTGGTGTGAGGATGGCCTGGAAATGACGCGAGGGGCACAGGAGGGAGGCTGTTTTCCTGGCGCCACAAGGCCTGCCAAGGTATGCCGACTCCCCCATCCCCCATGGCTCCCCATCCCCCATGCCCGTTCACCTCTATCCTGAAGGGGGGCATCTGAGTCAAAGGCATGGCCTGGTCAGGGGAGGCTCTGCCCAAGCCCATGTTTTATGGTCCTTAAAAATGAAAGCCTGCCAAGGGGTCAGGGCAGCTGATCACCGACAGGATCACGGACACCAGAGCTAGGAGATGCTGGCCACAGCAAGGGGCCTCAGTCCCTGGCGTGGGAGGCGTAGACAGACCCAGTGAATGCAATCCTCTGACCCACAGGAAATCTGCACATTAATCTCAGACCACCACCCTGCCAGACTGGTGTGCATTCTGGAAATGTCAATGTCATCCTTAATAAGAAAGCAAAAGGGATGCAAATCTGCCAGAAAGTGTGCGTGTGCGAGTGTGAGTGGCTTGTGTGCGAGCGTGTGTATGCGTGGGTGTGAGTGTGAATGTGCATGAGCGTGTGTGGTGTGTGCTGTGAGAGCATGGGTGTGAGCATATATGAGCATGTGTGTTTGTGGCGTGTGCATGTGTGTGTGTGTGTCTCCGCCCCATGCCTGTGTGTGCACAGTGCAGGCAGAGATGCAGCTGTACACAGAGGCTTTGGACACCATGTCCACATTTGTTCACCTACCAGTTGGTTAACTGAGCAAGTGCTTCAACCTGCTAAACCTCAGTTTCCCCATCCATAGGGACACTAACAGTCCCTAATTCATGGGCCTTGTGGTGGTTATTACGTGACTTGATACACAGAGAGCACTTAATGCTTGTAATAGGACTCACACTTAGTAACGGTCAGCTAGCCTGCCTATTTTTGTTTATTGATCCAGGTCAATTGGCTGATAAGTGTCGCCTCTTGTTGAAACCGAGGCAGGGAGGGATCCCTGGAGGTCACCAGACGTAAAGCCACATCCACCCCTGCATTCAGCACATATGGAACACAGAGTATGTGCATAAACACAGGCCTACGCTTCTAAGCTGATGCTCAAATCCACAAGGACCTTCCCCAAAACACCATCCCTGGAGTCCACGCCAACAGGACCCTTTATACATTCGACCACCTTATAACAAGCTCCTCCAGATCCTCATCAGCCAAAACCTTTAAAACTGGTCCAACCGGACCCGCCGATGCTCTGACTGCAGAGGGATTTCCGAGTCACCCATAGAGCTCACACCCTTGGCTTTCCGGATTATTGGTGCAGCCACCTGCTTGCCGCGCTCCCAGATAGCTGACTTGCCTGTTTTTACCCATTTATGTAGAGAGATATCTACATGAATGGAGTCATTTCAATATCTTGTCTTTATTTGGTTGTAATTGCTCAGAGAGTAAAACACGTCCTTTCCCCCCCGGGAGATGCAAATCTTTAGTATAATGGGTGCAATGAGTGGAGGACTTTGGTGATACAATTGGTGATAATGATAATGAAATACTGCGTGCTAATTAAAATGGCAACAATGCTAACGGCGACGAAGAAGCTGCTGAGCATTCGTAGGCCAGGCCGTGTCAGCCCTTCCTGCACTGGAGCTCGTCTCATTCGGGCACAGGGGCAGAACCTGTGCTCTTTGCTGCGAACCAGTGGGCCAGCTTTACCTGTTCAGGTGTGTGGGAGGAGGGGCCGAGGTCAGAGAGGGTGAGCGTGCAACAGGGAGAACGGAGCGCCTGCCCTTGGCACAGAACACCCCAACCGACTTTGCACTCATCCACACACATGTGCCCCGTGTGATCATGCCAACAAACGCGCTATAGGAAAAGAAGCTCTGTGAGACAGCCTTACAAAAATAGCAAAATGCGCAGCGCAGGCCCGCTCTCTGTAATTCATGCAGGAAACATGGAAACATCTTATCCTGATAAATCGTGCTTTCTGTGAATTTGCTGATCACACACTCGCACACACACTCTCGCACGCACACCCAGACTGCCTCGGTGTGGCTTGTGTTTTGATAAAGAGATGGAGAGAGCCCAAGTCTGAAGGCTGGCTGTGCCCTGGGGGAGCTGTCAGCTCAGGGCTGGGAGCCTGAGTGGCCAGGCTGGTGACCACTTCCTGGCAGCCTGGGCATGTTTTTCAGTCCAGGCTGTTCAGCCTAATAATATTGAGCAAGTCTCTGTCACATGCCAGCAGGAGGTAAGCAAAAGGGTCAGGGAGGAGTGAGGGTCGCATGGAAAAAGCAGACCCCTGAACAGAAAAACATGACAAGGTAGGCAGGATGACAATGCTGAAGTGGAGAACCAGGTGGGCTCCCTGGAGGAGGAGTCTGAGCCTTGAAGGCTAGTATGGTGGCCAGGGGAGGGGAGTGGGACGGCATTCTAGGCAGAGGAAATAGCAAGAGCAAAGGTGCCCGGCAGCGGAAAGCAGAGGGTGGACGGTCAGTTTTGTCACGCCAAGGCATGCAGGGGACACACAAGAGCTGAGGCTGGAGTGGTAAGGGGTAGCCAGACCTGAAGGGAAGGCCCCGGCCACCTCACCAAGTGACTTCTCACTTGGCCACCACTTAAGGCCTGTCCACCCTTCAGGGCCTGCTTAAGTATCACCTACTCAGGGAGGCCTGGATTAGAGCCCCTGCCGACACTCTCAGTCCTCCTTCCCTTCCTGCACGGGGCTTCTAACCCACGGGAACAGGAGAGCTGTCCGTGTGATTTTGGGTCACTGTCTCCCTCCCCCACTAGAATGAGCTTTCTCGTTCACGCAGTGCCTAGCACAGTTCCTGGCTCATGAGTCACTCAACAGATGCTTGTTGAATGAATGAATGAATGAATGAATGGCTAATAAATGTTCTTGCAGCTCATCACGGGCTGGCTGGACGGGGTGAGACCGGAGACGGGAAGACCAGCTGGAAGGCCAGTAGCATAACCGTGCCTGAAAGGCGCCAAGGCCTGACGCGCAGAGCGGCCGTGAGTGCGTCGGCCTCCTCAGGAGGCGCACAGCGGGCAGGTGCGAGGGTGCGGGTGTGGGGAAGGGAGAAGTCTGGGTGAGTCCCAGCTGGGGCCACCTCCTGGACAGGCCATGGGCCATGTGCAGAGATGAGAAGCAACGGACAGGAGCAGGTTTGGGGGAGGGAGCGGAGGGGTGAGATGAGTACACTGTGGACACAGTGAGCCCGAGTTCCCAGAGGCTCAGAACAGTCCCTTCCTGGAAAGAGACACAGTGACCCCGGTGGCCACTCGGCATCCTCTCCGCAGGCAGCATTACCATTCGCGCTGACCCCGCGAAGCCCAGCCAGCCCCTGCGCTGTGCCATCCTGCCAGCCCTGCCCAGGGCACCCGGCTCCAGGGCGGGGGGCGGGGTGCAGCCTGGTCGCACCAGGAGGATGACAAGGATGTCTGCCTGTCAATGGAATTCACCGACTCAGGGGACAGGAGGCTGGCTGCCCCACCGGGCGGGCGCTCATCCCTCCAGAACCTCTCTCCTCATCAGAACAAGTCCATGCCCGCAGGCATGAGACGGCCGTCGGCCCAGCCCTCCGACGGACAGGACAGAGGCCACAGGGAGGGGGGCCTCCTGACCTCTCGGCCTGACTCCAGGAACATTGCAAGAGAAGGGGACAGGCCTCAACCCGGCTTCAGCCCCTTCCTGCCCTTCTGTGGCGTTAGCATGTGGTCCTGAAGGCATCCGAGGCACTTAGATACATGGGATCTTCTCTTAAGAGCCCTGGTGACATTAGAGGTGCAGGTTGACCGAGCATTCCTGCTCTCCAAGAACACGGTATTAACACTGTGCGCTGTGTTTCTATCAAGCCAGATTTCAATTACGATTTTCTTTCCATGTTACTAGGTTTGGAAATGACTAAACAGACACTTTAATTACTCTGAACACACACATCGGCAGAGGAGCCTGATGAAGGGTTGGACAGAGGTTATGAGTCGTAGCCCTGCCCCCGCCCAGTCTGTGCACCTGACCAGTTAGTGCTGCAAAAGTGCCACACTGATGGAGCCATGCCCAGCTCATCAACCTTCAGTCACTCCTCGCTGCCTTCTGACCCCAACCTACCTTCCCAACATTTCAGCTCACTTCCTCCCACGAGGCCACTCACTCTAGCCAGAGGGGACTCCTCGCTGACTTGAGGCCTCACAAAAAGTCAGAATCATGGACTGTTAGCAATGAAAGGAACCCTTCAAATTACAGACAAGGATGTCCAGGGCCAGAGAAGGTCAGAGGTTTGCCTCAGGCCAGGGTCTGGGCCAAGTCTAAGGATGCTCATTCATTCATTCATTCATTCATTCATTCATTCATTCATTCATTCATTCATTATGTATTAAATGCCCATTTCCTGCCAGACACTCTCCTCGTTCGTGTAAGAGCATGGAACCTATATTTAACAAAAATATATTAAGTACCTTCTACATGCCAAGCTGGGAGCCAGGCACAGCAGTAAACAAAACAGAGAAGTCCCTCATTCTTGGAGATTTGGGAGCAACATAACCAATAGACACTCGTCTGACGGTGACGGTGACGATGACCGTGATGAGCACCGAGGAGAGGAGCGGCGCAGGGCACAGGGTGCAGAGCAGTGGGGGACATGCACATTCCATCGAGGTGCTGATGGGACACCTCATGGTAAGCAGCAACTGAGCAGAATCCTGAAAGAAGTGAGGGTTCCCCGGGGGAGGAGTGGTCAGGGGAGGAAGAAGTAATTGCGAAGGCCCCTGGGCAGGGGCTCCTTAGGGAATTAGGAGACTAGCAGGGAGGGGACAGTAGAGTGTTTCCAACATCCGATCAAGTTTTTGAACTTTTGTGGTAACTAAATGCTTTCGTCTCCCTTCTTCAAGTAAGTCCCGCTAGAGCAGGGACAGCATCTGCCTCCTTTACTACTGTTCTCAGCTCCCTTCTCCTGTTCTTGGTGCCCGCACAAAGTAGGTGCTCAATGAAAATCTGTCAAAGGACAGCAGGGAGGCAGGCCAGCAAGGAGGAAGGGAGGGTGTCCCGCTCTGACAAACTGATCTCAGCGGAGCAGCAGCTGCTATTTCGGGGATAAAACGAAGAGCAGGGTCGTGACCTCGGAGCTGTGGACCAAGTTCACCCATAAAACCTGACCTGTCTCCTATCCTCACTCACTAAGCGCCCAGGAAGGCAAACAGTCTGGCTGGGTGTGGGCCCTGCCTGTCATGAGAGGCAGCGGTTAAGACACAAGAGTCTCAGTGTGGGGAGGAGAGCCTGCCTTTGCTGCACACAGTGGTGCTACACAGGTCCTCTGTGCAAGATGACCTGCTCCTGGGGGCCGGGGGGCCTGGTTCCATATCAACTCAGGTTTTTACCACGGAGATCAATCAGGACCTTGTTTCACCCCAGAGCACACATTACTTTTCCTCTCTTGCTAAAGCAAACTTCTCTCTGTGCCTTCTGGAGAGGTTCATTTAATAGTGTGTGAAATGAAATGTCAACAAGAATTACAAAAAAGGGCATCCTAATCCCCAGCAGATGACAGGCAGCCAGGGGCTAGTGGCACCCACAGCCCTGCAGGGAGCTGGCCTGGGGACCTGAGCCCTGGCTCTGGGCAGGGGGATCTCTAGACTCAGACTTGCAACTGGAATAGGGTCTTGGAGCTTCTAAAAGCAGAACAGAAGCTGCCTTTGGTGGAGAGAAGAGCTATCCTCTGACACAATTAGCAAGGACAAGTACTCCCTGGGGCAAGAGGCCCATCAGTCTCCCATCAGGGGTCCTATGGATGAAGGGGCCCTGACCTACTGCCAATAATCATCAGCTCACCTTGCCTTGCACAGCCAGCTCCAGCTTCTTTTCACCGTCCCTGCATCTGTCAGCTCACTGCCCTGGGGACTCAGAGGTGTGAGAGAAACACCTCTGCCCTTTGCCCACCTGGACCAGGAGGCCTGGGCCACATGGACTTAGTTTGATAAGGGAAACAGCAAGTGTTTGTTGGATGCTTACTTACTATGAGCTGAGTCCTGTGGGACACCGGGCCATCCCAGCTCCTGCCTCGCTTCAGTGCATGGGGATGAGATGCCAGGGTCCTTGCTGAGTGGCACCTTGGGGTCCCTGCTCTGCTGTCTCAGTCCTTTCTCTGAAGACTGTGGGAGCCCTGACACTCACAGGGCACAGCCGATGGCAGACAGGCGTCAAGTGCTCCAGCTCCATGTGTCCTTGGGGTGCCTACGCAGTCCCTCAGAGGTCCCCCATGACAATCAGCTCACTAGCCCAATGCTGGCCTTTCTCCCTTTCTGTCTCACTCACACCTGCCACCTGGGCTCTCCACCCACACCTGTGGCCCCCAGATCTTGGTCTCGGACTCTGTTTGCTGGGGAACTCAAACTAAAACCCAAGGAGATACATATTGGGGAGAAAATAAAGTGGCAAAAGGAATGGAGATTTTAAGTCCAGGAAAAACTATAGCATTCCCATTTTCTAGATGAGCAAATGGGGCTCTAGTTCTGACATTCTCAAGGTCACCTACTGGGGCTGGGACTTCCCGCCTTCCTTCTGGTGTGACCGTGGGTGCCTCAGGCACTCTCTACCCCTTGCCCTGCACATGGCTGAAGAACCAGGGCTGCAATTATGAGGTCCTAGGGCGACCGTGCCCACCATGCTGGAGGGTAAGGGAGGGGACGCTCAGAGCAGCAGAAATCCCTTTAGAATCCCCGCCAACAAGAGGAGGCAGCAAACTGGGCCGAGGTGCCCTGGCCTCCATCCACGCAGCTCTTTCTCCACGGAGCACCATGCCCAGCCTCACCTCACCCACAGGTACGGCCCTGGCACTGGTAAAGCTGGAGGAAACCCAGGCGCTGGCTCATGGAATGCCTTCATTTCTCAGGGGTGGAGGCCAAGGCCCAGAGAGGCTCCAGCCTAACTCGGCTCCTGTTTGAGAAACAGGAGCCGAGTTAGGCTGGAGCTCAGGTGTCCAGACATCCACTCTGGGCAGGTTGGAGCCTGGAGGAAGGAGGCTGGTGAGACCAAGGGGCCACCCAGAGGCCTTCGTGACAACTGCTATCACTCTGCCCCACGAAGGACGGGTGCTACTCACTCACGTTCCAGGGGAAAGAGACCGAGGCTCAGGGAGTCCATGCAGCCCAGGAGTGGCATGGCCACGACCCAGATCCACAAACTCCAACTCCAAGTTTCATGCTTTTCCAATTACTCCAAGCTAAACCCGGCAGGGCCTCCCAGTGATTACCTTTCATTAGCTTCCGAAAAGCCTCTGCTTTGCTGAATGTCATCAAGGACTATATCTGTCAGGAAAACCTAAAGACGGGGCCCTCATCCATCTTCTGGACAACTATTTATTGGGCTTATAATTATGTAAATACAGAAGAGGAGGGGGCACTGCATTGAAAATCCAGTCAGGGGCTGCCTCTGCGGGCAGGGGTCAGGTGGTGGGGAGGTAGAGAAAGGCCCAGGTCCCTCTGCCCTCATGGAGGCCCCCGGGGAGGCTGGCCAAGTGGGAGCCTGGGGAGTGGCACAGGTGGGACACAGGCCCCTCAGTGCCCCCTCAAAGCCCACAACCGCTGCGTGCTCGGCATACGCCACCGCCATCCCAGTCCCAGTTAACGAGAGGTTAGGACAGAATCACTGCGCCAAACGGTGCCCTGATCGCAGCAGCTTAGTGAGGCCCGAGACTCGCTCTGTCTGCTCCTGTAATAGACTCTTTGGCACATAAAGGGAACGCGGTAAATGTTCTTTCTCGAACACGCGAATACGTTTCCTGGAGGTGATTACGCTCCAAGGGGAGGGAAGTGAAAACAAATATGGGCATTTCAGCCATTACCGTTGCAGGAGGCCCAGGGTGAGCTCCGCAGCGCCTGGCAGCCAGCTCCTCGCCCCGCAGTGCCTTGCCCGGCCCACTTTGGCCTCTGCCCACAGCACACCGTGCTGTCCACGGTCTGTGGGCCTGCGGCCGCCACTTAACCATGAGCACCGTGATGATGAGGCTGGATCTCACCCCCCCACACACATAGTAGGCTCACAACAGGGGGAGGGAGGGAGGGAGGGAGGGGCGGCGGTGGGTTGCGTCCTGCATGGCAGTTTGCGTGGTGGCACAGGAGAGAGTTCTAGGGGACTCACAGAAGACAGATTTTCACTGGATTACCAGTGCAGCCTGAGACACATGGTCCATCCAGCCTTCCAGGTCAAGTGCATAGGCCACGGATCTTCTATGGTTATCTCTCACCAAGGAAGCACCGCCAGCTCTAGGCACTCGACGGAGACTGACGTCTATGATCCATCCCCTTTAACCTTCACAACGATCCTGCCAAACAGGAGCAGTTATTTCCCGTTTCACAGATGCGCTAACTGATGCTCACAGAAGATTTAAGCACGCTGAAGTCATGGCTGGGAAATCCTAACCTGGAATCAGAGCCCAGGGGAAGGAGGAGAGAGCTGCTGTGCTGGCTGGCACAGGGGGGCTGTACAAAAACCACTCAGGCCTCAGCCAAGGTCTCCACCTTGTCCCATCCTCACTCTCCCAGGACTCTGAGGTCTGGAGCTCTCGCCTCGGTTGGCTTCTGCACGCGAGTACCTCAGCAGCTGCTGTGTTCTGCCAGGGAGAGCCCTGAAGGAGGTCCTGGGCCGTGACCAGCGATGGGGACTAGAATAGCATTTGCTGAGAACCCACCTCGGGCACTGCCCGGCGCCTGCACCAGTGAGGGGCCTCCACGGCCTCAGCACGCCAGCCCCACGCCTCTCCATGCCTACAGGAGGTGCAAGGAGCATGGATTTTGGTGGTAAGTGGACTGGGCTTGAGTCCTGGCTCCACCACGAACTTGGGCTTCACTTACAGACCTGTGATCTTGAACAAGCCTCAGTTTCCTCTTCTGAGAAAAGGGGAGAATACGACCCACCTGCTGAGTGTTGTGAGGGTTAAGTGTTGATGTGTACAGCAGCGGGCCCAGTATACATAGCACATAGTAGGTACTCAAGATGTGGCAGCTGTCATTCTACATAAATTGCCAGCTCAGCTGCCCCATGGCGTCGCTGAAGTACCATGAAGTGTCATGGAGGCCACGGCAGACCCATGCTCAGAGCGGGGACACCAAGGAGGAAGGGACTGGTAACACCCAGCGTGGGGGGGGGGTAGGGGGAGTATCGGGGTGGTCAGAAGGGCCGCACAACCCCTGATCTGAGTTGGTGTCACGTGGTGGACAAGGGGAAGGCGTCCCAGACAGAAGCATACCCTGGCGCTGAGCACGGCGCTGCAGCGGACTGGGGCTCCCTGTGTGCTTGTGGAGTAAACCAGATGGAGAGGCTTGTCCCAGTCCCCTCGCCTCCCGGGGGAGAAGGCAGCCAGGCTTCTCTTGATGACCGACAAAGCCCCTGCTGGGCTCACTCCCATCTCCAGCTCCCTCTGGCTCAGCAGTGCCTGTTTCCTCCCTACCCAGCCTCGCTGGACTGGGAACAGCCCGTCCTCCTTATAATGTCCCCCAGAAACTGGCAGGTTATTATTCAATACCGAGAAGTGGGAGCTCAGAGGGTTACGTGGCTCTATGTTCGCAAAGGGCTTATCCACATGCTGTGAGAGCTTTCTCTGCCCCCACCCCCCACCCTGCAGGGGAAGCGAGTCCGGGGGCCCCACTGGACGGGCAAGGCCAAGGAGACAGCTGTGCACGGGCCGATTGACACACTCAGTCAACCAACCGAGAGCAAATAGGTAGGGTGGGACCGCAGGGGTCGGGAGCTCTGCTCAGTGGCGGATTGAGGGCGAGTCCCTCTCTCACAGGCCAGTGGGCTGTGCTGGAGATGAGTGGTGACTCGCTCAATTTCTTCGTAATGGATAACCAGTCATTTACTTATTAATCTGTTCACCGTGTGAGAGATTACTATGTGTCACGAGCTGTGCTAGCTGCTGGGGATACAGCAGTGAAAAAACAAGGCTTTTACCCTCATGGAGCTTTCGTTCCAACAGGGAGAAAGCAGTACATCGCTCAAGCATCAGGCCAGCCTTTAAAGTTTATGATATACGAGCTTGAACCTCATCTGAACTGTCACGTAGTCCTGGGGCAATTGTATTTTTGTTATTCCCATTTCATAGATGGAGAAATTAAGACTCAGAGAGGTCAAGTGACTTGTCCTAAATCACACAGCAGATGATCAGTGAGACCAGGACTCAAACCCTAGTTTTCAGACACATGAGAGCCTGTGTTTTTGAGGCAATACTCTGGTCAGGACAGTCGCATTATTGGAAGAGCAAATGGGAAAGGGGGTGCTCATTGTGGGGGCTTCCCTTCCTCTGTCTGGGGCGATGCTAAAGTCTGGAGGAAATCCACAAACCTAATGGCTGACAAATGACCCACGGTAGACCAGCAGTCTAAGAATTGTCACAGGGACCTATGAAATCCTGGACTGGGATAATACGTATTTGATTCACGTTTTTTGTTTATTTGATTATATTATTTTGTTTCACTTTGTAAAACTTTGGTTACGATGACAATTCTCCAAAGGGGACTGTGTGTGTATAGACCTGAGGAGGGGGCCAGGTAAGCAGACTGAGGGAAGTGAGCAAGGACAGAACGTGATGGCCTGACCTCCAAGGAGCCCTGTTGAGCCACCACCCACTCCTTCCATGAACGTCTAGTGAGTTCCTAGTGTGCCTCGGGACAGAGAAAGGCCAAGGCAAGCCCCGTCTGCCTGCTCTGGGTAGGCTGCCCTCGTGGCCACTGGACACATGGTTTTGCCGGTGCCCCCGCCATATGTCTGGCTGGTGCCCTCACCTGCTTGGCCTCTACAGAAAGATCTATTTCCACGCCCTGGGCTGGCGCTGGGCACGGGGCTCCCCTGCCGGAGACCAGTGTAGTGCTGTTCTGTCTGTAAATGGCTCCAACTCCTGGAAAAACAGCCACACACGAGTGCTCAGCAGCAAGCAGATCGCTCCCCACTGAGCCCTGTGTGACTCACCAGGGCAAAGAGCCAGCGTCCCCAGGGGCCAGGAAGGCAGCTGCGGGGTGGGGGGTGGTGGACAACGAGGCACAGGGACTCTGGCCCACACTTAAGGACAGGATTTATTTCTTCCCCTCCCCATAGCCTGTTGAGCTGTTCTGTTAGTTCTTCCCCGTCTTTTTATTTTTGTCCCCAGGGTAGAAGAGAAATTCCAGCTCAGCAGGGCAGGCCATTTCCCCAGAGAGGCTTGCAAACCCTCAGACCAATTAGCTGAGTGTCCGGGGTCCGGGCTGCTCTCCCCCAGCATGCAGACCTCCTCCCAGGCCTTGGCCTCTCCACCGCCATCCAGGGCTCACTGTGCAGGGCAGGGGAGGGTGGGAGAGGGGAGGGAGGGGGAGGAAGGAGGAGCTGTGAGCAGGGAAAGGGTTTCTGGAAGGCCAGGAAGGAGGGGGGAGCAGCAGAGAAGAGGCAAGTAGAACCGGAGAAGAAAATAAGAAGTGGACGGTTTATCCCTATAGATATGACAGTGATCCTTTCCTTGGGGCCCAACGTCATACTCCGGTGCCGGCAAAAAATTACAACCAGCATTTCTGGGCCCCATCCCCGGTGCCTGACACTGTGGGAGACGGGCAAGTGCAAGGCTTGGCCTTGGTCCCCGAGGGGCTTAGGACTGGGCGGAAGGGTGGGTCTGAGCATCCTGTGTTCAAGGTCCAGCGTGACAGAAATAAAGGTGTAGAAAATCCAGGGACAGTTCTGACTCTGTCACTCCCAGCTGGGGAGGGAGCCTGGGCCGGCACCGGGCCTCCCTGGGCTTCGGTTTCCCTTCTGTAAAGTGGAGATGACACATGTCCTGCTGACCTTCCATGGCCGTGGGGACCCTCGAGGCAGCCACTGTGGGTGAAAATGGACTGTAAATTCTACAACTGGACATACGTGCAGGAAACAGAGAGCTTCGAGGGCTGGATGCTGAGACATGGAGGCCACGCAAGGGTGGTCAGAGTCCCGGAGGCCAGGGTATCGGGGTGGGCTGGGAAAGATAACCCATTTTAGAAGAAATAAGAAACAGGGAAGCTGCGGGGAGGAGGGGAGAGGGCACCGAAAGAAAGGCATGGAGGCAGGAATAGAGTTGTTTTATTTGTGGGACAATTAAAAATAATTTTGTTTTTGTTTTTTCACTAGCTCCCTCCTCCCTCTGTCTCCCACCTCTGGCATTTTTAGGCAAATCCTTCTGCCTAGAACAGGCTCCCATTACCCGACCCTCCTGTTTGATGAACTTTTACTAACATTTTAGGTCTTTTTTAGATGTTATGTGCTCCAAAAAGCTCTTCCTGCTCGTGGTTTTTAAACAGTTTTACTATGACCCAAAATAATAAATAGGTTTTATACCACACACACAGCAATATATAAAATGGGAACAAAAGTTGTAGAGAAACAACATTTTCCCCTTATTATGGGTGTGATCCCATAATATCACTCTGGGATATTTCTATTCTGCTCTACTTAATTTTTTTTTAAATGCTGGTCGTGACCCACTAAGTTAATTTCATGACCCACTAATGGGCTGGTCACAACATGGCCCCTGCTTGTTCGTCTCTGCTACTCGCCGGGGCATCTACTCCCTGCACTGCCCACCCCCCCATCTGCAGCTCTGGCCGACTGCAGACTCCCCGAGACAGGGATCTCATCACGCCCTGCCCCGGACCTAGCCCCAGCCCAGCAGGTGCTTAAATGTGCTGACTGGGTTCATTATTGAGTGCAGGGGTACCTGGCTAGAGCAGCAAACTTAGAGTAGGACAGGATGATGGTGAGGTGTTTTTTGTTTGTTTGTTTTTTAAGCCTTTTAAATTGATTTTTAAAGAGAGAAGGCAGGAGAGAGAAAGAGAGAGAGAAACATCAATCAGCTGCCTCTTGCACGCCCCTGACCGGGAATCGAGCCCACAACCTGGGCATGTGCCCTGACCGGGAATTGAACCGACAACCCTTCGGTGCACGGGACAGTCCCCAACCAACTGAGACACACCAGCCAGGGCTAAAGGTGAGTTTTAAGAGAGCAGCAGGACAGACGTCTCAGGCAGGCGAGGAGGAGGGTCGGGCCAGGCACTGCCTGTAGGAGTCGTGAGGAAGGGCTCTTCCTTGAGGCTGCTTGGAGGGAGAGGTGACAAGGTGTTGCTATGGCACAGAGCTGGAGGGGTGGCAGAGGAAGCGGCAAAGTGGACCCCATGTCTCTGGCTGCAGGCAGGACGCCCTGTGATGGCTGTTCCCCCCAATCACTGCAGCTCAGTAAAGACCCACGGTCACGGCAGCTGGCACTTACTGACCACCTACTCTGTGCAGGCGCTATACCAGATCCTTCGCATACATCCTCTGTTTACAACCACAGGCCTAAGGAACTTGCCCAGGGTCACACAGCTGGTGAGTGGCCCAGACAGGACTCAAGGCGGATCAGCCTGAGTCCACGATCCTCACGCTTTCCCCTGCATCACCTTTCCCTCACCCCACTTCTCACCTCCACCTCCTGTCCTGCAGCTTCTATGGCTGGAGGTCTATGAGCCCCCGATTTCTCTATAATTGGGAATCACGATCAGGTGTATGGAGAGGGGTTGGATGGGTAGGGTGGGGTGAAGATGGCATCTGTGTTGAGCACCCTAAGTACATGAACATCAAAGAGATGAAGAGCATTCATTCATTCATTCATTCATTCATTCAACAAACATTAATCTAGCGCCTTCCATGTGGCAGGTACTGTCCAAGGTGCTAAAACCACAACGCACAAAACAAGGTTCCCAACCCTTGTGGAGTTCACATGCCAGAGAAAGGAGGGAGCCGGACAACAGCCACATAAACATAAAATCATGCCAGAGATAACGAGGGCTGAGAAGAAAGAAAAGCAAGGTCGGAGTTAGGCGACTGTAGATGGGGCCGTCTGGGAAGGTCCCCGGAGGAGGCGACATTAGAACAAAGACCCAGGAAGAAGGGGAAAAGCTCCGCAGGATCACCGCAGGCCGTGGGACAGGGGGCCGAGGAAGCCACAGCAGAGTCCGAGAAAACCTAATTCACTTACTCAGTGTCACGAAGCCGGTGCAACTGGATGGCACAGCCTGGCCGGGAGGACAAAGGTGATCCACACGCCTTTGTAATAACAATGAGCGCTTACGGGATGCTCGCTGCGGCCAGGCTCAGCTCATGACCCTGGAAGACGGGGCCATGATTATCTCTAATTTACAGACGAGGGCACGAAAGCTTAAAGCTACCCAGCTAGGAGGCGGCACACCAAGTTCCACCCAGAGTAGGGAACATGTAGGGCCAACTGTAGATGTCACAGGAGGAAAGAGAAGGGAGCTGTTTGTGGGCTGCAGGACCAGGGGTGCTCTGAGGGAGAGGCTGGCCTTGGGCTGAGTGGTGAATTCCCTTCCCCTAGCCTTCCCTCTCACCCTGCTGGCATCCAAGACTCTCACCCCCCTGCCTCTGGAGCCCTGGGGGAGACCACTGTACACGGGGTGACTTTGCAAGGGCGCCGATGTCGCCAGCGCTCCTGGGGCAGCTGGCGCCCCGGCTCCCACCAGGCGCCTCCCCAGATCTGGAGCCCGAGGGGGCAGGAGCCCACAGCAGCCGCTGATTAATTTCCACTGACAAGAGGTTGCGTCTTCGGCAAGCACGGTATTAAATAGCTCCTTTTGATCATAATTAAGTTTCTCTCGGGCTGATGCTATAAATAGCCATGCCCTATTGATTGGAGGGTCTGGGCTGTGAGCTCACCGTCCGCCGGGAGCCTTTCCAGGCCTGGCCTGGGCTCTCAAGTCCCATGTCTCTCTTCCTGACACGCAGCCTTCCTCATTTCAAGGGCAGGTGCGGCCAAACACCAGGCTGGGGTTTGGCTTGTTTGCCCAGCCCTCCCCCACCCCCACTGCCAGGCCAGCCGAAGTCAGGGTTGACTCACTGGGTGACCGGGCTTCCCGAGGGAGTACCAGGGGGAGACCTCAGGAAGCAGGACCCCTGTCCTCTTGGGCCCCTCAGGACCTGAGCCTCCCCTTTTTTCTGCAATGAGAGCAACATCCCTGTCTGGACACTTCCCTGTTGTACCAACAGGAAAACTGAGGTCCAGACAAGTGAAGATCCTCGTAACAGCTTCCAGAGAAGAAACAAACTTACATCTAGGGTTGTCCCTTCCTCCTCAAAGAAAGAACTCATGGGTAGGGGCTGGGTTCTCCAAATCCCAGGGCCACAGCGGGGGGGGGGGGGCATCTAGAATAGAGCACATCGATTGCAATGCTCCCTCTGCCCAACATGGTTTTATACTCATGGAAAATGCACCAGGTAGAACTCCCTCTTTCTCCCCAATTTCCAAGAAAGCAACAAGGTTCTTTCTCCAGGACTTCATCCCAGCTCCCTGGGGGCCCCCACAACCACTAAACACACACCGTGCTGCTTAGCCCAGCCTGGGGTACCTTGGTGTTCAGTTCTGTTTCGGCTCCACTCTAGGGACGGGCTGGGTTGGGAACAAGGCGGTCAGCAGAGAGGAAGATCTGCCCTGAGGCTGCCAGGCTTTGCATGATCCCACCAACTAGTGCTACGGTCCTGAGCAAGTAGCTTACTCTACGCCTTAATTTTTTTTTCCATCTGTAAGATAAGTAGATGGAATCAAATGACCTTTTCAGTTCCAAGTTCTACAATGGTTCGATTCTATGTAAAAAGGGAGACGTGCATGCACAGACCAGGGAGGGAGCACAGAAGGGCTGAGACGAAGTCTTCATTTTCAAGCACGGCGTTGCTTGGGCCCCCAAAGAAAGAGGGCGTTTGCAGAGGGCAAGTCCTGGTGTCAGGCTCCTGCCCCCCGCTCTTTAACAAAACCACAGTTCTTAGAGCAAATCTGTTCATCGCCTGTCTTTATAAATAAAACTGGCGTACAGCCATGCTCATTCATTTACCTATTGCCTGTGGCTGCTTTTGTGTTACAGGAGCAGAGATGAGTAGTTGAGACAGCAAGTGGATGGGCCAGAAAGCCTAAAATATTCACTCTCTGCCTTTACAAAATAAATCTGCTGTTCTCTGCTGGGGCGTGTGAGTAGTGGGGAAGGGGGGAGAGGACATTCCCACTGAGGTCAGGAGTACATGCGTGGGGGGCCCTGGGCAGAGCAGCCTGCCTGCTCCCTACTATCCTGCAAATCAGGGCACAGTAGGAGTCGCTGGTACTTTTCTAGGGGACATGGACAAGGACCCTTGAGTCCCTGGGGGTTCTGTCCCGTGACCTGATAACCTGAAGATAAGATGTCCTCAAGCCACCAGACATACACACAGACACACATATGTGCAGGTGTACATACACACACACACACACACACACACACACACACACACACACGATTAGGGCAGAGAGATAGCCTCCTCCTGAGTATGAGACAGAGAGAGGCTCCTAATCCAACCTGTATAGACGCATCCAGCCCCACCAGGCTGTGCTCTGGGGTCCCACGCTCCAGAAAACCTCCCTGATCCCTGGCAGAGCCCAGAGCTGAGACCAGGGTGGGAGAGAGCCTCGGGCCCAGTCGCCAGCGCCCAGAAGCAGCGCCAGTCCCCTGGAAGAGCAGGACAAGTTGGTCACTGACAGAGAGCGCAGACTGGAGGCCCTGGGAACTTCGCTTAGCAACCTGACTGATGCAGGAACAGCGTGTGAGCTGCCGGGGAGCGGGGAGCGGGAGGCGGCTGGGGCCCGAGCGAGGGAGCCGAAGCAGCAGGATGGGCACGGAGGAATCAAAACTCGCTGCCAGTGCGTCTCCACGCCCGTGCCCCGCAAAGCTCCCGACTGCGCTCAGGCTTGGGCTGCTCAGCTTGGGGTTTCTGGGGGGCTCCTGCTGCTCCCCATCCCTCTCCCAGCCCTTGATCTCCAGCGCCCACCCGGCGGCTGGGGGCTGGGATGGTCTTGCCTCCTTTGCAGGAAGCTGAGCTGGTTTTTCAGGGCGGTGGCGGGGGAACAAAACCTGGGGATCCGTTCTCACCGGCGCTGCCCCAGGCCATATGCTGTGTGCTCCGGCACTGCGATTATGCATCTTGCTTGTAATTGCTTTCGAACGACACTCATCATGTTCTATTTTATCACCCAATGACAGATCCATACAGGGGCAGGAAACACGCGCGCACACTCACGGAGGAAGCCAGGCTGCGCAGCGGTCAGGAAGAGTGATGGTGCGAAACTCCGAGAGCTGGACTCTGTCCACTGCCTAGAGAACGGGCCGGGCTCGCTGTTGTCGCCTCTGTGAGTGGAAGGGAGGCGGCAGGGAGGCCCGCCTGGCCCTGCTTCCAGGGTCATCTCTTTCGCACGCTCATGGGCTCCCTCCAAACCAGGGGTGGGGAACCTGTTTTCTGCCAAGAGCCCTTTTGGATATTTATAAAATCACTCACGGGCCATACAAAATTAACGACTTAAAAATTAGCTTTGAAAAAAGCTCCTAGACTTACTGAGTTTCAAGTCCCACCTGTGGTTGCCGTGGAGGGGCCAGAGCAAATGATCTCCCCAACCCCTGCTAAACTCTCCACAAACCCTCAGCCTTCTTTGCTGTAATTACTCAAAAGATGAAGCCTTCTTTCCAGGAGCAAAAGGCAGCTATAAACAGAGAGGGAGAGAACCCCCCTGAGGTGAACAGCACCTCCCACCCCACCATGGGCCTGTTCTTCCCTTTGCTCCAGGTGGCTCACCCCAGCCACGACCCAGGGTCAGCAGGCAGGGGCCTCCCTTGTTCCTAAAGGTCACAGGGGCTGGAAGCTTCCAGGGGCTATGAACTGAGCCACAGACTTGAACTCCACTGGCTGACTCCTGCTCCCTGGGCCAGCAGGGCAGGAACATCTATACTCCCTCCCTGCCCACTGCTAGGAAGGGTGACAAACCCAAGAGGCCAGGGGCTCTGGCCAATGAAGGGAAGCATCTTGTGTCATCACTGTCCCTGTGGGGTGCTCTGTGGCATGTTGTCGGCACCAAGGAGAACACTAAGAGAGCCCCTTCCTCGAGCCCTGAGGAGGAAATGGGGGGATGAGAGAGCCCCACAGTCAGAGGGTCCCACAGTCCTCTCAACTTCTCCCTTCCCCGTCTTGGACCAAACCCTGCCCCACCCTGCCCCACCACTGGAACCTGTCTCCTCTGCCCCCGCTGGCTTCCCAGCAGACCCCAAACAAGCCCTCCACGGTCCTGCCATCCATAGCTATTTAGGGCTTGAAATATGGGCCCAGAGAAAATACCCCCAAATTCAAGATCCTTTCTGGCTAAGGATGCGGGTCCTCAGAGCACTTGCTGGAGCCCCATTTGGCAACTCTGAGGAGGATAGCTCCAGGTGGAGAAACAGGGTCTGCCATGGAGTGGGGACACTACGGGGTCCAAAGGCCAGCCACAGCTGGGTGCCCTTCCTGCCTCTCCATGGAGCTGGTCAGGCCCAGAGGGTTCCCGAGCCCCTGGGCCCCGCAGCCCCCTCCCCTGGCCCAGAACGCGGTCAGGCTCAGAATGCTGGGAGGTCCTTGGGGAAATGTGGGGCCAGGTTTGGGTGGGGGGAAGTCCCACGTTGACCTCCCAGGCCGAGACGGGGAGGGAGTCTTGACTGATGCCTGGGCAGCTATATATGCAAAATCTGCCTCCACTCCGGGGAGATACTTTCTCTCAAACCCCTTCTCATGTTAAGACTGGAATGAGGGAATGAGCTTACATCCCCAGAGACAGGGGACAGAACAGAACAGACTGTCTCCAGAACACTTTCCCATCAGCACTCATCTTTCTATTTCTTAATGAGGAGCCCACAGGGAGTCTGGGGCCTTGGCGATGGGGCAGGTGAGTGAGTGATGGGGGGAACCCCGTCCAAACACCTGCTTTCCACTCAGGAAGACCCCAGGTCATGCTTGCCTCCTGCCTCTCCCTGCCGGGGCGGGGGGGCATTTGCCAGGAGCCTGGGTGGGGCATTTGCACAGACAAGGCAGCAGGGACCTTGCTCTTCTCTTGGGGAGGAGGGAGGTGCCATAGAAGACAGAGCTCTCTCTTTGCCCGGGGACAGGGCTACAGCCTGGCCTGCTTTGCTCTTCCTTGGCTGACCTGCCAGGGGCCAGCAGCCAGGATGCTGGCCGGCCGCAGAGGGTCTGTCCACCTGTGCTCATCATGCATGCAGTGGCTGTCCTCAGCTGTCCCTCAGAAAGCAAACACTGACGCCAGCCAGGCCGCTGTGCTCCCAGCAGCCCCGTCACCCCCATCAGACCAGTTGGCACGACGTTTCCTGGTCTTTGTTGAATGTGTCCAATTTCCTGACCAACCTCCTGATAAATAATCATTTCCTCGTTCACTCCCGACAGCTCCAAGTGCGGGAAGGGAGGAGGCTGGTTGGAGGGGACGTCCCTTCCTTTTGTTTCCTTAGAGTCTGAAAGCCAGGGCTGACCTCTGCTTAGTGCAGAGGGCACCTCTGCTCCGCAAAGGGCTGTCTGTCTCCTCCTGGGCAGCTGCCAGCAGCTACCAAGCTCCATCCTCACTGCCACCCTTTGCAGCCACTGTGCATCTCTGTCCCCCTCCGCTATGCTGAGGCTCTGCCTCAGGGCATGGAGGCTGGGTAAGGAGCCATGGATGGTGGAGGTGACGAGACGGGGGATGTCAGATCTCATGGCACGAAGGGAAGAGCATTGTCCTGGAAGTAAAGTGCTCTGAGTTCCAGTCTGACCATGGGCGCTGCCTGGCTGACACTCTGCTGTCATCTCAGCTTTCTCATGGCTGAGACATGGGCTCACCCAGGGCTCTCTTCGCCTGTTGAGTGGCGTCCGCAGAGCCAAGCCCTTGGGCAGCTCCAGTCTCACTTCCATTCTTCCCGCAGCTTCTGCCCTGAGCTTCCCTGGCCCAAGTTGCTGGCACACCATCTGGTATTCCTGGGCAAGCCAAGAGTTATTTACCAGTGACAACTCTGTTCATCTGGCCACCCTGCCCACGTGCCAGGGCAGAGGAGCCCCTGAGCCCAGTGCTGGCTGCACTGGGCACTCGCACGGGCCAGGCCCTGGCCTAGGCACTCCATAGACGTCATCATTTAAAAACCCCACAGCTATTCTCATTTGCCAGAAGAAGAAACTGAGGTTCAAGGAGGACTTCTGTTGGATCACGTGGTAAGGATGTGGCAGAGCTGGGGATGGACCGGGTCTGTCTGTATTCAGAGCTCGTGTCCTGATAACACATGCGCTACAGCGGGGCCTCCTCAGTGAAGCCAGGCCTGGCTGCCAGCAGCAATCACACTTCTCGGGAATGAACAAGCCGATGGCCCCGAGCCTCTGGCCTCAGGACAGGAGGAAGTCGGTGCTGCCGGAGAGGAAATCCTGTTCTCTTCACTGCCTTCCCCAACCCTGACCCAAACAGCCACACTAGCCCACTGCACCCCATAGTCAGGGCCTTGAGGCCACTGTGTTGGGTTGGCACCATGGAAACAAGTTGCACTTCTGACCAGGCTAAGGTCGGAGTGGACCCCCCACCCGTCCAAACCTCCCCACTCTCGCCCACTGTGAAACCGAGTCCACGTCGTTCACAGTAAAAACACTGTGACATTGCAAAGAGGGCCACCAAGTCTTCCTATCCCTTTGTGTCCACACCCTGTGCAATGTGACACTGTGGCTCCTCCCATCGAAGACACAGATTCAAGGCAGGACCTATTTCTCTACCCCGTGAATCTGGGCTTGCCCATGTGACTCACTTTGTCTCTTGGGACATCAGCAAATGTTAACACCAGCAGAGACTCGAAAGGGGCCTGTGTGTTGGGGGCTGACCTCTCTGGTAGCTCTGGGGAACTCCGTGACCGACACCATTTGGAGGATCTGGGCTAGCGAGCTGGACAGTAAGAGACAAGAGCCATGTCGTCCATCCTGTTGCCCCAGCTGATCTGGAGCCAGCCACCAGACAAGTGACAGCAGACCATCCATCCCCAGTTGAGCCATAGCTAACCAGAGAGATCAGCTGAGCCAGCCAGGCCAAGAAAACCACCCAGCCAACCCGCAGAAGCATGAGGAATGATACATGTCTATGGCTGAAGCTACCAGATTTCTGGGGTGTCTGTTATGCAGAGTCCCTCAAAGGAACTGACGAAGAATATTATGAACACGAGAGTGACAATCCAGGGTAGTGGAAAGGGGGAGCCAGAATGCCTGGGTTTGAAGCCCTACTTTGCCATTGAGTAAGTGACTTTGATAAGTTACTGAATCTCTCTGTGCCTCGGTTTTCTCCTCTGTAAAGGGGGGCTCATAATGAAGCCTACTTGACAGGGCTATTGTGAAAACGGAATAGATAAATGTAGACCATTTAGGACAGTGCCTGGCTCACTATATGAGGGTTTCCCATCATTTTTATTAGAATAAACAGCCTTGCCAACGTCCCAGTGGTCGATGAGTTGCTCCGTGGAGGGAGAGGCTGATAAAGACCTCGAGCCCCAGGGATGGCTGACTGGAGGCAGTGACCTCAGGAAAGACTGACTGACCGGTGTTAAGAAGGCTCCAGGGGGCCCTCCAGCCAAATGGCCTCTGGGACCCAGAGGAGCCCAGGCAGGCTGCACGGCCTCACCAGCCCCTGCACCAGCACACACAGGATTTCTTCTCCTTTGGAGGGTTTCCTACCTAAGCAAATCCTTCGCTTCTCTGAGATCATCTCACTGCTTCCTTGAGGCAGTCTCGGGGTTTGGAGGGAATTAGTGTTCCACAGAATAGGAGCGGAGGACTCATGCTTATCCCACTCCTTAATCCCACCCACCCTCCAGCGCCGCCTCCGAATCGCCTTCTGGTTATAACTCTATTGCAAGTCAGGGAGAAAGGGAAACAGGCACTGATGTACCGGCATGGCTGCCTGGGCTCCCAGCCAGGGCCGGCGGGACAGGGAGGTCACCAGGACGCCGCCTGGGCCTCAGAACACTGGACTCAAGGGTTGGACTGTCTTGCTGGCTTGGCATAGGGTGCTGGGCCAAAGCAGGCTGCCACCAAGGGTGGCCCAGCTGGGACCCTGCGACCACCAGGTGGGGAGAGGTGACACCCAGTCTGTGAGCTGAGTGAGTCACACCCATGGGCAAGAATGGGCTGCACAGGCATGTACAGATCTCAGCCCAGGGCAGCTGCGTGTGGGGGGGCAGCAGGGCCCTGGTCAGTCACCTCCTGCCTCAAGCAGCCTGTCCAGCCCCAGGGAAGCAAGGTCTAAGGCACGGCCAGCCGACCGCACTGGGAAGCACAAGTCTAAAGAAGAAAGACCGTCAGACTTGGAGCGAGGGAGGAAGCACAGCCTCAGAGGGGCTCCTCTTGGACAGAATCAAAGTTTATCTCGTTGACATTCTCCTTGTTGACAAGGAGGTAGACACAAAAATAGGATGGAGAACGGAACCAACTCCTGTTCTTGCAAAGTTGGGAAAGGGAAAGGCCATAGTTCCCCGCCCCGCCTGGGTGGGGCCACCACCAGGAGAGGAATCCTGGGTGCTAGGTCACCGGAGAGAGGGGGCTGTCCCCTTCCCCTTTCCCTTTTCTCCCCACTGCCCATAGGGCATGGTCCCAATACTGTATAGGTTACCCCTATAACGTATATTTCATTAAATAACACTGCCGCACCCATGAGAGGCACTCACATGCGTAGAAGGGGGTTTCACAGATGTTGCTTAAAAGACAAGACTTTATTCTTTGTTTGATATACTTCACAATTTTTTAGAAGTGAAAGATCTAACATCTTCACTTATACAAGTAGTCAATTCATAGAGACAAGATCCCCACCAATTCTCTCTGGATTCTTTGGTTCCAGAGTTGCTTTCTGGGGCAATGGGGCTAGCAGGCCTTCGGGTGCACGCACACATGCATGAACACACACGTGTGCTCACACTTGCGCACACGCGCACGCGCACACACACCGTGAGCACGACGCCTGCTTCGGACTCTCCAACTCTCCCTTTCGCTGGAACGCTCCCCCTCTCCCGCTCTGCGAGCCAACGTTCGCGCATGATTTACGCACTCCTAGAAGGTCTGTCTCCTCCATGTTATCTCCGGGCTGGACAGATCCGAGGATGGCCTTGGCTTTGCCTCATCTGGGCAGGAAACATCCCAGAGCTACACACTCCACCCCAAATTTGGGCACGAGAGTCCTCCCTCACTTCAGGCCGAGGAACACACAGACCCGGCCCTGACTTGCTGCCCAGTCCTGCTTGATTTAGAATTTTTTCCTTCGGGCCGTCTGACCCACGCGTGTGCGGGTGCTGCTCGCTCTGTCCGCGGTGAGGGGGCAGTGACGGGCCAGTGCCTGACAACTGAGACCCTCCTGTGTGCCAGGCCCTCTGCCGGGAGCCGGGGACCTGGACCACAGTGCCTGACTTTGAGGAGCTGCCTGCGTAAACGGCTGCTGACCCAGGTTTCAGGCGGTGGTGACGGGAGGGAGAGCCTCTCTGGGGAAGACTCCCTGCCCTGCCCCATTTCTGCCACACGCCCCTGGCTGCCACCATCCCGCTGCCCACTCTGCAGATCTCGTCCCCTCTGCACACTGGAAAGAAAGCTCCCAGGAGGCCCACATGCTCACCCTCTTCCCAGTCCTCTGTGATCATTTAATGGTTTGTTTCATTCAAATAACTCAAGGTAATGTAAGCCAAGTTGCCCACATGGATGCTAACAGCAATACAGAGTCCCTTGCATTCCCGTGGGAAACTCATGCAATAAAATAATGGGACTGGAGAAGGAAAGGACCGTTTACAAACCAAAAGGATTAACAGGGAAAGAGAAAGAAGCTGGGGGTGTGGGTGGGGCAAGGAAGAAACCAGCCCCTGGTGGAGGTGAGGCCTCACTGGGCCCAGACCCCACTCATCTGTGCTGCGAGGGCCCTTGGCCGCTCATCCCACAGGGCCTGGTGAGGAGCTGGCTCACCCAAAAAGCCTCCACTCCCCGAAGGGCTTGGATGTGCCAGGGCTGTGTCTGCATCACAGTCTGTGCCAGGACAGGTGTCCCAGGGTCTTCCTGCACTGAGTCCCCTAGGGATGTCCTGACCATAATTATACTTGCCTCCCAGAGCCATTTCCTAAGAGAGCCTCTGGGTTCTTGAAGCCCCCATCCTGCTGGGTTACAGAGGCCGTGGATTTGGGTTTAACACGGAGAGAATGGCTGTGATCACTGACCCACTTCAGGATGGAACGCACTGCCGCCCAAAGGGTCCACTGCCATCCCTGATGTTCAGGCAGACCTGCTGCCATCTGCTGAGGAAGCCCAGCTCCCAAGGGGGACAGTGAACCAGACTCTTTCTAAATCTAGGCTTCATGGGGCTTACACAGCTGTCTGATGGTCTCAGGGCTAACATCCGATGCCTCCCTCATCCTGCCTATCCAAAGGTGCCCAGGGGGCTGAATTGATAATCCCCCTGTGCTCTCCAGACACAGTGCTGTGTGGTCAGGGGCTGCTGACCTTGATCTTGTCTTTCTGGCTCACCTCCCGGTGCCCTGGGGCCCTCTGGAGAGTCTCTGAGCAGGATCTCCCAGGACCCTCTGCACGCTTGCATTTCTCAGAGCCACTTTGGACAAGGACTCTTAGCTGCTGCCTCATGGAGGTAAAGAACTTGGAATTGGAAGGTCCCAGTGCTCGACCACCAAGGGGCTGGTTCCCCAGGCTGCGGGTGTCCCTTTGAAGACAGAGAGACTTGATAACAGGCGAGGAGGCAAGAACTCACCAAATCCAATCCCTCGTCACTCGTAAGAGGACGCTGAGGACCAGAGAGAGGAAGTGACTTGCCGAAGGTCACACAGCCAGCCCACACTGGCCCCACAACCCACATCTCCTGACTCCTGATCCAGTGGTCTTGCCAAAGTCCTACAGGGCCCCTCCCCAGCCGAAGGAGGCGGCCGACCCACGTGAGGCAGCTCAGGCATGAAGCACCTAACCCGGAGCGTGAGAGCAGCAGCCTCTGCTCCTCAGGAGAAGCTGGCCTTACATGGAAATATTAAGAAAGTCAAGCACGGTGTGTGGGGGTGGGGGGTGGGCATAGCGCTTCATCATCTCTCTAGGCCCGGCCCCAACTCTGAGCATGCCAGTCGGGCTGCAGGAAAATGTTTTATTAATCAGCACAACGCCCTTTGCCAGCCCAGAGATGAGCGTCTGCTGGAGGGGGGCAAGGGGGGCTCCGCTCAGAAGATGGGGACATAGGCCCCAGGTGCTAAAGTCTTGGGAGAACTGGCAGCTTTTGGAGGCAGAAAAGAGACAGGCAGGGAAGAGGGGGGAAGGGGAAGCAAACGTAGGGCCACATACGGCACACGGCTCTTCGCCTCTGCTGCAGAAATGGTGGGGAAAAGGCAAACTCAGTCCAACATCAAAATGTCACAAGACCCAGCAGAGGGGGGAGGGGGGTCAGGACTCACGAAGAAAGAGCCGCACCTGGTACTGTGACTCCTATGGAGGCCTCAGCGCCCGTGACCCCCCAGGGGTGACATTCCCCAAGGGTCTTCCTCCCCCCTCCCATCTCCTGGAACTAAAGGCCGGCAGATCACTGCGAGGGGCCTAGAGCTGCGGGGCATGGACAGCAGGGCAGCCTGTGCTCTGTCACGGGCTCTGGCAGGCTCCCCACAGAAGCTGCTTCCCTCTGCTCTAAAACCCGAGGACTGGCGTCCTGCTCTGCGGGGCTGAGCCTCTACCTCTCTGCGGGGCTGGGCCACTGCTCTCTAGTACGCCAGGAGGGTCAGCTAAAAGGCTGAGTTACCCCAAAGGCCCGCTGTGGGGGCGGGTAAGGATGTCACCAATGCCCAGATGTGGGACAAGGGCAACAAAGCCACCGGGGACCCGAATCTCTCCAGACAGGGAGGTGGCATGAGATTTTGAGCAGTAATTCTAAAAGATACCTACACAGGATATTGACATACTATGTATATTTACCACTTTTCCTCTCCCTTAAATGTTTTTTAGCGCAAACACTATTTCTACACGAAAATTTCCCATCTCCTTCTCTCTCTGTCTTCCAGCCCTCACCAGCATGCCTTCGCCTGTGGGGGAGCTCGTCTCCTGCCTGTCACAAGGGTCGGTGCTCGTCCCTGTCGGTCCAGGCTTCGTCCCTGTTGGTCCAGACAAGCCTGGGTCCCCGCTGGCCTTGTCTCCCGCCACTCAGATCTTTCCTTTGTCACCACCCTGTGTCCACTCTACTCTCCTGACCTCTGCCAACAGGCTCAGGAGTCTCTGGCCCTGGCAGGTGAGGAGACCGGGGCACCGTGTCTTCCTTCCTCTGCCTCCCCGGTGGAAGCCTGGGTGGTTAGTGAGGGACTAAGAACCGACGCTGGTCAGACCCTTGGTGAGTCCGAACCCCAGCTCCCCCTTCACCAGCTGTAGGCTCCGAGCAGGCCTCAGTGTCCTCAGCTACAGAACACAGGTGACAGTAACCTCTTTCTCGCCCGGGCCATGGGAGGTTACTGGGAGGGTTAAATGGAGAAATGCATGGAAATCACTGATATTTAGCCCAGTACCTGGAACATCAACACAGCGCGATATGAGCTATTATTATTGTTGTTGTTGATGAGGAGGGACAGTGGTGCCTCGCGTGTCAGAGGAAGCCTATTTCTACCCATTCGGTCCCCAGCGGGAGATGGCAAACAGCTGCTTCCCCGCCTTCTGATAACAACCCTAAAGAGACTCAAACGCCGCTATTAAATTGTCATTTCTGTCCCGGGGCCAGCCTCTCTCCAACTCCTAAGCAACTGTGGATGGCGCTTTGCTTGGGGACAGGCAGGAGTGGCTGTCTCCTGCTGCTGTGACTCCTCCTCTCGCCCACGGGTCAGGCTGGTGGCCTCCTGCTCTCCCTCGCCAGCTCGCCCGCCCCCCGCCCCAGCTTTGCCTTCAATCTTTCATTCTCAGTTTACACACCCATTTATTTATTGTCCGCTGCCCCCACTAGAACGGCAGCCCCGGAGAATCTGTCTGTTCCGCTCACGACTTCAGCGTTCTTTTGCACCAAAGCCCATCAATGAATTTCGGGTCAGTGCTGTTTATTTAATTATCATTGTAGGAGACTAAAAAGAAAACCTTGTTTTACTCCAAAAACCAATATGACCTTTCGCTCGGGCAGAAACAGTGTGGAAGGGAACTTCCAGGGGCTGGAGGAGAGGCGGACTGAAGCGTGGGCAGAGCTGCTCACAGGTGGCACCCACATCCGCGGCGGGGTGGGGTGCAGGAAGTGTCCCCCATGCCCCCTCCTCCCCCTTCCCGTCCTGTTGTCCTTGGCAACCTCAGCCATCTCCCCCGCTTCAGCTGATGGTTTTGGAAACTGCCTCTTTAGCCCCCTTCCCCTGCCTGCCAGCCACCTCAAGGACATCGGGGTGAACTGCCAATGCGCCAGGTGCAAAGCCGGGTTCACTGCCTCTTCCTCCCCCCAAGCTGTTCCTCCTCCAAAGTCTGCAATTCCATGTCTCTAATCGGCCCATCTTATAACCCCAGAGTTACTTCGACTTTCCTTCTCCTGGATGTCTTCCTGCCCTAGTGCGTTCTCGCCTTTTCCACGGCGACTGTCCTAGGACCCGCCTTCTTGACCTCTTCCTGGCTCAGTCTTCTGGCTGATGGCACTGTGTCTGAGGTCTCCTTCTAACGTGTCCAGGAGACAGCTGCCGATTAAACCTCCCTGATCAATGTGTCACTGCAACACCTCCAGTGGTTCCCTAATGCCTTCCAAATACATTCCTTAACCTAATATTCTGGGTGCTCCCCGCCTCTAGCAAACTTTTCATTCCCACTCATCTCTGGCCAAATCCTCACATCCCCAAACACTAGCAAACGGCACATTCGCTAAGCTCCCCAAGCACCATGCCCTTTCGCAATGTACTCGCATTTCCTATTTTCACATATCAAAACCCTACCCACCGTTGTTGGCCTAACTGAAATGTCACCTTTCCCGTGACGCCGATCATTCATCGGCAAATATTTACTAAGCATTTACTCCGCACGGGGACTTCCAGATGATTTTGGTCCCTGCCCCATTCTCCCCTGTACACTCATAAACATATTCAAGTCCCCCCACCCCAGCTAGATTGCAAATTTCCCAAGGACAGGACCGAGGTCTCATTTATTTCTAGATCCCCAATAAGCACTAGGTGCTCAATAATACTGGTCGAATTGCAGCGAGAGTTGTGCTGTCCATGGTTCTGATATAGTTGCGTTGACTTTAATTCTCCTAGTTGGGTATTTTTTCTGCTTAAGTACGTGTGACCAGTAAGAAGTAAAAATAAACTAATGATACTTCCCAGCAGCTATAAACCTGTGATTATGGTTAACTCTCAGTTATACATGCCGCTGGGAAAACAGTGGTGGAGAGAAGCCACCGGAAGCATAAAACCATTATTTCCCCTCAGCCTGACATGCATTGTTTTTAGGGAACCGATTGGCCTTTTGAATTGTGTTTGGCTGATCAGGTTGTTACTTGTGATTACAGTTTCTCAATAGCTGGCTGGGAGAGGGGGGGAAGGGGAGATGGAGGACTGTGCCGGTGGGAGGAACCCGGGTCCCTAACAAAACGCCTGCTCTGTATGACCTCAAAGGTGACACCGGGCTGTCCGAACACCACTGGCACTCGGGCTGTGTCAGCAAGCCCTGGGGCTTGGCCAGTTTCCCTCAGATGACTGCAAGGGTAGAGAGGTCCCAGCCTCCAACAGCCCGCTGTGGTGTCCAGAATTGGTTTTTGCTTAAGGGTGACGGCGTCAAAGTGTCCCCGGAACTGAGCAAGGTTCCGGGATGGAGCAGTCTTGTTGGCATCAGGACAATACCTTGCTGGGCCACCGGGAACCACTGGATGCAAGTCCAAGAAAATGAGATTTGCAATTTAGCAACGATAGTCAGATAAGATTGGGGGGATGTTCCCCTCTTCCTGCTGAAGCAAACAAACAGTGCACGGGTGACTCGGCAGCTGCATTAGTTGGGGAAAATTGATGCGCATTTCATGTGTCAGGGAGCTGAATCCCAGAGAATAGAGCTAGCCTCCCAGAAAATGGTTTCTTTATATAGTTCCATTCATTTATTGTTTGATTGGACTTTCTGTATATTAAATTCAAGCTGTTCTGCTGCTCATGGGTATTATGATGCGTTGGCTCAGTGGGAAATAAAGAAGGTGATGGGATTTTACAGCAACGCATTACAAAGGAGGCGTCCCCAGCCTCATCCATCTCTCCATCAACTAGCTTGTGTGTGAGGTGGCACTTATATTAAAATGATTTTTCTGATTCAGTTTAACGACGCTCATTTGAGTCCTGACACACGGAATATAATTACACGAGCTCAATGCCATCTCCCTCCACTCAGCCGTGGTCAGCCAAGGCTGAGTTTATCTTCCCTCCCCACCCCCACCTTCCCACCACCCATCATTTGCACGGAGCTGGGCAGAGGGAGGTGGGGGCTGGGAAGAAGGGGCCCATGTGCATTCTGGCCTCAGAAAAGCAGGCTGGACAGAGGCAGGACTCGACCTGGAGGCCACCGTATCTCAGCCTTTTGGCCAAGAACTGTGGGTGCTAAGAGGCATGTGGAAACCTCTTCCTGCTTGTCACAAACAAGCCCCCACTGGATGTTGGTCTAAGGCCACTACTGTACACACCTTCAGAGAGAGATGCTGGGCTTGAGTTCTCACTCCCACACAAGAACAACTTATGTGGAGACTGCCACAGGATGGACACTTGAGATATGAGTAGATTGTCAGCTTCTTGGGAGTGGTTGGTTGTGTTCAGGGCCATCTGCCTGGGGACAGGGAGTGAGGGGACTCACAGCTGAAAGACTCTGTTCCAGACATGGCCTGTGTGCTCAGTGGTTAGAGTGTTGGCCATCACACCGATGGGTCAGGGGTTCGATTCCCGGTCAAGGGCACATATGTGGGTTGCAGGTTCCACCCCTGGTCCCTATTGGAGCAAGTGCGGGAGGCAACCAATTGATGTGTCTCTCTCACATTGATGTTTCTCTCTCTCTCTCTCTGTCTCTCTCTCTGTCTCTGTCTCTGTCTCTCTCTCTCTCTCTCCCCCCTTCCCTCCTCCCTTACACTCTCTCTAAAAGTCAATGGAAAAAATAACCTTGGGTGAAGATTAACAAAAAAATCAAATAAAATAATAACATAAAAGTCTCTGCCCCTCTCCCTGCCCAGGAAGCGCTCACAGTCCTGATGGCGCAGGATGAGGAGCCTTGCATGGCCTGGGACAGGCGCTCCCTCCTGGGTGAGAGAAATGAAAATGCTGAGGAGAGGGAGGGCCAGGCTTCCTTTTATTTACGCTATTTTCAGGCAGAATAATTGCTGCTCTTCAGGAAGAGTCATGTTTGTGTTTATATCGGTGTGTTTAAAGAGGGAAACCCAAACAAAACCAAACACAGAGAGTGAGATTGATTTTGAAGACTGCGGAAGAGAGCTGTGAAATGGGCCGCAGCCTGGAAACCCTGGTCCAAAAACTGCAGTGATCTGAATGGCTGGATCGGAAGACCAATCTAACACAGTGCCCCTGGCATGAAGCACCCAAAAGGCTCACATCCCAGCTTTGCAAATGAACTTCTCCCTCCTCTGCAGCCCCGAAGCCCTCCACCTGCTCCTCTGTTTAAGCAGCCACCACAGCCAACGTCTCCGAGAGGTGAACTTTGTTTCAGTTTCTGAGCCAAGACTGTCCCCCAGGGTGGTAAACACTGTGCCCAGCCCTCAGCAGGTGCCTGGTGAGTGCCACTTGGCTTGGAAGGAAACCTCAATCCAGGCACAGATGCCCCTGCTTACTGCCAGCCTTGCACGTGCATATCCCGCTCTAACTCGGGATCTTGGGCTTCTGCGTCCATGCTGGGGTCTCGGGGTCCTGGGCCTGGGAGCCACCCTGCAGTGCCCTGAGCCCTCTTCTTGTGACATGCATCTCCTGGGAACAGAGAAGGTCTTTGGGACTGTGTCTTCCTGGCCAGTTTCTTGTTATGGGAGCTGGTGAAGCTTCCAGCTGGCTTGGAGGGAGGGTGATGGGCCTGCAGGTGCCTCTGTCACCTGTGCCTTCAATATCTGCAGAATCTCTCACTTCCCGCATCGCCATGCTATCTATCACCCCCGGTCCCAGCCACCCTCATCTCTTGCTGAGATTACTGTGGTAGCTTCTCTCCTACAAGGTATTCACTACCCAGGACCTGGAGTGATCCTTTCAACAGATAAGTCAGATCTACTCAAAACCTTCCAGTGGCTTCCCATTCTAAGAAGATTAGTAAGAGGCCAAGGGCCAAGTCCTTGCATTGACCATGAGCGCCCTGCATGAGCTGCTTCCTCCATTACTCCTGTTTCCTGCCCCCTGCTCTTGGGGCTCCACTGTGAGAACCTTCTTACTATTCCAGGAACAGCACCCCCAGGCCCCTCCTGCCCAATGGACTTTGCATTCTCTGTTCCCCGAACTACCCACATTCCTTCAGGTCTCCGCTCAAATGTCACATTATCTGAGAGATGCACCTTGACCCAATATAAAACAGCAACTTTCCCTTGCTCCATAGCCTCCCACACTCGGCACCGCCATTCATCATATCATGCTTTATTTTTCTCTGCAGCATAAATCGCTGCCTCGTAGGATGTATTTATTTATCAATTTGCTGTCTGGTCTCCTCCACTACAATGCAAGCTCCACAAGATCAGAGACTATCTGTTTTCTTCGCTGCTGTAAGCCCAGTGCCCAGCAGCTACTCCATAAATACCTGTTGAATAAGTAATTGATTGGAAGGAAACTCCGTGGGTAGGGGGGCTCATCTATGGTTCCCTTTCTGTTCCTCCCTGGCCCCTGAGTCTGCCGTGGGGAACATGGCCAAGTAGCCAAAAATGGGGAAGGACAAGGCTTTAAACTCCCCTTGTAACAAAGTGCCAACCCTGCTAAGGCCGACATCAGAACAAGAGAATGCCCTGCCTGGCTCCTCAGCACCACCCTGCCCACAGGTGTCCTGTCTAGCCAACACATGGGCAGCACTTTCACTGGTTCTTACAATGGCCGGGAGATGGTGAGGAAATGGGAAAGCTGGGGATGGGTAAGCTGGGGCACATACTTATTTGGTTGAACAGATGTTTACTGAGGCTACTGCATACCAGGCCCTGTGCTAGGCACTGATGATACAATGATCTTTTGGACAAAGATCTACCTTGAGGAGCTCACATCCTGGGGGAAAGACATATAAGCAGATAAAGTTAATAAGATGTGGCAACTGACAAGACAGAGATATTCAAGGGCCACCATGGGGGCAAGGGTGGGGCGTATCTAGCTCCTAGAGGGCAGGGAAGGCCTCCTCCTGGAGGGCTAAGTTTTGAAGGATGGTGGGAGTTACCCAGACACGGAGCGGAGTGAGGGCCAGCCCCTGGGGTGGCGGAAAGGAGTAAAGGCCCCTTCTGACCCTTGGTCTACTGCTCTTCCCGCCCTCCCTTGTTCTGGTTCAAAGGAAGGGAACGGAGTCTCATTCCGTTCATTTTGTGGGTCCCTTACACTGATTGCGCTGACATGCAATCGCAGGGCCCGTGTATTCTCGGAGCCGACCCTGCTGCCTGGCTCACAGGAGGCACTCAATAAATTTCGAGGGAATGAATGACTCCTTGTTGGGATGCAGGTCTGCACCCTCTCTTAGGAATTTCAGCACCAGAGAACTTAAAAAATGGCAAACCAAGAAGAGACCTTGAGGCCATTCATTCCCAGTAAGTGCATTAGGATCAGATCCTCCGGGCAGGGGCCTACTGCCATCCAGGCGGGCACTACTGAGCAGTGTCCCGGGCCAATGCACTTGGGAGCTGGAACGAGAGTTGGTGGAACCCAGAGGCTGTGGATGAAGGTGCAGCTAGAATTTTACGGATTGAAGGGTTAACACAAACAGACCTCTCCGCCTCTGCCCCCGGGAGCCTGATCAAGTACCCCATTCTGAGCTGTGCCTGTACTGATCCCCCAGGCTCAGCTCCTGTCTCCTGAAACCTCAGGCTAGTCCCCTCCAGGATTAGGTTTTAAAGGGAAATGCAAATCACCCGGAGGCTGCTTCATGCCTGGAAGACGTAAAAATTGATTCTGTTCTCGTTAAAGTGATTTTTGGACAGTGTCAAAGCTTTCTCATCACAGGGCACAGGGTGGTAGAGGTTGTCTCAATTACATAACCAAGCCAATGGGCAGCCTCGGGCCATCTCACCAGGAGTGACGCTGTCCCTTTCCCTTCCCAAGCCCCGTTTCCCCTCCCTAAGATATCCAAGAGGACTGCATCTTATTCAGGCCTGTAGCTGGGCCTGGAGCTGGCCCTCAATGGCCCTGGTGGATGCCTGCTCACAAGGCTTTCTTCCCCGGGTGCTCCCTTCTGCCCCTCTCCCCGCCCCCCAGAGCTTCACCCACAGATGAGCTCAGGCACCAGGCCAGTTGTGATATCAAGCAAAGTCAAACAAAGTTAAGAAGGAAAATCGGCTTTGAAAAAGCCTGCGACACAGAATACATTCCCAAACTAATTCCCCGAATAAGATGTGTTGGTCTTATTTAATATTGGGAGTTCTGCGTTATCCCTTCCCTCTGTTAACTGAGATAAATGAGGATTGATTTTATTTATAGCATCAATTATGAGCACAGGAATTAATCCTCTAATGGGGCATTGGGGGGCTCAACTGTCAAGGGGGCAGGAGGGAACCATGGGCCAGGCCCAAGTGTCTCCCCCTGGGCACCGGAGGCTTCAAAGGCAGGCTACCCTCAGGCCTCGGTGGTGGGGGGGCTGCTATTGTTCTGTGTGCTTAAGATACTTTGAGATATTAAATAAACGGGAATAATTGGCTCCCGGAGATCCCTCCCTGGAGGGCACCTGAGTAACTCATCAGCGAGTCCTAGGAAAGCAGGCAGTGACGGCCACCGGAGCCAGGAAGAGCCAGCTCCTTCCCTGACCATATGGCCTCTGGCCTGCCGGTTGGCCCTGCTCTCCACAGGAGCTGAGGACAGTCTCTCCAGACTGGAAATGGGAGCTCAGGTAGGGATTAGGGCAGGCAGGGTCCAGAGACAGGAAGAACTCAGTGTCTGCTAGGAGCTGGTAGAAGCAACCAGATAGAATATGGAACATGGCAGAACAGTGGCCATTGGTATTCCACATGCACCTGGGGCTCAAGTGACAACAAAGAGTAAAAACAAACAAACAAACAAACAAAAAGACAGGCTTTCTGGAATGGTCCACAGGCTTACAACTAGCCAGTGAATGTGCTCAGGGCAGAAACCAGCCCAGGGAGATAAAGGTTTCCAGGGTTGAGTTGGTAAGACCCCTGCTAAGGGCAAGAAGACCTCCACAATGCCACAGAGCACCCTTGGGGATGGACCAGATGCCAGGCGAAGGCCGCGCTCCTCTCTCCCAGGGGCCAGGGCTGGGGCAGAGAGCACATCTTAGGTCCACCCTAGAGAGAGGACAGGCGGGTCTGGAAGGTGCCAAGAACAGCATTAGACCAAGCAAATGGAAAAGGTGCCCAGGGCAGGTCCTGGCCATGGGCGAGGTCCCTTCAGGAAACTGAAGGGATGGCCGGGATCAACCTGGAAGGGGCAAAGGTGCCCACTTCTTCTGACACAGTGGCACACTCTCCAGCCCATTTTATCCCTGATATCCCATCATACCCAAAAGCCCACATCTGCTACCTGAGCCACGAAAGACAAGGTCAAATGACTAGACATTCTTACCCACTCTGGGTTGGAGCAGTTGTTTGAAGAAGTGTGTGTCAGAGTGGGAGGAGGGGGCAGGATGACCCCTGTCAGACAGACAAGAGGTAAAGGGAATGCCCCCACCCTAAGTTGCCTTCACATATGGACAGTGACACCTCTGGCTCTCCCCCCTGCTACTCCCTTGAGTGTGGCAAAATGACAAATGTAATCATTTTAAAAGGTCCCGTCTCCTGTTCGGTCATTCCCAATAAGCACACCCAGCACTATGGAAAAACCCACACCAGCACCAGAGGGTTGTAGCCGGGAAAAAAATCTAATCACCAGGACACCACCAACTGAATTGTCAAAGACCAAATAAAAAGCTTCATGAATTGTCCATCAGCAATATAACGCTTCCCGGCCTAAGCAAATACAGACCCGGAACATGAATTGTGAAGGGGGTTTGCATTAGCTTCAAGGACTTGCAAAGGCTGAAGCAGAAACCCCAAGAAATGCAAGTCTCCCCAAAGCAGCCTTCATTGGCTCTCACCTGTTAGGGGAAAGACTATAATCTTCTTCCTGAGCCCCCTTCTAGTGACAGAAAGTTTCACATCCCAGCACCATAAATACACTTCTGTGACCTCGGTTGGAGAGGGGACCTCTGGGAGATGGTCACCTGTGACCTCTCTGAGCACGTTCCTCTCCCTCCCTTTGACAACATTGCTGCACCTGTGTCTGGCCATGTGATTCATTCCGACCATCTCACAACCGCCCAGGTAGGCCCGTCACTCAATCCCAGACTCAGGCGGAGAAAGCAAGGCTGCTCCTCCAGCGAGAGGGAAACAAATTGGGTGCCCGCTTTTCAGAAAGTCCGAGTTCAGGGTCACTTAGAGAAAACCCACTCAGGGTTACCTACTGAACCCTCGGGCCTCTGAGGTGGCAGAACCGAAAAGTAAGGCAATAGAGAAAACAGCCTGCAAACATACTGCAAACAAATGCAGGGGGGTGTCCACAAAGAGCATTGCTGGTGTCTCCTGTTAAGGGAAATCTGTACCCTCCTTACCACACTCCCCAAACTCTCAGCCTCGGTCCTTCCCACCTGCCACAGCTTTTCTGCCTTATAGGCACAGAAGCATGTAAAAATGCAGCAATCATCCCCCCCCACCCCCGCCTGACACACACAGGCACAGAATGCACAGCTTAACTTTCTAAGTTTCCTAAAACACACCAAAAGAACGCTCAATTTGGAGCAGGCCTCTGCCCCCAGACGAATCCGCCACACGCCTCCCTCTTCTGCTGAGGCCACTTCCCTTGGGCACACACGCTGGGCGCTCACACATCTTCCTGGGCCCAACCCCGGCCCGGTCCGGGGCTACACCGTCCCACCCAGCCCGCGGGCCAATGCTCCGGGCCGCGGGCGCCCACTTACCCCAGGGTGGTCATGGTGACGATGGTGTACCAGAAGGAGGCGGGGATGCTCGTGAACTTGCTGGCGGAGGAGCCCTTCTCCGCGTAGAACATCACCGTGGCGAAGATGATGATGGCCATGGTGAGGGAGAAGAGCAGAAAGCCGAGCTCCGAGGCGCAGCTCTTGAGCGTGTAGCCCAGGATCCGCAGGCCCTGCGAGTGCCTGGAGAACTTGAAGATGCGGAAGACGCGGAAGACCCGCAGCGTGACGAAGGCGCCCGACACGTCCTCGTTGTCGGTCATGACCAGGCCGATGTAGTAAGGCATGATGGCCACCACGTCGATGATGCTCATGACGCTGCGGACGAAGCGGTAGCGGCTGGGCGCGGCGAAGAGGCGCAGCAGGTACTCCACGGTGAAGATCATGACGCACGCCGTGTCCAGGCAGAAGAAAGCCACCGAGTAGCGCTCGCCGCAGGGCAGCTCCTTGCTCCCGGGCACCGTGCCGCAGGGCACCGTCTCCACCACGTTGGTGATGACCGAGACGGCGATGAAGAAGCCGGTCACGTAGTAGAAGACCAGGGCCATGGTGCTGGTGTGCGGGTTCTCGAAGGCGCGCCACATGGTCTGGCGGAAGCTGAGCGAGGGCATGGACTCCTGGTTGTTCTCAGAGTCGTTGTCGTCCATGAGGCGCTCGGCGTTCTCCCGCTTGCGGTCCTTGTACTCCTCGTAGCAGCAGTCGCCGATGATCTCGGGGAGGATGCCGTAGAAGGCCAGCTCGTCGTCGTAGGCCGAGATGCACTCGTAGCGCGGGTAGTGCAGCTTCCCGGTGCGGTAGAAGTTGAGCACGCAGCGGAACACCTCGGGGTCCCGGTCGAAGAAGTACTCCTTGGTGTCCTCGTTGAAGAAGAACTCCTTCTCTGTGCTGCCCAGCAGCGTGTCCGGGTAGCGCTCCAGGGTGGTCCGCCAGGTCTCGAACCTGCGCCCGCTCACGTTGAGCACGATCAGCTCGTCCTGCCGCTTGCTCTTGTCAGCCGGCGCCAGGGGCATGGGGCAGTTGGCCACTGGCATCCACCCGATGGCCGCGGCCCGCGCAAAAGGCAGCCAGGCTGCCACTCCCGCCGCCATGGTGACTCCAGCTCCTGGGCCGGCCACTGCGCAGAGGCTGTGCACACCAGCTTGGACTCAGGTCGGCGACCCCTGGGAGACAGGAGGAGAGAGCAGAGAGCCCTGTGAGTCCTGATGGACATCCAGGTGGGAGTGGGACACGGGAAAGGGTCAAACAGCAACCGTCTTGAAGGCAGATTGATTAAACTGAAACGACCACCCAAGAGAGAAGATTCGTTTCTTTTATTTTTTAAAAAATATATTTTAAAAATATGTTTTTATTGATTTCAGAGAGAGGAACAGAGAGGGAGAGAGGGAAACATCAATGACGGGAGTCACTGACCGGCTGCCTCCTGCATGCCCTCTGCTGGGGATGGAGCCCACAACATGGGCATGAGCCCTGCCGGGAATCCAACCGTGACCTCCCGGTTCATAGGTCCAGGCCCAACCTCTGAGCCACGCGGGCTGGGCAGGGCTTGGTTCTTCTGTTTCCTCCCCTGTAGAGAGGGCACCTAATGCTGGCAGTGCAGCCGTGTGGGATCGCCAGATGTTGTTGACTGCCTGACAAATTGTCAAGTTCCAGGAGGGCCCAGGAGCATGTGGAGGGAAAGCCTCTTTAGCAGGAAGATCTGGGAAGGCACGGGAAATAATCAGCTCTGTGAAAGGTTATGGCGTTATTGCGAATTTAAATTGGGAGAGGGTAAATGAGTTCTCATTAAACGAATTTCAAAGTGGGATAAACATGCTAATTTTTATTTCTCTCTTCACCCACCAGGGTAATCAGGAGTGGGGTGTGGATGAAGGCGATCAGGTAAACACATTCTTTCTACTCCTCGCTGGTGAGGTGGAGGCTGGGGCTCCCCAGGGCTGGAACATTCTCTGAGATCGCACGTGACTACAGTAGGCCTAGGGCTTGGTGGAGCTCTGTCCCCAAGCCCAGTGGAGAAGGCTGTCCCCACTGGAGTGCTACTCTCGGACACCTAGCAATCTAGTGTCCAATCTCGACCCTCATGGCCATGACAGAAAGACATGGGGAAGGCTATGAGGCTGGGCAGGGTCCCTTCCCCACCTCGTGAAGGGCCTCTTGGATTCTTGGGTCGCCTGCCTTCCATGTACTGTCCCTCTCCCTCCCAGAGGAAGCTGATCCATGCTCGCTGCCATCTCCGGCTTCCTCGCCTCCCGTCTCCATCTGCCCACCATCCTTAGCTCCCTTGGGTTACATAACAATACTCTTTCCCATGCCAGCCTCTGTCACCTGGCCCTGCCCGCCCTCGGCGGTTCCTCCAGAGCTGGGTCCCCTCGTCCCCGCACCCACCGCACTCTGAGCCTCACTGCACACACACCGCCCATCCCCTGCCTGCACAGGGGGAACAATGGCACGGAGAATTATATTTGGCTTTGGGAACCAGATTTACCTTCCCAGATCTGGCTTTTTAAAGACGGTAGAGATGACTCCGCAATCCCCAAATGCACACCATCTGCGGATGGCCATGTGGTGACACAGAAACACACGTAACAGCGACGGAAACTGTTTGGGGATAACGCACTCGTGCTCACGAATCCTAAACTGATCCCTCAGAACCAATCCTGACTCAGAGTCATGGGGACCCTCTGGAATGCAGTCGGTTCGACTCTGTTTACAGAAATGAGGCAGAGGATGAGCCTTATAACGGGGTTTGAGCTTCATCTCTCCCTGTCAAACCTGCTGCCTTCTCCTGACTCCCGGCCCTTCCAGGATTTTCAGATCTCTGCCTTCTCTCACTCCTGAGCTGCCACTGGCCTGTCCCACCTGGATGCCTCTGGACCTGGGCAGGTCTAACCTGGATCTCTCTCCTTGCAAGGAGCTGCTCTTTGCCCTTTGCTCTTGGCATCCCTGACATCAGGCTGTCTCCTTGGCCACTTTCCTCATTTCTACACCCAGAAAGTTGCCAAATAATGAGACAGTGACTCTCACTGCCCTCATTAAGGCCCCAGTTCCCTCAGGCCTCCATCCCCGGGGCTTGCTTGTCTTCATCACCACCCCAACCCCATTTCTCCTGTTCCCCAGAAACCCATTCTGCCCCGAGTCATCTCCCTAGAGCAAGGTTCTGATGATGCTTTACCTCACAGCCTCCAAAATCAAGTCCAAAGTCTTGGGCCCAGCATCCCAGCATTTCCACGATCGGATCCTGGCTTACATTCCAGCCCCGTGTCCCATGCACCCATCTAAGCCTCCAGCAACAAGACCACAGACTGGCTCACGCATGGATGTGTGGGGTCAGTCTCCAGGCGCCCTTTCTTTTCTTGGCAAATTCTTCCCCTTCAGCCCTTTTAGAATTGCAGCTGGCCCTCACCCTTGCTGTGGTGCCCCCACCTCGCCCCACCATGAAATTCTCTCCTCCTTCTGGCTCGTGGCACTGTGTTTGCCCTCTAGCACCCATCACCCTCTGGCCTGGATTACAGATGCTTTCTGCGTGTCTTATTAATAATCACGGCTAACGATAATTGAGCAGTTACTAATCACCTCTCAAGGTACCCCTATAAGGAGAACAGCGGTGGAGGTAACCGAGGCCTGACTATGTGCTGGGCCTAGGACCATGTGCCTACATGGACCAACTCAGCCAAGCCCACCAACAACCTGAGGGGCAGACACCACTGCTGTCCCCATTTTGCAGATGAGGAAAACAAAGCGTGAGGAGTTGTACTAACTGATGTCATAAGTAGGCAGAGAGATGTAAAGCCAGACAGTCTCACTGTGGAGTTCAAGGGTTCACATTTCCTGAGCCCTGACAAAGCTCTGGGAACTGTCTTAGGCACTGTTATGACAAACATTTCATTTATCCGCACAAAAATTCTATGACATGGACATTTCTGCCCACAAGTTTCAGGCGAGGAGACTGAGACCCAGAAAGTTTCCTTCAAAGTGTTTAAATTCCATGTATCCAGGAATGGATGATTGTCCAATAGAACATTGATCAGCTCACTGCCTGGGAGTAGCCAGGTCCTGAAGCTCCCCCAGGGGAGAGAGCAGGGTGCGGAGGAGGCCACGAACATGGGCTAGGGAGGTCCTGCATTCCAGTGGCAATTCTGTGTCAACTTGTAAAAGCAAGCAACTGTCACCCTGTGGGCCTCACATTCCCCACCTGCAAAATCAGAGAATGGGACAAGAGAGTGGCCAGGGGCCCTTAGGCTGCAATCATCTCAATTCCACTGGATCCAGGACACCCGGGCTGTAGCTCGGGGCTCACTGAGGCCTTTTCATAACCGTCGCCCATGCAGAGCAGGAAGTAGAGCATCTGGGTCTGTTGCTGTGGGGACGGAGTTAGCTGGAGCCTCTTCTTAGCAAAGGCAGTTCTGGGAATTCCTGATGAGGCTGGTGGCCAGAACAGGGCAACCAACCTGCATCACTCAGAGCTCAAGGCTGTTGGAGGCCTGGTCCATCCACTGAACCCCTGGAGGGTAAAGGGGCCCTGGACCTCTGACCCTTAAATATGCCTGCTTTATTCCAGAATGGTACCAATAAAAGGAGCAATCACCCCCACTGCTACTTTATGTGTGTTTGGGGGGGGGGTCCACGGTTTGGAAGGGGAGAAGAAGTCCCATCGGATACCATGTCCACAGCCACCCCAGCCATACCCTCCACACAACCCTGCAGGCCTGACCCCACTCAAGTAGGGCTTCTCTGTGGCTCTCACTGCAGCCTGGGCCCCCTGACGGGCACCAACACCTCCTGGAGCCGACCTGGGTATGAATTCCTGCAACAGGCACAACAGAGCGGCCCCATTTCCAGCCAATGGCACTGCACATGCCTCAAATGCCAAGGTTTTACTAGGACGTGGACGCCTTACCAATGAAAAATCTGAAGCTATTTTTGTTTTTGGCAGAAGAGTTTGACAGTGGGAAAGATGGGGGCGGGGGCGGGTTTGGGAGGAGACATTTAAAACAGGTGAGCGCTGAAATGACAAAGGCAAAAAAAAAATCCTGGAAAAGGGTCCTCTCCCGCTGTAGAAAGTCAGCTCTGCGAAAGGGCTCCTGCTGGGGAGGGAGAGGGGCCCAAAGTGGGCAAAGCGGCCTGTCCTGGGGATTGACGCCTAACCCGAGTGCAGGCTCAAGGCAGCAAAAATGTCACATCGCCAAGGTCTGCCCTTCAGTGACCTCGGAAGGGTGCTGGGGGTGCAGACTCTGGAAACTTTTACTTTCTGCAATTTTATATCATATTGCTGGGCCCGGAATGGGGCCAGTCTGGGGGAGGGGAGGGGAGAGTCCTGACAACCCAACGGGCTTTCTCCTGTGCCCACAGGGTTTGGGCAAGCAGGCATGAAACCAACAGGGTGCCAAGCTGGGGATCCTTGGGGTGCAGGCCTGGGACGCACACGTCCTGTTTTCCCACAGTGCCACTCCTAGGCTGACCAGAGCACTTTGCCGAACTCTCCTTTTTTCCCAGCCTCCTCAACAGCAAAAGGGAACAAGCTACTAATCTCTCTTCCTCTGGGGGTCTCCTGTGTGCTTGCGTTTTGTTGCATTCAAGTAGTGACAAGGAAAAATAAACACATCAATTCCTGACCATGTGCCAACATGCCCACATGAGGGAAATGTACACATGCTCTGCGTTGAGCTCCTGCACGCCCAGGCCCCCTTTCTACAGACAACACCCCCAGGTGCCCTTGAGCTAACAGTAAACAAAGCGAATTGACCCAGCACCTACCTTCATGCAAAACACCGACGTGCACCCTACAGCAGCCCCCGTCGGACCTTACAAGCAGGCGGCTGCGTGCCCAGGACCCTGAGAAAGTTCAGACACCCTCTCTCAAGAAACACGACGGAGCCTTTGCTGTGAGGTTCCAGGTCCGGAACCTCAGCCTGTTGCTGGCCTGTCACGGCTGCCCCGGGATTAAAAACAGCAGGACACCCTGGACTCCATTCAAATGTCAACACGAAGCAAGTGCAGGAATTCGGCCGATTCCAGGTAACTTCTCTGCCCAGTCCCTTCCGCCCCATCCCCGGGGCCGACGCCGCGCAAAGCGCGTCTTCCGAAGCCCCTCCCGGGCGCGCGGGCCCCGCGTCGTCGCGCTGGGACCCTCCCCGGGGCGCGCGGGGTGGAAGCGGCGTCGGGCGGGACCAGACGCGCGGGCCCCCGGCCTCCGGGAGGCGCCCCGCCGGCTCGCCGGGCTGGAGAACTTTGCGAAGCGCCCCAAACTGCTCCCCGCTTCCGACCTCGGCCATTTCTCTTCTCACAAAGAGCCGGGGTATCCAGCAAGCCGTCGCCACCTGCCGCCCGGATCCCGGGGCGCTGCCTCTGGCACCCCCCGAGGGAAGGCAGGCCAATGGAAAGAGGGCAGAGGTTCACACCCCCACCCCCCAACCTCGCGTCGCCTCCCCGCCCGGAGGTGGCTCCACAGCCGGAGGGAACGGACGCCTCCCGGCCGGCCGCCTGCTCCCCCGCGGCGCCGGCCCCACCCCCCATCCTTCCGGCGCCCCAGCGCCCACCCACCCCGGGCTCGTGGGTGGGAGGGTGCCGCGTGGGCAGCTGGAGCAACAGGCGTGGGAGCCGCGCTCCTTACACTTCCTGGCTCCTGGAGGCTCGGTCGCGTCCCTCTTACCTTCGGCGAAGCCAGCCCGGGCCCCGCGCCCCGCGCCCCGCGCCCCGCGCGCGCGAGGAAGCTCCGGCCGGGGGCCGCGGAGGCGCCGAGCGCCCAGCAGCGCGGGGAGCGCCCAGCAGCCGCCTCCTCGCCGGCGAAGCCTCGCTCCCTCCCTCGCTCGGTCCGCTCGCGCGTCCGTGTGTCCGCGGGCCCCTCCCTCCCCCGCCGCCCCGGCCCCGGTTCCGCAGCTCGTCCCCTCCCCGCCTCGCCGCTCCGCTCGCGGGCTCGCGGGCTCGCGGCTCCCTCGCTCGCGCCCTGCCCCCGCCGCTGCCGGCGCCGCGCGGAGCGGAGCCCGGCGGGCCACGGGCTGCCTGGCGAGGTCCCTCTCCCGAAGGGGGAGGCGGCGGGGGCGCGGCGCGGGCGGGGCGGAGAGGAGAGTCCGGGGGAGGCTGCGAGACTGCGCCCTGGGCTCCCGACCGATCCCCGCCGGCGAGCGGCTCGGGCCCAACGCGGGAGCGCGGGGCCGCCGGCAGCCGAGCAGAGACGAGCAGGACCCGAGGCTCGCCGCGGAAGGGTGCCCGGGGCGAGGGCGCGTGAGGGGGAGTGACTCCCCGCGCGAGGGTGTGAGTGTGCGTGTGTGTCTGTGCGCGTGTGTGCGCGTGTGTCTGTGTGTAGAGGGGCGCGCGCGTGAGCGGGGGCTGGGGGCGGGGAGACGAGGCTGAGCCTGGTGCGTCTCCCCGGGCGAGTGGAGGAATCCTAGGGTGTGCCTGGAGGTGGCGGAGTGTGCGGACGCGGGCGTGAGCGCGTGTGCCCGCGAGGGTGGGCACAGGGGTGAGCGTGGCAAGGTGAGCTCCGCTTGGGTGGGGGCCGAGCGCGTAGTAGGCGTGTGAGCTCGGGACTCGGGGAGAGGTGATCGGGAGAGCCGGCGGGTGCGCGTGGGGGGGGGGGGGACCTAGCTGGGTGTCTGTTTCTCACCGACTGTCCACGCGACACCAGCCCTTGCTTTCGGCGAGCCCGGCCACCTGGCGAAGTGAAATCCGCCGCCGCGCAAGCTTCCCGGCCCGCGGCGTTCTCGGCTCCGCGCGCTGGGACTCGGACGGGTCCCGGGGGAGGGGTCCCGGGAGCGCGGGGGGGGGGGGGGGGGGCCCACAAACATACCGCCCTTACCCCGCGCAGGAGCTGCTCTCCCCCAGAGCGCGAGGGGCACGACCTGAAGGTAGGGATTCGCCCTCCTACCCCGCCACGTGGACCCGGTATCCAGACCCGAGTCTGGACTTGGGAGCGTGAACTCAACCCGGGTCGGCCCAGTCCCTCGGGCGCTAACCGTGGATCCCCACTGCCCGGTGCCTCCGCCCAGGCTGGGGAGCGAGCGGTCGGCACGTGCCCGGGCCGGGCGGCTGGAGCCCGGGCATCCCCGGAGAGCAGTCTCCCATCCGGACTCCCCACACTCGCGGGCGCGGGCGCGGAGAACTCGGCCCCCGCCGACTGTGCGGACCCTCGGCTCTGAATGTCCCAGGGTTTCGGGCCGCGATGCCTGGAACCCGGGACCTCGGCCGGGCGCCGGGCGGCAGGGACGGGAACGCGGGGCCCGAGCGGTCACAGCTCGGGGTGTGGAGAGGTGCGCGCCGGAGAGACCGGCGAGGAGCGGGGCGTGCGGTGGAGGGAAGGTGTGCTCGGAAGGACTGTGCTAGCTGGGCCGGGGCTGGGAAAGGACCTCTCTGATGCAGAAAGGGGCTTCTGGCTTGTGAGAACCCCCACCCTGGTCCAGATGAAGGGGTGAGGGCGGGTCACTGTGGTCTAGGCCCCTGTGGTCCCTGGGAGCTAGGAGCCCCTTTTCCATGCACTCCTCCCACTCTCCCCAAACCCCCCTCCAGGGTGCCAATCTGCAAAGCGCACAACTGGCCCTTCAGGAGGTGGGCGTGGGCTGCATTAGCGTTGGCCCGGAGTCCCGGAGCCGCGTGGGATTTGCATGCTGATTTGCATACAGTACTAATGATTAACAACACTGCCACTCCCTGGCAGACGCGGGAAGAATTCGGGGAAGGCCCTGGCCGCGCTCCCACCTTCCTCCTCCCTTCCCTGGGGGAAGAGCTGATTTTCTGGGGACTGGCGCCATCAACTCCTGTGACCCCTGGGAGTGCCTCAGACGCTGGGTGGACAGGCCCAGGAGGGGCCTTCAGTCCCCCACTCCAGGTCCACCTTGGGGCAGTTAAAACCCAGTATTTTATTGTGGCCCAGGTGTGAACTCCTCTACGTTCCCATCTTTGTTTTGCTTCTTGGGGGTACTCAGCAGCTGGGGCTGCCCCAAAACTTGGAGGCTTTGGGGAGCAGTTCTCTGAGAGCACCGGTCCTCCTCTAGACAGGTCCAATAGCAGGACCTGGTGCTGTCCCCCACGAGGCTGTCCTGCACCTTGTAGCCCTGCTTGAGGACAGGACACTGATTTAGACACCCGACCTCCTCCCACACACCCGGCCCTGGTCCCTCCCAGACCCTCATCTATCACTTAAGTGAAATATCTGTAGACAATATTTTCCTTTCTGTCGAGAAAATCTAGAGGAAAATATGACAGACTTGACTGTCTACTCTAGGCCAGCCTGGGTTTTATTTACCAGCCTTTCTCACAACCAGGTGACCTGGAAAATAAGAGAGAGCAAGTGATGGGCGGAAAGGAGGCCCCTTGATTGGGGAAGCAGGAGGAGGCCCTGCCCGGGAGAGGCGTCCCTCCCCCCTCCCAGGCTCCCACCCTCCCCTGCCTCTTTCCAGCGGCCTCGCCCTCCCCCTCTCTGCCTCTGGCCTGGCCTGGCCGGGATTTTCACTTGCTTTTCCCCCATGACACGGCCGCTTTTCCTTTAACTCTCAGCTTCTATTTAAAAAGCTAATTTGGGAGCTTGTCGATGCTCCCAATTCAGACATTTTAAATAGGAACAGAAAGTCAGGAGCTGTCAGGGCACTAGGTTTCCTCCCCTTGCCACCCGCACAGCTAAGGTGTTTGCTCAATCACTGGGCTGGCCCTGGGTGTGGGGTGTGTGTGTGTGTGTGTGTGTGTGAGAGGGGGCGGAGGGAGGGCACTCGGGGTGCATTTCAGACTCTTTTCTATTTAAAGACGGTGCTCCTGTGGACAACTGTTGTCTACGTGTATGTCCTTTCCAAGCTGTGCACACATGGGAATCTTTAGTCCCGTGGCTCTGGCTGCTATTTGCAGAGTTTGTCACCGTGTGGACTGTGAGGCAACCCAGCTCTAAGTCTGCAGCCTGCTCACTGACATGTCTGTGTGTCTGTGTCTGTTCCCTGGGGCTGTTCTGCTCAGGCTCCCTCTTTGAACGTGTGCCCAGAAGGCTTGCCCCCGCCCTCACTGCTTGTGGCTGTCCTACTTCAGCCACTTCCCCCGTGACAGGGTGGGAGTTGGAAGGGTGGGACTGCAGGTCTGAGGGCTGCAGGCCTTCTACACTCAGGGTGCTGTGTACCTTGGGAGTAAAAAACACACACTTTGAGGTCAGACTGCCTGGATTTGAACCTGCCTCTGCCATTTACTAGCTGTGTGATCCTGAGGAAGCTACTTAACTTCTCTGTGCCTTGATTTCCTCATCTGCCGTAAAATGGCAATAACTAGTACTATCTACCTTATGGGATCATACTGTCCCAGATAAAGCACTCAGAACAGTGCTTGAGACATGGGAAGTATAAAAGTGTTGATTGTCATTGTTGTTCAAGGCAGGAGTGGTGGGAGCAGGAAGTGTGAAGAAATCGACCAGGGGGAGATGCAGACTGTTGGATTGTACACGCTCCTTTCTGCCTTACCTTCTTCCACTCATGCACACACCTTTCTTTCCAGTACCCAGACCTTTTCTGTTATCCGACCAGAGCACATCCTTTCACACCTTCGTGCCAGAAATACCATCTTCCAGAAATATCCTCCACCACTTCCTGTTTCCTTCTGTCTTCCTAGCAAACTTCCACTTGGCTTGAAACCTTTAATACCCAGCCCAAAGGTCACATAAGACATACTGGTCAAGTCCACCCCCATTCCCCACTTGGGCTTCCACAGTCCTTCCTCACACCTCAGACATAGCTCGTATTACCTTAGCTGTTTGCATGCCTGTCTCACTCTCTGCCTTTAAGCTGTTTAAGGCCAGGACCGTGTCTGAGCCATCTCTGCCAGTGCTGGCTCAGTGCTTGGCACATTGCGGACGCTCAATAAATTTGCATTAGGAATTTATTTCAGCTTCCATTCAGATAGCTCCCTTTTGACTGTAATTGAGAATGTGCAATAAATTTGTCAGCTGGTCAACCTCCAGGCGCCCTCCACTGGGATGAGAACAGAGAGAAAGGGTGAGGGTGTTTGACCTGGGGCTGATCCTGGATGAAGAGAGCTCCGAAGCACCCCCTCCTCCAGCCTTTTCAGATCTACAAAATGAGCCTCAGTTCATGCTGCTTGCAGAGACCTGGCCAGTGTTCTGCTCTTGAACTAGATTGGTTTTCAGGGAACTCTTTCCCTTCTGGCAAAATGTTAATCACACCCCCAGAATATCACCTCCTTAGGAACAGCCAGGACGTGGTCAGTGGGCAATGTACCTGGCTGCCTGTAGCTGTGACTGTGCCTGCCCATAAAAACCAGCGTGGGAGCCTGTCAGAAACCCATTAGCCAAAACCCTGGCCAGGCTCAAGGAGATGCCCAAACCAGAGCTTGCCAGACTTGAAGTTTAAAATTCTGTGAAACCCACAAGACTAACCTGGTACAGCAGAGGCTTAGTAGTGAGAACACCTGGGCTTGGCGTAGACCTGGTTTCAAATCTTGACTTCAATTTACAAGTTGTGGGACCTTGGGTAAGCCACTTTACTTCTCTGATCTTCAGTTTCCTCACCTGTAAAATGGGTTATGATGATGGGTTGACTCATAGGGTTCGTGAGGATTGAGTTAGAGAAAGTATACAGCATGTTTCATATGCAATTATAAATAAAAATATTGCAACTGAGTTTACATGTGTTCGAAACTAGTTTGTTTTTTTTTTTTGTTTTGTTTTTAAATCTTGGGCACAGCTCTCTACTGTGCTTGTTTATGAAGCAGTTTAGGAAGATGATTCAGGTTCTTTCCATGGGGTTATTGTTCATACTGAGACCTCAGGAAATGTGTGAAATCAGAGAAGTTTGTACATACATTTTATTTTTTCAGCACTGGTCTGCCTTTATCTAATGGACACTAGTGTGTCCCAGGCATTTCCTGTTAATAAGTGCAAAGAAAATCATGCTTTTATTCAGACCTCAAATCATGATTCCCCAAGCCAATACATTTTTCTGTTCGCCTCTTTCTCCATCCTGTGCCACCCCATTTCTGCTGCCTTAAGCTTCAAGTGCCTATCTCTCCCCATTCCCTCTTCTTCAGGAAGAACTATTAAAATTATTTAAACTAAAGTGTAAGTGACTATCCTGCCCAGAGATACAGCATTCCCATTTTAACAGAACACAGCCTTAAGCCAAAGCAGTGAAATAGAGTAGGATTTTAGGCACCCATCAGAGTAATGGAGGCTCTTGCCAACTCCATAGTCATTGTCCACTCATAAAACTGGCCCCATTAATGCAACCATAAACAACAGTGTGGGTTGTTTCTGAATTCTGCTGCTAGAAAATCAAGTCTCCAACCTTTGTAAAAGCATTATAATAAGTGGATTTGTGCACTAGTTTTTTGTACCACCATCCTCTTGGTAAACAGACACAGCTCTTGAGCGCCAAGGCCCCTCCCAGCTCTGCACATCTATGATGTTCATGTTCAAGTGCATTTTTTCTTCAGAGCTTGAGGCTGGGGTTGGGTGTTTCTGCTTCACTGGCTTTGAGGGATACCCAGCTGCAAAACTGCTAATTGCTTTGGTGAGTCAACAAATAAACAAAAACTGTCCAGCTACTGTCCCCATACTGCAAGGTCATAAGATGTTTCTGGATTTCTCTGCAAAGCCTCATTAAAAAGAATCCTCATGTCCCTTTTAAAATTCTTCATTATGGAAAATTTCAAACACAAAAGAAGAGAGAACTGTATGATATATCTACCCCCCATGAACCCATCATTTAGCTTTGATACTTACCAACTCAGGCCAATCATGTTTTATCTATACCCCTACTCACCAGCACCACCTCCCCAATAGTTGTGAAGCAAAATCCAGAAGTCATATAATTTCATCTGTAAATATTTCAGTAATTGTGCCCTCCTATGGCCAACAGAACCCATTTTTCTGGGGAAAAAGTCCTTCCAACCTTCCCCCAAGCTGCTAAAAGCATTTGGCCAGTATCTGCTTCTGTGCCCCAGGGATAGTCCTTGGGTTAGACAAGTTCAAGGGTCTACTGAATTCTTCCCCAAGTCAGTCCTGCTCCTTGGGGAGGAAGGGGCAAGCATAAACTGCCATGCAGCAGTGCCTACGTGTGCAAGCTTTTTGGTGTCAGGAGGGCTGCTGCTCCAATAATTGAAATGAGACACAAACTGAGAGGCAAGAACTATAATGAATCTCAACTAGACTCAGCACTTTTCACATTTAATCTTTATTAATTCTTATTTTACTTCCATCTTACAGATAAGAAAACTGAGACCTAAGATCACACAGCTAGTAGGTACCTATGGCAGAGACTGACTTAATTCCTCACCCAACTTAATTCCTCTTTCTCATGGGCATAGCCAGATCACATTTCCCAGGATCCCTTGCAGCTAGGTTTGGCCATTTGACTAAGTTCTAGTCAAGGTCACATATGCCAGTCTCCTAAAAACATGCAGGGCAATCCTGCATGCTCTCTCTCTTTCTCCATACACTGGCTGAATGGAGAGAATTTTAAGGACAAGAAGGAAGAAGCCTGGTTCCCTGGATGACTGTGTGGAGCAGAGACCCCCCTCCAAACCTTTACTGAACTGTGAAATTAGTAAAAAGATACTTTTATTTTGTTATTATTTTATTATGTTAAGCCACTGAAATTTGGGTAATGTGTCTTAAAGCAGTAATCCTACCTTGACCAATACAGTGGCACAGATGGGATTTAAACTGGAGGTCTAGCCAGCAATCAGGTTGCCTCAGGCCTAACAGGCCTTTCCCCTTACCCAGAACTTGGGTCTTTGCTTCCTGCAGGGAACCCTCTAGCTATAATCTTGAGGTCCTCCTGTCCTCACAGGCAACATGCTTTGCCATGACCTCCCCACACAGAATGAGCTCTGCCTGTCTCATTGGACTGTGTCTCCTGCCTGTCCCACTGGATCACGTCTGTTGAAGGTGCTGAACATCGGACACCCAGACACTGGCCAGGCCCCAGGGCCATGACTCCTTGCCTAGGCTAGAGATGCCCACGGAACTTTCTAGAAATGGAAGCCCAACCAAGGGGGCCTGTATTTCAGTCCACTCTCCACACAGCCATCTTTGCAAAACACAAATCCCACCACATTGCCCATTGGTTGAAATCCTTCTATAAATCCCCTCCGAATTAAGCAGACATCCCCCGACCTGCCTCCTGTTGTGTTTCTAATGCTTGTTTACTTCTCTGCTTCTCGCTTTTTACTCCCGGGCCCCTGGAACCTTGTGTTCTGGCCACATTGAAAGTGCTGCCGATCTGTAAACTGCCGTTCTTTCATCCCTGAGTGTGTTGCTCAGGCTGTTCCTTCTGCAGGAACTCTGCCCACACCGCTTAGCCAAGCCTGCATGTCAGGCCAAGCTTGGAAACACATCTTCCTGGAAGCCGTTCCTGACCCTCAGCTTGGGACGGTCTCCTCCTCGCCTCCCTTGGCCACCTGCCCCACTAGCTACAGAACTTTCCACACTTTCTAGTCTCCCCCTGGGAACAGGAAGGCAATGCTCACAGTTGCTTTAAGAATCAAAAGCAAAGACATCTTGTGGAGGTTTTTCTCAAGAGACTAATCCTTCCTAATCCCTCTAAACTATGAGTCTAGGTTTCTCTCTCCCCTCAAAACACAGGCACACACACACACACGCACATGCACACGCACATGCACATATGCACATATACATGCACGCATATGCACACACATGCTCACAGTGCATGCATGCACACACATGCATATATATGCACACATGTGTACACACAGGCTTTCCATCTATTTAATTTCTCTGCAGAATCACCAGGGAGGCAAGTGGACACCTGCAAATCTCTCATAAGCTGTGATGCCCAGAGACCTCTGCTCCTTGATCCCAACCACCTGCCCAGAACAAATGCCACTAAATCCATGAAACAGGCCCCTCTCCTCCCCTTTCCTACTTGCCATGGTCCCATCACCCAGAAGGGGGCCTTCTCTACAGTCTAGGGTGTGGCAGTTACAATCCAGGCAGGTGCCAAGATGCACCAAGGGCCTTCCCTTCACAGGGTTATTTTTATGGGGATCAGAGCAGGCTGAGGCGGTGGACTCCAACTCCTGAGACAACATCACGATAAATCGCCACGGCGCCTCTTCCAGGGCTCCCACCTAGTAAATCAAATCTATTGAACAATACATTTACTGCAAATTTAAGGAGTTGTTCTTCCATTTTTTCAGTGTATGTGTTAAATCATGCCCAGAGTCATAAAAAATGGAGACAGCCAGGCTCCGTGTGAAAAAAACAATCCCCAAACAACCACATGCTTAAAAGAAGTTAGAAAATCTGATGGCTCCATGGGCGCTCCTCCCACCCAGACAGACTGGAATCCCTGGAGTGGTAAGCGCGTGACATCTTAACTAATGCCTGAGTTATTTTGCAAATACAGGTTCAATGTTAGAGGCTGGCTCTTTGCTACAGATTCCTGAAATGGACAAAAAAGGAAACACACAGCCTTCTCAGCGGAGCACAGTGCTGCTCGAGGTGGTGGGATGGTGGCGAGGGATGTGTGTGAAGGGGAGCCACTTACAGGCTGTTTTCCCCAGGAAGATGGCTTTGTTTCCTACTAAACCCTAGTCACATGCCATTGAGTTGAAGTCCCAATTTAAGGTGCAGTCTTGCCCAGAAGATGTGAGTATGCTTTTCTTATCTGTACCCCCATCCCACCTAAATATTAGCAGGGGAGCCCTAGGGCAGAGTCTGGCATTTCATAAGCATTTAAATTGAATAAATGGGTCTTCATCCAGTAACATTAGCTCAACAAGCACGAATTAAGCCTTTCATTCATTTACCACATACTGAGCACTCACTAATTGTTGGGCTGGACGTCCAGTGGTGAGCAAGGTGGACACAGGCCCTGCCTTCTCGGATGTCTGCACTGGGGTCAGACTTACTAAACCTCTTTGGGGGTTACTGGAGCCTGAGGGCGAAGAGAAGCAAGATTTGCAAACTCCAAACGAGCTCATGAGGTAGATCTATTATTATTTCTCAGATGAAGAACTGGAGGCGAGTGTCACACAGCTGGGGTGGTGACAAAGCTGGTGCATGTGATGTGTGGGGTGTGGCTGGAGAGCTAGGGAAGCACTGGCGGGAGGCACTTGGTCCAGCCCTAGGGGCCAGGGAAGGTGCGCCAGAGGAGATGACATCTGAGCTGAGTGTGGACAGAGGACAAGAAATTGGCCAAATGGCCGAGGGGGTGAAGTGAACACCAGACGGCCAAGATTCCAGGGTATGAATGAGCTTGGGGTGCCTGGAGCGCGAGGCCTGAGGCGGGCACAGTCAGGGCTGGGGCTGGGAAAAGGAGCCGGACTCCGGCCTGCAGGCCGCAGGGGCTGCCGATGGCCTCCGGGCAGGCGCAAGATGCAGGCAGATGCAGTTTGAAAACCTCTCCAGCCAGCGGCGTGGAGTCTGGATGTGAGGAGGACCAGATGGGGAGCAGGGGGACCAATTAGCAGGCAGGAGAGGACGAGGGGCTCAGCTAGGGCAGTGGCGCTGGGCATAGAGAAGAGGGGGTGTGAGAAACACGCTGGAGATTAAGATGAGCGGGACTCTGACCGCTGAATGTGAAGCAGCACCGCGGGCCCCACGTCAGGCGCCCTGCCTGGAGGACCACGGTGCCCATCTGGGACAGGGACACAAGCAGAGCCAATGGGGCGGGGTGGGGTACCTGCAGCCTTTCCTGGGCGGAGGGGTATCAGAGTCCCCTCTTGGGCCCCTTTTCAGACAGAGCTGTTTATGCTGGGCTGGAGGAAGCTGCCTGCTGGGGACATCTGAGACCCTCGAACGATGTAGACCCTAGGAAATAAGCGCGGTTTCCTAAGACAAGCTCAGCAATTCCTTTGGCTGGAAGGGAGTAAGTTTTCAGTGTAAGGCTGCCAACCCCCAGCGCAGCAGGCCGCAGTATCTAGAGGCTGATAGGACTGCCGAGCTCCTGAGAGACAAGAGGAGAGGAGAGCCCTTGGGTCTCATCCCTACCATTCTCCTTTCCACCCCTCACTGTCCCCTAACATGCATGTGCACGCACCACCCCCTCAACTTCCCACCTCCCCCAGATACACCAGGCCCTTTCTCACTCCCTCTTTGCACCAGCTGTTCTCTCTGCCTGCAGAGTCCTTCCCCTCCCCCTCCACTGGGCAAACGTGCTTCTCCTTCCAGCCCAGTCCAGATGCCAGTCCTCGCTGATGCCCAGCCCCACCGCCCCAGGCATCCTCACCACACCTCCCCTCGTGTGAGTTCCTCTGAGGTCTTCCTTCATCACCAGGCTGAACCCCTGAGTCTCATCTGTCTCAGCTCCCCTGGCAGCTACACAAAGTCTGACCGTCACTGGTGCTCAAAGATGCGTGTGGGATGGATGAGCAGGTCCCTGGAGGTGGACCAGGAGCACGTTCCCCAGGCCCGCTCCCAAGTCCTTCGCATCATTAAGGAGGATTCTCTCTGCCCTCCGGATGCTCCCGTGTCTTACAGGAAATAAAGCCCACACATGAGACAAGGCCCGAAAAGGCAGTGCCTGCGTCCATCCTCAGTACTACACGAACAGGCCATTGTTTCTCTGAAACTGGCCTTAATTTTATCCCCATTTTACAGATGAGGGCTCCCCCTTCAGGGACGACAAACATCTCTTTTGGGCTGAAGATCATTTTGGGTGAAGGAGACCATTCAGGCTTCTGTCCTTACTGAGATTCCCTAGGCTGGCCACAGCTGGCCGGCCCAGGTGAAGGCCCCAGAGAGCAAGGCGTTGAGTCATTTGCCAGGTGGCCTGTGTAGTCCCTCTGGGTTTCTAACTGGCTTCTGAAGAAGGAGGGGATTGGCCCTTGTGACCAGCTTGTTGGCCTCCCGGGGATCTTTCCTGCCTCCCTCGGGCTGGGCACCTCCACCTGGCAAAGGTGGTGCTCAGAGCAGGGAAATAAACGAGGGCTGGGAGGGGCTGGAGCCATTGTTGTCATTGTCATCATCATGACAACACCAGTGACACAGTGACAGCAAACCCTGGCCTGGCATTACCTACCGCGCACTGCGCTGAGGCCTTAGACACATTCATATTTTCAGTCCTTACAGCACGTCTATGAAACAGATACTGTGGTCTCCCTGTGTCGGTTGAAAAAACCAAGGCACAGAAAAGTTTAGCAATTTGCTCAAGATCATGAGCAGAGCTGGGCCTCGAAACCACACAGTCTGACTCCAGAGCTCCTGCTCTTGAGTATTACTCTGCGGAGAGTCGCAGAGACTGGCCGGCCCGCTGCCCATCTGTGGAAGGACACGCAGCTGGGGCAGAAATCGGGAGACCCTCAGAGGGCCAGCACCCGCTCACTGCCAGGCCTCTCCAGCTCCCGGCAGGGCAGGGACGGGTGTCTGCTCCTGGGCAGGTTAGAGCTCCGAGGAGTCCCGGAATGTGCAGGTGAGAGGGGTGCCGGCTAGGTGAGCACAGTGCCCTCCCAGCGCCCCAGGTCCCGGCACCACTCTCACAGCCATGGCCTCTGGATTGCTGCCTCCCTTGGCTGCCTGGCTCGCTGCTGTCTGGAGCCTAATCCCCATTCTGGTGGTTTTGGTTGCTATGGTAATTGAATTCACTTAAAGTTGTCTCTGAGCTAGTCTGCCTCCCTCGTTCTGCCTGAAGCCCGAGAGGGCACCAGCCCAGGGCTGAGGGCAAGAGGCAGGAGGGCCCGTGGCCTGGGGGACCTGTGTTTTTTTTTCTCATCAGATGTCCTCCTCAGGGGCATGCAGAGGGGAGATCTTGGAGAAATGCCCCCCCCCAGTCTCTCCATCTCCCTCTTTACTGCCCCACAGAAGGCTGGTGCCTTTTTATTTTCTTTCCAGGATCTCGGATCAGAGCCTGAGACACCCTGACGAGGCCCTGACCTCCATGCTGGACACCCCCCCCGGGCGACCCGCCCTGCCAGGGGAAGCACAAGACTTGAGTCCTATTTTCTACCAGCGGAGCGAGTCCATAAAGAAAATCCAATTCGCTGGTGCCCAGGAGAACATTACCAAGACAGACGAGACACCACGGGCAGTATTTAATTATGACCAGGCAGAGCAAATAGGAGGGACGCAATAAAAATGCTAATCAGGGAAGTAGAAAAAAGCAGGCTTCATTTCCTTCTAGAATAGGCTAAAGCCCTTCCTCCCCCTACCCCTACCCCTCCTGACCCCAGGCCAGCATAGCAGGCCTGCTTCTGACTGTGACTTGGTGACAGGTGGGTCTGTTTTAGCCTCAGTCCCCAGCCTCTTCCTGCTTCCTTCCTCCCAGCCTCCCAGTTCCTCGAAGCCCTGGCCGGGCCTGGCCAGAGGGAGGGAGGCTGGCTCTCCTTGCAGGCACTTCAGCTGGAAAGAACTTGGAAAGTGAATGAAGTTATTATTCAGGGCTCAATTCCATGCCCAAGGGGACACTTTAGGAAGGGATTGGCTCCTCCTTCGCCATCCAAATCTGCAGGAGGAGAGGGCATGGCTGGAGAAGGGCCCCTAGACCTGTCTGAACCCATCTGTCTCTGGCCTGGAAGTCAATCCAACTTAAGAGCCTCTTCGGAAGAGATTGGGGACCCTCTGCCAGGCCCAAAGCCTTATGTTCCCAATTGCATTTGGCTTGGCTGAGCTTGACTTTGGAGCATGATTCAGGATTTTGCAGGCCATCCCTGCCTCGCTCCCAAGTTGGCTGACTCCTCTCGTAGCAGGATCCTTCCTTGACTGCTTGCTCAACTTCCACGTTGCTGCCAGACACAGATTGATTTCTCTCGCTTCCCTCAGTCTCTGGGATGCCTGGGCCCAGGCCTCATGCTGGTTTTAGGTAAAACTTGCTTTCTTTGCAGCCTTGAGGATCCTGACTCAGCCCAGGCCCTTTCCCGAGGCTGACCTCTTCTGTTTCCTGAGCTCACCCGTCCCCCTGGCTGGTGTCCATGCAATTTACTGCTTCCTTGATTAGTGTCATTCCTGCCTCCTTCAATCTCGTGCGGCCACGAGCTCTTTCCAACATCCCCAGGGCAGGAATTAGCTGAGGATCGTCTGCTATGTCTTCCTGGATCCCCCCTCTCTGCACACCGCAGGGAGACAGCATGCAGACCCTCGACTCCCGGCTCCTGCGTCTTCCTAGAAAACAGCTGTTAGACAAACCGTTTACACACCAGCTCCCTTGCCTGCTGCGGGATCTTGGACAAGTGACTTAACATTTCTGGGCTTCGGTTTCCTCATCTAGCAAATGGAGATAACATTACCTACCTCAGATTTGTGATAAGAATTCAGTTCAAATGCATGCAAAGAGCTTAGAAGAGTGCCTGCCACATAATAAACCCCAGAAAGTGTTTAATATCATTGTCCTCACCATCGTCGTCCTCATTCCTATGATATTTATTATCAAGGTCAGTGACTGTCTTATTTGCCCATACGTCCAGATAAATAAATATTCAGTAATCACTCAATCAATGAATAAATATACTCTTAAGGTAATTCTTCCAAAGACATTACACATTTCAGAAAAATGCAGGTTTGAATTTAGAGAGAGGATCCACTCGTGGATGACCGTGCTGAGGGGTACAGGGCTAGAGGCGGATTCCCTGTCTCGGGGGAGGGATTTAGAGCGAATGCCGGGCTTTCACGTCCAGCCAGCCAGCCAGTTGCTCAGCCTCGCTCGCCATGCCCGGCAGCTCATAGTTAATGTCTCTGAGGTGGAATTTCCCTCCTAACTCTGACACCATAAAACCTTAGAAGCCAGCGAGGGACAGAGGAGACAGAGAAACCCTCCCAGCTGCAGGGACAGTATTTCCTGGGCTCCGAGTCAGCACAACCTGCGTGGACGTTGCTGTAAAGCCTACATGGGCTCCATCCCCACAAGAGGGAGGGAGAGTGTCGCAGGCCTATTGACCTGGCCTGACGGTGCTCCTGGACCCTCCGGGGAGAGCCTGGCCCTCCCACACCCCAGGGAGCTCTGCAGGGTGGAAATGTTTTATCTCGGTGTCACTGGAAGGACGTGCTGTAAATGTGCTCCGGGTGATTGAGACGGGACCTTGGTTGGCAAACTGTTTCCGCTGCAGATTCAGAGGCGAGAGGTGAGGGCAGGCGCGGGAGCAGCAAGGGTCCCCCCACCCCCACCATGGTCTCACCCCGTCCCTGGCATCTACTTCATCGACTTTGTCACGTAGGCTCCTCACAGCAGAGGCACTGGGGCCGTTATTCCTTTTTCTTTCTTTTGGTGTTCTTTTAAAATAGATTATTTTCACATGGTTCAAAATTTAAAATGTCCTGACGTCTATATGGTGGAAAGACCCTCTGTCTGCAGCCATCCGCACATCCCCTGGCACAGCCAGTCACCAGCTACCAGGGCCACCTTCCAGAGGTATTTCATGCACTGCAAGCAAACACACCTAGTCTCTCCCCGCGTTTCACAAATGGCAAGCTTGCTCTACACGGTTATGCACTTTGAACTTTTTTCACTTAAAAATATATTCTGGAGATTATTCGATATCAGTACTCTATTCTATAAGTTCATTTATTTAACAAGCCCATTCCAGTCTTTTTAACCTTTCACTTTTACAAATAATGCTGTGGTGAGAAACCCGTGGGCAGGTATGTCTCTGGGATGCATGTGAATGTATCTGAAGATAAATTTCTATTAGAGGAATTGTTTGGTCAAAGGCCTTACCCATTTGTAAATTTCATAGTTATTGACAAATTGCCTTCCATCGATGGCCCATTTTTTTTTTAATCAATTTTGGGTTTTTTTAAATCCTCACCTGAGGATATTTTTTCCATTGCTTTTCAGAGGGTGGAAGAGAGAGAGAGAGAGAAACATCGATGTGAGAGGGACACATCAATTAGTTGCCTCCTGCATGCACCCCAACAGGGACCGGGGATGGAGCCTGCAACCGAGATGTGTGCCCTTGGCTGGAATCGAACCCAGGACCCTTCAATCCATAGGCTGACGCTCTAAACACTGAGCCAAACCAGCTAGGGCCCATTTTTTTAGAGATGACAAAACTGGAGTTTAAAGAGGGTGAGTGACTTGACATTAAGTCATATACGTTGTAAATAAAGCAAACGGGGTAAGATCTAAGATTTTTAGGTTTTCAGCCCAAGACCCTGTGGGCCCACAGAAATCAGGAACATGTGAGAAGTCACAGACAGATCCCCGAACTGTAAGAAAACCCACAGCTTAACATATTCAACATTAAATACTGTGGCCTCAAAACTGAGTTACCCTGAGGGAGCCTACAGCCTAGAAGGAGAGACAAGGAGATACACTGGTACCACGGGAAGGGCCCCTGATCAGCGCCGGCTTCCTGGAAGAGGAGGCATTTATTTAAAGTGACATGAGATCATCTACAAATGTCCCCTGCAACATTACTTAAGACTTCCCTCTTCATCAGTCCTCACTAAGCCTCGTCCCAAACCCTTTATCAATGTTATTGATAAGTAGCAAAATGGATTGCCTGGTGGAAGCCTGGTGCCGTTGGAATATTAATAAAGGCTCCCACGTACTGAGTTCCCATGTGTGCAACACTGTGCTTTCTGGCTGAGCCACTAACGGGCCCTGTGCCCTGGAACAGGTGACGTCTCCCAGGTGTGCATTTGTGCCCGCGTCTCTAAAATAAAAAGGTTTTCATCAGCTGACCTCGCACTCCCCTCCAGTTCTCTCAGGCTGTGGCTCTACCTCTCCCTAGACCCCTAAAGCCTTCGCTGGGGCTGAAGGACAGGGGAGCGCCCGGGAGGGGGAGGGTCAGGGGAACAAGCGTAAAAGGACCGTATAGTCCTCACATCAACCCTGGGAAGTTCGACTCTGGGAGAAGATGTCACACATGTCAGATAAACAGTAATACTGATGACATCTACTGTTCCAGTTTCCCAAGGTGATGTCATGTGCTGTTTTGTGTGCTCTGCATAACAATGACGTGAGGGAGGGAGCAAGGGAGGTACTAGTCTCTTCTGGAGGTGGGGAAACTGAGGCTGGGCCAGGGCGGGTTACTCAGCATAAGGGCCATGTAGAACAGAGGTGCAGCCTGGCTAGAAGCCCACCTTCTGTCCCGACACCTGACTATTCCATTCTGTGCCTCCAAGTTTGCTGAGGGGCATGATTTCAGTTGGGAGGGATACAAAGTCCCTGTGACCTCCAGGAGTCTGAATGTAAACGGCCTTCGAGTGCCCCCCCCCCCACTGTCCTCAGCACCTCCCAGAGCACAGTAAGTCTTCCCCTGGCTGCTGGGAGTCCAGCTGGGAGTCCCGGAGCCCCACCTGACACCCAGGACCTGCCCCAGACCATCGCACGTTGCCTGTGTCTCAGTCCCCTCTGCCCTCCTCTGTTCGACAACCAGATGCCACCTGCTGGACCTCCCTGATGCCAGCCACCAGTGAGAATGGCTGTCTAGCTCCCATGCCATCTCCTCCAAATAATCCTCTGCCTGCTGGGTTGCCCACCTCCCATAGCCTATGGCTCAATTTGCCCCTAAGCTGCTCGCCCACAATGGGATGTCCCCACTCCAGGCCCAGCCTGGGTGACCTTATGATGTGATTGTCTGTGGGCTCTAAATTCTGTTTTGACAGCCCCCCCAACCCTCCAATCAAAGCTGGAAGCTGATGAGCGGGGTAACCCAGGGAAACCTGTGATCTGACCCTTCTGGGGGCCTACCAGTCTGCCTATGAAAGTGCCCCCGAGCTTCCCTTTTTTGCAGGTGTGAATAGGAACACAGCCCCTTGGGGTCCCTTGAGGGAAGGCTCTGTCTGAAAACAGACATGATTGCTATTTCCATCACCTGTTTAATCCTTTAATCACACATTTGCAGCAGGGAGCCGGGCAGGGTGAGTCCATTTATATAAACAGCAGGCTATATGCCAGCCAGGCTTAGTCAGGATGTAAGAATAATTTCGTGACCAGAAAAATGAATAATCCGAGGACTTATCCCCAAACAGTTCACATCCAGGCTGCCGGGACCTGTGCTCACATCTCGAAGACTTTGACAGGGACCCAGCTCCCCTCCAAGGCCAGCGGGGCCGCCAGCCTGAGCTCCCAGCAATGTCTGTGGGCTGGAGAGCACGAAGGACGGGACTGCTCAGCAGCTGGCTCCCCAAACAAGGAGTCTCCCAGGTCCCTGGCGCTTGGGTCCTGGTGTTAATCTGGAAGCCTGTCCCTCTCGTGGATGGTAGAAGGACACTCTGAAACCACTGTCTGGAATGGACAGGTCCCTAACAGATGCATGGAGGGTGGTTCCTTCCTTTTGGGATGGTGGGCGGATGGGACAAATGGGACTAGGACTCTACAAGGAGACAGGGAACATCCAACCAGGGCTTGTACACGTGACCAGGCTTGTGACCAGTGGCCCAGTTGGACAGGATGACTGGGGGCCCTCAGAAGGAGGACTCAGCCCAGAGTAACTTGAACTCTGACTCCCTCTGTGCCTTCCCTTGGGTGGGATGTGGGCCCATGAAGATTGGAAAGACCAGGTCTGCACTAAACCAAACGATTACTTCAATCTCCTTGGTGCTCAGGTCCTCATGAACTGTAATTTTCACGCCTGATATTTTCCTGGGAAAATAAAGCGGCCAACACACATCGGGGAGTGGGAAATGGAAAACTGCAGATTCCGGCCATGTGCCCCACGTGAGCGGGGACACAAGTGATGCTGAGCCCAACCTCAGCCCCGGACCCACACGCAGAGCCGACATCTCGTAAACGACCCGAGCGATGGTTACACAGAATCTCGATAAAAGAGCCCGTCCTTCCCAAGACCCTGAACTCTCCAAGGCGACAAGTTCAAATCACAGGCTGTTAAGCTTCTGCCGGCGCAGAGTGGCTGCGAACTTGGCTATGGAGACATCAGCTCATGATTTTCCAAAAATCTGTGCATGAAACATTCCCTTCCCAGCCCCCTGACCCACCCCCACCCCCAATTAAACAAACCCTTGTTTTCTTTCTGCCATGAAGTATATGATTTCACCGTGTCTTGTTTACGAGAGATCGCGGAAAGCAAGCTAAACTGGGATTTGGTCAGCGGCTGACAACGCTTCGCTGTTAACCCGCGCTCATTTTCGGTGGCATTTCAACACTTCGGTAATGAATTGCCTCTGCCGTTTCTGGCACAAAGAAAAGAGGGTTTGAATTAATTTTCAGCAAGGGACGCTATTGGTCCAGGCGACTTCCCTCCCACTGTGTTAACATCAATGTCTAGTCTCGTTAAATGCTGATAAACAAGTGTAACACTCTAACAAGCCACCAATTGGCTTATTGACACCTCTGTCAGCTGTTCTCGGTTTCCCAAACCCTCGGCTTTATAGACACAGCGTGGTTATTAGAAAAAAATGGGGGCTCTCATGCACACCAGGACTGGGAGATGTTAGCATCTGGGTTTGCTGGCTGCTCATTTTTGCTGTGTCTGACTCTCATCTAATAATAGACTGTATTCATTTGGTTTCCACACCCTCCGGGGTTCAGGTGGGGCATGTGTGTCTGTGGCTGCTCCACAGAGGGGATGGGTTCCCTCCCCTTCCCTGTCCTCCCAGCTTTCCCAAGCAATGGCCCCGTTGACTGTTACCCTGGGCGATTCTCACCAGCAAAATCAGCAATCACACCACCGAGGACAAAACTGCCACTAGCCCTTTTACCTGCCCACTCTGTGTGCTGCTGGGACCTGAGGACACCAGGACGCAGGTGAGCAGGTCATGTCTTAGATGATGCCCCACCGTGGACAGCCAGCCCTCACTCCACCGGTGACCTCACCTGGTCTTCTGGCTCTGAGTCTATGACAACTCCGACACGCTTTTACCTCCTTCCAGACTCCTTCCCGACCTCCCACTTCTCACCTCCACTGGACGTCGGATGGAGATCTCACACTTGACCCGTCCCCAATCAGACCTCTCCCTCTGAACCTGCTCCTCCCATGCTCTTTCCCGCCTGGGTCAGTGGCAGCTCCATTTTGCCCGACAGTCAAGCCAAAAGCCTGGTGTTCTCTTGCTTTCTCTTTCTTTCATAGCCCACATCAAGCCATCATCAAATCTTATGGCTCTACCTTCAAAATATATCCAGAATCTGACACCTCTCAGGACCTCGGTCCCTCTATCCTAGCCCGAGCCCCCAGTCTCCTACATGGTCTCCCTGGGCCCACCCCTGCACTGGCCCCCAAGTCTATTCTCAACCGCAGAGTGATCCTTTTTAAATGTGGGTTGGATCACTTCACTCTCCGGCCCGAATCCTCACTCAGCGAAAGCCCCAGTCCTCGCAGTGGCCTCCAAGGTCACACAAAGCCCAGCCTCACGGCCGCCCTGGCCCCATCCATACCTGCGCCTGCTCACTTTGTTCTGGCTGTTCCTGCCTCCTTGCTTTCCCTCCAGCCTGCTAGGCACACTCTTGCCTCAAGGCTTTGCAATGGCTGTTCCCTCTGCAAGGAGTGCTTTTTCCCCTGAGCTTACCCCTCAGCTCCTTCAGGCCTTTTCACCAAGGCCTTCCCTGACCCTTCTATACAGCATGGCACCCTCCATGCCCGCACTGGCGCTCTGTGCCTTCTTTTCCACACTTATCTCCATCATATTTTACCTTTACATGTGTCTGTCTTCTCCACTACAATATTAAGTCCATCAGAGAAGATCTTTCTTCGAGGGGGGCTGTTTGCTCATCTCTATTTCCCAGCATATAGCAGGAACATGAGACCTATAGATGGATGGATGGATGGATGGATGGATGGATGGATGGATGGACGAACGAATGAATGAATGAATGAGTGAAGGAGTGAGTGAGTGCCATTATTTCTCTAAATCCCAGCTGGAACCTCAGGTAACCATGGTGGCATGATAGCAGGCAAGTCTGAGAGAGGGGCCCAATTCCCTTCTCCTCGCAGCTGGTCCTTCAGGGCAGAATATTCTTCTCTTGTCCCTCAAACCCCAGCTCATCCCTGAGGGGTCAGCTTAAATATCACTCCTTCAGCCGAGGGGACTAAATTAGGCTCCTCGCTAAATGCTTCGTAGTTCTGGTATTTCCTCTTGCGGCACTTTGCATGTTCAGAGTCTTGTGATAAATTATTCATAGCTGTTGTTTAATGTCTACTTTCGCTGTTAGGCTGTGAGTATCGCCGGGCGGGGTCTGCATTAGTCTTTGCTCACAGCCGGGTCCTGGCAGGCAGCACGCCGCTTGGCACTGGCATGTGCTCAGTTAGCGACGGTTGACAGTTAAAAGGATATGGGGCCTTAAGATGTGCAATTCAATCTTGAAGACACAGGGAGGCCTTGTCACCTGAGCTGTGAGGGGCCGCCAGGGTCTGCCCTGTGGTTGGGTCATCACATTATGGGTTTGGTTTGCTAATCCAGCTCTCAGGAGGCCCTTTGTTTGCCCATAGTCAGGATCAAGGTCCTACAGATGAGGAATGTCTTACTTAAGGCCTAGACCTCAGCCTTCACACTGACAGGTAGCCAGCCCATTGGTGTATTATTTGTTCACAATTCTTCCTGCTTTTCCTGCATGTGCCAGGGCTTATCTGTGAGTGGAGCACTCCTCCCTACCTCACGGACTTTCAACTTGGCCTTTCTTGGCTAACGGTGTGTTAGTGGAAGCAAAGTACACTGTGTCTGACCAGGGGCTTTAAACATGCTGACATGGTTTGGCTTAATTCCTTGGAGCTACTTTTCCTGCCACAAGAAGAGCTTTTCTGTACAGCTGTTGATTTTTCTCCCTGAGATCTGATGAGGGCCTGAGAAGCTGACCCGAACCTGGCCCCGAGCCCTGAAGGAGAGCTTTCCCAGCCACCCTGCAGCTCCATGAGCTGGAAAAACAAATGTTTGCTGTTGACAGCCACTGATATTTTGGGGTAGTTTCTTACGCAGCATTATTGTAGCAACCGCTGACTATTACACAGCCTATATATAAAAAGCACTTGATAAATATTTGTTGACTAAATGAAAGAAACACTTTCCTTCAGAAAGTCAAGAGGTAGAAGTATAAAAATATCTTGGGGACTTTGCAAGTTCAGACCCAAGAAGAAAGAATGGGGGGTGGGGGTGGGGGGTGGAGAAGCAGATCCCAGAGATTCTTTAGGACAAATCTCAGGAAAGATCTTTCTGGCCCAGAAAGAACTTTGAACTTTGCCCTTCTAGCCACATTAGCATTCAAGCATTTTTGCCCCAGTGCCCCTCTGCCCCTCTGCTACTCCGTGTTGAGTCTAATGCAGTTTGATGAGGGAAGAGAGGAAGGGCCCTTGTGAGATGACATGTCAGCTCAAATGAAGCTCAGGACTGAGGAATGTCACCTTGCTTCACTCCCAGCAACGTCCCCGTAGGAGAGGGCTGTGGGGCGCGCACCGAGGACTAGAATACAGGGTCCCCTATGGTGTAAATCTTAAATCACCTCTTGAAACAGGGCAAGTTGCCAAGGTTCCTCCAAAGACTCAATTGCATTGACTCAAACCAAAGTACGGTCAGATTTTTACAAAAGCAAGTCTCTTACCTCTCCAATCCCATTCTGACTATCCTCCCCCACCCCAAACAGCATGCAGGCTGGGTCAGGGCATTTCATGAATTTGGCTCTTTCCAGAGGCAGAGCCCTTCTTCACGCAGCCTGGCATCAGGTGGACGCGGGAGGGACGCGCATCTTCTGTGAGAGGGGCCTGTCCCGCAGCTGCTGTCTCCTCAGCCCCTTGCCAGCTTCCCTGGACATACATGGTCCCCAGCGACCCAGTCAGATGTTCCCAGGAAAGGCTGTGGCTTAGGGATGTGAAAAACATATTTTGTCACTTTCCTGGGCTTTGCAGAGCCTGGGATCCTGAGGGACCTGACATTGGCTTAAACCCTTCTATGCCATTCTCTTCCTGCTGACCCTTCCTCCTCCCCCCACCCCAGCACATTCTTCTTGTCAGAGGCCTGGAGGGAGACCATGCCAATGGTGAGTATTGGGGAGCCAACAAAAATTTCAGCAGGTCTGTAGCCAACTTTTCGGCATCTTTCTACAGAGAGAGTTCTGTGATCAAGAAGGCTCTGTCCAGTTTGAGAGGCCGAGATGGCGCCCAGGCCATGCTGTGGTCAAGGAGCCTCCTGGGGTCCTGTCTTGGGATCTGGCCCAGTAACTGTGACAGGGAGTGTGGGATGGGCCAAAGTCCAGAATCAGATCTGTCTCCTCAGGTGGGGAAGACCCTGAAGGAACACAACCAGAGGCTTGCTGGCCTGCCCAGGAGGTTGAATGCTGATGTCTCCAGAAGGTAGTCGGTTCAGGGAAATGGGGTCCTACGTGTCTCCGCTTCCACCATATCTGCACAGCTCACCCTGGATGGAGCTTCAGGCTGTGAGACAGCCAACCAGGCTAGTGACCCTGCTGGAACCTAAAGTGAGGTCCAGGTACCAGCATGCACCCCTGCCCCATGCCCGGCCCTTCTGCAGGGCTTGGGAGGAATGTCCTGCATGCCACATGGTCCACTGATGATGCAGGAGGCTGGGAGTGAGATGGCACCGCCAGGGCCACCAGGTCGGTGAGGGGCCTGCTCTTCTCTGTGGTCACAGTGGGGTTGGGGGGGCATAGAAAGGTGGTTGTCTTAGAAGCAGCAGGACATAGCGATCTGAGCTTCTGGGAACCCACCCACTGGCAGGTCATTTTTCTGGGCTGTGGTGTAGACATTGCCACATTTCGCCCGGGAAGCGATGAGCAGACTGGGCAGAAGGTAACTCATTCCAATCCCCCCTCCCTGCTGCAGGCAGGAGGAGACTGCTTCGTACGGGGACAGTCTTGCTGCCTCCTGGCTGCAGGTCAAGTTCTCGGGGGGGCTTCAGCTTCGCGCTCAGGAAACTGAAGCAGAGCAGGCGGCAGGTGGAAAAATACCACCGCTGAATACGTCCTGAAGGACAGTGAAAAAGGACCTTGGCCCCAAATCAGATTGTTTCTGATCTAAAATTAAAAGTGACTGGAACCTGAACATTCGAGAAGAGCGGCAGGCAATGGTGGGGAGGGAGGGGAGAGCGTTAGCTTTTCTCTTCACCTCGTGGCTGGGAGCAGACGTTTCCAAGATTTCTCTGGATAGGATTTATTTACTGTCTTAAAAAAAAAAAAAAAAAGTTGCACTTTGCATGAAGATTTGCAAATGCCAGGCACACGGCATGCCGGGTGCCCGGCCAAACCTCTTGTGGCTAGCCTAGAAATGAGATCATTTCAGAGTAAGGAGGTCAGGTCGCAAAGAGGGGAATTCATTTGGCTGCATCAATATGTAGGCTGCTGCGAAACCACAGGACACAATTTTGTTGGCCTGCCATAGTGGCAGGCCCCGGACACAAACATGAACACCTAAGGCATCTCCTCCCATGTCCCCATCTCCCGCACGTCCCGCACGTCTGTGTCCAGCGTCTTTATAGAATGTGATTGAAATTTCCTTTTACGAGGCAGGTGGATCATACAAAACTTCTGGAAGTATCTAATGCACTCTCCTGAATTCAAAACGTACACTTATGAGAGGGGCACACCTACCGCTCCTAAATGGTCCTCTCTTTGCCCAGCCAATGTGAAAACTGAGGGGTTTTCCTTTGCCAACCCAACTCTCAGAGGAGGAGCCGTGCCCACCCCTCCTCCCAATTTAACTTGATCAGGAGTCAGTGAGCACCTACTATGTGCCCAGGACAAAGCCAGGTGTCCCAGAAGCATCGAGAGCACACGTGGCCTGTTCCCTGACCTAAATGCATTTAGATCCTTGTTGGAGAGACAAGCAGATATGACATGATCAATGTAAGATGACAGATCATGAAAATGAGTGGGAATCTAACCGAGCCAGACCCCAGTGGGGCACGTGGCAACTGAGACGGAGAAAGGGCTCCATGGGCCAGTGAAGAGGTAGGACTCAGGGTGGACTCCTTTCCTTTCCATCTCCATCTCCACTGATTTCTATTTTGTCTCTGATAAAATTCTACCAAGCATCATGCTCTTGAAAACACACTCAGTTCAAACGTTGGGCTTCCCGAGGTATACCAGAAGGCTCTGCTGGTGCAGCTAAAAACGCCTGGGCTCCTGGTTCTCCATGAGGCAAAGCTGGTGAGGGCTCCTGCCCTTGCAGCCAGAGCACTACGCACAGCACCACACAGCCCAGGGATTAAGTGTCAGCTGCTACTTCAGCCTGCATAACAAACTGAAGTCCTCTGGGCCTCACTTTCTCAACTGCGAAGCGGTGATAATGACAGCGCCTGCTTCCTAGGTCTGTTGTGAGGATCGAACAAAGTGAGTATTTTATGTGCATGTGTAAAATGGGTATCTGACGCATAGTAGGTGCTCGTATCTATTCACTGTTGCTACTTCTCTTACTTTTGGAATTCTAAAATGTGAATCCTCTAGCAACAGGGTGTCCTAGTGTCCAAAATATAAAGAAACAAACAAACAAGCAAATAGGGTACCAAGAGCTTATGGGCTGAACTCACATGTTGATGGTCACCCCAAACCATGGGCTTCCCTGTTCATGCGGGTCCTGCTGGGGGATCCCTATCTGGCTCTTTCTCTAAAGAGGTCAGAGGTGTGTGACCCCCTCCAGGCACAGGCTCTGTCTGTCAGTTCTGACCTCTTAGTGGAAAGTTCACTGAAATGAACCACAAAGTTCATTCCCCTTCCTTCAGTTTGTTTGTTTGAAAGCAGAAAGGAAGCGACAGGCTTAGAGCATATTTCAGATCCATAAAAGACAAATTAATTATCCCCAAGCAGAAGCTGACCTTTAGCTGGCCCGAGCCTCAGCGCCCAAGCCACAGCTGCACCTGCTTTGAAGATGACAATATCCACTTGCTAAATACTAATAATTAGTCACCAAAGCGGGATAAAGAACGTGGAGCAAAGTGAACCTGCAATTACTGTACTTGTGCGCATCCCCTGCGCCCTTGGAGGGCCAATTACCCCAGCGCATTACCATAATTGGACTGACATGCTAACAGCATCCTCCATTCTTTGAAAGTGTCACTGTCCCTCTTTCCTGTCCCTCACACCCTCGAGTCTGTGGCCCTGTCTGCACTGTGACTTACGGCTAGGGCTGGCTGAAGATGTCACAGCTATGCGTCCTCTGAGGGTGCGGGGGGTTTACTAGATGGCCCATGTACAGGCCTAGCATATGCACAGAGGATTCTGGGATGAAGGTCACTGCTACCCCACCCCCACATCTCCCTCCTTCAGCTCCAGTTTTATGGAAAGAAGACACAATATGCAAATGGCTGCATTAAGCAATGGTAAAATGTCCCATTTGTCCCCCTGGAATTCCGCTCTTCCTGCGGGCCACCTGTGCCACTTATACTCAACAGAGGCCTGAGCCTTGGGAGACAGGTGGGTGGCCTGATTAATGGGGACATCTCAAAGAAGGATGCTCCCAAGCTTACAATCGTAAGCAAGAACAGCAACCCACGGAGCTGCACCCCTGAAAATGAGGAGATGGTGGCCCTGGGCTCCTAAGGACAGTGGAAGAGCTTGGACAGGAGCAGTTTGAGGTAGCATGGGCTCAGGCTATCGCCCGCAACCAGCCGAGAGAGCTTAGCCCTGGTGGCAGGCACCCCTCCCCACAGCGGCCTTCACCCTGGCCCTGCTGCCTCAATACCATTTTTCATGAGGTGATCAGCGTCGCATTGATCGCGAGAAGACTGCTGAGTACCAGATCCAGCTTTGTGTTGGCAAAGAAGCAGGCTTCCACCGCTGACCTTTCCAAAGCAAAATCAGTTTTTAATTTTTTTTGCCTCCCCACCACCTCCTTTCCATCTGATTTCTTTCCCCATGAGCAGCAAGAATCTTTTTCTTACAAGTCACTGCAAACTTCCAAGGGAAGAGGGCTTGGTTTCCAGCTGGGTTCCCACACCCTGGGGAGCCCAGCCACCAGGAATGGGTTGGGGCCTTCTCCTGCCCCAGCCTCAGCTCAAAGAGCTGTAGCAAGAAAGAGCCTGGGGTGGCAACCAGCTCAGGGAGGGAACTAAGCCCAGGAATGTGGTGGGAAGGAATCCTGTGTCTAGCATCCTGCCCAGGGCCTCTGTGTTGTTCAAGCCCAAGGGGTACCACTTACACTGTAATTGCTGTAAATGGTGCCTCCTGGAACTCCACAGAGGACACAGCCAATGGGGCCCCTGCAGTTGGGCAAAGTGGTGGCCACACACACACAGGCACACACACACACCCTGTGCCTCTGTCTTCTCCTGTAGCTGCTCTGGACTTTATGGGCCCCAGGCTCTCTGCAGTTCATGCATGAAATGGCCCACAGGGACAACTTCTGCTCTAATAAGCACCACAGCGTACCCTCCCCAACCCCATCATAAGCACACACACAGATGTACTCCCTGGTTACCTCTGCCATCACAATATTACTCCCAGTGCCTACCGGGATTCCAGAATTATAGCACTACGGAGTCTTAGTGGATGCTCCATTGTGGCTATTACTGTGTCATATTAGCAGATGTTACTATGTTATGTTAGTGGATGTTACTATGTTACCATAGTATGTTACTACATTCCATAGTGAATGTTACTATGTTACTCTAGTATATTACTAGTATAATACTCCATAGTGGATGATACTCCCTTAGTGGATGAATTGAGTCAGTGTTCAATCTCCTGAACTCTAAAATCCAGGAAAAGGGAGAATTTATTCTTCGCTCATCAGATGTCTTGCCCTCGCTATTTGCATTAGTCACAGAGACTCAGAGAGAAAGCTACACACATACTCACAAGACAAATAGAGCCACCAACACAAAAAGATATGCAATCCTCACAGGCACACACACGTCCCAGAGACAGTCAGTCCCTGTCCACCATAGCACAGACAGACCCAGGCAACATCAGAAGGCACACGTTTGTGCCACACAAAACACACCCGTACGTACATCAACACGCTCCCTCCAAATGGTAGCTACAGCGACCCACCCATATGCACAATGTCCTTGGGCTGTAAACGTGGCCTGGAATGTGCCAGAATTAAGTCTAGTCCGTTATTTTATGATCATAAGTTTGGGGCTGAGCTCTGTGGTAGGCATTCCTTTCTGGGTGGCCAACCCTTTATTCCTGGAAATGTGCAGGGCCAGTTGAATGCTTTTGCAGTGTGATTTGCAGGACTCTGCTCCTATCTGCCCATCACATTCCCTTGAAGAAGTCAAGAGTTTCAGCATCTCCCCCAAACAGCTGTGCACAGCTGCGAGCTCCAGAAGCCAAGAGATTCCAGACAGTACTTCCTTTTGTCCAGAATGTGTTCTGAACTTTCAGAAAGGAACTAGGTCCAGGTGCTCTGATTCTGCTTCAGGCTGCAGAAGGTAATTCATTACAGCCAAGAGGTAAGTGCTTGGAACTGAGGCAGCCGTGTTGGAGGGGAAGTGACAGCCTGTGCCTCTCCAAGTGGGATCTGACATCACTGAGCCTAATTGTTTGGCCTCCGGCTTGTCCCTAAGTCGGTCTTAGCAGCAAGAGGCTAGGCTTTGTAGATGGGCTCCTAAGACTGCTAGAGAGCTGTAAGGATGTGACCAGCCCAGGCTGAAGAGGGGGCCTGTGTGGCCTGGGTCATGAGTTAGGGAGGGAGAAAAGGGAAGTTTCAGGGGAGAGACATAGGTCCTGCAGCTTTTATTTAAAAATCCCCACACATATTTGTGCTTCTATATTGACTGTTTAGCCTGAAGTGGAGTGAAGCCGGGCTCCAGGGTGGTAGCAGAGCCCCTGAGCAGGGGGCTGTTCAGGGGAGAGACAGGGAGGCTTCTGAGAGCAGGCAGATCCGGAGAGAGGCTCAGGAATCCACCCCCAGGGCAGAGAATGTGTGCTGTGTGCTATCTCCCATCTCCCCGGCAGCCTCTGCCTCACCAAGAGGCTGCTGCAGGGAGACAAATGATCCCCATTAATTCCATCAGGTAATGAGCCAGTTGGTGCCATCATTAATTATACTAATTAAAACACACTGGTCTTTGAGGTTGGCACACACTTCCGAGCCACCCCCATTTCACTTCACATTGCCTCTGCCTGGGGTGACTAGTTGGCCAACGCAGGTCCCGAGATCCTACAGAAAGAAACCACTGGCCTAACCAGCTAACCTGAAGCACTTGCCCTCTACCTCGCTCGCTCATTCATTCATTCATTCATTCATTCATTCTACGAAGAAGCAATGGGCACCTACTGCCCTGGGTGCTGGGGACATGGAAATAAGACCCAGGACTTCCCATCAAATCAAAATCCCAGCTAACAGACCAAAACCCAACTAACACAAAGTACCAAGCAGGCCTGTATACTGATGTGTACTTAACAGTTTCTAAGTCATTTTCACAAAACTCACTGGATCCATTCTTCAAACCCTATGAGGGAGGTGCTTGCTTCCCCATTTTGCAGATGAGAAAACTGAGGTTGAGGGCCATTCCAAGGCTTGCCGCCCAAGGAGAGCAGGGCTGGGAATCCAGTCCACACATTTGACCCCAGGCTCTTCCCTTGTCCAGCCAGGAGAGCAGCAGAAGCTGTCTGGAGTGAATCCTGACTGGTTTTAGGGGGGGCTTGTCCAAGGGGATTACACGTGACTTGAGCTTTGGTAGATGAGCACGTCGAATGGGTGCAGTAAAAGGGTGATTTAGGGTGAGGGTGGCATGATCGAGGCCGGGCTGGGGAGGTGCCCAGTCCGCGATCTGCCCCATCTGTCTGGCTGTGCTGCAGGTCACATGGAGAAATGCATTCATGAGGCAGAATGGAGGTACATTTAAAACACCCTAAAATTCCAAAAGGCAAGAGAAGTGACCCTGGACTGTCTGTCTGAGGCCAAGTGGAAAAACCAAGGTGGGTTTCGCCAGGGCCAGATGAAGTTTATGCTCCGCGTTGGTCGCGCTGTCAGGACTGGAGCAACAGGAGGGTTTCATTGTTCAGGCCTCTTTTTCCATCGCCCACTTCATCACCCTGCACTCGGTTTTTCCATAAACCAAGCACGCCTTCCCTGTCTAAACACTTGGTTCCAGGCCCCTCTCTCTGCCGAGCGGCCTGTCTCCTCTGTCGCCCGGGCTGTACCCTGTGCGGGGTTTTGGCCCAGCTCCAACCCTGTCTGGTCCTGCCTGGGGGGAGGGTGCCAGCCTGGCCTTGCAGCCCCTTGGTACAAAAAGGCCTCTTGCCTTGCTCAGCCAAGAGGGGTGGGGAGGGAGGGAGGGAGGGAGGGAGGGAGGGAGGGAGGGAGGGAGGGAGGGAGGGAGGGAGGGAGGGAGGGAGAGGGAGAGTGGGAATGAATGTGTGTTGCAGGGTGAGATTCCAAGCTTCGAGAAGCAGCCCTTGCATGTAACTGTCCCCCAGATTTCTATCCCTCCCCCCACAGCACCCACATCACCTCGTGCTCCTGGGGAGAGCTGGACACCTGGCCCGTTCTGCCCCTGTACCCTCGCCCACAATGGTGAGGAGAGCACAGAGTGGGCTCGGGCACGTTTACTGAATACATTGGGATCTCAGACAGCAGGCCTCTGTTTCACAGGGCAGGCTGTGTGACACAGGCACAGGGACCTGGTCCTGGCCCATCCCGAGCGGAGAATTCATATTTAATGGTGCCTCCTGGAGTCACGTCTTCCCACCCTCAGCCACCACCGCCACCAGATGCATGACTGCTTAATTACAATTCATCAAGCCCTCGCCTATTAATACAGCCTAATTAATCCAGTCACGCCACCCTGCGATGCCAGCAGGGATGTGGGGCGTCGCCACCTCCGCAGCAGCCCTGAGCAGGAAGGGGTTAAGAGCCCTTGCCCCAGATGCAGTCTCCCCCCACCAGAGGGCTTTGGAGGGGGCTCCTCTTCAGAGCCTGGCTGTCCCCAACCCCTGCACACACAGCCTGGGGCATTATGCCACATCCGCCTCCCCCAGAGGGCCCAAGCTTCTCTGAGGACAGGGTTTGTTGATTCATCTTTGTGAGCACCCGGCCCTCCCTCCCCCAGCCCGGGCGCCAGCTCAGGCCCAGGATGGGCTTGTGTGCCCGAGCCTGTGCAAGCGTGGGGGGCTTGGAGAGCTGGGGGGGATGGGGTGCCTGGTGACACCCTCCTGTGTATGGTCCAGGGGAGTAAGGAGGTGGAGGGAGCACCCACCAGAAGCCCCTGGACATGGACCTGGACCTTGACCGCAGGCCCTACCCTGCCATTTCCCAGCTGTGTGGCTTCGGATGAGTTCCCTGACCCTTCTGGGCCTCGGTGTCCTCACTCGTGAGGACAGCTGGGCCCGTGGTGTACGCAGCTGTGAGGATTCCATAAAGTAACTTTTCCCAAACAATAAAATTGTTGACTACATATAGAGCAAAGTCTCGTGCCATAAGTATTCAGTTGGACACATTTTCATAAACTGAACACATTTCTGCAACCAGCTTCCTGAGTAAGAAACAAGCAAGCACCCCCTCCTGAGGGACTAGCCTGGGCTCCGGGTCAGCCACGGGGCTCCCGAGCAGGGCTCAGTGAGGGCCCACAGCCCTGTGGAAGAGGCTCAGCGACTGTTGCTGCTATTACCCCGCCCTCGTTTCCACACACCGGGCTCTGCAGCCCCTACAAGACTCCCGACGCACACACCCAGCAGTGCCCCGTGCGGGAGCCTTCAGGGACCTGCTGCTGTGACACCGGCCTGCCCTCCCTCGGAGCCGGTACCGTGGGACTGAGTGTCACAGGCGCGGGAACCAGAACCAGGTCTCTGCTGGGCCTGCATCTGGCTTCTCCTCGGTGCTCTGGGGGAGCGGCTCACAGACCCCCAGGACTGGAGGGAGCCTGCAGGCCATCACTCTGAGCTCCTGGTGTGAGAATGACACCTGGCTCTGCAGCACAGGCCTCAGGCCCAATCCATGCGTAGCCCTGGGACATGCCTGGAACCATGAAATGTCAGAGCTTGGGAAGCATCTATCCTAACAGATCATTTAGGATCATTTAGTGGCTCAGTCCCTCACTTTAAAGACCGGAGACCCAAGAGGGCAGAGACTTGCCCCAAGTCACCCAGCAGGGAGGGAGGCAGAGAGCACAGAAGCCAGGGCTCTGCCACGCTTCCCTCTCCATTCCTTTGCCAGGCCTCGGCGGGGGGTCACGTTTGCCAGGCAGCAGACCTGCAGCTTGGTGTCCAAGGCTATGGGGTCCCATGTCCCTTGTCGGATGGGGGGATTCACAGCAGGAGCAGATGTAGCGGAGCCGTTGGGGTAGGAGTCAGAAGGGGTATTTATCAGTCCCCAGCACCACACACAATGAAAGAGGTGCCCCTTCCACCAGCCCCTGTATAAAGTATGAGTTCAAATAAACCAGTTAACCAGCCCCCAAACGTCAGGAAGCCCAGCGCTACAGAGGCCGCCCTGTCAGCTGCTGGATAGGTCTCCCCACCAGCAAGTCGTATGTTGGCACAAATGAAAGCCGTCTCCCAGTCTCTTCCCTTAAGATCCTGGCCCTGCCCACTCTCCACCCCTCCGCCTCCTCTTCCTGAGCCCAGAGGACTAATCTGTCTCCACCTACAGAAAACAGCCCTTCAGATAGTTGATGGCTAGCTCGATTCTCCCAGCCTTCTTTCCTCTGAGCAGACTGCAGGCTTTCCCACTGCCTCTGCCCCTCTGCCACTCGTTTCCAGAGCCCTACCCGGCCGGCGCCCACAGACGGGCTCCCCTTAGCTGCGCGCGGCCAGTGCCAAGGGCTTAGTCATTCCTTTAGAAAGGCCTGGGTTTTGGCACTACATCAATTTGCCACCCCCTTCCCCCCCACAAAAAAAGCCATGAAGGGCAAAGTCTATTAATGTCCCAGATGCTCATACGTCTCTATTTCCAAAAGAGTTTTCTGCTTGACCTTTTAAACCGAAAGGTCGTCTATGCTCACGTTTGGAAAACTATAGCGTCCTGTGCAAATGGCAAAGGTTTATCTCAACATTCGGGCTGACGCTCGTGACCTCTGAGACATGCCAGGAGAGTGCGGGTGTTAGCTCTACAATGAAGAGGAAAGTTCTACACGCAACCCTATCAATCGAGGCAGGCTGCCTGTAGGAGGAGAAAGTAATTGGGGCAGACCGCCCGGTCCCATGCGAGTGAGCTGTTGGTGCTCCATGGTGGCTGACAGTTCCGTGTTGGGGAAAGGCTTGTGTGTCATGCCAAGTGGCTGGAACTCAGGGGTTGCTCAATAAATCCCACCGAAGGGCCTCACGAATTAATACAGTGATGATCCTCCTGCCTCCTCCATATACACGGATCCAGTAATAACTGTAATCATCATAACGTTAAAATAAAACATGATACGCTCTGCTGTTAATTCAGTGGCAGTAAGGAGGAAGTATGGGGGCTTCCCATCTCTGCATTCATCATTTATTTCCCCCCTTAATTATGGAACAGTTCCCCAGGCCGAAAGGCAGAAGAGAGAAGCAGCGTTCCACCTGGATGGGCTTCCTTCAATGTCATCGCTTGGTTTAGACGGCCCCAGCCTTCTCTCCTGGTGGGGCAGGGGGAGCGACAGGTCTCAACCAAGGAGCTCAGTGAAATTGTTGGATGGATGGATGGGTGGGTGGGTGGATGGGTGGATGGATGGATGGGTGGATGGATGGATGGGTGGGTGGATGGATGGATGGATGGATGGATGGATGGATGGATGGATGGATGGATGGATGGGTGGGTGGGTGGATGGGTGGGTGGGTGGGTGGGTGGGTGGGTAGATGGATGGATGGATGGAAACACTGGAACTGTGACCCAGTAAGGGACAGTTTTCCCAAAGCAGGCTGTTTGTTTCCGTTGGACTTAGGTCACTGCCCCTCATTTAACCCTGAGAAAGAGCAGATACTCCTTCCAAGAGGGTGTCCCCAGGTCAGGTGGAGAAGAGCACTGTGGACCAGTGACAGGAAGTTTCCCACCGGAGCCCTGACCCCAGGCCCTGGGCTGCAGAGCAGGGCCCAGCACAGGCTGAGACTCCTTGGCCTGAAAGCAGGAGGTGGGGAGAGGACGCCTGCCTGCCACCGATGGTGCACAAGGCGAGGTGCCTCATTCATTTGCTCAACAGTGATGTTAAGCACCCTCTGGACGGGCCCTGACCAGCTGCCTGGGATGTAGGGGTGAACATGAGTGACAGACGTAGGCCCTGCCCTCAGGGACCTTACAGTCTAGAGGAGCATCTAGACTCTGTCTCCCACGCCTCTGGGGACCGGGGTCCGGAGCTGGCCTTGCCTGCCCTTCCCTGCAGAGTCCTCCTCTCCTGCAGAGCATAAGGGCTTCTCCAGGGGCACAGACAGACGGACAGTGATGGAGGAGCCCAGTCCAGGCCTCTCCTCTCACCAGCCTGTCTCAGCCCGCTGCTCTGGGCTCTGCAGTCTCCACGCTTTGGGCTTCCTTTCAGCGGGGGGACTTTCTCTGCATCTGCCCCCCACTCTCTGAGGGCAGAACTGGAAAATCAGTGCCAGCCAGATGGAGACTGCGAGGGCCCTGGAGGAGGCCCCCTCTGGTAAGGATGCCAGACCTGACACTGTGTAAACGCCTCTCGATGGGACATGGCTGGGCTTTTCTGCCCCGTCTCCCTCAGTCCTTGGCTGGAGACCACCCTCAGAGGAGCGCGACCTGGGGCAGGGCGGCTCTCTCTCCGCACCTAAGTGTGAGCGGCCCTGGTTTCCACAGAGCCCTAGCTCACGTCTGCGTTTTGTCCAAAACTTTTTGAAATTTCTGGAGCTAAGTATAGACATAAAAGTACAAAGAAACCCCCTAATTTGGGGGAGTAATTAAAACTGTGGTTTCCTTTTTCAGCAATTGTTTGAAGTTCTGGGCTTTCTTTCAAGTGCCCTGTCTTCACGGGCCTCCTTTCTGGCGTGCGGCCAAGGCGGAGAGAAGACAAACAGGATCCGGGAGCCCCTCCAACTCGCTGCCCCTCGGCTGGGCCCTGGGGCCTGACTCCCACTCCTTTCTCGAACTCAGAGCCGCTGCAGTTTGGGTCCTAGGTTTAGGGGGCTCCATGAAATTCTCCCTCCCCCTCTCCCCTGGCAGATGGAGTCAATAAGGATTAGACTCAGACTCTGAGCGTTTCCAGTGCTTATTGGAAAAAGGCGGGTAAGAAAATCCTCTTTTCTCCCTCCCCACCTTCAAAGCTGATGAGAAATCGGCAAGGCCGTGTCGGGAGCTCCCAGCCATCTCCCCCCTCCTCATCTCCATGGCACCCGCTGCCTCTCTGCTTAAATCCGGACTCACGGGTGCCTCTGGACATCTTTCTGGCTACTTCCCAGGCCCCGTCTAACCTTGAGACCTTCAGAGGAGACTGTCAGATGCTGTCCCAAGGGGCGCGATCACACGCAGGTGACCTCTCCAGTCCTGGGCAGGCGGAGAGTGGAGGCAGAGCCTGGGGCACAACTCTGGCAGGGGGCAGACTGGGAAACCATATCCCCGGACGGCTTCTGGCCTCCCTGCTCATCCACAGCCCTCAGCGCGGGCCAGTCTCAGCGGGTCTCACATTTCTCACACACGCGCGCGCACACACGCGCACACAAACACCACGTACACACCTCCAAAACCACTGACGAGCAGCGTAGCCTCTTCCTGAAGGTTTGACGGGGAGACAGAGGGGATGATATTGCGCGCCAGGTGCCCAAACTTCCCGACCATCACCATTGACCGACTTCCTGCTTCTTCCCCAAATTTCCTCCCCTGCAGCAGCTACTTCTTTGCTTTTGCTAGTTTTTTTTTTACCCTGCCTCAAGTCCCTCTCCTTACAGCTCCCTTCAGGCCTGCAGGTCTCCAGTCCCCTTCCCACACTAGCCTCTCAAAAGCAGCGAGGCCGAAGGGCGCCAAAGAGAAAACGGCACACAGCCCGACGCGTGGCTGGAGGAGCTGAACTCCTTCCTCCCACGGCCCTGCCCCTTCATCCCAGGAAAGACCTCTGGACCTGCATCAGAAATGGAACTTTGAGTCCCACCACCTTTTTGTTATGGGATCTGGGGTCACAAAGATACGTGCGTATTTCACCTTATACTCCCAGTGGCTTTGCCTCAGGAGCCAGTGAGGGATGCGTAGTGACTCAGCAGGTGCCTGCAGGAGTTGGGAGCCCTCAGAGCAGGCAGGACGGGGTGGTCCAAGCTTGTGCCAAGGGTTCTGCTGGGCAGGAAGAGCCGGATGGTGAAGGTGAGGGTGACATGGGGACAGCGAGGCCACTGGGGAGATGAGAGGGCGGGGCCACAGCTGATCTCTGCCCACGCTGCCGCGGTGGGGACCAGAGATGGGTTTCTCCCCGGTGGCTCTGTCTGTGAGAGGGAGATAGCTGGATTAGCCTCGGGCCTGTCAGCCCAGCCCCTGACTTGAATGCCAATGAAGGCAGGATGACATCTCTCCTTCAGGCCTCTGCTACCCCGTGGCTCCGGCGCAGGCTTGGGAACACGTGAGCCATTAGCTGGTCCACACGAGGCTGCGCTGATCGGAGTGGGCACCTGCACGTGACACACTTGTTCCTACAGGACCGAGCTGCTCACTCCCCCGTGGGCACCCTCACTCTGCTATAGGATGGACGCCTACCCCTCGGTGGCAAGACCATCTTCCCCATCAGACCAGGTGGTCCCAGGCGATGGAGGGGAGGAGAGGGTACTGAGGGCAGGAGCCTATGTGCTGGGGGCCCCTCCCCCAGGGCCCAGCCCCCATCTGTCTGGTGCATCGCTGGGCCTGCAGGTCTCCAGGACAACACTGCTCACCTGGGCTGCAGGAGGCTGAGGGAAAGGGCAGGATCGGGGGTTTGGAGGGCCTGCTGTGTCCTACTCCCCTTTCATGACGTCACCTCTACTTTCCCAGTGCCCAGGGTCATCTGACTCATCCCTCCCTTCTCTTCAACCCCACTCCAAGTAAAGAGTCAGTGTCAACTAGTAAGTGTTTTTTGGGGGGTGAAATGGCCATTATTTGCAAGTAGTGGGATGTTGATGAGTTTCCCATCCCAGGGGTGTTTGCACTGAGCCTGCTGTCTCACTGGGGCTCAGGGCTGGTCCCGGTGAACAGAATGCCTGATTTCAGCGACAGAAAGCAAAAGAAGCTTGTGTTTAGGGGTGTCTATCATTCCCATACAAGACCGACCGCAGCATAAGTTCCTACAGCAGCTCCGGGTGGGGAGTGCGCTCTGGAGACCAGCAGAAAGGGCCAGGGGACAGGAAGGGGCTTGAGCAGAGCTGTTTAAACATCTAGGTGACAAAGCGATGAGGTCGAATGCTGTGGTAGAGAGAGCACAGGATGGTCCGTGGGCCTGACTTCTAGTCCCAGCTAAGCCATCCTGCGGGTCTTAACTTCTCATTTTCAAAAAGAAGCAGGAAGCTCTTTTAGAGCTAACACTCTGTGATGACAGAGAAGGGAAGGTGAGGCCATCTGGGAGGGGCAGGGATGCCTGGGGCTTTGTCAAGGACGCGATAGGACCTCCCTGGAGCAGGACCCAGCCCTCGGAAGACCAGGATGGGCGTCTAAAGACTCGGGCCCAGCTCATGCTCCCATCAGGACAGTGGTCACCCACTCAGTGAGGAGAGAGTCCCCAGGGGCCGCCTGGGTGCCAGAGGAGTTCCATGTACTGATCCAGGGGGTGGTTACATGGGTGTGCGCATATAACAAAATGCATCGAGTTGTCCACTAAACAACAAAATCAATAACAGAAGAGAAATGATTCCAGGCCAGGGAGAGCAGCGCCAGAGGCAGAGAGCAAAGCGGGGCAGAGAGGGCCGTGAGAAGGCCATGAGGGCCACGAGGAGAGAGCCACACGGATAAAGGGCAGGCCTGAGACAGACAGCAGCCCTGGAACGACAGAGAGAGTCATGGAGAGAACAGGGGAGGAGGGCCAGGCAGGACAGACTGCGACACCGGTCCTGGGCATGGGCGGGAGGAAATGACAGCCTGCCTGAGATATCAGTTGACCTTGAGATCCCTGAAACCATCCTCCATCCTTTTACAGACTGAGTTCTAGGGACATCGGCACATCCGGGGCTGACCTGAGACACATGAGCATTTGCCAAGCTGCAGGGCTAATGCCGGTGGCCACACAGAGTGCCCATCCTCTTGCAGAAACTCAGAGCTGGAGAGGAAGGACCTCTCTCCTCGTGGAATTCTCCGCCTTCCGCTGCTCATCTAACATTTAGAGTTTGCAGACGGCTGGGATGTGACACGCGCCACTTACGGCAGGGCCGACAGTGATGTACAGTGTTAATATTAAGCTCTAAGTGGCTTCTGTATGTTATCCAAAAATGAGGAATAAAAATGAGGAAATTCATTTCTTCCTTTAAAAAATGGGTGGTTTGTAAAAATGATGATTTCGAGCTCAAAGTGAGAGGATGGATCTGACACCAGCGGCTCGAGCAGCCTTCTCACGTGGGGTGAGCACGAGTGTTTGTCTTCATTCATCTCAGCTGAGTCGGGAAATCTCCGGGGGCCCTGGGTGGCCTCCTCTGCCCTCCTACCTCACCCACCTGAGTAGAGCCGGACTTGGGGCTCCCGCCGGGCCCCCTCGGTTTTCCTTTTCTCCACTGGCTAAGAGGGAGGGCCACGGAGCAGGGGGCCTGGATTAGAATCCTCTCTCCACTACTTACTAGCTGTGGGACCATATACCTCAACTTGCCCATCTGTAAAATGGCATAATAGTATCTACCTCTTAATGCTCTTATGAGGATTAAGTGGCTTAATATATATAAAGTACCTGGTCCTACACGTGCCTGGGACATTATAAATACTGAATAAATGTCGTGGTTATGATTTTTTAATCATGCTGATTTTCCAGACTAATATATGGGTGTAGATAAACATGGATAAATAAATCAGCAAGCACACACATAGAAAGAGGGGAACGCAATGAAATATTAACACGGAGGGAAGCTACGGGAAGGTATGATACAGGTGTTCTTTGCACTGTACTTACAACTTTGCAGTACATATAAAATTATTTCAAAATGAATTATTTTTTAATGCAGGGGAAAAATAAAGAGTAGCCTAACCCTCTTTTTCCCCCGAGGCTGTCTCAGCTCCTCAAGAATCAGGCTCTGACGTCCCCCCGTTGTTTTCCCGGGAACAGCGACAGGCACCCGGGGAGTCCTCGGCATTGACTGCCGGTGGGCAGGCCACGGCGCATTTGCTGACCGCCTGGGGTTGAGGACGGGCTGCCATTCACTGCAATGGTCTAGGTAGAATCTTGTCCATTTGGGTCTGATTAGATGTGTCATTCAGGAATCGGTGACATTTAAGTGTGGTGTTGTCAGTTTTGATCCACCGGAGTATTATTTTTGGTTTTTCAGTTAACAAAAAAATACACATTGGGAGCTCTAACAGCCCCTTCTTATTGAAATTCCTGCAGAAACGATTCTGTTACACAAGTCTGCAATTCTCCGGCTTCTCATCTCTTTTGTTCCTTTGAAATAATTGTTTATGCAACACAGTTTTTTTAATGTTTCTTTTCTAAAGAGTCTAGTGCTAGGCTGGAACATTCTGGAACGCAGACGCAGAGTTGGAAGGGGACTCAAAGGTTGTCTAGGGCACAGCATCCAACCCAGACCATAGACTGATACTGCCCCATGGACCCGAGGGTGCAGCTGAGGAGTGATGGAGCGGGAAGGGTCTCGGCCACAACTCCTCTCTCCTCGGAAGGAATGAGCCTGGGCCAGCCAAGGTTTGCCTTGCTCAGCTACGACCCGGGTCAGAGGGCTCTGATCCCCTCAAACCCCCAGCCTCTGCAGGATTCTGCCAACACAGCCACAGTGGGGTCCAGCCTCAGGACAAAACCTCCAGTGGCAGGGATCTCGGCGGCTCCCCAAAAGCCCCTGCCGAAGCTCCCAATCTAACCCTCACCTGATGTCCCGGGGTTTGCTCCCGCTCTGCCCTCCTCTCCCCACACCTCACCCTGTCTCCCACTTTTCTGCACACTGGCCGGCAGGGCTGGCTCAGGAGGCCCATTTCTGAGACAGCTCCATGGACTGGGAGAGGTCCCAGCGGCCCCCGGAGGGGTGCTGTGGCTGTCGCTTGCCTGAAGTCTCTTTGACGGCTCTGTGCTCCGCGTTATAAATAAATTATTTTGGATGCTTATCTGCCTGCCTTGCTCAGCTTTTCAGGTTATTTTGGGTAGCAGGCCTCTTGTGTGTGAGGTGGGCCTGCATTATTGAAGACTATGCCCGCCTGTAGGAGGGAAATAAGGTCAGAGGGCGTGTGCTGGAGGCTGGGGTGGGGATGGTGGGTGCCGGGCTGTGGTCAGATTCAGAGCAGTGCTGTCTCCTCCTGCTGAAGTGTCCCAGGCAGAACCCGGGGCCCCTGGGACAGTCCAAGCTACTCCCCACTCATAACCTTGAGCCTGAGTTGCTCTCATCTCATTTAACTCTGCATCCTGGGCACTGCTCTTCAAACAGGCACCAGGGATGTGCAAAGGACCCAGAGCAGGAGCTGGGACCCCGGGGCTCCCATGCAGGCCTGCAGCTCCCTGGTGACCTTGAGGGAGTCACTGCGTCTCTGCATCTCAGCTCATTTAGCTATTAAATGAAACTACTGATGGCCACCTGCCTGGTTGAGGGCTGTACAGTGGGCTCATTTTCCCTTCCTATGGGTCCCAGCATTCCCACCGTCCAGTCCTGAGAGGCCCTTGGGGGCCGCAGCCAGGGCCTCGGACATTTCTAGCTTCGAAAACCAAGCTGTATTTTTTTGACCTTGTGTCCATGCAAGAAACTCAAAAAGGGGCTCACTTAAGATCAAAACTCAGAGGAGGCGTGAGACCAGAGCTGCTCCTAACAGCGCCGTCCTCCTGCAGACCCTGCCTCTCCTCCCAGAGCCCCCAGCCCTGCCCCCTGGACTTCCCTGAGCCCCGCCTTTCTCTCAAGAGGACCCTCCTCACCCTGCAGGCCCTCCCCACCTCCATCAGTGCCCCTCCTCCAGTCTCTGTGTCTTCCTCCGGGTTTTTCTGGCCTCCAGAGCTCAACCCTGAAGATAGACCTGCGCTGCAACCCGGGAGTCATCTGCATTTATCATGGATGTCTGAGTCTGAGAGAGGTTGAGTCGCCCATTCGAGCGGCATTTGTACAGCCCAGCACGGGATGTTGGAATTTCAGGAGGATGTCCACTGGCCCCAGGAGTCACCCCTCCTATTTTCAGGAGCTTGTTCCACTGGCTTCTGTCCCCGCCAGGTCATGGCCCCCAGGCCTTCAAAGCCTGGACGTTCATCTCCCTCCGGGGTCCTGTGCTGCTGCTCCCACCGCATGCACGGCCAGCCACCAGGTCCCCTGGCAAGATGGCCTGTTCCCAGCCCGCCTGGCTTGTGGCTCCGCATCAATCTGTCACCAGCTGTAACCCCACCTTCCCCACCCCCCACCCCATTGCTCAGCCCAGTTCATTATCCAGACCATTACTCCTTTTTACCCTCCACTGGTTTGCAGCGGGTTCCAATTAATAATTTCAAACAGTCACCAATTTCCCTTAAGCCTCTGGCAATAATGGAGATATAGGTCTAAGTGAATATTTGCTAATTTAGAAACATTTCCCCAGGAATCACTGAGAAGCGCCGTCACTGGGCAGGCCTGGCCTCTCTCTCTGTCCCTGGAGGAGTTGGCCCCGTGCTTCTCAACCCAGGCAACTTTGCCCCTCTGGGGACACTAGGCGGTGTCTGGACACACTTTGCTGGGGATGCTATGTATGGAATTAGTGGGTAGAGGCCAGGGGTGCTGCTCAACATCCCACAATGCACGGGACGGCTCCTCCCAGGACAGAGATGATCTGGCCCCAATGTCAGTACCGCCAAGGCTGAGACCCTGGATGTAGAGCATCCCCGGGCTTGTCCCCCAAACACCTTTCCCCACATAGCCTGGCAGCCTCCAGAGCAGGCCTCAGAGCTGGGTTGTTGTTTTTTTCTAGAGATCTAAACACTTAGAAGAGCAAAACACTCTCCCCAGATGTTCTAGAGCTATTTTCTTTGGCCCATATCATTTGTTTTAATGGATCCAATATTCAAAATTGAGAGATTTTATAAGAAAATCAGGGTTTATGGCTTGTTTTGGATAATGGAAGATCTGATCACACTGGCTCCCCAAATCCCCAATGGCAACGTTCAGTGAGAGCTGAAGAGCGGCTCCCCATAGTCCTATACATGGGGTACTTCTTGTCAAGTGCACCCCAGTCTCCACCACGCCCTATCGCCTCTCTGACATGGAGTATCGGCTGCCACTTATTACCAAGATCGCTCACAGAGAAACACATCTGTGCCATCCCTCAATCAAAAATGGGAAAGAGAAGACAGACTGGGCTGCACCCAGAGCCTTCACTCATTTTCACTATCCACGATGCTCGTGGGCATTTGACGGCACAACTTCTGCTACAAATGGCTCCTGTTGGGTCAAGGGATTGAGCCCTGGACCCTCTCGAGTCCCTCCCAGGCCCAGCCCGCACACTCACAAGACTCCAGGAGGTAGGTGGACAGTAACTCTGTGCTCTTTTTCCAGGTCCAGGTTTCCTGCTGGGAGGTGGTGCTCCTGAGGACTGGGGTTCCCGGAGGATCCATGTCAAACACTGCTGCAAGAGAGGGAGAGAGCAGGCCTCAGTCACTCCATCTTCTAACACAGGGTCAGTACCTGGTGGCCCCGCTAACACTGGCTGCCGCTCTGTGAATACAGTTTCCATGTACCTTACCAGTAAGTACCTTTACCTATTGTCCGGGGCCGCTTTCCTGCTACACTGGCAGAGTTGAGAAGTTGTGACAGAGACAACATGGCCCACGAAGCCTAGAATATTTACTGCCTGGTTCCTCACAGCAGATGACCCTGTTCTAACCAGGCAGCGCCCCCATTTGTACACACCCTGCATTTACAAAGCACCTCCCCGATACTCCCAACAGTCCCAGGGGGTGGGCCTGGAAAGGAGGGTCGAAGGTACAAGCATTTGTTGGGCATCGGCTGGGTGCCAGGGGCTGAGCTCTGGTCTCACATGCATCTCCTCACAGCGGCCTTGTGAAATCATTGTTTTAACTTTACAGATGATGCAACAGAAGCTCAGAGAGGTTAAGGGACAGACCCAAAGTCACCCTCGTGTCTGTCTGGCTCTGTGCCAGGCGGCTCTGCTCTCTGGCTGGCTCTGACCCTTTGCTGCACTGCGGGGGAGGCTGACCACCATGACACCCCCATGGACCCACCCTGGCTCCATCGCTAAGGGGTGGCCTGGCCTCCCCCACTCCTCACACTGCTGAGCCACCTGGGAGTAGGGAACTATTGCATTAAGGGCCAGGCCGCCGCAGTTCATTCTGGCCCCCCCTCCCCAAGTCACCAAAGACTGGCCTCCCCTGTGGACCACTGGGCTAACTGCCCTTGAACCTGACAGCTCCCCATCCTGAACTGGTGCTGCTGGGTGGGAATAGATGCCGTGAATGCCACGCCCAGCTCCCTCCTAACCCGCATCACTGGTAATGACAGGATAGAAGATCCAGAGACCTGGGGGGAAGGGTTTAGGAAGGACAAGGGAGGGGCTGAGCTGAGAGGAGCACAACCCGGTGGCTACGGTGGGGACTGGGACAAGGGCCAGGGAATCAGGGCAAACAAGAAGCAACCGTGTGTTTCCCCGCGAGCTGCCCGCTGGCCCGTGAAGGGCAGGAGGCAGAGCTTCACGGAGCTGAGACGCAGCCTGACAGGCCGGGCGGCACGGAGCCCGGCACCCTGTGCGGTGATTTACGCCACATCAGCTCCCCGCCCCTGGGCTCCGTGTGCAACCGCGTGTGTCGCGGCGTCTGTGTTCTGTGTGCGCGAGCAGGGCTGGCCAGCCCCACGGGACCAGCGGATGGCGCCATGGGTGGGAAATGGTGCCAGGTGCCAGGAGGACGTGCTGACCCCCAAACAGCTGGGCCTGCCACGCAGCCCGATGCGCTATTTCAGATGTGCGTCCTGCCTGGTACAGTAACCGGCATCTGGCGGATGCTCAGTAAATGTTAACTTGAACTCACTCTTTCAATGAGGTAAAATATTGTATATAGACACCTGTATATACACATATCCTGGATGTATATATCCTACTGCGTGTAAAGTCAAGTACAAATGGTATCTATTTTGTACACTATCATTATCAACATATTTAATAAAACTTGAGTGCCTCCTGCATTCATTGCTTTCTTCTGTTAAATCACAAAAATGGGCTGGTGGGAGAGGACGGTAAGCTGGGCTGAACTGTGCAACGGCCCGAACTGTGTGGCTGTGAGAGAGGAGCCTGGCCGGGTGGGGGGGGGGTTGTGGGTGGAGACTCCATGTGCCAAGCTGGGTGGTTTAGACCTGAGCTCACAGGCGTTCAGCAGGGCCTGTGGCTACTCAAGCACAAACGACAAAAGTGAGGAGTTGGGAAGGCCCATCTGGCATTGGCACCGGGGGATCTGCAGGAAGGGGAGCTAGCTGGGAGGCAGATGATGCTGGCGTTCCCGTAAATACCTGGCCGTTCCTGGCACTGGCCAAGGGCTCCCGACGAAGCAGGTTGGGCACTTGATCTCATGGAATCCTCCCAGCCACCTGCAGGATAGGTTCTCCTGTCCTTGTTTCCTAGCTAAGGAAGCTGAGGCTCAGAGCCATGGGGTGGCAGAGGTTCTTTGAAGTGACAGCAGGCCTGCAGGGCAGGGCTTAGTGATGAAATAAGTAGGAGACAAAGCAGGGAGTGGATGGCGTGGGCCGCCCAGCTCTGGGGCCAGGAAAGTAAGAGAATGGTGGGGCCAGTCCCAAGCTCTGGGCCTCCGGGGCCCCTCCTAGGGGACAGACAGGGCCACGTGCCTTCCTTAGCAGGAAGCTGCTGCCCCCCAGGGTCCACAGTGGCTTTGGCAGTTGGGTCAGGCCCTCCCAGGGGACACTGTTCATCAGGTTGTGAGCCAGTGATTCCTTACTGACTGGGACGCAGGCCGTGGGCTGCTCTTCAGCCCAAGGTTCTCTGTCTTTTTGTTTTTAAATTTTTTTAAGTCCTCACTTGAGGGTATGATTTTATTGATTTTATAGAGAGAGGAAGGAAGAGGGAGAGAGAGAGAGAGAGAAGCCTCAATCAGTTGCCTCCCATATGCACCTCAACAGGGGATCGAACCCTCAGCCTGGGTATGTGCCCTGTAGGAATTGAACCCACGGCCTTTTGGGTGTATGTGACAACATACCAACCAACTGAGCCACACCAGCCAGGGCGGTTCCCTTTGCCTTTGGAGGACTGCGTACACCCCCTTCCAACCCCCTTCCCCACAATGCCTTCCTTACTGCAGACTTTTTATGCCGTGATAACCAAAGCCACCAAAGCCAGGTGTGTCGAGAAAAGCCTCCTTGCTTTAAAGACCAATTCTCTCCTCTGTCTGCCTCTGTCTCTGTCTGTCTCTGTCTCTCTCCCTCTCCCTGGACAGACGCCAGCCCTTTACTCGCTGGGCCTGGAGAGCCGGACATGATATAAAACAAAATACAATGTAACGGCTTCATTATCTGCGGGAGAAAGACGATTAAACTGGTCCACTCTGTGTCCTGACGGGCTGTCTCTGAACTGTGTGTCCAGTATCGCTTTCTGTCTGGATTAGGAGGACGGGATCAACTGTCTGCGGGTTAATTAGCTTCTCAGAAAGTTTATTCATTTCTGCCTCTCCCCTCTGAAGGCACAGAACATTTCACACTGAGTCAAATGCTCAGTGTCTATTCTATGTGGCCAGAACATAACAGGACCAGCCTGACAGCCCACTGAGCTGTGAGATGCCTTCCCCTCCTCTGCAGTCTTGTCACCGACACTGGCGACACATCTGTCCACACCCAGCAGGCGTGGAAGGTTGCCCCTCAGTGGGCCTGGTCTACAGCTGCTGCCAATGGCTCCTGGGAGGGGCTAGAGGGAGCTGACAGTGACCCTGCCCTTCTCTTTCCTATTCTCACCCGCATCCATCAGCGTTTTCAGGGCTTGACAAGATAGTCACCACACCCAGGAAGCCACCCTGGATTAGCTACCCATCCATTCTGATAGAAAAGCCAGTGCAAGCCCCCTGCCCCTGCCCAGTTCTCCCCCAGGACCCCAGGTGGAGAGGACCAGCCATCCTGCTTTCTGAGACCAGAGGCACTTCTGCAGGTCTACAGTTTCTTTTCTTTTCCTTCGGCTTGTTTGCTTGACTGTTAAGGTTGTCCTTTTTCATTGTTTTTGAGTCATTTTGCAGGTGTGTTTTTCCTGCCACCACCACGTCGCTGATTCCTTTGAGGCCAGAACCACATCTAATTACCTCCAGCTTCCAGCACCCGGGTGCACTCAGCACGCGGCCCACACAGTCCAGGCGGCAGATGCTCAGAGCACTGGCCACCTCCAGACGCTCGCTCGCAGTGTCCCCTGGAGGCCGGGGGTGGGGCGGAGCAGGCTGCGGGCACGTGCTGGCTCTGCCCAACTCATCCCATCCCTCTGTTGCCTCCCTTTGCGCATCTGTAAAATGGAGATGACAATGCCGACCTCGTCGGGTCCTTGCCAGGATTCCATGGTTTACAACACACGAAGTATCTAGAAGAGGGCCTGACCCCCAGGTAAACACATGATACCTGCATGCAGAGGTCCTGAGTCCTGTGCGCACACAGCACCTGCTCCCTCCCCCTCAGCCTCTCGCTTCTTTCTGGACACCCCACATCTGGCTTAGCCAATGAAGGGATGAGACTGGAGAGGACCCAGCATGAGCAGAGCAGAGCCCCAATGGCTCGACCCCTCCCCCCCAGCCAGCATGGAGAAGGAACCTCACTCAGACCTGGAATCGGGCCTGGAGAGTTCAGGGCCCGCTGACTTGTCCCCAGACTCCCAGCTCAGCCTGCAGAGGTCCCTCCCCACCAGCGCTGTTCACATTTCTATTCCTGCCTCCTCTCTGTGCTCCTGAAACCCATCATCTGTGGTTCTCCCCAAAGTCCCCGCCCCCCAGGGCCCCTGAAAGCTTCACTCATTGAGAAGAAAAGAACCACGGCTCAGCATTGGTGACCCTGGAGCAGGACTGAAATTCCCAAGGTATTTGTTGCAAAGAACCACTTCTCTTTGTAGAACAACTTAATCAGGCCGAGGTGTGATAAGCAGGCAGGTAGCCATTAAGCCAGGCTGTTAATGCAGAATCACCTCCTGCGGATGGAGGTGGAAGTGGAGGCAGGGCCGTCCCTTAGAAATTAAAGGGAACTGAGACCTGTCGGCTGCCTGGTGGGTGGAGCGCTATTGTCACAGCCTCGAACAGTTGTCTCCCATGCGCCCTGGGGCAGAGCAGCCTCCTACCCCTGCGCCAGCTGTAATCCGGACACGTGGCCCTTTCCTGTGCTCTCTCTGCCACCACGGACAATTGCCTTCGAGACCCTTGATTTTCCTGGAGTCACAGGTTGGAGGTGGTGGAGAGCTGGTGGGGAGCGGGGCCAGGAAAGGGAGACGGAGATGAAAGACAGAGATGAAAGACAAGACGTGCCCTGGAAGTGAAGGCAGGCTCTCCCCACCCCAGTGCCTGCAATCACTCTCCACTCGATGAGGCCACAGTGGTCTCTTTTCTTCCATCAGAGCCTTGTGAAGACTCCCTCTCCAAGTGTTTTGATGTCATTGTTGTCATAAAGGCAAGGCGATGTCAAGAAGGAGACGGACAGGCTCAGCCAGACCTCAGGAGTGGGCAGGGACAGCTCAGGGACCAACCCATGTGCCTTACCAGGCGGGGGAACCAGCTGGTGGGGCTGGAGGGTGAAGCCTGGTCTGTTCTGACGGTGCCTACGCCTGGGACACATGTGGGCATCTGCGACTCAGGCTCCACTGCGTCCTGAACACATTCCCCGACTTAAAAAAACACAGCAGGTGGCTTATTTGTTTTAGTATCACTGGTCACTGGAATAGTGCCGAGCACACAAGATGCCCAACAAAGGTGTGTTTTGTGATTAAATGAATGGACCTTTGGACCAAGCAGAATGTTCCAGGCTGGCTGTTCTCTCTCCGGAAGACGCCTCTCTCCTCCAGGCATTACCCTAGGGCTCTCCCAACACTCGGAGCCTCCAATACATTTAAAATCCAATTGGACCGAATCTGCCCATATCTTCCCCTGAACACAATCAGATTTATGTGTGACTTTTCAGAGCAGTCCTATTTCATAAAGTAATAGGTTCGTGCACTTAGGCTCTCGATGGAATCTCAACACTTAGAGGCACCGACAGCGCATCTCCAGGTTGCTGCAGGAGAGAGGGGGTTCCCTCCAGCCGGTGCACAGACCGAGCCCGGGAGGGCACACTCGCCCAGCAGTCCCAATGCCCAACTTCATCACCGAGCTTCCTGAGCTCTAGTTCAGGGCCAAGAAGCCTCCAGAGCAAAAGGGGAAACAGAGGGGAGGCTGTGAGCACCGCTCTCCCGGCTGAAGGAACAAATGTCCATCTGAGGGGCCTGTCAGGATGGGGCCGCTCATTAAGCAGACGCAACGGTCTCCTCTGCAAAAGCAGTTCCTAAACGGGTCTGAGTGTCAGCCCACCCAAGGATTCGCCAGACAATAATTGCCTCACAAAGCTGGAAGGAAAGAAATACGGCTCCTGAGACCAGATCACATTCTCCTTCAAGATCTTGCCGCCCTCTCCAGTCCCGAAGTGCAGAACCAGGCCTCGTGGCAGCGGGTGCGGACCCAGAGTGTGCAGGAGCATTTTGGCCAGGTGGCCTTGGGTCCCCTCCTGCTCCCCAGTGCCCATCCCCACAAAGGCCCCCAGAACCCGCACTGGCATTGTCTTCGTCTCACACGGTTCTCTCTATTCAATGAAAGTGCCTGAGAGAGGTAGCAGATTAAACCTTTTCCATCAGGTGGTCCTCAGGTTAAACGTCCATCAGCATCACTTCCCGATCCCACGGGACAGGACAGAAACCTGGGCCTGGGAGCCACAGGGGAGGGGGCACCATGCACCCCACTTGGCACGTCACCCTGACACACCTCATGTGGCCACGCCTGCTTCGTGCGCAGGCCTCCTGGGGGAAGGAGGAGAGAGAATATAATGCCGGCTGTCTCCTTCCTCGCCTGGGGGCCCACAGTCCCTCGTCCCCCCGGCGTTCAGGCCTGAAAGTGAAGGGAGGTTTGAACAGCAGGTGCGTAGACGGAGCCCGGGGTCCTGGAGCCCTGAGAAGGTCAGGACGCCGCGTGGACTGAGCGTCTGTCTGCTCCGCACCGCGCTCTCCACATGTGCTTACTCATTTCCCATTCCGAGCTCGCCTGTGCAGTGGTGTTATTACCTCTGTCTCCTATGAGGCGATCGAAGCTCAGAGAGGTTTGCTCAAGACCACCCACGGCAAAGCCAGGGCGCAAACGCAGCCGTGAGTCCCAAATCTGCTGGTATCCCAGACGTGGGCTGCATTGGAGAGGCAGTTCTTTTGAGGCTGAGAAATCCAGGCTTCCTCTGGCTGATGGGGGGAGGGGTTAGTGGGTGAAGCTGGAGAACTCACACCGGGAAGAGGGACCTCCTGTGTCCACAGCCTGCAGGAAAGAGGGACCTGCTGTCCCCGCAGCCTACAAGAATGCAGTGCTTGGGTGCGGCTCCTCAGCTCCCTCCTTCCAGGCCAGGCTGGGCAGGGTGGGATGTAGGGCCCAGCCACTTTCACAGCGCGTTACCTCTAAGCTACGTGGATGCTTGCCGGCGTGGGAGAGGGTGACTGAGTCCTAGAGCAGTTGTCTCTGGTTGCATCATTAATAGTCGGTCCCTCTGGTGAACAGGGGCTCCGGAGGGTAGAGGCTCAGGCCACAGTGTGAATTCCTCACACCTTGGCCTGTGGCTCCACTCCCAGGCAGGGTCCCAGGCACTACTCTCTGCACGCTGACCCCCTCCTTCCACCTCCATGCAGTTGCTCTGTCTGGAGACTGGCAGGAGCAGAACCAGACGGCCCCAGGGCCTGCTCAGTTCAAAGCCAGATTCTCTATAAAGTCTTCCCTGATTCCTACATCCCCCCCTTCCCTTGCCCAAATTTGGAAGCAACGGGAGTGTGGGAACCTTATTTATTCATCCATTGTGCCCTTGGCTGCGTCCCTAGCGCCTGTCACATCACCAGCATCCTTGTTGTCACAGTTGTCATCATCAGACCTAACAACTGGCTCTGAGCACAGCTAAGAAACATTCTAAGCATCTTACTGTATTAATTCATTTAACCCCCACATTAATCCCAAGGGATCAATACTGCTCTTATCTTCAATTTCCAAATAAGGAAGACTAAGGCTCGGGGACATTGCCTGTTGTCACTCAGCTAGAGGTGATAGCAGGAGCTAGGAATGAATTGCAGGCAGTCTGGCCTGAGCCCACACATTTCTGCCCAGTAATGCCCAAGAAATGCCTGAACGAAAGAAGGAAGGGAGGGAGAGACAGAGGGCCTGCATTTTTTTAAACTTCTTCAAAAAGCTGTAACTTAAAATACTAGACAAAAATAGTATGTGAGCTGGAAAGGGGGTGATGAAAGTTAAAGCATTTGAAGGCTCTTAAATTTGGGGGGAGAAAGATGAAGATACTGATTAGTTTTAGAGCTGCTAAATTAAGCCTGCGAATTAAAATATCTAGGGCAACCACGGGAGCAATAGGCACATAAAACGCAATTTTCAGTCTGGCAGAGGAACGTGGAAGAAGGGCATAGAAAGCACATCAGTCAGTGCAAGACTTCCAGGAAAGAGCAAAGCTGAGCCTCAGAGAGCGGGGCCAACGGAAAGCGCAAAGCAAAACGTGGGAATGAATCTGAATATATCAGCCATTGGAGTAAATACAAATTGATAATCTCCCCGGTTAAAAGACAAAGATTGCCAGACTAGATTTTTTTTTTTTAAATCCAAGTAAATTTGTTTATAATATAAGAACACAAACGCTGAAAGTAAAACCGTGAAAGCAGACGCGCCGAGCAGGTACTAACTAGAAGAGAGATGGGGTGTCCGTGCTAATATCAAAGTAAATAAGCTAAAAAGCGAAGCACCAGCCGGATGGAAGAAGGTTAATGACTACTCAAGGGCAGCTTGGAGTCCCTGCAAAGAGGCAGGTGTGCTAAGCTCAGCGGCGGGGCTTCAACGTCCAATGCAACCCAGGGCGGCCGCGGAGAGACAGGCGCGTAGGACAGTTTTCAAAGGAGTAAAGGGGAAAGCGAACGAATAAACGTGTAAAAAGCACTTCAGCCTGATGGTGGCTACAGGTCACTATACATTCGCCCAAACCCCTAAAACGTACACCGCCAGGAGTGAGCCACAAGGGAAACTACGGACTTTGGGTGCTTACGATGTGTCGATGTAGGTTCGTCAGTTATAACTCTGGGGGGGAGGGGGATGCGGATACTGGGGAGGCTGTGCATGCGGGGGGCGGGCGGGGGTACGTGGGAAATCTCTATACCTTCCCCTCAATCTTGCTGTGAACTTTAAATGGCTCTAAAAAAGTAAAGGTTTAATCTAAATAAATAATAAACCAAGGGTAAAAGAAAAAAAAAATAGCGTATGTACCTAAATAATTAGTGTAAGAAACAAAACCCAGAAGAACAGAATAACAGAGGGGAAAATAGCACTAAAATCAACCCAAAAGATGGCAAGAAAGAAAAAAAAATGAGAAATAGAAAATACAAAATAAAATACAATGTATTTAGAAATAAATCTAAATACCTTGGCAATCGCAATAAATACAAAGCTTGAAGGAATTGCTAGAAGATATTGACAAATCCATCATCAGGTGTGAGATTTTGACATACTTGTCTAGGTTATTGATATACCCAGCAGACAAAATGATTAGGAAGGCTTGAAAAACACAATTAAAAGATTGATCTAATGAACACACACAGAATATTGCATCCACCGAATGGGGAATACACTCCTTTCAAACACCCTTGGGATATTTACAAAAAAATTGATTAGCCGCTAGGCTATAAAGCAAGCCTCAAGAAATATCAGTTTTATGCGATCACTTTATCTGACAATTATGTAAGTTAGAAATTAGCAGCAAAAATGGAACCAGTAAAAACAACAACAACAACAAAACACGTTTGGAAAATGAAAACTCATTTCTAAACAATTCACAGACCAAATAAGAATCATAATGAAAATAAAAATTTAGAAACAATGGATAACAAAAAATACTACCTATCCGAGCTCATGGGATGCAGCTAACACAGTGGTTAGAATGAAGTCTCTAGTTTTGAATTAGCTCTGTCTCCAACTTAAGAAATGGGAAAAGAATATTAGATCACTCACACACACACACACACACACACACACACACACACACACACAGTAGAAGGAAAACCATGATTTCCAGGGAGACCCTGTAATAGAGCTGACGTCTGATGAATCATCTTCAAGTCACCTATTTCCTCTCCTAGCACAGGCCCTGGGAGTTCACTGCTCCCCACCAGGGCACTAAGGACTGTGTGGCTCCTGCAGGGCGCAGGGCGGACATCAGAGGTGTTGACCGCAGTGGGCGGGTTTCAGGGCTTGGAAAGGAAGGTGCCTGGCCACCCCCAGCTCTCTCTGGCCCTGGCAGGTGAAGCAGTTACAGGTGTGAGCTGCACAAGCTGGCTGATCCCCTGGCCCAGGAGGATTTAATGCTCCCTCTGGAAATTGGGCCAAAGCAAGAAAAGATCAGCATTTCTTGAGTCTCTTCACCTTCTGGTTTGGTTTGGTTTTGGGGTTTTGGGGGATTTGTTGGTTTGGGTTTTTTTTGGTTTTTGTTTTTTGCCTCTCTCTTCTTTCTTTATTATTTTTTAAACTCTCCATTAGGAAAGGCAAGGAGGGTGAAGAGAAAGTCGCCATCCAAAGCGGGGGAGTGTGCTCATGAAACGAAGACCCTCTTTGGAGGCCCAAGGTCAACGATGACCTAGTGGAACTCTATGGAGACCATTTGTCAGGGAAAGGGAAGTACTTCCCCCCCAAAAACAAGAAGAAATGGAACCCCGAATTCCAAGGCCAAGAGCTCTGCAGTTTCTATGGACCAGAGGCAGGCCCATAGGAATGAAGGGTACCTGTCTCCTCCGTCTGCAGGGGAGTGGTAACCCCTCTTGCACTCATTCCAAGAACGAGCCTCTGCAGAATTCATTAAAGTATTTTAAAACCAGTGGAGAAAAGTTAGCCCATATGTTTGGATTAGCCAGGCATGCACAACCAAGAAATAAATAAATTAAAGGAGGGGGAGTGGAGAACAAAACAACAAAATTAACTGAGCTTTGAGCGAGTGTCTAATAAACTTGACATTTTTAACAGGCACGTTGAAATTTCCACCATGTGCTGGTGACAATGATAATAATTGGATGCGTGAGAGATAAAAGTCTATTAAAAATAGTGACAGCAACTAAAGCTGTTAGAGCTTTAAAATTCAGATTTTTGTTTTAAATTCAAGGTCTGTGGCCCCTCCTCACTCAGCTCACTGCAGCACTGTGGCTGGTGAGGCTATGGAGGGACCCAGCTGGGAAGCCCACCAGATCCCCCTGCTGGGGCCGGGGCCACAGGGCCCACAGTTGTCAGGATCCCCCAGGAACAGGTCCTCTCAGTTTTAGGGTGCCCTTCTGTAGGAAAATCCCCCTGTTCGTGAGGCCCAGAAGCAGTCGCATGGAGCCCCCTTCTCCAGTCCAGGGCCTGAAGGAACTAGAAAGTCCTTTTCTTTTGTGAGATAAAATGTACATAACATAAACTTTACCATTTTAAAGCATACATTTCAGTGGCATTCAGTACATTCACAATGTTGTGCAACCATCTGAAATATCAAGTTCCAAAATGTGCTTTATCACCCCAAAAGAACACCCTGTGCCCATTCAACAATCACTCCCACTCTCTCCTCCCCCCAGCTCCTGGCAACCACCATTCTGCTTTCTATTTCTACGGATTGACCTATTCTGGATATTTTATATAAATGGAATCATATAGTATGTGATCTTTCGAGTTTGGCTTCTTTGACATATTTTCAAGGTTAATCCACGCTATCCCACATATCAGTACTTCATTCCCTTCTATGCCTAATGTTATCCATATAGCTTTGATGGGTCTAAGGTCCTTTTGGGACGAATGGATGAATGGATGGCTATGGATGGGTGGATGGCTATGGATGAATGGAGGAATATGTCCTTTAGATATTCTGCTCCAGTTGTCCCTACTAGAAGTTGTATTTTTCCAAATTTATGACTTTTTTCCTCTGGTAAAGCAATTGGGCTCTGAAGGCTGGACTCCTGAACTGAGAGGCTGAAGTGCTAACGGCCTGAGGTCCCCGGCAGCCAGCACAGGTCCCAGAGCTGACTGCTAGTGGAGGCCATTTCCCCGCCCAGTTACCACCAACATCATGCACTTGTGGGTGATTTTCTCAACAAACATGTGTGCAGAAGGTTGCCATGGAAATTAAAATGACTTGTTGGTATTGGTATTTTGAAAATAAAGTATGAGCCAAGCTGAAAACTACCAGAGGTAAAGGAGGGGTAGGGCTATCAAGAGACATACGAAAGATTTTTTTTCATGAAAGGTGAAGAGGAAGCTTCTTGCATTACCCCAGGATGGAGATGGCACTGGAAAGAGGGGACAAGGCCATCAGATGCTAGACTTGACCCCACCGAGGCTGGGACAAGAAGCTCTTGCGGCTCTGTCCACTGTTTCCTCCCCACTAATGAAGATTAAAAACAACAATTAAGTCAGGCCCTGTAATCTGACCCATTAGGATGCGTCTTCCCCAGATCAGAGGGCGGTTATGTTGGGCCGTGAGCTGGCCTCATGGATCACTGTGATAGTAACAAGCTGCAGGTGGTAATTGCTTTGGCTTCAAAGAATTTTCTTGGCAGCGCTCCTCCCTGTGGCCCAGAGCTCGGCTCCTTGCAGGATGATCACGGAGGTGACCTCCTGAGAGCCTCCCCGGGATGGAGTGGCTCTGATGGGCCACCACCCCACCCCTCACTGAGTCAGCCCGTCAAAGAGGAAGCCCCTTGGCGTAAGGATTGGAGCCGCCTGGATCGACCAGCTCAACTTTGCGTACCATTCCGGACCTAGGATTTCTCATCTTTTAATAGGATTGAACTCATTTGTCTTCTCTGGTTGAAACACTATGTGAAAGCCCCTGGTGTAATGTTGGACACACGTAGATGCTTAATAAATGTGTGGGTTTTTCCTCATAGATTATTGCAAATCCAGACAGCCCTTCCCAGGAAGTGGCTCCTCTGGGGCAGCCTGACATCTCCTGGATCATCACTCTGCCTTGGGGCCCAAGGCGGGGATGGGAGACAGCAGCAGAGTCCCCCTGGGACGCAGAGCAGGAGTGTGGTGAGAGGGGAGGGTCTTCCCGCCCTTCCACCAGCACCGTGCTTACCGGTCATGCTTTAGAGGATCAGTATGTGGTCTCCTGCTAGCCACTCATCCCTTCGAGTGCCTTCTAGTTGTTGTGTCCCTCCTTTCCCCAGAGGACGTGCCTCTCTCTCATCACGGTGGTGGCGGGCTTTGTATTCTATTAGAGGACCTTCAGGCTTAGTGGAAACGCAGATATGGAGTCAGGGGTCCTTCCCAGAGCCTCAGAAGTCATACCAAGAAGGCAGCTTCCTACTGCACCTGTGGTCACAGGTGCGAGGGCCGTTAGGGAGTGTTAATAAGCAGGCATGAAGGAGGGACACACAGCCACCCTGCCTGGCTCAGCCAGGGTCTCTCCCCTCACCCTCCTGATCTTGACCGTAAAACTGGCCCAGGCTTCCCACAAAGCCCGAATGACATGCGGGTCTCTGAAAATGCCTCAGATGCCATCAGAGATTTGGGCCCTGACCCCAGTGGCAGCTTGCCTGTTGGTGGGAAGAGAATCAGATTCGGCATAAGGAGACCAGAGTGGACAAGCTGTGTGACTTTGGGCACATCACTTTGCCTCTCTGAGCTGCTTACTCATCTCTAAAATGAGGAGATTGGTTTGGCTAATCTCTGAGGCATCCTGTGGATCCAGAGAACCTAGGATTCTACCTGGAGGGTATTTGTCCTGGGAAATATCAACTTCAGTAGTTCAGCTGCTGTTGTCCACACATTGTCGCTAGTCCGTTGTAGCGAGTGAGATGGATCTCAGGGTTCGGAAGTTCATTTAGCTATTCAACAATTATTTATTGAGCATCTACTATATGCCAGATGCTCTTCTAGACATAACAAAGGTGTGAAGTCCTTGCCCACCCAGAGCTTACAGTCGAGTGAGGGAGACTAAAAACAAGCCGGCAGAAGGCGAATGAGGTCAGTCTGGTGGTGAAAGTGCTATGAAGAGACTAAAGCAGACTGAGGAGGGGCCTGGGGGGGACTCTCTCCTTGAGGTCAGGGAAGACTCTCCGATAAAAAGACATCTGAGCAGAGACCTGAAGGGAAGAGGGGGGAGACGTATAGGAAGAAATTAGGGAGGGAAGAGAGAGAAGTTCGAGCCACCTTGTTCAGCTGCATCCAGGCAGGCAGCTTTCCTGTCTTCCTAGGAGGCAAAGCTCATTTTAGATCCAGCTCCAAAGCCGCTGGCTGTAGGGGCAGGATTTGAAAATGAAGCTCACACGGCCATTGGATCACCCCTCCTCCTCCCTCCCGGTAGCCCGGCTCAGGAGTCAGCCTAACCTGCGCGAGAAGGTGAACCCTGTCACCTGCTGTCACCGTCTGAGCTTGGACAAGTGGCTGAGCCATTCTAACCCATATTCTCTCATCTGTATGAGGAAATGCAAACCTGCGTTCCAGGTTTGTGGGGGTTCATGCCCCTCTTTCTTACTTCTCATTTGGGGGGCTCTCCTGGGTCTCCAAAGTCCTCAGAGAAGGCGAGCCCCTTCATGAGAGGTCCCTCATCCCAGGGTCTCAGTTTCTTCCTATACCCATGATTTTCTCAGGGACTAAACCAGCACGCTCTGCCTTCAGCCTGAAATCCTCCCCTCCCCTCTCCAGCAGCAAGCCCCGCAGTGCTGGACGCCTCGCCCAGCCTGGAGACGCTGGGCCGGGCTCCTGCAAAGAGCCGAGCTGGGCCGGCGGTCTGGATGCCCAGAGCAGGGGGGCACTTGGACCCCAGCTCAGTGTGACCACCCCACAGCTTGCCAGAACTCTGTGGCTAAGGACCAGCTCAGGAGCTGCCTACCAATTTGATGGTACAAGGAGCAGTTTAAAGTTTTATTTTACAAAACAGAATGAATTAAAAATGCATTAGAAATGAGGCCCTTACTTAACTACAGGGTGTGCTAATGGGCCCGGAGCCGGCACTCCCTCCGCCTGTAAGCTCTTAATGACTGAGCTTTAATGTATTTTATTTCTTGAAAAACAATCCCACAAGCGCTCAGTACAGTCGGAAAAACATTTCTAAAATCATTAGACCACTGCACGGTAAATATTTATCACAAGCCAGCTCCCACCTGCTCGCCACCAGGCATTGATTTTCCCCCTGCCTCGTTCTGCTCCCTCTTGCTTTTCACGTTTCTTCTGTTCCCCCCTCGCCCCCACCTCCTTCCCGCAGGGCCTCACTGGAGCTGCAGCAAGGCTCGGTCAGACCTCTGAAGAGACATCTTTTCAAAAGGAGAAGCGCCTCTGTCAATACTCAGTCCACTAGGTAGGTGAGCTGGAGTTGGAGGCAAAAAAGAGTCCCGTGGGGATGGGCCTCTCACCATAAAGACTTGTTGGGTCCCCTCCCCATCAAATGGACCAAATGACAAAGAGCTAAAATAGTGGTGACGACTGGCAGGAAGGAGCAGTAACTTGCCGAGGGTGGTCACATAAGGAGAGGGTTTTCCCCCCATGTTTCTCCCCCGAGGGCAGGGAGGAGAGAGGGAAGGTGTGAGAAAGAACAGATGATGCCCCCCCCCCCGCCCCCTCCAAGCTGCAAATCCAGCCAGTCCCCTGGGGGCAGGAGCAGATCTGAGTAAAGTTTTGAATCAATAAGATAAGAGGTCGAAAAAATTTTAATGTGAAAATTTTTACTAGGCTTTATAGCCAAAAGTGAGACGGTTTTAAACTGAATGACTGAAAGGTATGGAATCCCACGAGCTGTTGTCAAGGGTATCTTCTCCCCAGTGGGAGAGGGAGATTGGACACAGCACAGCGGTAACAATTCTTAGAAAAGTAAAAATATTCCATGCTTATACCCTGGCGAGTTTGAGACTTTATCACCCAACTCATTATATTCATGATGTAATGTAAAATGCAAAACTTAGGATATAAAACTGTACGTTTGAAAGCATTCTCTTCTGTAAAATATACAAAGGCTTAAAGGAAACACACCGTAACGTTATTATGACGAGTAATTTTAATTTTCTTCTTTATGCTTTCCTTTACCTCCAAAATATCCTCAGTGGGCATATATCACTTATGTTGCTTATAAAATCAGGAAAAAATATTTTAAAATTTTTGCTGTGTGCCTTCCTCCCAGTTCCCCCTCTGGGTGCAGGCTCCCGATCGTTATTGGGGGCCCTGGCGCTCGCATCGCCTTCAAGGACGGGAGACAAGTAACATCGGGGGGTGAGGTAAAGTTTCGGCCTGGCCAAGATTCAGCGTGAGGTGCTGATTTCAGCGTTTGGTGAGATCTTTATCCCCGGGCTGCTGAGTCACCACATCCCAGGAGCTGAACCCGAACGCAAAGCTCACGGTCTTTCCACCGGAGTCTCTGAAAATTTTTTAAAAACCATGTTCTCGGGGCGGCTGATGATTGTGTCAAGTGCAGTGGGTCTTCCTAGGGCCGAGTTGCAAAACAGCTTGTGCCCGCAGGGCATAGGCCACAAGCAGCCCGGTGGGCTCTGTCCGTAGGAAGGGCCTGCGTGGCGTCGGCTCTGACTGTCCCTCCCTGGCACAGGAGCGGGCAGGGAGCGTGAGGCCGGGCAGGCAGGGGGCGCGGAGCTAGGGGCACCCGCCTCCCCAGTAACTGCCAGCCCGGCTTCTGTCTGGAAATCACTGCGCTTTCCTTCCCAAGAGCTTTCCCGTTACAGGCGGTATCTCCTTGATGCCACCTCCAAGAACTGCCCATATTCTTTGACCAAAGGATTTGGCTTTATCATTCAGGCGGGACGCCGGCCAGAGCTTGAAAAGCTTTTCTTGTACAGAGATTTCCATCCCAGTGATACTGGGTCAAAAAGTTATAATGCGACTTTGCCCAAATAGCCCATCTTAGCCTCAAAACAGTCGGTTCCACTTCCCCTCCCGTTTCCTCCACCGCTTCCATAACCAGTGTTTGCTGGGGGGCCCCCTTTCCCACCTCCCCTGCGGGCAGAGCTGCCCTCCCACCGCCCCCGGGCTCTGGCTCTTACCCCAACCACATCCCTGCCTCCTCCAGGGCTAACCTCAATTAGCTCCTTTCTTTTATCATCTTCTCTTCTAAGACTGGCTGCTTCCTACAGTCACACAAACATGCTCAAGTCTCTCCAATCTTAAGCAAATAAACACCCCCCTTGATTCAGTGTTTCCCCATCTCCACTTCTCTGTACAGTTCAGTTCTTCAAAAGCGTGGGCTCCAATCGCTACCTCCCTTCCTCACCCCTCATTCACGCTTCCGCCCACCAGCTCTCCACGGTGATCTTGCCCATCTCAGGACCCTCAAGCACTTGATATCTCTGTTGAGACACTGCTGATTTGCTTCCTTGCACTATAATTATTTACGTACATGTACTACCGACCTGACACTAGCCCACAAGTGTGTCTGGAGCCCTTGTTAACAATGTTAGCACCCCCCAGCCTCAATACAGGGCCGTGCTCAGAGAAGAATGAAGCTGTGAAGCTGTGGGTGGGGCGATAGAGGAATAGAGCTCTGGGGTTTTAGGAGGATAAAGATCCCACCTGCTGAGGTCTCCAGTGTCACCCACCTAGAAAATACTCTCAGCTGGCTTTTTCCCACCCCACCCCCCAAGGGGAGTAACAAATCGGTCTGAATCTGGAGATGGGAAGGAGGGAGTAAGACAAGGGCGTCTTCCTGGGTAGATAAGATTTAGAAATGACTCCGGACGGGAGCAAGGTGGGGTTTCAGTTGAGGTACAGGAGGAAGGCATTCGAGGAAAGAGGTGGCGGGTGAGCCACAGGATGCAGAGGACGTGCGTGATTCGGTGGTGGACAGGGAGCAGTTTTGGCTGGAGCAGCATCTCTGCGGCGGCAGTGAGGAGAAATGAGGATGCTGGGATAGGAATGGAGGGGTTCGTGCGTGGACCCCAAGGCCAGGCAAAGCACGGCTTCCTTCCCCAGGGCCCGCTGCTCAGAGAAGTTTCACATCATGGTTAATCAAGGGTGCGACAGACCAGATTATAATCCTGCTCTGCCACTTCCCTGTTTATGTGACCTTGGGAAAGGGGGCTAATCTCTCTGTGTCTTTAAAACAGGGATAATGGCAGCCCCTACTTAATGGGGTTATTATGGGACTAAACGCCTAAAGCACTTAGGACTCTACCTGGGCTATATACGTTAATTATTTTATTATTCCAGGGGGTATCCCAAGACCAGGGTCCAATACCTGGCATCATAAAATTTATCTAAACAGATCAATCTCAGAAGTCAGGAGACCTACACCAAAAAAGACTTCTTTAGGATCCTAACGAAGATAGAGAGAACTGAAGCAGACCCCGGGCAAAGGCAAGGCCCGAGAGGATGCCCTGAGGTTTGGACAAAGAGCTCATGAGGTTCCAAAGTCAAGTGTGGAGAGCCACACCGGGCCCTGACCTGGGCAGGAGGCTCAGTGGCGGCATCCGGGCCAAGGACTGGGCAGACACACCAGCTGCAGTGGGGACAGGACACAGGCAGGCCAGAGAGTGAGGGTCAGTCCAGGGCCCAGGCAGAGGGGCAGAGCTGCCCCCCAACCCCGCCAGTGCTGGGGAAGGGGCTCAGCCTGAGCCTCATTCGCAAGAGGAAGCCAACTGACTTCAGAGACGCCACATCCTTGAGCCAGCTTGGAAGCGCTCTGAGAAAGTCAGTAAACAGGCATTTAGGGAGGCGTTTCTGAAATCCCTGTGAACGCATTCTTAGCCAAGAATCTAAGTTGAGAGAAAGCAGCTGCCAATTTGTGAGAGGGGCTGAGTATTAAGGAGAGAGTATTCCGTCCCCCTCTGGGAAAGGTGACTGACACAGCAGAGGAGCTTAATGAGACTCCGTATGGTCCTGCCTTCTCTCCTGCTCCTTCCCGGGGCCTGGAACACAGATTTCTGGAGTGGGGAGGCTGTGAGCCGAGGGGTAAAAACAGGGCGGTTTACAGCGAGTGTTACGTTTTCCTTGGACTTAAAAGGCCAACGGGGGCTTTTCTTTGCAAAATAAGAAAGAAGAGAAAAGAAAACCTGTCTGGAGATCCTGCAAAGTTTTCCTTTTCATTAAATTTTCAGAAACTAACAGAACGGAGCCCCAGTGCTGACAGGAGGGCTCGGCTCTTCGAGTGTCCTTGAAAGGGTCGGGCCATCTGCGAGGCACAGCGCTGGGAGCAGAGGAAACACCAGCCTAGCGGGAGAGACAGACTCTCGACCCCTGTGAAGCTAGAAAAAGGCTGCCTCCTTTCTACTAAACACAAGTGGAGAGGAAGTAGTGATAAAACTTCTCTAGGTAACTTGAGGGAGCGACGGGTAGGAATTAACATAATTCAAGTGCCTCCCATGTGCCAAGTACTGAACTGGGCACAATGCATAAATTATCTCTAAAGAATGCTAAGATAAGATTCTAACCTTAGCCAAACTGATACATGATTAACTGGGGAAGGAAGGAAGGAAGGAGGGAGGGAGGGAGGGAGGGAGGGAAGGAAGGAAGGAAGGAAGGAAGGAAGGAAGGAAGGAAGGAAGGAAGGAAGGAAGGAAGGAAGGAAGGAAACGAAAGTTCTTACAGTCAAACAGGATTGAAATCCTAGTTCTGTTCATTGCTAATAAGCCAGGACTTCATTGTCCGCCCCTATAAAACAAGATTGTCTTTAGATAGATGAGAATACGGTGTGAAAATTCCTAGCTCAGAGCCTGGTGCGTAGTAGGCGCCCAGTTAATATTCGTTCACTTATTTATTTGCTGAAAGGTACAGTTGCCACTGTGGGAAGAGAAGCGGGTGTGGGCTCTGCAGACCGGAATTCAGATGTGATTTTGCCACTTACTGACTGAATGACACAGAACAAATCACTCAGCCTCCCTCGGCTTCAAATGTTGCCTTCTCCTGACTGATCAAAACCACCTACCAAATCGGATTGCGGTGAAGGTGAAACGAAAGACTGTCTGCGAAACGCTGGGCCCAGTGCCCCGCCCCGTGAAGACGGCGAACAGCAGTTAGCATGCCAGCTGCCTGGTGACAGGGCTTTTGTACCGAGGACAGGAAGGTATACAGAGAGGTTAGCAGCCTGGGCATTTAAATAGTTCCATGTTCAGATTGCAAAGACCTGAACCTGATCTTGCATAGTGTGCCCGCATGCAAATATTTAACCTGTAACCAGCACGGCAGTTACAAAAATGGAAGCTCCGTCGCCTGACTGCGCCTTTGGTTTGAGCGGAGAGGTCCAGGGAGCCGGCAAAATGGAACATGCTGGGCATCCACCCACCCAGGAGCGTGCTGAGCCGCCCAGCTCAGGACACAGTGTCTGGGGGCTTTGGGAAATCTGTCTCCACTGTAACATCCAACTTGAAAAGCACTGTTCACCTACCCCCTGGCTGCAAACGTGTTCCACACAGACCACACACAGCATCGCCTCCTGGAAAAAGACAGCTGAACAGTCTCACTCTACTGCAGACAGTGATGTCCCCGAGGGGCAGTTAGGGGAATGAGGAGGAGGAAGGGAGGCGAAGGCCGACCCTACTGCTTCTGGAGGGTATTTCCTCCAGGATTCCCACCCTGCTTCCTTCCCTGCATTCGCCACGCTGGGAAGTTGGGATGCTCTGAGCTGTTGCAGAGTCCCCTTCATCTCCAGTGACAGTTCGAGTTTATTAAGAAGTTGGTGTTGCCTCTCCTTTGTCAGGTCTTGGGGAAAGTTGCAATCGATTCACACTCCTGAGACCAGGAAGAGGAGAGAGGGGCCTATGTTTCAGCTGCAAAGAGAGGAAAATGAAGTCAACTGGGTGTCTGAAGGGCAGCAAGGGACACCGAGTTAGTAGCCTACCCAGCTTGGAGGCCACATGAACACAGCCCAGGGTTTTTATGGTTTGCAGGGACTGAGCTCAAGCTCATTAAGTTTGCTCTCAGGCCCTTTGATTGGGATGGTCCCATGTTTGGGAAAATGTGAGAAAACGGCTGGTTGCCAATTGGCTTTCTGGTGCTCATTCAAGTTGCATAGACTCAGTTCTGGAAGGAGCTGACTTGGAAAAGCTGAATGCAATCAACTCTCCCAAGGAATAGCCACTGAGGGGTTAACTCAGCCTGGCTATGAGGAGATCCAGACCTCAGGCCTCCACTCCTCCACTGACCAAGTGTGTTGGATTTGGAGAAGGGGAAGCCCCATCTGAGCCTTGTTTTCTGCATCTGTAAAATCAAGAAAGTTATCATCACAAGGAAAAAAAATAAATGTTTTGCTTTATCTTTTTATTGTATCTGTATGCGATGAGGAATGTTAATTAAACCTATTACGGTAATAATCTTCTAATAAACATTAAGTCAAACAATTGTGCTGTACACACTAAACGTATACCGAGATCAGGTCTCAGCACAACCCAAGCTGCAGAGTAGTCTCTGGTCTGGGAGGAAGTAGCTTAGGCGCTAAAGGAATTGTAGAATCTTGATAATATGTACCGGCAGCAGCCAGGGGAAGTGTGTGTAGAAGTGGATCATTGTGGGAGGGAAATAAATAGTAAACTAGATAGGAAATAGTTTTTGACCTGGGGGACCTCATCTGTACTCCAGAAAGGACACCTATGGCTTATCCTGTTGTCCCGATCTGTTGGGATGACTTCTTGACTTGGACATGACAATGACCTATAGTAAACTAGGCGATTTTTTAACTTCCTTGGTGTGGTATTAAAGAAGGGATCACACGGGATTGGGAAATGGGGAATGTTAAAATGTAGGTACTTGATAAGACCTGAGAACCTATCGCCTGACCATGAACTCCAGGTTGGCCTAGAGGACAGCCCTTTCACGAAGGCATTGAGGAGCACTTGGGTGATGGGGGCACCAGCGTCCTTGAGAAGCGTAGGGGTGGCTTTCCTCTGTAAGCTGAAATTGCTGGTGGGAGATGCTGCCACGGAACTGGGGTTCCTAGTATCAGTGAGTTTGATAGGATAAAGGAGGCACGGTGCCCATTACATAGTTACTGTAATGGGCAGCAAACTCAGAGTAGAAATCAGGGTGCTTTGAACATTAGGAATCTGTGGCAATGATGGTGATAAGCTGGTAAACATTGAACAACGAGCTCTCTGGGAAAAAAAGTAATAAAAACCTTTCTTGTAGCATTTGCTAATTTCCGTGGTGTAAATACTCCCACCACAATCATTTCCAAGCTACCAATCTGACTTCACTGAACATCAAGTTGAGAGAGATATGCACAGTCAGTACATGTGAACTGATCTGAACTGGCTTCAGCACACCACTGGGCAATGGCTAACATATCATGGTGCCCCAACAGTCAGCTGGAGTGTTTCTCAATTTGTGCATTAAAGGAAGTTCATGAGCTGGTGAGCAGAAGACTGTCGTTCAGCCATCAGAATGGAAAATCACGGTCCCTATTTACTGTCTTGATCTAAGGTAGTACGTAGACACAGAGCCCACTGGTTGAAGATAAGACTGGGTCTCCTTGAGTAAGGACCCTGAAATGCCACTGCAAGTACATATGGTAAACATTTCTCTGATCTTTCTCAGTAGGGACATATGACCCTTTGCTAGAGTATATGTGCACCAGGGAAAGGAGAATACCCTGACTTTTCAAGGACTGTCCTATATGGGCTCCGAGACTGACCCATGGGACCTGAACTCCTATTGTAGTCCTAAAGTTAGAGAGAGAGAGAGAGAGTTCATGGAGGCCAGGTGATTAATAGAATCCTGGCCCTGGTCCATCTCAAAATGGGTCCATTGGGTCTGCAGACCCATTCTATGGTTATATCTCTGGTCTCCAAGAGTACAATTGGAACAGACGTACTTAGCAGCTAGCGGAGTCCTCACACCAGTTCCCTGGCCTATGAAGGAAGGGTCATTATGCTAGTAATGACCAAGTGGAAGCCTCTGAAATTGACCAACTCCCCAGATTCTTCACTGACCAAAAGAGTAATCGGAAGCACAGTCCAGGAGAAATCGCAGAGGTTGGCGCCGTCATCAAAGGTTTGAAAGATGTAAGAGTGATGGTCTCATCACATCATTTAATTTACCTGAGTGGTCCCTGCAAAGACCAGATGATTACAGGCACTTGATGATAGACTATCATATGTAAGTGGCCATCCCAGTCAGAGCTGCTGTGCTGGATGTGAGATCTTTATGGAGGAAGACTAACATAGACTTCGGTCCTTGGTATGCAGCTATTGAGCTGACAAATACATAGTTCTCGGTTCCCATCAATAAGAGTATAAAAGCTGTTATCTGTATGTGATGAGACAGCAATATAAATATTCATTGTCTTTTTCCAGGGCTACGTTAGCTCTCCATCACATTACAGTCCACAGAGGTCCTAATCACCTGAAAATTTCACAGAACCTTATCACGGTCCGCTATGAACGATGTCTCACTAACTGGGCTGGGTGAGCAGGAAGAGGCAACTATTCTAGATGCCCTGGGAAGACATGTGCTATTAAAGGGTGAGACATAAACCATAGGAGGATTCAAAGGGCCGGCCTATTAGTCAAGTTTTACAAGTCCAGTGGTTTGGGGCATTCCCTCTAAAGTCAAAGTCAACTTACTGTACTTTGTTCCTCTGAGCATTAAGAAAAAGGCGCAATGCTGGTAGATTTCTTTGGAGTTTAGGATAGGATAAATCACACTGGAGAATAATGTTCTGACCAAAGTTTTGGATGACTCAGAAGGCTGCTGGTTTCCAGTAGGGCCAAGAACAAGAGAGCTCTGTAGCAGCCCCAGTAGCAAATAATCCACCTGCCACTGGGGATGTGACTCAGCAGATCTGATGGTGTTTAAGATATCCGTGCTGGACGAGCCTGCTCCTACTGGCAAGCGTCAATAGAATTAAAGTGAAGAACTAAGGTTTGGGAAAAAAGCTGCAACTTCTGCAGCAGAAAACTGCTTTCTATTTGCAGAAGAGCTCCTGGTATGTGGCTGGCCCCTAGCAGAATCTAAATGCCTCATAATGGGATACTGAGTGACTATGTGACCTAAGCTACCCATCGAAAACTCAAACTATCATATTTACCAAGTCACAAGGTCGGGCAAACAGAGCAACAATCAATTGTCCAACAGAAATTATATTTTTGGAATCAGACCGAAGTAGGCTCAAAAGGCCTAAATAAATCACACATACATGTGACCTGGCGTCCCATATCATCTACTTCCAGTGCACTAATGTCCCCTCCTCAACTCAACCGATGGCTTCATGTGGGTTTCCCTTGACAACGGATGGGGAAGGAAAGAGCTCGGCCAGGTTCACAGACAACTCAACCCAGTATATTGGTGCTGACTGCAAATGAACTGCTGTCACAATGTGGTCCCATTCAGAGATGGCCTGGGTGTGATGGAGAAAGAAATTGTCCCAGAGGACAGACCTGGGAGCGGTATACACTTGTTCATCCATTTGGATGGGGGACAAGTGGCCTGGAGTATATAGACACAGGCTCCTTGGCATCGGTAGATGGCAAGGCTGGTGAGTCAGGCACTAAAAAGCAAGACTGAGAAATTAGAGGGTGAAGCCTAAGGAACAGGAACAGAGCATGTGGTTCTCTGCGTCTGAGTTACTCCCCGCCAGAGAGCATTCGCCCTTGAGAAGGGTCTGAACAGCCAGGTGAATGGGTGCCTCGTCTTGTGATTGTCATCAAGGCTCTTCAGCCACTCCAGAGCTGACACAATTAACCCGTTGGCAAAGTAAACATGAGGGAAGGGATAAAGTACGGGTTCCTCTCACCAAGGCTGACCTACACGCCACGGGGCCAGGCCCTTGATTTGATACGACTGCCCAAAGAGATGAGTCAAGCCTTGGCTGGTGTGGCTCAGTTGGTTGAGTGTCATCCTGTGCACCAAACGGTCGCGGGTTCAGTTCCCAGCCAGGGCACATAACTAGGTTGCGGGTTCGATTCCCCGTTGGGGTGCGAGTGGGAGGCAACCGATCAGTGTTTCTCCCTCACATCGATGTTTCCCTGTCTCCCCCTCTGCCTTCCTCTCTCTCTCAAAATTCAATAAAAACATATCCTCAGGTAAGGATTAAAAAAAGAGAGAGATTAGTCAAGCACTTGGTGGTGGGTCGATTACACTCAGCCCTTCCTACCTTGGAGGGCACATGGAGGGAACGGGAATCCATTATTATTGGTCATTTTGCAAAATGGGAGCCAGATATAATCAGAAGCCCCAGAAGGTCTGAGCAGTGCAGGGGGTGGAAGGTACCATTTCAGGTCCTCTTGGGTCTTGTCTCCCGTCTCTCGTTCAGTCAACCAGCGCTGTACCTTATTTACTGACTTCAAGTAAATACGGTCTTACAGCATCTCAACTTCTGTCTGCACCTAGAGCAGCTTGCCACCTGTCATAGGTCTTTCCTGTTGTCCCCAAAGCTTAACATGCTCTGCAGGGTCCTGTATGGCACTCACACATCTGGAGCCCAAAAGTATGGGGGAGTTCATGCTGAAAGGACAAACTTTTGACTAGTAAGAGAAAGGAGTCAGCAGATAAATCCCTTCCCCCGTTTCCCCCCAGACTGACTACTCTGAAGTGTCACGTCTGCAGCCCCTCGGGGAGCTATAGCATGAAATCGGGCACACGCAGCAGCTGCCAGTCCCACGGAGCACCGACGGTGCATCCACGTGTGGGCGCTCTCTCTTTCCCTGGTCAGCGGCCATTCTCCCTCGCTCTTGCTCCCGGGGCTCGCATACCCTGGTGAGTTAATATTGCATAAGCCTTCATCTCAGGCTCTGCTTTCTGGAAAACCCAGATGAAGACCTGACTTGACAAAATTGCTGTGAAGATTAAATTTTGAAAAATAGCAGAAATCAAAAGGCTTTGTAAGCACATTATGTACTAGCACATTATGTGAATAGTAGCTTATAGTTATTGGGTCTACTTCAAGTTTATATTGCAGGTACAGTGGAACAGAAAAATCCATAGGCTATAGAGCAGGTAAATACACACACGCTGTCTCTACTCCGGGTTCATTTCTTTGAATTCTAATCCTGATCATCCTGAGTTATAGAGTATTTGTCACGCCACCAAGTCTCCTTAAATGTCAAAGGCCACCTCCTCCAGGAAGTCTCCTGGATTGATCCAGCTCCTTTTCCAACCCAGTGATGATCATCACCTCCACCAACAAAGACAATCTGAGTCCACAGTTTCACGGAGACCCTTGCTGACTAGTCTCACTCTTCTGCACTATATGTGTGTTCCCTGAGAGCAGAAACTGTGTTTACCCATTAATGCGACTTGGGTGGATACAACATTAACCACCGGGATCTGCAGCTGATTCTCCTGCAGGATGTCAGGTTGTCCTATCACAGGGGGGGCTGATTTGTGCAAACCCCTCTGTACTCTCTCCTGAGTCCCCCCAGACCTATAACCTGACTGTGATCACAGGGAGTCAGTGTAGTGTAGGGACAGGACCGGGAAGACTGGGACTTGTGCTTCCGTTCAGGTCCTGGATCTACCACTCAAACGCTGCAGGATTCTGCGTCCAGGATCTGGGTTTAGAAAATGGGCATGCATCCCTACAAAAGCGTCCCCGAAGTACTGCCGTGAGTCACACATGGGAAGTGTATTGAAAACGGATTGTTAAGCTGCAGAGGCAGCTTGAGCCGATTAACTGGAGTTTTCACTGCCTGTGGTGCAGGCCCCGGAGGAGGGGGATGGGCGGCCTCTTGGTCTTGAAACAGAATTTGTTTTGCAAGTCACAGAACACGTCAGGGACCTTTTCTGACATTTGACTTTAGGGCCAAGAGATTTGCCCTAAGCAGCTGGGATCAGGAGAAGCCAGAAGAACGTAGCAAGCAAAGCTGTGGTCTAATATTTCATTTTAACCCAAAATAGCTTCTATTTGTAAAGCATGTTAGCATTTACAAAGCACATTTCACCAAGTGCATCTCATTTTTTTCTCACATCTCTGTGCGGCAAGTATAGTTCCCCCCATTTTACAGATATAGCAACTGAGGTTAGGAGAGCCTAGGCATCTGGTTCAGGTCTTTAGTGTGAGAATAGTGGGTTTGGACAGAGCTCACTCAGCACCTCAAGTCCTGAGTGCGTGCTTTTCCCCTTAAGACCTGCTAAGCTAAACTTGGCCTGATCCATCCTGTGGCTTGGGGACGGGGGCGCATTGGATCCAGTTGCAGATCTGATATACTCCTGACCCTTTGGAGAAACTATTTGGATTGAAAGGAAAAAGAAATTCTCAAGATTTTCCTAAGACCCTAGTGCAGAGCTTGGGTGCTGCCCAATACCTTTGAAAAAATAACAACAAACAAACAACACATTTAATGTCTGTCTCATTGCCTATTGAAGCTAAAATGATGGCCTTTTCCTTGTGGAAGAACCACCAACCCAAGGAAATCAGCCGAAGTTCACATACCCCAGACACTTAACAGACCGGCCAGAGACAAAGGAGTGAAGTGAATGTACCAGCCCCGACCCCGTCCTGCTCACTGGACCCTTGCTCAAAGGCAGAGACCTTCATCTATAAGCATGAGAGTTTCTGCCAGGGCTTCCGTCTTTGGGCTCTGGCTGGGTCCTCAAGGTTGTAGGAAAAAGGAGTACATCCAACTTGGAAATCATTTCTTAGAAAAGGGGAAAAAAAGAGGGAGCATATGGTAAATGGAGTCAGATTCCTTTAATGTGGTTCTTAGGAATTATCCACTCCAAAGAGTGGGTAATTCACCAAATGCTGGGTGATCTTTGCAGCTGGCTGGTGCGGTGGGGCACCACGGAGTAATTGAGACTGAATTACAGGGACTTTGATTATGAGATTGCCTTTTCTGAGAGGCCACCCAGCTGACACAAGCCACTTGCATCTGCTCCAGTGGGAGCCGGAGTCATTCACATTGGCTCAGGTTTGCAAACGACTCTTCCCCTTCATTAGCGATCCCAGGATAGATCAGAACTGCTGGTGAGATTTTAATGAAGTTAAGTGTTTAGCATCCTTCAATAAGGCCTTTGGTAATGCCAAAAAATCATGATCTCCCTTCAGCACACCAAAGCGAGGGCAGCCAGGTCCTTCAGGAGGTCATTCATCTATCCCCTTGGCTGTATTTCTTATAGATCTTCCTAAAGATTTCCAGCAACAGAGCAAATGCTAACTTTTCAGAGCTGTTTCCTCTCCTTCCATGAAGGTCAAAGCTATAAAGCATGGAGACGGATGTCTAGAATGTGACTTTAGAGCCAGAGAGCCCTGGACCAAGTGACAACAATATAGTGTCAGGAATCCTGCTATCACTTGAAGGGTCAAAACTACCTCATCTGACTGCTGCCTCCTCTCGCCCGTCTTGATGCTCAGGTGGGCAACTGCTGGAAGTCTCCTGGCAGCAAGTATCTGAGTGAGTCACTGGCCTGAACCTCAGAAGCAGAGGCAGAGCTCCCATGGACACTGTGCGCCCCGCCATCGAGTGTCTTCCATCTACAGCTTCTGCTTTCCATGTTGCAATCGCTGTGTTTTTTAAGTAAATGATCGCTTTTGTTTATTGGGTGGCTACCATTAGCCAATTGCTAAAAACGTGCATTTTGCATACCTTGGCTCAATGAATCTTCAACCAGCCACAGAGTAAATAGTGTTATTTCCATTTTACTGAAGCGGAAACTGAGAACATAGAGGTAAAATAACTTGTCCAAGTTCACACAGGTAGTAAGGGTGATGGAGCCAGGGCCTGACTCCAGGGAGAAGGGCACAGGCTGTCCCTTAATGGTGCAGTGGCTGGTGTTTTCCTGCCTCTTTCCCTGCCTGGGGCTCCTTCTCTCCCTGCAGCCCTTTAACAATGTCACCAAGCCAACAAATGAACCAAGCAGAGAGGGCAGTGGGCAGCTGCGCTGTGAGGCGGAGGGCCCACTACAAATACTCTGGTCAACCAGCCACCAAGTTGTAAAAGAGAAACCAGCCCTCTCCACTCACTCGATCAACTCCATCTGTCCAGGAAAGAAGGATCTAAGTTATACAGACAGCAGCCTCCTGGAGAAACTCCAACTCTATCCCTGGAAATAGTACCAAGATAATGTACGAAGAACTCTTGACAGGCTGAAAAAATATGGTCTGATTCTAACAAAATAAAACTTAATAGAAATAAATGTATAATCCTTCACTTGGGTCTAAAACAAAACAACATAAAATCAAACATCTACCAGGAAGGACTTGGGAAACTTTCCAGTCTAAGATCGCACCTGGCTAAAGCTCCCCAGGGACGCCTTTATCGACTTTCCCTCCAAACTACCCACGAAGCAGAGGTAAGGGTGAGAACTTGCAACGATGGAAATGAAGAGTGATGGGGACGTAATGACGGCAGCCCTTCCCGACTTAACCTCCTATCGCAGGGAGGCTCCCTCGCGCGGGGGGCCCCCCGGTTCTCGCCCCTTCCTGCTGGGCCCGCAGAGTCCACATTCTGCAGCCTCCCTGACGGCTGGGTGTCCTCGCGTGTCTGGTCAACAGGATATGAGTAGAGTGACGTGTGCCATCTCCAGGATGGCCCGGCACAACCTGCCCGGCACAATCCTCCACGCTCTCTTTCTCGATGCTCTGACTGACTGGAGAGCATCCCAGATCCCAAAGATGTGGAAGATGGAGACACAAGACGGCAGGAGCCCAGGTCCCTCGACGAGTAGGAGGACTGGTCCCCGCCCCACTTCCCGACACCAGCGCGCATGGTACTGGGGTGCGAGTCCGGCCGTTTGCTGTGCCACCCAGCTGAGGCGTGGGGTGGTCTGTTACAGAAAGCGGGCTGCCCGGGGACACCCCGAGACGGAGATGACCTAAAAAGCTGGGAAGACATCACACAGCTGTCCTGCTCTGGTTCCTAAATGATACTATTGGTGGACACAGGAAAAGGGTGGTATCTGGAAGCAGCAACAGGGAAAATCTTGGCTGCTGTGCATACTGCTAATTGTAATTTTTCACTCATTCAGTCAATAAATATTTATGCGTACATACTATTGCAGGCTCTGTGCTAAGTGTTGGGGAAACAACAATAAATAAAACAGGCAGGGACCCTACTCTTGTATGGCTGACAGTCTAGAGGAACATACCAAACATGAAAAAAAAAATCACTAGTTTATGAAAGGAGGCCACCTTGGGGGATAACAGTAGCCCAGGCCGAGCTGCAGCATCCTGGCAAGTCCCCCGGCATCATCTCACGATCTCGGCTTTGTCTGAGCTTCCAGAGATCCGCTTGTTTCCCGAGCCCAGGTCTCTGTCTTCCCAGTCACCCCACTGTCCTTTTCCGGCTTTGGGAGATAGATGAGCCTTCTGTGGTGTACAAACAGGAACCTAACGGCCACGGCATAAAACAAAACGATAGCAGGGAACCCAATAGATGTTATCGCAATAACCACAGATTTAAAAGTCCCTTTCAAAAGATAAAACAACAACAACAACAAAAATAACCTCGAGTTGAGTTTAAAATGTTTAAACTAAAAATCAACAACAACACTGAAACAAAATAGCTCAGAAAAACTGAAAGTAACAGAGTCGCTAAAGAGCTATCAGGCAAACGCAAATAAAAGACAGCAAAGGTGAGATGTTAATACAAGTAAAGTTGAACTTAAAAAGGATGTGAGGGGCCTTAGAGGTTAAATTCATGTTTATTTACTTTCAGTCACATAAATTATTACTATGGGAATGAATTACAACAAAATTTAAATCAATGCAGAAATAATGGAATAAAAGGTGAGTGTCTTCCTTCAGTTCTTTTACTATCACTCCATTGCCAGAGGTCACTTCTGTTAAGCTTGGTGTGTCTATTTCTAGATCTCCACGCAGGTGGACACTCACATATTCACAGACTCAGGACTTGGGAATCTTGTTAAGTCATGGCTGTGGCTGTTGAGGTGCATCTATGAGAGCTGGCGACGGCCTCCGGCCACAGCACCTTCAGGCCACTGCAGTGTTTGAGCCAAGGTCATGCTCGCCTTAGGCAGTGACCAGCCAATCTGAGCACAGAGGGAATCCTAGGGCCGGGCCATTTTTGCCCCACAGCTGGACCGTCCTATGAGCAAGCTGCACCCAACCTCCCAGTGTCTCCAAGCTGCCCCTCAGCCCCAGGCTCTTCCTGGACCGTATCCCTTCCTTCCTCCACTTCGTTCATGGTGCCCCATCTGCACCATGGTTTGCCGGCTTTTCCTGCCTAGGCCAGCTCTCCCTTCCCCTTGTGTCTCATGAGCAGACCTCCGTCACGCCTCCTGCAGGAGTGGGGTCACAGAGGAGCCAGGAGATAAATGCAGCCTGGTCAAAGTCTGCTTCCAGTGACCCACTGGGTCTGTGGGCCCACCTGGGGGTCATTCCCCTGGTCACTGCAGGTATAATTGGCATGGACATAATTGGCAACTGGAGTAAACTCCAGTGTGGTCCTTGGCCTGTGAGGTAAGAGCTAAGCTAACATACAGGAAGACCAAATAGAAGTCTCTGATCCTGTTTTCCTTTTGGCCAACATAGTCAATAAAAAATAAGAGCATTTCTAGAGGGAAGGCAAAGATGTGTGCTGTCTTTGAAGGATGCAGGGCTGGTAGTTCCTTCCATATCTATTTACATCTCCAGTCTGCCTCCAGAGGAAACTGGATGGTCCTAGAGAATGACCACAGATTCCCACAGGCTCAGCCATGTGGAAGCCCAGCCACGGCGGCCACGGCAAATGTGGTACCTTTACTAGAGCAGAGTACCGAGGTCTCGGGCACATGATATGCACCCACTGATTTGGCAAATGCATTCTTTTCTGTGCCAACCAAGAAAGGGAATCAGAAACAGTTCACACTTCTGTGCGCCCCAAGCAGTCTGTCTCATTTACTTCACTTCCACTAGCAATCAAGGGTTGAGCCCCACAGACATCTGGAGTCTTAAAACCCAGTAACAATAAGCAATGAAATCATTAAGAAAAATCTTCAGCCACAGATGATGTGCATCTGTGAGGCCCTGAGAGCTCCAGTCCCCAGGCTTGGTGACAGCGGACAGGGAGGCAAGGTTGGCAGAAGTGTGTCCCTTTTTAAGAGCCAGAAATCAGTATTGACTGTGGCTGCCAGGGGCCAGAGCCCGCTGAGAGGGCTTGAGGCAGCCCCGACATCACGAGGGCCCTGGGTGTCTGTGGAGTCAGCAGCAGTGGGTAAGGGGGGGGGGAATAAAGGGACAATCCAAGAGCTAAAGCTGCCCCGACTGGGACAAAAGTCACTATCCTAAGGACATTGAACCCTGGACAGTATAGTGGCTGCTGACGGGTCAGGAAGCAGCGTGGCAGAGTGGAAACAACATCGCACCAAGATCCGAAAGACCCGCAGGAGTGTCCTGGGCGGCCACCGCCGGCCGTGTCCTTCTGTGGGTGCGTGGACACAGACGGCCGTGGGAAGGATTGTGTAAGGCTAGAGTTGAAGCTGCTCAGAGAAATGCCAGCGGCCTATTTCTGTGCCATGATTTTAATACGTTCGCTTGCATTTTCCTACCTCTCTTGGGGATATGAGGCCCCGGCAGTGGTCTGGGATTTTGGACTTTGTTGTAGACTGACCCTGCCTGCTCCCTAGGGAACATCACCTGAGTCCCAGGCTCCTGGGGGAGGAAGCATTCCTCTGCATTCAACTCAGTGGCCACTCAGGAAATGCACAGTTAAATCTGCAAACCGGGCAAGGCCAGTCCTTCCTTGACTACCTCGCAGGGCTGTCCTGAGTATGAAAAAATAGGCAGGAAAGTGCTTTGTAAACTGCAACACGTGTGCAAAGATGGAGGACTTGTTACCGTTATACTGATGTTTCCTAAAATCGCCTCTCATTCCTCCCCACTGGGCCGTCAGCAGGTGGGTGTAAGACGCTTTTCTCAATGGTCCTCATGAGGATTGGGGGAGGCCGCTGTGCAGAGCGCGTGTAAAGGAAGCGCATGGCCAGTAAAGTCAGGCAAGACCACTAACCGATTCCGGGGGCTCAGGTCCCCTCTGCCCCCCGCCCTCCACAGTCTCTTTTCACCCCTCTGGTAACCTGCAGGCGTTTGTGGGATCCCGGAAACCTCTTGATCACTCTACCTCTCTTCCTTCCCCTCCTGACACCTTTCCATGTCCACAGTGTGTTCTCAGCCTAGGAGCTGCTACGCAATGTGCCCTTGGACTGGGTGGACCCTCTTCTGCCCACAGGTGGGGTAGAAGGGGCCTTTCAAAAGAAATCGGGGTCCACCCCCTTTGTCGGGTCCCTGGGGCAGGTTAATCACATGGAGCCGTGACGGCACCTCCCAGCTCCTCTCACCCCTTCCCAAGCGATGGGTGCGAGCCACACCCACCCCAGAGGGTGGAGAACCTGGGCCCGTGGGAGGATGTCGGCCACGCTTATCAGGGAAACTGAGGCAGAGGGACGCTATAACAAGCAAATCACTGGGGAGAGGGAATGAAGAAGCCCAAACAAGATGGAAGATTCTTTCTTTAATCCTAAAATCACACGGCTTCCTGGACCATGTCCAAAGACAGGACTTGGGAGGCGAGGGCAAGGAAATTCCAGCCGCGTGCCTCAGGTAAGCAGGGGACACGCTGGGTGTGGAGCTCTCCGAGGTCCTGACCGGGAAGCCCCCAGCCATTGCCAGGTTTCTGTAGGGTGGGAGGAGCTGAGCTGACACAGGAGGGGACAAGGGGAGGGAGGGCAGAGTCTGACAGCCGGGGGGTGGCGGGGGCAAGGCTGAAGGCTGGATGCGGTGAGCCCACCCACTCTAGGTGCTGCCCCGGCACCGCCAGCCTCACTTGAGAGCCACCGGCCACGTCTCCCGCTGAGAGGAATCCAGCGTAAACGATGTGGAGATTAGCGCTTGAATTATGACATGAAGGTGACTCACATCTCAGCAGAACAGGGAACTGGGCAACCACTGAGGTTCGTGGGCGTGGGAGGTGGAGATGGGGGGGGGCTATTCTCCAACAATCTGTCTTCATCTTATAGCCAGTCTCCGAGGTGCCTTTGCCAGCCTGAAGACACAGGGTAATGTCCCATGTAATTTCCTTGGCTCTGAATGATGGATACAGGCTTGTCCTGTGCTCTTTCCCCCTCACTCACTCTGCAGACTCCATTTCTGCCCGGCACCCCTCAAACAGGGCTGAGCGTTGGAGCTCTCTCAGTCATGGGTGCGGGGACTCTAAACTCTGCCTCCCACCTGAAGGTGATGGCCAGCTGCCCTTGGGGGACATGGGAACCAGGGGACAAACAGGACCGAAGCTGCCTCCAGTGACAAAGCTGGAAGCAGCCCCTGGCTGTAATCTAAAGCTCTGCCTGGGGCAGAACCCGAACTCAAAGCCGGCCTTGCAAGTCCAAGGTTTCACATCATAAATATTCTGTCTGCGGGAGAGACTTCTGGCATCACCTTCCGTAGGGGGCGGTTTATCTATGCTCAGTATCCTTAGGAGACCCGGGGCACAGCTTAGATGAAACAGGCATGAGCTCTCATCTGCAGCCGTCTCTGCTGCAGACCTGTGGGGGGATGAGTGTGGCCTCTGACTTCCGCTCTCCAAGGCCATATGCCAGGCTCTCCCCTCCCTTCCTGGGTCCTGCCTTCCCTTCTCTCCTTGTCAGTCTTCCTGCATGTTCTCCAACTTCAAACCTAGCACGTGGCCAGTCCTCAGGACTACCTAGAACTTCTCTCAGGTCCAACTCCCCCTGCACGGAGCTGGAGAAGACAGTTGCCTAGATTCTGTGATTTCACAGTCACTGAGATTCATTTCCTTGTGGCACTTACTGCACCAGTTGCCAGTGTATCTGAAACCTTGCCATTAAAGATGCATTCCTCTCTACAATAAAGATACATTTTTATTTTTTGTTTGTTGATCCTCACCTGAGGATGTTTTTTCCATTGATCTTTTTAGAGAGAGTGGAAGGGCGGGGGAGAGACAGAGAGAGAAACACCGACGTGAGACACATCGATTGGTTGTGCAAAGAGCCAGTCTGGGAGGGGCCTGGCTCAGAGTGTCCCTGAAGCTCGGACCCTGGTGGCCTCCCGGCAGCTCAGGCTTTCAACATTTGAATGAGTAAATAAATAGATGCCCTCGAAGAAAATGCACATTGAACTTGGACAGCACAAGAGCAGTTAGGCCTGACAGACCATCAGACAGAACCAGATAGACAGACCGTCTCCTAAAATGGGAGTTATAATAAAGAAGCTTCTTGTCACCCTGGGAGACAATGCTCCTTTGATGTCACCTGATGTCTCAGAGGTCCCCTGAAGAGTGAGCTTTGGCTGCCCCAGCAGACACCTGCTCATTGCTGCATTTTTACAGGTTCCATCCCTTCTCTGACTCACTCTCTGTCCCATCACTATGCTCCCTGGAATCACCTCCCAAAACACTCTCTTCCCTCTAACACAATTCTCTGAGAGGAACACAGTCAAAGGGATGCCGGGAAGAGGCGCCAAATAAAACACTGATCCATCTCCCTTAATCCCTTTTCCCCAAACCTCTATGCAGGCAACCACTCTTCTTGCTGGCGGTCTGGTGACTTTAAGAATCTCCAAGTATGTAAACACATTTTTGTTAAGTCATTAAGCTTGTAGAAATAAGAAATTAATTAGCATTAGCATGTTGAATCACTTAGGTGTCAGTAGCTAATATGGCTAATTGACATTTAATAAGCCTTGCTATCTAATTGACTATGAATTGCATTTAATGTTAATTAATTGCTTAGCTATTCTTTACACCATTATTATCTGTTAATGTGCACTTAATGGCTTATTATTTGGGTGACCGTCCTGATGACAAACAAGTTACCTGTTCATTTTGGCCTAAGCATGAAGAGATTCGGCACAATCCTAAAATCATGCTCTTTAACGTGATCAGTTAATGGATTAATTAATGAAATTTAGAACCATTGAAGGAGAGTCGCCAGCGGACTGGGCCACAGTCCCCTGGTTAAACTGGCTGGGTTTGTCTATCTGCTTTCGGCTTCCCTAACACACAATGCTGTCCTTACTAACGCCATTAAGCTAGTTCCTGTCTCTGATGAGCAGGAAATAGCGCATCTTATCGGGTGTAATTTTTGGTCCATGTGTATGTCTTAGAAGGCTCATGAACAGAATAATGGTGCTGACCCAAAAGCCGACGTGCCCAACAGAAGCACAACGTCTGAAACAAGGGAGGCGCTGGTCCTGCTCTGCCTGGTGCTGGTCGGGCCACACTCGGCGGGTTTGTCAATGAGCTATAACTTACACCCTATAAAGACTGGTGAAGTTGAGGATTAGCCAGACTGAAGAGAAAACTCCGGGGACAGCAGAATCTCTCTCTTCAAATACATGATGAGGTTTGTGGAAGATAAATTCGTTCTATCTTTTTTAACTTATTCACTCAATTGGGAGTCCTAGGACCATAAGTTTGAAGTTAGAGGGAACCAATTTTGGACTCAGCCAGAGCTGTCTGGGACTGGAATGAGCAGCCTCAGGAGTAATGAGCTCCCTGTCACTGGAGGAGTTCAAGCGTCATCTCAGCAATCTTTTGTGCAGAAGGGACTCAAGCTTTGGATGGGTGGCTGCAGGAGGTGACCTTTATCATCCCTCCCTAGACAGAGGTTCCACGATTGTCAGGATAAATTGTTGGCTCAACCACCTCACTGGCCTGGATACAGTCTTGAGCCCACATGGCCTGGCTCACTTTCAACCTGAGGAAAAACCTCATGTGCGTAAGACTTCGGGTGCAATTTGGATTGGCTGCTCGGCTTTGAATGCAACCTGCCCTGTTGGTGGGAAAAGGCAGACTTGGGGAGATCATCTGGCTGGTTGATTTCCCCGGGTTCCGCCACACCACGCTTCCCTTCAGGTGTCCTTCACCAGCTCCAGGTTGGAGGCGACGCTTGGAGGGATCAGCTGAGCCACTGGAGTCATTTATCTCTGACAGGACAGGACGGGAGAAAGGGCAGGCGCCTGGCAGGCAAATAAACTTAATGAAGTTTGTAATAGACCACGGAAATATCAGCCTCATGATCAAAGCAGAAATAAACCACAAGAAACTATCAATTAAGACTCTCTTGCTATCTCCCTTTTTCCATTTCCTTCTTTACAGTGGTGGGAGGAACCACTCTAATTGTTCCCAGCCTTTCAAGGATTCAAAGGCCGCTTTTCTGTCTCAGGTTTCAAAGGGCTGCTGGGCAAGGGTCTGGAGCCGGCACTGGCAGGCTCCAAGGGTCCTGATGTCCTGAGCTCCTCCCTTTCAGGGGGGAGGGGGCGGTGTCCTGTGCCAAGTGTCTGCTCCTTCAATATTCTACCCCAGAATGTTCTTGCTGACCCTTCCAAACCTGACTCAAAACTCCTCTCTCCCAAGGAGTCCTTTATCCTTGTGATCGCCTGTCCCCCCAGCCCCTTCTCTGTGGCCACGCTTCCAGCCTCCTGGTCCCTACTGCTGGATCGGGGCACTGGGTTTCTGTCAGCTATCTGACCTTGAAACTATTCCTGGACTTGGAGTATAGTATACATATGTCTCAGCGAGAATGATATCCAAAATATTTAATAACCAGGATAGTAATTAAATCAATACGTAAGCCCATATATAAATTAAACATTTTAAATCTATTACTTGTCCTCTAACTGCAGCTACCTACCACGTGACGCAGGCTGCACTCCAAGCCATTCATCAAACCATGTCAATAACATCCTGCTCATTTCCTGATTTTTAAAAATTGTCGGCGTGACCTTTGGTTTGGTGGGGCTGTCACTCACTGAGTGACGGCCCTCCCTACGATCGGACGCGGGAACTGCGTTACACTCTCCCAGTCGTCTTCCTGTTCGATCGGGTGCGCGCCTGATGCCCACGCTTCCCGCGACCCACACCCAGGCCCCTGCCCTAGGTTCCCCTGGCGATGCTGCCGCTCGATCTGCCTGCCCGGCACCTGCTCCAGGGCCCGGCGACCCTGGGCCACTCTGGAGCAGGGAGGGGGGGCCGGGTCCACCCCCACGGTCTCAGTTGGCTCACAGCTGCTGGGAGTTGCCTGTGCTTGCTCCACACTGTCCCCTGACCTCACTGCCACCACTGCGGCCACCTCCGGGCCACCTCAAGAGGAGACTATGGTCCCAACCACTATCCCATTTACCAACTAGCATGGAAGCGGTTACCGCTTCGATGACTGGTTCGCTGAACAAATGTCGCCACATATCTTGCCTCCCCTGCACCCTGTCAAACCCCTCAGGGCATCTGCCCCTTTCAACAGTGACAGCAAAGGGCCCCCCAATAGCCATGAATGACGCAGCTGTTTTGCCAGCCCATCAGACCTCAGAAATGACCCCCACATTCTCTGTCTCCCAACACACCCCCAGACAAGGCGAGGGTCTGGTCTCTGTCCCCTCTCCCTGACAGGCACTGAGGCGACAACCTCCCTTATTTGTACGTAACAGAGCCATGGTTCTCTTCCTGGAGGTGACCAGAGGCCACACAGGCAGGGCAGCCACAGCACCTCCATAAACCTCCATGAACTCAGGAGACTTCTGGAGACGGATGGGAAGGTGGGGGTGGGGGTCGGGAGCCAAGAGCAGAAGGAATGGCGTGACTGCTGTCCACACTGGCCGGCCCCGGTTGTTGGAAATGGCTTTCTGGTGGCCTCTGTTGGTTGAAGGCTCAACACTTGTAGAAGGGTGAACTGGGGGGTCCCTGCGGGGCTGAGGTTTCCCAGGCGGAGATCATTAGCAAGATACTGCCCCCCCAGGCACAGCCCTTACCTTCCCCATCCATGGTGGGGTGGGGGATCTGGCACCTGCAGAGGAGATCAGGGGACAGCTTTAGGTCAGGATGTGAATGACAGGGACATGAACAAATCCAAAGCCAGCATCTCTCACTCCAGTCAGCCCCACCTCATCCTCAGAAGAGTCGGGCCCTTCAATTCGTTTCAAGACACTGTCAAGGATGGAGAAACAGCTGGGCTGTGATCGCTCTGGCTGCTGATGCGAAGCATGTCAGGCGGCCTCGTAGTGACACAGGGACCCCATCAGCGTGACACACATTTTGGGGACGCGCCTGTAATTCAGTCCGGACACCTGGATCAACGGCGCCCGTTTCAGAGAGCTGTCTTCCCAGGGGGACAGGCCAGGCGCTGGCCCCAAGGGCTCCGCGGGTGCAGCGGTGCTGTGGCTCTCGGCCCACTGCTGTCTGACGTCGGCCACGGACACACCGGCTGAGCGTGGGCTCCGGAGTCAGGCGTGGGTGCGAATCCTGACTCCACCGCTCCTTCCGCGTAGCCCCAGGCAAGTTGCTTCCCCCCTCGCTTTCCCCCCTGAAAGTGGGCACGACCACCGGGGGCTGTGGGGTGAGAACGGGGGAGACGAGGCACGTGAGGGGCTCCGAGCAGGACCCTGCACGCGGGGAGCCTGCATGAAGCCCGAGCCACCACGCCGTGCAGTTTGCTCCCCTCTCTCTCCAGCTGTTCTCGTCTCTGTTGGTCTGTGTCTCTGTCCCCACGTGTCCATCACTAAGCCTTTCTCTTCTTCCGTCTCTGTCAGTCTATCTCTGCTCCTAGCTCCCTCTCTTTCTCTCTGCTCTGGGATCTCTGGGTCTTTGTCTGGGTCTCCACTCCTTCCTCGGTCTCTCTTCTCGCATGTCTGGAGTCCTGTTTCATTCCTCGGGCTTGGAGCAGGATGGTATCGGAGGGTTTCAAATCCCATGAGGGGAAAATGACCTCTCCTGAATGGTGATCGCCGCCGCCTTGGTGAAGTGTGAGCTGTGAAGTCCAGAATTTACTGCTGTAATTACTCCCCCTGAAGCTGAGCCAACTTGGCTGGGCTGTCAGAGCAGCATGCCGGTCAGGAGCCAATTGCCACCCTCCCATTGAGCATGGCCCAGCTTTCCAGGCCTCGGCTAGGTGCTAAAAATAGGCATCGGGGGCCAGGGCAGCTAAAAATACGCTTCTTAAAACGTGGCCTTCCTGTGCCCCACAGACCAAAGGCAGGCGGGCAGAGGCCTTGGAAACCCTGGGCTCTGTAGCTGCAGGGCCACAGCTGGCAGGGAAGAAGGGGAAGGAGGGGGAGGAGGGGGAAGAGGGGGGAGGAGGCCCATCGGTGTCAAGGGAGCACACAGCAGGCCAGAGTCAGTCACAGAAGCCCTGGGGCCACAGCGCACACATGGCAGTGAGGTGGTTCATGGCCACCACCCCAAGCCAGCAGGGCGGAGGTCAAGGGTAAGTGCTGGGCACACCCAAGACTCCTTTAGCACGTGTCTCCCCACTCTGATCTCGGCTGTTTCCCCCTAAGACTACAGTTGCCTCCCTGGCCGGTGTGGCTCAGTGGTAGAGCATCTTCCTATACATCAAAAGGTCACCGGTTCGATTCCTTCCTCCCTTCCTTCCTTCCTTCCTTCCTTCCTTCCTTCCTTCCTTCCTTCCAGGAGCATGGAAATTTGGTGGCCCCGGGGGAAGGTGCCCTCTACCCGAGGACCCCTGAACAAGTACTGAATGGGATGGGTTTTTAGTCTGAGTTTAAGTAGGTAGCAGCTTTGCTTTTGTCTCTACCGCTCAAAATGCTGGCCTCGAAGGGGCAGCAGGGTTCCCTGTATGGGACTGAAGGTGTTGCTGGATTGAGATGGGTGACACTCAGAATTGAGAAGAAAATGAGTTTATACCCACAGGAGGAAGATATTCTTAGCAAGCTGTCAGGCTGACAAATTGAGGAATCTTGACAGACCAGGAATTGTTGTGTGAACAGAATTATATCAAACAGGTCCTCCATGCATCTTGCATGCTGCAGATTTTAACTATGTGCCAGGCTACAGTAGGTGCTCAATAAATATCTGTTCAACGGGTGAATGAACCCTCGCTGTAGCAATGGACATAAAGAATGCTGGGTCCTTTCCTTACAGGCCAACTTCCATCATGTTCTCTTCACTCTGATTCTGGCTATTTTATGCATCTTGAAAATCCAGAAGGATACCCAGACCCTAACAACTTGGAAGTCCCAGCCTTTGTTAATGCCTGCTGCCCACGGTACACTGGTGGACTTGGTCTACCGTCCCTCAGGTTTCAACCTCCGTGGCTTCAGGTGGGGCCAGGCATGGACCCAAGCCGGGACATGCACGTGTGCAAAAAATGGTATTGAATTCCTAGTAACAAAGCCACAGTGCTAGACAGTGGGGATACAATGGTTAGCAAATAATAGACGTGACCTTTTTTCATCTAAACTATATTCTAGGAGAGAAAGATATTAATCCATTGATGATGAAATTATGAAACTCAGCTGTGATAATTGAGCGCTCCGGATGACAGATACAGGGCAGGAGGCTGAGAGCACTTGGCAATGATGACCCAATGAAGTCGGGGGGAACTGAGAAAGTCTCCCTTGAAGAAGTGGTTATTTTAGCTGACAGCTGAATGATGAGAGGACTTCGAGATACTGAGGTGGGAGGGCGTAGTTTCCTGGGCAGAGGCTCCAGAAAGGAAGCCAAGGCCCAGGAAGGTGAAGGAAGAGAGGAAGCCAGTGCAGAGTATGGGGGGTTCAGCAATACACCTTCAGGGTGGCTGCCCAGAAGGGTTTTCCCCACTGAACTTGCTCTCAACGGCCTTCACTACAAGAAAGCCCGTGTGGCAGAAATGTAGAGAGTAGAGAGAGTGGCCAACAATTAACGCAGGATGTCGAGGATTTAGGATTTTCTTCTAAACTCAAGGGAAATCCACTAAGGGGTTTTAAGCAAGGGCCTGATCAGATTTGTGCATTTGGTTGTTGCTAAGTTTCTTCTGGCCCAATATAGAGAACGCCCGGAATGTTACAGGGAGGGTGGAGGTGGCTCTGGGGAGGCTACTGAAGAAGCTACGGCAGTGATCTAGGGACTGAACTAGGGCGGCATGAACGCTGGGTGTCCGGGAAGATGGAGAGAAGAGGTCTGGTGTAAGAAATATTTGGGAAGCAAAGTCTATACATTTGATGATGGACTAGATGCGGGGAATGAAGAAAGGGCAGATGCCAGGGTTGACAGGGAGCTCACCTGGATGGACAATGACAAGTGGAACACTGGACAAGTGCCTGACTGAATGGAGTGGGATGGGGGGGACACCATGACACATCAGCTCAGAAAAGCACTCCATGGGTGGGCTCTGGGCTTCCTGGTCTCCCAGCTCCCAGATGAAAGGAGTGAGTTTATGAGTTAGGGACTCATCGGCGTGGTGAGTGAAAGCCTGAGAGTGGTCATGCCTCCCCACCGGGTCACCTAGGTCACCTAGGGAGAGAACAGCAAGAGAACAGCAGGGCTGAAGGAGGTCATGCCTGCAGAGGATAGGAGGAGTGGTCGGAGGGACAGGAGGGGAGCCCGGCATGTGGCATCAGTGAGTCTCTCTCCCACGGGTTTGGAGCTGGGACTCGGGGACTGGAGTGCATTGGCTTTAGGCGCCAGAACTCAAGGGACGTGGGGAACGGGGCCATTCTGGTCAAACATACATGGTGACAGGAAAGCCCGTCTGCAGGGAGCCCTGTGGGGGGTGGAATAGTAGAAGCGGAGAGGAGACAAGCCTAGGAATGCAGGGCTGTGGGGAATGTGGAGACTGTACAGGAAACAGGAACCGGGGAGAGGCGGCCTGGGGACAGGGCTGCTGGAACGGGGACACGGTGTGGGGAGCTGGGAGACCAGGAGGCCCGGAGCGCACCCATGGAGTGCTTTTCTGAGCTGATGTGTCAGGGCGTCCCCCCCCGCTGCCCCCATGTCCTAACACTGGCAAGTGTGAGGAAGGGCCCTGCGGAGAGGGGTGCACCGGCCGAGGCGGGTGAGGAACAGGTGGCAGTCAGGCCAATGGCTTTCAAACGTTTTCCATCAGGAAGGAAAACCCTGTCACCTCATTCCCGATTTTATTTCATTCCGTTTCACCTCATATTTCACTTAATGGGAGCTGTCAAGGAGACTCTGATTTCCTCCCTCCTCCTGCAGCTCAGGCAGTCTGACAGCCTGAGAGACGCGGGGTTTGGGGAGACCCATGTGAAATACAGCCACAGCCTCCAGTCTGGGGGTGCATGTCTCTGGTGCACTGCTTGAGCGCAGCCTTGTGTAATATTCCAACACCAGTCGGTCAAAGCAACCTGCCGGTCTTTGAACGTCCTGTGCTTTTTCCTACTTTTCCATTGGACCCCTCCCCTCATTATTCTGGACAGGCTGCCTGCCTCCACTTTCATTTTCCTCTGCGGGGATCATACGGACCCGAGTCCCCGCACGATTCCACTCTCAGAAGGCCTTCCACACTCCCTAGCCCACACCTGAAAGCCAGCCTCCCTTCTCCAATTGAGGATGTGGCCAAGAACACTCAATGATGGGCCCCATCGCACACAGACCAAAGGGACTACTCTTATTCCAGGGGCGAAAGGGGACAATCACGGAGCTCTAGGTACCAGAACGAGGAGGGGCGTGGGCAGGGGAGGCCGAGGGGCTCAGAGAAATCAGTCCACACGGGTGGCTACGGACACAGCTTCATGACCAACACACGGGTCTACACCTAGTTCTCAAAACTCAACGTTTCTAAAAGGACCGAAAATTATGTTGAAAATGTAAATCCACATGGACAAAAACATGGAAGCAGAGATCACAGCAAGTAAAAAATATCAACATGTTTTTAGTAACTGGGAAGCAAATGGAAGAGAGAGCGTGGATTTAGCAGAGCAGGAGCTAACGAGAGGCAAGCCGGTCCCCACCTCTGTCAACTGCCTCCCACGCATCTAGGCGCAGGATCTGAGCAAGTTCACACGGCACGATCCAGCAGGGCCTCATCTCATGTCTGTCTGCAGTCCATGCACGCTGCCCTCGGAGCTCAGCACCCATCACACACAGCCCAGAACCGCAGGGAAGTGAGCTCCCGGTGGGGTGGCTGTGACCTGTGGGAGCAAGGGGCTGGTGGGTAAACTCTTCCGCCTTCCCACCCTCAGACACATTGCTCCCAGGGGCACTCGCTCATATTTGGAAGTCAATCCTGTAAAATCGAGAGATCAGATGCTCTTGAACCAAAGGGTGCCGAGCTCAGTGACAATTTCTGTGTTGGCTCCCCCTTCCCTGCCTGACCCCCACTTCCCCCTTACTTCTGTACCTTGGAATTGTACCACCTAATAAAATTCAGGATGCAACGCTATGGTTCTGAGGACATACAATGGGACAGGGAGCTTGAAGAAGAAATTGAAAAAACTGAATGGCCACCCCACCCCACTGCTGGTAGGGCTGAGTTACGAAGAAAGAGAAAAGTTGAAATTGGATGTGAAATGAAAGTATTGATTTAGAGCCACCCGGTCTTTTTAACACCTGAAAATAAAACTTCTAATACCTGAAAGTGCCCAGGAAGCTCTAGAATCTGGCCGGGGGCAGGGAAGGGTGACCCAGCAGGGCAGGTGGGAAGGACAAGCGCTGATTTGCTGGCCCATTTTTTTCTAAGTTACCTTGTTTTTGAAAAGAAGAGAACCAACATGCGTCGACCTCTCCTGTGGGACCCACCAGTGCATACACTTATCTCATGTGATCCTCACCACCTCTCCAAGCGGTGGTCACTCTGTCTTACAAATCAGGGACCTGGAGCTCAAGAGCGGAGGCTCCCGAGGTCACACGCTAGGAAGTGATGGGCCAGGACTCAGTCGTAGATGTGGCCCCAGAGCCCATATGCATCCCAGCCAAAGTGATTTAAGTCCAGCTATTGATGTCAGGCAGATGGGGTGCAAGCCCCAAGGCGGCCAGGAACTAAGACTATGTCTCCTGGACACGTGATTTACTCTCCTTTGGCCCTGGTTTCCTCATTGATAAAATAGAGAAATAATACCCTAGATACAGGCTTGTTGTGGAGATTAAACGAGATCATTCATACAGAGTTTAGCATAATGCCCAACACAGAGCAACTCTCAGTCAGCAATATCTACTATCACCAAGAAAATTACTGTCCAGTTGAAATGCAGCAATAATTCAAAGTGCCCAGAACACGACTGGACGTGTAGCAGATATTCAATAACTGGTTGACTCTACAGCTGAGTTTCTTCTCTCCTGTGATAATATACACACTCATATGCAATGTGTTACATTGCGCATTGTATTGTAGATATTTCCTAAAAACAGAATCACAAAATCGGGAGGGATCTCTGAAGTCTTTTAAGTATTTTCTCTCTTAGAGGCCCGTAAACTCCTTAAAGGTAGAGGTCTTGTCTTGCACTCCCTTCATTAATTTCCTTCTTTTTTTTGTTTTGTTCAACAAACATGTGCAAGACTTATAGGCAAAGGATTGAGTGTGATATTTAGAGAGAGAAACAGAGAGGGTTAGAACCTAGATCCTGCCCTTGGGAGCTTATAACCTAAGCAAAGCTGAGAGCAGTGTCAGGAAGGGAGGTGCAGATGAGGTTCTGGGGGCGCTCCAGCATCTACCCCATGCAGCATCCCCCATGGTGCCTGGCTCGAGTACCAAAGGGTTGTTGAACTAAATAATGAAGGAGAGTGCCTGTGATTAAGGAGAACACACGCCCAGAGGGACAGAAGATGGAGTGACCTGAGTGCACATTTGTGGGCATTAAAATTTCATGGCGTTTTGGGGAATGAACTAATGGTGCACTGTGCTCCCTGCCCTTGATCGTTTGTTCAGTGCCCGTGACCAGACCTCCAGCCTGCTCTGCGCCCACGTTGCCCTCTATGGTGGATGTTTATCGGACCTAGCCAGGAGCCCGGTGGTGATCTGATTTAGGATTCCCAAATTCCAGGCAGCCATGAGCTCTGGCCAGGGTCTTCCCAGATGTGTCAGAAGGGAGAAGGGCCTATGTTCTAGGCTCTGTTCTCAGCACCATGGAGAGCCAATGACTAAGATCCAGATCCAGAGCAGCTCACAGCTCAGTAGCTAAGACCAAGTAACACACAAATGAGAAGTAAATAAGTAAGTAGTAAATGCTGTCATCGAGGTAAAGGTCAGTCAGAGTCCAGGGGAGGGGTCCCCAAACTGAAGCGGAGAGGTCAAGGTCAAGAAGGAGAGCTTCTTGGAGGTGCCAACACTAGAGCTGGTGAGCTAAGGGTGCACCCCACCAGCATTTTAAAAAGAAATGGTCATAGAGGGTTGAAATTGGACAAGAGTGCTTTCAGAGTCTGGGCATTTTCCACTAGAAAGCAGGATGCTGGAGCAGAAAGCACTAGGGCCTGGTCTAGGGTGCTCTGAGCTCGTGAACCAGCCTTGACATCCTCCAGCCAGATGGCTTCTGGAGAGGCACCTTTCTCAGCCTCATGTCCCTCAAGGTGCCATCTGCCCTGCCTGCCTCCTCAAGTTGTCCCGAAGGCTTGAGACAACCCAGGTGCAAATATCTGTCAACTGTGTAACCATAGGAGCAAGTCACTGTTTCTCTCTGATTTGGCAGAACCCTTCCTCTCTGCCTCCCTGAGCCCCAGGATGAGTTTAACGAGGCTTCCTTTCTGGCCACATCAACTCCAAGCTTCTAGACTTCTTCCTTGGGGCTGCAGTGAGGTTCCCAAGCATCTGTTTCCAGCTCCAGGTCCCAGTCTCAGGAAGCAAGAGTCTTGGTGGGGACATGAGTAAAGTGAAGTCTCAGTAGGAAACAAGCTGTGTGGGATCTGGGGGTAATGAGCACGTTGGTCATGCAGAATTAATAACCACACAGTAAGGATCCGGCAACGGTCTGGCTCAGTCCTCTCCCTGCGAGTGCCACAGACATATCTAAGCAATAATTGTAATATTAAATATTTCATGTTTTCATAAAAATAATAATACTCTTGCAACCTCTGTAACCACTGATATCCCTTCTCTCTACTCTGCTTCTTCTGAAAAATCCACTAACAAGTAGAACAGAAACGGAAGTTCAAAGATGAAAGTCAAGACGAGGACTGGCTGAGCTGCCTTGATTTTGTCACTCACAGATTGTCAGTGTTCATGACTTCAAGGCAACAGTCTCAGATACACGGAAGCGTTTAATAGGAGAACCAAAGACCTAACTCCCTGAAGGGCTGGACTTGGCAAGAGTATGAAATAGGTGAGCTCTGCAGAGTGGTGATAAGAACACTTGGATTCCAGACCTGGTGAGCTTCGGGCATGTAGCTCTGTGAGGTTCAGTGTCCTCAGTGATATAAAATAATCCCTGTCTCATCTCCCTCTTGGAGCTGTTATGAGAATAAAATGAAACAATGGAGGTGAAATAGATTCGTGGGTGATAAACTAGTTATCATCACTGGTACATATCTTCCTATGGCCACCTCCTTTGTTGCCGCTTTCTTGGTCCTAGCCTGTTGCCCAGAATACCATGCTAGGGAACTCTCTCAAAGTCTGCCCTCAGTGAACGGAGCCTCTTTTAATAAACATGTATAAGTCAAATTGCCTAATTTGCAAGATTTACGACAAGGGATGTGGCCGTTTCACTGGCTTACGCTAAGCGTAAATACATGCTTATATTTGGGAGCTGTGTACCCCCAGGGGCCTGTTACTCCAAATGTATTAATTCGCTAACGGAAATTCAATTTAAGCTCTAATGAGCTAAAGGGAGGTTGGAAACTTTCCAATGTTCCTCAAATTAAACATGCTCAACCAAGTTATGTCACTCTCTGTGACCTCAAGTCTGTGGTTCTTAGGGTGGCATTCAGGGCCTTTATTCAGAGCCCCTCATGCACTGACCCCAACATCTCTTCCAACTTTATCTTCCATTACCCCAAAAGCTCTTCCCCTAAGAAACAGAAGTTTTGCTCCACACTATATGCCCTGTGCTTTCTTTTTTAAACTGCTTTCTTGTGTGATTGACATACAAAAAGGGGATTATTTTATATTGCACATATTTAACGTATACGACTTGATGAGCTTAGCGTATACACCCATGTGACCATCACCACGATCTATGCTGTAAACACATCCACCACCTCCAAGCCTCTGTTTATGCTGTTCCATCCGCCTGGAATGCCCATTCTCTCATCTCTGCAGATCCAAATTCGACCTGTTCTTTAAGACCAAGCTCAAAGTCCATTTCCTGCACAAAACATTCCCCAACTCCCTGGTATGGAGATGGTCTCCTCTTCCGTCCACAGCACCTCTCCCACAACTTCCACTTTCTACTCTTAGCTCAAGAAGGAATCCCAGCCTGAACTACATCCCCCACTGATATCTGAATTCTCACGCTGAGGCTCTCAGTTAATCAGCACATCAATGAGTTCGCACCTGATACAAGACAAAGTAGAAGCTGTGTATGTGTGGGAAGAGGGCTTGCTCAGAATGATAAGGCCCTGAGGAGCCTGCAGTTCCTCCGAGGATAGCCCAAGGGCCTAGCAGAGGGCGCAGGCGAGGGAGGAGTGCTCCCTGGCTAAGAGAAGGGAAAGGGAGAGCCAAGGTTGAAATGCACCCTCTTGGGGTCAACTATTGCCTTTCCGGAAATTCTCTTTGAACACATGTGTACTCCTGGCAGTGGGTAACTCAGTCTGCTCCCAACACCCTGACGTGAATTCGTTCATCAGATGGTTTTCCTGGTGACAAGGTAGGGAAGAAACATGTGAGCACCGGCGTCAGAACACTAGGTGTTTAGTGTGAGTGGAGCAGGACCTGGATGAGGGTGAGGCAAGCATGGTGTCCCGGGCCCCAGGCGCAAAATGTAAGGAGGCCGCTGCGCGCAGGTCCACGCAAGGGCAGAGTTGTCACTTAAAGAAACCTTTTTTTCCATATATATATAGATAGATAGATAGGTATAGATATATATATGTTTTTATTGATTTCAGAGAGGGTAAGGGAGAGGAAGAGAGATAGAAACATCAATGATGAGAGAGTCATTGATCGGCTGCCTCCTGCACGCCCCCGACTGGGGGGTTGAGCCCACAACCCAGGAATGTGCCCTGACCGGGAATCGAACCACAACCTCCTGGTTCATGGGTCCTTTTCTATTCTAGGCAGCATGCTTGCCCTCACCTTAGTCCCGGCCCTCGGATACAGGACACAGAACGGGACCAAAGAGCACAGGTTAAGGACCAGGATGGCAAAGACAAAATTCTTTTCCACAGTGATGCCGAGAAGCATCCTCGCATAGGAGCTCCACTCTCCCTACCACCTTCTCCCTCCCCTGCATTTCATAGCAGCACAGAGGAAACAGTGCTGCCAAGCCAGCCTCTAACCCCTGCCGGAGCGATCCAAAGCCTAAAGATTAAATGATCGGAAATCTCTTCCAACCTGAATGATGCCTGAAGAGGAGGCTGAAGTCTCCTGTTCGGCTCAGGTGTAGCTTCCGTGACCCGCTGGGTAGTCGCCTCCCCAGCCCCAGCTCCTGCACCACAGCCTATATTTGCAAGGACAATGCTATTTTGGGTGCTCATCATGGTAAATAATGCAGGGAAATGGTACGAAGGCTCCAGAAGACACTTTAGAAGGAAGTCTTTCCCAATGGCTCTCAAATAGCTTTTCAAAGTGAAACGCAAAGAATTTATTTTAAAATTTTTCCAACACCACCCCTGCATTGATTGAAATCTCAACTTCTTTAAATGACATCCAGTTTCTAAAACACCGATTAAAAGCATCTCTGGAACTTAAGGGGGAAACGAATGAGACGGATATAAGGCATTTTAGCTGTATTGCCAAAAAATGGCCCCAACCTGTCCTAATTCCTTCTAAAATACCTTTTTATATGGTACTCTTAAAACAGATGTAATCTGATGGGATCTTAAAAGACCTCATATCTGGGTCATTTTATAAAACCCAGAGAAACAGTCAGGCAATGAGGCCCTGGGTGTTCTCAAATATTAAACTTTCCATCAAGTCCACAGCTCCCAGAAACTCTAATTTAGCGAAATGCTGCGAAGGTGTTTCATGCAACCTGTGGCATTCAGATTTCTCTAGGATCAGACCACACTGCTGGAGAAAGCCCACCTGCACCATTAACTTAAGAAGAAAAAAGTCACAGCACTGCCTTAAATTTCTACGATGCCCTACAGCTTACAAAGCACATTGTATGTATGATCTTGTTTCCTTCTAGCCTATCTCACTGCAGACTCCACCAGATACCGTATGGGATGTGGAGAGGTGGTGCTGGGAGCTCTCCATTCTCATCTTCTCATCCCTCAAGGTGGCTTAGAAAAGTTTCTACATCTCTTGTTTTTATGATTTCTATTCCCCATGGGCTGTGTCTCCCTGACCATCCAGAATCAGGAAAGCAAGGGGGACACTGGGGGGAAATCAGAGACAAATCAAACTGTGGTGACCTCACCGGAGTGCGATGATATGATGGTGTTGATCTGAACAATGCCACAAATTAGGCCTTATAATCTATGCAAATATTCTCAGTAACCTCCTACTTCATATCAGTGGGATGTCCTTGGGCTGCTCTGATGGGTCTGGTGAGTCTTCGAGGAATCCCAGGAAGGCTTCAGGGCCCGGACACCAAAGGCTGATAACTGAGGTTATATTGTTGGGAGTTGCAGCTTCCCACTCCTCAGTGGATATTTCTATATGGTCTCTAAAAAATTTTAAAGTGGCAATTCAATACTGGCTATACATTAGAATCACCTATAAAAGTTTTAAAACACACTAAAGCTTAAACATCATTCCCACAAACCCTGATTCAATTTTGGGGGGTGGGGGAATCTGGCCTCAATATTTTATAAAGCTCCAGGTGATTCAAATGTGGAGCCAGCATTGAGAACCATTGCTCAAGATAAAAAGGCTCTTAAACATCAGAAAGCACCAGAATCACTCGAATTTGTTAAAACCCAGATTTGAGGGACCACTTCCAGGGTTTCTGACTCAGTGGGCCTGGAGTGGGACATGAGAATTTGTATCTGTAATCAGTTCCCAGGTGTTGCCGAAGCTGCTAATCCAGGGACTGCACTTTAAGAATTGTGGCTCTGAAGTGTCACAAAGCATTTCACTTACATACCAAAATCAATTCAGCTAAACCCTTTAAATTTACAGGGAACGCCACGCAGTGACTCAGATAATCCTACTTACTTAGGTCGAATTATTGGCCTGGCTCAGTGTGAGGCAGCAAAGAAGCACAATGACGCTAGCTTTGTGGCTCTGGCTCTCTCCTTCCCTCTCTTTCCTTTTGCTCCTTTGTATGGATGGAATCTGGAGAGCATTGTATTTTTTGAAAAGCCCAAGAAGGTCATTTCTAACATCCCGCCTGGGGGCTTCAAATGCCTACCCTAACAGTTAGGGTAGCTCCGTGCTGGGCCCGTCCTTGGCAGAGACTGATGGGTTCTGGTTTCAGCACCCAGGAGAGCAGCTCCGCGTACACACAGCGATAGACCAAGGACAATGTAACCGCAGCCATCACTCCCGTGAAGGGGAGGAATGAAAGACACAGCGGGGCCTGATCTGTAGCAAATTCCCCAGGCCCACTGGGCAAACATTGCCAAATCTCTTAACAGTACGATTCCCTCAAAAACGGAATGAACCTTCGTTCCATTTGCTTCTAGTCAGTTGCACATGCCAGTAATCAAATGAGAAGTTTTCAACTCTCTTGCCTTCCTACCCACATGCCTCTCTCCCCCTTTTTCCCTCAACTTAACAACAACTATCTTGAGTCTACCGGGCTGTGAAAGACTGTGCCCCCAGCATTCAGAATAGTGCCTTGCACCTCGTAAGTTCTCAATAGCTATTTACTGAAGGAAATATTTACCAGGAAGCATATCAATATCTTCAATTTATCTTGAAATGCATCTAAAAGTTTGAGTGGTTCTTAAATGTGAGCGAGCATCAGGATCACTCGGTTTGTTAAAGCACAGACTGCGGGGCCTACGTCCAGAATTTCTGATTCACTTGGTCTGTGGTCTGGGGTGGGAGCTGAGATGGTTTGACGGATGGCTACAAGAACAGAGAAGTCAATGAGTATGTAATTAGTACAGCATACTGTTAATGATGGAATTGGGATAGTGGGTATACAGGTGATCACTGTAAAATTCTTTGAGCTTTATGTTAAAATTTTTCATGGGGAAGCTGAGGATGTTTGAGTCTTGGACTTTCCAGACATTAACTAGTTAGCTTGTCATGTTGGGAGCAGCCCTGCACCTGCAGCCTGGCCAGCACAGGCCTCCAGCAAATGCCTCCCTCGGGGCCAGACACAGGATTGTTGGTGCTCTAACGGCAGGTGGGAGAGAAGGGTTAGAAGCCGGAGAGAGGGCATTCTCTCCTGGGGCCTCAGGCTCCAGAGAAAGAAAATACATGGTTGTCCTCAGCCACCAAGAGGCAGGATGCAGTGGGCCCTGAGCCCACACTCTCCCTGCCTCCTGCTGTCCCAGGAAGAGAACTGCACCTCCTTCCTCTGCACACCCCCAGGGTCCAGGACAGGGCTCTGCATTTATATGGGGTTGCATCGCAAACCGTGAGCCAGCGCTGGAGAAAGTCTGTGTCGTATCAGGAATGGAGCAAAGTCTCAGGCTGGAGAAGCTCCCCTGAGCTGTTCCCAGGCCAGACCCATGATCAGGATGCCAGGTATCTGTCCCATTCTTTCTCTCATACGTGGCTTTGGACAACAAGAAAAAGGGTTTTTTCTTGGTCACGGAGCCTGTGGCACCCCCTTTTGTGAAGGTCCTGAAGCAGCAGCTCCATGTGGGCACACTTGTGCCAATGGCACCAGCAGGCTGCAGACCGTGAACTCTGCCGTCCAGTAGAAGACGGCATGAGTAGAAGAGCGAACGGGAGGTAGGGGAACAGGGGTGCAGAGACCACCTCAGGGCCCGGCAGCCTGGGCTTTAGCTCAGCTACTTGAGAAAGGCCTTTGTCTCCCCCTCACCCCCCGTCTCCCCTCCCCCCCACCTGTCGGCCCTCCCGCACGTCATCTGGCCAGTCTCTCAGGCAGAGGATCATCCTTCGAGCAGAGGCCCATCCCATGGGCAGAGGCAGGCTCCAGCAGGGAGATGGCACAAACATCAACCCCTGGATGCTTAACACTCTCCTCACGGAGCTGTCACCGGCACCAACGTGCTCTCCTGCAGAGCGGGCCCCACATAGATTTTCTTCTCTGAATCCCCAGGAAGATATATTGATCCAGCCCAAGTGACATCAATAGACCCAGGTAACTAAATAACACTTCTGGAGTTTGCCTTAAAATATGTATGACTTGGCTTCAAGGCACCACCTGGTAGCCTCAGCCCTTCCCCTCCCTCGCTCTCGATCCACCACGACTATTAAACGCCACCCTCATCTCAACCCTCCCCTCCCCTTCTCAGCCCAGGCTTTTCCTGGCCAGTCCCAGGATGACACAGAGAGACTGTGAGTGGAAATTAAAGCTAAGGGCAACAGGAAATGGAAAAACCGTGCAGATCCATCCCTGGTCCCCAAACAGACCTTATCAACCCCCAACACAGGGCTCTCAGACTCTGGGGCTCCATTTCCCAGCATGAAATTACTCAGTGTATGGATCAAACCCAAATCTGTCCCCTTGCCCCACCCTGGACAATTTCACTCACCGAGGGAGAGGCCACGGTCCTCACGAAGCCACCACGCCGACAACAGAGGTTTCTGTTTTGCCCAAATGGGAAAGGTTGTCTTCTTCCTCCCCAGGCGACTGGGCCACAGGCTGCTGGAAGGGACACCGACTGAGCTTTCTGGTCTCCTTCCAGGGGTGAGAAAGTCACCATGGTTGAATAAGCCCCTTCAAAGAAGTGCCAGTGCCACTAAAAGGTTGCCACTGCAGGGCAAGCTTGGGGGACAGCCAGTTGGGGGGGCAGCAGTGTGGGGGCCCCTCACCTCCTGGGCAGCTGTCACCTCTGGGGCCCGGCCTGCAAGAGACAGAAAGGACGCATTTTGAGTTGATTCATTTTCATTTGTATTTATTGGTTTGTGGGCAGGGGATGTTTGAGATGCCCATATGGTTCCCAACGCAGGTTACAGCAGAAACCCAATTCTGGAGCTGAAATGAAGCCAGAATTAAACAGTCAGGTCCACGGGCCATGTCATGTCTAGTGCTGAGCGCTTTGGGGAGGGCAGGGGGCAGGAGAAGGCTTGGGCTCCAACCACCAAGGGCCTACCCCACTAAGCCAACTCCTGTTTATTTGGGGCTGCTGCTTTGGCCCCCTTGGTTCTTCCCTCTCCCTCCCACCTCTTTCTGGACCCAGCCTCTGCTCCCCTCCTGCCCAGGGCTTCCCAAGGTCAATGGCTCCACGAAGAGCCCAGGCCATGGGGAACCTTTCACTCCAGGGGCAGGTTTAGCAACAGAGGGAGGTGGGGCTGCAGGTCGTGGTGTGGTACCTTCGGGTCTGCTGCTCGAGCATTGCTGAGGTGGGCCACAGTCACCAGCCGGTGTATCTAAACCCCCGGGACAAAGAGGATGCACCTGCCCCTCCCACACGGGCCTCCCTGCCCCACCACCTGAACCTTTCACAGCAGACTCTCTCTCGGGCTCACCGCTTGGTACCTCACCATCCAACATCTCATATTCTCCTCTAAAGAGTCTGGATGCTCACTCCCCAATTATAAAGGAAGCTCCTTGAAGGTAGGGTTTGACATTCAGAATAATAGCAGTACCTAAAAATGCTGAAGACAATAACACCCTCGTGGATCAGGCAAAGTCGCCTCCCTGTGCAGGGCGGGGTTGAGCTCACTCCCACCCCGCAGCCTCTGGAAGCACATCCCTGTGTCTGGAATACCCGTCCCCACCACCAGGCTCCATGTGACCAACGCCTTCACATCAGTCAGGTCCCAGCTCAAACGCCACCCCCGGAGAAGCCTTCTCTCGTCACTCAAGCCAAAGTCATCCTGAGCCGTGCAATGATCGCTGTCTCCGTTTGCAGCGGAGGAAACTAGGGCTCACTGTGATTAAGAATTACTTAGCCGTGGCCACAGAGCGACTTCAAGGCACAAACTGAGCTCTTCTGATGCCCGAGTGTCAGCATGCCAGCATTTTTCCTGTACTACAGGGCACCCTGCGGTTGTAATTTCTTACTCAATACCCATCTGTCTACCCCAGCACCCTGTCAGCTCTGCGAAGACAGGGTTTGCGCCTGTCGGGTTCGTTGTGCGCAGCTCTGCCGTCTATGACAGCGTGTGGGACATCACCATCGAGTGTAAGAATGATCCCGCAATAGACTAATACGGTCTAATCAATAAATTTCCACCTAGTTGGGTCAAAATAAATATTTGTTGGTAGACTGGGAGCATTGAACCCAGAGCCCAGATGCAGAAGACAGGAGCCTGCACTTGTGCTAGTCCTGTACTTCAAGGAGTAAAATGGCCTTCTCCTGGGGCACCCCTGGCATCCAGGGACCACGGGGGGGCCAGGGGGGTTCTCTGGGAGCTTGGAGCAAGGACAGGGAAACTGAATGTCTAACATAAGCAGTGTCTGAGCCAAGTTATGAATCCCAGCTCGTGACAGCGCCGCCCTGCTCCTTCGGGGTGTCCCGCCCAGCTGGGTCCCCTTCGCTCAGGAACCAGTGTTCATGCCACTCCCCGGCCCCTCCGATCCCAGCATGCGCTTGAGTCTGGGTGAGAGGAGTCGGAGGCAGTGGGCTCATCTCAAGAGAGCTTCATGGCTGGGAGGGTAAAGAGCAATAAAGGCCGAAGTTATGAGCCTGCAGCCGGCAGGGAGACGGGGTGGGGGAGGCTGACACGCCGCATCCATCTCTGGAAATTTCATAACATTTGATCCACTCTCGTGTCACGTACTAACCTCTTTTTTTCCCCTTCAGGTTAGATTCTCCTTCATTTTAGTCAACGACTTTTTTTTTGCAAGATCAAGTACATTTCTTCTCTTAGGCTCCTCCTCCCTCTCTCCACCTGCGGGCCCCCCGCCCCCCACCTTCCATCCAGTGCTCGGTTTGAGGCAGGCACCGGAGAATAGTTAGGTGCATGGGCCTTGCAGTCTCACTAATCTGGGTTTAAATCCTTACTCTGGCAGTGATTAGCTATTCGTCTGTTTTAAAGTCTCAGTTTTCTCATCTGTAAAATGGAGATAATCCTCACCGAGGCATCGTAAGAGTTCAACGGTAGGTACGGCCTGAAGGGTTTAGCACGGTGCCTGACATGGAGTAAGAATCCAGTACATGGGGGCGGCTGCTACTCTCACTGCTAATCTCATTTGTCCCCACCAAGCTCCCTCTCTTTCCCTTCCCTTTGGCTCTGTGGCCGAGAGAGCGGGGATGTCTGCCACTGAGAGCCTCTTTCGCCTCGCCCACCATGTTTAATTCATGTGTGTTGTAGGCCATTTAAAAAGGCTCAACGAGCTGTGAAGAACGGGATATGAGCCATACAGATTGTACATTATTGAATTAAGATGCTAAATATGGGACCTAAGTGATGCCAAGGAGGGAACAGTGAAAGCCCTAATGGTTTAGGATGATGGAATGCAGGGTGGGTCAAGTCAGTAGCAAATTGAAAAGATGCATGACTTCAAGGAAAGGGCCATTTGTCATACTAGAGTCATCCTCAATTTCTCCCTCTCCCTCACTCTCCACGTTCAGCCCGTCCCTGAGGCCTGTCCCTTCCATCTCCAAATAAATCTTAGGTGTCCACTCCTCTCCACCCCACCGCCACCACCCGAGGCCACGCCCCTAACTCCGCTTTGACTCTTGCCCTAGACACGCTTGTCTCTCTTTCTGTGTTGCCCTCCTCTAATCCAATCTCCACCCGGCAACCTTTCTAAAATGTAAACCAAATCATGTCCCTCTTCTGCTTGAAGTCTTCCAATGGCTTGCAATTGGTCTTATAATAAAACCCAAACTTGTTATGGTGGCTTCGAGGCCCTCCGTGGCCATTCCCATCTGCAGCCAAGCTCCCCTTGCTTACTGTACTCTGGCCCTTCTTATCCCGTCTGTCACTGCACCTGCTGAGCTCATTCCCACCCTGACTCTTGTGTCTCCTGTTCTCTCTGCCTGCGGTTTGCGTGGCCCGCGCACTCCCATCCTACAGACCCCTTTTTTGACCGCTTTCCAGTGTAACCCAGGTCACTGACGCTCCGGCTCCTCCCCCGCTCAAGTCTTCAGCAACCTCGCTGATTCTTGTTAACTTTCTTCTGTCCGCTCCATGAGGGCAGCAACCACTTCTATCTTAGTCATGCGTGTCCCCTGCACTTTCGCGGCGCACGCAATAGAGTCCTTGACCGGTGAACATGTGCTGAAAGATGAAATGAATGGATTTGTCCCAGGAGGCGCCATTCCAAGACCTGCTCTTTCATTGGCCAACTACAGACAATAACAATTTCTCAAACCCCTTCACTTTCTTGGCTCTGGGCTGAAAATCCACAGCTACCGAGATCGCTGAATGCAGAGTTGATCCTCAACAAAGCAAGAGAAAACCATGAGACTTCCACAGTGGTGAGAATGAACCAGTCCTCCACTAGGGCCGCATTCACCGAGGGCCTGTAATGCACTAGCTGCTGATCGCTCGCCCGCAATACACGGAGGTTTATCACAGCCCTTGAGTGGCGCTTAGGATCTGGGAGAGGCAGCCTTCAAACATATAAATATGTAATCACACCCGGGTTAAGTGCTCGGAAGGAAAGGAAAAGTGTCATGTTGAGAGTAATAATGGGGGAGGTAGGGTGCTCAGGAAATGCCTCTCTGAAGAGAAGATGAAGCATTTAAGCTGTGACCTGAAGGATGAGTGACTAATGAACGGGAGATGGTTCGGGGGAACTGCTTGGCCATCGGATGGCCTGTTTCTTAAGTAGCGGTGAGAACCGTGGCGGATGTGTCTCCACAGACGGGGCGAAGTGAAGGGGCCCTGACTCCAGGGACCAAGGGGACTCCACAGGAGCTTTCTGCCACTCTCGCTCCCTTTAGCCATAAGGGAAATAGAATTTTTAAAAATCAATTCTTTTTCCACAAAAATAACTTTGGTGACCCAACGCTGGGCATTCCAAACTCTGAAGGAAACCTAGACAGGCTCCTCCTCGGTCCCAGCAGCTCCATTCTTTGTTTATTATTGTTGTTGTTAGTAATCCTCACCTGAGGATATTTTTTCCACTGATTTTTTAGAGAGAGTGGAAGGGAGGGAGGGAGAGAGAGAGAGAGAAACATCGGTGTGATGGAGACACACCGACTGACTGCCACCCAGTGTGTGGCATCCTGTTATGGCCCGCGCTGACTGACACAGCCCCAGTGCGGAGTCCGCGGCCTCTCAGTCCAGGCGTGAGAGTGGCCGTCAAAACTCTGACTCCTTCAGCGTCCCAGTCTGAAGGCAGAGGCACACTCCACCTCCTCCACGGTGGCTTCCCCACCCACTCCAGCCACACAGATCTCTTTCTCCCCTGAACTCTCCCTGCCCCATGCCCGTGTATCTTAGTTAAACACGGAAAGTCAACCTAACTTCAAGTTATACAGGCAGCCAGGTCTTTCCAGCGCTCCCTCCGAACTCGCATTTTATTCCTCCGTCCAACAGTCTCACTGACTCCCTAGGAGGGAGCAAACAAAGAACACAATGTCACTGGCCCCATCCTCGCCTCCCATACCGCCCCCTGCAGGTGGCCCAGACTGTGGGCCACTCATGGATCCCACTACAGGCCTGTGTTTTTCTACTTCTGCACAGTTTACTGTTTCTTCGTCCCATGCCTCCTCTAGCGCCTCCGGCTACCTAAATCCTGCCCACCCTTCAAGGTCCAGCTCAGATGCCCCCTTCTCCATGAAAGCTTTCCTGAAACCTCCGGTTGGAAATACCATCCGCCTCTTTGGCACCCCAGTCACGGCCGACTATGCCCACCGTGGCACACGGCACCCATTTCCCCACTACAACAATCAGATAACTTTTTAAATTTTCTCCCAGGTTGTAAATGTCTTGAGGACAGGGACCACATCTTACTCACCTCTAATCTTACATACGCCTGGCATGGAGCCTTGTAATTAGAAGGTGCTCAATAAATTATGGTTAAGTGAATGGATGGGTGAATGAACCTGAAAATAGCGGTATCTGATTAGGTTGGGAATAATTTAAGTACAGACAGAGGTTTTAATATGCCTGTGCACAGAGGAGGAAGTATGAACCTGGAATAGGCGATGAGTTTGGGGACAGATGTCAGAGATGAAGGTGTAGTCACTCATAACTCATTCAACCGGCGCACGCTTGTTAAGCACTAACAATATGCTGGGAGCTGGTACGCCTTCTTGGATCCTGCAATGGAGGGGGGAAAGTGGATATTAAATAGACACTTGAATATTATATGAAATAATAATTATAATTAGTAGCTGGTTATAAAAAGGAAGAGCCTTTGCTCTAAGAGGGAATGAGAGTGGGACATGATCTAGATTGTTCCTGTCCAAGGAGGGGGCATTTTGGATAGAGATGAGCCAGGTTAAGATTTGAAGGGTGATTAGGAGTCAGCCAGGTTAGAGGCAGACGAAAGTTCTGAGGCAGGAAACAGAGGCGAGCAATGAACCTCGAGGCCAGCAGGGTCCACAGGAGGTGGCCGGGGACTGACAGGCGAGGAAGTGGGTGGGTGAGGGCCCGATCACACAGGACCCTCGGGGTAAGGAGCCAGGGCTTATTCTCAGTGCGCGGGAGGTCACTGAAGGGTTTCAGCAGTGGAGAGACGTGACCCTCCCTCATTTGGGCTGTTGCGGGGAGAAAAGATTGGAGCAGGACGCATCTGGCTGCAGAGCTTACAGTTTGAAGACCATCGCAGGCAAGAGTCTAAAGTGGTTTAGATGGAAGGAGGGGCAGTGGATGTGGAAAGAAGTAGCGAGAGTGGAGAAATATTTTGGAGAAACGTAATATTTTAGAGGCATTTGTTGATATCTACTTCATCACGTTTTCTTTTTTATGGTCAATGTATCATGATAATGTCTCATGAGTCCACAAGAACAAGGACCGGTCGTATACGTTGCTGAATCCCCCACGCCTGTAACGGTGCCTGGCACAGAGTCAACTCTGAGTAAACATTTGGTGAATAAACTTACGACAAGCTAATTTCTAGATCTGAAGTAAAAGTGGGAAAGGAAGAAGTGTAGAGAATGACTTCCAGGGTTTGGGCTCAGCAATAAAACAGAGCAGTGAGTCAGTGACCCAGGGGAACATCCGAGAAGAGGCAAAATGATCTCAGAATATGCTTGTATCGGAGAGTTTCCTCATTCCAGAAATGCAGGGGACAGAGAAGTTCTAGGCCTTAGATAAATGTCACATCAAGTTCCCTCTTGCTGAATGGCGTTCTCAGTGTCCTGATGGCAATGGATGGTATTTGAGCACCCTGCCTTGATTCTTCGTACTAAGCTGCCTCCAGACACGTGACCTGAGGAACTGGTGCCAAAGCCTTTAGTGCCAAAGCCTTGTAGCAAAAGCTGGGGCACTTGCCTGGCCTTGGCCTCTGCACAGGCTGCCTCCAGGAGCGCTGCAGAGTTATCTGTGGCGTAAACAGCCAGGAACCCGGAACCCTGGGTCACCTCCGGCTCAGTCTCCCCCTTACCGACTGCTGTGATCACCCTCAGAGGTAGAAAGACCACCGCTACCCAACGTTTGGCTCCGAATGTCAAGACTGAGGAGACACACGCCGAGAGGGTATGGAAGGTGTTACAGCTCACAGAAGGACACTTTCTGGGAGGAGGAGGGTGGGCTCCCCAGGGGCCAAAAATGGCTTGAAAGAGAGCAATGAAGGACCCCTGGGCTGGGGCCTTCCAGGGACAGTGCAGTGGGCTGGGGTGATGGCCTGGGCTTGAGGGTTTGACCCGCTTTCTCAGCACCTTCCCAGTGTGGGGCGGAAGGAGAAAGGACATGGATTTTAAAGGTGGTCATCAGTCAGACATCAAAAGTGGAGACTGACCCTTTGCTACAGCAACACTCTCGGCAACCCCTTCAAAGGGCCGCCTCTCCGACTCTCCCCCTCCGTGCGAGGAGCTCCCACGGCCCCCACCCCGGCAACATCTGTTGGGGTGGAAGTATCGCTCCCCCACAAGGAGCAGCGTTTGTGTGGAGGTGACAGGACCTAATGAGCTGGCAGAAAATATTTAAATTGGTAAACAGAATGGCATATTTACGACCGTGTTTATCCCTAAGCATTTGCAATAAAAATCAAAGTGATGGCATTAAGTGATCCCCCAGTGGCATGTACTTGGAAGCTCTCCTTTTTTAGCCAAAATTGATTTAGGGTTGTGTATAATTCCCCCTTTCAGACGGCAATTGAAAATATGAATGGTGGGAATTGAGCAGAGGACGATGGAGGTGCTTAAATCAAGAGCAGGAAGGAATCCGCTCGCTCCCCTGGGGAGCCTCTCCCCTCTCTACGGCCCTCCTGCCGGGAACACCAGCAGCGAGGGGGAGAGGAAGCACCTCGGCTCTGGAGCCAAATGACTCCAATTTTCACTCTGGCTCAGTCACTTAACATGTGACCTTAGAAAATTAATTCTCTTATAACCTCACTTTTCCCATCTGTGCATTAGGGATAATAATACCTACCACACTGAGATTGTTATAAGGAAAAAATGAGAACATTTGTGTAACGTTTGCCACGTAGACAGTAGGCACTCAGCAGACGTTAGCCGTTCCCACCACTACGCTCACCATGGACAACCACCAACACCTAAGAATTGTGAGTCTGAACAAATGACTGTGTTTCTTATCTTTCCATTCTTCTGTCCATGGTGCATAAATTGCTCTCTAAAATTACCAGTTAAAAAAAAAATCATGCCTGCACTTTAAAACCCCCAGAGAAACCAACCCACCTCCTCGGCAACACACCCCATCTTCTGGACCCTCTAACAGAAAGTCCTTCCTTCAACAGAACTGAAGTCCAGCCACTAGTACGCGAATAGCGGTGGCAGTGGAGACCGGTACAGCCACTCTGCAAACAGTTTCTGGTCGAGTCAATGAGATGCAGCCTTCCTAGGACCCAGCAGTACCCACCCTGAGGGACACACCACAGAGAAACCTGCCCACACGCACAGGGGAAAGTGTGGGGATGTAAACACGGGTTGAAGGGGTCATCTCTGGGGATGGGACTCGCAGGAAGCAGTCATTTCTGTCTGGAATATTCATTTCCTAGACTTTCTACAATATGTGGGTTTATCATCAGAAGAGAAAGAGTTGGAGAAATAAGCTCCCGAGGAAGCTGTCTCTTTTTCCCCTCCTCCTGCCAGGATAAATCATCTCACCCGCACCCTTCATTTTGAACCCAGAGCTTTTCTAAAACCTCCAGGTTTCTCAGCTCCAGCCATCCCAGCAACATCAGGCCCTGCGGGGACAGTCAGCTCAGCCCTACCTTTCTGGGCCCTGTGGGTATCTACGGGATAAGGCGGTGGAAAGCCCTAGCATATCTGCCACATGCACCAGTTACATGGACACTCTGCTGCCCCGGCCAGAAGGGCGTTTCTCTCCCCAGCCCCTGTGACCCCGAGCCTGGCCCGATGGCCCCGGCGCCCTCAAGAACAAGCAGATTTAACGTTGGCCAGAGGAGCCCATAATGAATGAAGCCAACGGGCTGCCCCCCAGGCCGTCAGCAGCCGGGGCCTGGTGCACTCCACGCGGCCTCGGCAGCTCTTTCCCGCTGTCTGCTATCTTTAGCCTACCCCTGCGATTCCTATTAGCCCGAGTCATCGAGAGTTCACGGTTGGTGCGGCTGAATCACTGCCCAGGTGACTCAGCCTCTTGATTAAACACAGAATAAAAGAGCCTGTTCGTTCACCGTGGCTTATGGAATGAAGTCTCAACGCCCCAGCAGGACGTTCGAGGCTTCATAAACTGGCCCTAATCAACCTCGCCAGTCCTGTCACCATCATCACCCTGAAGCCCCTATCTTTTCTCCCCACACCACCACGCTCCGTGTCTAATGCCTACTCGCCCTCCAGGACTCAGCTCAATCACCTTCTCCAAAAAGCCTTCCTGGGTTGCATCTAGGCACCTCGGCTGAGCTCCTTCTCCTCCGTTTTTGCCGTATCACCCTGCTTTGGAATCACCTGTCTCCGTGTCCTTCACGAGACTGTCAGCTCTACCACATGATAAGTGGCTGTGGACAAGCCCTTGAACCTCTAAGCTGCAATTTCATCGTTTGTAAATGGAAGTAAAAGGGGAACTTTCTCATACAGCATTTTCTCCCTAGTGAACTCCCACTTGTCTCTCAAGACCAAGATGACATGTCCCCTCCTCTCTTCTACCTTCCTGGATTCCCTTAGAGCAAATTCACCTGAGCTTACACAGAACTCTGTTCCTTATCACTGTCATCACGCTCACGAAGTTTGTCTTACAATCATGTGTCAATCTCCCCCCTTGACAGTGAGCTCGTGAGTGACTGGTCCTCCTGCCCCGGTAGCTTGCACTGTGCTGACAAACGTGAGGCCCTTAACAGGCAAAGAAGAGATTCCCCCCTGAGTCCAGAGGTTGATCCCCGTGTCACAGAGATGGTGAAAGGAAAAAGCCCAAGACCCCTCTCTCCTGGGAAGCAGGAAGCAGGATGTGTGCGTAGAGTAACACTGACATTTCCTTATTTCTGCTACTTACAGCAACAATAGAGAAATAACTCATAAGAGAAGAAACACCATCCACCATCCTATTAAACCAACACATCAACTGCTCTCATTTTGCCTTGTTCCCCTACGCTGCTTTATTTATAGGCGTGCATAATTTTACATAGTTGCACTCATAATGTAGACACAATTTGGCATTCTGTTTTTTCTTGCTTAACCATCTCTCATGAGCATTTTTCCAAGTTATTGCACTGTCTACAAAATCATCTATTCTGGCTGCATGATACTCCACTTGATTGCTCCTAAATTACAACTATTTAATATAATACTATGCTAAATGTCTCTTTCCATAAAGCTTTTCTTCTTCTAAATTGGTGGTATTTTTCAACCATTTCTGCCTAAGGCTTCAGAATTTTCCTGGGGGCTTGACACAAGAGCTGACACATTTTTTAAAGTCCCAGCAAACAAGGAGTGAAGTCCATGCTGATGGCAGATCTTGGATATTGTCAACCTTCATAATTGCATGAGCTAATTCCTTATCATAAATCTCAATCTCTCTCTCTCTCTCTCTTGACAAATATGTATCTGGAGAACCCCGACTAGTACACACAGTAAAATCCCAAGTCCTTCCAAGACCTACAGGGTCTTACATGTCACACATCCCCATTTCCTCTCTGACCTCTTCTCCTTCCCCTCCCCTTCAAGTACCTTGCTTCCACAATGCTGGTCTCAAATAAGTCAAACATGTTTCCACCTCAGGACCTTTGTACCTGCTGTTCCCTCTGCCTGGAAAGCTCTCCCCTATGGCTCACTCGTTCACCACCTTAAGTGCCTCTCTCGGCTCAATGACATCTTATTAGAGAGGCTCGCCTTCACACACACACACACACACACACACACACACACACAATGGCAACATGTCCCCATATGACATTCCTCAGTCATCGTCTCTTGCTTTAAGTTACTCTGTCACCTCATGACTGCCTGGTACATTTACTGTCTTTCCCTGCACTACAATGATTCAGACAAGAGAAAGCGCAGATATAGAATATACTAGGTAGTGATAAGTTCTCTAAAGAAAAATAAATAGGAGAGGGGGACAGAGTGTGAGACGGGGCCCTTTCACCTAGGGGGGCTAGGAAAGGCCTCCCTGAGGACAGGAAGTGGAGGGACCTAGGGGGAGTGAGCGAGAGCTAGGACTGAAGCCGGAAAGAGGCTATGAACACTGTCTCACCCACATCCCTTGCCATCCTTTATTTAGACAAAGCCAGTGGTGTCCTTTGCCAGTGCCTGCCGCTTCTCAGGCTTCTCACTTGCACTTTGGTCTGCATCGCTGGGAGCAGCTGGGGGGGGGGCAATGCCAGCAGGGAGGCAGGGAATCAGTGCCCCAGCCCCCTCCCCCTCAGGTGAGCCACATCGGAGGCATATTCAAAACCCCCTCCCAGAGGCCTGGGTGGGCTGAGCCTGGGAACCTGCTCACTAACACCCTGCATCGGCTTCCTTCCCCCCCCCCCCCGTACCCCCCTCAGTGCCTCCCAGGTTCACCGCCCCCTGAACTCACTGGCACCCAAGTCCCCATCTCAGGATGCAGCTTAAGACAGAAAGAGCTCACCTGGCCCCCAGGGCCTTCCCCACCTTCTGATGGAGGGCCTGGCCCGAGGAGAAGGCCTCTGCTGTGTGCCGTGGGGGCCGCAGGCACAGGAGGGAGGGTGCTCCGCTGTCTAGGGGTGGCTGTGACCTCAGCATCCCACACAATAGAGTGTGATATTCAAATCAGGCTGAGGTCCTGGAGGGAGAAGGCGGCTGCACAGGCCTGGTGGGGAATTTACAGAAGCCTGTTAACCCAATCTGCATACTAAATAGCATGTAAATTATGTTCTTTCAACCCATACATTTAGACGTGTCCATAGGAATAAAAATTGGTGGCGATGACAAGATGTATGGCCAGCATAAATAAGCTTGCCCAAGCAAAATATGCTGAAAGTGTCATGGAAATTCTCCAAGTTAAATGAGGGATGCCGCCCCAGCCCACAGCCAGGAGAAGGGGACTCCGACTCCTGCCCTTGGGGCCCCTGGTGCTGCTCAAGTCACTGCCAGGAGAGGGAGAGATTGGTTCCTGCTCAGGGAAGGGGCAACTGTGCTAAGAAGTGACTGGGGGGTGGGGCATGAGTTGAAACTAGGAGACTATTCCCATAACCCAGGGAGTTAGGGGAATAACTGGTGTGGCTTCACTAGAATGGAGGCAGTGGTGAGACTCAAACATCCATTTTGAAATGGATTCAACGTGACATCCTGATGGCTCTTGTGTGGATTGACAGAAAAGTGTCAAAAATGACTCCGAGATTTCTTGCCAGAACAGTGGGAATGGTGGAATCGTCATCAGCCAGGACTGGGAAGATGAAGAAAGGCAGATGTGGGGAGGGGGCACCCCCTGATTCATGTGGGGCCCCATGTCCACCTCTGGATGGATTGCTGCACAAGACAGGTGGGGCACTCTGACTGGCCAGCCTGTGTCATGTGCCAGTGGTGGGAGGCAGGACAGCACCAGTGGCAGCCCCTGTAGGACCCCACGGGATGGGAAAGCCGTAATTCCTCAAGGGGCGGTCGCTGGGTATGTCTTCCACACAGCTAGAGAAACTAGAATGGAGCTAAGTGGCTTGTCCAGGAACAGGTTCCTTCCCCTGTCTGCTCACATGCACAAAACCTGGCTGACTGTAAACCGAGTCCAGTCCCCTGATATAAGAGCCTGAATGGTACACGCTGGAATGAGGTTAGGTGGGCAAAATGTACCCCAGGAACTAGATGGAGGCACTAAATGGGGGCACCACTGGTCACAAGCAATAGCCACTGAATCTGCAGGGCCTGGCACGGTGCCAGGCACACAGTAGGTGCCCCGGAATGCTTACTGAATGAATGATGGATCAGATAGGATTTCCTTCCCTTCTAGGAAGCTGCGGGCACCTGCCACATAGGACATGGGACTTCACTTGGGAGCCCAATGCAGGAAAGGAGGGATCTCAGTTCTGCCTGGAGCTGGCTCTACAGAAAGCCTCCGCCCCAGATGGAGGCCAAGTGGCAGGTACAGACAGGTGGCAGGTCCGAATCAGTGAAAGAACAAGGATTCTGACATAGGGTCAGAGTGCAAACCTCAGGAAGACCACATACGAGCTTGTGCCCACAGGAAGGCGGAACCTCCCCAAGCCTCACCTAAAAAGCCAGGGGTTGAAACAGATGAATGAAACGTGCAAGGCCTGTGAGCACTAACACTGAGCTGCTTTGTCATCGGTGCCCTTGCACCTTCTACTCTCTCGAAATGACTGCAGGAAGCGCCCCTGGTTCGGTCGGATGCCTGGCAGCTCTGCCCAGAGGAGAAGCTGCCGGCATATCCCAGTGGCTCGGAGGCCCCTCTGAGCTGGCCCCATTTCCAGAACTGGCTGAGGGCTCCTCCAGAGAGAAAGGGCCTCCAGGAGGCCGAAAAGAAAGCCTGCGCCAAGCTTTGAAGCGCGACACGACGCAGGCCGGCCGCTCCTGGGCGCGGAAGGCGACACAGAGAGTCTGTGATGAGCCAGCGCGGCACAGCCGAGAGCCAGGATTTGCATCAACAGCTTAATTCTCTGCTTGCTTGTCAGCCGGGGCCTGCAGTGAGGGTAATTTGAGATGAAGAATGTTTTTCAAGGAGGAGCAAGAGTCTGTCATCCGAAACTAATTTGTTGTCCAAAACTGTGCTGCAGAAGTTGTTTAGAAGCTGCGGATTTAAGCTGCGCACAAAAACGCGGCCAGCGCTTGCTTATCCAGGCCCGCGGATAATCCGGGAACAACGGATGCCTCAGGTGATTTCTGTCTCCCAAGGCAGGATTCTTTTCCCACAGCGTTTTTTGTTTGCATTTCATTGTCTTCAGGGTGTAAGCCTGAGAGCGAGGGGATCTATAACCCTCCGTTCACTGCACACCAACCAAGTTTTCAACGCCCTGCCCTGCAATGCGGGCAGGCGCTGCCTGGGCGGTGTTTAAAAATGAAAACACCATGCAGGGGAATGAAGGAGGGAGTGAGAAAGAAAGGAAACTGCTGGGCTTTGTGCTGTTCACGCCCAGGCCAGGAAGAGAGGACTAGAGAGTAGCTCTGGATTCAAATTCCCGCTGTCTCCTACTAGGTGCGACTTTAACCTTCCCAGCCTCGGTTTTCTCTTCTGTAAACCGGGGTTCATAACAGCAGCAGTGGTATAAGGCTGCCGTGGAGATTAAATGAGATCATCTATGTGATGTGGTCAGCACAGGGCCTGGCACTCGGGAAGCGCTGAGTGGATGTGAATTAATACCAGTAAATGTCAGTCACGACCAGCTCTGAGCAAGCTGGGAGCTGACCTCCTGCAGCTGGTGCGCAGTAACATCTGTGGGATTCAGTGAAGGACCCAGGGGGCTGTGGACAGGGCAGCCCGTCGGAGCCCCCGGAGTGGGGATGACCCAGGTTTCGGGGGAGGAGGCAGCGGAGCTGTGGACGGGCCCTGGGAGAGAGCCCAGGGCAGCTGCCAGCCTCCCCGGGAGCTCAGCAAACAGGTCCACCATCCAGTCTCAATTATCCTGCCTAATGGGGTAAAAGCGATTTGATTCATGGAACATTGGCCCTTAGCAGCTGGGAAAGTGAACAGCCCTCAGTGGCGAAGCACAAACACCAGGTTGGGAGGGAGCCCCAGGTGTGCGGGAGGGAGGTGTGGGGGCAGGGACTCCACTCCCAAAGCTGCCATCTGGGACAGGGGAGGTCCGAAGACCTTGGGCCCGCTCTGATAGGGGTCTGAGAAGAGGGGAAGTAGACAGGGGGAATACGGAAGAACCAAGGCCGATGGCTGAGAGTGCAGACACCAGAGAACTACTACAGAGCCCGAGTTCCAGAGTTCCGCTCAGCCTCTCCCTGCCCCTGAGGAAGCCAAAGCAGCTCAAGGAACCCCAAACAACGAGGTCAGGCCAAGGCCAAGGTTCGGATAATACTCACCCTAGAGCAAGGTGGCCTGGATTCCAGTCTGGCACACAATTGTAATAATAATAACAACAATAATAATAATAACGGCAACAGCTTCTTATGACCTGGGTACTGTGTGCTAAGCTCTTTACATGATAATCCCACCTCACCCTCACAAACTTTATGAGGAAGGCATTATTTTGTCCACATTTTATAGACAAGGAAATGAGTCTCTAACTGTAAAGAAACTGCCTTAACTCACTCAACTAATAAGTGGGTAATCTGGGGTTCAAACAAAAGTCCCTGTGATTCCAAAGTCCCTGTTTTAACCAATCTGCTGGCCAGTCGCTTCAGTAGGACAAGCTCCCAGGGGCCATCCCACTACCCCCAGCCCTCCCTGGCCCCCAGCTCCCTGGCTTTGGCTCTCTCAGCACTTGGATCTCTGAGCGAAGAATTTCCCTCATCAGAGAGTAATTGCCCCTGGCTCCCCTCACTTCTAATCAACAAGCCAAGGTATTAGTTCCTGGGAGCGGGATTGATTTCCAGGGACTTGGAACTTAATTACATTTTTGCACAATCTGTTTGGAATCCTCAGAGAAGCGAGACACTTTCTGTTCTATGAACTCACATGTAGGAGGGCTTCCAGCGCCTCGGATATTTCACTCATCCTTCCTGGGGCAAAGGGAGGGCCATGCCATGGCTGTCAGTTTTCATGTTTCCTTGCCCAGGTTCCCCCACCCCTGATTATGGCCAGAGAAACTTGGTTCCTTATAAGAAAGAATTTCTCCCGTGGTCCCCCGCACACCGGCAGTCACCCCGGATGCCCAGGGGAGGGGGAGTCCCACCTAGAATGCAGGCCCGCACGCCCCACCCCTCCAACCACGGCAGCCCATCCCGCTGGCCCCACCTGCCCCGTCCAGTGGGCTAGGCCTCTGGCTCCAATCCCAACCTCAGGAGCTATTCTCTTCATTATCAATCATCACCAGCATCGTGACCATCCTGAACAACTAGCACTTACTGAGCAATGCCTGTAAGATAGGTTACACACATCGGCTCATTCCACCCTCACAAGAAAGCTGCTGGAGTTGACTTGACTCTCACATTGACCAAGAAGGAAATGGTGCTCGGAGCTGAGCCAAGATGACAGGACTAGAAGTGGCTGATGGGGCTTTACCTGCCCCATCCTTCTGGAAAATCCCCTCAGTGGCCAGGTCAGCACATTCTCTGTCCACCGTCTCTCCAGGGCCACCGGGCCTGTGATTGCAGCCCTGTAAGGCAGGCACCCTCTCCTCGCTCCCTGCTGCCAAAAGCACCTGCCCCATAGCATAATAAGCGAACGGGGCAAAAAGATAACTTTGCTGTACGTGTGAAATTCTATCAAAATTAAAAGCTTAGACAAGTGGCTAGAGCTCTACTTCAATGTGTCTATTTCTAGTTCGGCCATCCTGATCTGTTCCTTTTATATATCGTATATTAATGATAGAAAGCTCGAGAATAATCTTAGTAATGTCTATACGATAAAGCCCCAGGGGACTGCTTGAGAGAAAACAGTGTTATAAATAAATGCCGTCAGAAGCGAGGTGGGGAGAATGTACTCAGTGACAACCACGTGCTGGTCTGGCATCCAAGAAACCCGGAGCCGGGTTCCTTATCCATCCATCTGCGGAGTCCACCTGTCAGAAACCTCTCATCACACCTGCCAGCTCCCTGCCACACCCTCCCCCGTGGGGACTGCTCACCTGGCCGTGGCTCCCTACCTCTAGGTGCTTACTCACAGCCGCTTCCTCTATACCTGGGTCTAGTCCACACTCTGCCCAAGCCTGCAGGGTCACACTATGTCCCAAGATGTGTCCCAAGCACTGGACCATTGGGAGTAGCCCAGAGCAAAAAGAGACTGGGCCCAGGGGGAGCCACCTGCCCTGTTGCCATCTGCCTTCCTTTGAGGGTCCAGAGCCTCTAGTATCAGACAAGATGCAAGTTCATTGGAGGGTCTCCCTCACAGAGTCAGGTTTTTAACCCTGGTTGGCCTTTAGTGAAATTTCAAATCTGGAAGCTTCCCATGGACCATGGGTCTGGTCAGATCAGCACAAATTTTGAGGGCATAAGAGGGAAAGGGGGTCAATATTTTTAGAAGTAGATTTGCAAACTCAGATCTCTGTAGCGTGGTGCAGACGGACCCACAGGTGAGCTCCAGTCTACCTGCTGAATGTCTAGCTCAGTGAGGTGTGCTGCGTGTGCTATAAAGAGACCGAGGATGTTAGTAAATCTGAGCACGGCAATGGGGGACCAGTGGACATGGCCATGTAACCAGGCCAGCCTGTGATGTCCCCACCCATTTCTGCTGCCAGTGTAGACGCAGTGCCAAAACCAAAACCTCTGTCTTCAGACATTCCCGGAGGACCAGTGAGCCTGCTCCCTGGAAAGACGCGACTCCACCCAGCCCTTCCTGGGGCAATGCTGCCATGTCCCCTGACCCTGGCTGGCACCCAGGCCAAAGCGCCAGGTCCGGGATATCCTGGCTCACCAGCACCCGGGGGCTCCTGAAGGGCCCACTCTAGGGCTCATGAGAAGCAGGTGTCCCCTCGCTGCAGGAGTCCCTGAAGACACTGGTTATTTTGAGAGCCACCGAGTCATTGCCGGAAAGAGGAAGTGACAGTGGGGGGCACTGAGGATTGAGGAGGAACAAGGAGAATCCACATCTGCAGAAATTTCCACCCCTTTCGGAGAGGGCAAGGAGAGCTGCCCTCCGTCTCCTCCATGGGAGCTGTGGAGCAGCCTGAGGTGAAAGGCTCGCAGTTCTAGGGCTCGGAAAGAGGGCCGGGTGCCCGGAAAGAAACTACCCGAGGGAGCTTTCTCCCTGGACCAGGCCAACACCCCAAAGGTCTGGGCACAGTGGGTGCGGGCAGAGGGGGTCCTTCCCTAGGCAGGAGGGAAGGAAGAGGGAGAAAGCATGGAAGAGGGAGACAAGACTGTTTTTTACACCTAGGAATTCACCCGAATGATCAAGCTGCAAAAACTGAGCTACTCAAAACAGATGTGGATTCTGCCTGGCGTGCTGGGCTGGGCCGGGCCAGGCCGGGCTGGGCTGAGAAGACACATTTATAAAACATCAAAAGCAAAGTTCCAGTAGCTGCTCAGAGCCCTCAGACTCCACTCCTCTCTGAATTTGTTTGCAAAGGGATATTTCTAGGGTCTTGAGCATGGGGAAGCCAGGACTGGAGATTCCCTTGGCCAAGCAGCCCAGCCACCTCAGTAATGATGATCGTGGCACCTGGGGGAGATGGGAAGGCTGAGGCGCTCGGAGAACAGATGTCTTCTTTATGTACCGATTTGGGGCATGGTACAGCGGTAACACATTCATTCAGTCCCTCACCTAACACTTACTGATTCCTTGGGGCCGGCTGTGAACTAGAGTGTGGATGTGTAGGAGTGAAGATGTGGCCCCTGTGCCCCAGGGACCCGTGACTAACGGAAGAGACAGACCCATAAACAATTAGCCACCGGTACACAGTACGCTGGGTGCAATAACAGGTACCAAGAGCGTGCTGGCGGCCTAGAGGTGGATAGAGGGAGTCTTAGCAGATGTGACATTGCTCCTGTGATAATCTCCTGGTTATCAGAGGAGAGCTGAGAGTTATCTAAATGGGAAAGAGAAATGAGGACTCTTCCAGCAGAGGGAGCAGCTCCAGTCAAGGCAAGATGACATGAAGGAGTCTGACAGGTCTGGTTTGATTGGAGTGTGGAGCTCATGGGCCCGGAGGGGTAACCTACGATCGGGCTTCATAAACAACCATCTACTGGGCACAGAGGCACCATGAGATACATTCACACTCAGCATGAATGTCTCTCATCACAGCCCTTCCCTTGGGTAGTCATGTTGGAAAGAACATCCGGTCTTTCACCGGATTCCTGAAAGGATCATTAGGATATTTACTGAAGACCCAGTTTCCTTCCTGAAGCCATTCCCAAATCAGAGATTTTAAGAGGGTCCAGGTGAACCAGATGCGGGGCTCTCCTTGCGACCCCCCGTCCTGGGGCTATGCTCTTCCTAGACCTGTTTACCCTCAGACCCATCCCTCCCCCTCCTTTGCTGTATTCTGGGCTGTGGTGGGAACTGGGAAATCGGCCCCTGCAGGTGGCACCTCCCAGGCTTCTGCTGGGTTTAGAGTGGGAGATGGTGTCAGGAGAGCAGTGGGCAGGAGGAAGGGAGAAGCCGGGAATTTTTCTCTCCCTCTGCCACAGGTGGAGTCTCTGCAGCAGCTGGGACTCCTCCATGCCTCCAGCTCCCCCCAGACAAGTGCATTTTGGCTCAAGGACCCACTGAACACACGGTTCCATCTTCCACCTGATAGCCCCAACCCTTAGGCTCAGGTAATACCCCCCGCCCCGTCTCCCCAGTCTGAGGGCAGCAGTGTCTTTCCACGTCTTGCTGTGTTGCCCCATCTCTTGTTTGGCTCCCCAGTTCTCCTATCATCAGTCTCTTAGACTAAATCCCTCTGTTGTAAACACGTAAAGTGTCTCTCGGCTCTGACCCTGACTCATACAGAGACATGTTTTACTCATCTTTGAGTCCCCATCACACCTGATACAGAGGTTTTCCGAGAAGTTATTGGTTGGACAGATGGATAGTTGGTTGGTTAGATAGATAAACGGTGGTATGGGTAGACGAAAGGATTGATGGCTCTTTGTGATTTCCAGAGGACGTTTTAATTTTGTGAAAATAAAGAAGACCATTCCAAGAGAGCTACTAAGAAGGTGATTCCCAGAGACTCCTAAGAAGAAGCGGGGGTTTAGTCAGCTGTGCTGCCCCAGTCAAGCCACAGGAGAATCCAGCAGCTGGAAAAGCACAAAAGCAGAGAGGCACTTGGCCAAGTGTACATCCTTGTTGTGTCTGAACTGAGTCCTTCACTTCTTTCTGGATCTCTTCCTGTACTGCAGAGGCCAAGGGGGAAGGTGTATTAGTGGCAAATGGTCCTAATTTCCATCTGGCAGGCACCTCCATCCCATTTATTATGCCCGAGTCTCTGCAAAGTGAAGGCGACGTAACGGAAGGAACTTCCTCACCATTGATTCTCACTTGAGGAAGTTGCCAAATGGCTACGGTTCTAGGCTGGAAAGAACCTAACTGGCCAGACAACTGTCGTCTTAGGGGTTCTTGGGGATTTTCAATAATTACATTCTCAGAACCCTGCATCCTTCTTCTGAGTATATCGCCTTGAATAATTAACAACTCAGACGCCAAGCCTTTCCAAAGCCACGCTGTTTATCCCCTGATAAGCAGGGTTATACCGAAAGATGCTCAATCAAATATATTTCCACCTCAGCTGTGGACAGTGTGGGGTAGGAGAGCACCGAGCACCCCATTCCTGGCTCTGCCACACAGCTGCTGAGTGTTCACAGAAAAGGCAGCTCCCGTCCACGGGTCTAAGAAGGTCCTCTCCTGCCTTCCTCGCAGGCTTTTGTGAAGACCAGATGAGATGATTGTGAAAGGAAATTGAAAACCATAAAGCTCAATACCATAATGTCATTTGTTTTGTAGCCAATCAGTTATCCACAGAGGTGTAACCTAAGACCCTCTAGCTGCACTGCAATCCCCGGCCTTGCTGCCATATCATATAGGAGGGGTCTGCCTACTGAAAAGTGAGAATGCAGCAGGCCACAGGGGGAGTAAGAGAGCAGCCAGGATTTGCCAAAGGCAAAGGGGCTGCCACTGACCCGATCTGGGTTGGTAAAAATTACCAAAGGAGATGAGGCATCTTTGGTGTACACACACACACACACACACACACACACACACACACACACCGCAATCCTATCATTATCCTCAAACATAACACTTCTCATCTAAAGTTTCCTCCCAGGACCAATGCTCCAAGACTACCAAATCCCGACCATCCTTCCCATTTCCCTACACCAGCTTCTTTCTTTTCTGGTGCTGCGATCTCACCTCGATGCCAGAATTTAAAATGCCACTGTGGTCAATTCACACCAAGATGTAGGACAGCCTGGTGGTCCCCTGGATCCCCGAGAGCCAACTTTCTAAAGACCATGTGTCTTCTGGTTGGCCTGAAGGTTTTCAGATAATATTTCTGGTCGAGTTAAGCAGGAAATATTTGGAGAGTGGAAAGTGAAAAAAAAGGGCCTTGTTAAGACCCTTGCAAGGCCAAAACAGCCATGCTGAGACTTCCTTTTATTCTACGTTGCTTCCTCCCAGCCCAATTCAAGGTTGGAGGCCAGAGATAAGTCCACCCAGAGGATTGGTATCACCTCGTATCTCCGGGGGGGCGGGGCACAGAAGTGGGTTCTTTGTGCTCATAGCTCTTGGAATGGAAGTGATTCCCTGACTATCCAAGGTCAGTTTGCAGCCAATCCCACGACATTCTCATGAGGACAGAGCATTTTATAAAGCTCCTCTAGCAAATGTTTCGTGCCAGGCTGGCCTCCCCTGCCACACTGGCTGTTCCCCCCCGATTCCACTCTGCACCATGGGCTGGTGAGTGTTCAGAGCATAAAATCTGCTTTTCAGATTAGCCTGAACAAAACATAAGGGAATGAGGAAGTCTGCTGGCACTGACTCATTGCAAAACCAATTTAAATGACCAAGTCGATCAATAGTTATTCGTTGAATATCAACCGGCTCTGGTTATGCTCTACTCAGAATACCCACCCCTCACCTCCTCTTCAGGGCCTCCTTTGTGACTCCCCTCCTCACTGACCCCACTGCCACCCTCACCCCCACCCCCATGGGCATCACCAGTAGGCAAGGTGACAGCCCCCCGGGAGCTGTCCAGCGTTTCAGCACCGCCCATAAACCAGGGAGGCGGGTAACTGACTTCCTTTTCCTCCCTTTGCCAGAAGCAGATGGGAAGGGTGGGAGGAAGGGAATTATTTTCTTGTTAGTCTTGCCTAAAGCGATCTCTATTTTGAGGGTCAGTTCCCTCCCCCCCCACCCCAAGCCCAGTATGGGCTTGACTGACAGTGGCCTCAGCCCAGCTCCAGGAGGCCCTGGCTGACCCTGTTTACTTTGCACGGGAGCCTCTGCACTGCACAACTTTCAGCTTCAGGATTTTGCAAATTTTATGAGGATTTTCAGTCGAGCTGGTTTTGAGCTTCCCCTTTTCCCTCCAGCTAAAATCAAGATCTTTCATCCAGCTCTGATCTCACAGGGACTTTTTCCGCCACACTCGGGACATGATTAAATAACAGGCACACGTGTGCACACCAGCCCCAAACCCTTTTATTTCCCAGATCTTTCCTCAGCAATGGAGCCTGAAATGGAAAACTACTGTGCAGAGAAACCGTGCAACAAGGGGAACAATGAACCAGCCCAGTTCCTTCTGGAGACAGAGTGAGGAAGTTTGCTCATGAAACGGGGCCAATTAAATATTCTGTATCAACTGGAAGTCTTTCCGAGGACAACTTGGGGAGGTTCAGTGATGAGCAGCTGGGGGTGTCCATTAGCTGCAGATAAAGGGGAATCGGGAAACCTCTATCTTTCCATGATCTCTAGAGAGCCCCGAGAAGATGAAAAGGGAATCGGTTTTAAGGATTATCCTTTTGTCTAGTTGCCATGATCATTAACTCTGCCAATTACAGCAATATAAAGAAGTCATTAAAATGTAATTATTACAGCTGTATAAGTTTATAACTGCATAACTACATCAAAAAAGCCACCTCTGTAGGTCTTTATGTGCTCCATAAACCTGGATAAACTGCAGCAAAGAAAAGAAGATTATTTCAATATGATTTGAGAGCAAATCTGAAATCTCTCTCCTATTCTGTGGATAGCAGCTGTGAGAAGCCTGGGTCCTTCTGGGACCCCTGGCCTGCTGGGAGTGCCTGCCGGAGTCTCCTCTTTGCTCTAGGCCTGCATCTCCCAGCTAAGCAAGTACAAAAAAATCATCACAACCCCATATATTTTCTAGAATGCCTTATAGTTCTCACATTCAACAGCCCTATGGCTACCTAACTACCCTCATTTTACAAATTAAAAACTAAAAATCTAAGAATTTTTAAGGGACTTGTCTAAGCTTGCACAGTGGGCTTGTTGCAGGTGGCCCTCTCCTCAGTGACAGCTGCGTGCCTCTCAGGTTCTGATAATCCATGCCTCCCTTTGCCCCTGCAGGTCCAGGGGTGGTAGCAGTGTCCCTGCTATCGCTAGCCTCAAGGCTCTTCATCATTTCCGGTCAGTTTCCCTTAAACCCACACACACACCCTTTTACACCCTCTCCACTGACTCTTGAATGTGCCCACTGGTTCCTGCCAGGACCCTGACTGAGACACACAACTAATGAGTCCTGGGATCTGAACTACAACCTAGATCATCAAAACCCTAGGAGTCCAGGTCTGAATCGTTTAGAAAATTTAATTTGCTCCAGACACAGACGTGCTAATTGTCCCATACTTCACTTGGCACTGTGCTGGGTCACTTACAGAAAGAATCACAAGAATACAGGCTCTGCCTTGCAGGAACTTTCATGTTGCATCAAACATATAGACACAAGCCACTGCACCAGGCAGACTCATCCCAAACCAATGCCTGGATAGACACTGCTGGGGAGAGGGGCGCCCCATGGACTGAAAGTAAACACATTTGGGAGCTGAGAGTTGAACATCTAGAAAAGTGCATGTTCTATTTCCGAACTAGGTGGAAGGGAGCAATGGGTCGGAGCATCCAAAATTGCAAATGAGCCCCAAACGTTTCTATTTGGCTTTGACATGCATGATTAGACAAGGCATCATCATTTTGTTTGAGGATTTCTGATGAAAGAAAATAATACGTCAAGTTTAAAGTGAGACACTGTGCCTGGCATATAAGGCATTGCTAATGAATGCTGGCGGAGCTGAATCATAGGTGAGCAAATGCTGTGGAAGTGTTAAAGTCTATGTCTGCACTATTACTATAGACTTTTAGAATTGGAACCGGTCTTGCCTAGTTTGTAGATAAACTTTACTGAATTCTAAGCCACGGTAAAATAATAAAATTTTTTTTGGGGGTGCAAATAATGATGGCTGGTATATCTATGGTGCTATCTACCAGGCCATATTCTAAGCACTTTACCTAGATTAAGTCATGTAATCTTCACAATTTGTCCACTGAGTAGGCTCTATAATTAACCCCATTTTAAAGATGGAGAAACTGAGACTCAGAGAGGTTATGTAGGCAGTCAGCAGCTGGATTCATTGTGGGTCTGGTTCCAGAATCTGAGCCGCTCATCACCTACCACCCGTATTGCCAGTGACAAGTGAAGATTGATGTTCCAGAAAAAAGGTACAAATCAAGTGCTCTCAGAGTGCAGAGGTGGAGGAGATTGCTTCTAGCTGCGTAACCCGAGAGGGCTCCGTGGAAGAGGCAACTTTCGAGCTGGGCCTAGAAGACTGAGACGACGCTGGGCTCACAGAGATGAGGTGGAAAGGCGCCAGAGCAAGCAAAGGCATAGAGGCGGCAACGGCAAGCAGCTCGGTTTGGAGTCAGGAAGAGGTTTACGGGAGACAAGAGTTAGAGTTCTGAAGGTGGGTTCAAGCGAGGACACCCCAGAAAGTTAGGCCAAGCTCCATGGATTTTTTTTTTCCCCTGGAGGACATGGGGAGCCACTCAGAGTGTTTGAGCAAGAGTTCAACAGGATCAGAATCGTGCCCACGAAAGAGTTAATGTGACAGTTGTGTGTAGGACGGTGTGAGGGGGAGGACTTGCAGGCAGCAAGACCACGTGTCCCCAGCATCTAATAGGCAGCTCTGCACCCACTGAGATAAATAAAGACTTGTTGACGGACTGGCAGACTGGCTGATTGACACACTGCCTCCAAACCACAGACCATCTCCACCAGAGTCCCCTCCTGCGGGATGAACCACAATGGCAGCTCTGCCTGAAAGCGGGGGCAGAGCTCCGAGGTTAAAACGATTGGAAAGAGACCCAACCTTACATTTGTAAACAGAGAAAGCCTGAGAACTAGACACCCCCCCCCCCAAAAAAAACACACAAACCACCTGGGACAGCTGCCAATGGAAAGAGAGACCCCCCGTGAACTGAATATAACCCTGATCCTTCTTTCTTCTCATATCCTGGATGGCGAAGAGAAAATGCATGGCCGCTGAACAAAAATGATGGTTTTATTTCCACATGCGCGGCTGTCAGGGAATTTGGCTGTAACCTTTTATTAGACGTTAATAATTTAGAAAAGGGAGAAGTATTCCCCAGTCAAATCTAATCTCCTACAAATAAATACTTTGCAGGGGAGCAAGAGCATCACACTCATCCTGGGATGAGCACACGATCATCAAGCCTTCACACGTTGCTGGCATCCATCAGCCAGGCCGTTCGCTCTGGTTAATGGCAATGACATTGCTTTCCTTGAGTCTGTTTTCAGCAGTTAGATTCGTAGCTCTGGGTGTCTCTCTCCTCCACTGGCTCTCCAAGGCTTCCCTCTATGTGTCTGCGAGGATCTATGTTCTCTCTGTGTGCTCAGTGTGCTCTGGAACAGCCATACATAGGAAACAGTCTGAAGTGTTTGATGTTCGCCAATAGGCTAATGCCCAGCGTTAACCCCAGGGGCCCCTGTGACTTAATGTTCGATTAAAGCCAAAATGCTCACTGGAGAGCGCAGAATGACTCATGCTCACAAGTAGGGGCCTCGGCATCCAAGAGGCCCTGGTTGACCAGATGCATTTGAGCATCTGCTTCACAAGTGAGGTCGTGTCTTGTTGTGTGGTTCACACTGATAACTGGATGTGAGTCAGCCCTCTGCAGCACCGCACACGCTGGCAGTAGAGATACAGCTGTCAGCTGCCGTTAAATGTTAGTCTAGACATTTAGACATCTCTCTATTGGGGTTTGTGATTGCAAAAGAAAATGAACCTTAAGGAAGCAAGGATGTGGTCGGTAAGAGAACCAAGAGAGGAATATGTTGACTAAAAAGTACCTCTGAGCTCATTTTTTCACTGAGAAGAAACAGTCATTATAAACTGAGGAACAAAACAGGTCCAGAGGCATGGAACAGACTCATATCTCAGAGCGGTGGGGGGGGGGGGGGGCGGGCAGGAAGACATTAACAAAGAACTTAAATGCATACATGCAAAACCAACGGACACAGACAATGTGTGGTGAAAGCCTGGAGTAGGGCAGGGGCTGGGGGGGGGGTAAAGGGGTGGGGGTTTGGGGGACATCTGTAATACTGTCAACAATAAAAAGAAGGTCATTTGTGACGCTTTTGTCTGCTATCCTGGGTCCTGAACCAGGTAAGAAGCTGGGCCACAGCACTGCCTTGCTTGGCAGAAGGAAGTTGACCCTCATTTACTTTGCTGCTTCTCTCCTATTATCAGCCTCCCACTCCCATGGCAAGCAATTCTCCCCCACCAGGCCTGGAATCCCTCCGATCTGGCCAGATCCCTGGACAAAGCCTCAAGGATCTCAGGCAGCTGCCTCTCTCCCCCACAAAGTGCTCCACAAAATGGGGGTGGCCCAGTGGAGTGCTGCTAAGCTACTTCTCCGGGGAGAAAAACAACCCCGATTCATAGTGTTGGCCCATCTCCATGGTGTAAATACTCCCACTATGGCCAATTTCAAGCTCCCAACAGTTTAACAACCAGCATGGGACATTCCTAAGCATTGAACAATGTACCCGACTGAGTTAACTTCAGCACCACACTGTTAGGCCCCGCGTTCTCCACTGCCCCAAGGGCCACCAGGCCTGGGCAGGAAGTGATTGTCCCAACCCACACATGGTCTTCACACTCATTGCTCAGCCTCTGGAGCCTGTGGAACAGTAAGAACCCAATATGCTCTTTAATCAACATCTTGTTCAGAAACTGACACTTCCCATAAATATAAGCTTTTAACCTGTCTCCTTGGCAGCTACCTCTAAGAGTGGGGACAGGGAATTCATCATAAATTTCAAAGCTGGTAGATTTTAAGGGAGCAAGGGAGGCTCTGAGTCCACAGGAACCATGGAGTGAGAATGTCTCCCAAGCCCCATCTTGGAAAAGGGTGTGTCACTTTCTGTGTCTGTCACCGCCCTGGGGGCCCAGGCCAGGCAGAACAGCCTGGACTCTGTTTTCATAAAGTACAGGAGGGAGGCTAAGGCAGCACCGACCTCGGACGTGTGGGGATCGGAGATCTGTGAAGGTTCAGAGTCGGGAATCCATCAGCAGTTATTAAGGGGATTACAGGAAACATTTTGTAAGCATAAAAGCTGCTGCCAGAGACCATAGAGAGGAAACAAACAGGACACAGAAACAGGGAGATGGAAACTGAGACAGGGTCAGAGACAGAAATAAAAAGGAGAGGCAGATGGCTAGAGAGGGGGCCGAACCAGATCTTGTTAAACCCAAAAAGCCCGACATGGCCGTATCTCTTTATTGATTCCAAGCTCCTGGGGACAGTTCAAAGTCTATTCCACCCAGGCTCCCCTGTCCCCGACCTTGACTCACTGTCAAATTTTTCATCACAGCTGACAACATACCCTCTACTTTTGTTCACTCATAGACCCCAACACAATGTTCTCACTTGTCTCGGCTCTAAGCCATTCCCCTCCATAAGCATCCTCTTGCCTTCTAACCGGCCTGGCTCTTTACTTCCCTCCTGCTCCCTTAGCTCTTGGGTGCTCAGTTTGGACAAATCCTTATTCTGGTGATCTCATGATGATGATGCCTCAGCGACCATTCTTCAGGGTGACTGGTCTTCACCAAGTTATGTCCCTCCTCACAGCTTCACTCTTCACTGGACAGAGAGGCACCACCCAACCACCTCCACAAGCAACACACTCAAGGGGCGGGCGCAGCGGGCCCCGGGACCCCGCTGAAATCAGTCCTGCTCCATGGAGCAGGACCCAGCACAGCTGGTCCTCCAGGGCGGTCACAGCCAGTCCTTGCAGCTGATTGTCCTGGGGATAAATCCCTCCTATTGGTGCGTCAACAGCAATTGAGGCTCAGCTACATCCAGCAGACAGAAGCAGGCTCATGGATGCGAAGAGCATTCTGACGGTTGCCAGGGGGAAGGGGGATGCAGAACAGTTGGTTGTTACAGAGCAGTGAAGGGAATGGAAAGTACGGCATAAGGAATATAGTCAATATTATTCTAATAACTATGTATGGGGCCAAGTGGGTACAAGATTTATCCGGATGACCACTTCGTAAGCTATTATATAATAGTGTATGTCAACTGTAATTGAAAAAAATGATTAAAAATGAAAGAAAGAAAGAAAGAAAGAAAGGAAGGAAGGAAGGAAGGAAGGAAGGAAGGAAGGAAGGAAGGAAGAAAGAAAGAAAGAAAGAAAGAAAGAAAGAAAGAAAGAAAGAAAGAGAGAAAGAGAAAGAGAAAGAGAAAGAGAAAGAGAAAGAGAAAGAGAAAGAGAAAGAGAAAGAGAAAGAGAAAGAGAAAGAGAAAGAGATAAAAGAAATAAATGAAATAAAGGAATGGGGGCAGGGGAAGACAAACTCCTGGATCCCCTCCCCAGAGACCAGTGACCCTCCAGCCTGGAGTCCTGCTGCCTTCTCCCTGTTGTCACCCCAGGACAGTCCGTCCTGCCCAGGGCCTGAGACTCCTCCATACCCCTGGGGAGACCTGAGCCCAGCGGTGCTTGGACGTAAGAGATTGGACACATGGACACACTGGCTCCACTGGACTCCTAACACCCTGGGGTGTGTGGGTTCCTCTGTCCCCAGCTCCACAGTCCTGATCTCCTCGCTTAGCCCCCAATTTCCTGAAGCTCCCTCGGACAGCCCCCTGGAGGATGCTGTGACCCTGATCCTTGACTCTCTCTAAGGGAGAAGGGAAATACAGTCCCCTGATAAGAGTCTCTTCAGCAGCCCCCAAGCCCCAGGCCACCCTCTGAGAAGCAGGGTGTCTGATGACAAGGATCCTCATGCGGATCTGCCCTGTGTCCCTCAAACTCACTTTCTGCCTCGGTTTAGCAGGAAAATATTTCTACCCCCTGCCTTGCTTCTACCTTCTGGAAAAGAAAAACAAATAAACGAACAAAAACCAGCACAGCTACTGTTTAAGTCTGTCTGGAACTAGAATGTCAGCTCCTTGAGGGCAAATTTGTGTGTGTTTTTCGTGGCTAGATCCTGCCACAAAGCAGGTACTCAACGCAGAATGAATGAATGAATGAATGAATGAATGAATGAATGAATGAGTGGATGAATAAGTGGATGAATGAATGAGTGAATGAATGAATAAGTGGATGAATGAGTGCATGATTGATGAATGAATAAGTGCTTGAATGAGTGAATGAATGAACAAATGAATAAATGAGCGAATGAATGATCCCCCAGCCTTTCTCCTCTCTCCTGAAAGCCTTCCCCACACAGGCCCTGGCCCACAGTCGAACTGAAATCCAGGTCATGGGAAGAGGACAGACAACCTGCCCTCAAGGTGGCACGGGGCACGTGAAACAAGGGCAACCAGACCCCGCCCGGCTCCGTGATTAATGGCTTCACCAAAGCGGCTCCCATTAAGTCCCAGGATGGTGACTCAGGTTGAAGGACAATCAGGTGACTTAGAAATAAAATAAAATGACCAGGACCTTCCACGGAGTCCGGAGGGAGCTGCAGGAAGGGGATCTGAGCCTTCCTCATAAATCACTCTCGGCCTCAGAGCATGTGTCCCCAGGACTGGAACCCACCGTGATCCCCACACCACCACACTTGATCGCCTCCCAGGCAGCTGAGCGAGGCCAGGGTACCCTCCAGCGCTCTGCTGGAAAGCACCCCACAAGCCCGCAGGAGGCTCTGCGAGGACGCAGAGGCGGCGGTCTCTGTCACTGGGGAGGGACACTGGCTCTCCTGAGCTGTCTTTTCCCAGGCCCCATCGCATGCCCAGCCACCCTGGCAGAGCTCCTGGTGGGAGGTGGGAGCGCCCAAGGCCTGGGGTCCACACTGCAGGGTCAGCACACCACACCCCAGGGCACGGGGGTAAGGACGGTTCACCAGGTGGGGACCTGCCGCTCTCACCACAGCACTGTGCTGTGTGCCCGGGACGTGGTCTGAACACAACCTTTCCTTCCCTTCTTGCTTCTGCTTAAAAATGTAAAGAAGATAAAATAGTTTAATTCTGTGAAATTCCTGGGGTATTGTCTTACAGTAACAGCAACAACAAAATGAAAGGCAGTCCAATCAGGACCAAGAGTTTTCCTTATACCCAAGGATCCAAATCATCTGGTGGTTGGCGTGGGGAGGGAGTGGGGAGGGGCACCGGGGCGGCAGCGGGCACGGTGCAGAGGGAGCGGGAGCCCCCGGGGCTCTCCCGGGAGTAAGCCATGTTTCAGAAGTGGCACAACAGGCTGAGCTCCTTCATGTCCTCCACCTCCGGTCCTCCGCTGAGCCACTAGGTCACCGTCCCATCCCCCCAAACAGGTGTCCCTAAGTGTGAGCTTTTCTACCTCGTGATTATGAGATTCAAGAGAGAGCCTTGTCCTAACCTGGGACCAGCCCTCAGCCAGAGTATCTGTTAACACGCAAGAGAGATGCGTTAACCGTAGGCAGCTGATTGCGGTGGCCAGATGGATGGCATCGGAAGGGACGGGAGGCGTGCAGGTGAGGGTGGAAAGGTTGCCAAGGGCCAACTGTCCCTCTGCAGCAGTTCAGCAGCGCCTGGAGCTCTGTCGTGGGAGGAGGCCCTGTGCCCCTCCATCCATTCTCCACGTGGGTTTACTAGTGGCTGCCACGTGGCAGGCACTTCACCGGCGCCGGAAAGGGGGAGGTGAGGATCCCCCCTGCCCACAGGAAGCCCACAGTCAAGGAGGGAGGGACACATGGGTACCGCTCACTGAACACAAGAGGGAGCGGGGTCAGTGCCGAAGGCGGTGGGAGCACAGGAGAAAGAAATGACCAATCTCTAATGAAGACCCAGGGAACCTCACGAAAGAAGTGACATTTGAGCTGGAGCTTAAGAGAGGAGAAAGCTTTGCAGGACTCTGCGGGCTGACGGCAGGATGGCGAAGACACATCCCAGAGGTGATGTATTAGTCTCCTGGCGCTGCTGTAACGACAGGAGCTTATTCACTCACAGTTCCGGAGGCCTGACGCCCAACCTCAAGGTGCCGGCAGGCTGGGTCCATCTGGGGGCCTCTCTTCTAGCTTCTAGTGGTTGGCAGCCACCCTTGATGTCCCCCAGCTTAGACTCATCACTCCAATCTCCACCTCCATCTCCACACCGCTGCTTCTGTGCACGTCCCTGTGTCCTCTCCTCTTCCTATAAGGACACCAGTCACTGGATTTAGGGCGCCCTCTTAACTCCAGGATGACTGCATCCAAAACGATGGTCAGATCCTTAACTAACTACATCTGCAAGGATCTTATTTCCAAGTAAGGTCCCGTTCTGAGGTTGTGGGTGAATATGAACTGGGGGGAGGGGGGAGACACACAGGTGGTAAACGTAAGAAGAAATGGTTTGGTTTCTGACGTGACGTCTCATATTTGATTATGCAGATCTCTGTCCCACCCTTGCAGGTCCCAGCTGGACGTAGGCCCAAAGAGAGTGGTGATTCAGACCCCACATCCCAGTGTCCCAGCCCTTGGGGAAGGGACTCGCGGGTCCCACCCTCGGATGGAGGAGAGGCCAGGATCAAAGACCCAGGCAAGCCAGTGATGGAAATCCCTCCCCAAGCCCTCAGGTTTCTGTGCATTCAAAGGCCCCCACTTCAATTCCAACATTGCTCAGACTTTGCTAAGAAAACAAGCGATGCTCCCTCGAGTCGCTGTGCCCCTCCTCTCTCCTCACAACTGGTACAGCGTGTTCCGAACAGAGAGGAGCTGCAGTGAGGTATGAAATGAAACAAATCCGCCAGCAAATAGCAGAGGAAGCTGCCGTATGTTTAATATGCAGGCTCCATTTCGGGCATTGCGGAGAGAGTTGTGCCTCTCCCTATTGAAAAAGCAGCCTGCCGGAGAGGGCGCTGGGGGAGGGGGACCGCACACCTCTCCCCCATCAGCCGGGCTCTTCTCAAAGCAGCAACTGATGGAAAAGAGACTGGGGGAACCAGCTGCTCACACTGGCCAAGTATTTCTAAAGGCTTCAGACGCACTCAGGGAAGTGGGTTTTTTCCCATAACCTGTCTACAAAATCTATCACCCTGGCATCCAGTGTTCAAACAGGGCAGTGTCTTAGAGAGTGACCTGTTCCCGGCTCCCGAGCGCGCTGGCCTGACCCCGCTCCTCTGCTCCGTGTCAGTGTGAAGCTGCTGCAGAAACAGCTGCACGGGGCTCGCCAGCTGCCAGGAGCCAGAGAGAGTGGCCTCCACCCCCCAGGCGGCCAGTCTCGGGCCAGCACTCCCTTGTCCCCCACCCCCCTCCACTTGTGACTAGGAGCAGGACAAGGGCTCATCTTCTTTAGTTGGAACTAGGTGAACGGGAACCTCACAGAGGCCAAAGGGAAGCCTCCAAATGACAGACCTGGGAGCAGCCTTAGTGAGTCACTGATCCAAATCCCTTCTTTCTACAGACGAGGAAACTGAGAATCAGAGAAAGGAGTGGCTCGCCCAGGAGCCAATGGACGCCTACCATTCGCTTTGGCTGTTCAGTCATTCAGCCCCTTCCTTCGTTGGGGGAATTCACGGCCATGGGAGTCTTGGTGGGGATCGGAGCCCATCTCCCACTGTCGAAGCTGAAAATGCCAGATAATCACTTCCCGTGTTTCTTTTGTAGAGGGAGCATAGACGTGTGGCCTAATCTCTTGCCACCAGACACTCCCGCCCCTATCATAACATCACGCTTGGGAGACAGTGACTCAAAGGCACAGTGATGGAGGAAGATTTTACCTCCAAGGTCCTGGTTTTGGATGTTGTTCTTGGCTGTAAAACTCCCGATTCAGTGAACTACCCAATATCCTTTCGATTCATCTCTCTTTTTCTCCCTAACTTAGCCATAGCCTCTTTCTGTTGCTTGCAAATAAAAACTTTGGCTGATGCGAAATAAAGAAAATGATACCAAGAGCAGGAACAGACCCTCCAGGAACCGGCAGGAAGCTGGGAGGTGTGCTTGGCGCGGTCAGGGCGGAGCGCAGTGAAGCCCGGCCAGGACTGACAGATGCCACTCTGCCGAAACGTGGCGAACAAAACGGTTGCCTAGACATCGAAGTCAAGGCTTACGAAATAAAAAGAGCAACATGAAGGCCATGGGAGAGTCAAGGTCTGCGGGATAAAATGCTTGCTCCTAATAGCGCTGGATGGATTTTTTAAAAAGATTGAAAAACACAAATTCTTAAGTTCTCAACTCAAGGCACAAAAATGAAAACAGAGGATTTTCTATGCCTGTGCTAGAGGAATCTCTTTTGTCTTATAGCCGCGGTGCTGAGATAGACAAAAACCAAGCACACAGTTTTTTTATCCTGCGGGTTGCTGAATTACAACGTAAGTTGAATTTGCAGCCTTCCACTGTTCTTAGGTGAAAATTAGAGCATTGATCAGGAAAGAGGTAGGCCTGGGAATTGAAACGGAGATTTATGGGAGGATTCAGATAACTCAGAAAGCATTGAATTTCTAAACTCCATTGATTCCTATCTTTCTTGTCAGCCAGATCAGCCCCTCCTTTCCTCTCCTGTGTCTAGTTCCACTTTGCTTTAAAACTCCCATGATCTAACCTGAGGGAGCTGCTTTGCAAGGGGGAGCCAATTCTCTACCCCTCCACCCCTCATTGTCTCCACACCTGCAACTAGAGTTAGATCTCAACATACTCCTGGTATAGGGTGGGGAGGGGTGAAGTTTAGAATCTCTGAAGAGCAAACCTTACAGACAAAAGTGAGTGACTTTAAGAATGAACACAGCAGCCCTGCTGGGCGTGGCTCAGCGATTGAGCATTGACCTAGGATCCAGGAGACTGCGGTGCGAGTCCCAGTCAGGGCACAAGCCCAGGTTGCGGGCTTGATCCCCAGTTGGGGGCGTGCAGGAAGCAGCCAATCAATGACTCTCATCATTGATGTTTCTATCTCTCTCTCTCTCCCTCTCCCTTCCTCTCTGAAATCAATAAAGATATATTTAAAAAAAAAAAAAAAAAAAAAGAATGGACACAGCAGAGACCTGGGAATAGATCCGGAAGGGGCTGGGCCAACAAAGGAAACCATGACTGTAGGTCAGCTGAGTTCATTGACACAGTGGCACCTGGGGGACCTGCCAGTGATTCTGCATTTAACGAACTTGAGCATCTAGGAATCACTTCCATTGTTTGCTGGGTGGGTTGACAGAAACCTGGACTCATTAGTGCTCCATACTAAATGTAGTTGAGATGCCAGAAATTATAAATGATCGTGTAGAGGAAGTAAATTCAAAGACCACGGGAGGTAGGAATGTTCGGGTGGATTTATCACACCTGCTTACCAGCCTCCTAACTATGTCTCCCAAGAGGACCCAGACATGCTTCCTTTGTCATGGTACATACATTAGTGAGGGCAGCCACAGCCTTTATGAAAAGCTAGAGGGGCTGTTATTTGTCAGCCAAGGTTGCTGATGGAGAAAAAAAAAACAACACAAAAAAAACAAAACTGTAGTCGGAAATGAGACACACAGTTTCAACTGGATTGGGAATGTCACAAGGTAACCCAGGCCTGGGAACAGCACTAACTGCCGGAGGCGCGGGGAGCTTGGCCATCGCAGTGGGCAGCCCACCAGCCTAAGAATCAGAGTGGCCTGACCCGATGGGATCCTTGCTTTGGCAGCTCACAGGGTCCAAAAAGGAACCGAGGTGGACACGGCAGCAAGGCCCTCGCTGTGACGTGGCGGGCCCGACGCACAGAGGCCTGGCCTGAGCCATCAGCAGATATTACTCATTCCCGTTAGCAGCCATTCACGAACCCCTTCCTCCTTCCTGACAAAGGCCTGGTGGGTCCCCTGGGAGAGGATTCCTTTCTCAAAACAAACTCTAAGGGAGGAAGGGTCCCTCTGCCGCTAGACGTTATCTGACTCAGGTGGCTCGGCAGCCGGGTAGCGCCAACTGTAACCATGGAGGGGAGCAAACCAACACACTGAGGAGGGCAGGGCGAAGGCATATAAGGAGCCCAGAGCCCACTAGCGTTCCTGAGCTGTTGAGTTAACCCCCCACCCCCCGTCCTCCCTGCCCTTGGGCTTTTCATCATGAGATACATTCTCTTATTCTTCAAGCCAGTTAAGACTTGCTGTTATTGAAGCCTAAAGTGTCCTGATGATACATAGCCCCTTGCTCAATCCTCACGCCTGAGTCAGTTCTCCATGGAGGAAGGGGACGTTGAATGCCCCTGAGTAAGAAACCTGTAATCACATGGCAACTACACCCTGAATCTTCCTCCCAGAATCCCCGAATTACCCTGCAACCATTTACCAGAGTGTCTGTGTACAAGGGAGAAAAAAACACTCAGAGCCCTTCTCATGATCACTAGACACTGGCTCGGCTCTGAGATCAATGGCGAAACCTGAAGATCAGAAAGAACATCATTGTGGTGTCAGAGCAGGTGGCCCTGGGAGACAATCAACGAACGGAGTTTTACCGAAGAATGTCCCATGGTGTGCCCAGCGGGCCCTCAAGCCCAAGCCCAGGGTGTGAGCACATGGCGAGAACAGACATAGTTAGGAACCGGCAGCATCCTCACGCCGGCTCTCTGACTAGCGAGCAAGGGAAGAGTCAGGTAGAAACACCTGGAGCTCCCTCTCACCACCAAAATGGTAAATAAAATGCAAAGGGAAGAACCTCAGAGATTTAGTATCACCATTAAATATCTGAAAGATGCAGAGGTAGTGATTTCTCCCACACTCCAATTTAACTGGATGCTTTGGCCAATTCAGAAAACAGATGGCCCTTCACACATGGCCATGAATAATTATAAATACAATCAAGCGATAATTCCAGTTATAATCATCGCTTCCGATGTGGTCTTTTTACTAGAACAAATCAACATCCCCTCTGCACCTGGAAGGCATCTATCCAGCAAATACAGTAAGTCATTGCTTAATGTCGTCGACAAGTTCTTGGAACTGCGGTGAGATGGTGTGTCACTAGACCAGTTTTCCCACAGGCTAATTGATATAAACAAGAGCTAAGTTCCTGCAACGTCTCATCAATTTTATAACAAAATGACATGAGGGCCCGCCATACTTTTCCTCTCTCCCTAAGCAGAGAACACCCAAGCTTTCCCCCGGCAGAGACAGGAGTCCCCTCACACCACCTACAGGGGTGTGTTTATCCTCAAATATGTGCCACAAATCAGTTTCCTGAGACCCTGATCATCTCACACACCCACCAAGAATATGCTGGTTCACAAGGATGTCGATGCGACAGGATGTGAAGAGCAAGTAGTGGCTCATAGATGCCTTGGTCAGATACACACATGCCAGAAACATGGGGAAAATACTGTGAAAGTGGATGGACCTTCGACTCTAGTGGGAGGGGTCAATGAGGAGGATTTCTGGTCATCCCTCCCAAAATAAAAGACACCGCCCACACCTTGTGCTGCTTACAATGAAGAAAAATGGCATGACATTTTGAGGGTCTCGGATTTTTAGAAGCAACATGTACCACATTTTGGTTGCAGCTCCGGTCCATTGTCCAGGAGACCAAGAAGGCTGCCAACTTCGAGCAGAGTTCAGAGGAAGAAGAGTTTCTCTAACTAGTTCAGGCTGCACTGTAAGCATCTCCTTGCTTGGTTCTTGTGATCTCTAAGACCCAGTGCTATTTGAGGTGTCCTTGGCTGATCAGGGTGCTGTATGGCATTTGATGTAAAGTTGGACAGGAGAATTGTTGAACGGGTCCCTGAGGCTTTGGAGGAAGCCAGGTCCTCTTCAGCAACTTACTATTAAACAGCCCTTGGTTTGCTATGAGACCCTGGTTGAATGTGTGGCCATTAGACACCAGATAACCATGCAGCCTGAGCTACATACCCATCCAGGACTGGATATTATCTAACCCACCTAACTATAAATCAGGCAGGCCCAACAACACATTGTTATCCATGGAAGTGATAGAAGCAAAGACCAGGTTCAAGAAAGTCCTAATGGTACGAGTGAGTTTCATGAGTTATATTCCCAGTAAGACTACTCTTGAGGTGTTGCTACTCCTCACTCAACTCACTTCCATGGCTGAGGCATAATGAAGTATACAGGATGGAGTATATTCTTTGAGCCACATATAAAGCTGTTTCTTACATAACTAGAAATCATGTCTAGAAACCAAGGGGTAGAAGTGGGGACGGCGTGTCTCACAATTACACTAAATACGTTCACTGAGTCTGTGCTTCTGATCTTTATGACTCTGGGCATTGCAGACTTAGAAATTTTAGCACCCAAGGAAGATTGTGTCTACTAGGAAACATAGCAATTAGCTCACTGAGTTGAAAATTGAGGCTCTAACTTAGCCATTTGTGGTTCCTATTCCCTCCGAATGAGTAGGCTATAAAATAAGATTACTGTGCTGCTTAGAGTATTTGCTCTAGACCATCGAGGGGAAATAATATTGCTGCAACACACTGAGTCTGGAAAGAGTATTATAGCACGAGGATCCCATAGGTGACTTACGGTATGTCTATGTCCAGTGGTCATAGATGCATGGGAAACAGCTAAAGGGTAAAGTCCTGAGAAAGCGAATGTTTGCATCGCCTGCAGTTTTAAAAAACTGGACGGACTGAACACTGAACAAAACTAAAGAAATATGGGCAAGTTAATGCAGGAGGAAAATTTAATACCAACCATAAAGAAACTATATTCAACTAAAGTGAAATCAAGGATAGAAGTACCTATATGAATTACCTTCCATGTTGTATTATGTGTATATTTATTATGTATTTTAGAAAATGTTCACCTACATTCTTCTGCCTTTCCCTCACTTTTTTATGTACAGTATGTTTCTTGTGATTCAAGACCACTAAGTTCACAATTTACTCTATAAAATACATAATGTTCATGGATATTCATGCCATATTTAGAGGAGCAGTAGCCGTCAACCACAGATCCTTAATTTGAAGCTAGATGCAATATCTGATGAGAACCTGGAGAGGAAACAAGCTGTCTTTGGTTAAGTAAGAGACGGCTGAATTACATTAGGCAGGGTCTTTTTCTCTTAGAAGCACAAATATGGAAAGAAGAGTGCACATTGCTGATCTGGAAAAGAGGTGGGCTGTAAAGGACATTGGTCATTCTTTTTTGGACCACTTCCTACATCTGGAGACATCCACCATCTTATGGGTCTGCCTCCCATTATAACAGCTTGAAATGACAAATACTTGGTTTCCAGAGTCCCTGTGGTTAGGATGCAGATACATGATACAAAGATGATCAATCAGAGGCACCCACCCTGGACTTTGAATCAGGTGCTAATGATGCAAGGAAACCAGGGGTAATATGGGATTTTTCTCTCTGGCACCACTGACAATTCTAGCAAAACTGAATTCCTGGCACTACGTCATAGGAGAGTTGTGAGGAGTGAGTGAGATAATGTCCACATGATCAGATTCCCCTCCCTGTAACTGAGGGAAAGCCTCTGAACCTCCTATCCTTCCTGTCTCACATACACATTTAAATCCTCTCTATCCAGGCACATCATCACTTCCTTCGCAATATTTCTACAACACTTGCCCTTCAGTAAGCTGCTCCTTAACGGGTTCCTTCAACTCCATGACTCTCTAGATAAAATCATTGTCCCTGGAGTGGTGCGGTGGCATTTCAAGTCTGAAGGAGCTCTCCCTGAAAGGAAAGGGAGAAGCTGATAGGCTCAGATCCTCTCTCATTGGAGGGGCCTAGTGGCTCCAAGAGGTGATAACGCTATAAGTAGCACATCCTTAGAATTAGGTGGCTCCTCTTCCTCAGCAGAGCATGGGTCCGACTCTTGGACCCAGGAGAAATGCTTCATGGAGGGAGGGAGGGAGTTCAAGAGTTGTTCCTCACCCCTGGAACTGGCCTAAACACAACTCTGACCCTTAGGGAAGGTGACAGCAAGAGGGAAAGCTGCCCCAGCATAGTCAGTCCTCCCACGGAAAGTAGAGGTGTGAGAAGCAACCTAGTGATGGCTCAACTGGGCCCCAAGAAGCCTTGGTTCTGGTGTCACTAATGTCACCGATTAGCTATTGACCTTGAGCAAGTCTCATCCCTCTCTGGGCATAACCTCCTTTCCTATAAAATTAAAGGATACACTCAGATAAAGATATCTGAGGCACCTTCTAGATTTGATTGTCTATGAGTCTAGAATTCTAAGAGGCTGAGAGCAATTGCCCACCCAACCAATCAAGAGCACCCAGGGGCATGAGGAAAGGGCCAGAGGGTGCCCTGCCCAAGTAGCGTGGGCAGAGATGCTTATTCAGAGACAAACTCCTTCTCACTCTCCAGGCCACGAGATGTCAAACCATTTGCCTGATAAGCAAGTGAAAAGGGGTGAGTGGCCAAAGACTCATCTGCCCCTTTCATGTATCTGCAAAGACACAGCAAAGCAGCATCCCCGGCCTCTGGGAATTCTGCCTGAGGCCTGGAGGACACAGTGAAGCAGTGAAAGACCCCACAGGCTCCAAGGCTGAGCTTGATTCCAATTTGGAGCTGTCAGAACTGCAGCTTGAATTGTGAGCAGCCCTGGTCTCCAGGGCTTACGGCTCCTCCTGGCTGCCTGAGAAATTATTCACTTGGATAAACCCAAATTACACTTAGGAAAGTAGCCCATTTCTCTTTGCCCCCAGATGTCTACAGAGTCTCTCCACTGCCCCCCCACACACACACACACTTCTACATATACATTCTCCCTCCCCCCAAGCCTTCAAGTCACAGCCTTGGAAAATTCTCAGGACTCAGACATTTCCAGAGTTTGTGAGAGACATTGGAGGACATCCTGAAGCCTAGCAGTGCTGGAGCTGGTTGTGAGGGATCCATTCACAGGGAGGGATGGTTGGCATGGGGAAAAAACCAACAACAACAAAAAACCGTGGGCCTTGCAGATAAATGCAGACTGTTCCCAGCCTACAAAGACTCAGCGGAGACATCAGGAGCCCTTCCCTAACTTCCTACCTCCCGCTGCATGACTCTGGGTGAAGTGCCCTTCCTGTTTGCACTTTAAAAAACAAAACAAAACATGAAGCTGATGGTAGGATTCACAGGGATCCCTCCTTGGCCGTGTGACCCATACTTCTGTTTTCTGCCCGTGCCTGATTGATCCAAGGCTAGAGACACCTGAGCCTACCTGAGCCAGAGTCTTCCTCCCAGAAAGCTGAAGACTTGAGCACACAGAGACCAGGCAGTTGGAGCTCCTGGCATTCATTGTCCTGGTGACAAGACCTAGGAAGATCCACAGTGAGGACCCTGGTTGTTCAGGTTTCCCTTCGATTCTGGGAACCACCACAAAGGCCTTCATCTTGAGCTGCTTGGAGTCAACTCAGTGGTCTGTCTCTAAAGACACTTAATTGGTAAAAGCTCCCTTAAGCATCACCCTTCCCGCACCTCAGTACTTGCATGTTATTGCAATCACATTACTGCCAAGTTCTTTCCCGAGACCAGAAGCTCCTTGGTGTCCTGGATCACGGATTGGTCCCACCTTCACCTCCCCACCCCCCCTTCAGCCTGCTGACTCCCATGCTTCCCCCTGTCCCAGATGAGACCTCCACACCTCTGAGAAGCCTTCCCTGTCACCACCCTTGCACACCTGGTCTGGATCAAATGCCCTGGAATGTGTTCCCACAGCACCAGGTACCTCCCCTCAGGTAAGACTGTAGCTCCCTGAGGCCTGTTTGCTGTTCTGTTCCCAGCACACAATACAGTGTCTAGGACACAGTGAGCACTCAGTAAATATCTGTGGACTGAATAAATGAATATTATAATGAAGACATACACTAGCCTTCTCATTCGCACAGTAAATTAATAGAATTAATTACCTGGCTCAAATTATTATTCATCTCAGAATACAATCAGTCAGTCAATAAATTAGTACTAATTGATGTGCCAAAAGCTGTATTAGTCACTATGCAGCTGGGGTAAAGGTGCAAAGATAGGCAAATGAGAGGGGGTGGGGTTTCTTAGGAGAAATATAATTGACAGCAGGGGATTCTAAGGTCCATCTTGCCTGGTCTGAAGCATTCTGCCTCTGTTTTCTGTATCTTGAAAATGAACACGTAAGAATTACCATCAGGGATTTACTGGGTTTGCAACAGTGTCCTGAATCAGCAGGCAGAAACTTCCAGAACAGAGCTAGACCCAAATGAGGTAGAAACCTTTGGGCAAAATGCCACCTCCGGGCTTGCTAATTCCTGGGGCCCCTAATTGCTTCATTTTAGGCTCCTGAGAGGGGCTCTGGGTCTCTTTTTCAAAGGCCTGTTGCTGGCATCCCTGCTACTCTGGCAGGTATTGAGAGGCAAGAGGGGGGCCTCTCCCCCTGCCCCCAGGCTAGCAATTACAAAACCCATTGTCTCCTGCAAGAGGCATTGTTGTCCCCTTGTCATTTCAGCATAAAATAAATTGCCCTGCCCGTCAGCCTGCTGGAGGCCAGCACTGCTGGCAGCTCCCACCAGCCCTCAGAAAGAGCGAACTCAGATGTGAAGACAAGTCAGCCAGCTGTAGCCGGCTGCAGCCGGCGCTGGGGGTGACCCTTCTGGCCTGGGGAGCATGATTCTGTCATGCAGAGCCCCAGTGCACGCCTGAGAGGGCACAGCTTCATCCTGGCACCAGCGACAGCTCTGCCATGCTGGGCTCCTATTTGTCAAGTCTCAGCAGAGAGCCAGATAAACAACTCAGAAAGAAGAGGGTAGCAGGCCATCCATGTGAGTCTGTTTACAATTGTGGGTTCATGTGCATGTGAGTCTGCCTGTCTGTGTGTCTGCATGTGCAGACCTCTGACACCGCCCAGTTCAGTCCTGTCACCTCCTGCCTGGGCTGCCTCAATCACCTCCTCCCTCAGCCATCGTCTCCCAGGCCACAAGACTGTGTTTCAAAATCATAGATCTGATTGTGTCAAATCATTAGAAATACAGGCTAGTTTCATGGCTTCCTCGGCCCCAAATCACCTCTTTAAACCTGCACCAAGCTTTCCTTCTGGCACCTGGACTCCAGCCAGACTGGATGTGTAGCCCCATCTCAAATATTTAATTGCTAGAACTTTACGGCCCAGATCAAGTGTCCCCTCCTTCAAGACACTCTTCCCTCCACCCTCACGCTGCCACCCAAAAGCTGAAAGACCTCTCCTCCTCTGAAAAATTAAAAGCAGCCAACAATAAAAAACAAACTTAAAAGCAGCCAGCATTGATTGATTTCCCAGCACGCGCTTCATATTTACATTTTACCTGTATTATCACATTTATCCATAATATCAATTCTACTATTATCCCCATTTTACAGATGAGAAGGCTGGGTTTCAGTGGTTTGCCTAAGATCACAGAACTCCTAAATCACAGAGCCAGAACCTAAAGCGGACTCCACAGTGTATGCCCTTAACTGCAGTGCAGCCCTCTCTCTTCAGCCCCAGGGGGCGAGCAGGAGGGATTCATCACTCCCGCCATCTCCATCACTATCCCAGATCATCGAAGCCGTGATCGACTATTCTGAGGTCAATGAAGCCTCACGCATCAAGGCCCCTCACTTCTCAGCCGCCATCGAGGTTATGGGAGAGGCCCTGGCTATGTGTTCAAATGACCCTAAATTTTTATAAAACTTTCAAAAGTAATATATTTTAACCAAAATGGGTTAAATCAGCTACCTCCTTCCATCCCAGCCTCCCTCCATCACCCTTCCCCTCACGCCAGTGCTGCCAGAGTGGCCGACGGCACTTAGGAATCGGTTCAGGGCAAGTTGAATTGGGAAAGCTTTTAATTGGGCTAGTTATTGTTATGAAGTTCACAGTTCTACACAGAGTTAAGTTATTGCTTAGAAATGAATCTGGGTGTCCATTTCCTATCCGCTGTGTCAAATCACCTGCCACCGTGACATGAGGTGCGGGGTGTGAGGTCACCCTGCCGAGGCTTCTCACACTGAATTCATCCCAATTCCAAACTTTCAGGGCACAAACCTGCGGCATTATCACAAAAACACATACGTCTGTACGTGGAGTCATGTGTTCTGTGAATCCCAACCATCAATAATAAAAACAGCCTGGCCGGATGTGGCTCAGCAGTTGAGCATCGACCTGGGATCCAGGCAATCGGGGTTCGATTCCCGGTCAGGGCACATGCCCGGGTTGCGGGCTCGATCCCCAGTCGGGGGCGTGCAGGAGGCAGCTGATCCATGACTCTCATCATTGATGTTTCTGTCTCTCTCTCTCTCCCTTTCCTTTCCTCTCTCGGAAATTAATAAAGATATATTTTTTTTAAAATAAAAGTAAAAATAATAAAAACAAATTCTGTTCGACTGTGCTGACAGAAGGACAGAATTACCTATTCTCTCTCTAGAAAATGACATTTCAAGCCTGTTGTCATATGCAGGAGCATCGAAGAGCACGAAACCAGACAATGTGGGGAGAGAGGCCTGCAGAGGGGTGCTGTTGGCTTATCCCTTTCTCACTCGATTATTTATCTGGAGTTTGCGGCGTTTGTGGTACTGTCAGCTTTTATAATACATAATTTATTGTGATCTGTTTTCTTATTTGAAATAAATATTTAACTTTATACCTCATTCTATATTCACAATTCTGTTTTCTTTTTCTTAATTAAACCCCTCTCAATCAGTAAGCTTCAGGGCCCCAGAAACCTGGATCTGGCCCGAATCTCAGTAAGAGGAGTCGTGCACACGCCACTCCAAGTGCCCGCGGCCCTCCTCCCGTCCAGCCACAGCCCCCGATGCTGTTGCACGCGGGCATCCAGGAGCCACGGCTACAGTTTCACACACCTCTCTCGGGGCACCCGTCACTGTTTACTTCTGTTGTACTTATTTATGGTCCTGTTTTATCTCTTTCCAGCCACCACCTCAGGGCCTTACATGGAGTAGAAACTCAATAAATGATTCAAGATGGGAAACCAGGTAGTGGGGCAGGTGGGAGCCCTTAAATCCTGGACCTGCATGCTGGTGATGGCAGGATGTCTCTGATATCTATCTTTTCTATACTCAAATTGCATGGGCAAAAGGTTTCCTTCTTTTTCCCTGGATCTCAATCCCTCACTCTTTTGTGCCTCTTTGATTCTCTCTCTTTGGTCCTGATGGTAATAGGGCTCATGAGACAGTCTTTGGAAGGAGCAGGAATGGGAGACAATCACCACAGATCTTCATCCTGGGCAGAAATTCGGGGAGAGGCACCCACAGATAGGCAGCATTCCAGGGAAGGGATAAATCTAACTCGGGCTCGCCGGGCCGACGTGGCTCAGCGGTTGAGTGTTGACCTAGAATCCAGGAGCTCGCGGTTCAATTCCCTGTCGGGACATATGCCCGGGTTGTGGGCTCCATCTCTAGAAGGGGGTGTGCAGGAGGCAGCTGATCAATGACTCTCATCATTGATGTTTCTATCCCTCTCTCTCTCCCTCTCCCTTCTTCTCTCTGAAATCAATAAAGACATGTTTTTAAAAAAAAAGCTAACAGGCTTTCTCCATCAGCATGGCTTGAGCCAGGAGAATCCAATAGCTAATGTTCCCTGAAATCAGGGACCAGGCTCCTCAGCGGCAGGTGAAGAGGGAGGTCTTCTCTGGAGGGAAGCTGAGCAGTAAAATCCATTCCAAAGACCACATGGTTTGGACCCCACCCAGGAAATGAGTCTTCCAGCCAACTCGATGGGGATGAAAAGGAAGTGTATTCAAATCATGCAATTGCTGTCTGGCTAAATTAATTGTTGAATTCATTTAAATGGATTAAGCATTTTAATTAGCCAGGTCTGGTTGTTTGCCGAAATTGAATTTTTGGCATGTGAGTGTTATGTGCACATGTGTGTTTGTTCTAGCGGAGCCCAGGCTGGAGCAAACCTACAATGACTACTTTCTCCATAGATGGAAGGATCTGGCAGCCTGGAACAAAGCAGCCTTCTCTCCACAGGTTCCCATCCCTGAACTGGAAGGAAGACCGTGGCATGCTCACCTGGCCTCCACAGGGGGCCTGTGCAAATGGAAAAACATCTGTGGGCTTAGAGGCAGCTGGTGGGGGAAGGCGGTGTGGACAGAAGAAGGGAAAATGTGTAATGGAAGAATGTGAATTCAGAGCTTTTCTTTGGTTTGTACTATATGTGGAAACTGTCTCCCAAATCGGCCTGTAGGATGTGCGCCCCCAGGGGGCAGCAGAGCACCAACCCTCGGGAAGCTGGCTGCCCAGTTACTCCACGCAGGCCAGAGGCACTCCGGATACACAGGGTCCTTTGTGGCAGGAGGAAGAGTGATCCGAATAGAACAGAGATTTGAACCGCCCTGGGGCCTTGGGAGGCCAGTGCCAAGTGGGTGAAAAGAAGAGCCAAATGGGTACAGGAAGAGGGGGGGGCTGGAACAAACGGGGGCTAGACACAGGGTGGCATCACTCAGGGGAGGAAGCTGGAGTCAGGGCCCAGCACGCAAGGATGAGACTTCCCGAGCAGATGCAGCAAAGAGCAAAGGCTGTGGTCTGAATGGAACTGAGGGTGCACCCATCGAGCCAAACCCCAGATGCCATCCATACAGAGAACTGAAATATCCCCAGAGACGGAAGAAGGTAGAGAGAACGTGTTTGCCAGAACTCCCCCTGGGAGGGGCTGCAGGTGTTGGTAGAGTACTTTGCTGAGCCTCACTGGTGCTGGGGGTGCGGGGTAAGAAGTGAACTCGAGGATGAAGGAAGCCAAATGCAGGGCATGTCCTGGTTACAGGTCCTTGCCCTACAAGGTGGGGTAGGCAAGTTTGAAGCCAGCACTGAAGTGATGGGGACAACAGGGGCGAGGTGAGACCTGCCACCAGCAGTCCCCACCAAGCTCTCAGCCTTGCCTATCAATGACTGAGCCAACTGGACGGGAGTCTAATGATGACCCCGCCAGATGCTCCCTGTCTGGGTCAGGCCCTGCTTACAGCTATTGTGTCCACACAGCCCTGGCACAGGCGGATCCCCCCATACCCCACCCCTGTGCTTGCCCATTGACTGCTCAGGGCCATAGCAGGACCTGAGCCTCCTTCCAAAAAGCCAAAGCAAACTTTTCCTCTGTCTTCCCCGCACTGGGCCGGGGAAAGAGCCTCCGACCTGCAGGCAGAGAGGAGATTTAATGCTGTGCCTCGTTCCACTGCGATATTCGCAAGTGAGTTTGAACAGCAGCTCTTCCCTCTGCTCACAGGTTTGTTCCACATCTGTTATGAGAGCGGCAGTAACGCCACTCGAGGTTATGTGGTCTGTGGAGCAGAGGCAATGAGATTGTCTCTGGCTCGGGAGGAAATAACCTCATTTGCTTTGTCTTTTTGATCACAGTAGCAGGCAGGAAAATGAAATTTCACACAGTTTACTCCTTTATGCTGCAGCTGATGATAACAGTTATTTAACATTATTTGAGTGCCCAAAAGCAGCTAGGCACCCGGGAAGCTCTCCCCGGCTGAGAAACTGGACTCAGCAGACAGGCACAGAACAGTCTCAGGGAAAACAACATCCCAAGATCATTTTATCCAGGTCTCACGCCTCTGAATGGGAGTGTGCATAGAATATTATAGAAAAGGAGGAGTGTGGCCAAGTGTTACATTTCTCCCCCTGGTCGTTTTGGGACATGGCTGGCACTCAGTGAATTTTCTTTCTAGCGTCAGCCCCCACTCCCCAGTTCCTCTCCCTGCCACCCCCACCACACACACACGCACAAATACACACACACCTGCTCACTTTCAGGCCACTTCTTCTTGATATTTGGAGTGGCACTAGGTAGCTACAGCCATCAGATCTGGCCTGTCACATGAGAAGACTCTAAAACCTTCTGCCACCACCTCCCCTCTACCCCTTCCCACCACATCCCACCAAGATCCTCCTCTAAAAATAAAGGCGGGCAGCAAACTGAGTGAACGTGAATAAATGCTCTCCTCCCCGGTCTCAGTGTCCTCATCATGGTCATGATCTCTTACGGCTCTGGCCTCAGATGGACTCTCAAAGGGACACAGTCCAATCACAAGGCGTAGGTGGGCTCCGGACTACTGGCTGTGACCACGCTGAGGGGAGGCCAGTGCAGCTGGGCCTCAGGTGAGAGCAAGGAAAGAGGGAAGGAAGCGAGGGAGGGCTGCAGGAAACTATGCTAAAAGGGTCTTTAAAGTGTGTGAGGCCATTTCTTCCAAGGCTGCCATTGAAAGCAACTTAAAATGGAAAGTCTGAGTGTCCTGGGTGGGAAAACCTCTATATTAGGACCCGCCCAGCTGGGGGGCTCGGGTCTCTGAGAAGGCAGTGGCACTCCATGAGGTCCCAGCAGAGTGCCCCCTGGAAGGCGTCTGCAGGCCCAGGAAGAGGCAGAGGCCCCCTGAGACAGCAAAGTCAGCTCAGGAAGCCTTGGTGAGCCCATTCCATAAAGCCCTGGGTCCAGTTCAAACCACCGCAATCCAGTCCTCTCTGAGAGCCCACAGCGAGGCCTAGGGACTGGGGATGCGGGAAGCTCTTCTGGGGGTGCCAGAAGACAGGAAGGTAACCTGGCGACTCTAAAAGCACTAAATCCGGACGACAGCGCCAGGAGGGAATGGAAGGTGTGGGAGGTTTTATGGAGTGATGGCAATAACCCCTCCCTCTGCAGAGCTTTCCAGTTATAAAGTGCTCTCACCCCCATTACCTCATTGAGCCTCTCTGCAGCTCTAAGAGGTGGGCAGGGCAGCTGTCCTCTTTCGTTTCACAGGTAAAAGAGATGCAGTGTAGATGAGTTACGTGACCTGCTCAAGGTCACACAGCCAGGTAGAGACAGAGCAGGGCAATTCTACCCACTCTGGAGGAAGCCCCAGCCTGGCAGGCACACAGACCCAGGCCCCATGATGATCCACCTCCTCTGAGCTTTGCTGGTTTTATCTGCAAAACTGGGTAATAACAACTTGGGCAGCTCAGGCAGATGACAGGTGTATAGGGCCCAGGCCCAAGTAGACAAATCAACTTATCTTCCCTGTCCTTCTGCTAGAGTTTAAGATTCTCCCCACCTTGGGGTAGACAGGAAATGAGGGGGGCCAGCAGACATGGTTTCAAATCCTGCTCCCCACTTCTGGCTGTGTGCTCCTGGAGCGAATTACTAGAGTTTCTAGCAGGTTCCTTCTCTGGAAAGGGGGAGCATCATGCCCAACTCACGGGGGTGTTTGGAAGTTAAGTGAGAAAGACTGTAACGCACCCAGGGCCGCATCTGCCTTAGTGAATGCAGTTTCCTCTTTTTTTTCTCTCTTTCCATGATAGCACAAGGCAGCCACCTCCATGGACCCTGCCAACAAACCCCTGAGCACAAAGTGGAGTCTCCAGGCCCGTGCTGCCTCCTCCACCTTGAAAGTAACAGTTGTTGATTTATTTACTGAGCACTTTCTCTCGCTCAAACACTATTCATTGCTTTACCTGCGTTACTTCATTTAATTCTTACAACAGTTCAGAACTCTTAGCCCCATTTTGTGGATGAGGTAACTGAGTCACAAAGAGTTCAGAAACTTGCCCAGGGATTTATTTATAGTTAATGGCAGAGCTGGACTGAGCTCTAAAGCCAGAGCCCTTCACATGACGAACCTCTAACTACCCTGTGCCCGCCTGTGGCCCACAGGCTTAGGGGCAAAAGCCTTGCTCTCCCTCAGGCCGCAGTGCCCACCCCGTGAGGAGGCGGTCGCTAAGCAAGCTGGGAAGCACCGTGGCCCGATGTAAAAGCCCAGATGTAATCATTATGCAAATGCCATGATTCTATGTGCTGAAGAGGGTCCTGGTTGAGTTTCATTTGAGAAGCTGGAGAGGACGATCCCTAAAGCCACTTAGCACACAAAGGGATATTATCCCTGCCCGAAAGCCAGGCGAATACTGAAGGCATTAAGGAAATTTGCTCTGTGTGCAAACTATTCAATTAGATAATCAGCCCATGGGTGTAGGACCAAGAATGAATATGAGGAGCGGAAACCCCTCCCTTACCCCCTGGAGAGGAAAGATTTCAGTGTCAGACCTCCTCCCCTGCAACTCCAACGAACTGTGTCTCACAGAGGCCCGGACACCCAGGGCCCAGCACAGAGCTCGGTCCTTGGTAAATGCTCAAGGATAACTGAATGGATGGATGAATGAAGGAGGAGACGAATGAAAGAGAAACAGTTCTCTTACCTAGAGATAGCGAAGAGCCTGGAATGTTTCCCAACACCCATAACCACAAGAGACTTGAAAAAGAACTTCCTGGCAGTGTAAAATAAGAAACAGATGAGGAAGGACATGCCAACTCCAAGGAACGGGACCCTGAACACCAGGCCAGGGCCAGAGGACCTCAGGGAAATGCACAGAATGACACCTACCATCTGAATCCTAAAACAATGAGAGAAATTAAAGAAGGGTCAATGCAAGTGGAATAAAAACATGTCAGTACTTGATTTTTAGCATATTTTTCCAGATGGTGAAGTACTCGGAAAATCAGGATGGCCTATACCATCCTCCTGCTTCTGCCCCAAATCCTGATCCCACCCCAAGTTTCAGGTACTTCCCGCCAAGTGACAGTTCTACAGGACCTGGCCTGGGGCACGGTCCCACTGGCCACACATACAAAACAATTCTCATCCCGATGTCTGCCAGCTCCAGGCCCATATTTTTAAAAGCCCTTCTAGCCCTGGCTGGGTAGTCAATTGGTTGGAGCGTCACCCCAATACACCAAGGTTGCGGGTTTGACCCCAGTCAGGGCACATTCAAGAATCAACCAAGGAATGCATAAATAAATGGAACAACAAATCTCTCTCTCTCCCTCTAAAAATCAATAAAATATTTAAAAATTTAAAATTAATAAAAGCCCCTCTTCTCTTGAAGCAGATAGTCACGTTATGAAACTAGTAACAGCTACAATGTAAAAGAGTTTACTATGTGCCAGGAGCTGGGCTTAGGGCTCCTGTGGATTTTTCCTTGTTATTCTCAGAATAACCCAATGGGATGGGTATATAATTTGCCCTTTTTACTTATCTGACCCAGGTCCCATATCTAATAACTGAAAGATCCAAAATTTAAAAGCCCAAGGCACTGAAAAGATTATGACGCTCTCTTGAAACATAATGTGAAAGAAAAGCCAAACTAGACCATAAACTGAGTGTAAAGAAATCCAGTTATTTGCTTTCTCATGATTTTTTAAAATATAAATTGAACAAGAATAATGCTTCATTAACTATTGAATAATCTACCAGGATGCCGCCCCCTCTGGCTACTCCAGGCCTGAATGCTTAACCGCAGCTCCCCATTACCAGGTGGACTTCGCCTTTTCCCAGCATCCAGTGCTCTGAGTCCCCAGACTTTCCAAGAGGCCCAAGCATTTGTTTCTCACCAGGAGAGATCACAAAGCAGATACTGCCAGGGGTGGGGGCGATTGAGGTTGGCTGAGCCCAAGTCTTAGGAAGGAGATTATAGGAAATCTGCTGGCTCGCCGGCCACTTGCGCTCCTTATCTGAGCCGAAGTAATTGCCTGCAGAAGGGCAAAGCCATCCATCGGGCAGCCTGTGTGGGAAGATGCTTCTCTTTATCTTCGCCAGGAGCGGAAGACCTTTGCCCTGTAATCCGCTTCTGGGAAGGCGCTGCCACTCAGGCTTGGCCGGGGTTTTTGACCCTCCCTTCCCCTGGTGGACAGGAAACGCGGCGGGGTCAGATGGGGGGGGGCTGGACCTACAGGACCCTGCCAGGTGAAAACCCAGGCGCGGGTGCTCTGCTGCCTCCCTCACCCTGGACGACGGGGGTCCAGCGGCGATTTGGGGCCAGCACAGTGATTTTCAACCTTTTCCATCTCCCGACACACACAAATTACTAAAATTCTGCGGCATATCAAAAAATATATTCTAGTTTTTGCAAATCTGACTTTTAAAAAGGTATAATTTCAATTCACCACAAGCGACGTCTATTGTTGCGTTGGCTATTGTCATTTTTTCACTTGACAATCTCAGGGAAGAGAGGTCAGTGACCCTGACTAAACAGTCAGGTACTTCATGTGGTAAAAATTCTGCGGCGCACCCGTTGGAAATCGCTGCACAGCTGGGATGCACAAGTCCAAAGTGATCAGCTGAGAGCGTCCAAGTTGGCTGACGTGGGCACATAGACTCTGACAGGCTTCAGTTTTTCTACTGCATTTCATGTAAGAGGCACGTTCCGTTGTGTCTGCCTGTTGCCCACCACCTCTGCACCAGCACATAGCACCATTTGAAGAATCGCTCCTGCCACTCTGGAGGGTACCCTTCCTGTGCCTGTGTTTGTGGAACGCGATCCTGAGGGCACTCAGCCTCAGCGGGTGCCGATCACGCTTCTCTTCTATAAATATTACTCGAAGGACCAGAACAGCAGTTGGTGGCCCTGGAGCTCTGAGAGGTGACAGACTCCGGGGCAGGGGTGGCCACAGTCTGCCATGCACACAGAAGAGCAGAGGAAGCTCATCCACGGAGAAAGAGAAGAGCAAAGCAGGTGCATGGGGAGAGATGAGACCACATCACTAACTGCAGCTGTCCCAGGCCTGGCAACTTTGTCCTTCCTGGTCCATGACTCTAATGATGCCCAGATTTATGTCCTGCCCTTGAGGCTGGGCTCCTCGACATCCCCTGGCGTCTCTTTCTTCCTTAAGCTCCTCTGAGTCAGTTTCCATCATGTGCAATCAAAGAAGGAATCTTGAAGGGGAGTTCACATTATTGTTCAGATTAAGAGTCTACTAATGATTATAGAAAACCTATTACGTGCCAGGCACAGCTCCAGAAACACTACCATGATTCATCTCACTTAGTACCACCTTCATCAGCATCACGACGAACATTAGTATAAAAAAATGTTTATGAAGAGCCTCCTCGGCTAGACTGAAAGATAGTGACACCAGTCAGGTCCAGGTCCCCTGACAGTTTTCTAGACAGGAGCTCAGATGTGAAGACAAATGTGCAGGACATTAAATGAAGACACGGAGAGACGGTGAGATATTTGCCTCATTATTCGTTTAGGAGGAAGGAGGGAGACAAGAGCCAGGTGGGGCAGGTAAGGGAACAACTGAGGACATTCTAGGTCCGGGGGGGGGGGGGGGGCGGGGGGAAGAGCCCCAGCGGAGGGGAAGCTTCAGGCTGGCTCAGTGTGAACAAGGAAATGCATGGAATGGAATATAAAAGAGGCTGAGGACTGTGAGGTTCTGCGCCTGCCTCACTTGTAGGCGATGGTTTGGTCTCTGAATTCAGGGAGAAAGGAGAACCGGGGGGACTGAGACAGTTGGGGGTGGAAGGGCCAGGAGAAGAAAAAAAAGAAGTCTTCAGTGTTGATACTGATCCACCTGCAAGACCTCGATAAGCATTCAGGTCACCAGACCCCTGGCAGGAAAGAGAGGCTGGGAGGGATCAGCCTTCGAAGGAGTAAGTAAAAGGGGGAACTAAAGACGGGGAGATGGGCAACGGGAGGCACAGGGAGAGGAAAGCGGTGGGGGCAGTTAGACAAGAATAAGAGGTGTTGCGTGGGATCTGAGGCAGAGGCGGCCAAAGGCTAAGAAACGTAAAGAGGGACCAAGAAAGGGAAGGGAGAGGAGCAAAGCGTCGAAGCTTCGGAGCGGGAGAGCAGGAGGCCCGCAGGACCCCGAGAGAGCGTGCCGCCCAGCCGCCTCGCCATCGCCTGTCTCTTCATCTATCTGGCTGGAAGCCTGAGGAGTTTTCCCTCCCCTTTATTCTATATTTGGATAGCTGGGCACTGGGCTTTGTTGTTCTTTCTTTCAAATATCTGACCTTCTCAATTCCTCTCCACCCTCACGTCACGCTGGAGCTGGCCCCTGCGCCCTGACTCTCGCCATGGTCTTTATCCAGGTCCCAGTAAGAACAATCTCTCCCATTCGCCCTACCACCGCTCTCCCGAGAGCCTCGAGGTGACCTCTGATCGCCCCACTGGCTCTGTGGGTGAACATTACTATACCTATGCGACAAGTCCACCCTTCATTAGACCAATATTTCTTGAGAACTATTTCCAGTTCCATGCTTGGGGACAGGTAGAGCTCCTGTTCTCCTGGACTCGCAGATATTAGACAACTAATTGCACCTGGGACGAGTGCCACAGGGCAGTCGTCAGGGATGCCGTGGACCTAACTTAACTGGACTATCAGAGGAGTAACGTTTCCACTGAGCTCTGATGCGGTGGGAAAGCTGAAATTTGTGGGAGGTAATTAGACTTACGCAAGGTCTATAGGCTACAGATCTGGGCTCAGAACTGTCATCGTCTGACTCTCAGGACCCTGCTCTGTCCTCTATGCCACCATGCCCTTGGGTGGGCATCTTCCTAGGCATGGTATATGCAGGAGTAGGCACAGCTCTCTTGCCTTCGGGGGAGATGCACCCATTCTCCAGAATGGGTTCCAAACTCAATGCCTCTCTCCAGGCCTCTCACATCAACCCAACATCCACTGCCTGGGTCCCCAGGTCTCCATAATCCAGCCACTCCCACCCATTCACGCTTCCCCCTCAACTGTTCTGCAGAACACGCCCCGTATTAGTGAAACCATTCTCTAGCCCGGGGATTGTAGCAATAAATTTCCATTTAGCCATGACAAATGGCCCTGCTGCTCCTCTCCCCGTCTCACTGGCCCAGGACGTGGCGCACTCATGAATTCATTTGTATATTTAGTCATTCAGCCAACAGTCCCGAGCCTCTGCTATGTGCCAAGCGTGCTGCCTGCTCATCGACTGCTCCTCCTTGAATTTCATTCCCTTGCCTTTCCACTAACCCAAATCCTGCCCGGAGCCTTGCCCACCCCCCCCCTTAAATCCCTGACACATTGTAATGAGAGGAGCAGAGAACCCAAAGTAAGAACACTGGTGTTCAAGTCAACTTACGGCAACCATTTTCCCAACCTCGGTTGTCCCATCTTTAAAATGGTGATATAATAATCACCGGCAGCAGAAACATTGGCATAACATAGCATCAAAATACAAGAATTGGATGAGTTTTTCTAGGAAGGCATTTTGTAAATTGCTATACGAATGTAGGGAATGAGCTGATTGACTCCTAGCTCACCTGAAGCTCTCTCTCCTCCAAACTCCTGCTCTTGCGTGCCCAACATCAAGCCCTTGGCTTGTCTCAACTTCAGTCATTCTTGGCCTCCTCTCCCCAACTAGAGTGCAAGCAGTTTGAGTGGTGGAGACACACTGTACTTTCTTCCACCACCCCCAGAGCCTAGGGAAGTGTCGGGCACTTAGTACACATTCTCCAAGGTCTGCTGATGGAGCTCCCCTGAAGTGGAAGCTCAGTGTCCAGGGAGCATTTGTCCAGCCTCACAGGAAACAGAGGAGGCAGGCGGGAGAACTCACACTTTGACCCTGGTCAGCAGCTGCCCAGAGCTGATGCCTGCAGGGCTGTCAAAGAGATGGGCAGCCCAGCTCTTCCTGCCACCTGACCTCAGGCTACCCTGTCCCAGAGCTGCCAGGGGGTCAGTGCCACCACACCTTGGAAATAAGAACCACCAGCCAATTGATTTATTTGGGATGTAGCTTATTTCTCTAGTAATTGCTAGAGTTCCTGCTGCCTTGGCCAGCCTCGCCGAAGCTCTTCTCTAGCCCTGGGATTATAGCAATAAATTTCCATTTAGCCATGACAAACGACTGCTGCTTCCCTCTCTCCGCAGCCCCACCCCCTGGTTCTGAAGTGTCCCTCTCAGAGGCGGCTTGAGGGCTTTTCCTTTATGTGACATGGGCAAATTCTGGCATTTCCAGTCCCCCGAAGCTGGTATCACCGCCCCCCAGGCTGACTGCGACCTGAGGAGGAGAGAGGCTCAGGTGGCACTGTGGGCCAGCCTTCCCCAGGCAGAGTCATCAGGGGAAATCTGAATCATGAGAGGCTGATCGGAGAGAGGGAGGGTAGAGAGGAGAGAGGGGAGAGGCAAAGATGTTCATTAGTTGCATGGATTCGAGGGGAAGGACAAGGGATTAAGCAACTTGCCCCCAAGGAAGAGGCTCCCGCTCGCACCTTCCTTCCTTGGCAGGAAGTAGAAGTCATTTCTTAGCCAGTGGCACTGCCTTGTTCCATAGAGCTGGGGTTCGTGAGGGGAGGGGATGCTGAGGAATGGGCTCCACTGTCAACACTCAGCCGTGCACACTAATGGAAGGGACCGCGGTGTGGGCAATGTCCCAGCGTGGATGATCCCCTCATTGCCTCTCTCAACTTTGGAATTTATAGGCTGGGCTCAGTTAAGCCTAAGAGCAAAGCATGGCCTAACATGAAAGTCTCCAGTCCCTGAGCACAAGCCATGAGACTAGGCCGCTGGGAGGGCAGAAGAGCGCAGGGGCAGGTGGAAGCAGAAAGAGGCTGGAAAGGTGGACGTCTTCAGCGTGAGTTCCTTCATCCTCAGGGGCAGAAGCCAAATGCAACAATATTCAGAAGCGGGGGGTGCTGGCGCTGGTGCTGTGCTACTATGTGCGGTGCTTCCATTTGATTGACTGGCCAACACTGACCACACCCTGGATGCCTGCCAGGCACAGATGTCTGGACATGGAAGACAGTCCCGCAAGGCCCTCTCAGTCCAGATGGGGAGACAGTGTCAACAAATTGTTTCCACAAGCTGCGGTGAGGGCTAAGACTGGGGAATGTACAAGGATGCGGCAGGGAGTGGTGAGGCTGAGGGTCTCTGGACGGTCTCCCAGAGAAGGCGCGTGCTGGAGCCTCGTCTTGGGCCCAACTCCGTTAGTCTGGCTGGTTGAGATGGTGTCTCCAGGTCTGCTGCTCCCGATTCTCCAGCTCATGCTTCCTTTGCAAGTTCACGAATTTCCCAGGTTTTGCTGTCTTCCCTCCCACTTCCTTTAGCAGATCCCTGCAGAGGGAAAGGAAGCCTCGGACCTTGGGCCCACCTGCCAGAACACAGTGTACTCCAGGCACTTGTTAGGAGGACGCTGGATCCTCATTAGAGCCCTTTACACCATTTCCATCCTGGGACTTTGCCCTGCTAACTCATTACCACATTTTTGGCAGGTACAAGGCCACTCTTAAAAGCATTCTCTTTCAAAGCACTCCTTAGGATATATAGTCTTAGAAAAAAGAACGGATCCCAGCTGGGAGACAAGAGGGTCCAGCTGTCCCTGGGCTGCACCTGCTCTTAAGAGAAGTAGGAGAAGGCCCCTCCATAGCCTCTCTCCTCCTCCTTGGCCAGGGATTCACTAGCAGCCAATTGAAAGAGTAAGAACAGGTCTTTTCTCTTAGGAAGTACCTCAGAAGGAACTGAGCATCAGTAACTCCCAAAAGGGCTGAGGAGTTAGAGGTCACCATTTATTCTGAGTTTCCGAGAAAGAACGCACGCTGTCCCTTCCCCGCCACGCGACTCCAATGCCTGCTCCCCAGCTAAGCATGCCACCGGTACCGTGGTCTCACGACAGTTCCGGGAGAGCTCTGCCTTGGCTCTGCTTCCTCTCTCCAAGGCAACGTGCCTGAAGGGAGCCTCGGTTGTCTAGGATGGAGGGACCCCTTCCTCCCTCTCCGCTCAGCAATGTCCCTTCCTGCCTGATTTTTCCACCCAACTTCCTGGACGGAGCCCGGCTGCTTGTCTCCACTTTCTTGGATGAAGCACATGGTCCGACTGCTCCCTCCACCACACTCACCTCACCCCCACCCAACACACACCAGGGACCCTGGAAGGCAGCCCAACAAACTGATCGGATTAAGCCAACTTCAGCGAAGTTTAAATAAATAACCCTGAACAAATTGGTAGTCTCGCCCCTCCAAGTAGTTGCAGCCAAAGGTGTCAGTGGCCGGCTCAGAACAAAACTTTGCCACAGTTCCTACTCCACACAGGTGTGCACACATTCACCTAACCTTTCCTCGACGTGAGCTGGGGCTGCGTAAGGAGAGGGGTGTGCTGAGTGTGGCCGGCGTGGGCACAGCCACGGTTAGGAGGAGAGATGGGCTGACCATATGACTGAGGGCTCCTTAACCCATCTATTCTACTCCTCAGCTAAAAACAATTTACAATAGCGGCGAATTCACAGGAGCCAGAGGAGCAGGGTGCCAGCCTCCCAAGGGGCTTCCAACTGTGGGCAGTGGAATAGGAACAAAGTCCTTCTCGGTGGCCTGGGCTTGGGACCAGCAGCCTTGGGAGTGGCTGGCTCTCCTGGGAGGTGATCAGATCATCTGAGAACTAAGCAAGCTGCTTTCTCTCTCTCCCCCTCCTCCCCTGAGCCCCAGCCAAGCCGGCCACTGCTGCTGCTCGGATGTGGGATGTGTGTGCTGTTTACAGAGCTGCCTTATTATTCCTGAACCTGAGAGCTTTCCCGGTATTAAATTCCGGCACCGGGCTGCCGTGTGTGCTCCTGAGTGAAGGAAGGAGAGAGAGCTTGATAACGCTCTGCAGAAAATGGGGCCTGAATCGTTGATGAGCGGGCATCTCAGGGAGCATGGAGCCAGTGTCAGGACAGGGCTGCTTCCAGCTCTGCCCTCTCCCCACCAATCACAGGATCACATGAACTGTCCCTTTATCATTAAAGGACATCCTGCAGGTGGCTGTTCACTAGTTAGAGCAGAGCCAGGGCAGGCAATTATCTCTCCGTGATCAGAGAAAAGCACTGTCCTGGCTTATTTAGCTTTAGCTTTGCTCTTGGAATTTTTGAAAACAGCCTGTGACCCTCAGGGGACTAGGGGACTACGCCTGGGGAACGCCTGCTAGCAGGTGGCTGCCTCACAGAACAAACCCAACGATTCGGGATTGCAGCCACTTTTTCCAGCCTCGCCTTGAGCTGGGAGCATGTGGATGCAGATGAAAGCGCTCCGGTGGGTTTTTTTTCCCTTGGAGCCGCCAGCTCAACCCCTTCCTTAGACAAGTTAGAACCGAAAACGGAGTGTTTCATTTTAGAGCCGGGGAATTGCAGTACTGAGAGGAACAGGAGGAGGAGAGAGCAAGACTCGGGTCATGAGCATCTGGGGGCCGGTCCTTCTCCCTGACCAACCCACCCCCTTCCATCTTTGTCCCCAAGCGACCTCAGAGCGTGCAAAACAAAAGGCAACTTCCGGTCCTTTTCGTGACTGAAAGGACTTGGTCATTTCCAGGCACCCTGGACTAACCGCCCACTTTTGGGGCATGCCCTTGAGGTGGCCGAGGCCCTGAGGTACAGGAAGGGACAGAGCCACCCCCCGATGCTGGTCTAGGCCGAGGCCCATGTCTGCCCCATCCCACAGCACCTCTCCCAGCAAATCCTGCAGCCCAAGCGGGACCAAGAAGTCAGGTCTCCGAGCACTGGTCAGGCCTCTCCCACATCTGGGGTAACAGGCTGAGCCCCCTGCTCCGCTGGCCTCACAGAGCCGTGGGGAGTTCAGGGAGGTGATGTTGGTTCTTGGCAGATGGAGGGAGGTGTGGGGGTGGGGAGGAAGTCGTTGCTTTGAGGCTTTGGGGAAACATTGACTCACCTCCCCTTTCTGGACCTGAGTGTCCTCCCCTGTCACATAAGGGACTGAACTTGGTTCCAAAAACCCCTTCCAGCTCTGACATTGTGGGATCCTATGGTTATTTTATTTAAATAATAATCATTCATTCATTCATATTGAAACAATAAAAAGATTTGAGAGCAGCCGAGGAAGGTGAGAGAGAAAAGTGCAAGGAGAAAGAACAGCAGCCACCACCGGATGGGAGCACTTTTTAGGGCAGCCGAGCTCTGGAGAGGTGGACAGAACCTTTGGAGCTGTTGCCTTTTTGTTGTGCTAAGAATTAATTTGTCAAGGCCTTGAACTTCTCTACAACTCAAGCCCGGCCAAGGGGGCCCGGGTCAGCTGGAGCCCTCTGCCTTTCAGCTGAGAGACTGCTCTGGAGGCCCCAGCCCAGCCAGGACCCCGCCCCAGAGAGCTCAAGTCTCAGAACCGTGGGCCCTCCGCCTCCGACTGTATTGTCCACACACAGGTGGCTGAGAGGTGCCTGGGCCTGTGGCCACAGCCAGAGGCTGCTGCTCATGGCTGAGTGGGGCAGGGCCAGCCCAGGCGGGAGGATTAATGGCAGTGATTGAATATTTTATAAGTGGAATATTGTGTATTTTCCAAAACCAAATGGAATGTCATTTTTTTTTTCCAAGAGAGATGGGGGACGTCGCTGTCTTCGTTTCCCATTCAAACCACATACTCCCTGGCAAGCAAGATTAATGGGACTGGGAGTTTCCAGGGGAGACGGGAGAGAAAGGGACCAACAAGATCCTTCCTCGCTTTCTCCTCTCCCTGCCAGCCTGGCCCTCATCGCTGCCTCCCTCGTCACCCAGTACTCAAACCCACTGTCCCCTGGACCACTGCCGCAATCCACTGGGGATCCGCCCCCTTCCCTGACCCGTATGTCTACACGGAGATCAAATCACAAGGTCACCTAACCCATCCCTCTATTGCCAAGAAGCACAGAGCACCAGATGTGAAAACTCCCAGATCTTCCTTCCTGTGCCTAGTCCAAGCTCTTACTTTCTTTAGGAATGCCTTCCTTTGGTCTAACTGAAGTCCCTCTCATTGTAGATGAAGGCCATGTCCTCCAAATGTTGACTTTTGTGGAGAGCGAACTATAACTGGTCTCCCTCCTCAGGGCAGAAGTTCCGCCTGGTTTAGATATGAAAGGTTTTGGGATTGAAGCACTTCTGAAACTCTGGACCTAGGAGGGCCTCCTAACCCACCCTCTCTACGCACTGCTGGCCTGTGCAAATGGAACTACTTGATTGGCGCTAGGATGGCGCAAGGTCCCGTCCTTTCTCAACACCCCGGTCCATGCTCCGAGGCCACCCACATGCTCCGCTACTTTGCATCTGCCCTGCAATCTTTCATGCCAGTTGACTTTTCATCTCCAAATCCCTGTTCAAATTAAACACAAACCCACACACTCCGTCCCATTTTCCTCGGAAATAAATCATAAGCCCATGCCAGAAACGACTCAGGGTGTTCTCTGGAATTTGTAAACAGCATTAAAGTCTTGTGGGAAATGTCACAGAGTGTTGGTCTGAATTTATTAAGTAATTTCTCAGCTTAAAATATATCTTTGCAGCCTGCTGTTGGACAGCATTTACCTCTAATGGAATTTTATCCACTCTTGATCGCTGAGCACACTCCCATCCCAGAGCACAGATCCCTGAGCTCGTCCTGTTAGCTTCCGCAGGTGGGTAGGTTTCAGACACACCCTCGCCTCTCAGGGGAGACGGTCCCACCGCGGGGCTCGAGGGCCGCCTGACTGCTCTGTATTCCCGAGGGTGTGTGCGCCATCACACCGCACGCACGGAGGTAACTGAACTTCCAAACACGTTAATAACAGCTGCATCCCGCCACACCGGTGGCAGACCAGGGAATGGCTCAGGGAAGGCACTTCAGTCTCCCCAAACCTCCATCAGCCTCTACGATGCCCCAAACGCACATGCTGTTGAAAGTCAAGCCAGGACTGACTGCACAAAAGAGCTTCGAGACAAGTCTCCCAGCCTGCCTCCTCCTCTTCAGCCAGGGGTCATTCTTAGGCCTGCCTTTATAGAAGTGTTGGCACTGTCCTTGGGATTCTGTAAAGAACAGCTGTTCTGGACAAAGCTAAAATGAAGTGAGGAGCCATAGCCAGTTTGGCTCAGTGGTTAGAGCGTCGGCCTGTGGACTAAAGGGTCCCGGGTTCAATCCCAGCCAAGAGCATGTACCTCGGTCGCAGGCTTGATCCTGGGCCCTGGTTGGGGCTCATGCAGGAGGCAACCAATTGATGTGTCTCTCTCACATCGATGTTTCTCTCTCTCTCTCTATCTCTCTCTCTCTTTCCCCCCACCCTCTGAAAAGCAATGGAAAAAATATTCTTGGGGTGAGGGTTAAAAAGTAATTAATTAATTAATTAAAATGAAGTAAGAAAATGAAGAGGCTATCAGCTTGTGTCCTTCCTAGATCTGTCCCAGGCACTGTGGCTTCCACCTGTGGCCTCAGGCCCTCTTGGTTCAGGGCCCATCCTGACCAGGGCAGGGAGCGTTTCATCAGCATCAGCCTACCACCTGTTGGGGCCTGGATTGGTCACGGTATTCTGAGCCCACTATCCAGGGTAGTTAATCCCTAGGCCTGTCACAACTCTGAAATGTCAGCTCTTCTCTACTCCGTACTACACAGGGGATAGTATGACATACTGGTCAAAAATATGGAACCTGGAATCAGACAGAGTTGGAATCCCAGTTCTGCTATTTATTGTCTGTGTGATCTTAGACAACTTGCTTAACCACTCTGTGCTTCAGTTTCCCTATCTGTATAATGGTAATAATATTAGTGACAAGCTCATAGGAGTGTCCTAAGAACTTAAACAATATGTATAAAATGCATAAAACAAGGTGTGGCTGTTGCTTTTAAATGATGAATTATTAGTGATCATTAATAATTATTTACTTTATTATTTTTAAAATACTTGCTATTATTTAATTATCTGCCTGGCAGTGTCTGCTTTGCTTCTCTCCTTCTAATTAAACACACAAGTTCCTCAGTCTCTGTAAGCTGTTTACTGTTTGGTGACTGGGAGAAGATCAGTAGATGGCTGTGCATGCTCAGGTGTGGCCATGGGAGATATTCCAGTTTCTTGCGGAGATTTGCAAATTGGTCTGAACTCACTGGAAATACTGTGACACACTCGTAGTGGATCAGTTATGTGTACTCAAAGCTCCTTGTCCAAGTTCAGAAAATGGTTTTCCCATCTTCTCTTCAGCATCCAAAGGATAGTTCGAGTCAGTTGGAAGATGGAAAAAGCCATATCTTTATTTGTATTTATACTGTGGATTTTTAATACGTATAAGAAATTATGAGACTGTTTAAGATGTTTAATTCTTCCCTGACTGATTAAAGCCGTAGAGTAAGAGGACCGTCCTAATATCGAGACAAGTGCTTGGGCAGCAGGCGGAAGACAGGACAGGTCCTGAACAGCCAGAGTGAGGAGGCCTGACCCAGGAGTCCAAGTGTCTTCCTGTGAAATCTCACAGTTAATGAGCAAAACAGAAACACGGCAGAGCTGGAAGACAGGTGGGAAGGTCAGATGCAAACAGGCCAGAATGGAAAATAAACCTAGGATTAATTATAAATGAATTAAACCCACCCGCTCAAATTAAACAGTCAATTTTGCATGTAGCGTTTACGAGTATTTTTGTTAGTTACGGTTTTTATTTGTGTGTGTGTATCTGTGTCTATGTTTTTAGAACACATTCCATTTGTATTTTCTCAACACTCATTAGGAAACTTCTCTTTTAAAAGAATTCATGTGATATTTTCTATCTGTAGAATTTGGCGAGTCATGCCCCTGGAAACTTGTCCTCTAGTCTTGGTCTACACCAGGATCCCTGGGAGACTCTAAGTCAGTGTAGTTGGACATCTGCACCTTCTACAAGCTGCTTGGTGAGTCTGAGGACCACAAATGCTTGAGAACATCACCCCAGAGAATGGCTCCCTCCACACCAAGTAAGTGATGTGAGTAACTGATACTTGGTGCTATAACTCCCTCATTTCTCTCCTTCTTTCATAACCAGGACCAACAAAATATGAGATTCACATGACTAATAAGAACCCCTTTAGAACTTTTTCCTATCCTCAAGTTGCTTATCTGGAGAGCCTAGTAGAAAGAGACCACATCCATGTAGAGTTCATCTCTAACACAAGGCAACCTGGGCTGGGGGGAGGCTGGGGTATGTCACATTTGATGCATGTGACTAGGAAGTCAGGTAGGTAGGGGCTAGGGCTTCAACGAGCAGGGCAGCCTTTATAATAAAAATGAGTCTTGAAGGAAACCCTAACAGATGGACAGGATATGCATAGAGAGATATTTGGAGGCATGTTACAGGGTGACAGAGGCTGTTATTTGAGGTTGCTGGGCAGTTATCAGGTTCTTCTCTTTGCAGTAGCAAGATGCTAATTAAAAGTTGCCTTTGGCTCCCACAGGCACTATCTAGTTAAAGTTCAAAGAAGAGGGATTTTTTTTAAGAGTCCATAAAATTTACGAGCAACTTAATTTTTATTCATTGTGAATCAATGCAGAAACCAGAATAGACCTAACACATTGTTGATGAGTGTGTTTCAGACTCATGACACGTTCTCAGCTGGAATCCAAAAAATGATAAAACTAAAGAAAAAGGTCTCAAGTCCCCAGTCCCACCTCTGGTTACAGTTCCACCCTCACCAGCTCATGATGGGCACATCTCCAGGAATAGAAAGTCAGCAAAACCCGGAGTGGGGTAAATCGAATGTAGGGGGTCTCTAGGAGATATATGCAGTCCTACTCCTGAACCTGGGCAACCAGGACCTCTGCTTGGCTCTACCGTTTAGAGACCCCCCTAATCCCTCCCCTCCTCCTGGTTCTGCCCTTCCCCACAGGGTGAGGAGTCCACAGAGCTAAGAGGCATGGCCAGCAGGAGCCTATGACCTCCCTTCTAGATCGCACTCTGGGAATCTAAGACACTGGAACTCCCCGCCCTTCACAGGCCCCTCCCCAAGTCCACATTCCCAAGGGCATATAGTGCCACCAGTGTGGACATACCTAGGCCCAAGAGGTAGCCAAGGGCACACTGTTGGGAGAGAGTACAGACAGAGCTTGGATGAGTGGGCTAAATGTGCAAGGCCCCCTTGTAGGGAGAGATGGAGGGGAAAGAGAAAGGTCGGTTAGGAGGATCTCAATTTCTACTCTTGCCTGAACCCTGGGAACATTCGGGGAAGACACGAAAGATTCCCAGCCTCATGGGAATTGTGACATGCCATCATAATCACAATCACCATCTTCCTGGTCCCTTTCTATTCCCTGTCCAACAACCAAATGTTGGGTGGTGATTTGTGCTCCACACCTCACATTCCCATGGAGAGGGAGGCATTCCGCTCCCCCCCCCCACCGGGAGGGAACACCAACACTCTCTCCATTCTCTCCCTCCTGCCTTCTGGTGGAGATGGAACACGCAACCTAGGCATGTGCCCTGACTGGGAATCAAACCCACAACCTTTTGGCGCACGGGGATGAAGCGCCAACCAACAGACTCACCTGCCAGGGCTGACACCCTGTGCTTTCATGCACACTTTCACTAATCTAAATTAAATGACGGTTTGGGAGGGAAGGGTTGGGTCATTTTGTTTTAGAATTCCCTGCCCCTGTTTTGGGTTAACTGAAGACAGCTTGGATATCATAAAACCAACACTGGAATTCACAAAACTACACATGTGGGATGGTATGTGCCCAAAGCTGGAAAGATGAATTAATATACCAAAGCATAGAAGATGTAAAAAAAATGGGAACAAAGAGAAACAGTTAAAGAGTGTCCTTGGAGAGAAGAAAATTTCAATGTCAGTGGAAGCAGGGAGGTTCTTTTCAGTGAAAGGGAGGAAAGAAGGGCAGAAGGGCGCAAGGAAAGCGGGGCGGGGGGTGGTTAGGTAGGTAAACAGGGAAGCGAGGAGAGGGAAAACAAATGTTCCCTGAGTAAAAATATCTTCATCCACATAGAAACGAGGCCGTCTTCTGCATTTCATTCAACCCTTTGCTGGGTGTTTTGTTTTAAAGAGCAGTGGGGAATGTCAAACAGCTGTTTTCACAGCTTCTGTCGCTGTCACAGCCGGGCACACCCAGACGGCAGTGCGGGTGGCCAGGCCTCCGCGAGCAGATGGGCCCGGTCTGCAGGCAGCGGCAGGAGACAGGCCCGGCCCCATCTCGTTCCTGGGAGCCAGGGGCCAGGACCCCTGGGAACGCTGCTGGGGAGAGATAAGCAAACACTCGAGGCAGCGTTTCTTCTTCCTGATTTAAAATGTGAAGATGAAAAAACCACCTAGTTCCTGATTTTTTTTTTAAGGAAAAAAAAGCACCCAGGGATAATCTCCCCTCAGTGCAAACAGCACAAAAACACAGGACTGAAAGTCAGATGACATGGACTTAGGCCCCAAGTCTACCAGTTCTGAGCTATGTGGCCTTAGGCTGGTTGTTTCACCCCTAAAAGCCTCAGTTTCCACATTTATAAAATGGGTGTAATACGTCACGGGTTCTCATAAGGATTAAGTAAGGGAACAGAATAGCACACAGCCTAGAATATAGGAGGCTCTCAGAAAATATGCTAAAAACCCCATATTTGGTTAGAAAAGAAAAGAGAGGGAGGGAGCAAAAAGAGGGAGGAGGGAAGGAGGGAAGGAGAAAGAAGAGAAAGAGAGATAACAGATAAAGAGAGAGATCTAGAGACACCGAGATGAAGATCAGGCCCCGGAGCGTCCTGTAGGGGATGTCTGGTTTCTGGTCCCTCCTCTCCCACGCCCAGCCAACAGTGAGGCCATTTGCGATCACAAAAGTGAACCCTCCTTCCTATCTCCCCTCCCAAACAAACCCTCCCTCCAGCAGCCAGCTCTTAACACCCCCCCAAATCCAGCAGAGGCCTGGTCACAGTGGGGCCCCGAGGGAGGGGCTTCCTCCCGGTGGCCTGTGCCCTCCTCACAGCTACTGCACAGCTTCGCGTGCGCCTGCGCTGGAGGGAGGAAGGACACCCTGAGGGGGACCAGGAGGAGGGGAAGAGGCAACAGCCCCAGATTATAAGGGGAGACAGTGGTAGGTCAAAGTGTGGTCAAGGTCGTGGTCAAAGGTCAAGGATTAGGGCCCTTTCGTCACAAGACCGGGGGCTCCAGCCAGCTCGTCAGCACCCTGGGCTTCATCACTCTTATCCCAGAAGACAAATGTGTGTTTTCCGTGGGGCCTGGACCATCACCCGGTTTTGTCCTTTGCACTGACCCTGTGCTTAGCCGGCTGGCCGCGTGGCGCTGGCCCGGCCTGCTTCAGGGAGGCCCTGGAGCCTGCTCTCACCACCACCTCCTCTGGGGCCCGCCCTGAACACTTGCGGGGCCAAGAGTGAGAGAGTTCAACGCTATAAATCAAGCTAACAAACTGTGAGATAAAATATACTCTCCTTGACAAATGTATCTTCACAGCCTGGAAAGTTTAAATTTAGATTCTCAGGCTCCATGGAGCTCTGCTCTGGCAGGGGGAGCCACGGGGACAGAGGACTGCTGACCCCAGCCTGCCCCCCATGCCTTCCCACCCTCGAGGGACCTCACACACACACACACGTGGACTTTCAGCCACCTGTACAAGCTCTGTCCACACCCCCCAAGGACATGTGGGATAGAAGCTTACATGGACACTAGAGGCCAGCTCAGGGCCATCTGGGAAGGAAATAGCAAGTTCCCCGGTATGTAAAGTGTGGTGGAGAAAGGGGACCATGGGCCTTTGATAGGCAGGTCCAGTTGGCCCCCATGGGGAGGGTTATGGCTAGAAGAGGGCCCCTCTAAAGTGCAGGGTCCAGAGAGGGCTCCCCTCTTGCCCAGAGCTTCCTGCATAGCCCCACTGGCACCATGATCCCTACCACAGAGCACACCCACTGCCACCCTCGGCCGCACAGACATTTCTCTTGGATCTGCTCCCCACCTGGGCTCTCACCCTACCCTTTCAGACACCTTCTTAGCAGCTCCGGCCAGAAACTCAGAGTCCCTCAGGCTCAGGCCCCTCTTAAAAGGGTTGCAGGGCGGAGAAGGGAGAGCCAGGCTGGAGACTGAGGTAGGCCTGATTAGAGCCAGGACTGCTGAGGCAGGTTCCACTGTGAAGCGGCCCCCACCAGACTTAATGGAGCAGTTCTGCTGTGCTTTTCAGTGTTGTGGCTCTTAATAGGCTCCCCTGGCGGGCGCTAAGGGCCCACGCTGCCTCTGAGCAGCTGCCGGAGCGAGGGAGCGAGGGAGCGAGGGAGCGAGCAGCTCGTTTGCAGGCCACGTGCCTGTCGCCTTCTTGGGAAGCCATCAAGGCATATCCTAGAACAGGCTCCCAGGGAGGCCTCACAGTTTAGTGTAATTCATCAACCTCACAGCTGCTGCTTGGGAGGGAGGGGGCCTGAGAACAACAGCGCCTCCTCCAGGCCAGCAAGTGAGAGCGAGCCCCAACAAGAGTGGGCAGGGCCCCAACAGGCCTTGGGCATCGCCTCCAGCCTATCAAAGGCCTGGCAGGTCCCCAGAGGTGGTCTGCCACTTGCCCAAATCTCTGCTAGCCAGAGAGTGCTGGGAGGCTGGAAACTCGAGGAGAGAGCCAGGTCTTTGGGGCCAGGCAGACTGGATTCACACCCCATGCATCATCCACTGGGTGTGTGACCTACAGCAAGTTACTTCAAATCTCTAAGCCTCTATTTGTCTATCTGTAAAGTGGAGGCAAAAGTCATACTTACTCCTGGGCCTGATGTTCAACTAGGGCTGTGCCAGTTTCAATAATATTGAAACACTTGGTAAAGAACAGTGGTTCTCACAGTGTGGTGTCTAGACCAGCAGCAGCAGAACCTGGGAACTTGTTAGACATGCACGTTCTGGGCTCCATCAGGAACTCCAGAGGTGGGCCCAGTGATCCATGTCTTTCAACAAGCCTTCCAGGTGATTCTAAAGCAGGCTGAAGTTTAAGAACCCCTGGTCAAGCCTCCCCCACATGGCCACCCCTGCCCGAGTGTGCCCCCCATTCTGTCTTCCAAAGTGGGTGAACCATCCTGCATTCCCACCAGCAATGAATGAGGGCTTCTCATGCTCCACATCCTTGCCAGCATTTGGTGTTGGCAGTGTTTTGAATTTGGCCACTCTGATACGTGTGTAATTTGCATTTCCCTGATGACGTATGATGTGGAGCATCTTCTCATATGCTCATTTGCCTCCTATATCTTCTTTGGTGAAGCGTCTATTCAGGTTTTTTACCCACTTTTTTTAATCATGTGGTTTTCCACTTGTTAAGTTTTAAGAGTTCTTTGAATATTTTGAATAACGGTCCTTTTTCTGATGTGTCCTTTTCAAATATATTTCTCCCAGTCTGTGGCTTATCTTCTCATTCTCTTGAGGCTGGCTGATGTTTTTTGTTTAGTTTAGTTTTGTTTTAGTAATATAGAGAAAATGGGTAAAGATAATAAATATTTAGAAAAAGGTGACTGTTACAAGAACTCTCCAATGTCCCACAGTGAAAGTTCTCCTGAGGTCTGGGGACACAGGCCAAATGGCTCTAACAAGTCCCCTGGCTCCTGTCCCTTATTTCCACTTATCTCCAAAGACAAAACTCTGTCCTCAAATAAGGAACTCTCCAGGCAAACATCCCAGAACAATGTTCTGCTTCAATGAACAAATAATCAGTGTCTTAACCCTTTGGGGACCACTGACCTCTTTGAGAATCTGAACAGAGCTACAGTTTTCCCCCCAGGGGAATGCACACGCATAAGCACACACTGTACACGCCAACTCAGGTGTCCACACACTTCTGAGGCTCCTACAATGCCCAGTGATCCCACTGGAGAGGGAGAAAAGAAAGACCTGAGATGCTATCAGGCACCAAGAAGCATAATACCAGCCATTTTCAAAGTAAAACCCAAACTCACAGTTTCACCTTCAAAGCTCCCTAGGCTCTCCCCTTGCCAGTGCCTTACTCTGTTGAAATTGTGGGAGGCAGTGAAGAAGTACCAGAGGCCAGAGCTTGGAGAGGTCACCCAGCCCTGGTCACACTGACCTTGTGCAACCCAGAACCAGTTTGTCAGCTGCCTAAAGCCTGGGCAATGCCAGCACACCAAGGGGACAGGCCACCCACCCCCTCCTTACCTTGTGCCCTCTGGCTGTGGCTGCTGAGGAGAGGGCAGGGAGTGCTGAGCAGACAGTAACTGAGAATGGCAAGGAGAAGGGAGAGCTAAACAGCTACTCAGGTGTGAAGCTGGTGAGGCCCCAAAAGCTAAGTAGGGTGAGAAATTCACCCTAAATCAGTTTTCAGAAGTGGCAGCTCTCACCGCTGGATCCCCCAGTCCAGGAAATCCAGGAGGCAGAAGAGGTGAGGCTGCAAGCCCTCAGTTAGGGTGGGGCTCCCTCTTCCTCCAGCACGCAGCTCTTCTCACTGTCGCCCACTACCAGACCTCATCCCACTCCCTTCCCTGGGCCATCAGGAGGACACGTGAGGTAACGGTCAGGACAATACTTTGAGCTCCTTGGCCTAAGAAGTAACCAACACACCAGAGCCAGAGTCTCTCCAGCCCATCATCCAACTACTGCTCCATCTCCAAGTATGGGAGCAGCCTGCTCCTAATTGTCCCGCTGTCATTCAATGTCCTGGGCCCTAACCAGAGGCACTGACTAGCAAGAGCCATGGCTAGTTACAGGCAGAGGATCTGTGTAAAAAGGGGCAATGGATATGTTCTCTGGGGCCCAGACACCACAGGCAGCTTGGGAGATGGGGAGCTCTGCTTTCCCCCAGAGCAGATGCTGACTGATCCATCTAACCATTCAATAGTTACTAAGTTCCCACTGTGTGCCAGGCCCCAGGGTGGGTGCCGTGCTCATAGGGAGTCCCGCTGTGGATGGATACAGTCCAGACAAAAGCACACACTGGAAAGGATTAGACCAAAAGCGCCATCCTGCCCCTTCTAAATCTCACACACTGCACTTTAGGTTCTCCAGGCTTTGCTGCCTTGCAAGGCAGGCTGCCATATTCGGGTCTCAGGAGGTGCCCGAGAGAGAATCAAATTGGAGGAAAGCTGCCCCCCTGCTTTTCTCTCCCAGCTCTTTGCAATTCCACCCCATTCTGTTGCAGAGCAGCTAGCTCAGCAAATAGCACCCGATATGGAAATATATATGTATAAAATAAGCCCAAGTGCTTTTATTCAGCCCGGATTAAATGGCACCTAATGAAAAAAACATTAAGTAAAGGAGCTATTGACACAAGCGCTTTGCGGACGCAGAAGCTCCGGTGAGCGCGCCTTTGCATAAACAGATGAAAAAGGTTAGAAACTATTTACATATCAGATGCAAAATTTAGGTTCAATCCGCACTTTTTCTGAATCTTGTGATCATAAAGTTGAGCTTCCATCTAAGTCTAGTCATGAAAGAGGGAAAACTTTCCTGTAACACTGAAGGGTTTAAGAGTTCTAAGGGCTGTTGACTTGTAATCATGGGACCTTTAAAACTTGCTACAGGAGACGATGTGCTGAAATGTTTGCTGTAGGAAACTGTTCACTTGAAGCAGCTAAGCTGTGTTTATCGAAGGATGCTGGATTTTCTCACCAGCCTCGCTGTGATTAATGCACCGACGATGACCTCACTGGCCTTATTATAATTCAGCCAGTGAGAGAGACTCAGCAGAGCCTCTCAAATTAGGAACATGACCAAAGGTATCCTTCCCTCAAAAAATAAAGTAAAATAAACAAGTTCCAACAAATTAACTTCAAAACACCATGCAGAATCTCCATTTCCCACAAATTCGCATGTAAGGTGGTTTAATGAGACTCTGTCTGAAGACTTTCCCCTATCTAATGCCAACACGTGGGTACAGTGCCAGGTCACTAGGGTGGGTTCCTAGAGGCTCAGCTGCCCATTCCTCCTTCACTCCAAGTCAGCGGAAAATACAGAAAGCGCATCTTTTCCATCGGCCACTAGCCAGAATCCTTACTTCCCTCCCTGGGGCTCAGCCCCATGGAAAGGCTCTGGGAAAGCTGGCGGGAGGCCGAAGGGTGGCGGTGCTGCAGGAAGACGCAGCCGTCCTCCAGCCCAGCCCAGAGCCTCCCCAGGACTGCCCCTGAGAAAGCCATTGCTTTTTAATGCATGTTCCCCTCCCGCTCAGGATCAGAGCCCTGGTGCTGACTGCTGCTGAAAGCTTTTTGGGCTAGACACAAATATTAATAGAATGACAATTGGAAAATAACAAATACAGCATTCTTATGCCAGGTGTCCCTCCAGGGTGCTGGCTGGCCAGCCCCGGCACAGCTGTCAGAAAACCGTGGGGCGGCATCCATCCGGCCTCCCAGGCCAGGCACTCCTGACGGGAAGGGACGACTTTTGTCCCTGACCAGCCCGCACACATGCCAGGAGGCAGGTTGGTGCTGAAGATACAGCTTGTGCGGCCCCAGGAGGAGACTCAGAGTAGGCAGGGCGACATTTTGAAAGATCAGTTGCCCAACTGAAAATATTTGAAACGGTCCTCAATTTCTAGGTCAGGCTCAACTGAGAACCAGCTAGGTCCCAAAGAGGTGTCGAAATCTCATGGAACCCAGACGCCCCCAGGGCCACCCGCCCCCCCACAACAAGAACACCCAACTCAAGATAAAAAGCTCCAGGGAGGCATCTTCTACCTCCCTTCCCTTTCCTTCCAAGTCTGACCTCAGCTTCTTCTTCCCCCTTCTTCCTCCTCTCCCCTCCCTCCTTCCCCTTTCGTCTCCCCAATACCTCCCCCACCTCTGCCCTATTTCCTTTTCCTGGTGGCCTCTACCTTGACCCGAGCCTTCCCACCCATGCTCACTGACAAGCATCTCTCCCAACTCAGGAGATAGGCCTGCCAGTGCGAGGGGCAGAACCTGAAGGAGTGCCAGGACAGAGCCAAGGGTTGCCTTTCTCAGCCTCGCCTGGGGGACAGGACTGTAACTCTACCCTGTTGGGAAGGCTGCAAGGTACAGCGTCAAGGACACAGGCTCTAAGTCAGGAGCCTCTAGTTTGTATCCCGGCTCTCAGTCACTAGCTGTGTGATCCTGAGCAAGTTACTCCACCTCCCTGGGCCCCAGCTTCTCCATCTGTGAGAGTGGGAATAGTGAGACCCATCTCGGAGTTGCTGCAAAGATTCAGAGAGTGTCTGGCCCATGACTGGTGATTGATAATGTGAATCCATGCCCTTTCCTTCCCTCTCCTCCCTATAAGTCAGGAGTGTGGCTCCCTGTTTGTCTGTGGCTTCTGTGGAGAAACAGTCTGGAGACTGTCAGGATCTATCCATATTGCACCTCACTCCCTGCCGAGATCGCAGAACAAATCAACGCCTGCAGGGTGTTCTGTCCTCCATCGGGCCTCTGCTGGGCCAGGTCAGAACACCATAGTTAAGAGTCAAGTGGGATCTGACTCTGGGAGTAGCCACCTGTGAAGAGAACAGAGTTCTGACTGTCTCACGTGGTCACCAAGGTCTCCCAGAGTCTATTAACAATTGATTACATTTCATCTCCCTTTTTTAGCCCTGGAGGACTCAGCCCTCGAGCGGCTGATGCTCAGACAGCTGGCCCCAGGCCCACAGGAAGGCCCCTGTGCTGGATGCTGCCACCCAGAGCCTATTCTGAGACCGGCTGCTCCTCCCAGCATGAGGGTCCATCAGGGCTCCCCTTCCTGGAAGGATGCTCACCCCTGGCACCAGGCATGCACACCTCTGTGCAGTCAAACCACTGGATATTTTCCAAGGGTCTCCCCTGCTCCCCTCTCTCCATCCTCAAGAATATTCAGGGACCATATAGAGCCTGGGGAAAATCTACAGCTGTGCATTCAGAAGGTTTTCTAGAATAAAAGCCATGATAATGATCAGTAACATTAGAATAACACTTTGAAGCTTCTGCAAAACTTTTATCCATTTAAACCCTGTCAAAGTAAGCGAACTACTCTAAGGAATTTCAGTGTCTCAACAGGATGAAAGAATTTCTTGTTCTCATCACGTTTCAATGCAAATGGGCAGAGGGGAGGGGAACTCCATCCCGTGCAGACACTGGGGACCCATTCTCTTTTCATTGTGGCATTGCCATCCCCTAGAACCTCCAAGTCCTTCACTTCCGGAGCCCAGACAGGGAAAGAGAGAGTATGGAAGATGCTGGGGAAGGTTCTAAGGGCCAGGCCTAGAAGTGAGGAACATCAATCCCACCCACGTTCATTGGTCAGAACTCAGGAGCACGGCCCACCTAATTCCAAGGGAGGCGGTGTGCTCAGGAGGAAAGGAGACGGGAATTGGTAAACAGCACTCTATCTTTGCCACAAAACCACAAGACAAGTATTTTTTTTTTCCCCAAAGCAGGAAACCAAGGCTCAAAATGGTTGACATGCCCAATACCACTATCAATAAATAAGCAGAAGCAACACTTGAACCCACATTTTCTAGCTTCAGTCCATTTTTCCTCTCACGGAGAATTTCTCCCTCCTGCGGGTACATGCCACTGAGCACGGGAGTGAGTCTCAAGAATGACTTGGGTTTTCCCACTTGTCTTTCTGCGTATACCAGGAGCTCTCTGAGGCCAAAGCCCACACACTAGTTCTCTTTGGATCCCCTGTACTGAGTGCTATCCCTCAGAGGAGGCCGATAAATCCTTGTTGATTTATTGATGAACTGAGAGACTGGAAGTTGTGCCCACCAGAAAACCAATTCCTCTAAACTTATTAAGGTCAGTGTTCTTAATCTTTTCTTGGTTCCTAATTTCAAAGTAAAATTTCTTTAAAAAAAAAAAATTCCATCTCTCTTGGTTGAACCACAGTGCGAGGGACTTGTCCACGCCTACGTGCAGGGGTAGCTGTGAAAGCCAGATCAAGGTCCACTGCAGGAGAGATGAAGACTCTTTGTGAAGGAAATTGTCAAGACTCACACAAAACTCTTAAAAGAAACTGAATCAAGAGTGTACAACTAAGCCTCGGGCTATAGAAAGTCCAAGGGTCATTCAACACAGAAGAAACCAGTGTGAGAGTAGATGCTAGTCAAAAAAACAGACAGTTGATCCAGGAAGATCTAGCGCCAACCTGCTAAAATGAATTTCCATGGAAAGAGTCCCTGAGAATTCATCACAGGGGATAAGTGCAGCCATCAACCCTGTGGTGTCCTCCCGGTGGCACAGATAGAGTGGGAGACCACTGTCGCTGCCTTTTTCTGTGATCTCTCACAAACTTTTTGCTTGTGCCCCAAAGGACACCACTTTTTATGTTTGTTCCCTGCTAAACCCAGAGAGAGGGAGACGCAGGGGCTTTGAGAGTTTGATGACCTTAGGAAGTTAAGAAGGACATGAGCACTATCTGGACAAATAAGGGGACACACTGGTTCCCTGTAGTTAGTTAACACAGTTCTGTTCCCATCTGACCACCAACTCAGGTGGGACCGTCATTCCACAGGCACAGATCAGATACGCCCTCTCTCACTCCCCCTTCTCTCCCCCAGTTCTCCAGTCAGTGGGGTCAGAGGGTCAATCAGGGCATCCAGAGCTCAGGCTGTCACTGTTTTCTCTTCCTCCAGGGAGAAATCTGCATTAGACAACCCCCCTCCTCTCCTCTGGACCTGACTGCTCCTCTGTCAAGTTTGGGGTCCTGACCGTGGGAAGGAAGGAGCTGGGCTTATTTGGGTCCAGCCATGACTATCGATTGCTTCCCCATCGTCGGCAGTGCTGTGCCTACAGTCTGGGCTCCTGGTGCTCCACCTGTCGGCTTCTATCAACAGCAAGAGTAAACACAGGCAGATGCTGCCTGTTCCCAGGATGCTCCGTAACACCTCTCATGCTCAGCTTGAAAAGGAGCATCTTGTGGGATTGACTCGGGACGTGATTCTGTAAGAATCCAGATTCCAGCTGAGAGAGGACAAGGAAAGAGCTGGGACAAAGGGTCCGTCACTTAGAGATGTGAGGGAAGGAGGCTTCTTTATGACCTAAGAAGCTCCGGGCCTCAGTTTCCAACAGAGGCATCTGATTCCTGTTTCAGTGGATGAAGGATCTTCTACAAAGAGTATTGACTCAGGAATTGACGTGAGTCATGGATCTGCCTGCAAGGCATCCCCCAGTGATTCGTCTCTGTCTTTGACTTCGTCCTATAGAGCATCTAGTTCGACAGTTTGAATAAAAGCATGCCATTTAGGTTTACAGATGAACACAAAGGGGTGGTGTGATGCGGGGGGGGGGGGGGGGGATGCGAAGCCAGCTGGGTAACCTTGGGCAACTTGCTTAACCACTCTGAGCTGCAGTTTCTGCATGTGTAAAATAAATAATAAATTCTGCCTCTCTAGACTGTGCTGAAGATTTACTGAGATGCCCTAGGCGAAGCACCTATCCCAATGTCTGGCACAAAGGACACACTCAATAGAGAGTGGTTCCCTTACCTCAGTTTTGTCATCTGTAAAATAGGGACAATAAACATATAAATGTCATTAGAATCTGAAACCAAAATGACTCTGGAAAGGACGATAGTTGTTGGATAACTACCATGACTTAGAATAATAGACCAGAATCAAGAAAATGCACAATAATTATTCACAGTGGCAAGACATGGAAACAACCAGTGTCCTTCGATAGATGGCCAGATAAAGAAGATATGGGACATATACAATGGAATACTACTCAGCCATAAGATGAAATACTGCCATTTGTGACAACATGGATGGATCTTGACAATATCATGCTAAGCAAAATAAGTTAAGAACCATATGAGTTCACTCACATGTGGGACAGAAAACAAACAAGACAAATAAACAAACAAAAACTCATAGACACACACAACAGTATGGCGGTTACAGAGGGGAGAGGGCTGGGGGGAGGTAGCAGAGGGTAAAGGGGGTCGAGCATATGGCGACAGAAAACTTGGCTTTGGGTGATGAACACACAGTGCAATATACAGATGCCAGGCCAATAAATCTAACACATTTTTAAAAAGAAAATGCACATTAATTAGCCATGCAATTAAAAATTAATAACAGCACAGAGAATACAAGCTTGATACCAATTCCAGTGAAAAAGACCCAAGAGTTTTCATTAGCCACGAGCTCAGCTTGAAACGGGAGTGGGACACGTTCACCATGAGGAGCTTATGCAACAGTAGGTTACATAATAATAATAATTAACATATACTGAATATTTACTATGCCCCAAGTGATACTCTAAGCATCGCACTTGGCTCATTTAATGCCCCTGATGACCCTATGGGCTGCTACTTTTATCACTGGCTTATTGATGACAAAACACACAGAAAGAAGTTGAGTAAATTGCCTGTGGTCACAGAGCTTGTTAACAGCAGAGCTGGAGCAGAAGTAGCTGAGCTGTGCACACACTTCAAAACATATCTGGAGTTACTGGATCAGTTCCGAGCACCCTGTCCGATACAGCCACGTGGTCCCCACCCCGATGTCACCCCAGCCTTCAACTCTTCTGTGCCCACAGGCCAGGAGGGGGACGCTAAGGATGACATGGCTTAAAATTAAGCCACCCACTCTGGCCCGGGCTCTAAAGGCCAACCTATGACATCAAGACATTCACATTGTCTTTCAGATCATCTCACCGCCTACAGGGTGAGAGTCTGGGCCTCTCAGAAGGGCCCTGGGTGCCCTGGACCCTGAATTGTCACATCTCTTCCCTCTCTCCTCTCACAAGGCCCATTCAGCTGATCCCCGTGAGTTAAAGCTACCTGCCATTTAAAATGATGGCACAGCCCTGGCCAGTGTTGCTTAGTTCGTTGAGGGTCATCCATGCACAGAAAGGTCGCTGGTTCAATTCCCCGTCAGGGCACATGCCCAAGGTGTGGGCTCAATCCCCGGTCAGGGTGAGTGTGGGAGGCAACTGATCATTATTTCTCTCTTTCTCTCCCTCCCCTTTCCTCTCTCTCTAAAATCAATAAAAACATATTTTTAAAAAATGAAACGATGGTACAAAAGAATGAGGCAAGCTGAATATTTCTTTGAAGTCTCTTATCTTCTCTGAAAAATTCTTGCAAATTTTGTACTCTCCTCCAGACTATATCTGGGTTTGTTTTAATATAAAAATAATAGTGTAAGTGAGTTACCACTGAGTGAAATTGATACTCTGGAGTGATGAACCATGGACTTCCCGCAGCTTCAGAGAGCTCCTGGCATATGGTTATGTGTCCCCAGAAGTTCAGAACCACAGATGCATATTTCATAACATGCAAAGATGTCCGGAGCATATCATTAGGTGATAAAAGCAGGTTACCAAGCAGTATGCACACTAGGGTTCTATTTTTAGATACTGTCTGGAAGGCTACGTGTACCCAAAATGTTAACAGAGGTCATCTCTGGACTGTAGGCATGTGGGTAATTTTTATTTTGTCTCTTGCTTCTTATATATCACACAATTATTCTACATTGAGCATGTATATTATTTGTGGGGTGGAATATGGGGTTTTGTGGTGGGGGAGATTGGCAGGGGGAGGGGTACTTTTGTTTTTTTCAGATTTCAGAGTTCCTGGCTGCCTGAGTTTTTCAGACACTGTTACAGCAGCTGTACCTCTCAGACCCTGAGATTGCTGCCTCCGGAGCAGGGGAGGCCGAGCCACAAGAGAACACCACGCACACAAATTTGACCAGGCATCCTCCTAGCGCCCCACCTGTTGCTCGGTTGACTCTGCCAGTTGTGACCTTTAATATCCAGCTGCTCCCACAAACCCCTCTCACCTCAGGCTTGCCGTGGGGCACTCCAGGGGCCAATCCCCAACTCTCTTAATCTACAGCAAAAGGTTTCTGTGTCCTGCCCTCCCAGCAACCAACTCCAGGTGTGGCCAAGCTCCTGCCCTCTCACCTCCAGCCTTACTGCTGCGGCTCACACGCACCACGCAGTGAAGTAAAGGCTCCCACGCTGGATGGTCTCCCTCCCACTGGGTACTGCCAGAACTTTGTTACAACTCACTGCACATTTGGAACCTGGGCCCCACTCACAGCTTCTTCCCCGGGGGTCACCCCACTGCAAGTTCAGTTGCCCAACTTTCTGCCTCTTCCTAGTTCTAAGGTCTCAGTCCAGATCTGCTTCCTACCCCACTCATGATGTCACTAATCATAATTATTTATTGCACAACTATTATGTGGCAAGCTCATGCCAAGGACTCCAGATCCAGTGTTTTTTAATTCATATAACAATCCTCGAAGGTCGATTTCACAAATAAAGACACTGAGGCTCAGGGAGACTGGGTGATGATTAGGAGAGCTGGTCTGATTATTGCTGTCTGACGAATCGCCCCTAACTTAGTGTCTTAAAACGAGTCTTATTCTGGGGGTTGGCTGGGCTCAGCTGGCTGATTCCTGCCAGAGGTCGCTCAGGAGGTTGCAGTCAGATGGTGGCCAGGAACAGAGTCATCTCTGAGCCTTCTCCACCATGTCCCTGGCTATAGGCTAGGACTTCAGCCAAAACCCCTAGGCATGGCCCCTCCATATGGTCTCCACTTGGGCTTCTTAACAAAATATAACTGAATTCCAAAGAGAACCAGATGGCAAGGCATGGCATTTTTATGACCCAGCTTCAAAAGTCACACACCATCCCTTCTGCCATCTTGTATTGGTCATGGCAGTCACAGAGACCTGCCCCGGTTCAAGCAGAAGGAGCACAGACCCACCACATGATGGGAGGAGTGTCATCACATTGCAGGGAGAGCACATGGGATGGGACGCAGTGTGGCGACCAGCTTCGGAAACTGCAGTCGGCCACAGTCACACGGCTACTAAACAGGGCAGAGACAGCACTTGAATCCAGATCAGTCTAACTCAAAGCCTATGCTCTTAAACCTCGACGGCACGCGGCCGAGGGAGGCTCATGTGCCTCCAGCCCTGCGTCTGGAACACAGAACACAACATTTCACGAAGACGTTAACCAACACGCACGTCCTGAGAGGGAGGCCAAGATGGGAACGTGCTCGGAAGCAATGTCACATGATTTATAACAAATCACTGAGGATATTTAGCCTGGAGAAGACAACACTGAAAAGTGACATGACAGGTTTCTCAAATGCATTGCAGGGTACGTGTGGAAGAGGGAGGGCAGATTGCGCACTGATCCTCCAGCAAGGGAGGTGAGAGGAAGGTGGGGTCCGGCCCACCGCGGGTACGGTGCTGGTGGCAAAGCACTGACTTTGGATGTGAGCAGACTGGGCTCACTCCTGCCTGCGCCTCTTAGCAAATCACTCTACCTGGGCTTCCTTTTCCACATCTGTAAAATGGAGACAATAAAACCTATCCTGCAGGGCCACTGTAAAAACCAGAGATGATATAGGTATAGCAGCCTGGCATACAGTAAGTGCAATAAATGACAATTCTATTATTTTTGTTGTTATCATCGTTTATTAGAGCTATTCAACAAGGAGATGGGCCCTGGCAGACATGAGAGGTCCCCAAAACGGATCCATTCTTGGTAATGAGAAGTATCTGGATGGAACGCTGGACTAAAAGCCAGGAAGCTCTGGGTCCTTGCCCACCTTGTGCCCACCCAAGATGAAGTCTGACCCAACAAGACCCCGCTGTCCCTCGGGTGGACTTAGCCTTGGGGCCTGCTGGGGTGCTGGCATCACTGGATAGGAGAGAGGAAAAGGAAACCAGGAGGGCATGGGGCTGACAGGGCAGCACCAGATCCCTGAGAGATGGATGGGGGGAGGCAGCGGAGCCAGTGATTAGAATCACAAAGATGTCAGTGGGTTCTGGAAGCATCCATCTAGATGGGGGTAATTTCCAATCCCAAGGGGAAGGACACGGTCAGACTGAGTTAGGATCTAGGACCCCAGATAAGAAGGGTGACCCCAAGAAGCACGAATTACAAATCAGACACTAAGACCCAAATCAGATCTTGTATAGCCTAGCAAACAACATAGGGGCAAGAGGGAAGGAAGGGAAAGGGGGGGAGGGGAAACAATAAAAATAAACAAAAGAACAATTTGTATACCACGCAGTATGTGCCAGGCATGGTTTTAAATAGTTTAAGAATGTTCACCCAGCCCGGCCGGCATGGCTCGATGGTTGAGCATCAATCTATGATCTAGGAGATCATGGTTCGATTCCCGGTCAAGGTACATGCCCAGGTTGCGGGCTCGATCCCCAGTGGGGGTGTGCACGAGGCAGCCGATCAATGACTCTCTCGTCATTGATGTTTCTATCTCTCTCTCACCTCCTCTCTCTGAAATCAATAAAGATATATTTTTTTAAAAAAGAAAAAAAGAACATTCACCCATTTATCCATCACAATGACCCTATAAAGCATGTGTTATTACTACCCCCATCTTATGTCGGGGAAACCCAGGTATAGAGAGGCTACGTTACTTGCCCAAGTTCCCATGGCTACAAAGCGGTCAGAGTCAGGTTTGAACCCAGGAAGTGTGGGTTCCTTCTCCCTCTCTAGGTAGCAGGAAGGGTACTAGCCAGGTGCCTATACTATTTAATTTCTAAAAGTAATTATTGCCCCTATTTTCAGAGGAGGAATGCAGAGGCTGAGAAATAGAGAAGCATCCCCAATATCAAACAGCTGGTGAGGACAGACACAGGTCTGTCAGCTCTCCCACTACACCAAGTCCTCTGTTTAACAGGTACAAGGACTTAGGGCCCACCACAGGGTGCTGGGTACCAGCTTAGCCCAGCAGGACCAATTGATTCCATCTGCAGTATGCAGAGGCCATGAGACAGGCCAAAAGTATCCTGGCCTGTCTTGGGCCAAGTGGGCCAAAGAGATGGATGGTTGGTCAAATCTCAGGGTCATGGCAGGGTCTCAGTGCCAATGTCCCCAAGACAGCAGTTCCCTCCCCACAACCTGCCACTTCTCTCCCACAAATGCAGCCATGCCTGGGCTTGGTGTCACAACGATAAATTCCAGTCTGATGGCAAAACTCTCGGGCCCCATCCCTATCTACCTATTAAGCTGCAAGACCTTTCCCTGGCTCACCAGGGAAAAGCTCGGAGGAAAAGGAAAGAGACTGGGTTTCCAGAACATTAACCTTCCGTTGCCACTACTGCCTGCCAGTCTCCCTGCTAGTCACTAGAAGAAAAGAAAGCCAACACCTGGAGGAGGGGCACAGGAGGGCTCACCATCCTCTCCTTTCTGCAGGAAGGGACCTGGGGAGGTCAATTCATCCCACTCATCCCTGCTCCGGCCCTGGCCCAGGCTCACTGCACGCAGAGAAAGAAACCTAGCCCAGCAAAAGGGACCATTCTCCCTCCATATCTGGTGACTAAAATATCAACCAGAGTTTATTCAAGAGCCAGCAAATAGTGAGCACTTCCCATGTGCCAGGCACACCAACCCTCTGTCTCCAAAGTTTAAAATCAGGAGCTTAGGCAACAAAGACAAAGGAAGGGAGGAGGGGTCCTCAGATTTGAGGATGTAAATGCTACAAACCTTTCTCCCTGACCCTGACTCCATCGCCTCCACCAGCACCTCACAAAATACATCCTTTCTGCTTCCTTTTCTGGCTGGACTCAATGCAAAGGTTTGATGGAATCCACCCGGGTTGCGGGCTCGATCCCCAGTACGGGGTGTGCAGGAGGCAGCCGATCAATGAGAGCATCATTGATGTTTCTCTCTCTCTCTCCCTCTCTCTTTCCGTCTCTGAAATCAATAAAGATATATTAAAATAAAAAAAGAGGAACAAGCTGGAGGCGTAGGTAACCGCGGTCCCCGCTGCCTCCCACAACCACATAAAAATTACAACTAAAATACAGAACCACCATCACTCAGAACCTCCTAAAATCTGGCTGAACAGAAGCCCTACAACCAGGGAACTGAAGAAGCATCCAGACCTGTAGGAGGGGCACAGACGCGGGCCAATGGGGGCTGAATCTGGAGACTCTGCGCAGGCCCACGCCCGGGGCCGCGGGGTAAACCCGGGAGGGAATCTCAGGGGTGGGGGTTTCCTGGAGGAGCGGGGGTCCCAGCCCCACAGCAGGCCCCCAGCCCAGGGCTCCAGGGCCCGGAAGAGACGTCCCCACAACTCCAGGCTGTGAAACCGGGGGACTGTCGCTGAGGGACGTGGAGGCTGCGGGAGCCCCAGCAGCTCCTCCTAAAGGGCCCGGCGCGGACTCACTCGGACGCTCCCTCTGAGCCCAGCGCCGGGCAGCAGCCGGAAAGGACCCGGGACACTCGGGGAGGAACTAACCTGCCTGAGATCCGGGCGAGAGGCGGAGGGCGGCTTCCTCCCAGGCAGAAGGGCTGGCGGAGGCCGTTGCTCCTTTGGCGAGTCCTCCCCGCACACAGCCCGCAGGCAGGCGCCATATTTGAATCCCCAGCATCTGACCCGAACCTTTGGCCCCGCCCCGTGATTCCCGGAGGCCCCGCCCCTTCCTGCCTGCAAGCTCATCCAGGCCATTTCCGGTGGCGCTTCCATGCAAGTGGCCTCTCGAGCCTCATGCTTAGGACTCTCCTAAAATCTCTCAAACAAGCAGCAGCGGGCCCCATTAGGGCTTGGTAAGTGGCCCCAGGCCTGGCACTAGCGGCAGCTGCATTGGCTTATAGCTTGGCCTCTCCTGGGCACCTCCAAGCCCAGCACAAGTAGCAGCCAACTACGGTTTTCCGTGTAGCTCATGCTGGGTGGCCCTGGGCAAGGCACTGGCAGAGGCTGACTTTGCACCTCCCAGGAGCCCCCAGAGACAGTGCACCTGGTGGTCAGACTCGACCACGCTGGATTACAACCCTGCCACATCCACGAGTGACACACTCAAGGGGCTCACTTGGTGAACACCAAAGCTCCACTGAAGTAAATCCTGCTCCATAGGGGTGCCTCCAGCACAGCAGCTCTTGGCTGTAGTTGCAGCTGGTCCTCACAGCCGATTGGCCTGGGGGTCAGTTCCTCCCAGTGACGCCAACAGCAACCAAGGCTCAACTACAACAGGATAGTGCACACAGCCCACACAGGAGAGCACCTAGAAGGCCCAGATCAGGTGACTAGGGAGGCTGAGCCACTGGACCCTACAGGACACCCACTACACAAAGCCACTCTACAAATTCCAGGAGACATAGCAGCTCTACCTAATACATAGAAACAAACACCTGGAAGTAGGCAAAATGTGGAGGCAAAGAAACATGTCACGAAGGAAAGAACAGGAGAAATCTCCAGAAAAGCAACTAAATGAAATAGAGCCAAGCAAGCTACTAGATACAGAGTTCAGAATTATGGTTATAAGGATGCTCAAGGATATTAGTAAGGCTATTAAGGAAACAAGTGAGACCATCGATGACATAATAAAGTACCAGTCAGAAATGAAGGCTATACAAACTGAAATGAAGAATAATTTACAGGGAATCAACAGTAGAGTAGAGGATGCTGAGAATCAAATCAGCAATTTGGAACATGAGGAAACAAAAAACACCCAACCAGAAGAGCAAAAAAGAAAAAAGAATCCAGAAATGTGAAGATAGTATAAGGAGCCTCTGGGAAAACTTTAAGCAGCCCAACATTCGTGTTATTGTGATGCCAGAAGGAGAAGAAAGAGACCAAGAAATTGAAAACCTATTTGAAAAATTAATGACAGAAAACTTCCCCTACCTGGTGAAAGAAATAGACTTACAAGTAGGAAGTACAGAGAGTCCCAAACAAGAGGAACCCAAAGAGGCCCACAGCAAGACACATCATAATTAAAATGCCAAAGGTTAAAGACAAAGAGAGGCTCTTAAAAGCAGCAAGAGAAAAGCAATTAGTTACCTACAAGGGAGCACCCATACGACTGTCAGCTGATTTCTCAACAGAAACCTTGCAGGCCAGAAGGAAGTGGCAAGAAATATTCAGAGTGATGAAAAACAAGAACCTACAACTAAGATTACTCTACCCAGCAAAGCTATCATTTAGAACTGAAGGTCAGATACTAAGAGCTTCTCAGACAAGGAAAAGCTAAAGGAGTTCATCACCACCAGACCAGCACTACATGAAATGTTGAAGGGTCTTCTTTAAAAAGAAGCTAATGAACAAAAGGATCTGACAAACTAAATAGATCCAGAGACATCGGCGCATGCAACAGAATCATATTTCAGAGGAAAGAGGGAAGGGGGTGTGGAGGGTGGGAAAAGATTAACCAAAGAAGTTATATGCATATATGCATAACCCATGGACACAGACAATAATGGGGTGAAGGCCTGGGGAAGGGTTGGGAGCAAGGTGGAGGGGGTCAATTGGGGGGGAAAATGGGACACCTGTAATACTTTCAACAATAAAGATAAATTTTTTAAAAAAAAGAAATTTACCTTAGATGTGTGAGAAGATACATGTTATAACAACAGTCATGATAACATCATTTATAACTATTCCATTTTTATTAACCATATATATAAACTGTATATATAGTAGATATTTGCACTTATTATTATTATGTTATGCAATCAACACTTATTTACATAGTTACCATTTCTTTCCTCACCATTCATTCTTGAATTTCTGGGATAATTTTTATTCTTCCTGGGGCATATCTGTATAAGTTCGTTCAGTAACCGTCTCTTGGTAGTCAATTGTATCAATTTTGTTTTTAAAACATTTTTAAATTGTCTTTATTTTGCCTTCATGCTTAAGAGATAATTTTAATGGAGGTAGAATTCTAGCATAATATTCTCTTAGCACTTCAAAGCTATCATTCCATAGTCTCTGGCTCCCGTGCTGCTGTTGAGAAATAAGCCGTAGGTGGAATTACCATTGCTTTGTAGGTAATTTATCTTTTCACTCTGACTACTTTTAGGATCCTCTCTTTGTCTTTAGTATTCTTCTGTCTTCTACAACATGTGGGTTTCTTTTCCTTTATTCTGGTCTGGATTCACTGGGCTTGTTAAAGCTGAGGACTGGTATCTTTCATCAGAACCGGAAATTTTTCAGTCATCTTTTATAAAACTTCTCTCCCATTCTCTGTCATTCTTTGACATTCCAATTATATGCATGTTCTGTCGCCTCTGTCCTTTATATCTCCTAACTCTGTCATATCTTTGCTTTCTATTGTATTCTAGGTCATTCTTCAGAGAAACTTCCAGATCAATTCTCTCTTCATCTTGTCTAATTTATTATCACATCCATTGAGTCATTCATTTCAATGACTATACTTTTTATTTTCTAAAAGTTGTATTTGTTTCTTTTATATCTTACTAGGTTATTTTTATAGTATTTTGTTCCATTGTTATATTTCCAATATTCTCTTTTAGTTCGTAAACAAATTAAATACATTCATTTTATATTCTATTTGGATAAGTACAGGTCTTTGAGGAATTTGGGTGGTTTTTTAAAATTTTTTTAATTGATTTTTAGTGGGGGGAAGGGAGAAAGAAAAAAACAAACAAACATCAACTTGTTGCCCCACTTATTTATGTTTTCATTGGTTGAGTCTTATATGTGCCCTTACCAGAGATCAAACTCACAATGTTGGTGTATTGGGACGACACTCTAACCAACTGAGCTATTCAGCGAGAAATTTGCTATTTTCACTAAGTCTCATTCAGAGTAATTTATATCCTCGTGTTTGTTGAATTTTGACTGTGAGGTCCATGTCCCTTGAATTTATCTGTGATAATTCTCTGAGGCTAAGGTATATTTTTTCAGTGAGGATTGTTTTTTGTTTTCAGACATGGGGGAATCTCACCAATCCAGGATGCTTCAAATTTTCAGAATGTGGTTTTGGGTAAATTCAGATTTAAGATTAGGAATTCTCCAACAAAACATTTTCCTTTATGTTTTTCCTTCTATTCCATCCAAAGTCAAGGATGACAAACAAGTATCTTCACCAACCTTCTCTTTATGTGGACTGTTTTTCTACTTCCCCTGCTGGAAGTTCTTCCCTTCAGGGATCCTAGCTTTGTGCGAGAATTCATCCTGTGTGGGCCCTGGGCTCTCTCCCCCATCTGTCCTGTACATGGCCTGAATTACCTATTAAACCCCAATTAGGCTCCAAGACAAACACTGGCTCCACAGCTCACTTATTCTTTTAAATTCATGTTTCCTTGTTTTGTTTTGTTTTTTGCCTCTAAGAAATTCCCTTTATTTTGTGCCAACTCAACCATGCACTCATGCATTTTATAAAGGGGGCAGGAACGTATACATATTCCATCATTTAGAAGCACACTGTCCCCAGAGGAGTTTCATGGAACATCTCGTTCACCATATTTGATGAAATGATAAGTGCGATATTTATTGGCAAGGGAAAATGTCAACATAAGGAGTAGATATAAAAAATTAAGTTATATAACAGCGTTCTCTCTGGATCATGGGTTGTTGGATGGTGTTTGCTTTGCCTTTTGTGCTTTTTTCCATGTTGTTTTAATTTACTTGCAACAGGAATTACTTTAACAAAAACAGTTGTCCGGATTCTACTCGCACTACTATGCAGATATGGGAAACAGTTGTGGCTTATTTCTCTGTAACATGCCAGGTTGTGATTCTGGAGACTCCATCCTAATGGGAAGCATAGGACTAAGGAACAAGAGTCTAGTGGACTAGACCCGGTACGTGGGTCTCCCCAGATTTGCTTGCCTCTCCCCTCCACCATGTGCCCGGTGGACAGTCTCAGTCGCTGCCCCCGCTGCCTCACCTGGCACTGCCAGCTATGTCAGCCTTCTCCACAGCGAGGGCGTCAGCAGCTCCTCCATCGTCCCTGCCCTGCAGGAGCCACAGCAGCTGCGGTGTCCAGGTGGGACTCAGCAGGCAGGACCCATGAAGGTTCCGGTTCCTTTACCACTTCCAGACTCAGATCAAGGGTGTGTTTTTACTCATTGCTTTTGTAACAAATTATTTCAAAACCCAGGGCTTAAAGCAGCAAACATTTATTATCTCACAGTTGCTGTGGGCCAAGAACCTGAGAGATGACAGTGCAGATGTTGACGGGAATCGCAGTCACTGAAGGCTTGAAGGCACGTCAGGTGAGCTGGCAATTGGAGGTGTGCTCCCAAACGGCTCCCTGTCAAGGCCATTGCCAGCAGGCTCTGATCCTCGCCAGGTAGGCCTCTCCAAGGCTGCTGAGTAGCCTCACAACAGGGAGGCTGGCTTCTTCCAGAGCAAGTAGCTTAAGAGCAAAGAGGAAGACGCAGTGCCCTATGGCCTACGCCCTGAAACCACACACTGTTGTTTCACTTCATTCTGTTTGTTAGAATAGTCTCTAAGACCAGCCCACACGAGCTGGAGGGGACTCAGGCTCTACTTCTTGAAGAGCAAATGAAAGCATTCATATTTGTAAACTACTACAAAGGGCCACAGCATGGGCATGGGATCTACCTACCTTCTCTGAATCTTCGCAGACGGACCAGGTAACAACCTCACAGTGCAGTAGAAGCAAATGTTGAGCACTGAAAGACAGGAAAGAAAACAGTAAACAAATTCAAACCATCTGAGGTGCGGTGGTTTCTCGTGGCGCATCTGGAAGAAGTCTCGTGTGTCTGAACAACCAAATGGGTTTGCTTGAGAAGCTGTGGCCAGCTCAGCAATGGCCTGTCGCCTTCCTCGCCTCACTTTCCTCTTGCCTTCCTCTTGCTACGTTAGGGCTGCGCTATTCAATAGAGCTTTGGCATCTACGCTTTGTCTCAAGTTCTGTGTTCATGAAACTTGGGTTAAGACAAGGAGTCAATCGTGGAAATCAGTGATATTGACATAAACATCTCTTTGGTTGGCTCAGTCCCTTCAGAGTAAGTGTTCGGACTCCCAGATCACTCCACCGCCACCCTGACTCTCCCTGAACAGTAGCTACAAAAGATGGTGGAGGTTACTGGATCTTGTAATAACAGGGAGAGAACTCACCACTGATCAATGCTGACTCTGCCACTGGGTTATTCTAGTCTGGCTCCTAGACTTGTCCACACTGATCCTGACTGACTGGTCAGGATAACACACAAACTGCACAACTAAAGACCATAATTCTGGTCCTTTCCTTCCAGTTGCAAAGTCCCCTGCTCTGTGAACTCTTTATTCCATCCCCAGCCCTCTGTTCAACTACAGATTCTCTCAGCATCTCAACCAGGGCAAAAAGGAACCTCTAAATTCTACCGCACAGCATGCCCAAGTAATGGAGACAGAACTGCCCCGGTCTCATCTCCTTACCCAGCTCCTTTACTTGAACTACTGTGCCAGGCTGCAGGGACTATAAGGTTGAGATGCTAAACCCCCTGTTCTTGGGTACCCTCATATTGTCTCAATGTTTCTCCAGTGTCCAGTGATTTGGCCCAGGAGAGTGGGAAACAAGGAAACTGGATTCTGACTCCCCTGTCCTTCCATCTTGCTGTTCTCCCTCCATACCCGGAATTATCTCTACCCTTCTGTTTATAAGGAAAGTCTACGATCATATTATTGGGAAGGTAATAAATTCAGAAATTTTTTTCATTATAAAACCTTACTCTAAAGGCTATTTGTCCTAATGGACTCAAAAACAGGAGGTTGCCTTTGACATTTAAAGCTAAACAATGATTTCTTTGCTTAAGAGATTTCCAGGATGTGGATCTGAATTCAAAATACATTCTAAATACGTTGTGTGCCCCCTTTAGGCAATTAAAGTATTTCCTCAAAAAATACCATCATTAGGGGGGAAGGGAGACTGGCTGGAAAAGGGGAAGGGATTGAGAAGTACAGATTAGTAGTTACAGAACAGTCACAGGGATGTAAAGTACAGCACAGGGAGCATAGTAATATTGTAATAACTATGTATGGTGCCAGGTGGGTACTGAAAATATCAGGGGTAGGCTTTGTGAAGTACATGATTGTCTAACCACTATGCTGTACACCTGAAACTAATACAAAATAATATTGAACATAAACTGTAATTGAAAAAATTGCTCTAAATTTATTTTTAAATACCATCATCATTGACTCATTGAGCCCACCTCCAGCTTGCCTATTAAGAAAACCCCTCCTTCCTCCTCCAGGTCTAAGTCCCAAATACTCAATCTTCTTTCTTCATAGGCTGCTCAGTGTAAACCATTTTTCTGGTTTTGAACTTATTAATCCTTCCAGGGTGTGAGTTCCTATACTCCCCCTCTTGACAGAAGGTAGGACAGGGCTCTCTCCAGCCCCATTCCCCCACCCCATAGTCGGAGCGATCACAGAGGGATGTTGTAAGACATGAAAAGATCTATGTAATTTGCAAACTGTAAAGCACTGTACAAATGTCAGGTGTAATCTCATGAAAGAAGCCTTCTGAAAGTGCTAGAAGGGTACTTCTGAACGCTGCCTCTCTGGATGCTTGTCCCAGGGGCCAGGATGCCGGCAGTGTCAGGAGGCAGGCTGCTTCAAGCCACTGGGGAGAGAGCACGGAGCGGGAGGCCACCTGTGGGAAGTCATTGCAGATGCATCTCGTCTGCCTAGACAACCACCGGCTCCAGGCATCGGCTGCTGGGCAGGAGGAGAGAGCCCACCCTAGGAAATGCATCCAGAACACCCTAGGAAATGCATCCAGAACACCCTAGGAAATGCACCCAGGACACCCGAGTCTCAGTGTTGAGATGGTGGCAAACCTGAGCCCCAGAACCTTCGGGCAGCAGCACACTCAGTGGCCATGGGCAGAGATCCACCCAGGCCGCTGTCCAAGTTCACTCTGCTGGGTGGAAGAGGAGGTGATTTATGTCTCCAGCAGGTATGCCAGAGAAAATTCAAATTGATCAAAAATTAAATATTCATAGGACATTATTCATTAAGATTCATCTCAGCGAGTGGATGAAATGAGGCAAGGGAAGAAATTAGCTTGCTTGAGAGTGTCAAAGTGATTATGTGATTAAATTGCAATTTATAATTTCTCCTTCAAAAAAAGCATTACTTCTTGATTTCTCCTCCTTACTGTGCCCCCTTGTTGTCTAGGCCTGAGCCAAGGGCACTCAGGGTTCACCGGAGTTGGGAAGGCTCCAAACAGTGCCTGGGCCACTCACTCCATCTGCCCCCACCACCGCCACCCACACTGATTCCAAGAGAGGCCCTTCCACCGGCCTCTGGACCCTGCTCTTAATGCTGAAAACAGGGCCCCCAGAAGCAAGGGGCAACCTCCTCTGAGGGAACCAGACAGATCTCCACAGTGCTAATCAATGGGATGATTTCTAGCCTCGGGACACTGTCTCACCTTCCCCTCTGGAAAAAAAAAAAAAATTGTACAAAGTACACTTTCCCTGTAGGGACCTAGTATTCCCTAGGGCATCCTTGGATGGTCTCTGGAGAAGTCCCCTTCTGGCCACCATCTAGTCTTCTCAGGCTCTTGGTCCCCCTTCTAAACTTGATGTGAAGCTATACAAAGTCCTGGGCAGCTGAGGACTCACAACACACCCTGAGACTCCATCACCGAAGGTCAAGACGCCAGTGCCCCAGTTCCTTCCACAAAGGTCCTCGGAAGGGTAAACATGGGAGTTCAAGAACCCAGCAGGTTCGGGGCCGAGAGAGTAGGTGTCCCCTTAGCTAGCCCACCTCCTTCACCGCTATCACACTCCCCCTTCTGGTGACTACCCAAAAAGGCTAAGCCTGATTCCAATAGGAAGCCAGGGGCATCTCCAAGCCCTGCCACACAGAGGCCAGGCAGCCCTGTTGTCCAGACGTGTTCTCTGGAGCCCTGACGCCCCTGAGGACACCCAGCCCCGGAGAGAAGGGAGAGCCCTCTCGGAGCAAGAAGCTCCAACCACAGGGCTCTGCTTTTATCTACTCTACACGAGGAGAGTCTGCTCCTGATTTCATAGCGAGAGAGGGCTTTGCTGCTAAAAATAACTTTAAAGCCACTGAACTAGATGACCTCTTACCAGCCCCTTTCAGTCCAGAAGCTTCTGCTTCTCTGACTTGAGTGGTACAGACACAGAATGTACTCTCAGCTAGACAGAGATGCAGTTTTCTCCTCTGACCTCTCCCTGCCAGAAGAAATGCTGTCTGTCTTGACATAGATGGGCAGGGAGACAGGTGGATAACTGTATTTCTTGGGCTCTGTCTCCTTCCATCTTGGCCTCTCACTGTCTCTATAAGTGTGTCTCTCTCGCTGCTGCCCAGTAAAGATTTAGAGGCTGGCTCTGGCTGCTGAGAAGGGCGGTATTAATTCCAAGCTTGTTTCCGGACACCACGGAGGCTGCCCAGGTTAATTAGCTGTGCAGATTTTTCTTCAAGTGAGCGGGACGGCGGGTGCTTTACAGCTTTCCCACTGCAGCTGTTTGTTCCTTCCCTGCTTTATTTGGAAATACATTTATCTGACAACAAATAACACCCATTGTGACAGGCAGTGAGCAGCCCCTCCAGGGGCCTGGGGGTCAGAAGGCTTCCAGGTCTGGTCCCCCTACCCGAGAGGCACTTCCAGGCCTCGGGAGAGGCAGGGAGGATGTGGGAGAGGCCAGTGAGAGGGGACTGGGAGAGACAGGACCAAGGGGCACGGGCGTGGCCGAAAGTGAAGACAGGCCATACCCACCAGTGAGCAGAGCCCGCAGCGAGGGGACGGAGTCTGAGGGTCTCGGGGGGAGGGCACTGAGGATGAGCCTGCACCATAATAGAGTGGAGGCAGGAAATCTGGTTCCAGTCCCAGTGCCTATAAGCTACGTGGCCGCAGGCAAGTCTCTAACCTCTGTGCCCCAGTTTCCTCGCTCATAAACTGAGAGTGATAACATCTCTCTCCTCAGACCGGTTACAAATATCTAGGAGACCGTGGCAGGAGATACTACACAAACCACAGAGGTTCTCGTTGTGCAGATGCAATTGCTCAGGTGGACCGTCCCCGGATATGTGGACAGGGCTACAGGCCTCCCAGGGAAGTAACTGAACCTAAATATGTTGGAGGAGAAATCTGATGAGGGACCTTCAGCCTTCTGTCACAGGAGTCTGTGCTGATGACTTCGACATGGTCACCAAGTTTGGTCCATTTACAGCTCGACCACGAGCTCAGCATGGCTAGTTCGGCTCCTGCACAAGCACCCCCTGGGCAGACTGTTCATCCAAAGAAAAGTTATCATGGGAAGTAATTTACACTGATCTGCAAGTACTTACTTATGACCTAAGGGGTGACAGGGGCACAGATGATGGGGCAGAGGGACACTATAAAACCAAGTAGGAAGAACAGAATATTGGTGGTGGGTGTGACCATGGGATTCAGACTGCCTTCTTATAGCACTTTCTGGCTATAAACCTTGGAGAAGCTATTTAACATTTTTTTCCATTTAGTTTTCACATCTGTTAAATGGACATAATAGTGGCAAGGAGCTCCTTGAACTGCGGTGTGAGGACTGAATGAGGCGAAGCATGTAACATATTTTGGATATCAGTAGATGGCACGTGGCAAGAGTTCAATAAACACTAGCTGTCCTTAGAGCACAGGAAAACTAGTCCAGGCACATAAATACACATTCACAGGCGCATGAACTTACTACCAACTGGGGGCCCGAGGGCTGAGGGGGTGCACAGCAATGCAGAATTTCTGCCTGATGGGATTTAATCAAGGATTCCTTCCAGGAGGAAGAGCAACTGCAACACAGTGAAAATGAGAAGAGACAGGATGTTCTTGAATACTGTGGGCAAATCCGTGTTTTCCCGGTTATGCTAGAATCACAGCCAAGGCCTAAGGAGCAGGATAGGAGCCAGGTAACCCCAGGAGAGCTACCAGCATCCACCAGCAGGTGGAGCCAGCCGCCGCCACACGGGCCAACGGAGGCACCAGAACCCCTGCTCCCGGCGCCCAGCCCACCTCGGATAGGAAAGGACTGAGCTGAGCGAGCACAGGCCGGAGAGTTGGCAGCCTGCGGGACAAGGCGAGGCCTTCCTCTCCCCTGTGGAGGAGAGACGGGGTGCTTTCCTGCCCCCATAATGCCTCTCCAGCACAAGCGTTGTCAAAAAGTCCTTGGATCCCGGGAGCCCGGGACTGCAGCCCAGTGCCCTTCCTATCCCACCCCCCACTGTGGGAAAGAAGCAGAGTGCTTGATGTTCATGCCCTGAGGCCTAGGATGATCCTGGAGTGTAGACACTGGCACCCACTTCAGGCCAGGAAACTGCGGAGCAGGACGAGGCCCTGCAGGAGCCCACCCAGCAGGGCCTGAGGGACCTGGTGCAGCACGAGTGGGCAGGAGATGGGGGCAGCTCTCTAATCCCAGGTCTGTGTGGCCCTTGAAGGTCACGGTCATCCCAGCAGGCCCGGTGGCTCCATGTGGAAACGCACAGACGTCAGCTAGAAGGCAGGAACCAAAGGTTTGCCCAGGTTGCTGCTGAATTGAGAGGTAGATTCCTAAGCCAGAGAGTGGAGCCACCAGGAGCCTGTCCCACTGGTGAGGCCACAGGGAGGTGCAGCTGGGGGTGGGGCGTGGAGGGGGAAAGGGTGGTGCTCGGTGATGGAGGAGGCTGTGTGGGATCGCTAGCATCTAACAGTACCAGGGAGGGCCAAAGGACACAAGGCATCGCCTCGGTTCTCATAAGTCTTTACAGAAGCCTCTTACTCCTCCGTCCCTCCCCCCAGCCTCAAGCAGAGATGCCGAGGCCTTGAATAGGAGGGAACTACAGTGCCATCAAGCCCCTATCAAGCCCGGCTCTATTTCCCCATCACTGCCCCAAAGGGCCACAGCCACACTCTCGCTTGCGCTGGAGGGAAGAGAGAAGAGCTTCGAATCAAGCCTGCAATGGAAGTTTAAAAATGTAAAAGACTGAGTCCTAATTACTGGAACGAGGCTGTTCTAAGAACTGAAAGTAGCTGGAAAGTTATGGAACCCGACCAAGATGTCTTTAAGGGAGCTGCTTGCTCCCCAGCAGGAAAGCAATCTGGTGCAATGTAGCGGGGGCAGTTACTGGAAGAAATAAAACTGTTTCATGTTTATACTCAGAGTTCAGACTCCCCAGTAAATCGGGTCCATTTACATGCGCACAGGAAATAACCGGACCTTGGAGACCTGTGTGCCTCTGGTCGGAGCACACAACGTGCTCCTCTTTCCCACTCAGATGCTATCTCACCTCCTAGGGGAGAGACCGACCCTAGCGAAGGAGTGGGGGTCTGTCCCGGGGCTTTTAAGGGGGTAATAGAAGAGGTAACACGTGGGTTTCTTCCTACAGGAATCACTGGCAGAACGCACTGGCAGGCAGCTGAGAGCGATGCATTGCCCCATCTCTCCCTCACGTCAGCCAGGTCCCCGCTGGGAGGGCCCACAGCCACGGAGGCCTGTGAGTCTGCCTGAGGAACAGGTCAGGGGACACCACAGGCTGGGGCACAGGGGCAGCATCTGCAGGCGCTCAGGAAACTGCCCGAGGGGCTTGATCCCCTCGTGGAAAGTGAGAGGAAACGAGTATATAAAGAGCAGAGCGGGAACTGGTTCTTGGAACAGGATGTTCCCTTGGCTGATGTCCATCCGGGGAAAGGAGGAACATCATGGGCAGCCTGCACCATTTCAGGCACTGTTCTCACCCTCATCTTATTTCATCTTCCCACAGCCCTGTAAGAAAGGCCTTCTCTCCACTGTACAGATAAGAAAACCGAGTCAGGGCTGTTGGCCTGAGGTCACATGTTGCTGGGATTTGCACCTCAGGTCTGTCTGGATGGCATCCATGGGGATCTACTGTTTATATTGCCCCTTCAGTAAAGGATGTGCTGCCCTGCTGCTCAGAGTGTGTTGGTTCTAGTTGCCCCCAGCAGTCAGCTCCTTCAGGAACCCATCTGCTTTTGAGCAACTCTCATGCTTTTCTCAGCGGCGGCCTCCAGCCAATGGCTGAGCAAGTTGGTGGTACATGTGGTGACCCCTTTTCTACAAACATGGAGCTCCTCTAACAAGCAAGTTTGCCCCAGGGTGCCCCACTGGACTGGCAGAGGCTTTGTTGGGTCTGGGTCTGCATGGCGGGCTGAGACCTCTCCAGGTCAATCCCACTTCCTCCCAGAAGATGCAGGAGGCTGACCCTTCCCCAGATCCTCGACACAAAGTTTTCCTGTATTAGGACACCCTGCCCTCCCTTTGCCCCTGGTGAATGCCATCGCGTCTTTCAAGCCCAGCTCAGATGTAATCTACTCCTTGAAGCTTTCCTTGTCTCCTCCAGGCAGAGTTAGTGGCCCAACCTGAGCCTCCAAGCACCTAGGACTCCAGTATCTCACCCTGCGGCATCCTTGATGTCCCATTTGTGGTTCCAGCTGCTCCTGAAAGATCCTAAAGGTCCACAACTTGCACTGACTTGTCATTTTACTGAGGCACAAATGATTCCAGTCCGCTGTGAGGTCTTACAAAGGAGGAGTGAGATCATGAAGGAATAAACCCCCACCCACCGCAGGCCCTCACAGCAACCCAGCCCACTGGCCTCTGCTCAATATAAAAACTGACTCTTCCTTTATGAAGAGTAGGCTGCCCGAGTAGATGCCATCACCCTGTGATGGAAATGATGAGTGAGTGAAGCAGTCCAAGAAGGGGACGGTTCTTAGCCAGAAAATGGCTTTGTAAATTACTTTAATCTTTTATTAAGAATGTGGAAGTATCACTTAAAAACCTTTGTTGTACTTTATAGCACTTTATGGGAATAAGTTATATACTATGGCGGCATTAACAGGGTTGCAAATTTAAAAAGGCTTCAAGCCTTGCCGCTCAATAATGTCAAAGACTCCCAGTAGCTCCAGTGAGTACCTGTCTTGTTGCATTATAATTAGGTGTTTAGCTGTCTCCCCTCTGGTCTGAGAAGCACATTAGTCTAGGCTCTAGAGCTAGATTTTCTGGGCACAAATCTCAATTTGCCTTATAGCTATGTGACCTTGAACAGGTTATCTGGCCTCTGTGTGCCTCGATTTCCTTGTCTTTACAATGGCAAGTAAAATAGTACCTGCCTAACAGCGTTAATTTAAATGATGGAACATGGCAATACATAAAAAGCACTTAAATCAGTGTCTAACCCATCAAAAGTGCTTGATAAATGTTAGTAATTAGTTGGAGAGCTTCCTCTAGGGCAGAGTTTACGTATCGGGGACTTGATTAAAAATTTCTAGTTCTTCAGAGACTCATGAGGAGGCTGGCCCATGGTATGTGCTCAGCAAGAGTTAGAAGAATGAAAGAAAAAGCTCGTAAGGAGTTACGGCTCTGCCACTTTGCCCCTGAAGTCAAAACTGCTTTACTTCTGGCAGAATGAGGGCATTTTGGTGGCTGATCTGGTGTCCGGATACCACTAATGTGGCCAACACCCCTATCACTATGCCATCCACCACCGCCACCGATTTGACAATTGAGAATCACGGTGCTATGGCCGGGAGGGAGCAGGAGACGCAGAGGTTATGATGGAGGGGCACGGCCTGGTCTGCGTTCCCCATCTCGCCACCACGGTAGAGACGTGAAGGCTAGAACCAGACAAAACTATTCAAGAGAGGTGGAGCGCTGCCCTGGGGTTCAGCTACACCCTCGACCCTCTAGCGTTTACTCTCAACCCAGCACCCAGAGTGATCCTGTTAAAACCTAAAGTAAATCGTGTCACTCCCCTGTCCAAAACCCTCCAGTGGCTTCTCATCTTCTTTGGAACAAAACCCCCAGTTCTCACAGTGCCTGCTCCAACCCGTGCCGCCTCTCCCATCTCGCCTCCTACCTCGCTACCCTCTGCTCTCGCCACTCCAGCCTCTCGCTAGATACTGTGTCTTGCAGCTCCTGCAGCGCCCCCGAGAGAGCCGTGCTTGGAGTCTTTGCACTCGCTGTTCCCTCTGCCTGGCATGCTTTTCCCCAACAACTCACGGTTCACTCTATCACTTTATTGAGGTCTCTGCTCAAATGCCACTCTGCTCATCGAGAGATCTTCTCTGTCCACCTAACTAAAATTCCATGAGAGCAGAGACTTCGTCTGCTTTGTGCATTGCTCCATCCCCAGCATCTCGCCAAACGCCTGGCACACCGTACTCAGTAATTATTTATTGACTGAGGAGGTGCACAAAACCCCAACAATCTACCTGCTTTCCGCTTCTGTCTCCCTCCCAGGGCTGGGTCCTCCCCATATGGAGGCTTCTTCCCAGGAGTCAGTTGTCTGTGTCCAGACATGGTTCCTGCACCCCCAGCAGAACAAGGTGGATAAAAGTGTATCGCTGGGACGAGAGGGAGCTGCTAATTGTATAAAACTCTGTTGGGGAAATTCAGGGGTCCCGGGCTTGACAAAATGAATTTGTATTTGCCAGTGTTTTCAAGAAAAGGTATAAGGAATTTGGGAGATAGATACTAATTACTGTCACACCTTAAACAACTAAAGTAACAGAGGGGGGACATGGAATGAAAAGAAAGGAAAACCCTAAGCCACTGACAACATTCTCCCCGGGTCAGGGGCAGGGCTAAGAACGTGCATTTTAACAAGTTTCCTGAGTGATCCTCACATAACCAGCTTGGCAGGTACTTAGAAAGGCTTTGGAGATTTGGTAAAGTGCAAGGCCACACATTACAGTGGCAAGGGCATGGGCTATGACAGCCCAGTGGGCCTGGGTTCCAATCCTGCCATCGCTACTTATTATCTGTGTAACCTTCATCTGCTATTACTTGACCTCTCAGATCTAGGTTCTATCTCTAGTTAGAGACCAGAATTACATCTATCTTATTGGGCTGCTGTGATGATTAAATTAAGTGACACAGGTAATGTGCCTGGGACATAGCAGGTACTTAATAGGTGGTAGTTTCCCACTATTAGTTTTCTGGCCTCTGTTTTCTGAGTGCTCGCAACCTCCCTACAATGCTCTATGACAAACAGGCATCCTTACCTTTCTGCTCTATGACCTCACAGAGGCGAACACAGTCAAAGGGCCAATCTGAAAACAGAAAAATCTTTAGCCCATTCCTTCCCTAGGGTTCTTCTTCCCTCCCGTGGTATAGATTAAGGAACATATCTTTCCTCTTAACTACACATTAATCATTAATAATAAGTCCTGACATTTTTACCATCTTTCCTCTACCAAAGTTTCACATATATTTCAGGAAGAAAGCTTGAGAAGGGGGAGGTCAAGCAGGCACCACTGTCACTCAGAGAGGTCTGGCTGTGGCCTGTGTGGCGACTAGAATGTGGGTGCACTGACACTTCGCACCCACAAGCCCTGGGCACCCTCCATCAGGCCACTGTCCCCATCATCCAGACCTTGGGTCTCAGAGCTTGGGGGCAAAGAGGAAAAAGAGGCAGGGAGGGTCCACCTCCTCTGGCTTCCTGCCCCTCCTGCGAGGCACAGGGCTCTGGAGTGATGAGAGGGCAGCCAACCCCCAAGCCTGGCTGTGCTATTCCAAGGACCGTCTCATCCCTCGGAAGAGCCTCTCCCATCCAAGTCCCAGGGTGGCAGCTGCAGAGTCTGCCTGCCATTCGACTCAGGCTGCCGGTCTTCTGCAACTCCACACCGCCCCCTGCTGGAGGCCGCCTGTGCAGCGCCTACTGTCCGCAGCTGGCACTGGACTCCTGTCTGTGAGCCCCCAGGCCGCCCCTCTGGGCTGCTTTGGGGGTCACAGAACAGGGTGGAAGGGAGAGCAACGCGCTTATTTCTTTCTTCGTCCTACCGTAAATCTTAATCTGTCATACTGGGTGATCTCTTTGCTCTCTCTGAACTTCAGTTTCTCCCAAGTTGTAACCAGTAGGTTCAGCCCTGGCTTCCTGAACCCTCCAGGGGGACATGAGGTAGAATAACAAGTCCCCCACTCTGCCAGATGGAAAGAATCGGGGCTTTGCTCTAAAGCCCAGGACCAGGGGGATGAACGCAGCAGCATTCCCAGTAAACATATGGAGAAACTAAGTCCCAGAGAATCAAAGCAGCTGGAGGGAAGGGGCTTTATTTACTCATTTATGTTCCCCATTCGGATATATTAGTTAAGCACCTACTATGTGCCTGGTACCGCGACACATGGAGGAAACTCAGTTGCTGTACTTTAAGTCCCTTTGCTGGGCCACTTGTCATATTTCTCCTCTCCACTTTCCTCTCACTGGTTTCCTTCTGAATACTCTCCCCGTGCCCTTGGTAACCTTCACTCCACTGAAAACAAATTCTACATCCACAACATCCTCTGGGAACTTCCACTCTCCCCTCCTCCCCCTGAAACTAAAACCTGGCCTTGCCCCAAGGCCACTGGTTCCCCCCCTGCCCGCTGCATGAAGGAGGTTCTCCTCCCAAGAGTTCCACTCTCCAGCCCGTCAAGGTGCACGTGGGGTCAGCAGCCTCCAGCTTCCTCCGCCGATTTCCCTCTGTGACTTTTCCACCCTCCTTTAAAGCCCTCCTCGCACTCCATGGCTCATTGCCCTCTACCTCTTGCTGCTGTCATTGACCTTGGCCCACACCAGCTGACAATTCATCCCCACTGACTGCTGCGCATTAACTCCCACCATCACCCTGAGACAGATTGCTGAGGCCAACCCATCTGACGCCCCAGCCTCTCCCGAACTTTCTCCTGCTTCCTTCAAATAACCTTCTGCTCTGCTTTCAGCTGCCCTTCCCAAGGCCACGCGGAGCCATTACCAGCAAGGCTCCACCTCTCAAAAATTAAACTTCAGCATCCCACTTGGACCACAAATTTTCCAACTCTATTCCACTCCTCCCACTTCACCACTCCCTGGCCTGAGTTCCAGCACTTAACCCTTTCATTGCCTCTCTGTTTACCTCCCCTTCCCCCTCAACCCTGGGCTCAGTCCTGTGAAACCCTGGCTAGATCTCTGGTCAATAACTTGGATGATTTCTCATCGGTCTCCACAGTACCCTTTTCCTTCCATTCACAAATCCTGAAAAACCCTGAGCCAGACTTGGTGTTAATTAAAAATGGAATCACTAACAGCCAAAAACTCCCATTCTCCCTCCCCCTCCTACATTAATTAAGCACATGACCAGCGTGTTTTGTCTAGCCCTTCCAATCAATCCCTCCCTTTGGGAGGCTAGAAAGATATAACCTCCTTCTAGGCTGGCTGTGTGACTCGGAGCAAATTCTCACCCTCTCCGGGCCTCAGAAAAATAATAGAAAAGTCATGGGGTTTAGAATCAGATAGGAGCAGATTCCAGGTCCTGCCAACCATAGATACATCTTTAGTGTGTGATTTTTACTCTTTGAACTCCACTTTTCCTATCTGTGATGCCAAAAGACTAATAATCTATGTTCAAAGGTTGTTGAGTGTTCAATGAAATGTGACACTGCCTGGCACATAGGAAGTGTCACTGGGGGTTAGTTCATTCCCCTCCCCCTCCCGTCCCACCGCTTCTCACAGCCCAGAGGGAGAGGGAGTGGGAATGAGTTGGTACAGGAGCATCTCTGAACAGCCCCTTCTCGGAGGACAGCTCTCCCCTCACCCTCCCCTGGGGCGTCCTGGTCACCACCGGGCAGACGCAGCCAGGTGCTATCTGCTGGGATATCTGCCTGGGAAACCAGAAAAACTGTTGAGAAAGTGTATTTTTCCCTCCCCAGGTAAGCAGGAGAAATAATGGAATTCAGGTCCGAATGACCATGAGATAAAACTCCTGCCCACCAGGTGTTTTTCCCTGTTCATCAAATGACTATTTTACGGTAATGAGAAAACGCTCCCTGTCGGGGAGGCAAACGGAACCACACACTCCTGAACCAATCTGAGAGACAGCAGATGCGTGTTGAGCAGGGTCAGCACAGGTGGCCTGGCTCCCGCTCCTCCCCACAGATGAGGCTCCAGGACAGGCTGGACCCCGAGATCACGCCACCCATCAGGAAAGCACACGGGCCTCTCGCTGTCCAGCCCCTGGCTTCGGGGGGATGTAGGAGGGCACCCCTTTTCTCCTATAGCCACAGCCCACAAATTCAACTTGATTTGTTTCTTTCACGCTGCCCTCCCATCTCTGTCCCTTAGGACACTGTCTCCCCAGTTCTTCCTTCTCTGTTGACCCTAAAATTAAACACATGGGCGTTTATGTTGAAAGGGTTTACCGCTAATCACTAAGAGAATGGACAGGGGAGTAACAAAACCAACAAAAATGAAGACAGTACTTATCTCGAGAGCCCTTATATACAGGATGCCCTATGAAGGAAGAAACACTTTTAAAATATTAAACCAAGGCATAGGGAGGTCACGTAGCTTGCCCAAAGTTATACAGATAGCCAGTGTCCCAGCCCAGGTTCTTAATGACTATGGTAGGCTCACTATGAAAAAACTTTAGGGGATCACTTCTTTCATTTCATAAATATGCATGCCTACTATGTGTCAGGCACTGTTACAAACGGTGAATACAGTTATGAACCAGGCAGAGTCCCTGCTGGCAAGGAGCTGTGGGTCTAAGGGAGACACAGATACAAGGCCAGAGTACATTGAGAACAAATAGGACAGAGGAGGGACATCTAATCTGCCCTTCAGACAACACAGAAGGCTTCCTGGAGGAAGTGACATGGAGAAGAGTCCTAAAGAAAGAGCAGTGCCTGGCTGGCATGGCTTGGTGGTTGAGCATCGACTTAGGATCCAGGAGATCGCGGTTTGACTCCTGGTCAGGGCACATGCCCAGGTTGTGGGCTCGATCCCCAGTTGGAGGTGTGCAATCAATGACTCTCTCATCATTGATGTTTCTATCTCTCTCCCTCTCCCTCTCTGAGATCAATAAAATATATATTTTTAAAAAGAAAAAAAGAAAGAGTAGTTAGCTGGACTGGGAGAACTGAGGCAGGGCAAGCAGAACGGCACATCAAAAGGTCCTGAGGCCACAGAGAGCATAATGAAGTAGGGATTCAAGTGGGTCAGTAGAGCGCTAGAGCTGCCTGGGGCCAGGGACGCAGCAAAAGTCGGAACTAGAAACAAAGCAGAGACCAGACCAAAAAGGGATGTCACTGGCATGCTCACCTGCGCACTTTGTCCTGAAGTTAATGGGAAGCCCATGACTTTCTAGGAAGCCCAGTACTTTCTAGAAACTTAAGCAGAAACGTGACCTGATCAAAAATTCACTTTAGAAAAAATCACTGTGGTCACCATGCAGAAATGGACGGAAGAGGGAAGAGCTGGAGCCAACACAGGACGCCCAGGTGGAAGGCTGCTGCCAGGATCCATGGGAAGGAGGAAGGCGGTTTGAACTGAGTGACAGGAAATGTGGGGAGACTGGGGGCACTGGGGAGGCAGCACTGGCAGGACTGGGCCCAGCCAGCTATCTGTAATTTAATAAAACCTTCAGGTGATTCCAATACAATTAGAACCTGAGAACCTCTCATCTTTAAAACCTTTTTAAATATATATATATATCTTTATTGATTTCAGAGAGAGGAAAGGAGAGGGAGAGAGACACAGACAGAAACATCGATGATGAGAGAATCATTGGGGATCAAGCCTGCAGCCCAGGCCCTGACCGGGAATCGAACCTCGAACTCCTGGATCCTAGGCCGATGCTCAACCACTGAGCCACACCAGGCTCAAGACCTTTTTGACACCTGCCCATGCCATCCCCACACACAAGTCTCTTGTTAGCAGTGCTTTGGGCAGCCGTCCAAAGACCAGCCGTCCTAGAGGTTCTGACAATGACCAGCAGGAAGGAAAGTTCAGGCCGAGGCAGAGTTGAGGCAAGGTTAGAGAAGCCAGTGAGCCAAACCTTCAAGTGCCAGTAAACACACTTGCAATGTTGCTTCCCAAACTTCCATCCCCAATTTTTCTGGGAATTAATTAATTTTCATTTGAGGTTATAGCATTTCCCCACCCTTACTCCACAGTGCTAGACAGAGCACATGCCCTACACCTAGCCAATCAAAGCAACCCATGCCCCTGGCCACAGCCATTGGTTCAGGGACGAACACATGGCCCAAGCAGAGCCAAGAAGCCAGCGAGATTTTTCTGACTTCAGGAAAAGAGAGAGGTGCTCTTTGGTACTGAACATGACTGGATAGATGTGAAGCTGGAGCTACTATGCTTACGGCCAATTGGGGAAGAACGTGTGTCTAAAAACAGAACCGACACAGAAGTTGAGAGACACACAGAAACCTGATCCCAGCAACATCTCTGAGAAGCCAGGTCCAGCCTCCTCTGAAGTCAGCTCACTCCTGGGCTCTTCTGCGGCGTGAGCCAACAAAAACCCTTTTTGCTTGGGCCAGTTTGGATGGAGTTTTGTCCCTTGTATCTGGAGGAGTCCCGATCATGATGTAAGACCGTGGGTGGAGTTATTTATTTGGAAAGTATGAGCAACGAGTCACACAAGTCCACCTCCCCTGGAGACTGTGAGCTCCCTGAGGTTGGATTGTGTGTTATTTCTTGTGGTAGTGATAACAGACACTCAAGAATTATTTTAGGAATAAAACAAGGTGGCAGAAAGAAAAGGGGATGAGATATACAGACTCCTCCTAAGGAAGCAAGAAACCTGGGTCGCCGGGTCATTGGGTTCAGGGCAAACTAGGCCCAGCAGGGGCCGTGGAGCAGGAAATGAGGGTAGAGAAGTTTCCAGCACCCACCTACTCCAAAGGACCACTTACCAGAAAATTGCCTAGGAATGGAGGTGCAGCCATAACCGGGTCGTTACTTTCCCTACAAATGTTTCTCCCTTTTGCGAGCAACAAGGACCCATTCAGCCAACTGTGTGGCGGCGCCTCAGCTGTAATAACAGGCCAGGGGAAATGTGTAATTGGCTTTCATCACACTGAAACCGGGCCGCAGCTCTGTCTCTGGCCGTAGCACAGAAATTACTTTCTGCTTAATGTCAGGCCATGTGTGGGGAAAAGGGGGGAACGGAGGAGAAAGAGAGAGAGGAGCAGCCTTCGGGTCAGCGTCACCCCTTCTGGTGAGGCTACTGGGCTCAGAGCTTGGTCTGAAAGGCCAGCAGGGACAGACAGGGCATCTGCTTCCAGACTCTGGGGGGAAGGCACCTGGGGCAGAAGAGAAACAGGAGAGAGACAGAAAGAGGGAGGGCCAGAAGAGGGCAGGAGTTCACCTTCAATGAAATAGGTCAACTTACATATAAAAAACAGTAGCTGACTAGTATCTTTCCCCACCTGCTCTCCTATTTAACACTTGGAAATAACCAACATAACATCAGACAGTTTATTAACTCATCTGGTGTGGGTTTTTCAATTATAACTTAATAATTTCAAAGATTAGAATGAAAAGAAACTTGAGACTTGTCCAAAGGAACATAGAGCATTCTTCCAAGGACCTGTGACTAATCTGCATTTGGGAGGTGAGGGGCGGAGTTAAAAATGACTCAAAGCCTTGGGAACTTTGCTGGGCGATTTGGAAACCACTGTTTATTTCATCTACTTCCAGGAATTCTCTGTCTGGGCTAGACTATATGCCATCTACCTTTCTTTTTTGCCCCTCTGTCAGCTTTGTGCACCCCATCCTAGCCCACCAACTTCAGGAGAGCAAGAGAGATCCACAGAGAATGGGGGAGATGGGACTCAGGGTCCTCTGGGTGGTCTCCCCACGGCCTCCAACAGCAATATTGTTCTGTACCCCCAAGTGTTGCCTGGTTATGCATTTCCCTAAGCAAACTGTCCTCAAGATTCCCTGGACTTTGCCCTTGACTTTATCATTGCCATTCTATCTCCGGATCTTATCTTTACGTCTGGAGATACAAACATCCTCAGGGCCCTAGTTTCTTGGACCTTGACAAGCACTGCCAGGCAGCCCCAGTAATGGAAACAACAGTGAGTCACACAGGCCTGGGCTCAGTCCCACCTCTCCCACCCACCAGCTCCATGAGGCAGACATGGAGTGGAAATGGCGTGGGATGGGAGTCTGGAGGACCTAGATGTCTTAGCTTATCCCTTTCTTAAACTACCTAAGTCTCATGGAGCTCGTCTGTAAACGGAGACTGTAGGATTACAAGAAATTATGTATCTGGTGTGAAGTGAGCACTAAATAATTAGTTGATGTTGCTATTGTTGTGATGGGTACTGTGTGAGCTTTGGAAAGACATTTAACCTCTCTGTGTCTTCTCATCTGAAAAACTAGATGTAATAGTAATTATTGCTTAGGATGGTCACAAGGATTACATATGTAAAGGATTTTAAGGATTACATATGTAAAGATGACAAGGATTATACATGTAATATCTGTAAAGCACCTGGCACTGTGCCTGATACATTGCAGGCACTCAATGTTAAATTTCCTTCCCTTTCCTTCTCAGATCTCCCCCTACACAATCCATGACAAGAATCCCCTGGCTCCCTCGTGGACACCTAGCCCCAACATATAACTACAAAACAGAAGTATCTGTCCCTGGAGGTGGTTTTTCAAACTGCTCACCCTTGGAGGTGGCCACTTGTGCGGTCTGCCCACACCCATAAAAGGAAAAACTGTCAGGTAAGAGGCCTCCCTGGAGCGCCAGGGGGAAGCCGGCAGGTGCAAGACTCGCGGCTCAGCACTAGGGGGAGCAAGAAGCTCGGGAACACGCTGAGGGCCACGCCCAGAGGCTCAACTCCGGGTGCCCTAGATGCTCAGATGCGGCAGATCTAGCCGCAAGAGAAGGCTTCAGGAATGCTCAGAAAGGCCTCTGTGGAAACAAATGATGGGAGGAAATGCAGGGAGCTGTGGAGAGCCCACCTTCAGCCTGGTCCCTGCCTAGGGAGCCCTCTCAGGCTTCTAGACAGCGACCTCCAGATCCCTGCTGGAGGAGCTGGGCGGGGGCTCTAGGAACTGGAGGTAGGGAAGGCAGGCCAGGTCACCTGTCCCAGTCACTCCAGCGTCTACATCTAGCTCACCCAGCGTCTTATTAAAGTCTCAGTGAGTCACAGCTAGGAGCCTTATAGAGCCCCAGGCGTTCAACCCCCAGGTGCTTAGCTGGGGGGCTGGGACCCAAGCAAGATCTGAGCAAAATATCCCAGGTAGTTTATAATAATCCCTCAGAGAGTTATCCTAATGCTTTAATGCCCGTCGTCTCACTTGTATATTCAGAAGTGACTATATAAGTTGTAAGCAGAGATGATTATCCCACTTCACAAGTGAGGAAACTGAGGTTCAGGTGAGTACCCATAGCTCTCCTCTTCCCTAAGTTTTCATTGCCACCCCACTATTCCCTCCTCTCTTGCTCTCCCTTGCTTTAAAATTGGCCCAAACTACATACATGACCCCAGGAATATTGCTACTGAGCTCCAAGTATTCCATAAATCAAAGTTTCAAATGTGTGTTGCAATCCCCATCTTTCTAACCACATCTAGCACAGTGGAGAGATGAGAGAACATAGTAATTATGAGGATGCATTTTGGAATCTGATCTGAGGGGAAAAAAAGTATTTTGTTTGTATTTATTGATTTGAGAGAGAAAGGGAAGGAGAGAGAGAAACGACTTGTTGCTCCACTCATTTATGCAATCAGTGGTTGATTCTTTTACATGCCCTGACCAGGGATCAGACCAATTCTCTAACCAAATGAGCTACCCAGCCAGGGCCTGAGTAAATATTTTATGTTCATCACTTAAGAATTCCATGATGATGGACCTCTTTGTGCCTCAATTTCCTTATCTGTACAATGAGAATATTCACATATATCTCCTGGGACTCTTTTAAGGGTTAAATGAGATGTACTGTAAAGTGGTTTTATAGTGACTGGCATATAGTAAAGGCTTGATAAATGGCTGCTAGCATATATAATTATCATGTAATCATAGAACTGAAATGATCTTCTGGAACTCATTCATTACTTTTATGCTATTTACCAATAAAGTCAAATGGAGTTAAGTGGGGATGCTACTTTGAGAAGGTTCGCATATGGGTTTGAATGCTCTCCCCTCCCCCCCCAAATTCATGTCCACCTGGAATCTCAGAATGTGAACCTGTTTGGATATAGGGTCTTCGCAGATGCAATGAGTTAAGATGAAGTCATACTAGATTAGTGTGAGCTCTAAATCCAATATGACTATTGTCCTTATAAGAAGAGGAGGCCATACAGAGACATCAAGACACAGAGGAAAGAAGGCCCCACGAAAACAGAGGCAGAGATTGGGATGATGCAGCTGCAAGCCAAGGAATGCCAAGGATTGCGGGGATCTACCAGAAGCTAAGAGAGAGGCATGGGGTGGATCTTCCCTCAGAGATCCTGGAAGGAACCAATTTGTCAACACTTTGATTTGAGACTTCTAGCCTCCAGACTGAGAGGGAATAAAAATTCTGTTGTTCTAAGCCACCCATTTATGGTAATTTGTTTGGGGAGCCCTAGGAAACAAATAGAACTCCAGGTACTTTTAATTCCAGTCTTTACTCCATCACTGCCTCCCCAAGCCAGCAATAAACATTTATGGAACATCTAGGAGGTTGACCGGTTTGGAGTAAAATTGATACAATCTATATAATCTTTAGCATTTCCTACTAAGTTATTGCCTGATGCACAGTAGGCATTTAATAAATGTTTACTGGCAAGTTAACAAAGTATCATATAAAAATAGTATACTGTCAATAAGTTTAAGACATTATGAACCCACTTTTGACTTCTGTGTACACCTTTGTACCCTAAATTTATTCATACATTTCGTATATTGAATCACAAAACTCAGAACTATCCCTCAGGGCTACAGCCTGAAGGTCTCCTAAGGTTCACAGCCCTGCTCATTAACTACCTCCAGGGGTTTTGAATTGAAAGTAAAGTGTTGACCCGGAAAAGGAAGGTACCTGTCAAAAAGGACTCCTTGTGGTTAACCGGGGCTCCAAACTCATAATTGAGAAGAGTCCAGCAGCCATTGGCCAGAGTTTAGCCACGCCATTCTGGCCGCGGCCCTGCTGAGCGGCCTTATGAAGCAGTTCCTGAAATAGTGTTTCAACCAATGGGCTGAGACCTGCCCACCCCCTATCCAATCGGAGGTGTGCAGCTATGTCCTCATTTGCATCTTTACCTGCCAATCAGAGCAGCTCCATAACAACCCATCAGAACGGGATAGGACGGTGCTATTTAAGCCAATCAAACTGTGAACATTTTGATTCCTCATTTGCATAAAAATGGACCTAGCAGAATCTGGCAGCCACTTGAAAAGAGGCAGCAGCCTCCCCTTTGTCTCAGGGGCTTGCACTTTAAGTGGGAATCTCGCCCACAACCCTGACCTGGAATCCAACCTGCATCTCCTGGACCATAGGTCGATGCTTAGTCGCTGAGCCAAGACTGCTGAGCCCCAGGCTGCTTTTCCCTTAGGCTGCATTCCCCTTCCCTTTGCAAACTGTTTACCTGAATAGTCTCCCACTCCACCTCACTCATGCCCCAAATTGGGGACTCCTGTTGGCATTGGATTGGTGGCAGAGACCTTTTGTTGACAATAGCAATCTGAATACCCTCAGCATTCTGAATCCTACAAGGCAAAGATGATCATTCTTGCTGGGTCAGGAGGGAGCCCCGGGAGCCAGGGGAGCTGCGGATTGCTATAAAGGGGGTAAGCCACAGAGCGCTACAGCCTGGGAATAGAATGGGTTAACAGCTACAAAGGGAAGGAGAGGAAGGAGGGAGGAGCCCATTCACTAGGACTACTCTTAAGAGTGACTCAGAGGCTGCAGAAAATAGCCAGTTCTCCCACATCTACCTCATTGTCGGGCAATGAGGCACTTCCTCATTGCACACCCATAGGCAGGGCGAGGCAAAAGGGAGGAGCAGGAAATGGGATTTTTCTAATCCATGGGCATATTCCAGTACCTGAACTGTGTGTGTAACCATTTCAGACATTTTGTTTCAAGGCAAGTCACTATTATTGAGCACCTACTATGTGCCTGGCCCTTCATCTTGCCTTTGAGATTGTCAGTCGCCTGAACACAGGGAATGATGTCTTTCTGGTTCTATATTTCCTACTTCATTACTTAAAAGACACTTGGGCTGCTGTTGAGCACCTCACTACAGTTGACCCTCTCAAGCTTACAATCAATAAGGGGAGGCAGGGACCTTTTTCCCCAGCTCTAATGCTGGTTTTTTTTTTTTTTTAATTCTCACCCAAGGATATTCTTTCCATTGCTTTTCAGAGAGAGTGGAAGGGGGAGAGAAAGAGAGATGAAAAGAGAGAGAAAAAAATGATGTGAGAGAGAACACACCAATTGGTTGCCTCCCACTCATGCACTGACCAAGCCAGGGATTGAGCCTGCAACCGTAGTATGTGGCTTTGGCTGGAATCCAACCTGGGACCCTTCAGTCTGAGGGCCGACGCTCTAACCACTGAGACAAATCGGCTAGGGCTCTAATGCTGATTTTTATAGTCATCCTGGCCCATTCTCTGGACCTGCCCTCCTTGTGAGGTGAGCAGAGAATATGGCATAGGTTTGGAGTCACACATCCTTGTTGGAAGTTCTTTCTTTCCCATGTACTAGCTCTATGACTACTTGATTTATCTGGGTCTCTATCGTCTCATCTGTAAAATGGGCACAAAACTGTCTATCTTATCGGTTAGGAAAGATTTATTATATAGTAGTGAAGATTAAATAAGATAACATGAAAGTACCTGGCGCAGTGATAACATAATAACTGGTTTACTTCCTTCCAACTTCCCTGTGATGGAACAGACTGACCACATCCCTCCACCACACTGTAAGCTGCAGGAGGCCAGGGCTTTATTTGCCTTGAGGACTATGCCTGCCTTGGTGAGTAGAGCACTAGGCTCCTAATACTGTCCTGCTTAATAATTAAGATTAGGAATAATGTGTTAAAACGTACAAACATTATTTTGGCATTATATTCAATGGTATTGTATTTAAAATAATGTGATTGTTAATCATATAACCAGCTGAATCAACCTGTGAATTGGAAAAGGGATCCAGAGACCTTGACCTCAGGTAGGGATGCTTTCTCTCCACTGAGTTTTGGGTCCGGGCAGGGCTTGCTGCCACCAGCAGGACCTGCGTCTCCGTGCTCACGAGAAGGGACAGCCACTCCTTGAATCCTCTGCGCTGTCCTTTGTTCCAGCTTCCCTGCAAACGCCACTGCCCACAGTACAAAGGGGCCCCCCCCAAAAGCCTCCGCGTTTGACAACCATATCGTGGAAAACCTTCACACGCACATGTGTAATTCCTCATTTGACTTCTACCTGGAAGGCAGGTCGGGCCGGGTTTATGCTCTCCCGGGTGGGGGGGTGTCCCCACGCCAGGGCCTCCGGAGCCAGCACCCCCTCTCAAACCGCACCTGGAAAGGAAAAGAAAGGGGGGCGTGTCCGGGCTTTTCTTCTTAGCGCCCTAGCTTCCAGCGCCACACCCACAAGCTCCTCCAGGCGAAGAGGGAGACGGCAGGGGAGACACGTTGCCGGGTTTTCAACCACTAATTCTAAAGCGGACCCCAAAGCCCACTTCAGACGTTAAGGTGGCCCATCAGTCAGGGCGCGCGCCGTTCCTGGGCTTCCAGGGCCCGGAGGGTAGAGCGCCCCCCCCGCCCGGCCCAGCCCCGAACCCCCCCGGAAGGTGGAAGGCGACAGAACCGGGCCCCGGGAGGCGCGAGCCCACCCCCCAAGCTCAGGCCGGGGCCCGGGAAAAGCTTCCTCCCGGAAGTGACGCGCCCTCCATCCCGGTCTGGCTCTTCCCAAACAAAAGGGATCTTGGGGCCCCGGGAGGAGCCTCGATGACATTGGAGAAGCCCCGCCTCCAGCGGGAGCGGATTGGCCGCGGGGCCGGAGGAGCGAGGCGCTGATTGGCCCTGGTGAATGCCAGTGCCCCCGCTGGCGGTTGAGGGGCGGGGCCTCAGAAGGCTGCGGATGGGAGCGGGCGGCGGAGGCGGCCGGGAGCGGAGCCCGAAGCGCCGGGAAAAGGTAGGAGCCGCTAGGGCTGGGCCTCGGCGGAGGTTGGGAGGCCGTGTTCCCGAGCGAGAGGCGAGGCTAGGACCACCGGGGCCCTCCCGCCACCGCCCCGGCTGCCGCTCGCGCCCGCGCCCGGAGGGGGCGGGGCCGTCTCCCACCTCCCGGTATTCCCCGAGGAGGCGGCTCCTCATCCTTCGGGGGTCCTCTCAGCTACTCGTTGTCCCCGTCAATCCCAGCGCCGCAGAAGGGGCTCCCCTGCTGACACCTCGCGCTTAAAGGCCCCCTTTGCCCAGCGCCTCAGCCTTGGGGGGGAGGGCGCCCAGGCTCCCAGTCTCTAGGCTGCCGCCCCCACCCCCATGTTGTCCCCCTGGGAGACCAGACATCCTTCCCCACACCTGCCCCCGCTCGCTTAGGTGGCTCCAGAGCTGGTTTCATCCGTTAGAAAAAATCAAAATAAAAAAAAAATCAGTGCTTTCCAAAAAAGAGGGATGGGGCGAAGCAAACATCAAAGACCGGGTCCGGCGGCCAGCTCCTGGGACGGGGCGGCCTCCCCCACTCGGTTCTTCCCGTCCCCCAGACCCCGACGCCCAGCCTGCCTCCCGACGCCCCTCGAGGCCTGCTCCCCAGTGGGGCCGGGAGCTCAGCCGCGGCCGGACTTTATTTTAGACTCTGGAGGAAGGAGAAATAGTGACTCCGCACCCCCGCGTCCCCCTTTGTACCTTCCCCGTGTTCCTCGGGGGAGAACCCAGCTTCCGAGGGATTTTTAGGTTTGAGCTGTGATTTCATGGTCGCTGCCCAGCCTGTGACTTCCCTGAAAACTTGGGGGAAGGCCGTGCCTTCCACTTCCAGGGGGGCGGGCGCGCCGGGGGTCCGCCGAGCCGGCCCTGCGTGGGCGGGCGCGCGGCGTGTATTGTTTGACGGTCGGCGCGCTCCCGGACGCAGCGGCCGTGATGCGTCAAAAAAGAGCGTAAGCGGAGAGCGTCGCGGCGGGAGCGTGTCTCCCCGCCGGCGGGGGGCTGCCGTGCTGCCCGGGGGGCTGCCGCTAACCCGGAAGGCACAGCCCTCTGGGAACAAAAGGCGGGAAGCGCCTGAAGAAAATTCAGGTTCAGCCGTCTAGGTTTAGGCTCAGTCTGGGCCCGTGGCCTTTGGGTTCCTCTTAGAGCCCCTCTTTTATGGTGGGTTTTTTTTTTCCTCTCCACGAGACACTGACACATAAGTGATGTTATTGTTTTTACAAGACCGGTATGGTCTTAAATCGCAGAGGTAAGGCTACATGAAACACAGTTAGCTCCAGCTGTTGTCGCAGGCGTGCGACTGCCGCACAGGGTCTGTCGTGTGCTCGTGAAGGCTTTGTCAAGCTGACCTTCATTTCAGCGGGTGCAAAATGTTGACGATTTTGGCCTCATGCGAATGCCATTGGACCCCTAGGAGTCACCTATTGCTGGCACTCCCTTGTAGTACACGGTTTGCCCTGTTTTCAGCTTGTCTCTTGCTTTCAATCTGCAGTCCATCTTACTACTGTTACCTACGGCTAAAGCTCAGGGCAGCGAGATGCAAGGAGCTGGAATCGCAGAGGGTGATTAGAATGGCCCTCTTTTACCTTCCTGATTAAACTTTCTAAAAGTAGACTTCCTGAAGGTAATTACTTTTGAATAGTTAGGTTCCAAGTTTTCAGAGCCACTCTCTGTGATTGTTTCCAGATCTCCAATAAAAACACAAAGAAGAAACTGTGTGGAGGGTCCTTCCAGCAAACACGGAGTGTACTGCTGTAGGAGGGTAAGACTGGGCCCCCAGCAATAGCAGGAGAAAAAAACTAAACGCAGGACAGGAAATCCCAAAAAGATAGATCTTGTTACATGAGCAGAGAACAGAAAATAAACTAAAGGTAAGAGACTCAGGAAACCAAAGTAGTGGTGATTGCCAGGGCCTTAATGAGCAGGGAGGAAAAAGCAGATCATGCAAGACCAGTCTGATACCCGCCTGGGTCTTGGAAATTTTTCCTTTAACTTTCTCAGCATTGTTTGATCATAGTAGATGAAGAAAAGCATTGTATGCAGAGAATTTGTATGTATATGTCTAATCTACCTCATTAAATTATAAATTCTTTGAGAGCAGGTAGTATGTGTTTGTTTTGTCTGTTTTTTTTTGTTTGTCTGTTTGTTTGTTTCATCTTTGTATTTTTCACAGTGCCTGGTATGTAGTTTGACGTAATGAGTGTTTGTTAAACTTAGTTTGAAGCTGCCACCTTAGGGTAGTCTGGAAAGGTAATGTTACTGATAAGATATGGCCCATCTTGTTAGTATAAACAATCCACGTTTTGTCTTGACTTAACTATATTTTCCCTATCTAATGTCTTATTAAACTCCAGTATCTTAAGTGACTCTCAAATACTGAATTTCCTATAAGAAAATAGCTGCTGGTTAGATATATAATTTTGCTATAATGAAATCTGAACCAGAAATATTAATGTAATCAGTGCCAGTCCTTGTAGGATTTGATTTTCCTAAGAATCTGACTCCAGAGGAATGAAGGGAATTTAGGAGAGCGCACTAGGAATTGATTGCTGATTTTTGTTAAGAATGGTTTGAGTGTTTGGTTTCCACAAGTTACTGATCTACTTTGGGATTTTTAAAATGGATTTTTAGTTGTTTTGTGCTTTTCTGAACTAGCACCAAGCAGTGTTGGGTCCCTGAATGGAGTCATCAGTGTGCCCAGTCCTCCCCAGGTTTGCATCTCGGCAGATTCTGGTTTGCAGAACTACCAGTGAACTAGCAGAACAGGACTGGAATTCTTGCCTTTTCTGAGTGGAGCAGGACGGTGTTTCTAGGGGTTGTCATTGAAATGGTGTTGGTGGAGTGAGATGAGAAGCAGAGTTCTTTCTAGAGGAAATTGGTCCAGTCTGTTGGTGGTTGACCCTAGGAATGGCTTGTCAGCCTGTTTCTAAAATCCTTTTTTTTTTCTTATTTCCTGAATGTTTGCTGCCAATAGCTAAAAAACAAGTCTTCCAAATTTCAGTTCAAAGCATTTCAGTGAGAAAAATGACATTTACTGTGAGGCTATAGAGTGGTAATTTGCAGCACAGGTTTTTAAGACAAAACCTGGATTCATAACACAGTTCTGCGCCTCTCACTATGTGAGCCAGGGAGAGAGCAGTTTTCTGTCTTCACCATATATCCCGGTTTCCTCAGCTGTGACATAGGAGATATATAGATATAGATACAGATACAGATAAAGATATAGGTCACTAAGCAAGTACCTGGCATAGAGGAAGCCCTCAGTAATTGGTAGGTATTATTGTCATTATTGTTAGCACTTAGCATGCATGTTAAAGAATTTTATATTAAATGTTTTTTACTACTTTAGCATGCTAGCAATGGTGAAGAATTAGTGTCTGGTTTTAGTTATTGGTTGGTTTTGTTTTAAATTCTTTGATGTATAGCTGAGATTCCTAAGCTTGTACATGTGTCATGATCTCAGACATGCAATGCAAGGATTTTTAGGAGTGTATGTGTCTGTCTTATAGTGTTTCATAATTTTGTTATGCAAATTATCCTCTTGAATTTTGGGGGCCCCCCAAAAAAGGCAAGGGATTCAGCCATCTGAAGTCTTGTCTCTGAATTGCCCTTATTGCACTCCAGACTCTACTGTCTTAAGTACCTCTGTCCTGAGTGACATAGAAATGGTTTTGTGGATACTGTACCTTCTGTGAGATTTAAGGGCTTTTCAATGGTAATTTTGATTAAAAGTGATTTTTGCCTTTTGAAGACAACTCCCCTGCTGCCCCCAAAGTAAGGAGCAGTGATCCGAACAACCAAAACATGTGAGAAGAAGCCACAGTGGAGGAGTTAGGAGTGGAGGTGGGGGAGGAAAACCCAACTGCCTGCCAAGCAGGCAGTGATGTAAAGAACGCGGTAGATGGCTCCTCCCTGCCAAGTGTTTCCCAACTGTATTTCAGGTAGGAAGCCAGAGGTTCCAATCTAAGTGTGTCATTCCCTGCTAAAGGAATCCTTCCTGGCTTCTGGAACCACAAAGAACGTAATCCTTAATTGTTACTATTGTTACGGAGTTCAACAGAAACCAGAAAGGAAGGTAGAACCCAGGATGAGGGGGTTTGCAGACAAAAAAGACTCCAGACCCTAACCCTGGGAGCATCTGCTTAGGTCCTTTGTGGAAAGCTGCTGGGGAAGGCTCGGCCATGTGTGCTCTGGGCCTGCTCTCCTTAGGAGGCGAGAGCCAAGAGGAGGAGAGCGGAAGGGGGCAGAAGTGGGGGTGAATTATTTCAACAAGAGTTAAGATCTGTAAGTTATAAAGGAGAGAGAAAAAGAGAAAAGACCATAGGAAAGAGAGAAGCACTAACTGCTGCTTTGGTGGGAGGGGGGCCTTCTTGGTGTCTGTTTAGCAGTCCTTTCTGTGCAGCACGTCATGGAGGATTGAGAACAGAACCAATCTGGCTCTTCACTGGTTTAATATTTGAGGGAACAGAAATGATCCGGTTACTTCTGTGCATTAGCTTCTTCCTGTTGCCTTCTGTTCTTAAATTGAAGGTACAGACATCTTCTGAAAAGGTTCTAGCCCTACAGACTTCTCCAGACCTTGAGCCTTCACCACACTGACTCCTCACACATTCCCCTTGGGGTCCGATTACTTCTCATTCAGCATGTCTCACATTTCAGTCATCATTTCCCCCTACCACCAGTTCCCTTTCTAACATCCCTGTTTCTGCTCATGGCATCATCATTTTAGTCACCCAGTCTTAAAACAACTCAGCTGACCTGGGATAATTCCCCTTCTTGCCTCCTTAAATGGAACTAGAACCAAATTCCTGTAAATTCTCTGTAGTCTCTTGCATCAGTCATTCTTCCTGCCGCCATGCTAGCCCACTCATTTTTGCTTCAGATCTATCCTGGGAAAGTTTTCTCCCGATTGCCCCTTCTGCTTCCAGTTTGCCTTCAGTCAGCTGTGTGCCTCAAGCCTTAACCTTCACCTGGTTAAACATGTTTAGTCGAGTCTCATTTTCTAGAAGATAAAGTCCAGTGTTGATGGCTGTCATCCAGGGTGCCATAGTATACATTTCTTTCCAACCTGCATTTTTTTTTTTTTTGAAGCCTCACCCGAGGATATTTTTTCCATTGATTTTTAGACAGAGTGGAAGGGTGGGGGCAGGAGGAGAGAGAGAAACAACAATGTGAGAGAGCCACATCAATTGGTTGCCTCCCACATGCGCCCCAATGAGAGGTGGGGTTCAATCCTGCAACCCAGGTACATTCCCGTGACCGGGAATTGAACCTGTCACCCTCCAGTGCACAGGCCAACACTAACCACTGAGCAACACTGGCCAGGACCCAATGTGCAGTTTTTGAGTATGCCTCTGAACCAGGCTGCTGGGTGCTAAGCTAAATAAGTTGAATAAGGCAGAGTATTTGTGCAGAAGAGCAGATATATCAGCTCTTCTGTATTTGTGAAACAGAAGGCAGATATATCAGCAGGTGAAATGACAGAATCAAATGTGATAACTGCTCCTGGGTTATGAATATAGACACATAGCTATTACATATATGAATATAGATACATACCTATGCATTTGACATAATGTAAAAAAAAAGCTATGATATTTTTAGAAAACCCATTTCTCAGTCATTACAATTTAAAATTGTGACTTGATTAAAAGCTGTAAAAATTCAGCAGGAGCAAAGGTGTGCTTTGTGCCCATATGCCAAAGTCACGTAAAATCAATCTAGCAGAGGACTGTCCTTCCTTCCTCTCAAGCAGTATCCAGATTCTGCTGGCCAAACTAGTAGTGTGCTTTCCCCCAAGCCTGTTTTCCCAGGAACTGGCCAGGCCATCACCTTGGAACTATCAGGTCAGAAGGAGTCAATTTCTTTTGATTTCTAAATTCGACACGTGAGTGATAGAAAATGATGATGAAACCAAATACATGTTCTCCAGGGATGAGAAGAGAAAACTGCCCAGTCGCTAACTCACATGAACCACTTAGTGCCCTCTTAGATTATTGTTATGCCCATCTTCTGGATGAGGAACTTGAAGCTCAGAGCTTAAGTGGATCAAGGAACAGTGAAGTGGCTGAGCCAGGACGCAGACCTAGGTCTGCTAGGCTCCTGAGTCCCTGGGCTTTCCACTACAACACTGCCTCCCAGGAGCATTACTGTCCCCAAAGAACCTTGGAGCAAAAACAGTTGCTAGGTCTGTTGTGGGTAATTTTCAACTGATACCAAGTTGTTAAAACTTTTAAAAAAAAATCAGTGATCTGGTTTAGAAGACAAAATTTAAAAAGCAAAACGGCATCATCTATTAGAGGCGTTTTGTGAAATTTGCAGTTCAGGGAGGGTCAGGTTAGGGGCACAGCCAAATCACAGATACCTTGATTGCCCATGGTTCGTTGTCCACACCACATGCTCTTTCTCTTCCGAGCTTGGAATCCTGGTGGAGCCAACAACTGCATCCTACAATCACATTTGAAGAGTGTTTATATTCCAGGCTGCCTCTCAGCCCATGAATCATTTTACTAGAAGTAAAATTAACCTACTTGTTCTTCCCTCCCTGTGGTATTTTACAAATCATCGCGGCATTATATCAGCAAAGCAAAAAGTTAGGGGAATGATGGACTAGTAGATAACATAGACAGACTGATAAATTTCAATGAAATCATGTTATTTCGTTTAAATTAATCCACCTGACAAATAGACTTGAAATGGTCCATATTTCGGGTAATTTTCTGATGTTAAAAGACATATCTTTTTTTATTTTAATGAAAAAAACACATATTAACATAAAAACTTTTATTCATTTTCATTAACATACATTCCAGTAGCTTACCTAATGTAGTTCTTCTGGTTTGGTCTTGTCTGGTGAAAATACTTGAAAGGGTGTAAACAGATATCCAGGCAGACAGACCTGTTTTTAACAGCGTTGTGCTAAATGTCCTCATTTTTGGGGAGAGATGTTTGAATGCTTGTTTACAAGCATGAGGCCACTTCCTTCTCTTCTTCAATATACATATAAATCCTGTTGGCAACATAGAGACAGTGGGAGAAACAGATGTACACGCACCGTGAGAGAAAGAGACAGGCATTGATACACAGAGATACACTGGAGATGCATCAGTCTGAAAACAGCTAAACAAAACAAAAACCCGACATCCATCATGGTGTCCCAGAAATTGGGTTAGACTGGATCTTAAAAAGACATGAGTGTTAGACCTAGTTGTGCTATTTAACTGTATTCTTCAGAAAATTAACTTATCTCTGGCCTCCATTTTCACCTGTAAAATGACAGTGCTGAATTAGATTCTCTCTGAGGTCCCTTCCAGCTTTGTGAATCACATGTGAGCTGAGGTTTTTCCACCACGCACTTCCTAAAAGCTGATAAAATGAGCAGGTCAGATGTGAACAGTGGTTACCGAGGAGCAGGGGTGTAAGGAAGCCTCTGGAATCAAATTACCTAGGTTCAAATCCCATTTAAATCACATACCAGGTATGAAACTGAGCAAGTTTGGTTAGCTTCTGTGCCTGAGGTTTCCCATCTGTAAAATGGGGGTGATGATGACTTCCTAAGTGGGTTAGGTCATCTATCACCTCAGATGGTTGTGAGGATTGAATTAACACATGTCAAATACTTAGAACACTGCCTGGAACACCTTAATGTTTATTTAGCTCAATAAATGTATATCTTTTTCACTATTACTATTATTGCTTGAATTCTTAGAAAACTGTGCTATAAAACTTTGAGGTGGTGGTGATTAATGTTGATAAGCTCAATTATATCATTAGTAATTCCTATACTAAGCATAAATCCATAAAATCTGGTGTCCGAGAATCTGCTTTGAATAGGGCACAGTACCATGTATTTGAGCAGACTACTGAAAGTATTTTATATGTTGACCTTAAAAAGTGGTAGCTTTGTCTCAGAACTGGTTTCTTGAGGCCCACTTCAAAGTCTGTATCAACAGTGTTGGATAAACAAGCATCTCACTCCCTTAAGACTGCTGTAATTTCTTTGTAAGTGCTCTATTCGTATTATATTTCAGAGTCCTGAAATTTAGTCTCTAAAACTGTTCAAAGCCATTCTGTTTTCTATAAAGCTGTCTGTAGTGTGGGTGGGAAAGGAGACTGATAAGACAAAGCAAGGCATTCTGCAAAACTCACGGTAAGGGGAAGGATAGGACCTAGTTCCTCTAACAGTCTTTACAGTTGTAAATGGCTAGCATGTTGTATTAGTAGTTTGCTTGGGCTGCCATAACAAAGTACCACAGACCCGGTGGCTTAAACAACAGAAATTAATGATCTCACAATCCTCCAGATTGGTTGCTGCTTAGGTTTCTCTCTTTAGCTTGTAGATAGCTGTGTTTTTTCTGTCTTCACATGGTATTTCCCTGTCCTGTGCTTGCACCCAAATTTTGTCTTATAAAGACACCAGTCAGATGAGATTAGGGACCATCCTAATGACCTCATTTTAGCTTAACTAGCTCTTTAAAGAGCCTGTCTCCCAATGCAGTCACAGTCTGAGGTGCTGGGGATTAGGACTGCAACATAGGAATTTGGGGGAAGGACACAGTTCAGCCCATAACATAGGTTGTAACATGTAGTCACATAAAGATCCAAGTAGTCCAGTGATGTATTTTGAACTGAAAGAGGATTGATTTGACATTTGTAGTAAAAGCTTACATTGCTTAACCTACTATTGGAGAATTCAGTAAAATGAGATTCGCTTTTATACGGTAGTTTAGAACATTTGTAAGTAATAGCAAAAACAGCTTCCTTTAGTAAATGTACAAAAGATATGCTTTCTTGATCAGAAAATTAATTTTTCGGTAGTACTTTGACATGTATTTTTCCCTAGCATAATCCAAAAATGCCAAAAGTGGAATGATAGGTACAATTTAGAATGTTGTTACTCTTTTACCCCCAAATACATAAATAACCTTCTGAAAACCGGAAGCACCAGAGGGTGGGGAAGCAGATCTTTAGAGAGAGTCAAGGGAACGTGTCACCTCCCCCACCCTCAGATGGGGTGTCGCTTTGGATCCATTTTTTAAAACAGCAGTGCATTTTTGTCTATATTTAGATTTAGTATTTGTGAAGGTGACACGTTTACTTTCTTTTTTAAAATTGCATATATACTGGGTTTCTAAGGAAGTACATTATCTACTGGAAAGCTGTCAGAAACCCTCTTTTGTATGTTAGTGTTGGCTCTGAATTTTAAGAATTAACTGTGGCCTCCCACATTTTGGTTTTGCTTATATGTATGTGAAAGTCTTTACATAGTTGGAGCACGTTTGCTTTATCTTTGCTCATATCTTATCACTGATGCTAAAACTTACTGAATGGCTTGCATCTAAGTTGTAGCTCAAGTATAAGTTCCTTAAATTTGATGTCCGAGCATATTAAAGCGATTTTTATCTAGTTTTGCAAGAGTGATCTGCATAAGACAACTGATTTGTTTTTATACTAGCCAAGTTGACCTAGTATATATATGCAGATTCTCTTAGGTGTTTCTATATCAGGAAATAATCTAAGATTTCCTGAAAAATGTCATTTTCCCTCTTTCACGTCCCATGTCACCCTCCACTTAGAAATAAATAAAGCCTTTAGTTCCATATGAAAACATACACACACCCAGATACTAGATAGACAAACATCTTACTTGCACTCCACCCTGCCCTGCCCACTGCTTACATAGCTATAGAAGCTGTTTGGGGTGTTTCTTCTTTTGCCACCCAATTTCTATGTGGTAAAAAGGTGACAGAGCCTGCTATCCCATGGAATTAATTCAGAGTTCCAGAACAAGAGCAGGGACTTCCTAAGAAGGAATAGGCGCAGCCAGGACCAGAATGAGTGAGGCCTGAGTATTACCAGAGAAGTAACAGGGCAAACTAAAATGAACAGAGCCCAGGCCACAACATACTTCCAGGGCTATGTCAGCACTGTCGTTTAGAAAGGCCCTCGGGGGCTGGGGGAGGCTTTCTCCATGCCCATAACTCTTGTGACTTTTGGCACATGGAAGTTGGTAGAGAAGAGAATTGTGCTCTCCTGGCTATTGGCCCTGACTTGTGGGCGGTAGCATGTGAATAGACCGAGTAGTATGCTGGGCACGCTCATGTTCAAAATCACTTATTGATAACTTAAAAATAAGTTTCACACTTAGCCCCTTAATAGGCTAATTTTCCAGGATATTAAAATAGCTATAACTCTGACTTATTCTGTTACATATTTATATGTATTTTTTCATTGAGAAAACTATGAAGCTTAATATAGCTACAGCTAGCTGTAGCCCAGTGTATAATAGTGTATCCAGACAGCTTGTCCGCAAGTGGTCTTTCTTTCAGATTTATAGACTGTAGCATTCCTTAGACAGAAATATCTGTGTCTAAACTCGAAGGAAAGGGAAAGTTCGGTCTCGGATTCTAATGGAAGGAATGAACTGAGCATCTGGTCGAAATGATCTTGTCTTTCAAAGCTGCTTAATGCATGATGACAGTGACAAGTAACAGCTCATTTAGAAAACGAGTCCGGGGTGAGTCTGTGGACTACAGCATAGCATGCCAAAAATCTGGCCGTGTGTATCTGCTGATGATGCGGCGTTAGAAACAGCCTTTTCTGAAAATCTTGGGCTGCATCATTTATGTGTTGGGCAGAAACTTTTGGTGGGACGAATTTAGCGGCTCCCCTCTGTGATGGCTCTATACTCTTGTTACCGACTGCACTACAAACTCACTGCTCTCCCAAAAGGAGACGGAATTAGGTTAGCGGCTGGTTCTTGGCTGAAAGACACAAGCGTTTATTGCTCCTTACTCCTGCGATGGCACTGTCCCTATGTGACTTGCGTTTCGGCGACTCAGCTAGGCCTTCAGGCCTCGTGCCTCAACATACAAGACAAAAATTACGTTCTATCAAATAAAATTGAAAACTATCAGTTTTTAAGTTTGCTGGGTCTAGTACACTGTTAGGACGGCATAAAAAACATCTTGTGTATAATTTAATATTTAACATTTGAAAGTGAGTGGATAAATGGGGAAGCTTGGGATGAGTCACCAGCCTTACAGACAAAGTCCAGATGGTGGCAGGTTGGTTGGTTGGTTGGTTGGTTGGCAGGAGGTGAGGGGGATGAGAATTTTCCTCTCACGAAATGGGCAGTTTGAAAAATTCGGTTATGCTTATTTTTCTGAGTCCGTCGTGCATAAGTTAGAGTGACTCAAGCAGATAGGCTTTGTCATAAGTTAGCCCTTGAAACGGCAGGGGACATCTTGAAGTAAGAAGGATTCGAAAGCCCTCGCCTTTCCTAATTGTAACTGCAAAGGGAAGTCGGGTCCCCAGTCTCTACTCAGCTTCAGCTGAGGAAGTGGCTCTTTTCCCCTTTGTTGTTCGAGTCAACCTACAGCTGTCAGGCCTCATCATCCTCACGACACAGTTGACATTCATGAGACTTAGAAACTGCTTATAGTGTGGTCACAGAGGCAGTAAATTTCTTATTATTTTGCAGCATTGGACACTTTTTCACCATGTTGACGGCATTTTAAATATATTGTCTATTTCCCCAAATTTTAACTGAAGAAAACTGGAAGCGTTTATACCCGAGGACTGAAGTGTGACTGCCAGTTATCAGGTCAGTATCCCCCCCATTCTCCCCAGCCCTGCTCCCAGCCCCAGCAGCATCCCTGCCATCCTAAAGCATAATGCAATTTTACTGTTCATTTGTATTTCATTCAAAAATGTATTTTATTATCTCGTGTATTGAGATTAGATTCAAACGTATAGAAAAGCAAAGACGTTCTAAATTTTAATATTTATAAAGAAAGGTTATTGGAATATGCAAACGCAGAGCTGTTGGGTTTTGAATTACTACAGCGCCGTAGCCCTTTCTTTCCTCCTGTGGCATATTTGTTTTGTAGTTACCTTACACAGATGCTAAGCTGTGTGGGTTGGTATCTATTAGCAAAACGTTCCACATGTTAACCTTTGTGTGCAGGAGCGACTTACGTAGAGGTAACAGGAATGTTGTTCTTTATGCCATTGACAAAGAGTAGGCTTTTTTCTTGCCTAGGCTGGACTGCTGCTCTGTAATTAAAGTGACCCTGAAGATTATTTCGCTTTTACTCTTTTGTGAGGATGTATATTTGTCACAACAGATGAAAAACTTGCATTTAGGTGCAATCTGTTTTAGTTCTTTATACACAGGGGTGGGCAAAAATAGGTTTACAGTCTTGAGTGCTCGAAACACAAGAGTTTATCCCTGTGTTATTATTTATCAACTATTGTATTATTTACTTGTATTACAACTGTAAACCTACGTTTGCCCACCCGTGTATTTATCTTATTTCACTGGATTCTCTAACAACAACTTCTTGAATTTCACCCATAGAGGCTTAGAATGGAACCAGGGAGGACTTGAGAGATTATCGAGTCTGCCTCACTTCCCAGCGAGGGAACAGTGCCAGAGCAGCTGGGTTGTTTTTTCCCTCACGGCTGGGTAGCTGTCAGTGGCAGAGTAGTCCACACTTGTCACTCCTGTCTGCCTTACTCGTACCCCACTGCTTCCGTAAGCCACAGCTTTGGACCGCTCAATGAGAATATTTAAGGGCTGTAGAATATTGAAGAAGAGTGATGTGTGGGAGCACTGTTGTTTTGGGCTCTCTTCCTACGTTCCTATCTTGGCATTTACACATCCAGTTGACCTTAGTGTAGTCAGTATTATGGGGTCCCTTTAGCAGTGTCCATTATCCTGTTAACATTGTGGGAGGGGAGAGATATGAAAGAATTTTTCCTCTGCCTTCTATCTCCCTGGGAGGTAAAAAGATGAAACTGGCAGGAAGGGGGTGGGTTTCATCTAACAAACCAGGTGACTCGGCTGGCAGTTTAGTTCCTCCCCATCCTTCACTCAGGATGCTGGCACCCTTTTTTTTTTTTTTTTTTTACAAAGGGCCCTGGAAGGTATTTCTGAGGTCATTGATCTTGGCTGCCCCCAATTTTGATAGTACCTCTTTTTGAATTCCTTTGGAAAATGAGAGAGGATAGAAGTTATTAATAATTAAACCATTCTTCAGCTTCTTTCAGGCACTTGGCAATGTGTCCTATGTTTATTAATGCATCCACAGTAATGCTCTGAGTTAGATATCATCCCCCATTCACTGATAAGAAAAGTGACCATCAAAAAACTTGCCCAAAGTTACACAACCAGGAAGATGCAGGCCTGGCCTCTATTTTACTGCAAAGCCACGTGCTCTTTCCAACATTCCATTTATGTTAAGTTTAGCTTAATTAGGTTTATTGTTGTTTTTTAGTTCTTATTTTTAAAAATAACTGCTGTGAGCCCTGGCCAGTGTGGCTCACTTGGCTGGGTATTGTCATGTGCACTGAAAGGTTGCCAATTTGATTCCCGATCAGGGCACATGATGCCCAGGTTGTGGGTTTGATACCTGGTAGGGGGCCTGCAGGAGGCAGCTGATCAATGTTATTGCTCTCACATCGATGTTTCTTTCTCTCTCTCTCTCTCTCTCTCTCTCTCTCTCACATTGATGTTTCTCTCTCTCTCTCCCCCCTCCCTCCCCTCCCCCTCTCCCTTTCTCTCTAAAAATCAATGAACTAATCTTTAAAAGTAAATAAATTAAAAACAACTGCTGTGAGATATCTGTCTAACACTGACGTGAAAATTACTTACTAGTCGCTAAAACTCCCTAGTTAGAAAATTAGCCCTTTAATGATGAAGTTACATTGAACATATTTTACCATGTCACAAAAGATTTGTACAGCATGTCCCAAAACACAATTTAACAACACAGTGAAGTAAGAGTTTTCTCCATGTTTCCCTTCACCTGAAGGCAGTAGCTCTGGAGGGAATCAATGAGTCTTTTGTGTGCCTCCTAAAATTTGATGTTCTCATAGAGCTGGGAATTACTGGAGGGTGTGTGAACCAGTAATGCCATGATTCACTCTACAGAAAACTACATGAGAGTGGCAATTTGGAAGTAAAAAGTGGGAGAGGGAAATTAGTATTTGCTTTACTTTGGAAGTTATAAAATGTATTTTACAATAAATGTTGACCCGAAGACCCTAAAACAGCCATCTAATTTCTATCAATGTGTGGTTTGTGAGAAATTAATCTTGTGGAAAAGATAGAGTTTGTGCCATGAAATCTGCCACTTCACATATTTCAAAAGATGCAAATCCTTGTAGAAATGTGAGCTTAAGTGAAATACATTCAGTAGCCTGGCCAATTAAGATGTTTAAAACAATATATTTTTAAGAAGTCATTTAAAATTATTTTTGCATATGGTTAGATTTAAGTATTATTTAGCTATACAAAATATAAATATTGTGATAGTCTCTGTTGAAAGTAGACAATTTAAAAGAAAAATTTCTCAAACCAAACATTATCATTGCTCAAATTTCATTTCAGCCAATTTCAGAGGGATGTCAGAATGTTTTATATATGGGTTTTGAACCTGGTTATCTATAGGTGGGAGATCTTTTTATGGTGTAACAATTTTTGATGAAATACTGTTAATTGTAACACCATTTTACTTGAATTTCTAGTGAACAAAATTAGTGATTAATTCATTCTGAGACCATCTAGGATGCTTGCAAATATGCCTGGAGGGAAAATGGTAAAATTGATCTTTGTGAGTAGTGATGAAATCAATAAAGTGAGTTTTATTTTCTCAAAGCATTTTATGCTGTAATAGTTACTATTCTTGTCTCTATTTTTCTTTGATCATATCAAATTAACTCTGTCTTTGGAGATTGTCTGATTGTGTCTCTGTTCTAGGCTTTCAGGATGAATCTGGAAAAACTCAGCAAGCCTGAACTCCTAACACTGTTCAGTATTCTTGAAGGAGAGCTCGAAGCCAGGGATCTTGTTATAGAAGCTCTAAAGGTATGTTAGAGGGGAAAGGAGATATCATCATATGTTTTGAAAGTTGTTACATTGATTGTAATTTATTTAACCAGGGTATTTCTATAGCCCTGTTAAAGTTTAGAGGCCTGGGTATACTTACTGATACCTGGAGTGGCAGCTACCTATGTAATGTGATTTTGGGACACCAGTGAAGCCTTTTTGTCCCCAGAACAGTTCTTCAGTCTCTCTACCAGATGTCGGGACCTTGAACTTCATTCTCTAGCTTAGCAGTCTTAGCTGTGTGAATGCGATCCCCTTGATAACGTGATGAAGGGGATGACTGGCGCGAAGCTTCCTTGTCTTTGAGGAGAATCACTGATTACTAACTAGTACTGATGTGTAACACTACAACGTCCATGGCATTGCAGATACTTCAGTAGCATAGGATTCAGTTCTTCTTTTTCCTTTATATTCTGCCAGCGCATATCACGTTCCCCATTTCCAAGGAACAGGAGTGGTTGCTAAGACCTGCTTCCTTAAAAAATGTATACACAGCCCTGGCCGGGTGGCTCAGCTGGTTGGAGCATCATCCCATAGACCAAAGGCTGCAGGTTCGATTCCCAATCAGGGCACATACCTAGGTTTCAGTTTCTATCCCAAGTCAGGGTGCACATGGGAGCCAACCAATCGATGTTTCTCCTCAGTCTCTAAAATCAATTTTAAAAATACCTTCAGGTGAGGATTTAAAAAAAAAAAATGTATACACCCATATACCGCAATTTGGGATATAGCATCTGTGGGGTCAAGGACCCCATGAAAACCATCCGTGGATTCTCTAGACCCCAGATTAAAAATTCTTACTTTGTTTCAGTATTTGATACCCTTTAAAGTATAAGGGGGGAGAGGTGTTAACTGTACTGTCCACCCAGTTTTGCTATAAATCCAAAACTACTCTTAAAAAATAGTCTAATTTTTAAAAAAATATGTGGGGTAGGGAATAATTCCTTTTAAGTGTCATAAATTTTTACACCTTGGTAAGGATGTTTCCTAGTCTGTCCTGAGATGAGATTTCGGGGTGGGGGGAGAAGAACCCAAGGGTGTCTGTGTAGTAGGAAGATGACATCCCAGAAGGAAGGGGGAAATGGTCAGAGAGAATGAGACTTGAGTGTGCTGAAGAAAGCATCGTCCCTGCCAAGTGTAACTTTGTCTAAATATCTAGGAAGATTTTTATAGTTTAAAATTATAGTTAGAGGTTATATTGATGTATATCCTAAAGTCCACTAGGTTTATGAAGTGCTTTACTACATTTTTTCAAAGTTACCCTAGCTCTTTATATTACGTGTTATGTTACTATATTGTATGCTCATACGAAGCTCCCTTGTTGAATATTTTCTTATAGAACAAAGATCATTTTCTCTTTGCCTCTCTAGGAGGCTTGGAGAATTGGCGGCTTCCTAAGTAACCAGCTCCCTGGAGTTCGTACAAAAGGCTGCATCTTTTCTGTTCTTGAGCTTGTCTTTTCTCCCTCCCTGCACTGAAATAGAGCAGATGTGTTCCTTTACTCATATCTGGCTAGTCTTTTCTTGGGTTACTCTGAACTTACAATTGTGATAAAAATTAAATCTAAACCTGTTAGAGTGACATAAATTTATGTTATTTAAGGCTGGCTGAAAAAGACTGACATTTCCATCTAATTAAATATGCTTTGGGGCAGTTTTTCACTGGAAACTGTTGCTCACGTGCCTTCCCTTGTAGCTTTGAGATGTGTGATAAGTCACCTCCAGGGGTTTCACTTCTCCGGGGTACACGAGGCACTTCCCTCCTGATGGGGGGTAGGGTCTGCCAGGCTCTCCTTTCCCTGCTTGCTTCAGTCTTGCTTCCCATGACTTCCCTGTGGTTTTAACAAAAATCACACATGTATACCTTTGACACATGCCCAGGCACATAATTTTACAGTTCTTTGAGTCTGCCTATCATGCCGTTGAGCATAGATGTGTGACTTCCATCCGGTCATTCCATTTGTCTGGAGCGAAGCTTCCTTGTCTGCGAGGAGAATCACTGATTACTAACTAGTACAATGGGTAACACTCCAGTTGCTATGGCGTTGCAGATACTCAATAGTGTAGGATTCAGTTCTTCTTTCCCTTTATTTATATTCTGCCGGTGCATATCACATTCCCCATTTCCAAGGAACAGGAGTGGTCACTAATCATTTGGATGGATGTCCCTTGATATACCCTCAACAATGCCTAACTTTTTAATGACTCCCCTGCCAACATATATTACACATATCATTGTTTCCTCTGGGTGGTGACTCACTTCTGTCACATCCACAGGTCTTCCCCTTGACACGACTGCTGATTCTCTTCCTTTCCCTGAACACTATTCTATTTCTCTCAACCCCGCCCACTGTTACCAGTAGTTCTGACCTGCTGAAACCCAGGACACCCTCCATTTCTTAGCCCATGTTTATCTGATCATGAGGAGAGAAGGAAAGGGACTGGGGAAGCTCCAGCCGGCTCCTAGTCCTCACTAATGCCTGTTGATCTTCCCACGTCCTTCCGTGCCCTGGTTCCTTGAGACCCCCTGCTCTCCTCGCTGTAGGAGTCATCAGCTTAGAACTGGCAGTTTTGCTTGCTGCCTGGGCTGAACCAGAAGAACTCTGTTCGTGGTGACCTGCTTTAGAACTCAGCATTTCCAGAAGCACGATATTATAAACAGCAATCAGAATTTATAAACCTGCAGTAGTGTAGCCACGTGCATTAAACAGACTCGCCTGAGGGTCTTCTGCTACTTGTACTAGGACCCCAAGAAGCAGTTTCCCATGAATATCACAGTTGACCAACACGAAAACTCCTAACTGGAGTAGGAGTTTGGGGGTGGCTGCCTCTAATGGAAAAAGTCAAAGGATGACCTTACTTTCTCTCTGCTTTTCAGCCTTAGAAACCATCCAAACCTCTAGAACTTTATATGTCCGGTTTGCTCTATATCCTCAGCACCCAGCCTAGTGCCTGGTACAGAGACGCTCAATAAATATCTGTTGGCCAGAGGAATGGTTGGCGGTTGTGGTGTGTTGCTTTAAAAGATCACCATGATGTTTCAAAGTGAATGTTGTGAATTATTACGTTTTACAGCCTGTTCTTCTGTGTGCCTTCTGGTTTTAACGTTAACAGATGCTTAGGTGCTTGGTGCACATGTTACCCTAAAATATATTTTTTCTTCAGGAATCCAATTTTAGTTAGTTTAGGCAGCTTCTGACAAGTTGAAAGAGCGGCTTGAGAAGCAAGAGCTATAATTAAGGGAGTCTTTGGATATAAGATACCATCAGAGTCAGGCACAAGTGCTGTATTTAGTCTTTGCATGCGGCTCAGAGGTAATCAAGCTATCTTCTAAGGCTTAAGCTGTGCGTTTAGGTGAAATGAATAGCCTCTCCAGAAGCGACACATCTCCACACAGTCTATTGTTAGATAAAATAGTAGCAGCTGGGGTCCGAGCTATCTCAGTCCTTTGGAAAAAAGCAGCAGCCATAACAGATTCTGAAAAGTTAAAATGAAACCTCATTTTATTTGTGGAATAGTTTTGTTTTATTTGTTTGGGTTCTGTAATATGTCAGGATTTACTGCATTGTTTCGGTAGCTGTCGCTTAACAGCAAACGCCTGTTAGGCTTCTTGGACTAACATGGCAGCTTACTAATTTTCTCCCTTTTAGTATATCCTCACCCAAGGATATGGTTTTTGGTTTTTGATTGATTGATTGATTGATTGATTGAGAGAGAGAGAGAGGAGCATCGATGTGAGAGAGAAACATCCATCAGTTGCCTCCTGTACTCCCCAACCAGGGATAGAACCTGTGGCCTATGTATGTGCCCTGACTGGGAATCGAACCCGCAGCCTTTTGGTGTATGGGATGATGCTCCAACCAGCTGAGCCACCCGACCAGGGCTAGTATTCTTTCTTCATTCATGCTTAGTGGGTTGAAAAGGTTTTGGCCTGTGTTCTAAATAGCTATGATTGGTTTTTCCTTTCTGTTTAAGTAAAAAAGCTTATCTTTTTTTGTCTTTTTACCTTCAAAATAAATTTTTTTTCTGTACATAAAATCTAGTGTCCAACCTTGCATCTCCGAACAAAACCTTTTGGTTCGCTGTTGCTGCTAAATAAATAGTAGGTCGCATTGGCAAGGGCTGGGTTTGTGCAGCAGTATATTATCAAGTTCCCATAGTGTATAAGTAGACCCTACCTATAGAGCTGTAATTATAAGAGCTTCATTCATTTTCCAAAATTTCTGCAAAGCACCAGATTACAACTCTACCCTTCCAGAGCCCCCACAGTTATGTTCCTTTTTCTCCCCAAAATAGGAAAGCCTTCTTTCTTCTTTGGTCACGGCCAAGACATGTTTGGCATAGTACCAAGGGAGTCCAGTAGGAAATAATGTAATATTCAGCCTGTTCTGTATTTGAAGTCTAATTGTTCTACAGAGGCCATTTATACTGTATTTGGACCTAATTGAACTTTATATAAAGTGATTTTCTGTTTTAGAAGGGATTACATCACAGAAAAACATTCCTTATGAAAGTCTTTCCCTCTGACCACTTTCTTTTCATGACTGAGAACACTATAGAAATCCCCTCCACAGTGAAAGCAGATCACATTGCTGATGAACTAACTGTCCCAGGGAGGCTGGGGGGATCACACACTTTAGCAAACATGCCTCAACTCCCTAACTCCAGGAAAACCTAGGAAATGGCTTCCCAGCTGGTCTGACTACTCCAGAAAGAGATGGGGGAACTTTAATCAACAGCCATTTAAAAAACTTAGGAGATCTGGCTGCTAATGAAAGTTAAATTAAATAGTTCATTTTTGAATCTTCCACATTGGGTGTATCTGCACATCTTAGATCTGGTGCAAAGCCACACTTAGCTATGACTAAGTAGCATCTACCCTGTATTTACTAGTATCGTGTTATTTTAAAGCATTCTTTAAATTGCTTATACAGTAATAAATGTTAAAGTATTACAACTTCCATGTAGAATTAGCTTAAGGAGTCTTGAATTCCTTTCTGCTGATGTCTCAATCATAAAACAGGTATAACTTTTAAAGCTTAGGGTAGAACTTTGTTGTTTTTGGCCTAAGGCCATTGCAGAATTCCCCAAGCAAGAAGATTTACAGACAAAAACATGACAGACAGGACAAAGTTAGAAATATATTTGGAGTGTGAGACTGTAATGTTACTCTGGTTCAACTGTTTTGAGTTTTTTAAGCAGCCAGGGGTGAAAAATAAAAAATCTAAATGTTACATATAAGGTCTGTGTTGAAGCAACAAATGATTTACAGGCACGCCTTGTTTTATTTTGCTTCCCTTTAGTATTGTGCTTTGCAGATAATGCATTTTTTACAAGCTGAAGGTTTGGGGCAACTCCACCACAAAAGATTACAACTCACTGAAGGCTGAGCTAGCTGCTGCTTAGCATTGTTAGCAATAATGTATTTTTAATTAAGGTATGTACACTGTGTTTTAAACAACGCTATTGTACACTTAGAAGATCACAGTACAGTGTAAGCATGTTTTTTCAATTTTAAATATGTTGTTATTGATTTTAGAGAGAAAGGAAGGGAGAGAGAGAGAACCATTGATTGGCTGCCTCCTACATGCTCCCTAACTGGGGATCAAGCCCACAGCCTTGGGACATGGAATGGAATCAGTGACCTCTTGGTGCGTGGGATGATGCTCAGCCAACTGAGCCACACCAGCCAGGGCTAAACAGAACTTTTGTATGCACTGGAAAACCAAATATTCATGTGACTCGCTTTGTTGCAGTGGTCTGGAACCAAACCTGCACTATATCTGAGGTATGCCTGTACTTTTGCTAAAAATATGCTTAAAATAATCATTATAACGTGCGAAAGATATAGAACAAAACAAAAGTTATTTAGTAAGGTCTGTAGCTCAATACAAGTCACTGTAAGCAGAGCGAACATCTGCTTTTGGTCATGGTTTTGTGCCTGTTATGGAAACAGATTGTCATAAAGCCTGGGCTGAGATGAGGAAGGTAAAATTGAATTTAGCAATCAGCATACATTGTCCTATATTAGTAAGCCTGTCAAGAGTGTTTGCGTTAAAGAAAAAAATCAGAATGTACTTGAGTGGGCTCACAGTGGATGCATTCTTCAGCACTGATAAGCCTGGACCTAACATTGTTCCTTGGCCAAAAATGATCTCATTTTGATAGTTGATTTTTTGGAAGAACTTTTAGGATTGGGGTAGGTAATTTAGATCTTTGATAAAGATCACATGAACGTAAAAGCTAAAACTGAGAGAAGTCCAATTTCTGCCTGGATAAAAGAATTGGAAAATTAGGAAGCAAACAAACTTTATTTAGGAAATTGAATTAAAAGGTTTAAGATTTATATTCATAACCTTTACAATGAAATATGGTTTAGAAGGGAATCAGTGGTCATTTTGGGCCATATTTTAATGTTTGTTATAGTTGAAATGGCTGATTTTTTTTTTATTCCTGCTCTCTCTGAGTCAAGTCCATAGGTGAAATCCTAGCTTTTCAAAAAAGACACATAAAAATAATTACTAGGCCCTCTACAAAATGATCAGCTAGAACATTCATGTAAGTGTGGCTGTTAAGAGCATGAGCTTTCAAATCAGGCCAACCTAGGTTTAAGCTCTGCCATTTAGTTGTGGTGATCTTAGACCACTTATTGACCCTGGAAGCTTCATCTGTAAATTTGTATGGTCATTGTGAGGATCAAATGAGGTAGCAAAATGCTGATCAGGGTGCTCAGCGCTCGTTTACTGTGAGTTATTATTATTAGGACATAGGTTTTAAAGTCCATCCACATAGGAACAGGGTACATTCCTTAAAGCATACTGTGTTCCCTAATGCTGTAATTGCCTGTCCATAAGAAAGGTGAATCTTTAAATCTCCGTTAATCAGCAGGGCTTTTGTGTTAGCTTGTTTTTATGGGAATTGATGGTTTGGGGTTGATCCATCCCCTCCCCCCACAACCAAAAGCAGGTCTTGTGAGACAGCTGGCAGGGTTACGGGTGCACTCTGGGGCATGAAACACATGTCATGTTATATTACCCTCTCTCTTTATAATGAAAACAGGAAATACAGGGACAGTGTGGAAGCCTTTTTAGAACTGATTTTTTTCCATTGACTTTTTATTTCTCTGTGTTTGATTTGGCATTGTTTTATATTTTGGGTTTTTTTTTTAGAACAGCTTTAATGAGGTTTAATTGATATACAGCAAGCTGCATGTAATTAACAAGTACAAATTGATGTTTTGATGATATATGTATTCCCCGTGAAACTGTTACTACAATCAAGATAATGAACAGATCCATCACTCAGTATAATTATCGTGACATCCACCCATCCTATTGTATTAATATTGTATTCATTCCTTTTTGGGTTCAATCCCTGGTCAGGGCACATACAAGAATGTGCCCTTGTAATGTTGTATACCTTCCTTTTATTACCGAGTAGTGGTCCAGTGTATGGATGTACCATAGTCTGTTTTATCTGTTCATCTGTTGATGAACATTTTTATTGCTTCCAGTTTGAGACTTTTAAAAATATAGCTGCTCTGAACATTCATATACCAGGCTTTATGTGGACATGTGCTTTCATTTCTTTTGGATAAAGGCCTAGGAGTGGAGTGGCTATACTGTATGGTAGATGCATGTTTAACTTTTTAAGAAACTGCCAAACTGTTTCCCAAAGTGGTGTACCATTTCACATTCCCACCAGCATGTATAAGAGCTCCAGTTGCTCCACATCCTCACCAACACTTGGCATGGCCAGTCCTTTCATTTTAGCCCCTAATAGGTGTATCATATTTATTGCAGTTTTATTTGTAGCTCCCTATTGATGAACAATGCTGAGCAGCTTTCATGTAATTCTTTCCCATCCGTGGTGTCCTCTTTGCTGAAGTGTTTGTTCAAATCTTTTGCCCGTTTTTTAAACTGCTTTAAAAAATTACTTGCTTTCTCATTAATTTTTGAGCATTCCTCCTATCTCTGGATGTATGTCCTTTATTAGATTCACGCCTTTCCCCCCAGCCTACGGCTTGTCATTTCATTCTCAGTGGTATCTTCTGATGAGCATAAGGTTTTCATTGGGATGACATCCAGTTTATTAATATTTCTCTTATGGATTTTGCTTTCAGTGTCACGTGTAAGAAATCTTTACCTAAACCAAGGTCAGAAAGTCCTCTCCTGTTCTTTTCTCTAATTTTATAGCTTTAACTTTTACACTTAGGTCAATGATACAATCTCAGTTAATTTTGTTAAGAGGGTACAACATGTGGATCAAAGTCCTTTTTTCCCCTTTGCATATGGATATTCAACTGTTCTAGCACCATTTGTTGAAATGACTGTCTTCCTCTGTAGACTGGCCTTGGCACCTTCGTCACAATCAGTGTCTCGTGAATTTGTGGGTTTATTTCTGGAATCTCTGTCTGTTCCATTGATCTATTTGTCTTTCTTGATGCGCGTACTGCATTGTCTTAATTACTGCGGCCTTAGAGTATTAAAAGCAGGTAGTGTTAATCCTCCAACTTGTGTTGTTGCTTTAAATTTATTGATTTGAGAGAGAGAGGTGTTAATTTGCTGTCCCACTTATTCATGCATCATTGACTGATTCTTGTATGCACCCTGACCAGAATTGACCCAAAACCTTGGCTTATCGGGACATCCCTCTAACCAACTGAGCTACCCGGCCAGTGCAAGTTGTGTTGTTTTTTAAAGTTGTTTTGGTTGTTCATGGTCCTTGATGTTTCCATATAAATTTTAAAATCAGCTTGCCAGCCCAGCTGGGCATGGCTCAGCGGTTGAGCATTGACCTGGGATCCAGGAGATCGCCGTTCGATACCTGGTCAGCGCACATGTCCGGGTTGTGGGCTTGATCCCCAGTTGGGGGCGTGCAAGGAGGCAGCCAATCAATGACTCATCATTGATGTTTCTATCTCTCTCTCCCTCTCTTTTCCTCTCTCTGAAATCAATAAAGACATTTAAAAAAATTTTTTTTAAATAAATAAAATCAGCTTGCCAAGTGCATTTTGTCTTCCTTTCTTTCCTTTTTATGAGGGCAGCTAGAAATAACCTCTGATTAATCCCGCATCACAAGGCTAACACGTGCAAGGGAGACACAATAGGAGGAAGTCAAAATAACAGGAATAAGCCGTTTCCCCTTTCTCTTTGTTTTGGTTTCAGGCTGAATGAATGCAGTGAAATTCCCCACTGCTGGTCATCTTTCTGAAGCCTCTCCCCAACTCCTAGAGAGCTGTGTGCTTTCAGGAGGTAGCATTTTACACGCAGATCCCTCCTTTCTTTCCCCGAAGGCATGAGAGGCAGAGAGCCCAGGAGGATGTCTCTTAAATGAGGAATGTGCTTATTCCTTTGGTACCTTGAGCCCCTAAATGCCACCTTTGTAATGTGAACAGTGACAAGCGATAAAAAGTTGTGTTATCTCAAGTAGCTGATAGCAGACAATTATTTTTAAGAGTTAGCTGTTTGCCCTGGCCAGTTTGCTCAGTGGTTAGAGCGTCGGCCTGGGGACTGAAAGGTCCAGGGTTTGATTCCGGCCAAGAGCATGGACCTCGGTTGTAGGCTTCATCCCTGGCCCTGGTCGGGGCTCATGCACGAGGCAACCCGTCGATGTGTCTCTCCTGCATTGATGTTTCTCTCCCTCCCTTTCCCTGTCTCTGAAAAGCAGTGGAAAAAATATCCTTGAGTGAGCATTAAAAACAAAAGAGTCAGCTGTTCTATACGGGGCTCAGTGTTCTGATTGGAGCGGAGATGCTTAATTCCTTAAGCACGCGGCCCTCTTCATAAACACGGGGTTTATAAACAGCCGTACTTACACCCAGCTTCTTTTTCTTCTTTTGGCTCTTTTCTGCCAAGGTCCCCGCCCCACTGACCCGGGTGCTTCCCTCTCACGGATTTCACTGCTCTCCCCGGCAGACCCTTGAGGGAGCACCTGCCCTTCCCAAGGGAGCCCAGGGGAGAAAGAAGGGAGGGTTTTTGAGACCTGTTTCTGGCTTCACTGGTTGCAACGGTTTTTTTCTACTATGCACACTGTTCTTTGTCTTATTTGTCTTACTATATCTTGGAGAATGTGACACAAAGACCAGTCAGTCTTTAATGGTTGTGTAGAATTCTATTGTACAGTCAGACCATTTGTTAGAAATATAGTATGAGCACTGGGAGAGCAGGAAGCTGAACTGTCATTACTTCTAAGTAGTTTATACTTTTCACATAATCTGCGTTAATTCTAAAATATAAAGGAGTGTAGACAAGCATAGCATGCCTAGGAAGGGCATGATCTTGTTACTTCCATATCCCTGATTTTTTCCCCAAAAGAGCAAAAAGTCAATTTTTCGCTTATTTTCAAATTCTGCTTTTGTACAGGATACCTAGCAGATCCTGTCACGGGTCATGGACTCATTAATAAAGCTGACATGCATATGAGCAGCTACATGATTAAATTTTCAAGAAACTATTATCATAGCAGGAGACCTGCAACCCTCCAAAAGTATCTTTCCTGTTTTCAGTTTCATACGTTTAGTTCGTAATATCCCATCATTTGACAACAGCAAAGAGTAGCTTCTGCCTCAGAAAGCCAGCTGTGCCCAGTGAGTTCTAAGAATGCATAACCTAAAAAAATTTTTTAAATCTAATTCAATACCGAATGTGCTGCCTAGAAATGAATATGTGGTTATGTTAAGTTCAGAAGTCTCTGTTTCTACTGATTGGAAACTTCATACATAGAACGTCTCACATTATTGTACCCAGTACATTTTATAGAATTGACTCGCACTTAGTGTGGTTTCTCTTTTTCTTTGCTGCACTGGATTAGTGATGATACGAGACTGTCCGTTCATGTTGATAAACATCATAGATTATAGGGGCTTTCATCTCTGTTTTCTGTCTGTCTTTCTTTTTTTCACTAAATGTTAGCACCATGAGGGACAGTCTTGTTCAGCTCTGCACCCCAAGTACCTAGAACCTAGTGAGTTCTTTAGAAATGTTTTGTCGCCCGGCTGGGCGTGACTCAGCAGTTGAGCTTCGACCCAGGATCCAGGCGATCGGGGTTCGATTCCCAGTCAGGGCACATGCCCGGGTTGCGGGCTTGATCCCCAGTCGGGGGCGTGCAGGAGGCAGCCAGTCCATGACTCTCTCATCATTGATGTTTCTATCTCTCTCTCTCCCTCTCCTTTCCTCTCTATGAAATCAATAAAGATATATTAAAAAAAAAAAGAAAAAAGAAATGTTTTGTCATATGAAAGAATAAATACAGGACCTTTAAGTCAAACTTGAATGTGTTCGAGGCTCAAAATAGATCGCCATTTATTAGTCCATATTTTTTAGAAAAGGGGTTTAACGATAGTAGTATAGTTTCATAACTTTTACTGTTGTTGATGGTTTACTCAGTGACATTCTCTACCTGCCACCCTGTGCTGAGAAGGAACAGTTTGTTCTTCTGACAGGAAACCTTTGCTTTGTGCTGTTTCCACGTTTGTAGTAAAAGGTACCAAGTAATTGGGATGTGGACCTTTGTTCACTATGTATTTGCATTTGTCCAAAAAAAAAAATCAAAGATCATATTTTAGTTTTCAACTGACATTTTGCCTCGGTGTCCTTTCCTTTCTAACTGGGATGCGGTCACCTGCGTTTCCTGCCTGGTTAGTGATGGGAGCTTTGGGAACACTGGAGAAAATAGTAGTTTTTTGAAGAGTACAATACTGCTTGTCTTTTTTCATCTACCTAGATATGTACAAAAAATACTGTTTCCCAGACTATTCAGCTAAGGACCTCAGTGGGCATCTGTCTAAATGATACCTGCTCTCTGTCTTTTAGAATGTATTTGCTGCTCCCGTCTCTCCAATGTTTGTTTTTGTTTTAGGCTTTCACACAATCTCCATCAGCTCCCCCTTTCTCTGTTTGCTTTCTAAATTGACATGGGGTTGTTCTGTTACTGTGTCGTCATAGATATTCTGTTCTACCGTTTGTCTTTAGGGTGTGATTAGCACTGCCTTGCTGTTTGCCTGCCCTGACATCTCGCTCTCGCTGTCGCTGTGGTGTGGCTGTCCAAACCACACGGGTCCTCTGTTTTCACTCTACCCTGTCTCTGTGTAGCCCTGCACCCCCTCTACCCTGCTGACTCCTTGCTCCTGGTTACTTAAAAACCTGAATGTGAACACTTCTTCTCAGCCAAGCAAGGGACCCTCCTCCCAGGACCTCACATTTGAATAGCCTGTTTCCTGCCATGTTTTGTTGAAGTATCAGGCTATTTGTAATGGAGGGATCTTGCTTGAAACAAATGTTTAGAGTCAAGACCCATCCCACAATTACACATCTCCCTCCACAGAATCCTGATGGGGGAGGAAGATATCCCTTCACATTTTACTGTGAGCTCTTTGTAATATTTTAATCTTGAGGTTCGTTTCTGTGCTGTTACTACTTAGTGAGCGAAAGAGCCTGCGCACGTCACTGGTAAAGGAGGTTTTTCAGGTTGTAGTTACTCCAAGTATCACACACAGCTGCAGGCTGCAGGCTGGGTCTCTCTATGGACTTCAGAGATGGTGTGGACTGTGTGCCCCCCAGCCTTGTGGTGTTTCCTGTGATTCATTAAATTGCTGATAGTCCCATTTATCTGCCAGAGCCCGCCCACTTCCAGGGCTGGCCTTTTCCTTCCTTTTCCTTATGAGTGTAAGATCTGAAGCTTAGAAAGTTCTGACCAAACAAACTGTACTTGGTGTTCCTCTAAACATGAATGATACTGTTTCGAAAACATTTACCAAGCAAAGCCAACTTGTTTATTTCTGCTGTTAGGCCTTAAACTCATCTGGCAAATAACTGTTCAGCTCCTTGGGAGCAGAGGACAGAATCTTACTTTAGTCAAATCACATCTCCAGGTCCTCGCCTGTGTCATTTAGCATACTTAGTACCTAGCAAGTTGAGTGTTCAGCAGAAGCATCCAAAGGATGTGCCCTGTGGGTCATCCATAGTCCAGAAAATTTTCCCTGACTTCAGCAGTGGTTGTCTAACCCTGATAACACAGAGAGGTTTTGATTTGTTGGTTTGTTTATGTTGTATATTTGATGTTAGGCTGAACTTCTAGTTTGCAGACTTTTATCACATTTGTTAGTTTAAAATAATTATACTGATGATCCCTGTTACTTTTAGTTTTTACATATTTGTTATGGCTTAAACTGTTTAAAATCATAGATTCAGGAGTCAGACTTTTGAGTTCTTCATTCTATTCTATTGTTTTTCATTTGGCGGGGACACATAGTGAAAACTAGATAAGGCAGGTGTCAACTCTCATTTTAAGAGACATGTTGTCTCCTGAATAAGAGAGGTTAGGACCTAATGCGTCATTAAAAATTGTACTTAAAATCCTTAATTTATGTGGAGAGCATTAATTTGTTCAGGACTAGTTGAATCCCTTACACATTTTTTCCCACCTCAAAAAGCTGTAGACCCAGTCCACAGAGTCTATGTAACTTTTTTCAACCACATATACAGAAAAAAATAGACCAAAAAACCCTCAACACATTTTACCAGAAGTTTCCACAGGGCTCTTTGGAATTTGAGTGTTGAAGTAGCCACATCATGCTGTTTACCCACATTCTCTTTCTATCAACAAGCACCCCACTAGCTAGAAGCACCACACTTGTAGCTATTTGTACTAAACTTCCAAAGAATTTCGTGTATTCGAGTCAAATAATAATAAATGATCATCTGTTCTTATGTAAATAATTGCTTTTAGAAATATCTGTGGATGCAAACCGACTCCAAAAGGAATCTCTGAAGCTCATTCTATTCAGTCACTGCTGAATGTATAAATTGATGTTACCTTACGTGATTATATTAAGTAAATCATAGATTTTACTAACAGCGAAATATACCTAATAAAAATGATGAGAGTAAGGAGAGGCTGAGACATCAGGAAAGAGGCTGAAAAGTGAGCATCTGTGAAGTGTCTTGGGCATCAGGCAAAATAAAAGATGCAGGAAGAAGGAATAGGTACGAGGAGTGCTTTTCAAGTTGCTTGTAGTTTAGGCAGGAAGAAAAAAGGTAAATGGGAAATGTTTACTCGTAATGCAAGAGATAAATGAGCACATTGTGTAGAATGTCACACAGCTGTTCGGGACTGACTGCTAAATGAATAGGTAGCTATTGGTTTATCCAGGTTCCCGAAATATTTTTAGTGATGTATTACTTTGGAGTTATCTGGGAATTGGTGGATTTTATTTTGCTTTTTAAATGAAGATTTCGTGCCTTGATCCAATTTTACAGAATCTTACATCTGCAGGGGTGAGTTTCATCATTGGGTCTAAAATAAAGGAAAAACCTATATTCTAAACTTGGTTATTAAATAATAGTGTTAACTGTGTGCCAGGTACTACAGGAAGCATTTTACACTACTCATTTAATTTTTATAACAATTCTGTAGGTAGATTGTTGCTCTCATTTTACAGATGAGGAATCAGAAGCACAGAGAAGGTAATGGAATTGCTAAAGGTAACACAGATAGAAAGTAGTAGAGCCAAGATCCAATCCCAATTCTTTTGGATTCTAGAGCCAAACTTATTAAATAGATAAACACATTAAAAAGGCTAGATTTGAGAATATAGCGTTTATGGGTAAGTGGAAGGAGCACTGACTTTCAGTAACATATTAGAAATACTTGTGAAATCATGAAAATATTCGCTTTTTACTCCCATGTTAAATTTTGTACCATTTTTCAAATATTAAAGTTCACTTTAAGTGAGGTGCAATCCTATTTTATCAATGTAAAACATTAAAATCAGCAAGTGAGAAGGAATTTCCAGAACAAAAGGTATCCTTGTAATGATATCATTTTTATCCAGAACGGTTGCTTTATTTCCTGTTCAGGCAGCTCTATTTATAGTTTATCAAGAACTCCAGGATCTAAATTATTTGAACATTAATAGATTCAGCTTGTGTGTGAAAAGGATTCCTTTGAACATGCCTTTGGTGCCATTAACAAAACCATCTTGGAATCATGCTCTTTTGTCTTTCTGATCTCTTACATAGAGCTACTCAGATACTTTTAAAGACACACAGTTTATATTGCTGATTACTTTTTAAAGTATCACTTCAGAATTTGCAGTAAATGGCAAAGATACATTCTAATCCAGTTATGGTAGCAGCCTGAGTCTTGAAAATGAAGCCTTACATTTGAATATAAATCCCAAGTAAATGGACCTAATTTCTTCACCTTTAGACGTGGAACCACTTTTCCTGTTGGTGATTGTTGTCCACAGAATAAAGAGATTAACTGCCCTGGCTGGGTACTCAGTTGGTAAAAGCGTCATCCTGATAGGCCAAGGTTTGCAGTTTCAATCCCCCATCAGTCAGTGAATGTATAAATAAGTGGAACAACATCAATAAATATATATTTTTTAAGTTATATAATTCCTACTTTTTTAAAAAAATTTTAAAATAGAGATTAATTTCCTATAACAGTATAAATAATAATGGGACTGCTTCATGTTTCTTTTTGGAGTTTGTCATAGCAAAGCTGACAGTTTTGGAGAGCAAGCATGGCAGACACCAAGGGTATTATGTGGTTTATGTGAAGCTCTCGTAGTGGTGTTTCATTCAGCGGGGACAGTAAAAGTAAATGAGTACTGGACGACGAGTGTGTTTTGCTGCTGTAGTAACACCCTATGTAATCGAATCTGTCTAACCAGCCCATTATTTCCCTGTTGTCTGAAATTAAAGAGCATTATGTTTTCAGACAATGTAGGAATTTCTGTGCAATTAAAGCATATGTTGTCGCTGAAGTGAAAATGATGAAATTACAAGAAATTGATTGGTTTCAGCTGTATAACCGAATTGCTTCCCCAAGATCATTTATAATTTTCTAATAAAATAGCTGAAATACCATTAAAGTGTTAAAACTCAGCCTTGACAGTTTTTACCAAATTTTCACCTGAGATATAAATAGTGGTAGCATATTGAGTCACTCATCTGTGGCAGCCAGGCCTTCAAGGTGGCCCCCAATGACCCCACCTCCTGATAGTCACACCTTTATGTATGTGGTCCTCTCACATTTACCAGGGTTGGTCTGTGTGACCAACAGAGTACTTCAGAAGTGATGGTGTGTCACTGTAAGATTGTTATAAATGACACTGGGGCTTCCGTCTTGGTGTTTCTCTCTCTCTCTCATCACTTACTCTGTGGGGCACCAGAACACGCAAGGAACCAAGGCCTCTGCCTAGAGCCACACGAGTAAGCTTGGAAGTGGACCCAGCAGCCCTAGTCTACCTTCTGATGATTGCAGTGCTGGCCAGTGAGTGGCTGGACTGCAACCTCCTGAGACCCTGAGCCAGAACCACCCAGCCCAGCCCCTCCCAGATTCCTGACCTTCAGAAACTATGAGAAAAAAAGCATTTACTGTTTAAGCTGCTGAATGTTGGGGTAGTTTGTTATGCGGGAATAGATAATCAATGGCCCCCTCTGGCAAAGCTCTTCTGTTCTTCAATTCTTAACACCAGTTTTTGGTTATTGTCATTGTCATTATTTGTGCTATTAAACTGGTCATCCATACAACTCACCTGACTGAGGCTAAGTTGGCTGAAAAATACTGTATTCTGTCTCCCATTTTCCGATCCAGTGTTTGGTATAATAAATGCAGACCTCGAATTCCCTTTTCCCATATTAGAATGTATTTAAATGAACTGTTTTGTGACAAGGAGGCTTTTTAAAATTATTCCGCAGATTCTTTTCATTTATGTGCAAAGCCACCAATTTTGTACAACTTGTAATTACTGTGCAAGTGATTGTGGAATTACTGTGAGACTTCAAGAGAAAACAGACAGCTTAACAACTGTCTCAGAGGTCTGGGACCTCACCAAACAAGCTCCTCATCCACTACTCATAACTCATGGTGCTTATTAATTATACAGGGTAATAACAGTGTGGGTTTAAAAAGTCATATTTTTCAGGATTAGTTAACTATATGCTCAAACCTGAGAGACGGTTTTCAGCAGATCTAACGTCAAGGTCCTGAGTTATATCCCCAGCTGCTGCTCTCGTCCCTCTTTCTCCATGGTGTCCTGAAAAAGAAAGGTCATAAAAATATTCAGGTTTACGGGGTATTTTTGTGGGGGGCAGGGCAGTTGCCCTACTAAACCAATTTCAGTACCAATAATCATTCCTTTGCCATCGCTAATCACGCAGAAATGGTAACCATGAATAAAAAATGAGACAGAAAAGTGGAATTTCAACTTCTTGAAGTCTTTTTTCCCCTCTTACTTACTTTGTCCAAGCATTTTTTTAACCATGGATTTGCCTTAGGACATTAATAGCTATAAATAGAAGATACTTTCATTGAATCCTAGGTTATCAATCTCATCTCTTTATACTTGAACATAAAGAAACATGTTCTTGGTGAAAGGAAAACATTGATGAGTCCTGGATTGTTTGACACTATTGCTTTTTAAAATGTAACTGAAGCCCTGGCCAGTGTGGCTCAATTGAAGTGTCTCCCATACACTGAAAGGTCTTGGGTTCGATTCCTGGTCAGGGCACATACCCAGGTTGCAAATTCAATCCCTGGTTGGGGGCACATGTGGGAAGCAACTGATATTTCACTCTCATGTTAATGTTTCTCTCTCTCCCTCCCTCGTACTCTCTTGCTAAAATCAACTTTTTAAAAAATGTGTGCCCTGCCAGCCAGCTGTCGCTCAGCGGTTGAGCATCAACCTAGGATCCAGGAGATCGTGGTTTGATTCTCAGTCAGGGCACATGCCCCGGTTGTGGGCTCGATCCCCAGTCAGGGGCGTGCAGGGGGCAGCTGATTAATGACGATTCTCTCATCATTGATGTTTCTTTCTGTCTCTCTTCCTCCCTGTGAAATCAGTTAAAGATATTTTTTTTTTTAAAAAGTGTGTCCTTAAAATTAAAAAAAAAAACTGAAAACTAGCTTTTTCTTAACTCTCACCATGATTTTGAAATATAATAAAATATAAATAGGCAATTCAGGAATTGGTCTTTTCTCCATTCTAAATGGACCAGCGCTTATTTTGAAATTTTACTGAAAATTTCCTTTTTAATTTGGAACTGAAAAAAAAAGGATTCTATCTGTGACTCTGTCTTTCAAGTCCCTCCCCCCTTTAACCTATTTCCAGTATACAGACATTTTCCAGAGACTCCAACAATGTCATCTTTCGGTCAAGGCAGAAGTAAAACGCAGTGCTTCTAGCTCTGCATTGAACATTTGCAAACTGATACCAACACAAATTAGTAGCACAGGCTGTGATTCCTGGGTCTTGAACTTGGACATTTTAAGGAAAAAGGAGGCATCAGATTTTCAGCACTGAAACTTCTTTGTTAAAGAAACCCCATGCTTTATTTCATTAGGGTTGTTTGTTTGTTTTAAGCATAGCCATTGAATTGTGAATTTCCCTTTCAAATGGGTTCCTATTTGTGAATGGTAGTTATAAGAAAATATAGCTCCTGATGAAAACTTTTAATTGATAAGTGACAGTAACTTTCTTAACTAGATTTGAAAGTTTAAATTAATATGGTACTTTGCTGTGATTTTTGAGAAAGTTTTTTCAATGCTATGTTAACACTTTTTGTAAAAATGTCTCAGGAAACTTTAATGTCTGTGTGGTAAAGTAATTGCTAAGGTCGCTCTGTCCGCCTGCACATAGTATATGGTGATGCTCCTATGAAGTAGTACTTCAGGCCCTTCCCATCAGAAATGAGAGAAGCAGGAGGCTTGAGAATATCTTTCCACTCCCTTCCTGATCCTTAGACCCAACTGGACACCCAGGCCCAAAGGCCGAGACCAGACTCCAAGCACCAGCCTGCACTCCCTGCTCCTCTCTCATCCTGAAAGCTCACCACCCCTGCAGGCGCAGAGAGGATGGAAGGTAGCGGCTGAGCCACCTGTAGCAGAGACTAAAGAGGGGGTGGGGTTTGGCAGCAGGTAGGAGGGATTTGTCTGCACCTCTAGTTGCAAGTATCTCTGCCCTCTTGACCCACCAACTGGGTGAGGTTCCGTATGTACAAATCACAGGGATTCCTGGGTTATAATGTGAACCATTCTTAGCATGCTTTACTTATCTACAGCCACCTTGATAAGTCTCCAAATATGTCAACTCACAGTTTTCATGCTTGGCATATTTTAGAAATGCAAGTGCTATAATCTGTGGGTAATATAAGCATCATAAGCAGAGGCAGTGAGTGTGGGGCTTAAGGGCACAGACTTTAGATTCAGGCTGCCTGGGTTTAAATCCCCGTCTGACTACTTGCTAGATGAGGAACCTGGAGCAGGTTACCTGACCTCTCCGTAATAGTTTTCTCAGCTACAAAATGGAGGTGATATCACTACCTGATAGGGTTGTAAAATTTAAATAAGTTAATGTTAATATAAATGCTGAGAACAGTGTCTGATACGTAGTTAGCTCTTTATAAGTATTTGACCTCGTTACTATTATACTGTGCCCCCATTCTGATGTCGTTTCTACATCTAGGTGGCCCCATCTGATTTGTAGGCAGGTTATATTCAAACTAACCCACCACCTTTAATGTATAACTGCTAGCAAATTCCCCTCTTCAATCGTTTTCAAAAGCAAAATGCAATTGTTTTCTCTTCCAGGCCCAACACAGAGATACGTTCATCGAAGAACGCTATGGGAAATACAACATCAGCGATCCCCTGATGGCGCTGCAGAGAGACTTTGAAACGCTGAAGGAAAAGCAGGAAGGCGAAAAGCAGCCAGTGTGCGCCAGCCCCCTGTCCATCCTCAGGGCGGTGATGAAGCAGTGCAGGAACATGCAGGAGCGGATGCTGTCCCAGCTGGCTGCCGCCGAGAGCCGGCACCGCAAGGTGGGCTCGCCTGCCGACGCGGGCCACGTAGCTCTTGGGGAGACTTTATAAATAATGCCTGACACTCCTTGTCAGCTGCCAGTTTTCACAGTCAGTCAGTCAGAGGTTCCACAGGTCTCAAACAGCCCCTCGGCTCACCGAGGAGCCAGGAGATAGGAAAGAAAACACAGGCTGATGCAAATGTTAAATTTAGGGAGTGTGCCAGACACATCCAAGACAGCATTCCTTCTTGATAGGGCACTCCAAACACTTGGTATGTTTTTTCTGCTCTTGATCACTCAAACTTTGGCAACAAACTGGGGTGTGGCCAAGCTTGTGGCTAAAAGGAGCGTTCTCTGTTTGCTTACTTACGTGATAAATAGAAAGATTAACAGGTATTCGGGGAATGAGCCGGAGAGAGAGAATTTACCTGACTGTAAGCCATTACATTCTTTTCATTTATTTCTAGTGTTGAGTTTTGTTGCATTTTACTTCTCATGAAACCACATAAACATTCGCTAGGGTTGTTGACGTGTGTGTGTGGCTCTGGGTCTTACAGCCCTAGTTGGGAAGGCAAACCTGTGCTTTCCTCACCCCACTGGAATTCCAGCGCTTATGATGTTACTCCCAGCCTTGTCGCTTACTGCTGAAATCTGGCCTGTAAAACATGCTTGGCTAGAATGTGCTTTTTTTAAAAAACCATTGACTTAGATTTATGCCAGCAAGGTGGGGTGGGGTGCGGGATCAGCACAGTTAGTAGGAAGCAACTCATTCTGAAACACGGGGTGAGCAGCTGCAGCTTGACGGGCCTTAGCTTACTTTTATGGTTACTTACCTGCCTTCAAGAGCCGTTTGCTTAAAACGCATCCAACAAATGGCTTAGGCTCAGGTCTCGCCCGTGGATTTTCCGTCCCTTCACAGAGTCCAAATGAAAGGCCAGAGTGGAGGTTCTCAACGATGGATGGGCCTCAGATGTGTCACGATCTCCCTAAAAATATGCAGGATGCCAAAAGCTTATGCATTTTTATAGAAAATGAAAATTTACCTTTAATTGAATTCTCAAAGTTGTCCAAGACCCAGAAAAGTTTAACCTCTGGCCTACTACTGAAGTAACCTGAAGACATTTATGCCCCAACTTAAAATGTGTCAGTGGGTTTGAGTTAGTTGCCTCTGAGTGGGGAGAGGGCACATAATCCTCTAAGAAAGCCTTCACAGCATCCTGCTTTGGGAGGCAGGCCTTTTCCCACTTCAGACAGGAAGTCACTGAGCTGGGCTGCAGGGCTGCTGGCTGTCGAGCCCAGGGAAGGGGCAGCGTTGGGGTGATTTGTGGCTCTGGGTGATTGGGGAAAGAAAAAAGTTAGAAATAATTCCGAATTCCTTCATACTGTATTTCAGTGTAAGATTCTTTGAGTGATGTGGATTTTGTTATTTTACTTCCACCTCCCTTTTCTCTCCTCCTTACCATCTTCCCCAAACAAACATAACCCCCTCTCCTCACCCCATCCTCTGTCACATTTCCCGAACCCTGAGCCTGTCCATTCTGTGTCTTCGGAGGGTAACCTGGCTCGTGCCTGGGCAGCAGGTGGCTGGCTGCCCACATTGGTGTAGAATAAAGTTGGGATAAATAACTTCTGAGAAACACAGACTGAGCCAGGCTCGTTCTCTGTCCGCTACCGCCTCTCTGCAGTCCCGCCACTGCCAGGTCCCATAGCTCTCAGCCCCTCCCTTCCTCCCAGGTGCTACCTAAATTCCTGCCTGTCTGCTGAAGGCTGCGTGCTCCTGATCCCTCACCAGGCCCTGCCTGTCTCTCTGACTCTGAAACCGTCTTAGGCGCTTACTCAGAGGGCCACTTAGTATTTATTGATTGCATTTTAAGTGTGGTTCCCTGATATCTGGAAGTGATTTTTAACTCTCTATAGGTGATCCTCGACCTTGAGGAGGAGAGGCAGAGGCATGCCCAGGACACTGCAGAAGGCGACGATGTCACCTACATGCTGGAGAAGGAGAGAGAGAGGCTGACCCAGCAGGTAATCAGGGGCGGCCCACAGCAGCGTCCGCCTGGACCAGCGTTCCTCGGACACCGTGCTGCGGCCGAGTTGGTGTTGCTCTAGGAAAAGGGCTCTGTGGTCACATATGCCCAGGAACTGCTGATTAAACAAAGTTAAGCCGTTTCTATTGCCAGTTTCTTAGACCCTTCAGCATGCAGAAGCACACTGCGTCTTCAAGAAAAAGGCAGGCTATTCTGGGTTCAGCAAATCTGTATTCATAAAACCTTTCTTGCTACAAATCACTCATTGTGGGACTGCTGTTCCGTAGATAGCCTGTGGGGAACACTAGCTTCGAACACTCAGACTTTTTCTGCCTTAGGACACCCAGTAAGAAATACATCTTACATCACAGCCCAGTTATACACACAGGCCTGACAGAAATATCATGAAATCGTACATAATCCTTACAGTACACGTCGGTGTTTCCTCTTCTACTTTATCTTTTAAAAGTTCTGGTCATGACTCACTCAGTTGGTTTCCCCATCCATTAATGGGTCTCAAGTGTGAAAAGTACTGGCTAAAAGGGTTCCTTCCCTTTAAATGGGGCTGAGAGGATGAGTGAAACAGACTGCGTCTGTATAAAAGCATGATTTACATGCAGCTACTGATGTCCGTCTGTGTGGAAGCCCAGAGTTACTGCGGAAGCTAGAGGCTCCGTCTCCGGCGGCTTTCATCACAGAGTCTCATTCACACGCTCCCCGCTCCCTGCTCTGTGTTCTGTTGTTTCTGATCCTCTGAACTTTCCACACACCTGAAACACGATGATATTTCAGATTCCCACCAGTAACCCTGAGGCTTTATAAGAACTCAAGGTGCCTCCTAAGTCATCAAAGAAAGATTAAGTTACAGTGTGTGCTTTTCTGCTGTTAGATGTTCTGACACTTTAGAACATCTGACCTCAGCACATGGCACATGTCATCCTGTGTCCCGAGGACAGCTGGCCAGGGCACTCTACTTGCAATACCTTTTCAGTATGTCTGTTTGCTTTCTAATCAAGATGTGTGGTGGCCTTTTTTCTAGTTGGAATTTGAAAAGTCCCAAGTGAGGAAGTTTGAGAAGGAGCAGAAGAAGCTGTCAGGCCAGCTGGAAGAGGAGCGCGCCCGCCACAAGCAGCTCTCGTCCATGCTGGTGCTCGAGTGCAAGAAGGCCAGCAGCAAGGCGGCCGAGGAGGGCCAGAGGGCGGGCGAGCTGAGCCTGAAGCTGGAAAAGGAGAAGGGCCGGGTGAGTGAGCTGGAGGAAGAGCTGGCGGCCGAGAGGAAGCGAGGCCTGCAGACTGAGGCCCAGGTGGAGAAGCAGTTGTCTGAGTTTGACATCGAGAGAGAGCAACTGAGAGCAAAACTGAACCGAGAAGAGAATCGAACCAAAACTCTGAAAGAAGAGATGGAAAGTCTGAAGAAGATTGTGAGGGATCTAGAAGCTTCTCACCAACATAGGAGCCCTAATGAGCAATCAAAGAAGCCAGTGACCACGTCTAAAGGCACAGGGACTGAGCCTCCCAGGCTCATGTCTGTTTTCTGCCAAACGGAGAGTTTTCAGGCAGAAAGAACCCATGGGAGCGGTGTAGCCAAGATGACAGCCACTGGGCTGCCCGGCCCCACCACTCCTACTTACTGTTATGCAAAAGCCAATGGTCATTTTGACCCAGAGGTGCCAGCCACCAAGGAATCAGTTCTAGGCAGCAGTGTGGAAAACCAGGCACCTCCTCGAGAGAAGTCTGTGGGCATGGCCCACGAGAAAGCCGTGGAGAATGGTGGGTGTGCCGGGGGAGGCGAGAGTCCTGTCCCAGGGCCGAGTCAGCTCCCGTCCAGCGGGAGCTCGCTGTCCCCCAGCAGCACTGCGTCGTCCTCTCTCACGTCCTCCCCTTGCTCCTCACCAGTGCTGACTAAGCGCCTGCTGGGGGCCTCAGCCAGCAGCCCCGGCTACCAGTCATCCTACCAAGTAGGGATCAACCAGCGGTTCCATGCAGCTCGGCACAAGTTTCAGTCCCAAGCGGATCAGGACCAACAAGCCAGTGGGCTGCAGAGCCCTCCATCCAGGGATCTGTCCCCCACCCTCATAGACAACTCGGCCGCCAAGCAGCTGGCCCGAAACACGGTCACGCAGGTGCTCTCCAGATTCACCAGCCAGCAGGGGCCCATCAAGCCCGTCTCACCCAACAGCTCTCCCTTCGGCACAGACTATCGAAACTTGGCCAACACTGCCAACCCAAGGGGTGACACCAGCCATTCACCTACTCCAGGGAAAGTGTCCAGTCCTCTAAGTCCCCTGTCTCCAGGGATCAAGTCCCCTACCATCCCCAGAGCCGAGAGAGGAAACCCTCCACCCATCCCACCCAAAAAACCTGGCCTCACTCCTTCCCCATCCACTACTACTCCACTGACCAAAACTCATTCCCAGGCGTCCTCTGTGACCGCCACAGAAGACCTTGCGAGCAGCTGCTGTTCCAATGCCGTTGTGGCCAACGGCAAGGATGTGGAGATACTTCTGCCAACCAGCAGCTAGTCCCCGGGGCGGGGGTCTCCACATGTGACATTCCAGCAGGTTTTGTCCAAGAGCCGGAGTCAGACCGTTGAGTCAGATCATATTATTTATTTTGACGGTAGCTGAAACCATCTGTATAATACATTTAGTGTATTCCACCTTTTTGTATTTTTTTAAGTAGAAACTGAGTAGTTGGGTTTTTATGACACCTCTTTGTACTAGAAAGCTAGAAGGACACCTCAGAGACGTCTCAAGCTCGGCAGTCACCATCGAGCTGTGATGGAGGGAGCTAACTGAGTACCAGGTGGTGACTCGCTGTCTATTTTGGGACTAGAATCACTCTCATTTTGAATTATGCAGAAGTGGTTCCTGCAGATTTTCATTCCAGATGAACATGTTTTAAAAGTGCCTGACAGAAGACCGCCCAATGAATGTGAGTCTGCAGCAGAAACACAAAACGGCTCGTTTAATTGCAGAAAATGAGACGGATCCTCTGTGAATTCTGAATGTCAAAAAACGAGCACTGCTTTAATCCTCTCTCGCTGTTTTTAATCCTAAAGCTGCATAAGTAGCGTGGGGATCCTAAAGGTGGGTGTGAGCTCGCCACCAATCAGAGCTGCTTAGAGCCCGTGAGAAGCCCTCCTGAGCATTAAGTAGCTGGGGTGCTGATTTTCTTGTACTCTTGAAAAATTAAGGCGCCCCCAGTTTCCTGCATAAATTCTTGAATAGGATGAAGTCACATCTCCATTCAGAAAGTGTCTTCAGGCATCTACTGTTGAGTAAGGAGCTTCTGGTTCCGACTGCTGTTACTTGAATAGGAGCTGGTTACTCGTCCTGTGTAAAAGTTTTGCAACAGGATGAGATCTTTATTCTGTAATCAAAAAGCAATAACTTAAAATCCACTCTTTTAATATGAGTCAGAATTATAGGTTTGACCAAATTGTCACACGTATTCTCCAGGCTACCAGCACTTGGTGTCTGTATCTGTGGAACCAAATTAACTTTTGCCTAAATGGAAGTATTCATATCCCTGTATAGATTCACACTCCTTTACATGTTTAACATACACACATTTAAACACAACTATTAATGTGATTATATCTTTGGAGTTTGCAGTATAGCATAAAGGATGAGTAAGAAATGCATGTTAAGATTACCTACCAAAGCAACTAGATGGGTTGGAACCCAGTCAGTCAAAGGAGCAATCGTGTCACAAGGGTGTGGGGGAAATTCCAAATGAAGTCAGGTCCTCAGATTCATGAAAAGGCAGAGCCAAACTAACCCCAGTGTCACAAAACTCAACTGGCCCCGTAAATGGGTGAGACGGGTCACTCAGTCCCGTGGTATAAGACAGCTGGGAGTCGTAGGAGGCATAGCAAACTGGAGTGCCCAAGCCCCATTTAAAGGCCTGTCCACTCCTGTTCAGTCCAGCTAAATGCTGGGCCAGGGTTACCAGCTCCTCAACTTTTTATAAAAGCCAAGTTTTCATGAGAAACATTCTCATTTTTAAAATATCAAGAACTGATTCAAGAAAAGTTTAAACACTGCTAGTTAAACACTTCTGCAGCTGGACTTAGTCCATGAGCTTCTGAGTTGCAATCTCTTTTGTTAGAAACATGTCACTTTCATCATGGCAAATTTGTGAGGACAAAAGCCTCCAGACTTTCCCACCTGTACAGCAAAGTCCGTAGAGTATAATGACCATCTCCCTCTCCCAGACGACTGCCCATAACCCGTCTCTGGTGTGGTGATATGATTTTGTGTCCACGGGGATGGACGTCACATACACGGTGTCCAGGGATGGTGTCCTCATGCATTCTCGTAGCCAACATCTACCCAGCAGCCCCTGACCTCCTGCTATCATTTAAGCCTATTTCCTCTTAATCCCATGAGTTGATGGGCAGGTGATGGAAATTAATGTAGAACTCACTGAGGAGCATATTGGTGTCTCCACAGCTTATGGTTTGATTAAAACCAATACTCAAAAATTAAAAGCTATTAATGCTCCAGCGAGTCTACCAGTGATGAAGGGAGTATCTTAAACTGCCCAAAGCAATCATGCACTGAGCTTTATTCCCACGCTTAGCCAAATGATGGTGTTGATGATAAAATAGCTGAACTTTCTAAATAGAGGGGCTAGAGTCCCAGAGTGTTATTACCTCTTGCTTTAAATGGTAATCTTAAAGGTTGCATTGTGCTCTTCCTTTGTCTTGGCATAGATATATATAGAGAGAGATTATGAGGAAGTTTATTTCTTAGGAAGTGCACTGAATAATGTATTTCTTTTACAGTGTAATATGGGGGTGGGGAAATGAAAAAGAAATGTGTATTTTTGCTAGTTGCCTATCTTCTGAGATAAATAAGCACAATACTGCGATGGATCCAGTAATCCAGTTAGGTGTTATAGATTAGTATTTAAGTTTGCCGTAGGTTGTGTGTGCTGAGTAAAAGTTCCATGATTCACAGTTTTGGTATTTAACCCATGTTGCAAAAGCTACATTTACTGGTCAATTATAACAATGTGCAGCACATAGCACAGGCATTAACTAGCCATTAACATTTGTAAAGCAAATGCACCATGTACAAGTCTTCATCCATTTTTATAGCAGACTGCATTAAAACAAGTTAAATCATACTGTCTGGGGAAAAATAGTCTTGTTTGTACAAAGTAAAGAATGTTGCTCAACAGGGCCTGTTTTGTTCCGGGAAGAAGCAAGTGGAGTGGAGGGGAGCATTCGGTCACGGCTTTAAAACGCCAAATGAAGTCAGCGACCCATCCAGTTAGACCCCAAAAGGAGCTGGACGTTGGTTTTCTTTAGAACTTAGAGCTGGCAAAAGCCTTCCTGATACCAGTCTGTAATTTTTAAACCATTTGGAGGTTCTGGACCTTTTGAGAATCTAAGAAAAGCTAGACTCTATCCCTAGAAAAATGGATATGCTTGTATGCAAATTTGGCTGATGGCTTCACAGGGTCCAGGCCCTGAAGCCACCCATGATTCCTGTACCCTAACTTCAGAAGGCCCAGTCTTGCCCTGCCTGTCACTCTACCAGTGACTAATGCGCCCAGGTCTCCTGGTCCAGTGCTGTTGCTGCTACATTGTTAGTAAAGGCAAGCCGTAGCCAGACAAAAGCACTTGAAAATCCTTTGATGAACAAAAGTTTTTCAAACAGTGTGGATGTTTACTATCTTCAGTTTCCAGCATTTAAGCCAATTAATGATCATTTCAACAAACACTGGGCATTATCTGGTTTCTCATAACAGCCTGAGAGCAATGCTGCCTTGTCTGTGTGTTTTATAAAGAGGCTTTGGTGCTTAGTACTTGAAACAAAATTTCAAATGTCTTTTGAAACACTGGATGTGTTTTCATACCCATGAGTCAGAGGTAGGCAGTGAGCATCGGTCCACAGGAGTCATTTCACTGTAATTGCTATAAAACTATTTGAAAACATATATCCAGCCACCTGCTTGCATATCATGGCCAATTCTTTGGTAAAAGCAGAGGAGAAAGGAGGCAGGTAGTGGTTCCCAAACTTGACTGTGCTTCAGAATGACCTGGGAAGCCTGCTAAATATGCGGATCCCAGGGGATGGGCCTAGGGGCCCGCTGATGCCGGTAATCTGAGGATCACCTTCTGAGAAATAGTGACATAGCCCTCACCAGTTAGCTCATTCACAGGGACTGTTCCTTGCCTTTGACCCAAGATGCTGCCTTAAGCTCCTGAATCTTTTTTGTCAGAAGGCGGTGATACTCCTTCAAGAGTGTCTATTTGGGTTGAGCGCGTAATGATTCCACACTCACATTACCTCACTAACCTTCACAAGGGCGCTGTAAGGTGGTATTGGCTCCGGTGTGTGGATGAAGTCATTGAGACCAGAGATTTATACAAGGCCCTTAGTAAGTGCCAGGGCCCGGACTTAAATCCCAGCTCTGCCCTTCCCACTCCCCTCCCCGTTTCCCAAGTGAGAGTGTCCTGAGGGTGTTAGCTAATTCCAGGCCCTCTGGAGGTTTTGACTCCAGGCTAAGGTGCGGCTCTAGATAAGTGTCTGGGCAGATTCTCAGAGTGGAGCACCACACTGCTCCTCCCACTCACCCTAACCACCCCTCCCCCAGGAGTGGGTTATCCGACCTAACCAGGAATTCCCCTCCAGCAACAGGTGTTCCTTAAACATTTAAGACAGAAACCAAGGCAGCAACTATGGGAAACAAAGTGCTGAACAGTCTAGTTGGGAGAGGCAGAACATTAACACAGAAAGTTAGCTTAGATGACTCAAATAGCAGTGGGGTTAAAGTGCACATGGGGTTACTGAAGGTGGTCCTGGCAAAGCAGTGTTGGTACGGGACACGGTGTCATGTGGCTCTGTCTACGCAGCTGAAGTGGTTGGCTCTGAGAAGTTACTGGAAGAGTCCCAGCAAGATTGGCCTTATCCCTGGGGTGTCACCTACTTAATTTGACAAGAGCCCTACTCATTAACCGAACATGGCGGACACCCAGGTCCCCTTCAGGAATGAAGGGTTATTTCCCTGGGACTGTGGCTACTGACAGCGAACTGACCAAGGTTACATCTTCCACGGACATATCCAAAGCCTGGCTGATGTGGAGTGTAAAGGCCTGGCCCCTTGGACCTAACCAAGGGAGTGCCCAAGGGTCCCCCCAGCTCCAACCCTGCAGGACAGGCTGAACCACCGCTCAACTTTCCCTTCAGTCCTTTCCTTTCCCCTCCCCTGCCGCCCGCCGGGCCTGCTTGTGGATCCCTAGGGTACTTAGTCCGTGGTAAACCTGCAACCTCAGTCTCCATCTCCACTCGACTCTGTTCCCTTTGGTCACGGTCAAGCCCTCTAAAGGGGGGTACATGCACTTGCTGGGTAAGCTATTCGGTGCCATACTCAACTGGATATTTTATTTATGTTACTCCACTTACCAATACAACTATTCCTACCTGACCCATGGGGTAGTTAGGCTTCCTGGGGCACAGAAAATGGCCCGGGGTCCTGCAGCAGAGCAGGGCTGCTTCAGTGGCACCACTGGAATTCAAGCCATTCAATTGACCTTCAAGTCCACTCTCCTCCCACTGGCCATACTGTAGCCTAAACTATGGGGAAACACATCCGGGGAGTTTAGAACGTTAGCTCCTTGCCAGCCGGGTACCTAGGCCCGAATCCACTAGTTAGCTCGCTAGCTTTTGAGACTTTCAGCTAGAAGCAGCTCCTCCCTCTCACCTGATTCTCCACGACGCCTGGGCACGGGTCTCACCTGAGCCGCCCCACACTCCACACCTGGCCTCTGTCCACTGGCCTAGGGCTGTCTGCGCTCGTCGCCACAAAAATCCTGTCCTCATACCTCTGAACCGGTTGGACGGCTGAGGTGAGGCTGCTCCCCGGCTGGGCCTGCCTCCCGCTGTCTGTCTGTCCCGCATCTGCTCTGTGAAGCACTCACTCCTAAGGCAGCCTTTGCTCCCCACGTGTGGACAAGGGAGTCACTGAAGCCATGAGCGTCTGTCCCGAGTCTGACCCGCCCCACCTGCCAGTGTGGGAGGGACACCTCCCCGTCCTGGGCGCAAACACACAGCTGTCCCAAAGGGCCTTTTTTATTCTGAAAAAACACCCTTCTCCGGTCTCTGCGTCTCTGCCCCCCCCCCCTTCGTCCCCGGCCCACTGGAGCCAAATCAAAGCCTTCCGGGACTGTGGGGCCTCGGCAGACAGGGCCTCCTCGGCGTGGCAGGGTGGCTGGGGGGGGGGCGGTGACCGCAGCACACAGGCCCCTTCTTCATCCCCAGTGAGCTTTCCCTCCCCTGAGTCTCGGTGAGTCAACACCACTGGGCCACACACAAGGCTCCTATTCAGGGCTCCCTTTCCTTCTGCTCTAACTCGGGTCCTGGCGTCTGTCTCTCTCATTCTCTGTTTAGGCCTCATTTGCGCATGGGAAAGCTCTGCCCCCTGCCCCTGCCCCTCGCTCCCCCCCCCCCCAACCCTCTCCATTCCTTCTGGGAGCTCGCAGCCCCCTCAGGACAGAAACATGAAAGAAGGCGACCAGGACAGAAACGTCAAACTATTAAATACTCATTCACTACTCCCCTCTGCTGTTTGCAGACCCCTGAGCTATGCTGAGGACACCCCCCCACACGCATGCTGCGCCTGTCTGTCTGTCTGTCATGCAGTGCGTTTGCTCAGCACCCACTCATGCTGAAGGCTAGAATTTACAGCTTAAGGAGGAACAAGTTTGGCAGATGTGACATCTCAGGGCAGTGCGGGGCGGGACGCAGCAGGTGCCCCACATGGGTGACGGGACCCCCAAGCATCTAAGAAGCTCAGCAGAGCAGGGAAATCTGTGGGTCTGGAGACACCGATTTAAATAAACAGCGGGAAAGGATACTGACTCGCGTGGGTAGGGGCATGTGTACACTCTCTGTACACGGGACGTGGAGATGCAGAAGCGGGACGAGCAAGAACAGGTCAGAGCAAGCGCTTCGTCATTCCCTGCGCGGCCTTGGGCGAGTCGGCCTCTGCCAGCCTCCCTCTCGGCCCCGGGAGCACGACCCGGGCTATTTGCTGCCGTGGGGAAAGGCCCAGCGGCGGGAGGCCTGCCCGCCACGGGGAAGCTGCGCGCTCCCTTCCCAAGGCTGAGCTGCTTGCGCCCCCTGGTGTTTCTGTCGCTGTGATTGTCTCCGCACCAGGGACACCACCACACCCCCACCTCCCTGGGACAGGGCGCCCTTGAGAGGCCATGGTGTCGGCAGACGCTCTGTCACTTCCCCGATGGCAAAGAATGGAGCAAAGCCACGGTCCCTGCCTCGGACATGGACGGGAGCCCAAACCAGTGAAAGGGAAATCACAGCAACCACCTCACAGGGCTGTTGGGAGCCTTCAATGAGCAAAGAAGCTTCAGGCTAGGGAGGGCCCGGGCAAGCACTCGGCAAGCGACAGCAATGACTGTTAGCAGCTCCCGGAACAGTGACCCAGAGTCGGCGCTCGATAACTATTTGTTAAGCGGGTCGGGAGGAGTCTATCGACACGCATTTGTTCGTTTACTCATTTGCCAGTTCAATTATGCTTCAAAAATATGTTGCTCCTCCTGTGCAGCCTTTGCTGGAAAATACGGAACAGAACAAACCTGAATGAGGCACGCAAGCAAGCAAGAGGCAGCACTGGGAGGGAAACAGGCCTCGTTCCTTCAGACGTCCTGCGACAGCTCCGACGGGGCCACTCACTGACTTAGGCCCTGGGCTAGAGGAATAACAAGTTACAGCCCTCAGGGGCTTTAGATGGTGATGGGACAGACAAGCACAAAGCATGGCCTTACGTGGACTGGTATCTAGTGCTGATTATACTAAAAACAGGAACAAGCTCTGGCATAACAATAACCCCGCCGGAGTCAGGAAGGGTCTCACAGAGGAGATGACATTTGTCCTGGTCTTGAAGGAGGGGTAGGTGCTCGCAGGGGAAGAAGCAGGAGGGCCTTCCAGGTCAGGGGAACACGCGGGCAGTCACGGAGGCCCCGGCAGGGCTGGTGAGCAGTCTGGGTTGGGGTGTGGTCTGGGTTGGGGTGGCCTGCCCGGGGGGAAGAACATGGACTCTATTTGGTGGCCACCAGGAGCCTGAACTGAGGAAGCGTCTAGAGTGCCATTTACCATGTTGCTCAAGCCTCAGGGACCGTTCCTCGCACGGCCTCGCCCAACCCCTGAACACACTGCTTGGGCCCTTGGGGACTGGAAGAGGCTGCGCCAGGAATGAATGAAAGTGAAAACACAACTTATAAATATTGGCGGGGACACAGATAAACCAAGTACTTAGGCAAATACGGGATGAACACTGGCCACTAAATCTGGCCATTAGGAGACATTTTGTGATGATACTGAGAACAATTCCAAATATACTTCTGAGTACTGAAACCACATTATAGCAGACTAAGAAATAAACAGGAGTTAAGAAAATTCAGATTAAAAAAAAAAAAAATACAGCAAAATTTGGATTTCTCCTTAATGAGAGAGAGTGTAGACTCTGTTTTCAAGAAGTTTAGGGATTAGGGAAGGACAAGGGAGGATAACTAGCTTTGAAAAAAGTTTTGAGGCAAAGTTGAAAAGAATTGACTTAATTTCTAGGCCAGGAGTATTTGGTTAATGGACAGAAAAATGTAAAAAATTCAGAGACAGGTTGGCTCATTATATGGAAAAAAGAAAAGTCAGACCTTGAACCATATACGAAACCCAAACTAGATGGAATAAAAGCTGAAGTATAAAATATAAAACTACAAAGCGAATTGAAAATGTAAGGGAATATTTTTGTGATCCTTCTCAAATAAAACCCAAGAAACACAAAACCAAGGAGCAAAAACTGATAGGTCTGACTACATGAAATTTAAGGATTTGTGGTCAATAAAGAACATAATAAGATAAAATTAACCAACAGTTGCACTCATTTGTTTGTTTAATACTCACCAGAGGATATGTTTTCTATTGATTATTTTAGAGACAAAGGAGGGGGGAGGGAGAGAGAAACATTGACCAGATGCACCCCAACTGGGGATGGAACCCGAAACCTAGGTATGTGCCCGGACCTGGAATCAAATCTCCCACCTTTAGGTGTACAAGCCAACGCTCCAACCAACGGAGCCACCCGACCAGGCTTTTTGTTTTTGCTTTTTATGGTTAGACTGGGGTTAGGGGGAGGAAAAGCACAGAAGTCAAGTGTCACCCTCATCACTTCATATCAAGGGTACTTGCGGTCGACAGGACAGGCGATCACCGTTGATGTTGACCTTGATCACCTGACTGAGGCTTGGCAGGTTCCTCCCCGTGGATCTCCTCTTACCCCGCCCCTGCCGCGCCCCCCACGGCACCAGTTCAGGTGAGGGCTCTTCGGAAGGAAGGCACAGCCTGTGGCCCAGTTAGGAGTGGGAGCCACACCCCACCTAGCTAAGGGCGGAGGAGCTACATAAAGTATTTGGAATTCTTCTGCATGGGAGATTTGTGTCTTCTCCCCATGTATTTATTTACTCCTTTATGTATATCAGTATGGGCTCATACATATTTTACACTTTGGGGTTATAATTCAGAACGACACTATTTTGTTGTTCAAATTGTCTAGCGCTGCCCCGGCAGGTGTGTCTCCTGCTTAGAGCATCCGTCCACCCACCCAAGGGTCCCGGGTTCAATTCCCAGGCAAAATGGATCTCCTCTCTCTCTCTCTCTCTCTCTCTCAAAATCAATGGAAAAAATAATCCTAGGGCGATTAACAAAAAACAAAACAAAAAAATGTGTCTAATGTTGACCACGGGGGGTGCTTTCCTTGACTCCTGTGTTCGTTCTGCTTTTTAATACCGAATAGCCATAACCTACATTCACAAAAGCCCTTTGGGGGCCTCGGGTCCTTTTTAAGAGTGTGAAGGGGGCCTGAGACCAAACAGCGTGAGAACCGCCCCGAGCCCGCCACCGGCGCGGGCCAGCAGAGGCCCCGCCCCCGCGCCCCGGGACCGCCTCCTCCCCCGCGCCGCGCCGCTCGGGTTTGCTCCGCGCCCCACGCGCCGGCTCCTGCGCGGAGGTGCAGCCCGCCCGCCGCGCCCTCCCGGGAGACGCCGCTGCGGGCCGCCCGCCGGAGCCCGGGTCCCCGGCCCGAGCCGCGCGGGCCTCGCCCTCCCCGGCCCCGCGGGCGCTCGGGCGTGGCGCCCGCCGCCCGCCCTCCACCTGCGGGTCCCCGAGCGAGCGGCCGGCCGGCTCCCCGCTCCCCGCCCTCCCCTCGGGGCCCCGCCGGCCCGGCCCGCAGACCCTTTCTTATGCAAGCCCCGGACAGAGATAAATGGCTGCAGCTGGAGAGACCCGGCTAATTGATACAATAAGTTCTGTAATTGCCTCAAAAATAAGGTAATGATTTGGCAGCGGGAATACTTTGATCTTATCAGCCAGGAAAGACCTCTCCAAAGGAAACTTCAGAGAGGGGCTGGAGGCCTCCAGCTTGGAGTGTGAACTGCCCCCCCTCCCCGCCCCCTTCCCTGCCTGACGCCCCGGGCTTTTCGAGGAGGGACGGATGGAAGGAGCCTTCTCCCGAAAGGACTGGAGACTGTGCGCACATATGCCATGTGTCGTGCGTGCAGAAGGGGCCAGAGGCTGCAGGAAAGGAGAGGGGGGGAGGGCAGGCTGGGATTATGAAAACCCTGATTTGGCTCAAGCCTGATGAGGTTTCTTATGCAGTGAAGGCTGCTGATTTGGGCTTTTCAGGCAGGAAGGTGGAACAGAAAGGAAAACCTTGGTCCTGCTTCTCTGAGAAGCTGCACACACACTCACACACACCCCCTCGCTCTGCGCTGTGGGTGTCCCTGCCTGGCAGAGGCCCCAGCACAAAGAGGATTAGAGAGATGAGCTAATCTGGTTTGTATCCCAGACATGGCCCCAGAAAGGGACCTTGTCTACCCTGATGTTTAAGGGGGTGAAGGAGTGGAGTCCTCCTGTGGAGGCCCAGTGGCTAGCAGTATCAGAGACTCCTTCCCACTGAGGACCGAAGGATGCCAAGGTGCTAACCTCAGGGTCAGACTTAGGTAGCAGGGAAGCAGGGTGTGTGGAGTGTGCTACAGGGAGAGAGAGAGAAAGGGAGAGGCCCCCGCAGAGGGAGCTAGATCTCCACCCTACTTGTTTCAACAGTGAGGAAACTGAGGCCAGGAGCTGGACAGTGACCTACAGAGTCATGCAACTGTGCTTGGGGGGGGGGGGGGGGCTCAGCTTTTCTGATTTCTTTCAGCTGAGCGCACTTTGCACTGTGCTGCCGGGACTGCAGGGGAAGGTGTGAGACAGAAGGAAAGAGAAAGAGAGAGACAAAAAGAAACAAAGACACACACCAAGAAAAATACAGAGAGGAGCACACACAGAGACTGAGAGAGCCACTGGGCCAGAAAAGAGAAGTGAGAGACGGGGAGAGGGAAGGAGTTGAGAAAGACAGTCATACAGGTTCATACAGAGGGAAAGGTGGAGAGAGACAGGTACACACCAACAGACCCGGGTGGGGACACCGATAAGGGGACAGAGATAAGGCAGGCATAGACACACAGAGAGACAGGAATAGACACAGGATGACAGAAATATGACCCAGAGAGACTAGGAGAGGAGACGTGGGGAGAGCAAGAAGCAGTGAACGGAGGCAGGCGGAGAGAGGGAGGCAGAGAGCTGGTTCTGTAGATTTTGGTCCACTGGAAGCAAATCTGGCTTCCGGCTCATTCTGGGGCCCAGGACAGGTGGTGGGGAGAGAAAGAAAGCTCATGTGTAGCCTATCTGATGCGGGGCCGCCCATTGGGAGAGAGGGGCTGGAGGCAAAGTGGGAACCACCCCCCCTTGGGGTTAGGCTGGTCAGTGACCACCCAGGATCCCTGCAGCACGCCCACTGGCCTCACACAGAACCTGGGCCACCCGCCCAGGATGGCCGTCAGCCCGCCCACCGCCTGGCTCCAGTCTGATTCCAGCCCAAGTGCTAAAAGGCTCCAGACCCCCAAGCCCCGCCCCGTGGTCCCACCTCCCAAGCGTCCCTCCTTCTCCTTCTCCCTTAGCTCCCTCTTTTCCTCTTACCCAGGCCCCTTGGGGAACAGCCTACCCCATTTGGTCACTGGCTGGGAGGAAGGGGGTCCCTGCCCTACCAAGCCCCCTTCCCGGGGTTGGGATTGGATGCTCCCTCCAAAGCCCTCTAGGCCTGGCCTCTTTGAGACACGTTCCATGCCTCGCCTGGGAGCTCATAAATACCAAGGAGAGGCCGGCCAGCAATGTACAAAACATAGATCTACACCCCACCCCCTTAAAAGCCCTGGGTTCTTCCCAAGCTCCCCTCTCTTCCCTAGACACCTGCATGGGGGTGCTGGGAAGGGAGAGATGGGGCAGGGGCTGGGCATGGGAAGGGGGGAGCCCTGTGTGAAACTGGCCCGATTTCAAATGAGACTTGCCTCGGTTTGCAAAGAACTCTCAGGAAAGGCAGCTCAGGGCCCCTTGTGCAAGCAGCAGGCGCAGGAATTCCTTGACTCCCATCCAAACCTCCCCCCAGCCCCTTCTCGGCCTTTCTCTCTGCTCATTACCATCCACACCACCTCCCACCCACTGGGAAAGAGAGAAGGTCATCACCAAAGGGGCCCAGGGAAGGGGGGAGCCTTCTGGGGAGGGCAGGCCCCTCAGAGTAAGGGCTGTTCACCCACACTCGAGCTCCTAAAGCTCATCTCCACTCCCCTCCAAGGGCCAGTAGAAATTCAAAATTGTCCTGTCACACACAGCTGAGAATAGAATGAGAGGAGAGGAGCCTTCCATCTAAGTGGCCTCATGGGGAACAGAGCACGCAGTGAGATACCATGGGTGAGATACCCTGGGTGAGATACCGTGGGTGAGAGGGCAGAGCCTGTGATGCCACTTTGAGGAAGGAAGAAGACCTGGCTCTGCAGGCTGGTGGAAGCTGTCCTGCTAGAGGCCCAGGGAATCTAGAAGCCTTGAGGGAGAGGGTGCCTGGATTCTCTTCCCAGTCTCTGCTGACCTCTGCAGCATGAGCCCTGAACAGCTAAGCCCAGTGTGCCACCCTCAGGTAGCTTTATCAGTACTGGTAAGAAAACGCCCTTTCACAGCTTCGGTGTCATTTAAATGCCCTGGCCAGTGCTGGGCACACAGCAGGTGCGATTAAGTGCCTACACGACTCCCAGCAGGCCCCTCCAGACCAGAACATGACTTCCAGATCAGTGACTCTTCCCCGGGCTCCCTTTGCGGCGGCGGACTGGGGGTGGGGTGGGAGGGAGGAGCAGGTCAGGCGCTCGCTGAGCCTCTGGCCTTGACCCTCTGCCTGGAAGCCCCACAACAAGCCCTTGCGTGAGGAGCTGAGCTCTCCAATAGTGTCTAGGACCTTGAGACTGGAAGTTTATTTTGAGATTTGTAGCTCCAAAGTGGCAGATCCCAGAAAACCTCTTCTCTGGCTCCGTATGTGTTCTCTAGTTAAGTGGTTGAGAGCAGCTCTTGCAGTCAGCTGGCTCCTGTGGCCTGGGGTGCCTCCTGGGGAGCTGGGGGCTCAGAGGGGAGGGGAAGGAGGAGGAAGGAGTGAAGCCCATCCTGGGTTGTCCACTCTGGGGCAGAGGTAGCCTGTCAGCATCAGGGAGGAGTCTTGTCCCCTCACCCACTTTCTTCCCTCTAGGAGCTGCTGATGTTTCTGGGCGGGCGGGCGGGCGGGTGGGGGGGGGGGGCTCAGCTCAACGACATGCTTTAATTGTTGAGCATCTATGTTGTGCCAAGACACGGTCCCACTTGACTGTGAAGACAGCTGAAGCCAAGGAAAGGGCCTCATAAGTGAGTTTGGAGCCCATGTGGGTGAGTCCACCCAAGGTTAGGGCTGATGTGATCATCTCCAGCTCCCCACCCTGCAACCTCAGGCCGATATGTAGGAATAAACCCAGGGCCAGAGTCACACCCAGGCCGAAGCACACAGGGGAGTCTGGGAGAGGCTGTGAGAGCTTGCACGCCACTGCCCAGCATCAGGGTGGGGCTGGCCGGGAGGGGGTGAAAGAGGGGTCCAAAGGAAGGGGCTGGGCCAGGAAGGAGCCTGGGTCCACTCCTCTCTCACCTGCCCCTCTCAGGAGAGCTCAGCATAAAGTCTGTTGCTTTTTCAAGAAATATAAGGACAAACTGGAGCCTCCCAGACTGAGAAAAAAGGCAAAAGGGCAGGGCAAGGGTCAGCTGGTCGGCCTCTGTGTTCAACTCTCCCCCACTCCCATACAACTCCACTTTCCACCTTCCCCCCAAAGGGTGGGCACCTTCTCCCCTGCACAGCATGGCCCACCCCTGTTGCCCACCTGGACTCCTCTCCTCCACTCCAGCTTCCTCTGCCCTGCTGGCTGCCCTGCTGGCTCTGCACAGCCCTCACCCACCGTGGAGCCTGTGCTGGCTCTTCCCTCAGCTTCGGATGCTTTTCACCAAGTGCCTGCCTGGGTTGTCCCTGCCCTTCCAGCCTGTGCTCAGATGTCACCTTAATGAGGCCCCCTGGGTCGCCCTGCTTACAACTCTATTTTCCCCGCTTACAGCTTTCTTACGTACTGTGTTTTACTTACGGTGTTTCCTGAGTATTGTCTATCATCTCCCAATAAACGGTAAACTAACTCCATGAGGGCAGAAATTGTTTTGTTTTGCTCACTGATGTGTTCTTGGTGCTGAGCACAGCCTGGCACAGGGTAGGGAATAAATAAGTATTCGTCGAGTGAATGAATGCATTCCGCCCCGACACGGAAAGAGGTGGAGAAGGGATAAGGTCCCTGAGCCCTGCTCTCCCATCTCCGCCTCTGGGATGTCTGCGGCCTCTCTGCAGCCAGCTGCGCCCTGTCCGCTCACACTCACGCGTCTCTAACACCCCCCAACCGGGAACTGACAGTGAGTTTGGGGTTGAGGGGGGTGGGCAATTTCCAGGGCGTTGTTTACACCAGGGCTTTACAGTTTAGATAAATCAAGGGGAGAGGCACGAAAGACACCTGGGAATGAGGGGCTGGGCAGGAGAAACTGAGGCTGGAGAAGGGGTTGGGGCCAGACCCCAGACGAACTCCCAAAGTTGGAAGGCCCCGGGTTTTACGAAATTTTACGTCGCAGTAAGGGCCGCTCTGCCCCCAGAGGCTCTACCTGCCCGCCTGGGGAGTGCGGAGTGGGCGGGTGCGAGGTGGGGGGCGGGAACTGAGGGGAGTCGCCGTCGGCAGTCAGCGCCTCCCACCCCCGCTCGACTTGCCACGCCCCCAGGCGGCGTGCGAGGGGGCCGGGGGCCGGGAGGAGGAAGGGGCAATGGGCGGGAAGGAGGGTGGGAAGGCACGGAGAGAATGGCTCCCGGGCCTCCACTCTCTCCGCAGGACCCCCACCCGGCCTCCGTCCGGGGAAACCGCCCAGCTGTTTCTGATTCTTCCCTACTCGAAGCCCCGCCCGGGGGGGGCGAGGCACAGGGAAGCCGGGGAGACTAGGCGCGCGGGCGCGGGCGTACAGGTGCGCCCCTCGGCTCTGCCATCGACGGCCGGCCCACGGGCCGGGGGGAAGCGGCCGGGCCGGGCGGGAGGGCGGAAGCCACGTCGAAACATTTTGGGGGGGGCTGCGATGCGCAGTGGGTCGGAGGAACCGGGCAACGAGCCCTAGAGGAGCGAAGCCCCTACCTGAAGCCGGCCGCCCACGGCGCCCCGTTGAAAGGGGAGTAAGAGTCTCTCGCAACTTCCCGATTCTGCCCATTTCACAGAAGCGCGAGAGCGGAGCGAGGACCCGAGGAAATGAGGGCGTCCTCTGCGCTCAGCTCCCGCGTCCCTGGAGGGCGGGGGGCAGGGGAGAGCGCCTGCAGGCCCCCTCCGCGCTCCCGGCCGTGGCCCACGTTAGTTGGGGGTTGCCGAGTGCAGGGCGCTAGGACCCGGAGGCGCGGTGTCGGCTGGGACTGGGCGCTCGGGGCGCAGCGGGAGCGGCAGCGCCCGGAGCGTCCGCCGGAGCAGGTGGGGGCGCGGAGCGGTGCTGGGCCGGGGCCCCGAGGGGCGGAGGCGGCCGCCACACCTAGGGCGCAGTGGAGCGCCCGGGCTACGCGGGCGGAGCCGCCCTGAGAACCGCGCGTGTCCCCAGCCTCGGCCCCGCCCCGCGCCGTCCAATGAGAGCCCGCGGCCGGAGGGGCTGTCCGCACACTCTACCCGCAGCCCCACTCCGCGCCGCCGACCCCCTGACACCGCACCCCGCGCCCCGGCAGCGCGCCCCAGTCAGCTCGGCGCGCCGTCGTCGGCTTCCGGACACAGCTCGCTGCGCCCCTCCTGCGCCCCGGCTCCGGGAGTCCAGGTGCCCGTAAGTCCCCAGCCGTCAGCGAGCCTATGGCCCCCCAGGGGGGTGAGTAAGAGCAGCCTGAGTACCCCAGCCGGTGCCGCGTCCACGCCCCTCCGGGCCGCGCGGCGGGAGTCTTTGGGGAGCTATGCTGAAGCCGGGTGGTGCGGAGGACGCCGCGCAGCCACCCCCTCGGCGCGCCAGCGCCCCCGTCCCCGTGCCCGCTCCCAGACTCGCGGTCCCCGACGGCTCTCGGGCTTCGGCCCGCCTAAGTCTTGCCTGCTTGCTGCTGCTGCTGCTGCTGGCGCTGCCGGCCCGCGTAGACACGTCCTGGTGGTGAGTGTGACTCTCAGGGGTGGGAGGGTGAGGCCGTGGGTCAGGGAGGCGGGAGGCGACCGGAGGAAATGCACAGCTCCCAGCACCCGCAGCCCAGGAGACCAGGTCGTCCCACCGAAGGAGTTAGAGACGGTCCCCGTAGGACTGTCACAGCAGTTGCGGAGTGGCGGGGGCCGAGGTGGGGGAGATGGGGGGCGCCGCGCCTTCTCCGCCCGACGAGGTGGCTGCTGGGTGTTTGGAGCCAGGACGCCCGGTGGTCGAGGCTTTCCAGAAGCCCATATGCTGAGCCCGTATTTCAGCTCAATCCTTTTAGGGCAAAAGCTACCTTCCGAGTTTCTCTCAGGGTGGACTCAAGAAAGCAATCGCCTACTGGGGCCTTCGGTGCCGTCCAGCAGGAGCCCTTGGTCACCTAAGGTCGCCGCCCTGGGAGGTGAAGGGCAGCGCAGGGTGCAGAGCCTCTCGCTGGTCCACCCTCGCGGTAACGCAGGGAGGCTTGGAGAGGCTGCAGCGCGCGGCACGAGGTTAGAAGTGGAATGGTGGCCAAAAAACGGCCCCGTTTAAAATATGGTTAGAAACTCCCACAATTAAAACAAAACACTTGGGTTTGCATAACGCAGGCATTCATCTTCAGCCTGTTCTAAGGATGCCACTCTGGACCTTGATATCTCCCTCCCGGCCTCCTCCTTTTCTCCCCCAGTTGTCCCTCTCTCTCCTCTCCGAGAACTAGGCGCTTCTGGCCCCCAAATATTGAGACCCTCTCCTCAGATTTCTTGCAGGCCTTACACTCCAGACACTTCACAAGAGGGCAGATGAGCTGAAGGCATTACAAACCGACTAGATGTCTGTTTTCTGAACCCCTGCTCCCAGTCCCTGGATGGCACTCATCTTTTTCCTTCTGGGGGGCAGGGCAGGGGGGGAGTTGGACAGAGAAAAGACTCAGTCTTCTCATCTTTCCTCGTCACCCCCCAATCAAAGCCGTCTGGGCCCCTCTGTACCCATGCCGTGCCCCCTTACTGTCTTCACTCTGCCCCCTCCGACCCCGCACCCCCACCTAAGAGTGTGGTCTCCTCTCCCCTTGCACGCTGTGGCTTTCTCCTCCGGCTGGGAATCTCGGCTGGAAGGGTGAGGGTAGCTGGCTGAGGGGCCAGCAAGCTCCAGCGGATTCCTATCATTTCAAGATGCGTCTCTCGCCACCCCCCCACCCCCACCCTGTTTTCCTGTTTCAGAAAAATCTCTCTTTTGGATCTTTTTTATCTCTGCAGACTTGGGGAAGGCAAGGAGGGGGGTTCTGGATGGGGGCGAAGGGAGGCCCACATCTTACATCTGGCGTGAAGCATTCCTTCAGAAAGGGAAAGGGAAGAGGGGTGAGGAGAGAAGCCGGTCAAAGTTCAGCCTGAGCGCAAAATCCCCTTTACCTTCCAGGGCTCCTTCTGGCCGGGGACAGGAGCCCTCAGTGGCCCTGAAGAGAAGGGATGAAGTGCCACTGCGCACCTTTATCCACCCCAGACGGCAATTTGCTTTCAGGGACTCCATTCTGTCTTTCCAGTCTGGGAGGCTGTGTTGGGGACCATGGGGCTCAGGTGAGGAAGTGTCAGTCTGGCTCTGCAGCATGCTGGAGGTGGTTCCAAAAGACTCATCTGGAGCCCTTCGTAGTCCCCATCTTGCCCCCGTAGCTACTGTCTCCCCCTTTTCCTTTCTCTCTCTACTACTCCCCCCCACCACGTGGTTCATATTAAAGATTTTGGGGAAAACTCCTGGGTGGGAGAGCTAGCTGGGGAGGCAGGCGGGTGAAGCCGTGGGATCCAGCAGTCCCTGTGAAATGGAGGGAGGCAGCAGCAGAGCTGGGGTGGGGAGTGAGTGCAGAGGCTGGTTCCCTCTCCTGACCTCACACCTGTCATAGCTTCAGGCCACAGATGCCAGCCTCCGTGGACAGCACTTCTGGGGTCAAGTGGAAAGCTTCTTTCCAAAGGCCGGTCAGGCCCCCAAAGGGATTCTCTCTCTTTCCCTTGGGAAAAACCCAGCAAGACTAATATTCTGTACAACCCCCAGAGGAGACGCTGTTGACTCTGTGTGTCCATGTTCTACCTGGAGCAGGTCACCACTCTCACCAGCTGACAGTCTGCTTTTCCCCTCAGCCCTTCCCCTTCCTCTCCAACCAGTCCTTCCCTCTCCCACCTTTAACAGGAGGAGAGAATGATGGTCTCTTCCTAATCTACAACAAACAGAACAAGAAACGGAGGCTTTTGGCATGTGTTTCATTTTGCATTCTGCAGGGGTTGGAGGCAGGGAATCACGAAGGGAGAGGAACAGAGTGGCCTCATAACTTAGCATTATTGTCACCAACAGTTAGCTGTCACTTCATGAGCCCTTACTAAGCTCCAGACACTATGGCTAAACACCTTATGAGCACCATTGTCTTCAATTCCCCAAATAACCCAGCGTGGTATGTACTACTATTATCCCCATTTCACGTATGAATAAAGTGAGGGATAGAAGGGGAGTGGCAAGAAACTCGAGTTCAACCAACTTTGAAGTCAGGTCGGCCTGCTCCTGGCTAAGCCTCTCCTGCCCTTGGAATGAAGATGAACTTGGACTTTGGAGTCAGAGTCCCTGGTTCACCTGGTTCTCCTGACTAGCTCTGATGGATGGAGCTGGGTATTATCAGTTACTCTCCCTGAACCTCAGTTTCTTCACCTGTAAAATGGAGCTCTCTCTCTTTCTCATAGGATTTCTGTGTAGAAAAATGTTTTATAAACTCTGAAGTACCATATAAATGATGTTATATTAAGAGATTAAGGGAGCCAACAAGTCACGGTTCGATTTCCGATTCCTGGCTGAGGCACATGCCCGGGGTTGGGGTTTGGGCTCAATCCCCAGGAAAGGGTGTGCAAGAGGCAGCCAATCAATGTTTCTCTCTCATTGATGTTTCTATCTCTCTCTCCCTCTCCCTTCTACTCTCTCTAAAAATCAATAAAAACATATAAAAAATAAAAAGAGCTTAAGGGAGGGTAATAGTCTTATCCCTGTGTTCAAAGTCCTCTGTGAGCTGGACTGAACCATGTACACTAGGGACTACAAAGAAAGGGGGAGATAAGAAGAGGCTCCCTGGCCTCAATAAGACACAAACATAAAACATCTGCAAAGAGGCTGGCAGTGTTGGGGAGGAATAATGCTATCATCGAAAGGAAGCTTATGACTGGCGAGGGGAGAGAAGAGAGTGGGGAGCAAATCAGAGCAGTTATGTTTTATTCAACAAATAGTTATTAAGTACCTACTATGTGCCACACACTGTTCTAGGCACTGAGGACACTGAAGTGAACAAAGCAGACAAAACCCCTGCATTCATGGAGCAGTGCGGCCAGATCCCCTGGGGGTGTAGGTAAGGTACAGATTCGGACTTAGTAGGCCTGGGGTAGGGCCTGAGGCTCTGCACCTCTAACAGATCCCCAGGTGATGCAAATACTGCTGTTCTTTGAGTAGCGAGGGGCTAGAGCATAGAGTAGGATATGAGTCACTTTGTCAAAGGAAGGGATGTGAACTGGTCAAAAGCAGGTGAAGAAAACATTCTGGGGCAGGAAGCAGGGAAGGAAGTGAAAACTGGATGGGTAAACAAAGCTAGAGGGTCAGGGGTATCTCGCCACTACCAGCCCATGAGCCTTAAACATCCTTGTGCCCCTAACAGCTGAGCTGAGTGCATGACACATGGTAGGCATTTTGCAGGCATGTGTTGAGTTGAGAAGGAGATGGGCAGGGCTCAGGCTCAGTTTTACTGGAGGCCCCCCACACCAACTACAAGGGGCTGACCACTGGTCAGCAGGCAAAGGCCCTGCTCTGCAGAATCTTGAAGCAGCTACTTAGTGGGGTGAGGGAGGTAGTAAGAGTATCTTCCCATCTTAGATACTGAACAGATGTTCCCACGCTCAGTGAGGATGTAACAAGAAGGACCAATGTGGGCTACAGCAGAATGGATTTAAGTCAGACCACAGGAAGGACTTTTTGCCAGAGTTTGGCCTGCTTCCCTCTAGACTGTCTCATGAGGGCTGGATTACTGGTCTCCCATTCCTATATCCAACCCCCCTCTTCCCAAGCCCCAGTAAAAAACAACAAACACCCATTGCTTAGGGCAGTGCTCAGGGCTGGACTGGGGAAGCAGAATGGTGGTGAGACAGGGACCAGCTCCAACGCCAACGGTCTTGAATCTCCAAACAAAGCACCGCAGCAGTGGGTGTAACTCAGGCTGTGCGTCAGGAGGCCCTTTCCGGCCTGGCCCAGCCCGGGGTGTTTATTTTGTTTGTTCCTGGAAGCTGTTGCCCTGATGGACAGTGCTGGGGACGCTGATTCCATGGGATTTCTCTGGGTCGGGTCAGCCCTCTCGCCCCTCCCCCGGGACAGATGGACCCCATCAACCCTGCTGAGTTCCAGAAGAGGCAAGCATCAGCCCTCCTAGTGTTTGTTTGAGTTGGTATCACCAGTGGTGATCCAGTCTGTGGGTGAGGGCCGGGTATGTGAACTGGGGGAAGGGGGTACATAGAGCCCCAGGCAGTCTGGCTTTTCCCCTTTACCCACTGGCCACCCTCCCTTCTCCTCTCCTACTTCTAGGCCCATTTTGGGGCCTTTCCCAAACCACAGGCTCATTCACAGCCCAAACCAAAATATTTTCTGTTTGTAGCAGCAACTGCCCTCCTTGGCCCCCACCTGTTCAGAAAAGGGGAGAGAAGGCGTCCCTTGATGTGTTAGGACAGGAGAATGGAGAGTTCCCTGCAAACCAAGGAAGGTGCTAGGTGTTGGAGACATAGATAGAAAGGGAGTGAGGAGTGGGTGAATGGGTCAGATCTCATTTGGCGGCCTCGTGGGGAGAAAGGGTGATGATGTACTCCTGTCTTCTCTCTGAAATGGTCCTCCTGGGGCTGGTGGTGGAGTCCAGGGCTAAGAGGGTTTGAATAAAGAGAAAATATTGCCTGGAGAAATCTGAGAATGACTCTACCAACCCACCCATCTTTTAGTAACCCACCCAAAATTACTTTCTTGTAATAGTTCATATCGGGCAAATTGGGAATGGAATATGGAGGTGTCACCCTCTTGCTTTATCTTGGCTTTTGGCTTCCTAAAGCAACAGCCCTCTGCCCATGCAGGATATTCTGCCCTATAGGTTGGGAGGAGGAATTTGAAAGAATCAAGACTTAGTAGTTACGAATGGCGATGGGCCTGGAAATAAAGGGTATGGGGAGGAGAGTTGGATTGGGAGTGGGGTCTTCCTCCCCAAACCTCAGCACTGGGAATGAGGATTTTAGCTCCAAGGGTCTGACTAGGGCTATAAAAATTACTGGTTGCCCTCTATGTCTCTTCCCACCGGCCCCTCCCTCTCTCCACCCTTCTTCCCCCAAATCATCTTCATGGACCAGCCATGCAGGATGTGCCTCTTACATGTGGGTGTAAGAGTGTTGTCTCAGACTCTCCTTTTGTTAGTTTATTTTTCCATGAGGCTCTTAGTGTTTGTTAAATAAACAGACAATGGGTTTGTGTGACATGCCCACAGCTTTCTGTGTATGTGACACATGCCTGGCCTGTGTTCTGGGAGTGTGTGTCACTTTGGCCTTTGGCTGGGAACTGGTGATGCTGGGAGACCACTCAATTACTCTCTCTGCAACTGTGTAAGTATTTCTCCAGAGCTTGTGGAGACCGGTTCTACCGATCAACCTAGGGAAATGTGGGCTGGGAAGGGGGAAGGCACCACTCCAAGGTCTGAATGCCAAATCTTTCCGCTCCTAATCCTGTCCTGATGCGGCAGAAGGGCCGGGATGCTCTGACAGGGCCATCTCCACCTTGCAGGTACATCGGGGCACTGGGGGCCCGAGTGATCTGTGACAATATCCCCGGTTTGGTGAGCCGGCAGCGGCAGCTGTGTCAGCGATACCCAGACATCATGCGCTCGGTGGGCGAGGGTGCCCGAGAATGGATCCGAGAGTGTCAGCACCAGTTCCGCCACCACCGCTGGAACTGCACCACCCTGGACCGGGACCACACTGTCTTTGGCCGTGTCATGCTCAGAAGTAGGGGCCTCTTCCACCCTGCCCAGCTCCTGCTTCCCCTCCTATGCTTGGGGTGGTGAATGGGTAGGGTAGAGGTGATCCCCTCTCCCTTCTCCTACACACTTCATAATCAGAGAAACAGTTGTGGGCAGAGCCCAGGATACAGTTGGGAAACAGACTGTTAGTACTTTAGATATGTAGCCAAGGGTCCCTCTAAGTCCCAGTGTTCTGGGATGACAGGACAAAGGAGCAGCAGTCTATCTTTCTTCCTCCCTTTCCCGTCCCTCCCCAACCCCCAGCACTGTCAGGCTGAGGACCAGGTTCCTATCACCACAATCACTCCCCTCACTCCAATACTTCCAACACTACAGTAATGGGAGCAAGGGATAAACAGAAAGGTGATATGTAAATATTTGGAGAGTCAGCGGCTTGGCCCCAGCTCAGCAAAACTACGCAGTGCTAGACAGTAAACTGGTAGAAAGGGAATGAGATGGGAATCCAGAGGTGTCAGAGGGACAGGAGTGAAGGTTCATCAACCCCAGAGATCAGGGAGGGAAGGAAGAAGGCAGGGAAAGTAGCCTGTCACTCCACACAGGCTGACCCCTGGGCTGGGGTCCCCACTGTTGGGGAACTGTCCAGCAGAGTGGGCCTGAAACGGCATGGACTGTGGACTAAGGCAGGCTTAGCTGAACTGGGCCTGGCACTCAGTAGGAGGGGATGATTCACCCTGAAACTTTTTCATAGGTGGATCCAGGGAGTTTGGAAGGAAGCAAGAGTAGAGGTCAGCACAGGAGGACAGATGTACGAAGGAGTGGATGGAGAGTAGTGAGGGCTCTGGGAAGGGGTCAGATGGTCTGGAGAATGCTGCCGGAAGGGAAGGGCAATTTGAGTAAAGAGGGTACAGTGGTTGCTCTAGGAAAGAAAAAGAGAAGAGAGATTTCACAGTCAGAGGTTCTGTGGGCTGAAGAAGGGGACAGACATGGGCTTCCCTGCTGAGACACACGTCTGCCTGTCTCTCCAGGTAGCCGGGAGGCAGCATTTGTGTATGCCATCTCGTCAGCAGGGGTGGTCCACGCTATCACCCGCGCCTGTAGCCAAGGTGAACTGAGTGTGTGCAGTTGTGACCCCTACACCCGTGGCCGACACCATGACCAACGTGGGGACTTTGACTGGGGTGGCTGCAGTGACAATATCCACTATGGCGTTCGCTTCGCCAAGGCCTTCGTGGATGCCAAGGAGAAGAGGCTCAAGGATGCCCGGGCCCTCATGAACTTGCATAACAACCGCTGTGGTCGCACGGTCAGTCTTCACATCTGTGCATGTGCCTTGTTTGCTGGGGGTGACCGTATGTGTGGTGACAGACTTAACTGTGAAGTGGGAGTGCTGAAGCCTCCAGGTTACTTCCAAAAGACCTGACCCCCAGGGCAGAAGCAGTAAACCCAAGGGAACTGGGAATGTCTAGGTGCAGCCAGGTGCAAAAAGAGTCTTCACATAGGTGAAAAATAGGGAAAGGGGAAGAAAAGAAGGGAAATAACTCTTTAAGAAGGAAAAAACTGCCTCCATGAAGACAGAGGAGGGTAGGAGCTTGTTCTAATCAGTGTACTGGTACCTGAGCCCCGCCTGTGCCCAGCCTTGTGCTGGAAAATGATGTGTTATAGAAGTAGAAGGCGTGGTACCCTAAACTCCAAAACACACGATGTGCCAGCATACTGTAATCATAAACAGAATCCTGTGGCTCTAAAGTTCAAATGGCCTGTCATGAAAAGGAGAGCACTGCTGGTCCAGAAAGGCTTCTTGGAAGAAGAGGTTCCTGAATTTGATCAGGAAGAATGGGTGGGATCTGATGGGGGAAGGAACAATGAATGGCTGTACTAGCCAACCAGGACCAGGTCCTGCAGACCTCAGGGCACACATGTTGTTAGTCCTGAGGATGACTAAGTGCCTGACCGGCTGCTTCTCCTTTACCTGCCTCCCCACTTCCCAGGCTGTGCGGCGGTTTCTGAAGCTGGAGTGTAAGTGCCATGGCGTGAGTGGCTCCTGTACTCTGCGCACCTGCTGGCGTGCACTCTCAGACTTCCGCCGCACCGGTGATTACCTGCGGCGACGCTATGATGGGGCTGTGCAGGTGACGGCCACCCAGGATGGCGCCAACTTCACCGCAGCCCGCCAAGGCTATCGCCGCGCCACCCGGACTGACCTTGTCTACTTTGACAACTCCCCAGACTACTGTGTCTTGGACAAGGCTGCAGGTGGGTAAGGAAAGCAGGTGGGGACACAGAGATCAGTTCTTAGTGCCAGCAGCCCTGGGCAGTCACAGTTTGCTCAGCCTCAGGAGTCAGGGAAGGGGTGCTGTGGGAGGAGTCAGTCTCCTCCGGACATGAAAACCCGGTAATGAGAGTGATGATTTGTGCCTCGGTTCAGGCCCAGTGCTGCCCCAGCAGAGGAGAGGCTGCTCAGCTCCTTCAGCCCTGAGGTCTGCATGATGCACAGATGTGACAGATACTACCCAGTGGATGTTAAATGCACCACCCGTTCTCAGTACCGCACAATGTGTGGGCTACACTGAAGCATAAGATGCAGCCCTAAGTCTTTGGCTCTTTATAGTCTAGCTAAGAAATGAATGTAACAGGTAGACAGATGCAACTGCAAAAGAGAAACGACTGGGGAAATCAAGGGAAGCTGATCTGAAAATGTGGAATGTAAGCTGTTTCTTGAAGTGTGGGGATTATCTGGGTAGCTGGAGAGAACAGGTGACAGCGTCTCCACACAAGTAGAACGGTAGGTGGTACTCGATCTGTTCCAGGAACAGAGAGCAGGTTGATCTGAGTGAAGAATTTGGATGAGGGAGATCAAAGGCAGAAGGAAAAGTTGGGATCAGACCATCAATGACCTTGAAAGGCTTTATCTGAGGTATTGCCACTGAACATTGTAAAGTGGGGATGGGAAACAAGGAAAGAGGAGGTTCCTGTCAAGGTGAACCACTGGCAGACAGCAGCCAACACCTGTGCCAGATATTGTGGTGGGATTGCTGGGGATGCTGGGACGTGATATGGTATTACCCCAAAAGAATGGAAGTTACCATCTTGGCTCAGATTTCGGGTTCAGATAGGTTAGTCTAGGAACAACGTGCAATGCAACAAAACTGCTCTGTCCCTGGGGACTGTCATGAACTCACAGGCTCTTTGCAGTTAGACTTGGGTGAGGTGGAGTCAAAAACCTCAGCTGCCTTTGGTACTGTTTTTCACCCATCACTGTTGTTCCTGGAGAGTCAAGCGGTTTAGAGCAAAACAACACAGACACAGGGTAGGGCTCCACTCACATAACAGAGAGAGAAGTCTGTGTACTTTGAAGGCTGCTAAGAGAAAAAGGTTGAGGGAGCCCATCTGATTCTCCTGGTGATTTTCTGCCACTAGGTGTGTTTTCTTCCCATGTGGTGTAATTGAGAGGACTGCCTTCCCAATGCCTGGAAACCACTCCATAACCTCCGAGGTGTGAGCCTATGCTACCACACCCAAATGCACCTGTGGAGAAGAAGGTGTGGAGTTAGGAGGATGAGTCATATGTGTTTTGGTGTTTCTCAGAGGCATAAAATTAAGACTCATAAAACCCAAAGTGGGGCCTGGAATTCAGAGGGTCCAAGTCATCCCAGAGGGATGGAACTCCTTCCAAAGCAGTGCTGTCCAAATGAACTTCTGTGATGGTAGACAGGTTCTATGTCTGTGCTAATACGGCAGCCACTTAGCTACATGTGATTATTGAGTATTTGAAATACAGCTAATGTGACCAAGAACTAAATTTTAAATTGTATTTAATTTTAATTATTTTAAATCTAAATGAACACATTTGGCTAGTGGCTACCACATTGGAAAACTCAGCTCCAGAGGGCAGAGGAAACTTCTGATGCACGGGAAGGACTTAGGACCCGGCCCTCGCAGTTACAAGAATAAGATACAGAGCAGAACTAGTCAGCCCGTACCCAAGGGCAGTGGTCTCCTGACACTGTGGACTGTATATTCCTATCAGATAAAAAATCTGAGCATGCGCCTCCAATATATGTATATGTACTTATAAATTATATCTATGTTCCACTTTACACATTACTAACATGTACATTATAAAACATAATACAGAATAGATATTTTAAGTTGATGGGGTAAAAAACAAGAAGTTCTAGTATTTTCTCCTCATATCCCAGTGGAATGTCAGACTGCCATTACAGAAATCAGTTAATTGATTCTCTTCTTGAATCTCCAGGCCAGTTTCCCATCTCTGGGAAAGGGTTGGAGTAGATACTGTCTAGGATCCATCCCACCCAGAATTCTATGACTTTATGATCTGTTGGCAGGATCTCCTTTGCTAAAGTCAGTGAATGAGGTCCTGAGCATGCTCTGTGCAAGCAGAAAGCATAACCCTGACCCTTCAAGAGTTCCCACTGTCAGGGTCTTTAGGAATTCCTTAGGGGTGTGCCTCCAGCCAGTTATGCCAATCAGTTCACCCGCTCCATTGAACAGAGATTATAGATATAACAATCCACTGATTTAGATGCTATTATTATGCCTATTGTCATGAGAAAACTAAATCCCAGGGAGATTAACTAACTTGTAAATCACATAGCTAAAAAGTGGCAGAATGGGATTTTAAACCTAGACACTCTGACATCAGACCCATCTGTTAATGGCCATGCTATACTACTTCCCTGAATAGTACAACTTGATAAAATATAAACTAAGGACCAAAATACTAACAAATGGTAGCTGGATCAGAGTTGTGGCAAGACTTCTTGGAAAAGATAAATTATAGGCTGTTATTTTTTAAAACTTCCTACTGTGGAAAAATTCAAACATAAAATAGAGAGTCTTCATCCAGCTTTAACAATGACATGCATCTTAAGGCTAGGTTTTGAAGAGGGTCTGGAGATGTGTCTTGGCAGGGAGGGCATTGCAGGTGAAGTCAGAGGTCTTGGGGTAGCCTTGATGGTGGAAGGAAACCAGCCTGGTGCAGAGGGCCATGTGGAGATGATCATTTTGGCTAGTGGGTATATTTTCAGGAAAAGAGATTCTTTATGGTTTCCTCATGAGGATGTGGGTAAGGGAACCCAGAGTAGCTGAAGTAAGAGGTAACTTGGTTCTCACCCTCTCTTCCCCACCCCAGGTTCCCTAGGCACTGCAGGCCGTGTCTGCAGCAAGACATCTAAAGGGACAGACGGCTGTGAAATCATGTGCTGTGGCCGAGGGTATGACACAACTCGAGTCACCCGTGTCACCCAGTGTGAGTGCAAATTCCACTGGTGCTGTGCCGTTCGGTGCAAGGAGTGCAGAAACACTGTGGACGTCCACACCTGCAAGGCCCCCAAGAAGGCAGAGTGGCTGGACCAGACCTGAGCATATCAATACCTCACCCACCCTCCACTTCGAACCTCCTGACTCAAAAGCACAAGATCTTTGCATGCACACCTTCCTCCACCCTCAACCCTGGGCTGCTACAGCTTCTATTTAAGGACTTGGAGAGTGATCCAGAGGGACTCTGGTGTCCTGGCTGGTTCCTTAGCCCTGGGAAGGAGTTGACAGGGGATGTAAAAACTGAGCAGCTCCCTGACTCCTGCTCTGGAGGTTAGAAGGGAGAGTGGAAGAGGTGTGTAGGGTCCTCAGAGTGATATGAGTTGCACTAAAGCACGCGGTCGAGGCTCACGTCTCCTTTCCCTTGCACTGTCTTCCTGACACTTCCGTGTGTGCAAGCGGAAAGGTGCCTGGAGAGAGCTTCCTTTTGTTCCTACCTGGTGAGGGTAGATAGGACAGACATGAAACCACATATCTCTCCCCTGGGTCAGTTTGAGCAGACTGCCTGGTACTAGGCAAAAAACTCTTAGGCTTCAACATTCTTTCATCATTGAGAGTTAGCTGAGAGGTAGCCACAGTGCACAAGGTTCCATCCATATGCTCATGTGTTTCTAAACTGCTGTGTTTTGTAAGAGAAGAAATTATCTAATTATACAAATGCTCTCTCTCCCCACCTCTCTCTCCTTCCATCCTATATTGGACAGCACCACACTCTGTGCTCACTTGCTGCCTGTCCAAATTGAGCAGCATGCAGTGGTACCCATGCCTAACAGGTCATCAGAATACCCTGAAACATCCTGAGAAAGAGTAATTTAGTAAGCCTTGGGTTTTCTTTCTTTAAACTTTCCATGCTTTACTTTGGTGGTCAGCCAGGTTGAAGAAACACTGAGAAAAACATATACGACTCTTAGAGATGGGAGAGGATAGTAATCCTGATCTCAAAGCCCACAGGAGGCCTCGGTGTATAGTAGGCAGGTAGAGATCTCCAGCTCTGGGAATTTTTAGAAGATCCTAGCCTCTGATGCTGGGAGAGGGATCCAGTGACTACAGAGGGAAGGAGAGCTGGGGCTTGGGGCAAAGCAATGAACAGCTTAGAAAGCAGCCTTTCCCCATTAATTTGACAAATCTTTATTTAGTGACTCTCCAAGACCTGGTGATTATTGTTGGTCCTTCCATGTTTAGCTTCAGTAGGGGAGTTCCTTCTCTGCTACTACCCACTGCCTAACTAAGCCTGCGGTAGCTGAGTCTCCACAGATAGCAGGTGGTAAGCTGGAGGGTGCGACACGGAGTCCCAAGAACTGTGAGGTACAATTTTCATGTGATCTGAACAGTGGTTATCTCTTGCCTACTGATATTTTAAAGGAGCAGAATAGTATAGAGATTTGAAGTTATAAACATGGGTTGAAATCACAGCTGTTTTTGATATTTTGAGCAAGATACTCAAATTCTCTGAGCCTCTATCTTCTCATCTGTAAAATGAGGGTAGGAAACTATCTCAGATATTGAGTTTTCATTATGCTCCAAACTCCAGCCAACAGACACTCTCACCAAAGCCCCTAACTGGTCTAGTCCCTCACGACTTACTTCAGAACCTTCAACTCAGGACAATCAAGTATTGACAGCCGTCTGTGGAGTCAGGGGCTACACGAGGAATTCCAAATCCAGCCCCCCTTTTCCCAAGCTCCTCTCCAACATCCCTTGGGGTGCTCACGTGTTTGTGGAACAGCTTCACTCTGTAAGGGCAGCAGAAGGGAGTCGTAGCTCCGGGCCATGGGGGCAGATTTATTTGGATGATAGGACTAATATTTGTGTAACCTGCGGAGACCTGTGTGGGAGAGTTTAGGGTGGTTTTTCTTTTGGCAAAGGGGTTTGCTCCAATTTCACAGCCATTAACACAAAACATGAGCTAGTCAGGGCCCTTGTGGTCTGCGGTGAGGGGATTCCTGTGGAGAAATGGGACCGAGTGAGTCAGGCCAGGGGAATGTCTTCCCTGCAGAGTGGAGTCAACTGGGTAACTGATGAGCCAATGGTGGGATTAGGGAGGGGGCATGGGAGGGAAGAGAAGAGCTTCTGACATCTTGAGCTGGGATTAAGAGAAGGAAGCCTTAGGGTAGTGGGAATGTAAGAGGGTTACAGTCCCTTTGAACTCTATAAGAGGGTTGAATGGATTTACAAAGGGTGCCGTCTTATATGCTGGGCTGCTGGGAAAAGCCTCAGGTCCCAGTTAACCCTGCTCTCAAGAACCTCCAGGTTACCACATAAATGACAGCATAGGCCTTCCATGGGGAATCAGCCTGAGCTCTATTGTCCATCCTTTCTCGGTTCTAATCCCGGGGAGGGAAGTGGGCCTCTTCTGGCATCTAACACTGCTCTGTGCTTCTCACTGGGCTCCAAATTCTAATTCATGAAGATCCACGTTTTACATTTTCCTATAAATGGTTAAGAGAAGAATGAGCTGTCCAGAGAGTGAGAGGTTTGAAAAGTGAGGTGGGTAGAGAGGCAAAAGAGGTCCACGTGAGCCCCACCACAGAGGTTCTGTGGCCTCAAGAAGGAATGATGGCCAAGCCATTAATTTTTCCTCTGATTCCTTAGCTTGCCTCTGCATTCCGATCGGCTTTGGACAACTGGCGTCCATTCTGTGCTATACAAACAGAAACTAATTTATTTGGAACCAGCAGCAAAACGAGAACTTTATTTGGTGTAGTCAGGGCTCCATGTAGTTCTGCTACTCACTCACTGTCTCTAATCTCCCCCCTCTTTCAGCCCCTCTCCTCTCTTCCAGTCCCTCCTATTGGTCCTGGTTTCTTTTCACTTTTAATATTTAGGTTAGTGCAGGCAGAAAGTGCTATTTGGATACAAAGTTAACTTAAGAGACATTATCTCTACCCTTTAAGGTCCTTAGAATCTTTCAGATCACGCATCTGGCGAGTGCCTCAGCTGCAGCCTGCAGCTAGTTTATCGTATGTAAGCATAAGGATGCCAGCCGTAACCATGCCCTGGAGAGAAGAGCCAGCCCATATGACTGCCAACCTTGAACAATAGCACTAATCCATACTCTTCCTTACTGATGCTGGGAAAATGCAAACAGGGACTTCGGATTATTTAAAAGAATCAAACGTGGCCTCCACTGAGGGTCTGTTTGTGAGAAGTCCTGTGGGTCTGACTCATGGCCACTCACTGCCTCATTTCTCTTCCTCCCTGTAGCAGAGAAATTTCTTCTCCTTTCTCCCACCTCCCTCAGCAAGAACACCAACCGCCAAGTCCTTGCCAAATTCTCAGACTCACTCAGGACACTGGCTTAATACAAGAGAGATAATTAGGATTTTTTTCCCCTCTGCCTTTCTGAGGCTTTATTTAAATGCTCTCAGTGGTCATAGGGCAGAAGCCCAAGGTAGGCCCTGGGGAGAGTATGTTTCTCATCCCCGAGAGGCGTCAGGTCAGCCTTGCTCCTGCAGCCAAATTACGGCACCCGAGAACAATGTGATGCATTCCTGGGCAGGTCGGTGGGACCCTGGGCGCCCTGGCCTTTCGGAGAGAGGTGCCAGACACAGAGCTCTCCGTCAGCAATCCTGCAGAGCCGCCCCCTGGGTGCAGAGATGAAATACGGGAGAGCTTCACATTACACAGAGACCTATGGCTCACACCTGGTTATTGATGGCCTTAGTGGAGGCCTCTGCCCCCACCCTCCACTTAGGAACCGCCTGCTAGCCTGCTACCACGGGGGCTGGGCATCTTTGAAGCAATGTTGGAAAACAAGAGATGCTTCATTCTCACCCTGTGCCCTCCCTATCAGACTGCACACAACCATGAGGATACTCATACATGTGAGGTGCACATGTGTGGAACAAGCATACACATACATGGACATACACATAGCTTCTCTCATTCTAGTCACCCTCCCTCTCCCCAACAGTAGAGAAAAAAAAAAGCAACTAGATTTTAATCAAACCCTTCAAAAATCAAACCAACAGCAGAGGATCAGCTATAACCAAGGAATATTAAAAAGTTACATTAGCCACATGCAGACAGCTGTTTAGTTTGGGGACCAGTTGTCACCTGGGGGTGGCAGGAGGAGGCAGAAAGGGATCAACAATGGATAATTAGCACCCAAGCAAAGGGTCTGAGACTTCTCGGGGCTGATTCACACTGGAAATAGTGCACTTCAAGCCCTGTGCTCTGTGGATGGCGCAGTCTCCTACTGCTCATGCCCTGTTGTTTTTAACTCTTGCTAGGTTAGAAAGCAGGGTAGCTTTGGGTTCCAGAGATGATCTCCCCAAGAGAGGTACTGAAGAGGAGCAAGCAGTGGCTTTACTCGGGAAAATATGTCAGTTACTGCACTGAACTGAGCTTTCCCAGAAGATGTGATTCTCTTTGGATGACTGGCAGGTTTCAGGCAACAGCCAGTGGGGTGTCAGTAATATCCTGTCCCTGATTCCAAAGGGATAGAAGAGAGGGAGCATTTATAAGCACATTTTCCCACTTCCCTTTCATGACTAAAATGATCTCTAAGCATCTTTGTGGCTATTCCTCATTTACTTAGGAAGTTTTAGTCATCCTGGATGTAAGAAAGCAAGGTAAGAGTCTCCTCTTGGCCCCCTAACTCTGAACTATCTTGGCTTAAAATTTGCCTTTGCTCAGTTCCATTCTGCCCGAGTCTGGATGGAGCAGCTGGCCATGGGAGTTCCTTTCTTTGACCAAAAGGAGCAGAAATCTGGTGACTTTATTTCAACACCACCAGCCCTTGTAAGCAGGCCTGATCAAACAGAAAGGCTAAGCTGAGCGAAGACAAAAGGAATACAGTTTAACGTACAGCTATTCTATCTGACAACTTTTTCAAGGTAGGGCTGCCCCAAGAATAAATGTGATACTCGCCCTGGCCAGTGTGGCTCAATTGGTTGGGTGTTGTCCAGTGCACCAAAAGGTTATCGGTTTGATTCCCAGTCAGGGTACATGCCCGGGTTGTGGGCCTGACCCCGGGTAGGGGGCATGCAGGAGGCAGCCAATGGATGTTTTGTGCTCACATCGATGTTTCTCTCTCTCCCTCTCCCTTCCTCTCTCTCTAAAAATCAATAAAAAATCTTTTTTAAAAAAAGTAATACTCATAAAAAGCTTTTTTTATGTACAAAATGCTTTAGCACATAACATAATTCTCACACCAACCCTGTGAGGTAGCAGTTATGTTCACTGTACAGGTGCCGGTCAGAGAGGCTCAGTGATTTCTCCAAGGTCACATGGATACTGAGTGGCTCAGCCGGAACTCAAACGTATAGCTTCTGACTTCAAATCCTGTGTGCTCCTCAAAGACTGCAGATACCTCGGGCTGGAGGCACCCAGAGTCCCAGCACCTTCAGAACAAACTGACAGAATATTCTGTGAGGGTCCATCTGAGCAGAATTTACAAAAGGAACAGCCTAAGCCTTCTCTAACCTCATCAATGAATCCTTTTGCCATTTCTGCCACAATTACCACCATTACCACATGATCACTATACTAAGTGGACCACATTTAATCAACTATAGCGCTTAAGTTCTTTCTATTCCTTTTTTCTTCTTGAGATCAACACTTAAAAATTTTGTTTAGTTTTATCTAGTTCTTTTAAAGTGATGCTGAATGTGAAGACAGTAGAAGCAGTAGTGAGAAGCCAAGAAAGGAGGTTACTAAGGCTGTGGGCTTTTCAAGCATGGGTCAGAATTTCCTTTGAGACTTCATTCTGTTTAAAGGTGAAGAACAAGGAATGACAGTGCTAAAAACCATCCTATCCCAGGCCAGATGCCCACTAAGACCCTAGAAAAGGTCCGGGACCTCTAGCTGAGACAGGTAATTTATCTACACCAAGGCAAGGATACCTACACTGCAGAGAAACAAACCCCTGCAAGATGAGCCGGACAATAGATTTACACTTGATCAAAAACTTTTGCTGCTCAACCCTTCCTCCCACCCTCATTCAAAATCTGGACTTCTGTTTAAGTCCAAGACAGTGACACAGAGCAGCTCCAAGAGACGCTGTGTGCAAGGGGAACCCTTCCCTGTTCAACCCTGGAATGCATTTCGTTAGAGACAGCATAAGCCTTCACATACCCTACCTGTCCCACCCCTGCACCCCAACAGTGAAGGTAGGAGGGAAAGCTGCAGGAACACAGAGTTCATCAATCACAGACCTGGGATGCTACAGCTTCCTGCCCTGGGCCCCCCTGGGGCTAGAGAAAGACACCTCATGAAAACAGTCTACCTATAGGCAGGACTTCTCCCAGAGCAAACCTTACTTTTTGGTCCATCGATCTTGGCTCTCACTGCTCTCCCTGCTTCCCACCCCCACTGCCTCCGCATGTGGGCTCAGAAGTCATCATCTAAAGAATTCCAGTGCTCACCTCCTGCATAGCAGCACAGCCCCACGAGGCCGCACACCAGATGGAGGGGATAAAAGTACGAGGTCATGGCTTCTAGCAAGAGTTTTTCTCTTAAACTAACCCTGACTCCTGGAAGAGAGGCAGAGCCGGAGAGTGTCGGGTGAGCTGCTGACGACAGCAGCTTCATAGGTTGTGTGTAAAAGGGAAGGAAAGAGCTAACTTGGCTTTCAGTGGAAATTTCCCCACTCCCACCTCCAGACCTACTCCTGGCTTCACATCGACTTCTTGAAGGTGTTTGAGTAGAATGCAGAGAATGTCAAACCGAAGGGTTAAATCCTTCCCAACTGTAGGGACCCCTCCAGCAGGCTGCCACACACATGCTGAGGTGGAGGCCAAGCCCTGAGCACATGCCTGTTTCTCCAGGAATGTAACCATGAGGTAAAGGGAAAGGGTGTGGAGAGTGGGCTAGAGCTCAGGGGAAACTGAAAAGGTCATCAGTAGGACTTCAAAATGTTTGTGTGTAATAAGAACAGGGGATGGAGGAGGAGCATCATTTCTAGAATATTATGCTGTCAGGTGATGGTGTACAGAAGCAATAATTACAAAGAAACAGTTTAAGTAACGGACTGAGAAGTCTCAGAATACAGGAATTGGGAGGATGAGATTAATCAGGTGGCTTTTGAGTTGGATTTTTAAAAGATAAGGTATGGACAGGTTGAGGGCAGTTAGAGGACCGCATTCTAAATAGAAAGAGCTGGTTTATGCTGAAACTTGGAAGCAAGAATGTGCGAGCAATATCTGAGGAATTTCCAGCAAGTACATATTATATACACTGGGGATTCAGAGAAATTAGAAGCTGAGATCAGGACTTAAATAATGTGAGGTGACTGCGTGTGCCTAGACTGTCAAATGGTTCAGAGTCCCCTACAGAGACCTGCAGCATCTTGATCTATGTCAGCAAACACCAGGGCACTGATGGGAAAGCACAGATGAGTCCATTTGTCACACATACAGGGACAAAAAGAGAGCTACCCTGTAAAGCCCAACACAATGTGAAGCGTCATTAACTACAGCTCCCTATCATTTGAGATTCTGGGCTAAACAAGAGATATCAAATATCCTATCCAGAACTGGGATGCATTACTGTAGGCTTACAGGCCCAGAACTAGCATAAATCAAGCCAAACTCTTAAGAAATTAGAATGTAAAAAAGGAATAATTTGAAATAGAAAATATATGCTTCTTTCCCTTACTCCCAACGTTACAACCTGACAGGTCTCCTATGTCCCAGGGCACAATGGACTTTTGTGGCTGACAGATTCATCAGACCTGAGGCCACAGTGACCAGGAGGAGGGCTATGAAAGAGCTTTAGGGACTGCAAAACCAGTGCCCTGATCAGTGGGGAGACAGCTCTCCTGCTCTACAGGCTGCTAGAGCAGCAGCCAAAGACAAGACAAATTCCAATTTCATGACTTTCAGTTAGGTCCCTGGCTTCTTCTATTTGCTGAAGGTAAAACAGAGCTATTTGTCAGGTATCTGCCATACTTCCTCACTGAACTTCCCTACCCTCTGAGGACAAAACCCACAAGGGGGACTCTGTTCTCTTAGCACCTTCCTGGTATCACTTTCAGAAACAGAATACTGGGATATATATATTTATGAATATTAAATAAGCCCAAAGGTGAGTAATAGTCTAAGTTTCTGCTTTACTTAACTGGCACAATTTGGTGCTGGGAGGGAGGCAGCCACTTCACAGCAATAGCACTTGTTGGTATCATCTTTGGTGATTTCTGAAACCCTTCACAGTAGAAAAGCTCAAGGGTTTCCATTCAACTCTGACATGACTATGGATTCATTAAGCAGCATGTTTCAGGTTGCACTATAATGTTCCTATGTAACATAAACCCTGGAATCTGACATAAGCTGATTGCTCATGCTGGTTATTTTATTTACATTTCTGAATGGGAGGGATTTCAATACTCATAAAATATCTAACTGACTTATTATTTTTCATCTGCTCTCCCAGAGCAGCTATTATAAAATAGGCACAGAGACAGAAGGCTCAACTTGTATGACTGGTTAAGTAAGCAACCAGGGAAAAGTTATTGCTCAAAAGCAATTTTTTAAAAATCCAATAAGGGGCTTGCGGCCAAACAAGAGATATGGTTACTCTCAATGCCATCTGAAAGATAAACGTTATGTAACTGTATTCGTTATCTTTGTCCAAGTCCTATGGGGGTAGGTGGTAGCTTCATAGGAACTCAGGGGCCCAGAGTTTACTTAAGTCTTTCTCTTAGAAACCTAGTATTAGCAGACACGGTCTAGGTCTTGTATAAATGGGAACACAGCTGAATGGATGAGAGTGGGATTCTCCTTACGATCCAGAAACATAAATGTGCCTTTATGACTTTTCCCCTACAAAAAGGTAGAATTGTCCAGGATGCAGAATTGATGGGCAAAATTCAGATTGGAAGAGAGGGAAAAGGAGCCTTATTTTAGTGCCTTAATCCAATATCCTTTTGTTATTTTTAAAAATTAACATGATCTGTGCCTATTTTCAGAATTGGTGAATGCAGGATGAATCTTTGACATTAACAGTAGGCTCTGGTAAATTCTGAGTTGCTCTTTCCCAGTCTCTCTCCACAGAGCCAGGTAATTTTAGTCTTAACTTACTAGCCCATTCTGCTTCACAATGACATCACACTATTTCATTTCCTAAACCAGGATGGCCCTTATCCCTTATAAATCTGTTATTATTAAGAATGAGAAGATATAAAAGAGAAAGTTGAAGATGTATGAGTATAGAGGCTTTTGCCTTATGGCAGCTACTGTGTGAATCTGAGGTGAGACATTTCTTATTTAAATTTTGAATTGTAGAGTGTTTCATTTTTTGATAAATTCTAAACTTCAGATAAATATAATGAATACCATAGTTTATGAAAACATGAGCTTTGCCAGTTAGGCATAAAGATGAAAGTCCTCCATGTCTCATATTCAAAAATATATATATAAATAAAGAGACGTCTTTCTATCTCCTCTTGTTTGACTGAAAGAATTCTAACCAAATAAATTCTTCTAAAAGGAAAAGTCTTCACGAGTCTAGATTGACTTTTTGGGTCACTAAATCTTGTGTGAGGCATGTGAAAATAACTCATCAGTCACTTCTACTCAGATGAATAAATATGCAAAGATGAACTAATCTCTTGTTGTGGCAGCAGCCTGTCTTATACTAATGCATCTCCTGCCTGCCTCAAACCACCTACCACTAGACTATAAGTTACTGTAAACCAGGATTGTGCTTTGCACTTCACAAAGGTGCCCAATAATGATCTGTTCATTGAATGGATGAACAAATCCATTAGTATTAACATCTAAATACAATGAATTCAAATGTCAAAAACTTACAGTATGTTACAGAATAATCACTACCATATTACAGGATGTTCTAGAGCAATAGTTAACATATTCTTCAATGCTGAGGCTCTTTAAAAACTAAATTATGAAAACAAATTAAGATAAGCCCTATTAGAGTCCTTCCATTCAACAAGCCAATAATGAAAGAAGACTCTTTTCAGGGTGTTCAGGACTGAACTGCATGTTCTAGTGCTGCTGTGGTTTTTTTTAAAGGAGGTATTACAATAGCTAAAATACACCCAGAGCAAATTAATAAGAGAAGTCCACAAAGTTAGAGCTTAGTTGAATTAGAGCCCCTGGGCTCCCAATAAGGGCTAAATCCCAAAGGGATCAGAGTCAAGTAAATAAAAAATCCAGCTGAATTTTATCAGAGGGCAAAGTTTCAACTCTGAGTACCCCAGCAACCCAGGATGAATTATGTATAAGATTAGTAAAGTGCCTTCATCCACACCCCAGCCAGAGAACATTCTTCTATCTCCCTGCAACTGCAGGAGAAAATAGCAATGTATTTGCCTGCCAAGAATGGTTGCAGCTATACTCTAGATGGGAGCCTAACAACACTGAGGGATTAAAATTTAATTGTAAAGTTGCTGCTACCTGCGAGTAAAAGCTTAAACTCTGGTTTCAGAAATAAACTGGGACTCCAGCATATTGAATAGGTGAAAATAATAGCTGGCATGCCGCAAAGAGTGTGAGAATATGCTCCCTTCCCAAATTCCTCCCCAAACGCCTCCTTCTCTGTGTATCATATGGTAATAAGCAAGAGTGCTCAATGGGAACACAGCCCTTTGCTACACTCTGAACAGCACATACACATTTCGTTTCCAGAATGCTCGAAATTACAGGATGAGGTCAGAGGGTGGTTATGTGGTCTGAATTTCCCTGAATATCAATTCTCTTAATTTTGTTGAGCATCATCTGAAGCCCAAATAATTTCTTTTCTTGAAGCTGGCTGTCGGGATGGACGTAAGGCAATCATAATGTTATTACAGAACTAAGAGAGAATTTAATTCTTCCCCTCAAATTCAGACAGAATACCATTAACACCCAATCTTTTAAACTGCCTCATCAGCATTAAGGAAAACACCCAAGTTTCCTACCTATTGGTACAACTACTAGCTACCAAAAATTCCCACTTTAGCAAAAAAATTATGACATTTAGTTATGACATTTTTTAGACCAAAAAGTTTTATTCTACTCAGTTAACACTCCCCCACGATCCTTCACAAACTAACCCTTTGATTTTGAAAGAAGAGTGAGGTATATTTCTACTTTATATGAAAACTTCTTTTTACCATTTCAGAGAGTCAATCAAATTCCCACTGAATCATTACAAGCCAACGCCTACTGTTTCTTTAGTATTCCTGTACATTTTAGACAGAGAGGATGACGGTTGCTGTGTATGTGACATAAATGACCAAACAGCGCTCTTTCTTAAGTGCTTCCCAGCAAGAACAAGAGTGAAATAAGACGGAATTGATTTGAAAGACAGACAACAGATGTGCCTTCTTTACAGCACCGAGCTCGTCCAGTGGGCTCAGACCATGGAGTTCTGTGGGCAGCGCGTCTGTCTACCTGCACCTCTGCTTCTGCAGTGAGCATTTATTTCTGCATGGAGGCCTTTCTACATCCCAACCAAGTAGAACCAAGTCAGCCCTTCACTTAAAACTCTTCCCCACACTGATCCCGACAGGAAGACTCTCTAGCAGAACTGTTTTTGCTGCTCCCACCCCATCATCCCGCACCCCTTAGTGTCACTGTGTTTGGTTTGGAAGGTGCTCTTGTGTTCTGATGCTGGTGTTAAGCTGTGAAGTGACATCGCTGAAAACAAGCACATATACCAGGACGGAAGGGCTATATTGTGCGATTTCAAGCAAATCGCTTAACTGTAAGGACTCCAACCCCAGAACCCTGGAAGATCACAATGCATCCGTCCTCTGACGGCTCCAGTGGGAATATATGAGAATACAAGTCTCTTCAGGGGAAAGCTAGTAACTGGAGTCCAAATTATTTTTGGGTCAGAATTGCAACACAATAAGTAGTCACACTAATTTAGTTCTTTTGAGCATCAGAAAGTTGATGGGTTGAGGAAGAAGCTAAAGTCCACTCAAGACAAGAGTTAAAATAAAATGCCCCTCATGGTTGTCCTTTTCTCCTCTACCCCGCTGCTCTCTCCGTTCACAGGACTGGGCTGAGTCTCCAACACGCAAGGATGTTTTCTAAAGCGCAAGTCGGCAGGCTTCCTAACGCGAATGCTCAGATCACTAGTGTAATGGATTTGGAATGAGCGGTTTACATCAGCATCGAAACACAGCTATTCTGAAAACCGCTATGCAGTCCATTTGCCCCACGTGCTAATGATTAAGCAATAAATATATTAGTAGCAGTTACTGACAGGATGTCCTAAACTTTGGCACCGAGACTTTTACTTTGAGGGGAAAAGATAATTAAATATACTGCCAAACAAATTCAGGGAGAGCTTTTGTGGACTTCGTACTTAACAGACACATGTTAATAGGGCAAGAGGGTGCTTTCCACAAACTTCAAAACCGAATTAAACCCTGGGGAAGGGATAGAGACATGCAGTAAAAAGTTTAGGGTCCCACTTTATTTATTTTTTCACTTGAAAAGAAGAGTTCATAGTTAGAAAATGTGGATAAAGAAGAACTTGAGTAATTTCACAACCTTCTCACTCTAGTTCTTTTAGAAGGACAATGAGAAGGAGGCATGAGGATTCATACCCTCAGAGAAAACAGAACATCTCTTCTCTTGCTGCAAGTATGTCAGTTAATAAATAAAACCAAAAGTGGAATATGCCAGGCTGCCCAAATAAAGACTTCAGTGGCACTAACAATAGAACAAAAACGTCAACATTTAAAATTTTGACCTGTCACACAATAGGCTCATTTTATTACCAGGACAGTCTTTGGGAAATACCTCAGATATACTGCTGTGCAAATAGCATGGTTACAGAACAGTATTTTATACAACTATGAGCTTTGTTACAATTCAATATATTTAAAAAACTATATCAGTTCTTATGAACTAAAGAAGTCTCAAAGCTTTGAAAAATAATCAATTTTCAAACAAAGTGAAAAAACTTAATTGTCAGTTTAATTTATGTATGTGGCCCTATGTATTTAATAAAGAAAAAATACAACTATCATAGGTGTTTATTATAATAAATGAAGTCAGATGGAGAATATAAAAAATGTTTTACCTATGAACAGATTTCATGTCACTCTTTGTAAAAATGGAAAATTAAGAACCTTTAAAAATAATTTTTCTACTAGTATATATCAATACATAGTTGAAATTTTCTATCAACTTCCCTAGTTATGAGGACAATCTTTGCCCTGGAAAAAATGATGAGAATAGTGGACAAACCTCAAACATTTTGATCACTATGCAGTAAAAGACATTTTTGGCATTTATAACTGCTTATTATTTTTTAAATGTAATTTTGGGAGAAAAATGTTAATTATTTTTGGGCAGGGGCTGAAGAAATCCCAGTGAGACATTCTGTAGAGAGGTCTTTCGTTAGTGTAACATCTGACCTTCTATATCTTTGGAAATCATGCAACTTGGCTAATGTAGTCCTTAAAGAATTAATCAAGCAGATTGTTAGGCCCTAGTTACAGTGGAGCCAGCCAATTATGAGTTGCTCAGAAATTCATCACTGGCATGTCCAACCACATTTTCCCACATAAAGATTAGTAGAAATATGTGGAAATAGGGCCCATTCCCACCCCAGCACAGCTACAATATGTGTTCCGTAAAACAAATTTCAACAAAGTTTTGCCTTAGCGGAAACAAACAATTTATTTGGGAATCTTTTTTATTCCTGTCTTTACTCATAACACCTTTTTTGCCAACATTGCAAATGCTGCCTTATTTAGTTAAAACTAAACCAGGGATTTTTACATTCAAACACACTTCTGAATTTAGAGCACTAAAGTCACATGCCACAAGCCTGAATTCATCAGTAAGTTACTGAAATCCCCAAAGACCAACACTATCTTTTCACTGTTGTGATAACGCCCTCCCAAGGCTTACTGAGAAGAAAGCTTTGCTTGCAACAGAGAAATGAAAGGGGCCAGAGTAGATGAAGACTGGTTCTCTAAGGAGAGGACAGTGCTGGTCTTAAATAAAGAAGCTCCTTTCAGATAAGCAGAATCAGATTCCAGTTCATTTGGTTTGCTGGCTACCCTTACTTTGAACTCTCATATTTAACCCAGCAGGCTTCAAAGCAGGTGAGAAAATGACCTACCACTTAAAAGCAATTTTTCCTTTTTCAGGAATTCTGGGCTTGGAGAATATCAGCTTTAATATCAGCAGCACATTCCACATCTCCACAGATTTATGCAATTTTTTTTTCATTGCTCTATGTCTAATGTCAGGCTAAGTTTTATCTCAGCTCGGGGGGGGGGAGTCCTAACTCACTGAAAATGAAGTCTTCTTCCACATCTCTTGATACCACACAAAAAGGGAATGGGAACTAAAATCCTGAACCATTCCAGTTCATTCTCTTCCATTTGTCAAAATCTGATGTACAGTGAGGACTATTAAAAATCATTGATCCCCCCCAGCCGGCGTGGCTCAGAGGTTGAACACTGACCTATGATCCAGGAGATCGTGGTTCAATTCCTGGTCAGGGCACATGCCCGGGGTTGCAGGCTCCAATCCCCAGTAGGGGACCATGCAGGAGGCAGCCGATCAATGACTCTCTCATCATTGATGTTTCTCTCTCTCTCTCCCTCTCCCTTCCTCTCTCTGAAATCAATAAAAGACATATTAAAAAATAAATAAATCATTGGTCCCTAGTGCCTTGCTTCACAAAAAAAGCAATTTTTGTTAACAAATTCATTTTAACAAATTCAAACTGAATTTACTATAGCATGTGAACTAATACAGAAATATATTAGATGAGGAAGAGACAATGGTAACAATGAAAGAAATTCAGGAAATTTACTTAAGTTGCTTTGCCTTACTAAACAGAAGAACAGTGTGTTTCAAAGAAAACTCTTCATTCATTTCTACTGTATTTGGCCATCAAATATCTGACTTAACTGAAAATCCTGACATGGGCAGTTTGAAAACTTACCAATAGGTTCTATTCTACAAAACAGTTTGCCGTGGCTAGAATTTGAAACATTTCTGCACTTTCTGTGGTCCACACATACATAAGGTTCCAGAAGTACAGTACTAATAATATTGTTTAAATGTTTATACCACCATTCATACTACAATTTCTATGGGAAATGCATTTTGAATTTACTATTAGGTCATAGCTCCTCCTAATGGGAAAGAGGGTAGGGTTTCCCGCTATTGCTGCACTTTGGTGATGATGATAACAGTGATAGTGGCGACAATAGCTAACACTCACCTAGTCTTTGCTATGGGCAGACATGGATCTAAACACCTGACATATTTTAAACTCATTTAACCCTCACACTCATACACACACAAAAACCCTGTGAGATAGTTTTTCTCATTTTACAGTGAGGGGGAGAAAAGGTTAAGCAATGTACTCGACGCTGCACAGCCAATAAGTGTCAGGGTTGGAATTCAAAGAAAAGCAGTCTGGCTCCAGAGCCTATGCTCATAACCCTCATAACCACTCAGCAATGCCGCCCTCCTCTACCTTGATAAGGTGGCACTACCCAGGTGTTCTAAATTCCTCTTTTGGGGGGTAGAGTTGAGCAGGGCTCCTTGTTTTAACATGCATATAGGATTGCGCTGGGAATCTTGTTAAAAATGCAGATTCGCGGGGTCTGGAGTGGTGCCTGAGGTTCCACAATTTTAACAAGCTCCTCCTGGGTCATCAATGATGATACGCTCCCAGTGCATAGAGCCCACGTGATTAAGTGCTGAAGATGTAGGATGTGAGCCTCTTGTTCCCCTACTGGCTGGCTTGTTATTGAGTAATTTATATATCTGTAAGCTGGAGACTGCTCATACCATAATCATTTCCCATCAAGTCCTAAATGGAACCTGCTTTTGGAACTGATGCACACCAAATATTGGTCTGCAGATAATTTCAGTAAATACTTAGTTTTTAGGAACTTAAAATGTATATATGAAAACCACAGGGATTGGCTGTAAAGGTTTGCTGTCAGGCACATTTTTAACACCATATATCACCAACTATACAAATACTAAAAGAGAGTAAATAAATGCCTGTTTATTGTTCATCAACTCAAATCACAGTAAATTAATAACTTTTGGTCTAAAGAAGGAGCTTCCACGTTAAAATTATGATTATTCACCCTCATGCTTCACTAGAACAGTGCTAAGGAGCTTGTGTTATTTAACTTTCAATGCTCTCTGGTGCATCAGTGATCTCCTAGGCAAAGGCAGACACTATATCTGATATCAACGGAGAGGGCAGACAGTGAGTACACTCCACATTAACTTTAGCCAGTTCCTCATGGAAGTACACTGCTAATAACTGCCACATGTCTATTACAGACTCTAGATCTCCCTCCTCGCTCTAGTTTACCTCCTTCCCCCTGCCCTGAAGCAGACCCATTGTTGAAGTAGCTCTCCCATCACTTGCCTGTGATCTCAAATGCACAGCTGCATATTTTTTCTAGTTGTTAAATGGATGGGATCCCTTCCTAGTCCATTTTTTCCAGGCCGGTTACACAGTAAGGTCATTTCAGTTTGAGACGCACTCACTCAGCACCACTGCAAACAACAGAGTTACGCTATGATCGCTAAGCTTCCTTATTACACTAAAAAGAAAAGAGGATAGTCAGTTTCCAACCCAAATATCTGTAATCCCTGAACAACAGTGAAAGTCATTCTTCTTGAAGCTTGACCCAAAATCAAGTGTGGTCTCAGACTCCTAGGCCTACAGCCAGTGGCAACTTAACACATTATACAGTTGACCTTCAGGGAAAAGGGAAACCAGTGCTCTTGCTACTGGTGCCAGAAGAAAACCAACTAATCTTTAAGGCACAAAATAGACCATTCTTAAGGCAGGAAAAGAAATCATGAGGAAACGGAGTTAGAATGGAGGCATTTAGAGAAAAACGCAGAAATCACATTACCGAGTAGGGCTAGTGTTCCCAAGGCTCTCAGTGCTCTTCTGTTGGGGAACATAGTGAATCATCATTTTCTTTTTGGGTTTGAGCTCTTATTACCCAGTACAAAGGCAAAGATGTACCAGAAAGACACACTTTTAAAAAGGCTTAGAGACTTAACAAGACTTATCTTTGGTAATTTTACTTTGAGCCAGTGATAGGAATTTATAAGTTTATGTAGAAGAGTAAATAATCATGGAGGACCCTCTGTAATATGTCCTCAAGCACTTCCTGGGCCTGGATCAGGCAATGGGGAGGTAGTTCAAAATGAAAGGGTAAAAATGAAATAAAGGTCTATACATGGTTCTGCACTTCGGGTGGGGGAAGGTCAGTAGGAACATGCAGATGCAATAACAGGGAGGAACTCTGGGTAAAGAGGCGTGCTCGGTACCCAGGGCCACTGTCCCAGCTGTCCCATCTCACCTACTTATTCTCCATCTTAGTCGCACTCTTGAATTTAAAGTCCAGCAAACACTTAGAATTAATAATTTCATTTAAGTGGAAAAATCAAAGGGCTTGTTTACAAAATAGAGATTTTTTAATGCCAAAGAAAATGCATTTAAAAGAATTGAGCTATTCTTTAGCAAGTAACAAGTGCTAATATGTTTACCACCAGAAGTGATCTACAAAGACCAGCTTTATAATGTTGCCATTGTTTCCTTCAAACTTTTGAGCAACGAAAATATAGCTCAAATCACTAAAAACATATGTTTGACATATTTATAGCAGTGAGTTTACAAATCAATTCCTGTAATTTACTGTAACAAGTATCACCCACTGCCCAACTGGTTCAGCACAAATACATCAGAGATGGTTTCTTGTGTGTTTCACAAATGCTCTACGCAAGTCCTTGAGATCATACTTACAGCTTTAGCAAAAACACCCATGATTTCAGGAAACTGGTGTGTGAAAAGAGCTATCACTGCTGTAGAGGAACACAGTCCTGCTGTGAAATAGATGAAGAAAGGAAGCTCCTTTTTTGGGTAAACAGATACTTGATGAAAGGCTGCAAGGGAGAAAGGTAGAAGTGGGTTTTATTTCAGAATACACTATAAGCCAGGTTTAATATTTTCAAGCAAAGTCTATTTTTAAAAACTAAAATGGAAATTATTATTATTTTTTTAAAAAGAACAAGAAGTCTCTGGCTAAACAAGGTAGAAAAAAGTTATCCATTATTTATTCCAGTGTCCACAGCGTATCTACTTAGCCAGATGGCTGTGCTGGTGACTGGGGAGGATGGCGTCGTGGGAAAGAACATTAATTTTAAAGTCATGCTGAGGTGGTTTTGAAAAAGAGCTTTGTCACTTATTAGTTGTGTGATCTTGAGTAAGTTGCTAACCCCTCTCTTAGTTGCTATGGAGTTGTTATGATGAACACTGTAGGCCCTTAATAAATGTGAGTTTTTATCATTCTTGCTCTTGGGAGCTCAGAGACGAGTATAGAGATCAAGAGACAGACATGTGGTTGGAGACATCCCAAAACCATCAGTTACTAATTTACCCAGTTATTCTACATGTGGCATTTCATCAAGCAGTATAACAATTGGACTAGAATATAAAGCCCAAGGATACTAAACATATGTGAAGTCCCTTATCTTATGTTACTACATTCATACATTTACTCAGATATTATTTTTCTACTAACTGGATATTTCATTACCAATAGTATTCAAGTAATTATATTTTATTTGAAATTTGAAAATGCTTCAATAACAATGCTGATATGAGCCTATGACAATGTTTGGCACACAGTAGGTGCTCAATAAATGTCTGTTGAACTGAAAGCTATTCTGGGACTTCATTAGTCCAGGAAGTTGAATGCTGAGCTGGACGCAAATCCAGGAATTCCTGATGTAATATCCTGCATAAGTAAAGGGTGACTAATTCAGTGCTGAATCAGGGTCAGCTATAAATTTCACTTTTTTAACCATAATGATTTACAGAGAATATTACACCTAAGTTTCCTTCAGTAGACATGATATTTTTATTTCTGATACTATATTCAGAAAGTATATACCCCAAACCAAACTCCTTAAAAATTCAAAATATTTCCAGGGCCTTTAGTCATGTTTAAAGTGAAAATACAACAAATCTGACTTTTCTGAAAAGTTAGAAACATTAGAAGCTGTGGACAACATTGTGCTTTCAGCACCCAAAAAACACCATTCCCCCTGCCCCATCCCTCAGCCATGAGAGGCCAGCTTCTTCCAGCAAACTAAGAGAAATAAGCCACGGCATTTTCGAAGACAGGGCCAAGAATACTTAGGTATACCAATGGTTAGAAGAATTGCTATCATGTGAGATACAGCAAAATTAATAATATTAATTAAACTGTATAGCAGTTTATGGTTTACAAAGTGCTTTTACATTTTTATTGCTTTTAAATATTTTTAATAACCCTAAGAGATACAGAATTATTCTTATTTTATAAGGTAGGAAACTGTATAGCTTCAGTAAAAGAATTTCCTAAAATATGAGATTTTTATACTGTAGGAGAGACCTAATTATTTATTTTTGGATTGCTTTCTGTAGATTCATTTGTCAGTCAATGTTTAGCTAATACATCAATATAATGGATGACTAGTACGGAAACACTCCCTTGGAAGTAAGTTCAAATTTCATCACTGGCTTGCAGAGAAAAATTTATCAGGAGGCATAAAAGACAACTAAATAGCTGTGTGAACTAAGGGACTAGTTCAAGTCTGAACTTATGAGGTTCATAAGCAAATTCCAGAATGCTAGAAGTCACATCAAGGTTGAAGGGGAATTTAAAACAAGAACTATTAAGTACTCCTGAGTATTAGAACTCCACATTATTAAAAATGTGTTCATTCTACCACAGTCAGAGACAGAAAAAATACTCTAAGAACACACAATGTAATCCAACAACTCCCCCCAGCATATCCCTCCTCTCCAGTCTCCTGGAATTTACAAATGAGTAGCACCCTAGAAATAATGAAGGCCTGCCAAGAAGCAAACGGTCTGTTCTTATAGCCTCCGGCTCTGATAGTATCTGATAATAAACCTGGTTTTACTCATATTACACTATGCAAAGTTGCCTTATATCAGGCAACCTTTGTAATAATTTGGGGGGGCATTATTTTAGGCTAAATGTATTCACCTAATATAATACACTCTCGAATACTGATGTTCCATAATTAAAAATGTGTTCCTTTCCCTTAAGTATCCTTGTTCCTGTTAAAATGGAAAAAAAACTACTACCAACACCATCCCAGGAAAGAAAAGAAAATTTCTCTCATGAATGACCTGCTAATTGCCAAAGTCAATGGATTCTTCTCAGTAATTACGTACCTTACTTGGTATCTTAGATACTCCTCCTCACTTGGAAATGTTTTCCCCCTTTTAGTTTCCAGGATATCTAGTTCTGCTTCTTGTCCTGTCTCTCTGACCACTCCCTCACTGAACCTTCCAGACTCCTTATCAGCCACCCATTCCTGAGACATTTTCATGCCTTCATGATTCCACCCTTAGTTTACTTCTCATCCTATATAGTTTCCTTTAGTGATCTCACTCGTGCCTAAGAAACTATGACTATGTAATAAAATATTTCATTTTAAATGAACATGTATATGTGTATATATGGCGAGATGTAATACATGCAACATACTCAAAGTCTGAACTCATTTACTTCCCCCACACCTATTCCCAAACCTGCTCCTCCTGCTATATGATGGATTTACCATTCTTAAAGTCACCCAAATCAGATTTAGGAACCATCCCTGACCTTGGAGAACTAGGCATTCCCCACTTCAGCTTTCTGATAATCTATTCCATACATATAGCACTTAACACATTGTTTATCAGTCTTTCTATTAACCTGTGAGGATCTTAGGAGTTCAGAGTAGGCTAAGGAAAAAAAGGTACTAATAGTTAACATTTCTATTGAGTACTTACAATGTACCTGGCATGTTTATAAGAATAAATTATAAACATGCACCCCTACCAGGGACTGAACCCACAACCTAGGTATGTGCCCTGACCAGGAATTGAACCAGTGACCTTTCTGTGCATGGAATGACGCTCAACCAACTGAGCCACACCAGCCAGGGCTCATAATTACTTTTAAGTTTAGGTAAACTAGAATATTTACTTACTAGGTAATAGCTCTTTATCGGCAGTCTCTGTGCAGCTGGGATAAGGGTGAAATAGATGGCCTTTCTCTAATGGGTATGGAATCATTCTAAAAGCTGAGAAAAAAAATGAATATTATGATTTTCAGTTCAGCCTCGTTTTCATCTTATACTACCTATCAAAGCTATTTTTAAAATGTTTTAATAAAATTTTCACATAACATTTTCTTTTTTAGAGACACATTTTTGATGAAAGAAACAAGATAAGCAAAAGAATGAAAAAAAGGAAGAATAAAGTTTATTTAGAGAATAGTGAATGATCGGGCTGGAATAAAGCTAAAGGGAGCTAATGAACAAACTGAACTAACAAGCAAAACAGAGACAGACTCATGGCTAGAGAGCAGAGTGACAGCTCAGGGGGGCGAGAGGGGAGCTGGGGGGTGGAGGGAGGGAGTGAAAAAAAGGAGGAAGAACTTATGGACATGGACAACAGTGCGGCGACTGTGGGGGTTAGGTGGGGGTGGAGATGAAGGAGGGTATGGGGGAATAAATGGTGATGGAAAATAAAATAAAAACTAAAGGGAGTACTGGGGTCCTTCTTGCCTCTGTCTCCTCATTACAAACACAATAGACTTTACTCTCTTGGTATGAATTCCACTTCCTACTGTGAGCTTCATAAAACTGCAACATGTATAACTGTTGTGGCCATACTGATGGCAACTTAGTTCTCAATGGCTCCTAACGTCACATGTGAGATGTCACCAAAGTTTTCTATGAGCAGAGCTTAATTCAGATGGAGGTCACCAAAGTACAACTCTCTGGCCAGACCTGGTCTACTATCTGTTTTTGTAAATAAAATTTTTATTAGAATGCAGCCATGCTTATTCATTTACATATTATGTGAGGCTGCTTTCATGCTCCAAGAGTTGGGTAGTTGTGACAGACACTATGGCCCACAAAGATGAAATATTTACCATCTGGCCATCTACAGAAAAAGTTTACCCATCTCTGATCTAGACTGTCACCAACTCTTGTAGACTTCTTCAAGAATAAATTTTTATTGATCTACTCAACTAGCTAAGTACTCATCAAAACTGATAAGATTTTTGCTTTTCCTTTAGTGCTTGACTCTATAAACTTTGATCAAAATATGGATTTTGTTTTGCCACAAAAAAAAGTAGTGATTTGTCCAAAGTCCCAGAGAAAATGAGTGATAACACTAGGAAATCATGCATTAAGATGCTTATTCATGAAATACAGCATAAGTCATATGCCTATTGAAAACCTCCTATGCGCCAAGTAGAACGCTAAACATTGAAGACACACACAACGTGAATGTGACGAGATCGGGCGCAGTCAGGGTGGTGTGGCCGCAGACTAAACAGAAAATTATATGGCCCAGCAATTCCACTGTGGGGTATATACCCAAAAGCATTGAAAGCAGGAGTCTGAACAGATACTTGCACACCATGTCCATAGCAGGTTTATTCATAATAGTCAAAGGTGGAGCAACTTAAATACCCACTGACAGATGAGTGCATAAATAAAATGTTGGATACACACATATAATGGGTTATTATTCAGCCTTAAAAAGAAATGAAATTCTTACACATGCTATAACATTATGCCAAGTGAAATAAGCCAGATATAAAAGGACAAACGTTGCATGATTCCACTAGATGAGGTACCCAGAGTAGTCAAACTCAGACAGAAAGTAGAATGGCTACGAGGGTCTAGGGAGAAGGGAAGAATGGGAGGTACTGCTTACGGGGGACAGAATTTCAGTGGGGGAATGAGAAAGCTCTGGGGATGGACGATGGTGACAGCTGTATAGCCATGTGAATGTACATAAAGCCACTGAACTGTACGTTTCAAAATGGTTAAAATGGTAACTTTTAGGCTCTATTATTTTACCACAACTAAAAAACTTTAAGAATAGAGTTGATATTAGTTGAATAGAGTTGAAAATAGTTTCATGTTATACACATATGAAAATAAAGCAAAACCGTCCAATTAAAAAAATATTAGAAATAGCTTAACCACCTTAAAAAGCTCATAAACCAAGGATGAGTCATTTTCTTTCCTTACGAATATGCAATTTAAGTGAATATGGCAAAAAGTCATAAGTGTCTCACTCTGCTTTTCCTAAATGTAGCATCAACATAAGCACATTAAACATCTCTTCTACCAATAAGCCAAATTAACACCACCGAGTTCACACTGAAAGCAATCTGAACAGCAAATCCTTAGGGACACTGAGACAGTGTCACCTCAAAGGCTGCCTGTGAATGCAGCGACTAGAGGGAGAGGTCGGGCTACACTTGGAATATACTTACTGCCTTCCCACGTGCACTGCAGCAGGTTAAGAGCACCCTCAATTCGCTTCCAGTGCTGAAGGTGAAAGAAGGCATAGGCAACTGCCTCACTGTCACCCCGCTTCTGAATGTGCTCTGGAGGCAAAATTAGACTTTTCATCTCCAGTAAGTACTAGAAAAATACACACACACACACATAGACACACCACAGGAAAAAGAAAAATTAAATTGTTATTTTCAAACATCCGCAAAAATGTAGATTCTGATTTTATAAAGTCAATTTTATTTAAAAAACAAACATTCAGCTAGTTGAAATGACAGTAAGGTCTACTAATAAATGTGTATAAAATGCTTTATATGCAAATCCCAAGGACAAGAATGTTCCTATAGGTAAAAATAAGATGATAAATGGCTTATATGTGACCTTGCTAAATATAAAACAAAACCTCAAGCTGAGGAAATAATGTGGGAGCAAATATTTATTTTTTCAAAAACTAAGTGTAAAAATTATAAAATACAGTTTGGGCACAACACTTTGTGGAAACATTATTTTTTTTCTCATTCTCATTTTACAGGTGAAGGAACTTAATTATGAAGAAGTTCAATTAAATTAATATTTACTGAGAGCAAAGCACCTGCTTGTTAGGGAACACCAAAAATCACTCCAGTTTTTGGAGCTTCCTAACGCAATGAGAAAGACAGATTTTTATTATTATTTTTTAAGTATATCTTTATTGATTTCAGAGAGAGGAAAGGAGAGAGAGAGAGATAGAAACATCAATGATGAGAGAGTCATTGATCTGGGGATCGAGCCCGCAACCCTGGCATGTGCCCTGACCGGGAATCGAACCCCGATTGCCTGGATCCTAGGTCAATGCTCAACCGCTAAGCCACACCTGGCCAGGCCAGATTTCTTAAGTTAATAATTATAACCAAACTGTGCTAAGTGTTTTATTAGAGGTATAAACAACGTATATAGGAGTATGAATAGGAGCTATTAATTTTTTAATTTAGTTTTTTTATAACAGCTTTATTGAGATATAACTGACATACTTTACAATTCACTCATTTAAATACACCATTCAATGGTTTTTAGTATAGTCACAGGTATGTGCAACCATCACCAAGGTCATTTTGGGACATTTGCATCCCCTCCAAAGGAAACCCTCATTCTCTTTAGTTGCCAGCCTCTACTCCACCATTCCCGCCAAGCCCTGAGCAACCACTACTCCACTTCCTGTCTCTATAGATTTGCCTCTTCCGGATATTTCATACACAGAATCACATAATATATGGTCTTTTGTAACTGGCTTCTTTCACTTAACAAAGTGTTTCCAAGGTACAGCCATGTTGCAGCAGGTGCTAGTACCTCATTCCTTTTTGCAGCTGAATAATATTCCACTGTATGGATACAGTACGTTGGTTTCTCCATTCGTCATTTCATGAGGATTCAGTAGTTTTTACCTTTGGGCTATTTGAATAATGCTGCCAAAAATATCTACGTACCAGTTTTTATATGAACATCTGTTTTCATCTCTCTTGGGTATATACCTAGGAGTGGAATTGCTGGGTCATATGGTAGCTCTACCTTAGGAGGTGTTCATTCTGCTTAAGGGGCTGAAAATAAACCTTTTGACAAAATTTGGGATTGGAGCTGATAAGTAAAGTTGGATGGAACGTGAAGAGCAGATTGGGGGTGGGGTGGAGTAAGGAACAGAAGGACATATTCAAAGGACAGGGGCAACTTGAACAAAGGCACTGAGGCAAGAGAACAAGATGCATTTGAGGGATTAGTGAGTATGCTTGTTAAAGAAGCTATAGCCTATCAATTCTTATTCATAGATGAAATTAAATTCTATCTTAAATTCTTGAAGAAAATGCTTGCCTTAATATTATAATCCGTAAAAAAAGCAGTATAATCACAGTTACTACACTAATCAAATGTAGTAATTACAGAAGATGCAACATTAATCACTTGTACATCATCTTTACTCTTAAAGTGGTCAACTTAAAACAAAATCTTTTAAAAATTTTGGTTAGATAAACACTTCTTGCAAACACTTCCCCTAAAAAATAGGTTTGAAATGACCTCTTTGGTTCTAAATAATTTGATACCAAATTATGTGTCATAAGGTCCAAACCACATTATCTTCTGTTACAAAACATAACAAGAGAAACATTCCAGAGGTGTCTCAAAAGATATATTCTCACATTTCAAATTCTAAATTCCTCAGACTGTTACACAAACTAATGAGATAAACAACATAAATTAAAGAGTTGAATTTGTGAAGCTCACTTCGTAAAACTGCTACAAGCAGGAAGAATCTTAAAAACAAAAAAGTGTAGTGGTTTCAAAATGTAAGCCTTAGGTTATTAATCAATATGTATGTATTAATATATCTGAAATAATTTTTCTTATGGAATGTGTCTTTCCAACACTTACTGAGCTTATGCCCATCTTTAATGACTCTTACTCCTATAGCTGAAATTTAAAAAAAAGAATTACTCTTAGTCTTGAAGTATCTGCTCTCTCCTCAAAGTGTAAGAATGCAATCTGCTCATCAATTTACTTTAGCAGATGTCACAAGCTATGAGATTATTTACTAATCCAGTTTGGGGACTTAGCATTTCCCATTCAGCTTCTTGAAGGAATGCAGCAGAGGTTGTGTCCTGGTCAAGCAAAGCCCATTTGCTGCCTGGTTGGGTTTTCTCCCCTTAGTGCCCTGGGCCTATATTCAGGAGGGTAATATTCTTTCTAATCCTCTCTAATCCTTGCCCATTTTTTTAAAACACAGTAAAAGATCACTCACACCAGGCAGCTGTGGGAAAATGGACTCAAATAGCTGACCTCTGACATGACTCCTATGCTCTTTGCAAGTGCACGAAGAGCTTCTTCAGTAGGAAACAGAGAAAATGCAGGGTAATCACAGTGAAATCTCTATCGTGAAAAAGAGTATCTCATTTCCAAAAGAAAACTGCTTAATACCTGAACCAGCTCATTCTTATTAAAATTCTGCCTCATTTTACAGATAGAGGAGACAAAATGTACCAATTGTACTACCATCCTTAAACGGTGAAAAATCATATAATTAAGTAAAAATCATGAAAATAGTAAAGTAAAATATAAAAGATACATAAAATTTTATATGTAACATTTATAAGGATAGTAAAGTAAAATAGCAAAAATACTCAAAACTCATAAAAACAAGTAAAATGGCTTAAAAATTCCCCAAAATAATGGGGTCCAAAATTTTACTTTCTTTAACTTAGGCCTTGATTGCAATGCAGATCCAAACTAAAGACATTTCTATTTACCAAACATTTATTGAATGCCTGTTATAGAGTATCAGACATAAAATGATGAGTAAGACAACAGTTCCTTTTAAAAAGCTTACAGGGATCTAAGGGAGAGACAGACATGCAGATAAAAAGAAAAGATATGATTAAGGTACTGAAGGAAAAGAGAAGAGAGAGCCACTATCTCTGCTTGGGAAAAGTGGGAAAGACACTTCCATAAAGGAGGCTACAGATGATCAGTGTCTTGAAGAATGAGCGGAAACTTGATGGTAGAGAAGAGACTGAGCATGGTACAAAGGTAGAGAGATAAGATGAGGCAGGATCCATCCAGGAAGTAGTGACACTGGAGATAAGGAACCTGGCAGATGTGGCAAGGAGTAAGGCTAGAGACTGGGCCCAGACTGTGAAAGGCTTCTATATATGCAATCCTTAAGGGATTGGTCCTTATCTTACAGGCGACAGGGAACAAGCAGAGCTCTTTTAGCTGAGTAAGATTTGCTATTTAGGTAGATAACTTTGGCAATAACCAGGGTGGAGAGGGGTTGATGGCAGGGAAACCAGTGAGGAATCTGTTTTAATAGTCCAAGCAAGAGATGGAAAACATATCTATATGTTTAGAAATGCATAGAAAGTATCTGGCAATAAAGAAACCAAACAGAAACAGTGGTTACTTCAAAGAAGCACCATTGGGAGTGAAAGAGCAGGGGAGTGCAAGAGGGTGACTATGGGGGTGGAGCAGGTGGCTAGATCTGAAAGACATTTCAAAGGTTACAGTACAAGTTAGTAATCTGGAAAGGGCATAAGGAAAGTTTAATGAGGACAAGAGGATAATGAAGTCATAAATCAGAATATCTAAGTACGGAAGGACAGGCAAGTTAAAAAAAAACTTAAATTTTTAAAAATTCAGTTGGAGGCACATTAAAGTGTCCGAAGTACCTATTAGATATCCAGTTTTAAATTTTTCATAACTAGCCCGGCCGGGCGTAGCTCAGCGGTTGAGCATCAACCTAGGATCCACGAGATCCGGGTTCGATTCCCGGTCAGGGCACATGCTCGGGTTGCGGGATGATCAATGACTCTCTCATCATTGATGTTTCTATCTCTCTCTCCCCTTTCCCTTTCCTCTCTCTGAAATTAATAAAGGTATATATTTTTTAAAAAATCTCATAACTAGGTATATGAGAAAGCAGAGTTAAAAGATACAGATTTGGAAATTATCAATCAATAAAATATAGTCAGAGACATAAACCAAGGCTGGTACCTACTATGTGCTACATGACCTTCCAAATTACCTCCAAATCACCTTATTGTTATATCTGGAATAAATCAGAAATTGCTTGGGACAATTTTAACTAGTACTAAACTATGGACAATATACTCAAATAATTACTCAAGCCTCTTGCTTTTCACTAAAAATACAAAAAATTAAAGCTACTTTGGAAGCTATAGTTAAAAAGACATAATGATGTATGGTCTGATGGTTTCTTTTATAACTAAAACGATACCTATGCTTATACTCAAACTCACTTTAATTTTGAATTGCTTTGATCTTTATAATTTATCTTTAGATTACTTTGTTTCTACTACTTTGTAAATCTTACAACAGCTTTTGACCAAAAGCAATATAATTCTGACCTGAAGTAAAGATAATGCTTTATAATCTTCCTCTTAAAAGCAGAGGTTAAAGAAAAATCTCTGTGAAGGCATCTGAAATTAAGGTACTTTGCTCTTGATCAGTCATGCACACCAAGAACCAATTTATCTCTGCAATTAGTTTTCTCAGTGCACATTCTATGAGATTGGACAGGCAGGCCGAATGCAGAAAGTCCACATGGATGTGTGGTAGGAGGAGACTAGAGACAGTTCCCACATAGAAAGTAAACATGCTCTATGAACAAACGGAAAGAAAACAGAAGACTACCTAACAGCTTCAGGAGCAACAGAAAGTGATCTTATATTGAAAGAAGAGGGAAGGGAGGCCAGAGGACATTTGCCACAGGAAAACTCCTTTCTACATCACCCTACAGAGCAGCATTGCGAGAGAGAAATATTCTATCTAGGCCACAGTACAGCCTCACTGTGCTCTATGTGTGGGTCACAGACTTCAATGCGACTTCCCCGTTTCTCCTTTTACTACTGCTATGCCACTCAGAATCTCAACAAGGTGCCTGATTCCCTCTTATCTTTTAAATATGCTGCTATAATTCAGGTAGTTTGGCCAATGAAATGTAAGCCTACTATTAAAGAGCTAGTATCTTCTATGGTAATGGGACAGTATCCTACAGGCTTCAATTTTTGATCAGCCAGACATGCAGAGTGTCATACTAAGAACAGTCACATCTATAGTAGATCACTAACATTCATGGATTTAATATTTTCAATTTCAATCATCTGTGCTATCTCTAAACATCCATGACTTATAAAGCCTTCATTTTGCTAAGGCACAAATATGAATCATGTGCTCTGAGGCTTGTGTGCACATGTAACTTACCTAATGAATAACCCCAGCTGACTCTTCAGTATCTGTATCTCAGAAAGGTTCGTGACCCATGTCTACATTTCATGGGTAAGATTACATGCTATGGTGGTATTTTTAACTATGGAGAGTCACAATGGTTTTGGATAATATTCATCAAGAACCTCAATGGCCTACTGTAATAAAAATGGTAAAGAACACCTTCTATAATAAAAGAAACATTTTTTAAATGTGCAAAGGACCTGAATAGACATTTATCCAAAGAAGATACACAAATGGACAATAAACGCATTAAAAGATGTTCAACATTATTAGGCATTAAGGAAATGCAAACCAAAACCACAATGAGATACCACTTCATGCCTAGGATAACTAAAATAAAAAAGTCGGGCAATAACAAGTGTTGGCACACATGTACAGAAATTGGAGCGCTCCCTCACACATTGCAGGTAGCAATGTAAAATTGCACAGCCACTTTGGGAAACAGTTTGGCAGTCTCTCAAAAAGTTAAACATATAATTACCATATGATCTGTCAATTCTGCCCCTAGGTATATACCCAAGAGAAGTGAAACCATGTGAAACTTGTACCTAAATATTTATAGCAGCATTATTCATAATAGCCAAATAGTGGAACCAACCCAAATGTCCATTAATTGATGGATGGAAAAACAAAATGTGGTATATTCACACAATGGAATATTATTCAGACATAAAAAAGAAATGAAGTATTGATACATACTACATTATGCTAAGTGGAAGAAGTCCCGCACAGAAGGCCACATATTGTATGATTCCAAATCCATAGAGACAGAAAGTAAATTACTAGTTGCCAAGGATTGGTGGAGGGAGGAAAGGGGAGAGAGTGATAAAAGGTACAGGGTTTCTTTTTGGGGTAATGAAAATGTTGTAGAATTAGACAGTGGTGATGACTGTACAATCTTGTGAATATACTAAAAACCACTGAAATGTATACTTTAAATGGGGGAATTTTGTGATGTGTGAATTATTTCAATTTAAAAAAAAGAATGCCCTCTATAAAACTCCCTGATGGTAGGATAATAAAGAATATGAGACATTAGAATGACTGAATAGGATGCTGTGGAATAATTAGAAGATATGAAATATTTTCTTTTTATTAAAATATATCTTTATTGATTTCAGAGAGAGGAAGGGAGAGGGAGAGAGAGAGAGCGATAGAAACATCAATGATGAGAGAGAGTCACTGATCGGCTGCCTCCTGCACGCCCCCGACTGGGGATTGAGCCCGCAACCCGGGAATGTACCCTGACTGGGAATCGAACCTTGATCTCCTGGATCCTAGGTCAACGTTCAACTGCTGAGCCACGCCCAGCAGGGCAGTATGAAATATTTTCTACTGTAAAATTAAAAAACCTGACAATTTCTATAGTAGCTGAAAGATAAAGAATCTTTTTCTTGTTTGGCAACTGCAAAAAAAATGTTTGCTGAACCAAGGCCATGGTTGGGTAATGAAGAACAAGTCAACCCATGAAGACACACTGCTCTAATTTTTACCTATTACTGTTACAGTTACTCTGCACTGAAATTCATTCAGCAGATTAAAAGAATCTGCACAGGCAATCAATATTAATGAAATATCTACAGCAAATTCATATCCTGAAGAGATTTATGTGATCTTTCTCTATTGCATGTCTAATAGTTTCCAGCTTTAACAAACTGCATAGCTCTAGACCTACACAGCCTTTCTGTTGTAGTTATGTGGAAAGTTGCCAAAAAATGTTCCCTGCTAAAACAGCTTTATCCTTTGTCATTTTACTGGTAAGATTCACATAACATTTGACAAATTTGCATAATAAATTTGTAAGATTAAAAGATTTAATATATATATTTAAATGTCACTGTTCATTAGGTTAAATAAGTTATGACCCACAGTTGAAGTTTGAGGAAGAAAACCCCTAAAGTCCTTTATGTTTGCTTGGCTGTAGTTGGGAGTCAGGAATAGAGACCATAGCAGGGGAGAGGGAGAGAGGGGGGGGAAGGGGGGAGAGAGAACGGGGGTGGGGGGGACAAACAAACCTTTACATACTTCATCACTTGTGAAACCCTAACAAACATAGACAGCCACAAATTCCAGAGCTCTCCCAGTTCATATAACACTAATGTGATTTAAGTGGGATATTATATTGTTTGATAACAGCCAGCTTAAAACGTCTATCCACAAATAATAATGTAAGGTTATACTTAGCTGGATATTTTAATAGAGTTGAATTGTCAACTGGCAGTGACATATAGTTGAGGAGAAAATAAATTTCTACCTATAATTAAAAATGATTTTAAAATGTTAAAGTATATACACATTATATACTTTAAAATATAGAAAATTAAATTATATATATACTTAACAGTTTTATTGAGGTATACTTTACATATCACAAAATCACCATTGTAAGTAGATAGTTCAATGATTTTTAGTAAATGTATACAGTTGCACAACCATCACCACAAAAAGTTCTTTTGTACCTGTTGGCAATCAATCCCCACTCCCACCGCCAGTCCTGAGAACCACTGATCTGCTTTTTGTGTCTACGGTTTTTACCTGTTCCAGAAATTGCATATAAATGGAATCATACAATATGTTGTCTTTTGTGTCTGGTTTCTTTCACTTGACATAAAGAATTTGAGGTTTCTCTATATTGTTGCATGTACTTATATTTTGTTCCTTTTTAATGCTAAGAAGTGTTCCATTTTTTGGATATGCCACAATTTATTTATTCACCTATCTTCAGATTGTTTCAAGTTTTTGGCTCTTGCGAACAATACTGCTACGAACAATTGCACACAAGTCTTTGTATGGAAATATGTTTTCATTGCTCTTGGGTAGATATGGAGGAATAGAATTGATGAGTCATATGATAAATACATAGGTTTAGCTGCAAAACTGTTTTCTAAAGAAGCTATACTATTTTACATGTACAGCAACAATGTATGAAGTTTCTCCACATTCCTGTCAACACTTGGAATTGTCAGTCTCTGTGAGTACGGGCATTCTTGTGGGTATAAAGTATCTCATATTGTGGTTTTAATCTGTATTTCTCAATGGCTAGTAATGCTGAGTATCTTTTAATGTGCCTATTAGTTATTCATATATTTACTTCAATAAAGTGACTATATCCTTTGCCCGTGTCTTTTATTTTTTAAAATTCTCATCCCAGAATACATTTTTATTGATTTGGGGGTTTTTGGAGAGAAAGAAAGAGGGGAGAGAGAGAAACATCGACTGGTTGCCTCCCATGTGCACCCCGCCTTTCCAAATGCCTTTTAATGTCTCCTTTAAGGTAAATAAGCAGCATCAAAATATACTGGACCAGCCCGGCCCGTGGCTCAGCGGTGGAGAGTCGATCTAGGACCCAGGAGATCGCAGTTCGATTCCTAGTTAGGGCACATGCCTGGGTTGCAGGCTCGATCCCCAGCAGGGGGCGTGCAGGAGGCAGCCGATCAATGACTCTCTCATCACTGATATTTCTCTCTCCCTCTCCCTTCCTCTCTCTGAAATCAATAAAGACATATTAAAAAAAAAAAAAAATACTGGACCAAAACAATTCTGACTCAAATTATGGAGACCCAAACTTTGGTCTGTACACTGTTATCAACTTGATAAACTTAAGTAAAAGTAGTATTTTTATCATAAAAGTTCTCACTTTTGGAACATGAGGATTAAATTCCACAGCTCTATGAATTGCTTCCACAGCATTAATTTCCGCTGTGCTTAACCCTCTCCTGGAGGCTGTTTCTGGAGAGAATCTGTAAGAAAATCACAAAATGAAGAAATGAATATTAGAAAATATATGGATTTAGATCATCATCTAATCAGAGGTTTCTAGTGATGACCAAAGACAAAGCCAAATAACTACTAAACATCAAATTAAAGCCTTTGGTCCAACATATAAAGAAAGGCAGCATAAGAAATGAACACTTTCACATTTAGGTAATGAAAGACTTCAGGAGAAGTCCACTGAAGGCACACTTTGGGAAAGATAATAAAACATAAGAGGCTACATAGGGATATTCAGAGACTCTCACAAAACAGTACATTCTTATAGAATTTTCACGAAAAGGAAACAGACTGTGAATATTCCATTCTAATTCACATCAAGGAATAGTAATCTAAGGTGAAAGAACATGGCACATTTTGGTTGGTTTCTGAATATCTTATCTGTGGAATAAAGTCAAATTCATTAAAGGCAGCCACAAATACAAGGAACACAGAATAATTCAGAATTATAATCTCGGGACAGATAACATGGAACTTTTTCCCCCTACCACACATGTTATCACTAATAGCCTAGCCACTATGTACTGTATGTACTTTCTGTCTGGCATTGTTTTAGGCACTTAGCACTATAATCCTCATAGACCCATCCTACAGTATTATTATTCTTATTTTACACATGAGGAAAACTCAAACTGATTAACTTGCCCAAAAATCCACACCTGGTATGTGGTAGACTTGAATTTGAGCCCAGGTTTACTTTAGCTCTAAAAACCTTGCTCTTTCCACTATACATAGTAAGAAGCCTCAGAGCCCCGTATGGTCAAGGTTTATTCCGAAAGAAGAAAGAAGGAAAACAAGCCTTGGTTAAAGTCAGTGGATGGAAAGCATAATACTGAGTTCAGCAGTCTTTCTAAATTGTTGTAGTTCCCATAACTACTTACTTATCTGAAACAGTCCTTGTCTTCAACAGCGCTGCTGTATAACAGATTGCTGCTGACTTTGGAAGGCTTATATCTGTAATAATAATTTTCAATTTAGGAAAGAATTGCAAAAAAATATCTAAAGACAAGTTTTAATAAAAATAATTCATAGGACAAATTCAACAGATATAATATAGTACTAGAAGCACGTGGAACGTAGTCAGAAGACCTGAGTTTGAATATTGATTCTACTATTTACTAGCTATGCATCCTTGAACAATCTAATCAAAAAATGGGCAAAGGGCATGAACAGACATTTCTCCAAAGAGGATATACAGATGGTCAACAAACACAGGAAAAGATGCCCAGCATCACTAATAATCAGCAAAATGCAAATCAAAACTACAATGAGATATCACTTCACACCTGTCAGAATGGCTATTATCAAAAAGACAACAAAGAATACATGTTGGAGAGAAGGTGGAAAAAAAGAAACCTTTGTGCACTATTGGTGGGATTGTAAACTGGTGAGTGGGAAAGGTGAGGGGATTAACAAGTACAAACTGCCAGTTATAAAATTAGTCATGGAGATGTAAAGTAGAGCATAGAAAATATAGTCAATAATGTTGTAATAACTACATATGGGGCTGGATGGGTACTAGACTTATCATGCTGATTACTTCATATGGTATATAAATGCCTAATTAATATGTTATACATCTGAACTTAATTTAACATTGTGTGTCAACCAGGCCGGGTGTGGCTCGGCGGCTGAACATCCACCTATGATCTAGGACATTGCAGTTTGATTCCCAGTCAGGGCACATGCCTGGGTTTCGAGTTCGATCCCCAGTAGGGGATATGCAGGAGGCAGCCAATCAATGACTCTAATCATTGATGTTTCTATCTCTTTCCCTCTCCCTTCCTCTATCTGAAGTCAATAAAGATATATTTAAATATATATATATAGTGTGTCAACTATAATTCAAAAATAAATGGAAAAAAATACCCAAAATAATGTTATTAGGAGAGTAAGGCCACAGAATTCCCTTGAATTTTTAGATTCTAAAGTTATACCAGTAAATGGAGAACTAAAGAAGTAAATTGCTTTTAACTTCAGAATTCTAGAATGGTAAAAACTGGGGACTCATAAAAATAACTGAAAACACAGAAGCATATCTAAGTTGTTAGTTTTATTTTAGTTTTAATGAAACAGGGTCTATCTGCTGTTGTACATTTGGTTCCTAAGCTTGTTCATCGTAAGTATCATAAGCAGGCCATGCATCTGATAAGTTACAGATGGAAAAGATTTCTCATAAATTTCTCCAATGAGCCCACACTATTTTGAAGCGCTTCCTAAGAATTCCAGATGTTTAAAAGAAATAAACTTCTCTTTCCAAGTGTAACACATTTTAAACCTGCCAAGTCATGGGGATTCCCAAGCTAATGGGTAGGAATTTACAAATGGACAAATGTTAATAAATGACTGATATGTTCTCTTAGAGTGAAAGATATGATCAAAAACATTATGCTAGTTCGGATGTGTTCAGTTTGGGTTTAAAAGCTGATACCTCATTCAGAATGAGGAGAAAGGCTATGCTCCATAAAAATTCTCCCAACTCCATTTGTGTTAAATTTGCACTGCTACAGTATAATAATAAAAATAGCCAATATATTGACTTCTTACTATTGGAAGACTAGTAAACAAATAAATGGAATCCCTGGATTTAAGTTCGGGCTTGCCACTTACTAGCTGGGAGACCTTACCCAATTATTTAACCTTTTTCAACTCCAGTTTCCTTATTTACTAGCTAGAGATAGTAAAAATACTTGTCCTACAACCTCACAAGATTATTATAAATATCAGATGAGATAAAATATACTTTGTAACTAAAAAGCATTGTAAAAATGTTATTCTTAATTACTCCTACACATACTACTAAGCACCTTCTGTTAGCCTTCCCTGACAATCCAAAACAAATGAGGTACCATCCTATGTGCAGAGCACCCCATACTTTTCCAGTTATCTCACCTAACACTCCATGCTTCAATATAACTACTATTCATTTGTCTGTTGCACTAAACTGCAAATCCTAAGAGAGCTAAGTCCAATCTCTTTGCTCACCACTTTATGCCAAGTGCCTCACTCATATCAGGTGCTCAGTAAACAAATAAATCTTGACAGAAGAAAAGTTCCTCCTTACAGGTTTTTGCTTCCAAAATTCCTGCTAAAGAAGATTCTTTAAAAAAAAAATTATTAAATTTATTGGAGTGACACTGGTTAATAAAATTATATAGGTTTAAAATGTACAATTCTATAACACACCACTGATATATTGCATTGTGTGTTTACCACCCAAAGTCAAGTCTCCTTCCATCACCACACAGCTGCCATCCGTTACCCCTTACTACCTCCCCCAACACCCTTTCCCTCTGGTAACCACCACACTGTTGTCTGTGTCTACAAGTTTTTGTTTGTTCGTCTCGTTTGTCCATCTGTGGCTTTTAGTTTTATAGCCCACATATGAGTAAAATCATATGGTTCTTGACTTTTTCCGTCTGACTTATTTTGCTGACAGGTAGGTGTGAGGTGGTATCTCATTGTGGTTTTAATTTGCATTCCTTAGAAGGTACTTAATAGCAACTTGTACCCATGAATTCTAAATCCTGACTGGTAAGAATGATAAGAGAAAGTCACAGAAATACTAGAATAGGATCACATTTATGATTACATAATTTTAAAAAAATACTTTAACCATGCTATCAACTAAGACAAATATCACTCACCATCATATTTTGCTAGGACTGCCTGAACATCTGCATAGGCCTGTAATTCTAAAAGTGATTCTAGGAGGTTTTCATGGATGTTCCACATGGTAAGAGGAGGAAATTCTTTCATCAACTGCACAGTAAAAGGAAAAGAAGGTTAAAATTATAGCAAAGGAACTCAACAGGCTGAGTCAGATTCACCGAAGGAGAAATTCTTTTGTTTCTTAACAAAACTGTAGAGACTCAACCCTTAAGTAATGTATGCATATTAAATAAGTATCTTTTCATAAAAACTACCAAGTATAAAACAGTGATTCTACATTAAAATAATCAGCAATTCAAACCACATTTTTAGTTTCTGAATACAAAGGTCCGGTCATCAAATTCACTTACGTCTCTCATTATCTTTACTGCTTCTCTTATTCTTCCTAATTTCCTTGCACACATTGCCAATCTTCTTTTAATATATGCCAGTACATTGGTATCTCTCTCTATTAAAAAAAAAATGACACTGTTATCATTTTTGTATTATGATTTACTATTTCATTAGCATATCCATTAATTTATTTGCTTAATCTGGAAGGTTCAATTAAAATTAAATAGTGTCAGAATGGAAGAATATTAATGATTGTTGTATTTGGGTGATGAACATTAAATGGGGGTTCATTATATTGCTCTATTTGTGTATATGTTTGAAGTTTTTTAATATTAAAAGCTTAATATATATATGCATATACATATATATATAGAATTACTTTTACCTCTAACAATAAGTAATCTGAGAACAGTATATATAAAGTAATCGGTATATACTTGACAAATGCATTTGAATATTAACATAAAAGAAATACATACATTAATTGGAGAAGTAATATTAACCTATTATATTCTAAGTTTCTGCATAAACAACCTATTATTTTAATAGTCTCTATTGTTTTAACTGACAAAAGATTTTCAAAACAAAATTTCCATGGCTACTGCAAACTTTTACTCAATAGCTAGTAACTAAGAAACTATAAAACTACTTCTAGAAAGAGCTAACATATTTCTGTAACTATCTCATAACCGTATTTGAGATTATACAAGGACAAATGGCATAACTTTTTCACAGATGCAGTTTCATTAGTTCCAGACTGCAAAATTATATATTCCCATAGTCGTGTGTTATAACAACAAGTATTAATGAAACATATTTTAGTTAGAGAGAAAACATTACCCAAATTTTAATTTCCACAAATAAAAGATTTAGAACTTAACCACTAGCAGATAATGTATTATGTAAACATATTTCGATTTACCTTTATCTATCTGCCCAAAATCATGACACTAAAACTCCCTGGCCACAAAAGAAACGCAGGAAGCAACAGTACTACAGATTCTAACATCTTTGGTAAAAGTATCTCAGTCATAACTGGGAGAGCATCTCTGTAAGTGGGAAGAAAGGACCGCAGTTGCTATGGCCCACATGATCTCAAACACACCAGGGAAAAACCAGCCAAAGAAAGAAGCCATGCCAAGTAAGGCTGGCTTTCATGCTGAAGGGGCCGCTCCCTGGCACTACATGGAGATACACACAGTCTAAAGAGCAAACCACCTGCCCGGCCGGGCGTGGCTCAGTGGCTGAGCGTCGACCTAGGATCCAGGCGATCGGGGTTCGATTCCCGGGCAGGGCACATGCCCGGGTTGTGGGCTCGATCAGTGACTCTCTCGTCATTGATGTTTCTATCTCTCTCTCTCCCTCTCCTTTCCTCTCTCTGAAATCAATAAAGATATATTTAAAAAAAAAAAAAAGAGCAAACCACATGATGTCCTTCTACTATCGCTTGGGGTAAAGATGAGGATAAAGGTAACAGCAGCTTATCATTACTAGAAGGCTCTTGTGGTTCTTTCTGAGTTGTGCTTCTCCAATGACCAGCCCAATTCTCACGTGAAATAAATTAGCTACTAAGAAAAGTAGCTAACCTCTAAGTATTAAGTTTATTATTGTTGTTTCGTGTTTTAAATATCAAAGAGCCAATTGCAGGAACTAAAAGATAGGGAAAAATTAGTTCAGATTTGCTTACTCAGTTGGGCTTCATGCTGAGGACTTTGGTGCTGACACTGCTGTGACCGCCTATAAATCGTTTCTCCTGCCTTGAGTGCCTGTTTAAATAACTTTTCAACGTCTACAATAGTTGTTGCTTCTTCCTCAGCCAGGAGAATATATGCAGAGGCACAGCTATGAAGCAAGCAAGACAATTTTAGGTAAACCAGTAAAGCAAGCATATTCTCTTGGCTATGTCCCTTTATTCCACGTCATATTCCCCACCTTTCCCTACACTTGCCACCTCTTGAAGAATACAAACAACTTCAATAAATATTTTAATTTAAGAGGGGCATATGGTACATTCTTTATGTCTTGGTTCCACAATTTTTCTCCTTTCCTATTTTTCTTTTCCTCTCTCTATTTTTCATCTTTTTTACTTCTATATCCATTCTCTGATCCTTTTTCCCACATTTTCCTTTTTCGGAAGAGAGGAGAAAAGAAGATATATAAAGAAATAGCTGAACATTCAAGGGACTATGCACTCTAGTGGTCATGCCTGCTCTTAGTCACTATATACTTTGAAATATCTGTATAATGGATAATGGAAGTATAGAAGAGGGTCACAATTGAGAAGAAAGTCCCATGGCCATCTGACTCAGAAACATATTCCAGGACAAGGCCTCTTTCCCTACACTGGGTACTGCCCCATCCTCTCCTGGACTTACCCACAATAGTACTGCAACAAAACTTCCCTTGATTTGCAGTCTAATCTTTCCTCCTACACTCCTATTCTCGCTTGTCACACCCATGCTGACTCCAAATTTCCTTTTCTTCACCCCACTAAAACACAGATTTCTCTTTATATCCTTTAAGTCAAAAGCTGGTTAGTAAGATAAATTAGCTTGTTTGGGAGTAAAAAAACAAGAGAAACAGAAAGTTTCCTTCTAGTCCCAGAAATAACTAGTTTGTATCTCTTCTGGAGACAATGTCCTAGTTCTGATGATCTAAGCCTAGATTGTCCAGTATTGTAGTCATTGGTCACATGTAGGTATTGAGCACTTGAAATGTGTCTAGTCCCAGCTGAGATACACAACAGTCAGCGTATGGTCAGTGTAAAACACACACTGAATTTTGAAGACTTAAAAGAATATAAAATACTTCATTAACAGTTTCTTTTTAATGTTGAATATATGTTAAAATATGCTAATATTTTAAATATAGCTAAATAAAAAATATTATTCAAATTAATTGCATCTATTTCTTCTTACATTTTAAACGTGGCTATCAGAAAATTTAATGTTACATATATGGTTTGCATTACAACAGGGGAGAAATTATTGGTAAAAGTACAAGGTGGGCATGGGGAAAAAAAGTGATGGCAAGATAGCAATAAAAAAATTGGGGAGAAGTCCTAGCCAGTGTGGCTCAGTTGGCTGAGCATCGTACCATGCACCAAGAGGTACTGGGTTCGGTTCCTGGTCAAGACACATGCCTGGGTTTCAGCTTGATCCCCAGTAGGGGGCCGTGCAGGAGGCAGCCGATCAGTGTTCTCTCTCTCATTGATGTTTCTCTCTCCTTCTCTCTTCTTCCCTCCTTAAAATCAATGAAAACATATTTTTTAAAAAAGTTTTATAACTGGGGACAAGATGGCTCTTTCAGATGTAAAAAATGCAAATCATACCATTTCAGCATCCTTTAACTGGTACCCTAATTTGAAGTATATAATAATTTCACTAATCAACAGAGATTTCTTCATTACATTACACTGGATTAAATTAATCTGTCTAGCCTTATGATTTAATTACTATAGCTTCACAGTAAGTTTTGAAATCAGGAAATGAGTCTTCTCTGGTCTTCTTTTACAAGACTATTGTTTTGGCTATTTGAGTTCTCTTGCAATTCTATATAAATTTTACAATCAGTTCGTCCTTTCTGCAAAAAATAGTAATTGAAATTTTGATAAGAATTGCATTGAACTTGTAGGTCAACTTGAGGGGTACTGCCATCTTAATAATATTAAGTCTTCCAATCCATGAACATGGGATGTCTTTCCATTTATTTAGGTCTTCTTTAACTTCTTTCAACAATACTTTGTCGTTTTCAGTTTTCAGTGTGCAAGTCTTGCATCTCCTTGGTTAAACTTATTCTTAAGTATTTTAATATTTTTTATGCTATTGTAAATGGAATTATTTTCTTAATTTCCTTTTCAGATAGTTCATTGCTAGTGTATAGAAATGCAATTTATTTTTGTATGTTGATCTTGTCTCCTACAACTTTGCTAAACTCATTTATTAGTTCTGATAGGCGTGTGTGTGTATGTATTAAGATTTTCTGCATGTAAGATTATGTCATCTGTGAATAGAGATAGTTTTACTTCTTTCCCAATTTGGAGGCCATTTTTCCCCTTCTTTTTTCCTAATTGCACTGTCTCTCACCTGCAGTGTAATGTTAAGAAGGAGTAGCAAGAGCAGACATCCTTATTCTTGATCTTACAGGGGAAGCTTTCAGACTTTTATCATTAAAAATGCAGTTAGCTGTGGGTTTTCCACAGATGTCCTTTATCAGTTTGAAGAAATTTCCTTCCATCCTTTGTTTTCTTTTAGTTTTTATCATCAAATGGTCTTGGTTTTTTTCCAAAGATTTTTTCTGCTTCAATAGATGATAGTGTGGTTTTTGTTCTTTGTTCTATTCATGTGGTGGCAAACACTGACTGATTTTTCATATGTTAAACCATCCTTGCTTTCCTGAAATAAGTCCCACTTGGCCATGGTATACAATCTTTTTAATATGCTGCTAGATTTGGTGTGCTAGCATTTTGTTGAGGATTTTTGCATCTATATTCGTAACAAACATTAGTCTGTAGTTTCTGTTTCTTGTGATGTCTTTGTCTGATTTTGGGATAAGGGTAATACTGGCCTCATAGAATGAGTTAGGGATTTCACTTATACATGGAAACTAAAAAACAAAATAAATGAACAAGCAGAACAGAAACAGACTCATAGATACAGAGAACATTTTAATAGATGCCAGATGGGAGGAGGGCTGGGTGATGGGTGGAAAAGATGAAGACATTAAGAAACACAAATTGGTAATTACAGGACAGACATGAGAATGTAAAGTACAGCATAGGGATTATAGTCAATAACATTATAATAACTATATATGCTGTCAAATGGGTACTAGATTTATCAGGGTGATTATTTTGTAAATTATATAAATGTCTAATCACAGGGTAGCACACCTGAAACTAATATATTGTATGTCAACTATAACTTAAAAATAAAAATATTTTTTTAAAAGGAATGAGTTCGGAAGAGTTATGCCCTCTTCTGTTTCTTTGAAGAGTTTGAGAAGGACTGGTATTAATTCTCTAAGTGCTTGGTAGAATTCACTAGTGAAGTAATCTAGTCCTGGGCTTTGTTTGTTTGAAAGTTTTAAAATTACTCATTCAATGTCTTCACTTGTTATAGGTCTATTCATATTTCCTGTTCCTTCTTGAGTCAGTATTGGTAATTGGTACATTTCTAGGAATTTGTCCATTTCACCCAAGTTATCTCATTTGTTGGCATACAACTGTTCATAGCATTTTCTTATAAGCTCTTAAATTTCTGTAAGGTCAGTAGTAATGTCCCCAATTTCATTCTTGTTTTTAGTATTCTGTCTTTTCTTTTTTTTAATTGGTCTAGCAAAAAGTTTGTCAATTTTGTTGATCTTTTAAAAAACCAACCTTTGGTTTCATTGATTCCTCTATTGTTTTTCTACTCTCTTCTTTATCTCACTCTAATCTTTATTACTTCCTTCCTTTTGCTTGGAATTTAATTGGCTCTTCCTTTTCTATTTCCTTAAGGTATGAAGTTAAATCATTGATTTGAGATCTTTGTTTTTTTATTAATGTAGGTGTTTACAACTATAAATATTCCTCTGAGCACTGCTTTGGCTGTATCTCATAAGTTCTGGTATGTTTACATTTAAGTAACTAATAATAATAAAACTTGTTTCTGTCATTTTCCTCCTTGTTCTCTACCTATCCTTTCTTTTTTGCCCTCATTTCCTATATTACTGTTTTTTTATGCATTATTTTCTAGTATACCATTTTGATTCCCTTTTTATTTCTTTCACCATACTTTTTAGTTATTTCTTAGTGGTTAATAGTTTAAAATCTAGTTGGAATTAATGCTTAGTTTTAATAGTATATAAAACTTCACTCCTATATAGTTCTTCCCCCACTCTTTTTGTTGTTATGGTCACAAATTACATCTTTATAAACTGTATGTCTATCAACATAGACTTATTATGGTTTCACATAGTTGTCTTTTAAATCATATAGTAAAAAAGAACTGCAAACTTAGGGCCCATTGTCTTTTATATTTGCCTATGTAATTGCTTTTACTGGTGTTCCTTATAGTTTTGTGTGGAGCTGAGGCTGTGTAGTATTCCTTTATTTCAGCCTGAAGGACTCCTTTTAGCATTTCATGTAGGACAGGTCTACTAACAATGAATTCTCTCAGTTTCTGGTGATCTGGGAATGTCTTAATTTCTCCTTCATTTTTGAAGGATAGGTGTATGCTGGATTATAGAATCCTTACTTCACAGTTTCTCTTTCTTTTTCTCTTTCTTTTTCTCCTTTCTTCCTTCCTCCCCCTTCCTCCCTTCCTTCTCCTCCCTCCCTCCCTCCCTCCCTCCCTGCCAGCTTTCACTGTTATCTACTGCCTTCTGGATTCTATAGCTTCTGATTAGAAATTGCCTGTCAGTCTTATTGATGATCCCTACATGTGATGAGTCACTTCTCTCTTGCTACTTTCAGAAATCTCTCCTTGTCTTTGGCTTTTGAAAGCTTGACTATAGTGCCTTACTGTGGATATCTTTGAATATATCATACTTGGGGTTCATTAAGCTTCTTGGATGTGTAGATCCATGTCTTTCATCCTTTGAGGGATCTTTTCAGCCATTATTTCTTCAAGTATTCTTTCTGCCCCTTTCTCTCTCTCCTCTCTTTATGGGACTCCATTATACAAAGATTGGTATGCTTAATAGTGTATCATAGGTTTCTATGGCTCTTTTCATTTTTCTTCATTCCTTTATTTTTGTTTCTCCTCAGACTAGGTAATCTTGATTGATCTAAATCCAGTTTGCTGATTGTTTCTGCTGCCTGCTCAAATGTGTTGCTGAGCCCATACAGGAATTTTTTTATTTTGGTTATACTTTTCAACTCTAGAATTTCTATGCAGTTCCTTTTAGTTGTTTCTACCTCTTTCTACCTATTCCTAATGGTGAGACATAATTCTCCTAGTTTCCTTTAGTTCTTTGTACATGGCTTCCTTTACCTCTTTGAGAATATTTAAAATAGTTGATTTAGCCCTGGCCAGCATGGCTAAGTTGATTGAGCATCATCATCCTCATCCACTAGAAGGATGCCAGTTCAATTGCCGGTCAGGACACATACCCAGGTTGCAGGCTGGATCCCCAGTTGAGGTGTGTGTGGAAGGCAACCGATCAATGTTTCTCTCTCACATTGATGTTTCTCTCTTTCTCTCTCTTCTTCTCCCTCCCTCTCTCTAAAATCAATAAAAAAATTTTTTTTTAAATAAAATAGTTGATTTAAAGAGTTTGTCTAGAAAGTATAAAGTCTGGGTTTCCTCAAGGACAATTTCTATTCATTTCTTTTCTTTTCTATGTATGGAGTATATTTTGTTTCTGTGCATATCTTGTAACTTTTTCTTGAAAACTGGGAATTTTTAATATTATAATCAGGAAACTCTAGAAATCAGATTTCTCCCCCTCCCCAAAGTTTGTTGTTGCTGCTTGCTGTAGTTGTTTATTTGTTTAATGACTTTCTGAACTAATTTTGTAAAGTTTGTATTCTCTGTCACGTGTGACAAGTCTCTGCTCCTTTAGCTTAGTAGTAAGCTAGTGATTTAATAGAGATTGCCTTAACCATCTGGAAGCAAAAAAAAAACAACCAAGTCTTTGCAGATGGGTTGTATATATGTGTGTGTGTGTGTGTGTTGGGGCACACCTTCAACATTCAGTCAGGCAGTTTACAACTCCGCCTTAGCCTTCACTTTATGTTTGTACAGAACCTGAAAGTTAGACAGACATGAGAGCTTAGGGCCTTCTTAAGCATGTACCTTAGGCATGTGTGTGGCCTTTGAGTTTCCCAGGAATATGTGGGAGCTTTTTAAAACCTTTATTTCCAAAGTATCTCATTCCTCAGCCTTTCCTCCAAAGCTTCCTGATTTGTCTAGCTTGCCCCAAATTTTACCCCTTGCCCTAGGCAGCAGGGACTAATGTATTTGCCTTTAAATGTTTTAACAAATGCCCCTCCCCTCCATGTAGTTGTGTCAGTGCTGGAAGAGTTCCAAATTAACCTAAATAAAGACAAGTCCCTTGAGTTGGTCCTTCAGGGAGCGACCAGACAGGTCCAAATAAACAACCACAATTCTCTGAGAATAAGGTCCATTCTACTTCTTCTGGTAGTAGGCACCTACTTCCAGGATGTAGGCTGTTGTCTTCAAGGCTGCCACTAAGCTAGGAAGTAGGGGATGGGGCCAGTGTAAGTTAAAACATCACAAAGCTCTCTTATATAAATTCAGCTGTTTTTAAAAATTGATTAAGCATTCTCCAGGTTGCTATAAACTTTTGATTAGTTTCCAGAGTTTCAATAAAGTTGATTTACTGCTTTTGGAATTCCCTATACTGTCATTTTTGTTCCGCCTTGGGAAGGTCTTCTTAATAAGGATAATATATCTGGGGGGAGAGGGAAGGAGGAGGGATACAGGGGACAATGCTAAGGTCACATTATTCAGGAAGCATACCTTGATTAATCCCAACTGGGGCAATATTTTTACTCTTGGCATTTATTTAGTATTAGATTAATACTTATTGATCTGTCTCATTTAAATATTAAGTTGACTTATGATTTTACATTTTGTCTTTTCAAAATATAAAGTTAATACAAAGAGCTATAAAAGTAAATGCTGTTAATATGAAAAAAATTAAGTTAGATCTACATTTTACTTATTGTGACTCCCCATCTCATGCCTTCTGCCCCATTAGCAACTAAAGTTTGCAGGACTGAATGAATGCTTTAAATGAATGATTTAAATGAAAAACAAAATTAAAACAGGTGGCATAGTATTTTAGTACTGTTTAACTATAAAGTATTATCACCAATTAGATCAGCACTCTCCATTTTAAAAAGTATTTCCAGCATAATTTCTATTCAAAAGCATAGATAAATTTACACTTTCAGAAGCAAAATACGTATGTTGGTGAACACTGCAAAGTTTTTCTCTAGTACACAAAAAGAGAAAGGGAACAGCTTATGACTCCAAGTGTCTCAGGAACAGAAAAAAGGAAACATTAAATCATTTGCCTGGGTTTCCTTCAAAACAAACTTATTTTCCATATATTTCAAACTTACTCATTGTTTAATTCTAAAGCTTGGTAGGCTGCTTTGATTCGAGCTAAAGGATTTCTTTCCCTCCATGCCTTCTGCATAACTGTAGAAAAAATATTTCAAAAAGTAGATGAGATGGTAAACATAAATATTATACAAAACATATGAAGAATGAACTAGGAGAGTAAACAAAGACTTAAATAACATGTTATTAAATGTAAGAAACAAGAAATTGGGGTGCTAGCTCACATTAACCTTATGAGAAACTTACATTAAATTTGGAAGTTTCACATAAAATAAAAATAAATATACTGTGTTTCGTCTATTTAAATAACAACACATACAGTACTTGATCAAATTAATTACATCATTATTATACATGAACATTTATATACCTAAATGCATATTAAAATTGAGTTTGAGTGATATCAGATTATAATCAATATGAAATATTCTAGTTCCTTTATCATTTTGAAAAGGTTCTTTGGAACTACTAGAAATACACAAAACACTTAAAAATAAAGTCTTTGTCTAAAAAATAAAGTCTTTGTCTAATCAATGATTCAATACAGGAAGAATGTTTGAATTTGTATTTTGTATTAAAAGGGGGGGGATTCATTTAAAATATAGAACTTTTATGGAAAATGTCAGTTTCTACAAAAATTCAACAAAAGTCTGAATTAGAATTTCTCTGAAATAACAATATCAGCTATCATTTACAGTACCAAATGAAAATTTCACACTAAGTAAAGTTTCTTAAAAATTAAACAAATAAAGTAGATTCATGAAACTATCTGGCCTATTTCAAGTTTGATAAGAAAAACAGAGAATCTATAAATGTCGTTTTTGGAACAAAACCCACAGCTGTCCAGAAAGAATAATGTGGAAAATGTTTGAGTTTTCCTTTGGAAACAGAGTATTAGTCTTGGCTTAGAAAATTAGACAATATATTCTACTTGTGTAACAAAAATATATTTCTGATTTCAAACATGTCACCAGCTTAGCTGACAGCTAATGCTTCCTAAACCTGACAAACTGATGCACATCAGCACCCATCTGATAATAACCAGGTAAAGAATAGCATTTTGCTGAAACATTAAAATATAAAATTCAACATAATATTAGACTTGCCATTTTTGATGATGGGCTCTCTTTCTGTAGCAACTTTTTTAAAAATTTTTTAATTTTTTAATTTAAGAAATTGTATTTATTTAGAAGCATTCAGAATGTCCACAAAACAGCTGCTTTTTTTTTTCTTTCCAATTATAGAGTGGTATTCAGTTAATGGAACAACAATTATTTTGTATAAGCTGCATCAGAGGCAACTAAAGATGAAAAAACTACCGACCCCCATATAAAACTAATTTGTGCTGTGCGCCAAGAGCCTGCTTTAAATTTCCAGGCCAATTTACAACCTCCATACTGTACCAGGCAAAGTTAGTGGCAACTGAAAATACCACCAGGAAAAGGCACAAAGACACATGCAGTAATGTGCTAACTATATAAAAAAAGACACTGTATAGTTTAAAAACAATCTTACACAGACTTCCATTTCAATTTTTTTCTTTAAAAAGAGAGAGTTGTATACAGGGGGGATAAATGTTTTATAGACAAGAAAAAAACTGCACTAGAACCAACTTATTCCTCTTCCTCTTCGTCTTCATCTTCCTCCTCCTCATCTTCGTCGTCTTCTTTTTCTTGCTTTTTCCAGCCTTAATGACTCCCTTTTTGCCGCATCAGGCTCTCCTTTAGCTCAGTAGGCAGCAGTATCTTCTCCGTATTTGTCCTTCAGCCTAGCAGCCTTTTCTTCATAAGGCTGCCTGTCGCCTGCAGTGTGTGGCTCCACATCTCTTCCAGCTTCTTTGCAGCATCACCAATGGGTAGTCTGATGCTCTCCTTTGATTTTTGGGTGATACTCAGAACAAAACAAGAAAAGGGCCAAAGGAGGCCTCTTGGGTGCACTGGGATCCTTGAATTTCCTTTTTGTTTCCCCTTTCTAAGAGATATGTTTTCATTTCTCTTTCATAACGGGCCTTGTCTGCCTTTGCCATGTCTTCAAATTTTCCTTTCTCTTTAGCAGACACGGTCTTCCACCTCCCTGAGCAGTTCTTAGAAAACTCTGAGAAGCTGACTGAAGCACGTGGGTGCTTCTTCTTGTGCTCTTCTCGGCAAACTTTGCACAAAGAAAGCATATGATGACATTTTGCCTCTCAGCTTCTTAGGATCTCCTTTGCCCATTTTATATAAAATTTTTAAAATCAATTTTAGAGAGAGGGAGAGAGAAAGAGAAAGAAAGAGAGAGAGGGAGAGAGAGAGAGAGAGAAACATCGATGTGAGAGAGAAACATCAATTGGCTGCCTCCCGCACACACCCCGACTGGGGATCGAACCCCCAACCTGGGTATGTGCCCTGACCGGGAATAAAACCCACCACATGTTGGTGTTTGGGACAATGCTCCAACCAACTAAGTCACACTGGCCAGGGCTTGCCCATGTTTAATTACTTTTTCTCAGCAAGCACACAGTCACCCATTCAGCTTACATTTGCCCCGGTGCTGTCTCTATGGAGCTCAATGTACTACAATGGCTCTCTTTACCAACATTTTAAATGGTTTGATAGTCTAGTATATTATGTATATATCATAGTTTATTTAACCAATTCTCTTTTCATGGACAATTAAGTTACATCCAATTTTTTTTCTATATAGAAATATTGTCATAACCACCTTTCAATATCTATCTTCGTATACCTGACCAAGAAGTGGAATGGTTGGCTAAAATGTATGCATCTTTTAAAAGATTTTGAATATATACTCCATAACTCCTCTCAATAAAACTGCATTAATTCACATTATTTCAGGCACTGTAGGAGAGTGACTATTTCCCTGCTTCCTCTCCAACACTAAATGATATCAGTCTTTGTTAATACATGGAAACAATCTCATTTGCATTTACATGCCTTTTTTACATGACCTTACATGTAAGGTCATGGAATCCACCTTTAGGCATTTTTTCTTATTTGTTTTAAACTGCGCTATCCAGCCTTTCAACATTATTCTTCAAGCCAATGCAGTTCTAAGTCAAAGGGGAAATCAAGTAAAGGAAGAAAAGTACATATTTCCTTCTAAAAAAAGTTTAGGAATAATTTAAAGCAAAATGCTGATTTTGTATCCAACTACCCTCTTTAAGAGCTCTTGATATGCTTAAAAAATAATACAAGTGGTTAGCAATTCAATCAAAATTCTTTATTTTTTAAGTTAATAATATTCTAACATACTAACAAGCAGAAAAGACACTAGCATTTATCCCAAGATCAGGGGTCACAAATATAAATGCCTACAAGGACCAGCAGAAAACATAAATGAATAAACTAAAAATACGTGCACCGTCTAAAGGAGAGAATCGTAGCTCATTAATCGTAACTGATTAATGCCACGTGGAGATGCAGGTCCAAGTCTGCCATATTTTCCAAATTTCTAAAGGTGTAAATCTGAATTTTAATGTTAAGTCTCCTGATTTTTAAATGTTGGGGGAAAAATACCATGAAAACAAATTATCCAAAAACACTGCGGGCTGCCCCTGAGGACACATTTGTTCTGTTTCAGATAAATCCATAGGAGAACACAATCTGCTACTGTAATTCCTGATGACAACAGTCAAGAGGAATCAGTCACGTCACACATACATACACATGTCGGAAAAGGTCAACAGAGAACCAACTGTCATTTCTGGAACAGCATTCACAGATAAAGTCTGTCCTTGAGTTGGGCCTTTAGCTGGGACTGTGTACCTCTAGAAGTATGTGAAACTTTGCAAGGACAAAATGGGGTGCATGGTTTTAAGGGAATCAATTTCTAAAGTCTTAACTTTAACTCTTTCCTACGCTGATCTACTGGAAGAACATTCCTCTGGTTGGTCCACACATCATGCAGGTTTTCCATGCCTACCCAACATCCGCTTCCCCACTTCCCAAAAGATTAGTTCCTTTCTTCTACTTTACAAAAGGAAAGCTTACTTCTCACCCATCCTGAACCTGTCCAAGTTGCATTACTCTACAGTGTAAAAATCTCCAGGTGCCAAAGGGACAATTCAAAGGTCAGGTTTGGGGGAAGCCATTCCTAATCAAGGAAACTCTAATAGGAATTCCACTTTTATTTCTTTCAAGAGTGAAGCTCATCATTAGAATTAAAGTATACTGGCCCTTGGATGCACTGAATTCAAGTAGAGTGGGGAGGGAAGTGATCATTTTTAGCAGTTCCATTTATCAGCATCCCTTTCCCCGTACTATAAGAGAATACACTGTTCATATAGGAAAGTCCCCTCTTGGCAAGGAATAAAGGCAGTAGAATCTTATTTTGGCCAAGAGATAAGCTCTAGGCAAAGCTACAAGACCCTATCTTTCTATCTTATAACCTGAATTCAGAAGAGAGATGGCTGTCATGGGTTGCATGGTAATATGTTTATTTGAACTGAAAAATGAAATCAGAAAGTAAGTCTAATTTGGTTATAGAGAACTTAGCCAGCCAATTAGGTTCCATGGAGGACATTTTCCAAAGTTGAAAGAGCCAAATATGGAGCTGTAAGGATTTGACAAAAATAAAATGAAAGCATACACAATACCATTTAGGACATTATGGTGAAAGGAAATTAAAAAGTGTTTAAATTTATACCAAAAAAATATACTGTGGAAAAGTACATACATGTGATAAAAGACTTTTAAGCATAAAATAATTAAAATCATATGAAGTATGGGATGGATATGAATTCCAGAACAAAAAGGACTTATATAAAACTTACTACTGTTAAAGAGTATTCAGTTCATGTGTTTTTCAATGGATAATGGTGCATATCAAGTCATTACATTCCTTGAAATAGGGTATTCTAGCTTTATTCTTGAATGTCTATATTTATAATGTCAAAAACAACATTCCTTGCAATCATTTAACTTATGATATAAACTTAAAAATGTGTGAAGGGAGCCCTGGCCAGGTGGCCCAGTTGGTTGGAGTGTTGTCTTGTACAACAAAAGGTTGCAGGTTTGATTCTCAGTCAGGGCACATACCTAGGTTTTGGGTTCGATTCCATATCCTACAGGAGGCAACTGATCACCATCAATGTTCCTCTCTCTCTCTCTCTCTCTCTCCCACTCTCTCTCTCCTTCCCTCTCTCTAAAAACATATCCTTGGGTGAAGATTTTTTAAAAAGTGTGAAGGAATACCAAAATGTTTTAAGACTACAGCTTTAGTGGATAGCCGTCGCTGCTATCTGAAAAGTTCCCAATATCTGCAACTCTGCCTGTGAGGAGGTGAAGCCTTACTTTCCAGAGTCACCTCAGTCCTTAAAGTTAACATACAAAATGACTTTCCACTGCTGTTATTTCCCCAACGCCTACACTTTTGGAATTAATGTAAACATTAAGCATATAAACATAAAGCGATTGCTTTTTCTCCTATTTATAATAAAACCATTTAATTGTAACCATATCAAACATCCTTGGGCTTCCTGCTACCACTCATCCTTACTATATTTAATCCAGCAAAGAGATATCACAATGAACTTACTTCAATGCTGGAAAACGGGCTATTTTTCAGACCCTTATTATTGGTGATCATCTTCTGCCTGTCGATGTGGTAACAGTGGCAACGTGGCAGTAGTATAGTGGTTAAGAGCCAGACTTGAGTTTGAAACCCAGCTTTATCATTTAATAGCTAGATGACTTAGGCATGTTATTTGATTCCCCTTTGCCTCTGTTTCTTTATTTTTTAAATGAGGCTAATAATAGTACCTACTTCATAAAGTGATTGGGAAGATTAAATTAGTACATTTATATAAACTGCTTAAACAGTGCTTGGTGCAAAGTAAGTGCTTTCCAAGTGTTAACTCTTATTAGTGAAATTGCTGAAGTCATCTGTGACACCAACACCACTCGTTCACGCATACTTTCATCAGAGAATAAATATTAGTATCTACAGTATGCCAGGCACTGTGCTAAGCCATAGGGATTCAAAGATGATGAGAATATAGTACCCGCTTTCCAAAGTTTCACATCCTATTAGGAAAGACGAACATGAAGGCAACACAGTAACATTAACAAATAAATGTTTGTGGTTGAAAACTGTTTCACTGAGGTTTGGGCTAAAGACTGGAGAACTGCAGAGAAGAAAGGAGATCTCAGAGAAGGCTTTCTAGAGAATGTGACTTTTAATTTGGATCCTGAAGGATAGAAGCAGAAGGACAGATAAGGAGGGAGAGGGCATTCAAAGTGAAGGCTAGGTGTGATCAAGATACCTGTCTTGAAGCCATACATTTGAGTCTCAATATTCTTTCTACGGAGAAGAGCTTGGAGAATTACACAGGCATGTCTGCGATCTTCCACCACTTTACATGATCTCTAACTTATGACTGAAATAAAATTATGGCCCATTTTTCTCTACATTCCATGCCCCAATGTTTACACTTTGTCTTACTCTTTTCTTTTATGTATAATTGCAGGTATTAATTTTCCAGACCAAAACTGGGTACATTTTCCTATGCACAAGTAGTTGCTGTACTGGATCTGAAAGATTTTTTAAAGTAATAACAGAAGCAATATTTTAATAAAATACTTTAAATTCTTTATAAAAAGGAAAGGTAGTGTAATAGCCTAGTTTACAATCATAATTAGTTTCAATTTAATCTGGGTTTCTTATCAATAATGCAAACAACTCCAACCCAAATAACTTTGTATATTACAATAAATAACTATAGAGAGCTTTAAAAATAATTTTCATAACCACTGTTTATCCCACGAACAGAGATGACACATACCTGTGTCTGAAGGACGTAAAAAGTCCGTGTCGCAGGTGAAAAAGGTCTGATGGTCCTGAGCTGACAAATTCATGTCATGGTATGTAAGTGGTTCTTTACCAGTCACCCAAGTAAATCTTTACCAAAACACAAGAAAATATGTAAATCGTACATGAGAGAGCAACAATTTGCTATAACAGACCCTATTTAAAATTCAAATATATACTGCTAAAAATTCTATTTCTGGATGTTGTAAAAGCTTATTATAATCAGCAAAACAAAAAAGATAACCTATACAAACTACTTAGAGTATAATAAAACATCAAAATCTAAAAGGGAAAAGGGTAGATTATTCAACAAACACTGCTTCAAAATTGGGACTTGAAGGGATAAAACAATTTGGCTTAGATATATACCTTGTTAAATATACTTCAATAAATTTCTAGTGAGTTAGAATTAAGTATTAAAAGTAAAACTACAAAGAAAGAAGAAAACACAGGTGGATTTTTACTAGATGTCAAGATGGTAAAGGCCTAAAGCATAAAAGCAAAGAGGAACTTTTTTCAGATGTTACCTAGAAATTTAAACTTTCCTATCTCCCTGAGACCTACAATTAATAATAGAAAGTTAACAGATTGGCTAATAAATAAATTTTTAAATGAGTAACCTCATTAGTAATTAACAAATAGCAAATTAAAATAAATAATTTTTACTTCCACCTATCAAATTGGCAAATATGTATATATTGTCAGGTGGGATACTGCTGGTATAAATGTAAATTGGCATTTACATTTCTGGTTCCAGAAATCAATTAGGTAATATCTATCAAAAGTCTTCAAAATATTCACGCCTAGCTAGAGGATGGGTATAGAATATTATATTATACCATCCTCTCTACTTTTGTTTATTTTTCAAATTTTCCATAATAAAAAAAAAAGATTAAAGGGAAGGGAGAAAAACTGTTCACACCCCTTGATTCAGGAATCCCAGTGCTACAAATCAACCCTAAGGAAATAATCATATAGTGGCTAAATATTTATATATAAAGATATCCCTCTAGTGTAAATGTCAACAGTGAAATATAATCTGTGACCCAGATAAGGGAGCAATAGATAAGGTATGGTAAATATAACCACAAAAAATCATGTTTTTGAAGAAATTCATGTTTTGAAGAAATTCTGTGGGAAATTCACAAATTTTGATGTTCAAGTTTTATTTCTATATATGGATAGAGAAGAGCAGCTGATGGAAATAGTAACAGCAGTTATTACTTAGTGGTAAGAAGGGGAGATTTTTACTTTCTTTTTCATATGTCTCTTTATTTTCCCATTTTTTACAATATGAATATACAGACATTTGATAATCTGAAATAAAGCACTTCAAAAATACATTTAAGTATTATTTACATAAGTGGTTAAAGACATTAAGTTATTTAATAGTATGAGTTCCCTTGTAATTTAAAGTTTTTAGCTATTTTGGGAGAAATTATCATAAAGAAAAAGAAAATCCTTATTCACTTAACAGTTTTGCTAAAAACCATAAAAATTATTTATTAATAATCTACATTATTCCAAAATGATTTAAAGCAGTTAAAAATATAACGTACAATATCAATACATAAATTGGAAGTAAATTAAAAAGACTCAGTAAGTAAAAACAAAGACTGGGCCATAAAATGGAGTCTGGAATGAGGCTAACATATGAAACACATACATATGAAATGGCTACAACATGACTTTAATTTTTCTAGAACCACACAATTATCATTGCAATTTAGACTTTTACATTAAGACAAACTAATAATTTAAAAGAGGTATAAGTGTTCCTGATACTAAGATAAGAAATTTCTCTTTAAAACCTTCATGAAGTAGACACTGTATAATATAACAAGGAATAGCCTAAAATCTTTTTAATAAACACAGTGAGAAGTTCAAGGACCTGAGTCTTGCATAATCCCTTAATATAGGCTAATGGCACTTTTCATAAAAGCCTCATTTTCACTTCCCAGGACTGACTGTCCTACGCTATCAAGTCCTTAAGCACAGGGATTACTATTTAGTCATTTAGTTTCCCCATCATTTTACACAGTGTCCACACATAGCAGACACATGTTTCTTGTTCAATGAATTAAATAACACGCCCAGTCTACCTCCAGGTAAAACACAGCCCTTCTCCAAATAAAAGTAAATTATCTTTGGTCATTAGTTTCAAAAGATGTTTTCTCATTTAGTGTAAAAATCAGGAGAGAAATGGACACAGTGGAGCAGATAAAAAATGGCAATATAAAATTACTATATCCTGTATTGTTGCACAAATGTTCACATTCATAATCAGATTGATGTTTTCTAGTGAATCCTCAAATAAATTTTGAAATTGAGCACATATTCATAGGAAAAGACCAACATTTGTAATTTTTTCTTAATCTCATAAATTCTTTAAAAAGGCTTTTTGCCATAAACCAGGGGCCAAATGTATACTTATTATGTATTACGAACATATGGTCTGAAGCAGTGTTTCTCACTCTTATAAAAGTACAATCAAGATGCTGCCAACTAAACTGCTAATCATTTTGCCTTATTATATATCAGTCTCTCCAACTACAAGAGCTGTGATATACTTATAAAAAAAGTGATTCCACAATACTTTTACTCTAAAACCAATGCTATAATTATACTGAAAGCAAAATGTAATACCTCCTATATTCTGCTCCTCTGAAAAGGTTTAAGGGGTTTCTCCACACCTTGCATTCTAAAAAACAAAGGCAAAAAGGGAGGAAGTGAGACAGTTTAATCAAATGCAGTTAAATCTTAATTGACCAACATTTACTGTGTACTCACTATATGCTAAGTACAATACTAGCCACTGACAGCACAAAGATAAATAAGGCAGGCATACAATTAAATCTAGTCATTCCCTTATTTCTGTCTTCAGAGCATTTGGTTCATAATTCAATTATGGCACTTACCATATTATAATGTGATTATCTGTTTGGTTTTAAGTTTCTCCCTTTTATTTACTTTTTTAAATGTTTTAATTGATTATTAGCTGGACATATGTACACTGAGAAAATGATTACAATTTCTAGCTTCCTTAACAGCTAGCTGTGGCCATTTGACAAAGGTCTGAGTCAAAAGCAAGCTGAAATAGTACATAACACTTCTGGGAAGTGTCCTTGCCTGCTGTGGGGTAGGCTGGGGGAAAGGGGGCCCTCCTCTGGCCTACTCTCCTTCCTGCTGATTGGAATAAGAGTGGCTGTCTCCGACCACAGGCAAAACTGCATCTGGAGATGGCAGGCTAACAAAATAGGAGTCTGGGTGTCTGATGATCACTGCTCTCCAGATCAGCCATGGATTACCTAATTTACATGAAAGACAAACTTCTCTCCATTGCTGTGAGTTTTCTATCTCCCACAGCCAAACACAAAATCTTAACTCTGCAGCTCTTAAAACACATAAGTAGTCACCTGACACATTCTGTCTGCTGGTTTCACTTTCTCTGTTGCTAGAAAGAGAGGCTGGCTCTGAACTGCTTCTTTCTGTTCCTCCCATCATCAATGGTCGCAAATGGCTTACAGACACTTGCTCAATAAAAGATGTGCCATGTTTATGGAAGTACCACCATTCAAATATCTGTGACAAACAGAAAACATCCTTCACTTAATACAGAACTGATCAGCAGATATATGAGCTCAAATTAAAACATTCTCTCAAGATGTTCCTGTTTAATTCAGCATCTTAAATGTGCTCTCCTTCCACAAAATAAGTCAAACACAAGATTCCCCAATGACATGCTGAGCAAAAGTGAAATACATTTTCATAGCTTTGTCATGAAATTTAGACAAGCTTAGGCAAAACTAGAATACATCTGTAAACAAAGCATTAAAAACAACAAAAATATTTAATATAGAGATAATGTTATATTACATTGTCATTTTATTCTATCTATAGCATAATTTTAAAAAAAAGTTTGAAACAACTAGCATAGTGTATTAGACTAGGGCTAGAAGGCCCATATTTGACTCTCCATTTAGCTATTAGCTGCATGCTTTGAGCAAATCACTTAACCTCTAACCTCTCAGAGCCTCAATGTCCTGCCTACTAAATATGGTTAACAGGAATTATAAGTGCCTTTTGAGCAATAAAGTACTATTCCAGTATTTGGCAGTATTGTTGATTAGGTTAAGGGTTAGGTTGATTCCCATTTTGAACCATTTAAAAATCAGGGTATCCACTTCCTTCTGTTTCCATGGTTTATTATTGTTACAAAAAGAGGAATCAAAAGAAGCTCTCTGTGCTGAATTAGCAGAATGGTTCATAGTTGAACACTCCAACCTTCTCAACTCCCGAGCTTAAGTGACACATCCCTGGGGAACTTTTCCTGATTCATGAACAGAAAGCTGTACTCCTATTGGATCTCGTGTTTTCCTTTCATAGTAATCGTTTCACTTGGAATAATTAAACAACTGGTTTTGTTGCTATTTTTCAAGCTCCCAAGCATACAGCACAGCCAGCTTCCTCATTCACTCAGATGGTTGCTGAAGAATCCCCAGTTCAGTGAGGCCTTCCCTCACTCCGTCTAAAATTTCAGCCTTCTCCTCTTCATATGCCTTTTCTGCTTCCTTGTCTCCTTTAACACTTATCACTAATAGTAAGAACATACTATTTGTTTTACTTATTTCTTCTTGTATATTGCTCTAATATAATGTAAGTTCCATGAGGGTTTTTTCCTGTTTTGTTCATTGCTGTAAGCCCAGTGCTCAGAAACACTGTGTGAAGCCCAGCAGGTGCTCGATAAAAAATTGTCAAATGAACGAATCAATGTCCATAATCACCTGTAGACCACATTTCAAGAGGATAGAATCTGTGTTTATCTGCTTACCATGGTAACCCCAACATCTAAAAGAGAGCCTAAGAGATGAAAGGCTATCTATAAATATTTGTTACAGGAAAAGTCAAGCAACCAGTGACTTTATAGATTACAATGGTTCAAATGACTCATAACTAGTTTCCTCTGTTTTGGCTGTAAAATAACTTTATATCTTCCTCCTCTCATTTGTGGACCATTTCCCTTAAAAAGTCAACTGACAGACTATTCTCCCACCAAATGTAGTGGACAAATTTGTTACTTTATTTAAAGAATAGACAAACATATCCACAACTACTTAAGAGATTAGAAATCTCTTTAAAAACAATTTCTGTTTTGCTATGATCACAAACAAGAGGCCATCTCTCTCTCTTTCTCTCTCTCACACACACACACACACACACACACACACACAGAAATCCGTTTTTAAACCTTTAGGAATGCTGTTTTTTGCTTCAGTAAACAATAGAACAAATGTTAAAAGACGTCAAAAATATGAAGCAATTTTGCACTATATTGCAGCCCAATTCCTCCACTGACTAAATGCTATACCATTTACAGGACAGAGTTAGAAAATCAAAGTGCAGAATTTTTTCTGACATGCCACTAGTGTTTTATGTGCGGTCTAGAATGGCTTCTCTTTCTGCTCACTTTTACTGAGTTAGCAGGCAACTAGTCACCACCAAATATGGTCCTAGTTTGGCATCTATCATATGTTTTACTAAGAAGTGGGATGAAACTCTTTAAAACAACCAGAAGAGGAAATCACAAAAGCAGAAATTACTCATGTTACAGAAAAGACAAGATTTACATTGGATCACAGTCAGGGAGAGTAATCACAAAGACAACAATGACAAACTGTCCTTCACTATGTGAAGTGTTGGTATATTTTTATTAATTAATATGTTAGTCTTTTTCATCTTTTGAGTCTTTTTAATACAAATGTGCAATAATTGCTAATACTTATCAAGCATTGTGCCCAGTTCTTTACATGTACTGACTGAATCCTCACAACAACTGATTTCAGAAAGGATACCTATTCCCACTTTAAACAACTAGCTCTGGTTCACACCGCCAGTACTTGGTAGAGCTGGGATTCTTACTTAGGTTTGCCTGACTTCAGAGGTTCCAACCATTATACAGACTGCCCCCCAAACATACCTTAGTATAAGTGTATACGTAAGAGTGTGAGAGTGTGAGTGTGTGTGTATGTGTGTGTGTGTGTGTGTGTAAGTTTGGTAAGTCCAGGTGGTAAAAGAAATTATAAACATAATATCCTTTGCTAATGAAAACTCATCAATTTTGCAAGAGTAATAACAAATTTTAACCTTTAAACTGTTACTTCCATTTTCTAATTTTAAAACTTTGGTTTAGCCCGGCCAGGCATGGCTCAGCGGTTGAGCATCGACCTAGGATCCAGGCGATCAGGGTTCGATTCCCGGTCAGGGCACATGCCCGGGCTATGGGCTCGATCAATGAATTCTCTCTCATCATTGATGTTTCTGTCTCTCTCTCTCTCCCTTTCCTTTCCTCTCTCTGAAATCAATAAAGATATATTTAAAAACAAAAAAACAACAAAAAAAACAACAACTTTGGTTTAAAAAGGTAATATGTAGCCCTGGCCGGATAACTCAGTTGGTTAGAGCATCATCCCACAATGTCAAGGTTGTGGGTTCAATCCCTAGTCGGGGCACATACAAGAATCAACCAATGAATGCATAAATAAGTGGAGCAACAAATCGATCATTTCCCTTCCTCTAAAAGTCAATAAAGTTAAAAAGATAATATGGTCCGGCCTGTGTGACTCAGCCGTCGAGCACTGATCTATGATCTAGGAGATCCTGATTTGATTCCCGGTCAGGGCACATGCCCAGGGTTGTGGGCTCGATCCCCAGTGGAGGGCGGGCAGGGGGCAGGCGGTCAGTGACTCTCTCATCATTGATGTTTCTCTCTCTCTCTCTCTCCTTCTCCCTTACTCTCTCTGAAATCAATAAATATATATATTTTTAAAAGATAATATGTATGATATATATGTAAATTTCCCTTTATAAATGATTATAAATAAGGAAATTAAGACTCATAGAATTTATGTATCTTGCCCCAAGTTATCAGCCAGTAAGTGGCAGAGTCAAGACATAAAACCATATATTCTCGTTCTAAAACCAATGCTTTTCCTACTACATCAGCTGTTTAAAGATAGTTTTTTGTCTTTATGTGGATTCTTACATGCTATTAACTAAATATGCTAAAATGTGCTTAATTATGAGTGGGCTTTATAAATCAATAAATTTTGAGGCTTATATTAATCCATAGTTTTCATCCTGAATGCCTCAATAATTTATTTTAAGTCAAGAGAAAAATCCCTTTCTTGTCCGGCATTTCACTTTAACAAAACAGTCAAGTGTTAGTCCTTATAAAAAAGACAAAGCCCAAACACTCCAATACAAATGCTACTATTTCTACTATAGCTGGAGAGCACCACCTAGAGATGAGAAAAAAGTAGAGAAAAATTTCTTGGCCATGCATATCATAATGAATGCTTCCTAAGATTTTTATGTGTATCAGTAATTTTCCAAAGTTTATTCTAGGAAACACTAGTCCCTAGGAATGTTAATAAAGATTATAAATTTAAAAAAACACACGCATTTTGAATTAAAAACGCTAGCTATGTCAAATAAGACAAGAAAAAGCTGAATGAAAGTTAAATAGGCTTCTTTATTGTAGGACTTCTCAGAATAACAAAAGCCAAAATTCATTAAATGTTCACTCTGTGTGAGCTACCAGGTTATTACAAGCTTTTACACACCTTATCTCACTTAGTCCTCATAACTCTATGAAGTAGATACTGTTATTACCCCCCAGTTTACACCCATGAGAACTGGGGCATAGGAAAGTTAATTAACATGCTCTAAGTCACACCACTAAGGTGATGGTTAACCTGACTCCAAATCCCTGCTCTTAAACCCTCCAGAGAAGATAATTGGCAGCCTATAGGCTGAATTCAAGACACAGATAAATATGTTGCCAACATTAAAGTACTGTGAGATTTTACATGAAAACTTGTGTATCCAGGTTCTCTTGGGATAACTTGAAAAACTGGAAGATTTGGTAATATTGGTCCTCAAGTCTACATGGCAACAATCAGCTTCAGCCCCTTCATTGTTATGGACAATGAAGGAGCATGCATTGTACCGTTTACTCAGTCCTCAAAATAAATAAGGAATTCAATTCTTACACTGTGCTCATTTCACTAGATTTTGTTACCAAGCTGGGCCCTGAAAGCATTTGGTTGCAACCCACCTCAGTCCCCTACAGAATACAACAGTCCTTTATACACAAATGAATACTGTCAATCTCTAAAGTGGACAGGAGATGCAGTGGTTTTTCAAATGCTGAACAGATTTTGAGGAACCTGATCTATAAGTATTTATAATTATTGTAACTGTATAAAGAAATTTCATCTTTAGATAAATATAAAAGCATGAAGGAAATGGAAACTACTTACAAATATTAGTCCTGATATCAAAGAACATGTCCCTGTAAGTGCCACATAGAATTTGGGCGTCAATGAATTTAAAAATACTGTCACTGCCAAAAGGAAAAAAAAAAAAAAAATCAAAGTTTAAAAAGTTGCAAATTCAAAGTATTCAAGTTACAAATATGCAGGTGTCTTTATGAGAAGGGGGAGGAACATAAGTGGATTAACATCTAGTATGAGACTCATTTGAGAACGCTGTCATTTTTAAAAAGCTCCTTTAAAGTCCCATTGTAGCCTACCCTTAAAAATTTTGCCCTGCCCTAGCCAGGTAGTTCAGCTGGCGGGGCAGCTCACTCAGTTGGTTAGAGCCGGAAAAAAAGGCACAAAGAGAAGAGCAACGAAGGGAGAGTTCCCTCCCTGCATCTGACTCACTGAAAGTCTGGACCAGACTCTTCACTTCAAATAACTGTCTCATGAATTCTTTGGATTTTTAGGAAGAAATAAAAATTTATAATCCTTAACTAGTCTTGTCTAAATGGCGTGTACCTAGTTAACACGTAGAAAAATGATAAACTCAATGAACAACATTTCACTGAGTGTAAAAACCGGCAGGAAGCACTTGGTTAACCTGTTAGAGACACCACCACGTCAGCTCCTGCAAGCAGCGCAGCAAGGCCGGTTTGTTTCGCTTGTTCTAGTTATGTCGGAACTTACGTTATACACCTATGCTCTAAAAAGTCCGAAATATTTCACAGCGTTATGTCCGTATTTCGTGCCATCTCGTGGAATAGAAAAGGGGACGTCTGCCTTTTCTTGCCACCGAAAAAATAAAGCATGGTACCGACCGTCACAGCCACGACGCGACAGAATTACTTCCGTCTCGGCCTGAGGCTGCGGCTCAGCGCGGGAGCTGCAAGGACACGGGAAGGGGCCCTGGCTGCCGCAGAAGGAGGGGGTTCGCCGAACCCCAACTCGGTCCCGACGACACAGCAAAGCTCTCCGCAAACGCCGAGAGCGAGAGGGCTCGGCAAGGAGCCCCGCGCTGCTGTTGGCGGCTCTCCTCTCCACTACCTGCACTTCTCTCTCTTATCAAGCCCAAACAAAGAACAGACGAAACGATCACGAAAACTGTGTCTTGACAGAACTATTCTAAAACCTGAGAAGGGCTGGCTGAGATCACAGCACTTGCTTTTCTTTTTTAGATCTTGGATACAGACGCACTCATCTCGGCGGCCGGGGTTGGGCGCCCTGGGCTGAGCGGCGGGAGACTCAAAAAGGGCCCGGTTTTCGAGGCATCCCACCCGCGGCGGGGCGTGGGTATAAAGTCTGCATCCACGTCTGCCAGCGCGCTCTCTCTCCCCTCTGTCCTCTCGCCTGAAGCTTACAGCCTGTCAGGCGGTGGCGTTTCCTCGCGTGAACGGGGCCCGCAGGGAGGCGGACCTGACTCCCGGGAGGAGCCCGTAGCTGCAGCCCGGGTTTGACAGCCCGCGGCGGGGTTGCGGCCCCAGAGAAAAAGAACCCACTGGGTCGCGCGCCACCGACTCCTTCCCCGCAGCCCTCCAGTGGCCAGAACCTCTGCCCTTTGGCCCTTGCCCCCGGCACCTCTTCTGGCTCCCCCATCCGTCCCCCGGGGAAGTCTGGGCCTCTCACCCGCAGCCAAATTCTCACACAGCCTCAGCGGGACCCTCAGAGCGTAAAGCAGCCCCAGCCCCACCACGAACCACAGCGAGGCCCACGTCCCCGCCAGCCCGGCCCGCAGCCGCTCCCTCCAGCCGGGCGAAGGGCTCAGGCTGGGAGCAGGCGCAGGAGGAGCAGCCGCGGCAGGCGCGCCTTCGCCCAGACCGCTGCCGTCCGCCATCTTGCCGCTCCCTCCCTTAGCGCCCTGCGCTGGGAGGGGAGAAGGGCAGGAAACGGGGAGTCGGGAATCCTGGGATAGTGGCGGACCTGAAGTGGGCCTCGGAGAAGGCTGCGCGTACTGGGGATAGGGGGCAGAGATCTGGACGGGGAAGGAGCGGCCCGGGCTACCTTATTCTTTCCAAGGGTGGGAAGAGGCGGATAACGGCACCCACTCTGGAGAAAGTGGACTGAGGCGTGACCCCGAAGTGGTTTTGCTTCCCATATGAGCAAGGGTCACAACCCGCCCCTTCCCCTTCCCCCGCCCCCGGGCTTCGAAAAGCTATCGATCGAGTAGGGATCGAGCAGCACTGAGCCATTTGGACTTCGTTGCCATGGAAATCACATACTGGGAAAGCCTATAGCTGTAGCAACTGCTATTCGGTTGGATGGAGCTCGGGCGCCCAGAGCAGTCCAAACGGGCTCCCCGCGTCCCATAGATGACTAGGGCAATGAATATAACACGGAGAGAACGACATGAGACTTAAAATCATTTAAGGCAAAGGCGAGTTCCGGGGCTCGGGCGGTCAGCACGGTTCCCGCCCAGCCCCAGCGCCCGAAACTGACATGGCGCCCACCGGGTCGGCGTTTCCGGGAGGGCGGGCCCTTCCGTCGGCCCCCGCGGTGATGCCATCACTCAGCTTCCTTCTCGGCCTGCCTCGCGCCGGGCCGGGCTAGGGCAGAGCAGCCCAAGATGGCCGACTTCGAGGATCGGGTGTCGGATGAGGAGAAGGTAAGGGGTGCTCCTCTCTCTCTCTCCTCCTCCCGCGACAGGGATCGGGGGCGCGACGCGGCCTCGGTGGGAACCCTGGAGGGGCCCCCCGGAGAAAGAAGCGTCTTAGCCGGTGCTGGCGTACGCCTTCCGCAGTTGGGACGGTTTCCTCCTGAGGGTCTTTCCCCTGGCTCCCAGTGGCCCCAGTTCCCCATCTCTCAACTCTCTTTTCCTCCCGGGCCTGAGGCACAGCCCGGCGGCGTTCCTGCAGGAGAAGAGACTTTCCCTTTATTGAATCGCGGCTGTGGAGTCTTCTCTGTAATTAAGAGAGGGGACCCCGATGGTGATGTCGCGACGAATTAAGCAGTTGGGTCTCACCCCTGAGCGGTTGGGTCTCACCCCATCCCCCCCCATCTTTAGATTTGATTGAGGCTGGTGCAGGGCGAGTCACTTCCTGGTCAGGGTGGCCTCTTAACTTCCCTTTCGCTCCTCCTCCCCCAGGAAGTGATTTTGCTGTCACGACTCCACGACCGAGGGGTCCCTACGCGGTAGCCGCCTCTCCACACATCCATCTCTTTCCTCACATGCTATAAACTGGACTAATTCGCAATAATAAATGTGTAAGCCTCAGGACATTTGGTGGAGAACTTGAGCACCCTGCAGACACTCCCTTGATTGGATGCCTGTACATAGGGCCCCGCAGTGCCTCGATCCCTTGCGTCTTACATCCTCTAAACGATAATAACTGAAAAATAGTTGTCAGTTTCTTGTTAACGGATTAAGAGATTAGCCAAAGGATTTTTTTTTTTTTTTTTAACTCCCGAAAGGTTTTATATAGGCACAGAAACCCCACGTTAACACATTCAGTCTCGACCATGCATTGTGCCTTCTTTGATGCTCCACTGGGGTGTCTTTGGTTATAGTTGAATTTGTCAGTGTGTAATTTGTGTACTTATTTCTCCAAAAGTGTCTTAAATACAAGAGCATAATTCTGTGTTAGGGGGAGTAACTTTTTTCCGACAACTGCACACCTTTCTTAACAGTTTTGTCAGGCTTTTCGGTAACTAAGTGATTTTAGGGCCTGTAGAAATTAGAATGGTTTCACTAGATTACTCACTTTAGGACAAGAATTGTGTCTTTTGTTTCCCATACTGGATTAGAATGCCTTTTTAATTAAATTTGGGGAAATATATATGTATTTCAGAGTGCAAGTTGAGATGTCTTTGGCTATCTCAATTGACAGTGTATAATAACATTAATAGTGTTGATTTTATCAGATCTCACCAGGTTCCTCTTATCTCCCAGCATACCTGTCTTGTTGCTTAGTTTTAATAATGACAGTAAGGAAAATCAAAATTAGTAAGGTAAATCTGCCAAAACATGTTGGTGAATTTCACGTTCAGTAAACTTTTTAGATTAACCACATTGTCTTCATTAGTGTGACTGATACAGTTAATGTCTTAGTAAGTCCATATGATTTGAGATTTCTGAAATTTTATTAGATTCTTATTCACAGAGATGAAACTATTTCTCTTTTGTGGGTCTGTAAGTAAAAAGGAAATCGTACAAATCTTTGACTTGTAAGATTTCTTCAATTCTCTTTAGCTCCATAACTAACTTGCCCCCTCCTCCAAGCCTCTGCTTCCTTTTAACTGAATTCAAAAATTGAGAAAGTGTTTTTCTATCAAGACTTGTTGCTGTGAGTATCTTAGCATTCGGAAACATAAGTAACTCTTAAATGAGATTCTTATCCTATAAAATTTTCACAACCAAGGCACTTTTACAAACAAATTTTTAAAAACATTTTTAGCCTTAATTTGTATTGATTCTTCCTTGAAGGAACTCTAAAGTTGCCATTTTTTTTTTCTGTTTTTAGCTAAGACCTCAGCTACATTTGACTTGGGGTTTTTTAAAGGCATATATGTCATGATGCCAAATACATATTACAGCTTTTTATCTTTGTTACCCTTTCTGAAAGCATTGAACACAGAGATGATGGTCTCTGGTTTCCTTGTAAGTATTTCTATAAAAGCTAGTGAGAACCATTTTCGTAAATAGCTGCTGAAGTTTTTGACACTTTATAAAGAGGAAGTTGGGTTTTCTAACTTCTGCATTGTTACCTGAAATGGTCATGATGAGCAGCCTAAATAAAACAGGAAGTAGAAAGTGTAATAACTTGTAGAAATAAATGCTTTTAGTCTTATCCTCTGGTTCAGTTTCTGAGAATGAGCTTCACTCTTCTAGTTACTAAGACCCTTCAGTTACTTGGTTCCAAATGCTTAACTTGACCAAAATGACAAGATACCATCATTAGTAAACTGGAAATATGAGACGAACTACTTGTTTGGGTTCTTTGCATGCCTGTTTTCTTTATTTCATGATTCAGCTTTTTTTTTTTTTATCCTCAAGATTTTATTCTCACATAATAAAACAAAATCTGAAACTTAGAACTGGATTACTTGGCCCTTTTTCTTACCTTCTCCCAGTTCATAATGCTTGCGTGTCTTACTAGCCAGCATTCTCTTAGATGGGCAGTTGGGCTCCACACGTTCAAGCCTCGGCACAATCTTCTTTGTACTTTTCGCCTTTTTGCAGAAAATCAGCTTAGTATACCCATTATAGTCACTCTGCTTCCTGTCACAACACCGCTGTCCCTGCATATATATACAGAGAGGACCTTTGCCCTTCTTGTTCTGTGTTACTTTGTGGGGTTGACACACTTCTTACAGAACATTTGGCAGGCGGGTTTTAGAAACACGTTCATCGCCTTTGCAAGAGCACTAAAGGCACAGAAAGCTGATTCAGCATTTTAAAAAACACAAATGCTGAGAGAATTTTAAGGCTGACAAAGTGTGATTAGCATATTTTTCCCCTTCGGCCTAACTAGTAGCATATTTGTGTACAGCCACAAAGATAGCATAACTGATAAATGGATCTGTATGCTTTAAGTTTAGACAATGATCCCATCTCTGAGGCACTTTATGTATTTATTTTTTTAATATATTTTATTTCAGAGAGAGGAAGGAAGAAGGAGAGAGAGATAGAAATATCAAGGATGAGAGAGTTGTCATTGATTGGCTGCCTCCTGCCACCCCCGACTGGGTATTGAGCCCGCAACCCGGGCATGTGCCCTGACCGGGAATCAAACCACCATCTCCTAGATCCTAGGTCGATGCTCAACCGCTGAGCCATGCCCGGCCGTTTTGAGGAACAGGTTTATCAAAATTACTTAGGAGAGATGTGGAAAATGTATATGAATACAAAAGAGCCCTGTTAGAGCTTGTGAAAAATACACTTTTAAATGGGATTTCCCTGATTTTGATTGCCTCTTTAACTTACTGGATGAGCCATTAACCCTTAGAAGATGAAGTAAGCCCTGAAGCTTATCTCCCATGGCATTTTCCAGCAAGTCACCAATTAGTATTAGCACCACCATTCTTTTATCTTCCCTTTCTTCAGTTAGCTTTGCCAAATAGTATTCATATACTCTTATAAAATCCTTGGACAGTAGTATAAAGTCTAAGCAGGGTCCAAACTCAGATACCCAATCTTTGGTTAAGAGTATAGGTTAATTGTAATTTCTTTTAGAACATCTATCTATTTTATTAGGACCAGCCTTCATGCTAAGCAAAGTAAAGAAAATTGAAACCCCAGGTTTGTCTATTTCAGAAGCCATGCTTTTTCACTATACTTTATTCCATGTAACAATGAATGGAAAAAACAGACTAGAGGCCTCCATTTAATGAATTATAAATGAGATCTTGTGGTATAGTGGGAAAGAAGGATTCTGAGTGTCAGGAGATTTGGCCCCTCACTGCTGAGCTGCTAGCCACCAGTGCGATTTTGGAAAAAATCACTAACCTCTATAGGCCTCAGTTTTCTAAAATTGGGAGGTAAGGGAAATTGAAACTGAGCAAAATTTAATGAACTTTTTCAAACTCTTAATTTAAAAAAATCTATTTTAAAATTGAAACATTCAAATGTTCAAGTAATTTCTGTCATTGTCTGCTTTCTCACATTTGCCCTGATAACAGAATGGATTTCCTTGGTAACTGAAACCATGTCTTTATCTAATGCCTAGCAGAGGACCAGGTACATAGTGTACATAGTGTAGGTACATAGTGTAGGCACAACCTATTGGTATGAAAGAGATCAATTATACCTTCATTCATTCTAACATTCCCCCAATTCATGCTCCTTCATATCTCTCCTCCCCCACCCCCAAATATTTCTTATAATCTCTAGACATTTGTGTTCCGGTTGTGTCCACACTCTGGGTGCCTCTTTGGGCATTCATTATCTCTGAGCATCTTCTGCCATTACTGGTACCCTGCTTTGTCACTCCTGGGAATGACCCTCCTGGGAGCATGTTTCCTAGTAAATCCTGTAAAGCTTGAAAGCTCTATGCCTTCCAAAATGACTATGTGTATATACTTCTACCCTTACAAAACCCCTGATAAAAGTATTTTCTTCATCTGCTATAAGTCCCCTCCTTTAGAGCCCAGAAAACATTAGGATGAGGTATCATTTGCTCTTTTCTGTCTTTAATGCACAATCTTTGGTTAAGAGTCTAGGTTCTCTCATCTTCTTGAAATAAATAAATATCCTTATATGGATCAGCTTCTGAAAATAAAAAGCCTGGGTAGGGGAAATGAGTCATGATACTGAAGACAATTTGACTACTTGGGGAATTCTGAACGAGGTGATAATTTTAATATACACTGTTGTTTTCCCTTCTTCATCAGAACCTCCTGTATTCATCCCATTATTTACTCTTTTAGTCACACAAGCTCAGAATGTTGGCATGATCTTTTTCACCCGTAGTCTTTCCTCTCCTGTTCATTAGTATTCCAGTCCCGTTTATTCTTCCTCTTATTAGATTCTGTTCCTCCGCTTAAAAAATTTGCTTTAGATATATAGGAACTATAATCACATGCTTAAAATTAAAATGGTAGGAAAAGGCATAAGTAAAAAGTCCCCTCCCACCCATTTTCCAGTCACCCAGTTTCCTGAGAGGCAGACAATATACCAGTTGCTTTTTTTTTATCTTTATTGTTGAAAGTATTACAGATGTCCCCTCCCCCCCACATTGATCCCTCCCCCCTCCACCAGTTTCTTTTGTATCTTACTTTTCACTTAACAATATGTCTAACCTGTCCACATTCCATCTGCCATTGTCTTCATTCACATCATCTGTGCACTGTATTGTGTGTTCACCACCGTCAGGTCTCCTTCCGTCACCGTTTAGCCCCCTGTATATCCGCCTCCACCTCCCCTCTTCCCCCGCCAGTCACCACACTGCAATCTATGTCCGTGAGTTTTTTCTCTTTGGAAAGCTTTTTTTTGTGGTAGTAAAAAAGTTGCTATTGTTTGTAGTTACTGATGAAGATTGTAATAATGGAGAATATAAGGCAACTAAGACTTGAAGGTTTAAACAAGGGATGTAATGAAAATATTATAATCTGCTAATTCCTCTCCTTTTATCTATTACTCTTCATAATTCTCCTACTGTAAATTTTATTTCTCTAGGTACGCATAGCTGCTAAATTCATCACTCATGCACCCCCCGGGGAATTTAATGAAGTATTCAACGGTGAGTAAGATTAGTATTTAGTTATTTAAGCCCTCCTTAGTAGCATATGAGCACTTATTGAGTACTTGTTATCTTTTTTAATCCTGACAACATATTATAGCTATAGCTAAGGAAATCAGTATTCAAAGAGGTTCTCCCAGCTAGTAAGTGTCAGAGCATACTGAGGTTTGAGTCAAAAACATGGTCTTAACCCTTAAATTGGGATACCTGTCTTATGTGAGTAAAGATTTAAAGTAGTTTGGTATTGTTTTCATAGTTTTATATGTCATTATAAATCATAGCTTAAATTTCTTCAGTGCTTTCACTCAGGAAGCACCATAGAATAGGAGAAGCTGGTTAAATTTACACATTTCAGCGGTAATGTCCTCTCAAGATTCTCATTCATTAGATCTGGGGTGGGATCTGTTTTATCAAGTTCTCCCAGGTAATTCTGAGTCACAGCCAGTTTGGTGATCATTATTCCAATACATTTACAACCTTCCATATTATTCACTGTCTTTTTTTTTTTAATATGTTTTTATTGATTTTAGAGAGAGAGGAGGGTGAGGGAGGGAGAGAAACATTGATCAGTTGCCACTGACTGGATTGTGCCCAGCTTTCTTGATCTTAAAGTGCAGATAAGCCTTCAATTCTTAATCTAATTTTAAAGGATTCTTTAGATACAAAATTAACAGTCCTAACTTTAACCTTCTGTAAACCATGTTTGTCGTTTGCTATGAAATTCCTTGAGAATTTATTGTTAGATTATTTATTACATCATAAGTACTTGTATGCAAATCTATGAACATTAGCATCTATTCATTTGCAGTTTTAGATACAATATATCCAAAGACTGACCGTTCAAAGTCTGATTTTTAAAAAATCTAAAGCCCTGGCCAGGTAGCTCAGTTGGTTAACAGGTTGTCTCACTACTCCAAGGTTGTGGGCTCTGGTCAGGGCACATATAAGAAGCAACCAATGGATGCATAAATAAGTGGAACCACAGTCGATGTTTCTCTTTGTTCCTCTCTTCCTATCTCCTTCTCTCAAATCAATAAATTAAAATTTTAAAATTTAATTTAGAAATCTGCAAAAATCTCTCAAGTTTATCCTCTATGAACATTGTAATTTTAACTTCTTTTAACATTGTTTTCTTCCTCAGATGTTCGGCTACTACTTAATAATGACAATCTCCTCAGGGAAGGGGCGGCACAGTAAGTATCTTTTCAAATGAACTTACAGCGTTATTCTAATATTGTTATAAAGTATGTTGATAGTAAACTGGTATCCTGAAAATTAAGCTTAAACCACTTCAAAATAAAGCAGTTGGTTTTAGCAATTTTAGTTGTTTTTTCTTAGAGAAAACATGTTCCTCCAGAGTGTTTACTTCCTTAAAGTTTATGTGATTTTATCCGTTATTTATTTATTTTGGTACAAATTTTCCCCATTACAGCAGAATTTAATGTTGGCTCTTAGGTTTTCTTCTATAGTTCTTTAGGTTTTCTTCTATAGTTCTCTTAGCTCCTGTTGAATTTTTTAAAAACTTATGGTTATAGAAAGATTAGGCTGCTATTTGAGGAATGAAAATGCTTCTCAAATTGCCAAAGAATAACATATTCATGAAGTAGTTTTATGGTAAGAATTAACTGTAGAATAATAGCATGATTATTCTACTCAGTCATTGACTTCTTATCACCGTCAGACTAATCCTTATAAAATATCATTTTCATTTTGTCTTTGTTTTTAAAAAATTACAGCAGTGTGGGGTTTGTTTGTTGTGTCTTGTTCAAATCTAAACATTGTCTAGTTTTCAAGGCCCTGTTATCTGGCTTTATCACTACTCTCCTTTACTCTTGAGTGCAAAGTTTTATTTCAGTCACTGTCAATCCAACTGGCCCAGAGTTCCTTTGTAAAGAGGAAAACAATTGGATAATGTCTGGGAAAGGGTGGGGTGGGGAGATGGGATAAGGATTTTGATGTAGAGCACCAGATAATTATGAATGCATTTGGTATGAAATATAATTGGTTTAGATGTTAACTATAAGAGCTGCTGCCTGGGAAACAATCATGTTCTCCTGCCCTGTTCATACTGCTTTTTTGGAACTCATTTTGGGACCAGATTCTACAAACCTAAAATTTGCACACCATCACATTAATTATCATCATGAAAGATACTCTGATTATACATTGACTTAGGCACACACTGAAAAAACATTCTAATGCTAGTTTCTCTTAGATGCATAGACTCTGCCGTAAAAAAAAGACATTAATGATTTGCTGGTTCAACCGCTGCTTTCCCTCTGCCCTTTTCATTGAAAGAATTTTGTATACATTTTGTCAACAGATGGTTATCTGATCTTAATGCTTCTAATAATAAGCAATTTGTTACCTCACAAGGCCAGTTCTTCAATTTGCTTGCCATATTGGTCTTAGTTTTATCCTTGAGAGCTTCCCAAAATAAATCTTGTCTCTACTTGGTAAGGTACTGCAGGGTGGGGGTGGGGGGGAATGTTGAGACTCAAGGGTGAGTGCATCCTAAGCCTGTTGTCCCATTTCTAATTAGGATTGACAGTAGAATTTGGTGTGTAGTTCAAATGCTTCAATAGTTTTAACTATACTGACAATAAAGCTTTGTATTAATATTCTAGTTCTTATGGACTCTAGGTTCTTAGAAAACCCCTTGCTAAAGGAGAATTGTCTTGTGCTCAGTTATTTGATTTTCTATACAAATGAAGAGTTCAGTTTTATTTCCACAATGAGGTGCTTTGGCCCCTTGGCCCTAGTCCTCACAGTTAGTGCTCAGTAAATGTTTCAGTAATCACCATCCTCAGCATTATTGCCTTTTCTGTAAAATGAAGGCGGCCTAAAAACCTAGGGCTTACCCTCTTTCCTGGATTTCCACCAGAACCGTTCTCATAATTCCAAACACTCCTGCACGAAGTAGGGTTTTGTAGACCATGTAAAGAGTAGGTTTTTTTCTGAGAGAGATAGGAAATTTAATATTAGAGTGTTTTGAACAGAGAGTGACATGATGAGGCTTATTTCTTAGAATAATCAGTGGCTGCTGTGCAGGGGCGTGCAAAGGTTGAAGTAAAATGAGTACTTAGAAGACTGAGTGATTCAGAGACAAATGGTGGTGGTTTAGACTAGAGCAGCGATTTTCAACAGGTGTGCCTCAATCTTTAAAACATTCTGACTACTTAATCGGTGGCACTGCTCCCTCCTCCTTTAGGTTGTCAAATTTAAAAATGACAACAGCCAACACAACAATAGCCATACGGTGTGAATAAATCAAAATTATACTTTTTTTTGTCAGATCAGCAAAAAGATAATTTTTTTGGTGTGCTGCAGAATTTTAGTAATTAGTTTATGTGTGCCATGAGATGATAAAGGTTGAAAATCTTGTTAAATTAAAAAAATGAAAACAGCCAATACAGCAATATCGGTCCAGTGTGAGTGCCCTGCCTTGACCCATAAATACATAGGTCATATAATAGTTGTATCTTATTGGTCACACCACATAATAAGGTTGCATCTGATTGGTTAATTCTTGGGACCAGAAATCCTTATATACAGGTATAGGCACCTAATTTTTGAAAAAGTCACTTTGGAGCAAAAAAGAGTAGATAATTAATATTATTATTATTTTTTGTAAATCAAAATTGGAGTGCTAGTGGTAGGATTGGTGGGAAAGAATCAGACTCCGATATATATTCAAGGTAGAACCTACAAGACCTTCTAATGGGTTGGATGTGAAGGGTGAGAGAGAGGAATCAAGGATGAGCCCACGTTAACAAATTTGGGCATTGGTATCATAATCTATAGTCTTAAGACATATCCTAGAGTGAAGTACTTATTTATTCCCTATTCTTAAGCTTTTTTTAAAATTAATAAATGTGAACACAATTTATATTCCTTTCTCAAGAGCCAGTGTGTTTAGGACTTATTTTACTACATGGGGATGTGGTGTTACAAGGAAATGATTCATTAATAGACACAACAGTAACTTCAGATGAGAAGGTTGAAGATTAGCCTTAAATATTTGTTACTTTGGTCTCTGTTGAAAAGTCTGGGGGAAGTTCAGTGTTTTGCTTAAAAACGGTGGTCTAGCAGGTGTTTCAGCGGGTTAAAATTGGGCGGGAGAGAAGTTTAACTCTTCCGTTGGCAAGCGAATCCTGTGAGAGGGCTGGCACTTGATAAGACTATCAGTGTATTAGGCTTTCTTACACTGAAGCTTAGGTCCATCTTTCTTTTGCCTTATCTTTAGACTCCTTTGTAAGATGTACTAAGAAGCCAATGAAAATGCAGAGTTTGGTAAATCTAGCACTGAACAAATAAACAATATTAGGCATGTACTTTGAATATTTGTTTATATCTTTTTCTTTTTAACGTCTACTCTGCCTTAGGTTCTCCTCTGAGACTTGACTGATGCTCAGCTCTCACCTCACCCTCTCCCCGTGTCAGATGCCTTCCAGTACTTTTATTTTATTTAAAAAATATTTTTATTGATTTTTGGACAGAGAGGGAGAGAGAGAAAAAAACATCAGTGTGACAGTGGAACATCAGTTGGCTGCCTCCTGCACTAGGGATTGAGCCCGCAGCTTGGGCATGTGCCCTGACTGGAAATCGGAGCATTGAACTACAACCCTTTGGTGCCCAGGACGATGCCCAGCCAACTGAGCCACACCGGCCAGGGCGCCTTCCACTACATTTAATTATGGTCTCTCCTACCTCAGAGCCCAGAGTAAAGAAGACAACATTTCCAAAATAGTGCATCAGTTGAAGATTCTTTTTGAATTACTGAAAGCTTCTATCTAAACGATTAAAACTTAGTATTTCACAGTAACCAGATTGCTTAAAACTTAGGACCTGTCTAAATGGGAGCTGTATTGGAGCTTAGGAGTGGAGAGAAAAAGGAAATCTCAGTCAGAGCTTAGGGCACTTCTGTGATGCTGTGGAGAGGAGTTCCTGCAGAAAGCTGGAAGGCATTATGATATCACCAGTTGCCTGGAGATAAAGGGGGAAAGACCAGGCTTTATGATGTCACCAGTTGCCTGGAGGTACAGGGGAAAAGACCAGCGGGTGTTTTCATTCTTTTTTACTGTTATGTGAAATACCTTTTGTGTTTATTTATATATAATTCTTTATTTCCCCATCTCCCCCCTTTTTTCTTTTTCTTTTTTAAAAACAGTGCATTTGCCCAGTATAACATGGATCAGTTCACGCCTGTGAAGATAGAAGGATATGAAGATCAGGTAAAAATTGTTTTTATTACATAGGCTATGCTTGAAAGGTAATAGAAGTCCTATAAACCAAAGTAGATATTTGACTATACGATGCTGAATGAATTCATGTCTTAGTTTTCATAGCTTTTGTGACTATTCTACATATTAGGAGAGTCTTCCTCTCTTTAATAACACTAGGAGTTTCTTTGACAGGAAAAGAGAGCTAGCTACCACTAACAAAACAATTAAAGGAATTAAGTTTTATACAGGTTTTCCACCTATTTCTAAGTCTCTTTGGTAAGAATAACAGGAGACATTAAATTTAATGGGAAAACAGGCAGGGAAAAGGAAGTAGGTGTGAAAGGCACCATTGGCCATTCCAGAAGCACCTTCCACTGATAAGTTATTGCCAGAATATATATCGTTCCTAGCTGGGAAGTGTCAGTTTTTTAATTAGACACATTGCCTTGAAAACCTTTGCAGTTCTATTAAGGAAAAAGGAGAAAGTAATATTAGGAAATTAGCAGGAGCCTGCCACACAGTTCATAATCACTCACATATTTTAATCAGAGAAATACATGGAAAACTGAATAGATTAAATGCCACATTTCTGGATAAGAAATATAAATAATATGGAAAGCTTACCAGAATAAGAAATACAAATGATATGGGAACATTTGTTTTTCAAATAGATTTCATACAGTTCCTGTGGAAATTGTAATAAACCAGACAGGATTATTCTGATCAACAGCTGGGAAGGAAGAGTGTGCTAGCAAACATAAAGACAAAGCAATGATCCTAGAGCCCTTACTTAAATGTCATAAACAGAAGTGAAAGGAAACAATTGATAAAATTCGTGAGATTAATCTGACTTTGATTTTCAGTGCCAACTATATATATAGATTATTTCTAGGTTGGGTTTAAAGGTTAACTTTAAAAAAAACCCAAAAAAAAAACCATCCCCCTGGCTCTCTCTCAGTGCCCCAGGCCAGAGCATACTGTGGCCTTGAACTGTTGTCTGGCCTCTGCCTGCAAGCTGCAGGCACTGAAGTGGGTTGCGCATTGGGAACATAGTAATTAAAATAAATGAAATGGAAAAAAAAAATGTAATCGGAAATGGAACGTGAATCATAATGAGCATAATGAGTAATAATGAAACAGTAGAAAAGTTTAGCCTGCCCGGGCATGGCTCAGCGGTTGAGCATCAACCTAGGATCCAGTGATCATATGCCCGGGTTGTGGGCTCAATCCCCAGTCGGGCTTGCAGAAGGCAGCCAATCAATGACTCTCTCATCGTTGATGTTTCTGTCTCTGTCTCCCTCTCCCTTCTTCTCTCTGAAATCAATAAGGACTTTTTTTTTTTTTAAAGTTAACTTTCTTTTTCAGAATTTTCGTAAAATGTGACAAGAACTGTCTTTTTTACAGAATTACTCATATTTGTAATTATTCTTTGGAAGGTCTTAATTACAGAACACGGTGACCTGGGTAATAGCAGATTTTTAGACCCAAGAAACAAAATTTCCTTTAAGTTTGATCACTTACGGAAAGAAGCAAGTGACCCCCAGCCGGAGGAAGCAGATGGAGGTCTGAAGTCTTGGAGAGAATCCTGTGACAGCGCTTTAAGGGCCTATGTGAAAGATCATTATTCCAACGGCTTCTGTACTGTTAAGTATCTGCCTGCTTCATTATTGGATAGTGTTTCTTTCATTTACCTGTCCTTTAGCAGCCACACATCACTTCTTTCTTCTTAGTTACAGTCTTCTCTGCATTTTATTCCCTGAATAATTTTTGAAAGAGGTATAAATGGAAAATTTTATATGGAAATTTTCTTTTCTTAATCTCAATGCATAAACAATTTAAATCTCAGTGTGTTCTATTTCACATTTCGTCAGAAATTACCTTACTCCTCTCCAAAAAAAAAACATCATTAAAGGTCTTTAGCTTAGATGTGGCAAAAAGTAAATTAAGATTGTCAGGAGAGCTGTTGGCCACATTTATGACTTTTTGTTGTAGGTATCTTTACACAAAGCTACTTATACTTGTACATATATGCTTCATTGGATAGTCAAAACTATTTGAACTCAACAGTTTTTTGAAAATCATGGGTAATTTGACTTTTTTTTACTACCTCTTAGATAAAAAAATGATAAATTGGGCTATACCATGATTTCTCCTTTGTGAGATTGTGGCATGTTTTTAAGAAGAATGTCAGGTAGGCTATTTTAAATACATAATGATAATGAGTTTAGTGGCGGTATAGAATATTGTTTAACTTCAAAGCCATGCTAACTGGTTTGAATCCTAGCCCTGCCACTTAATTAGTTGTGTGACCTTGCACAAATCCTTTAACATTTCTGTGTCTCAATTTCTTCGTCTGTAAAATGGAAATAATAATTCTTACCTCAGAGAACTGTGAGACTTGGAATTAATAATGCATGTAAAGTGCTTGGAAAGTGCCTGACACAAAGTAAGCTCTGCATAAACGTTGGATGGCATTATATGTTTGTTTTGTTTTGAAATAATTGAGAAAACCCTTTATGGTGGATAAGTACATAATTCCATTTGGGAATCCAGTATTGCAAAGGGAGACATAACACACTCTTTTAGAAATTGACTATTCAGTTCTAAATATACCTTCAACTTGTCATCTGTTAACCTGTTCCCTGTTCAAAGTCTGTCACTACCCGTCTGTAATTTGGAGAGCTTTCCCAGTGAATAACCTGCTGTGTCCTTTCTCATTGCTCTCTCAGCTAAGAAATGAGCAGCAAGAGGTTGTGGAATTGTTATAACAGTGTCTGCTGTACCTGATTGTCTTTTTATCCTTGCTCTTCTGTTTAGTAATTCTTAATTTCATCTCAGTATTCTCTCTATTTTCTATGTAGTATGTTTCAAACTTTTCCCTGTCCTTAAACAGACATCTAGTCCCCTGCGTCTTAATAGGACTGAGACTGCCAGGAAGCCTTTTCTTCCCTTCTCACGCTCAGATCTCTCTTCCTCCCATTGACTCTGAGGACGAAGGACCCTTAGTCTTTGTTTCTATTCGTACCGTCCTATTTCAGGATGTCTTTCTGTGACTCTCTCTTCTGATATATTCCTCTTTACTTAGAAATGTTCTTATTTCTCCTGCCTTTAAGGGGAAAAACCTTTTCCTCAGTCATAATTCTGTAAGTTACTTCTCTTTCTACCTTGCCCTTCCTCTCTCTTTCTCTCTCTCATTCACACACACACACACACACACACACCTCCACCCCCCCACCACCCCCCAAACTAGGGAGCATTCTGCTTCTACTATTTCCTTGTTACCTAGCTGCTTCTTAACCCTGTGGATTTGGGCTTTAGTCTCTGTTCTGCAGAAACCGCTCTCTGAGTGTCCTAATGGTTCCTGAATTGCCTGCCCTGGTGTCCTTTTTTTTGGTCCTTCTGTATGGCATTTCACACTGAGGCCAACCAGCTACTTCTGGAAAGTATGTTTTCTTAGACTCCTACGTCAGCACCCTCTAACTGTTCTTACTCTGTCTACTTAAGTCCTCCTATTTCTGTAAATATAGATATACCTCATTACTGTATTTTGCTCTCAGCTTATTTAATGTAGGGAAAGTAACAGAATTTGGTGTCAGAAAAGCATTAGGTCTGGATTCTACCTTTGCTACTTACTTTCCAAATGTCCTTGGGCAAGAAGCTCTGTGAACTTCAGTTTTACCATCTGTAGATGATAGCAGTGTTTCACCAGATTGATTAGAGCAAGGGAAAACACGTGTAAAACATTTCGTGGACTAAAGCGTTTTTTTTTCTTTTCTTGTTTTTTTTTTGCTTTCTCTTGGTGATCACATTTCTGTTCACCTCTCCCACACTAAGGAGCACTTGGTGTTTCTAACTCCAAGCTGGACATCTCCATCCAAATTTCCCAATTTGTTAATAACACCAGGCATCTTTCTAGTCATCCAAGCATGCAAGGACTTTGCTCCTTTCTTGCTTTTACCCCTCACTTGCTAGACTTTCCATTGTGCTTCTGCATCTTGCTGTCCATTGATACCACCCTAACTTACTGCCAAGATGAATTCAGTGGTCTCCTAACCAATATTGGTTATTCAGTTCTGGAGGAGCTATAACAAACAAAGATATAGCAAACCCCTAGTTTCCTACCCAGACTGTTCGCTCATCTTTTATTCCCAGTCTCTGCTTTTCAGAATGTCATCTGTCTTATAGTGCCCAGCCTAACTTGGCACCTCCCTTGTACCTTAAACCAGGAGGAATATTTCTCTCTGTGTTCATTGTACCACTGACTCCTCTAGAATTTAATATGTTCTGCTTTGAGTTTTCAGCTCACCCTGTCTGATTCTTTGTCTCCCCAAAAGATTTAGCGATTGAGCACACTGCTTTTATACAGCATTTGTTGTTCAGATCAAGTATGTTTTTGGAATCTAACTTTTTTTTTTTTTAAACAATAGGTTTATGCTAAAACTATAGATGGACAGCAGACCATTATTGCATGTATTGAAAGTCACCAGTTTCAGCCTAAAAACTTCTGGTAAGAAAGTAGATGTTCTCGTCTATTTGTATCTAATTTATATTGGAAAGGAACCCAACCAGCAGTTGAAATGTGATTTTTAATCTTACTAGCTTGGGATAAGGTGTTCGACTTAGAGCCCTATCTACAAAATGAGAGATTTAGACATGATCATTTAAATTCCTTTCACTGCTAGGATTTTATAATTTTTTTAAAAGTAGTCTCATATTGAGTGAGAATAATTGATTAATAAAGTGCCCAGTTGAAAATCTGAGTTTGCCCTGGCCAGGTAGCTCAGTTGGTTAGAGCGTTGTCCCTATACACCAAGGTTTTGGGTTCAGTCCCCGGTCAGGGCACATACAAGAATCAACTAATGAATGCATAAATAAGTGGAACAATAAATCTCTGTTTCTCTTTCTCACTTCCTCTATCTCTCTAAAAAAATCAAATAAATTTAAAAAAAGAAAGTCTGAGTTTTACTTGGATTTGGTTAATAATACTTTAGTTAATTGCATAACTCAGCAGCTCATACATCTGTTTGTGGAAGAGCCTCCCATGAACAGAATAGGCATGGTTTTCTACTCCAATATAAAAAAATTAAAGTCAAAATAACTTGGAAAAGCTTATGATTAGGCCACTTGTATACAAACTTATATTAGAATGGACAGAGCCTTGGGTTTGTTAAACTAGAAATGACTCGGTTTTTTCCACTCTTCCCCAAATTATCTGCCTCAGTGGGAAATCCCCTCTTATTTATGCTTATTGCTAATTCTACAGTGATGTGTGTGTGTGTCTTTAAACAGGAATGGTCGCTGGAGATCAGAATGGAAGTTCACCATCACACCACCTACAGCCCAGGTGGTTGGAGTACTTAAGATTCAGGTGAGATTCCCAACATGTTAATAGGCCATGTTAAAGTGTCACATCTTCCACAGAAACATCCAAATTGGAATTTGTTCTATTATGGAAAATAAGGGACAATTATAAGTAGATGCAAAGGGAGATCAGTGGCAGTAAATAGAAATAGAAGCCTCCTTCCTGAGGAATCAGCAGCTCTTCTGACCTGATAAAGGATAGTCATGTGGAGAGCACTGCTTGCTTGCTACTTTCCCCTTTCAAAGAGAACCTAAGGTCTTCCCAGGAATTACCAAGTAACAGCTCTTGGAAATAGGAAAATAAATAATTACTAAGAAGTGCTATATAGCAGCTACTGGAACTTACTTATGGTCTTTCATGCGTATTAACTTGTTTAAGTGTTTACATATGCATGTAAATAAAACTTAACACTTAGGTCTGAAGAAAGCTACATGAATGAGTTTATTGTTTGTGTATTTTGCAATAGTGACAGAAGATTTTAAAGTCAAATAAATAAAACAGAAACTAGAGAGAATGGCCCAGTTCCTCACGTTATGAAATAGAATTAACCAAGCAGACTAGATTTCTACTGCTGGTGTCAGGACAGATGGGCAGGTGAATAAGGAGCTTGTTAACCCATTTGATGCCTATCTGGACTTCTGGTATCCTACCAGAGGTTTGACTTCCAAAATTCAGGGTGCTCTAATGCTTAAGCCCAACTAATTTTAAGATCAGAATAAACAGTTACTGATAACTGAGAAGATCAATACTAATTATACCTCTATTATATTGCGTTGTCTTGCTTTAATAACAGCAATAGCGACCTTTTCAAATGGTATAATTTCATCAAAACATGTAGATGTTTTTACTCAGTCTTTTCATACATGCTGATAGCTTCCTGCTATACAAGTAGCTGCAACTCTCTTCCTGGGAGCGTTTCCTAGCCACTGGAGCATGCCCATCTCAGATGAGGATAGCTGGAAGTGTTAAGTTCACAGCTTTGGAGCAGTCCTTAGTGCCACACAAGAGTTGGGAGATAAATATGTCAGCTTCGTCACCCCTCAGATGGGACAACTTTGACACATGTTCTGTTTAGTCTTCCAAAGTCAAGTTCCCACAAGTTGTAACTTGCTTATTAATGCACTTGTAACACTTCCTTCCCTTCTGTGTCTCACTTCCTCAGTCCTTGCTAGTGCTTCCTGAGATTACCTCCCAAATAAACTACTTCCTGTCAAATCTTTATCTCGGGGTCTGCTTCTGGGGGAGTCCAACCTAAGATCTATTGTTCTGTTTCTGTTAACCATACCTGTGAGTAGTCTAATGCTCTAGACATCTTGTAACTGTGGCATCAGCATTAACCTGGCAGCTTACTATAAATTTATGTAAGTAAGTTATCTTCCTTCTAGAAGGATATCATTACTTGTGTTTCAGTTTTGCCCATGCAAACCTATAAATTAGGAGCACACATCACAAAGAGTGATAGTTACTGGTAAGATTTTATAACAGGGCCCAGTACCTAGACCTCATTTATACCTTTTAACCACAGATTGTCTGATCACACTTTCAGTATAGGCTTATTTCATTTACATGTCTCTTTAAAAAATCAGTGTGAGAATTACATGGAAAAGTCATTAAGATATTTAGCCTTTTGGTTATTCTATAGGCAAAAGGGTAGTTCTGGGAAAGCAACAGTTTCTGAGGAATTATGTTTATGACAGTCATGTTAAAATTTTTATTAGCAGATGTGACCTGGAAAAGGTTTTGTTGCTTTTGGCAACTGTGAAACTGGGGAGATCCCAGCCAAGCCATGGGTGTTGAATCTCCTTTTTCTCACTGCTTCTCTACAACTCTCCCAGCCCCTCAGTAAAATGGCTTGACACCCCCACAAAAAAGAAAACGTTTTGTTTTGAAACAGAATTTAAGCAAAATATATCATTAGTGTATTAGATAATGAAATTGATATTTTTAGAACTTTTCAGTTGAGTTCATAAGCAGCCAGACTTACGTCCTTACCCTATATTCCTGTCTGTGTCCTAGCTCTTCAGAAATGTGCCAGAAGTTCAGACCAATTGCATGAGCTTTATTCTTGGACCAAAAAAAAAGATGTACTCTGCATACCGCCTTCCTTCAGCTGTCTCAAACATAATGAAACAGAACTAGTGCTTGGGTGTGACCACCTGTATTTGGAATATCCTTGTCCTTGTCCATTGGAATTTAGACTTAATATGTCATTATTTAGCCGTCTTTTTTACCCAAATCTTGGCCATTCTGAGTTTTGCATGTACGCATTGCAGGCATTTATCAACTACATGCTTTTCCAGTGTATTCTTAAATTGTCTTTTCCTCTTAGCGTCTTTTAAAAAGCCAAAAGATGATATTTTAAGGGTTTTGATACGGTATGAAAGCCTAGCTCCTCTTGCCCACCTGGACAGTCAGTTATTTGTCCCCATTAAAGAAGACACCTATTTTTGGCCCTTAAGGCTAAATAGTGGGTTCATGTTACCCAGGAAGAAGTCCTTGTGTTTCTAATAGGATCATGGTTTCTGCCTAGATGCAGTTTGACTGTTTATATCCCCTTCTAATGATGTCTTAGAAGAGTAAATCCCTCATGAGACACTTCTACCTGGATCACAAAACAGCATTGGCAGGTGTTATGCATGTTGGATAAGGCGGTAGTCCTGGAATTTGACCAATATTGATGATAGTGTATATGGAAAGATGTATAAGGAATTAGGATCCATTAAAATTCCCTGGTTTCCACAGAGAAAAACTAATGTTTAATGATTTTATTTTAATTGTTTTAATACTGTTAAGAGTGGAATAATTTAAGACCTTTGCATCATAATGCCTAGTACAGTGCCTGAAATGCAGTAAGACATAATGTTTGTTGAACTTAATATTCAGTTTTCCCTGCTAAGGAAAGAGAGAATTCTTAAATTTGAATGTTCTGTGCATTTTTTACCACCATTGTCAGTTACCATTGGTCATATGAATTATTTGTTCACAGCTGGTAAAGATTGGGAGTGGCTTAAGGCATGGATTTGTGTCCTAAGCAATAGGGTTTTTTGTTGTTTTTCTAAACAGAACATGATTATATTTAATACACAACTTAGCAATAGCTTTCTATATGAACTACACATAAACTTGCTCCAACGTTGTCTCACACAGGTACACTATTATGAAGATGGCAATGTTCAATTGGTTAGTCATAAAGATGTACAGGATTCAGTAACTGTTTCGGTGAGTGTGAAATATTTAATGTCTGTCTCATTTGTGTCTTGTTTCTTTTTAAAAAATCAGTTTTTATCCTAAGGACTGAATCTGCTATTAGAAATTCTGTTTGTTTTCAGTGCTTTAATTTTGGCAGCGTATTAGAGTATATAACCAACCAGCTATATTAGTTCAAAGTCTTTGACTCAGAATAGTGGCCTTAGAGAATTCAGACTTCTCTTTCTCACTTAAGAGATTTGCTCAAGGACAGCAACATCTCAGTAACGACCAAGGGAAAGAAAGATTCCCAAACTAAATCTATTCAGGCTGCATTCATATCATTAGAGAAACAACATTTTTAGGATTATTCCATCAAAAAGTATTGTGATGTGTACTTGGAAAGAAGGGGCATAATCTTTCTTGTATTCGAAGCACTTCTTTATATTCCTAAAAGTTATTCACATTCTTACATAGCTTTTGTTTATGTGTTTTATATCTGTCAATATTTACCTTATTAGAAATTAAAAACTATGGTGCTAGATGGGTACTAGATTTATTGGGATGATCACTTTGTAAGGTATATAAATGTCAAATCACTATGCTGTGCACCAGAAACTAATACAATATTGTGAGTCAGCGGCAATTGAATTTTTTAAATTTAAATGCAAAAAAAAATTAAAACTGAGAAATGTTAAAATTTTATTAATAAAAAATAGCAATAACAACCCTGGCCAGTGTGGCTCAGTTCTTTGAGAGGCATCCCATATGCTGAGAGGAAACCAGTTCAATTCCCAGTCAGGGCATATGCCCAGGTTGCATGCTCAATCCCCAGTAGGGGGTGTGCAGGAGGCGGCCAATTGGTGTTTCTCTCCCTCCCCCCTTCCTCTCTCAAATTAATGGAAAAATAACATATTTTTTTTTAATAGCAATAACAAACCCATTAGTTGTTAACCTAAATAACATTTTCATAGAAAACAGCTGTTTTTCAAACCAAAAAAAAAAAGGAATGAAAGAATGGCATTGATTTACATTTTTACAAATTGTGCAGTGTCTGGCTTAATGAAAGAACTGAATGTGCTTCACACATTCCATTGGCCTCAGAGTGATCAGATCAGATCATCACACATGTGTAGCTTCTATGAAACTGCATTGTATATACATGAGAGTGAGAGTGAAAAAGGCAAGTATCTTTCTCTTAGTGTTATTATAAAAACAAAATAGTTTTGACTATTTGAAAGAACCTTGGGGCTGCTGCTCTGCATTAAATCTTATCCTCCTGCCTTTAACTCTGTTGTACTTAATGGTGAAAGGAAGAGAAGATTCAATTCATTTTATACCTGAGTCATGTAAAGCAAAACATGATTGTTTGGTCTAGCATTGTAAGTAGCAAGTAGAGGAGTATATGAGCTTAACATATATGACTGATATGCCTGAAGGCATTGTTTATGTCATCTTAAACCAGAGATATTTTCAAGGCATAAAAATCTCAAGACATGATGATGCCTTTTGGGCATACGGTGATAGATTGGAAAGAGCATGGGCTTTTGGGGGCAAAGACCTGGATTCAGATCCCATCTTTATCATTCAAAAGCTGTATAATTTTGGTGAAGTCACTTAAGAGGGTTGTTTTCATGTCTGCAAAATGGAAGTGATGATAGGATTCTTCACAGGTTTGTGAGAACCAAAAAAGAGAGTGTACATGGGAACACTTGATAAACTATCAATTGTACAAATGTTAGTTAAGATGGACTCTTTGCTATCTTTGTATTCACTACTTTCACATTCTTAAAAATTTCTGTTTTTCCCTCCTCCTTCCTCCACTAGAATGAAGCCCAAACTGCCAAGGAGTTTATTAAAATCATAGAAAATGCAGAAAATGAGTATCAGGTAAGATTTAGAACTAATTTTTCTAGATTTATTATCTTATTTTACTATTAGCATATTTTGTTAGACATCTCTGTCCTTTTAACATAAGTGTTACTAAGTGTGGAGAGTTTGCAACCTTGCAACTTGGCATTGTGCTTCAATCAAGGTTTTGATATTGAAAGAGACTGTAGCCCTAGTTTAAGAAATAATATAGGTGGGCTTCTTAACCCACTTCAGAGATTGGAGAGGAACTCAGTAGAAATAGTATGTTCTGTCTGTTCTTCTTAGAGGACTCAAGCATGTCCATTGACCTCATTTACTTTCGTATTCACAACCATCTCATTTCTGTTGAAGTTACTTATCTTTATCTATTGCAGACAGCAATTAGTGAAAACTATCAAACAATGTCAGACACCACATTCAAGGCCTTGCGCCGGCAGCTTCCAGTTACCCGCACCAAAATCGACTGGAACAAGATACTCAGCTACAAGATTGGCAAAGAAATGCAGAATGCTTAAAGGCTAAGTGTAGGATTCTTCAATACGTGGAAAAAAAGGTTTCAACATATGACCATATGATAAATAAGTGATTTATAAACAAGAGTGATATTTTGCTAGGGCTTTCAGAGTTAACAGGTTTTCTAGCCTCACGGAATACTGTTGAACCTATAATAGCATTGTCTTGATACTTTTGTGTTCTCTGCCTTGTAATTTTCTGTTTTCACTATATCTACTTGTAAATCTTTATTTTTAATTCTGCCACATTTAATAATGGAGAGATCTATCCTGGAGTCATTTTACTGCTTAGAAAATTTTCCTAGCCAGGAAGCCCTGTTACTGGTATAGACAAGTAATATGGTCAGTGCTTTTCTACCCCATCCTTCAGATCACACCTGTACTTCCATGGTTTGTACTGATCACCAACAGCCAGAGGCTGTGCCATTGCCTGTAGCGAATGGAAGACACCTCCATCCTCCCTGCGACTGCTTCGATCATCACGTATAGCACTGCTTAGCTGTAGTTTTCAAAAGTTTGGATTGGGGCTTTTTAGGTCCTTTTGTCGGGCAAAGGAAGTTTTCCGGAAATTCCATGATAGCCACCTTCTCTGGGGAAGCTGTTTTTAAATCCAAAGACTTGAACCACATCCCCGCACGTGAACGTGTTTGCTTTCCCGCCCTGTTGTCTCCTTCCCATCTAGTACCAATGTAGTTGTAGACATCTGCATTTTTAGCAGAGTTTTACCATTATTATTTTTTTAATATTCAAAGAACTGCTGACATACGAGGGATGTAGTAGAGCATCAGACTTGAAAAATGCAGATGAAGAAATAATAGGTATCTGCTTTAATACACGTGGCAGGATTGTACTAGGAGCAAATGAATCGAACACTCTGTAAGTCACAAACAAAACCTGAAAATGAACCAAAGTGAAAGGATACCTTCCAGGCAGTATCTTTCTGTGACAACCTGTTATTTAAGGGAATACTAGTGATTTGTTCTAAATAGGATGGAAAACTTGTTCCAAATTACTTTTCTTCAGTCCTGTCTGCCAAGAACTTAAATGTAACTGTGATATAGCAGCCCTTCCTAGATGTATTGGCAGGTATATGTGTGACCGCAGAAAACACAGGTGGCGCAGACATGATATGACAACTAAATGGTGGATTCATTTACATTGTTTACACTTCTATGACCAGGCCTTAAGGGAAGGTCAGTTTTTTAAAAAACCAAGTAGTGTCTTCCTACCTACCTACATATACATGTCAAAAAAGAAGGGTGTTTGTGCTTCAGCTTTGTTTTTGCTCAGTAATCCAGTCAAGCAAGAGTTTGTTTCCAAGTGACCTGTTGAGCTGTGTAAGCATTTTTGTTTATTTCAAATAAAATATATTTGTATTATTTGTTATTCATACTATCCATCCATTCCACACTATCCTCTGTATCAGGTAGTGCAATAGAAATATACCTGTTTTGTTCTTAAATGGTCTCAGTCTCTTTTTTGATCCATCCCTTCAGCCTTCTGTGTTTGAAGAGAATGTTCAGGGTTTCCGAAGTCAGTTCCGACCTTCAACTATTCTAGATACAGTGAATATACAAAGACTTGCAAAGAACAGGTCTTTGTTTGAGCAATGTCTCTATGGATCATACTGCTCTTCACTGAGACTACCAATGGCTTTGAGTTTCCATTTCTGTCAAACAGAAAAATCTAGTTAACTTTTCTACCTATCACTCAGCAGGGATCCAGTATGGCTGCAGTCACATTAAGCAGGAAATAGAATGGAAGGAATCCCTATGCCTCCAACTTGGGTAATAGTTCACATTGACAACTTCAAGTTCACAACTCAAAGTGCTGCTTTCCTTCCGTACAAGTCTGACCTAGCTATAGACACGTGGGAAAGGCTTTTATCCTGGTCTCCAACCAAGAGCAGAGGAACTTCAGTACTTCACCCTCACCCAAGGCCAGTTCAAATTTCCCCCCTTTTGAGGGACATTTAACTGGACTATACTCGTGTAGTGCAGATTCAAACATCCTGGCCTTTGCCTCTAACATTAATTTAGCATGCCCCCAGGCTATCCCATGGATTTCCTTAGCCCCTACATACCTGTGTAAGAACTTAATCTCTTGGCCATTGAAGCCCTTGGTTACTTGTATAATTGTAAGTCAACCCTCCTTGCCAACTTCTACAGAGATCTGACTTCCTCAACCTCCTTCGGCAGAATATTTGCTTGAATTATGTCTATTTTATCATATGCTGCTGAAATCAGCCTGTGGCATCCCAGCCGGATGAAAAGGAGTTTTCTGTGAGGCCTCACTCCTGTATTTGGATTTGAAATTATACTGCTGAAAACTTCCGTTTGAGCCTGGGTGGCTGTGCTGTAAGTTGCCTGGTTCTAGTAGCTGTTCTCTATTTTATAATCTAGAACTTTGAGGCTGGACTCATCTAGGTTCATGAGATACTTGGCGCACTGTCTCCAAACTCCCAAAAGACTGATAGATATCTGAATGCCAATTTATGATTTTGTAATTTTATATAGAACTACCAAGCTACCTACTACATGGGAAATGAAAGAAAGATTGGTAAATACAAAATAAAACAATGGTTGTCCATTAAGATAAATTGAGCTAACTAAAATTCTCCCTTGAACAGACAGGATATACCTAAAAAGAGGGGCAGAAACATAAGCCACCTGATGGCAGAAACCAATCTCACACTTCAAATTCTGTGTCTAAAAGCATCTGCGAGCTTCTGGACACATTTCTGTCAACTGTTTCTGATCAATAGATAATCTTGTTTTATGTTTCTATTTAAATCACCTTATTTAGCATACATTATTTAGTCATTGGTGTTGAACTCATGGCCAACAGCACTATAATTCATGCCTGAGTTTATATAAAGGAATTTTCTCTGTAGGGCACATCACAGCCTTAATGCTTAGAAACACTACACAGCAAACACTTCAGGACCAGGCAGGCTTAGGGGCCATTTTAAGCAATGAAATCAACAAAAAAGACAAAAATGCAAAAATGTGACCATGAAATAGATCACGTAAAGGACATTTGTTTATAATATGAGCTGAAACAGAGAAAATCACCTGTTCCACATCAGCTAGGAACAGGCACACTGGGCAACTCTTTTTTTTTTTTTTGCTGCTCTGGACGGGTCCATGAATGACTGCAGAAGTACTGCAGGTATTGATTTTGAGGTTACAAATAAGATTTAGTGAGTAGGTGAATTTGTAAATACAGGATTCACAAATAACGGATCAACCTGTGCCTGCCACAGCCTCTCCTTTGATCTATGGTAGACTAATACAGCATTTCAGTTTAAGGGCTGTTTCTAGTTGCTCTGGGACTGCAGTCTAGTTGGGATACATAAAGTTAGAGAACATTCAAATGCTGAATTGTGGAACCCACGTTAACTATGGAGCAATGAGAAAATACAAAGTTTTAAATCCTGAAAGTAATCTTGTGAAGCTATAGGTTTATTCCTGGAACACTGTTATAGCACAGTAAAAGCTAGGGGAAATTCCAGGACAAGTGGGACGGGGGAACAGAGACAGATAGTTAAATAGCAGTTTGTAGCCACCTAGTAAATCCTATCTTCCCTAAACCAAGGACACTTAAGAGTGAATGGTTTGTACTTCTCCCAAACCAGAGGATAAATAGCGTACATCATCCTACACAGGGAAATAGATAACAGAAATCCAATGTGTGCCATTTGCCAACCACACCCAAGGACAGACAAATTAAGAGAATGGGTACATCGGCATAAATGTGATGAATAGTCTATTGATCCACCCCTGAAACCTCCCCTAAACACCCAGACTTTACAACCCCTGAAAATGAAGGTCCCAATGCATCCTCCCTCCAAAGAGCATGCCCTTGCCAGTCCCTCCTTTTCTTCCCCCATTTCCTGCACAGGCATGTATCCCCCTAACCTCTAAGGGGACTTGCAACCAGGGGAGCAATGGGCAGCGACAGTTTGTCCCAGGCTAACCCCTTTTCTCTGACTTCCCAGTGAGCCAAGGCAGCCAGCCTAGATGTCCTGTTGCTGCTTCTATGCCCTTCCTTGTTTCTTTGTCCTAAGTGTGTTTTTGCTGCAGTCAATAAATTCTTGCTTGCTTTTCTACACTTTTGTCTCTTGATTGGAATCTTTCCCTCAAGAAGACAAGAACCAAGGACCAAGGTCTCTGTCTCTTCATGTCACCCATAACATCACTGGCCAAAGTTAACTTTCAGATGGCTTATTAAGTATGCTATTTGGACCCACACTAAAATCAATATTATTGCGTTAAAGTCGGCTTCTTATAAGTGCAGAAGGATTTGGGGAAGGCTTCAAGTGAGTGACTGAGACCTGAGCTGGATGTGAAAGGTGGAAAGGAAGACCATTCTAGGCATCTATCTAGCCAACATGTTTGAAAATAGTTACAACTGCCTGTGAAGCATATTTTTCTAGATGAAACTGGTTTAGAGAGGTTTCGTTATAAGCAAAGCCACATACCACCACATTTTTACCTGTTTTTACTGTACTATGGCTGTTTGTGTATGTTTTGAAGACATCCAGGAAACAGGCCTAACCAGAGAGAGGAAGGAGGTTATATAAGGGAGAGTAATGGGGACATCACCAATTTGCTGAACAAAATGCAGCCAGACAGTGACAATGGGTAAGACAGACAGTAGGTTTTTGAAATGGTAACAAAGCATTTCAGAGGAGTCACTCCGTTACTCTCAGGCCTCACCAGGTAATTGGGGGATTAAAAGGTAATATCCCTGACTACTTTCCCAGTTTTTTCCTCTACTTTGAGTGATCAATTTTTAAGACGTTTCCCCATCCCTGTAGCTTTGGTTCCCACTGACTTTGCATTTACTGTTGCTAAAGCCAGTTGTTCCTGGCTTTCGTGGGTTGTTGGCCTAAGGAAAAGGTACAAGGATATCCCAGCTGGAGTACAGCCTGGGGTCTGGACTCGCCTCACAGGATGTTAGACTGAGTGAGCGGCCTCCTACAGGGAATTACTTTGGAGAGCAACGCTACCTGTTACATTTGGAACCCCGCTGTATTAGTTTAAAATATTTTTCTACGACTTTCATTATCTTTGCCCCATTCTAGTATACGTTTTTGTCATGCTGGGAGATGCATAGATGCAAAGACTTGTTTTATGTCAATTGTGGTAGCCCCACCCCCTTTAGTTTATCTTAATAGTCTGTTTTCTGAAGCATGCTGGTCCTTCCCTGGCACTGATGCTGTAGCTATTAACTGTTTATTGCCTAACGCAGTCTCTTGCTCTCAAAAAGCTAATACTTTGATGACTGGGGCAGCCCTTATAAAATAGTAACAAAGAGCAATACAGGCTGGAGAGCAAGTAAAAGTCCAAAAAGTATGGCTCATGGGTAGGATCCCCGGCCTCTCCACGTAACGAAGCCTGTGTAGCAGAGAAAAAGTAGTGAGCTGTCTCGGCGGGGCCCCTTGTCCCTCCCTCCCACACGGACACACCTTTATCTCGGAGACACTGGGTCCCGTCCCTCCAACTTCCCTGGCTCTGACGCCTCGCGCCCTGAGTCTGCAAGCCCGAGGAGGGAAAATGGGGGAGGGGGGCGTGCCACTCGCTTCCCGACCGGTTTATGTCCCTGGCAGTCTGGGGGAGGTGCTGGGGGAGCTGCCCCAGGCCAGCTGCAGCCGACGCAGGTCACAGTCCCTGCCCTTTGCTCTCGGCTTCTCACTGCACCCGCAGGCTCCGGGGGTGGGCGTGGGAGTGGCGCTCGCTCCGGCGCGGAGTCCTCCCGGCGGTGCGGGGGCCCCAGGCGGTAGCCGCGCTCCACGTCTGGCTGGGAGCCAGGGGAGGGAGCTTGGGGCAAGGGGAGGGCCCTGAGGGAGGGGTCAGACTCCTTCGGAAAGAGTTAATGGGGCGAGGGGGAGGGGATAGGACGGAGACTGGAGGGAAGGCTCAGGTAGGAGAACAGAGGAGGGAAGCCCGGTGGGGAGAGGGGACCCTGCGGGATCAAGAGTCAGACTTAGGGTGCTTCCCCCCCGCTGCACCCTCATCTAGGGTAGCCAACTTCCTGCCGCGGCGGCGACTTTCAGTTTCATTTCCACGGACCCTCGGCTTGGGCCGCAGCCGCCGCCGCGATGCCCAGTAAGTTCAGCTGCCGGCAGCTCCGGGAGACGGGCCAGGGCTTCGAGAATTTCCTGCTCGCTCAGGGACTGGACATGGAGACAGATCGCGAGCAGCTGCGGACCATTTATAACCAAAAGTTCAAGACCAGGTACGGGCCGGCCCACTCCCCGGCCCAGAGTCGCGGGCCCAGCTCGCCGCCACGACCCCCGCGGCGGGGCCACCCTGCGGGCGCGAGCGCGGAGGGACGCGGCTCCCGCAGTGGCTCGGCCGGTCCCGGGGCGGCGCAGACGTCCCCTCCCGCGCGGTGCCCACGCCCCGCCCGCGCCGCCCGCCCGCCCGCCGGCTCTGCCCCGGCCGGGCCGCTGCGCCCGAGCCCCCGCCGGGAGCCTCCCGCGCAGCCCGCTGCCCGGGACGGGGTCCTGCGGCCACTGGCCGCTCTGGGGGCGAGGGGACAGCGCTGGGCGGGGGAGGGGCGCGTTGGGTGGGGGGACCCGTGCGTCGCGCAAGCGCGGGGACTGAGCTTCCTGGTGGCGGGGAGCCCAGGCGCGGGCTTCATCACCCCGCCCCCTGGTTGAGGGGTGCTTCTTCGGGGATCCACTATCCCCCCCCCCCCCAGGAGACCTAGTGTAGGAGGGAGACTCTCAGGGAAGAAAAGGCACCAACTACATTCGTGCCAAACCTTCGTTAGCACCTGTGGCTTCTCCATGGAGACCCAGGGCCTGGCCAGTCCCCCGGGGGCCCCTTGCATCCTGTGGCTGAAGGCTGTTTGGTCGCCCTTTCCTGCTGCCAACCAAGTGAAAATCAAAGAAACTTCACTCTGTCAAATCATAGAATTGTGCTTCAAAAACACCTCTGTCAATAGGTTGCAGAAAACCAAGCAACAACCTAACGGGGATAAATGCGAAGACTAACAAATACGGCATTTAGGCTTAATAACAGAGCTTCTGGAAAAGGCTGGGTTTTAGCAGACTGCAGAAAGTAAAAGAGGTGTGGGACTGTGTTAATAGAAGTGTGTCTTGGGGGGAGGGGTAGTGACTCTCCGTATTGACCAGATTATGTCTCATACTGTTTTGAATAATGGGTGTCATATATATGCATATATTTTTAAACCCTCACCCAAGGATATTTTTTCCATTAATTTTTTTTAAAGAGGGGAGGGGGAAGAGAGAAACATCCATGTGAGAGAGACACATCGATTGGCTACTTCCCAAACCTTTGGGATTGAGCCTGTAACTGAGGTACCAGCGCTTGACCGGGAATCAAACCCGAGACCCTTTGGTGTTCGGGCAGACACTCTATAACCATTGAGCAAAACCGGCCAGGGCATATTTTTTATTAATTGATTTTTATAGAAAGAGGAAGGGAGAAAGAGAGAGAGAGACATTGATTTGTTCCACTTATTTATGCATTTATTGGTTGATTCTTTTATGTGCCCTGCCAGGGATCGAACCCACAACCTTGGCATATTGGGATCCTGCTCTAACCGACTGAGCTACCCAGTCAGGGCCATAAGTGTCACATTTTTAAGAGGGACATTTACAAGTTTGAGCAATATTTGATGAAGCAGCAAAGATGAGACCTGTTTGTGCTCCCACACTGCTGGGCACTGTGGGGGGGATATAGAGATGAAAACACAATCCCAGGGGAGTAGGAGCTATGAGATGCATACAGTATACAAGGGAATTCAATGGGGAAAGGGGCATTGACCTTGGCTTTGAAGGCTAGATAAGAGTTTTAGTATTTGGAGGAGGAAGGTCTTCTAATTCTGATGCATAGCCAATTGTGAGACCCAGTCAAAAGAAATCGGAAAAATGTTTGCCTTGGAAGGAGGAACCATTGACCTTGAATATTTAAAAGACTGTCACAGTAGAGAGAATTAAACTTCCATCCCTAAGGCGGAACTAGGATCCCTGAACATGCCCCCCTCACACTCCCTACTCCAGGTGGAGATTTCTGTTCTAATCGGAACTTGCAGACCCAGGCTGGAATGCCGTGACATCAGCCTGTCCTCCCGGGGGAATTCATTGCTCTTCCCCTGGACTCAGCTCCTTCTTTGCACCCTGGTTGTAGCCGGATTACACTTCGCCTTTGTTAGAGCTGGTAGGGGCTGTCTTCCCGCACTGCCAGGAATTCTAGGGAGATTCCTCCACTGTCAGGAATCGGCCCTTTCCAACCAGGTTGTTTTGGAATGTTACAATATGCTCTGCTCCCAACTCTTTTTCCCATGTCTCTTTACTCATTTAGCAAACCTGTTTAAGGGGGCTCTGCTCTGTGCCTTCATTCCTGCCTTTAAAGAGTATACTCTAGTAGGGATGGGCAGATGTTTTGACCAACATGAGATACAGCTGGAGTTCAGATCCTGGTTCTGCCCTTTGATACTTGCATTGTATTTTGAACAAGGATCTGTGAAAGAACAAAAATTCCACCGAGTACATTTTAAAGATCTGATTGGCTTTATTGAACGATTCATGAATTGGACGGCAGCCTATCTAGTAAAGACAAGCCCTCTGAGAAGTGGTAAGAAATGGGAAGGGTTTTTTTGTTTGTTGTTTGTTTTTTTAACCTCACCTGAGGATATTTTTTCCATTGCTTTTCAGAGAGAGTGAAAGGGAGAGAGAGGGAGAGAAACATTGATGTGAGAGAGACACATCGGTTGGTTGCCTCCTGCACGCACCCAGACCAGGGCCGGGGATGAGCCTGCAACTGAGGTAAGTGCCCTCGGCTGGAATCAACCCAAGACCCTTCAGTCCTCAGGCCGACGCTCTAACCGCTTAGTTAAACCGGCCAGGGCAAAATGGAAAGTTCTTATAGGCAGGAACTGGGCCAGACAAGAAAGTTATTAGCAAAAGAAAAGGAAGGATGTTTCTGGCTGGCATACTTTTGGGGGGTGGGGTGGCGGCCCAGAGGGCTGGTGGCAGGGGTCTTATCTGGCATATTACCTCACCAGTGTTGATCAGGAAATTCCAGACTGATCGGTTTGAGGTCACACTCCCGATAGAGACTGAAGCTGCTATCACGTCTTGGTTTGTTATCCTGGGGGCACGCAACTCCACCTTGGGCCTGTTTATTTTTCTCAGCATCTCTCAGTTTTCCTAACTCTCAGGGTTGTATGAGGCCAAAATGAGCTATGGTAGGTAAGGCCTTTATCCTGTGTGGCATATTGCTCCGGCTTTGGGAGTGGTGGCTGTCATTTTAGTACAGTGATGGTTAGAATTCCTTTGTATGGGGTAGGGACTGGTGTCCTGAAAAGTGTTGCCTTGGGCAGGACACTCATTTTATCAACAAATATTGGCAGGGTGCCTCCTGAGAGCTACGCACCACTAGTGTGAGTCATGGTAGATACACGGAAGAGACCTAGCTGTCTAAGGAAGTAGATGGTGATTAAATATAATTATTTAATGACTGTTGTAACAAGTGCTTGTAAGAAAAAGTCCATTGTGGGTTGAGAGTGTATAGCTTGTGGGCCTGACCTAGTCTAGGAATTTGAGGTTTCTGGAAGAAAGTGATGTTGGAATGGAATCTTGAAAGATAAGCAGTAGTTAGCAGATGTAAGGGGCAGGGGAGAGCATTCCAGACAGAGGAGTAGCCCCTTCAAAATTTTGTGGTGAACTTGAGAGAACTCAGTGACAGGCAGGGCTGGATGGTGTAGGACCTTGTGGACCCGTGGAGACACACTGTGCAGTTTGTTTTCTTTTTAATCTTAACAGAAATAGGAAAGCACATTAAGTTTCAAAGTAGGAGACCGACAGAATCAGGGTTTTAGAAAGATCACTGGGGCTTCTGACCTGGAGAATGGCTTGGTAGGTTGGACCTCTCTCCACAGTAAAAGACATTCTGCTTCAGGGCCTGGTGTACACTATTTTCCTAGAACAGTCTGTGTCCTTGAAGCAATACGTAGCCTCACTCCCTGCCCTCTGATATTTTTAATTCTACTTTGTTTCGATTTTATAAAAATCCTGGTCTTGACTCACCAATGAGAATTGCAACCAGGGGTTTGAAAAACATGGAATTAGATGTCCCTTTAAGGTCGCTTCCAAATCTGATACTACGTTCTGAAATACTACTCCCCTAGCTAGTACTCTTTCCTGAACAGGGTCTAAAAAAGATTAGTTATGGTTTACCCAACAAACAACATGGGGCAAGGACAGGGTATTATAGATCCAGGATGGTCACAGTGGTAGCAAAGTCTGGAGGGGTGTTTCTGGTACAAGCAGCTGAGAATGACTGAGGTGCCGTTAAGGATGGATTGTCCGTCCTTAGGGTGAGAACCTGCCCCTTAGTTTCTCTCTAAAGTGGAATTATGATAGTTGGAGGATTTTAAGCGCAGCGAATGAAAGCATTCGACTTAATCCTGCGGACAGTGGAGTCGTTATTGGGGGACCTGATCTGATTTGTGTTAATGATGATAATTCCTGCCTCTTTAGAATGGACCGGGAGAAGGGTGTGAGGGAGGAACAAGCTCCTAGAGCAGGGCTGGGAAAATCCCTGGGTCTGGCCCTGCCAAGGCAACCGCAGGGCAGACTTGAAATTCAACAAATCTAGGAGCTTTTTTCATAGCTAATTTTTAAGTTGACAATTTTGTATGGCCCAAGAATGATGTTATAAATATCCAAATGGCCCTTGGCAGGAAAAAGGTTCCCCACCCCTGTCCTAGAGCTTGGAAAAATGATAGGATGAGGCAGTTCACAGAAGAAATATAAATTTAACTGTTAAACAGAAGGCAAGATTCTCCAACTATATAGTGGTCAGGGAAATGCAAATTTAAACAAGATACCAGTTTTTGTTTATCAGTGTCAACATAGGAAACATTCAACCTATAGAGAATTTTTGTGAGTTTATTTAAACAAAACTGTCAGCAGTTACTAGGAAGCAAAATCTCAATAGATTGAGCCGATGCTCCGGAGAATGGCAGTTTTGCACTTTATTTTATTATACATGACAATCTTCAGAGGAGACGCAAGTGGGTTGCATGAAATCCATTTGTGATAGATGAGGAAGGCGGGAGGAAGCAAAGCAGGGAAACCTCTGGGACCAGATGAAAAGTAAAATGATAGATACATACATCTTTTACATAGGTGGGTACAGGATAGTTAAAAGTCAGCAATTAACAGAGTAACAACAACGGTGAGAGAATTTATGGACTCCTTCCCAGTGCGTTGGTTGTGCCTTGAGGGATCTGGAAAAAGGGGAATTGCTCTGACATTCCAAAGGTGTGTTCTATAGACGCAAAAGACAATGGACAGGCTTAATCAAGGTAAAGATTGACTTGTCTGGGAAGATTCTAACCTAGGACGTGATTACCTGCCATAAACTGCTTTTCGTTAAAAGTTTTCATTTCAGACCATCCTTTGTGGTTTCTTTAGGTCTCTGCAAGGCCACCGTGCAGGCCTTTCCTGCCCTTGTCAGGTTCGCATGTGGCCCCTTTTCGTCCACATCAGATTGTGAAAAATTTAAAGGATTGAAGATTTCTGTTAGGGCCTGGGAAACGGATATTCTCAAATTCTTGTTTGTGACAATGTCAGTTTGTACAACTTGTTTAGAGGACAATTTGGCAGAACTTCAAGTTGTAAAAGTTCATCCTCTTTGACCCAGAAATTCTACTTCAAGGGATTTGTTTCATAAAACTTACCAACTAGTATGAGGGTGTTTATTGATTTCAGATAGAGGAAGGGAGAGAGGGAGGGAGAGAGATAGAAACGTCAGTGATGAGAGAGTCATCATTGATCGGCTGCCTCCTGCACACCCCCAACTGGGGGAGTCTGCACCCCAGGCATGTGCCCTGACCGGGAATTGAATCCCGATCTCCTGGATCCTAGGTCGATGCTCAACCGCTGAGCCACGCCCGGCTGGGCAGAAATGGATTCTTGAGTTAAATGATACCTATATTTCAAATGTTAGGTGATATTGCCAGATTGCTTTCTCAAAGGTTGTAATACTTCACCTTTCTACCAGCTGTGTATGAGAGTTCACTTTTCCATATATACTAATAGCAATACATGTGATTACTGTTTTCCATTTTTGTGAGTCTAATGGGAATAAAATGGTATCTCATTTTTTATTTTAATTTGCATCTCTACTTTTGAAGCACCTTTCATACTTCTGTGATCATCTGGATTTGTTCTTTAGGTTGAATATTCAGCTTTTCTATTGAATTGTTTATCTTTTTCCCCTAGCAATCTAGGTGACTAGATATATAATACAAGAATTGGGGCTTTTTTTCCAACCGGTATGTACTAAGTGTAATTCTTTTTTAAAAATATTTTTTTATGTTTGTCGCCTTAGACCAGGCAGGGATAGGTGAATTTGGGTAGTAGGCTCAGACATGGGGAATAATTTGAGAAATACGGTGGTAGCACCCACAGTAGAGGTGGTAAAACTTGCAAAGTTGAGTTCCTCCTGCCCCTGTGCCCACACAGAAATCTCCAGAAATAGATGATTTTACATTAAATTTTGTATTTGAGGTTGTCTCAAAAGCCAGATCTGGCCATCTTGGGCCTACCTTCCCTGCAGGCAACATCTTTCTGGAAATGAGAGATGTTCCTTCTTTCTTCTTCTTACGCTAATGACTGGACAATGGGGCTGTACTGGTGCCTGGGGGCTGAGGGTATCAGAAATACCCGTGGAGCCTACCTTCTGTCTGCATTTGAGTTTGTGCCCTAACCATGGAATTTAATGACTCACTGATGAAAGCTTCCGGTGAAACTCTCTGATGACCTCCTGATTTTGGTCCCTTTATGACTCAGCAACTGTCGGGCTGCTACCTGATTTTAAGACTGCTTCCTGATGTTCCTCCCTCTCTCGGAGGGAGGCGAGGTTCCTTCTCTGTTTTCTTTTCCTCCCTGGGTTGTCCTGGCCTCCACCCTTCTCAGACTACTCACACCACCTGGGGAGATCCTGAACACTTCTCTGATTTTAACTGCTACCTGAGGACTCCCTACTGTTAGGCTCTACTTTGACTTTGGCCTGAGTTCTCAGCTTCCAACTCATGGAGCCACCTACCACTGGAATCTCAAACTGAGCATGTCCAAATCCAAATATCATGGTCAGTCCCTACAACTTCCCCCTTCTCCCGTCCTTACCTGCTATCTCAGGAATAGCCCCCAAAACCAAGCCATTGATTTGGGTACTGTCCTAGATTCCTTCTTCTTCCCGTCTCCATTACCCCTCCTGACAATCACCAAATCCTGCTCATTTTACATTTCTCCAGATTACCAGATCTGGCCCCTTTCCTCTCCTTTGCCACTGCCTTGTTCCAGGCCCTTGTCATCTTTCAGTTGGACGGTTGCAATGGCCTTCTTCTAACTGGTCTCCTGCCTACAGTCTTGTCTCCAGCAAATCTACCCTCCAATCCTGATGCCAGAGTGATCTGAAATGCAGATCTGGTCTTGCCACTCCCCTGCTTAACACCCACCAACCCAGTGGTTCTGTAACCACAGTGTAGCCTCTGACACGGGCTAAAAGTAAGTTGTTGCTGCTCCTGTTCCTACCACTACTATTAGTACTATCACTACTAATACGCACACTAATAACAGCAGCTAACATTTACTGAGCATTTTTTCTATTGTGTTTTCAAGTGATTCCGTATCTTTTTCAAACAAATCAGAGCCGATTCAGTTTTCTGCATAGTGGCATTCTCATTTATTTGGGGTGAAGGAAAGGGGCAGAGCTACAGGCAGGGGGCACCAGGGAAATGTCTGTAACTGTAAATTCTCTCACTATCCGCTAGTGAGTGACCATTGCTGATTTAGCCTTAATAGTTGAGTAGTGATTACCCTGGTTCTTATGAACTAGGATTTGCTTTCATTCCCTAGAATGTGTTGAGGGGGGAGGGTGATCAGCTGTCCAGATCTTGAGTATGCCCATGAAGTATGTCACAGGTGGGGATGCCCTCTGGCTCCTGGATGCCAGTAAAGGAGGGGCACCACTGGCCTTCAGGGGTCAAGTTCAGGGTTGATGGCCTGGCATGACCTAGTCCCTGCCTACCTCTGCTGCCTCCTGCCACCCCCTTCCTTGCACTTTTCACCCTGACCGTGTGTGATACTAATCATAGTGCACCTTACTGAGGTCTCCTTATGTGCCAAGCACTGGGTTAAGGGGCTTTGCTGTGTCCGTCTCAGGTAATCCTCACAGCCCTGCCAGGTAAGTCTGTCGTCGTTCCCATTGTATAGAGGAGGAAAGCTAGTCTCAGGCTCGGAAAGTAACCTGAAGTGACCCAGCGAGAGGACAGCGATCCCCTAGCCCCTCGGCGCTGGTTCTTGCCTACCCACTTTGCACACTTTGCACCCACTCACTCTTGCACCTGACAATGGCTCCTGGGGAAACCTTTGTGGACACCCATCTCTGCCCCCAGGCTGGGTTCAGTGCTGCCCTGGAAGCCCCCCTCGCTGCTCCCCATGCTGTGGGCTGGGATTGATGTGTTCAGTCCATGCCCCTTGAGACAGGTCTGGGGCGCTTGCTGCTTTGAACCCCCAGCATCTAGTGTCTGGCACATAGCAGGTCTCTGTAAGCGTTTGTTGCGTTGACTAAACCGAATTTCAGGCACAGAACATTGGAGTCTTGCCCTTCTGACCAGTTTTCCCTGTCTTCACCTTCTCCAGGCACAAAGCCAGCTATTTGATCTCTGGACAAGGACCCTTTCCCTTCCTGCTTGGGTTCCACCTGCACGCTTTGACTTCGGGTGGACAAGTGCTGTCTGATCAGCCACCTTGCCCACACCCACCGGACACCTGTTCTCTCTCTCTGATCCCTCTGACTCCCCATCAGGCTGGACCGCAGATCCGCCCTCTGAATCAACTCATTCCCTTCCCCTTAGCCCTAGTTCTTCCCACTGGGCTGTCTGTATCTTTTTCTCTCCCCAATAGTCCCCCCACCCCCAAAAAATCTTTATTTCTTTCTCCCTCTTAGCCCTCTAAATTAACAGCCACGATGGGGCGTGCCTCTTCAGAAATGCGCGTCCGCACCTGCTGTTTAAAACAATCAGGTTTTGTCTTGGGATGCCCTATGGCCTTTCCTTAAAGCATCAAAAACTCCGGCGATCCCCAGCCTGAGGCCCTGGCCCGGGTCCTGTCCTGCAGCAGGGCCGGTGTGGCCCTCACAGAGCGACCCTCCGACACCCTCCCCGCATGCGGCCTTCGTCCCACTGCCCCTGGCCTCCCTCACTTCCCAGTCTCCTCTGCTTCCGGCAGCTTTGGGAAACGCGCCCCTGGCTTCTCCTCCATGCTGTATGGAATGAAGATTGCCAACCTGGCCTATGTCACCAAGACTCGGGTCAGGTTCTTCAAACTTGACCGCTGGACCGACGTGTCCGATATCAACACACACCACAAGTCGCTGTTCGCCAAGATCTTTCATGACAGGTGTGTGTGTGTGTGTGTGTGTGTGTGTGTGTGTGTGTGTGTGTAAGGGGGGCCAGGACGTGGGGGACACTGTCTGGCTGAGAAAGTGTGGGTTGCCTCCCATTGAAGTAAGGCCCCCTCCTTGAAGGAGCAGGGGAAGGGTAGGTACTGAGCTAATTGGTCTGGGCAGGGGGTGGGTTGCCCGGCTCATCCTAAAACTTGCCTGAGGGCAACATCCAACGAGACCCCTCCCACCCCAGCCCCTCCTTGCCTGCCACTCTCCCCAGGGCTGAGTATCTTCAAGGGAAACACGGGGTGGACGTGGAAGTCCAGGGGCCCCATGAAACCCAGGATGGGCAGCTCCTTATCCGCCTGGACTTGAACCGCAAGGAGATGCTGACCCTGAAGCTTCAGAATGGAGGGACGCAGCCTGTCACCCTCACCCACGTCCTTCCACTCTCCTGGACCCCTCAGTTTCAGTTCTACAATGGAGACCAAAAACTGCCCTGCTCACTGGGCCCCGGTGAGTGGGTTTCCAAAGGAATGAGCCTCTGGTGGACAGGGGCTTGCCCGAGAGAGGGATGGGGCTCTGGGGGGGTTTCCAGGGCAAGGGTGCGGGTTGGTGGGGGACCCCTCTCCCACCACACTCCCGCTCACTCAGCCCCCCTTCCGCAGGTGAGTGCTATGAGCTCCACGTCCACTGTCAGACCAACTTTGTGGGCTACTTCCCAGCCACAGTGCTCTGGGAGCTGCTGGGACCCGAGAAGCCGGGTTCAGAAGGAGCTGGCACTTTCTACATTGCTCGCTTCTTGGCTGCCGTCGCCCACAGTCCCCTGGCCGCACAACTGAGGCCCACGACGCCCTACAAGCGGACTCGGATCACTGGAAACCCTCTCGTGACTGCCCGGATAGAGGAAGGAGAGAGACCTGACCGGTAATTTCTCCCTCCAACCCAGTCCAGGCTGGGGCTCCCCCGACATGACAGTGTGGGCCCCCTTTCCTAACTGAGTTCTTAACTCCTCCAGGCCTCACAGACCTTTTCTGTCCAGGGAGAAAGTTGCAAATCTGAGGACAGTGTGAAAAAAATTTTAAGTCTTTTACACTATGCTGGATTATTAGGCAGCCCCATGGAGACATCTCGGTCTTTTTTTAACAGCTTTATTGAGACCATTCATGGACCATACAGTTCACCCATTTAAAATGTACAGTTCAGTGGTTTTTTCAGTATATTCACTCACATGTGCATCCATTGCTACAATCTATTTTAGAACTTTCCCTTACCCCAAAAAGGAACCTGTCCCCTTCGGCTGTCATCCCTTTTGCTCCCCATTCCCTTCTAGCCCTGAGCGACCACTCATCTGCTTCCTGTCTCCATAAATTTCCCTTTTCTGAACATTTCATGTGAATGGAACAATAGAATCTGTGTAGACATCTCTTTTTGACATGGCTAGATTTCACAAAATACTGAGCTATAAAAGCAAACTAGAGACCATTGTGCTCTTTTTTGTTAAAAATATGTGTGTATAGTACAAATTAACAAAGAGAGAAGTCTGGGCGGCTACATACCAAAAAGTTAATGTTGGTTATGCCTGGATGGTGAGAATGTTGCTTGCTTCCTGTTTTATTACCTATTTTCTGATTTTTCTCTAATGAATATGCATTGTTATATACATATATATGTCTTGTATATGTATTTTTCAATGTTTCCAAGTATTGTGCCTTTTCAAGAATTGAGAATGAATGGTCCACCCTTGGGGATGAGCAGCCTCACCAGGTAGTGAGTTCTGCTTCCTTGGGCAAAGGCTGCTGACCCCTTTCGGCAATACTGTTGTGTAGGATTCCTGCATCCCCCAGGGCAGGGTGCTCCCCAAGTCTCTGAAGTGTGGGTGTCTGTGTTTGTGACAGCTTTTCTTCCCCCACTCCCGCAGCGCTAAGGGCTATGACCTGGAGCTAAGTTTGGCGCTGGGGACATATCACCCACCCCCCCGCCTTCGGCAGCTACTCCCGGTCCTACTTCAGGGAACAAGTATCTTCACTGCCCCAAAGGAGGTTGCGGAAATCAAGTAAGTGCCAGCCCTCTGCACCCCTCATGCTTTCCGTGTCTGTTCCCCGCTGGCTTCTTCCCACACCCCGTACCTCTGTCCGCAGCCTCCTGTGCTGCATTCATTCATTATCTTATTCCGTGCACACTGTGTGCACGGCACTGGCCAGGTGAATCAGTCACTGGGGCCCTCGCCCATGTTAGTGGAGGGAAATGAGCATTTATCTTAAAATTTCTTTAAAAGGCCATTTATCTTATCATTTCATGGAGTGATGAATGCTGTAAAGAACTGAACTAAAGCTAAACTAAACTAGAGCAGGGTAAGGGGACGGGTTGTGCTGTTTTGCAGAGGATACGTAGTCCCGGTCTCTTGGAGAGGGTGACATTTGAGCAGAGAGTGACACATGAATGAGGTGAGGGTGGAGATCATAGGAGGAACCTGGGAGGAGTGTGTTCCAGGCCCTAGGATCCAATGCCCACTCGGGTTTGCGGGGGGCGGGGAAGGCAGGGGCATCGCAGGGAGTGAGAGCCAGGGTTCCCTTTTTCGAGGTCCTTCCAGCCTCCTCTGATTCCTGATGCTTTCATTGCCCCAGAGCTGCAGATGGGAGAGGGTGGATGCTCCTGGGCATGGGGGTTGCCTGACCCGTCTTCTTCCTGCCCTCCCCCCCATCCCCCCACACCATCATTGCTAGGGCCCAGCTAGAGACAGCCCTGAAGTGCAGAAACTACGAGATGAAATTCCGGCTACTGCTGCACCTGGAAGAGCTGCAGATGGAGCATGACATCCGGCACTATGACCTGGAGTCGGTGCCTATGACCTTGGACACTGTCTCCCAGAACCCCAGGCTGCTCACACTGGAGGTCAGGGCTTGGATCGGGGGTGGAGATGTGGGCTCAACTCACAAACTGTGGGCAGAACGCTGCTCCTGACCACAGGGCAAGACAAGAGAAAGGGTGAAGTTGTTCCTGCCCTAGGGGCTCAGGAAGGGGCAGCGTGGGCATCCTGTGCCCAAAAAGAGTGTCAGAGCAGGACAGTGGATAGCACTTGGGTTTTTGTCCAGACATTGCTGCCACCAGCTGTGTGGCTTTGGGCAAGTCCTTTGATCTCTCTAGGCCTTCGTTCCCTTATCTGAAAAACACAGAGCTGGACTAGATAATTCTTAGAACTCTTCCCAGCTCTCAGAAGCCCAGAACTACATGAAAATGGATTCCTGCACACAAATGCAGGGACCTGGTGAAAAGCGAGGGTTAAGGGGGATCAGTGAGATTCCTGTAGGAACTGAGTTTTAAACAAGATTTTAAAGGCAGAGTAGGGACTGAGCCGGCCCGGCCGAGAGGGCAACTGGACAGGCTGGAAAGCTGGCTCCCAAGTCCTGAGATCATGCACTGGAGGGTTTCCAGGATCCCTGTGCTTAGATTTCTGAGCAGCTTGGACAGGCGGACTTGTCTCTTCCCTCGTCCCCTGACTCTTGTGCTTTTTGGTTGGAGAGGAAAGAGGCAAAGCTCCCCCAGCCCTGGGGTAGAAGGAAGCCCTCCGGTGAGCCTCCCTGAGATAGAATCTTGCTGTGTTCACACCCCACAGGTTCCTGGGGTGGCTGAGAGCCGCCCCTCAGTGCTCCGGGGAGACCACCTGTTTGCCCTTTTGTCTTCCGACGCTCTCCAGAATGACCCCATCACCTACAAGGGCTTCGTGCACAGGGTGGAGCTGGACCGTGTCAAGCTGAGCTTCTCCCCGAGGTGGGTGTTGGGGGAATCCTGAGCTGGGAAAGGGTCTACAGACATCTCTCTGAGGCAGGGGAGAAGGGGTGCTTCTCCCTGAGATGAGTGGGACCCCAGGAATGGGATGGGAGGCTTTTTTAGGGGGATCCTGAGAGGCCTCAGCATCTTCCTTTCCTGAAGGGGCTGCATGGTGGTCTTGGAAAGTGGGAGTGGAGTCGGGTTAGACGGAGAGTCCTGGCCTTGTATTGCCCACCCTTCTAACTGGCACTCTTCCCCATCTCTCTCCCTTCCCAAAGCCTCCTGAGCCGCTTTGTGGATGGGCTGACCTTCAAGGTGAGCTTCACCTTCAACCGCCAGCCCCTGCGGGTGCAGCATCGTGCCTTGGAGCTGACCGGGCGCCATGTGCTGTGGCCCCTGCTCTTTCCTGAGGCCTCCCGTGGGGTCCCGCTGCTGCCCTCAGATGTGAAGTTCAAGTGAGATTATGGGCATGGGCTCTGGGCTACTTGGAGTGTGGGCCTGGAGAATGGAGTCTGGGAGGCCTCTGGGACACTGGATAACTTTGTGTTCCTGGCCCCTCTGCCAGGCTGTATGACCGGAGTCTGGAGTCAAACCCAGAGCAGCTACAGGCCATGAAGCATATTGTTATGGGCACCACCCGTCCAGCCCCCTACATCATCTTTGGGCCTCCAGGCACTGGCAAGACCGTCACCTTAGTGGAAGCCATCAAGCAGGTAGGGCCTGAGCAAAGACCTGGGGCCTACACTAGGACTTCCCCAGCCCCAAGCAGTTGTCCCCAGATTCTGGTTCCTTCCACGGATCAGTGTGGCTATTGAGCATAGTGGTGTAGGTTGTGTACTGCACAACTCGGAGTTACCATTCATGTGTCAGTCACCACAGACTTGTATAGTTACTGCACATTTTTCAGCGTTAAAGTGCTATTTGGACTAGCAGGGGGCCTGGGGATCAGAACTTGCCTTTTCTGTCACTACTCCCCTCAGCTTTGAGAGACACATGTCACACTATGCCAGGCTGCATCATGGTCACTACTGAGTCTTACCCCTTCCTCCCCCACCCCCCACCTGGAAGCTGCTTCCCTCACTGCTATCCCCCCCCCCTCCCCCCCAGGTGGTGAAGCACTTGCCCAAGGCCCGAATCCTGGCCTGCGCTCCATCCAACTCAGGGGCTGACCTCCTCTGTCAGCGGCTCCAGACCCACCTGCCCAGCTCCATCTACCGTCTCCTGGCCCCCAGCAGGGACATCCGCATGGTGCCTGAGGACATCAAGGTACCTGGGGAAGTGCAGGAGACCAAGGGATGAAGAGTGCTGGGAGGCTCTCAGGGTAGACACTGAGGCCAGGAAACTAGGGGACCTGGATTCTCATAGTCACTGTATGTGAGGGTCCTGGGTCAGGACCCTGCTGGCCTTTGGTTTTCCTGTGTGTAAAATGAGAGGTGAACAGAATTGCCTGGGGGCCCAGAGCCAGAGTGAGGATGAGAGTGGGGATCGCCAAGCTGATCCCCCTCTCCCTTCACATCCACAGCCCTGCTGTAACTGGGACACAATTAAGGGAGAGTATGTATTTCCTGCTAAGAAGAAGCTGCAGGAATATCCCGTCTTAATTACCACCCTCATCACTGCCAGCAGGTGGGAAGTGTGTATGTGTGTCTCTTAATTGTGTAAGTGAAGAGGTCGAAGGCTGGGGAGTGGGGCGAGGGGCCAGCTTGCCTGGTGAGTATTCAGGTTTGGTGGTCAGGTCCCTGGGTCTGACCCCTGCCTGGCCTGACACCTCTCAGATTGGTCTCGGCCCAGTTTCCCATTGATCACTTCACGCACGTCTTCATCGATGAGGCTGGTCACTGCATGGAGCCTGAGAGTCTGGTGGCCATAGCAGGTAAGGGGCTCAGGGTGGGCTGCTGGTGGGGCCAGGGAGGTCCCACCCCTTACCTTTCTCCCCACACTACCTTGCCTCCCAGGGCTGATGGAAGTCAAAGAATCGGACAATCCAGGAGCACAGCTGGTGCTGGCAGGAGACCCTCGGCAGCTGGGGCCTGTGCTGCGTTCCCCACTGGCCCAGAAGCATGGACTGGGGTACTCCCTTCTGGAGCGGCTGCTTACCTACAACACGTTGTATAAGAAGGGCCCCGATGGCTATAACCCCCAGTTCATAACTAAGCTGCTGCGCAACTACAGGTATCCCACGCCCTCCCCTCCCCTGCAATGCCATGCCTCCCTTCCCTCTGCAGCCCCAGCTGGGGGCTCCATCCTGCGTTCCTCTTGCTGCTCAGAGGCTGTGTGTTGCAGAATGGCTGTAAACCAGGTCCACGAGGTCTCCTTTCTGGCCCCGTCACTGCTACTCCTTGGCTGTGTGACTTAGCAAGTGGATTTGCTCTAGAACAGTTCGCTTAGTTGTATATGAAGGGATGGTCAGTGGTTCCCAGACACTGGGATGTGTCTGGTGCGGGCCCCAGATGAAGTTTCCAGGCAATCCAAGGAGAAATTAGAAAAATAGGGACCATGTAGTTTTGGGTTTTTTTATTAATCTCATTGCTATTCAAATGAAAGAGCTACCCTTCCTTTCATCAACAAGTTCATACATCTGAAACGCTCAGGTGAGCCCAGCCGGCGTGGCTCAGCGGTTGAGTGTCAACCTATGATCCAAAGATCACGGTCAATTCCCTGTAGGGGGCGTGCAGGAGGCAGCCAATCAGTGACTCTCCTCATTGATGTTTCTGTCTCTCTCGTCCTTTTCTTTGAAATCAATAAAGACATATTTTAAAATAAAGTAAAAAAATGAAATGCTCAGGTGAGCTCCCCAGTTCCTTACAGGAGCCCACTAAGAGTGCATTAAATGTTAGCAATTGTGTTAGTACTACTTATGTTTTTGGATTTAACGCATCTCAACAAATAATGGTGACAGTAGATGTTACCTGTGTTTGTATCACCCTCCCTTCCCAAAATTGAAACCTGAGAATGGGTTTCTAATTCCTTTTTTCTTTTAAATTTGGCTGGTCTGTGAAATCCCTGGACCAGATCCTCTCCGGAACCTCATGTGGCTGTTTTCTGTGGTTTACTGTCCCAGCAGCAGACACTATAGATGAATGAGCCTGCTCTCCAGTGGACAGAGGGCCCAGAGCAGATGGAGCAGGGTCCCCAAGGGCGAGGCAGGAGTGATCCAGCCCCTGGCCTTGCTCTTTTCTTCCTCTGGCCTCCCAGGTCCCACCCCACCATCCTGGACATTCCTAACAAGCTCTATTATGACCGGGAGCTGCAGCCCTGTGCCGACATCGTGGACCGGGAGCGCTTCTGCCACTGGGAGGGTCTGCCCCGCCAGGTGAGGGGCTTCCCTCCTGTCAAAGGTGCAGGGGAGGAGGTGGCTCTGAGTGGAAGCCATGGGCCTGTCCCTTTGTCACCTTGGTCTGGGAGCCCATGTTGCCTGGAAGGGTTTGGGGTGGGAGGGGAGGGGAAGGAGGGAAGCGGGGCAGGGACACCCAGCTGAGGGTTCCCCTTGATTGTGTCCAGGGCTTTCCCATCATCTTTCACGGTGTAATGGGCAAGGACGAGCGTGAGGGCAACAGCCCATCCTTCTTCAACCCTGAGGAGGCTGCCACGGTGACGTCCTACCTGAAGCGGCTTCTGACCTCTTCCTCCAAGAAGGGCAAAGGTCGCCTGAGCCCCCGAAATGTGGGCGTCATCTCCCCATACCGGAAGCAGGTTAGGTCCCCAGTTCCCATGGGGGGTGGGACCCCCTACTCCCCAGATGGCACCTCATTCACAGCCAGGCCACTAATTGGAGGTTCCAGGAGCTCAGGCCTCTGCTGGCCCCATATCTGGGAAGCTCGGAGTTCAGCTGCCCCTCCCTGTTTGCCTCCCAGCTCCCTGGCCTCCTGCCTCCCTCTTGCACTGGGGCAGTGGGGTGAGAGAAAGGCACCTGTCTCCCCACCTTCCAGGTGGAAAAAATCCGTAACTGCATCACCAAACTGGACAAGCAGCTTCGGGGACTGGATGACATCAAGGACTTGAAGGTGACACTGACCACTGGTTTCACATTCGCTCTCTGCCTTCTGTGCCCCTCAGTTCCCCACTTCCAGAGACCACCTCAGGCTCCTGCTCTGAGGCTCTGGGCTGCTCATGCACCCTGGCTTGAATTCTCCCCCGGCTGCTTGCTTCTGAAGATCCCGACTTTCGGTTCTCGATGGGACCAGGATGCCTGCAAGTTTAGCAAACAGCCCACACTGTTCTTATGATCAGGCTACTTTGAGGCCTTTGCCCTAAGAATAAAGTCCAAATTCCCTGGCCTGCCTGACCTGTCATGTGATAGTGTCCCGCTGCCCTCCTCCCTCTGGGACAGTAGCTTCGCTCTCTCTAACATCCTGTTTCTCCACACTGGCTGCAGATAAGAATCATCTGGAGAGCTTCTGGCACTGCCTGTGCCAGGGCCCCACCCGGCCAATTAACACAGTGATCTGGGGGCAAAGCCAGGGCATTGGGATTTTTTCCAGCTCCTCAGGTGATCTCTTGTGCAGCCAGGGTTGAAAACCAGCGCTTTGAGATTTAGAGGCCTAGCTCTAGCCAGTGTGGCTCAGTGGGTTGCGGGCTTGATCCCCAGTAGGGGGCATGCAGGAGGCAACCCATCAATGTCTCTCTCTCCGTCTCCCTTCCTCTCTCTCTAAAATCAATAAAATCATATTTTTTTAAAAACAAATGATTTAGAGAACTCTCTCTTGGAAATTCTAAATCCAGGAGGTCTGGGTTGCATATTTTTAACACGTACTTAGTGTTTGCTTTTTTTCTTCCTGTTAATCCTCACCGGAGGATATTTTTCCCACAGATCTTTAAAGAGAATGGAAGGGAGGGAGGAAAAGGGGGATAGAGAGAGAGAGAGAAACATTGATGTGAGAGACACACCAGGGATGTGGGTTGAACCTGCAACCCAGGTATGTGCCCTTGACCAGGAAATCGAACCTGACAGCTTTCCCTTTCGAGAGCGGGCGCTCTAACCACTGCGCCACACTGGCTAAGGCCGTGTTTCTTTACTTAAAACACTCTCCAGTCCCCATCCCTTTAACTGGAGCAGCTTCCAGGGCATCCTCCTATCCTTTCTCCTGCCCCTGTCCGACACTCGTCTCTCCCCCGTGACAACTGCCCGGTGACTTCTCCCCACCCACCCTGGAGCTCAAGCTCCCTGAGGCAGGGCTTGTCCCTCTGCGGCCCTGGTCTCAGGCTGCCCGCCCCTCTAGGTGGGCTCCGTGGAAGAGTTCCAAGGCCAAGAGCGCAGTGTCATCATCATCTCCACCGTGCGGAGCAGCCAGAGCTTCGTGCAGCTGGATCTGGACTTTAACCTGGGTTTCCTCAAGAACCCCAAGGTCTGAGGGCTGGCATGGGGCAGGAATCCTTCTGTCCTTAGGGCCCTTCCCTCCACTGACGCCAACACTTCTTCCTTCCAGAGGTTCAACGTGGCTGTGACCCGGGCCAAGGCTTTGCTCATCGTGGTGGGCAACCCGCTCCTCTTGGGCCATGACTCCGACTGGAAGGCGTGAGCATTCCCACCCCATGATCCCTGTTGGCGGCCACAGCCCCTGGCCCTAAGCACCTCCTTGTGGCTCGGTTCATCCTTGACCCGTCCACCTTCACGGCACCCCATTTAAGTTACCTGACACTCAGAGGTTAAGCAAATTGGCCAAAGGCACCGGCTGGTGCTCCTCAGTCAGGCGCATTGTGTGAGTGTCCCTGTCCCCCACAGATTCCTGGACTTCTGTAAAGAAAATGGGGGCTATACCGGGTGCCCCTTCCCTACCAAAGTGGACCCGCAGCATGGACAGAACTTACTCAAAGGTCTGAGCAAGCTCAGTCCCTCTACCTCAGGTATGGCTGGGCCAGGGCAGGCCAGGGCTGGGCCAGTGCTGGGACGGAGGTAAGGAAGACAGCTCCCCTCCTTTCTCTCTAGGGCCCCAAAGTCCCGACTACCTCCCCCAGGATCTGGAGGGTGAAGGCGACCTGCCCCTGCAAGTGGAGCCAGAGTGGAGAAATGAGCTCTAAAGACACGCTGTTGGCCTTGGGCCACAGCACACCAGTCAAGCCTTAATGCCCACCTACCCTGACCCTAACCCATCCTGGACCAGAACCCAGCCAAGCTGCCCCTCCAAGGGACAGGAAAGCTGTGGGAGTTTACAACCCAAGCCCTTCCATCCCCTCCCCTGCAGGGAAGAATGATACAACAAGCTGCTAACAATGGAGGGTAGGGGAGGAAGAAAAACTGAAAAGAAAACCTTGTTCTATGCAAAAGTGTCCATGTCTTCTTGGCCTGGTCCCTGCTTCCAGAACCCCCAAGCTGACCCCACAGGGGAAAATGGGACACTACCCAGAGCCATGTCACTTCCTAGAAAGAAACCCAGCCCCCACGACCAGGAGAGGAAACCCAGTGGGAGGTGGCAGGGAAGCCACCCACAGGCTTCTAAGTTTAGCCCCTGCTCCAGACCACTCCCCTCCCCCCCGCCTCCAAGGCCCAGAGCCAGGCATGACCTCACCCTCTGCTCCTAGACTCCACCCTGCCTGCCCAGAGTCCTGCCTTTGCAAACGCCAGCCTGGTACACAACTGGGGAAAGAGGCGAGATGGGACTCTAGGCTCAAGGCCAAAACAGGGACCAGGAGAGAGACAGGAAGTGGCCATATACATGTTGAAGCCTGTGGCCCTTTTATTCAAGCCCCCCACCAGGGATAGCCAGAGACAAGGCCCCTGCCCAAAGCAGAAGTTCCAGGGACCCAGGACTCGGTTACACCCTCCAAGTCCCTTACCCCAGACATGCTCCTGAGAGCCAGAGTGTATAAAGTGCTGGTGTGTGATGATCCTCCGGGGAAGGCCAAAGGGATCAGGAGCCCCACCCTTGTACCCAGGCAGCAGCAGAACTCTGCTCTGAGGACAGGGCATAGACCTAGGTTCCCAGAGTGCTGGGAGGGAAGGAGGGTGGGCGGGACACCGCCGCCCACCACTGCCACCACTGGGGCTGAGGCCTTGAGAAACTCGATGCAGTCCTGGGCTGGAGGGAACTGGAAAAGGGAGCCTTCAGCTTGGAGCCCTAAGAGGGTACGGCTTGGGGGTGTTTCTGCACCCCTGTGAAAGGACTCGAGGTGGGGAAGGAGAGAAGGCCTTGGGGGTCTCAGAGAATGGGGCAGCCCCTCCGGCGCTTATTCTTGCGGACCTGGAGGCCAGCCCGAGTGGCCATCTCAAATACCTCCCGCACCCCCTCCTTGGTCTTGGCTGAGCACTCAAGGTAGCCAAAGGCACTGATCCTGTTCGCCATGTCCCGGCCTTCCTCAGATCGAACAGGCTCCTGGGAAGATGGAAAGTAAGAAGTGATAGGAAACTGGAGGCAGGAGCATCTCACTACCACAGCCATAAGTGTAGTAGCTAGAGGAAACATCAGCCCTAACCCACAAAGCACCCGAACCCCAGAACCCTGGGCAGCTTTAGGGCCAGGGACCCAAGACGTTTACATTAAAATCCTCACCGGCCCTATACCCATGGTAAACCCTTCTCTTACCTGAATAGGTATCTAGCACCTCCTAACTGACCTCCCTGCCTCCCTTCTTTCTTTCTTACAATCAATCCCTGCTGTACGGCTGCTAGAATAACTTTCCTAACTCCCAGGCCTGACCACCTCTGTCCCCAGTTTAAAACCTCGGCATAATGACCCTCAGGATAGTTCTTGTTTTCCAGCTCTCTCGAATAAACTAATCCTGGCTAGAGGACCACTTACCAGGTCCCCTGATAAGCCAGCCCCTCACTCTGGGCCTCTCTTTCAGCCATTTATAATGGATTTTCTTATTCACCTTAATAGCCCCAACCCCAAACACAGATGAATAAACTAAAATGGCAAGTGCCCTTGGGCAAGTCACTCTGATGACTACATCAGATACTGGATCAGACACTAGGCCCTTCTGGTTGCCCTCACCAGGGTGGGAGATAGACGCCACCATCCCCTCTAACAGGACAGTCCTCTGGAAAGAGTGCTCCCTTTCCCAGGCTGGCAGCTCCCCACCTACCTGCTTCATCTTGGCCAGCTCCCTCCGGGTATGTTCGTCTTGCCTCAGGTCCTTCTTATTGCCCACGAGGATGATGGGCACGTTGGGGCAGAAGTGCTTCACCTCCGGAGTCCACTTCTCAGGAATGTTTTCTGCACAGACAAGTCCCAGCAGATGTTGGTGCCTCCACTTGGGCTAGAAACAGCCCCCACCCTGCAAGGCCCTGGTCTCCCCACAGCAGTCTTAGAGGGTATTCAGCATGACAGTCCCTTTTACAGCTCAAAACCTCTCCCCTGAGCCTTCCCAAGGGTCAGAGTTCCCACAGTGAAGGAAGCGAACAGCCCCCTGCACCCCTCCCCACAGCCCCAGCTCCGAGGACTGCTGAAATGAGCCAGGGCAAGAGCTACCTCGGGCTGGTTGATTCCAAAGGGTTCCGGTCCCCTCCCTCCAGTGCCCTCACCCAGGCTGTCCGGGCTGTCTATGGAGAAACACATGAGGATGACGTCAGTGTCCGGGTAGGAGAGAGGCCGGAGGCGATCGTAGTCTTCCTGTCCTGCTGTGTCCCACAGGGCCAGCTCCACCTGATACACAGGGCCGGTGAGTAACTAGCCTGGGGATCCCAGTCACACACACCCCACCCTACCACCTAGAGGTTGTCTCTGAAGCCACTGGTCCTTGAGGCTCACTGAATACTACTGAGCACCTGCTCCATGCCAGGAATAGTGCTAATCACTGTCACCCCAACACAAACTAGGTGCATTTTTGAAAATCCTGAGACATCAGTGCTTCATCTTTGTGTGCAGTTTATGAATTACCATGGTGAACCCCACTGTTTCACTTATCCTCACAAAAGCCCTTTGGAGGAAGCCTTAATTATCCCCATTTGGCAGTTGGGGGAGCTTAAGCTCAGAGGTGCAGGGTCACTGTGTAGAGAGCCAGGAGGTGTATCTCGATTTCCTGACTGCAGTTTTACTTCCTAACTTTAATTGGTGCCAGCGGGGAGAGTGGACACCCTGGGTCGTGTTGGGGGGCGGTTCCAGGTGACATGAAAAAGGACTGTGCCTTCACCTGCTTGCCATCCACCTCTATGTCTGCGATGTAGTTCTCGAAGACGGTAGGGACGTAGACCTCTGGGAACTGGTCCTTGCTGAAGACGATGAGGAGGCAGGTCTTCCCGCAGGCCCCATCTCCCACGATCACCAGCTTCTTTCGGATGGCAGCCATGGCTGGGGCTGGCAGGGAAGAGGCAATGGGGGTTTGGGGGAGAAGCCTAATAAGTCCAAAAACATTTCTCTGGGGCCCCCCTAGACCTCCCTGGAAATCGAAGCATCCAGCAAAAGGGAGGGAAAGGGGCTTGCTCAGGCATGTTCTTGCCAAGAACCAATTGCTCGGGCAACTGGGCTGGAAATTCCTTATCTCGGGGTCAGGGATAGGTCTCCCCCAATGGGATAGACTAGGGAAGTGGGAGATGGAAAAACCAGCGACTTGGAAGCCAGACAACATGAGTTGTGACCTAACCCATTCACCCTCTGTGGGGGCCTGGACACCTAGAGGGGTGCTCGGGGACATGTCCAGAAGAGCCAGCCTTTATGTGCTATATGTATCAGGGTTTCAAGTCAGACTTCACTTGTTACCAGGGTTTTGATACTTTTAAAGATTAATAATTGCTAAGGTCCGATCTAGAACACACTGTCCCTCACCCAGCATAAATCATGCCTACCCAGTCACAAATGAGGTTCCTCTCCAAGGTCACAGGCCAGAAGAACAAGCTACCAGGTGGTAGGTGGGTAAGGGAAACTGTTGGGCGTTTTGACAAAAATCATCTCCCTTGGTTCCCAGCAGCCTCTTAGAAGGGAAATGGAGAGCTTCCTATTTTGACAAATTAGAAAAGTGAAGCTCAAGCACGTATTCAGCAGAGTCACGGCAGGGATGGCACTCAGAGCAGGGCTTTGTGACTCCAGAGTCTGTTGCCTTTTCTGTGTATCATCCCAGAGGTTGGGAAGAGCAGAGGGAGGGAAACCCAGACAGAGGGCAGTGGCAGCAGCCAGCAGGCTTCCCTGGCCCACCCCATCCTGGTTCCCAAAGCCCCAAGTCACACAAAGGAGGCTCAGTCCCCGCAGCGCCCACAGCCCACATTCGGGCAGCCTGCCTTCCTCCCCCCTTCCTCCTGGGCCTGGCAGCAACACTGGGTCACTCAGCCTCAGGCAGGGGACAATGACCACACTGTAGGGAGCCACACATCCAGCACTACAGAGCGACTGAGAATAATCCACCAGGGAGTCACCTCCACCCACTCCGTGGAACAGCCCCTTCCTCCCCTCTGTACAGCTAGCTCACCCAAGGCCCTGCCCACCCCTCCCTGTGACTCAGGGCGAGGAGTCAGCTTCCCGGGGTTTCCATGTCCCCCACCCCCCAGCACACACCAGTGAGCATCTGCACAGTTCATCACACCTTCCCAGCTTCCCTGCCCCTGAGCTGAGCCTCGCTTCCTCCCTCCCAGGGGAGAGGAGCCGACCTCCAGCCGGCTGAACTTCCCAGGCTGCAGGCCTGGAGGAAGAGGGGAGGCTCCGGGGCCGAGATCAAGTGGAGACTGTTGGGAAGGCTGCTGGGAGGAGCTCCCCTAAAGAAGACAAATGAGGGCCGGTCCCAGCAGCAAACAGGCAGGGAGTAGTTAGGAAAAGAAGGGGACGGTAACCTGATCTCTGCCCAAAATCTGGCTTTTTCTCCCGGTCCCACATCCTGTCAAACTGGGCTGAACTCCTCCCCACACCCGTCTTGGTCTGCCTTGTAGGAGGCGAACCTTCCAGCCCAAGGCTCGTTCTCTTATTGAACAGCGGGGTCCTGGGTGGCCTCCCTCCGCTATACACACAAACTGGGATGAGGGAAGTCGCTATGAGTCAGAGAGAATTTACAGGAGTTGAGAGTACAGAGCCACTCTCTCTGCCTCGAAGGGGACTCTCACTGATACCCCGAAAGACAGGCAAGAAGGCATTCACCGTGTCAGCAGATACCCTTCAAAAAGGGGGCTCCCTGGAAATTCCACCCAGGTGACCAACTCCCCCACCCCGCCTCCCACCAGTTCCACTGGCCCAGCTGTGTGGAAACAGGCTGGGGTCCTAGCGCCAACATGGATGCGCGGTGTTGACGGAGGGAATCACCAGTTGCTCAGCTTCAGTGTGCCACTGCCTCCCCGGGCAAGGCAGTTTTGGTGGCACCAGGCAGTGGGACGAGGGCAACGTTAAGTGGCCTGGAGCCCCGAGTTCAATTAGAAGCCTTTCCTTTCGGGCTGTGGTTGGGCCAGAAGAGCAGCTGGCCCAGGCCGGGCCTCTTAGGCCCAAGGCCAGATGGCAAAGACGACAGCTCCCTGAGAGATGCAGCCCCACAGACCCTAAGAGGGGCCATCAAACCCCACAGCGCCTGGAACAGAGCCTGGAACTCCCGGAGCCTTCCCTGAGACGGCAGACATCCCCCCTGTCCTCCGTCTCTACATTTCCAGATGACCCAGGGGCCCCCCGCTGTTCCCTGCCAGCCACCCTGAGGTCTCGGGAAGGAACCAGATGCCTCCTCAACTTTAAAACCAGGACTGGGCCTAGGGTCTCCCAGCCCAAACCAGGCTGGGAGGGGGGGGCTGGAAGGAAAGGAGAGCCTTTCCCACTCCCCACACAAAGGAGCTGGATCCCTCCTAATCCCCCTACCTCCCACCCCTGGCAGGCTCCCAGGCACCGTCTAGGGCGGTGTCCAGACCCCGCCGAGCAGTGGGAGCCCCCGCTGGTCACACCGCACCCCTATTCCCGCCATGCCCCCCGGCCCCGCCTGGGGAAAACCCCACCTCCCCCCGGCCCCGACCCGACCCGCACCGCACCGCACCCGGGTCCACCTCGGGCCGCCGGCCCGGGAACCGCCCGGTCTGGGCTGAGCGCTCGCGGGGAGACCCAAGTTGTCCCCTCGCCCGGCGGGGAGGTGCCGAGGAGCCGGGAGGGGAAGGGAAAGGACTCCAGGAGGGAGAGGCCGGCCGGGCAGTTCCCGGGGCCCCAGCTGCAGCCCGGGAGGGCCGCGCCGCCCGACCCCGCACCGCCCAGACGCCGCGTCCTGGGGCGGGCAGGCGGCGGCGCGCGGGCCAGAGCCCCCTCCCCAGCCCGCGCCTCCAGCCCCGGCCAAGCGGAGGGGGGAGACTGCTCTCCCCGCGAGGAGCCCCAGGGACGCCCCGCACCCCCAGACCCCCGCCCACGGTACCTTCCGCTCGGCCGCCTTCAGCGCCGGTGCCAGAGGCAGAGACTGACCCGAGGGCCCCGCCCCGCGCTCCTCCAGCGCCGCGGCGGGGAGGGGACGGCAGGGGAGGGACCGGGAGGCAGGGGAGGGGCCGGGCGGGACGGGAGGCAGGGGCGGGGCGGGCCTGGGCTCAGCCCGTTCACTGTCCGGGGCCCCGGCCACTGCCGTTCCTCCCGGACCGTAGCCCCGGGTCGGGAGGGATGCTTGGACTGCGGGGAGAGGGCGGCGGGGCGAGGGGGCCCCAGCGGACTCCTTCCGCCCGACTTCCCAGCCCCTAGGGGCGGACCGGCGTCGGGAAAGTTGAGCGGCGCTCGGGGTGGGGTCGGGAAAGGGCCGCTGCTGCCCCCCGGCGGCCGCCGAGCCAGCGGCGCCGACGCCACCTGGGCCGTGGGGATGCCGCGGCCCACCCTGCGCTCCCGGAGTCGCGGCGGAGCCCGCACAGCCCAGCGTCATCCCCCAGCCCTGAGGACTTTTCGGAGCCTTTGGGACTCAGGCCACCGTTCCACTTCACCACTTCCTTCCTTCCCCCCGCTCCCTCCGGCCTGGACTTTTCATGAGTCCTGTTCCTACCTGCCTACCCATCAAAGGGCGCTCCAGCAAACCCAGATCCCCAGCTGGGAATGCAGTTCCCACCCGAACAGTATGATTTCTGTGCCTAGGGAACTGAGCCTGGTCTGAGTGAACACATTGGGGGGTATCCACCTAAACGTGCATCTCCTTTCCTGCAAGGTGGCTGAGGAGTCGGTACCAACATTTTATTAGCTTGTGCTGGGTACACTACCTAGCTCTGCCCTTTTACTATGCATCACAGATCTTTGGGGTAAGTATATCCATGCGCTTTTGCCTCTAAGAAACTGAGGCTCAGAGAAGTGGTTTGCCCGCTATTGCAATTTCTGTGTGATCCAGCAAGAATCCAGACACTGGGGTCTGCTTGGTTCCAAAGTTGGTGCCCTGTCCCTGCTGCCCCCTACGCTCCTCCAGCCTGTCCCTTCTCACTGGCTAGCACAGTGTGTGGCACGTAGTAGTTTTTCACCAAATATTTGCTGAATGAATGAATGTTAGAAGTCATATAGGCTTTTAAAATCTCAAGTGCAACCCACACACTTGATTAATGAGGACACCAAAGTCCAGAGCACTTTGGTCCCCAGGCCTTGAGTGTGAAGTGAGAGCTATATGCTCAGTTTAGATCTATCTTTGCCTTCAAAGAACTTACAGTCTAAATTCAGAATACAGATAACTTAAAGGTAACTAACAGTTAATGAACCGTTATTGCATGGGCCCGGCTCTATATATATGAACTACTTTAGTCTTACAACTACCTTATAAGGTAGGACTGTCATCTCCATTTTACTGAGAAGCAACTTGCTTAGAGAGTTTGCAGAACTAGTGCTGGGTCTGGCACCAGAACCCAAACAGAAGAACTCTAGAACCCTGGCCCTTAACTCCATACCAACTCCTAATACAGACAGTAACAAGACAGGAGGCTGGGGGAGGGGGGCATGCATGGGCTGTGGAATCCCCAGCCCTGAAGGACAGGTGAAGCGTTCAAGGTCATATGTAGATTGTAAATGGGTTAGAGCTACCATGGGCCCACAGTAATGGAAAGGAAACCCCAGGAGAGTGGTGGTGAGAGGGGAGGCTAGAAGAGGAAATAGTGGTCAGATCATGAAGGTCCTTGTATGCCACACTCAAGAACTGAGTGTTCTTCGGAGTGGGAGTAAGGAGCTTCTAAAATGTTCTCTCAAGGGAACAGCCAACTCAGAATCGCTCTGCAGAAAGGACACTCTGTCTGTTATGTCCCTGGTATACTGGGGGAAACTGCGGGGTGGCCTGGAGACAGAGATAGGAGATGCATTAGGAAGCTAATGTAGTAAAGAACTAAGGTAGTGACAGTAGGGGTAAAAATAAGTGGACAATTATGAAATATTTTTAAAATACATAATCAAAAACAGTTAGTGATTCACTTCATAAGGAAGAGAAGGAAGCCAGCAGTGACTAGTTCCAAGACCAGCTTGAGCAGCTGAGCTGGTACCCACTGAGATGATGAACCAGAAGGCACATGTTTGTTGAGAAAATGGTGAATTCAGTTTGAGGTATGTTGAGTTGAAGTGCCTGAGGGATGCCTCCATGTTCCAGAGACTACTGGAACATGAGAGTCTAAAGGTCAGGAGAGGTCTGGGCTGGAAATACTGACTTGGATGACACCAGTGGGTAGATGAAGCCACAGAATGGATGAGAGCGTGTGGAGTGGGAAGAGCAAAGGGCAGAAGAAAAAAGCTGGGAACACTACATTTTTAGGACCATTCTGGAGTATTTCTACCACCCCAAAGAACTTTCTGTTACCTTTCAGTTTCTATTCAAAGAAATAAAGACAACGTTTTTATCCATCTGGTTTATTTGCCAGTAGCTATACTTTTGGATCTAACTGACACCCCTTCTTCAGTTAAATTGTCAATAAAGAAGGTCAGGGGGACAAGTTCAGAATTCGAGTTGCGAGAGGCTGGGATGGTGGTGGGGTCAGGGACTCAGGCCCTCAGGAGTAACTGCCTGGCCCTCCCAGGGGTATGATGAAGACAGAGATGTCATCCCCGGAACCCAGCTTGTTGTTGGGGAGACGCCAGCCACGGTCCCGGGGAGTGCCCCGGGCCCCTAGGACCAGAGCTTGGGCCAGAGCCGTGTACCTGCCAGGAGCACACGTGCACATTCATGTACCAACATGTACATGGAAAGACAGATACACAGGCCCTCATTGCTTCCCTTTTCCCCTTCCTTCCCCATTGTCACCCCTCACTGCCCATACAACCCCTACCTGCTGGGGTCATTGGGCTCATAGGTCGACAGCACCCTGTCCACAGTGGCAGCTACCTCACAGTCACTGGTGACATCCCACAGACCATCTGTCCCCAGGACCAGCACGTCGTCAGGGCAGTGTTCATACTGTGTCAGATCGTAAACTTGTACCTGGTGGGGAAAGAGGGTGGAGAAGGAGCTTGGAGATAAAGGGACCTGGGGTGAAAGCCAGCCTGAGCCCCAGAGCGGGAAGGTGAGATTAAAGAGGTGCCCATCCAGCTCACCTCCGGGAAGCAGGAAAGGAAGGGCTTGATGGACAGGCTGGAACTGCAGACCTTGAGGTTATGGTCTCCTAAGCCCCGGGTCACCCCAATAGTGGCCATCACCCGAGCCTAAATAAAAGGAGGCAAGAGTGCTGCTAAAACCCTCTCCCAGACTCTGAAACCATGGACCCTCCCACCCCTGCCCTCAGGGAGAACCTCCACCTCCCTAGACAACCTGTAGTGGGTTCTCCTGCCCTCTCCCACCTCTACCATGGAGTTTACCTTTTTGCCCTCCCCACAGACCAGAGGAAACCTGAGATCCTCCAGCTCGATCTTTTTGTAGGCCCTGGGGAGGGGGGAGTAGAGGAGGCATCACCCAGGCATCAAAGCCTGTCTCCCCTGGGAGCCACGCTCCTCACACAAGCCCCTAAGAAGGGCCACATCCCCCCAGCTCCCAGCCTGGCCCAGCCTCCAGCTTCCACCTTGCTGCTGGCCAGGGACTGGTTGTGTTGCCATGGGAACGGGCCCAGCTCTGAGGGAAGTGTTACCAGCCGGTCATGTTCTGGTCCCGGTACAGCATCCTGTGGCCCAGCTCCTTGGGCTGAACTCGGCGGGGGAACTCAAGGTGGGTGAATTCACCACCCAGCAGCTCTGGTTTCAGGAAGCCCTGGGGTCGGGAGTGGCCAGACAGAGCAGAGGGCCAAGGGGTATTAGGCTCACAGCATGGTCTGGTGTCTAAATGATCTTTATTTTATGGCAGACCCTTCAATGGAGTTTACTAGATGCCACACACTGTCTAATATTAACAGGTATTAACTCATTTACTGATCACAACGACCCTTAAGGCAGGAACTACTGATGCTAGTTAAGGGAACCGTCAAAGTCACACAATTAGCAAAGTACTTGAACCAGGATTCAATCCCAGGCAGCCCAGCTCCAGGCCCAGGGCTTAAAGCTCCAAACCATACTGCTTCTCAGGGGCCTTTGCTGTCCCCTCCCCGCCTCTGCCTCCACTTCCTTCCTCCGCTGGGGCCACTGTGGGAGCACCGGAGCAGCCCACGCTCCTGCTCCTTCCTGCTACAGCTCAGCTCAGCTCAGCTCCACACTCCTCCGGTAAGGCCCTGCCTATCTGTGTGGTGGGGGTGGGGGAGTCAGGATGTAGGGTACAAATAGGCACAAGACTCAGCAAAGGATGGGAGTCAGGAGTTAAGTCCCTACTTACAAGCAGCTGAAGACGCTGGCGCTCAGTTTCTGGGGTGAATTCCCGAGACATTGGAATGATTTCACCATTCCGGACAATGATGGCTCTGCCCAGAGAAAGACAAGGTTGGGCCTTGGCTCTCCTTGGCCCCCTTGTGGAGAATTCCAGAAAGACCAGGCATTCCCCAAAATGACCCTTAGGATCCCGCACCCAGACCCCCATCTTTCCTCCCCTTTTGGCTATTTCAGGCCCTTCCTTATGTCTGTGATCCCTCCTGACCGCCTCCAGTTTTTGATTTTTAACACCTGCCACCTTGCTCTCTTCTGTTCCCCCATCCCAGAGAGTGTGACCCCCTCTAGCCATTTTCAAAGCCCCCCCCCCATACCTGCTGTCACCTGCATTGGCCACGTACACCTTGCCTAGCAAGTAGACCACAACCAGTGCACAGCAGCCCCCCTCCACTTGGTGGCCATGCCGCTCCCGGGCCATCTGCTCATCCTGCCATGTGAGGAAGGGTCAAAGGGGGTGGATGAAGAAGAGGTTCTAGGCATACAGCCCCTCCACCTGCAGAAGTAAACCAGCCCAGCCAAGCTACACTGGCGGAGAGGAGGGAAGACATGGGTGTAATGCCTCCTTTTCCTTCCCCTCTGAACCAAGCTCTGCTCAGGCTCTCAAAGGTGTTGTAGGTTCTCAGGGTCACCCCTCAGGCCGTCTGACTCCCACACAGAATTGACCAGAGTATCTATCTGCCTAGCAGGCCCCTGACCCGGGCCACCCACTCACCATGAGCTGGAAGGCGTTCTCAATGGCCCCCACTACCAGGCTCTCATGGGTCACTTCCTTCTGCGAAGACCAGCAGGTCTGAGGACCAACCGAGTGACAGGGATCTGAGGAACCTGGGGTCCCCGGGGTGGATGGGAGGCAAAGGGGAGGTGGCGAGGGGTCCTGGAGTATCTCTACTAGGTCCTTCAGCTGCTCCCGAATGTGGCGATGCAGGAGCCTGGAAGCCATTTCAGCAGCTCCACCCCCTGCATGCCCATCAAACAGACCCCAGTAGTAGAAGTAGAGTCCCTGGTGGAGGAAAAGTAGAGATGAGTGATTGTGTGTGTGTGTGTGTGTGTGTGTGTGTTATGCAGGGAGAAGAGCAAGCCTCTGGGCACCCATGCACACATTAGAGAGGAGGTCAGAGCTTAGTAATAAAGGAAACTTAGATTTATTCACTCATTTACCAAGGGCCTACATTGTATTGGAAAGTAAAGCATCAAAAAAGCCAAACTCAGAGGCTGTTCAAATATTTATGGGTGACTTAATTACCAATGCAAAAATAAGCACCGGCGATGAATTAAATCATCCATAAATACACGAGCATCTACATTTTCAAGTGGAAAACTACATTCATACTGACGTGGTAGAATCTAACTGATTGATGCCAGATAAAGATTCTGTGCCAGAAGATAGCTAGTGATAGAGAGCTAGATAGAGTTAGGAGGTAGGTCTTTCACGGTTCAGATTTAAAACTGGACGCCTAGAATCTCTGGGCAGAGGCGTCACCCTGTCTCTGGAGGCTAGGAACAGGGCTGGGGGCTTACCTGGCCTGAGCTAGGTGCCCCTGAAACACTCCTCCGACCTTCCACATACACCACTTCACAGCAAGCCTGGTCCTCATTGTGCCGGCTCTTGCCAGCGTTGATGACCCTGCCAGACCAGAGTGACCACATCAGGTTGGACACCAGACTAAGTCCTGGAATAACCACCCCCCCCACCCCCCCTTAGACATACACACTCTCTCTGGCTTGCTGGCCAAGCTGAGAAAGGTCACAGCCACCTGGGATCGAGGCCAGAGTGAGGAGGAGAAGGGAGGCAGGGTGAGGCACAGGGAGTTCTGTCTGGATGTCAGTCCCCACCATCTCATAGAAAGGCCAGCAGCAGCACCTGTCTGCCTCAGGTCCCCATTCCTGGCTAAGCCGGCATCCCTAATGCTGTTGCCCCGGGGAGGGGCCTGTTGGGAGCATGAGGCTTTACTTCCCTGATTGTCAAGACCCTACCTCCCACCCAATCATTTCTTCTAGTGCCTTGTCCACAGCACCCCACCCTCATGGGCACACCCACCCTTATCCAAAAGCCACCCAGTTAAAGTTTCTGCTGCTTTGGCAATGGGGAAGTGCTGCAGCCCAGATCCAGAAAGGGGAATTGAAATAGGGTAGGGGTGGAAGTCCACCTGGACTGCGCAGGGGTCCGGCAACCATCAACTCTTCCAAATTAGGAAGCTTAAAGGGCTGGTGGGGCGGCCACGCGTGCACCAGCCACCACCCTGGGCGAAAGCGGCACCCCCATCCCCCTCAGTGCTCCGTTTTCCCAGCACAGGCATTAAAAATACACATCGCCTGGGAGCAAGCGGGCTGCTCCCACCCGGGGGCCACTCCCGTGCCAGGCCAGCGCGAGGCCACGGCGGAGGGGCGGTCCAAGGGGTCCCTTCGCTCCCCGGGCGGCCTCCCGCCCCCCGGCCCCAGGGGAAGCGGCGGCCGCCAGGTGTCGCGGGCTATTTCTGGGTGTGGAGGGGGAGGGGGAACGGTAAGAGGGACAGGGAACTGGGGCGCGGGGGTCGGGAAGTCCAGGAGGGAGTCTTCCCAGCTGCCATCTCCTCTGTTAAAAGAGACTCCCGCTCCTTGAAACCTTTCCTCCCTCAGCCTTCACGCTCCGGGCCGCGACTGCGAACGGCCAATTCATCCTTCGCGGGGCCCTGCCCCCTCGGGGCTCTAAGCGAGAGCGAGGTGCCCGAGGCGGCGCGGGTGGGGGTAGTGAAGGATCTGGAAGGTCCCGAGGAAGGCTGCGCGGGCTGGAGGAAGACCTGGGAAGAGGAGGGGCCCGCAGCCCCGAGGACAGCGAGGCACCTGGGGAGAGGGGCCGCCGGCACGGAGCGCGGCGAGGGGAACGCACCCCAACTACCGGACGCGGGGGTGAGGAGGGGGTGGGGTGGGACTCCCATCCTAATTAGGGTGCCTCCAGGGACGCTCACTCGGCGTAGCCCGTGCTCCAGGGCAGGCGGCGGCCGGTGTCCGGGGGACTCTGCACCGCGCGGCCGGCGTGGTCGTCGGCGCGACGCAGCCCCCTCGGGCTCAGCTGCAGGAAGGTCGGCCGGGAGAAGCTGGCTCGAGCCTCCGCTGGCTTTGCGGGCGCCGGGCTCCCGCGCCCGCTCGCAGCCTTCGCCAGAGGACTCGTGGGCGCTTCTGGAGGGGCGGCGGGCAGCGCCGAGGTCGCCTCGGGCTGGTCCGGGGACTTGGGGCGCGGGGGCGGGGCGCCCCCGGGGCTCACCAGGTGCGCCACGGCCGAGCGCACCCGGTTTAGCATGCTGCCTGCCCGCCCCGCCCTCGCCGCGGCCCCGCCCCCGCCCCCGCCGCGGCCCCGCCCCGAGGCTCGCTCCGGAACCGCCTCAACCGCCGGCGGCCGGTACCGCCCTCGCCCCGCCTCCGGCCCTTCGGGGAAGGCTGGGTCTGCGGTTCCCAGAAGGGGGCGCGGAGAAGGGAGCCCTGTCTCAGCCGCGCTCTAGATCGGACATCGGCCGGAACCTCCCCACTGTGCCGGGTGCTGTGTCCCGGGCCCTCGGTTCGCTGCGGCCGGCAGGCCCGCCCGAAGGGTGATGGGGCCCCTGGCCTCGCCGCGAAGCCAGCCAGCCGCTTCGGGGACCGCTAGGTGGGAAGCGCTGGGGTGACCACACCTCTGGCTGGGGCTGCTGGAGCCAGGGCGAGCGAGCGGGCGCTGGGTGGGGTGTGCGGGTGGCGACCACGCAGGCTGGAGCCGGCCATGCTGAACTGGGGAGCTGCAAGCTCCCGGGCTCCGTGAAGACCATCTCGATCTGGGAGAGCGGGTACCCCCCCCCCACTACTCCACTCTCTTCCTCAGGCCCCGATTTCCCCCCTTTCAGACCTCCCCCGACCACGGCAGTACTAGTTAGTAAGGACAACAATAACTACCGTACGGAGGACTTGCTACTTAGTAGGCCCTTTACAAAGTGCTTTCCACATATTAGGCCATTTATACCACACATCAACCCTTCAGGGTGGGCTTTATTTTATTTCTTTTTACCAACGGGGCCCTCCTGTCGTTTTACGGGACTTGCCATAAGAGGTCACAGCCAATGAAAGATTCACAATGTCAGTCCCTGGATTCCGTCCCAAAAGATTCCGTCTTCAGAACCAAGCCGATGTGTCGGGATCCGGGAGGAAGGGTTAAGAGGGAGGCGAGCGGTGGAGAGAAGAGTGGGGGTTCCTCCTCTCCCACCCTCCCCCCTCCTCAGGAGGCGGCTGAGGCCGAGAGCAGTCTGGGGATGTGGAACAACTTCTGTGCCTGACGCCAGGGGGAGACAGAGGCCGGGCTAAGCTTCCTGCCTGGGAAGGGGACAGTGGTATCAGGGAGTTGTCCCTAGGCCTCTAGGGACACCTACCACCCCACCCAGGGTCCACATGGGGACAAGACCCTTGTGGCCCTCATGCAAGTCAGGGGTAGCCTTCAGGGACCACTAGCACTGAATTCACGGCTGGGACTCCACCTCTAGTCTTTGTGGGCAGTGTGCTTCCTGACCATAACCCTCTCTGTTCAGGGGCTAAACAGTGTCCCCAGAAGGGTGGCTTTCCTGGCAGCTTCCAAATAAAAATCTCATAATGGTCATTTAGGTTTTTAGACTGTCTGTAATTATGCCTACACTCTGGCCAGAGAGTGCCAAAGAAAAAGAAGTCACAAGAAGAAAAAAAATCAGTCCAAAAGCATATAGACTGGCACAGGCCGACATGCAGATAAAGAACATGTTACTGCTATGGGTATTTCCTTTCTGTTTGAGGAAAACTGGAACCAGCGCTCAGATCAATGGCATAAGCAGCAAACCAAAGACTGAAGAAAAAATATAACAGCCTGGCTATTCTTATTATTCAGTGTTTCTGGGACAGTTCGCTTACCACTTCTCTGTGTCTCTCAGCTCCCTTGTTCTTGCTCTTTGCAGCACCCAGCAGGGTGTGGCTGCAAGTGGGCCACAGAGCCAGGGCCCAGAGACCTCTAGTTCCAGCACCAGATGGTCAGCAGAGATGTCAACAGCTCTTTTGGGCTCCAGAACAGCCTACTGACCATACCCAAATCCTAAGGCTGTCTACTCCCTGAATCTTTCACCTCCTGTTCTTGGCATCATCACACCTCCTCCATCCTGACTGCCCAGAACCTGGTGAGAAGGCCATCATATCCATTCCTCCCTGAGGCCCCAGAAAGTAAGAAAGAAAACGGGCGGGGGGCAGGGATGAGGTGAGAAGAAAAAGACTTGCAAGAAATTCTCCTCAGCTAAGAAATGAGACTTGGTGCCAGGCCTCAGCTAGGGAGGGGACTGGGCATCCTCAGGACAGGCCCCTTTATCCAGGCTACATGCAGTGGCTCAGAGTTCAGAACTGGGCTTCTCCCCCTTGCCCCTCCCCTTTCTATTACCCCTACCCCAAAACCCTCTTATCCTAAGAGGACTGTCCCTCTAAGAGAAAAATTTACAGACCACCACCTCCCCAAATTTTACCCTATAAAGAAGTAAAAAATTGCAATTATGCTGCAATTTTTATGATGAAGAAACTGGGTCTCAGAGCTTGGTTCCCAAGTTGGGGTTTGCACCCCTCATCCATGGGGACCAGCCTATTGCAGCCCTCCTGCCTACCCTGCCTCTCCCCTCATACCTCCCCTAGCCCTTCCCACCCCGGAGGACACCACTCCTAGGGTAGAGATCATTTGCTCCTGCCTCCTGGGTTTTGACCTTTTAACAGCTGCAAAGGTGGGGATAGTCTCTATCTTCTGTGCCCGACACAGTAGTCTCTAGCGACATGTGGCTACTGAGCACTTGAAATGTGCTGAGGGCGAATGAGAACCTCGATTTTTAAATTTTATTTGACTCCTATTTACATTAGAAACCACATATCGGATATTGGCTGAAGTATTAGTGCAGTTCTGGAATCTTCAAGGCTCCAAAGCCCTGAGAGTCTGCGCAACCCCTCCTCATGCTCAGTGCCCCCACCCCCAGAAACCCAATACCTGGAGAGTTTTGAGGGACCCCTCTGAGTGACCCCCCGCCTGCAGAGGGATGATCACCGTTACCAAACCGCTGGGGCCCGAGGTCCTCTCGTCCCTCGTCCCGCCTCGGCCACCAGGGGCCGCTGCGCCCTCCGCCCGCACCACCGAGCGCCGCGCGCGGCGTCCCGCGCTGTCCCGGAGGCGGGGGCGGGGGCGGCGCCCACGCGGGGCTGGCGGACAGGAGCGGCCCCGGCGAGGAGGACGCGGCGCGGGGACTGCGGGCGGGAACCTCGCGGGGGACCCCGGCTGAGCTCCGCCGAGCGGGCCAGGCGCGCCCGGAGCCGCTCCCGTGCGCAAAGCGGGCCCCGACCTCACCGTGATGCCAGTTTGGCCAGAGCCCCTCCGCCTTGGAGACGCAGCAACTTGGTGAGGGTCACATGGTCCGGACTGCACAGCGCCCGAGCTGACCGGGCCCAGGGGCGAGGAGAACCTCCGGCCAGCGGGGGGGCCCAGCGGCACCGCCGGGGGACGGGTAGGTCCCGGGAACGGGGGCTCAGAATTTGGAGGACTGAGCGGGCGCGGGCCGGGGACGAGGCGCGGGGAGGTAGGGGAAGGTCGAAGGTCCCGCGGCTCATGCTCAGCCCCACGCTGGTGTGCCGGCTGCTAACTCATCCTCACCGCAGCCTGCGTGGGCGGTGAGGGGAGACGGTTTGGGAAACTGAGGCAGGAGGGTGGAAGCCCGAGAACAAATCCCAGAACTTCTGTCTCCAGCTCTCTCTGAGGAAGGGAACAGAATGCTAGAGAACCCAGCCTAAATGCCCCCCCCCCCGCGGTATTTTGCATCTCGGGGTTCATAGGAGAGAGAGGAGAGAGGGGTTGGAGAATGTGGCAGCTCAGAGAGAAGTGGGATGCGGACTGCCGGGGAGAAGACAAAGCTGCGTTTGTAATGATGAAAGGGAAGGTTCTTGATGGGGATGGGAGAGGAGATGCCAACCTAGAGGAGAGGTCCATCTGGAAGGGCGGGAAGGTCTCTGCCCACAGAGCACACCTGCTCCCCAGGGTAACAGCTCCCCTTCCTCCCTCTGCCCCTTGGTCACCCTGGGGCTGCTAGGACACAGAGGTGTGGGTTCTTCCTGGGCCACATCATCCCACCTGCCTCGGCCTGGCCCACCTCCCTTTGGGAGCTGAGGGAGGAGAGGTCTTAGGAAGAAATGGAGAAGCTGTTGGGACTGGGCCTCTGAGGCTCAGAGAGCTGGAGGACCGTCATTCTAGCCCCCCTGGAGTGGGAATGGGGTGCGGGTGGCAGAGTTGAGCCATCTCCATGTGAGCCCAGGAAGCCGCTGTGAGGGGGGTAGGAGGTAGAGGCAAAGAGGATTTAGGACCTCAGGGTCTGTCCCAGGTGCCTCTTTGAGCAGCATCCTGTGAGATCCTGCTCAGGACCCCTGCCTTGGCCTTCAGCTCCCTCCCAAGGCCAGACAGGTGACAGCTGGTTCTTAGACACCTCCTACCATCAGCCCTGCTTTCCTCCTGGGACAGAGAAACTCCCTCAGCTACTCCTCTCAGGATAAGCACCCTGCAAGTTCCCAGAGTCTGCAAGGACCCCTGCAAATTCCCAGAGTGGGGACGAGACTGCCCCCTGCCCTGCACCTTGGGGAACAGACTCAGAATTGGGCTTTGTTTCATGCTCAGCCCACCCCCTTGCCCTCAAGGAAGCCGCCTTTTACCCCCTACAGGGCCATGTGCTCCCTCTGTCCCTTGCAACCCCCCAAGAATCCTTCCTACTTGTGTAGGTGGAGTGAGCCTGAGGCCAGTGGATGAACAGACAGAAGCTGAAAGCTCCCAATAAAGGTGAGTGAGGAGACGGGGAGAATGGGGGTGAACGGAGGAGACCCAGCACCCTACCCAAGGGAGCAGCCAGGTCCTGGCATTTGGTTTGGCCTCCAGTATTCCCAGCACTGTGCTGACATCTGAGGGAGCCCAGCGATGCTCCAGGGGCCCAGCAGCTTCCAGCTGCTCTGTGCCTCAGTTTCCCTGGGACCCCCTCCATCTCTAGCCCATTCTCTGGGATGGATTTGGGGGGCCTGGACCATTGAGGATGGGGGAGGGGAAGGAAAGGGGATGAGAGCAGAAGCAAGGTGGTGCAGTAGAATTGGGGCAGGCTGCTGGGCTCCCAGGCCCTGCCACCCACCCGCTGCCTGGCCTTGGGCAAGTCATTTGACTTCTGTTAGCCTTGGTTCCATTTCTTCCTTTTTAAACTTAAATTTGCTTAAACTGAATTGCTAGTATATTCCCAAGGTTCAAAACCCAAAATGTGAAAGAATGAGAGGGACAAAAATAAGTCTCTCTCTAACTTTTTATCTCCCAGCCAGCCAGTTCCCCTTCTTGGTGGCAACCAACGTTATTAGGATTTTTATGTACATTTCCAGAGCTAGCTTATGCATATTTGAGTGAGATCATTGCCTGCCTTGGCACAGAAAGCGTTTCCTCATCTTTTTCACAGCTGCCTGGGCAGGACTGCATTTGTACAGTGCTCCCCAGTATGTTTAGCCCGCCCTTGACTGATGGTTGTTTAGGTTGTGTCCAGGCTTCTTGAGTATCGGTTTGCTTATCTGTAAAATAGGTACAAATAATTTTACTTTGTAGGACAGCTGGGAAAGATTCAAGACCCTGTTTGTGAAGTGCCTGGGCCAAGTGCTCCAAAACTGGGAGTCAGCATTATCATGTCACTTTTTGTCCATGGGACAGTGTCTGGTTCGCCCTTCAAGGCCCCTTCTAAATGTCATCTTCACAAAGCTTTACAGCAGGACAGCCTCCCTTCCTGCCCCTCTTCTTGCTAGGAAAGCACTCACTATTTTCTACAATGAGTTTGGGCCAGGCTGAGAGCTGCCTGGGGACAAGGTGTGCACCCTGCCCACCTCTGTGCCTCCCAGAGTGTGTGGCACAGAGGCGGAGGGGTGGGCTTGTGCCTGGAGTTGGAGCAAGAAGGTATGTGCCTCTCTCTGCAGGATGCGTGAGAGGGCCGCGCGGAACTGGAGCACGGGTGGCTGGCTGCTGGCGCTTTGCCTGGTCTGGCTGTGGACCCTCCTGGCTTCGGCTTCCTTGCAGCCTCCAACCCCCACAGGTTTGGGGGAGGTGGCAGGGCCTGGGGAGGGGTTTGCTGGACACCACCCCACCCCATTCAACAGTAGGCAGGTCTCTGAGGCAGAGTAAAATCCACAGATTCTAGGGGTTCTGGCTCCTCGCTCTGTTCTTCCCCCAGGAAACTCTGCCCCTTTTGCTGTCCTAGGCCCAAAACGTGGGCAGATCCATTGCTCACCTTCCCTTTCTGGCCCGGCCCGAAGCTGTTCTGCAGGGAGAGGGGCCCCCGGTGGGGGCTTAAGCCTAGCCTCCTGGCCTAATTCTGCGATTTTCCTTCTGGGATGGCTAAAGCCTGTATAAGCGGATAATCCTTCCCACGCACTGTAAGCCCCGGGGCCCTTGCCCTTCTGGAGGAAGCTGGGAGGTGTCCTGTTGGTGTGGGATTTCATCCTTCTTCTGCCCAAGGGCCAGGCTCTGCCAAAGGGCAATGAGTGTGGCCTCGCTAGGGAAGCAGAAGGGACTGGAACACTGGAGCAGCAGGAAGATTTCCTCCGTTTTCTCCTCTCCTAAGCTGGGAGGAGGGGCTGGAGGGATGCCCGGGTGGGGGTCCAGGCGGGGAAGAAGGGAGCAGGGTGCAGGCCTGAGCCAGGTCCCTGATCCTGTGCTGGCCCCTTCAGTCCTTGTGAAGCAGGGCACCTGCGAAGTGACAGCTTCTCACCGCTGCTGTAACAGGAACCGCGTGGAGGAACGCTCCCAGACTGTCAAGTGCTCCTGCTCCTCCGGCCAGGTGGCTGGCACCACGCGGGCAAAGCCCTCCTGCGTGGACGGTGAGTGAGAGGCTGGGACCCCAAGGGGAGGGCCTGATCAGAGAGATAAGGAGGTCTGTCTGGGCCTGGCCATCTGCTGGGGATACAGTTTCCCATCTCAGGGCTTCCATGTCGGATCTCAAATGATGGGGCAGCCTCTGGGGGAGGGCAGACGTGACCATCCCATTTCATAGATGAGAAACCTCCCTCTGGCCGGCACTCACTGCCTGGCGCACACACAGATGTGCCCCCTCATATGGATGCCCTCACACCTCCTCTCGTTCTCAAGCCGGCCTCTGCCCCCCTCCCATGGTGCGTGCATGCCTTCACTCCCACCCCCTTTCCCATGGCCCCACCCATGCTCGTTTTCTCACGCTTGTGCACGCCTGCTCTGTGGACCGCCCGAACGGCTCACACCCTTGCTCACATACACGAACTGGTATGTTGGGACTGTGCTTCGAGGCTAATGACACGGTGGCTCAACCTGAGGGTTGCCTTGGACACAGCGTCTCCTGCCTTCACCCTGCGCTGTCTTTGGTGGATGCAGGGGTCAGTGGGATTGAGGTTGACATGGTTGTGTGCCTGGGCCTTTCTGGGCGGCCCGAGTAGGGGAAAGACAGGGAAATGCAGGGCTCAAAGCCAGGGCCGTGTGCAAATGTGCACTTCATTCCGCACAGACACCGCTTGACCACACACTGTACGCGCAGAGGGCTTAGCGCTCCCCTCATTGCCTTCTGCTCCCATAGCCTCCATCGTCCTGCAGAGGTGGTGGTGCCAGATGGAGCCCTGCCTGCCCGGGGAGGAGTGCAAAGTGCTCCCGGACCTGTCAGGATGGAGCTGCAGCAGTGGGCACAAAGTCAAAACCACCAAGGTACCCAGTGGTAGACCCTTCATCCCCTTACTGTTTCCCTTTCAGCTGGGATGGAAAAGGGGGCACAGGAGCCCTGGGAGATGTCGGTGTCCTAAGGAGAGATCTGCAAACCATTTGGGCACATCTCTGGACAGTTCCCCCAGGTCTGTCTTGACTCTGGGGACTGGAGTCAGGGCCTCTGGATTTGAAATGCCATGAGTCCCGGGCAGATTTCCTGGTGCTTCATATGCCTTGGTGTCCTCCTCTGTCTGGAGTGAGTTTGCCTCCTGGAAAACGTCGGGTCCGTAGGAACAAAGTAGAGAGTTGTGACAATTATCTAGATAATTCAGAAGGGACTCTGCAGTAGCCGCTCTGCCCGCCCACCCCTGCCACAGGCCCCACCCCACACTCCCAGGATTTCCAACTCCCTGCAGCTCACACCTGCCTTCCTCTAGTTGAATTGCTGTGCTGTGACCCAGGAAAATTCATGGTTTGCTGCCTTCCCCGAAGAACAAGGGGTAATGAAAATTTTATCAAACTTGTCAGCAAGCCCGTGTGTGTCACGGTTAACTAGTTGTGTAGCTCTGTCGTTGCCATTTATGATGATACCGTGGGACAAGCCAGAACTCTGCTTCTGCCTTCCCTTGCCTCTGCCACACACAGCAAACAAGCAAAGCAAACAAACAAACAACACAGAAGGAAAGACTGCCTTTGGGATCCTGAAGAGAACATTTTTAGAGAGCACAAAACAGAGGGAGCTACAGCAAGAAAAAGTGTGGCCGATATAAAGGAGAGCTTTCTATCTATAGGCAGGCAAGGGAGACAGCTATTCTGAGTATATTTAAGACCAGAAGAGAGTGAGACCCCCACCCCAGAGCTGGTGACATTTGTCACTTTTTTTTTTTAAAACCTTACCTGAGGATTTTTTTAATTGATTTAGGAGAGAGAGGAAGAGGGAGGGAGAGAAAGAGAAAACCTTGACGTGAGGGAGAAACATCGATCAGTTGCCTCCCTTACACTCCCCGACCAGGCATCTAACCCGCAATCTAGGTATATGCCCTGACCGGGAACCGAACCCGCAACCTTTCTCGTATACAGGATGAGGGTCCAACCAACTGGGCCACCCAGCTGGGGCTGTCACTGTTTTGTAAGTTTGGGTTTGTAGGCTGCAGGTCACTGTGCTTGCAGTTTCAGTAACTCCCCTCAAGCACACTGTGGTGGGACCTGCCTGACTCATGTTTGCACGGGCCACCTGGCCATGCTTTCCCAGGCTGGACTTCCTTAGGGAGAAGGGATGGCAGCAATGACCTCTGCATGACCTGCACGTCCTGGGGGTATTTGTTCTCGTCTCTGACCTTCTCCCTTGCTTGCTCTCTAGGTGACACGGTAGCTCTTGGGGTCACAGCCTGGGCAGAACAGCTTGACTGAGCCATGGACGGAAGCTTGGTATCCAGTTTCCAGCCAGCAAATTTGGAGGTTCACCTGTCTGGACACACGCCCCATGCCAAAGGCAGCATCCCTTTTCCAGGGGCATTTCCGTTAAGCCGCTCAGCAGATATGGACAGATCTCTATCCATGTACCTAGCGTTGTGCTGAGCTCTCCTGGGGGACCCAACAGAAGGTCAAGATGCAATACCTGCCCTCAAGGAAAGTCCAGTCAAGTTGGAGAGTTGATGAAAGACAGTTTAGATGATTTAGTTTAAAGCATGTGGTACCAGAATGTGGCTTCTGGTCATATGGGGGTTTTGGGGATGAGACTCCCACAGCTCTTCAGCCACCCCCTGGCCACTGATAAGAGGTCACATTCACCACCCACCACTTCCCTCCCTCACATAAGTCCAGAACCCCAGCAAACTGCTAACATGTTGAAGGAAGACATGTACCCCAATGCCACACTGGCTGTCTATTCTTTGGATGGGACTGGCTTGACTTGGGGAAGGAAAGCAGAGATGAAGCCAGAATTTCCAGCAAAGCTTCTGTAGAGGTGTGGCCTGGTTTGGGCTGTTCATTGGGCAGGAGATGGCACTAAGAGAGGAACCTTAAAATCACTGCCCACCGTCCAAGCACCTTGAGTTTTTGTTTGTTTGCTTGTTTGAACAGATGAGGAAACTGAGTCCCAGAGAGGTGAAGTGACTTGCCCAAGGTCTCACAGCTTGGGCCTCCACTGACCTTTAGACCACTGACCTTTTCACTTGGCCTGGCTGTGGGATTCTGACCTGGGCCTTCCATGTTGCTTTTATCTCTAAAATAGGAAGCTTCAAAGAACTGGCTGGACAGCAGCAACATTTTTCTCAGAAGCTCCTATAGCAGGAACTTTTACCAAGGTCACTGTTCTCCTGTCTAAAATGAACCAGAATACTTACACACCACGATGTGGGGCCACTGGATCTCCACTCTGCCCTCAGCTCCAAAAATTCCAAACAGGCCTCACGACAGCCCAGAGATCACTCAGCCCAGTTACAGCTGGGACACTGAGCTGGAAGCCCTACTGCCGACTCTACTGACCCATCTCTTCCAGAATCCTTGGACTGTAACTCTCAGAGGCTCTGGCACTAAGAGAGGGTCCGGGTGGGGTCCAGGCTGGTCAGTCCTTCACAGGTTCCGCACGGCTGGATGGAACCTCTGTTGTCCAGGGCCGAGGGTTGGCACAGCCGGGCTCACACTCAGGCCTCAGGGACTGAGACACAGGCTACTTGGGGATCTCATCAGTAAGAGAACTCCAGCCTCAGTTACTGCTGGGGTCGGCTGGGATGGCCAGGACTGCAGAGCATGGTGAGGCCTTGAGGGGAGGGGTGTCAGTAGAGACCAACCTGGGCAAATGCTGGATTCTGACCCTCAGACGATGGGTTGAGGCTGAGTCTCAGTCCCTGCCTGCTTCTCCCACTCCCTCCTTGTGCGGTAGAACCAAGACTATTCACCCCACTCCAGGGTTTGTCTTCTTGTTTTTGCTTTGTTTTGTCTTGGGTAATGGAGTGGACAATGATGCAGCTTCTCATTAGACTGTAAATATCAGAACTGACAACTTTGAGTCCCTGCACATAGTGGGGTCGCAGGGTAGGGTGGTCAAAGAGTAGGTCAGAGGTTCTCATCACCTTCCTCAGGGCTGGGAGTGGATTAAGGGTTAGCAAACTTTCTGGAAAGGGCCAGATGATAAATATTTGAGGCTTTGCAGGCCACATACAGTCTCTTTGGCATATTTTTCTTTGGTGATGTTTTATTTTATTTTATTTTATTTTATTATTTTATTTTATTTTATTTTATTTTATTTTATTTTATTTTATTTTATTTTATTTTATTTTAATTTCTTTTGTTTTTAACTTTTAAAAATGTAAAAACTATTCTTAGCTTGAGAGCTATACAGAACCAGCCCCAGAACTGTTTTTAGAAGGCTGCCAACCCCAATGACCCTTTGAAGGCAGGCCATCTCATCTCTGTTGCTTAGGTCTGCTCCCCAGCCTCCTGGCCTGCCTTCTGTCAGTGGGAACCTGAGCTCGAGGTCTTGGTCAGGTTTTGTTTTTCTTCTAATGCTCCTTGAGAGATCGGTGAGTGAATTATTTAGGCTACAAACGAGACAGCTTTAGCAGAGTCAGACACTAAGAGCCTGCCCTCCTGGAGGCCAGGATGTGGGCTTCTCCACTCCCTCCCCACCCTTTGAGACTGTGTCTGGGAGGGAGGGAGAGGGCTCCAGCCCTGTGCCCATCTGCTGTGTCTACAAGCTGCTGGGCTTTGAGCTGGGGGGTGAGCCTGAGAGCGTGGGGATGCCACTGCACACATTCCACCCCCCTGAGCTACCAACCTCCTCCAGCCCCTGCCTCAATCAAAGTCCAAGCTCCCTGACACCCTCTGACCTCTCATCCCTGATAAAGAGACCTCTTTCCTTTGGCAAAAGCTGAAATTTGCTAATCCACTTTTTAACCCCTCAAAGTCTCCATTTCCTCCTGACCTGTCCAGATATTTATTTGCTGGGCTTTGAGGGGTGTCCTTTACATGGCCAGGAGAGAGACCGCACAGGAGGGTCCGGTGGAGAAGGGAAAACACCCCATCTCCCAACACTAGCCCCCTAGTTTCCAACTAAGTCAATACTTGTGCACATTTTATAACCAATTCAGTGGCAGTTTAGGAATGCAAATTAATTTCCCTGCAGCACAGGCATCCTGGAGTCATCTGTCTTCCTTTCCTCCCCTTAGTGGGATGAGATCCCAGGTTCCCCAAAGTTAGCTTTTGTCCCCACTGCCTCCTTAGGAAGGTTGCCAACTACAGGAGATCATGTGGCTAATTTCTGTCACCTCCTGGCAGTTCCATTAAGGTCTACGGGTGACATCCTAATTAATGGCCCCAGACAGTAGCCTAAAATCACAATCTGAGAGCTAGGAGAGATGTTAGAGATCAGATAACCAACTCCCTCATTAGACAGATGAGGAGGGGAAGGCTCAGAGAGGTTAGGTGATTTGCTCAAAGTCACACAGCAAGCTGGTGGCATGTCCTGCACAGTGATCCAGACAAGCGCTCTTTGCACTACTGCATGTTGCCTCTTTACTCCAGTACAGATGAGGAAGCTGCAGATGAAGCCAGGATTTTAGCAAGGATGCATGTGAGAGTCTCATTCCCAAATCCTCCAACGCTGTGAGTGCAACGGGACAGAACAAAGAAGAATGGGAAGGATTTAGAGATATACACACAGAGGGGAGTAGGGACAGAAAGGAGGGATTGAGATCACTCATTCAGGGCATAAAAACACCAAAGCATAGCACAAATTAATTAGAACAAAACCCATGCTGCATCCAAAACAGTCAATTTTTGTCCTTTCTGGAAGAGATGAAATAGAGCTCCTATCAACTTCTGGAAGACCTGTGAAGCCAGTCTCGAGGGCTTCTGGGTTCCTTAGAGTAGTGTGAGGGTCTGCAAACTAAGGCTCATTGTCCAAATCTGGCCCACTGACTTTGTAAATAAAGTTTTATTGGAACGTAACTGTGTTCACCTGCGTATTATTGTCTATGGCTACTTTCTTGCTACAACAGCAGAGCTGAGTCATTGCAAAGAGACCATATGGCCTACAAGGCCTAAAATATTTACTACTGGACCATTTATAGAAAACTTTTGCCAACCCTTGCCCTGATATTTTTATTGACTCTTTCTTGGTACAGACTGGAAAATGATGACTCTATGCTGTATTTTTGGGTTTGGGATTTTATTTTGGAGGCTATGCCTGTGTCCCCTTTAATTCCTTCCAGTGTCATTTGTGAGATCTAACCACCAAAGCAATGAAGACATAAAGATTAAGACAGAGGCCAAGAGAAACACCTGAGACAGGTGAATGCTTCCCTAATATGTTGTTACACCCAGATCAGATCAGTTCATATTTTCCAAGTTCATGCAACTTCTACTTTTAAACTTTAAATAACTGCATGCACCCATGTGTAATTGTGTTTGCTCGTACGCTGCTGGTGTTTTTGTGCATCTGTGCATTTCAGTGTGGTATCTCCATGCCCATAAGCAAAACTGACATTAAAAATACATCCCTAGCTCAGTACAGTGACTGACTAGTAAGTCAGACGCCAGCCTGTACATCAGACCAGGGCACGCTGGCTGCACAAAGCCCAGCACGTTCCCACCCACCTGCTGTGACTGAGAGGGACTCCAGAACAGGGGAGGGCTCATTTCTCCCTCCCCACAGTGTGAGCAGCTGCTGGTTCGTGACTTTCTTGGGCTTGTGATATGTCACTGTGTGGGTCTGGGTATGCATATGGGTACAGAAGCTACTGGACTTGGATGGCTGTACACATTATATTTGGAATAAGCACGTAGACTAGGCACAAGGAAGACCAGCAATGGCCTTTTGAGCCTTACATGATGTTACAAACTCCCCTTCACTCTGGCTTAGAGGAAGAGGATTCCTACCATTTCCAAAGGCTGGATTGACCTACATGCTAGGTGACTGGCAATAACACCATCATTTCTATTGGTGAATGTCCACCATATATCAAGTACCGTGCTAGACTCTATATAGCGACAGTATGTTCAATAGGAGTCGTCCCATCTAAAAATTTGGACAGAGGGGAATTGCAGAAAAGAACTCCAAGAGCTTGACTTGAATTGATTGGAGTGCAGGGTGACAGAGGAACTCAGGCCTGAAAATAATCGGAAGGCGACTGGATATGGTTGTTTTATGGGCCTGGATAGTGAGTCTTGAGAACTATCTTGGGAGTGAGCTGCACCTGCAGAGCTTAGCAGAGCATAGATGTTGTATGTTTTCCAAAGGCCAGATGTGGACTGCCCAGGAGGGCTGCCTGGAAGGGTGTCCCCCAGGTAGGGAAAGACTGCCAGAAGCCATGAGGCTAAGAGGGCATCCTAAGTGGCCAGTGAAGGAGATATCACCCACATCAAGGGACCTCTAAGTAGGAGAGTCCCAGCAACAGGTCATCTTCCAAATCAGTGACCCATATATAGTGCTATTTCTCCCATAGCTCGGATTCATGAGCAGGAAAATCAAGGGGTTGAAATGGGAATGGCTCCTCTCATCCTTACTCCTAGCGATGCACTAAGAAAAAGTTTGCTTCCCAGACTCACAACTTTGGGCTCTTCTGTTTTAGAAAACTATTTGCCCAGGTTAATTCTGTATATGTAAAATACGTTAATATCGATATCTTTCAGTGACTGTATTAGGTGAGGTGTTTGCTGAAAACAAGGGGAATATGGGGTGAACAAAAGAGAAGAAAGTTAAAAATACTAGCTTTGACCACAAGGCAAGTTAGAGGAATGAACTGCAGTCTGTAGTATTTCTTCCTTACATTAATATGAATGTATTACTTTACATATTAACCAATTATTTTCTTCCCTTTTCCCACTCTTAAAAGTGACCAGGACTATTAATTACCTGAAAGCAACCAGAAAAATATACAGAAGCTGGTCAAGATTTCACCCTGAACCATAAAAATTAGTCCACATGTTGAGGTCAAAGGTAGAAGCATGATAAAGAATACAAGTGTTTCCTGTGTGAGTCCTACCATGTCATGTTAATTCGGTAAATTGGTTTCACATGCCTTGAATCACTTAATCTCCTCAAGGCCCTGTGAATTAAGTATTATTAACAGCAGTTTACAAATGCAGATGCTCAGAGAGGAAAAAATATCTGAGGGCCTTCAAAAGCTGTCTCACTGGTTCAGGACCAGGAAAACACACAGGGTAAGAAAGAATTGGGGGACAGACATTTTTAATGTGAATTGTTTCATTTAATCCTCATAACAATTCTATCAGGTAGGTATTACTCTTCTGATTTTACAGACAAGGAGTCTAAGACTCAGAGAGGTTAAGTAATTTTCCAAAGGTTACACAGTAAAAAAAGCAGATGAATCAGAGTTTGAACCCAGGTCTGCTCTAAAGCTCAGATCCATTCACCACACATGGGCTGTGTCCTGGCTATCTCCTCGGGGACTGAGCTGCCCAGAGTCTAAATACTTTATACTTAATGCTTCGGGAAGTTGAGAGGGGCTAGGGGATGGACTGGTAATAAGTGCAATGATAGAGGTAAGTCCTACGTGCTATAGGAGCACCTATTTAGGAAAGAAACTAAATGCTGCCTGTGGAAAAGAAGTCCAAGTCTTTAGAGTTGAGCGGGAATCAGCCAGGTAAATGTGTGAGTGTGTGTGTTGGAAGGAACTGGACAGTAAAGGCGGAGCAGAAAAAAAGCGTTTGCAAAGGAGGAAGGCTTGAGACAAGTTCAAGGAAATAGCTGTGGCTGGAACATAAGGGGGAAGAATAGATGGTGAGAGGGAAAGCTGAAAGCTGGCCCAGGGTGCCGAGAAGAGCTTCTCGTGGTTAACTGGGCCCAAATTCATAACCAAGAACCCAGGAGCCGTTGTTTGCAGGGGTCTGGCGCGCACACCGCACTTCGCGGAAAACCAGCGGGCCGAGCAGCCAAACCTCCCGCGCTGCGCTCCCGCCGGCTGAGCCTAACCTTACAAAGGAATTGCTGGAAAGTATTTTGACTCACGGGCTGAAATCTGCCCTGTCCAATCAGAGCTGCGCAGCTATGTTTCATTTGCATAATCACCGACCAATCAGAACATGCGCTTCCAACCAATCAGGATAGTACAATGTAGACCAATCAAACTGTGCATATTTGGAGTCTTCATTTGCATAAAAATGGACCAATCAGGGACCGGGGCGGGCACTTTCTCTATATAAGCAGGCCTGCGCATCGTCTGAAGGTAGTGCACTTTCGGTTTCGTTTAGGTCGTGCGTTTCCTGGGTTTGCAAACTGTTTATTTGAATGAAGTGTCTCCTTTTAGCATACCCCAGATTGAGGACTCTCTCGGCATTGGGTTGGTGGCAGTGACCTTTTGTTAACAGCTGTAAGGCCAGATGCCAGGATGGATTTGCACACAGGGGAACAAGTTTTGGCAATGATCCAGGTAAGAAAATAAGACCTTGAACCAAAACCATTCCTTGCCAGAGAGTACAAAAAGGAGAGGAAGATATTTTCAAGCTCTGAGATCTGTCTCCATTCCCTCATGGAAGCTGCCTTTTTCTCTCCCACAATCACAGAGGTATGAGTGCAGCACTGACTCCTCCATGCACAAGGCAGGTGGCTGTTTCTGTGCTGTTTGAAAGTCACTGAAAGCCAGCTTCCAAACATGCTGTCTTCTCCAGGGTCTGTAAGCCTCCACTAGGTTCCCTTTGGCAGTATTCACACAAAAGCAAACATTTCCTGAGCACTTAACTGGTGTTTTTGGTTAATCACGTTTTTAAAACTTGGCTAATGTAAGGGAAAGGCTGGGAGATGAGTTTGGATGATGACTGTGGCAATTTCAGGGGACCAGATGCCCAGGAATTTCTGGGAAACAGGAGGCCACACTGCCTAAAACGGAAGAGCGGCTGGGATCAGGCAGGGACTCCTACCATAAATAATTCCTGCCGTTTGTTTCCCAGGAGGTTTGGGGCACAGGTCTTCCCTTTCACTCTGGTGAAGGGTCAAGTTTCTCTTTAGGCACTTGGATTCCCAGAGCCATCTTGGTATGTTCCAGTCAGAGTCTGGGTCCAGCCGAGAAGGCATGTCATGGAGCCTCTCCTTTGATGTGTTTCCCAGGAGGGTTGGGATGTGGTCGCTGAAAAGCTGCTGGTAGCTGGCCAAGCCTCACTCCGGCTGTGGGAGCAGCTCTGGGCCCCTCAGAGCTCCCCCAAATTGCAGGAGAAGCTGAGCTGCCCCAAGTCCCGCCTTGCATTCTCACTAAATGCTCATTAAAGTCTGAGCCAAGAGGAATGGCTGGACCAGGGGACTGGGAGCCTTGAATTTTCCTCCTTGGGAGTGATACCTGCCTGGGACAGTGCTCAAGGTTGGAGGGCAGAAGTTCGCTCTGTTGCTCCCACCTGGGGAGGTCTCTGTCGCCCTCCTCGCCAGCACCCACGCGCCTGCTGGGTGGCTGGCCACCAGTCAATGAGACATGCAAACGTTTGCTTTTAGTTGCTGATTTTTAAAGAGTAAGCTACTTAGGAAGCAGATTGAACGTCAATAATCTTTCCAGAGAAATCTTTTAATTAAGTTTACATAGGACCAACTGGTTGCAATTGCAGACAATTAGAAGACGTGAGAGAGGGACTGGAGGTGGGGGAGGGCCGTGTGCGTGTGTGTGCGCGCGCGTGTGTGTGCGCGTGTGTGCGTGGGCTGAGGGGTGTGTGCAAGATTTGCGGAAGGAGGGGCGTGTCTGCGGTGAGCAGTTCCGGCAGCAGCGGCGGGATGGGAAGGGTCTGGCCGTGGCCCTCCCGGAGCCTTTAAGCCCGCAGAAGTTTGGGGGGCGGTGTCCACCAGATGCGCCTCCCAGGGCGGTCGGTGCTGCGTGGTGGGCCCGGGACGCTCATGGCGATTCTGAGTCGAGTCCCGAGTGAGGGTCCGAGGGAGGCGACACCACCGTAGAAGCCGCCCCAGAAGCCCGGCTGAGCCCCAGCGCCTGTTAGCTGCGCTCAACGGGTCGCTCGGAGCGGGTCACCCCCCCACCCCCGTCTTCCCTGCGGCCGCGGCACAGCGGAGGCCTCTCCTCTCCAAGCCGCGACCCGGCGACCGCCCTCCACGCCCCTCCCGGCGCCTGCTCGCCCCGTGCCCGGTGCCATCCAGGCTCAGGTGTAAGCGCCGGGCGTCGGGCGCGGGCCTGGAGAGCGCACAGCCCGGCGGGCTCGGGAGACACTCACTGAGTCCGAGACGAGGCTTCTCTGTTCAGAGCTTGTTTTTTCTCATAACTGTTGCGGCGCAGTAACAAATTAACACCTGATGCCTCCTGATGCTCCTGTCTTCCAGGCGGTTCGCATTTATCGTCAGTGAAGGTTAACTTGTGCAACTTCAATATTAAAATGAGGAATTTGAGCTGCTCTTGGAAGTTGGCATGTTGATGGTTTGAGGGAAAATCCCCGTTACTCTTTTTTGCAGCTTCGGGCATTAGGAGTTTTAAAGGGGATCCTAAGATTGCACTGTTTAAAACACTGCTGCTGCTTACAACTACCAATTTGTGTGAATCAGGATTTTTGTTCTGTGTAAACAAAGTGGAGACAGAGCCAGGATACATGACTCTGACATGATCGCCCAATATTTCAATTTCAGTTTTTTCTATTCATTGAGGCAGCCTCTTGATTATTACAAATATTGCCCTTAATACAGTAATATTATAAATCTTAACTTATAAAGCACATTTATTCTTATAAATTATGCAATTATAAATTATATCAGTGAATGCAGTTATTCATACAAACAATCTATTTTATATACTGGGGCTCTGCATGAAATTGAATTTTGGAAAGAGCTCCTTTGCTCTCCCATTATCTCACTTGATCTCACAGCAGCCATGAGTCAAGGTTTTATTATTATTTCTATTTTTCAAATAAGGAAACAGGCACAGAGAGGTTAACTGACTTTCCCAAGGGAAATAAATAAGCAAACATATGAATATATAAGCCAGTAGGAGGCAGAGCTAGGGCTTGAAACCAGTTCTCCCAACTGCAAATTCAAACTTCTTCCCATTATCCCACATTGTCCCACCCTGCTCTCTGTACTTGGCACCAAGCTCCTGGGTGTGCTCACCCAGAGGGCGCTCAAGACCAGGACAGACGGAAAGTGGTCAGTGTGGGTGGAGGGTCAGAGGAAGTAGCAGTGGCTGCCTGGGAGAATTCTCCCCAGGGCCCAGAAGGCTGTTTGGGGTTGTTAGTAAGTTTTGTTTCCAGAACTTAGCAAACCCAATGCTCCATCCTGGAGTCAGGGATTTCTGCCTGCCAGGAGGCTGGGAGGAGGGAGAGGAGCCCAGTCTCTCTCAAGCCTGTCTGCAAAGGCTGCTCACTCTCACTTTGGCTAAGTGTATTTAAGGTGCCGGGAGGAACTAAAACATAAACCTCTTCCAGGGTGGGGCATTAATGCTTCCTTTGGGTTCAGAGGCTTGAGTTGAGGCAGAAAGATATGGCTTCGGCCCTTTGAAACAGCCCTTTGAAATGTGTACACCACTCCTATTCCCAAATGAGAGTCATTAGATTCACTGTGAGCCTCACTATGAACACTCCCATCTGCGCTCGCTGGCAGGGCCTCGTTAATGGGTATGCACACCTGAAGCATCCGGTTCCAGACCTGTGGGTCCCAGGGACACACTGTAACCTTGGGGGCTTCGCCTCACTCTCCCTGCCACACGATGTTTCCTGAGTGTAATGCTCCCTCCTTCCTAGTCTTGACGTGCACTGGGAAGTCACACCCCTTCGCATGTCGCATGTGTTGTCTGTCCCACGCTAGACTGCCCTTCTCTTGGGATTACCATTGCCTGAGCGCCGCTTCCCCTCACTCCCAACCACAGGCTTTGGGGAGAGCTGCCTGCTTCCTGCAGGACTGCGGGCCCAGCCAGAGGTGACTGGCCCAGAGGCCAGCGTTCCCTCCATCCAGACACTGGAATTTGCTCATGATAGATAATAATAGCTAATATTTACTGAGCACCGTTCTAAGCACTTTAGTGATATTAACTTACCCCAATCTAATGAATTAAACACTGTTTCTAGCCTGATATGCAGATAAGGTTGAAGTAACATGTTCAAGTTTACTCGGCTAGAAAGCAGCAGAGCCAGGATTCAAACCCCCTTGTCTGGGGCCCTCCCCTCCCCTCCCTCCCCCCCTCCCTCCCCCCCTCCCTCCCCCTCTTCTCTTACCAAGTTTCAAACAGGCAGAAAGGCAGGCAGAGTATAATGAATTCTCATCACCTAGATTTAGTAGCTGTTAACATTTTGGCACATTTGCTTCATCTGTTTTGTAAAATCTCTAATAGAGAAGGACTTTAAAAAATAACATTGCCAATAGCATAATCACACTCAACTAAATTCACAGTAGTTACTTCATATTATTTACTACTCAGTCCATATTCAATTTGTTCTGATTATATAAAGAAAGTCTTTTTACGGTTCTCTTATGCAAATGAGGATCCAAAGTTTGCATATTGCACTTGGTTGGTACATCTCCTAAGCCTCTTTTAGTCCCCCTTCCTTTTTTTCTCAAGCCATTAATTTGTCACAGTCGTTTCACTGCCTGGCGTTGACTGATTGTCTTCTCATGGTATGGTTAATGTGTTTCTCTCCTGTAAACTAGTATTTTGATCTGGAGTGATGATTAATATAGAGACACTGTTGCTTCTCTGTTGCCCTGGGCATTCATTTCTGCATGCCAAGGTTGGCATCTTGCTGCCTAAGGATTTTTGTCTCACTGGGAAGCACGCTTACCTGGGCTCTGGGCAAGTCGGGAATGTAGGCGAGTCATTGTCCACAGAGGCAGCCCTCAACCTGTGGACCAGGAGTCAGTGGGGAAAGCCTTAGCCGCCTCCTGCCTCCCTTGCGGTGGCTCTGACATATGTCCTACACTGCCCGCGGTCTTGTGAGGTAGAGCTGCATTGCCCACAGTGTACCTGTCTCACTTTTCTATCCTCTATTGAAGTTTTCTGGGGTCACCTCCCAAATAGACCACTTAGAGTGAATTCTAGTCTCAGCATCTGCTTCTAGGGTTACCTGAGCCAAGACAGTTAGATTCTGGCTCACATTTTTTTTGAATGAATGCCTCGAATGCATTTGCTGTGCTCCAGGCACAGTGCTAGGTGCTGGCAATACAAAGACTGCCTAGGCTAGGTGCTTGCCCTCAAGGAGTACACGGTCAAGGGGAAAAGTATGATCCCATCAGAATCCAGTGGGTTCATCGCTCACATTTCATCTCCATTTGACAGATGGAGCGACTTTGAAGGGGCAGTTTGCCCAACTTGGTAAGTGACATGACTAGAACTCACATTCAGGTCAGTGTGACTCTACACAGCATGTTTTTTCTCCTTTGGATGGCCAGAAATTCCTGCCCGTTTTGTTTCCTGGTGTTGAGGTCTTCTCAATTGCTAAAGTCACTGGCTTAGTCATAAGCGCATTCTGTCTCCCCTGGACCACTGAAATGTTCTAATAGGCCTCCTAGCCTTGCTGCCTCCAATTTGGCTCCAATTCTGCTGCCCAGGTGGTCTTGGAAAGCAACAACCAGGTCATTCTGTTCCTGCCCAGCAGGATGAGAACCACGCTGCGCAGCCAAGACCTTGAGGCTTTTCATGGCCTGATTCCAGCCCCTTTCCGGCCTCATCATTTAAGGCACATCCCATCTCCAGACTTTAGTGAGTCAGTCCCACTAAATCACCTCAGATCCCCAAACTGACATGGGGCAAGTTCCTTAACTACACTGGGCCTCATTTGTAAGATGAGGGTAACAATAAAACTACTGCACAGCGCCACGGGGAGCATTAAGTGGAAGATTATATATGTAAGGCCCTGCCTGGCATGTCCACATACCCAATAAATGTTGTTGATTTTAATATTATTAATGTTGGGCTGCCTTCCCTCCCTCTTTGCCTAGCAAACCCTACTCATCTTTCAAGACTCACCCTCCCACCGTGCAATCTTTGCAGACATCGGAAGTAGAATAGGCCATGGCCTCTGTGTGTCCCCACTGTGCAGAGATTGATAACATTCCATTCACTCATCACTTAACCTGTCTGTCTACCCCCCGAAACTGTAAGGGCCTTGATTACGAAGACACTGTCTCATTGATCATGTTTCCTAGAACTGAGTACAGTGCCTGGTTCCTGGTCAGTGCTCAGTAAACATTTGGCTGGTGGCTAAATGAATGAATAGCTGTCTGGGCAAAGGGAACCCAGTCACTCCCCTGACCCTGCCTGGGATCTTCCCCCTGCACCTGGGGACGCATGCCTCGCACTCCTGGCAAGGAGGTTGCTCACTCCTGTCACTCCTGCTCCCAGCAGACCCCTCCACCAGCGCGGGCATCTGGCTCTGCCCATGAAGGCTTGTGTTTGTCCTCTTTTGTGCCTCACTTTGGGGCATGAAGGAAGCAGAGGGGAGCCAGTGGGGGGAGCCAGGGTGACAAAGGGGGCCCGAGCATGCATTTTTCCGCTCAGAACAGGTTAATGCATGCCTGTGCAAGTCTGAGTCAAGATGTACTGGAGTGGAAGGTGGGCCTGCATTTAGGACTAGAGGCCCCCAAGCTCTGTTGTCTGTTCTCTCCATCTCGGCTGCGTGGGGGCTGCTGCTGGGCGCTCAGGGCCACTGCTTTCTGCCTCCCACCTTCTGAGACCCAGCTGGCTTCCTTTATTCTAACTCCAGTCCCAGGGGTTGGCATAAAGTTTGTCTCTGTGGAAAGACAATGGCGTGGCGTCAGGGTGGAACCGCAGTGTGGGTCCTGACACCCTGGTGATCCAGCTGTGCGTTTAGGCGAGTCATTGCTCTTCTCTGGGTCTCAGTGTCCTAATTTGTAAATCGGGATGCAGAGTCTCAGCCCTGTCTCCTTCCTGTGGCTGGTGGGAGGGAGCGATGTGATTGTGGAAATTACCTGTTTACTTTCTGAGCCTCCCACTCCACGCTCCACCTGGCCTGAGTGTGCTCCTCCCGTCATGGTGTTCTCTGCACCTGGAGGAGTCCCTGGCACAGGAGCTCGATAAAACACACAGAATAAATCTTGTAAAGCATCTCCTCAGCCCAGGTACCGCTAAATGGTTATGCTTGCCGCTGCTAGGTCTGATTTACGGCCCATGAGAGGGAGAGAAAGGAACTGTGACCCTGTGCTTCCCTCCCACCACCATCTTTCCAACTGCAGGTGTGGGGGCTGTCCTGCCAGGCTCACACTTCTGTCTTTCCCATTTCTAAAGAACTTTACACTTCCATGTTCATTTTCATATTTAATCGTACACCAATTGTTGAAGAAAGTTGGTCAGGTGGGGAAACCGAGGTCCAACCTGAAGTGACCATCTCAGGTACACGCTATGGGGAAACAGCTTCAGGCCCCCCCATCTCTCTGGTTTCTCTGCCCTCCATATTTTTCATGTTCTGTTCCCACCCTGCAGATGCTGTTCCCTTTATTAACTGCTACTTCGACTCATCTCCGGTGGCAGCTCCTCCAGGACCCCTTTCCTGGCTTTCCAAGCCTGGGTTAGAAGTCTCCGTGCTTCTCTCTCTGCATCTTGAGTTTGCCTCTCTTACAGCACAGATCCAGGTGGGGCTGCCCCTAGACCGGGAGCTCCCAGAGGGCAGGGCCTTCTCTACACCTGTGAACCTAGCACACAGCTTTAGAAATGTCTGATGGATGAATGGGTGGGTGAACAATGCAGAGTGGTTAAGCGGCTTGCTTGAGGTCACTCAGCTAAGGTAATAAATCTAAAAGCAAACGTTTTCAGAAGGTTGAATAAACGCAGTATGAACTCAGGTTTTTGCTAAGTATTTTCCACTGTCTCATGCCAGGTGTCCTGACTTCAAGTGCTACATTCTCTCTACTGCCCTCCCATGAGTGCCTGTCACCTGTTGAGCCAGTCACCACTGTGGGCAACTGGAGCCCTTCCTGCTGGGGAACTTGAGGAGGTGTGTGTGGTTAGGAAGCTCCGTGCTTATGTCCTACCCTGTTGTCATTTGCCGAGGGCTGCTCCCTGGCCTTTGACTCTCTGGTACTCCTGGTTTGCCAGGCACACAGATGTTCTAAGTGGCAGCCTTGGATGTGTGGAGGTGAATGCCCAGGGCGTGGGCAGGGTCCACTGAAGTCTCATCAGGCTCATTGTCACTTGAGCTTCACCCTCACCTTCTGGGAAAGAGAGGAAACAGTCACCTCCCCAGCTGGGCTGTGGTGAGGGTGCAGGAGACAAAGGCATACGGCGCCACTTGGCAGGGTGGAGGCGGATGATGACGATTGACAGTTGTGACTAGTGACAAGTCCCGCTTTCCTGTACATTAAAGAGAGATTTAGAAATCCGATGCCAAAGAAAATGCTGGGCAGGTGACTCCCAGGGAGGATGGTTTTAGATTTCGATCTTGGTTAAATTTCTGAGTTGGGCAATGATGGAGGCAGGCCCTCCCCAGGCTGCACCCAATTACTGGCCAAGTCACACCCAACCCACGCCCGGGACTCGGGGAGGAAAAATCACTTTCATCTCAGCTCCAACCTTTGGTTCAATTATTACTCCCCAGTGGGCAGAACTGCAGGGAAGAGAGACAAAGCTGTGGCCATCAAGGGCCGTTTACTCTTTGGTGGGAGGGAGGGAAGCGCAGGGCAGGATGTGGTTGGGATCCAGTGAAACCCTGCCCCTGTGGATGCAGATCACTGAAGGAGTGGCATGTGTGATTCACAAGCTTTCACCTTTGTAGATCTAGAGGTTCAGAGAGTGGGAAAGGGAGGGGAGAAGGAAGGCAAGGACTGAGAAAGGGACAGAGGTCTCTGTTCTGCTCTTTCCCTGTTACTGGCAGTAAATTCAGCAAATCTATTTGACGCTAATCTTGTTGGAAGAACTTACTGTAATTTGGTTCACTGCGGGAGATAATCAGATTTGTGTAAACTTTCACAATGGTTTGCAAAAGCCTCATACATCTTGACAGATGTGGTCAATAAAATGCGTGTCCTCTGATCTTGGGACAGAAAAGGAGAGACTGCGGGCTGGCGGGGACCAGTGGTCTTAGGGCCCAAAGAGGTGCACAGACCTGCTTGTCTGGACCCCCACTCACAGACCTTCATTCGCCTTTCCTTGTGGCCTGGCTCCAAAGCTGATAGGGATCCCCTCGGTTGGAGGAAGGAATATCTTAGGGACAAGGGGGTTGTTACTCCTCACTTCACCAAATCTAATTGTCCAGTTATTCCTGATCCAATAAGCCATTAGTAGTACCTTTCAAAATCTTTATTTTGTAGTCCCTGTAGCAGCAAACTTGATTCTTACCAGTATGTTTATAATTTTCAGTTATTAATAGAATTATTTCTGCTTTTATTTTAAAGCCATAGAAATATTTATTCTCTGTAATTTCTTGTGCCTAGAAAACTTGCCATCAATAACAACTGTAATAAATATAATAAGCATAATATATACAGAAACAGCAGGGATTTTTTTGGTTTGTTTGTTTATAACACTAGGAACTAGATTTTTGGAACAAATGGTGGGAGGTCAGAGGTACAAGGCTGAACGCTATGATCTGGGAGGGCAATGGGGCAGTTTGTAGCACGACAAGTTGTGAAGAACATGGATTTATATTTTATTTATGATGACGTGAAACCACCCATCTCCTTTCTCCAAACAAACAAAGCATAGACCCCAACTCCAGTCTAACCCAAACTTAAACAAGCATATTATTTCATCACAAAATGCAATTCTATGTGGCCCACCATCAGACTCTATGAGTTTGGGGAGGTGGGCAGCTAAGGATCTAGGCAGGGAGGGGAAGGAGAAGGGTCCTCGGGGATGGGCTCTGAGACTGGAGGTTGCATAGGTCATGAGCTCAGCTGAGGAGAGCTAGGGTCCCAGTGGTTTCAGAGAGGCAGAGAAGATGGAAACCTAAGAATTGCTTCAAAGAGAAAAGCCATCAAACTCCATGTTGGGGTGAGAGCTGGGATTAGGGAATGAAATGTATAAACTGACTGTAGACTGTAGGGTGTTAGCTTGGGGACTGGAAAATGATGGTATTATGAGGAGAAATGGAACCGTTGAGAAAGATAGGTGGATGAGAGGATACATTCAGTGTTGCCCACGTTGAGTAGAAGCGGCCTTGGGGCAACTAACTGAAATGTCCTGCGTGAACAACAGGCACAGGACTGAGCAATCAGGGCAGAAGGCAGAGACCTGAGAATTATTCACCTAGGAAACATTTACTGAGCCGCTGCTCCATGCCGGGAATTCAGACAACGCCAGGTGGAAGAGGTGCCTGGGAGCACAGTCAGAAAGATCGCACAGATCCGTGGTTCAGCTCCCACTTTGTCACTTACTAGCTGTGTGACCTTGGGCAAGTCATTTAATGTTTTTAAACCACAATTTTCCCATCTTAAGAAAGGGAATGAGTGTATTTGGCACATTTTTATCAGTAATAAAGGGAATTCTCATAAATGTTAGCCAAGATAATGCATATAAAGTATGTATAGCTTTGTGTCTGGCATACAGCAAATGCTAAAAAAATGTTACCTGTTATTATAGGGGAAAAGTACTTATGACCTTAGGGGTCTCCTAGACTAATGACTATGAAAACCAGAAGAGACGTGTTAGGAGCTCAGCTGAGTTAAAGGTCAGAGAGAGAAAGAGCTGAGGTGTTAGGTGTCTGAGTAGCTGATTAAAGGATCATAAAGACTACTATGAGCAATTATGTGCCAACAAATTGGACAATCTAGAATAAATGGATAAATTCCTAGAAATATACAACCTATTGAGGCTGAATCATAATGAAATAGAAAATCTGAACAGGCTGATTGCTAATAAGAAGGTCGTATCAGCAACTGCCTAAGGCAGCGATTTCCAACCTTTTTAGCTCATGACACACAAAAACTAATAACTAAAATGTTATATTTTTTGCCGATCTGACAAAAAAATAGGTATAATTTTGATTCATTCACACCGGATGGCTATTGTGTTGGCTGTTGTCATTTTATTACTGATTTGAGAGAGAGAGGAAGGAAGTGAGAGAGAAGCAGCAATCGGCTGCCGCCCGTTCACAACCTTCCAGGTGACCGGATAATTAGCCAGCCAACTGAGCCACACCTGCCACAGTTGTCACTTTTTTTTATTTGACAATCTAAGGGAAGAGGTCAGTGCTTCTCACAAAACAAGCAGGCACTGCACGTTTTAAAGATCTTGCGGCACACCGGTTCTTGTTTTTTGAGGTAGGCTTGTAGTGCTATGAACTTCCCTCTCAGGACTGCTTTCATTGTGTCCCATAGATTTGGAGTTGTGTGTTCATTTTCATTTGTTTACAAGAAGTTTATTTCTTTCTTGATCTCTTCGGTAACCCATTCATTGTTTAAAAACATGCTTTTCAGCCTCCATGTGTTCAAATGTTTTTCAGTGTTTTTATTGTAGTTGATTTCTAATTTTATGCCACTGGTCTGAGAAGATGCTTGATATGATTTCAAACTTATAGAGACTTGAATTGTGTCCTAATATGTGGTCTATCTTTGAGAATGTCCTGTGTGTACTTGAGAGGAATGTATATTCTGCAGCTTTGGGGTAGAAATTTCTGTAAATGTCAGTTAAATCCATCTGATCTAGTGTGTCATTTAGGGTCACTGTTTCCTTGTTGATTTTTTTGTTTGGAAGACCTATCCAGTGAAGTCAGTGGGGTGTTAAAGTCCCCTAGTGTGACTGTATTGCTGCCAATCTCTCCCTTAAAGTCCTCTAGAAGTTTTTTAAATAAATTTAGGTGCTCCTATATTGGCACATATATGTTTATCAGGGTTATATCCTCTTGTTGGATTGCTCCCTTTAGTATTATGTAATGACCTTTCTTGTCTCTCATTACGGTCTTCATTTTTATGTCTATTTTGTCCGATATGAGTATTGCTACCCCAGCTTTGTTTTCATTTCCATTTGCACAGAAAAAAATGTTCTATCTCTTCACTTTCATCCTGTGTGTGTCTTTTGTTCTGAGGTGGGTCTCTTGTAGACAGCGTATATTTGGGTCATGTTTTCTTATACATTCAGCCACCCTATGTCTTTTTATTGGGGCATTTACATTTAGGGTTATTATTGAAAGATACTTATCTACTGCCATTTTGTTTCTTTATGCCTATATTTCTCATTCTCTTTATTTCTACTTCTAATTATAGCTGTCCCTTTAACATTTCCTGTAATGCTGGTTTTATAGTGATAAACTCCTTTAGCCTTTTTTTTGTCTGGGAAGCTCTTTATTTCACCATCTATCTTGAATGATAATCTTGCTGGACAGAATAGTCTTGGTTTCAGATCCTTATTTTGCATGACCTTGAATACTTCATGCCATTTCCTTCTGGCCTGTAGAGTTTCTAATGAGAAGTCAGCTGACAGCCTTATGGGAGTTCCTTTGTAGGTAACAGATTGCTTTTCTCTAGCTTCCTTTAAGATTCTCTCTTTGTCTTGAATTCTTGGCATTTTAATTATTATGTGTCTGGGTGTGGGTCTCTGTGTTCTTCTTGCTTGGGACTCTCTGTGCCTCCTGAACTTGTGTGACTTTTTCCTTGACCAGATTAGGGAAGTTTTCTGCCATTATTTCATCAAACAGATTCTCTAACCCTTGCTTGCTTTCGACCTCCTCTGGCACTCCTATAATGTGAATATTGTTACATTTCATGTTATCCCACAGCTCCCTTAGACTGTCCTCCTGTTTTTTCATTTTGGGTCTCTGATTGAGTGATTTTTTTCTACCCTGTCTTCTAATTCACTGATCCGATCTTCAGCTTCCTCTAATCTGCTGTTTATTCCTTTCAATGTATTCTTTATTTCTGCTGTGTCATTCTTAATTTCCTTCATAGTTTCCATATTTTTTCATGCTGTTGAGCATCCTTACAATCAGTATTCTGAACTCTATATCTGAGAGATTACTTATCTCCATTTCATTTAGCTCTTTTTCTGGAGACTTCTCTTGTTCTTTCATTTGGAGCTTGTTTTCTGGTCTCCCAATTTTGGCTACCTTTTTGGGTTTGTTTCTAAGTATTAGGTAGATCTGCTACGACTCTCAGTCTTTTTGGAGGGTCTCTGGTACAGGCCAATGTCAGATGCAGTTTGTGACTGGCCCTGAGTACCCTGTTTGGAACTATCAACAACCCTAGGCTTGAGGTCTCCTCTGCTGGAGCTGGGTGCATTTGGACAGGACCAGATGCACACCAGAGCCTGCTTTTCCAAGGCCCAGGTCCCGAAGCAGATCAGGCAAAGACTAAAAGCACCCTGAGGTCTGCCTCTGCCCGCAGGCTGATTAATCTGATTCTCTTAATGAGCCTCAGGCTGTAGAAGCTCCACAGGGTGGGGCGGCTGGTTGTTATCAGTCTCTTAACAAGGCTCAGGCTATAGAAACTCCTCTGGGCAGGGTGAGAGGCTTTTCAGCTGGGTGAGGCAATTGCTTTTCCCCTCAGGCAAAAGCCAAAAATTTTCCGCCCAAGAAAGATGTCCTCCGCAGTCTGGGGGAATGACTCGGCACAGGAATCCAGACGGGCGTCCCCTGATCTCACTCTCCAGAGCCCACAACCCCAGACTCTCCCCACACAGCTCCAGTCCACTCCGCTCCCCCTCCGCGGGAGCCCAGGGTGAGTGGCTGCACATGAAACATTGGGCGTTGGCTCTGTAAGAGGGGGCCTGCAGTTCCAGCTGCCAGACAGAAACCTGGCTGCTTTTCACAGCCAGATGGCATGTGGGCACCCTTCTCAGTCCTGGTGCTCTTGGCTGGGAAGCCCAGGCTGGGGTTTAGGCCCCAGAGTCCTCAGTGGGAACCCCGCACAGCTGAGATCTCCCTCCGGACCTTCAGCTGCTGCCTGTGGGGGCCCAGCCAGCCCTCTTGCGCCTCTTGCACTTATTACCAGTCTCTGTGCGGCCTCCACTTTTCCTCCTTGGTTATGAGGGTGCTCTCCAGCTCGTCTTCAGTTGGCTTTTGGGATGGTTTTTCTATGTTTCAGTTGTAAATCCAGATTGGTCTCGAGAGTGTCAGTGTAACTTCCACTCAGTCTGCCACCGTCTTGGATTCTGTGTAGTTTCTTAATTTCTGTAACGGTAGATGAACATCAGCATGACCATAAATTTAGGAAAAGATAAGGTCAGACATAGTGGTGGGTCAATCTGTGAGGGTTCATGAGTTACCCGGGAGGCTCAGTGTAGGGCCCACTCCTCCAACCCTTCCAACAATTTTAAGCATCTAATTCTCTGTATTAAATTTCTTGCAGCTTAAAATAGTCAGAGTGGTTGATAAATAAATTTGAGAGCACAGGCCAAAGGGAGCAGCGTCAGAGACCTGAGATGATGGAGACAGCAGTCGGGCAAGAGAGAATACAGCTGCTCATTGCTGAGTTTCTCGTATCAAACAAATCCCTCTCTGATTAGTTAAGCCTGTTCACTCCTTCACTATCCTCTGTAGACAGCCAGAGGAACTAGACACTGGGGAGTTAATATCTGCTGGAGGGAGCTGCATCTCAGTCCAGCCTGGTTGTGCCTGGGATGTGACCGAGGGACTCCTACTCGTTTCGTAGGTTAAAGGCCCTCCTGATAAGCCTTCCAGAAATTTTGACAGAAGCCAGAGTGAGGTTGGATGACACCACCAAGCCACACCTTCTACCCATGCAAGATTTATTTCCTGAGGCAAAAGTACCAAAAGCCGCCTACCTTGTCCCTTGAAGCTAATTTCCCTTTGGCTGACACTGAAGTGAAATGGATTAATACCCATGATGGGTGATCGGCCTTCAATAAATAATGCCGGTTGTTCTAATGTACCTGGCATGAAATATTCAGAGCTATTAATGTGTTGCAGTTTAAATAGTCACCGGGGCTTTCGTCCAAATCGGTGGTGAGCTCAGGCTCTGTCATCTTTTGTTGCACAGATCAGATTCAGAGTGCAGGCTGAGAGTTCCAGGAAAAAGCACCAGGGGCTGACCCTGTACAGAAGGTGAGGAGCTAGGTGGTGCAGGAAGATATGGCGGGGGGAGTGGCCAGAGCCCTCACTTGGGTCCAGGACTCCTGTCCCTCACCTGGCACTGGCTACTCTGAAGGACTCAGCTGGTCACAGGAAGCCAGATTGGAGCATTATAGGATGTCTTCCCCAGTTCTGGACTATAAGCATTGAAAATGCATCCAGTCTCTTGAGGCTTTACAGGGCCGTGGGAGAGTGGGAGAATCTATATGACCCGATAGATTGGGAGCCAGAGTCAAAATCCCAGGCATTGGGACCTCTGCAAGAAACTCTGGATAGCTGAAGATTTGAGAAGGCCAAGCTCAGATAGCCTGTCAGTGGAGAGATGGCTGACAGGTCTGTAAATCATGTTTGCTCAGGAGCTGTGGTCCTGACTGGCAGGTGGTGAGCGTGGGAAGAATCTGAAGGGTGAGCTGGCAGAAGTGAGTCATTCTGGACCTAGTGGGGCAGCTGTGCTTCCTGCGTCTTTTCTTCATCTTTAGGACATTGAATTAAAGGTAAAGAATCGTTGGTGTGCGGGGTCTCTCCAGACAGACAACTGACTTGCGTAGGCTTCCGCATCACCGGTGTTCCTGCACCTTTGAAGCGTCCCATCCTGCTCGGCCCCAGGTGAAGTCCATTCAGGACCTAATCCAAAGGGACCTGAGGGGAGGGACAGGGTTTCTTAGTTGTACCGACCGAGAGGGATGTGGGGAGAGGAGGCTTCAGGGGTGGAATTAGTTCTCTGACTTCTACTCCCTGAATCGCAGCTGAGAGACCGTTTTCTCAACGCTGCTCCTAGAGAGTGCTGACCTCCCCTCTCCCATCCCGCCGCCAGCGCAGGTCGCTCAGGTGCTCCCTCGATGGGCCTCGTGCAGCCAGCTCCATTCTGACCCAAGTGCTAGCAGACGGATGTCCTTTCACAGGCGGAGGCTCGAGGCTGATGTGGCCTTCCCTCCTCTTGGCTTTCCTCAGGCGCTGCTTGGCTCTCACCGGCCAGGAGGGAGTGCGGGAGGCGGCCCCGCGCAGACTGGCCTGGGGCAGTGGCGAGCCTCGGTGTGCCCGCCAGTCACGCAGCTGCCACCTGTCTCTGGGCCTCAGACCTCCCCTCCCCACTCTGCTTTGTGATGCTGGGGCGGGAACTTTGAAAACCACATTTCTGCCCAGCTCTTGAGCACCCCTTCAGGTTCTGCCAGTAGGGGTCGCCGGAGGTGGGCTGGAAGGCTGGAGGAGGAAGCGGGGTGCACTTTCCCTCTGCTCCCTATTCCCATCAACGTCACCCGCCTGGCTTCCTGACACCAGGGAGGCCTTTCACTCCAGCAACCTCAGTTGGTCCCAATTTGCAGTTGCTTCCCCCTGTTCAGCTTCTAAATGTGGGATGTCCCTGGGCCAGGGTCCAATCCTGCATGCCCATCGCTTCTCTATGGACACATCCCCTAAATGATTTCAGCCTGTTTATGGATTTATGTGCCACCTATTCCAGTGACTCTCAAATGTGCATCTCTAGTGCTGAACCTTCCCTGGGCTCCATATTTGAAATGTGAGACATCTGGGTCTGTAACAGGCACCTTCTCTGTAACGTGGCCAAACACAGTTGTTTACGTCTCCTCTCCCACACTTTTTTCCTTCATCTCAATAAATACCGCCACCGTCCACCAGCTGCTCAAGCCCCAAGCCCCAGTCATCTCAGACCCCTCTCCGTCCCGCACAGCTCCCCCGCTTCCCACCCAGCTCGTCAGCAAGTCTCACCCGACCACTTTTCACCATGTTCATTGCTTCGCCCTGGTCTAGGCAATGATCAGCTCAGAGTGAGTGGGGAGGAAAATTAGGAGAGCTCTTTAAGGAAGGCTTCTAGAATGATCAGTTATAGAATCTCTGAGCACAATAACGTTTCTTCCTGAACAAAAGGCAACGTGGGATAACAACTCTGTTGGGGGCGAAACCAGAACTATGAAAGAGGTGCCGGGTGGGGACACTCCCAGGAACAGGATGGAAGGAACTAAAAATGGAAAGTTTCCCTTTTGATGACCTCAGCCTCGCTGCCTGGCTAGGGCCACATGCTTCCCCTCGCTGCTGGTACCGAACCAGAACTGTGCTGTGCTGGGTGAGAGCATAATTACTCATAATGACCTCCCAGGGCTCAGCCCAGGTAGGAGCCCAGACGTTCCAAGATAATGGCTTTTCTTCCTTCTTTCTTCTGCACATTAGCTCCCTGCATGGATTGAAAGGCGCTAATTAACACAGTGCCTTTGATAATTAGGTTGGTCCTAGCTTCATTAAACACTGACATGCTCCCTGCTTCTGGGTCCAGACAAGAAAAGGAGCCTCAAAACCTGGATTCTTCTTTAAATGAGTCCCTGGGATGCAGAGAGCGCAGGGGTTCTTCCCTCTCGTGTTCCTGGGCTGAGCTGAGGGAAGGGGGGACGCAGGAGGCAGGTCCCTGTGGGGGAGGGGGCAACTGGAAGAGGACTTTCTTCCATTCATGCCACCCACACGCTGAGCCTTGATTTCCACAGGTTATGTGGAGCTTAGAAACACGGAGAACGGCAGAGAGGGAAGGGGCCTCAGATATTGATGCCTACACGCCTGTCCTACAGAGGATACAGTCATGGAGGCCAGAGTGCGGATGGAACTTGCTCGAGATCACGTAGCTTACCTGAGTCAAAGCAGGTGGCCAATGGGCTGTGGCCGTGGCCTCAGTAAAAGCCTAGCCCTGGGGTCCAGGAACCTCGCGTGGACCCCTCTGCGTCCACAGGGCCACGTGGGTGGGTGAGTGCCAGGGAGCCGGGTGGGAGGCCAACGCAGGTGCAGCCATGAGGGGACAGCGCCATCTAGCTGCACCTGGGGTCAGAGCAACGACAGAGCCCTAGAGCTGGCTTGATCAAAGGGGCGTCATTCAGGGAGTCCCTGGGCACTGTGGGTGACACAACCTCAACTTAATTGGTGCCCAGCTTGGAGACGTATGCTGATGTAAAGGAGCTTATCAAAAGGACCTGGAAATGTCCAACATGAGCCAGCTGGTGACCAGGCTGCTCAGACAGGCAAAGTGTCCAGGCCATCAGGTGATTGTCCTACTGTGTGCCTGTGCACAGGCGTCCACGCCAAACTTCAGATGTGGGTCAAGTGTGGTCCTCAGGACTGCCAAGCAGGCTGAGAGCCAGGGCCCTGCCCACACTGTAGCTCTATCCCGAGGGCTGGGACAGGGTCCGTGCCATCCTGTGTTCCTCACTGCCTGGCACAGGGCTGGCACCCACTGAGACTCACCGTCTGTGCTCTGCCTGGCAGGATCCGACCAGCCTTAGAGCAGCCCCAGCTGTCCAGGCTCCTAAAGGTCCACTCTGTGTGATGACCAGCAGTGCTCAAGCTGGGGCCCCATTAGCCCGGTCAGATGCTAAACATATTGTTGTATGGGAGGGAGGCTGGAGTAGAGATCTTCTGAGGTCTTTTAATTTGATGATTCTGTAAAAGGTATATTTTTAACACTGCTTAATTTAAATCTCTGTCACAAATTGAGATGCCCAAAAAGCAAACTGAGACAGAGATAGGTGTACAGGGCACGTGGCAGGAGTTCTCTTGGGATTCTCACCTGCGGAAAAGACAGTGGCAGCAAGGTGGGTGGGTGGGGGAGGGAGGGGATGTGAGCTACACTACAGTCAGAACAACAGCCTGGCCAGAGTTGCCAGGAGCACAGAAGCTGAAATGACCTTGGAGTTGACCCAAAAGGAGGGGAGAGGCCTTTATACACAAAGTTGATCACTGGTGGGGAGGCAGTGTGACCCAGGGCGGTCTAGAGGGTCTGGTAGCTGAGGCTGCCTGCTGGCAGCAGTCCCAGTGGCCTGGGAGTGTGTCCTGCTTTCCTGGAGGGGATCTGGGCTGCATCATGTCCCAGCATCTATTATTATTCCTGTGGTGACGTTTTAGGCAGCAGTGAGCCAAACAAGAAAGATGGATGTGGAGCAGTGGCCCCATCCTGTGTTTCAGAATCTCTGCACTGGAGCAGCTCCCCAAGGGGTGATGGCCAGAGTCCTGGGGGGTGTGGTCCACCCCTCCAAGCTCCTCTTCCCTGCCTCCTGTGAGGGGCCTGGGATGGGGCGCAGGAGACTGCCGGGGGTCAGAGGCCCTCGCTTTAGGGCTAACAATCCGAGGGAAACCAGCTCATTCCCATTCCCAATCCCACATGCAGGGGCTCTAATTAAAATTTAAACTCATTTTCTTTTGTCTTTTTAAAATTCCGTGATAGGTACTTAGCTTTTCCTTTCTGTGGGTAAGCAATTAACTAATACTCTGTTAATAATGATGGAGATCAGAGCACTGTGATTTGCTTGGGAGTTTGTTTCTTTTCTTCCACTTTCCAAAAGAAGTGGCTTCAGTGGGGGAGGAGGCGGGAAGGAAAGATGCTGCAGCGAGCTTCTCAGGGCCAGCCTGGCAGCCAGGCTGCAGTGCTGGCCCTGCCCACACGAGGGCGCTCCACACTGCCGCATCCCGCCCGGGGAAGGCCTGTGGCAGGAAGATGGGGGGGGGCGCTTCTGGGGGGGAGAGTAAGGAGAGACACTGGTCCCTCTCTCCAGGTTTTTGTGTGGTCCAGCCTTGAAGGTCAATGTGAAGCCCCTTTGGCAACTGAAAATCCAGCAGCTTTCAGGCCCTGAGGATTTCATGTGTCTGTATGTCAGGGCTGCCTGCCTGGGGGTGGTTTGTGTGTGTTTTGGTGCTGGAAAGTATATGAAGCAAAAACTGTCAGAATTGAAGGGAGAAATAGCGCTACAATAATAGAAGAAAGCATAGGATAAAAACTTTACAACATTGGATTTGGCAATGATTTCCTGGGTGACACCAAAGGCACAGGTAACAAAAGAAAAAATAAATTGGATATCATGAAAATTTAAAAATTTTGTGTATCAAAAGACACAGAGTAAAAAGGCAACCCACAGAATGGGAGAAAATATTTGGAAATCATACAACTGAAAAGGGATTACTATCCAGAATATATAGAGAATTCCTAAAATTCAATAATAAAAAACAACCTGATTAAAAAATGGGCAAAATACTTGAATAGACATTTCTCTAAAGAAGATATATAAATGGCCAATAAGCATATGAAAAGGTGCTCAATATCATTAACCATTAGGGAAATGGAAATGAAAACCACAATGAGATACCACATCACATTTGTTAGGATGACCACTATCAAAAAACCAGAAAACAAGTGTTGGCAAGGATGTGGAAATATTGGAACCCTTGTGCACTGTCGGTGGGAATGTAAAATTATACAGCTGCTGTGGGAAGCAGTATGATGGTTTCTCAAAAGTTAAAAATTGAATTACCGTGTGACCCAGAAATTCCACTTCTGGGAATATACCTCGAAGACTTGAAAGCAGGGTCTCAAAGAGATATTTGTACACCCATGTTCGTAGCAGTATTATTCATAGTAGCTGAAATGCAGGAGCAACCCAGGTAGCCATTGATGGGTGAATCGACAGGCGCTTATTTAGCACACACATAACGGACTGTTATTCAGCCTTCACAAGGAAGGAAACTCTGACGTACATGCAACACAGGCAGACCTGGAGGACGTTATGCCAAGTGAAATAAATCAGTCACAAAAGGGCAAAAAGGGCAAAAGGGGCATGATTCTACTTATATAAGACACTTAGGGTAGTCAGATTCATAGAGATGGAAAGTAGAATGGTGATTGCCAGGGGCTGGGGAGGGTGGGAATTGAAAATGTTAAAAATAAGACAACAGGTCCAAAGTGGAGTTGCTTATGCTTAGCCCCTGTCACCAAACCAAGACTTAATTACAGTTCAGCTCTCCCCGAAATGGGATCTTAAACCAGCCAGTCAGGAGTCACCTGGTCAGCACTAGTTAGGTCATCTGCCAGATCGTTCCCTAAAAGAAAATAACCAGTCACCAACCTGCTTTTTGCCAGTAGAACATCCTTGTTCCTGCTCCCTTCTGCCTGTAAAAGCCTTTCGTTTCTGTACAGCTCCTCGGAGCTCCTTTCTGTTTGCTACATTGAAAGCTGCCCAATTTAAATCAATTTTTGGTCAAATGAACTCTTTAAAAATGTTAAAATGCCTCAGTTTATCCTTTAAAGAGTTATTTAGTGGGTAGAGAGTTTCAGTTAACGAGAAGAGTCATGGAGATGGATGGTGGTGATGGTTGTACAGGAACTGGAACTGTACACTTAAAAATGGGTAACGTGGTAAATGTTGTGTTATGTGTATCTTACCACAATAAAAATTATTGATAAAGTAAAACCATAAGAGCAAGAGAAAACATGAAGTTTAGGACAGCGGTTAGCTCGTGATGGGGCGGACGGGAGGGAGTGGTGCACAGGACGATGTAAGTTAAGCGATCTTTCAGCTCTTGTGTTGGGTCGCAGGGCCAGGGTTGTTAACTACATTGTTTCGTAACTAACAGTTTGTTAAAAGCGTCTTTTATATGCACAGAATACTGTATTTTGAAGTATAAGTTAGAAAGGGTTGGGAGGTCGCGCCGGCCGGTGTGTCTGCTGGCCGGTGTCGCCCTGCGCAGGGCGAGGCGGCTGGTGGGTTCTGGCCAGGGCGCGGGTCAGTGTTCCTCTCTCCCTCCCGCTCCGGAGCTTCCTCTCTCTAAAAATCAATAAAAAAGTTTTGAAAAAGAGATAAGAGAAGAATGGCGTGTAGGTTGGAGGCAGGCCCGTTGGCAGCAGTGAGCGTGGGCCTGGCACAGCCTGACACCCGTGGGAGAGCCCGGGGCGGGCAGCGTGCGATCGGGCGGCCAGGCTGCGGGGCCAGCCGCGCCCACACGAGGGCGCTCCACGCTCGGCCGGCGAGGGGCCGCCGTGGGGAAGCGGGCGAGCGCGGGGTGCGCGCGGGCGAGCCCCGCTCCCCGGGGTCCCGCGCGGGTGCTCGCTGGGGCGTGAGCGGTGCGCCCGTGTGCCGTGCTGCGAATGCCTGAATGTAGGGGGGCGGGGCGGGGGCGAGAATGTAGTGGGGGGACAGTTCCTGCGTCCCAGGCCTGGGGCGCCACTAGCAGGGAGGGACCCAGAAGCAAGCGCCCGAGCGCTGGGCTGCCCCTCCCGCCAGCGGAGCCCCGTCGGGAAGAGGCATGAGCCGCGCCCTGCAGCCTGGCCCCGCAGCGCTGGGTGTCGGGACGCCCCTGTGGGTCTGTGGGTCCCGAGCCTTCTAGGGGCCGTTAAACGCACCCCCAAAGGCTGGGCTGCACGGCGGCAGCCAGGCCCTGGCGCCTGCCCATCCTGCTGCTCAGAACCTGGTGTCACCAAGATGTGCCCGGGGCATAGCCAGGCATTGGTCTCATTTTAGACCAGAACATTTTTTTCTCCTGAAAGCGCCCAGGGCAGTGGCAGGGAGCCCAGGTTTGGTAGCAGAATATGTCACTCCAGAGTCTGCCCTGGGGCCTAAGGATTATTTTGAGCTGATTATTTTGAGAAACAACAGACACAGGAGAAGCTCAGAAAACAGCAGAGATTACTCTTTCGACAGCGAAACATATTTATAAAGAAAATCTTAATCTGTAAGGGTGTCTCTCCTGCACTGGGAAGAGAAGCCCCTAGATCCTAAGAGGGTTTTACCAATGGAGAGGCAGGGGCTTCCGTCTCTCTCGCAGACTTTTACCCTGCTTTCCAGGTGACCCTCCACACCAGGCCTCCCCTCCCCTCCCACCTTTCTCTCTCATGTCTTTAGTTAAAAATGGTGTTTAAACTGCTGGCTGAGACCACGGGAGAGTTAACTCATTTTTCCTGGGTGCCTCCCTGTGTACATGAGGTTCACATCTATAAACTTATGTTCCTTTTCCTCGTGTGTTCTGTCTGTTATTTCAGGGGTCTTAGCCAAGAACTCAAGGGAAATTGCTCACCCTCCCCTTCAGGGGGGCAGCGACCGGGGACCTAGAGACAGTCTCCCTTCCCGCGCAGCCACATGAATCAGCTCTGCAGGCCTGACCCCAGGCTGGCGTCTCAGCCGGGGATCTGAGAGCCTTAGGGTTGGTGGAACTTACACCCAGCTGGGAGCCTCAGGCCAGCAGGCCGAGGCCCTGCGCAGTGTCCCAGGGCAGGGGGAAGACAGGTCTTGAGGCTTCTGAGAGCCAGACTAGGAGGAGGAACAGCAAGCCCAGGAGTCCTAGGGTCCTGAAACATGGGGACAAGAGCAGGACGCTGCGGAGCCTAGGAGACCTGAGCCGGGGAGAGGAGACCAAGAACAAAGCCTCGCAGAGCTCTGGTGGATCCCTCGGTCCTTGTCCAGATTTCCCCGCAGCAGACCTTCCCCTCGCAGCCTGGCCTCGGTTCAGTGCACCCCGCCATTCCCAGGAGCTCCAGTTCCTACCCCAGCCCGGCAACCACGAGAGACGTAAGAGAACAACACCTTCTGGGTGAGACCACTCTAGGGAATATTGGGGTCTAGGGAAAAAGGCTTAATGACCATGTAATTGAAGGGAAGCACAGTTTTCTACCCCCAAATATGCCTTTTGGGATATTATTTTATTTTATTACTTTTTAAAAATATATATTTTTTTATTGATTTCAGAGAGAGGAAGGGAAAGGGAGAGATAGAAACATCAATGATGAGAGAGAGTCATTGATCGGCTCCTGCATGCCCCCCACTGGGAATTGAGACTGCAGCCCGGGCATGTGCCCTGACCGGGAATTGAACCCTGATCGCCTGGATCATAGGCCGATGTTCAGCCGCTGAGCCATGCTGGCCAGACTCTAGGATGTTATTTCAAGCTGGTTATTTTTAAGAAATGAAATACTCAGAAAAACACTTTGACCTTCCTCTCGTTGCCTAAAAAAATTTAGATAGAAGACCTGCTCCAGGAAGGGAGCCGTCATCATAGAGAACTATAGTTTCACACGAACTAAGTGTGATGACAGGGAGGAACCTAGCAAGGTTCTCCTGTGTCCCATTATTTTGTTTGTCTTTTGTTCTGTGCCCCATTGTTAAAGATGGCCCAGGGAACATTTCTTTGCCAACATTTGCTTTTCCATCTCCATGGCATATGCTTTAACTGCTGGATCAGTCCTCAGGCCCCCTGTGCTTCTGGAACCCCCATATGTACATATGTGATCAACTTGGTGGGTTTCTCTTGTTACTCTGTCTCATGTTAACTTGGTTATTAGACCAGCCAGAAGAACTTCGAAGGGTAGAAGGGAAGTTATTTTTCTTTCCTCACATGGTCATTAAGTAGAAGACACTGGTATCGGGCCTGGGTTAGTTAAAATTCCAGCTCAGCCACCTAGTAGCCATGTGACCTTAAAGGAGAAATTACTTAACCTAACTGAACCTCAGTTTCATCATCTGCAAAATGGGAAGAGTAATTACTTGCAGAATTATGAAGGTTTAGCAGTTAGGAATGCAGAGTGATCGATCAGCCAGTCTTAGATGCTGTCACGATCGTTACTTCCCCAGGCCTCTCTTCTCGGCTCAGACAAGAGCAGTCCTATAATTGGCCTGCTCCACTGTGGTAGCGAATGGGCAGGAAGTTAATATGTTACCCAGGCAGTAACAGGGCACGTCCCTGTTGACAAGAGCCTCTGGGAAGATGCCTTGGTTCCAAGGACTAAATCCACTAGCTGGCAGGCAGCACGCCCTGTAGGTGAACGTGTAGGTGGGTGGGTCTCCCTTCAGCTGGGACCTCACAGCAGCAGGAATCAGAGCTTTCAGGGCAGGGAGAGACCAGGGGTGCCTGTTCCAATGGAGGCGGGGGCCTGGGGCGTTGCCTAAGGCTCTGCCGATGCCCCTCGCACCTTTCCTGTTACAGGGGGGAGGAAGGAGGGGTCAGGTTCTTCCAGCGCCGGGGGAGGAGAGAGGACCTGAATGCAGGCTGTGTGTCCATGGCTTTCCCCTGCTCCTTGCCCCCCTGCAGCCTCCCGGTCCTGCTCTGGAGGCTCCAGTCACCCAGTCAGCATTCACTTAGGGGAGAAGCCTTCCTGGGTCCTGGCACGTAACAGCTTCTCGGTAAATACTGGAGGCACTGAATTGGGTGCAGGCCATAAAGTGGATGGGAGGGAAGGGGCTTTTTGTGCACTCAGTCCAGAGGCAAGGAACCTGTGGGTGGGTACCACCCCGGGTCGAGTGCCAGGAGTGGCTGGGGTGCCACCTTCCGGGCGTGCCTGCTGTTGAAACCTGGCAGCTCCCGCAGGCTCCGCCCCGCACTACTCCTCTCCTGCTCACTCTGCTTCCTCCTAAAGTCCCTTCATGTGCTCAGCCTTTTCCCATGGCCGCCTCCAGGCAGCCCCTGCTTCCAGCCTAGACCTGCAGTATCATAACCCAAATTCGCCCCGGCGGTCCTGCCCTCTTCCGGCCCGTCGCACAAACCGCCTCAGTGATATTTCTGGTGATCCTTCTCTCTGCTTAAATACCCACTATAGCTCCCCACTGCCCACAGGGAAGAGCTGCAATTCTTCTAAGTGGCCTGGAAAGTCCCATGAGATCTCCAGGGCTCTGCTTTCCTCTCCAGCGTCATGTTTTGCCCACCACTCTGTGCACCAGTCGGGCTGAACTGTCCACTTGTAGAAAATGCCAAGCACCCTCCATCTTCCAGGGTTTGTAGAAGTGCAGCTCCGTCAAGGTGGTACTCAGCATGGTCTCTCTCTCTCTCTCTCTCTCTCTCTCTCTCTCTCTCTCTCTCTCTCACACACACACACACACATACACACACACACCCATTTCACCCTGCTGCCCCCAGAGCTGCAGACTCCATCTTGCTCTGGGGAATGTGCACTGTGGGCGCCAGTTGCGGGGGGAGGCCCAGCAGGCTTTCAGGCAGTGGGCTGGGCTGATCCAGGGCAGGCCCTGAGCAGGTTCCCAAGGTGTCTGCCCCTTCCTGAGGAGCACAAGCAGCTCAGGTTCCTGGCGGCTGTCCCTGGGGCTGGGGCTGGTGCAGGGAGGCAGCTGAGACAGCCCAGGTGTCTAGGTGCCACCTCAGCACCTCCCGGGATTGGGCCTGGGTGTGCCAACCCAGGTGGGCAGTATTTGGAGAAACACTTCAGTGATCAGAGCAGAATCAAACTTGGCAGGTGGTGAGGTGCAGGTGTCACCAGGCCTGTGGGGCAGGTCAGGAGGCCAACTTGGGTGGCACCACCTTGGCGAACTTACAGTGGTGTGGTCGTGTCAGTTTCTCAGGGCGGAGTGGAGCCTGGGAGCCTGACGGACACCTGAGCCTGATGTGTAATCCCGAATCTGTAGGTGGCGTGTGGCCGGCGCGCTAGTCTGTCCGGCATAGTCTGTCCTGCTGGGCAGCTGCAGGTATAGGGGAGGCCGAGGGACTGTCTAGTGAGGAGCAAAGGAAAGCAAAGGAATTGGTTGGGTCCTCAGGTATATAATATAAAGGACAGCAGCCTTTGGTGATTGCATCTGAGGGCACTGAGCAGGGCAGCCAGTGGGTCCGTCACCTGTCCCTCATCCATTCATTTGTTCATATTTTATATATTCAGCAGGTGAGTGCTGTCACGTAACAAGCATATTCAGATATACTCGCTGGCTCACAGGACTTATGGTCCAGGGGGGAACACATTTTCCTGAGTTTCCTTGTTGGTTAGTCCCCCTTTCAAAATACTTTGCAATCACTTTAAGCTGCTAGTTCCCTAAGTCACACTTCGGGAATGCTGCAGGGTCACCTCTGTCTATAATGGGACTTCCCCTGTCAGAGGTTTGAGGGAAATCAGACATTCTCACTGCCACCTGTCTGCCAACAAAAGTCCAGCCAGAGGAAGGGAGGGAGCCTGGCCACAGGTGTAGAACAGATACTTTTCAGTCACTTCTCCAGGGCCACCCAGAGGCTCACAGGCACCTCCTCTGTCTTCACCAAACCTGGGCTTGGGAAAAGCTCTGTCCTCAAGTCCTTGAAGTTTGTCTTCTGGGTTTTCAGGTCCCTCACCATACTGTGTTGTAAGCACTGGTACCCTTTTATTGACCCAGCAGACTGAGAGCTTCTTGGGAGCAGAGACCAGACTTCATCTGTCTTCTTTCTTTTCCTAGCCTAGCCCAGGGCCTGGCACCCTGCGTGTCTAACACACGCCTGCCAGCCAGTGCCACCGTGGCCCCACGCAGCGCGCTCTGGATGCTCTTCTCCAAGACAAACGCAGCCTTTCTTTCTCTGCCCAATTCAAACATCACCTCCTGCAGAAGCTGCCCCAGTCCCTAAAATCAAAAGACATCTCTCACTGTGCGTGTTGTTTCCGCTCATCTCAAGAAGCTCACAGTCCAGTAGGGGTTTACAAAAGCAAACAGATGCATACAGCCCACAGCGGAGCTAGAACAAAGAGTGAGAGACTTTAAAACAGGCAGAGGATTACTTGGCGTCCTTTCAGGGCTGCTGTGTCTATTGTCCAGGGTCCCAGGGGACCGGATTCAATAGGATATGCACATTGGGTGGTCTTTTGCTGGCTTATTTTATACTCTGCAGAGATGGGTGTTAACTTGTGGAGGGCTGACGAGGGTGCAGATGCTTCCTATGTGGTGCGTGATGCAAATTGTCTGTTCCTGGCAGAGCGTGTGAGTCGTCACCAGTGGAGAGTGCATCCCCATAAGTCCAGTTCTCATTTGAAACAGTTATAAGATCTTACTGGTTCTCTCCTTGACTAACGACTTACATAAACATATGTTCATTTTACCTATTTGTGAGTCACAATTTTACCATTTTGGAAGTTACCCTTGAATAGTAAGAGCTCTATCCACGGCAGAGGTAGTGATAACACTGAGCGTTTACTCTGTCAGATACCATGCTAAGGGTTTTGTAGACTTTGCTTAACTTAATTCTCATGGCAATGCTATAAGGTGTTCTATTTAAATATGTTTTTATTGATTTTAGAGAGAGAGGAAGGGAAAGGGGGAGAGAGACTGAAACATCAATGTGAGAGAGAAACATCAATCAGCTGCTTCCTGCATGCCCCCTACTAGGAATTGAGCCTGCAACCCGGACATGTACCCTGACCGGGAATTGAACTGGTGACCTTTTGGCGCATGAGACGAGTCTCAACTAACAGAGTCACACCGGCCAGGGCAAGGTGTTCTAGTACTAGTCCCATTTTATATGTGCAGAAACTAAGGCCTAGAGGTGAGGTAACTTGCCTGACTCAGAGTTAGTAATTGATCTGCACTGTACCCAGAGACCTGGGGTTTGCCACTCGGTCGGCTGGAGAGCAGGGTGTGGGCTGAGGACTGGCAGAGCTAAGACTGGGTATGCAGGGGCTGATCAGCAGGGCGCGGGGGGTCAAGCTAAGGAGGTGGGACTTTACCCTCTAACGACAAGGTTTTAAGGAAAGGAGTGACATGATTAGGCGAGTTTTATTGTCTTTATCTTTATTGCTTTTATTAAAGTTATAAAAGCAGCTGAGAGATTTGGCCTTTTTAGAGAAATCATTTTGGCAGCAGCATTGAGGCAGGATTGGAGGTGGTAAGGACAGAGGTAGGGAGGCCGTTAGAACAAAGCCCATGGCAGGGAAAAGAACAGGAGGGGATGGAAGAGTAAAACCTTTTAATCTCCACCTTTGGGCAACTGCTGAAGTTCATGGGCTCAGGAGGAAGGGCTGGGGCCCAGGAGGAAGTTGGGAACCCTCCAGAGTGGTCAGCTCAGGCCTGTTCTCGCTCATTCTCGGCATTTGAGAAACAAGACAGTACTTGGAATTTAAAAGGAAAGGATTCTGTCAAAAAGCCCCTACAGCTCCCTTCTGAAGAGCATATATAAACAGCCTGACACAGAAGCACCCAGGCCCTCTTCTTTTGGCCTCGGGGGAAAAAAGAAGCAATGCGGAGAAAGGAAAAGACAGACACACCAGGACAACCACCACTGTAAGCCCTCTTTTGATCACTGTGCAAGTACAGATTGTTAGCACACCAGGTGATTTTTAAATCCCAGCCCAGTTCTCCTCCGGGCTTCTTTGTGGCTGTTGGCCGCTTCCTCTTGGGACCTGGCCAGAGTGAGCTCAGGAAATGCAAACGTTTAATTCTGGAATCAGTAAAGCATATTAGGAGAAGAAATCCACAGGTGAAGAAATCACATTGCGAATTCCAAAGCCAAGGAGGATTGTAAGATTGTGCATTTGTTGGGACAGGACCGTCTTCCTCGCCCTGGTGAGGGACCTCCGTGATTAGGTCGGTCGTTCACCCTTCAGGACTGCCCAGGGTCCAGGTCTCGTATCTTACCAACTTCCAGCCACTGCACCTTCAGCTCTGGCCCCTGAACTCTCTGCAGTCTTGCTTTGCCTTTTCTGATGGCAGGGGAGACGGCGGCTGGATGGAGGCCCCGCTGAGGGGTCAGTAATTTTCATTATACCCACCCCGCTGGGATTTTGTATGAAGACTTGAAAGGCCTTTGTACACACTGATGAGCTATATAGATATTGCCAGCTTTTCCTTGTTGTTCTGGCTGATGATTTAACTGACACATGCTATACTGCATTGCAGAATATTCAAGCAGATTCAGATTTTATTTTTAAAACTACTGTGTACTCAATATAATACCAGTATGCAGTCTACAGTGTTTTGAGTACTTTCATGCTCAATCCTCACAATAATTTTATGATGTTTATTTTACCAAAGAGGCTCACAAGTTAACTTGTGAAATAATTACACACACACACACACACACACACACACTTCTAAATCCTCACCTGAATATTTTTTCCATTGCTTCATCAGAGAGAGTGGAAGGGGAAGAGAGAGAGACAGAGCAATTGGTTGCCTCCCACATGAGCCCTGACCTGGGTTGGGGATGGCGCCTGCAACCAAGGTGTGTGCCCTTGGCCAGAGTTGAACCCCAGACCCTTCAGTCCGCAGCTGACGCTCTAACCACTGAGCCGGCCGGCCAGGGCTACTTCTTGCTTTTAGGCTCTCTTGAAGTTGGGTTAGACTTGCCCAGGTGCCGCCCATCCCAGCACTTACTATATACTATTCCCCACCAGACTGGAGCTGAGGGGCCAGCAACTGGGTTTTGTTCAGTTATGTCCCCTCTGCCCAGCAAATAGGTACATCAAAGGTGCTCCGAGAAATACTGTTTTTATGAATGAACGAATGAATGAATGAATGAATGAATGAAGGCTGATCTTACATCCAGTCTTCCCTACCAGAATAGAATGTAAGATGCATCGTATTAAAAACAAAATTCAACCAAGTAGATTTAAAGATCTAATTGGCTTTACTGAGCTATTCATCCCACCTAACGACCACTGGAAGTTTGCTCAGATGAGTTGTACACAGTGGAAGGTTTGGCAGGCAGAGAGGGTGGGACTGAGAAGTTGAGACTGGATTTCAGGCAAGGACACCTTCTCTTAGGGGAAGGCCAGCGGTCTTATCAGGCAGATTACCTCCCAAGCATTGATCAGAAATTCCAGGCTGATTGTGTTAAAATTCCACTCCTGGGAGAGGCTGAAACCATAATTAGGTTAGTTCTGAGTTCTGGTTTGGTGATGTGGCTTAACAAAAGTGACTCCAATTTGGCCTGCAGTTTCTTTTTTTAACAATGGGAAGGCAAACTGTGTTTCCTTCGTGGCTGGATTCTCTAAGCCTAGAATGACGCTGAGGACGCAGTAAGGCCCAGTAAATGCTTGTTGGTAAGTAAAGAAGTGAAACTGTGCGGACAGGCAGGTCCTACTCCTGTGCGTGCATGCCACGGGCGTGTTTCTTCCCGACGCTGTCTCGGTAAGGCACCGTTTAAGACTGCAGTGCGGTGACTTGGGTAAGCGCTCAACACTCTGGCTCGAGTTAAACATCCACTTGCAGCTGAATGATGGAGCCCACCTGAGGCTCCTGTGCTCCTGAGCTCACGGCGCGCTCACCTCTGTTCAGATGCAGCTCCTGGAGCGGGAAAATGACCTGCTTGCAACCATCATCAGCTTCATCTGCTAGACCAAGTGCAGCATCTCTTCCCCCTGTAAACCAGTATGTGCTGCGTTAAACGTGTTAGTGTAAAAGTAACCATATTAATAAAACTTAGAATACTGAGAAAATGCAGGGAAAAGGCCACCTCTCATGGCACTGTGCTCACAAAGCGATCAGCAGGGCCGCGACGCCCTTGCCACCTGGGCGGCCTGTCCCGCGTACGTGCGGGTCACGGTAACTCGTTCCCTCCCTTCTCTCTTAGTACCGTGCCATGCTCCTCATAAGACCCTTTTATTTTAAGGATCCATTTCAATAGTTACTGATACACATTTCAGTATTTTTCAAATAAATCGATAATTTCAAAGACAGACACAATTTCCTGACGCTCCCCGACCGAAGCCGCCGCCTTTCTGGTGTGTGGCAGGCAGTCTGACCAGCTGGGCGGCGCGGCCAGGGCCCCAACCTGGACTCAGTGAACGATACGGGTTCCTGGCACCTGACACGAACGATGGAATTGCTTTGCCGATACGTTATAGCAGTTTATTCAGCCACCAAACAATAACTTATCATTTAAATCGTGTTGTTAATGTCACAGGGAAAATAAGACCTCAGCAGCCCTCCAGTTTGCACTTCAGGGCACTGCTGGGGGAAAGGACCGAGTCAACGTCGGTTACCAGTTATATTTCTTCTCGTTTAGTGTCATCACAAATATTGAGGGGACCAGTTTATCTGCTGGCTGGGCATCCCCCCTCCCTGTGGAGGCCGTGTACTGCTAAGAGGGGAAGGACCGAGGCCTCTGGGACTGAAACCACCTTCCTGGGAGCTGGACACGACACCAAGACCGAGTGCGGTTAATTTCATCCACTCAGACTGAAGGGAGATCCGACCAAAACAGAATTTGAACATTCAGCTAAAATCCTTACCTTTTTTTTTTTTTTTTCCTAAAGAATAGTTTATTGATTTTTAGAGAGGAGAGAGAGAGGGAAACGTCGATGTGAGAGTGAAACATTGGTTGGCTGCCTCCCACATGCGCCTGACCAGGCATGGAGCCAGCAGCCGGGCATGTGCCCTGACCCAGAATCGAACAGCAACCTTTGGGTTCACGGGACGATGCGCAGCCAACCGAGCCACACTGGCCAGGCCTGTTCTTATCTTTAAGAGTCACTACTGGCACACCATCCTCTGCACGTAAGGGTCCATTTTGGGAATTCCAAGAGGTCATTTCCCTTAAGTATTAATTTTCCTTGGTTTTTAAAAATACTGAGATTCTCACACTTATTAAGCCCTTGCTCGACATACGAGATGCCACAAAGCACTAACCTTCATGACAAGCCTCGGGAGGTTAATACTGATTATTCTCAACACCAAACAGAAGAAAAGCCCTGATGCCTAGGGAGACGAGTAACTTGTCGGTCACCCAGCCTCTGCTTGCACCTCGGCAGCCTATATATTGTTAAGCAGCCAGGAGACTGTGGTTCCTTTGGCAGCTGTCCCACCCGCGTCTAGCAAGTCAGGGTCAAGTCAGCAAAAAATAGGTTAATCACTGCTGCTGCACTGAGGAGGAAGATGCTCTACCAGCCACTCTCGGAGGGACGCTTTTGTCACTACAGCCCAGACTGAAGGGAGGGCGGCTGCGTCTAAAGCTCTAAAGCCAGCACATTTCAGGAGCAATGTACTTTAAGTCCACTCAGATGCTTCTAAACTCGGAAGCCGTTGGCCTCGTTGCTCACGTTTGGGCAGGGCAGGCAAGCGCGGCCGTCCCTTCCTTCAGGCACTGAGGGGATTCTCAGTGACACAGTCTATCATCAACCTTTCTCCACGTCTCTAGGCAAGTGCCTGACCGGATGATTAAAACAAGCCATGTTGCAAAGGTGGAAAGTTGCTGTTAACCTTTCCTCATCTTTCCAACCAAAAGTGGGGGGAAGGGGACTCAACTGATGATGGTTATACTGTGAACCATTTGCTAGGGAAGGTTAAATCCAGACGTTCAGATTTTTCAGACAAACCAATACCCAGTTCATCCATCTGAAATTCAATACAGCAAAACATTGGCTCATACAGAAATATCAAATGGCTAATAATTTTTTCCTTTTTAAAATACAAGATTAATACTGACATATATATATATATATATATATATATATATATATATATATATATATATCTCTATAGTACAGACATACAATTCTAAGTTTAGACAACGTAAGAATCTAGAGGCTTTATTCATCAGTGTGATTAAATCGGGGATAAAACCCCTTTCAGAATTTTCCATAATTTATCGTCATCCTTTCCTGAATATTTTTTGTAGAAATAAGTCATTTATCTGAGTTACGATCACTTAAGTTCTCAATAGATTTTGAGTGTAACATACTAATACAGTCCTGTTTGGCACCAGATCATCTACGATTGTCTAACCCGTCAGTTTCTTAAATAATTTTCTAGCTTTGACTTGGGAGCCTGTTCCGCATGTACTCTTGAAGCTTTTGGGGCACCACCAAGACTGCGTATGTTCTGTGACTTTCAGAGGGTGTGGGGCAGAGAAAAGATAGGCACTTCTGTCCCCAAAGCAGCCACTGAAACTGTGGAGTGAAACTTAGTTCCCACACAGAGTGAGCGACAGCAGGCTGGGCCGGCCGCCTGGGGCTTCCTTGTTGAACGCGGCACTGCGACGGGAGGAGCTGCTCGTTAGCAGGGTGGAGGGCAGAGGGGCTGAGCGTGGGTTTCGGTGTTGGCTCTGTTTCCAAAACTGATCTTGAATAAATCCCTTAAGCCTGCGTCTTCAGGGGGGAAAGCCAGCCTTGGACTGGGTGAGAATAATGGGTTAGTTCCCGCTGAGCCGGGTTTTGGCCCTTGCTCCTGAATGAAGCAGCTTCCCAACCCGCCCTTCTTCTAAGTGGTGGTTAATCTGGACCATAAAGGCCTCCTCCCTCCACTGACAAGATTCGGTTAATGACAAAGACCAACAACAGGGCTTATGTGTGGCCGTAGCTCAACAACTGGGATGGGGTAAAATAACCCTAGACACTTGCTTTGGCTACCCCCCTTCCTTTTCTTCCACTCCCTCATGACCGTGGTCTCATCTTTAGAGAAGGCGAAAGAGGCACACAGAGGTTATGGACTCGGGTCCAAGGAAAATGGCAGAGTCCAGGCTTGGAGCCAAGCCTGCCAGCGGTCACAGCAGGTTCTCCCCGAAACAGCTCCTCCATCTGCCGTGACACTCAGGCAGAGGAAGGGAGCGCTCATTGTGTCCTGAAGGTTCACTCCTCTGGATGCTTTCAGAGAGGTGGTTTCAGAATTCCCCTCTTGCTTGCCTTAAAGAGGAAAGGAGGAAAAAAACACACAAAAAAACATATACACAAAGCCCAAAGCACATAAACTGAATGATTTAATTTACTATTAGCAAGGGTCAAATTGAATCTTAATAATGAAAAGACAGTAATGTTTTCCTTAAAACATTTGGAGGAAGAAACATTTCAAAAAAAAAAGTTTATTTGGAAAAGCCAGCCTCTTACACAAGGTTTTTATCTATACTTTCACTCTGTCAATTACAATAATATTTTAAAATACATTGAATACAATATATAATTCACTGAATGTCATTGGTCTACCTCAATTTAAAGGATATTAGGTTAAAAAATATTTCATTTTCATTCTGGTCCGTCTTCCCTCCTATCCTTACAACAAATCCATTTCTCTACTTTTCAAATAAGTGAAATGAGTCACAAAATTTTTAGGTTTGTGTGGAGAGTAAAATGTGTCCAATAATTCTAACCAAAACATAATTTTCTTTAAGAACTTCTCAGAAAAAAGAAAGGAGTTATTTATTGAACAAAAAACACTCAGCAACTTCCCTCCCAACCTTATCCTTATAGGTTTGCCTGGGGCCAAATCTCTTTGGCTCTCTTTAATTAGCAAACATTAAAATAATAAAACAACACACACACACCAAAACTAAACACACAAAGACCTAATATCTCACACACAGCTCTAAGCTAGACATCGATATAAATGGAACCACTATGAGTTGAAGGGGAAAAAGTTCCAGGAAAAACAACAACGAAAAGATTCTAAGTCTCACAGTTTAACTGAGGTTTTAGAAAAACTTAAGCTGAATTCAGCTGCTGTTTGAAATATCTGTCTGCATTTAATTAGAGATGTTGGATTTACTAAGGAGGCACAGACATGTAGTTTTGCATATTTTAATACTTTTAGAGTGAAAAAAATAATACTAAGTGATCTCAAAAGGGACAAGAATCTGTAAGGACTCAAAATTTGTCTTTGCAAAGGGTGCAGAAATAGTAGTTTAATGAAATCAACTCAAGAACTGGACTAATAAGCATCCTAAGAAGATACCAGACGGGCGTTGATGAGCACAATGTGTCTAGAATAGCCAAGATATTTCCAAAATTGTATGCCTTAAGTTTCCTAAATATATAGCAGGCAGGCATATATGCCAGGCAACTACTGATTTCTACAGTTTTTCAGTGATAATGTGACACCATGTTACAAATAACACTGAAGCAAGATTAGTTTTAAATTTTAGATTTGCTTCGAACAAGTTACTTACTTTTCTTTGTAATGGACACTTAAAATAGATGAATTCAGCAGAATGGGTTGAAAAGTTAAGGCTCCTTAAAGATTCTAAAGACTAAAACTTAAGGCACATATTATAATCTTCATGACACTGTTAAAAGCTAAGATTAAAAAAAACATATCCAACTTCTTTCCCTCATTCTTTGCCAACCACTCCCTCCCCAAAGGATATGGCATTTTAGATTTGGGCTAATGTAAGGAGTGAAACAAAAATTCCATCAAGGAACACCTGGTAGGATTTCCACACAAACGTCCACTATTTGCATTGAGCACCACTGGGAGATTACAGGCCAGTAGAACATTTTCAGGTATCTTGGGTCACAAGCTGCTCCATTTGCCCTTTAACCCCACAGGTTCAGACTGGACTCTCCTCCTCTTTGGGGTTTTCTTCGGTGCCTTTCTGCTCTGGCCATTCCGTTGCGTCGCTAACTTCTTTTGGCTTTTCAACATCTACACCGGTCTCCTCTTCTTTACTTTCCTTTTTCTGCTGCCTCTCTGCTTTCTGTTCTTTTGCCAGAAGGTGATAATTGATGCCCATGCTAATAAAGAGATAGATGCCTGCAACAATGAGAATTACGCCACAGGCCCAGTATGTGTATTTGTAGTCTCCGTATATGTCATTGAGACGACCTAAAGATGTGAAAACAAAACAACAACCCAGTAAACAGTTAAGTAATACCCTTTCCCAAATAAAGCTCAGGGATCTATTCGGAAAGATGTCAACCCAATTCTCAAACAGCCCACAGATGACAAATTAGTCTTAAAAGGAACTACTAAAAATGACCCTACCTTTTGTTTATGATGTGACACTTGATTTTGGCTGGCCTTGCATACTGTTGTTTTTAACCACTTGAAAGTAATTAAATCTTGGCAAATTTGAATTGGTAACGAACTAGAGATCACCTAGAATCAGTTTTCTCAATACACAATGGAAAAAATGGTTGCAATAAAGATTTAGGAACCCTGGCTCGGTAGCTCAGTTGGTTAGAGCATTGTCCCGATATGCCAAGGTTGTGGGTTTGATCCCATCAGGGCACATACAAGAATCAACCAATGAATGCATAAATAAGTGGAAAAACAAATTGATGTCTGTCTCTCCCTTCCGTTCTCTCTCAAATCATTGAATAAAACTAAAAACTAAAAAATAAATAAAAAAGTTTAGGAATCTTGCCCAAGGTCATAGAGCTCATTTCCGTCACCCAGGCCCAAGCTCTTTATCTAATATCAGCATTTCCCAAAGAGCATTTCTATGAAGATTCGTCCTATGCTAAAACGTTACCTAACGTCCATACCTTTGCACCATTCCGAGTGCTTAATCCTCACAACAGGCAGATTCTATCATCATTCCCATTGTATAATGTAAATACTTATGTACAGAAACCTTAAGTAACTTGCCCAAGGTCACAAAGTTAGTAACAGTTGGCTTTAAACCCAGCAAGTCTGACTCTGAAGCTGCAACTGCAACCTCTCCTGCAGGACACCTCCCTGATGTTTCCAAAGTCAGTAGTTTTGGGAACCGGCACATCTTATTCTTTTCTAGTAAAGATTCACAGTGCACGTTAGCATGCCAAAGGCTTTACAAGGTCCTGTAGGAAAGAAATCTATTTAACTTGGTGTTCCCAAACTTTTTTTTTGGTCATGAAATCCCTGTTATAGTAAAATTCATTAGCATCTCATCTAATTGGCATTTCAAGGAATAAACTCTGAAAAACCCTACTCTGCATCTATGAAGGACTTCATATAACCAACTCAAATATAGGATTCCATATGGTTTTCTAACTCAGGGCATCATTCACTCAGCCTGTTTACTGAGCCTTTCCATAGACCAGTCACTGGGTCTCCTAGGCCCTGAGGAGAAGGCTGAGCAAAGGAAATAATATCTACAGTTTAGTGGCAGGGAGAGATGTTAAATAATTACACCAACTGTGACCAGTGCTACCTGGAGGGCTGAAAGCAGAAAACGGGGTAGGACCAGTAAGTAGGGTCAGGAAGGCTTCTCTTAAGGAGTAAACTAAGCCCAGACTGACAGGAGGAAGGAGTTATCTGGCAGAGAGGGGGTGGGGCAAGGATCCAGGCAGAGAACAGCTAGTGCAAAGACTGTGGTGGGAGGAAGCACGGGGGAGAGGGGAAGGGAGAAGGGCCAGGCTGCTGGAGGAGAGCACATGCCAGGGGTAGGAAATGAGGCTGGTGGGAAAGGCGGGTGGGGGGGACCATGGGGGGCCCTGTAGGCCACATTAGGGAATTTGATCTTCACCCTAAGAAGATGGGAAACAACTCCTCAAGCGTTCTGATTAAGCTGAAATACCAGATTTGCATTTGCAGGGATAATTGTGCCTGGAGAGCAGAAAACAGACTGATGGCTAACTAGAGCAGATACAGGCAGACCAGTGAGGAGGCTACTGGAGCAGCCCAGACAGGAACTATGGATAAGGGAAGTATGGCGATGGGGAAAGTGTATAGATTACAGAGAGATTTAGAAAGTGAAAACTGACAAGATTTGGCAACTCACTGGGTATGGCGGAAGGAAGCAGGAGTTACATCCTCAGAAAGGGCCAAATTATTTCTCACTATGTGTTATGTATTGAGCAGTTATTTAAAAGTTCCCCAGTTATATACTCAGTTACTAGCTGTGTGATTTAAAGCAAATTATTTCACTTTAAAAGCTTCTTTCCTCACTTATGAAGTGGGAGCCCTAACAGTCCCTACCTCACAGACTGTGAGGTATAAAAGGACACGGGATAGGACAGCACACTATGCGCTCATGCGGTAGCTACTATTATTGCTACTACTGCTTTAATTACTATTAAAATGAACTCCATTATTAAAATGCAGTTACCACGGTGCTTTAGAGGTGGAGCTGTATTTTTCATGTTTTCTTACAATAAGAATGCAAGATTTATTTATTTTTATTCACTGGACATGTATTTATTGGGCATGAACTGTGTGAGCAAGGTACTGTTCTGAGTGCTGGAGAGATGGCAAAGAAGTCTGGAAAAGGTCTCTGCCCTCAGGGAACTTTCATTCTAGAAGGGGAGACAGATGGGGAGCAAACCAATCAGAAAGCCAAGGCTCTAAAGCAATAGGAGACGGGCCGCTTCTGCTCTGGCCATCACAGGTGGGCGTTCTAGGCAGAGGCGCACCATGGGCGGGAGACCCTACAGCAGGAGGAGCCAGGGGAAGGCTGATGTGTCAGGACTGTGGTGAGTGAAGCAGAGTAAATGTGTAAGTTTTACAAAGAGAAAACATTTTAAGAAACAATGTCATATGTAAAAATATTTTACTCCCCCTTCAGCTTGATGGTTCATTTTAACTCAATTTTATAAGTATTTGAGCAGTTATGCTGTGCCAAGCATTGTGCCAGCATCGAGGGTGAAGAAATGAGAAAGTCTCGCTCTCCTCTAGCAAGAGGCTCACTGATCTCTGCTTTCTGTCATCTTCCCAATCTTCGTGCCTGTTTTATCTTAACAGAACCATGGAGATAGGGAGATATACTATACCTAAAAGTGGTGGCCCCAGGAGGACAGGACAGCATTCCACAATGGTCACCAACCCCACAGCGCTGGAGAACTTCTGGGGTCCAACGAGGTCCATTAGTGTTTCAAACAAAACTGAGCTGAGCCACCCAAATGCAAAGCCAAAAACTCCTGCATACACACAGAATCCAACATAGGTGGATGACAAAGGTGCTGCCAGATGACACAATCCATTTGCAATGATAGAAGCAGCAAAAAAATATTGAACTCGAGGTCTTATCCACTTTGTGTTGGCTAAAAGTCCCATACTTGGTCTGGCTACCATGTCAACAAAAGCCAAAATGGAAAGAAGAAAGGCAGACTTCTCACTAGAGTAATGCTGACTCTTGCCATAACTACTAAGAAAGACCAAAGGAGCAAACAGTCCAAAAAACATGAGCATGTTTCCGGAGAGGTATAACAAAAAGCCTCTGTGAGTGAACAGGGAGAAGTCCAGGAATTTATTAATTGTTTGGAAGACTGACTGTTTCTCCTTTTTGGGGTTTCCGCCAATGAGATCTGTATTTGCATCACTTGCCACTTTTGCATCAGACTTTCCAGCTTCCAGAGTGGTTTCTTTAGACTGATATTTCTCTACCCTAGTTGGTGGAGGCCCTATTGGTCGCATCAGGGCTCCGGCCACACAGCAGTTTAGTAGGAAGCCTCCAAGAATTAGGAAACTTCCTCTCCAGCCATAGATACCAAAGAAAGCCTGATTGAGGGGGGCCAGGGTAGAGAGGAACACAGGGCTGCCTGCCATGGCCAGTCCATTTGCCAACGGCCGCCTCTTGTAGAAATACTTGCCAATCATGGTCAGAGCTGGATTCAAGTTGAAGGCAAGCCCAAGACCTGAGGAGGAGGGGGAAAAAGAATCACATACTGTAATAAATGTCAGAGACATATTTGGAATTACTTAACCAGACAAATAGATTAAAATAAAGGTATAAGTAATGGAAGGAGACAAAGATCCTCATTATTAGAGGACATATTATAGTTATTATTTAGTGGCTATAAAATTTCAGTTTTATAAGATGAAAAATGTTTTGGAGATGGATGGTGGCGAATTTTGTACAACAATGTGAATATATGTAATACCACTGAACTGAACACTTAAAAATGTTTAAGGAGCTGGGGTGTCAGGGGCCAGGCAGGTGACGAAAATGAGGGACGGGGCTACCAGGACAAGAAAGTCCTGGTTCTTAGACTCTGGCAAATAATTAGCGAACATTGAAGACCAGCTCCTGCCAAAGGCCCGCCCAGGCTTCGAGTGGAATGAGGGGCCATGCGCAGGACCGCCTTGTGTTGCAGGCTTGAATTTCCCTCTTTAGATCGAGGCCGCCATGGAAAGGAACCCCCGCGGTGGCACAGGCCCTGTGCACGTGCCTCTTGGGCACGTTGTTGCCAGTGAGAAATGGTGTGGGTTGCAGCTGGCACAGGGCATGCAAGGGAAAATTAAACCCCTTTTTGAGGATGGCCTGGCACCAGTAGATTTTTACTTATGTGTCAGATCCTGCATTCTTTATATCACAGAAGCTGATTTGGTGGCAGGAAATAGCTACTGCAAGAGGCTTGTTCGCGTTAGAAATTCCAGTAATCTTAAAGGAATTGTAGTAGTTGAAAAAATGCAGATGAGTGAACAGTACTTCCCAGCCATACAGAAGTTTACTGTGCTGGACCTTGGGATGGTGTTGCTTCCAGTGGCCAGCCAGATGGAAGCGTCCTGCGTCATTATCCAGTTAGTACAAGAGCAAACCAAGGAGCCCAGTAAGAATCCTTTTCTCCGGAAGAAACAGGCTCAGATCTGAGCCGTCCCTACTTCGAACTGTGCAGCAGATCCCAGGAGTTGGAAAAGTTAAAGCTTCCCTTCTGCTTCAGAAGTTCCCAAGTATCCAGCAACTAAGTAATGCTTCCATCGAAGAACTGGAGCAGGTTGTTGGACAAGCAGTAGCACAGCAAATTCATGGGTTCTCCACACAGTCCAGGTGACAGCTCTTCTCACAGCATCTACTGCGTTTTCTGCTTTACACTGCAAACTACAGGATCTTGTTTTCTTTTCATATTTAAAAATCAAGAAGAGAGATTTCCTCGCAGCAACTAGCTGAGGCCTGAGTGGAACCTGCCAGTTGTCCGCTGCTCTCTGGGTGCAGGCATTTAAGTTAGTGGGCCCCAGTGGTGCTGCCCTGATTCTGCTACCATGAAGAGGGCCAGTGGCGATTTTCCTAAGAGTCACTTGAATTAGGGACTCTCAGATTCATAAAAAAAGCCATCTTGTGAGATCTGAATATGTGACCTTGACCTCCATCTATCAATGGAAAGGTCAAGTGAATGAAACTATCAAGTGTCAGGGGGTGGATATGATCTTCTAAATATAGGAAACAAACCTACAATGAAGCACTGTGTACCATAAGCCCCTTGTTCCTGGTGACATAGCCACTGTCCGGGTCTGGGCTTAATATACCTATGCTTTGAGGGCTGCTCCCAGTATAAATAAACAATTGTACAGGCAAAAAAAAAAAAAAAAAAAGTTTAAGGTAAGTTTTATGTGTATTTTACCAAAATTCAATGTTTTTCAAAATTGTTTTAGGAAAATAACTATCTCATGCAAATGGCTAATTTAACATGTAAAGTCATCATGCATTATTCTCAAATCAGTACACAAAAAAGTGGTCAATAAGCATTTTCTAAAAAAAAAATACACAAACATATAAAAATACTTTCCTAATAAAGAGATGAAAATAAAAGACACATTTTATCTACTACCACTGACTATTCTTAGGAAAGGGATGCAATCATCTCTTTCAACTCATTTATTCACTCAACAATGAACACTTACTGTTATCACAGGAATTTCTTTAAAAATGAAACAGCAACTCACCTCCAATGAATCCAATACAAAAGTAAAGTTCCTTTACACTGTTACAGAATGAAGCTGCTACCAAGCCACAGCCTGACAAGCAGCCACCAACTATCATGACCGGACGACTGCCATATTTATTCACGAGGACACTGCTGACAGGACCTATGAAAGAACCAGAAATTTAGTGGCAGAGAGGAAAGGAACCTACCCCCTCACATCTACACAACGCAATAATGGGAGACACTAAGTGACAAGTCCTCCAAAATAAATGGATACAATAAAAGGCAATGGTAAGAATACTGCTTTCTGTAATTATTTCACAGTCATAGGTATGTGTACTGGAAAAGAAAGAGGCTAAGACACCATTAATTGTGTATCTTTTATATCTGGATATATTGGTTGGAATTTGACTAAAATATAAAAGACTAGACCCTTAGTCTTTCTCTTCTAAGGCAAAACAGGCTGAAAATGCCTTGGTAATGGATGCTTATAGCTTCTTAATGTAGCTAGGATATGATCAACATATATCCAGTAAGTTTGCTTTGATTTTTGGACAGGCACCCTGATATGATATGATTTTAGAGCATTATTTACACATTATTATAAATGTGACTTGTGTACTAGTTTTTAAAAAGAAAAAAAAACCCGAAGACAAAACGCATAATTATTTTTTCCAAGTTTAAATAGTTTTGCAACTAGGACATGTAAATTTAAAACAAAACTAAACAAAACTATTCCCAGTTACATCTAGATGTCTCAGGTATTGAATTGATAATGCTTTTTAGAGAGTTAACCTGGTTCCATGCCTATATTACTGTTCCGTGTTAGCCAATACTGTGGGGAAAAAATTCTTGTAGAAGAAAAGTCAGTCAGATAATGGTGAAAATATGCTTGGGTTTAAAGCCTCTAGAGGACAGGAAATGGAGTGTTACCTAAGAGAACCGGATTAAATTTTCTCAGCTAAATAGATACATACCAAAAAAAATCAGTTTTTCTTGAATGTGAGAGAAGGAAACAAATAAAAAGTGAAGTATTAAGAATCAAAAAAAAAAAAAAGATTTTATGCATTTCCCATATATGTTTTTGAGTACAAAAATCAAATGGCCTCTCCTTATTTGCTACAAATGGGTATAATCTGTAATTTCCCATTTCCAAATTTGTCTTAATTATAAGAAAGTCTTATCCAAAGCAAACAATGGTTTAAAAGCTATAACATAACTCACACAGACTAATAATATTTGCTGATTACACACAATGACATTTACTGAATTTCATTTATTTATAAGAATACTTATGTTTCTACTTCATGGATATGAACTTGTGGAAATGACCACCTTATTTACAAAACAACATAACCCATCTGGCTGGTTAAGGTAGATCACTATAAGTAAGAAAGGGTTGCTGGAGTGCAGCAGCAGGGAAGGGGATGTTTTGAACGTGCACGGTGACAAAGCTAGTGAGACCTGAGTTTCAAATCCAGCCCATTGTCTTCCCATTACCTGCATTCTGTAAAGCAGAAGACAGACAAATCATACTCCTATTCTCTCAGCACAGTAAATCATGACCTTACTGTTTACTGTATACTCAGCTCCGTAGAAGATGGTAAGTCTATTTTAAAAACATTCTGTATATAGAATGTATATATTTAGAATATACTATTGATCATATGTTAACATATTCTCCATAAATACTATGGAAAATTCTGCAGTTACTTACATTCTAGTAGTACTATTCAGAATTGCAGTATGGTGTTTCAAGATTAAAAGAACAGGCTCTGGCTGCAGGGAACCCAAATTCAAATTATGGTAAGTATGTACTTACGTATGTATGTTCGTATGAATGCATGTATCTGTACACGTAATAAACATGCAGGAAGGAAAGAAAGCTCTCAACATCCTAGTGTTTGAGAGGACCAAGTCTCTCGTAAGGTGCTGGGTCAGTAACTGGCTGCCAGGACAGACTTCAGGCTCAACCAAGCATGTGTATCAAAAAGTTTTCATTCACCTTGTAAGTTACTTCATGCAAACATTAGGCCTCAGCTGGTTTGGAATTAATCTGTATTTACAGCTTGTGCATGAAGTATTTCCATATAAATTACGAATGAAGTATTTCCATATAAATTACTCATGAAACAAACTTTGTATAGTCAGAATTACAAAGATCAAAATACTGCCACACTGCTGACTCTGTGAAGTCCACGTTAATGCTGTGAAGTTTCCAGTATTTAGACAGGAAATGGTACGAGGACATCACTAGAACTGGAAACACGGGGGTTTCCAAGCGACTCAAGCAAATCAACTAGCAGCAGGTAACTAAGGTCTCCTCCCCTAACAACACTCTAGCCCTGGCTGGTGTGGCTCAGCAGTGAGAGCATCAGCCTGTGGACTGAAGGGTCCCGGGTTCGATTCCAGCCAAGGGTGAAAACCTCCATTGTGGGCTCGATCCCTGGACCTGGGGCACGTGTGAGAGGCAACCAGTCAATGTGTGTCTCTCACATCCATGTTTGTTTCTCTCTCTCTCTCTCTCTCCCCCCCTCCCCCCCCTCTTCTTTCCACTCTCTCTAAAAAAAAAAAAAAAAAATCCCCAATGGAAGAAATATCCCTACCAAAAATAAGATTACCAGAATCAAAAGCTTGCCTAAATAAGCAACATGAGACACTGTCAATCCCAGTAAATAAATACATGTGGCTTTAGAATCTCCGCTAAGCAATTATGTTATTTTAAGTACTATGTTAGGTTTTGACTTCTACATGTTGTGATTTGGTGTTCCAAAGTGAAACAAACAGTATTTTAAATAATGTTATTAAGTAAGCACTAACTTACTCTCCACACTTCCTTCATGTGTCAAAGACAGAAGGGGGAAAAATGGTAAAATGTAAGTTTAAGGTGCAGCTGAAATGCTTTTAGGACTGATAATATCACAAGGAACAAGGGGGAGATTTTATTCATTTCTTTAATTCTAACACCATGAAAAGCTTTTATCTGAATTAGCTATTCAGGTTAGCCTGATTTACTTTAATTCTCCCAACAACAGTTTTTAAAAATCTTAGTTTACATCTGCAGTCCAGCAGAGAACAGTAAGAAAAATCAGTTGTGCATGTGTCATTTTTCTGAGAGCTTTTTAAAGCTCAATGATACTAAGTGGGAGCAAATCACAAGTCCTCATTTCTGTTTCAGACTACTATAGGGGAAAACAGAGCAAAGGTTGTCACTGCCAATGAGAATGAAAAATGTGACTAAACGTAAAGCTTCAAGAAATAACATTTCAAAACACCTCACTGAATGAGACACTTAAAAAAGTGACCTAATACAGAGCCTCTGGCTGGTTAATGAACATTAAAACAGCAGGCCTTAGTGGGTACTTACCTCCAGCATACATGACAGCCAACATGATGGAGGATATCCACGACACTTCACTGGTGGTAGCGTTGAATATAACTTCAATTTCTTTGAAGAACACAGTAATAGACTTGGGAAACGCATAAGAGAAGCCGATGGAAATGAAAGCCCCAACTACCACTGCCCACCCCCAGCCTCCATCTGGGGGGGTGTATCCAACTGGACCTCCAACTGCTGGTGGCATTTTCAGGGTAGATGGATTCTAGAATGACGTTCAAACCCAAGTATCTGAAGGATATAAAATTAAACAGCATGTCAGCAATAAAGTGCTCCCACCCAGCACTGCCAACAACAAACACTCCCACCCTTACACCAAGCTTTCAAGCAACTGAATTGTTTTTCAGTGTTCTTGTCTAGCAGGCATTATCTTCTAAGGACATCACCATGAAGTCTTAAGGCCATGGTACTGCCCGTAGATTTTAGTAGCTTGAAGGAAGACAGCGCCTCCTCACCATTTAGGAAACTACGTGTTTTGTCAGTTACCATAATTCCTCAAATTACTGTAAATAACTAAATGCCTCCTTTAACTCATCTGCTTGCACAATTCACATAACATATACCCTACTAAGTTCCACAGTTTAAGATAGGCTTTGTAAGTTTCCCCCTTTGCCAAAATGTATTCTTCAATACTTACTTCCTCTTTACTCATATTATTTTTAAATATTTTTATTGATTTTTAGAGAGAGCAAGGGAGGGGAGGAAGACTGATGTGAGACTGGAACATCAATGTGCTGCTCCTGCATGCCCCCCATTGGGGACTGAGCTGGCAAACTGGGCTTATGCCCTGAGCATGAACTGAACCAGTAACCCTTTGGTGCACCGGACGATGCCCAACCGAACCACACTGGCCAAGGCGTTTTACTTTCTCTTATTTATATGCTGACTTAAAGTATCAGGAAGTAGGTACCTGACTCAGGAGATATGTAACAATTTGCAAAATAGATCATTCTGAACACAAACATTTCATTTAATGGGATAGAAGATTATGTCAAAAGATGGCAGTTTCAAACCAAAGATTATCCCTTTTCTTGAAGCCACCAATACTTATGAAGAGCATGTTGAGAAAATGAAACTTTGTTAGATTATGAGTAAGAACATGGGAGTGTTTGGTGGTAGGCCTACCTGTTTTCTTATAAAGGTTTTTTTAAAATTTATTTAAAGCCAGCATCTACCCTATATTATAACTTATCCTGCAACAGTATGTTAACATATTCATTTCAAATGATCTCCACACAGACTATATTATAGGTCACTCCATACATAGATCACAGATGACAAACTCACTCTTGGCCACAACAATCTTTAGTCTAAAACACAATCCTAGCTCTAAAGTGCAGTAGTCAACTCCTAGATACTGTTCCTTCCAACCCATATGAACACTCTGAACATGATTTAGAACAATGGACGTCGTAGAGGTAGGAAGAAAACAGCCTGTAGGGGAAGTTTCGCAAAAAACAAGGATATAGGTTTCATCACTTCTACTCAACATCATGGTAGAGGTTCTAGCCAGTGTTTGTAGGCAAGAAAAAAAAAAAAAAAAAAGGCATCAAGACTGGATAGAAAGAAGTCAAGTCTTTATTTACAGATGCCATAACTGTCTGTAGGCAATGCTAAGGAATATACAAAAAAGCATAGAACTAAAAATGAACTTAACTAGGTCTCAGCATGCAAGATGAATAAATCATCTTTCTACAAGCTAACAATGAACTACTGGAATTTGAAATTTAAAAAAATACCATTTACAACAGCATTAAGAAACTGGACAGGGACAAACCTGACATGATGTATAAGATACATACACTGAAAACTGCAAAATATTACCAACAAATTAAAAAACTAAATAGATAACCCATCCTCATGGTTTTAAAGACTTGATATTTAAATTACACAAAATTTTCTGAAGGTACATAGAAGTACTTTTATCAAAAGTTTATAAATAGGATTTCAAGCTATAGATTGGGAGAAAATATATACAAAACATACATCCAACAAAGAACATAGCCTATTGCCTCTAGGCTACAAATCTGTAGACATGTTACTGTACTCAATACTGTAACAATGGTATTTGTCTATTAAAACATATCTAAACATAGAAAAGGTAAAAATACTGTATGAAAGATAATGGTTCACCTGTATGGGGCACTTACCATGAGTGAAACTTGCAGACCAGTAGTTGCTCTGGGTGAGTCAGTGAGAAAAAGGTGAGTAAATGCCAAGGCCTAGGATATTACCCTACACAACTGTAGACTTTATAAACATTGTAAAGCTTACTATAACTTTTTTTTACTATATAAACATTACAGTTTTATAACTTTTTGATTCTTCTGTAATAACACTTAGTTTAAAACATACTGTACAGCTGTATAAAAATATTTTCTTTATATCCTAATTCTATAAGCTTTTTCCTATTTTTAAATTTTTACCTTTTAAACTTTGTTAAAAAAAAAAGAAAAAAAAGACACATATTAGCCTAATTCTACACGGGTCAGGATCATCAATATCACCTACTGTCTTCTACCTCCACATCTTGTCCCACTGGAAGCTCTTCAGGGGCAGTAACATGCGTGGGGCCCTCGTCTCCTATGATAACAATGCTTTCTTCTGGAATATCCCCTGAAAGACCTACCTGAGGCTCTTCTTGAGCAGGTGTCACTCTTTTCAGAAATATGGCCATGGTGGTTTGCTTGTTTTTTAAAAAAAATCATAGATTTGCTTGTAAGTAGATAATGTACCATGAACATTTCTCTCTATTAATGAAAGCCTTTTAGTGTTGGGTCTGTTTTCAATTTTTTTTTAAAATATTGATTTCAGAGAGAGGAAGAGAGAGGGAGATAGAAACATCAATGATGAGAGTCATTGATTGGCTGCCTCCTGCCTCCGACTGGGGATCGAGCCCGCAACCTGGGCAAGTGCTCTAACCAGGAATCTAATCGTGATCTCCTGGATCCTAGGTCGATGCTCAACCACTGAGCCATGCCCAGCCGGGCTGTTTTCAAATTTTTAAAAGATCTTGTTGAGGTCTGCAAAAGCTTCTGCTAAACCCTTCACTGTGAATTTTCTTAAGAATTTTATCTCTTCTTTTTCTTCTGCATTTTCTTTTCTCTTGCCTCTTCAGCTGTACATTCATGTACCAGTTCCCGTAACCCCAGTCAGTCCCCAGAACCATCTCTATCGAGGTCACCCTCACCTGCACCAAGGTGAAGCTGTGTGCCACCTCAACCACAGCCTCGTGGAATTTTTGCAGCCTCATCCTTGGCAAAGCCTTTAGCTTACAAGTGAATCTCGAGTGTCTTCTTACATATGCCATTCATATACTCCTTCGTGGCATCACCCCTCCCCCCCAAGCAAGGTTCTCGATGCAGTGATAGATGTAATCCTTCCAGAATTGCTGTCTTCCTCAGTTGCAGCAATAGCCTGGGCAAAGGTCCTCCTCAGGCAGAAGGCCTTAAACACTGCTGTAACTCCTTGATGCAATGGTTGGATCAAAGAGATGGTGTTGGAGGAAGAAACACCACCTGACATTGGGGTGATCACCCAGGAGGAGGCTGCGTGTGAGCATTATCGACAATAAGCAAAGTCTTGAAAAGTATTTTATTCTCCAGACAGTACTTCCCCATTTCTCTGGCACAGCAGTTCAAAAGGGCATCTTGGAAGAGAAGCTGGGTCACCCATGATCTCTTACTGCTCCTGTAGTATGCTGGCAGTGTGTGCTTACTGATATGCTTGAAGGCCCTGGGGTTCTCAATGTGCCAGATGACAAAGGGTTTCAATACGCAACCTGCAACACTGCAGTCAAGCAAGACTGTTATCTTGTCCTTAAAAGCCTTCAAACCTGGCATTGACTTGGCTTCCTTATGGATAAGAATTCTTTTAGGGATCCATTTCCAGAATAGAGAGGTTTTAGCCATACTGAATATTTGTTCTGGCAAGTAATTTCCCTCCACAGTCAGCTTATCTGAGTTTTAAAAAACTCCTCAGCTGCTTTCACATCAGCACTCACAGACTCCCTATTCACTTTCATGTCACAGAAGGGATAACAATTCCTGAATCGTTTACACCACCCAGAGCAGTAAAGTCAACACTGTAGTCAGGTCCAGCCTTTTCCCCCCCAACATCACAAAATTTTCACTTTGTCCATAATCATCATGGTGCTGAAAGGGATACACTTCTGTGTCTGGTCTTCAGTCTAGGTTATTAGAAGCTTCTCCTTGTCTGATAAAGGTCCTTCTCGAATTTTTCTTAGTCTCATTGCCTTTGATGAAGCAGATCCTTTAACAGTTTCCATCACTTTGTTCTCTTTCTTCACGATTGACTGTGTAGTGGCCTGGCTGACATGGCTCAGCGGTGGAGCATGGGCCTAAGATCCAAGAGATTGCAGTTTGATTCCCGGTCAGGGCACATGCCCAGGTTGTGGGCTCAATCCCCAGTTGGGGGCTTGCAGGAGGCAGCCGATCAATGACTCTCTCATCATTGATGTTTCTATCTCTCCCTTCTTCTCTCTAAAATCAATGAAGATATATTAAAAAAAAAAAAAAAAAATCGTAGCTATGGTGGAATGGGACATGCCTGACTGGTGAGCAGTAACCACCACTGATTTTCCACCTTCGTAATTCTTAATCGCTTGTCCTCTTACTGGCAACATTAGCAGTGGATTCTGCACACTTAGGGGCCAATGAATAAAATAACACGAGGTCAAATCAAGCGCAAGCACGAGAAAATGATACCATTAAGAAATGCAACAAACTAGATGTATCATGCTGCTGGAGGCGCAACATGCATACTGTTTTAGAGCAGCTTTATTTTTTATAAGTAGAGAACGCTCAAAAATAATAAGCACAGTACAGTAAATACAGTTGACCCTTGAACTGAGCAGGTCCACTTATAAGCAGGTATTTTTCAATTGACTGTGTAGTTCAAACCCAAGTTGTTCAAGGGCCAGCTCCGCAGTTGGGAATTTGCATGTGTGGAGGGCTAACTGTAGTTATATGTGGATTTTCGACTGTGTGGGAGGTTGGCACCCCTAATGCCTGCATTCAGGGGTCAACTGTACATAAACCAGCAACATAGTCATTTATTAGTAAGTACTATGCAGAACTAATTTTATGTGGCATACTTATACGACTGGCAGAGCAGATTTGTTAACACTAGTATCACCAAACACATGACTAATGTGTTGCGACCTTATGATGTCACTAGGTAATAGTAACTTTTCAGCTCCATTATAATCTTACAGGACCTCTGTCATATCTGCGGTCTGTCGTTGACTGAAACGTCTTCATGTGGCACCATATGTGCCACCACATGACCAAACATAAGATGGCTGATGAAAAGCTGACGTCCCTAGGGGAACAGAGAATACACCCTTCATTTCCTCTTAAAAGAGGTTTAATCAGTATGAGCAGACATTTCTAATTGCTAACCTCACTAGAATTGCAGATCAATCCTAATCTCCTCAAGCATAATTCTCCCTTGTCAAAGAATAGTGTTTGTATAGTCAGAATTGCTGGCTTGTCCTGATTTCAGGCCCTTGGCCCATCGAGGATCCTTAGCTTGTTCCCTATGTGACAACAATGTCACACCCTAAAATAATATTCTTTTCCTTGGAATTGTAGTCTTGAATAAGCTTTACTCCTAGTACGTACATCAGTATATTACACATCATTACCCAGAGTTCATAATTTACCTTAGGGTTTCACTCTTGGTGTTGTACATTTTGGGTTTGGACAAATTTATAATGATATGGATCCATCTTTATAGTATCATAATGAATAGTGTCATGCCCCTAAAAATCCTTTGTGCTCCCACTGTTCATCCCCCCTTCCTGTTTAACCCTTGGCAACCACTGGTCTTTTTAGTCTCCATAGTTTTGCCTTTTCCAGAATGTCATATAGTTGGAATCATACAGTACGTGGCCTTATCAGATTGACTTCTTTCATTTAGTAATATACATTTAAGTTCCTTCTGTCTCTCTTCATGGCTTGATAGCTTATTTCCTTTTAGTGCTGAATAATACTTCACTGTCTGGATGTACCACAGTTTATCCATTCACCTACTAAAGAACATCTTGGTTGCTTCCAAGTTTTGGCAATTATGAATAAAGCTGCTATAAACTTCCATGTGCAGATTTTTGAATATACAGAAAAAAAATTATGTACCCTCTTGTATATTAATTTGACATCTAAAATTTGTTATTAAGCCTAATAGTTACAAAGAATATAATTTCTGGCATATTTTATGTTGTATTCTATGTGCTTTAAATATATTTATCAGGCCCTAGCTGATGTAGCTCAGGTGACCGGCCATCATCCTGTGCCCTGAAAGGTTGCCGGTTCCGTTCCTGGCGAGGGCACATGCCCAGATTGTGGGCTCAATCCCCAGTAGGGGGCGTGCAGGAGGCAGCCGATTGATGCAGTGTTCTCAATGTTTCTCTCTTCTCCCTCTCTCTAAAAATTAATAAAATAAAGATTTAGCACAGTTTATGGAAAATACTCACCATATAATCTAATTGGCCAGTCCATTAAAAAAAATATGATTTTTAGGCAGAGAGGAAGGGAGAGGGAGAAAGAGAAACATCAATGTGAGAATGGAACATAGATCAGCTACCTCCTGCAGGATGTGCCTTGACTGGAACTGAACTAGTGACCTTTTGGTGTATGGGGGGATGGGCACACCCCACCAGCTGATCGACACCGGCTAGGGCTGGCCAGTCCATTTTTAAACCAATCAAGCAAAACTGATTTCTGTCAAAGCCATACCCCATTTTCATTGAAATAAATGTGTTGATACACATCCCTGTGATAATTGTCTCACTTTCTAAACCTAATTCTAACTTAGAAAATAGAGAAGGAAGGTGATTGTTGTCCACATGGAGTAAGGTCTTGGCTTGTCCAATATTTCTGACCTAACCCCTCTTTAGATTTCTGTCATGGGACTGTCCCCTTTTGGGACTATGTACTCTGAAATGTTCCATTCTTGGGGGGGGGGGGGGAAGAAATTTTTATAGCCTGGGGCAGTGACCAACAGTAAGAATCAGGACAAATGAGAGCTGTAACTTTATTTTGTAGTGGAGGGTGGAAAAGGAGAAGCAGAAGACCACAGCCATCTATTTTTAGGAGAGATGATTTTTAGGTAAGGGTACATCTGAATCTGAAAATCTGGAGAATTCCCTTAAAAATATAACCCAGTTTAAAGATTAAAGATCTGTCCTAGGATTCAGGTGGGATAAAAATATAAGTTGAAACTTCCTAAAATTTCTCTTATAATAAAAAGCTAACAGCTCAGTTCTGCTAAAGGAAAGAGTTTGTATTCTAAAATTATATTAAATAGAACTGTTCCAATCATTAACTTCATGAGTTTTTCCTTCATCTAAGTATGAATAAAGAGAAAAGCACTTGAAAATTTTCAATCAAAGAACCACTAAAAAGATTAATTCACCTCAGAATGTTTACACACAGAGGGAGACACCCGCACACAGACGGTAGAGCTATTTAACACGTCAAGCTCTGACTCAATCAGCTAATACGTGCTGGACGTGATTAAACTTTGAGCTTAGCTGCCAGCTATGATTTGTCCCAGTTAGTTAAAGCAGTAACAATTTGTAGTCACTAAGACTTGCCTCATCAAGTTAATAATACCTTATTCCAGTGTCAAAATTAGATTTAAAACTTTGAGAAGGTTTAAAGATTCAGAAGCAAACAAGAATAAGAGTATTCAAAAAACCAGACATGGATTCAACACAATTCCATCACCATCTGACAAATGGCTGTCCTTACTTCAAAATTCTGAGTGTACATAATAGAAAAAAATTGTGTAATATCATCTAACTATATTATTTTCTTAATTGACCAAATCTCAGCTATAAACAAAAGGGTTCATTCAAGAAGTATATTATGACAGCAGGTCCCTTTGTACAGTATTCAAAGTCCATTGAGAAGAGGCAGTCCTCAAGTCCAGAGGCTAAAAGAGATTAAAGTTTAAGATTTTAATCCTCGCAAAGAGCACAGTAGCCTTCCTATTAGATTATCTACTTATTTTATGACTCTACTAGTTGCCTGAAAGTGATGGGAAGATTAAAAACAACAGTTGAGAAAGTTCATCAATTTGCCCATGAGAAACAGTAACTCTGACTTTCCTTGGCAATGATGGTGGTGGCAAGAACCACCTTTAGATGATCTAATTTTTCTCTTTTTCTCATAACTCAGGAATTGTCCAAATAAACTAATCCAGAAAGCCAAAGTTGTGCTCCATATTTCCCATGCTCTTGCCCATACAAAAGTTACAAACGCTCTTGGAATAGTCATTATGTTCTCTACAGGTTCTCCAGCAATATTTAAAACAAAGCCACTGCCATTTCCTAAAATGACAATGGCCAGTTTGTGAACTTAAAAGAGGCAGAAAGTAACCACAGGGAAAAGGCCCTGTGAACATGAGGACACGGATCAGGGAGATGCTTCTACAAGCCAAGGAATGCCAAAGACTGCCCGTAAACCACCAGAAGCTAGCAAAGAAGTATGGAACAGATCTTTATCCAGCCCTCAGAGGAAACAAACCCTGATGAAACCTTTATGGCAGACTTCTAGCCTCCAGAACTGTGAGAAAATATATCTGTTGTTTGGGGGTGGGGGAGGCAGAAAGTATCTAAAATCAATAATCTTAAATGAATTTGTTACTAAGTATGTACCAGTTTTTGGTTTGAAATCCACATGGAAACATTCAAATCCAGAAAGATCCATTTACTGAAGCTATTTCTGCTAAAGTAGCAAATCTACTGGGCTTTATAACTGGCAACTTCATTGCTTACAGAATCCCCAAGGTAGATTCCTAGATTCAAGGTCCAGGGAACTGAACTTTCTTTTGTAGTCTTTTCCATTTTGACACTAAATGGAGTGAAGAAAAAATTTAAAAACAAAACAAAAACCAACCAAAACAAACAAAGTACCAGTGAAAGGAGAAATAGACCTACTGTAGCTGGATAGCCAATCAGCAGTTATGAAATGTATGATTTTGATCAAACTGCTATAAACAAACTAAAAATACGTAAACCTGGCTCTGCAAACTTCCAACTGTTTGTATCTGCTTTATCATTCAGAGCAGATCCAACCCACATTACAAGAATTCAAATATACTGTACTATCCTTGAGATTAACAGTTTGCTAACCAGAATGCTTAAAGAAGAATTTTGGGTCTATCTTTCGGACTATATGAAAACTGATTCTAGATCTTGTTTTTATTTAGCTCATATTTATAATCCCTAAGAACATCATTATTTTAGTTACCAATAATTTCCAGATTTTTTATTATTTACATGGTCAGACCACCCTACGAGTAAATGATATAGTGTATTTCTTTTTTAAGATAACGGATCTCAGAGTTTTTGGTCCAAAGCTACCTTAAGCAGATATGTAATTGGGAAAGGAAGCATTTTAATAGCCTTTTCAGATCATTGTGGATATTCTTCTTTGATACTGCACTAAAACTTGGTAAGTGACTATTTCTTAATGATTAGTTACAAGGACTTCACCCCTGAGTCTTCAGGTCCTGGGGTGGTCCATAAACCACACTTTGCAAATGGCTGTTGTTTCAAACCATTAACTCTTATTTAATCTAAAAAGTGACTAAAAAGTGACTTGGATATATTAGTTACAGAAAAGGCTGATGCATATGAATATGGGAAAGGGTGGTAGGAAATGGTGCAGAATGGACTTTGTCCATTCTTTGATAAAAGTTTGATAAAAACTGTAAATATCTGTATAATCTCACTTACTAAAATAATTTTGGTAAAGGATGTCACATTTTGCTGTTCTTAGTTAAAAAGAAAAAGAACAGCAATAATTCTCTTAGAAAACAAAATAACTAGTATCCCTTCCCTTAAGGGTTCCTTGCAGCCCCACATTCCCCTGTGGCCCTAAGCATGTACTTAGAGTGTTTTCTACTGAACCAGGAGTTCTGTTCTTCCCAGCAAGAATCTCACAATACGTACTTGTCAGGAGCCCCGGGCACCGTCAAACAGGTGAAACCTAACATCTGTAACTGTCCTCATTTCTGCTGTGATCTAGAAAAAGGCCACTCTGTTTCAAGTAAATATAGCATGTGCCAAAGGACAGGTGATGAAATGGAGGCTGTTTGTTAGATCTTGGGGCCCTTTCAACACCTAAAATAAGACAGAAGGGCGTGTCAGAGGTCAAGGTGGGAGAGTATCTCCAACATAAGCTACTAATACCCTTTAATTCCCAGCCTTTCTGCCACCTCTGTCCACTGCAGTCTTCTGTACAGATTGTTCAAGTATGACACTTTTCTCCCTTGTGAATGATAGCTTTCTACGCTAAACATTAGCTACTTTTGCTTAGGTGAGCAAAGCCTCAAGACTGAAATTTTTTTGAAAAGGCAGAAACACAAATTTGCCAATAACATCGAGATATGTAGGCATAAAGACCCAACACTGATAAAGATTTCCAAGGAATGAAATTCAGTGCCACTGCCAAATGATATGCATCAGAAATACTCCTAGCTTGTTTAGTGAAATGGGTTTAAGTTTTCCTACAGGACTTCCTGGCAACCAGTATCAACCTTTATATCAATATGTCAATATAGCAGAAGTTAGAGCTGCTTCTTGCTGTTCCGTGAACAGAGCCAGGCAAGCTATTTTAATGAATGACAAACATGGGAAACTTTGGCTATTTACAACTAAATTCCATTAAAAAACACACCACAGAATGCCCAAGACTTAATAGTTAATTAAGAATCACTTTTGTTTACATTTCTGTTGGGCTGGGCCTATGTTTGATGCACAATTCCAATGAACTTATATTGACTTTGTTTAATACTCAATAGCCCTATTATGTTGCTATTCTGACCCCAATTTTACAAATGTCAATCCTAATTTTCTTGTTGTTTTAGAAATGAAGATTAAAGTTTTATAAGTAGTACAGAGAAGTGAAGAAGCTGATCATAATTGAAAATGGTCAAACTAATATGCAAACTTACGTAGTAAATATATATATATGTACGTATATATGCATGTACATATATTTACTTATTTAATCAGTCCTCTTTTTGTGAATCTCAGCCAATGTCATGTTCAATAATCAGAATCTGTAATAAACACTCTTAATTCTTCCTGTCTATTCATCTAAATATGCATGATTTTATACAAGGGTGTAGGAGAAAGAAGTATGGTCCTAGTAATATGTAGAAACTCTCAATTCAGGTTCTGGTTTTCCTGTTGGGGGTTAATTTTAATATTTCATTAATTCTCCCCACACCAGTGCAATTTCTTTAAAAAATAAGTAATTTATTTGTAGACCATAGATAGATAACAGGATATATATTAATATGCATTTTAAATTGAGAACAACAGTTTTCAAAATAAGGAAAAGAGAATCTTCTTTTTAAGTTTGATTTGCAGAATAAAGCATAATCAAACAAATTCCAACAAAAATATTTCTCCATTTAGTAATTCAACTTGAAGGTTAGGATTTCATGAAAAATTATGAAATACCTCTTAAAATGTTTATTATAAAGAGATTTCAAGAAACTAGCAACTATTTTTACTTCAGCTGACAAATAGCAAAACATAAGAACAGAGTACAGTGATAAAACCCAAGTTAGCATCTTTGATTAGCAGGGTTATGGCTCCAAATCTCACAGTAAGGAGACATCTTTTAAAGGGAAATAGCACGAAAAACATAAACCTCCAGTTTAACTTTGCTCCTAGTGAATTATGACTTCAAAAAAGAATGAAGCCCAATAGCTATTAAACACACCACCCAAGGTGAAAAGTAATAGTCTTATAGTAGCAGATTAACCTGTATCTGTTCAGTTTTCTACAGCAACCCAAAAATATATTCCATAAATCAAGATCTACGTGGGCCACTTCAATTTTTGAATACATTACCTACCTTGTTCCAGAATGTGAAGAAGAAACGAACGTAGTGGCTGGATTAAAATTATAAATAGGTGTGTTGTCAGGACTGTGCTGTCTATATTACTTTAAATATAAATGAGTATTTGAATATAACAGGTGGTATTTCTGCTAGAATCTACTTCACTTCCAGTATTCTGAAGCCTAATGGGAAGAATAAGTAGATTAATTCATTAAAAGATGAAACAACAAAGAAAGCTTTTTATTTTCTTGCAAAAAGCTAAGTTAAACTATTCACTTGTAGAAAAAATTAACTCTATACTTAGTTTCACATAAAAAATACCTTAAGTTTTGAGGACTAGAGACAACATAGTAATATACATTTTAAAATATATAATTACAAGTACTCTTATGATAAAGTACAGGTTCCTATGGGGGAAAAATACTGTATTGTGTAGATGTGAGACGACGCCCAACTTAGTATGTACAGGAGCAATGTGTGTCGGACTTTTGGAGCAGATGATATTTAGCCTGAGACTTGAAGGATAAATAGGAGCTAGCTAGGCCATGGAGTGATGGTGGAAAAGAGCATTCCAGACATGAGTACTGAAGCTATAGTCACAGTACAGGCTGCACTGGAAAACGTGAAAGAATTTTACCAAAGCTAAAGCTAAAGAGAGAGCAGAAAGAATGGGGAGAGATGGGAAGTTGGAGAAGTAGACACAACCAGACAGTGGAAAACCTTATGAGTTATTTTTGTAAGAAGGCACTCTGGTCTTGAAGCTAATCAAAAGCAGTTGATGAGTTTTAAGTGCGGCTAGGGTTAGCATGCTCAGATTTTGCTTTTTTGGAACATCAATCTTTATACAATGTGGAGAATGGGCTGGAGGGAGGTTGTTGGAGTGCTGCGAGATCACAGTGAGACAAGATGGACAGCAGTGGGATGGAAGAGAGCGGGGAACAGACAGGATTCAGCAGTGGACCAGATGTAGCAGACTGGGGAAGCCAGGAGTTTAAAAAATCTCCCAGCCCTGCCGGGGTAGTTCAGTTGCTTAGAGCATCGTCCAGTATGTCAAGATTGTGGGTTCGATCCCCAGTCAGGGCACACACAAGAATCAACCAATGAATGCATAAATAAGTGGAACAATAAATTGATGTTTCTTTCTCTCTCTCTCTCTCCCTTTCTCTCTTGCAAATCAATAAATAAAAATTTAAAAAAAAAATCTCCCAGGTTTCTAGCTTGAGCAAATAGGAGTTTATGAGTTTATTAGGTTGTATTTGTCTCCACTTAGCCAAAGGGACATTAAGAAGTTGTGTGAGTAGCCCAGGGCTGTTCAGCTTATATGGCTTGGAAACAAAACTCAAATCCATTCCTGTCCTCCCTGTTTCTGTTGATGTTACTGATGATGTTTTTTCTTATTTTTTCCCTATAAACATTTCTCTAAAAGATAGTACTATTTAAAAAATCATAACCACAATACCATTATTCCTTTAAAAATTAATATCACCAAATAAACAGGCAGTGTTCAAATTTTTCTAAATTGTTTTTTAAATCATTGGTTTGGTTTGGGATACAAACAAGGTCACGCATTATATTTGGTTGATATATTTTTTAATCTAAAGGATCCTCCTTTCTTTATTTTCCACATAATTTATTTGTTGAAGGAACCAGGTTATTTTTCCTGCAGTTTCCCTCATTCTGGATGTGTCCCTCTGGTATAGTTTTAACATGCCCTAGTTTAGCATGTCCCTCTAGTCCCTGTATTTCCTATAAATTGGTAGCTAGATTGAAGACTGAGCATGCTTTGATCAGTTCAGGTTTGATTTCTTGAGAGTAAGAATAGTGTGGGGGAGAGGGCAAAGGTAATTCACAGGTAGTAGTGTGCATTTCTATCAGGAGGCATATGATATTTGGTTGTCCCCCTCATTCTGCTGTATTAAATGCCCTAGTTCCATTATTTCATTAGTTGTTTGCAAATGGCAATAATTTAACTATGCCTTTAATTCTAACATTTCTTCTTAATTTATTAACTAGAATACCTCTACAAAGAGAAGTAGTTTGAATAGGAAGGGCAAGTTAGTTTGTGTGCTTTAATACAAATGATTGAGACAGTATTTTGTTAAAATGCTTTTATCACTTGATAGTAACATTTCAAATGGTGTTTAGTATTTGGAATATTTAGAATTTCTGTTCTTAAATTGATAGGATTTCTTTTGTTTTTTTCTGTTGTTTTTTTCTTGAAGAGCTTATCTGTTTCCATAGCTTTGGGAGTATTTCTGGTAGAACCACTACCAAATCTAAATCTCTAGCTACTGTAACCAGATTGCAGATTTTAAATTCCTTGAGGACAGGGATAGACTGTTTTTCTGAGTGACCTCCTTTTCCAGTTACCTTGTGGGCATTTCAAACTGCAGCCTGTTCTCAGCTTCCCTCTATACCCCAAACCTAGTCTTCTGTCCACCATTCTTCTAAGCAGCCAGCTTAAAACCTGAGTCATCTTAATACTTCTCCAGTGGGGCCCCTGCCCTCCCAAATGCAATTAACTGCCAAACCCATCTCCCCTTTGTTATCTCATGTCCATCCTCCCATTTTTATTATTGTTACACACTTCAGGCTGCTGCCACAATTGGTGCGGTGGCTTTCTACCTTCTATCATTGCCATTCCCCTTCTCCAAACTGTATTGAGTTCTGATCATGTTATTTCTCTGACAAAAACTTCCCAGGGCTTTCTAGTGCCTACCACACTTAGTATTTGTCTGGATTTATCTAAGTCTGCTATAATGTACAGCCCCAAGTTACCTTTTTAAGTCGTATACATTTATTTTTCCTTTAATTTGCCCTGGCAAATTGATATTTTTTTCCGTATTTTCCCTGCATTTTTTTCCCCTCTTTTCTTTTTGGTCATAGAATTCATTTTATAATGGCTCTGTATGGCAGGAAGACTAGCAGAGGCCACAAGTTTGAGCGCTGGTATTGTGGATGAAAAAAGGTTTCTATGGAAAGTAACCTCACAGGGTAATCTGATCATAAATTCCTAACTGGGCAGATCATGGTCATGCCCCAAGCATATAACTTTTTTAGTAAAAGGTTTTATCTTTGCCTTAAGCAAGCCCTGCCCGTTGTTTCTGTGCTCAAATTCATAAAAGTTCTCTACAGGTTTGGACATTTTTTACTAGACAGTGTCATACAGAGAAGTGATCAAAAGAGCAATAAAGATCTTATGGAAATGGTGATTTCTCTTTTGGGGTCACAGTATATACAATGACAGCAGGAGTTCACATCTACCACAAAGTGAGATTGGCTAGATGTGCTGAGCCATCGAAGAGTACCACTGATCATTTATGCAGAAGCAGGATACAGCTCTGTTGGTTGCCCCCACAACCCTACTGCTAATCTCAACAACTCATAATTTTGTTGAATCTGATTTGATTACAGTGACTTAGCCTTTGTATAAAGGAGAAACTCCTCAAAATATACAGGCATTATAAGGTGCATATTTGATCAATGATTGAAAAATATTTCTTTCCTGTGATTTTGATTACTGAATGAATGAAAGCCCGATGACACTGCTCTGGTGTGTTAAACTACTGGATAGTAACAGGGCTTTTAATATGATGCCTTGAGTTGTGAGAACCAAAGTTAAGTTTTTACTTTATTAACTTCCTCTTCTATTCCCCTATCAGTGGTTTTTAACCTGGGATCAGCAGATTGATCCTCTATGGTGGGTGGAATTCAAGGAGTCTGTGAGTTGGTTGGGGTAAAAAATTACATTGAAAGATCTTTCAGTTAACCTCTAAGTTTAGAATTTATTTCAACTGTGAATGTAGGCAACAAACCACAGTAGCATTAGTAGTACCTGTGACTTTGTCACCAATAGAAAACACATTTTTTATGTCCTGATACAGTGGTTACAGCTATCTTGAAATTGTTTAAAGTAATCAGTACTTCAAAATTACTGTGGTTATCAGACCTACTACATGATCTTATTTATTTTTAGAAGCACATTATTATATCCAATCAAAATATTCTAACAATTATACCTTTGTATTTTATGCACTTAAAAACATTATTCTGACAAGGGATCCGTAGGTTTGAACAAACTGCAAAGGAATCTGTGGCACCAAAGAGCCCAAGGACTCGTTTCTAACTCCTGTACTTCTGATGTGAGAATGAAGTTAGCCAGAACCTGTGATGCAACGCACCACAGGAATCATGAGGTCATAGCATTATGTAGCCATGATGTCACAGGTTATGTAAATCTTTTGGCCATTGACTTTTGTGTACTAAAATCGTCATAGATTCTGATCTCACAAATGAGAGGAAACAAGATTTTCACAAATTCAGGCAGAATGATTTTCCTTTGCTTTAAGGAAGTATATGTTCATAAAACTTAAAATTACTGTTTACAGAGAAGTTCTATTTTAAGTGCCATAAGTTAAGTAAAACAATGGGCATCTTCACTGACTTGAGGGATTTTCTTGCCCTCTTTTGGGTGCATCAGCAAATGTACTTGAAACTGCTTCAATTCTTGTCTTCAACAGCTTGCTACATTAGATGCAGGCCTTTATTTTGCTTGACCAGAGGAACCCTAAAGAGGCTGATGAACCTCAGGTTTGAAATATTTGCTCTGTAGGTTAGAAATACACATCCTCATTATCAGTCTAATGTGTTTGTATAATGAATGATGTTTGTATTTACTCTATCACCTAGAAAACTACTTAATGGAGGAGATGGAAGAGGAGTGGTTTAACAATTACTATAGTTTCCAAGAAAATAAAGCACTCATTTGAAAACTCATTTCTAATAAAGGAACTGATAATTACCTTAATGATAACATAGCCTTAATATTTATACATATTGTCAGCAATGAAAAAGGCTATGTAAATTTAACTGTAGTATATTTTGAGGTAATCCTGACTTCTTTTTGATATATCTTTAGTGTCTATGAATATATTCTAAAAAAAATTTGCTATTTAAATGAAACATTTGTGAATGGTGGATAATGCTTTAATATTAGACCAGTGATTTTCAACCTTTTTCATCTCATGGCACACATAAACTGATTACTAAAATTCTGTGGCACACCAAAAAATGTATTTTTGCAGTTCTGACAGAAAAAATAGGTATCATTTTGATTCATTCACACTGGATAGCTATTGTGTTGGCTGTTGCCCTTTTTTAATTTCACAATCTAAGGGAAAAGAGGTCAGTGTGCCTAACTAAATAGCCAGGTACTGCATGTTTTAAAAATTGTTGCAGCACACCAGTGTGCCTCTTGTGACACGGTGGTTGAAAATCGCTGTACTAGACAAACGATACTCAATTTTAATACACTTTTGTGGTTTGTCTGTTACTAATCAAACAAGAAAGCAGCTTAGTTCTCTGAGATAGTAAGGATCAAAGGTAGCATAATAATGATGTTCAGGCTCATTCAAAGGATATTAAACAATTACTGTGCATACAAGAATTTACTAGAAAGGGATAGGAGAAATATGTATTTCAAAATATGGTTTGAAAACTTTTAGAATGAGAATAAAGCTTTGAAAGGAAATAGTATATCCTAAGTCTCTCATAGTGCCTGGTAGCCAGTAACAAATTGCTGAATACATAAAAATTCACAACTTCCTGGTCTGTTTTTCTCATACTCCTCATCTTCAACAAAAACAGAATGGCATGAAGGCATTTACAGGGACCTAAATCCTGCATAGGAATGCAAATTATGAAGTGGATTGAAAAAACAATGGGAAAGAAGAACAAGCTGGGAAAAGTTACTACTCTAAATATCAATTTTCAGTGTGAAATAATTTATATCCATATTTGTACTTTTAGAGAAAGCTCAGGAGTGCCAATCTGATTAAATGGGAGTCAAAACACATAATTCCCAGCCAACCATTAAGATTTTAGAAGATTATATACCACTACCTCTCCAACCTGTTTCCTAATCTGTAATATAAGGGAACCTCACTGTTAAGATCTTTTTCAGAGTTAATATTATATGCATTAATATTTAAAAGGCCAAAAGATATGTAAACAATTGAAACACTAATCTGTTGGTTTCATCGTGTGCTCTTTCCCCCCCTTTTAAATTTGTTTAGGTATGTTATAGCCTATTATGTTAAGCTTACAACTAAGCCTTTAAACCTATTCAACTATAAAAATCTCACAAAATGCTCTCCAGCCCTTTAACTTGCATATTTAACAAGGGTCACAGCAATCTGATGAAAGAATATCTAAACTCTGACTTAATTACTGAAGTATGTTCAATTTCTGTTTAAGTAATACCCACTACCTGTTTTAAGGGCTAGATGTCGAATTCCTTATCATTTATATGGCAATGCGAAGGCAAATTGTACCGCAGGGTGTAAGACTTAGATTTATGGGTACTATTTAATGCTTAACTAAAAAGCTGAAGATACATAGACTCTGCCTTCACCTCACTGGGCGGCGAGCTGCCATCAGAATTATTAATGGCTAATTCCTACTCAGTCTTTCCAAACTCGCACACAATTCAGAGTTCCCCCTACCACAACATCCCAGCAGTTACTAACCCCGCGTTTATTTTATCAGGGCATTGGCATGTACACATTTTATTTAGAAACCAGAATATTTGAAAAAGAATCTTCAAAACCAGCTGTGATAAAGCAGCTTGTAAACATTTTGCTGTTATCAGTAGACGCCTAGCTCATACGCAGACGCCTGAAACTCGGCTGAAAGTAGTAAGATGCTTGTTACGATTAATTTACAAATTAGTTTTAGCAACTGCTTGTCGCACCAAGTAAGTCACGACAAATGAAAGGTTAAGACACACGTGGAAGAAAAGGATGTACTTGGAACAAAAAGCGTGCGTCCGACCAAGGGTAACGCTGTCCTTCGGATTCCTCTCGGCAGGGCCGCCCCAGAGCCCGCGGGCGCGAGGGCGCTGCGGCTCACGTTCCGCAGCCACCGGTTGAATGACAAAGAGACCCCGTCAGCAACTGTCCCCTCGGCAAAGTCCCCTCGAGCCCTGCAGTCACGCCCCGGCTGCGGGGACTGCAGAGTCCCAAACCACTAGCGCAGGTCACCAGGTGGGACAAGGGCTGGCTGGCCAAGGAGGCTGGGACGGGCATGCCACGAGTCCAAAATAACTCCCGCCCGCGTCCCTCTCCTCCGAGCAGAATGCGGCCAAGAGAGAGTCTGGAGGCACCACGTGAGTCAGCCCCACGTCGTCCCTTTTTCAGACCAAAAGCACTTCTTAAGGAGCCGCCTCAGTACTAGCGGGGAAGCGACTTCCCCAAGGTCACCGGGACCACGACCCAACTTCTGGGCTAGGCCGGTGACCGGCACCTGACCGCGGTCTCCCCAGCGCCTCAAGGTCTCCTTCCCCAACGCTGCGCTCCGGGGCCACGCGGCTGCCCCCGGCCACGATGCCGCTGCCGGGCCGCCTCCCTACCCCGGAGACCAAATTCTCCGCTCCTCGGAGGCGGCCCGGGCACCCCGGGGTCCGCGCCCAGCGCCGCCCGCGATTACCCAACTAACCGTTAAGCGCGGCTCCGGCGGCGGGCGTGTGCGTGACGCGGCGGCGGGGCTCAAGTTCCTCGCGGCCCAGGGCCCAGTCGCGTCCTTCGCCCGCTACCCCGTACGCTCCCTGGGGCACCCACGCGGCCGGTTAGTCACGTCGCCGCTCGCCAGCACTTTGTCGGGTCGGCCGGCGAGGTGGCTTTATAACCTGCGGGGGGCCGGAGCATGCGCACGGGGCGGAGTCGGTCTTCCCGGCCGCCGCCCCCTCCCTCTGGCTACTTGCGCTCCAACAGCCACACGCGCCTCCACACGCTCTCTGGCGCAGGCGCGCGCTGGCGCTCCCTCGCTCGCGCCCCCTCCCCGGCACGTGACCGGCAGCCGGGGAAGACCCGCGGGCCGCGGAGGTGGTCGCTCCCCCACCGGCCGAGGGGTACGTGGCGACCTCCACGCGTGAGGGACACCGACCTCGACCTCACCCCCGGTTTCTGACGGAGAAAAGGGAGAAGTCGCCAGGGGCGGATGCGGCGCGTCCCGGGGCCCTGACTCAGGTGTGGGGGCGGTGGGCCGGCGGAGGACGGGGAGGCGGCTGGAGGGGGGGGGCAGGGCCGGGTTTGAATGGACGCGGGTGCGCCTGGGGCCCATTAGAGGCGGAGGGCCGGTCACGGCGCGGCGGTCTCGCCGGAGTCGAGCGGCTGCGGGAAGTCACTGAAACCCTCAGGGCCTGGCTTCAGCCCTCAGAAGCGGCAGCAGTCACAGAACCGACCTCGGCGGTGCTTTTGGCGGTTTTGACGGGAGAATTTATGGAACTTGCTTCCTGCGGAGTCTGGCCGGTGGCATTTGATGAACCGCGGGTGTTAAACGCAGAAGCCAGGAAAGCGGAGCGGGTCTGAGGGTGACCGCACCGGTTCCAAGGGGGAGTGTGTACATCTGCAACATGGACGCGGGAGAATGCAGGGGGGCCACAGTTACGGACGCTGAGCGCTTGGGACAAAGCTTAGTTACAGCTGACAGTTGGAAGGGCTGATTATGTACCTAGCAGCTCACCGGCGTTGCCCTCACGGCCCCGGAGGTAGGCGCTACTGTTACCAGATCGGGTGCCTGGCCCAGAGCGGGTCTGCCCCCGGGGACCTGTAGTGTGTCATCGTGCAGGAGGGATTTCACAACGGAATCGAGGTGATATTGAGGGGACGGTTATTAAAGCTGGGAGCAGTGAAACAAGGAAGGGCCTAGGATGGAAGAAGCAGCAGGAGAGCCGAGGCAGGGAGGCTCTGGCTCACTGGGAAGTGCAAGAAGAGGGGGGCCTTGGAGACAGGTCCAGGGGTTTAGCCCTCAGCTCTGCTGCTGCCCGTTGCTCCCCTGGTGGCAAGTGTCTTAGGGACCCTTAGAGTGGAGGAGATGCATTGCTGTGGGGGAAGAAAAGGGAGAAGGGAAAGGCCTGGGCCTGCTTGGTCCTTTGTCTTGAGGGCTTTCTCTTCCTTTTGCTAGTGGGAATCTTGGGGGAGGTCTCAGGGGAGGGTTTCAGCAGAATGGTCATCAGTGTTCCAGGTGTACTCCTTCAGGGTCACGGTCTCTACTGACTGGTGGGCACTAGGGTAGGGGGGTCATTAGTCATTGCAGCTGGTTCCTGGGGTGTCCATCTCCTTTTGCTGCTTTTCTGGGCCTGGAGTTGATACGCCCCTGAAGCCTAGATGTTATCTCTAGGGAGGTAGCCTTCTGTATTGGACTGTAAATTGCTTGGCCAGTTTCTTCAGCTGTCTCAGTTTCCCCATTCTGCTTGCCAAGGCATTTTCCTAGCTTCTTAACTATCCTGCCTCACTATTAATATCTTACAAATAGGGGACCTGAGGCTCAGAGAGGTTAAGTAACTTTCCAGAGGTCACAGAGCTCGTAAGTGGCCAACTGCAGTCCAGGATCTGATTTTGTCATAAGAACCATTGTAGGTTCTTGAGCAAGTCCAGATACCAAAGTGTATAATCACAGAGTGTCTGTGATGTGCAGGACTTTTAAGAAACATAATAAATGTATGAGCCCAGGCCCCTGCCTTCCAAGAGCTTCCAAGTTGTTTGGGGAGATTGAGTCAGGCAGAAATCAACCAGCATTTGATGAGCTCTTGCTGTGTGTTGTGTGCCAACCCTGCCCTTCCCTATATACACACACCCCTCCCATTTAATTCTTACAACAACCTTTGGGGTTGGTCTTAAGTATTTGCTTTACAAATGAAGAACCTGAGATTGTGGTGGAGTGGGGGTGAGGGATCCAGTTCTGAGAGCTCCCATGTGCTTTCCTCTCACCCACTGTTTCTCTCTCACACAACAGAACGTTTTCAGTAATAGTTCAACTTTTTAGAAGGAAGATAGTTTAGAGTCCATGGCCAAGCATTGCTTAAGAGCAGTAATTACTTTTTACCTTTGATAAATGCGGAAAGGGGAAGTGTAATAAAATTACACTTTAGTTGACTGGGATTTAGAACAGCAGGGCTTTAGGATTGTTGGGGTGGCAGCAGCATTCAGGATAGATGGTAGGAGAGTTGAGTTAAGGAGACAAACTAGGACTGGTTCAGACCTGAACTTATCAAGGCTGAACTATGGGATGTAAAGGAAAAAAGGTGATTCCCAGGAAACCTCAAAAGAAACGTTACAGAGAAGCGTTGTGTGGTAGGTTCACAATATGGACCTGGAAGCCAGATCTCCTGAGTTCCTACTTGGCATTTACTAGTTCTGTGTCCTTAGGCAACTCATTTTACCTCTCTGAGCCTCATTATCTATGTTACTCTAGACAGTTAATTCACTGAACTATTCTGCTCCTCAATTTCCTTACCAGGTAAGTTGAAGGTAATATCTACCAGCCTGAGCTGTTATTGTAATAATCAAATCAAATAGTACTTGCAAAAGTGATTGGTAAAACTTAGAAAACACTTTACAAGTGTTTACAAATTAATATTATTATAATTTGTCCATAAAGTGCATAAGAGGCAAAAATCAAGAGCAACACCAGGGTTTTTAGCTGAAAAAGGAGAAACAGGGCAGGTGAGCTGGCAAAAATGATGAAATGATGCAGGTAACATTCTTTTCTGCCAGGTTTTCTTTCTGATTAATCCATGAGACATCAAAAAAATAAACTAGTAAGCATAGGATCAGAAATTTAGAGCTGAGAGGAGGTTCAAAATCATTTAGCATAACCCTCCACATTTTACAGAGATGGAAATTAAGGCCCAGAGAGATTAAAAGACTCCAATAAATGGCATGATCAGAAGAACCAGATCTCCAGGTTCTTCCTATAATGAGTGCAATCTTTACATAAAACTATTTCATTGTGGAATTTTTCAAAATCAAGCATGGTACTTGCTGTCTGTGGCTTTTGGCTTTGTCACAAGATTCACATTTTTGTTTTAAAGGTTGATAGACTGGATGAGGCGTGGGTAATCCGCTGCTCGCAAGCTTGTTCAGGGAGCAAAACTTCTGAAGATTTCAAGGTAAGAGTTTTAGCTTCAGAAATTACTAATGGGATAAGCAACACAAATGTAAAACTTGAAAATTCGTAACAAGCTGTAAAAATTAATCACTTTATGTGGAAAGGAAAATAATAAAATTACAGAGTATTTTCTCTGTAACTCAACTGTTTCACTCACATTCTCTCAGTTATTCCATCATTTCTGGGGGGCAGGAAATAGGAAGGTGCTATTATCCCCATTTCACCAAACAAAGCAGTAAAGGATTCTTTTAAAACACAGCAATACTTAATCAAGAGCACTCCCTCATTTATAATTCATGAAAATTTAATAAGGAAAATGAAAATGAAATTTGCTTTTGTACCATATGTGAAAAAGAAGTTTGCCAAGCAAATGCCTAAGATAAAGGAGATAATGCCGATTCTAAAAACATTCTTGCTTTAAAGTAGAGAAATCTCATTCAGAACATCTTCCTGTAGTTTCATGTTCTGTGTTAAGTGTAGTCCTACTGCTTCCCAAAGGCTGGATCTGGATCTAAGTTGAACTTACCATTCTTTGTAGAAAGACTAACGCCGAGTTGGTGAGATGCACTCCAAACACCTCCCTGACCCCTCCCTATTTCTCCCAGGCTCTTCTTGCTCTGTTTTGACCTTTCACTTAATCTCACCAGCCTGCAGTTTGGCATCCTAATCAGTCGGCTTCTCTGGCTTTCTGCTAGCAGGAGATAATTTGGTCAACAGTTTGGTAGAAAACAAATTGACTGCAATAAAAATTTCCTCAACATGACGAATTAGTAAAAAAGTGATTATTTCCAATCTCTGGCTTTTTGTGTGTTTGTTGATTTTGGTGGTCAAGGATTTGTTTTACTGCTGCTTTGGGTTTTTGAGAATTTTTTTGTGCACAAATATATATTTTTCAAGGATTCATACTGTATGTACTATTTGCCACATTTCTTAATATTTGCAATGACTTTGATAATAAGGCATATTTACATGGTTTTAAAATAATTAAATTAAATTTAGATTAAACACAAAAGTTTGGGGGGAAAACTAAAAAAAATATGAAAATCCATATGGATAACAAGTAATTTGTTTTTAACCACGTTAAAACCTGAGGCCCTCTTTACCTATGCTCATGCTCCCAGTCCACTCCTCAGTGTGATACGGCTTGGTTCCTCTCCTTGTCTGCCAGCACAGGGAGGGTTTTGGCTTGTGCTCTTTGTAGTCTACATCACTATGCAGGATCTTTCCTGGCAAGCATTTCTTCTAGGCATGGTGCTACAAATCTGCCAAACCCATCTACCTCCTTGACCTTGGCTGACCCTGAGCTCCTTTTTTTCCTCCTTCCCCTTACTCCCTACCTTGCTTCATTTCCTTCCTTCTGTCTTTTTTTCCCTCCTTCCTTTCCTGTCTTTAGTATTTTGGGCAGATGGGTATAAGTGAATACTACTACTAATAATGCTAAATTGGTGATAGCTAGGATTTAGGAAGTACTTACTATATGCCAGGCATTGATCTAAGCACTTTATACATATTAACTGATTTACTCATAAAATTCTATAAACCAGGCACTATTGTAAACCTCATGGTACAGATAGAGGCTAAGTAACTTGCCCAAGGTTAGATAATCATAAGGAAGTTGTCATCATTTAGTTCTCACCAAAAATATGTGAATAGAAATGACCATTTATAACTCTTAATACCATAGAAGACTAATCCATAGACTTTGAAGGTCATCCTTTTTTATTTTTTCCATTGCTTTTCAGAGAGATAGAAACATCGATGTGAGAGACACATCGATTGGTTGCCTCCCGCATGTGCCCCAACCGGGGCGAGGGATTGAGCCTGCAACCTGAGGTATGTGCCCTTGGCCAGAATCGAACCCGGTACCCTTCAGTCCTTAGGCTGACACTCTAACCACGGAGCCAAACCAGCGAGGGCTTGAAGGCCACCTTGATTTAGGAAGACCCTGTTCTAGGTCCTTCTACCCCTGGTAGAGCTAAACATTCATTATGAAAACTTGTTTTCACCACTCCCTCATCCCCCCATGTACACACACCTCATTATTTTGACGTGTGTCTGCTTACCATAGCCACATCAGCAGGAACCAGAATCTAGAGAAGTTACATGCCACATAAGAGGTCAACAAGAGGCACAAAGCCATAAATTGCAAATGGGCAACACATATTGGGGTAGAGGATTAGCCTATGCCTCATATTCCATCTGGTGAAGACAAACTAAATAATGGGTCTTTACTCCTTTTTCCGTTAAAAGGATATGTTAATCTGGGAGCTTTCTTACTCCATCATGTGTATCCCTTCTGGTTCACTCGTCATTCCTTTGACCAACCCAGGCAAGACCACATCATGCATGAAACACAGCCCAGATATGCTTCAGCCATAACATGGGAGTACGTAACTCAGGCTGTGTTCACCTCCAAGCCCATTTACAGGATCCAGTGGAATGAGAGAGGTATGGACTCTAGGAATTATTAGGGGAACTCCCAATTTCTACAACCATACTTCTAAACAAAGGGTTTGCACCAAGAATCTGGGGAAGTCTCGTTCCATCTCCCCAGACTTACAGGTATGTCAATAAGCTGTTCTTATGCTTAGTCATAAATTGGGTCATTTTCAGCTTATAGGTACCGTAAGAGATTTAAACCTAGTTCTACTTAATCCATAGCATGGTCTCCTAAATGTTAGGCTATTTTCATTCATTTATTTTGTTCAGAATCCTGAGGTCACAGTTGAAGAGGATAAAGAGGGTGACGGGGGAAGTGCAGCGTTGACTCGCAGCCCGCCCTGAGCCTCGGCCCGTGTACATGCTGTTTCTTCATAGGAAGCACTTCTAGCTGGTGAGCTGTACACAGAATAGTATGGAGATGAAAGAGAAGCAGATACCTAAGGAGGGAGCAGTTTAGTAATTCTATTATATGGCTCAAACCTCTTTGTAATCCAGTTTAGCTTTCTCACTAATGTGATTAATAGTTTTATAATTACCATAATTACTAACCAGGTTCTTGCTACATAATGCTTACATTTTAATAAATTGCTTAGGAAGGCCACCTCCAAATCCAAATTAAATACAATAAGTTTCATTTTCTATTTCTTCCCTGAGGGTGCATGATTATTTTGGAAAAAACATTGGTTTAAGAATTTAATTCCAGCCCTAGCTGGTTTGGTTCAGTGGTTAGAGCATCAACCCAAGAACTGAAGGGTCCTGGGTTTGATTCTGGCCAAGAGCATGTACCTTGGTTGCAAGCTCTGCCCCGGATTAAAAAAGAAGAAGAATTAAATTTCATATATTGCCCTACCTTCTCTGGAAGACCAAGATCTCTCTCTTTAACATTACGTATTCATAAGCCTTACCAATCCATGGGATAGCTGTTAATGGATATCCTGAAATATTAAGCACCTCAAGCAAAAACGTATGAAGTCTTTGTGCTTTAAAATTCAAGGATTCCAAACTCCTAATGTGTTGTCTCCTATTAAGAATGCAGCCTGCCCGGCCAGTGTTGCTCTGTGGTTGAGCTTTGACTTAAACCAGGAGGTCATGGTTCGATCCCCAGTAGGGGGCGTGCAAGATGATGTTTCTCTCTCATTGATGTTTCTATCTCTCTATCCTCTTCCCTTCCTCTCCCTCTAAAAATCAATAAAAATGTATTTAAAAAAAAAATGCAGCCCTGGCTGGTGTGGCTTGGTTGAGCGTCATCCAGTGCACCGAAAGGTTGCTGGTTTGATTCCTCAGGGCACATGCCCGGGTTGCAGGCTCCAACCCTGGTGGAGGTGCATGCAGGAGGCAGCTGATCTGTTTCTCCCTTCTCCTTTCCTCTCTCTAAAAATCAATAAGCTATTCTTTAAAAAACAGAATGCAAAAGCCATAGAATTCAGAAATTAAGAGTGTTCAGTAGCCATATCAACCTTTTGTGATCAAAGTTATACTTTTTTCCATATTGATAACTTCCTCGGGTTAGTGAAGCAAATTAAATTTCTCATTTATTTCCACATGAGGAGAGAAAGCTGGGTGGAGGGACGGAGAGAGTATATTTACTTATTATTTATTATTATTTTTAAACATATCTTTATTGATTTCAGAGAGAGGAAAGGAGGGGGAGAGACAGAGACAGAAACATCAATGATGAGAGAGTCATTGATCGACTGCAGCCCGCAACCCAGGCATGTGCCCTGACGGGGAATCGAACCCCGATCTCCTGGATCCTAGGTCAGTGCTCAACTGCTGAGCCACGCCCGGCTGGGCAGTGGGTATATTTAAAGGCAGATAAGAAAGGCCTATTGCCCCAAGGGTTTCCTATCTATATATTGGGAGGAAGTTTAAGTGTTAGTGTTTGCTATGGCTGTCTGTCAACTTGGAAAGTTAACCTTTCCAGGATGATCTCTACTAGAAATTGGGACTTTGTTTTCGAAGATATTTGCTTACTCCTTTTCAAAGAGATTGCTAGATATTTTTAACTTACTGAAGAATAGTTTTTGCCTTTCAGTCATCAGAACAACTGTAGTACAGATCCTTTTAACCTTCCTCCCCTTGTTTTTTAGACGGGAAGGTATCCAGAAATACAGTCAAACTTTGGTTCTCGAACATTTTCCATCTCGAACAATTTGGTTCTCAACCAAGTTGTTCATAGAAAAAATGTCTCAGTTGTTGAATAAAACTTCGGTTCTCAACCTAACAACTCTTTCATGCTGATACCTGTATGATCAGTTATGTGTCTCTCAGGTGACAAAGGAGAAAATGCATGAATATGAGTGAGATTATCGCTAAACCTCATGTTACCATCTTAGGAAATTGTGCTGTGAATATTTTTGTGTTGTTGTTTTGTGTATGTTTTTGTTTTTGTTGCTGCTTATTGTTAATATGTACAGTAAGTCACGATGGGTCCTATAAAGGTTAGTGATAGCAACAAAATGAAAAGGAAGTTGTGAGAACAATAATAGAGCTTGAAAAAGAAATAATTGCAAAGTATGATAAAGGTGTTTACATGTCTAATCTGGCTACCGAGTATGGCATGGCGAAATCCACTATTAGCACAATTTTAAAACGAAAAGAGGCCATCAAGAGTGGTGATGTTGCCGAGGGTGTGACAGTGCTCACGAAACAACAATCACAGACAATTGAAGAGATAGAAAAATTGTTATTGATTTGGATAAGTAAAAAGCCGTTAGCTGGTGATAGCATTTTGGAGGCAGTGGTATGTGAAAAAGTGAAGATGTTGCATACTGACCTCCTCAAAGACACCCCTGGAACAAGTGCTGAAAGTGATTTGTTTAAGGCTAGTAGGAGGTGGTTCGATAAATTTAAGAAAAGTGGCATTCATAGTGTAGTGAGGCATGGGGAGGCTGCCAGTTCTAACAAAGTAGGTGCTGATAATTTTGTGACAGTATTTCAAGAATATGTAGAGGCCAAGAGATTTGTTCCCACCAAGTGTTAGATTGTGATGAGACAGGCCTGTTCTGGGAGAAAATGCCAAAGAGGGCCTACATCACACAGGAGGAAAAGTCATTGCCAGGACACAAGCCAGTGAAGGAAAGGCTGACGTCGCTGTGTGTAAATGCAAATGGGGACTTTAAATTGAAGCCTCTACTCATCTACCATTCTGGAAACCACAAGTTTTCAAGAAAAATAATGTCATGAAAAACAAGTTGAATGTGATGTGGAGGGCTAATAGCAAAGCTTGGGTAACCAGACAATTTTTTATTGAGTGGATTCATGAACTGTTCGCCCCAAGTGTGAAGACATACCTCCAGGAAAAACAGCTGCCACTCAGGGCACTTCTTGTAGTGGACAGTGCTTCTGCCTACGCTCCAGACTTGGAGGCCAAGTTAGTGGAGGAGTACAGCTTCATTACTGTTAGGTTCTTGCCCTAACACAACTCCTCTCATCCAGCCCATGGACCAGCAGGTCATTTCTAAGAAACTCTACACAAAGGCACTGTTTCAGAGGTGACCTCTGAAGCTAATTTAAGCCTTAGGAGTTCTAGAAGGACCATTTTAATATCCTGACTTGCTTGAGGCTCGTAGACAAAGCATGGGGGGAAGTGTCTTCCAGGACCATGCAATCAACGTGGAAGAAATTGTGGCCTGAGTCTGTTGCTGAAAGAGACCTTGAGGTCTTTGAGGATGAGCCTTTGTCTGTTGTGGAGGATGCAGTATTGTGTGTCTGGGCAAGTCCCAGGGCTTGGAGGTGGAAGATGGTATGGAGGAGTTGGGGCAGGACCACAGCACTGAGCTGACTACCGAGGAACTCCAAGACCTTTAGAGGGAACAGCAGCAGATGGCAGCTGAGGAGCTCTCTTCAGAGGAGGAGGAAAGGGAGAGTCTTCCTACTTCACTGATCAAGGAAATGCATGGGAAATGGGGAGGAATGCAGTTTTATTGAGAAACATCACCCTGACAAAGAAGTAGCAATCCGCGCCATAGGACAAAGCACTGTTTCACTTCAGGCAAGTGTTAAAACTTAAGCAAAACAAACATCATTGGACAGGTTTTTAGTGAGACAGAGACACAGTGAGCCTGAAGCAAGTTCTAGTGGAGCAAAGAGACAAAAGATAAACAGCCCAGAAGAACAGCTACCTGACGTTTTTGTGTGGAAGGGACTCCCCTTCCAAATAATAACATCCCTCCACCCCTCCTCTCTGTATTCAGCCACCAATAGCTGTGAACGTTAAAGGTAAGTTCTAGTGTGTAGGTAAATTTTCATTTTTTATTGTATGTGTCATTCCCTTTTTGTACATTTTCATTTACATTTCATGTCCTTTTTGTTTTTAAAGTGTTTAAATAGCAGCCAACATTTACATAGCAGGCCTCTGTGCCAGGCACTGTTATAAGCATTTTGCGTAGGGTTACTCAATGTAAAACCACTTTTATCTGGTTGTCTTTTTTTTCTGGCAAAACTCTTTAAGAATCTGTGCTGCAGTAAATTCCACAGTTCAACCTTCACCTCCCCAGCAAGAATAACTAGAATTCCAGTGTCTTCCCTTTATTATTTTAACTCCAAGAAACCATCACTGTTTAGATCCATGTTTGTCTCCAAGGCTTGACTTGAATATATACAACAGGTAGCTTTTTTCCCCCCCAGAAAAATGTGGGTCGGGACCAGTATCCTCAGCAAATGCAGGGATATATATGGGGGATACATAATTTCATATATATACACACACACACATATAGTTTTTAATGTAGTTTCATATACACACACACATAGTTTTTAATGTAGTTTCATATATATACACACATATACATATATACATATACTTATCCCTTGCAATGTAAAAAGAGAAATTTGTTCAATTTAGAAATTAATAAGTGATGCTAGCTTTCCCCCCCCAGTTCAAACTTTATTTTTGTTCTTAAAAAGCTATTGAGTCTCATGCAATTTTGAAATTTCACTGCTTAGTAGAATAAGGTTGATGAACTGCCTGGGACCTGACATTTTAATAATAGAGTCAGTACGTCTTCTAGACCACAAGAGGTGTTTTGCCAGTGAGTTGTAATTCTTCCACAGATTTAGGGAATGGAGGATAATCTGGCTTTGCTTACATAGGAATTTTCAGAGCACTCGCCTAACCAATAATAAAAATGTTCTGTCAACCAAAGTCCTTTCGTTAGCTAAATCACACTTCTGTCGTTTCTGAAGCTTGCTACAATTGGGCACATTCATTTTAACAACACTGCTGCTATGCATTGTGGATTCCATAAGGCTTTAGTAATCCAAGTATGGGCTTAAGACATTCATTCATTTTACTTAATTCGTCCATTTATTCATTCCATGTTTATTGAATACCTACTATGTGTAGTAAGATTTTTATAATTAAAATCTTTTTTAAATTGTTAATTCCTGTACATGGAACAAAAATTTAAAGATGCAAAGGAATATACAGTGAAAAGGAACCTTGTATCCCAGTTCCCCAGCCATTCACCTCACCACCCCAGAGTCAGCTAATATTACCAGTAGCATTTTTATATGTTACTGCGATATCTGTCTTGAGGCATTCTATGAATATGTAAATGTATATATAGACATATCTTTTTTATATAATGGTAGCATACTGTATATACTGTTCTGCACTTTTTTCCTTTAACAGTTTCTAGTGGTTAAGATTTATTGCTCTTTTGGTAAGTCAGATTAATTTCAATATCATAACCAACACATTTCAATATTAAAATGTTAGTTTAAAGAAAAGATTCCCCAGAAAAGATCCTGAAGTGATTTCCTGGAAGTCAGTAAGGACAGTGCTTGTTACAGAATCAAAGAGTTATCACAAACTTTTACCTTTTCTAAAAAAATAAATTTTAAAAATAGTTGTACACATGAAAAAAACAAAAATCAAAAAGGAGATTAAAAGAGGTGCTCAGAAGAGAATGGGTATAAGCTCAGATAAATGTAAAGGGGAAATAAGTTATATGAAGATGTTCTTTGTTATTTCACACATGGCCAGCATGTTAAAAGTTGTTCTTTTGAATGATCAACTATCACCAGTAGGTCTAGAGTCCAGTGAGGGGGTTTTGTGGGTTTTCATCATTTTAGCTTAGTATTTCATTTTTAAGAAAATATGTTTTTATTGATTTTTAGAGAGATAGGGAGGGGGGAAGGAGAAACATCCATTGGCTGCCTTCTGCACGCCCCCTACTGGGGATTGAGCCCGCAACCCTGGCATGTACCCTGATCAGGAGTTGAACCAGTGACCTCTTGGAGCATGGGCAACGTTCAGTCCACTGAGCCACACCAGCCAGGCCTAGCTTAGTATTTCTGCTAAAATCTCTAAAGAGCACCCCATTTGTCAGAATTAAAGCTTTTTGTTTGTTAAAAAGTTCTAATGAGGGTAGCCACTTCTAAGATGTTAACCTTTTTATTTACCTAGCTAGTCCACCCACAGAATCTGATAAATCATATTGTAGGGACATATCTGAATGTAAATGCTTTGTTCTGCTGCCATAATTTGCATATATAATATATACCCTAGTAGATTGTACATTTAAAAATTCAAATTCTTGCAATGTGCTTGTGTTCTTCCAGTTTATCCAATATTGGCCTACCAATGTTTAAGATTTGTTGATGTTTCAGTGGGTAAAATTAAAGGACATTAATTGAAGTTTTGGTCTGAGACACCATAATTATGGTATGGTGATTTTGATCTTCAGAAATAACTGAATCTCCTGAAACGTGCTGGGTGTCTTGCAAAATCTACTCCACCAAAAATAATGAGGCATTTGAGGTATCTCAAAAAGTAAAGGGGTGAACAGGTAGGAAAATGGGCAAAAGAATGGAATCGATAATCAAAAAAGAAGTACAACTGACCAAAGCAAAATACAGGAAAATGTTTCATAATAATCAAGCATGGGTATCAAAAAGGGTTTCTCTAAATTACAGAACCTCAAGAGTTTTTCATGTGGCATATTGGCAAAATTTTCTTTAAATTATAATAAAACAAGTTATATTACCCTCAAGGTGTCTGGAAACCATCACTCATACATTGCTAGTTGGAGTAATTCTGCTTATGAGAATTTATCCTTAGGAAATAATCAGCTATTCTTGTACAAGTTTGTTCACTGCAGTATTTATAATAAACACTTATAAATAATCTAGATGTCTAACACTAATAGGTGAGCGTTTGTGGTGTTTCTAAATGATGGATTACAAATGGAGCCATGAAAAATCAATCCTGCTTTAGAAAAATATGGGGAAATGTTTATGGTGTTATTAAAGAATGCAGGTTTCACCCTGGCCAGTATGGCTCAATTGGTTGGGTGTCCTCTGTGCACTGAAAGATTGCTGGTTGGATTCCCAGTCGGGGCACATGCCTGGGTTGTGGGCTAGATCCACAACCCACGCATGGTAGAGGGCGTGCGTGCAGGAGGTGGCCACTGATTGGTGTTTCCCTCTCACATCGATGTTTCTCTCTAGAAAACATTAATAAAAATATTTTAAAAAAATAATGAGGGTTTCAAAACACTAAGTACAAAGTGACCACAATTTGCCCTGGTCAGTTTGGCTCAGTGGTTAGAGGGTCAGCCTGCGGACTGAAGGGTCGTCCTGGGTTTGATTCCGGCGAAGGGCACTTACCTTGGCTGCAGGCTCGATGCCCGGCCCCTGGTCAGGGCCTGTGGGGGAGGCAACCAATTGATGTGTCTCTTTCACATCGATGTTTCTCTCTGTCTCCCTTCCACTCTCTCTGAAAAGCAATGGAAAAAAATATCCTCGGGTGAGGATTAAAAATAAATAACAAAGTGATCACAATTTATTTTTAAGTAAATATGCCTAAAAGTATGGACACAAAAGTAATATTAGAAGATTATAACTCAGAATGTTACGAATATTTATTCCTCTGTGGGATTATAGGGTAGTATTTATTTTCTTCTTTATTTGGATATTTTTATAATTTTTAAGTGGTACCGTGATCACTTGAAAAAAGAATATAGAGAGAGCTACTATAGAGAGAGAGCTACTTTATTTTAAACATCTGTGGTAAGTGACTGAAAAAAAACACACCACTGGAGAAGATTGAGCATTCCATGAACAACGAGGATGACAAAGGGCAGAGTTTGCCTCTCGCATGAAACCATAGACTCCAAACTGGAGGATGGGTTAGAAATAATTCAATTCCCTTTACTTTACTAATGAAAAAGTAAAGTCCAAACTTATCCAAGGCCACACAAAAAGTGTTTGAAATCGCCCAGCCGGCATGGTTCAGTGCATGAGCATCGACCTATGAAGCAAGAGGTCACGTTTGGATTCCCGGTCAGGGCACATGCCCAGGTTGTGGGCTTGATCCCCAGTGGGGGGGCTGCAGGAGGCAGCTGATCAGTGACTCTCATCATTGATGTTTCTATCTCTCCCTCTCCCTTCCTTTCTCTGAAATCAATAAAAAATATTTAAAAAAAAAAGTTTAGAATCAAAGCAATAATTGAATTTTCTAATTTCTAGGATTTTTATCTCATCTTTCTTTACTTCTCTATAGTAAAGTAATTGGCAAGTGTTCCCCCGCCCCCCCCACAGAGAGGCCTCCACGTTTGCAGAGGCTGGATAGTGTTCTTTTAAGTCTGAAAAACGTGGAATTTTTTAAGATACAGAGGAAAACTGTATTTTAAATAACATGGTAATGTAGCTTTTCCCATTATTTTTGAATTAGCACTCGCCCCCCCCCAAACAATATACACTTTGTACTTATCTTCAATATAAAACATTTGAAATAAAACCTCTAAATACAACTTCATGGCCTGGCTGGCATGGCTCAGCAGCTGAGCTTCGGACTATGATCCAGGAGATCAAGGTTCGATTCCTGATCAGGGCACATGCCCTGGTTGCCGGCTCAATCCATGACTCATCATTGGTGTTTCTATCTCCCTCTCCCTTCCTCTCACTGAAATCAATAAAGACATATTTATAAATAAGTAAATAGAACTTCATGGTGCTGATTTAAGTATTTATTTTTTTATCTTTTCTTTTGTCATGGCCAGTTCTGTTAACTGTCTGCAAGGCCACAGGCTGATTATAAGTAAAATTTAAAATCAACTCTTCCTGTGGGCCCTGCTAAAATCTGAGTTATTGTTGGCTGATGTTTGAAATGTTTGATTCAGTTTTAATCTACAAATAAAATGTGGTTGTCAAAGAATGTAGTACACCTGTATTAGAAAGATAACATCAGATACATATTGTTCATACAATTATACATTTAACCAATATTTATTTAGCAGCTACTATGAGACAGACTCTCTGTTATCCCTTGGTATAAAGTGGTAGTTGAAAGACCCAAACCCCGACCTTGTAGCTCACAGTCAAGTATATTCTAATCTCAACTAAATTACATATTATAAGGCAGGAATCTTGTCTTATCCATTAGTACAATGAATAGTAGATTTTCTTTGAATACTTTAGACTAACTGGATGAATTTACCAGGGGTTACTTTTTCCTAAACATAACTAAACATACCCTAAATATAACACATACATTTGTGGAGGTTGAGAAATAACATAGACTAAGAAGCCCTGAAATAACCTCACGAACTAATTTTAGCATGCTCCTTCCAAAGTCAGCCAATCACTCAAATCACCCAGAATTGGGTCTAATACCTGGTTATGAAAAGATTTCTGACAACTCATTTAAATGTGGCCACCCAATGATAAAGCAAGTAGTGTTGGTACTCAGAGACTGCTATCATTTAGATTAGAACAGATTTTTGTCAACATTATTGTAATTTTGGCCTTTAAAAAGAAAACCCTTTGACATTTATTTTATAATGGTTTTCATAGCTACATGAGATAATTTGGGGAAGTAATCTGAGAGGTTATATGACCCAGCATTTTTGGGAAGCAACTAACAGATTTTAGCACCAACATTTAATGGAAACCTCAAAAGTAATATATTTTTAAATGATCAGAATGACAGGAACTTTTAAATTTTTGGAGATGATTGTTATGCATTGGATCTCTTCATTTGCTGACATCTCAATCAGATCAGGTTCTGTACTCTAGAACCAAAGAAGCAAAAGCTCATCGTGGCTTTCCTCTGTTATCTTCCCTGTAAATAATAGGTTTTTCTACGTTAATTTACCTGGGGAGGTAAACTCTATGAACAGGCAAAGACTGGCCCTCCCTAGGTCTGGAGTACCTAACCGATAGAATGGCGCTTACCTGGGACCTCCGTGAGTTAGCCTCTACTGTGCCTAACAAAGGAAAGAGAATAGATTGTCCTTTGGCTGATACAAAGGAGGACAGCAGCCGTATGTGACCTTGTGCTCTGACATGGTTCTGGCATCTGAACGGAATCGAGTAACCTGTGCTTTGTCTCCTTCTATTAAGTACAGAGACTAGGCACCTGGGCCTAAGAGCCAAGCCACCAGCTTCCATACTTCCCTGAGGGTATGAGAGAGGGCGCCCTGTATTCTCAGCATTTGGTCATCACTCTCGAGCTTTAGAGCCCAGCTAATGAGCAGGCACCATGCCAGGAAGAGATACGTGAGCTTGGATCTCAAAGGGTATGTACTCTGAAGCTGAAATCATAAACCAGGACATCTGATGTGTGTCATACACAGAGAGGGAGGCAGGAGTGCTGACAGAAATGTCACACACAGCTGCTTTTAGCACTTGGCACTCAGCGATGAGCTTCCTCCTCCAGCACTGCACCCCGCCCTCTCCCCGAATGAAAGGCGTCCAGGGCTCTGCACTCTGAAGGAGGCTGTGTTCGCGTCTCTTACGTCAGCCTAGCTCATGGCTGTTTGATGTGCCTGATGGGCTATGGGCGTGATGGCCTCAGGTACTGATTGGGTCAGGAAAGAATCTACCTTAGCAAGTGTGTGTCCTGCCCTAAAAGGTAAGGAATATGGCCTATGGTCCTAATAAAACTACTTGTTAATGTCCTTTGAACACTTTCTTCTACCACTTCTTGAGCTATATAATTATGTAATCCTGTGTGATTCCATAGTAAGGGTTGTGAGGACAAGCAACCGATTGATGTGCTCTCACATCGATGTCTCTGTCTCTGTCTCTGTCTCTGTCTCCTCCCTTCCTCTCTCTAAAATCAATTTAAAAAATAAATCATTAAGCTCTTAAAGAAAATATTTTGTGTAATCTAATTACATTTGAGAACAAGTTTGCCGACTTAAGATAAATTCTTACCAAAATACCTTCTTGTAAACTCTAGATGTTTCTGAAATACCTGAATTTGAGTATCTAATTCAATCTAGAAACTTTTCAGAGTAGATTCATAGTTGAAATGAGGAAAACCAGCTTCAGATGCCATTTATTCATTGATTTATTCTATAATTATTAGTGGACACTGTAAGCCAGACACAATTCTAAATAATTGGGAATATCAATAAATTCTTGCCCTCAAGGATATAATTATAAGACTGCTTTGGTATACACAGTACTCATTGAACATCCCATTGCTCCTCTGCTGTTCCCAGCCTCCCTTCAGTAGGGTTGAGGTCAGATGATTATTTCTGGCTGATGACCTGTAAGGGAAGTGACTTTTATCACTTTCAAGCTGAGAAAGTGCCTCCCTTCTTTCCCCCTCACAGCAACCTCAGGGGTCACACATGCCACATGATACATCTACGAGATGGTGGATCCCGCGTCTTCTGGCTGCTGAGTGAAAGTGTGGAGTAGAGCATTACAACCTTCACCACCTGCCAACTTGTGCTAGATTTATGATGTGTGAAACAGTCGTTTTGTTGGTTAATAAAAATCCAGGGTTTGACTTCTGGGACAGCCAGTATTAACTACCCTGAGTAATACAACTCCTATTATTTATTTAATACCTTTTATGTGCTAGGTACAGTACTAGGCTGTTTGTGATAGTGATTTATTGTTGTTAATGCCCTGGCAATTCTCCTGGCCAAAAGGAGGCGTTTTCAGTATTCACCCTGAACTACCGTATTCATTTTCACCAGATCTCTCTTTATCTTTATTTTTTAACAGTAGCACTGGCATTGATACAAACCTTGAATTCCTAGAGGGAAAGGATTTTAGGCTTATTCTAGAGGTGTGAGTCCGTATCCTGATTCTGTGGCTGTTTGAGTGGGATATTTAATCTGCCTTACTTTTCCCATAGATAACATTTGGGCTGATACTTTGCTCCTAATATTACAAGGTTGTTACGATGACTAAAATGAGTTAACTATATGAGCTGTGAAGCATTTATACAAATACAATGCAACCATTCTTATTGAATCTAAGATACCACCAATTGTAGGGGCACACCCTTATTTTGTATGCCACCAAGAGAGAAAATAATGCTGCGAGCTAACCTATGGCACAATCCTTTCTTATCACTTAACCCTTATTAAAGGGCTTGTTTAGGTTTATTTAAACATTGGTTTTTACCATATGTCACATTTGCGCATTAATAAAAGGGAAATAATTCAGTTAAGGTAGTCCAAAATATCTTCACATTCAGGGTCTTTTCTGAATCACTTTTCAATTCTGAGTCATAGATGCCTATTTTCAATACAGTATCACCTTCTGTGTGGTCAAGAGTACCTTGGTGCTGCATCATTCCTTAAGGAGGGCGCCACTGTTTTTCCTAAGATTTTCTCCCAAGCTTCTGACATTTATTCTGCAAGTTTTGAGGCTGGTGTTTTCTTGATCTTACCAGGTGTCAAGGGAAGGTTTTCAGGCATCAACTAGGATTCACAGTTCTTGAGTAAATGATGCTTAAGTGATTTTTTTTTTTTTTTGCTGAAATGTTCATGGGTTTCAGTTGTTTGGCAATGCTACCAGGAATAACAACCAAACTTGCAGACGGGCAGACAATAGTAAGTGTGTTGACAGCTGAGCAATGGAAACAACTAAAAACACCATCAGCTGTCTCAATCTCAGATATGTTAAAATGCAAAAATATATGTATCTTGGAATAAAGTATTGGTGTTTTGTTTTTTACATTATAAGCATATATAATAAAAAGGCCCTCAGCAACCCAGGATCTCAGTGATCATTCTTTGATGTCCATCCCATTGTTAGCACTCCAATCCAGGCCATCATAATCTTAAATCTAAGACAACCCCTTTGGTTTAGGGGAAAGAGAACTGGCTTGGATGTCTGAAGACTTGAGTCTAACTCAGCCCTGCAACTTTTCAGATGTGCTACTTTGGGGGTCAGGTCACTGCTCTGAGGGAAATATCTAATTCAGGAGTTTTTAGGGAGGGCTTAATGTATGCAAATTAGGGTTATTGATTCAGGCTCAAAGGCTAGAGGGACGTGAGGTTAAGAGCTACGCATGTTATTACACCAGGTGTATGAAATGCTGTCTTGAGATACAGGTGGAAGGAGGAGGCTATTAAAGCAGTACACTTTATTATTATATTTCAGATGTCCACAGGATAGAGGACTTTGTGAAGCTTTAGAGAAGCAAAGACCCACAAAAATTGGGAGACTCCCAAGACCTACCTCAAGGCCACCTTTAGGACAACTTCCTCAACAGCATTGTAGTATTTTATTTGTAACTCAATGTAACACTCATATTGTTCTCTGATTAGTTTTATGTCTATACACATTGACTACCCAATAAGAATTTAAGGTTAAAGGTAGTAATAGTGTCTTTTCAAAATATTCTGCATGTACAATACCTAGCATAATGCTAATGTGGTGCTAAGAAAATTTATTAATGTCATCCCTTCCTATTTAAATCTGGCAGGGATTGTATCTTGCATGATCTGCAAAGGTGAGAACACAAGTAACTTTTTACCATTCAAAACATGTTTTTCTGCTAACCCAGCCACTCCAGAAAATCTATCTTATTTGCAGAACTATTGCAAAACCTGACACTCCTCTTTGCTTCACTGGAATGCCCTTGTAATTGCCAAATGTTGCCTTGCCTCGTGGAAATTCTTGACCAGACCAATGGATTGCCAGCCCTTGTAGCTGTTGACCTTGAAGTCCAACAAACCTATAACATCAAATTAAACAATATTTCTTAAGGCACCGGGCTAGTTGCCATCAAAAGTACAGGCATACCTTGTTTTATTGTGCTTAGCTTTCTTGAGCTTCACAGATAACTATATTTTTTACAATTGAAGGCAAGACCCTCCACCAGCAAAAAGATAACTCACTTTATTGCGATACTTGCTTTATTGTGGTCGTCTGGAACTGAACCTGTGGTATCTCTGAGGTCTGCCTGTATAGGATATGACCACTGCCCTCACATAGTTTATAGTTTATATAAAAGCAAGCATGGGTATTTCAATAGTAGTTAAAGACAAGTCACAGTTATAAATAGTACAAGGGCATTGATACAAAAAAAAAAAAAATGGCTGTAAGAACTCACTGGAGGATGAGATGACATTTCTACCTAGAAAGCCAAGAGAGCCCAGTATAGGAGCTTCTCATGTCCTGCTTTCCTTTGTGTCATCATTTTGAAACACACTTATGGAAAAGATACGACGTTCTTGTCCCACACAAATCTTTCATGTACCTTGGACCATTTCCTGGGTTTTGGGTTCTCACCTCTTGACCCAAGGTCACTCTATGGCACCCACTGAGATTCCTTCCTTGGGAAAGGGCCTCTTCCTCTCTTTACTACTAATTCTGTATGTTAGAGCCTGTACTCTTACTGATTTTTTTTAAGTTGTCTAGTCCCGTCGACCTTGGACTGGTGCCAGGCCACAAATATGTATTTATTCATGTTGTCACAAGACCTACTCTCATCCCCCAGGACATATATGATTTCTACTCATCTCCATCATTCTGCCTGGAAAATATCATCTTTCTTGAGCATTCTATTCTTCTGAACTTAAGGGACTTCACCCAAAGCAGTGCAGTAGCCACTGCCTCCTGTTCCTTCACCTTCTTTTTCCTACTCCCTCCTTACCTTCTCTCCCTTGGCAACTTCATCTGTTTCCCTACGAGAATGAATGTTATCCCAATCCAGGCCTTCAGTGCGTTCTAAAAGGAGAGAGAGCCTAAGCGTATGAGTCAGCTTTATTCCTGGTACTAAATCTTGTCTGTTCTCGGGTTAGTTGGCCTGAGGAACAGGGAAGGGAAGTGCAATTTCTGTTTCTCTTGCTATGAAAGGGAAGTGAATGGCAGTTAACCCATTTTATTAGTTTAAAAGAGATCCATTTAAAAGAGAGTGATAACATATTAAGCTCCTGTTGTGTGCGTATGGGGCATTGCAATGTATTTATCGTGCTTAATATGTTACTGTTGTTATTGTGGTTTTTAAAAATTGATTTTAGAGAGCAAAAGGGAGAGAAACATCGATATAAGAGAGAAACATCTATCAGTTGCCTTCTGCATGGGCCCTGACCGGGGATTGAACCTCCCACCTTTTGGTGTACGGGACAACGCTCCAACCAACTGAGCCACACTGGACAGGGCTTTTTTTTTTTTTTTAACTGTTGATTTTTTTAACCTTGGTATTGGCTTCTTAGGCAAAAACAGAATCAGACTACCCCAGGAGACAGATCAACAGGCATCTGGCTGGTGGCCTGCTAGGTGAAAATGCTCTCCTTCAACTTCTCTAGGTTTGGAGAGTGTAACTGCGACCTGCGATTCTATGCCCACCTTTAATTACAGTGACTTGTGTTTGCTCCTGTCTCCATTAGAATGTAGCCTCCTCGAGTAGAGAATCATTTTCTTACCTTCGTTACCCTCCGCACTGGCCATTGTTCATGACAGTGCTCAACAAATGTTTGCAATCAGTCAAGCAAGCCTTGCCAAAGTGGTAGCCTGGCTTTGTGGAAGGCTTTCAGCTCTGTGGGCCAGCTCTCTTAAGTGTCAAAAACAGCAACAACAGCAACAGGAGTTCCTTGTGGCAACCATGAAAGGCAACTCCCCTGAGAGCCAACGACAGCAAGAGAAAGGGCAAGGTGTCCAGCAGCGCCAGGGGACAGCTCCGAGGAATTGTCTCCAGAACAGAGCCACTGGAGAACCACCCACATTCAACGTCAGTGTCTCTGACTGTCAGCACTCGGCGAATAGCCTCCAAGATACCCTGCCCCGTCGAGTCTCCCTCAGTGAGTGAGAGATAGGGGAGCCTCTGTCTCAGGCCAAGCCTGTAAACTTGAGAGGTCCGCTGACATTAGGATTGCTGAGAGACTGAGCAGATGTAATAGGAATGCCTGTGCTCTTCCCCGACTGCCTATTTTGGCCATCTCCCTGCTTGTAGACTCTGCAGTGGAGAGGTCAGAGGCTTGAACCAAGCCAAAGATACAGGAGAAAGATCTGGAATCTACCTCAATGGGTAGGGCCGATTAAGACAAGAGGGGAGTACCCGGAGTGGAATGTTCGGAAAACAAACTTTTTGCAAGAATCTGGAGTCATAAAGGGGCCAAGTCTCCCTACTTGGTTAACCCTTGATCACCTGTAGGAGCATCATTTTAATGTACGAATGTTGGAAAGAGGTGAGAAATGGTAAGAAATCTTTTGAATGAGTGGACTTGACAGTCTAGTCCCCTGGTTGGCCTTCAGTGGAGAATCAGTAGTGATAGCTTGACTTTCCTGATCAGCTCTACCCTTCTCTCCCAGCATCACCCAGAGATCTGTCCAGGAAAAGGCTGTGGCTATAATCAGGTCCGTCCAGTGTTCTGTGTCCGTGCACCAGGAGTTCTGGGTCTGCCTGAGATTCTTTCCACCCTGCAGAAGGGAACTGGGAACAGTAAGCCCTAAAGGCAGGGCTTAGATCTAGTCCCTTCTCAACGTGGCTGCTGGAAGATTCTGCTCCCCAGGACCCTCCTCCTCCTCCTTGTCCCCTGAAGATGTGTAAACCACTCAACTGCAGGAGAGGAGAGGGATCTTCACACACTTCTTTCCTTCGCTGTGGTCTGCGGTGCGTCGCTATCAGGGAGCGCGTACAGGCAGTGAGGCATCTATTCCTTGACTGGAAGCTCTGCAGTGACCCTGGACCCCAAGGTTCTGGGGTAACTGCCCTCCTTTAAGTCTTGGCTGCTCTAACTGGTACGGCTTCCAACCTTCTCTTGCACTAATTCCAAGCATTCCACATTGTTATCAGCAGGAGACTCCCAGGCATTCTGGAAGCTCTGCATGAGAATAGGAACTACTGTTGCTGTAGCTGCCTGGACCCACAGCAGAAAGCCAAGAAAAATCACTCCACACCCTGTGCAATGATTTCCCCCAGAACTGACACAGCCAGGGAGTCTGCCGAGCCACGGAAATCTCCCTCCAAGCACCGTGTCCCTAGTAGCTACCGAAGCAGTGTTTGTTACTCGTCAGTTTCTGTAGATGGGTGAAAACCGATGGGAACAGTCTCTGTTTCTGAAGGTGGAGAGCCATCCAGCGAAACTTTCAGAAAGGAGGAGGCAGGTCCACCGGAGGGATCTTGTCTCCTTTTGCCACTGTCAGTACTTTGGGGCCTCAGTGAGAGGGCTCCCCTCCAACAACCTGAAATTAAAGTTGCCCTTTTATACTTAAACCTTAAAATCAATGCATAATGGATCAAAGGATATTGTCAGAATCTTAGTGAAAAAGAACTGTGCTGTAACCCGAAGACAAAATTATCCTAAGTTCAAGAAAGAACCTGTCAGAGTCAGGGCTGGTCAGCCCTGAGAACTTCGGGAGAAGGAGGACCTGAGAGAAAATCTGGTGGTGGTTAACCAAGTGCTTTTAGGTCAGAGGTTGTGCTGGCCCGTCCAGCTCTGGAGGCAGGTAAGTTGCTGCTTTGGAACTGGTTGAGTTTGCCTCTGTCAAGCATTCAGTGCATAGAACAGACTCCCTTGTCTCTCATTCCGTGCTCTGCAAGCAGCCGGCTCTCACCATCCGATTCCCCAGAGCTGGTCACACAGGACACGAATGTGTTGGCCCGTGGCCATTGTGTTCCTATTCATAAATTTCATTATGAGTCATAACTGGTATCCTGGTTTTGAATACCAGTCTGTGGGAGCTTGAATTTGTTGTGGGAGCTGAGTCCACCATCTGTGTGTTCACAGATTGGATTTCTAAGCCTATAGGTCTGAGGACCAGACCTGTAGGCTTAGGTGAATCACCAAGGTAAAACCATGCCATGCAGGAGCTCTTGGGGTCCCTAGACACTCCCTGGCTGGCTGGTGGTCAGTACCCTTCCCGCTCAGACTTGTAAAGTTGTCAGACCTAGTGAGGGTTCTGTCTAGACTCAGGGACTGGCAGGATAGAATTTTGTTTGGCATCCTGGGCTGACATCAAATAGACTTGGTGTATATCCTTTCTTCAATTATTAACTTCAGTCAGCTGTCTACTCTTTCTGTGCCTTAATTTTCTCATCTGTGATTTGGGGAAAACAAGTGTCTCCTTCATAGCATTGTTAGGGAAAAATGAGGCAGCATGTTAAGTCTTCATGTAGTGGGTAACATAAAATGATGCTTAATAAGTAGAAGTTACTCTTATTTTTAGAGCTCTCACTAGATGCCAGCCAGGCACTGTGCATTGATATATTTGCACAAAGTCAAGCAGCTGGCAAGCAGTAGAACCCGGAGTTGAGCCAGGTCAAAGCTAACGTATTTGACTACTGGCTTAAACTGTTTCTGATGGTTTAACAAACATGGCAAAACCCACACTTCCAAAATGTCTCTTCCCCTTTAAAGGAATAAATTTGGAAGACTGTATACTTATTCCTAAGACTATTTGGAATTCCACTTTTGGACTTACCTGAGAAAGTGATATATTTTTTAAACATCCTTAGCAAGGACAAATCTTTATTCCTAAAGAGATTTGATCTTTCTTAATAACCAAAACTTACTTTATGCCAAGTCCAATAATTAAAGTGGAGAATTCCATATAGCAGCAAAGGATAGGTTAAGAAGCTTCATTGAGAAAGCGTTTTAGTTCAGAATGCAGAAGAGCTGTATAATAGTGACAGAAAACTAAAAGTGATATGAGGTTTCAGGCAAAAGAGCCTCCCCATCACTTGATGTGCTCCTACAGAGACAGAAACTGAACAACTTCTGTCTTTCTCCCCAAGAGAGGACTTGTGCTTCTCAGATCCTATTTATAACCATCACTGTCATCCAAAAGCAACCTTAAAGCACCCATATATGCTGTGAAGCTAGAGTGACTGTCTTGATTTTCCCAGGACTGAGGGGTCCTTTGGGAGTATGGGACTTATAACTAAACCTGGAAAAAGTCCCATGAAACCTTGATGAGTTGTTCACCTTAAGGTGAGAGACTTTGGAATAAAGCAGGTCCTGGTTGCGTGGTTGAGGCAAACATAAAAGATATGCAGGCAATCCAACCTTCACTGAACCAACATGTGAATAAATGAAGGTGTTGTATATAGAGGGTGTTTTATATACAGGGTTGGGCACAAGTAGGTTTACAGTTTGTATGGAGACTAACACAATAATAAATAATACTACAAGAATAAACTCTCTTTCATGTACTCTAACCTACTTTTGCCCCACCCTGTATAAATGAAATTTCTAAATATTTGAAATTTACTCTTTTTAAACATTTATTTATTGATTTTTAGATAGGAAGGGGGGGGGAGAGAGAAACACCAATTTGTTGTTCCACTTGCTTATACATTCTTTGATTGATGCTTGTATGTGCCCTGACTGGGTAGCGAACCCACAACCTTGGTATATGAGGACAACACTCTAACCAACTGAGCTACCCAGCCAGGGCTTGAAGCTTGTTCTTTAAATACCAACAAATTTACACATATTAGATTTAAAATGTCTTAAAACAGATAGTTCCTGTACTCCTTGTCAAGCAATAAGAAGTACAGGGATGTCTTTTTTATTAGGAAATATCAACAAAACATTAGAATTGGAATATAGGGCAACAAAGCAAAATAGTTACGACTTAAGTATTGACAGAAGTGGGTTTGAACTTGCTTCTGTCAATTAGAGCATGCCAGGTTACTTAATCTATCTTAGTTTTCTCAGCTGTAAATTGGGGATAATATTTATACCTACTACAGAGAACAGAGCCCAGTAGACCATAATAAGCACTAGGTAAATTGTATTTTCTCATTGTTAGTAACCAACCATTTTTGTTGGAACTACATAGCTGCAGCCAAGTTGCATTTTCTTCTAGTTCATCTGAGCAAACTGCGGTGCGCTATCAGGATCTCAGGATCTCCTCTCTGAGTACTTAATCTCTTTATTGTAAACACAATGGGACGGCTGTTGGAGGGCACTTAAACCTCCAAGGAGCAAAGTTCATGTGCTTTTTGATGGCTATTGATTCATTTATATCTAGTCCCTGGACTGTTTTCCAAATACTCAGGAGTTCTGGAAACATTACTGAACTATAAGTGTGGCTTTACAAAAACCAATCAATCTCCCGATTTTACCAACAGTTTGAAGTTAAAATAATCGTTTTCAATCATTTTACAAAAGGCTCTTCTCTTTGTTCTACCACCCATTTTGTCCCTCCAAAAGTCCTTATTCTTTCTGAAGGGTCCTCAAATACTGAAGAACTACTTGGACAACATGTGCACCTGAATCTGATTAATTTTCTCAGGGATGCCCAGAAAGGAACATTTTAGCATAATAATGAAACTTTTAAGATAGTAATTGTTTTTCCCTTAACACTTTACCCTTGATCTTGTACTGAAAAAGCAGTAAACAGCAAGAGTCACAAGGAGAAGGTTCTAAGGTAATAAAGGAGCACAGAGGCCCACTTAACACGGTGCTCTCTGCTTTCCTCCCCTTCTCTCCTCTACCTGCAGCCCCAGCCACTGCAGCCCAAGCCCGTGGTTCACTCCTGAACCAGCTGCATTCCTCCCTTCAGGACGCACAAAGATCAGTGAGTGCTCTCTTAAGTCCATAGGACAGCCCTGAGGTGTTCCCTGGGACGGGGGGGGGGGGGGGGGGGGGGGGGGGGGGATACCTCAGAAGAGCAGGTAAAGTCATGTATACTGGCATCATTCACGTGTCTGAAAGGAGAGGAATTTTAGAAAATCCCTTCAATCCAGAGTTAACCTATTTGAAACCGCTGGGAGTTGGCTTTCTGTTTAAAGGTTTAGCTGTAAGTAAACAATCTAAAAAAAATTTAAAGACCTTGTTTTTGATCAGACTGTTCAAAGACAGACTTTTGTGGGTAAAAGTTCACCGGCCTGAAACAATAGAATCATCTGTGAGTGGAATAAGGCCTTCACTCTTTTTCTTTTAGCTTTAATTTTATTTAATAGGGAAAATTGAAGATCCCATACAAATCTAATTCATGTAATATTTTCTTTAATATCTCATGTTTTCTGAGTAGCCATGGCATTTGGAAAGATTAAAGTATATCGCTAACCAGTTTGGCTCAGAGGTTGGAGCGTTGGTCCTCGGACTGAAGGGCCCGGGTGGGCTCCAGCCAAGAGCACGTACCTGGGCTGCAGGCTGCGTCCCGGCCCTGGCGGGGGGCATTCAGGAGGCAGCCAGTCCGTGTGTCTCTCGCACGTTTCCCTCCCTCCCTCCCTCCCTCCCTCCTTCCCTCCCTTCCTCCCTTCCACTCTCGCTGAAAAGCAATGGAAGGAATATCCTTGGGTGAGGATTAAAAAGTAAAAATAAAACAAAAACTAAGAAGGATAAATCTGGCTGCTCTGTGGACCTAGAATAAGTGGTAAATGTTTTTGAAAATTAAAGGGTAATTGACACACAATGGCCTTCACTCTTAAAGCAGAGGCCTCAGTCCCCCTTCACCAGCCGCCTCCATGGGAGAACGGGCACAGCTGGGTTCACCTCAGAATGGTTTTCAAACTGGTCGTTGATATGAGGAGAGTTGTAGAAGATACTATGCAGTTGGGCATTTTTCTAGGTCTAGGAAAAGCTGGGAACAAATTTCAGAAGGGTTGGTCTTCGCTTGGCAAACAACCTCCTGAATCATTTGGCCAACACTCATTTAATGATTAAAAAGCAAGAGAAAAAGTAGCAGGAACTTTTCAACTCCCATGGCTCTGTATTGATCCCACTATAGTTAACTATAAAAACCACCCAGAACTGAAAAAGGAAAGATAATCAGTCTGACCCATCCCCTGATTAAAACCTTACTTTTTAACATTTTAGTGATAGTTCTTGACCCTTTATTAATGAGCCCAATGAATCACTATGTCAAAAATACGAAGGTAATTACATGTGCGTAAGTTTGCCTATGTGAAGTTCAGAAATTTTTCAGGTTGTGAAATAGGATTATTTTAGCGACAGCCTCATAAGCCCTGCTAACAGTAATGTGCAAAGCTGGTTTAGGTTGAGGGAAGGCTGTCAAAGAAGAGTCTCCTTCCACCGCCCTTAGGACGTCTTCCCAATGTAATGACAAGCCACGCCGTCTAGATGATGGTAGTGCACACCAAGAGAACAGGGCTTATCACGGGTAAGCTAGAATTATCCTGACCTCCAACTTTGGTGTAAGCGGAGGAGAAAGGAGAGACCTAATGGTTTCTGTCCCTCCTAGTTGGAAATTACACGCTCTTCCCACGTCCCTGCTGCATCGTATGCTCTTCACCAACCATCTGGTCCATCGAGGATCACACTTCTCTTTATAGCTTCATCCCCAATTCTCTGCACCCCCACTACACAAGGTGGCATAGGGCTGTTGGACTTGGTGAATGGGTGAAGTAACTTAAGGAAATCAATGTAGGAAAAGACTTTTTTTTTTTAACTGAACATGAAATTTGTTCTAATTGCACAACTCACAGTGCAACCTGATAGGTTGGAGCTCTGAGCTGCCTTCCTGGAAGTCCATCAACACTTCCACTTAATTTCATTAAATAGAAACTTAGACTCATGGCCAATAGAACTGCTGCTTCAAGAGCGAAGTCCATATTCCACTCTAAAATTTCTCATGTCACTGTGATTTCAGCCTGGTGAACCCACAGAAGACTGCAGAAGGGAGGCTAGCAAAATTAAGTGCCCTACCCTCACCCCCCAACTGTAGGAGGAAGTCAGGGGTTCTAGTTGGTCTCATTTTAGGAACTGTCTCTTGCTGCTTCCAGTAGTTCATTCTCTCAGTCTGACTTATTCAGTCAAGAAAACCCAAGTGGGCCATGGCCAGTAGCTCAGTTGGTTAGAGCGTCGTCCCGAAGCGGGTTCAATTACCGGTCAGGGCACATACAAGAATCAGCCAAGAACAAGTGGCACAGGTTACAGAAAAGGTAACCATTCTAGCATAGCCATTGTTCCTCAGTTACTCAAGGTTGATTTATTTGGCTGTGAGACTATGCATATAACTCTCTCTTGTCCTCCCTCTGCTACTATTAATGTGAAGAGTTAGCACTGGGACACCCAACCTATGAAGACAGTGGCAACAGGGGAGCTATCAGTTCCAACCGAGCAGATCAGTAGAACTGATCAAACTCTTAAGTCTCCTATACTCTCCACTGAAGTAGAGTTTTGCCTCAAGTCTCTAGTTAAACTTGACCACCATAAACGTGCTCTACAATATGTGACCAACATTAACTCTCTGGTTCCATCAGCGTTGCACTACTGAATATTTCTCTCGTTTCCACTCTCAGACCTCGCTCTCACAGCATACTGTTGCTGCCGCAGCGGCAGGCACATGGGCAATAACAGCCAGTGCACAGCAATGTGATATAGACTTAAAAGAAATTGGACCACAGCAATCAAAAGTTGTCTGTTGTCTAGACAGTATGACAGTTATTGGGCAGTGTATTCGTGTGCAAGAAATTATAAAGAAAATCAAAAGACTTCATTGGATTGTGGCTTGGGGAGCTTGACTGAGTTTCATCCAGGCCTTGGTTGTGGTAAAATCTCATTATACCAACCAAGAGTGTTTAATGACTTATAACCATTTCCTTGCATTTGCTGATACTGTCAAATCTTGGATGAACTTCGGGATCTCTAGTTACATCAGTGACTCCATTCACAGGACCTTGACGTATACTTCTCCACAGTACTAAAAATCTTACAGTGGACTGACAGTGCGGACAGACATCTGTCCTTACAACAGATGACTGCTTCGAGGGGATAAAATCACTTCTACCTTTCTGTTGAGGATGCGTTATGGAAGTACACAATAGCGCATACTTTCCTCGAGCTTTAAAGAAGGAGCAAGCAGTGCCATAAGCCAATTATCCCAGCAGCTTAAGCAGACCATAGAGACTCTCTCAACAGCTTTACCAGCTGTGGCACTGAAAATACGCTCAGTAAATACAGTATACTTTCCTGAGATTGACTTAGAATCTGGTGTTACTGAGCAGTTAACTAGATGAGGGCTGAGAAAATAGACTTTCAGTCACTCCTTTCATATGGATCTCGGCTGCTCAATGTGTTTGTTGCTGAATGTATTAGGGGGCATCTATGTAAGCATGGGAGGTGGCCTCCGTGCAAGATCTTATCACCAAGACTCACCCACTACTGTTCATTCTATTGCAACTTGGCCAATGGAGTTCAAATATGATGACTTCCAAGACGTTTCCTTAGACACGTCATCTGCTCCCTTAGATCGCAATCCAGATATCAACAACCTAGTATCCGACATGTCCATAAAAGAGTCCAGGAAACACTGGGACATTTGAATTTAACATTGTGGCACACAGAGAAAAGCACACACAGCCCATGCAACAACTAGCAAAACACAGCCGCAAACGTCTTGTCCACGCTTTGATTGATGCTCATTTGGATAATCTTCCCGCAGTGTTAGCTCTGTGTTGTGCAGAAGCATCTCGCCATTTCCAAGCTGAGAGATAGCTTCCCCCATTAGAAAATAGAATCCATGACTGAAACCCAGGAGGGTCCAATAAGGAAATGTTTTAATGCTTAGTTGATGGTTTTTACTAATATCTCCATAGAGGGTGGGCTTGCTCTGTAATACTGAGGGTCTCTGTGCCGTTCCATAGATCATATATCAGAAGAGTAGGGAAGTAAAACAAATATTGTATTAAGTCGGGTACACACTGCCATACAGTGCTTGTTGAGAAAACACATGAGTAGAACTGATAAAAATTGGGGTATGATAAAGCATACATTTTTAAAAAATACTATACATGGGTAACTAGTCTAATATAATAAAAATGACCAAAAGAGCAAAACTCAGAATTTTACTATTTCTTTGATGTTCTGTTTTTTGGTTATACCAAAGTTCATCCCATTTTTCTTCTACTTGTCCTGTATATTTCAAGATAATACTAAAAAAAAATTAAAAAATACAAAGAACGGCAGTACTGATGATGGCTTCAGAAATAAGTGTTGTTAGCTAAATTGTCAGAGATCTATTCATGGCCTTTCCTACTGCAGAACCTTCCTGTGACTTGCTCTTGTAATTTAATGCCATCTTTGTTTCCATCCTGGTGTACATAGCAACACCAAAAATTTCTTTTGTGTTTTTTAATCTGGCTCCACAAAGCAAGAGACTCTCTGGCCCCAGAGGTCTTACAATTTCTTCCCTTTGTTGAAGTATTATCATTCGTCCCACGAATCTGCACAAGTCTACTTCTGGTGGCGGACATTCTGTCACAGCTACAAGAGTGTCCAAATTGGCAAGTGTTTGTAATACTGCTGTTTCTGGAACCGCTGCATGTGTCTTTCTCCATCCAAACTAGCAGTTGTAATGTGACAAGAACCTCAAGCTGATCTGGGGACAGAAGCACCAAATCTGCAGGGAAACTTTCATCTTTGGCTACAGAACAAAATCACCCACCCGAATGTTTTTTGATCTAGTTTTTACAAGGCCACCACTTCGAACAACATAAACAGGAGCTCCATTTACTTCATCATCTGAGTTATGTCGTAACCAATCTTCATATCCCTGCTTATGGCAGTTACTGTTATCACAAAGAATCATGGAAGTCCACTGGTAATTGGACTGGTGGGTGTATCAATCATAAGCTGAACCAAAAATATAAGAAAATAAAAGTTTGCCACTCTTCCGAATTGTTCAAATAAGTTCTTTGGAATAAAATTCCACACAGTATACTTAGATGAGATGGTCCAGTTATCTGTAAGTTTCTGAGGTGTGTAAAGGCCATTCTGAGGAAACCTGTTGGCTATGTAAATAGTTCTTGTGTCACTTTGATGTGGGACTGAACCCGAAACCTTGGTGTCATAGGATAATACTAACCAACTGAGTTCCCTGGCCAGGGTTCATTTAATAACTTTTAATTTTCTCCTATTATGCCACCAAACATTTTGATATGCTCAACAAATTTTTTTCAGGGGAGAGCACGAATGCAGACCTCCACTACCACAAATTATGCAGTTGAGTTTCTCACATGAGAGGAAATTGCAGGGGTCAGCACATCCGGAGGGCAATGGATAAACCTCGCCCTGGGAAAACCACCTTTGTGACCATGTATCTCCTCTGCCAGGTCAGTACTCCCCAATTTTTTTTGAACCCCTATTATGAGGCAGGCATACCCATACAGGAAATGGAGTGATAAAATAAAACTCCCAGCGCTCATGAAGCCTACATTCTAGTTAAGGAAACAATTTCAGTAACCACAGTAGAGAGCCTGTTGTTAATGTGTGTAATGCTGAAGATTTAATATACTCTGGCTTTAATTCAGAATTACCTGTCTTGCAATGTACATGTTTCATGTAATCAGATTTTATCTCAACTCCAGTAAAGTAATTGCATGTTATTAAGCACCAATGTAGTAATAAGATGTTCGCTTGTAACGAGTCTGTGACTACTTAACTCAATAGATTGGGAAGGGTATAATGACATCAAGGTCTTTTAACTCTTGGGTTTATTCTGTGCACAAATTAGTTAATACCCTTCAGGCTCATAGCCACAGACTACTTTGCTAATCTGGCAGTCCTCCTTCAGGGTTGGGCAGTTAGAAACTAGAGAAATCAGGGAATGATAGATTACGGAGCTATTAGCACTGTTGGAAAAACAGCTTAACATCCACACCCTGATGATGGTATCCTAAGAGGCTTGTGAGACAATGGCATCATTGTGATCAAATGTGGCCCAGGGCAGTCTTCACACAGAGAGCTCTCTAGGCTTTCTTGTGTCTCCTGTCTCCACCAGCCAGGAAAATCAGGAGGGAGTTCTTTACCTTGGATGAGATACTTGGGATGGGATTGTAGTCCTTTTATTTCTGGGCAGCTTCAGTGGTCCAGTCTTCTAGAGCTCCTGAATTAAACTGTTAATATAGATAAGAGTGTAACAAACCCAGCCAGGCGTGGCTCAGAGGTAGAGCATCGACCTAGGATGGAGGAGATTGAGGTTAGATTCCCGGGCAGGGCACATGCCCGGGTTTGCGGGCTCCATCCCCAGTTGGGGATGTGCAAGAGGCAGCGATCAGTGACTCTCTCATCATTGATGTTTCTTTCTCTCTGTCCCTCTCCCTTCCTCTCTCTGAAATCAGTAAAGATATATTTTTAAAAAAGCATAACAAGCCTTGGCCAGTGTGGCTCAGCTGGTTGAAGCGTTCCATACATGGTAAGGCTGCAGGTTCGATTCTCCGTCAGGGCACATACCCAGGTACCCTGTCTGGGTGTGTAAGGAAGGCAACCGATCAATGTTTCTCACATCGATGGTTCTCTCTCTCTCCCTTCCTCTCTCTCTAAAGTCAATAAAACGGTATCTTCAGAGAGGATTAAAAAAATTAATAAGAGAATGACAAATATGATGGGACAATTTGAGCACCATAATAAATAGTGTCAACAACATATTATGACCCATTGAATAAAATAGGAATCTATGAGTCCATACTGGTATAAATAAACAGCCAAACAGGTCATGGAGAAGAGAACATTTGTCCTTACAGTAGAATGCCAACAACAAAATATAGAAGGGATGATAGAATTACAAAATCACCATTTGGCAATCACAGTAATAAAGGACTCAGGCAAGAATCATCAATGGTTGCTAAAGCTAGTGGGTGGGGTTCGATGAGGAACAGGGCGATTGCGTAGTCCCAGCATGTCTCCCCACAAGCTACTTGGTAACAAAAAGGGAAAGATGATAATTTCATTAAAAATTTTTTTAAGAGTTTACTTGAACCAAACTGATGACATATTCTGGGAAGCAAGATCTCAAATGCTCCCCCCAAAATAGTAATTTTAAAGTGCAGAAACCTGACGGACACTATCTGAACCAAGTCATTAAAGGTAATTTCAACAGTAATGAAACAAATCAACTGATAGTGTATGCTGAGAAGATTACACGGTCACGTCTGCAGTATTCCTGCTAAGAATGCATAACCTGAATCTAATCGTGAGGAAATATCAGACAACCTAAGCTGACAAACACTCTATAAAACAATTGGCCTGTAACTCTTCAAATATGCCAAGGTCACAAGAGGTGACAGAGTGTGGAAAATGTATTCCAGGCTAATGGAGACTAAAATAAAGGTACTTGACAACTGAACGCAAGGTATGATCAGGAATTTTCTTTTACTATAAGGGACACTGTTGGGGAAATTGCAAAATTTGAATGAGGTCTGTGGATTAGGTAATATTATTGTATCAGTTCTCACATAGTTTTCGTAATTGTACTGTGGTTATGAAAGAGAATTGCCCTTGTTTTTAGGAAGTACACACTGAAGTTAGGGAAAAGGGCATCATGTCTGTAACTCACTCTCAAAGAGAATAAACATATACATACACAGAGAGAGTCTTTAAAGAGAGAGCGTGTACAGGCACACACTAGGTATTGGCCTAGATTGCTAGAAAAAAAATAAGTGAAATTAGCAAGGGGTTTATTCACAACTGATGTCAGAAGTTCTGAGAATATGCCTAAAACCCTATGATTGGATACCCAGTGCAAATTTATGGTGTAAGTCAAGATAAGCAGCCCACAGGGCAGGAAGTCTTGAATACCAGTGAGTCATTCCCTGTTTGAGAACACTCTCCTAAATCAGTTCAGCCCATCCCAACTTCAATTCCACAAACTCCTCAACAACAACAAAAAAAATTGTGGTTTTTTTTTTTTTTGAGAGCATGTTTATTAAAGCTGGAGACAGTGAAACAAGAAAGGGCTTAGGATAGAAGCAATGGGAGAGAGCCTAGGGTAGCTTTGGCTTTCTAGAAATGTCGTAGGAAAGAAATGGGCCTACGCAGGGCTGCTCTGGCTCACTGGGAAGCCAGAGAAAAGGGGGCTTTGGAGACAGGTTCAGGGGAGTAGCCCGGGATGAGTTGCTGCTGCCCATTGCTCGAGGGGTGGCAAGTCTTGTGGGGTCCCTTAGAGTTTAGGAGATGCAGGCCTGTGGGGGAAGAAGTGGGGGAAGGGGAAGGCTCGGGCTTGCTCCTGGAGGGAGAGCACACCCAAATTGTTTCTTTAATGTCACATTGAGTCATTGCCATCACAAATTCCACCCAACTCTCTGTTTAAACAATAGAATAATCCATTTTCTGACAAACAGGTTTAATCCAGATAAATTCTGTACATTTTTCTAATATAGGGATAAGATTACCTAATACCGGGATAAGAGTCAAAGCTGATTACAACTCTGCACCGGTCCAGGTCGACCCACCACCACCCTCTCTTTGCTCTGTTACTCCTACATCATTGTGGGCAGGAAGCAGTCATATTGAAATACAAATTTTACTTGTTTCTTTAAAAAAAAAGGAAAACAAATAGATGGTTTATTTTAAGAATGTACAGGAACTTATATTCTAAACGTCCAAAAATACATATTCTGCAGACTGTTATCACTTCAGACCCCTACTGCAGCTTTTCTTTAATCTTTTTAAACATCCTGTTACCGAAATTGCAGCTGCATCTACAGCAGGAAGCACAATAGGATAATAATTGATCAGACATCAAAAGCACCTGGGTGGCTCTTACATTGACTTTTAGCCTCCCACCAACACCATGTTCTTAGGTTCTTTTCCAACCACATTAATGTATTTTTTGTTTGTTCTTTTTCCTTTGCCCTGAGTAATTACTATGAATTTTGGCCAGATCAAGAATTTTTCCCAGGAAGAGACCACGAGTATTAAGAAAGCAGACAAACAGCACCTGGAGATAAGACGTAAACTCTTTTCAGGCCCACCCCTCTCTTTGATTTCTTTCTCCCTATTGAATGAGATTAATTAGTGGAATTGCACGGGCTCGGTATGGGGGAGAGGCCCTCTACCTGACCTGTGCTAGGAATTTCCTATTGACTTTCATGCGATGAACTTAGAACTGTCCTCACCCCGTGTCATAGTAAGAACCACACCAACGGGCTTATGAGGACTGCGACTCTAATATATGTGCACACCCAGCAAGTGTTTCTCGATTATAAAATGTTAGAGTTAGGAAGGGCTTTAGAAGACATTTCGATTGACCTCTCTTCCCAGGCAGGCAGTTCTGACAAGTGGTCGCCAGCGGAGGCTGTTATTTGTCATCACCGGAGCTCCCCATGGCACGGGGAGCGCGCTTCGGCGCTGGACAGCTCTCGCTGCAGCCCTTGCCTCTCGCTGCGCGTCTCTGGGGCCTCAGAGAGCCCGAGCCTCTGCTGTATCGCAACCCTTCTCACATTTGGTGGCTGCTAACGTGTCCCAGTTAAGCTATCACCAGGTCTTGTAATGATTTTTCAGATCACATTGAGTAAATGCACGAACATTTAAAAGTTAACCACAGTTAACTCTGGAAGGTAAGATTATGGTTATGTTTTTATTTCCTTATGTGTAAATTCTAATTTCACAATATTTCTTTATGACAACATTACTTCTTTTTCTTAAATTTTAAAAATATAGCTTTATTGATTTCAGAGAGAGGAAGGGAGAGGGAGAGAGAGAGATGGAAACATGCCTCCTGCACGGCCCCTACTGGGGATGGAGCCCGCAACCCAGGCATGTGCCCTGACCGGGAATCGAACCTCCATCTCCTGGATCCTAGGTTGATGCTCAATGGCTGAGCCATGCAGGCCGGGCAACATTACTGCTTTTTATTCAGTTTATTCCAGATGCCAGTCCTGGCATGCATATATAATTTTCCTACAATAACTCCGAGAAATAGGAACTACAATTATCCTCCTTGTACAGATAAAGAAACAAGAGGGATTAAGTAACCTGCCAAGGGCGCACAGCTCAGTAAGTGGCTGAAAAGAAATTGGAACTCAGCTTTGCCTGATTCTTAACCATCCCTCTTAGAACAAGAAAAGCAGTGTATTTCTTTTTGTTTTATTTTTAGTGTGGTGTCCTGAACCTGGTACGATGTGCTAGGGTTGAGCTGAACAGCATAGAGTACACTGCAGTTATTACGTCCTTTGGTCTGGACACAGTTCAATCTAATAATGGCCCTAGGACTGTGCCTGATTTTTCACCTGTAATGTGAGATTACTGACTCATAGAGCTTTCAGAAAATCCTGTGGTTCTTACTTTATTTTTATTTTCCCCCTTGACACACTCCCTCTTCTCCCCCCCCCCCCGTCACCCCATCAGCTCTTGCACCTCTAGCTCGCTGTATCACCCTAGCTGTTAACATTTCCCTCCATGCTTATATAATCACATATAGACAAATAACAAATGCATGCATATTCAATATAGATATTTTTGTCATTTAAAAAGTAACTGCATTTTTGCCTCTTTTAATTAAAACAGTTTCTTGTGTAAAATCTCTCTAGATCAGCTGGTAGAGTACAAATTCGTTCCTCTTAATGGATGTTCCAAAATGTGGAACCTAATTTTTGCAGCCATTCCCCTACTGATGGGCATGCATAGTATTTGCAATTGATGTGTGTGTTGCCACTTAAAACGCTGCTCTAATAAATATCCTTGTACAGATGTTTCACAGTGTTTTTATTTCAATAGTTTTCTTGAAACTAGTGGTTTTATTTTAACAAAATAGATTCCAAGAACTGAGATTGCTGGGTCAAGGAGTATAAATAATTTTAAAATAATAGCTGTGGCCAGATTGCTTCCCATTTTATATTTCAATCACAGCACATTAAAATACCCTTTACCCCACGTCCCTACAGCAGTAGATATTACAGTGTATTTAGCAGCCATTCTAATTAAATCCACATGAAACAAGCAATCCAAGGAAACTACTTAAATATAATAAAGATTATTTACTGAGAATCAACAACAATTCTTATCCTAACTGGCAAAATAGTAAACTTTAATTCAAAATCAGGAACTATACATTGAGCTGTTAATTAAATACATCTCCCAGGTCTTTTTTACTCTTAACTTAAAATTGATGTATAACACACATGTAAAAGTGTGCCCAAATCATAAGTACACAGATCAATGAATTCCTGTAAAATGAACACATCCATGCCACCACCACCCAGGATGAGAAATAGACTTTACCAGCACCTCAAAAGCCTCCTCACGGCCCCTCACAATCATTGCCCCTTTTTCCTTCTTCAAGAGAACCGCAGAATAGTCTTGTCTGGTTTTGAAATACACAGAAATAGAATCATACAATATGTACTCTTTTTTGTGTGTCTGGTTTATTTCCCTCAATGTTGCACGTAGCAGTAGTTCACTCATTTTTATTGCTGCACAGTAGTTCATTTTATGAATAATATACCACAATTAATTATTCATTCTATTTTTGGTAGACTTTCAGGTCCTTTGGAACCCGAAACCTGTGACCCAATATATTAGCGACCAATATTCCCAACTTTGTGTCATCAGGCATTTTGATGATCGCACCATTTCCTTCTATACAAATCACTGACTTTTACCCATTTGACAAGACCTGACAGATTTGTGTCAACCAACCAGAGATCTCCCTGCAGGTTAACCTTAATACATTAATAAATATTATTTGGGCAAGTTACTCAATTAGCTAAAACTATAGCTATCTGTAGTAGCGTTTAACATACATTTCCACACTTCATCCAAGTCAAATATAACAAATATTTATGGGAGGTCTACTATGTTCCAGGTACAGCCTGGGTATAGAGCAGTGAACAAAACAGATCAGATCCACACCCTCATCTGGAATTTACATTCTAGTTGATAAGACACGGTAAACAAAAAAATGATTTAGATAATTTTACTTAAGTGCATAAGGAAAATGAAAAGGGCAGCACCATAGGGAGTAATGAAGAGGGAGGCAGACGACTTTTTTATTGATTTTAGAGAGAAAGGGAGAGAGGGAGGGGGAGAGAGAGAGGAACATCAATGTGAGAGAGAAACTGATTGGTTGCCTCCTTTATGGGCCCTGATCAGGGATTGAACCTGCAACCTAGGTATGTGCCCGACCGGAATTGAACCCACAACCTTTTGGTGTACGGGACGATGCTCTAGCCAACTGAGTATCCAGCCAGGGCCCCTGTAATTTCTTTCATAGCTCTTATCACAAGTTGTAATAACACTGTAATTTGTGTTGTTATCTGTCTTCCTCATTCAAGTTCCATAAGGGGCAGGAACAAGCCTGTTTTGGTTTCTGCTTCATCCCCAGTACCTTGCACAGAAACTGGGACCTGGTAGGTGCACAATAAATATTTGTTAATGAATTTGCCCTTGGTAGACTCCTGTTGGCCTACCTAGCCTCAATTCCTTTAAATGTTCATAAAACATCTTTTAATAATCTATGTCAAAATCTTCCAGGGATCTTTGAAGATTTTCACACCATAGTTTTTAAAGTGTCTTTTTTTTTTTTTTTTTTTTTTTTTACTATATGAAAAACATTTTGGGGGTAAAATTTAGTTATTGTATTATATGGATAAAATTTTAAAGTAGTACTGAATATTTATAATGAGAAAAAATAACTCTACTCCCCAGTCTTACTCTCTAGATAGGCAACTACTTCAAACTAAGCAGGTTTGATCAGTCCTCTCTCTTTAAAAGAAGTCCTTTTTCACACTAGAAAAATCAATACATTTCACCTTCTTATGCTTTTCCTGCTGTCGATAATGTTCATGTTTCCATTTGTGGTTTGCAATCACACTGGTGATTTCTTTCACTGTCTTTTAGTATTTACGACTAGAAGTCTTGACTCGTTCAAAGAGGCAGGACATCCCATTATCTCACACCTCTGTCCTGTTAAAAATGTCCTACCTGTTTGTTCTTCCAAAATGAAAATTATCTTCTTTTTTTTTTATTGAGATATATTTCACCATCAAATTCACCTTTTCAAAAAGTATTTCTCTTGGTGAAGCAGATGGAAAGAAAAGCGCATCTTACATGGTCCATCAGCAGACCGCTGAAGGATGGCCTGGGCTTCAAAGCCAAGGTAAGGAGGGAGGGCAGCAGTGAGAGCAGGTGGCTAGAGGCAGGGAAAAGCAAGGCATAGACTTTGTTTAATCAGAAAGGGGTAGTGAATTCCTTTCAGCAATTTCCCCTCATAACGAGCTCATCATTCCTTATTCATATCAGATAGCCATTTATCCAGTATCATGGGCAGACTGAGATACACATTTATTTTTTATACAGTTTGGAGTTTATGCTCCCCAAGCCCACCTGAAGAGCCTCTTCTGCTCTAGGCATTGTTACCTTTTGAGAGCCTAGGTAGTATCACATACGCATGTTAAAAGATATAATCATATCCCAAAGCAAATATCAAAATTTGTTATAAAATTTTGACAGAATTTAGTCTAATTTTTCTTTTGAAATGATTAAGCTATGAGTAAACAATGTTAAAATTATGCTTGGTTATCATTTGTCAAAAATTATCATACAAGCCCTGGTGGGTGTGGCTCTCCTGGTTGAGCTTCGCTCTGTGCACCAAAACGTGGCCAGTTCAATTCCTGGTCAGGGCACATACCCAGGTTGCGGGTTTGGTCCCCGGTTGGAGTGTGTATGGGAGGCAACCGATCTCTGTTTCTCTCTCACATTGATGTTTCTCTCTCTCCCTCTTCCTTCCTCTCTCTATAAAATCAATTTTAAACAATTATCATACAGCCCTGGCTGGGTGGCTCAGTTGGCTGGGGTGTTGTCCTGTACACCAAAAAGTCTGGGGGTTCAGTTCCGGGTCAGGGCACACACCTGGGTTTCGGGTTTGATCCCCAGTTGGTGCACACAGAAGGCAACCAATTGATCTCTCTCCCCCGCCCTTCTCTAAGTATGTCTTTGGGTGAGGATTAAAATAATAATAATAAAATTTTAAAAATAATAAAAATGTTCATACAATCTTGTGAATTTATGTAGAATGAAATAAAATCTAATCTTCAAATACTTTTCACATGCAATAAAACTTTTTTGAATATTAATATAGTTAATGAACTTTACATGTTACATGTATAGACATTTAATTAAAAATTTTATTAATCCAGAGAATGTGCATAAGCACAACTTTTGTATTAAGTGTTTGTATTTTTTAAATTAAATACACTCGCATGGTTAGCAAATCAGTCAATTCAGAAAAGTCAAGTCCTTTCTCCTATCAGCTATTCTCATTTTCTAGAGTCTAGAAGCAACCACTGTTGACCGTGTCTTGTGTGTCCTTCCAGAAAATTTGCACACATATCCCAGCATAATGTACAGCTATAAAAATACACAGATAGTATTGCATGATGATTATTACGCATCATGCTACTGGCTTTGTAATTACTATGGGTTTTTTCCCCATACCTATAGATTTATCTCATTGTTTTCAAAAGTTGCATAACATTTTACAAGATGAATTATATAAATCTTTATCTTTCTGGGAGTAGTGGCATTATGGATGACTTTTTCTGCCTTTTATTTGAAACCGTATTATTGTTGCTATGTGTTCATGTAATTAATCTTTTTCTTTTTATTTAAAAAAAAAAGTAAAGGAACCATCCCTTAGGGTGTGGTTTGTAGTAATAAATTCAATAGGCTACTCTGGGAGCCAGTAAAGACTGAGAAGGGGCATTTGAATCTGCCCATTCAGGAGCAGATAATGGCTCCTAATTACAATTTCAATAGAGACCAAAACCAAGTTAAGAGGTGAAGCTAACTGCCTGGGCAGATCTTGTTGGAGGAGTTTGCCAGAAACAGGTAGAAACAGGACAGAATCTTTGAAGAGCAATAGTGTTGGGCCGAGCCTTAGTTCCGTGTTGGAAAGGCAGAGACAGAACAGGTGTAAGCTCTGTCCCCTTGACTCTTTAGATTGTAAACCTAAAGATCAGATTAGCGGTGGAGAGTTGGTAGCCTCCGAAGAGAGCTTCCCCACCTTTTTCTTTGCATTTCTTTCAGAAGGGAGCGAAGGCCAAGAGTCTTCATAAATTATGCTCTTGAGAGTCAGAAACAGGGCACTGGGGAGAGGAGAAAGCCTCGAGACTGTAAATCCCTCGCGTTCCACCCGTTAGCGAAACCTGTTGTGCCCAGCCGGCTCTTCCAGACAACGTGGGGCCGTGGGAAAGCGAATTACACTTCGAATCCTGAAATCAGATTTGCCTTAGAGCTTCCCCAGAAGGCTGTTTGTTGTGAGGAAGAGCGGAGAGAACAAAATCACCGGAAAAAATAACGATTAGGTTGATGAACAGATATGCCTCTGAGTAAGAAATGACTGAGTTTGACAGTTACCCTTTTCCTGTGTAGTTCTGGAAATAATGTTCCCACCTTTGCTTACTGTAAGGATTATCCTCACTGGGAGGAATTTCCTGTGAGGCCCAAGGGGAAGGTGGTGCCAGACTAGTGCAGATCTATTTTAGACAGAGCTTTGCATCTTTCCCCACTTCTCAAATCCTACCATGTAAAGAGCATCCCCCTCTAACCCCTAAAACCCTCACGGTTTAGGTTGAATCAAAATCTTCTGGATATACTTTATGGTGGTCAAGCTGGCTGGGGGGTCAGAGGAGGGAAAGTGACTTTTCATGTTATATCTTTTGAATTTCGTATTATGAACGTGGGTCATTTTGTTGTAGGCAGCATGAATGGCACTGGGTGTTAGTCCGGTGGGGTCAGATCGGACTTGGGTTCAGCAACCTCGGTACTTGGGTTCTGGCTAGGAAAGAATTCAGAGCCAAGACCCAAACTATAAGAGAACATTTATTTCATTAAACACAGAGGTAGAAAAAGTAATTCCTACAAGAAATGGGCTTAGGAAACAAGTTATAGAGGCAAAGGAAGGGCACTGGGAAAGGAAGGGACCTGGAGCTTGGGAGTGAGGAAGCTAATGGTATTGTGCCTGAGGTAGGGGGAGGGGAAGGGGAGGGCACCGGCATGCTCCCAGGAGGGAGAGCTCACTGGGTCCTCTGTCCTAAGGGTTTTAAGGGTGGAGATTTCAGGGGCGGTCCCAGGGGAAGATCTCAATAGAATATTCAGCAGCTTTCCAGGTGTGTCCTGTCAGAGTTGTGGTCTCCACGGATTGATTGGTCGGCTCCAGGGCAGGGGGTCCTTATCCAATGTGGCTGGTCCTGGGATCAGCCTTGGCTGGTTTTGTTGCTTTTCTGGGCATGGAGCTGAAATACAAGTGAGGCCTAGATGTCATCTCTAGGGAGGAAAGGTCAGGGGATCCAAACCACATGACCAGTGATATGCTAGGGGAGGAAAGGCCACCCTGCGGGCGAGGTCCTACCCTACAGTTGTCGTTGCTAGGCATCCAGGGCTTTTCATCCTGGTGACCTCCTGTCCTCCTGTACTTGGCCCATCATCCTTGCTCTGCTCATGCCTGTCTCACTGCCTATCACAATTTTATTTAAAAAAAAAATTAAGTTGTTGTTTTAAAGACTTGATTAAGGCCACGAAGAGAAATTTTAGGTTTTGTTCTCTGGTCAGCATAGCCTCCTGGATTTACCTAATTTCAGGCCCTATTTGTTCATTTGATTTGTGATTTCATAGCATGTCGTTTTAGTTTAGGGCCCTCTTCCAGCAAACTACACCCCCAATTCAAGTTAACTAATCCCATCTAAAGAGGTCCATTTATGTGTTACCTCTTTTTCTTCCACATTTGTTTTTCATCAGCAAATAAAACATCATGTTAAACACACAGTGTCACTTCAAGCTTGAGATCTGAGTCACAGACAATTGACAGTCCTGCTGTTTAGTAGCTATGTGACCTTGCAGATCATGTAAAACATTCTGGGAGTGCGGGGATAGTGAAGCGGTCATATATAGGGTGCCCTAAGATTTGACTTTGGGTGGTGGGCACACAATGCAATATACAGTGCATGATGCAATATTCAGAGCAATATACAGAGCAATGATGTATCATATAATCGTACACGTGAAACCAATGTCATCTTATTAACCAATGTCACCCCAATAAATTTAACTTAGAAAACACACTCTGGGCCCTAGCCTGTTTGCTCAGTAGTTAGAGCATCAGCCTGAGGACTGAAGGGCCCCAGGTTCAATTCCAGCCAAGGGTACGTACCTTGGTTGCAGGCTTGATCCCCAGCCCCAGGTGGGGTGGGTGTGGGAGGCAACCAGTCGATGTATCTCTCTCGCATCCATGTTCCTCTCTCTCTCTCTCCTTTCCACTCTCTCCACTCTCTGAAAAGCATTGGAAAAAATAGCTTCAGGTGAGGATTAAACTCTCTCTCTCTCTCTCTCTCTCTCTCTCTTTCTGGGATTCAGTTTCCCCATGTGGAGCTGTGGAAGGTGCACTCACTAGGTCAGGAGTCAAAGGGTATGGGTTCAACTTCTGATTCTCCCACTTTGTTGCTGTCAGATCCTGGACATGCCTGGCCTGTGAGCTTCAGTTTCTATAAAATGGAGATAAATCTTATTATTGGGGAGACTGGAAAAGTGAGATGAGAGATATAAGATGTGTCCAGGACACATCAGCTATCAAGCCGCATTAGTGTCTTTTTTTTCCTTTCCACCTTCTTCTTTCTGCTTTTGTTTTATTTCCTATTAACTTTGTAAAACCTGACTGTTATTGAGATCGCTACCTCTCAGAGTGCTTTAAGGCAGACACAGAGTCTCAGGCTGTGAATGTCTCTGGCCTCTCTAAATTGTGCTCGAATGCCACAGGAGAGCTGTTTTTCTAATCTAGATGGAGATTAGTTAAACTTTTGCAGCAGCTCCACCCCTCAGGCAGCAGGCTGGGCCTGGGGGCTTCCCCCTAGAAGTCCTCCTGGATCACTACTACCACAAGGAGCCACCTGCATATTGCTTTGAGGAGCCACCTGGATGTCGATTTACTCCCTCAGGGCAAGAGAAGCTGTTCAGGCTTTTAAAACACATTGTTAAAACTCAGTTCACACACAGAAGCCAAACTGATGATTATGAGGATGTTAATAATGGTAATAATGCTAATAATAATAACAAAGCACATCTGCTATTCACTACCCTCCTGTGATCTGGGAGAAGTCAGAATGCAGTTAGCCCGGTACTTAATTTGATTATTAAAGATTTTATTGCATGTCTATCTCCTTTGAAGTTTTACTTCTACAGGCATATCTAGCTGTAAAATTCAAGTTCTGAACTAGACACACTAAGAGAAAGGAAAAGAGAAGACAGTTAACCTAAAAACTAGTAATTTAGTCATTTTAGTTAGTTTAGAAATGAGCCAGAGGTAGAAGTGGAAATTTAGGAGTTCATTAAGATACTTAGCTCTTCCACTCAGTGGATTTGTAACTGTTATTAGACATGCAGCTCTCCCTGGGCCTCAGTTTCCCTGTCTTAAGATGAGAATTGGTGAAATAATATCTGACACTTTTTAGCTCCAACTTTCCTAGGCCAGATGCTTACACATTTAAATTCTTCGGGGTCAGTCTGGTCCTCTTCTGTGGGCAAAGGGGAGAAGATTAAGGGTCCTAGTTTTGATAGAGCAACTAGCTTATGCCAGGTGCTGTGTGAGGGATTTTACGTACATTAATGTATACATTAACTCCTAGCACAGAATTACTCTTGAATATGAAACTGGACACAGTGGGTCCAGGCTGCCTGTCACTACTTCAGCCAATTAAACAGAGATAAGGTTGAATCATATATGAGCGTTTATTCCAATAATGCTAGCAGTATGGGAGAGCAGGAGGATTGTCCACAGAGAATCTGCTCTACCCCCCATCCCCTCATAAGCCAGCTGCTTATATTGGGCAGAAGGACAAAGATTACATGGGGAAGAAGGCAAAGGAATTACAGGCATGGGGAACTAGGCAAAATGAATAAGAATGAGTATAGTGGTTCAGTGCGAGCAGGGGGTTTGCAAAAGGGCAGGGCTCCTCCATCTAGGTGGAGGAGATGTGGACTGGGTGCCTTTGGAACTCCATTGTTTCGAGAACAAAATTGTTAATTTCCCACGATAATCATTCCAAGGTTAACTCCCATGTCCCAGGGTGTACTCAGAACAGAACAATCACAGGTAACAGAGCATGATTAATATTTCTGCCCCCTAACAATTTGATGAGTGGTCTTCAAACAGGTAAGCACACAAGCCATCACAAGCAAACAAAGTAATCGGTAGACAAAGGAAAACTGTGTGTGTGTGTATAAATTATATTTATAAATATAATTACTATAAATAATTTACATGTATATAAATTATATATTAATGTGTGGTGCATAATTTAGATTTTACATTAGGGGTATAAAATTTTTATTTATTTTTATTTTTAAAAATATGTTTTCATTGATATTTAGAGACAGAGGAAGGGAGAAGGAGCAAGAGAGGGAAACATCAATGTGTGAGAGAAACATCCATCGGTTGCCTCCCACCCATGCGCTGACCGACTACCTGGGTATGTGCTCTGACCAAGAATCGAACTGGCGACCTTTTGGTACATGGGATGACACTCAACCAACTGAGCCACACTGGCCAGGACTGGGGGTATAAAATTTTTAAATGAGAATTGAGACATTATCCTAGACACTGGAAATGAGATAATCACAGCTAACTTGCCAAACAGATATTTTACTCAGGGCTAATTTAGAGTTCATAATATGTCTAAATCAAGTTTCACGTATAAATTACAGGTGAGCTGTTTCTCAGTTCCTCCTTCCCTCCTTGCCACCCCCTTCCTTCTTTCCTTTCTTTTTTAAAAGATTTATACCTCTGCCCGGGCAGTGTGGCTCAGCGGTTGAGCATTAGGCTACGATCCAGGTGATCATGGTTTGATTCTGGGTCAGGGCACATGCCCTGGTTGTGGGCTCGATCCTCAGTAAGGGGTGTGCAGGAGGCAGCTGATCAATGCCTCTCTCATCATTGATGTTTCTATCTCTCTTTTCCGCTTTCTAAAATCAATAAAGATACATATATTTTTTAAAAGATTTACACATGTAATTCACTAAGTCATTCTCATTGTGAAGAGTCCACCGATATAGAGCAGAGATTCCCCGGCCATTCTCCCTCCTGCCCTCCTCCCCTCCTCCCAGCCCCCAGCCCCTCATCTTACTCTTTCACCCACACAAGTCCTCTTACCAGAGAAAACCACAGTTATTTTCATTTTGATGTCTTCTGGGCCACTTTCAAAGTATCATTCTTGCTAACCTGAAGTTGTTACCCTAAGCAAAAAGAGACTGGAAAGAGTGAGGAGAAAGTCGGATTCAGTAACTACAAAACATTTTAGGGAGGACACTTCCAAAGGCAACGGGCAGAACTGGAAGTTGGACCGCATGTGGTTCCTAGTGCAGGGTGTCAGGCCCCCTTCACCTCGGTAAGAACTGCTGACTGCCTGGGTCTGGCTCTGCCCATCTTCCAGAGACAGCCAAACACAGGAAGCCTGACAAGTCAGTAGCAGCTTTCACTTCTTTATTTTTATTCTTTATTACTCAGCAGTCCCTGCTGTACCCTGATAATGGCTGGGAATAGGAGTTTCTCTTTATATACAGTAGCAAGGGCATACTTTCTCGCCTCTTCCGTTTTGAAGGGACAGTGTTAAGGACATGTTCAGGCCTGGTCAGAGAATGTTACATCAGATACTGCTGCTATATTTACCCCTACTTGCCTGCAAGCAAAACAGTTTGTATGATGAAAAACAGCAGAGACAGACTGTCCAGGGTATTTCCAGAGAAGAAAAACACTGAATTTTAAACGTGTGTATGATTTTACACTGCAGTAAATTTCTCTGAGGCTAAATTTCCTTTTCCTCTTTTTATTTAAAAAAATTATTGGCGGAGGGTCAAAGTTCCAGCCATGCTTGTAATTTTGTTTGCTTGTTCGTCTGTTTAAGGAAATAAATTGAAATCCACATATATTACCAAGAAAAAAAAAATCTCTCTTAGGAGAGAGTTAAAGAGACTTATTACTTCATCCAGGCCTAGGGACCCGCGGATGCTATTCAGGGTTTAAATCCATTCCAGGCTGTCAGTGTGGCCTGGAGATAAGAGAGACTAAACAAGAGAATGACAAGCAGAGTCATCAATTTTGCACTCCCGACCCCGTTCCCCTCTGGGCCTCAGTTTCCTGCTCAAACAGGAAGAATCAGTTCTGTTTCACTTGCAGGGTATTGGTAGGAGAACTATGAACAAGGCCTTGAGCGAGCAGGAAGGGTTGTTCAGCTGTGGCTCAATTCCACACCCACTTTCTGAGTGCATTTTAAGTGCTGGTAGAGGGTACCGTCCAGAGGGAGACATCCTGTCTACCTACCCTTAAGGAGTTAATCTGATAACTGGTTAACAAAACAAAACAAATTTACAAAGAACTTTAAACCCCAGGCAGCAAATGGTAAGGGCCCAGTGTCTGGTGAAAGAACTGTTGAAGGAATTAGAGGATTAGGGGAAGCTGCAAAGCGAGGATCCACTTTTGAGATGGGAGGGAAGAGAGGACATTCCAGACAGAGAATAAAGAAAGGTATGGAGGAGCCGAAGCTCAGGATGAGTTCAGGGGACAGCAATCTGACACATCAGAGAGGAACGAGTGACAAACTGGGTTCACATTGGAGAGGTTATGTGAAGTCTGTGCTTAATTTCATAGTTCCCACAGATGTTCAGTTGAGGAGCGACTTGGTTGAAGTTGTGCTTGAAGGCAGCTTCTGTAGCGGTTGTGGCAGTGGAGGGATAAAAAGGACAGGTGCTTGAGTGAGGTGGGGTCCTTGCCGTGTCTCGAGAAAAGTATTTTCGGGGATCTACAACGGAAAGTGAGGTCTGGTGATAAGATTTATTTGTGGTGCCAGATGCAAAATCAAAGGAGTGCTGGGCTTCCAGCGTCCCATCTCCATTCACCGCACCATGGGAAAAATCCAATCTTGCCTTCATCAGGGCCAGTGTCCAGAGATTCTGTGCTATGCCCAAGCTAGTTTTCAATTCAACCTTTCTTCCCAGCCGGCCAGCTTAGTCTGTTTTCCCGGCTGCACTTCTGCCGGCGCTGTGTCCAGGCACGCACTTGGAGCCTGCATGGTCTGCCACAGGCCCCAGGGGGCTGCTAGGGCCACAGGGCTGCTTTGGAGAAACACGCAAACAAACATGGCAAGTGCGTGCCACCAGGCAAGAGAGAGAGGAAGCTCTTTGGTAGCTGGGATTATATTATTTCGGGCTTGGGAAGGACCAGGAGCGTTTTCAAAATAACCAATCAACTTCCAGAGCTTTCACAGGCTTCTGATGGGTCCATCTCCTAACCAATCTATTCTTTTTCCAGGCTAGACTGACAGGCCTCTGTGGTCACTTTTTGGCTCCTACTGCGCATTTGTTTACCTCCCCTTTATTGTTCTCTCCCTCCCCCAGTGATCTGTGTGGAAGGTAGTTCCTTGGGGAGCATGTGAAGCTGCAACTTCCTAGGGAAGCAAGCCTGTGCTCCCTAGGAGATTGTGCTGCGTAATGTCTGATTTCCTTCGCCCCCTTCCTTTATTAATATCTAGCTACCTATGCTGACTGGCAGAGCATCACAAAGTCTTCCTTATTAGTCACCCACAGTGAATCTCTGTGTCAAATGCTGTTAAAGAGACAACTTCCCCTTCTTGGAGCCGTGGTAGTGCGAGGTGGCGAAAGTCCTGGACGACTGTTGGAAATCCCTGCTCCAGCCTCGCGTGTTAGAAAGCTCGAGTGGTGCCTGGAGGGCTCCATGCGATGGCAGAGGGAGCTGAGCACCTTGGAGATGAGGGAGAGGGAGGGATGGTAAGAGAGGAAGAAAGCACTGAGGGAAACGGCCATCCTGGGCATTCTCCTGCCTTGAGGATGACGCCTGGAGCTTCTAGCTAATTAATTGAATTCGATCCGCTTTTGGTGCAGGTGAAGGCAATGGGGGGGGGGCTCTGAAGAGGGTCACGGGCAGATTTCAGTTCCTGCTTTTTCTCGCTACCTGCATAACTTCTGCATCTCATAGAAATAAATAGTTCTTTCTTAGGATTATTATATGTGAGAGAGAATATGCTAAAAAGAATTTCTGGCTTAAAGAGAGATCAATTATAATAGCACAAAACAGTAAACTAACTATAGAAAAGGAGGAACTAACCAGAGAGCACCCACAAGATACAAAATAGAAATCCTTCAAAGAATCCTTCCCCGCCTTTCCCGCCTTAAATCTCTAACCTGTCTGTTGCCTTTATTTCAAGTTGGGAAGGACACTGACGTTTTCTGAGCTCTTCCCCCCAGCCCCACGCCTGCTCTTCTCCTTTCCTTATGTGTCACTCCTCTTTCTGCCCCTTTCCAGCTCCTCTCTACCCCCACCCTGGTGCATCTACATGTATATGCCGGCACTGGGCCTAATAACTGCTGGGTGTCTGGCTCACACCTCTTTCTGTCCTTCTTCGACGGTCTGTGCATGTACCCCCCACACTCTTGAAGCCAAGAAGTGTGTGTTGTAATGGAGTCTGGGGCAGGTTGGATAAAAGGGTAGAATAATTGTTTGCAGGAGCCCAAATCTTCCCGAGGGGGCAAATCAGTATAAAGTGAAAACATATTTTGCTCTAGCTGGGTAGTGCAGTTGGTTAGAGCATCATCCTGATACGCCAAGGTTGCAGGTTTGATCCCTGGTCAGGGCACGTACAAGAATCAACCAATGATGCATGCAAGTCGATGTTTCTCTCTCTCAAAAATCAATTTTTTAAAAAATTGGCATTTGATTTAAAAAAAAAAAAGTTTTAATCCCAAACATGGCGTCAATTCAAATTAAAGGAAGGTATAAGAGTTTGTTATTATTTAGAATCAAAGGGGATCTTGAGCTTTAAAATTTGAGTACTGGTCAGTAGTCAGAAATGCCTCCCATTACCCACTAACTCCAATCATCAAGGGACCCAGGTATTTGTGTACAAGACTGATTCAGCAGCCACCTGAGGCTGTGTGACTCCAAGGTGAGTAACTGGTGCTCCTTTCTGGGACCTGGGACAGAAGTGGCTGAAGAGGAAGCTGAAGGCTGGTCTGGCCCTTTCCTGGAAGAGTCTGGTTCTGAGTCACAGCCCTTACAGATTTCTACCTCTGAACTGACACCAGCCTGACACTGTTTTTCTCATGCATCTTCCTAAAAGAGTTTTTAAAAACATGTACTCACCTATACATTTTAAAGTTGACATCTAGCATTTTTCATTATAAGCTTAAAGAGTTCTAAGGGCTCTAAAATACAATTATTGGCCTTCTGTAAGTGAAAATTTATTGGAAATTTGTCTCCTAATGAACAAAGAGTGGAGGAAGTATGTACTGCTCCTTGATTAAAATAGTTGTGGACATGTCCCTTTGATGTGCCAGTGGCTTCTATAGCCTAGAACAATGCATCATTTAGCAGGATTGGAGAGGAGTGAGAGAGGTACTGAGGATCTGGGAAGGATTCCCCACCCCTGCCCAGGAGAAGAAACTGGGTCATGGTCACAGTAAGCAAGCAGTGTGCTTCGGTCCCTACCCCACCAGATTTGCAAAACCTCCAGCCCCTTCAAGGTCCTGCTGAGTCACTCTGGAGTCCCTGGGGGTGGCTTTCTTGTGCTCACAAACTTGTCTTCTTGGCCCTTTTGAGGTTTCTGCCTGTTTGTTCATCTTCTGTAGAGCTCTTAGCCCCTTAGCTGCCAGAGCCAAGTAGACTGTTCTATACGATGAAACTGAGCTTCAGACCCTACACCCGTGAGCCTCTTCTGGCTCAAACAGTGGCTGTCCAGAGGGAAAAGTACCCCCACCCTTCCCTGGGATGAGGGGACCTAGCAGGGAAAACACCTCCTGCTGACAGTTCTTAGAAGGTTTATGATACAGAGCTTCCCTTGGGTTCCCTTTTGAGCTCACCAGTGGTGATGAATGCTCAGAGTGGGCTGAAGTACCAGGTTCTATGAAAGAAGCCCCTATCTCAGATTGTACTTTGTATTTCAGCATTACCCCAATTGTCTCCAGACCCCAAGACTCAAATGGCCCCTTCTCTCAGCCTTGCCCCTTTGTCTCCTGGTGAACTCATATTCCTCCTTGAAATCTTAGTGCAACCTCCTTTTTCAGGATGCCTTCCCTGCCCACTGATGGCCTTGAGGGGTTTTTGCTATCTTAGTGCTTTTACTACATCTCGGGACATTTGTTTGTGCATAATTGTCTCTCCAACTAAATGGGGGCTCCTTGAGAGCTAGGACTAGGTTTCTCAGACTATACATCCTCAATGTCTAACATGGGATGTGGACAGAGTAGGTGCTCAGACAGTATTTGCTGAATGGCTTGCCATTTGGAGGAACTTAGAGTGAAAAAACGGAAGTATCCCCCCCATTTTTGCCTATGTCATAAATGGAGATTGGGGGTGATAAGAAACACCCATTGATACTTTTCTCAGTCTTGTTATCTCCTGGTGTGAGAACACAAGTGAATGGCTGTCCTTGAATCACTCTAAGTGCCTCTGGGTGCTTAACTCTCTTGAGGATAATCAGTTCATTCCACAAGTCTCATGACTCTTGAGGTTCTGAGGTTTTCAGGGGTCTGAGGACAGAAGCCTCTGGGCATAAGCTATTGAAACACAGCGGGGTTTATGTAGGTAGAATCTTCATCTCCTGCCCGGGGGTGAAGGGAGCACCTACTGTGATTATCCTGACAGTTGAGATGAAAGAAACAGTCAATGGAAAACCAGCCTCCTCCAGACAAAGCTGGGTTGGTACATTCTCTGCTCCTTTGCCAAGGGGAGGGAGCAGCAGTAGGCTGATCTATGGAACCTTCTGGCCTGGACTTTGGAGGATCTGGACTGACTGTTCTGGGTGAGTTCATCTTATCAGGATTTTATCCAAGCAAGTCCAGAGCCCAGATCTACGCAGTCTATTCAGTGCATTCGATGTATAACAGTGCTACTGAAAAATGGGGTCCACCAACTGGCCGCGTGAGAATACCTTGGGGTGTTAAGAATGCAAATCAGGATTCCTGGGTGAGGCCTTGGAAGCTGTATTTTAACAAGTGTCCAGGTGATTATTTTGTATAGGAAAGTTTGGACAATGTTGCTCTATTGGATGCACACATTTGATTCCCTCTCTCTCTCTCTCTCTCTCTCTCTCTCTCTCTCTCTCTCACTCTCACACACACACACACACACACAGAGCTGCCTCCATCTCCTGCAGCTGCTAATGCCGCTCGGTCAACTCCCCGCAGTTTCTCTCGGCAGGGCCCTGGGGCTTATTTTTCTCCGCTGTGGACTGTGTTCATTTCCTGCTGCCTCCAAGAGGTTGGGAGAGGAAAGAGCGAGAGTGAAGGCAGGCGGGCGGGGGAAGGGGCCAGCTGGGGCTGCGGGGCTTTCAGGACCGAGAAGGAAAATGCTTGGTGACAATGCTCCTTTGTGAAGAGTTAGCTTTATGTTGATGGAGCTGCAAGTCATTAGCAACCTGGTCTGGCGGCGGGGAGCTGACCTGGTCATTCTCCGGGGCCAGATCGCCCTCTGCTGCCAACGGATAAGTAACCCCGAGGACTCGGGAACTGCCGAAGGAGAGAGTCCCTGGGGCCGGTGCGGGAGAAGGCGGGACTGAGGCCGAGAGGTCAAGAAGGCGCCGCTTCAGCCAGTGGGAGAATCTTGTTATGATCTGGTCTGCAGGGAAGGAAGAGGCAGCCAGTTCTGTGGGTGTTTCCAGAACCCACCCAACCCCAGCAGCGGGGTTCTGCCAAGATCTCCACCAGCTCCCGTGATCCCACGCTCCCGTGTGATGGGGCTCTGCAGCCACGGTTTCCCCTGACTCCCCCTCCCTTACCCCCCTTGAAAAGAGGGGTGTTTAAAATAGGAAGAGGGATTAAAATAAAAGGATGGAACTTCTGGTGTGGAGGCATCTAGGGGCAGCTGGTCAAGTTTCAGATTTTTTAAAAATCTCATTTTCTCAGAGTCTGTTTCTTTGGTCCCCATGAAAGCACCGTGTCTTTCGTCTTTCTTCCCTTGCCAGGGCACTCATACTCCACCGATGTGGAGTCAGTCCTTCTTTATTGCCCCACGTTACTGCTGCTGGGAATCACGGTTCATGCAGGTCACTGGTGAAGAGAGCAACGCTTTGTTCCCAGGAGAAAAGCTCGAGCACAGCAGTTGCTGCTGCCAGCCCGGGGCAGTGACCCATTTCCTCCTGGTTCTGGCTTCTGCCCCTTCCCAGCTCTGATTGGAGCTGGCCGCCAGCGGGCCAGACCCCTGCACCCCTCACCCTTTGGATTTCTGCAGAGCGCAGGATTCCTGGGGAGATACCTGCAGGGTCAGATCTGGAAAATTCCTGATACTGCCCTAAAGGAGCTAGAAAGGAAGGGAGGAAGGAAGGAGGAGGGGAGGGGGGCGATGAAGAGTAGGGGTGAAGACGGGAGTGTAGAAACACTCTAGCTCTCCCCCAAACATTCTCATGTATAGAGTAAGTCAATCTATGGGATGCCAAGCCCCACAACTAGAAGAGAGATCTTTAGGTACAAATTTGGTTGTTTGCTTGGTTTGGGGCCTACATGGGACCAAACATCTGGATCTTCAGATAACTACATTTGGATAATTTTATTTGTAAGCCCCCAGATATCTGCTGGTTGTCTATTTGTATTAAAGTACTTTATGCACTGCTTAGTGGCTATGGTACTTGAAGGACAATTTCATCTCTCGTAAATAACCTACTTCGTTGTCCTTATCCTGAGCAGGGCTGCATCCCTGAAGCCAGTTTGTGCCTGGGGTTGGACCAGAACTCCAAGAAGAAAGGGCATAATCGTAGATACTTTGGCTCATGAGAGTGGTCTGGTCTCTGCAAACATGGGCAGGTAGGAGGTTAAGGAAGAAAAATGGTTAATAGAGAGTGTGATTTAACACTGTGAGGATGGATGTTAACTAGACTTACTGTGGTGATCATTTCACAATATATACCATCATTGACTCACTATGTTGTACACCCGAAACTAATATAATATGTTACTATACCTCAATTTTTAAAAAAGGGTGTGAGTGGCTGCATAATTTGCGGGGCTTGGAGCAAAATGAAAATACAGGCATTCTTGTTCAAAAATTATTAAGAATTTCAAGAAGGTAACTGCAGAACATGAAGTGTGAGGGCCTGGTAAGCATGGGGGCCTGTGGGCTGGACAGGTTGAAGGTCACGGAGCTAGCTCTGATAGAGGGTCCCCTAGGGAGCGAGTGGACTAACAAATTCAAGGAGTGATAGGTCCCCTCCAGATTTGGTTTCCCTCTACTTAAGTGTCATTTCTCCTGCTTAAGTGTCATGCCTCCTGCACACACCCCCACCAGGGATTGAACCTGCAACCTGGGTATGTACCCTGACTGGGAACTGAACCCACAACCTTTCGGTGCACAGGACGGCTCTCCAACCAACTGAACCACACCGGCCAGGGCCCATTTGATGTTTTTATCAAGGATTTAAGAAAGCATTTTAATTAAATTTGTAGATGACAAATTTGGGAGCAAAATTTAATGAATTAGATATCAGAGTCAAGGTTTTAAAAGATGTTGTTATTTTGGAATAATTACCCCAAACCAAGACTTTTACAGAGTAAGTTGATATCATTAAGGAAATGAGCTTTTGGGTGATGGTTTGAAAGAAAATCCTATGAAAATCCCTGAGATGGGTCTTCATTATTTCCAGTATAACTGCTGAAACCAAGCAAACAGAAAATGAAAAAGAAAGAAGTGTCTCCTGGGTGGCCACATCAGGAGTTCTGGATATGGTTTGGTGTGTGGTTCTGTAGGAAGTTCCTTAAAAAATGGTGGAATATTCAATGACCATAACACTGTAAGTGGCTTTAGTATACATTTTCTCATATAATTTTTACAACAATCTTGTGTGATAGCTCTCCCTATCATTTCACAAGCCAAAAAACTGGGGCATAATAAGATTAAGCATTTGTCCTAAATCATACAACTGTAATTAAGATTTGTACACAGACCGAGCAGTACCCATATGCTTCCCCTCTGTGCACCCTGCCTTTGGGAAGGATGACCAGGTCAGGATGCATGATCCTGGAGCAGGTCCTCTATCCAAATTCTTTTAGGCATTTAGAGGGAGGGTCAAAGGTTTCACTGAGTCTTGCTTCTTAAAAATAACCAGCTTAAAATAATCTCTATCCCAAAGAGGCATATTTTGGGATGGCAAACTCTGTTCCTCCATAGTCCTAAATTAAACTGTACCTTAACACAAATGGTTAAAGAATCAGGATCTGCATTTTTAAATATGTTTAGTTTCATGTGGAAAATATGACTCTAGAGGGTATAATTAGAATAAAAATTGTTGATCAATATCTGCTACACATCAGGAAAGACTTGATACTGTTTGGAACTGTCCCAAAATGCTGCTCAGAAAAAAAGTGTGTGTCCATGTGTGTGTGTTCGCCTGAGTGTGTCCAGGGTCTATGGCTGGAATATGGCAGTGACCAAAGTCCTTGCCCTCAGGGAGTTTCATGACAGTGTTTCAGTTTCTTGCAAAGTGTATTTAAGATAGCCTATGACTCACTCTGGACTCCTCCTAGAAGTGATGACATTGGAGTTGGGTCTGTACTCGGTGGAAACTTGGACTGGCGAATTCTAAGTTTTGCAGTCAACTCAATGATTTTTCTTTTTAAATATTTAGATAATTTGATGTTTAAGATTTTATAAAAATGTTAGCTCACACGTTACCACTATCGCTACCCACGTTTCCTCTTCAGTCACTCACAGTTGTTGCTGTTGTTTTAACAGTTATTCAAATAAGACTGGCTTATATGTCTATATAGTCTTTTGGAAAAGCTATTTATTTATTATCCTTTTTACCAAATTTATTGGGATGACTCTGGTCAACAAAATTATACAGATTTCGGTGTACAATTCCACAACACATCATCTGTACACTGTATTGTGTGTTCACCACCCCAAGTCAGGTCGTCTTCTGTCACCATTTATCTCCCTTCTACATACCTCCTCCAGCTCCCCAACTGCCCCTACATGGTCTTGTACACAGACATTTAGAACAGTTTTATTTGTAATAGACAAAAACTAGAAATGGCTCAAGTGTCCATCAATAATCAATAGATAAACACATTGAAGTACATCCATACTATGCAATATTACTCAGCAATAAAAAGGGATTGAAATATTGATATGCACAATAGCACGATGGACCTCAAAGTAATTATATTCATGAAAGAAGCCAGACAAAAAAAGAGTACCTGTTGTGCTTTTTAATTTACATAAAACTCTAGACTGTATAAACTAATCTACAGTGGCAGAGGGCAGGTCAGTGGTTGCCTGTGGACAGGGTTGGTGGGTGTTGGGAATGGATTACAAAGGAGCATAAGGACACTTTGAGGAGTGAGGGAAGTTGCATTATCTTGATCATGGTTATGGTTTCACAGGTGTATGTACATGTGTCAAAACTCACCCAGTTGTAAACTTTAGATATATGGGCAGTGATATGTCAATTACATCTCAATAAGGCTGAAATTTAAAAAAGTTAATGTGGAAAGGAATACCACAGGACACTGTAAGCAGCAATTACCTCTGACGTTAGGCCTGGGGAAGGAATGACTTAATTTCCCCTTTTGTGCTGTTTAAATTTTTATGGAAAGAATAAGTAAAAGAAGAAAAGTTTTAAAATAAAACTATTTACACAAGCAAAAAAAAAAAAAAAAAAAATCAGGCTGTTTGGAGCCCAGAAATTAGTGAATTTGGAAACACTTCAGAATGGTTGCATGCAGAACAGAAAAGGCTGCTATAAGATCTGTTCAGAAGTGACCTAGTTACTGAGAGCCGCAGAGGCTGAGCTGGAAGCCCTTTCAAAGGTCTCCTCTGGTCCACTTCCCTTGGAGTCAAAGTCTTTGGGACACAGCAATAATGAGAGAATAGCCTTTGCCTCTCTGGGATTGAATTATGGGTTAAGAAATCTGGTCATTGTTCAAGTTCAACCATGAGTACTTAGTACTTAGAACATGCAAGGCACTAGGATGGGCACTAATTATCTTTGTTGCCGTTGTAATGGTCGTCGTCATAGCTAACCCGTGCAGGGCAGGGAACTTGAGATGCAGTACCTTGTTTAATTCTAACAGTCATCCATGATATGGATACTATCTTTAATCCTCACTTTCCAGGCGAGGAAATCGAGGCCAGGAGAAGTTAAGTATCTTACCCAAGGTGAAAGAGCTAATAAGCGGTAGAGCTGGGAGCCTACCTCCAGAACCAGTTTGCTTAACCATCACTTTATACTGAAACGAAAAAGATAGAGGCCTGTTCCTGAGGCACCCACGGTCTGGTGGGCGCAGCTGGCGTGGGAACACATCGACCCTAACATGTGATGAGCCTTATGATGAAAGAATATAGAAAGGACCAAGGAAGTTACCCATACCCTGCCTTGGGAAAATGGGGAGGGGGCCTTTGAGCCGGACCTTGAGGGATAGGTGGGGTTTGCCGTGGAGAGAAGGGAGAAGGTGTGGCAGGTGGGGGCACGAGGAATGAAACATAAAAGCTTACCGGGCTGGAGAAAAGCCAGCGATGTGAAGAGGGCCGGGCGGTGCAGCGGGAGAGGAATGGAGGCAGCTTGAGAGGCCTTCTGGGTGCTGAGGAGGCCAAGTGTGTGAGCAGAGTGGCGGGGGCAGAGCTGCGGGGGCGATGCTAGTGTAGATCCACCTCTGCAACCTACCAAGGGGGACCTAAGACTGTCACCGCAAGTGAGAGACCCTGGTTATGACTTTGGGAGAAGAGGAGCTACCGCTCTGCTCTGGTTGGCTATTTACAGGGGAGTCAGCCTTGGGCTGTTGGTTCTAGAAGGGCTAGGAAGGGGCTCTAGCAAAATACTTGCTACTTTCCTGTGAAATAGAAAGAAATACCAGGCATGCTGCTTCGTGCATTGTTATTGCTACCTACATAAAGTGCAACTAACAGAAAAATAAGCTTGAGTATGGAATTTATCAGCTCATGGTGTCAGAAAGCCCTAAGGCAGCCAGCTTGAGATGAGGCTGACCTAGCAGCCCAACAATGCCTGTCTTTCTTCTCTGCTGTGTTTGTACTATAGCCGACTCCCTTTGGGGTCCCCAGCTGGCTAAAAGCACTCCTAGGGCCACTTGCTTTCACACTCAGCAGGGAAAACAGCACCTTTGCCCCCTTTCCCACCAAGAGTCCCTAGAGTGGCCTTGATTGCAGCAGCTTTGGTCACAGGCGTCACAATGGCTGTGGGTAAAATGCAGTGATCTTCCCTGGGATAACCAGATCTCCAAATGTAAAATAGGACTACTGGGAAAGTAGGACCAGATCAGCCATGACTGTCCTTACAGTCCAGTATCAGAGATACAGGGGACTTGCTCAGTTAAAGCGCTGATTTCCATATAACCTCATTCAGTGGTTCTTAGTAGCCCCCGAACTCCACACTCATGGTAGCCTCTATTTAATCCAGTGATTCTCCACATCTCCAGAGATGATGATTACAGCGGCCTAGACATATGTTTTGTTTTCAGCTCAGCAGATCGTGCCAGTGGGCAGCCAGGGCTAGGACCAGGGCTTTGCTTTTTCATTATCGCCACTTTTCCAATCACAGGCTTAGTTTTACGTACAGCTGCATTATGTTGAATCTAAACAAGTAAGATGAATTTGGCCAGCATATTGAAGGGACCAAAGTTCTGCCACCTAAATTTGCTTTGGGGGTTATTGATTTAAGCTGTTTAGTAAGAAACAAGACTCAGAAAGAACCTTTGACCCTCCCCTCTTTCCTGCCCAAGAGATTCAGAAGGAGAAACCTGCTTCAGGAAGGAGATCTTAGGATGTCGCCTTAGCCTACTTTGAATTGAGTATGGTAGATAGAGGGCTTCAGACAGGGGCCCATTAGCTAGATACCCCCTGTGTCCCAATGTTTATGAGTCACCCAGCCAGGATTTTCCTGCCCTGTGTGCTCTTCCTCAACTACTTGTAAATGGCACATTCTCACTTCTGAAATCTGAGACCCTGTCCCCTCCCCCTTCCTTTCTCCTTTTTCCCAAACTGTCTTATATACCCAGTGTAGCCTCACTGTCTTTGGAATTTTCACGAAATTTTAATGCCTATGTGAATTCCCCATGCACATGTACTAAACATTCATTTTCTCCTGTTAATCTGTCTTTGTTAGTTTGGTAGTTAGCCCCCAGCCAGAAGAATTTAGAAGGTGGGAGGAAAAGTATTAATACTTTTTAGGCCCTACAATGTAATTAAAATGAATAATAATTAAAACTTACTGAGATGTATATGTTGCAGGCATATTGCAGTGTGTTTTACATACATTATCTCGTTTTTCCTGTGCTCAGCAATCATATGAGAGAATATTATCTTTTTCACAGATACGAAGCCCAGAGGCCCAGAGAACTTGACTTCATTGTCCAAGGTCATGCATCTAGTGTGTGCTTACAACAGGACTCAAACCTGGGTGTTTCTGACTCCAAAATCCCTTGCACTTGACCCCCTTTAAACAGCGTTTGTTCCACAACCATATCTATGAGAAGTTCATTTATAGTTCATTTCTCAATTCTTTGAGTCCCTGATTTGTCAGGGCCTGCAAGGTGACATTCACTGAGGTTTTGTTTTTAAACCACCCCTTAGTGTCTCCTGCATCATCTACCACATTTTATACACATTGTATTATAGACACAGAAATTACGCCTAGTATATAGCTGTAGGTAGAAGACTGGGTATGATCCAAATATATGTTGACAAATCACACTTAGCATTTATATCTATACACAGATACCTTTATTTTACACAGGTATACAAGTTGTGGATGTGGTACAGGGAGAGAATACCGATGTAGCATTCCACTTTTGACTCGTAGTGTGACCTTAGACAAACACCCATGTTGGTTACCTTCCTTTTTATCATCTCTAAAATGGGGAGATGAGGTTGCTTTTTCCAGCTGCATGACTATCTGAGGATTAAACGAGATCCCAAACCTAGCAAGGAGTCTTGACCATACACTTTTTGACAGTTAATGAGCTGTACATATGAACTCTGGTAAATATATATGATGTGTCCTAATCATTTTTTGTAGGGTAACAGTGTACCCCAGTTGGTGAGCCATAAATCCCCCTCTCCTCGTTTTTTCCTATATGGACAAACCTTTGGAGTTATGTGTAATGTGCATGGGTCAGAGATTGTGGATTTAATAGAAAGCAGGGGAAACAACAGAAGGAAAGGAAAGAGTGGGGGAGGCATTTTCACATACTAGCATTAAAAAAAAATTTTTTTTACTACAGAACAAATCACTGTTGGCTAGGGTGGGAGAGGAAATGGGCCCTTTTATACACTGTTGGTGGGAGTGTAGATTGGTATAAAATTGTGGGGAGCTAGTTATCAAATTGAAGACCGTCATATAAATCCCATTTTGTACTAGAAAATAAAAAATTAAAAAATGTAAACTCATATTTATAGCAAGATTTAGCAGAAAAAGTTGTGAGAAGATAGACAACAAGTAGTTAACAGTGACTATCCCTGGGAGAAGTTCCATTTTGTACTTTATATTCTTCTGTATGGTTTGAACTTAGAGACAAGAATTTTTTATTATTATTATTTTTGCAAAAACCCAGAGCAGAGAATGGCTAGATATGCACACATCAGCTGTGCTCCGGTGTCCTTAATCCCTGGCCCACAGACCCAGGAGGGCTCTGACCCCTGCCTGGCAGGCCCTCCCTGTGCTGTTTTGCAATCCATTACCAGCTGCTTAAGCAGCAGGTTCCCTGTGGCTGGTCAGCTGGAACCTGCTTCTGGACGGCAAACAAGAAGGACAGAGCTGCTGGTGGCCTCATCAACAGGAAAATAATTTAAATCTTAAAACCTTGAGGAAGACTCCTGCCTCTGCCTGGACAGGGGAGTGAGCCACACAGAGGTGGCCCTGGAGGCCTTGCATTTGCATGTATTACAAGCTTCCCATCGCAGGTCCTGGCAGGCATGTCCTTCACACTCAGGGTTGGCTGCAGGTCTGTAGGCTAAGTCTCACTGCGATCCTGATCCCCTCTGTTTAACTGGAACTTCTTCCTTGTCTTTTGCAAGATGGCTGCAGGACATCAGGGCCAAGAGAGACTAAGGGAGGCAAGGAAATAGAGTAAGAAGTCAGGTGGACATCAGATCCTTCTGACACTTTCTAGCTGAGTGGCCTTAGGCAAATTACTTCACCTCTCTGAACCTACATTTCCTTACTTGTAAGACAGGGAAAATCAACCTACCTATATTATAGGGTTGGGGGGGTGCTGCCACCTGTAAAGGGCTTGGCACTCTCTGCCTGATAAGGAGGAATGCTCAGTCAGTGCCACGTTAATGGGTGCTTGGAGCTTCATTTCCTAGCACTTCGCACAATGGCAGTGGTTAAGAATTTGGGCTCTGTTATTTATCACAAATGTGACTTTGGACAAACCTCTTTGGGCCTCAGTTTTCTCCTGGGCAACATGAATGTAAGGATTTCTATCTCATGAATTTTGTGAAGATGAACTGAGATATGTACATGTAACAGAGAAGTGCCTGGAACATAGGCATTCAGGAAATGGGGCCATTACAATTTGCTGATGAAATATTAGTGTGTTTCCTATAAAGAAATACAAGTTTCGGCCCTGACTGGGTAGCTCAGTCGGTTAGAGCATTGTCCTGACACACCAGGGATGCAGGTTCGATCCTGGTCAGGGCACATACAGGAATCAATCAATGATGCATCAATAAATGGAACAACAAATCGATGTTTCTCTCTCTCTTTCCCTTCCTCTTTCTCTCCTTTCCTCTCTCTCTCTAAAAATCACTAAATAAAAAAAAAATACAACTTTCATAAAACCATCTTTCAAATTCCTGCCTGCTCTGGCCTCAGACTCTCAGAAAATGAGAGTCTGCTTTGAGTCTGAAGTTTGGCCTTGAGCTCTTGCGATTTGGGATGTTCCTGTCTCAACTGCTTTCTCCTCACTCCTCCAGCTTCTCTATCTCCCTGCCAGACGGCCTCTCATTAGTCCAATTAATAAACGGTTACTGTCATTTCAGTTTAGTCCCAGGAGCAGGGTCCCTTGGGGATGTGCATTATCCTGGGGAAGTGAGGTGGGGGAGCTTCGGGGACAGCCTCCTTTCTGCTGGGGAGTGGAACAAGGAGCCAGGGTTGGCAGCACATGGGCCTCCCTGGGCGGGGTCTCCTGGGACACCATCAGGATAATCAGTGAGAACTTCATTATATCAGTGAGAACAGCCAGAGTGAGAGTCTGGCTGTTTGGCAGAGCACCAGGGTCCCTTTCAGGGACTGGAAGGTTCTGCCCTGGAGATAATGACCACCCTGAGGCCTCTGGCCTTCTGTGCACTGGCCTTCGACTCTCTCTTGGGCATGTGAGCTCGCACACACACGTGCATGTGCAGGCACGCACGCCAGTTCCCCGGGCTTTCACTTGTGGGCGCATTCCAGGCCCGGCAAGCTGGTAAACAGGGTGAGGCTGGAGGGCAGGGAAACGCACGACTGCTCCTGCTGATTGCTGAGAATAACCAAGCCCTGAGGTTCCCAAGGGCCTATTAAACCGTCACAATGCCCCATCCAGAGTGACAGCAGGTGCCCTCTCAGCCTTAGGAGGGTAAAGGATAGTGAGACTAACAGGTTAGCTCAGAAGCTCAAGCAGCCCGGGGCAGGTTGGTTTGCTGGGCCAGAATGGAGTCAGCATTTTCAACCCCCTCCCCCGCATACCACTGGGGGGAGGGAGCCAGGGGTGTGTGTGTGTGTGTGTGTGTGTGTGTGTGTGTGTGTGTGTGTGTGTGTGTGTGAGAGAGAGAGAGAGAGAGAGAGAGAGAGAGAGAGGTGTCATGAGGTCATGGTTTGATGGGAAATCAGGCCAGTAATTCCCTCGGTCAGCTACACTACACATACCTGTTCAGGCTTATATCTTGGGGTTCCTATCAAACTCTTTCTGCTGACAGCTGGCTCCTCCCTGCTGCACTGTCAGCGCTCCTGCTCACCGCCTAGAATTACGAGCTTCTCTGCGGGCCTCAGTCCAAAGAGAATGTGCAGAATGCCACGATTTCTTTCACTGCTCTGTCCCTAACTCCCCACACTCGCAAAAACACGTGTGCTGTGTACAATAGGCTTTCCTGTAGGCCTCAAAGTGTGGTCCAGGGACCAGGTGCTACAGCATCACCTAGAAACCTGTTAGAAATGCAGATTCTCAAGTGTCCCCCCAGATCTACCGAATCAGAAACTCTGGGGGCTCAGCTCAACAGTTTGTGTGTTAACAGGCCCTTCAAGTGATTCTGATACTTGCTGAAATTTAAGCACGCTGATGTATGTTTGAAGACAGCTTGAAAATAATTACAATGGAGGGAAGGAAATTAAGTTAAAACAGAATTGTAAATAGGAATGTTTGCAGGTCTAAAGGAATATAAAAAGGGTCTTTCATGGAGTTTTGTTTCCCCTGCTCTGGAGGCCCCCGGGCAGACTTTCATTTAGTCCCAGGTCAAGACAATCTAAAATATGCATGAGTAGACGAGCTCTCACATCTATTCCCCACCTCTCCACAGAGGCCACAACATTCTTGAATTTGGTGTTTATCATTCACATGCATGTTTTTACTGCATATTTATTACATAGTATTTTTTTAAAATGTTTTTATTGATTTTAGGGAGAGAGATAGAGACAGAGAGAGAGAAAGAGAGAGAAATTGATCGGCTGCCTCCTGCTCGCCCCCTACTGGGTATCAAGCCTGCAACCCGGGCATGTGCTCTGACTGGGAATTGAAGCCTGGGACCTCTTGGTTCATGGGTTGCTCAACCACTGAGCCACACTGGCTGGGCTATTATATAGTATTTTTTGCATATTTTTAACTTTCTGTATTTTCAAAATCCTGTGCATATCTGCTGGTGGTTTGCTTTTTTCCCATTTGCCATTAAGTTTTGAGATTTCTCTTTGGTGCTACTACAATCTATTTTCTTGTTGATGGACATTTAGGTTGCTTCCAATTTTTAGCTATTAGAAATAATGCTGCACTTAACACTCATGTGTATGTCCCTTGACACCATTGTATGAGAATTTTTCTAGGTTATATACCTAGGAATGCAATAACTGCATCATAGTAATGTGCATCTTCATCTTTGCTAGAGCTTTCCAAGTTACGTATAACTCCAAAGTGGCTATATTGATTTAATCTGCTACAAAAATTGGGTACAGAGTTCCTGTTACTCATTGCCACCATTTGGTATTGCAAGACTTTAATATTTTGTTAAATTTGCCAATTTTTGGATGTGAATGGTATTTTCTGTAGGTTTAATTTGTATTTATTCATTATTGTTAAAGTTGAACATTTTTTACATGTTTATTTAGCCATTTGGTTTCTTCTGTGATTTCATATTTACTTCCTTTGACTATTTTTCTATTGGGTTATCTTTTCTAGACTGTTCCAAGGAATTTTTAATATAATCTGGATATGCGTTATAAATATCTTCTTTCAATCATAGTTTGTATTTTCGCATTAGTTATGGTATTTTATGATTAGATATTTTTTATTTTAATGCATCCGAATTTTCAAATTTATCAGCACTTTCCCATTTCCTTGGTGCTCTTTGAGTCATGGCTACAAAATATTTCCATGTCAGTGAGACTGAGATGCTGTAAAAGAGATATCCCAAAATAAAATGATTTTAAAAACAGAGACATTTATTTCTCTCTCACAAAACAGTCCAGAGATGAGTATTCTGATGGCTAAGCTGGCTTGGCTGTGCCTAGTCATTCAGGGGCCCAGGTTCATGCCGTCTGGTGGGCTTGCCATCCTCTCTGGCATATCACCATCTTGCACAGACAAAGCTGGATCACTGTCATATTTAGATTCCGACCAGCAGGAAAGAGGAGAGCGTGGGGGAGGCATAGCTAATGTCAAATCCCAGAGTTGCAAGGGGCACCCATCATTTCTACTCACATCCCAAGGGGGTCATTACCAGACCCACCTGTAGGGGAGGCTGGAAAGGTGCCCAGCTACATTGTGATTGTCCTGGAAGAGTGGATTCTGTGGGCAAGGAGTAGTTTCTGTCACACCTTCTCTACCCTGGTCTCTATTCTATTAGGGTTTTATTTTCATTATAGTGTGATTTGGGGATCTAATTTTATTTTTTCCTGTTTTCCAGCATATTTGTAAATTAATACATTCATTTCTTATTGCTTTCTAATGTGACCTGAGTCTTATATCAACTTCCCTTGTGTGCATGACTTGACTTTCGGACTCTCCAGTCTGTTCTGTTAGACTATTTGTTTATCCTTATAGCTCTTCCCCAGTTTCTTAAAAACTAGAACATTATTCTAAGTTTATTATCTGGGGGAGTAGGCCATTGACTTAACTTTTTCTTATAAAAACAGTCTTGGTTCTTCTTGGCCCTTTGCTCATGTTTATAATTTTAGAATCGACTTGTCAGGTTTCATAAAATGTTTTATTAGAATTGCATTGCACTTATGATTCATTTCGACAGTCTTGTCATTTTTAACCATTCTGTTATAAAATATAAAATATAGGAATCTGCATTATGGTTATAAAGCAAAACCCATGTAACCACCGCTCAGGTTAAGAAAACAGAACACTGCCCTGGCTGGTGTGGCTCAGTTGGTTAGAGCGTCGTCCTGTGCACTCAAGGGTCTAGGGCTCAATTCCCAGTCAGGGCACATAACCAGGTTACAGGTTTGACCCCCAGTCGGGGCTTGTACGGATGTTTCTTTCACATGGGTGTTTTCCCTCTCTCTCTCCCTTTCTCTCTCTCTAGAATCAATGGAAAACGTATCCCGAGGTGAGGATTTAAAAAAAGAAGAAAGAAAACAGAATACTACTGAAACTCCAGAAGTCCCCATATGTTCCTTACCAATCACAGTGAACTTTTATAGGAATTTTTTTTTTTTTTGCTTTTCTTTATAGTTTTACTGCCTGTGTATGCACCTCTAAATAAAGTAGTTTTCCTCATGTTTAAGCTTTACATGAAAAGAGTAATTAGTATGCACTCCTTTGCAATTTGGATTTTTGGCTCAACATTGTTTGGGTTGTTTCCAATCTTTGGCAATTGTTATAATACTGCTCTCAACATGTTGGTATACACATCCGGATGTATCAGCATGCCCGTCTCTAAGGTGTATGCCTAAACGTGGAATTGCTGGATCATGACACATGTATGTTTTCTGTTTTATTAAATAATGCCATGCTGCTTTCCAAAGTGGTTACACTAACTCCCATCCCACTAGCCTTTGGAGAGACACCTCATTGCTCCACTTTCTTACGAACACTTGGGATTGTCAGGTTTTATAATTTTTGTCAATCTGATGTGTACAGTGGTATTTCATTGTGATTTTAGTATTCAGTTTCCATGACAAATAATGAGATTGAATAATGTTTCATGTGTTTTTTGGCTATTTTTTTTTTCCTCTTTGGAAGGGCACATTAACGTTTTCTTTTGGGTTGTTTGCCTTTATTTCATTGATTTGCAGGAATTCTTTGCAAATTCTTTTTTAAAAATATGTCTTTATTGATTTCAGAGAGAGGAAGGGAGAGGGAGAGAGAGAGAGATGATAGAAACATTAGTGATGAGAGAGAGTTATTGATTGGCTGCCTCCTGCACGCCCCCAACTGGGGATCGAGCCCGCAACCCGGGCATGTGCCCTGACCGGGAATCAAACCGCGATCTCCTGGATCCTAGGTCGATGCCCAGCCGGTGAGCCACGCCTGGCTGGGTGCAAATTCTTGATACTTTGTTGGTCATGTGTTTTGCAAATATCTTTTTATGATGTCTTTTGTGTATGAAAATTTATTTTAATGTATTCAAATTTATTGTGTTTTTCTTTTATGGTTAATGATTTTTTCCCTTTTCAGATACCCTTTGCTACTCCAAAGTGGAAAAGATAGTCTTTACTATTTTCTTCTAAAAGCTGCGTGGTTTGGCCTTTCATTTTTAGGTCTTGAACTGATTTTTGAATGTGACATGAGAAAGGATCCAGTTTCATTTTTCCCAAGTGATTGTCTAATGATCTCAGCTCTGTTTATTGAAAAGCCTGTCCTTTCTCCCCTGGTCTAAGTTCCACTTGTGGCATTGGGCATGTCACGTAATAAGATCAACGTCCCATGAAGTCTCTGACATGCATCAAAAGTCTATTTAACTTTACCTGTGGCGACACTACACTTTTAAATTAATTACTATAGCTTTCAAAACCTATCTTGAGATCTGGTAAAGCAAGTTCTTCTACATTCCCCGCCCCCCCAAGAGTGTCTTTGCTATTACGTTAGCCTTGCACTATCATGTCCATTGGGGATTTTTATTCGGATTGTATTAAATCTACAAATTAACCTGGGAGAACTGACACCTTTATAATAATGATTCTTTTGGTTTAAAAGCATAGTATAACTCTCCATCTACTTAGATCTTTTAAAAATACTTTTTAATAATGTTTTGTAGTGTTCTCCATATACTTTTTCTCTTACACTTCTTTGATCTAGGCATCTAGATTTTATTGCTGTTGCATATGCTAGCTTTTGAAAAGTATATTTTATAATTGCTGATTTATTAGAATAATATTGATTTTAGTATGTTGAACCTTTTTACTAGTTCCAATCATTTACCTGAAGATTCTTTTGGGTTTTTTCCTTCAGATAATCAAATCATATGTGAATAAGGGTAGTTTTATTCTTCCTTTAAGATCCTTATACTGTTAATATTTTTTCTTGCACTGGTTAGGACCTTTTGCTGGACTGATTAGGAGCAGTGATAGGCATCATTTTCTTGATCCTAATATGAGTATTTTTACTGTTTTACTTTTAGGCAGTTTGCTGCAGGTTTTGGCAAATACCCTTTAACAACTTAGGGAGGTTCACTGTATTCCAAGTTGGTGCCGAGTTTTTATAATGAATATGCCTGGAATACTATGTTTTACACACATATATGATACGTTACACCTCATACAGTAGATATTTATGTATATCTTATATGACACGTGATCTATATTATATATCATATAGTATATATGTGTGTTAAAGAAGATTTCTGGCCCATCCGGGGCGCCTCCGCGGTTGAGCATCGACCTGTGTTCAAGGAGATCGGGGTTCGATTCCCTGTCAGGGCACGTGCTGGGGTTGCGGGCTGATCCCCAGCAGGGGGCGTGCGGGAGGCAGCGGATCAATGACTCTCAAAATTGGTGCTTCTCTCTCTCCCTCTCCCTTCCTCTCTTAAGTCAATAAAAATAAATATATAAAAAAAGAGAAAGATTTCTAGTATTCAAAATTAACCAATCAGACGCAATCTTATTATGTGACGTGCCCAATAAAATGCAACTCTGTTCTAGGACCTGTAATTTATGGCGCAAGACGGAGCATTCAGGACAGAGCGCTGTTGTGTGTTGGCTGTTGTCATTTTTTTTATTAGACAGTCTAAGGGAAAAGAGGTCCGTGCCCCTCACTAAATAGGTTTTGCATGTTTTAAATAGTCTTGCGGCAAACGGGTTTAAAAATCGCTGCCATAGTAGATAAACGCCGTCAGGACTGCCAACTCTCAGCGCGGGGGCTCCCTGCCCCCTCTTAAGGAGCCACTGCGCCCTCCAGCGGAGGGACGCGGGAAATCCAGAAGGGCGCCCGGGGCGCCCCTCACCTTGGAGTCCTTCTCAAGGAACGCCTTGTCTCCGGCCCCGCCCCCTCCACGGAGTCCCGCCTCCGACGCGATCCCGTCCCGTGGCAGCGATTGGTTGGGTCCTGTGCGTGACGACGTTGCGTCGCGGGGCGGGGCAGAGGAGCGTTGTCTGTGGGGCCTGAGCCCTATGTCCTGGGTCGCCGCCCCCGCCGCCGCGCCGTGTCCGCCCCTCGCCTGTCTTGAGAGGATACGGGCGACAGCCGGGCTTCGGGTGGCCGTGCAGTCGCTAACCGTCTACGCGGAGCCGCCCTTTCCAGCTGGCGGCTCTTCTCGGCGGGGTCCAGGTCGGGGGGGAAAATGGCGCCGGCGCCCCGAGGCGTCCGGGAGGAGCCGCTGCTGCAGGGTCGGTGCGGACCCCTTTCCCGGCTCCTCTTCCTCGCCCAGGCCTTCGTCGTCCTGCTGCCGGCCGCCCGCGCAGGCCTCTGCCCCGCGCCCTGCTCCTGCCGCAGCCCCCTGCTGGACTGCAGTCGCAGGAAACTCCCAGCGCCGGGCTGGAGGGCGCTGTCGAGTCCGCTGCCCCCCGACGCCGTCAGCCTGTGAGTAGAGGGGCCGGACGGGGTGGGGGCGCCTACGGAGAGGGGCGCTCCCCTTCCAGGGCCGACTGAGGGGAACTGGCCTGGCCCGAGGGCGCGGTCGGGAGCCTGAGTTCTGAGGAGAGATGCCATCGCGACGTTAGGGACTTTGGGGGGCAGGGGGCGCTGGAAAACCTGGCGCTAAGGTTCCGGAGGCTTGTGTGCGAAGACCCGAGTTAAGATCCCTGGGGCCCGGGAGGCTCGGGGTCCTGGGTGGGGAGGACCTGGGGCGGGGTATTGTTAAGGGCTCCGTGGGCCTGGGCCCGGCGTTGACTCGGGGGGTCAGGGCTCCTCGCCCGCACTGGGCTACATCGCCCAGTGTGTCCCTCGGCTTGAGTGGTCCCCAGGCCTGTGGTTTTATAACCACGACGGCCGGAGACGCATGAGCTGTCTTTTGTCCCTAGTTTGCATTTCGGCTCCTTCCGTGCTGCAGTTTTGATACGTTACAAGGTTAAAACTGAATGGGTTAGGAGAGCTAGGACTACCCCGAACAAATATACCTTTATAAGCAGCATTCTTGGGCTCATTGAGGAAAGGAGTGTTCTTTCCTAAAATCATGTTGATGCTTGAATTGTTTTCAGTGCATTTCTTGTGGGAGAGAACCTAAAAATCAGCCCTCTTTGTTTACGTGTGAGAAGCAAGTACAGTGATTGGTCGAGTTCTTCTGGAGACTCCGCTGCTAAGTGCTCATTTTGACAGGCCTGTGTTAGTGGCAGCGGGAGAGCTCACTGGTCTGAGTCAGCCTGGTGGCATTAGGAGCAACAGTAGGTATTATTAAATGCTGCAGTTATGGGCCTTCTTAACCACTAGCATACAGTTATTTCTCTGCTGCTAACTGAGCAATTCATTTATTAATTGTCAGACTTCTAGTACAGCCGGCTCCAAAAAAGACTTGTCATGAAGAAAGAATAGCTTGAGGTGCAATTAAAATATGAGGGTCTGTTTGGATATTCTGTGGAAAATAGGATACAAATAGAAGGTCCCTCTGTCTCTGCTATTTATTCAGAGGTTATTTATTCATTTGCAAATAGGTTAGGATAGAGAGGAAAGAAAGCTACCTCATAAGTTCCTTGAGAAAATGAAGGTAACTTAAGAAACCAAATGCTGTTAATAGCAAAGATCTGTAATATAATAAAATGTTTTCTGTTGTTTTATGATGTGACACCTGTAGCTAGCTCTGGTTCTGTTGATGCAAATAAAATTTAAAAATTCATATCGCTGTGCAACATAGTCTGAATTAAACCCAGCACAGCGTTTCTGTAATGCAGCAAGTGCCTTTTTCTAAGAAATTCTTGGAACAGCTACCTGATTATGACAGAGTAAATCTGGTGCAGGTTTCAGAACAACACAACTTCATTTAGTTGTAATTGAAATAAATGTGGCCTACTTTCTAAGATCCTCGATTGGTGGGTAAACAATAATTAGAAATAGTTTTACATAAGATACATGTATTTTGTGTCTAGGTTTGACTTTTGCTTAATTGAGATAAATGTCCTAAAGTCAAATGACATTCAAAAATTTTAAATGTTCTAGAATGAAATTGGCATTTTCAGGTGAAGTGAAATGCCTTGGAAAGCAATTTTGTTGGAAAAATGTAATTGGATGAAAGCCTTACATTAGCAGAACAACTCTTAGAATATGAAAAGCTGGGATTATGCTGTCTTAGATTGAGAAGTGTAACAGTCTTTGTAAGTTGCCTTCACCTATAAAACCAGTAGGTACACATGGGTTTCTTTATATAACTTTGAATTTTTAGAACACATGCAATGCCTAAATATATTAGTGATTCAAACTCAAATGCTTGACCTTGTGGCCATTATAAAAAAGATTGTAGACAAAATGCATTAATCCTGGCTTTTGAAATATATCTGCCCCTGGTTCCTGGCACAGAGCTCCTGAAGCCCTTGTAATTTTCTAAGGGATAAGAGTACTAAGAGCATCTTTCTTTTTAATATTTAGTCTTTGACCTTATTTTCTGACTCAGGGCTTCTAAATTCTTTGGAATTTCCTGGATGATAGGAATGTCTTTTGATCTAATGAGACAACTCTTGGTGGGCTCTGGATAGCTTCAGGATGGGGTCTGGTCACCAGAAAGACCAATCCATCAATAGAATCTTGGGACTTTCAGCCCCACTCCGCTTCATCCGGGAAGGGGAGAAGGGCTAGAGATTGAGTTAATAAATGATTATGCCTATATGATGAAGTTGCCATAAAAATCCCCAAATCTCTGGGGTTTAGAGAGCTGCTGGGTTGGTGAACACGTCTACGTGCCAGGAGGGTTGTGAACTCCCAACTCCACGGGGATAGAAGCTCCTTTACTGGACCCTTCTAGATCTCACCCTATGTATCTCTTCATCTGACTGTGTCCTTTATCATATCTTTTATTATATAATAAACCAGTAAACATAAGTGTTTCCCTGAGTTCTGTAAGCTGTTCTAGCAGGTGATTGACTAATGAGGGGGTCATGGGAACCTCTGATTTGTAGCCAAGTGGGACAGAAATTGTGGGTAACATTGGGTCCTACTACTTGTGATTGGTGTCTTCAGTGGGGGTGCAGTCTGTGGGACTGAGCCCTTACCCACTGAGGTCTGCATTAACTCCAGTTAGTGTCAGAATTGAATTGAATTGCAGGACACCTGGCTGGTTTTGGAGAAATGATTGGTGTAGGGAAGAAGAAAACCCCACACATCTCGTATCAGAAGTATTATGTGAGTAAAGGAAGAAACAGGTGACAAAAATTTTTTGCTTGATCAAAGTTTAGTTAGGCTCCTGAACCTTCTCCTAGGCGGTCTGTGCACATCCTTGTAAAATGCAGTTTCAGCAAGAAGCCCCTACCGTTGATATTAGATTGAGTTCCTTCCCTATACCATGTTCCAGGTGATGTCTGACCTCTCTTACCTGTTTTTAGCAAGAGTCCTGTTAGGTCTGTTAAGTCAGAGCCCTCTTCCCCTTGATGTTTTCTTTTAGTATTTTTTATCCATTGACCCTACCCTGTTCCTTAGCTTTTAAATTCCCATATACACAGGTAGTATTTGGAGTTGAGCCCAGTCTCTCTCTTTTTTTTTTTTTTTTTTAAATATGTCTTTATTGATTTTAGAGAGAGGAAGGGAGAGGGAGAGAGATAGAAACATCCATGATGAGAGAGTCATTGATCAGTTGCCTCCTGCACTCCTCCTGCTGGAAATTGAGCCTGCAACCTGGGCATGTGCCCCTACCAGGAATCAAACCTTGATCTCCTGGATCCTAGGTTGATGCTCAACTGCCGAGCCATGCCCAGCTGGGCTGAGCCCAGTCTCTTACCTGCATTAAAAAATTTCATTGCAGTGCTCCCTATGCCTAGCTCCCTATTCCTCAAAGTCTTCCTTACCATGCTTTAACAAGTATCATTGAATATTTTTTTCCTTTTAACAGTTATGGTGCCACAACACCCATAGGATCAGATTCATCATTGGACCCCCGGACCTCTCACCCAGGACCCTAAGTGCATACCTTTGAAGCTTTTACCTTCCTCCTGACTGATTGATCGGGGATCCATTGGTGAGTCCGACTCCTGAACCATTGCTCCGGACAAACGTCCGTGGAAGCTGGTAAGGACAGATTTTGATTCTTAGGAGTCTGGGTATACTCCAAAAGATGGGATAGAGTCCCAGATAAACACAGGCTGGATTAGAGTCCCAGGCAAGCAGCTGTTTGTAAGAAGCTTCTTTGTTTGAAAGGTACCTACTATAAAATACAGTTTATGCAAGAAACCCGGTAAGTTAGTTTAGCAAGAAGCCCCCACCCTCAGTATTTGATCACTCTTGATATCTGATGGAGTTTCTTATCTTCCACCATACCCTAAGTGATGTCTAATCACCCTGGCCTGTCTTTGAGAAGAGTTCAGTTAGGTCTGTTAGCCCGAACCCCCCTTACCGCTCTTGTTTTCTCTTAGTAATTTTCTATCCACTGGCCTTGGCTGCAGCCCTGCTCCTCGGCTATAAATTCCCACTTGCCCATGCAGTATTCGGAGTTGAGCCCAGTCTCTTCCCCATAAAAACATTTCATCACGTGGTCCCTGTACCTATAGAAATAACCTGCACCACCTTGAGTAAGGCTCCTTACTGGGTTTTAACAAATGTCATTGAGTATTTCTTCTTTTAACACAGGGAAGTTTTCCTGAACATTTGGTATCACAGAAGTGAGATTTGCTAGAATGACCCTAGTCACGGAAACATGTGGTTTGGGAAAAGAAAGGATAAAGGGTGGGGAATATGAGACCTTTGATTCCTTGTTGGCTGTGTGGTCGCCCAAAGTTTGGAGCAGTAGCTGTACTGCTCTCAGTCACTAAAGATAAAAGTCACTGATGGAGTTTAGAGGTGGATCCAGTTCCCAGCGCATTGGTTCAATCCCTCAGCTATTGCCTGTACTAGCTAAAATGAAATTAAAAGAGTGCTGAGTCAGACCTTGATCCAAGCTCAGATTTCAGTGAGTCTGAACTTTGGCTACTCACCCCAAGGGAAAAATTGGGCAAGGACAACAGAAAGTACTCCTAGATCTCTGGTCACCAAGCAGGTAGTTGGTGTGAGGGAAGGACAAAACCAAGGAACTGTTTGAAACCAGGGAGTATCCTGTGAAGGAGTTGTTTCATTTTGTGCATCAGTAACAGCTTCCTGAAGAACCTTTACTAAGATGTTCTGTGAGAATAATTAATTTAGGAGCAGTATTTGGTTTTAAATGCTGCAGCGGGGGAAGAGCATGTTTGGGTTGATGCAGGATTTGTCTCATTACGGAACAAGCACAGATGGCTATATGTGATCCAGACACAAAGCAGGTTATTCCTGAGGGAACAGCCAGCCTGGTGGACTGTGTAAAAGCCACTGTAAGATCTGTGTACCCTGAGAAAGGGGACTGACTGCCCATTTCCCCCCATGAATGCTAAGTGGAACACCGCTGATAAAGTAGATGATATGTTTTCTACATAAGACTCCTGGGATTATCTTTATGATAATGGGGATATTTACCTGCTGAATATACCTGTTAATGAGTTCATGGTATATGCTGTGGTTAAAGGGAACTCTTTATATGGACACCCCATATAACCTTCTGCAGAACCAGGGGATAGTTGGGAAAGCCTTGTGTATTTGCTTTCTCAGCTCTGCCTCTGGGTCTCATAGATGCTAATAAAAACATTAGGTTAATTAACAGGAAAATGGGGAAAAGCAAAGGAGAGAGTCAAGGGACTGGTCTTAGCGAGGCAGGGAAGTTGAAATGGTTATAAAGAATAAGATGAATAAAGCAGATCTGTTAGGAGCAAAGTAAAGGAAAAAGAGGGAAGAATCCCTGGACTGCAGCTGACTGTGCGTCATTCCATGCACCAACATAACATAAAGGGAAACTGTCCGGAGCCCTTACTGTCCTGCAAATGAAAGAGGATGTCCTCAAATTCTTTGTAGCAGGAACCCACTTAGGTGTCACCAACCTTGACTTCCAGATGGAACAATACATCTACAGAAGGACAAGTGATGGCATCTGCATCAGAAACCTGAAGAGAACCTAGGAGACGCTTCTGCTAGCAGCTTGCTTGTGCCATTGTTGCAATTGAAAACCCTGCCGATGTCAGTGTCATATTGTCCAGGAATACTGGCCATGAGCTGGCAGGGTTCCAAAGCCTCTTGCACAAGAGTGGGTTAAATGGTCAGGAATTGGAGTTTTCAGGATTCCTTGATGTGGGAACCTCTTATACTATGGTACCAAACCCATTGGTGAAGCCATGATGTAATTGAGAGAACATTATGAAAGTTGGAATGTTTAAATAAGCTTTATTTAAAGAAGTTGTGGCTCCTTTATCTAAATATATTATGGGAATGGATGTTCTTTGTGGCTGGGGAACACTACCCCTACCTGGTATTGTAAAACCAAAGCCTGTTAAAGCCCTAATGGAGGTTACAGTGAGGCATGTAAGGCACACGTTTGTAGGAGAGGTGGTTGAAGAGGCTTTTATGTGATATTATGGAGATGGACATTGCATCTGACGGGAATGTTTCCTCTACCTAATATTGTAAAGCAGAAGGCATGTAAATCCACCCTTCAAGCAGTATTAATTGGACATTCTAAATGGAACCAGTAAGATTGCTCCAGCCCACACAGTGTATAGTAGAAACTGGAGTGCTGGTATGGACGGATTCTCTGTGGGATAGCCCTATGTGTATGGCAGACTGGGGCTTAGGACAGAAGCCTGTGCGTGCCTCCCCAGCAACAATTCCTAGGACTTTGGACTAGAGCATTTCCATTTGAAGGGCAGTTGTTGGCTTGCTATTGGACAGTAAATGAAACCGCCATGATGACTAAAAGTCATAAAATAATCTTGAAACCTGAAATACTCATGATGTCCTGCATAATGCCAGATAAACACTCCAGTAGGGAGGGCAGTGCACAGAAGAGTTCCATAATAAAGTGGAAATGGTTTATACAGGATCATGCTACCTGGGGAATGCAAGGAGAAGATACTCAAGAGCAGAGCGTCCCCCCTCCCCCCACTGTGAGGAGCTGCTAGATTCTGTTGTCCCTTGGGCAGCATCCTATAAACAGGTCCTAAATGACCAACAAGGAGCTGCTGGGTTTGTGGATGCAGTTCCAAGATGAATGGACAGCATCCTATTTCGAAGGCTACCACTCTGAGGAAGGTAAGGACAAATGAGCTCAGTGGGCTGTAATGGAAGAATAACAGCGGTAAAAGCCCACATGTTTGGGTTTTTACTGAGTCATGGGCAGTAGCCAGTGGCCTGGCCACATGATCATGCAGAAGAGCAGTAGAAACCTGGCTTATTAAAGGAATGTCCATGTGGGGCACAAATAGTCATGTGGAAATCACTGTGAGACTTTGAGGGCAACATTAAAGTAGGACACACTGATTACCATCAGAAGGACTTTCTTCCAGGTGCAGAGGTGATTGGAATGAACCAGATATCCCTGTGTGCTTGCTTGAGGTGGCCACCTGGGTCCACGATAGGTGGATATGGGGCACTGCAGCAGTGCAGAGATGGGCTGAATCTAGACATGTTCTTCTTGTACCCTCTGAGGCTCAAAATGCCAGTAAGCTCTGTTCTGTCTGCCAGGAAAAGACATACCGCAGATGGCTCTGTGGCAGATTCCCTGGTGGGAAGGCCCTGAACAGAGCTGGTAAATGATACTGATGCTGATATAGCCCTAGGGGGCTACAGATGGGTCCTGACAGGAATAGTTACTGACTGTGGACTGGCTTTGCTTATCCGACGGTAGATGCAAATGCTCAGAGTGCTATAAAAGAACTGGAACAGAAGATAATTGTACCAATTTGGATGACTGACCATCATTTCTGCAGACCAGGGAATACACTTTACAGCCCATAATGCCCAACAGTGGGCAGAGAGATATCCTCAGAGTGTAGTAAGTCCTCACTTAACATCATCAATAAGTTCTTGGAACTGTGGAGAAGTAACGTGTGATGAAACCAGTTTTACTGTACGCTAATTGATACAAACAAATTTCTACAGCGCCTCATCAGTGTTATAAGGAAATGATGTTTTTGAGGACCCACTGTACTAGTTTGATAGAGAATTGGAATGGGTGGTTAAAACATTGATTATCTTAAAGGGAGGAGATAAAGAAGGGAAGGATTGACTTACATATGTTCTTGAGAGTGTGCTCACACTCAGCGTCAGGTGGCACTAAAGAAGTGGCCCCACTAAGTAGAGTCCTATTTTTCTGGTGGATATGGGGAAAGGGGTGGTGAAAGGTGCTGGAATGATAATGCAGTTCTTACCAAGGGAGAAGTATCCTGGCATAATGACTATACTGTTTTTTTCTCTATTCACGTCAGCTTTTTTCCCCTACTTGGTGAAGTGCTCATAGGACCAGGGCTGCAAGTACAGGTGCTGGAAACAGGAATGATTCCTAAGCAAGAAACTATGTTTTTAAACTTTGGGTTAGAATTGCTAAGGGTCTAATGGGGCAGATTGTGCCTTCACCCCATCTAGCAAAATTGAGGTTAACAGTGAATACCAATATATTGCCTGGTGGTAAAAATAGCTCAGTAGTTCTGTGTCTGTGTAACCTAACACTAACTGAATGGAGTGAACTCAGGGGGAGGTACTTGTTGGATTAGTATAGCTGTTTGCAATCTAGACCAGCACAGTGGCTGAACCTGATGTCCCTTCCAAAGGTGGAAGAGTTTGGGTATAAATGGGGAGAATGTTCCTCCTTCCCTTCCATTCTCTCTAAAAATCAGTGGGGGGAAAAATCCTCGGGTGAGGATTAACAACGACAACAAAAGTGTACGTGTGTGACTGGGCAGAAGACGACCTGCATCTCCGTTGCTGCTGGACTTCTTTGCAATTAGCTTGCAGAACTGATTTTCCTCCTCAGACCATTGAGATTGCTCTGTACATCCTATAAATTATTTACACCCTGATGGTACTAAACGATTACATTAATGGCACCTCTGGCTCCACATGATATCAAGAACCTTAATAATTCATCATTATTATAGATACATCCCTGTAGATTAGCATGAGTGGAAGCGGAGTTTATAACACTGAGATAAGGCCTTCTCTGAGACCTTTACTCTGCAAACATCATATCCATAAATGGTCAGATATTAGTGGTGTTAAAAAATAAAGGAAAGATTGTTGTCTGTTAGACCCTTTAGGTGATGTTTATCAAGCATTAGATTACTTCAACTTTTTAAGTTCATTTTAGGGATATGTCAAGGGGAAAAAATCTTTGAAAGACAGTTTTCCATTTCAAGGACTCTTGCTTTAAAAAACAACAAAAAAACAACAACAGGCAAACTAGCATTAACTTATGCAAAGTTAATGGAATTAATGATTGGCCACTGGGAAGAATAGTGAGAGACTTTAATTTTAAAAAATTACCCAAACTCTTCTATAAATCTGTTTTTAAGAAATTATGCAAATTCTTAATAAGAGTTTACATCTGATATTTGAAGTCTTCAGATCAGTCTTCTTCAGCCTTTTGGGAGTATTTTTTAAAAAAGAAATGGGGCCTGATACACCAAGGTGTAGTGGGTTCCATTTTCGGTCAGGGCGCATACAAGAAGCAGACAGTGAAGTGGAACGACATTTCTCTCTCTCTCTCTCCTGCTCTGCCTCTCTCCCTCCCTCCCCCCCTTCTTTCCCCTTCCTCTCCTGCCCGCCCACCCTCCCTCCCTCTAAAATCAATCAGTAAAACTTGTTAAAAAAAAAAAAAAAGAAATAGGAAAGTCATGCTGTGGAGAGCAGGAGTGTGTCTGTACATTCCTATATGTACATATCATATAAATTACAGAGTAAAATATAGGCATAGAAGAAAGCTAATCTACACATTTCCAGTGAAGTTGATATTGAATTTATGTTTACAGTTTTGGAGTGACACCACTTCCTAGTACTATAAATGTTGCTTTCAAAAAAGTCATAAAGGTTAGTAACATTGACAGTGTTTGTAACCCTAGCACTTAGCACAGTGCCTGGCACATGGTTCATTACATGTTTGTATGAATACCTGATGCTGAAATCAACCCATATAATTCCAGTTAGAAACTTGGTGTTTTGATAAGTTAAACAGCTACATCTATTTATACTAGGTGCTTTCTATGATAGTGCTACTTTGGGAGTGTGTTCCTGTTCACCATTGGTATTTTTAAATTCATTCAGTGTGGATTTGTTTGCAGAAGAGTCCAGAGAGCCCCATTATATGGGATCCTGACCTATGAGGCATATATTCTTACTACAACATTGCCCTGTAGAGAGGACCCAAACTATTTGAGGTATCCTTTGGGTTCCATTGAAACGCCTTAGAGTTTCTTTAAAGATACTGAGAAAATTGCTCTTTCCCCCAATAGAGACACTGGACAGTTTTTACTGATACTAAATTCAAAGTGGTTTATACCATGTTGAGTTTACCAAGTTTATACCAAGTTGAGTTTAATTTGATTGCTTTTCTATTTCTGTAATAATAGTTTTCTTTAAAATTGATTATCTGGTCATCATTGACATCCATGAGAGAACAATAGTGGATGGGCACAGTCAGGAGTTACATTACCAGGAAGATTAGGGTTTGGAAAGGCATTAAAAGCACTGTTATTAAAATGAAAGCCCTTAATCTATAAAAGAAAAAAAATTAAATTTCAGCAAGCATGAAATGTAGAATTAAGTCATAGTGTGCTAGTCTGCTATACAGACAATATTAGTTGTCTGTTTACCAGACTAGCCACCTTGGAGCAGAATATGGAATATCTAATTTAAATTTCTTCTTCAGTTGAAACACCATAATAAATAAACATCTTTTCAATCCTATGAAATTCTGTGTTTGTTGTTTAGTAGCAAGTGTGAATTGGATAGTTTCTGAATATAAGATTTTTATGTGAGTGAATTCACATTTTTCTCTCTTATATTTCCCAACACACCTCTCCATTCATGAGTGTCTTTGAGCTGATACCTGGTGCCAGATATCTTGGAGTAAAGGTTTTAGAACAGTTGTGGAAAAGTGATGATTTGATCTAGCCTCATGTTATGGCATAAGTCAATCTCTTAAAAGAAGGTGGCTAGGTTTTATAGATGGACAGACATGAATCTAGCTGAGAACAAATTGTTCTGTGAGAGAGGCATCATTCAGACCTGCATGCATCTGTCAACTGCCTGTGGTGGCACAGCCAGATAAAGTGATCTGTAATGTCTCTCTAGTGTGTCCCTATTACTAGCCATATTGTAATGTGTAATACATCTCTTGGGCAGACAGCTTGTGTGGGCTGGATTCCACCTCAGTCTTGTAAAGATGCCCGGAACCATCAAAGTGAATTTTTTAAGCCTATTTAAATATTTAGACTAATGGCTAATTTTAGTGAAATCTCTGCTCTGTTTGCTACAAGTGAGATGGAATTTCAAGTTTATGGCTTCCTCACTTATTAGCTGTGTGACCGTGGGTTGACAAATTATTAATTTCTGTCCATTTCTGTATCAGGAAAGGAAGATTATAAGAGCATTTGCCTTATAAGGTTGTCCTGTGGATTTGGGCAGTTCATATGTATAAAGCGTATGGAAGAGTGAGTGCCTCGTGCTTAAATGTTAGTTGCCCCCACCATCACCACCATCATCTACATAATTTGGAGTGAGATGAATTTTCCTTCCCTGAAGCTAGATTGCCTTTTTTTTTTTTTTTTTTTTTTTTTTAAGAAAGACCACATCTCTATCAAGGATGTGGTCAACCCCAATTCTAATACAGAAGCTCACTGTCTTGTGAAATCTACAAGTTTATCTTCAGCTAAAGTGTAATATAATATATTGTAGTATTATATATCATACTATATATTATGTAAAGTTTATGTTACTTTTAAAAGTACATATTATTTTGTATTATTACTTTAAAAAGTATATATTTCTTTCAAAAGTATAGTACATTATAGTAAAGTATAATATCACTAAAATGGATGAAGAAATTTATAATTTGCTATGAGATGATCTACAAGACGTAGTAAGTGAAAAAAGCAAGGGCAAAGTAGTGTGCAAATTATTCTACCACTTATGTAAAAATTTGCTGGTACATGCCTACAATATCTGGCAGGCTACACAAGAAATGGTCTGTTTTCACTTGTTGCTGTCGGGGAGGGAAATTGGATGGCTGGAGACAAGGGTAGGAGACTTTTTACTTATATCCTTTTCTATTTTAGATTATCGAATCACGTGAGTGTATTTCCTAGTTAAAACAACACCAACAGTGGAACGGCTCATTGGGGAGAGAAAGGGACATCTGTAATATTTTAAACAAAAATAAAATTAAAAAATATATATATATTAGGCAGCAGACAGAACTTGGGAGAGCAGAGCTGTGGCAAGAGAGATTGCCTGGAAACTTGGGAGAGTTGAAGGCAAAGCCGAGAGAAGAGAGGCGTCTTCCTCACCGAGGGCGTTAGCAACAGAGGGGAGCCACCTGGTTAAGCAGTATGAGGTTCAAATGAGTGTGAAGGAAAGAGAAATAGACCATGTCGCAGGTTCTGCATGGCTCCAGCACCGATGCCTGGAGTGTAAACATAGGGATGAGCCAAGGTTGGTGACTCAACAGTAATGTAAGAATTAGGACCTTGAGAAGCAAAAAAAAAGTAGGATTTCACCAATGGTTGTTGAGAAAAGATAGGTCTACAATTGCTTATTCTCAATGCCCAAATCCAGGATGCTCTGAACACTGAAAAATTTTGGTGGCAAAACCTGTACTAAATTGATATAAGACAGCCGTAATCTTGATTCATGCCTCTTAATGTGAATATGTATAGTTCTGCTGCAGAAATATTCATATATTTGAATATGGGTGACGCCTGGTAGCACTCAGTAATATAGAGGATAGGACAATCTTACATTTCTAATAAAAACAAGCCTGAATTCCACACACAAAAACCCCCCAAAAAACAACAACAAAAGACCTAACACCGTAAAAATGAAAAAGTAAAATAGCTATTTTGAAATCTAGATGTATTTTTATTCATCTTTTATAACCATTCATTTGCCTGCCCTGCTCAAATTCATGATAGGCCTTTAGACTCTTAATTGAGTGTAATTGTTTTCTTTTGATCTGCTGTCCAGCACTAAGCTAAGAATGCTCTTTTGTTCACCATCAGGGATTTGAGTCATAATCGGTTGTCCACCTGGAATATCAGCTTGGAATCTCAGACATTACAAGAAGTGTAAGTTATTTTACTTAAATTTACATTAACTTTGAGGTGACTTAATGGATTGTGAATTTGAGGATGTTCAGTTTAGAAATGCTGTCAAAAAAATTGAAGGAAAAAATTTACATTAAAAGACATTGTTTAAAATATAAACTGTCATCTTTAGCTTTATTGTCATGTACCCTGGGCTGGGCATTGTGCCATTGGGTTGGTGATTGCAAGTTACAAACTGTAGAAATAGTCTTCCTTAGGGCCAAAGTAAGATTTTTCCTCTCTTGAGAGTAAATATGTTTTGTTTGTTTTTTGCCAAAGTTTAAACCACTGAAAACTCTCTGTTGTGTAAACTTTTTAAAATGCCTTTTTTTTGGGTTTTGTTTTAATAGTTTATTGATTTTTAGAGCGGGGCGGGGGAGAGAAACATCATTCAACTGCCTCCTGCACATGCCCTACCGGGGATCGAGCCCACAACCCAGGCATGTGTCCTGACTGGGAATCGAACTGGCAACCTCTCCATGCATGGGACTCTGCCCAGTCAACTAAGCGACACTGACCAGGACTTTTTGTGTGTGTCTTGACTCATCTAACATGGAAGCATCATGTCTAGAGTAGATTTATATGAAATACAATACTTTTGATATCATTTGGAATGTGTGGCTAATAATTCAATTTTCCACTTTACTGAAGTTTTTTCTTTTCTTTTTTTTAAAAATATATCTTTATTGATTTCAGAGAGAGGAAAGGAGAGGGAGAGATAGAAACATCAATGATGAGAGAGTCATTGATCGCTGCCTCGAGCCCGCAACCCTGGCATGTACCCTGACCGGGAATCGAACCCCGATCACCTGGATCTTAGGTCTACACTCAACCGCTGAGCCACTCCTGGCTGGGCAAGATTTTTCTTTAATATAGAGATGTATTATTATGTATTCTTTGGAGGAAATTTTCTAAAATAGGTATTATTAATACCAGTTATTGCATTGTAATGTTCCCAGAGGTACAACCATGGAGCCTGTTGTGCCTTTACCTGAAACACCCCCAGAACCCTCAGATTTATTTTTCTTTTTAGTTTCTTGCTGACAGGGTAACTGGTGCTTTCATTCTTCCTTCATTCTCTCCTTCCCTGGTCCAAATTGACTGCTCTGATTTGCTGCAGTGAATAGAGTTAAGCTTATTAGCTGAGAGAGGAGCACTTAGGAAAGGTGTGAGAATGCTTGAGCTTTCTTATCACAGGGGCTTTGTTCCTGGAGGCCTTTTACTTCAGGTTGTTTTCCTGTATTTTAAATTGTTGAGGTTGTTCACTGATTAAAAACCAGGTTAGTGAAATGTGATTATATTAGATTTGCTACGAAAACATTTGAGACAGTCTTTTTATGCTTTTATTGATTTCAGAGAGAGAGAGGGAGAGGGAGAGAGAGAGAGAAACATTAGTGAGACAGAGTCGTTGATTCGCTGCCTCCTGCGCACCCCTTACTAGGGATCCTGCCGAAATCCAGGCATGTGCCCTAACTGGTAATCGAACCTTGACCTCTTGGTTCGTGCGTTGATGCTCAACCACTGAGCCACACTGGCCAGGCTTGAGACAATCTATTTTAAAGAGCTGCTGGAATCAGATGGTGACATGTCATGTCATATGTCATCTGTAAAATGTAATCATAGTCTCCATCTCTGGGTTGGTAAAATAGTTATAAACAACTATTCAAAGAACCTTGGTGGGATTAAAAGTATTTAATGTGCAAAATATTTTCTAACCTTTTAAATATTGAGATCAATCATAGATCTATACCATGAAAAAGCATTTCTTATTAAAACATCTACGTTTTCAGTACGATACATTTAGTCTAACTCATTCTAAGTCATAGGTTTTTTTCAGATGTGGCGCCCATCCTAAAGAATATGTATTAGCCAGTAAACCAGAACTCAAGAAGTAGCATATTTCTCTACTAAACTTTGAATTTTATTTTCCTCCTGTGCCTAGGAAGATGAATTATAACGAGCTAACAGAAATCCCATATTTTGGAGAACCAACCTCTAATATTACTCTACTGTCATTGTAAGTAAATAAGATTTCAGATCTTTCACTTAAATTATGAATAGTACACGTGTTTTTTTTTATTTGTTTCTTTTAGGTACCCTTATTGTTGATCCCAATTGTTTAACATTCTTGTGGCCTGGGGTGGATCACTGGCAGTAGCTTCAATATAATCTTTGTTTTGTAGAGTCCATAATATAATTGCAGAAATAAATGCAGAGGCGTTCCAGTTTTACCTTGCTCTTGAGAGTTTAGATCTCAGCTCGAATATAATATCAGAAATCAAGACAGCTTCATTTCCTCGAATGCAGCTTAAATACCTGTAAGTTGAATATAGAACCGATTTACCTTATAGTGCATCTTTATTATTTATTGGTACTTATCTTCCCAGAAACGTCTGTTATTGTGATTTTTTTTTTTTTTAAATATATCTTTATTGATTTCATAGAGAGGAAAGGAGAGGGAGAGAGTGAGATAGAAACATCAATGATGAGAGAGTCATTGATCAGCTGCAGCCCGCAACCTGGGCATGTGCCCTGACCAGGAATCGAACCCCGATGTCCTGGATCCTAGGTCGCCGCTCAATAGCTGAGCCACGCCCGGCCGGGCTGTTACTGTGATTTTGATATGCCATATGAAACAAACCTATGGTCAGTTTTTTGGGGTTTGGGAGATTTTTTTCCACTCCTTAAAGAAAAAGTGCACTGTTCTCAGAAAATATTAAGTATCTAGGGTAATTTTTGAGACGTAATTCTGGATTGTGTTTTACTAACAGTTTTGTAGAAGGTAAATAGAAGTGGCTTGTTAGCGTCCTATGATGATGATAATTAGCATATGCATTAGTGTTTTCCAGTTTATAAGCACATGCACATGTACTGTTTTAACCTAAATGAAGTAGGTTTATCCTTATTTGTAGTTGAAGAAACAAAGCAGTTAAATGATTTGAAAAGTTGTATGCAGTTGCCTTGTGGTAGAGCTGGGGCTCAGTCATAGACTTCGGCCGCTTTCCTCTGGTAGAATTTTTGTTCCACTAATTTTTTGTTGTGATCTTGTTCATTTTAGGAATTTGAGTAATAATAGGATAACCATTTTGGAGGCTGGTTGCTTTGACAATTTATCGAGTTCCTTGTTAGTGGTAAAGTTAAACCGTAACAGAATTAGCATGATTCCACCCAAGATCTTCAAGCTACCTCACCTCCAGTTCTTGTGAGTAACTAAGTAGTTGGATTATAAGAAGATCATTTTTTTTCTTACAGTGTCTTTTCCTTTTTAATTATTAGAACAAATCAGCAAACCAGTTTTCTAACTGTAAAACAATTTTTTTAAAGGGAACTTAAAAGAAACAGGATTAAAGTTGTGGAAGGTCTAACATTCCAAGGGCTGGACTCCTTAAAATCTTTGAAAATGCAGCGGAATGGCATTAGCAAACTTAAGGATGGAGCTTTTTTTGGCTTGGATAACATGGAAGAATTGTAAGTACTATGAACTAGTATAAGAGAGTGTTAGGAAAGGGGTCTGACTGGGACTTTTTAGTGCCAAACAGCTAGGATCGCTGTTATAGTTATACCAGGGTACATTAGTTCTTTTTCCCTTTTCTGATGTGAAATAAGTATACACAAAGCTCTTTAAGTTTTGTTATCTAACTGGCATTTTTGTCATCATTCTCACATTTCCTCTAAATAGTTTGTTCCTTTAATGTTTTGGCTGATAAAAATTATCAGAATTTATCCAGAACATACACCTCTCAGTGTCTTGATTTTATAAATCTGATATTTTACATAGTCTTACTACCTTCTGGCACTAAATCTTAAATAAGATAAAAGTATTTATTGATTAGAACTTGTTGACTCACTTAGGTTGAACAAAGGTATGTGCTTCTCTAAGACTTAATGAAGATTTTTGGAATCTTCTCATTGCACTGCCTGTTATGAAACATATTTTCTCCTTTCTCTAATTCTGCAGAGAACTAGAGCATAATAACCTTACAGAAGTGAACAAGGGATGGTTGTATGGCTTGCGAATGTTGCAACAGCTTTATGTGAGCCAGAATGCTGTTGAAAGGATCAGCCCCGATGCATGGGAGTTCTGCCAAAGACTATCTGAACTGTAAGTGTTGGATGGCATTTCAGTGGAGGCCCTGAGACTAGAGCAGGTTGGAATAAATCATTCCCGTGGCCAGTAATAAAATCTGACATCCCTCTTTATTAGAAGCTTGTTGAAAGCTCTAAATTTATTATGTAGATAGAATAAGAATATGAAAATTGAGCTAAAATACAGTGAATTCCTTACCTTTCATGTTTCCTGTTTTCAGTGATTTGTCCTATAACCAGTTGACCCGCCTGGATGAATCTGCCTTTGTGGGTCTGAGCTTACTGGAGAGATTGAATTTAGGGGACAACAGAATCACTCACATTGCTGATGGTGTATTTAGGTTTCTGTCCAATCTTCAGACTCTGTAAGTACATCTGTCCTCTTTTTTTCCCCCTCTAATTTTTTAAAGCAGTAAAGCAAATAAAACAACAAATCAGACTACAGATTTATACATGTTAATACTTTGTGGTTCTTCTGTCCTATCATCCCTCAGTGCAAGACATTCTTACTTGTCTCTGTCCCCATCCCTAATTCTTATTTATCTCTAGCGAGTTGTTTGTACTTTAATTCTGAATTAACCAACTAAACAACTAAGCATCTGTTATGCCAGTTATTGTGGAACAAAACACAGTTGCTAGTGTCAGGAATGCATGTTTCCGTCTTCCTTTGACCTTGAACTACCCCCTGGTGTACCAGAACTACCACTTCTCATTCAAGACCATGTAGGATGTGTAGCTCTGTCAGGAGACCTGTTCACTGTTATTTATTTGCTGCTTGATTTTGGACAGAAAAACTAACACTTATTAATGACTTGGTATGTGCCAGGTGCTTTCAGAATACTAGGGTATTATCACTCTTTTCCGTATCAGGAGGCTGAGGTTCAGAGAGATTAAAATGATTTGTTTAAAGTCACATAGCTTATAAAGGTTTGGACCAGGGTTAGAACCCAGGTCTCTCTGATATTAAAGCTCATCTGTTTTTACCATACTACCAGATAAACAGAATCACTTAACCTTTCCTGGGTCATTTTCTTTGTCTCTCTATCCAAAGATGGACATAAGATAGTTGCTGAAGGCAATTTAAGCTCTAAAATTCTGTGGTTCTGTAAGTTGAATGTTCCTTCTGTAAGAAACAGTTTCTTTCAGTATACCCCTGATTATTGTAACGTTGAAATTTAATAAAGCAACTGCAGAAGTACATTATTATTAATGCCACAGAGATAGTTAAGGCAGAATTAGGATCAGATCTGAGAAGTTTTGGCTTTAGACCAGTGCTCCTGCCAGAGTAGGTACACCTCGTACCTTTGGTGAATGAGTCCTTACTTGTGCTATAGTGTGGAAGGGGGAGTCCTGAAGGGCTGAGCTGTGTTATTCCTTTAGTAAGTAAGATAGGTGAGCTTTGTTAGCATTCACCTCACGTAAGGGTAGAGCTAAATGGGAAGAGGGATCTGTCTCCTTAGTGTTATTCACACAACTTCACAGCAAAAAGCTTGGTACTTTATCATGAGATGACTTAAGGAAGCAAAAGCAATCGTCTTTAACTGGTATTTCTTCCATCAGGACTTGGTGTGGTGCAATTGCATTGCCTCTCAGAACTGAGCAGTAGATTTTCAAGGATCCATACTTATCCTTTTAAAGAAAACAGTGATCCCTCTAAGCACATGGGTATATCATTCTTGCCTCCCATGGGGCATGTTTAATTGCCTTGGAGCTGTGAAACTGTACTGACATTACTCTTTGTCAGCCTTTTTAGGTTAAAGGCCCAGGGGAAGGCTTGGGTCGCCCAGAAATCCCATTAGTCTGCATCAGATTTGTAAGCTGTATCTCCTGTATCTTGAAATCCTTCTGCTTTTTGCAGGATCCTGACTGTAATTTTAATATGTTAACACATTTAGGGGCTATTAGCTAGAGTGATTGATACTCTTAGCAGGTTGCTTAATTTTTTTTATCAAGGGCAACTTAATTCTTAGCTTATGAGAGTCAGTTTTTAAATGCTTATTGCAGATATTCTTTAAAAAAAGTTATTCGTCATAATTAAGCTTATAAAATAAGGATCAAAATTAACATTGCCATGCCAGAGTGGTGCTCAGTGATGTAATGGTCATGCTAACAGCCTGCCTTTCCCTGACATTTTTGTAGAAACTTAAGAAACAATGAAATTTCATGGGCCATAGAAGATGCTAGTGAAGCCTTTGCTGGACTCACAAGTCTCACTAAATTGTATGTATTTAAAGTATTCATGTATCTGTTTAAAGGGATATTTTCAAGAACCCATTGTAAATGTAACTGGATTTTGTCTCTTTGCTCTGGCTGGGAGTCAGCCTTTTAATTTACTAAGAGAAGAAGCTTTTTTAAAAGCCTCACCTGAGGATATGTTTTTATTGATTTTTAGAGAGAGTGGAAGGGGAGAGAGAGAAACATTGATATGAGAGGGAAACATTGATCGGTTGCCTCCTGTACTCGCCCCAACCAGGGATTGAACCTGAAACCTTTTCTGTGTACGGGATGATGCTCCAGCCGACTGAGCCACCTGGCCAGGGCTAAAGGAAGAAGCTTTGTTGATTATTAAGTTTCTTGTTTGGGTTTTTTTTTTTAATTTTGTTCTTTGTGATTGGACACTTTCTACTGAAAGAGCAGTCTTATGGGCACTTAAAGAGAAGTTGTTTGTGGAATTAGAATATCTATATAAGTAAAAAAAAAAAAGTGCTGAGAAGCAAGAGTTGAACCAGTAATCTGTTTAATCATGTGAGATTTATGGGTAATTTATCTAACGAGAGGATTCTCTCAAGTTAAGATTTTAGATCTTCTCCCATGAGAATTTCTTCAAGGCTTCACACTTATTTGAATTTCTTTGACCTGATGATCTTTCCCTAAGAAGGGAGGAACTGGGACTATAACCCAGTTTCTTACATGAAAACTGCCAGTGTCAGTAGTCCGGATGGCCGTTCACAGGTAACTCATTGAGCTCTCCCATCTCAACAGAAGCCTTCATTCTCTGTTGGGTATTGGTTAGTCACAAATGTTTGCAACTTTCTTAAACATGCATGTTAAGCGTATTTTCACCTTTTACGGGAGAATGTTTGATTTAATGAATTTAATTTTGTTTATTGGAGCGTTTTCTTAGAAAGCTCTGTTTGTGTTTCAGAATCTTACAAGGAAATCAGATTAAGTCAATTACAAAGAAAGCATTCATTGGTCTTGAATCCCTTGAGCATCTGTAAGTATTTTGCATATATTTTTCTCAGTATATAAATAATCTTTGCTATTAGCAGAAATTTTCATGACCATTTAAAGTGTTTATAGAACTTACTTGTAGAAAGGGTGACTGGTAATGTTTTGTTTCTTTTCATTTCAGAGATTTGAACAACAATGCTATAATGTCTATCCAAGAAAATGCTTTTTCTCAGACTCGCTTGAAAGAACTGTACGTAACTTTAGTATTTTTTTGTCACCAGTTAGATCATTATCCATGCTTGTGCTTAAAGTGTGATGAATGTGACCCAGATGTTTTCATAAGTACACAATTCAGGCAGGAAAAAAGGGTTATTATACAGTTATATTGTGGCTGGATATAATTTAAAAATAACCCAACATTGAAAAGCGTAGTGTGGCACCACGACGTCTGTTTGTCTGTGCTTGTTGTAGTTAGTTAGCACTGCTCCTTGTGCTTTGTGTATACCTGACTATTCTCTGTTGTCCCCCCCCCTTCCTTTTTGGATTATTAGAAACCTGTGTTTCCAATCCTTACCCCTTGGGGCGGGTTACAACTAGATGTTATGTAATCTTTAGAGATGATCTAGCACTTTCAGTTCCATGGTTAGAAAGGCTGTCTCTAATCTGTTCAGGCTCTGAAATGTTCAAAAACTGCATAAGTTGTAATAGAAAAACATATCATCTTATACTTTTTTTAAATTCATGATTTTTTAAAAAATTGCTTATAATAGATTAGAGATTTCACCAGGATGGGGCGGTAGCTAGTTTGACTATTTGGTCAGTGGTTACAATCAAGGGCCAGTAACATTTATCTTGCCTTCCCTGAAAGCTACTTAGAGGAAGGTCTGTGGACCAGAACTGGTTCATGATGAGATAAGGAGAGGAATTCAGAGTAAGTGTTTTGAAACTTTTAAAGCGGTTTGGCATTACTGTGACACTTCTGTTCAGTTTTATAAAAGTATTGATAATGGGAAATTTTAAGAACCGATTCTTTACCAGATAGTTTGAGATGTACTGGAAGTGTACAAATTCAAGCTGCCTGGTTCTAATTTTATTATTTTTTTAATCCTCACCCAAGGATATTTTTTCCATTGCTTTTCGGAGAGTAGAAGGGAGAGAGAAAGAGAGAAGCATGGATGTGAGAGAAAGACATCGATTGGCTGCCTCCCACATGCCACTGAGCCAAACCAGCTAGGGCCTGGGTTCGAATTCTTGCTCCATTCCTTAAAACTATGTGACATTGGGCAAATTGATTAGCCTAAGACTGTTCCCCTACTTAAAATGACAGTAGCACTTTTCTCAGGGCTAGTTAGGATAAAAGGAGATTAATTATTCAAGAAATGTATTATCATCTTTTGCGTAAGGCATTGATCATAGCAGTGAACAGGACAAAGTCTGTCACAGCATGTTGCAGTAAATTCTAGTAAGGAAGACAAGTAATAAACCAGTAGATACATATCTCATCAGGTAATAAATGTTCTGATGAAAAACAAAGCTGGGTCAAAGGTTTGGAGAGGCACAGGGATTGTGGTTTTATGTGAAGTAGTGAGAAAGGGCTTTCTGAAGATAACAGCATTTGAGCCAGGACCTTAATGAATGAAATGGCAAACCATTGAATACTGGCTGAAGGGCATCCAGGCACTGGGAAGAGCAAGCGAAAACGCCCTAAGGAGCTTGCTTCTTGTGCTCGACAGTGGTGTGGCCGGAAGTCGGGGGGGGGGGGGGGGGTGGAGGGTGGGGGGTGTGTGTCAGGGAATTCAACAAGAGCCTGGTCATCATGAGAAGTTAGGACCCCAGATGTCATCTCTTCAGAGAATTGTTCCCTGACCACTACCTAAGCTGGTAGCTGCTATCTCAGTGTCATTGCCTAACTTTGTTTTTCTTGATAGCACTTAACTTTTTGATATTATACTTGCATTTATTTGTTTATTGCTTGGTTTTAAATACATAAGCTCCATGAAGGCTATATTCCCACAGCCTACAACAGTGCCTTGCATGTAGTAGACTCCAGTATTTCTCAATGAATGAATGAATATAACATAGGAACTCATAAATGCATAAGGTAACTTTCAGCCTGATTGATTAAAACTACCCTTGATGAAGCATGGCTTTGGATATATCCTTAAAGACTGTTTGAAACTTCTTCGGAATCAGATCTTTGGTACTTTATACCAAACTTTAAAACTAGATGATGGGCCATTAAAAAAAAGAACAACACTGATTTTTTTATATACAAGGTGGGGCAAAAGTAGGTTTACAGTTGTAGTACAAGTAAAATAATACAATAATTAATAAATAATAATACAAGAATAAGCTCTGTTTCACAACTAAACCTACTTTTGCCTACCCTGCTTGTTTTATAGGCCTGTTATAGATAGACCACAGTGACTTTTCAGTGGTTCGTAGTACACATTGCCACAGGCTGAAGCGTTTTCAGTTCTCGGTGATGTCATTTGAAAAAGTATATACTCCACAGCAGAGATGTATCTGTGCTCCAGTGTATATACCAAGCTTTTCCCTATACTTCTCTGGGAAAAATTTAAACCTCAAAGATTTAGAGGAAGTACAAGGAACACCCATGTACCCTTACCTAGATTCACCAATTGTTAACTTTCTGCTAAATTTGTTATCTATTTCTCTCCCTCCCTCCTTCCTTTCTTTCCTCTCTTCCACCATATCTGTCTGCCTCTCTCCCTCGCTCCACACACACAGATAAATATATATACATATACACACACACACACTATTATTTTGTTAAACCATTTGAAAGTAGGTTGGAAACATCATGACAATTCACTTCTAAATGTCAGCATGTATTTCCTAAAAACAAGGATATTTTCCTACATAACCGCAGCATTATTGTCACACCCAGTGAAATTAACATTGATAAAATAATATATATTATGCAGTTTATAACTAAAATTTTTGCAGTGTCAAAAAATGTTCTTTGTAGATTTCTTTTTCCAGTCAGGGATCACGCATTTTAGTTGGTTGCGACGGTACTTTAGTCTCCTTTAATCTAAAATGGGTCCCTTGTCGTTCCCCCATCCTTGTTAGTGTCTTTCATGACACTGACAGTATTTGAGGAATTCAGGCTGACAGTCTGAATTTGTTTTCTCATGGTTAGATGAGGTTAAACATTATTTTGGCAAGAAAAATGCATAGGCGTGTAGTAATGCTTGAAGAGACTTAGAATGAAAAGTAAAAAGCACTTCCTTTCCCCTTTGTTTCTGCAGGATTCTGAACACTCACAGTTTGCTCTGTGACTGCCATTTGAAGTGGTTGCTTCAATGGCTGGTTGATAATAACTTTCAACATTCTGTGAATGCAAGTTGTGCACACCCTGAGTGGCTAGCAGGGCAAAGCATCCTGAATGTGGATTTGAAAGATTTTGTCTGTGGTTCGTATTTCTGTTTTAAAATTTTGTATATTACATGCTTATAGGATTAGAACTTTTTCTTTTCTAGAGAGAAAGGAAGGGAGAGAGAGAGAAAGAGAAAGAAACATCAACATTAGAAACATCGATCGGTTGCCTCCTATATGCACCCGGACTGGGGACTGATCCCTCAACCTGGGCATGTGCCCTGACCGGGAATTGAACTGGTGACCTTTCCATGCACTAGATGATGTTCAGCCAACCGAGCTGCACCAGCCAGGGCCAAGAAGTACATTGTAGGCATAAGTGACAGTAAGGGAGAGTGGGAAGAGTGCTAAATCCTGAAGTCTGAAAACCTGGGCTCACTTACATGTCTTTGAGCAGGTCCCTTCACCCTTCTGGGCCTCCTTTTTCCATCTTTAAATGAGGGCATTGGATTCCAGCTCTAGTCTCTTTCAATTTTAATGTAACATTCTGTAAACAGAACACACAATTTTATATTACTTATTTTAAAGCTGAATTTGTAGAAGTGAAAAAAGCTAAGGACTCCTGCCCCATTATTTTCCTCAGATGATTTTCTCAAGCCACAGATAAGAACACACCCTGAAACCACAGTTGCTCTCAGAGGCGTGAACGTGACTCTGACATGCACCGCAGTGAGCAGCAGTGATTCCCCCATGTCTGCTGTGTGGCGCAAAGACAGTGAGATCTTGTATGATGCCGATATTGAGAATTTTGTTCGTTATCAGCAGCAAGCTGGAGAAGCTCTGGAATATACTAGCGTCTTACATCTTTTCAATGTGAATTTCACGGATGAAGGAAAATATCAGTGCATCGTTACTAATCACTTTGGTTCTAATTATTCTCATAAAGCCAAACTGACTGTGAATGGTAAGTAATTATGCTCCCTAATAGTTTTTTGTAGTTAGAAGGATTTTTCACGTTTAGTTTTGCACCACTTTGACTTAAGAAAATTAGGCTCAACCTGACATTGGAGGGGGGATCTTACTGTTTTTGTCTTTAGGGTGTGATCATGTATAGACTGGATTGTGAGTTTGCCCACTTCCTGTCCCTAATTAGTCATTGGTTGAGGGATAAATGTGAATTCCCTGGTCCCAGAGGAGAGGCTCTCACTGTTACTTACACTTTTGAAAGAATTCTTTTGAAATTCTCCAGTTTCTTTCCAGAACCATAATTCTGTTCTGGAAACGATGGAATTTACTCCTGACACTGTTCACGGGTCTTCCAATAACGGAGTATTTAGGACACTTCTAGGTCCAGTGATCATCATCATTGTCTTAGTGTAGTCATACAGGACCATTTTTTAAATTAATGCTCTTCACCATGGCTCTAAAAGTTTCTCCAAACAGCTTGATCTGTTTATCGCCTATTAGATTGAATAACTACAGCATTTTAGGCTTTGTGCACCCAAAAGAGGTACTTGGGTTTTGCTTGTGTGTCGTTTTATGAGATTTTTGAAGGCATAATTTTTTCTATCATACAGTAGCCTTGACAGCTTTGTTAGATGTTAGTTTGAGAAGCACCATTTAGTCTCTTAAGTAAGGAAGTCAGTAAATGTCAGGTTCTAAAACATGGAGTTCAGAGGGTTTGTGGCTGTCTGCTTTCCCTTTTCCCATGGGGGATCAGGAAAGTGTGTCATGCATTCTAGAAGAGTTAGTCATCACTGAAGTGAGGGAAAAGATGGACTCTGAAGGTGTATTTTACTGTCAGTCCAGAGAGCATGTCTTCTCAAACAAATTACAACAGTTGCCGTTTGGCCTAACAGATCCTCCTGAGTGTGTGTATGTGTGTTTTCCCCCACCCACGTTTTCTCGGTGGTCTTTGTTGTAACAGAAATGCCATCTTTTCTGAAAACCCCAATGGATCTAACTATTCGCACCGGTGCCATGGCCAGATTAGAATGTGCTGCAGAGGGGCACCCTGTACCTCAGATTTCCTGGCAGAAAGATGGCGGCACTGACTTTCCTGCGGCCCGAGAAAGACGAATGCATGTCATGCCCGAGGATGATGTCTTCTTCATTGCCAACGTGAAGATAGAAGACATGGGGATCTATAGCTGCATGGCACAAAACATAGCAGGAGGCCTCTCAGCGAATGCCTCACTCACAGTGTTGGGTATGTTCCCTGCTCCGCGGCTCCCAGCTTTTGTAGGAGCCTTTTTGTTAGGGACCTACTCTTGGTCTTAATGCCAAGAAAAGTCTAAATTTCAGATTTCAGTTGCGATCCTTGTACCTTCACCACCTTATTTTCCAGTTTATGCAGGGTTATGTCAGCCTAGGATATTTGTGCGTCAGATAGCTGAAATCTGGGGAAATGCTCAGGGTGGATCTAGAGATCTAGATCATATGGATTGAAAATTCAAGTCCCTAAGTGTATCCTATTATATCTCCCTTTGTAACGTGTCTGCTTCATATACGTGGTTTTTCTGCTCTTCAGGAGGGAGTTTCAGTTGTTTTATCCGACTTCACACACCACTTCATAAGGAATTTGGGACGGTTTAACTGTTTCTCCCCCAGTAAACTTTTTAAAAAGTTTTTATATACACAAAATGGCCTGTCTTCTAGTTGCATGTCCTGTTTCCAGTGTGCTACTTTTAATTTTATGCTCTGGTAAAATGTCTTTTCCCTAAAGATTTCTCTGGACAAGCCTGTTTTTTTCTTATGAGAATGCTTTTCTTCATGGGACTTAAATCCCAGGCAAATTCTACTTTTAGTTCTCTAGTTCCCTAGATGTTAAGGTTTTTAAAAGTTTGTTGGTTTGTGTTACTTGTATGATCAAAAAGTAAGTTTATTACATTTAAGAACTTTGGCTGTACAGAAAATTAGAATAAAGGAGGGAAAGTCACTCAAACAGTTTTAAAAGATTTTGTCATATTCTGGACTTTTTTTTTACTCATTCGTATGTACTTACGGGTACACTTTTTCCCACCTAATATTATCGCAGGGCTGCCCTGTCATTGGTCATCATAAAATATCACATGGCTGTGTACTGTAACTTAATCATTTTCCTGCTGGATTTTTTTAAAAGATTTTTCCCCTTTATTTTATAAAATTACAACTAATTTTATAATAAACACCTTTGTATAGAAATTTTTGAATTCCTTAGCTTAGGATAGCTTGCCCAAGGTGGAGTTCCTGAGATAAGATTTAGATTTTTTGAGGCTTTTGCTTTTCTGAAATACTAACTTTTAATCCTCCCATGAGTATATGAAATTCCCTATTTCATTTTATCATTAGTCTAATTCAATAGGACTTAAAATTGCTTAATATGACTTTTAATACATCTTTCTGTTAGAGACGCCCTCATTTATGAGACCCCTGGAGGACAAGACAGTAACCCGAGGTGAAACTGCAGTATTACAGTGCATAGCTGGAGGGAGTCCTGCCCCTCGCCTCAACTGGACCAAAGATGATGGACCGCTGCTGGTCACAGAACGGCACTTCTTTGCTGCAGCCAACCAGCTTCTCATCATTGTAGACGCTGGGCTAGAAGATGCTGGGAAATATACCTGCATTATGTCTAACACTCTTGGGACAGAACGTGGTCACATTTATCTAAATGTCATCTCATCCCCTAATTGTGACTCTTCCCAGAGTAGTATTGGGCATGAAGATGATGGCTGGACCACAGTTGGCATTGTCATCATTGTTGTGGTCTGCTGTGTTGTGGGCACTTCTTTGATCTGGGTTATTGTTATTTACCACATGAGAAGGAAAAATGAAGACTATAGCATCACGAACACAGGTGAGTGGAATCCATGTGACCTTTGGCTTGTACCTGACTCAAGAATGTAGTATAGTATTTACTGAAAAACATAAAAACTGAGGAGCTTTGATAGTTTGTGTGGTAGAAGGAAGACTGTTTCTTAAAATGTCCTATTTCCTTGATATAGTGGAACCCCCTGATGAATAATTTTAAGAATTTGTGGACACTCCCTTAAAACCTTGTTCTTCTCTCTTTAATGCCTAAGGTGAGTTTCCATGGTAATTTTTCTGGGGTAGAGTAGAGCCCTTATGGCTGATCAGTCCTTCACACCCTCACCCTGAAATCCTGCCAGAGGAGGCTCAGCCATAGACTGAAAGTGCCTAAGATAAAAGTTCAGACTTGATGTTTTGTTTCTTTTGGTAATATTGTTACAATGAAGCTTTGAGAAGAATTCTAGTGAGAAATGATTTTAGGGGAAAAATCTAAGAGCTACCAAGTTCCTAGGCATACATGAAACATTTTCCTGGCAAATAGTAGCAGAGTGGAACACATTTACAAAATAATCTTCTGAGTGTTGGCTTAAATTGCCTAACTTTATTTGTGAATTACATACAGATTTCTGTTTTACAGAGGAGCTTAATCTGCCTGCAGACATTCCCAGCTACTTGTCTTCCCAAGGAACTCTGTCTGAGCCACAGGAGGGCTACAGCAGCTCTGAGGCTGGCAGTCATCAGCAGCTCATGCCTCCTGCCAATGGGTATTTACACAAAGGCACTGATGGTAATGGCTTTTTGTTGTATATGCTTACAGTTGCAGCCCTGTCCCATTGAGTTTATTTTTTAGTGTATAGGTTTCCCCTTTAACCTGAAACAATATTTTAAAGAGATAACTGAAAACAATTGGCCCATGCAAAATAGAATGAGAATTGACTGAAGTCTTAACAGAGAAGAAAGTCAACTGACAGATAAGAGAAACACATCCTAAAGGGATTGGGACACAGCGCAGGCTCCCAAACCAGTGTTATGGGAAGAAGCTCTGGAGACTTCTTTCAGGTGTATTTTATCTGATTCAGGCATGAACATCCTTCAGACCATGTCCAGGGGAGACTTGTTTCTCCTGCTGACAGGTATATATATATTCATTAAAGTTTAAAGGTGATGCTGTTTTTCATTGTATATCAGAGAGGTATAAAATGTTCCTTAATTTGTGAACCTAACTTCTCAGCACAGCTATTCCTTCCCCTCCACCTTCCCCCAGGGAGCGACAGAACACAGGCTGTGAGTTAAGGGATAGAATTGGGTTTGAATCCTAGTTCCTCCTCCCAGATCTGTGGCATGAACAGGTTAAGAACTGAGCTTTAATTTTCTCATTTTAAAATAAATATTTTATAAAGCACTTTTCTTAAAATTTTAGCAGATCCTTGCAACAAACCTGAGTAGTGTCAAGTACTGTACAAATGATAGGTCTGTTCCATGTCTAGAGAGTTTTTATGCTGGGTGTTGACAGAGCTCTATGTAACTGATAAGTTGGATTTTATTTTGGCTTTTCATGGAAAGGGGGTTATTCCTAGCTTTTAAAAGAATGCTTAAAGCCTTCACCCTGACATTTGTGGGGAGTAACACTGCCTGTGCGTTAAACTAAATTACATTTAGATCTCTCCCAGTTCTAGCGTTTTGTTGCTTGATTGTGCATAAGTAACCTCTCTATTCCTCACGCTTTTCCCTCCCCTTCATCATTCAGTTTTCAAAGTACATAACAGCCCAGGGAGCTCATTGTTAAACTTTTACTTTTGCCAAATGCACATTTGTTGGGCAGGACTCTTGGCTTTCTCTAGGGGTACTTTCCGCAGCTAGTGTTGTCTAACCTCTTGACTCATGAAAGTAATATGGGCTTTTGTGAAGTGAAGTCATTGTAACTCCTCGTTGTCTGCTTCAGTTTGCTTAAGCCAAATATATCTTATAGCACAGTGCCAACCTTCTTTTGGCTCCCTTCATTTGAGCATGACCGTATCCAGGCTGGACAGAGATGGTTTAGTCCAGAGCACGAGCTCTGGAGCCAGTGTGTCCAAGTTCAGGTTTCAGCTCCTCACACTGGCAGTATGTTTGGGCCAGTTACTTAACTTCTCTGTGTTGTAGTTGTTCCATCTGGAAGATGGGGTAGTAATAGTATCTACCTACCTTACAGAATGTTGTGAGGCTTAAAGAGTTAATTTACAGAAAGACCTTGAGCCTGGCCGGGTATGGCTCAGCCATTGAGCATCGACCTAGGATCGGACCTAGGATCCAGGTGATCGGGGTTTGATTCCTGGTCATGGCACATGCCCGGGTTGCAGGCTCGATCCCCAATGACTCATCATTGATGTTTCTGTCTGTCTGTCTCTCTCTCTCTCTTTCTCTCTCCCTCTCCCTCCTTTCCTCTCTCTGAAATCAATAAAGATATATTTAAAAAAAAAAAAAAAAGACCTTGAAACTTCACCTGGTTTATAAAGTAAGTGTTGAGTGCCAGCTATGGTGATAGTGATGGCAACTGTTGGAGAAAACTGACGATTGGTAAAGTTGGTTCCTCAACTGAAGCATGTTCGGGTTCTATCCCATGTTGTCCTCAGGTGGCACTGGTGCCCGGGTTATCTGCTCAGATTGTTACGACAATGCCAACATCTACTCCAGAACGCGAGAATACTGTCCGTATACCTATATTGCTGAGGAGGATGTTCTAGATCAGACTCTGTCCAGCCTCATGGTCCAGATGCCCAAAGAGACGTATCTGGCACATCCTTCCCAAGATGCCACAGCCCTGGAGAGCCTGGTATTATCAGCAGATAGAGAAATGTCTGCCTTTCCCACCAACCATGAGAGGATGAATGAGAAGAAACTCCGCCCCACACAGATGAGCAGTGGTAAGGGCACAGTGTTTTGTTGGTTTTGTTTTCATTTCCACCTGCTTGATTTTTTTTCTGTTATGTAGAAGCACTCATGTCTGACAGGAAGCAAACTGGTGCACAGCTTACCCTGCAGTGAACAAGGAGACACAGAAAGGCACACTTTTAATTTAAAATCAGATAATCTTTTAATTTAAAATCAGATTATCTGCTTTTGGTTATTATTTTATTAGAATTATCTGCATGCTAGAAGCTGGAGGGAAATGGTTTCTTTTTAAAATAGTTTTTTTAAACATAAATATAATGGCTGGTCTGAATCAATTTTTATCTTTGTATCATGCAACTTTCATTACAGTGTGGGTACTGTTAGTCTCTTAGTCCGTTTCCATGTGTCTAAAGAGTTTTTTCAAATTTTGTAGCAGCAGGACCACTAACAATAGGCAAAAGTAGAAGGCATATAGCATGGATTCAGTAAATAATTGGTAGGTTCTTTGAATAGAAAGTAAGACCATAGTTCAGTTTTTGTCTGGTTTTCTTTTTTAGTTGTTGCTAAGAAGATGGCAAGTATATATTTGATCTCAACATCCTTATTCAGCAATATGGGGTATCTTTATTTCTTTAAGGATTTGAGTAAAAGAAAATTAAGTTTTAGAAAATTAATTTTGAACTTGTCTTTGCCACTGATAATTCTTATCTTTGATTCTCAGAAACATTGCAGCGGCCCCTATGGAACATAAGCAAAGAACTAGGCCTGCCTCATCCTCCGTTTTCCCAGCAGCCCGTCCTTGAGTCACCACAGCTCCATCAGAAGGAGAGCCTGGCAGAGAGGGATGCAGACTGCTCCTCTTCCCCCATGCCGTGCCGCAGGTTACACGACCGTGCTTTTGATTTTAGTAGGACTCGGAACACTCAAGAGGGAATCGAGGGCACATGAAGCACTCCGTGGTGAAATCTGGGCAAACACCCAAATTCATTAATTTTGTATTTACTACCTCAGAGTTCAGAAGAAACCCCAAAGTCAGCATTTGCTTTACTCTTTGTCTACAATTACATCTGACCACACCAAGGTGGGCCAGGCACATGTTTGGGCTTATACCTGACAAAGAAAGGGTAATGGCTGACAGAAAAGGGTACATGTAATAAACATGTACATGCAGCAGGGGCAGAGGAAGATGCGGGACAGATGTGCTTCCTGATGTTTCCATGGGGATGTTCCCAGGGTGCAGTGCATATTAGGAAGAATCTCATTGCTGCTTAACATGCCAATTGTCTCAACCTGAAGACTGATTCTGAGAAAACATTACTGTTCTATTTTGCCTTCTAAAGAACAAAAATAACTTTGGAGCCCTCTGGGAAGTGTTGGGGATTTGTGGTTTTTAGCATAGAGTTGAGAGTGGGGCTTTGATATTCAAGGTCTTTGGCAAGAATCCTAGGCTTGACCAACTGTTACCAGGTGGTCAAGGAGTTTTATATTCTTGTGAATCTCTGTTTGTTTTGGGGGGCCCCCCTATGACCCAGGGATCTCATTGTAAATATATGTACATTTATAAATAATTTTTGTATTCATTGACCATAGTGTTGTCTGCAATGTAAATATTTTTGATATGCCAAAGTTATATATGACATCCAGTTATAATATTGACAGCAGCTTCTCAAATGATAGATTTTGTATATCTTGGTTTAGTGAATTTAAAGACTGTTTAAAGTTTTAAAAATGTATTTGTTAAGAAGTATATGTATAGATGCAGGGTACCTAGTGATTGGGTACACACAAACACAGTCTTGGTGTAATTAACCACTTCATACCTAAAGGTTCATACAGCTACTCATTTGCCACCGTTTATAAGTGCCAGGAAATTACCCTTCTAGGGTAAAAAGGCGCTTTCAAAATACTAGCAGTCTTGTCATCGCCATATGTAGGTAGATAAAGGAAAACTCGTTTGGGGAATATCTTCTTTCAACAGAGTGCTTTGTTGATGAGGAAACCAAAGATTGCTGCTTTATGTTTGTTTTTTTAATATCGTCTCTTCTCCCGATGCACAGTGTATCTTAAGAAGGGAAGAGGGCTCTTGGAAGTAGAAGGATGTGCGGAAATGTTTACACTATGAAACTTTGGAGTGGTCCTTGTTTTGTATAAGAGGTTATTTAAGCCAAAAGTTTCCCTGAATTTCTGATAGCAAAAAGCTTTTTGTAAACAAAGGACTTCACACTTGAGTGGAATGGACTGGACTGAAGTTCTTGTACTTCCAGATTTCCTCACCTAGGCGGTCAGATTCTGTTCTCCAGATCTGTTAAGTGCTAGCTAGGTACTGGGTAACCACAGTCACTTCCGTGAAAACATCTAAGTCAGTGTGCACTCCAAGGGCCAGACGCATAATTTCTCAGCTCGTTGCTAGGATTTCATACTTGTTTTCAATCCTAAATTCCCCCCCATAGGCAGCAGCACCTGTTGAGCTGTTTTATGCCACCATGCCTTTCTCTGTTTCCTTTTGCAACTGTCAGCCTTTGTTCACTTTCACTTTGAACTTCTTAAATACGTTTTTACCCGTCCTTCAGTCTGTGATCCTTGCCCTTATTTACGAGGTTGTAGTATAATGTGTACCTACTTAGAATCAAGACACCTGATTTCATTCCCTCCTCTGCTACCTACTAGTTGTGTAATCCGGGGCCAGTCCCTTTACGTCTCAGTCCAGTTTTCTCATTATGAAACAAGGGCGTTTTACTAGATGCTCTGAAGCCCTTTCCAGCTGTAATATTCTATGAATCTGTGATCCCTCCAGGAACCAAGGAGGATTATACTACTATAATAAAAAGCTGCTTTCACAAAATGTTTGTTAGAGTAGAACAAGAGCAATGCTGCTTACTCTGGCTTGAGCCAGATTTATTTCCTCTCATGAGAAGAAATACTCCACTTCTAAACTGTCAGTAAGCAAGGACTCGGACTCCATTGACAAGCACCTGTTGCTCTAGAACAGCAGGTCTGAGGTTGGTGTCAAGCCCTGCACAGAATCAGAATCAGTAGAAGGGTGTGCCACAGCTCATCTGGAACCAGTTTGGGACCCACTGACCTCTCTACTATGTTCAAGGTTATCCGAGGAGTGAGAGTACTCTCACTCACATTCTAATAGACTTTCTTGAGTTAAAAGGGTAGAGTTGGAGCTGGGCTGCCAGTGAACATCGGCTGTTATGTGAGACGCAAAACAGGCCAGATCGGTGCTCTAGAAGACGTCGTCTGCATGGATGCTGCCTTGCTTTCAGCAGTGGCCGCTCTCTGCCAGTGGTGTCAGCTTCTGGTCTCCTGATGGCCAAGCTCTCCATTGTGTCAACCCAAATGGTTGCAGCATCCTCCCAGATACTCCTAGCTTGTCTACATAACTAAAAAACTGGCCTAAAAATCTAGTCAGGTGAATAGCCTACTCCGATCTTAAAAAAAATAATGAAGTTAATAAATCCTAATTTTAGGAGGAATTCCTGAAACTTTTCATTATTGCATCTGTTTTTGACCAAGCAGTCAGTTAACCCTCTGCTATAACTAGGATTAATAGCTCATCAGTGTTTCTTTCCAGTAGTATAATGGCTGCCTGTTGCCAGTTTAACCAGGATTGTTGCAGAGCCAGGCAGACTAAAATGTGGGAGCATCCTCTCTGCCCCCCCACCCGTTACCACTTCTTGCCAGGAGTGATGCATAAATTCTCTTCATTTGGTCATACCCTTCAGAACGGTTCTTCAAGTCTACCTGGAAGAACTAGCATTACCTTGAGCTCCAAGCCTTACTGGCCCAGGGCTACACCTAAGCCACTGGCTTCCTGTCACTCAGCAGCTTCTAAAATGCTCTCCCTGGTATACAAGTTACTCTACAGACCAGAAAATAGTAGCACCAGCCCAGTGTGTAGTTCCCTCCACTGTGCCATCTCTGAATGCTTCAGATGTATGTTTTTCTATAAGGCAGCTTTCACATTTAAAAACAGTTGCCTTCACACTGCCCTTGGGAGGTTGTAAAAGAAACATTAAGATTCTAAGCAACTTAGACTCTTAGCCATTTTCCTAAGAAAAGGGAGATGATAAGAGTCTTTAATTTTTTAAAGGGTTGTCATGAAACAAAGATGAGATTCACTCTTTTTATTCCAGAGGACACGGGTCATATCTGGGGCAGGAGTTATGGGGTGGTGCAGAATACACTTGCCCGTGATTCTATGTGAGCTCACTTTCTAACAGTTAGATTTATCTGACAGTTGGAATAATCGGCCTTTTATGGGAAAACTACACACCGAAGCTGAACAATCATCTGCTAATAGCTTTGAGGAAATTCCCGCCTTGAGATGGAATGTGGACAAGATGACCTTTAGGTCGATTTTATTTTATTGTCGGAAATCTCCAGAAAAACTCTGCCCTTCAGAATCCTTTATATAAAGTAAGTACAGAGCACTTAAATAATTTTTAAACTGAAGAATTTTGGGTTTTGGCCTATTCTCTGTTAATGGCTAAAACTGTGAAAGCCTGGGCTTATTCTTCTGAGGAAACCTGTAACCGGTAGTTATTACCACAGATGGCACTGCCTGTAAAGAGCGTAAAGCCTCCAGCGCGTCCCATCCCCCCTTTACTCTTTGATTCCTGTTCTCAGTGGGTCCTGTTTTGAGTGGGGTTGCAAGTGTAGCATTCACTTTTATACCCAGTATTTTACCCAGGTGCGTGGTGGTCTTTTCTAATCGCTTGAATATCCGCAGAAACGCCGAGAGGGTAATGGAGCGACAGGTCCATTTGCGGCATTTTGTGCTGCATACTCTGTTTCTTCTGCTTCTTGGTGCAGATGACAGGTAATTGCGGAGCAGTGGAGCTACGGTTTCCTTGGCATCTGCAAGTAATGTTTCATCCTGTTCCATGTTCAGTTTGGCAGGTGTTTTCCCCTCCTGCTCCTCCTGACTTTTTTGTTCGGAATACAATCTAAACCGACATCAGTTCGCCTTAATTTTCTTCCTGCTTTGGACACTGCCTGGTTTGTTGCAAAAATAAGTTCTGAATTGAGAGATATATTACAAGCTGCTCTTAACAAAACACCTGAAAGCCCATGAATCACCTAAAGGTTTTATGGGTGCTAAAGGGTGTGTGTGTGTGTGTGTGTGTGTGTGTGGAGTAGTATTTGGACCAGTTCCCTCAAGGTTGTGTTTTTTATCAGTCCAAGTAACCTTCACCAAAGGGTGAGGTAATGGTGAGAAACAGATCAATTTGAGCCTGTCTGCAAAAGTAAGGAGTATAGTTATCAGCTATAACTGTCTTGAGAAACTGATCATCACGTGGTCAACTGCTCTTAGAATATTTCTTGGCTACTTAAAGTGGCCTCTTGATCCATAGACTGTTTCTACCCCCTACATTCCCCCCCATCAGAGGACATTAGTCTGAGCAGCCCTGGTACTAGATGTCCCCAAGGAGAGTAATAAGCCAAGTTGTTCAGTGTGGCCCTTTCCTCATATCTATTTATATTTTCTCACACATGAGAATGTATATTTTATAAAGCATGTGTTTGTTTACTTGTTTATCTACTGTAGTATGTCTTCAATAAAGCTAAAATACAGTATGATTTTCTGGTCTTGCCTAAAGCACAGGAGCAAAATGGTGCTTTTTTTAAGTTTGTGTTTTTTTTTAGAGGGTCTCCAAATAGCCATACACATTGAAATGTGAAAGAGTTGCCCTTTTCTAGTTCCTGCTCTATGTCAGGGTCACATACTGTCTTGAGCATGACACAGGTACCCCTGCAGCTCTGAGCTGCCCCAGGGCCCACACTGCATGTCCTCTGCCCCCCTGGTAGTCTCCACCATGGTGCTGGATGCCTGGCAGAATGGAAACAAACATACTTAACAGTTCTTCAGAAAGTGAGAGTGCTTCTGTGCAGGGAAGAATCTGAAGGCAGCATTTGCTAATTTGGTAAGTCTTTGATTAACAAAGTATTTGAAGTCGGTATTCTGGTCAGCTTTCTCACTGTGCCATGTACTCAACTCTTCAAAGGCTGGGCTCACAGTACTGATCCCATTGTGAACTTCTGCTGCACTTTTCAAGGCACGTTCAGAGATACTTATCTTATTTGAATCTCACAGCACTCAAGATGTAAATTGAGCAGATCATTTAATCTCCACTTTCTGTATTTAGGAAACTGGCTTGGTAACGTTATCACACAATGTCAAAAAGCTTTGAGGCAGTAAAGCTAGGATTTGAATCCAGATTTTCTGACTCATATTTAGGACTTTTTCCACTGGGATGCCTTCCAGTTTTGAACAGTGTTGTGTCTATAGTGTTTACACACATTTGAATAAGACGTGCTCTGGGCTTTGATCACTTCCAATATGGTGAAAGTGTGGGCTGGAATGCACACTAGAAGCTGGTTTTTACTGTATTCCTGGTAGGAAAACAGACTGCCGTTTCCTTAAATGGGTGAAATGAAAAAAATGTGAAAAAGTGAACTTCTGTTGTCTGAGCCCCCAGTCTGTGGTATTTTGTTATGGCAGCCTGGGCAAACTAATCCAACCCTCTGATAACCCAGCCGGGTTGGTAGAATTTTCTTACACCTCAGCCTGTATGATTTGTCCAAGGTCACATGCTCCAAAGCCCACGCTTTTTGGACTGAGTCATACTATCCTCTGGCCCCAGTCACTGCTTTATATACTGAAAAGCGCTATAGAGAAATTGGAAATGAACCCGACGAACACACTGGCTGGCATGCTTGTGGTTCCCACACTACACAGCCCCAGCCGTACAGAGGTTCAAACAAAAGGTGGCCACGGCTCCGGGGGACGCTGGCCAGGAAGCAGGAAGCTGACTTGTGTTTACAGCGCCGCGCCTGTAGGCTGAGCGCACCTGCAGGCAAACAAGCAACGTCCTGAGCCTTTAAAGGCGTCCTGAGCCTTTAAAGGCGAGCACTTTTATCTCCCGGGGAGAAGCCAGGTTTTTACGTCAATGAGGAGAATCCCGTACATGGAATAGTCTGGTTATTTGGATCAAGTAGTTTAATTTTGTGTCCTTTTAAAATCCTCCATCAAGGCTGATGTGAATTCCTCCGTCTCAAAAACAACAGGCGTATGGTCAAGGTTGGCAGTGATGGGGCCTAGCTTGAATTATTAATTCTGGACGAACTCCAGAGACAAGTGCATGGGTATCTGTTCCAGCCCAGAAACAGCCAGTGCAGAGAACTAGAATGGTTGTCAAGCTGAATTCCTGCTGCCCCAGGCCCTGTTCTTTATGCATGTGACCTGGGAGTGCTTCAGGGACCATGCCAGATATGCTCTTATTGAAAAGGAATTTACAGCTAAGATCCGAGTATGCGGTGTGGAGAACTTGACATGCGCAGAAGTGCAAAGTCACAGTAAATTGCAGATTTGAGGGGGCGGTAGTGCATCCACGTTGGCAGGAGTTTTGCCTCCTGGGCCCCACTCCACAAGCACCAGCTTTCGCTCTTACCTTTTCTAGTTGCCTGTCCCACCTGCCAAGTGTGTGCCAGTTCCTGAAGGTCCCTTCAGAGCAAAAGACTTTAGTCCTTAGGAAGGTAAGAAGTTTGAAAACTCCTTCCTGTCTCCCCTGTTGGAAGAAGTCTCAGTGTTTCTTCCTCCGGGCAGCCCTAAGAGCTGGCTGGGTACATTCCTCACTCCAGGAAAAGGGCTTTTGTAAAGAGAAATTCCAAATTACAGAGATGACTGGTTCATTTTGCACAGAAGTCCTTTCTTGCGTCTAATTTAAGTTCTAGCAGATGCAGGATTTGTTAGGGAAACGGTTACTGAGGGTGGTGGAAGAATTTAAGAATGCATAGAATTTTTTCTGTAGCTCTAGAAGGCAGGGTGTGACTTCTAGAATTCCTTTGGTTTAGAAAACAAACCTGTTCTGTTTTCTTTCTGTCCCACCTTCCTTATTGCTGTCCTACTCTTCCCCACCCTCCAGTAACAATTTGGGCAGAAGAAGCAAGAAACTAAATTCCCAAGTCCCCAGCCTGCCACCTCTGGTCAGCCAGAATTGAATGTGGGTGGGTCAGTGGGTCAGAGCACTGTCTTGGAAACAGCTGGACTCCACTCCCACCTCCACCTCTTCCCAGTTGTGGCAACTTAAGTCGGTTCCGTGGGTGCTTTGTGCCGCCTCATCTGTAAGGTGGAAATATTCATGCATAGGATTAGCAGAGCTAATGCCTATAAAGTACCAAGCTCAGTGCCCAGCACAGCGCTAGGTAAATTTTGGCTGCTATTAGCTATTGTTATGGGCACTCAGAATGGAGCTTGCTCTTTTCCTCCCCTCCCCTGCCCTCTCCTATCCAGCACAGCTCAAGATGGGGAATGTCAGCAGTTTCCCCAAAGGCATTTTAGGAGTAGCCCTGGAGATTTTTGTTCCTAGCTGGGTTTTATTTAGAAACAAGATACAACCTCCTGAAACTATAATTAAGTGAAAGGTGCCTCCAGCTCTGAATCAGTTGGACAGGGACTCTGACCAGCTCCGCCACTCACCGACCATATGTTCTTGGGAAGTCGCTGACTGCTGGGTCCTGGTGTCATCTGCTAAGAGAGCATTTGGCCTGTCATCAGGTGCTCTTGGAGGCCCTTCCAGCTCTGAGGTCCTGTGGCTTTTTTAGGCACAGAGAGCCATCCTCACCACTGCCCCCAAACACACATAGGCTTTTATAGTGGACAGAGAGCCTGTCTGGCTTAAAGGAAAGTAATGAAGTTAAAGGCCCGGCCAGCGTGGCTCAGCGGTTGAGCTTGACCTCGGATCCAGGAGATCTTGGTTCGATTCCTGGTCGGGGCACATGCCTGGGTTTCGGGCTTGATCCCCAGTGGGGGGCATGCAGGAGGCAGCAGATAAGTGATTCTTATTGTTGATGTTTCTCTCTCCTCCCTCTCTCTGAAATCATTATATTAAAAAACAAAAACAAACTCAGGAGGAATCTTTCAGTTTAATTGAGAAGCTCTGAGCCTCCCAGAATGTGTATTGTGTGAACTGACATCCAATGAGCATTGGTCCTGAGCAAGGGTCGTCCTTGGCCCATAGAGTCCGCCTTAGAGTGCAGTCCTAATGATTGTGTAAGAATTCTTGCAAAACTGCAGCAAACTGGATTGCTTTTCAGAATATCCTTTCAGTACTCAACGTGTTGGCTTCATGCCGAGAGAGATGGTGGCTTTGGAGAAACCGGCACCAGAATACTCAAGTCCTGGCTACTTTGCGTACAGAAGAATCACTCTTTCTTTAGGCTCCGTTCCTTCTCTGCAAGACAGCGATGGTGATAAAGCTCACCTCCAGATCTCATGTCAAGATGGCTGTGAGCAAGTGGAGTTGTTTCTACCAGGGAGAAGCCGGCACTTCAGTTTTAGTAAATCCAATTTCCTTGGGAGCGTGGGTAAAGGAAATGGCAACTTCACGTCCTCTGGGCCCTTTGGCCAATCAGTGGGCTGCGCTTTATGCACAAGGAACATCTGTAGCTTTTTAACAGATTCAAACAGCATTCTGGTTCCCCAGGCTCCTCAGGGTTCACCCTAAGGGAGCCCCTTGTTGGCCTGAAGAGGGACCAGCAGCTGCTTGCAGGCAAAGACCAGTTCCCACCTCCGGTCACTCCCTGGATACTGCGCACGGCTGCTGCCTCCCAGCAGCGTGAACTGGGATGCTTGGGTGGGCAGCGAGAGCTTGAATATTTTATGTATCTCGCTTTCCGATTATACAAAACAATTCAACAAGCCTAGTAGTAGGAAGCTAAATTGATGGTCTGGCAAAGGATTGAACAGAAAAACCTAAATATCGGGGATTTAAAAAACACACACACAAAAACCTTGCTCAGTTTGGGTGCTTGGGAGCTTGGCTTACTTTTCACGATGCTCTGCTACCATCTGGCTTGGGTTTTCTTCAGGCAAAAAACTGCATGCTGATTTTGAACTAATGGCGTATCTCGGATGCCTTTGTAGACACATCCAGCTACTTCTAAATAAATGGCGCATGAAAATTTGTGTTCATGCTCAGGGCAGGGCAGCTCGTTCCAGAAATGTAGGCAGAATCGGCAAACTGTCCCCCAAAAGAGGGCTTACCCCCGAGAAACCGCTTTCCTGAGCTAGCCAAGGCTTCTGAACTTCGGGTAGGGGGAGAGCAGATGGGTTGGGGTGTGAGCTACAGAGCAAACTGCAGAGTTTCCTTGACATGTTTGCTCTATGGAGTTGGTGACGGGACTTGGGGCCCTCTTGAGTGTCCTCTGCCATTTTCTTGCCTTTTAGTTCTTTGAACAGCTGTTTTCTTCTTTGTTTCCACCTGCAGAGGCAAAGTGTAAAACATCCCTACACATTCGTTTGCGCTAGAACTGGCCTCAAGGTGGCGCGTCAGCACAGAGAATGGCCGTGGCCGTGCTCACCCCGGGCCACCATTTCTGAGGGTTTCATTATATAAGGGAATTCACGGAAATCGGACTTCTCCGTAGAGGGAAGACCTGGCCTTTGTCACTTCAGTGGGACACTGCAGAGGTCAGGGGTTGGCTAAAGCTCTTAGTTCCAAGCAGCATAACACAGGCTCAGGTTCCTGCCACAGCAGTGCAGAGCAGCTTGGCCAGGGCAGCAAGGGGTGGGCTTGGCCTGCTGGGAGAGGAAGCCCAGAGCCCAGCTTTGTCCTGCATCCAGGAGGCCTCCCCCGGGCTCACAGCCCCCGCTGAGCTCTTAGCTTGGCCAGCTGCCTGCACAAGGTCTCCAGACCTGGAGGCCAGCTCCTGGGTGTAAATCCCTCCCCTCCTCTCCACACACCTCATTCTCACCCTCTGCTGTTTACAAAGCACTTTTCCTGGGTGATCTCATTTGCTGCTCATGAACCACCAGGAGAAGGAGGGGCAGGGTGGGGAGGAGGGGCAGGGCGGGGCTGCCCTCCCTGGCTCTCAGGAGCACCTCTAGGACACTGCATTGCAAAACCCACTTTCTCCGTCTGTCTCTGTCTCTACCAGCAATCAGCGAGTTCCCTGGGGGCAGCTCTTAAATTCAACATCGTGGTTTCGGGCCTTAGTACTTGGGGCTTGGCCAGGAGGGGTTTCTCGAAGTAGTTTATTGAATAAATATTTACAGATGAAAAAACAATGAAGGGACAGAAGGTAGAGTCCAGTCCAGGACTTAGGACTTGAGGCTTCTAGGACCATCCTGCAGTAGGTACTGATTACGTCATGTGGTTTTTCTGGCCAAAAATACAGCTTGCTAGTGCACAGAGGGACCTATGCAGATCCGTCTCCACACCTGGCGCTCCAGCACATGACAACTCTGGGTCAGGCACTGGGCACCCGTCTGCTGTCGGTCGGGGGCACTGGGCGAGGTGTGCCTGGGGGAGCGGCTGGCCTGTCTGAGGATGGGGGGGACGGTAGGCACTCTGAGCTTCCCATTTACCAAAAGCCTTCTATTTTAACTGATAGGAGTCTTGGCGGGGGGACCTCCATCTAGGTATTATTCACCCCACCCCACTCCAGTCCATGATTAGCACTTTGTTGTACACATTTTACGTCCTTAGGACTCTGCTAGGATATTACATAGGTTCAAATCCCACCTCCTCCACTTCCTAGCTGCTGGCCTTGGGCAAGTCATTTGACTTCTTTATTTTTTTTAAAAATTGATTTTAGAGAGAGGAAAGAGGGTGGGGAGAGAGAGAGACAAACATCGATCTGCTGTTCCACTTATTTATGCATTCACTGGGTGGTTCTTGTACGCGCCCTGACCAGGGAGCAAACCTGCAACCTTGGCGTATCGGGACGATGCTCTAACCGACCGAGCTACCCGGCCAGGGTTCATTTACCCTCTTTGTGACCCTGTTTCTCATCTTTTGAGTGATGATAATGAAAGTATTTAACATAGTGTTATTGTGGGAATTTAGGGAGTTAATATATATATAAAAGAAAACAGTCCTTGGCAATAAGCAAAGGCTGGGGAGTGTTGCGCTGCTCCCTCTTTATAGTGTCCTTGATGGAGAACTGGTTTATGTTTAGGGGGCTTTTCATGATTTTCCTGGAATTCCTACATTTTAACTGCCAGGCTCTCAGTTTTCTCCAAACTCAGTTACAGCTCTTTTAAGGCCTGAAGAAGAGAGGACGCAACTGGAAATACATTTTTCAGCTGATCAGAGCAGTGGCATTGTCTGTGTTTAATAGCTTTCCCTGGTGACTCCCGAGTTCAAGGTCTGTCTTCTCTATAGGAGTGCTCACCATGTAGCACACAGTAGGTGTTTAATAAGTGCTTATGGCAGGCAGGCAGGCAGGAAGATACTGTACAGAGGATACCATTAGTACAGAGCAGTTTATATGGACAAGGTCCCTGTGGAATTCGCACTTGTCCCCTAAGACCTACTGACTAAGCATGAAAATCACCAAGGAAATGTGATCAGCTTGCAGGGGAAGGAGGGGGAGGAGGAGAGGGAAGAAACTGGAGCAGCCTGTTATCTGACCGAAGGTATCAGTCTATCTGCTGCACATGGTTCCATTGCACATGGTTCCACTGGCTCACGCCAAGTTGAAAACCCTGCCGCTGCTGGGGACGTTGAAGGCATCTCCAATTGCTGTCTGCCCCAGAGATTCATCTTCCTCGGGTAGTTTGTCATTTATTTGGTGGCCTCTCAGGTACTCTTCTTTATGACCAAGACGAGCCAGCTCATGAGATGCATGTGTGGGTTTTGGTTGGAGAAAGAGACGGGAAGTGGACAACACCCCAGGACAGTTCTTAGTAGGAGCTTTTCTGACCTTGGCAGCGTTATTCCAATTCTTATGCCAAATTAGACCTCTAATAGATCCTTACCCACAACCCAGAGTCTCCCCCTTGAAAGGCTTGGAGTAGATAGGAGGTAACTAGAGACTACTCTAGTTTAAGGTTCCATAAGGGAGTTGAAATTGATACTCAACAGAGCCTTTCTAGTAAACACATTAGCTATTTAATCAACGAGGTCATTGATGGTAAGTAGGACTGTCTCCGCTGGCATGCCCACTCTGATTGATGGATAATACCTGCCCGGGGAGTTGTGTTGAGAAGGATTCTGAATCTGCATCATCACATCTGGGGCTTGGGAGCTGTGATCAGACAACAGGGTCTGTCCCAGGTGCAGGGCAGGAAAGTCGCCCTGGGAGGGGGAGGTATTTTCCTGCTTGCGTTGCTAATGAGAAGAGGGGGCTGTTTATTGGGAGGTGGGGAAACCAAGACGGTTGAATGGTCAACTATGCTCATTTAAGTAACCCAAGATGGACTCGAGCAGTTCTACTCTTGGGGAAAATGTACCAGCTCAGGAAGGAAGGCAAAGAGGAGTAAGGGTGGGGACACCGTGGTGGTTTGGTTCCATGTCTCTGTAGGACCTTGACAGTTCTCCAGTCAGGTGGGGAGAGAGAGCTGGCATGAGAACCTCAGATGGTGGTTTTAAGTTAGAGCTCAAGACCTGGGGAGATCCCAAAACAAAGAGCAAAGCCATTGGCAAGACCATAGAGGGTGTTTTCCAAACCGAGTTCCATGAATCACTTAGTAGCCATGAAAAATCGGCAGTGGTGAGGAGAGGGAGTTTCATGCTATTCAAGTGTGGGAAAACCAACTGTCAAAAAAACTCAAGAAAATAAAGGGTAGCCCAAGGTGGCTCTTTGCCAGTGGGGGTTATGGAGGAGAAATGTAATAAGCCATGAAAGCAAAATGTAGGTTGGTTTAGGCTCTGAAAGACTTGAATCAGGCTGAGGAGGTGGGTTTTGATGGCGAGTGTGGGCTGGAGACCTAACGCAATCAGAGCTGGGGTTAGGAAAATAACTGTTGATACCACGAAGAAAAGATTGAAGGGCAGAAGATTAGTTAGGAAGTTTTATATATGGTCCAAACAAGAGGTATGAACAGCCTAAAGTAGGGTAGTAGGGATGGGAGTGGAAGAAAGGGCCAAAGTCAAGAGCCACATCACTGGTAGTATTGTCAGGACCAGGCTGGCTCCCAGCAGCACTCAGGTTCGCGAGGGGCTGTGCTGAGGGCTCTGACCGGCCTTCCTCTACAGCCCGGAGAAAGAGGCCTGCAGAGTGGGAGGGAGGTCGCTGAGATGGAGGGTCCATTAGGCAGAAAGTATAACTTCCTGCCTCCAGGGAGGACCCGGCCCTGGCAGAGCACCCAGGGCAAGGGCACTGCTCGGGAGCTCTCACAGGCAAGCGACCTTGTGTCCTGGGCCACCACGGACCCCACCACTCCAAGCCCCCTCTGCTCCCTGAGTCTGTAATTAACCTTCGTATGTGAATATTGAAGGGGGCCTTAGCGCTTATCATGTCGGTGGCCTTCAAACCTACTGAACTTCAAGAGTCCCTGAGAGCCCATCCAGATGCAGATTTTCAGTCTCCATTTCCAGAGACTTGGGTTCAAATGATGGCCCTGGGAATCTGCATTTTATGATGTCCTGAAGTGATTCTGATGTACTTTTGCTCTTACATCACTAACTCTTAAGTACAAGCCCCATTTTTGTTTCAGGAGAGCAACTCTGGCTTCTACCTTGGGGAGGTGGAACTTATCATTTCAAACTTGTCCTAACAAAGGACAAGAGTTTGAAAGAGCCAGTCTGAATGACAAATATGACAGATGCCAGCCACAAGATTTGCTCCAAGTGGAGAAAGTGAGGCGCAAGGGGGGTGTTTGTAGGGATTTCTTGTGAAGAACCTTCCTTGTTCATAGACCAGAGAAGAGACTCTCTGCACACGGGGACGTGCTGACGTGGAGTTAGGAGTGCAGTGAGTCATTCTGGCACGAGCAAAGCCAGTATAAAATGAAGTCAGCACATGGAGGGAAGAAGCCAGGGAGGGGCAGAGGAAGCCCAGAGCCACTGTCTCACTGATTCTGAAGCCATCCAACCCCTGGATTCCTGGCTTCCTGAGCCAGGTGGACTTGGATTTTCTGTTGCTTGCAGCCAAATGCATCCTAGCTGAAGCAGTAGTGGTTCCACATAAAAACTACTAGAGCCCTGGCTTGTGTGACCCGATGGTTAGAGCGTCGGCACATACACGGAAGGGTCTCAGGTTTGATTTCCCATCAAGGGCACTTACCTGGGTTGCAGGTTCGATCCCCAGCCCAGATTGGGGATCTCGTGCAGGAGGCAACCAATCGATGTGTCTTTCTCACATAGATGTTTCTCTCTCAAAATCAATGGACAGATATCCTTGGGTGGGGATTAACAACAACAAAAAACTATTAGAGACATCGAACCGCAAGGAAATGGGTGAGAAGTCCTGGGTTCTAGCCCCGTTCCTGCCACGTCTCTCTTGGCCAAGGCATTTGGCCTCTGAAACGCAGTTCTGCTTTCTTCGGAGTTGCCGTGGCATGAAATGAGGGTGTGAGAGCCCTGCATGGACAATTATAAAAAGTGCCAAGATTATTACTTCCCCCCGCAGGCTCCTGCCATCAAACAAGACAGAGGCCCAAACGTAGCCCAGGAACAAACAAACAGCTGTTTTCTCAAAGGCTTTAACATCCCAGGTCCCCACTGGGCCCAAGTTTTCATGGAGCCTCTATACTTGGCAGCCGGGTGGGAGGCGGTGGGAGGCAGGAGAGAGAAGGAACCGCTTTGAAGTGGAATTAGGTCAAAGCTGATCATTAAACAGCGTGCAGACTCGGGAGTCTGCTCTTCCTTTCCTCGGTCTTCTTAAAAAAGCACGGGGGAAGCTGCAGGCTCTCCCTCGACGGGACGGAAGGAGGCGGCCAGACGTGCCAGATGTTCACCTTCATCTTCTCACGCCATCCGCCCAGCAGCCCCGGGAGGCTGGGAGGTTGGGAGCTTTGCCTCCGTCTTCCAGACGCCGAAGCTGGAAGAAGGTAGAGATCACACACCGCACAATAGGAACTAACCCGCATCCTCCGCGGGCCGCCCGCCTTTTCCACCACCGCCCCCCCCAAGTGCCGCTTCCCTGCCAATCATCTTGCCCCTACTTCTTGTTACCTCTACAGCTTCTTGACACTCCCTCTGTCGCCCAGAGCCCTTCGCCTCTACCCTCAGCTGGTGTGCCCCACTCCGCAAAACAAAGGCCAGTCGGAAGCCACCTTTTGGGTTCCCTGAGTGTGTCTCTTTGGAGATGGCATGGGGTGGGGGGTGGCCTCAGTCCCTCCTGCTATGTGTAAATGGGGGGTGACTGATACCTCCCAAGGCTGCTGTGAGGATGAGCAGAATGGGAATCCAGGCCCAAGTTCCTGACCTGGAGTTCGGCATCTCTCCCCACAGCTATCTCCAGACAACAGAATGTTGTAGAATCTCAGTGAATAGAAACCCACCTCGCTGGAGCCCTCTGTTTAACTTTAGTATTATTTTTGTTACATTCATCTTCTATAAAAGACTAAAAAAGAATGTGAAAATAAAAATTCAGTTTCCAAGATGCTTGCTGGGGTCAGTACCAAGTCACGGCAACAGCTTATTCTCTCTGTGCCCGCGATGCCAGCCAGAGGGATGTGAATTTAGAGCGATGACCCTGGAGGCAGAGTGACATCCTCCATCATCAAAGAGCCATCTTATTATGCTCATTGACCTCGGCTTAGGCAAGAACGGGGGCTGCGATGTTTCAAAATCATACGCAAGACTTGACATGTGATGAGGTTTTCTTTGCAGCCTGACATCCCACTTTTCAAGCCTTCTAGCAAGTTGGGGTTTCACTGTATCTGACCTCCCCCAAAAGGAAAGGAATTGGGGTGACCAAGCCCATCAGGAGGGTCAGCAGAGAGGCACGCTGAGAGCCCACCAAAGGGCCAGGAGTAGAGCGTGCATTCGCTTCCTAGGGCTGCCATAGCCAAGTACCACCAACTTGGTGCCTCAAAACAATAGAAATGTATCCTCTCAGTTCCGGGGCTGGGATCCAAGATGAAAGTGCCGCTGGGGCCTCTCTCTGAAGGTTCTAGGGGAGGGTTCCTCCTTGCCTCTTCCTAGCTCTGGTGTTGCCGGCAATCCTTGGTCTTCCTTGGCTGGTAGACACATCACTCCAATCTCCACCTGCAGCATCACATGGAGTCCCCATGCGTCTCTGTTCTCACAAGGACGCCAGTCATTGGGTCAGGCCCTCCCAATCCAGTGTGACCTCATCTTAACTAATCACATCTGCAAAGACCCTATTTCCAAGTAAGGTCACAGTCCCAGGTCCCACGGATTAGGGCTTCAATTTGTTTTTGGAGGGCACACAATTCAACCCACAATAGTATCTGCTGAAATGGGGCAGGTGAGTATGTGGGCAGCAACTTCCACATTCCCAAAGATGAGGGATGGAGGCCTCGAGGGCCAACTCAGCCCTTCATCTCCTCCCCCATCCCTGGTGGAGGCAGATTTTCAAAACTAACATCTGAGTGCAGGATGCCTTGCTAGTCTTAACCTGGCCTGTAACTTCAAAATAAACGCTGGCAGACTGGCCCGTTCATCATTTATAAGACGCAATTTCACACGATGGTTAGCGTCCCCTTCCAAGGTAGATGTGCGGGGGAATTCATTCTGGTTTTTAAGGGAGATCTCCCAGAATTCTGCTCAGATTTATTGTCAGATAACAGTTACAAAAAATCATGTCTGATGCTGATTTAGGCCTGGCAGGGAGAGTTGCTCTGGCATAGATTTGTGACTTCCCAGCGGGAGAACCTCGGGGGTGGAAGCCTACAGGCCTGATGCCCTCTTAGATTAATATTTAATAGGGTGACCGCCCCCACCCTGACTGCCAGCCGGGATCAGCGCCACAGGCCAGGACTCCGCCTTGCTGTGCACAAGGGCCGAGAGGAAGACTTGGCAACATTTTAATTAACGGAAGATAAACATACATGGGGAGCACGAGTCCATTAGCTGACACCACCACCCAGAGAGAAAAGGCCTCGCTAATCACACGCCACAGCAGGTGAAATGACCGGCAGACTGGCAGCGTCCATTTGCTCTCAAATTAAAAAACATATTTCCAAAATAAATATGCGCGGGGTCTCTGTTTGTCATGTTGTTTCTCCCGAAAAGCAGGGAAGCTGGGATGTTAATGAGCAACTGTTTTCAATGTTTCAGCCCAGGAAAAGCTGAAAACCAAGTGCAGCAAAACAGGCTGGATGGCCCTTCCCTTGGAGGAGAGAGAGAAGTTGGGGAGCCAGGCCAAGGCGATCAGGAATCGAGGCCTGGCCCCCGAGAAATACATGCAAGTAACGCAGTCAGCCGGGTGGGATCAACAGAACCCGGAACGTCGGGTGTGGCAGACGGAGGCCTGTCGCTCGGAATCAAGGAGTCGGCGAGGTTAGATCTCAGGCTGCGTCTGCAATTCGCCAACCTTGGTTTGGATGCGAGATGGAGAAGAAGTAGTGCTGGAGCTTCAGTTTACAATATTCTAGAAGGGAGATTATACACAACTTGAGAACCTGGTCGGGAAGTGGGTACTTCATTCGCCCGTGAATTCATCACTTACTATCCAGGTCTGGCGACACCGCGGTGAAGAGGTACCAGTCTCTGTTCTCAAGCAGCTTTGACATTCGAGTTGGGGGAAGTGAAGGACAAATGCTCAAGAAAAGACCAGGTGACAGCTAAGGGCAGAGACCTGGATGGTGAAAAAGAGCTGGTGGGGGGAGGACCTGGAGAGCATTCTAGGGAACAGCAAGTGCAAAGGCCCTGAGGGAACGGGGAGCCATTCCCTGAGGGGACTGTTGGAGGGATGGAGACGGGGCCGGCGTGGGTGAAGCTCAGTGGGAAAGGAGAGGAGCAGCAGAAGTTAGGTGGGCAGGGTGAGGGCAAGGAGATAGGGTTTCATTCCCAGTGCAATTATTTATACGAAACTCACCATTCTCACTAGATTACAAGCTTCAAAAGGGCAGAGCCTGTATCTGCCTTGTTCACTTAGTACCAGTTTGCATTCCAGGGCCTGCACTGTGTCTTTCCGTCATCATTATTCATCCCCTTTCTATTATAGGTACAGGTTGGAACATTTCTACCCCCCCAACTAAATTGTAAACAACTTCATGGCTCCAGCCTGTTCCTTTCCTTCTGATCCTTTATAACGTGTTGGGCCAGTTTCCAAGGTGACCTCCCGCGATCCTTGTTTTGCGTGTAGTCTCCTTTCGCACTGGATCAGGGCTGGTCCCGTGTGACCAGTAAAATAAGGTAAGAGGCACAGTGTAGGACATTCAAGGCTAGGCCCTAAAGTCGTCGCAGCGTCTGGCTTGGTTACGTGGGTTTCATGCTCTGGGGGAGGCCATCTGCCCTGCGGACACTCAGGCGGCCACGTGGAGAGGATCCCATGGAGAGGAACTGAGTGCCCTGTCAAGAGGCAGCAGTGATTTGCCAGCCATGTGAGTAGCCACCTCAGAAGTGGATCCAGCCCCCTAGTCGAGCCTTCAAGGAGTCTAGCCCCAGCTGACACGACTGCAACCCCATGAGAGACCCTGGGCCAGCGCCGCTCAGCTGGGTCCGTCCCACATTCCTGACCAACAGGAGCTGTGAGAGATAGTGATTGTTTTTCTAAGCCATTAGGTTTTGGGTGTTCTGTTAGACAGTGCTCAGTAACCAGAAGGTGTAGTGTCAGGTCACCCACGCAGCAGTGGGGTGAGGCTCTGCTATGAGGAAGTCCCCAAGGGAGGGAGCCCTTGCCATGGGGGACAGAGGTCAGGGTCAGGGTCAGGGCTAGAGCTATGCCTCGAGGGCATCTAAGATCAGGTCTGAAGGAAGAGAGCATTGATGAGACCATTTAAGATTAAATATGAAGGGCAAAATTTATCTGTTATTATCGATCTCCCATGAAGGAGGCGAAAGCCACAGGATTCAACCAAAATCCTGTATCTGCACGAATCTCTGTCACCTGTGTGACATCCCCAAGTTTGTTGTTTTGTGATCTTGGTCCAGCTTCAGAGTGAAAGTTCTAGAATGCTTCGGGTACCAAGTAACAACGAGTGGGTGAGAGACACTGTCCCACTCGAAAGCTCCTTGGGGGCACCTACCAGAATGGGGGCAAGCAGGTGAGGCCCTGGGACCTGCTGAGGGACCAGGTCTGGACCGAGAGTCCCACTGGGCCTGAGTCAAATAGTTGAAAACCCATTGCACGTGGACTCCCCCACAGAGGAGCACTTTTAATATGATTGTGTTCACATCTTCACATACCAGCCACGGAGGAAGGAAGTCTCCCTGTTTGGCATGGTGTGTGCAACTGGGAATTTTCACATGGCCAGCCATGTCGCCAGTAGTGCTGCAAATATATGGATACGGGTTTTATTAAGTATTTAACACTGATTTTTTAAAAATTGAGGTATGGTTGACAAGAAATATATTAGTTTCAGGTATACAACATAATGATTCAATATTTGTATATATTGGGAAATGATCACCACAAGAAGTCTACGTAACATCCATCCCCATGCATGTTTGCAGAATTTTCTTTCTCATTGATAAGAGAGTACTTTTAAGACGTACTCTCTTATCAATTTTCAAATATGCAACACAGTATTATTAACTATAGTCACCATGCTGTACATTACATCCTCACAACTTATTTATTTTATAACTGGAAGTTTGTAACTTTTGCCCACCCCTCACCCCCTGCCCCTGGCAACCACCAATGTGTTGTTGACCTTAAAAATGAAATAAAGCCTTTAGCTAGCCAAAATGAGTTTATTTGGGAATAGCAGAGGAATTGCAATATGGGACAAGCCAACTATGGCAAACCATAGGCAAGTCCGGGAGACAGAGGGAGTCTCCCAATTTTAGTAGTTAATTGGGGAAATCTGTGGCAGCTTTTATTGGCTGCAAGCAGGTTGTTGCTGTGGCAGAAGGAAGCCTCTGCCTTCCTGCTGGGGTCTGCAAGCTCCGGTGAGTGACACTCCTTTCACAGCTTCCAGACTCATTTTGATTTAGGGGCCCTTTGCTCATTTTCGGATGTTCTCTGTATCTGTGCGTGCGCTTGCATTTTGTAGTTGCTGTTATTTTTAGATTCCACATATAAGTGAGACCATACGGTATTTGTCTTTCTCTGATTTATTTCATGTAGCATGATGCCTTCGGGGTCCATCCGCGTTGTTGCAAATGGCAAGATTTCATTTGTTTTTATGGCTCAATAATATTCTATTGTATATTTGTATCACAATTTCTTTATCCATTCATCCGTCGATGGGCACTTAGGCTGTTTCCATATCTCGGCTATTGTAAATAGTGCTGCAGTGAACATGGGGGTGCATATGGGTTTTCGAGATAGTGATTTTGTTTTCTTTGGGTAAATACCCAGAAGTAGAATTGCTGGGTCATATGGTTGTTTTATTTTTAATGTCTTTTAATGGAGAAACCTCCATACTGTTTTCTCTAATGGCTGTACCAATTTACATTCCCACCAACAGTGCCGGAGGTGCTTGTTTTCCCCACGGCCTGGCAACACCTGTTATCTCTTGTCTTTTGATTTGCATTTCCCCGAGGACTGATGATGGGAGTGCAACTCTTCACACACCTGCTGGCCGTTTGTATGTTGTCTTTGGAGAAATGTCTGTTCAGATCTTCTGCCCATTTTAAACTTGGGTTGTTTGCTCTTGAGCTGTATGGGTTCTTTATATATTTTTGGGATATTAACCCCTTATCAGATATATGATTTGCAAATATTTTCTCCCATTCAGTAGGTTGCCTTTTATTTTGTTGATACTTTCCTTTGCTGTGGAGAAGCTTTTTAGTTTGATGTAGTTCCCCTTGTTTATTTTTGCTTTTTTGGTGTCAAATCCAAAAAAATCATTGCCAAGACCAATGTTAAGGAGCTTACTACTAATGTTTTTTTCTAGGAGTCATATGGTTTCAGGTCTTACATTTAGGTCTTCGGTCCATTTTGAGTTGATTTCTGTGTTTGGTGTAACATAGGGGCCCAGTTTCATTGTTTTGCATGTGGCTGTCTGGTTTCCCCAGCACCATTTACTGTAGAGACTGTCCTTTCCCCATTGTATATTCCAGGCTCCTTTGTCATAAATTAACTGACCATATATATGTGGGTTTCTGCAATTAATTTTTAATAAATGCTAGTTATCTCCCTTCTTTCCTTACAATAGTGTTTCATGAACAGTGTCAACCACCACAACACTCAACTTCGAGGGGATTGGCACCTCTGAGGGCCCTGGCCGGTGGGAGGTGATGCCCCTCGCAGTGTCTTCGCCATTTCTTTCCTGGCTGAGTCAGCACAGAGATATCATTTTGGTAGGAGATTTGATTTTAATCCTCTCCTGGGAGGTCCCTCACCCTCTTATCCTTACTCAGTGCGTTTTCCCTACCTTCCTCCCCCAAGAAATGAGTCGGAACCAATTAAGAGCCTTCTGCTTTCTCATCAGCGATATTTATAACTGTGGAAATATTTACGATGCATGGGGAGGACTCGGGTCAGTGAGGAGACAGAGCTTTCGCTGTCCTTGTAAATGGGACTTGTCTCCTGCTTGTTTCTGCCGGGGTTGTAAAAAGGAAGCGTGTTCGCCATGTAGTTTAGGGTGGCTTTTTTTCCACCTCACCTTTGCTGTAGACTAATCGGTGATAAACGCTTTTTTATTCCTGACCTCCGTGCTTGGAATGAAGGAGATGTTTTTTGGTTTTCTGGACACTTTGGTAGTGTTGCCGCCTTTCCCTGAGGCTGCCTTCAAATGCCCCGTGGAGGCTGGAGCTGTGACATACCAGGGGAAGGCATTTGAATCCGACGACAGAAATTCTGCATTCGGTAAGGGGCTCCAGAGCGGCTGGAACCCACCTGAAAGCCCCTGCATGGATAAGAAAGGGTCACGGTGATTTCACGTTTTTGGTAAAATTGCCAGGAAAGCATTCCCCACCCTGTCCCCCGTTCCATCATTCCTGTCCCCCAGGAATGTCCTTTTCCTGACCAAGTCTCAGGCCTCCACCTGGATCCCATGCTCTCCACCCAGACCTGGCTCGTCTCCATCTCCAAACGCTCCATTGCCAGTGGCTCTTCTAGCTCTGCCCCCAAACAATGTCTCTATCTCTCCTGTAAGATTCAGACATATTTAGAAAAAATAAATATATGGATCGATTACACATGTATATAAACAGATACATTTATGGAATGCTTCCTGTGCGCCAAGCCACCCTTTCTCATGACTGCCCTCTCTTCCCTTCCCTTCCAAAAATCTTTTTTTTCTCCTTTCTATGATAAAGATGTAATTTTATTTCCATTTGAGCTCTGGGGCCTGCTGAATTATTTACATATTCTTTTTTTTCAAAAAAATATATCTTTATTGATTTCAGAGAGAGGAGAGGGAGAGAGAGAGATAGAAACATCAATGATGAGAGAGTCGTTGATCGGCTGCAGCCCGCAACCCAGGCATGTGTCCTGACTGAAAATCGAACCCTGATCACCTGGATCCTAGGTCGATGTCAACCGCTGAGCTACGCCCAGCTGGGCTACATGTTCTTGACTAGTTTTTTTCTTTTTTTTTTTTCAATTACAGTTTACACTCAATATTATTTCGTATTAGTTTCAGGTGTACAGCACGGTGGTTAGACAATTACACGCTTTACAGAGTGAGATTCTTTCTTTTTAAAAAATTTATCTTTATTGTTGAATTACAGATGTCCCCTCCCCCACCCCCCACTGACCCCTTCCACTCCGCACCCACCCAGAGTGAGAGTCAGTGTCCTCACTCCCTGGCCCCCATGTGGCCCACCCTCACCACCGCACTGGAGGGGCCGGAGGTCACCGCTGACTTCTCAGCAGACGCTGCTCAGTTCTGCCTCCTCCTGGTGCCAGGGCCCAGTTCCCTCCCTGTGGACTCCTGTGACTCGGCACTATTGCCATCGCCTCCCACAGCCCTGAAACTCTGCCTTTACCTTTATTGGGCTTTAGTTTTCCTCCCACACCCTAAAGGTGTTCATCCCTTAAATCGGTGTCTTTGGACTCATGGCCCACCTGCCACCTGTCAGCTCTCCCTGTGGCAGCTGCCCCTCAGTCTGCGTCTCACCCCCTGTCCTCAGCTTGCATTAGATGCCCCTTCCCGAGTCACCTTACACCTGAAACCCAGCTTGTCTATTCCCTCAAGCGGAGGTCTAACCCATGGGCACTGCCCTCTGGTAGCCTGTGATTCTTCGGAGACACATGCACATCTTGAAATGTCCTGTAACGAGCGCTGGGAGTTAATTAATATTAAGGTGATGATATAACGAGACACACCACATGACAAACGGTACCGCCTGCTCAGAGTAGGGGGACCTGCCGTCCGTATTGCCCAGGGAAGGTCTTGTGGAACATGACCCAGCAAGTTCAGTTGGGAGGGACAGAAAGGGGCGCTTATTTCAGACATAAAGCACAGGGGAAGGGAGGACCTTCCAGGGACATTTTTTCAACCTGCATTCAATCACACAGGTCACGGTGCTTCTTAACCTGGGTGGTATTGCTTCCAGGGAAGATTTTGGAGGCTTTTTATTTTTATTGTCACAATGACTGAGGGGTGCTATTAGCATTTAGCACCTGGAAATTGGAAATGATAAATGTTCTGCAATGAGTGGGTTCGTGTCATGCAAAGAACTGTCCTGACAGTAGCACCAAGGTTGAAAAACACAGGTGGGGACAATGACAAATTGATTCCCTCTTGCCACCTTTCCTCCCAACAAGAAACTGAGAAAAGAAAAGAAAAAAAAAAGTATTATACTTCCCACCCCCGCCTTGGCTTGACTTTGCCAAGTCAAACTAGTAAAATCCACACATAGTGAATGGAATGACCCTTGTGTCCTGGTAACTGGTGCCCAACAGACTCAACACATGCCTGGGACACCCGCCAAGTGGGAGAAAGAAGGGTACACGCAGCTGGGAAGAGCTTTTTCACAATTTTGCAGGCAGAAAATCTAGACAGTGGTTTTGTAAAATTTTAGCATAAATTAATGTTTATTCTTAGATCAAAAAAGAAATGCTTGTTTTGAATTTCATGTGAGGTCAGCGCCTGCAGACTTGTCAAGGCTCAGGGCCACTAAAGACTGGGCCTGGGGAGTGTCCCTAAAGAACACTATAGGTGCCTGACCCAGGCACTGCTGGTAATTAATACTCATGATGCCACGAGGCTGGTGTCAGGGAGGCGGGACTGGAAAGGGTTGTAATTAGATAACCTGAAGCCTGATCAATGGTGCTCTATCCTGGGGGGGGGGGGGGGTATAAACAGATGATGGGAGGTCAGCCGGTCAGTCTGCTGGTCCACAAGTAGTTATCCAGTAGCTGCCGCGTCCCAGGCACTGGGCTGGGCGCTGGGAGACAGCCCTCGGGGCGGGGGTGGGGAAACGTGAAAGTGCCACAAACACGGGACACACGCGTGTACCCAGACACACAGGAGGGTGACCGCGGGCAGCAGGGGGCCTAGAGGGTGGTGAGTCTGAGAACCACTGGCAAGTATGCCCAGCCCTCCCAGGAGAGGGCGGCAGGGAGCTGGTCACTGGTCACTGGCCACTGGGGGACTGGCCTCCCGGGGCTCCCGAGGGCCGGGGAAAGGCCGGAGGAGCTGAACGGGGCGGGGCTAAGCGAAGGGTCAGCGGGAGGGGAAGAAGCCACACCCCAGCTCGGGGCTGGGCCAGAGAGGAGGCGTAGAGAGATCCCGATTGGTTACTAGGAAAAGGGTGGTGGGCGTGGCCTTTGCCTCATTGGCTGTCGGGCTCCAGGGGGCGTGGTCTGATTTAAAAGGACAGGATACCTATTGCACCATGAAGGGGCCGCGTGTGGGACTCATTCTAGGTCCCCTCAGGAAACGGAGGACACGCTCGTGAGCATAACTCAAGAAGGTGCATTTACAGAGGTGCGGGGGAGGCGTGGGGGAGCCACAGAGATGCCCGGGGAATCTGCTGCTGTGACTGCCTTAGGCTCTGAGTGAGCGGAGGGGACTGGGTACTGAAACCAGGACGGAGGAGAGTCGGGTAGACACCAGCCAGCCCGGGTCCCCTCACCGGCGGACGATGGATTTAATGTCCAGCCTCGCCAATGACCAATTCTCTGCCCCAGTTCTTTCCTTTTTCTACCCTCAGCCGAACCTTTCTCCTGGAATCCAGACCACTGCGGTCCAGCCGTGCAGAACCTCTTGTCCCTCTCCCTCTGGCCCCAGGGCCTTTGCACGTGCTCTTTCTCCTCCTGAAACTCGGGAAGTCTATTCTAGCCTGACTAGCTTGTTCTTTTTCCTCATGCCTTCACTCCTGGCTGCCTTTGGCCAGGGCTCAGCGCCTCTCCTGTATGCACCCTGGCCCAGCCCAAATCCTAATATTTATCTTTGTAATTAATTCAGTAGCTATTTACCAAATGCCTGTAGTGCACCAAGCCCTTACCACCTCAGGGCCTTCACTCGTGCTGCTCTTCCTGGTTGGCCTGTTCTTCCTTCTACTCATATTCTTGGGGGGGGGTCTCAGCTGAAATGGTATTTCCTGCAAGAAGTTCCCTCTCTGATTCTCACCCCACAGAGTCATGTATGATTTGGGTTATTTGATGTCTGCGTCCCCATGGGAAGGTCCCAGATCTGCTTCCTCCACCACTGTGTGCCGGCCCCTGGCTCAGAGCATGGTATGCAGTGGGTACTGGTCACGTATGTGGTAAGGGAGGGAGGCGATAGGGCTCTCCCATTGGAGCGGGACATGGAACAAACCACAACACGGGACAAAGGACTGTGTGTGCTCCAGGCCTGAACGCGGTTTTGTGGGACCTGAACCTGAGCCGCTTTGGAGGGCCCTCTTTAAGGAAAACACAAAATTGCAAAAACAAAGTTAGGCATTGAAAGTGGACCTTTATTCAGATTGAGGAAAGAAATGACAACAAACTGTAAAATTTTTACAGCTGAAAAAGACCACAAGTGCCACAAAATACAGAGAAATAAGAGCACAATGATTTTATTAATTAATTGCCTAGCACGCTGCTATAATACTTTCTTCCTCTGCATTTTTTTGGAGCTGAATATTCTTTGATCACCTCTTCATATGACAGTTCTGTAATTTTTTTTTATAGAGAGAAAGGAAAGAGAATTAAGTCTTTCCTCCGGCATAACGAAAAATTATATTTATTATTGATGGTTGGGATGCATAAAACATGTGACTCCGCCACCAGACATACTTGCTGTTCTGGGGCTGCTGCAGTTTGTACCCTGTGAACATAGGTATTCTGGCTGAGAAAGCCTGTGGCATATTTGGCATAATTCTCACCAGAAAATAAAAAAAAAGTGCAGCATAGAGTGGTGTCACTGTATTCTTGAATATTCCTGGCATAGCGCAGCACCTGCGAGAGCGGAGTCCTGCACTTAGGACGGCACCCGTGTGACGACGGGAGGAATTGCCCATAGGCTAGCTTTTGGCTTAGACAATTCACACCTTGTTCCTCCCCTACCCACAGACTTCCAGGGCCGGGTTCCACAAACTCTCTCAAGTCCGATACGATCTTTGGCCCTGCTCCTTGGTACAGCGCCAGGTGAGTAGGTAACACGGGCAGTGGGAGGATTCCTGGAAGTCATTTCCACACGGAGGTGACTGGCAAGAACTTATACACAAAAGGGACTGCACCTCACCTAAGTATATCCCACAAAACACACACCCAGTCGTACCCCAACTTAGCCAGATTCCATACATGCCTGTGGTCACCCCAGAGCCACCCTACCCTAGGGGAAGTATGACAGAGACTTCACAAAAAATGTTCACAAAAACATGTCACCGTGGGAGCACAGTGCTAGAGCGCCTTGCAGAACTTGTGTGAAGGGGGGGCCCTAAAACAAGCTTCATTTATTTCATGGTAAACTCGCCTCTCTCTGTGTCTTATCTGTCATTACGTGCTGCCCCTGACACCACGTCTGGCACATAGTAGTTGCTTAATAAATATATGCTTAGCGTGGGAAAGTGCTGCTTGGCCTCTTCATCCAGGAGATGTTCTTTCCCTCAGTAGATCTCATTGCCTTGATTTAAAGCTGGTGCCCACAGAGGAGTTGAGCAGAGTTATCAGAGGCGATGGGAGGGGGGAGGGGGACCACTCGGTGGGATAAACTTTCCCATTCCCTCATTCGCTGGGCGAACACGCCAGTGCCAACTTATCAGCTGCCCTCATTAGCAGGGAGGCTGCCCGGCTGCCATCTCCGGGTGATTCTAATGGTCCCCAATCAGAGAGCCGGGTCTGGGCTTTATTAACAGTGACAGCAGCCTCATCGTTAGAACTGCAGGTAAAAAGGTCACATTGGAAACACCATTTCCAAGCGCAGAGTAATTACAGACAGAACTCATTCTGGCTCTCACGGCTCTGCTGAGAATCTTTATTTATCCAGCCGGGTCGCTGGGGTCGCTGGGGGCCTTTCAGCTTCCCACTTCTGTTTGCTTCCTTGCTGTGAGGGGGGTTGGTCTTGGGGGTCCCACATGGCCTGGGGCCCAGGAGGCAGAAACAGTCTAGACTCCCAAAGGGGCTACGGAGGTCTCCAGTGCTGCACATGCGAGTCTGAATTTCCAGAATGAGGATTGTGGGCAGACTTTCCAGACACAATGTGGTCACTGGAGGCCGGTGGTTTCATGGGCTGGTTTATGAGAACCAAGTACATGTCACACTTTCTTGCAGCCACTTAGCACATCCAGATCCTCTGCTGCCCCCGTTGAAACCTCCCCTGACCCCGGGCAGTGAGCCACTCCCCTCAGTGCTGCAGCAGCATTTGGCTCATGTCTCTATTGCAGGGCTCACTCCACTGTATTTTATTTATTAGCTTAGCCATCTGTCTCCCAAGATGGACTGCCAGCTCCTTGAGGGCACTGACCAAGTCCTATTTGTATTTATATTCTTGGTTTGTTCCCCAGCACCGAGCTCGGCACTTGTATTTGTTGAATGACTCTCCAAAGAAGGGAGTGAAATGACTGAGATGAACCGAAGTGGGCACAGAGTTCTTACAGCAGCACTAGCCTGTCAAGGTGGCTAAGCATGGCCTTTGGAGTCAAACCGGTTTAAATTCCAGCTCCACCACTTCGTTACTTAGGATTAGGTTTGGCTGTAAATGACAGAGAACCCCAAACAACAGCGGATTAAACAAGCTAGATGTTCATTTCTCTTCCTTGTAAAAGTTTAGAGACGATCACTTCGAGTGCTGAGTTGACTTGGTTCATGGTGTCTGCAGGGACCCAGGCTCCTTCTACCTTGTGGCTCTGCTGTTTGTGGCCTTGGCCATGTCAGAGCTCAGGCTGCCCCCCTGCAGCTCCAGCTGTCACGGCGGAAGGAGGAAAGGAGAGAAGGAAGTTGCACATACCATTTCTGCCTACAGTCTGCGGGTGATACCACTTATTACCCACAGTCTACTCACCCGGACACACCTAGCTTCAACAAATCCCCCAGAATGTAGTCTTGATTCTAGAAGCCCCTACATTCAGCTAAAAATGGGAGTACATTATTCTACAAGAAAGAGAAATTGGGTTCTAGAGAAAAATAGTCTCTGTCATATTTACTTACTCTGTGACTTTGGAGAAGTGAATTGACCCCTCTCATTCTCAGTGTCCTCACTTGAGAGTTAAAAGAATGTAGGCAAATGCCTTAGCAAAGTGCCTGGCACTTACTAAGGGCTCAGTTATTGCTGTTAGTACTTTGGTATGGCTAGGCTGGTAGGAGGGAGTGTCCTAGCAGGACGTCCGCCTGTGTGCTCTAGTTGACATGCCTGAACCTGAGTCTTACCTAGTGCCACTGACCTGCCTTAGTTTTCTCATCTATATAACAGGGTTAATAATCCCTTCTATATAGGGTTGTTGTGAATATTATTTGAAATATTTTATATAAAGCAATTAATGTAGTATTAGCAGTAAATACTTGGTCAGTGTTGGATTCTTTAATTATTACTAGTTAAGGCAAGCCCTGGGTGACCTTGACATTCACCATGAAGAGGGTGACACGGAGAAGATTCCATAGGATTCCACTAGGCTCCAAAACTGAAGTCATTCTAAGAGGGCGGGGCCAATGCAGTAACCAGCAGGCGAAAAATGAACTTGGCCTTCAGTGACTGCATTAGCACGCTTGCCTTTTGAATGGTGTCCAAATGGAGCTGACTTTAGATGCAATGGGAACATCCTCTGCCTCCCTGCTTCTTTCCTTTCCCAAAACTGTCAGCAGTTTTTATCCACAGGGTGTCTTTCCCAAAGGGGTCAGATGAGAAGGTCCAGGATGAGTAGTCCCAAGGGCCACAAGGAGTTTGTGGCCCCAGCATACCCAGGGGACTGTGCCCAGGGCTTTTTTGGGTTGGATGGAACTTCTGTCCCCTCAGGCAGAATTGCAGGGAAGCAGAAAATATGCCAGGATCAGGTCAGACAGACCAGAACTGGATGAAATGAGCAAAGCATGCCATTTTCCTTCTGCTTAGGATTCTGGGATCAGCTGTTAGGTTCTCTGAGTATCTTGGGAGTTTATTCTCAGGAGCCCCAGTGCCCAAGGGGCAGGGAAGAGTTGAAGGCACAGAGCCTCCCAGGTAGCCTGTTGTTGGTTTTGCTTCTTGCAGGAGCCAAATCGGGACCCTCTGTTGCCCTCTGTGTTCATAGGCTGCTTCCCACCTCAGTGTCACTGAGTAGCTGCCAGAGGTCCCTGAGAGGCAGGAAAGACTGGGTGACAAAAATGGATGGTCACGGCCTGGCTCAGCTCGGCTCACTGGTTCCCAAGGCACCCTCCCCGCTCACCTTTCCTCCAGGTTGACCGCTCCATCAGTCATCACAGCCGTGGGATGACTCCTGGGTCCTCACCTGTAACCAGGAACAATGCTTGAGACCAGAAGAGTCCCTGCTAAATCAAGAATCTGCCACCATCCTGCACTGGGATGTGTCACTTGAAGCGCAAACTAGGAAACAACCTAAATGACTGAGGAAAGGATGGTGTACAAATGATGGTCCTATCACTTCAAGGGATATTATGCAGCGATCAAAAGTATAATCATGAAGATTGTGCAGTGACTTGGAAAAATGCTTATATTCTGGTGTTAAATGGAAATAAAAAATCTCATCTTTGCTGTGTGTCTACGTGTAAAAATCTTATGTGCATATGGGCAAGAAAGGAGCCCCAAGAGAGAAAAAATGGGGTGATAGGATTATGGGTACAATTGTCCCTTTAAAAAATGTACCCTAATGTTGATTTTTGCTGTTTCTGCACTGAATAAGAAAATCTTTAAAAAATCCTGCTCACTACTGTACCATGCCCGGCTGCCCTGCTCCCAAAAAGGACACAGAGCCTGGACCACTGACATTTGCTAGGCTGGCTCCTTAGCTCGTTTTGATATCAACTTTTCAATCAATAGTTTCAGGAAAAGACACGGCTGTTTCAAGTTGAAAGCAGACCCCAGATGAACTGGGCTCCCTGTTTAATTCCCCTCCTAGTAGGTGGTGACTGATGCAAGCAGCTCCTTCAGGGACAAATCAATTGCCCCCCCCACCCCCTGCCCTCAGGCCTGTAAACAACAGGGGACCCTTCAGGGCTCCGCTGCCTTAGAGGTGGGGCTAGTCACTGTTCCACGCAGGGAACAAAGCCGCCGATGAAAGCTCTTGACTCCTTGGATTTGGCTGAGTGAGCAGAAGATAGAAGAAATCATCACTTAACCATGACCCAGAATTCCAGGGGCCACTTGAATACCATGCCTGTCACCAGCTCATTGTGGGAGCCAGAGCCACTCACTCAGCCGCTCTCCAGATCGGGGAGACCCACTGCAACCCACCTCTAAGTGGCTGATGGGGAAGAAAACAAATGGCAACCATGGCACCCGGCGCTTCTCAAATAGGAAGCAAGCCTGTCGAGATGAAGGTGGGATCTGAAGTCAGAAATGCTGGACTGGAGCCCAGGCTCTGCCACTCATGCGCAGTGTCACCTTAGGCTAGTAGCTTCTGAGTTTCCTTGTCCATAAAATTAGGGAAAAACTCTCAACTGAGCTGGATTATCATGAAAATTAAGTGAGCTCATGTATGAAAAAAAGCTCTGTAAATTGTAAAGCTTATGTCTGAGTTTGCAAGGGCTGCCATAACCAGATACCATAGACGGGTGGCTTAAGCAACAGAAAATCATTGCAGGGCACAAGCCCAAGATTAAGGTGTCGGATGAAGCACTGGTTTCTTCTCTCCTTGGTTTACATGGATGGCCACCTTCTCTCTGTGTCTTCACATGTCTTCCCTCTGTCTGTGCTGTCTGTGACCTAATCTCTTCTTATAAGGACACCGGTCACATTGGATTAGGGCCTACCCTATGATCTCATTTTATCTTAACTACCTCTTTAGCGACCCAATCTCCAAATATAGTCGTGTTCTGAGAAGCCAGGGGTTAGGACTTCAACATAGGAACTGGGTGTGGACGTGATTCAGCCAGTAACAGCACAATATATTTTTCTGGACTTGCCCAGGGCTGCCCACGATGGGCATTTGGACACGATAGGAAATACCTTGCTGAATGGTTTCCGTTGTAGCGTCGTGGCAGGAAGTGGTAGGAGATACCTGCCAAAACTTTGAGCTTATTACCTGCTACTGTGGGCCTGGGGTCTCCAAGGCTTGCCGTCTCCAGTCTTGTTCAGCAAATGAGCTGTCTTCCCTTTGGGTTTGGAATGCTTTTATTTTTTTCATTTTCATAGGAGAGGAAGTGTCAATACTTAACAGCTCAGGGGAAAATGGGTGTGTATGGGCTGTAAGTGTTTGTTTACATGGAAGTGTCTTCTGGAACACCCCACCCAGGTCCCAGCTCTCCTCGCTGAAGGATAGGCTACCAATAGTATTTTCCTTCAAATTCCTCCTGAAGTATTGACTTTTACCTGCTGGGAAGGGGCCTCACACACATCTATCCAGGACCTCCGTGGTGCCTGGGGCTGTGCTGGGGAGTGGAGGAATGTACCGCCTGTTTAGTAAACACAGACACTGCCTGACCCTTAAGGAGGAGAGAGGACCGAGGGCAGCCTCCAGAGCTGGGAATTTGCTTGAGGTCTGGGGGGCAGAGGAGCGCCCTGCCAGGAAGTCAGGCTCTCTGGTCGGCTACCTTATTTTGGTCCTTTATGAACGTAAGGAGGAGACGTGTTCCAATTACCCACAAGCTGCCCCTGAGTGGCACAGAGGCCTGTTGCTGCTGTCACTCTAGGTCCCAGTACTTACAAGGCAGTGGGAGTGATAAGGGGCCTGCATCCTTCAGGGTAACCTGGATTCCAATTTAAGGCCAACAGACTGGCCCTCTTTCTGAATATCTCCAATTTATTCTAGCAGAGAGAGGGTCTCTTGTATTCGCTTGCCCCCCTCCAGCATGGAGCTCTCCAATTGACAGAAGTAGAGGACTTTTTTTGTCTTTGCCTGAACGGCTTACCTCCTGCTTCTCTTGGAAATAAAACCAAGCTTTCCTTGGGGAACCCATTCCATATGGTTCAGGTGGGGCTGATCTCACCTCCCCAACATGAGGAGGGTACCTGTTCTCAGTCTGGCCAACGAGAGTAGCCCTCTTGCCCTTGCTGTAGTGACTGGCACAGAGCTGGGCGCCTGACTCAAGCCAGCCAGTCAGAACCTGCCTCAGGCATCGCTGGGGCCCGGAGCAGAGCAGCTCTGCCCTCCTGTTGGCTAACAAGCCCTCTGGAGAGTTTTGGAGCCGCTGCAGCCTCTTCTCCAGTGTACAGGGGCCTAGAGAAAACCTCGCCTGGAGGAAATGAAGCCAGTGTGCAAAGAGAAACAGAGCTGAGAGAGAGAAAGCTGCAGGGAACCTTAAAGACGGTGTTTGAGCCCCCGAGCCCATCTCTTCTCAGGAGCCCATAAATCTCCTAGTCTGTTCACTAGGGAACAATCCCGATGTTTGCAGCAGGGTTTGTACCAGGACTCCTTGGGACAGGCACCTTTCTCCTGCTAGTCTATCACGCACGTGTCCCCCTGGCTGGAGCCCTGGTCCTTATAAAGCTAATTATGGGCAGAGTGTGGGGACCAAACTCACTCAGAGATGATCTCACCAGGGACACTAAGAACTCATGTTAGGGTTTGATTTGGGACTGGGGCTCCAGATCCACTGGGGGAATGGCTCCTCTTCCGATTTTCACTTTTGTTTTGACAGCGCATTGAGAGCCTGCCTGACTCCAAGGCCTTACCGAAGCTTTTCTGACTCAGTTTTCAGAGGTGCTGCACGGAGTCACCCCCAGAGCATCTGATCACAGTATCCTCTGCTCTTTTTGCATGGGGCTCTCGCATTGCTGCTCTCCTCCAAGCAAGCCCCACAGCTTGGGTTTCTGTCCCTGCTACGGGACACGGCAGAAGGGCTCGGACTGGGGCCCGTTGCTCTTTCCTCAATGTTTTGTTTGTGTTGCTGTTAGATTGTGTTCTGAAAGTTTGCTTCCTTCCTTTGATGCTGATGGGAAAAAAAAGTGCTGTGTGTCTTATGCCCTATCTGTATAAAAAGCCTTTTATTATTGATGAAGATATACTTGGCCCGGAGACTCGCCTGCTAATTCAGGTCAGGAGCCGGCACCTTTCCCCAGCCGCACTCAGCCCCAGCCCCACAGTGGTGTGAATGCGCTCAGTCCTCACTGCCCGTCAGCACACAGGCCTTCACCACGCGCGGCGTGCAGCAGGCAGGGGGCCACGCTCTGCCCGCCCAGAGAAGGGGCCCGAAGCAGAGGACCAGGCTCCTAACCCCTACCTTCTACCCTTGTGTTTCTCCTAAGATTGAAAAAGATTATAATTTATTGAGAATCTGTTAATGTGCCAGGTACTTTAAGTAAGTGCTTGGCATATGTTATCTCAAAAAAAGAAAAAACCCCTCAAAAGAAGCGTATGGGGTAAGGAGATTTATTCTCGTTTTATAAATGAACAAACTCGCCCGGCCGGGCGTGGCTCAGCGGTTGAGCATCAACCTAGGATCCAGGGGATCTCAGTTCGATTCCCGGTCAGGGCACAAGCAGGGTTGCGGGCTTGATCCCCAGTCGGGGGCGTGCAGGAGGCAGCCGATCAATGACTCTCTCATTGATGTTTCTATCTCTCTCTCTCCCTCTCCCTTTCTCTCTCTGAAATCAATAAAGATATATTTAAAAAATAAGTAAATAAATAAATGAACAAACTCAGAGATGTTGCAGAAATACCTGAAAGAAATCATAAAGCTATTGTAAAAGCAGAGGTGACCCTGGGCTTTGGAGAGCTGGCAGGTGGCCAGCACGCAGGTGGAGCTGCTGACCCCCCGAAGGTAGAGATCCTGGGACAGGCTCCAGGAAGATGGCTAGTGGGAGAACCTCCCTAATCCCCAGCTCTCTGGGAGGGGGTGGTAGGCAGGTCACCCACAAAGCCAGACACCTTCCCCAGTGGGGGGACAGGTGAGGGTGTATCACCTTCCTGGAACACCTGCTGAGTTAATAGGAGACTTTGCCATTTTTGTTGACTACATTTGTTCATATAACCTCGTGCCCAGAGGTCTTTCGAGATGTGGGCCTGAGGTCAAAACTATCATTTGGTTTATTGTAATAGCTATCCCCAAGCATTACACATACTAAACAAGCAAAATATTGATAAAATTCTTAATCTGAGCCTCTTGGGCCAGTAAGAAGGTTACAATTTGTTCCTAGACCCATCGGTGAGTTAAAATCTTGAATAGCTCTGAGTTATCATCATGTCAATAAAATGTGGTCAGCGGGGATGAGACGCATGTCGCAGTATTGACTCTTAGATCCTCAAGCGTAAGCTCTTCTGAATTGTTTTGCTGAGTCTCGGGCAGCCAGTAAGTAGGGATCAGGCATGGGAGGGTTAGGGACTGCCACTGATCTCTATTTTTCAGCCTTGTAGCTTTATGGGATCGATCCAGTTCCCATTCTCTCCATCCACAGACTTCACATCAGAGTTAGCGACAGGCATGTGCAAAGGGAAATAGCCAAGAAAACACCGCAGTCCCACACCCACCCGGGAGCTATGCTGGTAGGATGGGGCCAGTGCCCAGGCACAATCATCGACCAGTGTAAATATATTCACGTGAACTAGTGATGCTGATGTTTCAACAGGGGAGAAGGCGCCGTCTCGACCTTCCTGAGCATTCGCTGTACCCGATTAGACTGCAGTTCCAGTGTCACTCGAAATGAGGCCAAGGCAGCCAGAGGGCAAAGCATGTGGCAGGTGTTCTTGAAAATCTTTCTCTCTCCCCACAGAGCAGAAATGCTCACCCTTCCCCTGTGTTTTTCACTCATGGATGTGTCTTGGAAGTCACTGATGGCTCTCTTTTTCCTGGGGACACACTCGGGCAAGGATTGGAACACATGTCCGACCCAGGGCGGGGGGTGGAGGGGGGTGGCTTTTACATCTTAGTGACCTGGCTTCCCTTTGTCCTCAGTCGTCTTTCTCTCCTTCTTTCATTCTACTTTTCGTTCTCTCCTGGCCCCTGGAAGATTTTGTGCAAACTAGAAACAGCAGCCCTTCCGGGCAGCTGTGGCCTGTGCTGGGCTGCACGGCTCGGTGAGCGGGTGATGGGCTGGATTTCAGCCCCTGCTGCCCCCTCGGGGTCTGCTTGCAGAGGGAACTCCTTGCACAGCTGCATATGGTGGCCCCGTTAATGCCTGTCATTTTCTTTCATCTTCGTAAGCTGTAGAAACACCTTCCAGAGCAAGGCGAGGTGTGGAATGAATGGATGAATGAATGACTGAATGAGTGAGTGAATGAATGACGTCTGATGCGTGATTCCAGTGTGAGAGCATCCTGCACGCCTGGTGGAGGGAGGGCTGAGCAGTCATGGAGGAGGCTGCTTGAGAAATGCATTTATGCTGAGCGGGGTGGAGTGAGGCTGAGCCCAGGCCAGAGCAGGAATTCAGTGTGGGCTTTGAGAGGCTTGGATGTGACATTTTGGGGCAGGGACAGTGATGTGATTTGATGCTGCTAAACGGCAGCTGTAATAGAAAGCAAAAGACCAGAGCCAGTGCCTTAGGAAAGTCAGGAGGGAGGGGCAAGGGAAGGAGAGGGGACGGGATGCGACGGGACGGGAGGAGATGAGGGGGGTGGTAAGGAGCAGCAGGCTTCCCTAGGTCTGGGGGAATCCATCTCACCCATGCCGACTTCATCACAATGTCTTCCTCCTCCGCTGGGTAAACGTTTACTGAGCGTCGCCTGTGTGCCAGGTGCTACGACACAGAGAACACAAGCATGTCAGGCAGCAGCTACTGTTTGTCTGATAGATGGTGTCGCCGCAGCTCAGAGCGGCCTTAGTCGTTAATGAGGAGAAACGAGCGATGGAGGGTGCTTGCTCTCCGCAAAGAATGGAGCACGGGTGTCACAAACGGAGATGAAAGACAAAAGCAGCATGTTGGGTGGATGCAAGAACGTGAATTCAACATGGGCTGTGCTGCACTTGAGGAGGGACACCCAGCGATGGCCAGGAGACCGACCTGCAGCGAGAAGGCCAGCTCCAGGAGGGCGGCCTTCCTGCCTGCCAGGCCCAGCTCCGCATCCCCAGGACCTACAGGGGCACCTAGCACATGTGAGCTGCTCAGTAAAGGTCTATGGGATGAGTGGGGGTACCCCCTGGAAGGCCTCGACTGTTGCCCAGGTCCACCCCAATGCTGTACTCGGTCCTGCATCGCATGCTCTGTACCCCCCACAGTTGTGCTGGTCACGTAGGATATTCTATTATAACCAGATATTATGTGAATGTATTATCACTAGTATCAATGAATACATTCATTCACTCATTCATTATTAATAATATATTCAGTAATCATTAATAATATACTAATAGATTAGATATTATGCTCATGGTAAATGGGTATTATATATAGATGAACAGATGATATGCCAGGGAGTTCAAGGGGAGTTAGGAAATAACAATGACATTGCCTACCAGAGAGTGGAAGCATAAATATTTTTTCACTCCTGCCTCTTTTCTCTTTCCCCAGGAGCCCTCCCCTCTCCCGTGAATGGAGCTATTCACCTCCCCTGCACACCCCGTGAGCATAACAAAAGCCGCAGGCAGCGGGCTCAGGCCTTCTCTCTGGGGGACTCGGTTCTCCTCGCAGACCCAGCTGACACTCAGGCAGGGGTGGGCCAGAAATACAGATGTGGGGGCCTCAGGCAGGGGTGGGCCAGAAATACAGATGTGGGGGCCTCAGGCAGGGGTGGGCCAGAAATACAGATGTGGGGGCCTCAGGCAGGGGTGGGCCAGAAATACAGATGTGGGGCCGTGGGAGGGAATGAGGAGGTGAAGTCAGAGGGCCGAGGTGGACACCCCGAAGAGGAAGGGGGGAGGCCGAGGGGGCTCTGAGGGAGACAGAGCTCTGTGTCCGGTCCATCAGCTCACCATCCCAGCTGCAGGGACTGTGCCCTGGCCCCTCCTGGCAGCCTCAGCTGGCAGCTAATATCAGGAACAAGCATCCTGTCCATGCTCTCCAATGAAGAAAGTTCCCGCAATGCCTCATCGTGGACTCTCTGCTCTGGTGATTCCCAAATCATTTCAGCTTCCTCCATGACCGCTCACCCCTCCCTCCGTGCAGGATGCTCTCACACTGGAATCACACCTCAGACGTTCATTCACTCACTCATTCATTTATTCATTCGCCCATTCATTCCACACCTCGCCTTGCTCTGGAAAGTGTTTCTACAGCTTACAAAGATGTAAGAAAACCACAAGCATTAACGGGGCCACCATGTTCTTTTCTAAAAATCTATTTTCATCCACCCAACCATCTCTCCACAGGCCCAGCTCCAGGGCCATTTTCACATTTTAGGGTTTTATTATGGCAGAACTCCACTTCCAGGCACCCAAAACACGTAGACATGTTTTAAAGTCACCACATGCCCCTGCAGACCAGAAGCTCCATGGGTGGGACTAGGTTTTGGCTCCTGTTACCCTGAAGACCCAACCTGACTCGAAGCTGGTCCCAGCTGGGACGCAGTTACCATCCTGCACCAGCTCAGCAGACATCCCCTCGGTCTGGTGTCATATACATTTGCAGGGAGCAGCCACCTGGGCAGCTAAGGTAGAGGCACTGCTGCAAAGAGGCGAAGCTCAGAACAAAGGGGGCTCTGACGGCTGCCTGCAGACCCTGCAGGGAATTTTAAAGGATACAGGACAGAGATTCAGGGAAGACGGGTCCAGTGACTAGAAAACCAAACCCAGGATTCCCATCTCAAAGCTGCCTCTAATTTACAGGACTAATTCTCCTGTTGGCGGCCCCCACCAAATGTAATTGCAGGGGCTTCACAGGGAAGACATTCTCTCAGATCACCTACCCCATCTCCTCCAAAGGCTTCACAGTTGTAAATTCACTTCTTATGTGTAAGCCTTTTTTGCTCCTGGAAAATAGAAATATTTCCGGGAGGGGTAACTCTAGGCCTTAGTGGAGTCGGGGAGAGTTCACCTAGTAAGCCCTCTGCAGGGCAGAGTTATAAGAAAAGAAGAGGCAGCCACTGTGAAGTGTTTAAAGGAGAGCATAGAAAAGACGGTGGCTGGAGGGACAGCAGCGCGAATGAGCAAAGCCGGCTAGGAATTGGGGGATTTCAGGAAAGCCAGTGTCTGTCCTTCGTGATTCTGGGGGAGGCTGGCTGGGAGCTGCCTCCGGCTCTGGCCTTCTGGGCATTGACTTTGCCTGTTGCTCGGTTTACTGTCAGCGGAGTAGTGGATGTTTCTTTCGCCCATTCAGCAAGGACTGTGGCTGGGTCAGGCAGCGCCAGGGGCCGTGGACAATCGCACAGACCCCAACATCTGTCACTCCGGAGATCCAGGCCAAGCTCAAAGCTCCCCTCGCCCGGGGCTGTCTGACAGATTGGGAAGCACCCGGGCTCGGTAGTGGGACAAAGCTGAGTCAAACCCAGCTCTGCTCCTCACTAGCTGTGCGGCCTTGGACAAGTTTGTAACCCTCTCTGAACTGTAGCCTCCTCTCTTGTAAGTGAGGATCATCACACTTGGCCCTGAAGGCTGACAGCTGTGAGAATAAGTGAGAAAGGCAGGGTCTGGGACGAGGCTGACCCTTCCCCCTTCCCTGGGTCTTCTTGCATTTTATTAACCAGATCTCTGTGGTTTTCCTCAGACATCCCTGGCTATGAACCATTCAGTACTGAAAATCCTCACGGAGGGGTAAAATGTGTAATGAGGGATTTCGAGGGACGTGAAAGTGCTATCAGATTTGTCTGCTCACACGGCTATCAATCAGTTTCAGTGAAAAGCCGGCCAGCTTGGCCGAGCAGACGCTGCCAGTTTGCTTCTGTCTCTCCAGATTGAATTTTATTTTTATTAAAGATAGAACCATGAGTCCGATTTCCCTCCTTGGACACTAAAGGAGACAAATTAGCCAAAGGGAAATTCTGCTGAATCTGTATTTTAGTACTTTAGCTACTGAGCCCTAGGTTGGGACTTGTGTGTGACCTTGAGGCGCCGTGTCCAGGCTCACAGCTGGATCCCAGCCTCCCAGCCTCCCAGCCTGATGTGGTCTCGGCTGGGTCAGCCGCAGGGGAGCCCCTAGGCCCTGATTCTCTCTCTCTCCCTCTCTTTCTGTCTCCCTTCCTCTTTCTCTAAAATAAAAAAGAGAAAAGTACCTATTTGAGGGGTGAAAGGGCTTTTGTTCAATGGACTCTTTTCTAGGAAGAAAAAAAAAAGGTCAAACTTTAATCCAAAGATTTAGATTCAAATCAGGTTTTGAAAGAACAAATGGCCTCAATGTGGGGACTGTTGTTTCATATTAAAATCCTTTTGCCTTATGATTTTTTCCTTCTACTTCTCATGATCTTATTTTTTTCAGTTGTTCTGAGCTTGCATGTGAAGCTTAAGTGTAATAATTAATATTGCAAAGCAGAGCTATTGGACAATTTTGGAGAAATTATTCAGGCCTTTAGATTTAAGTATTTTTTTTAAAAAAGATGCCCACGTACATTTTTTTAAAAAGTGCTTTTTCAAACTGTTAATGGATTTAATGTTTTGAAAATACTGTGAGAAACTCAAAAGTACAGAAAACTGTAAAGAAGAAAGTAAAAATTGTCCCAAATCCTACTTGGATAGCAGGATTGATAACCAAATTTTATTGACTTATAAAAGCATTTTGTATGTTGAGGATATTAACCTTATGCAGGTCATGTATATTTTTAGAATATGTCCTCTATTATTCAACCTTTTAATTTCTTTGTGGTGAGATTTAATTTTTATATTGCAAAAATCTACCAATACTTTCTCTTCTGAATATTTTAATGTTATACAGGTCTCTGTATCCCAAAATGATGAAAATGTCAATCATTTTCTACTATTTTTATGATTTCATTTTTACATGATTTCTTGATGATATTTCTGGATTTTATTTTGATATAAAAAATGAGGTTTGGCCTGGCCGGGCGTGGCTCAGCGGTTGAGCGTTGACCTATGATCCAGGAGATCGTGGTTCGATTCCTGGTCCGGGCACATGCCCAGGTTGCAGGCTCGATCCCCGGTGGGGGGCTGTCCAGGAGGCAGCCAGTTGATGTTTCTCTCTCATCGATGTTTCTCTCTCTCTCTCTCTCCCTCTCCCTTCCTCTTTCTCTAAAATCAGTAAAAACATTAAAAAAAAACAAAAATATCTGATTAAGTCAGTTGTGCATAGTATTTTGGGAAAAAAAGAAAAGAATTAATGTCTTGTATGAACAAAGCATTTTACAAAACAATATTTAAAAAATGCCTTATGCGGGAAGGAAGAAAGGCAGAGCCTGAGGGAGGAAGAAGGGAGGGAGGGGAGAAGGTGCCTTCCCCACGACTGAAGCAGGAGTGTGGAAAGGAGCGCCTTCGGCTAGTCTAGATCAGAACTGCGAACTGAAACTAGCTTAAAGCAAAATCAAAATGAGGGAAGCAAGACAAATGTCCTTCAGGTTGTAATATAATGTTGAAGAATTGGCACGATTCCTCCCTGAAGAAATTTGTTCCCTTTGAAAATAAAGGAGCTAAGTTCTGTGTAAAAGTGGCACACCCACACCCACCCCACACACACATGCAAGGACTGTACCATAAGGGAGTCGCTGGAGAGGTCAGTCTTTTCCCAGGAGCCACGTGCCTGAGAGTCTCTGGACAGACTGTAGCTCCATTGCATTGGGACAGAAATGTCATTCTGCAGCCAATTGGCTGTGCAGAGTCCCACTGTGCTGCCGGGCACATCTAGGTCCTCACCTCCAGTCGACACCCTGCAGGCCCACCCCTGCCTGAGCTCCTGGAAGCTAATTGTGTGCGGCCAGGAGCCCAGGGGGGTGGGAGCCAGCCAGGGGTTCAGAGAGGCCCACAGTTCTGGCCAAACCGAACTGAGCTCTGTGTTTGCGTAATTTACTCAGCAAGAAACCTTAGAAGTCGTTCCCTGAACACTATTTTATCTTCTGAAATAATGATAGATAATCTTGGCTGTTGAATGTATTTTTACTTCTGATTCAAAAATGTCAGAACTGGATGCATCTCCCCTCTGTGTGAAATGGAGACTTCAGGGGGCAGGGCAGGCACAGTCAAGCTGTGATTTTTCTGGCAGTTGTGAAGAGATGATGTACTTTGAGGGAAAGAGCTCTCGATTGTGCACCCAAGAGCTGGGTTTGCGAGTCAGCTCCACTACTTAATGGCTGTGACCAAGGACAAGTCACAAAGCATTTCTGAGTCTGTTGTGTGTTTTTTTTAAATTTTATTTTTGTTTAAAATATTACAGATGTCCCTTTTTCTCCCCAATGACCCGTTTTCTTATCGGTGAAAAGGCATCATGGAACCTGCTTTGCCTGCTTTGTGTGGTCAGGGCGAGAACCATTCATTCCGCTGGTTTACACTGAGCACCAGTTGTGTGCCAGGCGTGGTGGTGGACACTGTGGGCACGACAGCCAAGTAAGACACGCAGGCTGTAGGTGCTCACGGAGGTCGTGGTCTGGCAGGAAAGGCATGCTGAAGGGGCAGCCAGAGGTGAAATGGGAGAGGTAGAGAGTGCCATACAGTAAAGACTTTACATCAGTGAGAACTGTGCACATGGTGGAAAAGTCTGGAAGAACGTACATCAAACTGTTAACAATTACCTTTGAGGTAGGATAGCAGAGGCCTTTTACTTTCTAAGTTAAATAATATACATATATAGTTGCTTTCTGCTTTCTAGGTTAAATAATATATATTTATAAATTATTTAAATGTTTTACAACCAGCCTATATTACTTTTGTATTTATAAAAGAATCAGGACATTAAAAATTAAATTGGAAGGAATAGAATAGTATTTCAGTGTTCTCGAGAATATGAGAATATTTGATTTGGAACCTGGGCTCTCGTGCTGCGTTTACTTTTTGCTGTGGTGACTCGAGGAAGGGAAAGAATGAAGTATTTCAGCCGAAAGCCAGGAGTGGCGGCCGCTTAGCTAAGATCTGCTAGTTTCTGAGCGCACGTGAAGGTGCCCTTGGCGGAGGGTGCAGCCCCGCAGATGGAACGCAGCGTCCTCTCGAGACCGCACAGCATCTTTCCACGATGGTCCCGAACCAGGGCTGGCAAGGCCTGACCCGACAGGAGCAGCAATGGGTTAATACAGCACGCAGAGGGGATGGCAATGGCGAGATGGACCCCAGGCCATGGAGAAGTGGTACCATACAGGCTCGGGGGCCACACTCGGAGCCTTCTTCCCTGGCCTTGAGCATCTCTTCTTCAGGGGCAGCAAAGTCCTGCAAGGTCACCGGGCACACGCGGAGCTCCGCACGCCCCGTGTGCCCCGTCGGGCCTCGTCAAGGGCGCGGAGTTCGGAGCCACAGCTCTTTGTTTTAAAAAGAGCGAGCCAGGGCTTCCCTCCTCCTTCGTGAGCTTTTTCTGGCTCTGAATAGGCCTGTGCCGCACACAGCAGATGGCTTTCTGACGAGGCTCAAATTCACCCAGTCTTTGGGGAAAATAAACTACGGCAAGAAGGACTGTTATTCCAATCTGATAAGGTTTTCTATTTTCGGCGAGAAAAATGAGTGTCTGTACGTAGGAAAGGGGGGAAAACATAATTGGAAAGTGAGAGGAGCAAAAGCAGCTGACACTGGACTTGAGAGATGGACTTGGGGAGTTTTCCATTGTGTAGATGGCAGATCCCCCTGTCCCCACGCACTGTCCTCGCCGGAGGCTCGGAAGTGAGATGGACGCGATGGGCCCGCATCTGGGCAGGACAGCGGCTCCCTGTGCGGAGGGCTGGCGGGGAGCAGCCCCGGGAAGGGTTAAAGAGGGGCTTCAGCTGTTTCTATAACATCTTTCTTTAAAATTTGTGTTCTTTAAAAATAATATATGTGATCAGTGGGTTCCTGAGTATTGTTAGTTGTTAACGAGGACCACAGAGCTAGGCTTCTCGGGGTCAGAAGACACCGGCTTTCCCATGAGAAGTTACGCAACCTTAGCGAGTTACCTAACTGTGCTGCTCCTCAGTTTTCGCATCTGTATAATCGAATCATAATAGCAGATAGATTATGGGGTTGTGGTGAAGATTAAATGAGTTCATTTGTTCATTCAATAAGTATTTACCGAGGGCCTGCTATGTGCCAGGTCCTATCCTAGGTGCTGGGATACACAGCAGCGATCAAAACACACAGAAACCCACGTCCTCAGGGAGCACGCATTCTAGAGAGAGAAACAAGAAGTTAAATGTGAAAAGTGCAGTATGTTAGACAGAGGTGAACACTAAGGAGAAAAGTAAAGCAGGAGAGATAGGCAAGGTCAAGGTCTCAGTGAGAAGGGGACTTTGGAGCAAAGCTCAAAGGAGGTGATTAAGTCCTGAGAGGAGTGCCCGGCACTAACGAAATGTTAGCTGTTAGTTTTATTATCTGCACTTGAAATATATCCTATTTTTATGTTAATAATACAACTTTTTAAATGACCAAGGAGAAGGCTATATGGACACACAGAAAGGACTGGAATAAGCAGCGGGGTCTTCACAGCATTTTGAAGACATTTGTCAAAGATGCTTGGCTGTGGCAAGAAACCTGGGCTCCAGAAGCTTCTGCCCAGAGACGGAGAAAAATTCAGCCAGAAAACAAGTGATTCGAAAGTAATTTATATTTTAAAGAGAGAGACACAAAAAGACTTCAGTGATCTTCCTTTGAAATTGGGAACAGAAAATTGAAGCTATAGAATTGGAAATGGACAACTATTCAAAACCCACACCAAAAAGTGTGGAAGGCAAAAGAATTATATATGGTAACCTGTTAACGAAGGCAAGAGGGCGGAGAAGCTCATGAGGGGAAATGGAAAGGATGGACGAGCCAACAGTATCCAGAAGGAGGCAGAGAAAGAAAATAGGAAATGAGAGGAACGCTCACAAAAAGAGAGAGAAAAAGGCACAGAGAGAATTTTATGGAGCCTGATCCCATCTTTTGGCTTTTGTGATGTTAGCGTTAAAAATGAAAAGCTGGTGTTTCTGTGACTTTGGGTATTGGTGGGTGCAGCCTTGGTGGTAATTTCTTTGCTCGACAGATAAATGGAATTGAGGGCAAAGGGGCCCCTGCCCCTGAGGAAGAGTCAGGCTCACTTAGAGTCAGGCTTTAGGATGTGCTAGAATGTTCTCAGGGATGCCACATGCTGCCTGGAGCCAGGAGAGGGGGAGCCCAGTGTGGGCTGGGCACCACCCCAGGACTTCTCCCTCCATCCCCAAAGTACACGCAAGCCAATATACTCGCTCCAGCAGACAGTGAAAAATTCAGCAGCTTGTGCATCTCGCCCTGCGCGGTTCTGGGCGCCGTATCCATACACAGCACCCGCCCAGTTTCCAACAAGCTGTCTCTACACTGAGCGTAGACCGATAAAATCACCGACAGGTTTAGTCGCGCAATTGCCTAAGAGATTCTGAGACACAGGCTAATAAAACCAGGAGATGAACAGAATGTCACCCCGTAAGCTGCAGAGGTAACAGGGCTGAAGAGCAAAGGCCCAGCATCCCGAGGAGGCTTCCTGTGCAGGAGCCAAAATGGAAACTGAGGCTCAATGCAAACTGCTGTTGGAAGGGAGCCCTGTGCGTGTGTCAGGGGTGCATGCCCATCCTGGTTGGCGTGTGTCAGGGGTGCATGCCCATCCTGGTTGGCGTGTGTCAGGGGTGCATGCCCATCCTGGTTGGCGTGTGTCAGGGGTGCATGCCCATCCTGGTTGGCGTGTGTCAGGGGTGCATGCCCATCCTGGTTAGGTGAGCTCAGAGGAGAAGCTGACTCCCCAAGGCCGAGGCTCGGTGCGGAGGGAACTGCAGCCAAACAGAAGTGAAGTCAAACAGAACTGAGGACCAGCCTTCAAGCAGGAGCAGCGCAGGAGGAAGCGGAGGGAGCGTCAAGGGAGATGGCAGGCTCCTGGGGACACAGGGCCCTCCCGTAAGCCTCTGGTCAAATACAGAAGCTGTCAGTGTGAGGGAGTACAGGACCCCCGCTGTTTTTGCTTTCCTGGGTTTCAGTTATCCACAGTCCACCTCAGTCTGAAAATATTAAATAAAAAATTCCAGAAAGAAACAGTGTATACGTTTTTAAATCACACGCCATTCGGAGTAGCATGGTGACATCCTGCCCAGTCCTGGTCAGGCGCAAATCATCTCTTTGTCCGGGGGATCCGCGCTGTAGACTCTCCCCATCCATTAGTCACTTAGCAGCCATCTCAGTTATCAGATCCATCGTCATCGTATTGTGGTGCTTGTGTCCAACTGACCCTATTTTACCTGATAATGGCCCCGTCGTGCAAGAGTAGTGATGCTGGCAATTCGGATATGCCAAAGAGAAGCCATAAAGTGCTTTCTTTAAGTGAAAAGATATGGATGTATAGGAAAAAAATATAGTATCGATGGGGTTCGGTACTCTCCGCAGCTTCAGGCATCCACTGGGGGTCTTGGAACGTATCTCCTGTGAATAAGGGGGGTGGGCTATTGTACCTGCAGAGTTTTTAAATTGTTCATGTTCCTAGGTCCAGCAGGTTCCCATTTAGTGTTTTACCTTAAGGAAATAAATAATGTAGGCAAAAATGTACCTGCAATATAAGGTTAAGCAAATCATGGCACATCTATACGCAAGCATTATTACGCAGTCCTTAAAAATGTCATAAACTATTCCAAATAGTACACGGGCACTCCTATTAAGGATGACAGTGGAAAGTGTGTATGAACCTCTACTCCCTTGGGAACCCACAAAATTACGTCAAAAGGATCAAAAGGGCAAAAGTCCGCAAGTGTAAAAAAGAGGAGAGGAGAAGACAGCACATAAGAGATGTCAATAAAATTTTACAGGCTCAATAATAGCAAACAGAGGAGCATTCACTGACTCGATACAGACGGATGACCGCCGAGTGCCTGGGGGCAGGGAGCGGTGGCCGCCCACTTACCTCGCCCCAGCCTGGTGCACGGAGCCAGGACCATGGCTGACAATCCCCAGAGGCCAGAGGGCTTGAGTGACGTGTGCGGCCGGGGAAAGATGCGTGTCCACTGTTTTCTGACCTCAGGGACTGCCTGTGGTGTAGGGACAGTGCAGAGGACCTCAGCTGCCCCGCTAACCTCAGCGGACGTTCTAAACCTCGATCGAACCACACTCTCCAGAGCCACCAAGAATGAGTGCGAGGCGAGTCTTGGCCTCCCGTTTGGCTCATTTCTGTAGCTGTCTGCCTCTAGGCTGCTTTTTCTCCCAGGGGGCTCCCAGGGGAGCCCCTGTCTAGCTGTGCCTCTGCACCGGCCGCTGTAGGACCTCATGGGGACGGTCACATCCCTCCCTCCCCCCAATACGATGCTCCCCTTACACACGTGCACACACACGCCCAGGTAACCAAGAGCCGCGTGCGGGTGGTAATTGCTTGATTCATTAAAAGAACCTTAGCAGGACTCAAGGGCTTTCTTTTGATTGTTTCACTTTTCATCCCGGCCTCGGCGTCGGTGGGGCGACGATTCGAAAGCCGCCACGGGACGCTGGGCCTGGGACTCGGCATGGTTCTTAGTATCATCTTTTCCTTCACACGCACTTGTCCTTTGTGTTAATTCCGACTCGAAGTGTCCCCATTTCAAATCCTGTAATTCCTCTTGTCGAATGAATGGTTTGTGTTTTTCCGCTTGCACAGGATCCAGAAAATATAGGAAGTTACATGAACAGCTCAGTTCTCAAGAAATTGATTTTTATAATTAGCTTCTTTGGGGTGGGAGATAGAGAGACTCGCTCGAGTTGCCATCATTCTACCCCTATCACAACAAGGGAGAGGGGCAGGCAGGTCCCAACGGATATTTCTAGTACATTGGTTAACGAACAGTCTCATCACTACTGACTCGGAGAATCAGAAGGTTCAAATAGACGTTACAAAGTCCATTTGTGAAAATTCATGTTCCCACTCACAACAAATTCCTTCGGCCATTCAATGAGTAGTCACTCTCCCCCCCCCCCCCCGCCCCGGAGAAAATATGCCTAAACATCTTGGTTTCACATCCAGCACAGATTATAAATAGCAAGTCTCAGAGGGCAAAGAAGGGCTAATACAGCGGATAATAGCGCCGGGGGTCAACCAAAAGACCGACAGCCTGGCAGGAAATCTATGAAAAGCAGAGACAAGGACTCGAATAGCTAGTAGCCTGGGACCACTTAAAATGTAGGTTAAAGCAGCCCGGGGTGCTCGGCGGCCCCAGGCCCAGCGTCTCGCGGCCTCGTTAACTGGAGCCGCGTTCAGGTCCCGAGCGCGGCGGATACGGGAGAGGCTGAAGGCAACGTCACGCTGATTCCTCGGCTTGAGAAGGCAACACGCTGCGTGATAGACTTGGGGAAATCTCCATGCACATTTAGATATCGGTGTTTGAGATCGTAAGCCCTCAGCGATCCAAAGCAAGCCCTAAACGTGTGCTGTTTTTAATGTCGACTGTGGGGAACTGGGATGAGGCTAAAGTGCCCTCGCTCCTTCAGGCTGCCCGGGGACGGTCACCCTAGTCACCCTCTCAGATCCGAGACGGGGCGCAGGAGGCAGGAGGCAGGAGGCACAGGCCAGGGGGTAAGAGCACGTGCTTGGCAGTGTAGTCAATCTGGGCTTGAATCCTGGGACCTTGAGCAGTCTCTTGAGATGCCTAAGCCTCCATTTCCACGTCAGGAAAATGGACACAATCAGATATATCTTAAAGAATTGTGGGAATTTCATGTTTAATGTCTAGACATTTTAACCTTGTTTGGAATTTTTAATCTTTAAGTAAAACAGTGAAATTAATTTGCTTCTAATTTATATGGTTCTCAATTAAAAAAAAAAGTCTTTATTGACTTCAGAGAGAGGGAGGGAGAGGAAGAGAGAGAGAGAAACATCGGTGATGAGAGAATCATTGATCAGCTGCCTCCTGCACAGCCCCTATCGGGGATCGAGCCTGCAACCCGGCCTGTGCCCTGACCGGGAACTGAACAGAGGTCTACTGGATCCTAGGTCGGTGCTCAACAGCTGAGCCACACCCGGCCAGTGGTTCTCAGTTTTTTGTAACGGCTCTCAATGTGTTTTTCATATAGGGCAGTGGCTCTTAAAAAAAAAAATTTTGAGTTTTTTAGAGAGAGAGAAAGGGAGAGGGAGAAACAGAGAGATAAACATCAATGTGAGAGAGAAATATTGCTGGGTTGCCTCCTGTACGCACCCCCTCACTCCTGAACTGGCAACCTGGGCATGTGCCCTGACCAGGAATCGAACCCATGACCTTTCTGTGCACAGGATGACTCTCAACCAACTGAGTCACATCAGCCAGAGCAGGGCAGTGGCTCTAAATAGAAAAAGACCACAACAGCATCTCAGCTTGAGTTGGTTTATCACATAAGTCAAGTGTGGTCACATGGTTTTCTAGAGGGTGGGACAGAAATGGGAACCCCCAAAAGGGACAGGGGAGGAACCAGTGTCCAACTGACATGAAGACGCTGGTTCGTTTGTTTACTTGGAAAAGGAATGGGGGGAGAGTGTGTTCAGAAGCGAGAAGGGGACACAGGAAAGCAGGCGGAGAGGTACAGAAGATAACTTTCAATTGTCTCAAAAATATTCCTAGGATTATTGCCTTGGTTACATTATGATTTAAAAAATGTTCTCAAGAGGACAATTAGAGAATTTCCATCAATGTGACTGCCTTTCTGTCCCTGCCCACACCCGGCTTTTACAGGGGACTTGATTCCAAGCTCAGAGAGCCTCCAGGAGAGCCTAGGAGTGAGGCGGCATCTCCGGAATCCTTGAAATCTGGGCTAAAAAGTAGCCCAGACACGTGGCCTGCCCGCCCGCCCAGGAATTCAATCACCTGGGTCATTCTGTTCAAATAACCGTTATTACATTTCTTTAAAAAATAAACAACTTTAGGCTTCGCAGAACCCCTGACAGATGAGAGAGAGCAACTCAGCTGTCAGTCGTAAGGTGAAGGCATCAAGTTCACAAGCAGCAAATTGAAAAGGAGAGGCCGTGCGCACTCCCCGGGCTCCCGGGCCGGGTAACCCCGTGAGCTGGACAAACAGCCACGGGCCCCGTGCCCGCCCTGGCCCTGAGCTCGGCTCAGGCTAAATGAAGGACGCCGCCTCTGAATTAGCCCACAGAGGCGACAGAGTGCAATCACCGGCTAGACAGATGGGCCCACCTGATTATATTAGTTTTTGTGTTTTTTTTTTTAAAGGAATTCTTCCAGTGGGTGTTTTGGTTTTTTTTAAAGTGATAAAATATTTTTCTGATAAACTAAGGATTTGGGCTTGTTTGTTTTTAATAAAAGTGGCTCTTCGCATCAATCGATTGCTATTTTTGTTTTCTGGTCAAATTCTCAAAAATCATGATCAAAAGACTTTTCCATATTCATCTGCTCAGCTAATCTAACAGAATTTTGGCAAACAGGTGCCGCAAAGCCATCCATCCTTTTGTGTGCACCTGATTAAACAAGAGTCCAATCCTTCTGTCTGGGAATAAGCCAGCAGAAACCAGCCTCAGCTCTTACAAAAAACATTGAGGATGGCAAAGAGGTTTCAAATCGTGTGCCAGCCCCAATTACGCTTTGCTGATGTGCTTTGTTGAGTGTTTTGTTGAGAAGGGATTTAAGGATAGATCCCTGCTCATCAAGATAACGTCCTATGATTGATTAGTGATGTCTGCCTGAGATAGAGGATGGCAGAGTGATAGTATGGGTGCCAATTATTTACCGTTTGGGCTGAAGCTCTTTGACGTTGAAAATTTAGAAGCTGTCGTTTTGGCCACTAATCAGCTCTCCTGAAAGTTCACGATGTATAGTAATTTGGAAGTTTAATTGCAGGATACATTTTATGTATATATTTGGGGGAGAATTACAGTTCCACTTGTATCTTACTATGTAAAAATTATTCCAAAACTTTGTGGTTTAAAACACCGTTTTATTATCCTTGTGGATTCTGTGGGTTGGGAATTTGGAAAGGGCATAATGGGGATAGCTTGTCTCTGTCCCCCAAAGTCTGGTGCTTAAGTTGAGAAGACTAGAAGGCTGAGGGTGACTCAGTGGCTGAGGGCAGAGATTATCTAATGGCTTGCTTGCTCAGTCACATGTCTGGTGGTTAACGGTGCTGTCAGCTGGCACCTCGACTCCTCAACAGGGCTGTCAGCCAGGACACTTTCATATGTGGCTGCTTGGGCTTCCTCACAGCATGGTGGTTAGGTTCCAAGAGAACCAAGAGGAAGCCGAATTCTTTTTATGAGCTAGCCTCAGAACTTAGGAACTTGTACTATGGTCATAAACCCTCCCAGATTCATCTAGAGGGAATGTAGACCCACACCTGTCAACAGAAGGAATGCCAACGTCATATTATACAAGAGTTTGTAGAACGGGAGACATTGATGGAGTCATTTTCAAAAATATAATATGCCACAGTCTCTTAGTTGGTGAATGAGCGAGTCATTTTATCTCAGTACTTTATAGTTTCTTCTGTTCTCTCAATAATTACTTGCCTGGAGTAATAAAAACTTGTCTTATTTGTGAAAAATAGTTAACGGTGAAAAAGCAAACTTTAAGGAAAACTTAAAAATTCTTTAGTCATGATATAGGAACCTGTACAGTCAACCAATGGTAAGGAAATAAAATTCAGAAGAAATTCATTATATAGTTAATAATAATATTGTGATCATTATGTATGGTGCTAGATGGGCACTGGAAATATCAACGGGAACACTAAGTAAAGTATATGATTGTGTATTGTGTAATCGCTAAGCTGTACACCCAAAACCAATACATAATAAAAGAAAAAAGTCATTGGCCTTTCTGTCCACTTTAATCTTTACAAATATGCAGTTTGCTAATGGTCTCTGGATATTTCTTTAGATAATGTCATAATGTTGACAAGACCGCATGTATCCATCTTACTTAGGGTTTGTCACTCTTGTCACCACTGTGACCAGATAATCTTCTGTTGTGGGGAGTCCTGTGCATAGTAGGATGTTTAACAGCACCTCTGGCCTCTGCCCCTTCCCACCAGTCATGAAAACCAAAAATGTCCCCAAACATTGACAAATACCCCCTGAGGGGCAGAATTGTCCCCACCTGAGAACCACAGATCTAATTGTAATATATGGAGTTGCAAAAATATTTTCCAGACTTTCCCAGGCTATTCTTAGAAGGTGTGCATAGCTTATGCTGTAGGAGCCGCTCTGGTTCATAACCATTTAGTATGTTCTGGTCATTCAAGACATTTAGACGCTAGTAAACGGAGTCTTTTCCCTGTTAACATTCATTCTGGAGGCCAGAAAGCCCTCCCCTAACGGGTAAGACTAGAGGACTAAGTCTGGCAGAGTAATTTCAGCGACAGGAACAAGAGGCTATTAATGTCCCGGCTCACCCTACGTGGGGATGGGTGGGTGTGCTGTGGGGTGGGGAGCTGGGAGCACAGCTGTCCACACTCTTTCCCAGCACCCACCCTTCACAACCTCCCCCCTTTCCAGGGAGAAGGTGTGAGTGAAAATGAGTCTTCCCCGCAGCAGCAGTGTAGTGATTATGCCATTTCTTGCATTCAATCTATTTGGGGCAGCGAGTGTGCAATGAGAAGAAGGCGTGAAAACAAGGAACAGCGTCTGCCTTGGGAGTTGCGGCGTCTCAGCTACAAGGTGCAAAATCCCTGTGCGCCTCGGGTGGAGGGAGCGGGCAGGCTGGGAGGGAGTGGGGCCCTTTCCCACACCCACTGCAGCATGTGGACAGCTTGAATTGGGGGCTGGGGGGCCCTGCAGGTGATGTGTGCCGGCAGTTCTCAGTGCTAAATAAGATGATACTGGAAGTAGGTTGGTTCAAATTCGTAGTGCGCTTCCCAAAGGAAAGTCGTGTTACCGGTGTTAGTTCTGTCCCCAGATCAGTTGACAAAAACCTACTGAATTCCTTCAGTGCTGTGCCCGCAGAGAAATAAGAATGGATGTGTTGTAAGGTGCCGAAAAGTGTCATTGCAAAGCTGATGCCAGGTCTTTGGGCACTTGGTACGGGAAGCTACCTTATGCAATGGTACCTTCCAGGTTCCCTACTGGGTAAGCTACGCCAGAGGTCTCAGAAGAGACTCACAGATCCAGTTAAGATACTCCAATGAATCTGGCGTATGAAGCCCATTTAAAACTTAAAATAGGAAGCAAGGGAAAGAAGTGAGGCAGCTTGATGCACTTAGGGTGGGGTGGAAGGGCCATGCTGACTCCTGGGTTGAGCAGGACTTACCACCTAGCACAATGCTTAGCACCTGATCAGCGCTCCAAAAAATATTTGTTGAACAAACGAATGAGTGACCCAGCGTTGGACCAGCCTGGAGTGAGATGAGAAGAGGAAAGGCCTGGAGCCCCAGGGACAAAGGGAAGAATTTCCCTGCTTGAGACAGCTGGGAACTAGGTCCCCGTGAAGATAACAGGCATGAATGTTACATTGGGGGCTACTTCTATGAGAAAATAAAAATTCCGGCTCGAATGTGGAGTGTCAGGCAATCTTATGAAACAAGCAAATGTCAGATCTCAAATATTTACACAGTGTCCTGCCATGGAACATGGTTTCCGCCGGGGGAACCAGTGAGACTCCATTCCGCCTCACACGTGGCTGCCAGGGCTGTGTTCCCGAAAGCCACGAACGCAGTGCTTGTTCACTATTTGTGGGCACAGCATTCTTGAGAATCTGATCAAAGGTACGGTCTTCTTTCTAGAAAAACATACCAAAGTTTGCGCACTAGCATAGGGGTGATGGCTGTGGCCAGCTCCCCCTGTGTTGACCTCCCAGGACCTCAGATCAAACCTGTCAGGGAGCCAGCCTTCCAGCCCCGTCCCCCACACCTGCCCCTCTGGCCCCTTCTCCGTTTACTCTCAGGCCACACTGTAACCACTGCACTCTTTCCCACGCCCCAAACACACCTTGTACTTTCCCACCTTTGAACCTGGAGTCAGAGGTCCTGAAGTTCCTTTAAGGTGCCCCGGGGACAGGAGCTGGTCCCCAGGCCCACGCACAGCCAGGGCAATAAAGGCAGGGGAACAGCTCCAACCAGTTCTGCAGCCCTGTCCCGGCCCCACCCACCTGGCTGGACTCCCCAGCTTCTGCCTCGGTGTTGTCTCTTGGCCTCTCTGACTCACATCTGCCCTTGGACTTGCACTTCCTGCTGCTCTCGACCCCCTCGCGGCTCAGATTCCTGGAAATTCCCAATACAAGAGTCTGCCCAAGCAAACAGGATTTGACCTCAGCTGAGTCTCAACCTTTTCTCCTCCATCTGTTCATTTAATTCAAAATAAATCTGGCGTGACTGGCATCCCTACTACTCAGTGGGCAGGGGGACTACAGCTGTGAACTAGACCCAGTTCCCGTGGGGGGCTCAGCGTTGGAGGCAACCGCATGCTGAAATGTGCGCCCTGGGAGCCACGCTGCAGAGGTGCTCAGGCCTGGTGTCCGCAGGCCGGAGGTGACTTCTAAGATGAGGCCTGAAGGACAAGGCCCCATGGATGCTCCAAGGAGAGGAAAGTCTATAAAACAATGGAGGCCCTGTCGGTGTGGCTCAGGGGTTGAGCATTGTTGGCTCATGAACCAGGAGGTCACGGTTCGATTCACAGTCAGAGCACATGCGGGGGTTGAGGGCTGGATCCCTGCTAGGGGGCGTGCAGGAGGCAGCCGATGGATGTTCAGCTCTCACATGGATGTTTCTCTCTCTCTCCCTACCTCCCTTTTTCTCCCTCAAAAAATCAATAAAAATATTTTTAAAAATACTATTTTGTCACTTTCCAACACTATAGAATTAATCTATTTATAAGAGCTGTATTAGTGTGCTAGGACTGCCACACAACATGCCCCAGACTGGGTGGCGTAAACAACACTATTTCCTCCCAGTTCTGGAGGCTGAGTCGTCCAAGATCAAGGTGTCAGCAGGTCTGGTTTCTCCTGAGACCTCCCTCCTTGGCGTGTGGATAGTGCCTCTCTCTGTCCTCACATGGTCTTTCCTCGGCACCCACACATCCCCGAGTCTCTTGTGTGTCCCAGTTTCCTCTTCTGATAAAGACACCAGTCAGGTTGGATTAGAGCCCACCCTAATGGTCTCATTTTAACTTAATCACCTTTTTAAAGACCTTGCCACCAAGTCATATTCTAAAGTACTAGGGCAAAAATTAAAAAATAAAGTACCTGGAGTTGGGGCTTTAACATATGAATTTGGAGGGAACACTGTTTAGCCCATGACAATCTCTATTGTTATTTCCTGCCTTCTTCCAGGGCAGCCGTGCTCGATGTCCTTCCTGTTTGTCTTAGTAATTGGTGAATCTTCAGCTCCTAGAACTGCTCTGCACATAGTAAGCACTTGATAAGTATTTGTTGCATTGAATTTTTACCTTGACTAGGACCTCCAAGACAATGCTTACTGCAAGCAATGATAGAAGTTACATTTATTTTCTTTCTGACTCCAGGGCACGTGGTTTTCAAGTCTGACCATTAAAGAGGATTGTTTGTTTCAGTATTTCAATAGGTGTACCTTTTATCAGACAAAGGAAGTTCTCTTCTATTTCTAGGTTGCCAAGAGTTTTGGCCACGAGGAAAACGGAGTTTTCTTGAGTGCTTTCTCTGCATCAGCTGAGATGATGGTGCAGTTTGGGTCTTTTAATCTGTTAATATGGCATTTTACTGAACCAGAGAGCCTGGCATTCCTGGGATAACATTGTAGGGCTCTAATCAGGCGATTAACATGATCTGATTTATGTCATGAGAAGCTCAGTCCGGCTGCTATGCAGAGAATGCCTTGCAGGGGAGCGAGGGCGAGGCCTGCGGGTCAGCCGGGACGGGGAGATGGGAAGTGGAAATGGAGATAAGTGGGAGGATTAGGAATACTATATTTTGCAGATAAAACCTGCAGAGCTCGCTGATGGATTAAATGTGGGGAGGAGGGAGAGGGGAGAATCGAGGATGACTGTTAGGTTTGGGTGGGAGCTACTAGCTGGTCCCACTTCACTTAACAGAGAGCACAGGGAGGGCCGCGATCAAGGAATCAGAGGCTGCTAGACGCCCACGCGGAGACATGGGCAGGCAGTCGGATGTGAGTGTGCAGCTGAGGGCCAAGCCTGAGCTGAAGATACGGATGGGGGAGGGAGGTGTCAGCACAGGGCCGTATTTAAAGCTAGGCCAGGGATGGGGTGACAAGGGGGAGAGTGGCAGAGAGGAGGAGGGCCCAGGACCAAGCTCAGGGCTTCCCAGCAGAGAGCCAAGGGCCAGCAAAGGAGACTGGAAAGAAGGAAGGCTCTGAGGTTGGAGGAGAAGCCCAGAGAGTGGATGGTGAAGGCAGGACTGGCGACTGTGCCAATGCTGGGAGAGGTGGGGGAAGACGAGGGCAGGCCAAGGTCCGGTGGTCACCATTGGACTGCATTAAATACATATTTCCTAATTTTCTCATTTTGTGTGCTCAGTTATGTAAGGGGAGGAAGCAAGGACCATTGCACATAGTGCTGAGTAAACCAAACACGTGCTCAGCCCTCTGTAAGATTTCCCAGTGACAGGAAGGGTGATTTTTCTAGAAGCCTCCTCCTCAAAAGAGCATCACTGGCTGTGTCTCTAGATCAGTGGTTCCCCACATCTTTGTGGCTGTGACACCCCCGATCAGTTTGCCTCAGCCTGACTCACAGAGCTGGAGATGCAACAGTTTCTACACACAGTGAACTCACCCTATGCCTAAAGCACCCTGAAGCACCGCCTCCCCTCTGCTCTGAAGGTTCACTTAAAAAATTAAACCGAAAAAAAAATTAAACTGAATTTAAATTGCCTTCGCTGACAAGTTTCGTGCAACGCCCTTTGAGATACCATTTACAAATAACACTGGGAGTCCTGCTGTAAAATGCAAGCCGGTGGCTGGCACGGGCTGAAGGTGTCCCGGCAGGTTCCCGGGTCTGGGAGGACAGCCTGGCCTGGCTGGGTGGCATTTGAGCTTGACGTTTCTGCCTCTGGGATTTCTGTTTGGCCGAGAAAGTGGCAAGGGCCTCCTCTCAGCTGTGCCCTTTAGTTGTTTCAACTTCGCAAGCCCTCCTTTTCTTAAGTAGCCAAGGTGATTTTCTGCTTCTCTGGTTCAATTTAATTTATCTTTTTAAAAGCAACTACAGTTGCCCCCCTTATCCGTGGGGGATACTCCAAGACCCCCAGTGGATACCTGAAACCGCGGATACTACCGGACCCGATATAGACTCTGCTTTTTCCTGCACATGCACTTTAGGGCTTCTCTTTGGCATCCTGAGTTGCGGGCATCAGTGCTCTTGCTGTAATAAGGGCTCCTTGAGCACGGTGCTGTGACACCTCGACAGTCGATTTGATAACCAGACGGCTGCTAAGTGATGAACGGGTGGGGCGTGTATACAGGCCCATGGTTTTACTGAGCTTCACAGATGTTTCCTTTTTCGCAAATTGAAGGCCAGCCCCTCCACCAGCCAAATGATTACAACTCGCTTTATTGTGACACTTGCTGTAGTGTGGCGGTTTGGAACCAACCCCCCGATATCTCAGAGGCCTGCCTGTACGTCATGGATGGGCTGGACAAAGGGATGATTAGCGTCCCGGTGGGATGGAGTGGTACAGAGCGAGATTGCATCATGCTACTCAGCATGGCATGCCATTTAAAACGTATGAGTTCTGTATTTTTGGAATTTTCCATGTAAATTTTTGGGGCCTTTGTTGCCTGAGAGTAACTGAAACCATGGAAAACAAAATTGTGGACAGCTGTAGTATCCTTTTAGAGTTCCTTTAGGCCCTGTTAACTGCCTTAGTTCAAGAGTTAAAGCTTCTCTCTAGCCATTTAGGCAACTATAGTAATATCTAATTAAAATCCAGGCCAGACAAAAATGCGTATTTTGGGTAACATAGTCTCTTTAGCTTCCTAAGTATTTAAATTTCCACCAGCAGGGGAAAGTAGGGGGATCCATTTTTATTTTAAGGCATTCTTGAGAAGGGTGTATTTCCAATTAACTGAATATCAGAAGAATTGGAAGCTAGCAGCGCTAGAGAATTTAAATATACATGAAGAAAAATTTCCACTACTCATTTGAAGCTAGTTGGTAGGCCCATAAGTATCAGAAACACTATGGAGCTTGTATTTTTCCTTTGTAAACCACACTACTTGTTTACTTAAGCCCGGTAAGGCAATCTGAACTCACCCACACCCTGGCCCAATCAGACAGGCCTTTTTACCCCGTAGACAGCTTTACAGAAGTTCCAGGTATTATGGGAAAACAGCTGTCCTGTGTATGCTCTTTGTTTCCAGGGGAGGGACCCTTTGAAAGAGAATCATAAGATTTTAAAAAATATATACAGGGTGTCCCCTCAAAATGTATACACACTTTGAAGGCAGTGTTTATCAAAATACATTTCATTTTCAAAATGTAATAGAATCTACAGCTATCAGCTATTAAAGTATGTATACATTATTTGGGACACGCTGTATATAGTTTTCTTTTTTTGAGAGAGAGAGAGAAACATTGATCAGTTGCCTTCCGCATATGTCCCAACTGGGGATTGAACCTGCAACCTGGGTATGTGCCCTGATCAGAAATTGAACCCGCCACCTTTTGGTGCACTGGACAACACTCCAACCAACTGAGCCACACCGGGTAGGGTAAGACTCAAAAAATGTTAGATCTCAAATCATCTTAGAATAGAGTCCCTATAATTTTATAGGCCAATAAACTCATTAGTGGCAAAGGCAGGATTTGAAAGTTGACCATTTTATTTCCAGCCCATTGGTTTTTCCTCCAGAGCAGTGGTTTTGGACCTTGTAGCACACTGGAATCATCCCCTGGGAGTTAAAGCAAAAACAAACCAAAACAAAAAAACAAAAACAAAGCTTCCCCAGAGGCAGAGCTTTAATCGGCCAGGGTCAGCAGTCTGGGCACTGGGATTTCACACCTTTCCTCCACTCTGGTAGTGGAAGGAAGGAAAAGGCAATTGAATTGCCAGGACAATACTACCCACAGTATTTGCAAGGTATTTAATCTATTTGACCTCACCTATCACTGGGCTATATTCCTGAATTAAAAGAGACTCCTACTGAAATCCAAGCCCAATTCTTCCTTTTTGATTTACAACATAAACCTTTTCTTCTTTAAGTAGAGAGAGCACTTGGAACAGATTGATATTTGGCTCCTGGACTGGTATTTTCATTTGGTAAACAGAATGGTTTGCAGAAATGCAGAGGTTGTAGAAGCCAAAAGAATCATCTCATCTCCTAGGAACCAATTAAGATTCCCGAATGGCAAAACTCTAGTTAAAAAACAAAAAAAAATCACAAAGCACTCTAAGAGGCACATTTAAAATTGTTCTGGAACCTTCCACTGAAGAAGTCAGGGAGGGAGGCTCCAGGCCAGTTTGGCAAAAAGTTGGGCAGCAGTTTGATGCTAAGCAATGAGAAGAGGAGACGGGGTGACCACCAAAACCCAACACCATGATGCAACCCGCGGGTCGGCAGACACACAAACAAACACGATGGATTGATTTTGGCAATGGTTCTCCCCTCCCTTTTCTTTTTATGGCAGAGGCCAGCCAAGTGGGAGAACCACTGGCAGCCTAGGTCTAACGTTGAACTGATTGCTGGTGGGTTCAGCAGATCTCTTGCCTCTATTTTGGGGGGTCTAGGCCTAGCTGAAAGGGTGAGAGCACCAGGAAACCTAAACCCCAGCTTGCTAACCTTTCCCAACAATTCCAAGTAAACCATTCACCTGATGAAGTTGAAAGTTTCCTCTGTTCAACTGAGCGGGGAGAAATAAAAAGAAACTCCCTCAACCTGCCCAACAGGTTCTGAGGCTTGAAGCTTGTCCAGCTCCTTTATATAATATATAACCCGGGATGCCAGTCCCAGCTCCAATCCACTCTCTGTTCTCAGCAACACCCAGATCCTGCGACACGTACCATCTCCCCCGATAGATCTGCCTCTCTTCAATAAATCCTGAAGATCTTAGCTGTGCATATTTTTCGTCAGGGTCCATAGGAAAGCAAATAATTTTAAAAGAAGCATTTTGTAGTAAGAAAGAATAAAGAAGAGTGCCTAAGTGAATGGCAATCAGAGCAACAGCCAATTAACTGGTAAATCCCTGTTGTCTGCACGCTGCACCCGGAACGAGTGTGGCAGAAGCAGCTGCGGCTCAATTAAACTCAGTAGCTCAGGTGCCTCGAGAGGATCCTCTCTCTGCTTTATCTAAACAGATCTGCTTTCGCGGAGATCTCAGGGCGCCGCTGTACAGATGTGCGGGCCCCCATGAGTTCCTTCTTTATGGCTAATAGATGCACATAAGCAAGTGGAGAGGACGGGAGGGTCACAGGCCTCAGGAAACAGGCTTTCCGTGGCACCGGGGAAGAAGGGAAGGGAGCACTGCTGGGCCCTGCAAGGAACCAGACTAAAGACACTGTGCACAGGCCCAGCCCAGCAGCTGCGGGAAAGGGAATTAAGGAATTGGCACCCACTGCGGAAGGCTTTGGGAATCCAGCTCTGATCCTTTCAGTTAATGAGTTTGGAGAACCCAGAGTACCCTGTTGTGAAATGGGCCCCGACAGAAATGATGGTATTTTGCAACCCGAGGGGGTTGGGCATTCTGGTCAGGCCCATGAAATACTTCTCTTAGCACGTTTGATCGATTGATGAGTGGGCGAGTCAATCATTTTATGTCAATATGAATGCATAGATATTTATACTGTGGGTTATAATCCAATTCTACTTTATTTTTGTTGCTCAAACTGGTCCATTTTTGGCCGCTGGGAGCTCTTCAGCTGGCTTCTGTGTTCTTTTGATATAACCCCACAGTTTCGGGGGAGCACTTTCTTCCTTTCTGGCACCACAAGATTCTCCAGGCTTATCTTGTATGTTCCCTGCCCCAGCCCTAGAATTAAAAATTTCTCCAAGGGGTCCCCTGGTTCCATTTGTTGGTGAATGATATTGGAAACCAAGATCTCAGTGCTGGGCATGCTGGTTGCTATTGGGGTATCATTGTTTCTAGGCCCTCTAAGCTGACAGACCGAGGAAATAATGCTAACCTGTGTATGTATACTAACCTGTGTATGTATACATATCTATAAATATTTTATGTGTAACCAGTCTTATCTGTGTTGCTCAACACAATACGGCTAATAGTAAGCTAAGCAAGAGTTCATACCAATGTTGCCAACTTTAGTTCATTACCACACGGGTCATGCTGGCCTCCTCCTTTTGCTCATCTGGAACCTCTCATTCCAACAGTCAGACACCTGGCTCCCGTCTATTTCCTTAATTGTTTAATTTCAGCATACATGTATAGCTGTTTTAGTTTGTTTCCAATGTTCTATTTTTGTTGAATTTTGCTTCGGAATTATGTAAAATAGTTGGTTCCAAAAGTCAAAACTATAAAGCAAGGTACATTCAGGGGGAGCTCTCTTTATCCCAGTTTGCCCCCCACTGATTTCCTCCCACCATAGATAACAATCGTTATTAGTTTTCAGTTCATTCTTGTATTGTTTCCTTTTGAAAAATAAGCTAATATACAAATAGTCCCATTCCCGTCTTTCTTACACGAATGGTAGACTACCCGCCCAGGTTTTCCTTCCTCGTGCTTTGTGGACTTCACAAGAGGTCCTGGAGATTATCCAAAGCAGCCTGTAGCAGTCCTCCCTCAGCCCTACACTGCGCCCTTTTAATGGATGTACCACAGTTACTCAGCCAGGCCTCTGACGATCGACACTGGCTTTTTCTCCCGGCCTTTTGCTCTTACGACTAGCATTGCAGAGAATAGCTCTGAACATCCAGCACGTCTGATTTTCACCAGTATATCGTTAGGCTAGAGTCCCGGAAGGAGAATGACTGGCTCCGAAGGAATGCACGTGTCATGTTGCTGGATGCGGCCAAGTCCCTCTCTCTGAGACGGCTGTCGTTTTGCATTCCCACTAGTGGCGTATGAGAGATCTTGTTTCCCTGCACTCTTGTCGTCGGAATATGTTGTCACACTCTAAAATTTTTGTTTCTTACATCACAGTGGACAACGGCGGCCCTAGACTGCCCCCCTTGACATTTCCTTCCTGCTGCCGCACCCCCCCAGCGCCACCCACGGCCTCGGCGGACAGGGCTGTCCCGTCCACCTGGCTCATTTCATGGCCCTGGCATTTGTGCCCCTGTCCCTGTCCTTCAAGGCTACGCAACCCCTTCGACAACAAGACAGAATATGAATGAGTTGATACTTTCATCAGCTAAAAATAAGACAGATCTCAGCATCTCCAAAAAATAGCCTTTAGAAATAGAAACCAGGCTGTGTAATTTTCCTACCTCAGACGTTCCCATGGCTTCCACCTAGATGGGAAGCCGGCCTCCTTACCGTGGCCTATCAAAGCCCCACACGCTGTGGCTCCGGCCCCATCCCCAGCATCGCTGCCCCACACACCACCGGTCCAGCCTGGTCTAGCCTGAGGGCCTTAGCAATTAAAGTCTCCTCTGCTTGGTGTGCCGACACCCACATCACCCCTCCTTTCAGGTCTCTGCTCAGGTGTCCCCTCTCCAGAGAGGCAGCAACAGCGACATAATTTGCAGAGCTCAGTGCACCGTGAAAATGCAGGGCAGGGCTCTTTGTTCAAGAAGCAGGAAGAAAAACCATTTCCTTCCTTCTGTGGTCTTTCTTGACCTGTCATGGGGTGTTTTATTTGCCCTTTAATGTCACGATCCTTGGGGCACAGTGATCCTCCTTGGCTAACATTTATAGATGCCTCACCCTGTCTTTCTGTGCTCGAGCCCAGGCTCCCACTGCGCAGAGGGTGGCCGTAGTTGCTTGGGGCCTGGGGCAGTGGGCAGCTGAGAACCCAAAGGACTTTCTTGACCACTATAACCTAATAGGTTCCCTCTAGCCTCAACCCTATCTTGCTCTGTCTCCCAAGTCCACTTTATTTTCTTTTTTTAATCCTTACCTGAGGATATTTTTTCCATTGCTTTTTAGAGAGTGGAAGGGGGGAGGCATTGATATGAGAGAGACACGTCAATTGGTTGCCCCCTGCATGCGCTCCAACCGGGGCCGGGGATCAAACCTGCAACTGAGGCATGTGCCCTTGGCCAGAATCAAACCCAGGACCCTTCAGTCCACGGGCTGACTCTCTAACCACTGAGCCCAGGGCCCACCAGCCAGGGCCCAAGTCCATTTTATGTTCTTATAGCATTTATAACTACCCAGAACCATAACTGTTTCTCATCTGTCGCTCCTGCTGGAAGGCAGGCTCCATGAGGGCAAGCACTGTGTCTGTCAGGAACATAGTAGATGCTCATTAAATAGTTGTGGGATGAATGAATGAAAAGCTCACAGAATCAACTCACACACTTGGCCTTTCAGCCACACCCTCTATCACCTCATAAAACCACGGTGCTTAAAAAAAAAACAGACACATTCATCATGGCATATTTTGCTACAGTTGAGTTAAGAAGGAGAATTTTTAAATGTTCCAGATCCAAAATATGTGGCATTTTTGCCAAGTCCTCATTTTCATGTTTCAAAAGGAGATTAAAAGCTGAAGCACTTATCCAAGTGAGGAAGTAGTAACAAGGGTGATTGTATTATTTTCCACTTATTGAGCATCGGCAGGACTTCAGCAGACAAGCCAAGAGGAATAATTCCCTGTCTTGTCTTTGTTCGACGGTGTCACCTTGGCCTGTGGCATCACCGAGTTCATTTCTGCTCTCTCCCACACTGTAGCCGGGGGTTCAGGCTCAGGCTCAGGCTCAGGCAGGCTCACCCTGCGGGAATTCATCTACAGACCCAGCACAGCCCATTACATCTCCACGACAGCACTTTGTCTAGATAGGATCAGAACCACTCACTCATGTTTCTGGCTCCCAGCTCTATTGGGAGCTTTTGGAGAGAAAGACCCTGCGACCCACCACCTCTCGCCATGCCCCTTCCTCACCTAGCTAACTCCTTTGGACCTCAGCTTAATCATCACCTCCTCAGGGAAGCCTCCCGCAAGCACCCAGACCAGACCCTCCTCATATTTTCATACCACCTGTATATCTCCATCAATTTCCACAATTTCCACGAGCTGCTCACCCGTCTTCCTTGCCAGGGTGTAAGCACCACGAGGGAAGGTGCTGTAGACTGAATGTTTGTGTCCCCTCAAAATTTATTTGTTGAAATCCTAACCCCCAATGTGATGGTGAAGGAGGGGGGACCTTTGGAAAGCGATTAGGTCATGAGGATGAAACCCCCATGAACAGGATTAGTGCCCTTACCTAAGCGACTCTGGAGAGCGGCCTACGGCCATGTGGGGACAGACAGCTCTGAACTGGGAAGCTGGCTCTCATCAGGCACCAACCAAATCAGCCAGCACCTTGATTTTAGACTTCAGCCTCCACGAGAAATGTATTTCTGTTGTTTAGAAGTCTCTCAATCTATATGATCTTTTTGTTATAGCAGCCTGAATGGACAAAGACAGGAAGGCTGTCTCACCCATCATTAGGTCCCCAGACAAAGAGCAGGAGCTCAGGAAACATTTGATGGGTGAACATGGGTCCCTTAGTGCCTGGTGATGGTGCTGATCGCAGCTCTACAGGGGCTTGTGGAATTACGTTGGAAAACTATTTTTTTTTTATCTCACCAAATGATGGCTTCCTTTATCAAATGAAAGACAGCTTGGATAATTAAGCCGTTTCCCAAAGAACGGTCTTTCCTAGCTGGAAGGCCCGGCTATTAAACGAGGTGGGGATGCTAAAGAGCAAGTCCTGGGAGACGCACGGAGCGGGGTTGGCCCCAGTGAGGGGATTTGCTTTTATTTGTGTCCCGGACCCTCCATTCTCTGCTTCCAAGCACAGCCGCCTGTGCTCTGTTTTCAAACCTATTATCTCAGGTTTGTATCCCCCCAAATCATGATGTTCGGGCTTTGGAACCATTTGATACAAAAAGTAATTAGAGGCAGACTTCCGAGACCAGAACCTGATTCCTTTAGGGTTTCTCCCATCAGAGTAAAGGCTCCAGAGGAAAGGGTTCCAATGAGACGAAGGTCGCAAACTGCATTGCGAGGGAGGAGCCATCGCTCCCGTCCCCGCAGCGGAGCCCTGCTCTCCCCGGGGCAGAATCAACAGTGACAAACGGGAAGCCAGGGGCAGGTGCTTCCTTGGCTCCGCGTCCAGGCCTCGGGGTCAGTTCCAGGAGAAGGCCTGCCTTCGTTTGGCAGCGGTTATGTCTGCGGGTCTGTTCTGTTTTAGCCTATCGATCCTCTGTTTGGCAATGTGGCACTGATAAATAATGCATGTCAGCAGGGTCCAGGGCAGAGGCGAGTGCTTCTCCGAAGCTCTGGGTAATCGCTTTAGTTTTGTGGGATTTTTTTGTTTGTTTTTTTTCTTTTTTTGCTTTAAAAGAAGCAGCTAAGTGGGTGTTGTTACCAGGTCCGAGGTAGTGGCCCCTCAGGCCAAGTGCTAAAGAGGTTGTCCCCGGGCCTCGTTTGCTGCCACCCCGCCTTTCCTCACCTCATCTTCACCTTTGTCACACCTTCCCCGGTGTGACATTAATCACGGTGTGCCTTGCCAAGTGGCTTTGTGGAGAAACCACACTCTATGAAATGTAATTTATGGCCTTAATACTGTCAACCGAGTGGCATCCTTTACATTCCTGTGTGTGTGTGTGCGAAATAACTTCTTTTCATTTGAGCTTCCACTTTATCAAGGTGAAATGAATGACTCTCCTCATTAAATGCAATTATGTCCTTTTTTTCCCTAAGACACACAGCCAGATTTCCTGCCCTCAAAAAGCCTCATTTCACAGTTCCCCTCTGATTCAGTATTTGGATGACGGAGCCACACAGAGAGGGTGAAGGACCTGGGAGGTGGCACGAGGTGATGACAGAGAGCCATCCGAGCTCAGATCATCCCCTTACTGACAGACTTCAGTAAACATCATTAGCCTCGTTTTGGCGACTCTCGGAGGCGACAGCAGGGTCCGATGACAATAAGAATATAATATAATTTGGGTTGGAACAGATCTGAAAGGAAAAGCATTAAGTGAAAACATGCGATGCTAAGTCGCGCATAGGAATCAAGTCCAGGTTTAAAGACCTCCCCTCCCTCTGCGACAGACTCAGGCTGTGGCACGTCCTTGACGACTCAGCCCAGACCCCGTTTCACTGGTGCCAAGGACCACTTACCGTCTAGAAGTGTCCTTATTTGTTTTCATAATCTCTCGGCTCCTCTGCGCCCATGAGCTCTGGGTTTGACCCTATCTTTGAAGCCGAGCACGGTGCCTGGTACAAAGGTGCTCAGGTAGAAGCCACGTGCTCGCTGGTGAGCAGGTTAGGGGAGGGTTTCCTTGGAGACTCCGCCTTCTTTTTATTTTTTTCTCATTAAAAGAAGGTTAGTGATGGAGAATTGTGAAAGGACACAAAATAGATAGACTATTATAATGTACACCAATTTACACCCACCTGTGGCTAAGCCTAACCAATCGCCACTTACCCGCCCCCCCTATTGTTTTGAAGCAGCTACAGATGTCATATGACTTCCTCTCTAAATATTTTGGTTTGAATCTTTAAAAGATAAAGACTCCCCTTTAAAACATATAACCACAATACCATCGCTGCACCTACCCTCCAGCCAGTGGAGAGCCAGGAGAGCCAGGGAAGAGCACTCATTTCACTCTAATTTCACGCGGGTAACTCTCAACAACCCAGGCGCTACACCCCACAATCCCTCCCTGACACTCGTCCCAGCCATCGTTTCCAACCTCCAGGACCCATCCAATTCACTGTCCTTGATGTGAAGTTTAAGTTTTTTAAAGTCAAAAGTGTTCACTTCATGCTTTTCAGACATCCAGGTAGCTGAACCTGTATATCGTGGTGACATTTTCCTACAGCCGTGGTCACACGTTGACAGGCTGGTTCATGAACGAGGAGGGCCGAGTGAAATTTATCTGCCTGGTGAGTGAGTCTGACGTACTGTGTGCGTGCCTCTGTTGGGAGCCTGGGACTCGGTCTCCCCATCAGTGATGGGGGCAGGGGACATCACAGTCTCTAAACTCCCTCCAACTCTCACCATCCCGGGTACCTGGGAATCTCAGCGAGGGCTCGCGGCTGGGGCTTGCTGGGAACAGGAGCTCCCTGGGAAGGGCGGGCCTCCGTCACTCTGACGACAGACACCGACTAGGACAAACATACGTCGCTGTCCCAGGCCTTCCCCTTTGCAGTGCGCTCCGTTTTCAGAGAGCTTTCACTCCCAGGAATTTAACATCAGGATGTCAGTCACGAGACAGTGGAATCGAAGGACAGCTGCATTGAGATCTGGGACTTAAGCGATAATCCAGGGCCCTTTTTCTCTTTCACTTGAGTTTCCCCCTGAAATAACCTTGGCAGAAAACAGAGCCTCTTTCCCGGGAATGGTGCTTCTTAGTGGAAACGAGCACTTAAGATCCTCCAGTGAAAACGTGGGGAGAAAGCAGAGCAGCCCGCAGGTCCGAATCGAAGACGATTATCCAACACGGTGGCATTTCAGGAGCTGCCGAGAAGGGCGACCTGGGCTGGAGGAGTGAGAGAAATATGATGAAAATAACTGTGAAAAGTCAGAGGAACGCTGTGCCAGGTACTTCATCTCGGGCTCTCCTCGCAGCAGCCTGGGAGGGAGGGACGGCCCCCGTTGGACTGAGGAAGGGACCAAAGTTGCAGCTCCACAGGCCTAGAAAGTACTGAGGTGGGCCTGGGACCAGGCCTAAATGACAGCACAGTCTGTCACCGCCCCCAACTCACACTGCGACATCCGAGTTATGTCAGGGAAAGTCACCCACCCAAACGAAAGCACCTTCATGTGCCCCAAACAATTTTGGGACAATGATTTGCTAACTCTTGACGTCAACCCATCTTTCTTAAAAGAGGACTTTTCCCCGTAGATACGTAACAATTTTCTTTTCATCTTCAAAGCGCTTGACAAGTATTAACTCATTAAACCTCAGCAACCCTTGATTAGCTCCTTTTTATAGATGTGGGAAAAGAGACATGGAAATGAATTTTAAAGTGCCCTTGGCCGTGATGGAGGCAGCGTTCCAGGGGAGGGTTAGGATTTGAAATTTCCTGTCTCCATCTTTCGTAACACCATCCTCCGGGTCTCCTACCCCGTGCCCTGGAAGGAAAGGGTTTGGCCACCTGGTTCCTTACATTCCTTTAGTAACGGAGCTTTCTCAGGAGCGTCTGCCATTCCTCCAGGCCCGTCACTACTCATCCCATATGCACCACGCCATAGCTTTATCAGCTTCTTACATCAAAGGCGTTATTGGAAAAAGTGAGCAAAAATGCCCACTTCTTGTAGTTCCACCCAGCTCTCGGGCATCTTCCCCTTGGAGTCTATTCTTAGACAAAGCATCCGTTCGGGAACCCAAGGTGAGCCAGTTTATCTGGCAACGTCCCCAAAAATTGCCTCTTTCCATACGTCCAGACAGAAAGCTCAGCAGTAATTCAGAGACAGAAAGGGGTCAGCAATAACCCTCTTCACAGCTACCAGGCAGAATCTCGTTGCCAATTTCCCCTTCAACACAGTTCCCCATCTTTTCAATGATGGAGAAACCACTTGAAACGTGAGATTTCTGGACAGCTGTTCCAGCCGGGTGAGGTTCTCGCTGACAGGTAGCAGACGGTTATTAGTATTCCGTGTGCTAAATGAATGGAGAGAACCTGTCTCTGAGTGTAACCCCGGGGTCTTGGAAGGTTGGCGGGGTGAGGTGGGCACTGAAGGACCCAAGCTGAACAAACACTTGGCAGAGACTAGAGAACCTTAAAGGACTCCCCTCCTCTAAGAATTTCGTGTTCTTCGCTGGATCCGATAGCTTTGGAATATTTTAAGTCGGATGACCATTGTGGCAATAAGAACCTTTCGTCAAAACCTAGTCCTGAAATTTGGTGGTGCTGCTTGAAGGTTCTGAGACTGACCTCTCCCTCCCCCCTCCCCCACCCCCCATCTAAGTCAGAGTTTGCAGGCTCATGGGATTGGTAGGATAGGGTTTGGTAGAGAAAGCCTGGATCTGAGTCTTGGCTCTCCTACCTACTAGCTGTGTGGCCAGTTCACCTTGCTGAGCTGTGGTGCCCTCACTCTCAAATGCGATAATAATAATAAGGCCTTACCTAGTCGTTGGGAAAATAAAATGCAAGTAGTCTCTGTACTCTAAAAGTTTATATAGATTTATCATTATTATTAACGGTGACAGCTAATGTCTATTGAGCTCTTACCATGTGCCAGACACTGTGTGTGAGCAGTGCTTTTATGTACAACATCTCATTTATCTTCCCAACAACCCTATAAGTAATAGAATTATATTTATCTCAGAGTTGAGGAAGCTGAGGCCTAAAATTATTCAGAATTCAAGGCTAGGCTTGTAAGACCTGCGGGCTTGACCACCATGCAACAGTGGAACCTCCAGTCGCCTGCTGGACATTTCTCTTCAGATATCCCCCAGTTCTCTTAAGTATAACCAGTCTCAAATGAAATTCGCTTTTCTCTCTCAAATCACAGTCTTTCCATGGACTTCCCTGTTTGCCCAAGTTATCATTTTTTCCCTCCCTGGCCCGCAGTCTCTGGGACATCTACGTCTCTTCCTTTCCAGCTGTGGAGTCACCCCGCCCATGTAGTTCCGTCCTGGACAGTGCTCTGCCCTTTTCGTCTCATTCCCGTTGTCACCATCAGGCACCATCCCCTCAAACCTGGATCGTGTAATAGCTTCTTAACTTGTTTTTCTAACTCCAGTCCACCCTGCTCACCACCTGCTGATTAACCCTAAAATATCATTTCCTTTAAAAAATAATTTTATTGATTTTTAGAGAGAGAGGAAGGGAGAGGGGAAGAGAGAAACATCGATGTGAGAGCAAAACATTGATCGGCTGCCTCCTGTACGCGCCCAGGACTTGTGCCCTGACTGGAATCGAACCAGGAACTCTTCAGGGCACTGGGTGACGCCCAACCGAGTCACACTAGCCAGGGCTAAACTATCGTTTTCAACCGTTACTCCTTTAGCGAAAAGCTTTCAGTTGCCTATGGGAGAAAGTCCATGCTCTTGAGCCTGACATTCAAGGCCTGGTTCCAGCCCTGAGCATGCCCCGTGCTTTCTGGCCTCTGCACTTCAGCTCATGACCTTCCTCTTTTCTGTCCTTCCTCTTGTCTATCTATTGCGTGACAGCTCCCCAAGCTCTGAATCAAATCCTTCCTTGACTTCCCAGTTAATATTTCTCTTCTCCCAAATCTGTAAGGCGATACCACTCCCTGGCCCCTGGTTATTAGCACACACTGCTAGTTAATTTTTCACAAATAATGTGTTTGTCTTATCTCACCTTTTTGATGGGAGGGGGCGGACAGAAAACATGCTTTGTGTTTCTCTACCTCCCACACAGCACCAGTGAATAGCTAGTGTAAGCCAAGCGCTGCGCGGCCTGTTGGGAACACCGAGGGGAGTCACATGCGTTAAGGAGCTTGCAGGCTGATAGTGTAGATCGACATATAAACAAACCATCGCCACTGGGGAGGAAGCCAGTTAGAGTGAAGCTGCGCCTCAAGGATTCGGGGACTCACAGGAGAGCGCTGGAGAAATCAGGAGACTGAAAAGTCCCTGGAGAAATCAGGCGAGGCCTCAACATGACCCTTGAGCTGCCTCTTGAATGAATGGAAACTCTCTTAGCTGAGAAGGGATTTTGAGGAACAGAGAACATCCCTTTCAAAGGTCCAGAGGCATATACTGGATGTGTGAGGCCAGGTGGGGTGAGAGAACAAAATATGTGGGAAAGAACCCCAAGGGAGGAGGCTGGGAAGGTAGGACCTTGTCACACAAAGAACATGAGAATGGCTCCTACAAGATCAGTGGGGAGCATGGGACGTGTGCGAGCAAGCGAGGGACATGGTGAGATTTGTGTTTTAGACGATCAGCTCTGGGTAAGCTGCAGCTGGAGACACCCAGGGGAGACGTGCCTAGAGATTCCGAGGCCTGAGCAAAGGCCAGGGTAAGGGGGGGCTGGAGGTATGGTCATGCACTCGGTAGACCGCTGGATGTCATGAGTGAGGGGGAGCCGGGGAACCATGGCGACTGAGGTGTTCGCCTTGAGAGATGAGGGTAAGGGAGAGGGTGCCGAGGCGAGAGTCAGTCCGTCCTCGGCTGTCGCTGCTGCTGTAGTCATTGGTTTGGGTGGGGTAGCTCATGAGATTCGAGGGAGGTGTTTTAAGTTAAAGGCACTAGCAGGCGAGTAGCAGGTAAATATTTCTAGCGCCCGTCTATGGGCCTGGCACAGTGTTTGCGGAGAAAAGAAGTGAGGGCCATCCAGACTAGGCACGAAGCCAACAGAAATGGATGAGGTGCCCATGAAAGGCCGTGCCCTTATTTTCAGAGACAAACGATGATACGTTGTGGACAGTGCTCCTAGCGATGTGAGATGGCGCGAAAGACCCACCGAGGGCCCGGGGAGGTCGGCGTGTAGCCTGGCTGGCACTGACACCCTGCCCCTCTCTGACAGATGTCAAGGGAGGGACAGCATGAACGGGGGGCCTCAGACGGCTGTTCCCGGACGTGACGTTGATGTACGACCGCAGGAACACTGCGCACGGCCTGTGAGGGCTCCTTCGAAGACACTGAAAACTGTGGATGTCACAGTTTATAAACGTACACTTCCCACGAATGCTTCAGATGAGACACGGGTGTTCAGTACATCTGGGTTTTCTCCTACCTAAGAAATAGGAAATACATCCTGGCAAACCATATGCCTAATCCTATTCCGATCCCGTATGAGTAACAGTCTCAACCCCAGGAAGCCGTGGAGGAGACAAGGGGGAAGGGTGAGGGAAGGGGAAAGGGGAGAGACACACGAAAGCCCAGCAGACGGAAACTAGAGAACGGGCCCGACCCACCTCGCAGATCCAGGTCTTTCCGATTAAGCCAGCGGGCATGAGTGATGCCTGGGGATGTGGAATTTTAAATATTAGTGGACATGTTTCAGTAACACAGCACAGCTGAGGTTCAGCATTCCCAGAATGTTCAAGTTAATAGAAAAATTTCAGGACAAGAATATTTCATGCCTGCATGGCTCCAGTTAAAAACTCAGCATTTGGTGATATCGATAAAAGGTCTGGAGTCCATTCACACAGGTCCGACACATGCTGTTTAAAAGATGATAATGAATGGGACTTTCTCGCTTTAATTGCTTTTTCTACTACTGGGTTCTAACCACGGTAGCCATGTCACGCTCAAGGGCACATTTCCACCCATGATGTAAATGGCATTCGGTGTGATTATATACGTTTACCTGACCCGGGAGGCGGTGCGGGAGCCAGCATCTCACTCCAAGCACAGGGCTGTGAGCAGGGGAGGGGCAGCTGCCTGGATGCAGAGCTGAGGGGCAGTGTCACAGGAAGGGACAGTGAGTCCCCAGTGGGGGTGGGGGAGGGGAGGAGCAGTAAGTGGCCTTGCTACTCTTTGTAGTACTTAAATTAATATTATTATTATTTTTAATCTTCATCAAGGATTTTTTTCCATTTTTTTTTTTTTTTTAGAGAGAGTGGAAGGGAGAGAGAGACAGACACACACACACATCGATTGGTTGCCTCTTGCACATGTCCCGACTAGAGACGGGGAACCTGCCACCGAGGTACGTGCCCTTGGCTGGAATCGAACCCAGAACCCTTCAGTACTCGGGCTGGTGCTCTAACCACTGAGCCAAACCGGCTAGGGCTATAGTGCTTAAATTAAAATTTAAAAACAACCTTTAAAATCTTCCCCACTTCAAGGAGGAGTCCCCAATAGAAAAAAAAAAAATTACCGCTTGTGACTGAGGAAGGCTAAGCGAAGCTGAAGTGTTTCCCCACTTGCGCTCCTCTCCGCCCGGCCATTCTCCCCACCGCCACCAGCGCCAGCTCAGCTCCCCACGGTGGCCCCTTCAGAACAAAGGTCTACCAAATACTTCATCCTGGTGCCCGTGACAAGTTTAGGCCTGGCCGTGGGGCTGCCGAGATGCTTAACATGCAACCGCATATAAGGCCCTTCCAAAGGCTGTCCAGGGGAAGGTGAGGCATCTCATTGCATAAATCAGCTTGGTCCTTGAATAACTCCGCGAGGTGCGTAGTAGTAGTTTTATGTCCGTTTTGCAAAAGAGAAAACTAGGCTTAGGAAGCTAACCTCACCCAAGCTCACACAGAAGCGTTGGGACTTAAACGCTGTCTCCCTACGGAGCCTCAGTTATTATTACACACTAGGCCCCGCTGTTTATTCCACCACTTGGGGCAAACGGATGGGGTCTGTGACACACATGTTGTCTCTCCCAGGCCCAACAATCCCCGCGGGAAGTCCCGTGGCGTCCCATTCCTGCTCGGAACAGGTTCCTATCCCTGGACTTCCACGCCGTAAACCGGATCCGGGAGGGCCTGTGGGAGGGCGATGGCTTCCACGGTTCTTACAGAATAGGAGTGGCAGGTGACGGGCTCGGCTGCTTCCTAATTGAGCTCTGGGACCCTGTCCCAGTTAAATTGCTCCTGCAGAGAGCACTTTCGGATCTGGGCGACCGCTGCGCGAGAGAAGGCAAACCTATTTCTCACTCTGCCCACCTCGAAGGCAATATCCCTTATGTTTCTCAGCAAAATAGCTGCTGAGCCCAGCATATCCGGTCTTCGGGGTATAAATAATCTTCTCTTTACGCCAGCGTCTTCCCATCAAACAGCGTAATTGAAGCTCGGAGATTTAGAGTGACTGCCCTCCAACACGTCTTACTAATGGAATTAGCCCAATCATACCAATAGGTACAGGTGATGATTAGAATGTAATGAGGGGTGAGAAATGCTGTTCTGGAATTAAGTCAATTTCTCCCATAAACATCCAGGGAAAGTCATAGCAATATAAGTCAATCGAGTCTTTGTCCTTCCCTCTCTTCCCCTGTCCCCACCTCCACCCCCGGGACACCCGGCTTCCATCCTTTCAGCTGTCCTCCAGCACATCTCCAGCATCACCCGGATGTTAGACTAGGATTTTACAAAATGAAGCCCTACTGATTTTTTTGATTTTTTTGTGTGTGCTGTCGCCCAGCCGTAGATATATATATATTTTTGGCAGAGACAAGCGAAGAAGCGAGGCACGTGCCCGACAGGTGTCCCTCACCTGCCTCTGCAGGGGGATGGACTGAGCGGGGGGGAGGCCGTGCGCAGCTCATGCGGAAGGAGAAACGTGTTTGACGGTGCTCAGTGGAGCATGGCTTGCATAGCACGGAAATTGTATAGAGCCAGGAGGAGCCTAATTTATATCTATTTCTAGAAACGAAACCCTTCTGTAACAATAACTGGAAGGTTTACTTGATAATTTGTAGAAAACACAAAATAGGTTAGGGTCTTCTTCTTTTATTTTTAAGTAAACCTCTTGACGAATAAATCATGATTTAAAAACCACAATGCACTACTTTTTTCTAATCCTGCCCTGAAGATGTGTGTGTATATATATCTCATCTGCCTTGATTTTCAAGATCTCAGTTCATATTTATGTATGCATAATATTTGCAGTCCTCCAAAGAGGGAGGCATCCTAGAAAAATCAATTACTTAATGAGTCTCAATATTCTGAGTTGCGGTTGTTTGCTTAGAAACAGAATACAAATTTGGAGGCACATTTAAAATGGATACAAATGAACATCTCCAGGGGTGATGTGCCGTCGTCGGGTGAGAAAAAGGGATGCGAGGAATGTCTCCAAAGAAGACAGGACAGGGCGTCTGTTTCACCACGAAGCTTCTTGCTTTGACCCAGCGACGTAACGAGGGGCCATGGCAGGAAGAAGGCTTTGTTCTGATATCAAATCCCGCCTTTAAAGTGCTTCTCAGCAGCAGAAATAGGGCAGAGGGTGTCTGGAATCCATTCAACTAGGATTTGCGAGGCATGGGATGTTTTCAAGATTATCCCAGAATTTGTAGATGAAATGGACACAGATTCTATGGTATTAAACTGTGGCCTCAAGAAATGAACTGCCCGGTGCGGTCGGTAATCATCTACCAAATACGAGGAAAATTGTGCTGTAAGTTTGGGGCTTGACCCAGGTGGTGCAACATTGCGAACGTACTAAATGCCACTGAACTGTACACTCTAGAGTGGTTAATTTTATGTCACGTGGATTTTGCCTCAATTTTTAAAAAAATGCACAGTGAAGAGACACAAAATGAGAAAGGAGGAACCCCGTGTCCTTGGGAACGTTCGCCCATCGTCTGGGGTAAAGGAGACTAATGCTTGGGAAGGAAGGGGCACTTGGGGGTGCAGTGCCTGCGTGACATCTCGGCTCTCTTGTTCTACTAGGGGGCATCTGGTATTTTGAAGACTTTGCGGTTCTCTGGCCGTTCTGGGTTAGGACACAGGCCCGGGAAGAGTGGTTTTACTGGAAAGGCCTCTGCCTACCTGGTGAGACCTGGGGACCGGGGACGTGAAGGCTCACCTGACAGGCGGTGCACCGGCCGGAGGAGAGAACATTAGATTTGCAAAGCAGCTCTGCCTCTCCTCGATGTGCGGCCTTGGGCAAGTCAAGCTAATGACGTCTCTGAAACTCGCTTCCTCCCCGGCAAATTGGGGATCATAAAAACGACCTCACCTGGTTTCGGAAGAGATTACTGCTATATGCAGTCTTGCACAGAGGAGACTCTAATAAACATTAATAGCCTCCCTCCCTCCCAGCCCCTCACCTCGCCCCTCTGCCTCAACTTCAACTTTTTGTCATGTCACGGTGGTTACTTCTTACGATGCAGCAACAACACTGGCCTGCGGCACTTCCCTCGTCTGGTTATAGTTACTCTGTGTTGAATGAGGGCCTTGGAAGGGAATGGATGTCTGTGGGCCTGAGGCCCAAGGAAGGAAGACTCTCCCTTTCTAGATTTCTTTCCTTGAACTAGCACAGTGAGGAGTGTTGGGAGCATAATCACAGAACCAGAGAACGTTAGAACTGGCTCTTAAAAATCTTACCCTCTTACCCTCTTGTTCTGTAGACGGGGAGCTGAGGCCCCGGGAGGAGGGGGTGGTCCCATCGACCACACTTCCTGGCCAGTGTGGCTCAGTTGGTTGAGCACCATCCCATGCACCAAAAGGTCGCCAGTTCCATTCCGTTCCTGGTCAGGGCACATGCCCAGGTTGCGGGTTCAATCCCCAGTCGGGGCACGTACCAGGGGCAACTGATCGATGTTTCTCACATCGATGTTTCTCTCTCTCTCTCTCAAATCAGTAAAAATATTTTTTAAAAATGCACTTAGAAGCTTTGACGAGTTGTGAGTGGGAACGGAATTGGGGGCGGGGAGGGATGGAGAGGCCTCCCCGAGAATGTGCTCTACATCTGATGCTTCCCGTTAGTCAAACTCATTGCCTTTAAAACTTCTGTCTCCCGTGTGCAGACGTAGGAGATGAATGAAGGAGCACACCAGTGATCGGAGATAGAAAGTCCTGGGAAAGGCACAAAAGCCTCAGGGCCGGGAGGCACGGGGCGATTACACGCTGGCTGCGAGAGGGAGGGGAGGTAAGGGCCGAATGCGGAGATGGGTGTGCGGGGAGCCCGACAGTCAGCAGGAACGCCCTTCCCGCGGAGCAGGGAGAGGAGCAGAAGTGAACAGGAAAGTGAAGGGAGACCGAGAGAGAGGCCCGGGAGTCATTCAGCTCTGAGAAGTGCGCTCTGCAGGAAATGCAGATCAATTCTTCATTCGGTGCTGCACTCGCACAGGTACCTCTCGTCCCAGATACCGGGCTCCCGATAAAGGGCTCTGTGTGGCCACCGTTCAGTAATGACAGGTGCGACGAATGGTTGCTGAGCACCGGATGGGGAGGCTGGCACCCGAGGCTGGGAAATGCCACCCGAGCTATACGAGCCACAAAGGGGAATTAACTTACTGGCCGGCTGTGTTTATGAACAAGCGCAGGGCTCAGCGCAGTGCCTGGTGTGCTCGTAGGAGGGGACAGCTGACGAGGAATCCGTGCATCATCTCGTAGCTCTTGTCCCCTCTCTAAGGCAACCAAACCGTGTTGGTTTGTAAGAGCAGCACTTCCAGGGGCAGCCAGGGTGTCTTCTGAAGGCTGTGCTAGCCTGGCGATGAGGGGCAGGGAGCGGAAAGTGAGGCGGGAGGGATGGAGGGGGTTCGAGAAGGAGGAAAGGTCGGCCTCCCTCTCAGGCCTCATAGGTCAGTGTCGAGGAGACAGTGTCCCGAGTGGCGTGGAACAGCCCACTCCCTCCATCAGACTCGGGGGGGGGGGGGAAGCAGGCCGGGGAGCCCCGAGCCCGGGCGTGGAAGTGACACGGACTCAGGACCCGCAAGGAGATGTCTCAGAGAACACGAGCTCGCTGTCGGCTTCTTGTCGCGGAGCCAGCTCCCCGCTTTGTTAACGGCTTGTCGCATCGACCGGGGAAATGTGGGGATTTGCACCAGGCGATGGCTCAATTATCTCCATGAGAGAAAAATGCCCAAATTTCGCGAAGGCGGCAGGAAGCAGCGACCACAGGCAGACACTGAGGTGTCTTCTGAAAGCAGGTCGAGCCAGTCCTGATGTTAGATAGAGTCCTGGGGTCACAAATGATTCCCCCCAACCCCCAACCCCCAGCCATGCCCCACTGCCCCTGGGTATATTAATAAAAATATGAAAAGAGATGGTGGAAGCAACCTAGAGAGGGAAAGGGCTCGCTCGGTAACCAGACGTTATACAAAGCAACCCAAGACCAAAAAAAAAAAAGCAGGGAAGGAAGGTATTTGACTGTAGAGCACCGGGCTGCTGGAAGGAAGACATGCATCCTGTGTGAGTCGCTTGTTGACTACGGCCTTGAAAGGTGGCCCCGAAGATCATCTGTAGGGCTCACTCCCTTTCGGCTTTTCTTCCAATGTGACCTTATCAGTGAGACTTTCCCTGATAGAAGCACATAAATATTTGCTTAGGAAATGAACGACGGAATGGGTGGATGAATCAGTGCTCTCCTCTCTCTACCTTGCCACCTCCCCACCCACATGGTACCCACATGGTACCTGGCACAGTGTTGGATCCATGGCCAACTCAGTTTTGATAAATTTTATGTAAAGCCCTGTCGAGGTCCTAAAAGTTGGCATCGCTGTGTAAGTATGATTAATATTTAGCCACAGACACGTTCAATGTATTTTCCCTAAAGTTTATCACTCTTGATAATAGAATAGTTAAATTATGGAAAGTTGAAAGGGGGCTTAGTCCTGGCCCAGTGACTTAGTTGGTTGGAGCATTGGCCTGTGTACATCAAAAGGTTGTGGGTTCAATTCCCAGTCAGGGCACATACCTTGATTGTGAGTTTGATTCTGGTCAGGGTGTATGCGGGAGACAATCTATCGATGTTTCTCACATCAATGTTTCTCTCTCTCTCCTTTCCTTTCTCTCTAAAATTCAGTAATAATATATCCTCAGGAGGGGATTTATAAGAGGGAAGCAGGAAGCTTAGAGATCATTAGCTTCAACTTCTACATTTTACATGCAAAAAATTGAGGCCAAGGCAAGGGAAGGAGTGGACACAGCCCAGCAGTTGAACGGAGCCAGGACTAGAAATCAGACCCTGAGTCTGAGTCCAGTGTCCTTGTTACCGCACCACCTGCCTTCTTTATCCCACTTGCATTCAGAGAGAAACTGGGTCAGAACTAATCCTATCCCTCGGACGAACCTCTTCTTAACCTCTGTGTCCGCAGGCGTTTCTGGGCGACAATAGCTTGCCCCTACCTGCTTTGGAGACGTTGAGGCTTCCAGGTGCCCCTTCATTGCAGATGTAACTTTAACGTGTTTTTATTTCTATAGCTTCTTGTCATTAAGAGCCTATAATTAAAATAATGAGGCGGAGACTCATGCCTGTTAATCAGTCTACATTTCAATAAAACATTTGAGAATTCACAGTCCAAAGCTGTTACCTTATTATTTAAGCATGAGTTCTATTATATAAATTGTCACCACAGCGCTGCCAACCAGTTATTTATAGAAAAAAATCTGTTAGCTTTCCCTTGTGCACCAGTGTCACTCTCTGCAGAAGTTGCTGAAGGAGTTGCAGGAGACGGAAGACGGGTGGGCTCGCATCCCCCCGGCGTAACTGGGCTCTGGGCCGCTTCCAAGGCCGCTTTTGGATGCCGGATACGTCAGGAGGGTTGCGAAGGAACAGTTTTGCAGCAGCAATAGAATTCATGGTGCCAAATTTTGGGTGTCACGTGTACATATATATATACACACAGACGTATGGATGTGGTGAGAGTGGTGAAGGGAGTTTTTTTAAGCCGCTATAATTCAGGCAGGCTACCTCTCAGTGATGCAACGAGGCCTGGGACACTGAAAAGCACTGCAGCTCCGGCCAGGTTGGCTCAGTTGATCGAGTGTCAGCCTGTGCGCCGAGAGGTCGCTGGTTCGATTCTTGGTCAAGGCACATGCCCGGGTTGTGGGCTCAGTCCCCAGTAGGGGGCATGCAGGAGGCAGCTGATCAGTGTCTCTCTCCTCGACGTTTCTCTCTCCCTTGTCCTTCCTCTCTCTCTAAAATCAATAAAAACATATTTTAAAAATAAAATAAAATAAAAAGCACTGCAAATTGTAACCTCTATAACGGCTTTCTCACCGTAGGACTCTGTTCTCTGTTTACTGTAAGCCTGCACCGTTAGCCTTCCAGAAAGAAGCCTTCTGATTCCTTTTAATGGAGATAACATCTAACTTTTAATTGAGTGGTTACCATTGGCTAGTGCTTCGCGTGTATTAATTCATTCAATCCTCACAGTAACTCCGTGATGAAACTGAAGCCCAGAGAGGTAAAATAACTGGCCGAGGGCCCTGCAGCTCAATGGAGTGAGGGATCAAACCCAGTTATCCAAGCTCGGAGTCCACACTGCAGCTGCCCACAGAGCTGCCATGCACCTGGTGCAAGTGCTCATTTCGTGGGTACTAATCCTCTAAGCCGGTAGAACCAAGGAAATGGGAAGCAAAAAGTTTTGCAGGCGGGTCCTTAGATGCAGCTGGGGTCGGTGGTGTGGATGCTGTCCCGCCTCGGTTCCCAGAGACGTGTGTCCTGACTCTGGGGGCAAGGTGCCCAACGCATGGGTCCCTGGTTGGCATGTAGTGCAAGCAAGTACTTTGCAGAAAGCATCACATTGGCCTCTTTGATCCTGCAGCCTCACGGAAACCTTCCAAAGCGAGGGAGTTCTCAGTAGCAAGGAACAACCTTAACTCCCGTTTATTATAAATGTATTCTTACATGAAATACAGTCTATTGCCATGGAATACCTTTAACCTCTGCCAGCTTCTGAGAAATTGCATAACCCATTTGGGCCGCATCATAAATAAGCCGCTTTCTACAGTTTGATTTTATTTTCCTTTGGAATCGCTGTGATCCATGGGCCTTCCAAAGCCTATGCGATCCAAAGCATCAGTAATAAATCATAAATATTTATAGCACTTAATCACGAGGCAGCCAAAGAACTAAAGGAGCGTTATGTTACTCAGCATCTCATTAAGCACCCAGCATGCTTACCATCCAGTGGTGAGGCCCACGAATGGTTTCTTCTGTCACCACTTGTCTTCCCGCTGGTCCGTGGGAAAACGAGATCACTAATGCTCGCGTGAGTCGGCTTCAGCTGTCGCAGGTGTGGACCAGAGCCTATTAGGCGACACCACCCCTGATGTCCTGGAAATGTGTAACTTCATAGGACGGGCGTCCCCCTGGCCATCACCCCATTCCAGGCGAAAGAAGGGAGAGACGGGGGGTGGGCTGGAAGGTGGGGGGAGGGAGGCGAACAATTACGGAGCCCTCCTGTGAGCCAGGCAATAATGGTGGGAACATCGCATTTACGTTATTAATGGCTCTATTTCATTTCTATTCCCGATTCCCTTTGTTTTATTATGTCTGCCGGCAAATTAAATGATCAGATATGTTACCCAGTGCACGGGAAGAACTAACAATAAGCTCCACTCAAACACGGGGTGGGGGTCCCTTCAGAGATGAGATTCTCATACGGGCTGTGTGCAAGCAGAGTGGGGGCCCCCCGGGCAGGGATCTTGAAGAGGGGATTTCCTATCAGAAAAGATGACCAGGATCACTTCTTTTTTTTAATATGTTTTTGTTGATTTCAGAGAGAGGAAAGGAGAGGGAGAGAGAGAAACATCAATGATGAGTCATTGACCAGCTGCCTCCTGCAGGCCCCCTACTGGGGATCGAACCGTGACCTCCCGGTTCGTGGATCGATGCTCAACCGCTGAGCCACACCGGCCGGGCGTAGGATCACTTCTTTAGCAGGCAAAGATGCAAGTTTCCTTTTCCTTCCCTACAATAGAGGTTTATAGTCTAGAATGCCCACTTTTCCAGATAGGGGAAGGTAGGAGTGGCCATGTGACCTGTTCTGACCAAGGATGTTAGCCGAAGTCTCCGTGGTGGGGCGGGGGGGCTTTTGAGAAAAAGTTTTAAAAGAGGCTGACTCATTGGAACCCTCATATGCTGCTGGTGGGATTGTACAGACAGTTATCAAGAAGCTAAGACAGAGAGTTACTGAGCAGCTTCGCTCCCAGGTGCATAGTCAAGAGAACTGGAAACATGTTCCCACAAAAACTCAGACACGAGCGTTCACAGCAGCATTATTCACAGTAGCCAGAGAGTGGAAACAACTCAGTGTCCTTAGAGCAACGTGCCGTAGCTGCTGGTGGGATTGCGCAATAGCGCGGCTACTTTGGAAAATATCAAAAGGAATGAAGTACTGGTATTTCCATCCAATGGATAAGCCTTGAAAATATGATGCTAAGTGAAAGAAGCCAGACACAAAAGGCCACATGTTGTATGGCTCCACTTGTGTCAAATGTCCAGAATAGAGACAGAAGGTAGATAGCGGTTGCCTGGGGCTCGGGGAAGGAAGAGGGCAATGGGGACTGGCTGCTGCAGGCACAGGTTTCTCTTCGGAACGATTGACATGTTCTGGAATGACACAGTGGTGACGGATATACTAAAACCGGCTGAATTACACACTTTAAAGGGGGTGAATTGTATGGGATGTGAATTACGTCTCAGTGAAAAAAGAGCTGCGGTGTGACAATGAAGACCAAGGCCACATGATAAAGCATGAACGGCGTCGTCAGGGCCCACTCAGCCTCACATGAGTTTAAGCTGCTCTTGGTCAGGTTTTCTGGGGCTGGTGGCGGACAGCAGTTCTCACTAAGGTGCCTCCCAGTTTAAGACTTTATGAAAAGCAATTACTGTCGAGATGGAAAAGAACCCAGTTATGAAACGCGCTACCTGGAGAGATGTAGAAAAATAGTTTTCAGGAGGTGCGATTTAAAGAGGATTTCCCATTTTACAGAGATGTTCAGCACTTGTCCTATAACAAGAAGTGGTTTCAAGCTTAAGCGTATAAAGCTGCATTCGGATACAAAGTAATGAAAAGTGAAATATGTGTTTAAGGCGTCTTTAAGGAAAATACAATAAATATGAATAATTACCACTATAACTGTCCCATTAAGACATGCTAGGCCGTCAGAGATGAAGTGTCTATTTTTGGACAGTTTCCAAAATGCCTGAAGGAAAACTCTTAATGGTGGATCCTTGTTACGTCTCTAGATAAGACTGAAGACATTTAAAAACAATTTGTTGAATAATAAATAGCCATAATTTGAGTATAAGAGGAGCCATTATGAGTGAAGACAGGAAAAAATATGCTGACATTTATAGTCTTCTCTGAGAGATGAGTAGCTTCCAGTGCCATTTTAAGCCAAACTTTCTGAAATCTATTCTCGTTAATTCACCATCTAGTTTCACGTACTTTCACTGAAGAGACAGACATCTTAGTATCCCTGTTACCGATTTTCCGCCCAGTCCCCAGGTTATAAAATTCTGGGGCTCTGAATTTTAAAATCGTTGACAGAAAGGACGTCCTGTGCTTAGAGTTGCTTAAATTGGCTTCAGCGAACTGAAGTAAAGTTTGATTCCTATGCATGATTGTTCTCAGAAATAAGTCATGTGAAAAAAAGGGTGATCCCAACATCTTGCGCTCACCAGGCGTTTTAAACTATCAAAGATTTTGTTCAGAGACTAAAGAATCGGCCCTGGCCAGTGCGGCTCGGTTGGCTGAATGTCGTTCTGTGCACCGAAAGGTCCCTGGTTCGATCCCCGGTCAGGGCACATACCCAGGCTGCAAGTTCAATCCCTAGTCTGGGCGCTTGCGGGAGGCGACCGATCGATGTCTCTCTCACATCAATGTTTCTCTCCTTCTCTCTCCCTCACCCTTCCTCTCTCTCTAAAATCCATACAAACCTATTTTTTAAAAAGACTAAAGAATCAAATAACCACATAGTTGCCTGAGAAAATAATTATTAAACTATAAATTAAAACAATGCAGATGAATTCAACAGCAACAGGAATTCAAACACCACAGACAGACCAAGACGACTTTTTAATTCCCTTCATTAACGTTCGGGGAGGAGATAGAAGGAGACAGAATATGGGAATTTGGTTTACACCTCAAATCTCCTTTTTGTTTAGACTGATCTTCGCGTTTGTTTTCATGGTGGTGCAGATGGCTCACGGCTTGGAAGCCTGGGCTGTTCCTTGCAGGTCACGTCTTGAGCCGTAAGCGTTTCAGCTACGCTCGTTTGGTTTCAAATCCAATAGGTGTGTCACCCCCTGGTCCACAGAGCAAACAAGAATGCGTGCGCAAGCCCTTTGAAAAGTCCCAGAAATGACAGCCGTTTAAGGAGTTGTGGTGATGATGGCGTTGTAAATGATGTTTTATATCTAATTTTCATCCTGTTCATCTTTGATTTTTCCTACCGCTGTGGGCGCGTCAGCTCCAAAACCACTCTCTTCTGCAACTTTGGATAAATGCTCCGTAAAGGGGCCACGTTTGATAGAAAACTGTAAAACTGTGGGTAATCATTTTTCAGGGACTAAAAGGAATTTTTTTTTAATCCTATAGCTTCTTCCCTTATTGCTTCCCTCTATTGCAATGCCGTGTCCCCTCATTATATTAAACTGTAGCCTAGTGGCTACTAGCTGTGTGCACAGCCACCTAACGGGGGTCCTTCCTCGAAGGGCAGGTGAGGGGCTGGCTGTTTCCATTAAGCTCTGGCTGGTTTTCTAGAGCAGAGACCAAGGGCAGAGAAATTCTGCGTCACAGGCAGAAGGCGGTGCTCCCGTTTCTGGAAGCATCTGAGAGCCTGCTTCCTAAGTATAGGTAGACGACATATGGAATTCCTCCAAGGCCTGAAATACTTTTCAGGGAAGAGAAGAGAAAATAAATATGTTTCGCTCTCAAGGAGCCTTTGCTGAAGAAAATAATCACAATAATTAGCCCTCGCATCAAAACTGGATTGTGGAGAGTTGCTCAGCTGGAAGGAGGACTGTTCTCCACCCCACTGGCCTTTTTAGAAGCTTCATCTTGCGGTTCAGCTTCACGTTCATCCCCCACCCCACACCCCCACTACTTTCAAGGGATCCATTGTGACGCATGTTTCTGTGCTGAGATAAGTTTATAAATACACACAGATGTGATAACAGGAGGCATTAGACGTACATCCAAAGGCTGCAGCTACTCTAAAATAGCGCGTTTCCCCGGCATACTCTTTAATGAGTGTGATGTGTTTGTGTTTTGTTTTTCAATTTTTTGCGTGATTTGCTTTTAGCTTTCCTAAGCTGCACCGATGCTGTGGAGAAGGGTTCTCCGGGGGCTGAGCCTGAGGTCCACATTCAGGCCTGGAACGCCAGGAACTTCCAGTGTGTGGCCGGAGTCGGGGTCCGGTCCCTGTGGGACTTGAGGACTGAATATTGTCCCTTCGCCTTTGTGTCCTCTGGCCTCACAGCTTCATCCGTAAATCAGCCTGAGGATCCTAAGGGGAAGCAGGTGAATTCCCGCTGCTGAGGGATCGTCCCTCACGGGGAAAGGTCACTAAAGCCATATTAGCATCAAGGGTGATCACAGCTGCCTTAATGAGAAGTTGAATTTTAATACTTTAAAGGAATTAGCCTGTTGTTAAAGTTATTAAGATGTAGGGCCATGGCCCTGCTAGTGTGGCCCAGTTGATTGAGTGTGGTCCTTTCGGGGGCACAGGCCTGGGTTGTGGGTTTGGTCCCCAGTTGGGGACATTGGGTTCGTGCAGGAGGCAACCAATTGATGTCAATGTTTCTCTCTCTCCCTCTCCCTTTCTCTCTCTCTCTGAAATCAATAAAAACATATATATATTTTTTAAATGTAAGGCCACATTAAGGGAACAACTGTTACGAACTTCTGAAAGGAACCAAATCGTTAGAAGAAAAGGTCTCCTCTGGCCAATGTGACACGAGTTCCCCCTTCTTCTTTCCATTCCTTATGAGATGTTTTTATTATTGTGTTTATTGTGACACCCCCCAAGCCCCCCAACCCCCCGCCTAGTTAAATCCTAAAGAATTAGTCAGCCCTCTTCCTCTACAAGCTATTGGGAAACATCAAAAGCTCGCAGGGGTGTGACATAGAAAGTGATTTTTCTAATATGCTCCCTTCAAAGGGGCCCGGGCACTGGGCCGTCGGGGTTCTCGGTGGCCGCAGCCCGCCTGGGCCGCATGTCCTCCAAGGCCCAGGCCGTCGGGGTGCACGGGGGGGGGGGGGGGGGCGTGAGAGACAGATTCCTGTCCCCTGCTCTGCGGGAAAGAGCGGCTCCCTCGCGGCTCAGCTCTCCTGTGTGCGTGGAGTCTCCAGCTGGAAAGTTCCATCCATTACATTGCTCAAGGTCCTTTAGACAAAAACCTCCGTGACAAGTTCTTTCCAGAGCTCAGTGTCAGGAAAGGTTTGTCTCCCCTCCATAACTCGCCTGTTTGCTTTTTCGAGAAAAAAAGAAATAAGTTACATAATTCATCATATTTTCCTCCCGTGACTGGGAAGCTAAAATTTGCATGCAAACACGATCGCTTTCTTCCACGGTTTTGCTGAAATACAATTTTTACCTCTCTTTCCCCTCCTTGCCCCGACTCCGACGAAACCTGATGCATCCAAATGCTGTTTGAAACCCAAATTCGTAAGGTTTATAATAAACAAACTAAGAAGAACGCTAGCCATTCATATGAAATGTTCGATAATGTTTGATCTGTGTGGTTTGCGGTATAGACTTTTACCTTTTTCATAATTTTTGCCCTATTCCCTCCCAACCTTTCACTCCAGACCTCTTGCTTTTTTAATGTCAACAAGTCAGAAGGGGACTCAATACCTTCTTTGGGTCCTGGGGTTCAGAAGGGTCGCTCGACGGGATATTCTGAGAGAAACACTTGACCATTAAGGGGTGTTTGCTTTTCTGCCTTTTTTCTCATTTTAATTTACTAGATAGAAAGCACATTAAAATCAGTATTAAAGATGATTTTTCTGCATTCAAATCGAAACCCTAATCCCCAACATTGGGCCTTCGTGGGCTATCCGCCACTAGTATCATGTCCATATATCCCTGATTATCAGGGACTTTCTAGATTTCAAATATCTAGATTCTTTTCTATGAAAATAGTTCCAGAAATTCCTGTTAACTTGGTGCCTACAGTATGTCTCACAAAATATCTCCTATTCTTGGTCACAGGACAAAAATCCCAGGTCAAACTAGATGTCCTCACTGGGAGTTTAGAGAATGTGGCCTCCAGAGCCCCAGGTTTTAAAAGAGGCGTAATTGGAGGAGCCTGGAGAATGCAAATTGCTGTAAGAAAATGGCTACAACTGGCTGCAGGCTCTCCCATCTTCGTAATGAAGTCTCCGTATCTGTAATTATTGACTCCTAATGTTTTCTGACCAAGACCATTACTCTATAATGATCACAGTCTTCCCCAGACGTAGAATCATCCCAAGGAAGCCTGGGATCCAATAGAAGAAAGGTAGTATTTTCTAATGATAATAATCGTCTCTGTGCTGCTCATTCATAATTAGTCCATTCACAGTTATCATCTTAGAATAATGTATTCTCGTAAATCTATCGGTATATATAGGTATATTACTATTTCCATTTTATAGATGGACAAAGCAGAAGCTCAGAGATGTCCAGCGTCCTGTCCCAATCAATACTCTGCCCCTTTTATGTAAAAAAGTATAAAGTGGCATTGTATTATCTCTCACTAAGCATCTATAAAGGTTAGCCAGATTAATCTACCATGAGCGATCCACAAGCACTGAGTAAGCATGGGTGTGTGTACATAAATGGACAGCCACATACCAAATAGCTATTAGCCTAGATGTATTTGAAGAAGGCTGCTCAAGGAAGAATTTTTAAAGCTAAGCTCCAGAAGTAAAGGCTTCTATGCAACAGTCCTATTAATATTCTACAAAACCATTTAAAATCGATTAGGTCACTATAACACACCACTCCAGATACAGAGGAAACTAAGAAGGTAGAAATGCTTATGGCTCCCCAGGTGAAGGGCCCAGGCAATTGGGGAGGCAAATAGTGAACATTGTTTTAGGATTTCCATGTAGTCACAAATATATCTACACAAAGAAACATGAAATCACAGGGAAGTTTTTGTTGTCTGAATTGTCTGAATAATTATCTCTAAGTTAATTTTGTTGTGTGTGTGTGTGTATAAGATAGATGTAGAATCGAAAATGATTTGAAGAATTTCAATTTAAAAAAATCCCTTTCCCATAATTAGTCCTAAGGATGGCATTTTTTCAGAATAGAAGTGCATCTGATGTTCTTGTAGGTGGAGGGCAAGGGGAGAGGAGAAACCTACTTTCCGGGAAGTCAGCAGCAGTGATGAGTATCAGTAAGAATCAATGGAACACACTGCCCTCTCTTTGCCCCCTGTTCTCGCCCCTCATTTTCAAGATCTTGAACCTACTGTTAAGTAAGAAACCCTTCCCTTTCTTCAAAAAGTTTCTTCCAAGGGTGTCTGCTTTGGCTCGGCCCTGTTCTTCCAACACCCATTCCTCGTGCATGAAATTCAGGACTGTTTGCATTTCAAATTCCAGGGTTGGCCTGGTGGTGATGAAGGCCTTGTTGCATTTTTCTGTTTGCTTGTTTGTTTTTATCATTAAGATTAGTTTGTATCTTGTGCAAACATTCTTCTCATTCATTAAAAGCAATGTAATTGACTGTTTGGGGATGGAATGTCTGCAGTTCCCCAAATGTATGACCTGTTTGCATCTCCAGAAGCCAGGAAGCTGAATCAGCCTCTCCTGGCTGGTGAGTTACCTGCTCCCATTGCTCTTGGCCTGGGTCTGTTACCAGGAGCGAGATCATCTTCAGGCTTCAAACATTCCGTCCTTAATCCCACATAGCATTGATTAAAATAATCAAAGTGACTTTATTAAGCAACTACTAAGCTACCTCATGAATATTGCCAATGACATCAACTTTTTCTCTAGAGGGAAATATTAGTATTTCCCTTAGGACTCTGGAACAATTTTTTTCTCCTTTGTGAACAATTCACAAAGTAAGGATAGCCTGTACACTTGATCTCCTAAACAAGAGTATATCTTCAGGAAACTGCTGAGTGTTTATACTTAGGTAATAGAAAGATATTTGAGAAGTAGAAGAAGCCTCACACCCCTGAGGAATTGATTAAATGGGACAAAGACAACATAAAGGTGTCCAGTGAACAAGTACATATGGAATTCTAGAAACTCTGGAAGGCAGGACGCACCTGAGGAGCCCTCTAGACCAGGGGTCAACAGACTTTCTCTGTAAAAGGTTAGACACTAAGTTTTTTAGGTTTTGTGGGCCACATAGTCTTCGTTGCAACTATTCAACTTGCTTTCTTCCTGCAAAAGTAGCCATGGACAATGATGCGTATGATTGTGTTCCAATAAAACTTTATTTATAAAAATAGGCTGTGGGCCAGTTTGGCCTGTGGGCTATGGATTGCTGATGCCTATTCTAGACCAAACTCCTCCCAATGCAGAAATCTCTTTCATAGCACCCAGGCCATTCTATATTTGGGCAACTCTGATACCTGGAGGTTTTCCTTATACAAAGCTATACACTGTGTCTCTCTGAAACTCCCACCCACTGTTATCACCACATCTCCGACCTGGACCAGGGCAGTAGCCTCCTGACTGATCTCCCTGGTTTTACCTTTGCCCTTTCTACAATCTAAGCTCTGTCCAGCAGCCACTTGAATATTTCTTACAAAATATAAGTCAAATCATGTTCTTCAGCTCTAGGACCTTCAATGGTTACCTATAACATTTAGAGTAAGTCAAGATGCCTTATCTTGGCCCATAAGGCCCTTGATACCTAGTTCATGATCATGTCTCCAAACTTATTCCCTAGTACTTACTGATCTGTGGCTTCGCAGTGCCTTCCAAATATGTGTGTGCATTTCTACCTCAGGGCCTTTGCACTTATTTCCATTTCTGCCTGGAATTTCTTCTCCCATCTGCAGGGCTTGCTCCCTCCCTCCATTCAGGTCTCTGCTCAAATGTCACCATCTCAGAGAAGCCCTTTCCAACTGCTTTATTGGTCATGCTTTATGCTTTACTTTAATTTTTTAACCCCTGTTTTATTTTATTTCCGAACACCTAGCACTACCTAACATTTTATTGTAAATCTGTGTGTGTGAATCTGTTATATTTGCTCCCCCACCGCATGTCAGTTTTGCATTAGTGGGAATCCACGTGCCTGGCCCCCTGTTATGTCCCCAGTGCTTAGACCAGTGACTGGTGCAGAGCAGGTGTTCACTAAATATTTTCAAATATGTGATAAATGTAGCTTTGCCCTCTGCAGCTTCCAAAAATACACACGGCCCACATTTACACACGACGGCAAACTCTACATTCCCCCTGAACCTCCTAGTGTCCGGGGCTCTGTGGCTCTCACATCTGTGACACTGTGCGTTATTCCCTCGGCCCCACATGGCTCATGCTCCTTAGTATTGACCTTGGCTCTTGCCTGCACTTGCCCATCAGGTTGCCTCCATCTGCCCCTCGCACTCTGCGTATCTACTTTCCCAGGTCCAGTCTGACTTTGGGGGACCTTTGTTCCCCGACGTTTGCCCAGGCACTTGGGAAAGGGAACCAGACACCTAGCGTGTGGGTATTTGTCAATCCTTTTGGCTGCTCAGCATCTGAACCCCTTCTCGCGTTAGAGGAATCCCCCCACCTTGTGAGAAAGAGGCCTCTGTTCATCACAGAATCTGAAACTTCCATATACGTTCCTGGCATCGGCGAGAGAGCTGTTACAGGATCTGGCTTCACCAGTCAGATACTCTATTGCCAACCTTTGCAGCAGAAATTAGTGAGGCTAAGAAGCAGTGACTGCCCCAGGTCCCCTCTGATGACACTGTGACAGGGCAGCCGTGACAACCCATTTCAGGGGCAGCGAAGGCAGAGACTCTAGTGTGCCCAGCACTTAACTTCTGACTCACTGCACGATCTGCTTGCGTGTTACGTTTATTGCTTAATGTGCTGGAAGGTTAGCTCCGTCAGGGCAGGGATCCTTTCTTTTGTCCGCGGTGTGTCCCAAGAATCTAGAGCAGGAACTCAGTGAATATCTGTGAATGAACGCACACCGAGATGACATTCTTTAACCTATCAGACTGACAAAAACAAGTAAGTCTGATAACTCAAGGTTTACCGGTGAAAGCAGGGAAATAAACATTTACACATTGGTGGTGAGACTGTAAACAGCCTCAGCCATCTTCTAGACCTCCAATTTAATATAGTTCTACCTCCAGGAATTTATCCTACATGTATTCACCAAGATCTTACTTCAAAGATGCTCACTCCAGCGTCAATTGCAACAGCCAAATGTTGAAAATAACCTAAATGTCAATCAATAGGGTACTGGTTCAATACGTTACTATATATTCAAAGAGGAGAGCTGTGTGCATTGACATGGAAAGTTTTGCAAGACCCAGAACAGCCTGATATCAATAGTATCTAGTAGGAGTTTGCAAAGACTTTAATTTAAAAAATTCAGAAGGGTATGAACCAGAAACTTTTTACCGTGGTTGCTCTGGGGCAGCGGGGGAGTTCGAGATCGGCGGGAAGGGGGAGCTCTTGGGAGCAGATGTAGAAACCGAAGGCGGCTGCTAGGAGCTTAAATCATACCTATCCTGTGCCTTCCATTTTACCTTCTCTTCAATAAGCTACATGTATTTTTAGAGAAATATCTATTTCATCACACATCTTGACTTTGTATTTGTGAGTGCTGTTCAGTAAGTCTCGGTAACGACAATTTCTTTGCCAACTTTATTTCATGATCCAGGCCGTGAACTTTTTTTGTCTACGTTACTGACGAAAGGAATATGAATTATGGATATTTTCTAACCTGACTGGACAATGGGGCAATCTCTACTAATTCAGCCAAGGCTTTAAAATGTGTCAAATATCATTATGACCACCTTCAACCAGAAATCCATGTCTGTCGAATGGAATCATGATGTCTTAAAAACTCTGTCAGACACACTATTCTTAGTTGATAAGGGGTTTTTTTTGGTGTGTGTTTTTTTCTTTCTCCCAAGCAGGGGAAAACATTGCCCAGTTACTTGTTAAGAATTGATGGCTGAAAGCATTGTATCCCAAACATGTGTTGGCCTCTATCCAACTTCCTCCTGAAAGAGCAGGAATCACTTCATGGAAGTTTAGATGAGATAGCAGTTTAGGTGTCCGAGGGAAAATCGAGGGGCACATATTGTTTTCACTGAAGCAAAACAAAAGAATTGTTAAAGGCTCGGCTTAAATCAAGCTGTTTTCTTGATGTCAACTCTCAAAATGAATCAGCTAATAAGGCCTCTTCGGTAAGTCGACATAAGCAACACATGATCTCTGGTGTGTTTGGTATGAAAAGTAATTGTTGCCTAAATTGAGGGTGGGGAGGGGGGTAGAAAACATGTGCAGAAAAGGCTTGAAATAGTAAATCTGTTACAACCAGACCAACAAAACCCAGTTATTAAGGGGTGTCTTGTCAGAGACTGAATATACGAAAGAACCGTGGTCCAACTATATATAAAAATAGCGCTCTGACCCACCACGGGCCCTGGAAGGTTACCTACCCCTTATCTGCAGTAAACAACCTGGGAAGCCAGCCAGCTAGACAGCAGACTCGCAGAAGGCCAGGTTACTATCTCCGCTAACAATCTAGGAAGGTAAAGAATAACTTTTATAACAATCAGCCCCAAGTGGCCAGGACATGATTTATACCTCACAGCTCCCATAATTTTTGTCTTCGCTTCCAACTTGGGACCAACCAGAGAAAGTCCAACATGCTCCCCTAACCAAGCACACAGGGGCCCCCCTATAGTTAGCCTCCCTGCAGCTTCCCCAGAACAACGGCCTCCAGTCAGGCCCCAAAGCCTCCCTTTCTCCCGATGCAGAGCCTCCCACTCCTCCGCCCGCTCTGAGTCTCTGCCCAGACGCACAGTAAACTAAGAATAAATAGCCTTTGCTTTTCTCATGTGGTTGGTCTTCATTTATTTCCACACCTGAGAACATAGAAATAATGGTAGGACTCTGGGTTTTAATAGTATCAACAACGTAAGATATTTTGCCGTTGATATCAGTAGCAGTTGTGCCTGATAAAAACAAAGCTACAGGCCATGTCCACATGACAAGAGCACAGAGCAGGTGGGTGCGGGGAGGGCGTAAGCAAGGAGGGGAGAATTTGGGTAAAAAGTAGCCACGTGGGAAGGGGAACCAAATACATGACTTCTCTTCCCAACCACATTTCTCTTCTTCCCTTGAGATCACGTCGCACGCGCATCCCTGTGAGCGACAAGAAGGCCGTGACCGTGGACCGTGTCCTTAGCCCCCGCCTCCCTCTCTTCCTTTCACTTCCCCCTGTTGCCTTGTTTTCTTCAGCCAGCTGGATATAAAGCTTTTGCTTAGAGCAAAAAAGCAGGTTCCCTAAGCCTCGGGACCAGCTGCATAATTTGCAGGGCCTCGTGCAAAATGAAAATGCGAGGCCCCTGGTTCAATGTATTAGGAATTTCTGGACAGTGAGGGCGGAGTTTAAACCCTCCTGCGGGCAGGGCCCTGTGGGTCCCGCAGGTCGCACACTTGCCCGTGAAGCCAGCGCTGCCAGGCCCAAAGGCAAACACATTTTGGGAAACATTTCCCCCTTTCTCTCCTTCATTTTCTCTTTGCATTGCTAAGGGCACAACCTCTGAAAAATGCCACCCTTTTCTTAACAATAAAACAGAAAGAAGAGCAGGATTTTGTCCTGAATTCCTCCACCCCAGTTAACCCAGGGCTGCATTTTGCAGGACCTGTGCTCCGAGGAAGGCAGGATGGTGTCTCCATGATCCCTCTGGTCTTCACTTACTGCACTTTGTCAACTCTCAGACCCGGGATCCCAAGACCCCTGGGGCCACCCACTGGGCTTTTCTAGGAGGCTGGGAGGCTACTGCATTCCTTCTCGGGGAAAAGCAGGAATCTGTCGGTGACAGATAAAAATGAGGTACTGGACATTTGTAAACTGGGTTAAATGAATCTTTAGATAGTCCATTATTTACTAGAAGTAATAAGAGCGCACACTGAATAGCAAGTGGCCATGGATATTTAACCGCCACATCCCATTTTATGTGCAGCGTTTACAGCTGTTACAATGCACCATGAAGAAGGTACAGTGGGAAAGCTCTGCAGGCAAAGAGGAAATTCTTTTTCTCTTTTTACTCTAAAGGGTCAGCTATATATATATTTTTAATCTTCACCCAAGGATATATTTTTATTGATTTTGAGAGAGAGAGAGAAAGGGAGAGAGAAAAACATCAATGTGAGAGAGAAACATTGATTGATCGCCCCCTGCACACGCCCAGCCAGGGATTAAACCTGCAACCTGGGTATGTGCCATGACTAGGAATCGAACCCACAGCCTTTTGGTGAACCGGACGACCATCCAACCAACTGAGGGACCCAGCCAGGGCAGCTATTTATTTTTTAATTAAAAAAAAAAGCCCATGTTGTCCCATCATTTCAAAATACCAGTCTTCAGCGACTGAGACCAGATGATGCCTGTAAATATTATTATCAGACAAAAACAATCCATTATTCATACTCCTCTGGAAAATTTATTGGCCTAAAGTTTAGGGTGGAGAATTTTATAGAAGACCTGCAAGCATTCAGAACAGGATTTAAACTAGGGCTGCATTCTATAAAACTGAACTAAAATGTTATGTTCAGTTACACAATACCCTTGAACTCCAACCTGACTTTTCTACCATCACAACCCTTGGGATCCGTGAGGTTTGTGGTCGAAGGAAGTTAGGGCCTTTTTGTACTTATTTTATCTTTGTTTCGGGTCTGAGGCCTCCAGAGGCCAAGGCACTCATAGGACAAGTCGCCACGTCTGGTTATGTTTTCCTCTGGGCACGTGTTCACGCATTCATTCAGAACCAAGTTCAAGTCTTCTGCAAGACTCTTAAAGGAACTAGCAGAGTGAAAAGAGCAAGGATGTCCTGAGAGTCTTATGACCTTGAAAAAACATCACAGCCTGTCTGAGCCTCAGTTTTTCTCATCTATGAAGCTGGAAAGTAGTAGGGTCGTTGGAAGGATTCAACCAGAAAAACAGAGGCCTGGCCTATGCTGGGTAGTCATAGGAGTCAGTTGCCTTTCCTGTCTCTCCCCACTCCCATCTAGTCCCGATCTAATCATGCTGTGGCCCTTCACTTCGGCCAGGCTGTGACTTACCATCCCCTGGACGCTGTTACACAATCCTGCCTTTTCTTAAATGTCTTCATCTGGAGTCCCCTCGCTGGCTCCCCTCACTTAGCTAAATCCTACCTCTCCGTGAAGATCCATCTCAGGTCTCACTGCTTCTCTGTAGCCTCCCAAGACCCTTGCCCCTGGGTTCCTGAAGCATTGGGGTCCCTGTCATAGAGTCAGTCCTCCCACTGTCATTAAGCTTTTCCTGCTTGTCTGATCTTCCCCAAGGTGCTGTCAACTGCTTGGGGGCAAGGACGGGCCCTTCCTTCCCTTGGATCCCCCGCAGAGATGATTACAGTGTGACACCCCTGACAAGTGCTCGATAATTACACGCTGGGTGTGTGAATGAGGGCTGCATCATATTGCATTTGGTTAAATTATACGTGTACGCCTGGAGCTGGAGATGTAAGAAAATGACACCGTTTCTCCCCCTCCTGATGCAGATTGCTTTTTAAAATATTATCTGCCCGACTTTTTTGTTTACACATGGTATTTCTTCCCCAATATTTCAATACACCACTTAAAATTTGACCTGAAGGAAAGTATTAAAGTGTGTGTGCTTGAAATGGGAGGAAAGAAGCTCCAGCGATGACTAATGTCTTCAATTTATAGGAGATCCAATTGGGAGAAGACCGTGCTTTTTCATAAGGTTGCATAACTGCTGACATTCTCCGCCACGGGACGTGCTTGGGAGGAGTGTGGCCCTTCATTAGATGAGGAGGAGTGTGACGATCCAAGGCCCGGCCTTCCTCCACACACCCCTCACCCACCACAGAAGGCGCTCAAGTAGTTGTCGGCTTGAATGGTCTCTTCTTGGAGACCGTTTGATGGTGGACAGAGTAGATCCGAACAGTCTTGATAAAAAGCTTTGGGGTTTTTGTGGGTTTTTTTTTTTTTTTTTTTTTAAGGGAAAGCAAAAGTTTATTGAAGGAGAGGAGAGACAAAACCACCAGCTGCAGCGAGAGAGGTCCCAAACAGGTAGCCCAAAATGCTTCGTTTTAATTCTAGACATCGAACCCTTGTTAACTATGGTCGGTATTGCCAACTATCTAGTATTAGCATCAAGAGTGATTAACGGAGGCCCTGGCTGGGTAGCTCAGTTGGTTAGAGTGTTGTTCCAATACCCCAAGGTTGCAGGTTCGATCCCTGGTCAGGGCACATACAAGAGCCAACAGATGAATGCATGAATAAGTGGACAGCAAATCGATGTTTCTCTCTCTCTCTCTCTGTCTCTTCCTCTCCCCCTCTCTCAAATCAACTTTTAAAAATTGTGATTAGAGGAAATGATTGAAAGGTGATGCCTATTTCTACTCCCACTGTTCTGGATTAAGTGCCAATGAAGGGGGGAAAGGGGGACATCTGTAATACTTTCAACAATAAAGAGAAATTAAAAACACACACACAAAACAAAGAGGCCTGTATATTGCCCACTTCCTAACACTTTTGGAGGTGGAATAGTGACGAATAGTCCTCCGAAGGATCGTGGCCCCTAGAACCCCGGTTCACTGGTTGACTGCCGTCAACGTGCTAGGAGGTCAGGCCAAGGGGACAGTGGGTAAGCTGGCGACTGTCTCCGGCTTATGCTGCACCTTGGCCGCCTTTCCTGCTCTCGTAGCTGAGGATGTAAAATCTGGGCCAGGCCAAGCTGTTGTTTGAGCTGAACTTAAGAAGGAACTGAACAGATTCTCCTTAAATACACAAAAGTAGCACTCTTTAAAATTTAATAATCATCAGTCCAGTGGAAAAGTTAAAATCCTGGTTGTGCAACAATTCAAATTTTTATTTTTAAGTGTGCAAAAAAAAGTTAAAGGGCAAGACTATCTGACTGTGTTATCTATGTCATCAGCCTCATAAGAACAGATTTTAAATTCTAAACTCTTGTTTTGTGTCTTACCTCAAGGATTCGTTCATGGGGCTTCTGAAGTAGATGTGAGACTTAAGATCTATAAAACGTTCTGAATCGATCAGTAGAAGCAAAAAAATGGTTTTCCAGGATGGGAATGAATTCTGACATTTTAATTACAGGCTCAGTGGAAAGTTCAGGAGTCTTATGTGAGCTTTAAAACTTATTATTATGTTGTCCTTATGAATTAATGACTATAAAAGAAATCAGTTTGAGTGGCGATGGTGAATTACAGGGAAAAACTCGTGGAACCCAGTACATTTCCTGATGTACTGAGAGCTTCATCATAATTTGCTTGATTAAAAAACCTCACACAGTGGAAAAATGCAGCCATACATTTTTTAATGGATTATATAAATACATGGCAGCTTTTGCTTAGCAATTTAGAAGAGGCTCATCATAACACCATTTGCAATATCAAAAAAAATTGAAGCAATCTAAGTGTTTAACAATATGGGAATGAATATCTAAATTATAGTATCTTCAATGCGTGGATCATGCAATTATTAACAATTATAAATATAAAGATTATCTCGCAGATTTAAAAATATAAATGATGTAAGGTTTTGTATTTTATAGACTCAAACATTTATGAATGCTATGATTACAAGCATGTAAAAATAGGCCCAAGAGAAAATAATGAGAGGGAATGTACAGAAATGATTATATAGAATCTATGTTTTTGGTTTTTTAAAATATGTCTTCATTGATTTTAGAGAGAGGAAGGGAGAGGGAGAGAGAGAGATAGAAACATCAATGATGAGAGTCATTGATCGGCTGCCTCCTGCAGGCCCCCCACTGGGGATCGAGCCACAACCCGGGCACGTGCCCGGACCCGGTATCGAACCAGCGACCTCTTGGTTCACAGAACGACGCTCGATCCACTTTGCCACACCAGCTGGGCTTGTGTTCATTTTAAAATTATTCAATGGCCAGTATAAAGGAAAACATTAATAATTTAATAGGGAAATTTGCTTCTAACCTGTGCTGGGAATGACATTTAAATTGCTGCATACTCTGTGATTACTCAGAGATAATTAGTCCTCTAAATATTACTATAATGAAAACCAGGGTTTAATGAACCATACAAATTAAAACCAAACACAATCTTTTTTTTTTTTTTTTTTTTTTTTTACTGAATGTTTAAGTTCAACATCGAAATTGTTTAACAATCGGCTGGAATTTAAGAAAATAGTTTAGGGCAAGCCAGCCGTGAAAATGTGAAGCGAAGTTAAATGGATTCATAGGAACTTTTAACAACAGTCATAGAAAGGGGTTGATCAGCCGAGATCGGAGGGGAAGATAGATTTCACCTTTGCTGTCCCAATTGCTATTTTAAGGATTTAATATTAAGGACCATTTTGTACTCTTTGATGATATGCTTGGTAATAAAGTACAGAGCTACAAGCTCTTTGAAGGAAGAGACAGGAGCGTCTGTGCGTGTGTTCATACCTGTATCGCCAGCACCAAGCACAGTGCCTGGCACCTGGTAGATAACCAATAAAGTCTAATGAATAAATACCTGGGTGGTTGAACAGGTATATTAAAAACGAAAGTACAGATACAGTGCTTGAAGAGAGGTCATCTGTGGACTTAACCTTGGCTGTTAAGTCCTGTTTTCAGTGACTTGAATAGAGACATATGAGACATACTAAACAAATACTTCAGATAATGCGAAGTTGGTGGGACTGGTCGATGACATCGAGATGCTAAGTCATCTAAAGCTTGGAAATTTGAGTTAAAGCCTGAATGATGAAATTTGAAAGCAATTAATGCCAAGTCCTCCATTTAAGTTTTTTTGAAAAATTAATTTCATAGGTACAGGACGACAGATACTGAACTTGGTGGTAACTTGTGTATAAGAAGTAGGGAATTCATGTGACCACAAACGGAACCAGAGCCAACAGTGCTTTTTTAGATATTGGACTAAAGAACACGTAACAAAATTTATCATCTTAACCAGTACAAATCACTAGGACTTTTTCATTTTGCAACACTGAAGCTCTATACCCATTGAACAAACTCCCTACTTCCCTCTCCAGCACCTGGCAACCACCATTCTGCTGTTTCTATGAACTTGACTCCTCTAGACACCTCATATAAGTGGAATCACACAGTATCTTCTTGTGACTGGCTATTTCATTCAGCATAATGTCCTCCAGATTCATCCATGTGGCCTCACCCATTCTTGACAGGTTTAAATGAAATAATGTAATTACAGTGTATGAAACATGATAAGCCTGGCTGTTATTATCGAATATTGATTTATTTAAGAGTTTCTGTTCCCTGTGGCTACCCCAAGTTTTAGAATTAATTTAAGAGAACAAGAGTTGAACTTTGAGAAGCTGATAGGTCTAATTTGACTTGTTTCTAGACGTGATGGGAAGGATTTTGCAGAAACCTCTCCCAGAAAGTCTGTTCAAATGTTACTTGCTCTGGAAACTTAACCGAAGCTCTCCACAGCTTGGTTAGGGCTGTGACCTCATAATGTCCTGGCTTGATGGATCCTCTATTTAGCACTCTCACAGGCATGTCTCTAGCTTGTGTCTGCCCTTATCCTGGAAATTGCAATTCATTTTTCCTCTGGGCCTTGGTCTCCCCCGGCACATAGTCTTGGTGAGACTGTTAGTGAAGCTCCCTGGCCAAGAGATGGTCATGTAGCCCACGGTGACCAATCAGACTCTTCTGCAATTTGCACCTAGTGTGAGTGACGGACAAGATATTGGGAAAAGCTGGAGCTGATTTTTCCAACCGTGGAGCCTTGAAGAGGTTCTGCATTCTTTCCTGTCCTCTAGATCCTGGAGCTAGTTAAGATTCTGTTGTTTGGAGGACCTGGTTCTTCATCTTTTTCGTGAGTTTTAAGAGCTGCCTCATATCTTTCTCCAAAACATTTTTTTTTAAACACTTGGGGCAGCAGATTAGCATGTGTTGCTTGCTGGATTCAGCACTCGTGACTCTGTAGGGTTTACTTGTCTATCTTCCCTGGCACCATATGCTCCTTGGGAAGAGAAACTGTGACCACTGCAACATCGCATTGCCAGTGCAGTGACCACAAAGTTGTTTAGTCAGGAGCAGAAATCATTCCTAATCTTGTATTTGTAACAGGACATTCTATGCTCAGCTATTTTTTTTTAGGTCATCTTCATGATACTTAAAATTGTTGGGACAATTAAAAAACGTTTAAGAGTGTGTGACTTGCCCAGCCCCAGATTCTCTCTTCCCATCTCATACACAAGTCCTCCGCTAGGCATATTCAGAGAGTAGCAAAAGTCACCAATGGAGCAGTTACGAAGCCTATGAGGTCCTTACGTTAGCTGTCCATGGTCTTTGGCTTTCTACAGGCTTTTGTTTTTTTAGGGGAGGGCCTCTCTTCTTCCTTCCCGACAGTCAGCCAAAGCCAAGTGAATGTCTCTCCTGTGATGGCCGCTCTTTCCAATCTAAAGAAGCTATTTGTTCTTATTATGAAATCCAATGAACAGTCCAGCTTCGCCTTGCTACAGAGGGTAATGAAGACCTCTGTGGGGGGTGTCGCCCAGTCTTAGTCAGAGGAAGACCCCACTGGAGGCACTATTTCCCAGTGAATGTCAGGTCCACCTGTTCATTCATTCATTCATCCATTCATTCAACAAATATTTACTGAGAATCCACATTGTTCCCACACTCTGTGCTAGACACTAGGAATGAAATGTTGAACAAAAATGGAACAGGGGTATGTATACCTCTCATGGAGTTGGCCGTCCTGTCAGAGACAAAGGACAGTTATAAGCTGTATTAAGGCCTATAAAGGAAATGCACCCAGTGCTGCGAGAGCATTTGAAAAGGTGACTCCTCCTAGTTTGGGCAGTCAAGGAATGTACGTCCAAGAAAGAGACTCTGAATATGCTCACCTCCAGATGCCTGGGTTCCGGGGCCTCCTAGGGTAACAGAGGCCTCCGTGACCTTAAGCACATCACAAGCCCATCTTGACCTCACTGACTTCATCTAAAAAATGAGAGTGTTAGACTAGGTGATCTCTAGGTCATTTGCATGTCTAATATAGCTCTTTAAAATTATTGTTCTTATTGGCAGCTTTATTGAGGTATACGTTACATGCTGTCAAGTTCACTCATTTTAAGTGTTACGATTAAGTGACCTTTAGTATTTTTTTGTTAAGACTGGATTTTTAGGTAGTAGGGTTTGCTAATTTTTAAAAGAAATCTAAAGCTTCACAGAGCTGAAAAGAGGAACACCTTTGATATTTGGTAACTACGCTGATTCAGATGCAGCATCTGAATCATTTGCAGCTTTCTTTACCTCCTCAATTTAATTGCAAACACCTTCAACAGAGTGATAGCAAACTAATTAGCAATTCCTTTTCCTTAAAACATGCGCCTCATCAAGGAAGGTAATCATTCTTGATTAAACAACCAGAGTTATCAAATGTAAATTCGCAATTGATTACAGGAAAAAAATATCGAGTGTGCTCTTCCTCTTAACAACGGTAAGCATTATTTCTTTTCCACTTGGCTATATTTAGTTTATCAAGTTAATTTAGGCGGATCCATCTCTCTTGATGGTGTGCTCCCTAGGAATGCCTATGTTATTTCCCGGAAGAACCATCCCTGTGCAAATAAATTATCCAGATGCAAAGTATGCATATGAGACAAAGACATCTGGCGGTTGCCCAAATATTTAAATAATTTGGATGCCACTGAGCTGCAATCGTTCATCTTTCAAATCCTTCAGGGAGTCGTCAGGTCATGGGGAATGACAGCTACACCTAAAAGACACAAAGCCGTCTCATCTTAGAAAACAGTTCATTCTTTCCTCCATTCATTCATTCATCTAGTAAAAAATAGAAGTAATTAAAACCTACTATGCTCCAAAAACCAGCCAAAGTCTCAGGACTCGAACAGTGGACAAGACACAGTTCCTGAGCTTGGGGGCAGGCGGGAGGCACAGGCCGAGGGGGAAGACAGGCAACTGCAAACGGGCAGGAGTGGGCCACCAGGGGGACTGAGCACAGTGGGCCTGCCAGTTATGACATTGTTGGGGGTGGGGGTGGGGGTTAGGGAGCCAGGACGAGCAGCCTGAGTTTGGTCCTTCGGAGTTAGGTAGACAAAGCAGAGGAAGCAAAGGTCTACAGGTGCAGGGGTCCAGAGGCGAGAAAAGTCATGTCTTTGGGAAAGACCTATAAGAAGCTCAGCAGGTCTAGAAAAGGAGCGAAAGGAGAAAATGGTGAGAAGAGAGTCTGGGATATTAAAGAAAGGACCATTTTATGAAGAACAGCGTGCACCTTCTGAAAAAAATTGCCTATTATTCTGAAAACTATGAAGACCTACTGTAAGGTCCGTTTTAATGGATTTCTTATTATACATGGAGATTAAATTTGCCTTTTCCCTCCCATATGCATTATACTGATTGCAAACTGGATCCAGCTCTGTTTTGGCAAATGCTGGGCAAAGACAGAACATGCTGGCAGCTAAATAGTCTTCATTCTCGAAGTTACACTTAACCTTGGTTTATATAAATAGAAGATACAGGAGTGAGGACAGCGAGTAACCCCCGAACTCGAAGTTGCCTCCTGACAGGGGAGAGGAAAATGCGACACGATCAGATCCACGTGCGTCAATCCTGAACCGGAGCCGAAGCTGCCGCGCAGGTGAGAGTCCCTGGCCAGACGCGGCCCATATGCCGGCGACAGGAGGAGACACGTGACAGAGGGCCCCCGTCTTCCATTCCCGGTGGGCAGCTGTATTTTGGGAAAACACGAATTCTCGTCCCAGTGGCCAGAACGTGTTGTCAAAACAGCACGACTGTGCTCGGAGGCAGCACAGACGGCCAGGGGAGCGCGCTGTGAGAGGGGAGCACGCGGGCGCGGAGCCACGGCGTTCGCAGCAGGTGCACCCGGACGGGAACCCTGATCCGGCCACGTGCTGTCACTTTCCCCCTCGTTCCTCACGTCTGGTGTGTGTCCCCCGCCCGCCCCCGGTGCTGTGGAGTGAAAAACAAGCTGTCTTCCCATCAGATTCTAGAAGAAGTGGGACTTTTAAAAAAGCAGCTGATGACACAGAGCCTTTGATCATAGATAGAGATAAACAGTTTATTATTTGAATTGAACGAGACATTTCCTGAGCACAGAGCGCGCACCTTTACACGCGAGTGACGGCTATCGCAGCGAGGTTTCAGAATGTCATCGTGGCTGCAGTGGTCCGAGAAAGACGGTCTAGGAAAGCATCCTGTCTGATTTCTCCAAAAAACAGCCCAGTGTGTAGATGGGTGATGATAGATGATAGAGATAGATAGATGATTGATAGGTAGATGATAGATAGATAGATATAGATAGATAGATATTGACTCAGTACCATGTAATAAATGCCTGTGTTCAAGGGAACACTGAAGGCAATTAAGCAACAAACAGGTGAGCTCCAGTAGGGCAGCAACCATCTCCTATTGTCAATTAGGCTTTGAAAAGGCTAAGCCAGGCATCTATAGAACCTGATGAGAAGTTGGTAAAGTGAAGGGAACCTGGACTGAGATCATACAGAACTACAGATGGAGATTGAGTAGGAAGAGGTAGAACTGGGGAGGGATGTGCCCCGCACTGGGGAGGCATAAACACCAAAGCTGAGATCATTGAAAGGGTGTGTGGGACCTGGGGAAAGGCTGCTGTTAATGTAGGGAAATTTAGTCTGAGACTAACCCGTCTTAAGGTTTCCAGCGAGCTTGTTTGTACTTACAAAATTCCTTCCTCTGGAGGTAGGCAGGAGCCACGACCTGGTGGCTGAGTCACCATTTTGTCCGGTTCGGGCCCTACCTTTGTGGAGTCCCCTCTCTAGATTCACTATTCTACCCCCCAGTCTACTCCTTTCAGTTCTCTAAGGCTGTTATAGGTTTTGTAGGTTGTTCCACTTCTCCTGTAAACGAGGTCAGACATAGAAGCAACTAAACACCCCAACAACATGAGAAGGTAGAAAAGAAGTGGCCCCCAGAAAAACAGGTCAGCGGACAACAGACACCAAGAGGTAATAGATATTTGCTGTAGAACCAGGTCATCCGCGAGAGCCTATGTCAAGCCAACGGGAAGGAAACTTGGTAAGTTCACTCCCACTCCCCGGCACCCATGAATGATGCAGGGCCCTTGACATCCCAGAACCGTCCAAAGCGTGAACCCTGGATCCGGGTGCATGCTGTTGTGACTCGCATCAGTATAAAGAAAGGGACAAGAAAATAGTTTTCTGTATATTTTAATTAGCAGGAATGAAACACATTTCATGTGGCAAGCACTGTGTTATGCTCCAGTTATAGATATTGGTAAGTAAGAAATTGCCATTCTCGGTAGCTCCCATTCTGGGGGACTTCCTTGGCAAATGCTTAGCCAGGGCAGGAAAAAAAACACAGCACAAATATATGCAAAGGTACCTAAAAAGCATCAGAAAGAAGGCTATTAAAAAGCATGAATCCCTTGAAGACCCAGGCTCTGCATCAAAATGGCTCGCTTAGAAGCAGAAATGTTTTTAATGTAAGGAAATTACCTACAAGGAAAGCCGCTTTTTAAGTGATACAAGTGTGTTTTAATGTAAGGAAAACCACGCACAGCTTATTGAAAACAGCAGCTATTTGGCATTTCAATAACAATGTTAGAATACATAAAGTCCTTTCCTTAGGGGCCAGAACAATGGAAAAATTACCATTCCCTGTACCGAACACAGCCGCTGTTCTAGAGCCCATCCCAGAGCGCAGGGCCAGCAACCGCAGCAAGTTCAAGTGTCTGAGGTCAGCCCTCAGTTGTAGCCTTGTCCCCTGTCCAGCTGACAGGGGAGGAAGGGAGGAAAATGAGGGGAAGGTGGTGAGACTTCGCAGCTCATCCTGCTCTTCAGAAGTGCTCTCTCCGCCCCACCAAGGGCCCACTCTGCCGAGGACTCAGGAGGCACAGACAGGGAGAAGGCCTTGGGGAAACAAACAGCCGGTCTTTCTGTCCGTCCCTCACTGGGGTCCTGTCCACGCCTCACCGGGGTCAGGCTCCATGGCATCCTGACGTTCTGATGGTCCCGTCCGTACATCTTCCCCATGGTCATTGCTCTTTCCATCCCAGGGAGACTCTGCTCCTTCATTCTACCTCTACGCTGCAAATCGTGTAACATCTGTGACTGGGGTCCTCAGGAACATAAGGCTTGAGATGCAGCATTTTACTTAACAGCAAACTCCATGAGAGCACAGAGTTTTTGAATTTCAGGAGCTATCAGCGATGAATGGGCCCTTCAATAATGAATTGGACCCAATGCATATGTCTAGATGCATATGCACAAAATGCAGTTCTTGAAGTGTTTCCTTTGGGAGCAAAATATTAGTTAACCAATGCTATCGGTGTTTGCAAATCAATGGCAAGGATTCAAATCTATCTTTTCAGAGTAGTGGGAAAGGGTAAACTGGTAATAACCAGCAAAGTTCCTTATAGAATTATTAAAATTCATCAGGAAGACACTTCACAACGAGAATCCGAGCTGACCTCCCCAAAGGCAGTAAAACAATTAAATTCTTGTAAATATTTAAGAATAGCTAGTCCCGGTCCTCATGACTATTCAGCAAGGGCGGTCTGCCACCAAGAAAACAAAGACGGGTTGGAGAATGCTATGGCCTGGTTTGCCGCTCTTCAGTTTTAGGATTACATCAATTTTTTAAATGGCATCTCCCTTTGTTCGCATTCAAAAGAAGTCAGCAGCCAAATTCTACTTTAAAAAAAGCAAGAGAACTGGAACTGCTCAGATATTCTCTCAAAGGGGTGCACACAGGCTGCAGCCTCGTTATATTCAATCCAACAAAACACAGGTCTCCCCGGAGGGCAGTGCCGCTTAGAACTCTCCGCTGTGATAACAGGACACAGCCTTTCCTGAGAAAAGCATAAACATAGAGATGGCTTGTATTTTGAGGGAATCACAATGCAGACGATGTGGATTTCTATTACCCCGGCTCTTTTGTGGCTGTCTGTAAAAAGTACCATATTCTTTAAAATTTTTTAAATTATACAATGTTGCCAAAGCCTTTTGTTTTCTTGACTTCCCCATGTCCTGTCTTTATTTTTTTTTATTTATCTTTATTGTTGAGAGTATTACAGTTGTCCCCTCCCCCCCCGCTGACCCCTGTCCATTTCCTTGTCCATTTCTCTGAACACCGAGTGCGGCGATACGCGCACTGCAGGCCAGAGGCAGGAAAATAAGATTATTCCAAAGAGCTGTCATTTTGCAAAAATATTAGATTTATAGAAAAGTTGCAAAGAGTTCCTATATGCCCTTCGCCCAGTATCCCCTTCCATTTCCTTGATATATTTGTTAAAACTAGCAAACTAACATGGACACATTACTATTAAGGAAACTCCAGGCTTTGCTTGGGTTTTGCCAGTTTTCCCATTGATGTCGTCTTTCCAATTCAGGGTCCAGTCCGGAACACCACGTCGCACTCGGTTGTCGGGTCTCCGTAGTCTCTCATTGCGACAATCTCTCGTCCTTTCCTTGTCTTTCACGCCCTTGACAGTTTTGAGGAGTGTTGGCCGGGTATTTTGTAGAGTGTGTCCCTCGGTTTGGGTTTGGCTGCTGTTTTTCTTATGGTACAACTGGTGGCGTGGGTTAAGGCGGTGTTTGCCGGGTCCTCCACTGTGACGCGACTCTTTTTCTTTCCCCACACTGTCCTTTAAACGCAAGTCATTAAGTCCAGCCCTCACCCACGAGGCGGAGGGGGCGGTTTGCTTTAAAACGTCTTATCTGCAAAAACCTGAATGTACAATAAAGCTCCCGTCTTTCATTCAAATTCGATCCAATACACTTTTAGGATAAAGTGAAGAGAAATATTTTGGAGATTTATACAGCAACAACTGTAATCCCCAGAAGTAACTATGGGTATTACCATCGGATGGAAAGACACAAACCTTAATCCTTGTAATGATTATAGATACTAGGAGGTGGCTATCTTGATCTTTCCTGAGTTGTTATTAAAACGACTGCGTATTTTTCTAAGCTCTTTTTTAACATCCGATGAAATCCCTGGATGAATTTTCTTCCGAGGCTAAACATGCTACAATGCAAATTGTACACGAGCTGGAAATCTATCTTCCTATAATTGTACTCTGGGGTCACACAACATTCAAGTGCGCGCTGCCAAGATGCTGTCTGTCTGCAGAATCGTAAACGCTCAAATGAATTACTCTCTTTCAGTGGTCATGTATTTTATACATTTTCTCACCGGCGTCCATCTTACTAAGTAGCTCGCCGCCTTACATGTAAGGGCGTTAGAGTTCATCATTTTCATTGCAATCTCTTGTGCCATGCTACGTTTTAAAGTGTTTTTGTTTTCAGTGACCGGTTTGGTTTTTCCCTGGCTTTCCTTAACCTCTGAGCACTATTTTAGTTGGCACCACGAACAGAGCACACAACAAGATGAAAATGGGTCCTTTTTAATTAAAGGAATTATGTGGCCACCTTGCCAGTCTCTAAGCAAGGTCTTGAATGAGGCACATTTTCCTAATTTGCTGATTTATATCTATCTTTGTCCTGATGAAATTATGTCACTGTGAAGAGAGAGGCGCAGTCGTTACAAAGGCCTATCCACAGGATCACATTTTCTTCTAAGGTTTTATTTACCTATTTTTCCAACATTCATTAAATATCTTAAGACCATATGCTAGATGTTGTGGGGAAAACAGACAAGGAGCTTTCTTCCTAGTAGAGAAACTCAAATGCATACAAAATGTTAAAAATGGACATAAGGTAGGCAACGTGAAGCAACGTAGGAGAGGTACAAATAAAATGTAAAGCAATGAGGAGCCACAGAAGGTTTCTGAGCAGGATTACGGCAAGACCAGGGAAGTAATGCAGAAAAAGTTAGTTTTGTAGTATCGCGCTGGGTAAATTATAGTGGTAAAAAGGAGGGGAAGGAGGGTGGATAAGGGAGAGATCAGGCCAAGGGATGAACAGGAAACTTTTAATATTGAAGAGGTTTTGTTAGCTAGAGTACTGACAACAGAAATCAAGTAAAGAAGTAGATCCAAGAAACCCTGCAGGGGTGGAACAAATAGGTCACGGCTACTGATCGAATATGGGGAACGAGGGATGGAAAGAATTCAAATAAAACGTTGATTTTTCAAAACAGGAAAATGCGGTACCAGCAATAGAAATATAGAAGGAGCATTTTCTATTTTTCCTTACTTATACCTTTCCCCCACAGTGTATTCTCTGGGCGTTGAAAGCTAGCCGACCGCGTTAGAAGATGCCCTTATCTTTATGTTTCTCTTGTGAGTCACTCATTAAAGCAGCCGCTATTCCTTTCTGGGATAAGTCGCAGTATAAATAAATGAATATGCATTCATTATGTGATTATATAATTGTGCTTCCTTCTCAGCAAATGTCTCAAGGTAATAATGTAACGGCTTCTGTTCAGAACTCAAATCCAGGGTATTCTGAAAGGGATACTGGCGAGCTTTTTTGTTCTATTTTATGACATCTCACCTTAGCAATAAGGAGTAGCTTTCTACAGAAAAGGGCTCTCTCGTTTCATTTGGAATCACGTGAACCCATAGCTATTCTGTTTTCCCTGACATAGGCATTGGCATTTTTCAGTTACCAAACCACTGTTGATACATAGCCCTTTAAAATCAAATGGCTTCTCATTTCTGTGTTAACATTATATGAACTTTTCAATCATAACAACAATCATAACTAATCATAACAACACAAGCACCACGAACTTAGTGAGTGTTTCTGTCCAAGGCATTGTTCCAGCTGTCTTTCACATATAATCCCCCGAATAGGTGCTATGAGAATCCCATTGTGCAGGAAACACACAGAGAGGTAATGTGCACAAGGTTGTTACAGGGCGAGGAACTGCAGGGACCTGGAGTTGAACTCGCGGCCTGGTTCCAGAGCCCTGTGCTGGGCGGCTCTGCCTGCAACCACGGCGTCTGCGTGAAACAGCCTCATTAGTCCAGCCGCATGCCTAGTGGGCTACAGCCATATATCTCAGATTTCCTGACGTTGAGTCTATTTTAATAGAAGAAAAAAAAAAGAAAAAATCTGAGATGCCCATTGGCATTCTCAGAAGCCTTAATCATCAAGAGTCTGCAGAAACATAATTCCTTACCCACCAAGACATTTGATTTGGTGATTTTAAAATATTCACTTCCCGTGGATAGCTGCAGGAAAGAAGAGTTTATATTTAAGCTGAAAGTAGTTAAAAGAGAAGGGAAGATAAATGGAGTCAAGTTGATTTTTAGTTGATAAACCATGTCTGAGAGTTAGAAAGGTAAATCCAACGTCTGAGTTTCATTATGATGGGGTGCAGGGTGGCGGGGGGGTTGGGTTGGGGGGTGAGTGCATGGCTTTGGACCCGGAAACTGGAGGGTCAGAGGAGCAGGCTCTGTGCAGACACTGATCTTCCTAGAGCCTTTTTGGGTGAGATATTGACAGTTCTCCTCGTGGATGCCTAGGAGAAACATAAATCTTTTATTTAATTCAAAGATATGAAAGGGCTGAGTTATTTCTGAAGATACTGAAGCCTGAAAGTACATTTCATCAGGCACTCATTCACCAAATGCCTTTATGGAGAGCATCTTCATAAATCACATATGCCGAAAAGATTACCCATCGCATCTCCCAAATTCGTCAAGGAGATGGGTCGTCAATCATGGGACCTTTACGCTTTTAACTCACTTTGAACTGAGTTTGGGCCATGAAATCAAGCAAGGTTCTCTCTCCTTCCTTCCCTCCCTCCCCCCCCCCCACACACACACACAGTCTTTCTGCACCTTGGGCAATATTAGGTAACCTAAGACAAGATGATTTTCCCAGGGGAACAGTATAAGATAAAATTTTTTAACCCTCCTTTTATTTGGATTGAAAATATCCACTGTATTCAATAGGACACCCTGCAAGCTTCCTAAAAGCTAAACAACTTTAAATGCAAATTATACTTTCTTGAATACACTCACAAATATATGTACACACACATACACACACACACAGTTGAACAGAAATGAATTTCCTTGCCTTTTAAATCTTAAACAGGATAGGTAAAAAAAAAAAAGCATTGACTGCTACTCTGGGATCAGTCCTACTTAGAGACACCTAATATTCTGGAGTTTTGTTTAAAGGTCACATTATTTTGAAAGTAGGAGATTCTCCATCTCAAGCTGTTGAAGGATTTCACCCCAAATAAATTCTCTCCAAGTTCCCAAATCTGCTTTCCTCTGCAACTTTCAAAGAGGAGGCCATGGAGGAGTGGCAGAGGAGGGGCACATATATTGTGGAAATTGCTTCAAAGGAGGTGGAATCAAGAAGAATTAACTTAAATAACCAATGAACTGTGTCTCAGAGTCTCATCCTAGGGACAGTTAGTGGATCTCACAAGCTGGTCCCTGCATCACCTAGGAACTTGCTAGAAATTAACATTCTCAAGATGCCCCAGGTTTTCTGAATCAGGAGATCTAGGATTGGGGCCCAGCAACCTGCTCTTTAGCAACCCGGCCAGGTGATTCTGCTTAGTGCTGAAGTTTTGGAACCACCAGACCAGACTCACCTAGAGCAGAAGTACCTGGGGCGCTTGTTTGATTAAAATTGCTTGTTAAAGGGCCCTCCCCCACGCCAGAGTCTCTAACGGTGAAACCCTGGAAGTCGTGACTTCAACAAGCTTTCCAGGTGATGCCAGTGCAGGCACAGGTGAGGGCCATTGAACCAGGAGGTAAAAGTGGTTGGCGATGGAAAGGAAGCGGCCAGAGATGGCTTCCTCCCAGCGACTCCACGGGGTGGCCAGCGGGCTGGCTGGAGAGTCGCACCCGCCTGGGTCTGGACTCCAGGTAGGCCTGCTACTGCTTATGTGACCTTCACACTTTCTCCACCTCAGCTTCCCCATCTGTAAAATGGGCGTAAGAATGCCCAGCCTCATCCATTTCGAGAGGATTCAATAAAGGGGGGCGTATACTCTGCATAGTGTCACTTTCACAGACAATAATCCCTTTCTTCTCAATACTTTCCTCTTTTAAAGATATTCTAACCCATTTTTGTCACGGTGCCTGGCGCTTTGCTTGGTAATAGTTTGCTGAACAAACACAAGTCCAATGCCAAAAAAAAAGAAAAATTGGGTTAGAGTCCTAGCTCCACTACTTATTAGCTAGGAGACCGTGAGTGAGTTGAGTCCGTGTGTCAACATCCTCATGTAGAAAATTCGGATAAAAATAGCGTTTACCTTCTAGGCTGATACTGGGCGTGAACTGAATTAACACTCGTAAAGCTCTTAAACAGCGTCCTCGGGAATGCTAATTCTCAAACGTTACCAAAAGAGAAAAATTTCGCACCAATATACTTAGACACTTCAGAAGGGTTTAACTCGCGAAGAAATGATGTAATCTAGCCATTCATTTCCCCACGAGCATCCATGTAGAGAGGTGCAGGCTCTGTGTGAGGCCTTGGGGACCCCCAGGCCCTGTTCTCATGGAGCAGGTGGGTAGAGGGAGACATTAATCACATAATCATGCAAATGAGAACAAAGTGACAAAAATGGGAACCGGGAGCTTAGGTGAGAAGAGCTGCATGGCTGGGGCTCGGGGGTGACAGGGAGGAAGGTGGAACCAGGTAAGCGAAGGGCTGCGGGAAGAGCGGAGGCCAGAGCCAGCAGGGGAACCCCACATCTGGGTGCATTTCCAGGAGCAATGGGAAACCATTTAAGAGCCTGAGCCAGAAGGTAACACCTTCAGATTTGTATTTCAGAAAGGTCGCCCTAGGGGCATCTTGGAGACAAGGCTGGAGGAGGCTCAGATGGGGAACAGGGGAGGCCAATGGGGCTTTTAGAGTAGTCTAGGGGAGAGACCGGGGTAGCTAAGGGTGGACGCAGTGGGAATGGAGCGATGTCGAATTTGAGGACCACGCAGGAGAAGCAGTAGAAGGGACTCAGCGATGAGCTGGGAGTGGGAGGGGTCCACAGTGATTACCCAGTGGGACCGCACTGGGAAGGGACTGGGCATAATTAGTTTGATGTCGCTGAGAAATGTCCAAATGGAGGTGTTGAGCAATTGGACATATTACCCCTGGGGTCAGTGTAGAGGTCTGGGCCAGAGAAACAACTCAGGGTGTCACAGGCTTGGGGATGGAGACTAGCTGGGGGAGAGTATGGAGTGAGGCCCAGCCCTGAGGCCTGCCCTGGATGGCCAGCAGGAGGAAGGGGAACCTGCACGGGAGGCTGATGTGGAAGCAGTCTGTGGAAATGTTAATTTTTGTCTTCTCTTATTTTCTCCTCTCATCCCATTTTAAGCTAATAGCTTGCTTTTATTATTCCTGGCTTCAGGGATCTTGGCAGGGCCTAAAGTAAAAGGATTCTGAAGTGAAAGCCTCTTGCAGTCTTTGGTAAAAATTCAAGAAGACAAAAGCTATGAGGCCAGGGGAGAGAGGCCCAGAGGGTCTTGAATTGTAAAGACCCACACATGGCTCAAGCTCCCAACCTTAGCCAAGATCCCAGGGCCTTTCAGAGACCCTGCAGCAAAACCACTGGGCCAGAGGGCCCCAGGTGGCCCTGGGCAAGCCTATTACAGGGCTAATGAGAATGAATGGCCAATGAGTGGAGGGCTCTCCCCAGTGCCTGGGGGTGTGATGGTTCCCAGACCTTTGCCCAACTCTACAATGGGAAATCCAAAGAACCACTGAGGCCAAATTTCTCACCAGGCTGGTGGGACAGTAGCAAAAAGTCTGAACTTTGGTTTAAAAAATAGAACAAAATGTGACATTTCTTGACAGTTCCATTATGTGTCACATTGGAGTCTGAGACAGGGTAAAATGTAGCCCTGGCTTTCACGGAAGCAAACTCATTAATAACTCTTTCAAAATCTACTTCTTTGTTTACCTCATTTTCAAGTAAGACAACAGAGTTGCCATATTCTAAAATTTTTCTTGATCAAGTGACAATCTTAAATATTTAATTAACTTGAAGTAAAATCATAATCAATTTGGTATAAATAAGATATATTAAACTTGGTATAAATAAGGTATATTAAACTAAAATGTGTTAATTACACTTACTTTTCAATTTTCTAATATCTTTCCAACTGGGTCAATGTTCAGGGAACAAATTAAGCATTACAAAATCAATAAAAACATGTAGATAGAGCTATACATTTCTTTTGCCTCAGGCTCCAAACTGAATATACACAGCACTGGTATTCATTTAAAATGTTGATATTTTGTTCAATGTGAGTTTTTGTGTTAATGGAATTTTTAAAAATATTGCATTAGCCTGGCTGATGTGGCTCAGCTGTTGAGCATCGACCTATGACCCAGGAGATCTCGGTTTGATTCCTGATCAGAGCACATGCCTGGGTTGCAGGCTCGATCCCCAGTAGGGGTGTGCAGGAGGCAGGGGATCAATGACTCATCATTGATGTTTCTATCTCTCTTTCCCCCTCTCCCTTCCTCTCTCTGAAATCAATAAAGACATATTAAAAAATATAAAAATAAAAACATTGCATTAAAATATGATTTATGTTTACTAAGTTGTTTTGCACCTAATTGAGTGAGTGTGAATGCCTCACTCACCCAACCCTACTTTGGGCTCCATTTCTTGAACACCTAACTATGGACTATGAATTATTTCCAGTATATGGGAAAGAAGTAGCAGAGATGTAAGAGGAAAAATTGAGTGTCATCATAGGAGTATTTCTGAAAGGGAGAGGAACGGAGTGTCAAATATTGCTGAGAAGTCAAGTAAGACGGAAAGGTACATATGTTGAATGACCTGAGCGTCATTGGCAGTTTAAACCTAGGTGAGCTGATGAGGCGGAATTAGGCCGAAATGGATTGGGAAGTGAGTAGCAAGCAGGGTCATTGGAACTTGCCTGTAGACAACTCTCCCAAGAAGTCTGGCTCTAAAGAGAGGGAGAGGGGGCAGTGGCTGGAGAGAGAATAGAGCCTAGGGGGTTGCTGTATTTGTATATGATCCAGTTGAGAGGGAGAAGTTCAATCTACAAGAGAAAGAAACTAGGGTTGACTAGTCTAAGGTCCTGAGAAGACAGACTGGAGATGGGATCCTAACCAGAGATAAGAGGATTTGCATTAACCGGGGAGGTGATTGCAGCCTCCTGTATTGCAGCCTGAGGGGAGATGCAGATATAGGTGGGTTTTTATCTTTGACAACAGGAATGTGGGAAAGCTCCTGAGGCCTCCATCTTCTCTACTGGGAGAGATAACGCCCTAAAGAGAAGCAGGTGGTAACGGTATTTGCAGGGAGAAGGCTTGGGAGCTGCAGTTAGGAACCTGGGGTTGGTAGGCAGCACTCGTCAAAGCTCCTCTACATCGGGGTAGATAAACAATGGTGTCTCCACTCTATGGAATTCTATGCAGTTATTAAAAACCATGAGGACGCAAAGCAGTCTAGAGGAAGATGAAACACTCTCTAAGATACCCTGTTAAGTGAAGAAAAAAAAACCAAAACAAGACAGGGTATAATATATCTAATATAATACCTTTTGGGTAAGAAAGGAGAAAATAAGAACATAGAGTTATATTAGCTCATATTTACATAAAGAAACATGGGAAGAATACAGGGTGGGGCAAAAGTAGGTTTGCAATTCAGATGGAAAATAATATAAGAAACTGTTTCAAGTACTCACAACTGTAAATCTGCTTTTGCCCCCCTCCCCCATATACAAGCAACTAATAAAAACTGGTGCTGGAGAAAGCAGGAGACAAGAAACTAGGTGAATGGAGACAGAAATGGGAGAGACTCTCAGTGTATATCTTATTTTTACCTTTGATTTTTAAATCATGTGAATGTATTGCCTATTAAGAAATAAATCGGACAATCTGAAAGGTGCAGTTCCTCTACAAATGGGCATGCATATTGAACTCGAAAGCTGTTTCCAAGCCAAGTTCAAGCTGTCAGACACCCTGATGTTTTCCAATGACTCTCCTGTCAGTGGGATTATTATATTTCTAAATCTTCCTGGAAGGATGTTGTTCGGAGCATCAGGGTCATAAGAAAAGAGAGTTATTACTTTCACCCTCGATGCTGCTGTGTCCTTGCTCTCCCTGCCTGAAGCAAATGGCAGGTCCAGCTCTGTGCTCTTTTCCTCAACTGGTCCCCCTCCGTCAGTAACCTCATTCACTCATCCTGATTGCACTGGCTTCTGTTACCTGTATCTCCAATTCCAATCTCTCTCCCAAATTCTGGACCAGAATCCCAATGGCCGGATCAACGTGGCGTATCACTTAGGGTGTCAATAGGAAACAACAGACGGCACATTCAAATTGGGATCATTTCAGGAGGGTTTATTTACCAAGAGACTATTTGCAAAGGTCTGGGGATTGGGGAACCCCAAGGGGCTAGTGGGCTTTCACCTCTAAGTCCACAGGGTTGAGGAGAGGGAGAGGCTACCAGACCGAGGAGAGACAGTTGTGGGGAGCAGGCTGCCTGGAGAGAACTGTGATCTCCTACCAAGGGACACAGCCAGCCTGAGGTGGCCTCGTTAGGAAGAAACCGGAGAAATAAGGACTCAGATCTCACTTGCCTCCTCTCTTCCTGTTCCCTTCTGGGTTCCCCCTCTGGCCAAACTCAGAAGCCAGAGGGCCGGGGTCCGAGAGGGCTATGGAGGTCGTCCATCCCTCAGATGAGTGCCCCTGGCGCCCAGGGCAGAGGGGGGGGATGACGGACGGCAGATACGCTGGGGCAGTGGGCTGGACGTGACCAACTGCTGGCACCTGCAACATTTCCCAGCCCAACCATATCACCTTCCCTTCATTAACCTGACCATCCTCCTGGGTTCTTTGGTTGCCTTGGTAATGGTGCCTCTACCCCTCTGTCATCCTGACGCTGACACACACACACACACACACACACACACACACACACACCACACACACACACACACACACACACACACACACACACGTCTTTCTCTCCCACTGGATCGAGAACTCCTGGAGGCTGGGCTCTCGCGCCTGGACTCGGCAGAGGCCTCATGAATAACAACATCGAACAGTTATTGGGCAGTTGCCGTATCAGGCACAGTGCTGAGCACTTCATTTGAATTGTCTAATTCAATCTCTCACCACCACCATGAGGTAGGTCCTATTATTATTCCCATGATACAGACAGATACACTGAGGCTGAGAGAGGTTAGGTAGCGAAGCCGAGGTCACATTCTTAAAGGGGGACCTCTGAACTGGGAGCTCACCCTCAAGCACTGTGACTCCCTCTCAGGTTCAAGGTCGAGTGGACCACCCACAGTGATAGCACAGTGTTTTGCTTGTAGAAAAGAGGGGTCAAATGTTGGTCAGCCAGTATAATTCAGAGAAGGCAAGGCTTGGAGCTAGGGCTTGAACTTGTCGCTGAATTTTAATGGACAAAGGGGAAAAGACATGCCAGGGCAGGAGACCAAGGAGCAGCTGGGAGGCCTGTAGTTTGTGAGCTTGTGCAGAGAAGGACTGGACCAGATGAGAAATATTCAGAGCCAGTGAAAGAAGGTTGAGGAAGATGGAAAGAACCTGAATTATGGAGGGCCTTGAAGTTGATGGAGCTGCTGAGCCTGGCTCTGGAAGAAAATGAAAGTGGTGGTTTAGGTAGATTAATTTGCCACTTAAAATGTGTGGAGGGTGCATTAGAAGGGAGGGATCGAGAGCTGCGAGAGGGACCAGCTGGAAAGCTGTTCTCGTGGCCCAGGAATGAATCCGTGAAGGCCCGAAGGCCTGGTTGACGGCGGGGCGATGGGAATGCGCAGTGAGCGCGGGCTACAGGACAGGCTGGCTGCTGGGCAGGCCGAAGGGACTTGGGCCTCGGCTACAGCGCCTTCAGGTTCTAGCCTTTGCTGGTGGCCTTGTCACTGACCGAGAGCTGGAGCTGGATGGCAGGGGAAGGAGGAAGCAAGTTCAGCTTTAGACGTGCGGAGCTGGACGGCAGGGCTCTCGCCAGCTTGGAGATTTAGTCTCACTGTACTAGGAGGGGCAAGCTCGCGGTCATCTATCCATCTTGTAGCCCTGGTGTGGATCTTCAGGTCTTTACCGTAGGAGAAGCTTCTGTTTCTTAGCTTTGAGCCTTTGGGCGTTGCTCTCCGTGGAGCTTCAGGACGTCTGGGCTCTGAGCACAGCCAGTCCTGCTGGGCCGTGCGCGCCGGGGCGGGGAGCGGGTATGGCCTTGGCACCGTAACGCGCCAGGGCACGGGAGCCCTGTGATTCAGCACTAACATGCTGCGCCTCTAATTGATAATATTTTCTGCTTCACGGTAACTGAGCCCAATCGCACAGAGTTGGAGAAGTAAATGAAACAAGTGTTTTATGGAACAACAGGCAAACCATTTAAATCTGTAACTACTATGCTTATGTTTCCTGCTTTCTTGTCTACAATGGAATGTAAGTGGTATCTATGAGCCACGCAGTCATTTCCTTTTATGTTTGCAAATAACACTGCAAATGATATTATATCCTTGCAGTAGCTCATAGGAGACTTAAACGGCTGAGCTGGCAAAATCGGAAAGCTAAATCATTTCTAAGGATGTAAACAGCTAGACTTTTCGCCACAACTATCCCCCAAATGCTAGACTGTGAAAGGAGTTCATAGCAAATCATAAATACTGATTTTTTAGTCACAGAAACAAAGATTGAAAGATTAATTTTTTTTTACTAGAAAGGATAAATACGTCTCTGAGTTGCCATTAAAGTTTCACCACCTCGAAAATAGGTAAGTGACCCCAAAGTTTAAAAATCAGAATTACGTAGAAAAGTACTCCTAGAATTTGACTGCGAAAATGTTGCTTAGTATTTATAGTTGAATTGAAAACTTCAGCTAAGAACACTGTCTAGGCAGATACTGTAGATACTTGCTTAGAATAGAACATCCGAATAAATAAAGGACTTAAAAGATAGTAGGAAACGTTTTTGCTCGAGTCATAAAAACAGGGAGGAGCTATAGGTCTCTCTGACAAATGTTTACCACAAAATAGCCTAGTTCTTCTAAAATATGGTACAAGAACACGTCCATAAATTACCTTGCCTTGGGACTCAGTTGATTTGGTTGGTTGTGCTGCTATAGCAGAAAGATTGGTCACATAAGACTATTGTCCTGGTGTCATTAGTATTGGTACCCTCTTTTACTTTAGAAAGCGTCCCGATTTGGACAAAATATGGTCAACTATACATAGGTGTGGTGCGGTATGCATTTTTCAAAAATCCAGAGCTCTTCATCAACCTTAATTTATTGAAAATTATTTATTTTATGTATTATTTAGTGCCAGGACTAAAGTCTTGAGATGCAAAGTTGAAGATATGGTCCCTGCCCACGTGGAGCCCGCATAATCTCAAACGTGAAAAGGGCCCCGATAATGATAGTAAAAGCTCAATAACCCCATTTTTTAGTTCTTTCCTGAGTAATAAGGACACAGCTGTCAGCTGGACGTGGCGGTGCTGGCTCAGCCGGAACCATCTCAGGGTGATGGGGGCCCCTCGTTCCCTCGCCGGCAAAGTGAGGTGTTCAGGTATTCATTCAAACAAGTCAATTCTTTCCAGCGCTGGTTTTGAGATTTGAGATTTTTCTGTTTGTTTAGGGAGGGCAAAAACAACCACCCTGAGTGAGTTTGTCGCCAGACTGCCTGGATTCAAATTCTGGCTCCATTGCCTGCATCTTCTTTTTAAAAAAATATTTTTAGTGATTTTTAGAGAGGAAGGGAGAGGGAGAGAGAAGAGAAACATGGACGTGAGAGCGGAGCATGGACGGGCTGCCTCCTGCACGCCCCGTGGGGGATCGGGCCCGCCACCAGGTCACGGGCCCGCCACCAGGCATCCAACCAGCAGCCCTCCAGTGCGCAGGGCGGTTCTCCCACCCACTGAGCCACACCGGCCAGGGCCTTAGATATTCTTTATGCCTCAGTGGCTTTATAAAAAGGAAGGTAACTAGTGCCTCCTTCATAGGCTTGTCAGGGTCAAAAGGGCTAATGCATGTGACAACCGAGAATATTGTTGGCACATGTGGCAAACACTTCTTATACTTTAGCTACTATTATTTAAACACACACGTTCAGTTCAGTGGTCCTCACTTGTGATGGGAACAAAACGTTAAGACTCACTGCTTTAAAGATTAAAGACTCTTTTGCTCCCCTCATGTGAAAGAGGTACCAGGACCTGAAAACTCCCCTAAGCAAGAGCAGAAGGTGTCGGGTATTATTTAGCATTTTGTCAAGGTTTATGAACATGGCACGAGTGCTCGTGTAAAAGGTGCTACATCCGACCCAGCAAGTGCTGGCTTGTAATTTTTACTTCCAACATCACAAAGGAGCTGACTATCCCCTTAATTGAAGATGGTGACTCAGGAGAAGGGCTACCAACCAGGGCAAGTTTTGAATGCTGACAAGTCTGTCTTGTTCTAGAAGCAGATTCATTTTCACATGTTTGCATAGCCTCTTCAAGATAATGCTCTTTGTGTTTCCTCCACAACTCTCAGCACGGTAAGGCCCACAGCTGTCCAGGAATCACTTCTGTTAAAAAAAAAAAAAAAGACGTCAACCAGCTTGGACTTTGGTTCCTTAAAACAATTTTGAACCCGCTGCAAGGAAACAGGGCACCTTGAAAGATTGGCTGATTCCAGGCCTGTGGCAGGAAATTAAGCGGAGCCTGGGCAGTCGTGCTGTGCTGGAAAGCAAGGAAGCTATCAGGGACTAACAGGTCAGGTCAGCGAGACACCAGAGCTAGCAAGGGCAAGACACTGCTAAAGAAACGAAAAGAAATGAAAAAGAAGGGCGAGATAGAGCCAACGTGGCAAAATCTTGGTAATTGCTTAATTTGGGTGGCAGGTGTATGGGGTTCATTTTACTATTCTTTCTCTTGTTTGATTTTTTTTTATTATAAAATAATTTACCTAATTTAGGTCTTGAATGCAAAGCAACACATGTGCGCCCTCAATAACATTAGACAACTCGGATGAGTAAGATAAAAAGCATGGATAATTCTATCACTCAGAGGTAGTTACTGAACTACTGTTAATATCTTGTGATGCTTTCCTGACATGCTTCACTGTATATGCAAATTTTAAAAAAACCACAAATCTCTTCTCCTTCAATTTCTCATACCTTCCATGGCCTAAAAGCAGCATTACCCTGTTTTCTAACCCACTAGGGCTTTCCATGCTTCCCAAATATAGCCCGGTCTCCTTGCATTCAAGGTCTTCCAACATTCTTTCCAGAATTCTTCCTGCTACCTGTCTCCATAGACCTCTGCACTCTGGCCACACTGGCTAGCCTACCATTCAATCCAGATTGGTTTCTGTATAAATGTCATCATTTATCATCTAAACGAACACTCAAGACCTTTAAAATAATGTATCTTGGGATTTTGAAGTTTAGAACTCTGGATACAACTAGCAGCTTGTCCCGGCGTAGAGTCTAATTGTCATGAAAAGGCCAGGTTGTTACATAAGCATTTTGCTGAGATTCACAAAAAGAAATCAAGAGAATGCATATCGGCCTGTAGGGGATAACTTACAAACTAAAAAGAGGTGGGAGAATCTGCCTCCACAGATCATGGTGCTTCTGCAATATTTGTTTCTGCCCCGGTGGTGATGGAAGGAGAAACATCACACTTTTTGCTTAGCTGAGTTTCGGGAGCCTGAGGTTCCCCAGGTCTAGGCATCACCCTCTTTTAGAACTGGGGACTTTGGTCCCTTGAATAAGCCAGTCCCTTGTTCAATCATGTAGCATTCACCACACTGTACTTCTGCAACTATAAAAGGGTTATGATCTTGGTTATAAAAGATAACACTTCATCGTTGTTTCTAAACTTCAATTCTGAATGTCAATTCTTTTGGGTAGACAGTTTTATAATTGGAAAGACTCTTACTCATGATAGATAAACATTGTCCTCTTATTTATTTTTACCAAATCTCTAAAAATCAGCCAATTTGACATGAATACATTCAAAACTGAATTGCTAAGAATTTCCCAAGTTTCACTGCCTGTTTATATTTTTGCTATTGCTTTATTAATAGTCTATAAAACGTTAAGTTCACTTTTAAATAACTCCTTTGGGTATAAATTAACCCGTAGATCATGATAAACATGGGCTAGAACCCTCTCTGCAAGCCACCCCAAGAAATAAGCTGAACCCTAAATCTCTCCAAAAACTAACATTGATGTTTCTGCCAATAGGGTCTTGGCCTAGTAACTTCTTTTAAAATTTTTTTCAGCTTTTAATTAAAATACAGTTAAACAGAAAGCAAAGCTGTTCTTTTTCCTATCTAAAAATCATTAGAAGCACAAACTTGGCACACATACAGAATTGTTGAGTTGTCCTTGACCTCCAGCATGTCCACCTTTGGCTTCAGTTGGGCAACACGCTGCTTCGGTGAGACAGTACTTCTCGCCAATGTTGATTTGGCCTTCGCCTCATCTAAAGAGAGGACACATTGGGTAAAGTTTCATTTCTTACCAGCACGGACTGCCTTCAAGAACCAGAAGATTCCCTGCCCTGAGTATCTCCTGCCCCAAATAGTCTGGTTTTAGAAGGTTCATCGGAGTTGAAAGTATTGACTTGCGACTTGGGTGAGGTTCAGGACTGGAGGAGCTGAGTGGGGAGCTTGATTTATCCAGCCTGCTCTGTGTGAGACACTGGGCCAGGCCACGCGGGGCACACAGAAGTGGAGGTTTTGATTATAATTTTCCTTTCTCCTCAAGTTCCTCGTCTTGCTCCTTCCCCCACTCCCTCTCCTTTTCCCTCCACTTCTCCCTTTTCCTTGAACATACTGTTTTCATTTTTTGCTTTTTTCCCCAAGCAATATCTATACTTGGTAAAAAATAATAACTCACAGGGCAAAAGGGTATTTAATGAAAGGGTTTCTCCCTTTCAGTCTCCTAGTCACATTGCCCGGAGACGATCGCAGCCTTAGTTTCTCTCAGGCCTTCCAGAGGACGCAGGCACGTGTGTATGCAAATACCCACTTTTAATCCAAATGGGCAGCAAACACCTCTGTACCTCTAGAAATCTATCTTGGGGCTCTTTCCACATCAGCATGTGAAGCTCTCCCTCATCCGCACAGTATTCTGTTGAACGTATATATCACATTTCATACACCAGCCTCTCTTCTAGACATTTCCTCCTACCTATAGCACCGCAGTGTACTCGCCAGGACAGAAATCTTTGAAAGTTCCTAGTAGGGGCAGTGCACTGAAAGTTTTAAAATTTTGATGCTGGTGTATTAGCCAACCGAAGAAGTCTGCCAATTTATAGTCCCGCCTCAACAGCATGTTATATTATCAAAATTTCCAGTTCTCAGCAATCTGTTAAGTGAAAAATGCAGTTTTATTTTTGTTTCAAAATGAAGTTGACATATTTTCATGTGTTTAAAGTCAGTTTATTTTATTTTTTTCTATGATATAACTTTGTCTTTCTACTGGACTACTGATTTTGTTTTGTTTTGTTTCTGCTTGCTTACTAATTTATAAGAACTTTTAGTAAAAGAAGAAAATTTGCCTGTTCGAGGCACTGGGGACAAATCAGCAAACAAAACCAAGATTCCCTGACCTTCTGAAACTTAGATTCTAGGGTAGAAACAGACAAAAAATAATAGACACAATAAGTAAGTTATATGGTATAGAAGAAAATGATACATGCTGTGGACAAAAGGAAGAACAATAGAGCAGGGTAAGGAGGTTTGGGAGTTGAGGGACGTGGCTTGATCTCACTTTTTTTTCTGGAAAGGGTCCTCTGGCTGGGCATGTCTTTGCCAGCTCTGCTGCCACAACAAATACCATAGACTGGGCGGCTCAAGCAACAGACACGTATTTTCCACAGTTCTAGAAGCTAAACATCTGAGATCAGAGCGCCGGCGTGGTCAGTGTCTGGTGAGAGCTCTTTTCTCTCTTTCTGGCTGGCAGACTGCCTCCTCCTTGCTGTGGGAGGCAGAGGGGAGATTTCTCTTCTTCTCAGAAGGCCACTAATTCTACTGAATTAGGGCCTCACGCTTCTGGACTCACTTAATCGTAATGACCTCCTTATAGGTTCTGTCTCTAAATATAGTTAGTCACAGGGCGGGGGTTAGGGCTTCAATATATGAATTTGGGTGATGGTGTGGGGGGGCATAATTCAGTTCATCTCCGTTTGCAACTTGAAATTTTCAATCCTGAAAAGGTAACAATGAAAATTAACCATGCATTGTTTGTATTTATGGTTCTGAAGATTTGCTGTTGATATAACCAGTGGTCCTAGTTGTGCCTATCAAACTGTGAATGGACAGTTTTAAAAATTTATCTACTTATATAATTGCCATATAACAGTATATTAGTTTCAGGTGTACAGTGTAATGATTCACTGTATTTTTATATTGTGAAATGATCACAGTAAGTCTAGTTAACATCCATCACCACATGCAGTTACTTTTAAGACCTACTCTCTTAGCGACAGTTATATTAAATATGCCAAGATGAATGTTAGCTTTTAAGCCCAGAAGCTCCTCATCAGAAGGTTGTCTGAAGGTTGTCATATTATCTAGAAGGTTGTCCTACTTCTGAACTGAAATTTAGCTCCTTCCCTCCCTGACCCCAAATCCAACAAGATCACTCTACATTTTTGAACGAAGGACAATACGGACTTTATTTGGATACTTTGGTTAAGTAGAAGACAGACCATGGTACCTGGTCTTTGAATGGGGTGTGTTTATTTTAAGCTCGTGGGGTGTGTTTTCAATAATTTTGACTGTGAAATTGGAAGTGTGCACTTGGAAAGACTTCACCTAAGCTCAGCCAAGTCAATGAGAATTTTCCTTCTGTTGAAAGAAAGGGACCTTCACATGCTTTGCATTGGAATCTGCTAAAGGCACTGTTATTTGCTCTCAGTCTGCTATGAGCAAGTAAGATTCAAGGGCCTAAAGTTTTCCAATCAGTAACGGACCTAAGGGATTTTATATGGTGGTAGAGCTCTTTTCAAACAAAGCTTATGAGTTCCCTTCTAAGTCAAGAAACAAATCTCACTTCTTATAACAACATATCCTGTAGGTTAAAGGAACAATCTATGTTATTTCACCAACTTTAAGGTCATCGAATGCTTTGGTTGGATGTTACCAAAGAGGTTAAACAAAACCCTTGAAATTAACATTCCATCTCTCTCGATGCTCTTCTCATGAACACAATAAAAGAAAGAGCCTGTATAACTTTAAACTTAATTAAGAATTTTCCCCACTTTTTATTTTTTAACTTCTTCCTTCATATCTTACTGTGAAGGGACATTTCACCAAAGCAATTACAATCCACAAAGCTTCTTATTAAATACGATCATAACGTATTTCTTTAACTATGATCAGTCTAGGAAATTAAAACGATAACTTCTGATTTCCACAGCGCCTTTGACAAATTTTCATCTTCATTTTTTCTGTCCTAGTCTATGTCACCGTCATCTGCCACTGGCTCCTCATGGGAGAGGTACCCTCCCTATACCAAGTTTCTATCTGGGAGCACTGCTTCAACTGTCACCCCCTTCCTTCTCTATCTGGCGACCCGAATCACGAGTCTAAAGTGGAAATCAGATTCTGCCACTCCTCTCTTAAAACTTCTCCAAATAAAATTCAAATTCCTTTCTGTGGCCTGTAAGGCTGTATGTGATCTTGCCTCCAGCCCAGCTGACTTCTCCCCTGCCATTCTCTCCTGCATAACCACATCAGCACTCTCTGTACCCCAGATTCAGACACAGGTCTACCTCAGGCCTCCACGTTGGCCTGGAGGCTCAGGTCTCCAGTCTTCACTTCAGGTCTCAGCAAAACCGTCCCCTTCTTAGCCAGCCCTTCTCTGTGACCTCTGTCATGTAGCCTGAATCCTCTCCTAACTCCCCCATCACTTTGCTTTGTTTCATCTATTTTAATTATAATACTATTACTACTGGAAATTATCTTGATCATGTACCAGTTTACTGTCAGTGGGGTTCAGGACATGATATACCAACTGGGCACTTTGGCATGTTGAATATTTTAAGCTGAAGGAGTTTGGGCAAACAGCAGGTGCAGGAAGGTCTCTCTGGCCTTCTCCCTGCCCTTTTTCTCTGAAGCAGGTCGTAGGATGCTCCTGTGGCAGTTGCCCTCCCTAAACCCAGAGAAGATGGGTTTATCTCCAAGACGAAAGAATATCGAGAAGAATCCGAGAAAACAGGCCTCGCTGAGTCCCCCGTTTACCACACTTAGCTCATACTCTTTCCCTTATCATATCTTTCCACGACTCTCAACTTTCCATCAATAGCATAAAAACACTCTAACCATTTCTTTGGGTCTTCATTTCCTTATAAAGGCTCGAATGTCACATTAACATTATATTAAATAATTCAGTATGTTTTACTCCTGTTAACTTGTCTTTGTCAGTTTAATTTTCAGACCAGCCAGGGACCCTAAAAGAGTTGAGGAACAAACTTTCCTCTCCTACACTTTCTTCTTCCCCATGAAAGGTGGGACCTTGTAAGTTTGTTTCTTGCTGTAAACCAGCACTTAAAACGATGCCTGCTCATAACAGGGTCTCTCTATATATTATTTGAATGAATGAATGAGTGCAGATTATACTGAAGACAAGTGCCCAGCCCATGGGATGACACAAATCAATCAGAAAGGGACCCTGTTCTCAAGAATCTTGAGGTCCACTGAAAAGGAACACACATAGATGATAGATTGTTATTGGTTCTGGAGAAGGAAAAGGTGACATCCAGCTGTAGGAAATCAAGGCCGATCTTAAGTAAGAGGTTACATTTAAGCTGAAAGATGGGTATTTTGATATTTTCTACTTCATTTAGTATTCTTTGCCCTGCTTCATTAGCCAAATTTGACACCTGACTGCTTAACTAATCCCCCTTTCAAAGCATGTTGGCCCCGTAGTTGACTTGGAATGTTTCTATTGTTCTGTGATTTGGGGTTGGAGTCGCTTGGTCATTTGCAGGTAAGAGCACTTATGGGCAAAAATGCACATTTATGCATGAAACAAAGTAAAACAGATTTTAGACAATAAATTAGTTTAACTGAAATAAAATTTTCCATGTTATTGCTTTTGTAATTGAGACTATCTTAGCATTAGCATACAAATTAGCCCTCAGACCTAGGCAAATAAAAATGCTAATAAAATGTAGAGATACACTAGAACATTAATACTGAATTCGGTTAGGCTATTAATGTTAGGCTACGTTACATATATCGTTTCCATGATACAGGTAAGCCTGAACATTTTCTAAGCCAGTGAAAGGTTTTGTGAATCAGAATTTTTAAAATTCAAGAGGATTTTATAATAATCTGTGGAAATAAAAACAGGAGTCACCTTCTATATAGGAGGCAAAAATATCCACCCTTTGCTACCTTAATACTTGAGAATGACTCCATCTAAATAATAAAGATCTGATTGACTGTTATTGGGGATTCAGGTTTCCATGAAAGAAACTCATGAGGATATAACACATGAATGAATTGTAACATTTCCCCAGGGCTTGCCCCGCTTTGCCAGAGCCACGCATGGCTACAGAGAGGGGCATTTCCCATATAGACTCTGATGTGAGCCATGGCCCTGAGCTTGTCTACTGCAGGCTGCATCGCCATCCGAGGCCACTCAGACTGTACAAAGAAGTAACTGAGCATGGGTCATTTCAGAAACATTGGAAATCTATACTTGCATTTATTTAACTCTCATTAGAACACTTGGCACAATATTATAAAGCAAACCAAACATCTCACCTTGCGCTCATGCCCCCTCCTAAACAGAAGCCAGTCAATGCACTGTATTTGTGCAGAGCACTGTGGGTGATTGCTTACCTAAAAGCCAATCTCCCCTCTCTGTGTTTGCTAAGAGCCCGCCTGGTTTTCTTCATGTATTGTGTAGCTTTGTGGTTTAAGATGCTGGATTCTCTTCTGCTCAGAGGGTGAAACTGCACAAGGGTCTTTGTTACCCTCTGCATCTTTGGTTTAGGAAAGGACATTTGGGCAATTCTGGCCAATGAGCTGGAGGGGAAGTCTTGCTGGGGGCCTTGGTGGAAAGGTCTCCTTGATTTCATTTTTTTCCTTGGTTTAGTTTTTGGACATCACCATGATACTTATGTTGCTTGGAGCCCTGAAGCCATCTCGGGATCTAACTTATGCATATGCATACTGAACCGTGTCTGTTTATCTCTACAGATTAGATGGCTAGAGGGAGCCCAAAGAAAGCTTGGAGATCATCAGCTATAACTTCCTCATTTATTTTTGTTAAATCAGGTTCCATGTTGTTTGGCTTATTAATATTCTCCAATGGAAATCGCAACTATTAAGCCAGCCATTAGATCTGCGACACAGTGACAGGCATGGGTACGATGGGATTATTAGATTAGGAGCCATTTTAGAGATGGACACTTGTAATGTGATTCCTTTAATTATGTAATTATTTCTGGAATAGTATCCTACCAGAATTAATTCACTGGGGTGGGCAGCTTATTTCTAGAGTATTTAAGAAACTGAGCCCAGCCCTGGCCAATGTGGCTCAGTTGGTTGAGTGTTGTTCCGTGCACCAAGGGGTAGCCAGTTGGATTCCCAGTCAGGGCACATGCTCAGGTTCCTGGTTCAATCCCCAGTGGGAGGAATGCAGGAGGCAGCCAATTCATGTCTTACTCTCATCGATGTTTCTCTTTCTCCCTCTCCTTTCCTCTCTCTCTAAAAATCAACAAAAACATATTTTTTAAAAAAGCACCTTTATTTAAAAAAAAACAAAAAAACCCTGAGCCCAAGTTTATGTACAGAATTGTAAAGGTGATTAGCAATGCTTGTATCTTATATCTGAATACCATTGTAAGATGCATTAAATGACCTCATACTTTAAGCTACTGTTAGTCAGGTATTCTATTCCTTGTGGCCAAAGATATCCTAATGGATACAATCTAGGCAGGGAAAAATGTTTTCTAAGAGTTGCTGCAAAAATAGAGGACATGGAGGTTATTAAGATCTCATCCAGGAATCCGTTAGTGTTGGTAGTAGTTCAGAAAGAAGCACTCCAGCTTTTCTCAGATCTGGGTAAATCTGAGCAATCCACATAGCTGTGCTGAGCGCTTCCCCTTTTTCTCTCTCCAGATGCAGTTTCCTCTTCTCTGCGTGTCTGACTGATGTGAACTGCATCAAAAGGCTCTCTTGCCCTCTGGCTTCCGGTTGGATTTGGCCATCAGGATGTACCAGCAAGAGACTGCAGGAGGGAGGTGAGTGAGATATAAATCTCCCGGTTTCCCCCTTGGGTGATTCCTTCATTTGACAAAAGGTCACAGGCGTCTGTCTGGCTGCCCTTTCTGTGCTGAGTTTTCCTAACTGTTCCTTTCACCCTGTTTCTACAGATCTAGGAGCTTGTAGCCCCAGGGTTCCACATTCCCTTGTGGTTTTCCTACACCCTGCCCACATCTTTGTAAAGTACCATTTGTTTCCTGCTAGGCCCTGACTGTTACAGTGGTGTGAGCAAAATCACTGCAGCTGTTGAAGCTTGGCCCAGTCTGTCTGCGATGGGGGGAGGTTCTGTGGAGCTATTCATAGCCTAACTAAGGGCTTTCCCCAGCCAGTAAAGGGAGACAGGAGACTACATAAGTGTCAAGTGCAAAAGTGAAACAAAATATCATAGCTCAGAGAAAATGCTTTCCACCGGGAGACAAGAAATCAGAAAAGGCTACCTGGAAGAGATGCCATTGAGGCTGTGAAGGACAGGACTTTTTAAAAGACAGAGATGAGTGTGAGTAAAGCCAGGGAGAGAGAGCCCAAGAAGAGTTTCTGAAAAAATTAGTGCTGGAAGGAGACTTAAGATGTCCTTTGTTCAATGGTAGTTCTCCCTCCACCTCCTTTACAGCTACGTAAGCTTGAAGCCTAGATTTGGCCAAGGTCGGATAGCAGGGAAGTAGCATGCCCGGACTCCAACCCGGGGCTGCTACCTGCTAGGCTAATCCACCTTCTATCTCCACCCCACCCTACCTCACCTCAGGCAGTCTGCTCACTCGCCAGTCTCTCCTACTAGCCTGTGACCTTGAGAGCAGGGCTCTGTGTCCATCAACCTTGAACCCGTCCCTAGCACAATTTCTTACATAAAGTAATCGCCCTCATCATCAGCCACCAAATGCTTAAGGAGCATCCACGCCCCTGCCAGGCACTCTCATATTTTATATGCACCGCATGTCATTTCCCCAGCAACTTGGAGGGGTAGAACTATGTCCACTTCTCAGCAAAGAATGCTGGGGCTCAGAGAGGTGGTCTAACTTGCCCGAGGGCACACAGCAGTGTGCTCCACGTACTCTTACTTTTCATCATCGGGACTCCGCAGTCCCTGCCTCAGGGGGCTTATAATAACATTTGTTCAATGAATGAACTGACAAGAAGACACACTGCCTTAGTGTAAGTGACCGGCTGTAACAGGCCAACCGGGAGGCCCCGCCGCCTCTGACCCTGGACTCGGCCAGTAGTCTCGGGGCCAAAGTACAGCCGCTCCCCTCAGGGCCCCTCCTGCAGGCCCCGCCCCGGCCCCGCCCCCTGCCAGCCACGCCTCCACCTCGGGGAGTGGGATCCCTCTTCCCAGCCCAGCGTTCTGCGGGCTCCAGCCGCCGCCGGAGGGCCTCTCGCCCCGCAATCTGGAGCCGGTGCCGCTCCCCTCCCCGCCCCCTCACCCCCCTCACTCTTCAAACTTCTTTCTACCACCCTCTTTAAACTTCAGTCATCCTAGTGCCCGCCTCCGCCGCTCCAGCCAGCCAATCGGTGGTTCTCATTCTCGGGGAGGGTCCGCCCCCTGCCCGCCAGGGGCCAATCCTCCGCGCGAGTGCCGAGCGCCGGGGCTCGTTCCCAAGCGCCCAGCCGGTGACGGCAGCGCGCCGGGCGCCGCGCGGCGGGAGGGGGCGGGGCCCTGGCCGAGGGCCGGGCGAGGGCGGGGGAAGGGAAGAGGGAGGAGGAGGAGGTTGCGGCGGGTTTGAAAGCGGCAGTTTCCTGGCAGCTCGGGCAGGCGTTGGTCTCCGCGCTCCGGCTCCGCAGCGGCCACCATCGAGCCAGCGGCCGGTCCACGGTGCTCCTGCGCGCCCCCGACGGGTTTTCCCCGTCCCGGCTCTTCCCCCTTGACCTCCCCACCCCTCAGCTTCAGCCTTTCCCGCCGCCGGGGCGCGGAGCCCGGGGGGCCATCGGTGGCCTGTGACCCCGCCCGAAGCCCCTCCGGAGCCGCCTGAGGACAATTCTCGTCACCTTTCTGCAGTCGAACCCCGCGGAGCCCTCGCGGAGCCCGGCCGGCCCCCGAGCAGCGCCGCCGGGAGGGGCGTCTGAGGGGCGTTTCGGGGCTTGGAGTGGCCGGGCCCCCGGCGGGCTGTGGCCCAGGGGGCGCCGGAGCGGCGAGGCCCCCCTCGCCGGGCTGCGCGGGCCGCCCGGGGCCCCCGCCGCCCGCGCGGGGTCTCCCCCATGGTGCAGCGGGGTTCGGGATGTCGAAGACGCTGAAGAAGAAGAAGCACTGGCTCAGCAAGGTGCAGGAGTGCGTGGTGTCCTGGGCCGGGCCCCGGGGCGACTTGGGCGCGGAGATCCGGGGCGGTGCGGAGCGCGGCGAGTTCCCCTACCTGGGGCGGCTCAGCGAGGAGCCCGGCGGCGGCGGGGGCACCTGCTGCGTCGTCCTGGGCAAAGTGCCCAGCCCCGGGGATGTGCTGCTGGAGGTGAACGGGACGCCTGTCAGCGGGCTCACCCACCGGGACACCCTGGCTGTCATCCGCCACTTCCGCGAGCCCATCCGTCTCAAGACTGTGAAGCCCGGTACGCCGGCCCTGCCTTTCTGTCTCGGGGTGGAGGGGGAGGTCCGGGTGGGCGTCCTGGGGGCGGCGGCGGCCCCCTCCCCTCGTCCCCGGTCATCTTGGACCTGGAGGGGGTGCCGGACTCCCTGGCGCGGGGGTGGGGTGGGGGGAGGGGGGGTGGCCGTGGGGATCCCATTTTGCCTCTGGGAAAACCGAGCTCCGGCTGGCCTGGGCTGCTCTGTGAGCTGTCACCGAATTGCCACCAGAAGCCGGGTCGCCTCCCTGTGTGTCGCTCCGTCTGCCACCAGCGGAGTTTTGTGCCTCGAGAGCGAGCCAGCCCTTTTCCGCTCCCCTTTGTGGAAAAAGGTCCTCACGGTTGTAGCGCGGTCTCGGGAACAGTCGGACGCGTTCTCTCGCGGGAGAGAAGGGTCGTTACTGTTGCGGCTTCTGGGTGCCAAGGTTACCGCCTGGCGGACCCGGGAGGGCTTCGCTGCCCCGGCGGCGGTGGTTCTTGCAAACTAGCGGCGCCGCCGGGCTGAGCGGTAACCCCGCCGGCCCGGCGGTCCGGGTGCGTGCGCGCGGCGGGGTGCGGGGCGCGGGGTGCGGGGCGTGACCTGTGACCGAGCACGCTGTGACCTGCAGGGCGCTGCTGAGCAGACTGGGTTTCCAGGCGAAGAACCAGGTGCCTCGCTGAGTAAAAATCTTCTGTAAGGTCTTGGGTTTTGCAGAATTTTGTTGAAGCGGGGGCTCGTGAAAGGGGCCCCCATTGCCCTGGTATCTGCTACGCTAGTAAAATGTGCTGCAAAACCACGTTACGCTTCTGACAGTCCTGCCAGGTGCAAAGCCTGGACCCGCCTGCGAACAGTAACATCTGATGGCGCGTAACAGCCCTCACCTGCTTGTAGCTGACGGGAGCTGGCCGGTTTCAGCGCTGGGAGACCATGGGGTTCTGTTTTCTGAGATGTGTGTAGGAGAGAGAATTAAGACTGTGATGGCGTAAAAACCGAGACTCTTTTTGCTGAATGTGCCCTACTGAATTATACAAAATATAATGGGCTGCTTGATTGTGACTTGGGCTAGAAAAATCAGTCCATCGCTTCGGCCGCAAAATGCTAGAAAATTCTGGAGAAAAATTTAAGATGTTATCTTCCTTATGTCCCCTGCCTTCTCCCCCCCCCCCCCTTTTTTTCCTCAGCAGCTTACTTTGGAAATATCTCTTTAATAGTCAGTCCTTGGGCTTAATTGCAGCTGATGGTTCCTGGTGCAATATGCATATGCGTATGTGCAGTGGGTGTGGGCACAGACACACTCGCATGTTCCTGCAGCCTTAAACTAAGATTTCCTTCATGTGGTCTAATCCATCATGTTCATTTTAAGCTTATCGGTGTGTGTGAGGTTGTGTTGTTGTGTTTTTTTTTTAATGGTTAATTTTAAAAACTTTGGCAGACTTAAACATCTTTTTCTGTATAGTTTTGCAAATTCAAAAATTCTTTCTTAACTCAAACTTTCAGAGCCGTATGTGAAGGGTAGAGGAAAGGCTTTGGGGCTGTAATATGGCCAGTCAGGTTCTGTCTGTAATGTGCAAAATACTATATACACAGCACTTACTGGTCTCGGTGCCATGTAGTTCAAGTCCTGTGAGCCAGGGAATTATGAGAACATGGGCATCATTGCTTTGTGTTTTGCTTTGATTAGTTGGGGCATAGGTGGGAGTATAACTTATTTTCAGAAATAGTTTAAAAGTTGATTGATTGAGGAGGAAGTTGATAGACTGGGGAGATGTATCTTTAATTAATATTAGTCTGGCCTGCGTATTATATATTTTCTCAACCTTTATACCAAAGTTAAGAAAGTAATTCAAATTTTGAGTATATTTAGTAATGTTATTTGTGTTGCATCAACATCATATACTTCAAAATGTAGTCGAAATTTTTATAGCAATAAGATTTTACTCTTGGCCCTGGCTGGGTAGTTCAGTTGGTTAGAACGTCCTTCCGATAAGCCAAGGTTTCGGGTTCGATCCCTGGTCAGGGCACATACAAGAGTCAGCCAATGAATGCGTAAGTAAGTGGAACAGCAAATGATGTCTCTCACACACACACACTCTCACACTCACAGTCTCATTCTCTCTCCGTGTCCCCCTCCCATATCCCTCCTCTCTCTTTAAAATCAAGTTAATACTTTTTTTACTCTCTTGAACAATGCAGGTACTGTCCTATTTTAAATGTTTAGCCAAAATAAAGGAAATAATAATTAATGGGTGTAGCACATTTTATAACCATTAATAGTAAAAGTTAAATACTATACCTACCTTTTAAAGATACACTCTGCTTCAGTAACTTCTAAAGGATACCACAATATGTCATCTAAGGTTAATATTCTTGTTTCTAAGCACGTTGTAATTACAAATTTTTAATGTCTTAAAAATAGTATTCTTAATTTCTTAATAGCCTCATGTTAAGCATTGTGTTAGATGGCTTTACTTAAATACTTGTTATAAAATAGCAAGATTTTTGCAGGTTAAGCATATGACTTTAAATATTAGAAGGACTCGAGAGGTTATTCGTAGAACTTTGTGATTAAAAACAGAGTAAATATTGTCTCCAGAGAAGACAAAGGCTCTGTGCTGTTGGGATTAATTTGAAAAGCAGGAAAATACAGAGTCAGGGTATTTAGAAAGGAACCTGCCCTGTACATTATTTCTTTTTCCCCCTTTTATCTAAACTTTGGGACAGAAATGGATTTTTCAACTTAATAAGGTATTGCAAAGTACACTTAGCACTCTTGTCGTGGTTACTGACTATTAAGCTATATTCATGACATGTCATTTAGAAACTAGCACAATACAAGAGTAAATTTAAACGTTGCTCTAAGATGTAATAATAGCGGGAATGATCTCATGTTGTCTTCCGACAGAGTCCATGTGGACGGGTGAGCTGGGCCTGGGGGGGGGGCTGTCTCCCCCAGGTTGCCCTTCAGCCAGGAGATGTTAAGAGGGACCCAGCCGAGGCCACACCGTCACCCAGTGACTTAATGAAGGTTCCCTCTGGCAGTGACTGTCTTTAGCATTGATCTGGGGTTCTGTGTTTCTCTTTCATCATAATCTTCAATGGGAATTTAAAAGTACTCTTTAAAATATGGTTCCCGATTTGAGGCTCTTCCGGAGAGAGTTCGGGAATTTCTTACTGCATTCTCACTTAGTAGTGCCGTATTGTAGTACTTAGCACCAGTGCTGTCCTGCTTCTAGGAGAATCTCTAGTTCTACCTGTGCTCCAGCCAGCTGGTCACCTGTTTCTTAACTATGACCCTGTTTATTTTTCTGCAAAGAGAAAAGTTTTCACTTGGAACTTTGCTTTTTCCTGCAGTAAAGAAGTTGAACTTCGGACCCCAGGTGAAATCGTTTCATGATACAGTCCTGTGACCAGGATTAGCTTCTTTGATTTTACTCCAGAGTATATTTTTAAATAATTTCTACCCCTTCCTTCTCTTAACTTTTGGGCCTTTTTGTCGTTGTTTCTGTTGAGTGGACAGTTTGGGACTTGTGAGTTTTGTGTAGGTGGCTGTAATATTTGAAGGAAAGGGTGAGAGAAGTTAGAGTTACTTGCTAGCCTCCTAGATCTGCAATCCAAACTTTCCTCCTTACCCTTTGTTGAGGAAAAGAAACTAGAGATTGGGTGAGGCAGGAAAAATAGCATCACGCTTTGATAAACCTTAAGTTTGAAACTTTCCTCCTTTCCCAGATTTTGGTAGTATTTTTTGGTGGGGAGGGGGGCCTTGTCTAAAGTTAGTCTTATAACTCAAGGTTCAGGTTCTGGGCTCCATTCACTCACTGACACATGCAGTTCCTGAGTACCAGGCTCACCCCTAGGGGCAGAATAGACACTTAACCTTTGGCCCTGTCAATTTTCAGATCACTTTTACTTTATTCCACTTAATGCTAAAACCGATTTTCTTGGCACATTACTCTGTGTTCCCTGGGAAATACAGGGTGTCCCCCCAAAATTGTATACACACACTTTGAATAATTATAAAACAGTGTTTATTAAAATACATTTCATTTTCAAAATTGAGCTGTCAGCTGTTAAAGGGTGTCTACACTTTTTTGGGACAGCCTGTATATATTGTTTTTCCTCTGAGATCCTGGGATGTGCTTTATAAAACTTCTTATTACAAGACACAAATTTCAATGATCCCCGCCCCCCCAACCGTGGTCTCTGATTTATATAAATTGATGGTAAAACAAATCTCCCACATTTGTTCAAGTATCCGACTTATGAAGTCAGTGCATAATCTCAGGTGAATAGCTTCACATGATGGCTTTACTTTCTAACCCCTAGGTGCTTTGTCAACGTTTTGGGCACTGAGTGTTTTGGGAGCATGTTGTAGGAGGATTTCGTGTTTATGAACCTTTTCAGTTTCACCTGTCAATTCCAAACTTCCAATTTCCAGGTCAATTTTGGATTGTGATTTGTCAAAGGTTAAGTGTTTTGCTATTGAAGACTGGAACTGTGCCTCCTTTAATTAATTGATTACTTTTGTTTCTCCTCTGACATTTGGAGAGAGAATCTCCGGGCAGCACTACATTTTGGTAGAGAATGAATATCCAGGAAAAAACCGTTCCTGAGGATAAGAGTCTCAGGGGCTTGGAGGCTGGTGCTGAGGGGCTTGGCGGAGGAAGAGAGGCACCGTCATTGCTCCGCTTCTCCTTGAACAAATATTATGCAGAATGTTCCCCTCCCCCCAAAGTGCTTATTTTGCTGTATAAAGAGAACATAAAAAGTTATATTATTTCTGGCACACATTCATTCCCCCCTCATTTAGTGGCACACCCACCATGTGAGCTAGCACTGGCGATGTGAAAAAGTAAAATATAAATATGAGTCAGAAATAGTCTCTGTCTTCAAGAAGCTCACAGTTTAGGGGGAGCTTAATGATTCATTGGTAAGGAATACCTGTAGTAAGGGTTTTATCATTTTCACTCTTTCCTAGTTCTAAAATAAAACTCTTGAGGCAGGTTTCCCAGGAATGTTGGTGGAAGCTAGACTAAGTAATTGGTTCACTAGTATTCTGTTCTAAAAATGTGGTGGAGTTGCAGCTTAGGATTTGGGTTCTCAAGTCATTACAAAAAGAGGGAAATCAAATATAAACAAAATTCTCTTTTGAAAAGACCTTAAATTTACATTATCCTTAAAATATCCTGTATTTTATTTACGATATGTTTTATAATATAGCCTGTATTTTATACATTGGGTTTACATTGTGCCATTTTCGTTGGAAACCAGATAAAATGGTTTGCTTACATTAAAGAGATCAGCGGGGTTTTAAAAACCATCTTTTAATTCTAAGACATGATTCTCATCTGGGTGTGCATAGTACATTTGTAGAAGTTATTTTTATGTTTTACTAGGGCCCTTGCCACCCGCCCTTATTTTCCGACTTGGCTGGTTGGGGAGGAGATTGTGAATAATTTTGAACTCAGGCTGGCTGTGAAAGGTGGGTGCATTTTGGTTGGATGGAATTAAGATCAGCTCAGTGGTAGGCAAGACTGTGGAGAAAGAGAAAAACTGCTGAGAATCTATAGAGGAGGGTTTACAGGGTGGGCATCTCAATAGTCTGTGTAAAGTTTTATTTTGTATAAAAGCACAAAATCCACATTATAGAATAATTGGAAAATAGAAGGAAAAGCATATTAATCGTTTAAATGTGTAAGTAGTTCCATTATAAGTGCCTCTTATAGGTTCTTTTAGCTGGGACTTGAAATTTCCTTTTTTTTTCTTTTGTAAATAATATCCGTAAGGTGCTTAATGCTCTTTCTACGTTCAGCCTTGTTCAACTTGTAATACTGTGAGTATTTTGATTTAACCCATAATGTAGATGAAATATTACCGTTAGCACTGTATGGTTAATAGGCTTTCTTGGGTTGCTTTGGGAGCCTAGCCAATTTTATGGGAAAATACAATTTGCTAGTCTAGTAAAAAGGGAGCTGAAAATATATTTCTGCTTTGACCCTGCCTTCTGTTGTTATAGTCACAGCTGATTGGCTTCCAGTGGAAAGGGTAGCACCATGTGTCCCACCCCCCAATCCAGCCACTTTATCCTTATGTGGCTGTTATAGAGGTTCCCAGAAGCATCCCCTGCCTCCCACCCACCACCCCCGCCTATTTCAGTCATCCCTGCATGGACTGCATTTTGGAGACCATAATATGACTTGAGACATGAAATACCTGAGAAAAGACAGACTGTGCTCATTGATCATGAGATATTTTGTTTCATTAACACTTATGCTAGAGATACTGTTTTAGAGCCTCACTAAGAAATATAGAGGGGTCAGCTTTTCTGCTATAATTTATATGGAGGTTAGGGTTTTTAAAAACTGTTATGGAATGGGAAATGTAAAGAAATTTTGCTTCAGATTTAATAATTCCGTCTGTTCTATGTAGAGGCTTCCTTTCTCGTCTTGGGTTTGCAATATGAACAGTAACTGATCTGCAAATTAAAACTTTCAGGCATCTTAGGCTCAGTGCTTTCTTTTTTTGGGGGGTGGGGGGAGAGAATTTTAAACACAGTTATTTTTCTTGCTTAGAGAAGCTTGCAAGAGGCTACCCTGTATCTCACTGCTGTTCTGATGAGGAGTTACATGTGACTGGGAAATAGGGGATTTTACTATACATGAGGACATTTAGTAGAAGTTGTTTTACAAAATGAAAATGCTCCAAAAAGGGAAGAAAAAAGAAGTCTTTGTTAATAAATTCTTTATTTTTCAACTTAATCAAATAGAATTAAGCTCAATTGGCTTTTTCCCTCTAATAAAATAACTTTTGAAAAAGATCCACTTTAATGGAGTATATTACTTTTTGGATATGGTCAACTGGTTTACAACAGGTATCTTGTGATACGTAGCTTACATCCCAGCAGGAAGGGAAAACAATTCCTAATTCACACGCCAGTTTAGGTACTTGTCAGGATTCTGTAGCAAGTGACAGAAACACTCTAGAGATTAATTTAAGCTGAGAAGAAATGTATCGGTTTACATACATGAAAACGCAGGCATAGGACAGGAACAGCAGAGTTCACGTTCTCAGTTCACTTGACTCTCCCCTCTGGGTTGGCTTCTTTCTTGCATCACTCTCAGTGTAGCAGGAAAGGTGACTTTGAATCCCCAAGTCATACAGAGCCCTGAAAACTTCCCATCTTTTCTGCGGAATCCAATGGCAGATCTCACGCAGGGACTCTCACTGGCCCAGTGCCCGTCTCTGGGACCAGTCGTAGACAGCGGGCAGCGGGGTTCCAGGCCTGCTGAGGCCTGGTTACGTGTCCACTCTTGCAGCTGGGTAGAGAGAGCACAATGATTAATAACTGGACCCAGGAGGGAGGAGGGGTAGGTCCTCAAACGATGGGCTGCTGGGAGACAGGACTGTAGGCAATGGCCTCTTTTAAAACATTTCATCTCTCTTGCTTTGAAGCCAACAGCAGCACACAGTTGTCATAAAACTATCATTTTTTAAAAACCCAGATATTGGCTGTAGACCAAAACTGAGACATTGATTTTCCTAAAATAGTATTGTTTTTGATTACTTTAAATCTAAAAATTCCTTTTATCTAAATGCTGTTTCTTAAAAAGAAATCTAGATGTTAATAACACCTTAATGTACACGACTTAAAAGTACTGCTTGTAGCTTTTCTTTGAATTTTTTTTTATGTCAAATAAGATTTTCTAAATCAATGCTGCTTGTTCTTAGGTAGATGAGCACTTGGGTGGATCATTTCATTATTTTTGGCATTGAGAAAATGAGTATTAATCTAGTTAATGCAGTTATTTAAACTTAATACAGGGGTGGGCAAGAGCAGGTTTACTGTGACATTCTTTGCAGTTAATGAAGCTGTCGTCATAACCATCACTGCATGTCTTTCTCCGTACGGACCTCTGTAAACCTCCTTTTGCCCGCCCCTGTATTGTACCGTTTTGAAAATGAAATTCTAACTCATTGCTTTCCAAGATGTTTTACTTTTAAAACTGGTCTTTTAAAAATGCAGATTGAGACTGTGCTATTATTGTGTTATTTCTAAGGGTTGGTCCCCTAATAACACCTTTTAACCATGATCTCATAGAAGTTACACATAAAGGAAGTACTTCAGCGACTCCTAACTTTGAAACACTGCTTAAGTGTGTGATGTGGTGTCTGTTTCATCACCAAAATAGATATTTGGCAAATACTGTAGGGTGCAATCTGACCACCTTTGTTAATTTCTTTCCTGCCTGCCTGCATGGGGGACACAGAGGTACTTGGGGTGGAGGCGGAGGGTCGAACGGGACGGGTGGGTATCCTGAAAATCTTTTACACTATTTTTATATTCTAATAATGTCTTCAACTTTGGTGCCATAAAAGCAATTGTAATACCAGCCTTAACTTTATGAGTGACTTGCTAAGTAGGAGCTTTGCAGTTGTGCCTGGTTGTTGAATCTCAGTGAGTGTTAAATGTTGGTAGGTTGTTGGTAAATACACGTGTTGTGCATAAAAATGAACATCCAGGGAAAACTGGGCATGAGTTATCAGTAAGTAGCATAGAAGGGACTTTGTATGTTTACATCAGTTTATGTTCCTCTCGGGGTTTCTTTAGGCCACGTGTGGAAAATCGCTGTGTCTGCTGCAGGCGCCTGTGTTGATCAGGTTTCTCCAGTGCTAATGCCATGTAATTGATGAAGCCATGAAACCTGTTAAAATGCTACAGTCTTCCTTACTCTGCTCACAGAACGGTGTTTTAACCCACCTCTGTGTCTTTTGGCAGAACATTTTGTCAAAATATTACTCATTTTCGCTAAGGATGCTATTCACTAATTTCAGTGTTGGGTTTTAGTTGGAACATACATGCTAATGAAAAATTGAGTTCCCTTTGAATAGAACTGGAGTTGCTAACCGACGCTCCCTCACATCGTGCTGTTGATGAGTGAAATGACACCTCAGACTCCCTTCGGTGGCACCTGTACGTTGACAGCCTTGCTCAGTCTAAGAGAATATTCTGACTTGGGGACTTGTCGTGATAACACCAGCTGCCATTTCCCGAGTAACAGCCATGCGTCAGGGCATGCCACCATCTCACTTGGTTCATAAGGGCCTGTGTGTTGGCATGCATGTATTGTTTATCAAGAAAGTGTGTATCCCCCATGAGTCAGGCGTTACCACCTCCCTTTTCCGCATGAGAAAGCTGAGGCTTGCTTGGAAAGATGCACGCACCCAAGGTCACACAGGCTCAGGGGAGGACAACAGATAGAATATTATTTCATTATGTCTGACAAATCTGTCTTCCTTCCTGCTACTCTGTTATAATGAAAACCCCTACAATTCTGAGTTGTTTGGGTGTTAAATGCGGTGAAACGTTGGGCAAGTACCTAAAACAAAAGCTTCATTGCTTGGTTCTATTTCTAAACAAAGTTAGAAATGTGGCTGCAGTTTAGCCTGTACAGCTGAACAGCATGAAAAGTCAGTTACTCCCAGGAGTTACCAATCAAACAGAAAGTTGGCACTAGTTCTCGCTACCTTTGTAAGAAAATATTTTCAGCAGTTATGGGTAAAAGCCTGGGTACTTTTAGGATAAATGTGCCTGTGAAATTGTATACCTGATGCTGGAAATGACATCTTGTTCTCGTGTTTCCTGCCCACTTGCTCCGTAATTCACTCACCAGGAAGGGGTTTGGTAGCACACTTATCTGGAGGCAGGTAGCCCAGAAAATGTTCTGATGAATGTTGGGATAAATATATGTTGGACTTCGGAATTTTTCACAAGTATGCAGGCCCTTTTCAGAGTACACTTTGCTTAAATGAAATTTCGCCCAGCTGGATGGGAGAGTAAATTCTTGTATTCAAGTAGCTCTCTCTCGTTCCAGGCTTCAGGGACCGCACAGTGAGGTGGTTCTTTGAAGAGGCAGCTGAAGCAGGTGTGTAATATCGACAGCTCTTACTCTTTAAGTGTTTGTGCTGTTGTGTTTTCCACTTGGGCCTCAAGTCCATCAGTCAGCTGGAAGGAGCCATAGCCACCCATCCAGTCCCCCTGATCTACAGATGAGTAGATGGAGCCGTTGTCATGGAGGTGACTGTGCTCAGGATTCCCAGCAGGAAGCTGGCAGCGCGGGGACTAGAACTCAGGTTCCTTTTATTGTTCTGGTTTCAGGCCTAAGAATTTCTGTAGGAAATTAGGGAAGGAAAAAAAAAAAAAAGAGTGAGCCTGTTAAACTTGCCTGTCTCTATGAAATCTGCATTCTTCTGGAATTACATAGGGTGTGCTGACTTGGTTGGCAAGGCCATCACCACACACACGTGTCTTTGGAGGAGGAGGTGACCCAGGAGTTGGAGGCCAGGGAAAGAACTGTCATCATTATTTGCCACAAGTTCTTGGGGCATTTTTAGCTTTCTGTAATGCTGTAGTTTATGGTTAAGATTTCAATAGTCAGAAAATGGTTGGTTCTCTGGCACAACAGCTGAATGTCTTGCTAGTTGTTTTAGCTCCAGTCAGAAACGAATCTTCATGATGCTTCGGGTAGAGTCCTTGTGAATGGGTGCTGCCATAGGGAGACTGCCGTTGCCGTCCTCGCCCCTCTCTGTGGGGGTGATGCTACAGGTCTGAATTAGAGCCAGCTGTTCCCCTGTCTTCCCCACCCCCGGACCAGGGGACGAAAAGGGGGAGGAGGGTAAGGGGGGAGGGCGAGTTTCCGATCTCGGGCCTGCTCAAGGATGTGGCAGATGGACCATCAAGGGCACTTCTGGCTCAGGGTCCCTGAGCTTGTCTGGCTGTGATGATGGTTGACATAACTGACGCGACTGAAAGGAGGGACTGTGCTCCTGCAGGGTCTAGGACAGGTAGATGTCTCAGGCCACAGAGAGTGAGCTGGCCAGAGCAGAGGAGGGGGTATTCACCTGGGAGAGGTGGGCTGCAGAAAGGGGACAAGGTGGCAGTTCTGGGGACACTATTCAGTGGGTAAAACTAGTGGGAGTGGTGATGTCTTGCTTGGGCCCCTGGTATGCCTGGGAAAGACATGGGAAAAATCTTGTTGCAATCAGCCTACCACATACTCCTTTGCTGTATCAGTTGGGGTTCAGTGCAGGAGGCAGAAGGCGATATAATGTAGGGAACCTTTGCGAGGGCCTGGAGGGCAGAGCTCTAGGCCAGGCCTCTGAGAGTGACTTTCAGGACCCCTTGGAACAACTGCCACCTGACTGTGGCAATCAGGAGGTTGCCACTGAAACCATAACGAGAAGATACCCCTGTAGCTGTGACCAAGGCGATGACAGTCACTGCTGTTGTTGCCATTGCTGTTGAAGTTTGGAATGTAGCGTCCGGCCATGGCTGTGACAACTTCTCCTTGTTGCCTGTAAACTGGTGACTAGATGCCGGAACGCGGAATCTGGCACTGCTGCCACTGTCCCTCAGCACCCTCAACACTGGAGGCTAGACTATGACATGGCCATGACCTTCTTTACTAGATGAAAGCAGCGAAAATTGCAGGCTGATGGGGCTCTGCTTCCCTTCTGCCTTCCAGTTCTTTGTGTCCTGCATCCTAATGGTGGAATCAAACTTGCACCCTGAATGCTAGCTGGAAAGGAGCCTGGAAAAATACAGTTTTTAGTTTTCCAATCTCTGCGTTTCAGGAAGGCCTACTAGAAGGAGGTGGATGCTGAGTGCCAGCTAAACCTTTTACACATTCATCTTCTTAAACATAGGACTTTAAATACCAGGTAGACCTTTCTTGATAACTGTCATTGCTGTGAGCTCTTTTTGAAATGACCTGTAGTTGGAATGATCATGGCTGATGGATTGCTAACATCTATAGCGATCTTTAGTACCAGGTTAGCTTGTGTCTGTCCTGCCTGCTGTCTCTGCTGCTGAGACATCTATGTTTTAAGTCACTTGGTCTCAGGCTCCCCTGCAAGCCACAGGCACCTCAACTGAAGCAACCACTTCATAGGCTGGTCAGCAACCTGTGATTTCTGGGGCTTAAAAAGATGAGTGGGGCCAGGCAGAATCTTTCCTAGGGATTTGAACTAAGACAAAATGGAAAGAATTTCCAATTAGGAGTCAGAGCTCAAGATGAGAGGTTTTGCAGTGATGTACTGGGGTTGGCTGTGCTCTTTCATGAGACTGTTAAATTTTGGGGAATTTTGCAAGTTAGTTGTCCAACACGACATTTAAATAAATTAAGTTGCATAAAATTATAATTAAATTACATTAAAAGCAAATTTTATTAATAAAATAATAATTTGTTATAATGAAATAAATTATATTAACATTGTACTAAAAACTTAATACTCAAATTAATTGTTTTCTTCTTTCTTGCTTTCAGCTTTATTGAAGCATAATTGACAAAATTGTAACATATTTAAAGTGCACAACATGATTTGATACATGTATACATTGTGAAAGGATTCCCACAATTAAGTTAAGTGACACATCCATCATCTCACATATTTACCTTTTCTTTTTTGGTGAGAACACTTAAATTTTACTCTCTTAGCAAATTCCAGTTATACAATATACAGCTATGCGTCACTTAATGATGGGGATATGCTCTGAGAAAGTGTTCTCAGGCGATTTCATCATTGTGTGAACGTGACCGTGCAGGTACACACACCTAGATGGTACAGCCTCCTACACACCCAGGCTTTATGGTCTAGCCTAGGCTACAGGCCTTTACAGCATGTTGCTGTACTCAATACTATAGGCAGCTGTAAGGCAATGGTAAGTATTTGTGTACCTAACCACAGAAAAGGTACAGTAAAAATAAAAGATAAACAGTGGTGCACCTGTATGGGTGCGTACCGTGGATGGAGCCTGCAGGACCGGAAGCTGCTCTGGGTGAGTCAGGGAGCGAGTGGCGAGTGCGAAGGCCAAGGACATTACTGTGCGAGATTAGAGACTAAACACGGTGCCACGAGCCCTCCCCCTGCTTCCTTCCAACAGGGTCAGAGAGAGAACCTCAGAGCTGTCAGTGCTGCTCCGTGAACAGGGACATGGGCCGGACTGGCTGGAAATATTGAGGAGAAACTGGCTGGGTAAGGCGTGGTTCACCCTACAGTGACTGTCAGGAGGGAGTGAAGGTGGCCTGAGGAGCAGGAGGAAAGAGAACTCAAGCTGGAGAGAGAAAGGAGCCCAGGGGACTGTCATGGTGGTGCGGCTTTGGCTACTGCTTGCTGGAGCAGTGGTCTGATTAAGGAACTTTATGGAATTGATAGAAAAGAGGGCGTTTAACAGGGAGAGGGTGTAGAACTGAGGACTCAATATTTTTACTTTGGAGATTTGTTTTTGGTTCCATTGGCACAAAGGACTCTCTCTGGCATCGAACTGATGAAAGAAATAAAACCTACCTGTGCTTTACATCATTACAACCTGAGAGAATTTCCAAAGTTTAGGGATGGGCGGGCCCCACACTGACCACAGAAAGCTTTTACTGAAGTGACAGTGGCACTTCATACTTGTTAGGGTAGCTGCTATGGACCTCTGTCCCTGTACAGGATCTTATGTCCTCAACATTGCAGCAATGTTGTCTGAAGACCATCGAGCCAGACCTGAGGGCTGTAGCGCCCTCTGAATATGTGGCACTGGGAGGGTTAAGCTCCCCTGTGCTGACACAGGTCGCTCACTGGCTGGCTGATTGGGATGTAATATGTGCACTCAAAATTTCTGTCATCTATCTATCTACCTATCATCTATCAACATTGGCTTGTAACATTATGTAAGTTTTGGGTGTAACATTATAATTCAGCATCTGAATATACCACATCGTGCTCACCACCAAAAGTCTAGTTTCCATCTGTCATCATACAATTGACCCCCTTTACCCCTTTCGCCCTCCCTCCACCCCCCTCCCCTCTGGGAGCCACCAATCTGTTATCTGCCTCTATGTTTTTTGTTGTTTTTAATATTCCACATGAGTGAAATCATGCGGTATTTGTCTTTCTCTGTCTGACTTATTTCACTTAGCATAATACTCTCAAGGTCCATCCACATTGTCACAAATGACAGGATTTCACTTTCTGTGGTTGAGCAGTCCTCCACTGTACGTAGGCACCACATCAGTGCAGCCTGGGTCATGTGGTAGTTCTGTTCTTAATTTTTTTAGGAGTTGTCTGCGCCTTCTGTGGTGGCTGTGCTAATTCCCCCCTTCCCCATCAGCAGCGTACACGGAGGGCTCCTTTTCTCTGCATCCTGGCCAGCACTCACTTCCTGCCCTTTTGATAACGGCCATTCTAACAGGTGTGGGGCGATAGCTCGCGGTGGTTTTGGTTTGCATCCCCCAAATAATTGGTGATGCTGAGCATCTTTTCACGTGCCTGTCAGCTCTTTGTATATCCTTTTAGAAAAATGTCTATTCAGATTCTTCGCCCATGTTTTTAATCAGGTTGCTTGTTGTTGTTGTGGTTGAGATGTATGAATTCTTTATGTAGTTTGGATATTAACCCTTTATCGGAGGCACGATTTGCAAATACCTTTTTCCGTTCAGTAGGTTGCCTTTTTGTTTTGTTGGTTTCCCCTGCTGTTTGCGCTCAAAATTGAGGTGCTGCAAGTGAGAGGGAATCTGTTGACAAACCCCACAGATACTGCTCCCATCAGAGGGGAAAAAATTCCTCCAGGACCGCTTACCCTTCCATTTCTCACAGGAAGTTCAGCTCCTTTGTAATCTTATGGGGCCTCCGTCCTATATGTTGGTTTGACTTGTCGTTTGGTGCACGTGACTAGTTTTTATCAGCTGTGGTCACCATGTTCTACAGTAGATCTCCAGGCCCCATTCATCTTATAACTGAAGGTTTGTACCCTTTCACCAGCCTCCCCTCCTCCTCCCCTCCCCTCCCCTCCCCTCCCCTCCCCTCCCCTCCCCTCCCCTCCCCTCCCCTCCCCTCCCCTCCCCTCCCCTCCCCTCCCCTCCCTGCCCCCAGCCCCCAGCCCCCAGCCCCCAGCCCCTGTTTGTGCAGGTTCTACTTTTCGTCATTTCCTAATTTCTCTGTATTTTACTGTTGTCTGTGCCCCTGAGCGTCTTTGCGTGTGTGATGTCTGTGCGGTAGGAATTCCGCACAGCCGTTTGCTACTGTGCTTCTCTTCCCAGCGCTGCTTTCACTGTCCTAGGGCTGTGGTGGGAGCTGTTAGCGTTCCCCAAACACATCCCCTGTGGGGCTGGGGAGGTGTCAGGGTTGGAGAGGCCCCGCTGAGTCCGGCACAGACTAAGATTATGGGCAGCGAAACCATGAGTAAGCAGAAAAACTGATGTGTGATGCATGCCGAGCCCCGGGGGAAGGGCCGCAGACTCCTCCCCAAGGTCCAGGATTGCCCTGGGGTCTTGCTCCAGCTCCGGCCTCCTGGATGAGGGGCAGCCCTGTTTCCTCCCTGTCCCCGGGATTATGTGAAGTTGTGAGCTCCTGTGGCACCAACCTCAACAGAACACTGGGGTTTTACTTTGCTTACTTATGTTGACACGCCTCTTTCTCACGGAGACGAGGCAGTGTGTTCAAAGTCTGGGTTCAGATTTTCTGGCCTAGAGATGGAGGTAAAGAAGGGAGAAAGGGGTGTGGCAGAGGAGGATTCCCAAGGGGACACCTGTGGCTTGTAATTTAAGGTCCCCGCCCCTCCCCCCAGTACATTGTACATCAGGATGAGATTGAGATCTGTGTTAATGGATGACTATTATAAGTACATATTTATGTGCTTATTTACATGATATCCATACTTTAGCCTGTGGTATTGTCCATCTGCGGTCATTGCCCAGGCCGGCGTAGCCGCTGGTGCGGAGTGGCTCGTGGCTGTATGAAGGCCCCAGCCTCAGGGCCAGAAGCCCGGGCACAGCTGATGGCTTTTCCTCCGCTGCCCCGGCCCCCGCCGGTGCCTTTAGGAGCTGCCCCGGCACAGACCACAGATGTGCGCTGTCTGAGCCGGTGGCTCCCAGCCTCAGCCCCTCGGCCGCCTTTGATCGCCGGCTGCTCCTCTGCCCATCTCCCCGGCTTTGTTTTCGCTCTGTGCTGATTGCTTCTCCCACGCGTCTCTGCTTTCCAAAGGCAGACCTGGCCTGTGTGGGTCCCGCCAGCCAGTTGTGGCTGCTTCTCTTCTCCCGCGTGGATTGTCGGGTCTCGGGGGTCGGGCGTGAACCTGGGGTGGTGTCCTATTTTGTTATGTTTGTCCTTGCTTAGGCATTCAAGAGAGGCTCTTTACTCCTGGAGCATGTGTGTGTGTGTGTTTCTGTTTCTGGGCTTGGAAAGACTCCAGAAGCCTGGTCTCTAGATGGATAATATTTTATTGTTTATTTGATAGCCTTGTTGTAGAGGTTCAAGCTGGACTACATCTAGTAAACCACACTATCTTTTAAAAAGTCATTGAAAAGAATAGTGATTGGAAATGGATCTTTGAAAGACCAGTAGATAATCTCTTAGGATAATATCTTACTAAGTGAAAGTATAAAAATTGTCTAATTGTGGCATATGAATCCACTGTCCAAGTGTTATAATAAACATGAGAATTTCATCGGCACTTTTAATGTATCCAGGAGCCTCTTATTATAAATGACAGTATGGAAACATCATTACAAAAACACTAAGTGGAACTGTGTATCATTTTCCCATTGCTCACAGCTTGCAAACTTTTCACCCCTCAGATGCTATTTTCCTCCATCGCTGGTACTGGTGGTGATTGAAGAAGCATCTATACAAATGCTATTAAAAGCTCCCAGCCCTTCTGTGGTCATTTTCTAAATTCTAGGGCCTGACTAGAGGAGGGGATTTTCTTTTGTGCTTATGTGGAGCCCCCTGTCTTTAAGCAGCGGCACAGCCTCACTGAGCTGTTTGTGAGCTCACTGCTGGAAACCCATCACTCCTGAGATGACAACTGAGCTGGAGTGTGGTCCTCACATACCACCTGGCCAAGCCTTTCTCACCCAGAGTTTTCACTGCAGGCGGCTGTAGTAGGAATCTTCATGGGGGGGGGGAGTGAAGAAGAGTACCTCTTTTGTTTTTTCTGCTTTTTAAAAAATCATACAACTAATTAGAAACACAGGATTTAATACATGTAATTTTACTTGATATATCACAGTTTAGGACCAATTGCTTTGATTATGCTAATAGACATGACAATAGAAGTGAAATTATAACCTTTAACCCATCTTTTGGCCAAATAAGTCTAAGTAGTAGACTTTACTAAATTGATTTTTAGTAAAGTTTAGTGGAATTTTACACAAAACTCTGGCAAAGCGCCATTTAGTTGTATGACTTGCAGTGTGGGTCTGGAGTTAGACCTGCCTGCGGTGGAGTCTCAGTTCTGCCACTTGTCAGCTGTGGAGACTTGGCCAGCTCACCTAGTCTTGCTGAGCCTCAGACTCCTCATCTATAAAGCCAGTGTAATACTCCATATCTCAGGGGGTTGCTAAACTAGTGTCCGATGTAATTAGGTGGCATGTTTCCCCCTAATGGTTTTAAATGGACAAAATAAATAAATAAATAAAATAATGATCATTACTTGTTTGTAACAGGTTTAGAATATTTACTATTTTAGATTACCGACCTAAGTATATTTTTCATAATTATAAAGCTGTTAATTCAACCATTGAGATAACACAGTCCCAGAGAACTGGGACCAGCAATGAATATGGCCCTCGTTATTAAGTATCAAACTTCAGAAACATGCTTTGTCTACCTTAAAGATAAACAATATCTTGACAAGTTGAAAAGTTTAACTTCAGGTAACAATGTAATGTATACTCAGGTATATGCTATGGGTTGAAATAGTACCACAATAAAATATGAGAGCGTAATTTTCACTCACTTGGTATTTATTGAGCATCTGCTAAGTGCTTAATAATGTTCCAGGCATTGGGGATACAGCAGTAAACAAGGCGAACAACTAATTGTAGTTAACATTCCAGTGGGAGAGAAAATAAACAGGAAACCATAAACAAATGCCAGAATAATAATGGTAGCAAAGACTTAAATGGCCCTTATTATGTGCCAGGCATTGCTCCTAAGCATTCTCCTTCATACTTAGTTGCACAGTGACCCAATGAAGTAGTAGTATCTCCATTTTACTTATGAGGAAACCAAGGCACAGAAAAGCTGAGTAACTTACCCAAGGTCACGCAGTAGTAAAGTACAGAGCTGGCCCCTCAATCCAGGCAGTGTGGCCGCAGTCTGTGCTCAGAAGCAATACACTCTCCTGCTCTAGGAAGATTTGATCAGGGTGAGGAGATAGTGTCTTGTTTAGAGCGGGTGGTGAGGGAGGGCCTCCTGGAGGAGGGGACATGTAAGCTGCAACTTGAATGACTAGAAAGGAGTCTGCCATGTGAAAATTTTGAGGGGGAACAAACAGCCCAGGCAAAGGGAATGGCAGAGTACAAAGGCCTCAATGTAAGAAGTTGGTGTGTTACAGGACTAGAAAGGCCAGTGTGGCTGCTGGCACCTAGTAAATGAGGGGTTGACGGGTAGGGATGAGATCAAAGCAGACGGGGGCCAGTGGGGGTCTGTAAGCCATGCTAGGGGCCTGGGTTTCCTTTGTTCTTAGTGCCACTGGGAACTGTAAACTTGGAGGCTGGTTGTCTGGTATACATTTCAAAAAGCCAGTGTGATTTGGGAGGGGGCAGGAGTGGAAGAAGGTGACAGATGATGGCTTGGGCTGGCACAGAGTAGTGGCAGTGAGGTGCATGGATGGATGAGATACGTTTTGAAAGAGGGTCTGACAGGACTCGCTGATTGACTGCAGGTGAGAGAAAAGAATTTGGGACAACTTCTAGCTTTTTGCTTTGAGCAGCTTGGTGAGTGGTGGTACCATATCCAGGCATAGGAAGGATGGGAGTTTGGGAGGACTGATCAGGTGTTTTTTCTGTGGGGAGGTATATTTACCACCTAGATTATTTTCGTAACTTTTTACTTGCTTTACTATATAGTAATCCGTCTCTCTGTCCACTCATCAGTCTTTCCTATTTTTTTAATGCATTTCAAAGTAAATTGAATACACTTCCCCAAGGAAGGCTTTCAAATGCCCGTTTTTCTCATTTTACAGGTGAGAAAACTGAGGCTGGAGAAAGTGATGGGCTCAAGGTCATATGGCTCATTATTGATGGATCTGGGATTAGCATGCGGTTTATCATCAGTCTAGGACTCTAGCTTGATTCTATTTTAACTTATAAACAAGAATCAAAGTGAATCTTGGAAACTGCACGAGTTTTGCTGCCAACTGGTTTATGTGCTAAAAATCTCTTGGACTCACATTTTAAAGGCAAAATGCAAAGGAGGCAGAACTACTCTTGCGTTTGATTGGATTACGGTTAGCTCAGCACTTAGGACTTGTTGGAACTTACAGTCTAATGGTGTAGAATTGAGAACATTTTCAGATATTTGGTCCAGGAATGCAGCTTGGGACTGGTCCAAGCATTAATCCTCTCGTTGGCAAGGCCTTTTGCAATCAATTAGCCAATGTGCCTTGCATGCCTACTACGCACTGAGCCTGCGCCAGGCCGAGATACAAAAGGGAATGATTCATTTCCTTTCTTTCAAGGAATTTAGCCTTTGACTTTTGTTCCAGTTTTCTAAAATCTCTCTCCATCTTTTGCTGTATGTTTGTTTAAAAATGCAATAAAAGCTGAGTTCAGAAAGGTAGAGAAGCTTATTCAGTCTAGGTAAAGAAAAACACAGACAACTTCAGCATCTGGGTGAAAATTAAATGCATATGGACTTAGGCTGAAGATTTTCCATTTGCTTTGTGTGGGTATCTTATTTTCTAAGGAGTGAAAATATATCATTTTCATTTCTATCTGATGGAATTAACTAGCTAGGTTAACAGTTAAAAGTCAGTGACAGACTTGGAAGTTAATGATTTAAGGTGGTACAAAAATATGGGATATGTTTGTCTTTAAAAAGTCAGACTAGTTGTCTTATATTGATGTTATTTTTATGCTTTCTTGTAAAATAAACTTTTTCACTCTTTATTGACTTCTGATTAGTAGGATTTTAAGGATGTTAATCAGTACAGTGTTGTGTTCTTTCCTTGGCCATGGTTTTCCTCTGTTCTAACATTTCATATCCTCCAACAACTCTCAACGATTTGCAGACTCATTTCTCATTAGTATCCAGTGTGGATACTCCATTATAGCCAAACCAAAGTACTTTCTGTACTTCCTCAAACCCAGCTCTAAACTTCCTTCCTTCAGGGACTTTTCTAGTATTGCTCTATTACCATTTTTATTTCTATACTTTGCAACCCCAGGGTACTTAAATAGTTCCATACTTTGCCATTATACATTATTAATTTTATAGCTCGTAGTCCAGTAATTCAGACTCCACCCAGCAGGCCATGGTGATGGACGTGCTCTGTTACCAGTGCTGAGAAAAATGTTCACATTGACATTGATCAATAAAACACCGTCTAGACTGGAGGGCAAGTCCATACTTTTGACTGAAGATCTTCACTTTGGTGGAAGGCTCAAGAGGAACATAGTTTGCTCTCTGGGGTTTCACAGGAAAAAGAAATGGGTGGAATATAGTTCCTTGTCAGTAAGACTTAGAAAAATACAGAGGGAGAAGCCAAAACCGATGACCATTTGCACTTACTTGGAATATACGTCTCAGCTAGGAGTTGGCTTTTTAAAACCTTCTGTTTTTACAAACAGCACAGACACAAAATGACTATGCAGTCAAATTCAGCAAGTTACATGTCCTTTTTTTCTTTTTAAACTCAACCTTTGGACAAAGTCCAGTAAGGGAGGGTGACCCTGTTCCCCATACACTGAACATGCACATAGTTTTATAAAGTATAAAATGATCACATGTGCGTTTTTTCTTTAACATCTTTGATTTGTTCTTGAAAATATTCCTGAAGTTTTTACACTTAACAGGGGAAGGGTGGCTAGTTTGGTCAGAATCAAGTAGGATGTCTGGGACAAGCTTAAGTGACAGCATTGCTGATACGAGGGAGAGGTCGGGGCTGAGGTCTAGGCATAGGTAAGACTATACAGTGGAATCAGCATTTGGTAACTCCCCCGCCCCCCCACTTCCCCCCATCCCACCCTCATTTTCACTTCTTGCTGTTATTTTCCTGTGTCTGTACGCTGTCCCCTGCCTGTCCAGTCCCACCACCCTCTCCCTGATTGGCACACCCCACTCCTTGGCATTTCCCATAGGTAGGTGTCAGGAGAACTGTCAGTCACCTATTCAAACTAGTCACACTGAACCGATGTGATGAATTTTCACTGCTGAATGTACTCAGGGATCTTTCCCCCTTAACCTCCTAGATGACTCAAAAGAACAGAATTTCAAGAAGTGTTGCAAGACCTTTTCCTCAAATCACCCCTTTTAAACCTGCTCCGCCTAGTTGAACCGACTCTGGGCGGAACAAGGGTGGTATCTGGGGCTCCTCGCCCACTCTAACCGTCACACTCCTCAGGCCTGGGGGTTACCTTTCCCTGGCTGTCTTCGTAAGGACACTGCTTTTGGGAACAGGGTTTTGTTGTCCAAAATAAATTAATTGAGGGAGCGCCCTGTCTTTGGAGATTCTTTGGAAGGACTGAAATGTAAGTCGGCTTCATTTTTCCCGAGTGACAGCCCTTTTGTGGGGTTGGCAAACCTCTCCTGATAGTGCAGAGAGGCCTGGAGCCTGGATTTTGATTATGAGCCCTGTTTGGATCCCAGCCCCGCTGCAATTCTGTATCCAAAAGTTCCATAGAGTATGAAGAATCAGGGCAAGAAATGACTGACCACTTACCACCCAGGAGCCATCATAATAATTACTTTGCTTTTTTGTTTACTATTTTAAATGACTTTGGCCATGACACTCCTAGACGTGGGATTACTTGACCAAAAAATGGGAAGATTTTGGTGAATCTTGGTAACTTACATTCTATCTGTCTGGTTCTGGAGCTAATACTTTTTCATCCATACTAAATTGTTTCAACATCTTTGGAGTTTTATTTTCCTTTTTTAGATAAATGTCAGGTATTTTAGCCAAAAAGAGATTCTTTTAGCCAAAAAGAGGTTCCAAAAGTCACCCATTATTTTGATTTATTTGCCAAACTGTTAACTATACAGAAAACCCCCAGCCCTCCCCTCCGCGATAACTGCCATGTTGATAACCGATCATTATACACCAGGTGCTTAAATGGCCCAGGAAGGATGCCCAGCACTCATTGGTGATTGGTTGTGTTCTGTCTTCTACACCTAAAATTTTGCCCAGGCAACTGCTTTGGTCAACACAAGGTAGATCCTTCTATATGTTAATATCTCCTCTAATTTGTGTCTCTGGAACTTAACCCCTCACTTCCCAGTTCCCACCCTCCTTCAGATGGCCAGACGGTCCTTGTGTAAAAGCAGAAGTAATCTTGGCTGCACCACCAAGCTGTTAATATTTCCATTTAAAAAAATTGAGTGTCTTGAATTTTAAGCCAGTATTATGCAAATGAAAAACCAAAGCCAAACCTGGGTACGCTACCGATAATTTGCCAAAGTGTTCAAAGACTCGAACCTGACAAATATAAACCCTAATATAACTGTCCTCAGGACCTTAATCCGCTTGTTGTTGTGTTTCAGTATTAAGGCTGAGCTGTTGGGACTCGTTGACCTTAATCTAGGGGAGAGCTGGAGGCTTTGCCCATCCACAGCCTTCATTGGAGTCTCCACAAAATGCCTTAAATTATTGTTTTTAAACTTTATGTTTCCCAAATTGCTTTTGATAGTATAATTAGGCACCTCTGTTATCTCTTCTGTCAGAAGGCGAATTTGTAAATAAAGGCAGGTTTTCATGTGTACCCTGGTGCTGATTACTTCCCACAGAATCTCCTGTGACCGACCTCAAGAAAGTATCTGAAAGTGATGTTTTAAGTCACAGTGATTCTGGGGAAAACCTGATGGATTAAGTGAGCTATGAATGTCATTGGAAATGAAACAAAACCGGCCTCTTTGGGGGGGAATTGATTTATTCCTCGGTTTCCTCTCTGAATCCTGAGCTAAAAATGAACTTTTAAAGAATGAAGTTAAATTTTCTATTTAATATCTACGTAAAAATACAAATACTTTATTATTTAGTAGTAGCAATAGAACAGTTCTATGAATTAACTTATTTCATCCAAGTTAACGTACGTGACTAAAGCAGATTTAAATCAAGTAAACCGTGCTTATGTGTAAGACAGTGCTGGGTGCTCGTTTAAGACTTACGAGCTTTCATTCTTCTAATACTAATTGCAGCTGTTAGGGAAACTCGCTGTACCTTCGCCCCAGCCACTGCCGGGCACTACTGGGACACCGACGCCGTCTGCTGGGGTGTCGGGCTCCGCACCAGCCGCAGCGAAGGGTGCGCAGCATGTCCTTGGTGCGAACCTTCCTGCACGGTGCAGGCCCTTCACCTCTCGCTTTGGCTGCTTACAGTGTCGCCACCTTCATTTGCCTCTGTTCCACGCCTCCACCATTATATGCTGTGTCCCAGCCCCGGCATAATCTCCCATGAGTGCCACTTCAGTTGTGTCCTTCCCCTGTTCAGAGAAACCCATGGCTTCCCTGGTTGTCTGCTGGCCCCCCAGTTTAGTGCGTCGTGCACGTGTGGGCCCAGCATGCTTTCCCAGCTCACCTCCAGAGGCTTCCTCCACACCAGGGACGTTGGTCTGTTCTTTACTCCACAATACACCCTGTACTTTTAGGTTTTAAAACTTGTAGTATGTTATCTCAATACCCCTTCCCTTTTTGTAATTAAAAATCAGTTCATTTTGGGGGTGTGGACGTGGAAGAGGGCCTAGAAGGGATAAACGGTGATGGGAAAAATCAAATCAAATCAGTTCATTTTATACTGTGTAGATAAAGTCGTATATACAGGATTAGGTCAGATTACGGAGGATTTGGAAGCTAATCAGAGATGTTTGCATTGTATCTTAGAGTCAGTGAGAATAGCCAAATGTTTTTGAGCTGGGGTTTATGAAATTCATAAAAGAATGTGTGATTAACCTGGCACTGGTGTGCAGGAGGAATTAGAGGGGTAGAGTTGAGTGTGGAAGCCCTTGAAGAGGCATAGTTCCCAGGAGGTGGAACTGGTCCTGGGAGGAGATGCAGGACGATAGCAGGTATCCAAGGTAACACATCTTGAGATACAGAAGCGAGAGTGTGAAGGAACTGGCTTAAGGAGCAATGTGGTTCAGATGTTAAGTTTGTTAAAACAATGACAGGATAGGAACAGACCTCAGGTTAGATCCTGAGCCTGAGCATCAAGACTTGCTTCTCTAATTCAGGATGGAATACGTAGAGTTCCATTCAAATCAAAATGACATATTTATTAAGAAAGCATATGTACAGAGTACTGTAAATAGTAACGGGGATGTGGGCATGTACTTTGTTTCTAATATAACATTTGTAATTATTGAATCTCCTTGAACAGTGGCCATTGAATTTAGCAATTAAGTCATTGGTGATTTTTTTAAAATGTCAGCCTTATTAAGATAATTTACATACGGTAAAATAAACCCTTTTTAGGTGTATACCCCTGTTGTTTTGATGAATGTATGGTCATATAATTGCTATCACAATAAAAATTAAGATTATTTCCATCTCCCATAAAATTCTCTAGTGCCCCTTTGTAGATTGGTGCTTTTTTGAGAATGCAGTTTTACTTTGTAATGTAGTTCATCAAATAAAAATTTCAACCAATCAACTGAGAAGTCATCTATCTGATCTACATTCCGTACTTTTCAGTCCTTAGAGATGGAGAGAAACTTGAGGATTCTGAAGGTGAAGTTATATTTTTACTACTCAGTTCTGGAGGAGAGAAGAGAGGGCCTTTTAATGTTTCAGAAGATCAGGACTTTGGGGAGCTCTGCACAGTTATTTCAGTTACGTGGAGAATGAGCTTTGTAAGGGCAAGAGGACCAAGGGGTTAGGGCCTTGAGATTTGGAAAGAGAGTGAGTGTGTTAGTTTCCTGTTGTTACTGTAACAAATGACCCGATTCAGTGGCGTAAAGGGAAACATTCATTATCTTACAGTTCTGTGAGCCCAGTGTCTAAGTGGGGGTGCAAGGCTGCGTTTCTTTTGGAGGCTCTAGGGGAGAATCTGTTTTCTTGCTTTTTTCAGCTTTAGAAACTACCTGCATTCCTAAGCTCATGGCCCCTCCATCTTCAGTGCATCACTCCAGCCTCCGCCTCCATTGTCCCGTCTCCTCCCCTCTCTCTGACCCTCCTACTCCCCTCTGAGGGGGAACCTTGTGATTACATTGGGCCCACCAGGATAATCTCTCCACCCCAAGATCTTCATTTAATCACATCTGCAAAGTCCCCTCTGCCGTGGTAGATAATATTCTCAGAGGTTGTGGAGATTAGGACTTAGACATCTCTGCAGGCGGGGGGAGCATTGTTCCACCTACCACAGTGATCATGGGAGACTTGATGACTATCTTCTACTGTTTGAAGGGCTGACAGTGGAAGGTAGAAGAAGGATTAGGCTTCTTCTGTGTGGTCCCAAGGGATAGAATTAGAACTTGTGGGTGGAAATGACAGAGAGACAGATTTGTACCCACTGTAAGAGAACCTTCTAACAGAGCTGTGGGGATGGAGTGGGCAGCCTCAGAAAGCAGCAGCTTGTCCCAGACACTGGCGTGTTGGGCAGAGGGTGAAAGGCCTCTTCCTGGAATTGCTGCAGATGGAATCTAAGCCTTGGCTGGATGTAAACCAGCCTTGTGCCCTCGCTAGCGCCGACATCGAATGACTCTCTAGGCACAGCCCAGTGCTATTAGCATCTGGATGTGACACGTGGCCCCTTCCTCAAGGAGTTCACCTTTCACTCCATCAGTGGCTTTACTGCTTTACTGTCAACACTGCAGCAGACACAGGTCTAAAAAGAGAAACTGAAAACAAGGGCTGTAGGTTTAGGAACTGACTGCTAATTCTATTTGGTAAAAATTCTTATAGATGAAATGTTTTCACTTATTTTAATAACTCCAGTTCTTCCATTTAGGTGAAAAAAAAAAATCTGACTTAAAAAAAAAATAGAATAGAGGGCATTGTTAAAAAGTTACATTGAAAGGAGTTAGAATATTTAATCCTATAGTTTTCCAAATAGGGGATGAATTTTTGTGGCATCCACTGGACCGATGTGAAGACTAGAGATGAGAAATGTTACAGTGAGGTAGAGCCCATTTGTCCATATTGGATGTTTTAGGTTTCCATTGGAAGATCTAGTCTCTGTTAGTAGTTCACTTTCAGGAGTACCCCAAAAGCTATACTGCGGCTCAGGGAGTGTAAGTCGAAGGTCGGTGCTCTGGGGAGTGGCTCTGGGGTTGCAGTCAATGAGGACTGTGTTGGGGGACCTGGAGAAGTTAGGGTCCTTTTAGACATCTCATAATGTATTGTGTGCCAAATCCATTTTCTTCATACATTTCTAATGAGTCTTATAGGTTAAAACTTTTTGTCGAGAGGGCTGCCTACTGCATTTGCCTTGAGAAGTATTTTTTCTGGAACTGAGCTAAATTGAGCCTCCTTTCCAGCCAGTCTGGCACAGTGTAGCCTCATGACATTGACTTTTTCCCCTGAGGCTCTTGGGCCTCATGTTTTCTCGCCAAGGATCTTGTGACTTGACCAAACGATATGCAAAAGATTTCCATGGTTTCTCTAGCTTCCTCCCAGTATTTCACACCTGCCCCAGATGGTAAATATGCTGGAGGAGTTCCTTAGATAAACCAAATGTTCAGTTGAAAATTCTGTGCCATTCCACTTGACAGTGCGTATACACCACAGTTTCTTTATCTGTTCACCGATGGACACTTAGGTGTTGCCAGATCTTGGCTGTTGCCAGTGATACCGCAGTGACATGCGGATGTTCATGTCTTTTCAAGTTAGTGTTTTTGTTTTCTCAGGATAAATCCCCAGAAGTGGGATTGCTGGATCATATGGTAATTTTATTTTTATAACATATACAGGACCAAAGAAGAGGTTGGAGTACTTGATGGTTTTGGAAAGTATATACTTCTCTATGCTATTTGTAGTACTTAGTACAGGCCCGATACATAGTAAGCACTGAAATATTTGAATAAATAAATGGAGACAGTATAGTTAACAGAACTCTTTGATCCGATGTGGAGCCGTTATACTTGTAGTTCACATGCGAGGGCCTCTGTTAGTCTAAACTGAGACTTTTCTATTTAAATCGCTGAGTAACACTGTACAAAGTAGTATGTGGCCTTTTCGCTTTGTGACTTTTCTTTAAAATATGAAACGAGGTGTTTGGGGGCATAATTACAATTGAATTAGTATATAATTTGGTACAACTCCTGATGCATGATATATGACAAGAAAGCGAATTGCCCTGGTTTGAGTGGAACATTATTAAAGTAAATCTCATGTTTTTAAAATAGTTCCCAAATCATATTCATGCAGGACAGTTACCCGGTTAATTGTCTAATACAGACATGGCCACATCGAATCTGATTTCATCACCACTGCAGTGAACTAAGTTCTTATTACAAAGGCATTTTCCTAGTGCAATATATTCTCCTAATGTAATTTCTACGCAGTTCTTTTAAGCTAGGAAATGCTTAAAACCTCAATGTGGCTGTGGTAGTAGGTTGTGAAGTCAAGAAAACATATTGGATTTCAGGTTGAGCAGTCAGAAAAGCACTCATTGTATTTCTTTTTCTGACCGTGACTGCTTGACTCTTTGTTATAAAACACATTGATTGATTTAAAAAAACAAAACAAAACATGATAACAAAAAGTCATTTTAAATAAATGGATGAGTCTGCAAAAGGGAAGGAGCAGGATGTCAGGGCAGCGAGATGGCTTTGAAGCCACTGGTTACCCTGGGGACATACACAGACCTGGGTGACCTGTAACTAGAACACAGAGAGGCTGGGGAGTAAGATGAGGGCTTCCCCAGGTTGGGAAGCCAGATTGGAGACTCCTTGAGGGAAAGTACAAGCCAGTGTGCAGGGATTTTTTTAAAGAGAGGCTAAGAGAAAAAACAAACAAACAAACAAAAAAGCCTCCCTTGAGAATTTATGGCCACTCACTCACCCTCATGTGTACAGTTGGGGTTTAAAAAATTAGTATTGTTTGCATGATCTGAAAAGCCTAAATCCAGGATTATAATTGAATGTCTTTGGTCCCATACTCAAGTGACAGAGCCATACTCAGATTTCCCTGGAAGGAAGCATCTTCAGCCAAGCCACAGAGCCCCCTAAGGTGGGAGCTCCCGGCAGAAGCCGGCCTGAGCGCCCGGGGAGTGGGCGCGGCGCCCAGCACTCTAGGGCCCGAAGAGGAAATGCAGCGTGAGGAAGGGCAAGTGACTCTTCCTGACCCGGCAGGTTTTAAACAAACCAAATAGAAATGGTAGAAATGCAGAATCAGAAACACACTTTTAAAAAATCAATGAAAAGCCCCGATGGCAGATGAGGCAGCAGAAGAGACAGATTAGCAGTGGGGCGGAGGGTGGAAATGAGGTAAAAAGCAGAAAAGACACAGGAAGGGCATCTCAGAGGAGGCTCAGTGAGAAGGGGCCAGAGAGAGTGTTTGACGTGATTAAGGCCTGAAGTTTTCCTAGAAAAAAAGATGGCAGGCATCACATCTTGGAAGCCCAAGAAATACAAAGAAATCCATAGCTGGGCGTGTGGGCTCCGTAGTGAAATGCAGAACAGAGACAGGGCTTAAAGCCCGAGACGTGGAATAACCAAAGTGTTGAATGAAAATCAGGGCCTGGGCAGGGCTGTATTTCTAGTCCGTCTTTCAAACACAGGACAAATGACAGATATTTTCAGATAAACAAAGGGAGTTGACCTGTTTACCTAAGACTCTTGCCCTCTTCCTCTGAACAACTTTGGATGATTTACTTCTGATCCTAGAAAGAGGGTTTGAGACATCAGGATAGTAATGATGCAGAATGGTAAATATGGGGGTAAATCTAAACTTATGTTAATTATATAAAAACACAAACATCTATTTTGTGGGGTTTAAAAGACCTTGATAGTATCCAGGTGGTGCTAAAATACTGTTCTACAGTTTGATTTGGTGGGAAGGAGGTAACTGCATTTAAAACCTGCTTAAGGCCCTTGCATTATTTGGGAGGAGTTAAAAAAACAGGATTTCAGTAAATATGAATGTTAAAAGTTTAACATCAAAAGAGTGGAAATCTTCTAAATGAGGGAAGAAAAAATATGAAATGAGAAACTAGTCAGTTTAACAGAAGGGCAAACAAGAGAAAGGATAAATAGAAAATAGAATGTTAACAAATTTCATGGACAAAATGAGTGGTACCTATAAATCCAGATGTCATTAATCAAATTAAGTATTAATGAGCTCTATTCTTAAGTTAGAAGACACAGGTCAGGCTGAAAAGGAAAACAAAATCTAGCTATGTAAAAAAGGTTGAATGTAAACAAGGGAAAAAATAGGCAAATACTAACCAGAGTGTTTCTTTTGTGGAAAGGATACTGTCAGACCCAGTATATTTTAGGGCAAAATATATTGAGAGTGTCACTGTATAATGAGAAGATGTTGATTCTACTAGGATGCTGTAATACTTCTAAGTTTGTATGAACCTCGTAGCCTAACTCCAAACTATAAAGAACATTTTGACAAATCCATCATCTTAGTGGGAAATTTTCACACATCTCTCAGCAATTCTTAGGTTCAGCAGACAAAAATGAGTAAAGATACAGGAGATGGAACGTTATTAACACATTTCATTTGGTGAATGTATATAGAACTCTACTTCCAACAATTGGAAAAAAAACTGTTTGTTTTTTTTTTCAAGCACATATTGAACATTTGTGAAAATTGATCATGCTTTAGACCAGGGGTTTGCAAACTTTTGATCAAGAGCCAAATAATGTTTTCTGTTTGGTGGGTCATATGATCTTTCCTGCAGCTATTCAGCTCTGGGTGAAAGCAGCCAGGGACCATATTCAGACACGTGCCTATGGCTACATTCCAATAGAATTTATTTACAAATACAGGTGACTGTCTGGGTTTGGCCCATAGGCCTTAGCTTGCCAGCCCCGGCTTCAGGCCATGAAAGTCTCAAACAACTTGGAGAACTAGTTAGGGGTGGGGACTTTACACTGTCCAGTATAATTACTGTCAATGATGTGTAATTTAAAAAAATATATATATCTTTATTGATTTCAGAGAGAAGAAAAGAGAGAATTCTTGATTTTTAGTGAAGCTAAACAGCACTTTTTATATGAAGGGCCCTTCGTTTCTTCCATGAAGAGCCTGGAGGAGATAGGGCCTGGGGAGACCCAGTGGCACTTTGGGGAGTAGGTTGTGATTCTCCCTCCAGCTATTCCTGGGTCTGTAATTTTATCAGAGGGCATGCATGATCAGATCGGCGTCTCTGGCCGATTTTTTATTTCTAGGGGATTTTTTATTTATCTTCATTTTGGATAGTGCTCTTAAGTCATTTAATGGAGCCCTCTGAATTTGCTGGTACAGTTCATAACGTTTGAAAGGATTAGCACTTGGTTTACTCTCTCTAAGTCCACAGCTATTAGGAAATAGCCTACAACTTCAGGATTTACTTTGCAGAAATGATTCCCTTCTAATGTGCACTCTTTCGAAGGAACCCCGAATCCCGTTACATAAGAGGCCTTAACCCGGCGCATCGATATTTAGAGACCAGTTACACTTCAGAAGAAAGTTTTACAATTTCCTAATTCTCGAAGTAATTAACACACACTCATGTAAGAAAAAGCAGGAAACAAACATGTAGATGACGGACTACTTAGGGAACTGTGACTTAACCCACGTGGTATATTATATTCCTGTGTGGGCTTTTGTTTTTCTATCTTTCTGTACATGGCTGAGAACTGTAGTCCCTCCTTAAAAGAAGAGCTTAGCCCTGGCCAGGTGTCTCAGTGGTTGGAGCATTGTCCATGCACCAAAAGGTTTCGGGTTCAATTCCCAGTCAAGGCGCTTGCGGGAGGCAACCAATTGATGTTTCTCTCTCACATCGATGTTTCTCCCTCTCCTTCCCTCTCCCTCCAAAATCAATAAAAACATGTCCTCGGGTAGGATTAATAACACCACCACCAAAGCTGGAGAAAGAGAAGCATAGGCACCGTAATAGCGTCACTACTCTGCTGATTACAGCCCTGCCATCATCCAAGCCGGGAGGGAGGTGGGAGAGTGGAGAAGGGGCAGCTGTGTTTAGACCGGCAGTCACCCCTCATCGAGGGGTGAGCACGTTGCACCCTCATATAAAGTTAGAGAAGCATCTTCCATGGTAGGTGTGTTCTGTATGGTGACAGCTATATGATGACATAGCCCTGAGACCATCACAAGGTGTGCTCATCACTTCATTGGTCTGAAGCAGTGAGCACATAAGCACCGTGCACTTTTTTAATCCATATTAAGTAAAGGCTACGAGTAGATCGGTTATGTCCCAACTTTATCATTATTTAGGTGTTAGCATTTTGCAAAACTAGGTTTTCATTTTCCTATCTCATTGGCTTAAGAATGCTTATAAAAACTCGCTGCTGATTCTGATGGCACCCCTCCCCACCCCCACCCCCGCCAACATGCCAAACAACGACGACCAGGTAGACCACCACCACCACCACCACCACCACCGTATAGACAAGAGCAGAACCTCGCAGTGTTGCTGGAGCCCCTCTGGCGATGGTTGGGTGGCTGCTGCTTTTTCCGAGAGAGACCCGAAGCCTCAGCTCCAATCGCCACACATGGTGGTTTTCTCAAGGCCACTACTTCCCCCTGCTGTCTCATGTTTGGGACATCTGTCACCGTCGTCAGACTCCATGAGGACAGTGGGATCTTTGGCAGGCCTGCCCCCTACCACTCAGCTCCCGGCTGTTGGTTCTCTTTCCCAGTTACTGGGCCTCTCCCCAGGGTGACTTGGGCTGCTGGGCAGAGAAAGAGGAATCTGCACCGTGGAGCTCTCGCTGCTCTGCCAGTGGCTGGGACAGAGGCGACTCAAGTGTTCGTTTGGATTCTGGGATGAATTTTGGTATAGAAACAGTGATTTGAGGGATCTTTGGGTTGTATACTGTTATCAGTTCTCTAGTTCAACTGCATTTTGGTTTTTGAGGCCTGACCTGAAATCTGACTACCATCATATATCGTTCCTGTAGGGAAGTATTTTATGGCTTCGAAGCAATTTGAAAACAGACATTTGGAATCGAATACATCATGAGTTGAGTGGCCTGCGTTTGGGTTTCGCCTCCCTCTACCTTGGTAGGATGCTGGACTAACACTCATTCAAAACGAAGCAGCAGAAGCTAAGGGTGTGGGTATCCGTGAACTAGTCAGTCTCCATAACCAAAAGGAAATTCTATAAAAAATATGAGTCTTGCCTGCAGACCAGAGGATGTTCTTTCCTGTGGGTACTTGGTACACCTTTTTCTTTTTAATATTCATATTTTAAAGCTTCAGTTATTTCTCCATTAGGCCTTTGCTCAGAGAGCTTAGCGGCATATATGTGAAGACAAATATCTGACTGTTGCATGACTTACCGAGTTTCATCCTTGGGCTCAACAATATTTCTTTACAAATTGATGTTAATGCCACATTTTCCAGAACTTAGATCCACTGGGTGGGTTTCAGTTATTCAGAAGCCACTGATAATTTAGTGCTAAAATCATAAACACAACAATGATGACTTAAGTTCAGCTTCCAAATAGTGACAGGGAGCATATACGCTTCACTGTGACAATTTTTAGAAACTGTTCGGAGGTGCATGAAGGAAAGACAGAAAAGATGTTAGAAGCAGATGTTGTATGACTTAAGTACCCAGCTGTGTACTAACAAAATGAATCTCATGCCGATTAGTAAACAATTCTTTGGCAGTCAGAGACATATGTAAAGCTGTAAGCACAGCATGGGAAATAAAAAAAAATTAAAAGCATTTTCTAAGCTTAAAACATTGGCAATGTCTAGTCTACCATCTGTCTTACCGAAAAGTTGAATTTGTTGTGGGTGAGTCATACCAAGGTCATTTCCCCCCAAAATATTGCTTAACCCATTAGAGTCTTGGTTCTTCAGTATTACTGTCACATGTCTTGGCACATTGATTTCATGAAAAAAGTTGCAGTAAAATAAATTCCACTTGGTATATATAAATCTAAATAATTTTAGATTAGCACTTTTGTTTGTTACTAAACAGATATTTTTGTTTTGGTTTTGTTTAGGCCTTTGAATTCTTTCAGGTCAAGTCTAGTAATTATTTTTAAGTTTTCTACTGAAATGCACCTTTGCCTAAGTTAAAGGTATGTCCATTTACCTACAAAGTATAGCGCTATTGTCCTAAACTGTCATGGTCTTCTATAGGAAAGGGCGGGGCTTTCTCATCCTAAAAATCTTCCCTCTTTGGTTGATGGTAAAATCTTTAGGATGGCCTACTTAGGCTAAAGTTCACTCTTCAATACTTAAAGTAATCTTCCATTTCATTTTTTCTCGTAGGACCCAAAATTGAAAATTTTATACCCATAGGTCATTTCTGTGCTGCATCAGCTCTTTACAGTTAGTTTCTTTTGGTTCAGCAATTTACTTCCTCAGTTCTTAGAGAGCTTGCAAACCACAAAATAGGATTTTCTTGGAGACATAATGAAATGCCTTAAAACTTCATAGAAATCAAGGCTAACATAATTTGTCTGAAAAATGAAAGAAAAGTATAATTAAGCATTTATTAATGTGTGGGTGTGAATATATTAGGCTGCACAAAAGATAAGCTTTGATGTTCATGACTCCTGAACTAAAACCTAGGATTCTGAGGGCCTTGCCATCTCATACAATCTAGAATATTGTTCTGGTTATGATGTGTACAAAAATTTCAGCTCATTGGCTGGTCTTATTTTTGCCTCTATACCTTTGCTTTTGATTAGAGTTGAAAGTCTTTTAGGCACGGAATGCAGAATTGTCTGCCTTGTTGAGTATGTAAAGAGAAGCTTTGGTTGAGCACCAATCTGGCAGTACCTGATGAAGCTTAGGTACGAAGTGGACCTGGAGAGAGGACTGCCTGCAGTGGAAGGAGTGAATTACGAAAAGAAAAAGGAGAGAGTGAGAGGAAGAGTGTAGTGGTCATTTTTGTTGCTTAGAGACTTCCTCCAGGGCCTTCTGTATATCCCATTAATTCATACAGTATCTCTGTGAACTGGGGGGTGGGGGGTCTTAACAGAGGAGTATAGAAAGGAAGTTTCTTATGACTGTTGTCCCTGTAATTATATTCATTTCTCAACATGAAGAAAATAATGTTAATTGAGCTTCTGTAAGAATATATTTCAGGAAATATGTTTGACTCAAAGCATAATTTTAAAATGATCACTAAAGATAGATTTTCATATTTAAGATTTACCACATGATCAGGAAAAAAGGCAGCGCATGGATAGCATTTGGGTTTCATAAAAGTCTGTAGTTTATTTTTTAAGGAAGGGTTTTAATCATATTTATTGAAAACCTTTATTGTAACCATCACTACTAGATTATATTAAATCCTCTCCATTTTTATGCCAGTAATTTCAAACTTGCCATTATCTTAAGGAGGGCGGTTGGAGGAAATTTTATGAGCTCATGCTGTGCATATCAATGGGTCGTGTGGCTTTTGAGATGTTTCTTCCTTCTATGCGTCTTAGTTTCCTCATCTAGAAAGGGTATGAAATAATAGATGAGCTCTAAACTGTATTTTGGAGAGAGTAGATTTATTATTCAGTCCAAACCCTGTAGCACGGTATTCAAGCCTTTTCACAGCTAGAAACGTCTAGAGTTCATTTTATTGCATTTACCTGCACAAATCCTATTATGTATTCGTCACTCCCTAGTCTAGACTTACAAATGCTGTCTGTAGGACCCACGCCGAAGTAGTTAACTAATCCTTGCCTTCATCCCCATGCACAGGTCTCCCTGCATTTCCTGGCATTCCTGGCTGGACCGCTGTTGACCTTGTCACCCCTCCTAGGAGGCACTGCGCTAAGTGCCTCACATGCATTCTTTTCTCATTCAGTCCCCCTGACAGCCCCATGTGGGCGCTGTTCCTGTCTCCGCTTTACAGAGGAAATGGAAACCTATGGCGATGAAGTCATTGGCCAACACGCACATCGGGAACGAGTCAGCCAGACCTCTAACCCATGGGTGTGTTTTCAAAGCCCTGACCTCTCAGTGATGTTGCTTCTTCTGTCCACAGTCACCACCCAATTTCTGTCCATTCTGCGTCCTCACCTGTCCTTCCCTGGCCATGACCTTAATTTAGATTCTTCATCATCCTGATCTAGACTGTTGTGTGAGCCTCCCAGCTGGTCTTCCCCGTATCTAATTTTGTGTAACACAGTAGGTGGTTCAGATCGTTTAATGGTTTCTTCATTACTTACGGGTTAAAGTAGAAGATCTTCAACATTTATAATGTGTCCCCAGTTTATATTACCTGCTCACTTCCATCTTGTCTTATATCGTAAATTCCTTGAGTAGGGGAGCTAATACCTTTGTAGTCATCACAATATTATGGATATAACTGCTTAGTGAATGGTTGTTGACTTAATGAGGTAGACCTAGGCAGGTTCTTGGCTTAGCAATTCACTGTACTTTGCTAGAATTAAAATGAATTATTCTGTATAGTAGGAGTAATAAGATTATTTTAGTGTGTTAATAATTTACACATTGTTATTTTAATGTAGTAATAATTCATACTGCCCTCCAGTAATATTAATTTGAATTAATAAGATTTTAAACTATTACATGCCATTGTTCTGAGTTCCTGGAGAATTGTCTTTTTTCCAGAAGGGAATTAATAGAATTGAGACAGAGCAAGAGCATAAACACTGGGTTTTGGACATTTATTGTGGTGCAGAGTAAAAATTAGCAGTCATTGACTATTCTTGTTAGAAATTTCAATCTGAGTCAAAATTTTATCATCTTTACCTTGTATAAATAAGTCTGTAACCAGGATCATTTATGATGTTCAAAATGTACCAGTGAACCACTCCAGGGACTAGTGTAATGGGTATAATCTTATAGTTGGTTTTGTTTTCATTTGCAATTTTTAAAAGTCTTTCTTTTAATCTAAAGTTTTATTGGCTACATTGAAATGTAGTAAAAGTTAAGCGTTACCAGTTGAAATGTTATTTTTAATAAAAATATTTATATCATAAAAACAAGCTTCTTAGATGTATCGATAGATAAGTTTTATTGATCGATGAAATATTTTAAATAGGCTTCATTTAATACCTCAGTAAGCTTCACTAACTGCACTTTTTGTGTGTTCATTTATTCTTTTTCTAAAATGTAAGATATAATTCACATGGAGTAAAATTCACCCCTTCATAATGTATAGTTTAGTGGCTTTGTGTAACTGTGACCAATCTAATTCCTGAACATTTCATCGCTCCAGAATGAAATCTATGCCCATTAGCAGTCACTTCCGTTCTTTTCTCTGCCGAACCCCTGGCAGCTACTAAACTAATTTCTGTCTTTTATGGATTTGCCGTTTGATAGGACCAGCCAATAACAGACATGCTGAAATGACCACTTTTTGCCCTGGAAGGATATTCTTTGCTTATGGAGAGGAGAAAGATCCTTGTTTTTCCTTCTGAGCAGCAGAAGTCAACATTCCTGCTCTGGGATCCAGAGCATAGTTTTTTAGGAAGGCAAGATAAAAAAACTTGGGTGGCCACGGGGTGTTCTGTTTGGGAACTGAGATGCAGTGAAGTGGCTTGGCATTAATTCAGTTTGGGGTTTTGAAACAAATGCCTGCCTCATTGCAGAGTTTTATTCTGAGACCTGTTCTGAAGACTGATGACCTCTCTAGAAGACCTCTCTGTAACTATTCCATTAGGACCTCAGTGTCAGCCAAGCACTGATGTGTTAATTCTTTTGGATTAGTTTCTGTGCATATACACACGCACACAGAAATTTCATTGTTCCCGGAAAGTTTTATTTTTAATGAGTTGACCTCTTTTTATATACTATAAGGAAAGCTATGATGGAAATGCAACACTCTGAGTTTGCACCGACAATAGAGGTGCTCTCTCTTTTTCATTTCAAAGAATATGCTAAAGCCTTTTGCAGAGCCTTAAGGATCAGGACAGTCTCTTAGAAGCAGTTGCTTTAATGATATTTTATAGCAACAAAAGGAGGGTCCCAAACACAGCAGTTGGTTTGTATATGCTTTTCTCCGATGATTCGAGCAGGACTGAACAACCTCTAGGGTGGTCTGCCTGCTGAGCACAGACCAAGCAGTGAGGAGGTTAAGGGAAGGTGAGGGAGAAACGGGAAGAACAGGGCCAAGTAAGCAAGATTAGAAGGGTTCAGTGAAGAAATTTTACGTGACACAAAGAATTATGTGGCAGGAGTCTCACTTTGGTTATTTGTTATCAAGCTAGCGGAAGTGCAGTCAGTAGGCAGTGGGCAAATGGGTGCATTGTGCCTTGCATGCAACAGGCAGGCCTTGAAAGTAGGCTCTGTATGTCATAAATTACAAGCATATAAGCCTAAATACAGCTGTAACTTACCGTGTCCTTGAGGGAAGGCAACCCAGCTCGGCCTGGTGCTCTCCTGTACACATAGGATGTGATTGGAGCCGAGGGTTGATGAATTGAAAATGCGAGTTACCATAGAGAATTACAGAGATTGACATATACACTCTGAACTTTTTGTTTTTAATTAAAAGCACATATTATATAGGAGTGGGCAAAAGTAGGTTAATAATAAATAATACAATAATCAGTCAATAAACAATCCAAGAATAAACTGTTCCGCATACTCACAACTGTGAACCTACTTGGGCCCATCCCTGTACGTGAATTTAGTGTCTTCGGATGTGAAGGCCAGTTCTCTTCAGTGAGTGTGGGTCCGCTGGCTGGGGACTGCTGCCATCTTTCTTGCATAAACAACTTATGATGCTCACTTCATTTTCAGTTCCACTTTCAATAAAATACACCAAGAAGTGAGACATTTGCAGAGCAAACAGTACGGAATCCTACTTGAATTTTACATTTTTTAATAACAGGTTCCCTTTTCCAATTTTTAGAGATTTATCTCTCCAAGGGTTTTTGACGCTTTCCCTAAAACATTCCTTATGTTTTCATAGAAACACCTTTTTGAAGTCACATTTCACAGTATTTCGTTTTGCAGTCACCGACTGCCAGGAAAGGGGTGCGTGCGAACACAGGCCTATAGCTTAACGTGGGAGCGCAGAATGGGACCCCACTGCTAGCGGAGCGGCCTGTCCACTCAGGCATTTAGCTCGCTTTGGGCAACCGGTGTGTTTTTAAGAGGAAATCGAGAGCTAGCCCACAACTAGTGAAGACCAGCCCACTGGGGGAGTCTCTGTTGTGTTTGATTTAGCTAATGCCTGCGTTGCTCTTTAGGGACTTGGCTGTGACAGGTTAAGACTGTTAACAGGAGTCTTCGGCGAGGCAGGTTGTTAGCAGGAGCGGAGGAAACAGCAGGCGGTCTGATCTGCGAGCCTGTGCCCTCGGCCCCTGCCTTCTCTACCGCCTCCCCTGCGGGAGGTGTTTGCCGGCTGCTCTGTGTCCCTAATCCAGCTAGTAGGTAAGAAAGAAACGATGCATAGAAAGTAGTAGAATAGTTTTGACTTCTTTTCTATGTTAAACAGAGTAGACCTTCTTTGCAGCTATTTCTAGAAGAATGACCAAAACTGATCTATTAGGATAGCAGTATAGCAGCAAGTTAGTTAGTAAGACCAGGAATTGTGCAAACCATTTATGCAGACACAACCCAAACAGAATGATGAATTTATAACAACATGAAAAACCAAGCTGGCTGATAATTACTTGGATTGAGTATTTTGCTTGTTGCAGATTAGGTGTCAGAGTCTACTTCCTGGTGGGGACGTGCCAGCCCAGTCTTGAACCGGATTTAGTCCATTACGATAAGGAAGGATGACTACCTTTCACCCCAGGGGTAACTGAGTTTGGGCTCGGGGTCAGACTAACAAGTACATCCAGCCCACACATTTTTATGTCACTCAGTAGCCATGTGACTGTGGGCAAGTTACCTAACCGACCTTTCTTGTCTCAGTTACCTCGCTATAAAACAGGGATTAGTGTCTGTCATACAGAATTCCTGTGAGGATTAAATAAATTCATGTAAAGGAAACTTAGAACAGCCTGACAAGGAAAACAACATGAGATAGATTAACAGGAGAAAGTAACAGAATTTAACTACATACATACACATGGGAACCCCACATACATGAGAGAGCCAGAGACCCCACCTACACAGAAGTTCAGGGGTGGAAACTTACAGTGAGGAATATGTGGCATTCTCAGTAAGGTGCCTTGGGGTTTTAGAGGGGAGAAAGGTCATCGCAGGACCAAGAAGGGCAGATGTTCAGTAATTAGTAGTTTGCCCTGCCCTATAGATAGGTCATAAAAAGTTATTTCTGGCAATAACTCTTATTATGGGCAAGACCCCTAATTTAAATTCTTTAAGGGAGAGGTAAATGTTTCTCATGAGCCCGCAGGGTCTCAGTTGCCTTCAGCTCAAAATAATTGACATGCCAGAGTGGCACATCTTGGGGAGGCCTATTCTGAACCCCTACACTGGTATATAGCAGATGCTCAATAGATGATAGCCACCATCATCCTTTTCGTCAATGACAAAGGAGATTAATGAGGTGGTTGTTGAAAATGTGCCCTGATAGATGACCCTGAGATACAATATTGGCCATTAGGTACGGAAATAAATAAGGAGGAGAGTCAGGAGAGGCATAAGTGAGAATCAGCGTGCAGTCTGGAATAGTCATAGTTCTGGGCTCTACCTCCTTTTCATTAAAAGCTCAGTACTGGGTCAAGGTAGAAATAAAAAATAAGCTAAAAAAGGGAAACAGTAAAAATGACGCAGAAGTTGATAAGTTAGAGGACAGAAATATAGTGTGGTAAATATGAGAATGGGCGTGAAACATTTTTTTCCAGCTTTACTGAGGTACAATTGACAAATAAAAATTGTGTGCATTTCTGATATGCAATGTGATGTTTTGATATATGTATACATTGTGAAATGATTACCACAGTAAGCTAATTAACGTATCCATCATGTCACGTGGTTGCCATTGTGTGTTGAAAACATTTAAGATAGATTCTCTTAGCACGTTTCATGTTTGCAGTGTAGTATTAACTATAGTCACAATGCCGTACATCAGATCCCCAGAACTTACTCATCCCGCATAACTGAAACATCATACCCTTTGACCAACATTTCCCCATTTCCTCCTTCCTCCAGCATGGACTTTTTAAAAAATCCCAGTAAAATCCAGAAACCTGTAGCAAATCTAATTAAGTTAAAAAGAAAGAGGGAAATTGTTTTAAAAACTAAAAAAGAATACAGTGAGTTGGAAAGGGATCTTAAAATCTATAAGAGACTGCTATGCAGAGTTTTGTGGTAATATATTTGGAAATCTTGATGAAATCTAAAATATCCTAGCAAATATAAATGTTGAAACTCTACTCGAGGTAGAAGAATCTGATTCTGTCATGGTTCTGTTTGAAATTCCCTTAAATAGCTTCCCATTGGTCTCCAGAGAGAGATTCAAACATTTCAGTTGCCTCGGGCTCCCGTGATCTGGCCTGAACCTGCTCTCCAGCCCATGCCCTCCGCCTTTGTCCCCTGCACTCCGCCCATACCGATCTTCTTGCCGTTCACCTGGCAGACACCATTCTTTTTCACACCAGGGCCTTTGCACATCCTATTCGCTTAGCCTGGAACGCTGTTACCCTTGTTTTGAAGTTAACATCCATCTATCTTTAGGATTTCAACTCACAATTTCACTTCCATGGGGAAGCTTCCTTGCTCTTCACAGACTAGCTTTGGGTCCCTGTGCCTTATTTTCTCATAGTTTCCTGTACCTTTTCTTCACACTGTTAACAATCATTTCTGATGATTTGTGCTTCTTTCCCCCCAACTAGACTGCATTCTCTGTGAGGACAGTGTGATGGCTGTTTTGCTCACCGTTGAACACCGGGGCCTAGCGAGTAGGTGGGCACTCAATATATACTTGCCGACTGAATCAACATCTGCACAGTCGAAGAACTTTTTCCATTTCTTCTTTAATTGCGAGAATTACAACCTATTCTCTCAAACAAAAGAAAACCCAAACCAAGTGGTTTTACGAACAAATTCTTCCAAACTTTCTAAGAAATAATTTTCTATATTGAAGTGTCTCAGAGTATACCTGTATATATATGGAAAGCTACCCAGTTCATTTTGTCCCCATATCAAATTCTATAAAATACCAAAAAGTAGTGTTATAGACCTAGTTCAGTCACTGGAAAAGCCAGTATAAAATTCAAGCAAATCTGCTTCAACAGGATATTAAAAGAACAATACATTATACAACCAGCTAGAGTTCATTCATTGACTAAAAACCCGTGAGTGCGGTGAAGCCAAATATGAAAAACTAGATGATTGTCTTACCCGATGCCAGAAAAGTTTGGTAAAACTCAGTATTCATTTTTATTAAGTCTTTAATAGAATTAGGATTACTTTAGGTAAAAAAAGAATTTCTATCCAAACCAATAGCCAATATCATGCTATATAATGAAATGTTAGAGGTACCATAGAATAGGATAAAATAAAGACTCACTAATACCACCATTAGTTAACCTTTCCTATTGTTGTGTTCCAGTTCTGGACAATGCAGTAGAACTCAGGAAAACACTTTACTTACTAGCTACTGGTTTATTATAAAAGAATCATAAATATACAAATGAACAGCCAGATGAAGAGGTACATATGGCGAGGTCTGGAAGGGTCCCGGTGCAGTAGCTTCTGTGTCATGGAGTTGGAGGTGCACCACTCCCCTGGCACACGCATGTCTACACCAACCTGGAAGCTCTCCAACCCTGTCATTTAGGGTTTTTTGTGGAAGTTTCGTTCTGTAAGCATGATTGATTAAAGCATTGGCCATTGGTGACTGAATGCAATCTTCAGGCCTTAGAGGTCTGGGTGGAGTTGAAAGTTCCAACCCTCTAGTCACATGGTTACCAGCCCCCACCCTGTAGCAGTTGAGGGGCTCAGGACAGTCATCTCATTAACCTGAACGCAGGTCTGGTTGAAAGGGACTCATCATGAACACCAAGATAATCCTCTCATCCAGGAAATTCCAAGGGTTTTAGGAGCTCTGTGCCCCGAACCCAGGCATCCAGAGAGAGACCAAGACCAAATACACACACACAGCAGGGTTCCTTGGAAAAGACAATAATGCCGGGGAAATGGAAGGCAGCAGGAAAAGAGGGAGACCAAGCACGAGATGGACTCACTCCATAGAAGAAGCCTTAGGCAGGAGTCTGCAGGAGCTGGAGGGCTGTCGAGGACAGGACATTGTGGGCGCCCCTCATTCACAGGCTCGCAGGAGTAGAGCCTACTTGGGCACCTAACACACCCCTTTTGTTTTCTTGTTTGTAAAGGAGGTAGGGAGACGGAGTGATCCCTAAGGTTCCTTTTAGTTTTCAAAATTGGTGACCCTTTTAGCCTGAACCCTCATGGTATTGGGTCACTGAGAACCTCTCCTTTTGTTTCTCTCTCTGTAGGGAGAGATTAGTGCTTTTATTTCCTGCAGTCCCTACTCCTTTTTAAAAATCGCTGTAGCTCTGGAATCCAGAGTCTGGCAAGGAAGAGGTTAATACCAGGAAAAGGGTGGCAATTCAGGGGACCAGAGTTCCTCCCAGCAGCTGGCTTGGGAGGGCTAAAACCAGTTTCAAATGACCTAAGAATGACCAGAATGTAATCTGAGTAGGAATCTGGACATACTTTTCTTTTGTCCACTAATTGAGGAATTTAATGGGGGTTGTGCCCCAGAAATTGGTTTCAAATTGTCAATGTAAGGAGAGAAAGTAGAATTTGATACGCTACATTTTATAGATAGCGATGGCTTTGTCCTGTAGATAGGTGGATTTAAAATTTTTTAAAGGCATTAAAAAAAAAAAAGATGCAGAGGACATAGCTCTTATCCCTTTGGGCCCTATCTTAAAAGAAAAGCATGCTTGGAAGAAAGGGCTTTTACTGAAAGCACTTGTTTTCAGTATCTCAAAAGCAGTTCTCTCTATGCTTTTAAATTTCAAGCTATATTGATAGGTGGATTATAGATGTTCAGCTTTTACCTGTGCTTGCTTTTAAGGATGGTAACTAGTTTTATATGCCCACACGTATATCAAAATGATACTGATTTGGGGAAGCATAAAATGCTGGTATCATTCATGGGTTTTGATTAATGCATCACTTTTTATGAATATGCTTTTCCATCAAGGGTTCAGAAGAAGAGATGTCTGGAATATTTTCATTACACTAATATAGCTTTGTTGAAATACCTGTCTGACCCATACAGATGAAATGTGTTAATACTCAGTGTCTATTTGAGTCTGAGGCTATATGACAATAATGGGTCGATACAGACATCTCTGTTTCTTACCCAGGAAGGGATGCTGAGCTAGTGTGGAAGTGGGGGTCATGTGCTGAGCTCTGTATTTCTCATCTTTTCCTCAGCAAGGAGTATATGGTCACATTCATGATTCCTTTCTGTTGTTTAAATGGCCACTGTTTATTGACTCCCTAGTAGGTGTAGGGCTGTCCTTGGTGGTGGGAACGTAAGATCAGTTCTACCCTGAAGCAGATCGCAGAGGGGGTTAGTTAGGTAATAAACACATAAATAAGATGATTTTAATCATCAGTTAGATAATGTCTATGCTTGTGGAGAAGATAAAACAGGTATTGATTGGTCATGAAGGCATGGGGTGTGGCAAGGGCTGTTTAGCCAGAGTCAGAGAAGCCTTTACGGAAGAGGTGACATTTGGACTGAGACCCGAAGGGTGACGAGGGAACACCATGCAAGGATCTGCTATAAAAACACCCCCAGCAGAAACAACTCCAAGATGACAGTAAACTCGATATGTTTAAGGGCAGGAAGGAGGCCAGTGTGGCTGAAGGACAGTGAGCCAAGGGGGAAGAGTAATAAGAGAAAAGTTTGGAGAAGTAGCCCCGGCCGGGTCACGTAGAGACATGTAGGCCACGGGAAGGAGTTTGGATTTTTAAAAACGTGATGGAAACCCTGTAGAGAATTTTTCAGAGTGAGATGTTTATAATTTGTGCAGAAGACATACTAGAGGGAAGCAAAACTGGAAGGAGGAAGACCAAGCAGGACACTGTTGTAGCCTGAGGGGAAGGTGGTGGTGGCTGTGGAGAGTCTGGATGTATTTTGGTGGCAAAGCCAGTAGAACTTGACAGATAGATTGGAAAGGTATGAAAGGAAGAGTCATGGATGACCCTAATTTTTTGGTTTCAGTAATTAAGTGCGCAGTGATGCTATTTGCTGAATTGGGCAAGTCTTGAGGTTGGATGCGCAGGTTGGGTTGAGGACACTTTCTGTTTGGGCCATATTAACCCTCAGTGAACCAAAGAAAATGGTTATCATTTATCATCTTACTCTAGTGTACCCTTTTGACTTTCAATTTGTGTATTTTTCAGTTAGTCTACAAAATTTGTTCTGTGTCCATACTTTTTAAAATTAAATTTATTGGGATAACATTGGTTAATAAGATTATATCGGTTTCCTCTCATTTCGACACTCGCGTCTCTCTTCCTTTCTCTCGCCACAAGTTGAGGGAGAAGATTCTTCCTCCATAAATCTCTAGTAGCATCCTGCAGCGATACCTCGCGGGCTGGAAAACACTGTTGGGTTCTGTCCCTGTCCAAGAGCTGGCCAGTGTCCCGGCTTCAGTAACCTTGAGCTATTTGTAGTTTTCCTGATAAACCCCCGAAGCTTCTGGGCCTTTTCCCCTTTGTCCCTCTGTCGCCCTGCAGTGTCCAAGACAGCAGCTACTACCCACCAATGGCTGTTGAGCACTTAAAAAATTTCCCCTGTTCTGTCGAGCCTGCTTGGGAGCCCAATCCATGAAGTTCTAACTTTTAGTTATTATCTTTTCCAGTTCTAGAGCTTTTATTGGATTTTTCCCCCTCCAACTTTTTATTGTGAAAAAATTTCAAAATTTGAAAATTTCCCATTTTGAAGGCTAGAACTATCATACTCGAGTACTCTGTCTGAATTATATCTGTTGACGACATTTAGCCACACTTGCTTTATCTCTGTGACTCAGTTTTTCTCCCTGACCATCTGAGAATAAATTGCAGGCATCCTCTCTTCCCTAAATATTTCATGATTCCCCCCTACCAGATATTTGAGCATGTATTTCCCAAGAGCAAGGATTTCTACTCCATAATTGTCACCCTCGAGAATTTAATATGGATATAACACTTGATGTACTATGGAGTCCATGTTTAAATTTTCCCAAGTGTCCCAATAAAATCCTTTATTCCTGACCCAGCCCCATCAAAGGTCATGTATTGCGTTCGATTGTCATGTCTCTTTGGTCACCTTTAAATTAGAAGAGCTTCCCAGCCTTTTCAGGGGCCGGAAGGGAGTCTTCCTCAGCATTGACATGTTTAGGTTCTAGGCCAGTTGTTTTGCAGCGTGGTCACCAATTTGGATTTGTCTGTTCCCTCATCATTGGTTTGGATTAAACATTTTGGCAAGAATGTATTAGGAAGTCATGAAGTCAGTTTGTCTCATTGGTGATGTTAAGTTTGATTATTTCATTAAGGTGCAAATGCTTATAAAAAACCTCTAAATTAGTAATAGTTCATACATATGAAATGATACATCAGTGTATGTTGCTTTAAAATTTAAAACTTGGCAGAAATTCAAATCACGCTCCAGTGCTCGAGTAGGTTCCAGGGGAAGGACTCGTAAGTACTGTTCACACTTTATGCCTGAGTCACTGACGACTCAGTGAACCTCTCCACCAACGACTGTTTTAGTTCGTTTTGAAGTTGAACGGCTCAGTCCAAGGCTCTTGAGTGAGAGCTGATGTGAGTACCTTCATAGACTTGAAACAAATGTATGGGTTTTCTTAATAATGGTTTAAACTAGCTGGGTTTTGTTTCCCTCTTTTTGTTATTTTTAAGAATCACGGATTCCAGATCTTCTGTGCCAGTTTAAATATATCCTAAATATATATAAACATTAAAACAAAAACAACAGAAAAAACAAAAACAATCAGGCATTGATGTTGGAAAGGGTCTTCATAGTATTTTGTTAGTACTTGAATTTTTCTGGTTTTTCTTAGGCATTAATTCTTACAAAGTACCCCTTAAACCATACTGTCTGTAGGCAGATGCTGCATTTGCTTCAAGATACAAAACAATGGGAGCCTGTATAACTGCTAAGTGATTGGAAACAATACTAAATACACGTTCTAAGAAAATCATGGGAGTCTAAATGTTTTTAAAACCCATTTGCGAGGCTCTCATAAAAATGCAATAGTTAATAGAGCAAGCTCCTCACGCTGCTTTAGAATTCAAGAAGGTATTTAGCTTGTAGACTTCCAAAGAGTGGTATTTTGGGGTTTTTTTTGGTTTAGTTTTTGAAGATACTGTATATTTCTTTTAATGTTCTCATCATGCATATTAGAAGTCCTAACTCTGTAAGTCTTTGAAGGCGAAATAGGCATAGTAGGAACTCACCCTGATGACGATTACCCTGTTTATGCAACATTGTTAATTTAACAAGCAGATAATCTGGATAACCATTTAGGGCTGAAGTGTGTATTTGTTTTTAGGGATATAAAGTCTGGTATCTCTAGGATCTTCCAGCCCACAGAATAGAGAGGTATAAGCAAATACTTGTAATAAATTATCTCTAATAATGCATCATGGAAAATATAGAAACACAACAGAGAGCTCAGCCAACTGTCATATTAAAGCAAAGCTGTATTATGACTCCATAAATCAAAACACCTGATATCATTAGACCTGCTGGGATTCATAGGGTCTTTGTCTTTGACAAATGGTTGTGCTATACTGTGACATTCCTAGGTTTTCTTTAACATTCTAGACAAACCTGACTAGTGGTTTTGAGGCTCTTACTCGTTAAAATTATCTGTCAACTTTTAATTTTATTTGTTTACCTTTACCTGATACTTATTTTAGCCTCACAGCCTGATGAGGGAATTATGCTTTAATTTGCTGCTGCTTTGCCTGTTAATGCTTTTTATGATTTTTAAATATTGCAACTTTAATATTGAACAATAAATATTTTCAGATGGATAACATACTTTAATTGATTATTACTTCAATTTAAAATTTGCTGAAATTTGTCCTTGCCAAGGACAAATCAATATAAATAGAAATATCCTGCCTTTGTTCCAGAAAAGGTTGCATATTTTTGAGTTTGAGGTTTGAATTAGGAATTGGGCATGGCAGTGGGTGGCAAGATAAATGCTTGCCTAGCTCACTGCCTAGGAAGTCTTTACATGTGTTAAGTGTGACTGTCAGCACTGAGCATATAAATCAGTAAGCAAGTTACTCTCTAGCCCAAGTAAGGGTCTGCAGAGTCTTAGAATTGCACAGAAGGAGCAGACCTCTGCCTTGACCGAATAAGCATTGATAATCATTTCTTGTATATTTTGCTAGCATTTTGTTCATTTTATGTTGATTGATTTCTTACTTTCTTACTGTTACCACGATTGCATTTTTACAGGGGAAGTGTTTCCTTGTTTTTTAAGTGACCTTCAACCAATTTTCAATTGTTTATATTTTCAAGATGTTTAAATGTTTAGCGTTTATAGTTTTCTATGTTTTTGCACAGTCTTGGAATAGTACTGATTACCAAAGAAAAGCTGACCCTTAATAAGCAAGTAAATATGCAGGCTGGACACACTTTTTAAAAATTCATTTTTATCTAGGTCAGATTACCTTCAAGGTGTGTGATCTATGGCCTGAGGCTTCTTAGCTCCCTTATAAAGTGCATTATATTGCCTGACCCAAATATTATATTATCTACGTAAAACAATGTGATTAGAGCATAATCGATTGAGCCAGATTCCAGAAAACAGTGATGAATTTGAATTTTCTCAGTACTGTAACTGTCATTTTCAATATTCAGCTTGGTTAACTTCTATAATTTGCAATTAGCCCAGCTACTTTCTAATTGCTATGCAGTAGAATTCCTTGAAATGGATCTCCAGTAGCATTTTCACTGTATAGTAATTTTCTGTCTGCATACAGTATATTTATATATTCAAGTATGTGCATGTATGCATTATATACCCACTAGTGTACCGTGCTTTAGGTCAGAAGCTGTGTTTTCCTGATCTTTGTGTTCATAGTACTTGGCATAAAGTAGATTCGTTGGAGGGAAATGAGGGAGGAAATGAATAACCTTTAGGTACTAAGAGCATTACTAAGTCTGATGACCATTCTTTTATATTTGCTTAGTTTGGTCATTTCAACAGGAATGTGAAAAATAGACGTGACTCAGAATGAAATGAGTAGAAAATTCTGGAAGATGGAACAGGAAGGTCTAGAGGAGTAATGAGTATCTCATCCTTGGGACTGAGCAAACGAGGTTAGGTTGTCCTTTGACAGTGGTGAAGAGGCGAGTCCCCCTGATGGACAGAAATTAAAGGTGACAGCTGGTATCTTTTTATCTTCAAATTTCTGTGAAAAGTCTATTCCTTTAAAAATTAGAACGTCAATATTTTGCAGAATAGTAACTTTAGAGTCAAAAGAACCAGGTGTAAAAAGCCTGTGGGTTGGTTCTTAACAAAGTACAATTTGAAGAAGATTTCTTGTATTTTATGTGGGAAGGAGGAAGAGACTGATATTTAAGCAAGAACCATCCTCTTAATTAAACTGGAAGTCTGGAAGCTGGACAGGGGAAAAAAGACTTGGCTATATAGAAGATAAAACGTACATGGTAAAATAGAACATAAAATCATAGCCCACAGCAAATCTGGAAAATAAAATATGCGCAGTAGAGCTCTCAGATAAAAGTGTTTGTATGTATAATCTGTAAAGAGCTCTTGCCCAAAGATGAGGCACTGGGACTGGCCCGGCCAGGGCATCTTTCCTGCTAGTTCTGGAAGGACAGGTGTAGGAAGCTTGAGCAAACCCAAAGGGTAATGTCACTGTCCACCACAAAGTTAATTAGAATTTAAATTTCCAAACAAGCCTCCTCTCTCTTAACTGCTCTAATGCATGAAAAAGTGCAAATTTAAAAAAAAGAAAGAAAGAAAAGAAACGTGGTATGTCAGCAGACTGAAGTGATTGAAAGATGGAAATCTGCAGGGTGAGAACCTGTCTTTCCACTTTCCTCTCTGGTCAGGGGCTGGAAGCAGGCCGTGTGGCAGGCCTTGTTCTAGGCCCCACAGTGGTAGATTTCCTGCTTTTCTCAGGACGCCGAGGCCATTGCAGTGGTAAATAAACTGGAAGCGGTCACAGCTCACCTTGTTAGCTGAAGCTGCTTAGGGGCAGTTGTCACAGTTCCTAGCCAGGCAGTCTTGTTGCTGATAACCAGGCTGGAGGGCTGGGAAGGGGGAGAATTAGCTAGAGAGCCCTTTGGGAGGGGAAAGTGTGAGCGCTGACACTCTTTTCGCTCCCTGTATCACTGGGAAACATCTGAGTGTTACCTCTTGTTCCTTAAGTGTCCCATGTCACATTCTGCCCAGTGCAGAGAGGACTCCCCGGAGGAGAGGAAGCAGCTCAGGGCTGTTGATCCTGTTTCCACGTCACTCCTCCCCACTGTGAAAGCGATTGATGTTTTTAAAAAAGAAAAGCATTCGGGAGCCTTTGTTGGACGTTGCTGTTGCTTTTGCAAAACAGGAAAACAAACAATGATGCAGAAACAACGTGAAGAAAGTATTTTTCTTGATTTTTTTTTTCCCCCTCCTAAGACTGAGTGGGAGGAAATTACAATGAGTAAATCGCGCTCCTATTTATCAACGGTTCTATTTCACTTAGGCGGCCTAGCAGTGGGCAGGAGGGTCTCTGTGATGACATGGATGCTCGTTTGCATATTTACTATAACTCTCATCGAAGTACTCGTTTGTCCTTCAATTACTGTTTTTGAGATCTAGAAACATTTCCCAGCCCCAAACAACAAAACCATATACACACAGGCATTAAGAAAACAACAAACCCTATTATTTACTAATCCCACTATTTGTCAGCCCTAAAATGAGCGACTTCATGGTTATTTTTGCCTTCTTATTATGAATTCCCTCAGCTGAAATGAGGATCGAGTTTCCATTTGTCATCGCTAATGAATACTATTCAGTTATCTTTCCATGTGAATTATGTCGTTACCAGTTTCCGTGGTGTGAGAATGAGTGAGCCACCGTGAAAATAAGTCTGAAGGGTTGCCTGTGAATAGTATTTTCTGTCTCATTGTTTATCAGTTATGGTCCTTCTTTTTGCTCTGTAGATAAAAAATGCAAGTATTAAGCTTTATTTTTAAGCCAAATATCTGTAAACCATAATCTCCTGCATATCGTTGGTATTGTAACTGCTACTTAGGTAACCGAAATTTAATAAGTATTTGATAAGATGTTTCTAAACATGATACAGGAGAACAGTGAGCTACTAAGATAAACAGGGATGGAAAATAAACTTCATCCTAGACCTTGGCTAACTTGTTTTCTTTCACATCTGGGACAGTGTTCTTTCCCCCAGGACATTCCTGGGAGTAATATGCACGGGATTCAGATCCCCAGGTACCTGTGTGGGCTTCTCAGTATTGTTCTTGGGTCTGTCCTTTGTGCTGATAACTTCATCTTTCGCTCAGACAGAAAATTAACTTTAACTGGGATCTCTTCCGGAAGCCTCTCTGTTCCTTTACTGTTTCTCTTGCACACTGTTGCCAGGCCGCCTTTCTAAAGGCCAGGTCTTGGACACATCACACTCCGGCTCCAGTGTCTCCAACATGTTGAATTGTGCAGTGGAAAATTCTAAGCTCTAGAATGACATCTGAGCCCCTCAACATGCTGGCCTCAGCCTGATACCCTGGTTTCCTGATCTGCCCTGTGGTCCTCCCCAGCCCACTGGACGGTGAGGCCCCAGTGAGCTGCTTTCTGTGGCCCCCAGACTTGCCTTTGTGATTCCGTCTTCATACGCACTGTTCGCCCTGAGAGTCATTCTCTTATTTTGCTGCTCAGATGTCCTTGGATTTCTCTAGGACTCTGCATTTGTATAACATGTGTCCAGATTTCTGTTATAACATTAATACATTCTATTCTGATGAATTGTTTATGTCTTTCCCACTAGATTAGGGACTCTTCGGAGGTGCAGACTAGTAATTGATTTTGTAAATTCATCCTTCTGGACCCATTGTGGTACCTGGCGTGTGGTAGGTGTTTCATACACCTTTGGATGTTGAATTGGGGACAGATAAAGACTTTAAACACTTTTCCCCTCAAAAGAATTTGTTTCAACAGTAAAAATGTGTAAGGAATATAGTACCCTCTGTCACCACATTCTTCCAAAGTAGGACCTGTCCGGAATATTCTGGTAATTTAGTTGCAGGTATGGGGAAGTATCCTTAAAGCATGATTTATAAAACCTTGTTCAAACTTACCTGGTAATATTTAAAACCGAGTTAAGTAAATATTACGGGAGAGGGACCACATGCAAACACAAGCTGGGAAGGAATGAAGGGATAGTCATTTTTAAATCATGCAAACTTAAAAAAATTTTTTTTCAATTGTATTCAATATTTTGTATTAGTTTCAGGTGTATAGCTTAGTGGTTAGACAATCATAGACTTTGCAAAGTATCCTCCCCAGTATTTCCACTGCCCACCTGGCCCCATACATACTTATTACAATATCATTGACTGTATTCCCTATGCTGTGCTTTATATCCCCATCACTATTTCGTAGCTACCAATCTGTACTTCTCAATCTCTTCACCTTTTTAACCCAAGTCCCCTAACCCCCCTCCCCTTGGCAACCATCAGTCTGTATCTATGAATCTGTTTTGTTTGTTCATTTATATTGCTATTTCGAGCCCATAATAAGTAAGATCATACGGTTTTTGTCTTTGTCTTTGACTAACATTTCACTGAGCATAATACTCTCTAGGTTCACTCATACTGTCACAAATGGTAAGATTTCCTTCTTTTTTATGGCCAAATAATATTCCATTGTATATTTCTACCACCTCTTTTCTATCCACTCTTCTATTAATGGCCACTCGGGTTGCTTCTATGTCTTGGCTATTGTAAGTAATGCTGCAGTGAACATAGTGTTTGGGTTTCTTATACTTAGAAGTGGAGACACTGGGTCATAAAGCAGTTCCATTTTTAATTTTCTGAGGAACCCCCATGGTGATTTTCACAGTGGCTGCACCAATCTGCATTTCTACTAGCAGTGCACGAGGGTTCCCTTTTCTCCACACCCTTCCAACACTTTTGGATTTATCGATGACAGCCATCTGACAGGTGTGAGGTGATGTCTCACTGTGGTTTTAATTTGCATCTCTCTGATGATTAGTGGCATTGGATATCTTTTTATATGTCTGTTGGCCATTTATCTGTTCTCTTTAGAGAAGTGCCTATTCTGGTCCTCTGCCCATTTTGTAGTCAGATTTTTGTTTTTGTGGTATTGAGTTGTATGAGTTCTTTATAAATTTTGGACATTAGCCCCTTATCAGATATATCATTGGTGAATATGTTCTCCCATTCAGTGGGTTGTCTTTTTATTTTGTTGATGGTTTCCTTTGCTACACAAAATCGTTTTAGTTTGATGTGGTCCCATTTGTTTATTTTTTCTTTTGTTTCCCTTGCCCAAGGAGATGTATCAGAAAAAAATATTACTAAGATAAATGTTCTAGATTTTAGTGCCTATGTTTTCTTCTAGGAGTTTTATGGTTTCTAATCTCACATTTAAGTTTTTAATCCATTCTGAGTTTATTCTTGTGTCTGGTGTAAATTAGTTGTCTAGTTTCATTTTTTTGCACGTATCTGTCCAATTTTTCCAACACCACTTATTGAAGAGACTGTCTTTACCCCATTGTATGTCCTTGCCTCCTTTGTCAAATATTAATTGACTATATAGGCCTGGGTTTATTTCTGGGCTCTCTATTCTGTTCCATTGATCTATATGTCTGTTTTTATGCCAGTACCCTGCTCAAACTCTTACATTATATGTAAATTTGTGCTTGTTTTTTTGGCATGGTCTGTTTTTTTGCTTGAATGGAAGAGTGGTCAGTTCAGAGTACCGAATGTTGATTACTTGGAAGCTTGTCAGTCGAAGCAGCTGGATTGAGTGTGTCTATGTTTAGAGGGGGGGGGGAATCAGTTTTGCTTTACATCATCTGGTTGTTGTTTCCCTTTTTCTGGACAGCAACACATCCATTTCAAATTTAAACATAGGTACGATGGAACTTTAGTATTTACTATGCAGATGTTATTGCTTAGTACTTTTGATTTTTATGTCGCTAGATGATTAGTTAGAAGATTTTGATTCATGAAATGGCAGATGCCTTTTCTGCCTCCACAAGGAATTACAGGTTGATTATGTTTTTGTATTCTACTGACTGCATAAAAATAGACCTATCACTGCATAAAAATTTGGCATATCACTACATTGAGTGATTACCTTCATCAGGCAAATATTTATACTAATATCTACCCCCCCTACACACAAAAAAAGACCAAAACATCTTTGCTTAAGGAAAATCAAGTTAAATTGAATGTCATAAATAGTATTGAAGGAAAAAGGAAGCCACCCTCCAGCATACAGCCTGCTGGGTATATATTGTTGAGCTCCAAGGGACAGCTTCATCCTATTGCCATGGTCATGAGAACTAGTCTTCAGCATCTGTCACAGTGGTAGGTGCTACCTCTCCCACTTACTTTCTTCCTTAGTTTTTGCTAAAATATAAGGAAGTTCTCTTATTTGAAGTCAAGTTAGTGTAATTTTGTTTGTTGTTGTTTTGCTTTAAATGTTTTCTTTTCCTTTTAGCCCTCTAAAACTCAGTAGTAGAACTGATCATTGCATTAGGTAATAACCTGAAGTAGAGTGAAAATAATTTTGTAAAAAGGTCATGAATTAACTTTCTGGGCATCATTGGGCAGCTCCTTCATCTTTTTTTGTGTGCATGCCTCAGTTTTTTATTACAGTACAATTAAAGAATTGAATCAGAAGTCTGAAAGATTTCTTATTGGGTAGTTTTAAGTGTCTTGTTAACAGTTTTATGAAAACTAATAAGAAAGGATGTTTAATGAAACTGATATTGGGCTATCACTCAAATGGTTTTGACCCAATGGAAGTTGAATTAATTGAGGAAAAGTCACTTTTTAGGAGCATTGCTCGGGGGGGGGGAGGGGGGCAGCAAATTGGAGCTATGATTATAGTAAAGTATAAGCTATTTTTCACATTAGTTATAATTAATCAATTACAAGAATGGAAGACTTAATTACTTGAAATGTATTGGGGGAGTTGAGGTGAATGGGAAAAGCATGACTTATTAAATTACAGTAACATCATTGCAAATTAGTATCTCCATTACACTCTCCGCAAACTCCCTAAGAGAGGGTGGAATTCCTGGCTTAAATTTCCTGACCTTGTGTTGATGGGAGATGAATTTTTTAAAAAATTCCTCTTTAGTCTTCTCTCTTTCCCTTTAAATTTGGAGTCATTTAAGAGGGAAAAGACAGTACCTTTAATATAAAAATACTTAAATGGCAAAAATATCCCACATTTAATATCAATAAAATAATTATTCTTAGGGTAAAAATGATTCATATGTATTCGTGGGTCCCTAAAGGATCATCATAAAGAAAAAATATTTTCCTATATGTCAAGTGTTAGATTTCTACATCAAAGCCATCCTTTGCAGAGGGTTAAGCACATTAATCTTCTCTTCTGGCAACTAATAGACTTTAAAATGAAATGTTAAGATCTCTCTTTATTTGGTTTTAATTGTAAATTGCGGGCCTTGAAGGCAGCATAATTAACTCTATTACTGCAGCAAACACTTAAAGATCTAAACATGGTTGCGTGTTCAATTTGAAAATTAGGTAGAGAGCTTCTTTCCACAGAGCCATCCACAGCGTCCTCTGTGCGCTTTTTATCCTGTCTCAAAAAATTGTCGCATTTGTAAGGAAGAGGAGTAAAAAGGTGCTTTGGGGTCATGATGGTTAAGCCCTTTGGAGCGGGCTCTCTTCCTTCTGTTCTCGGGGTGCTGAGTGGTCTGCGGTGCTAAGCGCTTGGCTCCTGTAGCTTCCTGAGGCCCAGACGTGCACCCGCAGGACCGGAAAGCTGGCGAGAACGACCCCGCAAAACCTCAAGAGCGAGGCAGAGAGGAGCGTTCCCACCGTAATAAATTGTCATCTGCGCCTGGGCCAGTGCCCTAAGGCCAACTATGCCTGATGCTTCTAAGCACATGCTATGCATCTTTATAAGTAAATCTGATGTGGGCATAGGAGAGCTTCTCAGAGAGGTGTTGATTTGGGTCCTGCACAGAAGTGTCTCTTCTGTAAAATGTCACAGTGGCACAATGAAAGTAGGAGACAGAAAACCATTTCTTCGATAAAAATGGCACAGAAATATTATCATCTCATTGCAACAGCCTCCCACAGGCCGCTGATGCTAACCGTTTTGTCGTGATGTTTGAGTGATCTGAGGAACGGTTGAGACTCTTGGTGTTTTTGTGCCGTGGCATTTGTTGTAATGGCATCTGACCTGTAAGGTGGTGGGAGGGTGGCTTAATGTGCACAGTTTTGATTAAGACTAATGAGAAAAATGAAGACTAGGGAATACATTTTACTCTTAAATGTTTGTCTAAGAAATTCATTGCATTAAAAAGCAGTTAAGTTTCACAACTTATCTAAAGTTGGCATTCTTTTGAGTGCATTCACTGTGCCAGTCAGTGTGCTAAATAACTTTTACGTGATTATCTCACTATCTCATTTAATCCTTAAAACAACCCCATAGAATAGGTATTATCTTTATTTACAGATAAGGGCAGAGAGGGACCAGAGATAAGTGAACCACTTACCCAGCTAGTGAGGAAATGACAGAGGCGGGGCTCAAAAGCAGGTTTTTCTGATTCCTCCCAGGGTATCTCTGCTGTCAGTGCTGGATCTGAAACAGGAATCTGATCCTTCAGCCACCCTTTCTCTTAACCCTTTAACGCTCCCCACTGCCTGCAGGGACTCTCCTCTACTGCCACATCCTCAGTTGCTCTAAAGCAGACCACTCCCTCTTTTGCTCCCCAAATCTACCTTACTGGCTTCTGTCACAGCACCCATAGCATCGCTGACATGACCCCCAGAGTGCAGAGACTGCATGTCCTCTCCCCAGAGACGGTTCGTTCGTGTTGCCTGCTAAGTGGATGGGTGAAGGTTAGGCTCATGGCTGTAGTTCTTGCCCACTGTGTTCAACCTGACTGTTGGCCTGGGTTTTGATGTTCCTTAGTGTGTGGCTTTATAAACTAGTAGCCAGACTTTTAAATTTATATATGCAGTGGCTTTACATGGAAAAGCAGAGTAGTTAAAATTATATCAGAAAGAAACCTTGCTGTGGTTTGTTTTTTTTTTTTTACATGTTTGCGTAGAGTACAATAGAAGCATAATTATTTGTATCTTAAACTTGGCTGTTTGATTAGATATTGAAGCATTGCACCCATAATCAGAATAGCAAATCTCCTACCCCATCCCTATGCCCATTTATTAGTTGCCTCTGTTCACTCTGTGACTTAAAGTTTTGGCAAAGCACCTAATCCTTCTGTAGCCAGCAGAAGTATTTCAAAGTGAAATTGCAATGAAGCTTGTTAGGTGGAATATATTTCCCTGTGATAAATAATAATGAATATTGTGTATTGCCTGCAGACAGAACATAAGTCTAACCATTTTAACTTAAAAAGTAATTATATTTATTTAGAATATTATTTAATATTTTGCATAAAATATGCTTTATCTAAAGAATGAGTTCTTGTCAGTGCTCATTTATAAGTGGAAATATATGATACAGGAAGCAGCTAAACAATTTTTGCATATATACTGTCCCTAGTTTTTATTTCTTCAGGGAATGAATATCTGTTTCCCCCATTACTATGAGGGGGGGCATTGATGCTTTCTGCCCTCATCCTAATCCTGTCTGTGAAACAGAAACCAAAGCCTCAGAAATTTTCCTTTTAAATGTAATCTCTGAGCCCCAGAGACCTGTTCTAGAGGTGTGTCTACTGGGGTTGATATGAACTTTTTGATGGTGAGGTGGGATAGAAATGAGATTTCTTAAGAATCATTCCATTACTTTGCAGGCTTGGGACGTGATTCATAGCTTAATATGATTGAACTTCTCATCATTAATTATCCTTTTGCTTCCTTACCTCACTGGGAGAGCCTAGCTAGATCAACCATTGGCCAGAAGTAAGTATTATAAAGCACAGTCCAAAGTAAAAATCCTAGGACTTTTATTACATTTCTTTCTGTTATGACTTTGTATGGAGATGTGCGAAATGTTTGATAATATTCATTGTCCCCTAATAATGGGACTGCTACCTGGTGTGGCACGTCTGTGTCTCCAGGCAGTCTCCAAGACCTCTTGCAGGCAGGTGACTTGCTGGGAGGACTCAGACTGGGCACATAGTCCTGTTCCTGGCTCTGATTTACTCCTGAGAAAAGAAAGGGCGCAGGAAACCAGGTCCAGGGAAGCCAGGCCTGGCTGCCGGTGGAGTCACACCAGAGGCCCTCGATCCCTCCAGCTCTGAGTTACTACCACACTCATGAAGTATCATCCACCAGGGAGCTCCTTAGATGCCCAGTGCCCAGTTTTTATGTGGCTGGTCACATGGGCACCCTCTGCCTGCACGTACCAGAGCCCCAGGCCCCCGGGGGAAGTAGATACTCAGCATGGACCACACTATTTTCCCAAATGATTTAGGCACATGAGCCATTCTTACCAGGGAATGGTGGGAACCCCCGAAACCCCAGTTCCCAGAGGTGAGCCGTGGGCCGGTCTTGCAGGCAGGCCTCTCAGGATAGAGCCTCAGGCCTGTGTGATTCTTTGCTGCGCATGTGCGATGTAAGTTAAGTGATAAATCTGTCATAATTCTTCTAGCTTTGGAAGATGATAAATTCAATATGATAGCTAATTTCTACGGTTTGAGATATACACACAGTGAGTTCAGACTTCAGACTTTAATGCTTCAAGCATATTCACTTTTGGATCGGATGTTATTTGTTAGGTAGAACTTCAAAATCACGTGTTACAAAATGATCACAATATGAATGAGTACCTCGAGACTTTATTTTTCTCAGTTCTTCTGTGTAAATAAGTTTCATAAACATGTATAAGTTCAGCAAACATTTGTGTGCCTGCTGTTACCTATCTTTGTTTTAGATGCTAGGGATATAGAATTGCACCAGGCCTGGTGACTGCCCTGAAGAAGCCCATGTTCCAGCAAAAGTGATAGAAATGTAAACAAAAAAATGTTTAGAAATTAGCATAGGGGATGTTATTTTGCTTATTAAATTGTATTTCATAAGAGGTTTTAAAATACGTTTCCTCATGTTACTACGACTCACGGGTCACATGAGGATTAAGTTAATACATAGAAATATCCTACAACAGTGTCTGTATTAATCACTCAGTAAATATTAGCTATTTCTCCCCAACTTTTTTTAAGTTCAAAACTACCGAAATGGGAAGAGAAAAGTCAGTGAGTTCATATACTCTTCGTTTAGACAAGTTTCAGCTAGGCCAAGTTTGCTTCATGTCTCCTGTGTGTGTGTGATTTTTTAAGTAAACTACTTGTAAGTAAGTTGTACATATTATACTCATGACACTTCATGATGTGTCTCCCGAGAATGACATTTTCCTATGTAACCCAATATCATTTTCACACTCAAGAAATGTAAGGATGAGACAAAAGTATTTTAGATGCAGTTATATTCAGATTTCCCCAGTTGTTCCAAAAATGTCCTTTATAGCTTTTTTCTTTGTTTTTTATTTCCTTCTTTTTTACAGCCTAAGATCCAAACAAGAATCGCATTTGCTGTACTTGCCCTAACTCTTCAGCCTGTTCATTTAGACCAGCCTTCAGGCTTTTTTGTGTCCTTTCCTTTCCTTTTTCCCCCATGACGTTAACATTTTGAAGAGTCTAGGGCAATTGCTTTGTAAAATGTTCTTTTGAAAACTGCACAGAGAGACGAAAAGATGGCAGACTTTGTTAAACTATATTTTCTCGCTGTAGTCTTCACTTAACTATTCCAGTTCGGAGTTTGGAGAAGATAAATGAGTACTGCAGATCATTTGAGTAATGTGGAAGGTCATTAAAAGTAAAATAAATGTTTGGAGTAGAATATTCCAGAAGATAGTATTTATTAGATTTATAAAGAAAAAGTGATTGGACTAAGAAGGTGGTATTATTTAACAAAGCCTTTAAGTTGTTGTGTTTTGTGAATTCTTCAATATCCGTTGAGCTCTTGCAATGTTTGTAATCCAGGAAGTGAAACAGACAAGTAATTAGGCAGTTAAAATACAGTGTAAGGAGGTGTGTATATTTGATAAGGGGATTACAGGGTCCTGAGGAATTAAGTAAGAGAGGCAGCTAACTTAGAATTGGGAGATCAGGAGGCTTCAAGAGATGACATCCATGTACAGACAGGTATAAAGGGTGTAAAGGGTGTGTAAGAAATAGCCAGGCCAGGGGTCAGGGAGGGAGTGTTCCAGAGAGAACAGGCATGGCACGCAGAGCCCTAGGAGAAAGCTGACCTTTGAGGAATTTAAAAATTGCTGTGGGATGGAGTATGGCGTTGAGGCTGGAGACCAGGCTGAGAGGAAAGCTGCAGGCCTTGTAAACCAAGTTAACGGACTTCAGTGCTATTCTTAGTTCAGTTGGAAGCCATGGGAAGGTTGTGTAGAAGGTAGAGGTGTGGTGTGATCAGATTTGCCCTTTAGGAAAATCACCCTGGCTGAATCAGGCATTTCACTGGGGCTGCTAATTCTGTCCTCCTGTCTACATCTGTGAGCGGGCATACCTGTTGTATTTGATACCTGGACCAGGTAATTCTTAATACATTCCTCTTCTCTCCGATAAAATGATTTTAGTAATAACCATGAAATAAAGTGAAATATAATAATGATAGAAACAAGATATAAACATTAAATATTTTCTTTTATTGAACACTGGAGCATATAATCATACTAGTAAAAATGAATTAAAGAAATAAAATAGTCATGATAGAAAATGTTTACTAAAGTATCTCCACCAGAAAATTCATCTTAGATTTCTGTCATATTTGGTTAAAAACAGAACTCCTGAAGTTTTTCTTCTGCAAAATTGACAGAAAATGACTGAATGAGAGTGAACATTGACACGTCTGACCCACTAGTTATGACCAGGCATTCAAGCAAACATCGCCCTTTTGGCTTCTAGTTTGTATGAGCAACATCTTTTGTTGTCTCTCCTGGCATTCTTCAGGATTTCTTTTTTTCCTACGTAAATGTCCATTTCCTTATGTTTTATTGTTGCACAGTTAATGACCTTGAGCACAGTTTCCGTGCACTGTTCTTTAAATAACTGTTTTTAAAACTTTATTATTCATTGTTCAAGGCTGATTCCGGCTGTCAGTAAATATTTTTGTGTTTGATGAACTCATCTAAAACTTCCTACCAGAAAAAAAAAGATAACCTAGAAAAGAGAAATAGCATCCAGCTGTCACTGTTTGTTTAGAATCTATTGTTTGAATGCAGTATATTACAGGGGCTAGAGACAGACTGTGCTCAGATAGAGCTTGGACCATTTCTAAACGCTGCAGACTTCTGAAATGAACCTGTAGAACTGGGTCCATGTACATCGGGGCCAAACTGGGAGTCCCCCAAATTAAGTTCCATATATAATTTAATGTTTAAGAAATAAGTAATAAAAATGCTAGATTTGAAGCTTACATACATGTTACTAAAACTCAGTAGCAACCGCAGCAATTATTTAGCATTTGTAGCTACAAAAGAGTATTCAGGGAGTGTTTTATTGCTGACTAGGTAATTTAATTAAAATAGTTATCATATACATATAGCCTTACTGCTTAATGATTATTCATACTTGGTAAGAAAAATGGTATATTTCATTTTTATAGTCAACTATGAGTCTTTCTGTATCTCAGTTTTTCATTAAATTTTTGTATTATAAGCGCAAGTCTGGAGATGTCGTTCCCCTGGTCAGTTTTTAGTGACTTCTTCATTATAGAGTAATGTTCTGACCTTTAGTGTCATAAGTAAATCCTGCTCTTTTCTGAGCTCCCCGCCTCTCTCTAGTCTTTCAGTCCACTGCCTCGAGCTTTTTACTTCCCAGAAACAGAACTGAACAGTAAGCTTTATTTCCATGCCCGCAAATTCCCTTTTAGTCAGAGTATATGTACATAGCTTTGCTTTTATAGTTATAAACAAGTCTACCTACATGTTTGGGTTTGGGCTGCTTCTAGTTTTGTTTTGGTTTTCATTGTAAAAATAGCAACATTTAAGACAAAAACTTAAGGCACAGTCACTTATTAATCTTATCTCTAGCAACTATTTTAATTTTTTGCCAATTTGTCTTATTTTTTAAGATCTTGTCTTAAGGCATCACATTGCCTCTTTAAAAGCTATTGATGACTAAGAATACTTCCTTTTCAATGTTAGTGCCTGTGATCTTAGTCCCTCTGAAATAGGACAGGCAGCAAAAATGGACTTGATTTTAATTTTAGATTTAAAATTTAACAAAGTCTGTGAAGTTTATTGAGCTTAAGATACAAATGAATCTTATCTTTTGAGAGTTTAGAAACATTAATTCCAACAGTGTGTGTTATCAAAAGAAACAAAATGTTGAACCCACCCCTACCACCACAAGCCTGAAAGACTTTTCATTGCCAAGCAAATGCGATACAGATATCACAAGTCTTTCACTGTGGAGTTATCTTAATCTCTCTTAATTTTGACTCTTTAAATAATAATCTATTTTTTTCTTTTGAGAAGCTTAGAGACTCAAAAAGAAAAAAAAAAAAGAAGAATTTAGATCTGGGCCATTGTGATGCTGTTTCCCTTTTTTTTGAAACATGCTGAGCCTTTCAATTTCCAGTCCCATTGCTTTCGGTTTTCTTCAGCTGCGCTCCTTGTTTATTGATTGTTTAGTTCATTCTGTCTCCTCCTCCAGGGACTCCTATAATTTGAAGTTGGAATTAGGGCGCTCTGCGAATCTGTGAGCATCCACTTCGTGTCTCGATTAATTTCTCTTGCTCAGCGCATGTTCCTGGCGTCGCCTTCACCAACCCACTTTTCTGCTGCCTTGATTCCTCTGTTACTGTGCCTGCTAGCATCAGTTGGTTTGTGGCTAAATCCATTCTCTGCTGGTCTTAATGCCCTCTGACTGTTCCCCTTGCGTCCGCAGTCCACATTGTTGCCACGATGATCCATCTGAATAAAATGCAAGTCTGGAGATGTCGTTCCCCTGGTCAGTTTTTAGTGACTTCTTTATTACAGAGTAATGTTCTGACCTTTAGTGTCATAAGTAAATCCTGCTCTTTTCTGAGCTCCCCGCCTCTCTCTAGTCTTTCAGTCCACTGCCTCGTGCTTTTTACTCCCCATGCATGCCCTTTCCCTCCCACTGTGCCCCAGCCCCTTCTCCCCGCCCACACCCCCAGCCTCGATCACCTGCCTTTCCCACCAGACATCATGAGTTCTTTTCTCTTGGTGTCATCCTCTTGTGCACCTTATATATGCTTCAGAGAAGGAATTCATCAAAAGACGTGGGTGGGTGGGTGGGTGGATGGATGATGAGTGGGTGGGTGGATGGATGGATGGATGGATGGATGGATGGATGGATGGATGGATGGATGGATGGGTGAGTGGATGGATGGGTGGGTGGATGGATGGGTGGGTAGATAGGTGGGTGGGTGAGTGGGTGGATGGAGCAGGCATTCTAGCCCTGCCAGTAGAGTGGAGGTTCTAGAGCCAGATTGACTGCCTTCAGATCCCAGGCTGCTACTTTTAGTGATGTGACCTTGGCCAAGTTACTTAACCTCTCTCTACCTCAGCTTATCTCTAAAATGAGAATAACAACCCCTACCTCAAAGGCTCTTGTGAGTGAAAACAGAGAGCATATGATATAATATGTGTGATATGATATAATTCTACATTAACAGTCCTGGGCATCAGTTGTTCTCTGTCTAGTTCCCATTCTCTGCTTGTTTCTACATCTCCTCCCCCCCCCCCCCCCCCGCCCCGTAAAAGCAGAAGGATTTGGGGGTTTTCCTGCTCTAGACTTACTGTCCCCAGTGGAGCTGAAAGACAATAGATTCAGATGGTTAACTTAGCCTTGTTTTCTGCTTCAAGAGAGCCAGAGACCACTTGAGAATACTTTAAAAAATATTTATAAAGAACAGAATTTGATGAATTGGCATATAAACTATTATTAAAACTTACTTTTAAAGACTTAGAGAGTTCATTGCTTCAGGGAAAAATTTATCCTAGCATTTTGACCATCAAAATTAAGTCAGTTTCATTGTTAAGAAACATTGTTTAAGATAGACTTGTATATAAACCAGTGATTTTCAACCTTTTCATCTCTTGGCCCACATGAAGTAATTACTAAAATTCTGCAGCACACCAAAAAATATATTTTTTGCGAATCTGATAGAAAAATTAAGTATAATTTTGATGGATTTACAAAATAATAATAGTAGTAACTACTTACCCTTTTTGCTCCAAAGTGACTTTTTAAAAAAATCAGGTGCCTATACTTGTCTATAAGGATTTCTGGTACCAAGAATTAACCAGACACAACCTTATTATGTGATGTGACCAATAGGGTACAACTCTGTTATAGGACCTATATTTATGGCTCAAGACAGGACATTCACACTGGAGTGCTAATGTTGTGTTGGCTGTTGGCATTTTTTCATTTGGCAATCTAAGGGAAAAGAGGTCAGTGCCCTGACTAAATAGTCAGGTATTACATGTTTTAAAAATTCTTGTGGTTGCGGCTCACCGGTGGAAAATTGCTGATACAGACTATTAAAGAGTGCTGTATCAGTTAAGTGAGTGAATGTTCTAAAATTTTATGTATTCTAGGTTGTAGAGGGTCAAATGAACAATTAAAAAACAAAATGAAGCTGATTCACTCACTTTGTTTGCTAGATACTGGGAATTAATCTGAACAACAAACCATGGCCTTGGCACTCAAACTTTTGTTTTAACAACTGTATAAGATATTTTTAATAACTTTTGTGTCATAGAATGTATCTTACTATGAAGTGTGTGGGTACTGATTATCTAGAAAAGTCTGTGGAGATACTTTTTATAGTGGACTACAGTTTATTTTGGTTTAGGGACCCCTGCCTTGAGCCTAGGAGCCAGTTTGGAGTTAAGCTTACAAGTATCACTTTCACCATTTCATGGAGCTTTCTCCTACTGCTGAGGTACACTTCTGAGTCTGGGTCTACTGGGAAAGTACTAGTAAGAAGCATCGGCTGTGTTGAGCTAGTTAGATTGAACAGTTTATTGGGGAAAGTCACTAAGCCATCTTCGAGACATGGGAAGGAAAAGAACTGAGGCAAGGTTGTGTTCATACTCTGCCCTTGAGGAAAACAGCTTTTAAAAAGCTTATAGTATCCACAGGTGTGGTTCCAAGACTAGAGATTTCTAAAAGAAAAGTCACACGAAGAAATCCTTAAGGGTGCACAGAATGCTCTCAGCAGCTCAGGTTTTTAAAAAAGATGTATGTGATGGACAGGTGGAAGGAGACTTAATTACATTCATACAGCGCTGAGCAGACTAAGAAATAAACACATAAGGGTTTTCTTTTCTGTAGGAAGCTCACAAGGAGCTACGATACTTCAGGAGCACAAAGAGCTCTCAAGGTTGTGTTTGGAGTGAGAGCGACAAGAAGGAAGGAGGCTTACTGTCAGAAGAGATGTTGTCAATGTTGGCTGATGACAGGCAGATCAGATGGCATACAGGAAATCAGTAATAAGCAGTGCGATTAGCAGGAAGTATTGATTAGATCAATACTGTTCCCACTGGCTTCCATAATCTCCAACTAGCAGAATTACTTTCCCAACAGTAAAAGGTAAAACAACCCCAAACAGGAGAAATTAAATGTTTTGAAGGTTAGGAGATGGTAAGAGTATCATTCACTTTGAATGAATTTAAGTTTTTAGGGCTCAGCTGAATCACCTCACAGGAGCTGAAGGGACTCTCAGATATGATCTTGGGGTTATTGTCAATATTCTTGGTGAAATTGTGGAGTACCAGGAGAATGGAGAGAAATAAACATCCCAGTTTCCAAAAAGACAAAGTGGATTGTGAAAATTCAAATCCACTTCCCTAACTTTATTTTTTTATTTTTCAGTTACAGTTTACTTTCAGTATTATTTTGTATTAGTTTCAGGTGTACAGCATAGTGATTAGACAGTTACATACTTTACAAAGAGTTCCCCCGATATTTCCAGGACCCACCTGGCACCATACGCAGTTATGACAATATTATTGACTGTTCCCTGTGCTGTACTTGACATCCCCGTGACTGTTCTGTGACTCCAGTCTGTACTTCGCAGCCCCTTCCCCTTTTCCACCCCGTCTCCCACCACCCTCCCCCCTGACAGCCACCAGTCTGCTCTCTGGGTCTATGAGTCTTTCAGTTTCGTTTGTTTATTTATTTTGTTCTTTGGATTTCACAGATAAGTGAAATCATATGGTATTTGTCTTTCTCTGCACTCAAAATTCGAAGAGATGATTTTTAAAAAATACAGTGTTATAAGTGTTTAAAAAAGAATGGGATGATCGCCATGAATCAATGTGAATTTATAAGAATAGGACATGTTAAACAGACCTCATTTTATAATTCCTGGATCAGAGAACACTAAAGGCATGTCGTGTCTTGACTGTAGCAAGTGGTTGGCCAAGTCTCCTAGACTTGCCTTGTGGAAAGACTACATGTTGGCATTTAGGGTGATTTACAGCTGCTCCCGTGGTCACACCTATGCCAGCAGCCACTGGGTTTATCTGAACAGTAGTCAGTGACTCTCTGCACCTAGTCCTCAAAGAGAGCAGGTAGTGAATATTATGAGCATATATTCAGAAAGCATGGACTTCTAGCTACGAGTTCTTTTGACAAAGGATTTGTGTATTGAAACTCGAGCGCCTGCATTTATTTATATGATTGAGATTTCAGTTGTAGACCTTTCCCCACCTGGGCTGTAGCTTAAGATGCATAGATCTGTTTGTAAGCTTCATAAATCAACTTGACTTATAAATCACTTAGAAGTCAAAGAACAGTCTCAACGCTTAGAGCAAAGGCTGGCTGGGCGAGAAAGCTATTGTGAGGAACCTTTTTTTCTTATTTGTTTAACAATAACTACATTAACCCCAGGTAGATGTGTTTCACTCCCTTGAAATATCAAGTTTCTGTGAAATGCTCCCTAAACAAAAGGCAGAAGTTCATATACAACTTGGGTAATATAGATTCCTCGGCAGTGACTTTGAGTTAATGCTTCTGGTTGACTGGCCTTCTAGTAATTTGAGTCAAATTTAGTGGAAAAATTTCCTATAATCATATCAAAGAGGGGACAATAATATGCTGTCCCCTTATGAAAATTCTTTTGGTTTCCTGAGGCAAGGAAGTCCTTGGTGACTGCTATAGCTAATACAGTTTATTATTAATTATTAATCTTATAGGACACCAACCCATATAATTTGTTAACCTTTCATAATTGACTTAATGAACCCATTATTGGCTGTGTTTTTATTCAGTAAGCAGTGAGACTGTGCAATATTGATTGTGAATTAGGGTTTCCTTCTACCCAGCAACAAACAAGTACTATAATATAAATAAGAAATGAAATCATATGATTCCACCTGGGTTGGACTCCAGTCAGTGGGGCTCCTAAATGCCTGGCAGAAGCAACGTGTGGGCTTAGGGATTCTTATGTGTTCTCCCTGTAAATATCTTTCAGGTTTTCTTCTTTCATCATAACGGGTCCCGGCTTCCTTAGCATCTATTTTTATCAAAACAGGGACTTTTGGGTTTGCCTGTATTAGTTAAAGATCTGAATATTATCTCTAACCTCAGAAGGACTCTGACTTCTTGCTTACATTAACGCCCTCTCATATGGATTATGTTTGTTTATACATGTGAGAGAGGCCCAGAGGGAGGTTAGAAATGTTTTATGGTGGAATAATAGTTAAAAGATGAACTGGTCTGTAGTAACCTTTTGGTTCACCCAACCTTATAACTGTGCTGTTCAAATGAAACAAAGAGTATATTTTAATCAACTAGTTATTTCCTGTTTGGGAAGCTAGTCTGTTTTGTCTTAGCATTGCTCTTTTCTAATTATCTGAACCCTTTCTACTGGATAGTGTGGGTTGCTTTGGGTTTCATTTTAAGTTCAACTCTTACTACAAACTCACTGCTACCAGATTTCTTCAACCCCTCTTTTTCTGCTTACTGTTTCTTGGAGACTTGCTAATAATCCTCTTTTTCTTTCCCTTTCCCCCCACAAATAAGAACCTTTCACTCTTATTTTATTCCCATTGTATCGCGAAGTGAAGTACATGCACAGAAAATGCCTGTTCCATTTGGTGAGAGATAAGAGGGCCACTTGGCCTTTTCCAAGATCAGCAAGGTGGTTAGTGTGTTTGGAGCGTGGTTGAGGTGAGGAGCGTGAACAAGTTTGGGTCAGCAATGCCAGAGCTAGAGCATGTGAGGCCTTCTAGGCCCTGGTTAGAACTTGGGTTTTTATTCCACGTGCAGTGAGCAGTTATTGGGTGGCCCTGGCCAGTGTGGCTCAGTTGGTTGGAGCATCGCTCCGTAAACTGAGAGGTTATGGTTTAATCCCCGGTCAGGGCTCATACCTAAGTTTCAGGTTCAGTCCTCGGTTGGGTTGCTTAGATGGATGTTTCTCTCTCACATCGATGTTTCTCTCTCGCTCTCTCTCTCTCTCGCTCTCTCTCTCTCCCTCTCTCTAAATCAATAAACATATCCTTGGTGAAGATTAAAAAAAAAGTCACTGGGTGGCTCCAAACAGAGTCGTGATTATCTGACTTATATTTTAAACCTCACTCTGGCTTTTGTAATGGTGGGGACAGGAAGGAAGCAAGAATGGATGCAGGGAGACCAGATAGAAGGCTGTGGAGAATTCCAGATGAGAAGTGACGGTGGCTTCGGTTAGGGTGGTGGCAATGGAGGTGGAGAGAAGCGACCATGTGGGAGACATTTTGGAGGTAGAATTGATAAAAGTTGCTAGTGGGTTGGCTCTGGTGGGTACAAGTGAGAAGGAGACGTCAAGGGTGACTTCTGGCTTTTGGGTTTATTGCACTGGGCTGCTGCTGCTGCTGTTTCCTAAGACAGGGAAAGCCAGAGGAGAGGAAAGCATCAGGAGAGGCTGGAATTAAGAGTTCCGATGTGGCTCTCTGAAATTCAAGGTGCTTGTTTGACCTCCGAATATATCTGTAATATACCTGAGCAAGTCTGATGAGTTTGGAGCTTGGTGGGGGTAGGTCAGGAACAGAGACAGGATAAGAATTTAGAAGTTATCAATATGTAGATGGTATTTAAAGCCATGGGACTGAGTGAAATGATCTTGTATATTTGTCATCTTCTCTGACCTATCCCATCTCCCTCCCCTGCCTTGTAAAATTACACCCCCATTACATGTATATATATTTTAATTATAGTGCCTTTAATAATTTGGTATAAGTTATCTTGTTTCTAGTAAAATATTCTGATTTCTTTTATTGTTTAGGGATATGCAATCACTAGCATCTACATTTAACTGGAGATCTAACAATTACGTGTTTTGTCTTCTGTGGTTTTCTTTTGTAGGCAAAGTCATTAACAAAGACTTGCGGCATTACCTGAGTCTTCAGTTTCAGAAAGGATCCATTGACCACAAACTGCAGCAAGTGATCAGAGACAATCTCTACTTGAGAACCATTCCATGTAAGTAGGAGATGGAGTAAAAGAAACGAGACCAAAATCTCCTTAGTAACCAGTCAGACATCCAGAAATAATTCAGTAGAGTATCCCATTGAAATTGCGAAGACTAAGCTGGGGCCCTGGGATGCAACAAAAGTTGCATAAGGGGAAAAATATTCAGAGGACTTTCAAGGGTTTTGTTTTTCAAGGTAGAAAAACCCACAGATTCTCTATTTGGACTTTTTAAAAGTCACTAGACCTTGAGAATGTAAGACTATCTACGTACATGTTGCTAACTAGATTTTATTCTTATAAATCCATTTCTGCAGCCTGTGCAGTAAACGACTTCTTTGCTTTCGGTGCCTTGCACACCGAGATGTTTCTGTATTAATTATTAGGACATTACTAATTTTAAAGTCTGCTCCTTCCCCAAAAGAAATAGGAAGAAAAGTGCCTCCTCTTTGGTAAGTGCCTCCTCCACTGTGAATGTTGACGTTCATGTCAGTGTTTCTATTCCGGTCTAAATGGTTTTCATAGGACCTAGTTGTTGTAATGGTATTGGGTTTTTTTTCCAAAACACATAAGAAATCTTAAGTGTTTGCTTTCATTAGCACAGGTCCGGGGAAGAATAAAAAGCAGTTAACAATAAAAAGGCATAAAAGGACATTCCGGCTTGTTTTCCTACTTAGTACGTGTAGCTCCTTGTTGATACCAGCTTCCATAATGGCTCTGAAAGTCTCAATTTCTTTTTCTTGCTGTTAACCTTACACGATGTCTGGTCCATTACGAAGCTTTTCCAAATATGCTTCTTAAAAATCTACCCCTCTGCACCACCTTAGATCTCACCCTTTCTTGCTTGGACTTAAAAACAAAAACAAAGATAGCATTATGCAGCGGCAAAGAGCAGGGCGAAGCTGGGTTGAAAACCCTGATCCTGGCACCTTCCTAGCGGCTGCACCCGGGTGAGTGAATTACTCTTCCCCAGCCTTGGAACCTGCACATCCACAACGTGATCCCGGGACTCGCCTCGTCAGTTGCTGTTAGAGTTCAAGTGAGAGCGTGAGCATCAGCCACTTGGCCAAGAGTGGGCGCTCAAGTAGCATTTGTCCCCTTGCCCGTTCTGACTGCATCCCCTGCCTCCCATGTCACCTCAGTCTGGTCTGTGCAGCGTCTTTATCGTGGTGTAAAATTTTTTACATTTTGTTTTTAAACCAGACTCCTTATCTGTGATTTCCTCCTGTAAACCTACCTTGTCAGATTTCAGGATCGGGACTCCTGCCTTCTCTTCTTTGCATTTGTCGGGTATCACTTTGTCTATCTTTTTATTTTTTTACTCTTTCTGACTCTCCTTGTTTTGTAAACAGTGTTGGACTTTGTAGCCACTGCGACACTTTCTCTATATGATCAACATCTTTAGTCTGTTTTGCTACGTTTTTTTTTTGTTTTTTGTTTTACCCATGTACAAATCTTTTAGATAAAGAGTCTATTTCATTTGATCTCTCTCCTCTTAGGAAGGTTAGTGTCTTTATTCTAATGGCTACCTTTATATAATACTCTGTTCCTCCTCCCTCCCACTCTTTGGTTTCATCCCTACTGTGAGCAATAGTAAAACTGCCTTGTCGTCTTCTTTCCCCCTCCCCGTCTCTCTCGCATCACCTGCCCTGACATGATCTTTTTTCTCCCAAAAAACGAAAGGCAAGCAGCGAGCTCACTGGACTTGGCGGATGCTGTCCTCACTCTCACCACCTCTTGGTACTTGAGCCACAGCGATACTGGCAAAGTCGGCAGCCACGAAACACTGCACTCTCCCTTTGTGATCGCCATTTGTCCTCGATGCTGCGGGCAGTTCAGTCTCCCCGCCACCCTCCCTCCTCTTGCGCTGCAGTGATGCTGGTTGTCTCGAGCTGCTCGACTACACTTGCTGGGAAGGGCTCACAGGATCACCAGGGCCGTTTGCTTGTGGTTTTCTATGTTCAAGTTTATTTGGACAGATACGAAATGTTGGGCTCAGATTTTCTTCCCTTGTCCATCTTAATTCTACTAGTCAGTTGTCTGATTGTCTTCTGCTCTGGAGCATTACTCTTAAGAAGCCTGGAATAATGTGATTTTCACTCCCGTGGGAGGAACTTGGTGCTTTGCCTGCGTGGGGAGTCTCAGGGTAGCACTTTGAGCTGCCTAGCTCTAGGGCTCCGTCATATTGCTTGTGCTTTCTGCTGTCCCCTGCCACTTTTCCTTGGATCTTCTTTTTAAGTTACTTCTACTTAAAAAGTTACGCAGTTTCTCCTCAGTGTGAGGTTTTGCCCTAGAAAGGAGCTATAGTTTCTGTAGTTTTAATTCGCAGGGTCCAGGCAGCTGCAGCCTTCTGGATCTCAACAGGACCCCTTCACGTACTAACTGAAGTGTCTACCACCCCATCTGCTCCCAAATGTTGTTATTCACTAAACGATGCCAGCTCTTCATGGAGAAACTTCTGATTCTGGGTCTGGGGCAAGGGAGGTACAAGGTGAGCTTGGGTCATCTGATTGTAAAAGCTTAAAAAATCATGGGGACAGATCAGAAGGACTAAAAAAAAAGCCACCTAGAGGTTTTCCACTGACAAAACCTCAAGCAATTAGAGGGACACAATTAATGAGAGAGAGAGCGAGAGAGAGCGAGAGAGAGAGAGGGAGAGTAGGAGAGAGAGAGAGAGAGAGAAAGATTGAGAGCCAGCGCTCCAGTTGTCAGAGGTGGCGTCCTAGGCAGACGGTGACTCTGGGCCCTAAGAGAAGAGGAAGGACTGAGGTGCAGGAGCCCTGTGGCCTCCTTGACTGTCTGCCTGGGCACCTTCTGGACGGTGGCTTGGAGGGAGAGCCCGGCCAGAGCACAGCAGACCCTTCGGATGAGGGGACAGAAGCCTGACGTCGGGGAGTCTGAGGTGCTGGGAATTTATGGGACAGGGAGTCAGAGAGGAGAGAGCTTGAGCAGTCTGCCCAAGTGCCCCCTCGAGTCTGTGTCTCAGGCACGAGACTCCACGTGGCCAGGCAAGGGACTCTGGGAGCTGCAAGCTTCAGTCGCAGTGCTTACCTGGGGCTGGGAGAAACCCGAGTTCTAAGCAGCCGGAGTGGAGAGACCTTGTAAAGCTCCTACGTGGAGCTCCTGCGGGTCCGCTGTGACAGTTAATTAAGCCAGGCCCGAAGGATCCGGTGAATGTGCATGTAACTTAACTGTTAACAAAAGGAAGGGAGGAAGTTTCCAGTGTCTTTTTAGTTCTCCTGCCTGCAAAAATGCTCAGCAGGTTTGAGCAGCGCACTCGCAGTCAGCTTCCCAGGGCTGGTGGGGGTCACCTGTGGGGGCCTCCCAGCCGCAAGTCCAGCAGCCCCTTTCAGGTGGCTTCGTGAGCTCCTCAGTGCACCAGCCGGCTTCCTCAGTTTCCATGGGCACCCCAGCTGGCTCCCGCATTTCAGTAATCTTCCTTGCACATGGTTTTCCAGGGCTTTGGCAAGTCTAGCCAGTGTCCCAGCTGGTTTTCTAGTAAGTTAAAAACACCTTCCACCACCACCATAGGGAGCGTGCTGTCAGTTTCACTGGGACCCCTGCAGACATTTCCCTGCCTGCCAGCTCCAACCAAGGACTGGGAGCCATCGCTGTCCCCAGGCTACTGCTGCACCTTCTCCACCGACGCCTGGGCCCAGGCTGGGAGTGTCCCTCCCTCCCTTACTTGGGTGTCCTCCTTCAGCTCTAGGGCGGTGCTCTTTAGGGTTCTCTTTTACTCCCTCTTAGTTAGTTCCTTGGGAATAGTTAACAGTTCTTTCTCGTAAGCTGTCCTTGTTCAGGTTTCCATGTGGTTTCTCTCTCCTGTTTGGACCCCAGCTGATACAGAATTGGCACCGGCCATGGCTCCAGGGGACAGACCCTGCAGGAAGGAATTTTAGACGTGATTTTGGTTGTGTTCTTTGGCTTAGGACAGCGCCAGGTGCCTTCCAGTGGGAAGTAGGGTGTTTGTAATTCACGACAAGAAGTGGCATCACAGTTTAGTCACAGTGCAATTTGTGGTTGATTGTGATAAAGTGCCAGCTGGACCAAGTACCTTGGGACCCAAAATGACTGCGGCACGTGATCGTTACGGCTCCAAACACCATGGGGTGGGGCGGCTCAGAGAGAGAAAACAACCCTGAAACCAACTGGCTTATTACCCTATGCGCTCATAAAACAAGATTAGAATAACACTTTTAAGTTGCCTGACAGTGACATTTGCAAATAGATAAACTTAGAAGAAGGGAACATTCACACAAAATAAAAATAATTTTAAAATTTGAAAGATACTGTCACACATATTTACTATTTGAATTTTCACTCCTCCAGTGACATCATAAAGCACACAAAGTGTCACATTACCTGCTGGTCTCATCTTTGTTGGGTAACAAATACTCCAGATATAGAAAACATTTCTTTCATTTGCATTGATATTTACCAAACTGAAAGTGTGTATCCAAGAGCATCTTTACTATTTTTATTTTCTTTTATTCCATCACCATTTATCCCCTCTATGCCCTCTTCTACCTCCACGCCCCCCAATCGCCACATTGTTGTCCATGTCCATGAGTGGACATGGTCGTGTCTTGGACAAAAAAAGAGCATCTCTGAATTGGGCATCAGTCATTGGTCATTCATATAAGCTTGTTTTCATTCTTTCTTTTTTTTTCCCCAAACATATCTGTATTGATTTCAGAGAGAGGAAAGGAGAGAGAGAGAGAGAGACAGGAACATCAGTGATGAGAGAGTCATTGATCGGCTGCCTAGCCCGCAACCTGGGCATGTGCCCTGACCGGGAATCGAACCCCGATGTCCTGGGTCCTAGGTTGATGCTCAACCGCTGAGCCACGCCCGGCTGGGCTCCTTTTCTTTTTTAATGATGAAAATACTTTGTCTCCTTGCCCCTGATTCTGGTTTTGCCTTTGAACTCCATGTTGCTTCTATTTCAGACTTTAGACCAGTTTCTGAATTCAGGTTGGAGTGTGCACATCAGCTTCCACATCTCCTCTCTGCATCTCTCCTGTTAGTGTTTGCAAAGCACTGGCACTCGTAGCAAATACACAGACAGTGGAAAATGCCAGAGAACACTGTCAGATAGTATTACAGCGTTCAGAACTCCTTAGAAGACTAGCGTCATGACAGCATCCCACGTCAGAACTGCCCATTTAAGGACTCCTCCAGCCCTCTACAGTTGTAGCGTTGTTTGGAATACCACTCATAGAAAGCATCCAGAGTATAAATGTGTAAGATCTTAATAATATTGTATATGCGAGAGAGACCCTCCGTCAGCAGGCAGGGCCGTGACCACGCACTTGAATTTGGGAACAGCTGCAGGGAAGACTGAGCAGATGGTGGCACCGCTCCCCACGCGCTCTGTCCTGGTCCCTGGAAATGTCAACTTTAACACTTGATTCTACTTTTCAGTGCTTCCTGCTCTTGCTTTCTGTTGATATCAGTGGATTCCTTCAAATCGGTAATACCTGTGTCAAATTGTTAACCTTTAATTCTCACAGGAGAATTATAGTATTTTTCTCATTTTCTCTATCAACTGTGATGGTCCCCAAAACTCACAGAACTGTACTGTTAGAATTACTTCTGTTGTAGGTAAATGATATCTGAATATAGTGACCAAACGAATGCCCACAATTGTATTCTTTTATACCATCAACAAGATGAAATTTTATAAAAAGATATCCTTTATAATAGCATAAAAATATTTGAAATATGTAGAAATTAATCTTTAAAGAAGTATAAAGATCTCTGTAAGGTAAAATTAAGGGACATTGAAAATCTAAATAAATTGGCAGAGATTTCTTGCTCATAGATTAAAGGCTCAATATGGTGACAATATCAGTTCTCCTCAAATTGATTAATAGATTCAATCTAATCCTATAAAAACCCCAGCATTTTCAGCCTGTTTATTTGGTACCAGGATTTATATGGAAAGGCTACGAATAGAAAAACCAAAGTCGGTGGACTTGCTCTCCTACATCCCAAGATATATCATGAAAACATAATAATCACAACATTGCGATAATGGTGCAGGAGGGGTCAGGAGATTCGTGAGATGTGATAGAAAGCCGAGTGACAGATACTCGGTCTTACACAGATATTTCTGTGTAAGTTTCTGTGACAGGGGAAGTAATTAACGTTCCAATAAATCATGTTGATTGGCCATTTGGTAAAAAAGGAAAGTGGACTACTACACCCGCCACCCCCCAAAATCCCATCTTAGTGCACGGAAGTATTAGGTATGAGAGGCAAAGCTGTAATTTCTTGCTCGTAGATTAAAGGCTCAATAGTCTTTAAAAAGAATATAGACTCTCCCCATGGTCTTAGAAAAGATTTCTTCAAGACACTGGAAGCATTAGGTGTAAAGGAAAGGACTGATAAATTTGACTACATTAAAATGAAAAAACCTATGTCATCAAAAGATTATTTTAAAAAAGGTGAAAAGAAACTACAGAGTGGGGGGGAGGATGCTGTCTGTTCTGCAACAACATTTGTTTCTGTGACGCAAATAAGTTCATATGTGATTGGTAACGAGGTAGGAGAATGTCAATTTAAGGGAAGTGATGCTGGTTTTTATTCCATTTTCCGGAGCAAGTTCATGTTTTGCATCATCAAGTAAACACAGATTATACAAACACAGCTGAATGACGCATAGGCTATGCAGGATGCTCATTCATCTCCGTTTGGCCTCTTTTCTCAATTAGAACATGTGCTTTATCTTAAAATTGCTTATTGCACATTTTGCCTTATCTTCATCGTGATTCAGAAGCCTCAGCCCTCGCTGTACCCCTTTCCATCAAGCTACCTTTTCCATTTTTTTTCTTAAAAAAAAATACACCTAAGTATTTTATTTACTCTAGTATTTATAATGAGGAATGTAACATGGCTCTTAAACTGTATTAATATTTTTAATTAGGATTGTTATCGATTTGGGAGTGTTAGGAAGTTGCCGCAGGTTTGGAGTTCACCCTGACCCTATTTTCTCCATAATCTCTTATTTTCGGTGCACAGTTTTGCAGAAAGCACCGTTTCAAGAAGGCACATTTCACATCTCAGCAGAAACACCCCATTTGCAACACGTCTGTCTGTTGGGCTTCATCGAGACTAAGACACAATTATTTCACAATTTAACATCTCTACGATCGGAATGCATCTTACAATAGATGGAATCTTTCAGTCATAATTGCCAGATATTTTTCTTTTTTAGGGGGAGATAAAATAACAGTGCACTTAAAAGCTGGTGTTTCCTTAGATTGATGAAATACTGTAGTATCCAGAAAGTAAAGAACTGCAAAGCGAATTTAAGCAGACAGGCCACCCAGTAGAGAAGTGGTAAAGGACTTGAGCAGCCGCTTCCTAACAGAAGGAGTCTCTGTGGCTGATAAATATATGAAAAGGCATGTTTCACCTCGTAGGGCAGTTGCTCAGTGAACACCCAAGACGCCCTCACGTGCTTAGCATGTCGACAAAGTGTAAAAGCCTGATGAGTGTGGACGCAAATGGTGCGATTCTGTCCCTGTGCAGTTACAACACAGGCACAACTAAGCTGTGTGGCTTAGAAATGCCCCGTTTAGTTGGTGACAAACATCTCAAGAAAAAGAAAGGAGATCATCACCAGTGTCAAGGATCAGCTGTACTCGAGCATGAATTCCTCGGTAGAGAGAAAGTGGTGTTCTGTTGTTGAATTTCATGAAACGGTTTACTTACAGTTTGATGTTAAAAAGTTACTCAAAGAGACTGATGGCTAAGAAGCAATATGTGAATACCTGTATTGGGCCTTAAGTCTTGTTATTCATGTGTCTGAAATAATTTCATATTTGTCCAGGCGTTAAAAATAAGTTCAGTAAAAGAACTTAAATTTTTTTTTCCTCTTTAATTGTCCTTCATGCCTCTAGTAAGTAGAATGTTGGTTTCTTTTCTCTAAGGTAGAAAAAAAACATCAGATAGGTACATAAAAATGAAGTCTGCCCGGCCGGCGTGGCTCAGTGGTTGAGCATCAGCCTGTGAACCAGGAGGTCACGGTTCGATTCCCAGTGAAGGCAGTGCCCAGGTTGCGGGCTCGATCCCCAGCAGGGGGCGTGCAGGAGGCAGCCGATCAGTGACTCCCATCACTGATGCTTCTATCTCTCCCTTTCCCTTCCTCTCTCTGAAATCAATAAAAACATTAAAAAAAAAAAAAATGAAGTCTGTCATTGGTAGATTATATTAAGTAATGATAATTGAGGTTTAAAAGAAGAATTAACTGTTGTGTCATGGAAAGTTAAGCTTTCTCTGACACTAAAATGTTGTAGTCTTTGTAGTTTTGAATTTCATAGCTACCTATAGATTTTATTAAAGTATATTGGCCCGTCCTACATTATTTATTGTCCTGCTTTCACTTAGGAATGTTAACTTGCCTCAAATTTTCTGGTCCCCATTTTAGTAGGTACAATGTATTCAGTGGTTTGTTTCTCCCATGTGTTCTCTGTAGACGACATATTCTATATTCGCAATAATTTGTAAGTTTAAAAGTACTTTACAACCTATTTTTTTTTTTCTTGTGTTTTTTCCTTAGGCACCACAAGGGCCCCCAGGGATGGGGAAGTCCCAGGGGTGGACTATAATTTCATTTCTGTTGAGCAGTTCAAAGCACTGGAAGAGAGTGGAGCATTATTAGAAAGTGGAACGTATGATGGTATGTCCCCAAATATTGACAACAGCAACCCAGAAAACTGTCTGAATGACTGGAATTATTTCAGAGGGAATCTGATCCATAAAATATCATTTTACACAAAAGTTTTTTTCTGTCGGTTTTGGGGGAAATTTTCTTTTAATTAGGGTAATTGTAATTTACTAGTTAAAATGGCGTTAAACAAAAAGCAAAAGCATTGCATCATATTATGAGGTCAGTCTTGTCTGATACACTAAAATGATTCAAATGAGCTGGTTTGGTTTGCATGTTTCATAGTAATTCACTTTCATCACATGAGCTCAGCAAGTGTTTGTAGATTGTTTTCTCTACCTTGGCGAGCTCGGAGAAAGGAGATTGTAGCTTGGGGCAAGAAAAACACCAAAACCAGAATAATTGGTTTTCTTTTCATCTCTCCCCTCTGCCGCTTGATTCCAGGAAGTACAGATGTGAGTTCAGTTCTTAAGTGAATCTCTGTTAGGTCCTTTTCTTCCTCACGCGACACTCGTCAGTGGCCAGCCGCCCCCCAGTAGCGCCCTGTGCGGCGTCACTGCTTTGTCATGCGGCTCTAACTGCCCTTTCGCACGCTCAGGGAAGACAGGCATGTGTCTTTCTTACGCAGTATGATCTTCAGTGCCTAGAGCTGATGTTCAGTGAGCATCTCACCTTGATTTCAGCCTGTGCAAATATGTTAGTGCTCTGTCCACAAGAGGGCTTCCTCGTCACCTCTGTCTCGCGCAGCGCGGGTTCAGCGCTGGGCTCGGCTGCTTCCTTCTCACTGCGCCCGCCTCGCCTGGACCAGGCCTAGCCCTGGCTTCCTTTGCAGCAGCTCTCAGTGCCTCTCTCCTCCAGCCGTCGCCTCGCGGTTGGCCCGCGGGGCTGGCACGTGTCTAGGCAGCGGAGTTGATACCGCTTGTTTTAGCTTCTCCCCTCTGTCCCCTCCACCGTGCCCATCGCTGCCCTGCTGACATGCTACACACGCAGCTCTGGTCGTGTCTCTCTCCTCTTCAGAATCTCCCGTGATTTCTTCTGCCCGCTAAGCTTGACCCAACTACGCTTTCTGGATTTAGCTCCAACAAATCCATCCATCCATCCATTCATTCAATCCTTTCTTACTCAACCCATTTTTTCAGTACCTTCTATGTGCAGAGGGATTAGCGACACTGATGAATGGCAATGAAATGATGCCTTAATAAATCCTGTGTCTTAACGGCGATGGCTGTCAAAGCAAACAGAACAGCTTATACACTAAGATGTCATGAAGGAAACAAAAACCAGCGATTTAAAGAATATAATAGGAATGTCTTACTTAGAAAAGGCAGCCAGTGAAGACTTCTCGGAGGAAATGGCAGCCTCTTATATTTTACTTTATGCAAACAGCCTACTGTCCTTAGCCTCCCTCTTATAGGCAAGCGTTCCGGTGTGTTTAGTATGCATGTTTTTTGGTATGTGTTGTCCTATGTGCGTATATTTAGTATTTACACCTGGACTGGGTTCCAGTTCTCATTCAGTTTTCACTGTTTTCACTTATTGCTGTGCTTTTAGATTCATCCGTGCTGTTGTACTGTACTTGCACATAACTCACTGCTTTTTAACCGCTGCACAGCACTTTATTGCGAATCCACTGCGTCTTACTTAACAGTCCTGGCGATGAACTTCCAGATGGCCTACAGCTCCCCATCACCACCCATCAAGTTGCAACAAACGTTCCCACTTGCACGTGTCTTCTCATAGGCCTGTGTGAGAATGTCTTTGGAATGTATGTTCCAGAGCAGGACTGTTGGGCTCGATACCCATCTCATGAAGTAGTTTTGGATAGGGTAGCTCTGCAGTCTCCATTCCCACCAGCGCTGAGCGAGGGTTTGGTTCCTGTAGCAGCTGTAGTAATGACTCCCCATCCTCAGCAACACTTGGCATTATCCAGCTTTGTAATTTTGCCAATCTGATGTGCTATCTCATGAGAAGTGCGATCTCATTTAAACAAGCTTCTCTGGTAGTCAGTTTGAGCATCTTTTCCTATGCTTGTTATTTTTTTGGACTTCTGCCAAATGTTTATTCATTTTTTTTTTTTTAATGGGATCTCAGTCGCATTCCAGTTGGCAGACATTCCGTAGGTATTTAGATATTTATTTAGATATTAAGCCCTTATTGGATATAGGCATTTTCTCCCATTCTTTCACCTAATAACCTTGTTCTGTGTTTCTTCCTTAAACAGAAATCCTTAATTTTCATCTATCAGATTTGTCACTGTTTTCCTTACTATTTGTACCTTTGAAGTTTTGTCTAAGAAGTCCTTCTCTGCCTTTAGATCACAAAGACATTTTCTTCTGTTAAGTATAATCATGTTAGATATATGACCAAGTGGCATATTACATGTTATTAATTACTGTGTGCTCAAGCCAAAGGAAATGCAAATTGAAATAACAGTCATACACCATTTCACACCCAACATATTGACAAAAATTTTAAAGTCTGATAATTGAGGGAAATGGAAACTCCCAGGCACAGCTGGCAAGAGTATAAACTGATACAGTCCCTTTGGAGAGCATCTTGGCCACAGCTAGTCAGTTCAAAGCTGTGCGTGATTCCAGTGCAGCAGCTCCCTCTCAGATGCCTACTCTAGAGAAACCCTGTCTGTGCGCACGTGTGGAGAAGTGTGAACTGGCTTCTTCATCAGCTCCTTACTTCTGGGTCAGGAAGTTTGCCGAGGTCCCCTTAGTCTGTTTTAATATGAATCTCTGCATTGTCTGCATGGCACGAGTGACTGCATTTCAAACATGGATTTGAAAGCAAGGGAGTAGTGGAGATATCGGTGAAGAGCTTTTTAGTTTGATGTCACTGCTTTGTCTTGAGTATTTTAATAACAATACCACCCGAAGTCAAATTTCCAAAGAATTGATCTCACTGCTTTCCTCTTCAAAGCAGGCCCCACCTAAGGTAAACTGTGGAGTGCTTGCTGCGGGTCAAAACTAGCAGGAGCCACAGACTCTTCCTGTAGCCAGATCTCTGGAGCCCGCTCGGTTGTGTGGTGCCTAATGAGAGCTACGTGACAAACTGAGAGGATGTTCAATTGTTTTCATTCTATTCTGGAACATTTATTTTTGCTGCAAAAATGACTGATCCTCAAGACTTCACATATTAAAGTATTTCTTGCTTCCCTGAGAGTAAGCCAATATTGAATTATGCTAATAATGTCTCTATTTGTTCAACAAATTGTCAGATAAAATGATATAATTAGAATCTCAGGGAAACTTTCAAAAATCACTTTTACTTCAGCAGCCTACATTTCCACACAGCCTGGGTAGCTCTTCGCTTCATCCTTTGCCCACATATTTCCTCCTTTTACCAAAATAGTTCATTATGTTGCACATCAGAGCAGGATTATTTGAAAACGGTTTCTTCTCCTGGACGCCCACTCTCGTGCCAGGGAGTCTTGCGGGGAGGCCCCGGGGGAGGGCGGCGCTGGAGGACCCGGCTCGGGGGGGGGGGGGGGCGGGCTCCCCGCGAGGGGCCCCGGGCAGCTCCGTGCCCCCCTCCTGCCGCCTCCGCCCGCGGGGGTGTCCGGCCCCTTCCAGCGGCGGCGGGTGGTGGGTGGCGGCGGCGCAGAGCGCAGGGTGCGGGCGGGGCGCTGCCGACCCCCCGCGCCACGAGGGTCTCAGCTGCCGCCCCCCCCCCCCCCCGTGTTCGCTCCAGGAAACTTCTACGGCACCCCCAAGCCCCCGGCGGAGCCCAGCCCTTTCCAGCCCGACCCCGTGGACCAGGTCCTGTTCGACCATGAGTTCGACCCGGAGTCCCAGAGGAAACGGACCACGTCGGTCAGCAAGATGGACAGGACGGACAGCGCCCTGCCCGAGGAGGAGGAGGAGGAGAAGGACGCGGCCGACGGCGGCAGCGCAGGTCGGTGCTGGGCGCCGCCTCCGCGCGGGGGGGGGGGGGTCCGGGCTTCCCACGGGGTTTCCCGGGCTTCCCACGGGGTTTCCCGGGGTTCCCACGCGTGCGGAGCGCCGCCGCCTGGTATTTTTTTTAAGGGAGGGAGATGGAGGCATCGGCGGTGAGAGCCGTGGGTCGGCTGCCGCCTGCGCCGCCTGCGCCCCCTGCTGGGGGTGAGCCCGCAACCCGGGCCTGTGCCCCGACCGGGAATCGAGCCGCTGGCCCCCGGGCACGCGGGCCGGGCCGGGCCAGGCCACACTGCTTTTTGTCACAGCCCGTGTGACCTTTCACCTTTGGAAGCAAGTGTCCAGTTCTTGAATCGTGTCCCCCCGGCGGTAGCCTGGTCTTAGGGTTCTCGCCTGCCTCATGGGCTCTGCAACTCCACGAGGATTCCAGTGTTGCCGACAGCGACTTGTATTTAACAGCAGGAAGCCTCCCGAGTGTCATTTTTAGAAATCCGTGGTATTTAAAGGCCTGCGTTTACCTGTGTACGCGGCAGCCTGGCATCACGGCTCCGAGCAGAGGCCGGGGCTGGAATCCTGGCCTCGCTGTTTCTTAGCTGCATGACCTTGACATTAACTTCACCTCCCCGTGCCTCGGCTTCCTCGTCTGTAAAATGGGAATAGTAATGTATACTCCCGGGTCTGAGTGCGGATTGTGAGTTAGTATCTGTAAAGTGCTTAAAGTAGAGCTGGACACTAGAAGGACGGCATCAGTGCTGCATCGCTGGTGTCAGCATCCTGCTGACTGACACGGGCTCCGTATCAGGAATTGGTTCTGGAGTCTCACCGAAGGTGCTGTCCAGGGTTAATGTCACTTAGCAGATGAAAAAAATCCAGTATGTTTATTTCCTTTTTCAAAAATTAGAGCAGAACGTGGACCCAAAAGACAGGGAAATTTGCAGAAAATATTTGGCATCTTGTTAGAAATGAAGAGCGTGTAAGTTTATCGCTTCTCATACTGTCCTGTCTTGAATAGAAAACAGAGAGAGGCATTCTGAGTCCGAGTGGATGAAGACCGTCCCGAGTTACAACCAAACCAGCAGCTCCATGGACTTTAGAAATTACATGATGAGAGATGAGAATCTGGAACCACTGCCCCAAAACTGGGAAATGGCCTACACAGACACCGGGATGATCTACTTCATTGAGTAAGCCAACGCCTGTGTCTTCTCAGAGCCCTGCCACTGTGAGGCTCGCCTGAGAATGTTTCACCTCCCTTCTCGAGGCCTCCGTGTCTTTTTTCTTTCTTTGAAAATATTTTTCATCCACGTTACAGTTGATTCTTAATCTGACTTTTCCCCTGGATGGTGTTTGGATTTTTCTTTTGACTTAGATAAAGGAATAGTGTATTTGACCTCTGGTTTTATAAAAACAAGAGGATTAAAAACAGATTTATCACTGTTAATGAAAGATGTAAGGAATAAAGAGGGTTTTGCTCTGCTTGTTTGTTTTTAAACTTTTGGGTTATTGTCCCACTTAATGAACATGCCAAGAATTATCATATGAGGGGGGGCATATTTCTTACCTGAGCTACATATTTTCAGTCCTAGAGTTTGGGTTTGATGTTTTTAGGCAATATAGTTGAATAGTATAGGAAGCAAAAAATCTCTGATCCGCAGAGGAATTGGTATAATATAAATTCACAGTAAAACAAAACTATTTTATGAAAAAGTACTATTAATATGCTTTTATTTACAGAGATATAGAGTACCATATGTATTCAGTCAACCTAAAATTTTATATTGCTTGCACCTGAGAATATTACATAAATAATTTATTAGAAGTTTCACTATGAAGTATTTTTATATTCTCATGCAGCTGTAATTCTCATCCTTAAACTGATTTACCCAGAGGTAGCATAGTGATGTAGCGAAGTTACAGAATATACTAATTAAAATACTGGGGGCTGGATACTACACTCAAAAGAGCATATACTGAGAAATGAATTAGGGGTGGGAGATTTGAATGTATTTCCTCAATTGGTCCCCAATTCCACATCCTTCGCATTGAATGAGCATCTTGCTGTACCAAGTGAGAGTCTAGTGTTTAAAAGACATAGATTTTCTGTGCATAGTGTTCTTTTTACCCTGTGTGGTAAATTATTGATTTTGTTATACATTTATATAAGCATTAATGACCAGGATTATACACAACAGACACAATCAGGAATACTCTTCTCTGTGGAGAATCTGAGGGGTTTTCAGGGGTAACTTAGACTTTTGACTTTCATGCTGACTTTGGAACTAACCCCCGAGTAAGATGTAGAGTCACTAAGAGTATCTGGAATATCTTTAGAAGCAGATTATGGGATATTTGAATGTGACAGTACCTCGCCCTGCAGACAGGGTAAGTTAGTAAATTATGGGGGTGGGGAATTTGTACAAGAAATGTCTTATAGTTGAACATTATTAAAGTGAATCAAAGGCCTAAATGTAAGGTCTGATACTATAAAACTTCTAGAAGAAAATGTAGGGGAAACGCTTTATGACATTGACTTTGGCAAGGGCTTCCTGTGTATGCCACCAGAAGTGCAGGCAACAAAAGCTAAAATAGAGAAAAGGGGTGACATCAAACTTTAGAAGATGTGGAAAAGCAGCTTAAGGAATAGGGGAACAGATTTGCAAACCACCATCTACAAAGGGGTTAATGTCCACGCTAGAGTGGAATATTGTTCGCTCCTGGATAGAGCGCTCTTGTTTGCTGCAGCTAATGTGTTTGGTCTGTTACTGCTGCTGGTAGATCATGCATCCATAAGTAAATAACCCTGGTCTACAGTCTGTAGCTATTATGCTTTGGGTATGGCCCCATGGGCATTTCTTTCCCTTGAGAAATAGTGGGTAAAATCCTAGTGGGTTGCCTACATCTGCTAATCTAGCAGTAAAAATTTTGCATCATTGGATCCAAAGTTAAGCTTTTCTAAAGCAGCAGTTTGGAATTTGGCTTTGTAGGATATGTCCATGATTTTTTTTTTTTTTTAAACAGTCTGCATACTGCCAGGCCTCTGTGGAGTTCTACTCCTTTTCATTTTGCTAAAATTGATTTAGCCAGTTTTAGTTTGGGGAAATTATTTTTGTGACAGAATGGGTAACAAACAGATTTTCTAGAAAGAACCCATTTCTCCTCCTTGGATAGTCCACGTTCGGCATACAGGAGTGTTTGTACCACAGTCTTGTCAGACCTGGCAGTGTGCTGGAAGGGGCTGCCCAGCAAGCAGCTATCTCTGTAAGGAGCTCAGGGCTTAGAAAAGGCGTAGATCTAATTCATTCCCTGAAATCACTGGCTCCATTTCCTAAGACTGGCCAGTGTCAAGATTAGTGAGGTGATCTCATGATAAGACACCAAGAAAAGATAACTTGTTCACTTACTATTCTCACACTATTTGGTAATAACTGTAATTTACATCTTGCTGCTTTCCTATTATATATGTTCTTTGGTGATTGTTTTCTTTCTTTGCTCAACTCATATTTCAGATACTTAAACTATAGCACTGTTTGTCTGCCCAGCAGTGTGGTCATTTTGTTTTAGTGGTAGTATCTACTACACGGTGACCTATAGTGAAATTAAAGACACTGCTCTTTGAAAGCATCTGCAGCCTACTTCATAAACAGAGGCGTGGGGCGATCGTTTTTGTTCCACCTTTTTTTTTCTATTAAATATATGGTCCATATGGATGGAAACTTAGTTTCGTAGAGTTGAGTTTAATTATAACCATCATTTTCACTTGCATGTTGCAGAAACAGACACTGGAAAGCTTTTTCTTTCATCTCACTCTACATTATTTTATTTAAAATAGCCCTGTGAGTCCAGAGGCTCTATCTGAACATTCATCTCTGTACTCCCAGCTCCCAGCACAGTGTCCACACATCACAGAGACCCAAGAAATACAGTGGGGTTTGGAGGGAAGGAGGAAGGAATTCAGCCAGCAAGCAAACCAGGTTTTCAGTGGGGCCTTTTCTGCTGGATAATGCAGAGTACGGGCCGTAGCTCGCCCTCTGAAACGTTTTTATTGCTTAAATAGTGTCTGTTATTCTGTACCTGGCATCTCATCCGTTTTTAGAATCTCCATTTTCAAATGAGTCCTTTAGCATTACCTTTGCTTTATGGCCTTTCTGAAGTCACAGACTGAGAGCAGTGGGATTATTGAGTCAGAGGTAGGGAAACGGAGCCTGTAGGAGATGAATATTCCAGATCATCTACCCTCTAGTCCCTTTTAATCTTTGCATTTGATATATTTTCCCCCATCTTTATTTCACTGTTTCTAATTGAAATCCTTCTTCTGCAGCCACAATACCAAAACGACCACCTGGCTGGATCCCCGCCTGTGTAAGAAGGCCAAGGCCCCCGAGGACTGTGAAGACGGAGGTAGAGATTCAGAACCTTACCCCACACTTGCCCTCTGCTCCCTTCCCGCTCCGCGGTTTTAGGCATCTGCTGGGGTCACGGAAGCCACTCTGGCTCACACTGTGTGCTCTCTGAAAGTGAGCCCTTGGCTTTCTGTCTGTCTCCCAGATATTTAAATTCACTCGTCGGTGAATTCTTTCCTGTCTGTTTTGAATCTGGCATTTCTCTCAGTTCTTCTTTCTTTTTTTTTTCTTATAGAGCTTCCTTACGGCTGGGAGAAAATAGAGGACCCTCAGTATGGGACATACTATGTTGAGTAAGTCTGTTACCTTGGTTAACTTTCTCCCAAATGCTCTTTTTTCATTACGCAGCTTTGGGAGCACTGAATGCAGCACTCTATGCTTCTGGGCCCGCGCTCAGTTGTTTCCAGGAGGGGATGAGAGGGTAGGGCCGGAGCCCTCACTTCACCAGCTCAGGGCTTCTGGAAGTTGGGCTTTGAAGTGAATAGAGAGAGCTGGAGAGAAGCTGCCAGATGATGAGTAGTTGTCATCACTGCTACAGCTTCTGCAGAGAGCAGTGGAGGCAGAAAACTGGAATGAGGGCGCTGGACTGGCTGAGCTGTTAAGGTCACTTCCAACACTAAAGCCTTACGTTCTGAAAACAATGGGGAGAACTTTGAGGGCAGCATATACCTTATGACCCAGTATTTTTTTCTTAAATATGTTTTTATTGATTTCAGAGAGAGGAAGGGAGAGGGAGAGAGAGATAGAAACATCAGTGATTAGAGAGTCATTGATCAGCTACCTCCTGCACGCCCCCTACTGGGAGTCAAGCCCGAAACCCAGGCAGGTACCCTGACCAGGAATCGAACCCTGATGTCCTGGTTCATGGGTTGACGCTCAACCACTGAGCACGCTGGTTGGGCCACCCATAATTTTGAAGTACATATGATTAAAAGAGCTCTCTCTTTTAAGGAGTTAATCAAGGAAAACTTAGTAATTTGGGTCGGGGGGGGGGGGGGGTGAAAGTACCTCCATACACAGCTGTTATGGTTAAATTTAAACAAATATATGTCAGCTGGAACACCAAACCCCTGTCTTTGTTAGCCAGAGAAAGTAAGGTAACATCAACGTCTGATTTTTCTTTCCCTGTTCTTCATTCATCGAATTACTACGTTGTTATGACCATTGGGTGACTTTGCTTCCAAATGCTATAGATACAATTCTGACCTCAGGCATCGTAGTAAGAGGCAAACAGTTGCATCGGAAATGTTACCGTTTCCCTGGAAACTGGGAGTCTGAGCCTACTGCCTGAGCAATGAAGGCAAAATGATATTATTACCTGGAAAAAATAGCAAACCTGAGACTCTACTAGTTTTGTGATGGCTTATTAACTTTTTATTACTTGTTAGCATGAACAAATGCCACTTCCTGGTATTTGTCCTTAAAGTTAGTACCTCTGACTCCAGTTGTAACTCTAGTCTTGATTCCAATGTGTGGGTTGTTCTTGAGTCTCTACTTAGAGAGAAATCTAACTTGTACCCTAAGGAAATGACTCGGTTGACCCTTAGCTCTATAACTTCTCAGTATCAATATTTTGGTTCCTTTGAAAAGCTATGCTAATTTTGTTTTCATTGTGCTATTTAATATCTTGCTGATACTGTGATGTGAAAAGTATACAAGGGCTCTTTGGTTATTTTTTTCCTAAACGTATTTAGTTAAAATAAAGAAACAGCCCAGCTGGTTGTGGCTCAGCAGTTGAGCATTAACCCATGAACCTGGAGGTCACAGTTCGATTCCGGGTCAGGACACATGCCTGGGTTATGGGCTTGGTCCCCAGTCGGGGACGTGCAGGAGGCAGCCGATCAATGACTCTCTCATCATTGATGTTTCTATCTCCCTCTCTCCCTCTCCCTTTCTCTCTCTGAAATCAATAAAAACATATTTTTTAAAATAAAATGAAAAAAATAAAGAAGCAACCATTTTTTAAGTCCAGGGAATTTTTGAAGGCCAACGAAAAAGGTTCTGTGAAATTTTTCCCCTGGTACTTTGTCTATTTAAATTGGGCCTTAATCAGCTGTTCCGTGCCGTGGACACTGCTGAGCATTTCTGAGATAATGGTCCTCATTCTCTTACTGTCAGTTCCAAAGGGACTTGAATACGTGGTCAGGAGGTGAAAGTCATGGCCTGTTATAAACTCGGGCTAAATGGCCTGGTTCTCATTAAGCAAGGCTCTCGTACTGAAGCAGCTTCAGGGCGGACCCCGAAGTAGCCTGCCCCAGCCGTCTCGGGGGTGGGCGAGTTGCCGGCTCTCGCAGCATTAGCACCGGAGACAGGGTTTCTGTTCCCAGAAGGAGCTCGTTTCACAGGAGGGTAATTTGTCAGATTAAGAAGGAGCTGGCTGTACTCAGGATGCACATCAGCGCGGAGTCAGCTGAGCTGAGGAATGTGGCCGGGTTCCCAGATTAGTGAGGTTTTGAATCCCGACCACAGTAATCCGCGCGAGTTCACTGACGGAGATAACAAGCTGTTACTTGAATGGCTACTCTTTGGCTCTCTTAGTTTGTCAAACCAGATGGCACGAAGATTGCTCTTGGCAGGAGCCTCGCAGTAGTAACACCAACTGCGGGGGCAGCGTTTCTTTGTAAGTATTTGTTTCCCAGTACGATTCGGAAATGGATTAATTTATTTCTGAAAATGAAATTGTTCCAAAAATGCAGCGGCAGGCCTTTCAAAAGAATGCCCGTATATATTAGGAACTTTGTCTTTATTGTATCGTATTAAATGTCCTGGTCCAAATACAGGGCTGCTTTAATATCTCAGGTTCTTAAAAAAAAAAAATAACGATTTTGTTTGCTGAGATGAATTTTAAAAATCCATACACCATACACAGAACTTTAATACAGATGAGATTCCAGATTACATGTAATATGTTGAATCATGCTTGTTTCCCTCCGTTGTTTAATTTCTCATCTCTCTTACTTCGCACGGCTAGTTCTATGGAAAACAAAACCTGTTGCATCTTAACAGTGTTGTGGATGTAAGTAAATGAAGAGCAGTGTTTGTTTGTTTTTAAATATATTTTTATTGATTTCAGAGAAGAAAGGAGAGGGGAAGAGAGAGAAACGTCAATGATGAGAGAGTCATTGATGGGCTGCCTCCTGCACACCCCCTGCTGGGGATCGAGCCCGCAACCTGGGCATGTGCCCTGACCTGGAATTGAACTTCGACCTCCTGGATCTCAGGTCGATGCTCAACCGCTGAGCCACGCCCAGCCGGGCGAGTGTTTTTACCTTTTTGTGGCATTTTAATCTAGGTAGTCTAAGGTGACAGATGCAGTTACTCCCTTCACTACAATCTTACATTTTTCGTCAAAGGATTTTCAGTAAAAGGACACCTCATTTGCACACTTCTGTTCTCTTCTCCCACACGTGGCAAAGAGGGTACCTTCAAAGGACTGCTTTTTATGTCCTCGTGCCCGGGTAGCAGTGAGTCACTAGCTCTGGATGATTTTGGATTGAGCCAAGGTCCTTTCTAAACAGATTGATTCGTTTGTCAGTTTCTAGTTGTTTTATTTTTTTAAGAATATGAAAATGTCAGTATTTAATAAACAACTTTTAAAGTAGTGCCTAGTTTAACACCAATGATCTTCATTGTCACAGAGGGTTAAACCATTAGCTCAGTTGATAGGCGCCCCTCGGGGTCAGAAGCAGAAGCGGACTTGAGTTTTAGTGACATCAGAACCCAGAGGATGTCATGCGGAACTCGCTTCTTTAGAGCTCTGAGATGAAATACCTGCATCGGCCTCAGAGCTAATAGCACCCTTGACGCCAGAACACAGAGAAGCCTGGCTGCTCCCACACCCCCCACCATCAATGTTCACAAATGGCAAAGTAGTCATTCAAGTGTGTGACTGTTTTTGTGCAGATTTTGTAAAACTCAGCCCAGCTAAAGACAATCATGACCTGAAACTGTTGACTTGATGTTTAATTGTTGGTGTTCACTCATTTCACTCTTTCAAAAATGGATTCTGTTGGAAAATGGGTAGCATTTGGCTGAAATACATCTGTGCTTTGGAAGCGCTCAAATGTCATTCCCATTGCTCCTCATTAGACCTTGTGGTCTGAATGTCTTGTGTCCTTAGCTAGCACCCAGTTGACCGACCTCCCGGCACAACGACACCTGGGCCCCTCTGTGACTGGCACTCTCCCCGTGGGATGTCGCCTCCTGCTGGCTGGTCGCTCAACCTCTCCGCCTTGCTCTTCCCCACAGGCTTGTGTGTTTTCCAAGGGCCCATTGGGAGTGCCCCCAGGTCAGAAATACCAGTTCAACTTAGGTTGTCATTACAGAATCCATTTAACCTCTGTGTAACGGTGGAAGAATTTAGGTGTGGAAGAGTAGTTCTGTGAGATCATGGATAAAAGCAAACCTCTTTCTTAGTTGCTGCTAAAACCCTGGGTGGGTGAGTCCATAGAAAAGTCCATAGAAGTTCTAGAAGGCTCCGTACTCAGACTTCTTCAAAAGTCTTTGCAGCTGCATCATTGTGGAGAAACTTAAAATGCTCCTACTATTAACTGTCTTTTAAAGAAATTAATCAGTTACCAACAGTCCTCATTGCATTGATTCGAGGGCTTCTACACCGTTTTGAAGCGCTGTTGGCTATTTTGGGTGCGTTTATGAAGACGCTGCAGTGGTTCAGCAGCTTGGGCTGTGAGGAATCGCTCTGGGCCTTTCTCTAGTCGCCCAAAGTCCTCCCACTGTGGTCTGTCAGCTTCTGTGTGTCCCATGCCTAAAGGTGCGCATTTGTCCCTTACGCTGGGGATGGAATGGGCTGATAGCCTACCTTAAAATAATGTAACTCTTCCGTCTTAAACTGAAATGCACATTTCTCTCTGTTTTCCAGTCACCTTAACCAGAAGACCCAGTTTGAAAACCCAGTGGAGGAAGCCAAACGGAAAAAGCAGTCAGGACAGGCTGAGGCTGCGTCTTCCAAACCAGGTAGAGCTTGTCCTGACTTGCAAAGTTGATGTACTAAATGGATAAAAAGCGACTTTGAGCTTTTTGTTGTTGGGGCTCTAAAGTCCAGCAGAGAACATCTAAGTTTCGTTGCTGTGAAGATAGGACTGATCTTAATAAAACACCGGGAGGTTTTGAGAATACTGAGATTTTTCTCACACTCCTCGTATATGGAGTGTGACATTGTTGGGAGAGGGACTGGAGAGCTCTGCTGTGGGTGTGAGGCGCCGATTTGAAGATGCGTTGCTTCCTAATGCTTAAGGCCAGCCCAGGATTAGATCTCGTTCATTATGAGTTTAATTATGAGGCTCTCCCTCCCCTTCGACTCCAGATAAGGGACTCCGTGGGGTGAGAGAAAGTAAGTACAAACCAGGCAACGTGGGTTCATCCATGTCAGATAACATGGGCGAATCCTATAAAAGAGAAACGACTCACTTGCAAAGTTTTATTTTTCAGTGATCAGTTTATGAATTTCAATTCTAAGTGTTCCATAACATTAGAGTCTCTCTCATTTTTTCTTCTTTATGGTTTGTTATATTTAAATTACATAGACTATCTAAAACATTGCCTTCGAGGGCCCTATTCATTGTAATGATTTTTGTTCTCAAACACACTTCTCATTTTGGCGCAGACATGGAAAAATCCCACTTCACTCGTGATCCATCCCAGCTCAAAGGCATCCTTGTTCGAGCATCGCTGAAGAAAAGCACAATGGGGTTTGGTTTTACCATCATCGGTGGAGACAGGCCTGATGAGTTCCTGCAAGTGAAAAACGTGCTGAAGGACGGCCCTGCCGCCCAGGACGGGAAAATTGCACCAGGTGAGCAACTTAATAAACACATGTGTGTGTATATTCTGGATCTTACCTACTATTGCCATAGCCTCTGGGGCAGCACCCCAGGCTCAAACGTTTTTAAATTTCTGTAGCAAAAATGTCTGAATAAGCCCCTGCCCACTTGGCTCAGTTGGTTGGGTTTGTCCCGAGCACCAAAAGGTTGCTGGTTTGACTCGCTGTCAGGGCCCAGACTCATGTTTTAAATACCGTTCATGTTGATTTTCTTAAAGCCCATCTGCAATCGGAACACATTAAATCACCTCTATTTGGCAATAACTTTTTTTTTAGACATATATATATTTTTATTGATTTCAGAGAGAGAGAGAAGCATCAGTGATGAGAGTCATTGATCGGCTGCCTCCTGCACGCCCCCTGCTGGGAATCGAGCCCGCAGCCTGGGCATGTGCCCTGACCGGGAACCTCGATCTCCTGGATCCTAGGTCTATGCTCAACTGCTGAGCCATGCCAGCCGGGCAATAACCTTTTCTTTTTTTTTAAGACTTTTATTGATTTTTAGAAAGGAAGGGAGAGGGAGAGAGAGAAACATCAATGTGAAAGAGAAACATCAATCAGCTGCTTCCTGCACACCCCCGACGGGGGATGGAGCCCGCTTCCTGGGCATGTGCCCTGACTAGGATTCAAACTGGTGACCTGTCGGTGCACAGGACGACGCCCAGCCAACTGAGCCACACCAGCCAGGGCTGGCAATAACCTTTTAAATAATGATATTCAAATAAAAGCAGCAAATGGACAAGACAGCAGAGGACTAGTTTTAAAAATTAAGGCTGTGTTTAAAAAAACACAGCTGATGAATGTCAAGTGGCAGTGGTCATAATAGTGTAAAATCAGGGCAGTAAATCCAACTTTTCAAGATTACTTTAGCTGACTTTTCAGTGTCTTAATATGTCCTTTGCTTGTGTTGACTATTTTAGTTGCTTGTTTCTCCTTGTGAAATCTGAATGACAACAAATTGAAACTCCAGAAAAGGGTGCTAAAAGAAAATATATTCATAATAATGTTATTCTAATCTTTAGGCCTACATTATGAATTTTTAATTACCTCTTAATGGCTTCTTAAAAGTCAGGAAACAAGGCGGTATTTAAAGATCACCTGTTTGTACGAGTAGTCAGGGGTGCTACTTGCTCCTGCGCTATGTACTGGGCACCCACTACAACGTGCTGAGCTCGTGTGGCCATGAAGGCAGGACTCAGAGGATACACTAACAGTGGTGATACGAATTTGCAGTTATTTTTGATACGATTCCCTTGAGTTTAAGGTCATAACTCTTTGCTACAAAGATAATTAAGATTTGCACATTTATACATCCTTTCTAGAAAGGAGCCACAGAAGGGAGAATGGCATGTCTGTGTTCGAAATCTAACTTTTCAGCAGTTAATGAACAGTAAGAGGTTTCCAAAATTCAAAGTTAGATAGTGAATTTAACTTATTTTTGTCTCCCCCAACGATAAAAATGAACTTATTTGGTGGTTTTAATATTTTTAACATGACTATCGTTTACCAGGCGATGTTATTGTGGACATCAATGGCAACTGTGTCCTTGGTCACACCCACGCAGATGTTGTCCAGATGTTCCAGTTGGTGCCTGTGAATCAGTACGTAAACCTCACTCTATGCCGTGGTTATCCGCTCCCGGATGACAGCGAAGACCCTGTTGTCGACATTGTTGCTGCTACTCCTGTCATCAACGGACAGTCGTTAACCAAGGGAGAGACTCAGGATTTGAAGTCAGGAGCGATGGTTCTGGACCAGAATGGAAAATCGGGACACATCCTGGTCAGTGACCGTCTCAATGGACCATCGGATGCGAGCGAGCAGAGAGTGTCCATGGCGTCATCGGGCAGCTCCCAACCCGAACTAGTGACCGTCCCCCTGATCAAGGGCCCTAAGGGCTTCGGGTTTGCCATTGCTGACAGCCCCACCGGACAGAAGGTGAAGATGATCCTGGATAGTCAGTGGTGCCCGGGCCTGCAGAAGGGGGATGTCATTAAGGAAATTTACCACCAGAACGTGCAGAACCTGACCCACCTCCAGGTGGTGGAGGTGCTAAAGCAGTTCCCAGTGGGCGCCGACGTACCCTTGCTCATCTTACGAGGAGGTGAGTAGGGCGCAAGTAGGAGACGTCCTCCCTGTTCACGCGTTTATATCTGATACTGTCCTTCCTTACAGGTCAGGGTGCCTTCTCCCCGCAGACCCAGCTGATCGTTAGCGGGCATTTTCCAGAGGGTTGTCTGACCGCTCCCATAAGCGGTGTCTCTTGCAGCAGACTCTTTAGTTGTTAATGGTTTCCTTCATCTCCATGATGGATTTCTTTCCCTCTGTATTCTTTTAAAAACCTGATTTATGGCTTTAATGACAGGAGATCACACTGTGAAGTCGCGTGTGCTGCTTCAGATGCAGATCATTTTCCTTCCATTTACTCTGTTGATGGCAACAGTAGAGATTGGCTCTCTCTGTCACTGGTGCTGCGTCTGGGCCTCCGGAACGTACTGGATGCTGGAGAGAGCTGGCTCCTCTGAGTGGCAGAGTCGGGGGGCGCTGGCCTGTTCACTAAGAACAGTCACGGTAGCTTGTGCTCGGAAAGCTTTAGTCTTAAGCTTTCGTCTCTCCCTGTAAATGTTAATTAGACCCCACAGTGCTCATGTGAGAGAAATAAAATTTTCCTTTTCCAAGGTCATCAGCTGACACGAACTGCTCTCAGACAGTATAAATCCTGGTCCAAGGACAGAGCACAAAGTTTGCATTTTAATAGGTTTCTTAAATCCACACCTACGCGTGCCGGATGCTTTAAAGTCCCCCCTTCGCTCTTTCATCCCTCTGGCTTTCAATTTTCATTTTTGAAGCAAATGAGTAGTTTAACTTCATTGGGGCTTTTTTTCTCTTACTCTCATTTCTTTGAACTATTTTTGCTGCCGCTTCGGGTGATGTGGTCGAATGCGCCCCGAGGGAGGTGGGATCTCTGCTGTGCCCGAGCGCCATCCTCGGTTTCCGCAGATACTACAGCGTCTGGGGCCCGGCGGCCGACAGTTTCCTGCCTTGCTCCCGGTTGGCTCTGCGGTGCAGAGAGACATCCTTAATCTATTTGAGCCTTTGGTTGCCGTATTTGTAAAATGGTAGAAACAGTTATGCCTTAGGATTGTCATAAACATAAAATGAGATTATACGCATATAATGCCTGGCTCGTAGGAGGTGTCAGAGAACCAACCAGCTACTCAAAGTCAAAACTAGTTCATCATAAACGTTAACTATATTTGTGATCTGAAAATGCTTCCTCTGTTTTTAAAATGTGCCTTTTTTTTTTTTTTTCAGGTCCTTCTTCACCAACTAAAACAGCCAAACTGGTGAGTATACCATGGTCCTCACTTGCTTCTTAATACACTGAAAGATGCCCCATCCCCCTCTGTAGGGACAGCCCCCGTGGTGGTGACTGTGGCCTGGGGAAGTCAGGACCCAAGCTGCCCTGGCTTATATCAGACTCTCTAGGGAAGCGTGGGAATCAGAAAAACCCCTGTAGAGGAGATGTGCTCTCCTGGCGAAGTATTTTTACCGGAGGAATACTAGAGACTGTACAGCCAATGATCCTGTCCTCTAAGCAGTAAAATGGGGACACAGGGAGTGCTGCTCAGGGTTCTTTCTCTGAGAGGAGCACGTGGAGGGCAGAGAGAAACTTACATCTCCCTGTTTCCAAAAGGAGCCATGGTGGCCTCACCTAATCTCATGGGGTCTGTAGGTGCCCACATTTAGGTAACTTCTCCCATGTCGGACTGAACAAGACTTTCTCGAGATTCGTGGCCGCCTGTGCTCAGTTGTGTGTTGTCAAGGCGATAGGCTGTCAGGCGTGAAGCCGTGTTCTCTTTGGCACCTTTCTGAGTAGCTGAGGAGCCCCCTGGACAACCTGTATAGAGAATGAGACCTACAAAAGGATGCACCAGGTGATGCTACAAAAGAAACTGTGAGGTGCGCGTGTGGCACTTCAGTAGCACAGTTCTGGGGTGTGGATGCGCAGGCAGCTGTGTGTGAAATCCTGACGAGCTGTAGTTTGCTTGAGTTGGAGTCTGTCCTCTCACAATCGAAAGGTCGCCTCCGTAACCTTCACCCACAGGCCGGCAAGGAAAGACCATCAGAGGTAAAATGGCTGGATCCTTTCTCGCCCACCTAATGGGATGCTCTGCAAACCTGCTGTTTTGTGGATCAAAGGAAAGAAGCTCTCTGCACTTTTATAGACCGTGCCCCTCAGGTCCAGTGTGGACAAAAATATTTTATTTTATTTTTTTGCCTATTCAGTTAAATTTGCAGTGTAGTTCCCTACATTTGTCTGGCTCCTCTAGGAATCATTTTCCTCTCCTGCGCCGAGAGGTGTATTTTATAATGGATGCTGGTGCAGCCACGGTGACCCTCGTGTTTTATAACTGATGGAGGTCTCCGATGACCCGCACTGCCTGAGCAGAATCCCAGGACGCCTGGGGCAAAGGGGAGGGGCTGCTCTCACCTCCCCGCCACCTGCCTGGTTGGATCAGCGAGGGGTCCCCTCTGGCACAACACTGTAGTGCCCGTCCCCTCCCTGCTCCCTGCATCCTAGTCAGTGTGAATTATTTTACCACACACGTCTCTAATCCCCTCTCCTCACAGTAATTCAGGACAACAAGCTGTTCTCAAACCATATTTATTTTCTTAGGCTGGTTATTGGATTTCGTGTTTAGGATGTTATTAAAGAACTCATTTTGCTCGGATATTGTCTCAAGCAGGTTCTGTCTGAATGAGAGACTGTGTAAATGGATTACTCCGTGTCCCCTTATCTGATTGCCCAGCAGGGGTGCATTTCTCCTTAAGATACTTGATTGGCCGTGTGAGTTTCACAGCGTCATCTGACTTAGCACTTCCTGTTCCAGTTGCTTAGAAAGAATGTTATCTTAAACAGCATCACTGGGAATTAGGTTCAGCGAGGGGAGGGGGGTTTCTTGAGAATTTTCTCCCAGTCTCCCTCCTGCTTTACCTAGAAGCACTGCTTGTGCCACCTCCCTGTTTCTCTTCCCAAAGGCAGCGTGTGTCTTGGTGTGAGAACAGGGCAGGAGGGCTTGGACATAGGACTAAGGCCGTTCGGTTGACATCACTCTAAGCCTTTCCTAATTCCGGTTAAATATGTTTTAACTGAACACCCGTGGCCATGCAGGCGAACCCCTGGGAGACCGCGGCTGTGCTGTGGCTCTGACCTGCCCCCTGTGTAGCCGGGATCAGTTGACATACCCAGTGTAGACAACCGATTTATGAACTAATCGCCCACCAGGCTGTTTAAAATACTAAGGAAGGCCTTTTCCATTTCAGAAAATGGATAAGAAGGAAACTTCCGGAAGTTTGGAGGCCGTAAACGAGCCCATCCCCCAGCCTCTGCCTTTTCCACCCAGCATCGTCAGGTCAGGATCCCCGAAACTGGATCCTTCCGAGGTCTACCTGAAATCCAAGACTTTATATGAAGATAAACGTAAGTAGTTGTGGGATATTTCAGGAGAGCTTGCAACAAAATAAATTTGAATTTAAAAAAAAAATATATCCTTATTGATTTCAAAGAGAGGAAGGGGGGGGGAGAGAGAGAGAAACATTGATGATGAGAGAGTCATTGACCAGCTGCAGCCTGCAACCCAGGCATGTGCCCTGACAGGGAATCGAACCCCAATCTCCTGGATCCTAGGTTGATGCTCAACTGCTGAGCCATGCCTGGCTGGGCTGAATTTGAATTTTTAAAAAAATCTGGGACCTCCCCATCTTTCAAAACCATGTTGAAAAGTTATTTCTTCATTTCATTTTAATATGACGTTGGGCTCCTTCCATTCACATTCAACATTCATTCATTTGTTTCAAAACCATACATTAAGTGCCTACTGTCTACCCAAAATCCAAGTAAGTAATGAGAATAAAGATATAAATAAATAGGTCACATAGGACCTGAACCCCAAAAGATGATTAAACCTAAATGGAAAGAACAAATGTGTAATCAAGTAAGTGTGTAAATAAGTACAAATAAGCCAGACAGGTGCAGTAACAGAAGGGTGGACTGGGCGGTGGGTCCAAGGTAGGAGGCGGTTGATTGTACCACCATGGGTAGTAGGAAGTGTCCGACACGGCTTCACACGGGAAGTTAAGTTTTAACCAAGTCTTCAAAGACAAGAAGTGTTTAGGGGACAGGCGGAGGGGAAAGAAAGAGGGAATAGTGGTTGCCCATTGACCTCGCATGGCCTGGGTTCTGCAAGAGGTTCAGTGTGGCTGGGTGTGGCAGTCAAGGGAAACCAGAGGGCAGGAGCCCATGGGGAGGGCGAGGTGCTGTTCTGAGGCCGAGTCTGTCAGCGGGTGATGCGGAGCCACGGAATGGTTATAACTAGGGGGGTGGGATTAGTGGGCTGTTTTAGAAAGACTTTCCTGGCAGGGGCATGAAGGGTGGTGGTCAGAGGGGTGTGCCACCCGAGGGGAAACCAGAGAGTAGGTGCTAAGGGAGTCCGGCTGAGAGGCGATGAGAGGAGAGCGCATAAGGCAGAAATCCAGGTCCGCACACATTTACTTGCTAATGCAGATCTTTTCCGGAGTAAAATTGCAGATTGAAGTATGTTTAATTTTTTTAAATGTATTTGTTAAGAAATCCATGTTGGAAAAGATGTACACAGGTGGAAATACTATGTAATTGACTTCATACTTTTTAACCAGTTGTCGATCTTAATCGTCCCAGGCCGTATTTAAGAAAGGTGAGAACCAGGCATAAGCACAGGGAGGCAGTAATTTAATTAGTGTAACTATGGAGATTCACTTTCTTCAGGCTTCTCTTTCATGGCCTGACTTGTATAAACTAGTCAGTCCCTTTGGGCTTCACCCATAAAATAAGCGAGTGGGACTCATGAGTCCTTTTATCTCTAAAGTTCTGTGCTTCCAATGGGAAGTATTTCTCAGAAGAGATTGCTTCTAAGGAACATTGTCAGGAATTACTCTGCGAGGTATCTCACTTTTTATAACGTTCCCTGACATGTTTCTCTCTTTCCCCTTTCTAGCAAATACTTCTTACTTATAAATAATATTTTTGCAGAGATGAAATTTTAGTCATGAAGTAGCTGTTCCTGACTTAATATTCTGATGAGTGCCCCTTATGGGGCAGGATCATGTAGGTTAAGAACCAGACCCTGGAGATCAAGCAGAGTTTAAACCTCAGCCCTGCCATTTCCCTCTGTGTGACTCTGGGCCCTCAGTTTCCCCAGCTGGAAAATGGGGCCAATAATAGGTGTTAACTGTTACTTACTTTTAAAATAATATTTTGCAAAATTAGGCTAAGCAAGCAGTTCAAGTGGAATGCTTTTCTGAAACAGGTATTAGATTAGGAGTAAAATTAAGGCATTTTATGGGCTCTCCTTTTCCAGGATTTCCCAAGTGTTGATTTAGATAATTTGCATTTATCAAATATCAAACTCAAATCAGATAATTCTGAATTTAACATTGTAATATTGATTTGAAGGCATGAGGAGTTAATGGCAGTGTAACACCGAGCACAGGAACGTGGGGGGAAATATTCCTAAAGCAGTCTTAACAGAAAGTTTTGTTTGGAACTCAAAGCGAAGGTTTACGACTGAATTTTCTGTGGTGGTTTTCTTTTGTGTAAATCTTTGCATCTCAAGAAGTGCTGAGGATATAGTTTATTGAACTCGATAATTTTATCCTACTAAGTATTGAACTTAGTTTTATTTTAACCCTTTGAAAATAAGCCCCAGTTATTTATTTATTTATGTAATATTTTCTGGTTTCCCTTAGCACCAAACACCAAAGACTTGGATGTCTTTCTTCGGAAACAGGAATCGGGGTTTGGCTTCAGAGTGCTGGGAGGAGACGGACCTGACCAGTCAGTAAGTGTAAATACACTGGACTTTGGCTGTTGCTGTTAAAACTTTTAAGTGACAATTTGGTAGAATTTGTTATTTTTGCTGTGTTCTGTTTTGTTTGATTTTTGTAATTGATTTTTAGAAAGAGAGGGAGAGGGAGAGAGAGCAACATCGATGTGAGAGTGAAACATCCACTGGCTGCCTCCTGCCCCCCCTTCCAGGGATGGAGCCCGCAACCTGGGCATGTGCCCTGACCAGGAATCAAACAGGCAACTTTCTGGTACATAGGACGAAGCCCAACCAACTGAGCCACACTGGCCAGGGCTTTGTTTGATTTTTTTTAAGATTTTGTTTTCTCTAACAGTTTCATTAACACGAGAAGAACTGCATTTCTATTAATGTCATAGTCCCTCCGTTAATTTGGTGCAGTTAAAACTGGGGGCGAGCCCAGCCGGGCGTGGCTCAGCGGTTGAGCGTCAACCTAGGATCCAGGCGATCGGGGTTGGATTCCCAGTCAGGGCACATGCCCCGGTTGTGGGCTCGATCAATGACTCTCTCATCATTGATGCTTCTCTCTCTCTCTCCCTCTCCTTTCCCCTCTCTGAAATCAATAAAGATATATTTAAAAAAACAAAACAAAAAAACCAAAAAAAACTGGGGGTGAAAACTGGTTATGTCAGCTATAAATTGGACAATAATTAATTTCTCTTTGTGCCTAATGCTTATTTAAAATTCTTTATTTCTTTTTGCCTTCATTAAACAGATTTTAAGACATTTTTCTTTTCTAATAAATCTGTAATTCAAAATCCTGTGTACTGCAGTCACTTTCTCTCCTGAATGTTCCATGAGCAGTTGGCAGCAGCCATGAGTATTATATCACCTAGTCTGTAATATTCACCTCATTATTAATGGTTGACATTTTTATGCTCAGAATTTTGCATGCCATTTCATTTGTTACCTGTGAAGCCAGAAGGAAATAATTAATATTTCTGTCCAGAAAGCATGAGGGTTATGTTTGCAAAGCATTTAAAATCTAGAATTTTATTTATACACAGTTCAAGTTTTGCCTTTAGTTTGAATGACAGAGAAGTAATGTGCTTTGTAGGATTTAAGAATATATTGAAGTGGGTTTTTTGTGTAATATCAAGGAAGACTACATTATTATGATACTTGGAAGTTAGGTGAGTAACAATATTTTGAATGACAGGCTTTCTTCTGTTTCTGAATAGACCATTGGATTTCTGTCGTATAAATGTGTCCCAATGAGGCATATCGGTTCCAGTTAACACAGTTTCCCCTGTGTGGGCCCAACATAGGAACCTTGATTATTTCTGATGATATGGTTTTGTTTTATTGCTTCCTGTTTCATTGGTACTCATCGTGGTTGCTCAGGCATTTTAAGAATTTATCTCAAACAACTTGGGAAAAACCTTTCTCTTAAACGTCAGGTTTTAGCAGCTCTGAAACTAGCCCCAGCATTCAGGATTACCTGATTATAGGATTTTAACTGCTGGCCGGCAGGACGACCTAAACATGTTCGCCTAGATGCAAGCGAGCCTTAGGCCACTCTGTCCCCTAAACATATCCATGGCTTTGGCATTTGGGAACCAGAAATGTTCCTCTGTGTTATATACTGAACTTGGACTGATCGCTGTGTGAGGACAGCAGCGTAAGAATTACCCAGCTGCTGTGAACAGCTGTGAAAAGCTTTCCTGACTTGTCTGCCTTCATGGCTGCCCCACAGAATTGCATTTTCTGAGTTCCGTGCTTTTGTTGAGGGGGTGGTAGCAATGGTGGTCCTTTTTAAAGTTGTTGAACAACTGGATTTTCTGTCTTCTTTGTACTCAATCCAGAGGATCTAGAGGTTATTTAAAGGGCCGTCTCTGAGAACGGCCACTGTCTAAGACTTTCTAAAATATGACTGTCCCGTAGTTGGACTGCAGCAGTCTGTCGGTTTGCACGGCACCGAGTCAGGAAGCCCTTGACTTAGTGGCTAAGGGTCTCTGCAGGGCCTGGCGGGCCGCACAGCCCAGCCTGTCCCCGCCTGTCCCCTGTGTCTTATCAGATCTACATCGGAGCCATCATTCCCCTGGGCGCGGCCGAGAAGGACGGTCGGCTCCGGGCTGCCGACGAGCTGCTGTGCATCGACGGGATTCCTGTTAAGGGGAAGTCGCACAAACAAGTCCTAGACCTGATGACAACTGCCGCTCGCAACGGCCACGTGCTGCTAACCGTGCGGAGGAAGATCTTCTGCGGAGGTACGTGGACCCCGTAAAGAACAGGGACTTGGCCGCTTCCCGTGTGGGCCTTACTCTGGAAGGTCAGAAAGATTCAGAAATACTAATATTGCTGTCAAAAAAGAGAAATTTGGGACTTCCGTATTCAGGTTATATTAATATATTGATGAGTTTACCAGGTTAAATCTGTTTTCTTAAAAACAAATACAGAGTTATTTAGTCATACTGAGATAGATGTCCCATTTGTTGAATCTCAAAAGATTTTGCATCCTGCTGAAATCCTGCATATTCAGAGGACAGATTGTTTCTACTGGAAAAGTTTAAGTAGAATATAATTTAACATTTATTGAGTGCTTACTGTGCCGTAGGCATATGGATTCTTCTGTTTAATCTTTACAACACCGTGATGTAAATACTATCACAGTCTAGTTTTACAGATACTCCCAGGAAGGTTGAGACACACACACAGCTGGTCGGTGGTAGGGCCCGGATTAAAATGGGTGTTTAATTACAGAGCCCGGCATCTACACCATACACTCATTTACGAGTCTCTCCTACAGTTGCCTCGATAGCTTTGTGAATATCAAATAGGAATTTTGAGAAGTGAATTCTTGCCGTTTACAATCTTAAAAAGACAACTCCGTAGCTCGGATTGTGAGCCTCCTGAAGGCAGGGGCACTGGATCCCAGCACTCAGATGAGCAGCTGCCTGGCACAGCGTGGATGTCAAATGTCTGTTGACTTGATGAATGTTTGCATTCCTCTTAAAAAGTGAGGCACTGTGTTTTTTATTGCAACATCCTAAGCGGAGCCCTGCCTCTCTTTGTAAAGGTGAGCATTGAGAGATGCACCCAGATGTTAATGCTGAGTCGCCTCCGTTCAGTTGTCCTGGAGCCAGAACATAACTACACACAGTCGACAATGGGATGTTACACACTAGTGGCTGGCGCTCCCCTGGACAGCACCTTGAGGGTTTCATGCTCATGTGATGTGATCAGAGGCTTCTAGTTAATTCACTCTAATCATGAATTATACCCCAAATCCTTGATTTTCCATTAATGACTGGATGCTGGTGGCACTTTGTTGAGATTCATAAGCAGTCTCAGAATCATGTAGATTTTGAGCCAAAATAGATCAGATGATTGTGTACTCATCAGTAATGATGTGTTGTAGTTTTTAATGATGGTTTGTATAAATTTATGGCACAAAATTTGCCTATTTAAAAAAATCAGGATGGAGAAAAGAGGTAGGTTAACTGGCCATTTGTTGGGGATTCCATGGGGCCGACTCTCTACCCAGGAGAGTTTGCTGTTTGTGCCGACAGTTGGTTCTGTGCCTGCGAAGCTGGTCCACTCGCCTGATGGCATCATCAGGAAACTGCAGCGTAAACCCCACTGCGTGAGACAGGCCCGGGAGGTGCAGCTGTTTCCCACCTGTGATGGGCGGCATCTGTCCTGGGGCAGCTGCTGTCCAGACGTCATGAGTTTCAGTCCCTGCTCTCGGTGATGAGTAAAATTGACTTTAAAAGGAAGTTTACCACCATTTCTCATCATCAACTTTTGTTAAAATTACTGGACGAGGTTAAAAACCTTTCTGGAATTCCAACAACTTCAAGAACTTTTTTACTATCAAATTTCAAGGAAGCTTTGAAACCCCCGAAACCCCCCTTTAGAGTGAGATAACTGTGTGTTTTTCCAGTTGTTTGCATTAAGGGTATTTAAGTCCTCAGACTGCTGCTTCCAACATCTGCCCTCAGATTATGTCCAGAGCTCAGTGGGGGGAGGGAGGGTAGATTTTCTATTCTGTTATTAGAAATTAAATTTTTGTATAAGAAGCTTAGCACAAAAATACTTTAGTAATCCAAAATTATGATATATCAAATATATAAAAATACCAAAATTGATCCTGTTGATTGCAGAGAAACAGCCTGAGGATGACAGCTCTCAAGCCTTCCCTTTGGCACAGAACGGGTCTCCGCGCCTGAACCGAGGGGACGTCCCAGCCAGGCCTGCGCCCCAGGAGGCCTATGATGTCGTCTTGCAGCGGAAGGAGAATGAAGGATTTGGCTTTGTCATCCTCACCTCCAAAAGCAAGCCGCCTCCCGGAGGTAAGGGCTGCTCTGTCCTGTTGTCCCAGCCTTTGAGTCCAGCTTTCTAAGTCTCCCACTGAGGTTTATGCAACTGGTTAGGAATTATGTAGAAATGCCTTAGAGACTTGACTTTTTAAGAATGATGAATATTTCCTCTATTGTCAAAATTAAGTCATCTGAACCAAACCTCCTAGGTTTATGTATCATCTCAAATTCCAGGAAATAAGTTTTAGCTGCTCGGTTTGCATCAAGGTTATATTTGGCAGTATATAGGAGACGAGACCTAACTATTAGTAAAACAACAGTGCTGAATTTTTTAAAATATGGAGGCATAGGTTGTTTTTTTAATTAGGAGAAATCATGTATGCAGAAATAAATTAAATGCTAGAAGTGGTTGAGAGGAAGCAAAACAGATTAATAGAAAAATCGTGACCCAAATATGTCTTAAATTGTCCTTTGTGTTATTTAACAATAAAAGCGACCTTCTCGAGTGATAAGAGGCATCCTTCCCTTTGTGTGTGCTTCATTGAATGTAAAAATTTTGTCAGAACCTTTAAAAATTAATCTAAATATCCTGAACCTGGCTTAGCAAAATGTTCTCATCTACAAAGGATGATGCATGTATTAACTCCCTCACAGAATCACCTCCAGTATGTTCAGGGCTGTTATGATTCAACCAATTAGGTACTTGTCTCATCTCAGTGTTTCTAAGAAGTAATTATCTCTAAATATAATTATAAAATTCAAATGAGTATGAGAACCAGCAAGTGAATATTTATGTATCGTGTTTGTCTGGTAACTTTATTTTTCTAAGTCAAATGATAAAAACCTTTGACCACATGACAATGCCTCTTGCCTTCACCAGTGGATTTGATCATTTCTTGGGTAGTGAGATCCTTTTAGACGCGATGGTCACTAAACGCTCAGTGACAAAAGCAGACTTTCAGGAAAGTGTTGTGAGCCAAACGAGTTTGCGGGAATCCTGCTAAAATGAATGCACGTGTGCAGAGAAGGAAGCCTACACGATGAGTTATTACTCCAGTACCAGGTCACTGCTCACTGCTACTCCTTTCCATTTTCCATAAGCAGTTGCTATGGTAACGCTCGGAACTGGAACTGTCGCTGGTGCTGGGATGATTATGTGGCCTGACTCAGAAAAATGAAAGAAAGCAGCTTTTAGGTGGATCTTATGTCGTATCATTGGAAATCAGGATTTCCAGAAACAAATAACCGTTTTAGATCATGATATTCTCATCTCCTACCAAACAATAATCCAGGCTTTCAGTTTAACCAAGACGGTGAAAGATTATTACTCAGTATGGTAGATGCTAAGCACTTTTTATATTGAAGATACTCCTTTTCTAGCACTATAAAAATTAGAGGAGAGTCGATTTTCACCATAAAGCTAAGCAATATAGCCCAGTTGGAGCGGCACAGTGCTTGAGCGTTGACCTATGAACCAGAAGGTCATGGTTCAATTCCTGGTCAGGGCACGTGCCCAGGTTGAGGGCTCAGTCCCCAGTAGGGGGCGTGCAGGAGGCAGCCGATCAATGACTCATCATTGATGTTTCTCTCTCTCTCTTCCCCCCTCCCCCTTCCTCTCTCTGAAATCGATAGACATATTTTTTAAAAAACAACTAAGCAATATGGAGAAATTCAGTAAAATAAGTTGCATTACTTAAAATATTTAGCATTTTTATACTGATTATATTTAAATTTTACATTACATTTTAATATATTATATAGTAAATATATTTGTGTATATTTGTTTATACTTAAATTTTAAAAATATTTTATACTTAATTGTTTAAGTTGTTTCTTACTATTTTGATGGTTTTGTGGCCATAGGTTTCTGTATAAAATAGTACCATTAAATATTGGACTTTGTAATCAGGCAAACTTGGATTCAAGCTTTAGTCTTGTAATAGCTGTCCGATCTTGGGCAAATCACCTCCCCTCAAAGAGCTCCAGGTTCTGTAAAATGGGGATGGAGGAACCACTTCCTGTCTCAGATGCATTCGAGGACTGAAGGAGGTGATGCCTAGAAGCCCTTAGCTTGGACCCGCACTAAATGGTGGCTGCTGGATGCTGCCGTTGCTTGGTGTAGCTTCTGCTGCGCTGTCGCCGTCATTATTTATAAAATTGTTTGTCACTGTCTCTTGATCTTTTTTTAAAAGGAACTTTAAAAAGTTTATTAATACTTGAGTAATGAGATGGGAAAGGAAGCTCAATTAAAATGAAGATCGAGGGAGCAGCTAATGTGTGGCAGGAAATGAGTGTGTGCAGCTCCTTCATTATCAGCTCGAATAGTAAATTAGGCTCAGGTTGGCAAGGAATTTAATATAAAGTACTTGGGCTCTTCAGTCACGGTGCAAAACCAGAATTGATCATTTCAGTGAAATGCTAGTTAGCAGCCTCACAGTGCTGAGCCCTGCAAGCAGCCTCCTAGAGCTCCATTCATCTCTCACAGACGGAGGGAGGGCCTGGGGTCAGCGGGGGTGAGGGGCTTCCGCTCAGAGACTGAGCCGGTGCTGCGAGCTGGATAACAGAGGAGGTGTGGGTTAGAAAAGTTAGCACCGGTGAAAAGGGGGGACCTGCCTGTCAGAAGAGATCTTTCTTTATGGACCTTGTTTTGATATAGATGGGTATTCTGCTGAGTACAGATCTTTTTTCCTTCTGATTATATGTATTTCCCAGTGACATTTGTCACAAGAAAAGTTCCCAGTAGCACCTCATACCAGTTATAAAATTCTGCAATTCCCTGCTGTCCACCTTTTCAGGGTCCAGCGTCCTTGCTGCCCTGAGCCTGGGTGGAGCAAGTGCTAAGCGAGGGGAGCACTTAGAAAAGACTATTCGAGATGGAAAGCACTGGGCCCCTTTCCACGTTGCCAGTACTTTAGAGGTTTTTATGTTTCTTTCTCCTCATAGACTTTTCAGTTCTGGTTGCAAAGGATTCCTTTGAGAAGGGGACATTGCCAGTTACTGCGCTTCCTTTTGCTGAAATGAAATGTTTTAAGAGCCCTAAAGTGATCTCGGCAGCTGGACAGGCCCGTCTGTGAGACGGATTGAGGCCAGAGCTGAAGGAAGGTGGATGAGCAGACTTCATGGCAAATGCCTGTAGACTTTGCAAACCCAAAAGCCACGGCAGGACTTGAGACTGTCCCTTAGCTGCGCGTACTCGAAGGGGTGACCTTGAAAACCCCAGCCCACTCCGAGAGTGTTCAGAAGCTTGCTTTCTTTTATTTTAATCTTCACCTGAGGATAGTTTTCCCATTAATTTTTAGAGAGCGCGGAAGGTAGGAGGGGGGGAGAAACATTGATGTGAGGCACATCTATTGGTTGCCTCCCGCATGCACCCCAACTGGGGCTGGAGATCGAACCTGCAACCCAGGTCCATGCCCTTGACCGGGAATGGAACCCACCACCCTTCAGTGTGCAGGTCGTGTTCTAACCACTGAGCCACACAGGCTAGGGCAGAAGCTGTCTTTCTTCTGGTCTATTTGTGTGTCTAACCATCTTGGCGCTACTGCTAATGGTGCCAAGACAAGGACAGCCCGACTGCTTTCACCATCCCTTGCCCAGACAACTGACCCTCCAGGAAGTCCTGTCCCCAAATCTGCCTGACGAGAGAGGAACCACGGGCCTCCAGAGATCAGTTCTGTCTGATGCTTTCCCAAGTCTGAGCAGCCCCTTCCAGTGGCCAAGGAGCTGAGTAATTTTCTTCTCGGGGGATCTAGGGTGAGCACTATGTATGAGCAAATCTTCCTGAGGAGAGGAACTGAGGACCAATTTGGAGAGTCACCACAGGGCCACCATGTGAGTCACCGGGTTTCTGGTAGGCCACCTGCTGTGTCACCAGTGAGTCAGCTCCCACCTGGCACACAGGACATGGCCCTGCTCCTGCCACTTTCCTAGTGACTTTGTTTGTAAGGAAAACGGCATCATAAGTGCTTGAGATAATTCAGGCCAAAAGGCCCGGCTTCCAACACTGACTTCCTCCGCTTTAAGATAAAATCTGCCGTGTAATCCAGTAGGAGCCGAGGAACAGCAGGGTCTGCGGGGACAGAGATTTCGGCCAACAACAACTTCCAGTTCCAACGGAGGTCTATGAAAGTGTCCCTAATAGACACCAGATAGGACTCAGAAACACTTAGCAAGGAGCCTGTTTTACTGTGGGAATTAAGCATGATCCCAGTGCCATTTAAACATATTAATTGTCCCTTTTCATAGCAGTCAGTAGTCAGCAGAGCCCAGTGCCTGACAAGTTCACTGAGCTCGAAGGAAATTCTCTGAGAACATAGAAGGAACATCTGTGTCTTAATACAAATGGCCCTGATCAAAGGTGAAAGATGCTCGGACGAGGCTCCTGAGTATCTGAGAACTTGTTCTGAGCCAGAGTAACAGGCAGGCGTCTGAACAGGTACCGGGAAAGCCGTCAGCTCTGTGAGCCAGGGGATCGTGATGGGTCTGCAGAGTGTGCAGAGGGCGTGGGCTCAGCTTCGTGCCATCAGGGAAGGATTTTATCCACGAGCCAAATAATGTCAACATTATTAATTATTAATGTCCGAATTCCACTCAGTTTTCCTAATTTTAAAAAGATCTAAGGGCCTAAATAAAGGGAATTAATTTGGTCTAGAACTAAGTACGATTCATTTGACTGTAGCTGGATTTCTAACCAAGAACTTCTGAGTCCTGAACTCAAGTTTGAACCGCACTTATTTACAAATGCCCCTTGGACAGAACCAGAGACGGTCTCATTGCAGCCGTTTCTAAACTGGCCCAAAATGTGATGCAGCCCCAATGGCCGACAGACAAGAAACAGCCGAGTTAGTGAGATGCTCTCCCCAGGACCAGTGAGGTCGGTCGTCTTTAAACAGGATTATTAGGACAGCATAAAAACTGGAGAAAGGTTTCCGGCGAATTGAAAACAGTGACGAGGTTTATGTGCAGCTCTGCAGGGCCCGCACGCGGGCGAAGAGCGGGAGGTGACGTGAGCACCACTTGGACGGGGTGCTCACACGTGGCCTTTTGCTGTATTTTTAAAGAATTTTCTTTGATGTTGTGTTGAATTTTTAAATGATGATGATAAATCCAACACTGACAGATAATCTTAAATAATTGAAAAACCTGGGGTTTTTCTTACAGTTATTCCTCATAAAATTGGCCGAGTCATAGAAGGAAGTCCGGCCGACCGCTGTGGGAAGCTGAAGGTCGGGGACCACATCTCGGCGGTGAACGGGCAGCCCATCGTGGAGCTGTCCCACGACAGCATCGTCCAGCTGATCAAGGACGCCGGCGCCACTGTCACCCTGACCGTCGTCGCCGACGAAGGTAAGGGACCCACCCACTGACCTAAGGCAGCAGACCTAGATGCCCGGGGGACCTGCAAGAGGCAGTGGCTTTCTCCAGCATCGCCAGAATCGCGGGGTGACAGAGCCATTTACGTGTCCTGGAGTCTCATTGTTTGCCTTTTCCATTTAATGAATAAAAAGTTTATTGTAAAGTGTCAGCAGCTCAGGAAGCATAACCTGGCTAGGGAGTGGTGGCCATTAAAACAACGTCTTCAGTCTCTGCCTGCGTGGAAGTCCTCTGGGGAGTTCAGGGAGGCACAGAGAGCCCTCCGTGTCCCCCGGGCCTCGTGGGCCTCCCTGGGAGGCAGCTGCCCTACGAATGGGGAGTTTGCAGGAGTGGCCAGTAACTAGGGCGTGAGGCGCACGTAGTGTCCCGCTTTGCTTTAGGGCTGCCTTTTGATGGAGAATTTCTCATTAGGCACCATTTTGAATAGAATCCTCCTGTTTATGAATCACATCACGGCCATCTCCTCTCTCCTGGTTTTGTAGAGCTAATGAGGAGCCCGACACAGAATTAGGAAGGGTCGGTCTTGCCTATTAATGTCGTATACGGCATTAAGTTTGCCTCCATGTTCTCCCCAAACCTCTCCTGAGCTAGGCCTCATTTAGGGTGCCTCCCCCTAAACCCCACAGTTCTCCTTACCTCTGCAGTTCAGTGAGCATTGTTCTTATGTAACTATCTTGCTTTAAAGAGAGATGATCTGCTTGTTGAAGACAAAATATTACCAATTGCCTATGATGCTTAGTAGGTGCTCAGTTAATGTTTTTTGAATGAAGGAACAAGTGAATGAGTAATTGAATAAGGGTGCATCAGGACAGTTTGTGACAATGTGGAGCTGGAGACAGTGTGGCTGGGGGGACAGGTAATATGTGGTAAATAGAATCATCAAAAAACTGCCAAGCAGTGAAAAACAGTCGATTATGTTCACCCAGCAACACAGGTGAATCTTAAAAAGCACACAAGGCTATGATACCAAAAACATTACATGTGTGTACATATAAAGTCAGATTTTATATATACTGGTCTAATATCAGATTTTGTGAGTCGTTGGTACCCAGCAGCGGGCAAGGTAGCTGCTCCCGTGTGAAGGACACAGGCTGAGACTGCGGAGCTGGCAGACGGGCTCTGTCCCAGCGTCCCGGAGACCCATCTTGGTCACCTAGGGGTTTACAGCTGTGGGGAGTGTGCTCTGGGAACCCACAGAACGAAGAGGCTACAGGTAGTTCCCGGAGCTCTGTCCTCACCATGTTACTCTTGAGTGTGTTGGTTTCTGATTTTCCTGTTCAATGGGATCCAAACAGAGGCCAAAGAGGGCGAGTGTGTGGAGTAAGAGCATGACTCCCGCTCTCTTTAAACATCAACATTAATGAAGAGTGGGAACAGGGGGCAGTGGTCCACGTCCAGGCAGCTGAGGAAGCTGAGGGCAGCGCTGTCCGCACTGAAGTCCCTCGAGTCTGGAAAGCAGCAAACATTTGTCTCGTTTTCATAGACGCACTTTGCCTTCACGTTTTTAGGTACATTCTTATTTCTACTGCTTTCTCATTTGAACAGAGCATCATGGTCCACCATCAGGAACAAACTCAGCCAGGCAAAGCCCAGCCCTGCAGCACAGGCCCATGGGACAGTCGCAGGCCAACCACACACCTGGGGACAGGTGAGGCTGCTCTTCTCAGTTTGGGTGTTTTTCTCTGCTCATCTCCCCACTTCTCACCCCCACCCCCGCCCCACAGTGATCAGAGGCCAGCTGGGGAGGTCAGAATGGGAACTAGTGCATTCTCCACCTTCAGGCACTTTCCCTGTCCCCTCCGCGCCCTCCATCCGTCCCCCGGCGCAGCCTAACTACCCAGTCATGCCCAACAGGTGGGGACTAGAAAGAAGCCCCAGTGCCATTGGCTCTGCTACTCTGGCTCCTGCTTTTGGGAGGGAAGCCCCAGTCCCACCAAGATGGCTGTCTCCTCAGGCGAGCTGGGCAGGGCAGTGTTTGTGCCTATTTCCTGTTCTATTGAAAATATTGGCCATAAACAGAAGCCAGATTGTTAGAAATCGAGCATAGCCCGCCCTGCGCAGAGCTGCGGGAGAGCCGACTGGGAGGAAAGGGAAAGGAAAGGAACCTGCTTTACTTGTAGCCCATTTTCATTTGCTCAGTTCCGAGGGTGCCTTCGTTTCTCTCCTATAGTGAGATCGGGAAAGACACGTCCACTTCGTACAGACACTCGTGGTCGGACCACAAGCACCTGGCGCAGCCCGACACGGCCGTGATCTCCATTGTGGGCAGTCGGCACAACCAGGTACAGGTGCCCCCCCAGATGCAGACTGTCACGTCATTTGGTGAGCCACTGACATGGGTGAATTTTTACTGCACATCAGATCAACTTGTTCCTCAAATCAATCATTCTTGATGACCTACTGTGTGTGGCGTTCTGTTAGCTTCTGGGAGAGAATGGAGAGTGAAAGAAAAGCTTGCCCAGCAGGTGGGGAGATTTGAACCCTGGTAGAGTGTTTAGAAAGAGCAGTGCTCAAGTTCATCAGAGAAGACTTTGGGTTTTTTCTTTCAGGAAAATTAGTCAAATCTACTTAAAGGAGGCACACCCCAAAATTCTGTTCTGATTGTTCCACTGCGCATTTACCAACTATTGGGGGAGACGTGTAATCCAGAGATTTTGGCGGCATTTGTAAAAATCGTGTAGCCCTTCGCCTAGAACATCCACCCCCCACTTAGGATATACACATGCACACTGAGGATGAATCGTATCCCCCAGCTACAAAGGCAGCTTTCTCAGGCCGCGGGGACAGTAGCTGTGGGACCTTATTTTCTCGCTTCTCTGCAGAGCCTGGGCTGCTACCCGGTGGAGCTGGAGCGGGGCCCCCGCGGCTTCGGGTTCAGCCTGCGCGGGGGGAAGGAGTACAACATGGGGCTCTTCATCCTGCGCCTGGCCGAGGACGGGCCCGCCCTCAAGGACGGCAGGATTCACGTGAGTCGGCTGCTCTCTTCCCCTTCTGGCTTTGGCTCCAGGCTGGAAACTTCTGAAAATAGTGATCAAAGGGAGTGAGGCGGCTCTGGCATCTAAGCAGCAAGGCCTTGCGTCGCTGAGACCCGAGAGGCCGGCACTGCCAGTTCCTTTCTAACCCTCAGGTCTCTGGTCTGTATTGTGTTCTGTGCCGTCGTTCCAGTGTCTTCAGCACCCGATGTGGTGCCTTGAATATTCAGAGCAGGCGCTCTGTGGGTGTTCGCTGGAAGAACAGAATAGACGACGATGCTTCTAGCTAATGAATTGTTTTTAATATTTAAGATGAGCTCCCAGAACTTATCAGTGGGTAGGCAGGACTTGGGCTATAGGAGGCAATTAGCAAGCAATGTAATTGACTAAAACAAGAAAGTGTTAACTCGCGATAGATGGGAAGGTGTTGTCATTGAGAGGATCTGTCACGTCAGTGATCTTGGGCTGATCCTCCAATCTGCTTAAAACTGAGAGGGGGAAATGAGGCCCTGAGCAAAGCTAATGCGGAATCAGCTGCGTGGAAAAGGCCCATCTTGAGGAGCATCAGACGTCAGTATTTAACGTGGAACAGTCAGGCTTGGAAAACATCAGGAGTGCGCCCGCCCTCTTCCAGGCAACGCGTTCTCACGTATGTTAGTGTTGGTCCCGCAGAAACTTACAGATTTAAACCGAGGCTCGGGGAGACTGCCACTTGCTGGGTGCACACAGCCAGTGGCAGCCGTGGTGTGACCCAGGGCTGTAGCCCTCTGAAGTGTGTGTGCTTTTCTGGTCAGGCTCCGCTGTGTCCACTGGCATCTGATTCTTTAGGGAGGCATGTGGGCTCTGCACGTTACGAGGTAACGTGAACAATGTGTTGGAAATACTATTTTGTAACATGTTTAGTGGATGTTTTTAAAACTGTGAGACTGCCTTAAAGGTGGTGTTTAAAAAGGAGCCTAATTTCTCTGTCCCTTCAGTTCTCCTAGTCTCATGTTTCCCTCCATCTCTCTCCTCTCTTCTGTCCCCCCGTTTTGTTTTTCAGTTATACAAACCTAAATGTGAATTTGTTCTGTTTACCGAAAGATGTATTCCCTATTTTTTTTATTATCAAAGAAAGTCTCCATTTCCCTCAGAGGTGCCGTTTTCTGTCTTAGGCCCTGTGCTGGTCTATACAAAGCTAATCTGCCACAAATCTTAAAGCCCTGGCTCGCTCATCCCCCAATTTAGCTTTAAACAAAAATGACACCTGGTGGCAAATTGTTCAATTGCAAGTTTTATTATAATTTATTTGTTGTGCTAAAGCAATAAGAAATATGCAGGTTTGGACAGTGAATCTAAGCCAGAGTGTGATTGAAATTGTAACATCATGTTTTACAAAATATACCAAAAGCATGCTTCAAATACTTTCTTTTCTCTAATCAGCAGGATTATATATCTAGTGCTAATTTGTCATCTATATTTCCCCATGAAAATTTTTCTTCAGTTGCTTATTAAAGGAAATCTGGGTATTGAGTTTTGTTTCACTTATATATTCTGGATATAAAGACTTTTTAAAAATCAATGTTTATTACTTTTCTCCATTCTGTTATCTTACTTTGGTGGTTTTTATAGATTCCTTTTCCATTTTGTATGTTAAATCCATTGATCTTATTTCTGATAGCCACCATTTCTACATTTTTTTTTTCATAAGTATGCAACACAGCGCGCCCAAGCCCCTGTGCTCTGTGGTGGACACAGTGGGCCCACCAACCTTCACTGAATAGTTATCGAGTCCTATTCTGCTGTTACTTCTGGATGGTTTTAGCTCTCAACAAATATTTGAATTGCTTTTTGGAATTTCAGTAATTTTCCATTGTTCAGTTTTGTTTTGAAGCCAGTACCCTTCAGTTGCTTGTCACCTTGAAATGTATTTTCAAATCTGGAATAAAATCACTACCATCACTATCTTTAATCAGGCCCTTTGCAGAAGTTCTACTTGACTCATGCGTATTTTTCCTTTAAATAACAGGTAACATTTCTAAAAAGTATCAGTGGTGCTGAGCCGTCTTAGTCTAATCCCTCCTTTTTTAATGTTTGTTTTTTTACACTAAAGTAACAAAGTATGAGCCAGTTATTGGACTTAAATAAGTATTCATATTTTTTCAGAGTGCTAATCTATGACTATTTCATTTGGTTCTTGATTTCAAGATGCCCAAATCCCTCTTACTAGTCCTATAAAACTCTCCCATTGGGGATTTTTATACAATAAATAAAACTAAACATTTTCTGTTCCTATTGCTCCCATCTGTCCACTCCCCACCCTCTAGCACTGTGTACAGGTTAAATATTTTATAAAGGAAAGAGGCGCTGGGCAAGGTGAGCTGCTCTAGAGGTGACAGAAGCAAAGCTGACGAAAGATGCGTAGCTTCCTATTGTTCCGTCTAGGTTGGTGACCAGATTGTTGAAATCAATGGAGAACCTACACAAGGCATCACCCATACGCGCGCCATCGAGCTCATTCAGGCCGGTGGGAATAAAGTGCTCCTGCTCTTGAGGCCGGGGACGGGCCTGATCCCTGACCACGGTAAGTAAGGCGGCGCACCTGCGGCTGGAAAGTTGCTGACTGTTAGGGAGGGGGCAGTGGGAGGCAAAGGACACCTATTTGGAGGGGCTGTTTTACTAAGTCAGCGGTGAACACCAGACTCATCTAAAGCTAGTTACACAGCATAGTCCTTACCAAATAAGTGGCTCTAGGCAGGCCTTGTGCTGGAATGGAATGTTAAGCTAATTTCAACAGAAAAGAGATAGACGTGCCTGTAAAAAACAAGGACATTAGAGGCATGTGGTTTAAATGGCATGAAAAACCTTGGCAGTCTCTTCAGATGTTGTGCATTTCGTAGTGTGAGAACAGCTCCTCTAATGAGCAGCACGAGAACTTGAGACTCGTAGGGTCACTGGTCAGAAACAGGCCGCTCGTCCTGCCTGGGGAGAAGGCGGTGCCTTGTCTGTACTGATCTTAGACTTGCTTGGTCCCACTGTGTTCCTGAAATACCACAGCGTTGGGCGCCACTGTTTCTAAATGGCGTGTGCTGGTCTGGAAGCGAGGCCCCCACTGAGAGCCCCCCGGGGCAGTGTGGCCAGAGCCTCCCGCAGCCCCCAGCCTGCGGCCCTCTGACTGTTGCCTTCCCCCTGCTGTAAACCGCGCCCGGATGCCCTTGCTAACCGCACTGTGCCGTGTCCACACAGTCCTAGGCGTTTTCTCTTCCTCCTTCAGGTTTGGCTCCCTCCGGTCTGTGCTCCTACGTGACACCTGAGCAGCATTAAGGCTTTCAGGGCTTTTCTTGGTCTTTCCTTAAAAAGACTTGGTAAATCTGCATGTCTTGTCGATCCCTTCCCTCCGTTTTCTTTTTAATTGAAAATGATGCTGTTAAATACATCTCATTCTATCTTCTGCACTTTTCAGTTTCCCTTTGACGTTAAGTTTGACAGCTTAATGCAGGAAACTTACAAATGCCCACGAGCCACACTTTGGTCTCCCTTGTTAGTGATCTGGTGTATCCTTAAGCTATACTCACTGATAAGAGCTAAGCTAGTTAGCTTCTTGGACCAGGCAATTTGGTCTAATTTTAAGTTTTTTATCGGGCTTTACTACTTATAAAGAATTTACACATCATATATTACCTCACTAATTATACATAAGTAATTGGAAATATTCTATTTAAACAGCCCACCCTTGATGTACAAATAAAGCTGTCCATGTACAGCTGCCTTTATAGAGAAACCTGAACATAGAAACTATAAGATGCTCCTAATTAAACAGTCAGTACAGTTCAAATAAGTCCAAGTTCAAAACTGACTGCTCCTCACAATTCTAAAGTTTAACTGCTCCATTCGCATCCCTCTCCGTAGGCGACTGGGACGTCCCTCATCCTTCATCTTCCAACGTGATTTATGACGAACAGTCCCCACTGGCCCCACCTTCCCGCTCCGCTTTCACGTTTGAAGAGCCGCCCGTGCCAGCAGCTGCAGACTCTCTGACGAGAGCGCAGAGGTGGGAGAAGGCGGGAGGACTCAGGGACGCTGCACCCGAGAAGAAAAGCACTTTCAACCAGTCTGACCTGAAGCTTCAGCCTCCGCTCCAGAAAAATATGAGTAAGAGGGACCCACCCACCAGTCATGGGCACAGGGACAAGAAAAACCTCTTAAAGGTAGAAAACGGTGTCACCCAAAGAGACAGGTCTGCTAGTCCCAGAAAGTCAGCCAGTCGCTATGGAGAGGAACGTTCTGAAAAGATCCCCAGTCCCCTCAAAAGCGACCCCAAGAGAAGACCCAGGGATCGGTCGCCCAGCCCCAGGAAAGGGGAGCGTGAAAGTGGTCAGAGCAGCACCAGGTCAGCGGCCGGACAGGACCCGGCCCGAAGGGGCAGAGGGCGCTCGTCGAGCCCGAAGCGGCCAGGGGGCAACGGGGAGCGACCCGGTGCCGGAGCCCAGCTACCCGAGAGCGAGCGAGAGAAATCGGGTGGCGCCTGGAGAGAGACGCAGCAGAGTCAGCCTGGGAAAAACAGAACCGCGTCCCCCGAGAAGCAAAGCAAGAGAACGGGCGACAAGCCGCCCCCGTCCACCAGGGCCAGTAATGTGGCAAGTCGAGCATCTGAAAGTAAAGGGAACAGGGCCCCCGCAGGAGAAACAAGTTCTAGCAAAGCTAGGACGGGGGAAAGCGTCAGAACCTCAGAAAGGAAGCTGAAGCCAGACCCCGAAGAGCGAGTTTTAAACAAAACAGAAGGCGACGAAAAGGAGCGAGAAGCAGCCGACAAGGGCCGAGGGGGCAGTGGGCCCAGGCCCGAGCCCGGCTCTCCGGCCAGGAAGACGCCCATCACTCCTGGGCCCTGGAAGGTGCCAAGTGCCGGCAAAGCCACGGGCACGACTAGTGTGGCCGAGAAACGGCTGTGACCTTCAGCATAAAACAAAAACAAGTTGTAATCTTTCTTTACTATAAAAAGCAGCGTTTTCCCCAAAAGTCATTTTCTCAGAAATCCTGAAACACAAGTACGTACGTTTTGATTTGGCCGTCAAGTTACCTAGGCCGCATGCAGGGCCTTTGGGTCTGCTAAGGAGCCACCATCCCCTGGCTGGCCGCCCTCTGCGCTCATCCGACACGCCCGCTCGTCCTCATGGTGTCCGAACCGACAACGTCCGCTGATACTAACCACGTGGTCACAACTCACTTTATATCTTCGCCAAGTTCTCCACTGTATGACGTGGAGTTTATCCTCGCGGGCACTTCCACAGCAGACAAAACGAGGGTGGCTTGGAAGTCGATATCCTCGATAGCATGTTGCATGTTTACAGAGAGGACTATTTGAGTCCCTGCAGAAGACTTAACTCATCCGTAAAGGTGGAAGTTGCCTCTTCTGACAGTGACAGATGACCTCCCAAATTACGACTCAGATGTCACTACTGTAAAGGAAACAAATGTGGTCAAGTGCTGACAGTCTTAGGTTTTTGTATTGCATTCAGCTGGGTACGGTATTCCAAATAACGGAAGATGTTACAACAGAATGCTCAAAAGGCAAGGCCTTGTACTTTAAGCCCTGAAGAGTTTGCCCCCTGCTGTCACCCGACCGCAAGACAGCCCCTCATGTGGAAACAGTGCCTGTTGCTATTTGGAGGAAACTACCAAATCTATATTTCTGGCTATTTTGGTTGTACCTCCTAAGTCATTAGTATTCAGATTGTGAGAGGGACTTAACCCTGTAACTAGTTTCACAGTCCGCTGCTAGCCGAAGTCCCAGCGTGTCTGGTAGCAGCTGGACGAGTCCAGGTTTAGAAGCAGGACCTGTAGGACCCGCTCGGCAGGTTAGGACAAAACAGGTGACGGTACTCGGTAGGTCTTACTTTAGCTATATTAACTTTCTTGTTGAAAAGCAAGAAAGGGAGCCCAAACATCCGCTTAGCTTGTGCAGGTTCTCAGAGCTCTTTTTTCAAGTCTAATGAAAGATGTTTGTTGGAAGGTGGAGACAGTTTTCAACTCCACAAAACAGAGCAGGTTTCTCGGTCCCCTGAGGCAGCACTCAGTAGCATCTAGAAATCGGGGAACATCTCAGAATAAAACCCTGGGTGGAGGATTTGAACTCACTGTCCTGTCACCTGGGTTAATCTTGTGAAACATTATGTCCAGGCCCCTCCCTCTCACAGCCTGACTGAAACTTTCCTGGAACCGAATCAGCCCCTGTAGTGAGAGATGCTCAGAGGGAGACTGTTGAAAGCCCTTTAACCAGACCCTCACCTACCCACCTGTTGTAACTACTTTAATAGAGCAAAATTAGAAGGCCTGATAAATGCTAAGAGTTTAGTACCACAGAAATGATTTATTTTCCCTCTAGTCCACAATTAGTGATAAAAAGTCCTATTTTTATTGTTAACTGTGACATAACCTGGGTGTCATATGTTGTCAGTCCGATGTGGCCCTTTCCTCCCTAAGTAACTTGTCACTGTATTGATTATATGCTGACTTAGCAATGTGGCCTTGGAATGCTGAGCAAAATATGGACGTACTGGTTGTAAATGTTTATATATTGTACAGTACCTTTATATATACACCTGAGGCTCTGATTAGAGAAAGAGATCTGTAAATCGCTCGTTATTTTTTATATAGATATTAAAAAAACAAAAAACAATTCATCGCCTGCATTTATTTCACTGTTAGGCTTTCTATTTGTGGAGCTGATTCTCATCGTAGTCTGACTCAAAGAGGTTTTGTCCCTCCAAGTAACAAACACTCACAGTCCTACAATCAAGAAAACTCTTGCTCACCTATATAGCCATAGACATACTCAAACCAATTCCAAGCTTAATATTATGCCTATTTTATACCTTTCATTGTAAAGAAAACAGCTTTGCATAACTAATTTACTGCCCGAAAAAACCCTTTCTCATACTCTCAGAGAGAAAGAAGGGCTTGTCTTACTGGAAATTCACTACCTCTAGTCTGTAATATAAGCCCAGTTACCACAAGGTCACAAAACTCTTATTTTCATCAGACTATGAAGTTGCACATTATTTTTAAGTCATTCATAGGTGACACTTACTTTAGAATGAAGTGTTCTGACTTGATTTCATTTAATCCTTGGTATGAATATGCCAAGGATTAAATGAAAACCTATTTCAAGACATGGTTAACTTAATACCCTTAAGGGGAAAAATAAATTCCTACCATTGCATGAACTCAGCACTAAGAATGAAGCCCAAGCGCCACAATGGAGTGTGTGTCATAGCACAGGCTCCAGAAAGTGGCCACAAAATAGTTTTGTTATTTTAATGCATATTCTTCCTGATCATGAGAGCAAAAAAAGTTCTGGGATGCTACTACATTGTCTCACTAGAAAGACTAGACTCAGCTCTTACAACATTATCTTCTCTAACCTACTTACATCAAATGTTACAGATCAGGTAGCTTTGGGACAGAGTCAACTATTTTAGAAGTCCTGCACGTAGAAAGACAGTTGGCTGTTTATTTCTACCTGAGACTATCTTGGTTACTTCCTATTTAATAGTACGATATTCTCATGTAGAAATATTCTCATGTAGAAAAAGCCAAATGCTTTTAACCATGTGGATACATAGGTTTTATGTGTAATAGGCCCAACATTCAAAGAAAGCCAGGAGTATTCAGTTTAGTTTAGTGACAATCTGACTAATGACTTCCACACAGATGTGTTTAGCAGAAGCTAGGTCCACAGTGTTCAGTGATCACAGACCGTGGTATAAACACAGACTCCAGCCACAAAACACAATGTTTCAATCTGAAACAAACATTTGAAGAATACATCACCATGGCATGCTCCCATGCCTAAGAACTATCTGTGTTTTTAAACAATAAGATGTATTTATTTAGGCAGTTCTCTACTGGTCATGCTATTAAGGGTTATCAGCAATACAATGACTTGTATAGATCATGCCATAATTACTTGAAATCTGTCACCTCTGCTTTAGTTGACTGAATTGGTTTAAGATATTCCACTAACTTGGATCTGTTTTTGATGTTGATATACAAAGAGAACCTTAAGAAGTATAAGAAGGGAATATGAAGGTTTATGTAGAATGGAATTCTGTCTACTGGAGACAGCTCTGAATCTTTCTCACACATTAAAAGACAAAAACATAGCCAGGTGCCTTAATTTAGCCTAATCCTGTAGAGACCCATGGGAGTCTGTCTGTCTTACAGTGCTTCCATCAACGTCAAGCAGAACTAGTAGCAGATACACAAATCAAGAGGCATATTATGTCCTTAATAAACAGTAACCATCTGTTACCTTGAGTAATTCCTTCTCACAGCTGACAGGCCCAGGACGTGCTGCAGGAGAGCAGGGGAGGTATTTCACGTTTGTGAAACTCAAACTTCACTATTCAAATGGGAACCAGTAACTGCAAAGAGCAAAGGATTACTTTAAAAGACTAAACTAGTCAATACCTGTATAGAGGAGATTATGTTTAGTAAACTTTCTTCTTGATAATCCCAAATCATACATTATATTTGAAAGTGAGGCCCATTTGGTCCATTATGAGTATGCAGATCTAAAAACTTTCAAAACTGAATTTCATTAATTTGAAAGGTTATTTTTGCAGTGCATAAGTCTACTTACCTCTAAATGCAGTTAACCAAAACTAAAAACATAGATCCGCCAGCTTGTACTTTGTGAGACACACTGGAATTGAGAATTTTCCTACATGTCTGAAAGTCAAGAAAACCACACGCCTATTAGGCAAGTATCTGCTTCTTCAGCTATTTAAAGTGTTCAGTTTATATGATTCATGGGCCACAACTGACATGGTCAGGAAGTCTGAGGTTAAACCTCCACAGCAGTTTTAGGGGGGATGTTTTCCCAATGCAACAAATTATAAAATTAAGTGAATAGGTATTATTCTTGTCCTCTGGTTATTACTGTTCCAAATCAATGTATGAATAGCCTGCTCTTATATTTTGGTTTCATTTCTCAGTAACAGCTCAGTATTATCAGAGTATATTGTATGTTACATCACTCCTTTTGGGGATCAAAACAAAAGACCAAGCCCCTAGAAATCATTAAACAGATACAAAGCACCGAGCATAGCAGAATCCTGAAGTTAAACTCATCCATCCTTGAAGAAGAAATAATTGTATGAATGGTAAATTATTCGAGGTCTACTTGCATTTATTCTACAGATTTATACTGAGTACCTATTGCAGGGTCAGGTACCTACTGTTCTGAGTTCTGGAGACTTAGAAGGGAACAAAAGTCCCTGCCTGAAGGACTTACATTCTAGTGGGGAAGGTAAGAGCAGAAATAAGTTTTAAAAAACAAAGGATGCTGACTTACACTAGGGCGGTAGAAGTGGGGTTACAAAAGAGTGGACTGATTAGAAAAATCTACCAAATAATTGTTCAAAGGCTTGGTGACTGGATGTGAGGCATAAATGAGCTAAGGATGATTCCCAAGTTGCTGGTTGAGCAACCACATACAGGGTGGAGCAAAAGTAGGTTTACGGGTGTGAGGACCTGAAACACAGTTTATTCCTGTACTAATACTTATTATTATGTTATTTTCCATACAAACAACTATAATTCTATTTCTGCCCCACCCTGTCTAATTTTAACCACCTGAAAATTTAAACCAATTATACGCCATCAAAATTGTAACAGAAACAACACACAAGGGTAGACTATTCTAAATACTGCATTTCAACCAGAGAATTTAGTCTCAGTAGAAATTGCAAATAAAAAGCAGAGCAGCATCTTTTGTAGGAGGAAAAAGGCATCTGTCTTTGTCTGAAATCTGCACTGAGCCTTGGATTTGAGACCACTGCTGCTGTTCCTTATGGAAAACAGTACAAGCAAGATTTCTCGGAGCCACCTGTTGAGACGCTGAAGTGCCTTTACAGAAGTTCCTTCTCAAGGCCAATCACTGTGATGAGGGTTTCCCTTTAAAATCTGTATACCTCAGGCAGCATTTAGAATGGCCGCGTATTTTTGATAACCCACTTCTAGTTCCGCAACCTCGCTTCCTGTTCCTCTCTTCACAGTTAGGAATCTATCAGTGAAAGATTTTTGAAGGGCTTTAAACGGCAGTAACAACTGTTTACTGTGGGTTTACTAAGTGCTAAGGACTTTAGGCTGTGCTAAGTACCTTACAAGATAACCTCTTTGACAGCCTATTAGGTAGGTGGCATCCCCATTTAACAGCTAAGGAAACATACAAAGAGGTTAAGTAACTTGCCCCAGATTATGAAGCTCATAAGCGGCAGAACCGAGGGTATGAACCGAGGGTATGAACCAGAAATGTCTAATCCCAATCCCTGGTCTCTTGAAAAATTCATCTTTAAACCTCAAAAACCTTCCTGCGTACCAGGGTATGTGGAACACTGATTTTGCATGAACACAGGCAGATACTGCAGATTCATCATCTTTTTGCTGGTGGAGGGCTTTGCCTTCAATTTGCAAAAAAAGCAACATCTGTGAGATGCAATAAAGCCAAGTGCAATAAAATGAGGTCTGCTTGTATATACTTCACACATAATAACTAAGTTTCTAACATTCAAGAATTCACAAAATCTTATTAAAATGTTCAAGTTTTCAATTTGCCTCAATAGATGCTTCAAAGCAGGTAACTCGATTACTAAGAATTATATGTAGACTAGTGGAGTTTCTACGAACACAGGTACATGCCCATGTGTGTGACAGGGGATACTGGTAGAGACTAAGTCATCAAAGCATATTTGGCTAAGTACAGACACTGAGGACCTGAAACTGCACTAAGGGCTGGATCCATATAAACCATCAGTGCTTCACTCTGTACTGTGATAGGAAACAGCTCAGACAACCGATAGGGAAACCACGTGTGGTGGTCATGGATGAGCACGTCCTTAGATCTCACGCTGAATTACATGGCATATCATACGCATGACTCCTTCACCAACAACAGTTACCAAATTAACCTCAAATTTATAAACAAATTAGCCCGGCCAGGCATGGCTCAGCAGTTGAGCATTGACCTAGGATCCAGGAGATCGAGGTTCGATTCCCTGTCAGGGCACGTGCCCGGGTTGCAGGCTCCATCCCCAATGACTCTCTCATCATTGGTGTTTCTCTCTCTCTCTCTCCCTCTGCTGCCCTCTCCCTGAAATCAATAAAGTTGTTTTTTTTTTAAGTATAAACAAATTAAACATTTATCCATAGTTTAACAGAAACTCAGTTTAAAAGGTTATTTTTTTCCTTCAATGACAAAAAAGCAGCCTAGAAACTGACATTCTCCAATAAAGTTCTTTTATTTGAGTTCAACCTAAAATAGTTCAAGTTTGATCTCTCTGCTAGAGAAACGAAATCTCCGGTTTTGTACGCTGGAATAGAAAGTACTGCATTTGCATATTTCCAATGAAGCATATTTGCCTCTTGTTCTGGGTACCTTGTATAGTTACCCAAAAGACCATTTCCAGTAAACATAACTGTCACAGCACTGAAATGTCCAAGATAAATGCCCTAACTTCAAAAGTGGTCCTTGTGTTACCATAACACAGTCTCTAGTCTCCTAACTATTCACATTGTTGGAAAACTGTGAAGATAAGTTTTTAGCATGCAGCCCAGTTGGAAAAGGACTGGCTCTCTCTTGAAAACACCATTCGTGAGATCAGGCAGGGCGGAGGGCACCTCTGTGTATGAACAAGTGGGTGGGGGTCTCACGGTTTCTCCGGTCATCTCTTTCCTTCATGGGGAGGTATCGATGCCAGCAAGGGGAGCGAGTCCAGGCACATGGCTCAGCTTAGGATTTAATTTTCCATAGCTAAGAAAAGAAAGTCACCAAAATAAGTTAGTTTTAAGACCAACAGGTGGGGTTTATAAGCACACTCACATGAGTAAGAACCAAGAGCCCTTTAACAAGAAGAAAAACCCTGGATGCAACCACCACAGGACACCATAGAGAAAAAACCATGAAAAGTGTCCAGGATCAAAAATCATACTGCAGTTCATGGGATCTGGGTGTTCATTCAATCCAACCGCGCACATGTCCCTAAGTCAGAGGAAGACCCTCCCTCAGCTCACACTATTAATCTGACATGAGAGTCAAGCTTGATTTTTGTGCAATTCAAGAGCAAAGGATACTGTGCTTCTTTGAAAGGGGAAAACCTAAGCTGAGAAGCCTGTGGACCACCAATCAAAACGTGTCTCTTTACTTCCAAGAGTTATTTCCATGTCAGACACACACACAGTGAAGATCAAAGATAATTATTACAAAGATTCGTTTTTAAGACTCAGGCAGATGCTAGAGTGGCCAGTACTCCTACTCACTCGTATATTAAATCCCAGAAGATCACTTATAACGCCCGAGACAGCAGAAAGGATTACTACTCGTGTGATGTTGTAGATTAAGGGATTCATTGTCAGTCCATAGAGTCGAAATGGTGTGTCCAGCTCCTACAGACACATAAAAGCACAGAGATGAGACGTGGTTTCTCAGTATCAGCAATTCTGGGCTGGGTTTAGGTCTTCGGTGAGGGTGGCTGCCTAAGGCTGTCTTCCCTTAATGTTCAGCTGTACTAGGGTCACCCACGTTTCACTAGCTACGTTTTTTAAGGTGGATTCAGCAATGTTATTTGTGATTTTTTAAAAAAATGTAATTTAAGAGATGTGACAGACATCAGCAATCCCCAGAACCCAGGTAACAAATGGGAAATTTTTTCTTATATGGTCATTAACCTAAAACCATCGAGTTGGTGTTGTGAGTCTCCTCGGCCGGGCACCTGCCTGTTACTAGGCTCTTCTCCAGGAAGCAGAGCATTGACTTAATTTAAATGGTAGTAAAAGAGTGTCGTAGGATAGTACTTACTTTCAACAATTTGGTGGACAGTTTTAATACATTGTTTACTAGAGTAAGCTGTTCTTTCTTAGTTGGCTTTTTTTCCATCTTAAGATATAAGTTAATCTAAGGGAAGGAACAGAGATTAAGGTAAATGTCATAGGAAAACATAGATATACAGCATTAAATCTGGCAGATTTTAAGGATCATGTTTTCAAGTAAAATCAGTGTAAAAATTCCAGCAGCTATTTCTAAGAAGCACGTATACCACGTACCCTGGCCCCCATCCCTAATCAGTCATGTCTGGCAAAGAAAAGCCAGTTAGCCCGGCCGGTGTGGCTCAGTGGTTGAACATCGACCTAGGATCCAGGAGATCACTGTTTGATTCCCAGTCAGGGCACATGCCCGGGTTGCGGGCTCAATCCCCAGTAGGGGGTGTACAGGAGGCAGCCGATCAATGATTCTCGTCATTGATGTTTCTCTCTCTCTGAAATCACTACAAATAAATAATAAATAAATAAATGTCTACCAAGCTCTAACCTTAAAAAAGAAAAGAAAGAAAAGAAAAAAAAGAAAAGCCATTTAGTGAAGAAATGATAAAGCAATTTAAATACCAAAACAATGAAAAATGTATTTTTTCCCTTATAGGAAGAATTCTCCACTATAATTCTAAGACAAAAAAATATTTTAAAAAAGAACTAATGCTATACCAAATGCTTTTATTTAAAATTTATGGATAAACATAAAACATTTTTAAATGTCATACTATGCTATATTTATAAGAAAAATTTCTCAGTCTTCATAGCTATTCACATACTAACAAGCAAGTATTTTCCAAACCCTTAATGTATTCTATGTCTGAGACAAAAGTTGTTCTAGAAGTTTATTAACATACTTAAATTACAAGTACTCTAAAGATCTAACAATGGAGAATATGAGAGTACCAGTATGCTCCATTCCCACCAACAGAAAACCTTTATAGTATACAAAGTATTTCCAATCCATTAGATCTTACTTCTTACAACAATCCTGGGAGCAGGTGGGGAAAAGGCTATCCTCATTTTATAGGAAGCAAACAATTACATAGTAACAAAGTGTGATGTGTAAGGTCATATAGCTAAAAAGTGACAGGCTTTTTTTTTTTTTTTTTTTGAGTCTTCTGCACAAATCTTATCATGCCATCTCTAACCACTGAAGCAAACCAGCCGGGACATATCAATACCTGTTCAGTAAGTAATATTGAAACGTTGCTGTATTTCTTATTGGTTTCAGACCCCAGTGAGGCCAGGCGCAGTAAGAAAAGTAGTAAAGCTGATTCCCAGATCAGAAACTCCCAATTATAAGCATCATTCAGGAAAGTTTTATGTCCTTGGAGAACCTATACAAAGGACCAAAAAGAAGTAAAGTTTTTCATTTGTCTTAAAATTTGTAGTTAGTCCTTTATGACAGCTATTTAAATCATTTACAAGATAGCAATATTTTAATACTCAGAAGAGTTTTATCTCATAAAACATCTATTTAACTAGTCATTATGTATTTCTCCACATTTATTAGATTTTTTTCCTTTGCATGAAAGACAGCAAAGGTCTGGAAGTAATAAAGGAGGAAACCATAATACAGTAAGTAAAATAAGACCAATGCATTTCCGGCCTCTAACCACCAGTGTGCCCACTCCCAATTACATGGTGACCATTTTTACCTTGGGCTTACAGGAATAAATTAAATTTGCTCATGGCTAATAGTGCATGGCTAGTAGTGCTCTCTAAACTGCATGGCCCACCCCACTGGGGTGACTAGAGCATCCCGAGGAATCAGTTCCTTATTCCAGTTTAGAACCTGAACAGCAGCAGCAGCCGCTACCAGTTATTAAATACCTGTTATATGTCAAGTTTTTGTTTTTTTCCAATTTTGTTGTTGTTGTTACTGATTTCAAAGTAAAGAGCTTTATTCCTGTAAGCCCAAGGTAAAATGGAATTTACTGAATATACAGAGAATGCTCACAGAGACCAAAGGTAGGCCTTTTGAAGAGGAGGAAGTCACCAAGCAGCTGCCCTCTTCCCCAGGGCCATTTGGGCTCCCATCTCCACTCCTCTTAGCAAATTCCACTGCCTTCCAAGACCCTTGTTTACTGCTCCTCCGTAATTCTGACTTGTTCCAGCCTTAGTCTGTCACAGCATCCTACTGGTCCCTGTGATCCCAACTGATCCTTCTTCTCCAAAGTCCACCACTTATATCTCAGATTTTCAGTTCTGATCTCCAAAAGGGAATATATTTAGCTTAGTTGGGGTCAGATGTTCACTCCAGCCAATTACTTATGACTAGGGGAGGAAAGTAACAATGAGTAGCAACCAAGGTGCACCTCTTCAGCAGGTGATACAATTTACTGCTCAGCGATAGATAACGAATAGACAAACCACAGCCAAATCGCTATGAAACCAAACACAAAGAAAAACCCTTAAAACCAGGCAGAGAGAAAGAACATTACTTTTAAACTAGTGGCCATAAGAATAACTGACTTCTCAAGATAAAATATGGAAATCAGAAGACAACAGAATCCTACAAGTGCTGACAGTAACTGGCAACCTAGAAATCTATACCCAGTGACAATATCCTTCAAACATAAAAGTGACAAAAGACATTTTCAAACAAAAACAGAATTCACCACCACCAGATTCTTCAGGCAGAAGGAAAATAATCCACAGAAAAACAAAGAAAGACAAGGACTAATGAAAAGCAATAGAAAGGGTAAATATGCAGGTAAATAAAAATAAATAATTGACTATAAATAACATTAATAATTACATCTTATGAGTTTAAGAAATACGTAAAATTTAAATGAAGCACACGAGTAACACAAAGTGCTGATGGAAGATTTAATAAAACTGACCATATGCTGGAAAATGAAGCTACCTCTGCATATTCAAAGGACTGAAAACCTAAGGATGTTGTCTGACCACAGCAGAATTAAGTTTAAACTTAATAAATGGGAATAAGCCTGTAACTTCTTGTAATGAAGCAAGCACAAAAGTGCAACAAAAAGAAGATACAGAAATCTGTCAAAAGGACAGAGAAGGGCCCAGCCAGCATGGCTCAGTAGCTGAGCAGTGACCTATGAACCAGGAGGTCAGGGTTCGATTCCTGGTCAGGACACACGCCCAGGTTTCCGGCTGGATCCCCAGTAGGGGGCGTGCAGGAAGCAGCCGATCAATGATTCTCATCATTGTGCTTCTCTCTCTCTCTCTCCCTCTCCCTTCCTCTCTCTGAAATCAATTTAAAAAAAAAAGACACAGAAGGGTCTCCCACTGGCCAAATCTGGGATGATTTAGGCAACAAGTACAGTAATATATTACCATCCATTGGATAAAAATAAGAATAAATGAGCCCACAGTATAATAAGGAATGAATAAATAAATGAGTGGGAAAGAAAGGTCTACCTTAAAATAACAACTAATAAACGTAGAAGAAATGATGGAGTTAGAAAATCTCTATCTTTTCCGCCATCATGGCATGACAGCTTTATCATAGATCAAAAATTACAAACTAAAATTAAATTAGAGTGATCTTGGAGTCTTAAAGGACTTCAAAATTACCTTTATTCTCAAAAGTTACAAAAGTTAGGAAAATTAACAAGTATTCAAAAGAGCAAAAGAAATTGAGGTACATTAAAAATATATGTACTTAAATGCAGTGAAGTGGTCCAAAACAGATATGGAACTCTTACCTGCGCACAACAAATGAAAGCAATCGAAAGCGTCAGTAAGAAGACCGAGGATACAACCACGTCAACTGAACGCTGCGGACCCCGTCTCTGTGGAGTGACACAGGTTCACCTGTGAGGTTGCCGTTAGGGGCAGCCACAGCTCTCACATCAGGAACAGTCTGATTTTACTACATTAATGTGTTTTTTGTTTTGTTTCTTTTTTTTCTTTTTGTCTTTCTACATTAATGTTAAACACTTATAAGAAGTTTCTGACATAGAATTTTAACACCTTCAACTTTAATTAAGCACTGAAATCCATGCTGTTCTAAATTAAGGGCATGACTGATTCACTGGCGTATTTTCAGCTGGAATATTTTCCAAAAAATCAGAAAAAGATGCAATATTCAATTTATCGATCTGCCCTAGGAATTTAAATTTTCTTTTCCCTTTCTAAGCTTTTACTTACTTCCACCAGCCTGCAGGCGTATCACTCTCAAGTTGGCGTCCAGCGAGCCTACCAGCCACTGACAATCTGTCCAGCACACAGAACTAACTACACTGCCCATTGCTACCTGCTGCCAGAAATTCCTATGAGCATGGTTCCTGTATATTCTTCCATATGGTCTATTGTTAATCAACAAAACTCACCTTTAGAAAGGAACGCAGTGATAACCATATCTTAATGTTCTCCACCTTTTTAAGTCTGAAATGAGGTATTTCATATTTTCTAGCTTTCCTGGCAGAAGTAATATGGCTGAAGAGTTTTGCAAATAAAAATCTCTGGAGGTTGAAAACAAACATCACAAAGTGAAATGTACATATGTGTCTGTGTATTTATATGATTGTCAACAACATTCCCAGCCTACAGACATGGTTAAAAGGATGAAATTCTAATCGGCGATCACTAAGCCAGGCAGCGAAGAACGTCAACAGGTCATTCTCCCGCTGCTTCCAAAGCATGTGACAGTCACACACTTCTTCAGTGAGGCGGACATTCTCCGGACACCTTTGTAAATCCCCAAGTTCAAAAACAAATGTTTATACAGAAGTCTGGTTTACTCCTAAATTACATTTCCATTCAAAACCCTGTTTTTTACACATATCACCAATATATTAAGTCCTCAATCCCTAACTCCTATCAAATCTCAATCATTTTAACTCTCACTTGGATGTTTTTCACAGAACCATTGTACTGTGAGGATTACTACACGTGTGACAGACAGAAAACAGCAAAGGCACATTGGGGTGCAGGTGCTAAGCAGTCAGCTAGGCTCGCTCTCTGGCTAAGCCCCTTCCTCCCACCCAGGGGCTCAGCAAAATGTCAGATGATAAGAAATCACTTGAATAATCAATATCAGAGAACAAAAATCAATGAAGTATTATATGTAAGAGCAGATGTGAGAAATTTTAATTTTCCACCAACCTGTTTATATGTTCTCTCTGCCACACACATCATGAAAAAAAACATCCACGTAAGACACAATCGTTCAAAAAAATTAATTATGGACAAAATAATAATAGGGGTAACCGGTGGTGCCCCACAAAAGAGAGTCAGGATCTCCTCGGCTGAAATGGACTTTAGCTGGTCAAGGCTCTTCTCACGGAAAAGTCGATGCAAACAAGGGAAAAACGCTAGTCCAACAGTGACAACATTGCCCAGCATCTGATAACCTCCTCCTTGCTGATACGCATTAACCTGGGAATCAATTCAGGGTGGCCATCGTTATTACATAGCTGAACGGAGTTATGTAGCAGCATTTATCAAATACTACTTAGGTGATTAAAAACTAAATCTTTAAATCTAAAAGAAGTACAAATAAAGATGATGTCCGGATTTATGACTTTAGACCTTATTAAAAATTACGCTTACACAAGATAAGGAATATTCACAGAGTATACCTGAACAACTGATCATGCTCACAAAGGTCTCTACCTTTGTAACAAAACGAAATTTACCACCCAAAGACTCTGACGCTAAAATTAAAAATACATATATTCGCGTTTCAAAAGCAGAGTCAGTGTTTTGATCACTAAATTGTTCTACGAAATTGCTGCTGGTCACTAAGTAGATTTTTTGAAAGATCTGAAAACCACAATCCTTAAGTCTTACCCTGCTCATGATGATGCCGCTTATTTCTAACACAGACATATCCATCTTCTTGCACTCATTTCCTTCCCAGATGATTGCACTCACTCGATCAGAGGCAGGACTTGAGTTCTGAAGCCAGAATAAGTGGTTCTGAGAAGAAAAACAGAACCATTTCTATCCGCTGCTTTCTCTCCTCCACTGGACTTCTCCCCGTGTCCAGCTCCCAGCTCCCTCGGCCGGTGCTCCACCTCATCACTGTCGCCTCCCTCACAACTCATCACACCAGCACCCTCCTCAGTGGTGCTTGTTTGTGTCCTTTTTTCTTTGCTACGTCATTTTCTTACCGGAGAGGAGCCAAATGTCCTCTATAGCACCAGGATTCCACGCTCTCTCTAAGCATGAAGTGAGGATAAGCCTGGTGTATGCACCAGGTACTGAGGAAGTATTTCTAGGGTAGCACACTCTCCTGGGGCCGGAGGATGTCAGTTATGAGAGGTGCTAAGCCTTGGATATCACATGAGGACACAGAAAAGCATAGGAAATGTAAGAAGAGACAGTCGCAGTGAAAACTGCCCCCTTTCTCCTCTGCCGCATCACATCTTGTGCTTCAAGCAGCGGGCAGCTCAAGTCCCACTTCACCCACGTGGTCCTCTCTGATCGCCACAAGCCTTGTTTTGCCCTTCTGTGAAATTAAAAACCTTATAGTCTATATCAGACAGATTAGCATCTAATTGTATGCTGCATTTTTGGTGCCCTTTACTTATTTCCCATATAGTAATCTTATCCCAAACTGGAATATAACTTTCTAATAAAGGACAGTACGGTGTATGCTCTTTCTACCACAATGCTTCGCGTAATGCTGATGAGCACTTACTGACTTGGTCATTGATTTGGCAAAAGATTGTAAAGGGACTGGCATCAGATATGAAACGTCATTCTGGCTCCAGTGTGGAAAATGAAGGAAGGGGGAGCGAGCCGAGGGAAGCTGCTGTGGTGACCAGATGGGAGCTGATGACGGTGTGCACCAAGCAGGGTGGCCCAGGAGGACAGATACAGATGTTATAGAGCAGAAAGGAGAGAAAGTGATGACCAGTTAGAAACACAGTGCAGAGAATGAGAAAATTTAGGTTAGGGCAACTCTAGGGTACTTCCCCCCGAGTTCTAATCCCAACATCCCTATTTCCCCATCTCTAAATTAGGGGTGATAATAGCACCAACCTAATACGATTATTATAAACTTCAATGAGATAATACAATGCCCGCACAGGGTAAGCACACAGTACAGATTAGCCATTATTACCACTGCCTTTACACACCTGCTGAAAAACATCCTCTTTGGGGTCACGTTTGGTCCCTGAGTGAAGGGTGTGCACATGGGTCCCCTCACTGTCACTGGTGACAGACGACCTGCACTCTGGGCCATGCAGCAGATCATCCCACAACATATCCTCGGTCTCTGAGTCGTGGCGGGTGCTTTCTGAGTCCCTTCTCGACATATTGATGCTTTGAGAGCCACCACCACTCACACCGGATCTGGAGCCCTTTAAAGGAAAACAAAGATATTTTTCATTCACTTTTTAAAAACAATTACAGATATGAAATACAATTAAAAGGACTTATCTATGGTGATGGCAGGCAAGCTTTCCTAAGTCAATCACTATGTATTCATTTATTCACAAGGCTTCCACATAATAGTAATACATTTTAATATTTAAATGTCAAACTCTGATGACTGTAACAAGCAGGACTTTAAAACAACACTCTCAGGATCACTTTGTAAGTTATATAAAGGTCTAACCCCTATGCTGTACACCTGAAACTAGTATAAGATTAAATGTCAATTGTAATTGAAATTTTTAAAAATTTTTTCTTTAACTTTTCTAAAGTAAAAAAAAAAAAGTACCAGCATATATAGATATGATTGATTGATTGCTAAGTAGGCTCCCTTTAAGAAGTTATTGACAAGTCAGGATTGTTCAGCAAAATGTCCTGGGATGGAGTGGCTCCTGCAAGCACATCCAGAGGACCTGCCCTGGAGGTAAGCACAGATGAGCCTCTGACATACCCAGGTTCCCCTTCTCTAAATATTGTGAGCGGGACTATAGAGCTAGTCATGTCCAGGGCCTGCCAAACATGAGTCGCTGGCAGAGAAAAGGATGAACCGAGCAGCTCTCCTGCAGCAAAAACATAAAGACAGACGTTTTGCCATGACCCTGACTGCCCTGTCAGTCAAAACAGAAACCACACCACCACCATCTACTCTGCTCTCCCCTGAGTCATAATACCCCCAATGTACAGTATGCCCATTAGCTCTCAGGATGGGATTTTCTGCTCCCATCTCTCCGGGGTCCTTTCCCAAAAATCAGTCCTCGTCAGATTTAAACTCCGTATTTCAGGTGAACATTAAGCAAGCTTCTCATTATGTGAGGACTGAGGAACCTCTTTCTGAGCATCACCTATGATCCTTTTAAGATTAAGTCAAAATGGGCGGGGGCGGTTAGCAAAGGGTAAAGGGGGCCAATATGGTGATGGGAGATGAAACGACTTTGGGTGGTGGGCACACAATGCAATATACAGACCACGTATCACAGAAATGTACACTTGAAACCTATATAATCTTATTAACCAATGTCACCCCAATAAATTTAATTTAAAAATAGAATAAAAAAGTAAAAAAAAACAAAACACAAACAAAAAAAAAAGATTAAGTCAAGATGAAAAGAGTTCATTCTGTTTCTGGGGGTGAGCAGTCACACAGGAGCTGTTAGATAGGTGGACGCAGGAGAGGGGCAGGCAAATATAAACACCACTTTGGGACAACTCATTTAAAAAGGAATGAATGAAGTTATTACACTTGAGGATATGCCCTGAACAGTGCTCTAACGGATTCATTACCTGGCTGAAAACTGCTGATTCAAATTCGGATTCGGCCAGACTATCTGAATCCCGCATAATATGACACCACTTGGCAGGGGTTTTCGTTACCTGCCAAAAATCAAGCCAGTGAACAATGGGGAAACATGTTAAACACTGTGTAACTATTCGATGATTTAGAAGTTAATGCCTAGATTTTTCTAAACTAAAATATAATTACCTGAGAGTTTATGTGCCTTGGAAGTATTGATTTCCTGTTCTTGACCTCACAGCCATTGTCACTGGAGGCCCCTTCCACACTCCGCCGTAGTATCATCATCTGTGTCCGGGCATCAGCATCTTCTTCACTTGACAGATCATCTGACATCCCGCTACACACACGCCTGCAGGCCTCCTACAAAGAGAACAGCAATTCCTTCCCAGGGGACAGCCCAAAATACTCTAGCAAGCTGCAGGTGTACACACAAGAAAGCATGTAAAAACTAGGAAACAGTAAAAAGTCAAATCAGCCAGAACTGAACAATCCGATACAGGGCTTGATCTCAATAAAGACAATTACTGAACCTGAAGCTAAACAGTCTAAGCAGTGAGGCAGTTACAAAGGGGTAAGAAGCACAGGCGCAAGTCAAACTCTAAGTCTGAATCACAAGCCATGTAACCTTAGGCACATTGCTATCTTTCTGGGGCTCGGCCTCATCATCTGAAAAGCAATGATAACACAAGCAACTGTGACACGGGCTTGTTGAAACAAATGAAACGGGTTACGACATGTAAAGACTTAGAATAGTGCCCGGCTGTAGGAATGACACAAAAATATTAACTATCATCGCATCTCTGGACTGCGACAGCCGCCTCAACACAACCTGTGGATGAGATCTACCAGCCCACTGTGAGGCTGGGCCAGCAGCAGGTGCACTAACAACTCTAGCCCCAGAAACGGCACAAGTCTTATGTGACCATCCCCCTTTCCTGTCCTATGGGTTTACATGTCACTTACTGAAGACAAATTATACAAGCCTGTTAGCATCTATTTCACATCTGTAAGCAGGGTCTAAGGACAAAACATTTCCATGGGAAAGAAAAGATCTTGTTATATTTATATCCATCAAAATCTTACCCTACGGCGCTTCTCGCCATCTGAAAACTTTGCTTTCTCTGTCGTTGGCCACATTTTAATCTCTGGTTGCCCCTGTCTCTTCTTAATGATAGGACGCAGGTAACTGGTGTCATTGCTGGTTTCAGTCCCTTTGTTACATATTAATCTTACTGTTTTAGCCCTATTTTTTTAAAAGAAAAACAAGATCACTGACTAGTGTTCTGAAATTAACATCTTCCACGAAATCCAGTCAATTCTGGATTTTACTCTGAAAACCTAGAAAATTCAGAAATCATAATTTTTAGACTTCGCGCTTGCTGAGGGTAGAGAAAGACAATACAGTTATCTCTAGTCACCAAAACTTGGGTCAGTTAATTGAAAGGAAGCTGCACTTTCCAGTTTTGCGAGGAAGCAGGTTCACAGTCTTCTCCGCTTTCTCCCCTCAAACACACCACCACCTTCCATCGCCTGTCTGTGACACTTTGTAGAATGCCCTCCCCTCTCCTGTCCCTCAAAGCCTGACAGCTCTCGGCTCCTGCACGACTCTTGCTGACTACTCCACTCTAGAATGATCGCTCCATCGCTGGACCACATGGCCTGCAGTGAGCATGCAATCTTTTACAATATTTGTACAGTGCTGTGAATGCACCCTACCTGCTACTCCTAACTAGACAGTAAAATCACTGAGAATGGATGTGCCCAGTGCCCAGCACAATGCTCAGTACAAAGAACTCACACACATCAACTAAAGCGTGTAAATGTATCTTTGGAAAAATAGGTGAACATACTTCGTCTTCAAAACAGTAACTGTGAAAGAACTTTATTTTTGAGTGACACTCATTAATATACAACCAGTAAGTCTCTCTTTGAGTCATGCTAGTGCTGTCACAGCCTACAGACCTTGGAGGAGGAAGAATGTCTTGGACCAACTTCTCTTTCTGCCCCATAGCCCATCAACACCAGCTTCCTATCCCACATCCCATTTCTAAGGCGGATCAGCTTTGACACTGAAAAATATCTTTTTCAAATCCTTCTTTCTCTCATGATGTTGGTTCACATGGCTTAAGATATTTACCCTTTAGAGTACTTTTATTTCTGTAATCTTGGGGTCTAAAAAGATCATTGAAGGTCAAACAGAGTGAAACATTTATGGAAGATTACTGAACTTACAGGTAACGTGACAGTGGGGACAGGCTGAGTAAGCAATTCTAGAGCCTTCCAAAATCACACTGTGATAACAGGCTTACACTAGGTACTCCTATGGCCTACTCAGATTTACACCATGTAAACACTAATGTAAAGACAAAATCAAATAAAAATTCCAAGGTAACACTTCCCACCTGTTGCCAAAGAGAGTCTCCCAAAAGCCACCAGTCAAGGGTATAGGTTCCACAGTTTCAACTCCTCTGACTTTATCAGAGAAGTTACTTCCATTTTCTCGGCTCCCATCACCATTCACAGTTTTTCGTAATTTTCTATTAAAAAAAGTATTTCAACACTTCAGATTATTCAAGATCTTTTCTATTTCTGCCCAAGATATCCCTTCCAGAAAATTATCCTAACATACTACCACCTGAAATTAAGTATAATTAACTTTCACAGAATGAGGATAAGTGTGCAAGGACAGTTCTGACTTAAGGGCAAAAACAGGTCCCAAACCAAAGACCTGTGTTATCATCTTGTTCACTCATTAAAGGAATAGAACTGCTATTTTAAAACATTACAAGGAAAACAATTTTCACCATCTAATTTAGAGCCTGTTCAGGCACCATCAGCAGAAGGCACGATTCCTTTAACACAGGTGTCAGAAATCTACCCCATTTGGCACACTCAATCAGAACACAAGATAAGAGCAAATAGTCACTCAGTACTGCCCTCCAGCAGCCAACAGAGGCAGCCTAGGACCACCACCATGGCCCAGCCCAACACGCGAACCCTTCGTGGGCATTGATCACCTGAGCTGAATTCCCAAGGAATCTTCTTTTGGGGAAGAAAAGTGTGTTTTGAAAATAATACTCAAAAATAAGAATAAATATGTTGAAATTTAATGCAGCAAATGAAAAAAAAATCATATTTATTAACTGCTGAGGGAAACAAAAATCTACAGATACTCTGAGGAAAAATACCACATATACCTAAGGAACCTTTGACAACTTCCAAGCCCGCACAGAGCACAGAACAGAGAAAAACATGACATGAAGCCTATGTGTAGAAAAGTCAAATCAACTTTTATTAAAAGTTTAAAACCCGTAGAAATCCCCTTATTATGCACTACTGAGAAAGGGTGAAACTTGTAGTAGCAGTAACCCACCTGTACTAAGATCCTTGCTTATAGTGAATTTTCACCAAATCTTAAGACTAGATTTTGAACAAGAACACTTGTTCAAAACCATTATTTGATCAATTTTAATAAGGAATAATATAGAACTAGTATAGGAATTTCCTTCTAAGCAACTGAATGACAAAATCCTGCCTGTGATGAAGGTTCATGGCAAGGTTTCTTAGCATCGGGGAGGAAAATGAAAAGCAAAGCTTTTTTTTTAAGCCCCAAAATAATAAAAATGTATGCAAATCGAAAGATTTTTCACTACTTTCATGACAGATTTTTCAGTATCTACCATGCCTCTCCCAGAAAAGTCACAACTACAAGTGCACGCTCCCATCTCACCTTCTCCTCCGGTTCCCATTGCTTCCTGATGGCCTTGCTATCTGAGTCGACACGATTTGACAGTGGACGGTTCCCATAAGTAACATAAGGCACAAGGGTCCAAGTACTTCACTTACATTCACAATAGGCATCATCAAATATAACACAAGTGCTATAACTGAAAAGAAGAGGTTTCAAAGTGTACAACATTAGGGGTCATCTTTAAAACCAATTCTAGTTAAGTACACAAATTATTTCTACAAATACCTATCATTTTAGAAAGTACCCAAGTAAAAGCACATGATTTCCTACCGTATACTCTGCCTGCACGTTAGCTGAGTAAAAACCAGGAGCCCTTTCTGGCAGTGTGATAACCCAAGAACAACCACCCAAGGGGACGGTTCAGAACATGTAGCCCAGACCTAGACCAGAGTGCATGAAACCTAATACATACAATTATCCAACACGAAAGACAGGAATTCTTCAATAACACACATGGAAAACACTTAGCTTTCCCCTTACAAGTGACCAAAGAAATGCACATTAAAGAAACAAAGTACTATTTTTTGTCTTAAATTAGGAACAATTTTTTAATTTATAATAATGCTGCTAAGACTATGGTAAAACAGGTACTCTCATCTACTAATTTCCAAAAGAATTGCGTCACCAGCAATTTCACTATAGGATGGGGCAAAAGTAGGTTTACAGTTGTTCAGATGGAAAACAATACAATAATTAATAAATAATACAAGAATAAACTTTCACGTACTCACAACTGTAAATCTACTTTTGCCCACCCTGTATGTACTAAAATCCTTAAAATGTTGACACTCTTTGGTCTGTTGATTCTGTTTCAGAGAATAAATGCTAAAGAAATAACAAAATATGGAAGATTGTGTTCATGAGGGCAGTATTGAGAGAAAAAATCAGAACCAACCTAAATGCTCACAATTTGGAAACAGTTACATAAATTATAGATCCATAAAATTTTATATAATGGAGTAAAAAGGTGTTTACGGTAAATCCATATGCTAGACTATTATAAAGATGCTAACACGAGTTTTAAATGATGGTATGCCCATATAATGGAATATTATACAGCCATTAAAATGACAGTTATAAAGACTTAAGCACAATGAAATAACATTTAAAATGCAGGTCCTTATTCACAGGAACCACACTTTGAGTGCCCAGTAAGCTACTGCACTGGGCAGATACAGAACATTTCCATCATCACAGAAATTCCATTGGACAGCACTTGCCATGACTTTATAAAATTAAACTTACAGATTTGTAAATTCCTAATCTTTTTGTCATTTTATAACTTAAACAATTCAAAAAAATCAACATAAGGAAAACAAAAATCACCCTAATCCTTTCACCCAACCCAATGTTCACTACTCTTTGTTGTAATTCACGCCTTTTTGCACAGGTACAACCACAGTGTCCATGGAACGCTTTCAGAGAGTATCCCTGGTAGGCAACGGCAATACAGTGGTCAAGAGGATACACTGGGTCCCTGCACAGAGTGAGAAGAGGGAAAACACCGGGTAGTGGTGTGTAACAGAGAAATCAAAACAGGTTCCTGTGACAGTGACCAGAGAAGGGGAGGGCTGTTTAGAAAGTACACAGAGGATGGCCTCTCTACAAAGTTACATCTTTCATCTGCATTGAGAACTTAAAGATGAGAAAAAACAGCCATGTGAAAAGCCTTAAGATTATTTCAGAGAGAAAAGAAATGGGACTTGATGAAAATGCCCAGAGAAAAGAAGAGAATCCGGGATCCAGCCTTGAGGTAATCCAATACTCAAATATCAGACAGAAGACTACCGAGAAGCCCGGCCAGTGAGGCAGATGAAAGACATTCAAGAGGAGAGTAAATAATTTTCAGATGATCTCCAAATGCTGCATGTCCCTTCATTTCTCTGTACTTTAAACCATCAAATGAAAGGGTAAACGTAAGGACAATAAGGTCTGCACCATCCAATAGCAAAAACAGCACAAAGAAACGGTCAGAACTTATTCCAACCCCTCCAATTACCTTGCATGAGGTAAAGCAGTAGCAGCCAAACGAAGATTCTTAAAGAGGTAACCTGAATCCACCAGTTGCTGAACAATGGGAAAAACACAACTCGAACGAGCCCCTTCCGAGTCAGAGATGTCCATGGAATTTCAGGTTTGGCTTTGGCAAATGTTGAGCCTTTAAACATACAATGAAAGAAACCATCAAACATTTACATACACTGTAGACTGATGCCCACTTGTAACACTCTATTAAAAACAGGTGAGAGCAAAAAGCAGCACACAAAAAAAGTCAGCATGTAGTCTGTTCAGTTAAAAAGAATGTACTAACTTACGTCTAAGAGGAATCTTAGATATAATAACTTCTTGCCTCAATTATGAGGCAAGAAGCTCAAAATAAGTCAGGCTAACTTGAATGTTTTATAATACTGTATACTTGTCTTAATTACAAGCTCATCCCTCCCTCTTGACCCCTATGGTCACCAAGTAATTTGTGTAGCCACACGGTACTAAAGCAAAGGGGGGAAAATGCTAAAGCCTGAATGATGAGGTAGGAAGATTACTTTTGGAAATTTAAGTACATTATCACGTAGAGACAATATCTGAAAGTAATCTTCAGTACCACCATAAAATAATAATATATACGAGAAACCAACCAAGTTTAGAACTCACCTCTGATTAAGTCAACGTCAATCAAGTCTGGTTTTATGTGACCCATCTTTTTTGGTTTGTTTTTGAAGCCCTGGGATGAAACAAAACAAAAACAGAAATAAAAGGAAAAAGCCCTTTTAAATACAAAAGGTAAACTTATGTTTCTCTATATCTGACTCCCTCTTACTGGGAATGCTTAATCCTAATGCCTCTTAAAGAAACTTGTTATTAATACTTATTTTGTTTGAGCTTTCGGTTTTATTAAGGCATGCACGCACTTTTAAAAATAATCACAGTGCCAAAATATTAGTGAGGGAAAAACAGTAATTCCCTGACCCATCGCTCCTCCAAATTCCATTCATTAAAAATAAATAACTTTCATCTTTTTTTAGCTGTTTCTCTTGGTATTTACTTGCATACATCTAAATAATATGTGTATATTCCTGTTTTTTAATTTATTGATTTTAGAAATCATCTAATATATAGGTGGGACAAAAGTAGGTTTACAGTTGTGAGTACATAAAACACAGAGTGTATGCTTGTATTATTATTAATTACTGTGTTATTTTCCATACAAACAACTGTAAACCTACCTCTGCCCCACCCTGTATAGTCCTTTCGTGTAATTTTAGTGGTGACGCAATAGGGAGAGATTAAAAATGTGTGTGGCCAATCTACCACATTCAATCAGAAATCTAGTCATGAACATGTTTTCAAAGGAAACACTCCTTTCAGCGCCTCTGTCTTCTACCATTTGAAATTAAAGGAGATTAATTTATGTTATTAAAGACTATATGCATTCCTATTCAACACTATATTCATGCCTCTAAAACAAATGCATGGACTTTCCAGAGTACATGTTATATCTCCAAGTTTTGAATGCTTCTTAAATTAATCATTATTTCTCCAAAGGCACTTACTCTATTTTATTAACATGTGGACAATGGTTTTTACAGAAAAAACTCAGGATTTAAAAGTCGCAAAACCTTGCTGCATATTATTATGAATCAAAATAAATTTGTTCGTTATCTTTTATATATCCTGGTTTGCCTAACAGCTTTGTTTTATTGCTATTAATAAGCAAAACTGTTTTAAAAGATGAATTTTAATTTCATGCTCAATCAACATTTGTACATGCTAATTCCTGATCAAGTTTTTTAAATTAAATATTTAAATATTTAAATTAATGTAAAAATTAAAGATTACAGTAATTTACTATTTTTCCATTTAAGACATTGAGCCAGTATTGATCTTTAGCTCTGTTTAACTAAATAACTGCAGCCTAACAATTTTAGTTGAATTTGATAGAAACTTGTTGGATAGAAATTGGATAGAAACAACTACAAACTATAACTTTTATCCAATTCAACTACACACTATAGATCTATTTCTATCCAATTCACCTATACTTCTATCCAATTCAACTATAAACTATAGATTTTACAGAAAAATATCCTAAAATCCTAAATGTAATAAAATTAGATATAAGAAGAAATGAACATTTGAAAATTAGGTGTATCAGGGGAAAAATAACCCTCTGAAGAAACATGTACACTAATTTTTGAGTTATGCATACTATTCATGGGCATAACATTTATGTTATATTCAAAATCAGAATGAAAATTTAAAAAGTAAAAATATGACTGTATTGTATTCTAACAAACACGGGCCTTGTAGACATTTGCATCAAGTACTAATCTAACTAAAAAAGCTCAAAGTGCTTTAACTTTGGGGCCAAATTCATTTTTCTATTTTCTTTGCTTTCTAGAATTTTCACCTATAATGTTATAAAATTAAAATTAGCATTAACTAGGGATAAATACCAAACTATGAAAACCTCCCTTAGCAACCAACAGAAACGCATCCATTCATTCACTTAATCAACAAATATTCGACGTGTGTCCTCCATCGCCAGACACTCTACTTGAGCCAGGAATACAGCAGTAAGCGAGTCGACACGGTTCTATCTTTGAAGGGTGCGCAGGACAGAAGGGAAGACACACAACTAAGGCAAACGTGTGGGGGGCTCAGGAAAATGTCCCACCAGCCCTCACCATTCTGTCTTTCCTAAGGGACTAGAAGTCATTGGTAAATTTATGACCACTGATCTTGAGAGATGAGAAGGTCACTATACACTTTTGCATGTGTGTGTGTGTGCCGAGGAAAACACATGCCATGCTTTTGTTTCTGGACCCCTGTGCTTTGTCCTGCACATTCTACAGCAGGTGCGACAAGAGGAAACGTGCGCAGCACTTTCCAAACACTTATATTAACGTGCTCAGCACACAGGCCCTCACTACCCCGTGGGAGCAGTACTTTCATCGTGCTCCCTTTACAGATGAGGAAACCAAGGCATGGACATTCTAACCCAGCCACTCTCCCGCAAACCCCGACGCCCTGCCTCTCACCGCACGGTACACAGCACATCCCTAATCAATGCAGGGAGAGGTTTGGTTTGAGATCAGACAAGGTCACTTGCTCTGAAAGGTTCAATGAGATTACAGCCTGGGAGCTGGGAGTGAGTTTCCTAACTGGCCACCACGCTCCCCTAGCAGCCCAGGGAAAGACTAGGGGAGATTCAGCATAGCCCTGCACTAGGAGCCAGAGTAGTGGTCTGCAAGTTCGCTGGCTGGATCCAGCCCTCTCCTGTTGGCCCATTTAAAAAAATAATATAAATGGAGCAACTTTAAAATGGAGCCGGGGCTGCTACCCCAGAGGATCTGCCTTGCCTGTCTGCCTCCTCAAACCTTTGGAACGTGAGAACTGGCAATATCTTTGGGCTGGACCTAAACAACATTGTGTCCCAAAGAACTGTTTGCAAGGATAGCAAGAAAGCGCGTACTATGATCATCGGACTGAAAAGTAAAAATACTGCTTAGAATTAGCGTCACTGCGTTAGCTGATCTGCACCTATAGCATCGCCTTCCTTCTACTGATGTAACTGTTCCCCTTCCCGTTCTCATAAACACCCCCTTGCCTTTGCCTCCTAATTGGAACAGTATTTGGTTTCTGCCTGAATCAGTGCTTCCCAACTTGCTCTTTTTTAAAATCTGATATAAATGCTTGTTGCCTCTCCCTTCAGCCTTTTATTTTTAAGGTAATACCTCCAACATAACTGCAACACCTGAACAATGTGGTTCCCACTTTTAGGCAGAGGGACAAAACCACTGGAGGTGCTGCTGGACTAGCGAACTCTATTTAACAGGGTATATAAAGGACCAGTGAAACCCTGCAACACATCTTGACCTCTTAGTGTGCCGAAATTTCCATTTTATCGCCATTAAAAGAACCAAACTACTATATAGCCAGGCAAAAAAGGAAGTCACTGCTGATTTAGTGCACATGCTGAACGAAACAACTACAAGGCAAGGACAGCACTATAGGAGCATGTCCAAAGGCCACCTACCTCAGGTTTAACAGTCAAAGGTTCCCAAAGGAAAATACCTGAGGCCTGAAGGATGTATAAGAATTTGCAACAGTAGACAGGAGTTGTGGCAAAGGGGGGAGCCAAGAAAAGCATAAGAAATAAGAGATAGCAGATGCAAAGTAAACGAATTTCGAGAAGGCCGCAAGCAGGGTGGAGGTGGAGATTATAATCAAGCTAAGAATGTGAATTTACTGGAAGGGTACTAGGAAGTCAGAGAAGAGTTTTAAACAGAAGAAAAACAATCAGATTTGTGTTAAAACACTAATAAGATCACAAAGAGCCAGCATCAGTGAGGGTGAGGGGAAACAAGACGCAGAGAAAACAAAGTTTAAAAAGCTACTCGAGCCCTGGCCACTTTGCTCAGTGGTTAGAGCATTAGCCTGCAGACTAGTGGTCCTGGGTTTGATGCCGGCCAAGGGCACGTACCTCAGTTGCAGGCTTTGCCCCAGTTGGGGCACGTGCAGAAGGCAACCAATCTATGTGTCTCTCTCACATTGATGTTTCTCTCTCTTCCCCACTTCCACTCTCTCTGAAAAGCAATGGAAAAAATATCCTCAGGTGAGGGTTAAAAAAAAAAAGCTACTCCAGTCATCTAGATCAGAGTGGACAGCTTTTATCTGTAAGGGCCCAGGTGGTATTTCAGGCCCTGTGGGCTACTTGGTCTCCGTGGCAGCTACTCTACTCAGCTGCTGTTCCGGTCAAGCTGATGTAGACACAGACAATAAACACATAAAACACAGATCCTGCTGTGCTCCAGCAGATCTGGCCAGACCAGGTCATTAGCAGCATGAACTGGGTAAAGTACTTATGTTCAAAAGATATTAGGAGGTAGAATCCAGAACTTTAGGCTAATTGAAAATGTGGAATCGGTGTGAAGATGAAGCCACAGAAAAATTCCGAATCCCAATTTTAACACTCTAGCTACTCAACCAAAAGGAAAGACAAGAGAAGGGACAGGGCCATTCGCTCACATTCTTCCACTCACCAAGCCTGAAGTCCGAGGGAGGAATTCTCCTCCCACAGGAAGCACTACAAGTCACATGACAGCACAGCAATCTTCTTACAGGTAGGCAAGTGAATAATTAGGGAAACTAATACATATTTAAGTCTATCTGACTCCAAAGCTCATGCCTAAATGTTGGTGATTTGTTTTTGTTATTGGTATAAGTGAAAGATATTGGTATACCCACATACCCATATATTCATATACTTCTATAACCATCAATCTATCTGTTTATCTCAAATAGATCCCATATATCTATCTTATTATTCAGGTAATTTCATTTAATACATCTTCCATTTTTCAGAGGGGAAAATTTTATTTTTATTAAAATAATGCTTATATTAAAAAGCTAATAAAAAAAAAATTCCAACCTCACCCTTCCTTACCCTTGATTCCTACTTCTTGGTTATTTCTTCTTTTTAACTTCTAAATAAGACGTGTATCGTGTTTTGTTCACTTTTAGATGCTATCCATTCCTTTTTTATTGTTGAAGGTGAGGAGGCAGCTTTCTTATTCAGCCTTTCTGTGCCTTGGTTCCTTCACCTTTAAAGGGGTGAGGAATGTCCGGCCCACGAGCCGTATACAGCCCACAGAATCATTTGCTCTGGCCCTGCCAAGGCGGGTGCAGGCGGGACTTGAAATTCAATAAATCTAGGAGCTCATTTCACAGCTAATTTTTAAGTTGTTAATTTTGTATGGCCCAAGAATGATGCTATAAATATCCAAATGGCCCTTGGAAGAAAAAAGGTTCCCCATCCCTGACTGAATAAAATGGGAACAATAATACATCTACCTCATAGGATTGATGTAAAGATCAATTAAGAGTGTGCGTGTGTGTAGTACTTAGAGTACTGCCAGACACATACTACATGCTCAGTATTAATACGCCACCAAACACAAACACATGCCCCTCCTGAACTATAGTCTCCCCTATATAGTTTAATCACAATTTCAGTTAAATACATGTTTGCTGTTTTGAGTGTGAAGATTACATATTGTCCCCAGCTAAGCCAAATATAAACAATGATTACAGTTCCTCTCACAAATTTTGTTTGTCCGAGAATTGTAATTGCCTAATTTTTTTTCATTCACTTAATTTTATCCATATATTCTACTAACTCATAAAACTCCCAGTAAGAGTTACAAATCTGCTCCCAGTGCACTCCCACACCCCAAATGCTGCTTTCTTTCCCCCGAGACATCTAGGTCATAGCTCCCGTCCTCCTGCTCCACTGTGGTATGCTTCTCCAGGCCTGATGTGAGCTCATCCGAGGGCTTCTCTCCCTCTCCCTAGATCCCCTTTACACCTGTCAGCTGTCCTCTCTCCTGGTATTACGGTCCCTCTGTTTGGGCTGCTCTCTCACGTGTCCTCCCCGCCTTCTGAGAGAGGGCACGTGGGTGATGCATTTTTTTGAGACTTTGAAGGTCTCAATGTATCTTCATGCGGGGCCTTTACACCTGGTTAATAGTCAGGCCGGGCATAAAGTTTGAGGTTGAAAGTCATTGTGAGCTCCATGATTTTTGTTGTTTTTTCAATCCTCACCTGAGGATATTTTTTCCATTGCTTTTCAGAGAGAGTGGAAGGGGGGGGAGAGAGAGAGAGAAACATCGATGTGAGAGACACACATTGATTGGTTGCCTCCCATACACACCCCGACCAGGACTGGGGTTTGAGCCTGCAACCGAGGTATGTTCCCTTGGCTGGAATCAAACCCGGGAACCGCCACAACCCTGACTTCAGAACATTAGAATATTTAACGCCCCCTCCCCTATTATAAATGAATATACTGGCACTCTGAACCACACATCCGTTTTGGTTGGCTAGTTAGCATGAAATAACCCCAAGAGACTGCTCAGTTCTAACAGCACTGTAGAAAAAAAGTTGACTCTAAACCAATAATGGAAAAGGTGGTTCCGGCCACAAGTGGATTTTATTTGGCTTGCAGGGGAAGGGGAAGAGAAAGGGGAGGGGAGAGGTGGAGAAAGAGGGGAGGGAGGGGGCGTGGGTCTAAAATATCCAGATATTTCATATAAAAATACATATTCCCAGCTTTTCTTGAAAACTCTGAAGCTCTACACTGGGCCTACACCGGCACCAAGTAAAACTGGGCAGTGAAAAGGCCAGAGCTTGGTTTAACATGGGACATTTGCTTTCCAGCGCATCACAGACCAGCCACTTCTTTCTATTTCCCCAATACCGAGGCCAAGAGTCAACTGCCGTCTCCCCTTCCGCTTGCAGCGCTGTTGGCCTCACCAACTCCAAACAATAAAGAACGCCATCCAGGATGGGAAAGGGCGGGTTTTTTGTGTTTTTTTTTAAGTTAAGTACAATCCTCTCTTGGCATTAACACAGTAAAACAAAGCTCGAATCCAAGAAATCAATTTACCTTAATCTGAGTCTGTTCGATTGACTTTTCCCATATCTGCTGATCATATGCTCCAATCTGAAACAAGGAGCAGGCTATTTAAACGGTGCAAAGGAAACGCTTTTCTTTAAGCTCAAACCTCACGAAAGCCGTAAGCTAGTTAAAACATCAATATGCTTCTCTGGAAAATGTCTGTGGCTGCTCAGAGTTCGAGTGAAGTGAGGATCTGTGGCGACCCCCGGAAAACGTTTCCAGTTCTTAAGGGAAACTGGGGCGGGTACAAGGTGGGGGCGCGGGGCTCGGCGCCGCCGCCCGCAGGGCCGTCGGAGCCCCGACGTCGGTTTCAGGTCTGAAACCGAGCCCTCTGGTCAGCAGCAAAGTTTCACAGCATTTCTGGGGCACTGTGGATGTGGCCTGAAGAAGGGGGGTGACTTGAACATCTCCCTGGGGGGCCTGGAACTGGCTTTAAAAGACCTAACAGCCTGGTCCACCAGCCCCTCCATGCACGTTGAGAAATCACCTCAGAACCCCCGGGGGAAACGAGCCCGACAGCTCCGCGGGAGCCCAGAGTGCGCTTTACCCGTGCCCGGCACCGGCATTACCTTCTTCTGGTACCACGAGATAGCATCTCTCTCACTCGAGGCCATCTGGGTCGCCAGCCTGAGCGCGGGGGGTCACTGAAAGGGAAGAGGAGCCGGGCTGAGCGCGGCTGCCGGGGGTATCGCCCCGGTCCGGGCGGGACTCAAAAGCCGCTTCTCTCAGCCTCTCCCGGAGCCGCTCCGGTTCGCAGGCTGTGGGCCGCGAAAAAGAGAAACAAAGGAACCCGAACCGAGGCAAACCGCGCGGCCTGTGGCGCAGCGGCGGCCGCACAGGCGCCTCCGCGATGTTTTTACCCGAGTGTGTCCCCGGGCGCGGGGAACGGGGAGGGGAGGCGCCCGAGGGGACCTGCCACCTGCCCCCTCCCGCCCCTCCCCCCCGCCCGGCGCCCGCTCTCACCTGGCGCCCGCTGCCCCGCGGGCCGGCGGCCCGGACCGTCGCGCTCAGTGGCCCCGGCCGGGCCGCGAGGCTGGGGGCGAGGCGGCGGGCCCCTCAGGCCGCATCTTCCCCCGACGCGGCGACGCCGGCCGGGCCGTTACCATGGAGACCGTGGGGGCCGCCTTCCGCCCAGCGCCCGGAGGGGGACAGTCTGTGGCCACAGACCCGGGGTCCTCCAAGCCCGACCTACGGGGTCAACGGAGTGGCCCTCGAATAAGCAGGGGCGGGGGTTCGCAGGGTCCCCCGTCTCGGCGGCGGGAGCGAAGGCTCCGCGCCCGGTGGAGAGCCAGGTGCCGAGGCCCCGGGCCGGGGGGCGGCCGCCTCGGGACCCCGGCGCGTCCTCGCGGGCGGGCGGGCGGTGACTCTGCGGCCCGGAGCGGGGCGACGGGGGCGACGGCGGACCCCGGGCGGCCGGGCGCGGCTTCCGCTTTCCGGGTTTCGCCGCCGAGGTGGCTCCGCCCCCGCCCCGGGCCGCCCCGCGCGAGCCTCGGGCCGGGCTGCGGGAGGCGGCGGCCCCGGAGGGAGTCGAGGCCGCGAGCGGCTGCCCGGTCGCCCTGCGGGGCTGGCTTTCCCGGCGGGGACCTAAGGGAGGTCGCTCGGATAGGCCGACGGCTCCCGGGTCTGTCTTTGTGCTGCGGTGTTTACGACGCGTGCTCCCGAGCCGGGCGCCCCGGTGCCGCCTCTGCGGGAGCCAAGGCCTCCAGGGCCCGCGGGGCCGGGACACGGGGCCCGGCCGCCGGCGGCTCGGCCACCTCCAGCCTCCCCCGCCCGGAGCCCGGCTCCGGGGTGCTCAGGAGGGGGGGACGCGGAGGGCCCAGGCTTCGGGGGACCGGGGCACTCTCCCAATGGGGCGGGGACGTGGTGGCCGCGAGAGCCGCTCCCAGGGGGAGAACTGAAGCCGGCGGACGGACGGACGGCCGTCGGGAGAAGGAACAGCCGCTTCCTAAAGGGGAGATTTGGGATATGCAAGGTTCTAGGCCGCTTTCCTCCTCTGCCCGGCTGCGGGGTGCTGTCATTAATGACAGGCTGACCCCCGACAGCCGGCTCACCTCACCTGAAGCAGGGTCCTGCTCGCCCAGCACGTGGCATTTGGGTCAGACAAAGCGAGCAGATAATGGTCAGACTGCCTACCACTTCGGAAAACCTAAGTAGGAGGGGTCTCGATGTTTTGCAGAGCCTTCCAATCATGCATTAAGTCGACTTCAGCTGGACATTACCCCCATCTTACCCAGGAGGACAATCGAGAGGATAAATGTGCCGCCCACGGAGAATTGAGCATGACTTCACCCAGGCCTATTTTTATACTGCACATTGGCAGTGGTTTCCTTTCCGCTTTTGCTTCTTGACAGCTTTTCGCTTCTAGGCTAAACATTACAATTCTGTTGGGTTTCAAAGACAAGTGGCCAACTTAAAAAAAAACAAAACAAAAAACCTGGATAAATGACAAATGAAAAAGTCATTCTTTGTGTGTCTAAATATTTGCCTTAAGACATAAATTATGTAAACAGCAAACACTTTTACTTCGTTACTTAGCACTAGAAAAAGGCTTCTGGGGGAGTTTGTGGAAGAACCAAATCAGGTAGATCACATCAGGGAGGAGCAGCCCATAGCAAATACTCTTCCACGAGCATCTTTTCACTTCTCAGTGCTTCCTAAGGCTGCCACTGAACAAAGCATAGGCTTTGAAGCCATACATTAAGGACACCTGAAAACCATACACCACCTTGATGAACTGCCTTCAGATCCCTGCTCCCGCTAAGGATCTTGGGCAACTTGTCAACCTAACAAGCCTGCTTTCTTACACGTACTATGCAGATTGTCTTAATTTCCCACGCAAGGCTGTGAGGACTGAGATACCCTCATGTTAAGTGTCTAGCCCACCAAAGTTACTCAAAAAACACCAGTTCCTTTCTTTTCCTTTACTCCTCAGAACCAAAGATTACCAGTGCTTCGGAGAGGTCCCTCAGCTGAAGAGATCACAGAGTTCAGTGAAAACAGATGAGGGAAAAACCCACTGCGTTGTCCATACATCAAGGACACCTGAAAACTCTATACACCACCTTGATGAACACGGCATGCATGCACTTAAAAAACATCAACACCAGCAGAATAAAAACTTAAGAGTGTCCTCATAAGTAGATATAAACCAGTTTAAGCAGCAGGAGACATAACTGCCTGAAATGCCAACCGTGGTTTTTCTCCTTCCCCAAAACTAGTTGTATTTCAGTATGGATGGGATTTTCTCCAGATACCATGACTTTTTCTAAAATATTAGTGACAGAGGACATAGACGGGGGGATTAAATACGTTAAAAACAAGTTCCAAGTAGCTTAGGATTCACATGTGCTATTCACTTTATCATGAAACATCAGTAAAGGACAAATCAGACTTTGTTTATTAAAAAAATACTTTACAGGAAAAAAAAAACCTCTATGCATTCCATTGTCCTATTTTACAAAGAAATAGCTTAACAATTTAACACACTTAGACAGCTACAAAAAAGCACTGTGCTAAAAGATTATTCACACAAATTTAGATTTAAGACTATTCATTTAAAAACTTTTTAAAACACTTGTTAATGTCAATAAACAAACTAAGGCCACAAAACGCAAATAGTCCGCCAGGCAAATTATACATTTCATCTATATGCAAAGACCTCTTAGATAAATTAAAGCCACAGGAAAAAAAAGTCTTAGCTGCCAATCAAAATGGAGTTTAGTCACAAAAAAACACTATTACATGAAAATTTACAACATGTGATAGAAGTAGTACATAAGTATTTCTTTAGAGAGAATTGAAAAGTGCTATCTTAAGAGACAGTGGTCTCAACTACATGCACAAGTGGATCCTAAAAAATTTATGAAGAAAATGGAAGGCCATAATATTTATGGAGAGATACTTGCTTTTAAAGCAACAAACTTTCAGCATGAGGATAGGTCCCTTATATGCTAAAGCAAAACAACTCTTGTACATTTCCTCTAACTTACTGCATGACCAATAAATACAGCTACCACCTGTTTTTTTAAAAAATAAAAATAAAACTTAGCAGAAATATGAACCTCTGGCATGTACTAGTGGAAAGGTTCTTTTTTAAACACCTGCAGCAATGACAAAACAGATTTCTTAGAAAGACACAAACTCAATTATCCTGAAGGTATAAACACAAATTTTTCCTGGCAAATACAGATGAAAATATTATGGGCTAACATTAATGATCCAGAATATATTCACTAAGGGCTTTCTTGAATTTTGGAGTCGTTCCTAAATTTCATTCTAGACAATATTTATAGAGGGAAAGGCAAGAAGCAAAAGTTTCTCCAGTCATTACGTGTGAACTTTATGCCTCTTAAGACCGATTCGAGATGATGCAAGACACCTTTCCTAAGGTTTATTAAAGAATTTTATTTAATAAGCTCCTTTTTCTACTACAGGAGCTTGTAATATCAGTCATCTGATAGTCCAACTGTCTCTAAGGGGAAAGGGCACCTTTCAAAAGTCTTTAAAAATAATGAAGTGCCAGTGAAACAAATTGTTAAGTGCTGACTAAGCAAATTAATAAACATACAATTAAGCCTAGGAATTCCTTCTTAAAGAGTTAAAACTTTGAAGGGGAAAACTCATATGTAGGTTATTATTATTGCTTTATGAATTTGGGATACCTCTTTGAATCCTAGCATATCTTGGTATAATTATAGAATGACTTCTGGGGCAGGGGGAAGACTTTTGTCCTTATTAGTGAATACCATAAAATCATTCTAGTTACTAAGTTAGAAATATTCACATATTGGGTCCTTTCCATAAGCACATTTAAAAATATGTGCTCCACAAAATACTAAAACTTATAACCACATTCTGCAAGTAATCTCAAAGAGTTGGCACAACGGATAAGTTACCAAAAAGGAAGATCAGCTTAAATTTCAGTTACAACTTCACTGCCATCAATACTTCACAAATCAGAAGACGCCAGTTTGCTCCATGCCTCACTCCACCAAACCAAATAATGATTTCAGAAAGTTGCAATCATTTGTATCACTAAACTAGGATACAGCTTTGAAAGCAGTAAGAAACTCAAAACGTGGGCTTTTATATTCCTCAGTCTTTAAAGCATGCTATTAAAATCTAATACTCACTCACATAGGACATTCAGGTTCCAGATACATTACTAGCTAAATGTTTCTCTCTCCATCCTATTGCAATTCTAACATACAATGAATTTATTATTAGTACATGATTTTAAACATTTTTATACTCTTTTAATGTGTTTATATGGGAGGTGAGGGTTTATTCGAGGAAAACGGGGATTTGCTTTTGATTGTAGGTCTTTGCAGATCCGCTGGTTCCTGAGTGATTAAACACAGTGCTGGCTGTCAGGAGACAGTCTCATTGTTTATTAGCAATGACCAGCTTAGATGACAGATGGCATCTGCTGGATGGCAAGTGGGAGATGGGGAAATCGGATCTTGGAAGACAAGAAAAATCAAAATAAAAAAGTTTTTGCTTTAGCAACCTTGTTCTTCATGATTATTTTAAAAAACAAATGTTGCCTGAGAAGAATTTTACTTTGCACAGCCTAGTAAAGCTCTATGAAATTCTTCTGGACAGAAAAACAAAAACAAGAAAGAACCCAAACCCACATACTTTGTGATTAACCCCTCCCTCATAACAAAAACACCCTTAAAGGCAGGTCCCTTAAAAACTAGTCTTGATAAACTAGAATTTACCCTAGAATTTATACCCAAGATTTAAAAACACCCCTGCAATAATCACATGACTTTTCATACCATTCTAATTACCTTATTTACAGAGATAACTAAAACCAACATCACTTCCAATTCATAAATGGTTTACATCAAAATGTTTCTCTATTTGTCTTTACCCTTTTTAACAGAGAATACATACATATACATATATATAAGGAATAATACAGATTCTAACTAATCACTGCAGTATTTGCTGATGGTTACTTTTCTATCGGTTTACACAGTGACCTCTATACTTTGCTAATATGCATTTAACTACACAACAATATTGCACAAAGTAATATTTATATAAGATTTAACCTATTTCAGAATATTTTAGAGAAAATTCGTATTTGATATTTCATAAGATGCAGCTAAGTTTTCTTGGTGACAGACATAATAGAGCAGCATCTTTTTTGCCTATGTTAATGTAAATATTCCAAATCTCACCCTCCAGGAAAGAAATCTCCAAATTGCACTATAACCAGGTAGATATAAGAACCTGGCCTTAGGTGTGGGGAGTACTCTTCCTTTTATAAACAAAAGGCCTACAGTATTATTAACCAAGAGAAAATAGAATGTGTATCACACACATTAACATTCTAAAATAACAGAAAGACTACACTATATGAGCAGTGCCTGTTTGAAAAAAACACAAATTTAAATACTCAGGCACTAAGCACTGGGCCACCTGAAACTTAGGATGAAGTCTAGTGCCATATCCTTTATTGGAAAGTAGCAACACAGAGTCATAGTAAATCAGCTCCAGTATTCACCAGTTAAAACTGTGAATTGAAATGTCTCCACAGTAGATCTTTATCACAAAGAGGTTGGTGCCAGGTGACAAAAAGTTTTTCCTAAATTTCATGCACAAAATATGGCAGCCTCATCACAAAGATTGAGCTCATTCTCTAAGTTTGATACTCCTGAGCAGCTTAGGAGCAAAAGCATCCACACTAAGTGTGAGGATGCCAGGAAGTGGAACAATAGAGTATCAAGTCGACATCTCTTTTACCCAAAATATCTTCCATAATTACCGTGTATTCTAGAAAGATTAATGAACCATGGGTAATGAATGACCAAGGACTATTCATCTTTAGGTATTTTTAATTGAAATATCCGCTGGGCTTTAAATAACAGACACAAAGAAGACAGTTTGGATCAGAAAGTGCTGTGCTTTCTCTTTTGTTAAGAAACCAGAGAGTCACTGAATTTTCCTTAAAACTACCTGTTCTTAGGGTTGGAACTAAATAACTTACTTGCCTTTGAGTGAGATGCAGGAACTCCTTCCTGCAACCGAAGCCATTTTTACTGTAGAAATGGAATCTGCCATAAAGACAGAGTACTAAACCATAAACCTGATCTTCTTTATCATAAAAACAGCAAATATGGCAAGAGACAAGATCAAATTAAGGGAAGTGAATAATTTACCAAAAAAGAATCTGTTATTCCAGAGTCATTTTGATTTGAAGAAGAGATTGAATTATTACCTCACACCTTAAAACAGAAAGTAGCAGCAGACCCACTATTACATACTGTACTAACGGGATAAGATACAACTCTTAACTTTGCATAATCTGTGTAAAAAAGATATGCTTGACATTTGTGGAATGTCATTTCTCTTTATAGAATTATAGGCAAGATTTCTCCAATAAAACTTAACTTAAGCCAGTTATAAAACTATAACTTCACATCAAAATTTAAAAAAGTTAAAAAATGTGTTTGAATATGTACATATCACACAGGAGTGCTTGGATGTTCCTGTAGCTTGTGTTGCTGCTCAGAGTCCAGTCTACTTTCCACCTTTAAAACCGGAACAGGCTGTGTCGTCTGGTCTTGCTGCAGATTAAGTTCTGACGGAGGTGGGACAGACGATGAAGCAGCTGTGAAGAGCTGCATCTCTGAGCATGTTTCTTCAGGTTCAGTTTTTACCCTCACACACTGGGACTCGACTTCTAGCTCTCGCTTTCCACTTAAGTCACGGTCCACGTTAGAACTGCTCTCTGTGTTCTGAGTGGCTTCCGCAACAGGGTGGTACTGTTTAAGCCGTATATGCCAGGCCAGGCTGCACACTGCTGACACGGTCTTGAACTGATGAATGACATTTCTGGGGATGAAGTAAATGTCATTGTCGCACAGCTGAATCCTGGCATAACGAATGCCTTCCCGCCGCATTTGGTTTAGTTTAGCTTCATCCACCCACTGCACACACTGAAGAGAAGAAAAAGGTTGCATAAGACTTTAAAATAAATACCTATGTTAGTCAGATAAAATCATATAATTAGCATAGGAAACCAGGAGGGCCAGATTAAAGCTAAGCAATACTAAATGATATACAGCTTTGAAATGTCCTGTAATGCTTGACAAACATTTTCCCTTATATTTTACTCTCTCTCTAGCAACAAAGGACAGGTTCAAGTCAGATGGGCCTAGGGAACCATTTAAATAAATATTCCTAAGTGCAGCTAAATATCAGTATGCTTTGCCACACAGAAGAGCAACATCTATCGGCTCCTCATCTCTCATCCTCTTGCAGGTGAGGGCACCCGGTGCGACGGGGTTAACGGCTGAGACTGCTCAGGCCAGAACCGAGATGCCTGGGCCTCCGTCCATCCCAGGCCCACCTGGCATCCCAAAGAGGAGAGGATTCTCAAGCACTCGGAGTGGGAAGCTGGGTGTTAATGATTTTCAACACACTCCACACACAGCCTTAACTAGTAACAAAATTAAATTCACCATCCCATATATCCAACTATAAGATAAAATGCAAAGTAAAATGGGTAAAGGTACTTATTTCCTATCTCACTCAAAGGGCAATAAAAAAGCAGGAGTTGTTACCTGGGAAACTGGAGGTTCGTGAAGGTCTAACTGAAGTCTCTGTACAACATCAGTAAAATCCTCAGCATGAAAACAAATCACATCTTTGGTTATGCGAGGCTGGTCACTCCTAAAATGAACAAAATTAAGTTTTAGAGACAACTGTCTCATAATGGAAAAGGAGGACAGCTTTCAGTTTTCCTGTTTCTGGAAATGCTGCTACTAGCACAGAATAGAGAGCTATAGCTCCCAAGGACAACACATACATTTGCTCCTGTAATCAACTTGAAAAGCTGTTTTAAAATAAGACAAGTAGGTTAGTTGTTACAAAACTAAAACAACAGTGATAAAAAAGTTTTATTCTGAACTAGTTGCATTTGCAATCCTCTTACCACTCTGTCCCACCATCTCAATGCCACCCTATAATGTCATTGTCAGCCACACAAATTATCAAACCCCTTCCAGTTTACAAAGTAGACAAGGGGGGAAAGCTGAATAATCTTTAACTTGAAATACTCAGATCAAACTCTACAATAATATTGACAGTCCTGACATAAATATGAAAAACAAAGTAAAAAAAAGTTCTAAAATGGGCTGAATTCTATGTTCTGAGCTTTGTTAAAACTGTGCCCCAAATGAATGTAAAAGGGTGCAGCCATTATAAAAAAAATGGTATGTGGCTCCTACGAAAATTAAAAATAGAATTACTGTATGATCCAGCAATTCCACTTCTGGGTATACCCAAAAGATGGGAAACAAGGACACAAGACATTTGTTCATAGCAGCCAAAAGGTGGAAGCAACCCAGGTACCCACTGATGGCTGAATGGATAAACCGAATGTGACATATACATATAATGCACTACTCTTCAGCCTTTAAAAGGAAGGAAATTGACACCTGATACAATATGGGTGATCCTTGAGGATATTATGCTAAGTAAAATAAGCAACAGAAAACTACTGTGTGATTCCACTGATATGAGACATTTAAAGTAGTCAAATTCACAGAAACAAAGTAGAATGATGGTTGTTAGCAGTAGCTAGAGGAGAGGAGAAAAGGGAGTTACTGTTTGTGGGTATAGTTTCTGTTCTGCAAGTTGAAAAAGTTCTGGAGATCTGTTTCACAACAATGTAAGTATACTTCACACTACTGATCTGTACACTTTCAATTTTGTTATGTCCAGTCAATTTTTAAAAACTTGGTCCCCAACCTTTCAAATTAAGAGTCTACATTTTCTTATATATTAACTAACCTTAGAGTTGAATTCCATTAACTTACCATTCACCAAACTGTACAGCTTTCAAAACCCCAACAGCAGCCGTGCTCTGCCAGTCAAACCCCTGACCTACATGATCAGCATGAGCTCTTGTCCTGTCTTCAAAGAGGACTTCCCGGGGTTCACTGGTCCGAGGTAGGTACTGGAGATTTTTAATTTCATTCATTGATCTGGAGTTGATAGGGTTATGAAGTAAAGAGGAGAAAAAAGTATTAATAGTAAAAAGGCAAAAAAGTCAGCTCAGATAACAAATTTCAAATAAGAGGAGGGCTGAGGGAAATCAATGATTTTGATCATTAGCATTAAACACACTCTACTGTAATGGTTAATGTGATTACCTTCCTCTCTCAGTATGTCATAATATAGAAACTGTATCTTGGCTTAAATACAGTGTTTGAATATATAAAATTTAGATGTCTAGCAACAGAAAATAAAATTCAAAGTTCAAGCCCTAGCCGGTTTAGCTCAGGGTTAGAGCATTGGCCCGCAGACTCAAGGGTCCTGGGTTTGATTCCGGCCAAGGGCATGTACCTCAGTTGCAGGCTCCATCCCTGGTCCTGGCTGGGGCAAGTGTGGGAGGCAACTAATGGATGAGTCTCTCTCACATCGATGTTTCTCTTTCTCTCCCCGCCCCCCCTTCCACTCTCTCTGAAAAGCAATGGGAAAAAATATCCTCAGGTGAAGATTACCAAAAAAAAAAAGTCATCACTGTGATGACTGTGTAATGAGTAGACTGGACTGAAGGACTGACCATTAGAAGATTTATTTAAGATAGCTCTTCAAATAATCTAGAGGTTCAAACTGTGTTCAGGTCTCAATCATTTTTATAAACAATCGACTAAAAAAAGTGTTTTTGCCTTTTGAGAAGAATAATTATTTACCGTCGTCTTTTGAAGGGTGACTTTGGCATATCTGCTGTAGGGATCATCTGCTCTCCTGGCCTTACCCACATGATAGGCCCATCGTCACTCTGGGACCGACACTGGAGTCGGAGGCTAGAAAGTGTACCCCAGGGCAAAGTCATCTAGAAGTCAGAAGAATGAGTCACATTAAAAAAAAATTTTTAGATTATTTATAAGGTAACCATCCCACCCAAAAGAAAACTCTAGGAAGTTTATTTTGTGTATGCATACAAAGAAATAAATGTATTAGATAGTAACTTATATATACAAAAGAAAACCAAGTTAAATATTTTATAGCCATAATTTTCTAAACAAAACATTTCTATTCAAAACACAGGGTAAAATTTTGTATTAACAGCAAGGTTAGCTTAATACTTTTTAATGAAAAGTATCTACTTAAGTAATTATCAGAACTTCAATAATATGAATTAACACTCACTTTCAGAAATGGTGACTCTTCTAACATATCAAGGAACTCTGGGAAATAATCACCAACTTCTTCATCTACTGCTCCAACAAGACTTATCTGCCGCATAGGACCTGCTCGGTAGGTGCCACAGCAGTATGTCCTGTTGACCTGAGATAAAACGAAAGAGGGGGAGAAAGGACTGAAGGTATACTATAACATAATTGACGAGTCAGAATAGGCCATTGTTTCCAATGTTGCTATTTCTTCTATATATTAAGAACTCAATGGTCAGTACCTTGGACAAAGTCAACAGTTACAGAAAAGCATCCACGCACACTGACAAAAACATTGATATATGTTCCACAACCGAAATTTCAAGGTGCAAGTTAGTCTATGGTCACAACATCTCAAGGAAATATTGAAGACATTAAGATATACTTAAATTTCTCTGAAAATAATAATTTTTGAACTCCGTAAACACTTCAAAGTGACCTTTATTATGGAAAATCAGTAAATAAACAATAAAATTGGCAGAGCACACCATGGTCAAACTAATCCTCCATATTCAGATTTTACTCCCTACCTTGAAAGCCTTCACATCAGGCCAGATAGCAGCTGGCTGTTATCCAACCCAATCTTCCATTACTTCCATATAAGATCCTCCACCCTAGGCAGGCTCATCTTTTTCTCTAGCCTACTGATGGCAAAGTTATTTCTACCTGCAATGATTTTTCTCTTGAACCTGCCCTATTTGGAATGTCCTATTTGCTGTCAAACTGTATGTTATCTTTCAAAGATCAGTTCAAGGCTTCTGTTCTTCTGGAAGCTTTCCTGATCATCCTTCATGATTTTTCCCTTTCCTGAAGTCTGATGTTACCTGCAAACACATAAACATTTTCTCTACATCAACTCTCTAGTAAATTTAGGGCATATTCTATACAAATTTGTAGCCTGAAGAATCCTAGCATTCAAATGGAATCTACAAGTTAATATATTATTATTATATTGATATAATAATATCAGTATAATCTGATATTATTCTTTCAGTCATTTCATGATGTTCTTAAACTCCTAACTCCAATTCAGTCATACCTTTATAAGGTGGGTCCCTATTAAACATTCAAAACAAAATCAATTGCTACTGTTTTAAATACCACCTATTTTGCCTCAATAGAAAGCATAAATGACCATCTAGTATTTCTTACACAATTCTGTACTATTAGTTCTTTAGCAGCATTTTCTGAATCAACCCAGTATTTTTTTCCACAATTTAACATCACTGCCACACATACACATACGCACAGAAAAAGGGTCTTAGATTTTGTTCTCAAATAGCAGAGATTTATTTTTTAAGTCCTTATAAATCTTTCCCCCAAGATCCCCTTAGGTGATCGCTAAGCAGCAACAGCCCAGGCCAGAATTACCTGGCATATATTTTACACGAGTTACCTTCCATTCGTTTATCTGATCATCAAGCTATAAAAAGCCAGGGGAGGCAGACTGAGAAAGAGGATGGTCATGGGATACAGGGATAAGGAAGGGGAAGTAAAAGAGCTTTTCTAAGCATGTATCTAACCTTTCTCAGCCAGGCACCCTAAAAGGATTAAAGCAGATTTAACTTTCGATACCTGTTCTAAAAAATGTATGCTTTCATGCGCAACAAGAAACATCAGTCTCCCCCCAAATACCTCCCCCATTCCCAATTATCGGAAGTTCCTTTACCTAAAAAAGGCTTTCAAATTATACATGATGGCCTCTTATTAGAGAAAATTCTAAAAACTTATCACAATTTAAAGCTCACATAACTCAAGACCAATCCTGAAGCACACTGCCTGTGGTAATTGGCAATTTACTTGGTCTGCTAGCTTTGAGATTATGCAACTCTTAACGCATTATTAATTTGAAGGAATTCACATTACTTTAGATTTTGCACACAAAGTGAGACTGAATTAATATTTTTATATGACAATACTCCAGGTTTCCTAACTTAAAACCACTTAATGCAATAGCACTGAACTTGAAGACAACTTAAAATGCAAATACCTAGGATAAATAATATGTGACATAAAGTATCCTTTCCTATTTGGAAAGAAAAAGTAAGTAAACCTGAAAGGGGGAAATTGTTAAATATATGTTTGCTAAGGCTAGAAATGAAGTAACCAACTATTAAACTATGGTTTAAAAAAAAAGTAGTGGTAGTAGTAAAGCTGATTAGTGTGTCCATCACATGAGTAAAAATTTTTAATAAATGCTAATGTTTGTGCTGCATTTAAATCATTAATGGCACAGCTTAGAAGATGGACAGCATTTATTACCAGAAATCCCACAGGTACCAACTATGTGGCACTGATGCCAAACAAGCAAACTATGAATTATCCCCTAGTGTCTGACCTACTGTTTTTGTTTTTAGTAACAGAACTTGCTGGGCATACAGCTGAACTAGGCTTCTTGGCAGCTGAGTGTGGCCTGTGACTAGGTTCTGGCCAATGAGATGTTAGCACAAGTTATAAATACAATTTCCAGAGCATGTCTTAATAAGTAAGCAGACTGCTCTCCACTTCCTCTTTCTCTCTTTGGAGGGCCAGGTTCAACCATGCATATGACAACACCAAAGGGAATGGCAGAAGGAAAGCAGAATCCTGGGTGACCTCACGGAACACCTTTGGACTTATTACTCAAAAAACTTTTATTTTGTTTTGGCCACTGTCTGTGAGATCTCTTTGTTATAGTGGATTAGCCTGTATCTTGTATCTTGCATACTTGGAGCTGAGGGAGGCAATCCTCTGTGTTGCACAGATAACATCGAGATTATTATCTCCTGCTCTGGACTGAAAAGAAAGTCTATAACTAGAGCACTCCCAAAAGAGAACTTGAAAACCAAACAAACTGGAGAAACAGTAAAGAAATTAAAAGTATTTAACTTGAAAAGATTAAAGTGAGGACACAATTTTCAAATATTTGGAGGTTTAGCACAGAAGAGTAGACTTAAATAACTTTAAATAAAGAATAGAAGTGCCCAGCCGGGCGTGACTCAGCAGTTGAGCGTCGACCCAGGATCCAGGCCATAGGGGTTCAATTCCCAGTCAGGGCACATGCCCGGGTTGCGGGCTCGATCCCCAGTCCGGGGCGTGCAGGAGGCAACCGATCAATGACTCTCTCATTATTGATGTTTCTCTCTCTCTCCCGCTCCCTTCCTCTCTCTGAAATCGATAAAGATATATAGATTTTTTTTAAAAAGAATAGAAGCTATAGGAACGCTTCTATCATTCACTAATAAAAGTTTACTGTAATTATATGTCATACACTGTCCTAAACACAGATACAGCAAACTAGACCCATTCTTGGCCCCTGGAAGCTTACAGTCTAGAAGGGAGAGGCAGACGCTAATCTAAACAAATACTTAAATTATAAACTGTGGCAAGTTTTCAGAATGGAGGGCATAAGCCGCTAAGAAAGGGAACATGGGATCGTGATCTAGGGGACAGGGTGTTTCTCAAAGTAACACTGAGCTAAAATCTGCAGACCAAGTTTCAAGGAAACAAAATCCCTTTCACCCTTTCCAGGGTCTAAAATAAATAAATAAATAAATAAATAAATAAATAAATAAATAAATAAATAAATAAAGAAAGAAAGAAAGAAAGAAAGAAAGAAAGAAAGAAAGAAAGAAAGAAAGATGAGCCTGAGGAAATGAGCTGTAGCTGGATTATGGAAAGCCTTAAAGACACACTGAGAATTTTGGGGAATCATTAAACGAACTAAAGTCAGAAAAGGAAAGTTATAAGATTGGCCTTTATTTTGGGGGGGGGGGGGGAGAGGGGCTTGGTCTTTCTTGTTTGGTTTGGTTTCATTTTCTTAGAGGGGCACTGAAAGAGAAGAGACCAGTTAATAGGTTTCTGTAATATTCTAAATAAGAAACAACAGACTAAGCTAACAGCAGTGGCTGGATTGAAAAATAGATTTAAATCCAGGAGATAAAACTGTCAGGACTTGGAGAAGACTACATGTGATAGAAAAGAGAAAGGAATGTCAAGGACGTCTTCCAGGTTCCAGGTTTGCAACCAGATGGAGAAACCAAAGCAATCTGCATAATGATACATGCAATATATTACTCATAAAGTATTAAATCACATGCCTTTAGTAAAATCTGAAGGCAAAGTGGGGAGGACTATGACATCAAGGGGGGAAATACCTCTAAGAAAATAGTAGCCAGCTTTGCATGCATTCAAAAAATTTAATATATTTATAATATCTATAAAAGTTTAAACAATTATATGTGAATACTATATATATTGCTGTCAATAGGTATATAGTCCTTTAGATTAGAACAAGTTGTCCTGTATCAATTACTGAGAGTTAAGTTCAATTGTGCTCTTAATACATACACCTCCCTTTTTTTAACTCCACCTGAGGATATGTTTATGTATTGATTTTAAAGAGAGAGGAAGGGAGAGGGGGAGAGAAACATCGACGTGACAGAGAAACATCAATCGACTGCCTCCTGCACACCCCCTACTAGGGGTCGAGCCCACAGCCCAGGCATGTGCCCTGACTGGGAATCCAACCTGCAACCTCTCGGTGTACGGGTCGATGCTCAACCAAGCCACACCAACTAATCTACACACACCTTTTAGTAAGTCATTTAAAAACTTAGAAGACAGCAGCTTTATTCATAATTTCCAAAACCTGAAAGTAACTAAGATGTCCTTCAGTAAGTAAATGAATAAACTGTGATACATTCATATATTGGAATATTATTCAGTGATCAAAAGAAATGAGCTATCAAGCCATGGAAAGACAGAGAAACCTTAAAATGTATTTATTAAGTGAAAGATGCCAATTTGAAAAGGCTACATACTACAGGGTGGGGTAAAGTAAGTTTACAGTTGTTCGTATGGAATATAATAAATAAATAATACAAGAATAAACTGTTTCACTTACAACTATAAACCTACTTTTGACATTCTTGAAAAAGACAAAACTATGAAAACAGTAAAAAGGTCAGCAGTTGGCAGGGATTGGGGGGGAGGATGAACAGGCAGAGCACAGAGGATTTTCAGGGCAGTGAAAATACTCTGTATGCTACCATGATGGATACAAGTCAAAGCCCACAGAATGCACACCACCAAGAGTGAATTCTAGTGTGAACTATGGACTTTGGGTGATTATAATGTGTCAGTACAGGCTCATCAATTGTAATAAATGTACCACTCGGGTAGGAGATGTGGATAATGGGGAAGGCTATGTATAGGTGGGGGCTGGGAGTATGTGGGAAAGCTCTGTACCTTCCCATCAATTTTGCTATGAGCCTAAAATTGCTCTAAAAAATAAATTATTAAAATCAAAACTTAACACTAAGCTAGAAATACACTATATAGGAAACCCTGCGTGTGGAGGTGGGGGGAATAATTATTGCACAGAACTCACTTTCATGAAGAAACCTATTTAAGCTGATTATTTAAAAACCAGAAAGGAAAAAGCTAGCCAGCAATCGTCCTAACTTTGTGACCTGCGAAGAGAAAAGCATTCCTAGTTTGACACATACAGTAAAAAATATGAGTCCAAAGTGAGATTATAAACTATACTTAGAATGACAGAAAAAAAGAACCAAACATACCATTTTTATGCTGTTTTTTATTTTATAAGCCTTCTTAAAATGTTTATTTTTCCTTTTATATAACACACGGATGTGTAGTCCCTTAAGAGTTTCTCAGTTACCACCAAGCTACAAAGCACCCTACTAGTTCTACTCTTAATTAGTCCACCAATTCACTATAAAATGTGAATGATATTAATCAAACATGGGAAGCACCTATAAGCCCATTTTAGGCCTTCCCACAACACACGATAAATGCAAGAAATAACATTTGTTGATTTTCTCTGGAAGAGTACATAGTACCATGTTATAGTAATAAAAGTAGCATTTATAAGAACTTCTAAATAAAGTTAAAGAGCTACTTAAAATACACACATTTGCCAGGTAAAGAGAAAAAACCCTACTACAGTAGACACACTCTTTAATTCCCTCTCTCCCTAGCACATACATATACACACCCTATTCTCCATATATACCCTTCAATTACGCAGTTGCTATACAGTGAAATTAATCTCAGATGCTGATATTTAAAATAACTCCCCATTTAACTTCACTATATTTTTAGTGTTTTTGTTGCTTGTTTGCAACATATGTACAGAATTTAAGACCTACGGCCTTCCTGATTCGTGGACCAGCAACATCAGCAGCATCTGGGAGCTTGTTAGAAATTTAGATTATAAAGCCCCAACACAGACTTACAAAATCAAAAAATCTGCATTTTATGTGCATATTAAAATATGCTAAACCCTCACCTATAGGATTTAATACCATTCAAAGTCAGGAAAAAACAATTCCTCTTTGAGGAACAGCCATTCTTTAACCTTGGAAAAGGTCACAACCAGAATGTGATCTCCCTCACCTATAAAACAAAGGTTTGAAATGGTCCCCACCTACTCTAAAATCCTGTTAGTCCATAAAATGACTAGAAGTATATTTGAATTGTTAATCAGTTTATCAGCTGCCATAGGATTTTTATAAGGAGGGGAGCCAAGTATTACATACTTATTATAGAATACTTCAAGTTTTAAAACCACTAAAAAAGTTTCCTAGTGCCAATAATTGCATGACATAATACTTAAGGAAAAAAATCATAAATTATATTATTCCTAAAAATATATATATATTTATGTATTTTAGAGAGAAATACATTTCTAATTTTTCTCCATTAACTGACCAAAAGATTCCACAAACACTTAAATGTTTTGGTCAAAACTGTTATTTAGCCAATGACTATTTAAAACTAATTAGACCTGATAAATCCTACAGAATTATAAAAATACCATACTGTAGTCCTTTAGATTAAGAACTCACACTTTACAAAGTTGTCCTTGCATCAACAGCTGAGAGTGAAGTCATCAAATTTGAGGATCAGCTTGGGGCTTCAATTGATATTTATGAACTTACCCCCTTTGGCGTCAGAATATTTAAGTTTTATAAAGTACTTAAAGAAAAAAAATCACCTATATGTGCATCCTAGCTTTGTGACTACAATAGTTTAAAAATATAAAAATAATATAAGCTACAGGTTTTCTTGCATAGAATTACATTTTACTTCCTCCAGCTAATGGCGATGAGTTTACAGTAGTGTTTCTCAAACTAATGTGCATGTGAATTACCTGAGCATCTTGTTAAAATGCAGATTATGATTCAGAAGATGTGGTTAGGGGTCTGAGAGTGCATTTCTAGCAAGCTCCCTATTGATGCCAAATTCATACACAGAGCACACTTTAAGCAGCAAGCTTCTTTAAAAAAATTATAATTCACCATATTAAGATGGCTATGGTTTGCAAAGCACTGGTCTTGATAATATTTCCAATTCAATTCCCAACTGAGCAACCTAACACTCTCCCATCCTTCTCTTACTTGCTCTCTTATGTGGGTATGATACTTAATCACTCCATCATTCATAAAAGCCAGAAAACTTGTCATCTGAACTTCCTTCTACCTCTCTGCCTTTTCTTCTCTCTTCTCCTGTTCCTTATTTTTACACATGGGTGCATCATAGGATTCAGTTCTCCACTTTATCTCTTTTACATTCTAACACTGTCCCTGCATCACCTATATGCCAATGGATTCAACTTCTGCATCTCCAGCCTAGACACGTCTCCCAATCTTAAATCCACATACTTAACTACCTAATAGACATGCCTAACCATAGTCTTCACAGGTACCTCCAACACAAAAGATCTCAACAGAACTCCTCAACACCTTCCACCCCCAAGCCAGCTTTCTCAACCCTATGTTGACTTTGTGACCAGCACCATCAGCCCGTTGGCAAAATCATACCTTAAGGCCCTATCCTTGCCCCTCACCAAGCACAAATAATCCCATCTTCTACTCATTTCTCAAGTTTCATTCCTTCCTCTCTAGCATCAACATCAATTTCGACACAAATCATTTCTGTCTGTTACCATAGTAACCTAACCAATCTTGCTTCCAATCTCATCCTCCACACTACTGTGTAATCTTTGCAAACATAACTTGATAACATGCCTCTATTAAAATTCACCAATGATTCCTCATTACGTTTAAGAAAAAGTACTATTTTTTTTTTTTCTTCAGCATGTCATGTAAAGCTCTTCCCGCTCTTGATTTTGTCTATCTCTCTGGTCTCAACTCTCAACATCCCTTAAGTCAGCATGTATTCTTGCCATTATGTGTATCAAGCTATTTGCAGCTCCCTGAAAATGCTACATTCTTTAATGTCCGTGTTTGCAAAGGTATTATTCTTTTAATGCCCTTATTAAGCTGAGTACTAATCTTTCAAGACTCGACTCAAACATTCCATGCTTTAAAATGCCTTTTCTAATCACCTGAGTCTGAGTAAGGCAGCATCACAAATGATGCTCCCTCTCGCAACTGATTTCCCCATGTAGACCTCTACGCTATTACTTGTCAAACTGTTACAATCGCTGGTTTATTCATCTCTTCCACTGGACTGAGCTCATCGATCAGTCCTTTTAAGAACAGAACGTGTAGTGCATGGTAGGTTCTTAATAAATGTTTGCTGAACAAACTATCTCGAAATATACTCATGAATAATTATTATGTCTACATATTTAAATTATAACTTCCAATAATTGCGTCTCTAAGGTAATAAAAAATTTACATCACTTTATTTTTGGCTTAACAGAACTTGATAAGACTTCACAAAACACAGAAGTCCAAAATACCTAAGTTATTCACTTAATTCCCAATAATCCTAAGGCATTTGTTAAAAATATTAGAATAGCCTTCCAAATATTGTCTTAAACAGAGATATTTTAATTTCACTCACTATAGTATTGGACAAATAAAAGCACTAGTCACTTCTCCAACAACCAAAGGAAGGAAGGAAGGAGTATGGTAAAATGATGCACATCTTGTTCAAGTGGCCTAGTTGGCACCCTGACTTCTACATACTAGTTACATGACCTTGGATAACAATAAACATCTCCAAGCCTCAATTTCTCTGATGCAAAACACAGATAAAACTCTTTACCTACCACCACAAGAGCTGTGCTTAAAATATTCAGATGAATGTGAAAGCATTTCTACAAACCACGAAGTGCTAAATAAATCTGAACTACTGTGTTAGCTTCCATTCCAACGTCTGCCAACGATTCCACAGATGCAAATTTAAAGTTTCTTAGGCTATACCAACCTCCACAACCATCTCATACTTCTCTCCAGTGACTCAAAATTCGTAAATAAAATGAAGTTCCAGGATCACCAAAGCATGAGACTTAGTAGTTCTCACTATTCTCATGGGGCTGAAGTGTTTACTGATATCTAATTCTAAAACAGCCTGATATGTTCTTAAAAAGTGGTTGTTTTATAAATACTGAAGGAAATCTCAAGGTAAGTTGTTGGCACAGTCACTGAAATCTCAGCTCCATTAGAAAGTTAACTAGAGGACAAAAATCAGCAGGGAATGTGCGGCGCTGGCCCTCGGCAGCCTGGTCCACCACAGGCCAACGCGGGAGCCAGGAAGCCACCGTCACAAAACCAGGACTCCCCCACACGTTTCTGCACTACCTCTCAAATATGCTTGCTGCCTACCAATCAGAGGGGAAAATTTACTGCATCTTTCTAAACTAAAAAAATGATAAGAGCATATTAATTCTGCTCTCAACAATATCTTTCTTCGTTAAATAGGGACTTATGGGGACTATGGACAATATTAGGAGAACTATTTTCAGTCCCTTCTGCAATATTGATAAAAATAGGATCCCTTAAACTCCAAGGGGCTACACTCCTTTGGGGAAAAAAAGGAAAAAGAAAAAACAAAATCTACTACAAAAGTCAGCACTTCGGTACCTGATTGTGGTAACAAGGCCAAAATCCAAGGCGAAGCCCTTTATTGCACATCGTGTTCCAACATCTTGGGCAGCCCCATCTTGCGACCTCTCCAGATTGGCTGCTCCTGCTCTCTCTACTGCAGAGAGAACTTCAATTAGAGAAATTCTGAAGCTCATAAATCTAAACTGGATACTCCCCTCACTGGAGGCAAGGATGGTAAGAATCACTAAAAGGATTCAAGTTAGAGGAGATTTCATATGGAAGTGGCTTGAAACCACATAATGCAGAGAGCCGAGAGTCTTATGGGGCAAGAATCTATTTACCTAAAAATCTTTAAAAAAAAAGAATGGCAGCAAATTATTAACCTGAAATAAACAGGTTATATAACCATAAATTTCTAAGAGTATAACATTCTCCAGGAAACTTGTGTAGAATTTGTTATCTATAACATAAACTTATAGCTGACCATTCTTGTTCGTAATCTTTATAAGAAAAGCAAGAAAAAACCCTAGGAAATATTATCAACTTCATTGAAAAAAAAAGTTGGGTTTAAAACCACTGGTTAGGAAGGAGAGGTTTCCCTGCTGACTTAAGCCTAGCTGCCCAAGCAAGGCTTCAGGAAATGTCTTCAACTACCAGAGTGCACAGGCAGGAGCAGCAGCTATGGCGGTCTTCCTAGCGACACGTAAAGGAGGTCTGTTTATGGGCTAGACTGCCAACAAGTTACTGAAAGAAAAACAAGAGCAAAAACCTGGCAAATAAATAGGCCAATGCCTTCATGTGTTTTAATATGACACAAAAAGTTAAGTTGACTAAAATTACCTTGAGGCTACCAGATCTAATCACACCATCCACACTAACATTACCTGATCTGTGGAAGAATGAATTCGTTTTCAAGCTGGATTTCCATGAAGATGTGTAATCGTGTATTACAGGTATAAAGCATTTCTTAGACCAAGCAAATAATATGCCACATCCCAAACAACTTCAGCAATGAGGACTTTTCAATTAATGAAATAAACAATTTGAACCACGTTCATCACCATGAGTTTTTATCAAAGTGTGCTGGCATATGCGATGCAACAGAATGGGGACACTGCCGCTGAGATGCTGTGACTGTACTTACTAAGTAATTTCACAATGATTTCACCTTACCTGAGTGTGAAAATTTGAAATGGTGGTTGTTTCGATATCTTTCTTGCCCAGAATTTCCATTTTCACTGGAGTGTTGGGGAAATTAAAAGCAAAATAGTCCAAGAAGTCCGGGAGATAAGCAGCCGCTCCATGCACTATTGCTAAAGCATAGTAAGCAGCATTTTTCTCATTTTCACTGAATGTCAAAGCAAGAAACTCCTCAGAAAATCTCTCCATCTCCATTGGAGACAAAAATGAGAGTTCATCCATGTAAGCATGAAGGATGAGAGCACCCCCATTGGACTGGTGTTCCTCATGAATAAAGTTGCTAAATTTAGTACCTGTTTTTAAGAAATTTCTACGAATAGAATGCTCCTGGTGGGTCACAAAAGGTGTTTGCACTCCTTGGGGTACCCGATATTCTTGCATGCCCAAGTTTAATCGGCACAGCTGTTCATCTTTCAGATACCTGAAGGACTCCTTATTAACTCCTGAAGTGCTGTTCACTTGTCCTTGGGTGAGGATTTCCTTACTGATGCGCGTCAGGCCAGCACAAACAGTCTGTACTTCCTTATTGTACATTTTAAGGCGTCTTCCTCGCATGTCTTCTCGGTGTTTCTTTTTCTTTTTCTTCTTTATTTTCTTCAAGACAAAATCATCAGCTCTCTGGGTTTTACCATTTTCATCTGGTGTTTCTGGCCACAATAATTAAAAAGAAGTTAGTTGCCAGGTCTAGTGTCAACATACAAACTTCTAAGGTGCTTGATCTCAAATTAAATAGCCTATTCTCAGTTTCTATGAATTTGCCAATACAGCTTACATGTTTATAAAATGAGTAACACAGAAATCTTAAAATACAATAATATTCTGGGTTGAAGGTTACGCTAGGGCAGATAATGCAAAGGTCAGCATATAATTTTAATATGACCTGCAATCAAAAAACTAGAGGAAATACAGACATAATTGATTTCACATACGCCATACAGTATGGTGACCAATGTAAAACCTACATTGAAGCCTGTCGTCTTTTGCTGTCAGTCTACACATGATGATGACACATAGAGGTGAGTCAAGCAAAGGCAAATTAAGCTGTAAGACAGCATTTCACCTACCAAGTTGACAAAAAAGATATTTTTTCTGGCATTCTCATATTACTGGAAGTATATGCTGGTACAACTTTCCTGAAGGGCAACTTGGTACCCTCCAAAATTATTAGGTACCAAAAGCCTTGAAAATATAATTCCCAGACCCAAAAATTCCACTTCCAAGTAAAAATTACCTAAGAAAATAACTTTAGATACATAAAAACATCCATGACAGTGTTATTTAGGGAATCCCCTAAATGTCTATTAATAGGATATTGATTAAACTCTGGTACTTGCATATGATAAAATACTACCCAACCATTATAAATCATATTATAGATGAAAAGAACTGACAAATTACAAGATTACAAAATGTTTACATTGTCACTGTTCTAGAAAGCCATCTCTTAGTAACTCTTCTCCACTCAATTTGGACACTACTCCTACAATGTGTTTCCTTATTACCGTACTTCCCATCACAGCACTTACCACATTCAGTGCTATTATTTAATTTTCCACCTTTCCTCTAAACTGTAAGCAATCTAAAGTCAGATATACATTTCTTCCCTGAGCATCTAACACATGTATAATTTTATCCTATTTTTACAATATTAGACATTCCTTTATTCAAACATTTATTTAGTACCTACTATATACCAAAGACACTTCTGGGCACTAGGAATGCAGTATTAACTAAGAAAGACACGATCCCTACTCTCTTGGACCTTACAATCTAGCTGTACAAGAAAAAGAAAGTTATCAGTAGGTTACTAGATGCTGGGGAAGCTCTCTTGGGAGGTGACATTTAGACTGAGTCCTAAATAATGAGATAACACAAGCATGTTTTTGAGAGGAAAGTATTCCAGGGAGAAGCAAAGTACCTAAAGAGAGAAAAATTCTGACTTATCTATACATATTTCGTATACATACAACACAGAAAAATACCTGAGAAATATATACCAAAGTGTTAATAGTTAATAATCCTATCTAGGCTGCTAGGATTATAAATGTCTAGCTTTCTTCTTTTTTGCTTATCTGTATTTTCTAATTTTCTACAAAAACATATCATAACTAAAAAACTTATTATTAATTTTAAGGGATTGTCATGGATTGACAAACCCAAAATAGAATGGCATCTTTTATTTACTAGTCGGAAAATATACCTAGCAAGAAGTCTTTAGGATTAAATATCAGGTATAGTACTGACCAACCTTCAAGCATGGTGTGGTATTTACTGTATAGAATTTCCCCATCCAATAATAGTATTTCTGGCATGACAACGAATTCAGTGTTAAGACAGATAATCCTATTACTACACCTGGGAAGAACAAGTTCAATAAATTTCACAGTAAAAACTTTACTTGGTATATAATATGATAGTTGCAGTACTCTATACAAAATCATTCTAATCACCAGATATTACAGGTTATAAAATCTTCTAAAGAAAATATTTTAAAGTGCAAATCAAAGAATTTAAAGTGACAGATACCAAATGATTTTCATTCTATTTAACACTTGCGTTTAAACAAAAAGAAAACCATTTGCAAACATCATATGCAATTAAACTGAGATCACTTAACAAAATATACATGTCATCAGATTATTTAAATTGGCAAGAGAAAAAGCAATCTTGTGTTCTACATACAACTAAATCTTTGAGAATTCATTAAAACACTTAGTAACAGTCATTTGTATTTCTTACCAAATAAAATTAATTGAAATAGTTTTCCCATATATCAAGTCAGTAATTTAGGCAATTCTCCCAAGCAACTAAACGTTAATGCCATTAAAAGGAAGGTTAAACCAATTTTTAAAAAATCATCTAATTACCCTCTGGCTAAATGTTTTAGCAATTTCACAGAAGAAAAAAAATCTCTGAATAGATCCTGTTATTTCAAGCTTCAGAGGAGGTATTTGTATGCAGAAGATAAATTGTGACCTAGATCTGCCACTGAAATTAACACCAAAGAGCTGCCTTGATTGTAACACATTTTCTATATTACTATCAGATTACCAATGGTATTTCTTTTTCTTTTTGTTAATCCTAACTCGAGGATATTTTTTTCATTGATTTTTAGAGACAGTGGAAGTGAGTGAGGAGGGAGGAGGGAAAGGGGGAGAGGGAGAGAGAAGGGGGTGAGACAGACACATTGACTGGTTACACTCCACTCCATTCTCCCTCTGCCTTCTCTATCGCCTCCTCTCTGCAACACTCCCATTGGATGATCACTAAAATGATCTAATTATAATTAATGGACTTGAAGTGCCTTAGAAGAAATTCCAATAAAGGAAGCATTACTTCATTCAACAAATATTTTACCGAGTGCCCACTACATAATTCTGCACGATCACAAAGATGGCATTATGCTATACAAAAATTTTCATGGCCTTAAAGGCTTTTTTTGCCTGTCTCTGGGTAAGGAAAGGTATCAGTCCCTGAAGCTGTTGCTCTGATAAATGAGACTGTTTACTTCAGTTCTCTGTATAATCCCAAAGTAATTCCTAACTCTTATCACCAAAACAATCAACTGTTTCTGATTAAAAATTCCTGCCAATTTAGCTTTTTGACATCATAGAAAATTTCATTTAGTAGACTGACTTAGAGACACTCCCTGTGATAGCAGTTTGGGCAGCTGGTCAAAGACGAAAAAATTTGAGAAAGGAAGGCTGACTCACAGGGAATACGTAAAAGTAACCCTGTCATTTAATGTCATTGGAGAAGGGAGCTACAGGAATCGACTTACTCCTTTTCCATTTTTAAAAACTATTACTAAAATAGTAAATTTAACCAAGAATGATTTTTAAAAAAGCATTACTTCCTTTTATGGGTTTTGTGAAGGAAGTTTGTTCTATGCTTTTAATGAACAGTTAAAAGGGAGAGGGGAAAAAATTAAGATTTCAAAGGACCCGGGTAAGATTTCAAAAGACTCAGGTTAAGACTCAAGCCTGTTGCTTACAAAAAACAAAAATATTTTACATCTCTTAATATTTAATATTTTCTAGATTCAGTTCTATCACTTTCTAACTAGAAAATTTTAAGCATGTGACTTTACCTCTTCAAAAATCACTTTATGTACCATTTTACAGATAAAGCAAGTTTACCTTAGCATTTACAGATTAAACTATTTATGAGCAACTCTAAATGTCTGGGATCCGAAATTTGTGGTGAAGCTAAACATGAGTTTGGATTGAGTACCGCTGGGCTGGTGTGCAGGAACAAGTCTCTTAGCCGAATGAGCTGCCTCAGGAGTTGGCAAACTTTTTCTATAAAAAGCCAGATATTAAGCTTTGCAGGCCACATGATGTGTGTCAACTACTCTACTCTGCTGCTGTAGTGCAAAAACTGCCGTAGACAATGCATCTGAATGAATGGAGTGGTGTTCCAATAAAACTTTATTTCTGGACACTGAATCTGAATTTCATATGATTTTTCACATGTCATGGCTTTGTTTTCTGTTTTTTTTCAACCATTTAAAATATAAAAAATATAAAAAACATTCTTAGCTCACAGTTCATACAAAAATAGGCAGTGGAACTGATTTTTGAAAAAGGTGCAAAAGAAATTCAAAAAGGAACCTCAACCTAAACCTCACACCTTATACAAAATTAACTCCAATGGATCGCAGATTCAAATGTAAAGTATATATCTATTAAAAGATAAAATAAAAATAGCAACAATACCAGATACTGGCAAGAATGTAGAGGAAGTAGATCTCTCATGCATTGCTGGTGGGACTGTAAAATGGTACAGACTGTCTAGAAAATAGTTTGTCAATGTCTTTAAAAAACAAAACACTGAACATACACTTAGCATATGACCTAGCAATTGCATTCCCAGAAAAATGAAAATTACATCCACACAAAAATCTGAACATGTATGTTTACAGAAGCTTTATTCATAATAGCTAAACTGGAAACCAAACTATCCTTTAAGAAGTAAATGGTTAAACTGTGGTATATCCATACCAAAGAATACTACTCAGTAATGAAAAGGAGTGAGCTACTGATAAATACAGTAACTTGAATGGATCTGAAGAACATCATGCTGAGTGGGGCGGGGGAAGTCTCAGAAAATGACATACTATATTATTCCATTTATATAACATTCTCAAAATCATGAAATTATAGTTAAAATTAGTAGTTGCTGGAGAAAAATTAGTGGTTTCTAGGGGTTAGGGAAGGTGGGGAGACAGGAGCTTCCTAAGACTATACATGGATAGCACTAGGGAGATCTTCATGGTGATGGAATAGTTGAATCTCGATTGCAGTAGTGGTTAAACTAATCTACAGGTGATAAAATGGCACAAAAGTACACACACACACACCAATGTCAATAACCTGGTGTTGATATTACACAACAGTTATGTAAGATGTAACCATTGGAGGAAAAGAACCCGTCTGTACTATTTTTGCAATTTCCTGTGAATATCTCAAAATAAAAAGTTAAAGTAGTTTTTAAAAATCTGAGGATAAGGGAAGGGAAGACACAGCTCTGTAAATAACAAGGGTCTAGGCACCCGCCTTATGAATCTTAGAGCTGTTTCAAGGACGAAGCAGGGTAAGATAACAAAAGCCAGCTTTAACAGTGCCTAGTACCAGCCAGACACTGTTTCAGGTGCTTCCCACGCACTGCCCCATCTAAACCACATAACAACCTTATAAAAGAAATATCACAACCTTATTCTACAAACAGGAAATGTAAAGCTGATGGAGATTAAAGTAATTTGCCCATGGTCACACAGTAAGTGGTAGAGCCGAGATTTAAACTCAGATTGGCTCCAGAGGGACGCCTCCTGAATACCTCAGTAATGAGTATAAAGATGCTCAGCAAAAAAAAAAAGGTGTTGAAAAGTGTGTGCAAAAGCCTGGATCATTTACTGATTTTTTAGAGGGAGAGGGCAACCGACTGATTTGTTGTTCCACTTATTTATGCATTCATTAGTTGCCCCCGTATGTGTCCTGACCAGGGATTGAACCCACAACCTTGGTGTTTCGGGAGGACGCTCTAACCAACTGAGCTACCTGGCCAGGGCAGAGCCTGAATTAAACAAGGTTAAACCAGATTATTTTCTGTAGGGTTCTCAGAACTTTTAAAATGCCACTGTGTACCCTGGCTGGAGTGTCGTCCCATGCACTGAAAGGTCACCAGTCCGTTCCTGGTGCCCAGGTTGCTGGTCTGATCCCGTCGCCAATCGATGTTTCTCTCTCTCTCTCCCTTCCTCTCTCTCTAAAATCAATAAAACGTGTGTGTGTGTGTGTGTGTGTGTGTGTGTGTGTGTGTGTGTGTGTGTGTGTGTGTAGCCAGTGTGTCGTGTATCTGGAAGGCTATGGTATTCAGTTTTTCCCCAATGTATTTGGACAGGAAGAGTTCTTCCCCCAGAATACACAATCCAGCAGTCTCTCATTCAAAAGTTAAAATGTTTAGACTTATGATCATTTCACAATATATACAAGTATCAACCATGTTGTACGCCTGAAACTAATATGTTATATGTCAATTACATTTCTATTTATTTTTTAATCCTCATCCGAGGACATGTTTTTTTAAAAAATTGATTTTAAAGAGAGAGGAAGGGAGGAGAGAGAGAGGGGAAGGAGGGTGGGAGGAGGGGGATGGGGGAGGGAGGAGGGAGGAAGGAGGGGGAGGGGGATCCTGCAGAGACCTGGGGTCCGACCGAACCCTTTTTGGTATGATGCTCCAACCAACCGAGCCACCTGACCAGGGCAATTATATCTCAATTTTTTCAAAAGTTTAAATGACCCGATCTTAACCCACTCCTCTTCTTCATATATTGAAAAACTACTAATGCTTCAAGCTACACTGTTCAATGTGGTAGCCACTAGCCAAAAAGAACTATTTAATTATAAATTAATTAGAAGTAAATAAAAATTCAGTTCCTCAGTCACACTAGCCACATTTCAAGTCTTTAAGACTTGTTTCAAGGGCCACATATGATGACTAATACCATACTGGACAGCACAGATATAGAACATTTCCATCACTGGAGAAAGTTCTGTCGGACAGCATTGGGTTAAAGGTTTTTGTTTTTTAAAGACATGAGACCTGTGCAATCTCCAGAGAAGCGCATTGTGAATTATTTACATGTAATTGCCATAAAAGGGGGCGAGGTCAGAAATTCCGGATGGGACTGGCTACTGCCACCCTGACATCAAGGGGAAAGGGTAAGCAAAGACGTGGAAAAACTGAATAGCAGAGAGCGAGCAGCATCGCACAGCCAGGGGATGAAGCTGCAACTGGGGTTCAGGAGACCTGGGTTCTAATCCCTATTAGGCCAATGATCCATTAAAATTTTTTAAATATTTATACTTGGCACTACTTTGGGCCTTAATTTTTTCCTCTCATATTACATAAATTTGAATTGGAAAACCTCTAAAATTACCTGTAGCCCTGTATGGTTAAAGCATAAACACATACACAAAATGAGGTGAGAAATAAAGGTAAAAATAAAAGAGAGCAAGATCCCTGCATATTGATGGTGGGAACCGGCACTGCAGTCAGCCTAGCACAAGTTCTACTCCTGAGGCCAAGATCTGGATACCACCAAATGAAGAAAGATTTAACTGAATTCAATAAATACTACTGAGCAATTATTTGCAATAAACTGCACTATTTTGGAAGTAACACCCAAAATAAATATATAGATGATTAGTCTTAGTCTAAGACCAAAACTGTGAAGGAATCCAAGACTCACAGAACTTTAGATTGGAAGACTGCTTCATTAACATGTAATAACCTAACTGGCCCAGTACCAAGGAACACAAAAGTATCTTAAAACCTTCTGGAGGAGATACAACTAACCTTACATAAAGTCATATACAAAGTACAAAGGCACGGGCAGAATCAAAACTCATACAGCACCCCGGCCCCTCCCGCCCTTCCTTCTACAGCGAATATAAACAAATGCTGCAGGTACTTGGAAATAGGAAGCCAGCAATTTTGGCCACCCTAATTTCTCTAGAATCCACACCTAATTAGGTAGTCGACATATTCTAGGTTAAATATTCTTGACCTTAATCGGAGTTACTGGAATTAAATAAATTCTCAATCTGCTGTGCCAGACAAAATAGCATGCATGCAGAATTCTAGCCTCTAATATCTTCTACTGCACACCCCACTTTCTAGGGGGGCGGTTGGTCCTATTTCCTAGGATCAAAGGGGAGAGAAGACCTTCCCCATCTTTTCTCTGAGGCTTAAGATCTAATGTGAAAATTTTAAAAATGTTTACCACCTCCAGATTTTTAAAAAAACAAACACGAAGATAAACTGCGTTTGATATTTTACCTTGCAGAAACTAAAGCAATCCGTGAGTGAGTAACCTGTGTAAGAATTCAGACTCATTAAGAGCCCCAAACCATACCCCGGAAGATTTCGGAGGAGAGTGAGTATTAAAGCGACCATCAAGAAAACCAGGAAGAAAAGATTTTAGCTAAGGAGCCTCCACTTTAGAAAGGCAGTTTTTAATACCCCACCTTAATCCCACGCCCAGGACCGCACCGCGCGGAAACCCTGCCGAATTTGAAAACAAACGTCGGTAAGGGCTTTGGGAGGAGTGGGGGGGGCGGGGGGACTAGCAAGGGGGGTAGTAACTGACAGCTCGGCCTGGAAGCGAAAAGCCTCAAGTAGGTCAGACGGTGTCAACGTCTTGCGATCCAGAGTCCACCCCAGCGGGCTGAGGGGAGCAGAGCAGCAGGAGGTAGGCAGGGGGTTGGCGTCTTTCAGGGTTAAAGGGGCGGGATATCTGTGCCGAGAGAGACCCTGGAGCCCAAGCTCGGGGCAGTTCGCCTGCTCTCACCTCTCTTGGGGGCCTTGATCAGAGGCACCCCACCAGTCCTCTCGCCGTTTTCCTGCTTGTCCTTGTGTTTGAGATCGCCCGGGACGCAGGAGCCGGGGTCGCCGTCGGAGCCGCGGTGATGATGGTGCTTGTGCCGCTCCTTGTGGCCCTTATGCTTGGGCCCGGCCGCGCTCACCGTCAGGGGCGAGAAGGTGAAGAGGGCCGAGGTGCCCGGGGCCGGGAGCGGGGCGGCGACGGCGGGCCCGGCGGGGGCCAGCGAGGGCGGCGGCGGCGGCGGCAGGAGCAGAGGCTCAACAGGGCCCGGGATGGTCGGGGCTGCGTTCGCTGGCGGCAGCGGCCCGGGATGTTGGCGGCTGCGACGCCGCCGGTGAGGGGGAGCGAGAGGGGGGTCCTGGCTCGGCCGCCCCCGCTTCTCCTGAGACCCCCCACTGCTCGCTCGGCGCTGCCGCTTCACTCCCCGCGGCGAGACCCCAGCATGGGGCTTCTCCTTCCCCTCTTTGTCCGGCTCCTCCTGCGCCGCCACCGCCCGTACTACGCGCACCGCTCCGACCTGCGCAGCCATTTCACCCACAAACACACATTTAAATGGCCCGACCGCCCCCCCGTCCGCGTATCGCGCAAGCGCCTCCCGCGCACGGCCCGCTGGGCATTGGAGTCCCTCCGCCGCCCTCCGCTTCTCGGCGGTTCTCGGTCCGGAGCTGAACATGCCGGAAGCGGCCGTTCCCAGCGCTTCTCCGCCGGCCTCCCCACCCGGGCTCTATTGTAAAGCACCCTGGGCCGCGCAGAGCCTCCTGGGAGCGGTAGTTCCCCCGCCCCCCGCCGCCTCCCCGGCTGCGGGGGCGGAGGAGCGGAAAGGGAGCGTGCGCCGAGTCACGCTCCGGGCTGCGACGCAACCGCCGCTGGGCGGAGAGTTGCCGCCAACGGCCGTAACGGCCCGAACAATGTCCGAGGCTGTCGGAGCCCGGCGGCGCGTTCCCATTACCGTCTTCTGGGGCCGCTTCGTCATTTTACGCGGAGCGGGTGGTCTCCATAGTTACTTTTCAATTTCCCGTTCCTCTGTCGGCCTTTGTGAGGTAGAAGAATCGCCGGCCTTTATCCTGGAACAAGCGACGAGAGGAAGAGGAGAGGGGCACGTAGTCATATGTAAAACGAGGGCGATTTTGCTGGAAAACCTACGGGGAGGGGGGAGGGCTGCAATCCTGAGAGGTCTTGACCCCGCTCGCGGGCATCGCCATGGTTACGGCTCCGGGCGCGGCGAGGCAGGTGCGGGGACGTCCCGGGAGCCGGGCGAGCGCCGCCCCGCCGCGCCCTCCACCCGCCTCCCCGCCAATCAGCCCCTGGAAAGGCGGAGCCCGTCGTTCTTTTGGAGCACATTCCTACAGTTAGGGGGAAACTCTAAATGGGAAAACGTGTTTAAATTTTATTTTTTTTAAGATTTTTCAAATCGTAAGTATCAGGTTGCAGACGAACCCGCCGGCGAACACGCCCCAAATCGCCGCCGCTGCCGGGGATTAGGCTCGGAAGTTCATGGCGGGTCTCCCCGTCACCTCGGGGTGGCCTAGGGTTCCTCCTCTACCCTGGTGGAGACGTCGGGGGAGCATTTTGGCTCGGTGCCCGCGGCGCCCGGAGACGTGCGGCGCGGAGTGAGCGCGCCCGGGACGTCGCTTGAAGGAGTTTATTGAGCAGCTATTGTGTACGTGGTACCGCGGTGAACGGGCCGAACAGTGTCTCAGCCAGTTGACGCCCGCATTTGGCTTCCCCATGGAAAATACCGAAACGCAAATGCCCTTTGAAGTATTTCATGCTCCTAGAAGTCATAGACTTTTTTTTTTTTTGAAATTAAAAAAAAAAAATCATTTCCGAGAACTCTGGAGAACCCTTTGTAGTAATTGCCCCCTACCTTATTTGTTACGTAAAACTAGATTTGAAAGATCAGGTATTCTTAAAATGTGTCAGATCCACATTCATGTAGAAAAAAGTTTTTTAACTAGTAACGCCTCCGGTGGGTTGGACGTAAGTGGCACGTGTTTACGCAGAACCTTCGAAATGAAGAAAAGGCTACCAAAAGTAGCTATTTTTGTTGGTCGTTCTTGTAGACTGGGTAATTGAGTCACTTTGGTTAAAACTTAGCAGGAATGTAACTGAACATCTTGTTAGTTGATATATATATATAAATAAGATTACAGTCATTGTGTACATATTTTATTCTCTTAAATATAACTTCTTGTTTCCCACAACATTTGGGGAGATGTTCAAGGTATAGTCCATTTAGGCAAAAATAACTCCCCAGGCAAAATCACTGTCACAAGCAGTAATTTTGTATTGCAGCCACAAGATAAGATTTAAAAAACAAAAACACTTTTTACAGTAAATTCTGGCAATGTAGACATTTAATCAAGACCCATTTCTAACAAATCTTTTGAAGTTTATATAGAAAAGTAAAGTCAAGTCAAAAATAACTTACAAAAATGAAAAGTCCATTCCCAAACTTTCTCTGACAGCATTCTCCACATACACTGAAGAGACAAGCTTTTTTCTGTTGTTTCCGAACCCGTGTGAATGAGAGTAAGTGTAAAACTTCTGGCACCATTTGCGTATTGCTTTTCCTTTATAAAAGCTATTGCCACGTTACCACAGCTGCACTGTTGACGTTATGAATAGAGAACACTTGTTTTAGCTCGCCATGTCCTGGAAGTTCTTTGCAGGTGCACCTGCAGCCTGTAGTCCAAGGTTCTGTTAAATATTCCAACTTGACGGTGGTTTCCTTGGTCCTTTGGGTTTTGAAAAACGATTTGCAAAACCTGGGAACAAAAAATAAAGCTGAGGGTGAAAAGGGACAATGGATTAAGATGTACACACTGCCTGTAGTAAAAACAGTCGTGGGGATACAGAGTACAGCATAGGGAATATAGTCAATAACATTGTAACAACTATGTGTGGTGTCACATGGGACTTATCCAAGTGATCGCTTTGTAAGTTATGTAACTGTCTAATCACCATGTTGTACACCTGAAACTAATATAATACTGTATATCAACTATTTTTGAAAAAACACATTTTTAAAATAAAATTGAAAAACAGATTTTTTTTTAATATAAAAATGAATACATGGATCTTAGAGTGTACTATAATATATGCAAATACATGGATTTTTTCCCCCAAAAGGTTAAGCAGCATCTTTGATCAATTTAGTAACAGATTGTGAAGGTATTACAGTAATTAAGTTAATGTTTAAATGATAACAATAGAATACTAATAACATTTTAAATGTGTAGAACACTTACACATTTAATAATGGTAATAATTAGATAAGGAAACCTGGTTACCTAGCTTTATTTTCTGCCTATGCCAGGCAATTCTGTGTAATAGAATACACAGTCCTATGTAAGATGTTAAGTGGTAGCTGAAGGTAAAAAATAAAAAGATAAATTGCATGGCAAAGAATATAAATATAAGGATATATACATGCAGCCTCAAATCCTATTTGGAGTTGTATCTCTTATACTATAAGAGGATAATTTAGGTAAACATTTATTCTGTGCTTGAAAATAACCCACATACCAAAATTCAGTAGGGAGCTGGAGTTAGTTGGCTGAACAGAGTCCGCAGGCTTGTGTGGCGCTGGGGAGTTACAGAGGCCTAGAATGAAAAGAAAAACTGAGGGAGATGGAGACAACCCGAGGTAACTTGATCAGACCACGTCATTGGTGAGGGCAAACACTTCCTCCAAGGGAAGTAATACTCCAGGATAAACATAGCACCATCAAATGTAACAAAATACAGATGCTTACAAACGGTGACACTATAATCTCATTTTTATGTGAATTTTTTATTGAATTTATTGGCGTGGCATTGGTTAAGGAAGTTTCAGGTGTACAGTTCTATAGTACGTCATCTGTATATTGTACTGTGTCTCACCATCCCAAGTCAAGTCTCCTTCCATCACCATCGATCTCTCTACTCAAAGTATACTTTTCAATCATTTGTTTTCCACATTAGTTCACCTGTGGCAAAGTCTGCGATTTTCTTACACTATCTTCTACTCCTGGAATATTTTTCTTCACTTTCCTGTCTACTTTTTCTCCATTATAGATGATTCTGGTTAGGCCTGGAATCTCCCAAAAGCATTATGTTTCTTTGTTTTGCTATTTTAGCTACTTATAGGTAGGCTTGGAACATATAGTATTTCTCTTCCCAGCACCTTAACACTCATGTATCAGTTTCTGCCCAATTACTAGGATTCTGGAAACAGCTCCCCATTCCTGGAGGTACCTGAGTGTGAATCACTAAAGTACATACTGAATTTCAATCAAACTCAATTAAAATATGTATATTTATTAAAATACTATATGCCAGGTATTGGGCTAGGCACTGACCATAGAGACATGAATAAGAAGTGGGTACAGGTGAGAAAGTTCGGGAGATACCAATCTACTGAAATGAGCTGAGAGGTATACACATCCCTTGGAAAGAAAACAACTGTTCCAAAAAATACCGGCTTTTTACAACAGGAGACGAGACTCTGCGTACCTATCAGAGGGCACCGCTGTTTTGCATATTGGCTTGTCATAGATATTTTTATGCCACCTGCCCAGCATTAATTCCTTCTACTTCTGATCATAGGACTTAAATTTTTCTTTAAGAAATCACCGCTGCCCAATTTTCAGCTTCCACACTTCTGGGGGAGCCGAGTCTACCCTTAGGCCAAAAAACTGACCTATGACAAGGGCTGCATTTCAGGTGGTACTTTGCCACGGTCACACCAGTTGTTTAGGTTCGACCCCACTCCTCGTTGGTCGGTGTCCACGTGTAACAACGGTTAAATATTAGGGATGGGATGACCCTGTCCTGCTTAACCAGAGCACTGACTATAGTGGCAGCAATTGATTCGGGATCAGCTTTAACTACCAACCAGCAAGAGGCCCGGGCTAAAGGGAGAACATACAGAATTCAGGAGCAGCCATGAGCATCTGGAGGGGGGAAGAACATAGGTGCAAATGCAGATGAGTCTAACGCTTCAGGATCAGGTTGGGAGACAGATATTGTTCCTCATTTAAGGACAAAAGACCAGACGATGAGGGTAGCTGAGAAACGGAAATGAGCCTCGACCTGGAGAATGACCTGGGAGCCCTCAGATACAAGCCTCGGTCTCAGAGAGTCCCACATCTCCGATCTGTGCCAACCTACGTCTACCTCGAGTTTCTGTGACTTGTTTGATATCCCCAAGACAAGAATACCTAGAGAGAGAGTTTTGGGGTTTCGGTGGTTGGTTGGTTTGTTTTTTTAGAAAAAGAAACCCGAGTGCTTCGTAAACGAGGCTCATCAAATCAGCCTTTGGTTATTCAAGTCACTCATTTCTTTGCTTTCAGCTGTTTAATTCCCGTTTTATACTATACTTTCCTCCTGAAAAGCTTAAATTCTCTTTTGCCTGGCTGTAGCCATCAGACTTTTCCATCGTCCTTCAGTCACCACAGGTGAGGAACGAGTCCATTTCGGAGATCAAGCGTGGTGGCGGTGAGGACCGACCCGCACGAGTTCGCGGACAGAAAGACAGCGTGAAAACTCGGAAGAAAAGCGTAAGATTCAGCTCCAGCCTCTCACTTGGACAATACCTCCCATCAAGCCTCCTCGGTGTCCTCTGTCCCTCCCAGGACACCAAGTAGCTGTCTGGTCCCTGATAATTAACCAAATGCATCAAATTCGTAAAAACTGCCATCACCATGCTTTATATACTTCGTGGTTACAAATAAGGATTTCTAAGACACTCAAGTTCCCACGGTTTCGGGAGCCTTTGGGTTTTGTTTTCATTGCACTGTAGCAAAAACAGCAAGCAACAGACTCACGATCGCTAATAATACTCGGGGGAAAGAGGAACGAGTCGATGCCTTGCTGTTTCATTAAATCAACACATTTGTTTCACAATATGCCTCGCTGTGGCTGTTTTCAAAGAGAATACATGTGAGGTTAGGCTGCTGGGAATTTTAAATCACACACTTGGGTGGCAGCGTCTTGGGATGAGCAGACAGTGCCAAACGTCACTCTGTTATGCCAGAGTCAGCCAGAGGCCCGCCTCTCCCAACTCAAAACTCGTCGCTGTGGAGCCCAGCTCAGGACACGGTTTGGGGGTGATCGATCCATAGGACCCTGGTGAGCCTCTGTTTAGAAATAATACTGACTTCCTCACAGAGCGGTTCTAAAAGAGTTAAATAACCACGAAAGCAGTATATATATTCTAAAAAATAAGTATAACGAAGCTTACTCTTTTTCATGTTCCGCAAAATTTTCAAGCTCTGCAAAAATGAAGAGAGGGAAAAGGTTATTTGTGTGTGCGTGTGAAATCCAAAATACTTTAATCAAGTAGAAATACAGACTCCAGTCAAAAGGATTAATTTCCTCAAACAATAGCCACCAAAACGCACAAAACTATTTCTCCATCTTGCCGTTTTTAATTCGGTACAAAGTCTCCGCTTGATTTTATTTTGCTCTCTTGCCCACCCCTGTGAGCATCACACTCTGTGTTTAGAAATAGTGCAGTCAGAATATTGGAATCAGTTTGTCCCAGTCCAAAAAATAAAAAAGGTTTCATTGGGCATACTTCAAATTAAGTTGTTTGTGGTGGGGTTTTTTTGGGGTTTTTTTGTTGTTTTGTTCTATTAATTTTGATTATCGTGAGACCAACAGTTTTAACGATATTTAATCTAATTTTCATCTTAATGCTGGCAGCTGGCGGGGGAGGGTGAACTGGTGGGAGACACTTTGGTAATGAAAGCTTCTGGGGTATTTCCATAAACTCCCACCGTTTTTACCTTACTCCTTGTGAAACATTTTCCAGTAGTCTTCGGTGTCTGTTTTGAAGACACTGAATTTTCCACGGTGTTAGGACAGCTAGTAGAATACGTCTCTATGGGTTGGGCCTGCGTACCTACAAAAAAAAAAAAATTTTGTTGCATAGCTTCTAAGCTTTCAGGGTTTATGTAGGCCTATACTCGGTAATTCTTGGCTTGGCTTTTTTATGCATTGTTTTTACAATACATTATGGGATTTCTTAATGTATTCTTTTTATCTAATTCGATCGTCCCTTGTACCTCTTCCATGTAGGCCCTACTCTATCGTTAACCTTTTAACATTCTTGCTTTGGTAACTTTTTGGAGAGACAGCGCTGCCACTTACAGTCTTCATCAGCCAGGAGGAAGGACTCCCGGGTCCTCTCTGGGAGCGGGGGCGGGGGCGAGGGCGAGGAGCGACCTTCATGCAGATCTGTGGTGACAAGAGTGCAGGACAAGCAAAAACACCCATCACTTAAAAGTCTTAAGTTGAGACGCCCTCTTTGGTTTTGCGTAACTTTTCCAGTTTTTCAATATTAACCCACAACAACCAAACAGAAAATTATCTGAACGAGGCCTGGAGCGACAGCAGGCAGATCACTGAAAGGACTGGAGAATAACCGAGTTAGTCCCCACTCTGTCCCACTCGCTGACTCACCAGCCGCCTCGACCACAATAAAAGACTCAGGTGTCCGTTCAGGAAGCGGAGGGGGCATCTCATCGTCTGTTCTTGGAGAAGCTGCTCTCCAAAATGTCAGAAATAGAATTACAAGTTTTAATTAGGAAAATGCAAAAAAGATTCTTACATGTTAATCTTGATGGAAATCCCATCAAGCGGCATTGCAATATTTAAGCTGGTATCTGTTCACTCAAGTTAGAAGCAAAATTCTCTCATCTTAAGTTGCAAACCCAGGAGGCTTTTGCTTCTTTAAAATGTATTATTTCTTTTAAAAGCCCAAAAGTATTTTGAGTGAGTCACTGAGGATTAGTTAACATAACGTATAATATTATGTTAATTTAAATTCCATAACTCTCTCCTTTTGTTTTACGTAGAATATACAGTATAACATAATAAAAGCACTTTGACATGCCAGAGATTCAGTTCCAGACTAGGTAAAATCATAAAGATTTCAGTATCTCTTATTTATTCCACAATGATGAAGAATTAGGTATGCTTTTAGTTTTTTAAAAAACAATGTTGGAACAGGGTTTTCTATATTTCTATAGAAATAGCCAAAATTTTTATAGAAAAAAAATGATGCTATTATAAGAAACTGCCACCAGATGGCACACATGTCAGTGTTGCTACAATCCCTGAAGATAACGATTTGTCTTTTAATGTTGATGCTCAGAGAATTTTAAGGTATTATAGGCATCTAGAAAAATCCCTTTAAATTATAAAACAAGATCTAAGTATATAAAATAATAAAATCAAAGAAGGAATTAGATCCAGATAAAGTATTTTTGTAACAAAGCTACACATCTGCATATCTTTTTAAGAAACTGTACAGTAATGTTACAGAGGAAAAACTCTTTCTACTTCCTGATCAGGTGGAACATTCTTTCTAAATTTCTGATGATATACCTGAGAGAGTTAAATTTACTCTTTGCTTTCCTTCTCCCAGATCAAACTATCATAATCATCTCTAACAGGATATTTACTTTTAATACCAAAACAGTCAGTAAAACAATATGCATAATATGCAAAAATCTAGAAGTATAAAATAGAGTTTGAAAGTAAAGGTGCATATATGATGAAAATCCCACACAGAATATAAAACACATATTCGCATCTACTAAGTTATTACGAAAGGGCAGGAGGAAATCAGGTCCTCCTGTTCCAATTGCCTCAGCAAGGGAATACAATTCTTAGCCTGGCCACAGAGATCACCGGTTCGATTCCCAGTCAGGGCACATGCCCCAGTTTCGGGTTCGATCCCCAGTAGGGGGCATACAGGAGGCAGCCGATAGGGGATTCTTTCTCATCAATGTTTCTCTCCCTCTCTCCCTCTCCCTTCCAATCTCTAATAAAATCAATTAAAAAGAAAAAAAAACCCACATTTTTTAAAAAACAGAATACAATTGTTAGCTATCTGTTAACTCGGTGTAGCCACATGGTGTACAGTAAAAATTCTGAGCAACCACGCGGCGCCCTCGATCAGATCTTCTCTTATGTTCATTTGGAAGTTGCTTCTGTATGCCGAGGGTGAGTTGTGGACCTCTGATAGACATTTCCAGGACTGAGAACTGCCTTCTTTAAAAGCACTCCTGTCGGCGCAGATGATGGGCCATGGATCACACAGACCATGAAATGTTAAGGGTTTGCTTTTGCTGGTTTCAACTTATCATTAAAACACTGCTGGAATCTATTTGTGAGGGGCAGGAGACGAAACCAAGTCGTCTGTAGCAACCAAGTGAAATCTAAAAGGCCATGTAAACTTTTAAGAATGACTTACCGACGTGGGCTATGTCCTGGAGCAGTGCGGGGGCGAAGCTGGCTGGAGGGTTCAGAGCTAAAGAATTGTGTGAGTCATAACAAGCAAATAGGGGCGCAGAGGATGCTGGCATCGAAGAGCAAGGTAGCACGGCTCTCCGCTGCTTCCCAGGTAAATCCACAGACATCTCAGAGCCAGCCCCCCGGGGAGACAGCGGAGGGAAGCCAGGGCCTGGCACCGAGGGCGCGCAGGGGCGCACAGTGCCAGCGCCCGGGGCCTGCTGCTCAGCATTGGCCGCGCTCCACACGCGGTGCCTGGAGCCCTGGGCCAGCGCATCGTTCAGCTCGGCCGAGGCGACCTGCCTCGCTTTCCCAGCCTGCCCGAGACCAGGACTGCTCGGCCGAGGGTCCAAATAACACAAACTGTCCCTGATGTCCAGCTCGGTGGGGTCCCTCTGTTGTATCAGTTCAAATGGGGTGGATTTGGTCCGTGTTATGGGCCCCTTGGCGTTGAAGTACCTTCCTGTGGCATTTGCAGGTTTAGAATCGGGGCCTGCTCCAAAGAGGACCGAGCTCAGACTCTGATGCTTCTGGAGAGGCTCCCCGGCTGTGGGAAGGGCCTTGGTCTCCCATTTCTCTGCTGTGTCAGCGCTGTTGTTACAACCGCAGTTGAGCTCCAAGAACTCAAAGGAGCTGTTGTGGTGAGCAGGGTGCAAAGCTAACCCTCCCTTTTCCCTTCGCTCACAAGTCCTCGGGTCAAAGGGGGAAGCATCAGCGCTTTCCACCCCTGTCCTCTGTCTGCCCTGTGGGCTCATCATTTTTGCTCCTATTATGCTGCTGAAACAGAAAGAAAGTAATAATGGGATCGTGACTTTTGCAAAAGCCTGTTCCATAGCTTTTCCCCAGCATCGCAATGAGCTATAAGCACAAGATATGCCTCCGAGACACAATTAGACAACATTTAGAGGTGTAAAATTACACTCACCTTTTTGGTAAATTGGGAGAACAAACTTCTGGACTGGGATTTTGCTCAGGAACTGAGTACTTCACTTGAATCTTCAAGAGAAATAAGAAATTGTTTTTTAGTGAAGCAATGACAGTGAGAGATTTTCTATTCATAGAGCTGAGAAGTTCTTTTCCAGGAAATGTAAAGGTTTAAAATCATTCCTAAAATGATTTCCAAAATAGTTTCCAAAATATTGAGCCCAACAAGAACATGTTCACAGACCGAGGTCATAAGGATCAGAATAAAGGATTAGGAGTGTTATAAAAACCAAAAAGGATCTACTTGGAGCATCACCTTTTAAGTTGTGGGAGTTTTACAACGTCCTTGGGGGTAGCTCTATTCCTAAGAACTCTCTGCCTTCAGAAATTCATTAGCTCAACCCTTAATGTTAACAGATGCTTATTGGGACCCCCCGGGCTGCCTCATCCTGGTCTAGCTGCTTCCTTTCTAGGCCCCAGCTACCCCGTGTTCTTTCCATTCCTTAAGCATAGGAAACTTGTTTCCAGTTCAAGGCTTTTACACTCACTGTTCACGCTGGTTGAAATACTCTTGCTCCAGATTTTGCATGGCTGGTTCCTTCTAAGTAACTATTTTCTGCTTAAATGTCATCTGCATAAGGAAACCTTCCCTGACCACTCAACCTAAAAATCACACTCCCACACACTCTCCCAGCCACTCTCAATCTATATTTTCTTCATAGCAATGGTCACATTTTGAAATTTGTCACTGAGGCTCATGGAATCAAAGATACCATTGATTGTAAAATATATCTTTATTTCAGACATGTTTAAATGTAAAAAAAAAAAAAAGGTTATCAGTAATTATAAGATTCCACCTGTTACGGGTTTAGTCGTGACTCTCAAAAAGGTATGTTAAAATCTAACCCCTGATATCTTTAACCGACTTTAGTTGGAAGTAGGGTCTTTGCAGATAAAATTAGTTAAGATGAGGTCATGCTGGATAGGGTGGACCGTAACACAATGACTTGTGTCCTTATAAGAAGAGAAAGCAGACACTCAGAGACACATGAGGAGACGCCATGTGATGGTGGAGACAGGAATTGTAGTAATGTATCTGCGAGCCAGTGAACGCCAAGCATCTGTGGCAAACTCCAGAAACTGGGAAGAAACAAAGGAAGATTTTTTTCCCTAGAGCTCTGAGAAAGAGCATGGCCCCGCTGACACCTTGATTTTGGACTTTCTGCCTCCAGAACTGAGAAAACTAATGTGTTGTTTGAGCCCTCCTCGGGCAGTGGTACTTGTTACAGCAGGCCTGGTAAACTGAGTCAGAAACTTTACTACTCTGCTTTCCATAATGGGTAGAACAATGAAACAGAAGGTCAATAAGGAAGTAGAGAGCAGACATGAGCAACACCATGAACCAACTAGACCTAACAGACACACATAGAGCGATCAACCCAACAACATATACATTCTTCTCAAAGACAGATGGAACATTCTCCAGGAGAGACCAGCCATGTGTTAGGCCACAAAACAAGTCTTCATGAATTTTAGAAGATCAAAGTCATACAAAGTATGTTTTCAAATCATAATGAATTGACACTAGAAAATAATAACAAAGAAAACTTGAAAATTCACAAATATACGTAAAACACTCAACCAACCAAAGGGTCAGAGAAGAAATCAAAACAAAAATTAGAAAATACTTAGAAAGGAATGAAAACACAACATAAAATGGATGGGATACAGTGAAAGCAGTGCTCAGAGAGAAATTTATAGCTGTAAATGGCTACATTAAAAAAGAAGAAAGATTTCAAATCAATAACTTTACAACTTAAGGAACTAGAAAAAGAGCAAACTAAACCCAAAGCTAACAGAAGAAGGAAATATTAAAGCTTAGAGCAGAGATTAATGAAACAGAGACTAAGAAAACAGTGGAGAAAATTAACAAAATCAAAAGTTGATCCTTTGAAAAGATCAATAAAATTGACAAACCTTTAGCTAGATTTACTAAGGAAAAAAGAAGGCGTGAATTTTAAAAATCTCAAATTATAGAAGTAAAAGTGGGGACATTACTACAAATTCAGCAAAGTCATAAATACAAAATCAACACACAAAACCAGTTGTATTTCTATACACTAGCAAAAACGATCTGAAAAGAAAATTTAAAAAAAATTTCTATTTATATTAGCATCAAAAAAACTACTTAGAAATAAATTAAACCAAGGAGGTGAAAGACCTGTATACTGAAAATTATAAAACATTGCTGATAGAAATGAAATAAGACATAAGTAAATGGAAAGACATTCTATGTTCATGGAGTGGAAGACATAATATTGTTACCATAACAATGTTACCCAAAGTTATCAAATTCAATGCACTCCCTCTCAAAATCCCAATGGTGCTTTTGCAGTGGAAAAACTTGTCCTAAAATTCATATGGAATCTCAAGGGACCCTGGAATAGCAAAAGCAATCTTGAAAAAGACGAGCAGAGTTGGAGGACTCACACTTCCTTCTTTCAAAATGTGCTACAAACCTACAGTAATAAAACAGTGCGTTACAGGCATCGGACAACTACATAGACCAGTGGAATAAATAGCCTAGCAGTAAACTTACATATATGGGCATTTGACTTTTGTTGAGGGTGCCAAGGCCATTCAGTGGAGAAAAGACAGTATTTCCAAAAATGATACTGTGAAAACTGGATATGCACATGCAAAAGAGTGAAGTTGGACCCTTATCTTATACCATATACAAAAATTAACTCATAATGGATTGAATACCTAAACATGAGAGTTAAAACTGTAAAACTCTTTTCTTAAGAGAAGAGAAAAAGTTTCATGACGTTAGATTTAGCAATAATTTCTTGGATATGACACCAAAGGCACTAGCAACAAAAGAAAAATAAACAAATTTAATTTTAGGAAAATCAAAAACTTTTGTGAATTAAAGTACACAATCAACAGAGTAAAAGGGCAGCTCCTGGAATGGGAGACAATATTTCCAAATCACATATCTGATAAGGGATTACAATCCAGAATATATAGAGAACTCTTAAAACTCAACAATAAGCAAACAAAAAAAATTCAAAAATGGCCAAAGGACTTGAATAGACATTTTTCCAAAGATTAAACACAGCCCAGCCAGGCGTGGCTCAGCAGTTGAGCATCAACCTAGGATCCAGGAGATTGGGGTTCGGCTCCTGGTCAGGGCACATGCCCAGGTTGCGGGCTCGATCCCCAGTTGGGGGCGTGCAGGAGGCAGCCGGTCAATGACTCTCTCGTCATTGATGTTTCTCTCTCTCTCTCCCACTCCCTTTTCTCTCCCTGAAATCAATAAAGATATATTTTTTTAAAAAAAAAAGATTAAATACAAACGGTCAATGAGCACATGAACATATTCTAAACTTCACTAATCAGCAAAATGCAAAAGGGGGTATGGACAAATTCTGTTTCTGATGATAACAAATTTCTAGAAATAAAGTGATTGTCATACACATTGTAAAGATATTTAATGACACTACATTATAATCTTTAAAATGGTAAAATATGAATGAGGAAGTATCTCTTCCTCTTCTGTTTTCTGGTACATATTGAATAAAATTAGTGTTAATTCCTCATTTGGTAGAATTTTCAAGTGAAATTATGTGGACTTGAAGATTTCTTTTGAGGGAGTTTTCAAGTTACAAATTCAGTTATGGGGCTATTCAAATAACCGATTTCATGTTGAGTGAGTGGTGGGAGTTTGTGTTTTTTGAGGAAGTAATCCATTTTGTCTAAGTGGTGACATTTATATGTGTTGAGCTGTTTATACTATATTCCTTTATTAATTACTCTTTCAATATCTGCAGAGCCTGTAGAGATATCCCCTGTTTCATTCCTAATATTGGTAATTTTTATCTTTTGCTCTTTTTTTAGTTTATTAGTCTTCCTAGAGGTTTGTAAATTGTATTGATCTTTTCAAAGAATCAGCTCTTTGGTTCGCTGATTTTTCTCTATTGTCATTGATTTCTGCTCTTTATTATTTCCTTCCGTTTTCTTTGGGGTTTTTTGTTGTTGTTTGTCTGTCTGTTTTTTTGCTCTTTTTGTTTTTCTAGATCCTCAAAGTGGGAGCTCACATGATTGATTGGAGACTGACTGTTTTGTAATGTACGCATTTAGAGTGCTGTAAACTTCCCTGTTGGCACTGCTATAGCTCTGCCCCACAAATTTTCACATATATTTTCATTTTTATTCTGCTCAATGCATTTTCCTTGATACGCCCTCTTTGACTCAGTGGATTACCTTGAGTGTGGTTAGTTTCCAAGAATTTGGATCTGTTCCTGTTTTTGGCTTCTAGTTTGATTTCATTATCGTCAGAGAATACATTTTATGTGGTTTCAATTATTTTAAAATATTCAGATTGTTTGATGGCCCATAATATGGTTCATCTTGCTATACGTTCCATCAGCACTTGAAAAGAATGCGTATTCATGTGTTATTGGGTGGAGTGTTCTATAAATATCAATTTGATCTTGTTGAGTTCCATATTCTTGCTGATTTTCTGTCGCGTTCTTCTATCAGTAGCTGAGAAAGGGATATTGAGATCTCCAACTAAAACTGTGGATTTGTCTGTTTCTCCTTTCATTTCTATCCGTTTTTGCTTCACACATCTTACAGCTCTGTTTGGTCCATATGCACTTAGGATTGATATGTCTTATTGGTGGATTAACCCTTTTATTATTATAAAATGTCCCTCCCTGTCTGTGATAACTTTATTTGCTCTATTTTATCTGATATTAATACAGGGTGGAGCAAAAGTAGGTTCATAGTTGTTCATGTGGAAGATAATAATAAATAAATAATAATACAAGAATAAACTCTGTGTTTCACATACTCACAGCTGTGAACCTATTTTTGCTCCACTTTGTATAGCTACCCTTGCCTCTCTTTTATTCATTTTTACATGATATATCTTTTTTCCATCCCTTTAAACCAACCCATATATTTGAAGTGTGTTGTTTTACAGATAGCATATAGTTGGGTCATGTTTTCAATACACTTTGCCAATCTGTCTGTTAATTGGTGTATTTATACCATTTACATTTAGTGTTATTATTAATGTTAGGGCTTAAATCTGCCATTTTATTTTTTGTTTTCTGTTTTTTGTCTCCATTTTGCATTTCTCTTTTCTTTTTCCTGCTTTTTTTCTCTTTCTTGCATTTTTTAGAATTTTATTTTTATTGATGTATAGTTTTTCAAAGGTATATCTTTGTGTAGCTTTTGTAGTTGTAGCTCTTGGTATATACATTATATATATATATAACTTATCACAGTCTACAGGTGTTATCATTTTGCTAGTTCATGCACAGAAACCTTACCTCCCTTGACATTCCCATCTCTTCCCTGCTTATAATGTAATTGTCTTTAATATTTCCTCTAATACATTTAAAACCACATCAGACAGTATTATAATTTTTGCTTCAAACATCAAACAGTTTAGAAAACTTAAGAGAAGGAAAACCGATTCCGGTTTACTCATGTTTTTGCTTGCCATGTTCTTCCTTCTTTCATAATTTCCTTTCTGTTTATGAAACTTCCTTTGCTATTTGTTTAGGGTCAGTGTACTGGTGACAAACTCTCTTAGTTTTTCTTCATCTAAGAATGTGTCGATTCCCCCTTCATTCCTGAAGGATATTTTCACTGGGTGTAGGATTCTGAGTTAGTAGTTCTTTTCTTTCAGCACTTGAAAACTGTTGTGCCACTTCCTACTGACCTCCATGGTTTCTGATGACAAATCCATTGTCATTCTGATTGTTTTCCTCCTACAGTTAAAATCATTTTTCTTTGGCTGCTTTTTATAATCTTTGTCTTTAGGTTCAGAGGTTTAATTATGATGAGTCTTTCAGTATTTTTTAAACTTGCCTTTTTTCTCCCCTGCTTCTTGGACTTCAATGACACAATGCTAGGTTTTATGTTACAGTCCCTTAGTTCCCTAAGATTCTTTTATTTTTTCAGTCTATTTTATTTCTGTTGTTCAGATTGGGCAATTTCTATTGCTCTGTCTTCCGGTTCTTATATTCTTTCTTCTGTACCTTGTATTCTGCTGTTGAGCCTATCTACTAAGCTATTTTGTTTCAGTTACTGTATTTTTCAGCTCTGAAATATCAGTTATTTCCTGTTTTGTGTGTGTGTGTGTTTTGCCCAGTCTTTATATTTCTTTGCTGAGGCCTTTCTGTTTATTCATTTGTTTTCTGGTTTTGGTTTTGATTTTCATCATTTGTTTTAAGCATGTTTGTAATTGCTCATTGAAGCATTGTTATCAAGGCTGCTTTAAAATCTTTGTCAGATAATTCTAACATCTCTGTCATCTCCGTGTTGCCATCTGTTGATTATTTTATTCATTTGGTTTGAGATATGAAGCTCTGGATCTTAGTTTAACCTTCTCTTGTAGCTGCTCTTTTGTTTGTTTTTTACTCCATTCTGACAGGAGAACGGGATGCTGCTGCCTTGTTACTATCAGGTGGATTCTACCTCCACCATTCTCCTCATTTAACCTCTGTTGAAACGCAAGGGGAGACACCAGGGGGGAGGCTCTCATGTCATCTCTGACACTGTGGTGAGGCTGGCCTTATTACTGTTGAATGACGGTAAAAATTCTGACTGTTTATTAGGTCTCTTCTGACCCTACCTCAATAGGGGGCATTGGGGTGCCACGTTACTGCTCAGGCTCGCCATGTGGTCTCCACTGGCACTGCAGGGAAAGTGGGGATGAAAGTCCTAGCTCTCTACTTGGACTTTCTGATGCCACCCCAGCTCTTTATTATAGTCTTGTGGGAATCCAGACTCCCCACTCAGCCTTTGCTGACATGGATGGGGTTGGGGGCCATTTTTTTAATTTGGTGTTGACTGGAGTAGAGTGATTATTATCTAAAAGTTTTATGTCTTGCCAGGCTGCCCCTTTCTTGTCCCTTGGTTAGAAAGAGCAGACTCTTGGTGGGTCTTCTTTTGTCTGCACTGTTGGCATTTCCATGTTGTTGGCTTCTTCAATTCCAAGCCTGGAACATATGAGGCAAAGGAAAAACCCAAGGAACTCACCATCATATCTTTTCTTGGGTTGCAAGTCCCTAGCTGGCCTGTCTTCTTCTATTTGTTTTATATGTAATGTCCAGGGCTATTTGGTTGCACTTAGTGGGAGGAATAGGGAAAAGTCCGTCTACTCAATCTTCCCGTAAACAGAAGTTCTCTTCGGCTACCTTTAGCCAGTTCCCCCAGTAGGAACTTGACTCATGTTCCTGCGTTCTGACTTACTGACTAGGGACCCATGCCAAACAGCCCAGCAGGCGGGGGCCGGAGCACTGCTGCTGGCCCAAACTGAGCATTTACATTTCCTGAAGTCTAAATAAAATATTAACCCACGTGCTCTAGCAACACATTAAAAAATATTTTTTGTTCAAGAAGGTTTGTTTTCCTAAGAGTACAAGGATGGTTTGATTCTAACAGATCCAATGATATGACTATTTTAATAGGTCAAAGGAGAAAATCCATGTGGTCATTCCACAAATGCAAAAATATGCAATTGACTGAATTTAACATTCTTTCTGAAAAAGATTCTTAACAAAATAGAAATCAATGAATATTTTCTTTAAACAATTAAAATATTTCCAATCAAGTCAGCATCACAGTTAGTAGTGAAACATGAGAATCTTTCCCATTAAAATAAGTCACCCATATTGCCTCTGCTATTTAGCCTTGTTCAGGGAGTACTAGCCAATGAAATAGTCACAAATAAGATATAAGTAACATTTTCTGGCAATTACACTTTTATTTCCAACATCTTTCACCATGTTGTTTCTCCTTGGAGTCGACATTAGGATTGCAAAGTTCATTCCCTAGCCTCAACAGGTTTTTTGGTTATCTTTCCCTTCCCACATTTCATCATCAACTAATAAAATTACAATCAGGGTCATCTCTTATATACTTTGTATTCTTAATTGCTATGAAAACAGTAGGTCCTCAATGAACATTTTCAGATCAACAATCCAGAATGTAACATTAAAAATTAAATTAACAGGTATATGTTACATACACCCTGAAAGCTAAGTCAGCAATTTTGTCTTCTTAAGGTTTGTTAGGACCCAATAATTTGTGATTACACAGTAAGTATTTGACTTATCCATTTTTATGGTAAGACCAAAATAGCATATCCTAGAATACTCAGTATTTTTAAGTTGGAAATTGGTCAAATCAGAAATTGCTTTTATACCTAAGGCCTTCAGCTAAAAATCCTTTGGCTATTCTAAAATATTCTCAAAATTTGATGGGACATATGCAATCAAGACGAGGCTAGAGTAACCTGAAAAGTTACATCAGTGCTCAATTCTGGTTTCCCGTTGTAACCATCAGTATCATTTCTAACTCACCACACAACTGTGTAAAACAGAATACTGTGGGAACAGAACACATGCTTGTTCTTTCACACCTATTGTTTCTAAATTTAGCTAAAAACTGTACGCTGGAGGTTAACCAAAAGATGCCTTTTCTAAGTTAAAGTACTTCAATCATTTGTCCTTTACAGGAGATTTACAGTGCAGCTCATGTACATTGGAGGCTCCAGTTTAGCTATGACAGTAAATAACAAGCTAAGTCCTGCAACTAAGCTAAGATCCCTTCACCAAGTCAAATATTTTTTTTAATGGACAAAACATCAAGTTTCAAGTTTACCTCTGTTCCCGAGTGTCCATCTCCGATCACATCCATCTGTCTCTTAAATAGTTCTGTGACGGCTTTGTAGACCAGTTCATACTGTTCCTGGGGGGCATCGCGACCCGAACAAAGGAAAAGAAACAGAAAACCTGGTGAACTACAGAACCAGATTTCAGACACATGAACACCAGTCAAATGCTAGGACAGCAAACCTGAAAAGACCGTCTGCGTTCGTTTAACGGCAGTGCCTTACGTCTGCACAGCCCATTTCAGATGTCAAAGCACTTTTAGGCTGCGAGAAACAGCTAAATCTTTGATCTACCTCTAACCAACATACAAAGAAGGAACCTGCAGCGTGTTTTTTCGTTCTAACCCCACTTTCTTACTTGTCTTTCCCTCCATCACCATCCCTCTATTTCTGTTTTTCTTTCTCAGAAGTTAAAGATGTTATTGCATATTGCATGCATTTTTTGAGTGTAAGCCACCTTTACCTTTTCTGGAAAAAAGCAAATAGATTGTGGTTGATGGGTAGATCGATGGTTTTAATATGTATTATTTAACTAGATCCTTATAATTGACCTATAAACAAGCTAGGCTATTTATTATTCCTGTTTATAGACTATTTGTTCAAGGTCATTCATGAGTAATTTCCAGGACTTGGGTTACAACCTGAATCTTCTGACTCTTGCATCAAACTGCTGAAATTCTGTCCTAGCAAAGATATCAAAGAAAAGTAGACCGCTGAGGAAAGTTACGGTTTTAAAATGATTTCACTATAGAGAAATGAGTCCTCTACAATGACAGTGTGTCTGGGTTTCTACTACTCCGTTTTTGTCTCTGTACTTGCTCAAATACTTGATTTTGTATCTACTTTTCATCTGAATGGGCCCATTCAGGGTTTTTCCCTGACTCTTTACACAGTCTTATACAAATAAAGCACAACTTTTTCCAAACATAATTTTAGCAGGAGGATAATGCATAGTCTATGCCAACCAATAGGACCACTGGTACACGCTTTAAATTTCTTAAGAACAGAGAAAAATCACACAGGAAGCACTCATCTGGTTACTGTGCTATTTCCTGGTTAAAGTAGTGTCAGAAAAAGTAGCTACAACTGGTAAGAGTTTGTTCCATTAGTCGCTGAAAATGCCAAAATTCGAAACTTAACTTAAAACTGTTTCAGCTGTCTTCCAGCTCTTAAAAACAGGCCTGAAATGGACTTTTTCTGAAATGGGTATGGTTTCATTTACTGATTCAGTATTACAGTCTAATATTATACAACTTGGTTGCATACATTGACATGGATGAGCCTTCTTTTAAGTCTGACAGCCCTAAACTAGCCAATGCTTTCATTTCACATAAACTTCCCCCCACATAGGTTGACTATAGAACACACCTACAGTCAACACATGAAAAAAAATGATTTTTTCCACTAGCTATTAGTGGAAAACTTGTGTGGGCCAAACAGAAGGTTTATATTAGAGTAGCTCTTCATTTTTCCCCTTCAATTTGCAGCTTCTAGATGAAAATATCTGAGCTGCCACTGTCAATTGTTTTACCTCTAAACCTATGTGTCAGTTCATTTGCCTTAAACACGTCAGGATCTTGCTATTTAAGCAGTAAAAGCAGTTCTAACAAATTATGAAAAGGCATCTGATACCTAATATCAGCGAATGTTTGATGGATGAATGAATAGGTGAAAGATAAACTATATCTTAAAGATGGGTAAAATTATGGGTGAGGAAATATGGGTGAAATTAATATTGTAGAAAGTGAGAGATTTGGGCTGGGACTTTCATCTAGGAGAGAGAACTTGAACTTGGAAAGGAGAGGAGAAGACAGAGGAAGAGCATTACTAATGGAGCGAGTGAGTGTGAGCAATCTGTGGTGGGTTAGAATATTGTGATACATATATAATCCTATATATAGCGTGGTTGTAATTATGTTTTTTTAATTATGCACAGACTAAAGACCAGGAGAGACTATAAAAAAATAGTAACAGTGGCTACCTAGGTGCTAGATTATGGTTGATTTTACTTTCATTTTTCATTACTTCCAAAAATGAGCACAGACTGCACGCTCCAGATTCTGTTACCACCTGCTAAAGTAGAAAATGTCTCTGATTTTCTATGGTTTCAGAAATAAATCACTACTACAAAGTTTCAAGTTAACCTGACCCAACTATTTCTTTCTAAGAAGTCAAACAACTTGTTGAGTTTTTTGTAACATCCTTTGTAAGAAATATTATATTAGTTTCTTAATACTTTCTGGACAGTAAAATACAAGGGATGAAAGGAATTCAACCCAGAGCAAGGGATTCTGAAAAAAACATTGGGATATTCAGAGTTGGAGGAAATGGGAATGGATTAATGCAGTTAACAGTAAATTGGTGTGACGGCCAAGCAGTCAGCTGGTTTCGGATGCCTTGCTATTAAGCAGAGAGGTGGAGCGAGACTCAGACACATGTTATGATCCATTTACCACAGTCCATACCTGAGTTTGAACCAGTGAAGGCCTCTGTGTTCGCATTTCCTGGATCAAACTAAAAACACTGAAGTTCTCAGGAATTATCTATCAAATAAAAGGAGAAAACATCTTACTCCTTTGTTTCTATCTTTGTTAATAAATGATTGCCTCTTTCTATTAGTCTTGTTACTTCCATGATATCTGCTCCCCTGACATGGGATAATATCAGAAAATAGATGTATTTTTCAATGAAGATTCTCATCAATCGCACCATGATTTCCAGCCTGCTGTGTTCCCTAGAAAAGCCTGAAGAAACTCTTCAGAACGACTTCACATGGGCTGATCAACTGTCTGAAGTTAAAAATAAAATGAAGACGACCCAGTAGGGGCGCAAGTATGAGTTTTATGAGATAAAAGTTGGCAGATAGTTCTAAAGCCCATATCTTAAATTTCCACTTCTTATTAGACTTTTAAAAATGATGTGTAGATTGAAACACAGACTCTGATTGTGGTAAATTGAGTGCATCTACTAAAGCAGTTTGGACACAGGACGGGCGACGATGTAACTTAGGGCACTGGTCCTCCGACGACACCACTGCGTCAGAAGCACATGCAGAGCTCGCTGGGCCCCAACCCCAGGCTTTCTGCTTCAATCCACCCCAGGGGGGGCCTAAAATGTTGCATTTCTAGCAAGTTCTCGGGTGACGCTGATGCCAACGCTACTTGTCTGGGGACCACACTTTGAGAACCACCAACTTAGGAACTAGTGTAATCATCTGACAAAGTAGGCCTACGCATCCATATTCTAGAAAAGATAAATTGTGGAGGTAGGTGTTTTAGAGACCCAAACAACTTCTCAGTCTGAAAGTGGCGGGGTAAACAAATGGGAAGCGCCTGCCGAGAGCAACTCACCCCGTCTTTTAGCAGCATCCACGTGTAATCGATAGCACAGATAACACCAGTCCTTCCGCAGCCGGCACTAAAATGAGAGAGCGCAGCCGTAGCATTTATAGTTGCAGACAGGGGCTCACTGACAGTAGCTGGACAATTTCACCAGCAGATTTGAAGAAAAGGAAACCTGGGGGCAAGAAAACTTTCTAAACACTACCATTGCCGAAACACGTTTGCAGATTGCCGCATGTCACGCTGCTCATAGCAAGAGTCTCCAGAGCTGTCCTGGTCACAAGCAGCTTATCAGAAAAATATTCATGTAATTCTCGGGTTGAATTTATTATAGTTTGTTTCTGCTGTGACCTTTCTCTTTCTACCACTCACATTTCTAAGCTTCATTCCTTTCTGATCACCTGGAGGAAGGGAGGTGAGGAGGCCCAGGAGCCTACGTCCTATGTGCTTCTACCACCTTAACTTACAACAGTCGGCCTTCCCTCAGTTAAAGAAGCGTCCTGGCCAGACTGTGACACTTGGGTTGTTCTGGGTGGAAGGGTCACACAACAGCGTCGTACCTGCAGTGAATGCATATGGGGACACTGTCATCCTCTTGGTAACAACGCACATCCCAGATGAGCTCAAGAATCGGGTCTATAGATGAAGGCACATCATGGTCTGGCCAGTTCTTGTAATGAAACTGGTAGATGGTCCGAGTTTCCTATTTTTTTAAAAAAGCCAGAATAAATGGAGAGTTCAAGGTTAGGACTCCAGCTCATTCCACCACAAGATTATTCTCCTCTCTAGGTAGCATCTATATTCTTTTTGTAACTTCTGCTGCTTTCTTCCCCAAGGACCTCTGGTGACCTATGCCTTCGGAGAATAATTAAGTGTTTTCAGGTCACTTACTATTGGCCTGTTCCTATCTGCCCCACTCAAAAGAGGAGGTAGATACGAAGATAGTCCAGATCAGAGCTTCCCAACTGGGAAACTTCAAATGGGTCACGGATATGCTGATATATTAAATCCCTTTGTCTTAGAGAGACTGGGCGGCCCGAGCTCTCAGGTGGGTTCGCAGCATCTACCCACTGCACAGCCTCCATTCACCCTACAACCCTTATTTTCTATGTGGCCATGGTGTGGAATAGACCGGGGAGCCCAGATTACAGCAAAGGTGTCTTTTGAATATGAAGATTTTCCCAGAACATCAAAGGCCCCACCACTCCCCATTGTCTTTTTCCCAGCCCAAAGCACATAGGTATATATTTACCTGCCTGACCCCTCTAGGCCTTTGAATGTACAGCCTTATTCTATACTTACACTGTTGAACTTGACTTTTAGAGTCCTGATTGTGTAATCAGATTTTCTATTTTCAGCTTCCTAAGAAGTAAATGAAAACATTAGCTATTTCAAAGATTAAGCTTCAAAAACTACTGTCTGTAAAGCGGAGCCTGGAACACTGGCTCAGCCACATGGAAATAGGCGTCGTACTTACACAGGAGATGGAGAAGGGGCCAATGTGCAGGGCCGTCTCTCCCGGCTCAGCCCAGTAGCGCTCACACTTTTTCTGTCGCACAAAGCAGAACATAGTGATTTCTCTCCATCTATTCTAGTCTCTTCGGAGTAACAAAACCCTAGCCATATTTCAAGAGCTCAGTAGCAACATGTGGCTACCGTGTTGGACAGCACAGGGTTAGAAGCTCTGACTGGCAGTTAAAGATGTCTGATTAATAAAATGGGAAGATGAATGGTTACTTTTAAAAGCATACCTTATTTTTATTTTAAAATACAGAGTCAACTGGGGAAACGGACAAAAGGGGTCCTTAGGAGTAAAAAGATAAAGCAATTTTAAAAAGCCTTTAGAGTCCTTTGGCATGCCCAGATTTTACCTAAGGAAAGCTGCTACCAATTTCCCGCCTTGTTTTCTGCCTGCCTTTCCCTCACCTTTGGGTGTATTCGGAAGAACTCACCTTCCCCATTTCAAACTCCATGCAGGCCATGACAATGATCTGGGGGGTGAAACACACAGGCACTTAGCCATGGATAAAGTCAGAGGAAACAGATAGCACACGGGGCCCACCGCAAGAGTGTTCGCTGTTCTTTTCTGTGGGTGGTTTTATTTTTAACCAAAAAAGAAATCTTGATCGATTATAAACTGTTGCTCCCACCCTTCCTTCTTTCTGTCCTCACTTCCTTTTTCTCTATTCAAATCAGTAAAATTCTTATTAACAAATGAGCCGGTCAAGGTGAGAACTTTCATTTCCTTGAAGACTGACATTGTGATTTTGACTAAGGGGTACCTACCGGGACACCGAAATTCTAGTGACTAACCGAAAACAAAGCACTAATTTAACACCCAGGAAGCCTCAATCAGGTATTCCGATGCCCTGACCCCGTCTAACCCTAAAACTTGAGAGGAGACAGTAACAAAAGTAGCTCAGTTCTCACCAGGACACCGTATTCCCAAAGCATCCTCCAGAAGTCCAGGAGAGTTGTAGGCAAAGGTCCCTGGGTGGCAATATAAGCGTGGGGTCCATAAACTCCCTAAAGGGGAACAGAAATCATATGGGGTGACTACCACAAATACCCTTTTGTTCTTGTCTAGTGCATGCCCCCCTTTTTAGGTACCCAGAGCATACGGAATACAGGGTGTACCTTAATGAAGTTGGCATTGATGTAATTGGAATCCTCGTCAGAGGTTATTAGGGACAGCTCTACTCGGCTATGATCATCTGAACACAAAAGAAAGACACAGTAGATTATTAAGGGGGCTTGGTCGGAGGGTTTCGTGTAAGTCAGGGGCTAACACTGTGAACAGTGGTTTGAAAAGTGAGTGAGTGAATGTTCATATTTATAGTCGTAAATAGGACACACTAACTTGTCAAAGCCATGTCCCAGGACTAAGAACAGCAAGCAATGGGTAAAAAGACATAGGAATAATTGAATCTGGAAGAAAGTGTAAGTTTACAGGGAGAAATGAAACTCACAGGGCAAGATATCCTTATATCTGTTTTTCTTGATATTCTTGGGCCTCTCAGCCACAGCTGTGGGATAGGTTCTGTCTGCCTTGTACTTGGTGGCTAGTCTTTTCAGCGTCTGCAATGAAATTCCAATCATTAAATCTTCCTAGAGAAAAGAGGTAAAGAGCTCTCTCTAGAGAGCTTTTGAAGGAACCAAAGTTTCACCACTCTGAAGCTGTGTTTTTGGGATAGTAATTTTAAACTGTTTCTTAAGAAACAGGACTCAGAAAGAAACTTTGACCCTCCCCCCTTTCCTGCCCAAGAGATTCAGAGAAACCTGCTTCAGGAAGGAGATCTTAGGATGTCGCCTTAGCCTAATTTGAATTAAGCATGGGACACATGGGTCCCATGGTTTCTGAGTTGCCTAGTTCTTGCCACGTATGTTCTAATCTTCCTCAAATACCCGTAAATCGCCCATTCTCACTTCTGAAATCTAACACCCAGTTCCTTGCCTTTCGAATTTGTCCAAAAATGTCTTATATACCCAATGCTGCCTCATTGTTTTTGGAATTTTCATGGAATTATCATGCCTATGTGAATTCCCCATGCACATGTATTAAACTTTGATTGTCTCCTGTTAATCTGTCTTTGTTAATTTGGTTATTAGCCCAGCCTAGAAGAATTTGGGAGGTGGGAGGAAAAGTATTAATATGTGTTTAGTCCCCACACTTTCCTTCTACACTGCCCAAACATTCCATTTCAGCCCTTTTAGCATCCCCTCGGGCTGGGTCCATTCATGACAGAGCCCCAGAGCATAAGGATGGCAAGTTCAGCGACATTTGGAGAAGTGAAGTGATTACTGCAGCTGAGCCACAAATAGCTAAAACTTAAAGGTGAAACTGGTGAATATTTTAAAAAATCAACATTTTCTGAAAATAAGCTATATAGGCACCACCCAAAGGGTCAGATGTGAAAAGTTTGATTTACTTTCCTTATGGCCACTACAGGTCTATTTTAAGTAGAAATGGAGCTTAAACTGAATAAAATCTCTCTAGACGTAGCAAAATTTCAAAGATTCAGTCCCCAAAGCAGTCATTTTTTTATATGACCCAGACTTCAAGCCCACCCCATCAACCAAACAATGGTCTTTAAATAGTACCATATTCTATTGATAGAATATGACCTGGGTCAGTCAGAGGTTAGCATAATATGGTTGATTATGCTAACCCCTGACTTAAGATTCCTTACAATAGAGAAGCAACTCCTTAAAATTATTCCCATTTGCCAGTATTATACTATAGGTCAGAGAAAATGATGGTTCTTCTTTAGCTCCTTCTTATAGATCAACCTTGTACCAAATTTTGTTTAAGATCCTATCATTCAAGGAAACACCCAAGATAGAAAGAAGGTAGGGAATGAGGAAGTCCTCTCACCAGAGCCCCCACCTCCATGCGTGATCAAAAGGAAATAGCTTATTGCCGGGAACTCCTGGCTGCAGAAGTCAACAACAATAAGGACTGGCTAAAACCAGATCAGTCCAAGATGGAAGAAAAACAGACCAGAGAACGACCCCAAAGCTCATTATACCATCATTATAATGAAAACTGACAGAACAAATAGAAGGGGCCTGAGGAGGACCAACATCATGATACTTCTGGAACAGACCATATTAGGAACAGGACCCTCCCCTCCCAACCAGAAGGCAGAGTCAGAATTTGGTGCCACGAAGTTCAGAAACGACCCACCCTTGGAAACATAAAATCCCAAGAACTGACCGACTCAGTGCACAACTTACTCATGAGCTCGTCCGTGTCCACTTTGAAGTGTATTTTAGCTTCTTTTGCAGCTGTGCCCTGTTAGGCTTGCAACCAGGGGGGCAGCGGGCTGCCCAACCCCTGATCCTGTCTCCGGGATCCCATGTCCTAGCCTCTTTTTCTTTACCTGCATAAAACTTGCTTTTGCTCTCACTCGGACTCGTCCCTGGATTCTTTCCTGTATGGTTCAAGAGCCTGGAGGACCCAGACCCTGCAGGGGCAGGGCCAGCGCCAGCCTCCTTCATGGAACTGGTCCGGTGACAAAACCACATTTAATAGATCTGACCTTTGGGAACCCTTACTCAACTTGAGAAAGATAAGGGAAAAAGCATCTGTGGTAGCCTATAAATATTTGTTGAATTTAACTACGGAAAAGAATTGTTATTATTTGCCCACCATTTAATGGTTGGTCACATGAAGATCACGAATTACTTCCTCTGGGTTAGATCTCTCTGTGATTACTCAGTTTTCATTCTCTTAACTTCCTTCTTGAAATTTCCTCTTCCTGTGGCCCTTATTAGTTTATGTTACTTTGGTTCTCTTTCTTCCCCAACTTCCCTTTCCCATTTCTCACTCTTACTGGGGCCCTCTGCCAATTTCTATCTTTTAATTGTGTATTATCCAAAGTTCGCAAGTCAAGTCCTCAGCGCTCTGCTCTTCTCTCACTATATACATTGCTCAGAAAAATCATATACTTTTATAGAAGGCATCCCAATGTTTAAAAAAAATTTTTTTTAAACTGGTAAAAATTGAATTGTATTTCCAACCCCTATTGGATGTCTCAAATTTCTATATTGAGATAAGATTACTAAATTTCAGTCCTGAATTCCCACCCATGTCCTAGACATTTCCACTTGGGTATCTTATCATATTTATTCCCACTGTTAATGCCGATGGCACGGTCTTTATCCCAAGTAGCCATACTCTAGAAACTGAGAGTCACTTTTGGTTCCCCCCTCCCCATAAGTCCCACCTCAAATTCAGTCAGCAAGTTCAGCCGATTCTTTCCACGCAATATCTTGCACCAACCTTCCTTCCTATGCCCACTACACACACCTTAATCCAGGCCCGTTCCCTTCAAGGCTGAACTGTTAACTGTTGTTCCTCAACTCATCCTCCCACTTTTCTGTCTTTCCCAATGAAATCCTTTAGGCATAATTATGCCAAAATAATCTTACTAAAATATTGTTTCCTTTATCTCTCTCATGCTCAAAACAACTTCAGCGAATCCCCCTGGCTACTAGGAAAAAGTCTACACTCCTTAGCCAGGTGCTTAGGATTCTCCCCACTTGGACACTGAAAGGCACCAACGTTTTGCCACCCTCAAGCTGCCCTTTTGGGATATTGATTTTAAGTTCTTTCTTAAGAAACAAGACTCAGAAAGAACCTTTGACCCTCCCCTCTTTCCTGCCCAAGAGATTCAGAAGGAGAAACCTGCTTCAGGAAGGAGATCTTAGGATGTCGCCTTAGCCTACTTTGAATTGAGTATGGTAGATAGAGGGCTTCAGACAGGGGCCCATTAGCTAGATACCCCCTGTGTCCCATTGTTCCTGAGTCACCCAGTCAGGATTTTCCTGCCCTGTGTGCTCTTCCTCAACTACCTGTATAAATGGCACATTCTCACTTCTGAAATCTAAGACCCCGTCCCCCTACTTTCTCCTTTGTCCAAAAACATCTTATATACCCAATGCCACCTCACTGTCTTTGGAATTTTCATGAAATTTCATGCCTATGTGAGTTCCCCATGCATATGTATTAAACATTCATTTTCTCCTGTTAATCCGTCTCTGTTAGTTTGGTAGTTAGCCCAGCCAGAAGAATTTAGAAGGTGGGAGGAAAAGTATTAATGTTTTTTAGCCCCCACAGAATTCTTGTAGACTTTCAGAATTGGATTAGGAGGGGAGATCCTGAACTAATAACTGTACTGCATATTTTTACACCAAGATGCATGCAAATTTGGAAATTTAACTAAGGACGTGGCACAGGCACATAAGTGTCTCTAAAACATCTCTACTCAAATTATACTAATTTTTCAGCTCTCTCTGCTCATATGCACCTTCCGAATGATCATTTTGAGGTTGCCATTGATTCCAGTGCTGCTGAAAAGACGTCAAGTCTCAGAACTGTGTCCTTCTAGAAACCTCCAGGACGGAGCCTAGTGCACACTCCTCATCACACTGTTTTATTTGTTCATTTTTGCTTTGCTTGCTTATGGCGTGCAGGGAGAGTGCCGTAAGCAAAGCCCTTTTTAGAAGATACGCCTCAGTTAACTTGGTAAAATGTTACAGATAAAGGGTGTGTGTGTGTGTGTGTGTGTGTGTGTGTGTGTGTGTGACCTTATGCTTGTTACGCTGCCTTGACTGCCACCTTCAACAATGGGACAGGATGGCTTTTTTTCCCTCTGTTCCATTCATCTTCCTGCAGTCATCAGGCTGGATGACAAAGCGAGGCGCTCAGAAGACACCACATAGCAAGTTCCCATAGAATTGTTCATTTGGAAAGTGGGAAAGATTTTTCCCCCACATATCTTACCTTGAGGTCAGACCACTGTGAAGTCCTTTTTTAATTCCCTTTTCCTCCCCACCAGGCCCCCAGACTCCGACACCCCAACAGGGAACAAAACTGAGCAGAATTAGGACAGAAGAACTGGTCAACCTCACCAGAAAAGCAGCTCTGAGAATGGGAAGCAAAGAGGGGTGAAAGAGAAAGCAGGGCCCTGGAGGTGGTTTGGGGTTGGGGTTCGGGGAGAAAAGATAGGTCAAAGTGGGGAAGGTATTTCTCTGCAAATCAAAAAATGGGGAGTGCAAGTTCCCTAGAGGTGGCACCAAAGAGAGAAATCAGGGGAAGAGCTGCTGAGAGAAAAAAGGCCAGTACATAGGGAATATAGTCAATAATATTGTAATAACTTTGTATGGCGCCAGGCGGGCACTAGACTGATTGGGGTGATCGCTTTGTAAGTTATACAAATGTCTAACTGCTATGCTGTGCACCTGAAACTAATACAATATTGAATGTCTACTGTAACTGGAAAAAAAAAAACTAAAATTGAAAAGAAAAAAAGAGGCCAGCATACCTCCTGGGCCCGAAGAGAAGCCAGATCCTGTGATGCTTCATAAGCTAAGAGTACCTCATTTGCTTGGGGGACTACAGTACCCCTTTCTTCTCAAGACAGAAAAACAGAACTGAGGTCCTGGCCATAAAACTCTAGAAATCAGGACTGAGTCCCTGGCGTGTGCTTCTCATTGGCTAATAAATTAATTACTGGTAAATGAATTAAGGTCACTCCCAGGGGAAGGAAGAAAAAAGAAAGCCCAAGACCACAAGATCTTTGCCCCGAAGGCTGCAGTATGTATAGAAGACGTAGCACCGGTTACATTTGGGAGGGGGGAAAATGACACTTGGACCCCCTGTGCTGGCTGGGGGAGGGAGTGAAAGTTGGGCGTCTCCAGGGCTGCCCCAGATAGTCCCTCAGGGCCTTCCAGCCGCAGGTATCATCCCCCCCAAGACTCCCCCGGGGTTTCGAAAGCACGATGCTCACAGAGGGACTCGGGGGCTCAGCCTCCAAGGCCAGGGAACGAGAGGGCTGCTGGCGGGAACGGGGCACGAGACTGACCTGGCCCTGAGCGACCCACTCCATGCAAGGACGGAGTTTAGAAATATAATGTAGAGCGAAAGAAATACCATAAAAAGAAATACCATGACTTCATTTACATAAAGTTCAAAAACCAGAAAGATGACTGTCTATCGCTTAGTGGTATACCCAGGTCTCGAAGCTGTTCGACAGCAAAGGATAAAACAGTCTCAGGACGCTGTTTGCCTCTCGGCTGGCGGGAGCTGGGGGCAGTTGGGGTCTGGAAAGACACCCATGGGGTTTCTGGGGTGTGGGTAGTGCTCTGCTTCTTGATCTGAGTGGTGCTCACGGGGGGGCCTGTTTCGTCACCAGCTGTTAAACTGTATCTGTGTGTTTGACACATGTTCCCTGTATATGTTAGATTCTGCGGTTATTTTACGTTAAGACCATGGATAAACTGGAAGCAACAGTGTGGAGCCGGGTAGGGAGCGAAGAGCACAGGGTCAAAAGTTAGAAAGCTTTAGTTTCAGACCAGAGTTTCAAATCCTGGCTTTGCCATTTTATGGGTAAAATGTAGATAATGCTTTCCTGTTGGACTGGCAGTGATTAAGATTGTATCTGGGCCCTGCTCGGTTTGGCTCAGTGGTTACAGCGTCGGCCCGCAGACTGAAGAGTCCCGGGTTCAGCTCTGGCCAAGGGCATGTACCTCGGCCGCAGGCTCATCCCCGGCCCGTCGGGGTGTGTGCGGGAGGCAGTCAATCGATGTGTCCCTCTCACATCGATGTTTCTCTCTCTCTCTCTCCCCCCCTTCCACTCTCTCTGAAAAGCAATGGAAAAAATATCCTCAGGTGAGAATTAAAATAAAATTTAAAAAGGTCATATTTGGTAAATCACTTAGGTTGCCTGGTACATGGTAAGCAGTCAAAAAATATATCTATATTACCTTTTATAGTTATTAAATTAAGACTAGCAAGACCGTAGGGAAGATGATAAATGCAGATACTGTAAATTAAAAACCTCTTTTGGAAGTACATTTGGCAGTACTTAACCAATGAGATGATAATCTTCTTTCACCCAGTAATAACCCTTTTGGGGCTCTCGCCTGAGGATAGAATCCAAAAGAAGGAAAAACCCACGTGTACAAACATAGTTGTTGCAGTGTTATCAATAATCATGAAAAACTAGAAATAGCCTAAATGTCCAATGACAGAAATAATTTGATTATTTGAGTGCCTGCTACGTGTCAGGCATTCTTATATTTATTCTATTATGTTCACCACAGCTCTGCAAAGTGAATATTATTTGTTCCCACTACTTATTACTTTGTTCAAGGTCACACAGCTGGTAATAGGCAGAGCCTAAATTCAAACCCAGATTTATCCGACTCCAACGTTGTTATAAGTACAGATGGAAAAGCAAGGCGACCTGAACTCAAAACTCAGTTCCACCGAGTACTAGCTGTGCGACTCTGAGTAAGTCAATTAAACTCTCTGTCTCTGTTTCCTCACCTATAAAGTGGAAACAATAACAGTGCCTTTCTCAATGGATTAAATAAGTTTCTATATAAGTAGTTTCCATAACAGGTATAGAAGTATTAGCTATTATTAGGATTATTTTTTTTATTATACCATGCTGCATGAGAGGTCGTCAGTACAGATTTTAATCAACATGGTAATGCTGGTGTAATGTTAAGTGAAAATAAGAATAAAAAATTGTATCTATATTTATAATTACAATAATAGAGGAAGACAAGAACTTGAATTTCTACACACACCAAAAAAAAACAAAACTGCATTTGTTGGGATGCTGGTACTATGGTGAATTTATTTTCTTTTAACTTGCAATAATATTATTTTATAAGAAGAGCAATACTAGGGTGTTTTTTTTTAAGACATTTTCGATAGCGTCGTCACACACTGCAATTTCTGCTGTATAGAAACTTACCCTCAGGCTAGGCCCCCTGAGGGACTCAGTATTATGGGCTGAAGCGAGACACTCATTTCCCAGGCTCTAGAATGACAGGCCCAGGTTAAATTTCATGTCTGTGTCTGACCGGCTGAGTGAGCTTAGGCCAATTACTTAACCTCACCGAGCCTCAGTTTCCTCGTCTGTAAGCCAGAGATTATAACCAGCTCACAGGGTTTTTTAAAAATGTGTAGTAAGTAAGATAATGAATGTGATGCTCCCTTGACACCCCACCAGGACTATTGCAATTATAATTAAGTATGTAACAGAGGAATTAGCTGCTTCATGTCTGCCTCCCTAAGACCTCTGTCTCAGGAGACGGGCTCCGCCAAAGCAGGGAGCCTGGCATTGCCGCGCCAGCTTCTAGCACATGCTTTGCACAGAGTAAGCACTCGGTAGACACTCGAATGACTGCATGAGAACCTTACAGGAGTGGTCGGGGCAGTCTCAAGTCCAGAAAGGCTACTGGACTTAGTTTTGGCCCAGGGACCAGACCTAAGCAGCCCAGCATTAGCTTTAGCTGTCACAGCAGGGCCACGTGCTCCGCACAGGGAGAGCCAGCCACAGGGGATATGGGGACCGAAGTCTAAGCCATGGACCCAGTGGGGCTAACGGTGGCCTCGAGTCACAGAATCAGTCCTTAAGCCTCAGAAACGGCAAGTGCTGGGAGAATACATTAAGGGCTTAAGGTGGGACGTGGGACGTGAACGGGTGGAGCGCCCCCCCCCCCCAGTTTAGTGGCAATATTTAGCTTGTCCAAGCAGGCAGCCTGGCCTCACTTACCCCCACCCCAAAGCTCGTCTCCCTAGGATCTCAGCTGAACCTTGAGGTGGGGCTGAGAGCAAGACTGTTTTTCCACTGGAGGACATGAGTCAGTGAACAGTGAGGTTCCACTTAATCACCCAAAACAAGGTCCTTAAACCAGGGGCTAGAGAAGCAAGGAAATGATTAATGTAAAAGTCAGGATAGTGATTATTCCGAGGGTGGGTCAGGTCAGGTCAGGTCGGGTGGGGGTGGAGGTGGGAGTGGGGGGCCCTACGGGGAAGGGGTAGGTAGAAGTCTCCTGAGGTCTGACAGTGCTCTCTATTCCTTGACCTGGTGATGGTTGCTTTATAATTATACTCACACACACTTTATGTACTTTTCTAAGTGTTCAGAATTTTAAACAGCTAGGGGGGGAAAACCACACCCATCTATAAAAGGTTTCTAAGCAGGGAAAAAATGACCAGATTTGTATTATTAAAAGATCGCTTGGGTGTTGAATGGAAAATAGATTGACGCTGGGGCAAGGCTAGAGGCAGAGAAAACAGGAGGTGAAGTGACTATCTGATCTGGTGAGAGGTTATAGTGACTGAGCTAAGAAAAGGTGAAATAGGAGGGATACAGTTTACATTATTTTAAAAAAACACAACTGTAGTAAAACAGAGGCTGGCACTGCCCCCTCGGCTCACTTTTTACCTCGGTGAGTTGGGTGAATCTGGCTCGGGAATTAGAGCCCAGGGGCAGGTTCCTGTCTAAGCAGAGGCCACGGCTCTCCCCCGACCTCCCTCTCTGCTAACTACTCGGGGGATGCACGCAGACAGCCTGGCCAGTGGCACTTCGAGCACCTTTTCATATAATACCACCATGTTATCCAAGCAGAGCTGACACAGGGGTTTCTAGTATAATATGTAATAAACTCAAGCATAATACCTGATCACTAGAGACTTTACGGAGTATTTTCCCATCTACTATCTGGTACCAGAATGTTAGTGCCATGAGGGCAAAGATTTTTGCTTTGTTTCCTATTGTATCCCCGGTGCCTAAAACTGAACTTGAAACATAGTAGGTGCTCAAGAAATATTACTGAATGGCCACGTTTCATTATGATTGATATCTAATCATCACAACAGTCCCGTGAGGATGGGCAGGACGTGAATTCTCCCCACCTGAGAAGTTAGAAAACGGAGACTTGGGGAGATGAGGGAACATGTCAGATAGTTGGTCATTTGGTTGGTGACAGAATCATGATCCCGTGTCAGGTTTTATACCTCAATCCCCTAATTTTTCCCACTTCTTCACAGCTGGAGAGCTAAGGTTTGAAGTTCCGACAGCTGCGGAACACCAGCTGGGAGTCTGCCAAAGTCTGTGCTAGGTGCCGGCACACCTCCCATGTCACCTGCTGCGCTGGGTTACGGGACCAACGAGGCCTACCCTGCTCACTGCACCAACCACAGCTCCCCCAGAGGAGACGGGGGTTCTCCTGGGGAACCTCACCCCGCTGGCCCCAGCCACCTTGCACTTCTGCTTCTCCCCGCATCCCTCACATCTCTCTACTCCCCATCCCAGCCACCCCCCCACCCCGCAAGCAAAGTTTAAGGAAACCCCGTTATTGCAAAAACACAAGCTCTGATCTTTTTTTTCGTCTTAGAGAAAAAGAAAAGAAAAGAATAAATGTGGCAGCAGGCAGCTTGGGTGCCCTAGAAGAGTCTTTGTCACCAAATAAAATCGCACGAGGAAGCTAAAAAATTGTTCTGTGAAAAGTTCACCTTGGTCTCTCTCCTCTTGATATTAAAGTCAGTCATTTGAAGCGTAAGTTACAACGCAGACACCTGGCAACGCCAAATGTTCAATTAATATTAGTACTTATACACCCGGAATTATGTACGTCTGTTGTAGATTCCTAGTCAGATTCCAAGAGCTGGCAAAGAAGATATTAAAACCGTATTTTGGAGAGAACATCTAAATACACACAAAAGTCAGAGAAGTCAAAGGCCCAGGCTCCCTCCCTCCGCTGGCCCCCGCGAGGCCAATACTCACTTCATCCCAAGAGCCACCCGGTGCAGGAGAGTTGGACCCCCCGAGCCGGTTCAACATTCTGTGCAACTCCCCCGAGGGTGTCACCCGTGGGACTCACCAGAAATTCACTGGCGAACGCCTCTCTGTTAAGTTTCTTGCTCTGGGCCTCACCCAGGAACTTCTGCAGAATTTCCCTCTGGTCCATGCTGCAGGGCAAGGGGGACAATGCGCCGGCGGCTCAGGGGAGGGCATGTCCCACGCGTGTCATGGCAAGACACTGGCGGGGAGCTGCTGCTGCAGCCCCGGCAGAGCACAGAGCACGTCGAAGGCTGTGGTTTACTGACTTCATCACAAGCCTGAGAGGAAATTAGTACGTAACCAGCCTCTGTGGTCACACAACAAAGCCATCACCTCACTCCAGGGCCCTAGCGCCTTCCTTCTCGAGGAAGGAACCTGGTTACAACTCAATTTCTTAACAAACAAGACGCTAACCAGAACCTAGCGTGTGGTCTGCTCAGCCCCGAGGCTGTTCCACTGCATCACCCTTAAGCGAAATTCGCCTTTTTTTGTTGTTGTTCCTAGTGAAAGGGCAGAATCACAGGTCTCCTGGAGAGACACTGCCTCTCCCCATTGCCCCAACGGGCCCTGCTGACACCTGTTTCTTCGGGTCCCAAATGAACTCCGCAGAGTTCTGTTAGGCCCAGAAAGGGAGACAGATGCTGTACGGAGTTAAGAAGCTTTTGAAAAGTCTCTCGTCGGTGTGATCACTGGCAAACTCCTGTCTATGAGAGAAGGTGTTGCATTCAGGACTCGGGAGTCTGCTGCAGAGACCTCAGACCCTGCAGCCAGCTGCTTCCGACGGAGCCGGGGCCTCTCCTGGGCTGGGGAAGGGCCGCCCCCATTAAGGCAAGTGCTGTGCATTTCAGGACTTCCAGGCCCCCCAGTGCTTGCTGCGCCTCCCGCGGGCTCTGGATATAAGGCCTGAGAGCCCTGGTCTATTTAGGATCCAGGAGCACAGGATCCCCATGAGGAGAAACTAATCAGGACGTTGGCATGATGTCCCCTGTATGTAACGAGGGAAACGGAAGGAGCAGGAAAAGGGCAGATCACCCCCCTCGCTGCAACAGCTTAACTCTCAGGGCAGAAAGCCTGAGAACTACAGGGTGTCCCCCAGAGATGTATACACACTTTAACAGCTCAGAGCTCCACTGGCGTTTCTTTCTTTTCAGATTTAACCCATTGGGATGCATCATTATTCAAAGTGTGCATGCATTTTGGGGGGACACCCTGTATTTCTAGAGGAGACATTTCTACTCTGCAACTTATCCTTACAAAAGAGGCCATTGTTCCAGGAAGCCACGCTGTGTATGTGTGGTATTTGGCCCAGTCTGACAGGCAGGCTGTTCTAGAAAAAGCTTCCCACACCTCAGCTTGCATAAATTGTCATCTCAATGGGTACAAACCCATCCAAGAGTTTCTCACTCAGCGTGAGAACAACCAAAAATCAGCATAGCCTTTGCTTGAGGACAGAAGTTCAATAAATGTGTTAACAAAATCAATCTGAAATAATCCTGTGCTATTATTTGTCTAGTTATCAGCAATCTTTTCTGTTTCGAAACACTATTCACACTTCCCTTAGGAAATCCCGATTCTGAGCATTGTAGCTTCATCCACTCTGCTGAGCCTTACAACAGGAAAGGAAAGGCTTAGTGGCAATGAGAATCTCAATGCCAATCCACACGATAAATTAAAATGAACCATAATTCTTCAACAGTATTTGTTGAGAATAGGATAGTGTTTCTCAAATTATCCCTTTTAGCTGCTCTAAATAATGCAGTGTTTAATTTGGCTATTTAAAAACATATAAAATATGGGGCAATTTTTAAAAGGCCAAAATTTCAAGTTCACAGTAACTAAAGCCATGTAAAACTATGTACATGTTTAAATGGAGATTAAAGATGTAAAAAAGAATCAATTGTGTGAGTGTTGGGATTAAGAATGCTTTTTAAAATTCTCCTTTTGAAATTATTATACCTTTTTTAATTAGAAAAAAACCCCACAAAAATCCATTCATTTTTTCAGTAAATTTATTGAGTGCCCCCTAAAAGCTGAGCACTACACAAGGGGCTGGGCATATAAAGGTGAGCAGGCCAGAGCATGGTGAGAGACATGCTTAACCCGTTAAGAAAGCATCTCAGAAAGCAGAGATGTGGACTTAATCACTGAAAAAAATAAAAACACTCCAAACTAACTCGCTTATTTGCAGAGCAGCAAAGCCTAACCAGAAAAGGAAAATGATTTTCTGTATTAGGACAAAAAAGAAATACACGTGTTTCATCATGTGTCCCCTAAGACTGCCTTCACTTCCAACAAAACCAGAACTTTACTAATCAATAAACAAGAAAATGCCTAATTAAATGAAATTTAAACCTATTTTCCCCAGGCCCATATTTCAGAACAATCTCCAACACTCTTCTCTTCTTTGGGAGGGACGAAATGGAGATTGATACATGCCAGAAAAAATTACTTAGGTGCCCTCTATAGACTTCTACCCAGAGCAGGAAGATCTGAAAATAGCAGAACTGCAGCTCTTCTTCAAGCGGACAGCAATTCTGAGGAGTCCCTTCGACTCAAGAAACCAAAAGATATAGAAGCATCTTGAAATAACCAAACCTCAAAAACCCACTTAGCTAAAAGGCCATTTCCTGAGCAGACCACTCAAGCAAGCAAAAACCAAAACGAAGGAGAAAACAAAGAACGTGTTTTATTTTGAACAAATCTAAGCTCCCACTGAATTTTTCACCCTTCCTTCTGCAGGTAGTGGAGGGCAACCGGGCATAATGCTCTTGGATGAAGATCCTGTTCACTCGTTTGTGTCTTGTGGGAAGATCGAGAACAGGGGAGGGAAACAAGTCATGCAGCAAAGGTGGCCAGGTACCTAAAATTTTTGAAGAATTTACAGTGAAACATTTTAACCAGTGCAGCACAGGCCCTGAGTGAGCATATCGATTCCATGCAGCCAAGGCCGCGTCAACCCTTCATCAGCACCATCGAGGGTGAGACCTAGTGGAAAGTAAAATTGTGAATAAGCGGCTGAGCAGCGAGAAAGGAACATGCCACTGCTCCCTCGTGTGGCTCTGGTGTTTGTTCAGAAGGAAGATGACAACGAAGAGCAGTGACCATCACACTGTCACCTGTTCCAACGAGAAGGTAGTGTGTGCCAGCTTAAGGGGAAATATCAGTGTCACTGAGGTTGGGAACTAGATGACAAGAAACCTTTAACCAAAGAGAATGTCAGGGGAGATTAGGAGGACAAGATAAACTAGTAAAAGGCTCCTCAGAACACTTCTGTCTCTGTGAGGAAGCCACTTCCCCTACCTCCCAGGGTCATGGACTTGGTATAGGCTATGTGTATTATCTGTGAAAGACTCGGTCCTTTGTGAGCATCCTCTTGGTCACCAAGGCCTATTATATGGGTCCTTGCTCCTCAATGTCTTTTAGATTCAACCTGCCTTTTCCATTCCCAGGTTAAGCACCGTTGCCCTTTCACATCTGGATTCCTGCAGCCATCAGCTCTTGGCTTCCTACCTATATATTTTCCACCCTAGTGTGTACCGGTAACCAAGGCTGGGTAAACGTTCTGAAAACTCCACTTTAATGCCGGAGAGCCAAAGCACTTACTGATAGTCTATGGCAGGGGCGGGGAATGTCCGGCCTGTGGGCCATATACGGTCCCCACAAAACCATTTGGTCTGGCCCTGACAAGGCCTCACCAAAGAGAAGCAGTTCCAGCCGTCACATTAGGGGTGAGGTAATTAAATGTTTGCCCAAATATAGCAGGCTAGTTTTTAAGCTGATAAGTTTGTATGGCCAGCAAATGATGTTATAAATATTCATCCAAATGGCCCTTGGCAGGAAAAAGGTTCTGTTCCCCACCCCTGGTCTATGGGAACAAGTCCTGATTCCTCAGCTTGCCACCAAGCCCCTCCCCATCAAATGTCCCCACCCAGCCTATCCAACCATATCACCCATTGTCCATTTTTCTGCCACTACTGCTGCTTCTCCACCTTTCCCCTGAATTTTCACCAAGATGACAATAAAGCCATAAAGCCTAGTTCCTCTTCTCTTTAAAAAACCTTGTCCCTAATTCCATCTCAACATGACCTTCTCTTGGCCGGAATCCTTTTGGTATAAATCTCTATATTCGGCTGTAGACATTTTCGCAGTCTCTTCACATGTTCCTTGTCTCCCAGCAGTTTCTTTAAGAGTTTATTCAAAAGAAAACACACAAAAATGCTCTGTGTAGTTTTAAGTTTATGAAAAGCAGTGTTAGTATCTTCTACGCATTTGTATGGCCCCAGGGCTCAGGGTGGTCCTGAGCAGACCTGAGAGCAGCGCTGTGACAGAGCACGCTGTGCCATACGGCTGGACTCCGGCGGGAGGTCCCTGCTGACCTGGTTCCTCGCCCCATCAGTTGCTCCGTCTCCTGCCTGGCACTGTGGGCTGCGCGTGCCTCTGGCTAGTTGGGCACCTTCGCTCCGCTAGGAGCAGATGGGAGGGCCGGGAACGTGGCCGAGAGGAGCTCCCTGAATGTCGCTGCTCGAGCAGCAGGGCCATCAGGACGAAAGGAACAGGGCTGTTGATGAGACACAGAGTCCAGCCGGGAAGCTGCCGTGGCCAGGAAGGGAACGACCTCCTTTATTTCCAGGACCCTCCTTTCTTGTCTTATAAAGAGACACAAGAGATGCTCATGTTTCCCCATCATCCACAGCAGGGATGTCCCCTGCCCAACTTCCAATCTGCTTCTTGTCACTACAGCATTCTGAGACTCTTTCAAGCTTTTCAGTTCACCTGCCGTGAACTTCATAGCTTCCCACGCACCGCTCGGGGACTCGGGGACTCATGCTCTGCCTTTGGTTTCAGAAACACAATCCTCAGGAGGCAAAGGTCAACCAATCACTTGCAATGGAAGCAATTTCCCTTTTTTAAAAAAAATAATAATAATTATATATATATATATATATATATATATATATATATATATTGATTTCAGAGAGAGACAGGGAGAGGGAGAGAGAGAAACATCAATGATGAGAGTCATTGATCGGCTGCCTCCTGCACGCCCCCTGCTGGGGATCGAGCCTGCAACCCGGGCACGTGCCCTGACCAGGAATCAAACCGCGATCTCCTGGATCCTAGCTTGATGCTCAACCTCTGAGCCATGCTGGCCGGGCTTTCCCTTTATTTTTAAATAGAGATTCAAAACACTTGCTGAGGCTTGGTTGGCATCTTATTCAACATATAATCAAACTTGAAGTCTCGTCTTTCGCTTGCTGTCCATCCAGTCCATCCACTCATTACGCGACACTTACACATGCAGGAGAACGGGGAAGCGTGTGCTGCCGAAGTGTTCAACGAAGCATTTTCATTCGAGGATCCTTTATTCTAGCAGGAAGGTAAGTACACAAATATCTACAATTTAAGGCCCTTTGTGATAAGACCATAGATGTGGTACAAACAGAATTTTGAGAAGGCAAAGATCACTTCTTGTTCTGGTTATCTGAATAGGCGCTGCGGAGGAGGTGACATTCGAGTTGAGTCCTAAAGGTGACTACGGAGCCTGAGAGAAAGCAACACGAAACACAGAGAACAGCGGGAGGAGCATGGCTTAGTGAGTGTCTCCGTCTGGCTGGAGCATTGGTTATGTGGAGGAGACTTAATTGATACGGCTAGAGGGGCAGTTGGGGCCAGATCTCTGGGGGAAATTTGAATGCCAGGCTGGAAAGTCAGGCTTTATGTGAAGGACTTTTTTCAACAACTTTATTGAGGTATTACTGACATACAATAACCCATACATTTCAAAGTGTACGATTTGATAAGCTTTGGCAGCATGTGATACACCCATGAAACCATCACCACAATCAAGATAATGGACATATCTAATCAACTTCAGAAGTTCTGCTGAAAGATTTTAAGAGAATGGCAATCAAAGCGATGCTTTGGGAAGAAGTTTCTTGATTTTTAAAAAAAATAAATGCTCCCTTCTGATAAGGTTTTGAAAGTCTCATGATCTCCTACAGTGGTATGTTTAATTTCAAAATGAGTGATAGCATAGCCAAGAATGACTAAAACCATGGACAAAGGACCCACAGCTTCGGTCCATCGGGTGGCAGACTGTGTACGGGACAGACGGGAAAGGGGCAAGCCTGGACCAGAAGGACGGATGGAAAGCTTAACTAGCAGGCTGCACCAACAGCCCAGGCAGGCGGTGAGAAACTCTTACAGGAAGAATCAGGACGACAAGGAAGGACCGCGTGAGAAAGACCAGTTGGGCCAGTAGGGCTGGAGAGAGGGAGAAGGGAAAACTGACTGAGGTTTTGAGCTAGCTGGGGGGCAGTCAGGGAAAGTATGGGGATGCAAAGCGTATATAGAAATAAAGAATCAGAGTTTGTGGATATGGATTTGGGAAAAATGGAAGTAAGTCAGACTCACAGATCACCCACATCGAGGTGAAAGGCAGAACCATAGGCGGTCGGCTTGCCTTTGTGAGAAACAGAGGTACTGGAGAGAAAAAAGTCAAGCTGGAGCTTTAAGCAGTGCTCCTGATACTCCAGGCACCGGGCTAGATCATCTACAAAGTGTCCTGCTTCATTCGCCCTCACGCGGATCCTATGAGTCAGTTACCAAATCATCTCTATTTTAAGAGGAGGAAACTAAGGCACAGAGGAACTGGATTACTTACCCAGTGCCCCATGGTCAGCCTGTGGCGAAACTACCTTGTTAACTCAGGCGGTCTGAATGCATCCTTCATCTCCGGGCTGCAGCATCTTCTCCCTGCAGCCCACTCGCTTGTTTTCCTAGGATACGGGCCTCGCCACGAACACGACAGCCAGGCCGGGCGGCTGTACCCGCCTGCCCCGTGTGATCCCCAGGCCACCATGTCCGCGACGGGATCGCGCTCGGCTTGGCGCTAGGTTCACACGCCAATGTCTCATGGGCAACACAGGACAGAGCAGGGGGCGGCGTGGTTAAGAAGGAAAAGAAACGAGAGAGAGGAGGCTGCTGGACTCTGGGCTGCAGCGTTCCACTGAATTCTTCCAGCTTTATTGAGATACAATTGACATTTAACGTTGTGCAGATTTAAGGTGTACAATGTAATGATTTGACATATATATAGATTACGAAATGATCACAATAAAGTTGGTTAACACATCCATCACCTCGCAGTTACAATTTTTTTGTGAGAACTTTAAAAATGTACTCTCTTGAGAGTCATACAGTCACCATGCTGTCCATTAGATCCCAGAACTTTTTCATCTCATATCTGGGAAGTTTGTACCTTTTGACCCCCCCCATTTCCCCCACTCCCCCATTGCTGCCCCTGGCAACCACCAGTTTGTTCTGTTTCTGTATCATTTCTTTGAGGTTGCACTTGCCGAGAACTAGTTCAAATGCATAGACAGAAGAATTTTATTTCATGAACAGAAGAGCATTAGTTAAGGTGAAAACAGCGACTTCGCCTAAGAGATCAAACACCACAAAACTTGACATGTTGAGTTTAGAGTAACGTGAGGGACAAAGGAGTACATCACATAGCTTCAATTCGTAGCAAAAAGGCTAATTTCTACTAAAGAGAAACATGAGATCTCATTTCTGGCTTACTAACCTATTGTGATTTTTTCCAAGAATAGTGGAAATAGCCTGACTTGAAAAAGTCAGAAAGTGTTAGCAGGACTGCGTCTTTATTTCCATGCGTTCTGGGGAGCCAGGTAGCTGGCTGGCTGAAGGGAGGGGATGTGGTTAGCTCTGTAAACTTTAGCCAAAGACATTAACACCTCTTCGAAAATAGATGTAGCAATGTTTTCCTTCCTGATGTGCAGGTAGTTAATCTGATTTCAGGGTTTTTGGATGGAGGAGTGTCTATGTACTTGATGATTGCCTGCTAATCTATGAGATTATTAAGGACTATTATGAGATACACAGACTGTAGAAACCATATGCTTTGCTTCCAATGATCTCCAATCACTTTTGGTAGGGCCAGGGGAATGTATATCCTCTCTGGACAATTCAGGAGTCACAGGACTCTCTAATTTGCCCGAAGTCCTGGAGAAAGTGTAGACTATGTACGGACTAACAAACACTCTCAGACTAAATTCTGAAAAAAAGAGTTATCTTATCTTAAAATCGTGTTTGCCAGGAATGATCAGGATTGCAACAGGGTTTAAATTACTCCAGGAGAAATGTTCATTTAGCTTTACAGCAGGGGTCTGCAAACTGAAATGGCCGGAGAGTAAATATTTTAAGCTTTAAGGGGCCATAACTACTCAACTCTGCCACAGCAGTGCTAAAAGAGTCATAGATAATATGTAAACAAGTGAGTGTAGCTGCATTCCAATAAAACTTTATTTACAGAAAAAGCAGCAGGCTGGTGGGCCTGTGGGCTACAATTTGCCAACCCCTGCTCTAAAGTGATGATTCTCAAACTCTACCTGTACAGGATCAGAATCTCTAGGGATGGGACCTGGAAATTAGCAATTTATAAGGTCCACAAGTGGCATGAGACCTCACTCTGAAAATCACTGTGGCGCGCAGCTAGCTTCATCTGAGGTGAGATGGCCCTGCTGCCCTAGATGTGGGCCAGCATTTCCTGTACTCTGTGGCAGTAAAAATGCAGCAACTGTTTTATCTTTCTCTGACCTTTCTGATAGAAGGACAGATGAGCAAACTACTATTTTTCACTGCCAAAAATGCACAAAATAATTCTGCTCAGGCAAAATTAACATGCAATTTAGGTTATGAATTTAAAAGAAAATCTGCAACTTAAAGTAACAAGATTTCCCATCCAAAAATCTCTCTGAAATCTTTTGACTGCAAAATCAGTAGCTAAGATTCTTACCAAAGACAAGAGCTAAATCTGAAGAAATAGTTTACTGTGTGCCCCCTTCTCCCCAAAATAACTCCAGCAGAGGCCTGCCCTGGGTTGCCGGGAATCCCACTGTTAAGGAGGCATTGCTTTGTGTCTGGAGGCCTTTGCTTCAACAGAACTTCATTAAAACTCACATCAAAACAGAAGGTATAAAATCTCTGTGATCCTTTGGGAGCTGCTCCCAACTTTATTAATAAAAGATAAATTATTCGGCTAAGTCCGGTTCTGTCCAAAAGAAAGTGGTTTTTGATTTGGTTGTTTCTGTTTTCATTGCCAGCAATCAATCACCTGATTAGTCAAAGAAGACTGGGAAACAGCTTCACCTCTTCTTCAGCTCTACAGATTTTCCTAGGAAAGACAAGGAATATTAAAACTCACATCGAAACAGAAGGTTTAAAATCTCTGTGGTCCTCTGGGAGCTGCTCCCAACTTTTGGAATATCCAGAAGTCAAAGGGCTGGTCATCGGGAACTTCCTAAGGAAAGCAGGGTGATCTGCAGGTACCCCTAGGAATGCAGCTCTCCCTGGGGCTTCTGCAGATCCTGGCAATGAAGGGGGGGCTCTCTGAGAGCAGCTGCTCTAATAATGTGTAAGATATAGGCTTAGAACGCCTCCTATAGTTATCGCCACAGCAAGCAACACTCACTGTGTTTTGTTCGATAACAAACAGTAGGATGGTTCTGAAGTTCCTTAAAACACACCCGAAGATGTTAGGCAAAGAAGACCCAGAAATTTACCAGGTAACAGAGTGAAGCCAGGCTGAGACGAGAATTCAATCACCGATAGGCTTTACAAATGTGTAGGCAGTGGGAATTCGCTCTATATAGTTAGCAGTCAATATTTTAGGCAGAGAAACTCTGGAGTCCAACATGTACAGGCTGAGCTGAATGCTCCCCTTCTCCCCGGCAAAAACAATCCTGGCATTTTCAGCAAAGCAGGGAGGCCTTTTTCCTGCTTGGTTTCCAACTTATCAAAGAATCAAAAATTGGAGCCCCACGTACTGGTAGCAAATGCCTCGTCCCAACATACTTACCCAACCTCCCTGGCCCTGGATGAACTCCCGGATGGCACCGTTCCCGTTGATCATGTTTGTCAGGGGAGCCGCCATCTGTCTTGCCACCTCAGGGGCCATGCGCATCACATGTACAAAGAGTTTCACCGACACTGCCAAAAAGGCTCTCTCATAAGCTAAGCTGGAATCGTGGGCACACCAGGCCTTGCTGAGGGATTTTACTGTGTCCTGAAGGACAGCTCCTGCCTGGGGAGAGACACAGGGTATATCAGTGGAATATCACTAAAAAGTACAGGAGGCTACAGGTACACTATATACAGTTAATGTTTCCCAGAGAGTGGTCAGTGTCCACTGGTGGCATCTAAGGCAATGTTAGGGAGTAAATGGATAGGCTTTTCGCATTTTAATATTTTATTTATTACAATGACTATTAGAAAAGCCAGAAGTAGCTCATCAAACCCATGAATTTCAGATAGTATTGCCTAGGATGAACCAAATGATCAAAAGAGGAACAAAATGATTTGAAAGAAAATTATTAAGTACATGATAGTACAGCTGGGAAAACTGCAAAGGTATTATTGCTTGAATGACTGAAGTCTGGGAAATTCTAAAGTAAAATAAAAAATAGATTAGTGTTTCCTTTGTCCTTCCCAAAAAAATTTGGTCCAAAAGCCATCAAGTAGGACCAAGCAAGATCTATTTCAGTGTAGTCTAGGGGGCCCATGGCAGTCAGAACAGGATGTCAGAGCCCAAACAAGCTGAGAAGGGCATTCATGCAAGGGTATCTAGATCCTGATATTCAAATATCGTTTTCTATTCAAACGAACCAGAGCTCCCTGGAGAATGGCTCATCTCTGGATAGGGATTGGAAAAATACAGATTTTCTGTTAGAAATTAAGGGAGTAGAGAATGACAGGGGCATGCCAAAAAGACACAGTCCAGATTGAAAGCTTTCCATCTCAATACCACTTAGGTTTTGCTTAACTCCTAAAGAATTGGCAATCAGAGAATTCCTGCTATATCTTCTCGGATTAATATAAGCCCCCAAATCTTTCACAGAACATTCTGGTCACACTCCTATAGGAATAATAGGAAAAGGCTGTCTGAAATAGGAAAAAAAGCAGTGACTAGAAAGGAGCAGAAACTTAACCTGTCCCTGAATAGTTTCTTCAATGACATTTCTGGCAGAAGCTTCCAGTTCTCCGTTGAACTCGTCCCCCAAAGTCCGAAGGCGAGCAGCAATGGTGGCCACATCAAAAGAGTGAGCCTCTCCTAAAACAGAGGGACACAGTCACACTTGTCACAGTGTCCGAAGGGAGGCAAGTCCCAGGAATCTAAGGAAGCCACGCATTGGAGAAAGTTCTCCAGACGTTCAGACTTTTAAACAATTTCAGCATCATTTCCTCCCAAGAACATCTTCAATGTCAACACGGAATTAATTAATTTCCCCTTCCATAAAGATTCAGATTCAGGTACTGCTGAAAGCTTAGAGTTTGCTAGAGTTTGCCTGTTGAAATTTTCTTTTTTTTAGAGACAGGAAGGAAAGGGAGAGAGAGAGAGAGTCATTGATCGGCTGCCTCCTGCATATCCCCTACTGGGGATCGAGCCTGGTTCATAGGTCGACACTCAACCACTGAGCCACACCGGCCAGACTGCCTGTTAAAACTTAAATGGAAATAAGAAAGCAAACTCCGACGCTCCTGTTGACCTGCCGCCACCACTGCAGGCCAGGAGCCTTACCTGAATCCGCTTCAACTTCACAGCAGAGGTTCTGGTTGGCGGCCTGCAGAGGGGCGCCTAGGAAGTCTGTCAGTAGAAAGTTCATGATGCATTCTGTTTGCTCCTCAAAAGTTTTGGGAGTCTTCATCTTATACACCTGCTGCCACCTTTTGCTTTTCCACCAAACAAGCAATTTTAGCTCAGCAGGAAATCAGAAACACTGGTGCACCAGCAGATGTGTTTACCTCTTAGAAATTTCCCTCATGAGACAGAAGCCCAGGTCCGACAGAGTCCTAAACTGTGCAGCTAAGATAACTGGCGCTGAGCTGAAGAGCTTAGCACTCAGAAATGGAAGATCTGAAAACTTTCAGTTCCTTTTCTCAGAACTCTTCTCCAGTCAGTATCTAAGGTTAATGAATAACTCTATAGTTAGGCTGCCAGTTTAGAACTGACTTATAGCTGGGGAGGAGCCTGTTGGGTAAGTTCATTAAGAAATACTTCCTTTACCAGCCTGTGTGGTGTAACTTAAAGAAGGCTGTAAAGTTTAATAAGAGACAGGCATTCAACTCCTGATGATTGCAATTACTTGCCATTACCATACAGTGGTTACTTGCTGAGTAGTTATGTGTAAGGAACTAGGTGCTTGGCACTACAAATAACACAGAAAAAATGACATAGACACAGTCCCCATCCTCACGGAGCTAAAGTGTACTTTAGCATGAGTGACAGACATTAAATAACTAATCACATAATTGCTGTGCTTGTTGAGATACAGTGAGTGATTAGTGTGTAAAAGGGAAACAAACCTAGGGGGTTAGGAAGGCTTCCTTGAAATAGTAACATCTGAGATGAGCTCTGAAGGACAAGCAGGGATTCATTAAGCAAAGAGGAAAAATAAGACCATTCCAGGCAGAGAGAATAGGGTATGTAAAAGCTGAGGAAGTTAAAAACAAACAGACAAAAAACCACGCACCTGGAAATATGAGGAATTGTAAATGGAGGTAATGCAAAGTATTTCACAGGGATTAAATAAGACAATGTTCTGTGGAATGACCCAGCAGGGTCCGAGGTAGTAAACATTAAATGTCTTCCTTTCAGCCCCAGGCCTAATGACCAGGATGAAAGGGATCTGGGATTTACTCTCTAACAGGATTAATTAGGATTTTCCTAAAAGGGTCAGACTCCACCACTGTTTTACAAGATCTCAGCATTGGACACTTACCCACAGTGGCTTCCTTCCTTCTTAATGATTTTGGGTTTGGGTCCCAGAAGCACCACACCAACCTATCAGCCCTCCCAGGGTATTCTGACCTGGTGGACTAATAAGAGATTCAAGCATAAGCAGTGAGTCGGTGGCTCAGAATAGAATTTCTATCTTGCAAAATAATTAGAGCCAAGCTTCTATTTTCTATTTTATTCTATAAAAACAGATGATTATAAACTGCTTTGGACTAGGAACAGGAATTAGGTAGCTAAAGAGCCATTTTCATTCATCATTATCAATCACCAGGGTTGAAATGTTGGTTCTACTAACAGGCTTCAGACCTCTACGGTCAGAAGGTCCCTCACAGATAATGTGAGATCTTGTTCCCAGCATATGTCATCAGTTTGGCTCAAATAAACTTATTAAAAAAAAAAAAAAAAGTCCCTCAGAGATAATTCTAGGCCAACCTCCTTTCACACTGCAGTTCTGCTGAGACCCCAGGATTGAAAAGCATTAGAGCTGCCACAGGAAGAGACACATGGAGTGTGAGACCCCTCAGGGCCCAACCACACACCAGAGCACAAGGCCACGGAACCCCTCACTCTCATCTTGTTCCCTGCACACCATCTCTATGCTGTAAATGTTAATTATTAACTATGCTGTACCCACCCATGTAAAAGAGCATGTGCAGGCTTCTAGAACTGTTCTGGTCCAGTGAAGCAACTCCCTTCAATGCCAGTAATCTCTGGAGAAGGAGGAGACAACTTTGAAGAAAATAAAGGTGCCTGACTAGCAGCTTGGCAAAGGTCATCAGGCAGGAGCAGGAGTGAGAGCCTGTGGTCTGCCCCACTGGATTCCCCCATCCCATCCCATCCCATCCCATCCCATCCCATCCCATCCCATCCCATCCCATCCCATCCCATCCCATCCATCCCATCCATCCCATCCATCCCATCCCATCCCATCCCATCCCATCCCATCCCATCCCATCCCATCCCACCCCATCCCATCCCATCCCTCCCACCCCTACCCCTACCCCCACCTCCACCCATGGTCCCATGTCCTCCAGCATGCTGGGGCACCCCTTGCTGGCTGCACTCTGCAGCAAGCTGCTCTAGGCCTCTGGCCTCCTCACCGCCTCCAGTGACTTCAGTGACTTTTGTGACTCCAGCGAGTGCCTGAACGGTGGGGACTGCTTGTTGGCCAGGACAACCTCCCCTTCAACCTGCCCCAAGGTTTCACAGGCGTCATTTGCAGTGAAACTGAGAAGGGTTCCAGTTCCCAAGTCCCTGCCACAATGGTGCTGATGGCCAGGTGGCTGATGACTCACACCACTGGGACATCTTCATCCAGTATATCTGCAAGTGCCCTCAAGGCTACCCAGGCATCCACTGTGAGACCCTCTGTGCCACACGGCTGGGCATGGAGACCAGTGCCAACACCAACTGGTAGATTTCCACCTCGTGTCCTTGGGCTGCATGTGTTTGCAGCACTGGGCCCCGGAGCTGGCCCACCTGCACCGCAGGGGCACTGTCAATGCCTGGACAGCCAGCAACTGCTATAAGAACCCCTGGATCCAGGTGAACCTTATGCGTGAGATGTGGGTGATGCATGTGGTGAAGCAGGGTGCCAGCTGCGCAGGCAGTGCTGCGTAGTGAAGACTTTCAAGGTGACTTACAGCCTCAATGGGGAAAGTTCCAGCAGTTCATCCAGGGAGAAGGGGACTCAGGAGACAAGATATTTATGGGTTATTTGGACAATGGCCTGAAGACCAACATAGTTGATATCCCTCTAGAGGGGCAGTGAAGCTGGTGCTCATTATAGCCACTGAGGCTGCACCCTGCGCTTCCAGCTCCTTGGCTAGGGGTTGAGTGGATGTGCCAAGCCCCTGGGCCTGAAGGACACCACCATCCCCAACAAGCAGCTCACAGCCTCCAGCCTCTGCAGGACCTGGGGCCTGAGTTCCTTCAGCTAGTATCCCTTCTATGTGCGGGGGACAGGCAGGGCAAATTCAGCGCCTGAGCTGCTGAGAAAACACTGCCTCAGAGTGGCTGCAGGTCACCCTGGGCCCAGAAGCGAGTGACGGCCAGCATCACACAGGAGGCCCTCGACTTCACCATCCAGTACGTGGTAGCTTACAAAGTGGCCCACCGTGATGATGGCGTGAACGGGACCGAGTACAGGGGCCAGGGGGCTGTAGACAGCAAGGTCTTCCCAGGCAACGTGGACAATAATTCCCACAAGAACATGTTTGAGATGCCCTTCCTGGCTCGCTTTGTGTGCACCCTGCCCATAGCCTGGCACAACCGGGTCACCCTGCAGGGGAGCTGCTGGGCTGTTAGTCGGCCCCGCTAAAGTCACTGGGATGACTGTGGGGCACCTCCCCTTCCTCCTCCACCCACCCCCTCCTGATTATAGTGACCTGGAGTGGAGGGATTCAGTCACCTCTATCTCCCTCTGTCCTTCTCACTTCCCACATGCCCCACCTCCCACCTGCCCCTGGTGCCCGGCCCTCATGCCATCCCATTTTCTTAGGCACTGTGGGAGTTGAGCAGGTCTGGGATGGACAGGGAAGCACGAAGTTGGGGGTATGGGTTACTTGCACCTCTCCAGATACCCAATTCCAGCCTCTGTGTCCTCCATAGGCTGCCCCCCACACCCCACATTCCCACAGCCCGGGAGGAAGGCCCTGAGGTGCCAGGCTGGAGATAACAGCCTCCTGATCCTCACTAAGGCATGATGCTGCCACTCCCATAGATGCCACCTAGACCTCTGACACTCCTCTCTTATGTCCATGGAGACCCCTCTTGACAATTGAGACAGCCTGGAAAGAGACAGAAGGGGGGGGGGGCCTGTGGAGAGACGGGAGGAGGTGGGTGGGCATGGGGGGCTGAGTGCTGGCTCTTCACTGGAGAGTGCGCAGGCAGCTTCTAAAATACACTTACATCACTTACAAAGATAAGTGAGGCAGAGTGACAAGAAAACAATAATAGTACAGCTAGGCACATGTACTAACTGCTTTCACAGTGTGGAGGAAACACTCAATGAAGGCAGTGAAAACTTCCTGAAAGAGCTCATGACTGAGCTGAACACTGATAGACTAGGTGTCACTTTCATAAAGATTTGAGGGTGAGGAAATGTTCTAGGCAAGAAATAAATGCAGGTGTATAAGCACAGAGGCGAGAGAGAGCCTGGATGTGCTCAGGGAACTGCACAGCACAGAGGGTGTTTGGGGCGTGGTGAGATGCGACACAAAAGGCTTTGAATTCTGGCCTAAGATGAGCGATTAGAAATATGAGAAGAGTCAGGAATTTACTGCGATAATCCAGGGGAGAAAATGACGCCCACAAATGATGACTCCACCATTTTCAGCACACATCGGGTACCTTTAATTGGTAAAACACCGTTGCACTGATCACGATAGACTCCACACCCTATCCTGACACCCATCACTCCCACCCCCTCACCACCACTACCCTTTATAACATCACCTGGAAAAGTGGGGTCATTCATTCACCAGTCGGTCTGACAGGAGTAAGTCAATGGCCTTTGGACAAAAACCTAAGAAGCCTGGTTCTTAGATTTCCCAATCTCCTTTGTGTTTGATATTACCTGGACTTACAAGCAGCTGCAGTAAGAATAACTACAGAGCTCTGACAGCTCTTCGTCTCACTTGGGACAGGCAGCAGGACTGTCACGGTTTCATGTCTCCAACTGTTCCAATCACAGTCTCCAATACAGAAATGAAACTGCCCAGCGTCTCAGCACTGGCCTCACTTTGCTTCACGGAGATCTGCATCTCTGAGTCCTCGGGCTCCCACAGCAGCTCTACTAGGAACAGACAGCCAGCATCATCCTGAGCGCTGAGGTAGGCTTTCCATGGCTGAGCCCCAGCCCTGCTCATTGCGATGGTCTGGATGTTCACAACTTGCAGGGCCATCTGGAGGGTGTCCGGACGGACTGCTCCTTGCCAAGGGAGCACTTGCTGATGAGCAACTTTGAGGCTAAGCCAAGTTTTCTCAAAATACTCAGCAGTAAGCTGGTGGTTGGGGACTAGCATGAGGGCTCCAGAATCAGGGACTTCTTGTACCCCCTCCTTGTTCTCTTCAGGAATCAGGGGTCCTAAAAGAATCACACAACTCGTGTAAGAGATGTTCTTAATCTAAAGACACTGCATTTTTTAATCTAGATTTCCACAAGTATCTTTTGGATAAATGGCTTCAAAAGCCAATGATGAACTTGTTCCTTGCTCACAAGTTCAGGCAACAGTCTGAGATTTAGCTAGGGGACTCTCCTTTCTGCTAGTCATTGTAAAAGATAACAATGTTTTGTGACAAGGTAGAGAGTGAGGACTATCTTACCTGATGCGGCAAAGGTTGCAGTATTGGGAAGCCCTGGGCCACGACGCTGTGCCCCCTGGCGCTTGGAGATGGTTGCCCAGCGGGCTTTGCCATATACTGGCACCAGCGTGTTGAAGTCCGAGGCCCAGCTATTCACAGGTCTTTCTGCCTGATCCTCTAAAAGCCCAAGAGAAGGGTCGGATTTGGGGCTGCACAGGATCCGCTTAACTTCATCAACGCCAGCTGAGAGGAGGCGGTAACAGAAGAGGCCTCGGTCCCGCACTGCCATATCCTTCTCTTCCTCTGAGGCAAGGCAACGGGTGGGCTCATTAGAAACAAACACTCTCCTCCTACCCCTGGGCCACCCAAGTAGGAGGAAAAATGAAGGATACAGGGAACCCTAGAGAACATTAACATTTTCTTCTTGGGTCCCAGACATGAGTCGCCAAACAAGGAAAGCGGCGGGAATTTTCCCCAGGGGTCACGGCGAGTCGCCGTGCCGTGTCGTCTGGAGCACCCACCTATGCAGTGCTGCAACAGGCGGCCCAGCATGTCCTGGCACTCGGCGGGCCGCGACAGGAAAAGGCGCAGCAGCGCCGTGAGGAGCTCCATCTTAACAGCTGGAAATGTCTCTGACTTCACATTCTCTACAAAGTCTTCCAACACGTAAGGAGCGTTGGGAATTCTTTCCCCGTGGACACCAAGTAGCCAAATGAGTGCCTGCTTCCCCTGGGGAACGAGGGAGGAAGAACAGGTGCTCAACCTTTGGCTGTCCCAGACACAGGAGAGAGTACAGTTATAGGTTGTGCTCCCCCCAGTGTCAGCACAACACTGACACTGATTGATTGATTGATTGATTGATTTTAGAGGAAGAGAGAGAAAAATTGATTTGCTGTTCCACTTATTATTTTTTTAAACCTCACCCAAGGATATGTTTTTCTTTTTTTTAGAGAAAGAGCAATATCGATGTGAGAGAGAATCATTGCTCGGTCGCCTCCTGTACACACCCCAAACCCAACTTAGGTATGTGCCCTGAGAATCGAACCTACAACCCTTTGGTGCATGGGATGACTCTCCAACCAAAGGAGCCAACCGGCCAGGGTTTGTTCCACTTATTTGTGCATTCATTGGTTGCTTCTTGTCTGTGCTCTAACCGAGGATCAAACCTGCAACCTTGGAGTATCGGGACAACACTCTAATCAACTGAGCTACCTGCCAGGGCAGTGTAATCTTTTATTTCAACTTGCACTGTATCAACCAGCCTCCTACACTTTCTAGAACAAACAGGAATGAAATTCTACTGCACAAAAGGAGACTCGAGACTCTTACGGCCTATGATGATGAGGAAACAAGGCTTCCTCAGCTAATGTTTCAGTAAAAGCTACTAAAAAATGTCTCTAGATTACTTCATGATAATTACTTCATGAGATTACGAAGTAATCGTGGTGATTAACCCAGAGGGCACATCAGAATCATCTGTGAGGCTTCTCAGAAATATATGCGGCTGGGTGCCTCACTCCTGCATAGGTAAGTCAGTGGACCTGGGGTGAGAATCTGAGGTGGCCATCCTTTCTAAGAATCTCCACTTCAGACACCAGGTAGAAAGATTAACCAGATCCCACTTCAGAGGGCAATCCCCCATCCCCCTCTGCCTAGAAGTAAAGGAGTGCTGCAGTCTACCTCACTGTCCTGGATGTTCTCCTCGCAGCCGGGCAGGGCCTGGCACACAGCTTCCACACACTGAGGACACAGCCACACCAGGTCTCGGAAAGTCTGCACAACCACTACAGTACAGCCCAGGGAACAAAGCACAGGATTAGAGCCTCCGCGCAGGGAGGGACTGTGAGAAAAGTCCTCTGTTCAGACTAGATTCTAGGTGAATTTCTTTAAATGGGTGTTGGAAGGGTGGTCGATACTTATCTGAGAAATGTCTGGTGTGGGCAATAATTTAAGTGAATAATACTCTGATCAGAGTGCCGTGGGGGTAAATGAGCTAATGGATGTGAAAGCACTTGGTAAAATGTAAAGCTGTTTGCAGATGCAGGGTAGTGTTGCTGCGTGACACTCTGGAGACAGTATAAATGGAGCCCCCAGGGCTGGGACTACAGTGAGCCAAGCAAGGGGTCAAGGGTGCATAATCCAGGAAGACATGTAGGGTTAGCACCTGAGAGTAAGTGCCTCTTTAAACTTTTACATCCTAGGCACTTGGCTTGCCTCATCCTAGCAACTACTCTAGGCCAGGCAAATGACAAAAAAGTCCTAGAAAGGTAGCCATTACCTGTGGTAATGTGCTCTTGTCGAAGCCCCAGCAACTCCGTTAAAATCTGCACGCACTGATCTGTGTAAGTCCTGGCAATGCCACCTACAAAGGAGGGAAAAGCAGGGAAAATTGTTAAATCAAATACTAGCACCTCATTCTAACTTAATTTCCCACCAGCCAAAGACAACCAGAGATACCTAAAAACACCGCCCCTTACTTGATGAAATATGAATCTAAGTTTGCTATAAAGAGAAAGCTGGCAAAAATAAATCTCTTGTTTTCCATAGACCAGTAGGAAACTGAAAGTTCATGGAAAAAGAATTTCCCACTCACCAAGGTTGGAAATTTTCAGAAACAAAGGTATTTATCTGGCAGCCAGATAGGAGGCGGCAGTGTTTGCTGAAATATACCTGCACAGGAATGTTCCACTGAGAACACTTCATAGCAGTATCCTGACCGCAGGATTTCCACTCTCCTCCTAGTTCCCTCTTCTCTGCCCCTAAAAATGGCGACACTTTATTCTACATAGGAGGCTTCCTTCTCCTACTCCGCTTGAAGCCTCCAAAACTTAGCTCCCCGGCTGCTAAGTTACTCTAGTCTTTTAAATTTCAGACAGAGTACGCAGTATGAAAAAGTCTGTAGATAAGGTTTTCTTCTGTGTTGGTCCATACCCAGCACAATACAAGCCCATAGCAGCAGCTCAATAAACAACTGGAGAGTTGACACAGCACTCTGAGTCAGGAAAGCTGGGTTCCAGTCCCAGCTCAGGAACCATATGGCCTTTTAAAAACTTAATAACCTTTTGGTGCCTGAGTTTCTTCCTCTTTAAAATGAAGCCAACAACACTGTGCACTTTTCCTGACTGCCTCACAAGACAGTGGTAAGATGATGAACAGGAAAGCGTTTTGGATAGCAGACAAAAGGCAATATAAATTTTAAGTATTATAGTTTGAGTTACCTGAATACTCTACACTGGAAGATATGGCAAAAAAAATCTTCCTCCCCTCATTTGTCGTCACTGACCCTGTCTCTGGTGCATGGTACTGTCTCTGAAGTAAGGTTCCTTCCCTTTTGCTCTCGATGGTTCCACGGCTTTCTAGCTGGGTGCCGCAGGCAGACACCTACCTATGGCAAAGATGGCAGCCTGTGCGAAGTCAGCAGACACATCAGTGCAGTACCCGCGAAGCTCCTCCAGCACCTGCTGCACATTCTCGTCGTTCACCAGCTCACACAGCACCTCCACCTTCTGCAGCCTGATGTAGTGCGGCTCCGAGTAGGAGCAGAAAAACTTCTTGTAGTGGCTGCTGAAGTGCCCTGGCAAACTGTGCAAGATCTGGCGCACGTGACAGAGGGCAGCAAAACAGAGCTCACGGCTCTCTGAAGAACAAGCAGCCAGCAAAGATCCCTTGACTCGCACAAGCACATCCGTTTGTACATGGGGGAATTTTTTGGCCAAGATCAGAAAGAGTTTGGTGGCTCCCATCACCACGCTCGGGCTACTGCTCTTGAGAAAGCTGTCCAACAGATTGAGAATGTCGAACAGCTCCTCCTCACTGTGCGGTTGGTAGCGTAGCAGGAAGTTCAATACTTCGGCCTGGCCCCATTGATCCAGTTTGGGCATTCTATCCAAAAAAGCAAACAAAAGTGCTATTTTAGCAACAAAATGAGGACCATTTCCATGCTACTGCCATGTCAATAGTCATCTGTTCATCATAACAAAGGGAGAATTCTTAAAAATAGGTTGTGCCATAATCAAATTATTCTTTTTATGTACTATTTAAAGTTTACACAAAGTCGACTTTAAATTCCAAGACGAGTTTACAGTAAAAATGCACACTCATCTAAGGTCAAAGACGTGATCACGATCACTTTACCCCAGATCCAGATCCTCTGCATTTTAAGACAGAAGAAATGGCTTAGTTTGGGGGACATAGGACTGTAGGGACAGGACCCATCCCCGTAGGATGTTTCTGCCATCTCTCTATATCACCGAGAACTAAGGCAAATGAAAGAAATTCTCTCAATGAAGTATGAGGAAGTTAACAATTATGACTAACTTTCTTCACTATTCTACAGAAGTTGTTCAAGACCTCTCCTTAATTCAACATATTGATAAGATCCCACTAGGACGCAGATCTCATCATAATAAAAAGAGCACAGAGGTGAGGTATCCAAACCGATTCAAGAGATGGTGGGCGATGGGCTTATTGATGACAACACCTCCTTCTTGTTTCAGAATTTCCTCTAGAGACCTCAAGCAGTTCACCACCACAATTGGATCCTGGTCACGTAGCAAACTGTACAATTCATTTACCAGGGCACCATCTATAAAAGAGAACAGAGACGTCACATAAAGAAGAAAAGCTCCAAGCAGACAAAGCTGAACTTCCCTGCTGCAAAAATCACAAGGGCAATACAAAGTCAAGGCCAAAAAATGGCCATCTCCAGGCTGTTATAAGTAGCTAAAGCAAAGGATCTCACCTGAGATCCAAGGAAAGGACACTTCTAATCTCAGAAAGTATCAAGCCCTTCATCCTACTTAATGGACACGCATAGAAACAGGGCCACATTATTATTTTCTACCAAAGCTACATTCTTTCACAAAGTCATACATATGATGCAGGCACAAGTAACTGTTGATTAGGATGGATTACACAGAAACTTACCCACTTCAGAGTCTCCATGAAGATTATGCATCTTGGCACAGCCAAGGACTGCCACCCTCCTGACATATGAAGCCTTATCCCGCAGACCGTTGAGAATAGGCTGTTGGATATACTCCTGCACACCAGGCATCCTAAGCAACATATCTTGGAATCAGTCAGATCCTGAAATCCTAGTTTTGACACAATTCAGACCCTATTAACTTAACAGAGGGTTTAATGGATGTCTGAATGTGCATCTATCAGATCATGAACTGGAAAAAGCTGCTACCAAGCTTAAAAAGCCAATTTGACTTTTTATTTGGAATAATGGTGTAAAGGCCGAAACCACACACACACACACACACACAATTGTTTCGAATCTTTAACCAAAGCCAAGAACTATTTCACCCAGAGTGAGAATGTAAAACTCCCTCTAATGAACCCATATGATATAGTTTTTAAGTCAAAGCAATGGCTGAAAACTGTTTTCAGGGTTCAACAGTGTTTTTCCCAGGATGAAAGAGCTCAAATAAATGGTCATCATTAAAAACCTGTCCCTTGACCTCCTAAATTTATCAGCCACTGAGAAACAGGCAGGGAAGAGGGTGTTCACCTGAGGCTACACATGCTCCGTAGTGCCAGCCCTCGCACCATTGGGTTGGGGTCCGAACAGTCTTTGCAGAGTGTATTGATGGCCAGGAGAGCCAGATCCGGCTTCAGAGGAGCATATGTGCACATGTAGAGATAAACCAGCTTCTTCTGAACAATATCTACAGTGGCACTGGCCTTCACCATTTCCATGAAAACACCAGACACGTCCACCCCCTGAGTCATGTGCCTGAAACCGACACACATAGGAGGAAGAAGTAAAATACATAACTCCGAAACTACAATGAATAGCATTTTATTTTATAGTGTCCTGGTTATCTACATAGATTGTGATATGAGAGGGGAGCAACCAGGTCCATCCTGTCTATTATGTCACCCAGGGGCCTGCAATAAATGTTTTCTTTATTCAACAAACACTTATTGAATTTCTAGTACATTCCAGTGAAATTCAGCTTTTACTTCCAGGAATATGCTCTGAAGACATAACCTTGAAGAAAATATGGTCTCAGATCTGTAGGAACTCAAAAGTCTACTGAGGAGTCAGACAAGACCTCTAATTACAGTACAATAGATAAGCACTGTAACAGAACAAGGGGCAGTGTGGAAATCCCGAGGTATACTACTGCCAGGAAGTCATACAATGTTTCCATAGAGGAAATATTACTTTAGCTGAATGAGCAGGACTCAGCAGGCAGGTATGGTAGATAGGTAAGGATATATGCCATATGGAAGGTAGACATGGGCAAGAATGGTACATTCTTTTGAGAGTCTGTGGGTCGTTGAGTTAGTCAGGTATTCCTTGGGTGTTATGATAAAAAGTTTGGACTTTATTCTGTAGATCACTGTTTCTCAAAGTATGATTCCTATAGGAATCAGATGAGACATTTGTTTAAAATGCAGATTTCTGGGTTCCACCCCATTCTAATGAAATCAGCATTACTGGATTGGATGAAAAATTTACATATCTTTTAAAAAAAGCACAAGGGACTTCAGTGCATACAAAAGTCTGTGCTCAACAGCTGTAGGCCAGACTTATACGTTAAGTTCAAATTCATATGTTGGAAAAATCATTCTGCCTGAAATGAGGGGCAAGGTGACCTGCCAGTATGCCACTGCGATTGCTTTGGTAATGAAGCTAGAACAACAGCAGTGCCAATTTTTTTTTTTTTTTAAAGGATGGCTATTTAGAACTCTGAATCCATCTGACTTGAGAAGTGAAGATCGGGTGTCACCAAGATTGATTCCCACGCTTGGTCAGCTGGGTAGCCACGTTCATCCACACACGCGTATGTGGAAGAGCAGGTTTGGGGAGGGGCAAGGCTGTAGGTGTTATTTTGCATGTCTTTGAAGAAACATCCGGGTGGAAATGCCAAGCAGGCAGGAGGACCTGTGGGTCTGAAGATAAAAAAGGCCTGTCCTACATATGTTACAGGTCTGGAAATCAGCAGTTGAAGTTAAAGACATGGATGAAACCACCCAAGCTGAATAAACGAGGTAAAAAATAAGCCCCAAGGGGGAGGCCGCGAGGACGGTCCCGAGCGGCAGGAAGCCCGGAGCCGGCGCCGCCACGCGGGAAAGCTGCCCGGCTCTCCCGGAGCGCGCCCGGCGGGGCGCGGGGCGCGCGGGGGGCGCGGGGCCGCCGGCGGTACCTAATCACTCGCTGGATGACGTTCCGGTAGCGCAGCCGGTCGGCCTGAACGTGAGGGTTGCACAGCGCCTTCTTCAGCTCCTTCACCGCGTCCTCGGAGCCGAGGTACGGCATCTTCCCGAGCTCTCGGGGCAGTTCCCGCAGCCCGACGTGGGCACCTGGGTAAAGGAAGTGCCAGGGAGCAGACTGGAGGCGGGATCCCCCGCAGCCTGGGCCTCCCCAGGGCCCTGCACACTCCGGCTCCCGCCCCCTCCGCCCCGGCGAGCCCCCCACCTCCGCAGGCCCTGGGGGGCTTTCCGGGACTTGCCCTCCGCCTCGCTCCGCCCACAGGTCTCTCCTTCTACCTTTAAGCCCGCGTCGGGATTTCCAGCCCCGCAGGCGACCGTCCGCGGACCCCGCCCTCTCAGTTCCAGCCTTTCTGGCGCCTCCACGCGGCCACCGTCAGCCATAGGTCCCGTCATGCTTTTTGCGGAAGTCCCGCCTCCTCCCCGGAGGCCACGCCCAGCAGCTGCCACTCACCCTCCCTGGCGCGCGCCCAGCGGAGCCCCGCCCCGCCCCGAAGGTGCCCTTCCCCCACCCCGCCCTGGAGCGCGGGCGGGCCCCGCGGCGGCGGGCGATCGGGAGTCGGCTACCGCGCCTGTCTCCGCCCGCCGCGCGCGCTTTGAGCGGAGGCTCCGCGGCGGTCCCCCGCCGGCTCCCGCGCGCGGGTGGGGGCGGGGATGGCGCGCCGCCGAGCGGCCCCCGCTGGGCGCGAGGCCACCCGCGGCCTCCCCGGAGCACGGTCACTTCCTCTTTCCTCCGGCCCGCGCGGGTAACTCACTCCTCTCCCGGGCCGGCCGCTCCCCTCGGGGTCTCCGGCCCCGCGCTTGCCCCGGCGGGGCTCTTCCCGGGGCGCTGTGGGAGGCTCTGCTCCCATGAGGATCCCGCGGCCGACCGCGAGCCCGCCGCCATGAACGGGGTGGTGATCCCGCACACGCCCATCGCCGTGGACTTCTGGAGCCTGCGCCGGGCCGGCTCCGCGCGGCTCTTCTTCCTCACCCACATGCACTCGGACCACACCGTGGGGCTGTCCAGCACGTGGGCGCGGCCCCTCTTCTGCTCCCCGATCACGGCCTTCCTCCTGCACCGGCACCTCCAGGTACGCGGGCTGGCGCGGCTCCCGGCGCGGGCGCCTGGGTGGCCCTGCCGTCGTCTCGGCCTTGGAGCCGCAGCCTTGGGGCCAGAAGGACTGGTGGTGATAAATGCAGGCGTTGTTTGAACCCAGAAATGCATCTGCAGCCAGAGCAGGAGTGTGGCTTCCAACTGGCGGACTTGGGAGGTTTCAGCTATAAGTTGGGGGAGATCTTTTAGTCCAACCAAGGCAACTGTTCCCTACCCTTTCACATAAGCTAGCTAGTGTTTCCCAAACTTGCCTCATCATAAGAATCCATAATGTGCTGAGTAGCTAGACAGATTCTCCACCGCCTCCCCTCGCCCCCATCAGATGCAGTAGATACAGCTGATGCAGGTCCTAGAAATCTGGTGGGATTTTTTTTTTTTCTTTTCTAAACAGGTATTCCCCCCCCCCCCCCCCGGGATTATTATGATCAGGAACATTTGAGCGTTGCTGACTAGATTGCTTTCTGGACTCTTAATTTAAAATTGTACAGAGGGAGGGGAGAAGGAAGGGGGCATTGTTTGGGAATCTGCATTACAATTTCTGCTCCAGGGTGGTTCAGCATTTGGTGAGCTTTCCCTGATTCGGGAAAGGAATAAGATCCCTGTCCAGGGAGGCATCAGGCCAGGGAAGTCTGTGTTCACTGGTATGAACTCCTGTTTCCTCAGGTATCTAAGCAGTGGATCCGAGCCCTGGAGGTTGGTGAGAGCCATGTCCTGCCTCTAGATGAAATTGGGAGAGAGACCATGACTGTAACCCTGATAGATGCCAATCACTGCCCTGGCTCTGTCATGTTTCTCTTTGAAGGATACTTTGGAACCATCCTCTACACAGGTGGGCCTCCCAGGAGTCCCTCCCACTTTCTCAGCTTAGACACTACTTTCTTGAGTAGGCTTAACACATGATAGAAGTCAGGAGGCCTCCTAGCTTCATCTCATATGAGCGTTGACCCTTTCTTAACCGATTTCTCACTCTTTAAGGGTCCAAACCTTGTAAAGGAGCGGGATAGAAACATTTCCACAAGGAAGCTATGCTCTGCATATTAGTTCAGTGCCAGACTCCGGGTTTTCCAAGAGCCAGAAAGCAAATGCCCAGTTGTTGGAGGTGGGCGACTTGTCTTCTAGACTTTCGTCTGACTCTGTCCCCAGGTGATTTCCGGTACATACCGTCCATGCTAAAGGAGCCAGCTCTGAGAGTGGGAAAACAGATCCATACCTTATATCTAGACAACACTAATTGCAACCCAGCGCTGATTCTTCCCTCCCAAAAAGAAGCCACCCAGCAGATTGTCGAACTCATTCGAAAGCACCCACAACATGATGTAAAGATTGGTGAGTGGTTTCCTTTTTCTCTCACCCATAGAGGGTGCAACTATCTTCTTTGTGGGTGTCTCTAGAATCGCCATCTGCCCGCCATCCCTACCCCCACATTCCCTACTTCTGATCCCCTACTAATTCAACTTTTTCATTTTTTTCATAGCACTCATTACCGTCCCATGTAGTCTGTGTTTTAATATGCTATTGCTTTTTGTCTGTTGCCTATTCCCCACTGCCCCCAGCCCCCACACCCACAAAAACTCCTTGAGAGCATGGGTGAAGGTGGGAAGAAGTCTTGTGAGTTTGTGGAACAGAGAAGCAGCAGCCAGTGTGATAGGCGTACAGTGGGTCAGGAGGCTGGAAAGGCAGGAGAAAGGAACTTTCTTACAAAGTGCTTGTAAGACATTTTGAACTTGATCCTAAATGCAACTATTGTTCTTAGGGCAAGAACTTCGTTTTATGTAGAACAACATTGCACTCATCGCCTTACAGTGGGCTCCATGATTTATGTATTTATTGTATCTAGTTTTTATTACCTGTGCCCCCCTGCTAGACTGTAAGTTCCACAATGGCAGGGCTCTTTGTTTTAATTCTGGATATATCCCAGAGGCCTAGATTAATACCTGAGGAGGCATTTCATAAATATTTGTGCCGAAAGAGTGAGGTTTTGAACCATAGCGATAATGTGCATATAAATTATATAAGGTCTTTAAAGGAGTTCATGGTCTGGTTGTGGATTTGAAATCTACCACCAGAAAAGGTCTGAGGCCAACTGTTAAACATATGTCCCGTGTCTCTTACCACAGCATTACTCAAAGTCAGGCCTCTGTGTAAGTGCTATTTGGGCCTTCTCACTGGTACTTCTGCTTTCAGTGTCTTCTCCCCCAGACTGTTGAATCACATGCTGCGATGGTGTGTTTTTTTCCCGACAGCCCTACCTGCTCTGATCATGTTATTCCTATGGTTAGAATGAACCATTTTCCCTCTTCAGACTCTTCAGTGGTTCCCCTTCACTTCCAGGATTAAATCCAAGTTCCTTGGCAGTAGTACATCCAGTGCCCTCTATTATACGTCCGTTGTTTACCTCTCTAGTGTCATTTTTTAAACTAAATTTATTGGGGTGACATCGGTTAATAACATACAAGTTTCAAGTGCGTGGTTCTGTAATACATCATCTGTATATTGCAGTGTGCTCACCACCCAAAGTCTACTGGCCCTCCGTCACCATATTTTTGACCCCATTTACCCTCTTCCCCCTTCCCCCATACTCCCTACCCATCTGGTCGCCAGCATTCTGTTGTCTGCATCTATGAGTTTGTTTTGCTTGTGGAGTGTTGCTTTCTGTTTTATATCCCACATATGAGTGACATCATATGGTTCTTGTGCTTTTCTGTCTGACTTATTTCACTCAGCGTGATACTCTCAAGATGACCCATGTTGTTGCAAATGGCAGTATTTCATCTTTTTTTATGGCTGAGTAGTATTCCTTTGTATATATGTGTCACATCTTTATCTAATTATTTATGAAAAGTCTAGTGTCTTACCAGTTCCTTTTTTGTGCTTTAATAACACCAAACTGACCCCTCTTAAAATGTTTTCTGCCATCCCCTTCCCTTGCCCGGTTAACTTGGACCCATCCTTTAAGACTTATATCAGTTGTCATTTTCGGGAAACTTTTTCTAACTCCATCAACTGGAAGATACTTTTCTGTGCCCTCATAATACTGTGCGCAGGCCTCTAACGTCGCCCTTAACCACATGGTTTCTGGGTTCCCATGTAAGTTACACTGCTAGAGGACTGAGACTTTGTTTTCAGTGTCTAACACTTGGTAAATGCTTCCCTTTGTTGAACTGAATGAATGAGTTAATTCTATGTTAACTTTTCCTGACTCCCATTTTCCATACATCTCATGTCAGATGTCATCCTATCCCTGATGTATTCTGATTGCCCTGTTAAATTGTGTATTTTTGTTGAACATTTGGTTGATTTATTAGGATTCCCCAGTAGCTTCCTTCTCTTCCTTTCCCCAATCTCGTTACCATTATTCAGGACTCTATAGCCTGGGAAAAGAGTCCCTGCTGGAGAAGCTGGCCCTGGAGTTGCAGACCTGGGTGGTGTTGAGTCCTCGGCGCCTGGAGGTGGTACAGCTGTTGGGCCTGGCAGATGTGTTCACAGTGGAAGAGAAGGCTGGCCGCATCCATGTCGTGAGCCACATGGAGATCTGCCATTCGGCCATGCTGCGCTGGAACCAGACCCACCCTACCATTGCTATCATCCCCACAAGCCGGAAAATCCACAGCTCCCACCCTGACATCCATGTCATACCTTACTCCGACCACTCCTCCTACTTGGAGCTTTGTGCCTTCGTGGCAGCACTGAAGCCTTGCCAGGTCCTGCCCATTGTCAGTCGACAGCCCTATGGGGACTGCTTTCAGGGTAGCCTGGGCCCCAGGCTCCCGGTGCCCACGATCCCGGACTCTGTCCAGCAGTACATGAGTTCCTCCTCCAGCAAACCAAGCGTTCTCTGCCTGTTAGAAAGGAGGCTTAAGAGGCCAAGAACCCAGGGTGTCGTGTTTGAATCTCCCGAGGAGAAGGCTGATCAGTTTCAAGCTGACAGGGACTCAAAGAAGGTCAAGAATGAGGACCTTTCTGGGAACCTTGAGAAGCAGCCCTCCCACCATCCTTTGCGGACCAAGAAGCAGTTGTTCCCAGACCTCTGCAGCAAAGAGTGGGATGAGGCTGTCCCTTCCTCTGAATCCCAGAAGGTGGCGACCGTACTCACTGCCCCCTTGGGTTTTTCAGTTCATTTAAGGTCTATAGATGAAGAATTTCTCTCTTTGGAAACTGGGGAGGAAATTGGTGTAAGGCCCCAATTGGTCCCTAGGGGAGACAGTGATGGCTCTGCAGTCTCAGGGAAGCAGTGTGCGTGGAGGGACCAGGATTCACCCCAGTCTCACAGCAGCAAGGCTGTCCCTCTTCTGGCTCCTGAGTTCAGTGGCCTGGCACTAAAATACCTCCTGACTCCAGTGAACCTTTTCCGGACAAGGTTCTCTTCCAGGGGCTTTGACCAGCAATTGGAAAAATATCATAAATCCTTGCTAAAGTCCCGACAGGGGAGAGAGTACAGCCTTGTTTGAGCCAGCACTATGGTTTTGAAGATAGTGGTTGATGGCTGGTAGAGAGTTTTGTTTAGGGCCTTTTCTGTCTTCCCAGGATCACCCTGGACTCAGTGTATGTTCATTGGAAGCCTAGTGCCTATGGGATCCTTAGTTTATAGTTGAAAAAGGGGTTTTCATTCAAACACCTTTACAGTGTGAGCCCCTGTAAGGTTCTAAATCTGTTTACATTTGTTAACACAGTATTTCTGCAACTTTTTTTTGAATGTTCAGGCCTCTTAGGTGGCTGCAGAAAGAGTTAAAGAGTCCCGTTGTTATTTTGTGTCTTGTGCCATTCCACGACCCCTCCCCCCTTTTCCTAGACAGAAGTCCCTGGGAAGTTCTGTTTTTTGAATTAGGAACTGTGGTGCCAGAGAATAAAGTGGCCCAGGCAGCTCCTTCCAACCCTGGATGTCACTGACTTGCTGTGACCCCATCCAGGCTCCTTCCTGTCTCTGCCTCGGGGAGGGGACAGGAAGCGATGGAGAGCCTTGGGACAGTGGAGGAAAATTCCATCTTTGCCTCCATGAGAGTTTGCAGTTGGTGTTGCTGGGGACCTACCTGGAACAGAGCCAGCTGGGGCATTGGGCGCCCCTCACCAAGGCAGTACCTGGAACCAGGCTTAGGGTAGGATGGGCCTCCCAGCTGCCTGGAGGCCCCAACTTTGACTGAAATAAAGTTACTGAAGATCAAATGTGCTGCCAGATATTCCCGATTGTTCACATAGCTGGGATGTTTCCTGCCCCCCCCCCCCCCCCCCCCCCAGTAGGGAGCCAGAGCACACGGCCTGTTTGTTTTAGTATCCAGGGCAGAGACCAGGCAGCCAGCTGGTGGAAGGGGTGGGGGTGTGCAGTTCTGCCCTGTCCTGCTCACAGGCTGACAGAATGCCAAGGCAGTAAGCAGGGCAGCAGATACCACAGGCTCAGAGGGCACAGGCATGCAGAATGGGGCATAGGGTTGAAAACTGCTTCAGAATGGATCCTCAAGCCCTCTTCATGATGCACCCTCTGTTTCTTGTCCAGGAAAAACAGGTTTTTACTTTGAAAGGAAGATATGAAGTGTTTAGAAACCAAAGTAGGGCCTTGCTCTTGGGCAAGCTGTCCACAGCTGTGTTTTGTCAGTGACCTTCACTGTAAGCCTCCTGTGGGCCCACTGGGAGCCACAGCAGGTGAGGCCTGTGGGGCAGCAGGAAATGGGCATTGTCCTGGGCTCGAATCCAGGGCACCCTGGGCCAGTAGATGCTTACACAGCAGAGCCTCTGTTCCTCATCTGTAAACCAGGGGCTCAAGATACCTACCTCTCCTGGCTGCCCTGGGGGTTAGATCATTGGGGACATTACTACCCCATGATGAGTATTTGAAATATTGGTTCTCTTAGCCTCTAGTTCTTGAAAAAGTTTACATATAAAATAGACTCTGGGAGTCATATGAAAATATATAGAAAAACTACATGATAACTGCTCCATGTAGAGCAATTGTTTCAGTTTTTTTCTGTGTATGTAAAATAAAAATTATTTTATTTTCAAAATTTGGGTAATACTGTATATAATTTCATATCCTTCGGGCCACTTAATATCTTAAGCATTTCCTTGTCATTAAATGTTCAAGGTGTCATTTTTAATAGTATATTAAATATTTTAGTAGTACAAAGCCTTATCATATGGGTATATCTTAAATCATTTCCATATTCAACCTTTTGTATGCCCCTTTTCACAATTACACATATTACAATGAACATCCTCGTGCTTATATCATGGTACTTTTTTTTGTTAAGTTACTGGAAGTGGGATTATAGTTTTACGTTCTTGATGCAAATTGTGCCCAGTTGCCCTCCAGAAAGGTTTTCCTACCACCCCTTCTGCAGAAGAGGACAGCATTAAAATACCTTGGAAGCTCTTAAGTTCACTGATGTTTTTAGAACGGTACATGTAAACACTGAGAAAGTCATCTTACGTGGCAAGATTTACTAAACTGTGTGGGCCAGGCTTAGCCTGGCTTCCTCTAGGAGCCTCGAGCTGGCTCACTTCTGTGCTACCCGAGGTGTTTGGGAAAGATAAGGTACTCTTCAGTCCAAGGGCCCCCACGTTTGGCTTTATCTCCTAGCAGCAAGGGAGCTTGTCCACTCCTGGCGCATGCTGTGTCACCCGTGTTCCTTAAAGAGGGATCTACATGAATTCATGTGGGGAAGCAGAAGCAAAGGGCTTGGAGAAGTTTAGTTGTTGGCAAGTTTGTGTTTTAGTAATGGAGAAATTACATACTATTCTCCTAAAGTGAATTCGTCTGGCTTTTAATAGAGATCGGCAATTGCCATATTTGTTTTGGTTTCTCAGTACTCATATCAAAATGCTGCATGGCATATATCTAAGTAGCCAATTTATTTTTAGACTCTAAGGATGATCCCCATAGATCTATGAAGATCTTGCATTAGGCTTGAAGGGACAGGGAGAAAGGAAGTTCCCTAGAGATCAGTTATTTGTTTCAGGATCTGTGGGAAAACTTGTACTTTTCCACAAGGAGACTGATAGTGGCTTAAGTCTCTTTAGAGAAAATATCTGCCTAGATGGCTTTGGAGGACCATCTCTCACTCCTGACTGTAGGAAATAGGAGATAAGTGAGTCTGCTTGTTCAAGAAAAGGGATTTGGACCTGGGTTCTCTGGGTCAAGTCCATTCCCAGGGAGACAGTTCACTCTACCTTCTTGAAGTAGCTCTTAAGCAGGAGAAACTGTCTGGGGGTCCACATGCACATATTTTGATGCTACCATAAGTGAGTAGCTGTCAGTCTGTTAATACCTCACCTATAACCCTCCCTAGCCACCACCACCAGCTATTTTGTCTTCCCTCTTTCTGTTCCTTGGGACATCCCACCGACATGGGTACAGCATGATTCTGCTTGTCCTTATAATGATAAAATAGTGAACAAGACAGAAACCGTCCTACCCACATGGAACTTACATTCTAAAGGACAGACAGTATAAATACCAGGTAGTGATAAGTGCTAAGAAAATAAAACTGGCTATGAGAGTTGGGGAGAAGTCAGATACAGGCCGAGGAAGGTGCCTACGGGATTGACACGTAAGCTGAGACCTAAGTGATGAAAAGGAACCAGTCAGGTGAAGGCCTGAAGGTACTGTCAGCACAAAGATTGTGTGTCCGGCATGAACTTTGTGCCCTGGGAACCGAGAAGAGCATGTGGCCAAGGGGGAGAAGAGATGAGCTCAGAGAGGGAGCCAGACAATGGATCAGATGTGACTTACAGGTTAAAGAAGTTTGGGTTTTCATCTCAATGTAATGGGAAGCTGTTGGGGTGCTTCACTGTGGGGAGCGATAGGATCCGATCCCATGCATACTTTTCAAAGCAGCTGATTGAGAGCCGGGCAGGAAGGAAAGCAGGAAAAACCGTTAGGACTCTCTTGCAGCTTTGAGAGGACTGGGGCTTTTGGAAGACAGGGGCTTTGGGCGCTTTGAGATGTGTTTGAAAAGAGGAGCAGCTTAGCTGGGCTGAATGAAGGCTTGGTACGCAGGGCCTGTGAGAGCAGCCTTTGGAGCAGGATCCGCTCTACCCCAGACCTCAAGTTCTACCTTCTTCCTGGCTCCCCCCGCCCCCCCATGCTCACCACTCTCTGTGTCTTGATGTTTCCCAGGTCAGCCCAGTGCAGGACTTTATGTTCTCTAAGTTTCTGCGAAAATAAGCAAACAGAACTGTCCTGTTTTGCTAACCCTCGTTCCCTAGGGAAATAACTTCCCTGTTCCCAATAAAATAGAACTGCTCCCAGTGGTGTTGAACCAGCAGAGAAACCCAGAGGTGGTATGAAGCACTTTCGCACATCGTCGCAAAAATTATCTTTTAGTGTGTGTGTGGGGGGGGGGGGGGGGGCAGATGGGGATCCCAAGAGGTCAAGGACGTAGGAGAGAGATGGGAGGGAGAGAGCTCGAGGCTCAGCCATTTCCGCCCCCTTCTCAGAGCACATGCAGGTACCCGGGACGCCGGACGGCCACCTCCCAGGGCTCCCATCATCGCCGCTGCGGGCCTTGGCGCTCCCGACCCGGGCGGGGGCGGCTGGCTTCCCGCCGGGGGGCCCAGCTTTCCCGCAGCGCCCGCCTGTCGGCGTGTTGGGTGCCCGAGCGCCCAGCCTCACCCTCCGGGTGCAGGCGAGAAAATGATGGCAGCTTTCGCTCGCTGCATGTTTGGGGGGGGGGGGGGTCCAGAGCACAGCTATTCTTTCTCACCCCCTAATGCAAGCGCAGGTCCCCAAGGCGGCCGTGGGCGAGCCCCCCCCCCCCCGCTGTCACTGTCACAGCGTCTGCAGATGGCAACGGAGCATGAAAGCCCAGGCGAGGTGCTTCCTCACCAGCAGGGGGGCTCCCCGCGGGGGCGCTGCCTCCCCGCGCGCGGCCCAATTTCTGGGGGTGTCACACTAGACCGTGGTGATGTCACACTGGCCAGGCTGACATTTTACAGCCGGACCCCTTCCCGCCACCCAGCACCTTTTAGTTCACCGCGGGGTCGGTGGGGAGGGGGGACCCGGCCCCGGCCCCGACCCCGAGCCCCCCCGCGTTCCCCCCGGCGCCCGCCCGCGCCGGCGCCGTGGGGCTGTCGGCTGCGCCGATCCGCGCGCTCGCGGCACTTCCGCCTCAGTAGGTGTCATGGCGCCGGGCGGGTGACTAGGCCCCGCGGGGCGGGGCGGCCGGATGGGGCGGCCGCTCGGCGCTCGGCTCGTCGGGCCTGGCGACAACGGCGGCTGCGGAGAGAGGGGCCCGGCGGCGGCCCCGGACGGCAGCGGGAGGCCGAGGCGGGAGCGCGCGGGGCTGCGGCGGCGGCGGCGACGGCCAGGGCCCGGGCGGCGGGGCGAGCGGGGGGCTGAGGGTGCTCCCCCCGCGGGACGGGCGCGGGGACGGCTCCGGGGGGCGGGGGCCGGGGCCCGGGCCGGCTCGCGCGGGGGGTATGATGACCCGGCGGCGGAGCCCCGGATCTCGTCTCCTCCGCCGCCTCCTCACGGCAGCCCCAGCTCGCGGCTGAGAACCAGACACACCGGCGGTGAGTCGGCGCGGGCGGGAGGGTCGTGGGCCCCGAGCGACCTCCGATCGGCGCCCCGGGGGGGTGGGGTGCGGGCGGGCCGCGGGGCTCTCCGGGGCGCCCGGCCTGCGGGGGACGCCTCTCGCGGCGGCCCCTGCCCGGACCGGGCGCCGCGTCCTGCGGCCCGGCCGCTCCCGGCGGCGGAGGGGATCGCGTGCCCGGGAGAGCGGGGAGGCTGCGGGCTGGTTTTCGGGGCAACTCCCCCAGCCTCCTGCCACTTCTTTCCTGGGCGTGTTGTTGTCCTCAGATGACAGGGGGCCGCCTGGCGTCTCCTCACCCGGCCGGTTTTCTTCCCCCGGCCGTCGTGGCAGGTTCCCGGCCGGGTGGCTGGTGTGCGTGTGTTTCACGGCCCCGCCGGTCGCCGCGGGCGTGGGTCGTCCGTGCGGTTCGGGACCCGGGAGCGGGGTCCGGAGGGGTCGGCGGCGGCGGGGGGTGTGGAGCTCTCGCGTCCTCCCCGCCGAGGGCGTGTAATCGTTGGGCTTGTCCCCGTAATGACGGGCAGCCGGCGTGGCACCGGCCCGCCGCTCGCCGGCGTCCGTGCGGGGCAGAGCGACGGGGCTGGCTCCCCGGGAAACTTGGGCCGTCTGCTGTCACTTTCCCAAAGCCTCCGTTTAAGAAGAAAATAAAAGGGGTGAAGAAACCGCCGCGACTCCCGGGTCAGGCCCGGACTGTTCCCGGGTCTGCGGGAAAGCGGCCCTTTTTGTTCCTAGCAACCGAGAGCTGGAGAGCGGCCGCGGGGAGCGCCCGTCCGCCCCCCCCGCTGGCGGCGACGGTCCCGAGCCGCGGCCGGTGCCCGTGCCCGCGCGCTTTCCTGTGGGGGGAGGGGGGCTCCCCCCCACTTAGACCCCCGGCGGCGCAGTCGGCGGTCTCGTTTGGAGGCAGCCCTAGATGCTTGCTTGAGGAATTTTCAGTAATTGCATCAAAATATTCATTTCCACTGGAGCCTTTTCTGCCCAATGTGTCCTTTATCTTGTTTGTTTCCTAGTAACTCTGATGAAAACAGCCGTGTGGCTTCCTGCTCCTGATGAAGTGGGATTAAATTAAGTGGCTGATGCCCTCAGCAAAACCTACAATTTTGCTCTTGTTTGTGTAAAGCTATTTTTGGTTCTCGGTCTGCAGTTTTTTTTGTTTTGTTTTTCTTGAAAGATTACAGAGGATGCAAATCATTACCAGCTTTTTTTTTTTTTTTTTTTTTCTTCACATATAGGTCTAAAGCTTTCTGTAAAACATTTTTAAAAATCTACTAGCAAGTCATTTTACCTAATAGTTGTTCAGCTGGTGATTTTGGATATTTAGATGTAATTACCTCCGGGTCCTGTGCTCTAATCCTGGTAGGATGGAGAATGTCATTGACGGTAAGATACTGTTTCTGACTTGAAGGGTATTTTAGTAAAGTACTGGTGGTTGGAACTGGAGGCAGCCAAGCCAGCAAAGCATCTGATGATTAAAATGGTGAATGAGGATCTTGTAAATATACGGGTTCTAGTTGGTAAGTCAGACTTTCGCTGGTGACGTTTTCATGAATAGTTTACCCTAACTTTGGACATTGGAGTTTTATGGATTGCGGAGCAAGTTGGTTGGCAGCTTGTGATTTAAAAACAAACCAGAACTCCCTTCTAAAAGAAAAAAAGATAATCTCAAAATTCACAGTTCTCAGGAAAATAGAATTCTTTCATCCTGTGGTTTTGTTTTCATAAGCACAGCTCAGCGGTTGTACTGGTGGAAGTCAGAGAGCCAAACCTGCCTTGTAAACTTCTGACACTTGGAACTTGTGCAACTTGTTGTGAGTTATATATTGTAACTGCTCCTTTTGTAATTTGAAGTAATTTGTAAGCGGGAACTTCCTGATCTGCCCTTTTATTTTTATTTTTACAACTGTATAAAGTATCCCTTTTTTTTTTTTAGTTTTTAAAAAGTTACAGGTATTAGTTCCTCCCCTTACATCTTATGCCATCCTGAACAGTCGTCAAAATCATTTTCTTCAAGTGTCACTTCAACGACCACTGATTTGCTTTTTGATTCCTTTTTTTTGTTGTCCCAAATCTCCCAGATCCCTAAATGTCTCATATGTTTTTGTAGAGCATAATTTGGCACTTAAAGAAATCTACATCCTATTTTTATATTTCTCTCTTTTTTGTGTGTCACATCACCAAAGCAACATTCTAAGCTCTTGGAAGACAGGGGAACTTATGTGTATTTCTTTTGGATTCTTCAAGGGCGCCGGTACAGCGCTTTCCCAGAGAGCTCCACGAGAAAGAATCAGAGGGCCTGAGTTCCTTGCCAGCCTCACTGCTCGTTAACTCTATAAAACTTGGGTGGCTTTCTTGGGTCTCCTTTTCCTCATCTTGGAATTAGAGAGTTTTAGAAAGAGTATTGTAAGGTCCATTTTAGCTGTAAGAATCCCTGTACTTTTTTTGTCAGTGTCCTCTCTAATCAAATACATTTTCGATTCTGATTTTCTCTTCCCTTTAAACTTTTTCACTTTTCCATATCCCCTGACCTACTGGCAAAAGTTATCTATTCATCCCAAAGAGCTCTTTCCACCTTCCATCTGCCAAGCGGTTGTTACCTTGCCTAGGTCCTGTTTTCCTTACGCCTTTGCTGGCTGATCTAACAGGGTCCTCTTTTAGTGTCTTTGAGATTGAGCTGCTTTAGTTTGACATTCTCCTTACGCTGGAAACTCCTCGAGCTGTGGCTTTCTTTATTTTAAACTGTACAGACCTGTAGACTGTCCTGTGCACATAGTAAGTCAGTACCTTTTTACCAAACACAAAAAGCACCTACTTTCTTTTTTCTGTTACTATAGCTTCATCATTCCAAATCCAAGAGAGCTGCTGAAATTCAGGGAAACAATATCCTACCTAGATGGAAAGCACCACTCGGCCAGTTTACCAGAATGTAATAAAATTGGTTTAACTGGGTGGAAATTACAGAGTTGTAGAATTACTTCTTTGTCAGTAACAGCACCTATTTCACACCCTGTTTTGTGTACTAGTTGGGGAACTGGCTTGTTTCACAGGTTCCATATGGAGGAAGTGCTACAGGAAAGGGGGTGGGGAGCTTTGATTCAAATGATGTCCTGAGGGTTTCAAGCTTATTTTTTCCTTCTGTATCACTGTACTTAGAAACTAATTATATACATATATATGTAAATAAATTTTTCTTTCAGACAAGAGACTATAATTTCTATTTCATCATGTGAGTATTTCTCTAATTTAGTCAGAATGACTTCTGAGGTCCTTTTACGTTTATATAATATGGAGAAGTAATGTGATCTCTATATAGTCATTCATTCTAGCAGACCTTTGACATACTGTGTGCCAAGCGTTGTGATAGATGCTGGTGATTTTTTTTAAAAAGGGGCACCAACTCTGCTGTTGAGATTTGCCCTCATGATACTTGCAGTTTAGAAGTCAGCCTTTAAATAAATAATTACAAATAGTCATACTTAAAAGTCCAGAGTGGCCCACAAGTCACTAGCCCTTGTGTGCCTCTCTGGGTCCTGCTTCTACTGTTTTCTCCCTTGTTCCATTCCATCCATACTGGTAACTTCTTCAAATAGGTCCAGAATGTGTCTTGGCACTAACTACCCTCTTTCACTTTCAGTGGCACCTTTTTGTCAGAGAGGTCTCAGCTTAAGTGCCACCGCCTTACAAGGCCCTGTGTGTCCTCCAAATCTAGGGTAGCTCTCCTTCTTGCACCATCTCTGTCATGTCACTGTGCTCTGTTTTCATTAGAGCGTTTATCACTAGCTGCTACATTTTGGGTGTATGTTTGTCTCCCAAGTAGGAAGTACACTCAGGAGATAAGGGATCTTATCCATCTGGAATACCTCTTATCCCTAGTGGCTAGAACAGTGCCTGACAGACAGATGTGTTTGTTAATAAATGAAGTAAGTAAGTACAAGTGTAGTATATAATAGTAGAGGATGCTGTGGGAGCCTTTACCAGCAAACCAAACCTAGTATGAAGTGGTCTGGGGAGACTTTCCTGAGTATGTCTGTCAGCATAAGGCTGACGAAACAACATTCTATGTCTTACTCTCATGTAACAGCCTGAATGTTCCAGGTTGAAGTGAGCATTCCTGGTGGGCAGACCGCTCTGCATGACCGTTTGGGGACCCATGTTCTTTCCACCTTGTTGCTCTGTCATCCCTTGGGTGTGGTTTCATGGGGGAAGCTGCGTCTTCATGAGTTCCTGCTGGTGGAAAAGGGAAGGAACACGAAAGCCTCCCTCACACATCGCTTCCTATTGGAGAGAGGGACTGGGAACCATAGTCTAGCCTGGGATGAAAGAGAAAGGAGATTTTGGTCCCAGCCCACAGCCTGTGCCACACTGAAAAAGTGAGCTGTAAGCAGAGACCAAAAGGATGAGTAGACGTTAGAAAAGAGGAGGGTGAGGGGAAAATGAAGTTCAGAAGGAACTTGATGTGTCAGGGAACTCGGGTGGGAGGAGGCAAGGCCTACTCTAGGAACAGAGAAATTTAGTGCTTCTGGAAGAGAGAGTACCTGTGGAAAGGGTGGGTGAAACGAGACTACAAAACTTGTCAGGGTCTAGATCTTACAAGGCCTGGAGATCCAGCTAGAGGTTTTGGGCTTTCATCTGAAGGTTTTAAGTGGTGGACAGATATGCATTTTTATAAGCCCAAGAGTGAACTGGGAGAAGGAAGCATAAAAAGGGGGCTTGAGAGCTCAGTTTGGGGGAGACAGATTAGACTATTGAAGTAAGGGCCCAGAGTTGTGCAGTTGTGGGTGGAGTAGAGAGATGGTGTCTGGTGAAAGAGTTTTCTTGCCAAACTTGTCTTGCTTTATTTTCACAGAACATATTTCTTGTTTACCTCTTTAATGACGTGAATGCTCTTTATATGTCGTGTGCTGGGGAGTATGTACATCTGTGTACATGTCAGCTAAGGACAAGTGCCAGGGGAAGAAATCAGTATACAGTACTGATTTTAGGTTATTTAGGTCACCAAGTGTTAAATTATATCAAAGAGGCAGAGATGACACTAAGCGAAAGCAGTAGGAATATGTTACTGGCGTGTCAGGGAAAAGATGGAAGTTATTGAAGGCTAAAGGCAAAACACTGACAAATAATTACCTTGGTTGTCATACCCAGTGTTCTCCTAGTGATAACATTTGAGTTCTTTATAGTAAGATTATCCACCTGTAGTGACTTTAGTGTGGGACACCCAATACATGTTATAAATAGATGTGACTTTCCAGGGAGTGGGGAAGCTGTTAATTTCAATTTTTGAAAGCCTTGGATTCTAGCAGGACTCAATTATCTTATTAGTAGTAAGTACAAGTACCAGTAGCCTTTTTGCCTTTTAGTTCTAGTTCAGGATTAATGCAGTGGACAAATTTGTCATTATATTTAGATGGCTAAATCCTTGGAAAGTCAGGTTTGAACCGAAAAGTCTAGTTTATTGCTGGAGTTGAGGTGCAACGTTTTCAGGAAGTCAGAAATAACTTCTGGATTATTGGGAGCTGTTCTCATGTGAATTGAAAACATTCGTACTGTAGTTAACTTTTGGTGGATTTTCGACTGCACAGGGTGTCAGTGCCCCTAACCCCTGGGTTGTTCAAGGGTGACCTATAATTTCCTTAACAGAGTCGTCAAATACATAGTAAGTTTCCCACAGATGTGAATTCCGTTCCATATTTTTGTTCGGGAGGCCTCAGCCTAGGAAGAAAATTGCCTCCCCATTTGCAAAGGCAAAGGCAAATTTCGTGGAACATAGTGTCTTTATCCTGCGTCTAGAAATGGCTGTTTTTAGCTGACTTTCAGAGTGTTACATAAATAAGAGTGTTGGTTTTTGTAGGCAACTTTGATTCTGTATTTTCTTCTCTCCTTGGGCTCGCTGAGGTCAGCATGAGTCTCAGCCACACTGTAAGAGTCCTGGTGGCATGATACTGACGTAAGTGTACCGTACACCCTGGCTGTGGGGAAGGCCACTGGAATTCTGGGTTCCTCTCTTCCTGTGGGTGGACTTAAGTTTGTCTTACTGAATAAGAATTATATTCATTTATAGACTTAAACTTCCAGAAATATTTTCTAGAACTTGTGCCTTTTGCTAAATGTGAAGATTTCAAACCATCAGTATCTGTTATTTTGTTTATTGGGTGAAAAATTATCAGTAACATCACTCTGAGAAAATGCAGTATTTTAAAAAGTGTTTAGTTATGAACATACTTTAAAAATTTGCTATTACATTTTATGAATTCTTTTCAGTATTATTTTAAGCCCTCGTATTCCTAGACATAGCTACAAATTGCAAATGTTGTATTCCAGCTCTTTTACCAAATACTTTTAGTAGCTCAACGCATATACAAATAGAAAACAAATTTCACAAATTTACTTCCTTTCTTGTTTAAAATTGGCTCAATTTTATGGTGACAAGTATTTTTGCATATATTTTATAGGTTAATTTTGTAAAGGGACTACTACATGGTTTCAGATTTTTCTTTTATTATAATTTGGTGGTATGTCAGTGATGTAGGTAGGCCAAGTCGATTTGTAAATTCATAGCCTTGGAGTTAAGTTGCACTGACTTGAGCCTTTAATTGACACTTACTTCTCTTCAAGATTCATATAAATCATGGAAACTCTTGTTTGAAGTAAATCCAGACCTCATTTTTAGAAACTGAAGGCTGAGGATTCGTTCGTTCCAGCTGTCTAGTCCAGTGCAGATGGCTTTCAGTTGCATTCAGGCACGAAGAAATGTACACATTGCCTTTTTATGTTCTGTAACATCCTTTGTCACGCTTCCTTCCTCTCTAGTTCTGTTTTTATTCTCTTACGACTAGTAAAATTCTACTATGTGTATTGGAGTGGAGATTTCCCCCATTTTTCTAGGACTGCACAACCAAAAAAGAGGGACATTAAAAAATGAAACAAGCATTGGAAATCCTGCAGTTTAATATGAATGGTAGGGAGTAGCTGTGTCTTTGGTAGGCAGGGGTCACATCACCCATCAAAGACTGAGTGCCTATAAATTGCCCGAGTCTGTGGTAGGTTTGGGCAATATGAGCAAAGCACAAGACAGATATGGGACCTGCCCTCATGGGACTTATGTTGTAGCTGGGAATGCAGTAAATAATTTCAAGTTATAAGGGAGGAACAGGGTGCTGTGGGAGCGAGTGCATCGTGGGGGGGGGCAGTGGTGGTGGTGATTGTCAGGGCAGAGTGTGTGTGAACATTTCCCAGCAGAAAGTCTATGTTGAATTGGAGGGTCTTTCAAAAACTGAAAGAAGGACAGTATGGCTGGAATGGAGGAATCAAGGTGGGGAGATTGTGGAAAACAGCAGCTAGAGTTTTAGAGAGCTTTTTAAGGCAGGATGAGGATTTTGGACTTTATCCCCAGTGGAAACCTAGGAGGCGGGAGGAGAGAGAAGACTGCGTCATGCTGATGACTTTCTTCTGGTCAGTTTATCCATGGTCCTCTTCCTATGTAGTGGACAGAGCTAGACTCTGTGTCATGCATGACCTGAGCACAGTGGATAGCCTTCACATCTGCCACATCTCGCCACCTATGAGTATAGCTTAACATTGAATTAGCCTTTGACACCAGAGGAACATTATAACCTAATCGTTCTCTTACCAACTGAAGGTGTTTTTCACATATTTTAATGCTAAACTTGTGTCTCTTTCCCTTGTGCTTTGTGCTAGTCATATATTGGGCCTAAGCAGGAGTCTTTATTTGTGTTAAATTTAATCTGTTGGATTTGCCTTATGGTTTCTACCCTTTGGTCATCTTTCTGGACTTGTTATTTAGTAATATACATATCCTGCCCAAATTTGGTTCATCTTTGAATTATGTCTAAATCAGGGCAGGAATGAAGACAGAGCTGTGAAATGAGCTTTGTGGCCAGAGAGCCTGGGTTTGAATTACAGTGCTGCCTGCCACTTAACAGCTGGGTTATTTTGGGCAAATTAACCACTCTGGGCCTTAGTTTCCTCATCTGTAAAATGGAAATAGTGATAGTATCTGTTTCAGAGGTTGTGGTGAGAATTAAATGAATAATGCATGTGAAGTGCTGCTTGGCACATAGTTAGTGATCAGTCACCTAAACTATTATTATGTTGTTATTTTATAGGCCATCGTAGATGTTCAAACTCCTTTAACAGTATGTCCTATTATTGCTGAGTTTCAAAGAGTGATTGAGGATGTGTGAGTAGATCAAAAAGTTTATCCTTCTATGATAGGAAACATATTTTGGGAAATGTATAAAATGAAACCCAGCCAGATGCGTTTACTGGTGATTTTTCTAAACTGAAAGTTGTATAAACCTGTGGGTCTGATTCTCCCTCTGTCTTGTGTAGGTATGGCATCACAGCTGCAGGTGTTTTCCCCCCCATCAGTGTCGTCGAGTGCCTTCTGCAGTGCGAAGAAACTGAAAATAGAGCCCTCTGGCTGGGATGTTTCTGGACAGAGCAGCAACGACAAATATTATACCCACAGCAAGACCCTCCCAGCCACACAAGGGCAAGCCAACTCGTCTCACCAGGTAGCAAATTTCAACATCCCTGCTTATGACCAGGGCCTTCTCCTCCCAGCCCCTGCCGTGGAGCACATTGTTGTAACAGCCGCTGACAGCTCAGCCAGTGCTGCTACATCCACCTTCCAAAGCAGCCAGACCCTGACTCACAGGAGCAACGTTTCTTTGCTTGAGCCATATCAAAAATGTGGACTGAAAAGAAAAAGTGAGGAAGTCGACAGCAACGGTAGCGTGCAGATCATAGAAGAACATCCCCCTCTCATGCTGCAAAACAGGACTGTGGTGGGTGCTGCTGCCACGACCACCACTGTGACCACGAAGAGTAGCAGTTCCAGCGGAGAAGGGGATTACCAGCTGGTCCAGCATGAGATCCTTTGCTCTATGACCAACAGCTACGAAGTCCTGGAGTTCCTAGGCCGGGGAACATTTGGACAGGTGGCCAAGTGCTGGAAGCGGAGCACCAAGGAAATTGTGGCCATTAAAATCTTGAAGAACCACCCCTCCTATGCCAGACAGGGACAGATTGAAGTCAGCATCCTCTCCCGCCTAAGCAGTGAGAATGCTGATGAGTATAATTTTGTCCGTTCTTACGAGTGCTTTCAGCATAAGAATCACACCTGCCTTGTGTTTGAGATGCTGGAGCAGAACTTATATGATTTTCTAAAGCAGAACAAGTTTAGCCCACTGCCACTCAAGTACATCAGACCAATCTTGCAGCAGGTGGCCACCGCCCTGATGAAGCTCAAGAGCCTTGGTCTGATTCATGCTGACCTTAAGCCAGAAAATATAATGCTGGTCGATCCAGTGCGCCAACCCTACCGAGTGAAGGTCATTGACTTTGGTTCTGCTAGTCACGTTTCCAAGGCTGTGTGCTCAACCTACTTACAGTCACGTTACTACAGGCAAGTGGCCAATGCTAAAAAGCTTATCTTAGACTCAAGATGTGTCTATATTTTATATGTGTTATATAAGGCTACATCTAACAATGAACTTATTTACAGATTCCAAGATAGAAACAGGGTAATGTTTTAGTTCATTTCAAGTGTGTGACATTCCTATAAGTAACATTATTTTATATCTGAAGTCTTATTTAATACTAGAAAAATTAATTCTCTGGTTCTGAAGGTTCCTAGTTGAATTATATAGTAGACCTTGAACATCATGGAGGTGGGGGGAACCTGCATATAACTTTGGACTCCTCAAAAACTTAAGTTCTTCAGTACCTGTGGAGGATTAATTTCAGGACCCTGCAGATACCAAAATTTGCAGATGCTGTAATCCCCTATATAAAATGGTGTAGATCAGTGCATACAGTTGGCCCTCTGCACCTGCAGCTCCCAGTCTCAGATTGAAAACGGTGCAGGTATTTATTGAAAAAAGTCTGCATATATGTGGACCTTGCAGTTCAAACCCTTGTTCAAGGGTCGGCTGTACTAGCATCTGATTTTTCTTTAGTGTCATTATACCTAATTTTCCCATTTAAAAGAGTCTTTACATATAATAAAGATGTTTACTTATTTGTAATGAATTTGGACATATGCTGCTATTTTTTTCTAAGTTCACATCCTGGCAGGTAAGATGCCTTGGGAATGCCAGGTTTAGCTCTAACAACATTTTATTCTTTTACCTTTCCTGTCTTGCATAAATGTATTAGATGATTGCTAAGGTCTCTTCCTGTTTTAAATTCTCTATAATACTTTGATAACCTATTTTGTTATTCTACAATGGTCTTCATCCAAGTGAGGTGCTGGTATAGAGTACAAATCTGTCTGTACTGTAATTAAGGAGCATTACTAAAAGAAGATGGGAAAGTCTTTTAAAATGTGCTTTTATTTCTCAGTACCTCATTTATTTATCCAGTTATTAATTGTGATAAAACTTACCTAACGAGTAGTTTACCATTTTAGTAATTTTTAAGTATACCATTTCAGTGTCATTAAATACATTCACAGTGTTGTGTAACCATCACTACTATCTATTCCCAAAATTTTTTCAGCACCCAAAACAAACTCTATAACCTTTAAGCAATAACTCCACCTTTCCACCCACCCTTGTTAATCTCTATTTGACTCCGTCTCTGAATTTGCCTGTTCTAGATAGTGTATATAAGTGGAATCATACAGTATTTGTCTTTGTGCTGGCTTATTTCACTTAGCATAATGTTTTTAAGGTTATTCCATAATATAACATGTATCAGAACTTTATTCCTTTTCATAACTGAATAATATTCCTTTGCATGCACATATCACATTTTGTTTATCCATTCATTTTGTAATGGACATTTGGTTGTTTTCACATTTCTGGCTATTATGAATAATGCTGTGATGAACATTGGTATTCCATTGTTTAAGTCTCTGTTTTCAGTTCTTTTGGGTATATAACTGGAAGTAGAATGGCTGGGTCATATGGTAGTTCCGTGTTCAACTTTTTGAGGAACCACCAAACTGTTTTCCACAACTGATGCACTATTTTGCATTCCTACCAGAAGTGCATAAGGATTCTAATTTCTCCATATCCTCATTAACACTTGTTATTTTCTGTTTTGTTTGTTTTTTATAATAACGATCCTTATGTGTCTGAAATGATACCTCATTGTGGTTTTGATTTGCATGTCCCAAATGATTAGTGATGTTGAACATCTTTTCACGTACTTACTGGCCATCTGTGTATCTTCTTTGGAGAAATGTCTGTTCAAGTCCTTTGTCCGTTTTTGAATTGGGTTGTTTTTTTTGTTGAGTTGTAAGTGTTCTTTATGTATTCTGAGTGTTAATTCCTTATCAGATATATCATTTGCAGTTTTTTTCTCCCATCCATGGGGTTGGCTTTTCGCTATTTTTTGTACAAAAATTTTTGAACTGTAATAAAGTCCAGTTTGTCTGTTTCTTTTGTTGCTTGTGCTTTTGGTATCACATCCTATCAGTCATTGCCAAACCAGTGTTATGAAGCTTTTCCTCTGTGTTTTCTTCTAGGAGTTTTATAGTTTTAGCTCTTATATTTAGGTCTTTGATCCATTTTGAGTTAATTTTTGTATATGGTATAAGGTAAGGATCCAGTTTTCAGTTTTCCCAGCACCATTTGCTGGCAGACTATCCTTTCTCCATTGAATGGTCTTGACACGCTTGTCAGAATCCTTTGACCATATATATGAGGGTTTATTTCTGGGCTCTCTGTTCTATTCCATTGGTCTGTATGTCTGTCTTTATGCCAGTACCACACTGTTTTGATTACTTGTAGCTTTGTAGTAGGTTTTGAAATCAGGAAGTAGGAGCTCTGCAGTTTTTCTGTCTTTAAAAATTGCTTCAGCTATCTCAAGGAGTCCCTTGAGATCCATTCATAGGAATTTTAGGATGGGTTTTTTTATTTCTGCAAAAAACCTCATTGATTTTTTTATAGGGATTGCACTGAATCTGTAAACCACTTTGGTTAGTATTGACATCTTAACAACATTGTCTTCCAATCTACTCTCATCCATTTTTCTTTTTTATAGTTTTCTAAAACTATGATATTTCTTACCTCAGTGAGATAAAGAAATTCATAGAGCCTTCGGTTTCTAGTTTCATGTTGTTCTAGGCAACTTGAATGATTTTGAGAATATCACGTCCATTTATTTGTTCATGACTTGGGAGAGTTAGGCTCCAGTTACTTTGGCTTTTAATACTCTCCTTTGAGCAGTTCCACCAGCAGCCACGCACACACATATACACAGCATGCTTACAGGTGCACTGAGGAGTCCAGCTCTGCATCTCATTTTGAGCACTGGGGAAGTAAGGAGAGCACAGCCGAGGGCTGAGGGCTTTCTTGATCTTTTATCTAGTCAGTGTCTGCAGGTGTTTAACTGTCTGCCCTGTCAAAGATGAAGTGCATTCTCTTGTGGTAACTGGAGCCATTTTAAGATTGAAAAAGAGCAGTTGAGATAAGAATTATTCATGAAATAATTTTTGATGGAATTTTCTTATAAAGGGTAAAGGAGATCTGAGGGGTTAAAAAGTTCTGGCTGCTACTTAGCTTTCTCCAGTAAGAAGTTTGAATAACTTTTAGTGTTAGATTGCTGGTCTTTGCCCCTTTCCTTAATCTTTTAATTTAATTTAAGCTGTCATTTGAGTAATTTGGTTCTGTTTTGTTTTTATAGAAAATATGATTTTTCAGAATTTTAAATCCACTGGGTAATTACTCTTCAACAAAATCTGTAAATCCATTGCATTTAGTTGTTGACTGTATGAGTCATTTTAAATGGAGCTAAGTTTACCCCTTAAAAACAGGAGTTCATTCTGTGTATTACTAATGATTGTACATTCTGAGGTTCAATATCCAGGGCTCGACTGTGTAGGATTTGACATGAATGTTCTGATGTGTCATGGGAATACTTGATATTGAGCCTAAGGCAAATGGAATAGCAGCTCAGGCATTTCTTCTACATCATTAGTTTTATCCCACAGTGTCTTCATGTTGCTTTGTTTCCTTATTGGAGTCCATTAATCCCTCACCCTCTTTTCAGAAAACCTCTGTGAAATTCTTTTGGCCAGTGAAGTGATCCGGCTCCAAGGCTGCCTTTCTCTTACCCTCCTTTTTAGTTGACATTGCTTCATCTTGCTGATAACATGCCAAAATATTATCAGTTGACATAACTTTCTGCCACCATGTTGTCTCTGTTGCCCATGGGCATGGCTAAATAACTCAGGCAATGGAAATAATATACTTTTATTTCCTGGCCCTCTGTAAATGTAAATGTAGACTAACCCTCCTAAAAGTTGCTCTTTTTGAGTTGAACACACAAAGGTTTCCATGCTTATAAGCTCAGTGCTTCAACATTCTGAACAAACTAGCTGGCCTTCATTTAAAGCTGAGGTCACTTTATTTGTTCTGTATGGAAGGAAAGCATATTTTCACTTTATGCTAAACAAACAAACAATCCCATTTTATCTGACAGTGAGACTACAGTTTCATCTAAGCCACAGATGCAGGAAGTTTGACTTTATGTAACATCTCTGATCTAGTAAGTTTGATGCCCCTGCGACAGGCAGGAAGAAACAAGTGCGTTCATGAAAATGAGCAGAGGATGATTGTAAGTGATCCTGACCTCAGCTTGCCCTGGGTTCCAGTGAAAGAAAGCTTTATGACCTTGGAGGAATTCTTCAATTTAGAGAAGTTTGAAGTTGAGAAATCAAAAGACAGGGATTGCTGCTCCTACACCTGGTTATAGTCATTAGAGCCTGTTTAGTATTAGTTTTTTAAGGATGGGAGTATCTTCAGAGAGGAGACCACTGTGTCCAAAGTACAGTTAACACCATTTTTCTACTAAAGTGAACACGGCCAGTTTTATTTTATTTCCCCTCTTTCCTGTGCTCTAATAGGTTATCTTTACTGCCCAGCTAGCTGTTAGAACGTCAGAGCTGGAAAGGAACCTAGGAGAGAATTATCTAACTCAGCCTCCTTATTTCACAGATGAAAAAGAGCCAGCCAGAGTTTCGCATCTAGAGTTTATATTAAGGGATTGAGAAACCATGGAGGCCAAGGGGAAAGATGATACAATAATGAAAATATTACCAAGAATTATAATCTGAATTCAGAGTTTAAGACATTTACTGTTTAGAAATGAACATGCTCTAAATGATTCCTTTCTGTTCAGTGAAAAACTCAGCCTTTTCACTTGCTAGAGTTTAGGTAAGTTTAACATTTCTAGGAGTAATGATAGTGAACATCCCTCAGGAGACCGAACAGCCTTATTTTTATTTTATTTTTACTGTTAATTTTTTTCCTTTTGATGATACCTTTTGTATGGTAGATGGTAGAGTGACTGTTTTGAGTGAGGTTTGCTGGAAATCCTTAGTTACTTTTATTACTCCAGAAGCAGGGTGAGACCAAATGGAAAAACTGACTCTAGCCAATCTCCAGGGGTTTTTGTTTAATAGGGCTTGGGGACTGGAATTGATGTTTTTCTTAATTTCTCCGAAAATTTAAGTCTTGCCACATATTATTGCTACCTTTTTAAAGAAGTAAGTCATTGGGTTCCTGGCCTCTCCCTGTGACCTACCCTTTGGGTTTGAAAATGTCTTCCTGGTGTAGTGGGAATGGCAGAATCATCCATGCTCTTCAGTGGATGCTTAGGAATGTTCTAAGCCCGGTTTTCACTTGGGCACGAAGCCACTTGTGTTCTCCCTGCCAGCTGTTTTTGGCACTGTCATGAGCTTGGAAATTAATGATTCTGCCCACTGAGAGTAAAAGTTTGTTCCTTTTCAATTTTAGCAAAGCTTTTCTGTTTCTGGGTCCTTGTACCCTCTGGTTTATTAATGCCATCAAACTTGTGCTGTCTTAAAGACATGCCGGAGTGGTTGGGATTTAATTGAACTCTGAAATTCCATCAGCAATATGGCTCTAGCCACCTGCAACAGGAGTATCACTTTTGATGGTTGTTTCTTTAGCTAACAAAACCACGGTTCACATCAAGTAGTACAAAAACTGTCTATTAGTGTTTCCACCCATAGCTGTCATATAGTGTAAGTCTCAACACGCCTGGATCTTTTGCAATTTCTCTACAAGATCAGGATAGCTTCTAGACCTTAAGGAGTCCTCTGATTTACCCTTTTTTCTTAGAAAATGACTTGGGGAGAATATTCTTATTTAGGGAAATGTCTTTATACCCTCCCAACTCCATCTTTGCCCCTCACCCCCCTCCACACACATAAAAAACACACATTTCTTTAAAGTTTGGGAAACCTGGGCTCTCCATGAGGAGATGTGGTCCGTTAGATGGGTCCTAATGGAGAGATCTGCTTTTCTGTTTATCTCTATTAAATGAGGGATTTGGACCTGGTGTCCATACAGATTCAAATCTGATGATTTGTAAGAAGGAAAGGAAGTTATTTAGAGAAGGTGCTAAAGTTTAAGAGCTCAGACCTTGGTGCAAGACTGCCTACACTCCATCATTTGGTAATTGTGTGGCCTTGGGTAACTTACTTAACCTCTCAGTTCCCATTTTCTTCATCTGTAAAATGCAAATGATACTTTATTACATAGAATCTGAGATACCGTGGGTTATAAGGTGAAACATTATTTATGAACCAATGAGAAAGTGAAAGCACTGCCATTAAAATATACCATTGTTTGCAAGAAGTCTTCTTAGTTTCAGAGATGTTAAAATGTAAAAAAAAAAATTGCATCTTAGAATTGATGACTTAATAGTAATAATACCCGCTTTCATAGAATTGTAAGAATTAAATGACTCCACATTTATAAAGAACTTGGAATAGTGCATGGCACATAATAAGCACTATGTAAGTGTCACTTATTAGTATTATTGATAATAGTGTTACCTAATATTATCATTACCTTTCTGAACGCATTCATTTATCTCTTAAGTTTGGTCACACTTTGAAAAATGCCATGGTATGCCACCATGCCAAGTCAATTTTTATAGATGGGTATGTACTTAACTTTTACTTATTTAGAGACAGTATAGTAACTCAACTCCAGAACTAGACTGCCAGGATCAAATTCTAGCTCTGCCACTTATTATGTGATTTTGGGCAAATTACTTAATATATTTGCCTCAGTTTCCTCCTCTATAAATGAGGATAACAGTTTTCCTTGGATGTGTTTATAACATGTAAAGCTCCAAGTTTATGGGATTACCTTAATCTTCTCTTTAAGGTTCCTTGGAGTTAGATTTTTCCCCTGGAGAGCTTAATGGAAATGAATATTTCTAAAAACATTCAAAGAACTCAAAGTTTTACAATAATGATGACATAATAATAATAGTTACTGTTATATCTAACACTTACATAGTACTTTACATGTGCTGGGTACAAGAGGTTACTGTCCAAGACTTTTAATATTTTTTATTATTGTTTGTTTATTTAAACCTTATAACTCCCTATGCTGTAGGTATTCTTGTCTTCATTTTATGAATGAGGAACCTGAGGCACAGAGAGATTAAATAATTGCCTACAGCTATTAAATGATGGAATGAGGCTCTGAACCCAGATAGGCTGGCTCTAGAGTCCCTGCTGTCAACTACTGTGTCTCTACGGAAGGCATTTCTGTCACAAAGACGGATTTATTGACCAAGCCATTTAATTGGTTTCTCCATAATTAAAAAGGTGCTAAGGATAAAAAGAATAACTCTACGATTCCTTATTCATGATTTCAAAATTCAGAAAGCTCTAAAAACTAAAAATCTTTTTCTAAGTTTGGTATAAACTCATTGATTGGCAAAACCTGACTTGAAGCAGTGTACGGCTATTGGAAGTCTTTATGTAGCTGACTTAGTATGACTGCTGATGTGTTTTGTTGCAGAAATATTAATGTGTTTGATTCTGAGTGCTTCCCTACACTCCTTTGGGATTATGTAATATGTAGTATGTTCATGGTATACCGTTCTGAAATTCAGAAGATTCTGAATTCCAAAACACATCTGACCCCAAGAGGTTTGAATGATGGATTTTATACCAAAGATTTTGTTTTCAGTTTCATTAAATCAATGTTATCTTTAGTTGTTACTAAAATAGGACTTAGTCAACACTGTTCATTTTCCCAAATAACATGTATTTTTTTTTTTCTATCATTTTTGTTTTTGCTAGAGCCCCTGAAATCATTCTTGGATTACCATTTTGTGAAGCTATTGACATGTGGTCACTGGGCTGTGTGATAGCTGAGCTGTTCCTGGGGTGGCCTCTTTACCCCGGCGCTTCGGAGTATGATCAGGTAAGAGCACTCACTAAATGGCTAGAAAGCAAGCAGCTCCTAGGCAGACGGAGTCGAGAGGAGAAATACTGGTGAGGCATTTAGGTGATAGGGACGGAGTAGTCCATTTAGAAAGAGTTTTTTAAAGAATAGAACTTCTTTTGCCTGCTTCTTAGTCTGAAGTTAGGTTTGCAATTCTACAATTAAAAGGAGATTTCATATTACGTTAGGTTGGTACTTTTCCAGATCTGTAATGATTTATTAGAGTATTAACTTTGGTTAATAAGGCATCCTAAGAGTAAAGTAAGTTTGAGGAGCTGGGATTTTAAGAGTGAACTTTGGCTCATTCACACGTGTTGCTCCTTTTATACATGACATACACTGAAGTAAGTGCTCTTGGCATATGAAACACTTTGGGCCCCTATAGTGGGACTCTGTAAAATTGGATTTAGGAGAAAAATCATAGGACTTGAAAAATTTTGTAATAAATGGCCTTTGTGTCAAACAGACAAGCTGTGTTTTGGTTTTCAGCTATATGGCTCTCACAGCTTTGGAGTAATTTCCTGCTGTTGTCTAAAATTGTCTCATGGTAGACAGCATACCAGATTTGGTTTGTAGGCCATAGTTGGCCGACCTGTGCTTTATACTCTTAAAAAATTGTTGAGGACCCTAAAGAGCTCTTTTTATGTAGCTTATATATATATAAATATATACTGATTTAGTGTTTAAAATTGAAGATTTTGGGGGGGATAGATAGGAAGTAAGATTCATTTCCTTGCTTACAAGTTTTCCTCTAATTTTTTTCTTAAGTGTAGCCATTCATACACAGAGATGGGGTGGTAAAAAACTTGCCTCGTGTATTGCTCGCAGTAGTAGGGAGAAAATCCAGCTGCCTCTTCTACCGCCTTCCTGAGTTGGGAGAAGCAGCCAGAAGTGTGAACAGTCGAATTGGGAAATTCATAAAACAAACGTATACCAGTACTCATTTCATTAGCTGTCAGTGATGACATCATCACACATCACCTCTGGAAGTTTCTACTGTACACCCATGGGAAGAGAATGGAAAGGCAAATGGCTTCTTAGTAGTATTATGAAAATTATTTTTACTTCACAGACCTCCTGAAAAGGTCTCGGGGTCCCAGCCCACATTTGAGAACTGCTGGCCTAGTTCATAGTAGGTGTTCAATAAATGCTGAATGAATGAACATAGCACTTGTCCTCTAGTGATAGAGAAGCTAAATTAAGAGCTTGATTTTATGGTACTAGAGATAAGCTCTGTGACAACTTAGGGGCAATTGATCAGGAGCTAGAGTAGCCAAGGAAGAAAGAGGTTTATAGAAATTTTTCCTAATTATGTTAATTTGATAGTGTATCAAAAACAAACAAATAATCCTTGGTAATCCATGAAATATAGAGTTTCTTGAAAACCATTCTATTCTGTACAAGAAATGTCCTAAAGTTTTCTGAAGTTTGTACCAGAAGTTTACAAAGAAGCAAAAGAGATTACACACAAAATTTTCAAAGCAGAAGTTTCCTTGTAAATCACACATACAGTAACAAGGAAGTTTCTGAATAAATATTTGGGAATTACCTGTGAATAGGTTAGCTTATGTATAGATTTCATTTGTATTTATCAACGAGTTAATTTCTTTGCAGTAATTTTCTTTTTTGCCTAGAGCTAATAATGTTTTAGTGTAAATGTTTGTAATAATTTTCCTTTCCATTCCAAATCAATGTTTTGATGTTTCAGATTCGTTACATTTCACAAACACAAGGTCTGCCAGCTGAGTATCTTCTCAGTGCCGGGACCAAAACAACCAGGTTTTTCAACAGAGATCCTAATTTGGGGTACCCACTGTGGAGGCTTAAGGTCAGTCTCCCCTGCTGTATACTACTCATACCTGTACTCACTCCCAACTTTAAATTCAGAGTTTATTTTTATTTTTATTTTTAAGGTTACATCTTTTTTTTCTTTCTGGTTGGTTATCAAAGTTTATTCTTGAGGTGGAGGAGGGAAAGGGATTAGGGGAAATATATATTTGCAGGAGGGAATATGGTGAAAAATTATTTCATTGTACTCATTTGGCTTTATCCTTAATTAAAAAACAAAACTTTAAATGCCAGTTCAGTTGGCCGAGGTTATTTTGAATATTCAAAACAGCAGCCAAAAGGGGTAGGGAGGGTAGTACTCATCATTGTCATATAAAAAACTACAGTAATAAAGTAATGACTATTTTTTAGAGAATTCTCAATAAATATGATGCAATTTTTTAACTGCCCACATTAAGGCCTTATATATTTTCTTTAAACAAATATCTATCTGCTTTTTACTCCTGGGCCTTTAACCTGAGAGATCCCTGAGTGATTTGATTAACCCTGTGACTCTGCCCAAGTCTTTGAATAGTTAGCATGTGAAATATCATCTCATCTGAAAGTAGGTTTAAGAGAAAAATGGTAATGCCCCTCTTACCTGGCATTCCTCAGGAACTGGCCACATCATTGCTTGCACATTTATTTTATCATTGTTGAAAGGGCGGCTACATAGCAAGGTCAACCTCTGCACTGGAAGATTTCCTTGTTGTAAATGACTTTCATGTTTGTCATCTCTGGTTCACAAGTTGATGACCCTCATTTCTTTGTATTCTGGCTTTTTTAATAGAATAAAATGTGAAAATAACATACAGGTGAAATTTTTTTTAAAAATCCATATTTTATAGACACCCGAAGAACATGAATTGGAGACTGGAATCAAATCAAAAGAAGCTCGAAAGTACATTTTTAATTGTTTAGATGACATGGCTCAGGTGAGTATAGCAACTTTCAGAAAGCCAGACATTTATGTATTTCTTTATTCAGAGATACACTTCTTTTCTGTTGGTTATATTAAAGGCAGAGCCAGTCTGTTATCTTCTACTATGTGTTCATTTTTTACTGAAAACAAATGCATTGATAATGCTGCCATGTAATAAAAGAACATTTGAATCCAACAAAGGATACCTTTATATATTTCTTTCTTGCTTTTGTTAAACTGGTCTTGTTGTGTGTCAGTATTTTTTTTTTAAGATTTTTAATTGATTTTGAGAGAGAGAGTAAGATGGGGGGGAGAGAGAGAGAAACATCAATGTGAGAGCAAAACATCGATCGGCTGCCTCCTGTACGCCCCCTATGGCAGGGAGAGGATCGAGCCCACAACCCAGACATGTGCCCTGGCTGGGAATCGAACCCACAGCCTTTCTGTGCACCGGACAACACCCAACCAACTGCGCCACACCAGCCAGGGCATTGTCAGTATTTTGATATATTTGTTTTTGAAGGTTTCTTTCTTGTCCATTTTCTCTACTAAATAAATACTTATATAAGAGCTAACATTTATTGAGTGTTTATTATGTTCTAAACTCTGTTTAAACACTTTATACTTAGGTCCTTTAATCTTTTTAACAATGGAAACATTTAAACAATAATAGTCATTTTTGCTTAATTTGTTTGACTCAGATTTTGAATGAATGGAAATTCAGTTAACTTTATTCTACCAACATACTCTACCAAATTAAAGATTTTATTTAGAATAAGAAGAGCATCCACCTGTGAAAATGATTTGACTGTAATAAAAATAATTTTCTCAGGTTTTTCTTTTGAGTACTATATGTAGTTTGGAGAGAAAGCAGAAAGTTAGTGGCAGCATTAAAGGTTAAGTAACAGAGTGTAATATTTCTAAAATTTCCTCGAAAGGTGAATATGTCCACAGACTTAGAAGGAACAGACATGTTGGCAGAGAAGGCGGATCGAAGAGAATACATTGATCTGTTAAAAAAAATGCTAACAATTGATGCAGATAAGAGAATTACTCCTCTGAAAACTCTGAACCATCAGTTTGTAACGATGACTCACCTTCTGGATTTCCCACATAGCAATCAGTGAGTATGGTATGGTTTGGGCATTTTACCATGATGTGGTCATCTGTTGTGTTACCATCGTATAGGTAAATAGAAGTACCACGTGAGCAGCAACTTGGGGCTTACATGTTTGGCCCACTGATGCTTTTCTTTCTCATTGAAAAATTATGAAATTAAAAATCAGATATATATTTTTTCTCTGTGGTAATAAAAACTCTTATTCATTTGATCTGAAAATCCTTGAGGGCTGGGGGAAGAGGGACACTGGTCCATATTCGTCTTGAGTTATTTTCGTGTGTTTAATCTCAGCGTTCATTTCAATGAATCTTTCATTTCTCTTTTCAGTGTTAAGTCTTGTTTCCAGAACATGGAGATCTGCAAGCGGAGGGTTCACATGTATGATACAGTGAGTCAGATCAAGAGTCCCTTCACGACGCACGTTGCCCCAAATACAAGCACAAACCTAACGATGAGCTTCAGCAACCAGCTGAATACAGTGCACAATCAGGTACTCCCAGAGCGACTTTGGCACTGCAGACTTTGGCGGGGTAGGAACGAGGAAGAGTACAGGGTGAGGCAAAAAAGCCAGTCTTAGCTTTGCTGGGCGTTTTGCTTCTTAAGAATTTTCTACTTGGCAAAAGTGACGCTAGACAGGGTAGACCAATAATACCTATCAGTCATGTGCTGACAGAAATGAAATAGAAAGGCCTCTTCCATGCCCTCAGTCTGAGAATTGTCAAATAAATGGAGCCTGGCTATTGTACTACTTACTGCTGCTAGTTGTGCTGACTTTAGCCAAATAACTCTTTCTCTGTTGGAAGGACTTTATATGTCTCATTACGTGTACTGAAAGGCGTTTCCAATTTTTTTATATGCTGTACATTAGATTCCTATTTCTATGAGTTCTGTTGGGTGTTTCCAATAATTAACTCTGAGTGGTTTTGCATTTGTTTGCTAAACAGTGATATTTACATTTAAGTTTATTCCTGAAGATGTCAGCTTCCTGATTTCTTAGCTAGGTCTACTTTTTAAATGATATCTGGTAGAATCTCACATCCAGCATATAGCCTGAACCAGTACAGGACCAATTTTTTTTTAATTTTTTTCATCCTCACCTGAGGATGTTTATAGATTTTAGAAAGAGAGGAAGAGAGAGAGAAACATCAATCGGTTGCCTACTGGAGATTGAACCGGAAACCTAGCTCTATGCCCTGATGGGAATCGAACCCAAAACCGTTTGGTGCACGGGATGGCTCTCCAACCAACTGAGCCTCCCAGTCAGGGCCTATTTTTTATTCTTTGTTTCTTATTCAGCCTTATAATATGCCTTAAATTTAGAGACTGAGAAAATTTATTAAGCAGAGATTTATTTATTTCAAAGACAGAATTACATTTTAAAACTGTTTTAAGCTTTTCTGGATAGGTTCTGCGTGTATAAAAATACTGATATCTCTGTACCAGCATACAACTCTAATCCTTTTGGTTTTAGGCCAGTGTGTTAGCGTCCAGTTCTACTGCAGCAGCTGCTACCCTTTCTCTGGCTAATTCAGACGTCTCACTGCTGAACTACCAGTCGGCTTTGTACCCGTCATCTGCAGCACCAGTTCCTGGAGTCGCCCAGCAGGGCGTTTCCTTGCAGCCGGGAACCACCCAGATTTGCACTCAGACAGATCCATTCCAACAAACCTTTATAGTATGTCCACCTGCTTTTCAAAGTAAGTGGGGAAGCTCCTGTATCATATGGTATTATGTCAGACCTACCTGCTTTAGGCAGATCCTTACTAGTTTTGGTCTTTGGCAAGCTTAAACTGTTTCTGATTATGAAGAGAATGGAAATTAACAAAGTAGATTTACCCTTTTTTATTTTTATCTAATTATGATGCTATCTGACACATTACAGGAGTTAAATTCACGTTTCCTTATTTGAACTACCTGATTTCAGTTTTCTTGCCCATTGAGGCCTTGTATCAATGTCATAAATCTTGTATAAGGCTGTATCTCAATATGCAGAATATATAATCTTGAAAAAACTTGTAAATACAATTGCTATATATTGAATCTTATTTCCTATATCATTCCATTATAAAATAAAATGAGAGTGTTCCAAATAAAAGGTAATTTCATTATAAAGTATAAAAATCATGTTTAAGAATGTGGAAACCTCTTAAGTTACATTTATAAATAAACATTCTTATTTATGGCACTGGAAGATTCTACAAGCTGAGGAACTTGTGTGGGGAGGGCGTTAAGATTATCTGCTTCAGCTTATCCTGTCCCTACAAACGCCTTCAACAGGAGTAGACTAGCTGAAGAAGGCACTCTAACCCCACATGTCGCAATAAGACTGTAATTCTCACATTCCCATCCTTTCCCACTTTCCCATTGTGGTTCTGTAATTCAGCCTGTTAAGTTCCTTTTTTCTGAAATACGGGAAAATGTGCTTATTGATCTGGTGAGCTATTTAGAAGGTAAAGTTTTTTAAAGGATATGAGTTTCCCATTAGAAAGTTAATGTCAGTACCCGGTAGGAAAAACCAGGGGTCAGGCTTCTCATAGCACTTTCCATAGAAGCATTTTTATCTTTTTACTTCAGGTACTCATTGACTATGACTGTTTCCTTTGGTTTCTGACAGAGTCGGAGCAAGCAGAAGGCAAAGAGGGGCTAGGGGAGACTGAGAGATTCCCGGGAGGAGAGGAGAGCCATAGTGATGTAAACCTGGGAGAAACCCCGGGGAGAGCGGAGGAGCAGATTCAATATCCGTAAATGCAAATTTAGCCTCGCTTACTGAATTATTTTCTACGTATGCTTCATAGTAGTAAATTCTGTCCTTTGGGTGGTTACATATTCAGTGATTCTTCAACTGAACTGAGCAAATAGCCGCTCCCTGCCCCTCACTTTTCCAAAGTGAGCTTCAGCGTTCAGGTGTGGGACTCCTGAGTTTTTTGCTTCTCCCCAGATGACATTTAAGAGATGAGGTACACGACCTTTTTAGTTCCTCTAACAAAACAAAATGCCAGCTGTAGTGGTACAGGGCTAAAGTGGTATAACCCCCTTTGACATAATTAGAGAAGTATAAGCTTTGGAAAGTGTTTTCCTGTTTAGCGAGTCTAAATCACCTGAGGAGCTAGGTAGAGCAAATTTTAAAATTTCCAAATGAAAGGGAGTTTCTTAATGAAGGTAACAGTGATGGTGAAAGCTGATACGCATTACTACAGGCCACTTAATGTCCTGAATGCTGTTACATGTACTAATTCATTCTCACCATCAACCCTAGGAAGTGGGTGATGTCATTATGCCCAGTTTATAGATGAGAAAGTGGGTCACGATGCCCCCTTCTGCCCGATTTTTGTAACTGGTTAGTGATAGAACCACAATCTGAACCCAGGCAGTGGGTTCATAGCGTATGTTTTCTGGAGTATTATTCTATACGGCCTTTTAGCATTTAAACTCACATAGCTGTAGAGTTGTCAGTTGGTTTGCCAGCCACAGCCATATGCTGATTTCTGCCCAACAGTTCTATTTATTCCAGGTTGTTTACTTTTCTTTCACCATCTGCTCTTTTACAAAATGCCTATATTTAGAGGAGAAACAGACCCTCAGAAATTAGACAGTGTTACTCTTCTTTCCAAACTTCCATGGTTTTTTATGTAAAGGGCTGTGTTCAACAAAAGCAAGACACAAACAAAATTTTAATCCTCCTTAGTTCAGGAAAGAACCTTCCAAAAGTGTTGCCTTTTGTTAATTTCCTCATTTCCACTTGGGGTTCCCTGAAACTAGCTTGACTGCTGTGTCTTAGCCTGAATTACGATAGCAATACTTAGAGTCAGTTGTAGGCCAGTACTGTAAATACTTCTTTCTATACTATTCTGGGTGACTAAAATAGATACACATTTTGCTCAGTGAAAACTTATTCTGTAATTTTTTCCTCTTTTATTTCATCATCCTGGGACACAGACGAGCTTCTATAAGTGAACATTTCTCCCTAAATTTTGCCTCTTTCCTTTCTATTAATTTGTAGGAAGCTGTTCCATTAACATTGTTTTGCAGTTAGCCATGTGTCCTGGGAATGTAGACAAGAATTTTAATGCTGCTTAGCTTTCTTATTAGATAGCATTGCCTTAGGAAGATTGAGTGGTAGATTATTTTTATCTGGGTATCTGGATTTGTTACTTTTTATTTTTATATAAGGAGCACTTAAAAAGTTATTAGAATGTCTTAATTATGATTTTTCTCATCTCTTATTTTGTACATTATGTTTGTTTTTCTCTAGGACAGTTTGTTAGTAAATTACTTGTAAATTGCTGAAATGAGAAATGGAACAACTTGCTGTAAGCAACAGTATTAGAGTTTATGAGTTCTGCTCATTTGCTACCTCCATAGCAATATTGAGAGAAATGATTGGTGATAGCTTAAAGCATCACTGATGGAGTATCTAATTAAAATGTTTGTGTTCTTACCTAACAAAACCGAAGGCATTAATGAGTTAGAGGACTGATAGAAACTTAAGTTCTCTACACCAAAAGTTTTGATAGGGTAGGTTTGGAAAAAACTGCGAAGGCTCTTCTCGATTCTCAGCAAAGGGAAAGCGATCCTAAGTCCCTCTTTTCCCCAGAATGAGATGCTCCTATTAGTCAGCGTTTGTGCCCAGAGTGTAATGAATAGAAAGATAAAGGAGACGTGGCACTGCTTTAAGGCAGCCCAGGGTTCTTCTGACTTTCCTGGCTGTCCAGACTGCAGGAAGCCCTTGTTAGAGCTCTGTCAGTGACAGGCAAGTGTCTAAAATAAGGAGAAAAAAGTGTTTCTGTAAGACACTTATCTACCTTTTAAATATTTTTATCCTAATTCACATATTGGGTAAAGAAAAAATATTTGACTAATTTGTGAACTGGGTGGTATAATACTCTTTAAAAAGGGTAATTTACTTGATAAATTATTGAGCTTTTCATATTTTCTTATCTGATTTAACCCAAAGTTATAATTATATTTAAGTCTTTGCTTTTTTAATAGGTTACATTTAAAAATCACGTTTTCTCCCCCTAGTGGATTAAAAGTTGAATGTAATTTGCTAAGTGGAGGTTTTTTTGGTTTTGCCTACACTGTTTGTTAATGGGAATGGGATGGGTGTTGTGTTTTAAGTTTTGTAGGATGAAAAAGCAAAATCAGAATTCCCTTAAATCAGCCCTCCCTGTATCAGACATCTTTTCATTAATCCCACCTGAAGGGACCATGCCTCTCTCTTCTTAAATCCCCAGACTTTTATGAAACTACTTTGTCTTAAGTGTCTAGAACTAAAACCTTACGTGTTGGATTAAACAACACCCAGACCTAGCAGAGTAGTTTAACTGTGGTGGTGTTTTCTACAGCTGGACTACAGGCAACAGCAAAGCATTCTGGATTCCCTGTGAGGATGGATAACGCTGTGCCCATTGTCCCCCAGGCGCCCGCTGCTCAGCCTCTGCAGATACAGTCGGGGGTTCTCACGCAGGTAAGAGCCAGAGCCACTGGGACACTCTGTGTTGCTGAAGCACTATCAAGAATCAGAGATTTTTCTCCTAGAAAACTGATTTGCTTTGAGTATAAGATCTTTCTTGGTTATGATTCAGTGGCCTTAAAGTGAAACCTCTGATGGAACGGTGTGCTCATCCCACCTCTGCCAACTCTTCCTTAGACTTGTAGGGACAGATAGCACGCCCTCCAGAAATTGTCTTTTGAGTAAATCTACTCTAGTTTTGTGAGATGAAGTTAATTTTTTATGTGGGTGCTTTCAGAGGTACAGTACACAGGTAAACAACATTTTGATTCTAAAAATGAAAAGTTCCTCTTTTGCTCCCCGAGTGTCCCCTTTGGTCCCCTCTTTCAGAATTTCATCCCTCTTGTGAGGCTGGGTCACATCAGGATGCCCCTTCTAGCATTACATTCCTTTATTCCTGTGTTTCACTGGCCTGTAAAAAGCTCGGAATCTGTACCTGCCATGGAACATATGACTAAGAAAATCATTAAGTGTTCATATAAGCGAGAGATACTATATTTTCCAATTTCCATTCTATGTGTAAATGTTTATGGCCCATGACTTGGGACATTCTGAAATCTCAACCCCTGATTTGTTAGTTGGACTTCTTAGTACCTGTCTTTGTGAACTGAGTCTTGTAGAACCCACCCTCTGAATCTGGCCCAAGAAGGATTATTATACTTGTTTACTTTAGGCCATTGACATGGGGCCTAGTGGGCCCATGCTGTGCACAGTTGAAGGGGAAGGTTGTGTTCGGTATGTGCATTCGAGGTGATAGGAAATTACTGCTCATTGTTGGTAATAACGGGGGGCAATGAGAACCCTTCTGAATCCAGATACCCTGTCTCCGTGTTTGTTTCACTCACCTGCCTCATCTACGTTTCAGGGAAGCTGTACACCACTAATGGTCGCAACTCTCCACCCTCAAGTAGCCACCATCACACCACAGTACGCGGTACCCTTTACTCTGAGCTGCGCAGCCGGCCGGCCGGCGCTGGTTGAACAGACCGCTGCTGTACTGGTAATTCCCCTCTCTTGATTGTTACTAACGGAGTTTCTTTGGTTTCTTTCTTTTTTTATTTTTTCCTCTTCATTTTTGTTTCATTTTCTTCTGGTTTTCTCATTTTTTTAAAAAAATTTCAACTTGGTCTCTGCAGAGGGCATGGAAGCATGTGCTGTCTTGCAGCTGTGTTCTTGCTGCATCTTTAATGTCCTGTTGTTTTCCTCCCTGACATTTGCTGGAGCGCCTTTGACTCAGTGTGGCTCTCAGGAGCCAGGCCCCCGACTCTTCTTTGCCAGCCTAGTGTGATAAAAGCTCTTGGTGTGGCCTCAGAAGAGCTTTGACACTATTCCTCCCCTTTTACCCTCCGATCCCTGAGAAGGAAAGAAAGAGCTTTAGTTTGGCTCTGCTGCAGGCACCCAGATGGCCCAAATTTGAACTCCTTAGCAAGTTAGTTTCCTTCTTTACTTGCTGTTTTAAACTTCTAAAACTTGGGCTATATGGAAACGTTTAAGATGCTCTTAATTTATTGCTTCATCAGCTGAACACATGAAGATAACTCTTTTGCCACTCATGACCAGTGGCAGCTTGTATTTTCCATTTAAAGATGGTCCCTTTAGAATCCCTTTAGATCACATTTGTTGATTGAAATGAAAGGTGAACTCATTTTTAGGGGTTTATGGAGAAATTATTTTACAAATAGGTCTTTATACAAAGGTGAAAATATGGATGAAAACTGCAAATACAATATTTGTTACTGAAAGTTCTGCGAAGAGTTACCGAGTGCAGCAGGGGTGTGGGCCTGAGAGAATGGAAGGACAAATAGGACTTTGAAGAATATTTCAGGGTTTGTAACTTTAAGAGTTATTTTTGGATGTGTTTTGGTTTATTTGGGGGAGTTAGAATTGTTTACTGGACACCCAGCATTTTATTATTTGAAATTTAAAAGTAGGCGAGCATTTAAAAACCTAACCGACACTATGAGTCCTCATATTTCTATATCCTACAAAGAGGCTCTCAGTTTCTCTTGTTGTTTCTCAAGGACTCGTGTGAGTGAAAACACTTCTAGAAACATACTTTGGTGGTTGGAATTTGTTTGGTTTTCAGTTTAAAAGTCTTTGCCACCTCCTGATTAATTTTATCATAAGCATAACATCTGGGTGCAAGGAAGTCAGATCTATTTCTGGCTCCATTTATCCCAGCCCCTGGTCTTGATTGCTCACCCTGACTGTTGAGGTGGGAATGTTAGCTGACACTTCTGCTTTGCTGCTTCTCTTAAGTTTGCACTGGCCATTCGCTAAGCTTTGCATATTTCTGTCCTTCCCGTCAAAACAGTTTCGTCGCTTGGAACGCCCGATTTCTACTCCCGTTGGAATGCTATTTCTTGCTCTGTATTAAACTACATGCTTTGTCTTGTGCAGGTGTGGCTTATGGAAAGACGCATGGTGTGACTTAACATACTTCTTTTGTTTTTTGTTTTGTTTGGTTTTGTTTTTTGTTTGAAATTCTGCTTATGGTGGCAGACGTGCTTGCAGTTTCTCTGCTTTGAAGCCTTCTTGTTTGGAACCAATATTTGTAACAAGTGGATCTGTTACTTGCAGAAATACTTTTAAAACAGTGTCTGGTGGCCTTGCAGTTTGAAGTCCAAGAAACAGAACCATAGGTACCTAAGCACCATAGGTGATTATACTGTAGACTTCAGGTTTAAAAGGGAAACTTTCACGTCTGTTCGTATTTTTTTAGAAAGTGCCAGAATTTCTGTGAGAAGTACAGAAAACATATTCGTTGCTATTCATTGCAAGTGTCGTGGCTTGTGAAAAACCAGAAATGACATCTTTTCTTGTAGTGATTAGTATGTTGAAATATGTTTCTACAAACAATACATGAAACAAATGTTTTAGGTAACTATAAAACAAAATGCGGTGCTCTCTGCATCTGTTTCATAAATATTTTACTTATTGCCTTATTTTAAAATTCTGTTAAATGGTGAAGTTAGCTTTCTCTTGCTGGCACGAGCTTGTTTGCCAGAGGATTTTGGCCTTCGGTCATCCACATCTGGCTCCATTTTCCAAGTTATACCCTTTTAAAGAGGAACAGTTCTCCCCTTTGTTTTATGGGTTTAATTGACCTGATGTCTTATCTGATTGGCACTCAAATTTAAATTCCTATTTTAAATCTCAAGGAAGCTGTCTTACACTCTAGGGATGTGTATTCTTTTAATCTTTGCAAAAATGATACTCCAGCATTTAACTAGAGCTTACCTCTGAACCTTCAGGCTCCTTTACTCTAGAGTATGGTAGAGTCTCTTAACCACAGGACTTGGTCAGGCTGTGGAGGTGGCCAAGAAAAAGCAGCATGCTCTGTCCCTAAACATAAGACTTGTAACCTTGAGCCCCCTGACCTTTCTTTTTTAATATCTGCAAGTTAACAATCTACAAGCAGCTTCTTTTAAGATGTGAGTTTTTCTTTCATCTAAAAAACAAAAGGAAAAGCCAAGAATGAGTCCAGTCTGGATCTTTCTGTGTGTTTCTCTGCAGCAGGCTTGGCCCGGAGGAACCCAACAAATTCTCCTGCCTTCAACTTGGCAACAGTTGCCTGGGGTAGCTCTGCACAACTCCGTCCAGCCCACGGCAGTGATTCCAGAGGCCATGGGCGGTGGCCAGCAGCTCGCAGACTGGAGGCAAGTGCCCTGTGTTCCTTTTTGGGAGATTGGCAGGGGCAGATCCCATAGGGCAGGGGCACTTGGTGATTTGGTGAGATGGGAAGAAAATAAAGGAAAGGAGAAAATGATCTCTGTTTGAACTCCTTTAAGAAGAGAACCCATATCTGGTTAGAAGGTGGGGTTATAAGCAAACTTTGAATACAGGAAAGTAATCGGTTCTAAGCTCAGGAATCATGTATTTCAGGTTTAAAGAGTGGTATGCAATTATAAACCATACAGTGAAAACCTAAAGTCTTGTCCACGTGTTACATGACAAATAAAATGCAGCTCTTTGGGGTTGTTTGAATTGCTGTTAACAACTCTTTGGCCCTGGTTTGCCAGTGCTTTGGGCACTCACTTGTCTCCACTTCCTCCCATTGACACAGGAATGCCCACTCGCACGGCAGCCAGTACAGCACTGTCATGCAGCCGCCGTCCCTGCTCACCAGCCACGTGACACTGGCCACTGCGCAGCCCCTGAACGTCGGTGTTGCCCATGTTGTCAGACAACAACAGTCCAGTTCCCTGCCTTCAAAGAAGAACAAGCAGTCTGCTCCAGTCTCTTCTAAGTGCGTCTCTCTAGAGCTGAGAGTTAACTGGGGAGAGAGTTGCCCGGCACGCAGCGTGCTGTGGCACAGACAGTTTGATTGAGGGAGCAAGTGGCTGCCAGTCCAAGGAGCCAGCCCTTCATGTGGGCGTGCACACCAGGTGTGTCCTGGCTGTGCTGAGCCCGTGTCTCTGCTGCCACTTGAACTCTGGCCTTCTTTATGCTGCTGTTTTTATTTTCTGCCCACTACAGAGCGGAAGTTCACCGTGGGGTAAGGGGCATACAAGAGTCAGGTTTATATTGTATTTTGGTGTTCTTGTCCTAGAGACCCTGGCTAGAGTGGTTAGTTTCTTTTTTGTTGGAACTTTTATACTTAAGTGTGTTGGCTTAATGATTAGGTAAAAAGGAGTCAAAGAGCAAATTGGCGAGAGCTTTGGGGAAAAGCTATATTGTTTGGGGCGCCAAGAACTGAATGGTCCTTCATACGACCTTTTCCTGCAGGTCGTCTCTGGATGTTCTGCCTTCTCAAGTCTATTCTCTGGTTGGGAGCAGCCCCCTCCGCAGCACGTCTTCCTACAATTCCCTGGTCCCTGTCCAAGATCAGCATCAGCCAATCATCATTCCAGATACTCCCAGCCCTCCTGTGAGTGTCATCACCATCCGCAGTGACACCGATGAGGAAGAGGACAACAAGTACAAGCCTGACAGGTGAGATGGGCAAGGGGCTCCCTGGCTCCGTGGCTGTTGTCCTTGGCCTTAGACTGTCAGCTTCAGGCAGGTGGCCCAGCGTGGGCTATGCAAGGAGGGCTAAAAAGAGGTTTTGGAAGCATGGCTGTGGATGAGCGAGCCCAAACACTCGCTTCCGTAACAGCGTTGTCAGGTTTTCTGTGACATTTTACATGGTCATCAGTCAAACCGGCCTTTCAGACACGCTGGATAGAATAGTACGTCTGGTTACGCTGTTGGGCTGCACTGACTGGCACTGCACGTGGTTCCACAGACATGATCCCCTGCCCTGAAGGGGCTGTAGAGTCTGAAAACAGATTTGCAACAGAAGCATATAAACAGCAGTTAATGGGAATGAGTCAGTAGATAGGAGGTTATTTGAAACTCCTGTAATTTCTTACTCTCAAAAGGCCTCTTTGGAAGAGGTAGAATTTAAATAGAGCTTCCTTCTCTTTCCTCCTCTGCCAAATGGTCTGAAAGATTAAGAATTTAAGTATCAGATTATTTCCTCTTATCCCAGCACCTTTGTCCAAGTCCTTAACTGGGCAGTTAACTAGGACTGGGGGATATATTTAAGAACTGTGACGTGCCTCTCTTGGTGCGAACGTGCTGCAGTTGGTTGCTTCTGTTGGCCTGGGTTGTGTTCTTGGGCTTCTAGTGTTAGACATAGAGAAGAGGGAGTAACTCTTCTTCTACTTGAGGATCACACGTGAAGGTAACTTCGGAGACTTTACAGAGTCATTCATATATATATATATAAGTGAAGTTTAAATGAACTTGAAAGAGTAATTTTAGAACGAACTACTTCAAAAGGGCTATTCACAAAATGGTATTTGCAGTTACAAAATGGTATTTACAAATGATAAGTAAACTTTCGGAACTAGGTTCTGAAAGTGGTCATTGAACTGATTTGGGGAAGAGATAAAGTAAACTTTCCAGTGAGCAGAAGGGTCCTAGTAGTGACAAAAAGTTATGTCACCAGTAGGATTGCTTTGACAGGAGCTAAGTCTGTTAGAAAAATGAGAAACTAAAGTTAGTAAGGTGTGAGTGGTTTGTGAAGGAACTTTAAAAAAATAAATGTACGGAGAGTAGTTTGATTGGATATAAGGAACCATTAGTTGGTCAGGGTGAGATGGAAGAAAAGCGGTGCCTGAGGAATACTGTTGAAATAACGGAGTGGGCATGGCTCGGAGGCGGTGTGGAGTAGTTGTTAGAGGCGTGCACTCTGGACTCACTCTGTCCTTGTCTGAGTCCTGTCTCATCACTTGTGTGCCCTCGGTCAAGTGTCTTAGTCTTCCTGTACCTCAGTTTCCTCATCTGCAAAATATTGATAATGGTATCTACTTCATAGAAGTGTTTCAGGGATTCAGTGAGTTGTATGTAGAGTGTAAGAATTAGTGCCTGATGCATAATAGGCACTCAGACATCTGCTGCTGCTACTATTATTGTCATTGTCATAGGACCAGAGACCATCAAAGAAACATTGCTAGAAAGGGGTTGAATTTTCAGGAACTTTTCTTCTCCTCAGCTCTGGCCTGAAGGCAAGGTCCAATGTCATCAGCTACGTCACTGTCAATGACTCTCCGGACTCCGACTCTTCCCTGAGCAGCCCATATTCCACTGAGACCCTGAGTGCTCTCCGGGGCAATAGCGGGCCCCTTCTGGAGGGGCCCAGCAGAGGCGTGGGGGACAGTTCGGGCACCCGCACCATCATTGTGCCTCCACTGAAAACTCAGCTTGGCGACTGCACTGTAGCGACTCAGGCCTCGGGTGAGTGTCTCCCAACTGGAGGTGAATTCTCTTTTGAGGTGTGGAGCCTTCAGTTTGCTATGATGTACTTATGCCAGTGGTAGAGACCAGTGGCATAGATTTTCTTAAAGATTCCTTAATTCAGAAATTATTTCCTTGTGTTGTAAAATTAATCTTGGCCATCAGTTTATTTTCCTGTATTTATTTTACTTGGATTAATATAAAAATGAATTTTTAGTCTCACAAATACACTTACTGTAGATGGGAGAAGTTTGGCAAGACATATGTGATATGGTGGAGCACTAAAAACATTAGCAAGCAATGCTTGTTTTTGTTTTTTGGCCGCAGGTAATATGATTTTGACAATCCGAAAGTGGACGGGAACCGATAATATTAAAAATGACGGCAAAAGTATTTTTGGAAAACAATAGGTTGTACTTTAGATCTTTTCTCTCCAATGTTATGGCAGTGATACTGTTGTGGGCTTTATTATCAGCCAGATTCCATCTTTTTTGCTCCGTCAGATGCTGGGCCTAGGCTCCTAGGTTTAGTTATTGGTTGCTCACTGCAGCACCAAGCCCCAGATTTCCCTGGCTTGACACAACGGAAGTTTACTTCTTACTCATGACTTCCCAGTACAAGTGTTTCTGGTGGGTAAGCCTGCAGTGAGTTAAGGATCAGAGCCTTGGCCCCCTCAGCATCCAGTCAGAAGGAAAAAAGAAAGTTTGAGGGAGGCACACACATTTCTGAACCTCTTTACTCTGGAAATAGTGAAAACCCATCACGTGGCCCCACCCAGAGGCAGGGGGCCCAGGATGTACAGTCTTTGACTGGGCAGCTGTTTTCCATGGAAACTGACACACCGGAGGAGGGGAGCATGCATTCCTGGTGTCAGTATAGCTGTTTGTTTCGTACTTGTGTGAATTAGTGTTTTATTATGAATTATGTTACTGCCAGAGATATGAACAGGGTTCTGATTTGAGGATATTGTGTTAAGTGTAGACACCTGTCCATTGCTGACAAAACAGAACTTCCCATGCTAGGCTTCTGAGCAAGAATATTAGGTGCTCTGTTCACTGTTGGGTGCAAAGAATACAGGCTGCTCCACAAGTCACTGAATAACTACTCCAGTTTCCTAGTGGGAGCGCAGAAGGATGCAAAACGTTGAAAATTGATTTGCTTATGCAACTGCCCTGCAGTTTCTTAGAACTTGAAGATAGCGAGTGCCCAGCATCATATAATCTTGCCTTCCTTTAAACCCTTTTCATACTTAAATGTCCTGAGTATTACCAATACCTTACTCAGCTTCCCGTTGTCATTTCTACTCCTGTTTACTCCCCTCCTACCTAAAACTGGGCTCCCCGGTGGTAGGAACTGCGCCTCACTGTGTCTGTATTTCAGTAGTACCCTGTACATGCAGGAGATTAGAGAGTATTTACTGCAGTGAACATGATGGAGGTCATTTATGATTTTTGTAGCACGACAGAAAGGAAATGGGTGATAGGTTCCTGTTCCGGTGTAAATGTAATTCAGGAAATAAAATAAACCTGAAACCTTTACTCCTGCAAAGCTCATACAAACGTGGTTGATTATACTGTATGATGCCATAATTTAGCCTGTGGTTCTGAGCAGATGTCTCCTCGTACCTCCTGAATGCCCGGCTCTCTTGTAGGTCTCCTGAGCACCAAGACCAAGCCAGTGGCCTCGGTGAGTGGACAGTCATCTGGATGCTGTCTCACCCCCACCGGGTATCGAGCACAGCGTGGGGGGACCAGCGCAGCACAGCCACTCAACCTCAGCCAGGTAAGCGCGAGGGGCTGCTGGCTTCTGTTTGGGGCGCCCCCTGTTGTTACTCTCTGGAGAACCCCGCTTCTGGCTGGACTGCTGAATAAAGCCCAATGAAGCTCCTTTTGTGTCAGACGGTTTGGTGTCCTGCGGCCCGCGTCAGATCCGCACGTGCTGTCTCTTTCTCCCTGTATGAGTGTGTGCAGGATGCACATCCCAGGTTTTCCATCAGACCGTCTGGGCTGTCCTGGGAGATTAGAGAAATGTCTGGAATGTAGAAAGAGCCTAAGGTGCTTGAGGCTGTGTCTGGTTCTGCACCACTGCATGCTTTGAGGCCAGATTCTCTTGCTTTATCTCCCGGATCATAAATAACCTCACACTGTTTACTTGAGGCAAGAAACAGGGAAAAGCTTTCTGGCCGCTTAGTCAGCCGGTTCTAGTCCTATATGTGTGAGTCCGGGATTGGGGGCTTTTCCCTACCATCTGATCCTCTGATGGGGTGGGGAGGGTCACTATTCTGTTTGTGTTCACTCTTCTTCAGCTCAAGTTCTGGCGCTTGTGTGATGCTTACTAGTAGTGAGAAAGTGTACATATGAGGGTGTAACTGTGTGTGTGTGTGCGCGCGTGCATGTGTGAGCACACATGGAAGCGCAAATGTAAGTTCGAGTTAGTGCATGTGTTTTAGGCTCCACAATTCAAGAGGGACATGAAGAACTTAGTGGAGAGCAAAAGGAAACATTGCCAAGAAAGAAAGGTTAGGAAACATTCAGATTCCCTGACGCCAGAATAGGGTGAGTTGAGCCAACAGTTACTAACTTGCAGGCGTGGGTAACCCTCTGAGCTCCTGATTCCCCCCCCTTTCCTCTGTCTTGCTCAAGAGCAAATCGCTGCTGCCTGGGCTGGGTTAGGGTCTGCGCTGCCAAGAGGCAGAGGGCTGAACGACTGCCTTCTGACAGCGTCACCTGCCTGGTAACGTCTGTGCTCTGGCAGCCCAGAGGCAGTGTAAGTTAGAACCTCGGCCCTCAGGACCAGGGTGGCCGCGAGGTTCCTTACTCCCTTCTTCCTCCTTCCAGAACCAGCAGTCATCGTCAGCTCCAACCTCGCAGGAGAGAAGCAGCAACCCTGCCCCCCGCAGGCAGCAGGCGTTTGTGGCCCCGCTCTCCCAAGCCCCCTACGCCTTCCAGCATGGCAGCCCAATACACTCGACGGGGCACCCACACCTGGCCCCAGCCCCTGCCCACTTGCCAAGCCAGCCTCACCTGTATACGTATGCCGCCCCCACCTCTGCTGCTGCCCTGGGCTCCACCAGCTCCATTGCTCATCTCTTCTCCCCCCAGGGCTCCTCCAGGCATGCTGCAGCCTATACCACCCACCCCAGCACTCTGGTGCACCAGGTCCCTGTCAGTGTGGGGCCCAGCCTCCTCACCTCTGCCAGTGTGGCCCCTGCTCAGTACCAACACCAGTTTGCCACCCAGTCCTACATTGGGTCGTCCCGAGGCTCAGCAATTTACACTGGATACCCACTGAGTCCTACCAAGATCAGTCAGTATTCCTACTTGTAGTTGGTGAGCTTGAGGCAGGAGGGGCCGTGGCTGCCCTTCTTGGCCCTGAGTTCTCCAGAATGGGCTATGATGAGCTCCTCCCTTACTCTCCTTGAAACTCCTTAGCCAGCCACTTGCTCTGCAGGGGCCCGCTGGCGTAGAAGGTTTTTCTCTGGGGAACCTGTCTCAGTGTTGACTGCATTGTTGTAGTCTCCCAAGCCCACCCTGTTTTTAATTCTTTATTTCTGTGACAGCAGTCTTGGTATTTGGAAGAGTTCAGATGCCCATCCTCTGCAGTTACCAAGGAAGAGAGATCACTCTGAAGTTACCCTTTGAAAAATATTTTCTCTTTCTGACTTTATTTCTATAAATACTTTTAAAACAAGTGAAGCCCCTTTTTATTTAACTTGGTTTTATTGTAGTTGCTGGTCAGAGGAAAAATGCTGATAGAAGGACTTGAAATTGGTAGTAAGTGAGAAAAGAGCAATCATTACTTTTTGCTTGTTTAAAAACCAAGATTTAATTGCTTATTTTAAGAGCAGCTCTCACAAGTCCTTATTTTACTATCAGGCACTTTTCCTCAGAATTTTACTTTTGTTTATGAGATATTTAAACTTACAGTGTTTTAATTTTGTTTTTATGTCACATTATACCTAATGGGCAATCGTTATTTTTGCAAAGCTGGTTGTGTACTGCTCTGTATTGCTGTTGGGATTCTCTCAGTTACTCTGTGTTTATTACAAAGTAGTGTTAAAAAGGCAGCTCACCATTTGCTGGCAACCTAGTGCGAGAATCCATACCTGCCATAAGAACACAAAACACCAGGCATTCTTTTTAAAGAAGCACCATACGTTCTTTTAAGATTATTTTCTGAAAAGTCCTTCTCTGATTCAGCTTAAATTTTATTATGGAAAAGCCATGAAGGTGGTTGTTATTGTATGGTGGTGGTGGTTTTATTATATGCAAAATCTCTTTGTATTATGCTATACTGGCATTGATGAGCTTTGCCTAAAGATTAGTATGAATTTTCAATAATACACCTCTTTTTCTCCTCGCCTCCCCTCTCCCTTCTGTTCTCTGTGATTTATTTGGGGGGAAAGCTAAAGAATCTGAAACCAGATCAGAACATTGTGTATAGCTTTTATACTTTAGAGTAGTTTCCTTTGTATGCCAGCAGCAAACTGAATGCTCTCTTATTAAGACTTATACAATAAGTGCATGTAGGAATTGCAAAAAATATTTTAAAAATTTATTACTGAATTTAAAAATATTTTAGAAGTTTTGTAATGGTGGTGTTTTAATATTTTGCATAATTAAATATGTACATATTGATTAGAAAAATATAACAAGCAATTTTTCCTGCTAACCCAAGATGTTATTTGTAATCAGATGTGTAGTGATTACACTTGAATTGTGCATTTAGTGTGTATCTGATCCTCCAGTGTTACCCCGGAGATGGGATTGGTGTCTCCATTGTATTTAAACCAAAATGAACTGATACTTGTCGGAATGTATGTGACCTAATTGCAGTTCTGTTAGAGCATATTACTGTAGTGCTGAAAGCGCGGGGCGCCTGCGAGGAGAGGAGACCCTTGGAGTTGTTTTGCACAGGTGTGTCTGGCGAGGAGTTCCGTGTGTCCCCTCCTCCCCTCTCCTCCCTTATTGTAGTGCCTTATATGATGCTGTAGTGGTTATAGAGTTTACAGTGAGCTTGCCTTAGGACGGACCAGCAAGCCCCCGTGGACCCTAAGCTGTTCACTGGGATTCATCAGAACAGGATTAGTAGCCGTGTTGTGTAAATGCGTGGTTCTCACTTTCCCTGCCGACACCGAAAAATAAAAACAGCAGCTTTCCCCCTTTGCTGCCACCCCGTCCCCTTCCATTTCGGCGTCTCAGCCGAGCTCTCACGGAGGCCTCTTCCCCGCGGCTCACTGTGCTGCCTGCTGCTGCGAGCACCCGGGAAGCGGGAGAGAAGTCGAGCCAGTATTTAACATGCAGTTTTTTCTTTTTTAAAAAGTATGTGCAATCACTTTGAGAATGAGATTTTTTTCCTTTTCCCATGTGGCAGTCCTTCCTGCAGATAGTTGACATTCCTAGTAAAATATTTGCTTGTTGTAAAAACACATAACAGATGTGTTTATACCAAAGAGCCTGTTGTATTGCTTACCACGTCCCCATACTACGAGGAGTTTGTGATGCCACTAGTGGCAGGAAACTCACAGAAAGGTTGCTTAGCCAGTGAACAATACCAAGAAGGAACCAGAGCCTGTTGAGTCACTGGGCTTTTGAGGTTTGTTTTTAACAACTTGCATGTTCTGGGGGCCCTTCAAACTGTGAAATTGTCCTTGTACTCTCGGCTCCTGCATGGATCTGGGTCAAGTAGAGGGTACTGCGGATGGTGATGTTCCTGCCGTAAGAGATTTTGGGGAGGAAGGTTAACCCTGAGATGCAGAAGTGTTCCATCTGAACTGAAAATGACATAGTGGAGGGATACGTCTAGGACTGGTTCTTTGTGGAGAGGGTGTCAAGGAGGTGCAGGATGGAGATGGGAGATTTCATGGAGCCCGGGCAGCAGCTCTGCCCCGGGTCAAACACCGAGGAGCTGTCAAGGTATTTGGAGTTTTTTCTTTGCAAGGAGTAAAGGCTCCCAGGATGGGGCAAGTGGGTCAGTGCAGCCTTCCAGGAACATGTCGGCGTTTTCTGTATATTTTTAAATTATATTGAGTTGTGTTTCAGCACTCTACTGGTCAAGATACCCAAGCAGTTAGTATAGTTTCTGTCACTGGTGTGTTATAGTGTTCTGGTCAGTGCGTGTGGTCTTTGTGTCTCCTTTTTGCCAAGCACATTCTGATTTTCTTGCTCAAAGGCAGATCTGGTTTCTAATGGAAGCATTTTTTGTTCCTTTTCTTTCCTCTACAAGGGGTAGCAATTGTTTTTTGTAAGAAACGAGATGCAGGAAAAACAACCAGAAAACTCTCTGCTCCTGCCCCCAGTCCAGTAGGTAGATGCCATTTAAGATGCAGGGAAAAGACAGTACCAAGAGCTTGTATTGTTACCTTAATCACCTTATTAGCATTGTGTGGCTTTAAGGATTTTAGAGATTTTTGGTCTTAGTCTGTAAATTGGCATTTCGGATTTACCAAGGTAAAAACCCACCTGTGTCTGCTGAATGTGTATGTGCTCAATGTGGCTTTCGATTCTGTCCCTGGGGCTTGCCGTCCCTGGCCCTGACAGGATGGGGGATGCCCGTGAATTTAGTGAGCAGCTGGCCTGGATCATAGTGGCCTGGCCTCAGACCAGGTTAAGGCTTCGAGCCCTCTCAGGAGTTGCATTTCCAGCTTCTCCCCTTTAGGTTGAAAGAGGCTGTGGGTAAGGGTTAAGTACAGCTGCTCTAGGCTTACGTTCATCAGGACACTCCCGAGTTTTTAATAGCTCCCAAGAGGTCAGTGCTCGGCTAAAATACCAACCCCGGGAACAAGAACTCCATTTCAGACAGTCTGGCCATCCATCATCCTCCAGCAAGGGGCTATAACCCTGACTGCCCGGGCAGGCAAGCACAGCCCTGTGTGTTTTATGCAGCATTATTATGCAAAAACCCACTGGTTAGGATAGTCTGTTTTAAGTTAGGAAATGAAATTGCCTCCCAGCAACAGGAATGGCCCAAGCCTGCTTCCTCTTTTGATTTTGTTTTTATCTGATGGATGGTGCAGCATGTCTACTTGGTTGTTTGTTGCTAAACTTTATATAATGTGTGGTTTTGATTCAGCTTGAAAAATAATCTCACTACATGTAGCAGTACATTATATGTACATTATATGTAATGTTAGTATTTCTGCTTTGAATCCTCGATATTGCAATGGAATTCCAACTTTATTCAGTGTATTTGATATGCTAGTTATTGTGTGCGATTTAAACTTCTTTTGCTTTCTCCCTTTTCTGGTTGTGCGCTTCCTTTTACAACAAGCCTCTAGCAACAGTTTCTGAGAATTACTGAGCTATGTTTGTAATGCAGATGTACTTAGGGAGTATGTAAAATAATCATTTTAACGAAATAAATAGATATTTAAAATTTAATACTAACTATGGGAAAAGGGTCCATTGTGTAAAACATAGTTTATCTTTGGATTCAATGTTTGTCTTTGGTTTTACAAAGTAGCTTGTATTTTCAGTATTTTCTACATAATATGGTAAAATGTAGAGCAATTGCGATGCATCAATAAAATGGGTAAATTTTCTGATTCATGAGGCTGTTTTGGACCTTTGTTACAAGGGTACAAAGGGGGTCCACACATGGCATCTTTGGAGGTGCTAACTAAATACACCTTAAAATCAGTAGACAAATTATATATTAGAGACAGATTCATCTTTCATACAGACCACAATGGAAGCGAATGGGCATTGGAAGGGTACATTTATTTTCTAAGCCTGAGGCTCCAGGGCCCAAACGTAATCATCCAGATCTGGCCCTTTCCAGGAGGCAGAAACTTCTGACACAGGCTAATTAAACATCGTTTCCTAGCGTGTTCCACCTGACATCTAAAGTAGCAGAATAGAAATAATCACCACAGACGATGCTATTTTCCCTCCGTGCAAGCTGCAGCTAGAAGCAAGGTCCTTTTTAGAGAAGGAGCACTTCTGATCAGCTTTCTCTTCATTCTGAAGTGAGTAAAATTTCTCCAGATAAAGAATTAGAGATTTGTCTGGATTAATCACTGCAGGTCTCTGAATAAATGCTACATTCATTTGACTCCTGTTGGCACATGGGTTTCAGGCCCAGTTAACCATTCAGTTGTCCTTAATTCATGGGGCTCCTGCAATCATACTTGGGATGTAGGAACACCTAGTTGAGAAACATTTAGAAGCACCCTTTTGAACCACAACCAAGAGAAATGATCAGTAGTCCTCTTCCATAAGTAGGGAAGTCAGAATACATTTATATTGATTTAGACTGCACATACATATTTTTCAGGTTTTCTTCCTGAGTAAATGAATGTAAAATTAGTGTGAACTTCCTGAACACTCCCCAGTTAAGAGAATATACCTCAAAGCTTTCAGGCAAAGGAAAGCCATATAGGAAGGCCCTGCTGTCAATCATGCTTCCAGTTAACCAAGAATTGACTGACTTCTTGATGACCTCTTTTTGTTTGTTTTTTGTTTTTCAAATTGTTTTTGTTTCAGTTATGTTCTCTTTGGGCTAAATCAGAGAGAGATTGGGGTAGTCCTATAAGTACTTGGGTAGTCTGTGGGGAAATCTGCATTTTAATGATGACAACTCCTATAAATTCAGTGTGCTTGGCTTGCTTTGTGGAAAATTCCATATGAAGCTGAAGTCTATGCTTTGGTTTCCCTATTAATCCTGAGATAGTACCAGGCGTGTAGCACTAGATGGCGCTAGTGAGCTATGAAAAAAGGTAATACGACCACAGTGGCCTTTTTCCCCCACCTCTTCCCCACAAACTTCACCCCTTCGGCTTCCAGCTTCCACTGAACCAGGCAGAAAACAGCCCATGCTATTATTAGTGGGAAAGGGAAGGATTAATGAAGCATATTTCTTATGTCAGTGCTGGAAGCCTTCTAAAACCTGGGACTAGAGTTTGTTGAGTTTTCTCTGGGGCCTCCCCCAGCTAGCTCCTTTTCCTGGGTGACTGCCTAAAGGCTCTGCCCCAGGGTTTCCATCTCCTCGCCCGGGGAGCCTACAGCCTAGGCCGGAGGTGGTTAAGGCTTCTGGCTGCTCTGCAGCGGGGCCATCTGTGTTTGATCAGTCCAGGCAGAAAGGAGGGGGTGGGGGCCCTAAAGGGCCTGACAGCATTCCAGAGAAGTGAGAGAGAACCGAGATCCAGAAAGGGAAGGCCCGCCCCCACCCCGCCTCCAGAGCTCGCCCCGTGGGCTCCGGTGGCAGAGGCCGCCAGCTCAGAACTGCACACTTCTACTCTGGCCCCGCTCTCCCGCTGCCATGGGACCCTGGACCCCCCTCCTCACCCTGCTCCTGTTGTCCTGGTCGGGACCCCTTCAAGGACAGCAGCACCACCTTGTGGAGTACATGGAACGCCGACTAGTCGCCTTAGAGGTGAGTGACTCCTCTCTCCTGGCCCCACCTGGCAGGGTGGCACATTTTCGGTTGGTTCACCCAGTTTGTCAGGCATCGAGGGATCACAAGACAGGGCTCTGTAAGAACCTACAGAAAAACCCCATCTTTCAAGAAGATCCTCAAAATTGTAAGCTCTCTTCCCCACGTACACGGAACTATTCAGACCTTGGAGTTTTACCCCCAGGATTAGATGGGATAGAGGGACAGAGTGGGCGTGAGAGCTGGGATTGTGGGGGCGCGTCTCAGGACAAGCTGATGATTCTGTTGAAGTTGGAAGTGCCCAGAGAACTCTGCCTTTTTAACACGTTGAAGTCTGCAGCATCTTGATCCCAGGAGAACTGTGTAATGGAGCAGAGACCCCCCTCCCCCCATGCACCTAGACTGCCCAGAGGCTCTGTGACTCAGTGGCCCTGCTCACAGAGAAGGCGGGCTGGGGGACCTGCAGCGGGGCAGCTTCTAGGTGAATCCGAGCCAGGCTTTCTGCACTTTGGCGTCTCTGAACATCTGGTTTCCGTTCCGTGGAGGTTGAAAGGGATGTTGCTGCCTGGCTGAGTGTGTGCTCTTCCCCGTTCCTGACTCCCTGGTTAGGCCTCTCCCTGCCTGGGAGCTGTCACCCTGCAGCCCTCCCCCTCCCCCATCCCTCCAGGAGCGGCTGGCCCAGTGCCAGGACCAGAGCAGCCGGCATGCTGCTGAGCTGCGGGACTTCAAGAACAAGATGCTGCCGCTGCTGGAGGTGGCCGAGAAGGAGCGGGAGGCCCTCCGAACCGAGGCGGACACCATCGCGGGGAGAGTGGACCGTCTGGAGCGGGAGGTTGACTATCTGGAGACCCAGAACCCAGCTCTACCCTGTGAAGAAGTTGAGAAGGTGACCGGAGGCCCTGGGACCAAAGGCAAGGGTAGAAGGAATGAGAAATATGATATGGTGACAGGTAAGCGACCTGGAGGCAGGCCCCTGACTGAGAACCTGGGTACTTACCTGTCCTCAGCCCATAGGGAGGAGTCAGCTCTGCTGGGGACACTGAACTGCCCACCATGGTTCCCCTTTTTTCTCCTTGGTCCCGCCCACTGTGGCTGTATCTTCTGGACTCTGTAGTGACAGGTCCATCAAGGAGGGTTTCTGGGGACCTTTCCCCAATCCTCCGTAGCAGTGGAGGCTCCCACCGGGCAAATGCACACTGCTCTCCAGTGGCCACCCTGGGGTGGGGATTCCTGCGTTGGGCACCTAACTCTTGCCCGTATTACCTTGTCTTGCGCTTTCCTCCTTCCCCACAGACTGTAGCTACACCATCTCTCAGGTGAGATCCATGAAGATCCTGAAGCGGTTCGGGGGCCCCGCTGGTCTGTGGACCAAGGACCCACTGGGACCCACAGAAAAGATCTACGTGTTGGATGGGACACAGAATGACACAACCTTTGTCTTCCCAAGGCTGCGTGACTTCACCCTGGCCATGGCTGCCCGGAAAGCTTCCCGCATCCGGGTCCCCTTCCCCTGGGTAGGCACAGGGCATCTGGTATATGGGGGCTTTCTTTATTATGCCCGGAGGCCGCCTGGAGGACCTGGAGGGGGTGGGGAGCTGGAGAACACTTTGCAGCTCATCAAATTCCACCTGGCAAACCGGACGGTGGTGGATAGTTCAGTGTTCCCGGCGGAGGGTCTGATCCCCCCGTACGGGCTGACGTCAGACACCTACATTGACCTGGCAGCCGACGAGGAGGGCCTCTGGGCTGTCTATGCCACCCGGGAGGATGACAGGCACTTGTGTTTGGCCAAGTTAGACCCACAGACCCTGGACACGGAGCAGCAGTGGGACACATCGTGTCCCAGAGAGAACGCCGAGGCTGCCTTTGTCATCTGCGGGACCCTGTACGTCGTCTATAACACACGCCCTGCCAGTCGGGCCCGCATCCAGTGCTCATTTGATGCCAGTGGCACCCTGAGCCCCGAAAGGGCAGCGCTCCCTTACTTCCCCCGCCGATACGGTGCCCACGCCAGCCTCCGCTATAACCCCCGAGAGCGCCAGCTCTACGCCTGGGACGATGGCTACCAGATTGTCTACAAGCTGGAGATGAGGCAGAAGGAGGAGGAAGGCTGAGGAGCGGCCTGACGGGTCCCTCATCTCGCCTCACCTCCCCGCTCAGTTTCCTGTTCCTCAGTCTCCGATCGTGGGCAAGTTGTAGTTCAAATCTCATCTTTTTTAGCCAATGGAAGCCAAGTTCCCATGGCCCCTTCATTTCATACGGGACTCTGGATCTTGACTAACCCTTTTAGAGCTAAAAGAGAGAAAACCCTAAGGGTTCACTCCTTTCCTGCCCCATGTCAACAAATTTCAGGCCAAAGATGACCCAGGCCCAGAGCTCTGACCCTTGAATGGGCGCCACCCCAGTGAGAGGCAACAGAGCACTTCTTGCCTCGGTGTGAGGCAGAGGAGACAGGACTAGGGGGAGACTCTCAACTCTGCCCTCTCTCCCTTCAGTGCCCTAAAGAATGGGACTCTCTCCACCTCGTTTTGTACTGAAATGTTTTGCATTAAAAGGAAAATCCACCCCTCCTCGCCTGTGTCTTTTTGGGGCAGCCCTCAGATCGTATTTCACCCCATGACCCTCTGTTTCCCCCTCCACCCCATCCCCACTCCTTCGGCTGCATTAGGGACCTGGCCGGGTTCCCTGGCCCAGGGAGAAGGAGCTTCTCGAGTTACAGATTTTACTGCGAGGCGCCTTCCCACCCCGGGAAGCTGCAGAATCCCTGCTTCCCGCCACTTCAGGAGGCTGGGCAGAGGCCTTCTCCATACCCACCTCATCCTCAGCGGCCCTCCCAGAGCGACCCGTGGCACTGTGCCCTTGGCCACGAGACTGCCCAGGGGCAGAGCTTCCAATTCCAGCTCTCAGAGGTTTTGAACCAGTAGGTTGGTGAGCAAATGGATTGTAGTTGCATTGAAGTCTTGTGGAAGGCAGAGGCCAAACCCATGTGTTTTCAGGAAGAACTGAAGTCTTACCTCCAGAGTGGACTCTGCCCCACGCCCGTCTCCAGCAGCGGGCTGGCCCCCAGGGTTGCACAATCGGACTTGGTCTGCGCCTCCCTGGTTTTCTTGCTGCCACAGCGTCTGCGGTTTGGGCGTCTCGGATGCTAGTCCTCCAGTTTCCCAGCACATTCCCTCTCTCCACCCTCGTCTCCCCACCTTCCCACCCTGGGCCTGGAACTGGACGTCTATCTGGGAGTCCTGGAAACTTAACCCTTTCTTGATGGTACCCTGGCCTCTGGTTTGCAATGGCCAAAGCCATCTGGGGAAGGGAGGGGACAGGAGGAGGAAAACCCCGGGTTTAGGACTCCAGTCTCTAGGACAGCTGAGCTCTGGACCAGGCCAGGCCCATCCCAGCTTCATTCCCCTGCCCTGTCCAGCACTGGGGAGCAAGGCTGGCTGATGGATCAGGCCCCCTGCTTTATGGGGAAGTTGACCTCAGGGCGCCCTGCGAGTCCTCACGGTGATTACCCCAGGTGGGAGGGAAAGGGAGCTTGGTCTTCTCCCCACTGTGCACCGTCCTGCCCCCAGGGTGGGGTGGGTCAGCCAAGGCCCCCTGAGCCTCCTTTGTCTCCTGTCAGGCAGAGCCGCTCTGCACATAGGTTGGTGAGGAAAGGGAGAGAAAGCAGTGGAGCCGGAGGTGGCGGGGGCTCTTGCCCATTCGGTTCTCTCCTAATGTGGGGCTGGTGACGGTAATCACCACCTGTCAGCCCACCGAGGGGTCTGCCCACTGAACATCTGGCTCCCTCGCAGCAGGCGGGAGGGGCGTGGGGGAGGGAGGGAGGGAGGGAGGGAGGGAGGGAGGGAGGGAGGGAGGGAGGGAGGGAGGGAGGGAGGGAGGGAGGGAGTTCTGAGCGCAGCCTGGAGAGAGGGGTTCTGGCCTTAAGCAGGGCGGCCACGTGGCACTGTGACTGTGACTGCGCACCTGGTGGGAGTCTCCCACCCTCCTGCTGTGACTCCTTTGCCAGTGTCTGATTGGAAGCTGCTAGAGGGGGGAGTTATCTTGACGCAGCATCAAACATCAGAAATGGCTATTTGATGACCCCAAGGGGAGAGTGGCCCCAGGACTGTGTGTCAGTGACGTCCGTGTGAGTGTAAAACTGGGTCCCTCTGCCGTACCACGCGCCTGGCTTTGTGGCGTCCTTCTGTGCCGGATTCCTCAATGAGAAAGGGAAAAGCAGCCTTTTTTTTTCTTTCTTCATTTTTTTTCTGGCCTCAAAATTTCTTTGGAAAAGTTCACTCCAACTTTTGGGCAGAGATCTCTGGGGCCTTGTCATTTATTTCTTTTTGGCTCCTGTACAACAGCTGGCGCTACTTAGGAAGTTTTGGAAGGTGAGTGGAACTATATGGGCAGATCCAGTGAACTGTCCAGATTCGTTAAATTACTGATTTGCTGCTCAAGTTGAGTCTCAGTAGCTGAATCCTGTCATCCAGAGCTGGCCACGCCGCCCCTTCTCAGACCCTCCACAGCCCCTCACCTCTGGTTTGGGTTGAACAAAAGGCCGTGGAAGACGGAGGCCCTGATGGGGGCAGGAGGGGCTAAAAGCCCAAAGAGAAGTCCCACATCTGCCCCCAACACCTGGCCCTAAGATGGCCACAGCCAGGGATGGAGATGTGGGAACGGCAGTGGGAGGCAGGCGGGGCTGGCGCTGTGGGGACAGCCGTCCTCCAGATCGCTGGTCCAGATGTTGCCTGTCCATCACGAGGCAGGGTTCAGAGGGCTCCCTCACTCCCACTCTGGTCCCAGTTTCCTGCCCCAACTTCCGAGCTCTCCTCTTTATCTCCTCAAGATCCCCTCTTCCCTGGTGCTGGTCTTCATGTCTCCGTGCCAGAGAAACCAAGTGTCCATCTTGTCATTGTCATCGGAACGGAGCCAGTGTTGTCTGACCCCTGGGGCCGGGAGGCAGAGATGTAGGGAATGGAGTTGTTGACTCAGCTGTCAGCCCTTCCTCTGGGATGGCTCTGAGCTAAACGGGAACCAGGGCCCTTTCCCTCTGCCCCTCCTCATCTCAGGTTTTCTGGGTCCCTTCATAATCCCTTTCCTTATTTAGCTGCACCCCCCCCCGAGGCCCCTGGGAGCACCCCTTCCTCTGCTCCCCATTTCTCTACACCGTTTAGGTCAGAACGTGCTCAGTGTGAGAGCTGTTGACTCTTCTGTACGTCTCCCGGCCTTCAGGGTAGTTCTCTTTAGGATCTGCGCCCAGGCTCTCTGTGGCTGTCTCCACAGTGTGGTCTCTGGGCCAGGTGGGACTTTCTGGTCCCTCTGCCCTCAGCCCCCAGCAGCAGTCTGAGCCTCTCCCAGCTCCTCTGGCCCAGCAGCCTGGAAGTTTCCTCCTCTCCTACCCCGGCCAGCGGCTGGAAAATCTCCTCCGCCTGCTCTTTTAACTCCTGCTCTCACAATGCGGAGCTTAAGAGATTAAATCTTTATTTATGGATTTAATAACTCCACAGAAGAATTATACATGTGGAAGCCAATGTATTAAAGGGCAGAGCGAGAAAGGAAAAACGAAGACCTCTCATCACCATCCCTCCAGAGCCCAGTTCTGACAGTATCTAGAGTTGGACATCTCTCCTGAACTTGGTCTGGGGCGGGGGGGGGCGGGGGGGGGGGTGTTGAGCCCAATCGCCACCTTCTCTGAGAACGGCCACCCTCACTCCCTGGCCATAGCTGTGTGTTCCCAAGGGGAACAAATCAGAGTCTCTCTCCTGGGATTTAGGATTGCAGATCAGAACTGTTAGATCCGAGAAAGCGCTTGGAAGTATTTTGCCCCTCTCCTGGGAGGCAGTGCAAGGCCGGTGCAGAGGGACAGGGGGAGGCGGGAGTGAGAGGCCAGCTCTCCTGGCCGCTGTGCGTGTCCTGTCTCTAGCCATTCCTCTTGTGGCCGTCAGGGAAGAAAGCATGGTGTGTGGACGGGTCTGCCCTTCTCAGTGCCTGAACCCACTCCACCAGCAATGTGTGTGTTTGGGCATAGTCTCCCTTCCTTCCTTCCCTCCCTCCCTCCTTCCCTCCTTCCTTTTTTTTAAACATAGTGCTCCCAAGTTGCCTTTTTCCTCAAGCACATTTTCTCTCGAAGATATTTTAGCTGCTCAGCGTGTGCCCCTGGTAGCCCCCACTGTTGACTCTTTGGACTTATCTGGCTGTTAATTTTGACAGGTCCTTCAATGCTGTTTTTGGTTGCATTTGGCCTGAGAGATATTTATCACTGTCCAATTGCACATGATTTTTGTTTTGCGGCTGTTGGATGTCGTGTTCCGGACCTGTAAATCTTTGCAGCTGCCAAATGCCTGAGCTGGTCTCCGTCTATTCTGAGTGCCCTTTTGGAGGAAGGGAGACAGTGTGGCAAGGCCCAGGGCTGGGAGTTAAGAAGACCTTTCTGTTTCAGTGGCTGAGTGTCCTTTCCGTTTCAGTGGCTGAGTGGCCCTGCTTCTCATGAACTGGGAGACCTTGAGCCAGATGCCAGCCCCTCTGAGCCTCAGTTTGTGCATTTGCAAAACAGGGTTATATTACCTGGGTTACCACTCACAGGACTGTCAAGGTTTAGGCCCTCACGCATCAAGCGCTTAGTGTCCTCCAGCTGGAAGGAATCTCAGGAGCCATTGCGTTTGGCTCCTCATTTTACAGTTGAAGAAGCTGAAGACCAGACAGCCTTTTTTTTCCTTTTTCTTGGTAATCCTCACCTATGAATATTTTTTTCCAATAATATTTTAGAGAGTAGAAGGGAGGGAGGGGAGACAGAGAGAGAGAGAGAAACATTGATACGCAAGAGGCACACATCGATTGGTCGCCTCCCACATGAGCTCCGGCTAGACTGGGGTTGAACATGCAAGCCAGGTGTGTGCCCTTGATCAGGAATCGAACCCAGTACCCCTGGGTGCATGGGCCAGTGCTCTACCACTGAGCCACACGGGCCAGGGCAGAGAGCTTTTTGAGGGCAGGGATCATACCTTCTATCTTCCTATATCCCCAGACACAGAGTCAAGTGCATACTGGGTGTCCCACAGGCACTTTGCAAACGAGGCAAGTGACCAGCTTGTAGTGACACATCTATGATGTGACCTCCGTTGAGGACTCAGAATGATCAGCATCAGTTCCCAGGCTGCGCTGCTGCGCGGTGAGGCCTGCAGGGCCCCTGATGCTGTGTGGAGCGCGGCCATTGAGCTTTTCTGCTCAGTGTTTCTCTTCCCGCTCTCCCTGCCGCCTGTCCGTCTCCCTGGGGACACAGACTCCACTCTGAGACACCTTCCTCACTGCTGCTGCTTTTTTTTTAAACATATCTTTATTGATTTCAGAGAGAGGAAAGGAGGGGGAGAGAGAGAAACATCAGTGATGATGAGGGAGTCACTGACCTGCTCGGCTGCCTGGCCCGCAACCCGGGCATGTGCCCAGAACCGGGAATCAAACCCTGATCTCCCGGATCCTAGGTCGAGGCTCAACCGCTGAGCCACACCCGGCCGGGCCTCACTGGTTCTCATCAACTATCCTCTTCAGGCTGGGACAGAACACACGTGAAAGAGCTTTGGAAGATTTAACGCTGACACACATGCTGGTTCCTTTATTGATTGGGACAGAGTGTCCCACAGGCCAGAAGCACGGCCTGAACGTCGCCTGGTCGGCCTCACTGTGCCGTGTCCAGGGGCTTGTGGAGCAGGGGTGTCTTTGATGCTGGGAGTGGCGAGGACACCATAGTTTCTACCCCCTGGACTCTCTCCACCCAATGACCTGATTCTTTAGCATCTTCCCCTCCCAGCCCAGGGAAAGTCAACACACATGGTTGTGATTTTCTCCCCTCACTCCTGATAATGACCCAGCAAATTCCCTCTTCCTCTTTCCGACCTTTCCAGCCCCCCTTAGTCCTGATGGAGGGGAAATATTTTTTACTGTCATCTAATGTTTAGGTATCTACGAGAAGCTTTAAAGCTGCAAACTAGAAACACTAATTCATTAGTTAAGTAGGTAGGGGAGGCAGGGGAAATGCTCATTGTATCACTGGATAGTAAGTGAAAATGGAGTAATCTCATTGAAACCGAACTTTAGCGTTTATTTGAAAGCCTGTAAATTGCAGACAAATGATCAGCCATAAATTGTGATTTATGTTCTGTGGGTTTTTAATGAAGGCCAGTGAGGCAGCTCAACACTTACAGGGTGGCGCAAAAGTAGGTTTACAGTTGTGAGTACTCGAAACGGAGTTTATTCTCGTATTATTTGTTATTATTGTATTATTTATTTCTATTACAACTGTAAACCTACTTTTGCCCACCCCTGTATAAAGCCACAGTGTTCAGGCCGCAGAGTAAAAACACTGACAGTGTAGAGCCCGGCCCACGGCCTATTCGTGGGGCAGGAAGAGAATTGGGGGCGAGACGCGGGCCCGAGCCAGCGAAGGCCACCGAGACAGGGAAGTCTGAGTGGAGCCCGTGTGAGAAGCGGCATCTGTGGGAACACTGTCATGTCCGAGCCAACTGGGACAGACAATTGATTAATTAAAAATCTAATGAATATTGATGAAGTGTTTACTAGGCACTATGTGCCCATTCACAACAGTGGCTAAGACAGACATTGACATGTCTTCACAGCTCGTGGCTGGGGCCCTAGAGATGAATGGACCGGCAGCTCGGTCACAGCCCGGTGGGGGGTATGTGATAAGAGGACCTCCTCCCCCAGCCTGGCCTGGGGCGAGGGGTGGGTCGACCTCTGGAGGCTCCTGAGCCTAAGTGGAGGGACACCCGTGAGGGCCCCTTCCACACCACTGCCACCACTGTCACGATCACTCCACCTGAATTGCAAGAGGCTCCCAACTGACCTCCTTGCCCACGAGTCTCTCCTGACTCCCGCACATGCCCTCAAGTCTCACTGTGTCATTATTTAGGAGTGGACCCATCTCCCCACTCCAGGCTACGGAACTCTCCCTTTCAGTGGGGAGCAAAGGGGGAAAGGAGGGTCTCTGCTGTCCGGGGTTGTTCTCTGTGAAGTTGGGAGGCGAGTGCCCCAGACACCATATTTTTTTACAGGCTGAGCTCTGAGAGGCAGCTGCTCCTCCCCTGAGTGTAGGCCCGGGCCCGGGCCCAGGCAGGGCTCTTGTCTTTTGCACAAAATTTTCTCTACATGTCTCCCGGGAATGGGGCCTAGTTGCCAACCTTGCATCTCCTGGAGCCTAGACTGACTGGGTTCACCCGTGAGTCCACCTTTGCCTTGGGCTGCAGCTTCTGCAGGGCACTGACCTCTGCACAGAAGTGACAAACAGCAGCACTGTCCACTGAGCCCTTCCCACCTGCCGGATGCGGCCCGAGGGCAGTGATCTCAACCGTCAAAACAACAGATCCCACCAACAAATATTCAGTGAGTGTGAGGCTTGGCGCAGGGGGGTGAGGGGGACACAGTGACAACTTCTGTGCCTCAGGAGCTGACAGCTCAGTTGGGGTGGCGGAGCAAGGGGGTGGTTAAGGGCGGGATGATAAAACAGGCGAGCACTTCCCTCCACTGCCTAAGACTCCCCCGCGGTTTAGACAGGTGATAATTCCAAGGAGGAAGCAGTCATCCTCCAGTGAGGGGACAGAAGTTGTTCTATCAAGTGTGGCGCTGCCTTCAAGTATCAGAAAGGTCAGCACAAGGAAAAGCGATGCTACTTGTTTACCTGGCCCCAAAGCGCAGAACTAGACTCTCAGTAGAGGCAAGTTCCACAACGAGAGAGCATGCCACTTCAAAAAGGGACAGCAGCCCGGCCGGGCGTGGCTCAGCGGCTGAGCGTTGACCTAGGATCCAGGCGATCAGGGTTCGATTCCCAGTCAGGACACATGCCCGGGTTGCGGGCTGCAGCCTATTAATGACTCTCTCATCATTGATGTTTCTGTCTCTCTCTCTCTCCCTCTCCTTTCCTCTCTATGAAATCAATAAAGATATATTTTAAAAAAAAAAAAAAAGGGACAGCTGTCAGCCCTGTGCCCGGATGTTCCTTGTTGCCTTCGGTGGTAGTGAGCTCCCTGGTTCTGGAGGTGTTTAAGCAAAGACCGGATGAATGGGGGGGGCGGTTTACAGAGGATGCGAGGGTTAGGGGAGTGGACCCAGCTGCCCCTCACAGTGTTTTCCAACATCCAGCCTTTGTTTCATTTTCAGCAGGATGAAGAAGAGTCTGGAGCGGCTGGGCATGCGGCCAAGCCTCTCAAGCTGCGTTTCAGGAAAGGAGAGGGGTGTTGGGGCAGGGGAAGAACTGGGGCTGGCCCTGCCCTGGCTGCAGGTGACTCGGGTGACGTTTCCTGCAGAAGTTTAGAGCGCAGAGCTTCGTGTGCGGTTCTCCGGAGCAGCTCTGCCTCCAGGGTCCCGAGCCGGCTCAGGCAGGTGTCTGGCTGCGGCTGGAATCTGATTTGTTTGCATTTCTGTGGCTGGCAGCTGCTGGGACTGGTGGTGAAGGGAGAGCTTTGCTTTGCACATAATTTAATCCAAGGGTTAGTTAATGAGTCTGCTTCCCGCAGACGCGGGGAAGCAGCGCTTCCTCCGACGTCGCCTTCGCCTGGTCATTAGCCCGACGCTGCTCCGTGCGCCTCGTTAGATCCGCGTGACCACAACTCAGCGGTGATTTACTGCGACTCCTGATATTAACAGCCTCCGAGTGAGACACGTGGAATGAATAATGCTCCATAGTGAATTTGTTAGTGAATTTCCTCTCGGCTCCCAAAAAGATATGACTGGCAAAAAAAAAAAAAAAAGGGGGGGGGGGTGATCTTGGACCAGGGAAAGGCCACGATACTCTATAAGTCAGGGTTCTTGATGATTCCAGGGAGACAATCAGAAATTGCTTTAAAAATAACTCGCGTTCTGTTCCCAGTAGGACTGCCATTAATTTCAGGGCAGAAGATGGCTTGGCATCTTTCTGATATGCTTAAAATAGAATACATAAGCATTCATCTTTAAAAAAAAAATAAAAGAAAGGAGGTGATGACCCAGGGTTTAAGTAATCTGGGCCGGCTGCTCATCTGCATATATATGATAAGGCCCTCTGCTGCTCCAGAGGGGGCTGCGGGAATGAGCACAAAGACGGAAGATTTGTTCAGCAACAGGTGAGGAGGCAGTAGGGCCTCCTGTCAACTCCCCTGGGCATGGAGTCTGTCTGCAAACCCTCACCTGGTGGGCCAGTGGCCTGCTCCAGGCCGGTGACTGGGGCTGGCTTCCTAGGCATTCGCTCAGGTCCATACCTAGAAGGGCCCCACACTTGGTTTAATGCTCTGATGTTTCTGTCTTAATTCTTAATTTTTGAAAAAGTGGCCCCTGTTTTCATTTGGCACTAGGCCCTGCTGATTATATAGCCTGCCTGCCAGTGGCTCTACAGGGCAGTTGCTGCCCCCAGCGAGCCAGTTCTTGCCGCCAGGGAATGTGGGCTTGGGGTTGCCTCACTGTCGGTTTTTTGTTGTTTTTTTAAAGCTAGAAATCTGTATTTTTGTGTAAAATCCTCTGACTTTTAAATGTTGCCAGACCAGTCAGCTCAGAGGGCCACATCTGGCCTGCGACCCTGATTGTATCCCCTAACAAGCACACCTCACCTCTTTGGGTCTTGAGAATCTGATGAAAAGTAGGATCTTGTCCTCAGGAAAAGAAAAATGCTCGAACAGATGCAAAACTTGTGGATATCTTTTGTGGGCGTCTCTGTGCCTCTGGGATCATCCTGTCTGTAGAGGCTTAGGGGACAAGGGCTTCTTGGGAACAGACCTGAGGTCTGGGAAGGTACAGCTGACCTGTTGGTACCCGGATAGGGCGTGTCTTGTGTCTGAAAGGGATGGTGGCGTTTGTTGGGATTGATATGTCTACCTCTGTGCACCACGCTTTGTACCCACCCTTCCTCCTCAGTCTTGATTAATTCCATGTGGATCAGGGAAGGTGGCCAGGGGAGCAGAGCAGGGACTGGGAGGCTGGACACTGGTCTGGAGGAGGTTGAAGAGCAGGTGTGGAGGGGAGAGGGACCCTTGATGGACAGGGAGCTTTTGAGCTGAACTTTGAGGGTCCATAGAACTTTAAAAGAGGGGATGAATCATTTTTCTGCTCTTGGGCAAGGAGGAGAAGTATGGACTTAAAGTTGGAATGCCCTAAATGCCAAGGCTGTTTGCATCCAGAACAGGTATTACATGCAACAGGCTCTCCTTCCAGCCAAGCATGTGCCCTAGGCAGGCTTCAAAACTTTCACAGGTGACAGCCCATCCTGAGCTCAGCTTAATAAAGAATGTGGATCTGCCCTTAATTGAAAGCAGGGAGGAGCTGAGCTCCATGTACTTGTCAGACAGCATAACTTGAATGCCCTGCAACTCAACATTTACCAAATGCTCAGTTGCAAAAGAAAATAGCATTAATGGAGGCAAAAGACAAACATTCCCATCATTCCACCAGATTCCCTAAGTCTTACCCATGGATGAGTCAGACCGTCAGAGATCTTGAGAGAGTGGGGTTCCTGAAGACATGATTTTGGCCTCTAGTTGGCTAGCATTATTGAACAGGGCTTTTCTGCTATGCCACTGGCCTAATGATGTACTTATAAGAATGTTAAGAATAGGTTTATGTTATTAGGCAAGTTTCTATTTTTTGAATACTTGTATGGCAGCCTCCAAGATGGCCTCCAGTGACCCTTGTCTCCTGGTAACTCATGTCTTTGTGTGGTCACCTCCCACACTGAATAGGGCTGACCTGAGTAGCCAATAGAATATACCTGAAGTGAGGAGTGTGACTGCCCACGATGGGGAAAGTTGGCCGCCATGTTGTGAGGACACTCAAGCAGCCCCGTGGAAAGAGGTCCATGTGGTGAGGCACTGAGGTGTACATCCATCTTCTTCATCTTAAACTTAACCTATCCAAGACTGAATTCATTACCTTGCCCAAGCCTGTCCCTCCTCCTGGATTTTCTATTTTGGAGGATGGGCATAGTCATCTACCTTGGTATCCAATAAGAAACCTGGAATATCATCCCTGACCATCTCTCACCCCCTCTGTACGCCACCAACCAATCTTATCCTGGATTTTTCCTCTTACTATCTCATACACTTGGTCTCTTCTCTACATTCCATGACAACTGCCTTAATTCAGGTCCCAATGCTCTTACAGCCTCCCATACTGGTCTCCATACCCTCAAGCTTCTCTCCTATAGCCCAGTTTTTACATTGTGTCTGGGTGGTTATTAAAAATGCAGATCTGGGTGTGATGTTCTCCTGAGTAAAGCTGCCTCAGCTCCTATCCTGGTTTCAAAGGCCCTTCAGAGAAGATGAGAAAATTGAGGCTCAGAGAGGGTAAATAACTTTCCCAAGGTCACACAGCAAAAAAAGTAGCACAGTTGGAACTCAGATCTAGATCTTCTGATTACAGATGTTATGCCTTATCCACTACACCTTATCAAGGGCAGATATCCAGCTTTTCCCTAGGAGAACTCCAGGTTGATGCCTGAGACTCCGCATGAAGATGATCCTATAAAAGGAAATTGCTCATGTCTCTCCAGTGAGTCTCCTAACTGGAGCAACAGTGTCAGCCGTCATTTAGCAGCTGTGCCCAGAGCCCCTGCTGGGTGTGCTGCCAACTCTGTGTAAGTGAGAAACTTGCAGCCCTCCTGTCTTTAGAGTAACATAGCCATCTCCCTGTGAATCGCAGATGACTAATTAAATGCATGGGGTTCTCCTGGGGTCCCTGGTTAATTCTTTCCCAAACCAGGCAGGGGTGTGGGTAGGGTGGAGTTGTTGCAGGATGGAAAGGAAACAGAGGAAGAACAAAAGAGAGGGATATAAGGAATGGAATAGGGGGGGGGAGGGAGGGAGGGAGGGAGGGAGGGAGGGAGGGAGGGAAGCTTATCTATATTTTTCAAGGAAAACAGGTAAACTTTCTAAGTAACAAATTTACATTTGCTAACATTTTCGAAGTGTTTTCCGGTGAACTCATCAAGACTTGTGTTTTAAGTAAAATATTATTTCCAACTATATAAATGAGGAAGCTGAGATTCTTGGAGATTAGGGATCATTTAACCTTGGAGACAGCCTAGAAAAACTGGAAAGACTTTGAGTTTTGATGCCCTAAGACCAGGATTCAAATCAGACTACCTGTGAATTGTCAACATGGTCTCGGTCAAGTTCCTTAGCATCTCTGAGCTTTGGTTTCCTCTCCTGGGAAACTGAGGACCATAACAGCACCAACCCCTTAGGGCTATTCTGAGGGTTAAATGTAATATCGCGTGGCACGCAGAAAGATCTCAACAGATGCTAGCTCTCTTGTTTCTGTATTATTGTCATCACTATCACCACCATTACTAAAGTATCGGGCAGTGCTATTGCTTATAATAGTATACATTCAGCCTTGGCCAGTGTGGCTCAGTTGGTTGAGTGTCGTCCCATGCACCGAAAGGTCACCGGTTCAATTCTCGGTCAGGGCACATCCCAGGGGGTTTGGTCCCTGGTTGGGGTGCGTACGAGAGGCAACCAAGCGACGTTTCTCTCCCTCTCTCTCACTATTCCTTCCTTTCTCTCTAAAAATCAGTAAAAACATATTTAAAAATATATATTTAAAAACAGCTAGTAATTGTTGGAGGCAAGTTGGCCGCGGCTTTTGACTGGTACCAGCGCTTTTCCACGGGACCTTTCTGCCCACCTCTCTAGTACCTTAAAAACGCAGCCAGACCATACTATCTATCTCCACGACACTAATATTCTTTCCATTTCAAAGAGGATATTGAGCTACCTTAGGATCAATTCTTCAGAATATCCAAGCACCCTCTGCTGCTTGGAGGGGGACCGGTGTGCCATCTGCATGCCGCCTGGGATCCCAGGATATGGTATTTCTTCTCATTATCTTTAAGTTTGAGGAGACAATAATTCTGTACAAGCAATAAACTAGGATGCTGAAAATAATGGGCAGAGTGCAATGTTGAAATTAATCTTAAAGCAAAGTTAATCAACCCATAATCATCTTTGTGCTACATGGTGATTAGGTATAAATGAAAGCGGTTTGTGTAAATGAGAACTGCCAGTAGTATTTTGTGCAATCAAACCCAGCACTTGCGGGAGCATCGAGGGGTGAGCAGCAGTCCTGGGTGTAGGTGGATGACACAGTTACAGCTTCAGTGTCTCTGGCGTCCTCAAGGAAAGGACGGGCCGCTGAGGCCCTGAGATGCTTACTGCAATGCCTGGCGGTCCTAACTGTTCAATACGCCTCCTCCCATCGATTTATTTTTTTTTTAACTTCCCTCTTCTTCATCTCATTGTTATTATTACCTCTTAGCCTTAATTAAAATGGTCCCAGGACTGTTGCCTTAGTTCCCAGTGTTTGGCGGTGAGTAATTTGGAGCCAGGGGTTTGGAGACCCCTGCTAAGACATCCAGAAAGAAGTAAAAAAAGCTACTCTGGAAGAGCTCTATCTAGGAGTCATTAGAAAGTTTTAATAACAAATGATACTTTCTCAGATAAGAAAAGCAATAAATAAAGAGCCAGAGATTACAGTCATTTTTAACACTCCAAGGTTGCTGGAGTTAAGGGAACAGAACAGGAACTGTGGCAAAATGAAAAAGTGGCTCCCTGTCCCCCCAGGGCAGTAATATGGTGGAGATGTTTGGGGGGCATTGCTACCCAGTCCTCGGTAGCCCTTTGTCCGGGAGCCCTCCCTGCCTTGCCCTGTCCAGTCGTTGGGACGGTCCCAGCATGTGTCAGCACAGGTTCGCGTGGCTGGGACTGGAACGGATCCGCCCTTGATCAGAGCCCAGCCGGTCAGCCTCTCTCCTGGGAACGGGGCCCTGTGACTCAGGGCCAGTGGCTCCCGTGTGTGGCTTGAACCGAGGGTTGAATGAAGGCTGCGGGACAGAGAGAAGCAGGGAAAGCCAGTCTGCAGAGAGACAGAGAAGAGTGACACAGGGCCACAGAGAAGCAGCCATGAGAGCCCATGTGGTCCCGGAGGGAAAGAGAAACAGCGCGTGGCTGCTTGTGTTCCTGTGGGTTTCCCGCTCCTGGGCTAGGCCTCCCCCGAGACCATCTCCTCTCCCTGCTCGTGGGCTCTGGGAGATGCTCTTACCTCCGTGGGATCTGTTTTCCTATTCTGTTTAAGCTAGCTCAAATGGGGTTTTTTATTTGCAGCCATAACAACCTTAACCCAAACACATTGCTTAGTCAGATTGCTTTCCCAACACCTTTACCAAAGGCAGAGGAATTTGGACAGTTTTGTTAAGAGATAATATTGCTCAAAATATACATTGATGCGTCCTTCTTGGAGGCTAATGCCAAGCTTACCTAAATTTCCCTAAAGCACTTTCCTCCTGTCCTTGGCCTGGAGTAATGGGGCGAATGTGAGGACAGCGGGGCAGGGACAGGATACACACAGCTGTACCGGGCACTCAGTGTCCTGTGCGATGCACCCTCAGAAAAGCAGTGATTGCCCAGCGCTTACAGCAAAGGGTTCTGTACCCCAAAGCTCCAACTCCACTACTGACCTGGCTAATTGTGGCCATGTACTTAACTCCCCAAATTAAAATGGGTATGTTCCCCAGCTGTAGAATGTATATAAAGCAGTAACAACTTCATAGGGTTGTAGGGAAGGTAAGAAGAGATTCTGCACCTGGAGCACTTGGCACAGCTCTTGGCACATGGTGGGCATTCAATACATAGTAGCTATTGGTAATTGCATTAGTTTGCTAGGGCTGCCATAACAAAGTACCACCAACTGGGTGGCTTAAAACAACAGAAATGGATTGTCTCACGGATCTGGGAACTAGAATCTGAAATCAAGGGGTCAGCAGGGCCGAGCTCCCTCTGGAATCTGCAGGGGAGAGTCCTTTCTTGTTTCTTTCAGCTCTGGTACTTGCAGGCAATTCTTGGCATCCCTGGGCTTGTGGGTGCATCACTCCAGTCTCTGTCTCCGTTGTTACATGGCCGTCTTCTCCTTGTGCGTCTCGGTGTCTTCACATAATGTTTTGTGTGTGTGTGTCTCTCTCCTGTTCTTCTTATAAGGACACCAATCATTGGACTAAGGGCTCACCCTTCTCCAGTGTGATTTCACCTTAATTAATTACATCTGCAAGGACCTTTTTACCAAAAAAGTCACATTCTCAGGGAGTGAAGGTTGGGAAGAGAGACACAATTCAACCCATAACAGTATTATCAATAGTATCACTAAGTTATTTCCATATAGTAGTAGAAGGCCCTGCCAAACAGAACTACTTCCAAGCAGTTCTTCCCATTCATGCAATGGTCTTTGTCTCTAATAAAGAACTTGACTGTATGTGGTTGGCATTTAACAGAAAGAACCATGGAATTTTTAGAGTTTGAAGTGACCAAGCTACCTTAATCCAACTCCTTCCTTTTGTGCCTGGGAACACTGAAGCCCAGAAATGTGACTTAATTTGGATAGCAGCCAAGCCAAGTCTGGGAAGCTCGTCTTTTCACTTTTTAGATGTTTCCCCCACTATACTTATTTCATTCTGCAGTCAAATATTAGTTGAATTTCACTACCTTTGCCTCTTCCTAGTCATGTCCCCCCTTCCGACCATCTCACCTACCTAAGGTCCAAACTCATCTCCAAGTGGAAACATCATCTGAGAAGATCCAGAACCCAGGAGAGGGAGAAGATACCTCTTTCCTTCTTCAACTGGATTCTGAACACTGATTTTTCACTTCCTATTTGACTCTGGAGAGGTTAGACAGCCACCGAGAGGCTGTAAAATATAAAACTCTAAATGAATGTGATGGGCTATTGTGGCTTCATCTGTAGTTTCTGCAACCAGGAAATGATGTTATTTCAAGCATCTCATTCTTCACAAAGCAATTATTGTGCAACAAAACAAGTTGGAGTTAGAATTTTTACCTTGAGAGTAAACCAAAGGCTTAAATGTCATGTCTGTTAGGAAGCTTTCAGTAACATAATAGCTGAAGGATGCTTAAGCAGAAGGGATGTATCTCACAAAATGAGAACATTAGAGTGAGGCAATTCAAGGTTGCTTAACTCGGCAGTTCAACAAGTCCGGGGGGCCTGAAGTGACTTCTTGGGAATCCTGCTGGCTTTTTCCTGGGATTACAGGATGACTGCAGGGGCTCCAAGGGTATTAATTGTATTAAGCATGCATTTCAATTTTCTTAATTCCCGATCCTTTGATTTCTAGGACTGTTGCTGGCCCTGGAGAAACTGCCTCTGCCAGGACTAGCTAATTCCTAGAGAGTAAACTACTCACCTGCAAGCATGCATTTCATATGCAAACCCACCAATCCAGAGCCCATACCCTATACCCCAACCACCTCCTTCGTCAGGCATTTACAAGGCTCTCACACGCTGAGCCACTACCCACCTGCCCTAATCAGCCCGGGGCAGGTACCTGGCAACTAGGGACAGCCCTTATGCCCCAGAGCTGGCTGAAATTATTCAAACTAGCCAATCCTAAACCTGTTTACCCTACCTCATCTGTACCACCCCGCAGAAATTGCAATAAAGACTTTTGTTCACATTTTCCCCGCCTCCCTCTCCTGACTGACCCTGGTTCTTCCCTGTGTGGCCCCCCATGCGGTGCTCCCTCCCCTTGGGAACTATTTTTTCAATGGCATCCATCTCCTAATCTGTTGGCCTCACCATACCTGAAAAATAATAAAATCTACTATTAAAAAATTATAATATCCTCACATGAGGAGAACATAACCATGAACGGGATGGGGAAGGAACACCTTCCTTGAGCATGGGGGGAGCTGACTATCAGAACTAAATCAGAGTACCGATGACAAAGGCAATGGAGGGACCTTGGCTGTTGGGGAGGCAATTCACCTCGCTGGTCACAAGCCCTAAGGGACTACAAGAAAGAGGAAAGATCAAAATTGGGTTGATGAAACCAAGGAAGGCCTTCTGGAGTGCACGAGTGCCCATGAGCTCTAGAGTCCTAGATGCACTTGGTGTGTGTGGTATGTGGGAGCGAGAAGGCAGCCTGGGCAGAGGCAAAATAGGAAACAAATGAGTTGCATCTTGCCAAGGATGGTGACAGATGTACTGATGTGGACAGAGAGGTGGCCTTGGGCAGGGACATGTGCTTGAAGGTCATTGTCTTTCTTGACTTTAAATCTCTAGACTTTGGAATGCAAGAGGATAGACATTCTCGCCAGACTGACCAACCTGGCTACAAGGAGCACTCAAATCCCTCCCCACCCAGGAGTCCTGGTTAAAGACGCTACAAGACGTCTGTGACAAGGAACAGGGTCATAAGATCTATTTCTGCCTCCTGCCTATGACTCATGGATGACTCAAGGTGAATCTCTACCCATCTCCGAGTCCTCAGCCCCCATCCTTGAAGAACAGAAGACACGCCAATGTTTCCCTCCCGGCAGGGTTGGCTGTCTCAGCGCGGGCCCTGCAAAGGCTCCCCGACGGCCCCCGCCGCCCGCCCACTCACTGTCTCCCCAGACTTTCCAGCTCTTTCTCCCCCTCCCACTTCCCCAGGTTCTTTTTCTTTTTTTCTTTTCTGAATAGCACTGCTCCAAAGCACCCCAGGCACGCGTCCTGGGGATGGCTCTGCCGGCTGCCCTGAGTGCGGGAGCAGATCCGCAATTGTTTCCTATTAGCAACTCTATTTGCAAGATAAATGACCTGAACCTGAGTGCTGGCTCCTGTGGGCTGGAGAGATTTCCCTTTGCAGCCGGTCAGCTTCCATCCCACTAGGGGCATGTTGAATGTTGGTAGGCATTTCTCCCCAGGTGCCCTTTCCCGGTCTTTCCAGAGCACCAGTCCTGGTGGGATGTCCCCCGGAAGCCTACGAGACACTATTAGTCTTCTCATTGTTTTCCTTACAAATTAGTTTCTGGATTTAACGGCTCTGGTTGCTGAGCAGACTTATAAAATTGGGGTAAAGGAGGGGGGAGTGGACTGGAGTATCCATTATGGGCCCCTGGTTATTGGCAGCCTCCGGGAGCATGGAGCTTGGGATTTGGGCAGAATGAACTCTCATTGGTTTCTTGGAGACTTGGGAGTAGGGGTGGGCCTTCTCTTGCCCTGGAAGGAATAATGTTTGTTGTTATTGCATGTTTAAGAAATGTGTAGAGATTGTAACACTGGGCTGCAATACTGAATGAGGCTCTCAGTGGGATGTGGGGAGTATTGCTCAGCTGTAGGAAGATTCGGAGTCAGAGTCATCGTCAGAACTGGGGCCTGGGCATTACCGCATGACTGGCTTGTTAATGCCACAGAGCACGAACGGAAAAACCCAGGGATGCCCTGGTGCTAGGAGTGTGGGTTCAAGAGCCTGCTGGGTGGGTGGACAGGGACAGCGCTGAGAACCACGGTTCTAGGACAGGGATGGGATGAGTGGGAGAGGAGGTCGCAGGATCTGGGGGAAAACTGGTTGGAGCTGGTAACCTGAGTGACTCATCTGTGGGTTTGGGGTGTGTTAGTCATCTCTGCTGTGAGCTGGGACCAAGAGGTGCCCTTCAGGCTAGAAACCACGGCTGAGTGGGAGTCCCCACTGGGGCTGGAGCTTCGAAATGGGAACATGGAAGTGGACAGAGGGATGCGCAGCAAGAAAAACAATTATGAAAAATTTTGGGATCAGAGAAATTATACCGAATGGTGCCATTAAGTCTTCTGATTCAGGCAGAAGCCTTTTCAGTGAAGGGGGATGCTTTGTAATAAAAACCAGGCCAAGAAACGGGCGAACGGGCCTGTAGCATAATAAGGCGGGGTAATTACTTCCCCAAGAGCAGGGTCAAGGCTGTGTTAATGGAAAGAATACGTGCTCCTTGCATGTCCTAGACTGCGGCCTTTGGGAGAAAATTAATTGTTGCTGTAGTCAAGGGGTGTTTGCTCGCAGGTCAGTCAGGGACAAGCAGACTCGTGCGTTTGCTGGTGGAGAGACGCTGAAGTGGGACTGAAAGACCCATTGTCGGCTCAGCATCCCTTCCCCACTCACCAGCGCGGTTCTCGGTTCTCGGGGGAGGAACTCTGGGCCCACTTTTGCCCGAGGGAATGGCAGGCCCAGGAGAGAAGGGCCAAGTCTGACATCATCCTGTCGGTGAGAGGAACGGCTTACAGGCAGGACAGTGTGGGGAAGACGTGGGACAAGGGAGAACGCGAGAGAATGAGGTGACTTCACAGGGGCCTTGCCTCCCTTGCTGTGCTAATAGCAGTAGCTGCCGCTTATTTGAGGACCAGTCTGATCCGAGCTCTTTTACATCCACGGTCTCACAGCAGCCCTAAGACAGGGCGATATTCTTATCGAGCTCTTTTTATAGATGAGAAATCAAAGGCCTGAAAAGCTCATGTGAGTTGCACTAAGGAGTGGAGGAAGCAGGGTCCACCGTGGGCAGCGTGAGTCTAGAACTCAGCTCCCAGGCTCCACACTACTGGGAACAGGAGACTGAGGCAGAATGGTCCCAGTCCCAGGGCTTGGGGTCTTTCCAGCTTTGGATGATTTGGTGAAGAGCCGCTTCATCTGCCATTAGAGGTGCTCTGTGAGGTCTGCCAGAGTGTCCAGGCTGTGCTGTGGAAGGGAGAGCCCACACTCCGTGGCCACCTGACACCCCGGTCGACAGCTTTGATCACCCAGGCAGAGAGGATGACCAGGTGGCAGGTCATTCCCCTGCCGCTTGGAGACTTGGAGGGACCTGTCGCGTGACAGGGCTGGACCTAGCTGGCGATGGCGGTGCCAGTGCATCACATGGCAGCTAATGAGACTCAGCTCCAGTTGTGACTCAGGTCAGCAAAGGTCACAGGAGAGCTGGGCCTACCTTAGCACCCATCCATCTGCTAAGTCAGAGGGCTGCATGGGACAGAAGGAGGCCAAGGCCAAGGCCGGCCTTCCAGAGAACAGAGCCACAGACACCTGGAGCAGGGCAGGGCCTCTGTTCAGTCTTTCATTCAATCAGCAAATGCTCAGTAGAGTAAGTACAAAGAGCCAGGCCCTGTGTTAGGTTAAGGTACAAAACCTGGTTGATGCCTCCTGTCTTTCAGGTGGACAGTTCTGGAAGGGACTCAGTATGTACCGTAGGGGTCTTTGCAGAACTGAGCCCGCTGCCTGTTGTAACCACACATGGGGTTGTTTTCTCTCTATTTCTCTTCTTGCTTCCTGGACAATTTCATAATCCGGCCGTGCCCAAGTCTTAATCGTAGACTCCGCTCTCAGGGACCCCAGCCCAGATTTATTCTGAAGGCAAAAGGGGGCCCTTGAAGCATTGTTTCCTTTCTGATAATAATCCTGTAATGAGCTCTAGGCGATCTGCTGGGCAGAGAAGATACAGTCCTTGAATTTAAGGAGCCTGTAACTTCCTCTCCTCCTGTAAACTTTTCAGTGTTTTTACTTTTATGATCTCATTTGACCCTCAGCAACCTTTCCAGGAAAGTGGGAACATCACTATTTCTACTTTATAGAAGCAAAAGGAAACGTAGAAAGGGCAAAGCCGTTTACAAGGTCACACAGCTAGCGAGCGGCCTTCTAAGCAATTAAAGTCTTTGGCTGGGTGTATAAATTAACATCGTTTCTCCGAGAAAAGCGACACGTTTACTATAATTTAATTATTCACTTGCCTTCATTAGTATTTTCTTCGCGCTCTCTGCTTTTCAACTTTCCAAATATTCTACTGGCTTTTAATCGGTTGCTATATAATTTCTTCTGCGAAACTAGGTCAATGTACAACGTGTTAACATAACTTTCCTTTTACAGTTTAAACAACATTTTAGTAAAATTGAAACTTAAAAGAAGAAAGAAAACCCTTTGATTGCCATGGCATAATTTTCAGCTGAATGGCAGGATTGGATTTGCATTTTTGAATGTCGAATGCAAGTCCAAGGGCAGAGTGGAGGAGAGACTGGAGGGGCAAGATTCTACATTCCCCCCTACATGCTTTTATCTCATTCCATGGCTTTAAATGACATCTTGATGCCAATGACTCACACATGTCTGTCTCCAGCCCCAACTTCTCTCCTGAGCTCCGGATGGGCATATCCAGCCTCCTAACGGACATCTCTACGTGGATGTCTCACAGGGATTCAAGCTTAACTTATCCAGAATAAACTCCCCTATGTCCCCCTTGGAATCATGCACCAGAGTCCCTGGTTCCTGGAGTTACCAGGGCTCTGTCACTTGTCCCTAGTCCTAGTCACTGTTTGCAGCTAGAAGGATTTGCGATTTGGTTTCTCTCTGCCTGGTCCAGGCCTACAATACCCGCTGGATAACTCAGCCTCCCCTTTAGAGTTCCTGGCTGCGGGGAGACCCCTCTGAGCTTCTGTTGTGTCTCCCACCTGGTTTCAGGTCAGTCCCAACAATGGTGTGAGTGTGTGTGTGTGTGTGTGGTGTGTGATAGGAGGGGCAGGTTTTTTCCTTTCTCTCTCTCTCTCCCCTCTTCGCCCCACAATCCCTCTAACTACTTCTAAGAGTTACAGTGCTTGGGATCTAGAAGGGATCCAATTTGTCAAATGCGAGCTTTATATCTACTAGCTTGTTGGATTCTCACAACTGTCCTCTGAGGGAGGCACTGAAATTACTTCCATTTCTAAGTCAGAGAGAAATTCAATAACTTTCTCAAGGTCACAACCGGTAATGACATCACCTGTATAGAAGCCCAGCTATTGTGCCTTCAAGTCTGTCACTTTAGCTAACTGGCAATTCCGGCTCTCTCAAGACAACAGCCTGGATCTAAAGATTAGTGTTTTGCTGAGAAATCTCATTTTAAATGTCAATTGAAGAATATTAATTCTTTATTTCTTTTTGCATTCTTCTGTAACAGTTTAATCTCTCCCCAGGCAGATGGATGCCTGGGTTAACCAAGGGGAAGGTCATACCCTCTGAAAAGCAAAGGAGAAAAGCACATGAATGATTTTTCAAAATATTGCCTTCTTTATAAAAATGAAAATAATAACAATAATAATGATATAGAAGCATAAAAATAGGAATGTAACAGGGACATACATGGATAGTGCCCGTTTAAGCACTGTTTTGGGAAAGGAGTTCTCGGCCAGGGTACTTGGCCAAGGCTAAGCAGCTTAGGAAAGGCTACTTGTCAAGAAGACGCCTTGAGGGGTCCTCAAGCACGCAGCTGAGACCTGTATCTTAAATGATGAGATCTAGGACTGCTGGGGCATTCGCTGCTCACCGATGAACTTTCTGGCCACACGGCCTCTCAAGTCTCTCACCTACAAGGAGGAGATGCACTGGGGGGGGCTCACTCAAGTCTCTGGTTTGTCAGTTATACTTTAGATGGTAGTTAAATGGCTGGGTATCTTATCCTGAGGAGCTTGGACAACATAAGCTGCCCCTGGGGGAGAGATCCTCTATTTGGTTCTGAAAAAATCAAATTCCTGAACCAACAAGGCTGAGGACAAGACTTGGAGAATTATGAATGAACTAAGACCAATGTCTTCCCAGGGGACCCACCTGGGCAGCCAGGCATTCCCAAGGGTCACCTTCTCTGTCTCTGTCTGAGTCTGGAGCCACCAAGAAGAACCTGAGATAAAAGCTTAAATGTGAGATTTTATTGGAGAGGGGGAACCAGAGGGCATGAGCGAGAGTCAGGGGGAGTGAGGCAGGGGAAGGGAGAGCGAATTCGAAGGTGCGTTATCCGTCGGGCTTCTCCCTGGCTGCCCTACTGTGTGGGACTGTCCACCTGGAGGAAAGAAAGAGAAGGCATTTGCCCATCACTTCCCCTCCCTCTCTGGGCAAAGGTTAACCCTCAGCAGGGAAGTCCTGGCTCACAGCGGGCCACGGGGAACGCTCAGCATCTCTCACCCCAGCGGGCTCTGAAGTTCAGGCTGAATCCAGAGCTGCGCCCACCCTCTGTCCTGTTTTCCAAGCTGAGAGTCAGCCCAAGTCCAATGTCTAGTCAGCCTGCGGGAACACAGTAAGCTCTCTGAGTGATCCCCTAAGCCCTCTCTCCCCACTTATCCCTTCCTCTCGGTGGAAGGACTTGGCTCTCTTGGGACAGCCATCTGAGAAATCCTCTATAAATCCCTCCTTCTTTGCTTTCTTAGCTCTTTTTTAATGTCCTTGGTCTGCCTGAGGGGATGAACAATTGTGGACAGGTTCTTGACCATTTCCTCTTGGATTTCATGTAGGGTTAACTAGCTTTGAAATTTCACATCTGTCATCTCTTGGTGTTTGGGAAACTTCTATTTAACGTTCTGTTATGCAGGTAAAGAAACCAATAAAAGAGAAGATAATTTCAGACAGTAATAAGCTGCATGAAGAAATGAAAGTGGGGTGATGCGATAAAGAGTGGCCTGGAGGAAGCAGAGCTCATTCAGGACGCCTGGCCCAGGAAGGCATCTCTCTCTGAGGAGGTGGCATTTTGAGCTGTGACCTGAAGGACAAGGAATCGGTTTTGCCGAGACCTGGGTATGCGTGTGGCGAGGAAGGATAACGCATTTCAGGCGGTGGGAACAGCAAGAGCAGAATCCCAGGTGGGAGCAAGTTTGGTGGATTGAATTGAGTAAGTGGCCAGAGACCAGTGGAGAAAGGGGCAGGGCCTGCATCGCACAGGCCTTGAGCGTGGTTAGGGTTTAGGAGTTTATTCCAACTGCAAGGGGAAGCTATTGGCGCGTTTAGAGCAGGCAATGACCTGATCTGATTTATAATAAGAGCCTTAGATGACGTAAGAGAGCACAACGTCTAGAGCTAGCGTGGATCTTTATTCAAACGAGATGTGAAAAGGGATATTTGAGGCAACCTAGGAAATTTAAATGCAGACTGGGTCTCAGATGATATTAAATAATAATTGTTAATTATGCTAAGTGTGATAATAGGGTTTATTAGTTTGAGATGCATAATATACAAGTGTTTGTGGATAATATGCCATAATATCTAAGATTTGCTTTGACATATTACACACACACACACACACACACACACACCAGGACTTCTTTACACTGTGCTCTCTACTGAGGTACATTTTTTAAAATGCATATTTAAAGTTACAAAGAAAAGAATTTGGCTGTTGTATGGAGAATGGATTGCCGGGGGTAAGGGTGGAGTGGGAGCAAAGAGAGCAGGTAGGAGGCCTTTGCAGAAACCCAGAGAGGGGATGGAGGCTTAGAGCTGGGTGGCAGCGATGGGGCTGGAAATGGAGGTAGATTTCAGACATAGAGCCAACGGAGCTTGCAGATCAGATGTGAGGGGAATGGTAGTCACCTGGGTCAGGCTAATATGAAAGCGACTTTGGAACACTGAGGGAGCCCATTTTCCCACACAGGAGTTTACATTCTCAAGTTAATGGCCACAAGTTAATGGGAATGGGCAAATGGGAAACTAAGGCTCTTCAAATTATTTATGTCTCGGGTCCAATTTATGTTGTTGGATTTGGGGCTGAGCCAGAGCTAGCAACCCAGCTGTGGGGAGCTAGCAAAGAGGCTGGGAGCTGGAGGACTGGCTTCAGCATTTGGACTAGCTGGGAATTTTGTAATTCTACGAGGTGGGAAGCCAGGAGAACTCTCTTCCCATTGGGAGCTGTAGATCTCCTCCTGCAGGGAAAGCCCTTGGTTCGTGCACTCCCGGGGTAAGTTGCTTTTCCTCGCTAGGCCTACTGTGTAGCGCATTCCAGCCGTGGAGCCCTGGAATCCAGGCCGCGGCCTCGCTCTCGGTTAGATCAGTTATGCACATACCGTTGAGCTGCTGGAACCGCTCCTTCGGCAGCCAGGGAGCCCTAATTCAGACGCAAGTACCCATCCCGGCGGAGGGGCGCCTGACAGCCTGCGTGCGGCCTGCCCGAGGCAAAGCTGTTTGTCGGTAGCTATTTGTCTTTGGTGTCTCTCCTTTCTTTCCTTCCTGAACAACTGGTGAGACGAATGGACATGTGCATCTGTCACTGCGGATCTGTCGATGGCTTGGGTTTTCTGGACGTAATCTTGTTTAATGGAGCCAGGTCTTTTTTTTCTGCCTTAATTTTTTTTTTCCTGTGCGTGAAGCACTGCTTTTTGTTGTTGTTGCTAAAGTGTTCTGATGTCCTGTCCCTAAAATACAAAAAAAAAAAAAAAAGTGCTCTTATTGAGAAGTAAGAGCGAAGGCTCTGAGGCTCCGAATGATGCTTGAAATACAATTGGGACAGAACACGTGAGATGGGCTGGCCTCTCTCTTACACACAGCAGCTGCTTCAGCTGTTCTGTATTCTCCCATCCTTCCCGATCCTTGATTTTCTCCCTCTGCCTGGCCTCCCTTGTCATGTTGTTCCCTAGAAAATCAGGTCACCCTGTACCTCAGGTTCCCCTGACCAATGATTTTTAGCTGTGTGTTGAGCTGGTTGTGTTGTATCTAATCCTTGCTCAGCCCAACCATGTGTGCTGACATCAGAGAGCACCATTAATCATCATTTACGGACCATAATATCTAATTCTAACGGTTAGAACAAAAAGTCACCCTCTACTTGTGTCCAGGTGGCAGTTGCCAGCTTCTGGAATAGGTCCCCTGTTGTCTTCTTAACCACTTCAGTGTCCCCTGAGTTAGGGTCTCAGATCTCACGACTCATAATTAATTTGTTTAGAACATGCTCATTCATGTGCTTTCTCTGCTGCAAGGATTGGCACCTGCTCCCCAGGTGTCTTTTGGATTTTCCAGTAGGAACGACCCTGACCACTTGCTATCAGGCAAGTCACTTAATACATATGAATCAGGTTTCCTTCTTAGGTAAATAACATTCCTTGCCTCCTTCTTTCTGGTCATTGTGCCAGGGCTAGGGGGTTTCCTGGAATGATCCAATGAGACACGACTTGTAAATATTCTTTACAAAATATAAGACCCTGCACAGAAGCTAGCGATCACTGTAGTAACGAAGAACTGTTTATAGGAGGTGGGAGGTATACACACAACAAGCCTTACCGAGTACATGCCCAGCACAGGGATGAATGAGACACGGCCCCTGCCTTTAAGGAACTCAGCCTTGTGGTGTATACAGATTAAAAAAACATGTGCTTATAATAGCGAGTTATAAGAACTATGGTGATGCTAAGTGCCTGTGAGAGTGCGCAGAAAACACATCTAATGTAGACTAAGAGCGACCAGAGAAGACCTCCCGGGAGGGATAGTGGGAGTGTTCAAACCTGAGCCAAAAGAGAGACTGGAAGAGTGGCCTCTGGGAGCTGTGCATTGGTCGGTGTGGCTCCAAGAGTGACGTCAAACGGTAAGAAGCAGGTGGCAGCTAGGTCATGGAGGGTTTGGGACATTGGGGCCCCACTGAAAGGTTTTAAGAGTGACGGTCAGATTTGTCTCAAAGCCAATGGGGACCGTTTTGGAAGGAGGAAAGCCTGGATGAAGAAGTTCAGTTAGAAGGCTGCTGGGATAAGCTAGGTAAGAGGCTATAACAGCATGGTCTAAGACAGTGCTGGAGGGTTGAAGAGAGTGGCCCCAGTCAAGAGATGTTTGGGAGGCAAAATCAACAAAATCTGACTTTTGATTAGATGTGGGAATTGGCATAGAAAAGACAAGGAAGGGAAACACCCTCATTTTCAGCTTAGAGAACTGTATGGATGGCGTTGGCAATCATTCAGATCAGGGTAACAGAAGGGGAAAGGCTGATGTGTATAAAATGATCATTTCAGTTGGGGCTGTGACCCATTGTCAGGGCCTATAGATCCCATGTAGAGACGTAGGGAGTATTGATATATTCTGGTGTTTGTTGCAGGATGCCCATCACCCCAGGAAGGAACAGAATCACAGACGACCTGGCTCTCACATGACTGCCAATGCTACCAGGCATGGGGTAGATGGCAGGCTCAAAGGCAGCGGACACACCGGCTGAGCAGTAGCTTTTCCTGTGTGGTCTGGCTCAAACCATTGAGTTCTACCAATCAGATGTCTCGGGAGGGTTTCGACCACGCCACTGAGTCATTCATGGACATCGGGGTTAGAAGGTCTTGTAGAGTCAGGGGATGAGGTAGCAGCCATTGGGCTGGATGTAAGCTGCTGAGAGGGTAGCGACTTGGTCCCCCCTTGTCTTCCTGAAAGGCCTGAAAAGCGAGGAGGAAGGAACAGACACAGATTGATGGAGAACTGGGTGACCCCATCACCACCCCTGGGAGAGAAAGTCAGAGGGAGAAAGAGAAGATGCCTGCTTTATTTTCTAATTTTCAGTTCCAGTTTTCCTGAGCCTGGCTGCCCTGTTCTTTCTCTCTGAGTAGATTTAGACAGATAGATATTTAAATGTTAAATAAACTTACATTTAATTTTTTTTTACTTTGGTTCTTTTAAGTGTGTAGCCAGAAAAGTTGCAATTAGAATAGTATTGGTACCAGGAGTAAGGTTTCAAGAGATAGAGCCTTTAAACATGAGACTAGCCATGGTATCATTGGGATGAGATGTAATTAAAATTTTTCATTACAGGATAGGAAGTTTGAAGTCTGTGATTTTTTTTGGTGAAAACAAGCAATTAAGTTATCACCTGCTATCCCTTGAGACCTGGACCATATGCACACTGAAGGTGAAGCTTTGGGAGGCTCAATGCCTGAATGGATAATGAAGCTGTTCTTTCTTGGTTATAACCTTAGGCAAAGGCCGGCAGCAAAGAGACAGGTTTCTGTCCAGAATGTCTATGAGCAAATTAGAAAGCAGGGCGATCATGTGACTCGGGTGCAGGGAGCCCATGTTGCCTGTAGCTGGAGCTCTCTGATGACTTAGAGCCAAGTCCAGGAGCCAGTGGGCTTTGCCAAACTGTGGTCTGGTCCTAATTTTCTGTCTCATTAAGTGGCTAGTGACCAAGTTAAAGCCCTGATTGACAAAGATGGATGGTCAGGAAGTTGGAAAAGAATTATTTGGGGAGAAAAGGAGCTGCTGGGGAGCAGGAATCTCTCACTCTGCCTTCCCCACAGAATAAGAAGAACCTGCCCACTGAGAGGCAAGGGTCACGGCTGGGGTGGGAGCATGGGCAAGGAAAGACAGCCCTGGGCTTTTCAGTTACAGCTCTTCTGGGCCCTGGATCAGCCATTAGGAGGACAGTCAGGTTGAAGAGGCTACTCCTGGGTTCTTAAGGAAGAATTTGTGGCCCTGGTCTTTTTTTTATTTTTATATGTCTTTATTGATTTCAGAGAGAGGAAGGGAGAGGGAGAGAGAGAAACATCAATGATGAGAGAGTCATTGATCGGCTGCCTCCTGCACACCCCCGACTGGGGATCAAGCCCAAAACCCAGGCATGTGCCCTGACCGGGAATCGAACCTCAATCTCCTGGATCCTAGGTCGATGCTCAACCACTGAGCCACGCCAGCCCAGCAGGGCCTGGTCTTTAGGATTCATTTGGGCTGTTAGGATAGGCGGCCTTCCAAGGACCTTGGCCTCTGCCGCCAGGGCCCCCGCTGCTTCAGGATGTGAGATAAGCTTGGACTGGGTGTCACTATGGTTCTATCCTAGAGGTCGCTTTCTTGCCTCTGTTTTCTCTGTCTGTCCTGTTTTTCTAAGTAAATTTTTTACCCTCTGCCGTCACCCTGGTGTTGCTCCATTGTTCAATACTGGGGATTGGCAGAGAGTAAATTTACCCTTTAGCCCATAGGTTGTAAGAAAGTGAGCAGTCACGGTTGGACAGGCTCTCACAGACTAGAGGAGGAGAGGAAGGGACAGAACCTGAATATTGTGCGGCAAACAAGAAGCCCCGAGATGGCACCCGACACTCATGGCCTCTGAGAGAGGGACAGAGTGGGGCTCTGCAGTGTCAGCAGGGAGATGGATGATTCCTGGCTGCAAGTGCGATCAAGTCAGATGGAGCATCTTTGGCAGGTCATGTGTGCCAGGCGGGCCAGCGGAAGAATGAAATTGACAGGCTCTCATTATTTGTCCTGTCGGTGATGCTGGAAGGGACAGCTCTATACCCCACGTGATCCCTTCTCTCCAAGCGCCACAGCTCTCGGGCCTGCGATGACGCCCGACCCAGGGCAGCCAGTCCTGTGACTTCTGCCATCAGGTTGACTGATGCACTGGTCCAACCGCCTCTTCTCCTGACACCTGAACAAGGAGACGCGGAGTCTGTGGCCGCCTGGAGTGGCCGTGGGGTTGGGGCCGGGACGCTCTCAGAATGGTGAGTAGGCAGAGGAAGGTGCTGGGGTGCGAGTGCAGAACAGAGCAGACCCTGGAGAGGCAGAGCAGGAGCTGCTGCTTCTGTTCTTAACAAGTTTCCCCTGATTTCAAGTCCAACCCTCTCACATTGAGCTGTGGTTTATTTTCTGTCCTTGGAGTTCATTAGATTTCTGCTTTTTTTTACAATAAATCCCAAATTGTAGCAGAAATCTAGAGTTCAGGAGAGAGATCTAGGTGGAGACCTGGTTTTAGGTCCATCTACATTTCCATGGAATCAAGATGCTGGGAATGGACGAAATCACCCAAGGGAAGACCAGAGGAAACAGAAAGGTCATTATAAATACTTTACATGCCTTAACAGGCTCTAAGTGCTTCTGTGTATTATTTTACTTACCCTTCAAACAGCTCTGTGAGGTACCTATTATTATAGCTTTGTTATTATTCTAATATGACAAACAAGGAAAGATGGTAAAAGGGCTGAGTCGCCCATCACAGGTCCTGTAGCAAAAGCAGTGATGGGCCCTGTCTTCCGGCTGATCCATTTCTAAGCTCCCATTAGGAACCGACAGGGATTCCTAAGACTGAACTATCTGATCCAGACTGGAATCTGGGGAGACACTTCTCCCCTTGAGGAGGGCACTGCTTTGGACCTCTAAGAACAGGCATTGCCTGATATTTGCAGAGAAGTTGGCAGGGGAGTGAATGAAATGGGGGAGGTTTACCCTGGAGCCCCTCAACTCCCTTTGTGGGTTTCCTCCATCCCGGCCCCCATGACCAGCCTGCTGCTCTACAGTGACTCTCTGGGGGGATGGGGTGCTCAAGATTATCTCCCACCCCAAGGCCAATTCCCAGTCCCTCAGGCTGTGTCTGTGCCCCAGGTTTTGCTAGTTGGGGTGGATAATGGGGACAGGTGGGAAATGGTATTTTATAAAGACTGGGTTACATGGTCAGATCGTTTGGGAAATGCTGAGTTAAATAAACACAAAGAGATTTATTTACCGCAGTTCTCAGCGTGTTCACTGTGTTAATGTGCATCTTCCCGAGGGGCCTCTCAGGGGAAGAATTTCCCAAACTTCCTTGACCACAGAACCACTTCTGAAGGTGGCTGGGTTTAGAGCAGAAATGGGGAAGGGGAGAAAGATATTGTGGAGGTGGGAGGCTGGGGGCTTATAAGACCATCCCAGATGCACCTTGGGGGTTAGCAACCACCTCCTCTATATGGGAGCAATTGGCCTTGACCAGAAATCTTTACTGGGGTGTGTATGTGTCCATGCACCCACGCACGTAGGCACAATTCTGGGCTATCAGCTCAAAGGCAGGAACCAGACTGATTTTTATCACTTAGCCCTAAGGCCTCTCATCCCTAATGTTTGCCCAGGTCTCTGTGGGGACTCCCTGTTAAATAAAGCATGGCCTGCCTCCCACGCCTCTGGCGGGCTGGGGTGGATGCAGGCAGGGTGGGGGAGCTCATTACCATTCTGAAGTCTAGGAAGGAGACAAGGCCAGTTAGGACACTTGTGTCCCTCTTACAGGGCCTGACCCCTTGGGGGCATGCTGTCTTTGGCCTGCCCTGCCTCCTGAGGACGTGTTAGAGGAGCCTCTAGAGAAGGAACGAAGGAACGAACAAACGAACGTCTCTCAAATTGACACACTCTGTTTATTTTTGCACCCCTAATTACCCTTTCAACTTGCCTGCTTTATTTTTAGAGGTTTCCCATCCACCTCATTAACATCTTGTAAAAGCTTCCATCTCATATTTTTACCATTTATACCCTTAATTAAACAGAGTGGCCTTTGTTATCTCCAAGTACAGGGCCTTGTTAGAATTGAAATGGGGCGACAGTGCAGCTATTGCCTAACTGATTTTTAAGGATTCCTTCCCTTCCTCCAGACCTTCTGTGCCACAGGGCTGTCTGGAGCCCCGTCCCCCCAGGACTCCGTTTCCTTTAGGTTCTTCTCTCCATAATCAAGGGCTGAGCATGTAGAAGATGAAGGCCGGGGATGCCTGCTGCTCTGTCTTGTTGATTTTTTTCTTTGGCACCCTTGGCCTGCTTCCTCTCCCCCCACCCAGAGTCATGAGGGGAGGCTGGTGGGGACTGTGTCAAGCTTTGCCATCCGATGTGTGAACAGAACAGCGATACTTAATTAAATGCACACCAGGACTCAGCTCCCTGATCCTGCGCCCGCTGATCCGCCCACCTTGTCAGGAGAGCTCGGCCTAATTACCTTGTCCTGCTGGCCCAGTTTATTTTCAAACCTTCTTAGTGGGACTGGCCAAAATATTGAAAGCATCCATCATCACAGGCACCGACCCCGGGTACCACCTTGAGGAGGGAGGGAAGCTGGCACATGTCAGAGGCAGCATTTTGTTTGGAAACAGTGGCATGGACCCAGGGTTCTAGGGCAGAAAGGAAGGTGTTTTCTGGGCAGTGTTTGGGAGCCTGGGGAGGAGCCTGCACTCTGGGCAGGAGAGAGCAGAGTGCCTGGGTCCAATCTGCTGTGTGGAGCTCACAGTGTCCCTGGCAAGAGATAAACCTACTTATTATCTGGTGGCTCAGAAAGAGCCAGTGAGGTGCAGGGTGAGGTGGCACCAAACCCTCCAGAAGCAGGACAGAGCAGTTAGGGTCAGGCCCACCTAGGGTTGAATCTCGGTTCATCCCCTTGGCCTTGAGCAAGTGACTTCACTTCTCATCTATATAATGAGACGATACTCATGGCACCTGCCGCATAGGACTGATGTCAGAACTAATCAGGTAACCCATGTAAGGAAGCTGGCATGGGGACTGGCGCATCACAATCATGTAACAGGTGGTAGCTGCTATTATTAATATTAGTATTATTGGAAGATAGTGGCCATTGGGGTCCTAAGTGGCCACTGTAGACCATAGAAGCAGTGGGAGCTCATAAAGAACCTTCCAAATATTAGCCTATTTCTCCCAGAAATGACCCTGTGCTCTGCGGATGGTATAGGATAATTCTGGGCCATTGTGATGATGTTGACTTAGGCCTATAAGAGAAGTCTCATTCATTCACATCCCAATTTACCCAACAAACCTGTATTAAGTACCTGCTATGTGCCAGGTGCTATGTAAAGTATAGCAGAAACATCAGCTCTCGAGCAACCTCTGTTCTAATGAGGAAGACCCTAACTATAATGCACATGGAGCGAAATGTGTTCTAGAAAGGAGATCCATCGGGTTGGAGAGCGGTAGGTGGAGGGGCTCTGGGAGAGGTGCCCAAGCCCTGGCAGCACTTTGCCCCTGCCTCCTGTCCCTGCCAGTGCCCAGACTATGGTCAGTCTGGTTAGAGCAGGTGCTCTCAGTTATGGGGAAGGAAGAAATTTCCCTCTAGCCTTCCAGCTGGTCTAATAATTAAATCAACAGGAGACAGATTAACAAGAGAAAATGGCCAAATTTAATTACACACATACGTATGGACATACATATGGGAACCCCACATACATGAGAGAGCCAGAGACCCCACATACAGGGGAGGTTCTGAAACAGAAAGTGAAAATGAGAGAGAGAGGACACTCTGAGTCAAGGTGAGGCACCCTAGGGCTTCAGAGAAGAGGAGGGCAATTCCCAGGGAGATAAGAGAAGCAGATGTTCAGTCATTAGCTCTTTGCCCTGCCCTATAGATAGGCCATAAAAGATTATCTCTGGTAATAACTCTCATTGTGGGCAAAGCTCCCACGTTTAGATTCTTCCGGGGAGAGGTACAATTTCCCTTGAGCCTGCAGGGTCGCGATTGTCTTCAACTCAAAATAATCCCCATGCCAAAGCGGCACGTCTTGGGGAGGCCTGTTCTGAGTCCCTACACAGTCACGATCAATCTCCTGCCCTTGCTTTTACTTTGTGGTGACAGAAGCAAGGGTGTAGGGATGGGGAGCAGATGGCTCATCCTGCTCGAGCAGGGACTGAACTGCAGTATCATTGGTTGGGTGACCTTCAGGGACCTGGGCAGAGCTTCTGGGAGTAGGTGCCTTTGCTGCTTACACCCCTTTCCTGTGCAGGTTGACAGGGTGCTGCCCGTGGGGCTGCCAGACAGAGATACCCGGGGGGAATAGTCCCATCCCAAGACTGCCCATGAACACAGCCCTCTGTGACTGCCTGCCTGCGGAACTCAGAACACAACTGCCCTGTGAGCTGGCGCCAGGTCAGGGTTTTCTTGATGAGAAACAACTGTCTCCCTCCAGGTGAAGCCAAATCTCTGATTCAGGGACCAGATGTTCCTCGGTGCGTGGGCCTGAACTTGACTGGCATCAGAATCATCGGCCAGCTTGGTGAAACACAGATTCCTAGGCCCCAACCCAGCTCTAGCACATCAGAATCTCCGCGGTAGCAATTTACATTTTCAACAAGCTTTCCAGGTGGTCCAAACGCACAGGAACGTCTGAGAGCCACAGCTGGGGACTGTCCTTGGTTCCCATTGTGCTGGGTTTTCTAGACGCTGTTTCCTGAGCCACACGCTTGGTATTCTGAATCTTGGTGCTTGACTCTGGTCTTGGCTCCCGTCCCTCGCCCTTTCTGGCAGTCGGTGCTTCTCTCTGGCAGGCTCACCACGATGGGCACCTGGATATGCAGGGCAGTGGGAGGGAGCCAGACAGGGAAAAGGCTCCGATGCTGGTCCCTGGTGGAGGGCAGGAGTGTGTGCATGGAAAGAAATAAAATGACAAGGCAACGCACACTGACATCTAACAAGGGAGTGTGGGCCAGCAACTGCTTTGGGAGTATGGGAGAAGGGGTCACTCTCCCTGCAGGGGTCTAGGAAGGGTTTTCCAGGAGAGGCTTGAGTTAGGACTTAAAGAATGGGTGGGCCCTGGCCGGTGTGGTTCAGTTGGTTGGAGCATTGTCCCATGCACCAAAGGTCCAGGGTTTGATTCCCAATCAGGGGCACATACCAAGGTTGCAGGCTTGATCCCCGGTCGGGGTGTGTATGGGATGCAACCAATTGATGTCTCTCTCACATTGATGTTTCTCTCTTTCTCTCCTTTCCTCTCTCTCTAAAGTCAATTTTAAAAAAAAAAGAATGAATGGGTTTCCTAGGGGAGGGGAGGGTGTAAGTGCAGCTTTATGAGAGAGGGGTTGCATTTGCTTATGGAAAGGGTGGTGGAGACCCATGAAGGGTCCTGAATCCCAATTAATCCATTGCCAGCTTCCTGTAAAACAAAATCCTTGGTAATTTTTAAAACTTTACACACACATTAATCATTTCTTTTCCCCCTGTGGGCAAAAGGGGAGTCAGTAAATATTTTTGAGTACTGTAATATGGAAGGCATACTAAATGTGTTAGAGTGATAAGACTACCAAGGAAGTGGAGGCCGGCTTTTTAGGGGCAAAGTCCCTGTCCAGGAAGCAAATCTGATTAGTTTGCCTAGAGGGTTTAGAAGTTTTTAAATTTGAATGTCGTTAGACAGAGCTTATACTGTCTGGTTCCCACAACCTGCCACTCTACCTTTGTCTTACAGCCTCACACATTTATGCTACCTGTTTAGCCCCAGAGGTCTCAGAGTTTTTAGTCCCTGGAGGGTAATACAGGAGGGAAATAGTAAGGGTCTAGATAAAGAGTGGGTAGTGAGATAACACAGAAGAAGAACAAATAAATATTACTTAAGTGCCAATGGAGGGAGAGAAGGGAGTGAAGAATTAAACCAATGAGACAGTGCTTCTGACGTTCACAGATAGCTGAGGGAGCAGCTCAGAGAGCCATTTGCTTTGGGAAATACTCGCTTTAGACTACACCAGGACATCCAAGGGCCTTGTCTATGGAATTCTGGCCCTATTGCTCAGGAGAGTCGTGGTGGCTGGGATGTGGATTGGCTTCGGCACAGAGGCAGTAGCTGATGTGGAGGCGATGGTGTGTGAAATTGTCCAGGAAGAAGGTGGAGAGTTGGGGAGAGGCCGGGGACCGGGCCTGTGGGCCTTCTCACTTCTTGGGGCCTGTGTATAAGAGTTGGGATGGCTGTAAAACTGGATCCCACGAAGGAGACCGGAGTCAGGCAAAGAGAGAACCTCAAGGAAGGACGGCTGATCATGTGGGAGGCACTGTGGCAGTCACGAAGAGATGGACTGGGAACACTGCAATAAGCCACTGGCTTTGTGTACTGGTGAAAAGGCCGCGGGGGCGAGTGTTCATGTGGTTTGGCTCTCCTCTAAATGATGGTACACGCAGGTGGCAGAGCCCCTGTGTGTTTGGCTTCGCTTGAGGGGCTGGCACAGATTCCCTGGCTAAGAACCCGACAGTTGAAGGTGGCCTGTCCTTTGACATGCCACTGTGTACTCCCTGTGCTTTGCCTGCGCTTGGCCACGGCTGAGCTGTTACCATTTGTTCTGAGCTGGCTCACCCTGCCCTGCTCCCTGGGCAGCTTAGAACACCACGGCCATTTTCTGCTCAATGAGCTTCACTGGCTGGAGCTCTGAAGTCGGCCTCAGCCGCTTCAACCCTGAGGTTGTTTGAACACCAGCCAGCTTCCCACTGAGGTTTGGGTGGCTCCTCAGCTGCGGCTGAAAGCGGGGAAGCTCACTTTGGGGGTAGGGATGGAGTCTGGGACGAAAACTGTGCAGTGTCGCAGGGCTGCACATTTTTATCCACAGTGCAAATCCAGCTGGTCGCTCCCCCGGTTTGTCTCTGAAGCGTTATCTGGTATTTATAGAGGATGGGACCGAGGGCCAAGAGCTCAGAATGGAAATTCCTGAGCCTGGAGCAACTGGCTCCTGGCTTTCCCTCGCCCGGAGTTCAGCTAAGGTTTTCTCTTGAGAACTTTGAAGCGCTGAGAAATTTGAAGAGGCACAATTGGGGGACGTGAAAACACACACTGGCTGTCTTTCTCTCGGCACGGACGCCTTGTGTGTTTTTTAGAGTTGATGGCAAGGAGGTGGGTGAAGGGCAAAGAGAATGGATCCGTGGGGGGACCCGAGGAGCAGCTGCAGTGCCCGGCTCTGTGGGGGTGATGGTCATTGTCTCCTGTTCCCGCAGCCTGTAGGGCTCCTGCTTCTGAAATACGTGCCCATGCTAACCTACTGGGCAGAAACCAGAGTCGGTGCCTGTCGTTGACACAGACCTTCCAGCTGCAGGGAAAAGGAACTGTGAGATAGCTGACATTTAGAAAGACAGCTGGAATGGGCGAGATATCGACTGACACATTCATTAAATGTCACCACTTTTGTCTCTCGTCAATGTTCAGTGCTTACGCTATTCTAAATTAATTACACAGCCACTTGATTAATTCCTCCCACCCCCGCCCGCTCCTCCCCACCCTCTCCAGGTTCAAGAGCAGCACAGTGGCTGATTCCCTTTGTTCTCGGTTACCCGGCTGTGAACGGCGAGCGGGCCTTCAAGGAAAGAGGACACTGTCCAGGCGGGCATGCTGTGACATGCTCTCAGGGCGCAGATCAGAGGCTGAGCCTCGCCACTGCCATCAAAGTGATGACACCCTGTTTTACAGATGACCGGAATGAGGCTCAGAGAGGTTATCTGATCTGCCCAGGGTAGACTGGGGAAGCCTGGGCAACCAAGACAATTAACCAGTCCCTGGCTCTAGGCTCTGGATTTTCCAGATGTATTGATGTTGAAGAGATGGCTCCATCTTCACCTAGCCAGTGTGGCAGGAAATGGCATGCATGTCAGGTGGCCCCTGGGACTAAGAGCCTGGAGAGTGCAACCCCCAACCTTACTGCCAGGGAGAGAGTGAGCCAAGGGCAACCGGGCACCTACAGGCTCAAAACCAGCAGGCAGAGGGAGGACTCTTGCCTGGTAGTCACACATGTTTGAACCATTTGAGAAAGTTGCCTGTCATTTAAGGAAGACAGTGTCTGAAGCCTGTCTAGTTCTTTGATTTCACAAACCATTTCAACTGCGGTGTGTCATTGCCAGTCACTTCTCCAGGGAGATGAAAGACTGTGATACAAAGGGCCGTAGCCCTTTCAACTGTGATTAGCTAGTCGTCTGTCATCTCAGGAATTCACATTCCCCCAAAACACTCAGAATTTCTAGCCACAGGGGTTCATTCCTGGTTGCCCAGCCCGAGGGTCCCCACAGACCTGGCTCCGCACAGGCTGCAGGTAAAACTGCAGAGAAGACGAGAAATGCTCCGGGTCTCAGGATGCCCGAGGCGCCTGCCCACGTCGGTGCTCCGTGTCTCTCTGCATAATCCCCGGTGTCTCACCAAACTTCCCAATCCCCAGGGAAAAAAGAATCACCTCAGGCAAAAGAGTCGCATATCTGCCCCCCCACCCCCCAGGGCTAATTTACTGCCAGTTAGTCTTCCTCAGCCGAGGTGTCTGCAAGAGGCGACACAAGAAGGCAGGAGAGCCGAGCTAGCCTGGGCGAGTGTCTGAGTTTGCAGACGCTCTGGTCTGCGGTCTGCCCTCTCCAGAGGCAGAAGCCAGGCCGGCAAGGGAGGGAGGAGGGGCGGCAGGTCCATTTCCAGGGGACGCAGCTGGCAGAACTAGGCAGGAGGCCGTGTATGGCCTGGTGGGGTGGGGTTCAGGGTGGGGGAAAGGAGTGCCCCTCGGGCAGAAGCCCAGTGTTCTGCCTGGCTGACCAGTGCAAGCCAGGTGGCAGCTGTGCTCCAGGTTCATGTTCCCCCTGGATGCAGGGTACTTGGCAGCCCTGGCAATTCCTCAGCTCTGGGCCTTCACCTGTGTGGACCCCTTAGGCTGGCATGCGTGCCCTCCTCACAAAGGCCTAGCTCAGATGCCCCTTCTTTCTCGGAGCTGCCACTCACCTGCCCAGCCGGGATGCTCTCTTGGGGACTTCCGGAGCCTTGTTTCGCCTCTCTCACTGCACTAAAGCACCTTCCACCTTAGGCTACTTACTTGTATTGCCAGCTTACTAGACTGAAAGCTTTCTGTGGGCAAGATTCAAGCCTGAGGCTCGCACAGCTGTGTGGCCCAATAGACAGTCCTTGATTTCATCACACAATAAATAAAATACAGTTTCCCTTTATTAGTTTCTCTGAATCAGCCACTCAGTAGCTGTTGCCCTCCCAGGAGTCTGCGAAGTTCACTACAGGTTTTCCCACGGGCTGCTAACCAAATAGCCCCAGTTCTTCCTCCCCTGCGTGCTTGAACCCCTTATGTTGAGAGGCCACACAAGTAGCTCTGGGCAATGCACTGTCAAAGAAAGTGACATGTGTACCTTCCTGGCCAGAGCATCGAGGCCACTGTGACACCCGTCTGAGCTCTTTTCCCTCGGACGTGGCAATTAGCAGCGTGTGAGATGTTGGCTGCTGTGTGGTTCTGAGTTCCCCTGGATAAATCCGTGAGCAGACACCACCTCCCCCCACACCTTCGATGGACATCTAGCATGAATGACAAATAAGTCTTTGTTGTCTTTAGCCACTGAAACCTGAAGGCTGGTATTGCTGCGTGACCCAGCCCTGCCAGCCTGCACATTTACTCCTTGAGTGGATCAGCTCTAGATCCACATCACTGGTGCTGCTGGTGGGTGACCTGGTGGGGAGGTGGAAACGAGGGGAAGCGAGGTCTCTGGGCAGCAGAGTGCTTCTCTCAGCAGCTTAGCTCCCTTGGTGGCATCGGGTGGCGCCTTCCCTCTCCTAAGCACTGCTTCTAAATTAACTAAGAGCTAGGGGTGAGCAGAGACGATATTCAACCAAGTTAGAATACTCTTTTTAAATCTCCCAGTCTGCAATCAGATCTTCCTATTGCTCCGCCACGCTGTGTTTTATGAAAATTAGCAGGATCCCTCCCCAGGTGGGCAAAGCATCGCACTTTCCAGATTGAGCATGTGACCCACTTGCCTAGAGGAGCTTCGGCATCTGGAGGGTGTGCTGAGGGAGCGGAGCAGCTGAGGAACCAGCCCCGCCCGTGCCTCGCGTGCTCCGTGAGCCCCGAGCCTGGCAAACACAGGTGGCTCCAGATGCACGGGCCACGCAGGTGTCCCTTGGGCAGGATAAAAACAAGCCGGCCCTCTTGCTGTACCTCCGATGGGAGGGACGTGGTTGCCTACGTGGAAGAAAGACTAAAAATAAAAGCTTTACGGTGTCCTGTGTGCGTGCTGACTGATAAGCCTCGGGAATGCACAGTGACAGGGAAATGGGCAGGAGACAGAGGTTTAATTGAATAAAAACTCCAGGCTGTGACAGGGTAGGGCAATGCGAAGCAGTAGTTAACAACATAATTTTTAAAATGACGATGCAATTAACATCCCGAGTATGTGGGGGGTGGGGGGGAGGGGAGGCATGTTTCAGCCCAGAAACACTGCCAAGTAAAGGAGAGGGAGCTCTTCGTTTTTAAAGGAAATGTCTTTGCACAAGGCCCTGATTGCCACAACGTCAGCAAAGCTCACAAGAGCCCCCCAAGAGGTTGCTCCTGGCGGAGGAAACTAACAAACGAATCAACCTCGTGTTTTATTTTATCCAGAAACTTGTAATTCATTTTATTCTCATCTGTGGGGGAGAGATATTGGGTTAGATGATGAAGCTGGCAGACGTTCAGGTTTCATTCAGGCTTCCGGTTGAGAACCAGTCTCCTCCAAGGACCCTGGAAGCCTCCCTGGGGTGGGCTCCTGGCCTGTGGGGATTTACCAGCTTACCCGGAGTGCATGGGTCAGGCTGGTGTGGGGGCTGACCACAGGCTGCTCAGGAAATGATTTTCCAAAACCATGTGTGAGAGAGACAGCTGCCTGGGCGGAAGAGGCGTGTCTGAGAGTAGCAATTAGTCCAAGTTTCACGCCGATCACACTCCCTTCTCCACAAGGTGAGCGTGGTTGTCTCACCTGCCTACATACGAGTTTTAGATGACGGACAGCTGGACGTGCATGTGTTTGAGCTCCTAATTTCTGGGCTCCTTATGACCCAGAGAACTCAAGTGTCCCCTTCTTAGTTGCAGGACCCACAGCGTCTGCTCAGTGACTGACATGGCCCTCTTGACGGGGTCAGGCCAGAAAAAGGAATGTTATGGCTTCATGTGAGTCATGTCATGACCTTGGGTTTTTTCCTCTCACTCTCAAGAGAACATCCCGCTGCAGGGCTGCCTTACTAGGAAAGCCTGTCTATCCATCACAAGACATTTGGGGAGACGACTTATTTTTATACCAATGACTCAACTGTCCCTAGCCTAAGGCTCAGTACAATGGGGAGTTGAGGTTTATCTACATTTACTTCTCTAAGCTTAAAACTTCTTGTGCTATAATATCCTGTTACCTCATGCCCAAGCTGGTCATATTTAGGACTAGAAGGCACTACCCAAAGGTATATCATCAGAGGAACCCGGTCACTTGGCTTAAAATGAGGGTTACTTTATTGAGTTGTGGCTCCTAAAGCATGTGACATAGGTAAAGAATCAGACACAGGTGTGAGTAGCCTGTACATCCTTGACCTTCTGTCGTTGAAGGAGGGGGTTCTTCAGCGGACCTGCCTCTTGGAAGTCACGCGCAGGTCTCTGGGAACTGGCAACGTCTAAGCACAAGTTCAAGTGGACACTCACCTCCACGCATTAACCAAGGCTATACCGACCGATCTGAGCAAGTCAACCTAGTTACTGGGGGTTGGCGGGAAGGCCAACTCAACAGAAATGTACTACGAAAATACAGAATAAATATTTGTTTTCCTAAACCGAATTTGGCCTAAGGTAGAAATCTAAAGGGAAAAAATAATCTTCATTACCACTGAAACAAACAAGCACAGAAGTACTTCATAGTTTATAGAACTAAAGTTTGAGATGAACATTGTCCCAGAGTCAAGGAGGCTGCAACAGGCTTAAGCTGACTTGGCTTCGATCAAGAAGATCTTCTTCATAGAAAGATGGGCTCCAGCTATTACTTGGATGTCAAACCTCCCCATTCAGAAAAAGGACATTTCGCCTCGGTTTTTCTTTGATCTGTGTAGGCATTTTAAACAGCTGCTCAATCCTTCGTGGAATTATAAAGCCATGTATAAATAATGCAGAAATCACCCCAGAACACACATACCTCCTTTACAAGGGAGGTTATTTTCGAGACCAAAGATCCTGTTTTCAAACAAATGTGGTCATTAACTGCGGGGCGCAAGAAAACACACGGCATGTTTAGTTTCAGCAGAGTCATTCCTAAAGAAAGCGACTAAGCTCCCATGAGGAATGGAGACATTTTCAAATCATGAATGAAGTCAATGGGGAAGGGGAGCGAGGAGCCCTGCACGGCCAGCTGAAGGGCACATCGCAGGGCACTCAGGATTTCCACGTGGGACCAGGAGTCCCCATCTCGGCTTATGTCACGTAGCGAAGAGCTTCAGAGAGTCATACCCAGCCTCGTAAAGGCTCCTGCATGGACTGGCACCTGCAGGCCACTGAGGAAGCGGCCACAGCTCCATCCCACTTCATTCTCCTCTGGGGAGTGGAGCTTGGTGGAGACACAAAATTTCAGAAATTCAAACCACCTTCCCCCCACAGACGACTATTTTACACTGTATTTTACTGAGCCAGCTTCTGGGCTCTCCACTCTTTGTTTTTTTACCTTCCTTTCTTGACAGCAGATCCATGGAAAGTGAAAACCACAAAAAAACATCACCTTGGGAGACAGAAAAGACTAAGACAGGTCTGACGGCAGGACAAGTGTCCCGGCCTGGACCTACACGGGGGCAGGTGGGGCTGCCGTGAGCGGGTGCGCCCCGGCCCAGGACCGCACAGCGCTGTTTAGACGGTTGAACAGGTGCAAAGAGAACGGGGCCGAGTCCCGCCTGTGTCGCTCGGCCGGCTGTGCAGCTCATGGTGTTGGAGGTGGCTTCGGAGAGGGACACGAGCTCTCGCTGTCGAAGCTGGCGGCTCGGCCCTCCCACTGCGGGAAGGAGGAGAAGCCGGTTATTGATCGCCAAGGGAATTAACAGTTCCACTTGCAGAGCTGGTCTGGCCCATGCACTGAATTCACCCTTGTAAGCTTCCTGGAGTTTCGCTGTCAGCCATGCAAAAAATGTAAGGAAACAGCTTCAGGGCTTCTAGGTGGGAATACCTGATTTTACAAAAAGACCTACTGCAGGGAGACCGAAAGCCTTCTTCAGAGTGTGCGTGTGTGTGTGTGTGTGTGTGTGCATGTGTGTGTGTGTTAATGAGGTGCGGTGGCTGGGCCGCCTCCGAGTGCTTCAGCCATTTCTCACACCGAAAATCAGATTATGTTAGCGAAAGGGGCAGTCGGCAGAGTATGTGCTCACTGCCAAGAGCCCGATCATGAATTATTAGCAATCTGTCTGGGAGCTGTTAGTACAGTTAAAAACCTGATATTGCTTTAACTCTGGGTGTTCTTCGGTCTTAATGCTTCCTAGGGGCATCCACTCTCGACTCGTGAAGAGGTAGGAGGTGGAGGCGACAGCAGCCCCTTCCCCTTTCGGGCGCCCACCTTCGTTCTCTTTGGCTCTCTTGGCTCGGGGTTGCCTCCTCTCGGCCAGACCCTAACCCCTCTGGGAAAGTGGGTGATGTCTCGCACAATGGGGTGAAGGGGAGGGCTGAGGATGGGTGGACATGCGCTTGAGCTATTTAACACTTGTTGAAATGGAAAAGCCAGTCAGTCGTAGCTAGAGCAGTTTTCTGGGCAAGGAGCTGACCCTGCGAATGTTCTTGACCTGTCTGGGGGCTGTAAGCTTCAAAGGGAGACGGCCCCGGCCTTTATGTGAGCCGAGGAGACCCAATGCTCTACCAGGTGCCACCGGACAAGGCTCTGGAGAGAGGTCACCTCCATGCTCCCGTTCTAAGGAAAGCCTCTGCCATCCCCCAGGCTCAGCTCCTCATGGCCCCTTAGTACTTCCCGTCCAGGTTGACCTGCAACTTTGCAGCTAACCACAGGCTGGACAATGACACACTGACCACCACCATCACGTCACCCAGAGCTGAGCAATCTTAGCAGGCCAGACCCGGAGGCAGGCCTGGGGGATCATCCAGTCTAACTCTGTCATTCTTGAAGATAAGAAAATAAAGACACAGAGAAGTGAAGACACAGTTAGCTCGGGGCAGAGCCAGGATCCAAAGACAGGTCTCCTAACTCCCAACTCGGCGCTCCTTCCACGCCATCATGGCATCTGGCCGCACCAGGGAGAGGAGACAGGAAATGTAGCAAGACACCTGACCTCGTAGGGTCCACACCAGGTACTTACTCCTAACTCCAGTGGCAGCCTCTCAGCTCGCAGCATCCACGTGAATGCACTCACAACCGGGGGGTTCCCTGGTGAAATATTTATTGTAGATCAATACATGCCTGTTTGTTGAGCCCACTGTGACTTCTGACTCCAGTGTTTCTTAACCAAAAGGTGACATGAGATGATTACTAAGGCTTTCATTTAACAGACTTTTATTTTATTTTAATGTTTTTATTGATTTTAGAGAGAAGGGAAGGGAGAGCGATAGAGAGAGAAACATCGATCGGCTGCCTCCTGCACGCCCCCTACTGGGGATCAAGCCCACAACCCGGGCATGTGCCCTGACTGGGACTTGAACCGGGGACCCCTTGGTTCATGGGTCAATGCTCAACCGCTGAGCCACTCCAGCCAGGCATAGTCCTTCATTTTAGAAGTTCTACTTTTTTTGTTATGACCGTTAATGTTGGTAAAGGCACGTTGTAATTACTGGCTCCTCCCCTGGGCTCCCACGCCTCCTAAACAACCTGACTGATGGGCCAGCTCAGAGGAGAAAAAATGAAATTGCTACAGAGAGTGCCTGTTTTCCTTATATAACAGCCCAGAGAGAAGGCACACGGAGTATAATTACTTATCCAGGGCACATGAAGAAGGCACATGGGCTCCCCTGCCAATCCCTGATTTTCCCTGTGACAGTAAACAAAGAGGAGGTGGGTTCGTGGACAGTGGGCAGGCAAATGGTTCCAGGAGGCTTATCTTGGCTGTGACCTGGCGGAGACCTGGTCCCCGCACACAGAAGATGATGGTTCCCGGGTGGCTGCATTCCAGGAAGACCTTGCATCGTTCTGAAACGGGTCACGTACCAACAGAGATCTAAACTCTCTGGCAGATGACCTGAACCTGGCCCTTCAAAACAAAACCCCTTGGAGAAGGTTGCCGGCCAGCCCGGGGCTCTGTACGTGGCGACAGTGACAACATGCAGACAGGGAAGGGGGCACAGTCGCTGCCAGGGAAGGATGCAAGCTGTGGCTTAATCAATTTGTATTCATGAAGAAGAAAAAAATCCCAGCAGGGAAAAAAATACCTTTCCGTTAATTTGCTCCCCTAGACCTTATTTAAAAACTCCAAACAAGCGAGCAAGCAGGGTGCCCTCTACTCGTTAATAAAAAGAGAAATGATCACAGCACTTGAAACTCCGCTAAGGCAGGTACGATATAAATACCGAGTGCTTTACGGGTTCGGTGCCATTTATCTTCCCGGGAGCCGGGGAGTGAGATTTCTTCCTGTATTACACACGCGGGAGAAGCCAGGCCCAGGAGCGGGGCTCTCGCTCAGTGTCCGGACCAGGGCGGAAAATACTGCGGGACGGAGCTCTAAGGACGCTGGAGATAAACGCTCGAGTGCATGCATCACAAGAACACAAAGGATGTTTACTTAATATGAGCCCGTGGGCTTTTTGATGCATGTTTATAAAGATCCTTAGACTGTGGATGCCCAAGTGTAGATATCAATTTTATACACACTTGTACAGATGAAATCCTAGGTTGTCAAGACGAATGTCATTTTTAGCTTCTTCATACAGAGAACCAGTCAGCTGAGCAGAAGATGGCAGGATAGTGAGTGGGGGAGGGGGCGGTCTCGGGAACTTGGTTTGTGAGGTCAAGAAAAAAGTAAAACCCCAAGGATATAAATCAATTTATTCTCTTTTCGTTTTTCCACATACCATTACTTTCCCTTTACTGTCTCATCAAATATTCATTTTCAAGGGCTTTATCTTTCTTTTGTAGTCTGAATGAGCGAGCTGGGCTCACTAAAGACGGGATTTGGAATCAATTATTTGGCTTAATTAGGTTGCATTTATCGCGAAGAAGAGGGATTCTGGGCTGTACCACCTCCACGCTGCCCTGCACCCACCCCCAACCCCAGCCTGGCCGGCTACTTCCAGTTTGTGTGGGCAGCCCAGCCAGGTAACAGTGATGGGTTATTGCGGATTGAAGGTTAGAAAGGGGGTGCAAGATGCCGACTCCCCCGGCCAGTCATCATGCAGGGTCAGCGTTGCCTAGGAAAACAGACCTGGAGGAGCCTACCCCTCATTTACCAGCCAGGAAACTGAAGACCAGAGCAGGAACCATGAGTTGCCTGAGCCCCACAGCCCATCAGAGGCCTCTTAGCTCCCATTCCATGCCCACCCCTAAGCCATCCTGAGCGGTTTACTATATTCCCTCCTTAAATATAGCCAGCGGATTTGTAAAAGGGGAGGGGCACAGCACCAATGAGGTGCCAGATGCTGTCGTCTAGAGTCCTACTCAGTAGCTGCCTTCTTGTAGGTGGAGGCTGGTCGTGGAATCTCACCCACACTCTCCAGAAAGAACCTTCTGGAAAAGAGGGGACGGAGGCTTCCCTGGGGGCCGGAGAGCCGAGGGATTGGCCCCGCCCATTAAAGTTTCACAGCTGCCAGCGCAAGACAGAACCGAAGACCTCAGATGGACAGGAACTTCGAGCCTATGCCTTGTTCCTTCTTGCTGGCCCCAAAGGCCGCAGGGAGGGAGCTTTGCAGGGCACACGCCTAACTGGGGAGGTAAATCAATAGCCTGGCTCCCTAGAGGCCTCTCTCCCACAGGATTCCATGTGAGAAAAAGCAGGCCCGGGACCACCAAGGCGATAAATCTCAGGATCTTACATTGATGGAGGCTGGTGCGGGTGGGGCAGAGTAAATGTCACTGGAGGGGACATTTTCCTTGCAGTTGAGAGAGAAATGACAGACTCAAGGTTATACAGCAAGTCAGGAGGGGCCAAGACTAAAGCCCGAGTCTCGGGAGCCCCGGGCAGTGCCCTGTCCACTCCTCTCTGTTAGATCCTCCAGGAAGTGTGACACCTTAAAGCCGAGCTCGTGAGAACCAGCGTTCATTAGAGCGGCTCTGCTCTCTGGCTGTCTCCGTCTGCACAGTGAAAACTGCCTGACTACCTGGCTGGAGCCTCAGGGAACTTGCTGCCCCAACAGGGGTGGGATTTCTTGCCAAGTTCTGATCTCACCCCCGTGGGGCTTGCTCCTCAGGGGCTGCCTTGGCCCAGGGGCTTGGTGGACGCATTCGGGGCTGCTGGGAAGGCCCCCTCCAAGTTTTTACTTTCCAACTACAACTCAGTGTTGCTTTCAACTTGCTCCACATCAGAAGCCTTTGTCAGGCAGCTTCCCGTGGTCTTCCTCCTTTCCTCCCTGCAGGTCACACTGGGGAGAAGCACGTGGCCCCCACGCCCCCCCCAGGGAAGGACCCACGAAGGCGAGGCCTCGCAGCAGCCACGGCCATTCTCCAGCGCGCGCTGCCATGCAGCAAGCATGCCAAGGGCCGAGTGCGACCTCACCCACCTCTTTGAAGGATTTCTTTACCTCCACCAAGGAGTGCCAGTGCGCGATGGGCTTCCGCGGGTACGCCAGCATCTCGTTCCAGTGGTCCCTGCCCAGGCCTTCCGCGTTGATCCCCACACGACAGACTCCTATGATCTCATTGTGGCCGACTCTGGGGGGGGGACAAAGTGCCCAGCGTTGGGGACCAGACATGCTCTCAGACAGGAGGGGCCTGGGGTCGGGACTCTGCCGGGCAGATCTAACTCAGAACACCGAGCTCTGAAAATAGATGCTCCGCAGGCCCGCAGGGTGCCAGCAACGGTGATGCTTTGCCCCGCCTCCTTGGGTGGACACTGGGCACAGATGAGCAAAAGGTTATACGCTCGTTTGGGGTCTCAGGAAGTGGTGGGCGGATGGCCTTACTTTGGGGAGTTTAGGTCTCTTCCCTCATTTGATTCGGCTCACATATCACACCCACGTGTGAGATGCGTATCAGCATCTGGAAATAAATCAACCTGCTCTGAGCACCGTTCCTCCATACCCCCAGCGGCTGCGATGTGATTTACTCACTCAGCAAGAACATTAATCATCACTCAACTATGTTCACCAAGCACCTACTACGCCCAAGAACTTGGGCAAAACATCCTGGCTTGAGGCTTTACTGCATGGTTTCCTACTCCCTCAGCTGAAGTGACGAGTGGAGAGAGGAGTTCCACTAGCTAGAGGAGTCAGAAAATAGTTTTGAGCCAGCTGGATGGAAGAGCAGAATTTGGATCAGTGGAAGAAGAGAAAGATCTCCAATAAAGGAGAAATCGAGGGTGGACATGCTGAGTCCAGATTCAGGAAGGCCTGGGGAGTCCAAGGGGGGAGTCTGGACAATAGGAGCCACTGATGGTTCTTGAGAGCAGTGGGTCGAGGAAGAAAGTGGTCTCTTATTAAGAAGGCGTGCCTTCCATATGTTGTCTGGATGGAGGCAGGGAGCGATGGAGGCTGCACAGCTGTCCCTAAGCGGGAGTGGTAGCAGCAGCAGAAATGGAGAGGATAGCCCGGCCGGCGTGGCTCAGCGGCTGAGCATCGGCCTAGGATCCAGGCGATCGGGGTTCGATTCCCGGTCAGGGCACATGCCCGGGTTGCGAGCTCCATCCCAAGCAGGGGGCGTGCAGGAGGCAGCCGATCAATGACTTTCATTGATGTTTCTATCTCTCTCCCTTCCTCTCTCTGAAATCAATAAAGATATATTTAAAAATAAAGTCCATGTTATTAAAAAGAAAGAAATGGAGAAGATAGAGAGGCCTTTTAAAGGACAGTGACGGGACTCGGTGCCAGATGGAGGACTGGGGTAGTCAGGACTGAATTCAGGGGAATCCATGGGCGGGGCTGCCCTGATGGAAATGGAGCAGCTGCGAAGCGAAGCCTGAGCTTCTGCTTTGGGGAATCCACGCTCTTGCTCAAACCCCGGCACTTCGTGAGTACGGCCAGACCCCAGGCCAGCGGACACCTGAGCCGTGAACCACGAGGTCCAAGGTCAAGGAGCCCCGCGCTGCACGGGAGACGCGGGGAATCGTGTCCCTCCAGGACCGGTACCTACCGGTCATAGTCCATGACAGAGATGAGCAGGCTGACTTGGTCCATGTTCTCGGGCGGAATGTCAAAGATGATGGCCTCGTTGTAGACGGGGTTGAGCGTGTTCTTCTTTATGGTGGTTTTCTTCTTCTTCAGTCTCCGCCCATCGCAGAGCAGGGACACTTTGACGTAGGGATCTGTGCCAACGGGGTGGGGGGGGAGAGGGGAGGGGGGGTGTTAACAGATGTCCTCCAGCACCACTTTCGGCCGAGGGGCAGAAGCCCTACTACATCTACTGTGGCTCATCAGACGCTACCAGTGGGCGTGAAAACAATGAAGCCCCCTTGAACCGATGTGGCCCACCCGTCTCTGAGGACACGCCGGGCTCATAAACCTCAGATTCCTGGGAGGGTGCGTCATGAGCCCGCACCAATGGGAGGCTGGCCCCAAATCACACAGGACACCTGCCCGTGGGCATGCGGTTGATGCCCTAAATCTTGGCTCCAAAGGGTGGTGAGGCTGAACGAAGGCATTCGAGTCCTTGCACCTCGCTGAGTCCTTTCCTTGGGGGGGTTTTGTCAGCTTTATCAACCGAAGAATAAGGGGGGTAAAAATAGAACTCGATGAAGCCCGGAGAGGAGCAACGAGTCAGAGTAAATGGACAGTGACAACCACAATACTGCCCATATCCTCCACGCCTGACAAAGGATTAGGGGTCCCGTTGTCTCAAGAAGCTCATTTCCGTTCTAGCATCCAGAAGGGGAGTAGTAGCCCCTCTCTCTGCTTCCCCCAAAGCTGTTTCCTGCCACTTCTGGGCAGCGGTGGGGGAGGGAGCTGTGGCTGGAGGGGGGGGGGCGGGGAGCGAGGCGGCCTCCTGACGTTCAGGGCAGCCGGTTGACATTTCATTTCTCAGTGGGGTCTTGGATCCTCTCCATCCTGCCAGAAGACACCCTTTTACTGAACATCCATGGGCCTCCCGTCTTTGTCTCCCTAGTTTTCTGAATGGCTATTTCACGGTCATCTTTCTACCCTGAAATTTTCTACTCATCCAAGTGAAGTGACGCCTATTGTAGCTCATAACACAGGTGTCCCGGTCACCGTCATAATTGTTATTTATGCCGCACAGCTCAAGAAGCGGGAGGGCGGCTCGCAGGTAATAACAGCTTTGGAGGCGCTGATGTGCAGAGACACCTTCTTGCCCAGAAGCCAGGGCTCATGTGAATCCCCCAGGAGGTGGGGGCCAAGCAGCCGCTCCCACACTCCTCGATTCACAGGTGTAGGGCTCATCTCCCAGGCACCCAGGCACCCAGCAGGCCCTCACGATTCCTGGGCATCGTTTAGGTGGCAGCTGAGGCACACAGCTACGGGGGAGCTAGAGAGAGCTGTGACACCTGACCAGAAACTCCAAGCCTTGAAGGCATTTCCGAAGACACCCAGATGAGCCACTGCTCATGTGACAGTGGCAGGTGTGCCTTAACCATGGGGACGCTTGCGTTTACGAGGAACTGGGAGACTATCAGGTGTTTGATCAACCTGCTGTCCTTGATGACTCATTTGAAAGGGCCCTCTCCCAGGAGGACTTTCAGTAAAAAAGAAGGAGGCATTCTGAGAACTGCGGTGGGACAGCTTTTTGGTTTCTCAGGCTCTATCCCTATGGATATGCCCGGGACAGAATTCAGGTCCAAGCAGAGAGACAAGAAAGCTATCTCCCAGACCTGTCATTACTACGGCAACTCCGAAACTCCTGAAGGATGTACATTGCTTTGGAAAGTGTCCTCAGGCTGAGGCTGCCTCACCACCCGCCATACATTTCCACGGCAGATCCAACTTCCATATCACCAGGCTGGGAAAGAGCCACCTGTCAATGGGCCACCGAGCCAGTGCCTCATTACTGACTCTCAGCTTCCTCCTCCCTCTGTCCACTCCTAAGAGCTCTATCCAATTTATAAAATCCAGGGGTGCACCTCCCTTTTGGGAACCAACAACCTCACCAGTGTCCAAGAGGCTAAGCAGAGAGATGATTTTCCCTGGGGTTCTCTGAGGCCAAACTTTATGACTTCTGGTGGGATGCTGGCTCCAGAGGACTTTTGCGGTCCTTTCCTCTCTAACAGCCTGTGCTGTCCTATGTAGCTGAGGGTGGGGACACAAAGACCAGCAGGGTATTTCAGCCTCATTGTCACAAGAACCATCATGACTCGGCATTTAGCGTGTGCCAGGCGCTGAGCTGAGAGTTTCACATACATCATGTCATTAACATGGCACATCAACCTTATGAAATATTTATCATCATCACCATTTTACAGGTAGGGAAATTGAGATTTAGGGAGATGAAGAAACTTGCCTAAGGTTTGCACCCTGGCCTGTCTGACTCCAAAGCTCACATTTTTAACCACTGGGCTCAAAGTAGTACGGACCAGATGTGGCAGAGGTGGGGGGGTTACTCCCTCGCCGCCCCTTCCTGGCACGCTGATCCTTACATTTTGTATTATTTTCATTGTCATGGTTCCAGTAGATGGGCTTAGAGAGTTGATTCACAGTGAGTTTAGATCAAGGAGAACAGGACAGCCTTGGTTTTAGAGGCCAGCACCGTATAAATCAAGAACAGACAATAAATAAGCTCCATCCACTACCTCATCCAGTCCAACATCAAAGAAGACTAGGCTGAAGGTAACCTTCAAACTTATCCTCAAAGACAGCAGATCTAGTCTGAGAGGCCCTTGGCACGTATGCCACCATGCATCGGCCCCTGCCAAGGTTCCCCAGGCTGTAAGTTCATTCATTCATTCATTCATTCATTCATTCATTCATTCATTCATTCATTCAGTACATATTCATTCAGTGCTTCCTGTGTTCTCTGCACTGTTCCAGACACTTCATCACACCAGTGAACAAAACAGGCAGAAACCCCTGACAAAAAGAGGACCCCCAATTTCCAGAATCAAGCTGAGATTTAACACCAGGTTCCAAACCCAGGCGGGACAGAGGGGCGACTGTGAAAGCAAGGTTAGAACTAACTCAGCAGGAGAAAACTCTCTGGCCCCCAGCCTTCTGATGTGGAACAGCCTCGGCAGTTACCTCAGTGGCTTTGCCACCAGCACTCTCTCTGCCACACCGATTTAATTACACCAGAGAAGATAGTGTGGGGACTTGGGTAGCAAAATCCCATTTCCCTCGGCAGCCTTGAGAGTCCTCAGTGAATTTCTGTCACTGGTGTGCACTTATTTTGATATTAAAATGAAATTTACTTTGGCTGTGTTTTTGGAGGAACCTGACTATGTCGGAAAAGGTTCTTTACGCTCTTGCCCCTCTCCCAGAGTGGCAGTAGCTTCTGTGGAAGGAGAGGTCTGGGGGGACGCTAACTGGGGGAGCTTTCGGCCTGGAGGCCAGAGCGCTGGGCGGGGTGGGGTGGGGGGACTGTAGGAGCAGAGGCTCCGAGCGATTCAAAGCTGCAACAAAGACACAGTAGGTACTTGGGTGTTTCCCTGAAACCCCATTTCTCAGGACCTCTACCTCCTCTTCTTCAAACGGCATCAGGCTGCATCTGGGCCAGATGTTTTCAGCTGGACTGGCTCCTCTTTATGGCAACTGTGATGACGCTAAGGAGTTTTGCAGGAAATAAATAATAAAGGGATAAAAGGAATCTTCCATACACTCCCATCCAAGGCCAGCACGGAGGCTCCTCCCGGAGGCTTTAGGCTGGTGACCCCAGTCATCAGGGGAGCCCCTGGGGTGGGCTCCCGGGAAAGCAGCAGAGCTTTCCCTGCACGCGCCCTCCCGTGTGCAGCCCAGGCTGCTCCAGGCGCCTGCTCTTCGGGGAGGCTTTGCCCCATTTCACTTCTAGGGCTAATTTGAGCCAGGGGTGGGAGGAGGCTCCTGGGACTCAAGCTACTCCTCTGTGATACTAAAACTCAAACACCATCTCCGACTTGCAGACTCGTGGCAAAGGGGCAAACCACCAGCCCCACGTCTGGCCTGCAGTCTCTACAGCTGCCCCCAAACGGCATTTCCTTGGTGGCTAGAATGGAACTTATTTTTTCCTGTGGTTCCCAGCAGCTCTCCTGGTGCTGAGGCTGAGGCCGGGAGCCAAATGCACTTTGCTTTTCCGTGACTTTGCTCCTCTGACTGGGTCTGCAGGGCTGCCGTAGGCCGCGTGGACCTACAAACACACACTCAGACTCGACATACCCTGTGAAGTCCTGCACCCCGCAGAAACCAGAAAGGTTTTCCCTAATTGTTTCTCCTATTGTCTCCCTCCGCGAAGAGACAGAATGTTGGTAACAGCTCATATATGCTGAGTGATGATTATGTGTCTGGCACAATGCTAAGCATTTATGTGAATTAGCTCGTTTATCCTTAAAGGAACCTTGTAAGTTATTTTTTCAGATTAGGAAACCAGCGCATTACAGAGCAAGAAAGTGGCTGATCAGGGATTTGAATCCTCCAGAACTGCTGCTTCTTTTCTACGAATACTGACAATTCTTCCCCCTTCTCTTGCCCAATCCTAATGCCCGGGATGCGGGGAGGCCGTGTGCAGGCCACTGGGTGGGAGAGGTACCTGAATAGCCTGTGATGTCCATCGCCTTGAGGTTCCGACACTTGATCACTGTGAGGGTGAGCCTGCCTGCTGTGGGCAGATAGCAGAGGGAGAACATGATCTCCCCCAAATCCACGCTTTCCTGCAAAGAAGCAGACAGGAGGTCAGATGAGGGAAGGCCACTCCCTGTGCAGCTGCTACAGGGCCCCCTCGGGCCTGGGGGGAGGCTCTTGGAGGCAGACAGGCATGTCCTTAAGACCCGAGGTCTGGCCTCCATGCTGGGGGTAGCTGGGTATAAATGGCAATGATAACAATGCTGCCTCTTCAGTAGAACTGGTCGCCTTCAATGTCCCCTCTCAGACTCTGGTCCTGTCCTCTCCCGCCTGCTTTGGCCTGCCCTGCCTGCCCTGCGTGAGCCCCTCGGCAGCAGCCTTCATACCACCAGCCCCTCTGTGGCCCAGCCCTACTCTCCTCCTGCTCACCTTTTCCAGTTACTGGCACCTTTAGTACTATCCCCCCATGCCTGGCCTGAGGTCATGACAGTGGCCTATACAAGAAACAATCGGCCAGCAGGTGTCTCCCCCTTGCCAACAGGGGTATTCCTGGCCCGCAAAGCAGTCATTCTTGTCAGTCCTTCAGTCTTGGCCAGGCCTCAGACCCTCTGCTGTGGTTGGGCCTCACTTGGCCCGATGGGAAGTCAGCTGCTCTTGGGTCAATGGATCAAAGGGGGTGTTGTCCCCCTGTGCATGCAGGCAGCAGAGGACCAGGTTATTCAACAAAGGGAAATAATAGTTGATTTTGAGTAAATAGAGAGATAGAGGCTAAGGAAACAGAGAGTCGGCATCTCCCAGTAGCCACACTTCTCTCTGGAAAGCCTGGTCCCAAGGGTGGCCTTGCCGGGTCCTCTCTCTGCCCTATTCTCATTTCCCAGGACATTTCAGCTCCAGACCCATATGCTTTCCTAGCCTTTCATCCTCATTAGGGATGCTTGAGACTTTGGCTTTAATAAAACCAGGAGTGACCAGGGGCTGCGGAACAGCTAGCATGTTATTGCTTTCATCTCCACCTGCCGTCAGGGGAGGCCGCCTCAGGGCCCCTGGCTGGTAATGAGCTCCCCGCTGCTGGAGAGGTCACTGCTGTCCAGAAAGAGGCAGAGACTCACTTGGCCCTCTGGACTCCTAGCCTGGGGGTTGCGGGGCAGATCTGAGCCCAGCAGCTGCTGGCTAAAAGTCTTTGCTGGTGCTTGGAGGGGTGGGTTTGCTGCCAGGGGAGGAAGAGCCAGGATGTTGGCTCCTAGAGAGTCAGTGCTTAAAGTGCAGCCTGTCCACCTGACGTCGCTGCCCGTAACTGCAGCACTTTTCCCTGGCTGCAGTGCCCAGGCATCTGGGCAGTCAGATTCTTAAAGGCACAGCACTGCTCCTGCTGGCTCCCCAGCAGCCCGTCTGCAGGACCCCACTAAAGGGCTTCTCTCTCCTTGATGCGCTCACAGAGGCCTAGGCACAGAGAACAAATTCCTGGGGGTGCGCTGCCCAGGGAAGAGTAGTGAGCCACAGGGGCTTTCGTCCCTCTGCTGCTAACCAGCTTTGAGACCTTGAGCACGTCCTTTCACATCTCCGGGCTCCGGTCTGTAATATGAGGGAGTTATGCTAGAGGTTCTATCCTTAAGGTCCCTGCCAAGTCGTAAAACCAAAGATTCAAAGTGGAAAATCTATCTGCAACCGTCACCAATGGAGAGGGCCCAAGGACGCCTGGCTGGTATCTATTGCCCACCTCGAAGAATCTAGCAACTTGGTTTTGAAATCCAAATGCTCTCATTCCTCCTGTCCCCAAGCTTCTAAGTGTTTTGCTCTTCCCCGGGACAAGCTTTCTTTCTCCTAAACAGGCAACAATGCCTCCGGGTCTGTCTTGGGAATCCAGGCCGAGGCAGCCAGCACGATGCTTCCCCATCTCAGAGAACACTTCTAGTCTCTTAATCATTAAGTGGCTTGTCTGAATCGCTCATCATCAGCAGAGAAGCATCCGCTGTACTTTCAGGAAAGCCACAGGAGACGAGAGGATCTCTGCAGCCTGGGCAGGAAGCGTCAAGTTACCCCGGGGCAGGGCGGTCTGGAAGAGAGATGGGGTGGACGCCAATTTGGCTCCATTTGGCAACATCCGATGGGCAGCGTTCCGTGTAGGCCTGAGGCCTGGAGTTGGGGGTGGAGATGTGTCAGATGTGGAAGCAGGACACTTGGGCTGGACCGACTGCCCTGGTATCTGCCTACACAGCACTGAGACGCCCCCTCTTCATAGCCTCTGCCACAACCATAACGTTTCTGTTGATCACAAGGATTATATGATGAATGCTGTGTTCTCACTAGATCGTGGGCTCTTTGAGCCCAGGGATGGGGCTGGTTTTGTTCATCTTTACACTTTTCCTGTCTAGACCACTGCCTGATGCGCAGTAAGTGCTCAGTAAACACTGGCTGATGGAGGAATGGTTGCGAATATGGATTGAGGGTCAGGCAGCCCTGGGGCAAGCTCTAGCCCCGTTGTCTATGAGCAGTGCGACCTATTTAACCTTTCATAGTCTTGGCTTCCTAATCTGTAAAATGGGGCTAATAACAGTGCAACCCTTCAGGGTTGTTTTGAAGATTAAACAAAGTGATTCATGCAAAATGCTAAGCAACACTAAGTGCTCAAGAAGGATTAAGAGCTATTATAATTTTTACTACTATACTTAATACTATTATAAAGAGCTCATGGTCTTGGGGCAGGGGAAGGGACAGGGGAGAGAGGGACATATAAGTAAGTAACGCTGTTTGGTTTGATTAGTGCTATGAGAGAGGTGTGGACAAGACGTAGGGGAGCAGGGGAGGGAATAATAAACTCTGCCAGGGATTACAGGGAAGGCTGCCCAGATGGGGTGATATTTGATGGGATCTAGCAAGGTGAGTAAGAGTTTGTTAGCAGAGAAAAACAAGCAAAGGCTGCATAAAGACACAGAGGAAGTTGATGTGAGATGTCCCCCCGCCTCCAGCAGCCCGGATGAGACTGGGATCAGCCTCGTCTGTCTCGTGGCCCATACTTAGGAGTGTGTCATTCATTCGTTATCCACCTACTAAATGTTCACAAATATGGGCAAACAGTAGTAATAAAACGTCCCAGCCCTCCAGGAGATTGTATTCTAGGGGAGGGAGACAAAAATAAACGGTGCAAGAGAGCATCTGAGGGTGGCAGTGACTTGGTAGATGATACCGTGGGTCTGGCTCTCGCCCAGGAAGTGAGGGGTGGCTGCTGAGCTGGAGCACACAGGGAAGGGGAGAGGGGGCCCGGGGAGGCAGGGCCAGGACTTAGAGGTCGGATTTTATTCCCTGTGAAAAGCAGGGCAGTTTGGAAACCTCAGCAGGCTCGTAGAGAATGGATGGCAGGGGAAGAGTGGATGGAAGCCAGAGGATGCTGACGGCTCTCCCTCCTGCAGCCTCCACACCTAGTCAGCCACCCAGCCACATGGTTCTGCCTTAAGTGTCCCTGGACTCCGAGTCCCTCTCTTTCCCTCCTCTCTGTGCTACCTTAGCTCTGACCCGCGCCATCTCCAGCCTGATCTCCCAGCTTTCTAACTCCCCGCCACCTCCCCTTCCAACCTGTTCTCCTTGCTGTAACCAGGGGGTTGTTCTCCTGCTCAAAATCCTTCAGTGGCTCCCCATTCCACACCTGTTTTATGCTTGGAAAACTTCTTCAAATGAAATATAATCCAGAAGCCCAAATGTATACAACCTGATGAAAAGTGGCTCAGAGGCAGGGCACCCAGAGCTCCTCCTTCTGTCCCCTCCACAGAGCAGAGTGGCATTCAGGTTTCTTCAGGATTGGGCCCTTGCCTTTCCTACCAGCCACTCTGCTCCAGGCGCCCTATATACCAGCCATGAAAACAGCTGACATTTTTTGAGTGTTTACTATGTGCCATTCAGTCCTAAGTGTTTATACATATTAAGCCACATAAACTTCACAAAAGCCAAAGACATGGTTATTATCATTATTGCCATTTTCTACACAGACACTGAAGTACAGAGAGGTTAGTCAACTGGCCCAAGAACACACAGCTGCAAAATGGCAGAGCTGGGATAAGAGGCCTGGCAGCCAGTTGAAGTGGCTGGAGAGCCCACAGTCTGGGCCACTCCACCACCCTGCCTCTCTGTGACCCTGCCCTCCCCAACCCTTCAGGTCCTTTGGCCCTGCCATGCCTCTGCCCTATTCCTTCCACCGTCTGAAATAATCTCTCTCTACCTCTGACTATCCTGGGCTGACGCAGCCTTTCCAGGCAGCTGTCCTGTTCCCTTCTCTTGGGTCACCTCCCCTCACTCCCCTGATCTGACTTAGGGTGTGCTCATATTGTCCCTGGGTCTAAAAGCCTAAGGACAAGTGTTACAAATGTCGTGGAGCAAAGGCAAGGCCCACCTGGGGCAAAATCTGTAGGATCTGGAGACCCACCGGATGAGGGGGTGGCAGTGGAGAAGGAGACTCTCACTCCACCCGCCCCCCAGCCCCCTTGCTGGCTCAGGACTCTGCTGGGAGGGGGAGTCAGGGAGTGAGCATTCCCTTCTGGGTGCTGAGAGCTCCTGCTGCGAGTGATGACGTGGGTGGGTAGGTGGGTTCCTCCCTTGATTGTCCCGGGCCTGGGCTTCCAGGGCTCCAGGGACAATGCCAGGGGCGGGCTGGTGCTGTGACTCTCCGGCTCCCTGCTGGGTTCTATTTGTTCCGAGTTCCATGCCTGCTTTCTCTCTCAAGTGCTTTCCGCCCCGAGGGCTTTGCAGCATCATGAATAAATAATGGAGCAGAACTGAGGCACCTTAAAAGAACTCCATATACTCCAGCTTCAGCCTGCAGTGTGGACACTGAGAGCCTGAGACCCCGGGGAGAAGAGAAGGACACTCTGGCTCACGTGGAGCCCGGAGGTGCGGGAGGAAGTAGGTGAGGTCCTGGAGGCTGGGTTTGGTCCAGGGGGACCATTGAGAGACTAAAGTGCATCAGTGGGAGGCAAATGTTACTGTATTTGAGCATCTTCAGGGAAACAGATGGTTTTATTTAGGAAACTTTCTCTCAGCCTCCCATTGTGAACCTGCCCTTAAAAAGAGGTTTAGTGTTTCACATGCACCATTACTTTCGGGCAAATATCTGTGACTCAGAGTCACACAGGGAGGTGCAGATCTCTTCCTAATGACTTTTGAAAAGGTGGGCACAGAGGAAGAGGGGCTGTGTGGAGGTGGAAGGAGCTAGAGGAGAACGGAGTTCAGGGAAGTTCTAGAAGAGATGGAGCCAATGCCTGGGCCAGCTGGAAAGTCTGCACATGGGCACTCAGCCATGAGACTCCAGGGCCAAGGACTTCACCTCCACTCTGGTCCTTCCACTGGCATCTTCATTCATGAAGGAAGAGCAAAAGGCACATTAACAAAGTTAATGATGAGAATCTGTCTTCATCCTGGCTCAGGTTGTCCTGCTGTGTAGCTGTCAGATAGCTGTCAGTTTCCCCAGGAAGAGACTGGGCATCTCAGAGGTGAGCATCCGGTCTCACTCCAAGCAGGGCTATGGCCGGAGAGGCTCTCAGAAGGAGGGAAGAGTCCTGGTCCCACTGGGGTGGTCTCCCAGCTGGTGGTTCTGCAACAAGTGCCTGGAGATACCCAACAGGCAGGGCTGTGGGATCAGCCAAGGGCACACACCTGAACTGCCAGTGACAGTGGCTTCAGCTTCCGTCTCTTCACTTGGGTCTTCACCCACCTTCTGCTCCAGGATCTCCCAGGCTTGCTGTGGTGAGGCTCTCTGTGAAGAGCCCCTCGATAGCCCTCCATGGAGAAAACCATCGGCTCTTGAAACATCCACCTCCACTCTCTCCCTGTCTTCAGCTGCCCCTTCCCAGTATCTGCTGATCCTCCTCCCGTCCCTGCCTCTAAATAGCACAACTCATTAGAACTTGGGTCTGGGCCTCTTCCCCCCTCATCCATAATGTTAATGCCCATCTCCATGGTGATGACTCTGAACTTATGGCCCCTCCAAAGACCTGTCTTCTAGACCCCAGACTCATATAGCCAACATTTCTCATCTTGGACATCTCACAGAAATTGAATACTTCTCAGATGCTCAAAGGTGAACTTTCATTTTCCATTTACATACTCCTCTTTTCCCCAACTCAGGAAATGGCCGCTCCATCTATTTAGTTGCTCAAGTCAGAAACGAGACATCACCACTGATCCCTGCCTTCCTCTGTCCTTCGCATTTAGTCCATCACCAAGCCCTGGGTCGATTCTATCTCCAAATTCCATCTCGAGTACAACAATCTGTTTTAACAAGCCCTCTCGGGAAGTCTTAGGAATTGAGAACCATTGCCTTATCGAGTTAAAAGAACCAATTGAGCATGTCCACTCCGGCCAGGATTTTGAAGTTTCTTCCACTTCATTTAGCCTACTTATTTTGGTGATCAAAGCCAAAGTCAACAGAGAAGGGAACTAACAGATAAAGAGTGTCTACTGGTCTGTAGAGACCATGCTGGGTACTTAACATAAATTTAATTCATTTCATTCATACAACATTGCTCAGACGGACCCATCATCATAGCCTTATTGAGGCTCACAGAGGCTAAGGAACTTGCCTAAGGTCTCGGAGAGATCAACCAAACTTGGACGTGGACTCGTCTGTTGACTCTGAAGGCCTTGCTCTCCTCCACACCTCCCCAGCCTACTCTCTGCCCTTGCTTACTGAGGATCAGGTGGGTAAGGACCCCTGTGGGTCTTGAAGGCTCCAGCAACAGGATCAACTTAGGACTAACACTGACCTTGGAGCCAGGAGGCCTGGGTTCAAATCCCAGCTCTGCTGCTAACCAGCAGAATGATCTAGGGCAAGTCACAGTGTCCCCTGAGCTGTGACTTCCTCCATTGTAAAGTGAAAGCATTGTACCAGATGACCGCACCTTCTCTCCAGTAAAATGGGGTTAACCATGAGAATGAATGAACATGGGCACTTAAACCCCTCGCCGGGTCCAGTGCTCAGACTTTTCAGACACTTCTTGCTCTGTCCTGTTTTTGGCAGCCCACTGGGGTTGACTTTAGCCATCGCCAAGCTGCCATGGTGACAATGCACCACTGGTGGGAGGCGGGGGACCAGGGAGGAGGGAGCATGGCTCCACCACCCCCAGGAAAGCTCTGTGCCGGGAGGGAAACTGTTCTGAGCCAGGTCCCAAGCCTCCCCTCCCCCTCTGCTCCCCCAGTAGCACCGTGATGAAACACCAAATTAGCTCCATTACTGTAACTACTCTAAAAATCACAGGCCGCATGTTCTGCCAGAGTCCGCTAATGTCTCCCATTGGTGAGCAGGGGACACTAATGGTTATTTCCTCTCTTCCAGGCACCAAGTGCAAAGCAGCAGAAACGGAGAGTGAAGCTCAGGCTGGGGGGCAGCCTTGGGGTGGGGAGGAGGGGGACCGTGGAGCCCAGGCCAGCGGGTGTCTGAGCTCCGAAGCAGAAGTTCTATTGAATAATGTCTCTTGGAGGGACCGCCTCCTGGCACTGAATGAGCCTGGAAGAGCCCAGGGGAAGGACCCGGTCTCGAATCAAGGCAAGGCCACCCCCCCCCCAGCGGCCCTCCCACTCCTCACACCTCTGGAACTCAGGGGCCCACTGGTCACAGAGAAGCGGTGGTCTGGTCTACGCGGAAAAGCAGGCCGGGGCCACCGGCTCTGGGCGCCCGTCTTCACTACGCCACCTCTGAGCCTTGGCGCTGCGGGCCTGACAGTTTCCTTCTTCCTGTTCTCTACAAACATCCTTTCTTTCTTTCCAGCATTCTTCCAGAATGCTCGAAGCTTCTGGAAACTTAATCCTGGAGATTTCCAGGCCTAGCCTAGCCAGTGCACCCACCCTTTCTGTCTCCAGCGCATTCCTGCATTCGTGTGACTTTTCTAAGCAAGGAGAGGACTCTGGGTTTCATCAAAGCATTAACGGTGGTTCGCTCAGGATAATTAGCTTACAGCGAACAGAGTTTCTTTTTTGTGTGGCTTTCTGTATTTTCCAAAATATCTAAAACAGGAATGTAATACTTTGCCTCGAGGCAGGTAAGGGTAAAATATATTACAGCCATATAGCTTTCAAAGAAAATGATCTCAGTTTTGGTTCTTTGCTCTATTGCTTTAAAACTGTGTGACTCCGGGGAATTTCCTCAGGTTGCCTCATCTATAAAATAAAAATTCCGATTCTTACTGTGTTGAGAGGGTTAAAGGAGGTAATGTATTTGGAAACACACTATGTATTATTGTTCTTAGAATCGGGATCGATAAACTGCGGCAAGAGTCTCAGAAGGTTCTTTCTCATTGAAATTTTATCATATCCTCACCGCAACCTTGTGCAATACAGGTTATTTCCCACATTTTACTAATGAGGAAACAGAGAGGTGATTGATTTATCTGAGGCCACACAGCAGAAGCAGGATTCTAGCTCCGGTCTCTTGACTCCAAGTCCTGCTCACCGGCAGGTTTTGAGAGCTGGCACCCTGTCTACCAGACACCTCGTGGGTCCTGACTGACAGACCAGAGCTGCCCCTTGAACGGTCTTACTCCCTTATCTGTGCCTCAGCTTCCCCGTGAGGGACACGAGGCATGAAGAGACACCCTTCTGCTCCTTTCCCAGCACCTGGGAGGCACACTTCAAGTGGAAGCAGCTGTGGGCTTATTCCCACTCATATGAGTATCGAATAAGCTGCATAATCTTCAGGACACAAGGTCTCCTCAAAGCTCTTCTTTTCCAAATGCACTTCCTTAGGACAACCAAAAGTGTCCCACGCTAGGGGACTGGAGGAAACAAAAAGCCAATCAAACAAGCTTGTGTCCGGGACCCAGCCTGTGTGCGGGTGCTCGTGGGGGTGCAGGGCTGCCTGGGCCTGGCCCAGGAAAGCCTGGGCTGATGCCAGCTGGCCACGCTCAGTGGGCAGGGGGCTCTGCTGAGGTTCCCCCGCTGTCTCATGTAAGAGGAAACCATCGTTCAGCCAGAACTGCTCCGGCAAAAAACATGGCCCAAATCGAGTTGGGGAAAATCATTTTCCCTCAAGAGAGCTGGGTGTCTGCCCAGGTTTGGATAGGATTTACTAATGCCAAAAAAGTAAACAGAAAAGAGCCCTGTCAGCAAGAACTGGAATTACAGAGGCACTTGCTGCCTGCCTTTTCCCCGGCCTCTTTTGTCTCCCAGACCTGCCAAAAAGGCCCAGAAGAGAGAAGAAAGTTTGGTCCCCATGTTCTCCAACCGCCCCCTTAAAAGCCACCTGAGAGCCTTCGAAATGCCCATCTAGCCGGGGTCTGCCTTCCCAGGACGGCGCCCCAGCTCCAGGATTCTCCTGAGTGACAGGTCCCTCTCCCCAAGGCCCTCTGGACACTTTCTGCCCCTCCCTCACTACGTTTTTTGCTTCCCTCGAACTCGCAGTTGATAAGATACACTGATTTCTGGATGTGGTAAGTAAGGAGGGCTCCTCCGAGTGTCACTCTAGCAGGGCCCGTGGGGAGTCAATCATCCGGGGACGGTTTCTAACAAGGTGGAGGAGGCCTTTTCGAGCAGGTGCCTCAAGTCACAAGGCCAGCCTGTCCCCAACTTCTCGAGAAGGGAAGTGCTGATCGTGGTTAGATGATACACCACCGGAGCTGTTTCTCTCTGGAAACTGGACAGCTCCTAGCACAGGCCAATGTGTCACTACAGAGATGTGAGCCCGCCAAGGGCTCCTGGAAGAGGCGGACTCACTCGGCCTCCAGGGAAGGAGCCCCCTGCCAGTCTGCTCTGGGTGAGGGATGGTCCCTCCCATCACTGCCCACACTAGGACACGAGGACACTGCTCCCTTATGCAAAATAGCTGCCTTCCTGGGGGCAGCAGGGAAGGGCCCAGAGAGGGCTTGCTGGGTGGGTGGGGGCAGAAGCAGTAGCTCCCTTCTTTCCCCACTGAGTCCCCTTTTCTTCTCCGGGGTTTTCTCTTTGTGTCCAGCTGCCCCATCATCTCTGCCCCGCGCTCTCTCTCAGCTCTGACCCACGTGCAGACCCAAATCTGGTCTTCTCCTGGCTCCCGCAGCTTCCCTGAAGTAGCCTGACTAGGAAAAAGGGAGCTTTTCTAAGTACTAAGGTGACAGCAGAGACAATGCAAACGACACACAGGTAGAGGGCCCTGGGAGTCTCAATCACTGCCCCACCCCCACCCCTGCCCTGAGGGGCTGGGACAAGTTCACCGGCCCCTCCCTGGCATTTTCCCAGGCAGCTCCCAGCTCATTTCTGGGGAGTGGCATCCTCTCTTTTTTCAACATCTATTGGTCTATCGTCCATCGTGGTGTCCTAACAGCTTGTGTCCCTGCTGCCTGACACCCCATCCAACCGTTCCCAAGGGTCTGGGGCCTCCTGGGGCCTCACCTTGCTGGGAAGGGCTGTTTCCTTCTCAGTTCACTGGCAGAACCTGGAGGGTGGAGATGAACCGAGCTGCCCCTCCTTTCTCAGGTGGCAACTCCACCTGTGCCCCTAAGTTGGGGCTTCTTTGGCATACACAGCGATGGCCCGACATTGACATGCCCCTTCATGGGCTCACAGAATGTCAGTGGCTATAGCAGTTCTTAGACGACCAGAGAAAACAAGTAAAACCACAATGGCCTTCCCTGCAGGGTGGAGCCCGTCTGAGGCAATGCGACAGCCTCAGGGTCCGCTGCTCCTAGAGAAGGAAGCTGTACTTGGCTGAGTATCTTGTTGGGTTCTGACTGTTCAAAGATGGGGCTGGAACCAAGCCTGGGCATAGGGGCCAGAGAGAATAAACTGCCTGTGGCAATTTAAAGAGCAGCTTTGTTTGCTGGTTGTGACTGAGGCTTGGAACCTGGGGAACTGTGGAGAGGAGCCAGTAGGAGACTGTGGGAGGCACGATGGGCGGACCCCTTGGGCAGGTGCCCACCGGCAGCCCCACATCAGGTGGGGCTGTTCACTGGGCAGTGGGAGTGTCAATACCCAGTTCCCATGACAACCAGCCTTCCACTGCATCACTGCGACAAGACTTCATGTGGCTTGGGGTGCGGCAGGCTGGGCTTGTGTCCTGTGACAGGGCCAATGGAGGAACAGCCACCGGAGGCCCAGAAGAGAACATTTCAGAAAAAGCAGAAATAAAGAGCCAGGGGGACCAGGGGAACACCTGCTGTCCCCACCCCAGGCGAGGCAGGAGGCGGGGAGAGCCTCTTCGCCAGCCCCGGGAGGCAGCAGCGAGCCGAGGTAGGAGCATACAGCTCATCCCGGTCTGACTCCTGGCTCTGCCTCTCACTGGCTTTGTTTCCTAAGTTTCCTCACCTGGAAACTGGGGCTAATAACAGTTCTCCCCCTGCAGGGGGGTGGTGAGGATTCAGTGTAAGCCACGGCACTTAGGGCCTGGCACAGAGGAGGCAGGGGAGTCCCAGTGATGCCCGCTTACACCCGCAATCGGAATTCTGCAAGTAGGCAACGACCTGAGTCCTGTTTTCTCACCCATCCGTCATCTCACCTCAACTCCCTCACCCCATGCACACTCAGACCCATGATTTCTGATCACGGTATAAAATAGCTCCTGGGGAAACCAGTTTCATAGTCAAGGATGTTAGCGCCCTCCCTGAATGTTAAGCTGTGCCCAAGCCAGGCCCTCAGCAGGGTAGAGCTCTAACAGGACAGTCTTCTGAACAGCCATTGGCATTTCTCAGGCCACCGAGACTGAGGACAGGGCCAGCCAGTGCTGGCCGGAGGGGAGGGAGCTCACAAGCATCTTGCCCCAGCCTCTTCCATCCCAAGATCTGTCTCCGGACTCTAATTCCCTCGGCCCAAGGCCAAGTGGAAAGTGGGCGCTGTGGAAAACCCTCCATCCCAAGTTTCGCTGCAGCCCTGGAGAGACCCTCAAGGTCTTCCTTTGTCCAGAAAGGAAGGCATTATATATTTACAGAGAACAAGTGGGTGTCAGTTCAGATGCAAGAGGGAAATGTGGCTGCAGGGACGAGTGATGGGGATGAGTGAGGGCCAGGTGGGCACAGGCTGGCGGGAGTGGGGCGGAGGAGGCCCCTGCTGGAGAGGCCCTTCTTTCTACATTGTTGCTGGCACTGAAAGACCATGAAAATAGGCCAGCGGCTGGACAAGGGAGACCTAGGCTCTACGCCTAGCCCTGTCTCCCTCTTCCTCCAAGGCCAAGGTATTTACGTGTAATGGGAAACGGTAGTTGGCTTAGGGTCGGAGGCGCTCTGACAAAGCCTCTCTTTCCTCCTTGGTTTTCTGGCTGATGGTTCCTGTCGGTTTGCCTGTTTCCAGTCTCAGTAGAGATGGGAAGTCTCTTTCATGGAAGAGACCAACTGCTGGCAGAGAAAATGCCATTTCTGCTCTGTGCCTTTTAGAATGCTTCATGCCTTGGACTCCAAGTCTTCCCTTGGTCTCTTCTCTCCAATATAGAGAGGCTCACAGGCCCAGAACGAAGACAGCGAGTGCGCAAGGATCTTGGAGTGGAAGTGGGGAGGAGTGAAAAAACCAGGGCAAGAGAATTCCCCATAAAAACCTTAGAACAATGAAGAGAGTGGGCAGAGCATAGACTTGGGTCTCATGAGACCTGGGTTTGGGTCCAGATATGAGAGGACTCACTGAGCCACCCCAGACAGGTGTGACCTCTCTGGTCTTAACTTGCTCGTCTGTGGCAAGAGGACATTAGGCCCAGTCTTCCCCAAGGCTCTTTCCAGCTCTGACCTCCCCCAAGTCCACAAGAACATGGATGCATAGCACCATGGTCCGCTGGAAATGGACCATGGTACTGCTCCAACTCTCCCGAGGCCATTGCTACTCTGGTCATAGTTACACCCCGTGAGCCCAGTCTCCCTGAACTGCTGCCGATCCAGGCGGCACAATGCATCCTTTCCTCCTGAGTGCATCCTGGAGTCTGAACATCCCTGACAATGTCCACAGGGGATGCCTGGTAGTTGTTTCCCTTGTGACCAAATGCTCTCCCTCCAGGAGAAAATGTCACTGTGGGTTATCAGGTGATAGAAGCAATAAGGCAAGTGCATATGCCCCGGGCAGCAAGGCGGGGAAGCGCCCCTGTTGGAGGAATCAATTTTTGTTGATGCATGAGCTTGTTGACGAATGATTTCTCATTCAGTCTCATGTAAGGGAAAGATGAGGCATTTATACCATTGAGAAGCACTGCATACTAACAAGGGGCACATGGGGCCGGGCAGGGCGGGGTGGGCTGGCCTGTCAGCCCTGAGCTGGAGCTGGAGCTGGAGCTGGAGCGAGCTGCCGGCAGAGAGGGAGGCAGAGCAGGGCCGCCAGCTGGTTGCCACTGGGAGCTGGGTTCTGCAGGAAGGCAGCGGAGGGGGCAGTCGGGCTGTCTGGATGCTAGGAATGTAGCAATGGTGAGAAGGGAACTGTCTCCGCTGTTCTGAGCCCCCGGCGGCTTCCTAAGGCCATTTCTTCTGAAGCTGCAGGGAAGGATCTATTGTGAAAGGCCACGTTTAGAAACGACTTGGAGGGGAACACCCAAGGCCAGTGGAGCGGTTATTGCACAAGTCAGCTTACAGCCAGGTCAGAGCCCTGTCTGGACCAATTAGCTTTGTTTTCTGGCTCCACACAGGAAACCTTTAACCCCATGTACCCAACAGCAGCCACTGGTCCCAGGTGGCCCACGTGAAGGGGCACAAAGGGTCAGTGCACATCCATCACCTGCGCTAAAAGGATGCAGGGTTGGCACACCCACCGGTGCTGCGGGGACCCTGTCCCCACTCTGGGGTGGGTGCCCATCTCCCGAACCAACCTGCTGCCCGTGGGATGGGGCCCGCACCCCACACCCACCCCTTCCCCTTCTGAGTTCTTGATGGATTTTCAGCCATCATTTTCTAGAAGATCCTTGACCCTCTGGGGAGTCCCAGAAAAGTCCAGGTCCTCTTGGCTTCAGAAGTTAGCACCCGGCAGGACGGGCCACATTCTCAGGGCCTGTGGTTTGAGCGTGGAAGGGCCCCTTGGTGCACCCTGTCCCTGAGCTGCAGTTCTTATTTGGAAGCAGAAAACGTTGCTCCCGGCTTCGATGTTCCATCTCTTTAGGGAGGAGAGTGAAGGAAAGATCCCGCCCAGCTGTGCTCCGCAGGGCCAGGAGCTGGGGGGATAAACTCAGCGGGAACTTGGGTGGACATCCCACCCACAGCCTGAGAGCAGTGTAGGGGGAAAGCTGGGCATTCCCGGGAAGGAGCTCAGCGAGGCCCGGCCTGGGGGCATGTGGTGGTAAAGGAATATCAGCAGAGACAAGGGCCAGAGGCAGCTTCCGCTGGGCAGCCCCAGGCGGCTTCCCACTCGGGCAGCAGGCCAGGCAGCTGCGAGGGCACAGCCAGGGCTCGCCAGGGCCAGGCCACTCACGGCAGGGCCAGCCAGCTTCATACATTATTCAGAGCAGCTCCGGCTGACCAGCTTGGGGAGCCGCCTTCATGGGTCCGGGCAGGAAGTCCAGACCAAGCCTTGCTCCCTTCATGCCTCCTGGGCTTCTGTGGGACCCTGATCTGCTCTGCAGGCCCCTTCTGGAAAGCTCTCCCTGTCTGCTCCCATCCCGGCTTGGTCCTGCCTGCAAGTGTTCAAACACTCAGGAGTTTAAGGCAGATTTCTAGGGATACTGAGGCCTGGCTACAAATTCCAGATGGAATAGGAATAAGAACAGCCAATGACCAGTAAGAACAGGTGGTCTGGACCAAAGTGGGGAGTCAGACCTGCGAGTGGCACAGCGACCCATAGGCCAAACTAGAAGGTGAGGCACGGTGAGAATGGGGCTCAGGAGGCTGCTCCGTGACAGTCTGTCCTAGGCATCGGTTTGTGTGTTTTATTTCATTTGCTACATACAATACCACTATGAGCTACATACCACTGTTACATCCCCATTTTGCTGGCGTGGAAACTGAGACATGGTTTAGATAATGTCCCCAAAGTCTGCAAGCTAGAAAGTGCAGAAGCTAGAATGCAACACAGGCTTATTCGGCACCAAAGCCTGAGCTCTTTGCACACAGCTCTGCTCATTCTTGGCTAGAGACTTTTGGGAGACACTTGAGCAGGCAATGTCACCTAAGGTCTCCCTGCCTCCCTGCCGACCCTAAGACCAGGCTCCCTGGACATATACAGAGCACTCCATCACCCCAAAACAATACACACATGTTGTGTACACACATGCGTACACACATGCATGCATGGACGTGCTCACTCTGACCTGGCGGGGACCTGGAAAGGTGGTGGCCGAGTCCATTAACACCAAGCACAACACATATTTATAGCCCCAATTACAGCCTGTTCTCTCACACACACACATCCTGCCACCACGAGGAACTGGAATAGCGACAGGAATAGTGTGCAGTGAGGTCTGAGCCTCAGTAGCAATAACTACAAGATTACAGAGATGTTAGCAAACCTGGTGACGGCGGCTCTATTATAATGATAAATCTACAGCTTTATGTAGAAATAATGAGACTGGGGGCAGGCGAGGGGGGAGGGAAGAGCTGGGTGATATCAGCCAATCGGAGTTCTGGGTGGGAAGAAAATGGAAGCCCCTGGGAAAGCCCGGGAGACCATCAGGGGACCTTAGCCAAGCCAGGCAGGATGGGGGCATCGGGGCAGCCCTGCCTGGGGATGGGGTAGATTTAATGAACTCCCAGATTCCTTCCCACCAGTGGGCTTCTTGATCGGATGAACAGTAGAGGCCTCCCACTGCCCTAGCGCATCTGGTTTGCCTACTGCTCACCCTGCAGCCTGGAGGGGGTACAGTAGCTCGCCGTTGCCTAGGCTTCCCTCCAGAACAAGCTGGGGGTGGTGAGGTAATTGTCCTTTGTGGCTTAAGGTTTGCAATTAACGAAGAGCTGGACTCCTCGGATGTACCCTCCCCTTCACTAAGCCCGAAGCTCCATGTTCAGTGTTTGTGAGAAACAACGTCAATGCTCCAGGCTTCGCTACTGCAAACAACCTGGAGCAGTGGGGCAGGGGCCAAAGCGAGGGCACGCCTGGCTCCACCTGCCAGGGCTGGATCTGATACAAGCATGAGGAGAAACAGGGGGGCAGCATCTTGGACTAGTGTGACCTCAGAGAACCCTCCTGAGCCCCCTCTCCTTCTACGCAGCCCGTGGCTCACCGACCCGGCACTTCAATCCTGACTACCTGATACGACTGGTTAACCTCTTTGCCACTTTAGACAGAAACCATCTGCCTGAACCGTACCTCTGAAGGGACGCACAGGCTGGGTATCTCCCCACCAACCCTGGCTCTACCCATTTTCCAAATGGCTACCTTCTCCAGGAAGCCTTCCCAGGTTGACAGGACCCAACACCACTGCTTCTTTAATAGCCCTCCCCTTGTGCACCAATACAGATGGTCCCCGACTTACGACGGTTTGACTTAAAGATGTTTTGACTTTACAATGGTATAAAAGCTATATGCATTCAGTAGAAATCGTACTTCGCATGTTGGTCTTTTCCTGGGCTAATGATATGTAGCAGGAAACTCCCGTGATGCTGGGCAGTGGCAGGGAGCCACAGCTCCTCGTCAGCCACCCGATCACGAGGGTAAACCACCGACATGATACAGTGGGTTAATTGTGTTAGACGATCGTGCCCAACTGTAGGCCAATGTAAATTCTGAGCATGTTTAAGGTGGGCTCAGCCAGGATGTGATGTTTGGTAGGTTAGGTGTATCAAATGCATGTTGACTTATTGTATTTTCAGCTTACGATGGTTTATTGGGACATAGCCGAGGAGCATCTGTACACAGTTGTAATTGAATTAACAAAGCCATTGGTCACTCGACAAGAACGTGCTGAGTTCTTACATGTGCATAAGATGACATGCTCGGCCCTGAGGGACAGTACAAGAGAGAGCCAAATGTGGGACACATCCATTCCCGAGCCACTGGGAGCACTTGGCAAGACAGGATATGATTTGGGATATAACTGAGGGACAGGGGACACAGGTAAATCCGAAGGAGCGATGGCCGACTTCAGGGATGCTATCAAAGGTGGGTTGGTTTGGGCCAGGCAGAGAGGTGGGGGAAAGGCCTGCCTGAGAGGGGGAACCTTGTGAGCAAAGGCAAGAGGCAGGAATGCCAGGCGTGTCCAGGGGCCAGCCTGCGGGCAAAGGAGCTGCGGGAGTTCTGAGCTGGGGGCCAAAATACAGCTCTGCTTCTCAGGTCCCTCCCCACCTAGCGTAATGCCCTCGTCCGGGAAACCTTCCCTGCTGTGCTAACTCTCAGGTCCCGCAGCCTCACACCGTGTACAGTGTTTGCTACTGTGCGACGCTAGCTCCTGTCTCTGAAACCGTGTTACACATTTCTGGGGGGTGCAGAGGCTGCTGACCACCCCAGCGCCCCTCGCCCCCTGTGCCTGGCACAGTGTTCTGCTTGGAGGAGCCGGAGGACTGTAATGGTACTGATGACAAGGACAGGGATGCTGATGATCTGTCCAGCACCTTTTGAATGCTCTGTTTTTTCTGAAGCTGGGCTGCAGAAGGGGCTGGAACACGAGCAGGAACCACCACGCAGTTCCAGGACCTAGGACCGTATGATCCAGGTGAGGGCCGCGCTTGGGCGGACTGTCTCTCCCAGGACGGGGGCTTCCACTCGGGCCCAGAGCTGAAGTCCCAGGAAGGGGGCACTCTGGTAAGAAGGGGGCTCCTTAGAGGGCTGGCCCTCGCGTCGCCCTCTCTCTGAGCCCCTGGGTCTCAGCCGCAGTGTGGGGCGGACTGAGCTGCTTTTCTCTACCTGTACAGTCACCATAATTAAGCTGTTGACTTAGGAGACCACCAGGGAAGAGCTGCACCCGACGCAAATTTCAGAGTGATTAATGGCGCAGAGCTGCTGTGGCATCCGCCCCGTCTGCCCGCCCTGCTCCTGGTGCTGTTCTTGGGGATGACATTTCAGGAAAGGAAGGGTGGGGAGGTACTGGGATATCAGACTGGACTGGTCCAAGTCAGCACAAGCTATGAGAATGGGATGTCCTAGGACCCTCCCTGGGGCAGAAATGGAGCCCACCAAGCTTTGTCTTTCTCTTTGAACGTATCAAGATTCTTGCCCTTTTCTTACCAGAGCGGGACTGATTTCCCCAGCCTCTCTCCTTACAAATTCAACACAGAGACATTGTGTATTGACTGTACAAAGGGAGGGGTGGGGTCACCCCTGCCCCAAAGAAATGGTCTTTGCCTCAGAGAAATATCTGGGGAGGCATCCAAGCAGTTAGCACTCAAGATATCAGATGCAAGGCATCGGCATTTCATGGAAACGCTCCTGCTGGGCTCTCAGCTGCCTGGGTGGGCTTCCAGAGACACCCCACCTACCCCTGCAGGATGCAATCACACCATTTCCTCAACACCCACACAGTGCATGGAGCACTCCGTCTACACCAGACCAAAGAGCCCTGGATATGGCCTCTCCAATTCTCTGTGCCAGACCTGTTCTCCCTCCTTTGAAAAGAGAATTGAGCCTCAGCCCTTTGAAACCTTCTGAGTTAATTCCAGTTGAATGTGAACAGCCCAACCCCTCTCTCCCATGTGGGGCTTAGCCAGGTGTCCTTTCAGGCCACAAACACCCCCAACCCCGACTGGCCCGGGCAGGCAGTGCCTAAGAGGAGGAGCTCTGTGTTGGTCATTAAGTATGCCCAGTTGTCCTGGGCACACGGTAGGATTGCCTTGCCTTGTCTTGCCCCTTGATATTAGGAGCTGCCAGTGTCTTGCTTTGGCTGATGAAATGTGAGTGGAAGTGACATGTGTCACTTCTACGTGGAAACTTTAAGAGACAGTGCACAATGTGCCACATCCCCTTCTTCCTGACATGGTAACGGGAGCACATGTCGAGATGGAGCCTCTGTCGGCTCGGGTCCCCGGGTAACAAGGGGGAGCTCAGCCCCAGCCGGGCTGCAGAACACATGTGACGTGAGTAAGAACTAAAGCCTGGTTGCTTTAAGTCAGCGATTTTCAACCTTTTTCATCTCATGGAACACATAAACTAATTACTAAAATTCTTTTTTAATACATTGTAATTTTTTGCCAATCTGACCAAAAAATAGGCATCACTTTGATTCATTCACACCGGATGGCTATTGTTGTGTTGGCTATTGTCACTTTTTAATTTGACAGTCTAAGGGGAAAGAGGTCAGTGCCCCTGACTACATAATCAGGTACTGATTGCATGTTTTAAAAATTCTTGTGGCACACCAGTGTGCCACGGACCACAGGTTGAAAATCGCTGCTTTAAGCCACCAGATCCTGAGATTGTTTATTGCTGTGTCATAACCTGGCTCATCCTAGCTAACGTAGCCTTTCTTGCCCGCCTTTTCCAGGACGCTGCTGTCTGATTCAGTCTAATCCTTACCCATGATTAAAGAGACATATGACATTGTCCTACAGGTGGCAAACCTGAGGCCTAGCAGGTAGAAAGAATTACCTAGAACATGCGATCAGAAGCAACAGATAAACGTTCCCTTCCTTCTCACCCACGGGGGGGGGGGGGGCTCTGCTGCTCCCCACCCCAACCTGGGGCAGAGGGCAAGGACTTCCCCAGGGTGGGCTGGGCCACTGGTCAGCTTCCAAGTCCCTCTTCACACCCTGAAGGGTAAAGTCCCATCTGTCTCCAAGGGTGAGGAACTGGGATACGTCCCACTCAACCTGGAACTAGGAATCTCAAGAAGCCCCGGGGACAGGACTGTACTCACACTTGTGGCGTACTGGATGTCCTTCCAGATGGAGGTTTCCCGGGACAGGTCGGAGGCCTCAAAGAGGTTGTCCAGGATGACCTCCCCGATCATGTCGTGGCGGGAGAAGCGGTCGAAGTCGAAGACGCTGAGGTGCAGCTTGCGGTCGGCCAGCTCCTCGTAGGGCACCGGGAAGTGGAAGTTCTCGTCGAAGGTGGGGTTCAGGGTCTTGCGGTGCACCCGCGTCTGCTGCTTGCACTTGCGGTCGGGCAGGAGGTAGATCTTGACGTAGGGGTCGGAGCTGCCGCAGAAGTCCTTGGCGGGGAGGTCGAAGGCCTTCAGGATGCGCACGATCAGGGTCTCGGCCTCGTAGTCGTACCGCAGGCTGAAGTTGATCTTCCCGCAGCTCTTGGCGGCCTCGGGTTTGGCGTCGTCTCCATCCACCGACTTCTGCTTGTACAGCTCGGGCTTGATGCGGCCGATGCTGGTGGGCTGCTCGGCGGCCGGCGGCAGCTCGTTGCCATAGTCCACGCTGGAGACGTGCATCTGCCGGGGCAGGTGGCGCTTGAAGGACGTGTGCCTGGCGGGGGGCGGGAGGGGGCAGAGGGCCTGGTCAGGGCTCAGGGGGAGGTGATGCAGGGAGACACCCTCCCTTATCCCCCCCCACACACACACCCGGTGGCCCTGGCTCATCCTGTCTGCTGGGGGCCCCTTCCCCTCTGCACACACTCTGTGCACAGGTTGTGTGCGCATTACACGTCTTAGTACACGTAAAGTAGTTGCAATGGGGCCTGGTATATAGTAAGCTCAATAAATATTAGCCATTGCTAGAGTTACCATTCTCCCTGCTCTTCTGCTACCTACCTGCTTTCTAGGTTTCTTTCCCAGACGTGACTCTGGTTCCCACATTAAACCAAGAGATCCCTTAAGAGGAGGACCATCCTTCCCTCTCCTGGATATGGCTGGTGGCGTCCGAGGGACGCCACCACTACCCCTATCGCCATAGTTAACACTACTGGGCTCATCTTGGCTCTGCCACTGTCTAGCTGTGTGACGTTGGGCAAGTTATTTAACTTCTCTTTGCTATAAAATGAGAATAAAAGCAATTGCCTAGGATTGCCGTGGGAACGAAATGAATTCATGCATATAAAGTACTTATTAGAACAGGGCCAACGTAGAATAAGTGATATATCGTGAGCTCTCATTGTCATGTGGACTCTTTCAGGGGCTCCTCACAGCAACCTCATGAGTCATTAGCTCTACTTTACAGTTGGGAAAAGTGAGGCTGAAGAAAGGTGAGCAACTTGCTCGAGGTCATACGGTAAAGTCCGTACATGTGATCCCAGCACTTTCATTCCTGGCCTCTGATCTGGAGACCAGGCTCCCTTCCTTTGGCTGGTCCCCTGGGAGCTGGGGAGACACTGCAGGGACCCAGGAACCCACAGAGCCCCAAGTTTTGAATAAGCACAATGCCTCATGCCTGCATGCATCACTTCTGTTAAAAGTGTTTCTGGAGTTAGAGCAGGTTTTGGTCATTGTGTTGGCGGTTGTGGGTTTCAGTTGAAGAATGCCATGCGTGCACCTGCTGCATGCGGGAGACTCTGCCAGTGGCTGTGGAGGAGTCCCCGTTCTCAAATAGCAGGCTCTCTTGTCCTGACTCGGGCACTGCAGACTCTATCCCCCAGGCCTTGTTGACATATCTCTAGACTCCCCATGATCTTTTATGCCTCTGGGCCTTTGCATATTCTCTCCCCTCTGCCTGATGTCTTTCCTTCCCTCCAAACAAAACACCCAACACCTCCCACACACACACATCCCGGTGCTTAGCACCCCATGGGAAAGGTTCCCGTTTCCTGAGGTCTTTGCTGGCACCCACCTCCTAGGTGATCACCTGCCATGGACCACGCCATCTGAAATGTTCTCCAGTCACGGTTCACTTGTTATTATTTCTGGAGTCTCTTTATTGACTAAGGGAATGAGGTTAGGGAAGGGAGGGCTCTGCCCCTCACCTGGTGGATGACGCCGGCTCCGTGGTCTGTCGCTGCAGCCGGGTGTGACGCACGATGTGCTCTCTGACCGACATCTGCACCTCGGCTGGGATGTCTGGGGACGTGTGGCTGATCTTCACCGCCGCCTCCAGGAAGCCCAGGGCATTGGGGTCCTTCAGCTTGTCTGCCATGGTGCCTCTGGAGCCAGAGACCTTAGCAGAGGAGGGACTGGAGGCCTCCTTGTTCCTCCAGGGGGTCCAGCACAGCTTCCAAAAGAGAAAGAGAAAAACTGCCACCAGGGCCACGCCACACACAATAACTACCACTGCGAGGAGGCTGACAGAGGTGCCTGCCCTCGGCGTGAGCCAGGCAGGGAGGGACAGAGACAGACAGAGGTGGGGAGAAGCCGGGGAGGGTGTTGGAACAGGGAGCACAAGCAAGGGACAAAGACAGAAGAAGAGAAAAGAATGGTCGTGAGAAAGCCACCCAGGCAGAGGAGAGCTGGGTTTGGGGCTAATGCTCCATAGCCACTGGGACCCCTTCTCCGGGGTCTGATTTTCCAGCACCACCCCTCCCCCCACTGCCAGCCTGGGGGCACCCCACTGCTTGTTGGCTTGTGCGCAGGGAAAGGAAAGTAATTTCAATAACAGCCTAAGCAAATGTACAAATTTGTGCAGCATTCACATTTGGATGCTATTTGAATTTCTATTAGAGCTGTTATGACGGCCAGACTCACAGCAGAGTCATTTTCGCGCACAGCTCTCTTCCTCAACAGGCTGAGCTTCCTCGGAGACCAGAAGCTCCAGGAATTCACGCTCTTCCCTCCCCCGCCCCCACCGGGCCCAAAGCAGAGCTCAATGAACAGTTCCTGAGCTGACTTGCAGTGAATGAGATGGCGCATCATCACTTTGAGGGCCCAGATTAGGTCTAATGCTTCTTCTATACTTGCACTCAATGCGCACAGTAGGCGCCATAAATTCTGGTATTAAGTTGGGATTGATCCACACAGTCTATTTCAAAGCTAAATACAAATGATCCCTATAGCTGTCTTCCCCCACCCCCATTCCTGTGGCTATTTGAGAGCTTGGCTGTAAAACTGGTATTTTTGAATACTGTGATTGGTTCAGAGGTGGGTGCTCATTGCCCCACCCCCAGTCCGCCCCTGTCCCCAGTAGGATGTCCATTATCCCCAGAGAGCTGTGAGGATGCCTCCCTTAGGGAGAAATGACTGAGTAGACCTCTCATCCCACCTTTGGGAAAGACCTTTTGAACCCAAGGCCTCTTCTTACTCTGAGTAGAGGGGTCAGGAGGCTCTGAACCAATGGTACACCTGGCGGTGTGCACAAAGGTCACATGTGGACAAGCCGGCAGAGAGGTCTTGTATACTTGCATGATGATTAGAAAATTGAGAGATTCCACCACCATCACCATCACCATCACACCACGGACTTGTACTCATTCATGGTGGGAACTGGTGAGTCTCTTTGGAGGCGTGTGACCTCACCAGTTCTACTCCCTGTTCCCTGCTTGCCCCCACCCCAGGCCTGTGTCTTTGTGGCCCCTGGATGATCCTGTTCCAATGCCTTAAGAATCTTATTAAGGTGAGAAATGTTCCTACAAGAGCCGAGGCCAGGCTGTGCATCTGCAGATGGGAGGAGTGGTCCAGAAAAAGGACTTGCTGGGGTCACAGGTCAGACACAGAGCCTGGACCAAGGTCCAGATGTCCACCACCCAGCCTGAGCTCTTTCCATTGTCCCAGCCTGTTTGTCCCTGATTAAGCTGTAGGTTACTGGAACCCTGTGTTGTTTATATTTGTCTGACTCAAGGCCTAGCACAGAAACCGGTCCATGAGAATAAATGAGCGAATGAATGGCACTTAAAGGAGCTGTAATTATCTCTCAACCAACATTTACTGAGCATTTGCCTTGTGCCAGGTGCTAAGCTCTGTTTGGAGTACAGGGGAGCTAGGTCCCTCCTGGGAAAGCTGATTCTAGGTTAACTTCTAGACTGAAGGCCTCCGATGGCGTGTGCATGCATCCCGGGGGCACAAGAGAAAAAATATCGGTTCGTTTTAATATTTATTTATTATCTTAAAAGTAAGACATCAACACTTTAATATACATACAGGTTGGTAGTAATAGAAACGGTGGCATTTTATTATTGGACTTAATCAAGTTGTTGAACATTTCGATGTCCAAATAGGTATGAGTATTACTCGTACTCTCCAGGGAAATAGGCATGGTTATGACCCTCACTGTGCAGATGAGGAAACTGAGGCACAGAGGAGTAAATAGATTGCCCAGGGTCACACAGCTCATGGGTGGTGGGACTGAGATACAGCCCAGGCTGCAGTTCCAACTCTATTGATGTGCGGCATATATCATGGGGGCAAATAAACATATATTAGAGGTCTTCCAATAATTTCTGCTGTTATGAGCTGATGATCTAAATGGTTTGGTGATTGTTTCCTCAGGCCCTTAGGCCCCTGGGGAGCACTCGAACGACCACAGACAGACGCATCCTTCTTCTAAGTATTGGGCCATCTCCAGACCCTTGACCTCTGCTCTCTGTTACAGCTGCTCTGCCTGCCTTCTCTGCAATGAGTCATCTTAAAACAAAAGGTATTTCTAGGACTTGGCTTTCTTTGATCATACATCTTACTTGCCCTGGTAATAATTCGAATTCTAATGAGGAAGGGGGAGAGATGGGGGAATCCAGAGAGCACAGAGTGCATTTAAATGCTCAGCCTGACAAAAAATTGAATTCGTAAATGAGAAGGGAGGTGGGGCAGGGGGTGGGCCGAGGGAATCAATTCTTCCTCCGTGAGGTTGCTATTTTGAACACTTCTCCACGTGACCCCGACTGTTGTTCCCTCGAAGCTGTGATTAAGGGAGGCAGGGGTATGGATTACTGGGAATCAGCACCCAGCGCTCAATCTGGTTATGTAAGACCAGGAGGCCCTTCCTCTGCCTGAAGAGTCTTCTTTCAGGACACTTCCCAGCAGGCAATGTGAGGAGATGGATCCTGGTGCTGACTGTGTTCACCCTCCCAGGGGATACAACGAGGTGAGCCAGGCCAGTAAGGCCAGGAAGCGCAGAATTAGGCCAGGGCAGGGGATAGCTGTACAGGACTTAGCCCCTTTCAAATCACTACATATGGCCTTGAACTCAGCCAGACTGAGTAGCCTGCTTAAAGGTGCACTGAGGTGGGGAAGGGTAAGCTCTTGGAGGCCTAGGGACTGTGCAAAGGCCCAGATCACCTAAGATATGTGCCTTCCTACCCTGGGCCTGCTGGGGCCAACCAGCAGGACGTGTGGCCCTCACAGGTGCACACGTAGCCTTCAAAGCCTTCTCCCCACTTGTCTTGTTTGAGCCACAGCCCTGCGAGGCAGACAGAATTTTGATGGTCAGCTCAGTCACCAACTGAGTCCTGATCCAGTGCACTTCGTATAGATACCAGGCCCTGGCTTCATGACCAGAGACAGGCAGCCCTCTAGTAAGGGCAGAAGCCCTTACCACAGCACTGGGAAAGAGAAAGTGCTTCCTAAGCATTGGTATTCTCTCCCACCCGCTTCCTTCTTTCTTTCGTGTACAGTTTGGAGAGTAAGAAGCATGGCCCAGAGTCAGACTGGGCTCATTCAATGTCATCCCCACTGGCTTTACACGGTGAGACTTCAGCAAGCTACTTAATCTCTCTTGGCCTCAGTTTCCTCATCTGGAAAATGGGTATAATGATAGTATTTTCCTCAAAGGGGCATTATGAGGTTTCAATAAGATCAAAAGTGTATCAAAAGTGCTGAGGGAAGTGCCTGGAAAGTAGTAAGCAACATAATAAGCATTAGCTATTTTTATTAGAAGTACCTACTTCCACCCAGTCTAGTTTTAAAGCCCCTAGTTTTGAAATTTGTTTTGTTCGCACAACACCTGTAAGCCATGAGCTGTAATAAATAGGAATAGCTTTAACTTTATCATTACCAACCAGGAACAAACTCACTAGCAGAAATAATATAGCTAGGTTTCTCTATAGCTCAAGACATACGAGTACTATAGGAAAACTCTGACATCTCCAAGTCTCTCTGTCAACAGTCATTTGCTTGCTCCCTGTCTAGTTGTTTTGATGTTACCATCCCTGGACAGCTGGTGAACAGGAGTGAGCTCCAAAGGAAAATCACGGAAGAAAAGTCGAATTGAGAATGTGCTAGGCTTTTGCAAAGTTTTCTTGGAAACTGGGGTAAAGAAGTCCATTACTCAATATTAGGTGTGAAGCATCTTCATGAGGAGTCCTGCATGCCATGGGCACCTGGTCTGTGCTGGCCAATTACCCAGCAGCCTCTGGGAGAGCAGAGAGCTATGGCACTAGGTGTGGGAAACACACCCGGTGAGCTGGCACTGTGCGGGGTGGCATGGCTTCTAGCCCCGGCTGGGAAAGTGGATTTCACTGGGGCTCAGACATGGGGCGACATCTCAGGTGAGCACCAGGGCCAGAATGACCACAGAACATAGCCACCCACATTTCTGATTGTGTGGCCGTGAGCAGGTTACTTAGCTTCTCCACACCTTAGTTTCTTCTTTTATTTAATGGGGAGTCTAATTATCCCTACTTCACAGAATCATTATGAATATTAAATAAACAGACTTTGAGCCCAGTTCCCAGAACATGGTGAATGTTCCCAGAATGCACACTGTTATTGCTCTCTGCGCTTCGCTTTATTGGTGGGGGATAATCATTTACTGCGTACAGAAGGGACCCAAAGCTGGACCCTCTGGGGCAGGGGAGGGGGCAGGCGGGCCAGAGGCAAAGCATCTGGGAGACCTCAGATCTCTCTTCTCTCCTGGGAAGTTAAGATCTTCCTGAAGACCTTCAGGGCAGGACCTGCTTGTCACCTTAAGTGAGGCTGTCTGGCAGGGGTGATGGCTCATGGCCTCCCTCTCTCCCTGGGAAATGCTAGGTTATTAATTAGCAACCCGGGGCTTTCTTATCTCCCAACTCACACTTCTTTCTCCAAAGATGGAGCCCTGGTGCCCCCACCCCTCCTCTCCACCCACAGTGTTAGGATCCATCAGCAGCTCTTATCGCCTGCTATTGTCCCCATTTTTCTAATGGGCTTCCATGTCAGGGAAAATCCATTTTGTAACAGTAACAGGCATTTTCATTAACAGACTGTAACTGAAAAGATAAACCGGGAGAGGAAGTGAAAAGAAAGGACTGTTTTCCCTGCTCCCCTCAAAGCTGGAGAAGGCTGGCTGCCGGGGGGGTGGGGGGAGGACTCTCATTCAGGCACAGATGGAGGCAGACAGGCACGACCCAGAGACCGAAAGCAAAAAAACACAGAGGCTCAAGCCTGGAAGAAGCAGGGCCTGGTCTGGGAATGGACAAGACTCCAGGCATTATTATTACAATATTAATACTAGTGATATTATTTGTTATTTACTTCTACACGGTCAACATTGCACCCTTCTTACATTACCTCACTTAACCTTTAAAGCCTCCCTAAGAAATTAGTATTCACCTCTCAAAGATAAATCCACTAAGTTTAGAGGCGTTAACTAAGTCACTTGTTCAAGAGAACATTACATGAAGTGAAAAAGCTGGGATTTGAACCTGGGACTTTCTGATGCCCAAGTCCAGGCTCTTGAACCAGCCTCTGAGGGGACTGGAGGCTGAGCTGAAGAGCCATCTAGTTGAAGGCGGGGTCGACTAGCTGAGGAGGCATTTCTTTGTTAAAATTGGGGGGGGGGCATCCTCTACTCCTTGACCTGACCCTGCGAACCTGGGCAGAACCCTGGAGACTAGGATTATGGTACCTCCTCACCCCCATCCTTTCTTCTTCCCACAGGTTACCCACCAGCCACCAGGCAAATAGCCCACGGTCCCTGGAAAGTGCACACGGAGATGTGCCCGAGCGACACCTCAGTGCGCGTGCGCATGTACGTGTTGGGGGGACAGGGGCTCTTCTGTCCTGAGGCTCACAGACGTGATCCATTAATAATGAGCTCTGCCGAGTCTTGTAAATTTATTAGGAGAACCTGGTGTAATTAAAATTCCGGGTTAGCAGGAGGGGGAGCAGAGAGACTTTGTTTTCTTTCATTCTTTCTTAGATTCAGGCCAAAGTACCGATGGGGATAATTAGCAGAGTCCAAACAGAAAAGAAATTAATGCTCCTGAAAAGGCTGTGATGGGGAGAGACAATGCTGGGCTAATTATGGCCGCACCAAGCTTTACAACTGGGCGCCGCTTCCACCTTCATTAAGGGATTCAGAGATAAGACAGGGGCTGATGTGGAGTGTTATAGCTGGCAGAGTGTTGGCATTCATTTAGCAATTATTAGTATGATTATTTTGGCAGATGGTGACTGGACCTTTCTGCCTGATTGGCCAGGTCCCTCTGAATGTGGAGATCAAGGCTGGTGTGACAAGGAAGGGACAGACAGAGAGCCAGAAAGATTCTTCACCCTCTACCCCTCTCTTCCTGTTTATACCTGCTGCTAGTCAGAGGAAAGGCCTGTCTGGGTCCATGTGGAGCAAGAAAAACAGATGAGCAATAGAGAGGAGGGGGGGATGAGGTCGTGTCACGTACCTGAAGCATTCAGAGCTGGATGCCCTGCTCACCCTGACTTTCAAAGGCCCCTCTGATTCCAGTTCCTAAGCGTGGCCCAGTCCTTTAGTCCTTAGAGGCCTCTTTTTCTAAGCAGGACCAGCAGGAATGCCATCAAGCTTGGTCAGGCCTTTCTTTCACCCTGCTTTCCCCCACCCCAGACAGCCCGACACAGACCCTCCAGAACCCTGGCCTGATCCAGATGCTTCAATCTTAGTCCCAATGGTCTGCAACCACATGTTATGTCCCCAGCTCTGTGGACAGGGAGAACAGAGTGACATTAGGGCAGCTAGAAGGGAACCCATCTTCCTTATGAGCTTGGAGGGATGGAGCATTCTGGACCCACGTCCCCCCATTCTTGAAGTTCCCACAGTCAGGAGAAGAGAACTTCTAGAACGGTAAGTCCAAGGGCTCTACAACTCCTACCCACTGGACCCTGGTTCTAGAATCCTGAAGCTTAAGACACACCATAAAAGCAGCACATCACCATGAGAGGTTTTAACACCAGCATCCTCAAAGGCAGGCAAAATCTACAGAATCCCTTCCCTCCAGCGAGAAGGGAAGGAGTGACTGATCATTCAGTTACAGAAACAGGACTTCTGTGTTTTGATGACACACTGTGCATTTAATGTGCCATCACAAGCAGGAACAATATTATCTGTGCTGCAAACAGCCAACTTCAAAGCCGGGTGGCTGAATCAAAGAACATCTCCAGGGTCATTAGAGAAGTGAACAAACATCGCATCCATCTCACAGCCATAGGTAAGCAAGGGAAGAACCATTCCCGGCTGCCAGCCTCAAAGGGGCAGGGAAGCTCAGGGTCTCCCATCAGGTTCCTGCATTTTCCAGAACACCTCTGAACCTCTGCTTACTACCTCAAGTCCAGAGGCCGAGCTACCCAAACCCTACACCCTGCAACTTGGCCTATGGGAAAAGTTGAAAGAAAGGTGGAGAACTGCCCATCACTGTCCCCTTGTGGGGTGGGGGGAGTGTATTAAGGAGGAAGCAGACCCTTTTAAGGCCTTTAGAGTTTTTAAAGAAAATGGGAACTTGCTTTTAGCTGGTGTTTCCAAGTCGGCGTCTTGACTGACTGAGATTTCCTGTGCAGTTCCTAGCACAGACCCTGGCATAGTGAAGCATCCCAGTAAATGATAGTAGAGTCTGAATCGAGGCAAACATACAGTGATAAAGGGGACTGAATGTGCTAGACACTTGCATTTTTCATGCAACTGCAAATGAAAAAACCTCAGCATTCTCTGGAGAATCTGGACCGAGGCCGTGGCTCTGGGATGCAGGCAGTAGGCTAGGAGGTGGGATACCTGGGGGCCTGGCCTGAAGGCCACAGCATCTCCCCAGACCCTGTGCTCACCTAAACCCCAAGATCCCAAAACAACTCTCAGTCTCTTTCTGCCTCCCCCATCCCTTTCAGGCCCCCAACTTGGCTCCTAGGCTTCCCCAGGCTTGTGACTCAGCAGCAAAAGTTAAAGTTCCCCAGGGCTGCAACTCAAACTCCCTTTCTAGAGCAGCCTGCAGGGAAGACATACTGATTCATCTGGGCCCACTGGCTCTCCCTCCTCAGCCTTCTCTCACCCTCAGCCTGGCGTTCAGGTACCTGTCATTCCAGACTACAGGGTGCCCCTCTGGGGTCCAACACCAGTGCCTCCAGGTATCAGGATGTGCTACACACACACACACACACACACACACCCCAACATTTCTGCCCTGGACAGACTAGAGGGGTAGCCTCCATCCCAGGTGGAACTCGACAGGTGTGTCCTCACCTTGAATTATCCCCTTTAAGGTCTGAGGGCTCAGGACCAGCATTCAGGGCCCCACTAGGGATGTATCATTGGAGGAAGGACGGCAGGGAGCTGGGCGGCGGGCAGGAAGAGCCTCCCTGACTTGGGGAAGACTGTGTGTCTGGTGGGTACCCGAGTCGGGTGGTGTAGGAAGCGATGGCACCTGCTGGGTCTGATCTAGCCTGAGATTCTGCCAGAGGGGAAATCAAACCCTCCAACCTCGATCACTGTACCAGCCTCTAAAAGTTCTTTATGTCTAACCTGAGTCCCTTCTGCTGTCTTAACCCACCGGTTAAACCCCGCCAAGGCCACAGAGCGCACGGGGCCGAGTGGGCCCCGCCTCAGCCGGGACCCAGGCCCCTCCCGGGCGCACGGCGACCCGCGGCCCCCTGCCCCGCTCACCCCCCTCTACCCGGCGGCCCGCATCCTCACCCAGGACCCACCTCTATCTCTGACCTTTAACCTCGGGTGGAGGCAGGACCCTGGAACCTGCGGCCTCTGGGGAGCTTACCCCACCGGTGCCGCTCCCGGAACCGCCGCTGCAGCCTCGGGGTTCTGGTCCCAGGAGAAGTGCGTGGAGACGAAATTCCCGCCTCTCGCAGCCCCTTCCTCCCTTTCCCGCGCCGGTGGTGCGGGGCCCCGGGGCAGACTCCGCGGGCCCCTCGGCCCAGCGCGCCTGGGGTCAGGGTCGGGGGACAGGGAGGGCTGGAGTCTGCGGGGCGAAAGCAGCGGGGCGCTCGTCCCTGCAGGATCTCCCCGCCCCCACTCCGCGTCCTCTCGAGGCCTCGCGCGGCTCCGGGTCCTCCCTCCCGCCCCGGACCCTCCAGACGTCGGGATCCGGACAAAGGGGCTCGGCCGCGGCGGGCGAGCGCGGGCGCGGCTCCGGGCGGCAGGGGAACGCCGGCCCCGCGGCCGCCCCCGCCCCCGCCCGCGGCTCCCGCCGCCAGGGCGCGACACGCCATTCCCGCTGTCGCGACCGCGCGCCCGCCCGGCCCGGCCCCGGGGCTCGAGCTCCGGACTCACCGGCTCGGCGAGCTCGACCCGGTTCGGGCTCCCGCCCGGGCTCGGCGGCCGCCCGGCGCTGCGTCGGGCGCGGGGTCCGCGCCGCTCGCGCAGGAGGCGCCCGCTCGGCAAAGTCGGCGAGAGGCACCGGCTCAGTCGCGCACGGGCCCCGAGTCCGAGTGAGTCAGAGGGAGACCGAGGGAGCGAGTTATAGGGGCGGGGGGGGCGGGGGCTGCGACACCCTCCCCCACCCCGCCCCCGGCGGAGGCGCGCGAGGCCACTCGCAGCCGGAGAGGCGCCGGACACAAAGACCTCGTGCCAGCCTCACACCCAAGTTTCTCCCCGAGAGACCCGGGGCTCGGGCCGCGTTCGCCGAGAAAACAGGCACACGGACGGACAGACCGACAGACGGGCCCTGGGACCTCGGCCTCCGCGAAGAGACGAGTCGTTTCCTCCCCCGGGATGTCCCCGGTCTCCCGCTCGCCGCGCAGATCCCTCCCCTGGCAGACGGCCCCGCGGCGGCCGGAGAGACGGAGGGAAACTGAGGCCCCAAGGGGCGCCCCGTCCCGGGAGCCCAGCCTTCCGCGGGGCCCCGCAGGCTCACGGGGAGGGCAGGGGAGTCTCCTCCCGGGTCCCCTCCGCGTGGCTCCGCTCGCCCTGCGGGCCAGGGGCCAGGCTGCGGATCCAGAACCCCGAGCCGAGTTCTCTCTCTCGGTCCCGGAGCTTCCGGGCCAGAGTTTTGGGGGCTGATCGGGGGGGGGGGCAGCCAGGGCCACAACCCAGGCAGGGAGGGGGCCTCGGGTGTCGCGTTACCTGCGTCGGCCGCGCTCGGGCTCCGCTCTGGGGTCTGCAGCTCGAAGCCGCGACAAGTCTCCGCGTCCAGCCCGAGAGGGGGCTGCCGGGCCCGGCACAGCGAGGCCAGGACCGCGAGCGCCGCCTGGCACCGAGGGTCCCCGGCCCCCCGCGCCCCGCTCATGCCCGAGACACCCCCGGCCCTCAGAGCACCCGGGGAAGCCCGCGCGCGGCGGGACTGGGCGGGGCGGGGGCGGCCCCGGGAAGACCCCGCGAGCAGCGGCCCCGGCGGCCCCCTCGGGCGTCGAACGCGTCCTCGGGGTCTCCGCCCCTCGCGCGGCGGCCGGCGAGTCCGGCGCCGCCCCGCCGCCCCCTCCGCGCTCGGGGACCCGTCGGCGTCCTGGCGGGCTCGAGGAGCCGCGCCCCGGCCGTCCCGCAGCCTGGAGGGCGCGAGGCCCGGAGAGAGCCTGGGACCTGGCTCTGCACTCACTGCCCGGTGTGACCCTGGGCCTCAGTTTCCCTCTCCGTAAGGGAGTTCAGTGACTGCGAGTGTTTCTCGGGCTGCCCGGGGATATATAGATGGTGTTCGTGACAACACTGGGGAAACTGCCACATGCCGCGCAAGTGGCGGTGAAATAGGTAAACCCGTTACAGAGAGAGAGAGACGGCCGGCTGGGGGGGGCGGGGGGCTTAGCCGAGGTCCCCCGAGGGGGGAGTTACACCCGCCCCGAGTCCTAGCTTCGGAGGCAGAACACCCTCGGACTGCGGGGTGCTGCAAACTGCAAAAAGTCTTCCCAAGCCCCGCAATCCTGCGGTCCGCGGTACCCGCACGTTGCTATGGCGACGGGAGGCAGCGGCCGTCTCTCGCCATGGCAACGGGAGGGGAAAGTTTCTGGCAAATAGGAATGGGGGGGAGGCGTTCCAAGAGGGCGCTCGGTTCCCACCAGACCCACCTTCCTGCATCCACACAACGCCACGGACGTAAAGTTATGTTGCAATTAGCAATAGCGGGGGCCAGGACGACCGCAACTAAACGGGAGGATGGAGGCTGACTTAAGGCGCTCGAGGAACTGGCGTGAGGTCCAGGAGCAGGTTGGCGGGCGGGGGGGGGGGGGCTTCGAGGGGCTTCACTCAGCCCTGGAGATGGACGAGCCGCCACGGGGCGCGGGCCTGCCACAGTGTGGGGGCCTCGTCTTGTCGGCTGGTGGGCCCCTTCCTATGCGGGGCTCACGCGAAGCTCCAGGGTCGGGTCCCTTTGCCCTCCCGCAGCTGGGAAGGAAACTTTAGCTGGAGCCTCGGGAAGCCGCGGGGCTGGTGTGTCCCCGGGTGGCGGGTGGGGGAGGAAGGCCTTTCCTCCTAATTAACGCGCTAATTGTAAGTGGCTCGGCGGTGACTCACGTTTCGGCGGGAGGAGGTTCGGAGCCCCAGCTGCTGCGGGTCGCCAACACGCGCCACCTGCGCCAGCCGCGCTAGCCCGCCCTTGGACTTGAGCACCGCAGCAGCTAGTGCCCGGGGACAAAGGGCCGAGCGAGGCCCAAGAGGACCCTGACCTAAGCCAGAGGGTTTTCCCACCGGGACGCCCTCCCTGGCTCTGTCCGCGGTGCTGAAGGGCCCGTTGACGCGAACGTCTCCTGGGCACAGGGTTAGGGACGGGGTGGGGCGGGCAGTCTCGGCGGGTTCGCAGATTCCGCCCTGACCTCTGCAGCAGGAGGCGGCTGGAAACGCAGTTAGGACGAACGGAGCTGGCCCGATGCTGGCGGCGCTAAGCAATCCGTGCCGCCTTCCTGCGGGAGGTGCTCAGTTGCCGTTCCAAGAACAGGTGAGGCTGTGGAGTCCCCATTCGCCGCCCAGGGCTCTAGAACCCACCTGAGGAGCCCAGAGGTCCCGTCACCCTTCCTTCCACCACCCACTGCAAAGCTGAGCACCTGTGAGAGACAGGAGCTCAGAGGCTCCTTGTTACCGGCTCATTAGCAGTTTCCGAGGTGGCAGGTTTGTGTTTATGTAAAATACAAACGGAGAGGAGCCGCTCTCTTGCTCTCTGCCCGTGTTTATGGCAACTCTGTCACTCCGCGATCTCTCCCTCCTCCTCCGAGTTCTCAGGGAAATTCGCAGAACAAAGCGCCTTGTTTTGCCTTTGCAGACAATGGGGGGGGGGGAAGCACAGGATTCCAAGGGCCCAGACCTGTGATGCGGAGAAATCAATATTTTGCTTAACAATGAAGTGGGGGGGTTACATCTAAACTGAAGGCGGAGGAGCCTGTTAGGAGCAGAGCAGGTGGCAGGAGCCAGGAATTAACATTCTCATTGTTCCCGGATTCAGCCTCCACACTCGGCAGGCGGCTCTGCAGCATCCCTGGCGCCCGCTGCAGCTCTGGACCTGGCACTTCTCAACCGAACGGGGAGAAGTCCTGCTCTGACAGGACTGGGGACGGGGCTGGGGCTCTCGGGTCACTCAGTGACTGCTGAATTTGGAGTGCATGTGTGTGTGGGGGGGGAGACACAGAGAAAGACACGGAGACAGAGATACAGACAAGAGAAAGACAGACAGGCAGAGGATGAGACAGAGACACACAGAGAGACAGAGAACAGAGAAAGAGAGACAGAGGGACCAACACACACAGAAAGGGGCATATAAGGGGACACTTACTGAGAAACATATAAGGGGACACTCACTGAGATTAAAGAGAAACGTGCAGTTTTTTGTTCTTACGTTAAGAAAAAGCTTCACCCTAGTTGACCTCTTCATGTCCTCTCCCCCAGGTCAACTGCTGATATCTATAGTCACACGACCAGCCACAAAGAGAAAGAAAATCCTCATGTGAAGACGGGCACTTTTCCTCTCTCCACAAGCCCGCTCTGAAAACACATCTATGCTGCTTCCTAAATGAAGAAACCAGTTTCAGACTTGCAGGGTCCTACGCAGACCCAGGGACAGAGGATGGAAGTGGAACTGCTGTCCCTCCCTGAGCTTCGGCTTCGGGGGGGGGGACGAGAGGGAGAAGGGGCCGCAGTGAGCATGGCACAGTGGCAAATGTGGGCATGGGTGGGGCCCAGCAAGCTGGATTCCGGGGCTGGTGCACCAGCCCAGCTGTGGGGCAGTCACGCCCTGTGCCAGGGCACCCATCCCCTTATCTGCAAGGCCAGTTTGGATGCGGAGCTCTTCGGGGTTCCTTCCAGCAGCGACACTCTAGAGTTTTACATGAAGGGAGCGGGGAGGCTGAGGAGGGAAAGGAAGGAGGTGGACCACTGAAGAGCAGCTTTTCCCGGCTCTGAAGAAGAGGTGGTGTTGCAGATGTCCAGGCTCACTTTGGGCTTCCCCTCCCCCATTGCTCTTATCTCTTCTGCAGCCAGGGCCGGAGCATCCTGAGTCTGGGACCTATTCCCCCGCACCCCCACCACCACTGGCCAGACTGCTCCGAAACAGAGAGGGGACTTGGAGGTAGATTCGAGGCAGAAAGCAGCAGCCTCCCACTCCTTTGCCCTCCTCTCCTCAGAAATAGCCCAAATGCACACCCTCAGCCCCCACCCAAGTCTCTGAGGCAGTGGCCTGATTGCCCTTGGACAGGTTCCCACCGTGCTCTGAGCAGCGATGTCCTGATGAGTTATGCTACAAATAAAAGAAATGAAAACAAAATAATAATTTCTTTTTAAAAATGTCAGCCTCGGTAGGAAACTGCTAATGCTGTAGGCAGGAAGAAAGAGCTCCTTTGACATGAGCCGACGTGTCATAATGTTTTTCTGTCTCAACACAGCTTCTAAATAAGGAGCCTTTTCCCATTCCCTCCTCCCCCTAAGCCCCCAGCACAGATGTGAAGGGAGCAGTCTGACGTCCGTAGCTGGATTGTCTGAAGTGCAGGGACAGACAAGAGAAGTAGACACAAGCAGTCCCCTTGCTTTGCCACACAAGGGGGCTCTAACCCGACCTTGCTGGCCTCTGATCTTCCTTTCGCCACCTCCCTCATCTCCTGCTTCCTGAGGCATATGGCCACTTTCCGCAAAGGTTTTAAATTTACTCTAAGAAAATAGACATCAGGTGAACCTGTCCTGCTGGTGGAGAATTAAGTTGATGTCCTACTTTGGGCAGTGGGAGTAACCTGACACCATTATTTGGGACAAACACTGCTATGAACTCTCTATGGGGTTTCGGCCAGAACAGCTTTATCAGTATTTCCAGTAGATGTCACCCTCTGCTCCCCCTTACCCCCCCCACACCAACATAGCAATTCTAGCCCAGGCTGGGTGACTCATGCAAACTATGCCATTCCGAGCCATCACCAGAGTTTTCAGGAATCGCTCCTTGCCTGAAAAGATGCAGAAGACATGGCAGAGCCCTGAGTCAACGGCCGGCCTTGCTTTTATTCTAGGAAAGATGCTCGGCAGTTCACACCTCCTGAGCCAGTGCTCTGTTTATCTCTTTCTCATTCCTTCCCCAGTTCAGAGGTTTTGTCTCTGTTCTGTGCTCTCTGCTCAAGCCTACAGTGTTCCACATCAGACTCAGGAGGACTGGACAGGGTTCGGGCTTCCAGCCGTCTGGGGACTGGGGAAGCAGATACAGGTTCAAGGTCAGAAGGCAACGTCATCCCTGAAACAGTTTTAGAGCTGGACCTGGCCCTGATGGGCCCAGGGCTCTCTCTATTATTTAAGAAGAATGATATTGGAAGGGAAGGGCTGGCTTTGTGTAGAAGAAAGAGCTCAGGTTTTGGAGTCAGACAGACCTGTGTTCACTCCTGGCTCTTTCGCTTACCAACCATATCACTTTATGCACTTACTTTAGTTTTCTGAACCTCAATTTCCTCATCTGTAAAATGGGATATAGAAGGCCTGATTTATAGCATACAAGGATTATATGAGTTAGGTTGACTGCTTAATATACTGTGGCTGGTTCATGACAGGTGTTCCTACCCTCTTTCCTCCATCTCTCAGATCATAGAGGGACACCTAGCAGGCACACTGTCCAGAGGTTATCCCTTACTCTTCCATCGGGCAAGTCCCTGAAGATTACCAGGAGGGAATTTATCTCATTTAACCCTATAACAAACCCAAGAGGCAGAATGGGTGGATGTTATAATCCATTTGGTAGAAGGAAATTAAATGGCTGGTCACACAAGCTAGGAGGTGGCAGAGAATTGGAATCTAGGACTCCTGAACCCTGGTTTAGTGCCCTTTCCATATACTGGGAAGGATGGCGAGGGTGTGAATAATTTTACTTCTTTTACCAAAAAGGTTGTAATATTTTTAAATTGACTTTTTCATAAATAAAAATCTTTGGAAATAAATACAAAGCAGTGAAAGCTTATTCCTGGGTCTCTTTGCAAAGATCTTGGCCCTCTGACCCGAACTGTTCCAATTGCCTCTTGAACTTAATTGCTGGTCTGGAAAAAAGATAGTGTCATTGATGAAACACAGGACTGGAGCAGACAGCTTCATGGCTCAGGACCCGTTTGGCTGCTCCATTCTTGACAGATAGAGCTCCTCAGAGGGCAGCCTGGGGAGTCTGGCTTGTTTGTCCTGAGGTCAGAGCCCAGCTTCCAGGAAAGGGCCAAGGCCAAGATTCCTGTAAGGCCAGAATCCGAAGCCTGGGATTCTCCCCAAGGAGCCTGGAGAGAGTTTGCAATCTCAGAACTCTGGCTGTCCTGCTAATGAAAAGAAACCAGATAAAATGCCAAAACTAATTAAAGTGACAAATCCGAAAAGGCCCTGTCAAAACGAGGAAGTCTTACAGTTTTATTTCAGCAGGACCCAAGCAGGAAGAATCCATAGCGCCTGCTTGGGGTCAGGGGCCTGCAACCCCCTGTGGAGCTGAGGGGTCGAACCTCCTAAGGCAACAAATCTGTCCCCCAAATTTTGGCCTCCATCCACTCGGTGGAATAAAAATCATTTTCCACCCTAGCCCCAGGCCTTCCCTACATTCCTGCCATTAGTATAGTGAATGGTTTAATGAGTCAGTCCCCAAGCTTTATTAACCCTCCTGTACATGTGTAAAGCGTGGTAGTTTACACAACAGTCTCCATATGTTACCTCATTTCATTCTCACAACAACCCTGAGAAGTGGGCTGTTGTATTATTTTTTTCATTTCACTGGTAAGGTCTGAGAGGGGCTAAAAATAACAGACTTGGGATTACAGCCAGCAGGCGGCAGAGCCGGAGCTGGTCTTTTCACGTGGTTCATTCATTTATTCATTTGTTCGTTCATTCGTTCGTTCATTCATTCAGCATTTACTGAGTTCCTATGAAGGCCCAGTTCTGCATCAGGCGCATGAGACACAGTCCTGTGTTGTTTCCCCTACACGCTGGCCTTCGATCACACACATGTGCAGAGCCCTGAGCACATGGGCTGTGTCTGGAGGAGGGCACATAATCGGTTGTGGAGAGAGGCCGCATGTGAAATCGGTTTAAAATGAGTTCTTTAAGCTCTTTGCTGCAGAGTGGCCCTCGCCCACATCGACTCTGAAACTATCTTCTATGACACGATTTTCTCTGGCTTTCCCTCTCTTCCCAATTCTCTCCCTCTCTCCTCTGGCTCCTCCCAAACCTTTTTCTTTTCTCCAGAGTTCAGCGTTCACCCCGTCTTTCTTCTGTCTCGCTGAGTGATCCCATCCACTCCTGGGGCTTCGAACCCTGAGAAATGCTAATGTTACTGTAACACTACTGAGCATGCACTGAGCGCTTACTCTGTTCCAGGGTCTCTGCTGCTAGCTTCATGTGGATTAGCTCCCTGAATTCTCACAAGGACCCTGTTACTACCTGCAGCTTGCAGGTGTCCAGGGGCAGGGGCAGAATTTGAGTCCTGGCAGCCTCACTTCAGAAACCAGAGTCTAAGGACCCCCAATTCTGTTTCTCTGGCTCGTCCGTGTCCCCCTTGGATCTGTACGTGCATTTCTGCATTCCTGTCCTGAACAACTGTACCCCAGACCTCCTGATCCAGTATGTGAGCAACAGATCCGTCTTTTCCCTCACGAACCTGCTCTGCCTCCTTAAAGGACATCCAACCCAACATCTCAGAGCCCACCCTGACTCCTCCCTCTCCCTTATCTGCCCACATTCTGTCTGTCACTGAATCCTCGTTTTACCTCTAAAATGTTTGACCCCGTCCTCCCCACTGTCACTGCCCGAGTTCAGGCACTCAGCACTCTTCTTTGGGATCATGGCCGTCGCCTATGGGATGACACGATTATGTCATAGGCTTCCCAATGGGCCAAGTCAGGGAAGGCTTCCTGAAGGAGTAGAGTTTTTTAGGGAGGTGAGACTGGAAGGAACAGCAAACACAAGGCCTTCAGGCACAAATAAGCACTTCATGTGAAGGAGGGTGGGCAGAGCTTCTTGGCTAGAGCCCAGATGACGGACAAGGTGAGAGAGAGGACTGTCAGACCTCAAGCATCCCCACATTCATCGCCCCACACTCAGTCTCACTCAGCTGGGTTTTCACGGAGAGCCCAGGTCATTCCAGCCAGTCAGAGAGAACTGGAGGGAGACCCAGTCCCTACCCCCAAGGAGATGACGATAAAAGCCATAGGACTCTGGGAGGAGCCACCAAGTCTGAGTCATGGAAAGTGTCCTTAGGAGAAGAAATCGCTCATTTTTCTCAAGTGCCAAGGTTTCGCTATGAAGTGAGTGTGTGTCTGCTGGGACAGCTGACTGTTTTCCAGGATAAATTTCTGGTAATAACACAGAGTCATTACTGTGCAATTAGTGCTGCTGATGGAGAATGTTCGGTTCCCTTCCCTCCCCTGCCCCTCCCTTTTTGCCTCTCTCTGCTCTTTCTCACGCCTGTACCCCACTCCTCTCGGCTCTCTCCCTCCCAGCAGCAGGGCTGGCTGGGGGAGAAGCGAGGGCCCACACTGGGGCCCTCAGAGTTTGGATTTTGACTCTCAGGCTTCCCAAATTAACCAAATGCCTGCAGAACTTGGAGGGGCCAGAGCACAAAGGGGGAACGAAGGGCAGGGACAGGCTGAACATCTGTCAATTGGAAAGGGAGACAGCCCAGAGCCTGTGAGAGCAACTTGCCCTTCAGGGTGTGGAGGGGCGATCTGCCACCCTAGGGACCCTGTCTAACACCCTGGAAATGGGGGCTTTGCCCCAGCCATGGGGAGACAACCCCATGCTGAGGCCAGGTACTGGGCTTGGCGTGGGTGACACTGTGCTTGTGGCAGCTGCTGGGAGGAACAGCAGCTAAGCTTGATGGGACTGCATTCTGCTTCATTCCGAGTATTTCCCTCGCTCACACACTCACGTGCACACGCACACACTCAGCCACACAGACCTACATGCAGAGGCCACAGTCAGACACGCGTTCCCAGGGGGATTTTCAGCCATGCTCCCGAAAGCACCTGACAGATTTTCTGACATGCTTTCCCGCTGGGAGGCTATTGAGTTCTTAGAAAACCGCAGCAATCTTTGTAGGTTGGAGACAGGCAAGTTTTGAAACTGCCAAGGAAATCGTGGAGGGGAGGTCGGGAGCCCACCAGGCCTCTGTTCCTTGGGGCGGGCTGGGGAGTGGCCCGCTAACCAGGCCGCAGAAACCAACGGCTGCTCAGGAGCCCAACCCGGCTGCCCGGGAGGAGGGTGGGCCGGCGGGGAAAGGAGAAAACGAGGACGGACGAGGGAAGTGGGTAAGCCTGACCCTTAGGGAGGAATAGGAATCGGGGCGGGAGGCTGCTGAACTGGGGCCTGGATGCAGTGGAAACTTCCAGATAGAGCAGGCGTGGGGGCGGCGGCCAGGCCGCGGCTCCGCAGCTCAGGGGAAGCCACAGAGAGCCAGCGGGAGGTGGTTTGGATGGCCTGGCTTGTCTCCGATCCAATTCTTCACGATTCTTGTGCATGAAAATTGCCAAAGAAAACCTCACAGCTGTGCTCACCTGGGGTGGGGAGGGGCGGGGGCTTTTCATTTTTCACTGGATTAAATTGTTAGAGCCAAACAGCCCACCAAAGGGAAGGCAGTGGCTTTCTCTGAGAGCGTCCTGATTGTCAGCTGAGCTGGTGAGAGAGATGTCCTGGAGGCTCACGGGGGCTCAGGGTTGTGAGCAGAACTTAGGCAATGGTTATCTCAGTCCCTCTGGCTACCCTCAAACCCGCTCAGAAAGCCTCCCCCAGGGGCCTCCTGCAACTCCGGCTGCCCTCTCACTCCCCGAAAGGCCCAGAGACACAAACACTGGATGGAGCATCTTCTTTGGGAAGAGAACCCCATCTTGCTCATCAGGATAGTACTCCTAGAGCCCTCTAGGTCTGCCATCTTCACTGTCCTCAGACTTTATGATAATTACTTATTTAATGATCTGTCTCCTAGACCAGGTAGGGACTGGACCATGAGGGCAGTAAGGGGGCAAGTTGTGCATCTGTTTTGCTCACTTTGCGATTCCCAGCCCTTGTTTACTGTCTGTTACCTAGCAGGTGCTCAATCAGTTTTAATCGAATGAATTAACTGAGGCGTTTCAAAATCGGTGGTGGTGGGGAGTTGTTTATAATTTGATCGATCCCTCCCAGCCAGGGAGGGAAGGAACCATCAGGAATGTCTAAGGGGATGGGGGAGGTTTGCAGTGACAGGCTAGCAATTTGAAAAAGCACCTCTGGGACTATGAAGGAAGGGATTATAGATCTTAGAAAGAGGTTTTGGATAGTTAGATTCCCAAAGCACAGCCTCTGACCAGAGAGTCACCACACTCAAGCCAAAAAGAGCAGATGCATGTCACAGGTGCCTCGCTGAGGTCCTAGACCAGTAAGACTGAGCCAGTAGCGTGGGGCTACAGCTGGGTTCTCAGGGGTCACCAATTAAGTGGCAGGAATGAGGGGCCCTGACGTCCACCAAAGCCCTGTTGCTGCAGCCAAGTGGTCACCTGTGCAAGACCAGCTAGACCAACATTAAAGGCCACCAGGACTGGAAGTGGGAGCTGAAGTCCCAGGGGCAGACCCAGAACATCAGAGGCCAGCAGGCATGGGGTCAACATGCAGCAGGCCAGGTCCCATGCAAATGCCATGAATACTTGTGAATAAGCACAACTTGCCTTGAGTTGGTGGCGCGCTCTGTGGCCGACTGGCTTGAGCAAGAGGAAATAATTTGAGGCAGTGCAGAAAGCTTCCTTTCCTTCCAGCCACTGCCCATCTTCAGATGAGCTGGAGAGGTCAAGCTGCACCCACTTCTCTGATGGAAACATGATATGAGACTTCAGTAAACTGCCACTCAGAGCATTGGATGACCCTCATATTCAGCCCAAGACAATTGCCAATGGGCAAGACCCAGAGGGAGTGAAGGGCATGTTCTGTGGGGTTAGTCAGTGGTGGATATGAATCCTAGAGATCTGATTAATTCAATGTATACAACACCCCCAATCTCCACGTTTTCATCTATAAAAGGTGAATAACCTGTGAGAGTTGTCAGGAGAATGAAGCAGGGTAATACCTGAAAAAAACCCTAGCATACAGGGGGTGCTTAATAACTCATAGATCCATGATTATTATGTGGACTTGGTAACTGATTCCTGAGTAAGCTCCAGTACAAGGTTAAGGCCTCAGTGGAACACTAACCCCAGAAGTCATTGCCCCTAACAGATTGTCCTCGGCTCCAGCAGCAGCGATCTGCCCCCAGGTAAGGTAGGCAGGTGTCTTTGCTGGCCTGGAAATACCCAGAAGGCCCCTTTCCCTCAGTGCTGAGGTGGGCACCAGTGGAGGAGGGGGCTGTTGGTTAAATGGAGCCATTTAGCCATGAATTATGAATCGGTGACCTTTTCTAGCTTAATTACTCCCACTGCTGGGTGGTCTGGGCTCTGGTGTGAGGCCCCGGGGGGCAAATTTTGCTCACAGCCAGCAAAGCCCAGGGCCTGGGGGTTCTGCTTTTATCCACCCTGGTTTGTGTGGCTATTTCTGTGGCAGGAAGATTCTCTCACTGTGATGAAGGGCACACCCTAGACCAGGGCTGGCTCCCTTTGGGTTCTCCTAATCCCTCGACCTTTGCAGGATCCCCTTCTCTTTCTTTTAAGTTTGATATCATCGCCAGCTCTTTTTATTTAAAAAGATTGATCCCAAGGGCCATTAATAAGGCTGTTATACTAACAGATCTGTGGATTCTTGGACTGACACATAGAAATAAACACATTCAGACAAAACAGTGCGCAGGGTTCTCCACGAAGGGGTGACCTTCTTTGGGGGAGTCTTTAGTTTGCAGCCTCAAGAGGGGAGAAAGTAAGGGGCTGACTTTTTTATCAATAAGAATTTTTAAACGTATATAAAAGTAGGGAGAGGACAATGAAACCCCATGTACCTATCACCAAGCTTCAAAAATCATCAGCATCCTCCTGATCCTGTATCGACTCGTCCCCCATCCCTTTATTTCCCTAAGGGAGCTGAAAGCAAATCCCACGTGTCGTATCATTTCACCTGTCAGTTTTTCTGCACGCACTTCTAACTGGTAAAAACTTTCAAAATATATGCGACCTTGCCTAAGTGTTTATCACACTCCAATGAAAGTAACAAAATAGCAATCCTCTAGTTACCCAGTCCATATCCCAGTTAATCCAGTTGTCTGAAAAATGTCTTTTTATTATTGGCTAGTTTCAATAAGGATCCAAATTGGTTGGTTTTTTCACAGTAGCTTCTGGATCTCTCTATCCAAAGTTGGTGACTCAGTGGAAGACCTAGACAGCAGCCAGACATGGGGGTCATTAGTGTAGGGGACGTGGGGGGGGGGGGGGGAATGCACTTTCCAAAGACAAGGCTTGAGCCCCAGGAAATCATTTTGAGCTTGGGCTTTTGGGGAATGTGCCTTGGAGCCTTGGGGACAGAGATATAGCCCCTTTGAGTAGTCTAATCGCCCCTCTGGGATAGGTCTCGCATGGCCACTGCAAAGCTGGGCTTGGGGCTCTGCCAGAGCTGTTGTGCGGCCTGTCTCGGACATCGTGGCCGTCTCTTCCGTTCGTGGACTTCAGGAACGGTTATTGGGCACGTGCTGCGCTGAGAGCTGGGGGAACAGGCAAGGAGTAGACACGGCCTGGGTGCTACAGGACTTTGCCACCAGACAATGTCTTAAGCCCCTTGTCAAGTGTGTGCAGAGTAGCAGAAGCCGGGGAGGGAGCCACTGCCTCTGCTGGGAGCCAGGGGAGGCTTGGAGAAGAGGCCACATTTTGAGCTGATTCTGGAGGTGAGGGGGCCAGTGAATCCAAACTACAGATTTTAAACCAGAAACAGACACAGAAATCAGAGAGAGAGAGAGAGAGAGAGAGGGGTCAAGCATTTGCTTTATTACAGGTGAAGCTGGTGGAGAGCCTTGTAGGCCTCAGTAAGAATTTAAGGCTTTAGTCTAAGAGGGATGGGAAGTTCTGAAAGGTTTGGGACAAGACTATTCATGGTCCGATTTGCATTTTAGAGGCCCCCCTGGCTGTTGGAGAATATGATGTAGGAGGGGAAAGTGAAGTAGAGGGACCCGTTAGGAGACTGGGGCCATCGCAATAACCCCAGAGTGAGCCGATGGCAGTGCAGGCCAGGCGGCGGTGGCAGAGGCGGTGAGCCTCAGTTGGATTTTGGATACATTTTGAAGGTAGAATCAAAAGGACTTGCTGCTTGATTAGACGTGTGGTGTGTGCGAGAGAGAGACATCAACAAGGAAGGACACCTGAGGCCGTTGCTGGAGAAGATTACGGTATCAGGGATATTTTATTTTTAAGATGAGAGATATCACAGGCCGTTTGTATGCTGATAGGGATGATCCAGCAGGGAGGGGCAGCGATGACGCAGAAGAAAGAAGAGCAAGTGCGGGACAATGACCTTGAGGGGGGCGGGGGAGGAGACCCAGCACCGAGGCAGAGGGCCGGGCCTTTGATGGCGGGGTGGGCACCGCATCCTTGTAACAGGAGGGCGGTGGGCTCTATGGATTCAGTGTGCGGGCAGGGCGATGGCAGTGGGAGTTTCTGCTTCTCAGTGAACTAACGTGGCAGGCCATCCGCTGAGACTGAGGTGGGGTCCTGGGTGTAGAGGGGCTTGAGGAGGGAAGAAAAAGTGCGACACAGATCCCTTGGCGAGGAGAGTGAATTAACCAGGTGAGCATAGGAGCTCTGCCCGCAGCACTCAGGTTTGTGATCATGAATTTAAAATGAGACAAATAAGTTTGTTGTTGTTTTGGGGGTGTTTTTTTTTCCCAGCCATGATTTGCTCGTAAGGGGTAAGCAGTGGGCAAGTCAAGGAACTGAAAAGCCAGGGACATTTGCATGGCTGCAGGAGGCTCCAAGAATCCTGACAAGTGGAGAAACGTAAGCCAGGTGATGAGGAACTCAGAGGGCAGGGAGTCTTTAGGGAGAAAGGAGACAATTGCAAAAAAGGGTCCTGAGTGGTCTCATCTGACAGCCCGCGCTCCAGAGCAGCTGAGGAATTCTAGGCAGGAAGGAGGGAAAATCATCTAAAAGTGACAGAGAAGTGAGGACGCCGACCCTAGGAACACGGGGTGGGGCTCCTGGTGCTGAGATGAGCTGTGAACCAGGCAGACAAGGACACTGATTTTATGGAGACTGTATTGCATTTGAGGACGGCGGATAATATACAGGTAAGTAAATAAATACGCTAGGTAATATCAGAGCATGAGACTTGTTATGAAAAGGGTGATGTCGTTGATAGAGGGAGTAGGGGTGGAGCTCTTTTTAGTACCGGTGGTCTCGGGGAGTCAGCCATGCGGATCAGACATCCCAGGCAGAGGGGAAAGTAAGTGCAAAGACAAGTTCAAATCAAAGACAAGTTCAAATGTCTGGTGTGCTTGAAGCAAGATCAGGAAAGATCAGGATTCCTCCAGACTTAGGCGCCTGGCCTCCAAGTCTGAGAGAGGAACTGAGCTGAGTCCCAGAGAAACAAGGATCTGAACGGAAATTGTCCACAGTGCTTAAGGCCAAATTAGAACTGAAAACAACACTCTTGATGAATCTGTTTGTGGCTCAGAAAAGTTACAGTGCTCCCGATACTTTATAAAATTCCACAGGTTTCCTTGTGTACGCGTGTGTGGTTATTTTGGTTTTAGGGTGTGTGTGTGTGTGTGTGCGTGTGAGCCCTTAGCCAAATTCCTCTCCTTTGTCTGCAATCGAAGAACATTTTTTATTCTGTTTGCATTTTGGGCTGAACATTGCAGGGCAGGTTTTCTCTCTCACTTGTCCTCATGTTTTTTTTTATTTTTATTCAGCGCAAAACAAAAGGCCGTAATCAGAAAAAGACAACAGTGATGGCTGGAGGAAGCTTGTGGCAATAACCTCCTGGTTAGTAGCTGTGCTTCTGCTCATCCCTGAGACTTTCACGTGCGTTAAGAAGTCCAGGAATTTATCACATGCCAGGAAATGGCATTCCATTCATTTCAGAGCCTTTGGCTCCGACAGCTCAATCTGCAAGAGCAGTTGCTTCTAAGCAGCTCAGGAAAACAGAGCACCTCGGAAGAAAAGCTATTTTCCTTATCATTTTCATACTCTAGGAAGATATATTCCAGCGCATTATCCAGCGCGATTCTGCTCAGCATCTCAGTGACTCATTTCGAGCTGGCTCGCCTGCCAGCCCTTCACTTCGGCCTGAAGACAAAAGCTTGGAAACTGTAGACGAGGCTGGTGAAAGGTGAGCTCTTCCAGGGACCGAATGAAGAGACGTGAAATCCAGTTCCAAATGAATGATGTTACTTGATACGAGGACCGAAAAGAAAACTCAGAGCCTCAGAATCTCCACCCCACTGTACTCCTGATATTTGTTTATTCAGCCTTTGCTTGAATTTCTCTAGTGACAAGGAACTCACTACCTCCGAAGACAGACTGTTCCATTTCTAAGCGGTTTTTAACTGGGAGAAAATTCTATCTCTGTAAGGGCAGAGGTCACCGTCTGAACCATTCACCTGTTGATCCCAGCTTTACCCTCCAGAGCCTCCTGGGCACAGTGTGTCTTCACGTGTCACCGGGCAACCTTCCCATCTCCTTGGAATCAACGTCCATCTCGGATTCCTTCTCTTTGGAACCACCACTTTCCAACATCTCTTCTGCTGCCCGTGGCCTTCTAAGAATCTACAGCAGTAAAACTCCAAGGCTACAGCTCAAATTCAGACACGTGTTCATCTCATTGTTTAGGAAACAGCAGGTAGAGTGACACACAACTGGCAGAGGCTAAGGGCCAGGAGGTGACTGTTCACCATTCAGCCTCTCCAGCAGAGGCCTGTGCTGCCCTGTAAAAAAAACAGAACTTTCTCCCATCCCGTCCCCCCATTAGGGCTAAGGCCAAATATGACACAAACACATGGGTTTCTTACGCTTTTGAGGAGTATGAATCATTTTGAAAAGCTAATAAAGAGCTCTGGTAACCCTCTCCAGAAAAAATGAACTTGCACATAAAATATTGCTTTCAATTTCATCAGACTTACCCCCGCACCCCCAATCCCACGCATGAGTCTACTCCTCCCATGGGGTGCGTAGACTCAGAGTTAAGTGCATGGACTAGGCTATGAACAAGCCCACACAGCCCAGCACTGGGTCCTCCACGGATTTCAGAAGGGTTTTCGATTGAGGGCTGGGAATGAATCACCCCATCCACCCATCCTCCCAATCAAATATACCAAGTGTGTGCCATGTGTCACACCCCGGGGATGGCACTGAGCAAGATGCAGTCTTCGTTCTCAGGGAGTTTGCCTCCAGTGGGCATAGGGCAAGGGAGCAATTGGGCTTATGCTGTTATAATGACAGCTTATATTAGGGACAAGGACATGGCATGCACCTAACCCAGCCTGGGGGTTCCTGGAAGATTTTTCAGAAGAGATGGCTGAGTCCTGAAGATGTTTTATATTTAGATAATTTTTTAAAAAATAGCTTTGGTACTAATTCAATAGTCCAAACTGTCCACAGTCAACAAGCAAAAGCTCCCTTCTTTGTCTCCTCTGAGGCTGCCACCCCTCGCCTCACAGTAAATACTCCAAGAACCGCTTCTCTTTGCCTGCCGCGCCATCTCCTCCCAGGGACACTTGGTGACTTCCCACAGCTGCTGTTCCTTCCAGACTTCCCTGGCCCCTGGGCAGGTACAAGTGGTACAGACTCCAGCTGCTAATGGAGAGATGAAGCTCCTCTAATGAAAACGGGGCACGGTGCTGGGAGCCCAGTCCTAATTAGACACTGCCTTTGGTTTCCCACGCACTTATTCAGCATGAAATGTGAATGAAGTTGGCTTCATGCACGACTCAGCTCTGACACATTCCTATAGAGTCACCGAGAAGCTATTTCTCCCCCGGCGCTTGTTATACTGCTGGTGCTCTTTTTAAAATCATGATATATATATAACCTTTGCAGGCGGAAAACTTCCCTGAAGCTCAGACAGCTGATGTGCGCTGGGATTTTTCCCCAATGAGCCTTGCTCTCCGGTTCTCCTTGGTCTGCTCCCCCCACCGACTAAATCCATCCTTCAGTGTGATAATGACCACCAGCACCTTAGCTCTTCATGGGAGGGAAAAGGACCACCAGCACCTTAGCTCTTCATGGGAGGGAAGGTGAGAAAAGACCTCCTTAGCTCAGCCTTGGGGGGAAAAGCTAAGGGGAGCAGCCTTGCCCAGCACAGGATAGGGCTGACTTGGGAGAGTTAAGCACATTTGCAGGGCCTTGTAGGTTGTTTCTTCATGGTTTGACTTTATCATCTGTTCAGAAGCTTTGCAATTTCTCCGAATATTAGATTCTTCATCTTCAAATGCATTTTAAAGCTGAGACGGGATTTTTCTGAGCTAAACAGGCTTATCTGGGCAGCTTCCTCTGGCAGAGACCATCACGAGCTTGCTGTGTTTTGCAAGGATCATGACCCCCAATGGGCAGGAGGCAGCAAGGCTGCCAGCGGTGAAGAGAAAGGAATTAGGAGTCCTGCAGTCATTCGTTTTGCTTGGCAGGTGCCACTTCCAGTCTCCCACTGTTTGGGCCCATGTGATTGGTTTGGGCCAATGATTTGTAAACAAAAGGCCCACGTGACACTTTCAGATCGGAGAATTTAATCGCTGGTGTGAGAGCTACAGAACATTTGAGCTGGTGGAAGCTCCATCACCAAGGGTCCCCGGGCACCTGCCATGAGCAGACTGTCCTCTGCCACCTGAGTTATATATAGGCACTGCCACAATGACCTCATACCTCAAGGTCCAGAGGGAGATGGGCTTCCCTGATAAAATGAACGTAAACCCACATTTCAAAAAGTGTTTCTGATCATTTCTTTTCTTTCTTTCTTTGTCTTTTTGCCAATGTCTTGTCAGATCGGGTTAGAGCCTCACTGTTTGACTGCATAATGGGGCAGATGCAGAACTAGCACCGGGAGCAGAAACATCAGCTCTGCCTCTGCCTTATTGCTCACTCGGGCTCACATTGCTGGTGTTAACTGCAAGCCATAAGATTCCTTTTAAACCATTTGTCTATTTTATGAGGGCTATTTTAGTTCAAACTTGATAACATGCTCTCTAACTCCATAAAAACGAAATATTTTGGGAAAACAAAAGAAGTGCATTGACAAGTGAGAACACCAGGCTAACTCTTCTGGGTGTGGGGCCCCTCTCCCCCTTTCACCCCTGGGTCTCTCTGGACCGGACACAGTTCAGAATCACCCAACATGTGGTCCAAGTAAGGGCTCTGGTGTCATTAAAGTATTAAATAATGCTAAGTGTAATCTCTTTCTTATATTTCTAAATGATGAAACCCAAATGCTGTATTGTATTGATTCAAAGACATGCACTTTGTCACATTTTTAGATCTCTGCAGTTAGAATGCATCTTACACTTGATAGCAGGTCGAAGTTCAATTGGTAGCTTTTTGAAATTTTTCTAATGTACATAAAATAACAGTAATCGGGGGCATCTTCAGTAAATAGAAATTCTAGAATCATCTCCTTCAGACCCAAATGGATTGTTCTGTGATCACTTTTAAAGATCACCTCTCTAGAATCCTGCTACTCAAAGTGTGGTTTTGGATCGGCATCGTGGGCATTATCTGGGCAAGATCCCAAGGTAATCTGTGCTCACATTAAGGTTTGAGCATCCCTGTGTCCAAACTTCCCCTTTTTATAGGGACATGAGTCATATTGGATTAGGGCCCACGCTAACGTCCTCATTTAAACTTAATTACCTCTATAAAATAGACCTTATTTTCAAATAAGTTCACATTCTGAGGTACCGAGGGTTATTAGGATCTCAACACATGAATTTGGGGTGGACACAATTCAACCAATAACAGTCCCTTTCTTGGCACTGGGAGAAAATTATAGCTGGCATAGCTCTTCCTTGACTTGGGCCCAACTGCTCCGAGGGTATGTTATTCCCAGGAGCTGTGGAACATCAGCTGTGTGCCTGGCAGTGAATTCCAGCCCTCACAGCACTCGCCGGCTAGGCTATCTGTTCTAGAAGGCATTGGGTGGCACGGGAGATGCAGGTTAACAGTGGCTAAGGGCCTAGAATCTATAACCAGACTGCTTTTGAATTCTAGCCCCACCACTTACAAGCTGTGTGATCTTGAGCAAGTTACCCAGTGTTTCTGTGCCTTTGTTTTCTCATCTATAAAATAGGCATAATATTAGTAACTACCTTATTGGTTGTTATGAGGATTCTATGAGTAAATATTTCTAAAAGTGCTGGCAAGCGCTGTATAAGAGTTGTTAAATAAAAGCATGAAAAGTGAACCCAGATGCTAAGGAAACAGAGGAGAGATCCCTAACTGGGGTTAGAAGCTTAAGGGACAGCCAGGGGTGCTTCCTGGAGTCTGTGGCTGTGACCTGATGGAGGATGCTGAGGGGGAATAAAAGGTCAAGGGGCATTTGCTGCAGGTCATTAGAGGCGGGGGGGTGGCCTCTGCTTCTCAGGAAAGTGTCCCCCACTCTTCCTGTAGGCACAGTGGGGAAAGCTAACCCAGCACAGCCTCGTCTGAGCCCCTTCCTGTGAAGCCTGAAAGTGAGATGGCCTGACTCTCGTTAACGCTCAGCTCAGGTGCAAGATTTCCATCCGAGTCCAGCCACCTGTGGCTACCGAGTGCCTATCTGAGTTGCATCTACCTATGAGCCTGTGTACACCCAAGAGATTAAAAAAATTAATGAACTAAAACTGATCAGAAATCCAACAATTCTTTACCCCATCCCAACCACCACCACCACCACCATCTCCCACCACCAAAACTGTTTTTAATCAACTCACAGGCCTCCTATAGTCATCCAGTCATTTCTAGGGAAAATTGCAGTTTAAAAAATCGTCCATGCCTGCCCTGTCCGGTGTGGCTCAGTCGGTTGGGCATCGCCCCATGCGCTGAGAGGTTGCTGGTTCAATTCCTTGTCGAGGCACATGCCTGGGTTGCGGGCTCAATCTTCGGTGGGGGACGTGCAGGAGGCAGCTGATCAATGTTTCCCTTTCACATCGGTGTTTCTCTCTCTCTCTCTTCCTCTCCCTTCCTCGCTCTCTAAAAATCAATAAAAATGTTTAAAACAAAACATTGTCCATGCCCCAAGTACCACACTCCCAAGGTCATGGATTATTAAAGGCAGCCTGGTTTCCTACAAATTGCAGCCAGAGCCACCTTCGATGTGAGCCTCGCAGCTTTAATGAGCTCCTTTGCTGACAGGTGGAGAGAGGGCCACAGACACAGAAGTCGCAGGCATTATTTGCAAAATGGGGGGGGGGGGGCAGATGCTCTTTAAAAGGCTTTTCTCTGGGGTCTGCCATCAGAAACCAAAGCCAGGGGCTCACACGTGACCAAGCTCCTCTCGAATCTCATGGTCCGCGCAGAGCCATTGTTGCCTCTCTTCCCAAGTGCTCTAGGAGGTATCGATCTGTTATTGAGATCACTCATCATTTCCATTTCTCGGCTTGTTTAGAATTTGTTCCTTAGTTGTGTGGTCAGGAAAATCGGAAAGTGGGTTAGCAGGGAGAATGCCACCCCCCCACCGGGCATCCACCCATTATTTACCAGGAGGTGACACATGGAAAAAGGCCTCCCAGCCAGGAGGTGGTTTCCTCTTGAGATGTCACTTGTATTACAGGCCTTAATGAGGCTCATGTGCAGTGATTAAGAAAATTAGTTTCTTGCCATGTGTCATTATTGGCAAATGCTTGCCTATTTATACCCTGAAATTGGAACAGAGTAGCCATTAAGTGGCTTAGATCAGGAGGTACCCACACTCCAGAGGGGGTGAAGGGGTGGGCTGGGAGTTTGCATGGGAACCAAGGTTCCCAGCCCACTGGACTCCCGGAACAGTGTGGCCCCTCGAAATCCCCTTGCTGTCTGCCCCGAGAGGAGCGGGCAGTGATCCAGAGAGTGGGGTGGAATTGCGTCAAAGCGACGATGCAAAAAGTGGCTGGGCTTAGCCCCTTTCTCTCCTTGCTGCAAGTGTCTCAAGAGCCAGGTGTGTGTCTTTTCTTTTTCCTGAAGCCAGTTTCCTACCTGGCGCCCTGCCCTACCTCTGGGGCTGGGGCAGAAACTTCGGCGATGGAAAAGGGAGAGAAGGGAGAGGATCCCAGCTTCAGCCAAGGTCCCCGAAGGCCGAGGAGGGAAGGCGAGAGGTGGTGCAGATGGCAGTGTTGGGGATAATCCTGTCACTTCTGCTTCTTGAGCCCTGACTGGGGGCAGGCACTTTGTTAAGCACAGCCCCCCGGGGGATGCAATTTGTCAAGAACCCCTGCCGTGGGGGCCCATCCTCATCAGAGTGGGGAAGAGATCAGGCCAGGCAGCGATGCCCCACATCCTGCTGCAGGCTGTGGGGGCTGTGGGCCCTTCCCCATTCATTTTGTTCTGCTCTGAGAACAGCAGGATGCTTTTGCCTAATCTTCACAGCAACCCTGAGGGGCAGGAACTATTATCCCCAAGTTACACGTGAGAAAGCTGAAACTGACAGAAGCCCAGGATTTGATGAAGAGCCGATAAAGGGCAGAGCTCCGCCTGTCCCCAAAGCTGGTGCCCTCAAGTCTCTCCCCCCGGAGATCCATTTAGGAGAGGCCTCAGCCCAAATAAAAGGGCTGGTCCCGGGGGTGCAGAAAAAACGCAGACTCCAGGCCCTGTGCCTTCCTGAGGGTCAGCCGGAGCTCCGAGACTTCCTCTGCTGGTCCAGGAAGCTGATCATCCATGGTGCCTGTTCTATTCAAAATGTTTGTAGTTCCCCAAATCGGGTGATTTAAGTGTTATTAGCAACAGGTTATTTACAGTGCCCTTTACAACTGACCCTACAGACGCCTCCGTGGTTCTCAAAGTAAGTGGTGCGTCAGAGCAGACCTCTGGCCCCACCTCTCGGAGTCTAATCTAGTGGGTCAGGGTGGGCCTCAGACACCTGCATGGTAAACAAATGTCCCAGGTGGTTCTGCAGCCGATTGATCTATACACCCCACTCAAAAGAACCCCATCCAGAATATGCTGGGTCCAGACTCCTGGGTTCTAATCCTAGCCAGCTGCTCCCAGGTGTGTGGCCTCAGGCTGGTCTCTCTGGCCTCAGTTTCCTCCCAGGCACTGGACAGGATGATCCCTGGGGCTCTAAGGGTGGAGGCCTCTGAGGCAAGACTGCAGTCCAGCCGCTCCGGAGTGGAGCTGAGGCTTTCTTACAGGCAGAGAGGAGGGGAGGGGGCTGGAGCAGCAACTGAGGAGGGGGGCGTTATTGGAGAGACGTGGTCCTGTCACCCAGCGAGCACAGCCTGTGCACAGGGCTGCCCCATGATGCTGCAGAGCAGTTGAGTCACCCCGATCCAGTTCCTGGAAGCTGACTCACTGGGGCCCCATCGCCTCTGCAGGCTGAGTTCAGGTAGAAGATTCTAAACCATTCGGGTCCTCAGAGGGGATTCTATGCAAGCAAAGGTCTTCCGGGGAGCAGAGGCCCTGGATTCTCCAAGGTGGCACTAATCTGATGTCCCTTCCTGCCTTCCAGTATGTCTTTGGAGCCAGAGCCAGCCACCCCCTAAAACAAGGCTCTGGGATTAGAGGGAGAGCGATATCCACGGCCCCTTCTCGGTCTATGATGTGATGGTTCTGAGGCAGCATCGCTCCCACCCTGCGGAAGCCTGTGCCTTGCAGATCCCGTCACAGGCGCCAAGCTGTTGGTGACAGCCTCCCTGCTCCACGAACCAAAGGTGAACGAAGACTGCGGAGGGGGGAAGCTGTCACAGCCTCGATTCTCTGCAAATAAAATGTCTAAGCTCAGAATTGCCACTTGTATCTTTGTACGCGCTCAAAATTAATGCGCCGTTGCTCCTGGGCAGCCTGCTCCCAATACCGCCCCTGAAATCACTTCGCCCCGAAGCCGCGTGAGGAGGGGGGAGCACACGGCCAGCTGTGCCTTCGTGTTGGAAGCAAAGTCCCCTTCCTAGGGCCATTGATCTGGGCTGCAGAGGAAGGTGGGGCAGAAACTCGAGGGGAGAGAAGGGAGGTGGGAAGGGGCAGGAGCAGCCCTCAGCTTGGTTCGTGGTCTTGTCCCTTCCCAGACCCCTTGGCCAGATGTGGACGGGGTGGCAGGGACAGCGAGAGCTGTGCTGTGTCAGGTGTCCTGTGTGATCTGAGCCCTGCAGCTCTGGGGACAGGAGCCAGGAGGAAGCAGGGGCTATGGAAGGGCCACGGCCTGTGCTGTGTCAGGGAAGCAGAAACGTGAAAGCAAGTCCCGAAGGGAGGTGTCAGGACCTGAGGGGCCTGTGGGGAGCTGGCTCCAGGCACCGAGGCTCCGGCCCCGGCTGAGCTCCGGGTGCCCAAGCCCTGCTCAGGATCACTGCACCTGAAGTGGCCTCTGCCGGGCACCAAGAGTACCCAGATAATAAAAACTTCTGAAGGACTAAAAAAAAAAAAGTCAAACTTTATATTGGAGCTTTAAATAGAGTCGAAAGCTTTGAGTTAATAGATAATTTGATGCAAAATAACTTGCACACGAGCAAGCAGCTTCCAGAGTGAGCGACAAGGTAGGCAGCAGCTGTTTTTGTGATTGCGGCAAAGCGGAGCTCTTTCCTTTCGGTTTTCCTGCTTTCTGGATAGTTCTCAGTGGGCTTATAGTATAAGAGGGAGCCGGGAGCATGCCCGTGGTCACCGCAGCATTGCTCACAATGGCCAAGAGGTGGGAGCAACCCAAGTGCTCATCCGTGGGCGAACAGGTGAAGAAAATGTGGGATATACGTGCAGTGGAATGTTTTTCAGCCTTAAAAGGGGAGAAAATCTGGTCATAGATGAACTTTGAGGACATTGTACTAAGTTAAGTAAGCCAGTCACAGAAAGAAAAATACTGTACGATTTCGCTTCGATGAGGTACCTAAAGTTGTCCGACTCTTAGGGACAGCGAGTAGAGTGGTGCTTGGCAGGGGCCTGGGGGAGAGGGGAGCTGGGGGAGTTGTTTAATGAGTGTAGAGTTTCAAGGTGGAAATTTCTAGAGATCTGTTGCACAACAATGTGATATAGTCGACGCTACTGAGCTACACATTTTTAAATGGTTAAGATGGTTACTTTTATATTATGCATTTTCTACCTAAATTTTTAAATGTTAAAAAAAGAAAGAGCCAGAAAACTAGGGCTGAGCTAGTCAATCATTTGAAACCAAAACAAAAGGAGGGTGGGGAGGCCGTAATTGGCCTCTGCACTTGATTCTAGTAACCTTTAGAAGTCAAAAGTGACGGTCACTCCCTCTCTGGTAGAATAAATGTCAAAAGAAAAATCTACATGGACTAATTTATTTCCAAAAAGGGACATTCAGAAGTAGGAAGAGGGGAGAAGAGGGAAGGAAGGGACAAGAAAGATTACATGAAGCTGTAGTCTAAAAAAGAGTTCTTTTCAATCATACACGGGCACGCACGCGCACACACACACACACACACACACAAACACGCTACTAGTGATGCCATCCCCAGCATTGGACAAAGTACAACAGTGTTGCCACAGCCGTCACAAAAGCCCTTCAGACCCTGGCCGGGAAGCTCAGGTTCGATCCCTCGTCAAGACACACACAAGAATCAGCCAACAATGCATGAATAAGTGAACGACAAATTGATGTTTTTCTCTCTCTCTGTCCCTTCCTCTCTTTCTCTAAAAGCAATGAACAAAAATTTTTTTTAAGTTTCAAAGAGAACATTTTACATAAGCTTACCACCCAGGTTCACAGGATAGTGTGGAGCCCCAAGATCTAAATTACTGACCCTTTCAATCAAGTCCTATTGGTTTTAGCTTAGAGAGAGTTTGGTGTCAAGGATGCCAAGATTCTGGGTGAACTGGTTCCTCTACTCACACTCTGAATAAATTCTGTACCCTGTCTTGTGCCCATAATGTGTTTCTATTCCTGTTGTTGGAATCACAGAAGTTGAGAAAGAAGCATGAGGTCGCCTGGCTCGACCCCACTCCCAGGCCAGGTGCTACCGCTACGACGTCTGGCTGGGCGCTAGCCTGCCTTGGCTTGAACAAGACCCGGGACCGGCTGCTCCATCCTTCGCGAAGCAGGCATACTGTCAGACAGCTCAGATTGTTAGAAAGTTCTTCCTGAAACTGGGCGGAATCTGCTTCCTCGCCATTCCACCTAGTCCTGGATCTGCCATCTGGAGTCCTTGGCATCAGCCTGATCCCTCCCCTACATGGAAGCCACTGGGCTATCTGAGGACAGCTCACACATCCTTAAAGTCTGCTTGACTCCAGGCAGAGCATCCCTGTGCCCTGGTCCATCCTCAGATGACTTAGTCTCCTGATAGTGCATCAGCACATCAGCCCCTGGACAGGCTCCAGTTCATGGTGTCCCTCTGAAGATATGGTTCTTGAAGAGATCTCAACAGTTGCTGTCACCTGTCCAGCACCATGTGCAATAGAACCATCTGGAACTTTGTTCTGGTCTCACCGCACCTGTTCATGATGACATGTAAGTTTCCAATGCCATTTTTACAGCCTCATCAGACTATTGGCTCAATGTAATGTAATCAAGAAAAAAAATCCATTGGCTTTTCCATTTTTGAACATTTGATGTGTGGACCACTGCATTGATTTCCCCTCAATCTTATCTTGTCAGTCTTAGACCGGGCAGAATCACTAAGGTGACCATATCATTTATCATCCAAAGCAGGACACTTTTCAGAGTGAAAGGGGTGCTATTATTGCTATTAATAATCACACTGAGGCAACAGGCATAAACAGGACTGTCCCAGACACCTGGACACAAGGTCATCCTCTACATAGTGGTCAGACCACAGAGTCCACGTTCAAATCTCAGTGCTATCATTTACAAGCTCTGTACTTAATTTCCCAAGGTTTCCATTTTCCCGTCTTGGAAAGGGAGATAATATTCCTACACCATAGGATTATTATAAGGATTAAACGAGATCAAGTATGGAAAGCATTTACCCCAGAGCCTGGCTTACATTAAGTGCTTAGGAAATATTACCTGTTATTTTTAGCTTCATGAGATCCTGTTGAATTTGACCAGCTAACTCGATCAGTGTTGTGTCATCTTTAAATCTAATAAGTACGGGTCCACAGCTCTGTCTGAATTATTGCTTAAAATAACCAGTGTCAGCATCCAAGACAGAGCCCTGTGCATGGTCCTGGTGTTCTTCCAAGTCAATGTTGGTGGGTTAGTCACTGTTCGCTGGGTGTGGCTGTTAAACCAGCCAACCCAGTGCATTAGAGGAAAGTGAGTTCAGTATCGAAACCCACAAAAGCTCAGAGGCTAAACATGAACAGGGTGGGCAAAAGTAGGTTTACAGTTGTGAGTGTGCGAAACACAGTTTATTCTTGTATTATTATTTATTTTTTTTAAAACATATGTTTTTATTGATTTGAGAGAGAGAGAGAGGAAGGGAGGAGGAGAGAGAGATAGAAGCATCGATGAGAGAGAAACCTCAACTGGCTGCCTCCTGCACACCCCCTACTGGGGATTGAGTCCACAACCTGGGCATGTGCCTGGATGGGAATCGAACCGGTGACCTCTGGGTACACAGGCCGACACCCAACCAACTGAGCCACACTGGCCAGGCTGTATTATTATTTACTAATTATTGTATTATTTATTTGTACTATAACAGTAAACCTACTCTTGCCCACCCCTGTATATGTGTTTATTTCTCTGTCACATAACAGCCTGGAGAGGCTCCGCTTCTGCAGGAAGCAGAACATTCTCCCACCGTCCACCAGGGACCCAGGCTGAGGGCAGCTCTTCTGTCTTCAGCCAATGGCTTCTGCTGCTCTTCTGGTCACCTTTCCAGCCTGGATGTGGCAGCATCTCCTCTGCTCCGGTGCAGGGGGACCTCAGACACAGGTGTCCCTCGCTGCGAGGGGGGGAAACGCAGTGTGCTGCGCAGCCGGGCCAGCTGCGCTCCGGCTCCCGTGGAGAAGGGGGAGGGGACCCTGGGGACAGCGAGCCATCCCCACCCACCACACACCCAATGCCGGCATTCAGCCCACATTTTCATCTCGTCCTCGAGGAAATTCAATGAGATGCTACCAAGTGCCGACTGAAACGAAAGGCGCCCGGCACTCTGCTGGGCTGCTGGCCCAGCGCCCTCAGCACCAAAGAAAACCACTGCCAGGGCCTGTAAGAAAATGACACACGGGTGGCCTGCGCCGCCTCTGCAAAGTGATTTCATATTTCGGGCAGAGAAATTCATTTGATTCTTCATTAATCTGCGTGAGGAAGAAACAAAAAGGAGAATGCAGGAACACAGTGGAGTTTAAATGAAATTAAATGAGATTCCCAGACTTGGACTTTAGGGAAGGCTCAAGCAAACCGGGAAACAAAGGAATTCTACATAAAAAGTACAGTGGTCTGACGGGCGGTTCAACGTTCCTCTTCGAGCAGCTCTGAGCTCCTTGCAGGAGGCTGCAGGACCCAGATTTCTGAGGCGAGTAACATACGCATTGTGTTCAGCTCTGAAACGCCAGCCTGGAGTTGGTCAAGTCAAGCCTGTGGCTTCTGGTGCTCTCCTGTCACCCTATCCAGCCAACAGGAAGGACAAGAGCTTGGAGGAGGGAGTAAGAGAAGCTTATGGGCCAGGCCTGGGGGCGGGGGGCAGGCATCCCTTCTGTGCCCCTCAAAACGAGGAAATTGAAAGACTAAGTATTTGGCTCTTATAGGAAGGAGAGAGCGTAGAGAAGCATTTTTCAAAGTCTGGGGCATGAGAATCACCAAGGGAACTTGTTAAATACAAATAACTACGAACGACCATTAGACCTCCTGAATTAGCATGGGGGCAGGGGCTCCCCAAAATCTGTCCTATGAACACACTCCCAGATGATTCTGAGGCAGGAGATGGGAGGCCCACACTTTGAGAGATCCTGGCTGGGAGAGTGGCAGGGAACACGAAAGAGCAGGGTAAGGGTGGTGGTGGGAAATGGGGAGGCCAAGGGAGAGAGGAAGATCGTGGAGGAAACCGTAACCCAGACCACAAACGCCACTGGGACGTGCAGGCTGAGGGGAGGGAAGGGGAGAGGAAGGCAGACAATGTCCTCAACTAAACAGCTGACTCAGTGCTCTGCAGAACCCCTGGTAGCAGAGGGCAGAGGGCTTTTCATAGGATGTGATGGGGATGCTGGGGGTGCTGGGGGTGCTGGGGGTGCTGGGGGTGCTGGGGATGGGGATGCTGGGGATGATCAGGATGGTGGGGATGATGGAGATGCTGGGGATGATGGGGATTGTGGGGTGGGGATGCTGGGGATGGTGGGGATTGTGGGGTGGGGATGCTGGGGATGGTGGGGATTGTGGGGTGGGGATGCTGGGGATGGTGGGGATGCTGGGGGTGCTGGGGATGCTGGGGGTGCTGGGGATGGGGATGCTGGGGATGATCAGGATGGTGGGGATGCTGAGGATGCTGGGGGTGCTGGGGATGATCAGGATGGTGGGGATGCTGGGGATGCTGGGAATGATGGGTATCTGGGGATGATGGGAATGATGGGGATAACAGGGATGCTGGGGATGCTGGGGTGGGGATGCTGGGGATGGTGGGGATGATGGGGATTGTGGGGTGGGGATGCTGGGGATGGTGGAGGGCAGCAGGCTTTCTTAACCAGCTTTACATGGCTGGCCGGAAGCAGAGCCATCTGGTGCATATTCGGGACATTACAGAATCTATTTTGCACTCACTAGTGCTGCTCAGCCAAATCTGTTTCTGGCTGCAAAACTTGCCTGGTATTGGACTAAGCCCTGAGCTCTGAGCAGGAAATCCCATGCCAAGTACGTGAGCACTTTCTCCCGAGCCCAGGGCAAGTCTGCATCTCCGAGGCCTCCTCGAGTTTCAGCCCCTGCTCCAGGCGGTGGGAACCCAGAGCGTCTCTCGTCACCAAACCTTCTGCCTGCTCCCCGGCAGAGGCAGCTCTGGCCCCAGCCTCACGGCTGTTTCACGGCCCTGTCCCTGTTGGTCTACAGTTTCTGGGGGGTTGTCCATCTTCTCAGGGCTCCGCAGCGAGTGTCCACGGGCGGATGGGAAGGGGATGCGGGCGGGCGGTGGCAGTGCCCAGGGGCTGGGAGGGCCATCGGGGCTGGCCTGGCCGAGACAGATCCGGACAGAAGAGGAGGAGCTGATCGTCGGCAGATGGTGGCTAAAGATTGGGGTCCAAGTACCCAAAAAGTTACCCTTCTTGAGGAGGACATGAATCTGCTTAAGTGACACAGTGAATTAATAATAATACATTTTTAAAAAACTGACTAGTGCATCTCTCTGCCATGATCACTCCCCAAAACAAAACAGAAGATAAGACAGTTTGCAGGAGAGTAGAGGATGGGGAGCTGCGGGCTGGTATAGAAGCCCTTGGGACCAACAGAGCGTTTGTCTCTTCTGAGTCTTTCCACTTATTTATCCGCAACTGCTCCAAAGCACCAGACAGGATTTCTCTTCCCCGACTGGACCACAGGACAGCGCTCAGCCTCTTCTGGATGCCGGAGCGACGCTTCAGGTTTCACACACCTCACCTTCCCCTTTGAAATTCCTTGTCAGAAACCTTCCCTTTCGCCTGACCCCGCAGACATGGCTCTTGGCTCCCCACCTGCCTGCCTTGTGTCCCCACGGCTCGGCTCAGACACATGAAACGCTGGATGGTGCGTGGGGCAGGGACCTTGTCTCTGTGTCTCAGAAAATGCCGTGTACACCTGCAGCGCGTTGTAAATAATAAATGGCCGTAGTAAAGAAGCTGCCTCTCTGGGGTCAGGGGCACGTGTCTGTAGAAAGGCAGCCCCCACCCCAGCAGGTCTGGCTCTGCCTGCTGTGCCTGTCACCAGAGCCCGGAGAGTTCCAAAGGGACGTACGTCCCGGAAACTTAGGCTTCCAAATAGAATAAATAGCACGATGCCAGAATCTCTTGGCCAAGGGAGATCAGGGAGCAGTGTGCTGACATACTGTGTACTTGAAAAATAAATGCACCGTGGAAACATAAGATGTCATTCTTGTTGCTTCCAACTTTATTGTGTTTTCCATCTGGCATTTACAGATTACCACAGCACGGGCCTTTCTAGCCAAATACATAGTAGTAAGTTACTACGGAAAGACGGGTTGACCGGTTATAGCAGGTATTGCTACTACAATAATGACTTGCGAATTCAGTGTAAAGGGGGGACCTCTTTCCAGGCGAACATGCTAAAGAAGACAAAGAGGGTCTCAGCAGGGGAGCTCTGGGAAGGACAGGGAGGCCATCGCCACCTCGGCACTCGTTATGATGACCTCATGCCGCTGACGCTGGGAACCGGTAGAGTGAAATACTGGTACATCCTGCTGGTCTGTCACTACAACTGACAACTGACAGCTCATCTTTTTGAAAAAATATGTTTTTATTGATTTTAGAGAGAGAGGGAAGGAGAGGGAGAGATAGAGAAATATCAATGGGCTGCCTCCTGCACGCCCCCTGCTGGGGATGAGCCCACAATCTAAGCATGTGCCCTGACGGGGAATGGAACCGGCAACCTTTTGGTGTAGGGGACAACTCTCTCTGCCTTATTTCTTGTTGCAGAGCGTGCTCGGCCCAGGAAAAGCTCCATCATGACGTGCCCGGCTATCAGACGTCGTGGCTGCAGAAACCTGACACGTTCCTAACAGCAGTAGCTACCACCTACTGCAGCCTTGCTGTGTGCCCCGCGCTGGGGGTCCTCACTGAATACCCTCCCCCTGCCTGTGAGGCCAACCTTCTTATTATCTGTTGGGCTCAGGCTCCAGAAGACAGACCTTCTGCTCAGAGTCTAGGGCCCAGTGGCGTTAGGGCTCCAACGGTCATATATTTGAACCCAGAACCCAGGATCCCAGCCACTGTGGCCTAACTAACACCTCTACTGTCGTTTGGAAAATTCTCGATGCTGGAGTAATTTGCTCGGCATAAGTGACTCAACCTCCGCAGCTCCAGTCAAGAGGGAATAATTTCTAATCACCCAAACCGATGGGAAGGCCGCAGCGGCACAGATAATCCCGCCGCTCCGCCGCCCAGGGAGCCATGAGGATGCGGCTCGGGCGGCCTCGCTGGGGTGGCTTGCAGCAGATCTGCTTTCTGGGTGACTCCTCTCCCAGGCAGGTGTTAAAAATAGCCCCTGGTCCCTGAGAAGCCGCTGGGTGAGGGGGAAGGAGCAACTGTGGAGCATCTACCACGGAAAACCCATAAAGCTGATGACTGGCGCTGATTAAATTCGCTCTTTCTAATTAGCAGAGCCATGTGGCGTGGCTCCTTCATTCCCCCGAGGCTTTATTTAGAAGTTTTCCTTTATCTTTAAATGAGGAAAGCGGAGAAAAATTAGGAGGGTGGATGCTTCAAGGTTCTTACGGTCTTGGCCTGACCATCTGCCCCGAACTAGATTATCCCAGAGCCGGGTTCCAAGAGCCACGTTCACGGGCAAGTGGGGACAAGGCCTCATCCTGGGCTCGCTCTGGACTGAAGCTACCGCCTCCCAAACGGCCCGCTGATTTCTAATTAATCCTCTGATTCATCCCGGGGTCCAGGCCTGGGCACATTCTGCCCCTTTCCTGTCCTCCCCACAAGGGGGGAAGCGAGGTGACTGAGCAGCTTCGTGCCTGTCGTGGCTGGAAGTGTGGGCAGGGCTGCATGTCCCCGCATCCTCGCGGCAGTCACACGACCACACGTTTTTAAAAGCTTGCGGGTGGAGGGCTGGAATGAGGGCGACTGTGGAAGAGACGTGTGCGTGTGAGGGACTGTGGTGGCAGCGACGGGGGTGTTCGTGTGTGCTTCAGTGTGCAGCAGGATGCGTGTGGTGTAGGTTAAGCGCGTAGGTGTGAGTGTGCGCGTGTGTGTAAAAAGACACAGTGAGCGTGAAGCCGCCTCTAGCAAAACAAGCTGTTTGAAAAAGGAAGTTTCCTCCTGTTTTATACCAAGGCTTCTGTTCAAGGGTCTCTGATGCTCTGGGTAAAAAAAGACAAGCTGATCTCAACGAGAGAAAATGAGTATTAAAGATATTTGGGGTAGAAGCAGTGAAAGAAAACCAGGGCTAAGGCTGCAGCGGCTTCAGCTTCCTTCCCCCGGGAGGGAAGGACTATTTCACCTCAAAACAAGCCCAGTCTCGGACCCTACACCCGGGGGGGAAGAGGGAGCGGGCACAGCGCCGTCTTCGTGCATTCGGCCCAGCTGTGGAGGCTCCCGCTCGCCAGGTCACGGGTGGGATGAAATTCTCTACCTGTGGAATATTAAAAAGGACTTTGGGCCTCCGGGGATTTGGAACGAATCCTGCAGAAACCGCTAAAGTCACCCTGATACGGAGGTGCCATCTAGGGGCAGGAAGGGGTTGAAGGTTTGTGTCACAGGACTGTGTCACCCGCACACTGGTTTCCCAGGGCTGGGGCCCCCATCCAGGGGAGTGTCATAGAAAAGGAGCAGCCAGGCAACCCCAGCAGCTTCAGGCGAGGGTCAAGAGGATCAATGACAGGGCGACGGAGGAGACGAGGCCCGGGGGGTGAGCACACCGTGGAGTACACAGAAGTTGTACCAGAAAGTTGTACACCTGAAACTTATATAATGTTATTAACCAACAGAACCCCGATACATTTAATTTAAAAAAAGAAGGATTTGCACTGACAGGCTTTTCCTCAAACCAGGCTCCCCCACACAGAGGAGTTCCAGAGCGATGCAGGTGAGGTACACGTGCAAAACAGAGTTCAGTTTCCCAAGTCATCGAGGGAGTGCAAATTAAAATAATCACTCCTTAGAGACTTGGCAAAGGTTTTAAAAATGACCGTGCCAGGGTGCTCTCCTGTGCCGCTGGCAGGAAATTAGTGTAACCTTTCTGGAAGGCCGTTGGGCAGTACATGTCAAGAGCCTTAAAAATGTTCCCATCCTTTGACCCCATTGCTGAGCATTTATCCTAAAGAACTCACCAGAGCATAAAGATTTCTCTGCAAAAGATGTCCATTGCATTGTTAGTTATACATGTGGAAAATTGGTATTAATGCTAATGTCCCACGTAAGGACGTTTTTAAGATAAATGATGAAGCAACCATATGATGAAATGTTGTAGAACTATTTTAAAAATCACATTTTTGGACACTACCAAATGACATGGAAAATAGCGGAGTGCAATGTGAAGTGAAAAAAGCTGCAGGAAGAAAAGTATAAATTATATATATATATATAAATTATATATTCCTAGAAAATATATATAAATTATATATTCCTAGAAAGGGGGGCTGGGAGGAAGCAGATCAAACTGTGATGGCTGTTTTCTTTGGGGAGAGATTACAAGTGATTTTTTTCTTTATACTTTTTTGCATTTGCTGTAATTTTTCATATTGAACATGAAGTACAATAATAATATTCATACTTTAAAAATCAAGTAGTTATTGACAATGACCACAAAGACAGTAGAAGAATTCCTCCCAGTTCGAAGGGAAAGCGCTAATATTTAGAATGATCTCCTGCAGGCCAGGCCCCTGCTTGCGGCATCTCAGTTAATCCTCACGACAGACCCGGAGGGATGCCTCCTGTCCCACATCCAGGCCCTCTCTCCGCCCCCGAGTGTAGCCCCTGGCCTTGCTTCCTATTTCACCGAGAAGGCGGAGGCAGTAAGGAGAGAAGGCCCACACTCTCCCCCAGCACATCTCCTCCTACCTGCAGGCCCTCATCACATGATGGTGGTTATAATCTATGGGTCGGGGCTACAGATGGCACTTACTGTACATTTAGATTCACAGACCCCTTACAATAACTGAAGTGCTTATGTCACCAGAAAGAGCATTGTTCTTCGAGCCAAAAGACCAGGTCTCACTCTTGGCTCTGCACCAGTGGCTGTGCCGTCCTGAGCAGGTCACTCTACCTTTCAAAGTCAGTGTCCTCGCCTGTGACATGGAAATAGGAAAGCTGCCTGGCTACCTGAGCTAAGGTGCAGTGAGGATCAACTTATCAGACTGTGAAAGGCAGCAGGATGAATTATTGGTAAATCCACGTGTCTTCTCTCTCCTCTCAACACCCCACACAGGTGGCTGTCACCCAATCTCCCCGTGGACCTGTCTCTTTAGAAATATCAGCTGTGGTTATCGAGAGGTGGGTTTCTGTCTGCTCTTTATTTTCTAATTTTATTAAACATAGGCTGAGAATTAAATTTACTATTAAGCTGGGGCTTTCTTTAGGGCAGGGACAGGGTCTCCTCAGTCCCCTGCCCCAGACAAGACCTGCAATAAGCACAGGTCCCTGAGCACAAAGGAGCCCTGGGGGGCCTAGAGTGAGAAGGACCCCCCCACCTGACCGAGTAAAGGCTTCCAAGAAAGGACCCAGAGCGAGGTTCCTTCTGCGATCACAATCTGAGAGGAACTTTTCCTCTGGCTTCTCCAAGCAGGCTCACTTCCTCGCTGAACATTTTTGCCAGCTGCTTTCAATCCTAATATTTTGGCAGCCAAGCTGCATGCTGTTCTGCGAAAGAGCCGGGAAGCTAAGCTGCTAATGACCTGATAGGAACAGCCTCTCAGCTCTCCTGGAGTCCTGCTCAGAACCCAAGGTTGACAATGGGCATGGCCTCTCCTTGCCCCTGTCCTGGGCCTCATGCTCTAGAGCCACACCCCAAACACCCCCAAACTATCTTTTGTTGTTGTTGTTAATCCTCACTTGAGGATATTCTCTCCATTGATTTTTTTCAGAGAGAATAGAAGGGAAGGAGGGAGGAAGGGAGGGGGGGAGGAGAGAGAGAGAAACGTTGATGTGAGAGAGACACATCAATTGGTTGCCTCCCGCATGCGCCCCAGCTGGGGCTGGGGATTGAACCTGCAACCCAAGTACCTGCCCCTGACCAGGAATCGAACCCACGACCCTTTGGTGCACAGGCTGATGCTCTAACCACTGAGCGACACCTGCCAGGGCCCAAACTATCTTATGAAGGAAAACATGGCCCCCCCGTCACTCGGGATCCAATGCTTGACTCGGGTACAGCCTGACCCATAACCTTAAACACCCTCTTTGAGGACACCATTCAGGCCCCAGGACAACATTTCTCCATGTCTTGTCTTTCGCCCTTGAAACAAAAGGTGGCCGTGTGTGAACATCAAGGCCTGTGGATTGTGCTGCTTCTGATGTTGGTGATTTCAGGATGCGTGTTAAATGGGGAAGGCAGGAGCTTGATTGGCAGAGCGCTCAGGTAAAAGAAAAGGCAAATGAATTAACACGTCAAGCCTCCCTCTCACAGAGCAAGAACACGGTGGATTCTTGCATAATTCATTGTGTGTCACATGTCCGTTTCCATGCTTCTCTTCATGTTCCAATTTATGATTCAGGAGTTGCCTATAATTAGTATTCACAACAGTTGCAGGTAGCAGGTAAGGAACCTTCTGCAATATTAAGCAGCTCCTGTTCCTCTTGAGTGGGCGTGGATGAGTGTGGATGGTGCATATCCAGGGTTTCTCACCCGTGGCACTGTGGATATCTTAGACTGGTCAATTCTTGGCTGTGGGGACTGTCCCCTGCATTGTAGGATGGTCAGCTGCATCCCTGGCCTCTATCCACTCGACACCAGTAGCAAGTTGTATCAACCAAGATGACTCCAGACACTGTCAGAAGCTCCTGGGAGACTAAGTCACCCCCGGTGGAGAACCACTGGTCTAGACAAATAAAGTGCTCAAGGGAGGCAGACCCAAGCTACGAAGACTGGTATTTTTTTATTGTATTTTTTTATTTTTTGTTAATCCCCACCTGAGGACATTTTTTCCATTGATTTTTTTTTTTTTAGAGAGAGTGGAAGGGAGGGATGGAGGGGAGGGAGGGAAGGAAAGAGGGAAAGACAGAGAGAAACACTGATGTGAGAGAGACACATCAATTGGTTGCCTCCCACACGTGCCCTTGACCGGGAATTAAACCCTGCCCCGGCAAAGAGTAATTTTTTAAGTGATGCAAGTGACTACAGAGGTGGGTTTCTGTCTACTCTTTATTTCCCAATTTCCTTAAACATAGGCTGAGAATAAATTTACTATTAAGCTGGGAATTTCTTTAGGGCAGTGACAGGGTCTCCCCAGTCCCTGGCCCCAGACAGGACCTGCAATAAGCACAGGTCCTGCGAAAAGCCCAGTGACTACAAGAGCTCAGCAAGTCCATGACTCGGTTGAGGGCAGAGGAGCCTGTTCCCGCCCCGCACCGCACGCTGCTTCTTTCCTTACTCGGGGCCTACAGCTGCCACATCCCCAACTCCTCCACGGGACCAGCTGGATGGACCGGCAGCACCCCCAGGCTTCCTCCGGGGCCCCTTTATTGGCTCACCTATTAGGGTCGCTTCTCAGGGACAATTTGCAGCCTGTGTCCGAGGAAGGCTGGCATCTCTCCCAGATCCTGTGGCCTCCTGTTCCTGTGGAGCCCTGATCACAAACTCCAGGAAAGCTCTCCTGTGGAGTAAGCTCACACCCCTGCTGAGAGCTACACCAGGCCCAGGCCTAATCAGCCTTCATCTGAAACAAACTCTTTCCTGCATGGGAGCTGGCCAGGATTAATTCTCCCTGCTCAGCTCTGAGCCATCCCTTCTGTAAAGGGTTCTAGAGGCTTCTCTGCATCATCATTGCCCCAGAACTCCGCAGTTACACAGAACCATTCATCAGACCGTCTCCAAGTCTATCACACCCGCGGTCATCGAAATTAGCTCTTTATTCTGATGCTACCTTCTCAAAGCCGCCGCCAGATTCAGGGACCCGCGTCAGGAATCCCAACAGTCCCCTTCCCTGGCATTCAAAGCCATCCCTCACCCCACCTTGGACAGAGGAGGGTGATCTAGAACAATGAACCAATCTGAAACATTATCATCACATAATGTGTACAGGAAAGTGCACACATCATAGGCACCCCTCAGTAGATTAGCTCACGTGACTATCTGTGTAACCACCACCTGAGGTAAGAACCCGAGATGGCCAGCCCTCCAGAGCCTCCCTCAGGCCTTCTCTACCACCAACCCCTCCTCCTCGAAGGTGACGCTTATCCTTCAGTCAAGGTTTAAAGGTTTAAAGCAGGAGAAAATATAATCCTATTTGTCCTTTGGAAAGCATGCCCTGGCTCGGGAGAGGGCAAGACTTCGGGCAGGGAGGTGAGCTGGGAGTCTGCAGAGCCAGTGAAGGCTGGGACCAGAAAGGGGGCAGTGAGGCAGGAAGACAGGGGGGAGGGAGGGGGGGAGGGAGGGAGGGAGGGAGGGAAGAGCAGAGGCCCACTTTTTCCCCAACTCGCTCATTTTGCTGTTTCCTGTGATCTGCCAATTGATTAAATGACCTTAAAAGCCTCCTACCGCCACCCCTGAAAGTCTTCTATTCAAACCAGTCACCCGAAAGCGAGCCTCCCACTGCTACTTAATTCACTCGAGGGAAGAGGAGAAGAACCTGGTTACCAAGCTTTGCAAAGTTGCTCATAAAATTCAGCAGGAGCCTGTAATCCTCAGAGACGTCTATTTTTACCAAAAACGCACACAGAGAAGAGGAGAATTTTCAAATGAATTAGACATGAGATTGATCGTTTTATACAAAAGAAGAGAGAAAAGCGCAGCGGTGATCCTGAGTTTGAACCCCCACGCCTCCCGCCCAGTCTCCCGGAGCTCCCTCTTCTAATGGCTTAAGTCAGGCCTGCGCCCTGGCCCTGACCCAGGCACAGAGCACGACAGGGGCTGGTGGCCAGAAACACCCTGTGGTTTCACCAGGACATTGAACGCAGCACACAGCCACCCACACAGGGCCTGCTTCTCCTAGAGAGGAGCTGGCCAAAGCGGCTCCCTCCAGCCCCCCTGAATAGTAAGAGCGACTTACGCGGAGAGTGATGATTGGTGTTGAGGAGGCTTCATGTAGGACAAGCTCAGGCAAGACTGGGGTGATCTGTCCCGGGCACCCAGTTGCTGGGGCAGGGCCTTGAAGTCAGTGATTATTTCCGACCTTTGGTCTATGTTCTTCAAGCCGAGGTCTTCCTCAGCTGCGCATTGTCAGCTGCCTGACACCCTTGGCCGTGGCCGGGCTTCACCAGGGACTCCTGTGCTTCCTCTTTCAAGCTTTGCGTAAACTGTAGTGCTCCATGGAACCTCAAGGAACCTTGGAAGCCCAAGAGCCCCTGAGCGGGCAAGAAAAACTCTGCTGGACTTAAGATAATCCTTTCGTAAAATTTTATCAGGTAAGCTTATCTCTGTCTTCTTGGCCATAGCTGGTTATCAGAAAACTAATTTGTTGCCCTGGCCAGTTTGGCTCAGTGGTTAGAGCGTCGGCCCAAAGACTGAAGGGTCCTGGGTTCAATCCCGACCAAGGGCATGTACCTCGGTTGCAGGCTCCATCCCCACCCCGGCCGGCGTGTGAGCCGGAGGCAACCAATCAATGTGTCTCTCACATTGGTGTTTCTCTCTCTCTCTCTCCCCCCCCTTTCACTCTCTCTCTGAAAAGCAATGGAAAAAATATCCTTGGGTGAGAATAAAAGAAAAATAAATAAATTTTTAAAAAAAATTTTAAACTAATTTGTTTATGATTGCCAAGTAGGAGAAGATAAACCTTCAAGTCTTTGTTTTTTAAATAGCTGAACAGAGGTGGCAAACTCAGATCTTAATGAAGTCAGGCAGGCAAATGAATGAGCAAAGAAGGCGGCTGTGCTGCAATAGGGGGTGGTAGGGTCTTTGGCAAAACGGAGTGTGCATTCATCTCACTTTCAGCCAATTGCCACCACAGGAAAATGCAGGCCTAAGGTTGCCAGACCTTCTAATGCTTCAAGAGAAGACAGATATCACAATTGTCTGTGCATATCTTGATTTTTAAAAATTGGCAATTAGTTCTAATTTTAAAGAAACTAAAGCATATGCAGTTAAACTCATGCAGTCTGGGAGCCGTGGACTCCCGGTTTAGGTCTGTTCAGTGAGTTAAACCAAACCATTGGAGAAGAGTTTTGAAGGCTTCAGACTTCAGGGGTTGGAAAAGGGGAAGGTGGGTGGTTGGGAACATAGGAATTAGGGGGACAGGGAGAGTTGCAGATTCCAGAGTAATAAGAACCTGAGCCAGCACAAAGCACAGCACCTAGGGACAAGCATCTCTGAGGACAGGACACCAGGTACCAGAGCCAGGAAAACTGGGGAAGACCCCACTGCTGGCATGACTCTGAGGTGCTGGAGCTGCCAGCAGGGCCACCTGCCTCTGCAGGGACCTGGAGGGCCTGGGACAGGAGCAATATCACATCAACCAGGGGGGAGCAAGGCTCTTGCCTATTTTCTGGGCCAAGGTTGCTGTCCAACCCAGGAGACAAAGAAAGAATTCCAGAAAATTAAGCACAGTGACCTTCCTTGAGCCGGTTAAATAATTTTATTTAGAAAATAAAGAAATGTGTCATTTCTCTCCACCCAAAAGCTCTAGAACAGTGGTTCCTAAAGTATGGGTTATGGACCCCTGAAGGTCCCTGAGAGCTTTTCAGGAAGCTCTTGAAGTCAAAACTATTTTCCTAACAGTACTAAGGTGTCCTTTACCTGAGTCACTGTGTTGACAGTTTCACTGATGGTGAAAAGCAGTGGACAGTGACACTGGTCCCTAAACTCAAGGCCCTCACTGCACTAGCAGTCTCCCCTCTTCCCGCCACGCACACGGGAAAGCAGTGGCCAACCTCACCCAAGAATGTTCTCGATGCAGCAGTAAAAATTCTTTATTTTACCAATCTTGGCGACTGAGTACATGTATTTTATTTTTCTGAGTGACAAGCTAGGAAGTATGAAAAAGTTCTGCTGTGTGCTGAGGTGTGACTGAAGAAAGGCATTGTGTGAGGGGTTGGAGTCATGAGCTGAACTAGGCTTTTTTAAAAAAAAAAAAGAACACCAATTTTACTTAAAAGAATCACTGATACACAAAATGTGGTTATTCAGACTTGGTATTTGGCAGCAATTTTCTAAAATGAACAAAGTGAGCCTGTCACGTCAAAGAAATCAGCTGACAGTTTTTATTGCCAATGATAGAATTTGATTTTTTAAAATTTTTTATTTTTGGAAAACTGCACCCACCACCATCAGCTTGACAACTTGCCAATATTCTAAGGCTTTTCTGATGAGACTGGTGAGAAAATTAATGAATGGATTTTTTTTTAATCATATAAGGAAATGCATCGACATTTAGAAGATCTGCAGAGTTCACTGAACCAATATTTTCCAAATGACCAACACATGATATTACAAAATCACGCATGGGTAATAAAAGATCCACTCAAAGTGCAAGACAGAGCAATGGCCTCTTTAAAAAATATTTTTATTGTTTTTCAGAGAGGAAGGGAGAGAGAAAGAGAAACATCGATGTGAGAGCAGAACATCGATGGGTGGCTTCCTGCATGCCCCCTACTGGGGATCAAGCCTGAAACCTGGTCATGTGCCCTGCCTGGGGCCGAACTAGCAGCCTTTTGGGGTATGGGATGATGCCATGCCCATACTGGCAGGGCGAGCAATGGCTTTTACTATAACAGAGAATGAAAAATTCATTGATATGATTTCAGATTCCACACTGCAACTCCTCTTTAACTACCACTTGTTGAGTGGGTGTAGTATCAAAGGACATTCATAAATAGCTGAAAAAACTATTAAAATACCTTTTCTCGTTTCCAACTATTCATGTACAGAAGCCAGATTTTCTTTGTATACTTCAACCAAAACAACATATCCCAAAAGACTGAATGTAATAAACCAGACATTGAAGAGAGCTGCAAAAATGTAAAATAATGTCACTCCTTCTACTGGATAGTTTTTGTTTTGGAAAATATAGCTATTTTTAAATAAAAATATAAACTTATATAAACATTTAATGGATTTATTATTTTCTTACAGTGAATTACTAAGTATGTATTTTTTTTAATCCTTAGTTGTTTTAATCCATGTTAAGTAACCATGACCCACATAAAGCAGTCTCTTTGGGGTCTTCGATTTTTAAGTTATAAGAGGGTCATGTGACTGTGAATTTCAAGACCCTCTTTGACAGAGAACAAGTCATACCCATCTACTCTGATTCTCTGGGAAGCCCAGAAAGATGACGGCCACTAAGAGCCACCATCCTCTGCTTTAAGGGGCCTATAGAAGAGGTTATAGTTTGCAATTTAAAATTCATTTTCATGTATACAATATAATTTTATTCTCAATACCTGTTCCTACCCCCTCCCCATATCCTGAGCCCCCTCTCCCCCCAGAGGCAGCAAGGCTCTGGGTCCTCTCCTTGGCTAAGAAATCCTCCTTTGAGTGATTAGAGAAAATGCCTCCTGATCTTCCATAGTAGGTCCTGGGCAGTTATCGCCAAGTTCAGGCAGAGCCCGAGTGATGCTAACACTGGGCCTACATTAATTCTCCCAAGGGACCTGTGGCCCCCCGGTTTAGGAACAGAAAACAGGGTCACATTTATGCTCATGCCCCAAATGCAATGATCCTGAGCAGGCCCTTCACTGGCCCAAGCAGAATCTATCCCCTTTCATGGGGCCCTTGGTAAATTCTAGAAACCGCCACAAGGGAGCCTCATGGTGGGCCACAGGCCTGACTTCCAGCTACAGCAGCCACTCAGGGGCTGCCTGAGCCCGGCTTCCACTCACCCTCAGCAAGGCACTGAATTCTATGTGGAGGGAAGCGAATGGCCCCTTCCCACTCCTAGGCAGCACTTTGTCACCTGGGTCCTAAGCCTCCCAGCTCATACCCAGAATCTTGCAAATAATTCCATCAGTTTGGTCCCTGCCCCAAGGGGGCAGGTAGAAGACAGATCCATAAACTCCTGCTTTCTTCCTCCTCAACTACAAAATATAAGCCCCATGCATACGGATGGATGCAAATCGATGAAAGGGGACAATGACACTTGCCATAAGCGGGCTCTAGCTCAGCCAGCAATGCCCGCGATGCAGACACTGACAGATGATCCCGCCTTCTCCACGGTGTTCTGAATGGAGGGCAGGTAGGATGCCAGGAACAGTCGCCGAGCTGCAGCGGACGCTGGGGGAGGCAGAGTGCTGAGGAGAGTCAGAGAGCTTTCCTCTTATAAATGCAGACATTTGGCCTCTCCTGGAGGGCACCACCTGTGTGTTCTTTCTTCCCCTTTAACTCGCTTGAAAGCACAGTTCATTGATCCCAGCTTCCCATTGAGTCAGCAGCTTTCAATAGACTCCAAGGAAGAGTAGTTAAGTCCTGCTTTGAGACCCTCGGGGCAGCTGGGCAGAGAATCTCTCTGAGGTCGCTCTGTCCCTGGAAGAGTCTATTTTCATTTCACGGTTCCTCTCAAGCCAGGACCAGCGGCCCTGCCATTACCTGGAGTCGGGGCTCAGCGGTCAATGCGGCCCAGCGACATTCCGTCAGATGGAAAGTTCCTTTCAATAATGAGCGATCTGGGAAGGCTTCGGGAGCTCATTTTCCCGTCCTCGGCTCATCTGGTCCTGCTGACCCCCGGAGTCGCCTGCCAGCCGGCTGCCATCACCAAACACAGAGCCCGAGCACCCTGGCGCCTTGGCCCTGGTCCCTGAGCTGCCGTCCGTGACTTGGTGAGCCATCCCTGGCTGCGGTTCAGGGGCAGACAGATGGCCGAGCCACGGTTTTCTGGAGTTTCCTGACCAGATTTCTCTCCTGTGTGTCATGAAGCAAACCGTGGCTTTAAGATTCACCCCCGGAGAGGCAGGCAGCCACCTCTCGACTCGGATTCTGCTTGGGTGGGACATGTCTGGACACCACGGGACTGAGCTCAGGGCTTGCGTCTTAGGCAGCCCGTTTGCATTTGCTGGGACACGGGGAAGGAAGGGGGGCAGCTGGACTTTCACAGCTATGAAATCAAAGAGAGAGGCAGGGAGGACAGTGAGATCGATAGGTCTGAATGCGGTACTGGCGTGGGACAAGGCAGGCCCCCGCACCACAGGGAGGTGAAGAGAAGGCCATCGCGCCCCCCTCCCCCAGCCGGGCATTTTACATACGGGAGCTGGCTCCTTTCTTGCCTCTCTGACCTTAGCCAGTCCATCCATAGGACATTTTTCTCTTCGATGACTGAGTGCTCATCCCGGCAATCACCTCTGCTCATGTGGCTTCGATGACCGTCTGTGTGTTGGTGACTCACAATCAAGCTTCACCATCGTCTGAGTCCCTAGTTCCTGTGCACAGTCACCCCTGGGAGCATTTCAGCCGCACACTCAGCACAAACTCCCCATCGTCTCCCGCACCGCCCCTGTGATCGTCCCTGTTCCTGTGAATGGCACCACCACCCACCAGGGGCCAAGGCAGGACCAGGGAGCCACATCCCACAGTCACTGAATCCTGTTGTTTGGCTGCGAAATAGCCCCTGGTGCCACCCACAGCTCACCATCCCGCCATGGCACTGTGGTTCAGGCCACCTCACCCCCACCCCGCCTCCTAACCCGCCGCCCCGTCCAGCCCACCCACACCGCAGCCGGGGCTCGTGCTCAACCATCTGGACCTTGCTGTCCGGCTGGAAACATGACAGGTTTCCTGAATTGTCCCGAATCTGCCCTGGAAGTCCCTTCAAGATCTGGCTCCTGTTGCCTCTTCGATGTCACCCCGCCTCTCCAGCACAGGCGCATCACACTCCAGCTACACATCTCAACTTTAATTCCCAGAGTGTGCTTCTTACTTCTTTCTCCAGACCTTTGGAAGCTCTTCCCTCTGGTTCGCAAACGTCGAGCCTGCTGGCCCTACCCTCGCGCTGGTCGGCTCTCAGCGGCTCTCTGAGTCCAGCTGAGATGCCACTTTTTCTAGGAAGACCTCTGGTCTCTTTTCTATGCACTCCCTTGTCGCTCTGCTCTTACCCTTATCACAACATGGCATTGTCACCCACTGGACTGGAAACTCCGTAAGGACAGAAACAATATCTTGGTCACATCTGGCACATAGCAGCAGGTGCTCAACACATTTCTGTTGAGTGAGTGAATGAGTGAAGAAATGAATGAGTGACTTGCCCAAAGTTGCTCAGCAGTCAGATGGTGGAATTGGGATTCAAACCCAGGCCTGTTCATCTCAGAGCCCGTGGCCTTTTCCTTGCACCCTGATGACACAAGTGTCACCATGCACATTATTTAAGGCAAGGCTGCATGACCCCTGGAGTTAATACAGTACCTTGGGAATAAGTGCAGTGAACTCTTGAGGGTGCTTTGAATCTGACATTTGGAAATCAACTTCGAGCATTCGCCATCTGTCCACTTACTATTCTGGTCCAGGAGACAGGTCCTGTCTTGCTCTTTACCTGCAAATTGGCCGACTTACATCTTCAAGTCTCCTCTTCTTCCCCGCGCAGCAATGCCCCAGCAAGAGTCAGTCTGCTTCCCGGTCCGTATGCAATATGCCCGAGGGCTGGGGAGAGAATGGGTGGTGACTGTGCTTTCTTATTAAAGGAAATTGCTTGCCTGCCTGTCCCAGGGTTGTGCCAATCTGGTGTTGATGCAATGCCACCGACCAGTATTACAAAATTCAATCAGCCTGGGAAATTTCAACAGAGGCCAAAGAGGAGCCTCCCCCTCAGCAGCGATCGCTGTAAACACGAATCACAGTGCGTGCACTTCCCGTCAGCGATGACTTCCATTATCTACCTGGGCTTCACTCAAATGAAGAGTGGCATGCAGGGGGTGGGATGCAGAGACTCAGCCAAAGCCCTGGAAATGCTCAGAAGTGGGCTGGATGGGTCCTTTCCTGCAGAAATCACTAGCTCCACCGGGGCATGAAATAAACACAATACACCCCGGCTTCTCACAGCCTTGGGCTATGGTCACAGGAGATTCCCACTAGGATACCCTCGGAAAAGGGAGACTGCGATTTGTCTTCTGAACCCTCAGCTGCTCAAGGCGGAGCACACTGAAAATGCCCCCTTAGGATCTGATTCAAGATAATCTCGCCAAATTGGGGAGCTGAAGATGAAACAGGTTGGCCATGCATTGATCAGTATTGAATCTGAGTGATCAATACATGGGCAGCTCCATGCTAATAGTCTCTGTTCTTTTGTATGTCTTTGAAATTTTCCATAAAAAAGTATTTTTGTAAATGCTGCATTTGAGGATAATCTGGTAAAAAATATATTTTTGAGAAATAATTTGGTTTTTTATATTCAAAATCCTTTAAAACCTGTAAATCCTGTGACTCAGAAATTCTACTTCCAGGAATTTATCTTTAGGAAATAATCATGAATGTGTGAAAAGATTTATCTCCTGGCGTGTTCACCACAGTCTTGTTTATAACGGAGGAAAAGGAAACAAGCTGAGTGCTCAGCAGTCAAGACTGGGGAAATAAGTTAGGGCACATATTATGCTAGACTGTTATGCTGTCATTAAAATAATATCGGGTGATGGTGAGGAGAAACAGTCGTTTCATTCACTGTTGATGGAAACAAGTTGACTGACTTTGGAAGGCAAATACTACCCCTCATCATTTAAAATAGGCATATACTTTGACTCAGCAATTAAAATTTTAAGAATTCCTTTTTATTCATAGCCAAAAATGTGTATTTGAGGATGACTGTAGCATTCTTTATAGGAAAAAAAAACACAACAGTTAAAATGATATAAACAACAAATGAAGACTCAAAGAAATAATGGTACAGCACACAATGGAATCCTTGACAGGTATTATTTGTATGCAGTCATAATTATAGCTACATTTTTTAAAGCTTAGTGTGGGCCAAGCACTGTTCTAAGTGCTTTGTACACGTTAATTTATGTAATGTATGGATATGAAAACCTCTCTGTATCTGTTAGCTACTGCTGTGTAACAAACTGCTTCAAACCTCAGAGACCTAAAGCAATAAGCATTTTTCAGTTGGATTGACCTTTGGTCAACTCAGTTGCCAGGCCTCCTAGGCAACACAGAGCCCTTGATGTCTGCAGTGACCTCATGGCCAAGGACAGCTGAGTCATGGGAGAAGCCATTGTTCTGCACAATAGACCCCAAATTGACAAAGTTTGAGAATCCTGGCTGATGAGAGAAATGTGCAAATTCTTTTCACAGCAAATTCCTCTTTGATCAGCTTTCCTTCCACAGTATGTGGGAGGATCAGAAACATTCTGTCCTTACCAGTCTGACACCCTGATCAGGCTTTGTAACAACCCTATTTATTGTGGACCACCTGGCCCAGGCTATTGATGATCTCAATACCCATTTATCCCGATTAAGATACCTGTCTGCTTGGGAGTCTTATCATCAAAGGACCAGTCTCTTTATATGAGATGCTGAGTCTTGTCATTCTCTCGACATCTGGTGTTGATGTCATCTGAAGATACCGAGATGTTTCTTCTTTCTCACATAACCCTTGGACGCAGTGCACCAGAATGCTGTGCGTGCCCCATCCTGGGCTTTCAAGATGGACCACTCTCATCTTTGAGCAATTTCTGGGAGAACACACCATCCGAGCCACCTCAGATTAACCAATGACTGCATATAATGCATTTTTTGGGTGCATATTGTCATATATACCTTCCAATTTTCAACTCACAGAAAGAAAAAGTGACAACCTCCAGAGGAAAAGTTGCCAAATTCCACAAAACTTGTTCAATTGTTTGGGCAACGTAAGTAGAAAATCTCATCCTCTAGCTGGGACTGTGACAGCCGGTCTCAGGGATTAAACCATTCTCTGCAAAACAACTTTCCTTCCTCCCTGCAGAACCAATAGACTCAATTGGGTGTGAGGCTTTTAAAGCTTCGCTTGAAATTTTAAAGAAAGTTATTTTTGCTACATCTATACAATTTTAATTCCCTAAAATGAAACTTGGAATTTTTGAAAATTCAAGCTATCAAACCATGCCCACCTTCTTACTCACCCCGGCAGAACTCTCTTTGAAGTGCTCTATGTTGTTCAAAACAGAGATTTTGAATAAGTGTTCCAAAAGGCCACTCCTGATTTAGTAGGTGGATTAACTAAATTTAACACTTATTCAAATTCTTTCTACCATTGAAGCTCAACTTCTCTGGACCCTGGCCAGATTTATATTTTTCCATTATGATGTCACTTGCTGACAAATGTCTCCTTTCCACCCACCTGGCCATGAGGAAATGGGTAATAATAAATCAGAGTAAATGGTGATGAAATAATCTTGTCTCTGGACTCCACCAGCCAAATCCCAGGAGCTCCCCTCCCCCAGGTCACACAAACCTCCATACAAGGTCACACCACATCCTGTCAGTTTCAGGGCTCACCCCCTGCATTGCTAGCAGTTCTTGTCATCCTGGTCACCTTGGCAGGTATTACTATGCACATCCATCCTCTGTGCCCTGGCCATGCCTCTGGATTCACAGTCACCACACTGAGGTGGCAGAGGTCTTTTTAAACCCAGGGTCATGATTCTCTTTTTTTTAAGACCCCCCCATCTTGGAAGATTTCACACTCTAATTTTCTTAGAACACCCCAATATGTTCAATCTTGTTATGTGATTTTCACTTCCAATGTAATAATATTGGAAATATTGATAAGAATCATCACCACGTAGTAAGTCCCTTTTAGATGCCCAGACACGGTGTTAAGCCCTTTATGTGGATCATCTCAATTGAGCATAGAAAACAGGATTGAGACATTCTTGCTTGATAAGGCTGTGGCTAGGAACAGGCACTTTGGGCTCAAGCTGTCTGGGTTTCACTTCCAACCCTGAGGGAGATCTTAGGCAAGTTACAAAGCCTCTCTAAGCCTTTCTTTCCTTAACCATAAAATGGAGACAATAGTCTCTACCTCCAAGGGCTCTTAGTAAATGAAATGATGGGTGTAAAGCACCTAGTGGAGTGTCTGGCACACAGTAGGTGTTCAGTAACAGTAATGGACTTGGTCTCTCCTGGGAGTATCCCCAACCATGTGACCCACAGTCCCCAGACTTGGCAATCTCCTGGTCCAGGGCCTGAGACAGCCACGTCTTTCTCCGCACTCCAGCCCTCTTCCAGTTCCCAGGACCGAGCTATAACACACTCTGAGTCTCTCTCACTCCGGTATGAATTTCCTTCCCGCCTGTGAAGATAGAAGGGCAGCCCCCGCCCCTCTGTTCTGCTTTGGTCAAAGGTCACTTGCTGCTCGAGCCTCTGGCAAAGACCCTGCTGAGCTCAAAGCCCAGGCTCACAGAATAGGCCCTTCTTCTGGGATCTGAAATTACCCACAGTCCTTATGAAGTTCCTTTAAATTAAGGTACTCAATTCCACTTGATACCATCTTTGTTCTTAAGAGAACGGAATTACTTCTTTTTATTCTTAGCCTAGAAAGAGCCAGCTCATCCTGGTGCAGGACCCTGTTCCCAACCTGGGAGCTGCCAGCCCTGGGAGGCCTCAGGGTTAAGGCCCTTTCAAGCCTCAGGCTGCCTGGAGATCAAAGCTATAGATATACTATGTATTTTCAAATGTATGTGGATGCTATTGTAATTTATTACAATGCAGGATAATTTATAAGCTCCACTGGACCCATGGCACTTTTTATCATGACTGCGCATCAGCTTTGTAATCAGCAGATACTAAAAGCACAGCTTTGATCACGTGAGAATGTTCAACATATTTGACATCAAAAAGGAGATCATTTTACTTTAAAAAGCTGGAAACTCCTGATGTCATGAAAAGGACTCTGAAAGGGAAGCCAGGCAGTCTGTCTGGGCGTGAGATCCTGCATAATTCACGACCCCTCTCTGGGTCTCAGGATCCTCGTCTGTAAAATGATGGGGGCTGGAAGAGACGGCCTCCCAGCCCCACACTAAAAGTTTATGAGTCTAAAATCACTCTCTCCCAGCTCCTGGAGGATGAATAATTATAGGAATGGCTGACCTTTTTAAAGGAAACTGTATAGATGTGCTCTATAACCACACAAAACAAGTAAGTTTGTATCTGTTGGGTTTTCTATCTTATTTTATTTCTGCTGCTCCTCCCTTAACACCTTCACTTTTCCCATGGTCACTGGCTGTCCCCTCCTTTGCCTTCAGCATCCTGTGTCTGTCTTTCAAGATTCGCTGATGTTGGTACTTTCCCCGGGGTCGTAAGGCGGCTGTTACTGCTCTCTCAATTATTTATCCATGTCACTTGCTTGGCTTTATTTTTGTTTTCCATGCCCTCCAAGACCAAGACCTCGCCATGACCAGGCTGCCTTCTATCACCGCAATCTCAACACTCTGTTCCGAGCCAAGGTCCCCTGTCACCCTCTCACCATCTTAAATGCACCAGAGGGAGTTGTTGTTGCAAACCCTCCAACTGTTGGCCCCTTTTCTACAACAGCTTCTTTCAAAAGAATGAAATCCTCGCAGCTGAGTCAGGTGCTCTGGGCAGGGGACGCTTTCCGGGCCTTTCCATCCCCTTGCCTTGCCACCCCCCACCTCTGCACCAGCCAATCAGGATGCCTCTTTCTGTCTAAACAACCAATCAGAAAATGTCCTCATGCCAAGCATTTATTAAGCATCTGTGAGGGGGGAAAGATTCTCTCATAAAAGAAAACACAAGAAGCTTCCAGGTTTCAGCTAAGGAAAGAGAGTGTGTAGGTGCGAAGGACTGCATATTGTAAAATTCACCTTCTCTGGTGAAGGCGTAGAGGGAAATCTCAAGCCCTCCAAAGTGACAAAGCACTTAAAATTCTTGCCTATTTGACATATATGCATAGCCCATGGACATAGACAAGTGTGGGGAAGGTCCGGGGTGGGGGGTGGCAAAGGGAGGGAAAATAGGAGACATCTGTAATACTGCCATCAATAAATAAATATAAATAAATTTTAAAACTTCTTTGTTTGGAAAAGATTCTTGCTTCCATCCCTGGGAGGGGGGTGGCTACCCCTTTAATACTATATCTCTATCATGGACCCAAACTATTCCTCATGGGTTATTTTCAAACAGCTGACACAGGCTGGAATTTTCCATTAGGCTTCGTTTAATACTAAGCGATAATAAAAAGGAAATGCACCAAAAAAAACTATCAGAAACATTTTTCAAATGGAGTGCAAAGTAGAGTACTTGTGTTCCTGCTGGTTTATAGAGCCTGGCTGTTCCCCATTCTCTCTGAAGCGGTTGCTCTCTAGCCCCAAGAGATGTCTAGCACAGTCTACATGGCCCTCGTATGGGTGTCTTGCCGCGCGGCTTCCAGCCTGCCTCTCTCCTGTAGGCAAGAAGCTAGCAGAGGCTTAACCTCCCTGCCATCACGAGTCCCCAAACACTTGCCGCCCCCCTTCCCGTGCTAAGCAGGGAGGTGTAAGCACAGCGCGCTGCCCTCCAGGTTTGTGTTCACTAGTGGGGGAGGCAGACGGCCCAGCACACATCCAATTCCGCTGCAGGATTGCAATGCTATGGTGGGGACAGACACAGAAAAGTGTCACCTAAATCAGACCGAGAGGTCCAGGAAGACCTTCTGGAAACCGTCATGCTTGAGATGAGACATAAAAGATGAGTAGGGTCTGCTAGATTTTAAAACCGGAGAGAGGACGGGAAGGTGATTGCAGGCAGCAGGGGGTATAAAAGAAGGTTACTCTCTGGGAACCAAGTGGCTCTGTTTGGTTGGAACAAAGTGCGAGGAAGAACCTGAGGAGCAGAGGCCAGAGAGGGGGTCAGAGGGCCGGAGCAGGAGAGGATTTGTACTGAGCAAGAATGTCAACTTGATCCTGAGAGGTCTGGAAGGATTTTAAGCAGGGGATTGGCATGATCCAATAGGTGATTTCAAACTCCGGCAGCAACATAGAGAAAAAGAGAAAAGGAGGGAAGAGGGTAGAATTCAGTCTACAGTCCAGGTGGGAAGTGATGAGGGGTCAACCCAAGGTAGAGGATCTAGGATTTTGTGGCTGTTTAGCTAAGGGAATGGGAGGAAGAAAAAGAAAGGTCTAGAGTACGCCTAAAGCAGGGAAAGGGACTGGAAAGCTTAAACGGTGTGGCCAGGGAGGCCTCGCTGGGAAAGCAGCCGAGAAACACAGGCACGTGGCTCTCCGGGGGCAGCATTCTCAGCAGGGGCCCTGAGGTGGAGCAAACCCAGCAAGTTCAAGGACCCGGAGACAGCCCACGTGGCTGGGTGGAGTGAGGAGGGGGTGAGTGGACAAAGATGGGGTCAGAGAGGTGGAGGGGTGCTGCAGATCCCCATGTCACGCAGGCCATTGGCCTGGCTCTCACGTGGTAATGTGACCCGAGTTGCATTTGGACAGGATCACCGTGGCTGCTGTCCTGGAAATAGACTGAAGGGGGGCAAAGCTAGAAGCAAAAGGCCAGCCGGGAGGCCGAGCCAACAGCGCAGGTGACAGATGAGAAAGCCTTCGACCAGGGTGACAGCGGTGGCATCTGTGAGGAGCAGTGAATTCCGGTTGTGTTTTTGAAGGACTGGCTAATGCTTTAGATGTGGTTGTAAGAGACAAAGAAGACCTCCATGGCACCAAGACGTTCAGCCACGGGGGGGCACGCTGGGGGAGGGAGACAAAAAGGGCTCGTTTGTGAGGGTAGTTTTGAGACCCTTATTAGGCATCCGCGCAGAGATTTAAAGAGAGTTATTGAATATATGAGTCTGGAGTTCAGGAGAGAGGTCCAAACTGAAGCTGTAAATCTGAGTCATCAGCACAGAGATGGCACTTAAATCCATGAACTTGGATGAGCTCATCGGTGACTGTAGAGGGGACAAGGAAAGGTTCTCCCGTAGGGGGTAAGTCCTGGGGGAAATCAATAGTCCCTTGCAAGTCACTCATTGTAGGAGAGATCATTAGGATTTTGAGACAAGAGCAGACTAACCTCAGAAAGGGGAGGAAGGATTGATTGCTTCTGGTGACAAGGGACACTGGGCAGAAGTTAGAGCTTGATGTCCTCAATTCATCGGAAGCTGCCCACATGTCCCCATTCCCCTTCTTCTCAATCAATGCCCTGACTTTAACATAAAACCCTACAAGGATTGTGAATTTCTTTTTAAAGATATAATTTACATGTCCACTTAAAGTATAAAACTCAACGGTGTTTAATACACTCACAGATGTAAATCCTTTTTGCATTGTAACTCAGCCATCTTCAAGGCTAGACCTTGGGTCTGGATTTTGGAAATCTTGACCCCAAACCTACAGAAGACAAGGGTTTCCTCCAGGACAGCCATAGAAGCTTTCCAGCATCTCACTTGGGCCTTGATCTGGGCATGTAGGGCATCAAGCTCATCATTTTCTTAAGCTCTCCAGTGTACTTAGAAGCAACCAAATTCATCTTTTTTTTTTTTTGCACTAAAATCTCATGTGGCAACAGCCACTTGGTAATCAATGCTTTCCCTAAGAGCTTGATTGCAGGTGACCACAGGGGGTCATTTAAGTAAAGTTTGCCCCTTAAGTGCCATGGACTACCAGTCTCCAATTTACCATTAGCAACAGAGTCTTTATTTTATTTTTCTTGGTGAATAAAATTTTATTCTAAAAATAGGTCTTAGAAAAGCAACAGAATCTTTAATGCCTTCAAATCTAGTCAGATGGTCAGATCAGTGAACCAACTGCATGTTCCCATCCAGACGGTCTGCTCCCCTAGAACTGCGTTTGGTACCAATAACTGTATCAGTCAGGGTTCAGTCGGGGAAGGAGGGTTACTATGGGTGCTATGGGACATGACCTTTCACAACTGTGGAAGGAGCTGGGAAGCTAAGGTCTGAAAATGGCCTCGGATGATCGGGGAGGAGCCACTCAGTCATCCTCAGAAGCCAGGCATGTCCAGCACCTGTGAAGGAGGCTGGGGGATTGGTCTCCGGGAAGCTTTGGCCTCAGGGTACCTAGTGCTTCTATGACCCAGTCCAGGTCTGTTGGTGAGCCTGGGGCCCGGGGTCGCTACTGGTCAGTAGGGTTAGCAGTTGAAGAGAAGAGCAGGACATGGGCAGGAGGAGAGCAAGGGCATGCTAGAAACTTCTGAGCACCTGTGCACCTGTCCTGACTACTAACTACAGTGACCGCTAGAGTAAGAGCTGTTCAGTCATTCCTGCCTTATGATTAATGCTGCTATGAGCAATCACATATATTTCTTTGTGTGGATGTATTTTTTTTTCTCTTGGGTAGAATCCCAGGAGTGTAATTCCTGGGTTCTACGACAAGTTTATATTTAACTTTTTAAGAACCTGTCAAACTATTTTCCGAAGTGGTTATACCATTTTATATTCCCACCAGCAGCCAACTTGGTATTGTCTGTTGATTTGATTATAGCTATTGTAGAAGGTGCGTAGTGGTACCTCATTGTGGCTTAATTTGCATTTCCTGATAACCAATGATGCGGAGCATGTTTTTATGTACTTATTGGTCATTTATATATCTTCCTTAATGAACTGTATATTCAAAACGTTTGCCCATTTTTAAATTGGATTGTTTATCTTCTTATTGAGTTTTGAGAGTTCTTTATATATTCTGGATACAACTCCCTTATCAGATACATTACTCGCAAATATTTTCCCCGGGACCGTGGCTTGTCTTTTCATTTTCTTAATCATGTCTTTTCAAGTGTAAAAGTTTTTAATATCAATCAAGTCCAATTTATCTATTTTTTCATGTATGGATCATGCTGTGTGTGTGTGTGCAGTACCTAAGCACCTAAGGGCCCTTTCCCAACCCAAGGTCGTAAGATTTTCTCCTATAGTCTTAGGTTTTCACATTTATGCCTAGGACTCATTTTGAGTTAATTTGTGTATGCTTCTCAAACCTTAATGTACAAATCACCTAGGGATCTTGTTAAATCCGTATCCTGAAAAAATACATATTCTGGTTCAGTAAGTCTGCTGTGGTACCTGGGAGTCTCCATTTTCTAAACCCTCGGCACCCCCCCCACGGTACCCACGGACACCCAGCTCAGGTGAATCTCCTCCCGCCCTCTCACCGTTGAGAAGGTGCAGCTCCTGATCCCTCCTGCTCCCCTCTGGCCGCCTCGTTGCCCAGATTCCCCAGCATGGAAGACAAGACAAGCCCTTCCCCTCCCAAAGGAGGGAAGAGGGAAGACGGACACGCGGACATGACAAGGACAGACTCTCACTAGAGGGTGGGCGAAGGGAAGAGTCTAGGGACATTCGCTTGAGAATATTTTTGCTCCTGTCCCTTGAAACAGCAGCTGGAAAGGACGTGGTGAGAGGAATGTTTCTGAGGACAATTTGAGTACATTTGCACACTGAGGAACTGGGCCCGTGGACTAGAACAATGCGAGATTTAATAAAGAATCTGGGATGATTGATGGCGTGAGGTCATTGAGATGATGGGTGGCGGTGGGGGGTAGGGCCGCCTATTTGTTTTGCCTACCACAGTCCCCTCTCTGCTCCCAACTTCTTGGAGAACATTTTCTCCTAAACTCCTCTCCCAGTGCAGGCCCTCGCTGTTTTTCCTGTCCCCTGGGAGAAACCTGGGCCATGCTGCCTCCGAAATGGACAGGGAAGGGAGAGTTTGGAAGCACACGTGCGTGAATAGTTGATGACCCCTGTTTTCTAGACAGGGAAACTGAGGCATGAAGCGGTTAACCTGCAGCTGGCTTAGGGAAGTCATCACTGAGCTCCACCTTGAACTTCTAGAGCACAACCTTGACCTTCTGAAACTGCCACCATATAATTTCCTGTTTTGTTAGGCCTGCCCTGTGTGATTCTTGTTTTGTTCTCGGCTGCTTTGTGTTCAGTGGCAGTAGCTTTCCTTGGCCTCGGGTTTCTAGTGTAATTATTCCACCACCGACTCCCTAATTACGTGGCTGTGGCCCTTCAGCTCTCAGTTCCGTGTATGTGCATCATTTATTCTGAGCTTCTTCCCATCTCTTTGGGGGAAAACGGGATCTGCAAGTATCAGTAAATATGTGTATTGATGTTACTCCCCAGCTGCACGTGAGCACCGTGAAGACAGGAATTGTGTTTTACACTTCATTCGATACCTGGCAGGTGCTCCACAAACCCTATTTCACAAATACTCTTCATTCATTAAGGAGCACGGGAGCTGGCGCGGATTGAATATTTGCTCCCTGTCAGATGCTCTACAAACAATATTACTTTTCATCCACATGAGAAATGAGCTGTTGCTATTCCCGTTCTAGTGAGGTGACCGACCCATCGGGGTTTGCTTGGGGCACTGAAGTCCTGCCTCCCAGGCAAACCCGGGACGGTTGGTTACCCTACATTTTCCAGATGAGGTTCTGAATCTCAGAGAGATCAGGTACCTTCTCCAGTTTGTCTTAAAAAGTCAAACCCAAGGGTATCTAGAGTATGAAGCTAGTGTAGTAACAGGATGGGTTAGAGCTCTGGAGAAAAGGAAAGGGGGCCTGTCCAGGGCCCCCTGGTAAAGGCTCTGGCTCCCCCAGCACGTGGCCCCTGGGCACCTTTGCCAGTGTGCTGAGAAGCGGCTGTGAAGTCCCCCGGAGTGGGATGGGGTGGCTTACAGAGCTGCAGGTGGCAGGAGGCGGTGTGAGGGTTACCACAGGGCCAGTGGGTTCTTCTCGCCCCAAACAGGCCGCCTTGGGACTCCTGCTGGGGCCACTGTGCTGAGGTTTGTCCCCCCGCTGACTGCATCAGACTTGATTTCAGCTGGCTGGTCAGCAGATGCTAAAGTTTCTATTCACAGAGTAACAGGTGAGTAAGTGGGACTCGGTCATTATTCCCTGCTTACTACTCACGGGCCAAGCACCCGTGGCAGCGAACACAGCGTTTCCTTTACAGCCCATGGAGGGCGCCACCGGCCCCCGAGCCATCCCTCTTCCCCTCGGCCGGGGAGAATCGCTGGGCCTTGAGAGCAGCTGAGCACGTCCCCCCGGAGGAAGAACCTCATTTCTTCTCTGCAGTCAGGCTCTCGAGGACTCTGTCCTCTGTCCCACCCTCCTGCCTCGATTCAGCTCCCCTTCCTGCAAATCTCTACCTCGTCTCAAGTCACAAACAATCAGGGCCTTGTGCTCAAAAGATCTGAACCCTGCAAATGCCACAACGGTCCCCGGCACGGTTTCTGATATTTCCCAGATGACGGGAAGACCCAATCGGGTGCTTTTCTGGGGCTCAGGGATGATAAAAGCCAAGTAATTCATGTGAGCTGGTGTCTATGGAGCCCGCTGGGCCGCACACTGAGCCCAGAGCTGGGGACACAGCGGAACGGTCCCTCCTCGCGGAGCCCGCTGGCTATTAAGGCACTCACAGTGCTCGACCTTGGTGAAGGAAAAAAGTATGACATTATGGTTTATGTTACTGATGTGATTAAAAGGCAATTTGGGTCCTTTGAAAGACCCAGGATGATAATAAAATGGAGCGACATGGGACATGGTAACAAGCTATCAATTCGAAAAAATATTTTCCGACCATCAAAATGAAAGAACAGATTTACTACGATGGCCTTGTAGGATGACACCAGGGAATCTAGCCCCTTACTCTTGCTTGAGATCCAGTATTTTTCCACATTCCTTTTTTTATTTACATATAATTATATCCAAACACAACCAATTTTAATTATACGTCTTCTACACTCTAGGGCTTATTAGCTCAATAATCCTGGGATTCTCGGTCTCCAGCTGTTTCCGCCACTGATTCGCAGAGACTGCAATTTCTTCGACAGATGTTCATAGTCAGATGCATGTAATTCAGAGCACATCCAAACTCTCACTGCAAGGGAGATTTATCAAATAAAGCTTTCAATTTTTAAAGCACTGGGCTCACCTGACTCAGGAAAAAATGAACTCTCACCTCAAATTGCTTTTATTTGCAACTCTTTCAGCAATCAGAAGTCTCAAAATCAATTTATGGATCTGGATGTGCGAGTTTGCTACTTTTAATTAGGCGTATAAATCCCCCCACCTCATTGTTCCATTGCAGTTCTGTGGGTGTCCACCCTTGATCTATTGGAGAGTAGCGTACGTCATGGATTTGACTAGTACACTCCCCTGGAGACTTATCAGATGGCCATGATCTAGCAGGCTGGTCAGAAGATCAATATTTCAAGTACTCTTTCATGTGGATAAAAGAAACTTGGCTAATCATTTCTTCATGTTGGGTTAGTTTAACCTTAGGATACATGGTTTACGATGGGCTCCCAAAAAGATTTTAAAATTTTTTAAATGCCCTGGAGAGAGAAAAATATATCTAAGAAAAGATACTAAGGGTAGTGTAGGAAGTAAGAAGAGGTACACAACAGCATTCCTTCCCTAGAACCCAGCTCTGAGTTCCACCCAGCCTCTCTAAATACATGTCTTCAGTTCACTTCTTTAAGGCCAGAAAATTGGTTTTCAAAGATTCAGTCTCTGAGGACAATATCTTCAAGAAGTTATGGGTCACCAGGACCGCCTAGGCCTTTCACAGAATGAGCCACTGAGCTGCTCTATTTTGCGGGGACACTGGGCTATCCAACTGGATCTGCAGCAGAGCCCTGCTGGAAGACAATGTTCATAAGAGACAAGGTTCCTCATGAGAAACTGGATAGTTTTTATGCTCACAGGAAGAATAATTTTCCCAATAAGAACTTTACTATCCCAAAGAATCTCACATTTGTCCCCTGGGGTTCTGTGGGGAGGGGGAGAGGTGGCCTGTCAAAGAAGGACAGTTTGTATGTTCTACCTTCCCAACACATCACTTTCACACCTCGCCCCAAGTGGCCAAATCTCTCTCGAGGTCATGAGACGTGGTTCCCACACCAAGAATTGATTCTTGAGAACTGAGCACCAGTAACTCTGAGGTTTATAGAGGGACAGTTAATAGTGATGTAAAATTCAATTCAGTACCATTGAATGACCCCCAAATGTCCATTAAAGTTTCAAAGAGGACATTTCACATAAGCCTACGACCCAGGTTCATAGGATAGTGTGGAACTCCAAAGTCTAAATTATTGACCCTTCAAATCAAGTCCTATTGGTTTTAGCTTAGAAAGAGCCTGGTGTCAAGGATGCCCAGATTCTGGGTCCACAGAGAAGAACACTGGCCAATGGCTATCACATGCACGCTGGGTCTCAGGGTGAGCTGAGTGGCTCAGCACAACCATCGACATGAATGAGAACTTTGTTTTGAGGGGATAGGAAGGTGGAGGGCAATTGCTATTATTGAAGACGGATTGTATTCCAGGCACTGGGCCAGGCACTGAACATAGGTGACCCCTTTTAATATCAGCATAAATATGATTTGCTCCAAGCAAGACTGAGAAAGGAAAAATGATTTGTACAGGCCACTAGAGGCTTAAGAAGTGTTATGTACAAACCTTAATATTGATTCTCAACCTGTCTGTCTTGTTCCTGGCTGGAGCCCCAAGGCCTAGCCCAGGGGCTCACATGAGAATTAGTTGAGTCAAAAGCCCTGCCAGGTCCTATGAGCAGCTGGGGTCTGCTGGTGGGAGCTCTATGTGTGCCAGGTCTTGCTCAGCTCGAAGGGCCCTGGGCCAGAAAATGCCAGAAAGAGTCCACAGGTCCTCAATAAAACCTCCCAAGCCTGATGCAGAGTCTTTGTTCAGAGGAGCCAGGGGAGGGGCAGGGGCAGGGGGAGAACTGACTGTTAAATTTCAAGAGAAATATTTTAAAATGGCATTACTTCTGACAACTATGACAATAATATGGTAATACTAATACTACATGAATAGACAGACAAATAGAGGCGGTTACAGAGAACAGTGTTCAGGGCCTCCACCATCTACCCTGTGACCGCTCGTGGCCTCAGAGCCGTCTCGCAAGGTGGTTTTGAGAATTAGAAGTAATATGTGCAGCACGCAGGATACAATCCCTAATGAGTATGAGTCATTCGATCATGATAGATGAAAGCCACTTATTCTTTTAGGGTTACTTGCATTTGTATAGCTATGATGTTTTTTAACGGGAGAAGAAACAGCAAGCGGATAGCCAGGAAGGTGGGAAGGCACCCAAACCAGGGTCTGCAGAGGACTGAGGGCCTCGAGCCACAGTGAGTGTTAGAGCTCCCCCTTCAGGTGCAGTTTGGTGAGTGTTGGTCAAATGTGGGGGCCGCTTAGATAGCCAGAGTCAGATGAAAACCCAGTATGCTTCTCCCTTGGTTGTTTTTAAAAAATAGCATTACTTATTCAATCAGCTTTACACAACAATGCTAAAATCACACATGAATTTTAACACATCTATTTGATTCTGTTTCACTGGATGACATAATTTAGAGCAAGTTGTTTTTAAATGCCAACACCATGATCTAAATAAGTAGCTTTCTCATTAACCCTGGATATTAATCAGTGCCTTTTTTCACCTAAAGCTTAAGCAGAACTAACTCACCAGGAATCCTTGTTGGGTTATCAAAACCCAGTTTGTCATCTCTCAAAACCACCAACATCATCTCTATTTCACAAGTACACAACAAGCATTTATTGACCATTAAGTCTGTAAAAAAAAATAAATTACACTAAAGCTCAGAAGAACACGGAGAAGTATAAAGCATGGACTCCTGCCCTCGAAGATTTTCCAAACTAGTTGTAAAGACAAAACACACATACATGAAATTGTTAAGTGACAAGCAAGGAAACAAGCGTGAGATTCTCTGCACTGGAGCTCGTGCCTCATTCAGCCCCACAGGCCCACCGGGCTCAACAGGCGGTTCGTAAATGACACTGGGTAACAGAATGAGGGAAGAAGTGCTGAGTGACTCCAAGAAAACCCCCCGGCCCTGCCCTATTTCTCTCTTTAGCACTTGCCCCCTTCTAACACACTATTATTTATTTTGTTCATCAATTTTTCCCCAAGCTAAAGGTGAGCTTTCCGAGGGCAGAGATTTTGTCTGTCTTGTTCTCTGCATATCCACAGGGAATAGGCTTGTGTCTGGACCATCACGGTCGCCCAATAAATACTCACTGAATGAATAAATGAATGAATGTTTTAGCCATAACTTCTCAATGGGGTGCACATAGGTGAGACTGTGTTTCCTGGAGTCTTATGGACTTTCAGGTGCAGGGTTAATGACCACAGGATGAAATACTTAACAAAAAAGCACCAGGTGTTTGTTGCAGTTTTGCTCATAATCACGGCAAATTGGAAATCATTTAAAAGAAAGGAACAGCTGAGCAAATTACGGCACATGTCTGTAATGGATCTCACAAATCCACTAAAATAGCTACATAGATCTATCTTCTTCTGGAAAGATGTTTATGCTATATTAGAAGTGATCAAATAAAAATCATAAAGTGTGGTCCTGTTTTTAAAACAGTTCAAGGGGGCTCGAGGCATATGAACAGAAAAATGTCTGAATGGTGCAGCGTTAATGGGGGGATTTTCATTTCTTCTTTAAACCTTTGCATATTGTCTGATTTAAAAGCCATCACCATCATCCTATGCATGCATTATTTTTAAATTGGAAGAATAAAAGGTATTTTGTTTTTAAAGAGAAACCTCCTGGGAATTCCATCCTGAGCAGCCCAGGAGAGTGGAAATGACCTACCTGGGTCCTGCCTGGTCCGGTGCTCACCGCCTCCCACACCCCCCTTCTCTGCACCTCCCGGTGGCTGCTGGTGACATAAATTACAGTTGACTGTAAGTGATCCAGGCAGTCTGGAATGAACTTTTGTGGGTATTGATTTCAGATGGTGGTCCAATTTAATAGCCAGCGGTCATTGCAGAGGTTTCCCTCCCCATATTCTTGCTCGGCGGAGACTGCCCGGGTCTGCCAACTGAACGCTCGTCAACGAAATCCTCAAGAACTGCTGCCTCGGGTCCTGGCGGGAGATCCTGTGCCCTACGGGGGAACTGACCCCGAATTCCACCCCCGCGGGATAAAATAGGTGTTTGAATCCAAGTCTGACGGCTCTCAAAGATCATTACTCTAAACTATACTCAGGGTGTTTTAAATGGGAGAAATAGTGTGAGATCCTATTATTTTGGGGGTGGGGACGGTGGTCCCATAAATAGGTTTATTTATAGTCAAATTTTACTTCGTCATGAATCGCCCCAATTATTCAGCTGGGACTGAGTCTGGATATATGATATGTAACAGTGGCCCGCGGTTTTTGACAACTTACTATGTATTATGGGATAAATGGACTTTCATTCCATCTTCCACAACAAGTGCATGCAGTAGGCATTCTTATGCCCATTTTACAGATGAGAAAACTGACACTCAATGAGGCTAAGCAACATTATGCAAACAGCCAAAGCTGATTTGAGGGACTGACCACTGAACTACCCACCCCGTGGAAGGATACATCTAGAGCAGACGGGTAACAAAGCCCCAGCCCTGGTCAGGAGCCTGCAGAAGCAAGGAGACTGGCCAGCCCACAGCTTCGTGAACTAAGCAGCACCTCTTAGCTAAGTACCTGTCCACAGAGGTCTGTTCTCAGTTCTCACCCTCTAGGGCCTGGAGGCAGCTGGAAGGCCTCTAACTCAGGAGGAGGAGCCTGGCCCCTTGACCTTGGCCTTTAGAAGAAGACCTGGGGCCAGGCCACTGGGAGCCTGGCAGCTTGGGGTGTCCAAGAGGGTCCCAGCAAAAAGAATTTGGCTGAAGCAGAGTTAGTCACATGCTCTAAAGGAAGCTTATGTGACCATGACTCACCAAGCAACACTGTCACACGGGGAGCGTTATGCATATGTTCTCCCACGAAAAGAAAAATCATTATCAGACTAAGAAAAGACACAAACAAAAATAATACATAGAGGAAACGGGAGGCTTAAAAATATAAATTAAATTTCACAAGATGGAGAACAGATTATATAAAACTACACCTCAGTATTTCTTATTACTGTGCAGTATAAAATGGTTACCTGTTATAAAATACGGAATTAGTTTTCCAAAGGCTCCCAGCACACAGGAATATTCTTCGGGGACCAGCATGCAAATAGAATTGTTCGCGAAATGAGCCTTGGAAGTAAACAAGCAGCAAACCCTTGACCTCAGGGCTGCACACACCTGCCCCTAGGTTCTGCCCAAATGACATTATCTTAAAGGGCCAGGGCTTGTTAAAGAGGATCTCGTTCCCTAATACAGTGGCCATCAAGTTTTATCAATCCCACAACCCTAGCAATAAAGATTTTTAGACATGCGCATCCAATATAAGTGTATTTCTTTATTTATAAATTATAAATAGATGTCCCCCTATCACTAATTAATATCTCAAGGCTTCATATACACTTTGCTTGAGGTTTGTCCTAAATGCCAGCGGAGATAAAGGCACTGACTTCTTGACAATTTCTAAATTTGTTTTTGCCAACTTCTTGTCTGATCTGATTAGATGGCTGTTGTTTTTAACCTCATAAGACTGTATTTCTGACAGTGAGCATTTTGCAGTAGGGACAGTGCTGTTTTCTTGTTCGCTTGGATTTGTGATAGTTGTACGGGTTTAGATAAAATGAAATAATACTGCCCTGGCCGGGTGGCTCGGTGGGGGCACATGCAGGAGACAGCCGATGGGTGTTTCTCTCTCACATCGTTTCTCTCTGTCTCTTCCTTCCTCTCTCTAAAGTCAATAAAAAGCATATCCTTGGGTGAGGATTTTTTTTTAAATTTTTAACTAAATAATGCAATCTATACATCTTCCCAAGTAGCACAAACGAGCTATACTATCTGAAAGCAGGTGAGTAAAGAAAGGTACAACCATCAAGCTGTGGGCATGTGCACGTGTGTGCATGTGTATGCATGTGTGTATGTGTGTGTGTTACACTCAGGACACCCCTTAAGGTCTGTATGTGATAAAGGGCCAACAGACACACAGACAAACAAGCATGCGTCAATCAATCTGTATATTAAATGTGAGTAAAGCTTGACTTCTTTCTTATTTTTACATGAGATGTTAGCAGATGTTTCAATATTTTCTTCCTGCATCCCCAATATATCATTTTGCACCTCCTGAGCTGCCCGCTATCCACTCTGGGGCATCAGGGGAGTGTCCTCATAGACTCAGATGCTCTTGGGGTTCACATCTGTGTGTAGATTGGTGGGGTTTGGATCCCCCTCTGAGTCAGGCCACCTGCAAAGAGAACTCAACCCTTGCATCGTGGTAACAAAGTCCCCTTCAGAGAGACTCTAGGAAAGGAAAGGGGGTGATATACGTTTTCCATCAGCCCTAGGACAGCCTCAACCCCATTTCTTGTCATCGTAAATAAAAATCGTGGTTGTAGACTAAATGACTTCCCTGGAAATGTCGGTTCATTGGCAAAAGGGGAAATTAACACGAGTGAGGGTGGGAATAATGTTATTTTCTGAAAAAGCTGTTGATTTTCCCCCGGGTCTTGTGATGTAGTTGTGCCCCGTCCTGCTCTTAGACACAGTCACCATGGGCTGCAGCAGGGGTGTTTTTGTGTTTGTCTCATTCGCCAGATTGTCGGGCCCTGAGGCAGGAGCCACGCAGCTTTGCGGCCTGGGTGCCCAGCATGGTGCCTGGCGGAGCAGGTGCTCAGTAAAGGTTGTTGAATGAAAACACTCTTGGGGATACTAATAATAACCTCTGAGGACCAAACGAGATATATAAGTAAAGCACTTGGCGCAGGGTAATTGCTCAATAAATATACATTTTATTGCATAAGATAATTGCTCAATCAGTGAGAGCAATTTGAGCACATTTTTCAACAGTGCTTTGTAACCTGCAAAATGGTACATTAATCTGTGGTTTTGAGCTCCCAGTTTCCACTGCAGAAACAAACCTCCTAAGGAAACCAGGAGCCCTGAGCGGGCGCGGGCCCCGTTGCCACTCTGTGGGGTGAGGGGGGCTCTGGGCCCCGCTAGGCTCTGCGCCTGGAAGGCCATTTTTAATTAGGATGCGCGTTGCCGGGTCAGGGGTGAGGTGTTTAAGTCTGTTCCCTCCGCCCTCGCACCCCCGTTTCTAGGATCAACTTCACAGCACCCTGCCTAGCTCACTGGGGCTCCTACGTCTATTACTACTCAATAGCGATGGTCCAACCAGGGGCCCACGATTCACTGAGATTCCTCCTGGGGTCTCCACACCCCTTCAGCAGTCCTTTCTAGAACATCCGCTCAAGTCTGGCTCCTCTCCCAGAACCCCTGTCCCTCCAGAGCAGTGATAAAAATCCCTTTCCTTCCATCCATCCATCCATCCATCCATCCATCCATCTGGAACATAATGTGTTTCTTCTTAGTCCTGCTTAGGGTCCCAGCATTACTGTAGGTGCTGGGTAAACAGCAATAAACAGACATAAACCCCTGACCGCCTGCAGCTTACATTCGGAGTAAAATAAGTAAAATAGATAGCCTCGGAGGGTGTTAAGTGCTAAATTAAAAAAGCCATCAAGGGGGACATCTCTGCCCCCTCGGCGGGGTGGACGGTGGGCTGTACATGTTAGAAGGGTGGTCAGGTGAGGGTCCCCCGAGAAGGCCACAGGTGCATGAACGCCTGGAGGAGAAGATGCTCCCGGGAGCCTGGGGACGGAGGGGACATGTGCAGAAGCCCTAGATGGGAGGGCGCTCGGGACCAGGAGTGAGCAGGGGGCAGTGAGCCAGGAGGTGGCATCAGAGCTGGATCGGGCAAGGCGGTGGGCTCTGCACGTAGCTGGCTCACAGTGCGAGTGAGACAGGAAGCCAGCGGAGCAGTGACAGGAGCTCACACGTGTTCTAAGCAGATCACGCTGGCAGCCGCGTCAGTCACAGGCTGGGGGGGGATGGGAAGGAGGGAGGTCAGGTAAGGGGGCGTCACGGTGCCCAGGTGGGAGGGAACGGGGCCTGGGCCATGCGGTAAGGGGGATGGCGAGAAGGAACCGCATTCTAGGTATCTCTAGGCATCTTCTTCGGGTAGGAAATGCAGGATTCGCTGGCAGATTCGATGTGAGGGTGAGAGAAAGAAGCACCCCAAAACAGAGGCCTCGGATGAGACGCCACCCTCTTACCCTCCTGCAGAGTCAGGAAATATGTGTTCCCTGCAGCTTTTGCCCTAAACCAAAGCCAGATTCCTAAATATAGCCTTTCTTTTTTAACCACTGCTCAAGGCACACGCTTCTTGAGAAGTAAGTGTATTTATTCGAAGCTTCCGTATAGTCTAACGGCGCATAAAATACATGATGTGTGCCGATCCTCTGCGATAATCAATCTTGAAAACGCCTTGCTTCCAGAAAGCCTATCGGCAAAATTAGAATTGCAATTTTATTTTTCCGAGGTTGTCTGATTTAGTTTCATTTAAGCCTTGGGCTTATTTTTGAGGGCCCTATAAACATTTTACACACCTACTCGTATATTACCAAAGTCATTCTGAATTCAGCCTACAGTAAAATTAATTACCATGTCACGAGGCTGTCACATTTCAAGAGAAATCATAAATATTTACTCAGACCCGATTCAATGTCACTTTGTAATGAAACAAATAGCAGCCCATTTCTTCATATTACAGCACATTCCCCAGTTGGAAGGTTTCCCTGTAAATATATCATTAAGTTTTTAGAAGACCATTTTCAACACCTGGAGAAAGTAATAAATCAACTTATATCTTCAAAAATCCACCATAAAATCCACATTTTTTCCAGCTCCTCCTGGAACCGTACTATGAGGCTGGCAGCCGCGGAGACAGAGGCCTTCTCCTCGCCAGCCTCTGCCAAGCCCGGGAGGTGAGAGTGGCTGCTCGGGGGACTCCTAGTTAAACACGACGTCTAGAACACGTGCTTCCATCTCTGTTTCCTCCCCAGACCCACTAAGCTGATGGCATTTAAAAAGGCTTTCTGCCCTGGCCGGTTCGGCTCAGTGGTTAGAGCGTCGGCCCGCGGTCTGAAGGGTCCTAGGTTCGATTCCTGCCAAGGGCACCTACCTCGGCTGCAGGCTCGATCCCTGCCCCAGTCGGGGCGCATGCGGGAGGCAACCTATCAACGTGTCTCTCTCACATCTCTCTCTCTCTCTCTCCCCCCTTCCACTCTCTCTGAAAAGCAATAGAGAAAATATCCTCGGGTCAGGATTTAAAAAAAGAATAATAAATAAAAAGTTTTTTCCACACCTACAAAAACTAAGAGACTAGGGAAAGAAATTCAGCAGATGATAAATGTCTACAAAACTGAGAAGCCGAGAAGCGGGTGGACCAGAAGTAACTGGAACAAAGGAGAGGGGAACGCAGCAGGGAGGCGGGAGGCGGGGAAGCAGGCCTGTGTGCCCGGCAGCCCTGGAAAGGCTTGGGCCGTGGCCGGGCCAGGCTGTCGGGCTGGAGAGGACAGTGAAGGAAAGGCTAGGAGCAGCGATTACACCCACCCTCCTTTCTGCTACCTTGCCCATCCCCATAATTACTGCTCCCCCAGCCCAGCAGGAGGGTGGGCATTTACTCTAGAATGAGCCTCTCAACACCGGGACACAGATTTGAAAACTCTGAAGGAAAATTATTTCCAACAGAGAATTCTATGCCTTTCCAAGGGGGTAGAAGACGCGTGAGGTCTCAAAACAATGTACTTGCGCACCCCTTTCTCAGGAAGCCACCGGAAAATGGGCTCCACCCAAGCAAAGCAGAGAGGGGGCCAAGGGAGCCCCCAGGATGTGGCCCTGGCACTTTTCAGAGGCGCAGCTGCACAGGCCCAGAGAGAAACCAGTGCAGAGATGGGCAGCACAGGGGCTCAGCGGGAGGGGGGAGAAGAGGGCGGGAGGGGGGAGGGAGGGGCAGGACCCCCGCCACTGGTCAGTGGGCTGAGAGATTTCTCAGACCTGACCAAGCGTGGAGATTAAGCCTTAAAGAAAACCTCCTGAGCAGGAGGTGATCATTAAACTCCAGAAAAGAACAGATGAAGGAGAAAGGAAATGTAATTGGAACACGCCCTGTGATTCAGCTGTGACTGTAGTCGTAACAACATAAACTCTGAATATTGATTTAAAGGGTGAAGGGTGTTGAGATGATGTAGGGACAGGACTTACGGGGGAGGAGGGTTAGAGAGCTGAGCCTACAGGTGCCAGTAAAAAGCCAACGGGTAATAGTTAAGCAAAGCAAAGAAAAAAATAAGTAGATAAAACAAAAAATAACAATAAAAACCTGTTTTTAAGAAATATGGAAGTAACAAATTAACTACCTAATAGAGTTGAAAGTTGAGAGTTAGTTAAAAGAAATTTGGCAACTAAAAACGGGGGAGCAAATTGATTCATTTGAAGTATGGTGTTGGAGGAGAGCTCTACAGATACCCTGGATCGTAGGAAAGACAATTTGTCTAGGTGGGTCCTGGACAAATTAAGCCTGAAACATCACCGGAGGCAAAAATGATGAAACCGAAGCTGTCCTACTTGGGCACATCACGAGAAGGCAGGGCTCCTTGGAAAAGAGAGTAATGCCGGGGAAACGGAAGGCAGCAGGGAAAGAGGGAGACCAAGCACGGGATGGGCTCACCCCATAAAAGAAGCCCTAGGCAGGAGCCGGCAGGAGCTGGAGGGCTGTCGAGGACAGGACATGGTGGACGTCACTCCTTCACGGGGCCTCCAGAAGTCAGAGGTGAGTCAACAACACGTAACAACAGAGTTGAAAGCTGGTGCGATAATTTTATGCCAATCTGTCTTGGTCACGATGCCCAGATATTCAGTCAAAGAGTATTTCTATGAGGGTGTTTTTTGGATGAGGTGAACATTTAAATCAGTAGGCTTTGGCGCAGCCGGCGTGGCTCAGCAGTCAAGCATCGACCTATGATCCAGGAGATCGAGGTTCAATTCCCACTCAGGGCACACACTCGGGTTTGGGGATCGATCCCCAGTAGGGGGCGTGCAGGAGGCAGCTGATCAATGACTGTCTTTCATCACTGATGTTTCTCTCTCTCTCCCTCTCCCTTCCTCTCTCTGAAATTAATAAAGATATATTTGAAAATAAATAAAGAAATCGGTAGACTTTGAGCAAAGCAGATCACCTTCCATCATGTGGGTGGGCCTCATCCAATCAGTTGAAGGTCTTAATCAAACAAAGACTGACCTCCCCCAAGCAAGGAATTCTGCCAGCAGGCGGCCTTCAGATTTGACCTGCATCATCTGCTCTCTCCTGGGTCTCCAGCCCACCAACCCTACCTGCAGATTTTGGACTTGCCAGTCTCCATAATCACAGGATCGGATTCCCTAAAATAAATCTTTCCATACACACACACACACACACACACACACACATCCTATTTGTCCTGTCTTTCTGGAGAACCATGACTAATGCAGCAGATGTCACCTGGAGTGGGATGAAGGTGGGGCACTGGGCACAAGAGTCTGGGCTTCTGTTGAGAACATGGTTGACATTTTTGATCTTTTAGACTAAGCATATTTGTTACCTTGAGGGAAAGGATTCGATTTAAAAATAGTTAAAAAGAAAAACTATGCTTTGTAATCCCATGGCCCTGGTTTAAATTCCACCTCCGCCACTCACTGGCTGTGTGACCTGGGACAAACCCCTCTGAGCCTCAGTCTCCCCCTTTCTAAGATGGGTCCGGTAAGGTCATCGGAGGGTCAAAAGAACCAATAAATGTAGAATGTAGCCGCATAATCGGTGCTGAATAGAGGGTATTTGTTGTTAGAGCAAAGATGCCTTTTCTTTCATCAGCTTCCCCCAGGAGCTCGGGTGCTACTCTGATTTTGTCAGGGTTATTGTTCCAATAAAATACACTGGCAGAAAAACTCATTCTCTTGGAAAAGAGTATTTGCCCTTTTAATATGTTATCCCTGATGTGCTTTATAAGACAAATACACTTCAGTGTTTTAATTAAAACCTCTCCCCAGTGCAGCGTCTCGGTCCACAGAGGGAGGTCGGTTCCAAGGCTCCTCCGGATCGACCGGCCCCGCCTGGGCGCCCACGCGGCTGGCTCAGCGATTCGGGCCCATCGCGCCCTGCACGCAAATGACACCCCTGCGGGTGACCTAACGCGCCCTCCCGCGCGCTTGGAGACCTGAGCCCTGAGCCCTGAGCGGGGAGGCGAGGCAGCCGCAGCCGGGAGGCCCCGAGAACCAGCCTCCGCGGCTGCATTTCTCGGACCAAGTCCAGGGAAAGATGCGATTGGGGGGTAACTGCAACCTGGGAAGGTGTGGCAGTCAGGGGACACTCCTACGTTTCCTCGAGGACACTCTGCTTGCTTGTGAAGCTATCCGAGGCCACCTCCAGCGGTGGTCTTATTCTGGGGGCCAGACACCCCCACCTCGACACTGTCTGCAGGCTTAGGTGTGAGTGTGCAGTTAGTCACCTGGGGAGTGCGGTGTGGCCTCCTTAGATTTACAGAAGAGCCTTGCCTTGCAAAATGTGTCTGGAACGTTGGGTGTTCAAAGGATGGGCCGTTTCCTGAAATATACAAAACCCTTCCTCATCACCTTTCATTGTCATGCTTCTCAAAACTGTTCTGAATGAGGCATGACTTGTTTTTAGTTTTTATTTATTGATTTTAGAGAGAGAAGAAGGGGGAGAGAGAGAAACATCGATTTGTTGTTCCACTTATTTATGCATCCATTGGTCAATCCTTGTACGGGCCCTGACTGGTATGGAACCTGCAGCCTTGGCGTATTAGGACGACGCTTAAACCAACTGAGCTACCCTGCCAGGGCCAGGGGCATGACTTTTCAAAAGACGGCGTATTAGCTCCTGGAGTGGTAATCTCTGTCCCCCACTGAAGGAGACGGGGAGAGGTGAATGGATTACAGAGCCAAACCTCTTTCTCCATCCCTCTTGTGGCAGCCAAAAGAAGCAAGAATGAAAACAGGAGAATTAGCCTCTCCAGGGACAGGTCCTCGAAGAGAAATGGCAACCAAATGGGACAAGATAGATTCCCTGGTGTTTTTATTTCCTGATGTAATTGGAGGAAACAGTAGGCTCCCCTCTCCGCCCCCTCCCTGCACCCAGGCCTTGCTTATTGCCTGATTCCTGCTCATGTTCCTCTCTCCTCAAAGAGATCTGTAGGAGGCTGGCTCCTCTCCATGAAGGTCACCAGAGAGCTGCTGAGCGCTGGGAAAGAGTAACTTCAGCAGGATGTCAGGGTAGATTTAGTTGAAATGAACTCATCCCCAGGCCCTGGGTAAGGAGCAGAGCCAGCCGAGACCACACACGCCGAGCCCAGAGCTGCATGGGTGGCGAAGTCAAGGGCAGGCCGGCCGGGTCTGGGAGACCAAGTCCTGTTGAGCAAGGAGCAGCCTCCGGGGAGCTCCAGCAAGTGAGAGGCTGTGAGAGTTAGAGTGCATCCCAGCCATCCCCGCAGCCCGCAAGCCAGCTACAGCAGGAGCCCGAGACGGTCCCTTTGCTCCTAACGGCAGAAATTACCAGCAAAACGCGAGGGCTGATTTGTTCAGTTATAAAAGAAGAGCAGCAATGTGAGGCGTGACCACGGCCCAACTTAAGCAACGCCCCTGAGTAACACTTCCCTTTATCTGGACTGACGGCAGTGCCTGGCCAGACTCCTCCCTCGGTGCCTTCCATTGTCAAAGGGACTTTTAAGTTCTTCCCCCTCTACCCAGCCCCTGGGAATGTCCTGTGTGTGACAGAGGTCTTCGGTCCACAGGAGGACCACTTCTCTGGAGAGGCCATGCATTACAGGACATCCAGAAAAGGAACTTGGATTGAAAGAGTCAGGAGAAACCTTTCTAAGTTCTCGCCGAAGCACTCAGAAATCAAGCTGGTAACTGAAGTCTTTCTCTATTCTTGTCTCACACTCAACAGGTTTATGGATCCAACATGTTGCATCCAAATGCATAGATTCACATTAGATACAATCCAAGCCGATTCGCTCCTTCACGTTTTGGAAAAGGAAGCGCACGCACCTCCCCGACAGTCACTCAGCCTATCCCACACTCTGGATGTGAGACGTGAGCCTGAGCAAGGCACCCTCTGGACTTCGTCTTCTTCGGCACAATCAAAAGGCACATGATGCGACACAAGGATGCTTCCAACTCCCTGGCATTGTGACTGCTGCTTATCTGACTAGGAGATAATTTATTTTCCAACAATTTGCTTTTTTCTAGGTTTTATTGAAATGATGACTTTAGTGGTTTTATAAAAATCTCTGCACCTTCCTCTCAACTTTGCTTGTGAACCTACCTAAAACTTCTCTAAAAAAGTAGTCTTAAAAAAATGATACATATGAGAAATTCAAACAAAATAGAACAGCCACCAAAAGTTTTTTAAAAATCATTCTAAATACCATTTTCTAGCTATAAGCATCATCAATATTGTTCAACACTATTCTAGACATCGCTTTGTGCATGTACTCACATAGATGGATGATAATCATTTTCAAAAAATGGTGTAAAGGCATCAAATTTAAAATTATTTTTTAATTTAATATGAAAAAGGAATTGCAGGGGAACTGAAAATTCCCTATCACAAGAAACATGTAGTGACAGATGTAGTGGCAAATGGTCACAAGTTCTTTGTCACTCCTTCCACTGAGAAGTGGGGTCTCTTTCTCCATGGCCTTGAACCTGAGCTGGGCCTGTGACTGCTTTGACCAATAGAATACAATGGAAGTGACACTGTTCCAATTTTTGGCCTTTCCTTTAAGAGCACTAGCAATTTCTACTTCCTTCCTCTTTGAATCCAGCCACCATGCTGCCAGGAAGCTCAAGCAGCTACACAGAAAAGCCAAGAAGAAGGAAAATTGAGGCCCCCTGGCCAACAGCCACAGCTGAACTCCCAGCCAACATCTAGCATCAACCCTGCTCACCAGGTGAGTGAGCCACTTTGGAACCTACTCCTCCAGCCCCGGTTGACACCAGCTGTAGAAGAGACAAACTGCCCCTACTCTGAGCCTTGCCCAAACCGCCCAAATTGTGATCAAACACGTGATTGTTACTTTACACCACTAAGTTTTAGATGTTTGTTATGCAACAATAGGTAACTGAAACAAAATTCCTCTACAATTGTTGATTTTAAAAAGATTAAAAGCTTAAGAATTGGGGTTTCTCAATTATGCAGTTCACCTTTAGAAAGTCTCAATTGACTCTAGCTATTTAAAAAATGCCAGTGTTATTTAGCCTCAGTTCCATATTGTAAATGGTAAAATGTTTACCATGAGATTTTTCACCACATCCTCAAACTTCCTCTTTTCTGTTACTTGGTTTCATCACTTGGTTGATCAATTTTAACCTCAAGTGTCCCCCATTCCATAAATAAAAAAGTTTACGGGTGCTGTCAAATATCGTTGCTCTAATGTCTTTGCTCTGCTTGGCCTTTTGCTTTGTATTGACTGATTTTTCAAGCCTTTCCTTTCTGTCAACTTGTCCCAGTTGGTACATGGAGATAGAATTAAATTATATTGAATCACATGGTAGGAAGTTATTTCCTTTTCACTCTCTTTCAGTTCTGTTTAAGTCAAGGAAAAAGCCTCAATTCAGTGCTTGTATATCTTCAACATCTCTCCAAATATATCCAATCTTCCTTTCTAACAAAGAGAGAGTTGGCCTTAAGGTTCAGCACCTCGAAAGGGTGACAATCGGATTAGCCAGCTCCCGGGTGGGGTTGACTCGGGATCTTTCCCAGCAACAATGCTGGCTGCTTGGGACTGAGCCTCACCGAGCTGCACCAGAATCTTCGTTTCTTTATCTGACCACCTAATTTTGACATTTGTGGCACGAATTCGTAACCCCATTATTTTTTGGTTGGCCTCGGTCAGTTGTTTTGTTATTGTAGTTGCTGTTGGATTTTACATTTAATTTTGGCAGAAGAAGAGTCTTTTATCTTGCTTTTTAAAACTTCTCTTTCTTTAAGATCTTTATGATCATTTGAGCTACATTTGATCTAACCAAAGCATTGGCCAAGACTTTGGGACACAATCAAAATAAAATTCCCCGAGTCTCCCCCAGGGTATTACGAGGCACTGTGGTTAGTGGAAAGGACACAGGCTGTGCCTGAGTCCCGGTCCCGGCACTTCCTGGCTGTGTGACTCAGGCCGAGGCTCTTGGCCCCACCCAGCCTCAGTTTCTTCACCTGTGACGTGACTAACTTAGCGCCCATTAAATAATAAAGCTCCGATGGTCACACTCCTTCCCTTGTAAGTGTCCTCGGTGTCAGGACTGGCCAGAGTCAGGGCTGGTGAAAACCAGCTTTGTCTGTTCGTCTGTCTGTCTGTTCTGGGCGAAGGAGGCGGGGTGAGTGGGGGGCTGACCTGAATCCAGGCTGATCCAGGGGTGAAGGCCAGCACCCTGTGTCCTGTCCCTTAAAGAGCCCTGAGGGCCATCCATTCCCAGGAGCCCCGAGAGTGAGCCGCCCGCAGTCTCCTCCCGAGAAGGAGGAAACGGGGTGAAGCGTGAGAAATACGATCAAGCCTTTGATCGGGGAGATTCCAGAAGGATCGCTGACTCGCCCAGCTGGGGCCCATCAGCTCTTGCACTTACTCCCTTGCACTGACATGCACGTCTTTTACACATCCGCACATTTACACACACACATAAGCACTCCCACACATCCACACGGATAGACAGACATTCACGCGCACTTCCACACGTGCTGAAACACACTCACACGCATACACGTGACTCCCACGGACTCCCACGCGCCCATTAAACTCTTCTCTCTGTTACAAGAAGCGATCGCGCCGGCTCTTAGGCACCGGAACCGGGACCTCAGCCCCCGGGAGGCTCTGAAACGTGACCCTGTTTGTCACAGCGACTCAGTTAAAACCGCCTGGGTGTGACCGATTCCTCTTTCCCTGCCCGATCGCTGTGTTTCCAGCCCACTAAAAGTATCTGAACCATCACAAAACCAAACCCCCAATTTCCTATTTGAACTTCATGCGTCTCAAATATGATCTTTATCCCAGGTAGAAGCTGAGTTCATTAAAAATACTTGTTAACCTAATTAGGCGACTGAGCTAAGCACCCATGCTGACTGGGGGGACAGGTGGCTTCATGTCCCTGAGGTGGGCCGCGGGCGGTGATCTGTTTTGGAGAGTGCATCTTTAATTAAGTGCGAGCAGCATCTGATTTATGGTGCGTGCCAAATACGCGGGAACCAAGTACCACGGTGCTCAGAGCCCGAGGCTCCCTCGCACTCCATCAGCCCTAAGTCCCTGCCTCCTGGCCCTGCGGTGCCTCCACCGCACGTGGCTCCGCCTGTGAGGGCGCTGGGGGACCTCCGGGGGGTGCTGCCAACACGCAGCTAAGCATCCGTGCACCTCGCGGGCACACAGCAGCCCTGGTCCGTGTGTTTGATGTTTCTCTCCCCCCCTCTCCCTTCCTCTCTCTGAGATCAATAAAAACATATATTTTCCACACACAAAAAAAGTTTCCTCTATCCCATCTGCTTGAGGAAACCATAAGTAAATTTGTTCATATTCTTCCATATTTATTACTATGCATATGCTAACGTGGTTAAATTTTGTGTGCCACTTGATGGGGCCCAGAGGCCCAGGTTGAACACTATTTCTGGGTGTGTCTGTGAGGGTGTTTCCATGCGAGGCTAGCATTTGAATCCATGGACTCAGTAAACCGCCCTCAGTGAGGATTTAAAAAATTCATTTTCCTTGTAAAATGCATTTGTGGTTTTCTCCCCAAGACAATAAGGGGCTTCGCGGTCACTATAAAACTTTGTCTTGCCTCTTCTGATGGCTTCTGAGGTCCCTGGAACCCCTAATTTATTCCCTCTGAAATATGTTCCCTTTGGCAGAGCAGAACTTTTTCTCACAGAAAGAATTGGTGGTTTAAAAATGCCTCTTTGGGGTACAGAATAAAATATTCATCAAATCTTGCCTCCCAGTCTCCCAGCATCTATGTATGAAAACTTGCCATCAAAAGTCTTATGGCGACAAAAACAGTCCCCAGCTGGTGACAGAAATCACTGATTTAAATTATGGTTTTTATATTCCCAGCCCAGTGTCTCAACATTCCACAAATCTTCATGTTTGTCTAGAAAATAACCTCTGGAGTTTCCTTCCTTCCCCATGACTAGTTGTGCCGTGAACATACAATATTCAAGAACTGTTGAGTCTTGGACTAGAATCCACTGCAGAAAATAGTTTTTGATGACGCCTAGATGATATTTGATAGGCTTCCAAAAGCTCTCCAGCCATCACCATTTCTGACAAATGGAGAAAGTGCAGGCTCTTTCGAAGGCCTGGTCCATAAAAACGGGTGAGCCAACGTCTTCAAATAAGAGAGCCGGCCGGGAAGTCACTATTAATAGGCGGTGGTCTTGCCCTCGAACCCTGTGGCCTCTCTGTTGGTGAGTCATGAAAACCATTTGATTTTTCTGTCCGAGTAATAACCAGTCTTGTTCAAAGAAACTACTTTTACTTAAAGCTTTGAGATGATTGGAAAGTTTTCCCTTGGTTGAAAAAAAAAGTAAAGTCAGCACTGAGAGATTCTTCTTTCTTTACTGTAAAAAGGACATTTCTTATCCTCTGAGGCCTCTGGAGAGCTGGGATCCCCTGGAGACCAGGTAAGGAATTGTCATCACTTCACCAATGTCTAACTTGCTTTTAAATTACTTATTTCACTTATTAAACAAACATTTATATATAATGTCTTTTTGTGCTAAGCATTGTTTTAAGCATTTTACGTATATTGACTCCATTAGTCCTCAGGGTGCTCATGTAAGACTTTCCTGATAATTTCTCCCTTTTCTCCAAACTTAAGGTAAGAATGAGCTCCTGGTGTGGATAGGACTCATATTTCCATTTAAGTCTTTTTCTTCTTAAGGATTATTCCAAGCAGACAGAAATGAAGAAAAGTAGAGAACTAACCTTTGAAATATGATTTGGGGCCCGGCCAGGCGTGACTTAGCGGTTGAGCATCGACCTAGGATCCAGGAGATAGGGGTTCAATTCCCGGTCAGGGCACATGCCCGGGTTGCAGGCTGATCCCCAGTCAGGGGCGTGCAGGAGGCAGCCGATCAGTGACTCTCTCATCATTGATGTTTCCATCTCTCTCCCTCTCCCTTCCTCTCTCTGAAATCAATAAAGATATATTTAAAAATAAATAAATAAAATAAAATATGATTTGGGGATCAATATTAGTAGAGAAATGACCAAAAAAAGGTGTTCCAAAATGTAAATATTTAACTCTGATAGAACTTGTAGCTTGGGAAATTTGTATGAAAACAAGCTAACTTCCGGCCATATAAGCTAACCAGCTTGTGTCAAAAAATTAGAAACTTTTGTCACTAATGTACCATAAAATGCAATTCTACAGATCATATACTAGAGTTAATAGAGTGTAGTTAATGGCAGTTATCACAATGCTTATTAAGCACTTAGAGAAACTATCACTGCGGAATAGAATGCTTTCCTACATTATAGAAGACCGAGGTCTTGGTTTGGTCTTTCAGGTCTTACATGTGTCTTGAGTTGTGTCATTTATGAAACTTAGGGATTGGCCAGATGAATTTCAGAAGCCCCTCCACTGTGGTCCAAGATCGTGCCCCCCATTTCGTGCACCAGCCTTGCCCTCAGCTTGCCCAGCAGTCTTCAGACTGTGGTTCCCAGAGATGCATCGTTTCAGAAATGCTTCATATTCTGTGGTCCTCCTGGAGATGCACAATGTACCAAAGACTTGGAAAAGTCCCTCCAAATTTAGTATGTTTAACCCAGCTTTAGTGTCCTGAGAATAAAGCTAGAGCCACTGGTTTATCTAGTGAACTCTGGGCAGTTTGGGGACGGGTATGTTGCGGAGCGTGCAGTTAGGACCTGTGTTTGCTTTCTCGGCACAGAGCTCCCACATTAACTGGTCTCTCTACCTCCACCCAGTTGTATGAACTCGGATATTTAGCTATTTAGTTTTGTCTGTAAAGTATCACTACTCTGGTTCCCAAAGTAAACTCAAGATCATTTGGAAAACTAATCACAACAATTGCCTGTTAACCAATAGTAACATGTGAGGAGGAATGGACCTCAGCTGGATAGGAAGAGGGGACACTGCAATCATCCCAAATAATTCCTACTGTATATATTAAACTTGTCTTTTCTGTGCCAGGTTCTTCAATTAGTAAATACTGTTTTAACCTCTGCAGTTACTAAGATATCGAAGAGCTGCGCTGAAACGCGGCCCCGAGCTGCGATGCGGTCGTCCGGCAGGCTGTGCAATTCTGCACTTGTGTGTTAGTTGGTGTGCGGATGCTGCTGCGTGGATAACAGTGAGGAGGGGATCTCAGTGCCAACTGCTTTGGGCGTATAACTCAGCCTTTTCCCCTGTCTTTTAAATTAAGCATGAAAATCGTAAAGCTAGTCTGGAACCAACATTTCCCACATTTTCCAAAAGAGATATGATCCTCAACACAGGCACACAGAGGCTACGAAAACAGATATAAAATACGTGCATTCACATAGTTTATTTAGCAGAAAGATTAAGGGTCATTGTTTTACTTTGGCAAAAGGAATATTCATTGCAGAATTCCTTAAAATAACATTAAAGACTGCACTGATTTTGTACCAAAAATTAAATTGAAAACAACAGAAGTTCAGTTTGTGTGCAGCGTCTGAGGAACACATCTGTGTGTAAAGATCAGCTCACTAGTAAATATTTGACAATTATGTATATATAATGCATATATGTATTTCCAGGAACGATCTGTTCAGAGGGCCACCTGAGCCCCAGTCTCCTTCCCAATTCCGTGATGAGTCCATACATTTGCTGATCACCCATCAGGTCTTGGATCCAAATGAACATTTGGTTGGTGAAAGTTGTAGGGGAAAACGTAGCACAGCAGATTGGAAATGCACGAACCTTCGGAAAAAGCTATTTGCTGAGCTTGTGTCAAATCTGCATGAGCTGGCTGTGGCAGCTGCAAAACTGAGGCTCCCGGGGTGCAGATGGCGCCCCTGTCCCATGGCCAAGGGTTGGCCGGATCCCTCACATCGCAGAGCCCTTCAGACAACAGAGCCGGGCCCTTCCTGTAGGGCACCTGCACCCCACTCTGGCCCCCACACTGCCAGGCAGGGCTGCAGCCCCGACATGGGTGTGGTGGCAGAGAAGGATTGGTGTGCTCTGTCCCTGCCTCTGCCACCGCCCCCGATGCTGTGGTCTTGGGCAGAGATGCACTCCCAGCAGCACCTGGAACACTTAGGAAACTCAAGTTACTACCCAAAATAGATAGCTGCCTCCAGCGATGCGAGTCCTTCCCCATCCCACTGAAAAGGTAGCCCAGCCAGTGTGGCTCAGTTGGTTTGAGAGTCAGCCCATGAAACAAGAGGTCACCAGTTCCATTCTTAGTCAGGGCACATGCCAGGGTTGCCCGATCTGTCCCCAGTAAGGGGCATGCAGGGGGCAGATCAATGTTTCCCTCTCTCCTCCTCTCTACCCCTCTCTCCCTTTCTCTCACTCTAAAACCAATAAAAATATATATATTTTAAAAAGGTATCGCTGTCCAATGGGGCACCTCTGGCGCCTGCTAACTTGAGTCCATCTGCCTCCGTGATCTGCACAGAGCTTCGCCTTCTAACAGCCTTTCTGGCCCCTCCACACAGCTCGGGCTCTTCCTCTAGGCGATGGCTGATCAGCAGTGCCAGGCTCCTGATTTACCCATCCAACCATCAATTCCCTTATTCATTCCATAAATATTTATAGAGCACCTACTCCGTGCTGGGGAAGCAATTGTGAGAAAGACTCGTATTGGTAAATAAGATTTCGATCCTTGGACATTTCCTGAGACTGGTTTTATGGCCCAGCATACGATCTGTTTTGGTGAGCAGACCATGCACATCTGAGAAGAATGGGCAGACTGCACCTGTAAGGCATGGTGTGCTATAACCTCAATCAGGTCAAGGCGACTGAGAGTGCTGTTCAGATCATTTATATCTTTCCTGATTTTTTTGTCTAGTGGTTCTATCAATTGTTGAGAGAGAGGTTTGTGCCTCATGCATCCTGAAGCTCTGCTATTTGGTATATAAACATTTAAGATTGTTAAGTCTTCCTGGGGAGTTGATCTTATTATGAAATGTCCCTCCTTTATCTCTGGTAATAGTTTTTGTCTTGAAGTCTGTTTTAGCTGATATTTTCCTCTCTCTTAAACTGAAGTAAAATAGCCCCATTTAGGCCCCAACTTTTTTACATTTCTTCTTCACATTGTTCTCTCTCTCATTTTCTCCCATCTCAGCGCTAAGCTGAAACAAATTAGAAAAGTGGCAGGAACCAAAAAGATTATTTCTTCTAATGCAGAAAGCAGAGGCGTGGCTAAGAGGCAGGCCCATCCCTCACCTGTACCCCCGGTGCCTAATCACTCACCACAGAGATGAGCTGTGCAGCCTCCCCCTGCTTCCCACGCTTGCCCTGAAAGTTTCCCCCTTAAATCACGAAAAGCAGTTTCCCCATTTCTAACAATTTTATGCCTTTGACTTTATTAAACTTGGGGCTTTCAATTATGTATGAAAAGAAAATCATTTCATGTCTAATAAAGCGGGGCTGGCAGACGAACCTTTCTTTTGCTAGAGAATCGGTGAATATAATTGTTACAACTTGAACGAGCTATTCTGCCTCGTATTGATTTGGGGGAGAATTTCAGGGCACTCCAAGGAAATCAAGTTCAGGGTCAACCGTGATGTTTCTTGGTCTGGACTTTTTGGAGGATCTCTATTCCTGTCATGGGAAACAGCTGGCAATATAGACGTTTAGACTCTAACACAATGGGTTCTTGGCGGTTCCCCCAAACATTCACCTTAATAACAAGTTTGGGGGATTTTTTTTTTTTTTTCAGTACACTGCTATGGTCCGAGTGCTGGAGGAAGCTATGGCCAGTCTTAGATTGTTCTCAGTCTTCTTGGATACCTCCAATGCCCACACTGGATGTCTAAGTTCATTAAAAATAAATCAACACCAGTTTCCACAGGGCATGGGCTGCAAACATCTTATCCTGTGATGGGAGGAACCTCCGTGGATGCTCACGGCTGGCAGCCACCTAGGTGACACGGCCTGAGAGGGTCACCGACACCCCATCACAGGATCAGGGCATCCCCCATCAGCCACTGCTTCAAGTGAGACATTTCCTTCCGAAGGTTTATGTTACTGCTCGCCTGCTACCTCCGCACAGGTGCCATTAAGATTTACTAATATACCAGGACACACTTGTCCATCGATCAGTTGGGGCTTCAGCCCCCATGACCCTGCCAAGAATCCCGCCTGCAGAGCCCTCTCTCCTCCTTAAGCAGCGACCTCCATGGTCACCCCAAACAGGTGATGCCAAGTCTGCAGCCCTGGCCTGCTTTCGCAAATGCCGCATTTCCCATCCCTGGCGTCCAGGTGGCTGTCCCCACCAGGCTACGCTTAGCTGAAACTCAACTTTCCAAGTCAAAATTCACCATCACGCTTCCATGCAACTAGCCCTGACTTCCCCAGTGAGTTATTTCCAGCCACTCTTCCTTCCTCATCGAGGAAGTCACAAAGCTCATTCCTTCCTTCCCAGCCCTAGTGGTCTCAAAAAAATCAGACAGGCAGCCTGGGGTACGGAGTTAGGGGGTGCGAGGCAGTTCATTTCCGATCCACAGCCACTGAGCACGTCCTAGGGGCCGGCTGAACACACGCCCTCCCGTCCAGCGCCTCGTCGGAAGCGGCTGGAACCCCGTCGCCAGGAGGAGGCCGGTTCTATGCCTCCCCTCTCCACGCTCGCCGCCTGCAGATCTGTGCCAAGAATCAGGTGCCAGCGCGACCTGGGGCGGGGGCAGAGCTACTTACAGTTAAATCCTCATGAGAGGAACTTCCGAGAGGCGGGCTCAGATGTAGATTAGCCTGCAGGACTCTTTCTAGGATGTGCTCTTGGGCCCACGCCTGTGGAACAGGGGGGACAGCGGAACTGGGCAGAGGGGGAGCTGAGCTGAGCCGCCTGCTCCACCAGCAGACGCCCCACCAGCAGAGGCTCCACCAGCAGACGCCCCACCAGCAGAGTCCCACCAGCAGAGTCCCCACCAGCACAGACCCCACCAGCAGAGTCCCACCAGCAGAGTCCCCACCAGCACAGACCCCACCAGCAGACGCCCCACCAGCAGAGGCTCCACCAGCACAGGCCCCACTGGCACAGGCCCCACCGGCAGACGCCCCACCAGCAGAGGCTCCACCAGCAGACGCCCCACCAGCAGACGCCCCACCAGCAGACGCCCCACAAGCACAGACCCCACCAGCAGACGCCCCACCAGCAGACGCCCCACAAGCACAGACCCCACCAGCAGACGCCCCACCAGCAGACGCCCCACCGCGAGCTCTGAAGCTGGGCGGCCATTGAAAGTTGGTCGGGTTGGGGCCCAGAGACCAGGCCTTTATAGCCCAGCTCTGACCAGTCATTGGCTGTGGCTGCCCCCGGAAGGGTCATGACCTTGGGAGATGCAGCGTCTTCACCTGAGCAGCCCATTGCCGGGAAAAGTGGCAGCAGCCGGGGGCCAGGGTCCCCGGTTGCTGGGGGGGGGGGGGCGATGCACCACAGGCTCCGTTTTCCAATACCGTTCCATCAGGAGCGTGCTCACCAGGTGTCCCGAGGCCGTGTGCCAGCCCAGCACTGCAGGTGGCCCCTGTCGTCGTGTCAGTTGTCGGACTCAACAGTGACTCACGCAAAGTGAAATTCCACTGAATGATGGAGGAAAGAATCCAAAACCTCAGGGGTGTGGGAATGCTGTGGATACATCACGGGTGAGCTGCCAGTAGGCCCGTGACATGAATTCTGTCCTCAGAAGGGCCGGGAGACCGGATGCATTGGCGAGGAGGCCACCAGCATCTCCGAAAATCACCCTGGTGACTGATTTCCAGAAAACAAGGGTGCAGGTGGGAACAGCCGAAATGGGATCCTCGGTTTTAATAGAGGAGCGAAGATGCCGGAATGGAAGAAGCTGACTTCGGGCCCTGCGCCACCAACGGCACGATAATCGCGGACAAGAGCGCTGGCGTGGCGGGCAGAGCTCTGGCCTGACCTGGGGCGAACTGACCGTGCAGTCGGGGTACAGACAGATTGTCCCCCAGCACCCACTCTTTCCCCTCTGGCAAAGTGGCATCCCCAGCCTCGTTTCCACTGGGTGGGCCCGTGACAGCTGTGGCCCAGGAGATGCGAGAAGGGCGCGCCTCCTAAGGGGTGGGAGGGTGCCCCTTCCCCACTGCTCGGAGCGTGGATACGGGGGACAGTCATCCTCAGGGAGGGATGACCTGAGGGATGGAGGGGTAACAGGAAAGAGCCTGGGCCCCTGGACAACCTCTCCAAGCAGAGCTGCTGTGCCAGCCCTGCACCGCCTACCCTCAGGCATGAGGGATGGTCGCTTCTGTGTAAGTCCATGTTCTTTGGGGTCTCTCACACCCAGAAAAATCTACCTCCTATGTTATCTGGAAGTTGGTACCTAAAAGTGTGGCACTGACTCAGCAAGTGGCAGGAAAGCTCACTGCATGCTGGGAATCTGGTGAGACTTCTGTGGCAGAACATTTGGCCAAATTGTCACCTACAGAGCATCAGGGGTGGGGGGGTCCCGCATCAAGCTTGTGGCTCTGGAGGAAACGGTTGAGAAATTAACCAGAACCTTCGATATTTTGGATGCCCTTTGCCTCTCAGAATCATCCAGGGAAACAGCCAGTCCACTCTGAGAGGCGGGAGGGGACACAGCTCTGCTGAGGAAATGACTTTCTCTGCCTGCAGCCTGCAGCCCGAGAGTCCAAAAATGTGGAGTTTTTGTGGGTCAAAAAGCTAAGCTAACAGACTCCAGTCACTGAACTGAAGTATTTATAAATTAGGAGATAGCGGAAGCAGGAGATAAATCTGTGACATGGCCCCGACCTTTCTCAAATGTCTCCCTTTAAGATCTCTGTCCAGGACAAGAGAACCACGCCAGTGGCCAAGAACAGAGTAAGGGCGCTGATTCCCCACACAGGCCAGGAGCCTTGGGGAGCCTCAGGACCCCTGCCATTACATTGGATGTGGCGTGAAGAGTTGAGCATAGAGGCCAGTAAGCAAATGACCAGAGCCTTTGGGCTTAAAAATCTAGAGTAGTCGGCCGTTGGTTCTTGCACCTGGAACCAACCAGAAGCAAATCAGCCGAAGGCCAAAGATAACACATGTCTGGCCTGAAAAATCTCATAACCTGTCAACCTTCAAGTCTGTGACCATTCAACCAAGCAAGGGTTGACATGACATACCTTTATGTAAAGAGCCAGCTGGTGAATATTTTAGGCTTCGTGGGCCCTGCGGCCATGAATCCACTTCCTATGCTTGCAGAATCCTCCGCTATGTGAACCCAGGTGACAGGAAGGGCCCCTCCCTCCACCAAGACCAGACGGGAAGGGTCCCTCCCTTCCCCCTGGCAGCCAGGGCGGGAGCAGGTGGCCTCAGAGTGGCCCAACTCTTGGGCAAGTGACACAAAGAAGCAGAGCCGTTAGAATTCCCCTAGGCAGCTCAGTAGGGCCGCCATGCCCAGTGGCCGTGGTGCCAGCAGCCTAAGGGGACAGCTGGTCCTAACCAGGCCACCCCTGTGGTGTGACCCCAGGGGGATGCCTGCCTCTTTTCTAAATCTAGTCTCCTTTTCTCATCAATTCTTTCTTTTAAATCATGTTTTATTTTCAATTACAGCTGACATACATCATTAGTTTCAGGTGTACACCCCAGTGACCAGACATTACGTAACTTACTAGGTGATCACCCCAATAAGTCCCGCACCCGCCCAGCACCACGCCCAGTTATTAGGGTACCACTGACCGTGTTCCCTGCGCTGCACCTCACGCCCCGTGACTGTTCTCTACCAACCAATTTGCGCTTCTTAATCCCTCCGCCTGTTTCTCATCCATTCTTGAGAAACCTATCATCTTTCCTGTAAGTTCCTTTTCCTGCTTAAGTTAATCGGTCTTTTTGTCACTGTTGTCACCACTGTTCAGTAAGGATATTGATTTTGTCATCAGCACAGAAGGAGCAGGAAAATACAGGGGAGGGTTTGAAGCTGCCCAGGGAGAGCATGTGGACCGAGAAGTGAGCTGGAGCCGGAACCCGCGGGAACAGGAACATTTAAGGGGGGAAAGGAAGTGAGGCGTAAAAGGGTCGCGACAGAGAGCGCAGCAAGTGGGACAGTAAGAGTGTGTCCAAGCTCAACATTTGGAACCGGGTGGTTCTACATGTAAATAAGGTACAAAGGAGGTCGCTGGCATCCAGAAGCCACCAGGGGCTGTGAACCAGTAAAGGTCATTGATCTTTACGTGGAGGTCACAGAAGATGGAAACACTGATGAATTTTCCGAGCATTTTTCAAAGCAAACTCCTTTAATCCAGATTAACTTCATACATTTTCCCTATTGTGCAATTTAACAGTTTCCGATTTTTTCCATTTTTCACTTTATATTCTTGAAATCATTTTCATTGACAGTTCTCTCCCACTTAAATTTTACATCATAAAGCGGGTTCCTCATCGGCCTCCGATCACATGTCCTATAGTTAGAGCATCTGCAATTGTGAACTTTCTTCCGGGGCCACTTTTCTCTAATCAAATTTTGTAAATCTGGTCAAGTAGATTTATTCTGTTCATTTCCGGTCAGTGACAAATTTTACCAAGTGTACTTTCAACCACTGTCACTTTCACTTAGTAACCTTTAGAATGACTTGGATACACCCCGAGAACTTGTGTTTATGTCTCGGCTAATCCGTAAGGAAACCGTGGGCAGTTTTATGATGCAGAGAGAATCAGGGAGGCCCGGGGAGGAAGGAGGGAAGAGAAAGAGACAGAGAAAGCAAAGGGAGTGAGACCCAGAGGGGGAAATGTCTTGTATTTAATGCTGATCCCCAGCGGTTCCAGCCGACTCCTGAGCACGCGTGGAGGTGCGCCACCGCCCCCTTGTGGTCAGCGGCGCTGAATCACTGATGCAGTTGCTGGCAGGGCCTTCCGGAGCTCTCAGGCCTCTGACCCCGCACCCAAGAAAACCCGCACCCAAGAATGCCCCGCAGCTGGCAGCTCCGTCAGTCTAGGCCTCAGAGCAAGGACAGTGCAGAGGAAAGTGATGGACTTAAAATGTTTATAAGAAATAAACCGTTACTGTCTTAACATAAGTCACTGGAATATGGGGGGTATTTATTAGCGCAGCCTAACCTGCCTATTTCGATTGATATCTATTAACTGTGTGGCTTTTGGCAAATCACTTAACCTCTCTGATTCTCAGTTTTCTCATGTGGAAAATTGAGAAAATAAAACATAACTTGCAGACTGTTGTAGGGATTAGAAATATTGAATTTCAAGCGCCTGGTGTATAGTAGGCAATCAATGAGAGCTTCTTTATTAATAGCGTAGCTTAGTATGAATTTCAATCTGGTTGAATTTGGCAACGAGCTGCCCTGTTTTCATTTCCTTTCCCGAATGCCTCAGGATTCAGCCCACTCTAGCAGCTAGAAGGAATGACCCAGCCCTTCCTTGGTCTGAGAAAAAGAGAACTGAGTTTTGGATGCCATAAACTTGAGCTCTGGTTTTCTGAACCATCAAGTCTATTGTGCAAGAAAAAGGGAACAGAGCTCTTTGTGAGGCTTGGGTGAAAGGACAAGTGAGGAAGGGTTAGCAAGGGCTGAGTTATTGGATGAGACCCTTGTACAGGTTTGCATGCCTGCATTCTGACCCCCAGAAAGTTCTCTAAGAAAGTCACCCCCTTTCCTGCCGAGGGAGCCAAGTGAGCAGATGTAGAAAAGGAACTCTGTGAATGCCAGCATGTTCCTTGGTTCAGAGATGGGCCAGGCCTGCCAAATGAGCGGCCTGCCCCCCAAAGAGACCCTCTCCCTGGCTGCCCCCAATGGGTTCAGCGGGCAGTCAGTCAGTACCCCCACTCTGCCTGCCCCTCACTAGGCACCTGTCCTGCAGGAGGGGTTCGCAGCCAGATCCTCCCTGTGATTGCCTCCCACGCTCCTGCCCGGAGCCCACCCAGGACATCCAGTGAGCAGCCTGCTCCTTCCTAATTCCCTCTCGGGGCATTCGGGGCCTTTGAGAACCACAGACACCTGAGCGGGAAGGAACCACCAGTTTCATTTTAGCAAATGCTTTTGCTGCTCCTGGAACAAAGAGACGCCTGTGCCGTGATCATTAGGGACTGCTGCATGTTTTAAGTTATCGGGACAGAACCGGCAAGACTTTCCTGTATTTATAAAACCTCTGGGCCCCACGCTAAGCACACAGCAGGCAGGAAGAAACCTGTCTGCCTCCCATCTCTCTCCAAATGGCTGGGACCCCCCCCCTCGCTCGGCCAGGCCGGCCGGTCTGCAGCGCCCCTAGCGGCGTCCCGGCCACCGCGCCTTGCGGGGCCGCGGTGTAGAGCTCGGCAGCGCCCACCAGAGGGCGCCGGTGCCCCTCAGAAGACAGAGGCCGCCGCGGCCCTCGCCGGGGCGCCTGCAACGGGGACCACCCGCCCGCGACCCTACCGCCGGCGACAGCCACCTCGCTTCAAGAGCACACGTTTCCCCGAACGTGCAGCCCAGGCATGTGTTTTTCACTGAAAGCATTTTCAGTCCTCCTGCGGCAGCCCCTCTGCGGAAGCACGAATGATGACAGTAACAATAATAATAACGTATTTGCACCGGCGCCTTGCTGGGGGCTTCGCTGCCCCGGAGCTGTCTTGTCTTGGCTGCTCCCGGGAAGGCATCCCCCTTGGGGGCCTATTGGCGAAATGTTCACTAATGCTTTGCGTCCGCACTCGCGCCTGGCGTTTACGGTGCTCTCCAAAGGCATCTCGTTAGGCCTCACGGAAACCCCTCGCTGCGCGTTCAAGGCGACAGCAGGCCCACTGGCGGCTGCGGGAGAGCCGGGCGCACCTGGGCCGGGCGCACCTGGGCGCGCTGCCGCGGCCTCCCCGCCCCCCGCGCACCTGCCTCTGCCGCCTGCCGCGTGCACTCCGACACCTGGAGGGCCCGCGGCTGGGGGAGGGGCGCCTGGAGGCAGGGGCCGGGCCGGGTCCTGCCACCACCTGCGGGGCCACACTGCCCCCTGGCCCTGGGTCCTGAACTGGCAGCTGAGGGGTAACCGACTGGGATCTCTGAGGGGGTCGCTCGCAGCCCTAACGGTTCTGGATGGTGACTGTCTGGAAAGCAAGTGGGATGGGAACCCTGAGCACCGAGCTTCTCGCCAAAGCCAGCTCTGGGTTCTGTCCCCTCCCTGTGCCCCCGTCATGGCCAACAGACTCAGTGTGTGGCCCGACAATTACTGAAGAGAGCCAGGTGTCCGAATGGTCAGACCCCTTAGGGGACCTGCCACCCCATCTCTGCCATTCGCATGTGTCACCTTGGCCTCTGTCTCTCAGCGTGGGAGGGCTCAGTCCTCAGTCACTGCCAGGAGCTCCCAGCTTCCTGTTTTATTTCTCGCCAGATGCCACAGCTCTGGAACCCAACAACCGGAGCCACTGTACTCACCCGAGTGACTTCACTCAAGGAAGGGACAGGCCATGTTTTCCGGGCAACCTTCCCTGACAGCCTCGCAAGGAACACTTGTTCCACCAACTGCCATCGCATTTCAAAGGCTGAAACCCGGTGGCTTTCAAAACCTTCTGCCCCTTTATTTTTCTGACAAGTATAACCGCTCTGCTGTGTCGCGTTTACCTAGTGCCATCTCAGAGGGCTTCCCTCGCGGCTTCGTCACGCTCTTTGTCAAAGTTGCTTTGGTTCTCTCGGTCCTCGAGAGGGTGCCCCTGCACCTGTCCTGACACGTGTCTCTCTCGCAGGCTCAGGAGGAAGGGGGCTTGGAGGACGGGGCTTGGAGCCTGCGCGGCCTGGGGCTGGAGCTGGGCCAGGTGGGAGGACACGCCAGCCCCCAGGGCGCCAGGTCCCGTGCAAGGTGCCCCGGGGGCCATGGCTGACCATCCTGAGGGGTGGTGCGGCCCATCTTGTGGGCACAGAGTGTCCCTGGCAGGCTGAGCCAGGACAGGCTGCACGGACAGGAGCCTGTCCGAACGCTGCTTCGTGTGGCTGCCGTCGCTGAGTCCCTGCTCTCAGCCCCTGGGGCCCAGCTATCCTGAAGTCACCAGGTGCTGACCTGCTGTAAAAGCGGCGGGACTCACACCCCTGGTCTTGGAGAGGGGGTCTTCTCAGGGGCTGACGCCTTAGCTGGGAGGAGGCCCCGGCCCTCCTTAGGGCTGCCGTCCCGCAGGGGCTGTGGGCACCGCCGCCAGCATCCTGTCTGCGGGCCTGCCACAGGGCGAGTAAATCCTGCCCATGAAAACGGGGGCTCTGGCTCCGGAGCCCAGGAAAGGCCCTCATACAGGCAGCCTGGCTCGGGCCCAGCACATCAGACACTCCCACCTGCTCCTGCTCTTCTCCGTCTCTTCACGCACAAGGCCATGTCTCTGTCTAGGATTTGCTGCTGTAACAAAAAGACCTAAAAAACGCGGAGCTTAGACACGACAGAAGTTTGTCGTCTCTCAGGAAGGTCCAGAATACACAGGTGACCCAGGCGCGGGGTCTGCCCTCCTTAGCACAGCTTCAGGTGCAGTTCTTGCCAGCGACCCAGACAACAGGATGGAGAAGCCGGGCACACACACTCGGACTTTCAAGTGCAGCACTGGGAGGCGGGATACTTATTTCAGCTCGCTCACATCTTGTTGGCAGGGCTTGGTTTCCTGCCAGAAGGTCCTTGGCTCGGCGGCCAGGCGAACCTCTCACTGTGGGAAGGGGGACAACAAACACGGAGGCCCGCCTTTGGGGGCTGCCTCCTTCCTCCCTCGTCCCGTGTTGGCCACAAAAGGAACTAGGGGTTCTAGGACCCGAGCCTCCCTGCACCCGGACCAGTGGGGAGGGGCCTGCAGATCCTGGTAGGGGTCTCGCTGCTCACGACGATGAGACTGCGTCACCAGAACCCTCCTGCCATGTCTTTCACCACCCAGCCCCCTGGACCACCCTGTCCACCACCTGTCACTCGGTTTCAGATGCCTTCCCAGCCCGGCTTCTCTCCAAAGGAGGCACTGCCCCAGGATCCCAGGAGCACTGAAGTGTCCTGAGGCTGTCGCTGCCTCAGGGCTCTTCCCAGCCTCCTCCAAACAGCTTGTTCTGTCTTCCTCCCACAGGGGCGGGCAGGCGGGGCAGAGGGCACCGAGGTCACGCTGGCCTCTGGGCCCAGCCCCCTCATGGCACGCCCATCTGTACAGCTCTCTTGGCTCAGGGACTGACCACGTTGGGGCAGCTTCCTTGTGTCCAGAGCAAGCAGCAGAAAACAGGGCGCAGTCCCAGCAACTGAGAGCACAAGTCTGTCCCTGTCCCATACTCGACTCGGAGGCAGGCCTCTGCAGCCAGCACCCACCCCGGCAGCCCTGGTGGACCCTCGGGCGCTGGTTCCCAAGCCCAGGCAGGTGCCTCGCCCGTGCTGTGGTGGACACGGTTCTGACTCATGTCAGGCCCGCAGGAAGTGGGAGCTGGGAGGCAGGATGGCCCCCTCCCACCCCAACACAAAATTACTGTAAACGGACCCCTCCCACCCCAACACTCACTCTTAAGTCAGCGAGGAGGAATGCCCCAGAAAAACAAATTAGAGGCAGGGTGTCGTGCTGGTTACGTGCACAGACCTGAAGCCAAGCTAAGTGAACTTACATCTAAGGTCTGCCACTTACTAGCTCCAGGGCGTGAGCAAATTACTTAACCCCTGAGCCTCAGTTCCTTAACTATAAAATAGAACTAAAAATGGGTAACCCATTCCACGGTCTTCACAAAGATTAAAGACTCGCCCGGCCCGTGGCTCAGCCACTGAGCATCGACCTAGGAGCCAGGAGTCTGCGGTTGATTCCCGGTCAGGGCACATGCCCAGGCTGCGGGCTCGATCCGCAGCAGGGGGAGTGCAGGAGGCAGCCAGTCAATGACTCTCTCATCATTGATGTTTCTCTCTCTCTCCCTGAAATCAGTATTTTTTTTAAAAGAAAAAGAACATTCTCCTATATAAGCACAAATCCATTACTATACCCAAGAAAATTAAATATTCCATAAGAGCTCATTGCAAATTTCCACAGATGTTCCTAAAATGTCTCTTGATGGCTGGGTTTATTTAAATCAAGGTAAAATCTAAGTTCATGTTTTGCATGTGGTTTGATCTAGAACAGTCTCCCCATGTTTTACACAACAGTTATTTTAAGAATTCACACCAGGTGTTTTTGTGAATGTCCTACATCCATTCCATTTGTCTAATTATTCCACATAGTTAGATTCAGGTAAAATATTTTGGAGGAAAATACTACAGGTGACTGTGTCGAGCTTTGAGCTTCTTTCTTCCTGCTAGCTCAGCAATATATTAATACAAAAATTTTTTTTTAATGAACCTAATCCAGCATTTCAGATGTTGCGTGCCGTCGGGGGAGTCCCTCAGCATGCTGTCCGCCACAGTGCTGGAGACAGGCGCCCTTAGGTGCTGCCTTCCAGATCGCCAACAGCAGCATCTTTATGAATGAAAGAACTGGGATACATTTACCACCACACCAGGTGATGTGAAAAGGGGAAGCTTGAGACCGAACCATGCATTATGCATTAGGTGTTGTATCCTACCAATTCATTTTTTATTAGTCCCTAAAAATCTAGAACCTAGTATGTTTGTTGGAGTCCAGAAGTCTAAGGATCAATTAAATTAGTGAAGGGCAAGCTAAATATTTAAGAGTTGAGGATAGATTTTAAAGCCTTGGGGTCCTATATTGAAGTCTTTTTCTATCTCATAAATAAAAAGGGGGAAATTACATTTCTAACCTGCCTGTTTTCATGGCAATAGAAAGAGGAAAGAGGAAACTATTTGTTGGGAATTATGGGGCAACCTGTATGTCAACGATCATGTCCATATTAATTCCATGAGCTGGATGACTATCCTTGTTCACAAGTAAAGTGAAACTGAGAGTGTTCATACAGGTAACTAACTGGCAAACCCGTTTACCATTTCAAACCAAAGGGTTCAAACCACTTTGCCCAATGGTCAAGCCCATGCTTTTTCCACTACACAAAATGCTTCTAGAAAGACAACAATTTGGAAGTTCCATTCTGGTGTCTTACTTGGTTACCTATGACTGTAACTTATGCATAACCCAAAGAAAACCCACCAAAGTCAAATTTCTTGAAAAAAGAAAAAAAAATCAACTGCCTACACTCATTCATCTAACCCACTGTAGGCTACTGCCGCTGAAAGTGAAGCAGCCCTCCCCAAGGTCACCTGCAGTTTCTAGATTGCTAAATTCAACGGCCACTTTACTCGTCGCGTCTAAAACCTGGTGTCACTGGTCTCACACGCCTCCCTGAAACCTCGTCTTCCACTAGAGCGCCTCGGTTTTCCTCCACGGCTAACCCGGGCTCCTGTGGAATCTTTTTTTGTGCTCCGTAAATGTTTCTTCGGCCATCCTGGGCACTCGAGTCTTCCCATTCTAGAAACACTCTTACGCTGCTCTCCAGCTACAATGCTGGCGGGTCACTCCTGACAGTCCTTTATCGAAGGCCTACCACATGCTGGGCATAGTCAGTGGCGAGTGACAGGATTCCTGCCCTGGACGGTGTGGCTCAGGGGGCATCGCCCTGTGCACCGAAAGGCCGCCGGTTCCATTCCCGGCCAGGGCACATGCCCGGGTTGAGGGCTCGGCCCCTGCTAAGAGATTGATGTTTCACTCTCCGATGTTTCTCTCTCTCCCTCTCCGTATAATCAGTAAAAACATATACATTTTTTTTCATCTTTAAAGACGACAAGATTCCCGAGGATCTTACAGGCTCTATCTGTAGCCAGAGATTCCATATGAGCACCAGAACCATGGACATCTGCACTTTAATTTTCCATCGGTACCTTCAACTCCACACATCTCCAAACTGAACTCACTCCCCTCCACCCATAATCTAGTCCTTTCTCCCCGCAATTACTTTAATAGGTGACACACAAAATATTCCTTGGGCAACCCCATGGCCTCAATTATTGGTCTACTTTACTTTCTAGATCTCTCTAAAATCTGACTGCTATTTTCCATCTCCACGGCCCATTTAGGGCTCACCTGGATTACCCACAGCTTCTAGCTGCCTCTCCACTTCCAATCTTCTCTACAGCCCATTCTTCACAGTAAAAATGAGCTTTTGAAAAGGAAACTCTCCAAGCCCATTCTGCTTAAAATTCTTCAGGGGCTCCTTGTTGCCCTGAGTGTAAGCCCCAAACCCTTTAATACAATTTGCAAGAAACTCTGCTTGAAAAGAACCCCACCCAATTCTCCAGCTTAGTGCTGTCCTACTCCAGTTTAGCCTCGATTCCAGCCAAACTGAACTTTTCAGGTCCTGAAATACATATTCTATTCTCTCTCATTTTGGGGCTTCTGTATATTTTAGTCTCTTTTCACTCTCTTTGCCTGGACCACTGCTTTAGCTCCCTGACCATCAGAGTGTGGGGTGAGACCCTTTCCTAGGTGTTCCTACTGTATTCTGAGTCAAGCCCTATCACAGCACTCACCATTCTCACTCACTGCCGTTATCTCCAGTGCCTGCACGCAGTGTATTTTCAATGAATTTAAATGATTAAGTCTCAATGAGGAAGAAAAAAAGAAATTCATTTGAAAACTTTTTCAATTTTCTAATTTAATAGAAATAACCAAAACAATGTGGCTTTCAAACAAGGCTTTGAACTAATCTAATACAACTTCTACAACACATTCCAGGGCATTATAACAAGAAATATTTACAGGCAGCTAATGTATTAAATAACCATGAAAAGAAAATCTTGCTTTTATTACACACCAGCAAAAAACACAGGAACGGAACAATTAGAAACTGCAACCTTGTTTTAAAAAATTAAATATGATTATTTAGAGAATACAATACCACAGAAACAGCACTTTTTCTTTAAGAATCATACTGAAGGGTAGTTAACTATGTGCAAAAATAATAGTAGTTGTGGTAGTAGTAGTAGTAGTAGTAATAATAAAAATGAGGGGAGGAGACCAGCTGAAATCCTGGAAGCAAGGAAGCAGTAAGGCTGTGAATTTAACCCTTGTGTGTGTCAGTATTTCTACACAGAACATTAACAGGCTTTCAGACTGCACAGATCTTTTTTATAGGCTTATGTACATCTTTTGCTGTGATCTAAAACATAGTAAACGCCCACACTTTCCAGACCAGGAGCAGACATGCACTTTGTTCTTAAGATTGAAATTTAGGCTGCACTTGAAAGGGAATATTGCAGTGGCACTTAGAAAATCTTTTCTGTGCCTTCCCACATACAAATCTGGGAATTTAAAAGAACAGCATTTTTAATTTTAGAGATCACTTGCCAGAAAAGGGCTGAACTTAATTTTGTACATTCTGTAGTTTGATTATGACAAATATACCCAAGTGGATTTTTTAAAGATAATTTTGTTTCTCCGATACAATAAAAAATATATATAAAAGACCACAAAGGCAAACACAAGGAACTAAGACTGAAGAAATGCTATACATGCATTTTGACCAAGTAAAAGAAACCGTATATCCCAGAGTACATGTTGAAATCTGAAATGTCTATGTAAACTGAGGCATATAAATTTTTTCCTTAAAAAAGTACCTTCAGGTTTTTTACTCAAACACCTACTTTTAAAAAAATATGCAACTTTCCCCAATTTTGAAAATAAAATGCCACAATATATTGTCATTAGCTCCAGCATACATTTAATTTTCTTAATTTTTAAAAGCTAGACTGGGTGATATGCATACAAACTTTCCTATAAAATCACCATCCAGGAGGATTATGACGTGCTTAGGCAACAGGCTTAAAGCAGTGTTATTGCTTTATCAAGGAGGAGAGGACTACGAGAGAAATAAAACGTCTAAATCCGATACATGATCAAACTGTAATACACCTTGAAAATCTTGGATTGATCCCCTTCAGCAGATTATTATTAATACAGATGGTATGATTTAAGAACCTGATTGTTTCAATTAGGAGAGACGGGGTAGATTTTATAAAGCTACTCACTGATCTAATGCTGATTATACAAATAAGCAATGCTAACAAGAAGTGAGATTTTCATACTTCATGTGTTATATGTGAGCAGAAGTAGGTAAGGAACTTAAAAGTTAAAAGGTAAAGGGAGAGGGAGCCACAGCATCTACTCCCATTTTGGATATTAAGAGACTGTTTAATAACATATGGTAGGTCACAATCCAAGGGCATTGTCAGAAGACCTAAATCTATTAACTTATTAACACTAATCACTAATAATTACAAGGCAGGATACCTGCTGAGGTAATTGATAAATCTACAATTTGCACACTATAAATCTTTTGCTTCTATTTAAAAACATTATTTCTTTGTATTAACGAAAAGTTTTAAAAACTGTTACAACAAAAAGTGAGAATTAACTGACTTTAAAACTTATTTAAAATTCCTTTATATAAGAAATAGAAGTCAGAAAGTACCTTGTCGATTCCAAAAAGGATAATTTCAACAATGGATCCAATGCCTGGTCATTTCTCTGTGGTTGTGATTTGACATTTCTATACAGAGCATGACCTACAATCTAAACATGGAACACGCACATGCTTCACCTTGCAAAGCAATTCCTGCAGTGAATCAGCTCAGCTCAGTGTTAAAATATACAAATTTAGGCCCGCGGCACATTTTGTTCTTGGTGTTCTCATAGGAGAAAGAAACTGAAATGTGGTGAAAACTTCGCAAGCTTTTAAGGAAACATCAACATCGGAATCTAAAACACTGCCTTTTCAGGAAGACACAAATGCGAGAGTGTCACAACCAACAGGAACTGATATTCAATGTTTGTCTTTTTAAAACATATAGGAAAGTACATAAGATTTCTGAATATCAATTTAAGTTTTTATACTTTTGAACAGTTATATTAGAGCTAAACAGATCAGCTTAGAAACAGCGATCAGTGTGCAAGAAGAAAGCTTTAAATTAAATCTAAAGTGACCACCTTTATTTAATGGTGAGTTATTGATAACTATTAATGGTAATTCCTCAGCAGTATGAATTATCTTCTGTTAACAGAAATGGAGCCTATTAAATGCTGACAATAAAGTGGCTTTTTAAGAACCAATCTTAAAATAAAACAAAGGGGGGAAAAACCATCTAACACGGAAATGTCTTTAAGGGAACATATTATCTTTTAAGGCCCCAAATATTGAGAAATAAATATTTACTTAAAATTTTGTTTCTTCCGCCATTGGTATAAACTATATATGACTTACTAAGAGTCATGAAAGAAAAAAGTATAAAATATTAGACAAAGTGAGCTATGCTGCTAACTCATCACTATTCAAAAATGTGCCCTTATGTACATCCCCTGATAATGAAATCACAAATACTGTAAGAAACAGGGACATGAGCACAGATAAAAGAATTTTTAAACAATTTTTTCCCTCTTCTAAGAAAACTCTTCTTTGAAATTTGAGTGAAATGACAAAACAGTTTGGAATATTTTTAATTTAACAACAAAACTGAAAGAAAAGCCAGAAGGAAGCTAGAGAATGAAGTCAATGGCAATAACAAAATTAGTGCTTTTTAAATACACCATCAGGCCTGAGTGGTATTCATGTTACCCCACCACTTGTTAAGAAAAGAAAAACAACCCAAAGGAGTTTGCATAATAATTTCTTTAGAGCACTTTATTTTATTCAATATGCACTAAAAAATATTTACCTCTTAGACAATTATGTCAAATAACTTTTTCTGAATCATCTGTCTGAGCTGCTTAAGCTGGATTTTTTAAAAGGCAAATGACTTGCCACAAATCTGCTGATGTCTGAAAAATATCTAATGGAAAGTCTTCTATTTTGGTCACTTTATATTCTAGTGTGTCCATACAAAAGTAGGACTAAAATTTTTAATCCAGCAAAAGAGAAGCCTGTACACAGTCTAGAACACACATCTTAGATATGAGCATCACAATGAAGGGAAGGAAAATGAAACAGAGCCAAGGTGGTTTATCTGCCTCGGGTGCTGAAATCAGGGTGTAAAGGTGGGTTTACTCCAGTAACCATTCAAGTGGGGATTGGCTCATTTTCAGGATTTACTTACAGGTCTCTTCTATGTCCTTTACGCCCCCAGTCCATGCAATGTCCCACTTGGTGGACAGATGAGTAATCTAACCCCACCGGGTTTATTTCAATATTTTGATATTTTAATAATAAGCTGCTTCTGAAGATTTTCTGAGAAGTCTGTTCTCTATTAAAATAAGATAGAACCTCAAAATATGAATGTGAACATTAGAAATAGACAGCATATATTACAAATCCATTCTTGATAGGAACATTAGTAAGAATACACATTAGCTTAAAAAACAGGCTCAGCAAATGTTGCTGATCTGCCAGAAGTTTTAGTTCACTATTTACAAATAAGACAAAGTGAAATACAGAAAATTTTACACATTTGGTAGTTGACAGATTAATGTTTGCCAATAGTGGTCTATCAGAAAACTGATATGAAGGAAGACTGGATAAGAGCCAGTTGTCACCTTCTCAATCAAATTTAAATACACAGACTAGGTAAATGGTGAAACAAACATTCTGCCTTTCATGGGAATAACTGTATGATCCAACGATCTGGCTGAGAGGCGCAATTCTGTGGAAGTGTTTTCTGGAAATGATTCCTATAATTATATGATCTGCTACTGGAAAGTTACCATATTTATTTCAGTAGACTGTTAAAGTTGATTAAATGATCATCAATGGTAACGTTTTCTAGACTCCAAGTATGAACAAAAAATAAAACTATTGTTGAGTTCTTTAAACCAATATAAAACTAAGGCCCAACAGCATCAAAATGAGAAAATAAAAAATGGAATCTGAACTTTAACTACAAAACAAGCCAGTGTGTGTGTGTGTGTGTGTGTGTGTCTGTGTGTGTGGAGGGGGGGGGCATCAAAGTTGTTTAATAGCTGTGTGCTGTGGTCCACAGAGACAATCTATCAAGCAACATGACCTTCAAGTATTTACTTGCACACCCAGTATTCTGCACCAATCAATCAATACCACATAATCATCAATATCTGCCAGCTCTAACAGTCAAAACTCTTCTCTTTAGTAACAGAAATCTTCAAAGCATTTCACTGCTGCTTCTCATTTTTACTTTCAATGGTGCAAACAGAGTTCTCTCCCCCTTTCTTGACAAGAATGTGTTTTCTGTCCATTGTTTCAATCTAATACTGTGTAAGCTATCAGCTTCTTCAAGGAGGTGCCCACTGTAGGCAGAATATTCCGGCAACACTTAAATAAAAGTGTATTCTCTTTTCTTTCTTTCTTTAAACAATTGATTTGAGTTCACATCTCTTTACTTTATATGTATTGGTCTGTCATCTGACTTTAGGCGTTTCCTGCGGGGCTGTATAAAGTCTTCATCAGAGTCCTCAGTTACCTCACCGTCATCTTCTTCCTGCTCAAACTCGGGCAAAGGTGCGAAGGTCCTGTCTGAGTAGATCTCTGTGAGTTTATCTTCAAAGTACAATGCAACTGCTTTCCCTGCCTGAGCTACTTCTGAATCAGCCTGCAAGCAAAAGATAGGAATATTCACCTATTGGTAATACATATTCCTTCACCAAGTTTGCATGGTCTGAAAAGCTTACCTTCAAATTAATCTCTTGTGTTTCTGCATAAACTTGAACAACTCTCATCATCTAAAAAGGATACCAGAGTCAAAAAAAAAAAGGGAAATTATAATCCTTTCTAAAGTTATAAAACTGCATAGGATTGGCGACAAAAGTCAGCCATACTAGGGAGAACAGGTTATAAGTGTTATGACCAGATTATAAGTGCTTTCTAAAGCTCTACAGAACATGGAACCACTTCCTTTACAAAGTTCTATTACTAAAGTTACTGTGAAACCTCAATAACTGCCTCAAATTCTGAATTACTGAGGTCAATGAATAGAAATTGGTCTGAATACATCAATCTATTTAAGAGAATATATCTGTGACATGAATAATGTAAGAAATGTTGCTTTTAAAAAACCTGCTCAACTTCCAACAAACCACTTCACCGGAACGCCATCTGTACGGCAATTTGTTAATCATAAATTATTTAACTATTACTAAAGCAGATAAAATGGAACTTCTATCTGGCAAATGTTAGCCATAGCTCATAGAAGCATATTTATTTGAAAGAATCTAAGTGGATTAGAAAATAAGAGAAACTTGGCACTGTATTAATTTAACTTGGCACAGTGCTATTAAAGCAACTAGACTTTTCACCTAGTAAGAACTTTTTAAAAGTTTTTACAAAGTCACCTGGATGCTTCCAGAGCCAGCTAGAAGTACCTTTTAAATTAGTCAGCATCATTTATTTGAGTAACAGTCATATGGCACCCGATTGTCACGAGCAATGGAGAGGAGCTAGAGCGTTGCAGCAGCCTTCCTAAAGGCTCTGCCTTCTCATCCAGTCCCACTTTCTCCTCCGGGGAGAAGGAAATGCTCCCATAACAGGAGGCGGGACTCGGCCCGAAGACACCGAGTGACTTCCCTGAGGGAGGCGTATATATCACATCTCTTTCCAAGGTGTGGCTAACAAGCCCTTATCCTCATAAAAATACACAACCAAAGTTAATGAAAGTCACATTGCTGAGATCCAAAAACAACATTATATACTCTGGGCTACTATTCAAAATGAGTCACCAGAGGTTAGTTTGTAATTTTAAGGTTCTACATTTCTATGGTCAACAAGGAAATCAAAGGACGCCGTTAAAAACGCGTTTCCTAAATGTACCCAAAGTGTAGGCTTTTATAACTGTTTCCCACAAAATATACTTCACTATAGACTACTTTCTATATTTATCTCAATCCTTAATTTGTCAGGAAGGCATATTTAATAATATTCCTAATTTGTTATATTTAAGTATATACTTCAAATTATACATAGTAAACTTTCTTCTTTGAAGCTGTGGATGAAAATTTTACTTTTGACAGAATTGAAGCACAAAAATTTTTTTTAAATCAGATTAGAAAAATTACTTGGTAGGAAAAGCAAATCCAAACAATAAAATAAGCAAACAAACAAAAACTAATAATTCAAGACTCTATAGTTTGGAAGCTAACATACTTCATTAAACCTTTCACAGTTCTTGAAGATCAAACGGACGTCAGCCACAAAGTCATCTGGGACTTGGTAGTGTTGGGAATGTTTTTTCTGAAGCTTCTTTTTCACGGTGGATAAATCCATTGGTTTCTTTATAATTTTATAGTAGTTTGGTATCTTAAAAAAACAAAAACAAATACAGCTAGGTAAGGATTCTCCCCAAATGTCAAGCTATTTATTTGAAAATCCATAGCATATTAATTTTAGGGGGAAAAATGTATTAATTACTGAGCCAGCTGCTTGCAATTTTGGGTATAGCGAATATACTTTAAATCTTTGGCTCCAATCATATCATGAAAATCAAATCATGTTCAGAATATGTGGCAGTATCCATGTTAGTGAAGGCCTCAAAGTTCTATCTTTAATAAGTAGATTTGGAAAGAAAGCAAACAGCAAGGATAGTCAGTCATACATCAGAATTGTATGATACCTGAAGAGGTTATTTTCAAATAGGAAAGGAAGAAAAACGGTTATAAAATGTACTGTCATTAGAATATTGTATCTTTTAAAGGACGTAACTTTCTATCACAAGGTACTCTGGACATAGCAATAGAGGAAGAAAGATTGTAATAACTACCCCCTCCCAATTTTTATTAACTATTTAGTGATCATGCTGGGAAGTTCTGGCCCCAACTCTTGGCCAAAAATTTGTATCCTTGGGAAATAACTGAACATAGAGAAGCTATTTCAACAGTTCATGAAAAATATTTGAAAGTCATTTTCTATTGTAAAGTCCCTGAACTTAAAGATATGACAGACTTCCTAGTATCAGATGATTACTATTTGCACAAAACTCCTTGTGTCTAGACCTTTTGTGCTTTAAACTCATTTTTTAACTTACTCAGTATACAAATCTACTATTCAATAATCTATATGCATCTGGTATTCAATAATATCTTAATTCAACAACTGATGGCTAACTTGTCAAATGTGTGTAGCACAGTATCATACCATTTATGACACACCGAGGACCTTTTATATTCCTTTTGCTATAGGACTTCAGAGCCTTTATTCCTTACAAAATTCCACTCTAAGTTAAACAAAGAGCACTGACTTGCAAAATATTCCCAGTCTTCTTAATCTTGACTTTTCATGAAAGGGAGCTTAGGAAGGCAGAGTCGGTGTAAAAGGTTCAATTTTACACACTTATTCAAATTAATACTTACATAGATTGTTTTCTCCCCAACATACTGAGCCTAGAATCATAAAACTAGAATCTTAGAAATAATTTAGTCTAATGCTCCCACTGCACACTTTAAAAAGGGCAAAAAATTATGCAATTTTCCCAGTTATAAGGATGGCTAATGGCAGAAGTAAGAGAAGAAGCTGTCTTCTGACTCTGAGGTTCAAGACTCTTTCCATTACACCTGTCATCCCTTACGTCCATCTTAAAAGTAAAACAGGACATGGAAATCAAATTCACTAAGTTCTCATCACAGCAACAAAATCTTTAAAAACAAACTCCAATTTTAACAAGCAAATCTCACATCCATTTGGCCCTACTAAAATCTCTGATTAATAAGTAATACTTAAAATGTTATTAGGTACTATGCTAAAACTTTTTACACAAGCTTCCATGTATCTCCCTTGAAAAACCCAAGGAGGGAAGAAATAGTATTAGGAAAGAAAACCTAAGCCTTGGAGAGGTTGAGGCTATTCAAGAAGCCTGAGTTTTAACACAAGGAGCCTAACTTCTTTACCAGGGTGGTACTAAGGTAAACAACTCACCGAAGCAGGGACTGGCTCCTGGAATTCAATACTTAACTCATGACAATAGAGGTAAAGCAGAAGACGTTCACATTTCTGGCCCAAAAAAAGAAGAGAAAACCCCTAATAAGTTTTTTTTGTCTAGTAAGATATTCTTGAGAATAACAACTTTATGACTATAAAGTATTATTACAACTTGAACATAAGCCTCCTACATACTAGCTCTCCAACTAAACATACACCTGAAGAAAACCCGCCTTGTTTCCCATTTAGCTTTGAAACGATCTTCTGGTTCTACTTTAAATGAACTTATCAAAGACAGAGTGCCTCTATTCTTATCTGATAACAAAGGTAATTTATCTACAATTAACTCAACTATTTATACACATGGAGAGGAACACAGAGCAATGTGGAGCATTCTGTACAACAATTATCGCTGTTGCTCCTTGTTGTAATTCCCTGCAGCAGGCTGGACATTTCTTACTATTCCCTGCCTTGAAATGATTCCACTCAGGGTCAAAATTAAATAAAAACTATCCCTGTCTTCTCAATCCAACTCTAGAATATTTTCACACAATCAGAAATAAATTGAAATGCATTTTACGTTGTTTTCATTTGCTTAAACTTCTTTCAATATTAAGCTTGTATATTCTAAACATATACCTTCTCTTTGTAGATAGTGGAAGAGGGATTTTGTTAAATATATACACTGGACTAGAACCAAACATAATTTAACCACAGAACTGTATGAAACATATTTTGTCTTTGAAGATCAGACTATGGACCACATAAGCACAAATTCAACTGAAGTGAGGAGAGGATTTTAGATTCCATTTTTAATATAATGAGAAGCTATTAGAGGATGTTAAGCAAGTAATAGCCTTGTTGACATTTTTTAGAAGAATGCTATGAACAATACAGAAAATGGACTGCAAGGGGCAAGAGTAGAGTCAGGGAGTCCAGTGAAGAGATGGCTACAGTAGTGCAGATGACAGACTATGGTGACTATCTCGGACAGCAATGATTGGGCCAAGTAAGAACACAGTATTAGAATCATTCCCGATTCTTTTCTTTCTCACCGATTTCTGGCTTGAGCAACAGAGATAAATGGTGGTACCATTTAATGATGTGAAACACGGAGGAGAAGTGCAGTTGCTATTTGCTTGTTTATCCCTTTTGCTTTTTGAAGAATGGGATTAAAAACCAGGATTTTGGTTGAGACATGTTAGGTAGGAGAAAACTGAATATAAGTGTCTAGAGCTGAGGGCTAGAGAGAAAGATTTCAGAAGTCATCAATATACCATCAGATGGGAAGGTTAAAAAATGAAAATGTATCAGGTTACATGTATATCACACTTAAAAAAATGTATAGCCAGACAACTCCAGCATTCCTAATAATACATCAACTTACTGACACTCACCCTCTGGTCCACAGGGCTTAACCCCTGGGCAGTTTTCCCCTTCTTACTGTGTTGCAAATTGTCGCAATCATACTCAACTTCTGGTTTCCCAATATCTCTGCAAAACGTACATATCCAGTCCCCACTAAAGAGGAAAACAGGCAATGAGTCCATGTAATTTTAACAAAACCCACTCTAGGGAAGCTAATTCCCTAGAGGTTAAGACTCTAATTTGTCTGGGGTTTGTTGGGGGGGGGGGGGGGGGAGCTACTCTTGTCAAATCTCGTAAAGTGAATTTGCATGATAAAAACTTCCCAAAACTTTCCCAGTCGCCATCAGTTGATTACCTTCTGGAAAGCAATAGAAAACCAGTATCTTGGCATTCAAAAGAGGTCTTCTCATAGTCCAAAGCTGATGATCAGTACTTGCAGCATAAGACCAACTCTCAGACCCCAGTAATCACAATGACCCCATATTCATGAACAAGGAAAGAATACAGGACGTGAAATTCCTCAGGGATCCTGTACTGTTCCAGCATATATTAAACATGCCAAAATAAAACAATTGTTTTTTCATGGCCAGTCAACAGCCTAGAATACACACACTCTCTCTCTGTCTCTCTCTCTCTCTCTTACACACACACACACACACACCCTACCCACAAATACAAGCCCACGCAGATACTCCCTATCTTTTAAATCTGCTCAGTCTATAGCTTGTTTACATAAAATTTTCTATCAAACCATAAACTCCACTGACTCATTCATATTCATTCTCCTCCTCTCCTTTACCATATATAAATAAATTCTAAGTCTAGAGACTATATTAATGTGTGCCAACAGTTTCGATTCCTTCCAAAGCATCTGCCTCTGAAAGCAGTAGCAAAATTCTAACGTTCCAGCAGATGTTACTATTCAAAGGACGGACAAATATAAAAAGCCTTCATTTCAAAACCAAAATGCCAATACTTTCCTTTTCTAAAAGAGTAAAGAAAAAGAATGCCCTTATTGCATCCCTGGCAAATGACTATGCCTCCTAAGATTTAGGTAAGAATTACTATTCTTCAGAAAAATATTCTGGCACTGTTGCTATATCTACCACTTTTCTAAGCCAAAAGGTTGAATTTTTCAAAAAAGGTAGCATTATTCAACTAAAATCATTGTTTCTCAGAAATTTAAGAGGAAATGTAAAATTTTTATCTATAAACAGAAAAGAAGGTGGTTTTTCCCAACACTGATTTACTGTCACTTAAAAAGAAATCTAGGTCTAAGGGTTGAGAAAGGGGGAAGGCAGAAAGAAGTATGATGCTACTATTTTATGGTTTCTGAAATCAACTTAAGTTGAAATTGTGTGAAAATAAAATGTTAAATGGAAAGAAGAAAAAGAGCTCTTCTAAAACAAACTCTACCACTTGTAGATGTAGACAGTAATCCCTGAAAATTTGTGAACTGCCTGAAGTAACTAAGTTAGTTCACTACAGAACTGTAGCTAGACTACAACTCTAACCCAGCACAGCATATCTGTTCCACTGCATTAGCTGGTTTCTCAGCTTTCCATGGGTGCTCACTCAATAATGAACATTTTAATGCTTGAAACCAGATTTAGCTGCCATGGGGGTCAAACACTCTGAGGACAGTGCTCTTTCTTTCTTTTATCCCCCAAATTATTCACTTTTAAATAAGTAATTCAGTAACTGTCTAGTCCAAAGTTAATGACTGAAAGACATTCCAACTAGATCAAAGGAAACGTCTGAGAAATCTGCACACAGTGCTTCAGGCAGGCAGTACCAGTAACTGCTTCCAGTGGTCAAGAGGAAGCTATTTCTAAAAAAATTCAAGACACTGAAGGTGTTTTTACAAGGTGTTTTTTCTTTAAAATGCCTTCTGAGAGCTTTTATATATTAAAGGAGTTTGGGTAAGATCCAGTAGAGTTGCCATAAAACTAAGTAGTATTCATAAATAAATCATAATTGTAGACCCTATTAAAATTGATGACAGATTTTAAAAATTTGACTTCAAGAGGAAATCTACTTTCTCCAACACTGTCCAGACCCTTGGCCTTTATAATTTAAGAGTTTTATCTAATTTGTTTACATTACGTATGAACTGAAGGCTAGGAAATAATCTATTTTTTATTATTAATGCACTACTTAGATCTTGGACATTTTATTGTTCAGCTATTGGTTTCTCTAGAAGGTAATACCAAAGGAACAACAGGCCCGTTTTACAGAAACACTATGTATGCATTAGTTAAGAAGGCCATCTGTCCTGAGTAGCTTTCTGGGGTTTTTTTAGCTTATAAAAGTAAACAACAGCAAAATCAATTCTTCTACTGGTACCTTGGAAAGCTAAGAAGTGTCGGAACATGACAAGTTAGATGGAAGACCTTTGGACATTTTTCACAGCACAGGAGATCGCCTCCGTTCTGGCAGACGGCACACCAGTCTTCGTTCGGATCATCGTCTTTGCTGCCGCCATCTCCTCCCATCCTTGCCGACCTGTGCATGAGGCTTCGGACTGAGGACTTTCCATTAACAAGGCTGCTGAGCCCTGACTGTTTGCAGCTTTCATTCGTATCTGTAGGCTCAGTTTTCACATGGTTTTCCAGGCCTGGTAATGCATCCAACTCACTCTCTAGATGCAGATTGGTTGAGAGAGGTGGTGTCAAACTACCCTCAGGACTGCTCAACTACAACAAAACAAGGACAAATTCTTGAAGAATCATTTAATCACTGTTTGTAGTGTGTGTGTGTGTGCATGTGTGTAAAACTTATGTCAAAATGTATACATAAAGGAATAAAATTAGCTCCAAAATTATTTAGGCATGTTAATTTATTATTGTAGGGAGCAGTCTCTGTAATACTGGTTCATTCAGATAGTAAGGAAATTAATTTAACAGATAAGCACACTGACCAGGAAGTGAACACTTCCAGGGTTAAACTTTTCCTACAGAGAATTGACTTTAGTATGTTATTTTTCACTCAAGAACCCGCTGCATAGCTTTTTGCCGTTTTGGGGGGTACTTTCCAAACTAAGTTCTGAATGAAGAGGTGACACTGCTCCAAATCCAAGGCTGAATGTGCTGATCTCTAAATCTACATATATTGCATTCAATGTATAGTAGCTCGAGCTGAAATTTCTATGTGCCAACCACAGAGATAATGAGACAGAAGCCTGGGCAGGAGGGAAAAGTCAAGATCAGAATCTCTAAACAAAGAAGAACTTGGGCCTTCTTTCATCCTGTATTATAAATTCTATAAAGTGCTCCATCTGGGAACTCTAAAATGGTTAATAATTCATAAGCTAAAGGCATTCTTCCCCCATCACAAAACTCTTTGGTTGTTCAACTTCTTTCATGTCAGCAGTCTTAATTCTGAATGTACAGGTCCAAGAAAATAGCCAAGGGTCATTTGTGGCCTGAGACTCAATGTGACTATTGAGATGATTAATAAATTCAAAATAAGGTAGAACCTGATTTAGAATCATGGCAAAAATACTGACCAGTTACAAACTAAAAGATAATTTGAAATGAATCCTTAGTATTAATTCTTTTCGGATTAATTACAGCTAACACTTTGAGACACTGAGTGAGAAAGAGAGATATCTGACTAGTACCAGGCATAAAAGTTCAAACACAAATAAATGTTTATAGAAGCACTATTCAGTCCAATACACTCAGAGATGGAAGAATCCCTGACAGACCCCAGTGGACTTTACCATGCAGGCGCTCCTCCTGCCATCCTCTGTCTTCTCTTGTTTCACAGCTCCTGAAAAGCTACATATTTCATCCTCAGTCCCAGGTTCTTGCTTGACCTTCACTTGGTCAGACTTGAAACTAAGACTTGCCTTCTCAGCAGTTCTTCCTGACGAACCACAGCTAATAAAAAACAACAAAGTCCACATATGCTGACTGTGTGGTATATATAAAACTAATGTTCATTAATGTGAAAACAACAGACAATTTATTAACTTTAAGATGATAAGGACACTTCATAATGTTGTTAAGAGGAGTATGGTATAAACTTAGCTTCCAATTCTTAAAAATGTAGACGAAACTTTCAGAAGGCCTTAAAACACATTATGGTCTGAGGCACTTACACTAAATCACGTAAGAAGTCTAGTAAACAATCATTTTCCCTTCCCTCTATAGATGTAGTTTCAATTCTTCTCTACCCCCAAACATCTGAAGCAAATAACATCAACAGTGGGTCATGAATCCTCTCAAAGGAATTGCTAATTTAGTTTTTGAGGGTGGGGTTTGGGAAAAGAGGATAACAAACAGTAAACAACCTAGAATGTCCTTATTTGAAATTAATGTAATGATACATGACTAATCAGTTCATCTAGACCATGAAGCAAAACCACTGGCAGAGAAGTGAATAACTGGTAAGACTGTATTACTTCTAAGAATGAACACTTTTTTTTCACTCAATTTATACTTTCTTCTAAAAGCACCGATTATTAATTTAATAATATAATTAAAAAGTCAAGCAAGTGTTTAAAAGGACCAGTCTTCAAAATGCATGTGCACACATACATACAAAAATTCATCATGAATCTTTCTTGCATTACACTAAATTATTTAAACTAAAGAGAAAAAATCAGTCAATATTATTGTGTTTTATCTTAAAACACACTCTCCCCCACCCACTCCCATTTCTTAGTTCTGTCCACAAAAAGGCATAAGAAACAATGAACAATTCAGTTGTAATGAGTATCCCTAGTACCTAGAAGACTGTCTCCAAGCACCATTTCCTCACTAACATGACCAGATTTCTTAAGAGAAATGGCTGATTCCAAGTCAAAGGCAGGAAATGTACAAGATGAACCTGGAACATCATTTCATAACAACAAACAAGGAAGCTGCTAGGGTTATAGCAAAAAAAAGGAAGGGCCAACTTTAAAAAGCTGTCAGGCCAAAGATAGAAAACTTTAAGCATCAATAAAAATAACACCTATAATGGTTTGGAAAATATAAAATGTTTATTTAAATATATGAGTTCATAAAGTTAAAAATAATAAAACTCACTGGTCACTCTTGGAGGGTGCTGGGAAACCAACTCAATAGGTAAATAAAGAGAATGAACTGATTCACTAAGCCTTTCCTATACCCAAATTGTTGATGAAAAAAGTTTCTCTTACAGAAATAGTTTGAAATAATAAGCAAAGAAGGAATAATACAATAATTTACATTTTTCAACCAGTAAAAAAAAAAAAAAAAAAAGACTCAGATGATCATTAATGGTTGCTATCACAAAACAAACAAAAACCAACCAGACATTATGTGCCACTCATGGAAGTACACAGCACCACTACCCTTTCCCCCAAATCGACCCTGAATCTGATCAAACCTTCTGACTTAAATACTAATACAGAGAAAACAGCAGGCAGTGCATTCAAATGACAAAATGGGGGAAACGCTGAAGAAGAAATACTTCCTCAAATACACCGATTCTGACTTCAACATACCTACTGATGGCAAAGTAGAGAGCTTATCTGAATCTGCTTCAAAGAATCCTTTTTTTAAAAAAAGGCATTTATGGAAAAATTGGGAAATCTGAACATTAAATGGGTCTCTTCTGATATTAAAGAATTATCTGTTAAATTTTTCCTAGGTGATAATAGTTCTGTGGCTACAAAATTTGTAAATCCTTATCTTTTAAATGATATATTCTGAAACAGTCACAAGTAATTAAGATGTCCAAGATTTGTTTCAAATAATCCCGACCAAGAGGGAATGAGTGAGAGTACAGAAGAATTAAGACTGGCCAAAGCCCTGGCCGGTGTGGCTCAGTCGGTTGAGCACTGGACCAGTTTGATTTCCCATCAGGGCACATGCCTGGGTTGTAGGCTCAATCCCCAGTAGGCGGCATGCAAGAGGCAGCCGATTGATATTTCTCTCTCACATTGATGTTTCTCTCTCTCTCAAATCAATAAAAACATATTTTAAAAAAAAAAGACTGGCCATAACTTGGTAATTAATTGTTGAAGCTGGGTTGTAAGTATATGAGTTCACTATATATTCTACTTTTTAAAATATGTATTTAAAATATTTCTTTAAAAAATAATAATAATAATACAGCTATTAATAATGTAATACTCACCTGCCTCGACTGCCAGTACTAGACGTACTAGGCGGTCTCACAGGGGTGTGAGAATTGGATAAACCTGAAAATAAGAAGTCAAAATGAATATCAACCCAGATAAGAATACTCAGAATTCTACCTACTAGCTACAGAATTCAAGATGATCATAATGCAATTTAGCTGTCCTGGCCCAGTAGCTCAGTTGGTTAGAACATTGTCCCCATATGCCAAGGTTGCCGGTTCGATCCCGGTCAGGGCACAGAAAAGAGTCAACCAATGAATGCATAAATACGTGGAACTACAAATCTCTCTCTCTCTCTCTCTCTCTGCCTCCCTCCCCCACTCCCTTCCTCTCTCCATCTAAATCAATCAATATATATACTTTTTAATTGTAATTTAGTAATTCTTGGAAATCAGACTTAGGCTTTGCCTTGAAGTCCAGTATGGCATTTGTAGTCATGGGCAGACCTCAACCAGTTCCTCTCAGCTGAGCAACATTTTCAGAATCCTCCTCACAGCAATACTATCTGACCAATGAAAACTAAGCAGATCAAGAGAAAGTTATTTGCCATCTTGCCCCAAGTCATCTGGGATATATGCTACTTAGATTCCTATTATTTATTCTTTCTTTTAGAGTCCTAGAATAATTACATTAAACCTCAAAACTTATACAGCGCAAAACAACGTATTAATGATGCATGTCATGCAAAACCCACATTTAAATCTGAACTATGCTTACTCTGGAAACAATGCGGTGGTCTGTTTCAGTAGGAAAAATAACAAGAGTTTATACTAGAAAAATATATTCCATAACCACTCTGCACCATCAATCTGTGGGGAACTGCTTTAATCATTCATTCATGGTAAGAAGGTCAATAAAACTGGGTTTTGGAAGAGAGCTACATCTCTGGATTTAAATGGTCACATTTTACATTTCCAATAAATTTAAGTTTTTGTTTTAAAATTACAATTTGAAAATTCACTTGCCTTTCCTCAACTCTTTTTTTAAAAAACAATTTTTCCACTTTCCATTATTTTACAAAGTGTTTTAAACTTGAGTTGAAAGCAAAGAACTCTTCAACTGATGATCTACATCATAAAATATAAGACATGGAAAGTAAATGTAACTACAAATCCAGCAAGAAACATGACTAGAGCTGGGGGTGCAGGGAGGGGTACAATGGAGTTCTGAACAGGGTACACTGCAGATATAAACCAATACTACTTCAGTTAACTGAAGAATGCCTAAAGTATTTGAAGAAAAATAATTAGAAATAGCAATCAGGAAAATATGGTATGTTATGATATTGTTAATTTTGTGTGTCAACTTGGCTAGAATACAGTACTGAGCTGTTTTTCCAAACACCAGTCTAAATGTTATGAGGGTATTTTTTAGATGTGATTAACACCTAAATCAGCAGATTTTGAGTAAAAGAGATCAACCTCCATAATGTGCATGGGCCTTATCCAATGAGCTTGAAGACCTTAAGAGAAAAGACTGGGATCACCAGAGGAAGAATTTTGCCTCTACACTCAAGGCTGCAACATCAGTTCTTCCCTGGGTCTCCAGCTGGGCAACCTGCCCTGCAGATTTCAGACCTGCCAGCCCTAACAATCACATGAGCTATTCCTTAACATCTCTCTCTCTCTCTCCCTTTACATGTACACACATCTCCCACTGATTTTATTTTTCTGAAGAACCTTGACTAATACATATACTAAGATACTTTTTGCAAAATGTTAAAGAAATGAGGCAGTACCTCAGTTGGTTTTACCTGATGATCCTGGAGAGAGCGCAGAAGGACCTGGAGAGGGATTCATGGTACTTGTAGGCTGTGGGGGTAGGTGACTGCCTGAGATGTATCTACTTAGTAGATTATCTAAACTACTTGAACCAGCATCTTCCAACTAAAGAGAAAAAAACAAAAAGATAAACTTGCTTTGATTAAACAGAGAAGTTATTAATTTCATTAGTACAATTTAAAAAATACCTCTCCTAACATCAGGGAAGCAATCAGATTAAAAGAATTTACTATGAATTAGTGATTTTGAAACAATATTGGAGTTACATTGAAGAGTGCTAGTTTTAGTACATGTAACTTTTAAAAATTCAAATATATTCTACTCTGAAAATTTCAAAAAAAAGTTTTGCCTAAATTTAAAAACCACCACCAGAAAAATATACTCGAAGTCCCTAATTAAGACAAGGTTTTAAATCTTTCATTCAACTTAAATACAAACCTGTATGGGTGGAATATCTGGCAGCGATGGAAGGTTTTCTGGATTGGTAACTGAGGGTATTAGCTCTATTGCTGTAACAGATGGGCTGGTGGGACCTCGATTTGCACTTGCCATAGTAGCTGTAGTAGGGCTGGTGGGATTGATTGTGGTGTTGTGGACTGACACAACAGGAAAGGGTCCAGCATGTCCTGGGTTTGAGTGCTGTTAGGAAAGAAGATGCTATCATTACTTAATCAGCCAAGATATCCTAATATGAATATACTTTGACAATGATTTTTAATTTAAGGAAGGATACTCAAGTTAAGAGTCTGATACCTGTGGTTGAGAAACAAAGAAGTAAGCCCTCTCAAACTTATACAGAAGAACAATAATTCCAACCTAGCCTTTTCATTTTTCTCTTCATTTCTGTGTAGTATTTAGGAAAAAACAGACTAGGCAATAATTCTCAACCTGTCAGCCTCATGATGTGATCTCCTTCAGAACAAAGATGCATTAGGTAGATGATCTGGAAGCCCCCAAGTTTTCAAACAGAATTTCCTGAAACCCAGTTTTATCTACATTCCCCTTTGACTCTTTTATCTTTTTAAAAAGTAGTTGTGTAATTGTGTATTGTATAATTGATATGGAAACAACGGATCTACAAACAGAAATACGACATCAATTCCTAACTCTAATGCGTGCGACATCATCTCAGTAATTTAGAGACGTGGATAATGATGAACAAAAATGATTATGTGTCTCATCGTGAGGGCTGTTATGAGGACCGTTTAAGATAATATAGACGGAAATCTTTGGGAAATAAATTACTATACACATATAAATCATTTGAAATATTGAAAAATTTTAAATTCTAACATTCAGGGATTTCTGTATGGACCCTAAAGTATAAGGGCACTATTCTTAGACAGCTGGTTAGTCTAATTCTGTAGCTTCCGCACTCTTCCAAAGGGTGTACCTGGCCCCCTACTAATACTTGAAGGCTTTGTAAGGGGTATGTGGATATGTGAACACTTCTAAGGAAATCAATGCCCAGATCCTTAACCTTCATATGTACTTTTTTCTAAAGAAAGCCCAATTTACCTAAGAATGTGCTGTAGTCCACAGGTTCTTTTTTCACTACTTCTTTCGCAATTCCCCTTCTCCACAAAAAAAAAAAAGAGCAAACTTCTGACCCACTCCTAATCTTATCTAGCACATTGCCCCAGGGTAACAAAGAAATAAAACAACATGAGAAACAAGCAAAGGTACAAAAGCTGTCACGTTGTTGATAAAGTGCCTGGCTCCAAAACCTGTGTAACAAATCTTTAAGTGGTTTCTGATATTTGATGAGCAACAAAAATCAAGAAAGACCTGAAAAGCTGTCAACTGATAAGATTGTTAAAAGTTTTGATAGCTCATTGTGAGACTCAGCTTTGATAACTTAGAAAGTGCTCAAAGAATTAAGGAAAATTCTTCTAATTCCCAGACACATATTTTTGTGAACATTTCCCGAGCTTCACATGAAAACAAAAAACAAAAAAATAAGCTAATAATAAAAACTGATGTGAATTCTGACTTACTCTAACAATAAGTATACAAACATATATAGTTGAAAAGAGAAAAAGACTCCATTTATCTCATAAGGAAATGTAGATCTAAAAGAATTTCACCCTTTATGTTTCCTAATAGTCTTAAAACATGTAAATAAGTATGCTGTTTAAACAACTGTATAGGAATTATTGTAATACAAATCTGGTCCAAAAAAAGGTTTTAAAGTTTAATAATAGCCTTACTGTCACTGAAAATTTAAGAATTTTTAAATTAAAACAAACTTTTTTTCCCACAGAAAAATTGCAGTAGACTGATTTATAATTTTGTCTAACATAAATACACATCTTTTTATGATAAAATGCTACAGAGAAAGTAGTAGAAGAAAGATATTCAAGTCTCAGGGGAAAAGGGAGTGTGAAATTCTGACTTTCAAAAAGGAGCTTGCCATGGTATTTCGAACACCAGTGGATTCATTTACCAGAATAAAATGTAAGGGTTTTACTTTATAATGTCAGTATTTACAATATGCCAGATATTATGTCCTTTGCAACTACTTAAACTTATAATGGAACTTTTAAATGTCAGTCTTTAAATGAGGGAACGCATATTTTTCAAAAGCCTTTCCAGAAGTACTTGGGCCAAAAAGTTGAAGGCCCACTACTCCAGGGCATTATTTGTCTACTATGGTATGTAGATTGATCTGAGAGAGTTAGTAAGGGTCTACACATTTCTGAGTACCCTCTCCTAGAAATTCTGATTCAGTGGATATGGTTCAGCATCTATTTCTGACAAGGCCTCCCAGTCATTCTGATGGTCTTTAAAGATGTCTTTAAAAGAAACATCACTCCAACTGTTATAAAATGAACCACATTATTTTATAACTAGAAATCCTATGTCGAAGTAGATTCATTTTAAAATCATGCCTCCAATACAAAGATAATCTACTATTCAGGCAAAGACTAGAAAACATGCCTCTAAATACATTTATTTTTAAGGGCAGGCATATATATATATATATATATCATAAAAAGAACAACACTAAGTAGAGAGAAGCAAGTAAAAATAAAATAAATAAAATAAAGAGCATAGTTTTGTTTTCAAAGTCCTTTTTATGTATCAAGTTCAAAATGTCACATTAAAAGAGCAGAGGGCCTGGCCAGCGTGGCTCAGCAGTTGAGCATCGACCTAGGATCCAGGAGATCTCAGTTTGATTCCCAGTCAGGGCACATGCCCAGGTTTCAGGCTCGATCCCCAGCAGGGGGTGTGCAGGAGCAGCTGATCAATGACTCTCATCACTGATGTTTCTCTCTCTCTCTCAAATCAATAAAATATATTTTTAAAAATAAATAAAAGAGCCAAGGAACAATTTCAAGAAACTATGGTTCTAATCTTGGTTTTACCATTCTCTCTTGTGACTGTTGGTAAATAAGCTCCTCTGTTACCTAGTTCTGTAAAATGAACTGGCTGGACTAGATCAGGGGTCCTCAACCCACAATATATAAAGGGTTTAATGGCACCGAAGAAGCTCTTAATTGAACACAAAATTTTAAGTCTATTCATTCCCAAAGTTATCAGTGACCCTACCCCCAGCAAGTGATTAAGAAAAAGTGTGTCTTAGTTTTAAAATGGTGTGACTCTTACAAATGTAACTCTAGGCATACTTGTCTTTGGAGGTGTGGCTGCATCATGGAGTACTGAGGGCCGCTGTGCCTGGGCACCCCTGGTATTCGGGCAGCATTCTGAGCCAATCTCATCTGATGGGCTTGGAAAGCTCCACAATTCATGTTGTTTCTTTGCATTGTTTGCACACTGATCAATCTTGGAGGCTACAAAGGGTAGAAATTGCATTTATAAAATAATATCTTTTATAAATTTATTTCTAATCATAAAATGTTACAGGTACAGTCAGGATACAGAAAGGCACAAAGTAAAAGGTATGAGTCATTCTCCTCATCTCTAGCCCCAAACCCCTTCTCTCAGTACATGTGTGTATTTAAAACATTAACTTATCCAGCCCAGAATTAACAGCTCTGATTTGGATGAGGGAAGGGAGAACAGGCGAGGGACAGGGATGGGAATGATTTGAACACATGCTTTAAGAATATATCAGATATTTGGCAAAAATAATCTGGCTCTTTGGCCCAAAATCACATGTGCAAAATAAAAAAGATCTGGTATGGAGAAATAAAAACTTGTGTACTAGTGAATTAATTTTGTTTCCCATATTATTTACTTACTGCCCTTCCTCACACTTTCCCAAATCCCTGCAATACCCGGAACAAATATTTAAACTCTGACCTTCTAGCTCTTTCCCTGCTAGTCACAGTGAAATGTTTAACTCATCTATAGAGGACAGAGTGCAGTCTTGAGGTCCTCACAATTTACATCAGCCATGTAGCGATGTAACGCTCACCTGCTGCTGTAACATCTGCGGGGCCGCCTGGCGCGGGTGCTGCTGCGTCGCGGCTGTCGTCGTGGGCACAGGAGCCGGCGGCTGCTGCATCCTCATCTGCTGCAGCTGCTGGTGCTTCTGTGCGTACACTTGCTGTTGCATGTGCTGGAGCCGAAGCTGCGCCAAGTTAATCTGTCCCGGAGTTTTACTAATGTGGTTTGTCCCTGGAGGAACTTGCCCAACTACAACATTAGGAGTATACCCAGGAGCTGGTTTACTCTCTATTACTAGATTACCTAAAGGATTTAAAAAATGAGAGTAATTTGCATATAATCAAATAAATTATCTACTTTGTGGATTAATCACTATCTTTTCCTCTTTCCTCTGACAACTCTCAGCAGTCAAAGCTTCCAACAGTACAGAAGGGATGGGAGCTAGGTTTCAAGATGATAAAGATCAGAAACCTAACATAGTCCAAAGTCAAATAATCGACTTGTGATTATTCAGAATATATTATCTGCCCTTATGCTTTATTTACATAGATGTACAGAAAATTAAAGAGCTGAAAGAGATGTTATTAGAGGAGGTCGATCTAGTTAGTCTAAATCAATTCTCCTCTGACAAGATTCAAGAATAATCAAGATTACTATTGCTGATTCCACCTGCCTTTGAATTTCCAAAATGTACAGGGCACAGTACTGCATTGCTACAAAACTGTCTTCTATAGAAATATTGAATGTTTTAAACCACTAATGTCCTTAGAAATGGCAATTTTCCTTACTTCTCATAGAGTCCATTACTTTCTAAAAATAGAAGGCAAATTTTAGGAAAGTTTGATCTAAGGTGGAGTTGGCAAACATTTCCTATAACAAGCCAGATATTTTAGGCTTCATAAGAACGGTGATATATTATTTGTTTTTACAACCCTTTAAAATGTAAAAAACAAACTTAGCTACCATACCACACAAAAACAGTTTGCTGGTGCCTGATCTAAGGCTATAGCCAAATCTGAATATAAACAAAGATTACTTTTTTATAGAAGGCCATCTACCTCTGCTTTGACAGCTTCCAATGGTAAGGATTTGACTATTTTAAAAGTAAGTTTACTCAGTCTGTACACAGCTCTAATTATTGGAAAAGTGTTTTGGGTTTTGCCTTGTTTTAAACTGAGATATTGATCTGTCCCTCTGTAACTTTCACCTATGTTTCTGAGGTCCACACTGTGGAGTAACAAAACCAAAGTCCATTTCTCTTCCATGTGAAAAGAGTTACTCTTATCTTTCAAACATTCCTCAGGACCCAACTTTCAGACACATCAGCATCCAGGACATCCTCTTCTACAGGAAAATTTGGTACAATTAATATACAAACTACTAAGCATCTAACAAATTCTTTCAGAGAATGAAGACCCATTTGCTAAGTTTCAATATGAAACAGTCAATGTCAATTTAAAAGATGTGGGGAAATGTTAAAAACGACACACATTTTTAAAACCTATACAGGAGACTCAACATTCTTAAAGATGTAATGAACACAGTTTAAGTGAGTTTCCAATGAAAAGCATATTTTCCAAGAAGTTTATGTGTTACAGTGACGTTAAAAAACTTTCAGTATCTAAAATTTGCTTTAGATGCTTCCTCCTAATTCAGTATTCCAAGTTAGATTCATAAAACTAATTATTTCTCACCTAAATTGACTACATTCTTTGCCCAGAAGGTGGGATCACAATGGAACCGTATTGCTCCATTAGCAGCAGGGACAGGATCACAACGAGCTTTCAAAATATGGCGCAATTGAAAAGTAATCTTGAAGGAAAAAAAATTCACATTAGTCTTAATATTAAATATCACTTGAAAAAACATATAAGATAAAGACATAAAAACTCATGTAGCCCCACAGTGTCAGTCTCAAATGAAACAGTATCAGTGTGTAGAAGACTACCTATATTAGCAATCAAATGCACATGCTTGCATTTCTGCCGTTTCTGATGATAAACTGCATTACAATATAAGGTATCTTCAAAACAGAATACTGTATGATTCCACTTATATGAAATTCAAGAGAAGACAGAAATCAGACTAATAGATGCCTAGGGTCGGGGGTAGAGGGGAACAAGGAAACTTTAGTGGGTGATGGAGATTTTCTATATCTTAATGTGGTGGTGAATACATTTGCCAAAATCAAAAATCTACATTTGAAACAGGTTCAGTTCCCTGAATGTACAATAAAGTTGACTGAAGGAAAATGAAGACGCTGTGTGTCTCACCAGTCTCTTGCTGTACAGCAGGGCTGTGCTGCTGCCACTCGCAATTGCCCAGTTTGTAAAGTTCATAACATGCTTCACCTGCCGGGAGAGGCCTGAGATGTCATTCTGCTGCTGTATTAACTTCATCTGTCTTTCTTTTGTAACATTCTGAAACAGAACAAGAGAGGAGGTTCACCGAAGAATTCTATATAAAAAGTACCAAGACATTATTTCTACTTATAATGAACACAATACCTATATTTCTTTTTTTAAATGTTAACAAGCTCCTGATTATTCAATGAGTCTATGATAAAAAGAAAAGACACTCACAGAAGTGGGTCTAAAACTTAATTCTCTAGAGAAATTGTTACTTATATATCTCTTTTATCCTTCAAAAGATGATATGTCTTTGCTAAATATAGTGTCTTTTTCTATTAGGCTAATCCGTAAATTTTCAACCGGTGTGCCACAGTTGAAAACTGATGTGCCATGAGAATTTTTAAAACATGCGATACCTGACTATTTAGTCAGGGGCACTGACCTCTTTTCCCTTAGGCTGTCAAATAAAAAAATAACAACAGCCAACACAACAGCCATGCGGCGTGATCAATCACAATTATATATATATCTTTTTGGTCATATCAGTAAAAAATGTATTTTCTGATGTGCTGCAGAATTTTAGTAATTAGTATATGTGCCATAGCTGAAAAAGGTTGAAAATCACTGGGCTAATACATTACACGAAGTCTATAGCATAATGAGTTGACCTTTAGAAATAATATTACATAATCTTAACTTACTATACTTTTCAGGCCAAAGAAAACTTTCTGTTACCAGTGCCACCTACTGGTATGGCATGAAGCTGATGTTCAAATCTCTTCTCTTAAAATACTCAGACAAAACGAGAAGGATGAATTCCACAGCTCTAAGAGCAGAGGTTAGGGAAAGTTTTGATCTGACGAAAGTTCATAAACAGTGAGTGAGTAGTGAGGATTGAAGGAAAGACTAATTTGGAAGAAATGCTGCAAAGGAAAAATAAACTGCTTTTTGGGAATAAAACTCCCAGGTGATATCCCATGTACTCTGACATTCAGCACACCAAACAACCTATCTACTTCGCTATTAACCATTTTTTTTTACAAAAAATGACTCAACTTGGTTAACTGGACAATTTTTCCCCCTAAGAAAACAAGTTGCTCATTTTATAATGTAAATCAATGAATAACAGTATTTAGCTGAAAGAAGTCCGACAATTTCCCTGGAAATCATCCCTCTTATAAAACTTAGGAAAACCTCTATTTTACAAAGTTTGGGAACATATTACACTAGAAAACATCTTCTGTTTAAATTATCAGCGTGTTAGGAATGTGTAGCAGATTAGCATTAAGTATTTATGTATATTTTAGCATTAAGAGGTACCTTCTCATTCCAAAGTTCTTAAAATGGTTTAAAAACATTATTTTAGACCTATACTTAAAATGTATTTACAGTAAGTTAAAAGATATCAAAAATCACTGCACGCTCAGTGCTCTCTCTAGTTATGTGGTCCTTTTGGAAACAAAAATTTATCAGGGTTAAGTGCAACTGGCTGGATGTGTAACAGGAAAGAGACCATCAACTCTAACAAGATGTGTTAGAGTACTTTTGTCAATGTATTTCAATGGAAAGATGAAATTCAGAAATAACACTATGCTGACATAATTTCTTTCATTTGGATGTAATTATGTGTCTAATATTTCTAAGTGCTCTACGAGGAAATTGAACAAAGAAAATCTACTATGGAAAATTTGAGGTTAATAGTAATGAAGTTATTAAGCAATCAAAAATACGTAGCTTAAACTGTTACTACTCAATAGTACAGAAAATATAACCCCGTATCAACTAAGCCTACTTAAGAGCACAAAATTTTGAGAACCAATGAACTGTGGTCAGTAGAGATGAGTCTTTGATTAAAGCTTAATTTGGGTTTCACAAATTGAATTCGAATCTAGAAATTTACATCTACATATTAATCTCAAATTTGTAAAACAAAGACCTAATATAGCAGAACTAAAGTTTAAAGTTTACAAATTTCAAAATGAGCAGCACTTTTTGCAAAACTATGGAATATTTTTCAAATAAAGTGAAACACACAAATGACTCAAGTAGACTCCCAACATACATTCATATGAATGTAAAAGTTAAATTGAGAATCTGGGGGGGGAGGGCACAATGTGATGGGTTAGCCTTGTCTTCACTTACATCACATTTTAGTAATCATTCTTTCATTCCTAAGACAACACTCTCTTCTAAATTACAGAGCTAAAATCAGTGGTATTAAATTGTGGTGCAAAGTAACTAACTCAAAAAAAGGTCTATTTTCCAATAGAACATTAAAAAAAAAAATTTTTTTTTAGTTTACTTCCGTATCCCCCAACCAATCTAAAAGACCTTTCAATAAACATTAAAAAACAGCTAAAGAGCAACAGAAGCAGTTTTTGTTTGATTTTGGTTTTGAACCATACCTCTAGCTGCTGTAAGAGAGATTTTCCTTTCTTATTAATTTCATTGATAAGGGTGAAAATGGCCACTTTTATTTCCTGTTCTACTCGTTTGTTAGTCTCATTTACTTCTTTTATCCTGAATAAGAGAAATGCATCATTAGGTTATCAATTTATCTCTAAATCATCAACTGTTACAGAAATTCATCCAACTGGGCACTTAACCGAGCGATTAAAATGAAACCTTTGTCAAAATGTACTACTTATGTTTCAGCAGACCTGACCATTCAATTTGGTCCAAAAGAGTGATGTATATGGACAAAGAATGGATTAAATATTCAGTCATTTTAAATTAAATTCAAAAAGGCCAGTTTATGAATCTATCTAGATGGTAATCTCCTTTAGTTCCTATGACGTGTATGTGACATACAAATTCCTGACATCAGTGGTTGCTGGTTAGTACCAAACCTGGCACACTGGCTCTATTTCCTCTAAATGCTTTTCAAGAACAATGTGCAAAAAAACAATGTTGCAACCAATAATTATCTTTCCAAATAGTAGGAGTTAAGCTCAGAAGCATTAATTTTCACTTATAACTTAATCACTTCAAATATGGGTTCTAATACACTCCCCTTTCACAGATCTTCTCAAAATGGTTTCTTACTATATACAGTTAAAAGCATTAAGTATTTTCAATCCATTCTTTTAACATAGCTGTCAGATGTTCTAGAAACAGGTATAAGCTCCCATTGTGGTTAGAAAAGTTTTGGTTCATATTTTATAAATAAAATAAAAAGGGGGAAATCCCACCAATAAATATAAGTAAAATGTTAAACAACCATAAGAAGGAAGCATTTAACTTTTATAAACTCTACTTCTATACAAACTATAACCCACATTTTCAACTTCTACATTGACCTTCATTTGCCAAATTCAAATTTGAATAACTTTAATACACTTAATCACAATAGCATAGTTTTCCCTCCTTTGTCTGTCTATCAGTGCTTGTTTGGGCACTTACTTAAAAATTTTATTCAATTCTGTCCTTAAAGTCAGTGGAAAACTTTTTGTTTTTAATGGGAGTATTGATTACTAATGATAAGACATATGGGACTCAAACTTAAAATGATTTTGCCAAAGATTAAAATCATTAAGCATGCTGAAAGCAGAGAGCAGTCAGCCATAGTCAGACTCTCATTGGATTTAAGCATGTATACTATATGTTCAATTGTGAAGGAAGAAAAAAATGAATGTACATTAAAAAAATGGAGACAGGTCATCAAAAAACATGTCTAAATGGAGAAGCATCATTAATAGCTTTTTTTAAAAGGTTTTTGAAGATGAAATCATCAATCTCCCCAACCCTTTCCAATCTTATAAAACATAAACTTCTTGTTCTACTTCTCTACACAGATTCAGAAACATATATACAAAATATGTACAAAAATTCAAAATATGTACAAAACATATAGACAAAAATATGAGACTGCCATGTGAATCAACTCACTATCCTTTCTCTGAAAAGGACATCCATCTGTAACTTATGAGAAGACAGTTATCATCTCCAACATAACCCACAACACATCAGCATATCCAAAACATCCTGACATATCCATACGAACTAACCATCCATGATTAGTGTGTGTTTGTATTTACATATAACTGCAAATTCTAAAGATGAGAATTCTACCACCTAGTTAACTATTTTCTAACATACAATGTATCATTCATTCATTCACTCATCTGTTTAATAATTTTTCAGTATCTACTAGGTGCTGTTTTAAATAATCATAAATTAATTTTAATATTCTGAAAGTACCTAAAAGTTCTACATCTGTGACTGAAGAATAAACACCTACCAATCCTATTCATAAATCCAGGAATATATGAGTTTTCATTATGCCAGCTCCAAGTGTTAGTCTTCCTACATTAAGGGCCCTCATTTTGTTAATCTATTCACTTATGAAGCTTAGTCCCACTTGCCTATCAATAAATTTGGTTTATTCAGAAATAAACCAAAATAGAAATTTTTAATACTGATGGTATTACTGATAAATAGCAACAGTTAAAATGTGCGAGTTTACTCTGTGCCAGAAATTGTGCTATATATTCATTTTATACTACTACTACTAAGAGAAGTACTGTCTTTAATGATTGTTTTACAGATGATAAAATAAATTTGTCCACCCCTCTTCATATTCTCTCTCCTGTGTGTTCCACAGTCTCTAGTTAAATTTTATAATTCAGCCCTGGCCTGGCCGGATGGCTCTGCTGTTTGGAGCATTGTCCCGTATACGAAAAGGTTGAGAGTTCGAATTCCCGGTCAGGGTACATACCAAGGTGCCGGTTAAATCCCTGGTAGGGGCGCATAAGGGAGGCAACCAATTGATGTTTCTCTCTCACATGACTCTTCTCTCTCCCCCTCTCCTACCTATCTCTCCCCCCACTCTCTCTCTCTAAAAATCAATAAAAACATATCCTCAGGTGAGGATTATTTTAAATTTAACTCCCCATATATTAATTGCATTTTTCACATTTAACTAAGTCTTATTAATTACAAAATAGTCAAAAATGTATCCTGAAAGACTATTCAAAATTTTGGTCAATTCAAGTTTACTTAATTAACAAATACTACACTCCAAACTCAAACTTATAACCATTTACCCCTCTAAAAAATAATATTTTTTAATATGCTTCATACTAATATAAATTTTTAAACACTGAAGCTGGAGCCACTGTATTTAACGACCTGGAAGTAAATTACGGTTTTGAGGCGCACACTCACCTATTCTGCACCTGAGTGGCTGCGAAATGAACATAATTCTTCTTCTCAAGCAGCTTAGCCAGCAGATTCTCAATTGTACCTTTCTGGTTTTGAAAAGCTTCTTCCAAAAACTGGTACCTTAAAACAAAAAACAAAACTCCATTGAAAACAAAAATTTATTATTAAGATTTTGGAAATGAAAAACAGCTGCATAGGTAAATCTTGAAACCTTACTTAAATGATTGGCATTCTATGCTATCCACACATATGTTGTCAATAGCAACTTTTAACTACCAATCAGCTTGGATAGGAAACCTCAATTTGTCACCATACCTCTCAATCTAGCTCTGAAAGGACTAATAGCAGATATGAATGTGTCATTTCTACCAACTATCTGGATCTCACCTAAAAAGCTGTTTTTAACTTTAGAAGAACTTACAGAAAAAGACAAAAATGAGTTTGGCAAAGGTTCTTCTTAAAAGTAGTGGTTCTCAACTTTCACTGAAAAACTAAAACCACCTAGGGTGATTTACCATTATTCTTAAAATACCGTAAAAAGATTTTGACCCAAAATGTAATTTAAGATTCTTATTAACCAGTCTGGAGTAACACTAAGGCATCAGTATTCTTTAAAGCTTTCTAGATAGTTCTAATATAAATCTAGGAGTGAAATTATCTGCTTTAAAGCTTATCTATGTAGATATTCATCCATCTGTCCATTTCTTAAGTTAAAGGCCTAATTCCAAGAAAAGCTGTTTCTTTAGAAGAAATGTTACTTACACAGTCCCATTCAAAGGACCACCATAATAAACCATCTTATTCTTTAATAAAGATGCCTAGTATTAGGTTTTAAGCAACCACCCCCTCTTAAACCATATTGATGCTCAAAAATAATCTACAAATAACCCTTCTCTAACTATATACACAACTATTATTTGTAAAAATAATCTACAAATAACCCTTCTCTATATGCAATAGGGGATAAAAATATTAAGGTGAAACAAAGGAAACTCACTCTCAGTCATGACAGAGTAATGGGTACCAGACTAGCCCTGGTACCAAAAACTATAAAACAAGACAGAAATATACAAGGCAAATGTATTCAGTCATTGGAGAACCTGTGCCAAACTCATTTTTCAAAGAAATTCTGTGGTCCTTCAGAGAGGATCACAATCACCCTACCTCTCTCTCTGTCTGTAGACAATTTCATAATAACTGGCACAGAGAACTGGAGACCACGCAGAGCACAACAGTTTCTTTGAGCCCAGCCAGAGTGGCTCAGTGGTTGAGAGTCAACCCATGAACCAGGAGATCACGGTTTGATTCCCAGTCAGGGCACATGCCCGGGCTCAATCCCCAGTAAGGGGTGTGCAGGAGGCAGCTGATCAATGATGACTCTCTCCATCACTGATGTTTCTATCTCTCCCTTCCTCTCTCTGAAATCAATACAAACATAATTTTTTAGAAGTTTCTTGGAGCTGAGGAGGCAGAAATCAAGGCTTGAGACTACTGAGCTCCTGGAATCCATGGAACAGGGTACTGGAAGAGAAGGGGCTGTGCAGGGTGAGGCTGAGGAGTGGTGGGAGAAGGGGAAAGGAAGATACAGAATAAGTGAATCCCTTCCAAGTCCATATGCAATGTTTGGGCTGTATATGCACAGGATGAAATTATGCAGCTGCTATAAAGTTGACCATGGAAGAAAAACCTGGAGGTCAAGCAGTTCTGGCAGACAGAATTCCAGCTGAGCCAGTGGAGGAAGGGACTCTGTTCACCTCCCAGGCATCTACTGAAGAAATCGGAAAGGCCACACCTTACAGGAAAAGAACTATAGTGTTGAAATGCATGCTACCCTAGGCCTATCCTGTTCTAAAAGCCTAAAACCAAGCCTTCATATGACCTTTCAAGAAACAGAACTTAGAAGTTGAGTCCAACCAAGTTAGAGGCTTGGGAAATACCTTGGGCTTTCTACAGATCATCCCTAACTAAGTGTAAAAACAAGCTTACAAAATTCAAGGTGATCAATCAACCAGTAATTTAACTGCCTGCTAGAACAACAATTACGAGTCTGCAGAGAAAGATAAGAGAATCCAGAGTTTCTATAATATATTACCCACAATGTCCAAATCTCAATAAAAACTCACTAGGCAATCAAAGGAACAGGAAAGTATGACTCAAAGAAAAATATCCTCAAGAAAAACTGACACAAAATAGTCCAGATGTTCTATTTAGCGAAGACTTTAAATGGGATTATGTTTTATGGCCAAAAACTGTGGATCAGAGCTACCCTAATGTCAGGAATGCTGAGAAAGGAAATACTTAAGCTTTTCCAGTCTCTCTCTCTGTGATGCCAGACAAGACAGACAGGAGTTGAGAATTCTCATCATGTCCCACAATGTATGTAACATATGACAGTGGCTCTCTTCAAATGTCAGATGATCCTTCCCTTCATTCATATCTAAATATATTTTTAAAATGCTTAGAATCACGTGTGAGAGATAGCAGAACTTGTGAACTGGTGAGCTTCACTGTAAGGCAATCTTTTTAATTAGAAATGAACTCCAAATGTCAACACTTAAAGGCCTCTTCTGATCATTCGCTTTCTCCAGAGGGTGAAAGGCCTCTATTTCCAGAAAGGGAAATAGAGAGAAACAGTGAAATGGGAAAGGGTCACTATTGGTCATCTGGAAGCAGGTTGGGGCGAGTGAAGGTCCCACAGTTTAGTGTGCAGATTTACTCTTAACCTTTCCAGTGTGGCCAAGCCTCTCATCTCCATCCTCCATTTAGACCTAATATGCCCAAGGCCAGAGCCTTTGGTTTTATTTATTCAAAGAATAAGCCCAATTTTTGTGACACCCATTACCTCTGAATCCTGAGCTACACTAGTTTCGAGGCAATAAACCCAGTGGTTTCCTTTCTATCTCCTTTATCCTTGGGTTGCGGCTAATCTAACTCAACTAGGTCTCTTACGGGTTTTACTAAATATTCAATCAACTTCCCTGCTTTTGAAAAATTAACTGAAATCTCCATTGGTGACTCCTTGGTATTTATAAGTCTATACTTTTTTTTATTCACTTACTATGAGGAAAAATTATTAGAGGAAAGAGAGATAACCCCAGTTTAACTAGAAACCATGTAATGTTTTAAGGTAAAAAAGTTATAAAGTTATAAAGCTGCCTTACTTTTTAAGAACTTACAAGACAATAAAGAAAATCAAAGACCTCAATAAAGCGTTTTTAAAAAACAGAAAAAAGAAAACAAGTAGTAGGTCACAATGTTAGTACTAATAGGTAAACTGTTACTGAGCACTTACTGTGCTAAGCACTTTACAGGCACAATTCTCATTAAATCCTCATAAAGTTGGTACATTTTCTCCACTTAAAAGATATACACACACACACACACACACACACACACACACACTTCATTACCTTTGTTGCTATACTATGTAGCAATTATCTTTAAAGAGGGGGCAAAAATACAATTATAGACTAAGTCAAAAATGATTATGGAATGAAGCTAAACTTTAATCAGAGGAAAATTCACATCTTTTTGATAAAGAGTCAGTATAAGAATCTAAAAAAAGTAAAAAAAAATCAAACTAAGGAAAGAAGATAAGAGAGAAATGTGAGAATTAGAACACTTTTAAAGAATAGAATAAATGACTTCAAGAAGTAAATCACTAGCCCGGCCGGCGTAACTCAGCAGTTAAGCATCAACCTAGGATCCAAGAGATTGTGGTTCTATTCCGGGTCAGGGCACACGCCCGGGTTGCGGGCTCCACCCCCAGTACGGGGCGTGCAGAAGGCAGCTGATCAGTGACTCTCTCATCACTGATGTTTCTATCTCTCTCCCTCTCTCCCTTCCTCTCCCTGAAATCAATAAAGACATATTAAAAAAAGAAAAAAAAGAAGTGGATTACTAAAATGACGAATAAAAGACTCAACTCTACAGCGAGGTTATTAAATAATAAGGAAATAAACTCGGCTGTACAACATTATAAACAAAAAAGATATAATCACAGATTTTTGCAAATTTTTAATGCTGTTTAATTCTAAGCGAGTATGGAGATTTTAAAATCTCCACTAAGTAGACAAGTTCCTAAGAAAATATCACAATTGCATAACTGACTCAAGAAGTGAGCAATCCGAACTGATCAGCAGCACGGGAGAAATTAAGCCCCTTAAAGAACTACCCCTAAAAAGCCTAAAGTCCATACAGGGAATGGGGTGGGAAAGATGGAACCGCAAGTGTTAGTAAAGATAACACACAGAAGTGAACTGGTTTTAAGGTTAGATAGTTCTGACAGATAGGGAAGGTGTTCTATAAGTTAAGAAGTTGCACTTGTAAAGGCAGAGAAATTTGAAACAGGGGGCTTCCTACTTAGAAGTGCAAGTAGGAGATAACAGATTGTGTAGTAAAGAATTTAATCTTGACCAAAGAAAGGTCTGGCCTTTGACTTCAGCTACTGAGAGGGCATCTCTAAGCCCCTGAAATGTAATGCCTGATAAAAGTATTTCTGTTTACCTGGGGCCTTGGACCACATGCTAAGGAAGTGGTTTATAGTTGGCACTCTGGGTCACAGAGTTACCAGCTCAACCTCAGGAAGTGCTAGAGAGACAGGTCAGTTACATGGACAGAGAACCATGTCTACATGACAAAGCTCCAATCAACATTCTGGACATCAAAGCTCAGGTGGGCCTCGTAGGCTGGCAACTCACCCTCACTTCTGACAACTAAATTCCGTAGTTGGTGTCGGAAGTAAGGGGGTACTTGTGGATTGCTTCCTAACTTCATAGTTGGTGTCATAAGTGGGATTCACCAACATGACTCTGACTCACTGAAACCTGTGGTTTAGGAATAGGAAGAATAAGGGCATGGGGGTTTATAAAACTGATTCCTAACTACCACCTAGTCACACATGGTATATAACAACAGTTACTAGAGATAAAAGCTACCAATGGAATTTAGAAATGGTAGACCCAACTCCCTAGGAGCTGACTCACTGGATAAATAAGGAAATGCAAACTAATAGGAAACAAACTAATTATACAATCCCTTGGTTATTGTTATCCAGGTAGGACTGACTTAAATGCAATGGCGACACACATGACCAACAGAGGCTGTTAATCAATCGAGCAAAGGTCCAAGTACCTGCCTAAACTGGTGAAATTCTTAGGAATAACCTAGGCAGAAGCCACCCTTAACATTCCACAGGTAAAGAAAAATAAATTGCTTTAGCCAACCATCTCTAGAACTAAACAAGAAGTTCAACATTTGGTTGGTATATTTGAATCTTCAGGACACATTTTACACATCTGGTAATATTACTAGTACTAATCATTACAACCACCCAGAAGAAGGTCGTATTTGACTGGGGGTAAGCCATGTCTGAATTGCAAAAAGTAGTCTCTCTCCAGATGTTTTTGGGCCCCTATGATCCATACTCTGACATGATTTTGGAAGCATCGGCAACATAGATTGTGCAGACTGGAGTTTATGGCAAAAGCCTATGAGTGTTACTCAGCAGCAACCACTGGGATTTTGGACCAGAAAATTTCTGGATGCTGTGGTAGAATATATACCATTTAAGAAAAAGTCACTGGCTTGCAATTAGGCATTGACTGAGGCTGACTCTATGACTTAAGAACATAAAATTACCCTGAAACCTGAAATATCCATGTCTTGGGTGATGGAGGAGCACTCTAATAAGGCAGGCAGTGCCCAGAAGAGTTCCATACAAACAGAAATTGTTTGTGCAGAAACATAAGACCAGGAGGATGCAAAGATGTATTTATGGTATTTACGAACAGATGGCTAGCCTCTTTTCCCTTCAGTATGGCTGTGGAACCACCTGAGGAACCACTGAATCCTATGATCACACAGGTGGTGCCCTATGAACAGCTCTCTGTTAACCAACAGAGAGCTGCTTCGTTTATGGATGGCAGTTCCCAGGTGAAGGCAGCATTCTGTCTGGAAGGCTGCCAGTCTAACTGAAGAAGGTAATAGCAAGTCACATATCAATGAGCTGAACTGAATGCTGTCGTCCCATTTGGGTTTTTACTGCACTCTGCAGTTGGTGTCAGAAGTGAGGGTGGTCTTATGGACTGTTTCCTAACATCATACAGATGATGAAGAGAAAGACTCTGGGTAAGACTCAATAAAGTAAGCTATATTGAACACTTTAAACTTTGACCATGGGGGACCACTGAAGGGTGCATTAAGGGGGAAAGAGGAGTGCAACTCTACACCTTAGCAAAATAACCCTGGCAACAACGTGGACAGGATGAATTTAACAAGGTAAACCTCAAAGCAGGGAGACCAGTTATAAATGTGGTGTAGTAATAGATACTTAGGCTTTTAATTCCAATGGCATGGGTTCTGCAATAGTCTATCCAGGAAATGTATAAAGTGCGAACTAAAGAAAACGGAGAAAACATTCAAAAGATAATCAGAACTCGGATATAGGTGAGTAAGAAAAATGATAAAGAAAGGGAAAGGATCATGGTTAAAGTTTGACAGAGGGGCTACTGAAGCTATTCTTTCATGAGAAAAAGAATGTCACTTTCCTGTTCTTTTTGCTTCTCAACATCAATTTAAAAAGCCATAAGAAACCTAAGATTTCTCAAAGATCTGACTGCAGCTGTGAGAAAGGTAATCTCTTACTGAGATTATTACAAAACAATCAATGGTAAGATTTGGCCCTGAGGTAAAGACAGACACAAGATTAGTAACCTCAAGTAAAACAATAGCCAACCTGCAGGTAAGATGAACATACTGGAACAAATTAAGGATATAAACATTTTAAGTAGATTTCTAAACAAATGTCCTACAGAACATAAGAGCAGTCTTGAAAAAGAACAAAGGACATTACTTTTATATATGGTCAATACTGAGGGATTCCACATACTGTATTCACATACTGTATTCTATAGACCATATGGGAGAAAATAAGCATATAAGCTAAAATAGATCTGGAGTCTGACCACCTGTATTCAAATTCTGGCTCTACCGCTTACAGGGAGACCTTGTACAAATTACTAAAACTTTGTGGGAATAGACTCCCTCTCCTTCAATACAGTCATGATACTAGTATCAACACTACATGGGTAGTTGGTGTGAATTAAACCAATATGCAGCATTCAGAAAAGTGTGCCACAAACTGTGGATTAAAGTATCCCCTCCTCTTTAGGAGAATTCCAAATGAGTTCCAATGAATCTAACAAATTAAAATTTCTAAGACATCTGACAGTTAAGAAACAGATTTAAGTGTGGTTGATCCAACTTAACCTACTCTTTTATGGCAGGAGATTTATAAAACCTATTTCCATCAATTCAGCAGAACTGTAGTAAGAAAAACACTTCAGAAAATGCTGTATGGGATAGCAAGACCATCTTTTTAATTGTAATAAATAGACAACATAGCAACCGGGAAATTTACTAGAGGATTTTGTCATACAACTGACTAGAAATTTTAGTACACTTCTAAAACAGGATGTAACAGATTGGTCATAAGTAAATACTATTGAATTCTGAGGGTATAACAGGGCTGAAATACTAAGCTATGTATTAAAGAATTAATAACTATGCTTACTTAGATGCTTATAAATCCCTAGTTTTTCTGCAAATTGTAGTATCTAACATGAAATCAGTATTCTTATGCTTTAATGTTAAAATGGGTACCATTTATCCATACCCATGGCAATACTACTTTTTTAGATGACAGCCCATAGCCTAAACAGCACAGTACTTAAAAAAAAATGTATCTGAACCAAGGCAGAACAAAGAAATACAATTCCATTCCTACAAATCCATATATAATACATTTTTAACAAATCATAAACTATTAGATATGAATGTGGAAACCATTAAATAATTCACCAAAAACATATTTTAAGAAACATACAAAATTGAGAATTAAAATGCTAACAAAATTATGAAATAAATATTTGCTTTAGGAAGAGTAAATAAGAACTTTTTAAGAACTTTATAAGAACTTTTTATAATATTTCTTGATAAGCAATTATGACTTCTGTACCTATGTTCTTTGTGTTCCAATAGCTGACAGTCTCTACATGTCAGTCTATCACATGTTTCACAGAAAAGTTTCAACTGTTCTTGTTTGTGTACAGGGCAGAAAACAGGGCGCTGACCAGATGCTCCAACAGACTCTGTAGTAAAATAAAACATATATTTTTAAACTAAACAAAATTTTTGTCTAACTTTCTAAATTCTTATTGATACTGGTATCCAAAGCTTATAAAGAATACGCAGAAATGCTATAGGGGCAAAAGAGGGAGATTAATAGTAATCATTAAAATTGCTTCTATCTTACCTGAGACATCTTCTTTCTTCCTGATCAAGTGATCTTTAGTGAATTTTACTCTTTGATGTGCTTCAATACATGTCTTACATAGCCACTCTCCACACTCTACACAAAAGCCAACTGCATTTGCATTGTCTTCACAACTAGTACATACCTAAAAAGGAAATACTAATCTACATTAAATTTACAAAATATAGATCCACAAAATAAAAAGGCAAAAACTCTCTAACTTGCTTTCAAATACACTAATTCATTGTACCTAGCATAAAGTTATTTTATTATGCATTTATCTTTAATGAAATTCTTTTCCTTCCAGTTCAAACATTCAGGTGGATAAAAATCTAAGTCTCAGAACACAAAATATATACACAATTTCAATTTTTCGTAATTATCTTTTGTCTCATTTAGTCAGATCTCAGAGGGTGTAAAATAGATATTCTTTATTTTCTACTTAAAGGTGTAACTATAACAGAACTAGCCTAATTTATGTAACAATCCAAACATGTTTTTCTAATAATTTACATTTTGATATCAAGATAGAAATATAAAGAGAAATTGAGAAGCATACCTGTTCTGATTTCTCATCAGAACTGCTAGGAGCTTCAGATGTATCTTTCACAAAATAATTATCCACAAGGTCTATCTGTCTGCATTCTTGGCGGCATACTGGGCACCGTATCACACCAACTACAATACAAAACGACAACATTAAGAAATATTTTTTCAGGAAAAAATAAGGAAAATTGTGCACAATGCCTATATGAAAACTAATCATTCAATAAGTCACAGACAAGACCAAAGAAATAAGCATTACATTAAGAGCTGAGTAAAATAATCCACTGAATTATTCCAGTGGGAAAAAATGATACTTATTTAGGAAAAGAAAACAAGCATTAATATGCAGAAAAGTTTAAAGGTATGAATATCAGTATCCCAGCTGCACATACATATTTGAAAACAAAATACTGTTTTTATAATACAAAATGCATACAAAGATCTTGCTCAGAGGACATACATAAAAACCATTTTTCCCATCAGAAGAAGAAACAATATGGGGAGGAGAAAAGGGGAAAAAGTATAAATATTTTTACATTTGAGATGCTTCAGTTAAAAACCTCCCAAGAAACACAGAGTATAATATAACTACAAAGGAAATAAGTATAAGTAATTGTAGAAGCAAAAATATGTGAGCAATTAACTTCTTACGGTGAAATCAGGTATATTTTCACTAACGAGGTGACACTTAAATGCGGTCTTGGGGAATTAACATGCATTCACTAATGTGCAAGCAGGAGTTTATTTGGCTGGTCTACGTTCCTGAAACCCTGCACATTCCTACGGATGGCTGTCCTCAATACTGGCCCTTGACTGGCTTCAGGGAGACGACCTCTAACCTCTTGGAATATTATGCCTGACAGTGTTTTTTGTATGCCTGAGGCCGTGGGACACGCGGTATTCAGTCTGACCTCTGGGGGTGGTTGTAGTCCAAGCAGGTGCTGTCAGTTCTATGGAAGCTGCACTCCTATGTAACTCTCCCCACCTCCCATAAAAATCTTAACATGAAGGCTCAGGTGAGCTCCCTTGGTTGGCAATACTCCTGTACACTGACATACAGTTACTGGGAGAATCAAGCACCTCCTGCGCCAACTCCACTGAAAGGAGATACTTGGAAGCTTGTGCCTGCTTCCTCCTGGACTTCACACCATGCACGTTTTCTCTTTGCTAATTTTAATCTGTATCCTTTCACTGTAATAAAACACAACCATGAGTATAAGAATTTTTCTGAATCCTGAGTCCTAGCCAATCACTGAACTTGAGGGCGGTCTTGGGGACCCGTAGCTCAACTAGGAAAGGAAAAAACAGCATGGAAACCAAGAACGGTCGGTGCGAAGTTCACAAATGGGGGAGAAAAATTGGCAGCTATAAAAAATAGAAATATAATTTTATATATAAATTTATGTATACATATCATTCTAATTCCAATATGTAGCATTATCTGAAAAAGGTATCCAAGGTTTTTTTTTAAAAAAAACATTAACAGAAACTTGTGTAAAAGTAATATACTTTCTTTTTCATTGGTGATATGGGCAAGTTTATAACCTGCTAGCTATAAAACAAAAAATGAAATTTTAAACAATAAATAGTTCAGTCAACAATTTATTAAGAATGATTTTTTTTACTTTTAAAGGAAAGAAGAAAGGAAGAGGAAAAAGCTATGAAAATAGTATTTGGACCAAAAAGGCCTAAAGTGTTTACTATCTGGTCCTTTACAGAAAAAGTACTGAACATCTAATTTAAATGAAAGTATTTTTACTAACCCAGGTGGAAACAATACCATATAACCAGAAACTCAAGAATTCAAGTACTTCTTGAATTCAAGTATTCAAATCCAAAACTACAAGAAGCCTGAGTCTTGTCAGTGGCTATACTTCACAGTAGAGAGGGTTTCAGTCTATGTATCTACACATGTGCTTGTGAGAAAAACTGCATGCAACTAGGTTTTCTTTCCTGGATTTCAGAATTTAGAGAAGGAAATGTGAGTTTGAGAGCCACTAAATTTTTTATTTCAGCATCACATTTGTACATTTTCATATACAGGGTATCCCCCAAAAAAATATACACACTTTTAACAGCTGATAGCTCAATTGATGTTTTTCTTTCTTTTCAGATTTAACCCACTGGAATTAAGTTACTCAAAATGTGTACACATTTTTTTGGGACACCCTTTATTTTTGCTTTTTGTTTGTGGCTGCCATCCTGTTTTTTACATAAAAATTTGACAGTTTGTGGATTCTATCCTTCATTGTTAAATAAAATTCCTTCTTGTTCTATTTAATACTTTTGAGTTGAGTTGAATTTTATATCTAATGCTGATATTATTCTTTCTGTTTTGTTTTTTGCTTGTCTCTCCCCCACCCCTACCCCACCTTTGCTAGTATACATTTATCTTTTTATCTTTTAGCCTTTTGTGTTTTTGTGTGTGTGTTACGTTTTTTAATTTGACCTTCCAAACTATCAATATGCTTCTTAGGAGTTGCTGGGTTTTTTGTTTTTTCAGATCTTCAAATTTTAAAAATTTGGGAATCATGTTTAATTCTAGCAGAGCCTTTTCCCTTATTTTTCATAAGCAAATAGATAACATGAAAAAGTTTTAACTTGAAGCTGATGTTATTTTACAGATAAGGAACATAAAGTCATAAGATTCGAATAAATTTGTCCATATCTGATTCTCTCCATCCGTTACCAATTCAGATAACCTACCTTGAAACCATAAAACATAAACTGGGGACGGAAAACAGAGAAAGACAGAAACTACATCAATGTTAAAACAGCCTGAATTACAGCCAAAACCATAAAAGCCAAAATCAATCATAATAATATGCACATGAGAAAGGGGGGTTGATCACCACCTTCAAACCAACATTAAGACCAAAAGCAGTAAATTTCAGCTATGACTAATCTCAACTTTGGAACCATATTTCCATGAACATTTGATTATTAATTTATTTTTAAGATTTTTTTTTTTATTTTGAGAGAGAAAGGAAGAGGGAGAGAGAGAGAGGGAACCATCATATTGATGCACCCGCAACCGGGGATGGAATCCACAACTCCACAAACCGGGCACATGCCCCAACCAGAAATCGAACCAGCAACCCCTCAATGCATGGGACGATGCCCAACCCACTGAGCCACACCAACAAGGGGTAATTTATTTTAAAGTCTTATATTATTCTCTAATAATGTGTCATCTCTTCAGTGGTGTCGAGGTTCATTTAAGATATCCATTTTGTATACCTCACAACACATAAAGGTGATGCTCAACACAAAGCAGAATTTCAAGTTTGCAGAGGACTGCTGAAATGCAGTGTTCTCTGTTAAATACTTCCAATTCTTCAGACTCACTTCAGCCTCATAAACACAGTAAAACATAAAAAACAGTTAAATGACTCTAAATATGTTACCCTCATATATGCTTTATTCCCAATCAAAAAGAGATCTTTTGAGTGATATTAATTTTTTGCATAAGTATTTATTATGTGAGGATGAGTTTTAAGCCATTCCTTAGTAATGGAAAAGAAGTCTGTTTAATTTGGATATCAGCATTCTATTAATAAACCACAAATGGGATGACAGGCCAGAGTGGTCTAAGATTCTTATCTTGGCAGTCATTTGTGCTGTTAGAAGAAATGTAGAAATTCTCACCCAAATCCACTGTGGACAACAGGTCAGGCTGTACATGCCAATACTCCTTGAAACCTGTGCCTAGTACTTCCTACCAAATCCCAATGTGGGGCATGGCATCAGAAGGCACAGTATTTTTGCTTTTGAGGGCAAAGACAATATCAAAGACATTATATAGGTACTTAAGTAAAAAAAGAAACTTCCACAATTTTTATTCACAAAATTCAAAATGTAATAATAACCTAGTAAAGATTTTTTAATATAAATCTACTAATAAGAATTATAAAATTCTTTGTAGAATTTTACTTAACTGGGAGGATTTCATTAACTCACCATCAGTGAAGAGCTTTTCCTTGCCTGGCTAACAATCCACTCAGAAACTTACCTTGATTTCATTTTTTTTATTTTTAAGAAATTCTGCTGTGATGAGACATTCCATTTTAAATTTTCCAACTTCTCTGTCCATTGCTTCCCTGTGAGTTGGGAATATCGTTACCAGTACTTAGTCTAGTATTATCCACAGGTTGTGCTCTTTTAGCAGAGCTATACAGAACTATATTAAAAGTGTGTAAGAAACACTTTGCCAACTAATTCCAAAAGGAAATAACCTACACTCCACTGTGCCTTAAAAGTGTGACATGTAAAATCTACTTTTCTTGTCTTGTTTCAAATGATAGGTATGCATTGATAATTAAAATATTTTTGTAAATGTCATGCTACAGGCATACCTCTATGCCTGTTAAGTTATTACTGCATCACTGTAATTTGTAGTGCACCAAAAAGCAGTACAAAGCAATGAGTACCACATACAGTCTTTGTCACAACTATTCATTTTGCCATTGCAGCATGAAAGCAGGCATAGATAATACATAGAAATGGGCACAGCTGTGTTCCAAAAGTGTTATTTATGAACACAAATATTAATTTCATATAACTTTCACGTTACAAAATATTCTTTTGATGTTTTTCAACCATTTAAAAATATAAAAATCATTGTTAGCTCATGAGCCATATAAAAGCAGGCTAGATTTGGACCATGGGCCCTGGTTTGCCAACCCCTGATTTAAAGTGCAGTCCAACAGCCCTGGCCAGTGTGGCTCAGTTGGTTGAGCATCATCCCATCCCGTGCACTGAAAGGTCACTGGTTCAATTTCCGGTTAGGGCACATACCTAGGATGTGGGTTCAATTCCTGGTCAGGGTGCATGAGGGAAGCAACCAATCAATGTTTCTCTCATCAATGCTTCTTTTTCTCCCTCCCACCCCCCCACCCCCTGCGCCTGTCTCTAAAAAATCAATCAAATCATAAAAAAAATAATAACATTAAGTCTAACAATTAAGAAGTATAAAACCTCCAATCAGAGTTTTCTTGCCTCACTGAAGTAGAAGAATACAAGGATTATCCACCACTTGAGGAAGCCTCAAACAAAAACGGACAAAAAGAGATCAACATAAAAAGAAAAAAGATAAGAAAATCAAGTCAAGATCTTCCAGAATGTCAGCTGAATAAGAAAGCAGAGAGAAAAAAAACATAAGAGAAAAGGTAGGAGAGAGTATGAACCCAAGAGTGCCAACACCCAAACAGTAACAGTTCAAAAAAGTGTGTACGGGGATGTGGGGGTGGGGGAAGGGAGAGCATCCTTATGAAAAAAACTTTAAAAGTTCTGTTACTACAAGCAAAGACTGCAAGACTAACAGAAAGCTGACACTGAACTATTAAAAACAATGAAAGGGAAAAAATAGAACATCACCAAATTTCAGAATAAGGATAAAGACATTATTAAAAGGTTCCAGGAAGCCCAGCTGGCATGGCTCAGCGGCTGAGCATCGACCTAGGATCCAGGAGCTCGCGGTTAGATTCCCGGTCAGGGCAAGTGCCCGGGCTGTGGGCTCGATCCCCAGTAGGGGGCATGCAGGAGGCAGCCAGTCAATAACGCTCTCATCATTGATGTTTCTCTCTCTCTCTCTCTCCTCTCTCTGAAATCAATAAAGTCATGTTTTTTAAAAAAGGCAAAAAAAAAAAAAAAAAAAAGGGTTCAGGGAAGAGGTAAATAAAACAAACCTCAACTGGGGTTGCACAAAGGAGCAAGATCAGACAAGCATGGGCAGCACTGACTTCTTAAGACACTGGGAGATACTGAGGAAAAAATATTTTCAACCTAGAATTTCATACTCAGTCATGCTACCGTCAAAGTAGAAGAGTAAATAAGGAGAACTTCAAAAATACAAAGGCTCCAAAATTTTACTCTCAGCGACTGTTAGGATGCACAAATGGGAGTGAACCAAGAATGGAGAAGACATGGGAGACTAGAGCTTACACAAAGTAGAATCAAGATTCTGCATAACGCAGGCTTGAATTACTCTCAGAAAGGTGCGTAAGCAAATAATAGTAGCAAATTTTTTTTTTTTAAATGTGACCAATAGCATAGAAATAAAACTGTCTTTCACTGCCTGAGTTCAGAGTGAGGAAAGAACTTTTCTCCTTAGAATTTCCAAAAACAGGTCAGCTTACAAAAGTAAACCCTAATCAACATCTGCCAGTTCTAATAAATACCAACCAACCTTAATTCAGTGGTTTTGTGTTGGTGGCACCTGAAAGAAGCAAAGACAAAATACTCTTTGGAGGCTTGTTGCTGCAAACCAACTGACAGGATTCATATATAAAGCCCTGGTGAACATGATTACAATCAAAAACTGTAAAACACTGGAAGACAACATCTACTATGACCAAGAGTAGGCAGAGGCCAGCAGTAGTAAAATAAGACCTCAAGAACCTCACATAATGCAATTATCAAATACAAATACAAAATCAGTAAACTTTAGATATTTAAAATATAAAAAGTAAGATGAAAACAAGAAAACAAAGCAAACATAGCTCTAAGTGTAACTTAAAGGAAACATTTAGAGTAAAAGCATAAGTATAAAGTATAGATACTCCTCAACTTACCATGGGATTACATCCCAATAAACCCACTGTAAGTATAACATACTAACTGGAAAATGCATTTAACATACCATACATCATAGCACAGCCTAGCCAGTTTCTACTGAATGGGTATCACTTCTGCACCATGATAAAGTTGAAAAATCGTTTAAGTCACACCAGCGTCAAGTCAGGGACAACCTGTATGTAGGAATAACTCGAAAAGATGTGGGAGACATTTCTAGAAAAGAAATTACATAATATTCACAAACAGAAGATTTCAGTAAATGAAAAGGCATACAATGTTTATGAATAGGCAGACACCAAATTGTAAAGATAGAATTTTCTCCCAAATTTACCTATATATGCAAAACAATTCCAACAAAAGTGCTGACAGGGTTTTTAATTGATTTTTGTGTGTAAGAGAGAGAGAAACATCTATGTGAGACAGATCAGTTGTATCCCTTAGGCACCCCAACCAGGGATCGGAGAACGCACAACCTATGTGCCCTGACTGGGAATCGAACCCACAACATTTAGGTGTATGGGACAACGCTCCAACCAACTGAGCCACAGGTTTTTTTAAATGAACTTTCACACTATGATTCTAAAATGTATAAGAGCAAAAAGTTAAGATCAGTCAAGATAATCTTGACAATGAACAAGGTTTATGTGGAGGGGAATGAAATTACCTTAATGAATACAGGCAGACCTCACTTTACTACATCTTGCAAATCTTGCCTTTTCTACAAATTGAAGGCAAGACCCTCCACCAGCAAAAAGATTACAACTCATTGAAGCTCAAGTGATTGTTAGCATTTTTAAGCAATAATGCATTCTTTAATTAAGATATGTACATTGCTTTTTTAGACATCATGCTATTGCATACTTAATAGACTACAGTATAATGTAAACATAACTTTTAAATGCCCTGGGAAACCAAAAAATTCATGTGACTCACTTTATTGTGATATTCGCTTTATTGCAGTGGTCTGGAACCAAACCCACAATATCTCCAAGGCATACCCTTAACAAAGTTTATTTTAGCTTTATAATAAGCAATAAAACCAAAAAAATGGGAGGGTGATTAAAAAAAAAAAAGCACCTCTTATCTCTTATCATCAAAAGACAGCTTTCTAAAGAGTAAAAAAATAAAGTCAAGTGTATTAGTTATATCTATTGCTGTGTGACAAATTACCCCAAAACTTAGTGGCTTAAAACAGTTCATTCTCTCTCAGAGTTTCTTAGAATCAGGAATTTAGGAGTGACTTGGCAGTGCTTCTGTGAGGTTGCAGTCAGGTGTCAGCCAGAACTGCAGTTATCTGAAAGCCTCAACATGCTAGAAGGTCCAGCTCCAAAGAGGCTCATTCACATGGCTGGTTGGTAAGGTGGCACCGGATATTGTCAGAAGGCCTCTCAGTTCTTCTCTACCTGGGCCTCTTTATGGGACTGGTAAGAGTAGCAGTCATTTTTACCCACAACATGGGATCCAAGGAGTAAGCATAAAGCTGTATGCCTTTAATGGTTTAGCCTCAGAAGTCATTGTTAATTCTGCTGTAGTCTCTTGGTCACCCAGAGTAGCCCTGAGTCACTGTGGGCAGAGACTATAGAAGGGTGTGAATACTAGGAGAAAGGAACACGGACATCTTGGAGGCTAGCTACCACACTAAACCATAGTAGGCTTAGAATAAATAAATCTTCAAGTTACATAACCAACAAAAGATCTTGGAACTTTTTGGAACTTATTAAGAATTCCTGTACATTAAAACAAAAAACATAATCAAGCTAAAGAAAAATAGAAGACACAGGAACAAGTAATTCACAACAGCAGCAACATAAACCGCATATAATAAGCATTCAAAGTGTTATTCATTAGTACCACATAATTCATGCTATTTACCCATCATTAGAGCACAGACTTTAAATATTTTTCTAAAAATGATGTATTTATGTTCATTCATCCTTGTTTTTTTTTTCTCCACTTCCCCTTGGGACCAATGTCCATTCTAGAAGGAGGACAGAAATAAAGGTAGTTTGTGGCCAAAGAAGAGACATAGGCTAATGTATCCAATACTATGAGCCCAACCTCCACACTTGACCTCAGGAAAGTAAAATGATATAACTCAGTCAACCAGTCTTAATATGGGGGAGGGGGAGGATTAGATTTACAAAAGGTCAACCAGTTACTACTTTTTTCACCTTCACATTCTTTGGAGAACAAGCTCTTTATGAACTGTGATGGGTAACCCAAAATGAAGGACTATAAATGTATGAATCTACAATCTTCTACTATTCCATGGTCTGACATTCCTCCCAATGACTCTATATTATCATTGTCTGACGGTCTCTTTAAGGGAGTAGCTCTCAAACTTTAGTCTCAGGATCCCTCTTACACTCATAATTATAGAGATTCTCAAAGAGCTTTTATTTAGATGGGTTTTATTCATCAATATGTGTAGCATTAGAAATAAAGAATTTTTAATCTTATTATTTTAATTTGTTAGTAATTAATAATTTTTATTGAAACTAAGTATTTTATTAATTTATTTAAAAATAAACTCATTACCGGCTTAAATAACATTACCAGAAATAACTATATTTTCCAAAACAAAAAGTTTTAGTAAAGAGTGAGGATTTTTAAATTTTTAAATCTCTTTAATGTCTGGTTTAATAGAAGATGACAATACATGCTTTTGCACTGAATCTGTTGTGATGAGTTTTTATTTGAGGAATATGAAGAAAACCTGGCCTCATACAGCTATGTATTTAAGAAAAGGGAAGAGAGCCCTGGCAGTGTGGCCCAATTGGCTGGGCATCGTCCTGAGCACCAAAAGGTTGCTGGTTCAGTTCCTGGTCAGGGCACATGCCCGTGTTGTGGGCTCCATCCCCAGTAGGGGCCGTGCAGGAGGCAGCTGATGGATGTTTCTCTCTCTCCCTCCCTCCCTCCTTCTGTCTCTCTAAATCAATAAAGAAAAAAAAAAGAAAAACAATCAGAAAAAGCCTTTCTCAGGAGGCAACGTGAAGTGAGGAGCCATTCACTCAAGATCACTGGTTCTCAAACTTAGTGTGCATCAGAATCACCTGGAGGACTTGTTAAAACAGACTGCTGCTTAGGTGGTCTATAGTGGGCACAAATATCTGCATTCCTAACAAGCTCACAGATGCTGCTGCTGCTAGTCCAGAAGCCACACTTGGAGGGCTATCGGATCAGGCAACAGCTCAAGGGCGTGAATAACTTTGGTGTATTAGAGGAACAGAAAAAAGGTGAGGAGGGAGGGTAATGTACTTGTCATCACTTCAGAACCACTTAAGACGGTGAATTAAACTACCACCTATGGCTCCTCAGACCAGAGATGGAATCACAGGTTGTTGAATCCTTGCATCTGCAAAGCATTTCAGTTTATAAAAGTATTTTCACTTTTGTTTTTTAAAGATGGAGGAACCTGGAAACTATTTTTTTTATTGATTGATTTTTTTAGAGAGAGAAGAAGGGATAGGGATAGAGAGATAGAAACATCGATGGGAGAGGATGAGAGAGAAACATCATTGATCGTCTATCTCCTGCACGCCCCCTACAGAGGATCGAGGCTGAAACTCCGGCATGTGCCCCAACCGGGAATCGAACCATGAGCTCTTGGTTCCTGGGTCGACACTCAACCACACCTGCCGGGCACATTTTCACATTTATTATTTAATTTGACTCAGTGAGATATAAGTGAAGGACTACTAGCTACATTTTAGAGATAAACTGAAGGACAAAAACATTATGAACCTAAGGGAACCAGAAAACAAGTGGCAGAACTTTGTTGCCTGACTCCAAATCCAGTGTTCCTTCTAGAACAGCATGCTCAGTTTTTTAAAGAGCAAAGCAAAAGATAAATACAAGAGTTAATACTAACAAATTATTTTCTAGACTCCATGCCCAAAAACATGGTGGCTTCCAGACTTCATCTGTCATACATACTGGTTAGAAAGCAACATTTCCTTAAGATAATAGTATTTAGTCCCATCTACTTAGTCCAAAAAGAGAGGGTGGAGAAATGAAGAGGGAACTTACGGACTATTGTTCTTTTGCCCGCATAAATATCAGAGAGCCAACTGCATTACCTCAGCCCCTTAGCCACAGCAGTCAAACACAGTTTTCATCCTGTGCTCCCTCTAAATCTCCCGCCTAACCCAGGTTCCCACAAGAGCACTGAATCCCATGTCTTACTACACTCATGAGGCCATGAGCAGTTACTTATACATCCATTATCCACCTTCTATACATCCATTACCATTCAGTATCTTCTCCATCGATCAAACCGTTATTCTTAACATTCTTACCTGTATGTGTCACAATACTTCAAACCCAAAACAACCAAAATTGAAATTATACCCTCCCTCCAACACACACACACCCCGCTAGGTGCCCAAGCTCTTTTTTTTTTTAATATGTTTTTATTGATTTTACAGAGAGAAAGGAAGGGGGGGGGAGAAACATCAACTGGCTGCCTCCTGTGTACCCCATACCGAGGATCGAGCCCAAAACCCGGGCATGTGCCCCAACAGAGAATTGAACCGGCACCCTCTTGGTGCATTAGATAATGCTCACCCGAGCCACAGTGGCCAGGGCCTGAATTCTTTTATTTGCATTAATAGCACTGCCACCCATCAAACAAGAAATCTGGAACACTCAATGCCCCCATCTCCATTCCCATGGCTACTTACAATTAGTTACTACTAATAATAAAACTAGCTGCCACTTCATTAATAATTACCATGTACTAGTCACTGTACACACTTCGTACTATCAATAACCCCATGAGGTAGGTAATTTTGTCCTTGTTTCACAAATGAGAAAACTTAGGCTAAGAAGAATGAATCTGTCCAAGTCACAAGTAGGAAGTGAGAAAGTAAACATTCAAACTCAAACGTATCTCCCAAAGTCCATACCTTTCCATAGCAAAATGCTTCCTTCTTTAATAATGTACCTGATGTCAGTCCTTTACTACCCATCCCAAATGCTAATTTCTCACCTAGATTACTTCCAAGATTCTCCTAATTGGTGCTGCCTCCAGCCTTGCCTCCCCTTACCCTTCAATGTGCCAAATAATCTTTCTGGATCACAGATATGATCCTTTTACCCAATTTACATGAAAGTCCTTCAGGAACTCTAATCTACCACGGAAAGATGCACCCTACAGGCTGAATCCCAAACCCCTAAGTACAGGTCCACAATCCCTTACCTGCAGCTCCAAAACTCAAAAGCTTTGTAAAATTTTAAATGTTTTTGATAAATCTGCAACAAAACCCACCCTGAATTGTGGAAGGCTATTTATTGCCTATCCTATTAGTGTGATATTCGTATGTTTTACCATAGAAATATTAATGTGTTGTTAACCCAGACCCCGTTGGAGTATGAGAGACCTTACCAGGAAGAAGGAATTTTTCCAAACTATTCTGAAGTCTAAAGCACACCTGGACCCATGGGCTTCAGGTAAGGGACTGCAGACAGACCCCTTACTTATTCAGCCCATGAATCCAAGCCAATTTCCACCCATCACCTTAAACATCCCTTAACTGCAGGGATGTGTAAGATGCTCTGTGAGCTACTCATCTTTCAAGAAACCTGCTCAAGGTTGTTTTTTTCAGTGATGTTTCCCTAACATTCTGTAGATTGTGCCACAACCACTGCAGCAAGTAACCCACCTCTACTGCTATACGTTTTCTATTTGTTTCCCGTTAGACTGGGAGAGAGCTCCTCACTGAGTATTTTATTCAATCCTACAGTGCCCGGAACACTAGGGGCTCATTAATGTACAATGAACTGAAATTCATGCCCGGCTCTCCCTAATTCCCAATTCCCTTCAAAGTTCATTTCTCCTTCACCCCAAAACCTTAGTATTTTTCCCTAACCATGCAGGCCTCTCACAGCTATTTTCGTTGCCAGAGTTTCTCCTTCCCAATGTCATCTTAAAATTACTTTCTACCAGATGCCTTCTCTTAACCCCAAACTCTCCAATGCCCTGTGTCCTCTATTTAGTCCCTAGTCCTTTCCCTTAGTCTTGAACAGGTCAAGTCCTCTCCCACTAGGACAATTCATCCTCAAACCCTCATCTCTTCCCTGCTCCCTCAACACCTCTCCCGGCGCCGGGCCTTGCCTCCCGAAACGCTTCGCACCAGCCTTTCCCAGACCCCCTCTTCTCTCCCTGTCCGGTTCCACCAGCTCCCCAACCTGCGCCTGGCCCCTATCCGCACCTCGCAAACCTCCCCAGGAGCGGTGTCCCCTCCCCCAGCCTCCCGCAGCGGGCGCCCCTCCCTCCGCCTCCCCGCAGCTCCGGCGGTCCAGCTCCTCTGGATGTGGAAACTGTTCCGGGGGCCGCGTCTTTCACCCCAGAACCCCCAGGACCGCGCCGCCCGGAGCAGCCCCGGGCCCGAGCACGCCGTCCTCGGCCCCGCGAACCCCCTTCAGGCCAGCCCCCAGGCAGGGCCTCCCGCTCACCTTGCTGGATGTCGCCGTTGCTGCCCCCCGGGATGGGCACGTTGAGCTGGCGCTCCGGCTCGGGCAGGCAGCGCAGGCAGAAGGAGTGCAGACAGGGCAGCAGCTTGGGCTCCGCCTCACGCCGGCTCTGCAGGCTCTGCTGACACACGGCGCAGGTGTCCAGGAGCGAGGCTGGCGGTCCTAGAGGCGGCCCCGCCGAGGGACCCGGGGCGGGAGCCGATGCAGGAGCTGGGGCCGGCGTCGATACCGCGCCCCCGGGAACTCCAGGGCCCACTGAGGCTGCAGGGGCTGAGGCAGCCGGGGCCGAGCCGGAGGAGGCCGCGGCCACCCCCCCGTCGTCGGGCCCGGCCGCGCCGCTCTCCGCGTCGGCCCTGCCGCCTTCCTCCTCCTCCTCCTCCACCAGCACCGCGGCGAGAGGCGGCTCCGCCTCCTGCGCCGCGGGCCCGACGGCCCCGGCAGTTACCGGCGCGCTGCCGCTGCCCCCGCCGCCGCTCTCAGCTTCGCCGCCGCCTTTGTTTTCCGCCATGTTTTCCTCTTTGAACCCGCCGGACCGCCCCGCGCCGCCCGCCGCCCGCGCCGCCGCCGCCCCCAGCCCCAGCCGCAGCCGCAGCGAGAGCGGCCGCCGAGAGCGAGCGAGCGAACGAACGGACGAGAGCGCGCGCGCACGCGGCGCCCCGGCCCTCGCGTCGCGGGGTTGCAGGGGGGCGGGCGCGGCGCGCGCACGTACGCAGGACGTCGGCCAGGGAGGCGGGAACTCGGGGCGCGGGCGCGGGCGCGGGGCCGTCCTCACCGCCCCTCCCCGGCCGGGGGCCCGCGCCCGGCGTCCGCGCCGCCGCGACTCGGCTGGCTTTCGGAGCCGGAGGCGGCGGGCGCCGCGCGGCCTGTCGCGGGGGGTGGGTAAGAGCTCGGGCGCGGGGTGGCGCGGGGAGCGGAGTGGGGAAGGCTGCGGGGGGAGGCCGGGCTGCTTCCTGCAGAGCGAGCGTCTCCCGGGCGACGCCGTCCCCAGAGGCGGGCGCGTCTCCGCCGAGACTTGCTCGGTGGGACCTGGGGCCTCCCGGCTCCGAGGCGCGGACTCCCGGGGTCTGTGCCTCACCGGGCGCGTTCCTTCGGGTGCTTGGGCCTCGGGAGAGCGGTAAAGGGGCTTTTTTTTATTTTATGTTTTTAACGGGAGGCCTGCCAGGAATAGGCTGAGAAGAGCCGGCGAGGGACACACTCTAACAGCTGTGTGTCGCTTCTTCAGGCGTCTGATTCTCGGACGTGGCTTCGTATCAGAAAACCAATCAACTGAGGGCTCTTTCAAAGCCGAGATAGGAAGACCACACCCGAGACCTGCGTCAGGAAGTGGGGGAGAGGCTGAAGGATGTCGAAAAGGCGCCCCGGCCGGCCGCTTGCGATGTGCTTCGGCTCGGGGAGGCGCCGGGCGCGCCGGGAGGCAGCGGCCTGACACTGCGGGTAACAAGCCTTCAGGAAGGGTGGTCTTTCTGTGAGAACAAGTGCTTTGGGGGTTTTTTATGCACCGTAACGGTTGTTTTAATGTTAGGATCCTGAAGTGTTTCTATTCTCTGAGCTGAGATAAATCCTTAAAGGAAGGCACCAGAAAACGTTTTTGATTTATTTTTTTCAAAAATATTGACCTCTACTGTGTATTGGGTAGTAGTGTTTTAGAGACTCTAGGATTAGAGACGGCAGAGCGCGAAAGAGGTCCTTGCCTTCAAGGAGTTTGCAATCTATGGAGGAAAAAGAGTGAAGAAATAAAATGGAGTCACAGTAGTCAAGCTGCTAAGTTACTAAAATCAAGTAGGTTGAGGAATGAGGAAACGGTTCTATTCTTGTTTTAACTAGCCTAGGAACTTAAACTTTTGAACTTTCCAGTCCTGCAGCCATGCTTGGACATACATTAGACCTCCAGGTAACCCTCTTGTTACCCCCTGAAGGACTCACCAATTGGGACCACCTGACATCTGACGATAACCGTCCTGGAACAATCTTAGGGCTAAGAATGAAGCCCTAATTAGACTCAAGAATGTATTTCTTACTATAAGAACTCAACTTTTCTTCTTCGGAACACTTCTGGGGTTTTGCCTAGTTGTGTTTCCAGTTTGCAAACCTTGAGACCCTTGAATAAATCTATCATTTATTTCTAGCCAAAGCCTCCAAACTCTTTTTGAGTTCTTTGAACATTAATGGAGGAAGACTGAAAATAAATGTATGCCAGGGAGCAATAAGTGCTATGGGGGGAAAAATAAGCAGAGTAAAAGAGATTAGAGATGATGGGGGGAAGCCTCCGTTGATAGGTGAACGAGCCTGTGGCTCTCTTGCAGAAGAGTGTTCCAGCCAGCGGAACAAACAGTAAGTACTAAGGTCCTGAGGCAGACAGATTCTTAGCTTGTTAGAGGAACAGCAGGGAGTGAGTGAGTACAGCTGGAGCGGCTTGAAGAAGGGAAAGAGAAGCAGAATGTGAGATAAGTAAGGGGAATCTATCCAATGGGAAAGTAAACACTAAAGTGGTTTAACATCACCATTTTAAAAGTGCATAAAAAAAAAAGTTATGTTCTGTTAAATATTCAACATGAAAAGTACAGTGTTATTGGGAATGTTCTAATGAGATGACTGGAAGTTTGAATTTTATTTTTTTCCCCCAACTGGTTTATGTAGACCTGGATGTAAAACAACATTATTAAGAAGAGACAGGTTATAGACAGAATCAATGCATCCAAAAACTACATAACAGTCTGGCTCAGGTGGCTCAGCGGTTGAGCATCTACCTAGGATCCAGGAGATCCCAGTTTGATTCCCCGCCAGGGCGCATGCCTGGGTTTCAGGCTCCATGCCCAGCAGGGGGCATGCAGGAGGCAGCCGGTCAATGACTCATCATTGATGTTTCTCTCTCTCCCTCTCCCTTCCTCTCTCTGAAATCAATAAAAACATGAAAACAAACGAAATGTGTTCCTCAGTTACAAATATGGAAAGAGAAAACCAGAATGAACGCTGCAATGCTGGGTTGGAATTGTATCTATTTGTCCTCATGGGTGACAAAATATAGAGATAGTTACAGAAATATAGACATAAATGTGTTTGTATATGTAGGAGAGGCAAAAACTTTCCTTCTACCTGCTTAAGGTCTCTCTGACTGAGCCTGAGAATTAAATTGACATTAACAGGAGAGCATACAGTTTTATTTAATATAAGTTTTTACATGACATGGAAGCCCTCATAAGGAAATGAAGACTTAAAGTAGTGACAAAACCTAAGGGCTTATATATTAGGTTGAAACAGAGGCAATTGTGGAAATGTAACTAAAATATACGGGAGAGTAGAGAAAGGCAAGAGTGATTTTAACAAGGTCTGTTTGTATACAAAGTTCCCTCAGCCTTGACTCCCTGTCTCTGGTGATAAAATGTTTCTTCCCCCAGATATAAGGAAGGCATCTTTCACATGGGAGTTTCGTCTTCTGTTTTCAGGAAGAAAGAGGGAAGTCAGAGCACCCTTCTTGCACCTGCTGTTTTTTAAATGCCTTTTGCTCAAAATAACCCTTATGCTGCAATGGCATATTTGGGGGTGGCATATTCTGCCACCCTTCATAAATATGAGTGGATAAATGTGTATATAAATACATATAATCCTTAGGCCTGTCCACTGACAGGCTTGGGAGCAACAATACCCCCAAGAGCAACAAATACAGTTGGCCAGGTCTTGATTTTTGAAAACCCCTCTGCCTGGCCGGTGCGGCTCAGCAGTTGAGCATCGACCTAGGATCCAGGAGATCACAGTTTGATTCCTGGTCAGGGCACATGCCCGGGCTGTGGGCTAGATCTCCACCAGGGGGAGTGCAGGAGGCAGCCAATCAATGACTCTCATCATTGATGTTTCTCTCCCTTCCTCTCTCTAAAATCAATAGATATATTTAAAAATAAAAAAACAAATTTTTTAAAAAAAGGAAATTCTGACACATGCAACAAAATGGATGAAACTTCAAGACATTATGCTAAATTAAATAAGTCACACACAAAAGGACAAATATTGTGTTTCTACTCATATGAAGTACTTAAAGTAGTCAAATTCATAGAGACAGAAAATAGAATGCTTTTGCCAGGGGCTGGGGGAAGGAGAAAATGCAGAGTTATTATTCAGTGAGTATGGAATTTTATTTTGGAAAGATGCAAGTTTTGGACCTGCATGGTGCGATGGTTGCACAGCAATGTGAATATATTAATGCCACTGAACTGTACACTTAAAAATGGTTTAAATGGTAAACTTGTTTTGATGCAAAGGCTATTTCTGGGATAACTGGTAAAAACTTGAATGGGGTCAGAGGTAGTAGTAATGTATGAATGTCAGTTTCCTGATTTTGCTGGTTGTGCTATGGTTATTTCGGAAAATATCAGTTTGTAGGAGATACACAAAAATGTTTGGGAATGATGGGGCATCATATCTGCTGTTTGCTCTCAAATGAGCTAGGAAGAAAAAAAAAACATTTTGCACTGTACTTACAACTTCAGTATGCTTGTGATTATTTCCAAAATTTTTTCAAGGTAAAATAAAAAAAATAGCAGTCATGTGTTAAACAGTTGAGAAAAATGAATCCTGAATTATTTTTAGCATCAGAATTTAAACAGAGGTATCCTGGGTTACAGTCCAAAGCACTTTCCAATATTGTCAGTGCAGTGTTAATACAATAAATACTCCATTGGTAGTATGTATTTTGGATATATGGGTTTTGTTGGGTTTTTTAAATATGTCTTTACTGATTTCAGATAGAGGAAAGGAGCAGGAGAGAGAGAGAAACATCAGTGATGAGAGAGTCGTTGATCAGCTGCCTCCTGCACACCCCCTACTGGGGATCGAGCCCGCAACCCGGGCATGTGCCCTGACCCAGAATCTAACCGTGATCTCCTGCATCCTAGGTCAATGCTCAACCGCTGAGCCACATGGGCCGAGCTGGATATATGGGGTTTTATTTGCTAAAGTTGGCTTTTTCTAAGTATCTAGCACATTATTTTGTTAGGACTAGCCATCATCCAGACAGTGTATCCTTAGGAAAGGTAGCTATAAATGAATAGTAAGGAAATGGGAATGAAAACAGGAAAGCAAAGTCTGATGGACCAAGAAAAAAAAAGTGACTGGATTCTGAAAGTAACCACAAGTGATTTTTTCATTTTTGTTTATATGTTGTATTATATTTGTCCCAGAAATGTGTAAATTTGCTAGAGGATGTGCTTTATAACTTCCTTTAGTTGTATAACTTCCTCTAGTTAGTGGTCAAACAGGAATTACTACCTATTTTAAATTACTTTCGTATTTTATATGCCTTATAAAGGCTGTCTTTTTATTATGTAAATATACAAAGTAATCACTGAAAAGAATCGTTCTAGAAGAGGAAGCTGGTTTGGCATTGGAACAGAATCCCTGGAGAACAGGGAAGAATTGAGATCCGGACCTGGCCTTGGGGGATAGGAGGGACTGATCTGGGGCAGTCCTCCTCTATTTAGTGGACAGAGAGATGTTAAAAGTCAGGAGCCTAATCTGGCCTGTTTTTTGAATGGCCCCAGGAGGCAAGATGGTTTTAATGGATGCATATTTGCAACTGATTTGAGCCTCAATTGGTAAAATGTTACTCCTTTTTAAAAAATTCATTCTTCTCCTTCGTGGACCTTTTATATAATATCCACATAATATCCTTGATTTTGCCTCTTGGCCTTCAACGTCAAAAATATTTGTTCTTTGTCCCTTTGCAGAAAATGTTTGCCAAGTCCTGTTCCAGAGGTAGGCAATGTCTATGTCAGCGATTTTCAACCTGTGTGCTGCAAGAATTTTTAAAACATGCAATACCTGACTATTTAGTCAGGGGCACTGACCTCTTTTCCCTTAGATTGTCAAATAAAAAAAAAAAGATAGCAGCCAACACAATGATAACAGCCTGGTGTGAATGAATCAGTTATACCTATTTTTTTCCCCTCAGATTGGCAAAAAGTCTATTTCTTGGTGTGCCACAGAATTTTAGTAATTAGTTTTGTGGTAGGCAGTTACATAGACATGAGCAGAGCAAGGACGATGGGCCAGTTACAGAAGGTCACCAGGGCACAACGTCCGGACACCCAGCAATGAAAGAAGAACTGGTAGAGCAGATGCTGGAAATATGCGAGACCTAGTCCCTGAAACCCCCTCTCCACCCGAGAAGGGCAGGTATGGGAGATAAGTATTGTTATTCAGGACCTGGCCCCAGCACCCCTTCTCCACCCCAGAGGGCCTCCTGTCATGCAGGTCGGACTCTCCTGACCTTTTCTCCTCTGGCATGTGGTTAGTCACATGGTAGGTGGACCCCCCACCCTTAGAGAACAGGGGCTGGAGGAAAGCCCCATCTGGCCTCCCAGGACAGAAGATGACGGGACAGGCCCTGATAGGCCAGTTTAAAGAAGAAAGCAATTAACCCCCCTCTGAGGGGCGAAAGGGAGCCCTAGCCCACCCCCAGGGCAGCTCTTTGAGGGTACTTTCTCCTTGCTTTCCCAGTAAATCTTCTCTGTTGAGTTGGAGTCTTGACACTGAATTCTTTCTTAGCCAGAACTCAAGTACTGAAGTTGCTGACCCCAGGCCCGGTCTGACTCCCGGCCAGAGGCCTGGTGCCGCGCGCTCGGCCTACACAGTTTGTGCGTGTGCCGTGAGATGAAAAAGGCTGAAAACTGTTGGTCTGTGTTCATATGAAGAATAGATTTGTGGCAAAGTTGAAGGAGTTCTTGACAGAGTTACTATTTTTGAAGAGTTGTCTGCTGAGAATGATGGAAACGTGGCTGATAGGGGCTAAAATAGTTGCAAAGTTTTGAAATAACTGCTGTGGGAACTGCCTGTGTGTGATAAAGGGACAGTTCAAGTCTTGGAGAGGAGTTAGGTTCTTTTTTCTTTTTTTAAAATTTTTCAATTACAGTTGACATACAGTACTAAATTAGTTTTAGATATACAAAATAGTGATTAGACATTTATATAGCTTACAAGTGATCACTCAGGTAAATCTAGTACCACCTGACCCCATACATGGTTATCACAATACTATTGACTGTGTTCCCTGTGCTGTGCTTTACATCCTCATGGCTATTTTGTAACTCCCAACCTGTACTTCTCAGTCCCTTCACCTTTTTCACCCAGTCCCTCCCCCCTCCCATCTGGCAACCATCAAAATGTTCTCTGGATCTATGAGCCTGTTTCTGTTTTGTTCATTTATTTTGTTTTTCAGATTCTCCATATAAGTGAAATCAAATGGCATTTGCCTTTCTCTGTCTGACTTATTTCACTCAGCATAATACTATCCAAGCCCATCCATGTTGTTGCAGATGGCAAGATTTCATTCTTTTTTATGGCTGAGTAATACTCCATCCTATGTGTGTACCACTTCCCCTTTATCCCGGTATCTATTAATGGCCACTGAGGTTGCTTCCATATCTCAGCTGACAGACCCTGACCCATGACCCATCTAAGACCACGGACCTTTTACTTAACCCACAGTAAATTTCCACCACTCACCCCGCCCAACTCCAAGTCTATTCTAGATATAGCCACATCCTGCCCAAGGAACAGAGCACGCTGTACGTCTGGACCCCGCTGATGCCGGCTCCACCCCGAAGTCCCCACCTTGACCTTTACACAGCCCTTCAAAACCTCAGCGCCCTCGCGGAGACCGGGCCGTCAGCTCTCTAGCTCTCGGCCCCTTCCTCCCTTGGAAAGTAAGTAACCCTCTCTGCTCAGTCTCTTCTCCGTGAATCCTTTCACAGCCCTTGGCTGGCATCGAGACAGCCATCAGACCCACCTACCACGCTATTGTCAGTGCTGCTGCAACGAACAGGGGGTGCCCGTGTCCTTTCAAATCAGTGTTTTGGGTTTCTTCAGATAAATACCCAGAAGTGGAATAGCTGGACCCTTTGCCTCCTGTTACAGCCTTTGTTTTAAAGTCTGTTGGATCACATGGTCCAAGAAATATTATTGGGTGTGGTAGAAAGATGTGAGAAGACATGTATTTCCATATACTATAAGTTAAGAGGTACAACAAATTATAATTATATATGAAAAATTAATGTGTCTGTTTTTTTTAATAAAATTAATAGAAGTGGGAGTTCTAAGGAAATAATTGGGCAAGTGCTCAAAGATGGATCACTTGTAGCAGTGTTAAATAAAATATATATGATTCATGAGTACAATGGATTGTGTCTCGGAGAAGAGTTTAATAAAAGAGGTTGTTGCAATGCTTTCCAAATTTATGAGAGTCGTAAGATTCCCCTTCTGTTTTAATGCCTATATATTGGAAGCACATTCCCTGCCCTCCACCACCAGCTTCCACCCCCAACTATGCCTAAATTGCAGGAAATTCTGTCAACTGTTCTTAACAGAGACCAAAAAAAAAAGTAGTATCAAAGTGGAATGGGAAGAAGAGAAAAAAGGGAGGAATTGGGATTTCCCAGTGTATAGAAATTTGATGTTTTCTATGCCTGCAGGGAATAGACGCTGAACAGAACTGAAGCATGCCCTCTGGTCTTCTGTATCGACACAAGGGAAATCCTGGTGCGCTTCAAATGAGACATAAATGTGATTTACTCCTTTCCAGAAAGTGGTCTTCACTGACCCCCTTCTAGGTCATTACTAACAGCTCCACCTGGACCACCTCATTTGCCCCTATTCTTTAGCTACAAAGGAAACCATATAATTTGTCATCCAAACCAAAGCTCTTGAGAATGAAAGGGGATGGCACTTCAGTCGTGCTGGGGAGAGCAGGCCATGCAGTCCCCCTATGTGTACGCCATGTGGTTTGCCGTGCTTGAGGGGAAAAGCAGCCCTGATTGACTCCAGGTATTAGTAGCTGTAAATTGAACCACACTGGGGCACACATCAAATAGCTGTCCGGCTAGACAGAGACCGATCGACTGATTTGTGTAAGATGTAGAGGCACATGGAACAATAATCTTTACAAATATCCCTTGTACAGTATAATATAGTCCATTCAATTTCCTTCCTACCTGGCTTCTGCTTCACAAATAGGCTGATTTTATTAGAACTATTTCAATAACTTTGAAAAATGCTGTTGCTGGCTCTTCAGTTTCTTGTCCACTCACATATGTTAAATCTAAGCGGGAGGGAGCGGCAGGCCGAGTAGGACGGCCTGCTCAGCCTCCATCGCAAGCCCTTTCTCTGCCTGCCCCATTCCAACCTGGGGGGTGTCCCCACCCTCCGGTTAAGTGTGACCAGGTGACTACATGCTGGCTGCTGAGATTTAAGTGGAAGTCGGCTGCTGCTTCCTCCTCTCCCTCCTTCCTCTTGCAACGTATGAAGCATGCGATGCACAGCACCCATTAGCCAGAAAGCAGAACAGGAAGGCAGAAGGAGGCGGTGCTCTGATGGCATCTTTAAAGCCCCGATACTACCCCAGGACACCTACCATATAAGACAAATAAGTGCCTTTCTCGTTTAAGAAGGTTTTCTGGTAACTCACAGCTAAATGTAGTTTTAACTAATATAGAAATCATAACTCAAACTTACACCTACTTATATGCACATATATGTATAGGTATAGTATATTTTTAAAGACTTTTAACAAAATTTTGAAATATACATTAGAGTTGGCTAACTGCTGTAACAATCCCCAAAATCTATTTGAGTGGAACTCAATAAACGTGCGTTTCTCTTTCAGATCTCAGTACAGTGCAGGGCAGGCAGGTAGGAGGGGGGGTGCATTCAGGCTGTTATTGTAGCCACCAACTTACAACCACTGAGAAGGGAGAGACACATGAGCGAGCTTGCCCGTGGGGGATCGTATGTCACTTCTGCCTGCATTCGTGGGGCAGAACCAGTCACATGGCCCCACTTAGCTGAACGGTCAACTGGGGAATGTAGTCTGTCCATGTGCTCAAGAGGAAATTGAACCGGTTGAGTAAATACATTCAATTGTCTTTGTCATGGGAATTTGGGGAGAGAGATAGAGACTCGAGAACATCAAACACAAGGATCCAAAACCCAAACATAATGAAATAAAAATTAAGAAAGTGATTTTTAAAAAATATTGCTCCTCTTGCTTTCTTTAGAGTTCAGCACAAACCCAATTCATTACAGGGCTTGTGAAGTATGATATTTTGATAACTGTTTTCTTAATAACTTAGGAATAACCCCTATATTCTTACCATTTTGATTTTTGTTTAAAATCTTCTAAACTTTAAGTGTGATTTATATCTAAAGTAATATAGGATAAAAATACTTACTGCTTTCAGTATATGCCTGTAAGAGTTTCCTATTGTTTGTGTGACAAATGACCACAATCTTAGTGATGTAAGCAGCCCTGATGTGCTATCTTACAGTTCTGGAGGTCAGAAGTCTGAAATGGGTCTCATTTGGCTAAAATAAGGAGTCAGCAGGGCTTTGCTCTTTATGGAGACTCTAGGAGTGGATCTGTTTCCTTGCCTTTTCCAGCTTCGGGATGTCACCTGTATTCCTTGGCTCATAGCCCCTTCCTCCATATTGAAAGCCAACCCACCTTTTAAAGCAGCTAGTGTCACTAACAAAAATCAACTCCAGAAGAATTATGGGATCTACCATGAAAAACGAAACTATAAAATGCTAGGAGGTAATATAGAGGAATGTTGCCATGATCTCGGGATAGAGAAAGATCAATTCATCTAGTTTTAAAAGCATTAATTATGAAGAATAATAATAATAAACTGGTCTAGATTTTATATAAGAACTTCTGTTCATCCAAAAACACCACGAAAAGAGTAGAAAGACAAGACATGGATAGTTACAACACATATAATTTACAAAGGGTTCATAACCTTACTATTTAAAGGTATCTTAAGAATCAGTAAGAAAACAAAATCAGCTGGAAAAAATGAGCAAAAAGCCTTGAACAGACAATTCACAAATGAGGACATTTAGCAAACATGAAGAATTGCTTAATATTGTTGTAATCACTGAAATGCAAATAAAAACCTAAATGAGCTACCACAACACATCCATTGGATACAATGCAAATGTCCCTCAGTATGGTAAGTAAATTGTTATGTTCAGACAATGGAATGTTATTCTTTCAAGAAAATGCACAAATTAAAGGTACAGGTAATATAATGGATGAAACTTGAAATATATTTTTAAATAAAAGAAGCAAGATAGAAAAGAATAAATATAGTTCAATTCTATTTATTTAAAGTCCCAAGTCAGACAAAACTAGGAATATAGAGGTAGATTGTAAATATATATATATATATATATATATATATATATATACACACACACACGTATATATGTATATACGTGTGTATATATATGGCATGCAATTACCATGAAAGTCAGGGTACTGGTTAACTGGGGCTGGAGGGTGAGAGATTCTAATCAGGAAGGAATGCTAGTAATGTTGAATTTCCTGCCATGGGTAGTGTTTGATGAATATGTGCTTTATCATGATTGGTGTATCTGTTATATTTAGTAGCAAGAAGTTCATTTCTTTTTTTTGTCTTCTCTGTATTTTCTATTTGTCATCGTTACTGTAGTTCTGCTATTTTTTCTTTTAAAATATATCTTTATTGATTTCAGAGAGAGGAAGGGAGAGAGAGAGAAACGTCAATGAGGAGAGTCACTGATCAGCTGCCCCCTGCGCGCCCCCTGCTGGGGACGGAGCCCCAGCCCGGGCCTGTGCCCTGCCCGGGAATCGAACCGCGAGCTCCTGGATCCTGGGCCGACGCTCAGCCGCTGAGCCCCGCCAGCCGGGCTAGCTCTGCTATTTTAAATGCTCTGTTTTCTTTTACTCACGATCCCCTTTATTATCACAGCTTTGTGTCAGTCCTTCCCCCCTCTCTGTGCAAACAGCATTCACGCATCCCCTGCCAGGCGACAGGGGCCTGCACCCGGCTGCTCCCTGTCCTCCCTCCGATTTCCCCGGCTCAGGGCTCACTTTGTGCCATTAAACACGCTAATAACCCTTTTCCTCCTTGGTTCCCAACCCTTTCACTCTGAGCTGTTAGAGAGGAGGCCTTCAAAGCTGGTTCTGCTTCCAGATCGTCTCTCCCTTCTCAGCTTGGGTGGTGCCAGCCTTTCGGCCCCGCCAGCGCCTGGCACCCTGTGCCCCTCACTCACACCTGCCTTTTCCTGCTCCCTGCCCGGCTCAGGCCCCCGCCCTCTTAGCCGGCTGCAGCTAGCTCTTGGGGCGTCTGCTCAAGAAGGTTCAGGACCATCCTGTCCTCCGGGCCCTGCTGGCTTAGAGCTGTTTGCCTGCAACCCTTGCGTGTGGAGGACAGTTTGGCCGAATCGCACGTGGCCCTGAGGTCAGCCTCTTTCCCGTGTTGTAGCTGTTACTCTTCTGATCTCTGGCCTTCAAGTTTGCTGTGGGAAAGTCCATGCCCACCTGATTTTCTGGACCTTATGTTTCTACCTGGCGCATCAAACATGCTTCCTTGACATTTGGATAAATGTGCTTTTTTTCCTGAATTTATGTACCGATTGCTCTTCTAGTGGTTGCTCTGATGGCCACTGAAATGACCGGACAAAGACCTTGCCGAGAACAAAGACAGAGGCCAAGAACTTTCACACTAACCTTTTCTTTAAGAGATACTATCACCCTGGTCCAAAACAGTCCTGCCCCTGTTAAGTCTATAGCAAGATGAGAAAAAAAGAGGTATAATCAACATGCAATAGATGCACTCATTTAAACTGTACTATTTGATGAGTTTTGACATATATAATTTTGATTTACATAGGAGCACTAGGTTTGGCTCCAAAGTATGTGAAGACGCATGATCCTCCCTCCCCCAGTAGCCTCATCTGACCACTAACTCTCTCAGAAAAAAAGGAATTTCAACCTTCCTCCAAAGGAAAGGAAAGAATGCATACGACAGGATGCCCAGCGTGCCGGCAAAATCCCCCAAATACAAGTCTGAGGTTTTGCCTAAATTTTCCTTAAAGTCTTTTTCTTTTTTGGGCACTAGTGTCTTCACTTATAGTTCACCCTAAACACCTTTCTCTTGGAATATAATTTCTTTATTAAAATTGTTTGGATAAACAACATATAGTTATTATTAATGCATATACTAATTATTACTTTGTGATTATTTTATAGTCCAAATTTTGGAAAGGTTCTTTAAGAATTTAGAAAATGCAGCCTACCACAATGATGGAAGAATCATCATAGCCCCTTGAAAGAGTACGTAGGTCCATATTTTTATAATGTTGTCTAGGTGCTGAAAGAGCCAGCTCGCAAAACCCACCGCGTTTACCGATTAGGGTGCATTCAAGTTACAGTTTTAGGTTCACATTACATATAGGTATTCCCCAATGTATTTTTAAGTAATTCTTAGACATTTTTGGCCAGTTCCTAGAGGATTTTATTCTCTTATAAAGCAAATACTTCATAATGGAGAACCCTGGAAGACACCAAGTGTTCAAGGTTAACACCACCAGTAAAATATAAAAGCATCGTGCTGTTCCCCAGGCTGTGACGCACTCAGAGGGACGCGTCACCTTGGGATAACATCCTTCCCCATAATGCAGAACCTCAGTCTAAGAAAACATCAGGGAGTTGCGAATGGCTGCCCCAGCTGCAGGACAGTCTATAAAATAACTGAGCAGTATTTTTCAAGAGCGCCAAGGTCTACTTTGTGGTCACTAAATACCTTGTGTGTTCATTATCTTTTAATCATTTTTTATTTTTCAATTACAGTTGACATACGACATCATTTTTTGAGTAACCTATCTTTCCCCACTGACTTAAAAAAGATTTTTAAATACATACTAAATGTTATGTACATGTAGGCCTAGTTTTTCTGCTTTCAATTTTCTCCTTTGATCTACTTGAGGTCCATGTCTGCGCTAGTGCCGGTGTGTGTGTTACTACAGCTTTATAGGATTTGTTACCTGCTCACTGGGCTCGGCTAGCCACCTGGTCTCATCTCTTGCAGATGTTACCTGGTTCTTCTTCTATAAACTACAAAACCAATTCAGTAATTCTAACCAAATAAGCAAACACAAAGCAAATGTTCTTGGGGTTTGGAGCTATGTTAAAATTACAGATTGATTTTGTTAAAAACTGATATATCTGTAATCAACTTTAGTCTTCCTAGCCAAAAGGTTTTACATTGTATTCGATTATTTTTAAAAATACATTTCATTTTGATACACAGTTCTTGAGTGCTCAACATGGACTAGATGCTGTACTAGTCATCAGGGACACAGAAATTAAGACACGGTCTCCAGGAACTCGTATCCTGGCTGACAAGTAAACAAGTAGCTCTGATGTCGTGGGTGAGAGTAAATGTGAAGGAACGTGGACCACTTAATGAACATGCAGAAAGAAGAGTGGAAGGGTGACAGGGGGCTGCAGTGACACTATGGCCCTGACCTGTTCTTCGAAGGGTGAGCAGAAATTCATCAGCAGTAAGATGGGGCAGGTGTTCTAAGGGAGGAAACTAACATATGAGAAGGGGAAAACAATAAAAGGCTGTGTCATGGTGGGTTGGAGAATTATGGAACTTTCGCCACTTCTTGAATTGGTAGATAGGACTTAAAAGATAGCTTGTGTTAGACTCAGAAATGACAGCAGAACTCAACACACGCCAGCCGCTGTCCTGAGACTGGATGTGTTTGAATTCCCACATTCCTCAGGACAACCCTATAAGGCAGGTACCATTTTTATGCACATTTCCCACGTGGGGAACAGGGGCAAAGAATAAGTAAACTTGCCAGAGGTCACGGGGCTGTAAGTGCCAATCAAAGTGTCCTAGAAGGTTGACAGCAAGTCAGCTCATGTCTGCTTTTAACTACAGGTAACCAAGAGCCAAGCCAATAAATGGGTTTTTTTAAAGGAGTGATTTAATAGGTTAATCTTGGGGGGGGGGGTATTGGTCTGGTAGCAGCTCTGAGGGACAAGCAGTGGGGAAAGGATGTTTACGAGGAAGACAGAGGAGAAGCTATTCCTAGCGTTTAGAGATGGGGAGGACCTGAATTCACGACAAGCGGGACAAGTGGCAAGAGCCCAGGAAGCCCAGGATTAGTGCAAGGCTTCCAAAGTAAATAAATAAGATCCGACGGCCAGTTGGCTGGAAGGATTAGGGAGGTGTTAAGCACAAATAGAGTCTGAGAATCTGGAAAAACATCCAGTAGAGTTTTCTAGGGCCCGCCCGCCCCCCACAAAGATAACAGATTAGTGAGTCATCCGGTCCTTGGTGGCAGCTGGAGGCTTAGGGCGGGGATGGCTCAGGTCACTGACTGGCAGGCCGCCGGGAGCAGCGGTCTGCAGTACAGGTGGGGGCTGTGAAACGGGCAGAACACACGGGAAAACAAAGCGAGGAGGACCGCAAGGGAGGCGGACAAAGGGGGGAGTTCAGAGGCAGATTACATCTTAATCTTTCTGAGCCTCTGTTAGGTCACCTGTAAAATCAGGCTGGACTAAGAGGTCCCTGAAGTCTCCTTTGTCTCTAAACCTCTGAATCTATTTAATGCTTAGCATTTGCCTCCTGACTTGGGAAGAGTCAAGGTACAAATCCCGCTCTGGAGGAGCTTTCAACCTGCCGGGGACCCTGCCCCCCCCTGCCCCCCCCCCAAGCACACACTGGAGATGGGCATCGTTTATAATTAAGGGGTGAATTTTGTGGCACAGCCTGTGGCTGCAAATCCAGAGGACACGAGAGTACAATACTATGCGCATGGAAGCTTAATGGAAGGAGAGGGTGGTGATGGGTTGGATTTAAACAGAGAAGAAGAAAAACCTGAGCAGAAATAAGGATGCGAGGCCACTTACCTGACTGCATTTTGAGGTGTCAGTTAGAAATTCATGGGAAACAGGGTTTCAGGCAGGTAGGGTAAGGCCAGATGACGGTGGTTCTTATAAACCAGAGGATGGAGCTTAGAAATCACACGGAGGCAGTGGAGTCACTATGGATTCTTGGGCAGGGTTGTGATATATTTAAAGTACAGGGGATATAATTTGATCTCAGCCATCCTTACTGCGCAGATGTTTCTTGCCATGACACTTTCCCCACTGCCCTTTTCCCACTGTAGTGATGCTGTGTGTGCTGCCCAGATCACCCCCTCTAGGTCCCAAGCACTCCAGCTCCTGAGTAAACAGCTGGCAACTTTCAGCTAAGTCCCTCTCGGGCACTTGCCCTTGGCCGGAGAGAGCCACCTTGTCCAAGGTCACGCACCAGGAGCAGCCCGCATTCAATCGGGTTGATGCTGTTTACAAAGGCGCAGCCAACCACCTTAGTTCAGAAAAACTAAGTCACTCAGCAGTGACATCCCGGCTCCAGAGCTCCCAGCAGGGATCGCCTAAGGCCTTTGTTGCAACTGCGTCCCAGGCATTCAGCTCCTGCTGCCGGGCCGTCCTCCTTTCCCCAAGGTGTTAATCCCCAGACACTCCAAATAAACTTCCTGCGCGCTCATTTCCGCCTCCGAGGCGTGTGGCTGTTTTTCCTGGAGAACCGAACTGCAACGCACGTGAAAATTCTATTTTCACTAACCTTTTCTTCTATGCTACTTAACAATTTAATTGTAGAAAATTTTGCGAGCGCAGATTTTGCTTTGAGCAGTTTTCCTCAACAATTTTCACATTTGTTATTTCGAACACCAAGATAACCTTTTGGAAAACCTGCAAAATGTCTAAGATCACATGCCCCTTTAGGCAATATCCACCAGGTGGGCTTGTGAAGAGAGCAGAGCCGCGAACAGCTGAGTCTAACTGATGAACCCAATCGGAAGGAAAGAATGGGCTGGTGGTGCCCACGTGTTGGCAGGATACACCCTTGGCTAACAGAGCACATGCTGGGTGCCCCGTAAAACACACTTGGGGGTCACAGGTGCTCCGCAGAGGTGATCCACAGCTGGAAATTTTACAGAGTGCTGTTTCAGGTCACAAAGAAATTGTGACACCATTTTTTTTTTTTTTTTTTTGCAGTTGTCCAAAATATCTTACTTTTATGTATTTTACACTCAGCACCATTTTTTAAAAAAAATCACCAACCATTATTACACTACCAGATGGCTCTCCTTCAGTTTAAAAGCATCATGAATGAAGTTCAGAAATTTAAAACTTGGAATAAAAATAGGCAACGCACCGTTGTCATTCTAAAATTGGCAGTTAAGTAGATAGCATTGTTAGAATGGTTGCCTCAGTGGCCACAGCGTCAAAGCAGCTGTACAAAATATACACTGCCAAGGTGATGATTTTTTGTTGTTTAAAATATTACAGATGTCCCTTCCAAGATGATGATTAATCTGGCAGCCTTTAAGGGAAGAAAGTGGTGTGGAAAAGGGACCGGAGAGATTGGTCATCTATACTGCTGATGGCCTATGTCACTTTTTGTCCTTATGAGGTTTTGTTTCTCAAAATGCTCCTCCTCAAAGAGATCAGTAGATGTCGTTTAGAAACAAGCAACACCCGGTGCTCACGTTTTTAACCCTGAGGTAGGTGGGCTTACGTTGCACTCTTCATAATAAATACAAATTCTGTCAAGGGAAACGTATTGAAAGCTGGGTGTGTGACTGACATATTGCCAAAGAATAAATTACATCCTGTGCTGTAATTATGCATTCAGCAATAATGAATGCTAGGAGAAAGAAGCAAAGTAGTAATTATACCAATTACAATTGATTAGTTGGTATTAACATAAAAAAGATGTGCTCATTTTATTATACTTCCTCACTCCACAAGAAGGCTCTGACGTCCTAACATATCTGGGTCCTCTTCAAAATCCCTTTTCAGAATTGATTAAATTCAGTGAATTTAGAATACTGGAAGTTTGTATTATTACTCACGATGAAGTTTTATCTAGTTGTGCTACTGTTTCCACTGTTTTGTGCTATTATGGTTTCTAATTTTCTAATCTATTTTTCCTGTGCTATTAGAATACTATCTGCATTTAAAAATGTTATTTTTCAATACAGTTTACATTCAATATTATTTTGTTTTCGTTTCAGGTATATGCATTTTTTAATAGACCAAAATAATGCAAAAGAATGGAATAACTGGAGCATATAGATATCCACTATTGTTTACTTTTGGTTAGAAACTGAGATGAAAGAAATGGAGATTTTATTGAGAAATTGCGGTGGCAAGGTAACTGCTAGTCTATATAAAGTAGAACTCTGCTTCTTTGCATATCTCCAAAGTGTGAACTGGACAGTTTAGCAGAACAAGTTGATAATATATATACACTTCCGGTCAGTTGGGTGCCCATTATGTTTTTAACAATGAAAATGAAGTCTACATGAGATTAAATTTAAACTCTGGAAAAAAAGAGAAAGATCCTTCAATGTGTGAACCACCAGAGCAAATTAATTATCTAGATTTCCCGAAGAAGGGAGAACAGACAGGTATTATAAATTGCTGCATGAGTAATTTAACTTTTTTTTTAGTGACCTTGTGCCCTCTCTGGTCAAACAAGCATATTGCAAGAAGCAAGCAGTTCTCTTAAAAGTGGGAGAGCCTGGCCCACTGGCTCCACCGACTGGAGCGTTGTCCCCAGGCGCCAGGGTTGCAGCTCCTTCCCCGGTGGGGCACATGCAGGAATCAACCACTGGGTGCAGAAATGGGCGGGACAGCAGATCGCGCTCTCTCTCTCTCTCTCCTCTCTGATTCTCTCAACAATTAAGGAGAAAAAAAATTTAAACTAGTCGGAGAACATAATGTGGATTGAAGGGAAGGCCTTCAAACATAGTGTGGAAAGTACAAGACAAAGCAAGGCAAAAAATATATGTGTGGCTAAATAGATGTTCTTAGGGTCAATTTATTAAGTGGCTAAGATTTAATTATAAGCAAAAGCCAAACATATACGGCCATGAAAAGAATTTAAGAGAGTTATTTTCCACAATGCAATATACAGATGATGTACTGTAGACTTGTATACTTGAAGCCCATATAATTTCATTAACCAATGTCACCTGAATACATTTAATAAAATTTAAAAAAATAAAGGAAGCAGATAGAAGAGATGTTACCAGCTCTTGGAATAATAATACATAACAATAATAGCTAGTAATAAGGAAAGCAAGCTCTTTTCTGAGCTAGATACACATTTTTCCTTTGAAAGAATTTGATGGTACAGTGTGGAAAAAGAGAACGCTGAGGTAAGACAAAGGGGAGCCTTTTACTGTCTTGAATTATCTCACCTTAAAACCCATACCTAAATTACTTGACCAAACTTTAAGATCTAGAAAAAGAAAAGTTATATTAGGGTTACTAATACCCCCTCCTATTGTATTTGTGGCAAGTCCTTTCACTTACTGAAATATAATGGGACGTCGGGGTGCCTTCCATTTCCTTTGTAGGCTCTGCGGAGTGGGGTTATGCCGTCACATGAACAAAATTTAGTTATAACAAAATGTTGATATCCATTTTAAAAGCATTTCTACCTGTAGTAAATTGTGTATAAATTAATATTACCAGTGTACTTTTTTTCTATTCTCTTCAATTGGTTTGACACTCTCTTGTAATTAATTTTTTTATGACGGTGCAAAACCAGCTTTGAGAAAAAAAGCTTAAGGTAAACACGAAACATTGCAGTTGGTATTAATGGTGTTTACTGTACAGTAAAATCTCATTTTAATGACTATAAATTGCTATGTTGTTTTTTAAAAAATTGCTATGTTGTATCCAGATCTCATTAAAATGTAAATTTACTGCTACTGTGACTAGACAGACTATTTCATCATTTAAGTAAAATAAATGCCAAGCACGCTGTTCACATCGTTAGCAGCCAGTAGCCTTTTCTTTGTCTCTGCGCCACCTTCCCCTCTACTGCTGGCCTGACGGTAAGTTACGGTGGATGTTAGGCCATCGCCATCGGGTGCCAGAGTCCTGGCTGGTAAAACGTGGGAATGAGGGCATGACTTGCAACTCGCACACATCACTTCAGTTCCTACCTCACTGGGCACAACCTAGTCACGAGGCGCATGCCCATGCCTGGGGCATGGATGGGGCACTGGGACATTAGTTTTTAGCTGAGCCGCCAGGTGCCCAGCTGAACCTTTGAAGGGGATCACATATATTAGAAGTAGTCTCTGCTACAATAAGTCAATGAGACAGTAAGCTCAAGGTTTATCACTTTCCCTCTCAAAAGACATATAAGGCTCGGCCAGCGTGGCTCAGCGGTTGAGCATCGACCTAGGATCCAGGAGATTGAGGTTCGATTCCCGGTCTGGGCACAGGCCCGGGTTGCGGGCTCAATCCCCTGAAATCTAGTTGGTCAGTCAAGGAAGAGCAGAACATACCATTTCTTTGGGCTGAGTAGAAGGTAGAGCAAACTGGACTAGGCAATGGTGGAATGAACACTCCATGGGCAATAATCAACTTAAAAAACAATTAAAGGTTACATTTGCTGCTCAACCGGTCTTTAAAAAAAAGTACAAAACCTGTTAAAATTAAAATGTAGTTCCCCCTCCCCGCTGCCATCAGAGAACTATGTAGCAGTGATTTGTGGCCTTTATACATGAAGGCAACTTATCCTTTGATATGGTGTAAGTACTTCTCCTGAATGGGGCAGGAGTTTTCTGTATTTTTAAATTCTTTACAAGTAGAGTAAGAATACAACTCTGGCACTAGACTTGGGTTCAAAACCTGGATGGCACTTCCTAGCTATAAAACTTTGGCAAGTCAGCACCTGTTACAAGTCTGTATATGGGAACAATAGTACCTCTCTAAGGCTTTAAGGATCAAATGATTATTTTATTTGTGTAAGTTTAGTTCATCTACGTAAAGTGCTTAGAACAGTGCTCAGCATATATTAAGCTTTATGTAACTGTTTACCTATGGTGAGGATGATGACAGATGACATACATGGAATGCCACTGTATTTTTCTTTTCTTTACAATGCTTTTATTGATTTCAGAGAGAGGGAGGGAGAGAGAGAGAAACGATCGGATGCCTACCGTATGTATCCCGACCTGGGACCAAACCTGCAACCTGGGCATGTGCCGTGACTGGGAATTGAACCAGCGACCCTTTGGTGCACCAGATGACGCTCAACCGAGTCACACGGGCCAGGACACCACTGTATTTCTTAAGTCTTGTTTGAATCAAGAATTTGTATAGAACTATCTCTTTATTTGAAAAATATATAAACCAAGTTTCCAACTTCTTGTACATGCTGAAAACTTTTAATAAAGATCTCTTGGATACAAAATATGGTACAAGTGGCTCAAAATTAATTCTATGATGTATTATCCTAAAGTCATACTTATTTTGAAAGTCCGAAGGTTTTTTATGGTAAAAAAATACTACCAAGTTGAAATGTTTTATTCTGCTAATGTACAAATAGAATATCACAGTCCACTTTTTATGGTTTCTAAACACAACAGATGAGTTCCGTAAGATGCTGCTGACCTTCACAGAGCAGTGCCTGATCTCCTGTGAAAGCCCGACCTGCCTTCCTTTCTATCCACCAAATTAATATGTCTTTTCAGAAGTCTTGTCGGATATTTTCTTTGTTGGCCTCTCCAAGTTGCTGCTTCATTTGAAAGACTTCATTTTCTAATTGCACAATAGTCCTTTCAATCTCATAATTCTTACTGACCAGGGATACCCAACTAGAATAGAAATACAAAGGAAAAATTAGTCATTGTAAAATTTCTCTTAGAAGATTTTATCAGATGTACATGTTCAGCCAGGGCCGTCACAATAACCTTCACTCTTAACTTTTCTTTTTAAAAAATGGAGGCACAATTGGGGGAAGCGAGTAAAGGGTACATGGGATCTCTGCATTATTTCTTACAACTGCATGTGAATCTATAATTATTTCAAAATAAAATGCTTAGTTAAGGAAATTAAAAAGAACTGAAGAGACAGGAAAGAGGGAAGATAGTATTTCAAGTGATTAACTGAAAAGGAGAGAATAACAGGAAAGAGGCAATAGTTAAACATGGTGGAGAAATTTCTAGAATTAAGAAAAAGTTCTACAGATTCAAGGAAACTTCCCCTAGGGAAAAAAAATCTCTAAAACAAAAAGAAACACATGTATGTTTAGATGATTATATTAGCTTAGAAAAAAGTATGGAAAGATGCCTAAGAGATAATAACATGGGGTACATGGAGGCGGAGGGAAAGTGGAACAAGGAGAGTGATGTGGGTGATGGAGGAAGGGAAGGTAGAAATTCACCATTATATTTAGGAATTTGTATAAACAAAGGATAAAAAGAACTGAGGAACAAATGATCAAGAAAGTACTAAAACTCCCTTCTGGAAGCTAAAAAATAATTATTTTTTTCCTTTAAAAACAGGTAGAGTCCCATTCAGAGAAGGAACTCTGGACTGAAAACAGGGCGCTCTAAGAACAGAATCAGTTAGCAGTGGTTCAGGTTTGTTTATAGCTCTTCCACTGCCTTCCAAGCCCACGCTTCAGAAAACAAGGCCATGAAGCGCGGGGTTCAGAAAACAGCGCTCCTCTCACACCTGTGGCATCCCACTGGAATACGATTGTTGAATCTTGATCTTAATCTTCCTAAGCAACTTAACAGATGGAATTGGAGGTACTCACTTTGACTCCATTTCTCTTAATTTAGATCCAGCTGTGAGTTGCATGTTCTTTCGCTGCCAGTTTAAATCTTGAATATGTTTCCTGTAAAAAGATCATGTATAAAATCCATCTACATTTTAACATTTTGTTGACTAAAATCAACAGAAAAAATCTATAGTCAATATAATACATCTTTAATCCCTTGAGAAGAACAGATATATGAAGTCAAAGACTAATACCAGAAATTAACTTTTTTCTAATTATTTTTCTTCTAATTATTTTTCAATTAAATTTCATAAAACATGCTTAGTGTGAAAAATTAAACAGACACACACATGCAGGTTAAAAACAGAAAGTCCTGCCTGGCTGGGCATGGTTCAGGGGTTGAGCATTGACCTAGGATCCAGGAGATTGAGGTTCGATTCCTGGTCAGGGCACATGCCCAGGTTGCAGGCTTGATCTCCAGTCGGGGGCCTGCAGGAGGCAGCCGATCCACAACGACTCTCTCATCATTGATGTTTCTCTCTCTCTCCCTCTCCCTTCCTCTCTTGGAAATCAATAAAGATATATTTAAAAACAAAACCAAATAAAACAAAACAAAAAAATGGAAAGTCCTCCTCCCATGTGCTTGTCCTCCTCGCGAAGAACTGCTGTTTCGTTTTTGGTAGGTCTCCTTCAAGACTCTTTCCTACATGTGTACATGCACATGTGTAGAGTTCATTTAGTTTGTTTTTTTAACATAAATCAGAATATACAAGCTATTCTGCACTTCCCCCACTTCTAAAAGTTCCTTTTCAATGTCTGCATACTTGTAAATTGCAAGTGACCTGGCAGAGATGTTTTCAGACCTCAGGTCTATTTTTCTCCAGTCAGGTGGGGCAAACCCACCATGATGCTGGACAAAGAGTGGATCATCAATTACTTACTCTCATACAACTATAATCCATTGATTCCTTCTTCTTCTCACTCTATTTATTAGGGGTTCGCCTATATTTTATTCTAAAATAAGAGGAAAAAATTTACCTTAACTTCTGGAGCTCTTTCTGTGCGTGTTCAATCATATGAACTAGATTTCTAAGGAAGAAAATGAGAAAAATCAGGTTAAGGTACATTAAAATCTATAGTACCAACTAAAAGTGAACTATCTAGTTGACACAAGGTCAAATTTTTTTGCCTAAAAATAGTTAATATTTATTGAGCTCTCATGCCAAACACCATATAAATATTAGCTTATTTAATTCTTAAGAATTCTTTGAGGTAGGTATGATTATCCCTATTTCACATGTGAAGAAAGTGCCTTAGAAAGATTAAGTAACTTGGCCAAGGTAACATAGTATCAAAGCTGAATCCTATTTCGGGCCTTTTAAGCAGTTTACCAATACTCTGATTTTGTGAACTGGTACCACTTCTTAAACTGTCAATACTTTAATAGAGATGAAGAATGTCTGGTGTGAATATACCCTTTTAAGGCCTCCTTTGCTCTGTTTCTACATTTATCTTGTCATCCTACCCTCCTGTCCACTGCTAACTAGAGAGAAAGAAAACTGACCATCAACAGGGAGCTTTCCTTTGAATTGCCTTTTCCTGAAAATCCCAGTTTACTTGTCTTCCCCCTAAGTGTACAGGTCCTTCCTCAAATAGTCTGAATTGCTATTAAAACTCACCGGGGTTCTAGTCCCAGCTATGCCCTAAATAGCTGTGTGCTCTTGGATGAGTCATTTGACATCACTGGTGCTAAGTCTGCTTACCTGTAAAATCAGAGGCTGACCATGAAGGCTTCCCTTTGGTTGCAAGTATATAATTTTCTCTTATTAACAAAATACTACTTTTTTTTTTAGCAGTCCTGCACCAAGACCTACTTAGAGCTAAAAGCTTTCTGCTCAGTGTTTGATGTCCTCAAATCCTTTCATGAGGAAAGAAAATTTACTTTGGTAAGATATAGTACACATCCTTTGAAGTAGCATCCACTGGCTGGGAAGGAGACAAAATATGCTCAGAGGAATGGCCAGATTATACTATAGAGTATAATGCGATTAAATGGAAAGCAAGTGATGTAATTAGCATAGTTACTCAGAGAGGAAGAGGGTACCAGAGGCACAATCTCAATCAGGGAAGACAAGGAAGTAGATTAGAGTTGGGCCTTAAATCAAATGAATTGGGGTCAAACAGGTAAAGCCTTTCCAAGAGGCAAGGATGAGGAATGGCCGAGGCAGGTTTTATAATATTCACCAGAGAGGACTAGTTTGCCTGGAGTCGAAGTCTACAACTGACCTCAGAACTCACTTTATTACAGTATTATACACTAAACATGGTCGTTAGGTTTAGGGCTCCTTAGTAAACAAACTCTGAGGCGGGTCTCAAAGCAGAGGCCTTCATATAGGTTGTAGTTCTAGGACGTTATTCCAACGAAGGTTCGGCTCTACTATTTTTATCCCACTTCCCCTACTCTACTTCCCACATTTTAAAAACAATACCAAAGCTGTGGGTGGAATGGGTTTAAAAAAACTCCAACTTCTTACTCATTATATACTTTCCAGGCATTGCATCCATGCTGTGACATTAGTTCCAGATTCTCAATTCGAACCGCTTGATGCTCTAACTGGGCCATAGAATTGTTTACACATTCTTGCCATGCAGTAATGTCATTTTTCTGACCCGAGGAAGGGGCTGGAAGTTCATACCTGAAATTAAATGACAACATAACTACACAGTCCCCCAAATCTTTCTCTGTCTTCCCAACGGAATGCCTCATGGGTCTACGCACACTATAGAAACTAAAGAGAAGATGCAGACCTTACAATAATAAAAAACCTATTTATCCTAAGAAACAATCAATTTACAAATAAGTGTTAACAACATTATATACAGTCACAAAAAAAACCTGTTCCCATCAATGTGAACAGATTCACTAAGCCATGGTACATCCATATAAAGGATTGCTATATTAGATATTAAATTATGTTACTGACGAATACTTAAAACATTAAGATGCTTGTAATATAGTAAGGGAAAAAAGCAGGACACAAAAAAAACTATGCTATCATTTTTTTTTTAAAGTATGTATTGATTTGAGAGAGAAGGGAGAGGAAGAGAGAGACAGAAACATCAATGATGAGAGTCATTGATCGGCTGCCTCCTGCACGCCCCCTGCTGGGGACCGAGCCTGCAACCCCAGTATGTACCCTGACTGGGAATTAAAACTCGATCTCCTGGATCATAGGGCGATGCTCAACCACTGAGCCACGCCGGCCGGGCGATGCTATCATTTTTGTAAAATACACCCATGATCCATCCACCTTTTCGCCCATATACCCACACCCCTCTCGAGAAAAAAATTGGGCCTCTGTTCTCTCTTCACACTACCCAGTCCTTCAACAATGCCAACAGGGCCACCAAATACTCTTCATAAATCTCAGCTCATTACTAATGAGTTAGTACAAGTTTTCATTTCCATTTTGGTATTTTTACTAGATACTGTAAAAACTCCAATTATTCTTACGAGAAAACTGAGCGATATGCAACTGGGATCAAGAAGTAATAAACTATTTTGTCTAAAAAAAGGCAAAAGCAAAAATACCTTAGAACTGTAGCATTTTTCAAATCTCTGACTCTAACCTACAGTAAGAAATATTTTACAATGTGATTCACTACAAATACGTAGCTGAACCAATGTTTCACAAAACAATACTTACCTTTACATGCAACGCATTCTGACATTTTCTATCCTATTTCCTTTAAAAAGTGCTGTGGTGCCTTGCTAAATTTACTTCACAACTTGCTGCTTATGGATCATGATCTATTGTCTTGAAAATCTTTAGAGCAGAAGGACCAGGAAATGGGAGAACTGAGGAGTCTTGGAAGTTGTTCTGCCTTTATTACTCAGGCCAGATAGGTAACACAGCATAAGGAAAGAAATCTGGTCCTCTGGTTCTACAGACTCAAATCCCTTCTACAATCTATACATATGCTGAGAGGACAGCCCTACTGTTCACATGGCCCTCTCTCCAAAGACTTGGGTCTGACAGGTTACTTCATGGTTCTCATAATTCCGTAGTATTTCAGAGCTTAAAATACTTAACCTTAACCCGGAAAGGGACCTCAGAGATTAAGCAATCCAGTTCTCCATTTTAGAGGGTGTTTTGTCCCTGTCCCCCAAGGAAAGAAACGGTTTTGTAGTGAAGTGACACAGGAGGGGAGATCGTGGAACCAAAGCCTGTAGGCCCTCTGCATTTGCTAAAGCTATCTGTAAGAGTGAAGCAGGGATCATGCGAAGCCATGAGACTCATTTCCTCAGCAAATAACTAGATGTCTAATCACGAACACTGCCCTGGGAAATCTTAAACATGAACTCCATTATAATTTACCATTCCCCTGTGGTTGGATTTTAAATATTTTGCATTTTTAAATAATGGTGCAAAAAATATCTGTGGCCCTGGACGGTATGGCTCAGTTGGTTGGAGTGTTGTCCTGTACACCAGGAAGATGGCAGGTTCAATTCCTGGTCAGGGCACATACCTGGGTGGAGGGTTCGATCCCTGGATGGATACACACAGGAGGCAACTGATCAATGTTTCTCTCTCCCTTCCTCTCTCTCAAATCAATAAAAACATACTCTCAGGTGAGGATTTAAAAAAAAAATCTTTGAACATTAACACAAGATTATATGAACTATTACTGCATGCAAAAGCAAATATATAAAAACAGACAAGGATTTTTCCTTTTCAACATTTGTTTTAACATAACTAGTTTTACTAAAAAATTAAAATTAAAGTAAACAATGATTTGAGCCCAGCTCAACCCAGAAATAGGACTTACCGTTTCATACTGAGCAATTCAATTGGTTGTCGAGCAGCCAGTCTTTCAAATTCATTTCTCATTATGTCGGTCTGATGTAGAAATTGGAGGAAGAATTGTTTCCAAAATCTTATTGACAAATTCAAATGAACAACCACCAAACAAGTAACCTAACTACTTAAATATTTATACTTTATATTATCCATTATAATGGATCATTTCCCTTCACACAAGTCTTCTCTGGGTTAAATGCTCTCTAGGATCTGGAGAACACAGCACACACTTCATATGTAAAGGGGCCCACAGAGAAAAGCGTTAATCCTAGATAAGTGGTTCTCAATCCCAGCACCACAAGAGAATCAGCTGGGAGCTTTGAAAACAATTCCAATCTCAGCCACATCCCACCCTTTTCCCCAGTCCATTTAATTGTTCTGAAGTAGAGACTGAACATGGTTATAACTTTCGTTTTTAACTCACCAGTCAATTGTAAAGTAAAGCCAGTGTTGAGAATCATGGATCTAAGTATTCACTGGGTTCGGGAACAAAGGACTCGGACATAAAATAATTTGCTCTAGGGCTATGAACCTAAGCCTATAGTTTCTTTTTTGGCTGCTATTTTCACACTTTACTCTTTTCTAAGAAGAAGGGGGAATAGGCAAAACAAACTGGTTTCTGCTACCTGGTCTAACAATTTTACTCTTTTCAAAAAAATTGTAGTATAACTTTATTTCTCTGGGTCCAAAGTTTTGGTCAATATCCTATTCCATTTGTTCTGCACATTTCCAGCGCTGAATATAAAGAACTGCTTAAGTGAAATATCTGTAGTAATATCTCAGTTATCCCATGTAATTTCAGTTTTTTGATAGCTTCAACTTTCTCAACAATTAGACTAAAGAGTAAGCAAAAAAAAGCCTTCCAGAAGCCCACATTCCTGGTTTAAAAGTTCTGCACTAAGCAATTCTTATTGGAGAAAGCCTTTTTTTGGACTACTGCTGAGTTACACAAAGCTCTAAGAAAATGTAGTTATCTAGTTTCCTGCAGAAAACCAGGGTATTCTAGCTAGAGGCTATGCACAGTGACAGACAAGGACAACAACTAACAATTAGATATGAGAGAAACTATAAAAATTAAGTACAAGAAATCTTGAGCCACTAACGTGTGAGCCCTTCCCTAAGTCACATGGCCAATAAGTGACAGATCTGGAGTTTTAACTCAACTCTCTCCAAAGACTGAGCCAACTCTCATGGGGAAATTATGAAAAGAACTCCAGGTACACAGTAAGTATTCACTGAGTAACTCTTCCTTAGAAGCTTCAATTGATAAATATCTGGGTGCCTATATTGTACCAGGCACTGTTCTAAGTGATGAAGATACAGTGGCAAAGAAGGCATCACTACTTTAATTCTTTGTATAGCTTTATCAATAATCTATTATTTTCTGACTTGTCTGTCCTCACACTCTCTATTTTTTATTTTTTTATTGATTTCAGAGAAAGAGAGGAAGGGAGAGATAGAAACATTAATGATGAGAGTCATGGATTGGCTGCCCTCCTGCACGCCGCTGTTGGGGATCGAGCCCGCAACCGGAATTGAACCTCTATCTCCTGAAACATAGGTCGATGCTCAACCCCTGAGCCATGGTGGCCGGGCTGTTCTCACATTCTAGAATGTAACTTCCAAGAGTATGAGCCTTGCCTACCCTGTGCTCCACTACCTGGCATAGAAAAGACCTTCATGAATAGTTGTTAAATGAATTAACAAAGAGCAATTTCAAAGCCAGTCTGAGGAGTGGTTAAGGTCTTGGGCAAATTAGTTAGCTTCACTAAGCTGCAGTTTTCCAATCTAAAAATCTGAGATAATAAAGATAATTATATAGTTCACAGGACTATTTTTAGGACTGAGAGAGTGAGTCGAATACACTATGAGCTTCCATTATTAAAAAGGATTAAATAATCAGTATACTAAAGATAGGAAGCATATGTTGTATTTAAGAGAGCTAAAAAAAACTGGTTTGAGTATTTAAAAGTTTGTGACTGAATGCAATATCTGAAACTTTCAGAAATCAATCGAATAAGAAAGCATTATTGTACTTCGTTCTTGATGTGGTAATATCTATATTTGGGTAACAACATTTAGAAAAAGCATGGGAAAACAGCATATCACAGGAACCTCTCTCCCCTACTTAAAACTTAGTCAATATTTTTTTCATGTTACTTCAATAAAAACACTGCATTTTAATGACAGAATTCTTTCATAAATAAATGGTTACCTATAACGGGGGGAAAAAAACCCAAACATGTATGTACTAAAATGCTTAACAGAATCCATTAATTTAAAAATAATATTTTACACTTAACTGGTTAGACCCTAAATATTATATTGGGTGCACAGGCTCAATATGTAAATAGTATGTCAGGTAGGTATGGTTGGTCCCCTCAGTCATTCACATTCTGTAAACATCTAGGCCCTGTACAAAGGCCACTATGCAGTGGTCCTCAGCTTAAGTAATTAGGCTTATATATGTTTAGAAACCCGAGATCACTTAGTTTAGAGTGGACCTCAGAGCGTAGAGGATCCCACAGAGAATTACCACCAGGAACCTATCTGAGAAAAACATACACACTTATTTAATACTTCAAGCCGGAATTTACAATTCACTTTAACGTGAGTAAGGCTCTCAATTCAAAATTAAGATTCGCGGAAATCGTGGTCCATACGCTCAAGACGTCACCCTTACTTCAAAAGCAGAATAATCCGGGGCTGTCAGATAGCTCAGGTAGTTCTTAGTAGGTCGGTATCTGCGAGTTTCCTCCTCCACCAGCGCCGCAGCCTAAGAACGAGAACAGGGGCCAGTGCGGGGGCAGCGAATTGTAAGGCGCTTCTTCCAGCTCTAAGGGCCAGCGAGCCACCTACACGCCCCCCAAACTCACCGCTTCCCGCACACCGGGCGCTTCATAACCTTGGTCAAAATACGGCAGCGCATCCACCACAGCCTCTCCGGCCACCAACCCCGTGCCCGCCATTCTTAAGTTCGACGGAGTTTTCTGAGTCTGCGCAGGCTCGGACCTGCGCCCGCCGCAGACAATTTACGTCATGGGCGTGTCGCCTTTGACGCATGCTCAGTTGTTAATTCCGAAGGCGCGCTCCTCCGGCTGCTAGAAACCGCCCTGCCTTGTTGTTTTGGTCGGACGTGACGTCACGTCGTGGTTTTCCAGTCAGCGGAACGTCCCCACTTCCTGTCCCCGCCTGCACCACTTTAATGCTTCCGACGGGCAGTCGTTTGTGGAGCCGGGCTTCTGGGTTCCTCCGGGAGGAGAAAGCTTTAAAACGGGCCGCAGGTCTGCGCGGGGAGAGGGAGAGAAGCCGGCTTCCCACCTCGGCCTACTCGTCTGACCTTCCGTCTTCTCCCCTGAAACGTCTCTCCCCTTGCGCTTCCCTGCTGTACCCCCACTGTTCATTCTCGGCGCCCTAAGAATCTACGCATTGGATAAGGGCGGTTTTTTCACAGATTCTAGAAGTGGGCGCCAGTTACAATGGCGAAGGCTTACGGTCCGCCTACCGAAAGGAACCTGATCTACACCAGGGTGAGACTGATCACTGCTCGCCAGCCCCGACTTTTAAAGATCCTGTCATTCTGCCTTCAGGGTGTTTATAAAATCCAATCATTTCGTTGTTAGGACGCCCGGTAATAAGATATACCCTGCCCCATGTGCAATCTAAACCCAGGCTTTGTCTGCCAAGAGCCTGGAAATGTTAGCCACGGTAATTAAGCCTGGTTAGTCTAGGTTCATTTTGGATTATCTTTTACTTATTAAATTTACTGGGTCAACATTGGTTAATAAGATTATATAGGTTTCAAGTGTAGATTTCTATGACATGATGTGTATATTGCATTGTGTGCCCACCACCCAGTCACGTCATCTTCCCTCACCATGTATTTGGTACCTTTACAACCCCTCCATCCCCCATCCCTCTGGTAACCACCATACTGTTGCCTGTGTCTATAAGTTCCAGTTTTATATCCCACATGAGTGAAACCATATGGCTCGTAGCTTTTTCTGACTTATTTTGCTTAGCATAATATTCTCAAGGCCCATCCATTGTTGTCTCAAGCGGCAGTATTTCATCTTAAGGCTGAGTAGTATTCCACTGTATATATGTATCACAGCTTCTTTATCCAAAGTGTATGAAGGAGACTTTGGTAGTTGCCGTGTCTTGGCCACCGTGAATAGTGCTGCAATTAACATAGGGGTTCATATATCTTTGTGAATAAATGTTTTGAAAATTTTCAGGTAGATACCCAGAAGAGGGATTGCTGGGTCATATGGTAACTCTATTTTTAATTTTTCTTTTTTTAAATGCTCACCTGAGGGTATTTTTTCCATTGCTTTTCAGAGAGAGTGGAAGTTGGTGGGGAGAGATTGGTTGCCTCCTGCTCACACGCCAACCTGGGCCTGGGATTGAGCCTGCAACTGAGGTTCGTGTCCTTGGCCAGAATCAAACCCTGGACCCTTCAGTCCACAGGCCGACATTCGCCAAGACAAACCGGCTGGGCTCTATTTTAAATTTTTTGAGGAACTGCCATACTGTTTTCCATAGTGGCTGTAACGGTTTACATTCCCACGGGCAGTGAATGAGAGTGCCTTTTTCTCCACGGCCTCTCCAATACTGACTTGTCTTATTGATCACAGGCGTTCTAACAGGTGTGAGATGGTCTCTCATTGTGGTTTTGATTTGTATTTCCCTAACAGCTAGTGAAGTTGAGCATCTTTTTATATATCTGTTGGCCATTTGTATGTCTTCTCGGGAGAAGTGTCTCAGGTCCTCTGCCCATTTTTTAATTGGATTGTTTAGTGTTGAGTTGTATTTCTTTATACATTTTGGATATTAACTCCTTGTTAGAGCTGTTGTTTGCAAATATCATCTCCCATTCAGTTGGTTGCCTTTTTGGTTTGTTGGCAGTCTTTTGCTGTGCAGAAGTTTTTCGTCCCATTCATTTATTTTTGCCTTTACTTCCCTTGCCTTTGGGGTCAAATTCATAAAATCTTCTCTAACACCAAGGTCCATGAATTTAGTACCTATGTTTTCTTCTATGTAATTTGTTTAAGATCTTATATTTAGGTCTTTGATCCATTTTGAATTAATTTTTGTACATGGGGACAAACTGCAGTCTAGTTTCATTCTTTTTTTAAAAATTTTTAAATTTATTTTTAATTTTTTTATTTTTATATATCTTTATTGATTTCAGAGAGAGGAAGGGAGAGGGAGAGGGAGAGAGACAGAAACATTAATGATGAGAGAGTCATTGATCGGCTGCAGCCCGCAACCCAGGCATGTGCCCTGATTGGGAATTGAACCCCGATCGCCTGGATCCTAGGTCGACACTCAACTGCTGAGCCACACCCGGCCAGGCTAGGTATTTTATTCTTTTTGTTGCAATTGCAGAAGGAATTTTATTTCTTTTTCTGAAATTTAATTAATATATAGGAATGCAGTGGATTTTTGTACATTGATTTTGTATCCTGCACTTCACTTTGTATTTGTTTATTGTTTCTAATAGTTTTTTGGTGGACTCTTTAGGGATATATATATATATATATATATATATAAAATCATGTTATCTGAAAAAGTGACACGATTATCTTTTAACCAATTAGATATAAACTTAAGTGAAGTAAAAGATCTTTACATTTTAAGCAATTTATTGAAAATTCTCCAAGAGACGCATGGAATTTTTGTGTTTATTCATTAGAAGAACTGTAAACAACATTTTATACAAATCTTGAACAATTCTTTTACAAACATGACCAGAATTCATAAAACTTTACAAAAAAATAAAAATAAAACAGACCTAAGAAAAGGAAGCAGCTCCAGATCACAGGGATAAAATACAACCCCCATCCCTGAAGCAAAGGTCTCCTCACAGAGGGATGGCCAGGATCCACCACAGTAATACCTCCTGCCCCCATTTTATAAACAATTCCCAGTTACTAACTGTTCCCTCAGGTTGGACTGTCAGAAGAGACCAAATGGGGAGATATCTGGTAAAAGCCTGTGTGGGGTAAGCTGCTTAATAAACATTTTTAAAAAGACACAGGTGCAGTTCTATTTTCTGGACCCACATCTACAGGAATTTATAGCACCGTTGTTACATGCTGTCGGCTTCAGATTCATACATGCACACTGAGTGATGTAATGACAATACTGTACAAATCAAACATTTTATCCTCATATAACTTGTAAGGTTAAGTCTGAATAAATATTTTTTATGCCAGTTAAAACCATCAGGAGTTGAAGAAAACTGACATTTGCTGTAACATCAACGAAAATTGCACCATTACTGACAAAATCCTTTTCCCAATCACTACTCTGCTTCAAAGGTTGGGGTGATTATGTGGTGTTGTCCCAGGAAATGTTCATATTCTTGACTTCTATTTAATTAGAGCAAAAAGTCCAACAATTCTAGGGGAACGAAAAAAGAATCTCATTAAGACGTCTATAGTTTGAAGTCCCATATCCTGAGAGCTGAGCTGGCTCTGCTACACTTCAGCTTAAAAGAAAACTTTTTCAACAGCTGCAATCCCACAGAGCTCCAACTTCCATCGGCAGGATTAACCAACTTTCTCTGTGCTCACAAGCTAACAGTTCTGCTTCAGTTCTGCTTCAGTCCTGGCTCTGGTATAACTGGGCAAGTTATTTAAAGTCTCTGAATTCCAGTTTCTTCGCTAGTAAAATGGAGAGGCAGGTACCTCAGAGCTGATTTAAAGACTGGATAAGATGGCACACGTACATGTACCACAGTGCATGGCACATAGACACTAAAAAATAAAAGGTAGTTCTCATGCCCTTGAAAGGACATTTCCTCTTAGTTATAATTCTAAAAAGTTTCATGTTGACACACAAGGAACAAGCTACTCGAGTGCCACACAATGTGGGGGATGAGCTGCAAGACGTCTACTTTTACAAGATGCTCAATAACAGTACTAATAAAGAGGGATCCCACATAAGTGAGACACCCCTAGACAGAACATTGGACAAAAAATGAGGGAAAGAGATATGATAAGGATATTCCTTAGCTCAACTCAAAGAGCGCGTAGGTTTAAAGCTGCCGTGGTATTTCAGTGATGAGAATTCTGTGTGTAGGGCTAGTGTCTGCCCCTTCTATCATGCCTCCCTAGGACCTTAAACTCAGCATTTCTCTCACTGTGCTTCTCTGTGAGCTGTGGGTTTTTTTTAATGCAACACTAAGTCTTTCCCTGATAAAAGACAAATCCCTTCATAGCCTAAGTACAAAACACAAAGAATGAGCCCAAGAATCAAACAGAAAAGGCCACTTAAAAACAACCAGAGGCAGAGTAAAGAGAGCACTGGTTCCAGATGACTCCCAATAGTTCTCTAGTGATTACTAAAGCAGCAACAGGAGAATCCTCCAAGAGCTTGGCCCACTCTATAACCTTTTCCACTTGCAAGGACTTTGTAGAATACTTCGGGGCATCCTGACTCTTGGAAAAATATTTTCTTTGGCACTTTCTGTCCTATTTAGGATGAGACAGTCAATCGAAGATTTCATTTCTTCTGCAGAAATTTCATTTTACTTCCTAAAGGGAGAAAAGAGTAGAGTGAACTCTCATTAGTTCATTTTTATTTATTGTATATTATTTGAAGCAAGGGATTAACAACCTAGTATTCAGAACAGCCCAGGAGTAAGCTGCTGTCTCAAGCTACCAGTTGATGTGATTAACTGCCCCCAACCCCCAAATGTCTAATTGTAGAGGTAGAAGAGAACTCAGACATCATCTAATCCAGTGGTTTTCAACCCTGTGTGTAGGTTAAAATCACCTGGTCTGTTCCCCAGAGATTATAATATTGTAGTCAGAGCCGAGAACCACTGATCTAATCTAACCCCATGGTATAAAGATGAAATAACAGGCCAAGGCACAATTTGCCCATGGCCTCTCAGCTAGTTAAGGATAGGGCCTAATTTTAATTAGGGGTATATATTTCAAAGACCAATGTGAATACCATAGGCTGTAGGTTCTTTATTGTTTGGGCTACTACACCACTGTTCTCCTATATCATACTGAATAATTTAAAGTTAACTATAATTGAACAATCATAAACAATCATGTTTCTTTATGAAGTGTAAAATTAGAGACTTGCAGGAAATCCCCTTTTGTTTCAGATGCCCTCTAAGCCTGGTGTTTTAAACTGGAGTCTATGGATGGACTTCAGGAGGGGTCCATGAACACCCTAAAATTATATATGCAAAATGTTTGTATGCCCTAAGTATATTTTTCTGGGGGAAAAGTTCACAGTTTTTATAAGATTCCCCCAGGGATGTGACCTAGAAAAGATTAATAATCATGACACGCAAATTCTTACATCATAAGGGGGTGTCTTCTGAGGAAAACGATCCAATGAACAACTCTGATGGGGAATCCCAACCTCCGAGAAAGAGAATTCTTTCTCTCCAAAACACTTTGGAATTAGGGGTTATGGTTTCTGGTCAGCCTACCTGAGGTTATATCATTGATCTGAGGATAAAGCTTTTGCAATGAGGCACACTTACTGCAAAAGCTTTTTTCAGCCACATTTTTAATAGGAAAATAATAGCAACTTACCAAGACTCCGCAAAATTCTGTTCACCCCACTGGGCTCAGTCTCAGGAATTGTTTCCAAATACTGGAAGGCCCGGACCTCGAACAGACCTACAAGGAAAACACATGTTGGTGAAATTCTCCAGCGCTCAAGAGTGAAAATCAATTAAATAGAACTCTGTGCTCACTACTATGTACCTCCATAGTTAAGACAATATTACAAAAAAAATACTTCCCACAATAAACAACTCAGATTTCGAGCCCTGTAGCTTTATGCTATTTTTTTGTTTATATTATTTTCAAGCCTTCCAAGTGCTCATTAAATACAGAGGGAGAACTTTATGAGAAAACCGACCTTTCACCCCACTTTTCCGAAGCTCCCGATCCTGGATGAATCCTGCAAACATCTGAGTTTCCATGAAGAGGTCCAGGAAGTGGCGAACGCTTCGGGAGGTGTGGGATTTACGGAATGGCTCCCTTTGGAATATACGCTCCCCACGCTCAGTGACAGTCATGTTCAGAGAATAATGTCCCACCAGCTCCACGAAAAACCTGACAAATGCTTCGGACACCAGAGAGTTAAGTGTCACATCTGATGCACAATGAAAGAAAAAGAAAGAAAAAAAGTCCTTTAAGTTTTGTGTTTATGGGAACACTGGCTCTAGTTTTGCTGCCTAGGAAAGCACAGGTCAAAGCAAGGAGAACTAACGTAGGAACGCTCACTCTTAGCTGTCCTGCACCCTCCGTGACCTGCAAAAAGCAGGCAGCTCACATCCTTACCTTGTCTTCCTTCACACTCATTACCTTTTTGATTTGCAAAGCCTGGCTGCACATCTCTGATTTCACTGGAATGGCTCTTTCTGAGGCCAACAGTGAGAACCAAATTGCACTTGCATTTCTGCCTTTAGACTCCTTTAAACTCTGTGCTCACCTCCTCCTCAGCCCTCTGTTCTCCCACAACTATGTGCTCTCCCGAGTCCTGATTCCTCTCCTGCCTTTATGACCAACACCATTCCCTTGCCCCTTCCTCTTCCTGAGCATGGTCCTCAGGCCACTTCTCAACATTCCTTTCCTTAAGCAGCTCATTGGCAGCGAGCGAGAGCTGGCTTTCCGCATGCTAATTCTGGACCCTGGACCTCCATCCCTGGTATTTCACCAAAATTCACCTTCTGTGTTTTCAGACTACCGTTGGGTGACCATCATTTGGCTGTCCCATTAACACTTAAATCCCATTTGTCTCAAAAATCAGGACCTTTTGGGAAAATAGTAGAACATGAATCGAACAAATAAACAATACATGTTCCAACCCATATTCATTATATTTTTCCACCAAATAAGTTTCTCAACTTTCCCATTTCATATAGTACCATGATTATTCCATAATACATAATAATCTACTGAGTGCTTAAAATATGTCAGGCACTGTACTGTATTGTGGTTTTACAAATGTTATAATCCAACAAGGTGGATATTATTATTTCCCTTTTACACATGAGGAAACTGAGGCTCAAAACAAAGAAATTCTCCAGAGTCATCTAAGTACAGCAGAGAAGCTGCCTGACTCCGCCCCACCTTTCTTTCATTAATCCTCACCTGAGGATGTTTTTTCCATTGCTGGCTAATCTTGGCCCTTTGAACTTCCATTAAAACTTTACAAAAAGCTGAATGTCAGTCCAATTCTTTCTCTCTCTCTCTTTTTTTTTAATATATGTATCTTTATTGATTTCAGAGAGAGGAAGGGAGAGGGAGAGAGATAGAGACATCAATGATGAGAGAGCGGGGATTGACTGGGGATTGAGCCCACAACCTGGGCATGTGCCCTGACTGGGAATTGAACCATGATCTTCTGGATCCTGGGTCGACGCTCAACTGTTGAGCCACACCAGCCAGGCCCAATTCTCTCTTGAACCTTCCCCAATCCTGTTTTCTTCCCATCATTTAGCAGAATCTGCTGTTACCAAGGCAGCCGGGGATCGAGCCTGCAACCAACGGAGGTGCCCTTGGCTGGAACTGAACCAGGGACCCTTCAGTCCATGGGCCGATGCTCTAACCACTGAGCCAAGCCGGCTAGGGCTATTTTATATTTTTAGATTTCACATATAAGTGAAATCATACAATATTTGTCTTATTTCACTTAGTATAATACCTTCTAGGTCCATCTGTGTTATCCCAAATGGCAATTTTATTATTGCTGAGTGATATTCCTTGGTGGATATACACACATCTTCTTTATCCATTCATCTACTGATGGACATCTAGGTGGCTTCCACATCTTGCCTTTTACTAGTAATGCTACATTGAACATGTGCCTTTGTAAATCAGTGTTTTTGTTTTCTTCTGATAAATGCCCAGAAGAGGAATTGCTGGTTGTATGGCAGCTCATTTTCTGAGGAACCTACATACTGTTTTTCCATAGTGGCTGCACTAATTTACAGTCCCACAGGACAGGACAATCAGGAAAAGCCTCACTGAAAAAGTGACATTTGAGCACAGAAGAGTGAGCAGGGGCCATGTGGCTGTCTGGAGGAACAGCTGTCCATAAATGGGACTGAGCAAGTACAAAAGTCCTGAAATAGAAGGGGACCTGGCACATCTGAGGGTCAGCAGGGAAGCTCATCATAAGCTTTTCAAGGCACAGGCACAACCTCATACTTCTTTGTGTATCTTTTAGTGGGGTGCTGGGCACTCAGTAAATATTTACTGCCTTGACCTTAAGTCCTCAGGCCACCTGTCACATACCTTGTGAAAAATTCTGCTCCTGAGCCAAGATTTCATCTCGTTCTTCCAAAATCTGCATGAGGGCAGCTTGGAGTTTAGGCGGTAAAATGTCATCCTCATCAGACACCTTATGAGAGGAAATGGAGATTTTCATGAGCTTGAGAGTGCCTCAGACACGCACTAGTCAGCTCCCCAAATTCCACAGGCAACTCTCTATATGTGGCTGAAGGGTCAGTCTGAAGCTTCCCTACAGTGAGCAGAATCCATGATGCTTATGATGTATACATCCTAACTATATTAAACAAATAACATACTGATCAAATTTTCTGGTACTTTCTACAAAATTTCTCTCATCTGCAAGTCTTATGTTAGAAAGATCATCCTCAAACAAATGGTGTTTCAAATGTGATGAGCTAAGTGATTCTGAAAACAAAGTCTTGGGAAACATTCTTTCAACCCTGTATTCAGTGCTCACAAGCCCATATACAGTTTATACACAGAGAGCTACTCTAAGAAGGTGTTACTAACTCTGCCTTCCACTTTAATACCCAGAAGAATGGACCACTTCTTTTTTTGCCCCTACTATACACTTTGTACAAATTCCTATTATACTATTTCTAAAACTTTACGTGTATGTATGTGCCCCCTCCCCACCGTTAGACTAGAAGGCCTAAGGGCTCAAATTCTGTCTTACTCATAGATTCAGAATATCTGGAAATAATCAGTTTTAAATGCTTAAGTTTAATTAAATTAGAGGCTTATACGTCAACTCGTCTGGACTTGAAGGGAAGGTTACCCGTTTTGAGAATGACATTCTGTTTCCTCCTTCCTTCTTTGGGATACTCAGCTAAAACCCGAGCCAAATTTTTCAGGTCAGTCTTGTATGATCGGCCACAGTGCCAAGTCAAGTATGTGTAGGAACTAAAAGTCTTGTCTGAATCATCTTCTCTAAGTACTTTCACATATTTTCTGTCTAATTATCCCCAAATATTATGTAATCGCCTCCTTTGTCACTCACCTCCTGTAAAAACTTGTCTGCACAGAGATCAACTATCAGCACCTATGGGATAAAGGAGCGAGGCAAGTTAAACCAGAGACAGTCACAAATAAATATGTTAGGCACTGCTTGGTCAGAAAGAGTGTTTTGATTCTTTCAAGCAATGGGAACATTTTTAAACAAAATTAACTTAAAGTTATAACCCATTTAAAAATTAACTCACCAATACACCAACAAATAAATTGCAAGTGAAAAGAATGATGGCAGGCACATCTACAGATTAAAAGAGTCTAAAAAACATACCAACCAAATGTAACGTGTGGACTTTATTTGGGATCTGACTCAAACAAACTATTAAAGATTTATGAAATAATTGGAGAGTTGAACCCTAAATTTTGCTGATATTACAAAACTGTTATTAAATTTTTAGGTGTGATAATGGTATTGTGATTTTGTTAAAAATGCCATTATGTTAGAGATTTATTTTGTAATATTTAGAGATGAAATTATGTCACAGTATGCTTCAAAATACGTGGGAGAGTGGAATGGATAAGGGTAAAGATTGGCCATAACGTGGTAAGTATTGAACTAGGGTGACTGGATTTATTTTGCTCTTTTGTTTACTTTTACATATGTTCAAAATTTTGCATCAAAGTTTTTAAAAAGGTTATTACAAAAATCAGTTGCATTTCTATACAACTATCTGAAAAAGAAATTATTAAGAAAATTTCACTTTCAATTGTATCAAAAAGAATAAAATACCTAAGAATAAATTTAACCAAGGAAGTGAAACATATATACACTGAAAACTATAAGACACTGATGAGAAAAATTAAAGACACAAATAAATGGGAAGAAATTCTGTTTTCAGGGATTGGAAGAATTCATAGTTAAAATATTCATACTACTCAAAGCAATCTACAAGTCAATGCAATCCCAAAGATATTTTTCACTGAAATAGAACAAATAATCTAAAATTCATATAGAGCCACAAAAGATTCTAAATAGCCAAAGAAATCTTGAGAAAGAAGAACAAAGCTGAAGGTATCTCACTTTCTGATTTCAAACTACTTTATACAGTAATTAAGAGAGTATGGTATTGGCATAAAAAAGGACACACAGATCAATGGAAGAGAATAGAGTCCAGGAATAAACTAACTCATACATAGTCAATCAATTTACAACAAAAGAGCTAAGAATATACAAATGGGGAAAGGACAGTCTCTTCAATAAATGGAGTTGGCAAAACTGGACAGCCACATGCAAACAAAACAAAACAGAACAACTGCACCCCTATCTTACACCATACACAAAACCCAACAAAATGTAAAGACTTGAATGGAGGACCTGAAACCATAAAACTTAGAAAAAAACATAGGAAGCAAGCCTCTTCCTATGAAGATCTTAGTCTTGGCAATGACTTTTTGCATTTGACAGCAAAGGTAAAGGCAACTTAAGCAAAAATAAACAAGTGGGGACTACACCAGACTAAAAAGCTTCTGCACAAAGAAACCATCATAAAATGAAAAGAAAACCTACAGAGTGGGAAAAATATCTGCAAATCATATATCAGATAAGGGTTTAATATGCAAAATATATAAAGAACCCATAGAACTCAACAGCAAAACAAACAAAAACAATCCAATTAAGAAATAGGCAGAGAAATTGAGTAGAGATTTTTTCCAAAGAAGATATATAATGGTCAATAGACACACGAAAAGGTACTCAACCTCATTAAACATCAAGGAAATGCAAATCAAACCACAATGTGGTATCACCTCACACCTTTTAGAGTGGCTGTTATAAAAAAGACAAGAGATAAATGCTGATGAGGATGTGGTGAAAAGGGAAGCCTGTGCACCGCTGGTGGGAATGTAAACTGGCGCAACCATATGGAAAAAAGTATGGAGGTTCCTCAAAAATTATAAACAGAACTACCATGTGATCCAGCAATTCCACTTTGGGCATAAATCCAGAGGAAATGAAATCACTATCTCAAAAAGATGTACTCACTCCCATGATCACTGAAGCATTATTTACAATAGCCAAGACATGGAAACAACCTATGTGTCCACTGACAGATGAACAAAGAAGATGTTATATATATATATTTATATATGTGTGTGTATACACACACACACACATACACACAATGGAATGTTATTTAGCCATAAAAAAGAAGGAAAACCTGCTATTTGTGACAACACAGATAGGCCTTGAGGGCATTATGCTAAGTGAAATAAGCCAGGCAGAGAAAGACAAATACCATATGATCTCACTTATATATAGAATCTAAGAAAAACAAACTCATAGATACCAAGAAGAGATTGGTGGTTACCAGAGATGCGAGGGTGAGGAGTGGGCAAAATGAGTGAAGTTGGTCAAAAGATACAAACTTCCAGTTATAAAATGAGTAAGTCCTGGGGACAATTAACAAAACTGCACTGTATACTTGAAAGTTGCTAAGAGAGTAGATCTTAAAGTTTTCATCACAAGAAACGTGTAACTATGTGAAGTGATGAATGTTAACTACATTTATTGTGGTAATCATTTCACATTATGTACATATGTCAAATCATTATGTTGTACATCTTAAACTAATACCATGTTATAGGTCAATTATATATCAATAAAACTGGGGATTGGGAAGGTTAACGCAGCAGAGTAATGGAGAACAGTCCTTTCAATAAATGGTACTAGGAGAGTTGTAACAACACCTACCTCCTATCAGATACAAAAAAATCCAGTCCCAGGATTCAGAACCAAAAATTAAAGGCACAAGAATAAAGCTTCCAAAGCTTCCAGGAGATAATGTCGGAGGATATCTCCATGAAGTTAATATAAAGAAAAATTTAAGTAGCTTGCACACACAAAAATCTCTAACCATAAAGGAAAAGACTGATAATTCTGACCACATTAGAATTAAGAATTTCTGTGCATTAAAAAACCCTGTTTTGGAGAATGATTTTTCAAGCCATCAGGGGCTGGTATGTAAAATACAAAAAGGGTCTTACAAATCACCAAGGGTGAACAATCCAGCAGAAAGATAGACAAGGAATTTTATACAAAATGCTATTCAAATGGCCAATAAACATAGAGAACGATGCTCACCCTCAACAGTAATCAAGGAATGCAAATTAAACCACAATGAGAATATCACTACACACCCACCAGAGAGGCTAAATTACACAAACTGATGACAACAAGAATTGCTGGCAAGGATGTGGAGCAACAGGAACTCTTATACACTGCTGGAGGGAGTTTAGTTTGGCACAACTATTTTGGAAAACAGTATGACTTTATTTACTGAAGGTGAAGATATGCTTACCCTATAACCCGGCAACTCCATTTCCAAGTATATACCCATAGAGCTGCATGCACCTATGTACCAAGGGTCATGTACAAGAATATTTACAGCAGCATTATTCATAATAACCCCAAACTGGAAGCAACTCAAAATATCCAACTGTAGGATAGATAAGAAGATTGTGGTACATTCACACAATGGAATACTATACACAATGAGATGATCAAATTACTGTAAATCTCATCATGGATGAATCTTACAGACATAATGTTGATCATAAGAAATCATTAAAAAAAAAATAAAAAATATATATATATATACACACACTCTATGAGTCCATTTATATAAAGCTTAAGACCAGGCAAAACTGAATTATATTGTTCAGGGGTACATTCCTAGGATATAAAACTATAAAGTAAAACAAGTACATAAACACCATAAAAGTCAAGACTGGTAACTTTCTGTGGGGGGAGGGGAAGGGAACAGTGACTAGAAGGAGGCATGAAGGAGACTTTTGGGGTGAGTGGGGGGCGGCTGGCAGTGTTTCCATTGTTGTAATGTTTCTGTTATATTCAGTGTTGTTACATAAGCAACAGGTGATAATTCACTGCGCTGCACATTTTGTTTTGGGCACTCATCTACATGTGCATTATCTTTGAAACAATTTTTAAAGTTAATCCAGAGTAGTTTTTATGTTTGACTTTAAAAAAGAGACCTAACCTTTAAAATAATACAAGAATGAGCCCATAGTTCACAACTGTAAATAAGATACATGTGTACCATAAATTCATGTACACTATAGAATTTCTCACTTTAAGATACAAAAATATGATAGCATAATGTATTAATAATAATGTATTAACATTAATTAACAACTCCATCACTCTTAAAGATCACTTGTTTTCATTGTCAGTGCTCCAGTCTTTACCACAGGTACTACTACTCCCCTCTCACCTCTTCAATGGGCAGGTCCTGGAGCTGTGGTAAAGAGCAAGACAGGATTCCAATGAGGAATGGAGTAGGTGAGCACACGATGTCGATCATAGATGCTGGCAGGACTGGGATGTAGGTGTGTTGCCAGGTAAATGGATACAGTGTGGCAACTACAGCATGGCCACATTTCGACAGGGTGCTAGCCAGAGGAGAAAGCAAACGGTGTCACAGAGCATCCTATGGAGGCATTGCAGATGTCATGTAAACAGAATTACCAATGGATGGCAGTTAGTGATCACAGATTAACAATTCTGTGATTACTCATTAATTTTTAACATTTTATTTAAAAATTTAACTTAATTCACTGGAAATCATTAATTTCAATCCAGCTCTTCCTTCCAATTTATATTACTAAAATTTAGTGTGTACCTAGAAAAGCAATGCTAATTTTTAACAGCTTAAGCAAAACACATTTAGAAAGGTAAATTAATTGCAACATCCAAAAGTCACTGCTATAGCTTAGTGCAAATAGGTTTTGTATTATTTACCATTTGGAATTATCCATGTCACTATGGCATTAGGTAACTGATTGAGTACCTACAGTTTTTTAATATGACCAAGTTTTAAAACAGTCAAAGCACATAAAACATCAGTGGGAAGTCACATTATTTACTTATTTCTCACCTTAGGCTGTTAGCCACAAAGATTACCCTTCGCTCCAAAAGGAGAGAGGCACAGACCCGGATGAGGTGACACACGCTCAGGCACTTAAAGAGACATTCGAAGTCCACATGCTCTAATCGGGAATCCAGTGGTCGGCAGAGTTCAATGGACTGAAATGCAAGAATCTGAATCAGGGAGCTGAAACAATTCTAATGACAACACTAATGGGTCCTGTCATTCTTTTATAGGTCAAGTTCAAGAAAAAGGGTCTGCTACAAAGAGTTTGTGAAGCTGCCTACCCTAATCCCAAGACTGAACACCTTATTTTTGTAATTTTGTAAATTTCTGGTAAAATCCTTTATCTCACCTGACAACAGTATGTATAATCTTCATTTGTCACAATTTATTGTAATGACTGAAGTTGTCATTACCAAGCGGCTCAACTGGATATTTCTCCAGTGCTTTGTGAGGCTAAAATATTCCATACAGTTTACAGAGAAGGGAAAATAGGCTCCTGAAAACTGCCTACCTGCTGCTGTGAGGCCTGGCAGCTATCAAACCTTTGCAAAATGAACTAACTCACCCCATCTCCAGCCCCAGGGAGGTAGCTCTTGACTGTGATGGTGCGTCCAGGAGCTGGGAAAGGAGCTTCCATGACACTTCGCATGAACGGGTAAACCAGAGCTGGAGACATTTCTCTTCTCTTCTCTACTTCATCTAGAATCTATTCATACAAAATATGTTATTTTATTAGGAACTCAAAGACATAAAAAAGACATAAAAAATAAACTGCCAAACTTGGTGTGCAAACTTAAAAATAACACCAATTTAAAAAAAAATAAGCTTCCACATTATATGCCTTCATTAAAGGCATTGTATCTCTTGGGAGTATCTTTATATCACCAAGAAAAGTTATTAAAATAAATCAACTTATTTTTAGAAGAGGAGTCCCTTTTATTTCACTAAGGGAGGGGTAAAGAAGGTGACACTGACAATGACATACTGCAGTTTGGGGTCTGGGAACGATGAGATAAGATAAGCTTCAGGCAATGTCCTCGTCTGAGCTAGCAAAGCAGGATATGGGTGACTTGGCAACAGCATCTGGATTAGAGATCTAAGTTTAAGCCTTCACACCGGTGGCTCTAACCCACTAATGGGAAACCCTTTCTAAAGTAGTATGCCCAGTGACGTAATCAGAAACCTAAACTTACGCAGAGCTCAGAAAGAACACCACTTTTCATAGGGACCATTCCCCACTCACCTTTGAAAAAAGGTTGAAGCAGCCTAGGCGACTGACCATGCAGTAAACCTCAGGGAGTCGCTTTCCTTTGCCTTCTGGCTAATAGAAAAGAACCAACAAAGCAAAAATGAAGCAGCACAAGTTTTTACTAATTTGGACTATCAACACTCCCTTAATACTCTTTAATACAAAGTAGAAATCAAGGTTCTCATCCTCAATGAGCACTGAAAGACCGGGTAATGCTAAAAAAAATAGCATAATTATTCCAGGTTTAGTGGAGGCATTTAAGCCAGAAGAAAGGAACTCAGAGCCCTTGATTGACTCATTGCACTCCACTCCTCAAATACACCCAGACCGATGCAGCCCTACTCAGTGGTTCCTTTCTCTATTACAAACAAACAAATAAAATAAATAAGTCCACACCCTTTTCCTCTAAAGTACTATGTGACTAACCCCAACCTCGCTCTTACTGTTGAAAGCTAACATAGCTTCTTTAACACACAAATCACTGAAGAGACCTCAAACTCATCTGGAGATAGTGTTTCTGAAGTTCCTAGTGTGAGTCTATTGCTCCTTGACCAGCCCTACCTGTAGCACAAGCCTGGAACTTACCAAAAGCTTCTTACAGTAACCAAACCACCGGCTCCCATCTTCACCAGTTAAGACAAAGGAGAATGTTTCACTGAAAAAAAACAGGAACTAGTTTGAGATCCAAACAACTGCTTATGACATTCCTCATGGAACAACTGAAAATCAGAGCCTAACAGCAGTGACTTTGTGATGGCAGAGGAGGTAATGATGTTACATTCACTGCAAGTCACACTGCTCCCGAGGGAGAAAGCCCAGGCCTTGACTGTCCTGTCTGGCACGGGAGTGAGAGTCCAGGGAGAGGACAAGCTGTTGATGCTGCCACCTCCTTTTACTCATTTATCTAGCCTAGCTGTCGTCAAGCCTGTTTTCCTTTTGTTGAATGTCCAATGCAGTCAAATACATCAGGCAGCTATATGTGACTGTAATAAGCTATTTTCCCTCCCAAATTCTTCTATATAGTTCTGCGAGGTCATATGGAACAGTGATAGGCAAAGGATAGTACCCTTAATATATAAAAATTAACAGAAAAATCAGCAATTCCTCATTAGAATCATAGGCAAAAGATATGCAGAGATAATTTACGAAAAGAAGATCTAACGATGCCCAAGAAGTGAGTTCATTAATAATAAAAAAGTCCAAATTTGAACAATAAATACACATATCCACATACAGCCAAAACGAAAACCTGGAAGGGAATGTGGCAAACTATTTACAGTGATTATCTCTGAGTAACCGGGATGCCAGTGACTTCTCATTTCTGCTTTTTACTTACTTCTCTGTATTTTCCAAATATTCTAGAATAAAGACACATAACCTGTTTGGGCGGGGCGGGGTGGGGGTGGGGGAACCAGCCAGGGCAATAAGGAAGCAGCAGCCCCTCCAGTTTGCAGTGTAACTGCCAGCACAAAAGCATCAGGATTGATGGTGCAGAGGCGAGAGTGGCGATCAGGCTGAACTGGTTATGAGAGACAGCAGCTTAGACTGGAGGCAACAGGAGGTAGAAGGGCAGGGCTACTTAGGCAACGGCTGAGGCTGCCTTCCAGCCGGGCATTATCATGTGATATGGGTCACAGAACCACACTTTTCAGTCTGAATGGCATGATCAATAATCACAGGTGTGAACAAAGCAGTTATCGATTTTCAAGCAGGATGCACAAACAATAGTTTATTATTGAAATTGGTATTTTTCTCTTCATACCGGGAAGAAATTCTTTATACCTCCCTCTCAACATACTACACATCCCAAACTGGAGCCTCCCCTTGTACATGTCCCACAGGGGCCCATACAATCTGGGCCATGGCTTCTTCTATCACGCTGAAGATGCACTGCTCTGTTTTATCTGTTTCTGAGTCTCTAAGGTCAAGTCTTTTCTCCTTTTCTATACCCTTGGTGGCATTTCTGATTGAATGTAAAGTGGAACTTTTCTTCCTGCAGGACTGGCAAAGCGGACAGACCCTCAAACTTGTTTTCCCTTTGACATTGACATTATTCCGTGTTTTTCTTTTTTGAGCCCCACAGAGGAAATGTTTAATTCTTTCTCCTTTCCTCCCACTGCATCCTTGACCTGCCAGTGGTCACATAGCTTCCCTGCTGACTCTCCCCACTTCTCAAGCACCAATTCTACATTTGTGGTCCCGACAAACAGAAATCATACAAAGTAGCCTATTTACCTCTTGAGTTCTGAGGTTGGAGCCCAGTCCTTCGAATCAGGAAAGCAAAATTTGGGGATAACTTTGAGTCTCTCTTCGGTGTCTTTGGATTGCTTAAAGCCATGGTCACCCTGAAAAAGAACAATACAGGTGAATAATAGTCTATGTAAGTGGAGAACAGACAACAACTCAGCCTGTCTTGGGAAAAGAGGTCACTGATAAGCCTAAGTAGTCATCTCAGCCCACTTTTGTGCTGTTTAACAAGGCAGGAAGGGCCAAGACTGGTAATCTCAAGAGGCACTGAGAACAAAGTTACTGAGAATGAAAAATCCTATTTTCACACAGAAATGGTATTGTGGAGATCCTATAATCTGATATAGGAGAGAGAACTGAACATGGAACATAAAATAAATAAAAATCTGTTTTATAATATACTGATAGCAAAAGCCTAGTCAGCTCTAGTCACTCTCTGATCAATAATCAAAGATGTTTTGAAAAGGCAGATGAATGTTTCTCAGAAAAGAAATTTTTAGGCTCTGCCCCATATATGACCGTTTCCTTCAGCATGGAATCTCTGCTATCTGATTGCTGGTTTGCAACTTGCTGTAAAATTTCAGCACGAAAGACCCTTTTGTGCAAGTCTGGCTATTGTACTTAAAGAACAGTCTAAGTTTAGTTAAAACAAAAGACATTGAAAAATTAGTATAAAAACAAGCAGATAAGTCTAATTACCAGATTGCTTTCATGTAACTAATACAAATGCTCTATCCTTTAGTTTCTAAAGCAAAACATGCAGCCATTCTGGATCACTTGGATATTAAGTTCTTAATAATGGAAAAGCATTTTAATAAAATTTTAGTTGTATCACATTCTATTATTTTTATATTGTTAAGTGACACAATCATCTTCATTCAAGGTTTCCCACAATAGGATCGAAAGGGGCTCGCTCGGTCAGCTCTTTCCCTCCCTAACTTACGATGCCTAATGCACAAAGATGCTAAGTGCTGAGAGACACCCCTGAGTCACTTCCAGAGCCAACTGATCCTTATCTGGTTCTGAGCTCATTAATTCAGGCTGTGCTGAAAACAGGTTCAACCTCAACATTTCTCTCTACAAATATAAAACATTAAAAATGGGGAAAAATGAAGCTCCTCGTTATGGAAAATGATTCCTCAAGGCCATCTAGATTACATTATTTTAGATCTAATGGTACTATGTTACTAAGTAGGGCCATGACCCCGTACTCTCAGACTACACTGAATAATTATAGAAAATTAAACTTACTGATTTATTTATAATAGGGATGCTGTTGAGGATTTTAAAAAAAATTTCAAATTGATTTTTAGAGAGAGGAAGGGGAAGAGAGGGGGGGGATCAAAGTGAGAGAGAGAAACATCAATCAGTTGCCTCTTACATGTGCCCAGACCAGGGATCGAACCCACAACCTGATTATGTGCCCTGACCAGGAGTTGAACCCATTACCTTTTGGTGCATGGGATTATGCTTCAAACAACTGAGCCACATTAGCCAGGGCTGTTGAGGACTTTTAAAAAGTGAGAATCCCGCCCGGCAGGCATGGCTCAGTGGCTGAGCATCAACCTACGATCCAGGAGATCTTGGTTCAATTCCCAGTCAGGGGACATGCCCAGGTTTCGGGCTCAATCCCCAGTGGGGGGCGTGCAGGAGGCAGCCGATCAATGACTCTCTCATCATTGATGTTTCTCCCTCTCTCTCTCTCCCTTCCTCTCCCTGAAATCAATAAAGGTATATTTAAAAAAAGAAAAAGTAAGAATCCCATCAGATTTCACTTACAAAACACAAATTCAAAGACAAAATTATTAAGAACTGCAGTGGTGACTGCAGAGCATTCAATCCCCAGTACAGGGCCCTTCCAAGTGAGGGGCCCTGTGTGACTGTGCTGGTCACATGCCCATGAAGTCAGTCCTGGCTTACTCAGCTTTGGCCAATTCCTGCCACTCAGGAATGTTGGCTGAGTGCTGCGAGGCTTTCCTGTTTCTCAGGAAAAAGCAGAAATACAGATTTTTATGTGAAATTTGATTTTTAAACATTGGCAACAAATAATTTATTATTTTTACAAAAACACCACAAATACAAAAAAAGGTCTGTAGGCTCAATTTGCTCAGAGGCCACCAGTTTGCAAGCCCTGATGTAAATGGTTATGTTTCTCTTTTGTATTTGCTGCTACAAAGCTCAGTGCCACATTTGGGGTCCATGTTATAAGCCCTGTGGGGGCAGGGACCAAGAAGACCTTTTCATTTGTATTCCTAGCACCTACTACCAGCAAACAGTAGGTATTTAAGAAATACTTGATGAAATGAATAAATGAATCATGTTTTGAAAAAAGCAGAGCAAACCAAATCATATTGTTAATAATAGCTACCATTTATCAAGTGCTTACTTTATGCCAGGAACTGTGCTTTATAGACATTATGTTGTTAAATCCCCACTAATAATGACTAGCATTATCTAGTGTCTACTATGTGACAGACACTGTTCGAAGGGCCTTATACAGCTCATTTAGCCCTCACTACAATTCAGTGGGGCAAACACTATTATGATTCCCTCCATTTTATAAACGAAGAAACTGAGGCACAGAGCAGTTAAGTAATTGATCAAAGTTACAGAGTTAGTGACAAATACAGATAGTTGGCTTAGAATCTGTGCTCTACACCGCTACCTGTTCTGCCACATTTACGATTCCTCTCGTTAAGGATGAGAAAACTGAGGCTTTGTAAGTTGCTAAAGGTCACTTAGTAGACAGCAGAGCAAAATATAAAGAACAAACTTGGATAATGAGCTTTTCCTCCCTTGCAGTGGCGGCTTATGCCTGACATAAGATGTCATCACAGTCATTTACCGGATCCTAGAAGAAGCACAGTGCTACCAAAGCTTACTGAGATAACAATAAACAAGAAGAGAGGAAATAAATACACGCAGAGACCCAGAAACTTTCCCAAATGCCTCCTAGCCTGCTTGCACCTACCTTGCTAGGGAACTGCTGAATGACCTGGGGAATGTAGCTTATTTCTGACGGTTTCTTCTGTAGAGACACTACCACAAAGAGTTCAAACAGCTGCTGCTCCTGTAATTCAATGAGATCGCGCTCTAAGGTCTGGTAGTGGGGATTCCTCTTGGAAGGCTGCTGCAGTTGTGCTAAGCGCTTGTGGCGATCTGCAATGACATCATGGAGCCTTGTTTTTCCTGGGAAGCCCTAGCTTCCCTCTAGCACCCAGAGGGTGCAACCCATACGGGACTACTCTTCACTCAGGGGTTGCTGAATGAATGTTGACTAATCAACATCTGCTGCACAGACATACTTGTTAGGGCTATGACATGCTTGAGGGTCAAATGCAGATTCTCACAAGCACCTGGGGGCACCCGTGTTGGGATTAATGTTCTGTGTCCCAACTGATACTCTATGTCCCAACACATACTCTATGCTATCCCATCTTTCAAGGCATGACACCAGGACACATGGAACATGTCAAGCAAAGCACTGGCCTGACAAAAGATGTCACTGTTGGGACCATGAAATCATGAGGGGTAGGGAGGAGAAAGATCTGATAAAAGAACTGAGTCCCACAGAAGGTAAGTACATAAAGGGACGAGTCTGATAAAATTAAAACAAAAACTATCCTCACATGAAAGAAGCTGTCCTTTTCCCCTCTCCTTGGCACATAGTTCTAAGAATGGACATGTGCTTATATCAATAAATGATGCTAAATGCAAGAGGAAATAATTGCAGTAGAAGACATCCATTAGTCAACTATTTCTCAAAAGAATGAAATTATGGAAACATACTATTTAAACAGTATAAGCAATACCACTCAAAAGTGGATAGCATTTATCCTTTATTCTCATTTATCTCTAATTCTGAACAATCTGAGGTAGTCTCCACCCAGGAAAATGTAGTACTTGCAGGAGAAATAGTCCAAGAGGCGCAGAGATTTGCCTACACGTGGCATTCTACGCCAATGATGGACTCATCCTCTGACTAATCATTTTGCCTTTTTTTGGGAAATATGATGCATTCCACCCCCAAAAGAGTTACACTATGGATCAAAGATACATCTAGGAGTGGCTCCCCAGAATTACCCAGTACACATAGTGTCCTAGGAAAAGTTTTCCCTATCCCAAAGGACTCAGTTCAAGTCAAGAAAATTTGAGGTCCTGTTTCTCAGTATCAACAGCACTAAATTAGTCATCTGTGCACATCCAGGCTGAACCTGATGCTGACTTAAGTTTCACCTTCAGCCAGGCTGCAGAATCAAACACCTGAAGCAATTCAGGCCAGTGGAGGGAGCACCTGGCTGTTAATGACAAGATCAGAGTATCAGACTCGGAACGGCCCTGCACGCAGCTTTGGTTTTTCATGTCTCTTACTTTTTCCACGCCTCATACGCCAGAACAGGAACTAAAAAACTTGCTATGAAAATCCATTAAATGAAGGATATTCAGCACTATTAAGTATTTGAATACATATAGCCCAAAATGCATGGCATATTCTATATTCTAACAAAAGTAAACAGCACCATAATTTGGAATGTAAATGCCCATGAATAAAACGTAGATCAATGTTTTCAGTCTCAATGGCAGAGATATCAGTTACTTAATTACACTCGAGAGACTATGAAAAATCAGATATTTAATGCCAAGTATTTGTCTCAGAGGATGATTCACACATACCCTATTTTGGCTGTTGGGAAATGTCTATACATTTGTCTGAACACGCAGCTCTGCCACTCCCGTAAGAACATTCCATCTTAAGAGGCATGCGGGTTTGCCTCACTCCACTATGGGAGTTTTTTAATGCTGTCAAACATCTGACAGTGTGCTGCTTAGCTCCCCAAATCTCAACAAGTTTTTATAATGAAGGCATCTCCTACAAAATGAAACTTCCTGTGGGAAAACATGCTTAATCACAAAGGTAGGTGTCACCCCACCTATAAGCATGATCATCACGAGAAAGGGAGCAGCCCATTGACTCACTCACTCTTTGGCAGATACTCGGCATCACTTTCGTTCCCACTGGTTTCACCTGAAAAGAGAGTAGTTTCCATTGATATTGTCCAATAGTAGGAAGTACAACAGAATGAGAGCAACGTGAAACCCCCACAAACCTGGGGGCTGGAGTCAGGAAAGCGGAGCCTGTCTCCAACCACTTAGTTCCATCAAAGTAGAACAGTCGCAAGAGCGCAAAAGGCTCAGAGAAGAAACTATTCTGTCTTCTTCCCACACTCTTACTCCCTCCTCAGCTCCCCTCTCTTCCATAACTCTAGAAATTAACAGCAGTTCAGACTAGTTTTAAGGAGTCCAGTTCGGAGTGGCTTCTATTTCCATGTTCATCTCCTTATCTTTACATTCTAGAGTAAGGTACCAAAGTGGGATCCCTGACTAATCAGAGATCTCAACACAGAACAAACTATAAATTTAGAATAATGGAAAATGTTGGGTTAAGAGGGGTTACCAAGTAAATTTATGAAGTAACAGTCTAGCTCTTTGTAATACCTCTACCCTATCTCTAGGCCAAATTGAACTCTTTTACTCGGAATTCTTATAGTAGCAGACTGCTTTAAACTACTCTTATTTTTCCCAAATGGATTTTAAGTTTCTTGAGACTAGGGGCTATGTCCTTACACGGGAGTGTTTTATGAGTGAACAAAAAATTTCTAGATTAAGTCTGAAAAATTAAAGCAAAATTTTAAAAAATGTAAAGTAAGGGAGAATTTAAGATGTATCAGGAAAAACAAGGCCTAGGAGTCATAAATTTTAAAATGTATGTACATTTGATTATATAAAAATGTAAAATTTTTATTGGGTAAAAACATCATTAGTAATTTAAAAAGTGAACAATAAAATGGGAAAATCTTGGTAATATGCACTGCAGACACCAGGCTAAGTTTCTAAATATTCAAATAGCTGTTATAAATGAATAGGAAAAATATAGTATGACAGAAAAATGAATAAAGGGTAGAAATAGGCAATCCTTAGAAAAAGATTTATAACTGCTGATAAATATAATTGTCCAAATTAATAATTTTAAAAATGTAAATTAAAATAATAAGATATAAATTTCAACCATGATAGTGGCAAAAAAATAAAAAGCATTAATAAACACAGTATTAGTAAAGAGTGAGGGAAGTCACTTTCGAATGCTGTTCACGGATACATACACTCTTCCAGTCTGTTTGTGGGACAACTTGGCAGCAGCTATACAAATTTTAAATGCATGTATTCTCTAAGCCCATTGCTAGAAACTTATTCTACAGATGAATTCTTACCAATATACAAAAATATAAGCAAAAAGATGTATATTGCAGCAATACACACACACACACATACACACACACAGAACTTAAAATATACACAGGTTAAATAATATGTTAGAAACAATCAAAATGTCTACCAGCTAAATAAAAGTCTTTTACATCTCTACAAAGAAATACAGTACAGCTCTATGGATCTTTAGGTGTTGCTCCTGAAAGAACTACAAACTACATCAACTACGTGTTTTTTTAAAAAAGTAAGACATACAAAGTCTGAATGGTATAAAACCATTTGGGTAGAAAAAACTATTTGCATTTGCATAAAATTTTCTGGGAGTAGTAGGAAGAGGTTTGGGGAACTCTGGCTTTTCATTTTATTTTATTCTATATTATAACTTCTTGCTGTGCTCATCTTTATTTTATAATAAGGAATAAGAGAACATTATAAAAAAGACTGCCTCTTCATAAGATACATGCAAAAGGATACAAAAGAGATGTTACAGGAAAAGTAGCTATTTAAATATTATGTACCATATACGTTTGTAACTTCAAATTAACCACAGAGACAAAAGTATACTGGGGCTATAAAACTGTTCAGTATGAAGGAACAAACACTGTGAGTCTTATTTGTATCCTTAGTACCAGGCACCTTTGGGGAGCCTAAGGTGTCTGGAAAGAAAGAAAAAAGGGAGGAAAGGTAATATAACTGGAAAAGACCAGATTGTTTAAGTGGCTTTAATACATTCATGTCCATGGGTTCCGATGACTTGCATTCTGGGACACTGAATGAAGGTTAAGGGGTTTAAAAGCCAACAGGAATATCTATGCAGAATCTGTAGGGATCAAAGAAGTGCTAGGCTGTTCCTTTTTTATGTGTGACTACGACACATATAATCGTAATGACAGAATTGAAGAATGGTACTAAATCATTCTGTAATGCCTGATAACTGAAACTTAAGAAATGTTTAGGTTAGAATAGATTCAGTACAACTTAGCATGTACCAACAGAGCAGGCAAATATAATTATCTGGTTCTACTAGCCTTGTTGATAAGCAGACAAAAGGGAAAGGAGGAAAACAAAACCCTGAGAACAGTGACTGGAGCCAGGAGATCCTCAGGCATGGGAGACAGTCCTCTGGTCTGCCGGAGAAGTTGGTCACAGAGATGGGAAAATGCATGTTTTCTTTGAGCCACACTAAAGAAAAACAATCTTGTAGGGAAGGGTTATAATTTAGGGACTGCTTTTGTGTGTGAGTGTGTGTGTGTGTGTTCATGTGTGCTAGAAGTTGGCAATTCATGCTATTGAATTTTTTTCTTTTCAATAATGATGCAGTGAAAAAAGAATTTGGCTCTTTAAAAACCTGTCTTAGAGCCAAATTTACTAAAATGTTCCTAATCCTTAAAGCATAAAAGCATACGAATTAGAGATCGGTATTAACCCACTTAGGGAGCCACATCTGGTAAGCATAGTTATCAATAGACCACTGTTAATCTGGGGAAATGATAATGTTCTTTTAGAATTTGTTCTGGCCCCAGTGTCCTGATATTGTACATAATTTGCAACTTGTGATTTATGTCCTTGTCTATAAAACAGTGAGATTAATATCTGCCACACAGGGCTATTTAGAAAACTGATAATATATCTGCAAGGACCCAGCATAATATCTGGCGGGCGCCAGTTTTCACCTTCTGTATCTAGTCCTGGATTATACAAATTAAAAGCCTTTGGCCATATCCTTAGTGAAGATAAGGAAACCCATGGAGAGGAGAGTGTTAAACTGTTAAAAATCAAAGTTTAGAGAAAAATTGAGAGGTAACTTTTGGTGAGGGGAAAGGATAAGACTCTGTGATTTCATGCTCCTTGACTGAAGTCAACATTTCCTCCTCTGGCTCAGCTTCTTAGTCTGTAAAATTAGGATAGTCCCTACCTCTTCATGTGTTCATATTGCTTCATTCAGAAATGTTAGCTATTATTACTAACAATAACCAAAAGTTATTTCTTCTGCAGAAGACTGAAACGTCTTTTAATAATTGCTTTTGAGAGTATAAAAACTCACATTTAAAATGGTGAACAGGCCCAGCTGGGCAAGGCTCAGTGGCTGGGCATCAACCTATGATCCAGGAGATCGAAGTTTGATTCCCAGTCAGGGCACATGCCTGGGTTGCGGGCTCGATCCCCAATAGGGGGTGTGCAGGAGGCAGCTGATCAATGACTGTTATCTCATTGGTATTTCTATCTCTCTCCCTCCCTTCCTCTCTCTGAAATCAATAAAGATATATTAAAAAAAATGGTGACCACTTCATTTAAATCATCATGGAGTAAGAAGAAAGATGAGTCTTGAATTGTAACATGAAGAATTTCACTTTCAGATAGTAATTGTAAGAATGTAGAATAGGTTTTCAAGGGAAATTAAAACTTTTCTGTCTTTGGAAGTCTGCAAAAATATGAAACATACTCTTCTGGTGTGACTTGGCTGTTGTTTCTCACTTATGACTCTCACAGACAAAAACTGCTAAATTCTGCATATTCTTTGCCAGACAAACCAAGTTAAGAATCTTGTATAAGTGTTGTTATTTTTCTAAATAATGGAGCTTTTAAAAAAAATTTAAATTGATTTTGGAGAGAGAGAGCAACATCAATGTGAGAGAGAAGCATCAACTGGTTGCCTCTCGTACGCACCCCAACTGGGGACCGAACCTACAACCTGGGCATGTGCACTGGACAGCGCTCAGTCAAATGAACCACACACACTAGGGTTCTGGCGTAAGTTTTTAAGAAAATTCTAATCATTCACTCTGAATGCTGAAAGTTTCTTAATTAGGACAATAGAAATTTTATCTGGGCAGCTGAAGGGTAAAGCTATGGAACTTACAAAATGACAAGTTAAGTACCACATACCTTCAGTCTACACACACCTAATCACATTGTCACTTCTCCACTGAGAGTCTATACTGAAAGGTGACTATAAATCAAAGTGGGGCTACAAAATAATGATGCAATTTGCCTATGAAAATTAGCCTCACTGGTTTATAATTATTTTTTAATTTATTGACTTACTCATCCAATAGTTATTACTTGGAACTAAATGAAAGGTGCTTGAGGAAGAATAAGAAATAGTCCCTCATCCTAAATAAGTTTTATATTTAAGTGGGATTGACAGGAAAGCAAACCAAAACCTGTAATTCACATCACACATTAAGTTACATGATGATTCTGCCCTCAGACACTGCTAGCTATGGGCAGCTGGAGCAAGTCTTACCTTTTGAAGGAGGAACGTCTTTTCCAGTGTAAGGGTGTAGCTTTACTCTCTTCTTCCCTCTCTTTGATTCAAATATGTCATCTATTCTCAATACAAACTGAAAAAGATCAGAAAAGTACAAGTCAACACCAACAAGTTCGTAGCCTAATGGTATTAATTTGAGATTCTCATTCAGAAAAAGATCCAATTTATAAATAAAAACATTTACATTTCTCAGTTTTGAATCTAAAATGATCTTTAATATGACAATATGTTGTTCTAAGTCCACGTTAGGCGGTAAAAGGAGGAGGAACCTTTCCAGAGGAACCAGCACAGGCTCCTAGGGAGAGTCTTTGTCATTCCATGTCGTGACATGCAGGAAATCTGGCTACTGCACTCAATAGGGTGACCAAGCTTTACTACCAGACTCAAGTTTTTGCTCGCCCACGGTAGGAAGTGGAATACTTATTCACTTGGAAGGCAGGGTGGGGCTCAGTTATGTTTGCTCCCAGGAATTTTTAGCAAAGAGAGGATAATCAGCTTGGAAAGTTTGTGTCAAAGGGAATACTCTTTGCTACCAGGAGCACTAGTATTACAATTTATTTTAGAAACATGTCATAAAATTAGGAGACTTTCAAATATGCTCAAGGTGTGTGTGAAAGAGACAGAAACACACACACACACACATACACACACAGACTGGGCTTAAAAAAGAGGAAAGAATTAAAGTTGATCAACCACTACCTTTAAAAGGAAGAACTGATTAGTTTTCCCATGTATGTTTTTCTTTTTCTTAAAATCTCAAGCTTTTTCTTAACCATGAATCCTGATTTAATATATTTCATGTTCAAAATTACAACCATCAGGAACATTAGGTAAGATGATAACCAGAGTTGCTGGAGACAAACGCTCTCATTCTCTCTTTTGTCTTAGTCTCTCCAGCAATCCTGGCAACCCACAGGCAGTGAACCAGTCCAATGCAAAAAAAACAACATGTGAGAGACATGTGCTTCCAGTATGCAAATTATTCCCACATTTTTGGATGAGCTTGTTCTTTTAAAGATTTTTGTAGCTGCCATGCAAGTGAAAAATTACCAATGTTCTTAAATATCAGTATTATATATTAAAAAACCACACAAATAAGAATCCAAAGTAAAAAGGTATCGTTAGGGGCGACAGGAAAGATATATGAGAGTGAACATATATTTTTGGTTGCAAATAAACAAAACTAGTATAAATAGTACTGTGCATTTGAAAAGTATTCTCCAAAGTATACTCAACTATTATAAAGGAAAGGGAACAATCTGTTCTAGAAAGATGAGATAAAGCAATGCAATTTAAATTTTGGTTATGAGCTAGGAAGAGGAGCCTACTTTTATCTTCTAATTGTAGGAAATACTGTAGAACAGCCTTCCTAAGAAATAATAGAAACCACACTGCTGTACACACGTGACACAAACAATATAAAACATTAGGAAATCTACTCTAGCAAACACGGGCTTCCACAGCAGGGAAAGAAAGGAAGGGTGGGGAAAAAGCATATGGACTAGATCAGTGATTTTCAAACTATGAAACCAGTTTCTCTTCCAGGGACAGCTCTAGTCATCAAAGGGGAAATAAATGAAAACGGTTTTCTTGTGGAATGTTGTTCCTAAAGATACTCCAAAGCCAAGTTTGTATTGTGAATGGAACATCCTAAAAGGACTTACTGCCAGCAGGGTCACAGGTAGAAATGCTAAGTCTGTTCTTGCCTGACAATCAAGAGTTCATCTTCCTCCTCCCCCTCCCCCACAATTCTCAAAAAAACATCATCATCCAAACTTTTGGGGAATATCAGAAAAGGAAAAGTTGGAACCTATCAGCTACAATCAAGAGACCAAGAGAGCAAGCTTCAAGCACTTGGGAGCCACAGGACAGAAAACAGAGGCATGAAGACTAAAGCACTGCAAATCTCCTCGGGTCTCCTTAAACTCCACAATCCATAATTTCCAAGTATTTGTTCATGCCATTCCAAGAACCACATCTTAAATGCAGTCTCTATTGTGCTTGTGTTCTGCCCCCTGGGAACACATGAGGAGTTATTTCTGGGCCATGTGGGAAGCTGCTTCGTTGTGCCAGCATGACCTATCAAAGGGGAGAAAGACCGCTGAAGGCCTGGTGATTTGTTAAATTGCTGATTTTTAACCCTTCCTCACCACCCACCAGAGAATAAACAGCTAATGATTCCTCCCCACTCCCGCCACTGACAGAGACCAGTTTAGTGCTTTTTAGAAACTGTCTTCAACTTTTCACATATTAAAGAGGGAGGGGCAGGAAACAGATCAGAAGAATTAAAGTAATTATGGAACAAAGTATTTCCCAAGGAGCCAATCAGTTACTAAACCAAGAAACAGCTGTGACTTCTGTTTAATGCTAAAATCAGGTATAAAAACTGTGCTAAATGAGTGGGATTAAGGAATGCTATTTAAATGATCTTTTTCTTTTTTCTTTTCTTTTTTTTAAATTTTATTATTGTTTAAAATATTACAGATGTCCCTTTTTCTCCCCAATGACCCGTTCCACCCCGTTCCTTCCCCCTCCCCAGTCCCTCTCCCCACCACTGTCCATGTCATTGGATTGTGTATATATGTACGTAAATTCTTTGGTTACTCTCTCCCCCTCCACCCACCCGCTCTCCTCCATCCCTCTGACATTCATCAGTCTCATCTATGCTTCCATGTCATTGAATCTATTCTGTTCATCTGATCTGACTTTTTCATTTCTTAACAGTAATCCTAAAAACATTCAGAATTACAGAAAAACAAAGTAACATAGTTGTAAAATATTTTCATGTAATTTCTTAAGTATCTCTCCTAAAATAATCCCAATTTCTTGATTTTGGTACCAGTGGCTCTAGGGATAACTGCAGACTTACTGCCTTTTCTCCCTTAAGAAAGAAGTAATTTATTTAACATAATTGCTGAAAATTTCTATTCCCAAGTAACAGACAAGTTTCTCTTTTCTTTCCTCTGAATGGAAATATTTGTCCCAAATTTAATGGCATATACTTTGTAATTACTGAAAAATCTGTAAACTCACGCACAGAGCTGAGTTCACTTTGGCAATTATATAAATGAGCAGAACAATGAATCCAGCTGAATAAAATGTTCTTGTGTACGACATTCTAGTGCTTCCCTAGAACAGGCAGTTGACTGTAATGAGAACTAAGGTAGCCAAAGTGAAGCCCTCCACCTAAAGTCAATTTTCCAAATCCATCAAGAAACCTTGGCAGAAGCCATGCATTTTTCTGCATGAGCAAAAATCTAAAGCTCAAGGCTACTTCCATAATCTTCTAATTCTAGTAGGTCAATTCTAACATATTATTCACACCTGTATAAAGTTTATTTATTCTCATTATAAAAAATAATTTATATGAGAATAAATGCTTAAATAGGAGTCAAAGAAAGAAAGTCCTGGAGTCCTTACCCTTGGAACATTTTTTCTTTTCCTGGTTGCAATTTCTCCAGCTCGGAAAAGCTTCCATTCGGTTAAAGTAACAGGCAAAGTGGTATCCTTGGTGAGCTTTGACCTTAAATAAGCTTGTGAGTTCTTCAGTTCCATAGTCTTCCGGTGAAGGAACTGAGGTTTGGGAGGAAGCTAAAACAGGAGGGTAAGATCATCTAGTTAACACCTGTGTTCTCAAGGTCAAAGCTACCCCAGAAAAATATTTATCTTTCCTTTAAAATCATCTCATGTGAGGACACTGTAATTTCTTTTTCATCATTTGTATAGAATTTTCTAATCCAAAGTTCTTCAACTACAGTGTAATCAAATGTCCAGAAAACCATGGCTCAGAGACCTCATTAACTCAAGGCAGCCTTTGCTTCCAGGAGTGGTGAAGGTTTTCAGGGACCAGACAGGTTTAGGCCACAGGTTGATGTAACTAATAGGGAGCCTGTGGTAACTAACTATAGTGAACCGCAAAGTTCATGGCCTGTCTAAAGGTGTTCATAGTCAATTTTTTTTGAAGAGCTAATAAACAAACAAACCACCCCTACAACCAAAGAAAACAAAAAGCTGTGTGCTACCCCCCAAAACAAAACAAAGAACAAAAACCCACCACTAGCCCGGCCAACATGGCTCAGTGGTTGAGCATCAAGCTATGAACCAGGAGGTCATGGTTTGATTCCTGGTCAGGGCACATGCCCAAGTTTCAGGCTCGATCCCCAGTAGGGGGCGTGCAGGAGGCAGCCGATCAATGACTCTCTCTCATCACTGATGTTTCTATCTCCCCACTTCCTCTCTCTGAAATCAATAAAAACATAATTAAAACAAACAAAAACCCCACCACTAACAATAAAATCCATTTTAGCACCTCTTAGTTTTGGCCCCCGTTAAACCATTTTAACATCTTTATAGGGATTATAAACAAGGTTTAATGTTTAAGGTTAATTCTCTGGTTATACCTTGGGTGCTTTGAAGGCACTTTTAGGGGGTGGAAGCTTCCAAGCTGAAGGGGATCTCCACATGGGAAAGGACTGCAATGGGATATCTTCATATGGATTTTCTTTGGTGGGATCTTGAAAAATGACAAAAAAATAAGTTTATAGGAACATAACTAAATGAAAACAAAGTGACTACAGCTGGGAAAAGAAAGAAAAAACTGGTTATGTTCAGCTTTCTATTCCACATTGCTGAAAGGAGGGAGGTCTCAAAATCAAAGGCACTTTAAGCTTGTAAACTACTCAGGCATCCAACCAAGCTAAAAAAAATTCTCAAAATACGGTACTACAAATAATTACTTCTGAACTGAGCAGTCCACTAAACTAGTTGTACAATTCATTAAAGAGTAAAAGAATTTATACAACAAAGGTTTCCATATTAAAAAGAAAAATCTAGAGCAAGACATGCTTGATTGTAAAAGAAAATACCATCCTCAAGTTAAGGGCTCCACCAAATACATACTCATTCAGTTTAATTGCAAAGTTTGAGGACACGTACATAGGACATCTTCATAGATATTGTCCTCAGACTGTGTGTAATAAAGTGCTGAGCCAGAATCTCTCCCAAGTTCTTCATGTGTCTTCTGTGTGTTCCGATTTCGAAAGTGCTGAATATCTTCAAATTCAAAGGATTTCCTTAAGAAAGGAGATATATGTTCAAGTTGTATCTTTTAAAACTCTAGTCTTCTTTAAATTGGTATGAGAGACAAAAATCGATAAGTAAAAGACCTGTGTACGTAACTACAAAGGTGTTTTATCAGATACTTAAGAATAAACTAGGCCAATGCAACAGGATTTTTCTTAAGAAGACTCTCCTGATGACAGTTATTTATCTCACTCCAAAGACCTTTCAGTGCCACTTATCTGGATTAGATGTACCATTAGTCAGTCCTTCCCACTGGGAAATTTTTTGTTTGATGTTTTTGCACCATGAGAAAACTGGAGGCTTTTCCCCAATTTTAATTCATGTTCTTCACTGGGTACCTTTCTTTCTTTTTTTAAAAAATATGTCTTTCAGAGAGAGGAAGGGAAAGGGAGAGATAGAGGTAGAAACATCAATGATGAGAGAGTCATTGATCGGCTGCCTGCTGCACGCCCTCCACTGGGGATCAAGCCTGCAACCCGGGCACGTGCCCTGAACGGGAATCTAACCAAGATCTCCTGGATCCTAGGTCAATGCTCAACCACTGAGCCATGCTAGTTGGATGGGTACCTTTCTTAAATTCATTCTCTAGTGAAAAGGGAGGTTAAGGCCAGCATGCTCTAAATGATGTAGAAGAGTGTACTTGCTTCCACACACATGTTTAAAGATAGCAAGTTTTTCTGATGCTCTTATGTCAGTATATTGCATTAGATATTAGACATGCTTCTATACTATGCCCTCTTGTATGTATTTTTCCCTAGGGTTAATCAACATCTGAATAATCAAATTAGGGGAATGAAAACTGGTTTGAGAAGAAAAAAGAAGCTCCAGAGTTCAGTAAGGAAAATACTTACAAATCATTACCTATTGAATAAAAACATACCTTTTAGATCTCCCTCGGATTTTCCCACCATATTTCTTTGGTTCAGGTTCCTGAGAAGAGGCCAAACAAGACTCTGCACAAGAATTATTTTCACAGTATTTTCTGTCACAGTTTCTTTCTTTACACAGCATGCCACCAGATTCAGACAAATACCTGAATGTCCTACGAGGTTTGGGCAAAGGATTTATAGAAGGTTCGCATTCTTGACCCTCTGGTTCAGAGTAGATATTTTCTAAGCTCTTGGTTACTCCATAGGAACTGTCCAGAACTCTGAAATTCAGTTCCTTTTCTGAAGAGAGACAACGTTCTAGGGCCAAATTGAAGACTTTATCTGGGGGAAGTGCCTCGATTTTCTTCCACAGTATTTGTGAGGTATAGAAATTTCCTGGAGGTAATGAAGTCTCTGGATCCAAAACAACTTCTTTCCAGCTTTCAATCTGTTTGACCCGAGAACATACCCAGCTGGATTCTGGCTCATTTCTAAAGAAGTGAGTATTGTCATGTTCACGCCTCTCTCTCTCATCCCCACTGTGATCGCAGCTTTTGGCATCCTCATGAATATCTAGGCTGACATTCTGAGAGTTGGTTACATCCAACTTTTTGCTCTTTCCCTCAGCAACAGGATTCTTCGTAAGAAGACTCTCCTGATGACAGTTCTTGTATCTCACCCCGCAGTCCTTTCGGTGCCGCCTATCTGGATTAGGAGCACCAGTAGTCCGTCCTTCCCACTGGGAAATTTTTTGTTTGATGTTTTTGCAGTGGCTTCTTGACAGCGTCTGAAGAGCGGAACGAGAAAAACCAACATCCATGTTCCCAGCTGGGCGCGTACCTACGCGGTGAATTTTACTCAGGCTCCATTACACAGAACCGCGAAATACTGTGTTCTTTATCCTGTCAGTCAGAATCCAAAAAATTCCAGCGTTTTCCTTTCATCTTTAACTTGGAAATTTCTTTGTAAAAAAATTTTGAGCACTGCTCCGTATTGAAAATGGCTGCAACTTTATTTTGAAGAATCCTAGTAAAATAAGACAAGAATATGTTAACAGTTTTATAATTTTCTAATTTAAACTTCACTAAAACACTCCCCACCTATCTCTAAGTAATTCATTCACATTGAATCTGTAAAAATGTGCCTGTAGTCCATTAAGTAATTCAACTCCATAAAGGCACTCCTAAAATATTCCACGTAGTATTTCTCAAATTGTCAGCTTTAATATTCTGCCATATTTAATTTCCTAAAGTTCAGCAGAATGAGGTTTTTTAAAGAGATTATATGTAGTAGTACATATTATTTTATAATAAATCAATTCTTTACAAAGCCTTCTCTTAATGAAACAAAGACCTACAGAGTATTATAAAAAGTATGTACATACAGAAATACATCTCAAATAACCAAAGGTTCATGTACATATCCAAAGGAAGAACCAGCTAGTCTAGAAACACACCAATAGCTAATTTCCTCCTCCTGCCCATTTTGAGAGGTAATATTAGCCCATCACATACCCTTATTTCAGTGTTGTTATTAGCAGCACAGGATCCCATGCACACAGTGCTAAAGACAATCCAAGGTGCCATTAACTATCTCTTGCTTTAAAATGTAATAACCTGTTATGTCACTGACTGAAATTTCCACATCTCTGCCACCACGCCCTTGACCCAAATCAGCAAAAATACTTACAATCATTGTCACATTCCTTCCTTTCACATAGAGGCTTTACTCATAGAGGCCCATAAACTGTTTCCTCAAATATAAAATTTGGCAGAGAACTTTTCCTATCAACTGAGTAAAGACCTGATCTCAAGTTCTACTGTATTTGGTTATAAATAGAAACTGATCCAAAACTTTCTGAGGCAGGGGTCATCCTTCCTTGAGCTTTGTCTGTGTGGCCTTGATTAACAGGCAGGAAAATATCTTGGCCCAGCTCTGTCAGTGTGGCTGACCCAAACTGATACATACATACACGACGCACACACAAAACGTGCAGAGCAGGGCGTGCATCAGCTTTCATTTCAACTGTTCCCACAGGTTTGCAGGAAAAGCAGCTTTGCCAGCAGATAAACGATGAGGGTCTGATGCAAAGAAAATTATTTTAAAACGTCTTAAAATAAACTCACGTGGGTGTAAAAAACAAAACAAACCCCCCCAAATATCAAAGTTGTTGTGCAGAACTCTTGAGAAAAGATTAGTGCATAGCATTTGAAGATCCACTCAGCAATTGTTCATTATTAAAACTCTGAAAATCCTTTTCTTGCCTCTGATGTTTACAGAGGATTCCTAAGGATCTTCGGGTGTCCCTGGGACTCAGGTTTTCCTTCACTATCGACAAGATGGGAGTATTTTTCTCTCTCCTGGGAGCCTAGTAGAGGTTTTTGGCAGTCCTTGTTAACTCTTTCTTTACTCTTCTCTCGGTAATGTGTTTTAAATATGAATTGGTCAAACTGAGAAGAAAGAGATGAAACTTGCTAGAGCTAAAAAAATTTTAACTTGAAAATTACTGGCAACAAATTGCTTAATCTATGGAATTCATGCACAAATATAAATCATGTGTACTGATAGTGTTTCAGAGCCACAACCACTAGCTCTCTTAATTGTTTCCCATGAGAGGAAAAATGTCAACAGGATTTAATTTCTAGAATCTGAATGCTTTAAAGGAAAATTTAAGGGAAAACACTGCCAGTATCCAATTTAAAAACAAATGATGGCCTTTGTTGAAGTTAGTGCCTCTCAGAGCAGGTGCTACTGGCCTTCTGTATCCTTTTAACAATCAATGAGATAAACCATAGAAATGGGTATGTTATAAAATGGAGGTAGAGAGCACAATATTTAATATATAAGAAAAGCATCATGGTATATGGTACAAAAAGTAAAGGCTTTGGAGCCAGATACCTGGATTTAAATTCCAGGCAACTTACTTGGTGGTGGCCTTGTACTTAATCAATCCGAGCCTTAATCTACAACAATCGGATAAAACTCACAGTAGAGTTATTGGAAGGATCAAATGAAATAATATATAAAGTGCCTTGTACAAAGTAAGTGCCTGATAATGACTATACTGCAACTGTCGTAACTCATTTATATGTATGGGTGTCGGTACATATCTTCATCAGTCTAACCATCTGAATGTCTCTCTTCATTTCTATCCCTATTACAACCACCTTAATTTATGCTCTTATCATTCTTCTTATAGGTCTTCCATAATACAACCTCCTCTGTGGCCTACTTGTCTCCAAAATCAACCCCCTTCCAAAACTGTTGCCAGAATGTTATTTCTAAAACTTAGGTATGAACAAGTTGCAAACCAGGTAAAACCTTTTAGTGGTGCTCCATAATCTTCTAAGGTGGTTATCAAAACATATTCCCAAAGAAACAATGCACTTCCAAAAACTGAACCAAGCCTGGCCTGTGTGACACAGTGGCTGAGTGTCAACCCATGAACGTGGAGGTCACGGTTAGATTCCCAGTCAGGGCACATGCCCAGGTAGCAGGCTCGATCCCCAGCAGGAGGCAGCCGATCAATGACTCTCTTATCATTGATGTTTCTATCTCTCTCTCTCTCTTCCTCTTTCTGAAATCAGTAAACACATATTTAAAATTAAAAAACAAAACAAAACTGGACCAAGTCCTGGCCGGTTTTGCTCAGTGTTAGAGCCAGGTGGCCTGCGGACTACAGGGTCCTGAGTTCCATCCCAGTCAAGGGCACGTACCTTGTTTACAGGCTCCACCCCGGACCTGGTCGGGGTGCGTGTGGGAGGCAACCCATCGATGTGTCCCTCTCCCATCAATGTTTCTCTCTCCCCCCCCGCCCCGAAAAGCAATGGAAAAAATATCCTTGGGTGAGGATTAAAAAACAAAACAAAAACCCAAAAAACCTGAAACAAGTTTCTGCTATCAAAACTGAATAATGCCAAACAAGTTTGCATAAGTAGGTTACCTTAGCAGACAGAATTTCCTCAATATTAAGTCCCCCCCCACAAATATATCTTAAACCTTTGACCCTTGCTACTATTTGTGGTGCCTGTCAATACTGACAAAATAACAAAACAAATAAATATATGGCCAACAAATATTAATGAAAAAAACTGGGATAAGCCACCTGAAGAAATTTGAAGCTTTTAAAAAAATACTATAGGTACACACTCATCTGTGTTTTTATAGTGCATACACAAAATACGATCATAATTTTGCTACTAAAAGCGTTTCTGGTATAAGTGATAAAATTAAAAGTGTAAGTATTGCACGGTGCACCAGCAACAGGATCAGGTCCACGCTCCCTGGCATGACATTTAAGGTCGTTCACCCTGAGCCCAGCTTGGGCTCCTGCAGCTTGTCTTGCTCACATGCTACATTCCAACACTGAATAATTTGCATCAGCTAGCAGTTTAAAGCTAGATTAGAGTTACACAGAGTTCAAATACCACCAGACTTGTTTCTTGGCTGTGTAACCTTAGTCAAATTACTTAATCCTTCTTAGCCCGCCTCCCTTATCTGTAGAAGGATCCTTATCTGTAGAACCAGCATTTGCTGGAAGACTCCCTGGCTCCCATCTCCGGCTCCCAGCTCTCTGAGACTTGAGTTGGGTGCAGACGCTCTAAAGGAATGAGGTGCTCTGTCCCAGTCTGCCCCCAAAGGCCGTCATCCGCAGACCAGAGATCTTGAAATCAGCCATGTAAATCCATCACCATTTTAAATATCCCAAATAGCATTCTTACCACTACATGCCAAGATTCTAATTAATCGTGACCATTACGGCTCCTCCCCCAGGGTTTCTCTGGATGTGCACCCCGTCTGTATACTTTTTCCATGATCTCAAGAATCTTAATATTCTGGAGTCATCCTTGCTAGGTATACTTAGAAAAAGAAGACACTCAGGGATGGAAATGAAAAGAGGAGTGGCATGGAGAGCCAAGAGGAGTAAATGCTGTCTTGAAATACCTAAAATAAACCTAAGTTGTGAGATGTCACTCCCGTACTTGTTATAGAAGAGGACACTAAGACGTGTCAGAGGAAAACTGAAAATAATAGAATCTGCTCAGGAAGATGAGTAGAAATTTGAGCGGCTCATATTATTTGCTTTTTTGAATTTTCTATTAAGTATATTTAATTAAAATATTATTATAGTATGTCATTTGTAAAGCCTCTGGATAAAACTTTTAATAAAACCCAAAGGAATAAATCTTGAATAAAATTCTTCATTGAATTTAGCTAAAAATATTTTAAAACAAATGATAAAGGAATGAAGCAAAAGAGAAAAAAACAAGTGTCAAACTAGCTTCTAGCTTTTAAACTTCTATCATCTTGTTGGCTGTTCCTGACTGTCCCTTGAGTAACAAGTCTTCAGAGCAAGCACACACAGGATACCAGTCTTTCATCTCACTCCTATCAGAGGAAACAGCCTCACAGGTAACTAAAAATGACTCCCAAAATAGCAAAGAAACTTTAAAAAAACACTAATATTACTAATAGTAGACAATAAAAATTCCTCAAGCAGTTATTGTGTCTAATTGCAAAGCAAGAAATACGATTCTTCCCAAAAAAATTTGAATTCTTTAACAGCTCTACAACTCTGTTGAGGTATGTCATGGGAATTTTTGGAGGTTTTTTTCTAATCAAAGCATGAAAAATGACAGTTGATTTAACGCAGATTATATTCAGAACTTCAAAGACTGTGAATAATGCTAACTTTATGATTGTGTTACATGGCTGGCTGTCCACATTATTTACAAAAACTTCCGAATGACTACACTTGTTCTTTGCTGTTCACTGATTCCAGGGGTACCCCTGGACATTTTGTTTGCCACAGCTGTGTGCCCTACTAGCTATTCTCACAACTACCCAAACAGTGTTTGACACTGAATTTTTTATTCCCCCCAAAATCGTATGCTGAAGCCCTGGTCCCAATGTGATGGTATTTGGGACGGGGCTCTGGAGGTAATTAGGTCACGGATGGAGCGAGCCCTCTTGAATGGAATCAGTGCCCTTATAAAAAAAGACAAGATAGAGATCATCTTTTTTTCCGTTATAAGAGGACACAATGAGAAGACAGCCAGCTACAAACCAGGAATTAACAAACTAACTTCCCAAAGAAGCTTCTTATATCATTAAGTGAGCCAAGTTTATATCAGAACTTATAGAAAAATCCAAAATCCTTAGGAATGTGGCCGCAGACTCCTCAGCAGAGACTAATGTGGGCTTGGAAATCAGATTCACAGGAGCCAAGAGTGCTCTGTGTGCTAGAAATTCTCATCTGAGTTTTACACTGAATACAGGGACCAAACTCCCAGCAACTCATGCCTTGCTATAAACCTAGAAATTTCTTTGGGATGCAGATTTGATTTTTTTATGTGAAAGGTATAAAAATGTTTCATTAATAGGTGAGACAGATGTAGCAAAACTGAGATGTGGGTGCTAGATGTAGCAAAACAGATACAACATCTTATTGTATTAGTTGTTAATCTCTTACTGTGCCTCATTTATAAATTAAACTTTATAATGGGTATGTATGTACAGGAAAAAACATAGTATCCACAGGGTTTGGTACTATCCACGGTTTCAGGCATCCATTGGGAGGCTTGGAACATAACCCCATGGATTAGGGGGACTACCGTATTAGGTAATGTTTGTGAAGGGAATGTAAACTCATTTTCTTATAGTAGAGCCCCTGTTATACATACACATATATGCTAATTAGTACACCGATCAAATCACATCCTTGGACTGAAACATAATTACACTAAATAAAAGACTAGTTTAATGCAGTTAGCCTATAAAGTAATGCTTTACCAAATACCAGCATTTAAAGATAATCAACTACATTTACCTAAGAAAAATAAATTTAGAAAGATACTTCCAAAAATGCAAAATTATTACCCTCAAATTTAAAAAATACTTTCCAAATAACCAATGGTATGGTGCATTATGCACACCACTGCTCCTCTGCCATAAGTAAGGTTATAATTTAACAGGGGAGCATTTAATATTATCTAATGGTATGACTGAGGTCAACTCAGTCCTCTCGGCTAGTTCAGTTCTCACGTATTTCTGATCAGCAGTACAGCCTAATTACTACTATTCAAATATTGTCAGCAAATAAAATGTAAAGAGAAAAAAAAATCTAGGAGTTGCAGAAGAGGTATGTTTGTATAGTAATGCGACATTTTAAATGATGATTATTTATTAAATGTTTGCATGTGCCAAGCACTGTGCTTAGAACCTACTTTCAGTATTCATTTAATTCTTACTTTGAATGAGGAAGCTGAGGCTGAACTGGTTAAGTTACTCAAGGTAATACAAACACAGTCCTGCTTTACTCCAAAGCTTGTGCTTTTAACCACTAGGTATTACTTCTTTGTGGGTAGACATAACAATAATATCAGCTAATATAACAGGATGTCAAATGTAACTTTTCCTGTCCTCTCTGAGTTTCAGCAGGGGCCTCAAAGGCCAAAAATCAAAACAATAGGAGTCAAATACTTTCATATTCTAAAAAGAGGTGCAAGGATTATAAAGTGGGGTAGCCAAAAAACTGGCTCTGCTGGCATCAGTTCATTAGCCTTGCCAAGAATACATGAGAATTACAATTTGTGAACTGGAAGAATTACAAGGGACAACAGAGAGGACTTCTTTAAAGAAAGTGGTGTGTGTGTGTGTGTGTGTGTGTGTGTGTGTGTGTGTGTGTCCCTCCCTCCCCAGGGAAGAGGAGGAGGCGCTTCCTGCCCACCTCAAGCCAAGGGACTGGAGCCTCAAGATAACCCACTCAGAGTGCCGAGCATGTATCCTGAAGTAGGAGGGACCGAGGGCTGGTGTGACTCCCAGCTGGGGGGATAAAAAGAGCTGACTCAGAGCTAAATTGTAAAGACTGCTTAGGTACCACAGTTAGATTAAATGCTTCGGCAGAAGAGGAAGTTTTACAAAATGCTACAATGTGGGAAATCACATATGAAAATAACTTTAAAAACTAGAAACTTTACAATTTTATTACATTAATGCAATGTTAGTAACTATACAATTAAATAAAGTTTACCTTTTTTGAGATATAACTGACATAATATTACATTAGTTTCAGATGTAGAACATAATGATTCAATATTTGTATAACACTGCAAAATGGTCACCGCAGTAAGTGTAGTTAAGCATCTGTTCCCAGAGATAGTTATAAAAATTTTTCCTTTTTTTCTTGTCATGAGGACTTATAAGATTTAATCTGAGCAACTTTCAAATATGCAGTATGGTATTATCGACTGTAGTCACTATGCTGTACATTACATCCCATGACTTACTTATTTTATAGCTAGAAGTTTGTGCCTTTTGATCCCCTTCACCCCTTTTGCCACTGCCCCCTGCCCCTCCCCTCCAACCCCCCAACCACCAATCTGTTCTCTATATCCATGAGCTTGGGTTTTTCTATTTTTTAGATTCCACATATAAGTGAGATCATATGGAATCTGTCTTTTTCTGTCTGACTTCTTCATTTAGCATAATGTCCTGAGGTCCATCCATGCTGTGACAAATGGCAGGATATATATATTGCATTTCCTATCCATTTATCCATGTGGGCACTTAGGCTGTTCCCACATCTTGGCTATTGTAAATAGTGATGCAATAAACAATGGGGTACAAATACCTTTTTGAATTAGTGTTTTTGTTTCGGATAAGTATCTGAAAGTGGAACTGCTGGGTCATATGGTAGCTCTATTTTTAATTTTTTGAGGAACCTCCATACTATTTTCCATAGTGGCTGCACCAATTTACACTCCCACCAACAAACCACAAGGGTTCTCTTTTCTCCACATTCTTGCTAACACTGGTCATTTCTTGTCTTTTTTATAACAGTCATTCTAACAGGTATGAGGTGGTAGCTCAATGTGGTTTTAATTTACATTTCCCTGATGATTAGTGATACAGAACATCTTTCCATGGGCCTGTTGGTCATCTGAATGCCTTCTAAGTTCATCTTAATCTTTTTTATCTAATTATGCTTTAAAAGAAACCCTCTAAAGGAAGAAATAACTGTCCTCACTTACAATTTTTCAGCTTTACAAATAGCTTCAAATAACTTTAAAGTAACTTAGTTTTTAAATCACAAACTCAAACTTGGCTAAATTCCTCTTAGCAAAACATTGGAAGAAAAAGGCAACAAAATTCTTACTTCCTAGAGTGTTCAGTTTAAAAAACTTTCCGGAAACTAAAAAGCAGTTTTTTAAAAGCTTTCAAAGTCATAAAGTAATACTTCTACATTTTAGAAATTTTGAAAGTAGAGGAAACTAGGAAAAATATTTATAAGCCTACCATGCTCAGCATAATCACTGGTATATTTTGGTATATTTTGGTATATTTCCTTCCTGTCTTATTTCATAAGCATATTTTTACACAGCTGCAATTATAGTGTATACGTAATTGTATCCTGCTTTCTTTTTAGTGTTATATAAAAAGATGCACTTTTCAAGGATTTGAAACTAGAGACGTAGCAGGCTCTCCTAAATACATACATTCATATCCAATTCTACTATGTAACTTCCTATCTCATTCTAAAGCTAAAAAGCCAAAAGACAGATTTCTCAAGTTTTCAAATCACATTCCCAAATTATACATTCATTGGCTATTTTATCTCACTTGACAATATAAAAGCAACAGAAAATAAAACTGCATTTGCATAGTTATTAGACATCTCTGAACTCTCAAATTACCATTTAAAACACATGAAGAATTAGGTCTGCAATGTCCCAACAATATCATTTAGAAATAATCTAAATTATTACTAAGATCAAAACTGCTACTCTCTTCCCCTTTGGTTCCTGAACAATTCGGCCTAAAGCCATTGGGTGGAAGAGAGTAAGGTAGGCATCCGAGCCCGATGCTAAGGACCACAGGGCCCAGAGCAGGGTATCAGAGCACAGAGCAGGAGTAGTAAGGAGAGCATCTGTGTAGGTGGGCTGCCGGTGTGGACTCTCAGGACCCAAACCGGGTAAAAAAGGGCAGCCCCACAGAGAGGCAGCCTGGTGAGGGATGTTAGTGCCTGAGCAGAAGGAGGGAGCAGCCAGGCTGATGGGTGGCCTGGTGTGGGCTGTCAGAGCCAGAGTGGGGTGACGAGAGGATCCCTGTGGCAAGGGGCAGGCTGGCACACTGTACTGACAAACGGACCTCGGGTTGCATTTCAGCCCCTCAGCTTCTCAAAACAGTAATTACCCTTACTACATATAAGGTAAAACATAAAGTTAATATCAAATATTATTTTATCATTATTTAAATTCATTTAAAATTCTAAAACTGATATTAAAATTAGAAAAGATTCCATATAATGTGATGGGTGACCTTTCCTGTTTATATATTAATTCCGGACTGGAAAACATAAGGACAAGGCTATGTACTTGTCAGGTTCACTAGAGAGTCTTGTATATACTTTGCTTTAAATTGGTAAGGGTTGAAAATCCTAGTTAAAACAGTAAGTTGTTGTGAATGGTAAAAATAGGACTATAGTCTTTCTACCTGGCAATAGAAATTCTTTGGTCTTAATATAAAACAATGGGAAGCAACGCCAGGTAATCAATCTTCAGAATAAATGATGAACTAAGCTGCAAGAATTCATTTTCTTGGAATCCACATCAAACTCAATTAGTGATGCAGGGCAAATGGATCTTTTCGCCAAATGTCTTTCTTTACGTTTCAAATTTCTCTTTAGAATAATAACAGAAGTTTGGAGACAGAGAAAAGAGGCTTAACATCGCTAAATTTTATTTTCTTCAAATTTTCTTCATTGATAATACTCTCTTCCAGATGTGACAATGTTCGAAAGGTACAGCCAAAGCCGTACTTGCCACAACAATGTGTTTTGGAACCCTTAGACATATAGCTCATCTTTAGTTCACTAAATTCCCAAAAATGTCAGTTAAATATGCAAAACTTTGTTATTCAAAAGTATTGGAAAACACCTACCAAATGAGACTGCCTCTCAACCAGAAAAATTCTAGAGTCACACAATCTGCTTAGCTCTTTATCTCAACTATCAAACTCGGCTGTGACATGACAGTAAATAGGTATAATTAGCTCTGAACACAATATTTTTAAATATATCTTTATTGATTTCAGAGAGAGGAAAGGAGAGGGAGAGAGAGAGAGATAGAAACATCAATGATGAGTCATTGACCGGCTGCCTCCTGCACGCCCCCGACTGGGGACCGAGCCCACAACTGGGGCATGTGCCCCGACAGGGAATCAAACCCCGATCGCCTGGATCCCAGGTTGACACTCAACCGCTGAGCCACACCCGGCCGTGCCACAATATTTTTAAAAACTTGGCTACTCAGCAAGCTTCCTTTAATATATTTAATAACTTCCAATATTTTTCAATATATCCATGAGATCCAGAGGCTTTCTATGCATACCAAAGCTCTGAGATCCACAAAACAGTAATTTCAAAGAGTGCTCTAAGCCCTTGGAACAAATGGGACAGAATGAGAGCCCAGCAATGACCTGCTGGGCAGTGTGCTCACTCATGCCCAGCTTACTGTTTCTGCTAACAACCAGTGGTCCTACTGCCCTGGACACACAGCAGCAAGCAGGAGGATGCGTACATTGTCAGCTGTATTGCTTTGACTATTGTCTGTCTCCCTCCCTCCCTGCAACATTTTTGTACTTCCAGATGCAGCTACTGGACATGTCTCTGTATTTTATTTTACTTCTGTGCTGTCTTCTAATTAAATAAGTTTTAAGGGCAAATTGATCTAGTTTGAATTTAAATTACAATTATCACTGAACTCTTAACAATATTCCACTTGATGAATGCATTTTAAGTTCAAAAATAAGCCTTGCTTAGATAGCATCTCACCATTTTTACCAACAGCAGATAAAATTTTGCTTGACTTTAACTTACGTTAATATAAATTAACTGTGTAATAATAAGCATCGTATTATGATCATGATCCAACTGTCCATCACTCTAATTCACATAATTTCCCCCTTTTGTTCCATGGTACCCCTTGCAGTTTAAGTAGCAGCAAATACTGTTGCAGAGCAGACCGTGTCATTTCCTCCCTGCAGGCCCCGTTATAATCAGCCTTAATAGACTCTTATTTAATCAGAGTTTCAGAGAATACAGATACATATTTAAATACAAAATTATGCTTCATATTGCTAAGTAACCAATTCAAAAATATCCTAGACAGCTGGAGGGTTTTGGTTTTTTTTACTCCAATGGAAAAAGAGAGAAAAATGCACCTCTCTTTTAAGTAGCAGCAAGAATAAAACACATGCGCCCACACACATAGCCACGCTAACCTGTCCTAAATTTCAACATCCACGTGGAAGCAATCTAAAAATATGCCATTTCTATGAACTTAAACTTCGAAGAAAAATGAATCATTTTCTTCCATGTCTTCTGTTGCAAACATTTATCACTGCTACGAAAACCATGAAAGTCAGAAATCTAACTTTTAAAAATAGAGCACAAATAATAATCTTTAACTAATATAAATGAATTAGTACTGTCTGAACTGAATGATAAAAATGCTAATTTCAGGCTGCTAACCAGGGACCTAAGATCTATAAGGAAAACAGTATCTTGACTTTCCTCCCCAAAAATAGGAGGTGCAAAGAAAAGTATCTGGGATGGCTGGAGAAGCAGTCCTTTAAAACCCCTTCTCTTACCTCACCATCTTTTATATCATTCTTCCATCAGGTAACCCGCTATAATGTCCATGAGGTGAAGAAAAGCTTCACGTTTTCTTTCTTCCTTAGGCTGAAAATTATTCATTCAAGTCGGAGGGGAAAAAGAGGCAAGATTTCAGCCTGCCCACCCTCTGGGAGCCAGTACAGGACACTCATGCTTTGGTCCTTTATTCCACCTGCCTTTCAATGCCACCACTTCCACCGAGGCGAAAAGGTCACTGATTCACTGGTTCGGTAAGGAGTACTACATACTGAAAAATATTTTCAAACCTATTTTTGATTCTGACATTGCAGAAGTTAATCTATTTCTCTGTATCTCAGGGTCCAAGCCAGAGAGGGAAACATTTTCCACTTACTCTAGAGGAGAAATGGAGGACGAGTGAAACATTTTCAGATGTTTTAGGAAATGGACTAGTTTAGAAACAGGAGATATAACTCTGAAGAACTATTTTTGAAAAACTGACCTGAGAAATGCAAGTACTTCGAAGAATATCTCTTAGGACAGGGTTAGCAGACTATGACCCACCTGCAGGCGAAATGCGGCTCAGCACCTGGTGTTTTTGCACACCTTCTGAGGTTTTTAAATCTAAGAAATACAGTATTTTGGGACATGTGGAAACTATAGGAAATCCAAATTTCAGTGTCCTAATGAACTTTAATTGGAACCCAACCCATGCTCACTCATTAAGTACTGCCTATGGCTCTTTTTTGGCAGAATTGGGTAGTTGTGACAGAGACTGCGTGGCCCACAAAGTCTAAAATACTTACTACCATCTGGACTTTTACAGAAAGTTTGCCAGTCCCTGCCCTAGAAGACGATACACTTATTCTAATGAGACTACAAATTAGGAGATTATTTTTAAAGCTCCTTTTTTGAAAATGCCTTCAAAGCCATAACACATTCTTTTGAGTCTTACCAGTGGTGGCAAACCTTCCTTCTTGAAGATAAGAATGAGTTCTGGAAACAGCTAAGCTATTTGGATCCCAGATTGAGTAAGATTGGTTATTAAGATGAATCAACTAGCAAACATTCACTGATAATTTAAATTTTTTAAAAAAGATTTCTTTTTTTAAAAAGTACTATCTCTCACTTCCGAGAGCTAATCACAATACGCTTTCATAGCTTTGACTCAAGGTAAATAGGCTATATATTCATGAAAATAGAAAGTATAGTGGAGAAAAAATAATTCTATAACAAAACTGGGAGATCTACCCTCTTAAGTGGCTGTGAATTTGCTATAAAGTGTTGTGCTGGGTTTTTTTTACAAAGAGAACCTCCAAAGCCCTCTTCCTTTGTTGACATCTCCATCTGAATGCTCCACAGACACTTCAAACTCAGCATGTTCCAAACTGAAATGGTTACCTTCCTCTAACATTAAAAAAAATAAGACAAGGTTCTCTATCCACACAGGTTCCCAAGCTTAGAAACTAAGTTTACTTTTCTGTTCACCTTCAAAGCCAATCAATTTTTAAGCCCTCTAAATTCTACATTTTCAGTACCTGTCCTCGCCTCTTCATCTCTCTTTGCCTACTCCAGGCCCTTATCCTCTTATCTACTTCAATAGCAACAGCCTTCTAATGTCTCTCTCTCCATCCAACCCAGCCTCCACACCATACCACCATCCTGTTATCTTTCCTAATTACTTAAAGTCCTACACTGGCTCTCCATTGTTTTTAGAATCAAGTCCAAAGTCCTTAGCATGATACGCAGGCTCTTTACCACATGGCACCACCAGACTTCTTTTTTCTCTTTTTGAGTCACAATGTTTTATTTACCTAATCTGTATGCTGTTTTAGAATGTATCCTGTACTTCAAAGTATTAAAACTACCTTTATTAGCACTACGCTCTAACCAACTGAGCTAACCGGCCGGCCTAAAACTACCTTTAAACTTTGCCAAACTGGACAAATCTATTCCAAATGAGAGGCAGTGAAATCCCACATTCAACCTAATTTCTAGCAGTTTCAGTGATCCTAATGTGATGAGCAACCATGCTCCGCCATTCCTTTTTTCCAGCTTATTTCCAGGCACCATCCCCTTCAGCCCAACCACTCATCACTACAACACTCTGACCTTAGTGACAATGAACTGCGACACATCCCTCAAACATACCGTATGCTTTCACATAACATTCCTGATTTTCAGCTACTGTCTCCTGTTCTTTCCCAACTCGGCAAACTCCTACTCATCCTTCAAAGCCAAATTCAAATATGGTATCTTCCTTCTAACCCTTCTCCCTACCATATGTAGCATTATTTTCCCTAATCAATGTTCCCATTAAACTCTAGATCTCTGTTTTAACTCTTATCACACTGAAAATGTAGGGACTTAATGTCTGGTTATAAGCTTCTTGAAGTTAGGGGAGCATTTTCTTTTCTTCAATCTAATGTTTAACTCATGGTCTGAGAACAGTCATTTTAAACTTCATATTGAAAAATAATCACCTCTTATATTAAGATAATGCCATAATTGTAGTGACTGAGTGACTGAGAACCTAGAAACAAAAAGAATCCCACATCATTCACCAAAGAAAAAAAAAAGCTCTTATATGCAAAGTATAATTAAACAGTAGCTTGGACATGTCTTCAATCTACATCTTGCACTACCAGTTTCTTTTCTCTCCCTATGTCTCTTTCCTTCTTTTTGAATACCTTCTTTACAGAACTCTTTTAAATACCCATTGTATTTTATTTGTATCTCACTCACAGAATTTGAAACTCAGTACAGTGCAGAGGTTAAGATCAGGATTTTTGGGAGCCCAACTGTTTGGTTTGAATCCTAGCTCTGCTACCTAGGCTGTTTGATATGGGCAAGTTACTCAACCTCTCTGTGTTTCTCAACAAGGAGCTCATAATAATAATGCCCCTCATGGTGCTGGGTAATGATTCAATTAGCTAATGCATGTAAAGAATTTAGAACACTGCCTGGCTCAGAGTAGGTCCCAGTTAATGCTGGTGGATGTTGTCATCAGTTTTAAAAACTCCTTTCTAGGTACTTATTTTAGTACACATGTTAGAGCATAATGTCCAGGATGGAAGAATTATATCCTGCCCATACATGAACATTGTACAATATACATGCTCAAACTGTGCCTTGGAACACAATAGGTGCTCAATAAATAATGTAAATGTAAGGCTTCAGGCTTCTAATATCAACAAGTTATAAATCACAGCAACATTTATGGTGTCTATTTTAAGTTGTGGTTTTAAAGCAGTTTCAAAACATTCCTCTTCCACTGAATCTTTGAAACATGTAAAACTTTTAAAGCAACACAAAAATTCTATTCAGTAGGCCCTTCCCCTTTCACTCCTCCATTTGATTTGACCGTGGTGTTCAGTGACCTGAAGCTCCCATCCATAACGTTTTGTGTTTTTGAAAAATGTATCTTTATTGATTTCAGAGAGAGGAAAGGAGAGGGAGAGAGAAACAGAAACATCGATGATGATGCAAGAGTCACTGATCGAGCCCACAACCCAGGCATGTGCCCTGACCAGGAATTGAACCGCAATCTCCTGGATCCCAGGTCCATGCTCAACCGCTGAGCCACGCCCGGCCAGGCTCATCCATAATGTGATTCATTACAGATCATTTAAGATGCAATGCCCAGCTTTAGAAATCTGCCTATTGTCACAGCCTAAAAAAAAATTCTTCCTTTAAATTTGCATTAAAAAAATCCATTGCCACCTTCAACACACACAAAAAAATTAATGAAAAGCCAAGAGACACAATTACTACATTTCCTGGTTTCTGCCTGGGAAACTAATTCAGAGCACGCCCAGAAGTATCCTCAGTAAAAGTCTGCTGGTTACAAACTGCTATTCCCTGTCTGATTTTCAGTCTCCTCCCCCCCCCCCCCAAATCCCTCCAACGCTAACATACCCATACAAAAGAATGCAAATGTCTATACTAAAGGCTGCACGAAAAATACAGCTACATATTAATTTTATTTGGGAGGACTTAAATCTTAAAAGAGCGAATCAAAGTCTTGACTTAAAGCAACACTCACGGCTTATTTTCCCAGGTAACAGACTATAGCTATAGGCTGCTCCGCGGTAAATTATTTTAGTAGCAGCGTGTAGGTAACTTGCGCTATTCTAGAAAAAGTCACTAAGCAGTTAAACATGGGCTACACACACTTCAAACCATGGTGATTTTGTGGAAAATGGGCTTGAAGAATTCACCTACACGGTAAACAAAGATCTCGGACTTTGCAACACTGTAGGCCAATCACCAGCTTCAGGGGAAAGGTTCACAGGGTTCCTACTGTGTGTCTGGCCACTAGTCAATGTGCACGAGGCCGGTGCACAAACACCACCTAACGTCCGTGGCACACGCTCATCTCCTTGCACCCTCGGCACGAGCGAGCCGGTCCCACAGCGAAGGAAGCGGGGCCCGGAGCGGCTCCGACCGAGCGCACACGGCCGGCCCGCGGGTCCCGGCCCGGACTCCAGCCCCGGGCTCATCGCCGTCCTCTGCTCCCTAGTGACGCAAAGCCCTCGGATGTCCCGTCGTCAGATTTAAAAATCAAAATCACCTTGGCTTTGGCTGTTACGCTTGTCAGATTCCGTGAAGAACCAAAGCACACAAAGAACACGACTTTGGTTCTGAAGTCCCTCACCTCAGCCTGTCCGACGCTGGGACTGGCTCGTCCGGGACGAAGCCCCGTTTCCTCCCGCACGCGGGGCGCTCCCTCCGCCCCCCCGCCCAGGGCGGCCCCGTCCCCTAGTCCCCGAGGAGGGCGGCTAGGGGACCCTCAGCCCGGTTCCGCCACAACCGCTGCCGGCGACAGGCGGGGCCGGACACCGCGCGTCCCTCGGGGCCCGCGAGGTGTCGCGACCGCGGGCGGGAGCCGACACCTCCGCCAGCCCGCCCCCGGCTGGCCCGCGCGGCGGCCCCGCAGCACGGCGCCGAAGCCCCTACCTCGGACCCCGCCCCGCGTGGCCCGCACGGCCCAGCGCCTACCTGCCCGGGCCCGACGCCGCCTCCGCTGCGGGGCTGCGGGGCTGCGGGGCTGCGAGGCTCTCGTCGGCTCCTCGGCGGAGGCGCTGGGCGCTCGGTCAGCGCCGCGCTCGGGTCGGCGGCGTCCCGCCCCCGCAGGCCCGCCGAAGGCCCCGCCCCTGCCGGCCCCGCCCGTCTCTTATTGGCTGCCGTGTCCTCCCTCACGCTCCGGCCCGCCCCCGGCGCCGCCCGGGCTGTCGGAGGGGACCCGCCCCCGCTCCGGCCCGCGTACCGGCCAGAACCTAGCGCGGGCCGCGCGGCCCCAGCAGCCGACAACCGTCGCCGCTGTCGCCACTGTCGCCCAGCCGCGGTCTCTAGCAAAAGCTCCAGGGCCCTCGCTGTGCCCGCGGCCCGACCGGGCCTCCGCGACGGACCTGAGCTTTACACGACTTCAAACGGCACCTCGCTCAAGGGAACCACAGGCTTGTCCCCTGTCACCGGGCGCAGGAGGCCCGGGGTCGCCGTTCCTGAGGCGGAGCTCAGGGAGCAAACGTTTCCCGGGCAGTCGCCGTGAAGGGCTCATTGGAAACGTAGGTGCAAATAACTCTCGGAACGCCTGAGGCTTGAAATCCCGGGGCTGGGGCGCCTGTGACACGCCCTGGGCCCCAGGTCGGCGCCACGCCCTGTTGTGACACACGCGGGAGCGCTCCCGCGACGCGCTGCTGCCCAGGGATGCCAGGGCGCCGTGCCCGCCGCGAGCAGCACCCAGTTTCGCTCAAGGGGCGAGTCAGGGATGAGCCGAGCCTGTTCCCCGGGCGCTCGGCAGCCACCCGCCCGCCTGCCCAGCCCGCGGCGCGCCGCCGCCCGCTCCCGCCGAGCCCTCGGGTTGGGCGCCCGCAGCCTCCCCGCATCTGTTCACGGAGGCGCCAGCGCAGAGGACTGGCAGCCGGGGAGGCGGTCGGTTACACGTCGCAGATGCCCCAGCGAGCCAGTGTAGCCGCAGCAGCAGAGGCTGCGTGTCCCCAACTGTCGCGTAACCATGAGTTGTGGACAATGAAACAGGAGGTTCCTTCTCTGACGATAAAGGGAAGGGGGGGAAAAAAAGTCCTGACAAGACATTTTTAAAATCATGACTCAATGAGGAAATGAATGTATTGCTTGTAGTAAATTTTGAACAGTGATCTTTATGGACGACCTCTCCTCCCCATCGCCCGCCCCTCAAGTCCTTCCATATTTAGAAAACTTCCCAGTTGTCTAAGATGAGGTTTTGGGCTAGAATAGTGTGGATTTGAAATTTATTTCAGAATTCAAATTTATTTCAAAGTTCAAACTTTGCACCCGGGAAGATTATTTGGCAAAATGAGGCAGATTGATTACATATTCCAGGTATGAAACCAAATCTGGCCCGGGCTCTACGGCCGTGATAAATGAATTACCGTGTATGTGTTCTACTGCCCTCTCGTGGGTGAGATGGAAAAATACCCAATGGTAGTGTCTTTTTGAGTCGGAGAAAGAATGTTTAATTTAGCAGTTTATATTCTTTTGATGACAAGGAGCCCAAGGTAAAAATAAAATCGAGTTCTCCAAGGGACTTACAAATACTCAGCTAACAGAACTTCAACGTCAGAAAGCAGGGAGAGGACTCTTACACTAGGGCAAGTACCAACACGCTGTTGGGATCACACCCATGCTTACGGCTACCTACAGAATGTGGAAACAGACAGGAATTTGCTGTTCATTTTCCCCCCGTTTGAAACGTCATTACTTTCTGAGATGTTTCGCACAGTGCCCTTTTTCACATTTGTTTCCACTGATCCTATAACGTCACGCTGTGAACTACTAGAGAGTAGGAATGAAATCTTATTCTTTATACCTTTGCTGTCTAGAATAGCACCTGATACTTGAGATAACTTGATCAGTAATTGTTTAGTGAATAATTTGAATGAGGTATCAGCCCAGCCACTAGATGGCAGCCCAGTTGTATGTGCATAAGTACAGTCTGGCTAATTGGAATTCCACCTCAGCCTGAGTAATAGGCAATTTCTAGGAAGTTACATTATATCTTATTGTGGTAAGTGAAGTCATTTAAAATACCACTACAAGTGACTATAACCTTATTGTTAATTAAATCCTTAAAGCTAAGAATCCTTTTGTAAGAGAAATTCTCACTAAGTACAATAACTCGTAAGCACATATTTTCTATATTTACACCTGTTCTATTTTTGTCTAAGAAAGTCACTCTCCAGTTATATCCTGTCAAAAGGACTTTTCAGTGATCAAAGTGCCTCAAGCAAGTTTCATTTTACAAACCCAAAACCTACGTTCTTCCAATAACAAGTCATTGCTTGTGTTTTTCCCCTGCCTTAATACCTGTTTTGCCTGACAGTCATGGAAATTCTGGAATCAGACAAACCTAGGTCCCCACTGCTACTGCTCACTTGCGCAGGTTATTAACTTCACTGACTTCAGTTTGCTCCACTTTCCCACTATGGAGATAATCATATCTACTTTCTAAAGTTGTGAAAAGAGTTCAATGAAATGATGTCAGTGGAACAATATCTAAAAGAGCCCTTGGCTTATACCAGGGGTTCAATAACTGGTAGCTATGATTATTCACGTGCTACAATGAAAATCTCACCCATATTATTGGTTTATTTATTTTAGTCTCCTGACTTAAGGCCTTCAGCAATTAAATTAAGTTCATAACACCAGGTTTCATAGCGGTAGGCCATGCGGATCTGGGCTACATTTGTCCTCCGGATGTCATTTCCCATAGGGCCTTCCTCTAGGTAGTTGCTGCCCAGGAACTTTGCTTTCTCCTGCAAGAGAAAAGTGAGCGGAATGGTGGTTGTCTCTTTTTACCCTGATATAGACAATAATTACATCCTGTGCAAAGATTCCCCATGGAAAGCACCCATCCAGTGCCTCAGTGTGTGTGGCCTGCTGAGACACAAGTGTATTTTGTTACTCTTGCCCAAAAGGCATGGCCAGAGAAATAGAATAATTCTTTCTAGTCCATGTCTATAGCAACTGCGTGTAGCTTGCGGGATTTTTTTCCACGTGAATTTCCAACTCATTTTTCAATATTCAAGTGACCAGATCTACACTCAGAAGGGCAGCCAGGCAAAGGCAGGTCTACCTCGTGAGAAAGTCCGCATTGCAGAACACTGTTCCTTGCCGTTTCACACATGTCGCAGGTACTCAGCTTGAAGACTTGCGCGGCAATGGCATACTCTTCCATTAGGGGCTCCTTCGGTTGTGTTTTTAAATGAGGCAAAAAGAAAGGAAAGGAATGCATTAAAAGATCGGCATCTTGCACAGAAAGAATAGTGAAATAAATTGATTTAACTTTTAAGTTCTGGGTGGGAAACAACAGCGCACGAAATATGCTTGTATTGCTCACGATTCCATGTGTGTACCTTGGTGAAGTGGAATTGCATTGGGTCGTCTGTAGACAGTGAGATCATTAGCCCTTTCTGGAGGAAATCTAAAAAAGGATTTTTGGCATATTCTAGAAATAAACTGTTGTTACTTAATGGCGACATCGCGATGGGAATCTGGGCTAAGAAAAACAGGTACTGTAACACAGGAGTCTGAAAAGGAAAAGGAAAAAAAAAATTATTTAAGGATGTTGAAAAAGGGATACAAACGGGAAATGTTAAAACTTCACGGTCTGCCTCAAGTTCTAGCTTTCAACGAATGATCACCTGTTCTTTAACTCCCCCAGTGAGGACGAGGAATCATTTTTAATTGTAAATACTATTTAGAATAAAATGACTTGGGATCATCCATTTTCAGAAGCATTGAGTTAGATAGTCTGTCTCTGGCAAAAGACTTCACCTAGAAACATTTATTTTCTCTACAAGGAAGTTCTGACTCACGAGAGGCATTTTAGAACATGCTATAACAAGCGGTCTGGCAAACACTAGCTTCAGGTGAGCCAAGCTGCCTCTGAATTATCCTCTGTTGGAGTTCTAAAATGGAAGCCAGGCCATCTGCAGTAACCCATCTCTGCCACCAACTAGCTGGGTAACCTTGAGCAAGTTCCTCCACTACCCTGGGCCTCTGTAAAATGAATGGCACTAAATAATCTCAAAAACTTTTTCTGTCCTATTTTAATTTGATGTCAATGCTGATAACAACTTGTAACTAGCTCCAATAAAAAGTTACTATTTTTTAAAAATTTTATTTTTCAATAACAGTCTACATTCAATATTATTTTGTATTAGATTCAGATATATAGCACAGTAATTAGACGTTCACATACCTTACAAAGTATTCCTTCCAATATTTTCAGTACCTACCTGGAACCATACATAGTTATTACAATATTATTGACTATATTCTGTACTTTACATCCCCGTGACTATTTTGTGACTGCCAATCTGTACTCCTCAATCCCTTCCCCTTTTCTACCCATCTCCCCAACCTCCCTCCCCTCTGGAAACCACCAGTCTGTTCTCTGTATCTGTGAGTCTTTCCATTTTGATTGTTTAAACTTTTTACTATTAAGAAGAGAGCCTCCGACTCACTTTTTTTAAGTTCAGGCCGTGAGAAATATTGTCCGCTGTCATGAATGCTGTCAGGAGATGGGTGAGTGCGCCAGCTTCCCCACAGTGAGGCCGGAACAGAAACGTATTCATGCCTCGTTCCCTAGGGAAATGGAACTGCTATAGGAATCGCAGGTGACCGACCAGGACCTGGCAACAATTCTGGGCATAGAGGGATTTACAGGAAAATTCGGTAGAAAAATGAACTCTCAGGAAGGTGTTGATATGGGGCATTCAAAGGATTAGGCAAAACCAGCGATTCCGAATCATAATCTTAATTCTCCCTAAAGACATACTTTTGAGAAAGAGGCAGCGGAGGACACGACAGTAGAGAAGACAGTCGGGATTTGAGTACCTGAACAGAAACGTCTCCAGTTTCAGCAGGAAAGTCAACATCATCCTGTCATTTCTCCTACTCACACTTCAGGGAGAAGCTATTTCCAGAAAACCCCATAATAATATTCCTCTATTCTTACTTAGATCCATCAAGAAGGGGGAAAAGGTATGGCGTTTTATAATAAACTGCACAGTGATTACTGTAAATTACTGTAAACGTCCAAAGGAAAAGAATGGTGAATGTTACTGAAGGCTCCAAAATGTCCATTCCTACCCCTAAATAAATGTAAGCAAAGAAACTGAAGAGAACTTTCTGATCTGGGCCGGCTGGGAGCGTCCCAGCAATGCCGTGCAGGCCTGACGCCCGGGCGGCCCGGGCGCGAGGAGAGAGGCGTGCCAACGGCTTGTCCCAGCTCCGGCTCTCGTCTACTTACTTCCTCAGGCTGTTGAGCACCATGATGTTGGCATACATGTAGTAGGCATAGTAAGTGTAAGATGGGTTGCTTCCCGTCGTCCACTCCTGGGGCTTGGGGCTCTTGGAGGAAAACATGTGGCCGCTGTGCTTGGATTCGTCATCGACACTGTCAAAGCCAGTAATCTGTCAGGAAAAGCAAGCCACGCAATGGGCTCAGCCCGACGGCGGGGTCCCAGCCCTCGGACAAACGTTCAGCTCCCAAAGGCAAGGACCCAGCATCAGAGAGAAGCGCCAGGGATCCGTCACGGCCAGGGAGGCGGGCTGGTTCAGGGTCAGCAAGACGAAGGCCGCCAGGGTCATGCTTACGTGCTTGAGGAAGACACTGAGGTCTGGGTGAGCCTGGGGGTTGACCGTGGCTTCAAATACCGGCATGAAAATATTCTCCAGCATCTTCCCAAAGTGTGGAAGGAAATTCTTAGATCGAAACACATCACTAGAGGCAAGAAGGAAGAGAATTTAGGAGGATGGGAAGAGTTTTTAGAACTGATAGTCCCAATGTGAGGGGACCAGGGGGCCAAATGCCATGTTCAGGAAAAGACCTAGTATGTCCCTCCTAGGTCCACTCGGGTTCGCTCTTCTTGGTTACCCATAAAGAGGAATGCAGTTGGGGTTGGGCTTAGGAGGCATCGATTTCTTGCTGGACCGCATGCCCCCATCTCTTCTGCAAATCCTCTGGTGGTAAGAGAAGTGAACCTTCACAGCTAAATCCAGGTAAAACATGAGGAGTGTAGGGATCATAACGTAAAAGGTTCAATGATTTATGTGTTTGGCGTACAAGATGGTGCGCATGGAACATTTATCAAGAACAATTCTGACGTGCTCCAGCCAGGTGCAGTCTAACGAGTTCTTATTATAGCACTCAGTGTGTGCCAGCCATTTTTCTAACTGGCCAGAAATAGTAGCTAATTGAATCCTCATAACAACTCAATAAGTTAAGGACTGTTATTACCTCATTTTAAAGGTTATAAAACCAAGGCAAAAAGAGGTAATGTAACTTGCCCAAGGTCACACAGCTAGTAAGTGGTAGGGCCAAAGCTCAAGCACAGCCAGTGTGAGTCCAGGGTCCATGCTTCTAACCACCATACCTACTGCCCTATTCCAGTCAAAAAGCTACTTTTTTGGCTAAAGAGACAGGATAAAATTCTTCCTTTGTCACAAGGCACATAGAACATGAAGGTAGGTGGCCAGAAAAATATATAAACAAGTAAGTTAGATAAATGCGCAATGACACTGAACATCTCTGAGGGCAATGAGTAATTAGCAGGTGGTAACACCATTGATAAATAATCTTTGATTATGGAGAACTTGAGCACTTGCTGATGAGACGATCCGCAGACAGTATGAGTGGTTCTGATACAAGGAAGCTACATCCCACTGCAGATGACAGTGGGAAAGAATGGCCTGGACACAGGGTGGAAGAGCAGGAGGAAGAGCGTGTATAATAAAATGTATATGGTTCTTATTCCAGCTAAGTTTTAATCATTCTCAGTAAGTTATTTTATGATCTACGTAAAGTCCTGTGTTTTATAAAACAAAACTAAAAAACCTTCTGATTAGAAAACAGAAGTGAAATGATTTTCCTGACTTCTGTCTATGGCCAGGAGTGCTGAACCCAGAGCAAAAAAATCAGGCACCCAGGACCCAGTACTGAGAGCTAATTTCTGTCGAGATACGCAGCACAATTCTTGTTTGTGTAGGGGAGGGGAGGCTTTAGGGTTTCCGATGGGCAGGTACATACTAGATCCTGGGGACCTGGATCATCCACGTCATGTTGGGGCAGTAGATGCGGTTGCGGACGAACCAGGTGGAGAGTTTGCGCCACTCATCAGGGCTGCGGCCGTAGATTGACAGGCGGGGCTCGGCGTGCTGGTACTTGGCCTCCACTAGGTCTGCACCCACCTCCTGCAAAGCCAAGAGAGGAGTCCAAAGCCAGGCATTCCCACAAGTAAATCAGGGGTCTAAGCCTGTGGGGTCTAGGATCAGGAGATGGGTACTTAAGAAGAACAGAGGAAATCTGAGAGGAAGTTGGAAAATTATCAAGGTTAAGATCTAAAGGGACAGAGTTGAGGGGAATCTTGTGCAGGTAAAAGACTGATAGGATATTATGGAATCTAGAAAGTGAAAAAGTCAAACTAAGCAAGATGAGATATCCAAGGCACCTGCAAAAGAAATTCAACTTTTCATAGACCCCCTACCTCCCAAAACACACACCTCCCAACTCCACATGTCATTCCTGCTCCCTAAAGCTCAGGCATCTTGAAGATGAGGGCGGATTCCAACCCCACCTCTTCCCAAACTTGCAACTCCCAGAGCCTGAGAGATCCAGGTCCTTAATCCCAAAGCCACACCTTTAGCTTCTCTACCCTAGGAACAGAGGTCTTCTAAAATCATGACAGTGGACCTTCCAGAAGGAATTCTTATGTTCACTTGTGTAGTGCTTGGTTCCAAGGATAGCACGCTTCCTCTCTCCCTGCCTTCCTTCCTCTCTCTCCTCTCTTTCCTTCCTCTCTCCCTCCCCCTCCCCAAGAACCAGGCCAGGTACCATAGATCTGGTGGTTCCTCCTCACCTTGATGATAGTGGCAAAATATTCCCCATCAATGTAATTGTCTGTCTTCAGGTAGAGGTCCCGCAGCTCACTTGCTCCTACAGGATTGTATTTGTCATTGAACTTATCAAAACGCTGGAAGGTCTGGCGGCCCTGAGTCAGGAAACAGGAACACAAGTGTATCGTTACCAGAGCCGCCTGGACACACAGAGCTAGGGAATGGCCACGAGGCACAGGGGCCAGGGAGCAAGGGAAGGGGCCGGGCTCCAAAAATGGAATCTGGGACAGCTGACGAGTGAATGAACTTCAATCTGCGGTGCTTTCAGTCAGCATGGTGAGCCAATGTGGCTCTGGGAAGGGAGGGTCTGTAGGAGAAAGGCCCGTTGGGTTCTTCAGTGTTGGAGAAACTGACATTATCTTTTCAACCTACAGCATGAACATCCAGAGAATCAACAGTCAGGTCGTAGGGATGCATTTTTAATTTAGCAAAAAGTTCCTTTAGGGTCAGATTTTTCTCCTTGGTGCTATAGACCACTCTGTCAGCGTCAACTTGGTAAGATTTCTTGATAAAGCGCAGAAGGTGTTTCTGGTTCATGCAGGCAGCTGCGTGGATGTGGGTGTCCACCTGTGCGTACATTCAGAGAGAGAAAAACCAACATCAGCCTTCGTTAGACGGCTCCATTAGAAGCTATGGTGCTGCAGATCCCACTGTGGTGGGAGGAAGGCATAATAAGTAACAGGGTTGTGGCCTGACAGCTGGTAGGAAAGGCCCAGCGAAAAACAAAACACAAAACGCAAAAAACCCCAACCAAACAGGACACCCGTAGCACTTCTCTCTGTCCTTGCAAGGATGTGAGAGGTTAGGCTGGATGCGATAATAATGCCTGCTTCTCTTGGATAACTGTACATCCAATTTACATTTGATCCGCACAAACCTCTTGGGGATCGTTCTCTACCCCTGAGTCACGTCTAAAGGTGAAGTAGCTACCACAGTTTTCAGCCCCCAAAGAGAAAGGGTTGAAATTATGAAGCCATGGCACAGCGACAGCACGTATGAGTTAGATGTTTTTATAACTACAATTTTATAAGCTGAAGGTTTGATAGATTATTTTCCCAAAGTCATACAGGTGGCTGAGCCAGGATTTGGTCCCGAATCTCTGCTCACATATTTCCTATTCCCACTTCCTGCAACCGCTTAAATGGTCAGAACACATCCTGGAAGTGTTTCTAGTTGATGAGTTTTCCACAGTCGTTAGCTCATTGTGTCCACAATCCTTTTGTGAGCAGATACACTTGCCAATTAGGAAGATGAAACTCAGAAATATTCAATCCCTTCTCCCAGTGTCCTACGGTCAGGAAGCAGAAGAAAGAAGGCCTAGAGTGGAGATCTTTCAGATTCCAGAAGAGTAAGTTTTGAGGTTTTATTTGCTTTTGTTATTTTTGTTGTTGAGGATTATAATTTTTTATGGCAAGAGTGTGGTAAACCTTTCCACATGGAAACCCATACAATGGCTTTTAACCTTTTAGATGTCATCTGTGTGCTTCCACCGAGTCTGCAGAAATCTTACATTAATCAGAAAGATAGTATCTTTCTTGTCCTGCTCAAGAAATGCTAATTGGGTTAGTATTTTCCCCCAGGAATGATCTCTGAGCAGAGACATGCTCACCTTCCTGCAGTTGTAAAAATCCCGGTGGGGGTTGTTCTTCAGCTCCTTTAACTCATCCATCTCGTTGAGCATCTCATGGACCTGGAACTTGGAGGAGAGGAACTTCAGGCGCCGGTGGGTATAGGTCTTTCTGTGAAAAATTAAACCACATGATTCTAAAAAAATTCCAGGCATTCAAGGAAAGTAGTCACAATTTCAAAACCATCAAGACCCTCAACGACTACAGGAAACAGTTATTAGAGCAAATATTTCGGTTTACCCTGGGTTCCCAGGGCTTAATCTTTTCAACATTGGACACGGTAATGAGGGAGGACTTGGGAAGGCATTTCAGAGCCAGGGGAGACCGTGTGGCTCAAGGTGAAGACCCTGGCTTTGGAGTTGGCAGCTTCGGGCTTGCATCCTGGCTCAGTCAGCTGTGTGACTTTGGGCAAATTGCTTAACTCATCAAAGTCTCAGCCTATACAAGTGGAATTAGAAAAATGCCCACTTCGTAGAACAATTCCAAGTATGAGAAATCACCTGCATGGAGGGTCTAACACAGTATTTAAACATCATAAGCGCTTAATACACACTTATTTTTACTATCAGTAGTTGAAGTAGTAGGTCAGGTCCCACTAAACACTTACACAGGTCCCTGGGCAATCAAAGCAAGTAAAAAATTCATATCATCTACGAAGGAGTCCAGGTTGGGGTAAGGAAGCGGCTTTGGCTCATCTTTGCTGGCTGCGGCCTCGTTGGCGTAGATGTAGACTACACCGTCCTTCATTTTGAGGTGATAGCCCAGGTTTTCTGGGAGGTTGTCTGTTCGGAAGGGGTCTTCTCCCTTCTTCACAGGAGGGGTAAAGACTTTCAATAAAACACAGAGTAATATATCAGCACACATGATGAATCACCACATTAAAATGACCAGAATACGAAATACTGTGAAATCTCATCCGTTTGGAATCCTGTACACAGTAGGTTGTCATTATCCAGAGCTGAGCTAAAGTTTATTTTTACATTATTGTTCAAAGGTGACTAAATGAATAGTATAAAATAACTATAATATTGTATCTAGTGTAAAAATAATTTTCAAGATCTTTAGAAGTACTTTTTACATAATTGATATATAACTTACAAACAATTTTAATTATTTACTAAAGTTGGTTATCAAAAGCTTCCTGTTTAGAGCATTTTATTAGCTTATGAGATAATTACATAGAAATAAAAGTAAAACTACAGTTAGAAAGTAGAGTTTGGGTCTTTTCCTTATGTAAACCAACCTTCTCTATCAGTCTTAATTTAGAGAGGTTATTTTTTAATAGACTTAATTATTAGAGCAGTTTTAGGTTCACAGCAAAACTGAGCACCAAGTACAGAGCTCCCATGTACCCCTGTCCCTGCCTCCTATGTGCACAGAGCTCAACTATCAACATCCTCCACCAAAGAGGTACATTTGTTACAATCAATGGACCTACACCGACATTCATTATCACCCAAAGTCTATACACTCTTGGAGTTGTACATTCTATGGGTTTGGACAAATGTATAATGACACATATCCACCCTTATAGTATCGCAGAATAGCCTCACTGCCCTAAAAATCCTTTGTGCTCCATCTAGAGGGGTTTAATATAAGTGGAAACATAAAATAAATTTTTCTTGCAAGGATTACAATTCTTATTGCAGTTGTATTTCCCACTTTTTAAAGCACATAAGGTTTCTGCTAAAGGAATTAAGAAGGGATTATATGGATGAATGACCCCTTCTTTCCACTGCTCCAGTTTCAACCTAAGAAAGCCAAGAACAAAGTCCACACTGTTGCAACCTTGAAAGCACCCACCCGACCAGGGCTGGGATGGAACCTGCAACCCAGGTGCGTGCCCTTGACCGGGAATTGAACCCTGGACCCTCCGGTGCTTGGGCCGATGCTCCAATCACTGAGCCACACCCATCAGGGCGTGACTGATATTTTTAGACTGGATTATTTATAATCTAGGGGTATATTTAATAGTTAGTAGTTGAACCTAAAGATATATTCCATACATTGTAGAAGAGACTTACTTACCGGGATAGACGTTCTCATTTGCTACCCAAGGCTCCCCCTCAATGCTCCGCAAGTACTTGGAGGGGGTTTTGGGGAACCTCTGGAAGGACTTCTGCATGTACTTCTCTCGTATACACAGTGCCCGATACAGGCCCTTACATACCATTTCAAAATCTTCAACTGTAACCTGCCAAGAACGTGTCAGGATATCAGAATCGCTCCTGGGAAAATCCGAGAAGTGGGTAAAGCTTGTCGTGGGCACCTCCCAGCTGACCTGCGTGTTGCTGAGCTCACCTGCCCACGCGGCTGCTTCCTAACGGACTTGGGCCCTGGGTCTCCCTCCAGCGACAGGTCCTAACGTTTTTCTCACCCTTCGGTTTCTACCCAAACTCACCTGTCGGACGAGTCTTTCCTTCCTGCCCTGTGCCTGTTTTTGGTTTCTGGCTAGATAACAGGTCTGCTTCCACTGGCGTGCTTGTCTTGCCACCTAATGGGCCACCCGCCTGTCAGCTCCTCACGGACAAGAGCTAGATCTTTTTCACTACCGTGTCCCCAGCGCTTAGCACACGATGCCTAGCTCAGTAAGGTGCTCGGTAAGGACCGATGGAACGGGATCAGTTGTTACCAGGGGTTGGTGGCCCTCAGAACTTAGCCCCGGTTCCCCTTTACCTCTCTGTTCAGTGAACAGGGTGAAGACTGATTCGGGTACAGACTAGGCCCAGGGGGACTGTCGCTCCGCAGCTCAGCCACATGCACGCACCAGGGAGAGCAACACACTCGGCTCTTCAAAGACTCCAGGCCAAGGTTTCAGGAGCCCCAGGCTTTCGCAGGGGGGCAGCCTCTCCCCGACTCCTGTGAACACTGTCCGTCCTCCCACCGTCTTCCCTTTTATTCCTGTTTTCATTTCTACCAAGCACAGAGGTATCAAGCTTGTCTCCTCGTTTTCATGGTTGTTTTTTTTTTTAACTCTGCAGTTCTCCAAACTTCACTTACCATGTCACTACTAAACATTTTATTTCAGTTATTTAGCATCTAACCCCCCTGCCATTTGCAGAGCACCCTTGTTGTTGTACAGAAAACAAATATACAACAATAGTGGTCATGACACTGCGCTGTCACTTTTAAACATCTCAGGACCAACCCTAAGTGGGTCAGTTACAGAGAAAGGACTGGTCATGGGAACTCTATTTGGAGCACAGACTGATGACTGAACAGCAGTTTCATCAATACGGTGCTGATTCTGCACGTCCACGTGGCAGAGATTAATTAACCGACCAACTGTTCTGGGTAGAACGGGCAGGTCAAGTTGTTTGTGACTTGAGCTTACTGTCCCTGTGGCATCCTGGAGCTCGTTCCAAGCAATACTCTATTATGTAAGCGTCTGCAATGAAACCCGAGAGGACAGTTGGTCTAACGCAATAGCCCCATTAGAATTTTCTCACCTCTCTCATCTCCCTCCCTTTTTTGGGTCTCTCTGCTCTAGGTCGCCCTGGGCCCATCCTTTCCCAGGAGCCCCCAGTGCCTCCTGGAGGCTCCCTCTCCTGCTTTGTGACGCCCTCAGTGAGACGAATCCACCAGCTGGTGGCTTGGGTCTTTGGCCCCAATCTGTCCACTGTACTGTGTGACACATACACTGCTCTCTGCTGCATACTCCCCGTGTGCAGGAAATGAGATAAACACGGAGAAATTACGGGGGGCGATGAAAGGGAGACAGAAAGACAAGTCGTGGCACGTTGGCGTTGAAAGGCAATCATGTGTCACAAAGAGCAGGTGAGTGTCTTCCCAGCAGTTACAAGGGGGGGGGGGCAAGGAGCAACTCACCCCAGAGGCGTAGTCCCCGGTGATCTGCACTCTCTGAAAGTCGGGCACGGTCTGGTAGGTAGGAGATGAAGAGATGTACTCGTCAATGTGGGACATTTTGGTGGAAGATGTTTCACTTTGTGGGATGGACAGATTAATAGTCTTCCGTCCGAAGAAACGCTTTTTTCTGGATTTGAGATGAAAAAAATAAAATAAAATAATAAAATAAAATAAAATGATTGATCTTTGTCTCTATTGGAAGTTTCATTGTGATAAATCAATGTTTCACTATACAATTTCGAGAACAAAGAGTGAAAATTAAAATGTGGGTTGGGTGTCAGAAAGAGACCCAACCCTATCGGGGCAGCCATCCCATGACAGTGTTCCCTTCCTCCTGGCAGTGGGCCTGAGGGAACGTACTAGAAGGCTTTCATCACGACAGTTCCTCACAGGTGCCCACTCCTAGCAGAACAGGCAGGCTGGGGCCTGCAAGAAGCACAGGTGATGTCAGCTACTCCCCGGGCCATTCTGTGCATATTCCTTCAGTTCCGTGAACTTCTGTCTCCCACTTGCACAACAATCATGTGACAACGCCCGCCTCATTCTGTAAGATGTTGTGTCTATAAAATGCCTAGCACAATACCTGGAACTTGTAAGTTGTTTAATCAATATTACTTCTTCAAAGCAACAAGTGCTTATTGTGTTTTTACTTTTGACCCAAGCCTGATGTTTTCTTCCCTTAAAGACATAAAACCAAGAGGAAGACAGTAGAACGATCCTCTCTCCGTGAAGCTGGAGGTGGGCGGGTAGGGAGAGTGCTGTGAGGAGGGGGCTGCAGGTGAGCGGTTGACACAGGTCTGAGGGCTACATCGGGGCAGATACTGCGCAGGTCAAAAGGGAAAACGAACAGATTTGTGGAGAAGGGTCTCTGAAGGTTGTCGAGGGGCAGCAATTCTGCATCATAAGCATAGGATGGGCAGGGCACGGGGCAGAAATGGAGGGCCGTGTTCCTGGGTCCCGGGGGAGGTCCACCTTGCTGGAGGGCAGGGCACGAAGGCTGCTGAGGTTGGGGTCTGAGCGTGAGGCTCCGGAGCCCATCAAGCTAAGCTGAGTGTGTGCCCAGCAGCCATCAGCCCACTTTGGTTTGGAACAAGTGCGCAGGAGCTCATGTCCCCCTGCTCGGGTGGACAGGACGCCTTCAGCTAAAGGGACTTGTGACTGCGGGCAGGAGGCCACTGTTTTCTTCCTTTTTAGTCATTGTTACCTTGCCTTAGTGTATATAAAGGGGAAGGGGGAAGAATTTTTAATTTTCTGGCCAAGTTCTTCCTCTGAGTTTACTCATCACTGAGGCCCACGGAACCATCTGCCCTGACATTTCCCCCCTTCTGTGTCAGTATCCCCGACACCACTCACCTCTTGCCTGCGGTGGCCGTGGACAGAGACTCCAGGTGGAATATGTGCGCTTGCATTTCAAGATGGGAAATTGGGCAGTTTTCATCCACGTCAAAGGGGGAAATCTCCTGCCGGCCCCCCTCATCTTTGACTTCAGAGGCAAACACTTTTTCAGCGAAGCTACGCAGGGCCTCGTCCATTTCTACAAGAGGGGTTCACATGTTAGTGCTAGGCCCTTTCCCAGAAGCCGTCGAGGGTTTCTGCTCTGTGAAAGGTACGGTGCTAAGGACTTCCCCGGGTGTAGGGCTCCCCTGCTCTCTGACCAGTGTCCCAGAAACGTGACGGGAGTCGATACCCGCTCTCTCTTTAGGGGCTTAGTGTGGGTAGCTTGGAAATCCATTCTCAGAAACACAGGTCAGATTCTTACAACACATTTGAGGAGGGTCCTAAAGATGGGTCTGGGCTCTTGCAGGACCAGCACTTAATGTCAGGTCACCTTATCTGGCAGGGCTAAGTCTGATATCATAGTAACCAGGCAGCACAGTCCTTCAGTTAGATTGGTGAGGGTTTTTTTTTTTTTTGGGTGACTTTGAAGATGTACACAGGATTGTTGGTCCTTGGAGTTTTTCTTCCTAAAGAGAACCAGTGATATAAGTACTTATGGAAAAACAAAAGTGTACTTTAGGGCCCTTCTCCCTCATAGGATAGATATTGTGTTTCTCTTACACATCAAAACCTCATTTGTTTTTCCCCCCAAATCCTGACAACTTGGGGATATGCTGGTGAAGGGGGAAGGGGACCACTAAAGTTTACTACCTAGTGTTTGAAGTCCCACTTCTGTGAGACATGTGGCTTCCATAATGAGTGAGCTCTTACTTTTACATGCTTTCATTTTTCTATTCTTAACACGGGTAGAAGGGTGTTTAGCTTGGCAACCAACAACCCCAAGACTCTCAGGATATAAGAATGGGTGGTGATGGCCCTCAAGTATTCCACTGTATTTTCCAGATACCCAATTATTTCCATCTGAAGAGTCATTACCTCTGATACTTCTAAACATCTCTTGTTTTTTCCAGCAAAACACAGGCAGCAAATAATGGAAATGGCAACCAGCTCTTTGGAGCGACAGAAGAAGACAGACACATTCTTCACATGATGACAAAGCAAAGTGCATGCAAAGAGAAAACTGCCCCCACTCCTGCCCCATCAACGTCTGTACAGATCTCCAAAATGCCACATTTTCAATTCTAACCTAAGGAAGTGTAACGTGTTCAAGTCTCGGTTCTGCACTTACCAGCTCCATCACTGTCCTCTGCCTCAGTTTCCTTCTCTGTACAGCGAGAATACTAATGCCTACCCAAGCTCACTCACAAGGCTGTCGCGACCCGAGGTGAGATAATGTACGTGGAAATGCTTTCAGATCACATCACTGAATGATGTGATCTGGCAGCCTTGGTCAGACAGATAGATAGTATTCTGGATTAACTTTGGGCTACTAAGGAAACGACAAATGATGTGACTTAGTACAGGCAGAAGGGCGCATTGGAAATGACAGTAACTGATTCGTAACTTCACCAGCACTGACAGCCAGTCAGCCGGTGTTCAAAGCCTGCTTGTCACAGCCGAGTAACAAAGAGGCCCGGTATGTCGGCTGAACTTCGCGCATCTATTTGTTTCGTTAAACTCAAGCTCCTCCTGAAACTAAAAAGCATCTTTGGGTGCTCCGAGTCGTTCTTTGGCGAGCACCACGATCCATGAAGGAAGAAATAAAACATTAAGTAGGTGCCTTGAGGGCCCGAGAATGCCTCCCCGCCCCGCTGGCTGTAGCGTCCCTCCCTGAGCGGCACAGGCGAGCACATGCACTGCCCGGGCGAGAGGCAAGCAGGCGTCGGGCGGGGCTCCATGCACCACGAGGGGCCGGTGGGGGGAGCCAGCTGGCTACGGGGACGGGGTGAAGGAAGGTGAAGGTGAGAGGCTGCAGGGCCGGCTCTGCGGCGATGCGCTGGAGGCTTCAGGAAGGACAGGGTGACGCAGCCGCCCAGGCACCTGCTCCTGGCCGCTGGAGACCCGGCTCTTCCAGGGCAATCCTTTTCTGGGATCATGCATATCTGCTCCTTTCCTATTTTTAACCATTTTTGTTTTTACTAAGCTCGCCTCTCCCTAAGCCACTGCAGGCCGTTGAAAAGCAGAAGCTCCACTCTGAAGAAGTAGTTTCCACGTGGCCAGAAATTCTACGGTTGGTTGTTTCTTCCACGGAATCAGCCAGTAGTTCTGATTTCCTGTAACCACAGCTGAAACGGGACTCGAAACCCGAGGGCTCTGCCTTTGGGGAGCACTGCAGGGAGCGGTGGCGCTTGTGGAAAGGAAGGAGCGAGACTGGCGCTTAGGAAGAGGAGTAGATGAGCTCTGGCGACGACCTGAATCCCTGGACTAAAGGACAGGTGGCGCCCACGGGCCCGGCGAGATCGTCCCTGAGGCGGAGGGGCTGGAGCGTCCGAGCGGAACCCTCCTGAGGGCAGGACATCGACGTTCAGACAGAGGACAGGCAGGAGGACAGAAACACGGCCAGAGGGCGAAGCGGGAAGGACGCGGGACCAGGGGTGGGGAAAAGCGTCTGTGACCGCTGGGCGGCCTTGGGCAAACCACGCGATCGCTGGGAGCCTCGGTGTTCACCATCATAAAAGGCGAACGTTAATAATAATGTCAACTTCGGAGAAATGTTATAAAGATTAAACAAAACCAGAGTACTATTGAATGGAAACTGTAACTGAAAAATAATGATTAAATAAGAGCTAGTTTAAAAACTCCACAGTCTTAGGCAGAAGTTGGGGAGCATTATTATTAACGTAGGAAGTGCAAGACTCAAGAAAGAAAGATCATGCTCGCTGTCCACCCAGCAGATCCAGAAGAGCATGCTTATTTCTCAGCAGCGCTTCGTCAGCGGAGGAAAGGCAGGCTGGAGGCCTTTCACTGCCCACGTCGCATCACAGAGGAACTCGGAGGCAGACCCACCAACAGTCAGCTAAAGGGCAATTTCAGCTGGAGAGGAACATACATGTAAAGGTACAGTTTCATCCGAAACGGGTTTTTATTTTATCTGGGCACAAAAATTCACCTCGTTATTTTTTGCATTGAAGTTGAGGGTTTACTAAAGCCAGACTCGATAGATCCCCCTGGATAACTTATGTGTAAAGGAGATTATTTTACTTCAAATTTTCAAATGGATGTCCCATGAGATTCTTAAAAAATGGATTTTATTTATTTATTTGGAGTCTGGAAAGTCCATGAGCTCATTTGCTATGCTGTGGGATATGTCTGGTCATTATGAAGCTTTGCTGGCTTTCAAGATATCATTTAATAAACACTGCTGAAAAACACCCATGTTTCTGAATGATGGAATAGTATCTTTTAAAAATTGATACTTTGGCAAACGGAGGGAAAAATAGTCCAATATACTTACGTTTTTCTTCAGCTGTATGAAGCAAAATAAAACAAGATAAAACATATGAACAACTTTCAGAAATCACAGTGGCTATTAATTAGGGCTTTGGAATAAAAATACGTAGATTGGTACAAAAGGGGTGGGTGGAATGCGTGGTTACAGCTCATTCTTCCACTGACCTTCAGTTTGCTGCCATTAGAAAACCCTGGGAACATAGTCCTTATACGTCTCTTCATTTTCTCTCCCTTTCCAATGTCTCTTTAAATTTGTTTATAATCTCAAAGAGGTATTCTTTGTAAAAATGTGATTTGAGAGAAAAACTGATCAAGAGGATTGGAAACTCTTATATGATGCTAGTAGTAGGTAAACTAAAACAACAGCTCATTTGGTAAACAATTGAGTGACATCTACCAATGATTTCTGAGAGTCTATCCTATTAAAATAATCCGTCAACATGGAAAAAGCTTTAGGTGCAAATATCACTCTCAGAGCATATTTATACTTACAAAAAATTGTAAAGAACTCAAGGGTTTAGGTAAGAAACTTAGAATATTATACAGCCATTTAAAATGATGTTTAGGCCGTGGCTGGGTAGCTCAGTTGGTTAGAGTGTCGTCCGTAGGCCAAGGTTGCAGGTTCCATCCCTGGTCAGGGCACATGCAAGAAGCAACCAATGATGCATAAGTAAGTGGAACGACAAATCAGTGTGTGTCTCTCTCTCTTCCTCTTTCTCTAAATCAATTTTTAAAATGATGCTTAGAAAGGGTTTGGAGGAACACGGTAAATGATTGTTAGAATGGTAAACAACAAAAAAAATAGGCACAATATAAAGTGACATGTAATATAATCACAATTGTGGTGTTTAAATCTTTACATTTGCCAAGAAAAATAGATTGAAAAGAAAAAGACTAACGTATTAAAAGTGGTATCTTTGGATGATGGGACTTTGGTGGTTGTTTTTTCTTGTTACTACTTTCCTAAATTTTCCAATTTCTCTAAATGAGTGTTTATTACTTTTATTTTCAGTGCAATTTCTTTTTATTTCATGTGAAACATGTATTACCTTATAATTAAAAAGGCTTATAACTTATTATTTTAAAAATTACTCTATGTACAAACTTGGATTGACCCATCCGACTACACTGATTGGATTAATATTTCCATTATGATCCTGATTTCCAGCTAATACTGTAACTAGAGACATTGTATAGACCCTTCTCGGAAGTGTGGCAGCACAGGTCTTGTTTAATAGCAGAATAGACATTAAATATCTTATACAGTTTTCTACTGGGATCATCAAGGTTGCTATTAAATGATAGTTTTAGAAAATTACCTCCCTCCCAAAGCTAAAAAACCCCACAACCACCCAAAACCTGAAAACCTTGTCTTGCCTCTTCCTGAAATGTATTATTAAGGCTACTATAAATCCTAAATAAAGGACCACCAGAGCTGATGTGATAGTTAAAGGAATGGTTGCCTATTAAAAGAACTGTGCTCTCCAAACATTTCTGCACACCTACCTGTAAGTTTCAACAGAGGCATTGTTGCTGGGATCCTTGATTCTAGGATAGCACAGTAGAAAGGAAGAGAGAGGAGAATGTGGGAGGACTGGCCGATACTATAAAGTACCCTGACTTTTATTTTATTTTTTTGCTTTGCCCCTGTAATCTGACCCTTCTCTGCTAAAAGGAGAGATGAGCTTTAGACCTATTTATAGCTTTAGGCAATTGACAGTGAAAAGCATGTGAAGCTTTAAATCTTTACTCTGGAATTTTAGAAAAGGTATCTGTGGTAGGCCAGGAATTGCACTTCAGCACTCTAAATCTTCCTACAGATTGAATTCTCTTCATGTGCAGTTTTCTTGTATGAGTTGACCCTAGTGAAATACAGTGACGTCTTCCAGGCTTCTGGGAAGTCAACGTCCTCAGACTTTCAGCGATGAGAAGAGCTTTCTGTGGTTGGTGAATATGCTGGTATATTTATCAAGCTCTCAACACACACGCGCGCGCGCGCACACACACACACACACACACACACACACACACACACACACACTTTCATAGAAATACCCCTGACTTAGCAGAAATTCACCGGACAGAATTTATTTAATGAATGAACTAGTAACTTACTTCAAACCTCACTGAAACTCAACTGCCATCAACAGTACTCTATACCCCTGCTCTCTATATTGTTATAAAAGGAATAATACCTTTCTTTTGTATAATGCTTTACAGTTTACAAATCACTTTGCAAACATTATTTATTTGTCTCTAATTACAATCTTGTAAGGTAAGTAATACCTTATTCCTGCCTCCCAAATAAGAAAACCAGGGCTCTGAGAAGGGAAGCGTCTTGCCCAAAGTCATTGCGCTCATAAGTCACAAAGCCAGGGGTGTCTGGAGAGAAATGTCACACATTTCCCACGATAACACAGTCTTAGTTATGGCTAAATAGGTGATAATTACTGCTCGGTAAAAAAAGACTCAGCAGAATTTATGAATTGTAACAGCTTATGTTTAAGACAGTAGCAACAGGTTGGAACTTAAGATTTGGAACAGTTACGGGCATAGACTGAATTACCTCTTTTTTAAAAATATATATATAATTTTTAAAATTGATTTCAGAGAGAGGAAGGGAGAGAGAGAAGCGCCAATGATGAGAGTCATTGATCGGCTGCCTTCTGCACGCCCCCGACTGGGGATGGAGCCCGCAACCCGGGCATGTGCCCTGACCGGGAATCGAACCGCGATCTCCTGGATCCTAGGTCGATGCTCAACCACTGAGCCACGTCAGCTGGGTTCTTTTTTTTAAATTAACTATTTTCTATTGAAAATTGAAACAGGCCTCTTTGTTGGCAAAAACCGAGTATTTTACTGTTTAGCTTGTCATCATCTTCTTTCAATCAACAATATTGGAACACATTACAAAGTGTTACTAAACCAAAATAAACATATCATTCCTTCCCAACTCCTTTTCATGACATTTCCGCCTGGATTTCCCAATGATATCTACAAATCGGTATATCCAAACCAAACATTTTCCTCCCCAAACCGTCTCCTCCTTATATGTTACCCTTAAACTTTCCCATTCCACCTGTGGCAGATGCCCTAGTTGTCTACTCAAAACTTATTTTCCCAATAGTATAGAGGTTCCTCAGATAATTAAGAATAGGATTGTGATCTAGCAATACCTCTTCTGGGTATTTACCCAAAAAATATGAAGACAATTATTTGTAAAGATAAAAATGAAAAGATCTTAAGAGACTGTTTTCTTGAGAATTCCAGCTGATGTAGTTTAGAAAAAAATAATTGATTATACTATGAGGAGTTTCTAAAACTGCATATATTCTAATATTTTGTTTTTAAAAAATAATTCAGTTATTTGTTTTCCCATAAAATTTGATGCATATTTGATGATTATTATTTTTTTAAAAGAAGCAGTTTCTTGTAATACTCAGTGTTTAGTGCATGGAAATAGACACTCTTGTATGTGGTTGGTAGAAGTTTAAGATTTTAGCCTTTCTGGCAGGAAATCTGGCAATACATTTATCAAAAGCCTTTAAAATACACATATCCATGGATACAATTTCATTTTCACGACTTTATCTTAAGGAAATTATTACACAGGTACTCAAAGATGTATTTCAAGGATGTTAGTTGTAGCCAAACCATTGTAACAGCCAGAAAGCGGGGTGAGCCGACCTGTCATGATGTCGGAGAATATACATGAACACGGGAAGTGCTAAACATTTTATTAAGTGAAAAAGCATATTGCAAAGATGTATACACAATAAAATCTCGTTATTGTAAAAAAAAAAAGGCATTTAATTTATATATCATGATCCATAATGGAAACAGCCTGGGTACCTTACACCAGTGTTCTGTCTGGGTATCAGAGGGCGGCAATTTTTTCTTTTCTTTTGGTTTATTTGTATTTTATATCATGAAGAAGTATTTCTATTGTAAGAAAAAAGCCAAAAAACCAAACTTAAAGTAAAGCAAAACAAGACAAATTCCAGTCCTATTATCATCTACAGTTCTTTTTTATTTATTATTATCTCCTCTCCCTCCCCTCCGCCCCAGAGGCTTTTTAAAAAGCTATCTTTATTGTTGAAAGAATGGCATATGTCCCCCTTTTTCCCCCATTGACCCCCTCCGCCCACACCCACCCCAGCCCCAGGCCTCCGCCACCCTTGTGTCTGTGGGCTACGCATTTATCCTGTAAGTTCTTTGGTTAATCTCCCTGAGATCCCTCGGTCTGTTCCACGCTCCTGTCACTGGATCTATTTTGTTCACCAGCTGATTTTGCCCTTTAGATTCCTCTGCAGGTGAGATCATGTGATACTCGTCTGTCGTTCTTACAGGAACATCCCAGAAACTCCCTGTGATGGGAAAGTCTCCATCTACTCCGCCTTCTGTAACTAAGCCTGCTTTTCTTCAAGCATCAGGATATAATACAAACCAATCTCATTTAATTCTGTTTTTTGCTTTAGTTTTTAGCAAGAGTATTATTTTCTGTGTCTTTAGAAAATTGTTAGACTATTTCAGCCGTAAGTACGTTGTTTGGAGCTAACCCGGGAACCCTACCGTCATTTAGAACACTATTCCAATGGGAAACGTTCAAAGTTGCAAATAACAAATTTACAAACATGGCTTCTGAAAATTTTATTGAATTTATTGGGGAGACATTAGTAAGATTATATAGGTTTCAAGTGACAAACATGTTTTTTTAAAGGGGAGATTTGCGGTATTTCATTGAGCTGGAGATTCCTGTAACCTGGGGTCCTCTGGGAAGATGACACTTAACAGAAATAAGTTGTACACGGATCACTGCTGCCTTTTGTGCAGAAAGCTCTTCTGTTCTGCGGCAGGAGGTCTCCTTCCTGCTGTGAAACCTGCCCCCCCCCCCCCGCCCCCAGTGGCCTGTCACTCATGGTTCCATGGGGCTCCTGGCTGCCCTCAGTATAAACTTCCAGGATTAATCAGTTTACCCGTTACATCGCTTCAGTGGCGGGCGGTCCAGGCCCATTACACCTTCTGGATTGGGAACACAGCCCTCTTGCCAGCAGCAACTGGGGACTCTTTCCTGTCGCCCTGTTAGAGGTGTATCATGCTTATCTCACGCCTGAGGAATGAGTTTTCATTTGGAGGGTAACTGACCCTGTGGAGTTTTATGGTATTTTTCTGGATTCAGCTTTGTCTTCCTGTCAGTAATAATTTCCCATGCACGCCTAAAAATAAGTCAGATTTACAAGACTCAAACTTTTCCACGAGACAAAACTGACTTTATTTCCTGTCTCTGGAATGGAACTGAAATTCAGCAGCTTGCTTTGAACAAAACAACCTGAACTTCAAGTTCTGTGGGAAGAGAGAGGAAGGCATGCTATGGGGTCCACGCCGTAACAGTGCTGGGCTCTGTTCCAAGTTTTTAAAAAACATATTTATTCATTGAATCTTCACTATCGTAGTCTTTTAGGAACTGTTGTTGAGGAACTATTATTATAGAAATTGAGGAACTATTATCTCCATTTACAGTTGAAGAAATTCATGTACAAGAAACTGGTTGGGCCCAGGCCTCCCAGCTAGTAAGTGGCAGAGGCGGGACTGCAGCCCAGGTCCCCGGGCCCTGCTGTGACATGTGCTGCCTCGCTGCTGCTAAGTCGTGTGCGGACCATCACTGCGCCTAGAGGACAGTGGGCTCTGGATGAGACCTGAGGAGGTGATACGGTGATTCCCAGCTTGATAGACGGCTGTAGGAGTAGACTGGTGAAGTCAAGTGGTATTTATATTTCAACTTATGAAATCTTCAAACTAAACCTTGAATGGAAGCCTCGGCGATGAAAGTGGGGCTGCTTCTGTTGGGGGGGGCAAGGGAGGAAGAGCAGAGCCCCACCCACTCAGATTTTCTCAAAAGACATTCCAGGGGCTCTGAGCAGCATGGATTGAAACTAGGAAACCAAAAAGAGCACAGGATCTGAAATCAGGAGACCTGGGTTCAAATCTGAGATAAATCCATCCATTTATAGTGGATTCAGTTTCTCATCCGTAAAACGGATTCCTGTTTTACATGGCTGCTGTGGAGAACTGAATGAGGGGAGGTATGTGAGGGCACTTGGAAACTGCAAAGCACTATTTAAATACTTTGTTTCCACGGAGCCTTGACTTGAAAAGCAGAGGCCCAGGTGACAGTGAGGCATGAGACAGGTTCTGGAGCATCTCGGGTAGCCTTCAGAATTCCCAGAAAAATTGGGAAGGTGTTGACCCTGGGCAGTGTCATGAGGGCGGCTGTTGGAGCACTAGGGTTAGATAAGTTATGTGTCAGAGTAAACAATGTCCTGCTCTGAAACAATCACCAAATTGCAACTAAGAAATTCTGTTTGAGAGAGATCTTAATTGAATATAAGAGATGAATAGGGAAGCACTATCGGGCTCGCTGCTGTATGCCCAGAGCAGCACAGTGGCGAGACACATAATAGGTGCTCAGTAAAAACCCGCTAAACGAACTGGGACAAGAAGTCACAAGGACATTTCACTGAGCCAATGAAACAAATACATTTTGTTAGGGCACGTGGCTGTGCCTCACAGCGGGACCCAAACGTCACAGCATCTACAGAATGATGGGGTGACAGGGGCACAGGCCTTGGTAATTTCAGTTCACATGCCATGCTAGAGTTTCATTTTGGACTTTAATATTAAATGTCAAACTTCTCAAATTTATAAAACGAGCATAAACTGAGATTCCTTGATCTAACTTTCAAAATGTCTTTAAATTTGATTCCACTAATTAAAAAAAATTTTTTTATCAGGGATCTTGGGTCTCAGCTGCAAATGTGAATTGATTTATATTAAGATGTTTTAAAATAACGTGCAGGTTCTCTTTCAGACCTAAATGTCATATGTAATTCATGTACCTCAAGCTCTTACAGAATGTCATCAGTGCCGATTTTATCACTTCCACAGCGGCCATTCTAGAAGACTGCTTCTCCTTCCCCGGATAGTGTTTCAGGCTCCCGCATCTGAAAGCCGGGTAGGCAACTGCTCAGTTCCAACCACGTCTTCCCGTTGGGCATGTAGCTGCCTCTATCTTTAGAAACATTTGATACTAAACTCCAGTGGAGCAGGTGCTCTTTATATGCCTCCTATAAATTCATGGTAATCTCTATTACAAATACAGATTTTAAGGAGAGGCTAAGTTCATTCTTTTAAGCTGAAAATAACACGGGCCCCATCCCCTCCAGTACGTTAATAGATAAACTATTTTGGTGCAAGTGTGAAGTAAATCACGAAGACAAAAAGCCTCCAGATAAGACTGATCGGTTCACTAGGTCGGCTTCCAGCTCACGAACCTGAAACTTTTGTTCCTTTTGGCACCGCAAAGGGTACCTGATACGTGTATTTTGCATGTTCCTAGAGTTCGTTTTCTTTATTAAGGGATGAGACCACATTTCGTTGCCCAGAGTTAAGGCACCACAAGCATACCCTTCCCATCTGGGTACTGGACATTCTCTGTGCCCTGAAGTCATGGGGCTGGACAGTGTCTGAATGTCTAGCTTTGCAAAATGATCCCTCGCACGGCCTCTTGGCCCCTTTACATGTATTTATGGATATCAAATAACTATGCAACTATGCTGGCCTTTTAAGGACCTCCAGTATTGCTTGTGATGAGAGCAGAAACCATTATTAATAGCACAGACACATAGGAGGTCCCCTCACATTCCAAATAAACAAGCTTCTTTAGCTACTTTTTCATTGTCTCCCTGTAGCTTCATTTTGCTGAGCAGAATAGCGGCTCTCAGCAGAAGCAAGAAAACAACCTTTCCTCTTTCTCAGATATTGGGGGGGGGGGGGTTGTTAAATATTAGCAGAACAAAGTATCTGATATGAAGCACAGGTGACTGATTTAGGGGGGGAATCTGGTTTAGATACACAAAATCCATGATTATTTCTTTTTCATATGCATTTTACAATCTTAAATATTTATACTTTCTGGTAGCCCCATGTAGAAACAGTATTTGCCACTTAACTTGACATCTTTGGTAGAGTAAACCAAGGTCTTCACAATCAGTGTTCCACTGTTAGGTGGAGAAGCCCAGGTTTGACAGCATTCTCTCATAAACATGTCTTGTTAATTAGGACTGGAAATTTGAGATATATTAATTCAACTTCTCTATTTTGCAAATGAGGACACTGTGGGCCAGCGTAGAAAATTATAGTTGGAACCCATGCTCTCTGGCTCCTAGACCGATGGTCTTCCAATTGTACCAAGACTGGTATACTGTGCAGTAATGTAAAGATGAGATGACAGATTTCCAGAGGTAGTTTTAAGCACTTCGTATCAATGTGACATATAGTTATCAATCATGGCTATGCATCACCCCCAAAGTAATAATTTAAAGCAGGCTCAGATCTCAGAACTCAGATCTTCCAACACTGGCCAAATGTCACATCCAAAAGTCTGAAACTAATATTAACTTTCAATAAAGGCAAGTCAGCAGGAAAAAAATTATAACTAAGCAAAGAACTTCCAGTTTTTATTTTTTAAACATTTAAAAAGAAAAACATTCAACCAAATTTTTAAAAATTAGGATGGATTAATTTACAATAAAATAGGCAACTTAAAACATCAGCCCTTTCATTTAGGGCCAAGGAGGCCAATAGTTGCCGTTTAAACAGCAGAATTGCACAATCATTTGACCTATAATTGATGGCACAGAAATATAAAAGTCATACAACATCCATTGAGATCATCCCTTCCCTCTCGAGTAGAAGTCACACAATTGCTTCTTAGGCAGTACTCAGGCTTTTAAAAATCACCAGTTGTATCTGCAATATATCTACAACTACTCTGACAACAAGAACACTTTTCAAACCATTCTTACAGGGAGCACCTTAAAATAATTTTGTGGCACAGTGGACTGCTTAAAGAAACAGCAAAGGTGAACAACGATGTACAAAGTTACAGTCCCTTGTTTATGGAAACCAGCCAAATAAAATAGTTTCCCGAATTAATGATCCTTGTTTCCTGTAATTTATTAGCAGAGATGATTACAAGAAGCAGAGTACACCATTTTTTGGTTCTTGGTTGTAGCTACCAGCTTGAGAGTTCATGACTGTAAATGTCAAGCAAAATATGATTACGCTCACCAATTCTGGAATGGGAAAAAGCAAAATATCTCTTTTAAAGTGTTTCTCTCTTCTTGCTTTCAAGTCAAGACAAAAAATTCACAGCAGTTTAAAGAACGATGGACTAACGGTGAGGCCCACTAAGGTACACACTGGGAATATTTTACCCATTACCCTCCTCAGTGAAAACTGGAACGAGCACAATACTGTATCACCGAGTAACAGTCTCCAGGTGGCTGTGCGAGCAAACACAGCGCTAACAGATTAGGCGCGGCAGCCTTCACACAGACCATCATAAAAACAGAGTAATGCGTAATTTACGACAGCTGGCCAGGCACTTAACTTGGGGAGAGGGACTTTCAGATTTTGAGGTAAACTAGAATTGTTTTTAGCAATTACAAACATATTCTAAACACCACATTTTATACACCAACTGAAGCTAGTCAGCATTTAACTGTAACTCTGTCACTCTATTGTGCCAAAATTCACACCTAAATGTACCTTCTTGAGAAGCTATTAAGGAAAGAACATTTTCAAGTCTGAATTTTGGCTCCATTCAGATGCTTCTGTGCTTACGACGTAATTGAGAGGGTGACAGGTACATACATACAAGGGCTGTGGGCACAGGAGCCCCAATCAGTTACTTTCCCCCTAATCAGGCATTAGAAAATGAATCATGCTGTCAGTCACATAGACAAGGGGAAGAGGAAGACAATGACCATGAGGACAACTGCAGTGACAAGCCTCAATCCAGCCTAGAGAAAAGTGACACAGAGATGCTCCAAAAGCAGCAGAAACAAAGCAGCAGCGAGTTCCTGCTTCCAGGTGTCAACAGGACTGGGACACCAGGGAGCACGGCTCTCTGAGTTCATTCTACGCTGGACACAGTACAGAGTTCTTCCCCTTCTGAATTCAGTTCACGGCAGTGTGGGGTTTGCTCAATAAGTGAAAATTCGTATTAGAAGACAGAGGATCTCAGTAAGTATTTACACATTAAGAGATCAGAACAGAAAGTGGCCATTTTGGAAGTAGGCTTTTTATCAAAAGTTATCTAAGTCTATTTTTTTCATTAGAATTACCAGGATATTATTTGCAAATGGAAAAGTCAAGTCTCCAAATCCTTAAAACTAACAATTCATTATGTTTCCATTCCTTTCTCAAACAGCAATTCCAATCCGAAGGCTCATGTTCTGAACACACCATCTTCTGTTAGCTCGCACGCACAGACTAATTAATCTGCACCTTGTTTTAAACCCTTCAAAGAACATTGTGAATAAAGGAAATTTTAAAAATTTTGATCTGAGCTACCCTCATTCTCAAAAAACATCAGAAAAATATTGGTTTCATTTAGTTTCCATGTGGCTACAAAAATGAGTCCAGACTGTTTATTTTAAGGACTGCTACGTGGACCCTCCTCGGGATAGCAAGCTTTTTCAGTCATGGTAAAGAGCTCATGTTAACTGGCCTTTCCTTGCAGGATAACAGCATACAGCTGGCAAAACTACCAGCTGGGGTTACTGGCACAATGAGCAAACTCGGAGGAATTTCTCTCCCCAGGATGCTAACTGGCTTGCTCAAGATTTGGATCGGTAACACTGGTCCATTTAGCACCACACTCGACTCAACTAAAACGACTCATCAAACTGCAGTTGCTGTGGGTGAGGGACAGAGGGTGGGGCGAAAGGTGACTGAGGGCAATTATATACATCATTAAGATTCCATGATATGCCCTGAAAATGTGTCTGTCAATATATTATGTTTGAGGTTTGAAACTCATTGATCACAATATTAAAGAAAACTGCATCCAATTGTTACAACTTTGCACACCTGCAAATGTAGAACTTTCTGATATAACCCCAATTTAAATACGAATGGAAGTTCATTGACCATTAGATTATCAGTAAGTGGGAAGAAACAAATTACATACATTTTGTATCATAGGTAGTTAACCTACGGGAAAAAAAGTGGGGCGTAGGTAAAAATTAAGTGAAATTATTTATAATTGTTTCCAGTTTCCTCTTTCTCTTGGGAGAACCTAAAAACAGGTCTCTGGAAAGCCAACTTCATACATGTTAAGAAATGGCATCTGCTACCATATCGGTGTATATTTCTCTCAAAGGTAGACAGGTCGTAGGCATATCTCAGACATTCATTTCCACGTATAATGGTTTTGAGACATCCACTCCGCTGAAGTATGGTAAAGGAAGCTTACAAACCACTTCTAGGAAAAAGGCACTTCGCTGTGAAAGTTAGACTTAATTGCATGAAAGTCGAGAAGACTAGAGAGACTCAAAGTCTGTATTCACCTGTGTGTTTCTGAATACAGGGCAGACGCCAGTTTATAGAATATAATACACAAACCAAACCCCAACACTAACTATATTCTCAGCAAAACAGTAACTTATGACAGTTCTCCAAAAACCAATATAGTTCCAAGTTCAACAGTAAAAAGAAAAAGAAAAAATCACCAGCAGTTGCTACGTTAGAGCTCAAGACATGGTTTTCTAGAGAATTTCATGTCTACAGTTTGGTTCTCTGTTTCAGAGCATGAATTGCTTTTCAGATGAAAAACCTGGGGTGGTGGAGGTGTGTGTGGGGAGAACTCAGGGTGGAAGAATATTGGGGAGTAACAAGAGGTTCATTTCTCTGGTCAGACAACCGAGTGAGGAGGTAGTTATTCTGAGAACTTCTCAAATAGAGAATGTTGTACTGATCTACTGAGAGCTGGGGAAGTGGCAGGAGCTTCTTTGCGAGACTGAAGATAGCAACAGGAATACTCATTCCTCCTCCAGGGAAGTCAGGACCAGGGTGTCAGTGCAGCTGAAATGAGATGGAAAGTGTCTGTAAACGTCCCCCAGAGAGTGTAAGAAACACAAGGTGAAGAAAACAACATGAATGATCATCCATTCTTCCAAACTTGTCCTACCTTGACAGTGGCTCTTTTCTGATGCTAGAACTTTAAAAGTATCTATAAGAAAAGAAGACACACCATGCCATGATCAGTTAGTTTTGATGTAGTGATTGTTCCAACTCCTGGTCAGTGCCAAGAATGGGGTATTCATACAGTTCATAAATAATGTCTTCTAATTTCTAATATTATTGACAATGTAACAATGTCTGTAAAATACTTAAATGTTTAGAAAACAGTTTAGACCTCAGTACTCTAGGAAGGACACCATAAGGAAAACATTTTATAGCTGTGAGTGGAAATTCTCAGGTAAACAACATAAAAAAATAGTAACAGCAACACTCCTCTAAACTGCCCAATTTATAATTATGCCCGGAGACCACACGCTCACCTTGTTACATCACCACACAAGGCAACCCCATGCAACCTTGAGTCCCATCATCATTGCTGTTGAGTTTTTTCATTCGGTACTGACGTATTTCTCTTACCAGCGTGTAAAAGGCATCTTCAACGCCCTGTAAAAGAAAATGACAAAGACAGCCTCAAAGACACAATCCAAATTGTAAGCTCTCTCTCACTTCTTTATGTGGATTTAGAATTCCAAAGATTAAATCATTAACTGATAAAATAGGGTGGTGCAGAAAGAGGACACTCAATTTATCATTCCTATTGAATCACATTAACAGGTTGATATACAAATTGCACGTTTTGCAAAAATAACATTCAAGCAAAGGAAAATTGGTAATCTGGGACATACAGAACCACCCGCTCTAAAGGCTCCATTCAAAAGATCTTAAACCCTAAACAGTGGCCGGTATTGATGGAGAAAAGACTAATGCTTATAAGTGTCTTTAATCAAAGGTCTTCATTCTAGTAACATTCGTGCATGTTAATGTGGAAGGTAAAAATGCCACACCAGAATATTAACAAGTTCATTTTGGGTTTAAACTGAAAATTAAAATAGAACACTATTAAAAATCCCTAAGAACAAAGAATGTGAGTCACATCTCTAGCAAAGAGTCAATCAACCAAACTTTTCTGCCTTCAACAAGCCCTTTTCAGGTGCTGGAAGCTGTACTCTACCTGTCTGGTCTTGGCTGAGGTTTCAATGAATGGAATCCCGTAACTCTTGGCCAGTTCGTGGGCTTGTTTTGTGTCAACTGTCCTTGTTGGCAAATCACACTTGTTTCCTACTAGCACCATAGGTACATCATCTGAGTCCTTTACTCGCTTAATCTGTTCCCTAAAAGAGGGAATATGTTATAAGAATAAGCTTGTGGAAGGAACAAACAGCGAGGGCACAGAGGAGCCCAGCAAATTTTATCTAGCCTATTAGCTTCTAATAGTGAGCTTCACTTTCCCCCTACTACCAGCATAATGAGGCTGGTTCAGACTTGATTCAGCAGCCAGAGGGAAGCCAAGCACCAGTTCACCTTCTAGTGGAAATGGACGGTCAGTCTCCTTTGACACATGCCCTTCTTAGGCTCCTTGATTCCCGAAAGAGTTTGGCTCTGGATTTAATTGGCAACTCTGGATCACCCTTTAGATTAAGGCTGGAAGTGCAAAAAGTAAAGTTCACTGACTCTAAATAACTTTTTTGAGGTTCCCTTGAGTGTGATGGTATTTAATGGAAGGCAATTTATCCACTTCTCTAGATGGCTGATGTCCTGTTTCCTTCAAACAAAATTATAGCTGGGAGCCCAAGATATAAAATAGAAAACACCAGAACTGCTCTTATTAAAGAAGCTGGAACTCCCAACTGACAGTACTCCCTGCAGTGACATTTAAGACATATCACAGAGCAGTTTGGAAAAGACTGTTCTAGATTCTCTTGACCAACACTGTCCAACAGAACTTACAAAGATGGAAATATTCTACATCTGTGATGTCCAACTATATCCACTAATCCCATGTAGCTACTGAACACTCAAAAAGTCAGTGGCTAATATGGCCAAGGAACTGATTTTCAACTTTAATTTTAATTAACTGGAAAACCCCCCACATACTGCACAGCACTGCTTTAGACCCTGCCCTTGGATTACATACGCCTGAAATGCATTCCAGTGGGGGCGATGGCAGTAGCCCAAGAAGAGACGGCCTAAAAAGAAAAACGACTTCTAGAAATTCAGCAAATATTAGGTGCTTGCTAAGTGCTGGGCATTTATTTAGCACTGCTATTATTTCCAGAGAGGAAGTGGAAAGCAGAGCAGGTTTAGGAGGAAAAAACCCCCACTGAATTCAATTTTGGACTAGTTTGTTTCTGTGAATAGATTTCTTCATACGGATGGGGCATAAGCCCAGACTCAAGGCTGCGGGAAGAACACTGTGCACAGGTGCTTTACTATGTGTGAGGTGCTGTTCTGAACGGTTTACATATTTATTGATTCATCTGACTTCCACAACTCTTGGTAGGTACTATAACCTCCATATTATAGATAAGGAAACTGAGACACAGAGATTTAGTAGTTTGCCCCAAAGTCCCATGGCTAATAGATGACGGAGCCACGCATCTATATTCTTAACCATGACATCATTCTGCTTAAAGAACAAAGAGCTAAGAAAAGAAGCCCTGGAGTTTTGGTCCTGGCTCTGCTACTAGTAAGTCGAGACTCCAGAATCCTAATAAACTACCTTCTGAACTGTTTCTGATTCTGTAAAACCAGAATGTTGTTCTTTCTTTTTTATGGTCCATTCAAGCTTTGAAGCTTTACGGTTTTACAGAGAAAGACCAATTTACATTCCTTGGCCCCGCTTTCCTCTTTAGCTAACCCCCATTTCTTCCTAGCATCATCTCTATTACTTACTGAATGTATCTCAGGTGTTTTCCTCTCTACAATTCCTTTGTGATCTCATAACACCTCTACTTCTGAATCACTCCCACTGGCAAGCTTCACTGATATACTAGCACACAGTCCAGCCACGGTATAGTATACAGAATAAATTTCAGCATTAACTTTCAGTAATAACCCATTCTCCATGTCAAACAAAGTAAAACCAACTCTTCTCATAATTAAAAAAGCTGCCTCTTTCCTATGTGGCACCCTCATGCCCCTACAAAGCTTCAGGACACGCTTAAAGGTCACCCTTGCAGAAAAAATAATGCTCCTAGTACCTGTAGAGGTTAATATCTGCAAATGACTTGCTATTATTGATGGCAAATACACAGAGGAAGCCTTCGCCTGTCCTCATGTATTGGTCTCTCATGGCACTGTACTCCTCTTGGCCAGCTGTATCCAGGATGTCCAACAGACAGGTTTCACCATCTATAACCACCTGTTTTCGGTACGAGTCCTGTGGGGGGAGCAGGGAAGAGGGAGATTCAACTTTTATTAAAACCACAGGGCATGCAATGCTAATGCCAAGGTTAAATAAGCTCCTACTCAAGCCCATTTCTGTCTCTCCGGTTTGTCTCTCAAACTGCTAATATATAATCACAAACAGAAAATACTTAATGTCTTCCTGGGGAAAAAGCCCCAAATCCTACATGCCTGCAGAAAGGAAAATGGGAACACTGTTCCTGGAAAATATGAAAAAACATGGTAATTTAAAAGGCAGCTCTATTGCAGTTAAGACTAGAGATTAATCACAGGACGTTTTATTAAGGTATGAGCTGCACTTTTCTTATTTGAGTTGCTTATTGTACATTTAAAATTCTAAACATACCTCCACCAATTATAACCTGGCCCTGGTTAAAGTATCACTTGTGTTTATGACTAAACTAACAAATACTTTTTATTTCAGACAAGGTCATAATACCAAATTATTTTTCTCATCATGACAGGCTGTCCTGTATCTTTGGGAAATATTCCTCAATGAATTTCCTAAAAGTTACAAACAGAGTATAGATATGATTAATTCCTCAGGAAGGCAGACACATAGATCATATGAAAACATACTTTCGGTTTGGCTTGAAGGCAAAAATTTTACTTGTATTTTAATATTTGTTATGGGAATTCAAGTCAAATAAAATAACCTCACCACACTTAGTAAAAGATCTGGCTCCAAACACAGAATTTAACCTAGTATCCCAGCCCACTGATCAGTTAGTTCCTCTGTAACTCACTTCATTATGGGACTGTACTTTGAAATTAAATAGAATTCACATCGCCAAAACTTCTTAGAGCATGAAACATGGTTAAGTGTCTGACTGTTCTGAAGAGATGAGCAAAATAAAAATTATATAGATCTTAGTCAAACTCATGATAACAGAAGTCAGAGAAGCGGTTATTTCCTGGCAGGGTAAGGGAGTTTACTGACTGGAAAGGGCATTTGAGAACTCTCTGGGGCATAGGAAATAGTATATATTTTTATCTGAGAATATTTTAAGTGTATACACATTTAAAAAGTCACTGAGCTGCAGATCTAACATTTACGTATTTTACTGTATGTAAAATTACCTCACAATAACTAAAACTCTGAAAAATATTAAAAGGTTCTAACTATTAATACGAAAGCTGTTAATCCTAAAACAAAGAGTTCTGCAAAGAACTAATGAATAATTTTTAATAAGGCCAAGTTAGAGTTACCTTGCATTAAACACTCAGTGGCCGGGTGGTAGGAAGACCAGGGTGTGGATTAAATACTATAGTCTCTAGAGTTACACATTTCTAAATTGAAGAAAATTACAAGGCCTTTTATTTAAAGGTTTTCTGCCATTCATTGAAGCCAGTCTTTAAACATGAACTCCTACAAAAACAACAGGACCTTTAAATAAGTACTATTTACCCGGTGCTTTATCATTCACAAAAAATTCAACACATTTGATTTTTCACGTCATCCCTGTGCAGCAGGCAGGACAAGCTTCCAGTAATAAATGAAAACGGGCTCAGCGAGATTGATTTGCTCAGTGAGATTGATTTGCTCAGTACCACAGGACTAAACAAAACGCCAAGAGGGTCTGAATTCCTAGGCACAGTGACTCAAAATCTCCTGTTCCTTCTACTCCAACCCAGTCTTGGCTGCTTCAAAAGGCTAAGAAAATTAAAATTGCAGAACCACCAGATCTCTGAATCCTTTATCTCCATCCTGCTATATCATTCAGACAGTCGCTCTACCCAGGGCCTGTGTTTCTTGGAAAACAGAGCTGTCATATATGAAGAAACTAAATGACTTCAACACTGACTCTGCAAGTTTACAGAACTGTTAAAAAATGTCTTTTTAGAAAATCTTCAGCAGCTCATAAACATAAACTCCTCCACAAACATGAAACTATTTATTGTATTACTGAACGCAGCGCCCAGAATCACTTTCCACTTTCTTTCCTGCTTTTCCCTTAGCTAAGGGGTATGGGCGAGGGTAAGCGGAAGGCAAAGAGGTGGGGCCAGCGGACCACATGGGGCCTCACCTCTATGGTGGGATCATACTCATCTACAAAGTGGTTCTGGATTAGCTGGATTGTCAGCGCGCTTTTCCCAACACCACCTGCTCCAACCACCACCAGTTTGTACTCAGTCATTTCACACCAGCAAGAACCTGCGGGAAAGCAGCAATTAGGGTTAATTGGAGAGACACCTCTACAGTACTTCAAAGCTTTCTATAATCAATAACAACTAAAACTGGAGTTTGAAATGTATCGGCCCCATACACGTGACCCTCCACTTGATTCTCCAAGTGACTCGGGAACCCCACAACACAAGTTCCTGTGGGTCTCAGGATTCTGAATCGCAGTCTAGCTACCCCCGCCCTCATCTATTTTTCAAGTCCTTGGGCCCCGCCCTCGGCCTAAGGTAAAGGAATCCCCCCTCCCTGCTCCTCCCTCAAGGCTTCTCGGCTATGGGGGGCTGCGTGCAGGCCGTCCCTCCTTCTGATTCCCCCGCCTGTCTCCAAAGATCTCCCCCGTAGGGCTCAGAACGAAGGACCCCCGCCCAGGGCCTTTGTCTCCAGCTCGCAGATCCCGCTCGATGCCTGTCAATAACCAGACGCCTGTGTGCTCCGAAGCCGAACGCTACGCACGCCAGAGCCTTACCTCAAGCTCCGGCGCTTCCGCTGCGAACGGATTTAGAACCACCACCAGGAAAAATGTTTGAGACCCCGGAACCGCCATGAACAGCCCCCACCAGGGAGCGGCACTTCCGGCCCCGCCCGCTACGTAATCAGTCGGCGCCCCGGGCGCCCGTGTCCCCGCCCCGGCCACGTGGGCCTCCGACCCGGCAGTCAGGCGGCAGGCCGCACCCAGACCCGCCCCTCCCACTCAGGACATTTCAATAATGAAAGCGCTAGGTGCTGGTGTCTCAAAAATCAGTAAAACTTTATTCGCTTCCATTCTTTCGCCATTAACAGAAAACTGGAGAAAGCAAAAATGTTTTGTGTTTACAAAGATAAATGGCCTCTTTACCCAGAGAAGATCAAAACCTCAAATGACAACGGGGAAGATAAAAGCGCCCTCCCCCACATCCCCTGAGCTGACCCATGTCATCTTAGACAAAGCCTTCAGTTCACTGGCCAGGGACCCTGCAAGTGGCCAATTCAAAATGAGGGCTAAGAAATCAGACCAATCCGTTCCCGTGATATAAAGTTGAACAGAAGCTACACCAAGGGTCAAGTGCCTGTATTTTACAGGACACAGGAACCAGGCGGCTACTTACAAAAAAAACAAGATTCATTTCAGGCACAATTTTTTTATTTTTTTTTTTGTTTGTTTTGTTTTAAATCAGTAAAAGAAACTGGGTCCTAGAAGCTGCAGTGATCTAAGCAGCAGCAAGTTTGTGCATTCGTCTTTGTTTAAATACGTTTAAATTATCACGCTGCTGGCACACCTCATTTGCATGAAATTCTGCACCATACATACTAATTTTAGTAAATTTACCCCCCACCCCTCCCAGGAAAAAAGAAACTACTTTGGAAGATAATTTTCATTGAAATCTAACCGAAATTCGTTAAGTGGACTGTGACAAGATTATAAATGATATGAAAAATAACATTTTAACATTTGGCCATCAACTTAAGGAAATGGTTTGCCTATACAAATGTTTTTCATCTTTAATATAGTCTACCCTCATATGGTCCTCAGAATTTAAGCATAATGAACAGGAAAGAAAAGGAAAAGAATGCAACTGAGTGCTAAGGCAGGACATCCTGCCAGAAGTAGTGAAGGTAGAGTATATACTAAATATCAAGTGCAGAATTTCATACAGCCAACAAAGTAACAGTCTATAGTTTTCACTTACACGGGCGAAGTGGATTTTGCAATTACCAGTTGCGTTAAATGCACCAAATAAAGCTCCTAAAATTGATACTACAAGGCGCCACCTTAAGTTTTCCAGGCTGCAACTGTGCATAATTTTAAAATGGTTTTCTTAAATTTATTTATTTTTTTTAAACATAACACGAGGAAGGTGTTAAAACTGGTGTAATAGCTCAATAGAATAAGTATTCCAGATTTTGGGGAGGGATGAAGAGGGAGATATTCAGAACCCTTCACCAGAACCCCCCCCACTTGATCATCGTGGATTAATGATGTGCTTTGTGGATGAGGTTAGTCAATGACACCAGCCTGACGAATCTTTCTTTCTACACCAAATCCCTGTGAAAAAATAAAACTGCAGTTAATGACCTAGAGCACGGCAATCACAGCCCATTCACAATTTAAAAATGAACTTCAAAAGCATTACTTTGAATCATCTTAACCATAATTCTTTCCCAGAGGAAATCTCACATAGTAAGCCTTCCTGATCTATTACTTAAAACTATGTTCCAAGTATCAGGAAAGCAAGGAATTGTGCTTCTTAACGGCAAGTAACCATTATGTTGGGGACCAAACCAATATGTAGGGAGTCCTAACTAGTTATAAACAATACTGATGCTCCTTATGCTGAGATACTTTGAAATAGGACCTTCCCCTAAACCTTGTATACCCTCATACCATTGAGTTATCTGGTCCCCTTGGCTGACGAAGAACCATTAGGCGAGGAGCACTGGCATCATCCAGGGTGATGTTCTTCAAGCGATTAACCAACCTATCAGGTCGTGGAGCTGCAACAGCCTTGGGGCCCTCGCTGTAACAAAGTCAAGAAGTGAGAAGCAGCTACACTTGGTGGGAAGAAAGCAAGTACTTACAGGAGTGTGTTTTCACCTAACTACACAAGTGACTCAGTTTTAATGAGGGGGGACTCTTGCTTCATTTAGCCAGCTAGCTAGCAAGACAGGAGAGACAAGTTTGTTTATATTTTTATTCCCAACTCAAGGTTTATTACTGCATAGGAGCTGGAAGAATCATTTGGGTGACGGTCATCCCTAGACTGGTCTGTAACCAGAAAGACCAGTTCCACAGACACATAAAACAAGGTAGAGGATGTGAAAAACCTTGGAAGAGTTAAATAAATATGAAGAAATATTTCCAGAGACTCCCAGCACTATAACAATGTTATTTAAAAAAAAAACAAAAAACACCCCAAAAGCAGAAAACACATAGAGCCAGAATTGCTAAACTATAAAATTAGACTTTTAAGCACCACAGAACCTAGAAATGGCTTAGTGGGGGAAAAAAACCCACCCCACAAAAAAGATATAAGCAAAATCCTTTAAGAAGGACTGTATCACCTTATTATATTTAAAATGTATTATATAGCAAGTGCCTAATTAATATTCCACTGGGACAGATTTATGAGACTAAAAGTTTATACAATGAAGATGAGAGGTAAAAGACGTACAAAGTGTAAGAAGTAACAAGAAAGTGGCACAAGAGGATAAAGAAAGCAGAGACGGAAAAGTGAAGAAATATGGTAAGGCATAGACTGCATGCTAAGAGCCAGTCCAGGGAGATTGCTAATCCAACAACTCACCAGACTCGCCAAACATTACAAGCGCTGCACTTGCCAGTGCGCTGATTAAGAATCACTGAGAATTCCACCTCATCTCCAGCCTGTAGCTCAATGCCATCCTGAACTTCTTTCACATGGAAAAAGAGTTTCTTGCTATCTCCTACTTCATAATTAATGAAGCCAAACTGAAATTAAGAAACAAAAAACAAACATGCCACAGGCGGTATGAAGTACACTTTGAATGAAGCACAACGTGTGACCCTAACAAGAAGGGGTTTACAAAAACATGGTATTAATGATGTGCCAGTTCAAAAATATGTATTTGAAATGACTGCCATGACTGTCACAGCCTGGCTGAAGTAAGTAAAGAAAGGCTGCCTTGTGCCTTCATATATTATATGAGCTAAAATTTTGAATTACATAAAATCATTAGGGAGCTGTTACATAAACATATGCATTGTTTTGACCCCTTCTGGAATTATTAAGCTATTACAGTAGTATAAAAAACAGCCATACAAAATATTTTATTCACAGTACAGATACTAAAAAATGCCCTGAGGACTCAAGGGATTTTCTTGAGATCTCAGTACTAGAAATAGTTTTGTTTGTCCTAAGCTTATTAACACTTATCTACCCATGGTTTCTTTCCTTGTGTGACGGTCAGCAAAAGAAGTTGTGACTTTTAAAATGTACAAAATCTTTCTATTCTGGAAATCTCACTCCAAGTTTATTTTCCCCATCATGTAATGACAGTTATTAATACTACAAATTATTGAAAAAAGGGTAAAGTAGAAATAAAAACCAAATGAACGTTGATGGTTCCCCCTTGGCTGAAAAAAATTCAAGGTTTTGGCTACTATTTGGTTATCAACTCATAAAAGGATTAAATTCAGATCCAGAGATACTGCCACTTACCTGATCTTTCACACACTCCACAGTGGCCCTACGCAGAGGTGTGATGTTGTAAGCCATTGTCTGTGCATTTTGGCCCAGGACACACAATTGGAATTTGACAGTCTCCCCTTTCTGCAGGCAATCCCCTTTGTTGGCCATTCCAACTATGCCAAATGGATAGACCTCACCTTTCATATCCCCTGTAAGGAGAAAAAGGTACAAAGACTAAAAGCTAGTATTTCACAACAGCCCTCTGCTGATGATTCTAATAAAATTATAAGCTGCTAAAAATGTATCACATTCCCTAAAAATATTTTTTCACCTGAGATGTTCTACTTTAAAGCTTCAATGAAATGCTAACTGCTAAACACTACAATGAAAACAAACAAGAACCTATAGCTCATTATTACCTTAATAGTTAATGAACAGGTTTAAGTGACATTTATAAAATTAAAAACACTATCGCTCACAATCTCATTACCTATATATTTGAGCTTTTAAAGCACTATAGATTGCTAATATGATCTACTGGATTATCTTCTCAAGTTCACAATCTGAGCCAACCAAAGTATTTTTGACGCATACCCAATTGGATATTAAACAATAAGCAAGGCATAGGCAAAGACAATGTAAATAAACTTCTTTGCCATTCCACCTTCCTTTCTTTGTTCTGATTGTGACTCCCCCAAACCAACAGACACCTTTTTCCTAAATCAGGGCTCAGCACACTTTTTCTTCAAGAGCTAGAGCCCTGGCCAGGTTGGAGCTTTGTCCCATACACCAAACAGCTGCGAGTTCAATTCTCAGCCAGGGCACATACCTAGGTTGAAGGTTCAATCCCCAGTCAGAACATGCACGGAGGGCAATTGATCAATGTTTCTTTCACATCTATGTTCCTCTTTCTTTCCCCCACAACCCACTCCCTCTCTCTTCCTCTCTCTAAAATCAATGAAGAGTAAATCCCCGGGTAAGGATTAAAAAAAAAAAAAAAAAAAAAAAAGCTACATAGTAAATATTTTAGGCTTATAGGTCATCTTGTCTTTCTCACAACTTTCTCAATTTTGCTGTTGTAGCCAAAAAGCTAGCAAAGACAATACAGGGGTGGGCAAAAATAGACTTAGAGTTGTTTGTATGGAAAATAACGAAATAATTAATAAATAATACAGTAAACTGTGTTTCAGGTACTCACAACTGTAAACCTACTTTTGCCCACTCTATATGTAAAAGAGTGGTCACAGCTGTGTTTTAAAATAACGTTTATAAAAACAAACCACCATATTTGTGGAGGTCTTCCCTAGAGGGAAAAGTGGGCTGAAGGTCAGTGTAGACTATGGGTAAAAACCGGGCCTGAGAGTTCAGCTGCTTATCAATTCACCTGAATGGTGAGTCCATTGAACCAACAAAGGTGGAGAAAAGGCGAAAAAAATTCAGGTGGAAATGGAAGCTTCAGAACTGCAAATCCATTTAACCATTCCCTTGATTTTACAGGTAGGTGAAGCTTTTCTTTTCAAACATACAGGAGCCATAAACTTTGAGGAGCTACTTCCAACAGATCAAGTCATGCATAAGGATTAGAGACAGTTGGCTTGATATAGTGGTGTTAATGGTAACTATCATATATTAAACTGACTCATACTTAATTTTTACGGAACCTTCTGAGGTGGAAGATATTATTCTCATCTAAGGATGAAGAAACTGAGCTAAGATTTAAGTAATTTGTCCAAAGTTATATAGCTAGAAGTGGAAGAGCTGGTGTTCAGATCTAGGTCTCCCCAACTCCAAAGCTCGTGGTCTTCTACCGAGTTACAGCTATATTCCTAAATAAGCAAAGAGCTGTTCTCTCCACTAAGTGGGAAAATGCGACCTGTCCCAGAAAACTCTAGGCTTAGAGATTTCAGAAAAGATTCCTTCTCCACAAAATCCTTGCTTTGGACTATATCTTATAGCCAGTGCTGCAGAGTAAGTGGATCGAGGGGCTGAGAATGCAAAGAAAGTAAAACTCGAATTTAGGGAGGAAAAAGGGCGATTTGATCTTATCTCAGGGGTTAGTTGCCCATATCCCCAAGGCCCTTTTAGGGGTATGGTGTCATCATGGCATTAGTTTAAAAGACTGGTTTGCTATAAAATGAACTCATATTTGAGAGGTGTGTGTGGTGGGGTACTGGTTCCACGTAAAAGAGAAATTCCTAAGAACCTCATGAGGTAAAGAAACAGGTTATAAAGGTTCACTTTTTTCTCTAATGACCTACTCTTCCCCACTGTATGTTCTCTCTGAGACCTAGACAACACAAGATTTATTCTGTTTGTGAGCGAGGCTATCATCTTTGGTTGGAATTTCGAATCCTCTAATCAACTCAATTATTTCACACACGAAGTTGGTCTTTTCAGGTGGTAACTGTTGGTGGTGAGGGGTGGCATCAGAACTCAGGGCGTTACTGAAGATGGGGAGAACGCAGAAGATGAACATAAAGGGAGCCTTGGCTTAGAGACCAGTAATTGGTAGAATCTCCATGGAACCCTAAGGTATTAAGGAATAGATATAATAAACTTTTACAGGAAGCAAGAATGTTTATGTAAATGAATGGTTAATCAGGAAAACTTGTTAATGCTCATGTAAATAACCAGTGAGTAATGGAGAAAACTACAGAGTTGTATGAACTGCGAATATTTGGTTATCAGACGATAATAAATGCATTTTTTTAGTGTAAGATTTTTGTTCTCAGTTTATTTCAATATAATGCAGTTAGTTGCACATATATCAGTCATATGTTCACACAGTAATCATTTGTTTACTACTTAAACCCAGGCTGATCTCATTTCCAGGGGTATGAAAGTAAAAACCAAGCACGGGGAAGAAAGTCACTTTTCCTTAATTGTTTTTTTGTTTTGTTTTTTAATCCTCACCCGAGGATACTTTTCCATTGCTTTTCAGAGAGAGTGAAGGGAGGGCGAAGGAAAGCCTGCTACCAAGATACGTGGCCTTGACTGGAACAGAACACGAGACCCTTTGGTCAGAGGGCTGACGCTCTAACTGAGCCAAACCAGCAAGGGCAATTGTTTTTAAGGAATCTAAAAACTGCAACCAAAACCACCATATTTTAAAATCTTCAAAGTGCTCATCTGAGGGAATGCAAACTTCTACAATCTGATGGAGATGCTCTTACCTTCCTCCACGATCTCAATCATTCCTTGGTACTCAGTCTGTGTTGGATCAACACTTCTCAAAGGGCGAATGACTTTACCAGAGTAGATGGTAGGATCAGCTTCTTCAGTAATGCCATTCACTATAAAACAAAAGTGTGTATATCTCACTCAACAATTTTATTTACACTCTATCTCACAGGAAAGAAAACAAAAATCATCAGAACAAATGTTAACACAAGATTGGTTGGCCCTGGTCGGGTGGCTCAGTTGGTTGCAATGTCTCCTATACACCAAAAGGTGGTGGGTTCAATTCCTGGTCAGGGGACATAACCAAGTTGTGGGTTTGACCCCTGGTCAGTGAGGGGGCAGGAGGCAACCGATAGATGTTTCTTCTTTCTCACATCGATGCTTCTCTCTCCCCCCACCCTAAAAGCATTAAAAGAAAAAGTTTAAAGTGTACCACAATTAAAAAAAAGAAAAAATATTGAAAATACAGCAAATAATCTAAGATATCCAGATCAGTGGTTCTCAAACTTCAGTGTTATTCAGAATCACCTGATGGATTTATTAAAACAGACTGCCCATCCCCAGAGTTTCAGAAGGTCTGGGGTGGGGTCAGAGAACCTGTATTTCTAAAAAGTGGCCAGGTGATACTGCTGAATCTGGGGATCACATCTAGAGAACCACTGATCTAGAACTGGATTTTTTGCTCCCTCTCCCAGCTTATTATCCCTCATCTCTCACCCTGAAAACATAGACTGAATAAATTACCCGAGTGTGTTTTGTTGACTTTTTCTGCACTGACTTTGTTGCCTTTGCCTTTGGACAAGCTGTACTCGACCATGTCCCCCAGTTCCAGGCTATCGACATCACCAGAGAACTCACTGAGGGGGGAAAGAAAATGGTATTTAAATAAGCAATGATCACAAACAAGGTAACAGTAGCCTTTGTTTCTTGAATAACAACATTCATGGTGTGCCTACCTCTGATACCGTTTTAAGCATACTGTATGTACTGACTCATTTAATCCTCATAAAACACCCTATGAAGAGGTACCATTATCCCCACCTTCAAGATAATGAAACTAAGATACCAAGCTGTTAATTTTGTTCTATAACAGTTACATAGTAAGTGGTAGAGCCTAGATTCAAACTTGAACTGTCCAGTTCTAAAATCCCATGCCCTTAACCACTATGCTATCTTACAACATCAAATCATATGTATCACTCTCTGGAAGCAACATATAAAATAGGATTCTTTCACTGAAACAGAAAGGCTCCTATCCAATGTCCAAAACATGTACAGGCCTTTCTACATCTTTTGGTCACATGTTCTCTCTATAAAGGTAGATAATTAACTTTTCACTAATATAAAATTTGGGATTAAAAATATGTAACCACCCAATCCTAAATATTTTTGACTCCAAAACCAAAGAATGAACAGTAAGCTGTAAGTTCCTAAAAAGGCATTCCTCACCTGTAATGGAAAAAGATTTCCTTATCATGATTGGCTGTTTCAATAAATCCAAAATTATCCTTCAGAGTTGCCACATAACCCAAGAGCCTCTTGGAGTTAGAATTACGACCTAAAAGTCGCACACAGGTTGCAATCTGCTGTCCAGGCCTCTGTTTGTCACTAATACTAAATTCAACCTGTGAAAAGTAAGATGCTCATTAATATACCATGTCATTGCCACACCAAGCTCTTCACATAGACCATGCCTTCCACTCCAAATATCCTTTTAAACACTCTGACAGAAGAGATTTTCACCAAAACTAATACTCGTATGTCTCATTCCACCTTTCACAGAGGATCAAGTTTTGTTCTCCAGTGTGTATTCCTGATAAATTCTTAATTTCTGTGGAGGGCTATCAGAAAACCAGATGTATTAAGTATGAGGAAATTGAACAGCAATGTAAAATTGTTGGTGGTGTTTCAGTGGCTGTTTTAACTTTCTTACCAATATCAATTTTATCTAAGCTAAGTGACTTAGGTATATCTTATCTGTTTAAAAATACTGGCTCCTGAAAGAGCTTAACGAAGAGCTTGCTAGACCCTGTTCTAACTGAATAAGTTGCTTTTAAATAGGAAGATGTTCATATAGTTAACTTGTAAGCAGTAAAATTTTAAGGAAAACTTAATAAAGAAACCATTTTGCAGGATTAATGATTAAGATGACAGCCTTCAACCATCCCACTCTAAAATAAGCAGAATTATCTTGCCTTATCCCCTATTTGAGGAGAAGTAGATCCGTCCACATCCTTGGCTTGAAAAGCAATAGTCAATTTCACCCCACAATCATCATAAGCAATAATACCATCCTCAGCCTCCTAAAGGAAAAGACAGAATACAATGAAAAGAATGAAAAACAAAAAAGCAATATAAAAGCAGCTATAGTTCTTATAGGCCTTTGAGCCAACGAATTACCAATAGGAATTTCCTAATCCAGGACGCTAAAGGTAGATTTCTCAAATGAATAAAAGGCGGTCTTGCCTTAAGCCAGAACTGATTCAATTTGCTGTAATTGGGTCCTTCAGTCTTATGAACCTAATTTTCCTGTTAAGGAGGGAAACCTTATTGAAAATTTACAACACACCTATTTCATACTTCTCATGGCTAATCAGAAATCAAACTGGGCATGTATTTTCAACCAGGCAGAAATTCTGGAGGGCAAGAAATTTTGTATCACCTATTTTGAATCTCTCATAGTACTCACAATGCTTTGCATATAATGTTAATCAATATATTTACCAATGCATGAGAAATTTTATTTGGTACAGAGTCTAGCACAGTTCAGAGTACTTGATATTCAAGTAGGTGATTAAGCTATGACATATCAATGTTTTCACAGTAACACTAAATCATTGTAAAATACCAGAAATGATGCTAAGGATCTGACTTTGGTTAAGTGAAGAATGATGATATTTAGGGAATTCAGGTCTGAATCCACTGGCATTGACTCTTTTGCCAGTTAACCAATGTCACAATCTCAGGATTAACTTTTGCTGTCTCTATCAATTAACCTCAATATCCAGTCAACATCTGACAAGACAGAATACACCAAGTACATTAAATAGAAATAAGACCCCTGCTCTCAAAGAGCCCAGTCTAGTAGAGCAGATAGATTCGTGAACAGGTATGTGTAATACACTGTAATAAGCACAATGACAGAAAGACTTATTAGGATATATAGTACTGGCCTAAGAAAAAAATAAAGTCAAGAAAAGTCTCACACAAAGGCTGTCTTGATCAAGTCAGTTTTGACAGACAGTTGGGAAGCAGGGCATCCCAAGACTAAAAGCCATTAAAAGTAAGGCCCACTGAGCTCTGGCCGGTGGCTTAGTTGGTTGGAGCATGGCCCCATACACCAAAAAGGTTGAGGGTTCGATTCCTGGTCAGGGTACATACCTAGGTTTTGGGTTTAATCCCCGGTGGGGCATATGTCTAGGTTTCAGGTTCGATCACTGGTGGGGCATGTACAAGAGGCAACATATTGTTTCTCTCTCTCAAATCAATAAAAACATATCCTCAGGTGAGGATAAAAATAAACAATTCCCACTGCATTTTATTTTTATTATTAAAATACCTTGTGGAATGGCTACTTCAAGCCAGAACTTGCCCATGCAGCTGTCTACTTTGGTTAGCAGGGTGTTTAAAATTACTTAAAGTTAATGTAAGTGCAGACATGAGTTATTTTGTGACTGGTTAGCAATGTTCGGAAATGGAAACACGTGTATACTCATGACCAGTCAGCAAGGTGTTAACAGCACCATCTGCCACTTTTGATATTCCTACTATAGACTAGGCACCATAAGGGCTTTTCAAACAGGACACAATTATTTTTTAAGTTTAAAAACTGAAGCAGAGGTGAAGGGACTTCCCAATCTAAAAAAATAAGTGGTAAGCAAGATGCTGTCCCTGCTCCTTCTGGCTCCTAAGTAGTTACTTCTAAAATTAACTACCTTCCAGGATCTCTTTAATGTACCTTCTCCGGTCTACAACCATGACGTCCGTCCCTAGCTCAAGGACTACCTAAACTATTAATTCATTTCCTGTCTAGCCTCGTCCATCTTTTGTCTTTCTCCATCCCCATCTAGGGTTCATACTATTGCCATAATCTAGCTGAACTGCACACCCAATGTCACTTTCCAACAGAAATCTTTTCCTGAGTACAGAACAAGGTCTAAGTTCTTTGGAGTAGTAATTAACACCTTCTTAATCTATCTGTATCCTGACTTTTCACCCTTATTCCCCTCCCCCACCTCCGCCCAAAGAAGAAGTTCCCATCTTCCTGTCGAACTACTTGGTGCTTTCTAAAAAAACCCTGACTTCTTTTCCTCTGTACCTCTGTGAGGAATGTCCTTTTCTCATTTATTTCCACCTACTAAATGTCAGGGGCAGGAGTGAAACCATCCCAGATTTTGCCAGTTTAGAATTTCACCACAGTGAAATTGACCTTTTACAGAAACATTTTATATTCTGTATGACTTGTTTCTACACAAATCTCAATTTTATTTACTTGACAGCAGAAGCCATCTTAGACATCTTTATTTCCTATTCAGTGAATTTTCCAATAGAGTGAAGTTCAAATGTGTGAAGCGAATCTACCCAAATTTGAAAGTTTTAGGCTGCTTGGAAGAAAACACTATCATTTTAGATGAACAGTTCCTAGCAGGGGTCATTTTAGGACGTTTGGCAGCATCTGGAGATACTTTTGGCTGTCACACAGGGGGAGAAGAAACATATTGGCCTCCAGTGAGTAGAGGCCAGGGATGCTGCTAAACACCCCGCAATGCACAGAACAGCCCCACACCCACAAAGAATTATCCAGCCCCAAATGTCCATAATGCTGAGGTGAAAAACCTTTGCTTTAGGTTAGTTTACTGTTAGTGTAACAGGTAATTCTGAAAGATAATACGCCATTATTGTGTGGACAGTGGTTGCCTTTAAGCAGAAGAGGAATAAAGAGCTACAAAAATCATTTCGATGACGTAAGACTTACCTTTTCCTTGCCTTTATTTGGGCTAGTGGTTTTAGGATTGGAAAAAGTGGCTTCTTTTTCTACAGTGCCCAGAAAACGATGATCTGAATGGGAATGGAACGAAACCGTGCCCTTGGGAAGTTTTTTAATCCTAATAGCATGATTTCTTTGGGCAGAGAGCATATCCTACAAGTAATAAACAAAAGTAACTTAAACTGAAAAAGGAAACACCAAGAAAACCCCCCTTATTTTTCTCAAAAACTACTCACAGGAACCACAGTAAACTCTACTTCATCTGCAATATGGAGTTGGTTCCCATCCAGAATTTCGCTATAGTGGAAGAACATACGAGCATCACGATCCACACACTTGATGAAACCAAAACCATCTCTCATGGCAGCAATTACACCCTGAAACACAAATAATATTTTCACTGGCTGTGAAGCTTTTCAAAACAACATTGAAGTGTGCAAACATAAGTTAAATTCATTAGGAATTCGCTATATTAATGACCCAAATTCTGTATCCACATTGTAATTTTTCCTTTCATTTTTTTTTCATTTTGAGAGTACGTTTATTAAAGCTGGGGACAGTCAAACAAGGAAGGGCTTAGAATAAAAGAAGCAACAGAAGAGAGCCTAGGCGGGGGTGCTTTGGCTCAGAGAAATCAAAGTCAGAGAAAAGGGGACCTTTCAGGGGATTAGCTTGGGACGAGCTGCCGCTGCCCACTGCTCCCCTGCTTGCAAGTCTCATGGAGTCCCTTTAAGTTTAGAAGATGCACTCCTGTGGGGGAAAGTGAGGGGGAAGAGAAAGGTGTGGAAGTCCTCCCGGGAGGGCAAGTGTGCTGTAATTTTTCCCATTTAAATCCAAACTCACTGCTTTCAGTGAAGTAAATAAACTTCTAAGCAACTGAGACTTGCCAGATGCTACTGTCCTTAGCCAATATGAACTAGAAAAGTTGTATTCAAATGTAAACATATGCGCACAACGTATTCCACTTAATTCTTATTTTTATTAACTTAGTATTATCATGTTTTGCAAGATGAGAAAGTCAAGGCTGGGAGAGGTTAAGCAATTAGTCCAAAGTGCACAGCTAATAAGTAGTAGACAGGATCACAAACCAAATTATCAGCTCTGAGGGCATTACAGGATAACAAACAAGATCTAAACTTAATGACAATATAACTGGATACTTGTCTAGTAACAGCCAACACTTACCATTTCTCTGGCTTCATTAGTGAACTGAAATGTATTTGATAGAACTTCTATGTTGGTTGCTCGTTCTAATTTGTCACGTCGGTCTGTTGAAATATTAAACCTAACATGGTCGCCTTCCAACAGGGTCACCTTGGATTTTGTATCTTTGTCTCCAAAGGGCAGTTCTTTAGGAATCACAAAGTTAACTTTAATGCGTCCCGGCAATGGGTCATTCTGATGAGAAGGAAAAACGATTTTAGCTGGAGATTTCCCATCCTTCCCAGTTCCAAGTCAAACAAGAACAACACAGCAAAACCATGATACTTATGAGACAGTTCCCCAAAGGGAAAAAGGGGTCGACAACATTAAGTCTACTTTCAAAGCTTTGTGTTCTATGGTCACGATACAACCAAAAATCACAACAGTGCAATTAAGATCCTGTACTATGATACTGAGAAGTTTCATTTAAGGAAAATAATTTTAGTCTTTTATGTTTCACATTTCCTTAGCACTAACACCCCCCTTATCTCATTTCCCCCACATAAGAAAACCAACTGGTGGTGGGGTGGTAGTAGTGGGAACGAATGTACACCCAAATTGTTTTTTTCCATTTTAACAAGTATTTCTTTTGTCCCTTTTTCCTTATCATCCAGTATAAAAACAAAGCAAAATTAAAAACTCATATTCATGGATAAATCAATCAGTGGCCTCTCATTTAGTTTAATTATAGGTAATTATTTCATTGCTCCACTACCAATCAAATGGCATAAAATTTCTGTTGCTGATGAGGCAAACAAGATTCTCCAGAAGATGACCAATTACCTGGTTTTTACTGGTGACTTTTGGGATAACTTTGGTTACAGTTCCTTCAAAATGTTCAAAGCTGATATCCTCAAAAATGACTGTTCCTTGAGGCAATAGTCTGACATCTGTTGCAACTTCTTTACCCTAAATCAAAAGGGAGTGGGGTGGGGATGTCATTTTAACCGTTTCCTAAAAATGTAAGTCACTACTGATCTTAAAAGGAGGCCAAAGATGAAGTTAGGTAACTATCTTACATTTCTGTCCTTGATTGTGAATTCCACGTCATCTCCAGGCTGTAAGGCTTCTATGTCACCCTTAAATTCACTATAGTGAAAGAATATCTCTTTTACAACATCACCTCTTTCAATAAAGCCAAATGCCTCCTGAAGCCAAACAAAAAACAGAAACATTATGTACAATTAAGCGTATATGGTTACAATTTATGATTATGATTTACAATCAATCTTTTCATAAAATTATACTGCCATGAAAACAATATATTTGGCAAAGTCTATTATCATCAATTAAATGGCCCATTTTAAAGAACACAATGAATTAGTATCCAAAGAATTTTAAGAGATTACTTTTAAGGTTAACAGCGCAATATTTTCAAAGGGAAGATAAAGAGGAAAAACAAAAGGCTTAGGTTAAGTAAAAGGCTTAAAAGGGTCAAAGAGAAAGCTCGAGCATCTCCAATTTGATGGCGCTTATTACCTTCATGGCACACACTACTCCCTGACAGCGGGCTTGTTTCTTTTTCAACAGCATAATGTTCCGAGCACTTACAGCACCAGTACTAGAAAAAAATAATTGGGTGGGGATGGGGTTATCAAAGAGGGGTGGAAAATGCATTGGCTTTGTTAGATATGATGAGTCTAGAAAATCAATAAACTAGTTTTCTGAGGCCTCAAGAATTCTTACCACTAAGAGCAAATGTAAGGTTTATGCGACTCGAGCCTTTTCACATGGCTTCACATGCCAAAAACTTTTGCTCAAACTCAGAACATACACATATAGATCATTTTTCTCTTGGACTGTTAAAATAACACCATGGGTACATGATGTTCCATTCTGCTTTTCCATTATAACAAAAGAAATAAAGTCACAAACTGCATGCAAGCAAAGATGGGGAAAGCTCACTTTAGGATGTTCATTAAACGCACATTTAAGTAGGCATTTTGTGCTGCAGGCAAAGGTGCTGGAGATAGATAAGAGATGGCCTGTTTGCACTGACTGAATTTAGTACCTATTCCATCAATTTTTTTGATTAAACAGCTGTAAAGGAAAGTTAAATAAATGCAATTATATGAGAAATTTGCTGTGCTTTAAAAAATGATTCACCTTGATCGAAACCAGTTAGATACACCATATGTTGCTATACTGTCCCCATCTTTGAGCAGCAGCAATGTAAACCTGATTTCATTTTAAAGATGGCGCAGACTGTATAAGATGCAATAGTACTCGGAGATTTAATTGTTTTAAGAGCTGCAGACCAATTATTTCCCTTAATTCTTCATGAACTGTAACCCAATTGTGCCTTTTACTTCAAAAATTGAACAGACTAACGAAGACACTGAAAAAAAAGAAAAATCCCACTTGCCTTTACAATTTACTGCAGTGAAAAGCCTTCAGAGTCAGATTGGAATTTAAGTATCTGCTATTGAAAACTTTAGAAAAGTTACTTTATGAGAACATACCTCATTTTACAGATGAATAAACTTATCCGGCGAGGCTGTTCTGAGGATTCACGGCTATTTAATACAATGCTTGGCACATGTAGAGCTTAATAAAAGTAAAGCCCTTTCATTGGTTCCCCCCTCAAACTCAAGCCCTATCTCCCAGTTTTCTACTTGAGATTAAATGGAGGTATTCAGACTAAAATTTGAATACCCATGCCTACAACTCAATCTAATTCCTTCTAGTCTTGCAAACGGTAAGGTTCAAGGCTAACGATTCTGTACATGCTCTTAGGACTTTTGTTTAGGACTTTCTCCAACTTCCTATTTTTAACTTCCTTCTGTACTTGTATCTCCCATTTCATCCACCCCCCCCAAAAAAATCATCTCTGAGACTTCTTCAATACACTTTCCTCAACTGCTTATGCTGTGGAAATCAACAGCTATAATTCCTGCTCATTACTAGCTTGTCTCAGACCTATACGTGTAACTGCATATCCTCACCCAGAAATACCGACAGATACCCCAAATTCTAAATGTCAAAATAATTATAATTCTTTTCCCACCCTTAATACTTCCTGCTGTATCTCCCGAGTTCAGTTAATGGTATCATCTGCCCAGTACCCCAAGTGAGAAAAATGACATTTGGGAATCTCTTAATTCCAATACACATTTCTGTCTAATCAATTACAAAACTTAATGACTTTATCACCTCAATGTGACTTGACTTCTCCACCTGAACACTCCTGACCTTGTTGTATTGGGCCCTCATCTTTCACATTAACCCTCATATAACTGCCTCTAGTCTACAGCATCCCTATTCTCCAAAAGTCTACCTTCTCCACCACTTCCAACAATCTAAGGCTATCATACTTAAACTCCTTCAAAGATTCTTGTAATTATAGGATAGAGCTCAAGCTTTATTTCCTACAATCCAGCCAATTCAATCAACTCAATGTAGTTCCCCAAAATAATACTTCCTCTACCTGCATGTTCTACCCCACAACCCATTTCCCTAGTAACTCCACACCCTTCTCTCAAAACTCACAACATTGCTGCCTTTGCAGAACCTTCACTGACCTCTGCAACAGCTAGCCCCTTGAAAGCTGTTTTAATTATCTTCCTATTTCTGACACTCTGTACAATGCCCATCATAGAATACATCATCAAATGCTTAGTGATTAATGAAAAATGTGAAAGGTCATAAAAGTAATCCAGACTTACAAGCTAGGTTTTTAACTCCCTTCGATTTTCTTATTGCAGGAAAAGGAAATTACTTAGGTGGGAAAAAAGAACTTACTGTTTATTGTTATCAATTACAAAGTTTATTTTATCTCCGGTTTCCAGCTGAACATTCCCTTCCACATCTTCAGGGGTGTAAGTCAGATAAAACACTTCCTGTGAATTAATAAGTTATTATTACTATATTGGCAGGATGCATGTTTACTGTATACTGTGACTTACTTTGTTAAATACCTCTTAAGCTGGCATTTTAAGCCAAATTTCTTAAAATTAAATGCTTTATGACAAGCACAATGTTTTATTCATATAAACACACACTTCCCCTCCATGATGCTGATGACTTCTGCGAGTCCACAGCTGAGCAGCAATCCAACTTCAAAAAGCTTACACACGTGGAAGCATTTGCCCAGAGACTGTAGTTACATTTCAAAAAAAACCAATTTTTATATAAGGCATTCCAAACAAAAAAGCTGGTTAGTGCTTAAAAAGAACCAGAAAAAAGATCCCCTCCCACAACCCCCCAAAAGTGAGTAAAGGAGCATTTTACCTTAATGTTCTAACTAAGGTCACGCTTGGGCAAGCTAAGACACTTGGATGTCCTATAGATTTTTTGTTTTTAATTTTTTGATTATGCTGCACTCGAAGCCTTAGAAACCAAATTTAAAATTGATTTTATCAATTGCAGCTTACGTTTTCTATTTTGAATTAAAGTACGCTTATAGATCACATGGTGGATCAGGCAAAGGTTTAAGAAAAATACACAAGTTTACCCCATTACGTTCGTAGCATACACTCCCTGTTGGACTCTGACCCGGGGCAGCTGGAGATTTACTCTCTAAGTTGTGAGGAACAGCGCACACAACCTACCAGTCAAAAAAAAAAAAATTTCCATTGCTAATCATTTCAGGAGCAGCACTGTTCAATATAAACTGAATTTTAATATCCTCTATACTATACATAGGGATGCATTTTAATATGATCCACAAGAGGATGCCATGCTGCCAAGTTTCAAACTTACAGACATAAATTGACTGTAAGTATAGACTTTGGGTTATTTGTAAAAACCCAAATTGAGTCTTGACCATTTTTTAATTTCAGGCCAAGAAATGCCAGTGCTTCTGATATAATTTTAAAATAGTCATCTTTATATACTATAGCTCTCTTGCGTGCAAACTGAGGAGATGGGGAGACTCTTCCTTTTCTAATGTGAAAGATATATGCAAATGCAGGGCCCCGAAGAAAACACAAAGCATCAAAGTCACTAACTTGTCCATTCATTCGGTCTTCAGGGAGGATTTCTTGTTTTATCTTCACCAGTTTAACAGCAATGGGTTTCCCAGTCCGCCGGTCAGATGATACTTCGAATTCAACATCATCTAAAATAAAGAAAGTGCTATGTTTGTTGTACTAATTTTGGTAAAACGGTATCTCACTTTCAAGCTAAACTTAATGTAGCATTTGAGTTGTCTTACACTAGTGATTCCCAAAGCGTGGTCCCTGGACCAGCAGCAGCCATCACACCTAGAAGGAAGCTTAGCAGAAATACAAATTCCTGGGCCCCACTCCAGACCTATTCAAAGGCAAACTTTGGGCATGAGGGTACAGCAATCTAGGTTTTTAAGAAGCCTTCCAGGTAATTCTGATATAAACTACTGTTTCAAAACCAATGCTTTAGACTAAGCCATATCTTCGTTTTCATGGCATTACACATACTGTCAATAAGGCAATATAACAATCATGACCTCTGGCAAGTTTTTTTACTCCTCCTGTATCTCATGTGTAAAATGGGAATTAACCAAAATAATAATCTCATAGGGCTTAGAGTACTTGGTACACCAAAATACTCATGTTAACTATTGTTCTGACTTTTTTCCTCAAAGATATTTTAAAAAACACACACTGAGACCTGGTAACTTCAGTCTTTTAATAAACCATACATCTTCACAAGTAAAAGTGGCTTTTCTGGTGTTAGCCAAGATGAATTTTCATATAGTGCAAGTGGTGACACTGTTAAAAGTTATTTTTTCAGGTACTACCAAACTAGCACCTAGTAAAATGATCAAAACTAACATTATAGAAGTTATATTTTCACAGGCCTAAAATCGAATACAGTATAGCTAAAGAGTCATTATTGGGGAAATAACTTAAATCTCCCAAAAGTGTCTATTTAAAAAATATTCAAAGATTCTTTTAATCAGTCTTTCATCCCTCAAAAAGACAATACAATACCACCATCAGAATCAGAATTCTCCAAGTTTATATAGATATACTTCAGTAATTGGTAGAATTAAAAGACCAAAACTAACACTCTGATGAGCAAGTTGCTATGGAAGAGAAATTTGTGATTAGTTTTTTAAAAAGGAAAATCAACAGATTACCTCCTACTTTTAAGTCCTGCAGGTTGCCATTATACTGTGAACAGTGGAAGAAAAGTCTAGCTTGACGTTCTGAACACTGAATAAATCCGTAAGAGGTTAGCAGTTTTTCAATAACCCCAGTTTCACGCAGTGCTGCTGAAGTACCATTGGGGTACCCATTGTGTCCATTGTTGTGGAGAAGGTTTGGATCAAAGCTCATCTGTTTTAAAAAGAAAAAGAACTCAACACATACAGATCTGTACATTATCTCCACAGCATAACAAATCACTAAAATTTTAATATAAAAAGGCAAAGAAAATAAAGGTAAAATAGATAAAGGGAAGATTATGGGCTTTTATTGTTGAAATGTTAATTTAGCTACTAAAACATTTCAAAGTAAGTATTTGAATGATTATGGGAAGTTGGCCCAATTTATTGTAGAATTTTCGCTTACCAAACAGAATTTCCAGAGGCTAGTATTAAAGTAAATCAACTGCATAAGTAAAAGCTGACTTTATATTAACTTTAACAATTTCAAAACAATGCTAACTAACATTCAAGAGATGGCAACCCAAACTATGAGCACCCTTCCTTAAGAAACTTAGTAACACTATTTTAAAACTTAAATAGAAACCTTAATACTATTTGGTAAGCCATGCATCTTGAAGATAATCATTTAAGTTAGTAGAGATTAAAATAATAAACTTTCTACGCAATACTTATTTCAAACTAGAAAATATCAGAATGCATGCACGCTTAGGTCCTTTAATGGAAGACAACCCAAAATAGTGAATTAGAAAACAAGAGTTTTCTAACATAAAACTCCAAGAAAACAACTACTCTTCAATTCTAAAAATGTTCAATCACTTCACAGGCACTTTTAAGACGTCTTCACTTGTTGTACACACTGATAAAATCTCTAAATGCTATTGTTTTTATGATCAGATAAAGCAAAGGAAACCATTCCTTAGTGAAGAGGAGCTATTTAGATGCAATGCAACGAAACCTATTTAGATTATCAAATAATGTCCCCATACTGGATATTTTATTTAACCATAAAAACAAGTTATTTTTGGATATAAACATTTAGTTTGAGAAGTTGAACATTATTAATAAAAATACTTTTTATTAGAAAAAAAGTTACTAAAGTTCTGGAAAGATAAAGCCAAGTACAAAAACTTAGGTGGGATGACCAAATCATGCAAACCAAAGCTATCGTATCTGTAGGTGGTTAAGTTCCAGTTCTTTCATGCTAAACACTGTTCTGTGTTTGACATGTATTTACTCATTTAACTTTTACAAAAGCCCACGAGAAATATTATCCCCATTTTAACAATGAGGAAACAGACAGAGAGAGACTAAATGACTTGCCAAAGTGAAATGGTAGAGATGTCAAACCAAGAAAGCCTATGTCTACAATCTGGGCTCTAAACTAGGGATTCTCAAACTTGTTACCTGGCAATCTAGCTAAAATACAAAATCTGATTCAGTGGGGACAGGGGTTTGGGATTCTCCACTTCTAACAAGCTCCCAAAGTGATCCTTTGATTCTTCGACACACTTTCAGTATCAAGGCCCTACATTACTAAACTTATCTTTCAAGATTCAAGGTGAAGGAAATAGTTAGGAAAGTTAGAAAGTGAGTCTGCAGGCCATTTTAACCAAACTGAGTGGCCCTAAGTCATGCTCTTAACACAAAGCAAACAAGCTGGAATGACTGCTTCCCTGACTTACAGATCTCTGAAACATGGGGGTCCTCTTTTGCTTTTTTGTCGCAGATGAGGTAGAAGATGAAGATAAAGGTAAAGAAAGTGTAGGAGGGGCTGCAGGAGGGGGATGAGGATCTGATGACACAGTAAAAATGTTCTCCATCTCAAACAGCTGTGATAACATAGCACAATGTTTGTAACTGTGATAACAATTTAACACACATTTGACAGTTAACTTGTGTATCTTTATAGATTTACTTTAGCACTATATAATTCATTTTAGCAGATTTCTATTGACAAAAGAAATAAATTATAGCATCAAGGCAAAATGTATTTTTTAAAGCCCTTACACATTCCCTAATCAATAAGATTTACAATTTTTAAAATGCCATAAGGACTCTTTAGTGGCTGCTACAGTGAGAGAATTCAGTCCAATTTCTTCTCCATGTCCCACAGCTTTACACAGAATCCAGTATTCTCGATCACTTGTCTCCCTTAAAATAGAGTACGCAAAGGATAAGCCAAAGAAAATATTAGAATTATATGTATTTTTTGCCCAGAGATAAAAATTAGCTTTTATAAATATTTATTATGTATTTACAGGAGAGGCCTTGCAGATCGGTTAAGTCAGATTACACATCACATACACTACTTACGTACTGAGAGGCAATCCAGCAATATTTCTGGTTAGGGTGGCAAGTTTCTGCTCTGTTAACAGGTAAACACTTACAGAGCAAACCAATATTCAGAATACAAACATTAGGCTGAACAAAAAGTACTTCTACTACCTGAAGTCCATTTCTGTAACTCATGTCAATGAAATAACATGGAAACGTTGGCATCTAGTCTTTTACCTTTCTGGATAAAGGTAAAACAGTATTCAATTTGCTTTCAGTAAATTATAGTTTATATTTGCCCAATTAGGGAGACATACAAATTTAGCTATCTAGTTTAACTAAACTGCCCTCACAAACAGACAAATGGTTGAAAATTATTCCCCCGGAAGAATCTAGAGAGAAACAGTGCTAATAAGGCAAACACGGGCAAAGACTATGCAGGCTGACACTTTGAATCCTTGTACTAGTTCTTAATTTCTACATTGTGAAATTAATGACCATCTAATGAGATCTGACAAGTCTGCCAAAACATTAAGACTGAGACTATGATATAGACTTACATTAGCAGCAATAAAAACACACTATATGTATTCCATCCCTCAGATATTAAAATTCATGGTAGTATAAAAGCATCCAGCAATATTTCTGGTTAGGGTGGCAAGTTTCTGCTCTGTTAACAGGTAAACACTTACAGAGCAAACCAATATTCAGAATACAAACATTAGGCTGAACAAAAAGTACTTCTACTACCTGAAGTCCATTTCTGTAACTCATGTCAATGAAATAACATGGAAACGTTGGCATCTAGTCTTTTACCTTTCTGGATAAAGGTAAAACAGTATTCAATTTGCATTATCTAATCCAGCACAACTGCTAACAGTCTAAAATTATTTTAAAAAACCAGACAAGAACATATGAAGAAACAAACAGAAAAAGCTAAATGGTACAAAAGAAAATTCTCTGTGGCATGCCATCCTTTAAAGTGATGACTCCTTTCTGAATTCCAAGCTTTTATTTCTGTCCACTTTATAAAATTGAGAAAGTAAAGATTAAAAAGGAAAACTGCCCTTCATAAACCTAACTCCCCCAAATGATGAGTGTTTAACATCCATACTAGCATATTTTCTCAACATTGGATTACTAGCTAATGAACACAATACATTTCCACAATATATTTTAATTTCAGCAAGTCTCCACCCAAACGCCCCCATTTTTACAAACAGTTTCTAGCTTAGACAACTGGATAGACTATAAGTCAATTCCCTTCAGGCTCATCTTCACATTCAATTGGTCACCAAGTCCTATCACTTCTACCATTAAAACACCTAGTGTCTACCTCTTTCTTTGACTATACCCTAGCATTTACCTTCCTTACACTCCAAGCCACTGCTCTTAAAAGTTCTTTCCATCCTCACCCTATCTTTTAAAAGTGGACCCATTTATCTTTAAAGATATACTTCTGAATATATAACTTTAAAATCTGAAGCTCAGTTTTGAAATACAAAATTCATTAAACCCTTGCTTATGAACATCTGGCAACTTTCCTACAGAATAAAATAAAATATAGTGGGCCCTTCAGAATCTGCCTCTAGCAAGCCTCACTTTCCAGTTACTCTCTCCACCCCACAAAACTCTATTCTCCACTCTGTTCATAATGGAAGTACTCAATATATACTATGTGCTTTCATTTCTCCCTGAATCTACTGTTACCTCTACCAGAAGACTCTTCTCCCTCTTAAACAAAAGTACTGCTCACCTTCAAATGTCCCTCTCTGTAGGGTTTCTTTATCCTAGGTTATAAGGACCTACAAAGCCTACAACGTGCATTCCTGTCTGAAACCCTAGCTTCTAAAGAGTATAGATAGAGTTTTTATTTCAAAGAGACCAATAATCAAAAGAGATCTGCATATACTGGTAAATATAATCTTATGTGAAAAATCTCAGTTTCAGCCACAAATAATGTCCCCATCTAAAAAACAATAAATTAAATAATCCAGTGTTGATATTTTCAGACTAAATAGTTGGAAATATGGTTTTTAGAATACTTTTAGAAGAGAAATGATTAAAAAGATTTTATATCTGGTCAGATAATTAGGAACTCCAGAATTATAAACTGATTGTTGCCAACAGGAAACTACAAACCTACCTCGCAGTGATAATCAAATATTGCACTTTCAGTAGTATTTGCTGATTCTTCGTTTTCAGCACACGTTTCAAAGGATGAAAGTTGCTAGTATTAAAAAAAAAGAGCGAGAGAAAATGATCTATCAAGCTAATAAAGAATACAACTGCTGCTGCACCGGGCAATCTCACAGTACAGCACTGAAGAAAACAAAGACTACTAGCAGCGTTGGGAAGTGCTCTTTCAAAGCTGTTGAGTAGGCACAAACTTCTTGTTTCAGATCAAGTGTTGTGTCTTCAACTTAAGTGTACTCTTCTTTGGTCTTGTTGGTTGTTTCAAGGTTTGTTCTTTGCCTGATCTGAACTTGAAGCAGCAGTTTCAGGTGGTAAAGTCTGTTCTGTTACACTTCATACTAGAGATAAAAAATGAAGACATTAAATATAACTTCCATAAAAGAACCCAAAAGAGAGGGTGGGTAGCGGGACAAGCTCATTTCATTAACTTAGAATAATTGGTCAAACAACTAATACAGGAAACTTGGAAGCACATTCATTTGATGTTATTTGAACAATCTCTCATGTGCTAACGGATACCTCCTTTAGCACCACATACTCAAAACCAGAAATAATTTCAGTCATTATTGACACCCCCCTCAAGCTCTAAATTACATAGCATAATACTTAGTACAAGTGTTTTATAAACATCTAACACTATGTTAGGTACTGTGTAAAATATAAAAGAAGTTCCTGCCATCAGGGGGGTTTACACTCTTGCTGAGAGAAGAGTTATACATGAAGAAAAAGCAGAATATAGGACAAAAATGTCAAAAATTAATTTGCTCAAGTAATATCTGGGTGCCCACTATGTCACATACTAGAAATACTATGTATTGTTTAATCACCACTGTATGTGCATCAAAGCAACATGGTGAGCAAAGTCAGAAGAGCCTTTTTTAATAAAAGGTGGAATTTGGGCTTAATTTGGAGAAATAGCCAGATTTTTAGAGAAAGAAAACAACTGAGTATTCTAGGCATGAAATATCACATAATCCAAGCCAGATTATGCCACTAGATTCTAAGTTTCCTGAGAGCACAGACCATGTATATGATTTTCTATGTCCAGCATCAAGGGAGGTTTATTGCATGCATGACTGTGGTAACAAATGTGGCTTGTTGTTTCAGAGGAATCAACAGGCTAGCCTGGCTAGAACAGAGGCCTGGATTAAAGTGAAATGGGATATGTGGTGTGGCAGGTGTAGTGGAGCCAATTATGAAGCATTTCAACTTGATATAACAGGAAACAGTCTTAGCTCTTGATAAAAGAGTATTAAGTCTTGAAATCCTTTGGGAGATGACTTAGTGAAGGAAACAAATATCAATGAGCTATTGCCATAAACAGATGAGAAATGTCTATAGAAGAGAAACAAGATGAGATGAAATAAAACCAAATAATTGTGATTTATATTAGCTATAAAAATTATGTTGCATTGATTCAAATGTTAACTAAAATAACTTATCTGGGGAGAAGAAAAAGGTAGATTTGGTTTTTGATATGCTGAAAGATGAATAGTGTATTTGCAATACATCACAAATAAGATCAATAAGGAGAGAGGTCAGAGCTGGTGAAATAGCTTAGACTAGCAGAACTCAATTCTAATCACTGATACTAGTAAATAGCCAGGAACAAGTTATTCAGTCTCACTAAGTTTCAGTTTCTCATACGCAAAATGAAAACTCAGTAACAGCTGATTTGTGGCCATTTTTTGTGTGGCTATATCTAACATTCCATGACGTTATATTACTACTGCAAATCTCAAACTTTACATTCGTCCACAATTTTATTGGGATCGTTCTCCTATTACCCAGACTTGATCCTTATTCTTAGAGCTATGGTTCTCAAATCACTTGGGAAGCTTTAAAATATACCTATGCCCAGTCCCCACTCAAAGAGTAATTTAACTAGCCTAAAGTAGGGCCACTTCCGTAATGATTGATTCCTCCCTCTACCTTCACACCCAATTTTGCAAGTCTTAACAGTATTTGCTTAAAAATATCTTTTGGCCCGGCCAGGCGTGGCTCAGCGGTTGAGTGTCGACCTAGGATCCAGGCGGTTGGGGTTCGATTCCCGGTCAGGGCACATGCCCGGATTGTGGGCTCAATCAATGACTGTCTCATCATTAATGTTTCTCTCTTTCTCTCTCCTTTCCTCTCTCTGAAATCAATAAAGACATATTTAAATATATATGTGTGTGTGTGTGTGTGTGTATATATATATACACATATACATATACATATACATATATATGTATATATATATCTTTTGTATTCATCTTCTGTCCTAAAAGACATGTTAGTTCAGGTCTCTAACACATCTGCCAGCTTCCAGTGTCAATCTTCTCCATTTTCAGTCAAGTATGATCAAAGCCGGAACCCAATCATGACATTCTAATTTAACTTCACTAGGGTTAGGTCCCAGAGGTTGGTATATTAGTTCCTTTTTTAAAAAAAATATATCTTTATTGATTTCAGAGAGAGGGAGAGAGAAACATCAATGATAAGAGTCATTGATCTACTGCCTCCTGCACACTCCCTATTGGGGAGAGAGCCCGGAACCTGGGCATGTGCCCTGGCCGGGAATCGAACCTTGATCTCCGGGATCATAGGTTGATGCTCAACCTCTGAGCCACCCAGGCCAGGTGGTATATTTTCTTTATTCCCCTTCCCCAAGGTGTTTCTGACTTGCAACCAGGGTTTAAGAACCACGACTCGACTCGACCCGGCCGGGCATGGCTCAGCGGTTGAGCGTCGACCTAGGATCCAGGCGATCCGGGTTCAATTCCCGGTCAGGGCACATGCCCAGGTTGTGGGCTTGATCAATGAATCTCTCATCGTTGATGTTTCTGTCTCTCTCTCTCCCTCTCCTTTCCTCTCTCTGAAATCAATAAAGATATATTTAAAGAAAAAAAAAAAGAACCACCACTCAAAGTGTCTCTATTCTACCTTCCCATCTTAACCTTCTGTTGCTCTCCAGTGCACTCTCCTCCCTAATCCTTAAACACAACTCTTGGAAGATTCTTGAATTCTCCACTTCTTTGTGCATATGGGTCTTCCCACAAAGAATATAACTTTGTCATCTCCAAGGTGACAAAAAAACCACACCCTTTCTTGACCATACCAGCAGACTTATTATCTTAATTTGGTTCCAAATAACTTCTGTACTTTGCTTACATCACTGTTTATGCATCTTGTTCCTCCAATTTTATTTCAAATTTCTGAGAGGCAAAATTAAGTTTATTTCTCTATTACAGCCTCCTTTAGTGCCTAACCCAGTACTTCTAAACTTAACCACAGCAGAAAATAATATAGCAAAAAGGTAGTTGATCCACAGTAGGCAAAGGAGACCATATTCAAGTACGAGACAGTTCTTAAATTTTTGTTTTGGCTAACTATATAAAGTCTTAATTACCCAATCAAGAAATAATCTCTTAAAAATACAGACTTGGTACACTGGTTTAACCTTGAACTGCCAGGTTTGCAACTTAGTAACACAGAAAAGACACTTCCAGAATCTAAAATCTGAAGCATTGCAGGGCCAGTCTTGGGCATTAATAAAGCCCATTAGGATCTTTTAAAGCTTGAACAAACCCACCAACTATCATGAATAATTGAGAGTGGCTAAATTTCATTTCATTTACAGCTATGACATTTGCATGGTTAACTAAATACTTTTCAATGAAATTAACATTTAATAAAACACAAGATATCCGTTGGGCAAAAATATAGAAAAACCACCCTGAATAATCAACTGAAGGCTAGCTGGAGAGCACCCTCATAACCAAGGATTAAAAGTGGAGACCGCATAGAGACGGGTAGGAAGTGGGAAGGTGCGAGATGGCTGGCCAGGCTCCCAGACAGCAGCTAAAGGTCCGGAGGGAGATCTCAGCTGTGGGGGGCACCCACTGAGAACTCTGGAGTCTAAACCCCAAGTTGGACTCCCCAGCCCAGAGCACCAGAACTGAGAAAGGTGCCCATATAACATCTGGTTGTGAAAAACAGCTAGGTTTCTGTCTGCCAGGGAGAGGGGGCTGGAAATGCAGGCACCCTCTTAAAGGGCCAACTCAGAAAATTTTCTGTGTCGCCACTCACCTTGGGCTCCAGCAGAGGGATGACAGAGTGGACTAGTGCTGTGTGAGAAGAATCCAGTGTTGGGGCTCTGGGGAGAAAGCTAGGATTCCTGTACTGAGTCATTCCCCCATACTGCAGACGACATCTTTCTCAGAAAGACCTTTACCATCCAGGCAGTTTTTGCCTGGAGGGGGAAGCAATCGCCCCACCCCGTGGAGTTTTTTACTTAGCTGATGTGGTTTACAGCCTGAGGCTCATTAAGAGACTAACAATCAGCCTGAAGGCAAAGGCAGATCTCCGGATGCAGAGTCTTTGTCTAATCTGCTTCTGGACCCGGAACTAGGAAAAGCAGACCTTGGTGCACATCTTGGTCCTTTCCAAAGGCATCCACTGATAGCTCCAAACAGGGTACTCAAGGCCAGGCACAAACAGCATCTGATATTGACCTCCATCAGAGACCATACAAAAAGACTGGGAGTCCTAGCAGATGTCTACCTAATACATAGAAACAAACCCAAAGAGGCAGCCAAAATGTGGAGACAAAAAAACAAGCCCCAAATTAAAGAACAAGGGAATTCTCCAGAAGAAGAGATCAATGAAATGGAGATAAGCAATCTATCAGATACAGGGTTCAGAATAGTTTTAAGGATGCTCAATTGCATGAGAAAAAATATGGAAACTCTGAAGGAAATGAGAATGACATAGCAGAAATAAAGAATACATTGGAAGGAATAAACAGCAGATTACAGGAAGCTGAGGATGGGATCAGCAAATTAGAAGATGGGGTAGGAAAAAAATCACTCAATCAGGGAACCAAAAGGAAAAAACAATTAAAAAACAAGAGGACTATTTAAGGGACCTGTGGGAAAACATGAAACCTAACAATATTAGCATCATACAAGTACCAGAAGGTATAGAAAGTAACTAAGGGTTAGAGAACCTGTTTGAAGAAATGGCAGAAAGCTTCCTTAACCTGGTGAAGGAAAAAAATCACACAAGTTCAAGAACCCAAAAGGCCCACACCCAGACACATAATTAAAATGCCAAAAATTCAAGACAAAGAGAAAATATTAAAGGCAGCAAGAAAAAAGCAATCTGTTACCTACAAAGGAACTCCCATAAGGCTGTCAGCTGATTTCTCCTCAGAAACTCTACAGGCCAGAAGAGAATGGCATGAAGTATTCAAGGTAATGAATAGCAAAGATCTGAAACCAAGACTACTCTATCCATTAAGACTATCATTCAAAATAAATGGTTAAATAAAGAGCTTCCCAGCCAAAAAAAAGGCTAAAGGAGTTTATCACCACCAAACCAGCATTTCAAGAAATGTTAAAGGGACTGCTGTAATATGGCTACCATCAACAAATCAACAAATGACAGTGCTGGTGAGGATGTGGGAAAAAGGGAATCCTAGCACACTGCTGGTGGGAGTGCAGACTGATGCAGCCACTATGGAAAACAGTATGGGGTTTCTTCAAAAAATTAAATACAGAACTGCCATTTGACCCAGTGACCCCACTTCTAGTAATGTATCTTAAGAAACCTGGAACACCAATCAAAAAGAATACATGTACTCCTATGTTCATAGCAGCACATTTTACAATAGCTAAGATCTGGAAACAGCCCAAGTGCCCACCAGTAGATGAGTGGATTAAAAAAGCTGTGGTACGTTTATACCGTGGAATACTATGCAGCTGTAAAAAACAAGGACCTCTTACCCTTTGAGACAGCATGGAGGAACCAGGAGAGTATTATGCTAAGTGAAATAAGCCAGAGAAAGACAAGTATCACATGATCTTACTTGCATGTGGAATCTAAAGAACAAAATAAACTGATAAACAAATTAGATCCAGAGAAGTAGAAGCATGGAACAGGCTGACCATTCTCAGAGGGAAGGCGGGGGTGGGTGGGTGGGAAGAGATTAACCAAAGAATTCAATATGCATTTATGTATGACCCAAGGACACAGACAGTAGTGTGGTGAAGGCCTGGGGCAAGGGGGATGCAGGGTAGAAGAGGTCAATGGGGAAAAAAGAAGACATCTGTAATACTGTCAACAATAAAGATAAAATAATAAAGACACAGAAATAAGGCAAAAAACTTTAAAAATGAAAAAAATATCCATTGGGCATTTTAATAAAATTGGCTACCCAACTCATGCCAAGATTATTAACATTCATTGATGGTATCAACAACTTTTGCCTCTGAACAAAAGTACATCACCTTCACCTCTCCAAAAGTCAGACAGTTAAGTCACATGAATTACAGAGCACCAACCAAAAAACTAAGGAACAATTTAAATGTGGATCCCATTCTCCTTGATTGTTAAGTGATCAACTCCTTTTTCCTTTGCTCTGCAAGGACAGTATCACCATTAGTGAATTACCAACTATTTTGTCAAGTTGTTTCAGGAGTTAAAGCTAATTCCTTAACTTGAACTGATAAACCAAATAGCTAATCCCTATTTTACCCGTCTTATATTTATCATCACCTGTTTTGTTATTTACTAGCTCCCTCTGTTTGCTGCTTTATCTCAAAAGCCTAGCCGTAGCCAAGTACATAGTAGGTACGAAATTAATAAATACTGAACTAAAACAATTTACGTGGCTTCAGTAATCCATCTAAAATGTATCGCATAACCCAGTTTGCCATTTTGGCAAATTATTCTCAAAATCTGCACAGCACTCACTCAGGGAAAATGCTAATAAAAGTTTACACCAGTCTACAAAAGTCTCCCTACCCCCTTGGCTGGTGTGGCTCAGTTGGTCGGAGCATCATCCTGTACACCGAAGGGTCTTGGGTTCGATTCCCAGTCAGGGTACATACCCAGGTTGTGGGTTTGACCCCCGGTTGGGGTGTGTACTGGAGGGAACCCTTCTCCCTTCCCTTCCTCTCTCTCTAAAATCAATTAAAAATCAAAAACATATCCTCGGGTGAGGATTAAGAAAAAAAAGTCTCCCCACCACCTAACCTACTTTTTTCAGAATACTTTTTTCCTTTGAGATGAGTGAGGACCCACATAGGCAGCACCGAAATGAAATTCACTGGTTTATATAAATAATTTTGCCTTTAACATTCTAGTTCAGATTTCTTGATGCATTAAGACAAGTTAAAGTATATCACATTTTCCTATAACCTGTATAACTGAAGTGCTCAACAGGTTTTAATTCACTTTTACTTTAGTATATAAGTAATTAACCAACTTAAAATAATTTATACCATCACTATGTTGAATGGAAATAAAAAAAAGTCAAATTGCTCCAACTATCTTTTTGTGCATGCTTAGTAATAATTATGCTGGGTTGTTAGTTAACTTACCATCTACTAAGTTATTTGAAATTATATATCCATCTATCACGTAACTTCTTCTACATACATTAATACTTGAAATGGGACAAATGCCAGTGTGGGAAGAAGCTGAAAAAATGCTTCAGACATAAAATCAGATAATGGTGTAGAAATACAGTGCAAGCCATATATGTAATTTAAAATTTTCTAGCAATCAGATTAAAGTTGCAATAGGCAAAACTATTCATTCAGGTGAAATTATGTATTTTAAATGTATCCAAAATGTTATTTTCCACATGTAATTACTCTGAATAAATGGGATTTTTTTGCATTCCTTGAAATCTAGTGTTTATTTTACAATTACAGCACATTTCAACTCAGAACTGTGCACAGTTCAAGTACACAATAACCAGACATGGCTAAAGGCCACATTAGTCAGAGCAGGTATAGACGGATGAGGGGGAAAAGGCATTGGTTGGCATGCCCAATAAAGCAATAGTAAATATAAGGCCCTTGGGCAAAGACTTTCACTGAAAAAAGGAGGCAGGCAGTATCCAGCAAACTAGACCATAGCAGGAGTTTGTACTTACTACATATGAGAAGCAGAAGTGCATGTAACTTGCTGGTTATGTACTGGCTGTAGCTGCAAACCTGTGGGTAGCCTACATGTTCAATGTGAAGAAACTGATGATCATCTAACTACACACTAATGTTTTACCTCAGAATAAAAGGACATACTCTATATAAAAATGCTCCAAAAATAATCATTCAAAACTTCTGAATGGAATACTGCCTAAAATACCATATTCAGTTTAATAACCACAATGAAAAAATGTACAACAGAATTCCTCAGGCATGGCAGTATAAAAAAAAGTTTTGTATTGTTTTGTTTTTTAACTAGGAATTCATGCCTGTAAGTGGAAAACATTTTAATACCAAGACAAAAGAATTCTTTAAAATCCTGATTTGGAAGAAAGGACTTAAAAACAAGAAAAGATGGGATTCAAGAAAAGTCATTCCTACCACAGCAGTTTCACCAAAGACGACATTCTATCGATTAAGTCTTTAAAAATAATTATTCTTCTAGCTGTAATTCTCTATTATGAAAAAAATCCTACAAATTTTATAGCTCTCCATAAGACAATTTCGGTCAAAGGTCTCAAAGTAATTTCCCTGTTTTTGAAAAGACACGGCTAAGAAGGCACACCCATTCTTTGTGTTTCTTTAACAAGATCTCAAGATTTTAATTTTTTTTGGTAATAGTTCTGAAATTCAAGTCCTTAAAAAGCTATCCAAACAGCATTTCTATGTTTCAGCTACCTTGTCAAAAGTATCCTCCTCACAATGTGAATAAACAATGCCACTGAACTGTACACTTTTTTAAAAAAGGTTAAAATGGTTACTGTATGTATATTTTATCATAATTTAAAAGAAATTATTTTTTAAAAATGTTGGATGGCCCTGCACAGTGTGTCTTTAGGTAGCGTAAGAGGAAAACAGAAACAGGATAAAACATGTCAGTTTTCACTCATTTTTGATTTGCTAGAAATTTACAGAATTTTCAACCACTCTAAAGGTCACACTTGTTAAGTCAGAACTTATTTACAAAAAAGGGAAACCTATCTTCTGTGCTTCAAATACTTTACTTTTCAACTCAGCTGCTATAAATACTCATCTCAATGGTAAACATCCAGAGCAGCTGCAAAATCACTCAAACCACTACCATCTCTTTTATTTCGGGCCTAGTGCTAAAAAGAAACAAAAAGAAACACAGTTGAGTATTTATCTAGGTTTATGACTCGGGCATTGCCTGTTCAAGTATATAAACCCCTGCTTAACCTACACCAAGGGTACCCATTACTGGTTAGTATCAAAAGGACACCAAAACATATTGCCCCTCAATGTAGTATTGCGAATGCTTGCCTTCTAGAAACCCAAAATGAAAATTACTCAGCGTTTGACCTAGAACTTATATTAGGTGAGCTATAATTTGGTACCTACATTTTACAGACCAGTAGTTCTGTAAGAGAGCTGCCAGTTCATACCGTCTTGATAAAGAGGTAAGTCTCTCAAAGGAAACAGATTTAACTACTGGCGTCTTTGAGCGTCCTCTCCCCCCTCCACCCGGCCTCTCAGCAGTTTAAAGAGAACCACATTCTTTCACTCATTTTAGATGCCAAACAAGGAAACTGCCTAGCACAACAACGTTCAGATTTTTGTGTCTGCAGATTGGGAGGCTTCGGGAGCGTTCCCTGCCTCACTTCTGAGCCAAGCAAGAGAGGAACCATCTGGATGTTTCTAAAGGAGAACCTCAAAGCAAAAGAACCGTGTCACTAAGATTCTGTACTGATAAAACAGCGGATGGTAAAAACCTAGACAGTCTCTCCGACCAGGGCTCTAAAAAACTAACTCTACATAGAATGACGAAGCCAAGCCGTCCATTGCACAATGTGGGGCTGGCTCTTGCACCATAAGAGCTAGAGAAGATGGGAAAGAGGACAGATTCCACTGAGCTCATAGAGCACGCCCTAACTTCAGGATAGAGGCATGAGAGCCAATGCCTAATATTAGGCTCTCCCTTTCTCGAACAGCTGAAGGGGAGGGGACGAAGGGAAGGTTGGGTACAGAGCCCGAAGATAGACAGCTCGAGGTGAGTGGAAATAAGGATGACAATGAGGCCGCGCTACAAAGCCAGATGTGGCCCAGGAAAGGTGCCCCTAAGCACTTAGGTGAAGCGGGCCTCAGCCCATACACAAAGGAGGCCCCAGTGCCGCACTGCGCTCTGGTACTCGTAGTCACGTCCCCAAGCAGATGACAGCCGGGAAACTATAGGGTCCAGAGCCAAAGTAGGCCCTTCTCCTCTGCCTCGGGCTCTTCCAGCCTCACACAAAGGACCGCGCCACCACCCCCTCGCCCCGCCCGCCGGGACTTGTAGTTCCCGTTCCCCACGCCAAGCCGCAGAGAAGGAAGCGGCCAGACTACAACTCCCAGCAGCCTCCGCGGCCTAGCCCCGCACCCCTACCTCCATCTTGGCTGCGGTCGGAGCCTCCATTTTCGCTCCCTCCCCCCCTTCAGGCACCACCACCGCCACCACGCGCGGACGCCTGGTCTTGACTCTTCGCTTCGGCTCTGCGGCCTGACGTGAGGCCTATATAGTTGAACGGGGGCCCGGTGGAAAAGCCCGAGGCAGAGACTCAGGGTGAGATTTTTCCCTACACGGAGCTCTAGGAGTGCCCACTTTGACACAGAAGTCTCTCCCGTTAGTCTTGGTCTTCTCATCCGCCCTTAGCCTGGCTTCTTGCTACCCACAATTAGACCCTAGGGTCGTACTCACCCCAACAGCTCAGCGCCCCCTCTCCAGCGCCGCCATAAGCAGCACGGCCCGGTACGTAGGAATAAATCTCGCTTCTCTCGCGAGAGTTGCGGGCTCCTAGCGCGTGCACAGGAAGGGGAGGGGAGCGCGTCCCTAATACGCCTGCGCGCGAGGGCCGAGTGACGCCCACTGGTCCGCTGCGCTTAACCACAACCAGTACGGTGATTACGTTCCACTACCCTCCCTCCCCCACCAGCTGCGGGAAGCAATCTCTGTGTTTACTGACTCCGCTGGGACTCGGGGGGCGGGGTGGCAGGTGACTTCAGCGCTCTGATCTTTGCTAACCTGAGGTGCTTTAAGCAGCTAGACCTGGGTAAAGCTTCAGGGCGAACAATTCGGAGGGCATATCCAGGAATGTCCTATAATGGATTTCTCTTTTTCCCAGCGATGATCCAGAAGCCCCCAGACCCCCGTTTCTCCTCACTCACAGTGTAAGCCTGCTTTCTCTTGCCTGTTACATTAGACTCGAATTTTCGTTAGTTATAGAGTCGGGTTTTTAGCAAGGTAATTTGGCAGTCTTAAGTGAGACCTTTGTCTCCCAGAAGCTACATTGCTTGCAACAGACGGACAAGAGTGGGCGAGGAAGTAAAATCATTTAAAAGAAAAAACAAAACAAAAAACTCCTTTAGCTGACCTTTCTGGTTACCAGAAGATATGCGTAGTGTATCAGGTAATCAAAGAGGCTGAATCAGTAACCAAAAGGTTGAAATCTGAGCAAATCATCTGCAGCTCTAAGAGGAGGCAGCATCCTACTTCTGATGTTCAAAGATTTTTCTCTCCACCTCAGTTGCTATTCCAACCCGATACCACCTCCTAGGTGCCTTTGTTCTCTCTGATGCCTTCCCACGCTTTCCTGGGCACAGATACTGGCTTCGCTTTCAGTGCTTTCCTAGCTCACTCTGGTGATTATTAGTCTGTACTAGCTAATGATACTTCAGGACGGGCCTGTGACCTTCATCTCTGCATTCCTGGTGCCTGACAGTGCCTGGCATAGACAACTCGCAAACGCTTGTTGAATGAATGTCACTGAACAACAGTGTAAGTTGTTAGAAACTGGAATGTTCTGTTGGGGAAGTACAGAATGTAAATATGTCGAACCAGCTGTTTTGTTTCCTTTCACTAATTCTTAAATTGAGATCTCTCTTTCCCAGCAATAGATCTAGTCTGGATATTCTAATCTAATGTTACAGAGAAACTGCCCTGGGCTCTTGCTCTAGAAACAAGGTCATGTGGAGCTGGGCTAAAAGTAGAATTAGGTCTAAGAGCACACATTCTCAAATATCACAGCAATGGTAAGTGTAAAAAGTAATAGTCTTGCTAAATTCTATAAATACAATTCCAATTAATAAGAAAGAATAAAGTCTGGATTCCTACCATTACACATAATTCCTAAAGATCTTCTTAAATCATAACCATTTCATCATCCTCATTCTGAATATCTCAATTTTTCAAATTTCTCTTTGATCCATAATTTGTATCAATTTACATTTAACAAAATGCAAATATATATAAACCCAGAAGTACACATTTAAGCTTGCAATGCATTAAAAAAAGTAAAAGATAGATTGGACATAAATCACTAGTTTAAATGATTTATCCTTTCTACAAGTACTACCCATAATTAGTGGTTTCATTTTTTAAATTTTTTAATTATTTTTAGGAACTTGTGAAGTTTTTATTAAATCCACACAAGTAAAAACCATATTGTGAGGAGCTGGGGAATGGGGCTACCAAGGAGTGGGAGCCAGGCTACCAGAGGGGAAGGGCAGGGGGGTGATAGAACAGACCCAGGCTGAGCTGGCTCAGGGGGCCCTGCTTCTGGTGCCATCACCAGGGCCACTGGACAGCTCCTGGGCACCAGGCACCAGACAAGCTCATGGAGAGGGCTCCACCAGCATAGCAGAGACCTTGGTGTCACCAAAGGCCTCATGTGTGCAAGTCTTAAAGAGTGCTGCAGGTTGATGATGGACTACACATAGGCCTTGCCCTCCATCAGCTTGTTGAACTGCTTGAACATACTGCCCACATTCTGGGCAAACTCTTGGGGAGAGCTGTAGAGGGAGTGACAACTTCTCCCGGAGGCAAGTGTGGATCAGGGTCAGGTCTAAGGTACTGCCAAGCTGATCCATGGAAGAGTTGGAGTCGGTGGCCAGTTGTGCAGGGGCCAGCAGGGCTTGTGGCAGAACAGGACCAGCAGGACATGCTCGTACTTCTTCCGGTTGGCCAGTGAGAGCTTGGCCACCACACCATTGCTGTCACCACCATCCAGGCTCAAGCTGCCATCCTCCTCCTTCAGGTCAGCTAGCACGACGCAGTGTGAGCAGCTCCACTGGCCCCCCAGCTCATCCTGCAGGTCTGGCAGGTGGCAGTCCAGGTGGAAGCAGAACTCACACTGGTTGCACATGACTGGGTTGCCTGTTTTCTGGCAGACACAGTAGATGGTGGCATTGTCATCCAGGGTACCTGGGCCCCCAGCTGGGGCTGAGGTGCCTTCTGGAGCCACCACCTCCAGTCCAGAACTGGTGCTGCCACTGGGTGAGACCAGGTGGGGGCTCTTAGCACCAGGGCCCCAGGTTTCACTTTTTGTTGTTATTTTTAGGTTTCACTTTTAGAAGATCACTATAATTTAAGGCAATAGTTTTTTTCTAGATGAATTTTGAAGTAAAATAAAAAACCCCCCAAAATATAGCTTTTTTACTTTTTAAAAACTGAAGTTAAAGCAGAAACTTGTGAGGTCCCTGGGAAACCATCTGCAACACAAAAGGGTGGCCAGGGGTTTGGAGAAGCCATTTCATCTATTTAGGAATAACCAGGAAAAATTGTATATATCATTTTTGGTTATTTGTTATGTTAATTTTTCTTCTCTGAGAAACTAAAATCAACAATGAAATTGTTTTTCCTCTACAATGTCAGTGAACACATTTCCCTGGCATCTACACGAGAATCAAAAGCAAGCTTCCTTTACACATTTATACAGTTTTCTTGGGCAGTGATTGGCAGGATTTTTGTCCGTTCTCTGTGAAATGAGAAAAATTAGGTCAACGTAAAGATTTTTTAAAAATAAGGCTAAATTTATTCAGGATTTTAAGGACTGTTGTTTTCCTAACATAATGTCTTTCCTATTTAGGGAAGTTAAAGGGAATTTCTTTTATAAAATTATGGTAATAGTGGATGGTAAAGGGAACCACATTCAAGATTTCAGGACCGGAAGCAATTTAAAGCAAAAACTTTCAAAGAATAATTATTTCCAACCGAATGTAAATAATTAAAATTTACTCCTAGAACTTCACAATTCAAAACTTTTTATTCATCAACAAGCCTCAAAAATAAATATAAGAATAACAATTATGTAATAAAATATTCGAACTTAAATGAGAACAATGCAAAAGTTTTATATAATGCTTCCCTATAAAATGTCAACATTGCACTTAATGGAAGAATCAGGTGGACATGCTAAACTGCTGCACTAAAAGTAACCACCAAAACACTTCAGCTCTGGGAATCAGCCGAAGGGAAGGGCAAAGCAAAAGATTATTTTTAATTTTTATTAAATTAGATCTTGATGAAAACCAACTGCATTTGGAATAAAATCCAAACTCTCTTGCCATGGCTTACAAGACCCTAAATGACCCAGTCCTCATTAAGTCTCTAACCCCTGGTTCCCTGTGATTCAACTCCACTGCCACTTTGCTTCCTTGAACATTGCAAGTTTGTTCCTACTTCAGAAACCTTGCGTTTACTGTTGCCCCTGCCTGGAATGATCTTTCCCCAAATCATTACATATTTGGCACTTTCTCAGCATTTGGGTTTCAGCTCAACTGTTACTGCCTCACAAAGATCTTTTCTAAAGTACCTACTGTTAACATCACTTTTTAAAAATATTACTTGTTTTATTGTCTTCATAACATGTATCACCATCCAGAATTAACACATTTATGAATTTAATTATTGCCCTTCTTCTGCTTCAGTTCTGTTTGGTTCATCATTATATCCTGTACACCTAGGTCAGTGACTGGTAAAATAATAGTAAGTACTTAATAAATATTTATTAAATGAATGAATGAATGGCACTTAGTTAAAGCTAAGACTATTGATTGTATGATACATTATTTATGCACTGTAAAAAGAAAATATGTTGCCATTTTTACTGACATTTTTATTACTTAGAATTGTTATATTAAGAGCTCTTTTAAACTTATCTAGACCTAGAATTGTTTTTATGTGTCACTCTCGTATATATAGTGAAAAAGAAAAAAAAAGCAAAGTAAGTTGGTTAAGGTATTCCTAAAACTTCTTCACAAAGTCTAAGTCTTCTGAATTTTTCTTTTTATTAATAAATTTGACCATATTTTAAAAATTTCACTCATCAAGAGGCAGCCCCCCAAATAAAAAAGTCAACAGACTAGAAGAATATATATTTGCAACATATAAAACTGACAAGGTATTAGTAGCATGAATATGTTAAATAATTACATATCAAGAAGAAAAAAGGGGGAATGACTTAAATGTCTATATATTTTTTAAATGTCTATATTTGAAAAACTTATGCTCAGCCTCATTAATCGGAAATGAATATTTGAGATGTTAGACTTTCAAAGGAATTGTAAAAATAGTACAGAAAGTTCCCATAAGGCCTTCACCCAGTTTCCCTTTATGCTAATCTTACCTCAAGACATAACAATTTTCAAAACTAGAAAATTCATCTTCACACAGTATTAACTAAACTACAAAATTAATTTAGGTTTTATTAGCTTTCTAATATTCATTTCTCTTCCAGAGTCAAATCCAGGATCCTACCCTGCACTTGGTCTCTTTAGTCTCCTCCATTCTGACAGTTCCTCAGTCTTGTCTTTCGTGACCTGTATGCTTTGGAACAACACTGGTGAGTTGGTTTTTTTTTTTAACCCTCACCAGAGGATATTTTTTCCTTTGCTTTTCAGAGAGTGGAAGGGGGGAGAGAGAAAAACGTCGATGTGAGAGAGACACATCGATTGGTTGCCTCCCACATGTGCCTTGACCAGGGCAGGGGATAGAGCCTGCAACCGAGGTCATGCCCTTGGCGGGAATCGAACCCGGACTCTTCAGCCCTTGGGCTCTAACCACTGAGACAAATTAGCTAGGGCTTGGAGAGTTGTTTTGTAATTGTCCCTCAATTTGTTTTTGTCTGACGTTTCCCTTGATTAGGTCAAGTTTATGTGTTATTTGGAAGAATGTTACAGAGGTGATACACCCTTCTCATTGCATCCTCAGGGGGTATATGATATTGAGAAATGTACTATTAATGATGTTTACGTCCAAACCCATAGAGGATTAACATTAAAAAAAAAAAAAAGGTGCTCGATTAAGGTGGTTATGGTTTGAAGGATCTGAAAGGGGCCATTTCAACAGTGTGTTAACTTAGATGCACAGAAACAATGGACAAAGCTTGCTTAAGGCAAAGATAAGTCTGGGGAGTGACTACCCACCATGCAGTGCCCAATTAGGAATTTATGATCAGGTTACCCTGAGGTTACATTGCATAGAAACCATTTTTTTGTCATATTACCTTAATCAATTGGGTATGTTATAGCATAGTAAGAAGCTAGAAAAATTCCAAGACAAGCAGAATAGGGAAACTGAGACAGTTAAATAGCAGTTTGTGGCCACCTAATAAATCCTAGCTTCCCTAAACCAAGAACACTTGAGTAAATGGTTTGCACTTCTACTCCCCAACCTGAGGTTAAATAGCTTAAATCACCCTACTCAGGAGACAGGTAACAGAAATCCAATTAGTGCCATTTGCCAACTACACCCAAGGACAGACAAATTAAGAGAATAAATCTCATTTTGGTACATCAGCATAAAGCTGATAAATATTCTATTGATCCACCCTTAATCTTTAAAACCCCTAAAAATGAAAGTCCCAATGGGATCTCTCCAGGGAGCATGCCTGTGCCATTCCCCTTCCCCCTCAGGCATCTGTCCCCTAACCTCTAAGGGACCCCATGAGACTTGCAACCAGGGGAGCAATGGGCAGGGCAGCTCTTCCTGGGCTAACCCCCCAAACCTGTCTCCAAGGACCCTTCTCCCCCTTTTCTTTGACTTCCCAGTGGGCCAAGGCAGCCCAGCCTAGATCTCCTGCAGCTTCTTCTATGCCCTTCCTTGTTTCACTGTCCTGAGTGTTTTTGCTGCAGTCAATAAATTCTTGCTTTTCTACACTTTGTCTCGATTGAAATCTTTCCCTCAAGACAAGAACTGAGGTCTCCTCATCTCCCTGGTAACAGGTACAGTGGTGTCTGCCAGGATTCTTCATAGTAAAAATACTATTTCCCCCTTGATACTTTGGGACCATACTTGATTGAATAGTGTCCTCTACCAAGAATGCAAACCAACTTTGCTTATGCTTTGAATCAACCACACCACCACCTCTACATAAGACATATCCCAATTTCAGAGATGTTAAAATATGAAATAAAAATAAATCCTAGGATTAGTAACATGCAGAAATTCACTTCCATCAATTCCACAGTGTTTCCAGGAGGCTACATGAAATGTAGAGTGAATTGTACTCCATTGAAGCTCTGAAGGTTCTGCCTCCTATTTAGCATTCTTGGAGCATAACAAAAGGTAAAGCATCCTAAGTGTCCTTAGAAGTTATCTGGGATGATTATTCAAGTACAAATTCCTAGATCCCATTTCAAAATTTCAATTTCAGTAGGTCAGTGAGCTACACTTTGAGGAATATTGAACTAGACCTTCAATGTCTGAGTCAAATTATGCCTAAGGAAATAAGTCAAAGTAATAAAGCTAGATATCAGTAATATTTAAGCATTTTTCAAGATACATCCAAATTTAGTTTCAGTTTTATAATGTGATTTGTAATCATGACTTTTAATCATGAGGAAATCTTTAAAACCATTTCAGAAACAACTATTTGTAGAGTTATACTGCTGACTACATTGCACTAATTATAAAACATTTATGAAAACCCTGTCTACTTAACAGGTCGGTATCCATGTGAAAAATAAACCTTTGCATTTCCTAATAATTAGACTCATTACTGACTAAAATTAGCTGACATTATCTAAATTAGGTTTTTATTAGAAAAGTTTGTACTAAGAGTTCACAAACCAGTTAAGTCCCTCCATCCACTGCAAAAAAAAAACATTAATCACTCAAAGTGAAAAAACATTTTCACTTTTTTAAGTACACATTATCTTCAAAGCATTAACACCAGCCAGAAATTATATCATGTAGAGTGATGAGAGCTTTTGATTTGTCAGGGGGAAAAGTTAACATATAGATTTATCCTGATATCTGAGATGTAAAGAACTAAAGAAAATGTAAAAGAACATAAGACAGATAAAGGGACAGACACCATGTTATACTTTAATGGGCTATCTGATTACCACGTTCACTGAAAACTGGCCATGGCAGCTGACAAATAGTATAGGGTACTAACCTCCTCAATTGGAATTGCAGGACATATGGTGGCACTTAGGACATATACTTCAAGGCAAATGGCTGGGCTAAAAGATTCCTTACTCTTGGGAAGTGAAATAAAAATGCCACACTTGGGGTAGAATATTTTTCAAGTCCTATGCAGGACTCTAAATAGAAACTTGATGAATTCTAAAAGAACATATACCTATGCATTAAAACCTACCACTGTAGGCCAAGTCAATTAGTATTACTGGGATTAGATGCTTTTAGGACATCTTGGAGAGATTTTGTTGTTTTAATGGGAATTAATTTTTTATGGCAGTACAAAAGAAATTTTACATCACACTAACCACTAACAAAACATTCTTTAATACTGTGCCTTTCCCATGCATTATGATGCTTAATATTACCAGAAAATACTGACAGGTTTAGCATTTATTAGTTCAGTTATTTGGGGGTAAACCTAAATTAATAGTATAACATGAAGTTATGTGAGTAAACTGAGATGGGGGAATGAGTTGATGAATGATCCTAGTTGACCACTCAGCATTTGAATCTCAAAACTGCTTGTCTATATAGCACTATGAATGTAATAACTCTTATTAGGTAATAAAACTTTGCTTCCTTGTGAAAAATGGATCTAAAAAGAAAGCCAACTACAGGTACTAGTAATGAAAGATATCAAAGTAAATGATGGTTCTTAACTATAAAATAGAAGTTATATATAAATGAAATAGTAGAGTGTAGTACCTAAGAACTATGATGTGAATAAACCTATTATATGTTCTTCACACTAGGTAAACTACCCAAGTTGAAGATTTCCTAGCAGAAAAAATTTAAAAATTGATTACCAATATCTAACGGAGTAACTAAAAGCTATGTTTAGCATTTGAGCTAAGTGTACGTGTGTGTCCACATACACAGGACAAATTTTTCAGCATTCTTTGAATATACAATGACTATACTACCAATGGAAAAAAACAGTTGACTTATTTTCAAGTATGTTTCCTGGAGACTAGCAATACGTTCTCTCAAATTAAGAGTAAAGAGACACGGCCATGAATTGCCAACTCTTAGCACCAGACAGACTTAAAACTTCATAGAAGGTGAATGACATTACAAATAAGAGAATTTGCCGATGTAGTTCTGCAGAATTGTATGGTTCTCAAATGGAAAATAATCCAGGTTTATGCTAAATAGATTTAAAAAGCTAATCTCTTTTTAAATTTTTTCATAATTGCAATTTACAATCTTATATAAAATAAAATCACTGGCTTATGATACAGTGCTCAAAGTTTCAGAGATGTGAAAAAACAAAAATGAACCGAATACACAGTTTATATAAATCGAGGTCCCAGAAATGAAAATTAAAAGTAGTCTCTTAGAGAAAGGAATGGTGAAATTCAACACACCCCAAAACTATTTTGTGGACAGCCCATTTTGCTGCCAATTCTAAACTGCCATCTGATTCCTTTAATCAATATTAAATCAAGTCTGAGGCAAGACAGTGAAAGGACAATACTCAAATAGAAAGATAGTAACTTCCTTCCTTGATAAAGAATCTCCAGCTGTCATTCAGAAGCTGAAGTTATTTGATGGCTTGGGAAGCAGTGTCCATTGAGTTTTCCTTTCTGACCTGAAGCGACTCACTGCTGATGGACAATAATTCTCGAAGTTCCTTATTTTCAAGCTGGGGGGGAAAAAAGTATATGTTTATTTCAGGTATTTTGACTGTAACTGCATCAGAACACATTGTTTTGCGTCAGAAACAGAAAACATATTAATTTTTAAAGTTTTAAGAAACAAAAGAAATAGAATTTCCTAAAATACTACTTATTTACTTATTTATTCATCGAACAAACATTTACTGAGCAATTTTTATATGCTACATGTTAGGACTACAAAAAAAAGACTCCTCTCCATTGGAGGAATTCACACTTATGATACTCTTCATGGTTCCCATGATTTTTGCTACTATTCTATCTTTCAAATGTCTAATAATATTTTCACTCAGCTCAATCTTCCCTCCTAGATGTCCTACAGTTTTGGAGAAAGGAAGGAAAGGGAGAGAAGAAACGATTTATTGGCCACGTAACCAGTACCACGTGGATGTCTTAAATATATGATCTCACAACCATCTGTAGGGTAGGTATCATCGCCTACACCCATATTCTTTTTAAAATGAGGACACTGTGGCTCACAAAGTCCAAAAACTTGTCCAAACTCAGACAACTTGGATGTGGTATTGCTGAGGTCGCCATCCAATGCCCATGTTTTTTCCACTTAAAGTATCAAGTAAAATTTGTCTCATGTTTCCTTAGGGCTGTTTCCATAACTGAGAAGAATGTAGGCAAGGTTGTTCTATCACTTGAACTACCTCCCAGTTCCTAATTGGGACCTTGTCACTCCCTTTGATTTCCACATAGGGCAGTTAGCACGCCTCATCCTTACTCTCTCTGCAGGAAATTCTGGTAAACCATAGTGTTTACAGGAAAGAGTCAGAGCCTATGGTCATTAAATTTTCTACCATATAAAGTGCTTCCCCCAGTACTTTGTATCTCTCTCCTAACACTTACATACCATTTCATATCTTATAAGTAGAGTAAGTCCTCATTTAATATCACCGATAGGTACTGGAACTTTAAGCAAAATGATGTATAAAGAAACCATTTTTACTATAGGCTAAATGATATAAACAAGAGTTAAGTTCCTATGGCATCTCATCAGTGTTGTGATGAAACGACGTTGAAGTTATCTGAGGACCTGCTGTACTAGTCATTCCTTTTACTAGGCTGAGCAGGGACCTTAGCTTTTTTTATGTGGTATTTCTCAAAGGGCCCATGATAGCATTTGGTAATAAGCAGCATTCAAACTATCTATTATGTTTTTCCTTAACAATTTTATGGGCGCACTAACACCCTAGGCCCTTCTTTGTAAATTATTTCCATTTTAATAAAAAATATTAGATGAAAATAGCTTTTAAAAAAATCAAGACTACAGGGCTTATAAAATAAACAGTAGTCCCTTGGCTTTGTTCCCCAAAGGCAACCACTTTTAATACTTTTATCGATTTCTTTAGTATTAACTTGTATAATTTTAAGTAATATGCCTGAACTGCTACATTCTTATCATCAACTCTAGACATTATCTATTCGACTTCCTTTTGTGGCAGATGAGGGACTTTAATTCACGTGTAATCTGTCCCTTCCACACTCTGCCCTTTGGATATGATAACATCTCAATTTCTAGCATAGTTGGCATTTTCATTGTATGCTGCTGATTACGTTTCCTTTTTTGAAAAGGGTATGGAGGAGTTTTAATTTTAAATCACCAGCACACAGAAAACATCAAAACATTGCAGTGATAGGATAGTGATGGCACACTTTCCAGACTCTATGAAAACTTCCTGAAATACTGTGAACCTAAAATAGCAACAGTCTTACCTCTAATTGGGCTAGTTTTTCCTGAATCTTACAAAACTGGTCATCATCCACCTGAACTGCTTTCCTCATCACTTCTCCCATTTCACAGATTCTGTCAATCTGACTCTCAATTTCCTGTGAAGATATTTACACAAAAAAGGTGAAAAAGTCATCTTTTCTACATATATGAAGTACATGAGAACATGTGCATTATGATGTTTAAAAGTTCATTTAATCTATGCTACAGCAGTCACACAGGCGTTTCACTATAATCTGAATTCTCAGGGGTAAAGCCATAATAATCTTGTGGTATTCACAAATAATTGGTTTTCAAAAGATTGATTCTAGTCTAACCACCACTGTTAGACAACATCTCTAAGTGTCTTCTTAACTGAAATTTGAATACTTTTCCTGGTAAGAAGCTCACCACATTCCAAGGTACCTTATTCCATTTTTGGAGTTATCTTTTCAAAAAAATATATTTTTATTGGTATTTAGAGAGAGAGGAAGGGAGATGGAGAGAGAGAGAGAGAAACATCAATATGAGAGCAAAACGTCAATCGGCTGTCTCCTGTACAACCTCCACCAAGGATCGAGCCTGCAACCTGGGCATGTGCCTTGATCCAGAATTGAACCAGCAACCTTTGAGTGCACCGGACATCACTCAACCAACTGAGCCACACTGTCCAGGACTGGACTTATCTTTTAACAAGTCTTTCATATGAGTTAAAATCTGTTTCCTTCAAGGTTCAAATTTTCTCTTCCAGAGTAAAGAAAATAAAGTTCATTTTTCTCTTCCATATGAAAGCCATTCACATATTTAAAACATCCCTGTTCCCTAAGACTTGTGTTAAGTCTTAGTGCTTTCCATGAATCTAGGATGAAACTTTATAAATTGCACTGTAGCAAATAGTGAGGCACCAATCTATTAATCCAGGATTAAATGATATAGTCCATGTGAACGTACAATGACAACTATAAAGCACTCTACAGACATAAGAGCAATTACTAGGTTTCTCAAGTTAAATCATAATTAACCAAAGTGTAGAAACTATGCCATGTATATGTATTTTTTAAACCATACTTCTCTCTCCTAACAAGCATGACACTTGTTCAATTTAATAAGTTTCCCAGCTGCCTGCTCTCTGCAGGTACTATGTTAGGGATAAAATAGGAATTTATGCTCCTTACAACCAAGGAGCTCACAATTTAGTGAAATGTACGATAATAACCAATCAAGTATTTACTGAGCAAGTGGTATTATGTTTGGTGGAAGAATTAAGCTTTCATTAACATCTTGGAAAGAGTCCTTAGGGAGGAAGGAACCTTAGTCCTACTCAAATGAAAGGACCTGAGCAGCCCCTTACTCCCTTCTTTCTATTAAAATCTTTACAAAGCTAGAGCAAAACCAACAGTGAATGTGATAAACATGAAAGGAAAACAAGCTTACTATTCTTCAAAGAAGGCACACAAACTAAAACAATTTCAACGTTTCAACTCAGTTCATTTAGAATTTATTCATCGAAGTTTCTTACTGCAGAGTGAGTCTGGTGAGCTTTCAGGACTGGTTCAGCATCCACTGCTTTTTTAGCAACCATTAATTGTAACATCTGCTTCCGGTATTTGCTCATGATGAGTTCCAAAGCATCCTGGTGTTCTTCCAAGGAAACCCACAGCTCTATCAAAAAATAAAATAACTTGGCAGTGATGTCTGAGAGATAGCTTTCAAAGCCAGACTCTTAACACTTGGAATTTTATGACACTCCATGAGATATTGTGATTCCAAATTTGTAAAGTCCACAAAATGTAACAGTTAAGGTCAATGTGAAACATAACTTTCTAAGCAGAGGCAGCACAGTTTGGTAGAAACATGGGATTTGGAATCAGAAGGCATGGGTTTCAGTTCAGTTCTGTGAGTTACTAGTAATACTCTTAAGCAAATCATTTAACCTCTCTGAGCCTATTTCTTACCTGGCTTATATATCTCAATATGAAAATATAAGAATACAATGGGCTGATATATGTGGAAGCCCTCTTGAAACTGACATACAAATAACTTCATACTATCATTAATAATGTACTTATCAAACCTAAGAAATTGTATCTTGAGTATACAATTCAGCTCTTCCACTTTGCACAAGAACATAAAAAAACTCTTCAGTCTTAACTTTAGTATATTTGAATATTTAAACTTTACATTTTAATGCCTTGAGAATATTAACTCCAATTCAACTCTACTAAACACCTCTTTGATAAGCTGCCTATAAATACAAAATCAATCAGACAACCTTGAAAAGGGTAATGTAACAAACTTCATTTTACTGGGCCAGCACAGGGTAACTCTGTTACTAAAAGTACTGACCTGGAAATACATATAGCATGTGCACTTTAGTGAACAGTTGCGCAGTTTTGCAAGAACTTTTGCAATATTTAGTATGAGAAAATCATAACTACACAAAAAGGCCTGACTGACCTCTGTTTTCCTGCTGCAAGTCTCTAATCTGTGTATTCTCTTGGGACAGCAGAATGTGAGGTTTGTATTTGGACATGTCCTTTATATCGGATGCATCCTCTTGATACTGGACAAACAGAGAGAGACTAAGCGCGCCGGAAACAGGACAGCCGCAGGTGCAGCCGAGAGGCAGGAGCCGGGGCTCGGGCAGCGTTCTCAGCCCCGATGCCCAGAAAGCTCTCCCCGCCGCCCCTGCGGCCAGGAATAATTCCGGGCCGAGGTCCCACCGGACCTCGCCCTCCCCCGGTCGAGTGCCCGGGACCTGAGGGCACGGCCCCCTACCCTCTGCCTGACCTGGTCGGGAAGCGCCGTCCCCGCCTCCCGCATAGCGGCCACCCGCCGGTGCAGCGCCGCCGACTGATCCACCAGCGACTCGGCGGCCGCATCGTGCTCGCGCAGCCTCTCCAGCAGCGTCTTAGCGTCAGTCAGGATCTTCTCGATGGTGCAGCTCATAGCGGCCGCAGGACCACCCCAAGCGAGGCGCTCCGACCGTCCCGGAGCCCGTCTCGGCGCCGGCCGTCACTTCCGGTATGCTTTAAAGGCGCCGGGCCGCCGCGTGCGCGCCTGCGCGGTGGCTGCCGCGGCCCCCCGGCCGTCGCCGGCGTCCCTGAGCCCGCCCCGCAGCCGCGGCCCGCCCTTGCCACGCCCTTGGCTTCCTGTTCCCACAGCCCCGTGGGCGAGTCAGGTTTTGCTGGGTGGGTGGCGTTCCTTCCCTTTTTTTTTTTTTGGAGAGAGGGTTATTAGCGCTGGGGACTGAAACTAGGAAGGGGTCGGGATGGAGGCAACAGGCGAGAGCCCGGGCGGGGAGGCTCTGGCTCGCCGGGAAGTCCGAGAGGACGGGGCCTTGGCGACAGGCTCCGGGCGTTGGCCGCGGACCAGCTGCCGCTGCCCGCTGCTCCCCTGGCCGCGAGTCTCCGGGGAGCCGCAGGGTTTAGGACATACACGCCCGAGAGGGAAGAAAGGCCGGGGAGGAAAGCCCTGGGCGCCTCCTGGGAGGGAGAGCCCTCCCCCTACTCGTTTTGATTGGTGTGGGTGGTGGTTCATTCCTTTTTTTTTTAAAATTTAGATTTTTAAAAATTATTGTAAAATACACCACCTTCACCAATTTTAAACGTACAATTCAGTAGTATGACTTACATTCACAGTATCGTGCAACCGTCACCACCACCCAGCTCCAGAACTCAGCTTGCAAAACTGACGCTGTGCGCCGGTGAAACATTAGGCCCCTCGTCTGCCCTCCTCCCAGCCCTGGCAGCCACTCTTCTACTCTCTGAGTGTGACTCCTTCAGGAGCCTCATACAAGTGGAGTCATGCAAATTGTATTTGTCTTTTTGTGACTGGCTTATTTCACTTAGCATAATGGTCTCTGGGTTCACCCAGGCACATCACAGTTTCCTTTCTTTTTAAGGCTGAAAATATTTCATCACATATATGTACAAATACCACATTTTGTTGATCTCTTTGTCCATCTGTGGACACTTGGATTGCTTTCGCCTTCTGGCTATTGTGAATAGAGCTGCTGTGAAACACAAGTCTGCAAAAATCTGTTGAGTCCCTGCTTTTGATTCTTTTGGGTGTATACTCAGAAGTAGAATTGCTGAGTTATACGGTAATTCTGTTTTAAAAGTATTGAGGAATGACCATAATGTTCTCAACAGTGGATGCACCATTTTACATCTTCACCAACTGAATAAGGGGTCCAGTTTCTCCACATCCTTGATTATTTTGTTCTTCTCTACACTTGCTATGTTCTGTGTTTTTTGTGTGTGTTTTTTTAATGGGTGTGAGATGGAGTTATTGTCTGCTTGCCTATTTTTTCTATTTTAATTCAGTTAATAACTTGAGGATAAATTTAATCAGAACAGCATTGACTTATGTGGTTCGTTATAATGGTTTATGAATTTACCTTGTCAAGCTTATATGTCAAACTTTGTTCTTTTTCATTTATTCAGTGAATATTTTTGGAGAGCCTTCTTTACTTCAGGAACAGTTTAGTGGGAAAACAGCATTGTCTGCTTCTAGACCTGCTCTTCCTCCTGTGTAAGTAAAGAGCACATTCATACACCCGTTTGCCCAAAATGGAATCCTGAAAGTGGGCCTTTATTTTCCTGTTAAGTCTTTACACTTAATCAGTTACCAAAGCAACCTATCTCTTTTGTATCTTTAGGAAAGATTTCCTTTCTTGCATTTTCACTGCGGGGGCCATCATTCTTTTTCACCCAGAAACAGCAAGTCCTCCAACGGGTCTTCTCCCTACTTCAAGTTGTCTGCTTCTCTAATAGCTCTTCCTCAAGGATACCATCACCCCTTGTTGCCCTTGTGATGGCAGGTAATTATTTTTCTATGCCCCACCCCATTAAGACTGAGAACCCGACTGGTCATAGTAATTCCACAATGACTGACAAACAATTACTCCTACTTGTTGCATAAAACCTCATTCATGTTTGCTACAGTCTCATTGGCCAAAGCAATCACCTGGCCAGCCCACATTCAAGGGCTGGACAAATAGGTTCCACTTTTTTATGGAGGGGAAAGAATGTGTGTCCATTTTTGCAATCTACCATAGAGAGGGAGGTACTGATGCTTAAAGGTAAATGAGAGGTGTTAGGAGTCTGACTAAAATGAGAAATTATACTTTTGTGGTGGCACATCTCCATGATTTTACAGTTTTACATAGCATGGTTCAGCTTGTTAGGGGTCAGCTGTAGTACTAGAGGTGGAAGAGAGTGAGGCTTTGGGCATCAGTAATGCCTAGCTGAAGAAGGTGGAAGTAAACCTAGGGAGATGGTACTTGGTGGATAGAGTGACACCTGAGGTGGCAGTGGTGCTTGACAGAAACAGAATCATCCTGTAGAAGGCACCCAATAGAGATCTACTTTTAGTGGGACTGTGATGCATATTTTAGGACATCCATAAATATGAGTGTGAATTTTGCTGGAAGACAAGGGTCTTGGAAAAGCAAGTGGGGGCAAACCAGTGATAAACTAGGATTTTAAATTTTATACACAATATGACCACAGTTCCCAAAAAGACAGTGGCTTTAATTTTTAATAAATTGAAAAGTTGGATTAGATAAGCAGGCTTGCTTTATTTTTTCCTTTCTTTTTTCTATTTGTGAGTGGTATGTGTATGTGTGGGAGTACTGGCAGGGTTACAACTTTAGCTTTGTTACTCCCAGGTGGGTTAGTAGTGATTGTTAGTTGACTTCTCCACTGGACTGATACCAAAGTTTCTGCTTTTCTACTTACAGAGTTGTTTATGTTTTAATAAAGCATTAGGATTGTAATGTATAATTTCTAAACATTGCAAACATTTTCAGATACCATTAGATATTGTTTTTACCCTTTACAAGTGCTATAGGTATTCTTTGGTAAATTTGGTAATGAACACCTTTGTTAAATAGGATAAAAGTAAACAAAATGTAAACTAAATATATTCACCAAAAAGTAAAAAAACCCCAAACCTTTAAATAATAATAACCTCCTACATGCCCCTGCCTGGGGATCAAGCCCACAACCCCGGCATGTGCCCTGCCGGGAATCGAACCACAATCTCCTGGATCCTAGGTCGATGCTCAGCCGTGGAGCCACGCTGGCTAGGCAGGAAGCCTTTATTGAATATCTCTTATAGGCAAGTCACTTGATTAAGCACCAGGGAAATAAAAATGAACATGATCTCTGCTTATAAAGGTATACATGAATAATTTGTTAGATAAATCTGAATGAAAACAATTTTAGCCCAGGGACATAAAGCACTAACAGATGCATACACAGAGTGTCAACTACTAATGTCCAGTTTTCCTCCTATACAATGAGTATAAATAAATCTTGAATTTAGAAGAAGGCGTAACAATCATGAACTCCTTTAGCAGACATTCTGATTCTCTTGAATGCCAGAGGCATTCCTTCACTACATCTTTACTTTTAACCTCTGGGTGGTTAGATCAGTTGATTAGCATAGCAGCCATTGCCTCTTCACCTGTTCACTTATACTTATTAAGCTCTGTTGTGAGGATCCCTGTGATGGGCACTGGGAACTCGCTCACATATGAAGGTAGCAGCACACCAAGAGTCTAATGGAATAATAAGAATAAAAGGTCAAGGGTTGGGCCACCCTAGGAGCCTTTTCCCGCTTTATAGCTGCAGATCAACTGTGCTAGCCAGCCAAGTGCAGCGATGAGCTGGAAAAAAAGCTCAAAGAACATGCTCGACTGACGATCAGCCACTAGCATTGTGTACGTATATAAAGCGTGCATCTCCTCATTAGCTGTTATATTTTGAATTACCATTCTAGTTTTTTGCCTTATTTCTCTAAATTAGTAATATTCTCAATTCTATCAAATATAAAGCCTTGGGTGGGGAGGTGGGTGGGGTAGTGTTAGAAGAGTGGAGCATTTAAAAAAATTTTTTATAAATCACTTAAAACTTTGCGGTATTCTCACTAAATCCCAGAAGAACAATCTCTTAGAATTGAATTTTAAATTTAATTTTGATTTTCAAAACACAAGCTGATAATATTACTTGTGCAATTTCTTAAGTATAACATCAGTATGAGAGAGAAACATCAATCGATTGCCTCCTGCATGCGCCCAGACCAGGGATCAAACCCACAACCTGGGTCTGTGCCGACCAGGAATTGAACCTGCCGCCACTTGGTGTATGGGAAGATGCTCTAACCAACTGAGCCACACTGGGCAGGGCAAGCATTGCTTTTTAAAAAAGATCAAGTACTATATGTCTGCTGTGGTATTTTTTAATGTAAGGTTGCCAGGAGAGTGTCACTTCTTTTCAGGCATAATTTGGAGCCTGGTTTTGGAATATTTTAGAATCAACACAAATAAAGTATAATCCTGTTATTGTTTCACTGATTAAAATTCACAGATACAGGGCCTATTATTTTAAAAAGTAAATAAAACATGCGACATGACTTGAAGATTTTATCATCAATTCTGCCCTTTGAAGAATTGACATTAATAGAGTAGTTGCAAAGTCAGAAACTGGATGTCAGGAAAGGTGGAGGTGTATACTGAAGCTGTGCTGTGTTATGTGAAAGTAGGACTGTTTCAGTCAGATAAAGCAAGTGAGTCATCAGGTCAGAGGAGGTAGGACGTGTTTGTAACCTTGCCTCCTTAGAAATGCCCTAAAGGGATGAGACTATAAACCTAGTATCCAATAGACTTTTTTAAAAAATATATCTTTATTGATTTCAGAGAGAGGAAAGGAGAGGGGGAGAGAGAGACAGACACATCAATGATGAGTCATTGATCGAGCCCGCAGCCTGGGCATGTGCCCTGACTGGGAATCGAACCCCAATCGCCTGGATCCCAGGTCATCCAAAACCTCTGAGCCACGCCCAGCAGGGCTCCAATAGACTTTTTAATCCTCACCCGAGATATGTTTTTCATTGATTTTAGAGAGAGGAAGGGAAAGAGAGAGGGAGGGAGAGAGAGAGAGAGAAAGAGAAACATCGATTGGTTGCTTCCCATAAGTACCCGAAGGGAACCTGAAACCTGGGTCTGTGCCCTGACCCAGAATTGAACCTGCCACTTTTCGGAGCCAAGGCTCTCTTTTTTTTTTTTTTTTTTAATTGTTGATGGTATTACAGGTGTCTCCCGTTTTCTCCCTTTTGCCCCCTCCACCGAGCTTCACCCCCACCCTAGGCCTTCTCCATACTGTGGTCTGTGTGCATGGGCTATGCATATATGCACGTATGTTCTTTGGTTCATCTCCTCCTGCCCCCCCCCATCTGTTATTCTTTCCCAAGCATCCACATGGACCTGTTTAGTTGGTCAGTTTATTTTGTTCATTAACCCCTCTGTTTTTGATGCATATGTTCCTTGAAAATTTCAAGCAAGTTTCTGTCCTGGGTTCTGTACTTGATAAATCTTGGAAAGCTCTCTTCCTAGATAGCACCATGGCTCTCTCCTGTTACCATTTTGGATCTCTGCTAAATGTCAATTAGGATTATCCTTTTAAAAATAGCTACTCCCCCTCCCATATTCTTATCCCCTTTCCTTTTTTTTTTTTTCTGTAACATCTATCACTGTCATATTTTTATTTAAAAAAATGTGGACATGTCTCTTTCCTTCCCTACTCCTTCCAGACCCAGAATATAAGCTCAGTGAGGACAGAAATTTTGTCATGCTTACTGCTGTATCTCCAACATGACTGGATGGATGATGCTGCCTGACCGTCAATAAATACTCTTCATAGAGTTTTATGAAGAGTAAATAAGATACTGCATAGATGCAAGTTAATTAGCATGATATCTGGCATATATTAAGGATTCAATAAATATTTTCTATTGTTTCAAATTCATTATTTTCTACCATTTTCTAGTATTAAGATACATATGATGTTTTTCAGATTGTTCATGCCTTAAAAATAAGCAACATGTGGAAAATTTACAAGAACCAATTTTACAAATTTTGTACAAATGCTCAAAACTTTATCATCCAGAAGACCTACAGCACTTTGCTTGGCTCATAGGGAGGCTCATCGAACTGAGGACACTCAGTCACAGCCATTCAGAAATCTGTATTCACATTGCTGAAACTTTAAATTGTTGTGGTGTGTCTTAAAATTCCTCAATCTAGGTTGTTTACTGTATCATAATAGGATGACTGATTTGAAAAACAGGAAGAGTATTGCTGTGTGACCAATATATCACAACAAAACAGACCTCATCAGGGCTCATCAGCCTTTGTGGAATGTAGGACCACCACTAGAGGGCATCTAGGATTCTTTCAAGACTCGACTCAAAAGCAGCAAGGGTTACTGTTAGTGCACGTTTCCTTCAAGAGGCACGAATGCTAAGTAGAGTTCTTACCCAAAGAAACTACTTTTTTCATTTAGTATAAAATTGAATGAAAAAATATGTATATTTCTTGTCGAGATGCAAAAGGCTGTCTAGTGGAAAAAATGTAATAGGAATAAAGGCAGTTTGTGAACCTCATTAATTAATGCACGATTGCTGGATGTGGAACTAATATTTTAAACCTATTACTGTATTTTATGATTAAAGTGGAAAACAGCTTTGTTCAACCCTTTCCCTTTCTTAATGTCTTTTTAAAGAGATCTTTTATGAACCCAAATTTAAAAATTTGTGATGGCAAGATACTGAAAAGATTAGTGACAAATCACTAAAACATTTTAACGTATATTGGGAAATTTAGCAGAATTTAACTGCTCATTCTGGTAGAAAATATTTTTTACTTCCCCCCCCCAACACCTTTTATAGAAAAAAATGAAGTTCTTAAAATCTTTCCACAAATGTTTTCATTAATGGAGGATGAAAAGAATAGGATGGTTATACATAAAACATAAATTTCATGTGAAAGCGAGGAAGTCTATGATGCCACTATTGTTTTGAAAGACTGGATGCAAATAAATAAAATACTGCGAATGAAGTTAATTTAATACCAGGACTAGTATTTTGGTTTTCAATAAAGAAAAAAAGACCATAGTTGAATTTTTCACTGCTGTAAAGCTTTTAAAAAACTGGAATATTTAATTTACATTCTCAACCTAAAAAGATCTTATTAAATGTATCACTTATTGCTTCTAGAGGGTGCCTTGTGCATATATTCTCGGTATCATTTCTTGGAGTATTTTATCTTTTGGGGGGGCACCTAGACTCCATTTTCTTCAAATGTAAAATGAGTAAAACTTGACCACCCTTTCCAGCTCAAAAATTTTGTTATTTTAGCAGAAAATAACAAATTCATAAATTTGTAAATTCATACAAAACAAAATGGGTAATTTAAAATTATCACCCAAGTCCCTCCGGGAAAGCATCACTTACATACAGGGAGAAAGTTGCAAAAGAGGCGGTGGGTGCCCGAGACGGAGCCCCCCGCTCGCGCCCAGGTGCCCGAGACCGGGCCCCCCCCGTTCGCGCCCGGGTGCCCGAGACCGAGCCCCCCGCTCGCGCCCAGGTGCTTAGCTCCACCGCGCTCACCGCCTCGCGTCTCCCGAGCCTGTCGCTAGGCCGCCAGCTTAGACTCTTCCCCCCTCGGCTGCTCGCTGTGAAAAACCACCGAGCCCCACGGCCCTGCATCCCTATCCCGTACAGCCGACCCCTCCCACGCCCCGGGTCCCTGTCTGTCACGGCCGACCCCTCCCACGTCCCGGGTCCCTGTCTGTCACAGCCGACCCCTCCCACGCCCCGGGTCCCTGTCTGTCACAGCTGACCCCTCCCACGCCCTGGGTCCCTGTCACGGCTGACCCCTCCCACGCCCCGGGTGCCTGTCACGGCTGACCCCTTCCACGCCCCGGGTCCTGCCTGTTACAGCCGACCCCTCCCACGCCCCGGGTCCCTGTCACGGCTGACCCCTCCCACGCCCCGGGTCCTGCCTGTCACGGCTGACCCCTCCCACGCCCTGGGTCCCTGTCCGTTACGGCTGACCCCTCCCACGCCCCGGGTCCCTGTCCGGAACAGCCGACCCCCCTTCACCTCCGCCCCAGGGTCTGGCTCAGCTCCTCCCGCCTCCGGGCGGGCGCTGGACCCGGAGGCCTGGCCCGTAAGCCAAACCCTGTCCAGACTACACGTTTCCCTCCCACCTTAATCATGCCTCCCTTTCCGCTCAGCATTCTGCAGGATTCCCACTCGTGAAGGCTAAAACCCAAGTCTCCGCAAGGCCTTCGTATCTGCGGAGTGTCCCGTCGCTTCTCCCGCCCTTTCCCCGCTTCGTGCTCACCGCCCACATCGCGCGCGTTGGGCCCGCTCGCTCCCCACCCGGGGCGACTCCCTCGCAGTCCCCGCGCCTCTGCCTGCCTCCCGTCTGCGGGGGGCTCTTCCCCGCCCCCCGAGCTGGCCAGCAGCGTTCACCCTTTTATTCTCCACTGCGACAGCCGCAGAGGCGGGGCGCATCCCGAAGCCTCCCGACCCCCAAGCCACTGTGAGCCACTTGCCCTGTGTCCTAGGGAGTCCTTAAAATGACGGCCCTGAAGTGACGACACGTGGCTATAACTGTTTGCTCGCGTATCTGTTTCCTTCCTAGCCCTGGGAGCGCTTCAGGACACACACGGATTATTCACGCCCAGCTCCCGCCTCTCAGAGCGCCCCAGAGTTTTCCTAGCGTCCTTTGACAACAGCTGAAGCTTCCAGAACGTTAGCTATTAGCAGCAACAGAGCTGGGGTAGGAACCGTTACCGACCTAAGGCAAAATCTCGCGAGATGTCCGTCGTGCGCGCTGCGCTGCGCATGCTCCTGTGGTTGGCGGTTATTGACGGTTATTTAGCCGTTAGACCGCCCTCGCCCCGCCACACGACGCCCAGCTGGCCGCGCCTGTGGAGCCGTTTCCCGCCTTTTCTGAGGTTCGGAGGCCGAAATTCTCGCGGGTTCGTTCAGCTGCCCCCTAGGTGACAGGTGGCGGTCCTCGTGAACTTTAAAGGTATTACCTGGCAGGTGTACCGACTTCTTTCCCGGGGAATGAACCCCGAGCTGGGCCATGTTTTGGTACTGCGCCTCCCTCCTCAGGCGGCGGGTCCCCGGGGCCTGCTGGGCGGTGGGCTGAGAGCCTAAGGCTGTTCGGTCCTCCCCGCGAGGCGGGCTGGGGCGGGCCGAGGCGGTGTAGCTGGGCGGGTGCGCGCGGGAGCCGGCTTTCTGCTCAGGCAGTCACAGCCTGATGCCCCGTGCGGCTTCTCGCTAAGCCCGGTCGCCATTGGTGGGGGAGGGGAGTGGGGACAAACGGGGGGTGCTTTTACTTGGAGCGCCCCAGAGACAAGCGACGCTGTAGGCTTACGTGGGAGCAAAGGCCCCATCCATTCCTGTAGGTGGCCGCTGAGTATACCAATGTCAACTTTTAAAATATTAACGAGCCCGGCCAGGCGAGGCTCAGCGGTTGAGCACCGGCCTAGGATCCAGGAGATGGCGGTTGGGTTCCCGGTCAGGGCCCAGGCCCAGTCCGGGGCCTACAGGAGGCAGCCGCTCAGTGACTCTCTCATCATTGATGTTTCTCTCTCTGCCCCTCTCCCTTCCTCTCTCTGAGATCAGCAATGATATAAAATATATATACATGTAAAAAAGGAACGAAACAATGTAAAATGCTTACCCCCCACCCCACCCCGCGCTTTGGGGCTCTAGGTCGCCGGGGCCGCGAGAGGCAATGGACAAGCAGAAGCCCTTTACGTTGTTTGTGCCGCCGCGGTTTAGCAGCAGCCAGGTGTCCGCAGTGAAGCCCCAGACCTTGGGAGGAGAGTCTAGTTTCTTCAAGGTAAACCCGCCTTTGCATCTTGAGCTTGACTGTTCCTAACCTGAGGCACGCGAGGCAAGGTGTCCTTTCTCGGTGGCGATGTTTCTGTGAGTGTTCCGGTTCCGCGGACCGGGTCTGGTTGGCCCGCGGGCCTCGGAGAGCGCTGCTCGGCGCCCCAGCGCCCTCGGTGCCGGCACCGCTGCTGGGAAGGAAGCGGCGGCGGCGGGAGAACCCGCCGGGGTCACGGGCCGCTCGCTCTAGCTCTCCTCTCTCCTTAAGCGACTGCAGGCAGCTTATAAGACTTACGCAGCGATGTTGTAAAACATAAATTAGGAGACTGTTAGGATGAAGGAAAATTAAGAACACTGGGACCAATATGTCGACATACTAGTAAACATTAGTGTGTGTGTGGCTGACCTTAAAATTTGCCCCTGAGCTTCCTGGTCGACAGGATAAAAAGGGAAATTCATTTGTGTAGTTGAGTTCTTGTCTAAAGGAAGAAATATACCAAGTTTCTCAGGCAAAACAAAGCTTTTTCTAAGTTATTTAAAAAATTTTTCATGTTGAACTTTATATTGGAGATGGAATGAAACAATATTTAAATTTTTATATACCATAGAAAATTCCTGACGTCTCTTTAGCTAAGAATGTAACATTAAAATACTATATGATAAAAATAATCCTTATAATGAAATTGAAGAAAACTAATATCCTATGCTATTAATTAGAATTACTAATGTTATTCTTGAATACTTACAAAGCAGGTATTGCATAATTGATAGTTTAGCTTCATCTTATAAGTGAAAATACTTAATTAAATTTTTTTGCTTTGTTTACATACCAAAAGCATTTGATATTTTAAACACTATGTATATGTTAAAGGATTTACAATTATAGTCACTTCTTTAAGCACATGCGTATTACAAATGTAATAACAAATTACACTTATCAGAGTGGTATGGGACAGTATGTTTAAGAACTTATTTGTGTTTCTAGAGTTTCAACAAAGATAATGAAGATGATACTTGTTTTCCGTTTGCAATGACTCATCTCTCCAAAAATGGGGAAAACATTGATTCAGGTAGGAGATTGGAAATGCAATATGTCACCTCGAATAGAAGCAGTTTTAAAATACACATTGCTAGATATTGAAAATATAACAAGTATTATATTGACAGCCTTGATATTCAAACTAGATATAATACTTAATATAAAGAATAAGATGTTGGCATATTTAATACCAGTTGTCTTTTATCTTGCAGATGCCACTTTACAAAAAGTTAACTTTTTGCCCATGCTTGAACAGGTCAGTTAAGTATAGTGCCTATAGATATAATCTGTTTAGGTACTGAATTGCTTGCTTGAAAACGAAAAAAATTATTTAGTTGTTGGATTACTAGTCTTCAGTATTTAACTGCTACTATTTAGAAACTCTCATGAGAAATATTTTCTTACAGGAAACATTCATTTTTCAGGTTGATAATTCTGACAGTTGTCTCTACCAGGAAGGACTAAAAGACTCTGATTTTGAGGTCAGAAGATTTCCCATCCATATGAAATTTCTTGTAATTAGAGTATCATTTGTTATTATTTGTATATATTTTTCTTTTGAAGTTTCAAAAGAAATATTTGGTTAATGTTTTAAAGTATACCCTTTGTTTCCCCCCCCCCCTTTGTTTTTCTTTTAAAATCACCAAAACACTAGGCTTCTGTATTTTCCTGGGTTATACTAGTATCTGCTTTTTAGGGGCAATTTTATTTTAAACCATAGAAGTCAAGAATAGAAGAGGGAAGATGGATGCAGTATGTGAAAAGGCTGAGAATCAAGCCAGTATTTTACAGTCTTTTTATTAATAGATATGATTGATTGGCTGGTTTACTGACTAAGGAATTTGTATATGCTATACTTTTGACTTTAGTTCTAAAAAATGTTCTTACTAATGGCACATAGATGTCTTTAAAATGAAGAGAAATTCAATGGCCTAATTAAGTGCTATATGTTTGTTGCTGGGTTATAGTGTCACAAAATTTAGGAATATGGAACTTACATATTTTCATAACAAAGAGCATCAATGAGCAGAAATCGGTGTCATTTTAAAAACACACACAAAACTCTGGCATTTACCTTATAATGTGGAAATGAATAATGCAGGAAATCCAAATAAAATTTCAGGTTAAATGAAAGTTAGATCTTGTGTTTACTATTATTTTTCTTGTCATATTTTAAACTTCATTTTCTTAAGTTAATCCACAAACTGTTTATATAACCAAAATGTTTGAAGACCATTGTTAAAATTTATAGATTTCTTGTAGAGTGATTTATTTTAGATTTTAACCAGCCAGATTCTCTCATTGACTAAAATATTTCTAACTTATGGCTTAGGTACCATAAGTTAGGTACCATAAGTTATTTGATTTTATTCAGCAAGGTATAACTTAGTCAAATGACCAGTAACTTTGTGAAGTGAAGGATCTAGGACCGCCCTAAGAGTTAAAAAAAAGTTAATGTAGCTTTCAGTATGCTATTAGGGCATAAATTGAGGAGAAATTTGGTCTATTAAGATACTATTACTCATGGATATTTTAATAGATTTGGTTATACTAACATTTTGAACAATTAACAATCCTTGAAAACCTGTTTTAACAGAATTCAGAGCCAATGAGCAGACTATATTCAAAATTGTATAAGGAGGCTGAAAGGATTAAGAAATGGAAAATGAATATAGAATCTGAACTGAAGCAGAAGGAAAATAAGTTGCAGGAAAACAGAAAGATAATTGAAGCACAGCGGAAAGCAATTCAGGAACTACAGGTATAAGGAGATCTGGAATTGAAAATGTAGTATAGTAAATCTTATTGTATTACTGTTTAAAATATAGAGTATTATTTCAGGGTAAGTTACATTTATCTTGTTTCTTGTGTAGATTTTAAGGACAGTACTTTTTATTTTTATTTTAAATCTTCACCCAAGGAGTGAGGATGTTTTTTCCATTGATTTTTAGAGAGTGGAAGGGAGGAGGGAGGGAGGGAGGGGGGGGGAGAGAGAGAGAGAGAGAGAGAGAAAAACATCAATGTGAGAGAGACACGTCAATTGGTTGCCTCTTGCATATGCTCCGACTAGGGCCAGGGATTGAACCTGCAACCCTGGTACATGCCCTTGACCAGGAATTGAACCCAAGACCCTCCGGTGCGCAGACCAATGCTCTAACCACTAAGCAACACCAGCCAGAGCAACAGTGCTTTTTTGATGCTTCATTGATATTGTGTTACAACTTAGGATGATGAGCACAGAGTACAAGTTGCACAAAATAATGCAAATGATTAGGGAAATAATAAGTTACTTTAGATGAAGATTGATTTAATGATTCTAATTTATTGAGTTTTGTTTTTATTTCTATTACTGATGATACTTTATTTGATATAAAGTATCATAATATGACATTTGATATCATAATATGACATTTATAGATAAAGCTTTAAATTTGAAGCTCTCTAGCTTCAATTTTTATGGCATAGTGATAGAAAAATGTTGAAATGTTGAGAAAATGCAACATTGGATTAGGATGAAGATAAAACATTTCAAAATGTTTAGGGAAGATAACTCAATTTTATATTGATGAAAATGAGACCCATTGTTTTATGGGTAATCCATAGCTGTGGCAAAAAAAGTACTTTTTGGTGTTAAAAGAAAAGAATTTTTGCCCGGCCGGGTGTGGCTTAGCGGTTGAGCGTCGACCTAGGCTCCAGGCGATCGGGGTTCGATTCTCGGTCAGGGCACATGCCCGGGATGCGGGCTCAATCAATGACTCTCTCATCATTGATGTTTTTATCTCTCTTTCTCTCCCTCTCCTTTCCTCTCTCTGAAATCAATAAAGATATATTTAAAAAAAAAAAAGAAAAATAATTTTTATAGACCATCATAGCATGTTAGCAAAGAAATACTGCTTTTGCTTTGTTTACATAGCAAAAGTATTTGATATTTTAAACACTATATATATGTTAAAAGATTTACAATTATAGTCACTTCCTTAAGCATATGTATACTACATATGTAATTGCGTATTACACTGATTGTTATACTTGTTTATTTTGCTAAGCAATATTTGATAAACTATTCTTCTATTTTGTAAATTAGTTTGAAAATGAAAAAGTAAGTTTGAAATTAGAAGAAGGAATTCAAGAAAATAAAGATTTAATAAAAGAGTAAGTAATAATTTAATGAATTTGTTTTTTCCAAATTTATTATTAAAAAATTTTACAAAAATTTATTGAACACTTCCTGTTATAAACACTTATATATAGAATTCTACCTGAGTGCTGTGGAGAAATGAATGCATACTGTTTTTACATTCTTGCATTTGGCAAACAATTTTAAACATGCCAGGCAGGAGAAATCATTGCTTGGTTTCAAAAAGTTATCTGATAATTCTGTATCTACTACTGCTGTGTATATTGTCTACCTTTCTGTTTGACTATTGCTTTAGGTGCAACACTTGCAAAGTAGGGCTGAACATAGTTCCAAGCTAATTCTCACTTTCAAATTCCTATTTTTGCCAGTGGTCCAATGATTCTTCCATTTACTTTGGCTTAAAACTTGAGTATCATCTTTGACTTTTCCTTTCTTTTGTTCTAGGCAGTAGCTAAAACTTTGTTTTATGCATTTATCACCTCATTCAGACTATGTCATGCAGAATTTAATAAAAATATTAATTTTTTTCATTTATCTGCCAAGTAAATATTGAATAGTTAGAATGTAATGTATGGGTTTGCATGGAGTGCTGAATTTGTTTGTTCCTTACTTGCTTTAAGTTAAACTTCCCAAACATGGTCTCGAAGCCTATCACCTGTCAGTGAAATTGCTAAGTGAAAAATGCTATTACAGTGGACTGTTGTAGCCCAATTGAAAGACAACCTGTGACTTCCTAGATAAAATTTAAATGCTACACCTTAATTTTTTCCCTGCCTAAATAAAATTTGGTTATAGGGGGAAGGGAGAGAGAAGAGGAAGTTTCTAACATTGTGTGCCTACTGTATGTTTGGTACTTACTGGCCAATTTTATATGGACATGTGATTGAGTTCCTATAGTATCTTGTAATATATATACAAAATATAATGTTTAAGAATTCCTTTAAAAGTTGTAACAATAATGTTTCATAACTCTTATATATGAATTTGCTTGCAATTAGGTTAAATTTAGACTGTTTCCTTTGTTCCAGGAATAATGCTACAAGGCATTTATGCAATTTACTGAAAGAAACCTGTACCAGATCTGCAGAAAAGACCAAAAAATGTAAATATCTTTTGTGTTCTATGTGACTTTATCAATTTATTGTTATTTATTATTTTAATGGTGGGGGTTGAGAGTGGAAGAAATGGTCTTTTCACCATTTAGTTTAAGGCTAAGTCAGAGATCAGAAGGTGGTTTGAAGAATCTTTTAAACATTTTTTAGGTGATCTCTTAAATGAACTAAAGATTTTATCTTGATGTGACACAAGGATGATTTTTTTCCTTAAAAAATTCTTAATACTTATTATATGTGTGGCCTCTTCATGAGGCCATATTATCTTGGTTCTGTTGAGAACATTGAGTAGTCTTCTGACATTTTCGTCTGGATTCTGTAGAGTTCATTTTCAGGGATAGGCTGTTTATTTTAACATCTTTCATGTTGTTTCCTTCCCTTTGTTTGGTAGTATTTTTTAATAGGCATCATATAGACTTTCTTCCCATATACATCATTGAAAAAGGCAAGAACTATCCAGACTAAATAAACTAGGTGATAAACTGACTTTGGTCGTAATTTACCTCCCCTGGTTTAGTGGTCGAATCCTCTTTTCATATTTATAATTGTATGGCAGGTCACTGAGCAGTTTCTCAGTTTTTCACCTGCATAGTTGCGTTTTCTTTCTGCCTCTTCTGCTGGTTTTCTGGTACTGTGATAAATTTTGTAGAGAGTATATGATTCTGAGTAATTTTAGTCAACAGACTCAAGTATGCACAATATTTTTATATCTTAAAATATTTTAAAAATCTTAATTTTTAGAAATCATAATGCCTTGATTCTGCTGGCATGGAAAAACTAAATCTTAGTAAATTTGAGAACTTTTTTCCCTTTTTCTGGGGTTATATCTAAATTTGGGGGTGCCCATATAATACCATGTGGTAGAGAGGGACGCTTGTTTCTCAGTCATCTAGCCCATTCAGACTTTCATCATTCTGGTTGGTGTTCAGTTAACGGTCCACATGGGTTTCTGCTGAGTTGTCCTTTGTACCTGTTGTCAGGGCGCATTCAGGTTTGCTGGTTCTCTTCGCTTTATCCCACTGTGCTCATTTGCACAGGGTGTTGAAACAAGGGAAACTCCAAAGCTGTCTAAGGCCCTGTCTGTCTAGATATATTTCACAGCCATTCTTTTCCTTCAGGGTTTGTCATCTTCCTTGAGCCCCACTGAAGAAAAAGGCATGGTCCTATTCTGCTCTTGTTTTGTCCAAACTACCTGGTGTTTCTGTGGTCCCCAACCCTGAGGCTTAGCCTGATGAATGTAGAAGCTACAGAACTCCTTAAGTATCTGCCAGAAGCTAATAAGCTCTCTCAGCTTCCCTTTGTACGGGTCTTTTATTCACAGAATGGTAAATATTTCATAGGCCTAGAGGATGGGAAGCTTTGTTCTGACCTATATATTTCTGAAGTCTATCACTTTTCTATGTCCCGAATTCTTCCCCTAATGCCTAACCCCAAATACTGACTTTCAAAAGACTTTTTCTTTGCTTTTGGTTGGATCATCTCTTCTTGAAGGCAATGAATACTGCAAGATTTAGTTGTCCACTATGATGGGGCAGAATAGGGGGTGTGTGTGTGTGTGTGTGTGTGTGTGTGTGTGTGTGTCACAGAGACAGAGAGACAGACACAGATCAGGGCCGAGGGGCAAAGGGAAAACAGGAGAGAGAGGAAAAGAAAGGTAGAGAGCGAGGGAGGGAAGGAGGGAGGAAGAAGGGAGTAAGGGGTGTGTGTGGGGAATAAAGAGATAGGTGGATGAATCAATGGATAGATAAATATCAAGAAGAAAGACTAAAAAGGTAGGCTTATATTTTTACAATATTGTACCACCACATTAGAACACTTTGCTACCAGAGTAAGCCACCTGTAGCAAGTTGTTCCTGACAACTGTAAAGTATATCTATACTAGTTTATTTTCTTTTCTGTAGTCTTTCTTGGATTTTCAGTACTTACCTGTTGGAAGAATGGCTGGAGGGTATTTTGGAATTGCTGGTGGTGGTAGTGGGAAGATTGAAAGTGTTGGTGATAGAATACAATTCTTTAGTACAAAAATATTTTCTGAGGAATAAAGGAGGTTTGTTGCTGTGTGTTAGGTAGTGAAAATGAGACAGTGAATAGGTGGAGTAAGAAGTTTGAACTATGTTTCTATTGAAATGCTGATGTGTTCTGCTTCTATTTCCTTAAAATTTCCAGCCTTTTAGTATTCAAATAAAAATGGTTCAGCCGCTGTTCCTTGTGCTTGATTAGTTCAGTGCCCTCTCCAGTATTTTTGAAGGGTTTAGGATACTTGTATTCTTCTAAAATCAGTTCATGTACCCTCTTTTTGGCTGTTTGGCTCCTTGTTGACATTTGAGTCTATAATAGCTGCTGTTCTCTTGTTTTGCAGCTGTTACTGAGAGTCTGGGACTAATACTATCCAATTCAACGTGATTTTTGTGCTGCTAGCCTCACTTAGGGGAATGATGAAGGAATAGCCACATTTTCTTATGCTGCCTTGTATGTTAATTCCCCACAGAGCTAACTACCAACTCTTAAGTTTTACTGACTTTACTGAAAGCTTGAGTAGAGTTAGAGGGAATCATTGCTCCTGTAAAACACCTAAAAAACACATTAAAAAACCCCATACAAAAACATCAGAAGGGATTCATAGGGAATTTCTCTTTGGGGCCATTTTTGAACTAACTCTTCCTGTCTTGAGGTTTATCTTCCTTTCTGCCTCCTCAGAGATAGGACAAGAAAAAGCAAGCTTTACCTCTCATGTGTACCTTATGAACCTTAAATATACAAAGGGAAAAAGTACTTTATAGAATTCTTGTTAAATTCTACTCACTGTAAAGGCTAAAATTATAAATATATTTTACAAAGCTTGAATAAATTTATGGGTAGTAATTTTATGAAAGGAAATTAGAGATAATTGAATAGCACCAAGCTTTTGAGGTTGGTATGAGGTACAACCATGCCTTACTATGAAACTGCTTTTGGTGCTACTTTAAAAGCCTCAGAAGATATAACAGTGTCCTTCACTAACACAGAATTTCAAGTATTTTAATGTTTTCCTAGGCATTTTGAGTATTATCTTGTTGGCATCATAACTTTTAAAATTTAATTTTAAAATATTTTATATTAATAATAGATGAATATGAGCGGGAAGAAACTAGGCAAGTTTATGTGGATCTAAATAATAACACTGAGGTAAGTGGTAGTGAAAATTTAGTATTTTAAACAGGTATTTCTAAGCAAAGAAGTGATAGCTTCTAAGTGATAGCTACTTAGCAAAGATACAGAAAACTGTTCTTGTTAAAGGGATTATTATTTGTTTGTTGACGTACAAGTCTATCACCAATAAAATTCCCAAGGTTCTGTGAGTGTTAATGCTTTGTTACTGGGTAGCTTTTGAATTTACATGTTAGTGACACCACTTAATTTATCAAATATTTATTCTGTCAGATACTAGCACATTGTGACACAAACTCATTAATTTGAAAAACAGTAGTTTAGTGTTTCTGGTTCCTGCCTAACCTGTCTTGTCCCATCCTGTCATTCTCCGTTTTGCTTCTCTGTGTAGTCACTCTTTTTTATGTTTCTCAAACTTGCTAAGCTCTTTCTGATCTTGGTTCTTTGAATGTATTTCCTCTGTCTAGAACTTTTGTGTCCAAGATCTTATTCAAGCTTGTAAATTTTTTATTTTATTTTATTACCCCCTTACTACTTTATCTAAAATATCTTTCTAATATCTTTGTATTCACGTATTAATCTCCTCACCTTGTTTAACATTTCTGAAGAGCACTTAAAAACACATGGCAGTTATCTGATGTACGTGTGTGTGTGTGTGTGTGTGTGTGTGTGTGTGTGTGTGTGTGTAAGCACGTGTATTCTTTTTAATACTGGAATATAAGTTAGTTTCAGTAGGATAAGGACTTTGTCTTATATCCTAAGTGCCTAAAACAGTTCCTAGCACATAATAGACACTCAGTAATTATTAATTGAATAAATGAATTCATCGAATTTTACAAATCAAGATGTGTTGAATGTTGAATGAACTCATGCTGCCAGACAATGAACATGTAATTTGGACTCCTATGGGAAGAAACCTTACAGAGGTTATGCTTTAGTGGGGAAGACAGATATTAAATAAGTAAGTAAAAATAAAGATAAAGTTGCAGATTTTGATAATAAGGCTATTAAGTGACTAGAATTCTAACAATCATTTTACTGCTGTTTGATATTATATAACTTGTCTCTAGTACCTTTAAGCATCTGAGAAGCTAACACAATAAGCACTCAATAAGTTTTTAGAAATTATTGAATTATAAAAGTTATAGGGTTTTATTCAAAGTTGTATAGTTTTAAATCTAATGACCATGTGATATAAATTTATTAATATTTTTATAGTTTGAGGAAAACTATTTAAAAAGTCTAAGTTTGATTCTTAAAAGTTAAACTTTATATTTCAGAAAATGATAATAGCTTTTGAGGAACTTCGTATGCAAGCTGAGAATTCCAGACTAGAAATGCATTTTAAATGTAGGAATCCTATTTAATTTTTATGTTACTCTTCTGTTTATATTTTATTACATTCTGTTAATGTTTTTATACCTTCAGCTTGATGCCTCAACTCTTTTAATTTTTGTATTGTATGTGGTTTTGTAAGCCCCTCAAAATCTTGTGGAATGTGACAGGGAATTGATATATGTTAAAAAATTACATTTTTGGATTCAAAGCTATATTTTCCCTGAAATCAAACTTACTATGGTTTGCATTTAATTTTTAGAAGTGTGATTTGGTCTTATTTTTACATTTCTTAGTAAAGTTGCATGTAAAAATAACAGCATGTATTTAAAATCTGTTATAAAGAACTTTTATATATGTGCTATTACAAAAATAGACTTTTAAGTTATTGTAACTTTGATACTAAATTCACTATTTTACTAAAATTAGCAAGAAAACATCAGTTTTTGTTTGTTAGAAACATTTGGGGTTTGATACCTAGCTAAAATTTTTTGTTATACAATTATATTAATATATAAAAGTATATTTTATTTTTAAAGTAAAGGAAGATCATGAAAAAATCCAACACCTTGAAGAAGAATATAAGAAGGAAGTAAATGACAAGGAAAAGCAGGTCTGTTTTTAAAATTAACTCTCTGTATACTTTGTATTTGCTAAGTTATAAAATATTTAAAATTTCAAAAGAAATTTGTATTTGCTGACTGCATGGTAAATTTCTATTAGAGAATTTTTATATTCTACATAACCAAATATTCAGCCTTTTTTGTCGCAGAATTAGTTTCCCTTGACTCAAATATGGATATACGATGAATGCTAGTTCTTTTTTAAAAAAATTAATGGATCTTCTATATTATTTATATTAGTGAGTAATAGGACATTGCTGCAAAAATATTTTATTTTGTGAGAACTTTTGTTCAAACAAAAACCTCATAAAATGTAGAGATGGTGATCATTGACCACTCGGCCTACATTTCATAGTTTATTATGAAATATACTATTCATGACACCAATGACGGTGAACTAAAACTTTTTTTCTTCTTTCTCTTAATGTTACATAGTGTTCTTTTCCTGATTCCAGTAATATTTTTGCCCAGTTACTAGTAATATTTAAGTAGAGTTGTTTGTCTCCTAGTCTAAGCTATGAGTTTTTTGAAGGTGAGTTCCCTCATGTCTATGCACTCAGTGTTATTATGGTTTCTGGAATGGTGTAGGTGCTCAAGAATATTTATGGAATAAATGAACCAAGTAGATTATTATATAATCTTCTCAGTAATGAGTTAAAATTCATACTATAATATTGGGTGTATCATATTACAGTAAATCCTCACCTAATGTCATCAGTAGGTTCTTGGAGCTGTGGGAAAATGATACATAATGAAACCAGTTTTACCACAGGCTAATTGATATAAACAAAAGTTAAGTTCCTACAGCATTCTCATCAAAATTATAATGAAACAACATTGAAATGTCATTTTTGAGGACCTGCTGTAGTTTCTTCGTTCATTTAATAAAGGTTGTTTTTGTGCAAGCACATACTAAATGCTAGGCACAGCCAGCTGAAAAGCATATAAACAATTACATAAATTAATCATAGGTGATGATAAATGCTGAGGTGTCATATTTTATTTTTCATATTATAATATGTTATTTTAAATATTTAATTTTAGGTATCACTGCTATTGATCCAAAACACTGAGAAAGAAAATAAGATAAAAGAGTTAACATTGTTGCTAGAGGAATCCAGAGATAAAGTGAATAAATTAGAAGAAAAAATAAGTAAGAATTTATATAATAAAATATAACAATGTGTCTTATGTATTTCTCTTGTTATTTTTAATTTTTGGCTTCTGTTACAGTTTTGCTCTCCAGTTCAAGGAGAGCATAATAGTCACTTAGGGAGCTTTTTCAAAGTAACATACACTTCTCTTTTCCCTTATCTTACTCTTACTTTCTCTAGTTTTCACAAAGTGCTCTGTGAAAACAGGGATCTATGTATTTTTGTTCACTGATGCATTCTAGAACAATGCCTGGCACATATTAGGCACTCAATAAGTATTTTATGAATGAATGAATACTCTGGGAGCACAATGGAGGGAATTATTAATTTCTGGAGCAGGACATTTGGAAAGGCATCAGGGAAAAAATTGTTTGTTGAACCGACCTTAAATGACTAATGGTTCATGAGTTAGTAAATTAGAGGAGAGAGTGTAGGCAGAAGAAATGGCTTATGCAAGTCATGGAAGTGTGAAAGGGTATTTTTGAAACACTAATTGGTGTGTCTATATCTTGAATTCAGGTAGATGAGACTGGAAAAGAATGTTTGGATCAGATTATGAAGGATCTTGAATGTCACTTTATGTTCAGAGAGTGGAAGAGGGGAGAAAGAGAGAGAGAGAGAGAGAGAGAGAGAAACATTGATGTGAGTGAGACACATTGATTAAAGTATCAAGAGAGCAATAATGAAAATAAAATCATGAATAATTTCATCATTAGGAGATAAATTACTTTTAATGTTTTTGTGTATATTCTTTCTTTCACATGCACTAACGTAAGTATTGTCTTTAACTTGCCCTTTTTATTCTATGATTTTTTAAAATAAATATCCAAATTAGTAATCAATAAATAACTTCTGTATTGTCATTTACAGTGGCTACATGTTATACCATTATATGTATGTACCACTATAATTTAACATGTCTCCTGTTGGGTATTTAGGTTGTTTCCAGTGTTCAGCTAGTATTAAAAATATAGCACCGAAAATCCTTACATATTCACCTTTGAGTGCTTAGGAGATAACAGTCAATAAAAGCTGATGATGACCAATGCCAGTGTATCGATATTTGCATAATTCTCCCTCACTTTGGAGTATCTAATGGAGAGAAAAAAGTAATTGTTACAAATTATTTGTTTTCTTTGTACTTTCTATTACGTACTACTTATCTACAACTTTCTTTTTCAGAATTACAGAATGGAAACTTAAAAGAATCAAATGAGAAGCACGATTATTTAACATCAGAATTAGAAGATTGTAAAATGTCTTTGCAAAGAAGTGTGGTATGATTTAAAAACAGATTAGTGTGTGATAAGTCTCACACTATTCATCAGTCCACAAGTTTTTATTGAATGATAATACTATGTACACAAGGCCCCAAAGCTTCAAATAGAGAAGATACAAGCCCAGTCACAAAATGCTTGTGGTTTAATTAGAAACATTGGATAAAAACCACATTAAAAATATAACTAAAATACAAGACCATGCTAGGTACCAACAGTGTGGTTCGGGCAAAAATTGCAGCAATAGTTGTGAGAATTGTGAGAACACTGTGGGCTGGATTGGCTAGGAAGACTCCATGGAGAGGTTGGGACTGTAGGTGGGCTTTGTAGGAATGGTGAGTTGAAATAAGGTTGGGAGTGGGGTGGAAGGGGGAGTGAGAGGTTAGGAGGGCAGCAAATCATAGAAGCAGGTGAGTTCAGCTTTTTTTCTTAAGGGCCTTGGCTCATAGCTTTTGTGTTGTACTTTATTTCATTTAGAGTACTCAAAAGGCTTTAGAGGAAGATTTACAGATAGCAACAAAGAAAGTACATCAGCTCACTGGAGAAAAAGAAGCTCAAATGGAAGAATTTAATAAAGCTAAAGCTGCTAGTTCATTTGTGGTTACTGAACTTAAAACTACTATCTGCAACTTGAAAGAATTATTGACAACAGAACATCAGAGGTAAGGATATTTCTTATTTAGTTGAATAAAAATGATTTACTTTTAATATTCAGTGCCATTTTCTATTCATTGCCAACTAACTTGTAATTCCTGTAACAACTGTAACCAAGTCTTTTTTTAAAAGTATAAACTGGGAATACATTTTAAAAGTTTATTTTGGGTAGGCAGGTATCCTAGGAAAAGATAGCAGGTATTCTCTAGGATCATTCCATGCCTTCTTTGCCATAGAGTCAAGCTAAATGGATAAGCTGATAAGTGCTGATGCAGTGGTGGTATGACATATTTAAATTAAACCGGATTATTGTTGGCTTCATAGAAATAACTTCCTGTGGGGAAGTGGGGTTTATTTTACTGATGTCTGTAACTTTCCTTCTGATTTATAAAATTAGCAATTAACCTGGTACAAAGAACGTACTCAAACATTTTTATTACATTAATGGATTAATGAATTAGGAATATGATTAATTATAAAATAAGCTATTTATTTGCATTTCATCTGAATAGCAGTTTGTCTAAAATGTGAGTTAAAAACTTGCTGTTTTTCACTACTTTATATTAAGGAGAAATTCATATAAAGCTCTGTTATGAAGCCTAGGTAATTATTTTTGTCCCATTAGAATTAGGGTTAATTAGGATGAGAGAAACAAGTTTCTCTCTGAAGTCATGAGCTGGGCCTAGCAGTATTTCTTCTCTACTGCTTGTGTCTGGTAAAGGAGGCAAAGCTAGCTTTTCTAGCTCAGCTAATCTTATATTCTTATTTGACTTCTCTAGTTGATCTTCAAATTTTAAAATTGTAACATGTAATCTTAGATGTCATCTGTTCCAATTACCTCAGTGTTACAGACAAGGAAACGGAAGGGCAGACGACTTAAGCAAATTGCACACATTTTCATATTTATATTGTTCCTGAGGCAGAATTCAGTATAGTAGTAGTTATATACTCAATCTCAAAGTTCTAGGATGTATTAATTAGATTATCATAATAACTAAGAAAGAGATAAATTGTGACCATGAACTTTAAGGTTTTATGCAGATTAATTAATATACAACTATGCATTTATAATAGCAATATCTTATTTTGAAATGTTACACTTTCTGGCACAGAGTAGGTATTAAAAAATGTTTAATAATTGAATGAATCTGTGCTAGGAGATATTGTCGCTAAATTGCACTAATTTTAGTTACTAGATGAATTCTAAGAGAATATTTTACATTGCAAACTAATAATATATTTTACAAGATTGGAAAAAAGTGAAGATGAATTGAAAATACTTACCATGGAGCTTCAGAAGAAATCAAGTGAGCTGGGTAAGATTTGAGAATAATATGTCGACATAATTATATTAGCTAATTCTAAAAACATAAACACTACTTCAGAATAAAATATAGTTTCCCCTCTGTCATTTACCAATAGTGATTATTTGATAATTATTTGACTTTTCAAAGATAGAAAATGTAAACCTTAAGAAAGACTATTCAGTTCATTATGCGGTTCAGATCTGACTATTCTGTGTTGCAAAATTAAGAGCCATCTCATTCATTGCCTAAGTTCAAACTCTTTAAGCTGTCTTTTATTGCTCATTTAAAGAGAGAAGTAGTGCATACCAAGTTAGTTAAAGACAACTGTAAATACAAAATCTTTGTCAAATGATTTTCCCCCAGTTTCTTTACTTGGTACAGTTTGCTTTGCTGCTTCATGTGTCTCCCATCTTGAGTTCAGTCCGATATTGCTCTAAATAGGTTTTGTTCCTGTGGTCAGTTTTCTGTGTTTATGCCCATGTTTGCTTTCACTTTGATTATATAACAGATTCTCTAGTGTTTTCTATGCTGCTGCTTATTATTATTATATTTATATAAGATAATATAACTATCGAATTTAGACTTAGATGTTTATTCAGTTAGTTTTGGATATATATAATTAGCAACATAACAGACATAGTATTTGTTCTAATGAGATCTACTTGGGGAGACATATAAAACAAATAATCACAAACAGATATTTAATTTCAAGTTGGGATAAGTGCTATGAAGGAAATGAAGATGATGCAATGGAAGAAAATAATAGGGCCTCATGTAGATTTGGCAATGAGGGGTGGCCTTTAGCTGAGACCTAAGAAATTAGTGATATTTAGTTAGGTAAGGCATGTAAGTTGGAGAGAGCTTTTCAGTCAGAAGGAAAAGCATGTAGAAATGCTCTGAGGTATAATGGAGCTTATTTAATTCAAGTGACTGAGTGAAAGCCTTTGTGATTGTGTATAACAAGTGACCTGGACAGGGGAATGAAATGAGTTTGGGGTGATAAGGACTAAGTCAGATAGGGCTAAGGAAGGAAATTTGATTTTATTCTAACACCAAAGGAAAACCATTGAAAGACTTTAAGTAGAGGAGCGACATGATATGGTGTATGTTTCTAAATCAAATTTGGTGGTGGGCGGGGAGTGCTGATAGTGAAGAAAGAGTGGAATTGGAGAAATGGGATTGGAGACTATTTGAGTGGTGCAGGTGTGAGAGGATATCTAAAAAATGGAATTGTGGCACACTTCTGCTAGCATTCTGGGATCCCGTTAATCTAGGACATTTTGTCTGATTTCAGCTCTGAAAATTTTTCTTCTTTTATTTATTCTAGTGTCGTTGTTCTCTCTCTGTAAGGCCTGATAGGTGGGTTTTGGAAATTCTGGATCCATCCTTCATGTTTTAAGTTTTTTTCTTATACTTTTTATCTTTTAGTTGTTTTTAGCTCTTTTCTGGGGAGTTTGGGGGGAAAAGTTTTTTGGCTTTCTCCTGATAATTCAATCTTTAGCTATGTTTATATGCTATTTTTGAAATCTTAGTTGTCAATTTTTAAATTTCCAAGAGCTCTGGGTAATTTATTTCATGGATATAATATGCTATTAGAACATACTAATATGTTAGCATACATAGCAAAATATCTCCTTCTGTTTGCTCTATTAATTCTTTCTCCTTGGATTTTATTTTAGTTCTTAATTGAATTTGGTTCTTCTCTTTCATGGTTTTGCTTTTCTTCACTAATTCTTCATTCTTAATTGTTTGCATATCTAAGTATTTGAGAATCCATCTTCATCCACTTGTATGTTACAGTCTGCTTCATCTGATTATGGGGAAGAGATGGGAGGTACTATAAGGAAGAGTGGGCTTTGGTAGCTTGTCTTTTGGGCATAGGGGATGTTTATCTTTCTTAGAGATCATGAGCTATGTGGGCACTGCCATGTCCCTTTGGCTCCAATTCCCAGAACCCTTGATTTAACTTGAGGCCGTGTCGTGGAAGATGTGGTCAGCTGGTCCAGATGGTCCACCATGTACGTATATATGTATACATACACACACACACACACACACACACACACACTCACACACGTGATTGGGGGTGAGAGAGTGTGGAGACATGCTAGTTTAAAAAAAATTAACTTTTTACTTAAAATTAAGCTTTGTGGTTAAATAAGCTTTGCATGTGACAGGTTTTTCTTTTAGACTCTTCATTGGCATTTCATATTTTGTTGATTTTTCCTTAAAGACTGTGAGCAATTATTACAAGTATTTGGTTTTGAATAATATATAGTTATAGCTCCAATAATAATTAACCCTCAACAGTGAGGAAAGACAATGTTTCAGATATAATCATATTTAGGTGACAGCAAGACATCATTTGGGAACTTTGTAGGCAATTAAAAAAATGTAAGAAAGGAGAAAACAAAAACAAAACAGGAGGTGTGGGCTGGAAAGATTTTATAATTCATTAGCCTAATGTTGAATTCATGGAAGAATAGCAAGAGAAGCATTGTAAAGTATTATTTAAGACAACATGAAGGAAGGGTGTCAGCAAAGAAAGCAGGAACAGGAGTTAGAAAACAAAAAATCTGAAAAATACAAGGTTCTGGAAAATCAAAGGGAGAGAAGTAGAGTGGCTAATAGTATCAAATGCCAGAAAGCTCCACAGTGATGAGGGTGAAGAATTGCACCACAAAATGATGAATGGTGTTAGTTCTGCATGGGGTTAGGAAAGAAGTGTGTAGGTAACAAACAGGAATTTGCCAAACAAAGCCAAGATTTTACTGGAGTATGAAGGGATAGGAAGGTCAGTTAGATACTTTGTTTTGTATTCAAATACATAATTAGTTGTGATGAGGGAAATTAAAGATTCCTCTACAGAGAGTCAATGTAAATTGTTAATAGAGCAACTAAAGTCTCAGAGGAGGTGGGAATGTTGAGATCCAGGTACAATGGTTAGAGTTAGCTGGAGTTAGGTGAGCTACTTCTTTTAAGTTTGGAGTGAAGATTAGGAGGCCAGATGTTTAGAGAGGGATGATGAGTTGAAGGTAAAAGCACACATGCTGAATGACCACATTCCAAATACAGATCAATGGTTTATTTTGTTTAGTGAACTTTGGGCTCACTTGATTGTGGAATTAACTTTATAGCAACATTATGAATATTTATTATTTTTGTATAGTTCCATTTGGACTTCCTCTGTGCTTTAGGGCAGCAATTTTCAGCATTTTTTATCTCGTGGCACATATAAATTAATTACTAAAATTCTGTAGCAAACCAAAAAAAAATGTATTTTTTTGCTAATAAGACAAAAAGATGGGTATAATTTTGACTCTTTCACACTGGATAGCCATTGCTGTGTTGGCTATTGTCATTTTTTAAATTTGACAGGTAAGGGAAAAGAGGTCATTGCCTCTGATTAGTCATGTTTTGCATGTTTAAAAATTTTTGCAGCACACTAGTTGAAAATTGCTGCTTTAGGGTCTCTAGTTGCATTAGTCCATCTCTTTTAGTTTTCCCATTTCAAATGGTATTATTCTTGTTTCTCCTTTCCTGCTCTTTTAATCCGGCTTTTAACACATTTATATTCTTTCCCTTACTTTAGAAGAGATGACTAAGCTTAACAATTACAAAGAAGCAGAACTTGAAGAATTGAAAAAATTCTTGGTAAGTATTTAGTTTCTCTTATTCATACATAGTAATTACTTTTCAAATCCAGTGGCTTAGACTCTCACACTATAGATGTTTTATGCTAGTTTTTTTCAGATAAAATATTAAAAAACTACCTTTTGTTTTTAGTAAAGCCACATTTTTACCTATACTAATATTTGTACATCTTGATAACTCTCTTGGTGTCTTTAGAGGGTTTAAAATTTATTTATTTATTGATTATAGAGAGAGGGAGGGAGGGGGAGGAGGAAGAGGAAGAGGAAGAAACTTGTTCCGTTTATTTGTGTATTCATCGGTTGATTCTTATATGTGCCCTCACCTGGGATTGAACCTGCAACCTGGGCATATCGCACAGGTGGGGAACCTTTTTCCTGCCAAGGGCGATTTTGATATTTATAACATTATTCCCAGGCCATACAAAATTATCAACTTAAAAATTAGCTATGAAAAAAGCTTCTTGATTTATTGAATTTCGAGTCCCGCCTGCAGTTGCCTTGGCAGGGCCAGACCAAATGATTTCAAGGGCCGTATAAGGCCCTCGGGCTGGATGTTCCCTTCCCCACCCCTAGCATATCAGGGTGACACTCACCAGTGGGGCTACCTGGCCAGGGCTATGGTGTCTTTATACTATTGGAACAGGAATTTACAGTACATTTAAATAAGATCAAATATGAATGTTATGTAGCTGATTGTAAATTTGGTATGTCTTTGATACCTTTGAGCCACAAAGCTGCAATTTTGAGAAATGTGTATATGATATATATTGGTACCTGTTCAGTGTTCAGGTAGAATCATTATATTTTAGTTGATTACAATGTATAGAGCATGAGTTGGCAATTTTTTTTTGTTTTTTGTAAAAGACTAGATAGGAAATATTTTAGGCTTTGTGGGCTGTATATGAAATGTTAATTCTCTTCTCCTCTTTCTTCCCTTCCATGTCCCTCACCCCTCCTTGTCCTCCTCCTCCTCTCCCCTTTTATTTTAAACAAACTAATAAAAATGTAAAAACCATTCTTAGGTCAAGGGCCTCCAAAAAGAAACAGAAGGCTGATTTTGTTTTGCAGGTTGTAGTTTTCCAACCTTTGCTACAGAAGACAGTACTGTTTATGATTATAGATATTCGATTTGGGGTTTAACCTATCACATCTCTACCTGATTTTGCAACTCCTAATTCTTCCATCTCTTGGGAAGCATTATTTCCAAATACTTATCCTTTCTGCATTGAATTGCTTTTGCACAAACCCTTATAAATAATAATAATGTTTACACTGCTTTCAATTTTGATAATGCATGCTTATACTTTAAGTCTCAGCTTAAATGTCAATTCTTCAGGAAACTTCTCTTGACACTTAGCCAGGTTAAGTCTGTATGGCTTGCTCCCAAAGCACCCTAAACTTTTCCTTTATAGCACTTACTACAAAAATGAAATTAATTTATTTTTGATATAATCATTTAAAGCTTTATTTGCCCTTTAGACTCCCCCTTACTTAGCACAGTAGATGACACATAGTAGGTGCTCAGTAAAGAAATAGTAGAATGAATTTTTGCTTCAGTAAGGGCTAAGAACCTGTGTACTGTTACCCTGTAACCTCAGTACTTAGCACAGTGGCTGATACTTTGTAAGCACTTTATAAATAATTGTCCAAAGCACTGTTTTACTGTAAGGATTTACTCCTGCATGGATTGGTTTAATGTTTTGTTATATTTCAACAGCAATAGAGCATGATTAATTTCTTGGTCCTTAGAATCATAATGCTTTGATCTGGTTCACCTCTTTACGTCTTAGCTATATAACCTAGAACAATTTACCTAAACCCTCGATGCCTCAGTTTTCCATCTATGAAATGGAGAAAATAATTGTACATATCTGAGGGGGGGGTTGTGAAGAATAAATAAGACAATACATTTACTCATGTATGCTATACTCTGGGGACACAGTGGGGAGCAAATGGATGCAGATTCTGCCTTCACAATGCTATGAGTCCTATAATAAAAGGATTTGAGCTACTTAGAGAGGTCAGGAAAGGCTTTTTTGAAAAAGTAAAGATTGAATTGAAATCTAGAGATGGGAGGGAAGAGCTTAACAGGTAAAGGAAATGTTATGTGCAAAGATTCTTTGATGGAAAGGAGTGTGGTGACTACAACCTGAAGTGATAGGAACAGTGTGGTGCAAAATGAGTCTGGAAAGTTAGGTAGTAGGAGCCTGGAATTCACGGCCTTTAAGATCATATCAAGATAATTTTGTATTTGTCCTAAAAGGAATGGGAAGTTCTAAAGAATTTCAGCAGGAAGTGACTTGGTCAGATTTGCATTTTGAAAAGCTCATTTGGCTTGCAGTGTGGAGAACAGTCTGTTGATATAAACAGTTAAGAGTAGACAATCACAGTAGTCAGAGGAAAGATGATTATAGCTTAGGCTGGCAGGTGGCAGTAATAGTGAGAAAAAGTGAATGGTTTTGAGAGATATTTAAGATTTAAATACTTTGGAATGATGGAGGGTGATAATACCATTAGCCAAAGAGAAACTCATAATTTTCTCCACAACTTTATTTAGGCAGTTTGATTATTTTGATATGTGTGTGCTTTGGTTGTCATAATTTATTGATGTTTTTAAATAGGAAGAAAACCAAAAGCTTTTAGATGAAAAGAAACAACTTGAGAAGATTGCTGAAGAATTAAAAGGAACAGAACAAAAAGTAATTGGTCTTCTCCAAACCAGAGAGGTTTGTTTTAAAAGGATACATTTTTCTTTCACATATTTTGTGAGTAGAGGACAGTTTTACAGAATAGATTATGGTGCAGCCATTAGCTTTGTGAAAGATTTCATCACTAGACTTCTTTTTCAAAGTAAGAGTTCCTGTTACATTTAATATGCCAACAATTGGTTTAAAACATATCTAGAAAACCTCCATATTATATATAATGTGAGAGAGAAAGGTCAACATTTAAGGTATCAACAGTATGTACACAATGCCGTGGCTTATAATAATTACATTTCTTTCTTTTTTTAAAATATATCTTTATTGACTTCAGAGAGAGGAAGGGAAAGGGAGAGAGAGAAAAACATCAATGATGAGAGGGTCATCATTGATCAGATGCCTCCTGCATGCCCCCAACTGGGATCGAGCCCACAACCCAGGCATGTGCCCCGACCGGGGACTTAACTTCAATCTTCTGGATTCTTAGACCTCAACTGCTGAGCCGTGCCTGGCCGGGCAATAATTACATTTCTTGATACTTCGAGTACTTCTTAATTGATACATTTAAAAGTTAGCCTTTATTAAGTTCTTAGTTTACAGTAGTTTTTATAGCACTCATATTGTTATTTTTAAATGTTTTTTATTTGAAAAACTATGTTTTTAGTCTATAACAGCAGTTAAACTATCTTTATAATAGTAAGAACAGCTTAGTTTTTAAGATTCTGATTTCATTAATTTATTCTTAATATAGCTTTTTAATTGAAATTACTTGGTAGAGTTAAAGTGATAAGAATATTTTATAATAAGTAAATTTTACAGGTTGAGCTTCAGAATTTCAAGATGGAATTTATTTATATTACATTTGTCATTGCTCATTGTTTTAAAATTATAATGGTTGTGGCACTGAATCTACTTAAACTAAAAAATTTTGACATCTTCTTACCAAATTTTGGCCAAATATGACTGACTTACACAGAGTGACCAAGCTTTTTAAATGAGAAAATTTAAAAATATTTGCTGTGATTATACACATTTATTTTCCAGAAAGAAGTACATGATTTGGAAATACAATTAACCGCCATTGCAACAAGTGAACAACAGTATTCAAAGGAGGTTAAAGAACTGAAAACTGAGCTTGAAAATGAGAAGTATGTTCTCTATCTATAAAATAGCTTATGTATTCAATTACTAAGTTTTTTAGTATTTAATAAGTTAGTGAATTATGTTCAATATTTATTTGAATGGGCTTAAAGTTATATTTTATTTCCAATGGTCAAAATAATTTATCAATTTTATTGATAAGGGAAGTACATATCATTGACATAAGAAGAGTACATCACAAAGAACTGCTTAAGATTAATATATTCCTTCTCTTGGAGATATTTGGTTCCTCGGGTAAAAACACAATCATTTGTAGTTCTAACTAGTTATTTTGGTTGATTTGCTAAAATATTTCATAAGTTTGTATTGAAGAAATGACAGAAAACAAATTCATTCCTTACATTGTCCAAATAAAATATTTAATTGAATGATTCACCTACTCAGCAAGTTTAATTTTGAGAGAAAGTGGGAGGAAATAATTATTGTGTTATTATATACAGAGAAGTAAACTCAAGCAGCCAATCTAGTAGTGAGCATGATTTTTTCTTTTTGGTTGTTTTCAGCTCTACATAAAAATGAGAAGTAAGCAGTTTACTCAGGATCTTGTTTCTTCCCTTTCAGCTCCCATTCCCTACTTCTGATACCTTTTCAACAGTATTTTTTTAGGAGTTCTGGATAAAATTGATCTATTAACCAAAATCCCTTTAAATAAATAGACTGATTATTTATACTTTAGTATAAATTGGTTATCCTTACTGTATTTGCTTTTTCAAGCTTTCATTTTTTTAATGAAAACTTACCTGATTTTTGATGAATTTCCAGTATCAGTAAAGCAGTAGGAGATAATAGGTGCCCCTAAAATCATTTCATAGAGCCACACATTCCCCTTCATCTAAAACTGATCCTTGTTGTTGAACCAAGAACAGCAGTAATCTCTTTTCCAGTGTAGAGCACTTGAGACCTAGTAAGAGCAGTTTAAGTGTTTGCACAAAGGTTATTTAAAATAGGTCATGCATCATAGACTACTGCAATCAAATAATCAGAAGATTGAAACAGTTTCTACGAGATGGTCTATTAGAAAAATTATATGCAAAAATAATATACCCTTTAAAATTTGTGGAAAGTATGGGGGGGGGTAATGGTGTGGGAAGTATGCAAGGAAATATATGACATCTTGAGAAACTTACAGAAAAATTTCAAACATGTAATGGACCAGAATGTACCTGTCACTCAGCCTCTGAAATTATTAACTAGTGGCGAATCTGACTTAATTTATACCCCCAGACCTTCCCTGCTTTCCCTTAAGATTATTCTGAATTAAATTTCACATCATACAATTTTATATTTAAATATTTTGACATGACATGTCTTTTAAAAATAGGCTTAAGAATGCTGAACTAACTGCAAGCTGCAACAGGCTTTCACTGGAGAACAAAGAACTAGCACAAGAAACAAGTGAAATGGCCTTAAAACTTAATAAGCAGCAAGAAGATATTAATGTGAGTTGAAAAAAATACCAGTGACTTAGTTTTCTTACCTGTAAAATTAGGGGGTTAGAATAGATAACCTCTAAAGATTCTTTCAGCTTTAAAAGTCTGATTATCTTAGAGCTGATACTTTGTTTTAGAAGAAAAATATACATACTGATCTTAGATGGTGATAATGAGCAACAGAATATAGAGGCTACCCAATGATAAGTTAACCTAATTTTAAGCATCAGGATTTGAATTAAGGATTTATTCAACAAGCATTTATTAAATAAATCATATGAGACACTGTGGAGGATATGGTGATGAATAAAATATCATCCCCTTTAGGAGTTTATAACTCAGTAGAAAAAAATGCTCAAATAACTTAAACAAAATAGAATATGTGTTGTCTTGGGTGGGGACAAAGTGTTATTTGCATCCACAGGGTCACTGCTGCCTTGGTGGAAGAGAAGGCTTCAGATAGAATATAGCCTTGATTTTAGCCTAAAAGATGAGTAATTATGAGTTCAGTAGGCAACAATGAGTAGAAACACGTTCATTGAAGCCATAGCAATATAAACAAAAGATACATCTCACATTATCACTGGGAAACAGCAAATAAGACTTATTTTGTTAGCTGCTGAATAGAAATTGTTAAGGGAACAAGTAAAGTGTGGAAAAGTAGTGTGGAACTATGCAAGTTAGCCCATTTTCTTTCTCTCTCTCTCTCTCTCTCTATATATATATATATATAGCAAGAAAATATATATATAACTAAATGAACTTTATGCTGACAGATAAAGGCCTTAAATATTATTTTCAATTTTATTTTTGTTGAAACAGGATAATTAATATAAACAATGTTGATTATTTCTTTAGAATAGCAAAAAACAAGAAGAAAGGATATTGAAACAAATAGAAAATCTGGAAGAAACAGAAACACAATTAAGGCAAGACTAATGAGTTGGTGGCCTCTTTTGTCTGGCAAAACATTTTATATTCTTTTCTATTAACTTGGTATAGTTAATTTAGGTTAAACTTATGTTAAATATAGTATAAAGTAAAAAGTTGGACTTAAATTACTGCTTTGGAATCCTGCTTAAAAATCAAGTTGTACTATCTATTTTATACTCAGTGTTGAAATAGTGAGATTAGACATAGAAATTAATTTTAAAGCATCATAAGTTTTCTATTATTTATTAACTAAGAAGAGACACTAACCATATGCCAGAAAACTTAGAAGAGAAATAAAAAAATATTTAATATTATTTTAGGCATTATCCATGTTTCTAAGTGTTTTCATAGTCATCTATTTTAGTGCCTGTATACCAATCAAGCGAATATGACATTTAAAATTTTTAATCCTTTATATTTTTGGATATTTACATTTTACAGTTTTTCACTGTCATAAATAATACTGCAGTAAACATCTTAGCACATACAGATCTTTTCCTTATTTTGAATTTGTTAGGATAAATTTCAAGTAAGTAGAATTTATTGAGTCAGAGGAATAATTATTTCAATGACTTTTGATAGTCAAATGGTTTCTAATAGGTTATATCTGTTGTAAACCATGCAACACAACCAATAATGTTTGAAAATACTGGTTCCAAAATGTTTTAGTTGGTTTTGGGTATTATCATTAACTTATTTTATTTATAAAAAAGCTCATTGTTCTTGTCATTTGTTGTTTCCATTTTTGGGGATAAGCATTAGAATTTTTCATGTTTGCTTGCTAGAATTTCCTCTTTTTAAAATTTTTATACCTATTGCCCATTAATATTGTGAGGTCTTGATTGTTTTCTTACTTAGTTAAGCTTTAAAAATATATATTAATCCTTTATCTTGTTTTATTTATAGCACAGATTTCCCCCAACCAGTTGTTTTTCTTTAACTTTGGGTAATTTTTTGGTCATATAGAAGTTTTTTGATTTTGTATTTAATCTAATTGTGTTTTCTTTTGTAATTTTTCTCATTGCTTTTTTGGTTGTTGTTTAACCTCATTTGAGGATTTTTTCCATTGATTTTCAGAGAGAGTAGAAGGGAGGGGGTTGTGGGAAGAGAGAGAGGAGAGAGAGAGAGAGAAACATTGATGTGAGAGAGACACATTGATTTGTTGCCTCCCAACCAGTTATTTTTCTTTAACTTTGGGTAATTTTTTTGTCATATAGAAGTTTTTTGATTTTGTATTAAATCTAATTGTGTTTTCTTTTGTAATTTTTCTCTTTGCTTTTTTGGTTGTTGTTTAACCTCATTTGAGGATTTTTTCCATTGATTTTCAGAGAGAGTAGAAGGGAAGGGGTTGTGGGAAGAGAGAGAGGAGAGAGAGAGAGAAACATTGATGTGAGAGAGACACATTGATTTGTTGCCTCCGGATTGTACCCCAAATGCTCCCCAACCAGGACCGGGACGGGGATTGAACCTGCAACCCACTAAACTTGCCTTTGACCATGAATGAAACTGGAGCCCCTTCAGTGTGTGAACTGATGCTTTAACCACTGAGCCACACCGGCCAGGGCTCTCATTGCTTTTATATTTAGAAATTTTTGCCTGCCTGAAATAAAATATCGATCTTTTTAGTTCATTTTAAAATTCGTATATTGATATTTAGTTTATATTTTTCTTTTAAAAAATTTATTTATTGTTGACAGTATTATAGATTTCCCCCCTTTGCCCCCCTCCACCTAGTCTCCACCCCATCCCAGGCTTTCCCCACACTATTGTTTGTGTCCATGAGTTATGCATATATGCTCTTTGGTTAATCTCTTACCGTCCCCTTCACCTCTCTCCGACTGAGATCTGTCAGAAATTCTCTTCCATGCATCCATGCCTCTGAATCCTTTCCTTTTTGAAATAATAAAACTGTTTCAAGAGATCAGTTTACTTCCTAAACACAGCTATGGATCTGTAGTATTTTTATGTTTATTATAAATAATCTATTTTTGTGTTTTAAGTTTTCTTTTAATCCATTAGTAATTTATATAGTTTCCAAACATGTAGGGGCTCTTGTTTGTACTTACATTCTGAATTATTAAGTTTTTATTGTGTTTTATGTTTGGTTAAAGAATGTGATTGTTAAAACTTACTGCTATTTAAAATTATTTGAGATCTCCTTTAGACCTAATATACCTCCCTCATAGGTTTGAGGATTGTATGAGTTAATGTGAATAAAGTGCTGAGAACAGTGCCTGGCACGTAACTTTGGAAAGTTATCTTTTTTCATACTTCTAATGATTGCTTTTGTCCTTTTTGCTCAATTTTCTTCTTCAGAAGTAGCTGTTATTTATAGATTAAATCTCTGTGATTAAGCCACTGTATATTTGGGGGATAAAGAGTAAAGGCATATTGTAGGGAAAGGCTGCTTTTCAAGAGAATTCAAATTATTTGCATAATATCCTTTAGGATTTCTACCTACTCTGTGGACATACAGAACTCTAAATATAAATATGTTTAGGAAAAGTAAGAATATACCAATTAAAGATTGAATGCTCAGTTAAAGAGTAAATATCGTGGATTTAGTTTTCACAAGGCAAGTTATTCCACATGATTGAAAACTAGTCCATGCATACAAGTTAAGAGACTACAATTAGAAATGGCTTCAAGTATCCACCAGAGACAAAGCTCTGTTGTTTTTATGTGCAATAGACAGGTTTTTAATGAAAAAATTTTAAATTAAATTTATTGGGGTAACATTGGTTAATAATATTATATAAGTTTCAGGAGTACATCATATACTATGAACTCTGGTATATTGTGTGCTAACCACCGGAAATCTAGTTTCCTTCTGTTACTATATATTTGACCCCTTTTACCCATTTTGTTTTCCCCACCTCCCTTAAAATTTTTTATAAGGATAATACATGCCTATGCTACAAAATTGAAAGGGACAAAGGAACACATGGGGGAAGAAAACTGTCTTTCTTTCCTTTGTCTCTGCTACCCAATTTCCTTCCCCAGAGGTATCAGTTTCTTGTGTGTGTTTCCAGAGACACTCTATGGCATATATAAGGTTACGTGTGATGCAGATAGCACAGCATGTAGTTTTTCACTGAAGTCACGTGTGTTTATGTGCCTGATTTATTTGAATGAAACCATGACAATGTTTTAGAACGATGATTGATTTATAACTAAGAGAACAGTAAAATCTTGACTTAAATTAGAGACAAGTATTTCTTTCCAGGAGTTTCTTTAATAGAAAAATGTCTGTAAGAATCCAAATAATTAATTTCAAAATAAATGTATAATTTAAATATAGGAGTGATTTGTGCCTAATTAGTATTAATGCATGAAAAATTACCCAGCAAAATGAAAATATAAACTAACAGAGTTTAATAGTCATTTTAGAAATTCAGAAAGGGAATAAAATGAAAATATAAATTTTATCTCAATGTCACTCTTCCATTTAAGGAATGAACTGGAATCTGTGAGAGAAGAACTAAAGCAGAAAGGAGATGAAGTTAAATGTAAATTGGATGAGAGTGAGGAAAATGTATGTTATATTTAATAATAGATTGTATCACAAAATTTCAAATCATGAAAGCAATACCATGTCCAAAAAAAATAAAGTGAAGTATACTATTGAATAAATAACTAGTTATCTAGGGGCTCTGGTAGGCTGTTGGCCTTTAAAATATAGACAGGGTTTGATTATTTTGCTTGTATGATTTATGTCTAGAAGAAAGAGTGTATAATTCTAAATTTCTTTTATAAATGCTCATTATTTAATGTTAATTTACATTTTTAGGTTAAATAAAAGGCTCATGCTTTAGTAAAATAGAATATATTGATAATGGAGAAAATACCTATCCTTTCTATATCATTGAGTTGTTGGTTTAGATTAACAAATGTTTGTGAAAGATATAGCTAAGAGATTATAAACGTTTATACGCAAGACAGTTCTTAAAAATTCAAGATAGCCCAGCCGGGAGTGGCTCAGCTGTTGAGCGTCGACCTAGGATCCAGACGATTGGGGTTCGATTCCCTGTCAGGACACATGCCCGGGTTGTGGGCTCGATCAGTGACTCTCTTATCATTGATGCTTCTATCTCTCTCTTTCCCTCTCCCTCCTTCTCTCTGAAATCAATAAAGATACATTTAAAAAAAAAATTCAGGATAAATTGGGAAAACTGATAAAATATTGCAAAGTGATACTGGCCTACTATAAGAATGATGAACATTAATACATAAACAAAGGATATATAAAATATATAAAAGAAAGGATACTGAAATAAACTGGGACTACTGATAAATATTTTTGTAAAAACAAAAGACTGAGCTTTATAATTCCATTTCTAAAATATACTTGTAGAATAAAATAGTAATTCTGTTAACATTTTTAATCTGATGTCAAATGTTATTTTTTAGGTTCGAAGCATTGAATGTGAAGTTTTAAAAAAAGATAAACAAATGAAGATATTAGAAAACAAGGTATTATCAAATTGCAAAAATGTTTCGGAATAGAGACTTCGTAATTATATGTATGACCAGATTCTTTAGGGGCAGCCTTTACACATTTAACAGCCTTTATAGAAATATCAATTCTCCTTTGAAGGCTTTATGGAATAATGTAGAATTTTTACTGTAGTTTTCTTTGAGGAGGTTCTGGGTTCAGGATTTTTTTTGCACAATGCTTCAAAGAGCAAAGTTTCATTGAATCCCTCTTTAGCTATCGCTTCCCTTTCCCAGAATTTCATACTCTGAGCAGCTGCATTTGTTGTGGATACCTTTATAGCGGTAAGATGTTTTTAAAAAAATCATTCTTAGACACCTCTCCCATCTCTCAAGAGAACTGCAGAAAATCTTTTGCTCTCTTTGTGTGAAGTGTTTTTACTGCCTGGCTGCCCATCCCAATTCATTTCCTTCTCTGTACCTCACTACACATTGACCCTAAATCTGATTTTCTATATAGTGAGTAGTCCTCTGGAAAGTATAGTTTACTTTCTGAAGTTCTGGCTTCTAATAATACCATTTTTTTTCTACCTAGAATTCTGATTTTTAAAATTCTTTATTACTCTGCACAAGAATTTTACTTAAAAATGCACTGTGATAGTTTAATACCTTTTCAAGATTCTGGGCATTCCACCAAGTGTATTTATCATAATTAGTCCTAAATTTTGAGATTATTTAAATTTAAAAGGATTGAAAACTTAAATTACTTAAATTTTCATTAGCTTATTCAGAAAGAGGGAGAATGAGATGGGGCAGTGTGTGTCACAAGAAAAATACTTAACAGTATTTTGTGCTAATGAGGGAGATTAAAATTTTTTTCCCATTGAAGTTTCTTTCTACTTCATTGGAAATTAGAACAATTTACTTATCTGTGATATTGTAGGACCCTTTAGAAATCTATGCTGCTTTTATGGTTCTCTAAATATTTTGGGGGCTAATATCTCTTATTCCAGTTCTGCATATGTACCCAGGTGAAGTAGTCCCTCAAAGTGAGATATAAAAAAGTGTTTCAGATGCTCTTTTTTGAACAGGAATTGAAATATAGTTAGGAGGAGACAGAGTATCATATTATTCCCCTTCGCTATAGATAATAAGTAAAAGACGTCTCAGAAATGAGAAATGGAATTGTTTTTAAAGTAGTTGAGTTCAAATGTTAAGTATATTAAGAATTGTTAAGAATTTCAAATATGTATTGAGATAATTAGTAAAATTTGTACTTGTTCACATGATTTTAGACATTAATGGAATTATTTAACAACATTTTTGAGTGACTTCTGTATTACTTTATGTAATATTTTTATTAGTTTGAAATTATCTTGACTAGAAGAATATTGAATAAAATAATTATAATTTCTCATAATTTTTTAGTATAACAATTTAAGGAAACAAGTTGAAATTAAAGGCAAGAATATTGAAGAACTCCAACAGGAGGTATGCACTGATTCTCTATATCAAACTATTTTAAAAAGATTTTTTTCACTTCAGTTTTAGAGAATAATGCTTTCCTTTCCTCAGTAATTTCAGTCTAGGTAAGGTGGCAGTGCAAGTTTGAATCACTTTGGTACTAAATGTAATTGTTTATTTTTAACTTTTAACAGAATAAGGCCTTAAAAAAAAGGGGTACAGCGGAAAGCAAGCAACTGAACGTTTATGAGATAAAGGTATTTCGAATAATTTTTGTTTTTAAAATAGTAGTAAGTAGATGAGAATGTAAGAATTTTATACCCTTGTAGCAGTTTTCAAACATCATCTTTTGAGAGTGTGGGAATCAGTCCTTTTAATTATAAGAGTGCTCATCTGTAATTTAGCTATGTTAAAATAAGCATCTTAAAAATATATATATGTGGGTATTTATATGTATGTATTCATACTTCTTACCCATACATTGAAAATTAAGGTTGATTGTGTTTGGGGTAGAATCTTGGGATCTACATTTTAAAAAAGCTCCATAGATGGTTATCTTGCTACACAAGGGGTTTGATAACTATTGACTTGATAGGAAACAAATTAAAATCCTGGAATATAAGCTCATATTTTGTTTGTTTTCTTAGTCCCAATTCCTTGAAATATAATTTACATGTAATAAAATGCATGATTTTAAGTTACAGTTTAATGAGCTTTGACAAATGTTTTTATAACTGTGTAACAGCAACAATCAAGATACAGGATTATTTCCATCATTCTGGAAAGTTCCCTCATGTCCTTTTGCAGTTTAAACCCTATTCCCCAGAGGCAGTCAGTGTTCTGCTTTCTGTTTCTTGGTTTGTCTGTTCTAAAACTTCACTTAAGTGGAACCATGCCAAATATATTTTCTTGTTATAAGGGTTTATTTTGCTCAGCCTCTTTTGAGATTCATCCATGTTCCTGTAGGTATCAATAGATCTTTTTTTTCTTTTTTTTTTTCTGCCGAGACATATTCCACTGTATGAATGTGGCAAATTTATCTATCTAGTTTCCTGTTAATGAACATTTGAATTATTTCCAATTTTTAATCATTATGAGTAAAGCTTCTATGAACATTCTTGTACAAGATCTTCACTGGACATTTTTTCATTTCTTTTAACTAAGTATCTAGGAAAATAATTACTGGGTCATAGAGTAGATATATGTTTAGTTTTATAAGAAACAACCAAATCATTTTCCAAAGTGATTTTACACTCCTAATAGCAATGTATGAGAGGTCTAGTTAGTCCATATCCTACTCACATTTGGTGTTACAGTCTTTTTAATTTCAGCCACTCATGTGGGCAGAGCCCAGCTTCATGGATGTGAGAACTGTTTAGTCATACAAAGTCCTATACTTAAGTTTCCTGCTCTGTTGTCATTTTGAAAAATTTTAATAATTTATGAACTAGTTACTCCCTCTTTTCATTTTGTGTCTGCAAATTATGTAGCTGGTCCTGCTTATGGGTGTAGTAATATTCCACTGTGGTTTTATTTTTCATTTCTTTAATAGTGTTGAACATTTTTTCATGAACTGTTTAGTCTGTTTTAGTCTATTGCCCTTCTTTTTTTCTCTTTTATTGTGGTAAAATACCCATAACATAAAATTTACCATTTTAACCTTTTTAAAAAACTATACAGTTCATTTACATTATTGTGCAACCAATCCCCAGAACTCTATCTCATAAAACTGAAACTGTGCCCATTAAACAGCTCCCCATTCCCTCCTCCTCACAGTTCCTGGCAAACACCATTCTCTGCCCTATGAATTTCTCCTCTAGGTACCTCATGTAAGTAGAAAAATAGAGTATTTGTCTTTTTGTGACAGCTTGTCCATTTCTGATAAAAAGGCAGAATTTTGTTAGAGATTGCATTGAAGTCAGGACACTATCAAGAGAGTGCAGAGACAACCCACAGAATGGGAGAAAATATTTGCAAATCATATATTTGATAATGTAATATCTAGAATATATAAAGAACACTTCCAGTTCAACAGCAAATCCAGTCACAGAAGGACAAATACTGCATGATTCCACTTACATGAGGTACCTAAAATAGTCAAACTAAGAAGCAAAGATGAAAATGGTGATTATCAGGGGTTGGGGGGAGGGGAAAAGGGAAGTTATTCCTCAATTTGTATAATGTTTCAGTTATGCAAGATAAGTTAGTTCTAGAGATCTTCTGTTCAACATAGTGCCTATAGTCAACAATAATGTATTGTGCACTTAAAATTTTATTAAGCCCTAATTGGGTGGCTCAGTTGGTTGGAACATGTCTTGTATACCAAAAGGTGGTGGGTTTGATTCTCGGTCAGGGCATTTATCTAGATTGCGGGTTTGATACCTGGTCGGGGTGGGCACAGGAGGCGACTGATTTATGTTTCTCTCTCACTCACTCCCTTCTACTTTCTCTAAAAAAAATATCCTTGAGTGAGGATTAAAAATAAATAAATAAAATACATCTTACCATATGAAAAAAGAAAAATGATCCAACCATAATTTTCATGAATAAGTACTCTTTAAAGATTCACAGAACTACGAAAAGAACACAATATTTTCAAGAAACCCACAGCATTTACTGATGTCCATGCTACTTTTTTTTTTTTTATGCAAAGGTCAGTAAGTTAGAGTCAGAATTAGAAGGTGCCAAAAAAAAATTTAAAGAAATGACTGACAGCTATCAAAAAGAAATTGAGGACAAAAAGATATCAGAAGAAAATCTTTTGGGAGAGGTAGGAAAAACTAAATGTGTTTGAGAATTTGTTATACTAAAACTCTATATTTGTTTATTAAATAGCATTTTAAGAGAAAAGTAAAAGTTCTTAGTTTTTAAATTATGGCTTTTAAAAGGTATAATAAATTTATATTAGGGACAATTTCTTATAGAAGCTAAAGTATCCTTGTTATTCTAAGTATGTGAATATTGAATAGTATATAATTGTTTTGAATTACAGTGTTATCCTGTCATCTCACTTGACAGAGCACCCAGTAATGCATTTTCTACTTGGCTTTCCTAAATTTCTGATACTTGATTTCTGCATTTTATAGAATAGCATATGGTCTCTAAATTTAAGTTAAATTTGTTTTTTGTGCTTAATTTTAATAAATACTTGATTGATTTGTTAGGTTGAGAAAGCAAAAGTAATAGCTGATGAAGCAGTAAGATTACAGAAAGAAATTGATATACGATGTCAACATAAAATAGCTGAAATGGTAGCACTTATGGAAAAGCATAAGGTAATTTTTTTCTTTTTATGTAAGGAAAATTATTGGAGTCATATTCATGCATAAAGTGGTGAAATTAAGATAGCATTCTGATTTATCAGAAAAAATATTGGTAATTTTCTCTGATAATTATAGATATTTATAGGTCTAGATACAGATATAAGTATAGATAATTATAGCTGGAATGCCCTTGATCTCCTATTTCTCTGCATTTGAATCTTAACCACACAATGCTTAGCTTGGGTGTCGCTTTCAGGAAATCTCTTCTTATCATTTATGATGGATGGAAGTGGTCACTCTTTATCTGAATTTTCCTAGTAGTCTCTTATAGCACTTTCCACCCAGGATATGTATTTTGTTAATATTTGTATCCTCTATGTGTGTCTAACATACATGAGGCTAAATAAATTTTTGTCAGTGGAATAAATAGATGAAAAGCTTAATGTTTGTCATGTTTGTGAGTGTGCTCCGTTTTTTTACTGTTGTTTAAAGTAATCATTCTATTATCAAATTAAGCCTTATTCTCTTTAGGATTTGGAGAGGAGGTGGGCTATATCTACCTCTTCATCTTAAAAAATTGTTACTGGGATGTAACATTACTATGAGGTAACCAATGAGGATTAAAAAAAACCTTTTTAAGTAAGTTTGTGAACTCATAGATTTAAACGTATTTGGTATGTCTCAATCCAGTGAAGTTTTTATCTTAGTCTCATATTTAGCCAGCGTTAGCCTCTTCAAACTGCTGGCAAGTTCTTTTGACTTGACTTTAATCATCCTTGATAGCTTTCTTGCTTTCTGTTATAACAATGTTCAAGACTCATCTTGTTTTCTGCCTCAGATCTGGAATCAGCCAATTTTCTAAGACTATTTTGAAAATTATGCAATTCAGTGTTTCCAATTAAAAGGAATTATTTCTTGCTCTTGTGTTATGTTATTTCCAAGAGAGTTAGCTAGGTTTCATTGTCTATGTAATTGAAAAATTAAAAAATATGCTCAAGTATATATATGTTAACTTATAGTCATTATTTTTTTTCAAATTTTAGATGCACAAGGATACCAGTCATATTAAAGCATAATCTATTTGAATGCTAACATATTTAAAATGTTTTTTTTTTCTGTTTCATATAGCACCAATATGATAAAATCATTGAAGAAAGAGATTCAGAATTAGGACTTTATAAGAGCAGGGAACAAGAACAGTCATCAGTGAAAGCATCTTTGGTAAGATACAGAACAAATAGACATAAAAGCCAATTTTCATGTCAACATGGCGGGTGGTAAAGAATAATATTAAATAAAGCCATAGTTTTTGAGTTACAGAATAAAAAATTCTTAGATCTGAAAGGGATCTTATAGATCTTATAGTTAAGTGAGTTTCCAATTTACTTTTTGAAATGGTGGAATGAACTTTTCCCCCCTAAATGAATATTTATAAACTACAGTTACAAATAAGTTTGGAGCTCTGATTGAGATTGGGAGAGCAGGGATAGTGTAGACTGGGAGAGGATGAGAAGGAGGGATACATAGTATTAAATATTTCTTTAGAGTAAACTGTAAAATATTTATATAAATGAAATCTTTAGTTATGTTCAACTAACAGCCTTTATATCAGTAGGCTTTTAAAGTGTATATGTTTTATAAGTGAATTTATTTCCTATAAAACTAAATTTATTTGAAACACTAGTTTGCATTTATATGCACTTATAAACTTCTTGTTTTTTTTCTTTAGGAGGTCGAACTATCCAATCTCAAAAATGAACTTTTGTCTATTAGGAAACAACTTGAAATAGAAAGAGAAGAGAAAGTAGGTTTTGTGGCATTATAAAATATCTAATTGTAAGGATTAGATGCAGCTTTGTGTTTTTATAAACATCTAATATTGGAAAATAATATGATACATTTGATTAACTGGATTAAAAATTACAGTTTTCCCCCCAGAAAGTGTGATGCCTCCCACTTTGCTTTCTCAGGATTGCTTTGGCTACTTGGGATCTTTTGTAGTTTCATATAAATTTTAAGATTGTTTTTTCTACTTCTATCAATAGTGCCATTGATATCTTGATAGAGATTGCATTGAACCTATAGATGGCTTTGGGTAATATATACATTTTAACAATATTCTTCAAATCCATGAACACTGAAAACCTTTCTTTTTGTGTGTGTCTTCTTTCATTCCATCAGTGTCCTTTAGTTTTCAGTGTAGATATCTTTCACTCTTCCTTTGTTAAATTTATTCCCAAGTACTTTATGTTTTTTGATGCTTTTGTAAATGGGGTTGTTTCATTTATTTCTTTTCAAGTAATACTGTTAGTGTATAGAAGTACTACAGATTTTTGTATGTTAATTTTATATCCTGCAACTTCACTGAATTTATTAGTTCTAACAGATTTTTGGTGATGTTTTTAGGTTTTCTCCATATAAAATTATGTCATCTGCAAATAGAGACAATTTACCTTTCATTTCTAATCTGATGCCTTTAATACCCTTTTCTTACCTGATTTCTCTGGCTGGGACTTCCACTATTACGTTGCATAGGAATGGTGAGAGTGGGCATTCTTGTCACTAGTCTTAGAGGATAAGCTTTCAGCTTTTACCCTTGAGTATGATGTTAGTTGTAGGCTTTTCAATATGGCCTTTATTATGTGGAGGCACATTTCTTCTATACCTAATTTGTTGAGTTTTTATCATGAAAGAAAGTTCAATTTTGTCAAATGCTTTTTTTTTTTTTTTAATATATCTTTATTGACTTTAGAGAGGAAAGGAGAGGGAGAGAGAAAGATCAAAACCTCAGTGATGAGAGAGTCATTGATCGGCTGCAGCCTGCAACCCAGGCATGTGCCCTGACCAGGAATCGAATCCTGATCTCCTGGACCCTAGGTTGATGCTCAACCGCTGAGCCACGCCCAGTTGGGCTGTCAAATGCTTTTAATGCGTCTGTCGAGATCAGTATGATTTTTACCCTTCATTCTGTGAATGTGGTATATCACTTTAGTTGATTTCCTTTCATCCCAGGGATAAACCCCACTTTATCATGGTGTAGGATCTTTTTAATGTGCTGTTGAATTCTATTCGTTAATATTTTGTTGAGGATTTTTGCATTTATTTTTATCAAGAATATTAGCCTGTAGTTTTGTTTTCTTGCTGTGCCCTTCTTTGGCCTTGTAAAATGAATTTGGAAGTATTCTTTCCTCCTCATTTTTTTGGTAGATTTTGAGGAGGCTTGGTATGTATTCTTTAAATGTTTGGTAGAATTCACCAGTAAAGGTATCAGGTTTTGGACTCTTATTGTTGGGAGATTTTTGATATCTGATTCTATCTCCTTACTTGTTATTGACCTATTCTTATTTTCTGTTTCTTCATGGTCAGTCTGGGTAGGTATATGTTTCTAGGAACTTATCCATTTCTTCTAGGTTATCTAATTTGTTGGCTTATAATTGTTTTAGTAGTCTTTTATGATCCTTTGTTTTTCTGTGGTATTTGTTGTAATGTCTCCTCTTACATTTCTGATTTTATTTATTTGTCCTTTCTCTTTTTAAATAGTCTTTCTAAAGGTGCTAATTATGTTTATATTTTCAAGTAATCTATTCTTAGTTTCATTGATCTTTTCTGTTGTTTTTCTGGTCTTGATTTCATTAATTTCTGTTCTGATCTTTGTTACTTCCTTTTGCTAATTTTGGGCTTAGTTTGTTTTCTTTTTTCTTTCTTGAGGTGCAAAATTAGGTTACTTGAGATCTTCCTTTTTTCTTAATGTAGGTGTTGATTGCTGTAAACTTTCCTCTTAGAACTGCTTGTATCCTGTAAGTTTTGGTATGTTGTGTTTCCAATTTCATTTGTTTCAAGATATTTTTGGATTTCCTTTTTGATTTCTTCTTTTACTCATTGATTGATTATTTGTTGATTGTGTTTGATTTTCATGTATTTGTGAATTTTCCAGTTTTTCTCCTATGGTTGATTTCTAATTTTATATCATTGTGGTTGGAAAACATATACATTCATTTAGCTACTCTGTATTTTACTTGGAGAATTTAGTCCATTTACATTTAAAGTAATTATTGTTAGATAAGGACTTATAAATGCCATCTATTGTTTTTCTGGCAGTTTTGTAGTTCTAAAGGTCAACTAACCATTGGTAGTTGATAGGATATATAATAAGAACAGTAACTGCTGTTACATCAGCTACTGCCAGCTTCTTTCATGGTGAAGTGGGTTCTCTGGTTAGGAGCAACACTATGGGAGAGATACCATGGTGTATACAGACATTCAGGGAGGACAGATATTGACACAGACATTATGGGCAGGCAAGGCAAGTTTTCCTAAAATTCTGTGCATTGGAACCTTCCCTTCTCTGAGACCTTTAAGGCTCCCTGGGGCTGTAACAGTTCTTTTTTCTAGATGATTGTCATGTTAAAGATATCCTACATGTTCTTTTCTGTGGGCAAGGGCTATTTATTTATTTACTACTGAATACACACACCCTAATCTTCAGCAAAAGTGATGTATTATTTCCTAAGCATTTTGTACTTTCTGTATTTTATCCTTCATCTCTTAATATCATGTTGAAAGTTCATTATTCAAGATCAACACACAGAGAAAAAGTGAATTCTGCCTCTAAAGGCCCATTAATATTTTAGATCTCTTTGCAGCTCTTTACAGTTAGTCATCTGTGTGTATTCCTTACTTTATAATCGCTTCATTTGATGAATGAAAAAGTTGAGATTCAGATTTTTATTCAAGATTCCACAGATACATACAAGATACAGGTCAGAATTTTTTAAAAAAGATATTTGAAACCAAATAACATTTCTGTAGAGAAGAATTAATTTGTTTTTCTATTTTCTTTTTATTATTTTTATGAAATTTATAGGTCAGTATTTTTTTCTTGTTAATACTTCTTAGGAATGATTTTGATAATGGGAACATTCATTTGTGGTAATAGTAATAACTATATTGTATGTGCTTGATGTTCATTTTTAACAGGAAAAACTCAAAAGAGAGGTAAAAGAAAATACAGTTACTCTCAAAGAAAAAAATGACAAGGTAAGAGTTTTATATAGTTTTCAGTGTTCTTTATAACTAATTTATTTTCTGACATCTACTTAGAAAGGTTTTTTTTGTTTATAAATATGAAAGGACATTTAAAATATATCACACAATTTCATTTCCTGAATTGTTTCTTGCTATTTATTAATGCAAAAGCATTAGCTAAAAATTTTAAAGCAGTTGTCACTTGGAGATTTAGAGATTTCAACCTTCTGTAATTTTTATTATAGTATTATCTTAAGTTAGGTACATTTGTGTTTCTTGAGGAAATTTCCAATGTTAGAGGCAAAATATTTTCATTAAAAATTCTAAAGCTTATATTTAGATTATATCTAATTTGGGGGTGTGAGAGGGTTTAAAATAAATGATATTCTGCTTTTCTCACTTAAGTCTGAACCAATTGAGAAAGACAGTGAAAACCACAATAATATTTATTGATAACTAATATTGGAGAATGTAGCTTATATTTGAAGGCAAGGGGATTTCTTAATCCTGAGATCCCAAATTAGATAAATTAGTCTACTTTGTCACAGGTAGATCTGAACTGGGACAAGTCTATCTACTTAAAAGCAGCCTGCTCTTGTAAACATATGGCATAAAGGGGAGGAGAGCAGAATGTGTGCTTCCTCTGGTACTCAAGAGTAAGAGTAAGGAAGGGGTTGAACTATATTTACCAGTTTCTCCTTCCAGATTTACTAATCCCATTAAGTCATTGTTCTTTCCCTAAGGAAACATAGGTTAGGAATATTACCCTACTGTTGCTCCCCACACCTGGAAGGAAGCACCAAGTATGGGGAAGAGGAGTACCCCTCAGCTTCTAACCCATTATAGAAGAATTCTAATTGCAAGTTTTAGTTTAAATGATTAAATTTTCTACACAATTATGTAGTCAGTCCTAAGTCACCACGGAGGTTGGTTTTGACTATAAACTGAAAATGACAGTAGTTGAGAACAGTTTAGTTTTTAGGTATAGACTGCAACAATTTTGTTATATTTGGGTTCAAAGAAAGAGAAGGAAAGAAATATTATACCTGTGAGTGAATATTGAATGCTTCCTATGTTCCAAATACTGTGGTACACACTTGAAAAATTATATTTGAAGAAATTATTGCCATATTAAAATTAGCCAGCTGGATTAGATATAGTCTAAGGGAAGTGTCTGATGAAGATAAATAAATTGGTTAAACTCTAATATTTATTTCTAAATAATGAATGTATCCATATTATGAAGGTATATATCCCATATTGTTAGAGAGTTGTTTTGACTAATGTATAATTCCAGTAATATATGCCTATTATTTATATGTTATCAAGTAGATTAGTAAATGCCTTATATTGTATCTGTCTATCTACATATATATATATATATATATATGTAGAGAGAGAGAAAATAATGAGAAAATGATAAAATAATTCAAATAGGCTTTTATTTGCTGTGCTTTATTCCAAAATTATTGCAATATCACAAGCCTTTATAATGCTCATTAGATTTATTAAATATTTCTGAGTTTGGGCAAGTTACTTACCTCCTTCATGCCTCAGGACCCTTGTTTATAAAGGGATAATAATAGTCCCTATTTCCTAAAGTTGTCTTGAGGATTAAGTGAGATGGTGTTTGGAAAGCATTTAAAATAGTGCTTAGCATATTAAAAAGCACAACAGAGAAAATCATGAATGCTCTGCATATATGCATCTGCATAAATGAAATGTAACATTTAGAAAAGACTAACTTGTAGGAAAGTGCATACATTTCCATGATATGTTATGAAGAGGGTTATTTCAGTACAGTATTCTAGAATGAGGTGGGCAGGGAGTTGCATTTTCTTTTAAGCTACCAGGCTACCCAAAAATGTTAATTCTCAGACGTGGCCACATGGTGGTGTAGTTGCCATTATCAGTTACATTTTGGAGACTCCTGATGAATCCAGAAAGCAGAACACATTTGTTTTTATTAAAATTGTGTTATCAACTATGATATAGACATATTTAGGATAAAGAATGCAGAAATGCAACCCTGAAAAAATGCTACTAAGATTCATACCTACTGGAAAAAAGACTATAAAGTGATATCACTAGGACTGGGCAAGAAACCTACAAATCCCCTTATTTAGTTCCTTGATTATATAAATGGAGACATTTAAGCCTGGAGATACATACTTAGTGATTTACTTAAAATCACCTAGCAAGGTAGTAAAAGATCCTAGAGAAAAGAGCAACTTGACTCCTAGCTCAGTGTTTTTATAGCACTTGTGGTCATGTCATAATCCTGCACCCTGTACCCTCCTAATTTGAATAATGAATCTATTTTCACTGCAGATTCAACCACCAGGCTTTGAAAGTAGCCCTTTTTTGGTGGGTGTGTGCTTCATTTTTCCTTGTGAGTGATTGCCATGATTGTATTCATGGGTATGATGGCGACCAACAAAAGTGGTTAAATAGAAAGTAAAGCATGAGTTTCATGTAGGATTCCACTAAAGCAGCTATTATTATTAGCTTTTGCTGGAAAGCTAGGTCAGGTGCTGAAGGAAAGATTTTATATATATATAAAGGTAGAGAGCAAGGAAACCAAAGAAGTTGAGTTCAAATAATATCTAAGCATTTGGAATAAATTTGCAATTTGTTTATTTTCAGAGTTGAATCAAATAGCTACTTTATAATTTTTTTCCTGAATATTTCTCTAGTTCTTTACTATCATAATTTTTGTTTCCTGTTTTTTTTTTTTGGAGGGAAGTGATGTTGGTGGACAGGAAAAAGCTGACATTTATTAATAGATGAGAGAGAAGATATGAAAGCATAAGAGAATAAATGGAAGTGAGAATAAATTGCCCTCTAGCTTTTAGACTATTAGAATGAACCACAGGTTAAGGCATTTTGCCACCAGGAATAGAGATTTTTCTTTATAGAATCCTTAATTTTTGGTCAGATAGAGTTGAGATTTCTTATTTGTTTTCACAAAAGCTCTCTGAAGACAGAAGGGCAGAACCATTTCATCTTAAATAGGAAAATAAAGGGACAAAGAAAATGAATTCATTATTTAATTATTTAATTAAATTATGTAATTTATTCAAAGTTATCTAATCAGTAATAAATTTGGGGGTAAATTCTAGTTTATTCCAATGTTATTTCTACTAGTTGTTACACTGTAATTAAAATGACATTTAACATTGATTTTATTAATTTCTGTTGTCCAATATAGAAAACACAGACATCTTTATTGGAAACACATAAAGCCAGTTACCGGAAATATGATCCTAAAGCAGCTCCTTCACAAAATATATCTCGAAACTTCACATTAGCTGATCATGGCAAACCCAAAGATAAAACAGACAATCTGTGGACATCTGCCAAAAGTACTTTATCTGCACCATTACCAAAGGTTGGTTGGTAAAATTTCAAAAGAAGTAGTAAGTTTTTTAATCAAAAAGAAGTTCTGGTGTTATATACCATGTATCTAGTGTCAAACATAAATATAAAACCTGTTTCTTGAAAGTTTCAGTTTTTTGTGATACCAGCATGATTTATTTATTTTCTGTCACTGTCCACAACTTACGGGCATCTTGGCAGCTTCCTTAACTTTCTAGCATTCACCAGTGCATAGGTCCCTGATGTGGGAAATCTGGTTCTGAGTTGACATTTTCCAGTGTCACACCAGTTACCTCCCTTTGCTATTTATTCCACATCATCTTGCAGCTGGATTCTTTACTGAGCAGTCAGCCCTCACGGAGCAGGTGCTGCTAGCAAACAAAGTAGCTCAGTTCTAGCTGCCTTCCACATGTTCAGTTAATCCATGGGGAATTCATTCAACCTTTCCATGATAAGTGGCAGTATAGAATGCTTTCTCTCTTCTCTCCCATCCATCCCTCTCTAATTTTTTTTACTCTGCTCAGCCAGACAGCATGGATGGACCTGGAGATTATTATGCTAAGTGAAATAAGCCAGTCAGAGAAAGACAAATACCACATGATCTCACTTACACATGAGATCTAATGAACAAAATAAACTAACAAACAAAATAGAAACAGAGGCATGTATACATGGTACAGACTGACAGCTGTCAGAGGGAAGGGGGTCGGAAGACTGGATGAAAGAACTTGAAGGGATTAGCCAAAGAACATTTATGCATAACCCATAGACTTAACAGTGTGGTGATGGCCAGAGAGAAGGGTGGGGAGGATGGTGGCTGGATGGAGGCAGGCAAATGGGGGGAAAATGGGAACATCTGTAATAGTATGAATAAAAATAAAGAAATTAAAAAATAACATCTATGTCTATGAAGTCCAATGACTAGGCTCCTTAGGGATAGTTTCTATTGATTATTCCCCCATGTATGGGCCATAATTTCTTGTTTCTTTGCATGTCTCATTATTTTTTCTTGAAATTTAAACATTAAAATAATATAATATGAGCTCTGGGAATCAGATTCTCCCCTCTCCTCAGGGTTTGTTGTTGATTCTGTTTGTCATAGTTGTTATTGTTTGTTTAGTGACCTTTCTAAACTAATCCTGTAAAGTTTGTATTCTTTGAGTTCCATTGAAGTCTCTACTTGGTTAGCTTTATGTTCAGCTAATGTTTGAACAGAGATTTCCTTAAAAGCTTGGACCAACAAATCTCCCAAACTTTGTCAAAGAACTCTTTGTTAGGGAATGCTTTTAACACTCAGCTAGATAGTTGACAAATCAGCCTTAGCCTTTAATTCCTGCTTGTGCAGACCTTCAAGATCTGACAGAGGTAAGAGCTTAGGGCCTTTTCAGGTCTTTACTGTGCTTACTCACAGCCCTCTGCATGTGCATAGCTTTTTGTATTTCCAGGAATATGTCAGAACTTTTGAAAAGCCCTTTGGACGTCTCATTTACAAGCTGTACTCCTAAATTTATGTTTAGCTTATCATTTACCCCAACTGTTAATCCTTGCCTCAGTGAGCTGCAAAGTTAAAACACTTGCCTATAATTGTTTTTGAAAAATGCTACTCCCTACCCCACACACACCAAGCTGAAAGTTTTTTGTACTGAGTGAACTCTGAGGTCAAAAACAAACTGCCTTGTAAGTGAGGTCTTTCAGAGAACCACTATACAAGTCAAATAATGACAACTCTTTGGGAATAAAGCTTGGAAAGAATCCCCAGTTCTGTTCTTCTTTGTTTAGTGGTTGCCAGGCTGGACCAGGAGTGTGGGCTGTTATTTGTTAAGGGTAACATAGAGCTGGAGAGTGGGGGATGGGACAAGGAAAAGTTGACTCCATAAAGCTTGCTGTTCTTACAGATGTTCAGTAACTTAAAAAACATCTCCAGGTTATGGCAAGTTTTGGTTAATTCCCAGAGTTCTGAAAAAACTGATAACATTTTTATCAGTATTTTCTTTGCTTTATGGGAGAGAATTTTTGGAGCTTCTTACTCTGCCATTTTTGCTGATTTCACTGACCTTTTTAAAGATACTTTTTAAAAATTATAGGGTAATATGGAATAACAAACGTTGACTAATATGAATTACTTTACCAACAAACAATTGGCAAACCTATTTTCTTATAAATCAGTAAGGATTTTTGTTGAGAGAGCAATGCTCACTCAATTCTTTGGTCTTAATAATTGCTAGAAAAATTAAACTCCCTCTTAAGATTGTTGACTGCTGAAACTGTAGTGTCTCTTTCTCTTTCTCTTCCTCTCTCCCTCTTCCCCCTCTGATATCTTCTTCAGTAAGTTCAAGGGAAAGAGAAAGTTCACTATTGTATATTTTTTGAAGGAAGTTATAAAAGTTTTATTACCAAGAACATCTAAATTATATTCTTATATCCGAAATATACTTCATATACATGCAAACAATAATGGAGAGTTATTGATTGTTAAAGGCTCAACTTGCCTTTTTTAATGACATATGTTTTATTTGATGAGATAATGTATTGTTTTTCTTTTTGGATAGGCATATACTGTGAAGACACCAACGAAACTAAAAATTCGACAAAGAGAAAACAATGCACCCATTGAAGAAAGTGCTAAAAAGAGAAAAACGGTCTTTGAGTTTGATATTAATTCTGATAGTTCAGAGTCTGCTGATCTTTTGGTAAACACATTGCAAATAATCAACATTTATTATTTGCTTACATTACTGTCCACCTTATTTCTTGAGATATATATGTATGTGTTCGTAATATCTATCAATGCAATACTGAAATACAGTAGAACTTTACTATAACAAAATCCTATGCTTATACAGCATTTTAAAGAAATTAGGGTTCAAATAATTTCTCTAAATTTCAGAAAAAAGACATCTTGAAATACTTAATATAAAATAGTTGGTATATGAAATAATTAACGTCTTTTTCCCCAGCAGTGTTATAATGGAGCTTTTACTGCCTTTTTCTTTTTAAAAAAAGAAAGGTTAGACCCTGGCTGCTGTGGCTCAGTTGGTTGGAGCATCTTCCTGTACACTGAAAGGTTGTGGGTTCGATTCCCTGTCAGGGTGCATAAGGGAGGCAATCGATTGATGTTTCTCTCTCTCCCTTTCCCTTCCCCTCTCTATAAAATTGATAAGCGTGTCCTCAGATGAGGATTAAAAAAAAAAAAAAAGCTTAGGTGAATATTTTTAATATTGCTGCAGCCAAATTTGTTATTCAGGGACCCTCTTGATTTTGCATATTATACATGTTTCTTTATTTTACACCACTTATTGGTTGAAATCTATATCAAGGTATTGGTTGACAACTATAACATTATCATTTTTAAAGAGTCAAAGTATTGAAGATGGCCTGTTTAAGGAGGATATTTTCTCCTAGCAGTTTGTATAACTAGTTACTTCCTACCATGAGTGCATTCATACATACCAGAATTTTCTAAAGGCATAATCATGATTTATTGAGAATAATTATACTTAGATTTATTTAATTTAAAAACAGATAAACCTCATCACAATACTGGAAAAATGAACAGTTAAAGTCATTTGTTTCATTAGTCCCACTCATAACTATGAGATCCTTCAAGCTTTACTGTTTTGAGACCCTCTTTTTTCATGTGTTCTTGAGAGGTTTTTTGATTACTAGCTTTAACATTTTATCATTAGTAACTTCAAGTGATAATTATAACCAATAAAACCCATTGTGAATTACCTTTTAAAACTAGTTTAAACTACTGTATGCAATTATATAATACTATGTTTGTTGTGTTGTAAACTTGTGATTCTCCTTTCAAAAATGAAATGAAATTATGAGTCATTCTGACTCCTAGTCACCTAAGAAACTAGCCAAAATTCACACTGCTAGAAACACAGTAATGTCTAATTCCAAAGCTCATGCTCTTTATTCTTCTCATTACATTTAATATATCTTGACTTCAGTTTGAACTGGCAGTTATTATGTACAATGACTTACATAGGCAATGGAGCCAGACTGTCTGTGTTAAAATTCCAGCTCCCTGCCTTACTAGCTGTGTGATCTTGGGCAAGGTATTTGTGTGACTTAGTTTTCTCATCTGTAAAATGAGAATAACAACACCATCTATATGTCTAGAACATGAAATTGTTGTGAGAAATAACTGAAGTAAAGTATGTAGTCTTTATCGGGTGCCTGGTTCACAGTTTTAATCATCAAAATGTAAATCATTATCTAAAAACAAACAGGTACTACTAGAGTAGGGAGTCTATAAGTTAACTTCAATAATTAGGGCCTTAGACTTAAACTACTCATTACTCCAGAACAAATGAAAATAGAGGGTTGCAAAACAGTAGAAAAGCTTGAAGGATCTCATAGCTCTGAATGGGACTAATAATTTTACTTTATAATTTTCAGACGATATGATCCTATTTATACATGGAAAATCACAGACTCTACAAGAAAGCTACTAGAGCCAATAAATGAATCCAGTGATATTGGAAAATATAAAATCTACCCATGAAAAACAGTTATGCTTCTATACACTAGCAATGGATAATCCAAAAAGAAAACAATTCCATTTATGATAGCATCTAAAATGCAAAAGCAGACTTAGGAACAAAACTAAGAAAGTGAAAGACTTATACACTGAAAATTATAAAACATTGCTGAAAGACCCAAACGTAAGGGCTAAAACTCTGAAACTCTTAGATGAAAGCATTGGGGAAATCTTAATGACATGGAATTTGGCAATGACTTCATGGATATGATGCCAAAAAACACAGGCAAGAAAATAAAAAATAAATTAGACTTTATAAAAAGTAAGAACTTTTGTGCATCCAAGGACACTAATATTAAAAAACTGAAATGACAAGCTAAAGAATGGGAAAATATATTTGCCAATCTTATATCTACAAGGGGTTAATATCCAGAATATGTAAGGAACTGCCATGTGATGCTCAATAACAAAAAAACAACCCAATTCAAAACTGGGCAAAGGACTTAATTAGACATTTCTCCAGAGATATACAAGTGGCTGATGAAAACATGAAAAGATGACTGCTATAGAGTTATAAGGACAGACAAGATTTTGTTGTTCTAAGTTGGGTTAATTTATTATTTTCATAGGGGCAGTCAGTAATGAATGATCAATTACTGTGCACTAAGTAAAATTTTAATGATAGTTTACACAACATACTTTTAAAATAATTTTTCTAAGCTGGTCAGTTGGTGCATACTGGTTCTGAACATATCTGAAAAGAGCTCTTTATGACTTATTGAATTCTGCTAAAATCTTAGAATTCATGAAAATATGAATATTTTCATCCATGAAGCCTCTGAAATTTTTGTTAAATGTGACTTTAATAAGCAGGAAAAGATAATGTAAACTGATTGCTTACCTGACTAAATTTGTGTAGCTTATTCTTTAAGAAAATGGATTCTGGACCCAGCCTACCTGTATTTGAATCCTGGGTCCACCTCTTACTAGCTGTATAATCTTGAGCGAATTACTAAATATTTGTGTCTCAGTTCCTCCCCTTTAAAATGAGGATAATAGTATTACCTACTCCACAAAATTGCATTAAAACTAATTAAAATATGCAAAGTGCTTCAACAGTGCCTGACATAAAGAAAGTACTAAATAAGTGTTAGCTATATTATTTGGGAGAATTAAAATATTCATAAATTGATAATTGGTATTTTAATTTTTATATGATTATAAATGCTCCTTATATAGGGCTTAAGTGTGAGTTTGAGTAAGTAGGCTGGGAGTAAGGGGAGGGAAAAGTGGTAATATAAAGACTGAAACTGAAGTAGGAATTAGAAAAATGCTATTCACATCCATCTTGTATTTTACATAACCTTTCAGGAATATAGTTAATAGAATCAAAATCGAGGTCTTTGGCAGATTGAGGTTATTTTGTCATGGTCTTCTTTCCTTAGTCTTCTTTCTTCTCTCTTTTCTCTCCTTCCTCTCTTTCCCCTCTTCTTTCTTTCTCTCTCCTTCTTCCCCTCCTCCTCCTCTTCATATATGGTACGTAGACAAAATTTCAACAATGTAATATTAATGATGGCAGTCTCCAAATTATATTTTTATATTTTTCTTTAAGACCATGGTTTCAGAGGAAGAGACATTGAAAAATCTATGCAAGACAAATTATTCAACTTCTCACTTTTGTGTCAGAACACCAAAAAAGGTAACTTATACATTTATTTCAGAAAGCAAATTTCAAAAGCTGGACTTAAAAAAAAAATTAAACATATGATTTTATTTTGTATTCAGACCCCTTCATCTCTCACAACCCCTGGATCTGCACCGAAGTTTGGAGTTATGAGGAAAATGCGGGATGACCGTTGGGCTGTAATTGCTAAAATGGATAGGAGAAAAAAACTGAAGGAAGCAGGAAAGCTATTTGTTTAATTTCAGAAAGTCAGTGTGATTAAGGAGGCTAATAAAATTTATAGTTAATTTTTCCTCACTTTATAAAGAGCCAGACTTTTTCTGAAATTGAGACTTCTTGATATTTGCATAAATTATTTGTTCCTTTATATTTTGCTCTAAATGTGAAATAACTACATGTTATCTGAAAATTTGTAATTGAATTCAGATAATTAGATGATTATATTTTGTTTTTACCTTTTCTTGTTTTCATGAAAACTGTGTTGGCTAAGTTTTCAAATTGTAAAGTTAGCCATTGAAGGCTAGGAACAGATTATTGAGAATTACTCTTAATTCTTTACTATTAAAATATTTTGGATGCAAATAAATGCTTCTCCTTGATTCTGTGAGGTCATCTAGACAGTTAATTATTAAAATTTTGATAATATTATTCATTTTTTAAATCTTGAGTTCATTTTAGCCTAAGTTTACAGTTCTGAAGCAGTTTTTCCAGTTTATAAAATTGACAGATTTTTTTTAGTTGCTGGAAAAAAGGGCTATACTAGTATGACTTCCTAAATTACTTCATTTATTCAACATTCATTGTTGAATATTTATGGAGTATCTATCTGAGGGTCAAACATAGTTTTAGATACTGGGATTTAGTGATGAACAAAACAAAAATAAACCCTCTGTTCTCCTTGAGCTTACATTTTAGTATAGGTAATAAACAGAATAAATAAGGGAAACATACAGCATATTAGCTAATGGTAATTGCTTAGGAGAAATGAGACAGGGAAGAGTAAATAAGGAGTTTGAAGGGGGTTGAAATTTTATGTAGAGTGGACCCTCATTGAAATGAAAATTGAGTAACAAGACTGTAGCTATCTGGGGGAAAACATTTTTGGCAAAAGGAACAGAAAGTACGAAGGCCCAGAGGTGGGAGTGTGCCTAATATATCTGGGAAGCAGCAAGGAGGCCATTGTAGCTGGAGGATAGTGCACAAAAGGGAGAGTAGAAGGAGAAAAGGCTTGATAATGATCAGGATGAGTTTGGGCGGGCACATGTGTAGCGCTTATAAGGCACTTTAAGAGCTTTGGCTTTTACTCTGAATAAGATGTGAAATCGATAGATTTTTGAGCAAAGAAGAGCCATAATCTGACTCACTCATGTTTTAGCATCTGGATCTTTCCTTCTGACCACTACATTGAAAACGTGAAAAGGGGACAAAAAGGTAAAACAGAAAATAAGTTTAATAATGCATATGAGAGACGGTAGTAACTTGAACAAGGGAGAGAGCAGCAGGGGAGTAAAAGTGGTCAACTTCTGGATTGATTTTGAAGATTAGACGTGAGATGTGAAAAGAAAGAGAAAGGACCAAGGATAGCTTCAATATTTTTTGCCTGAGCTGTAGTTTTGGACCTGTTAGATTTGAAATCCCTATTAGACATCCAAGTAGAGATGGTAAGGTAGCTTAGAAACAGGTCCAGGGTAATGGTATAAATTTGGGAGCCAACAGCATGTTTAAAGTTACTGACGTTGTCCAGTTGAGAGATGGGAAAATTTCTTAGAGTGAAAGTTTAAGTTCCAAACTTTTAGATTAGATCTAATACCTGTCCTAAGAAAAAGATCCATAACTTTGTCACTCTACTCCTAAAATGCCTCCTTCTTCATGTAAATGTAAAAATTAATGATGTCAAAGAGCAAGTTGCTTTGGTTGATAAAAAGGTTAGAAATAAATTATTCATAATTCAGGCAACCCGAATTCAGTATAATTAATAGTCCTCAGGCTTTAGTAGTACATCGAGAACTTTAATCAGGGCAGGTCAACTGTGGGTTAGAAATAGGAAATGACAAACCGGAGACAGATAAGACTTAACATGATTTAAGTTATGAAATAAGAATTTTGAGCTGGAGGGAACGGAAAAGAACATTTTATTTCAACAGAGCAGTAATCTGAGGCCTATAAAAGCAATCAAAAGGAAAAGGAAGTGATAATTTTACAAATGTCTTAACTTCTGTATGCACATACATTCTTTATGTCAATACATAGATATAATCATCTAAAATCTTAGCGCCCTCTTTTCTTTCCTTTTGCTGCTCTCTTCTCCTCTCCACACACATCAGGGTCCCCCTCCACCAAATTCCCCTCTCCTAGCTAAACTTTGAGAAGAACCTAGGGTGTACCCTTTTTCCCCCCTCCATGAGATAGATAGGTATAAATAGAATGTACTTAGTTATATTTTTACGTATGCATGTATATACACAGAGTTCTCTGGTCATGGTTAACTTATAAAAATGGGATAGTATGTATACTTTCAGAGTTTTGCTTTACTCAATATCTCGTGGAAATCTCTCTAACACATGATATAGTTCCAGTTCTTTTAAATGACTAGTATTTCATGGGTGTACCATAATTTAGCTATTTGTCTATTAGAGTGTGGTAAAGACCTATATCCAGTTCATCTCTCCTTTCAGGCACATGAGAAAAATTACACTTCCCCTCCCACCCTTGGTGAGGCTGTATGGTAAGTTCTGGCCGATGGATTTTAGGTAGGAGTGAAGTGCATTAATTACTTTTGTGCCAGAGTATTTGATTAAGAGAGTGAGACCCTCTATCACACTCTTTATCCTTGCTATAGCAGTTTGTGATGTGACAGGTGATGCAACTTCTGTCATCCTAGGTCTGTGAGTGAAAATTACATGAAATAAAACACCTCCCATTAACTCAGTATGGTTATATAGTATGAATAAGAAATAACACTTTGTGGTGGTAAGCCCCTGAGAGTTTGGGGTTGTTTGTTATTGTTGGCGTAGCCTACTCTATCTTAACTGATATAATGGGAATTCTCTTTGTTTCCAGTTTTTTGCACTATAAACAATGCTAATATTAGTGCTTTTATTTCTATAGGATAAATTATTAATTTTGGAATTGACGGACCTATAGATATATATTAAAATTTTAATAGATGTTGCCTAGGAGTGATAGTAAAAATGTGTAATCACTGATATGAAAGTATCTATTAAATGTATAAATCATTATGTATATAAAAGTTGAAAATAGGTTCTATGGTAAAAATATATTCTACAAACTAAATGTTGTTTTCTTATAAAACCTACTAGCAGAGTGATATAAACTGCAGTGTAGATCATTTAATTATTCTAATTTTCAAACAATCTTTTAATTAAAAAAAATACTGCTGTTATTTGCTTGATATTGCTGTCTGTAGTTAGAAGAAGCCTCTCTGAACTATGATTTGTCAAAGGAAAATGCATTATTTTTTTAATGACTTTCTCAGTAAATTGATAGTTATTAAATGACTAAGTCCCAATAAGTAGAAAATTTCCCTTTTCACCAACAATGTTGTTCAGTGTTGAATCTCAGCTTATACAAAATTAATATTTTATTAAAAGTTCTCTAGTCCTTATAATAGTATCTGAGATTTTTGTACATTGTTTATCAGCTAAATCCCAAATGTAGCTTATTGAATTATCATGTATAATTAAGTCAAAACTAATTCTTTAGGCCAGAACACAGATATGATGTGTCAGTTAAAAGTATGGGGTGAGTTTGGAACCTTAGTTTTGCCATTCAGGTTCTGAATAACTGCTCTGAGGCTCAGTTTTCTGATCTGTAAAATGGTGATGATTGTAACTAGAGAAAATGAGTTAATAGACATTTTGAAAGTTGTCTAGCACAAAGCAAGTGCTAATAATCATTAGCCTTATTTTTATTAATAAGATCATTATGAGTTCCCATGATAGGTGGGCTTTCAGTGTTTGTTTCTTTTTAAATGTTTTTATTGATTTCAGAGAGAGGAAGGGAGAGGGAGAGAGAGATAGAAACATCAATGATGAGTCATTGATCATCTGCTCCCTGCCCCTCCCCCCCACTGGGGATGGAGCCCTCAATGGGGCATGTGCCCTGACTGGGAATTGAACCATAACCTCCTGGTTCATAGGTCGATGCTCAACCACTAAGCCATGCCAGCCAGGCTCTCAGTGGGTTTTAATGAATTTGACTCACTATATACAGGTGAAAATTCAATAGAGGACCTGTACTCAAAGTTCCCTACCTCCAAATTGACCCTCTGGACTTAATATCTTTAGAAGCCTCCTTCCTGTCCTGGGAGTACTTGAAATGTCAGCAGATCCCATACTGTCAGACTGGGGCCTGCAGCAGCCATAATTATCACCCACCTGTTCTCCCAGGTTCTTTGAAAACTGGTAACTTAAAACTGCAGTTATTACAAATGGACACCTGAGGGCTACCTCAGGGCAGCTTTGGCCAGTAATAGGTGACCACAGTCTATGAAAAGCCAGATTGGCAAATAGCATTGGTCCCCTGGTGCCACCTGCTTTCTGACTTTATGGCCTTACCTATTCTGTATGTTTCAAATAAATAGAGTCATACCATACATGATCTTTTGTGTCTAACTTCTTTCACTTCAGTTTGTTTTTTTTTACACACATGTAGTGAAGGACATTAACTGCATTATTAGTTTTTTATTTCTTGGCTACCACAGATTAGTTTGCTAACAGAATGCTTTATTGATTTTTACACATGACAATAATGTGATTCTTTTTAAATAAAAGGTATACTAAACAAAGATGAGAAAAGTTAAAATAATTTTTGGTGAGATTAATAACATTGTTTATTAGTTGCTGAGAAGTGGTTATACGTGTTGTTGTGAGTACAGTTAATACTGCTCATATTATTCAGCCAGAGAAATAATATCTAATTACCAAGAGGTTATATAAAGTAACAAAAATAGAGTGAATGATATACTAATAGATAGAGAAATAAGTATTGATATACAGGAAAGAATACTTGATACTGATCTTTTAAACACTATGAATTTTATTACAGAAGATGTTAGCAATTCCTATTAACATTTATATATGACCTTAACTTAAAAATGTTTTGAAATGGAGAAAGCTTTTGTAAATTCATATAAATGTGGCATATTGGGGGCTTTAACCTGTTACCAAAAGAGAGAAGTAAATTTACATAATTTTAATACATACTAAATTAGTTTTGTCTCTCTACTTGGGAGCTTCAAGATAATACAATGGTCAATATGCACATTAGGTCCAACTATACTTGGTATAAATTACCTGTATTGTTTAAGAAAAAAAATGAAAGGAGTTTAATTAACAGATTTTGTTTCAAATGGCAGACTACTCTAATGTGACTCTTACAAATAACTCAGACTTCAGATGGATAAACTGATTTTTTAAAATGTATCTGTTGCACAGGATTTTAGAATTTTATGGAAGTAGAGCATCTTGCGAGCTAGAACACTCTTTGAGGGGGGTAAAATATTAATAAGTCTCATTGACAACCAATGCCATTCCTCTGTTTAGCTAATTAAAGATTGAGACTTTTCCCCCCCTTTGAAAATGAGTTAAAGTTTTAATGCAAAAAAAGAGTTTCAGGAAACTTTGATTTTAGTTTGGCTTTGCTGTAACTATGTATAAAACATTAGAGCAGTTAATAACCTCTCCTTGTATCTAATTATAAACTCTGGAAATAGCACCTGTATTTCCACTTATTTGTACATTCAGTAAGTATCTACTGAATATCTAATACATGAAACAGTCTGGTTTTACTAAGACAGGCAAGCCCCTCCATTCATGGTGCTTACATTCTAGTTAGAAGTGGGGAAACAGAATAAACATGTAAACAAATAATATATCAGAAGGTCATTAGTGCAATGAAAGAATGAGATAGTGGAATAAAAAGTGATGGGCAGATTTAATGGTCAAGGAAGGCTGTTCTGAGGAAGTAATTTTTAAGCTGAGTTGAGGGAGACATTTGGAGATAATGGTGAAAGAGCTCTTCATAATGAACAAATAACACACGCAAAAACCCTGCTGCAAGAACAGGCTTAGAATGTTCAAAGGAACATAGTAAGTAAAAGGTGGAATGAGACAGTGGTATGACATGAAGTCAGAGTAGTTGGCATAGATAATTTCTACCTGGATTTTGAAGAACAGCTTTGTTGAGGTTTGATATACAATAAACTGCATATATTATTTTCCTAGGGCCACCATAATAAATGAGATTGTTTCTTAATTTCTCTGATAGTTCAAGTTTGGTGTATAGAAACACCACAGATTTTTGTATATTAACTCTGTATCCTGCAACTTTAACTGAATTCATTTATTAATTCTAACACCTTTTTGGATGAGTCATTAAGGTTTTCTATACAGGGTGGGAAAAAGTAGGTTTATAGTTGTGAGTATAGCAAAACACAGTTTATTCTTGTATTATTTTCCATTCGAACAACTGTAAACCTACTACTGCCAACCGCTGTATGTAGTATCATGTAATCTGCAAACTGATAATTTTACTTCTTCCTTTCAGATTTGGATGCTTTTTAATTCTTATTTTTGCCTAATTTCTCTGGCCAGGACTTCCATTACTATGTTGAATAAAAGTAGCCGGAGTGGGCATCCTTGCCTTGTTCCTAATCTTAGAAGAAAAGCTTCCAGCCTTTTCACCATTGAGTATGATGTTAGCTGTGGGTTCTCATATATGGCTATAATTGTGTTGTGGTACATTTCCTTTATACATATTTTGCTGAGTTTATATCATAATTGGATGTTGAAAATTATCAAATGTCTTTCCTGTGTCTTTTGAGATGATCATACGATTTCTATTCTTCATTTTGTTAATGTGGTGTATCATATTGATTGATCTGCAGATGTTGAACCATCCTTACATCCCTGGAATAAATCCTGCTTGATCATGATGTATGAACCTTTTAAAGTATTGCTGAATTTGGTTTGTCAATAGTTTGTTGAGAATTTTTATATCTGTATATCAAGGATATTGGCCTGTAATATGTGTGTGTGTGTGTGTGTGCGCGCGCGCGCTGTTTGTGTCTGGTTTTGATATCAGGGTAATGCTGGCCTCATAAGATGACTTTGGAAGTGTTCCATGCTCTTCAGTTTTTTGAAAGAGTTTGAGAAGTTTAGGTATTAAATATTTGAGTGTGTGGTGGAATTCACTAGCAAAACTGTCTGGCCCTGGACTTTAGTTTGTTGGGAGGTTTTGGTTAGTGATTCATTATCCTTATTAGTATTGTCTATTCAGATTTTCTATTTCTTCATAACTCAGTCTAGGAAGGTTGTATATTTCTGGAATTTGACCATTTATTTCTAGAATGTATGATTTTTTTTGCCTTTTAGTTCATAGTAGTATAAAATATCTTTCTCCATGCCTTCACTTTCAGTCTGTGTATGTCCTTGCTACTGAAGTGAGTCTTTTGTAGCCAGTGTATAGATGGGTTTTGTTTTTTTATCCATTCATCAATTCTATGTCTTTTGATTGGATAATTTAGTCTATTTACATTTGAAGTAATTATTGATAGGTGTGTACTTAATTGCCATTTTGTAAATTGTTTTATGGCTGTTTTTGTACTTCCTCTCTGTTTCTTCTTCTCTTTCTTTACTTGTGGTTTGGTGGCTATTTTTAGTGTTTTGTTTTGATTTCTTTTTCATTTTCTTTTGTGTATATAATTTTTGCTTTGTGGTCAATGTGAGTTTCATTTAAAACATCCCATGTGTATAACAGTTTGTTTTAAGTTGATGTCAACTTAAATTTGAACACATTCCAAACTTTACATTTTTGCTCCCACTTTCCCACCCACCACATATTACACTTTTGATGTCACAATTTACCTTTTTATTTTATGCATCCTCTAACTAGTTTTAACTACTTTTGTCTTTTAAACCTTCATATTTTCTAAGTGATTGATTTACTACCATTACTATATGTTTACCTCTATCAGTAAGAATTTTTACTTTTGGATGCTTTCTTGTTATTAATTAGTGCCATTCCTTTTCAGTCTAAAGAAGTCTTTTTTAACAATTCTTATAGGGCCAGTTTAGTGGTAATGAACTCCTTTAGCATTTCTTGTCTGGAAAATGGACCCAGAAATGGTATAGGTAATAGAATTAGCAGACAAAGGACATGAAAACATGACACCACCAGAGGATCACAATAATTTCCTAGTAACATGACATGAAGTCAGAGTAGTTGGCATAGACCATTTCTACCTGGATTTTGAAGAACAGCTTTGTTGAGGTTTGATATACAATACACTGCATATATTATAAAATGCATAAACAAAACTAGAAGGTCAACAAAGATATAGAAATCATAAAAAAGAACCAAACAAATTCTGGAGCTAAAGAATATGTAAGTCATATTGAACTCTAGCATGCAAGTTAAAAGAACTGTTGCCCTGGCCAGGTGGCTCAGTTGGTTGGAGCATTGTCCCATACACCAAAAGTTCTCTACATGGTAAGATTAAGACATTCTATGCAAGTGAAAACAAAAAGACAGCTAGTATAACTATATTCATATTAGACAAAATAGAATTTAAAACAAAGACTAATAAAAGACAAAGAAGGACTTTGCATAATGATAAAGGGGTAAATATAGTAAGAAGATATAAACATTAATATATACATGTATCTCCAACAAGAATCACCAAAATATATAAAGCAAATATTAACAAAACTAAAAATGAAGTTGACAACATTACAGTGATAGTAGGGGTCTTTAATACCCCTCTTACATCAATAGATAGACCATGTAGAGAACTGTTGGTTTGAAGTTTTTTCTTTCAGTACTTTGACTATGTCATGCCACTACCTTCTGGCCTGCAAAGTTTCTCTTGAAAAATCTGCTGGTAGCCGTATGAAATTTCCCTTGTATGTCACAAGATATCTTGTGCTGCTTTTAAGAGTCTCTGTTTAACTTCTATCCTTTTGATTATAATGTGTTTTGGTGTGGATTTCTTTGGGTTCATCTTATTTGGAACTCCCTAGACCTGGATATGTGTTTCATTCTCCAGATTAGGAAAAATTTCAGCCATTATTTCTTCAAATAAATTTTCTGGCAGTTTTTCTCTCTCTTCTCCTTCTTGGACCCCTATAATGGAAATGTTATTTTATATGAATTGTTCCAAAGGTCTTAAGGTATCTTCACTTGATTTTTCTCCCTTTTTTGCTGCTCTTTCTGGGTTATTTCTATTGTTTTGTCATCCAGATCACTAATTCATGCTGCTTCATCCAGTCTTCTGTTGAACCACTTTAGTGTATTTTTTAGTTAATTTATTGTATTCTTCAGCTCCATAGCATCTGCTTGGAACTTTCTTACATTTTCTGTTGAGGTCTCACTGTCTTCATCCATTCTTCTCCCAAGTTCAGTGAACAACTTTGTGACCATTACTTTGAATTCTATCAGGTAGATGGCTTATCTCCATTTCATTAAGGCCTTTTTTTGAGTTTTTTTTCATGTTCTTTTGTTTAGAATATATTCCTCTGTCTCTTCATTTTGCCAGACTCTCTGTGTTTGTTTCTATGTATTAGGCAAATCATGTATGCCTTAAACTTACATAACATGTCAATTATGTCTCAATAAAACTGGAAAAATTTTTAATTGATTTTAGAGAGAGGAAGGGAGAGAGAGGAAAACATCTGGTCAGTTCCCCACAACCTGGGTGTGTGCCCTGACCAGGAATCGAACCCACAAACTTTTGGTGTATGGGACTATGCTCCAATCAACTGAGCTACCTGGCCAGGGCAACAATTCTGTCTTTTAACTTGCATGCTAGAGTTCAATATGACTTACATATTCTTTAGCTCTAGAATTTCTATTTGGCTCTTCTTTATGATTTCTGTATCTTTGTTCACCTTCTAGGTTTGTTTATGCATTGTTTTCCTGAGTTCATTGAGTTGTATATCTATGATCCCTTGAATTTGACTGAGTTTCTTTAAAATAATTAATTAGAATGTTTTTAGGTTACTCACATTTCTATTTCTTTGGGATCAGTTAGTAGGAAATTATTGTGTTCCTTTGGTGGTGTCATGTTTTCGTGTCCTTTGTCTACTAATTTTATTATCTATACCATTTCTGGGCCAGTTTCAATGGATTAATTTTCTCTTCATTATGAATTATATTTCCCTGCTTCTTTGCATGCCTATTAATTTTTTATTGAATGCCACATATTGTAGATTATACATTCCTGGGAGTCAGATATTGTTGTATTCCTATAAATGTTCTTCAGCTTTGTTCTCTAAGTCAGTTCTGTTACTTGCAAATAGTTGATCCTTTTGGGTCTGGCTTTAAAGATTTGTTAGGCAGGGTCAGAGCAGCATTTAGTCTAAGGCTAATATTTCCCCACAAGTGAGATAAAACCCTTCTAAGTATACTACCTGATTTCCCACGAATCAGGAAATTTTCCACTGTTGCTGGTTGGAACAAGCACTATGCCTATGTCTGCGTGAGCCCCAGGACTATTCTCTTTAATCCTTTCAGGTATTTCTTTCCAGCTTCATCTGGGTTTTCACATGCATGAGTTTATCAGTTTTCAGCTGAATATTCAGAGAGATTTTCTACAGATCTCCAGAATTCTCTCTCTGTTCAGTTCTCTCCTCTCCAATATGTTTCCCTGTGAACTCCAAGTACCTTGGGCTCCATGGTCTTGCAGGTCCATCTCCTCAGTTTGGGGACATTTCTTGCCTCTGCCTTGATACCTCTCCCAGAAACTTTCTTCCAGCAGGAAGTTGTAGTTCCTTTGTTTGTTTCCTGTCTCTTTGGGATAACTTTCCCTTGTTGCCTAACATTCCATGTGTGTGGAACCATTGTTTCCTATATTTTGTCCTGTTTATAGTTATTTGAGATGGGAAGAGTAGATCCAGTCTGGAAGTGAAAGTTCAGTCTGCCTGGATTCTTTTAACAGTATGAGATCATATACATTAGAGCCCACGTGAAAATAAAATCATTATCCAAATGTACGATGGCTTTTATAGTTCTTCTAGTAGTAGGGAAAGAATATATCAGTTACCTACTATGTGTATATATGTTTCCCAGGGATGTGTATATAAATCTGTTAGACACTGAGTACAGGAATCAATACTTTATATAGCAGAGGCACTACTTCCATTAGAAACTAACATCCAACATTACCATAGTTACTGTACTCATCTTGTGTGGAACCACATGAAGATTAAATTTGGCATCCTCATTTTCACTTCACCTGTTTTCAGATTTCTTCTTTTACTACATAAAAACACTTTCCCAAGGATTGGGGGCCCCTGGAATGGCTATTCCAGTTATATATCCTAGATTCTGCCTTAACTCTCCATTCCCCCGCCAGGTAGACTTACCTATACCAGGCCTTATTTTTTTCATTAACTTTCACTAACTGTAAAGACAAGGACAATGAAGAGTAATGGGGTTGTCAATAATCTATAATAATATCTATGATTTATTGAGCATCTATCATGTGCCGGATGTTCTATGTATTTTTCTCTAATTCTATTAAAACAACTAACCATGAGGGAGGCCTGAGGGACTCCGAAGGCTTTGCAAAAAGGGTGCTTTCTCAGTTAATTCATGAAGGATGCGTAACAGGCGGGGATGGGGATGGAGTGGCAACAAGGCAGGCGCTCCAGAGAGAGGGAATGTCCTCTGAAAGACTTGGAGGGAAGGAAGTATGACTAATTTGAGGAACTCAGCTCAGTTAGGCTGAAGAACAGAGAAAGCAGAGAAAGGGTGGAGAAGTTAGGGGGATGGAGAGAGATGAAACTGGAGACATGAAGGACTTTATAAATGATGCTAAGAAGTTTGGACATTTTTTCTGAGTACAATGGGAAATTAGCATTGAACTTTAGGCATATTTTATTATAGTGAGGCAAATGGATTGAAAGGGGGTAAACTTGAGTTATAGCAATGGAGATAGAAAAAAGTGGTTTTAAAAATTCAATAATTATTCATGCATCCCCTTAGGCATTCATGCATTCAGCAAATATAATGACTGCCTATTATGTACTAGGCACTGTGACTAAATATTTGTTAAGTAAATAAATATCAAATTATTATAAGTTAGCCATCAGTTATTGGACACTTATTATATTGCCAGACACAGTGTTAAGTGCTCTACATAAACAATGACGTTACCTTTGAATAAATGAAGAAACTGAAGAACAGAGAGCTCCAGCTTGCCAGTGTCTTGCAGCCAGCAAATGGCAGAGCCAGGATTTGATCTCAGATCAGTTCGACATCCTGTCAGATTTGGTCATTTACTTAAATGACTATTATTTCACACGTAAGTTTTATGAATTCCCTCTTAGGACTGCTTTCACTGTGACCCATAGACTTTGGGTTGTTGTGTTTTCACTTTCATTTGTCTCAAGGTGTCTTTTGATTTCTCCCTTGAGCTCAGTGTTAACCCATTCTTGTGTAGTATCATGTTATTTAGCCTCCATGTGTTTGTGCGTTTTTCAGGTTTTTGTTTCCTTGTAATTGATTTCTGTCGTGGTCAGAGAATATACTTGATGTGATTTCAGTTTTCTTAAATTTGTTGAGACTTGTTTTGTGTCCTAACACGGTCTATCCTGGAATGCATGTTCCATGTGTACTTGAGAATGTATATTCTGCTCTGAAGATATCAATCAAACCCATCAGATCTAGTGTATCCTTTAAGGCTGCTGTTTCCTTTTTGATTTTCTGTCTGGAAGATCTATCCATTGATGTCAACGGGAGTGTTAAAGTCCCCTGCTATCACTGTATTATTGTCAATCCCTTTATGTCCATTAAGATTTGCTTTATATATTTAGGTGCTTCTGTATTGAGACCAGAAATGTTACAAGGGTTATATCCTCTTGGATTGCTCCCTTTTCCATTAGGTAATATCGTTCTTTGTCTCTTATTATAGCCTTTGTTTTAAAGTCTATTTTGTCTGATATAAGTATTGCTACCCCAGCCTTTTCTCATTAACATTTGCATGAAATATCTTTTTCTATTCCTTTACTTTCAGTCTGTGTCACACATAAACGTTATTTATTACTATTTTAAGTACAAAGGAAAAATATATTGTACTAACTTTTTTTGGTTTTAATCAGAAACATATATGCCAGTTGTCCTGGATTTCCGTAAAAAAGTTGCTGTTGCTTTGTAGATAAACAATAATTTTACTTACATCTAAATGAGCACTTAGGTAAAATTTGGGGCACTCAAGCCCCAAATAAATTTTCATTCCATATCTTACTTAGATGATGTTAAGGTTTTTTCCTCCTCTGTGTATATCCTTGTTGATATTAATAAACATTAATAAAGGATGTATTTAAAAGGGTAATTTTATTTTGAAATAGGAGACAGGAAAATTTATGCTGCAGTAATGTCAGAGTTTCCAGAGGAAGATCTTGTGAAATTGTTTATCTAAACACATTTTATTTGGGGTTCAGTATGAATTTTCAATAGATGTTTTTCAGATAAGGAAGCAGTAATTCAAACACAATTATATAAACAAGATCAGAGAGGACTAATCCCAAAGGGTATAAAATGAACCAAGAGGTTTTAGTCTGAGCCATTACAGCGTCAGCTCGCCATTGCAAAGTAAGGTAGGTGTCTACACTGAGGAGGCTTTGCAAAATGAAATGTTCTTCTTTTCTCACTTTTTCCATTTTAGCATTTATTCAAAAATGGCAAATGCTGAGTGATAATTTGCTTGGATCAGCGCTCAGAATTTTAATTATTGCTCCAAAATAGTTCAATGTTGGGTGAAATAGAGTGAACTACATACATAAGGATAAGAAAAAATTCCATTAACTTGGAAAGGAACAACTGGTTAAGTTCCTGATGCTCATGGCTTTCTCTTCCTATTTACATTTCAATTTAAATATTTTGGCCAATTGAATAACCTGTTTATTAAATTCTGTCAATTGCTAATGGTTACCTTTATGATAGTATACGTCTGGTAAAACTTAGAGTAAATTCAATTTTGAGTACCTGCAGGGGTAATTTACTCTGTTTTATTTTAGTTATTTAATAGCTAAACCACCTTGGATAGTGTCCAGTGCCCACACCTGCCTTATAGTATATTTTACTCTAGAAAAATGTGTTGCTTTAGTAAAGTTCCTGGGTTGTTTATAGGGTGGGCAGTTGATTCTTTTCATACTGTAGTAAGGAATTTGGGGAGAAAAGATTGGTGAAGGAAATTAGCAGGGCTGAGAAAAATGTGCTTATTGAGAATGAAGGTAGCGAGTGGGGAAAAAGGAAAGAAAAAGCAGAGTAAGGGGCAAAAGAGAGAAGATATCTTAGAAGAAGGAAAAACATTGGCAGTGTAGACATGTATGGTTATGCCACTGAAAAAAGTGTCTCTTGTAATTTAGGGCCTCAAATCATGCCTTCTATATTTAGCTGACTACTAAATAATTTATGATGATTTTAAAGGAGGCGATTAAGTTGCCAAGATGAGAATCCAGGTGATAAAAGAGAAATTGTGGCAGATCACATTAGGGAGGTGTTAACTCACACTGATTCATATAGCGATGCATCTATAGATTTAGGTATATATTTATATAGTCTTCTGTAGCATTCCAAATTCATCACACCTGTTTTATTCTTTTTTATGAGTTTAGGATGGAGCATATGGAAAAATGAGGGCACAAAGATATTAAATTGCTCAGTGACACACATTGCAATGAAATTTGGAAGCAGAATTTTAGGTCACTAACTCTTAGACCATGAGTCTGACACTCAAGTATCACATAGAATCACAGACTATTTGTGCCAAAAAGAACTTCCTGATCATCTTCTGGTTCTCAGCTTTTCTAGATAAAGAACTTGAGACTTAGATTTTGTGGGTTGAGTTTTACTATTTGCAGTAAAGGAGAAAGAATAATTTTTACTTTCTTTACATCCACAAAGTTATACAGCTACTTTGCTGATATTTCAGTACTTTAAGATGCTCCTTTTGTTAGTTTAGAGTTTTACATTTATAAGAGGAACTTTGAAAAACTGTATAGTGCCCATAATGATTATGACTGTGGGTCAAAAGTCTGGATTACCTGCTCTCAGTAGCAGAACTAAAATAATTATGTCAACATTATCCAGCTCATTACGATGCCAGTTGATACTGAACAAACTCTTAGCACACAGGCTCTCTTGAGATACATGTTCTCCTTCTTCCTGAGGCACATGGACCCTCTGGTGTCTTCCATGCAGCCAAACATACTTTACTTTCCTGGCTAACCCACAATGGCTCTGCCATCCTTGACTGTATTACTCTCATTGTGTCAACCTATATTTTTTGCATCTGTAATTTTTTTTTAAATCCTCACCTGAGGACATGTTTCCATTGATTTTTAGAGAGAGAGGAAGGGAGAGAGAGAAAGAGAGAAACATTGATCAGTTGCATCCCATACTCGCTGTGACCGGGATTGAACATACAACCCAGGTATGTGCCCTGACCGGGAATCCGACCCGTAGCGTTTTCGTGTACAGGACGATGCTCCAACCAACTGAGCCACCTGACCAGGGCTGCATCTGTAATCTTTTTAAGATAATGAATTTCATACATCTTCTGAGTAACATAATTTTTTATTCATCCAAGTCTACTTTCAACCTTAGAGGAATATCCTACGGATGGGGAAGGAGAGTATCTAGATTTCTGGGTCAGCTCCTTAACACCAGTGGTAATTTTAATTAATCTTTTCTGGACTTTCTGTAGCTTCATCTTGTTTTCCTTGACAGGCAATGAGTAAAATTATATGCAAGATATTTGCATTTCTTGGTTTCTTTGCCCTTTCTGATTATGACCCATTTGTTGGCCTTTTCAAAAGTTTTTCAAAAACTACAGTTTTGAGAAGGCCCTTACTGCAGCCTAACTGTTCATTCACTTCTTCTAGTCATTGAGGCAGGTATTTGGATTGCTTCCATTGAATGAATTATTTTACACTTAGCTGGTACGTGTGTCTCTGCCACTTTTCTGCTGTGGGGTTTCAGGCTTGCTGTTTTACTGCCCAGTGGAGCGAAGGAGCACTTGCAAACAGGACCGTCACTAGGTGACTTCATACACCATGGGGTCATAGCCACATCCAAGTGTATGAAGAAAAGTTATTGGGAGTATTAACTATGTAAAAACACAATGTAGAGCTTAGGACAAAGTAGGCATTGTATTAAAATTATATATATTTAGCTCTTTCCAAATGTCCCTTCTGAATGTCCTAAAGGATACATCTAATAGATACTTTAATTTTATCTTTAATTTAGCATGACTGCTACCTTCCTGATGTCCATGCTTTTTGGCCTTGCATGTGGGCAAGCGACGTCTTTTTGTATTCCAACTGAGTATACAATGCATGTTGAGAGGAAAGAGTGTGATTATTGCCTAACCATCAACACCACCATCTGTGCTGGATATTGTATGACGCGGGTACGTAGTCCATCTTACTTCTCTTAGCTGTACATTAGGTAAACCTAGACTTAGTACATTTCTGTGCAGAAAGGAAATGAGATAAATCACAACCTCATTTTCCAAATCTAATGGTTATTGGCTCCTTAGAGGTAGAGCGTACTGGTTATAAAATTATATGTATCTACTCAGCACAATGGGTACAGATAATTTTATAACAGGTTACTTCCAAACTTTATTTAAACCTTATATTGTTGCCATGATCAAAGCTAAAAGGGGGTGTGTGCCATGTCTGTCTCTGTGGGACTCAGTGAAGATGTGTTGAGTTGGTATTGGGGAATGGAACTAAGGAATCCTCCCCCAGTCCTATTTGTGACATAGGAATATAAGTGAATTAATTTTAATTTGTTTCTATTTATATGTATCCTAAAGTCCTATTATATTATGCTCCTTTTTCTGTTCTCTCCTCAGGATATCAATGGCAAGCTGTTTCTTCCCAAATATGCTCTGTCCCAGGACATTTGTACATACAGAGACTTCATGTACAAGACAGTAGAAATACCGGGATGCCCACGCCATGTTAGTCCCTATTTCTCCTATCCTATAGCTGTAAGCTGTAAGTGTGGCAAGTGCAATACTGACTATAGTGACTGTGTACATGAGGTCATCAAGACAAACTACTGTACCAAACCGCAGCAGTCCTATATGGTGGGATTTTCTGTTTAACTTTAATAGCAATGTAATTTGCGATTCAGTTAAATGTGTTTGCCTGGAATAAAACGAGTAATATATCAATATATTTCACAATACACTGTGTACATTCTGAGTACTATTTCTTCCATACCTATACCCACGCATGTATGAGAGACCTTAGGGGCTTTAGAAGAAAAGGTTGACCAAAAGGGCCTTTCGAGCTCAAATGATGGTTTCCATGTGGCAGGGTGGAGTGCAGGTAAAATGGGGAACAGGGCCATGAAATGCTAAGGAAAGTCAGCTTTCAGCAAGCCCTTTTAACAGAGGGCCACGAATTTTGTCCTGACATAGAAAATGAATGTGGGAATGCTACAGAGTTATAAGGAGAGGGCAATGCGATCAGAAGCTGAAGGGACATGTGGCATTAGGGTACGAATTAGGTTTGAAGATTAGACTCATTAATCAAGCATCTGTATTTGATATACAGTTATCAGAGGAGATGTTATAATCCTATAGCTTTAAGTGTCCATGTTATCAAGTGACATGAGAACCCAAAGCCCCAGATTAATATTTGGAGAGCATGCTAGTATCAGCTTCCAGAGGACTGGAGAGGAGGTAGAGAGTGAGGAATATGTGAAATCTGCAACATCATACTTTATCCTACTGTTCAAATGCACAGGATAAAACCTCACCCAACTCATTAAACCATGCATTCTGGTTGAAGACCAAGTCTCTTTAATTAAATTAAATTACTCTGGTGGGCTGACTGACTTATGAAAGTTATACCCCCAAAGCCTAGAAAAGAGGTCACGATCATTTTACATGTGAACGTCTAAATCCTTTGTAGTCTTTCAAGTAATAAGAGACAGTTTTCAACATTTATACCAAAAGCAACTTGTGCTGTTTTGGCTTTTGATGTCATGAAAACCTGATACGATTGTGAAAGATTTTAGGGACTGGGGAGAGTGCTAAGGGCTTTTAATAGAGTAAAATTTTCCTAAATTCTAACCTGAACACTGATCAATATTGAAATGCTGTTTTCTGGCAAATGTGCTTGGTAAGTGGCTGTTTATTTTTCTTTTCCTTCCATAGGCCTTTTTCGTGAGGGTTTGGTTTCAATTAGATGCGTGAAGTGAGGCAGACCTAGTGCCCTGCAGACTTGACCTCAAAAAGATGATTTATCCTATATTCGTCCATTTCTCTCCATCCAGACTGTTGCCATCAGGGTGAAAGTCAGTTGTGAGCAGGGCTGGTTGGCTTTGCTGTATCCCACAGTCACTGGTTGCATTCAGCGGGGTATCTTGCAAATTCCTGCCTGCTGACAGTGTCCGTGGGGATGGGGAAGTTGTGTAGGTCGACTAGTACCAAGCCCGTGCTCTTCTAATGGGGAGGGAATGGTTGTAAACTTACATACAAAGTCAGGAATTTACAAATTATTTTTACCTTAATATCTGAAGTTGATATTAGCATGGTCTCCAAATACTAATCCGGAGCTCTGGGTTCTCGTGTCACTTGATAACGTGAACACTTAAAGCTGCAGGATTATAACATCCCCTCTGATAACTGTATATCAAATAATTTGATTAATAAGTAAGAAAACCTAATGTTCAAACCTAATCTGCACTAATCATGGAATCTGAAAAATATTTTCCAAAGACTTAACTGTGGAAACAACGGGAGGTCTTTAGGGAGGCTGCTTGTAAATAGTCCAGCTCAGAAGACTTTCTTAAATAGGCTCCCTCAGCCTGAAGGGAGGAGACTAGACATCATAGCAGGTGTGGAGGGCCTGTGCCGTCATGGGCCCCGAACCCTAGAGTGGGTACATCAGAGATACCTTGACCCCTTCCACTGAAGGCGCAGTCCACTTGGGATAGAGGCACATACGCATTATACTAAACTATACTTGAAAGTGGAGTTGCCCAAGACAAAGAATCCTACAGAGGGAGCTTAGGGACTGGCATGACCAACAATTTTCCTCAACTGGATCCAGAAACTTGAGCATACGGAAATTGTGTTTGGAAAGTATTGGTATTCTTTGTGTTTAAGAGACATGAACTAACTAGAGAGCTTAGAAGTGGGAAAGTGAAGAATCATTGCTTGTGTAATAAGAGAGAGATGGGAACTTTGGAATACCTTCTGAAGTGATCTTTAAATTCAGCCTAAAGTTTAAAGGAGTCAGTTCTTGGCAGAGGAAGTTTGTGACTTGGTGCTTTAAAGAAATCCCTCTTGTTCCTCGTTTGGCTGAAATATAGAGTTCTTTCGTAACCAAGTGGGCCTGGGAAGAGTGCAGCAGCCCCTTCCCCTTCTCCAATGGCCAGCGTCCTCAGGGGTGAGTGAGTGCACCAGCACGGACATATTGACGGGTAACAGCATGACGCTTCCTGATAACAGGGAATTCAAGTAATGAAAGTTCCCTTTTACGTAGAAATTGCCCTTCTCTCTTTTTTGAGCAGCAAGTCTAAGTGCAATAAAAATCCTTTTACTGAGGCAGTTTCTGCTCTACCATATCATTCAATGTTAACTCTTCCCTACTCTTTTATCTGGTTAATTCATATTTATCTTTGAAAACAACCCGCATCACTTTCTCTGCTTGCATTGTTTTTCTCCCTCCTGCCGTGTTTGCCTTCCTAGCATCATGGCCCTTCTTCTAGTAGCTGCAGTTTGATTTTTTGGGGGGTCCTCCCTACCCCTGTCTTCAACTCAAATGGTTTGAGTGGGGCTAGTGGAGGCGGGCATGCTACTTAGCTCAATTAAACCTGACTGTTGAAGGGATGGGCGTGTCACCCAGTCTCTTCCAGTAGGAGTCAGTCCTAGGGCTTTTATGGTAACTTTTGGACAAGGAGGAGTGCTTGGCCTGTTGGGGTTCCGAAGCTGATAGAATGTGAGCCTAGACGGCTGTACTACTTTGGCATCTCCTGGAGATAACCTGCCTGAGAGTAAAGCTGACCCAGAGGAGAGCAAGGGAGAGTGAGGAGAGACGTAGCGATACTATTTGAGCCTGTTCTGAAGCAATCATAAGTTTTCTGCTTAAGCTAGAGCTGGGTTTCTGACACTCGCCACTTAAAAATACTGACTGATTTAGCATCTTTATCACCAGTTTCAAAAGATACTCCTGATCCCATCCCACATTTCCTCCAGAGCCTTGCACTTTCCTCTCGTATGTTCCCTTGCTTCCTTCTGATCGACGACTCCTCCTCAGCACAAAGCAGCCTTCAATCTCTTCTCATCCTAATAAAAAAAAAAAGCAAAAGCAAAAATAAGCAAACAACCCTCTCTTGACCCTGTGCAGCCGTCTGTTTATTTGCCCTTCTCCGTGAATTCTTATTCCAGTTCCTTTGTGGAAGAGCCCCGTGTAGCCCATGTGGGCTGCTATTACAGGACGCCACAGACGGGGTGGCTTATAGACAAGAGAAACCTGTTTCTCACAGCTCTGGAGGCTGGGAAGTTCAAGATCGTGGTGCCAGCACGGTCCTGCTCTCATGAGGGCCCTTTTCCTAGTTCATAGCCTGCTCTTTCTTGCTGTGTCCTCACTTGGTGGAAGCGGCAGGGCACCTCTGTGGGGTCTCTTTTATAAGAACACTAATCCCATTATGAAGTCTCTACCCTCATGACTTAGGCATTTGCAAAGGCCCTACCTCTTAATAACATCACATTGGGCATTAGGATTTCCACATATGCGTTTCCAGGGGATGCAAACATTCAGACCATAGCAAGCTCCCTACACTAACCATTTACTTTCTCATTTCTTGTTCTCTTCTTGACTCACCACCATTTGACCTCTGCTCCTATCTTCCCTTGCAACTGTTTTCAGTAAGGTCAACAGCGACTCACTAATGGTCCAATACACAGGACACTTTTTAGTTCTGATCTTCCCTGACCTCTCTGCTTCCCCAGAGGTCCCAGTGGAGGTCACATATCTGGATTAACAATGTAATACATCCATGACATTTATAATCAGTCCTAAAGAGGTGGAAGTCAACATTTTTCTCTCTTCGTGTATTTTCTTTCTACCCCTCTTTTCTAAGATGACACAGAATCTATGCTATGGTCCTATTGAGCCTTTGAACACCATTGAATGTAGAGCATATGAGAAACGGGTTTGTGTTAGTTCAACCTTGGACGTGCTAAGGAATTACACCCATTTCAGTAGGACAGTTTAGATGGCAGTTACTGAAAGAACACAGGTAGCTGAGAGAGACCTTAGTTTGAGATTAAGAAATGAGTGGGGAGTAAAGAATTGTTTTGGGCTTTTAACTTAGTAGAGAATCAAATTATTTTTTTATTAAATGTATTGGGGTGACATTGGTTAATAAAATCATATGGGTTTCAAGTGTATGACTTGACAATACACCATCTGTCTATTGCATTGTGTATTTACCATCCAAAGTCAAATCTCCTCTCACCGTGTATTTGACTCCATTTACCCTTTATTGCCCCCTCCCTCCCCCCTTTCCCTCTGGTAACCATACTGTTGTCTGTGTCTATGAGTTTTTGTCTCGTTCCTTTGAATTTTTTAAATTTTAATTTCTCACTGAGGTCTTAAACATGAGAGGTAGCTCAGATTTTTCAGATCTGGGCGTACTGCTTTTATGTTGCAGATTCCTAAGCTGTAGTTCTAGTCTAGACTTCTTTCCTGAGCTTCAGGGCCATACATCCAGGGTGTGTGTCTGTTTCTTCCTGGATGTCCCACAGTCACCTCCAACGTGATCCCTGCAACCTGCCTTCCTCCTGTGCTCCACTCTCTTCCCGCTGCCAAGAAACCTGGGAACCATTTTAGGCTCCTCTTTCCCTCAGTTTCTCTTACATCTCACTACTTCTTGGTAGGATTTCCAGTACATTAGTTAGAAATCCTCACAACTCTGGACTTTGACCTCCAATCATTGTTTATACTGAGGCCAAGGAATATTTAATAAAAGGTTCAAATTTGATTTTGTAACTCATTGTTTAAAATCTTCCTGATGACCTCTGTACTGCTTAATCTGTACTAAGATTATCTCCTCAGTTCTTGACATTCCCTCTTTGAATGTCTACATGCTTTCTCCATTTCTGTCTTCTTGCATGTTGTTCCCCAGCAGTCCCCTTTCCTTCCCTACCCCTGTTATTTACCTTTTACTCGGCTAATTTGTATGGGTTCCTCAGGCCTCAGTTTAGAGACCTCAACATTTAGGAAACCTCTCTCCCATGACCATCCTCCCCAAGGCTGAGTGGGTCCACTCGGGGTTAATGATTATCATAGCGCTTACCTCATAGTAATGAAACTTGCCAGCTCTTTCCCACTCTAAGCTGCTGCTGCTGCATTTTTATTTAATTTTTATTATTTAAAAAATATATGGGAGAGGGCGAGAGAGAGATGGAAACATCAATGATGAGTCATCATTGATCGCCTGCCTCCTGCACGCCCCCTGCTGGGGATCTAGCCCACAGCCTGGGCATGTGCCCTGACCCGGAATCAAACCACGATCTCCTGGATCCTAGGTCGATGTTCAACCAGTGAGCCATGCCCAGCTGGGCTTCTTCATTAAAAAAAATTTTTTTTAATTGATTTTTATTTATTGATTTAAATTTTTTTAAAAAAAATTGTCTTTATTGTTGAAAGTATTACACTCTTCCTGAGGGCAGAGATTGTCTTGTTCATCTTAGTATATCAATACTGTTACAAAGAGTATTTTTCAAATGTACATAATAGTAGCCCCAAAACAAAGTAAAGAAAAATAATTCTAACATTAGCGTGGGTTGTAACTTACAAGGCAGAGCAGGCCCAGAGAAAAATATAGGGACTTTTGCTGGGGCTATTAATACCAAGTCTTTGAATTAAAATAGAATTGGGAAATATATTGAAAACTATTCATTAAGCAAATGGATGTGTTCAAATAGGTTTTGTGGAACTATCTTCAGTTATACATGATTATGTGTGTTTGAGTTATAATGAACAAAAATTCTCCCTGTCAACATAATTATAACAATAGGTATATTCATTAGTTGCCAGGTATACTAAGCACTTTGTTGGTTACCTCTTTCACTGTACATTTCTTCTATTTAATACAAGTAAAACCATCAGAAATTATATAGGAAAAAACCAAACAAATACCAAAGCTTTGGCAGGGTTTCTGGCACATTAGCTAAAAACTTTATAAAATCAGCAGATTTTGCTTTGCAGCTTCTGAATATATTACTTCCATTCTTTATGCTTTCCATTGTCCCCAGGACATAGTTGTCTGAATAGTGGATTCTTGGAATGCATTTAGCCTTCATCATTATAATGAGAATATCAAAATGATGAATGACATTTTGCATTGGTGTAGTCTTTTTACCTCTCAAAAGATACCTACATATGATACCTTACAGGTATATTTTATAGGAAAAGATAATAAGTCATGTTGAAAGAAAATAGAAAATCTTTGTCTTTCTTAAAATATACCTTAACACAAATTTGCTTTTGATGAACCTAAACCAGGGGTGGGGAACATCCGGCCTGTGGGCCATATAAGGCCCACGGAATCATTTGGTCTGGCCCTGCCAAGGCAACCACAGGTGAGACTGAAACTCAATAAATCTAGGAGCTTTTTTCACAGCTAATTTTTAAGTTGATAATTTTGTATGGCCTGCGAATGATGTTAATATCCAAATGGCCCTTGGCAGAAAAAAGTTTCCTCACCCCTGGTTAAACTAAGATGACGTAGTTAGTTGACTGGCTTCAAGGGCTCATGAGTGTTCCCTCCTAGGGATGGGGAAAATGGGGTTGCTGAAATTGAGGGGCTGGTGGTCAAAGCAGATGCCAAGGGAGCAGAGAATCAGGAAAGTTGGGGTGTACCTCCTGAATTCCCAATTGCTGTCCTTGGAGCCATGGAAACCATGTTTTACCCATGGTACAGAGGGTGCCTCTTCCTTTTCATTTTTGATAATCTTACTTCAGAAGGAAAATATGCTGTCTCCTTCACCACCATCTTCCCACAAGTCTCATTCCCATCAAGCATACCTATTAGCATTCTTCACAGGGGAAAGGAGAGCAACTATCATTGATGACTGCATGGGGACCACGTTGGACCCTGTACCTGTGTGCAATTTTACAGATTTAAACCATGGGCAACAAAAGAGCTATTCTGGGGAGGAGGTATAACTTGGCAGAAACAATATTAATTGAAATATAACTATTTGCAATGGAAGTCCTCGGGGTGTTGGTTTTAAGTCCAGCTCCTAGCAGTTATCATTATAGAAGGGTAATCACTATTTCCTTTTTTCATCATATTGTCTGGGTGGATTGGTAGTTGGACCTTTGGATAAGTTGTGTGAAGGTGTGTATAAAGATATAATAGGATTTTAAGATAAACCAAACAAGCAATTCTAATACACAGAAAATTTAATTTGAAATAACTTAAAATATTTCATCAAGAAGTTTTAATTCAGTACTTTGGCACCAGATGCTTAAGAGAATGTTTGGGTCTGATCTCAGATTAGTTCAGGTAAACAGAATAACCAAAATTACATATATATGTGTGTGTGTGTGTACATATACATGTACTTGTATGCACACCCACGTACACACATGTATACATATATTCAAGTTATATACGTATCTATATTCAAGAGATACATATTCAAGAGCTATATATAGATTCAAGATATATAGGAATTCAAGATGTATACAGATTCAAGATATATATAAATCTACCTTCACTCAGAGGTGGGATTCTCTAATTTTACTCATGGCACATATTTGGGAAAAATTACTCCCAAAAGGGGCACATTAATGATATATGGAACAAATCTCTACTCTTCTACTTTTAACCATTGTACTCTTTTTTTCAAGGTTGTTAATTCAGATATACAATGAAGCTCCCCCTTGTTGAATCAGACTTGAGTCTGAGCTGGAAAAAACCTGAGTATGCGCTTGGGCCTGTTTTGTGTCTCCAGGCAGACGGATGAACTAAAGCCACCAAGAGAGATGGACTGTTTGTTCTCTGCTTAAAAGGGGGTATTTCTCAAATACTGGGGTACAAACAACTATTTCATTAAGCAATTTTCTTAAAATAATATTTTCATTAGCTATAGATATAGTCAAGTACCATGCACAATTCAATTTTTAGTTTGCTTCCAATCTGACTTTTTTCTAGAAAAACCTAGTAGCAGTAGTAAGTATGGTAGAGAGGAAATGTGGTTCTCTATGGGAGTGAGACGATTTCAGACAAGCCTTCTCAGTGAAATGATTTGTAAAAGTTTCTTAGAAGAGCACACCCATAGACTCGTGTTCTCACATGTGCACAAACTTACTTGGGGGTTTCCAAAGCCCCCAGTACTTTCACTTTTGTGTGGCTTTTAAAAATGTAATAATAATTTTAAAACTCTGTGATTTACTAAATGTACCGAGTTGTTAAAAATTAACAAATATGTCCATTTAGATCCTAAACTTGGGTTTACGTACTTAAAATGGAGCATCAAGGCCATAAAAGAACATGAATTTTTTTTTTTTTATGGGGGTCTTGCCCTGGACAAACCCGATTTCTGCTGTGCATGTGGAAATGTTTGTTTCCTTAGGCTGTCTCTGTTGTGCACACACAACTGGGAGAAGGTGCTTTTCTTTGTTTAGGTTGGGTTGGCCAAGGACGCTTATATTTGACTTCTGAAGGATTTTGTTTTATTTATTTTAAGAAGTGAAAACTGTAGTTCTTAATCTATGAAGAAGGATTCTCTAGCTGAATAAATAAGAAAACTACGGAAAATTAGGAAAATATGTAAACTCAAGTTATGAGGTATTTTAAAGATACAGTCCCAGTAAAAATTCCCTTTCCCACCATGTCCAACTGTCAGACCTCTTACTTTAGTCTTCCTAGCCTTACTTTGGGAGAAATACAGAAAAGCTGGAGATAAAAGCCCTTTTGGGGGTGTGAGGGTTGCAGTAGTTCAGAGCAGCATCAGAAAAAGAAAGTAATAAAGCAATATTTAAACATCTTTATAGAAGAACAAAAATATTTCCTTAAAAAGTTGTTAAAAGGCTTTTTTTTTTAGTCCTTAAAACATTCACTTTTATAGGACACATGATTGTCTGTGTGACCACTCTTTCCAGAGGGCATTTTTTTTTTTTTTAAATACTAGGAAAGTATGACTTATTCAAATTAGATTTTCCATGCTATACTTAGTTTTACAGATGTATTTAGTTCTAAAACTGTGGTTTACTGTATTCTGGGGAGAGTATGTATATTAAAAAATCCCAGGAACCCTTACACTCTCCTCAGACATAGTCAGTTTTAATACTACACCATGATCTCTCCATTCCCATAGCTTATTGCTTTCTGTTAACTAGAAATCCCTGGACTTTCTGTACCTAACTTTCTGTGGCTAGACTCTGAGAAACCGATCCATTATTACTTTTTATGAATAGCCAAGTTTTGAAAGTTTTTCAAAGTTTTTGATCTTTTTCTGAGAGTTAAGTAGGTCGTTCCTCTCACTGTATAACAAGAACCAGGAATTCCTAGGAAACCGATTTCATTCTGTATAATGCATATACCGGAAACACAGATCACACGCGAATATGCTCTCAGCCAACATACATAGACATTCACTCGAGGGGCAGATCACTAATGAGCCAAGCATACATACATGTGCAAATGTACAATTGACAGCAAATTATTAGATCCTAATGTCCTTTGAATATTAAAAGTGAGCCAGGAGACAGCTCCTGCAACGTTTATATGAAAGCTCTAGATTGCACTTTTCACGTAGAAGTAGTTTCATATCACATCGCGTGAGTTTCGTATTGCGCAGCAAAGGACCATGCTGAATATCATGCCGAAGATCTGAAACAGAAGGAAGCACTTACTAATGAAAAGTGATAAAAATTCAAATGATCAAAATTGATGCAAAGGTCAGCAACCTGCCTGTGCGTCCAACTCATGTTAAATAATATAACCAATAATTGCTGGTTATAAATGGAATTTTTATATATCTACTTAATTATGACTACTGGTTAAAGACTTCCATATTAACTCTGCTTAAAATGCATTCCTATTTTATTATTATTTAAAAAATAACAAGGAAGAAAAGAATTAAAGGAGAAACTCTCAAGTACTGATTCAAGATGGCCAACAGAGGGTGTTCCCCTGGACCGTGGCTGTAAGGTTGCTTTAAGAAAAGCGTTCTATTTCTAGTTTTTAGAACAGTTCTTAATTGTAAAAGACTAATAACACACTACACTGTGCAGGGGAGACACCTACTGGACATTTGGTTAACTGTACTGTGCAACTCATACCTTATATTTCAGGTTAATTTCAGATCTCTTACATATTTACCTTGAAAAGCGTTTATAACCACTAGTTGTTTAAATATGCTTGTGATCTAAATAGTTTTCTACTGTTGGAAATGCTTCAAATTTTTGCAGCAGTGACTGCATATATATATATAAATATATCTTTATTGATTTCAGAGAGAGGAAGGGAGAGGGAGAGAGAGAGATAGAAACATCAACGATGAGAGAGTCATTGATCGGCTGCCTCCTGCATGCCCCTGACCGGGAATCGAACCACGATCTCCTGGATCCTAGGTCGATGCTCAACCACTGAGCCACACCTGGCCCGGGCAGTGACTGCATATTAAAAAGTGGACCATCTCTTTATTTCTCGTCCATTTTTAAGTATAAATGATTTAACTCAATAGCTTTACCAAAGCGTAAACTAAGGTGTTTAAGCTGTGATGTTACTGATGTCTTCTGGTCTTGGATACTTCTCGGAGAAGCCAATTACTTGGCAGGATCAGTAGCCACTTTTGCGGTTTGAATAGAGGGATGCCAAGAGACCCTCTTGTTCCCAGCCATCTCCCTACAATTCTGCAGAGCCCAAGGAATGCGCTCTGTGGTACAAGGTTTATAAACTGTCGGTGCTTGTTTAAACAGATCAGTACCGTGACGCTCTGATTATCTCCTCAGTGCCATCCTAAATCAGCCTAGGGTCTGTAAATGCTCAGTTAAAGAGGACAGATGTTTATCAGTTATGTCAGAAGGGAGGGGGTGGACTGACGTAAGGGAATGGTTCCAAGCTTGGGCAGCGCTCCAAGCTTCTGGCTGACAGAACTCAGCGCAGGTGGTGGCAGGGGAGACACCTAACGGACATTTGGTTAACTGACTACACTGTGCAACTCTTAACTGACGAAGGAAAGAATTAAAGGAGAAACTCTCGGGGTATCGATTCAGGATGGCCAACAGAGGGCATGTCCCCTGGACCGTGGTGGTAAGGTGCAATGCAACCCCTACCTCATGCGGGCTGTCCTCTACAGGGACACCCTCAGAAAGAACCTTTACCACCTCATCCTGCCTCTGTCATGCGTCAGGGATGAGCAGGTCTAGGATGCTCATTCATCGAGATTGTAGAATTGTGAGCAGGGTCTAGCTGACACCTCTGTTACACGGAACGTTTCCAAGTATTCCGCCTCAGAATGGTGACCAAACTAGCCCAGAGCAGGTGGGAGGGCCCGAGAGGCGTCCCTGGACTGGGAGGTCCTCAGCATAGCACATTCACCCACTGCCCCACCCGTGCTCTAAATACAGAGAAGAGGCAAGATGCTTGTGTGTTCCCTGAGAACTGGCAATTCATCGGTTTCCTTCCAACTCCTGTTGCCCCTGCCTTAGGCCAGGATTAATCTACGTCGAGGGTTAGGGGGTAAGCACGGCCTTAGTATTAGCTATTAGCACTCAGCCCCTGCACGATGGAAATCACCTCTTCACTGGCCCCACTTGACTCCAATCTTGCTTCCCTTGGACTTTATCTTCAGGCTGCACCACAGGTCCTTCTAACCCTTGGTGGCTCCCCTCTTCCTACCCAACCTCTGAATAGGACAAAGACCTCACTTATGTGGAGCCTCACACGCTCTCCTCACGACCCCTTGCTAGCTGCTCCCACCACGCCCTTCTGTCCCTGTCAGTTCTGGCACTGTCTTCTTTGGTACTTTAGAAGTACTGAGCCACCTGCAGGTGCCCGGAGGCACTACGCCTCACACTTCCACGGGTGCTGTTCCTTCAGCCTGGATTCTGGGTCTGGGAACACACAGGCCGTATAAAGAGCCAGCATTTACTGAGTGCTATGTTCCCGGCCATACGAATTAATTTCTAATAATAGTTTGTATGTACTGTTGCATTTAATCGTCACAACAATCTTATGAGGTTGGTACATTAAAATCCTCATTTACAGGTGAGGGAATTGAGGCCTAGAGAAATTAAGAAACTTTCCCATGGTCCCAGGGCTGGTAAGTAGTGAAGCTGGGAGTTGAAGCCAGACAGTGTGAGGCCAAAGCTCTCACCATGAATGACCACACTGTGCTGACTGCAAGTCACAGGTGCGAGGGGTTAACCTGATGTTACTGTAAATTTCTAACAGTAGGAAATGTCCCAGGATTGAATATCATTTGTCTAATTTAAGCATAGTGGCTTTAAAATGGGAAGTTATTGTAATGATAAACTCAAGGTCATCATTAGGTTATGGTATTTACGTCATATTCTAGAGAACTTAGTGTTAATGTATTTAATGAACTGTGTTCTTAGATGTCCTGTCAACAAATGTCTTTGTCTTTTAGAAGACATCTCTCCTAAGATACTACCATCACAGCTGAAGAGAAATGAGATGCAAAGGTACAAGGCTTCTTAGAGGTCAAGAAGGTATGTTCTGGAACTTTCTCACCGTGAAACCCGCAATTCCAATACCGACAATTCCGATGAGCTGGAGCTTAACACTGATTATGGCCTCAATTTCATCAATGCAATTCTGTCATGGAAAAAGAGAGTCAGCAATAACAACTGGTGCTTTAGTTGTCCCCCCTTATCCATGGGCAATACATCTCAAGGCCCCTGGTGGATGCCTGAAACCGTGGATGGTACCAAACCCCATACATACACACCTTTGCACTTAGAGGAAGCACTTTATGACTTCTCTTGGCATATTTGAATTTCCAGCATCACTACCTTTGCTATTTGGGGCCATTATGAAAATAAGGGTGACTTGAACACAAGCCCTGCAACACTGTGATGGTTGATCTGATAACTGAGAGGGCTACTAGTGACTGGAGGGCAGGCAGTGTGTACAGTGTGAATATGCTACACAAAGGGATGATTCGCATCCTGCGTGGGACAGGGGACGTCACAAGATTCATTATGCTACTCAGAATGGGCACAATTTAAAATGTATGAATCGGTTTATTTCTGCAGGATTCCATTTAATATTTTTGGACCCCAGTTGCCTGTGGATAACTGAAATCATTGGGAGCAAAGGCGAGGATGAAGGGGGCTGTATAAAGAGCCAGCATGTGTTTACTGCTGCATTCTAGGCACTATGCAGATTAATTTTGAATAATAGTTTGTATGTACTGTTGCATTTAATCGTCACAACAATCTTATGAGGTTGGTACATTAAAATCCTCATTTACAGGTGAGGGAATTGAGGCCTAGAGAAATTAAGAAACTTTCCCGTGGCCCCAGGGTGGTAAGTAGTGAAGCTGGGAGTTGAAGCCAGACAGTGTGAGGCCAAAGCTCACACCACTAATCACTGCACTGTGCTGACTGCAGGTCACAGGTGCGAGGGGTTAACCTGATGTTACTTTGATTTCTAACAGCAGAAAAAGATCCAAAATTGAAAATCTAACTTAAGCTTGGTGGCTTTAAAATGGAAAGTTATTTCAGTGATAAACTCAAGGTCATCATTAGGTTTTGGTATTTACATCATATTTTAGAGAACCTGGCACAGTGCCTGACACACAGCACTTAACAGTGAAGCAGGTACCGGCGCTGTGCCTACCGTGGAGAGGCGGGGGCAGTGTTCTCGGGGGTGCACCTCTGCCCTGGTGTGCTTAACTCATGCCAGAGCATCTGCATCATTCCCCGGGGGCCCGGGACACTGGGACTCAGCACCACTCCCCTTATTTTACAGAATAAAGTGAAGGCCCAGAAGGCATGGGGAGAAGGCCTCCTAGAATGACAGTCTCCACCCAGAGGGCAAAGAGCATCTTACACTGCAGGCAGGAGAGGACCCTGCTGGACGAGCTTACCTTGTGTCCCAGAAGCTCCTTTGGGCATGTGGGTTGGACCTGTTCAGAGCTTTCTTTTCCACAGCACTGAAACTAGAGAGTCAGAAAAGAGCTTTTAGGGCACAGGGTGGGGGTGGGGGTGGGGGAGGGAGAAGCAGCAGCAAGTCTGGGCACCACTGCTAAGAACCTGAGTGTGGTGGCAGCAAAGCAGCTACGAGGCTCGGTCACCGCAACCCAAACCGCCATTTCTGGAAAGAGAGTGGAGAGTCACGTAATTGTGCAGGCAAAACGAGCAGAGGACTTCTCTAAAGCTGTCTGAGTTTTACGATGGGAAGTGACTCAAGGCAACCCAAACAAGGCAAGAAGTTAATTTCAGTGTCTGTGTAAACCGCTGTTTTTTAGACAGGAGTTGGGCCTTTAGATTTTTTCTTTCAGCCTGGGAGTAATTTAACCTGCTGCGTAGCTGAAGTTTTATGAGCTTCGGGAAGGGCTCATTAACTGGGGACATTCTGGGACGGAGCAGAGGAGTGGCTGCAGTAAACTCCAGAGGCTAAAAGATCAGGGCTTGAGGACTGGCCTGCAAACAGGTGTCCTGCCTTCGGGCTGGGCCTTCAAAGACAAAGGAACCTGTGTGCAGCTTGATGTCCTTGGGTGGCTGGGGCTGAACAGGATGAATGGTTGGCACCTTCCTGGAAATTCCCGTGACAGACAAGAACTGAAGACACCTGGCGCAGAGGCAGAGCTGCTTTCCTGGGTCACAGTGGTCAGGGGGTCAACAGGACTCTGTAACCCTCCTTGATTAACTGCAAGTAGGTCTGAGTTGTGCACTGACGCCAAGAAGGACGGCTGTCTCAGGCGCCCCTTTATTTTACAAATGAGGCAGTGGAATATTGGGGAGGCAAGGACCACACTCAAGGTCACAAAGCTGTCCAGAGGCCCAGCCGCAGGCAAGAATGAGCTTTTCTGACCTGGGGGTCATGGTTGTCTCTGTTACACCATGGTGCCACCCTTGGAGAGAGGCTGGTGTGTGCTTGGGCTGCTTTCTGCACGATCTTGTTTGCGCTCTTTCATCACTTTGGGGCACGGGTCGGGGCTTCCTCCGTGAACGCTGCGTGGGGCGTCTTCCTCTGCCGGGCTCTATGCCTAATGCGCACGTGGCTCCCAGGAGGGCAAGTGCGGTGCTGCCTGGGCCTCGTGGATTTACTCGTATGTATTTTTTTTTTTTTTTTAATTTACCAAAAAGAAAGCTTTAATTCTTTCTTAGTGTTTTAAAATTAGGCTTTATACAATTGTAGAACCCACTAAATAAAATTTACAACAACTCTGGAAGACATAAAAAAATAGTTTTATACTATTATATTTGCCAGTTTTTGTGAATTAAAGCTCCTTGCTTAAATATCATGGCAAATAATGAATAAATATGTAAATAACGTATACTATGATATGAATTCCTGAACATCTCTTTAGGGTGGGAAAATAGCATGAACAAACATTCAGTGAGAAACTCTAGATACAGGAAAATTCTTTATGGATGTTTATCAACAGTAAACTTACACTATTAGTATATGTGTGTGTGTATATATGCACATATAAATACATGTACACATGTATATATACACGTATGTACATTATAACATATAATTTATAAAACGTGTGCAAAATCACATGCATCTTCTTTTTAATCCAGGTGACCAGAGAGACCCTGGCTCGGGCATCATCTTTAGAAGATGCGATTTTAATGAGGAAGCGAGTTACTTACTGCCGAGTGTAAGGTGATGAGAGTCCCGTTCCCCTTTCCCCTGTCTTTCAGGTAATCGTTATAAGCCTCTTCATACATGGTCTGAACATGTCGAATAGCCTGGAAAATGCCAGAAAACCGAGGGGACGGTGAGTGGGAAGTTTCAGATGTTCTCCTTTCATCAAGAAACACCTCCCTCTTCCTTACCCTTCAAAAATCGGCCTTTCCACGCATTTATCTGTATTTTAAGGTAATTCCAAATATATGGAACAGATGATAGGTTCTGGAGTTTCTAAGGAACTTTTGAAGATGGGGGGATAGACTAACCCAGAATAATTTTCGTAGACTAGAAAGATTTCTCAGAGCGGAGGTTCTCGAACCTGAGTGGGCATCAGCATCAAATGGCCCCAGGCTTCCGCGCCACCCAGGTGGTTGTGATGCACGGCCGGGGGCGGGCCCTGTGCTTCTTGGGTACCCGCTGGTGCAAGAACTCAAGTCTTTTCATGACATGGTTTCAGAGGAAAGCTGTTTCAGCATTCAAATGCCACATAAAATGTGGACAATGAATTTTCTAGGGTAAAGGTGTGGGACCCCAAACCCACAGAAAGCTCAAAACTTTATGACCAGTTTCCTTTAGCCTACGAATATAAGCAGCTACCTTAGGAAAATTCCAAACAAGGTGATATTTGCTTATCCTACATGTTTACCATTTTTTAAAATCTAAAATAATTTCATCAACACAATATTGAATTTATGTGAAGTACAGTAAACCTCAGGTTCCACTCTTCCTCTGGTCCCTTTTCACATCTGTCTTTCCCTCGGTGTGTTTCAGCCTCCTAAAAGGCCACTTCCCCTATGAGTTCTTCTGATGACCTACTCTGGACACCTACAGCCTGAGCACAAATCTAAATAAACTGGCTTCACCAGCACACCGAGGTCAGGCTTTAGTCTTTGAGGGTGACGTGGCCTCTGTCCAGGCCAAGCCCTGAGGACAAGTGACGGTCGCAAGGGATGAGAATTGTCTCATGTCTGCAACCTGACCTCTGTTCCATTCCAAACAGGATAATCTTCTACTAAAGGTCCTTTGAAAAAAATCATAGACCGCTTTATAAATCTAATGAAAGCTATGAACTGTCTCCCCAGAAAAATGTGTGCACGTATGTGCTGCACACTCATACGCTCAGTTCCATACAATACTTGTAGGTTAAAAGTTCTGCATAAACAGTATTATTTGCGGGAGCTTTTGGTTTCGTAATATCACTGTGGGTATCAATATCATCATATCCTTTGCCATGATGAAAACACTTTAACCATTAAAAAAGGAGATTGTAAGTCAGTTTTACTTACTACATCCTTGCCTATGAAAGCAAACATGCCAGTGGTTACTTCAGCAGCAAATATCACCAGCAGGCAGGTGAAAAACTGTGGAGAGAAGATACTAGCTTTAATTCATACCTCTTCAGTTTACGCAGCCTCTTTGATTCTAGTTCCACTTGCAAACCATTAGGCAAGGTTATCACTGAGAAGTGATCTAGCAGGACCATTCCTCCCTCAGTTCCCTTGCGTTTGTTCACTCTTTAAGTCATCAGCAATCGTTTATTGAGCATTCGCTCTGTGCCAGGCACTGTCCTTGGTGCTGAGGATGCCATGCCGAGTAAGGCAACATCCCCACGCCTCTGCTACCACGGGCCTCGTATTAGAAAGGAGAAGAGCTGATAAACGAGTAAAGCGATAAACACGTTAGGTAATTTCAGGTAGTCATATAGAAATCCTGCGACCTCGAACAGAGCCTGGCGCCTGTGTTCAGCGAGCACCTGGTGGACGAAAGAGGCTCTATAACACCCGAGCAGGAGCTGGAGGGTGGCCGGCGGGGCCTGGCTTTGGGGAAGGTGGAGGCGAAGGTGCTCTGGACAGATTTCTGTTGGGTCTGCTCTGTTCTAACGAAGCTCAGTGATAAACAAGACAGAGAGATGCTCAGCAGGGGAAAGAGAGAGAATGGAGGGCAAGGAAATGAGTTACACATTTTTCATAGCAAAAATCAAAGGCTGCAATGAGCAAGGACAGGCTGCCTGCTGGCATTGGATGTACAGCAGTTAACAGAAATTATCCCATTCTTTAAAAAACAGGCTGCTTGTTCAAATGGGCCACAAGAGGGGTGTTCAGTGAAGTCATTGCCCCCGCACAGCAATGCTTTTCCTGCAGATAACAGCACCTCCCTGGCTGTAGGAACCTTTCAGCCGCCTCGCTTGCCGTGAAATAGTCTTTTTTAAAGAACAATCATAATTGGCCCTTTCAATTATTACACACTTTTCCTCCCAAAACATCTTTACACGCATGACTTCATTTCCCCCTAAACTTTCCACTTGAGGCAGGGACAGAGATAATATTGTTCTTATGCAGGAGGTGGAGGAACGAGATTTGGGCAGAGGGGCGACCACCAAGGCCTCAGTGGGGCAGGGCAAGAGCTGGCGCTGGAGGCCGGCCGTCGGGCTCCCTCCAGACCAACTCCCTTCTCCTCTCCCCCTGGCACCCACTTACAGATCCGAGCACACACTGCGACTCCCGCATGGCTCCGCAGCACCCGAAGAAGCCCATGACCATCATCAGGGCCCCTGCTCCGACCAGCACGTAGAGCCCTGCGGGGAAGAGGGTGGAGGGGACGCTGAGCAAGGGTGGCTCTCCCCGCACCTGCTCCCTGCTCAGCTTTGTCACTGCTGCTCCAGGCGTCCGGGGGCAGGACATTGTTAATAATATAATAGTGACACCTGTGGAAAGCTTGCTGCACCTTCACTCATCCGCTTTAATGGGCACAAGCATCCTGAGAGGTAGGGCCCCTAGCACCCCCAGTGTGCAAAGAAAGTCGAGCTCCCGGAGGTGAGGGGACCTGCTCGTGGTCACATGCCCAGCGAGGACTGGAAACTGGGTCTATCCCAACCCCACTGCCCCTGCTCTTAGCCATCCCACAGGCCTCCTACATGCCAGGCACTTCGCCTTTCAGATCCCTGTCAGCCCTGAAAGCGGTGACCACTGCTATTGGTGTGAAATGGATGGCATTGAGTCAGGAGCCAGTACCAGAGCTGGGACACCTGCCACAGCTCCCTGGGACCCCTTGCCTCTCAGGGCCTTCCGGAATTAATGGCTGTCTCCAGCTCGTGAGAGGTCATGAGGACACAGTGTCTGGGGAGGAAAGGGGGCTGGTGATCTGCCCAGGCGCAGATGGGGAAGCAGGGAGAGGGTGGGACAGAAGAGGGGGCTTCTGGTTAAGGAGGGGGTAGGGCCCAGCGAGAAGGCAGTAAGGTTTCGTGTGAGATGTAAACTTTGGAGGGCAATCCCATGTACACTGGACGCATGGGAGGTTGTGTTACCAGAACAGCCACAGAGGGAGGTGAGAAGGTAATAAACACCAGATAATGCTGTTATTTTTTACTTTATTCTCACCAGAGGATATTTTTTTCCATTGCTTTTCCAGAGAAAGTAGAAGGGAGAGAGAGAAACATCGATGTGAGAGACGCATCGACTGGTTGCCTCCTGCCCACGCCCTGACCGGGGCCGGGGTCGAGCCTGCAACTGAGGTATGTGCCCTTGGCCGGAATCGAACCTGGGACCCTTCAGTCCGAGGGCCGATGCTCTAACCACTGAGCCAAACCACCAGGGCCAAATAATGCTATTATTAATACAACATTAGCTACCTTGATTAAGGGCTTATTTTCTCTCTGCACTGTTCTGAGCACTTAGTACCGATTTATTCGTTTAGTCTTCAAGAAGCAGATACCATTATTAGCCCCATTTTTTAGACAGAGGAACTAGGCTCCAAAAGGTTAACAATTTAACAGCTCGAGATCTTCGAGCTGGGACAGACACGTCGACCTCAGGGCCATCTTCCAGCCCTGCCTCTGCAGCGTAAGGGCAGCCTGAACCCAGGCGGGGATTTCACTTACTACCCAAGTCAGGCCGCAGGAAAAGTTGTTCTCACAGGGAAAGAAAAGGGCAGAGATGTCCTTGTTCCAAGGGAAACAAAGCCAAGTCTTTTCTTATTTCCTCCTCTGATCCTGAGATAAGTTAGAACACAATACAAGGTCTGGCACTAGACTTGCTTAGAAAAATGCCGATCGCAGCTGTTATTTTTTTTTTGCGTTTTACTCAGATGAGTCACCTGGAAACCACTCCCATTCACAGCAAGGGTGGGGAGCTGGGTGCCACCTCCGTGGGGAAACCCTGAGCCTGGCCTGCAGGGTGCTTCCGGGGGCCCCTCTGGGTACTGACTGGTTTGCAGGCAGGTGTGATCTGCTCCCCTGCACAGGTGGAGCAGCAACCGGCTGCTCTGCTCCCTGCTCAGCCAGACTGTTCTCCGGCCCTTTTTTGGGCCAGGGAAGCCCTGGGTCTGCAGTCCTAAGGCAGGTCCTGAATTCATTTATTTCCAGCTCTGCTGGCTCTGCCACTTCCTCCCTTCTCCTTCCCTCTAAAAGAGCAATGCCATGGGGAATGGATGTGGTAATGAGAGAAATGGTGCCGTATTCAAATATTATTGTTGGCCCACTGCCTAAACACCTTGTTTTTACAAATTTAGTTTCCAAAGCTCTCTCATTTCTAGCATCTCACTGGCTCCTCCAAACTACCCAGTAGGTGAAGCAAGTGTGACATTTCTATTTTACTCATGGGCGTCAGGGATGGCTCTAGGCAGGACACACAGGCCTGGAGCCGGTTCCCATTCCACCCAACAGGCCGCACACCACCTTAGTTTCCTCACTGAGCGCCTGGCGGGTGGGCCACAGCGGCCTTGCCTCCTCACTGCTGCAAGACACAGTCACAGGTTCTGCTTGGGGCCCCCTGGATCCTCCTCCATACTGCACTGCAGCCACACGGGACTTCAGGGGCATCTAACCCAGCCTGCTCTTTTCCATTTTGTGCATTTGCAGGTTCTCATGTATGTCTTGCTCTGTAGATGTTAAGTCTACAGACAGACTTTATTCATCCAGCCTAGAATATGCCTGGCACGTGGCAGAATTCTCAGTGTTGTTGGATGTGAAGATTAGGGAGAGCAAACCAGACCTGAAGTCCTGGACTGGCTGTCTGCCATCGCTCGCTGTGGCTTAGAGATACACGCTGGAAAAACATCCCAGCAGATATCTGGGCAGCCAAACAGGGCCGGGCTCTCCCAAGGTCAGGTAGAGGAGGACATGGCTGCACACCCTGAGAAAGGGCCCCAGAGAGTCTGGAATATAGAAAGAGGGGTGTTCCTGAGGAGGCCAGGATGCAGTAGACAGAGGCACTGGGGCCTGGGGAGGACAGCTGTCCCCACTGGGAACAAGCTCACTCAGCCCCTGAGGCAGCAGCAGTCCTTGCTCTTCTGAAATCATGAGCTCCCCAGGAAAATGTGCTTATTTGTACAATATTGCATTCTGAGGCTATCTGAATCCCAGAGCTCACAGCAAAACACCCGAAGCTGTCCCAGCAGCTCCAGTCCCTGAGGCCTCTCCTTAGCTAACCTCTGTGTGTACTTGGGCACATGACTCAGCCCGATACCCCTGAGCCCTGCTTGCTGGAGCTGAAGGGAAAAGCAGGAGAAACTCAACAAGTGGCAGAATCCCTTGGGCCTGCTGGATCCAGTTCCAGATCTAGCTGTAATATTCATCACACGCTGTGGCTTCCAAGGCTGTCTGATCCTCTTGTGACCTGGCCCTAAAATAGCTGTGGAATGAATACATTAATTGTCACATTTTAATTCCAAGATGGTTTCTGTAGAACCCTCTCCTTCCTACAGCAGCCTGTGTGACAAGTGTCTGACCTATTTCCCAGTTCCCCACGCTTCCCAAGCGCTATTTCCCTTGACTTGAAAAGGAGAGAAACTACTTTGAAATTGCATTTTTATCATAGCTGGGCCTTGAGATGCCCATAATCCCCGGTGACATGCTCCCAGAAATTCCTGGACGGCTCCCGCCACTCCCTCGCTGGTGTCGTAGGTTTCAGATTACAACGGCTCCCCCCTTTGAGGGACTGGATAGTGCGTGGCGCGGTCAATAGTGTCAGCGGCTTTGTGACAGTAGATGGTTTTACATACCCGGCTGATGACTCTTTTTCATCTAAAAATAATTTTCCATGCCTCTGCAACTCTCCCTCCTACCACCCCAGCTTGCCCTGGACGCACATAATTATATGTGTGTCTAGAATATTGGGGCTTAGTTTATGGTGAAGGTAAGGGCTTGGGTTCTCTCGAAGTAACAACAGGTGTCAGTTATTGAGACTGTTCTGAGAACACGAAGCGTGACCACCGCCACTCCCTCGGCCTGCTCTGCGCGGCGTCTGGACAGTGCAGGCGACAGGAACATCAGCCGTTCTCTCTGCCTGCCGGGCACCCAAGCCCTCCTTTACCCTTCCATCTTGTGTTTTCCCAGCGACCGCAGGCTGGCCGGCTCCTTAGCCTGCCCTCCTCATAGTAGTCACCACAGGAAATATTTATTCGGGGCTCAGGACACAGCAGGTACTGGGCTTAAGCACACCCCTACGGTAAGCCACCTCCTACTCGCACTGCCCTGGGAAGTGTGCAGAAGCATCCGTATTTCGTAGCTGAGGAATCTGAGACACAGAGAAGTTAACTAACTTCCCTGAGAGTGCACAGCCAGTGGGGGCGAGCCTGGACCTGAGCCAGGGGTCTGCTCCAAAGTGCACCCCTCAGAAGAACGGAGACTCTCTCAGCTCGAAATGTGTTAATTTCGAAATTTATAAATGCAGGAGGGTGCTGTTTCTTCTTCCTTGAGAAAAGCGCTTGGGGGGGGGGGTCTGCCCTCGATTTCTGGGATTTTCTGGAAGAGTACAGAGCTGGGAGCCAGAAATCCAGGCCTGCCAGCTGGCTCCCGGGACATCCTTCTGTCCCGCAGCTTCCTTATCTGCAGTGTGGCCAGAATGAGCCCCCTAACGTCTTGCGACAACGCTTCGGGGAGATTGTCTCCACAGTGGGAGCGACGGCCCGTCTCTGTCATGCTCCTACCACAACTCTCCGGGAAACCGAGAACCCAGAAGTGAAAAAAAATTTAAAATTGCCAGTGAGTCGGATTAAAGAGGCCGGGCAGCCCCTCAGCAGTCAGCCCGGCGCCTCCCCTGCAGGGCGCCCGGCACAGTCCAAGCCTGGCCCTCGGGGGAGCCCGGCCCGCGTGGGGCAGCCCCTCGGTGCAGACGGGACTGCAGCCTTCCAAGGGCCGCGACCGCTCCCCAGGGGGGACGGGGACCCCTGAGGGCTCTGCCCCGAGAGGCACCCGACTCGGACCGTGACGGGGAGCCCAGGGGCAGGTTGGGGGCTCCTCCCGAGTTCACCGAAAGATGAAAGTGGCAGGGCCTGGGAACGCTGCCCACTCCGCTTCCCAGGTGCCAGCTTCTCCTGGGGGCAGGTCAGCAGTGGGCTCACTGGGCGGCCGCCAGGCCTCGGCCTGGACTCCGGGGCCCTTGAGAAGAGGCGGCCGGCGGCCTAAGGGCCTCGCTCCCTGTCCCACCTGTGGCGGATTCTCGTGAGTGTATTTGAACCAAACTGTCAACAGTCACCGTAGAGGACACTTAATGATTAGTACTGAGCGTGATGAAATAATGAGAGGCTTGGTCGTTTCTGTTCTGGGGCACTGGCTGTGCCCTGGGGGTCCCGGAAAAGGGAAGTGATTTTGACATTCGAAAGGTATGTTGTAAAAGACAACATGCTTAGTTAAGGTAAAGACTGGATTTTTCAGGGAGGGTTCTAGTCTAGGACACAACTGTTGGCCATAAAAAGTGTTAATTTAGAACTACCCTTTGAGGTTATTTTAGATCTGAGGATGTAACGCAGCCATTGCCTGAGCTCCTCAGGTTAGTGCCCGCCTCTCGCGATAGTGCCCACCTCTCACGATGCTGGCTGCCTCTCGCGATAGTGCCCGCCTCTCGCGATAGTGCCCGCCTCTCGCGATAATGCCCACCTCTCGCATACTGGCTGCCTCTCGCGATAGTGCCCGCCTCTCGCGATAATGCCCGCCTCTCGCATATTGGCTGCCCCTCGTGATAGTGCCCGCCTCTCGGGATAGTGCCCGCTTCTCGCCATGCTGGCTGCCTCTTGCAATAGTACCTGCCTCTCGCCATGCTGGCTGCCTCTCGCGATAGTGCCCATGGCTGGCTGAGCTTCGTCCTGGGGCACTTGGGGTCAGCTCTGAGAGAGGCGGCTTCTGCGGAGGTCTTCAGAGCTACCAGGTGAGTGGAAAAGAGCATTTCGGGGTGAAGCAGGATGGCAGGTTCCTCCGTTTCTTCCTTGTAACAAAACTCTGATTTTGTCTAAGTGTCAAAGGCCCTCTTGGGAGCCCGGGCCCCTTTCCTGGCCCAGGGAGACTCGGATTAGTCATTGTAATTCTCTTCTTGGCCATGACGGGTTAGGCCTGAGCACACGGTGCAATTCTGGCCGAAGCTGCAAGGAGAAGCCTGCCAGGGGACTCCTGACAAAGGTTTTGTTCATTTCTAAAAAGGCCCACGTGAGGTGAAACGTCCTGTTTTCTCCTTTGGATGCTGCCGTATGAGGATCCGATGCTTGTCATCTGAGGTTGTCCCGAGGGTGGGAGGCAGAGAGATGAAAAGTACCTGGGTCCTGGATGGCTTTGCCGAACCCCGAGCTAAATCGAAGAGTCCCACCTCCACGTTTCTTTTGCCACATTTCATCAATTTTACATTTTAACATTTCTGAACTTAGGATGTATATTTTATGGTATGTTAATTAAAATGGCAGCGTTTCTTCTTAGTGGAACTTAAAATAATTGAGTGTTTACAAAAGACTGCATCGAAGATTTGATGAAACATGGGATTCCTTGTTGCTGTCCATCTTTCAGTAGGTTTTCTGTTGCTTTCCTCTTAAAAATGCCCTCAGGAATCTGGCCGCTCTCCTCACAGGAGGCATGGCGTGGGGAGGGTGTTTGGAAGAGGGGGGAAAACACACTTGGGAGAGGCCCTCCGGCCCTTTGCGGACAGGAAGTCCCTGGCTCTGAGTGGGGCCTGGCCGCTGGTCCCTCCTGGGAAATAGCTCTGCTCTTCTTGGGGATCGGAGCAAACGATCTCTACAGAATCTCCTGCTTCACCCCAAGCGCAGAGGTCACCCACCACAAGCCACCCGAGTGTCCTGTGGGCCGGGCGGATCTTAAAGCCACAGCTGCATGGGGCCATCACCTGTACTGACAATGGTCCTGCGCATTTTGAAACCTAGAGTCCAGGTGCACTCAGCTGCCTAAAGAGAAAAAGCCTAGAGGAGGGCTGGAAGCAGCGAGAGGCTCTAAACCCAGGGGCACTGCTCAACCCACTGATCACATTGTCTCCAGATGGGAGCCTACGGCTACCCCACACCCCTCACCCCCTTCCTACAGCTGGAGGGAGCTGGGCGATGGCCCCTCCCCCACCGAGGCCTCTTTCCCTTCCTGCCTCCCCTCCCCTGCCCTCCCCTGCCCTCCCCTGCCCTCCTCTCCCCTATCTCCCCTGCCCTCCCTCCCAGTTCTCTGCAGTCCCTAGCCACCGAGGGACTCACATTAGCACCTCTAAACTCTGAGGTGGCTCCTCCTTTTGAATTCTGTTTCTCTCATGGACAATTTAAAATACAAGACCACAAAACAAAACCCTGACTGCAGGCCCCGCTGCCCCAGGTGGACGAGTGGGTAGTGGACTGTGGATGCCCACTTGACCCAGAGCAGAGGGAGTTGCTGATTCTTTGGAACAAACTGCAGTTACATTTTGCGTTGTTTTCCTTGAAGTGGCTGAAAGAAGCTCCATGGGCCTGGTCTTCCTTGGTTTTGGAGACCAGAGGGACGGACCATGTGAGGGGCCCTCTCCACCTAGGCCGCATTCCCCGCCACAGGGCCAGGTGGAGTCTTCAGGGCCAGGTTTCTCCCCCCTCCTTTCCCTCCATCCCTTCCCGCCCCCAGGAGTCCAGGGACAGGTGCCTTAGGCCTCTGGGGCAGCCCTGGCTACAGCTTAGGGAAGCCGACATCACTCACCCACATAGAAGTCCCACTCTGGGGACTTGTCCCCTGATGAGAAATCCATCGTGGTACCTCCGAAACGAAACCATAGTCCAAAGGCAATGACAGCCGACCCCGCCAGCTGAAAAGCAAACGAGAGCGAGAGAGCTTTACAAAGAAGAGAAGGGGAGTGTGTGCACCCCAGGAGCAAGCAGTGGCCAGGATGCTGGGGGCTGGAAGGCCACATCCTTCACGGTTCACAGGGGAGGTGACGTGAAGTGCTCAGAGCCCCCGGGATCCCTGACGTGACCCTAGAACTGGAGTTTTTCCCATCCTGCGGCTGCCCTGGGCTTATGGGGCGTGCCCCACACTGTGCAACCTGGAGGTAGCTTAACAAGAACTTTCCAGAACCGGCCCCTGGAAGGCATCGGTGCCCTGCCCTGCTGCCCCTTATGGGCACTCTGGACTCCTGACCGACAACCACAGTGAGAGGGGACTGTGTTTCAGACGCTGGGTCGCCAAAAGCAAGATGAACTCCGAGACCCGGGGGAACCCCCTGCTCTGAACTGGAGGCAAACACACCCACCTCAGACCTGCCCACTCCTCAGCTACGCCCAGGGAGCTGTTTCCCAGGCATCGGAGCCGTCCTCCCTCCCCCTCCCTCCCCTGGGGCCTCCGGTCACTGCGCTGCAGGCAGGGAGGGAGCTTGACCGTTTTTTTGTTTTTTTTTTTGGTTGCTATTTTGAGTTTCCATGGAAAGTGAGAAAGGAAAAAATAATTTTCTGAAAAAGCATGGTCTGTGTGCCGTGCGGCTCACGGAGAGGCTGAGTGGCTGGCGCGAGCAGCAGCTGGGCAGGCTGGCAGCTGGCAGAGTCATCGCCTGCTTCCCGCGGCCACTCTGAGGGCTTTGTGAGGCCCTGCACTGAGGCTGGGAGTCCTCTCCCGCCACCGCAGGGCTGTCGCAACGGCCCACCAGCCGGCTCAGCCCCAGCATCCTCTCCGTCCGCAAACACCCCTCTCCGGTTCCACCCCATGGATCAATCTATCCATAGATGTGCACTGGGCACCTCTGGGCACCAGGCACAGGGGAAAGGGAGCAGAGATGTAAAAACAGCCCCCCAGTTCTGCCAGCCCCTCAGTCAGTGTTGGGCTGCCCTGCCCACCACCAGATGACAGGGTAGAGGCCGCCCCGGCCTCGACGGGAGACAAGGACGTCGTCAGGGAGGCAGAGGTTTCATATGGAAAAATAACATCCAGGCCAGGGGCTGGCAGAGCCTTTGAACACAGATCCTTCTATCTGTGGGGCTGTCTGCAAGGCCTGGCCCTACCTCTGCGGCTCTCTGGCTGGGTTTATCCGAGGACTTCATCCTTTAGCCCCTGTCGCCTCCAGGCCTGTCCCCTCAGGGGCCCGGTCCTTCAGAAGGCGGCGCGACTTCAGCCAGGGAGTTAGAGGGCAGGGCTACCAGCCGGAGTCTCTGATGTGGAATAACTAAGAGTTTCCAGTACTTGAGGAAGCACTAATTGGATAATTCGAGGGATGGCCGAGGGAACTGGGCTCAACCAGCTTTAAAAGACTTTTGGTTTTAAAAACAGGGCAGCATGGCATGGCGAAATATCGAAAGAAGCCATGCTAGAGCATTAGCAATATTTATCTTTAAGGGTGGATTGCGGGTGACTTTTCCTTTTCACGATATTTTCTAAGTTTTCTGCATTAAGCACACAGTACTCTTAAAAGGTTTTAAAAAAAAATTTTTTTAAAAGCATATGGTAGTTTGTTCAATCAAGACAGTGGGGAGAGTTTTCTTGGGTCGAGCTTTAGTTTCAAGGTCATCGCTGATCCAGGCGCAGGAAGGACAGGGATGCCCCTGGGGAAGCCTCATCCTAGGAGCTCCCGAGGCTGCCCGGACTGGACGGCTGGGCCCGGCGGAGCCTCAGGGGCACCCCTGCCCGCCAGCCTCTGTGGCGACTGGATGGAAAGACAGTTTCCAAGTACAAGGCGAAGCCTATTGACAGAGGCGTCAGGCCAAGGCCTGCAGCCACCACACAGACTGCGGAGGAGGCGACTGGTCCCAGGGACACCCTAGCCCGCGGCCACATTTTTGGCATCTCTGTACACAAACCCTAATTTATAGCCGTCTGGACCATCTTCCAGATGGAGTACATTTGTCCCCTGCTGGCACAGATGTGTTTGGTGCATCATGGAAAATGTAAAGAGAGGTTGCAATTTAAAGCCACCGCACAATGAGAAAATATCTGCACTTCGCTCCTCCTCGCCCCCCCAACCCCAAACCACACGGGTTTCCTCCTGAGTCAAGGAAACTGTGGCTTAGCTGAATGTCATCACTGTGTGGAGGGAATCCTCCCGCCCGCAGCTGCTCGCCGGGCCAGGGCAGGGACACTGGGGGAGGACCTGGCCAGGCCCGAGGCTGCTGGTGACGACAGTGACCGCTGCTCTGGAAAGTGGCATCGACAGAGAGCATGCAGCCAGAAGGGTCCTTTTAAACTTGCCCTTCCTGTAAGGCTCTGGAATGACTCTGTGTTTGCTAGACTTGGGTTGACCCACTAGAAACTGCTTGAAAACAATTCACACCAAGTCTAGCTCAGCCAGGAACCAGGCGAGCAAGTCCACTGTCATGGAGTCCCACCACGCTGTGTCCCACACCCTGGAAGAGAAGGTTCACTGAATGACCTGTGGGAAGCCTGCAGCCCCCTGGAACCCTACATTTTAACCTTTCTAGGTCAAAGCCCCAGCCCCCACCCCATGCTCCCTTTTCCCTTAATCCCAGCACAACACTGCGCCTCTGCTAATGTCAGAGACAATAAGGAATGCGAGGCTACCTCTTTTTTGTCCCTTTACTTCTTTTGTCCCCACCCGCATCCCCTGTCACTTCCTCCCTGTCTTTCAGGGAGTCACCTGTGGTCCTGGTCAGGGGCCGTGCTGGGCATTAGGGAGACAGTGATGAAAGGGACACGGCTCTTAGCCTAACTTGGGAGGTGAGCACATAGACTGAGAGATGACACAACACAGGAAGGCGCTCACACCCAGGGGCACCACCGGCGGCCGCTGACCCCCACTGGGCGGTGCAGCAGGGACACTAACCCTGCAGGTGAGACTCAATCATGCAACCGGCCCACGAGAAGATGTCGGATATCATTCTTGGCGTCATCATTTCTTCTCTGGGCACCCGCTGTGCGTTAAGCTCTCAGACAATGTGATGAAACAGGATGTTGAGGGCAAAAAAGTGCCCTCTATTCAAAAGGAGGAGTGAATAAAAGAGAAAAAATAAAGATGAAAAGATAGCGGTGAAAGGGACAATGACATACAAACCCATGTCATTAAATAGGGGCTCAGCAGATACAGTTATATTATGCATTTTCACCAGCAACTGATCTCAGTAGCTAACTTCCGGAGAGTTCACAGGACACAACGTTGCAAATGGTAAGCACATGTTTTTAGAGAAGACGGTTTGTGTTCTAAAGCTAAAGTAGCAGAAGACAGGACACAGACCCGATTAGAGAGCATTTAAAGCAAAGCAGTGGATAAAAAGTTTCCCTTAGGAAATGGCCACCTGCCAGAAACAAGTCATTCAGCAAGAAGCAGAACTTATTAATGGATTTCCATTTTATTTTACTGTATTTATTTCTATTTTCTTGGGATTGCTGATGAAATGTTCTATCTTAAGGACATTCTCACTTAGAAAGAGTTTCATAAATGACAAACATGGTTCTTATTTGGCCTTAAGTTGGAGGGAAGGTGTGTGATGATGCAAAACTGCAAAGATCCCCCCCGGACCTCCAGTCCGCCGGCTCCCTCGCCCCCAGAGGCTGGCCAGCCCTGGTCACAGAGCCAACACTCGCTGCTCTGCTCTCTGATGACTGCACCCAGCAGCAAGCTCCCCTTTGGGTAAAAAGATCACTTGGGCAAGTTCTCAGACAGCACGTTCTCAGACGGCGGGAGACACAATTCATTGTTCTGAGAAGCTCTAGACACACAGTTTCAGTTCTTTCTCCCACTTGGGGCCTCTGCTCTGGCTTAGGAAGGTCTCCTCCCTGTCCACCCGACTCACGGCTCTCAGCTCTGATGGCACATCCTCTGGGAAGCCTGCCTGGTTTATGTACCTTTGTGCCTCCTATAACCATGTCTATTTAAAATTTTCTATAATTTTTAAAATTTTTATTTTAGTAAATCCTGAGCTGTGTGAGGGTGGGGACAGGGTCTGCGTTGCTGTGTCCTGAGCATCTACCGCTCTGCCTTGGAGAGCAGGCTCCCAACAAACCTCTGTTAAATGAATGAATGGGGGGCCTTCACAAAGGTACCATCCAGGCTGTGCTATGGACTGAACTGTGTCCCTCCCCTCAAATCCATGTGTTGAAGTCCTAACCCCGGATGCAATGATATTTGGAGATGGGGCCTTTGGGAGGTAATTAGGTTTAGATGGAGTCATTAGTGCTCTGATAGTTCTCTCTCTCTCTCTCCCCTCCACCCCCAAGGCAGGAAGAGAGCTCTCACCAGGAACCAAGTCTGCCAGCACCTTGATCTTGGACTTAAAGCCTCCAGGGCTGTGAGAAATAAATTCCTGTTGTTTACAGGCAGAAGCGTACACGTTGCACTCAGATGAAAGAATGAAGTGAACACTGTATCCTTGCTTCTGCCGGGTGAGTACCACGTGTACACACTGTCTACACGACCCGGCTCGTTGGCAATTCTCTTCTCCGGGATGAATCGCACAGAGCTGGAAGGGACACTTCAACCCTACAGTTTCCATTAAAAGCTCTTAAGCTGATACGTGCTCTTGGTGGCAGATTCCCATCCTGGATGGACTCATGTGACGGGCTCTCCTGATTCTTCATGAGACTCACACGACTTCATGATGCCATGAGGGCGGCAGAGTCTCATCCTTTTAGCAGGCACAAGGCAGAAGCGCATTTGCTCTGAAAGACGATACTCATTTTCTGGAAGAGGAAAGCCAGCTCCCAACATTTCCATCCTAGTCGGCAGTGAAAGCAAGGCAAGGATTCAGATGGCTTGTTCTCAAAATCAAGGATTTTGTCAAGAAATACGGGAGCCTAATGCCATAGGACATCCCTGCAAAACCACCGCCGAGGAACCTGGCTGCCCTTGTCTCAGCATCAGGACCGGGTGAGGTGGAACTGGGGGCAGGGCCCCGGCAGTGTGCGACGAGACGGCTGATCGTGTGGAAATGAACTGGTTAGATAGCTGGGGTTCTGATTTCCCCTATGATCTTCCTCCTAATAATTTCCTGAGAAAAGCTCATGCTAAGAAATTCCTGAAAGACTTCCTTCAGGTAAGGATCTATTTTTAAATCAATCAATGCTTAATTCTCTGCGCTGATGGAAGGGTTCTGCACCCCAAACCGCAATAGAATCAGAGAAAGGGGAGTGTTCTGCGTATCTCGGAAAGAACATCGGGCTGTATATTTGTGCTAAACGTACCTTCTTCTATTTAGGTTGTTATGAAGTTCACTTGAGTGGATTAAGTGGCATGGCCAGGAGGCGGTACAGAGGGGCTGGGGGGGGATGCCAAGCTCAGGGGAAGGAAACCGCCTGATGAGAAGCTGGCTGTGAATGATCGAGCAGCTAACTTAAATATAAATAGTGCAAACTGTGTTGCAATTATTCCACGGTTTTATACATAATGCCTCTTCTCTAAAGAGATATAGGGAAGGGAGGAGGGGAGACGAGATCAGCAAGAACTGGAGAAAGAGACGGCTGTACAGTTTTCTTTATACAGCATCGTACATGGACCACAGTGCTGCGGGTTCGGTTCCTGGTCAGGGCACACACCTAAGCTGCGGTTTGATGCCCAGCCGGGGAGTGTGTGGGAAGCAGCCAATCGATGTTTCTCTCTCACAATGATGTTTCTCTCTCTCTAAAATCAATAAAAATATAAGGTGTCCCCCCAAAAATGTATGCACGCACTGTGAATAACTATAAAGGCAGTGATTAGAGGACATTTCATTTCCAAAATTGAGCTGTTAGAGCGCGTGCATTTTTTTTTTTTTTTAAATATATCTTTATTGATTTCAGAGAGAGGAAAGGAGAGGGAGAGAGAGAGATAGAAACATCAATGATGAGAGAGTCATTGATCGAGCCCGCAGCCCGGGCATCGAACCCCGATCGCCTGGATCCCAGGTCGACGCTCAACCGCTGAGCCACGCCCGGCCAGGCCAGAGCGCGTGCATCTTTAGGGGGCACCTGTACATCCTTGGGTAAGGGTTAAAGGAAAAGTCCGAGAGAACCACTCGAGCGCACAAACGGGATTCTGAAGTGTCGGTCGGTAACAGTGCCCGGCACCCAGTGTGAGTTGTTACAGAGAAAAAATGCGGGAAATGAACGTTTCGGTAGAACTCAGGTTAGACTGGGACAAGCCAAAACACTTAGTTTATTAAAAAGTTGGCTTGGATGGAATCCAGTAGAAATCATGGAAGTCCAGCTTGGTGTTCCAAAGAGGTTTTTCGTAACAGCCATTTCACCAGAAACCATTGTGGTCAGGAAGGCATTTACAGGGGCTGGACAGAGTCAAGCGCGCACGGGGAGGGCAAGGCGGGCTTCCTGGGAGAGGGGCGCGGCTTCCAAGGCCCCTGGCCCGGCCCGCCCGGGGGACTTTGCCAGTCCGGCCCGATTCTCTGGTGGGTCAGCTGACTCTTTCCCAGTCACCATGATGAAGGGGAGGTCAGGGCTTGGCACCCGCTTCGGAACATCTGCCAGCCGCTCTTCTAGAAAAATCTTACCTCTCCTGAGTGCTCACACTGAATGGCGATGCCCTTAGGCAGGATTATAACAAAAGCTCGCCCAGCACCTCCCTGGGGTGTTTAGTTGCAGCGGTGAATACGGGGCTCTAGGCCTCCTGGGTTTGAATCAGGCTCTGCCATTTACTAGTCTGCGATCTTGGGCAAGTCACTTAACCTCTCTCACCCTCAGCTTCTTCAATTGCAAAGTGCAGGTAATAACAGTGCCTCCCAGAGAGATGAACGAGTTCACATTACCCAGTTAGGGCAGTGAGTGCCCGGCGCTTGGTGTTATTGCGCTGGTAGGCTCGCTAATGTTACATTCAAACCGAAACTTAACCCTACTCGAGAGAGGAAACACCACTCCCATGGCACTGCTAACCACTCAGTTCTCCACTGGCTTCCTCTACTAACTTGGATGTTAGCTCTACACTTCTTTCCATGACAGATGGAATTCCCTGAGTTTTCTAAATCTTCTAGCTGTGCCAGTGCCCCTTTCCAGAAACTATGCTTCCTCTCTGTCTTTGGTTTTAGTTTTTACAAGACCCAATAAGAGAAAGACAGGAAAAATAATTTATGAGAGAAAGAATAACTATATTTAGGCAAAAGCTATCCAACAGAGCTTCCTCCCGTGACCTAGACATAAATGCTCTCTCTGTGCTGTCCAGTTCCGTAGCCACTGGCCACCTACGGTTACTGAGCACGTGCAATGCGGCTAGTGAGACGTAGGAGCCGAAGAGTAAATGTCGCCGGCGTGTTTTATGCGCTGCTTTGCACCTGCATTTCCGGATGCATCAAGGCTAAACCCAACACTGGATATAATCAACCTGGTCACAGATTTCACATTTTCCAAGCTGGGAGCATTTCTCAAACCTTATGTTCCCCATGCCCTAGTAAGTTAGCACAGTGAAAAGAACACAGGGTTTAAAATCAAAAGGCCTGGGTGTGAATCCCCGGCTTTGCTTCTCTCTAACTCTTTGATCTTAGACATGCCACCTACCGTGCCTGCCTCACTTTCAGCCTCTACATCTGTAAAATGGGGGTAATTATAGTATTTCATGGGATTATTGTGATTCGTGATCAAAAGGGCTCAAGCACTTTATAAACTAAGACATCATATGGATTTTATTGGCATTATTATTTTTGCTCCCAAATAAACCCAAAACGGACAAAGGCGGCAGGCCAGGGTCCCCTACTCCTCTGTACGCTGTGCTCTCAGCCGTCTGATATTCTCATCCCACTGGCCTCTTTCTCAGTTCCTTCTCTTTAATTCCTTAGTGACTGTGACGTGAGTAGCCTCAGCGGTCAGTACAGAGAACAGCCCTGAGGTGATACTGTCAGTTTTAAGGTGGCGGGTGGAGGCTACGTTCTCTTTTGTCACACGTGGTTGGAGACCCAGAGATGCTGCCTGGGTGATGTTCCAGAATAACACAGTGAAAGGCAACGGGCCACGGACAGGTGGCCGCCTGGTAGTTCTAGAAAGTATCGAGTCTTGATGTAAAAAAGAAAGTCTTAAAACAATAGTGGCAGAATGGTAACTGGAGTTAAGGGGAGCCAGGGGAGCGGGCCAAGAGGAAGGGCACCCCCTGCCCCACTCAGAAACGGGCGCCGCCGGTGGGTCCTTGCCCTCTTCAGGCCACACCTCAACCAGTGGTCTCAAAGCGTGGTCCCTAGACCAGCAGCGTCAGGGTCGCCTGTGGGCCTGTTAGAAATGGAAACCTGCGGAATCAGAATACATACGGTAACGGGATCCCTGGGCGATCTGTGTGCACAGTGACGGTCTGGCCGCCCTGGTCACCAAAGGCTTTCCCTGGTCACCCACTGGCTTCCCCTGGGCAGCATAGAGCAGGCAGAGGACAACAAGCAGTTCCTGTGCTGGGGTCAGTGCACACCACTTGGTGGCGGGAGCCATGCCCTGGCTGCCGAGCCTCTCCTGGGCGCTGAGGGACGGGGGGAGGCTACCAGCACAGCACACTGCCGGCCCTCAAGGAGCCAAGTCTTCACAGAGAGACAGGCACGAGTGTCTCAAGATCAAGGACCACGTCTTAATCACTTCTGAACCCCAGCACTTAGCAGGGTGTGGGGCACATAGTAGGTGGTCAGCACATGGTTGTTGAGTGACTAACTGTTGAGGAAGGAATCTCTCCTTTTGACATGCCCTTAATAAGCTACAAGATTCTTGCTAGTTAGTTAGGTTGGTTAGATCAGGGATACCTATTTCCCACTTCTCTTTACCTTTACAAACCTCTTGGATTCTGGGTTGTATTTTCCTATTTGTACTTCTAGTGTTTAAATACAAACAGCACTAATATCTTATGTTACTGAGTCTTTACTATGCGCATGCACCATACTTGCTACTTTACATATACTTTCTCATTTTATCTGCACACAGACCATAGATTGATGTTGGTACTTGATCATGTCCATTTTATGGATGGGAAAACTGAGGCTCAAAAAGGGTAAATGACTTACTAACCAAGCTCCCCTAGTGAGTAAATAGTACAGCCTGGAACCCCAGGCGGTGTGCTGCCAGTGTCCACCTTCCAGGCCCCGAATTCCTGGATACGAACAGCCACACTGCCTAGACCTGCCCCCGGTCTGCCAGGCGCCTGGAGCTAGAGCCCTAGCCTCTGCAGACTGACCCCTACCACTGAGTCCTGGCCCCTCCCAACCCTGAGTCCTCTCTTCCACATTAGGGGAGGCTGGGCCACCGCCACTCTCTTCTCACCTTGACAGAAATCAGAAATAAAGACTAGCCTGCAACAAGGCCGAGGAAATTCCTACGTGCCTTCTGGGGTGGTCTAGTTTTGGGGTGGACCCCAAAGAATACTTTTTTCAGCTATTTTTTTTTAAAACCAGTCTTTCTTACCGGTTGGAGCTCTGAAGTCATTATTTGAAAGAAGTCTGGGGAATAGGAGGAAGCAGTAGACTCAAGCATCTTTCACTCTCAAGGCCACGTGACACCGTCTTTCTTAATAGCACCTGTCAGGCATCACCGAGTGAAGCCCCAAAGCTGCGTTAATCGTGGTAAGAAGGAAAGAAAGCAACTTCGAACAAGCCATATATGGCATCTGACTTTCAACAATGAACAGTCCTGCTTCCTGCTGGTGGGTAACCCTGAGCAGCTCACAGAGGACAATGATAGGAAAACGCTAAGCATACAACAACAAACCGAGGAAGAAACAGTGCCCGGGTTTTTCTTTAAACCAACGTTTGTGGCTTGGTGCACTGTGGTGTGTTACTTATATTGCTATGCAACGGAGGAAAAAAATAAAGGTGACTGCAGTGAAAGGCATGGGACTAGGCTATGCAATTTGATGGCAGTGTCCGAATTTAGACCTGACAGATGTTGGGAAGGGTTTCTTTCATGTTAGACACCAACCACGATAACAGAAATCAATTTAGTGGGGTTTGTGGCTACGCTTTGCTTTTGTTTTTTAAAATTCAACGGTGATTACAGCCAGTGGCCCTGGGCCAGGGAGTGCTGTACCGGCCCTGCCAGGGTCTAGTTGAATGTTTATAAAAACAGGAGCACAGCCTAAGGAAACTTAAACCAACCTGCCAGAGGAGGTTGCAAATCGACTTGTTAAATTGCAGATTGCAAAACATACCCCACCCTGTCTCCGTGCCCGCCTTCTGGAGAGTTCCTGATAGGAAAGGAGCCCTGTCACCCAGGGGACCTTATGCCTCAGAAGGGCAGGCACACAGCCTCTAAGGATGTGTGTAAACATCACACTGAAGTCACAGCTCAAGCCTATCCTTCCAGAAAAACTGTCCCCCACCCTCTGCCCCTACCCCAAACTTCCCACAAACCCCTCCCACCAGGAAAAAACAACTTCAGAAACTGGGGTGGGGCTTTTCTGAAATCAGGTTCCCTCAGTTACAGTGGAGGTAGATATCTGGAGAGTTTATCCCAAACAGTGGCTCCCCCCGAAATCATTAGGTACCTGCCTCAGTTCGCCCCTCTCCCTTTGGTTGTGCGAGTACAGATGTGGGAGGGCTGCCTGTGACGACTGCTGTTCCAAGACCCTAGGCTCCCCACACCCCACCACCACCACCATGGAACTGGGAGACAGGAAGGCCCCATATTCCCCTCCTGGGCTCAATCTGTGCAAACACAGCACAAATCAAGAGGTGACAGGCAGGCAGAGAGGGGCTCAGTCCTCCAGACAAAGTTGAGAATTGATTATCTGTGCAAATTGGGAAGGCCATTTGTACCAAGCCCTCTACCCTGCACACTCATTTATTCATTCTGCAGGCATTTACTGAATGCCTCCTGCGTGCTGGTACTTTTCTAGACATGGAGATACCACCGTGAACAGGACAAAGAAAACCCCTGCTCTCAGAGCGTTCGACGTTCTCGTGGGGAACGTCCGCAGGTACAGACCGAGAAGATAAGGTGCGATCATCCTAAAGCAAAGACAGGCTGCAGGGCACTTGGGGAACATACACCAGTCCCCAACATTGAGGGGTAAGCCAAAGAGAGCTAACTTTTACTGAATGCTTCCTGTGTGCCAGGCACTCGATGATAACATTTTTCGAGCGTTTACTGTGTACTAGGCTTATAGGGAGGTGAGCTCGAATACTCTCCCTATTTCCTTTTAATCTTCTCAGCAACTCTGTTGCCCTAGTTGTGCAGATGAGAGGACCAGAGTCAGAATTAACCACTCAAGCCTTATCCCTTTCGCCAGATGGCAGTCACACCCACCCTTGCTCTGCTCCTCAGTGGGCAGGTGGTGTCACTGTCATCTTTGCCACCTCCAGTCCTGCCGTCCTTTGGCTCAGCGTAGATGTCCTCTTTTGCAGAGCTGTCCTGACTCCTCACTATTGCTGTGGCCTTTGCTAACCCCCTTCATTAGGTCATATATGTGAAAGGCCGTATCTGATCCCACTAGGCACTGGGGCACTGCTTTCTTCTGACTTCTCTTATTGAATTTCTGGTCAGAAGTGTGAAATCTGTCACTTGATTTTATACTGTCTGTTTTGTTGTTGTTTTTCTATATGCACTGGTCTCACTTCTTCACCTAGATTGGCAGCTTAGAGAACAGTGTTTTATATTTATGAAGTATATGTATTTATAAATTATGTCTATATTTACATATACTTACACACATATAAATTATCTTTACAGTGCTTGTTTAATAATCGTTTAACAGAGTGGCGCTCACGCTTGAGCATGAATCAGAATTAATCTGAGTCCATCCCATAGAGTTTGTGACTCGGCAGGCCTGGGATGGGTTGAGAATGCATATTTCTGACAAGGTTCAAGTTCCCAGGAGATGCTGATGCTGCTGGTCCAGGAACCACACTTGGAGAACCACAGGTGAGTTAGGAGTGTAAAGTACCACAGGGCTTAGCAGCCAGGAGGCTGAGTTAGAGTCCCGCTCACCAGCCGCGTGACCTCGGGCAAGCTAACCTATTTGAGCCTCCGTTTCCTCATCTGTAAAAATGGGGATAATAGTAGTATTCGCGTTAGAACTGTTGTGAGAATTAAATGTAATAGTGAGTGCAATGTGCATAATACTGTCCCTGACACATTGAAAACATTTAATGCTTCCTATTATCCCTAGAAAGGCTGGCACAACATCAGGCTCTAACAGGCACGGATCCCAGCCTCAGAATTCTTCCTGAGGCTCACCTACAACTCCTATTGAATTTGTAAGCAGTGAGAGTGAAGGGTGTCACTGAAGCATGACATTGACAATGAACAGCTTTTGAAATTAAGCCAGGCTATTCAAAAGAACAGCATAAAGGCCTTTAAAAACACCATCTCTCCCTGCGGTGCCGGGTGGAAATGCCCAGGTGTACAACAGTCATGTGTATTTTTAAAATCCAGGGGCTACCTCCTGCACGCCTTCCCCTGATGAAGGATGCTGAGCGAGGATGGCAACTTGGCCTCTGAGAGCCGCTGCTGGAGTCACTCACCCAGGCTTCTGGACTAATGGGTTGGCAGACACAAGCAGGGCCCATCATTCAATAATTAATTAGCTGCAGTCAGGGGAAGACAACCTCCCCAGAGCAGTTGGAACAACCACCCCCTCCTCCCTCCCAGTCGTTTCAAAGCACCCAGGCCCCTGCCGCTCCCTCCTTGCTCTAAGAACTTCACCCGCAGCAAGATCTGTATTTTCCTTCTGGGTCCACCTGAGCAGTTACACCGACTGACCATCTTGGGGAAGCCCGAGAGGGGCTGCGCAGTCAAGACCATTCTCAGACTTGGTCACACAGTCCCTTCGGCCTCAGAGAGGGGACCCAGGGACCCGGGGTGGCCTAGCCCCAGCCCTGTCCCTGTGATACAGGACACGAGGGTCCCGGCCCTGTCTCTGCGGACCACTAACCCCGGGAACGTTGCTCCTTCAGTGCAAAGTTGAATGAGATCATCCCTGGGAGCGTTAGTATGTGGCAGGGGCGACGCCGCGGCCCCCCCCTCCCGCTGCCCCTTCGCGGAAGAGCGTCGCCACCTCCTCTCATGCTAACACTCAGAAAAAGGGCGACCCCTGCCCCCCCGCATCTTCTCTCCGACCCCCATTTCCTGCGCAAAACCGCCACAGCCAGGAGGTGGGTGCCCCCGCTCGGAGGGGACCACCCCCGCGGCGCCGGTGCGGGGGCTCCTCCCGCGACGCCCCGGCCAGCCCGGGCCCAGAGGGAAGGAGGTGGGGGGGTGCGCGCAGCCGGGGGGAGCCGGCCCGGGAGGCGGGGGGCTGGCGACCCGCACCTGGCGGCGCCGCTGCGGGCTGAAAGCGCAGGCGGAGGGGTTCCCAAAGGGCAGCGCCGGCGGCTCGCCCCTTCTCACCGTTTCTCGAGGCGCCGCCGCTCTCCCCCCGCCCCTCCTGCCCCGTCCCCCTCCCCCTTTGTCTGCCTTCTTCTCACCTCCGCCGCTCGGAAACCTGCCCGCCCCGGAGCCGCGCGCGAGCATCAGTCCTGGGGAGCCCCGGCCCCGGCCCCGCCCGCGCCCCGCCCGGCCCTCGCCTCCAGGTCTCACCCAGAAGAGCAGGTTGAAGCCGAGCAGCAGGTACTTGATGCACCGCAGGCCCCCGCGGAAGCGCCCCATGCTGCGGCCCGCGGCGGGCTCCCGAGTCCCGGCCGGCGAGCGAGCCCGTGAGCGGCGGGAGCCGGCGGAGGGGGCGGGGCCTGATGGGGGCGTGGAGGGCTGCTGGGCGGGGCCTGCTGGGGGCGGGACGGGGGCGGGGCCTCCAGGGGCGTGGCCTGAAGGGGCGTGGCGGCCTTGCTGGGGGCGGTACGGAGGGCGGGGCCTGCAGGGGCGTGGCCTGAAGGGGGCGTGGTGGCCTTGCTGGGGGCGGGGCGGGGGCGGGGCCTGCAGGGAGCGGGGCCTGCAGGCGGGGCGGGAGCCTGGCAGGGGGCGAGAGAGGGCCTAGGAGGACCCCGAGGTGCGGGGCGGGCGGCGGGTGGGAGCTCATGCCGGGCTCTCCCCTGGAACTGGGGACCGCCTCCTTCCCCCGGATGCCAGGCAACGTGCCTCGCGGGCGCCCCCTCCCTGTGGCTATCGGAGCATCTGCCGGGAAGGAGCGTCCACCGGGACCCGAGACCCACTTAATGAGCGCCCTGGGCAGAGACTCCTTTGAGTTGAGCCTAAGGACGCGCCCCGGTGGGCGAGGGTAGAGGGAGAGGCAGGACCTGGGGCCGCCCCGAAGCTGGCAGGACCTGGCGCGGGGCACCCCAGCTGCGGGCTGTGGTTCTCTGGCGCGGAGGCCGCCTCCAAGGGCCCCCCACGGCCCCTCCCGCGCGGCTCCGGGGCCTCTTTACCTTAATAGGCGAGAGCGGGGCGCGGGCGCGGGGGGTGGGGGCGTCCTGCCCCCGAGGCTGCCTCCCGCCCGCACGGCCTGGCCGGGGGTGGGGGGGCGCGTCAGACTCCCCGGGTCCTGCCGAAGCAACCGACGGGGGGGGGGCTTGGAAGCGGATCCGCACCCCCGAGGATTAACTGTGATGCGGGGATGAGCGTAAAAGGGGGAGGGTGTGTTTTGCTTTGTTTTATTAAGTTAGGCTGCTGGTGGGGATTCGGCTCCCGCTCTGGTTGACTGAGTGTCTGCAGTATGTGGTGCCAGACAGCGGGGGGGCGACGGGAGCGTGGGGGCTCGGGGAGCCCCTGCATTAACTCAGTCGGACTTGAAGTGCCTGTTACGGGCCGGCCGCGCGGCAGGGAGCCCCCGGCACCAACAACGGGGAGGCAGCGGGCCTGGCAGCACCGTCTCGGGGTAGAGACGGATCTGTAGGCAAATAATTACCGCAGGGTAGGAGGCCTGGCCTCGCTGCGCCCGGCAGGGCAGGGCGGGCTTCCCGGAGGAGGGGGCCTGCCTTGGCCCTGAAGGATGAGCCTGAGCAGAGGGGAAGAGCAGCGCAGGAAGGAAGACACCGAAAAGTGGGACAGGACAGAGAAAACAAGGCCTCCTGGGGGAGGAAGAGCTGTAGCCAGCCCAAGTGGAGCAGAGAAGGGGCGTCGCAGAGATGCTAGCGCGCAGCCTTTAGGCAGCTGACAAAAGCACAAAGCTATCCTCAGGCCTCAGTTTCCTCATCTGCAACATGGAGATAATGGCACATGCCTCACAGAGTTGTGGGCATTCATGAGTTAATATTGGTCCAGTGCCCAGAACAGTACCTGGCTCAGAGTAAGTACTATATGAGGGTCGGCAATTACTGAATTGATTGTATCAGTCGACCAATCACTTTCTACCATGTTGCCATCTTTGCCTACATCTCTGTCTTTGGACATTTTGTTTGAGTATCCAAAGTGAATTTCATTTATGAAAAATGAGAAGACAAAAAAATAAAAATGAAAGTGACAATTCTGGTAATAAGCACAAGTTTCAAATAGGTATGAGATGAAAAGTCACCACGGATGCAGAAAGAGGCAGATCTTCAGCTTCAATCAAACACTTAGTGTTCTGTCTCTGTCACCTCTGTTCTAGAATAAAGAAACTAAGTGTAAGTGTAGCGTCTAGTACACAGCAGGCGTGCAATAAATCTCTAAGCTGAAAGGACAACAATGACATTATACTTCACATCTATTGTTGAATTTTAGGTCTCTAAGACAAAACACATTGAGAGATTCAACACTCTGGGAAAAGAACCCTTGTTATAACGTATAAATCTTTTGTTCTTTCATATGACAATTTTAGCACACAGGTATTAGAGACAGAGGTTGCCCGCCCAGCATAACAGATTCAGATTTTGAGTATAACTTCCCCAGCTTTCCCCCCTGCGCAAAGCTGTGTCTTATGGGAGCTGACCCTTGACAGGACTAGGGCATCCTAACTGATAACACATTTTCAAGAGCACATTATTATGAAAGCAGGAGACTTCATTAAGGGACAAAATAAAGAAGTTAGCCTTTCAAATAGGTGTGATGCAAAGCCACAGACAAGATAGAAGCTGGGGATGCCATGGTTAGGTTTCTGTTTTTAGAATGGTCAAGCTGGGGCCCACGGGGGGAAGGTGCAAAGTTAAGACCTGAGACGAATTACAGCAGTTTGGGTAGAAATAAGAACCTGAACCAAGACAGTGGCAGTGGATGTAGGAAGGAGGCTGAGATTTGAGAGACAGTCAAAGACTGATAAACCATCAAGACAGAGTGGATATGAGGAACAGAAGGGGAGAGAAGGAAAGGGCGACTCCTGGGTTTCTTACTTGGGTAACTAGGCGGATCGTGGAACCGTTAACAGAGCTATGGAGTCTAGGCTGGGAGGCTTCTGGAAAATCTGAAATTGTCTTAATAAAAGGTTCAGTTGTCACTGGCATGGCTCCTTTCCATGATGCCTGGAGCGATAGAACATTTTGTGACTGAGCAAAGGCCAAGAAAATTGCAGACCTGCTAGCCAGGAGATTGTTGAACGGCTGAACCAGTACCAGGAGCCACCTACCTCCAGATTTCTTGTTATGTAAGAAAAGTAACCCTTGTTTTGTTTGACTCTTTCATTCTTTTACTTGTAGCTGATGATATTTCTCACTGACACAGGAAGACACTAATTTATATTTAGATCTGTTGAGTTTTAGATCTGATGGGAAATCCAGATGGAATGGTCTAGGAGACAGATGGAAATATGATTGGGATTCTGGAGAGAGGTCTGGGCTGTAGGTTTAGGTTAAAGATTCATCAGCAAATGGTGATAATAGAAAGCAATGGTCTTCAAACTTTTGCCCCCACATTCCCTAAAAGGATCATGAAAAATATATTCTCCTTATGAAAAAATATGTCCCCCCTTTTACATTTCCCCCAATATTTTATTGTGAATATTTTCAAATATACAGAAAAGTTGAAATAATTGAGCAGTGAACACCATATACTTACCACCTAGATTCTATATAAGCACTTTGCTTTAGTTACATAACTTATCTCTACATTTGTCCATTTGTCAATCTATTTTTATGCATTTCTAAATAAATTTTAAACATCAATATGTTTTATTTATTTATTTGTTTCTTTATCTTTATTGTTGAAAATATTACAGATGTCCTCTTTTTATCCCCATTGATCCCCTCCACCCCTTTTGTTAAGTTGTATGAGCTCCTTATATATTTTGGATGTTAACCCTTTATCAGATGTGTCGTTGGCAAATATGTTCTCCCATACAGTGGGCTTCCTTTTCATTTTGTTGATGGTTTCTTTTGCTGTGCAGAGGCTTTTTATTTTGATGCAGTCCCATTTGTTTATTTTCTCCTTAGTTTCTCTTGCCCTAGGAGATGTATCAGCAAACATATTGCTACGAGAGATGTCTGAGATTTTGCTGCCTGTGTTTTCCTCTAGGATTTTTATGGTTTCATGTCTTACATTTAAGTCTTTTATCCATTTTGAATTTACTTTTGTGTATGGTGTAAGTTAGTGGTCTAGTTTCATTTTTTTTGCATGTACCTGTTCCATTTTCCCAACACCATTTATTGAAAAGACTGTCTTTACTCCATTGTATGTTGTTGCCTCCTTTGTCAAATATTAATTGACCATTATGGCGTGGGTCAGTTTCTGGGTTCTCTGTTCTGTTCCACTGATCTATATGCCTGTTCTTGTGCCAGTACCAGGCTGTTTTGATTACAGTGGCTTTATAGTATAACTTGATATCTGGTATTGTGATTCCCCCAACTTTGTTCTTTCTCAGGATTGCCGTGACTATTCGGGGTGTTTTTTGGTTCCACATAAATTTTCGAAATGTTTGTTCTAGGTCTGTGAAATATACTGTTGGTATTTTAATAGGGATTGCATTGAATTTATAGATTGCTTTGGGTAGTATGGACATTTTAATGATGTTAATTCTTCCAATCCATGAACATGGTATATTTTCCCATTTGTTTATATCTTCCTCTATTTCTTTTTCAGTGTCCTGTAGTTTTCTGAGTAAAGGTCTTTTACATCTTCGGTTATTCCTAGGTATCTTATTTTTTTAGTTGCTGTGGTAAATGGGGTTGTTTTTTTAGTTTCTCTTTCTGAGAGTTCATTATTGGTGTATAAAAATGCCATCGATTTCTGGGTGTTAATTTTGTGTCCTGCTACCTTGCTGAATTTACTTATTAAATCTAGTAGTTTTTTGGTGGAGTCTTTAGGATTCTCTATGTACAATATCATGTCATCTGCAAATAATGACAGTTTTGTTTCCTCCTTTCCTATTTGGATGCCTTTTGTGTTTTCTTCTTGTCTGATCGCTGTGGCTAGGACTTCCAGTACTATGTTGAATAAGAGTGGTGAAAGTAGACACCCCTGTCTTGTTCCTGTTCTAAGGGGAAATGGTTTTAGTTTTTGCCCATTGAGTATGATGTTGGCTGTAGGTTTGTCATATATGGCCTTTATTATGTTGAGGTATGATCCCTCCATTCCCACTTTGCTGAGAGTTTTTGTCAAAAATGGGTGTTGGATTTTATTGAATGCTTTTTCTGCATCTATTGATATGATCATGTGATTTTTATCTTTCAATTTTTTTATGTGATGTATCGTGTTTATTGATTTGCGAGTATTGTACCAGCCTTGTACCCCTGGAATAAATCCCACTTGGTCATGGTGTATGATCTTTTTAATATATTGCTAGATCCGATTTGCTGATATTTTGTTGAGGATTTTAGCATCTATGTTCATCAGGAATATTGGCCTGTAATTCTCTTTCTTTGTAGCGTCTTTATCTGGTTTTGGAATTAGGCTAATGCTGGCCTCATAAAAAGAGTTTGGAGGTGTTCCTTCCTCTTGGATTTTCTGAAATAGTTTGAGGAAGATAGGTGTTAATTCTTCTTTGAAAAGCCAGGCCAGGGCTTTTGTGTGCTGGGAGCCCTTTGATTACTGCTTCAACTTCATCAGCAGTTATCGACCTATTTAGGCTTTCTGACTCTTCCTGATTGAGTTTTGGAAGGTTGTATTTTTCTAGGAATTTAGCCATTTCATCCAGGTTGTCCAGCTTGGTGGCATATAGTTGTTCATAGTATTTTCTTACAATCCTTTGTATTTCTGTAGGGTAAGTTGTTATTTCACCTCTTTTGTTTCTGATTTTGTTTATTTGGGTCCTCTCTCTTTGTTTCTTGATGAGTCTGGCTAAAGGTTCATCAATCTTGTTTATCTTTTCAAAGAACCAGCTCTTGGTTTCATTGCTCTTTTGTATTGTTTTTTTTAGTCTCTCTGTCATTTATTTCTGCTCTGATCTTTATTATTTCTTTCCTTCTACTTACTCTGGGCTTTTCTTGTTGTTCTCTTTCTAAGTTTTTAAATTGTAGGGTTAGAGAGTCTATTAGAAGTTTATCTTGTTTTTTGAGGTAGGCTTGTAGTACTATGAACTTCCCTCTCAGGACTGCTTTCATTGTGTCCCATAGATTTGGAGTTGTGTGTTCATTTTCATTTGTTTCCAGGAAGTTTTTTTATTTCTTTCTTGATCTCTTTGGTAACCCATTCATTGTTTAAGAACATGCCTTTCAGCCTCCATGTGTTTAAATGTTTTTATTGTAGTTGATTTCTAATTTCATGCCACTGTGGTCCGAGAAGATGCTTGATATGATTTCAATCTTCTTGAACTTATAGAGACTTGTATTGTGTCCTAACATGTGTTCTGTCTTTGAGAATGTCCTGTGTTTACTTGAGAAGAATGTATATTCTGCAGCTTTGGGGTAGAATGTTCTGTAAATGTCAATTAAATCCATCTGATCTAGTGTGTCATTTAGGGTCACTGTTTCCTTGTTGATATTTTGTCTGGAAGACCTATCCAGTGAAGTCAGTGGGTGTTAAAGTACCCTAGTAGGACTGTGTTGCTGTCCATCTCTCCCTTAAAGTCCTCTAGAAGTTTCTTTTATAAATGTAGGTGCTCCAATACTAGGTGCATATATGTTTATCAGGGTTATATCCTCTTGTTGGATTGACCTGTTTAGTATTATGTAATGACCTTTCTTGTCTCTCATTATGATCTTCATTTTGAAGTCTATTTTGTCCGATATGAGTACTGCTACCCCAGCTTTTTTTTCATTTCCATTTGCATGGAAAAATTTTTTCCCATCCCTTCCCTCTCATCCTGTGTGAGTCTTTTCTTCTAAGGTGGGTCTCTTGTAGATGGTATATATTTGGGTCATGTTTTCTTATCCATTCAGCGACCCTGCACCTTTTTATTGGGGCATTTAGTCCATTTACATTTAAGGTTATTATTGAAAGATACTTATCTACTGCCATTTTGTTTCTTTATGCCTATATTTCTCATTCTCTTTATTTCTACTTCTAATTATAGCAGTCCCTTTAACATTTCCTGTAATGCTGGTTTTATAGTGATAAACTCCTTTAGCCTTTTTTTGTCTGGGAAGCTCTTTATTTCACCATCTATCTTGATTGATAATCTTGCTGGATAGAGTAGCCTTGGTTTCAGATCCTTGTTTTGCATGACCTTGAATACTTCATGCCATTCCCTTCTGGCCTGTAGAGTTTCTGATGAGAAGTCAAATGACAGCCTTATGGGAGCTCCTTTGTAGGTAACAGATTGCTTTTCTCTTGCTGCCTTTAAGATTCCCTCTTTTCTTGGATTTTTGACATTTTAATTATGACGTGTCTGGGCATGGGCCTCTTTGGATTCTTCTTGCTTGGGACTCTCTGTGCCTCCTGAACTTGTGTGACTTTTTCCTTGACCAGGTTAGGGAAGTTTTCTGCCATTATTTCATCAGACAACTTCTCTAACCCCTGCTTACTTTTGACCTCCTCTGGTACTCCTATAATGCAAATATTGTTATGTTTCATGCTGTCCTACAGCTCTCTTAGACTGTCCTCCTGTTTTTTAATTTTTTTTTGTTTTTGGGTCTCTGATTCAGTGATTTATTCTACACTGTCTTCTAATTCACTGATCTGATCCTCAGCTTCCTCTCATCTGCTGTTTATTGCTTCCAATGTATTCTTTATTTCTGCTATGTCATTTCTCATTTCTTACTGGTCATTTTTCATAGTTTTCATATCTCTTTTCATGCTGTGGAGCATCCTTACAATCAGTATTCTGAACTCTATATCTGAGAGATTGCTTATCTCCATTTCATTTAGCTCTTTTTCTGGAGACTTCTCTTGTTCTTTCATCTGGGGCTTGTTTTCTGGTCTCCCCATTTTGGCTACTTTTTTGGGTTTGTTTTTAAGTGTTAGGTAGATTTGCTAGGACTCTCAGTCCTTTTGGAGGGTCTCTGGTACAGGCCAATGTCAGACGCAGTTTGTGACTGGCCCTGAGTACCCTGTTTGGAACTATCAACAACCCTAGGCTTGAGGTCTCCTCTGCTGGAGCTGGGTGCATTTGGACAGGACCAAGATGCACACCAAAGTCTGCTTTTCCAAGGCCCAGATCCCAAAGCAGATCAGGCAAAGACTAAAAGCACCCTGAGGTCTGCCTCTGCCTGCAGGCTCATTAATCTGATTCTCTTAATGAGCCTCAGGCTGTGGAAGCTCCACAGGGTGGGGCGGCTAGTTGTTATCAGTCTCTTAACAAGCTTCAGGCTATAGAAACTCCTCTGCGCTGGGCGAGAGGCCTTCCAGCAGGGTGAGGCAATTGCTTCCCCCTTCAGGCAAAAGCCAAAAATTCGCTGCCCTAGAAAGATGTCCTCCACAGTCTGGGGGAATGACTTGGCACAGGAATCCAGACGGGCGTCCCCTGATCTCACTCTCCAGAGCCCACAACCCCAGACTCTCCCCCCACAGCTCCAGTCCACTCTGCTCCCCCTCCGCGGGAGCCCAAGGTGAGTGGCTGCACATGAAACATTGGGCGTTGGCTCTGTAAGAGGGGGCCCGCAGTTCCAGCTGCCAGACAGAAACCTGGCTGCTTTTCACGGCCAGATGTTATGTGGGCACCCTTCTCAGTCCTGGTGCTCTTGGCTGGGAAGCCCAGGCTGGGGTTTAGGCCCCAGAGTCCTCAGTGGGAACCCCGCACGGCTGAGATCTCCCTCCGGACCTTCAGCTGCTGCCTGTGGGAGCCCAGCCAGCCCTCTTGCGCCTCCGCACTTCCTACCAGTCTCTGTGCGGCCTCCACTTTTCCTCCTTGGTCATGACGGTGCTCTCCAGCTCGTCTTCAGTTGGTTTTCAGGATAGTTTTTCTATGTTTTAGTTGTAAATCCAGATTGGTCCCTGGAGAGTGTCAGCATAGCTTCCACTCAGTCCGCTGCCATCTTGGATCTCCTTATTTTCTTTTTTAAAAATATGTTTTTTTGAATTCAGAGAGGGGAAGGGAAAGGGAAAGAGAAATAGAAACATCGATTGGGGATCTAGTCCAAAACCCGGGCATGTGCCCTGACCTGGAATCAAACTGCGATCTTCTGGATCATAGGTCAGTGCTCAGCCCCTGAGCCACGCAGGCCGGGCACATCCCTCATTTTAATGCATCAAATAGAAACTAAGTGTCAGTGTGATCTGCTACGTACCATCATCCATTAAAAACACACAGCGTGGACAAGATTCATTTTAACAGGGTGAAAATTTTACACGTGTCCCTTTTGTTTTTGAACTTGTAGTTCCACTCAACCTTTTTCGTAAGGCCCGTATGTGAGCTCGCCGCCCTCGGTTTTGCTGCCTGTGGAATTTCCTGCCTGTTGATTCCAGTGTCTTGTTTCCTCGTGTACTGTGTCATCTCTCTCTCTCTCTGTCTCTCTCAAAACTAAGCTGCTCATTTCCTTGGAACGCGGTGGGCTTCCTCGAGGTGTCAGCTGAGGCTCTGTTCCTTCAGAGAGGGTTTGCTTGGAGTTTGGCCAGTCGCCTCGAGGCTCTGCCGCAGGGCATTAGTTCAGACAGCAGCCCCGTTCAGAGGCTGGCTCGTGGGTGCAAGTTTCCAGGGAAGATTCCCGCTACCCCAACGCCAAGATCAAAACTGGTACGTTTCCCTGTCCTCTTTTGCATGAGGGTTTATTTCCTTCCTAGTTGGGGGTGTGGCCCTTCCGAGGGGCACCGGGGTCTCCTAACAGACTCTCTGCCTCAGTGTGATTTCAGCCTTTACCCAACCAACCCAAGTCTCTGCGGCGGTTGAAACAGTAACTCGAGGCGCAGAGTGGCTTTGGCACCTGCTGACTCCCAGGGTTTCTGCTTTCACTTCATTTTGGCCTCTGTGGAGAGTCCCTTCCTGTCCTGTTAGCCGAGCCGTGTGTTGTTTAAGAAGATGTTTATATATTGTGTCCAGTGTTTTAGTTTCAGCGGAGAAAGTAGTTCAGGACGTCAAGTCTGCCCGCAGCTGGGAAAAGCAGCCTCATGTCCTGCTATCGTAACTGGTTTTGATAAGCAGACAAGAGCAGTTTTTTGACTGCCTAAGTTTACAGCACGTTAATCCTGTTGCTATGCACTTGTTGCTGGAAAACAGTCTGTGGGCTCAGGGTTTCTAAACCAACCATTTCTTGGATGCCCGGAGAAGGAAGGCAGGCGAGGGCCTTGGTTTGCTGATTACAAACCATCTCCATGGTCACAGGTGGCGGGGCTCTCTCTCTTTGCCCAGTGTTTTCCCAGCAGCATTTAGGCAGCAGTAGCTTTCTTTGATCACTTTTCAGCTTCTGGGGTTTGCTGGGGAGAGGAAGGAGGGTATGTCTGCGTGTGCAGACATGTGTGGAGTGAGAGAAGGGGCTATGAACAGGTGCTTTCCCATCCTAGCACTGACCTGTTTGTAATGATGTATCTGTGTGTGTCTTGTCTAATCATTGTCTCCTTCACTCGACGTTAAGTCCACTAGGATTGAGAACTGTATTTTGGTCCCTGACTCTATTCCAGTATCTAACACAGCACCTGCTGTATCATAAGGGTCCCCCACGTTGTGGAATGAAAACCTAAAAAAAAGAGCACAATCCGGCCTTTTCAGGCCACCTGAGATGTGAACTGTGTTCCCAGTCTTCCTCTCATCAGGATTTCTGAGCTTCATCTGTTCTCTTAGGGCTCTGGTCTGTGCTGAGGAATGACGGCAAGAGAGGTTTAACCAGACACATAAGCATAGTCTTTGCTAATGTGCTTTCCCACAGCTCTCCTTTCCCTGCCTAATGTCCTTGTACCACTGATTATATTCTCCTATGGACGCCCATTTCATGTAGGATTATCATAGCCTCCAAGGCAGGAATCTGGGGTGTGAAGGTGCATCCTTATTCTGGTTCTGCCCCCAAGTAGCTAGGTGGACATTAGAGAATTCATTTCATCTCGTTAAGTCTTAGTCTCCTCATCTTTAAAGTGGGGGTAATATCTGTTCCACTCTGTAATATCTGGCGGTGCTGAGAATGTGAAGACGTAATGAATGTCCAAGCACTTGGGGAAATTGCTAAATGGATATAAAGTGTAAGAAATATTTCATTACCTTATGTCTTTCTTGAATCCATTATAATATTTGGTCTTTTATAGGCACTCTCCAAATCCTATACTTCCTTAATCTACCTGCTTTTATTTCATCCAGTAAATGAAATAAGATGTACTACTGGTTACCACTGAGTACCTACCAAGAGCCAGGCACAGAGAAGGGCTTCAAGTGTGGTATTCCATTTAATACCTGTGAGACAGACATTAATTTTCCTCATTTGACTGAAAACTGAGGCTAGCAGAGTTTCAACGACTTATTCAAGGTCACACAGTTTACAAATCCAGGAGCTGGGATTCAAATGTGAGCCTACTGACTCCACAGCCAGCGCTTTTCACCAGGATCCCCAGGGCCTCCCTCTGCAAATCCCTGAGGTGGCTGACCAAAGGCCGTACTGTGCTCAGTGCCTTCCCTGCTCTGGGCACCCTGTTGACTGATACTCACTTTCATTTACTATTTACAATATCACCAGCATTTCACAAATGAGGAAGCCGGAGCTTAGAGAGGGAACCTGGGCAGGCTATAGAAAGTTACAACAGGCCACTGCTATTATTGTAATAACACAATAACTAGAAAAACCTGGATACATTGTCAAATTTGTGTTTTGAAAGACAACTGAGAGCAGTGGAAACAATGGGTAGTGGGGGAACTAGAGAAGGAAGATCCTTTCCTAGGTCAGCCTTGCTCGGTTCATTTTCTTCCCTGGGGGCACTTGCCTTTTTTTTTTTTTTTTGAGCATGGTTGTAGACTTGACCTGGGGAAATGGAAACCACAGAGGCTGTGGCCACCTGGAGGGGCTGGCAGGACAGATGAGAAACCAGAGCACCAAAGGCCAGGCTGATTTTCTCCAGCAGGACATCTGCTGAGTTCTGGAGAAGCTGGTAAGAAGGCTCACCCGGGATCTAATGCTCACTAAATCTGGGCCTGCGCTGCTTGCATCATGAGCCAGTTTTGTTTTGAGTTTCTTTTCTGGGACATGTGGGCCCCTAGGGATCATTCCCACTTGTTCCCCTTGGCACCTACAGTCCCTCTGTGCGAATGGTGTCTGGATTTTTACGTCAAGTGGCTTTTTGCAGACATTGGCGCCCCCTGCTGTCGAAGAGCAGCTTTGCGAGCACCGGAGCCTGCCTTTAGTTTCCTCTGTTTCGATACTTTTCTCTGAAGAATCGGGGATTTAACCCTGAAGATCAATTCCAAAGCCTGATTTTTTTTGTCTTTCTGATCTATTCTACCCCTGAGTGTTAACCGTCTAGATTGGTAGATGCCTGCTGCTGTCAGGTCCTCAGCTATAAAACGGGGTCAGCGGTGTTGTGTGTGCATTAAGCGAGGCAGTGTGTAAAGTTCTAAACACTGCCTGCTGTACAGTTAGTGCTTGGTAAATAGTAATAACAGTGGTGGGGATCGTTGCTAAGGCTGCCCCAGGTCCTCTTCAAAGCCCCTGCAAGTAGGCAGCACGGGGTGTCTCTCTCAGCGGTGGTGAGAGCTGCTCTGAGTCCCGATGTTCAGGGAAGTTCAGAAGGTCTCAGCCCTCCTCACAGTAGGACACCAGGGAGCCTGTTGCCCAAAACTGAGGGAGAAGAGAGGAAGAGGAAGGCCTGGGCCGGGCAAGGTAACTGCCAGGAAGCTAACTGGTTAGTGTTGGCAATTCTCAAGCCTCAGGCCTGTGGGAGCTGAGGTTGCTCCAGCTGCCCCTGAAGACCTGCCTTTCTGAAGGTTGCATCTTGGTCCCCTCCTAGCAGATGGAACCTCGGGCCTCCCTGAGATGGAGGCGCTCTGGGTTAACTGGTTTTACGGATCTGATGCAGGACAGTGGTTAGAGCTTTCAAATTAGTTGCTGACTTGGTGAACTGCTTTCCTGCTTCACTATGTGGGCCTCGTGTGGTGGGTGCTGGGGAATCCTGGGGGGGAGGGTGGAAACCTGCCTGGTGCCAGGTTCCAAGAGAGAGGCAGCCTTGCCCTGGGCCTCAGCTGCCAGCTTCGCAGAAGCTCAGACCTTCAGGCCGTGGCTGCAGCTGGGGATCCCGCTGTTTCCTGTTTTTCAGTTTCCCCTTCTCTCGGTTCCGGTGTTACCAGCACCCCTAGCAGCAGCGGTCTCACGGAGGTTTCTTTCCTGGCAACTGAGAAGCCGTCCCACCAGTCTTCATTTTGAAAGCACACTCTGCCCCGTGGGCACCCATCTGCGTCCCCCCAGATCTTGGCACTGCTGTGGGCCTGCCCATGAGCCTCTCCCCCAGTTGCTTTGCCTCAGCTCTGGCTTGAGTGGGCGCAGCTGCCTGCAAAGGCCCCTGGGCTTCTTTCTCTGGGTCCCAAACTGCCTACCACACAGGGGTGCCCTGGATGGGTCAGGGGCTGGGCATTCCAGATGACCTGGGCATTCCTGGGCAGGGATCCCGCTCACTCTGAGCCACCGTTATTTCCTGTCCCCTCAGCGTGATGATGCTGTGACTTCTAAATTTCTCTCTCCTCGCACGTGGCCATGTACACGGACTCCGGTTCGGGCCATGTGATTTTGTTCTATTCTGGGGTTGCCAGATAAGGTGCAGGATGTCCAGTTAAACTTAAATTTCAGATAGACAAGGATTTATTTCTGTAGCTTAAGTATACCCCAAATATTACATGGGGCTGAAAAGATTCCTCGTCTATCTGAAACTGAAGTTTAACTGGATGCTCTGTGTTTTAGTCACTAAATCCTGTAACTTTATTTTGATCTGCCCGTCAGGGTCCCCCTGAGCTGAGCAAGTTTCTGGGGGTGGCTTCTTACCTGACAATAGGGACTACACCACCCTTTAGATTAGGAGAATTGTCCCCAGTGACTTCTTCTTTAGACGAGGAGCTCCTGGGAGGCAGGACTTGCACCCCCCTCCTCCCCCTTCCTTACTTCAGGTGCTCTGGGGAAGCCCTGCTGGGGCCCGAGGGCTCCGCACGTTGTGCACAGTTTGGGGGCGGGGGTCCGTTTCCTGGAGAGTTACCAGGAGGGCTAAAACCACACTTGCCTGGTGCTGTCTGCCTGGTGCTTTCCTGAAATGGTGACAGGCTGGTGAGCGGCAGGGAAACCTCAAGAGGAAATCCCCACCGTCATAGGCCTGGATGCCTGCGAGCTGGAGCTTTGCCCCGAGCCAAGTGGGCTTCCTCTGGGTGCCTCACACCATTTTGCAGGGCATGGAGGTCATTTAATGCTTTTCTTCGGCATGTGACATAGGACAAAGGGCAGGCCAGGGCTGTGCTCTCTGCCCAGTGGCCTTTCAGTGTCCTGGCTTCTGCTCCATCTCAGAACCAGAGGGACAACTACTTTGTTACGTAGATGAGGGGAATCATTTGACCAGAATCTGCTCTCTTGCTCTCAGTCCAGTGCTCAGCAGGAGGCTGTCTCTCTGGGGTCTGGGGAGGGGACGCAGGAGGGTGACTGGAGGCGGGAGGCTTAGCCACGCCCGAGCTCTGACAGCAGTTCTGGTTATTGCTCTTCTTAGCAAAGATGACAGAAAGTGTCAAAGCCAAATATTTACTGGAGGCAAAGTCTGAACGCTTCAAGTAAGATTTAGTGGCTCATCCGGCGGAGGGGAGCTCAGGACCTGAGAATCCCTGGAGGTTATGCGCTGATAGCCCAGCTAATCTTAGGAACACCGGCAGGGGCGGCTTCTGGTGTTTATGTTTTGAAATTTCCCCTTTCCTCCTCCTTACAGGAGAAATACGTTTTATCCTTGGGCTGTGAAGTCAAGGAGGCCTCTGGAAGCCTGTGATTGGTGAGTGACAACATTGAGGTCTGAGCACTAGTGATGGAAAGCCCCTGGGTTCAAACAGCCACCACTCCCTTCCCCCTCCCCTGGCCTTTGATGTTTGCCCACTTCCAGGAACCCGCGCCACTGGCCACGGGGCACACCGCACCAACCTGGTTCCCTTAGGGGCACAGAGGTTACCCCAGCTGTCCCCTGTCTCCACGGGGTCCATCTGAAACGGGGCCTCTTTCTTTAAAAGAGCAGCTACTCCTGCTGTAGCCGAGCCCTCCTTAGTACACGACCCCCACCCCCAATATTATCACCCTTTTGCTACGTTTCAAATCCCTAAGTGCCCCTTAGGATCTTCTGTTGGGACTTGCCCAGTTCTTCTGGCAGGGGGGGGACTACTCCTGCCGGTTGGTATTTCTAACTGGAGCCCCTTCCCTGGGGCTCTTTTCCACTTTCCCCCACCTCTTGCCCACCTGGCAGCTCTTAGGAGTGATTGATGGCCTCTCTCATTACATTGCTGGAGGGGAGCCGGTGAAGAGGCCCAATGAGAGAGAGGCCTGGGCCTGGGGTGGGTGGGCTTGTCTCTCTGCAGGGGCCCGGAGGTCCTTTGTAATATCTTAAATTTCATGCGCAGGTCCCTCTGTGGTCAATAAAGTAAGTTTTTAATTAAAAGGAATGTTTTAGAAAGAACCGGCCCCCAGCATTGATGATCCGGCGTGAGAAGAATCGTTTATTCTTAAACAAGACATAAAAAGAATTTGCCCTAACAGCGATTATATTAAAACAAAGAATTTCTGTTGATTAGGCATCTTAAAGACAAGTTGTACACTGGGAGAAGATACTTGGGATGCGTATAACTTGCAAAGGGTCAGTATCAAGATGGTACATTATACAGACAGAACCATAATTCAATAAAAAGAAGGCAACTCAGTAGAAATATGGGCAAATGACACAAACAGGTGTTTCACAGAAAAGGAAATATATATATATATATATATATATATATATATATATATATATAATAAACACATGAAGAGGTATTCAATCTTTTAAGCAAAAATAAATTTGGACAAGTTAAATTTATCTGTTTAATTGGCAAAAATGACAAAGCCTATTAATATGGGGAATTGGAAAAGATGTAGCCAGTCATTCATTTATTTAACAAGAACTCATCCAGCCCTCCTTTGCACTGGGTACTCCCTTTGGTGCTCAGGGTATAGAAGGACTAAAAAGAAAAGAAAATAAACAAACAACCCCCCCACCCCCCAACAGTTCTTGCAGTAGCTTACGTTCTTCTGGGAGGCAATAAATAGAAAATGAACTAATTATATAGTATGCTGGGAAGGGAGATACAGAGGAGGGTAAGGACAACTGAGCATGAGGGTAGGGATGGTGGGGTGATTTTAAATTTAAATGGAGTGAGTCAGGGTGTCCTTCATGGAGAGAGTGACATTTGAGAAAGATCTGAAGGGCAGGAACTGCGCAAAGGCCTGGGGGAAAGAGAGTTCCCGCTGGGGGAGCAGCCAGAAAAGAGCCCTGAAGGCAGCAGGATTTCTTATACCTTGTTGATGGAATGTAACTTAGCCCAGCTTCTTTGAAAAAAACGATTTGGCATTGTCTTGTAAATTTGCACAGCAATTCTCCTCCTAAGTATATACCCCAAAGATACTCTCTTAGGTGTGCACTCGTGGAAGTGTGTAAGAATGGTCATAGCAGCCACGTTCACGAGAGCAAACAATTTAAATAACTCAGGCGTCCAGGTGTAGGTTGTAAACCATGTTCCCTAGACCTGTGTTCCAGTTATCTAATGCTGTGTAGCAAACCGCCCCACACTTAGTGGCTTCAGACAGCAAGGATCCTTTTAGTATCTTCCATGGATTCCGTGGGTCAGGAATTTGGATAGGTCATAGAAGGGATGGCTTGTCCCTCCTCTGCAACATCTGGAGACTCAGCTGGGCCTGGGTTCAGGTTGCCACTCTGGAAGGCTGCTTTTGAGCCCCATGGGGGCCTGCTGAAGATCCCAGTTTCTCCGAGTTCTTCGAGGAACCAGCATCTCTTCTTCTTCTTTCCCTGCAGGCCTTCGCCACAAAACCCAGCTCTCCTGTGCAATTCAGAAGTGGAGAGGTTGTCCTGTGCTGCTCGGGGGCCTCTGTCGTCTTCCTCGCCTCCCCACCTTCCCTGGACCGTAACCCTGGCGTGAGGGGATGGGTAAGTCGCGGGCCTCGGCCTACCTCACCTGTGCACTGCCACCAACACACCAGCCAGCACCGCAGTGAGTACTCATAATTTATACGTATCATTTTAACCCATCCCTGGAGTCCTCTGACGTAAGTCTTATTATTACCCTTTTTACTGGAGAGGAAACTGTAGCTCGGAGAAGAAACAACAGCTAGAAAGCGGCAAAGCCAGCTGAGTTTAAATGTCAGACGCTGAGTCCCATGCGTTTAACCACTGCTTTGTACAGCCCGGGTCCCTTCAGGACCCTCGATCGTCATTCTGGTTTGTTGGTGGCAGAAGTTCACATACTCCATCTGGCCCTAGGATTGGGCTGGGCTTGGTATGAACGCCGGGCAGTGGGGAGGCCGGCCAGCCCTACAGCTGGGGCTGTTTGAGATGTGTAAACAAGGGGTAAGCGTCACGGGGCAAATTGTCAGGGAGAGAAAGCGGGTTTGGGGGAAGCAGGGCCACCTCCTGCTTTAAGAGCAGGGCTGAGCGTCTGAGTCCTCATGCTCGTCGCCTCCCCCGCTTCCCGCCAGGCACAGCTGGCTCAGGTTGGAGTGACTTCCCTAAAGCCAGCGGGGAAAACCCCCAGGCTGCCAGCCACCGGCTGCTGCCCCCCCTTCCATTCATGGAAAAGTACCCGCAGCACCGGTGCCCAGAAGCCTCCAGGCAAATGCCTGGCTGCCCTCTGGACTCACAATCGCAGGCACCGACTCATTTGTCCTTGGTCCAGGCATGGAGGAAAATCGTTTCCCAAAAAAGCAGTTTAAAAAAAAAATGTGGAAAATATCCGCCACCCAAGTGTCTGCACAGAGCGGGGGCGGGAAGCCTCCTAGCCGGGCTCGCAGCCGAAGGTTCCAGAGCTCCTCTTGCGAAGGTGCAGGGAAGGCCTGTGAAACCCTGTGGTCCGGGAGGAGGAACGCACGTTTGCCTTTCACTACCTGCCGGCTCGGCAGGGCTGGGGACTGGGTCACGCGGGGAAGCCTCCGCTTCCTGACGGGCAGTGGCCCTGCACCTGGAACACAGGCCTATGTCCTCATGGGCGCTGGGGCTGCCCACCCCTCCCGGCGCTAACCTGCCCTCTGTCAGCTGTCCCTCGCTTCCTACCTTGTCGTGATTCACAGTTTTACGTATGCTCTCATTGGACACTTGCAGCAAATGGGGACGTGAGGCGTAGAAGGCAGATGCTACTGGCCTATCGTACGAAAGAGGAGACTCAGGTTCAGGGAGGGGAGTTGTAGAAGGCAGATGCTACTGGCCTATCGTACGAAAGAGGAGACTCAGGTTCAGGGAGGGGAGTTGTCCGCCTAGGCCACTTGGACCTCAGCCTTTCCTCTATCAACCCAGTGCCCTCACAGCCTGCCCCACAACCTTGTGCCTCGGACACTCCGGGGGTCCCTACTGAGGTTATCCTAGAAGCAGGGAGCCCTGGGGAGTGAGTGCTCCGGAGTCATGAGTCCCGCTTTCTGTGGCGCTGTGCCTGGGCCAGAGCTGGCTTACTGATTGTGTAAAAGAACGAATGTATGACCTTGGACAAGTCACTTCCCCTCCTCTGTGCCTCAGTTTCCCCATCTGCACAATGCACGTGTGGAGTTGGACGACCTCTGAAGTGTAAGCCCTTCCCCATTCCAAAGTTTTGAGGAGCTAGACTTTCCGATCAAACCCAGACTTCCTTGCCCCTGCTAATGAGGCCATCGCCTCTTTCCTAGTCCACTCAGCACATTTCTCTGCACCGACTCTTTGCCATGCCCCTCCCTGCGCCCACCTTGCCCCCGTGAAGTGGGCTGAGCACAGGGTCCGGCGGGCGGAGGCCTACTTTTGCCTCTGTGTCTGCACAGGGCCCAGGCCAGACGCTTTTTGAGCCTCGATCCCCTGCATGGCCCAGCCCTGGGAGGGCAGAGTGAGGCTGGGCTGCGCTTTGGGTGAGAGAGGGAAAGGTGTGGGAGAAAGTCATGTGTGTAGGAAAATCATGGTCCCAGTGTCCAGGGTGTGAGGCTTTTGGCTTTCGGCTTTGGGTCAGGGTGAGGGGGTTAGGACTTTGACAAGGTCAAGGGAAATGCTATGACTCAGCCACCCTGGGCCGGTTGTCTTCTGGATCTAGACTGAATGTGTGGGGGGAGGGTACGGTCGTGTATTTCCTCTTTGTGGTCTTGGGTGGCTGGGTGTCCCTTGATTGGACTAATGATATGGAGCATAAAAGAGGCAGGAGGGGCTCTGACAAGTGTCAAGGAGCCGAGTCTCTGGAGCACCTGGGTGTGCTCAAGGGGATGGAAGAGTTTGTTTTTCACACCAGTGAGTGGCTGAGCATCCCTGGAGGTTCTGTGGACGTGGCTCCTCTGCGTGCCCGGCTTGGCTGGTCTGCTGCTGCTGGTGCTGTGGGGGGTGGAGGGCGTGCAGAGCTGACTTGGGACGGGCACAGGGGTAAGGGTGGGGCTGTGTTTCTGCTGACAGGCTTACTTCTGGGTGTGCGGAGATGGTGGGGAGGGGTGGAGGGCGGTGGTGTGTCTCCAGGCTTCCCCAGCCCAGCCACCATGTTTGAAATTCGGTTTATTGAGTTTACAGTAAAGGTTTTATGGGGCTTTCCTGGAAGCTTCTCATTATGGAAACTCTTATGCTGGCAGTTTGGTGGCTGGTGTCTGGTTTGCTTGGGAGAGGTTGAGTCAGGCCCTGTGTTGATGGAAAGTTCCTCTGCCTGGGTCACTCGAGGGGAGCAGGCTGGGGGCCCAGTGGGCCTGCCAGGTTCTTGGAGGGGCCGGGTTGTCCTGCAGCTTGGTCCTGAAGGACCCCTACTTGCTCCTACCTGTCCATCCTCTGTGGGTTCCAAGCGCCTCCTCAGGGGAAGCTGTGGTAAAAAACTCACCCTGGTAATTCAAGCCATTTTCCTTATTTTCCACGTATCTGAAAAGCATGAGGTGCTGGTCTACTGAGCCAAAACAAGCCAACTCCACAAAAATGGAGATGCTGATCATAAGCAGCAGGAACACACGTCTGGCCCGAGTCCTTCCCTTGCGTGAAGTGCCACTCAGAAGTTCCTCTGTCTGGTTTTTCCAGCATCCCCTTGGACTCCCACTTTGCAGCTTCCTCACCAACAGGCTCACATTCCAACCCCAGGGCACCTGATTTGATGGGGGAGGAGAGCCAGGCTTTGGCTCCGGGATCTTTGAAAAGGCCCAGAAACCCAGTTTATGAATGAGAATGGCCTGTCTCACTGAGGCCCTGAGAGAGACTGGTTCCCAAGTCACCACCCTCCCTGTGGCTGTTCATGAGACTGTTAGGTCCTGTAGTGCTGGGCTATTTCTCTCCCATGGACCTTTTGTTTAAGCATTTATGTCGCTGGTTTTCGTTCTTTAAAATGCAGGGGTATTCAGAAAACAGAACACACTCCTTAGTATGTGAGTGAAAATCGTGAAAGTCAGTTGGGCTGTTAAGGATTCTGTGGGCACTGATGTGTGTCCCTTTCTATGAGAGTGTCCAGGAAGTCGGCCCCAGCGTCACTTCCCTAGGAGCGAATGTGGTCCCTCCGCAGTGCTGGTGGACAGCCACTTCTCTAATGGCCCCAGGTGTCCAAGCATGGCCTGTGCCGCCCATCACCAGATAAACCAGCTGTGCTTTCATGGACCACTCTGAAGGGAGGTTGGCCTGGATAACAGCTAAGCGTCCTGACTTGAGGTGCTGGGGGAAGCCAGTTGGAGTGGACAGCTATCAGCTTTCGAGTCCAACAGACCTAAGTTCAAGTCCCAGTTCTTCCATACACTTGGTTTTCATCTCTACTAAAAAGAAGCTAATACTATCAAGGCTGTTCTGAGCAATGAATGGAACGATGCCCACAGGGCACCTGGACTCGGAGGGCGGCTCACTGTTATTCCTGCCTCTGCATTTCAGGTCATTCGTGTGCTCAGGGTATGGGCTCGGCACTGCAGAAAACCCTGCATTTTAAAATAAACAACCACTTAGCTTCATTTGATACATGATATATACACAGATGACTGTTTGCATCTTGTTTCGATTTCTCCCCACTGTCTGTGCTTCCGACAAGTACGCCTGGGTGAGTGTGTCTGTCCAGCATGGCAGAGCCCAGAGGGCGCTGAGCCATACCAGGCACAGTAATCTGCCTCACAGTGATGAGGAGGACCCTGGGGACACCCACCTTAGATTTATGGTTAGGTTTGATTTTCGCAGTAACCCTGGGTGGTAGGAAGGACTAATGAGGTGAATGGCCAACATTGAGAGACTGCCCGAGGACACACAGCTGGATCAGCAACAGGACGACACAGGCTGAGCTAATGGACTGAGCTCAAGACGTCTCAGGATGCCCGCTCTTTGCCTCCCTCCAGCGCCTCCCCAGGCATCCTTCTCTTAATGTGCTCCCGAGCCCTTTTTGTTCTGGGCTTGGCTTGAGTTCCAGTAACCAAGTTCGGTGGCTCATTTTCCATATGGGTTCTAAGGAGTGTAATTTAAAAGACAAGGAAACCCTTTCCCAGACCTGGGGTAGCTGAGGGCTCAGTCCCCTGCAGCCTGGGGGCCCTGGGGAAGCAGAGCAGTGGGCCCGAGGCCAGAGCAGGGCAGAGGAACACGGCCATTTGCCCGGGGTCTGCAGGCTCACTGGACAGTCTCTTTTCCTCCCGAAATTAATTAAATTGTTCACTCTTGCCTCTGGCCCACATGGCATATTATACTCAGTGCTTTGTCATATGCAGACAGGAAAGGTGAGATCCTCCCTGGCCTCGAGGGTTTTGCAGTCTGGTTCATGAGTCAACTAGATTAGATAGTGGAAATGGGCAAATGACAGCACCAGAGAATGATCTAAAGAAAAACATACATGGCAAAGCTGGGGTTTAAATTCTGACTCAGTGCAGGATCGGGGATTTGGCTGAGAGGCTAGAATTGCTGGCCTCGGGTCACCTGAGATGAGTCCGATCAGACGGGGCGTGTGCCCTGAGTGCAGCTAATCTACAGCCCCTTCAGTGACTTGGCCTTTTGGAAAAGATGAGCCGGGCCAGCTGAGGTTTCCCTCTAACTGCTCTGAACCAGAAAACCCTGAGAGAGTGAGGTAGCTGGACACGGCCCAGCCAGCAGCCAGGAGGAGTCGGCTCTGAGAAGCAGGGGCTGTGAGGTGGGGACAGGCTGCAAAGAATATCAGGAGTCACAGAGCCGCTCGGCGGCGAGAAACCGGAGGAGGGCACGGAAGGAAGGAAGTCATGTGGACGGAGGAAAGCTAAATAAAAGATGCACAAACTCCGCTGGTGAGGGCTCCAGGGCTGCTGCAGATCCAGAACCAACCTCCGGGGGCTGTTCCTGCCCCCAGGGCCAGGCTGGCTGCCTGGTTTCCCTGGTTCCCGTGTCCATGAACCAGATCTGCCAGGACATGCCCGTGGGGAGAGGAAACCTGGGCCCGTCTTAGTCTTGTGCAAACTAAAGACATATTAGCCGAAGGAACTCTTAGAGACCTGGAGAACGCAGGTCAGTGCAGTTTTCGCGTGGGCACTCGCACACGTACGTGCACACGTGTATCTTAATTTAAACATTTTTGCAGACTCAGCTGCGACACGGGAGCTCTGTGAGTGTGGAGCAGCCGGGCCGTGCGGGGGCTGAGCAGCAAGGAAAGCAAGTCCTCTCTCCTGGTCAGGGCAGCAGAATCCGCTCATTTTAGTTCCCCTCAGGATGTAGATGTCATTTAAAGTCAAACGATTGCCTCACACTTGTGCCCAGAAGATGATTTGCTGGAGATACCCATGCTGTTCTCCGCGTCCGACGGGGCAGTGGGATGCTGTCCCAGAGCTCAGGACCGTGGCCAGAAGGGCAGCAGCTCCGTGCTGTCCCCAGGGGCCGTTTCTGGGTGGCCCGCCCCGTGACCCTCCGTCGTGGCCGATGCTACTTCATCGTAGTTCTTCGAACACCTTGAGCACGTGTCATCGGTACATATGTTTTTGGCACTTACCACCTGCAGTTTTGTTTATTGCCCTTAGGGTTTGTGTTTGTGTTGGGGTGTATCCCTTCCTTTGCCTTCCTGAACCTGGGACCTGGGGTCGGGGTCCCTGCTCTGGCGTTCGGCGCTGTGTGACCTTCGGCAAGCCACCAACGTCTCCAGACCCCTATATCTTCGTGTGTGCAGTGGTAACAGTGATATCTGAGCGGCCCGTCTTAAAGGGAATGGGATCAAATGCCGATGTTTGAGAGCTTTCTAAACTCTGCTGAATGATGGCCCAGCTGGCGTGGCTCAGGGGCTGAGCATCGGCCTAGGATCCAGGAGATTCCCTGTTCGGTTCCCGGTCAGGGCACATGCCAGGGCTGTGGGCTCGATCCCCAGTAGGGGGCGTGCAGGAGGCAGCCGATCAATGACTCTCATCATTGGTGTTTCTCTCTCTCTCCCTCTCCCCTCCTCTCTCTGAAATCAATAAAGATATATTTAAAAAACAAACAAACTCTGAATTATGGAGCTAAGTGAGGAATTTATGTTATTTCCTTGTCAGGACTATGCTGCATAGTTTTTATTGGCTCTCTCAGAGTCCCAACCCCAATCAAATCAGCGCACTGATGAGCAAATAGGAGGAGCTCACTAAATAACTGCAGAATGTGATCATGGTTTTCATCTCCACAAATTCTTTCTTAATGCCTATCAGGTGCTGCACAGAGAACTTACTCTCCCTGCAGTGCTGAGAGATAAGCTTGGACACACACGGCCGTGGAAGCCATCAGAAAGCTATGTAACTTGCCAGGAGAGACTAAACATCAGGAACACATAAAGGTTTAAGTGCATTTTGGAGGTTAGAAAAAGCAATGAGTGAATAATTGAGTTAAGAAAATAGCTTGTGCGAACAGCATTGAGATATAAGATACAGATTGAGGCAGGGTGAGGCAGGAAAAATTGCTTTTATGTGATTAATCTTAAGAAGACCTTCCAGAGGAAGTGGGTTTTCTGGAGCAGGTAGACTGAGGAAGGGATGGGCTTGGTGAAAGGTAGTCAGAGAACATTCCAGGCACATGAGTTAGCTTCTGCCGGCTGAGATACCTTCAGGGTGGTTCACTCCTTTTGACAGCTTGGGATGGCTAGAGGTATGTATGTGCACCTGTGCATGTGCGTGTATGTGCATGTGTGTGTGTAGATGGTAGAGTAGGGGGAGGGCAAGAGGCAGATAGTACCGGTGGGAGAGAGGAAAAAGGGACTTGGTGGGCAATTTTCTAGGCGTTCTGCATACATGATTTTCTGGAATCCTTATCAGAGTCCCATGAGGGGTGTTATTAAACCAAGGGGTTGCATCCCCTAAGAAATAGAATACCCAGGTGTTCCTGGATGCTGAGCGGTAGATGGAAGCAGGATGCATGTTTTCAGAATCCAACTGAAAAGACCATACGGCTGAGTGTCTGTAAGGCCACCCTCCTTCTCTCTGCTCCGTGGCAAGACTTGTAGCCTTGGTGACCCTTGGGCGGGATTAGTCACACCCTTCTTGAAGCTCTGTCTTCTGTGGCTTCCTTTCTTTTCTGGTTCTCTTCTCAGCTCAGTTTTTCCTTTTAATTTCTCAGGAGGGCCCCTCTTCTCCTTTCCCCTTAAAATTAGCTTTCCCTAAGGGTCTGTTCTCAATTCTTTTCTCTTTCCATGTTGATCACCTTATGAGACATTTTCCCTTCCGGTGTCATAGGTTGCTTCCAAACCTCAAGTCAGTTCCCAGAGCTGCAGACTAGTCTGTTACCAAGGACCTCCCAGAATTTCCCCTTGGTTGTCCCTCAGGCACAGGCAATTCTACATGTTCAGAACTGAACTCACCCTCTTTCCTCCTAATCTGTTTCTTTCCTTTCGTTCTGGTTTGATGAATGACGTCACTATCAAGCTAACCTCCCAAGCCTGGAGCTGGGAATTACTTTAGACTCCTCTATTTTCTTTACCTTCCACACCCAACTTGTAACCAAGGCCTGCAGAGCCTTCCTTCACCTCTCTTCCTCCTTCCATTTCTACATCTCAACCCTCAACCCAGGCCCTTGTTTTTTGCTTACAGTTCAGCTTCTGGTCCCTTGATCAGAGCAGTCCTTTTAAATCTGTAAAATTGATTTATGCCTCTCTGGCTTCTATCATCTTTAGGGTGAGGGCTGTACTCTCCAGGATCAGACCCAAGTTACCCCTCTTTGCTTCCTCTCTGGCATGATCCCTACCTTCTCCGTCCCAGATGGGACTAGAGCACCTTCAGTTTGTGCTACTCTGGAAGACCTGGATCCCACTTATCTGTTTGGCAAACATCTCAGCTTGAGGGTCACTTCTCTTGGGAAAACCTCTGGCCTCTGCCTGCCCACCATCCTTGACCCACACACGTCTGCCATGACCTGTCTGACTTTCTCAACCAGCCTGAAACCCTCTTGAGAGAGGATCATGTCTCATTTACATGTTTCCCCAGTGCCTATCATTGTGTGTAGGGTGTAGTGGGAACTGAACCAATATTTGTTGAATGAATGAGCGAAGACGGTAACAGAAGTTGAAATCCATGCTGATGTACAGACCGGGGGTGGTGAGCGCTGGTTCCTCCCGCTAGAGGGCACCCTCGCCGTGCGCTTCACGGAGGCCGGGGGAGGCAGAGTCCCCCTCACACCACTTCTCATCCTCAGCGGCACACTCCTGGTGTGTGGCAGAGCCTGAGCTGCCCTGGGAGCTGTGCTGCCCACAGGCCCTTAGGCTTGGGCCAGTCCTCTTACCAGGCCCCTGTCACTCCCTTTAGACGTGTCCCGCATTCCACTCATCACCCCTCCCTTCCTCGCCTCATGTTCCCTTGCACACACCTTCACCTGTGGCAAACTCCACCTTTCCTTACTTCCTTTATCGGTAGCCAATAAGATCTTTTTTTAAAATACCAATCAGCATTTTTTTCTTATTGAAATTTTTTGGGTGGCATCGATTAATAAAATTACACAGGTTTCAGCCATACAATTCTTAAATAACTTGAGCTAAGACACTAATTAATAAAAGTTTTGAGGGCATCACCCTCCTATTGATATAAATGCATGTTAACAGCTGCTTTGAATGCCTTTTAAGTAACGTGTTGTGTGTCCTGATGCTGGGCCCATTTTGGTGGGATGGGCGGGGCTGCCCTAAGAGCCCCCAGACTGACGTGCTCAGACTGCACCCATCGCGTGCCTCTCGCAGACACAACACGACATGACGTGACGCACGCACGGACCGTGGTGCCCGCCGCTGAAAGTTAGCGTCCGGTTTTGAACTGGGCCATGCGTTCTCTAAAGAAAGTATGAGCAATGCATTCTTTAGCCCCACGGATGAATTTCTTCTTCCCGGGAATTCCCCTGTGCTGCGAAGCCACCCTTAAATGACCGCAGTCAGTGACTAGCACGACCTTCTAAAGACAACGGGCATTATCCAAGGATGGCATTGAAAGGGGTGACCGGTGTGGCGGAGGCCCTGGGAACTGAGCCGTTTGAGGGTCACTTAAAGAAGTGGGGTCTGTGTAGACTGGAGCAGAAAAGATGTAGGCAAAGTGCGATGGCTTCTTGTCGTGTGATGCTTCGGTTTCCACCAACACAGATTAGGAAGAAAAAATATAAGTGTTTTCAACACCGAGGAAGCTCCTGGGCCGCCCTCTGTGGTGTAGAATCGGGGGGGGGGGGGGTAAGGTAAGAGATGAAACGACAGACAACCAAAGTCCTGTGCCTCTTTAAAAGCCCCTGACTCTCTTCTTCCTGAAGACCTCCCTCTAGTTCTCTAAGGTCAGGGGACATGGTCACCTGTCTGAAGCAGTCTGTTACCTCCACGGCCCCTCTGGGCAGAGCCAGCCGTGTTTTCTCTGTTTGCACAGCACCTAGTTAGTTAGCAGGTTTACAATCCTCCTGCCCCGTGAGTCGAGTCTTCGAGCTCCTTGAAGGAAGGCGTCAATTCTGCCTGGTTCTCGGCTGTAGCTCCACTGCCTAGCATAGCACCTGGCACAGGGGAGATGTCCACAAGATGTTTGTTGAGTGACTACATTAACACAGGAATCAGGAGTCTGACCCTGAATCCCTCTGTGTGGCTCCTCTGTGAGGTCCTCGGGGCTCTGACAGAAGCACAGGGGTTTCCAAGTAGAAACGCGTTAGGGCTGGAAAGCTTTCTGTGTGTTTCTTTTTTTTTCCAAGGCAAAGTGAAGTCGATGACTCTGGGTTCACTATTTCTTTGTAATTCCTCTGTGTTACGTTGACCCCAGGAAATTAATTTCCCTGGGACACTTTCAGCCTGGAAGATTTATTTTTTGAGTTACTAGGAGCTAACACTGTTCTTAGAGTTTTGGTTTGTTTTGGGTCTTGGGGGGAAGAAAAATTCCCTTGCTCTTAAAAAAAAAAGCCTTCCTTCTCCCTCTCAAATTCCATGCTTGTTTAATCTTGTTTAAACAATTAAATTCACCTTAAGGAAGCCAAAAATGGAGTCACTTTGGGGAGGGGGCCGGGGACCAGCACTCCTGCCCAGCCAGCTCTTCAAGAAAAGCCTTTCCCATCTCTGCACTCCTGCCAACTGATTAACACCTTGTGACGAAGCTCAGGCTGTGCTTCTCCGAGGCTAGCTCTTTCCCCACGGAGAGTGCTTGTCCTTTGTGTAAGGGACAGTTATTTACTTTTTTTTTTTTTTGCATTTGATTAAAACTCCTGGGTCTGGTCCAGGCAAAGCTGTAAGAGGGTGACTGTGGGGCCTGGGTGAACCACAGGTGAGAGAGCTCTGGCTCTCTTTTGAGGAACCAGCAGAGCTTGGTCTGGGCAGGAAAGACCTTCTTTGGTTGTAGGTGTGCAGACACCTTTTCACTCTGGCTTCATTTTTGCCTGAGCCTCAGCTACCTGGGGCTGTTTGTGGCTGTTGTCAGTTGGCGGGAGCTTGCACACTGCCCTGAAGCCAGGCGGCGTTCAGCAGGGATAGAAGCATCTCTCTGGAGCTCATTGAGGTCCGAGGGCAGAGAAGCTGTGCCGTAACAGCCCTCGGGGAAGCTGAAATTCAGAGAGTGATTGCAGGGGCAGGGAGATCATCTTGCAAATGTAGGAACCTGGCTAGACATCTTTATGGGTGTTCGTTTAGTCCTGGCAATCACAATCACTGACATGTACCAAGTGCCTACTTCACACCAGGCACATTACATATGTGATCATGTGTAGCCCTCAGAATGTTCCTCCATGGGGTTCTTACTATTATTCCTATTTTACTGATGTGGAAACTGAAGCGTGGAGAGGTCAGGTCAGTTAACAAGAACTTACCAAGGGTGAGAACCAGACTTGGCTCAAAATCCCTTGTCACGGAGTTTACCCAGGTGCGGGGGCTGGGCCTTGAGAGTTGTGAGGGTTTTTTCAGAATGCCATAAAATATGATCTATTGAATTCCCTCAAATGAGCAAGGAACGGTTTCTCTGGCAAACAAATGATCAGATTAAACCACAAACACAAGCACCCAGCCATGAGAAAGGAAGCTGCTGCAGGATGCGTGAGTGTTTGCTTCTGACTTTTCTCATTAACAGTTCCTGCTCATTCATTTATTTTGTCTTGTGCTAGCTCTGGCTAACAGACAAGTGGGGACAGGCACCGGGGGCCGGACAAAAAAATGACAATTGAGAAAAGTCTATATGTTCACCTTTCTGAATGCATTGGGAGTGCTGCTGATTTTGATTTAAGCAGAACACCCCCCACATGCTTCCAGAGCTCAGCCTTCGCAGAAGCATCCATTCTGAGCCCTACTGAGCACAGGTGGTGGACACAGGTGTGTGCGGGGCTAGGCTCATTCCAAAGTATGGATCCAAAGTATGGAAGCTCTGAAAGATGCTTCCTACCATTTTATAGGCAGACAATTCACCTTCCATGTCCTTTTTGCCTCGGTTACTATAAAATGAGTTTAAATGCTCAAGCACCCTGATAGGCCTATGAACTTGGCCTGAGCGTGCTAGGGCAAGGGTGGGGTGGGGAAGGTGCTGTGCTTGGAATTTTAGAAACAGTTGGGGATAATGCTATAAGTGGACCACCGCCCTCCAGAAAACACCTCATTGATTACCTTCTATTTGGAAAGTCCTCCAATAGGCACAGACTCACGGACCATCATTTTTCGCCAACTTGCAAATTTTCTCCCCGAGGGAGCGAGCACTCTGGCGCATCTTCCTGTTGGCATTCCTAGCTAAGGCCTGAAGGTGTGAACCCCACAATTCCCAGAGTTCAGAGGGCTGGGCTCTCCCTGCTTTTGCTCCACTGAGTAACTGTTACTGTTATGCAGGAGGTCAGCTCTGTTAACAAAATCTCACATGGGCCTCTGGATGGGAAGGGCGGGTGGATGGGTTGGGTGGAGGAATGACACCAAGACCACAATGATGCCGATATATTTCTCCAACTCATCTCTGTTTCTAGCCTCTGGAACAGGGACTGGGCCCCAGATGATAAGATGCTAATGTAATGACTTTGCACTTGTGAAAAAGAACCAGTATTAAACAACAACAATGGCAGTAATATGATTTTGGTTTGGGGCTGAGGCCTCAGGCTCTCAGGGATGGAGAGCATATGGGATACATCTGTAGCTCTGTCTAATGCCCTCTAAACAGATTGGGTTCAGATGAGAAACATTTGTCAGCAAATTCCCATTTCTGGGCGTGCCGGGGTCTGGCCTGGGCTCCTTCTAGAGGGGCTGCCTTAGCAGACACGATGCGATCGATGCGATCGTTAGCTGCGGTGGTGGGAAATACGCTGCAGGGGAATCTTATCTTCATGACGCTCTAAGCCAAGGAATGGCTGAAATGGCTTAAACGGTTTGTTTTAGTCTGTTGCACAGAAGGTGTGATGGGTCAGAGAGGAAATGCCAGTAGTATGCAGGAGGAGACCTGCTTGAGTCACAGGCCGTAAGAATTTCAGATTTCAAGTTCGTACCCATGAGGCCCTCACTGTCCTGGTATCCATAATGGGCTGTTCTTGGTGAGCTTATTGCAGGTTTGGGCAACGTGGAAGACGATGCACGATGAGATCCAGCGCACTGATGGTGGTTTGTGGTAACTTGTGGTGTGTGGGGGAGCAACGTGCAAAGCCCCTGCCCTTCCAGTATTTGGGTTGGGCACCCCTTTCATGATAAGATAAACCACCATATGACTGCAGTTCTGTTCTGGAAAAGAGGGAACCAAAGGGTTTTCCAGAAGGCTCTGTCCCTGGATTTTCCTGCTCCTCTGTGGTTTGGCTTCCCCACTTGGGTGGCCTTAGTGGTCTGCTTTTTCTATCCAATTTCCTTGCTTCTATTTTGCCACCAGTGATCGTTGCCTGTCCTAGTGGAAATTTTACAAATATTTAAAATGAGATTGAGTTAGAGGTTTATCAAATAGAGATCCTTGCTGCGTTTAGGGACTAGTTCTAACATATGCAGACTATTTACAAAGCCAAATTCTATTTTAAGCAGGTTTCTCCTTTGTGACATGAATCATTTTTTTTTTTTTTTAAGTTTTGTTTTATAAAACTCATTTTTTGCTGTAACTGATTAGGGATATGGGTAGATAAGAGAGCTTCAAGAGACTGGAGGGCAAGGGTGTTGGGACTGGAGGCCGAGGAAGGGGGCAACACTGGGGAAATGGGCAACTAACGGAGGGAAGATGCTCAGATGGATAGTGTGGCAACTATCAGTATAATCAGAAAATCAATATTATTAGGTGTGTGTGTGCTAGTAATGGAAGCATGGGGATGAATGATATGCCCCATGGTTCTCAGCTTATCAAAAAATGGGGCATTTGGAATGAAGGGCGAGAAGAATGTTGGCTGAGCTGAAGGGCGAAGGCTGGGGCAGTCTGTGTGGGCTGCTGGTCTTGTCTGTTCATTTTTCTGTTTTCACTCTCTTTGCCAGTCCTTGGTCTAGGCCAAATAACCCAGAGCAGAAGGAGAATTATAGCCGAGAGCTGTACTCACTTCTGGAAAGGGAAGCTCTGCCTCCCCAGCTTACACCAGCCCCTCTCTGCAGACTCTGACCTTGACTCCTGCCTGAGTCCCATGTATGCCTTTCACCCGCTTTGTTCTACTTCTCCCAATGTGTGTCTAATTGGTACCTCACATTTGAAATGTGTAAAGTATAATTTTCTATCATTCTTTTCTCTTTTTCCTCTCCTGACATCCAATTTTACTCTATAATGCATTCCACATTTTTTTTTTTTCCTATGATTTTCATTCCTATCACCACCACCACAATTCTCTCTCAGGACCAAATTACGTCATGACTAGTGTAATAGCAGAGCCATTTCCCCCGTCGCCCTGCCCCACATTCTCTCTTCTCTCAAGTCCTGATGCTAGAATGGCCTCCTATATACAGCCAAACTTAATAAATATCGACTGAGTGCTTAATATGTGCACAGGCTTGTCACTTATAGGCCACAATAAATGTGTCTTGAGTTACACCAAATTGAATTACTTTTTAAATGCATGCAGTCTCTTTCAGGAAGATAAATACAAAGTCATAAAACAGAAGAAGAGGTGGGAGAAGAACTCTCCAGGCAGTGTGAGTAGTGGACTATGTACTGATGGAAGATCCAGGAGTCATTGCTAGTCCAGGAAAGACAAGTCAAGGGCAATCCTGTACTTACTAGTTATAGGACCTTGGGCAAGTCATTAACTGCCTCTGGGCTGCTTTTTTATTTTTATTTTCAGGGTGATAATTAAAAAAACTAGATCATCACTAAGGTTCCTTCTAGGGGATAATCCTTTGACTGATCATTTTGTTGACTTTTCATCATTTTCCAGTGCTGCCCAGTGGCTTAGGGTTAGGGTGATGATTGTTGATTTAGTTCTGAAATAAGCAACTCAGTAACTTATTTGTAAATATGGGTCCTTGAGACAATAAACACCACACAGACCGGCCAGTGTATGTTGAGCCACAGACAGGCCGTGAGTGACGCGCCCCTGAGGACTTCGGCGGGCATTGCGGCTGTTCCTGGTTTGCAGTGACTGTGGCTGACCACCCGGACGGTGAGCCTGCAAGTTCCCCGACCTGGCGGGAGGCTTAGCCACAGCCCTCCAGCTCTAGGCAGAGTTCATCTAACTCTGCTCTCGATCCCCAAACTTCCACTACAGTCCTTGTTTGTGATGGTCTGAGCAGTGTTTCTGAAGGCCCAGGCACGACACCATCCTGGGCCATCAGAGACAGGGATCGTGGACAGTTAAGGGCACCAAACTGTGTGGGATGCAGGGAGGCTGCTCTCAGTCTGATCATGGCTCCTGGAAACCTGCTTCCAGAGTATAATTAACTCAATTAACTCAAATGTCAGGAGAGAAATTATGAGGTCAAAACAACTCCAACTTTAAATATTACTTAGCCTTTTTGTTTTGTTTTAAATTGGCTAGTGTCAAGTACATGGCCTAATTTCCCTGGGTTATCGAATGCCAAAGCGTTCATTTTTAGGAGCAGCACAATGGGCCTGGGAATGATCTCAGGAAAAATATATGCCTTTTAATTCTTCCCAAACCTGAAAAGACTTAATGTCTTTAATGTCTGTCCTAAAAAGTCCAGGAAAAGATTAATCTGGGTCCAAGGATAAGATTAATAAAAGGAAATAATTTGTCATATGCATTCTTTGCTCTTCTAGCCGAGCTAATTTGCTGTCAGCATCCTCTCGCCTGTAATGACCTTCACCCTCTCTCCATAGAACTGTGTCATCGGAGTCCTTGCAAACGCATTCCTTCTGGAAGTTTACCATGATCCAGACATCAGCTGGAGGGTCACATGGTTGTGTGACAGTGGGCAATACTCTTCACCCCGTGCCTCATTATGCCTTTAATCTTTGAAATGAGAGGGTGGAATATAAAGGACCCGTCCAGCCCTAAGGTTTATGGCCCCAGGTGTGGAAGCCCAAGGGCATTCGCCTACTCTGGGAGGACTGGGCTGCAGGCTCGGATCCAAGGGGAACAGAGAGAGATCTGTGCTTCTGTCCGAATAGAAACAAAACATAGAAAACACATTTCACCACCCTCGGCAAAGCTGATTCCCCTTCTCCTCGGGTTAATGTCATCTCCAGTCTTCCTGCCATCGGGCCTGTACAGACGGGGTCATTTTTTACCCTTTCTGCGCCTGTGGACCCCCTTCCCCGTTTAAGGGCACCACAGTCGGAATCCCATGAAGTTGAACTGTATGAAATTGCCGTTTTTTGGTATGGCAGAAATGGTCTAATATTGGTAATTTCGCGTGGTCATCCTTTGTCGAAGCTGTCCCCTCAGTCTTGACTCTATTGTCACCCCCACCCTTCCTTTGTGAGGGAGGTAAAAGCCTAGAGAATGTTTCAAGGGAGATAGTTCACATCCATTATTTTTTCGTTAGACAATATTCCTAACATAAAAAGCACAACAATAATGTAATGGGTACCTGATACACCCGCCACCAGATTTAAATGCTTGCTAATGTTTTACCATATTTGCTTCAGATTTTTATTTAAGGAAATAAAATATTAGGGTTCAGCTATAGGCATCTCCCTCAAATCCCATTACCCTCCCTTCTCGTAAGTGACCACTTTCCTGCAGCGTGCAAGACATGTGGCTTATGAATGTAACCAAGTTATGGAGAAGTGACACGCTACATTTTTCTTGGAGTTGATTTTTGTGTGTGGCATAAAAGTTCACTTTATTTTTTCTGTATGGATATCCAGTCAACTCAGTACCATTTATTAAAAATATTATACTTTCTCCACTTCTCTGCTCACAAATCAAGTGTCCCCGTATGCGTGGATTTCTGAAATTGCTCTTTTATTCCACTGGTCTGTTTGTTTATCTTTGCACAAAACCCACTCTTACTTTTTGTGGTTTTAGAATAACTTTGGTATCTGGAAAAAAGCTTCTCCCTTGTTGTCAAGAGCGTCTTGGCTGACCTTGGCCTTTGGGTTTCTGTACATATTTTAGAATTAGCATACTAGTTTCCACCAAAAAAAAGCCCATTGGAATTTTTATTGGAGCTGTGTGGAATTTATAGATCAGTTAGAGAGAACTGAAAACTTTACAGTATCGGTTCTTCCCAGCTATGGACACGGGTACCCTTCCGTGTGGTCTCACATTTTCGTGTCTTTTTGCCCCGCTCCTTTGGCCTCGAATGCCCTTCAGAGCTCACTCATCACCTGGCTCTTACTCAGCTGCAAACTCTTACTCACCCTTTAAGACTCACCTTGCTCAACTTCCTTACCTCGAGGCAGCGTTAATGACAGCCTTTTGTACCACTATTATAGAGTTTATTTAATAGCATTATAGAACATTCAGAGCTTAGGTATTGACTTCCCTCCCAGTGCCTGGCACAGTGCTACTTACATGTTTATTAAATGATTGGAAAAAAGTACAAAATATTTAAAATATACAGTGTAGCATTGTAGAGGGTGTTTTTATTTTTACCGGTAATATATTGTGAAAAAAGTAAATAGAGTCCTGGCCAGGGCAATCAAATTTCCTGCATTTGGAAAACAAAAGAAATTTCCATGTCTGTTTTTCATCTCTTTTCTTTCACGTAAAGTTTGGGGATGTGAGTTAGGACATCTATTAGGTTATCCTGATTTTCCAAAATGTAAGATGGAACTAAATGACCTCAGGGGCTCCATCAGAGAAGTAAATGGTGGTGAGAGAGAGTATTCCTCAGGGATGCTGGAGGGTAAGAGAAAGTCCCGCTTTCACTTCACCGATGTGACTGATGTTCTTTCGCAATCTGTGGATGTGTGTGTGGCAATACTTGGAGATAGTTTAAAACCATAGCCATGAAATGACCTAGACATGATTCACTGGTGGCTGCCAGTGCATCTTCCCTTACAACTCTATGAGTAAGATATCTGGGCCTAAGTGCTTTTCCTGCCTTAAGAATGCAGAAAGGATGCTCCATAAAAGAATCTCTTCCACGTCCATTTGCATAAAGATTTCTCATACATTTGGGGGGGAAAACACGGAGAAAAATTTCAGCCCTTATTGCAGATTCATCCCCAGGATTTCATTGCATGGAATGTCCATTATTTCAAAACATTTCCCACAGGGAATCCTATCAATGGGTAGGAAGTCTCCAGAAGCTAACCGATAAGAGCTGGAGTTCTTTCCTTCTTTTTTTAAAGCTGAATTCCAGGAACTAAATGACTCCATCCCTAGACCTGGTTTGGGGTTGTGTGTGTTCAGGCTCTTAGAATGTTGGAGCTGGAAGGGACTTGAGGGAACATCTGGTTCAGCCCCCTCCCTTTGCAAATGGTGTCAGGGAGGTCAATGGCTTTTTGAGGTCACATAGCTTGTGGGGGTGGAGCTGGGACAAGGGCCCAGGTCTCTTAACTCTCAGCCTAGGGGTATTTTCTCTATATCAAATTAGCCATAGGCAGATTCCTATGCGAGAGGAATGGAGAAGTTTTAAAGGATAAATATGGGACTTTAAACAATTTGAGTATGGAAGTGTCCCACTGCTTTCCTGAGACCTGCTCTCAGAGGCAGCCCTGCAAGAGGCTTGCCTGTCAGCCCTCATCTCGGACCTGCCTGCAGAGGAGCTGTAGATGTGGTGCTGATGACAGATCAATATTTATCTTAGATTTGGGGGGTTAGTTAATTCACTGGTAACTGGCATCTGCTCTGTCCTTCCATTATTACCAGGAACCTCTGGCCCATCTTCCACCTTCAGCCTCCTCTGGCCACTGCCTCCCGCACTCCTGTGACCCAGCCCTGCCCTCCCCTCTCTATTCAGTTCAGCCCCACCCCCAGCCCCACCCGCACCCCCACCCAGGACACCTTCGCTTCCCTGGATGGGACTCTTCCACTGGGCCCAGTAGAGCCCCTGTTCTCCTGAGAACAGCTCCTCTTCCCCTTTCTCTAACACGTCTTTCTGTCTCCTTTTCACAACAGAAACGTGTCTTTCCCCTGGATACTGTCCCTGGAACTTTCTCCAGCAGAGACGTTCCTTCTCGCACTCCCAACGGCTCACAGGGTGAGGAGTGTGAGGAGAGTGGGCTCCCTCATTTCCCTCCAAAGTATGCTCATTAGTCATCTTCGGGCCCTCTCCACCCTTTTATTGTTATTTAAAAAATGCTTACTGACTCACCAAAGCTTCCGAAAGGAGTCTATTTCATCTTGAAATCCTTTCTTCTCTCTTTAAACCGAGACCAGTAGTTCTGCTTCTCAGGCTTTGTAGATGGTTCCATCTCCTTCCTTCAGAGATGATTGGGGCTGTTCCTTCTTTCTGTCTCCGACTTTCTCTGTATCTTTCCCCATACTTTTGTTTTCCCGATACTTCAGAGAAAGAAGTTGAATCTTCAAGGCCAGCGTCCCCATGGTTGTTGGATTCTTGCCCGTCTGCCTGCTCAGGCACATCGGGACCCACATCTCTGAGTTGCACCTCTTGGTATTTTCTTTTCGCTGGAACCTTTTCTACTCCACCTACACCAGAATCATCTAAGGTATTTTTTAAAAATGCAGTTTCTCAGGCCCTTTCCCAAAGAGTGTTGTCCAGTTAGTTCTGTATTGCCAGTGCCTAAATAAAAATCTTAGGGGCTGTGCCCACAGTCTGCATTTTGACAGATTCCAACGTAATTCTTACGGATAATACATTTAAAACTAGAATCATGTGCAAGCTTCCCTTATCAAAACTAACCACCCTGTGTTAGCTGCTCATTGCTGTGTAACAAATTATCCCAAAACTTAGTGGCTGAAACATTTCTTTCTCACAGTTGTCTGTAGGTCAGGGATTAGCACATGGCTTAGCCGAAGCCCTCTGCTTTGGGGTCTCTCATAGGCTGCTAAGTGTTGGCTGGGGCTGCTGTCCACATCGAGGCTCAGTCAGGGAAGGATCTGCCTCCAAGGGCATTCGTGTGACTGTTAGCAGCACTCAGTTCCTCGTGGGCTGTTGGTCTGAGGGCCTTAGTTCCTTGCTGGCTGTTGTCTGGAGGGCACCCCCAGTTCCTTGCCATGTGGGCCTCTCTATGAAGCAGCTCAACATGGCAGCTTGCTTCATCAGAGTGAGCAAATGGAAAAAAGCCAGAGAAAAAGAGTGTGAGACAAAAATCAGTCTTTTGTAGCCTAATCTCAGATGAGACACCCCTTCACTTTTGCTGAATTCTGTTGGATAGAAGTGAACCTCTAGTCCCGCCCGTGTGCAAGGGGAGGGGATTAAACAAGGTTGTGACTATCAGAAGGGGGCTTATTGGGAACCTTTTAGAAGCTGACTGCCATCTACCCCAACCCCAAAGCCTTTCCCATAAACCTGCTGCTACCCATTTAAGGCGTCAACCTATTTTTCTCCTTATAGTCACCACTCAGCTTCTCAGGAGAGGAGTCAGTCCACATTGGTGGCCTTCATCTTCTGGCCACATATTCACCCCTTAACCTATACCTTTGTGGCTTCCTCTGCTGACACTCTATACAGCTGTTTTCTCGAAGGTTATAAGTGAGCTCCTGATGGCCAAGTCCTTTTCTTCTCTCCTACTAGGGCCTCTCTTTAGCATCTGATGCCCCTTTCTTAAGACTCTCTTCTTGGCCTCCATAATACTATACTTTCCTGGGTCCTCGAGCTTCTCTGCTCACTTCTCTGTTTGTTCCTCCACTGACTCCTGCCTCTGAATTTTGATCAATTATTACACTATACTGGACATAATAATTTTGTATTTGAATAGGACATATTATCTGAGAGAAACTGAAAATGTTTTGGGACCAGCTCAGGATTTCACCTAGGGACAGAGAGATAACCAGTCCATTAAGTCTATTTGGAGAGACATTATAAGAAAAAAAGTTGCTTTAAAAATGTCACAGTCAAGAGGATCTTAAGAAGACAATGATTAAATGCAATGTGGTATCCAGGACAGGATCCTGGAACAGAAGAAAGACATTAGGTAAAAAGAAGGAAATCCGGATAAAGTATGGATTTCAGTCAATAGTAATTAATCAATATTGGTTCATTCATTGTGACACGTGTACCATACTAATGGAAGATGTTAAAAATGGGGAACTTGGGTGTGAGGTGTATGGGAACTCCATGCTTTATTCACAATTTTTCTGTAAATCTAAAAATATTATAAAGTAAAATGTTTATATTTGACAGTGCCCCCTATCAAGCTCCCCTCTTCCACCCACTTGAAGGTCCCAGCAGCTCTCACATTTGCATTTCCATCTGTCCCCACAAGCCTCCACCCTCAGGCGTGCGCTCACCTTCTACCTCCTTGGAACTCAGCCCAGGGCCCACACATTCCACAAGTAATTGTTGGGTGAGTGAGTGAGTGAATGAGTGAATGAATGATTGTGAAATACCAAAGTGAAGCCTTGGGCAGGCTGGTCGGTAAGGACATTGTGAACCCAGCTGACGGGTAATGGGAACGTTTTACTGACCTTTGTCTTCAGTTCAAGCAAACCTCTAAAGTGGCCTGGTCCCATTTTCTTCTTCAAATTACATGTTCCTGCGCTGTTTCTATCTCTGTCACTTCCTCTCTTCTCTCTTTTTCTCTCTATTATCGTTTCTTCTGCTGTGGTGCACTTTCCACTCATCTGGACCCAAACGATGGTGGTTCTTCCTAATGTGCTGTGGTCTAGTGGGGAGTTTCTCGAGTGTCAGTGATGAGCTGTGGCAAAAGGAATAGGAAAACAAAGATAACTTGGTTCTGGACGTGTGCCACCCCGGTCACCGCAGATCCTGGACAGGAAAGCTTTCTGCCATTTCCCATGAAATTAGTCAAAACGGGCTTATTTTTACTAGCATTAAACAATTAGACTTACTCTCCAAATTTCATCATTTTGGAACAATTGTTTTGGTTTCCATTAGTTTTAGTAGTGTTTGCGCATGGATACGGTTATCAAGTAAAGAGCAAAGTCTCCTTTCATGGTCACTCAGAGCTCCCATCTTACATCATAACTAACATTTGCATAGTTAGAAATATTCGGCTTGTTACCTCCTCCTGTGCCCTCCTTCCCCCTCCCTCCCCTCCTCTTCCTCTCTCTCACCCGTAGAGAGATGGCTTGGCTATTCGTGGCTTGGATTTTCCTGGGACTTGTGAGCTGTCCTCTTTCTGCTCTTTCTTCATGTTTTAAAAATAACATGCCATCCTCTAAAGGTCCTCTAAGTGGTCCCACTTTCTTCTTCTTTAAAGGAAGCTGGTGCTACTGGCTGATCCTCAAAAAGGATAGATGAGAGTCAGCTGATTTCTTTTTGTCTTAATCAGATGTTTGGGGTTGTGACATGAGAATAAATGCAGTTAATGAGACCACAGAGTTTTGACCGCAGCAGCACAGTTTTCTGATCCTTTGACCTAACTGGTTATAGATCACAGTTATAAATGCCTTGTCTTTTTTCCAGTGTTTCATGCTCTTCAAAGTTTATTTTATCTGCCCCAGCCAGGTGGCTCAGTTGGAGTGTTGTCCTGTACACCAAAAGTTTGGGGTTTCGATTGCTGGTCAGGGCACATACCTAGGTTGTGGGCTCCATGCCCGGTTGGGGCACATATGGGAGGCAGCCAATTGGTGTTTCTCTCTCTCCCTCTCTCCCTTCCTTACTCTGTAAAATCAGTTTTGTACAGGGTGTCCCAAAAAATGTATTCACACTTTGGATAATTATTAATCCCAGTGGCTTAAATCTGAAAAGAAACATCAGTTGAGCTCCTAGAAAAAAGTGTGTATACATTTTTTTGGGACACCCTGTGTGTGTGTATAAAGTTTATTTTCTCTGATTCTTATATTCTTAAGACATGGTTCTTTCAAGAGTCGAGTTCTCAGGTTTTCAGACCAGCATGGCACTGGGTCAGAAGTGACTATAGTGTCCTGGAACTAAGCTTGGGGTGGACTTCCTTGGACTGTGTTTCAGAACGGCGAAGGCTTAGTAGAGCCCAGTAGGGAATTTGTGGTTCTTCATGGAGGCAGGGACTGTGTCTGTCCTGTTAATGCTCTATCCCCAGTGCCTAGAACGGTGCATGGCATAAGGTAGGCACCCAGGGAAAGTTGGCATAATGTCTCTTTCACTTGGTAGAAATGAGAGGTGGAAGCTGAAATGGGCAGAAGGTGTGATTCACTCTCATCATTCATGATTTCAAATAGAGATTTTAATCAACAGTCTTGGGGAGGTTGTGGTTCCCAAATTATTCTATTTATAGGAGAGGAATAAGCCTAGCTCTTTTCCTACTTCCCTTTCTGTGTCCAACAAGGATGGTGAGTTGTTAATTAGATTAGTCACAATCCAGGACACAGAGCCACATTTACTAGTGGGTAGGATTTGAAGGACAATGGCTGGTGTGTGGGAATTCATTTCTTTGGTCTTCTATAACTGGCCGGAAGGGTGGCGAGACCCTTCAGCCATTAGACTGGGACACATGTTAGCCTAGCTTACCAGGAAGCTCTGCAGTAGAGTCTCAGGCCCAAACCCAGTTGGATGGTTAGATAGAGGTACAGTGATTTTACATTTGATGTTTTCCTTGTGCTCCCATCTGTCTTAGAAACTCACAGGGAGGAGGGTTGGCTGAGCCAAAGCAGGTCTTGAGTGCTCCTGGACCTAATGGCAGGACCCCAACTAAGAACTCCGAACCTCATCCAGATGCCTGATGCTACTATCAGAGGCATTTCCCCTCTGCTCTGCAGTGGTTCTTTAATCTGAATGGACCCCAGACAGATGTAAACATCAGTCACCAGTGAATCCTCCCATATGCAGAAGATCTTATAGTCTCTTAGGCCTGCTTTCTCCTTCTTTAACCCCTACCTCCAGGCTGGTCTTCAGTGGCTCTTAGAAATAAGCATTGTACTAGTTTCCTGAGATTGGTAACAGATTACCACAGACTTGAATTAAAATAACAGTAATTTATTCTCTCACAGTTCTGGAAGCCAGAAGTTCAAAATCAAGATGCCCACAGGGCCACAAATCCCTCCAGAGGCTCCCTCCTTGTGCCTTCCATCTTCTGGTGGCTTCCAGCATCCCCTAGTTTGTGTCTGCAATATTCCAGTCTCTGCCTTCATCTTCACCTCGCCTTGTCCTCTTGTGTCTGTGTCAAATCTCCCTCTGCTTCTCTTCTGTAAAGAAACCTGTGAGCCACCTGTCCAGGGCTGACTCTTTACATCTTGATGAAGTCTTTAGCCCAGGCTGAGCCTAGAATTTCTGAGCCTCTAACACCCAATTTCCCAGGAAGAGATTCAGACTGGCCCAGGTTAGGTCAGGGCCGACCCCTGGACACTCAGCTGTGCCGGGCCACATGGCACAGGCATGACTGCCAGAGCTCCTCCCTCTCACCCTACATGTGGCTGGCAATGAACCATACAGTGTTAGGGAAGAGATGTTTTTACTGAATTTGGTATGCGATGGGAGTTTTTGAGCAATGAGCTGCATCTGAGGACTGTTCATCTGATAATAATGTCAGGAATTATTTCAATGGCAAGAATGATTTACTAGAAACTCTTTTGGCAGGTAAGGGAGGGGAATTGGGAAGGCTTTGGGGCCTTCAAGAGTTTTCTAATAATAGATTGCAATAGTTGGGAGTGAGCTGCCTTTTCTCTAATTATCCCCCTAGGACCCTCTACAGAAGCAGGTGGCAGTGAGGGGGAAAGACGGGTAGTTGAGGGAGGGCTTTTTGAAGCGGGAGGGAGTTCCTGGTAGGGCTTGGAGTAAGTGAGGCACCATGCTGAGCCTTGGGCCTGGGCCTCATTTCATCAGGTGCTCACAGTCAGCCTAGAGACACATGGCTCCTGAAGATAGGCAGAACTGGCAGAGTAAGCAGATCCCATGGCCCTGACACACGGAGGCATGCCGAGCCTCACCTCTGTTGGAAGGCATTTCCCCTGGGGGAGGGCAGGTAAGCAGTGAGTCACTGACAGGACAGCCCCGTGACAGAGCTTCAATAAAACGTGAGACCCTTGACTCATGTTGGCTGGTGGTGTCTGCTCTGTGTGGGTGTGGATATAAATACATGGCCGCACACACACCTCCACACCCCCTCACATGAGGGCAGGCCCACAGGGGGCTCAGGCCGTGACTCAGAGGTAGCGGCAGAGATAACCGGCTGACTCACGGTTTTACATTCCTTGGCTCCTTCCTCAGACAGGTCCTGGGTTTGAAGGACAGGTGACTCACAGACTGACCCTCTCTCCGGTCTAGTTTTTCCAAGTGCTATCCTTAGTTCTCCAGGTTACCACAACGTCTGGGCCATCCCTCGTCCAGAGGCCAATCCAGCCTCCTACTTAGTTTGCTCACTGGAATTTCTGTTCCATCAGCCTCTCCATTTCTAATCGTTTGTTCAGTCAACAAATATTTAATCAGCGTCCAAGATGTTTTGGCTGCATGCTGGGTGCTGGGCACGGAGCTGTGCCTGGGAAGTGATCCCTGTCCCAGGGCCCTACAGCCTCCTCTTGGGGATATCCTGACTCACTTTCTGTGGAAGTTGGTTCTATTGGAAAGAGACAACTCTTGAAACTCCCCTCCCTTCATGGCCCCAGGGGGCTCACGCTTCTGGGTGATGACTGGTGGGTCCCCTAGTTTGGCCCAAGTGTCTGGATCTCTTCCCTGCCACCTGAAGAGAGTGAATTCTTTTCCTTCCAACAAGTGTGTAGCAATTTGGGACTATTTTGATAGGCAAAGGGCTGGCTGAGCGTGTTCTGAGCTTCACACATGCAATAGCCCTTAGCCCTGCTCCTAGACTCCTGGTCATTACCCATGGACTTGCCCTGGGGGCAGCAACTGCTTTATTTGTCAAGCCTTAGAGTTTTATGTGTAATTTGATGATTACAATGACTCTGTGAGATAGACCATTTGTCAACAGGTTGTGTTATCATCACCATTATTTACGTGTCAGGACACTTAGGCTCAGAGACGTGAAATCCCTTGGATCACACAGCTTGTCAGAGACAATCCTGCTCTGGCAGACCCCTGCTCTGGATAACTACATACCCTATCTCAATCCTAGGGCCAGTTCTCTGCCTTCTTGGGGGCATCTTTATCTTGAAGTTGGGAGATTTCATGTTCTGGCTTCTGCAAATGACTGATCCTCACTGGCTCAGCAGGCACAGTCGGGAGTAGAAGGAAGGGACAGAGTGTAGGTGAAAGCAAGTGGGTGCAGGTACAAGGAGAGTGGAGATTTCAGTGTTGTCTGAGTCTGGTGACTGGACTGCAGGGTGGTCTTGGGCAAGGCTATGGTATGGACAGAATTTATCTTTTGGCTCCAACTCTAATACCTTCTCATGGTCCTGCTTATGTGGGCTACTCTCTCAGGTAGGCCCTGCCTCTGTGACCCCGTCAAGAACGTGAAGAGAGAGGCACTGGAGTTATAATCACATGCTCTTGAGCTAAAAGAGGCCTCAAGAGATCATCTAGTCTGATTTCTTTATATTAAAAAAAATAAGAGATTGAGGAATAGTGACTCCCTGAATGGTGGCAAGGCTGGGACTTGAACCCTGATCTTCTTTCTGTCTAGTGCTCTTTCTCTGACATTACCTTTCAGTGGTCTAATCAAGATTATAGGCAGCTTGAGAGTCTATACACTTAGGCATGAAATACAGTGGAGCTTTCCTCTGTACAAGTCCACACAGATGGGCTCTTCCTTCTGTGGTCCTCCCCTCCCCAGCAACCTGTCTTGCTCTTCTGCCCCAGGTCCCTTGGGGTCTATCCTCGCCTGTACTTTATTGATGTTGTCTTATAGTATACAGAATTCTCAGTGTAAGAGTTACTTTCCAACAAAGGCATCTGAGAATGGAAAGTTTAACCATACATTTGGCTGGGAGAGCAAGCATTGTGTTCATCTGCAGATGTTCCCTTTCTCTCCCTTTTGGCCCTGATAACTGTCTTTGTTTCTTTCTTTTGTGAAAGAACCTGTGTTTGGCAGAAGAGACATGTCAGCATCCTTGTAATGTACAATTTCTCATGGTGAAAGGCCTTGCAAAGGGTCTTAGCTTTCTTTCACTGGCTGCAAGTCGTCTCCTTCTGGGAACATCCATGGTTCTCTTCCACTGCACCATGACCCGGTGGGTATGGTGGAAAGACTTAGTTCCTGGCTGGACCACTTCAACAGCAGTGAGACTTTGGAAGAGACACTTAGCAGCTCTGAATCTTGATTTTCCCACCTGTAAAATGGGCATTTTTGGGGATCACACAAGAAAAGGTGAGTGAAGGGGTCCTGCACGTAATACTGTCCAGATGTCTCATGGAAGAAGCAGCTTCATCTTTAGTGAGGTGAGGACGGTTGGCTGCCATCATTGCCTGAGAAAGTGAAAAGGCTTTAACTTCAGATATACCCCACAGTAATATCTTTGGTTCACACACTTTTGTAAAATCGTCTTTCTCTTGCTGGTCTCCGTGTTATTTTCTCTGGTGGCTTTGTGGGGAGATGGTTCGGTGATGCTCGTACCTGTCTGTGGGCACAGCAGGCCCAAGGGGTGGGAATTGTGGCCTGGGGGGCCCTAGTCCTTCCTCCAGCTGCCATTTGCCGTCCATCCTGGGTCGCAGGGCAGGATATTTCACTTTGGTTTTCTCATCTTTAAACAGAAACACTAGCACTTCAAATAGGAACACTTGCACTTCATTGGGCTGATTGGAGAATTAAATGAGATGACACTTATGGAGCTTTCAGCGCAGTGCCTGGCACATAGTAAGTGTTGCTTATTAAGTTGGCATAATTTCTGAAGGTCCCTGTTTTGAGGGTATTTTTATGTTGTTAATAAGGCAGTGACTTCTTAGTGGAACCTCGACCGAAAGGTGGTAATTTTCCTGGCTCCCCTGAAGGTTTTTCAGTTGGCTGGGCTATGTTTCTGATTTTGAAAGTGCAGGTTGTCCTCAGCAGGAAGACAAAAGGACCCAGGCTTACAGAAGCAAGTGCACTATTGTCGTGATATTGACCTTGATATGACCCCATGAAACAGTTGGTGCGATGGACCCTGCCTGGGACTGGAGGAGAGGACAGGGCTGGTCTTCAGTGCCAGGGCGCTCTGTACACGCCCTTCCTCTGCCTGGACGGGTCTCATTTCTTCTGGTAAATGCCCAGTCACCCTTTAAGAGGCTTTTTTTTTTTTTTTTTTCTGGCAAAGTCTACTCCAGCCCTCAGCAAATTCCACGGCTCCCTTCTCGCTGCACCCAAAGCTCTCCTCTTGCGCTGCTATTAGGCTCCTGGTGTGTGCTGTACACAGGGTCCCACCTGCTGCCCAGTTTTATCTTTCACCCCTTCCCTGCATTTTATACTCAAGTTTAACTGTGTTCCTCCCAGTTTCACAAATGCTCTATGCCTCTCTCACCTCTGAGCTTTCTGAGTGTCCCAGTCCCTCTGTGACAGCACTGGGTTCCCCTCCTCTGTGCCCCCGTCCTTGCCCCCCCACCCCCAGAGGGTGGGCTGCTGCTCATCCTTGGGTCTAGCTGAATGCCCTCTCTTCTGGGAAGGTGTCCCTGGGAGCTCATGTCTGGGTGGCCCTGCTGTAGGCTTCATGGCACTTTCTCAAAGTCTCTATCACACTTCCCCGCTAGACTGTGAGCCTCTGGGGGGAAGGGGCTGTTTATCTCGTTCCATCTCTGAACTGAGCACAGGCCTATAGTAGTTGTTCGGATCATATTTGACCATCAAATCTGTTTTTTTCATGTTTGCCTCCCACTACCGCAGATAGCTCCTTCAGGAGGGAGCTGTCTTCATCATCGGCATGCCTGCGGTGATTAGCCCAGCGCCTGGCTCACAGGAGCCTCTCATCAAGGCGGACTTACAGCATCGTCCCCTAGGCCCTGACCAGCGAGCTCCATGGTTACCTTTTCCTGAGCAATCAAATTTCTCTTTCAGAGAACCAAGAAGCTGGAAGGAGTGTCGAGGGCCAGCCCCTTACAGAAATCTTTGGCTCCCTCTACTCTCCCTGGCAGGTGGTCCTGTACGCCTCCCCCCCCCCCGGCCGAGCTGTTACTGGCAATTAATGTAAAGTTTCTGGGCTTTTCTTCAGGCTGAGACTCACTCTGGTGTGGATGGCTGACTTCCATGTACTTCAGTGTTTAATGACAGTCTTGGTTCTCTTTGTCTTTTTTGTTGTGAATGTGACATGCAGCGTTTTGCCAGCGCCCAGGAACACTGGCTCAGGTGGGGCCCCGAGCGAGGCAGTGTAGGGAGGGGCCCTTGGGACTGAGACTCCCTCTTTCAGGAGGCTTCGGTCTTCCCGTCATCCCAGCCCCAGCAACAGTGACTCAGCAGCAGAGAAAGTGGAGTCATTCTCAGTCCCAGACATGCTGTCGTGGGGGCTCCTCGTTAGCGCTCAGTCCAGGAGGTGGCTGGCGGGAGCTGAGCGGGAGCCCTCTGTGTGGGCAAGTGGGAGGGCACCCCTTAGAGTAAGGGGCCCTGGAAGGTGGTGGCAAGCACGGAAGACAACCTCATGGTGACAAGGGTGCCGCTTTTCAGCCACGTAATGCTCGGTAATGAGTACTTTCAGGTCCTGGGTTTCAGGGTTGGGCTCGGCTCCCTGCTCAGAGCAAGGCAGATGTGCACTCGAAGCTTGCTCCTGGGCTGGGCAGCCCTCATTCTGAGTGTTTTCAGACGAATGTCTGCTAGAATCTGGAGCCTGGAGCCAGATATGCCAACCGCTCTTGGCCGGGCAAGTGGTTTTCTCGACTTTGGAATTGCAGCCCATAAAAGGAGAACTACGAACAAAGAATCCGGTTCCTTTTCTGCAACATTGAAAAACATGTTTTCAACATGAAGTCCTCATTGCTGCTATTTTCTGGTAAACCAGTCAATTTGGTAACTATACTGTAGTTCCATATTTCTGTCACCCACCACCCCACCTGCTGAGCTCCTCCAATGAGCTGTGTGTATTTCTCATCTCGCAACCATCATATAATGTCCAGTGTTTGGAGTATTTATACATAGATATAGCTTGATGGAAAGAGTTTGAACTCTGTGGCCAGACAGACCCAAATTTAAATAGAAATCCAACTTAAAAAAATATATATATATTTTTATTGATTTCAGAGAGAGGAAGGGAGAGAGAGAGAGATAGAAACATCAATAATAAGAGAGTCATTGATTGTCTGCCTCCTGCACGGCCCCAACTGGGGATGGAGCCCGCAACCCGGCATGTGCCCTGACCTGGAATGGAACCGGAATCTCCTGGATCCTAGGTGGATGCTCAACCGCTGAGCCTGCCGGCCGGGCACTTTCACCGCATTTCCTATTTCCCCCTCCCTCCACCCTCACAGGGATTCTCCGCAGCCGGACCATCTCGACCTGTGGCGCGGACTCCTGCTTCCCTCTGCTCGCAGGCTATGATGCGGATCCCTGGGGCACAGGTGACATACTTAGTTCACCAGGCTTTCCTCCTGGATTCAGCGTTAAAGCCCAGGAATCCATATTTTTAACAAGCGCTCTGGGGAACTCTTGTCTTCAGGAAGGTTGGGGAGTCCCCGCCCACGGCTTGCTCATGTTCCTCCTTCTTCTCAAAATCTCCATGGTCCTCCCCCAGCCCAGGATGCACCCCACACCTTGACATTGGTGACAGCTCTTGTTTGGGTACCCTGGGTTGATATCTAACCCTCAATAATCTATAGCTTTTCTACTCAATATAAATATGAGAGTAAGCATCACGTTGTGTGGGTTGTGTTTTTTTTTTTTTTCCACATAGAAGACCCTCAATATATATTTGGTTGAAATGTTTACTTGTTTTCCTCGCATTATATTCATTTTGGTTGAACACTGGAATTGTTTTACCTGAGCACAATCCAAAGGCAAAGAGGGAAGCGACTTAGAAATATGTTAGGTAAAAGAGGTACTTTCATCCGTGATGAAACACGCCTTTACGCTCAAGGTTGATGGAATGAGGCCACACGAAGGTGCCTGCTATCTGGGATAATACGCTGGTTTCAAGAGATGATACATGGATAGAACTGGGCTGGGTTTCTTGTCTGAAGAGCTACTCCGATTGCTAGTTCCACCATGGGTCACGTGTGTCACCTTATGTGAGATGTGTCAGCAAACCTAGCCTCAGTTTCCTCGTTGTAAAAAGAAAGTTTAATCTCTATCTCATTGGGTGATTGTGAGGTTAAATGAGATATTGGGTGTGGAATCATTTTATAAACTGTAGAGTGCTGTCCCGATGGTAGGACTTAACTCTTAGTCATCCTGACAGTTAGTTTTCCGGCGCACCTGTTTTTCTTCATTGCATCACAGCTTTCCTACCTGAGGCATGTGACTAGAATTTGCATGCCATGCTGGGGAGCCTAGAAAATCTGCTTCCCAGCAAGAGCTCTAAACATCCCATCCTAGCAGAGACAATGGGGAACAGTGACTCAGAGCAGCTCCAGGGGAGCGGCCAGCTCAGGCAAGAGGCTTTGCAGAGACTCCTCGGGCCTGGAAATGTCTTCTTCATGGGTGTGCCAGTGAATGGAGACAGCCCCACTCTGAGCTTTGGTTGTCCAAGGAGAAATGTGGAAACCGAACTAGCATTGGATGGATGTCTGACATCACTGAAAATGGACATGATTTTCATATGGTAATGCTTAAAACCTGAACAATAAGAGATGATGAAGGCATTACAGCAAAGGGGGGCGGTTGTCCTGTAAATGAACTCTTAGAAAATCAGAGTTTCTGAATTTGACAAGAATTTATCACAGGTGGCAGTTTTCAGAGTTCTCTAAGCTTTGGCAGGGATAGGCTAGTCCATGTGAGAAGAAAGCAACAGATTTAAAAAGTCTGTACAAACACCAGTAGAAATAAACTTGTAGCTTGTTGCGACGTACCCACATCGTTAGAGATTTTGCCCTTAATGTCTCTCTTTTAAATTTGACTCCAGGAAATAGATTTGGAACCTGATCAATCCCATCCTCGGCTCTGCCATCCTACTCCCAGAATTATAAACATAAGATTATTACAGCGCATTTCCTGCATGTGCCTTCCATGTGGCTCCAGTCTCAGCCTCACAAATGCAGCAAGTAAACACTCCCCAGTGTGGCTCTGAAGTGTCGCCCAGATGGTCTTCGCTCTGGCGGGGGTGGGGCTGGGATGATGGGCCCAAGGAAGGTCCACATGGGAGGCACCCCGTCCAGGAGGGAAGCAGCTTCTCCCGGTGGCGGAATAGTCACCCTTCCTTCATTGCTTCCCGTGTTTGGTGTGTGTGTGTGTGTGTGTGTTGGGTGGGTTACAGAGGAGGGTTAGAAATGTTTTCTTTCTTTTTAAAAAATCCATTTCAATCCGTGCCATTCCTGGAAAAACCACAATCCCCCCCAGCTGCCTCCAAGTCCTTCAGTTTTGAAAAACACCTATCTTCTCTACTTCTTGCTTCTGTGGGTCTGTTTGGAGCAGCAATTAATTTCAGTGTGAATGAGTGCGGGGCCCTGGCTGTCATTAATGTGTTACGACTCCAGGTTCCTGTGGTTTGACACCACTTAAATACACAAATTGTTAACGTTATGACAATTCCCTTCCCCCTCCGGAATCTCGTATGAAACTCATTTCCCTAGGAACTGCCCAAGGAACCCTGCCCTCTTTCCTCAATTGTTTAAAGGCCTTCAGTATTTTTTCTTGGCCTGCTGCTCTTGATATTAGAAGGTGAGCTGAACTTCAAAGGGCAGCCGGCCAGATGTCTTCATTCCCCACGAGGGGCTGACGTCCTCTCACTTCTCCGTACTCTGCGTGTATGAGCCCAGGTTGCTGTCCGTTTCCCCTGGGCCCGGGCCTGCTCCCAGGGCTGCACCCGGATGCAGTTTGACAGTTCTTTTGTCTGTGCTGCTCCGGTATGAGTGTGGGCATGACCGTGTGTGTTCTCCAGCAGCTCCAACAGATGCTGGCCTGCACTGTCCCACTCAGCAGTCATGATTCATATGTGAACACTGGATTCCTGGGGATTCATATTGAGCACTTGAAAGGTGGCTTTGGAGTTGAGATGTGCTTTGAGTAAAATACACACCAGATTTCAAAGACTTACTATAAAAAATAGAATGTACAATATCTCAATAAAATTTCATATTGAGTACATGTTGAAATGATAATATCTTGGGGGTATTAGGTTAAACAAAGTGGATTATGAATATTAATTTCACCTCTTCTTTTTACTTTTTAAGGTGTGGCTATTAGAAAATGTAAAATGACATATGTGGCCCATATTGTATTTCTTCAGGAGAGTGGGGATCTAGATCAATGATGGAGGCCTGAAGTTTCATTTGCTGAGTGACGGGCTTTGACTGCCCTTGCCCTGGTGCCCTCTGACCTTCAGGCTGTGTAGTGAGTGAAAGGTTGGCTTTCCATAAATCACATTTCATAATTTGGAACTGCAGAGGACACTGTGTGTATATCTTCACAATCCCACATTAAGTTTCCTCAGGTGGCACCTCTGCCCTGGCCAGGCTAATCTCCCATGCATGTCCCCATGTACAGAATAAAGAGGCTTGTGCCCACTGGTCTGAGGACTGGAAGGAGGCTGCTGGTGACTCCGGCCTGGTCGGTGGCCCACAGCACATTGTAGGTGTATTTCTCCTGGACAATATCCAGTTACTTCCCATAAAGTCTGGGCTGGATCACTTTGCTTTGAACTTGACATGTTTAAGATACAACTTAATGGGAAAGGGCTTTAAAGATTATGTTGTCTAATCTTTTCATTTCACAAAAGTGGGCACTGAGACCCATCTGTACTAGAGAGAGATGATTATGAGCTTAGATTCTGGCAGAGGCAGTTTCAAGTTCAAATCCTGGCTCTGCCATTTCATAGCCAGGAGAGCTTGTGTAGGTTAATTGAACTTCTCTGGGCTCAGTTTAACTTTCTATTAAATGGGGACCATTATATTTCTCTCATTGTTGTAGGAATGAAATAAGAAAATGTATGCAAATTCTATAGACTAAATATTATCATCCCCTCCCCCAGATTCATATATTAAATCCTAACCCCAAGGTGATGGTGCTAGGAGGTGGGGCCTTTGGGAGATGATTAGGGCTCTGCCCCCATGAATGGGATTAATGCTCTTATAAAAGAAACCCAGGGAGCTCTCTCATCCCTTTGGCCTTGTGAGGACATAGTAAAAAGACAGCCATCATGAACTAAACACCAAATCTGCCAGCACCTTCATCTTGGAGCTCCTCAGCCACCAGAACTATGAGAAATAAATGTCTGTTGTTTATAAACCAGCCAGTTTATGGTGCTCTGCTTTAGCAGTCTGAACAGACTTAGTAAATTACTCAGCCTGTGATTTGGCAGAAAGGGAGTACTTGATAAATAGTAATTACTGTTTTTTAGATAACTCTCAAAAGGTCCTATGGCCGGTTAGTGGCTGAAGTTGCGTTGAGAGCCCAGATCTTGACTTCCTACTCCAGTGCCCTTGTTTTATCAGCTGCATCAGGCTGCACACAACTCGGTCACACCTAAAGTCAAAGCACCAGGACTCAAGAGCAGTTGCCCACAGCTCTGCCAGCTGCTGCTGCAGCCCCCTGGCCTGCCGCCGGCCAGCACAGCACTCTTGTTCTGTACCACCATGAACCGTTTACTTGTCTGTGTCCCACTGGGCACTGCGCGTCCATTGAGGGCAGGGTCTGCATAGCCTTCATTATCATAGCCCTTTCGTTCTTTCAGCAGGATGCTGAGGACCTATCATGTGCCAGGCCCAAGTCTTTTTCTAGACTCTCTGGATGCTTCAGGGACAGGGGCAAAGATCTTGCCCTTATGGAGCTTGTATTCCAGCTGGGGGAGATGGATACCATGTTGGAGGGTCATACAGGGTACAGTTTATTCACAGCCCAGATCCACACATGGACCGTGCCTAGTTGGAGCAGCCCTGGCAATGGCTCGGTCTATGCCTGTAATCCTGGAGCCACTGACACCTCTGTGCCACTCCTACAGGCTAAGGACTGTCCCTCATGTTGCCCACAGGCTGCTTCACAGCCCCTCACCTGGGATGAGAGTGTTGCCTCTCTCAGGTCCCCCCTCCCAGGCTGGGGCCTCCCCATGGCCGCTAAGGGGACGGGCCTCCGTGGCTTTAACCTGCTTTCCCATCACCTGAGGTGTGAGGGCGTCAGCATCCAAGGGCAGCCTTTGCCCAGTGGGAGGCAGATACTGAACGATACATTCTTTTCTCCTTCCTGGGCACACTGCTTGGAGATGCACCCGCTTCATTCAGCCTCTCCGGAGATGTCCTGTGACACCGAGTCATCACTAGTTGCAGCGCTAGTGTCCTTTGGAAACAGACTCCCTTAGGCTTGCTCTCCCCTTTCTGTGCCTTACCTCCCCTCGCCTTTCCACGAATTCCTGCTTCTCTGGAATTGCATTCCTTCAAGCTACGTTTTCTAGGGAACTGTGCCAAGGCAGTAGGTGATAAGTGCTACAGAAGAAGAAAATTGAGAGAAGGCTACGAAAGGGGGTCAGGTATACTGTTGAAGGGTTGCCATTTTCAACAGCATTGTCAGTGTAAGCCTTGCTGAAAAGGTGATACGTGAGTGAAGACCCGAAGAAGGGGAGGGTGTTAGCCACCCGGGGAAGGGCATTCAGGGTGGAGTGGAGGGAACAGCTGGTGCAAAGGCATAAGGCAGAGGTGGCAGGCATGGTCACAAAGACTGATGAGGTCAGGGTGGCTTTGGGGAGTAAGAGCAAGAGTTGTAGGAGATGAGGCCAGAAAGGTGGGGTGAGGGGGGTAATTTTAGGTCTTGTAGGTCATTGTGATGACTTGAGCTTTTACTCCAAGTGAGAAGGGAGCCTGTGCTGAATTTTGGGGCGGGGAATGTCATGGTATCTAGCAAGTGCCTGATCGATAGCACAGTGCCTGGCATGTAGGAGGTGCTCACCCAGTGCCTGTTGATTTGAAATAAGACATGCACTTGATCTTCCCTGGACCCTGCTCAGAGCAGCACACCCTGCCGAGGACCCCCGGCCCTGTAGCAGGCTAGAGACGGGTTTGTATGTTTCTAACCAAGAGTTGAAAACAGATGGAGACAGAATGCCAGCAGTAATCCAAAAGGCATGTGGAAGAAAAGATCAAATGGGAGAAGAGGGTGAATGTGTTTTCAGCGGATCTGTGTGCTTGCTTCAGGACCAGATTTGTGGGAAGCCAGCCGAACCAACCTTGTGCCTCATGGTAGAGAGTGGGCTTCGACTGGGGCCCCGGAGCTGGGGAGAGCGCGCCCATCTCCCCCCCCGCCACCACCAACCACAGTAATGAGGGGCAGGCTCGCCCCTAAGAGCCGGGCAAATCCCGTGAGCCTTGACTTGGAAACCTACCGACAGAGCTTGCCGTGGCTGGTTCTGCGATACTTGTTTTGCAGGGTTCCCTCAGTTTTGAGTTCTGTGGCTCACATACTTTTTAGGTCCTGGGTGGATCTGGTGGCTGGCTCTTTTCTCGGTCATCGGGACAGCTGAGGACAGGAGGAGCGTCAGAAACGAGCCCTCAGCATGCATACTTAGTTTCCCTAGGGCTCCCCTTCTTCCCCTGGACCCCCTCCTTTTATACCCACCTCTAAAGATTATGAGTTTTCCGGAAGGAGAAGGAGTCTGGGGTGGTAGCTGGGAAGTTAGACTCTAGATAAGGCAACAGGTCAGTGGGAGCATCCCAAACCTTCTCTCTAATGAGGGGGAATGACTCCTTCCAAAGAGCAGAATAGAAGAGGAATGTAACGACATGAATCCTTTTATTCTGGGGTGGTGGGTCAGGGGCTGAAGGTTTTAGAGCCTGAATTTGACATGATGCTAATGATTTATTTTAAGGAAATCTGGAGACTTGGGCCCAGGCCAAGGAACATGGTTGGGCTTTTTGTCAAGAATCTTGCAAGTCAATTTTCCTTCTTCTCAGCTATCATGCTAGGAGAAAAGTCGAAGCCTGAGGATTCTCATGTATTTTCCAAGCAAGACCACATAAAGCTTTGGAAACTAGAAAGGATAATTTAGTACCCAATGAGGTAAGAGGCTGAGACTTGGGAGGACAGATAAAACACTGTGTGTCTGCAGACGGTCTGAGAACCTTACATGTTGGAGCAGCCAATTGGGCAAGAGCAGGTTTTAGAGCTGCTTAGGAAGTCCTGCCCATTTCCCAGATGGGCAACTGAGGCCGTAGGGAGGTCCAGCTGCTCACAGGCACAGCCCTAGGTATTGCCTGGCTTTTTAGTAACCAGAAGAACACGATATAGCCAAAATATGTATGACTTTTGTTTTATTACTGGGTTTTTTGAATACCATAATATGGTTTATAGAAATATAGGAAGCAGTATTTTAAAATTTAATTAATATAAAAGCAATGTAAGACCCCCCTTCACTACATCCTTAATTATGGGAAAAGGGCTGGTACAGTCCACTACTAAACAACTTATTGTCAACCAGGGAAGCACTGGTGGAATGCAGAGAAGTGTAGAAAACAGTTCTGTTCTTTAGTTTCGGCCCTGTATCCCACCCCACCCAGAGTCCACAGGAGTGTGGGGTCGGGAGCGGCTTCTCTGTGCCAGGTGACCTAGCCCAACTCTCCGTCTACCATGAGACCCTTACTCTAACTCAGGACTGGCAAACCACACTCCACAGACCAAACCCAGCCCACTGCCTGCCTGTTTTGTATGTGAGTAAAGGGTGATTTTTACATTTTCAACTGGTTGAAAACAACTAAAGAAGAATATTTTGTGACGTGTGACCATTTTATGAAATTCAAATCTCAGTGCCCATCAACAAAGTCCTACCGAAACATAGCTCTGCTCATTCATTTACCTGTTGTCTGTGGCCGCTTTGTGCTAAATGACAGAGATGAGTTGAGCCAGCGAATGTGCCATAAGCTGAAAGGTTTCCTCTCTGACCTTTTACAGAAGGAGCTTGCGGGCTCGTGTCCTAACCCTGAGCACCGCTGTGACACTCAGGTTGGCCTGGGAACCTGTGACTTTGAACACTGTCTCTCTCCCCTCCCCCTTTGACCTCTTGGCCACTTCAATGCTTTTCTTCCAACTCTTTCCACCTTCTATTGTATTTGTTTCCATGGTGGTTTTTCCCCAGTGAACTAAGGACCACACCCTCTTTATCTTTAAACCACTAGTTGTTCCTTTAGTCTCTGACTTATAGGAGGTGTGTAGTCAATGTTTATTGAGTGAGTAAGGAGATGGATGGTAAATCCTTTTAGGACAAGTGATGTTTTACAGGTTTGTATCCTGAGGACCTGGCTTAATATGTGTTTTTGCTGCTGATAAGGATAATCCACTTTGCTGGTCTTTGGGTTAAAGATACCATTGCAGACTCTTGGCCAGACCGGTGCCTTGCAGCAGGCCCTGCAATGCCTGTCTGTCCTCCAACGCACGTCTCGGTTCACATTATATAATAGTGATGAAAATAACTATAGATCGAGTGGCTGCTCTGTGTGTATTTGGTGTTCTAACACATAATCTCTAATTCCCTGCACAACCCTGCAAAAGCTTCATGTTAATTTTTGCCAAAGAAACTGAGGCACAGAGAAGTTAAATAACTTTTCCAAGATCATACAGCTAGTCATCGGCAAAACTGAGATTCGGTTCAGGTCTCTGTGGCTACAAAAGCTTTAATCTTTCTATGTTATTTCTTTTTTCCTACCTATAATTTATGTTTTAGCAACATCAACAAAATTATAAAGTAATAGGAAAAAGAAGGAAAGAAAGGAAAAAGGGAAATTTCAGCTATAGCTCGGCCAGCTGTTTAAATTTGCCCTGTTCTCGCCCTGTCCCTGTCCACATATGTACTGAGTGAATGTGGGCAGACATGCCATTTGTGCTCTGCTTGTATTTGAACCCAACATTACACAGAGCATTTTCCAATGTCTGGTCATAGTCTTCGTAATTATAGTTTTCATGACTTGTACTTCAGTTCTGAACTCAGCGTCGATAATGAGACTCATAACTCTAGTGGCACCTCTGTCCCTTCCCCTTTTTACCCACTGCTCTCTGTAAGTGCATCTGGTCTTTATTGGAGGCAGCTGTGAAGAGAGTGCTGAACTTGGAGCCAAAAGCGTTGATGGCGTTCCAGACCTGACATTAAATAGTTGTGTGACCTTGGGCAAGTCAAGTTCGTTCAGTTTCAACTCCTCCCTTGGTCTGTGAGCACCTTTAGGGCAGGGGCTGTTTTATTTCTCCTTCGTAGATCTTGAGAATACTGGCACAGAGCATGAGATGAAAACAAGCTTGATCAAGAGGCTCAATTTCCTCATCTGTAAACTTGGATAATGAAGCTTATTCCATAAGGATATGGTAACTAAATGAAGTTTTATACACACACACGTATGTACCCTGCTGTTGTAAATTATTATGGAAATGTAAGTTGGTATAACTATTGTAACTGCTAGGTTTATACAATTTACATAAAAGTCTGTTCGATTATCTGGAAGAACAGTGAGCTTCCTGACTGGACGTCACATCTTTCACCCAGATGTTTGGCATCCTGTAGGCACAGTAGGCCACAGATGAAAGGAATGCTCAGCCAGTGTTTATGTCGAATATCTGTGTGCCTTCTTCATGACGTTCTCTGCTTTGACAACGGAGGTGGCATGTGCTTTGCTTGTTGGGCGCAGCACCACGCTCAGCCAGGACCTCAGGGAGTGCACTCTGGTAGGATCCAAATGAAGGACAGGAGTGTTACATGCTCAGGTCTCGGGGACACAGTTTGTAGCAGCTCATTCTAGCTGGTGCAGTCCTTCGCCTGGGGGTAGGAGCTGCTAGGATGGGTCGGTTTTATCCTGAAGGAAACAGTCCAACAATGTGGGGGCAATTTTCCTTATCTTTTTGTTTTGCTTTTCAATATTAAATACCTTTATTTAAGATTTCAGGAAAAGGAGATATTTGTAGGCCTTGACCTGGGCAATAGGAAGAACTTCTAGCACATACTGGGCTGTGTTCATCTTGCTACAGTGACATTTCTTCCTAGTTATAAGGACGATGACCTTACAGGAACAGGAGGAAATAGTGCAGGGACTTGCGAAATAATTCCCATTTCATCTATTCCTATCATAGTCTCCTTTTTGCCACAGAATCCCAAGAGCCCCCTTTTCCTCATAATATCAGCATTGTAATTCTCAGTCTTAAAAAAGATTACATTGCTTTCTAGGTTGTTGACTCAAAAACCCAGAATATGTTGGCTCCATATCACACTGGGAGATAAAGAAATGAAAATTTGAAATGACCCTTTATCTAAAGACCCGCCTTACCGGGATGGAGCGCGCATGCATCTGGGCTCGGTTCCTGGATCCCTGCTTCTTCCAGTTCACCCCACTTGCTGCAGCCAGGAGACCCCCACCTTCCACCCTCGCCTGACCTGTTCCTAGAGTCCAGGGGAGAGCTCTCTCCACTCAGGTGGGAGCTCCAGGAGGCTCTCATGTTCCCAGAAAATTCAGAGCGGGGGGCAGGGGACAGGGGGAGCTGGCATCCGCGATTTTCCAGGAAGAGCAGTGTCTGTGACGTGTGAAGACTTAATTTATTTGCCCAGAATTCAGGCCGCGCGAGCTGGCCGCTTCACAGCGCCTGTTTACGGGTCGGCCAGCCCTGCTGCGCCCCTGGCCTTCAGGGGGCAGCCCTGCCTCCACCTCCCGCGTGGAGGGCCGGGTGGTTCAAAGCAGGCCCCGGCCCCGTGCCCTCTAAGTGACACACCATGCTGGGATGGTGTTCTCCGTGGAAACCACTTGAGCGCAAATGGCCCCTTTATGACAGAAACACCACAGGAACATTCCCCAAGGGTGCTGTTTGCCGTGGTGCTTGTCTACAGATTTTCCCACCAGGATCCTGGAGCAGGTCCAGTGTAGAATTGCCACTGTCATGAGAAGGGAACGGAGGACCATGGAATTAAGTAATAGCCTGTCCCCCTTCCCTCCTCAACCCTTTGATTTGGGAAGATCTGCGCTCGTTGTTTGTGGCCAGGACTCCTGGACCCCCATTTTGAACTAGGAAGACATGGGAATGAGAGGTCTTTGGGGCACTTAAAAGCAGCAACAAATAGCCCACAAAACCGCCGTCTGCAGCTTGAGCAACCCTTGCTGTGAGCTCCCTGGAGGACAGCCAGGAAAACAGCTCAAGTCGGCCCCCAAAATAGGCTCCTCGCAGGCACTTTCTTAAAGAAAAAAAAAAGAGAGGGAGAGAGAAAGAAAACTAAAAAATATTCCACTCAGAAGCAGTAATAATATTTGTAGAATGCATTTTTACTGTTGCTTACTTGGCTCGAGTCTAAATAATCTGTGAAAAAATATGTTATCGGGCTGACGAATAGCGTGGCTGTTGAGAGATTCATCTGTTTTTTCCCAGAAGCAGCTAATTTCAGATGCAAGCAAGGACCCCGCGCAGTGTTGATTTTGCTGTATCAGAGCTGTCAACATACGGGCCTGTGAGAAGCATGGCGAAGGCTCCTTCTGAGGGTGGTCCCCATATTTTTCTTGCATTTCTCTAGATCTTTCAGACTGAGTAGAGCAGACAGCCACTTACTGAAAGAGGCCTACATTGTGCTAGATGCCGTACGAGGCACATTTGCAAATGCTGGCTCCTTTGATTCTCAGAACAAACGTTCTTGGTAGGTGTCATCAGTGCCTCCATTTCACAGACAAGCAAAATGAAGTCAGAGCTGGGGATGCAACTTGCTTAGTAAGTGGCAATAATTCTGGTTTTCTGAGGTTGAGTTAGTGCTCTTTTCCCTCCTTTCAACGACTTATTTATTTTATCATTTGACAACTTAATTAGAAGAGTCAGTACAAGACAACGCAGAAGCACATCCACATCCCGCCAACTTCGACTTGTGCCTTGCAAACCTGATCTCTACCCAAAATTCTGGACTCATTTCCAACATCTCCATTGGACATCTTATAGCTTCTCCAACTTGACAAGGTCCAAAAATATTTTTATTTTATTTTTTTAGTTTTACCCCCAAACCTGCTACTCCCACAGCATCCATACACTGGCTGAAGCCAAGATCTCATCTATCAGAAATCCTACTGAAAAATGTAACACAATCAGTCCATTTCTTCTGTCTCTCACCAAGATTACTGCAGTATGTCTGCTGGTCTTTTTATTTTTACTCTAACCCTCAACTCCCTTCTCCATTTTCCATACACAAATCAGATATACAATTTCTTACTCAAAGCTCTTCAGTGGCTTTTAGATGAAAATCCAAACAAGGCCTCCTTACCTGAATTTCATCTTACACCAATCTCCATCACCCACCAGGCTCCAGCTACTCTAGCACCCTCTCTGTTTCTTAAACATTCTTCAGGGTGTCTGTACTTCCCTTTTGCCCCTGATTTTCATGTGTCTGGCTCCCGCTTGTCACTTAGATCTCAACTTAAATGGCCCTTCCTCAGAGAGGGCTTTCCTGACCACCCAACTTGAAGAAACCACTCAGTCATTTTCTGTTTTACCACCTTTCTTAATTTCTCTTTATAGCACCTATTGCTGTCTGGTTGTATTTATATACTTATATGTTTACCTCTCCAGCAAAATGTAGATCTGGATCCAACTTGGGCCTAGTTATAACTCCACAGTTGTTTATAGGTTAAGGCAAATAAAATAGCCCAGAGCAGACCTATGATGGAGATGAACTGGACTCTGATCTTTTGGTCACCTGTCTAGTACTTTTCCCTAGTGCTCTGCCCTCCCCCCATATTATAGATGCTGAAGAAAGAAACTGAACAATATGTTTTGAGCAAATGTCACATGAGGTGAGGCCTATGCTGAATACCTTATTTACATTTGTAGCCCTTCCCCCATCCTGGCACTCCCCATCCCCTATCCCCAATCGACTTTTCTCCATATCATTTCTTACTCTCTTAACATACCAGAGTGTATATTTCTTTCCTTATTGAAGCCTTCCTCCATGAGAGTAGGGATTTTTTGTCTGTTTTGCTCACTGCTGTATCCTCCGAATCTTTAAGAGGCTCTGGATACTATAGGTGCTTAGTGACTATTTGATGAATGAATGAGTCAATCAATTAATCAGACATTTTGAAATGTGCAGTATTTTTTGACCTAGCAATTCTGCTTTTAGGAGTTCATTCTTCACAAATTGGCTTGAATAGATGGAAAATATGTGAACTAAGATGGTTCATTTCCTTATTTTTATAACCGTGAAAAATAAGAAACAACTTAATTCTTTAGCAGTAAGGGATTATTTAAATAAATTATGGTATGTCCATACAATAGAATGTTATGAGACCATTAAAATTTATGTCTTATAAAAGCATTTAGTCACTGGGAAAATGTTAAGGATGTTTTCTTAAATGAAAATAGTATTATATAATTTGATTACAAATTTATAAAATGACTGTATATGTGCACTGAAAAAATAGTGGAAAGTAACTATCTATGGGAGATAGGATTCTCTGTGGTTATTTGTGAGAGGTAGGAATACAGATTATTTAATTTTCCTTTTTTTGTGCTTTCCTCTGTGTTGAAATTTTCTAAGGAGAGAGGAGGAGACTGGTGATGGTGTTGGGGAGAAATGGCCTCTTGCTGGTTACCTCCCGGTAACCAGGTCTTCAGAGAGATCCCTTCCACACTGACTCTGGGTTAGGTCATATGACATGCTTTTGCCAATGGGACTTTAGCAAACATGAAACAGAGGTTTGAAAATCAGTTGTGCCCTGGGGTTCTGTTGCTGATAGGAACTCTTCCTTTATCATGCAAACAAATCTGGGCTGGTCTCCTGGAGGGTGAGAGACTATGTTAAGAGAAGCCCCAGACCCTGCAGCCTTTCCAGTCACCCCAACAGAGATCTCAGCCATGTGGGCAAGGGCATTCTAGACCTGCACTCCCGTACGGTGGCTGTTGAGCACTTGAATGTGGCTGCTACCAACTGAGATGTACTGTAAGTGTAAAAAGCACACTGGATTTTGAAGACTTGTAAGATAAGAAGAATGGGAAATATTTATAATTTTTAGATTACATATTAAAGTAGTAATATTTTGGATAGATTGGGTTAAATTAAAATATATTATTAAAATTAACGTCACCTGTTTCTATTGTTTTTTAAATGCGGCTACTAGAAAATTTTAAATTACAGATGTGGTTTATATTATATTTCTATTGGACAGCTCTATTTTAGACCAGTTAGCCACAAACCATCCCAGACCAGAAGAAACACCCAGCTGACCCACAGAGTCGGAGTGAATAAAGTGGTTGTTGCTTTAAAATCATTACATTTTGCCCTGTTTTATATGTAGAGAAACTGTTACCAGAATAGAAGTATATTAGGCTTTGTAGATCCTACCAACTCAGCTCCTTGGGCTGTGCAAGAATGAGCCAGAGTGCCAGGGAGGCCTGGAAAGAGAGCAGGGAGTGACAGGGGACAATGAACAGTGGAACCCGGAACCCTGGTGCAAGGTTGTAGAGTCTGGAGCGGGTGGGGTGTTGAGGGGTCTTCACCCTCTCAGGTCCCGTCTGGAAGGCGTTCCTCCTCGGTCCCTGGTCCCGGACAGCAGGGCCTTGGGAAGCCCTGGAGAAGCCCTCCCTCCACTTGCCCACTCATGCTCTCCTTTCCTCCCTGCTCTGTCCTCTCCCACAGAGCTCTGTGGGAAAAAACACTACATCAACAACAACAAGATAATAAAGGGCATGTCAGTGAGAGAACAGGAGGAGGGAGGGGAAAGGGTGATTTTGGCAGCAATACCCCATCATCTAGGGCCTCTGCACTCCCCTCATCTCCCTCCTCCTGGAACCAGATGGGACAGGAAGTCAGAGCTGGAGGACGCCACGGGGATCATCCAACCCCTAGAGGCACCACTTCTCTTCCTGTAGGTGCCCAAATGATGAGCTTGGGTGGCGTATTCCTCGCGTCTCCTCTGCTTCCAGACCATCCCTCCACCTCCTCCTGAGCACAGCACCTCTTTGGATGGCCAACCTTTTCACACTGTCCCATTTACTGCCTTTTCACTTTTGACTTCTTATGGACAACCGATAGCTGTTCTCAATGATTTGGGCACATGTTGAGAGGCTGTGATCATCCAGGGACTGTAGCATCCATATGGAGGCATCTCTGCCCTCCTAGCTCAGTTCCTGATGGAGTCCGTTCCAATGATGTTTATCTCTGTTCTCTTTGGTTACATGTCAGCCATATCTTTGGACTGATTGCTGCACCATGGCTGAACTCAGAATTGCTTATCTTCAAGGTTCCAAAATCCCTGACCCCAGACCTCTGTATGTTGAGTCTTCCTACCCTGCTGGGATGAAGGTGCTCAGTGGTTCCCTTTTAGGAGCTTGCCTCTTTCCCTTGGAACAGCATGCTCTCACTTGGAAGGCTGCTTGTTCACTGATGACAAAACAGGATACAAAGAAACATGGAAACCAATAACCCAAAAGGATCTAGCAAAAAAATCTGTCAGGTGTCTGGAACCTTGTTTCTATGATACTAAGCATCTAACAGATTTTCTAAGATTATTTACTTTTAACCCAGATGTTTAAAGTCAGGGAGATGCATCCAATATTATATAACCATAAAGCTTCTCACTACCTCAGTATTGGCAGGCAGTAATGAGAACACGGCCAGCCAATGGCAGACGATGGCCGTCATGCATCGAAGGACTTGGCCTTTGGCTTATTTCTGGTCCACATAACAAGTGCTGAAAGTGAGTGTCTTAGTTCATTCTGGCTGCTGTAACGAAATCCATGGACTGGGAACCATATAAACAAGAGAAATTTACTTCTCACAGTTCTGCAGATGGAAGTCCAAGATCAGGGTGCCAGTATGGTCAGGCTCTGATGAAGACCCTCTTCCAGATTGTAGACTGCCGACTTCTTGCTGTGTCCTCACGGTGGGATGTGCAAGCGGTCTCTCTGGGCGTTAATCCCCTTCAGCTCTGGAGGCTGGAAGTCCAAGACCAAGGCATCGATGTGCGGTGAGGGCCCAGTTCCAGGTTCAGACTGGCTGTGTTCTTGTTGTGTGGTAGGAGGGGGGAGGGAGCTCTCTTGGGCTTCTTTTATAAGGGTGTGAGTTCCGTTCATGAGGACTCTGCCCTCATGACCTAATCACCCCCCAAAGGCCCTAGCTCCTATTATCATCACCTTGGGAGGTAGGATTTCAACATATGTATTTCGTGGGGACACAAACAGACCATAGCAGTGAGACAGAGCAGAAAAGCTACAGGAAGTGTATGAACATTGAAAAGAGAAAAAAAGTATGTGATGCTATCCAGGAACCATCTACGGAAAAAAACCTCTTGTGAGACAGATTGTGAATTTTAAAACAACACTCTCTCACCCAACTGCCCCCTGACATCTGTTAACACAAGAGGCAGAGCTATTTCCTGGAAAGGCTCCTTATGTTTACAAGGGTGAGACCCTCTTGATGTTTTTGCATCTTTAGTTAAAGAACTGAGGGATAGATTTGCATCCCCGCGGTTCCCATGGGGGAACACACAGGCTGGTTGTACACAATGCTGTGAGTCTGAATGTGTAGAGAAAAAGTCAATCAATTATCCAGATGTTTTTGAATTTTACGTGAATATAGCCACTGTGGGGATTTAATCCTTGATAATAATGTATTATTCCTGCGCAATGGTGGACAAAAGCATTTTTGAAGGGGTGAAGAAGGGAGTGTTTTCATAATAGTCTTACTTACTTCTCCTTTGTGAGTTTATATTGAGCAACATCAAGCAAAACAGAACACGGAGACCGAGGGCAGGAAGCAGAAGGCGGCGCAGGACATAACCCCCACTCCGGATTGCAGCGGGGGGCGCCTGGTTGGGGTAGAGCAGCCCTGGGGTGAGGGGACAGGTCAGGAACAATACTTAGGCAGCAGAGTCTGGCTGTCCCAGGGTGTGCAGGCAGGGACGTGGTGGGTGTGTGCTCAGAAAGTAGTAATGGCATTCAACATAAGAGTTTCTGTTTCTCAAATAGTTCTTTAATCTTTTTCTCTGAAGTCTGAAAGTTCACCATTAGAAAGCTAGTTCTTTGACTTAAGTGAAAAGTTCTTAGGCATTAGTGTGCATAAGAATGAATCATCCTAGAAATTAGGATGTTAAGTAGCAGATTCTTGAGTCCCCCCTCTCAGGGATTCAGATTCAATAGGTTTGGGATGGTGCCCAGGAATCTGTACTATGAACAAGTATCCCGAAGATTTGAGCACGTCTCTGCCTTGTGAAACGATGACGGCATGGCCTACTCTCGCTGTCGTCTTTCAGAAGGAGACACAGGCTGAAAGAGCGACCGTCCAGCCTCACTATGGGAACCAGGTTCCAGACGTGAACATCTAGGCCCAGCTGCCCATCCTGCTAGCTCTGTGGCTTTGGGCCAGACCATTAAACTCTAAGAACCTCCAATTCCTCATCCATAAACCAGAGAAGAAAATTTCAGCCTTAACTAATAAGTCAGTATAAAAAACATTATCAAGTGAAATAATTAATATAAAAGCTTTGAAAACTGTCCAGTGCTTTGAAAAGAATTTCATTCTATACATATGTAAGAGTTTGTTATTGTTATTTCCCATTATCATCTATTAGCACATCCATTTGAATGAGCTTAGGGATTAAGCCATGGGGTAAGAGGTGAACTTGCAGCTCAGAGGACTACTCAGGGAGGGGTGGGTAGAGGTGCCACTGTGGCCTGCCTCAGGCTGCGGGAAGCTCAGGGGGGTACCAAGGTGGGGAGAGAGGCAAGCAAAGTGTGTGTGTGTGTGTGTGTGTGTGTGTGTGTGTGGTGGGGGCGGGTGTTGAGTGTTGGAGGAAAACTCAACTCACTTTACAGTTTTGTTTCAGGTTTCAGATTATTGGGCACTAATAACATGCTTGTGGGGAGCTCTGTGTTTTTTTTTTATCCTCAAGATTTTTTAAGCCTTGAGAGTCATAAACAGAGTATAGGAGGATAGTTTTTCATGGAAAAATAAAGAAAGGAACGTTAGGGAAATCGTATGGGGAAAGAATCAACTCCAGGGTAAAGCTTCAAGAATGTATTCGAACCAGCCGCAGACGGCCTCTCACCTTCTGGATATTCTCACCCTCTTTTTGGACAACGAGAATGGCCAGAGGCTGGTTTCAAAATAGCCACGTCCCTTGGGGATTCAAAAACCAAAAAAAAAGGCCTGCCTTCCAGGGACCGAGAAGGGAGCTGCGTGTGAGCCTGCGTCTCCCACGGGCGCGGAGGGCAAGGGCTCCAGGGCCCCGGCTGTTTGTCATTAGCAAACTTGGGAACAGGGTTGCCGCCTGTCCCCCCCTTAGCACAGAGCATCGGGGGCTCGAATGTGATTCCCAAAGGAAGGAGAGAAAGTACGAGAGTGGAGAGGGGGGCAGAGCCGGTTGTAGGGGGAGCCCTCAGCCCCTGGGTGAACTGGCCCGGGATCCCCACTCCCCATCGGGCTTCCCTGTGACGGGGGACAACACCCCAGGCTCCCCCGGCACTGTCAGCTCTGCTCACCGGTTGGAGCTTGTGTAGCCTCTTGGCTGGCACCAGGGTCACCGAAGGGCATCCATCCCCATGGGGTGGGAGTGGCAGACTCTTGTGGAGACAGCGGGACAGGAAATAAAGAGCAGCACGTCTCCCCTTTACAGTTTTGTGGGAAGGGAAACAAATGGAGCTGGGCTTATCAGCTCGGCACTCAGCCTGAACAGCGGGGTCCAGCGGCAGGGGGCACGTGGTCCAACCTGCGGAAGGCAGGGAGGCCTCTTGTGGTCGGGGGCGTCGGGCCCAGGCGCTGGCTAGGAGGCTGCCTTGCTAGTGAGGCCCCAACGAAAGTCTCTGGTGCCTCCGGAGCTTGGAGCGGAGCTTGGAGCACCGGAGGCGCCAGGCAGATGTGGAGCTGTTCTGCACATCCCTAACGCATCCCAGATTTGGGCTGCCGAGTCGGTCCAGTTGCGTGAAATCCTGCCGCTCGCCCCTTCCCAGCAGAGCCACGGGGCGAGAAGGCAGGCTGCTTGCAGCAGGCTGATAGGTGAGCCCCGGTGCAGCTGACCCTGGAGGAACAGTGAAGTGGGTAATCCTGAGCTCGGGAAAAATCGCCCAGTCACATGTAATTAGCTTTGGGATGTGGTTGGGGTGGGGGGGAACTGCAGGTTTGACTATTTTGGTTGCTTTCGCTGGTACTGAAATGCCTAAGCCTCACCTGAATCCTCACCGACTAAGGACAAGATGCCCCGAGGTGTTCGTGGGCACAGGGGGATGTCACCCTGCAATGGCAAATGGGGCGGAAAATTTGTGAAATAACGAAGTTACACATGTGTAATGAAGTGTTGACTGCACTGCACTCGAGGATTCTTCTTAAATTGATCGTCTCATAAACTCTTGGTTAGGCTCCTACCCGTCTTAGCCCTGTCGCCTCTTAGTGACCTGGGAGTGGAGGCTTTCTTCCAAATGCCAAGGAGGTTCTGGAGCCCCTGAGGATGGGCCTGCCCTGGAGGTGGCTGGTGGTCAGAGAAACTAATTTATGAATAGATTCCCGGGAAGGAACCTCGCAAGAGGAAAAGCGCAGATGGCTTCTGAGAACTTTGGCAAAAGTCCTTCACAGGAGCTTATGTTTTATGAGCCCCGTCTTGAGAACCGGGACTGCACGTGTGCTACTTGCTACCTAGAACAGGACACGTTTTGTAGCGCTGCAGTTTTGCTAGACTCCTGAGGGGGGAAAAATCCTGTTTTCTTAAGTTGTTTCTTGTGTTAACGTCACCCCTTCTGGGTTGGGTGTGAGACTGAATTCTCCCTATGCATTAAGAGGGTCAATACCTTGCTTACTTGGGCTCTTTTCAAATGCAGGTTTATGGTCCCCCTTTCATTGCACAGTTTCTGGAGAGGTAGGTGGGTGTCTCCCCTAAGCTTTCCTGCAGCCCAGTCAACCCCAGCAGCATATAGACTTGGGTGAGTTTTAAAGACTTGGCCCTGATAATAGCACCCTGAGTTGAAGTCCCTGAGACCCTAGCGGTCATTGGGAAGGTCATTAGGTTTTCTGAAGGGCCCCCTGATGGAATTCTTTCTCTCCTAATCACAGCATTGACCTGAATCTCTGCTCCATCATGGATATTTAAGTGACTCTAGCCTTCCTGGTCTATAAAATGAGGACAATGCCACCTACTTGTAGGATTGCTGTGCGGATTCAAGTTCGTGAATGTAGCTGCCCCAACACATGGCTCATAGTAGAGTCTCAGTTGGTAGCAACTGTTAAAATCATTATTCACGCCTTAACTCTGGAGACAGATAACTTCTCTGCAGCTGGTTGCAGAATTCAGCTAGAAATGGTGCTGGGAAGTGACACAGGAGAAACAAATGAATCGCACCATTTCTCGCTGGAGAGCTCTGGGGCTGAGAACGTGCCTCACCCGGGTCCAGGGCCCTCGTCTGCGCTGCCTCCTTTGCAGCTTGCTGGGAGGTCCGCGGTGGCGATCATGAAGATGTTTTCCCCTCACACGGGCCTCGGGTACGACCCACTCGCATTTCCTCCGCCAGCCCCTTTAGCGGAGCCGCAGGAGCCGTGGGTGTGTCTTCATGGCTCTGGAAGCAGCTCCCGGGTCAGGAGGGAAACAGTGTGCGAGCCTTTCTTATATAAATAGGAAAGTGGAGACTTAGAAAAGCTGCGACATGCCCAAGGTTGCGACAAAGGCCAAAAGGAACTTGGTTCTTCCGCCTGGCAGTTGCTGTCAGGCAGTTTAAAAGCGGGAGCTGGCTGCGTGGGGCTGAGGGGCCGCTTCCCACCCCGCCCGCCCCCAGTTCTCATGCGTGAAGGTGTCTCCCGCCCACCGGGCCTGTGGCCCCCGCTGGAGAGGGTTTGTCCCCTGGCGCTCCTGTCTCGGAAAGTTGACGGAAAATGGAGTTTCACGGAATCTCAGGGATTGATTCTAGTCTCAGGCCCTGTAACAATGGTACTTGTAAGGCTCTTCTAAAAAGAAAATTCCTCCGAGGAGATGTTTGGCCTGTGGCTAATGTGTTTGGAAACACGTTTTCTGTAAAACTCAACCCCATTAATCTACTTGCAAATCCAGAAAGACGGCTTTCGTCGCACACATCGGGGCTTGTCCCAAACCTTCCCTGCTCACAGGAGGAGGCGCAGAGGAATGAACCACAGGCCCAAAGTGCCTCTGCCTTGCTTTCCCCTGGCCGGTTCAGAAATCGAGGATTTGGCCTCGTGTCCTGGCGCGCTGGGCTCTGGAGGCCGGCACTCGGGCAAGGGCACCTCTACGGAGCCGTTTTCTTCCCTTTGCCTCAGCACTTCCCATCCCCTGTGCCGTTGGGGGCACTTGGAAGGGGCTGAAAGCTGTCAGCCTCTTCCAAGTCAGAGCCCTTCCTCTCCAAGAAAGGCTTTGCCTCCCTGTGGGGCCTGCCTGTGTCCGTGGCTCCTGAAGAATCAGCCTTGTGGCTCCTTTCCTCTGGCTGCCTCACTCTAAAGACACTCATCTGCGACAGGCTTTGCAGCCACCGAGGGAAGGGAAAACTAGGGGGAACTCAGCTCCAGCTAGCAGGCGATGCACTGCTGTGTAATTGGGAGGGTTGCCGTTTAACAAAGGGAGGCGACTGTCCCAAGAAGCAACCAAGTGGTGACGTGGACTTGAGGACCGGGACTTGCGTGCTCAGAGCCTGTCCCCTTTCTCCTCTGTTTATGATGGGACTGCTGACCCAGGCCGAGGGGGGCGCAGTTTTCACGTGGCATTTGCAGGATAAAGATGGGTGGTGTGGGTCTCCAGCAAAACCCCAGTGTGTCCTTGATGAACCCCGGGCTGAGTCCCACACTGGACAGGCTTTGCCAGCTTTGCCCAAGACACTCTCCTTTGGCATCATGACTTTAATGCAACTCAGGGAGCATTAAAACCCTTCCCTCTCGACCTACATCTTCCGCGTGCATATTAAGCGGCCTGTCTTAGGAGCAGCAGTTCTGTGTTGGGAAATCTGAGCCTGCATTGTGTGCTGGGGGAGCTTTATGGGGCATTGCACAATGTCCGTGTTTTAATTTTGCTTCTATTTTAATGTGACAAGATGTGTTGGACTGAGATGCCTTTGGGCTCTGGCCCTGGAATTTATGAACAGAGAATGCCGCAGGGTTCCGGCATCGGGGAGACGGAAAGATGTCACCCACTCACAAGGGCTCAGCACAGCAACACATGTTAGAAGAACAACATTGGGACAGTGAGCACACACGTGCTCACTCACACACACACGACATACAGCGAAGCCAGTGTCAAATCCTGGCCACCCCTCTGTTTGGCGCTCTTGCCTGCCTTTCCCTCTCAGTCTGTGGGGGCTGGGAGCTGTTTTGCTCCTGCCCCTTTCTTCCCCCTTCTCTCACACCCGAGGGAGGGCAGGTGCCAGGAGCCAAGTGTCTGGGCCTCTCTTAACCATGCCGTCATTTCCACTTATTATTGGAAGAAATTCACCACTACTCTGTCCTGTCTCTTAACCTCTCTCTTGAGCCTTCCCCTGAGCTGCCTCCAAGGTGGCAGGTGACAGACTGGCCTGGCCAGGAACAAAGACAGTTACCCTTGGCTGCCACCTGTCTCCCTGTGGGTGCCTGCCCTGTCTTGTGGCACTCCCTCTATGTGTCTAATTTACACAGCAAGCCCTCTGGGCAGGGGCTTTTTGTTTTTTTAAATTCTCTGCTCTTCTCTGTGGTTAGATGGCTTATGTCTGATGTTTAACTTCTCCACTCCCAATCCTCTCTATTCTTATAAAAATTGCCAACAGAAAAATCTTTAAGATGAACATGTTTGATTGCTGTTAGATATACAGGAAACAGTAAAATGAGGTATGGGAGGTGCTGTGTCCCTCCAGAGTTCGTAAGCAGGAATCCTGATTCCCAAGGCGATGGCATTAGGAGGTGGGGCCTTTGGACAGTGATTAGGTAATAGAGGGCAGAACCCTCATGAGTGGGATTGGTGCCCTGATAAAAGAGGCCGGAGACAGCTCCCCCACCCCTTCCACCGTGTGAGGACACAGAAAATACGGCCATCTGTGAACTAGGAAGAGGCCTCTCACAAGACATTGAATCTGCCAATGCCTCGATCTTGGAGTTCCCAGCCTCCAGAACTGTGAGAAATAAATTTCTGTTGTTTATAAGCCACCCAGTTTATGGTATTTTGTGATCGCAGCCTGAACTAATTAAGACAGGAGGCTGTTGTGGTTGTCTGGGAGCTGCTGGTGATTGCCAGGGAGAAGAGCTGAGTTAGTCAAAGAGGGGTCACCTTGGTCTTACTGAGCGTGGTGACCAGAACATAGACCAGGACTTCTGATTGCTTTGCTCAGAACAGAAGAGACTTTATGATTTGGACCTTGAGGTTGGGTAGTTTTTTGTGATAGAAAAACAGACTGGATTCATGGCCAGAGAAAGGTATCTTTCTTGAGTACATTTTCGAATACTGTGCTTAAGATTCTTGTACCAAAATAGGAATTTAGGGTTAAACAAACTCCAGGGCCTGGTGGAAATCACTATTTATGTCTTTAATCCATCCATTCATCCATCCGCTCTCCCACACTGTTTAAAGTGAAATAAAAGAAATATTCAGAAGTTTAATGTGATATGCCCAAAAACTTTACCTGCATGTAAGTCACTGTAATGGAGCTACAAGAACTAGGGGGCTAAAAATGAAAGGAGAAAGACAGTGATCTGGGCAAGGAGAGGTCAAATTAAGAAGGTTTCCTAGAGCTGTGCTCAAGGTAGAAGAGAAGGCATATGGAGGAGGTGAAACATTGCAGGATGGAAGGAAGACCTACAGGATGCTTGAGGGTGGGGAGGAAGGGACTAGTGGATGTGGTTCAGGGCCATCCATGGGTAGGGCGCTCATGAGAGCAGTAATGACAGCTGGGGGAGAACTAGAAGAACAGATAAGGACTGTGGGACTTGCCAGGGTGCAGCTGAGACTCCAATGAAGGAGTCATGCATAGTCAGCCTAGAGGCTCGTTTAGGGAGGTGCAGTAAGAGGAGAAATGGTCCTCAGTACACGCAAAAAAGAACATTCCATTTGAGGCTGGCTGCCCTACAGCTGAGGGCCCACGCTTGTAGCTCTGAGTCTGGTGGAGGCAACGGTCCGGTTGAGATAGTGACAATATGGAATGTGTTTATGCCCAAAAGGCCAGGGCGGCTCTTCTAGCACAATGGAGGCACTGAGAGTTGACAGTCCCTGAGACTAGGAGCTCTAACAACATGCCAAGACCTAGGGAAACAAGAGTTGAGCACTTGCCATGAAGGTGCAGAGAGCTGTGGCCTCAGTCCTTGGAAACATCATCAAAAGAAGCTGTTCAGAGCAAAATGCATTCCATGTGTTGACTCTGCCCATGTGTTTCTTGTCAGCGAGGCTGATCTTCCTGGGTTCAGATGGGTTTCTGTTTGAAATTTTATGAGCCTTGGCTGGGAAGCAGCATTTACCCTGAGTTGTGGAAGTTAATGGGCTTTTCTGGCGGCACGACTCTGGGGGCCTGGGGGGGTTCCCAAATGCCAGGCAAGGAAAAACCTATAGCCCATATTTCAAATAAAAATTGCACTTTACTTATAGGCAGCTGGGAACCAAAGACTCCCCAGGGCCCTTCAGCATCACCTGAGAATCTGATGGGGTGTATCTGGGCTCCCAGGGCCTTCCTAGGGTCAGCACATAGAGCTCGTGCCAGCGCCTTACAGGGAAGATGTCCACCCCTCCCACTCCCCCATGCCAAATAGGGACATCGATCTACATCCAGAGCAAGAAGCTGTGTTTGTTCCTTAGACTTCCATTTCGGCTATTTAAATAGAGATGTCAACACTAGTGCTTGCCACACTGAGGCTCACTTCATTTACACTTCAACAAAGATTTATGGCGCAAAGACTAGAAATCGCTCACTCTGTTGAGCACCATGGTGGACACAAAGGGACAAGAATGGGATGGGCAATTTAGAGGCTCTGTCATTGCCCCTCTCCTGGCCTATGTGTCCTTATTTGTAAAAAGAGGAGCTTGAACCAATTAGTACCAGTGCTGAAGAAATTCAAAGTACTGAAAAGATTCTTAAAGTATTAGTCTTAGGAGGGTAATTGAAGGAGACTTGCGGGTTTATGCAAACATTGGTGTTTTATACGAGTGTCACTTAACTGCTTATCTATGGCAGAATATCACCTGGGATGGCTGCAGAAAGAACTCCTTCCTGCTGCTGAGCTTGGCCACCTGGGACCCCCTGCCACCCCGTATCTTTATGCCAGCCTGACACCTCACATGCCAATTCCCTACAGACGAGCTGCTGTTCACAGCAGTGATCCCAGATTAGGTTCTTGACCTGTACCAGTTTCAGTGTTTTTCTGCCTGGCCTGGATTTTGGCTCTACCTCCTGTTTACTGTCTCCTGGCCTTTGGATTGGGGTTGCTCCTTGCTGTTCCTGGCTTGCATCTTCGCTAGCTTCCCCTCAAGGCCTTGGCTGGGACCCACCCACGGGCCGTCTCTTTAGACAACCTCCGATAGCATTCGAGTGCTCCTTTTGTTCCCCAATAATTCAACTCCTGTCTCCAGGCAAAAGAGAACAAAAAGCCAGGGAATCGGAAACTCTTGGATATAATACTTCTAGCTGCGTTAGCCACCAGGGTTTTAGCCAAAAGGAGCATATATGAAGGAAACAGTGTATGAGAGGCTGAAATATGACTCATGAGGATTCCAGCCATTGGTCCTAGTTTTATCTTTCAAGGTCGCACATGAACAAGTCTAATTCCTTTTTCATATGACAGCTCGTCACAGATTTAATTGCAATTATCTAGCCCTCAACTTTCTGTGATCATCTCATGCTCCTGCCAAGTCAGCTTTTTGCCAGGCGAAACATGTCATTATTATCAACATTTCTCAGATATTATGATTTTGAATATTTTGCCAACCTGACTGCTCTTCCTAATCCTGTCCAAATGATCCCTATTGCTCTTCCTTTGAGGTGCCCGGAGCTGCATGCCACACTCGAGAGAGGCTCTGATCAGCCAGGCTTTAGGTGACGCTTCCCAAAGGGAGCTCTGTTCATCCCAGGCCCCGTGCCATGCTCTGGGGTCAGGGGTGGATGGTCCATTAATTTCACAGCCAAATATGTTTGAGAAATCCTACAGACTATCATCTCTCTGGAAGAGTTCAGAATATACAAATGTATTTGACCACAGAACTGTTTGTTAAAGTATCAGTGTTAAGCTCCCTGGTGTCACAAAGATTTGAAAAGCACTGCTCGACCTCCGCCTATGCCACCCGAAATCATCTCTTTTTTTTCTTCCTTTCTTTCTCGCACCCTTTCCCTCCTTCCTCCTTTCTTTTCTTCCTTCTTCTGTCATTCTGTTATGACATTCTGAGTTTAGCATCAGTCAAAGCCCTGGTGCTGATAAATCGTGGCCACCCCCCCTTTCCTGTAGGTGGGCAGTTGCTATCTGTTCTTCCTCACTTAAGCATTAAGTGCACCTTCTATACCTTAGTTAAGTCATTAAAATCTGGAATTGATAAGTACTTGTTGAACAATTTAAATATAGGGCTGAAGCTGACATCCTTTGATATGGTAATTGACTTCGTTATTAATTGTTCTAATTCCCTTATCCAGCGAGTATATCCTAGTATCCGGCCCTCGTTTCTCTGCGCTTGTTCATGAAGCTGACTTGAAATGCCCGTCGAAGGCTTTGCTGTCGTCATGTGCACCACCCAGTCAGGTTCCTGACCTGCAGTCTAGGACAGTCCTGTCCTGGGAGGCCGGACTTTGCACTTCAGCGTCTGGTGCAGAACTTTAGGGGCAGAGGCGAGCCTCGAAGGGAGGCCGGGTTTAAATGAGCAGCGGGGCTCCGAGAGGGTGAGCATGAAAATGGGCTGTAGGTGTGTGTAGACAGGGCTGGAAGCGTAAGGATACATTCAACACGTCTTTACCCAGAGTTTACTATCGCGGGGCTCTGTGCAGGGAGCTGGCAAGAAGGGGGGAGGGAGTAAAATGGATAAATAGCTAATAATTTCGCTGTATAATCCCTACTTGTGGGATAAAATGGGATACGTGTTATATAAGGGGAATGTGCGAAGTACCATGAACTTTTGTCACTGGGGGACCTGGGGGAGGCTACACCATGGCGGTGACCCCGGAGCTGGCCAAGGCTGTGCAGGCTCTGCCAGGTGGGGATGGAGGCCGTCAGAATTCAGACCTTTGGTTCAGCGTGACCAAGGGGAGATGAGACTTAGTTGGGACGGGGCCACTGGCTTGACGTGGCGGCATGGCATGAGAGAAGTCCCCATTCCACGGCCAGTGCTGGAGGGAAGACGCGGTGGAAAGAGGCTCGTGAAAGAGGTGCAGGGGCATGAGGGCCTGGGCTGGGGCTGTAGCCACTTAGATGGAAAACCAAGAACAAGTGTAAAGGCTTTTCAAGAGAAGTAGCGGGACATAATGACCATTGGAATCAGGAAAAATGGAAAGAAAGAGTCGACAATGCTGGCGATGCTTTCTGTCCATGAGGCTGGAAGGGGGACCGTGGTGGGGAGTGTCGTGTGTGGGGGGGTGATGCGGTCCGTCGCGGGGAAGGGGCCCTGCTGGTAAATGCCCTCGTTCCCGTGAGTGGGCGAAAACCCTGGGGTTAAACATCCTGAGCGTTCAGAGCTGGTCTAGGGCCAACCATGACTTTTTTGTTTCTAACATTTCTGGATGTGGTGAGATTAGCTCATGTCATGTATGTGAGCAAGTCTCACAGAAACAAACACATTTTTGTGTTTGTTGAACACAAGGCGGTGCAGGAAGTAATTCTGGCGCATGTTGCCCTGAGCAAAATGGCTCAACAGAGTCTTTTCTTTGGGGGTTTTCCCACTGTGGGTCATTCCAAACGTTTGAACACTGTGGTTCTGGGGCTGATGTGGGACTCAGACGAGTCCATATGGATCCCCACAACCTTCACACGGCTCCCTTTGCTCTTCTGCTTTACCTTCTGGCATCAGTCCACTGGAGAGCCATCTAGAATAATCGCAGTCCATTGACTGATTGCTTTTTTCATTCAAGAACGTTCTCCCTGCTCATTTGTTATTGGGCCTCATGGGAGAGAATCAGCCCTTACTTTCTCCTGTCAGTCCTTGCTCTCATCTTCCCCAGTCCCATGTCATACTTTTTGTCTGCTTTTCCACCGGTTTCCGTTTTCTGGTTGACACCTGTAGGCTGCAGGTAGTAGTGCTGTAGTGGCGGTGCATGCAGACCATAGGTAAGCTTCCCCCTGCTGGGGGCGCTTAACGCACCACCTCCTCCCCGCCCTGTGTGCGGGCTCTGCGGCGGGGACCCGGGAGCCCATGAAGGGAGGTTTCCCTTTGGCGCTGACCCAGGGCAAAGAGATCCAGACTGAGGACTCCTCCTCCAGCTTCACCCTGATGAAGCCGAGGCACCCCTCTGCCCTGGGTGGGGCCAGGCATGTGGCCACCTCTTCATGGACTATAATGCCAATGTCATTGCCTTCTCCCCCTACACCTTCTCCTAGGGAGCTGGCCCTGGCTTCACCCCCTCCTAGCCCAGTGGACATTGGGTGCTGGAAGGTAGGAGACTTTCCCTCCTTTGCTCTTAAAAAAAACACAGATATAGAAGAAAATAAACACACTTTACCTGCTATGTCCTGACTTGCCTTCCCCTGTAACGCCCCCAATGCTTCCCTTGCAAAAATTCTCTCCTAACCACTCCAAAGAAGGAAGAAAAATCAGTATTCTGATGTTTGATCTGAAGATCCTGGACCCAAACCCTCTTAGGTCTTTCCCTTCATTTAGCTCTGACCAGTTCATTGGCATATTAAACCCTTAATAAAAATTGATAATAGTTGTTATAACAATAATATCAATAGTTAGCAATTATTGTTTGGGGCAAGGTTTTATGCTGAGTGCCCACGTTATCTCATTCAATGCTTACAGAAACGGTATGAGGTAGGGATTATTACTGTCCTCATGTCACAGAAGAAGGAACTGAGGCTTAGAGACGTTAAGTAATTTGCTCACAGTTGCACAGCTAGCCAGTGGCAGAGCTAGGATCTGATTTTAGGTTTGGCTGACCCTGGGGCCCCTCTCAGTCACATAGTTTGTACGACATACTTGATATCTAAGGCTCTGAGGAAACTCTTGTGATCCTGCCAACCCAGACTGGGCCCACCCTGCGCCTGCTCGAGCCCCCGATGGCAGATCCTCAGGTTGGCCGGCGTGGCAGAGGCCGCTGCCAGGAAGGACTAGTCTTCATCACTTTCACAGACTGACAGCAGCAAATAAAACACGAAGAGAAGGCTCCCCCAACTGCCCAGCCTGCCTGCCAGCCGGGCAGGCTGCTTTAAATCCTTCAGCCACACCACGAAGGTCATAAAATGGGAAGACTGTAATTTCCTCCCTTCAGCACCGGGTCTGGCAGCGTACAGAATTGGTGGAGGAAGGGGACACACCAGGCGGCCTCGACTCCCTGCTCGGCTGGGCCTGGGATGTCTCACTGGCTGTGCTGTGGTTGGAACTGAAGGGCATTTCCACCTCTGGGTCAGAAACTTGGGAAATGGTGCCTAAAAGAAAATGTCAACCACCACTAACATTGTGTAGAGATTTTTAATTTACAGAGCGTTTGTGCTTTGTACCTTGTACCTGCATCTCCTGATTATTTCCCAAGTTTCCTGAGCCAAAGGTTGTGAGTCTTTTTGACCGTAAGTATTGAAGTTTTCAATAAAGGCTAGAGAGTTCATTGAGAAAGTTGTTGTCAAATTATCTCCGCCCTTTTCCCCTTGAAGGGGCACTGGGTTATGAGTCAGAAGAGTTCGTTTCTGAGCCTGTTTTCTCGTCTATTAAGGGGAGATAACACTGGTTTTGCCTGTTGTACAGCAGGGCCTTGAAAAAACGTAGTTTCATTCAACGTCATTTTGTTATGTTGATGAGATGCCGTAGGAACTTAACTGCTGTTTATGTCAATTAGCCCATGGTAAAGCTGGTTTCATTTTATGCCATTTTGTTTAAAGTCACAGAACCTATGGACAATGTTAAGTGAGAACTTACTGTACATGGATATTGTGAATATCAAATGAAAGGCACGTACATAGGTGTTGGAAGCTCCGAAGCCCTAAAACCACTTAAAATAAAGTGAACCCACAGCCTTAGCTTCATACTCATGCCATGTGTGTATTTCGCTGTTCATCCTTGAAATTTATCTATTCTTATTTTTCATTGTGATAAATTAACTTTTATTCTTTTTTCAGTGCATAAGCTTTTTTTAAAGTCTTTTTTTTTTAGAGCAGTTTTAGATTTACAACAAAAGAGAGAGGAGATTTCCCATATGTCCTCTACTTCCCCCCATATGCATAGCCTCCCCCACTATTAACATCGCTCACTGGAGTGGTACATTGTTTACCAAGGATGAGCCTGCATCGAGCACACGTCATAATCACCCAGAGTCCATAGTGTACCTTTGGGTTCACTGCTGGTGATTTACATTCTATGGGTTTGGACAAATATATAATGACATGTATCCATCATTATAGTCCCATAGAGGATATTTTCGACCAAGCACAGTTATGCAGGGTCTGGGGTCTAAGAGAGGTGAAGAGTTGCTAAGGGAACATACAGCACCTCCCAGTGAGGCAGACGCATTGCACCCCAAAGCATGAATACCATTGCAGACGTGATTATAGAACCTTAAGTGCTTCAAAACTTGGGATGGGCCCATGTCCTAATTTTCTCAATGTGGTAAAATTATATTCAGGAATGTGGAGACCAGAAAACTTGCTGAAGTTCTTTCTTAAGCAAGCTGTGCAAGGTTTGGTATGAAGAGAGGCCCACGGGGCCAGATCTTTGCTAAGAGGGTTTCCTCCACCTGAGGACCTGCAATTCCTGGTGGCGAAGGAACCAGGAGACATAATCCTGAGGGGACAGCCCTACCTCCAAAGGGAGAAGTGGGGTGGGACTCCCAGAAGGCAGAGTTCACACAGAACTTTGCTCCCATCTCTTAGGGAACCCACCCATCTCTGAACCTCTTTCTGGAAGAGTCTCCAGAAATCTTTTACAAGCCTCTTAATTTGACAGATGTGGAAGTTGGGTGCCTGGATTGGCAAGGCCAGGGAGAGGAAACAACCTGTCCAAGTTTACACAGCTATTAATGGCTGAGCTGGGATCAGAGCCAAGTGAGCTGACTCACCACCTGGGGTTCTTCCCCGTGCGCCGCACTTGCATTGCCTAGCATGCTCTTCACATTTGTGCCCATATATCTTTCATCTCCCCAATAAGACTGCCTTCGTTTCACATTTACTGAGCATTTATCGTGGGGCAGGCACTATGCTAGTTGCTTTGTAGATATAAAGATGATTAAAATCTACTTCTTGGATTTAATGAGCTTCTAGAGTAGTGACCGGCTTACAGTGTGAGACTTGATGGGAAGGGAACAGACGGATTGCTAAGAGATCATGGTGGAAGGTTCCATCGTGCCCTGGAGGATTCAAGAAGGTTTTACCAGGAGGCATGAGCTTTCTGTGGACAGGGAGACACCTCACACCACTTGGTGTTCTTCACAAAGCCTTGCACAGCGTGATAGACGCGAGGAAAACTGGATGCCACAGTCACCCGAGACCTCACAGAGCTCGCTTTGGAGGTCAGAGGACTAGTCTAACTGCTTCTAGATCCCTGCTCTGAAGCATGCTGGAGACCAAGATATTTCTCTCTCTCTTTCCCTCTTTTTTTTCTTTCTTATGCCACTCAATTCTAGTTGGCTCCTCTTCAGAGATTGGATGAAGATTAAAAATGTGTTTTTGAGCCAGGATGTGTCACTAGCTGGGAAGCAGGAGGCCAGTGAATCACACCAGGAAGGCCAGAGTTCTGCTCCTTCGCTGGCGTGGAAGCTGGACTACACCCAGGACCGCCTGCGGGAAAGAGGGGTTCTGGGCAGAAAGCGCTGCACCTTGGGGCCTCCCCTCTGACGCGGTGTAGAAGCATCGACTTCCATCAGGCAATTTAGAGAAAGAGATGGAATTGATGCTATGAATGTTGGGAAGACGGACTTCTTTCCCATAGAGGCTTGCTCCCTGGGGTGCAGGCTTATGGGGTGGTTTGGAACACACACAGCTCCCTGGGTGTCTGGACTGGACCTGCAAGGCCTGGGCTTTGGCCTGGGGCCCCACCAGGTTCCAGAGGCCAATGGTGAGCCCCAGGATACTGTGAGCATGGTCTGCTGGGGTCTCTGCTCCCAGGGCCAGGCACCCCTTCATCTGTACTAGGAGTCTGCAGTAGGAGCCTGGTCCAAACTAGGTGGAGGGGGTTGAGGAAGGCAGACTCATTAGAGGCATTAGATGTTTTATTGTTAATGTATTTATTTATTTATTTTATTAAAATTTAAATTTATCTTTATTGTTAGTATTACAGGTGTCCCCTGTCCCCTCCATTGACCCCCCTCCTCCCCACTCCCACCCCTGACCAGGCCTTCACTGCACTATTGTCTGTGCCCATGGGTTATGCATGTAAGTTCTTTGGTTAATCTCCCTCCCCCCTTCCCAGAATCGGCAGTCTGTTGCATGCTTCCATGTTTCTGAATCTACTTCGTTTGTCAGTTTATTTTGTTCATTAGATATCACATATAAGTGAGATCATGTGATATTTGTCTTTCTCTGACTGACTTATTTCACTTAGCATAATAATTTCCAGGTTCCTCCATGTTGTCTCAGAGGGTAAGAGATCCTTCTTTTTTACAGCTGCATAGTATTCCATGGTGTAAGTGTCTCACAGCTTTTTTATCCACTCATCTACTGATGGCCACTTGGGCTCTTTCCAGATCTTGGCTATTATAAATAACACTGCTATGAACATAGGGGTGCATATGTTCTTTCTGATTGATGTTTCAGGCTCCTTAGGATATAGTCCTAGGAGTGGGATCACTGGGTCAAAAGGCAGCTCCATTTTTAATTTTTTGAGAAAACTCCATGCTGCTTTCCATTGTGACTGCCCTAGTCTGCATTCCCACCAGCAATGCACAAGGGTTCCCTTTTCTCCACACCCTCGCCAGCATTTGTTGTTTGTTGATTTGTTGATGGAGCCATATTACAGGTGTGAAGTCATTGTGGTTTTAATTTGCATCTCTCTGATGATTAGTGACATTGAGCATTTTCTCATATGTCTCTTGGCCATCTGTATGTCGTCTTTGGAGAACCGTCTATTTAGGCCCTTTGCCCATTTTTTAATTGCATTCTTTGTCTTCCTTTTGTTGAGTTGTATGGGTACTTTATATATTTTGGAAATTAACCCCTTAGCAGATGTATTGTTGGCAAATATGTTCTCCCATACAGTGGGTTCCCTTTTCATTTTGATGCTGGTTTCTTTTGCTGTGCAGAAGCTTTTTATTTTGATATAGTCTCATTTGTTTATTTTTCCCTTTGTTTCTCTTGCTCTGTGATCTATCAGTAAAAATTCTTCTACATAAGATGTCTGATATTTTGCTGCCTACATTTTCTTCTAGGATTTTTATGAGTTCACAACTTGCATTTAAGTCTTTTATCCATTTTAAATTTATTCTTGTGTATCGTGGAAGTTGGTCGTCTAGTTTCATTTTTTTTGTATGCTCCTGTCCAGTTTTCCCAACACCATTTATTGAAGAGACTGTCTTTACTCCATTGTATGTTCTTGCCTCCTTTGTCAAATATTAATTGACCATAATGCCTTGGGTTGATTTTTGGGTTCTCTGGTCTGTTTCATTGATCTATATGCCTATTCTTGTGCCAGTACTAGGCTGTTTTGATTGCAGTGGCTTTGTAGTATAGCTTGATATCTAGTATTGTGATCCTTCCAACTTTGTTCTTCTTTCTCAAGATTGCTGCAGCTATTTGGGAATCTTTTTTGGTTTCATATAAATTTTTGGAGTATTTGTTCTAGATTTGTGAAATATGTTGTTGGTATTTTAATAGGGATTGCATTGAATCTATAGATTGCTTTGGGTAGTATGGACATTTTAATGATGTTAATTCTACCAATCCATGAATATGGTACATTCTTGTTTCTATTTTCTTCTATCTCTTTTTTCAACGTTCTGTAGTTTTACGAGTGCATGTCTTTTAACTCCTTGGTTAAGTTTATTCCTAAGTATCCTAATTTTTTTTTTTTTTAATGGTAAATGGGGTTGTTATCTTAGTTTGTCTTTCCGATAGTTCATTATTGGTATATAAAAATGCCATCGATTTCTGGATGTTGGTTTTGTATCCTGCAACTCTGCTGAATTCATTTATTAGATCTAGTAGTTTTTTGGTGGAGTCTTTAGGGTTTTCTATATATAATATCATGTCATCTGCAAATAATGTGGAAGTTTTACTTCCTCCTTTCCAATTTGAATGCCTTTTATTTCTTTCTCTTGTCTGATCACTGTGGCTAGAACTTCTAGTACTATGTTGAATAGAGTGGTGAAAGGGGACATCCCTGTCTTGTTCCTAACCTCAAGGGAAACCCTTTTAACTTTTGCCCATTGATTATGATGTTGGCTGTAGGTTTTTCATGTATGACCTTTATTATGTTGAGGTATGATCCCTCTATTCCCATTTTGCTGAGAGTTTTTGTCATAAATGGGCACTAAATTTTATAGGATGCTTTTTCTGTATCTATTGATATTATCATGTAATTTTTATCTTTCATTTTTTTATGTGATGTGTCACATTTATTGACTTGCAAATATACTAACCTGGCATCCCTGGAATAAATCTCACTTGATCATGGTGTATGATTTTTTTAATGTGTTGCTGGATCCAATTTGTTAATATTTTGTTGAGGATTTTAGCATCTATGTTCATCAGGAATATTAGCCTATAATTTTCATTCTTGGTTGTGTCTTTATCTAGTTTCAGTATTAGGATAATGTTTGCCATGTAAAAAGAGCTTGGAAGACTTCCCTCTTCTTGAATTTTTCAGAATACTTTGAGGAGGGTAGGTGTTAGGCCTTCTTTGGATGTTTGGTAAAATTCATCTGTGAAGTAATCTGGTCCAGGACTTTGGTTTGCTGGAAGTTTTTTGATTATTGCTTCGATTTCATTAGTTTTATTGGTCTCTTCAGGTGTCCTGCTTTTTCCTGACATAGTTTTGGAAGATTCTATGTTTCTAAGAATTTGTCCATTTTCCCCAGGTTGTCTATTTTATTGGCATATAGTTGTTTGTAATATTTTCTTACAATCACTTGTATTTCTGTGATGTCTGTTGTTACCTTTCCTCTTTCATTTCTGATTTTATTTATTTGGGTCCTCTCTCTTTGTTTCTTGTTGAGTCTGGTTAAAGGTTCATCAATCTTGTTTATCCTTTCAAAGAACCAGCCTTGTTTTCGTTGATCTTTTATATTGTTTGTTTGTTTGTTTCTATGTCATTTATTTCTGCTCTGACCTTTATTATTTCCTTCCTTCTACTTACTCCCCCCCCCCCCCCCCCCCCCCCCCCGTTCTTTTCCCAATCCTTTTAGGTGTAGGGTTAGATTGTTTACTAGAGATTTTTCTTGCCTTTAGAGGTAGGCCTGTAATACTATGAACTTCCCTCTCAGTACTGCTTTCACTGTGTCCCATAGATGAGACATTAGGTTTTAAAAGTCAGCTTTATTCTTCCCTTATTAGGTTGACCTTTAGTCCAAGTGCACATACCCAATTGTCCAAGGCTAATAAGGACTTTGTATTGCTGATTGTGGTTAGAACAGAGAATCTCTAAAGCTCTTTCCGTCTCAGGGATCTGGAATTCCATTAAAAGAGATTTTGACAAAGCCCCTTTGCCTTCTTTTCTGTCTCTCTCACTATGTTGTAATTCTTACTAGCTGTGTGATCTTCAGCTCTTCTCTAATTGTCAGTATCTTCATTTATAAAGTGGGTATAATACTTTCCACTACCCTGGGTTGTGGCAAGAACTCTGTGAAATAACATATGTGAACGTGCGTGATTAAGCTTCAGAGGATAAAACTTCCTCCTTTCTCCCTTCTTTGCTCCTGCTCTCCAACATCTTACAAAGCTCTTGATGCAGACAAGCATATAAACTGAAGCCAGTCTTCCGCAACAGTGAAGTTGCCTCAGTGAATAAGCATTTAGAAGACCCTCCTTGCCCTACCCCAGACAAAAATTTTATCTCCTGTAAACCCTGTGATAATGACTGAGATAATGCCTGGTGTGGTAGCATTAGTCATTGTTTTTGTCATATGGCATCGTGCTACATATTAGTCATTAAAACTCTAGTGGAAAATAATTTTAAAATCATAGCTTCTTAAAGTTGGAGGTCACTGTCCAACTCCTGCTCCCCCTGCAATTTTGTTGTTGTTGATATTAGTCAGTACACCCATTAGTGGTTTTTCCGAGCTTTGCATCATCTGAAATTTTGAGTAGCTGGTCCAGTGGCAGAGGCCTGCAGTCAATACTGAAGACTTTCCTAAACTAGCACTTATCCACCATCCTTGAGTAAGGCTGCTGAACTGCAAAGTTATTTAATAGCTCTGTCTTTGAGGCTATAATCTTGAGAGCTCCCAAGCCTGACCACCTCCTTAGCCATTCAGTTAGCAAGGGCAAGTTCATTTGTTAATAATCTGAGTGAGGTTCTTAAAATGCATGTGCTTAGAAGACTAAATTAATCAGTATAAGGTTTCTCGATCCCATCTACCCAGGTGGACTGATACAGGAATCATTGCTCTGGCCCAGAGGCAATATACTCATTCACTGAATAGTAGGAACATTGAGAAATGCATTGAGAAATTCTTGATTTGCCTTGATGTCTCGGAAGAGCTGACTGGACTTAATTCTGGCAGCAAAAGGAAGCCTGACCCACCCAAGGGCCAGGATGCCCAGTCTTCAAGGGCTTCTCTCTTTTTACCCTGTGCCATAAACCCGCAGTTATATGTGAGCCTTCTGCAATTGTAAGAACCTGCTAAGGAATTTAAGGACTTAGACAATAGGGAAATGAGGTATTGTCACTGGGAAGAAACCTAAGACAACAAAAGCTTTGAACACTGGACTCCATGTTGAGAGAAGTGGACCAGCGATTGAGCTCAGAGGGAGCGGGAGGTTGTGCTATGTAACTATTTTTCTGAGACCATCGACTAAGGTGACAGTTGATTCCCCCCCCCCCCCCAATCCACAGTATGCATTTGTAGGAGACCAGTGCAAAGAGTCACAACTCTCAAGTCTAATCTCAATATTTGGAATCCCTCAGCCAGGTATAAGGGTCCCAGCCCCCTTTGAAAACATTTACAAACTTATCAGGAATGTAGAAGATAGGAACTTTGGGTGAAAGTATCATATTTTTACATAATTTGTACAGGCTAAGGAAGGGGATTATAGCTTCTCAAAATATCTCAATGAACAGAAGTACCCCTGAAGGACCAGAAAAGAAAGACAAAAACCGACTAAACTAAACATTATGGATCACCTAATGCTAGAATCTAAGAAGAATCTCTAGCACTCCTGATTCCTTGAGAATTTTAATCTTTTCATTTGCCATCTGTCATGACAAGTCTGGCATTTCAACTCTGCTTAGTGTGAGCCGCTGCTTTTTCAATGCTTCTAGAAGCCCTCTTAGTAGGGAGTTTGAACCATCTCCTGAGGGCCTTGCCAGTATATTAAACCTGTTTTGTTTTATAATAAAATGGCTAAAAATTTGAAAGAAATAACAGCAACAACAACAATGACAAACAAATTTTGAGGGTACAAAGCTGTGCCAAGAGGAGACTTTATAGTCTTAAGTATTTATATTAGAAGAGAAGTTACATAATAATTAGGTAGAAAAAAATTAAAGTAGGAAAAAAAAAATACACCACTAAGCCAAGGAAAGTAGGATGAGGGAAATTATGAAGAACGGAACTAAAATTAATGCAATTAAAAATTAAGGTAGAAAAGCAAAAAGCCTAAGCTGAGTCCTTGGAAAAAATTATAAAAATTTAAAATTTCCAGCAAGATGACCTACATAAATGGTAACATAGAAGATAAGAGAGTACAATGAAAACCTTATGCTAATCAAATTTGAAAACTTATGTGAGTTGGAAAAATTCCTGGACTCAACATTGTAAAAACTTACCAAAAATGATCCAAGAAAGAAATACAAAATATGAATATTTCTATAACCATTTAAGGAATTAAACATTTAAAGATTTTTTTTTTTTTTTTTTTGGTAAAAAAAGGGAAAACCACATTCAGACTGTTTTACAGGCAAGTCTTCTAAAGATGCATTCTGTCATCACTTCTATTAGATATTTTTCCAGAGGGCCTAGCCAGCAAATAAGACAAGAATTATAAATGAAACTTAGAAGGTTTGGAAAGAAAGACACAAAACTTTTCAGATGGTATTCTTATCAATATTGAAAATAAAAATCTATGGGAAAATTATTAAAATTAATAAAATATTTATGAAATTTGTCTAATATAAGATCAATATGTGGAAGTCTATTGTATGTCTATGCAATGGTAACATCCAGTTAGAAAATGCATTCATACTGAAGTTCAAGGGGGCCCAATTAATAGCACCTTTCTTCCCAGCCCCAATTCTGAACCAGACAAAAGGATAGGCAGAGAGAGGCTGAAACACTGTTATCGATAATTCTGATTTTGAAGAGTGTGGCTTGTATTTGTGTATAAGAGAGATTCATAATCCTGAACTCCAAAATTAGACAGCCTTATACCTGAGCCATTAGCAGTGTAGGAACTCCAAAGGCCTCTTCAATAGGGGAAGGGTCTTTTCTGTTAAGCTTCCTGCATGGCTTAGGGTAATCAAGACCACATGTTCTCATAGGCAGAGCAGCTCCCAAGAGGAAGGGAAGAAGGGGCCTGGGCAAGGAAGCCAAGTTTATTCTTCCAAACCATTAATCAGATTATGTTGCTGCTTCTCCCTCAGGGCCAGCATGAGTGAGGTGTGGAGACAGGCCAGGATTGTTTCACAGGTGAAGTTCCCTCCAAATGGAAGGAAACACTCAGAGTGGGGAAGGAACACCTCCCTCCTCCTCCCAAAAAAGAATTTATAATATCTTTCTTTGTCCCCCCCAAAAAAGTTCAGCACCTAGGAGGATATTTCATAAAAGATCTGCAAGATCTTTATGGAGAGAAGTATAAAAATTTATTGAAAGACATTGAAGAAGACCTAAATAGAGGTACATATGTATCATGGTCACAGACAGGAAGACCCGACACTGTAAAGTTGCGAATTTCCCCTAAATCAACCCACAGATTCAATGTAATTCTAATAAAATTCTAAACAGGGGATTTGGAGAATTTGATTAGCTAATTTATTATTTATTTTATTTTATATTTTTATTGATTTCAGAGAGAGGAAAGGAGAGGGAAAGAGAGTTGAAACATCAATGATGAGAGAGTCATTGACCGGCTGCCTCCTGCACGCCCCCCATGGGGATGAGCCCGCAACCAGGGCCTGTGCCCTGACCGGGAATCGAACCACAATCTCCTGGATCCTAGGTCGATGCTCAACTGCTGAGCCACGCTGGCTGGGCTGATTAGCTATATTTTTTAAATTAATATGAATGAAAAATCTGGAACCAATGCACAGTCCATCAGCACCAGAATGGATAAATAAATTGTAGTTCATTCATGTGAGGAGATACTGTGCCCAAGTAAAACTGAATGCACGGCCGCATGTACCAACAGGGATGCGCCTCGTGTGGAGTCAGAAAGAGCAAGTCCTGGAGGGACACACGCAGCACGATCCACTCTGCATAAGATGACAGGCAAAACAGCACAACTGATTGTTAGGGCCACCTTGATAAATGTAAGAATGTAGAGGAAATCAAGGGGATAATGAACAGCAGGCTCAGGACAGCGGTCGCCGTAGGGCCTGCGGTAGGGGAAAGGCTCGCATGTTAATTCAAAGGCACTGATAGTGTCCTGTTTTTCAAGCAAAGTGGTGGGGCCATAGCCAGTTTGGCTCAGCGGTTAGAGCGTCGGCCTGTGGACTGAAGGGTCCAGGGTTCAATTCCCACCAAGGGCACACACCTCAGTTGCAGGTTTGATCCCTGGCCGGGATCAGAGCGTGTAGCGGAGGCGACCAATCGATGTGTCCCTCTCACATCAATGTTCCTCTCTCTCTCTCTCTCTCTCTCCCCGCCCCTTTCTTTCCCTTCTACTCTCTTGGAAAAGCAATGTGAAAAATATCCTCAGGTGAAGATTAATAAAACCCCAAACCAAAAACAAAGTGGTGGGCGCATATGTGCTTACTTAATAAATACTCCTTGTATGGCACACATAAATTACATGTACTCACTTATAGTACAATATATTTTATTAAAAGAATGAAAGAACATGCTCTGAAAATGAAATACGAAAGGATTCAGAATAAAATTTCAGCAAATTACTTGGCATTTTCAATGAAATTCAGGAAGACATGGCTTCTACAGGAAAGGAGCAGAAAATTCTAAGGAGACATCAAGCTGAAAAGACAGAATATTGAGATACAAAGACAAGGGTACAAGATGAATTTGGAGGGGGTATAGGATACATTTAAAAATGATCGAATATTAATATCTTAGTTAAAATCCATATTGGAAGCACTAAGGAGATGATTTAATAATTTGAAAAACAGACACAATAATGTGAAGAACAAACTTAAGGAGATCTTCCAAAAGGTGAATAAAAGAGACTGATGTGAGAAGATGATAGATGGGTGAGGTGTCCTCTCCTGAGCTGGGTTTGCTGCTACGTGTTATTACAGGCGCTGGAGACACAGCAGTAGCTCCTTTTGAGACACAGCCTGAAAAAACAGAGCAGGTATGTAAATTATGTACTGCATTTGAAGGCCTTGAGGTCTACTGAGAAAAGTAATGCAGGAAAGGGGTGGGGGTGCAGAGGCTGTTGGGAAGATGTTGGAATTTAAAATGAGGTGATCAGCAAAGGTTTTCCTTCCTTGAGAATGTGACATTTGAGCAAGGCTTGAAGGTGGGTTGGGGCAAAGGTAAGCACGGAGACAGTTATGGAGAAATAGAGGCCAACTTTAGGGAAGTAGTCATTCCTTTCATTTAACATTTCTGAGCCCAGAAACATTCATCCTGGGAGATTTTAAAAAAATGCATATCATATCACTCCCAGTAAAATGGAGACACATAAATATTCTGTTTTTGTTTTTTAAAAAGAAAAAGATAGATTCTGGCACTGACCAACTGGTTAGATTTCTCTCTGCCCTTGACAGAATTCTAGAATGCAGCAACAGACAAGTGATTTGAACCTTTAGAGAAGAAAATGCTTATTGGTGTCCAGAACTACCTTATTTTATAAGATACCTCAATATCCTCACGTGATTGTGTGTGTGCAACTCATATTCCATGGCCTACCGATTTGAAGTTCTACATGGAAAATCCCTCCAACTAGAGCTTCACAATGCACATCAGCATATTAAGAGCTCCACAGTAAATGAGCTAGTTTTATTTTATTTTTTAACTCAAGAACCACTCCTTAAAAAAACCAAACCTATTGCTGGCAGAGGAGTGTTCCAATAAAACACACTTGTAGATACTTGATGTGAGAAGAAAGGATCAAAGATGGAATTAGAATGTGAAGGAATTAGACTAGGTAATGGAGGGTTCTGGAGCAAGACTGGACCGGACGAGACTCGAACAGGCAAGAAGAGCCCTCTGCGGGGGCAGGTGGCAGGGAGAGCCAGGCTGGCTTAAAGGGCCAGAGGGAGAGCAAGCAAGCGCCCCAGCCAGCCTCGGTCCCCTAAGAACAAGTCATTCCAAACTAAGTCATCTTCTTTGATGGGTCTATTGAGCTTGCAGATCAAGGGAATGCTGCAAACACAGTACATTCCGACTTCAGAAAGGCATTTGACAGAGGGCCATATAAATATTCCTGTGGGAAGAATGCATGGAACTAGGTTAAGTGATGGTACAGGTGTTGGACTTGTAGCTGTTGAACCCAGTTACTCCTCAAGAGCATTGATTGTTGGGCTAATGATGTCAGAGTGGAAGGAAGTCTCTCAGAGTCTTCTAGCAGGAGAAACACAGAGCAGCGGAGAAGGCTCTGGAGCCAGAACACAGGGCCTCGAATCCTGCCTCTGCCATTTACTCGCTGAGTGACCTTGGGAAGTTACTCAGCTCGCTCATCAGTAAAGTGGGAATTTTAATTACATCTATTTATGAGAACTGATATGAGAATTGATACGAGAATTCAATGTGCCAGGCGGCACATGTTCTTAAACACTCAGTAAATGTTGTAAACTGTTGAATATTCTGTCCTGGGCCCTATTGTATACACTTTTTTTTTTTTTTTTTTTAAATCTTAGGCTCAGATTAAGACATAGAAGTCATTTTCTTACTAAAGCTAGGAGGGATAGATGATATGTTAGGTGACATGGTCAAGATTCAAAAACATTTCAATAGACTAAACGAACCCTTTAAGCTGTAGAGATAAAAACTTCAGAGACAAAGGTGAAGATCAGCTGCATGCTTTACAGAATCAACAACATCCAAGATGAGGTGAAGGTGACTTCAGAGCCAGTTAATGCAGGAGAAACCCCAGATAAACCACAGAATTCTACAATTGCCTCATTTTTTTCTTTTTTTAAAGAACAAAGGATAGGGAGACAATGGTTCCAGCATCTTCTGTACTCAGCAGATCACCTCCAGAGGATCTTAATTCCTATCTGGGCTCCCTGCCTGCAAGACATCTTCAAGCAGGAGCCTGTCCGGTGGGGCTGCCTGAACGTGGAAGAGCCTGACAACCCCAGGAACTGGACTATTTAGCCCAAAGAAGAGAAGACTCAGAGGAGGCTCTACATCCCATATTAGCATATTTGAATGTCTGCCATGAAAAGACGATTTGATTTATCCTTTGAGGTTTCACGGGGTAGAACAGTTCTGATGGTTTGAGTTACAGGGAAGCAATTTGGGGGGGAACATGGAAAGGAGCTAATAAATAAAAGGCCTGGACTGTACCTTGAGGTGGCATGCTCTTGTCATTGGAGGCCCCCTGAACAGGGGAGATGACCCCCAACCGGGAGGGCTTGGCGACAGAGGAAATTCCTGCATGGGGAGGAATATCCTGCTAGATGACCTCTAAGGCCACTGTCAATTCTAAGATTCACAAACAGGGTCTAGTAGGTTTGGAGAATTTTCTTGGGGGGGGGTGGAGATTTCATGAGTTTCTGTCTGGGCAAAACGCATGGGGGCATCGGGGAGCTGGTCTGGGGGCTCCTGGAAAGATAGCAGCGAAAGAGGCCGCGGCCCTCCTGCCCCCCCAGACCACTACCCTGCGGCCCATCTCTTTTTGCATCACGGAGAAGGCCTTGGAGACAAAGCCATTTTTGGAAAAAATAAAAGAGGAGCGAAGCAAGTGTTGCTGTAGAAAGGGAGCACTTGCCTGGAGGGTTCGTCTCATTCTTCCGTCATTTTCTAAGCAGCTTGGCAGCAGACCTTCTGGAGACGGCGTCTGCGCTCCGGAGCGTGTCTCCAAGTGTTACAGGCACAGATGTTTTGGAAATCTAAACAGGCTGTCTGAAGCTGCTTTTCAAAGTGAAGAACGTTTTCAAGTAATGTGGCAATCCGTTTCAACCGAACGTCTTAAAATACTCTCGCTTGCCTGAAGAACAGTTGTAAGTGTGTGATCGGATCATAACTTCTTCACGGAGACGATCAGAACCTCTGTGCTATGGAAACTGGGGCCACAGAGGACCGATTCTGCAGCCAAGGGGGAAGGCCCCCCGATAACCCCGGGTGCCCACCATGGAGGACTTCTCTCCTGCCTTCTCTCGTCTCAGGATGGATTTATTCAGGCTTTTGTGTCCCTGGTTGTGAGTGATAATAAAGTGAAACAGAAAAACAGGCCCAGGTCTTCAGGAAGCCTAAACTCAAATTGAGACTTTGTTTTATCTGTATGAAGTGACTTGAGAATAATTGTTAGGCAGTTAACAGATAAGCAGGTCTGGCCGTGGCAAGGATGGAGACAAGCCATGCTCACTACCTTACATGCCAGTGCAGAATATACACATTTTTTATGGTAGCTTCTTAGGAAACACGGTTACAGAGAGGGGTAGATCCCAAGTCTGTTACATAAATCTCAGAGTACATGGCTAAACCGACTGCTCTGCTGCTCTATTTGCATCAGGAGGCAAATTAGCAGGCAGTGTGGAGGAGGGACTTGGTGTGAACTTGCTGGCAGCAGAACATATGTATCTTTGCTTGATTGTGAGCAGCAGTGGAAGCAAGACTAGAAACAACTGCATTCAGCAAACCTGCTCAAGTCATGTTTGTCTGATGAGTTGATATATGTTGTCAGTCAGCATGCGTCTCTTGAGTCCCCATCTTTTATGGGTTAACGTCTGCTAAGCGTGTAGTAGCTGCTCGCAGGAAAGCCCTTATTCCTCTGGAGGAGACAGATTTGTGCACAAAAATTCCAATATACTAGATATGAAGAGTTAACCAAAGCACCTTGTTTTCTAGCCATAGGACAAAAGGAAGTCTCCAGGACAGTTCTGCTTGTCAGGTGCTCCAAACGGAACCTTACATGTGTGTTTTTCCCCCACTTCTAGCACATCACGGTTTAAAAAAAAAGAAGAGCAGAAAGAGAGGAAAAAATTGACAGGAAATGATAAATACTGTTTTAGTAAGAGTTAGAAGAAAAAGAAATGACTTCTTAATTACCCACCTGAAGGGATTATGTCATTATTTGTCCAATCCTTGTTAGTGAGGTTCTCACTAATGACAGTGCTTTCCAAGTAGTGGAAATCATGGAAAGAGGGAAATTGGACGTCAGACTCCCCTTTAACTCTGAAGGCTTCCTGCTGTGTCTCTTGCTTGAAGGACAGGGGTTGCAGGAAGGGGTTGGCTCAGTTGACCAACAATGTGCAACCATTACATTTTGCTAAAGGTTACATTTTGCTAACATTATGTCAGGACTGTAGTGATGCCCCGGTGATGAGTCCGTTTCAGACTCGACCCACAGCCCAAATCCTCCATCAGCTTCATCTTCCTCTGTCCTCCAGGGCTGCTCTAGGCAACCCAGTCTCCTCTCCTGGGAAAACGGAATGCTCATTGCTTTCTTGTGGTGCAGTAGAACATCTCACAAGCTCAGGAGCTGAGGACACCTACGTTTGAGGCTCAGCTCTGTATTTACTGGAGATGTGACAAAGTTCTTGGAACATAATAGGTGATATGTAAATTTTAGTTTCCTTTCCACTTTTCTCTGTTCTCACCTCTTCTGGAGATGCTGTTTCCCTCTCTTCACTTCATACTTACTCACCTCCCCAGTTTTAAGGGTGTGCTCATGGCCTGCCTCTGCCAGGAAATCTTCCCTTATTATTCGATGTTCACGGATTCCTTATTTATTCATTAATTCATGAAGCATTCCTTTAGCCCTTTCTTGGTTTAGTCCTTGATTGCATACTGTCTTACACTGTCGTTCAGCTGTTGCATGTGTTGTGATAGGACAGATATTGGTCCTGCTCATCAGTGTTTCTGGTTTTCTTCTTTGTCAGTACAGTGAGATTGCACTTCCCAACCTCTTGACATTAGTCGTGCCATGTGACTTGCTTTAGCCAATCAGGTGAAGCAGAATTGACAAGTGTCACATTCAGGCAGGAGCTGAGAGTCAGTGTACGACTCTCCCTGTTCTTCTCCAACTGTTGCAGTGACCTGTGGCACTCCACAAAGATGAGCCTCTGTCAGCCTGGGTCCCTGAGGGTGACATGGAGCAGAGTCCCGTCTCCTCTCCTCCATGACTTACGAAAGATACGCAGCATAGTTGAGAACTTAAGCATTGACTACGTTTCTGGAATGAGCATAACTAGGTGACCCTAACTGACACAGGAGTCTTTGTCTTGTTTCCTGAGTAAGGCTAAGCACAGGGACTGAGTCTTTACTTATTTCTGTGTGTCTCATGGTGCCTCATGTCTAGTGCATGTGCCAGGCTCTTAGTTTTTGTTAAATTAACACTTGTTAATCCAAACACAGCACCTTGGGATTGAGAGGGATAACTGAGGTCATCGAATGTCAACAATCATTTGTTTGAATCTCTTCTGTAACATTTCTGCCTGCTGTTTAGTCTGTTTAAACAATTCCAGTGACAGGAGACTCACTCCATTTAAGGCAAAATGTTCATTTTTTAAAGAATATTATAGTAGAAAATTCAGCCTTGTATTGATTCAAAATTGATCTCAGTGTAGCATCCTGTCCTTGGTCCGAACTACCTCTCAGCCATAGGAAAACGTTGCCCATGAACCCTGTTTCTCACTGTGCTGGGTGGCTTCTTACTTGGGAAAATTTCACATCAGTGAATTCCATGACCCAGGATGACTTTTCCTCCCTGTTCAAAATCAGCCTCAAAAGGCCCCAGGTCCCTCTTGGAACAGCTTTGAGACACATTGCCGTGGCACAGCCATCACGTGAGGGGAGATCTCTTCTTCAGTCCCCCTAAGTTGCACAACACATTGCCAGGGGTTTGAGGAAAAGTGGGAGTCCTCTATGATCGCGAATTGTGAGGACAAATAGTCACCAGGTGGGATTCCATGGATTTTTTTCTCAGATGTCATAAAGCAACCCAACCGTTGGCCACAAAACCTTGCAGAGATGCTCACCCCCTAAGCTGTGCTGTGTCTGGCCACAGACCCTACACTTTCTGCAGGGACAGTCCCATGAATGACTAATGCTGGAGTGTAAAGAAGCTTCTGCAGGAAGACACGGAGGTGCACTTGCAAGGAGGCCGCCATGGGTCGGTGGGGGCAGGGAGAGGGGCTCCTCCGAGCTGCGTCTCTGGGCTCCGCACACTCAGGAGCACGCCCACCCCTGGAGCTGTTCCAGCCTCACAGGAGTTCAGAAAGTTGAAAGCTCAGCAGAGGAAATAATATCACAAATGAAATGGTTTTGAACCATAACAAAATGAGTTTTCCTTGGAAACAGTTTTGTTTCTTTAAATCAAAAACAAAACCTCTCAGACTGCAGAAAAACACGACCCAGAGACTGAGGCAATTTGGGGAGCTTGCGTGCTCCTTCCTGCCCTTCCCCTGCCCTTCCCTTCCCTTCCCTTCCTGTCCATTTGCTGGGCCCAGGAGGGTCTGACTGAAAATGTGCCACAAATGACTTCTTTGACACCTGGACAGTCCCCAGAAGAGCCCGTGACTTTCTAAGGCTGAGAGAGTTTCTTCATGAGGATAGAAAGAAGAGAAGATGAAATATGATGAATTTAAAACAATTACTTAACCTGTTTACTTTCCAGGCGCTGGACATGTGGACCAGGAGTAAGACTCAGTCCCCCCTTCAGGGTGGGAGAAATACCCACTCAATAAATAATTGTTTTGTTTTATATGTAGCAGCCTAGTTTGTGTAAAGCGGCTCTCTTAGGGATCGTTAGCACTTGTGGAGTGCCTCTGTGCTTCAAGAACTCAGTATTTCTCATTAAAACCCAATCGAAGTAGTGGTACCATTGCTATTCTCTTGTTATAGATGGAGAAACTGAGGCATAAAGTGTCTAAGTAACAAGCTCAAGGTCACACAGCAAGTAAGAGGTGACACGGTGACTAGAACAGGATCTGTCTGCTTCTGTCACCAATAGACTTAACCAGGGAGTTATATACAGACACTATGTTATTTAACCCTCCCAACAGACCTGGTAGGTGGGATAAATATCCTTGTTTTACTAATTGGGGAAACGGAAAGAGACAGATTAAGTAATAACTTGCCCAAAGTGTCACATGTAGTGGTGACAGAGCCAGGGCTTGACCCCAGGTTTGTTTCCAGCAGTAAGCTCTGGAGGATGGTCCTAGGCAGCTGGTGAGGACAGGCCCGTCCTGTCGGATACAGAGGGGACTTGCCATATCAACCAGCACCCAACATCGCGCCTGGCACTACCACACTCTCTGCAGGCGTTTGTTGAATAAACTTTAACATAAACTCTATTGCAACTCCCATATAAATGAAAAAAAACCCGAGACCCAGAGAGTTTCGTGACTTGAGTTTGCGTAGCTGGCAAATGCAGTTAGCTAAGGCTTGAGCATAGGAAGGCTTTTGCAGGAGGACAGGAGCCTGATCGGTGAGATGAGGCAGCTGCCATACTGTGTGCGTGTTTCTGTAGTAAAACCAAATCCCACCGGCCAGAAGGTTTCGGAAGCAAAGGCTTCTTTCTTGTTCACGCTTCAGCCTGGTGGGCTTAGCTCGACCTGGTCACTCAGGACCTAGGCTGACGAGGGATTCACCATTTTACGATTTTTTCATCTCAACACCAACCTTTGGGTGCACTGCAGCCCGGGAGGAGAGCACAAGACGTGTACACTGGTGCTGAAACGTTTCCACCAGAGCACGACCCCGTCACTTCTGCTCACTTTGCATAGGCCAAGGCAAGTAAGGTGGTCGCTTCTAACTTCAGAGGCTGGGCAGCGCAGTGCTCCCTCGGGCCTGGGGTGAGCAGGGAGCTGGAGATACCAATGCTCCCCCCTGATCCTATTTGCTCATTGAAATTTTTTTATTATGGTGAAATAGATGCAACATAAAATTCACCACTTAAACCATTTTAAGTGCACAGTTCTGTGGCATTAAGTGCATCCACACTGTCGTGCAACAGAATCAACTCGCTTTTAACTTGAGTGCCGAGGACCCCGGTTTCTGTCGTTTTTACACTCCTGCGTACGCAAAATGCATCTAGCGGCTCCCTCTGTCCTTCGGGTGAACAGGCCACAGGAGGGATGGCACCGTGGAAACCGCTGTGAAACGCCACCCCTGCCCTGTAAGAGGTGGGCACTATTACATTTCCTATCCCCTGGAGCCCCTGGCATTTTGCCTGTTGATTCCATTCCTCTTCTCTTCGGCACTTGGGGTGGTGACGGATCCCTCGCCAGGCACCATGCAAGATGTGAGACCCCCTCCCCTCCCTTTCTGGGAGAAGATAACCATGCCAAAACGCTTTCATGGTTATAGAAGCTGGGAGAACGAAAATAACTTAAAATAACACAATATAACATTTCTGTGGTTTAGATTTCTCTAATAAAATTGTAGATTGACAAGCCTAAGTTAATATTACCACTAAAAATTTCCCAAGGCCTCTTGTTGGGAAGCTGTCCCATGGGCAGCCCAGGGGATCCACCAGGCCAAGATTCAGACAGAATAGGAGCAGCGGTCGCTCAGGTTACGGAGCGTCTCTTCCGAGTCCCAGCTCAGCCTCTAGGGGGAGCTCAAGGCACCCCCTCCTCCCGCAAGGTGACCAGGACAGAAGGGAGGGGGCTCTTGTCTCAGGAATAGTGGCTGTCAGTGGAGCTGGACCGAGCAAACACTCTTACTCACCCTGCTTCACACAGTTGGCTATTCCTTTTCTTCTCTGCTGTGTTTGCCATCAGATGGGTTGTTTGAAGAGTTCACAGAAGCCCTTCAAAGGTCAGAGGTGCTCCAGCCCAGGTTGGCAGGGTGGGAGATGTTATTGGGGTGTGGGGGCCAATGGCATAATTAGGAGTAAAGATTTAGCTTTTTCCTGGTGTAGTTTTGGTGCCTTTGTTCCTTAAGCTCTCACTGTGGTGGGAGGCAACTGGTAGAAGATATAACTAATATGTCAGCGAGCCAGGCACTGTGCTAGGCTCTGGGAAATCATGAAGAGTTAGACTTAGTTCCTGCCCACACAGGCTTTAAGTCTCATCAGTTAGTCAGCCACATGCCTATGTTTAGCCTAAATAATCACTGGCAAACATGGAAGATGAAGGAGTCCTGGCTAAATAATAGAAAGAAAACAAAACAAAATAAGGCAAAACAAAAAAGAAGTTATAATTTATCATAAACTCAAAATGAAAATCTGGAGTGATGTGGCAGATGAAAACGTTTTTGTAATTTTAGGCTCCATTAATAGAAATACACTATGTGGATCAAAGGAGTTAATATTCCCATTGTAATTAGTGCTGTCAGTCCACATCTGGAGTATTGTGTTTCTTTCTGGACACCACATTTGAAGAGGAACATGGACAAATTAGAGTGTGTCCAGACAGGGCTGACCAGGACAGCAAGTGACTGGAAACTCTATTATACAGGGATGACTGAAGGACCTGGAATGTTTAGCCTGGGAAATAAATGTCGTTGGTGGGAAACATAATAGCTGTTTTTGAAGATTTGTTATGTGGATAAGGGCCTGGGCCAACACCTCATGTTGTAGCAGAGGACACTTCCTAGGGACAGTACTTGGGTGAATAGGTGGAAATGTTGGGGAAAGATTTTTAGTTCAACACGAAGAGAAACTTTCTAGCATCCAGGCCGTGCAGCAGGGACTGGGTGTTCTCTTTTTCTAGTATTTCACTTTCTTGTCTCCTTTTCTGCCTTTACCTCCTCCAGGTAAGAACTGGTTTGCAAGTTCCCTTTTCTTCCCTCATAATCTCAAGTCTCTGATCCTTCTTGGTCAACCTAATGGAACAAAGCCCTAGAACTTACTGCTATGTGAGTGAAAGGTAATATTGACAACTAACGGTATGCCAAGCACTGGCAGTGGTTATAGTGAACGCTTAATGCAAAGTATGGGGTAGATGTAATTATCAGTCCATTTTACAGATGCAAAGCTTAGATAACTTTCTCAAAGTCACAGACCTAGTTTTATAGACTGAACGGTGTGCCCCTAAAATTCATGTGTTAAAGCCCTAACCCTCAATATGACTGTATTTGGAAATGGAGCCCTCAAGGAAGCAATTAAAGTTAAAGGAGGCCATAAGGATGGGACTCTGATCCAGTAGGGTTTTAGTGTCCTTATAAGAGCTCTTCCCCCCCACTTCTCCACTCAAGCCAAGAAATGAGCCCTCAACAAAAACCAAATTGGCCAGAATCTTGATCTTGGACTTCCCAGTCTTCAAAACTGTGAGAAAATAAATTTATGTTGTTTAAGCGACCCAGTCTATGGTATTTTGCTGTGGCAGCTGGAGCTAATACAGGCTGTAAATGAGAGAGCCAGAATGTGAACCCAGAAATTCTGTTTCCATAGCTTACTCCCGTAGCCACCTGCGAAAGTATAAATTCATAAACAAAACAATTCAGGTGGATTAGAAGTTTGGATGAAAGTGGACCAATGGAGTAGAGTCCCCCCTACCCCAGTGAATAAAGGGCAGAAGTGTAGGGCAGAGATACATATGTAGCTTGTGTGGGTGTGTTGAGGACAGCAGGGTTCAATGTGTTCTTTGGACTTGTCACTTCTTGCCACCTGAACTGCGCGCAGTGTCTTTGTTAAAAGAAAACAGTGCTCAGATCCACCCCAGAGTCCAGATGGCCTGCACGTGTCACCAGGATGAGCCCTCTTCGTTCAGTGGCATGGTCAGGATTCTGATTTAAACACTGCTTTCTTTTCTGACATGCTCCCCTCATTCCACTGGGATCTGGTTATCCCATTTTAATTGTGTCTTTATTGCTTAACATGGGACAAAGCCTTTTATAATGAATAAGAAAATTGAAAGGCTTTTTGCTTTTAAAACCTCTATGACTCACCAAATACAAACCACAACCCAATAAAGCATGACTAAAGTCTGTGTAGACTCAGTTCCTCAATGAGTAGAGTTTTGCCTTCTCTTACCACAGGGCACCCAAACCCTTTGATGTATGTTGGGCCCTCTTGCTCATAGACCTCGGTCTTACCATCACTTTCCTTAGCTGTGAATGTGATCTCTAGGCCACGAGAAATCCACTTAGCTGTGCCACTGTGATTTCTCAGTGGAGGCGAAGTCTTGTCTAACAGGAGGTACAGAGGGAAGGCTTCCTGGGACATGCAGTGAGAAGTCAGGAAAACGACCAGGTGAAAGTCAAGTTCAGAAGAAGAACAGCAACAGCAAACAGGCAGCTTTCTCAGCTAGACTTCTTGCTTGTGCTGAATCCAGAGGCTGCTGGCATAAGAGAGCAAGACTGATTTAGAGGGAATTTTGCCCACATTTTGGTCTTTTGGCTCTAGTTCTGTGTAGAATCATGTTGTGTAAAAAAAAATTTTTTTTAAAAAATCAGTCTCTGAAACAAAATACTTTTCAGAGATAAATTTATATTTACTACCTGAGGCTGCAAGTCTGTGGCATCCAATACCTAGATGTAAACCAAAGAGATTATGAATAGATGACCTCTGGTATGCACATACAACATTTACTTTGGTTTTATTGCTTCTAGCAACTATTCATTCAGAGAGAACTAACTGGCAATCTGTTCTGATAAACTTTAGGCGGCTTGAATTCTTTGCTGTGTTTTTCCACCAAAGCTTCTTTTAGGACATTTGAAAGCCTCATCTTGTGTGCGTGTGTGTGTGTGTATGTTCATGATATTTTACTCAAAATAGTGATAGTTTTACTTAAGGGATAAAGGAGATTGTAACTACAGCAGCAACCATTATAGATACAGAAAGGAGCCAACTAAAGAGAAAAGGAATAGAACTGGTTGTTATTTTTAAATGACATTCTTCAAATATGACAAACTGTAAATAAACTGTATATTGCCCGTTAAGGGTGAGAGCCAGAGGTGAAACTCCACATATGGTCATCAAGGGAACAGTTTGGGATTTTCAAATGCTTCAGTGACTCCTGACATGGTTTGGCTGTGGAATTCATCGACTTAAAGCTGAAGGAAGACAAACTCTGAGATTGATGGGCATGCTACTTCTTTTACACACTTAACTGTGACATTTTTTATTTTTACAGCCATTGCCAATAGTTATGTTAAGTGTCATGTAAACTTTCCTGGGTGTAGTGAAAACAGCCCCTATGAGAAATTTTCAGACACTTCAGAGTGTCTGACACTGATGAGGATGACTTTTCATCCCCCTGTTACCAAGACGAACGGACTGAGGGTCAGAGAAGAAAGAGAGCTGGCTCAGAAATATCTTGAGAGGAAAAATGGCATCGGGCCTCCATCATGGTGCTTTGCTTGTCACCAACCCTTCTTCTACCAGTAGGACCAAGCCTGGTGCCAAGTGGCAAATGCCACTCTCTCCTTCTGCTTTGCTGCCAAATATGTCTTCGAGCCCTGACTCTCTGACCTTGCCTCTGTTTCTGGCTTCCCTTTAGGATGAGTTTCTAGATCCTCTACACCCCATCCCATTCTTCACAATATTTATATAAGTCAGGGCCTCCCCTTCCTGACTTCTCCCCATCAAGGGAGGACAATAGTTCTGACATGTGGGACACAGGCGCAGGAGCGTAAGGCAGAGGTTGATCTCCCAGTGGCTGGACCTAGAGCCAGGACTGTTGTACCCAAGGCCAATTTGGACTTTGAGAACTAGAGAGATGAGTCTGGTTAAAATTCCTAAGTGAGAACTGAGGTCTAGACTTGGGATGACCATGTGTGGTCTATGACCTTGTTTCTCAAGGGTGTGGTCCCCAGAGCAGCATTTTGGGCCTCACCAGGGCGCTTGTTAGGAACGCAGGATCTCAGCTTCCCACTCGCCTTCTACTGAGTCAGATCCCCAGATGGTTCAGGTGAACATTAAAGTTTGAGAGGCACTTCTCTGGGAAACCAGGGTAGGATCAGGGTCGGGGACATGGGGCCAAGAGTTTGGAACTCAGTGGGGATGAAATGGTGGTGAAAGCAGGTCAGGAACAAGTAGGTAGAGGCCAAGGTGAGGGGACAGTGTGGTCACTGTCAACATCAGTGGGTGGGTGTGTGGTATGTAGATACATCCAAACTGAAAGCTGAAGTCCTCTATTCAGCCCCCAACTTGGAAGTTGGAGAACAGGAGGCCCATCTTGTCCTTTGTCTCTCAGGGCCTTGGGTGGCATTTGTACATCACAGATGTGCAGTTGGTCTCTGCTGAACTGAATAGGTCCCCTCAGCCCCTCCTGTGTGTCACACAGCTTGGGGTGATTGTAGTGGAGAGTCACCATTGGTTCTGCATTTCCCTCAGGAGTCTCCTGGTGAGATAAAGACATTGTGGTACTTTCTTTACCAGAAACCACCTTGCTGCATCAGAGAAGGCCCAGCTCTCTATTCGTTGAAAGTCCAGGCAATGCCCCAGAAGGCCCAGGCTCCCACATGGGTGTTGAGCCATCAATGTGCCATTTCTGAAAAAAGAAAAATGGGCCAGCTGATTCTTGCTATTATTGCTGAAAAGTTGGCGCCTGGATGCCAAGTTCAGAGCCTTGCCGTGCACTTGGAGAATTGTTACTGCCAGCCTCTGCAGAAGGTAGGGAATCCGCTCAGCTTGCAGCAGCCTTCTCCTGGCAAGAGTTAAAGTGAAGGTGCAGCTGAAAAAATGTGAAGACAGGAGAGCCAGCTCGTGGGATTGCTATTGCAATCAGAAGACAGCCCAAGTCAGAGTTCCAAGTCCTTTGAAGGGGTGCCAGCTCGGACACATGTTTCCAATTATCGTATGCAATCTCAAGACAGTGTGCAAGTTGCACTTTCATTATGTCAAAGTGAAAGGAATGGTGAGGGCGAGATAAAGGGGGAGAGGCCCCTGGGCTGGAGACTGCACTTAGCTGTGGCACCAAATGTTAGCCGAGGCGTCTAGCTGGCCTCACGCTCAAGTCCATCCCCGGAGCCAGGGCGCATGGCGCCCACTCTGAGGGCCCCTCTTTTTCCTACTTATTTTTTGGGTGTCAAAGAGCCTTAGCTGATGAGGCTGGATGGAGGAGGCCCCACCTTCAGGAAGCTTTTTGACCAGCTCTTTGGCATTTGGTCTGAATACTAAGATTTTGTGGGCAGTATGCAGGACCTGGGTCCACCTGCAGGATTTTCCATGGTTATTTGACTTTCCCTGAGGTCTGTATTTGCAGGAGAAGCTAGTGCCTTTGCCGGTTTGTGGTTCACAATGAAGTAAGAAGGTAGAAGCTGCTCTCTTCCTCCCATCCAGAGCTGGGCAGCCTCTTGGTTGGGTTTCACCTTGTTTGTAAATCTAGAAGACGTCCCAGCACAAACAATAATTTCACTCAACTTCTTTTTCCAAACACAGTTCAGAAGTTGTTTCCTTTGAGAAGATGTCCTGGATTTACTCTTCCTACCTGACTGTACATATAGCTGTGTGTATTTATATATGTTTTCTATACAATAATTTACTACATGCCAAGCCCTGCACTAAGTGCCTTACAGCTGGACAGAGCAGGCTCTGTCATTACCATCCATGTCCCTCAAATCAGAAAACTGACGCGCAGAGGCTAAGGCAGCTTGTCCGGCATCACGCAGGCGAGCTAGTGGTGAGGCTGGGGGCTGAGTGTGGCACTCTGATCACACTCCGCCCTGACACCAGTGCTGAGCGGTGCCTCAGGAAGGACCTGTCTTCGACTCAGACCAGGAGCCCGTTTATTGCTGACCCAGGGTAGGCACAGGCAGGGTGGGTGGTGGTTGGGGGGAAAAAGATGGGAACTCAGTTCTATCCTACCTGCCCTAAAATACTGGCTGAGCGCCTGTCCCATGCAAGATTGGGTCCAGGTGCTGGCCTAGGGGGATCCTCCTGGGGCTGCTGCTATGGGAGGGCCCACCCGGCCTAATCTTGGCCCTGGGTCACTGAGCCATCTCCACAAGCCCAGGTGTACTTTAAGGTCAGAGCTTTTCTGTTGCAGATCCAAAGTAAATGGAGCAAGACAGAGCCCACGTGCTCGACACGTGGAGCCTCTCATCTCCGATGGTTTATACACTTGCCAAGGGCCAGGGGAGTAAACACATCCCAGAGAACCGTGGAGAGCTCTCTGGCAGTGATGCACGAAAACAGAAAGCACAGCCGCTGGCATGCTCCTTACGGTGGTCCCAGTCTCAGAGTTCAGGCTGGCTCGGGCTAATCCACGTTGGCTGCCTCAGACCGTGTCGGCACACAGCAAGCTCTCCGTAAATGCCAACAGTCCTATTAGGCCGCCTGTCAGAGAACAAACCTATGGTGCATTTATAAAACTCTCTGTTCACAAATCTCCTTGCCTTGTTGAAAGGTGTTTCGCCCTGTTCCAACATCCTTTCAGGGTTTCTCAGCCAACTCTACTTTTCAAAACTAAAATGTATTACACTCTTCTTAAATGCCGGGCACTTATGAATGTTTATATTATATAATTTATATCATTTAATTATCTCTCAGCCCTCCAAGAAAAGAGATGTTATTGTCCTCTTTACACAGATGAAGAACTTGAAACTCAGAGAAGTGAAGCAACTTGCCTAAGGTCACACAGCCTAAGTAGAAGTATCCTGCTTGTCTGACTCCAAAGCCCACGCTCTTAACCACTGCCCTAGAATCCAGGTGGTCGTCCTGAGCCCAGATTCAAGCAGAAAGGCTGCTGGTCTTACTCTTGCCCTTCTGAGCCAGGCTATGCCACCTCCATAGTCCTTAATGCCCACCGACGAGAGGGTTTTCCTTACCCAATCTGTACATCTGCCAATAAACAAATACTTAGAGAGTACCAGCATAGTTGTTACTCTCCTAAGTCACCACAGGGATTGTAAGTTTAGAACAAATCACTTTCCCTTCCACTTACATGGGACCTGACTGTTTACTTTCAAATGCACGATTTTGCTTTCACTCTGGGGTATAGAGATGATTATTTTCATTTCACAAATGCAGGATCTGATCTAAGAAGAATGGTGACTTGCTGAGTGTTGACAGATAGGAGTGGGGGAGCTGGGCCTAGATCCTGGCTCTGCTGACACCAAGGCCACGTGTATGCCTCTGCACCAGGCTGCTTCCTCAGCACCAGGGGCTGCCCACTGCCCCGTTCAGGCCTGTGGAGCAAAGACTGTGAGGTCACTGCTGAGTGGGGCCTCTGTGTTTGTGAGAGCCCATAGTCCTGCTCCCGCTGCCTACTGGTCCCTTTTCTCCAAGGAGCAGAGAACCCATGGCCCAGGAGGACCAGCCCCTGCCCCTCTGTCTAGAGCGGATGCTGACCCTCCTCCCATTACTAGGATGATGCTGAGGAGAAAGGGGTGAGATGGAGGAACATTCCTGGGTTTCACAGGAATGAAAATAGCCTTTTGGTTGTTGCTAAAGATCTGTGTCCCCACTGCAGGATTTCTGTTAGGGGGCAAGCAGACGTAGGGGAGGCTGGTGCTCTGGTGTGGGAGGTGGTCAGAGGGCAGACTTGGAACATGAACTAGGTCCTGGCACCGTATTGCTCTGTCTCCCGGATCCAGGGGTTTTGCCTCAGCTTTGCTAGGAGAGCTGGGCTGTCAGGCCGAGGCCAGCAGGGTCTGCTCTCGTGTTCTTTGGTGTGTGGAGGGATGCCTTCTAGAGAAGCTGCTGCTGAGGGGCAGGGATCTGCTCTGACCTTGGGGCTTTCGGTGACCCCGGGCAGGAAAACCTCAGTGAGGCTAGTGAAGGAAATGTTTGCAGGATTACGTGCAGCTGCTGCTCCTGAGCAGAACATAATGGGCAGTTCTGAGCCGTTTTTCAATGCGTTCAAGTGTCTGGGAACTGGTGACCCAGGCCGCCTCTTGGGGGGCAGCCTGGATGGGTCTGGAAGCCAGAGCTCTCCACCGTGTGGGGGCAGAGTCTAAGTTGCAGAAACCACCAGGCTTGGGGTTGTTTTTGGACCACTCCGACTCGGTTCAGGCAAACCGATAATCCCAGGCAGTGTGAAAACATTGGCTCCAGGGCTTGGCCTAGAGCAAATGCTGCCTTTGGGGAAGGCCGTGGTCAGCGGGGTCAGGGGGACGTCTTACCCGCCCCTTGACCTCCATCTTTCCTCAGAGGCTGTCTTCACTCCAGGTTTTGGGGGTCCCAGTGTCCTGTAGTGTCTAGACAAAGCCTGCGGGCTTCCCTAACACCTCCCTCACCAGCCCTCTCTCACCACATCCAGGGCCCAGCTGGACAGCCCAGCCTTAGGATAAGGGCCCCAGGAACTGTTTGTTAAAAGGGGGCCAGGAAGGCTGAGGCCCCTGGCACTGGTGTCCAGAAAAAAGCCACAAACACAGGTCAGGGGAGGGCTCCTTCCCCTCAGCCTTTATCTGACCAAGTATCTCAGCACAGAATGTTCTGGTTGTTGTTTCTTTAACATAAATCTTTATTCCAACTGCAGTCGCTTTGATAGGAAAAACAGGCTACATTTCACCACGCTTTCCCCCTAATCGAATTCCTCTCGTACCAAAGCGCTCTACGTTTCTAATTTGCCCTATTTGGATTGGGTTGGGGGTAGGGTGGCCAGTAAGAATTACTGAAGGATGGTACGAGCATTTGCTTTTTATGTCAGAGGGACAGTTTGGGCCTATTCTCGTAAAAACTAGGGTAGGCATTTCACCCTGGGGGTAAGGGGATGGGTGGGAGAGCAGCATTTATTCCCATTTCAGTGTAAGTGCTCTGTCTTAGTGGTGGTGGTCGCGGGGGGAGCTGTGCCTTCAGGGAAAATATGAAACAAACACGCAGCAGAAAGTTACAGGGGAAGGTGGCAGCTTGAGGCCGCTTGGAGCCCTGCTCTGAGCTGTACCCTGGGGCCTCCCTGTCACCTCCATCTCTCTCTAAACAAACGCTCTTGACTGTAGGCGGTGTTGGTGAGCACTGCCTCCCCTCCCCTAAAGACTGCCTGGAGTGTTGGATTTCTCGGAGGCAGGGGGAGGCTGGCAAAGGCGAGATGACACCCTCCCCTTCTGCTCCTGCTCCCCTTCTCCCCCCCCCCCCCCCCCCCGTTTGGCTCCCCTGTCAGGGCGCAGCGGACGGGCATTGTTCCCTCTGGCGTGGCCCGCCTCGCCCGGCTCATTTGTGTTGGCTTTCACTCCATTACCTTTGTCTTTTCTACCTCCACCTTTCCTCTGAGGGTCCCATGACACTGCCCACCTTTGGACACTTGTGGAAATCACCCAACTAGAATTAAACATTTTCAAGATTTTTCGGGGCAGGTCCCTGGCTCCCCTGAATATAGGCTGATACTGGAAGTTGCTGTGAGGCCGTCAGTGGGTAGCAAGAGTGTTGGAGGCCCCGATATGTCCTCGGGGGATGAAGTCTTTCTGTAGACGGCCACTGAAGAATAAACTGGAGGGCCAGCCATCGGTACTAAGGCAATCTTAACATGAAAGCAGATCCACCGTGACGAGCCTCATGGTGATTATTTTATTGCAACTCTGCCAGATAGCTTTTCAGCTTTTTGCAGATCTTGCCCTAGAAGCGAGCCAGCCTCACAAGTCCTTGGCCTACAAAGTGAGTGGGTGCCCCCAGGACACAGCCTCCTGATGAGGCCCCACAAACTTCCCAAGTGGAGCAATCAAGGCACATGCGTCCAGGCTGGGGGGGCAGGTAATCCAGGATTAGGTAGCTTTGGGTCCGGAACACAGAACAAAGTTGTGATCCAGCAGACTTCCCTTCCTAATCAGGCCCGGTGTAGGCTAATATCTGAGACCAGTTAGCCTTCCCTGAAGCTGCAGTGCCGGCTGGGGTGGGCTGAGGGTTACAGGCGGGCCTGCAGGGGAGCCAGGGGCTGCTGTGGACAATTCCCCCTGCGCCCACCCCAGACTTGCAGACGGTCACCCTGGGGAAAATGACTGGCGTGCCAGCACACGGGATGCTTCCAAAAATTTAATAAATAATGATAAACTATAAATTACCATGCAGTTCTTATAATTTAAAATAATTTACAGGTTGAGGTAGGGAGGGGCCCAGGAGAGTGCGGAGGGGAGCGGGGAGCGGGGCGGGTGGGGCTGGTGTGCAGTCAGGCTCTCCTCCCGGCCTTCCTGCTGAGCACACACACACAGGCCGTGTCTATCCGGATAAACCGCCAGGCGGCCTGCTTGTCATCCATGGTCAGCGCCTTGACGAACGTGTGCGTCGTGGTACAGTACGAGTTCCAGTGCTTGGCATCGATGCCCCGGCACCCGCTGTCCACAGGATTGGGGTCCCGGCACTTGGTCTCAAAAAAGTACTGTTTGAACACGCTGTTGTTAATGTTCACCTCTCCCAACACCATCACCTCCTTGCCCTTGATGTCCGTGGCCGTGGTCTTGTCCCCCACCCACACGCTGATGCTATCGCACACTGAGAACTCCCCCCTGTGGAAGATGGGGTGGGACGTGGATCGCTTGCTCCTGTGAGTCCTGTTGAAGGAGGTGGCACCGCCAGCCTCCAAGTCAGGATGCTGGGTGTCCGCAGCGACAGGCGGCGGCTGCGTGCTGAACAGCACGCGGGGTGAACACAGTCGCCGCTTTTTAAAAAGTTTGGGGTCCACAGTGATGTTGCTGGTCCTCCCTGCCACCCTGGCAGCTATCGCCGGGGCCCGGGTGCTGCGGACTCGGCGGAGGGCTGTGTCAAGGGAGTGCTGGAGGTCAGTCCAGTGGGCTTGGGGGACGGGGTGCCCTGCTGGGACATCGCTCTCTGCCTGTGGTTCTGCCTGGGTGCCGATCAGAAGAGCTGTGATCAGAGTGTAGAACAACATGGACATTACGCTATGCACCTGAGAGGAAGCAGAAACGAGGGTTATTCACGGAGCGCACTGTACGGAGGCAGCGTCTGGGTCGCTCAGAGTCGGCCCCCCGAGAGGATCGCAGAGAGGTTTCACGTGGACGTCTACGGGCAAGGTGAGCCTGGAAATCACCCTTCAAACCGGGACACCTTTGAGAGGGAAGAGGTGTGTGTGTGCAACAACGATACTGGGGCAACAGGCATAAACAGGACTGGCTCAGACGCCGGATATATGGTCACCCCTCTAAGGGATGGGCTTTTCCAGGAAGGGACAGAGGCCCTGAAGTTCTGCCTGCCCTGTGGCCTGGTATGAACTCTTCAGAGCCGCATCCCTCACAGAATCCCTGGAGCTGGAGGCAGCCGCAAGCAGGCCTGTGTGTGCAGCTGTGAGCAGGCGCGTGTGTGCAGCGAGGGCAGGCCTGTGTGTGCAGCGAGGGCTGGCCTGTGTGTGCAGCGAGGGCTGGCCTGTGTGTGCAGTGAGGGCTGGCCTGTGTGTGCAGTGAGGGCAGGCCTGTGTGTGCAGCGAGGGTAGGCCTGTGTGTGCAGCGAGGGCTGGACTGTGTGTGCAGCGAGGGCTGGCCTGTGTGTGCAGCGAGGGCTGGCCTGTGGGTGCAGCGAGGGCTGGCCTGTGTGTGCAGCGAGGGCAGGCCTGTGTGTGCAGCGAGGGCTGGCCTGTGGGTGCAGCGAGGGCTGGCCTGTGGGTGCAGCGAGGGCTGGCCTGTGTGTGCAGCCGCGAGCAGGCCTGTGTGTGCAGCGAGGGCAGGCCTGTGTGTGCAGCTGTGAGCAGGCCTGTGTGTGCAGCGAGGGTAGGCCTGTGTGTGCAGCGAGGGCTGGACTGTGTGTGCAGCGAGAACGGGCCAGTGTGTGCACCCGTGCGTGCTGGGGAGGCAGGGGCTGACTTGGACTCCTCTCCCCAGCACTGAGTCCTGCCCAACAGCCTGACTCCCGGGGATGGCAGCGGGAAGGGCCGCCTGGGACACATCTGGAAGCCTTGGCACGAACACACACCTCTTCAGAGCCGCAGCACTGGGCCAGCACTGAGATCCCGTGGCTCTGAACTTACAAATCCACAAAGCACCACGTTTGACACAAGCTGAATGGCTCTGAGTCCCTCTTGGCCAGTCCAGCTGGTCGGCCAGCAGCCTCCCATATGACGTGATACTGATAGCGTCTCCTCTTTGCGTGCTGTGAAACTTTTCAAGCATGTGCACTTCTAATTTCTCACTGCTCTGTGAGTTAGGTTAGGATTTGTCCTCTCTTGTTCACACACAGAAAATCAACGACCAGGCCTCAGGTCGCCGACAAACACTGGAACAGAATAGGATCCAAACCTGGTCCTTTGCTGAGTGAGTCCACCCTTCCATTCCTCTCCTTCCTCTCTCACTTTCTTTCATTCTCCAAAATGCCTTTTCTTTTTATTGTTTGTTCTTATATGAGTATAGACCAAATGGCATAGTCTATCTGTCTCCAAGAGGCAGTGCAAGCCCCTCTTGAGCATGAGCCAGTGGCCACCCTACCCCCACCCTCCGGGTCAAGTAGCTGTGGAACCAGCTCTGTTCTTGAGCTGACTTCTGGTGAGCTCCTGTTCACACCCATAGATTCATACAAAATGCCACCTCCTCTGTGAAGCTTCTCCAGGTCCTCTTAGTAGGCTTAGAGCAACCCCTGTAGAGAGTGTTCAAACTTCTAATTCTCTCCCTTCCCCCATCTCTCCCCCCACGCCCACGGGTTATTCTGCTCCCTGCCCACTAGTCCAGCCTGGCACCAGTACCATCTTCATCTTGAGGCGTCCTCGGATGACCCCAATCAAAAGTGATCTCTTTCCATTCTCAGCTTCAGAAGTGTGTGTGTGTTTTCTCTCCTACTAAATCAGTGTAGTGGAGGGAACTCTGCATTGGATCTGGGGTTAGAAAACCTTGTTTGGATTCCTAGCTCAGCTACTTGTTAACAAGAGGAACTCCCGAATCTTTCTGAGCCTGTTTCCTAATTGATAAAAGCGGGCAATAAACACCATTTCTCCAGGCTGTTGATAGGATTAATTAGACGCTCATAAAATCTTAGTTAACTGAGTCACTCTCATATCCTGACTTTGTCTTCTTCAGCTATCCTACTGCTCATTCACCCCTGAGCTCACTCCACCCCCGTCTTGTCGTAGCCCCTCGTTTTACCTCTATCAGGCTGCTTTCAGAGCGCAATGCTTTGACCCTGTGTCCCTACTGGCTGTGCCTGGAGGACAGAGCTGTGTCGCAGCAGCTAAGCGCTCCATCCCTGGGTGTGTACCTCCCTTGTCCCCATGCATAACCCTGTCCTCTCTCCTAGCGCTGAGGGTAACCATTTACATGCCTATCTCCCCGAGAGCTCCACAGAAGCCGTGTCATTTATATTTAAGCATTTCCAGGGCCATGTGCAGTGCCCGGCACGTAGTAGGTTCTCAACAGCTCTAAGGAAAATGGGTGAAAGAGTGACTGGGGGCGGCCAGGAAAGATCCCCATCTGCCTTCTTTCCGCCACGGTTCACGGTTTCTTTTGGATTTCGTGCGTACCGTCAGACACAGCGTCCCTAATGTTTTAAAGGGATGCATTCGCCTCAGTGCCGTGCTTTTCTGCAGCTGCAAAGAGCTCTTTGGTGAGACACCAAGAATGACTGTCACATTCTTCTCTCTGGTTACTTTGAAAGTGTTTGTGTCTGCTCCAGCCGGTTCTCCGGCCGGCCACGCAGGGGTGGGGGGCACATCTGGGCTCCTGGCCGCTCCGGACCGTGCCGACCCCTGGCCAGCCAGCTGTTAGCTCATCGGTCAGGTGGCCGGGAATTCACCCAACTAAAAGGCCACTTCTACTTTTGTTCCTTTTCATGTTTCGTTTCTCTCTGCTTCTTAGTTATGCGATCGCTCTCATTAGGTAGATGAAGGGAGAAGACATGAAACTGATACGCATCCCATTCTATCCAAATTAGTAACACTTAGAACTTGGACAGGGGAGTGAAAAAACGACGACAATGCAGGGTTTTGATGGTAATAAGGGCCACCTTGCTGCCTGCTCCCCATTTCCAAGGGCTCCCACCTCTCTCCAGGCCCCCCTTTGGCTCCAGTCCCTCTTCTCAGGGCTCCCCTTTAATTTCTGTGCAGCTGATGCCTGGACCAGGATCTGCTCTCTTGGAAGCTGGTTCTGACCTCCAGCCTCCTGATGGGCAACTCCGCGTGGATACCGACATTTTAAAAGCAAGTCATCTGAAACAGCCCTTTGTAGGATCGTCACCCCTTCCTCCTCTTCACTCAGAGCGCCCCACTGGGGGCCCCTTGCCGCTCCACGAAGCCGTGCCACAGCCACAGCCTCCCGCGAGCGCCGCTCCCCCTCCTGCTGGGCGCGTTGCTCCGCGTGCCCCCGTTGCTCCGGCCAGGCCCGCTTCCCGGTCTCTCACCAGCCCAGACCTCGGCTCGCCCCGGACTCCGCTCTTTCCTCCGCGACTCCATTCAGCCCTTTTGGTTCTGCTTCAGCAGCATCTCTTGAAACTGTAATATCCCACTTCTGTGCTCCTGGTTCAGGTCACGGCGCAGTCCCCAACCGATGTCCTGGACCCTCTCTCTCTTCCAGTGCCTCCTGTCCCTGGCCGCCCCCTCGACCTCTTAAAGCCCTGCTCGGATCACATCAGCCCACTCGAAGGCCCCAGTGGCGAGCGGGCTGCCTCCTGAGCCAGGGGCTGCTCAGCCGGGCCCTCAGGCCTGCCCACCTCCCCGCCCTCACACATTTTGCGCTCCAGGTAAGCAGAGCTCCAGGGGCGCCCGCTCGTGCTTCCCCACCACGGGCCCCTTCAGACTCTTCTGTAGGAGGCATACTCCCCCTGCTCCTTCCTCTGTCTGTTCTGCTCTCCACCTTGGCTGGTTGGACTCCTGTTGTCCTTCAATACCCAGCTAAAATGCCACCTCCACCGGGGAGCTCTTCCTGTTCCCAAAGAGATAAGCAATCTCCCTTCTCCATTTCTAAAAGCATTTCCTTCGGCCTCTCTACTACGGCTGTGCTCTTCTCTAATCTTTCCTTCCAGAGGGCAAGCTCCCCGAAGGCACAAAAACGCCCTGTTCATCTTTGTTGTGTGCAGGTGGCCTGGCACTCACAGGGAGCTCCACCTCTGAGAATCAGTGAGTGTGTGACAAGCCCCCCTCCTTCTGCACGCCTTAATTTCTCCATCTGAGTGGTGGTGTTTAAGGTAGCTCCCAACTCTGACCTTCTTTGAGTTTAAGCAATTACAGGCATACCTCGGAGATAGTGCAGGTTTAGCTTCAGAACACCACGATTGAGCAAATATTGCAGTAAAGTAACACACATTTTTTTTGTTTCCCAGTGCATATAAAAGTTATGTTTACACTATACTACAGTCCAGGAAGTGTGCAATGGCATTATGTCTAAAAATACAATGTACACACCTTAATTTAAAACTACTTCATTGCTATAAAATGCTAACCATCATCTGAGCCTTCATTCAGCAAGTCGTAATATTTTGTGGGTGGAAGTTCTTGTCTCAATATTGATGAAAATGCAATATCTGTAAAGTGCAATAAAGCGAAGCACAATAAAACGAGGTCTGCCTGTATAAAGTTTTCTACTCTGCTGAGCTGCCTTCGCAAGGCTCTGACAGGCTAATGCTACTTCTTAGTTCATTAGCAGGATATAGCATGTGGTACCTGGTGGTATTTAATCACAGTGCAGATTTGCATCGTGGATAGATTGCGTTGGTAAGATTTGAAAATATTGCAACTATATTTCTCATGTGAGTTTCAGATGAAAAGGTGTTGTTTTAAAAAAATGTTTATTTGACTTATAATAGTGTGCCCCTATAATTTTTTTAAATTAAAAAGTCTTTCTTTTAAAAAATCATCAGTAGATAAAAAAGAAAAAGAAAAAAATGAGTGTTTTCTATCCTAGTGATACAATGCACAACACACAGATTACCAAAGAATATTCTCTCCTTGGTTGAAGCGAACCCAGGAGGATTTTCATTTAATTATTTTTAAAAACAACCTTTGAAGTAATGACAGTCCTCACCAGGGCTTCACCAAACGGAGCTCTGTGAGCTGAATGAATAGCTGGTGAAGATGCAATTAGGGTCTCACAGGAAGGAACATGTTCTGTGTAATGTGTGAATGTTCCGAAATTGTCCTGCTCCTTCCAGAGTGGGAGATAAATGACTAACAGTGGGGGTCCCACTGGGGCCTTTTATCCAGCTACTAACAGCCTGCCCTACTCTCTTGCCCTCTCCTGGGCCAGGGGTACCTTCTGGAGCTAATTTCCAGTAGCTCACACACTTCAGTAGTAAGAGAAATTTCCTGCACCAGGTGAATGATGATCTTCACACAGATTTTGGTCTCATCTGGACGGAGCTAAGCGATTGGCCCCAATAGGAGGGCTGGTGGTACTGGGAGGCTTGGCAGCCTGCCCCTGGAGGTGCACTGCAGAGGGGAATAAGATCATTCTAGCCTCCAGGGAGTGGTGCCAGGAGCTCTCAGTGATTCTCGGGCCAGAGATGGGATCAGTGCGCCAGGGTCCCTGAGCGTGAGCGAGAGAGGAAATTCTTGTGGCTGAAGAAATCCAGGCTTCTCCCCCCTCTCCCTCGCTACATTATGACAGCGGGTCGGGGGTCACGTCTTGCTTTACACTTGGCCTCCACTGTAAATGTAAACTGGCTGCTGTCTTCGGTTGTAGATTCAGACACTCTTGGTTATCGGGGTCTGTGCGGAGTGTGGGAAGGATTCTGTGGCTCCTCAGCTCCCCAGGGAGGTAGCCCCGAGGCTGCAGTGGAGAAAGGCACTGACAGGAGAGAATCCAGCGCCCCTGCTCGCATTCCCCAGGGTGCTGCATGGACTGCGAGGGGTGTCAGGATTCTCAAGTCCAGAGGCGCAGGGCATGGGAAACACCTGGAGGGTTTGTTACGCTACAGACTGCTGGGCCCCACCCCGGTTTCTGACTCAGTAGGCCTGGGGTGGGGCCCCAGAATCTGCATTTCTCACAAGTTCCCAGGTGACACTGATGCTGCTGGTCTTGCAGGACCACATTTTGAGAACCACTAATCTAGTTCAATCGTTGAACTTTACAGAGCAGAGAAATGGGCACTGAGAGGCTAAGTGACCTGGGGTTATGCAGTTAGTGAGTGGCAGGCTCCACAGGTGGGCTCAGCACTGTCCAGGGGACAGAGGCCTGAGGCTCCACACATGTTTTAATTGATAGGTCCTGGGCTGTGTTTACTGAACCCCTAACATCAAAGTGAAAATTCCTTTTAACAGACTATAAGTCTTACCATCCTTAGGCCACAAAGCCAGGTACCATTTGGATATTTAATTATTTTAAAATCTAGTTTATCAGGTTTCTGGGCCTTGTATAAACTTGATCCCAAAGCACTTAAAATGCCCATGATGGGAATAAGCAGCCAGAAAGCACAGCAGGTGCAGGCACCTGTAGATTTATTGGCCGCTCCAGGACAGAATGGAAACAGGATCTACTGGCCCTCATTCTTAGAGACACATCTTAAAATGAATGAGGTGAGGTCCTATTATCATCTATTGGGAACAGTTTTCTCACTAACCGTCACACAAGCCTGGGGGGTAGCCTTATAACCCCCATATTACAGAGGAGGAAATGGGCACAGTAAGAGTAACCTGACCATGGGCACTCACCTGGAGGGACTGGGACTCAGAGCCTGGCCTCTGCCCCCAGATCCGGAGCTCTCCCCACGCTCCACTCCATGGCCAAGGACCTTCCACCTCCCAGGGCTGCCTGCTCGGCCAGACCAGGAGCTGTGCGGAGGGTCTGACTGGTACCCTGTGTCCTGAGATTCTCAGAACACAGACTGAGGCCCTGCGTCCTGTTACTTCAGCGGTGGGCGGCTCGGACTCCTAGCATGTCCCTGGAAGCCATGGGGCCAGCCTGAGAGCATGAGGGACTTCCTCTCCCAGATGGGCTAGGAGAGTCACATGTGATGGAGCCCTGTGGTCAGCAGTTGGATCCAATGCCCCTTCCTTAGCCTGGGGCTTGTTTTTAGCTGTCCTGGCAGCTCCAGAGCCAGGAACCTTGGTAACCCAGGTGCTCACCTCAGTGTGGCCAGGACGGAAAGCTGCTTCCTTGGAAAAGCCGTTATTGGGCCCAGACGCTGAGCTGAGCTTGGGTCCAGCATGCCATCCAGCCACCTGGACTGCGCAACCACGGGCCAGGACTCTGTGAGGGGAAAGAGCTGGCATTAGATGGGCACTTCGCCACATTCTCTAGAGAACGAGAACTGTACCCCGGGCAGGAGAGGAGGGATGTGCCAACAGGACAAACCCTATTTCCCTGAGTTCTGGGATTTTACCAGCTTTAGGGCTCAGGAAGGAGCTAGAGCACAGCCACCCAAACTGCCAGGGGCTGACCTTGCACAGACCCAAGGTGGCATCTGCCTTTCACTCTTGTGCCAACGCTCTTGGTGCCTGTCTGGACACAGTCTGTGCCTGGTCTGACACCCAGCATGGGTGCTTCCAGGCCCACACCAGAGTCCTGCTCCAACAGACCCCAATCCAGCATCAAAATGGATATTATTCTGTACATTACACACACGCAGATGTAGTTGGCCCAACTCTGGGCCAGCCTAAGATAACATACAGAGGAAAAGTCCTGACACCTGAGAATGAATTGGTGTTTCGATGAAAATCCAGACAACCTGACCACTTGACACATAACAAAGAGCTCTTACAGGATAGAAATCTGTAGACCAAGCCAAAAATCAAATTCCAGGAATCCGAAGCTATAGAGATCATATGATTAGGGAAAAATGCTACTGTTTTAAGTTGTAGTTCCTAGAAGCAATGGAAAGTTTCTGTTTTCTCACTTGTATAATCCTCATATACACAGGTGCTTCATTCATTTATTCAACAATATTTCCTGAGCACCTACTATGTGCCAAGCACTAGTTTAGGTGCTGGGGACACTGCTGTAAGATGGCCACGGTCGCTGCTCTCATGGAGCTTACAGCCTTGTGCACGTACACAGATTACCTTCAGTTTCTTCCTATGCCATGAAAGAAATAAGTGGGTGTGATGACAGAGGGCAAGTGCAGGGTGTGGGGGGGCTACTGCAGACAGTGTCCTCAGGGAAGGGTTCTCTGAGGAAGTGGCCTTCAAGTTGACATCTGAAGGATGAGAAGGAATGAGGGAGAGAGCATTTCAGGCAGAAGGAATGGCAAGTGCAAAGGCCCCGAGGCAGAAACAAGTCAAAGTTGCCGAGCAGGTAGGGAAGAGCCCTAGGAAATGAGTTGGAATGAGGTGGAAGGAGCCAGGCTGCAGGGACGTGGCTGGGAACCACGGCTTTATCCTAAGGGAAATGGAGAGGGAGTGGAAGGATTTCAGCAGGAGAGTTATGTGACATAGTTTTTAGTGAGTGAGTGAGTGAATGAATAAACTATTGTGTCTGCTGCAGAACTTGTAGGGTACGGTAGCCTCCCAAAAGAAGACATTCTAGAATGACGTCGTTTTCTTTCCTGATTATATTCTTTCCAACCCCCAAACTCTTTTCCCCATCGTGTCTTTTTCCAGCGTGGGCCCCCATCAGTTATTTCCTTTGGCTCCCTCTCATTTTGTGCTGCAGAAGCAAATATCAGTGAAGACACCATGGCCCCAGGTTCCTCACGTAGAGGAGCTGAGGACAGGGAGGTAGGAGGGACTGCTAGAAATCATGAATTTAAGAACTGGGGAGTTTCCTTTCCTCTTTCTTACCCACTTTGCTCAAAATACCCTTTTTGCTCCAGAAGGACCAGGAAAACCTTGCTACTCAATTGGGGTTCAGGCCTAGAGATGAGCACTGACTCAGACATTCTACAAAAAGGCTGGAGTCTGTGGCAAAGAGCATTTTCATCCTCTCTGGGTTGGACTTAGCACAGGAGAGGGAGGACGCCATGTCCCCGGGGTAGGGGGGGGCATCACAGGGTCTGGCTCCAGCACTTGCGGGAAAGAGGATCCGATTCAGTCCATAGACTCTTCATTCTGGTCCAGTTCGCTCTCCTTCTGGGGCGGGTCACTCAGCGTCTCTAGGATCTCTGAGCCTCCTTCATGGGATGAGGAACTGCCAGGGGTGATAGCCAATGTCCCCTCCGGCCCTGGTCATCTGTGACTCTGAGCGTTAACACTTTCCAGCCCACATCCCTCCTGCGCACTTGAAGAATGCTTTCTCTCATTCCAATGCTGGAATGCATTTATTTCATTATTTAAACACTAAACTTGAAGGCGCTGTGACAGCTACTGTGTTAGGTGCTAGGGACATGAAGAATAGACATGGCACTGAGCTCCCAAGAGCAAATAATCCAGAGGTGAGGAAAGGCAAGCCCAGCACAGCATGGTAAGCGTACTGTGTAGGGAACGTGATATGGACTTAGCCTTATCTGGCCAGAGACATATGTTCCCAGAGGAAGTCACAGCTCAGCAGAGTTCCTAAGGACGAATTGGGGTTCATCAGGGAAGAGGGGCAGGAAAGGCATCACAGAGCCCCGGAACTCAAGAACTGGCAGAGGCCCAACGTGATTTAATAGGGGGCTTGGGGGGCAGGTGAGAGGAGTATGTGCTGGGCCTTATACAGCAGTAGGTGCCTATGAGCTTGTGGAGCTCACTGCTATGGCCCGTCCACTGACTCTAACTTCCTCTGTGACACAAAAAGCCTCCACTTTTCATCTACGGGACAACCAGGGAAGTAAGAGTGACACTAAAAATATTCTGGATATTCCACTATAAGCCAGGATCAATTTGGATGATTAGAAGAGAGAAGTTCAATCTAAATAAAAAAACACTACAACCTCTAGGCAGACCTGCTTTCTTGGGGATCAGCTGTAGACCAACCACGAAAGAGTCCCAGCCCCCATATCCGCAACCTCTGGGCCAAGCAGCCGTGATGCATGTCAGGGGCGTGCATACCTAGATGCCTGAGTGCTGTATCTGAGGCCTGTCTGGCACCTCCCAGCCTTTGGCTTTTTCTCATTCAGTGTAGGCATAGGTGGTTTGCTACTGGAGAGAGCGGTTCGTTGTCCTGAACGCTGAAACACTAAGCGATTTTCACAGATATTACTGTCATTGTTTGTAGTCTCATGTTAATAAATGTTGGGGCTCTAAAGTTAAATATGATTTCAATATTACCAGTTTCTAATACAAAAATATTAGGGATAAACAACCCTGTCTATTCTCATGAGGTGATCACATAATCAGATGGCTCTCACACTTTTATGCATGCGTGCAAATAAATCCCAGCTCATCTTGGGACCATGTTCTGTTCTTTCCTATAGGGCATGAAGGAATACTATTGAAGTCTGGGGTGTTTCTTCTAGACCTGGACAGCACTGCTCTGTCCCAGGTCTCATGCTTTAGAGTAGCAATTCTCAAAGTGTGGGTCATAGGAGTATTAGAAATATCTCGGAACTTGTTAGAAATGCAAATTCTTACGCCCTCAATAGACGTAGCAATCTGTGTTTTAATCCCTGCGAGTGATTCTGCTGCACACCTAAGCTTGAGAACCACTGCTTTAGAGGCTCCCACTCTGGTCCACCTCCAACTGCAGCCCCCCTGTGGGGTGAGGGATCCAGGGCCAAGAGAGTGCCAACCCAGAGTCAGTCTACTGCAGTGGGCCGCCCGCTGGCCCATACCCTTCCACATCACAGTCAACACTGTGTCTCAGCCGTGCTCCCAGAGCCCACAGCCCCAGACCCCTGACCAACCAGCCTGGAGTCCGCTGGAGCTGGAGGTTCTTCCGAAGACCCCCGAGGGAAGCCTGTTGATATGGCCCTCTCTGCTGACGCTTGCCTCAGTGTCCCCTTCGCTCTCTTAAGGTCTCAGTGATATTTTGGTCAATTTCAGCCAGGAAGCTTAGATCAGTGGCAAATTGTCCAAAATCCAATCAGTATATAATTTAAGAAACTGAGCCTCTGCTGGTAGTTATCAGGAGGGAAGGGCCTCAGCCCAGCTATGGCAGCCTTACTAACTTCATTCAGCATCCTCCAAAGTCCTCCATGCTCGAACTCCATGGAAAGTTCTACCTACACTTCCTGTTGCCCCCCCCCCCCAAATCCTCTATAGCAACCCTGGCCACATTCCGGAATCACCAGGGAGATTTATGAGCTCCTGATACCTGTCCACCTCCAGAGATTCTGATTTCACTGGTCTGGAAGGCTGCCTGGGTCTCAGTATTTTGCAAAGCTCCCAAGGTGATCCCAAGGGAAAGCCAGGGCTGAGAACCACTGCTGTACAGGATGAATGGGACACTTGACATTGGCTTTGATGAGCTAGTAATTAAGAGAAATTATCAAGAAATTAACATAGCTCAGCAAATGTAAAGTGCAGGTGTGGTCATATTATAGGCAACAAGGAGTGAGAACATAGCTTGCAGACTCTCTGTCTCTCATGCCCCCCCCTCCCCCCATCTAGATGTAGCTGACATTTGTGAATTGGAAGGTTTTCTTTTTGCTCCTTGCATGCCACTTAAAATGTTGTTTGGAGCTATGGTTAGCTTATTATTAAGCCCAAGGATTATTGGCTGACATTTTTAATACAAAAGATTTGGGGGTGCTTGCCCAAAAGGACCTCTTGGATGACCCTTCACATGTGCTCGGAAGCAACGGCCGGTCCCAAGAGCAGCTTACACTACATCAGAGACGCTAGAACAGCTGTTGCGACGTGCAGTCTCCTTCCTCCCAGCTTCCACCTGCTAGAGGTCTGTGCGTTGGGAAAACTCACTAAAAATGTTGAGCTTAAGAACATGTTGTGGAGGGCGTCATAATGATTGTTGGTGCTGTGCTGTGGTTTTCACTGCTGTAACTGTTCCCCTTAATTCCCTCCCCTCTCTAAGTTCTTACTCTGAGCCTGAGCGCAAAGACAATAGTTGGAGTCTTTCGCATTTGCAAGTCTGTTTTCCTAATTTTGAGCCTAATCAGAAGTTTTCTATTATGGATTATGACTGTGAGGTTTGCTGAGTAGGAGCTCTTTTTTTGGGAAAAAAATTCAATTTTGGCCATTTTGAGATGATTTGATGTGTTTTAACTATTTAGTGGTTTTGGCACATCCAATAGGAAAATAGTGCATCTGGCACCAAGGACTTAGGAAGACATTAAGGTTCAGCAAAGCCGCTATTCTTTTTCACTGGACGTTTCAATGCTGACAATTCTGAAGGGCCTTGCCACACTTCCCTAAAAAAGGAATGGTCCTATGGCTCTCTTGGAGATTCTGGGATAAATTACAAAACCCTGCCCAGCATTTCCCAAGAGAGTCAGGCAGCTCAAGGCAGAAACCATCGTGGTTGGTTGACCTTGAGCTTCAGAAGCACAGAGCATTTGCTAGGAACGTGTGTGACATTCTAGTGTGCATGGTGGGCCGCAGTCTGTGTGGTATTTACCTGACTGGATGCGTGAGCTGTGTGATGCCAACACCGCAGAGAGGTTTCCATAGTGTGGGCAATCACAGCATTAATGTGGTCAAAGATAAGACATCAGACACACAGCGACCTTCTATTATAGAGCCGAGGGCCGTATATTTTTGCAAGAATATACTGCCAAATAGCAGTTGTAGTATAGCCCATCAACTTAGTAAATTCTAGTAATATATCTAGAATCTCCATTTGAGTGTCAAAAACAATCCAAAAGTTTCTCAAACTTTTCTGCGACTCTAAGAAAACATCTCCTTGGTTCCAACTGGCTGATCTTTAAACCACAAGAAAGAGATCCATTTCAGCTCTGCTTGTGGCCTCTCCCTGCCTGTTGTTCCCATATTTGGGACTAAGCTCAGACAGAAGTGCTGGGGGAAGAAGGGGACTCTCTGGTTGGCTGGAGTCAAAGTTTGTGTCCAATAATGCCAGCACCTACCGAGGCCTCCAGCCCATGCAGACCTCGGGTGACCCCTGGGATGGAACATGTGCATGAATGAAAACAAAACGCTGCCAGTGAACCTGAACTCAGACCCAAGCTCTTTATTCTATTGTTTTATAGGATTAAATGTCCTCAGCTCTTCCTGGGCTAACCTCTTCCTCTCAGTGTGTGGTATGTTTTACAAGCAATAGGTCAAGCAATGTTACAATATATAAGTCTATAATGCAATTCAGATGTAATTTAAGAAAGTCAGACAAGCTAAAGATTCATAGTCCTGAAAAAGACCAGGAAAAAACCTGCATTAACAGACACACCGTTCTCGAGCTTTTAAAAAGGCAGGCAGTCCATCCTTCAATTAGAGAGGGTTGTAGGACAAGCGATGAGACTCAAACATGAGGATCCCAGTAAAATACTACCCTTACTTTAAAAAATGTCCATGAGGTCGGGGCATTTCTGCTTGAGCAGCTGGACTTTAGTGTCACTGCAAAAGCTGGTGCACCTCAACCATCCTTCATCCAAGAAAACATGGACCATAGTAGCCAGCACCAAACTCCCTGGGGGAAACCGAGTCCCAAGGCCATGTCGGGTGCCTTCTGACTCCACGCGACTCTGGAGTGACAGCTGCCACCGTATCTCCTGCTCCCTGTGTATGGCTTTGTAACTATCCCAATCCCAAATGGGCTCCCACCACACAGTGACTACACATGCCCGGTGGGGAATGTTGGAATGTCATTAGGGTGGTTAACTGTCATGAAGGGCTATGTGACGGGCCTCTTTAAGCTTCTTTCAAGGAGTTCCACCTAGCTCTTTTATTATCTCAGGAGGAAAGCTCAGGGGAGATGGAAGCCTGCTGTCCCTTCTAAAGTCACTTGGGTCTCATAGAATTATATTGCAAAATATTCCCAATCTTCTAGTGTTTCTCCTTTTTTTTTGGTCAAGGTTTTACTTGACCATGACATGAACCAAAGAAAAACTCTGTGCTAGGAAATTCACTCCAGAGCTAACAAGAGCCCACAGAGTGCATCTGTCTCTAGGGACCCAGAACACTGTGGGTAATTAGACATTCAAATATGAGGCAGACAGTGTCCCCACTCGATCACCAGAGAGGAGAGAGAGAGAGAGAGAGAGAGAGAGAGAGAGCGCGAGACCAGCCACTCCCTGCTGCTTCTAAAGAGATAAATTTGGATGTTGAAGATTCAGACAAATAGAAACTAACTTCAGAATCTCAGTTGTTATTTTACATAATTAGAAGCTCTAGTAGCTGTGGAGAAAGGGCACTGATGACTCTGCAGTCCAGTTGCTTTGCTTGACAGATGATCCAACTGAGGCTCAAGGCCTGGGGCTGGTTGCTGGGCGACCTTTAGCAAGTGACTTAACCTCTTTGTGCCTCAATGTCTCCACTCAAAAATCAGAATAATTTTACCTCCCACATTGGGTTATTGAGAAGATTAGATAGAATAACTATTTAGCCCTGTGCCTGGCACCTTGTTGGTGCTACATGAATATTAGCTAATCTTATTAATATCATTAAGGACATTCAGCTGTAATCAGGCAGGAGTCACTGGCGGGCTGGGCGCAGCGCAGAAAGTGAAGCCTGGTGTCCATCCCGCGTCCCCGCCTGGCTGTCCCTGGCAGGAAGGAGTCCTGCCTTGCGTCGCAGTCGCTGTTGCAGCGGCTGGCCGCGCACACGATCGGCGGCCCCATCTGAGCACGTGTGCAAGGCTCGGTCTGCAGCTGCAGCGCAATTATCCGCAATCACTCGCCAGCCAAGATGCTGAGTAAGAAATGGAAACATTTGCCTTTGAAATGATCCATTTTCTTCCGCCGTGTAGAAGGCAGACAGAGGAAGCTCTCGCTCTAACTGCAGTTCGGGGAGCGCGGTGTTCTCTGGTTAACACCAGAACCTGCCGGTACCCCCAGAGTGAAAGCATCTTGGCAAAGGGCAACTGCTGCCTTCCAAGGGAATGCACGGGGGGTGTCCTCGCTGTCGGATTTATGCTCTGATCCACGGATTTGGGACACATTTCGGCACCTGCTGGGTGTTTAACCTCTGAGGTCTTAGGTGTTTTTCTACCCGTGGGGCTGCCTGAATGAACGTTTACTGAACAAATCGGAGACTCTTCACATAGCTGCACCAGATTGTTCAAAGAAAGTCATTATTTCATATTATATTGGGGAGTAACAAGTAGCCCCACTTATATTCCTGGATAACCGGGCGAGCCCCCGTCACTTTGGCAACGTGGCATTTCACTGCAGGAGAGTCCCCTGGGTCCCAGCCCCCAGCAGGCCTCCCTGGGCCTCAGGCTCCTCCGTGGGGCCCACGCGCTTGCCTCGGTCGCCCAGGGTTTCTTTGGAGGAAGCTCTGCTCCAGCGCAGCCGCTGGTGATGTTGTGCAATCCGCTGGGGTGGCAATCACCTCATTGTTTAGTTACAACACATGAAAAGATGACAAAAAGTGAGAAACAAAGCAGAGCACAGACAGAGGAGGGTGGAGGCTGCGCGGTGGTAATGAAAGCCATCTGCCGGCGCTTCGCTCGTCCTTTGTGGATCAGCCGAGCTGCTGGCACCAGCCCTCTGTCTGTGAAGGGAGCTCACCTCCAAGGCCTTCCAGGGACTCGGTCTACCATGTCTGGTCTAGAGTGTCCCCTGTGTCCCCAGGAAGGAGGGGCCTTGACTGACCGCTCCAGCTCCCTCTGGGCCGCAGCCACCAGGCCGTCTCCAGCTCTCACCGAATGTCCCACCCGGGGCACCGACCCATCCTGTGTGATTGTGCACTGACCTTGGTTCTTTCCAAGCTCTGCCCAAACCCGACTTTGGTTTACTGGGTAAGAGGGTCTCTCCTCTTTGTCTGCATCCTGTCCACCTATCTGTGCCCAGGACTTGCAGCCTCAGCTTTCTTTGTAACTGTTTCTACTTTTCTTTTTATTTCACAGACCTGATTCCCTTATTCCTAAAATATAGATTCAAACTATTTTTAGGATAGAAAACAAAAATAAATAAAACTTTAAAAATAAAACAAACAAAAAAATTTCAACAAACAAAAACCAAAAAAACCCACTACTGGTAGAACAATGTATAGTTGCCTAAGTGCGTCTGTTTGGTTTGCACTGTCCCTGAAGAGGAATCACCTTAAAAGACACATGTTGTAGTTATGGCAAGACCAGGCCCACCAAATGCTCTGTGCGCTGTGCTCAATGAGTCCTAGTACCTAAGTGTCCATCTCTCTCTGCCCACTTCTCAAGTCTACCCAGCATTTATACGCCTTATTCAGATCCATGGAGCATGGCAGCTTTATCTCCAACAACCACACCTCCATCCCCATGACTCTCACCTCCATCCCCGTCATTGCCTCACCATCACCATCACCACCATCTGCTCCAACACTTCCTCCCCACCACCATCCTATCACCACCTGTTACCACCACCAGCATCACCACTTGCACCATTTTACCATTACCGTTACCACTCCCAACTTCAGTACCACCATCACTGTTACTACCATCACCACCGTCACCATTACTATCATCACCACCACCATTACCACCATCACCACCACCATTACCATCACAACCAAAGGATTAAAGAACTTCCTGGAGTCAGAAAAGTCTGGCCACTGTTCCCCAAGGCCTCCTCTTAGGCTGTCAATAGAATCAGCAGGCCTGGGGGGTCATTTGGTTTCTTCCAGACTAGTTAGATGACTTGTTATGTCCACATAACTCCTAACTGAGCTGGGTCTAATCACCACTCTATACAGGAAAGCAGTGTTTATTCTGTTATACTCTTTTCTAGAACTGACTCTGGAAGCTACTTTTTATTTTCTTTCTCCTGATTATTTTTGGTTAACTCTGTATTTCCAGTAGTGTAAATGACAACATTATTCAGGTTAGACCTTGATACAATGATCTCCAACGAGGAATATCTATGACTGTGACAAGGACATTGTGTATAGACACACACACTCCAGGGAGTAACTAAGGAGCTATGAGCCTTGGCTCCCCAAAGCGAGGCAGGCTTCAGTTGCCGGATGCAGCGTGTTAGGGATAAGGGCACCTTTGAGCGTTTCTGCCCTCACCCCTGAAGACAAGTGGACTTTGTGCTAAGGTCCGCAGGGAGGGACAGCCCCCCCAGCCTCCGGAAGGGGCACTCCTCTGACTACACAGGCTCCGTGGCAGCGATTGGCTCCCGCCTGAAAGAGGGGAGTTCCCTGGGAGTTAAAGGCCAGGCTCTCTCCTGGCCCGTCTGTCCCAGCAGGGAAAGGGACCCATCTGCTAGCGGTCCCAGGAGGCCTGCTTCTTTCTCAGCCACTTGCTCAGATTGAGTGGGGGCTGCTCCCTTCTGGGGCCCTGAGGGTGAGTATGCCAACCCTGGAAGCCTGAACCTGAGCCTGCGGGGAGGAAGGGCCGGGTGGGTAGAAATCCTCCAGAGAGCCCCCTTAGGCTGCTCCCTTGGGCTGTCCGAGAGGTAGTGAGTAGGACAGAATTACCTATATTTTAGGTGTGAAGTTCAATGTAAGGTACTGTGTTAAAATATGTTAGGTGCTTCCCTAGCACAAACTGCAGGTGAGATGTGAATACAATTACTACCGCTAATAGTAACATTGATGGTATTTTATGTGCCAGATGCCATACCGAGGGCTTTCTATATATTCTCTTTTAAAATACTTACTAAAAATCTTCTGAGGTCAGTATTACCCCCATTTTACAGGTAAGAAACTTCAACTTAGCAAGCAGTGGGGAAGGACAAGGTCACCCTGCTCAGGGGCTGGGAGCATGGAAAGAAGCCCCGGCCCCCCGCTCCGCGGCCCACTCCTCGTCACCCCCCAGACTGCCATGCAGAGCAGCGAGGCTGCGTCCTCGGGGTTTTGCCTTCGAGGGTTCATTTCTGCTTCTGTGATATGGATAGTGAAGTGTATGCGTAGGATTCTGAATGTTTTCTATTCTTGAATTCACTAATTTCTTTTTAGAATCCAGTACTGATTTTCTAATTATAATATACCTTGACTTCTCCACTTATCTGCCATGAGACCCTCCTCGTTTACAACCTTGAGGGAAACCACAGACCACAGCCCCTCCTCCCTGAAATACTCTAACCACCCAGAAGCAGATTCCTGAAAGACCCACTCTTCTGACAGAAATGTAAGCACAGAAGAGATGCTTAGGATGTGCAGTTGTTTCTTACCGGGCAACTTATAAACATGGGAATGTGGCTATTCCATTTACTCTCATACATTTTCTGGATCAGATTTACTCTTAGTTGTGAGACCATCTGGGAAGCGGGGGACTCACACAGGCAACACAGGATCTGCTCACTCTGGACTAGGGTGGGATTCTCTATTGGTTGGCTTTTTGGGTGTGAAGACCAAGCCTGAGGCTGATGGAGCCAAGTGGGGTCTGTTAATATTTCCATTCATGGACATGCACTAGAAAACCTCCTCATACATTTACAAGAAAACATCGAATATAATATCTTTGTTGAGCTTAATCAGAACCAGAGTTAAATTCCAGTCGCCAAGAATAGAAACTTACCCTAATGATTTCATTTTTAGTCCAAAATATACAGTGTTTTCTCTGCCTGCTCTGTTTGTCACTTTCTAAAACAAGAAATTACCCAGCGATGGCTTTGGTTTGAGGGATGGGAGGAAAGTAATAAACATTGAGCAGAAATGCAAAGAGATCGAATGTCAAGGGTCCTGGGTAGAAGAACATTCGGAAGTGAGTTCGGTTTGGGACTCGTTGACTTTATGTCCCAGGACTCTGTGAGTTACTCAGCCAGGGCTCCATGTCCAGAAACTCTCCAGGAGTGAGCACTTCATAGAGCAGGGGGGAGTCAACGGCAAAGAAGGGGAGGTTGAGTTACCATTAGTGTCTTTTTCAGGCAGACACAGTTGTTTTCATTGTTAGCAGGTAAAATGGTCTTTTTTTGAGAAGAATGGGCATCTCAGGCTGTGAAAAACGGACAGGACACCTAGACAGAGGAGAAGCTGCTCGAGTGAATGGTTTAATATTAGGAATCATGCTGCTCTGTGCACAGCAGGTTGGCGGTTTGCACTTTAAGATCTGGGGTGAGAAGCTGGCAGGCTCTTGAGCCCACCAGCCTATTGCCACCAGCCACTCTTTAAAAGAGGCAGGGTCACTGCCTTCTCTTAACTTCTCAGGAACAGTGTGAACAGGAGGAAGTAAATCATAAGGCGGCTTTTCACCAGCGAGCACTGGCTGTCACCTAGAGGACAACAGTGACATTTTGGCAGACACATCAGAAGGGCACACACTGGCCATGAATTATGTGGCTTGGCCCCTTCCCCACCGGCACCGTGGGGAATCTGAGCAATGCTGGCACTGAGGATGGCCCTGGCTCTGGGGCTGGATCTGCTGCTTCCAATTAGGGGCCAGCCTGGGGCTGAGCCCAGGTCAGGGACAGAGGGAGACACCTCTCTCATTACCCATCTCATTTCCTATCTGTGTGGAGCTTGATGAGTGTTTGTGGCATGAACGGATGAGTCCTGAACAGGTGGAATCAGACCAGCCCAACACCTGCAGGCGCTGGGACAAGCTAAGTGGGCTGGGGTTCACCCTACCCTTAGGAAGCCTGAGGTCACGGTGGAGAGAAAGGGGAGACATGGGATGAGGAAGATGGGCCTGAGTACAAAGCAATTGAGAGAGGAAGGGAGTGGGACAAAGAACAAGAGCAGTAAATGAGAGGCCAGAGAGGGGAAAAAATGACAAAGAGAGGGAGCAAAGAAAGGAGGGTGAAGGGAGACCCAAAGGGCGAAGGGGCAATAGCAAGGAGAGGGGAGCAGCCGAGAGAGGGACCAGAGCGAGAAGGAAATGGGGCAAAGACGGAGATTGGGAGGAGGTCGCCATGAAGGTGGCCTCGGCCTCAGCTTTACTGAAGTGGAAGAAATCCTTGCACAGATCACAGACTCACTTGTCAGCCTGTGCTGGTGAGATGCGATTCCTGGATTTCCCTAGAGAAACAGCCCAAGCAATAGGTAAACAGCCGCTAGCAACTCCCCTCTAAGGACCCAGATTTCCTTGAACTGGCTTCTGGTAACCTTACCAAATAATCCTGCTGCTATTTTTCAATCAACAGTCTATTAGAATATGACTTTGGCTGGAAAAATTCCATTTGAGCCCAAACCTAGTGATAACATTGCTTGGCGGAGTGACACAGTGATTTCATTCCATAGGTTAGGAGAAGGCCACATCCCAGGGTACACAACACGTTCAACACAAAAGTCTCTCCTCACAGAGCCGCCGTGCTGGGCGTGCCAGGCTGGCGCTTAAAATAAATGAGAGCGAATGACCTCACCATGATCAGACTCAGAGAAAATGCCTTGGAAAGAAATGGTGAGTAAAAGAACAAGACGACAACATCGGGGCAGCTGGGGCTTCCCATTGATGCTTCGACCCGGCTGCAGTTTGTTCTAATGTAAACTTTGTTAATCAAATCCTCTGTCACGGGTAAAACCCCACACCAGGTCCAGACGCGGATAAATGACGGTGTACTTGGACTTCGCGTTAGGCTTGCGCCATTGCTTCACCAGGTGCCCCCCACAGGCCTGGGGTGCAGGCCACGCCCGCCGTTCTGCCGGGGCCACTGCCATTTCCCTGTCACTGCTGCTCAGTCGGTCACCCCTCTTCCCGGTGCCACAAGCATTTTAGGCAAACCGGGCAGGTGAGGCACCTGGAAAGCACCCCGTCGCCCAAATGACTGGGTGGGCTGGGGATGTCGCAGATGCAGGAAGGCTTCACGGGGGAGGGGGAGAGCTGCCCTCCGGGGCTCCCCGAGACGCGATGGGGGCGGATGGGCGGAGCTGGGAGAGACGCAGGTCCTCCATCCGCAGGGGCGGCTGAGGCCACCTGGCCCAAGGGACGGCTGCCTGCGGGGTGGGGCTCCGTCACGACCGCGTCCAGCTCGGGATGAATGGCTAGTGGCCCCTCATAAAGGAGTATCAGACTTTCGTCTGCTTGATTAGAAGCAATCAGGACAAATAAAAGGAGCGGGGGGGGGGGGGGGGGAAGGAAGGAAAGAAGGGAGGGAAGGAGGGAAAGAGAGAAAACCGGCAACAGCATAAATAGTGAGGCTGATTCTCGCTGCCCCACAAAGCGGGCGTGTGGGGGGAGGCCTGCGACACCAGGGCTCTGCCGTCGGGCTCTCGGCTGGGCCTGCGTGTGAATTTAGCGTCAAAGGTTCGCATGTTTTAAGCAATGCGGCGCCTCTGCAAGCCAACTGGTGCTCAGCTGAAGAAAGTGCCTGTCCCCGCACTGCAGGAAAAGCTGGCTGGTTGGGCTTATCGAGGGGCGTCCTGTTGTCCAGGCTGGGACCTTCCTAAGGGGTTTCTGAGGGTAAATTTGGCTACACTTGCCAGGCCTCTCCTACGCGGACTTTAGAATACACACAGCCCCTGCGTGAGATCAGCCAGGATCCCTCGGATAGGAATGGAGAGAGGAGGGGTAGACAGAGGGCCTCCCTCGGGTGGGGCCTGTGCAGGAGGCTGTGGGGTACTGAGGCAGTCACGTAGCCCCCGCACCATCCTTGGCACTCTAACAGGACCCTTCAGTGTGCCGACCAAGTTACCCATCTCACCGTCTTCACCGAGGCTAGTACCATATATAACTGCCCACTCAGGAAGCCTAGTCTTGCTAATATTATAGTGAAACTAATTAAGTTTCACTATAAGGAAATACAGCAAATGTTAGCAGAGTTAGAGAGTTATGGGTGGTTTCTGTTTATCCATTAACCTTTTCCATATTTTCTAAGTTATTGCAACAAGCCATGAATCACTTTTATAATCAGAATAATGTGTTTTAAAATAATTTGACAATATTAGATTTAACACTATTGAAATGTCCATAGATTTTACCTATTAATCCCCCTTTTGAAACCTGATCCCAATAAAATAATCCTGAAAGGGAAACAAGGTGTACTCATGACTTTTTCCCCTAAATGATTTATAATTGCCAAAGCGGAAGCCAAATGCTCTTCAGTAATGGGATAGTTAGTTACTTTGTAGAAATTCTTTTTCAAGAACTTCTCTGTAGTCATCAAATATGAAAACTGAAGACAACACGAACAAGGAGAAATGCTTGTGATCTAGCGTGAAGTGGGGGAGGAACAGGTTCGAGAGGAGTGTGTATGAAATCCCTGCAGCCAAGGGAAATCACATGTGCACAGGAACCAGACCTGGAAGTAAACACCTAAAATGAAAACAGTTGTGCCGAGTGTTAGAACTTCGGGTGACCGCCGCCTCTCCGTTTCCCAAGTGGTTCATAATGTTGTAATGTCTTTATAATGAAAGTAAAGTCCATAAACCTTTCCATATGTTCTTTCTGTAAACCCTTCAGGTTTCGGGCGATGCCAGATATGTGCCCGTGTTAGTGTTTGCCCACGGTGCCTGGTCTAAGCCGCTGCATTCTGCAGTGGTCAGTCAGTGTTGCTGTCGAAGCCACCAGATTTACTCTATAGCGTTGGGCAGGGCAGGCGGGGGACATGCTCACCCTGCGAGCACCCCTTTTCTCAGGTTACAGTTTCATCACATTGAACAGGGAATAAGAAACTGCCGAACGCGTCGGGTGTCTGTGGACACACTCCCTGAATTTGGCAGGTCTGGGCCGTGAATGTGAAGGATTGAGGACTCGGGTTCTCCTTTATCTATTGCTGGCTTGGGCGGCTGCATACTCCAAAGCTCACATAAGGTTTGGATATAATGTCAGCTTCTGATTATCTGTTACATGGAAGGAAAACATTGGAAGCAAACGGCCAAGCTCTTTTGTAGTGCGTATCGTTTGGTTGTGTTTATCCCAGTTTTAGGGAAAAAGGAATAGGAGGAGCGGTGGGAGGAGAAGGGGGGGACCACTAACTTTTAATATGTGTCTGCCACTTGCCAGGCGTTATACTAGGGGCTTTTCAGTGTGGGGCTCACTTTCACTGATCAGGCAGACAAGGGAGCTGAGATGCTGAGATGTCAGGTTACTTGTTGCAGGCCACACAGGCTAGAAAAAGGAATGATGTAGTCCCAAAGCACAGTAAGCCATACTAACAGTCCACAAAATGAAACAAATCACTTACCATTAGTCTAGAGCTGACTTTAATCACCGGGGATTCTTTTTATCATCAGTGGTTCTCAACCACAGCGATTCTGACCCCCAGCGCCACCCCAGGGGACACTTGGCAACATCTGGAGACATTTTTGGTGCCATACTGGGGTTAGGGGTGATAGTGGCATCTTGCAGGTAGAGGACATGGATGCTGCTAAATATCCTATAGTGCACAGGACCACCTACCACAATGAAGAATCATCTGGGCCAAAATGTTAATAGAGTTGAGGCTGAGAAACCTTGTCATATCATAATAGAACCCAGTGTAACTTACCCCCTAAATTCACTTCCTGTTCACTTACGAAATTAAGTTTCCGTGGCTCTGAACAATTCTGAGAGATCTAAAGCATCTGAGGTGCTGTTTACTGGTCATACAATTAGGAACCACCGAGCATATGTAAATCAAATAAATGTGCATAAAATCTAGATGACAGTGCCAAGTTTAAATCTGAAATTTATGAAGGGAGTTTATAGTGAAATTGCCAGCAAGAAATTAGCAACTCCCCAAGTGTTACCAATTGTGGCTAACCCTAATCTGTATTAAATTCTACGATGAATAGCTAAACATTCACTTAAGTCTCACTCAGGATTCCCATATGTAAAATCAGAAACTTGGCTGTTCTCCGATGACAAGGTCAAATCACTAAGTTCTAACACTTCAGCTGCGTCTATAAGCAGAGAGTAAATTGCTTTAGTTTGCTGTGGCTTGCCTATTTGGAAGGGTAGCACACATTAATTTTGCTACTTCTATGGCATTAAGACAGCCCCTGGAAAACTAGAGCTAATGAATTAGTCCATATTTCTGTGGTTCACCATAATTTTGAGGCACAGGATTATAATGGTATTTGAGAAAGACCCTTAGAAACTCTGCAAAACTGAAAAGGTCTCAGGGATCATTGAATTTAGTCTTTAATCAATCAAGCAGTATTCGCTGGATGACCTACGATGTGTCCAATTCCATCCATGCTCAGTACCATAGAGAATACTAGAGAAGTATAAAGAATGAACTTTGCCTTCAAGTAATAAATAATATGGGGAGGAGGTAAGACAAATGCACAGGAAATATTCAGGGAATAGCTTGGGTTCTAAATTGTATTATACAGGCTGTCAGCAACGACGGGGCTCAGAGAAGGTGTATCGCATAACATTGTTGACATCTGTTCACGTTTACCTGTCTCATTACGTTGACAGTTACCAGAGTGCAGGGACCTAGATATTTTCTACTTTGTTTGTCTTGTTGTCTAGGCAGAGCCTGGCTTGTGGAAGCCAACTTATAAATGTCCATTTAATAAGTGAATGGATGATCTCAATGGGAAGTGGACCTTGATCTTGGCCTTGAAGCCACAGGAATGTCTCAACCAGTGTTTCCCACTCCTGGGATGTCAAAAGAGTTTTGGTAAAACAAGGGTTCCATGGCCAAATGGATTTGGGAATTGCTGGGTTAGAAATAGCTCTCTTTAATCAGAGCTTTCCATATTCTAATATGCATTGGGTCTAGAAGGATGCACTGATTTGAGGTCAAATTTATTTGCTCATGGAAACATATTTTACCAAAGATTTGGTAACATGAATTTGACTTAAGATACCAAGAAATCCACATTGAAAATAGTCTAACCAAAGAAAAAAGCTTCTTGACTTGACTAATGCTTTGAAAACAGTACACTAGTGCTCATACAATTATGATTTGGGGATTTTCTAGAGAGAGTTAAAAGGAAGTCCTATCCTTCTAAGCCAGGCCTGTGTGCTAGAAAGACCAGGACAGTTTTTATGGCACCCTTAAGTCGCTTTCCTAAATGGCCTCTTTGTAGCTCTGGTTTAGAGAACCCTGCTTTGGCCTGTTGTTATGGCCTGAGCCTTGGAAGATGCACATTTTTAAAAAATTTGGATGAATCTTTTCTTAATATTCCCACTGGGCTTGTACTTTTATTTTTTTAATGTCTTTTGCCATGAACTGCTCAACTGGGCTTGATAACTTCCCAGCAGACTGCTGGCTGCAGAGCCCTGGATGACCTGGGACAGCGGCTGCTTGTTTTTCTGTAAATCTGCACTTGCTTTGACTTTGGTGGGTTTCCTTTATAGTTTCCCATCATGAGGGTCACTTAAAAGGTAAAAGCAAAATACCTATCCCATTGAGTTTCTTTATTAAAAACTCCTTTTTTAAATTTTACTATATCTTTCAAATGCACAGTTATTTTTTCTTTTCTGAGTAAACTTTGAAACAAGTCTTCCAGACCCAAAAGGGTTTTTATTAAAAGACAAAGAAGTTTAAAAATAATTGATTTCGAACTGGAGAGCTGAGTAACATTCTAATGCCATCAGGAGCAAATACAAGCAGACGGTGACACATTTTGTGAATTATTTCTATTTAAACATTTGAGCCTAAGGATACAGTTGAAGGCAGAGCTAAATCCATTTTTTTGCAAGTAGCTTTGATTTTAAGATAAATGTGTAAAATGATCCCTAGCACACTGTGTCATTTTCATCCCAACTTATGACCATGAATTTTGTACCTGGGCCCCTTGCAAAGGAGCTGGCTATAGCACAGCCTTGCCCTTGCTGGGACCTGGGGGCACGGGTCCTGAGGATGGCATCATAGAAAGACCCCACCCAGTCAGTCCATTACTGCAAGTCAATGGGTGTGTCTCCAAAGTCCAGGAACAAAGCTGTCAGATTTTGTAGAAGCGTGGCCGAATGAGACTGGAGCAAACACCTCGGTGTGTCTGACTCACCAAGGTTTGTCTAAGTGGTGCTGTGGTGGACACACAGCACACCGTCCCCTTCCAAGACAGGCCTGTGACCCTAGTGGCTTGGGTCTAATCAGCCCTCTGGTCACATCTACTTCTGATGCCGTCCCCAGAGCTTGGCTCTGCCTGCTCAGGCCTGACAGGAGGTTGCTCTGCTGTGACTGCTCCTTGTGTCCAGAGTTCTAGTGAAGCACTGGTACCATCTTTCAGAAAAATTAACAAACCCTTTGGGCACAATGTAGATGATATGAACTGGGCTTAAGTCACATAATTTATGGCAAGTGCTTGGCAATTGTTCAACTGAATTCGACAAACATGTAATGAGCACCTGGGCTGTGCAGGTGCACCTTGCTGGAAGTGCAGGGAATAGGGAGGACTCGATGGGCCTGGGTGGGGTAACAAGGGAAGTACACAAACAACTAACCTGAAACCGAATCAGAGTATGCTGTTGACTCACTTGTTTAGCAAATACACATTGAGCACCTACTCTGTGCTAGGAGCACTGTTCTGGACATATAGTAGTGAGCAGAGAGGGAAAGTTCTCCAGGGAGCTCAAATTCTAGTGGCTGTGGGTAGAAAACGAAGAACAAATAAGCAGCTAAAAGGCATTTGGTGATAAGTGCAGGGGAAAAACAGAGCCTGGTGAGGGTTTGAGAATTGCAAGCTGGGAAAGTGCTGGTTTGGGGAGGGAAGGCCTTTCGGATGAGGCGATGTTTAAAGGAAACCTGGGTGCAGCGTGGGAGAGAGCTATGCAGAAACACAACAAAGGCACTGAGGTGGGAGCACGCGTGGCAGGAAACACCCACCATGGCCCGGTGGCTGGACGGACGATCGTGGGGAGAGTGGCAGAGAGACCTGGGGCGCAACCAGAGCCAGCTCTTGTAGAACTTCATGGACCCAGGCAAGGGCTTTGGACTTTATTCTAAAGGAGAAAGGAAGCCATGGGAAGGCGTGGGCAGGCAAGTGACATGACTTGATGTCTTTCCAGGGGCGCCCTGCCTGAGCCTGTGCAATGGGGAGCAAGCACGGAGCAGGAGTGTTGGTAGATGGCTCTTTAATAACCTGGGTGAGAGGAGGCGAGGTCTGGGCTAGGGGGGCTGAGAGGGCATCGTGAGTGGGTATGTGAAGGAATGGGGCGGCTTGGGTTCCTTGACAGATGTAGCAAAGCCAGGAAGGGGAGACTCAAGGGCGGCTCCAAGGTTTCAGCATCCAGCCGGCTGCAGGTGGGACTTACTGAGATGGAGGACACTGGGGGAGAAGCAGCCAGAAGTTCAGGTTTGGACACCTTAAATTTGAGATCCTTAGACATACAAGTGGAGAGTTTGAATAGACAGTTAATATAGAAACTGGGAGTTAGGAGGAGAAGTCAAGGGCTAAAGATAAATTTTGGAAATTTATGCAGAAGGAGCCTAGAGAACGAGGTCACTGAGGTTTATTATGTGATTCAGTTTCTGACCTCTATTCTCCTGCAGAAGAAATGAAACAAGTCTCTTTTCTCTGAGACCCCCTAACTGCCTGCTGTGCCGTCCCCGGTAAGTGTCTGGAAGCTCCCTGAAAGCGGGGACTCTGTCTTGTTTAGCTCCTGCTCCCTTACACTGCCGAGCACGCACCTGTCACGGCAGAGGCCACAGACCACTGTTGTCTGGGTGAATTTCAAAAACCAACCAGCCAACCGACCGATTCACTCTAATAATGTCTTACCCAGATGACATCATTTTAACTTAGAAAATCTCAAAGGATGTCAATACCGCTGAGATTAAACTTTTATATCTTAGAGCAACTGAAATAGCTTATTACCTAGCTAGCATTTTAAGGTAAATTTTTCTCAAAGGATATTGCATATTTTTTAAAAAAAAAGGATTTCCCCATAAACTCAGGATTTATTTATGACAAGTGGAATATTATTTGGGGATCAAGTGTAACTACCCGAAACAAGTATGCAAAATTCCAGATATGCCATCCTGGTTTTTATTTCAATCCAGGGATAACGAATGTTAACATTTAGGGCACAGCCTTCTAGAATTTGCTTTAGTTATCTAGAAGGACTTTTTTTTTTTTTTTTTTTTAACCTAGGCCTGGCCCCTCGGGGTGTGTGATGGAGAAGGGAAGGCCTTTCTCCTGCCCAGCAGGTAAAAATGGAGTTTGGCCTGGCAGCAAGGAGATGGAGTCATGGCTCTTGTAATTTTCCAATGGGATGGCGCTTGCCTGGAGCCACCATCTGTTTGCAGGGCAGCTCTGAGTGCTGAGCATCTGATTTCAATAAGCCCGGAGAGCGGTTCCGTCCTACAGCACGTTAGCAGGGAGGCACAGCTGCTGTCCCCACGCCCCAGAAGCCCAACGCAAGTTGGTCTCGTGGCGCCATGGTCCAGCTTGACAACAGAAGACAGTGGTTGCTGTTGGAGCCTGTCCAGGCCCTGCAGAGGTCAGCTTTTGACCCAGAGCCTTCTGGAGCTTAGAGAGGCCAGGCTGGTTTTGTTCTTTATGATTAGTTGTGTTGTCTCAATTAGAAAAAAGAAATCTATGAGGTCTGGATGCAGAATTCTCAAGTCTGGAATTCCGCCCACATATGGAAAACAAGACTCACTCAGGGAAACAATGCCACTGTGTTCGTCACCCACGGACTTGGGGATAAGCTGCGCTTTATCCGAGCGCTCTTCACCTGGGACTGATAAGGAGCTATCGCCGAGCTGAGTCGCAGGCAGGCCCCAGCCAGGAGGCTGTGGCAGCAAGTGGTGCCCACTGTCTAGCTGGAAGCACATCCCTGCGGCTGGCAGGAGTCCCGCATTCACTGCGATGTTTGGATACTTATCAGCAATAAGATGTTTTATTTAACAATATTTAGACAATGAACACAAGAACAGAAACAAGTTAATTATTTCAGTGTTAATAAGGAAAACATCTCTCATCTCCAGACCACATGCATTTATCTCAGTGGAGTAAATGAACAGCCCTGTGCTGGCTCTGGGAGACCCTGTTAAATGGGCAGCACTGGCCTTCACCTTGCCCTCCTCCAAAGACTGCCCCTCCCCTGGCCCCCACGGTGGGTGCACGCCTTCCCTCACCTCTGGGCTTCCCGTCCTCTCTCAAGGCCTCCCTCCCACGCCCTTGGGGGCTTCCCAGGGTCGTGCTGCAGCTGGGCCACCCGGAGCCCTTGTGCGAAATAGCGGAACGTACCCTTTTCGCAGGCAGGTAGATTCAGCTCTGTGCCAGGGGGACGGTGTGGTGCGCAGAGCCCTGACTCATCCCCTCGGCTGGATGCCACACAGGCTACAACCTGCACAGCCACCTCGGAGACTGCCCACAGGCCCCCTACTGATGACTGGACAGGGCTGACCTGTGGACCCCCTCGCTGACGCACAGCGCCCAGGCCCCCACCTCCCAGTCACCGCACAGTGCCAGAGGGTCCTCGGGTACCTGGGGCTCCGAGGCAGTGTCAGGAAAGGGACGGGGAGGGTGGAGCTTCTCTGCAGGGCAGCCGAGGCCCGTCTTTCCATCCACCCATCTTTCGTCTGCATTGCTGTGGGTGGCTCACCCTGTCTCTCCCCACACCTGTGATCTCCAGCCGCCCTCTTCCCTTTGTCTCCCCCACACTCTAAACACACAGCACCCAGCACCTGCAGGCAGCAACCACTCCAGCATCAGCGCCTCCCAGCACCCTGGCAGCCCACCTGCTGGCCTCTGGCCTCCTGAACATGCCTCCTTCAGGGAGCCTTTCTCCCTGAGCTCAACACCAGCCCTCTGAGTGCAGCTTGATCATCTGAGAAGTGAACCCAAGTCTAGGTGTTAGAACCTGGCAATGCCACCCTCATCACTCTTGGGTTTGCTTTTGAGGGAAGCCTCCTGGACGCTCACTGTCACCCTAGAGTGGTGCCATGGGCAGAGAATGCTGGAGAGCCTCACAGGACCCCTTAAATCAGTCCCTGCATGTTCATGTCTGGTTCTCACTGAGAAACCTGGCAGGGAGACTTACTAGTGTCACCCACCTTTCAAATCTAGTAAGTGCTTGAGCTTCCATAGCCCAGGGGTGCCTTCCCCAGCCAGGACAGCCAGTCTTTTTTGTTGTTGTTAATCTTCACCTGAGGATATTTTTTCCATTGATTTTTAGATAGAGCGGAAGGGAGGGAGGGAGAGTAGAGAGAGAGAGAGAAAGAGAGAGAAACGTGGATGTGAGAGAGACACATCCAGTGGTTGCCTCCCAAATGCACCCTGACCAGGGCCAGGGATCAAACCTGCAACCCAGGTTCATGCCCTTGACCGGGAATCGAACCCAATGACCCCTTTGGTGTGCGGGCTGACACTCTAACCACTGAGCCACACCAGCTAGAGCAGGACAGCTTGTCTGGACCAGTGATAGTCCCTGGCTCCTGTCAGGAATAATTCTGTTGATCTAGAGAGCTCAGCTTCTTTTCCCAACCAGACCCCGTGGCTGGTCGGTTCCTTCAAGACTCTCCATCTCACGGCCCCATCTGCCTGCCTCATGGGGACCCTGCACCACTGTCCACAGTCACTGTTTTCCCCCCATATTCTGTGCGCACACACACACACACACACACACACACACGGGTGCACACACGCCCTGGAAACAAAGGTGCTTCCACTGCAAAACCCTCTCCCTGGGATGTCCAGCCATCCTTGCTTCCTGCCAGTTGTGGTAAGAACTCAAAACTTATTTTTGTGTTGGGCAAATCTCTTCAGAGAATCAGGGTTCAGTGGGAGTGCAGGTCAGTGGAACACATTGTTTTTAAACTTGATGAAATCACATATGTTGTGAGCTCTGGCCTCCACTCACCTGGTGTTTCCTGAGCCTAGAAACAGACCGGGGAAAACAGCAGTGGTGCCATCTCCTAATCTGGTGCCCTCGGCTGGGCTGCCAGCCCTGGTGCTCGTGCCCCGAGCAGCCGAGTTATATTAAGGGAGGAACAATGTCAGCCTGGCAGCCTCAGCCAGGCCCCGAATTCCTGAGGGGTCAGAGCCCGCCTTGAGATCGCCGGCCGAGTGTCTCCGATGGCGCTGGGCAGGCGTGGGCGGTTGATAAATATCGTTGGATGGCAAGGGGTGACGGGGGCCGCAAGAAAGGGCTCTTTCTTAGTTGCTTGCTACTAACTTGCCGGGATGTCCTGGGTCCCAGGAGAAGCCAGATGGCCCAGGGTCTGAAATAAACAGCCCCAGGGCCCAAGGCCCTTGCTGACAGTGCCTTTCTGGGAATAGGTTCTTGATCGAGTTTCTGCAGGAAACTCGGCGTTTGGCTTCCAGGGCGGGATCTGGGAGGCCCACAGCTAGGAGGCAGGTGGAACCCATGTGGCCTGTGCAGCGCTGGAAAATGACGCCAGAGGCGGGGGGCGGCTAGGCCCGATGTGTAGCGTCACTGCTCTCTGAGGTGCAGGGACTCCCGCCATGGCCAATTTCAGGCTACCAGTGTGATCTCACTGAGTGTGGAGCTGGGAAGAGAAGTTCCGAACGGAGCAGGCGTGAGCCCGGATGAGCGGCTCCAGCACCTCCCCGTCTGAAACTTTGTCCGGGGTGAGAAAGGAGGGTTTCCCTTCATCTTTGGAGCATCTCGCCTTCTCCTGTCTCCCTTTCAGATCTCAAATGAACCATACCTTCCTCCAGGAAGCCTTCCCTGCCTGTCTAATACAAGCTCTGGAACAGCATGTGGCTCTCTCACTTATGACACTGAACAGAGCGGAGACTTGCCCTTCCTTTGTGTGGTTCTTGGTCACTGCCTGCCTGACCGGTCTGTAAGCCCCAGGAGGGGGCAGCTATATGGTTTTTGTCCACCTGTATTAATGGTGCCTAGCGTAGCTCCTGGCACAAAGTGGGTGCTCGATAAATAACTGGTGAGAGAAAGAGTGAGCTTTCAGGCAGATCTCACTTTGGCTGTAAGAATGGGTTCTAATGAACAATTTTGGTGGGAACGAAAGGTCCTCCGTTTCTATATTTGCTTAGAGACACACAGGCAGAAACAGCTTCAGAACTGTTATAAGTTTGGAAGCTTTGATCATAAATGAGACAACCCTACAATTTCCTTCTCCCTGAGTCCAGCCAAGCCGGAGGGCTCTTGTCTCTGGCATTTCTTTTAAATCCCAGTCCAGTGCTTTTTGGCCAGGCCAATGGCAAAAGCTAAGTTCTGGGCCCCTTTCCCTTTTGCTGGTTGCTGAGTAAATTCATCAGAGACCGTGGCTTGTCTTCTTCTGTGACCATCCAGGAATGAGAGGAGAGAGCCAGGCAGGACTACCTCCAGGCCCCTGGTTGGAAAGGAAAGGCGCTGTCCCCTGACTGTGCATAGCATGACATTGCGTTTATATGTGACAAAGCCATGTGGAGGCAGCAAGGAGAGGACCCCAGGCATCTGTGGGAGTGATTTTTAGCTGCCTGTAAATGCCCTGTGATGGGAACAGACCCTGAGGTGGGGGACAGCTGTCCCAGCCTCAATTCCAGAACAGTGCTCAGGAGCCCAGCTTGGACCTGTGTAGAAGCTTGACCTGCGTGAGGAGTCATAGACGAACTAGCATGGGGAAGACAGGTTGTGGCAACGACAGTAACGGTGAGAACATTAAACGTTTTGAGGCTTATGTGCCTGGTGCAATGTTAACCATTTTATAAGCATTGTTATATTTAATCATCGCAGCCACCTTATTATTACCCCCAATTTACAGGTGGCTTCACTGAGGCTTATCCCACAAATGAGTGGTAAATCACAGAGATAACATGACATTGAACTTGTGCCTTCCTTGTCTAGATTTCCTCCCAGTGTCTCAAACCCCATTTCCCTTTCCTTTCACTTTACAAAGACCTGAAGCCCCCAAATATTCCCATGAAGCACTGACTGTTTGAAATTTTACTCCAAGGCTTTATTAATACAGTCAGAATAGCTGCCATTTGTTGAACAACTTTTATGTGCCAAGTACTGTGCTGTTATATATATTTTCTCATTTAACCACTGCTTTATTAGGATGTATTATTACTCTTCCAATTTTATAGTTCAGGAAACTGAGACTCAGGGGGAGTTTACATAATGTATTTAAAGTCACACAGTAGGAAGGAGGGCCCAAAGCCAGCCTTTTACTCTGTTGCCTGTGAGTGGTCCACTGCCTTCTGACCGAATCCCAGGGCTGCTAAGAGCATTTGCCCCTGGGGTAAGCAGCAGCCTGGTTCCTTACCAGCTATGCGGCGCTTATGAATGAAGGGACAGCGTCACTGACTGATGGAGTAGAAGTTTGAAAGGACCAAACCTCTGTATACCAAGAAGAGGGCGTAATGATCATAGTGGGCCCCTGTGACAAGTTGGCAGACAGGTTTTGTGACCAAAACGTCAAAGGGGCATGTCAGCAGCTATCTGCGGAGGCAGGGAAGGGAGGGTCAGCTAGGGGTGTTTTCTGACGTCCAAGGCTGTGTGACAGCCTCATCACCTTAGCCCCAGGAGGCACACGGGGCCCGGGCAGCTATGAGAGGACGTCTGCAGGAAAAGCCGTAGTTCTGTGGGCTGAGTCAGGGCTAAATTAAACATTAGGGTAATCCACCACATCTGAATTTCATCGCCATTATATCATTCTTCGGGCCTTGTAAATGTTTACAATGATATTTTTGGTAGGCTGGAGTAAGCCTACATCTGAGGTGTATTACTTTCAACTTACATTCATAGACTAATAAAGTGAGGTACTGGCCAGCTCGTCTCCTACAGTCATATCCGCAGAAGAATCCAGGCAGCAGAACGAACCAAGGCTATGAGTAAGTTGCTGAGGTGGCCCTGAGGGCACAGGCCCTAAAATAACTATACTGTGTGACTTGTAGGACATGTAGGGGTGGCCAGACCTGTGCATCTGGGACCAGGCATTCCCTTCTCAAGGGAGACCCCATGACCTGCGTACCCTGGAAATCGGAGGCCTTGGAAGAACGATGCAGGGTCTGCCTCCCTCCCCACCCCTCTCCCTCAAGAACGGGGCGTCAACACCCTCCCTGTGAGGGCGCACTGGGGGCTGACCGGGGATGGAGTGTACCCACTCATCACCCGGCATGTGCTAAACACGAACTATACATTGTCACAAGTGGCATGGCAAGAATTACTTCTATCAATTGAAACAAAGGACCAATGTTTGACCCTGGATCAGAGTGTTTGGAATCAACTCTCCTGGAACCATGATTTTCCTGATTATCTCACATAGATCCAACTCCGTATAGGTCAGTATGTCTATTCAGGACACTCTCTGCCTGGCTGCGTGAGAGATTTGGTTTTACCCCTGACTGGCCTTCGAGTGCCCCTGATCCACACTAATCTTGTGTGGATCCCAGCCCCTTCACTCACTCCTGGAAAACTGACGGCGGAAGACTCCCCAGTTCCTTCCCCAGAAACTTGCAACACAATCCATGGCGGGCCTCCTCCAGGAAGCCTTCCCCAAAATGCTGCATCCCACTAATCTCTCTTCCTGACCTCTGTAGTTCCAATGTCTGCGCCATACTTCACCAATGTTTCACTTGTTCAGCAAACACTCATCGAGCTCCCACTATGTGATGAAGCACTTAATGAACACAAAAGCTCCTGCCCTCATTCTTAACACAAGAAAACAAATAACAGAATGAAGTACTATGCAATAAATAAAGTTGGGTAAGGGAACAGAGTCTACTGGTGGCAGGGTTTGGTGGGGGTGGGGACAGACATTTTAAATTAGGGTGTCACCTGAGTAGACTTAAATGGTGAACAAAAGCTAACCAGGTGAAGAAAACCTGTGGGGTGTAGTATCCTAAGCAGAGGAAACAGCATGTGCAAAGGCCCTGAGATAGTCACAGGTTAGTGTGTTGAAGACTTAGTCAGAAGGCCCGCGTGGCTGCCACAGAGCAGGCAGGTGTGGTGCAGAATGCTGGAGAATCAGAGCCAGGTCATGTGGCAGCGGGTCTTCTCTGCTTGCCCCCTGCTGACATTCGTGCCAGGTAATTCTCTGGGGGGTGTGGTGGGGAGGGGGTCTGCCCTGTGCATTGTAGAATGTTTAGCTGCACCCCTGGACTCCACTCACTAGATGCCAGTATCGCCCCTCTTCTCCCCCGCACACACATACACTTGTGACAATTAAAAATGTCTCCAGCTATTGCCAAAATGTCCCCTGGGGGGAAAATTCACTCTCAGTTAAGAACCACTGAAATAAGGCCCTGACAAGAATATGGATTTTATTCTATGTGCAATGGAAAGCTGCTGGAGGGTTGCTAGCTGGGAAATGAAGTGACATGATTTACATTTTTAAAGAGAACTCTGGCTGCTGTTGGGTTAAAAGCTGTAAAGGAACAAGAATGGAGGCAAAGAGACCCGCGAGGAGGCTCCTATAGTTGTCGAGTGAGAGGTGAGAGTGGTTTGGGCTGAGAACAGTAGTGGGATGGTGAGAAGAGAGTGGGTTCAGAGTTTCCTTTGGAGCCAGAGAACTTGCTGGTGAGGTGGATATGAGAGGTGATGCGGCAGGCGGAAGGATGCTTTCTAGATCTGGGGTCCCAACAAGTGTGGGGGTAGTGATGTCATCAAGACTGAAATAAGACTTGAAGAGTAGTTTGGGGGTCAAAATTTCACATTTGAGATGTCCACTAAATATCCAAGTGGCCATGGATGGACATGTAGAAGTCGTAGCTCATATTTAATGCCTGGGGAGCAGGAGATAATCTAGGGAAGGAGTGATACAGAAAAGGAAGGATTCTGGACTTGGTCCCGGACACTCCAATATTTTGAGGTGAGGAGAAGCAGCAGTCAGCAAAGGAGGCAGAGGAAGGCCAGTGACAAAGAAAGGACATTAGGAGAGTTTCATGCCTCCAAGGCATCCTGGCCGTATAACTCCATCTGCCTTAGACTCTTAGATCCTCAGCCAGATCTCCATGCAATTGGGGAGCTCCTCAGGCATTCGTTTGTGTCCAACATTAACGACCACTTCAAAACCAGGTCCTAAACAGCCAAGACTTCACAGAAGTCACCTTGTTTAATCCTGACACTAAGAAGTGCTATTAGTCCCACTTTATAGCTGAGGAAACTGAAAGAGCCATAGTACCTCACCCCCAATCACTCCTGGGCCTGGCACCCCGGAGAGTCTGAGTCCACTTTCATACTTTTCCCACGGTGCCCTTGGCCTCTGCCTCGCAGGGGCCCGCTCAGTGCCAGGCACAGGCCTGTATGGGATGGGCCAGCAGGAGCGTGGATTGCTTGTGTAGCACAAGTGACTGTCAAGGTCCCTCGGTCACCAAGGGCACAGCCGGCACTGGCACCTGGAGTCTGACACTCCTTGTCTGGGGCTCTCACATCTTACCTCTTACCTGAGCCAAGCCATTTCCCTAGCTGGCAACCATAGTCAATGCAACAGCCCACCTAGGAGGCAGGGGTGATAATATTATTCTTATGTTACAGATTAAGAAAGAAGCTCAGAGAGGTTCTGTGACTTGCCTACATTGCACAGCTAGGAGAAGCCTGAGCCAGGAATAAATCCCTGCTTTCCTGAATTGCAGTGTTCCTGCACTAAAATAAATAACCCATACCCGACTTAACCGTTTTTTCTTCCTTTCTTATAACTTTCCCAATCCATAAAACAAATCAGCTTCAGACAGGTCTGTGGAATTTTTCCAGCCACAAGTATTGCCAGCCCCAGTTCTGTCCATAATCATTTAAGAAGCTGAAACGACTAGAGGTGAACATTTAAAATTTAAGATTAGTTTTCTGTCGTCTTTTGCTTAGTCATAAAGGTGCTTTAAAAAGAACCTTTGAAACATATCTGCTGCTTTATTAAGTCTTCCGCTCACTGGCACGCCCTGCTCCTTTTCAGAAACGCTCAGAGCAGCGGTGCTCAAAGCCCCACCCCAAGTACTCTTTCCTTTCCAAGCTCCAGAGGTGCCGACACATGGCCACGAAATCTGGGGTCAGGATGTGGTGTGTGGCCCCCTCGAAAGGAAAACGAAAACATGTCTAAGGGCTCACACCTTCCCCACCGAAGGACAGACACAACGCCCTTGCACGCCCGTGCCTGGCCGTGCGTCATGTCCAGACACAACTGATTCCCCTTGTCACTGTGCGTCTCGGACAGGGTGGAAATACGCTTTCCTTTTTTCCTTTTGGGCACAGAAAAAGTAGATAGGTCGGTATTTGCTTTTTCCTTAAAAAAACAACAAAAACAAAGAAACCCAGGTGCGACCGTGATGCATTCAGACGGCCTCTTGCCACTTTGCTTTCGGTCCACGCAGGGTCAAGGCAGTCGGCCTGCTTGGAGGGGAAGGGCCTGGGTCTGATGTGACAAGTGTCTGCCTCCTGCCATAAATATTGAAAATGCGCAACTGGCCTGGTGACATTAATTTTACTGGGAACAGTGGTGGAGAGGAGTAAAGGACACTCGGAGATGAAAATGATACTAGAAGCAAACCCATTTTCTGCCCTTCGGCCCCACTGCCTGGCCGCCTCAGATAGAGATGTCAGCTGCCCAGAAGGGAGCGTTAAATCCGTGGTCTGGACTGGAATTCAGCGTTTGAGGAGATGTCACTGATAATCCTCTTTGAGTCTCGGTGGTGAGCATGGGGCCCGGTGGGAGGGCGTTTTACCGGCAGAGAGTTGGAATGAGCCCCAGGGGAGCAGGGAAATAAGAGGGGAAAAGGTGACGCTTCCTTGTTAAAAGAGAGGCAGGCAGTTTGTCATTGCTGATCTGTCTTCAGGGCCACATTAGCCAGGCTCTCAAGAAAATTGGGACATGTCACCTTCGTGGCCCCTTCTTGGTGTGGGTCACTCTTTCACACACCCTCCCCTCGGAAGGGGAGGTCTGGGGCCAGTGACAGATTGCGGCTGGGTTGAGGGCTGGAGTTAGGATTAGGGTTTGGTTTCCCTGAAGGTGTCATCTCTGGTGTCCACACTAGGAGCCTAGAAGCTGTTTGTTTGAGGGGAGAAACTTAACCCCCCGGCACTGGGGCAGGCCGGAGCCCCCCTCATGAGAAAATGTTAGGCTCTCTGCTCTGGGCAGGGACTTCTTAAGGATTTGACAATGTCAACACTTTAATGGTATCTTAGCCCTGCAGTCCTTATAAAAATATACTGAGGGGAAAGGATGTGATTTGTGGGAATAGAAGCTCCTTCCAGAGCGACTGCACCCACACGGGGACCAAAGCAGCGATCCCAGTCACAGGCCAGGAAGCCAGTGGTGCCTCTCTGCCATTCCCAGTGGCGAGACAAGGATGTCTTGTGTCCCTTGGACAATTAGTCTCCACACCAGCCCTGTGAGGGGTCATCAGCCTCACCTCCCACAGGAGGACACTGATGCTTAGAGAGCTCGCTCCCCAGGACCATGCAACCAGGAACCACAGAGCTGGCACTTAACCCCACGTGTGCCTGGCTTCAGGGATGTGCCTTTCTCTAAATCATCCTGTGATCTATGCCAGCAGCATTTTAAACCATGACTCACAGTGAAAAATACATTTCCATCACGATCCAGTTTGCACATGTATATGTGTAACAAATATACAACTAAAACAAGTTTCACGAATACTTTCCCTTGTTACATGCAATGCCCATTCAGTTTTTTAAATTGTACTCTACTCTCTTTCATTTAGAGAGGGAGGGAGGGAGGGAGAGAGAGAGAGAGAGACCAGTAAATTGATTCCACATCTCCATAATGGGTCTTGATGTGTACTTTGAAAAACATTTTCCTTTCCTCTAGTCTGTGGCAGTTGGTTTGAAGTGTTTTCAACTCCCTGCTTGATCCTGTTGGATGCTGGGGAACATCTTTGCTTCTGAGGCATGCTGCTAATTGTGCTCTCTGGACCATCCCTCTGGTTAGGGGCCATCATTAATCAAATATTTCAGAAATTACAAATATCTGACAGTGCCGTTCGCTTGGAAAAGAGTCAGTCCAGGAAACCATCCAGAAAACATAATCGCTGATCTCAGGCACTGACGAGTAATATTTCAGGCGGTTGATGCATGCTTTCGCACAAGCAACTATTTTCTCTGTTTCCAGGACCTAAAGGTCTCATCTGTTCTGATGGGGCAACGCACAGTCACCATCTAACAATAAATGCCCCAGGAAAAGAAAAACACAGCCAAGAATGGGTCGTCTTTCTCAATTTTGGGCGGGCATACCCAGGTTCTGAAGTCAGATTGCTTTTCAGGCGGGTGTGTGTGTCTCTGCCCTGGTTTCGGTTTTGGGGGTCGATTTTGTTTCGACAGCAAGGGGCAGCCACAGGGTTGGCTGAATCAGGTGTAGGTCATGGAAAGTGAGGTCCAGATCAGGTGGCTCAGCACGAGTCAGGCCCGATGAGCCACGGCCTCGGTGACTTCACTCCGAGCAATGTGCACGCTAATTGAGAAAACATGTTCCTGTGATGGCCTCATGCAAAAATCCAGAGTTACGAATTCTTTTTTTTATTCCTAAGAATTCCTTGAATATTTGCCGTGCGTGTCTATACAGCCTCCCGAAGTACTTTTCCTTCTTACCGAGGAGAGTTGCGTTTTTCTGTTATGGCCCAGGTCAGGTTTGTAAAAGGGTGGGATCCTACAAGTGGGCACAGGGACACAGGCCTTGGGGGGCAGAAGGGAGAGGGCAGGAGAGGAGAAAAATCACCTATACCTTCTGTGCTCTTCCTGGGGCAAAAGAAAGACTTACTGGGCACTTGCTCCATCCCGGTTCTCTCCACTCACCCTCATCACCGTCCTCCGAGATTGACCTTATGATTCCCTTTCACAGATGAGGAAACTGCGGCTTAGAGGGGTTAAGGAATGTGGTCATAGAACCGATAAAAATCTGTCTGATTTTGTGCGGGGCTGCTTCTATTAAATCTACTCGCCTGTAGGACATCACCTCCTCCAGGAAGCCTTCCTGGAGTGCACCTCATCATTTAGACCTATCCCTTCTCTGAGGTCTTATAGCCACAAAGTTAGCACCTCTTCAGCTTGCTCCCCTAATATTGCTCTCAACTGCTCCAAGTCTAGACTAGAATGTAAAAATGCCTGCTGACAGGTTTTGTTTGCTCTGCACGAATGTTTTGAAAGTGAAGAAACTATATATTCGACCTCAAAGTTTTTACTTTTCTTGAAAAGTTAGAAGATTTGGCCACATTGGATCTGTACTCTTGCAAAGCAAAGGGGCCACATGGCCTGTCCCCTTTCGATGGGGCATACCCTTTGTAGTTTGCCACAGACCCCACCAGCCTGTGGCCTTACCTCACTCACATGATCTGATGAGCCCCTAACGCTATTTTAATTTTGGCTCCTGAGCAAGCTCCTTGGCAGGATCATGATTTATATTTATCATGATTCCCCTGGTTAACAAATTAATAAAAATGCTAATTGGGAGAAGGAAAATTGATCCAGTGGCCTGATAGCTGGTGGACCTCTCTCCCCAGTGGGGCAGGGGGGCTGTCCCCCCCTTTAACCACAGGTTATATGCAATTCAGCCAGTTGTTCAGCCCTTGACCTTGGTATGGGAGAGCACAAAGGCCCTGCTGTTGTAGAAAGATCACAGCCTCATTTTTCCTTCTCTTGTAAATTTGATAAGACACCAAAACCCCTGAAGACACCAGTTGTTGGAGGAGGAGTTGTTATGCGGGGTAAGGCACCAGAGCACTCTGAAAGCTGCCAGTACAAATGGCCATCCTCAAGAAATGCCTTATTTAGAGAGCGTTGCGTAACATTTCTGAAGTACGAGTCTGAGGAGAAGCTGGCTCAGAAAGAAAATTACAGGAGACTATCCATGAGTTTCCCTTTACCCAGATATTACGAGGCAAAGAAAATTCAGAAGACGAAGAGTTTGGTTAAAACTCTATCAAAATGAGAATGTTAATCATGGGAGGTCAAAGTAGAGACACGAAAAAATGCAGAGACGATACTGTCTGACCTGAAGCGAAAAGGCATCGAGAAAGGCCCCCCTCAGATCAGTCCAGCCCAGAGGGCACGAGTCCGTGGAGTCCCTACTGTGCGCCAGGCCCAGGCAAGGAGCTCGGGTCCGTGGAGTCCCTACTGTGCGCCAGGCCCGGGCAAGGAGCTCGGGTCCGTGGAGTCCCTACTGTGCGCCAGCCCTGGCTGCTGCCCCGCCTACATCATTCCACCCACCGTGCACCGCAGCCCCACGGGGGTGGAACCACTGCTCTCTCTTTTCCAGAAGAGGACCCGGGTACGGGAGATGCCCTCCTGCACCTCTGCTCCCCTGGCACTCGCCTTCCTCTCTGCTTTCCTGGTCCAGCGTCCTTTACGCAGCGAGAGCCAGCATGACTGCCCCCCCTTCCAAATCAGTCCCAAGGGGGCCTGTCTCCCCTGGCATCTCCCGCACTCGACACAAGGCTGTGGGACCCCAAGGTGTTCACCTCCAAGCCAAGTCTGCGCAGGTCCTAACGGGATGGCATTTCACCAGACTGGGCAAGCGCGACAGGCGAGTCACTGTAACCACACCTCGGCTCCACGGTGACGAGGGGCTGAGACAGGACTCCCCGCACTCCAGCCGGGGCTGAGCGCGCATGGCTTCCACCCGGTGGTCCTCCCTGGGCTCCTGCGAACAGCGTGCAGCAAGCAGGCAGGTGCCGCGAACCGCCGACCCCGGCTCCTGGCCCGAGAGCCAAACGAAAATGGCAAATCAGCCCCTTTGTCCCAAAGAGCAAATACTCTGTGGTTCCTGGGCAAGTGTCCAGTCGCAGTGGGTTGCCACCGCCCTCCACGTGGCGTGGCTTCTGTGTGAGCTTGGGGTGTTCCTTCCCACTGACTTCAGAGCCCGATCCTCTCCACCTGCAGAAGCCACCACAGGCGGTGCCAGAACATCTCCATCTGCTTAGCCTGGTGGCGAATTTTCAGGGCAACCCTCACTGTCTGGCTCTGACTAATACCGCTGCTAATAAAGAGATTTTCCGCCAGTGAAAGGGGTTGGCCAAATTCTTGGGCAAGTCCCCGGACAGGCTGAAGTGTGAGATCAGTCTCCACTCCGCTGGAGGCTCCTTAGGCCTCCCAGGCCTTTCCTTCCTTCATTAGAAGCCACCCCACGCTCCGTCAGCCCTGCCACTTCAGTCGCTTTCTCTCCTGCTCCTTGGGGGTGAGCAGCAAGTGGGTTGCCTGTAACAGCCTCCAAAGATGCTCCTTTGAGCCCTCTGCACTATCAACCACCAAATGCCTCTTATGTTTGCCCTCCAGTGAGAGCTTGGGCCAAAAGCGAGGATCACATGAGCTGTTCTCCTTGAGAAAAGACCCAGGGCTACAGGCAGTGTCCCCAGGGTAGCATTGCTAGCCCGCTTGTTTCACCCACATGCCACATCGCTGGTGCCCACTGATTCTCACCGCTGGGCACAGCTGTACTAATTTCACCCCAACATGTACCCGTGTGGTATTAAGTGCCGTCGGTGCTGGGGAGGGTTCTGCTTTCTTGTTCTCTCATTTGGGGAAGGGCCCTCCTGGTGACACAGTACAGTAAGTTTAGTGAAGGAGGGAAGGGTCTCCTCCCAGTGCTCCGGAGCCGGGGCAAGCAGTCTGCCTGTATTTTTAATGGCATATGGCATAGACCGAGGCCACCATGCTCGAATACCCCCATCCCCCCCCCCACTCTTTCTGGTTTTGTTTTCATGCGGGTCAGTCATTTGTAGTTACACGCCATTGACAAAAGGCAGAGGGTGACGCCTGGTGGGACCACAGCACTGACGTTCCCGCCAATGGCTTTCTGGAGCCTGAAATGCTGCTTCTTGGAAGATCGAGCCCAGGGTTGGGCTTCTGAAGTCCCAACTTAATGATTAAATAGATGCCCAACATTAGGGCCTGGAAGAAAGGGCCTCATGGGTAATTTCCAAGGAAGTTCTCAACTGGGAGCAACACTGTCCTTTTACTAAGCACTTAACTATATATGGCATGGCAGGGAGGGGTAGTCTTTGGTTGCCACCCTGACTCCTGGCATTTAGCAGATAAGGTAGAGATGCTAAACTTCTTGCATTAGGTAAATAGGTCATACTTACCCAGGAGTTGTCCCCAACTGCCAATAGCCCCATTGAGAAACACTAATCATTCAATGCACTGGTCCTACAGAGTGGGAAATTGAAGCCTGAGAAGTTTAGTGACTTGCTCAAGGTCACAAAGCTACTTTTCCTCCTGTCTCAGAACTCAGGAAACTACAACAGGAAGTTAACCAAAACACAGGAGAAAAACATCAACAGGTCACCTCAGTGCTTCAATCTGAGTCCTACTGTGTCATAGTGTGAGACCAATAGCCTGGAGAGGCTCCTCAAAAACACAGAAAGTAGCCCATAGGAAAATAATGTAAACATCACGAAGCATGAGAAACTCTTCTTTATTGTATGCTTTCTCATTGCTCTGGTCTTGGCCAAACTTTGTGGCTGCAGGGCTACCCTCCGTGGTTCAAATAGTGACAATCCTTGTGCATGTCCAACCAAAAGGCCAGTGACACCAACGCCTTAGTTTCTCCAGCTGCATTTCTGCCTCAGGGCCATCTCAGTTTTATTGCTATTTGGAGTTAGGATGTTAACTGTTTCTCTACTGTCAGGAAGCAAGGTTCCTGGGAATGGGTTGGGAAAGGGTCTTCCATCTCCATTTATTGGCTTGGTGCCTCTACTGTAGGCTGTTCTGTAACGCTGGTCCGCTACACAGTTGGTTTCTTATACCAGCTAAGCCTGTAAGCTGGTGGTTTAGCTGACGGTTTGTAAGATCACAGATGCCAGTCACAGAAAAACAAACCCTTCGGGAACATGGGTTGGTTGCTCAGAGATGACCAGACATTTTAAGTGACTCCCCAGCAAGCCTTCCACTGCCTCCTGAGAGCAGAAAGTGTTTACTGCCAGCAAGTCTCTAAGACTTACCTGCTTGGGGCCCTGAAATCCCTACAAGGTCTTTTTGGGGAGAAGATAAATGGCCGGGCTTCTGGTCCCTGGTGTGGCACTGATGTCTGCTTGGGTGACTGCTCCATGCCCAGTCGGGAAGAGCAGGCGCCCTGTCTCCTTGGTAGTTTCTCTGTGGCTCAGTGTAGCTGCACTGCAATGGGCACTCCACCAATGTGCAGCAGCGGCGCTACTTGCATTCAGCAGTGAAGCTGTGCGACTTTCTCATCAGGTTCATCTCAGTAATGGTGAGAAACTTCCCTGGGGCTGCAGCCCTGCCCTGCCCTGCCCTCCCTGCTGGCTTCGGCAGCTGGGTCCCCTTCCTGGCACGGCACAGATATCTCCATGCGAGAGAAGCCGGAGAAACGGAGTGTGAAGCTTCATCACCTCCTCCCTCTGGTTCTCAGCGTGGGAGATGCAGGTGGGCAATGGGAGAAGGTGAGACCCTCACTCCTCGAGAAAGGCCAAGGGCACAATACTGGACGACTGCCCTGAGTGGACCCAATTTCCCAGTTCTGCAGTGGGGCTGGGCTGCTTTAGGGCTAAGACGGCTGCCCAGGGAAGGTTGGTACCAGCAGCTGGTTCTAAAATCCTCTCAGTTACTCCTACAGTTCTTTCAAACACATGTCCCCATGTCCCAGAGACCTTGGTGGTGCCTCTTAACAATTTTCCCTTCAAGGCTGCCCTTTTTATTTATAAAAATATTGGGGAAAGCATAGGGAAGGGGTTTGATAGAATATGATGTTAGTCCCACCCCCTCCCAAGGACCCAAGTGTGAGGAACATTCATTTCTTCTGTGTGTCCACATGAGCAGGGCCAGTCTCAGCCCCCAGACCACTCTCACTGCCCTCGCTCCGAGCCTTGGGAACACTGCCCGTCATGGATCGACACTGGGGTTGCACAGGCTGACATATGACTTATTCCACAGAGGAGACCCATCCAGACCTAAAGTAGCCTTTCTAGACTTTCTTCTGTGGCTCTGCAGAGGGAGAAAGTTTCAGACATTCAGTAGGAAACTGTAAACACTGCACAAGAAATATTCATCTCCAGCAGACTTAACTGACAGCTTCAAGAGTTTGAAGACCCTGGAGATAAGTTCCTGGTGGGCCCTCCAGCAGGATTCTGACTTTGCAGAATGCAGCTGGCTGCACATGTGGGGGAGGAGGGGCTGGCACTGGCAGTGGGTGCGCCTACGGGATGGAGCCAGGACAATTAATCAAGTGCCTTTTCTCCAGGATGACAGACAGGGCAGAGACACCCAGGAGAGCACTATTTTGGTTTCCAGCTGGGAACTGCTCTCAGTTTTTCTTAATACCCACAGCACCCAAAAGGCTTTGCTGTAATACACTTTAATGCATGAAAACACCCATAAATTATCGTTCATACTGTTACAACTTCCAACCTGGAACAACTTGGAAAAACCAGCCTAGCAAGCAGGCTCTTTTTTAATCTTTCGATCCGCAAGAGAAAGTTCAAGCAGAAAACACCTTCCATGAGAATTTCAGAGATGTCTGTTGTTGCTGTTGTTGAGAGAATGGGGAAAGTTGTAATCAAACAGAGCGAAGCCTCTGGTTCGTGTTGGCTTAAAGATGCCGCTTTCTGCCCCCCGGGTCCCCGCTCCCCTCAGTCTTTGCTGCTTGGACACAAGGCTCTGCCTGCCCCATCCCTCCATGCCAGCTTCGCTCACACCTGGCCGCAGACAGCTAGCTGGAGGGGAGGCATGTGACCCAAAAAGCCCGGTGGAGCCTTGGCGACCTCGGTCCAGCACCGCTCGATGGAGGTCCCTCGGCGCCAGGCTTCCCCCATCAAGCTCCAGGGGCCCTCACCCAGGAATCCCAGCCCCCCAGCGACGCGCATGAGAGCCCGAAGACCCCTGCTCCATTCCCGGCGCCAGGTCCGGGCGCCCGGCCCCTCTGGTCCCCTTACCTGGGGCAGCGCGGCGCTTTCCAGCCTCGGCGCACGGCCCCGCCCGCGCGCTCCGGCGCCACCGCCGCTCCTCTGGTCCCCGCGCTGCCCCCGCGCATCCCGGTCGCCACCCCGCGCTCATTCGCGCTCCCTCACTTGCGCGCTGTCCACTTCTAGCCCTCGAGTCCCTGACACGGCCAGGCGGCTACTGCAGGCGCCAGGGGAGCCTCCCGCGCTTCGGGCCACTGGGAGACCGCGAACTCCGCGACCGGCGAGACCGCTGCTCCCCACGACTTGCCCTCCCTCCCGCCGAGGCTCCCGTGCTCCAGCGCCCCTGGGGACACTCCTCTAAGGAGCCTCGGGCGTGCCGGGAGGTCCGGTGAAGCTGGGATCACGCACTGTCTCCCCGGGAGCCCAGCCCCGCCGCCCCCCTCGCCCCCCGCCCGCGCCCCGGCGCTGCGCCCCTCTCCAGGGTCGGCCCCTCTCGGGGCTCGCTCCGGGCCCCGGACTCACCCTGCGCTGCGCTCGCTCCGGTTCCCGGCGCTCTCTGCCGAGCGGGAGCTCCGACCAGCTTTTACATTCACTGGCTTCTGAAGTCTTAGCCCCTCCTCCCAGACTCCTCCTCGCTCCAAATCCGCCCGCACTCCATCCCTCCCCAGCCCGAGCCCCGCACCTGTTTGGGCTCGGCTGCGGCCGGCTGGAGGTGGGCTTGGGGACTAGCGCTCAGTGCCTCCCTGCAGGGTGGCTCAGCTCAGCCAGGGGAGGGTGCAGACCCCAGAGGTCAAATGGAAGCGCGCGAGGGTCGAAGGGGCCGCGCACGCCAAGCACTGGAAGGGATTTCCTGGGGCACTAGGCAGGGGTGCTGGCCAGGGGTGGTCGGTGGGCTAACCGGCTGCGGGTATGGGGTTCCCCGGGGCTCCCCACGCCCCACCTGACTTTGCCTGCCGCCGGCATCTGGGGGTCCGCCTGGTGTTTACCCTTCATGCCTTAGGCTTGACTGCTCTTTGCCGTCTGGAGAGAAAAGCCAAGGGGCTTTTGGCCTGGGACACCTCCGGTCACCCTGGAAGAAGCGAGCACCCAGAGGAGCCTGGTAAAATGCAGGTGGTGGTGCTCCTCCCACAGCAGGGAGGGCGGCGGGTGGGAGAAGCAGAAGCAGCTAGAAGGCCGCTGGGCAGGGGCGAGTCCCGTGTGGGGACCAGGGACAGAGGACTTCAGCATGGGAATCCAGACTCAGGGCCTCAGCTTAAGTTCTGGAAGTTCTGGGGTTCCTGGCCCCTCTGAAACTATGGGCAAATTTATATACTTGTGTGCAGTGCATGCATTTTTCTGGTAGAGGGTCTACAGCTTTTATCAGCTTTGCAAGGGGTCTGTGACTCTAAACTGACCAGCCAGCCAGCCAGCCTTCTGCTCTACCCCAGGCCCAGACTTTAAGTGAGGTGGGATCTCCTGGCTGGCAGGCCAACGTTTCTTGGGTTCCATGGATTCAGAGGCCGGCAGGGGAGCTTGCCTGGCCAACCGCCTGCCCTGTCCCACCCCAGCCCCACACTAGCAAGTCAGAAATATCCCTAAGTCAGATTTTTCACCAATGTGCATCATTAATTTTAATAGTGTTCTGGGGGATTCGCAGGTCTTTCAGAATTCACACCCCACTTTCTCCGGTATTAAATTCAGTCATATGTCTTCACTTCTTCCCTGGCAGCCTGTGTGCTGAACTCCCGATGCACAGGGGAGAAAGGGGTGTGGGGAGAGAGACAGAGAGAGGGAGAGGCACTGAGTCTCGTCCTTGGTGAAACCATGCCGGCACAACTGAGGTGAAGGTCACCCTCGGGTACCTGGATTTAGGGAGGCATAGGGGTTCTTGTTGCAAGTCCAAGGGTGGCCCTTTTCCCCCTGTGGAAGGCACTTGAGCAAGGTGAGGCTCTTCACAGGCACTTTTGACTCCTTGACACAGATTGGTCTGAGGTGTCCCTGTCTTTCTAGTCCCACCTTTGCCCCATACCTAAGTTCGTCCCATCTGTGCATGTCCTGAGAAGGATGAGGTGGGAAGAAAGCCCCAGGATTGGAAGTCAGCTTTAGCTTGGCGCGCTTGTGGTTTTTCTTTCATGTGGTGTACAAGAGGGAAATGCAAAAATGATGTAAGCACAATATAAGCCTGGATGCCCCCCCCTCAAATTCTTGATCATGTTCTAATGGCACATGTTGGTTTAATAAGAGCTCCTTTCCATCTGTGACTAGCTCTGTTTCTGTCCCTGAATTTTAAGGAACTTGAATAAAAACATGTAAATAAGAATATGTAGGCAACAAACAAATACTTCAGAAATTAATTATGAGAGCCTACTATGTGCCAGGCACTGCGAGATGGCTGAGGCACGAGTTCTCAGAGCTCATGTTCTAGTGGGAGCTGATTTTTAGGCCCTGGCCATGTTTATTAGAGTCTCCCCTGGTCCTAGCACAGGACCTGGTACACAGTAGGTGCTCAGTAAATGCTTATTGAATCCAACAGTGGGTCAGAACCACTTGTGGCTGTCAGACAGCCCATCCACACTGGATTGGTTTCCAGCTGGTTCCAGATCAGGCCTGCCTTGGTACAGAGTCCACAGCCAGGTGCCTCTTCTCTGGCCTCTTCCACTTTCATGAAGGGTCCACGCAAAAATGTCCTTCTCCTGGGTCATTGAGAGAAGGACCTTAAAGCTTGGACCAGTGACAGTTACAGGATTGAGAAACAGCTGAGAGGGCAGCAGGCAGAAGGAATGGTGCAGACAAGCAGAGGATAAGAATGTTTTTCTGTACTAGATTTTCTCGAAAGAGCTTTTTATCCAGAGTATCAAAATAACCGGCAGCTGATTGATGCATTTGCTGCCTCGGAGGACAGTGTGGTGTGCGCAGTAATTGTTGTAATTTCTGAGGACTCGGAAGCCTGCAGCCAGAGGGCCTCGTCGGCAGTAGCACTCCGCCTAGCACAAGCTCCTGCCTCCTTCCCGAAGGCCAAGGCCAAGTGCACGTGCTGGTTGACACGCTGGGAGGCTTAGCCTCGCTCTGCCAGCATGGATGGGGTTCCGGTCTGCGGGCAATACGGAAACAGAAATGTCGTCCCAGTTGCTGGCAGAAGTGAGAGCTTCAGCTCAAAGATTGTTTTTCCTTCCTTCTCATCAGAGTGGAGAAAACTTCAGAAGAGGAAATAATTTATAACGCTTAGTGCGATGACATGGCTGCAGGATCCGAGATGATCGCTCTTGCCGCAAGGAGACGACACAGGCCTCAGCCAAGTACGAATGGCCCCTGTCCGACCAGAACTGGAGCCTCTGGACTTCTAGGCAAATCTACTTTCTACCACAGTCTCTGGAAGGGGCAGAGGAAAAGACCTTCCCACCCTGGCCTAAGGGGGAGGCCCGTAAAGGAGCAAAGGCAGGCCGGGCTCAGAGAACACTGGGGCTCCCCTTCTCCTGGGGGGCCATCTCTGCCTGCTCCAGGCTCTCACCTCTCCCTGATGGCTTCGGTCTCTTGTCTCTACGGGTCCCCTCCCTTTTGCCTGTGCGCAGTCACTTGTCTTTTCTCTCCCAAAGGAACTGCTCACCCTCCTGCTGCCCAACCTCTGGATCTCTCCACTGCTCCTACTAAATTCCTCAGCAAAGTGATCACACCCACCCTTTCCTTTTGTCGGCTCCCCTCAACTTCCTGCAATCTGATTCCTGTCTTCCCCTCTCCTTCCCTTCCCTTCCCTTCCCCCCACTGAACCGATATTTTCTTCTGAAAGGTCACCAGTTGCAACAATGAACTGCCACCAATGTACTAATCACAGAATTTCTCCAGTGCTTCCCTTGTTTGGGGTTCGGGGCAAGTATTTTTTGGGCCCTATAAGTAGGTAGCATTCATTTATTTATAAATAAGGAAACTGAAGCCCTAAGAGGCAAGTCTGTTGTGCAGCATAAGCCACTCAAATGGCCGGTAGTCCATCAAATGCCTGGGTAGAGACCTGAGCGGGGCCGGTGGAGCTCTTGCTGTGAGACACCGGGCCTCCTCCTTCCAGCCAAGGCCAGTGGACTTCACCGGTCCTCAGCCTTCTCCCCCGGGGCCTCCTGCATGGAGCAAGTGCTTCCCTTTCAAGTTCTGTGGCTCAGTCTTTCAGGCGACCCCTCCAAGGTTGTCATTCCACCCCCAGCTTCAGCTCTGACCTCTCACTTGTGCTCCTTCAGTCACTGACGTGTGAGTGTCCACATAGGCAGAGTGCTCCCTAGGTCCTTAGACCTGCATCCCACCTCCCGCCCTCGGCACCCCCATCCGAAGCCCTTGGTCTGGACTCAGGCAGCCCCAGCCTGCAGATCTCATCGCTGGAGGGGTCCTGTCTCCTTGGGCCCAGGGCAGTTCAGCTCTTCTCCAGCGGGGGCACCGCAGCCCAGGAAAGCTTCCAGCTTGGAACTGGGAAGATTTAGCTCATCTACCCCATCTGTCCTCTAAGGTGGGGAAAAAGATCTGTCCTCTTTGAGTCATAATAACTGTAATTACTTACGATTATATAATTCATTGTCTTAAATAAATAAGTTTGAGCACCCGCTGTGCGTCTGTCCTATTCTAGGTTCTGGGGATTCAGCAAGTGAACAAAACAGCCTGTAGCCACATGCAACTTAAGTTCTAATAAGGGACACACCTTAGTTCAAGCTGTTCCCTCTGTCTGATATTATTTATATAAATACTTAATAATATTTATGTAGGGTGGGGCAATAGTAGGTTTATAGTCGTTCGTATGGAAAATAATACAATAATTAATAAATAATAATACAAGAACTCTGTGTTTCATGTCCTCACAACTGTAAACCTACTTTTGCTCCAGCCTGTATGGAAAGCCCATAAAAAAATAGAAAATTGAGATTTCGGTGAGCTTGGTTTGGAAAGGAGGGTGAGACACCCAGGCCAGGCACTGATGATACAGGCAATGAGCTCCTAGGTGCAGGGAGAGTTGAGCGACCTGCTAGTCGATTGGAGTCTATCCTCTGCTCTCCTGATGCAAACACTGGAGAGCCTCCAAGTCCTCAGAATGGTCTAACTCTGTCCCCCAGAAAGCCTCCAATGACTCTATGGTCACCACGCAGACAGCTCAATTCAGGTTTCCAGTCGTGATGTCTTCAGACACCTCTGTGGTTCTCAGCTCCTCTAGCACTAGGGCAAGTCCTCAGCTCCTCATGAGCCTGCACAGCCCTGTTGCTGTTCCAGAGCCTTCCTCCAGGTCCTTCCTCTGCAGCCTCCACCAGCTCAGGCATCAGCTTTCCTGTTGGGGTCACTGCAGAGATGCCCTTGGGCCAGGGGCCCCCAATGATCAAATTCTGCCTATGGAGAATCGCAGCTGCTCTTTCCTGTCACATGGTGCCATGTTGACAATTTGTAAGGCTTCCCTGGAGGAATCTGGGCTAGGTGGGCTCTGCCACATTGTGGGTGACTCTCTGTCACCTCAGTGGCCCAGCTCCATGCATTTACTACAGTCCTTTCCTGAGGCAGGATCTGTGTTAGGCACAAGGAAACAAATCAAGAAGAAATGTTCCCTGCCCTCTAGGAACTTGCTACCCAAGGGGGAAGTAGACACAGACTGGTGAGACATATCCCAGGAAAGATAGGCAGGCTCCGCGGATGAGCATTTGACCAACGTGGAGCTTTGGGGACAGTCACTATTGTCCCATCGTACCAGCAAAAGTTGCATATTCCTTAACGTGACTTAGGAAGCCCTGTGTCGCCTGGCCCCTTGTGCCCTTCCGCCTTCCTCTCTTGCTGTTTCCTCTTTGCTCCAGCTCCAACCTTGGTCATTGCATATGTTTTGTTCCTTGAGCAAGCTGAGCTGCCACCTCTGGGCCCTGTACACCATTTCTGTGGCCTGAAAAACTGCCCTCCTCCTCCCCACCTCCTCTCCAAGCAGCTGATCAATGACTCTCTCATCATTGATATTTCTATCTCTCCCTCCCTCTCCCTTCCTCTCTGAAATCAATAAAGATATATTTTTAAAAATTTTTTAAAATTAAAAAAATCTAGTAGTTTTTTGGTGGAGTCTTTAGGGTTTTCTATGTACAATATCATGTCATCTGTGAATAATGACAGTTTTACAGTTTTGAGTCTCATCTCTTAGAACTTAGATGGCACTTCTGATGGGGTCCTTACCCAGACCCCCTAAGTCAAGACAGTGTATCCTTTCTAGGTGCTTCCGTAGCATCTGTTGCACACAGCGAATGCTTCATAAACATTTGTAGGTGACGTGCTGCCCGAACTAAGCTGTGCAACGTGAGTAAGAGCCAGGGGCGAATGGTGGGAAGGGCATCGTTCCCACAGAGGGAGCAGCTGGAGCCGAGGCCGGCAGGTGTGGAAGCGCGTGGTGCGTGCAAGAAGCTGCAGGCATTTCAGGGCTAACGGGGCAAGGCCGGACTGGAGTGCGGGGGGGGGGGTACCACCCCGCACAGGGAGGCCGCCTGGGGTCTCTAGTCTTTCCGCCTCTCTAGGCAGAATGCCATTTCTCAGCATCTCACAGGAGCAGTGAGCGAGCTGGGCTACTTACCCATCAGCTCCCATTCAAAATGGGCTGAAGGCTATTTTGGGGGAGGGAAGAATCCTCCTTCTCGGGTAGTCTACCTCCTGTACCCCTTGAACACACTTCTGCTGCCAGATAAGGCCCCCAGGTGCTGGTAGAAAAAGGCGGTCAGCAGGCACAGTAATATGAGATCTGAGGGGACACGGGCGATGGCACCTGTGCCTTGTTACACATTCCTGGCCTGCTGCCCCCAGGTCTTCCCATGTCTCCTCCCAGTTTGCTTTACTGGGATTGAAACAAAGTTCAAGTGAGCAATGGTGAGGATGGCCTGAGGGGCGCTGGGGCTAAGCACAGAGGTGAGATGGAGTTAAAATAAATATGGGGGGCGAATGTGTGAGGCTGTGTGGAATGTCCGATAGTGGGACGAGGGGAGGAAGGGGTCTCCTGGATGCCCCTGGATTCCTGATTTGCCTGACCAGGTAAATGGTGGTACCAGTGACAGAGGCGGGGTGTCTGAAGGTGGAAGCTGAACCTTGGGCTGGGAGGCAGAGGTCTTCAGTTCAGGACTTGTGAGGCCTGTGGGACACTCAGCCATGCAACACAAGAGCCTGGAGGCCAGGAAAGATGTCAGGACCAGCGTCTCTGCACACCGCATGCAGGCTGAAGGGAGCCAGAGGCATTATCTCAGAGTCTCTGCTCAGGGCTTCCCTCCCCGTCACTGTCAGACTCTCATTCCTCCAGCATGTTGGCACCAAGACAGCTGTGGGCATCTCCCATCCGCCGGAGCCCAGGCAACGCCACTCCCTGCAGGATTCTCTGGTTCCCTCCCTGCTACCTGTTTCTGTCATGCTCACCCCTCACCTTCAGGGAAAGCGAGGACCCCGGCCAGTCATCACCTGGCCTAGCCTGTCTTTCCCCTCCCATTCTCCTCTGGGGTGAAGGGGAATGCTTTTCACCCCCCTTTCCTCAGCCACGGCTCCTCTCAGGTCACATCCTGAGCTCCCTCTGCCCCGGGCTTCTTTCTATGAAACTCTCCGATCAAGTCCTCCAAGCCTGGCTCTTGCTATTTTAACGGGAGCTTAAGGAATCCAGGAAACCCTTTTTGTCCCCTGAGAATGGCTGGCTTTCAAAACCATTGTCTTACTGTGGACTCAAAAATCCCATTCTGGATGTGGAAATCTGAATATTGATTCTATTTCTGTTCGCATTCCAGCTGCAACAGTCCCAGAGGCCTCCTATGAAAACCACGGGCCTCTGGCAGAGTGAGGAGGTAGAAGACCGGGAAATGCAAAAGGGATACACTTATATCTGTATCTCATTTCATCCATACAATAGGCAATAGCCCACCATCCCCTCTAAATTATAAAATCCTGGGCACTTTAAATTCCTAGTACTTATCAGCACCTGGAGTATAGTAGGGCCTCAAAAAACGCATATTCTATGAATGAATTGCAGCTCAGCGAGTCTGAAGAACCAGCTTGAGGTCACACAGCTAGCAAATAACTGACCTACTCTGTTGACCTGCAAAGCTATGACCTCATTTCTTCACCTTGCTGACTGATGTTTGGGAAAATTCTTGAAGAACCCAGTCTTAGGTCTCTAAAATCATTCTGTGTCAGGATGGCGAAGCTGAGAAGACCGTATGCCACTCAGGTGTGCTGTTAGTTTAATGTCACCGTGACCCTGGAATGTCCTCAGACCGCCTCCCCTCCTCCGCTCTGCCTGCCTGCAGGCCTCTCTCCAGGATGGACCCACCTTTTGGCGTGCTAATTTAAAAGGTTGCCCATGTGCAGAGATGACTTGGCTCTTCAGGGGGAGTTTGTTTCTTCCTATTAGCATCATGTTATACAGCCTCTGACAGATTAATCACGGCCATTGCTGTACCGTTTATTCCACACGGTGTATAATTTTACTCTCAAAATGTTATCTTCATTAAGAAGGAGGCACATCGGGGAAGGCACTTATCTGACAGACAGGCTTCTCTGGCCGCCAGGCAGGTGGACACCCTGCTGCCTCCAATGGCAGCGTCTCCAGCAAGGAAGGAAGTGGTCCTGGGCTTATATGACATGGTGGGAGCACTGGGAATGCCTTGGTTGAAGCTGAGTTATATATTTTTCCAAGGAATTGTCTTCTTTGCCTTTTTTAAGAAAGCAGCATGCCTTTGCATGATGTAGCATAAAGAACGTGGCTGTAGAGTCTTAGAGGTTAGGCCTGTGGCTTTCAAATGTCTTTTATCCTGGGTTCCTTTATCCTGTCTCAGCCATTTGCTACCTGTGTGACCTCGGGCAGGTTACTTAACCTCTCTGAGAATCAGATTCCTGAGGAGGCAGATGGAAACATGGGGGGGTTAAACCAAGGCCATGCAGGTGAGGCACTTTGGGGCATTTCTGGGCACACAGTGAGTGCGTGAGTGCCCCATGCAGGGATCATTATTCAATTCCACAGACGCCCCTCCTCCTGCTCAAGCTAGGGGCCATGAGCGAGGGGACAGGCCCACTTCACCAGCTTGACGGATTGCACAGGGCCCACCCTGGTTTGGAAAGCGTCACCACTTTGAAACCACAGAATCCAGAAACACATTTCAACTTCACCACTACCCTCAAGTTCTGGACCCAGAGCCAGATACCAAGTCTGTTGGAGCAACAAGTTCATTTTTTAAAAAAAGAAAAACATTTTGTGGTGAGGGAAAAAATGCCTGCACAAGAGGCCCCAGAAGAAAAGCTCCTGTTTGATGTCGCCCCACTGGACTGAGATGAAATAAAGAGCTACTTTGCCCCCAAGGTTTAAGGATGGGTGAAGAACTGGCTCAAAGTCTGCATCTGATGTGGTTTTGGTGCAGATAAGCCCCAATTTGGCCGTGTGGTGTCAATGCCAATCTCATGCTGTCAGACCTGATTGGCATGAGAGGTGACAAGGAGGCCTCCTCAGTCCCCCTTGGACATGGGTCTGTGCTGTCACAGAGAAGTGGAAATTGCTGAAGGACTGTTCACCCTGTGATAGACCCTAGGACCCATCAGGCCCCTGACCAAAGAGCTGCAGAAATAAAAAAAATGAAACTGAACTAAAATTCCTGTAGGGTGAAACTACCATCCCCACTTGGAATTCTAGATTAGGTCCCATCAGAATAAAGTTCAAGGGAGAACCACAATTCTTTTGTTGGGTTGGACTTTTTTCATTTCTAATATCGAGCCCCCTGAGAGCAGCTAGTTGGCTCTTTTCATCTCTGCGTCAGCAGATCTGAGCACCGACAGCACCTGGCAGAATTTGCCTTTAGTAATAGTCGTTACATTGAATTGAGTAAAATTATTCTAAGAAATGGGCTATTGTTTGGGATACTTGTTACAGAGAAATCTTTGTTATAATGAGATTTAAACACTGTTCTTTCATAATAGCTGGGATCTGATAGGGTGGAATAAAGGTACAAACGGGGGTGAAGACTGAAGGCAGCCCATGTGGCATTGTCATTAACGGAATTTAGAAGGCAGTTAATACACGAAACAGGCCGTGTGACCAGAAGCAGTGCACAATGTCACATTGTTCCAGGTGTGGGTTTAGTAGTCCTTCCAAACTGCTTGCATGTGCCCAAGGAAAGACAGACTTGGTCTGCATTGGAAGAGAGGGAGGTTTGCCCGGGACATCAAGGGCAGCACTTCCAGATCTCCCAACAGAGGAGCAAGGCACAGAATATGCCTTTTTATGGGGACATTTCTTTTCCAGTGAAAGCCAAATCATCCGTCTTGGTTAACATTTTTATAGGCTTTGATATCCTTCTCGGCACTTTTATATAATGCAAATATTCACTTACGCTTCAGAAGGAAGAGCTAGCGCCATTTCAGTTTATTTTGCACATTTTCCAGTGCTGGGGCCTGGTCAGCGTGATAGTGTCCCTCGGCTGCCTGGCTCTGGGCTGCTATTTGGTCTTCGAGGCTGTGACTCTCTTTTGCAGAGTTTTCCTCTTCAGGTTATTTTTTTATCTTCTTCTTAAAAGAGGAGATTCCGGCCTAAGCCTCCCTGTTGCCTCTTACCGCTCTGCCCCTCGTGGGGGATTTCGGGTCCCTAACTACCTAAAAAGGCAGTCTGGCTTCCTTAGACCCCAGAGCAAAAGTCTAAGACCAAAGTCACTAAAAATGGGCATCGTCGAAGATTTGCAGAAGTCAGAGACGGGGTTCAGCGCGAAATGTTTCAAATAGCTGTTTTAAAAGGCACAACTAATAATAAAAATCTAATAAAAGTGATAGTCAGGCGCTTTGTAAATTTGAAGCATGACATAAAAATGCATAATACAAACGGTTCTGGCTGGCGGGCTGGGAGACAGTGTGCTAGGCCGCGAAGGGCGGGCTGGCGCTGTTTTTAGCTGCGCCCGACCCGTGTGGAGCAGCTCAGAGGATGCTCTGCAGGGCGACTGGCACAAAGCTGGCAGGGGGACCAAAGAAAAGAGAGGGAAGGAGGGACCTGACCGCTCTCCAGGCTTGCCAGGTCACACACGCGCGTGCACACACACGCACTTGAGCTATATTTTATTCACGTTTAAAAATAATTTCTCTTCTTGGGTTTGGTCTTTGGCTCAGGACAAGCAAAGCTAAGGTTAATGCGATGGAAAGATTTGCAACCTTGAGGGAAGAAGCACTGGAGTCCTGCTCAGGACTGGTCCATACAAAATAGTGAAGGAGACAACACCCCTTCTACGCTGCTCCCCCTCTCCTCCCTGCATCCCCTCCAAGGCCGCTGCACAGCCAGGAGCCCCCTGCCCAGGCTGGACAAGAGCCAGGGGAGAAAGCAGTGCACTGGGAGGCAGGAGCCCTCTTTGCATATCAGCTCAGCTCTAGTTTTCTGCATGACCTTGGGCAAGAGCGCTTACCTCGCTGGATCTTAGTTTCTTCAAATGAAACGGGGCTAGATGGTTTCAAGGGTGTCTTTGGATGGCAAATTCAACCCACATTAAGCAAACTCTCTAGTGGGTATTTCCATTTTAAAAGAAGCTGCCTGGAAGGAGCATTACTTGTCCAAGAGGAATGACTCTTTCTTGGTGAAATTTCAGGCATTCCGCCTGCGGTATAAAAAACTTAGTTTTCTTTTGAAGTGTGTGTGTTGCATGGTGGTGGGGGGTTTGGAAGGCTGACAGCTTTTTCCTCACTTCCAGTTGCTCACATCGAAAACCTTGGGATCATCTTTGACTCCTTTCTTTTCCATCCAATATCCAATTTATTAGCAAATCCTAGTGGTTCAACTGAATGTATCTAGAATCGATCACTTTTCATGATCTCCGGTATTACCGATGATCAGTAGACCATCATCTCAGGCTCTCTCCTAGACTATAACAATACTTTCTTAATTGCTTTCTCCGCTTCCAGCTTTGGTCTATTCTGAACACCAGCGGCTGCCAGAACAACCCTGCCAAAACTCCTCTTTCCAAAAACCTCTTTGGAACCTGTATCAGTCAGTTTGGGCTAGACTATGCTGCGGTAACAAACAGCCCCAGACTTTCAGTGGCTTAACCTGACAAAGCTTGTTTCTTGTTTAAAGCTGCTACTTGAAAGTGACCACATCACCTCCACTCCCATTTGTCGACTGAGCAAGTCACATGGCCACACACAACTTCAAAGGGACAAGGAAGGGTAATCCTATTGTGTGGCCAGAGGGGAAATATTTGGCAGAACACACAATGGCTACAGCTCCCTGTGTCACTCAGAAAACATCCCAGGTCCTCATCACGCCCTTCAGGCCCTGCCTGGAATGACTTCCCAGCCCCATTACCTCTTTGGTGTCATTTCATTCTACTTTCCCCTCCCTCCACTCCAGCTGCTTCATACCCCAGGCAGGCTCTCTGTGATATTGTGACTCATAATAAGAAACATACACAGGGCTGAGCAGAAGCAGGTTTACAGTTGTGAGTACGTGAAACGCAATTTATTCCTGTATTATTATTTATTGATCAGTTATTGTCTTTTTCCATGTGAACAACTGTAAACCTACTTTTGCCCACCCCTGTATTTGGTCTTCAACCCCGTTTTGGCGCAGAGCTCCTAAAACCCTTGGAATTTCCTGGGATGAGAGCAGTAAATGTGTCTTTTGTTATATTAATGAGGCGACTTTTGGACCACACCTAAGGATGAGGTCTGGTTGACTGAGGAGCCAACCTTGTGATTAAAGTGTTGGAACTTTCAGTCCCAACCCCTGACCTCTTAGGAGGGAGAGGGGCTGGAGTTTGAATCAATCCCCAGTGGCTGATGATTTAATCAACTGTGCCTCCATGAAAACCTGAAAGAACAAGCCTCAGAGAGCTTCGGGGTTGATGAACACATGGACATTGGGGCAGAGTGGCACAGCATGCCCAGAGAGGGTATGGAGCTCCGTGCCTTTTCCCCATCTGACTGTTCCTGAGTTATATGCTTTTATAATAATCCAGTAGGTTAAATGTTTCTCTGAGTTCTGTGAGCTGTCCAGCAAATTAATCAAACCCAAGGAGGGGGGGCAGCATTGGAATCGCTAATCTACAGCTGGCAGATCAGAAGCACAGGTGACAAACTGGATTTGCTATTGATATCTGAAGAGGTGGTGGGGGAGGGGGAGTCTTGTACAACTGAACCCTTAGCCTATGGATTCTGTCACTATCTCAGGGTAGATAGCGTCAGAATTGAGTGGAACTGTAGGACATCCAGCCGGCGTCAGAGAATTACTTGGTGGTATGGAAACCCCCGCCCCATGTTGAAATTAGAGACAGAGCCTTTACTCAGCCTCAGGGCCTTTGCACTTGCTCCTCGCTCCTTGTAATGCTCCTGCCCCAGACATTTGCATGGCTCACTTCCCCACTTCCTTCAGGTCTTTGTTCAAGTGGCCCCTTCATATCGAGGATTTTCCTGACCACCCTAATTAAGAATACAACCCCCCTCCTCCCACACATATACCGCAGCACTTTCTATCTGGCTTCCTGTTTTTCCTTTTCCTCCTGAACGTATCACCTCCTACTTTAACATGTAACTGACATTTACTTTGTGATAGAATGTTATTGTTGAAAGCAGGGGCTCTGTATTACTTAGGTTCAGATCCATGACTCCTCTACTTCCTAGCTGGTGACACTGAGGAAGTTACTTGACCTCTCTGTGTCTCAGTGTGTCTGTCTGTAGATTGGGGTGAACAATTGAACCTACTTTTCAGGGTGGTGATAAAGATGAAATACGTAAAGCACTTAGGACAGGGACTGGCACACGGTAATAGCATTTGCTTTTCTCACTTGTTGATTGGTTTGCACAGGCTGCCAGCTCTGTGGGGCAGTGAGTTTTGTCCTTTCGGCCCTGGCCCAGCGCGGTATTGGTGACCTTAGGCACGGCAGCAATATCTGTTACAGGAGCAGGTGAATGGCTGCTTGAAGGGCTGGCGCATTGGTCCGGCCGGCGAGCACGCACTCTCCTCTGGCCCCCGCATCACCCCGGGTCCCCAGGCTCGGCATGAAGAGCGTGGCTGCGGGGCCAGCTCCCCCGCCAGGCCAGACCGCGCGTGCTCGGGTCCCCGAAACACATGCCATTTCCTTGGATCTAATGATGTGTGATGGGTGGCGTGGATTCATTTCACTGGGAGGCGTCCCCTGCACTTTGAGTCTGAAAATGGATCCCAGACCACGGGTGAAACCCGAGTCCGCTCTGCAGCAGCAACACTTCATCAGGCGTCAGCCTCGCTCGCGGCCTTGACCCTGAGCTCTGCTCCCACGGCGGCGGGCATGCCCGTTCCTCCTGCAGATCGCTCCCTTGCCATTGTCACAAGTTGTCTCCAGTGGGGTACTCTGAAGGCCCAGTAGCCATCTCTGGGGCAGGCACACAGTAGGTGCTCACGATAGGTTTGTTAAATAAATGAGTCCACAGATTCAGCAACCCACTAAGTAGAAGTCACGCTGTTCAGATCCTCACCAGTATGTTGTAGGGAATTTTGATCCCTGAAGTGTGGGAAATTGCCAAGAGAGCTCTCAGTGCCTATTTTTTCCTCGTAATTGGACAAATTAACTTAATAGCGCAAACTCAAAATGTCTTAATAAGGAGCACCTGGATTCCTGGCCGGTGTGGCGCGTCCTGGCCCAGTGTCGCAGGCCTTCCCAGGTGGGTGGCGGCCTGAGGGAACTCAGGGAGCAATCAGCCGCCTCCTGATCTGCCCCGTCCAGGGTGCACCAGAACCTTCTGCCGGGAGGGGGCTTAGGGTTACAAAGCAAAGCACAGATACTGAGGCTGGTGCATATTTTTAAATCTCTTCCATCTGGCAGCCTCTGAGGAGCGCGGCGGCGAGGGAGACGCAGGGAGAGTATCGGGTACCCTGATTCTCAGTTCTGGGCTCGATTCCTTTGCTCCGCGACTGATTCCGTGCGAGGACTGTGGGGAATCTCTTGCCTGTTTCCTGCTCCTCTCAACCTGTAAAAGTCGGTGGATGGGCACGAGGTCACGACTGACAGGAGATAAGAGGGGGAGTCGCCCAGATCCTTTCTTTTCCACCCTGGAACCGGGCACAGGAAAATGATGACAGACCTGCTTGCTGAGACAGGTGCATGGCTTGTACCTTGCTTTCTGGGTGCCCCTGCCCTCGCCCCACCTCGTGCCTGGTCTCTTACTGGGAAAGCAGAGAGAGCTGTGCTGTGACTTGTGCAGGGGCATGGCCCTAGAGACAATTGTGGAGCAGGTACAGCTTACCTGTCCTCATATTTTTCTGTCCCCTTCCCAACCCCTGTGATTCTCAAAACCCTACAAGACTCAGACCCAGGACAGTTCCTTAATTTGTTTAAATGTCAGTTTTCTCACCCGTAAAGTGGTATTAATACTAGTCTGCCTGCTCTTCAGGTTGCTTGGAGGGTTAAAGGAGGATAGTTTCCAAGATGAATGTTTGATATCCTCAATACCAAATCCCAGGAGAGGCTCTGGCATCACTAGGGTGCATGCCAGTGATTTAAACCAGCATTTCCCAGAACAGTTGCCTTTGAACTTGAGGAGCCCAGCCCTGTGACTGCTGTGGAGAGAGCTCGGGCATCCGGAGGGCACCTGGGGGGATGCTCCTTGGGGGTGAGGCACACGTGCCCCTTGAAATCACACCAGGTAGAGAGGTACCTGCTCCTTCCAGGAAAGGTGCCCTCTGCTTCCTTCCTGAGAGGGCGCAGGGGATGGTGACATAGGAGGAACAGCATCTGTAAGTCCTCTGCAATCTGCCCCTCCCCGCTTTATGCTGGAAAGAGAGACTCTTATTATGCAAAGGCTGAAAATATGTCCCTTTGCCTCTGTTGCCCTGCTTCCTGGTGCTTACATCATGTTCATATTCATAAATCTGAGCGCTTTTTAGGTGGAAGAGATCATTCCACGAATGCCCCTGCCGAAGGAAACTTCTGAGTTTCCAGCCTCAGCAAGAGAAAATTCCTAATAAGCACAACCTTAGTCCTAGGACTGATTAAATGTCCGCTTTTACCAACAGTTCAAATAAAATTTACAAACCAACAAATCAGAACAATTCACACACAACATCTTTCGTTGGCATCTGTCCTCATGGCCGGCAGTGTGGGGTGGATGCTGCCAGTGAGACCTAGGTCACTCAGCCGGCCTGGGTCTAATTGGTACCATCGAGATCCGTGGGGGCCTGACCTCAGATTCAATGAAAACACGATTTTGAAACAGAATTTTGTTTGTTGGCTCAGGGAGCGTTGGCTTCTGGAGTCTTTCTGCTGTCAAGTTGCTGAAGGGCCATTTGTTTATGGAATTTGCTGTTGTCCAAGGAGGAACACAGCCTGGGAAGTGAATTTAAAGAGATGTAGTCCTGCAAGAATGGACTCGTGGAAAATGGTTGTTGGGGAAAAAATGTTAAGCTCTTTCTGCAGGTACTGCTCTGTGGTCTGTGGGTTTTAGAGTAGTGTGCGTGTGCGTGTGTGTGTGTGTGTGTGCACGCCTCACTCTACAAAAAGCCAATAGGCCACAACCCAAACTTACAGAAAAAATAAGGGAGATTTTTCACACCACAGATACATTTTGCAATGCCCCTTAGTGCCCCACAACGCAATCCATTGGTCTCCCATTCAATTTATGTGCATTTTTTCAGGAATGAATGCGCAGTGGAAAGTAAGGCCCTGCTGTACTTATGTAAATAGAAAACATTTCTGTAGGATAAAGGAACCCTTCTGCAGAGTTCCATGCACTGACTTGCAGCTTAAGTTACATAAGGTACGAGTTTCTACCTTAGCAAACGCCACCTTTTAATTTATTATTTGGGATAAAACATTTTATGGCTTAGTAATAAACTCAGTGTACAAGGTTATTGAGACAAGCCAGCCTTTCATTTGCTGGTGTGCGTCCGCTCCCTTGCCATGCCACTCTTTTCTTGTCCTGGCACTTGTTTCTGAGATCTAGCGTGGCCCCCACCCGGGCTCCACGGAACTGTTGTGGCAGGATGTGCCCTTTGTGTCTGCAGCATCCACAGCCCCACCTCGTCTGTGCTCTCTGAGTGGGGCTGTGCCCATGGAATCAGAGTGCAGCATGTGGCCCAGGCTGAATGCAATGAGCATGTCACATTCTCTGACCACAGAGGTTGGTTCAGGAATGGGCACAGGGTCCCATCAAAGCCAGAGAGATGTAATGGGATTTTTCTGGGAATTCTGGGAATGGCAGGGGCGGGGAGAGGGAGGGAGAGAGCTAGTGAACTCTCTGGTCTTCTTTATAAGGGCACTGATCCTGTCTTGAGGACCCACCCTTATGACCTCATCTAAACCTAATTAGCCCCAAAGTCCCCACCTCCAAATACCATCACAATGTGGCCTAGGGTTTCAACATATGAATTTGGGGAGTGCACAAACCTTTAGTGTATAACAACCTGCCTTTCTACTTGTGAGTAATGTGGCCCTAAAATTAATATATTGCTTTAGGCTAATCTAGGCTGAGTTCTTTGTCACTTGTAGCTAAACCTTAACTGATAGAGAAATACATCTTGGAGACAGATATATTCAAGCCCCACCCATTAAGAGTTTCCATTTGTTCCAGGATTAAAGCTGTTTCTTCTCCTTCACCCCACTTTCCTCCCCGCCGCCTCCTGAGCACAGGTGTGCCCCACGTTGGAACATTCCGAACCAGAGCTTTGGATTCTAACTTGCTCAGTATAACTGTTTCCTGGCCGGAAGTTCATTCAACCAATTACTCGAATAGAAAGTATATGAAAAGATTTAAACTAAGCTCCTCTTTCATTTTCCTCCAGGTTTTCCTACTCTGTGACTTCCACAATAAATCTTCATATACTCTGAGTTTATGTTGGGCCATAAATGGTTCCATAGAACCAGTCTCATAAAGGTTACCATTACCTTCTGTTTTCCGACTGTCTGGAATGAGAAATCTGGGCAGCCAGAAAGAAGCTTGATGATCGAGGCTGTGGCCGTGGACAGCCATGTTTTTGGCCAAAACATCCCAGCTCTGCAGGGTTGTTTGTATATATCGGTCAATAATTAAAACTGTGGCAATCACTCAGGTGGCTGCTTCCACTGCAGTGCTGGAATCTCTGGGAGCCATGGCCAGTCTTGTTTCCAGGGTAGATGGGGAGCCTGGGAGGCTCCAACTGTGGACTTGGTGTGAGCTATAAGAAAATATAGCGAGTGGTGAGAAAATTGGACTTTCAAGTCAGGTAGACCTGGGTTTCAATCTCAACTCCACTGTGGAACCTTTGACAAGTCACTTAACTTCTCTGTGCCCTGGAAATAATAGTAATGAGGATTTCAAAGTCTCTAAAACAGGGCCTGACAGATAAACACACGATAGCTTCCTTTCTGCCTCCACCGTAGTTCGACGGGACAAACAGTGGACTAGGAATCAGCAGATCCTGGTTCAAACCCTGGCTCTATTCTCTGTCACTATGATGCTGAGCAGGCCTGTGTCTTTATTTTCTACTGCAGTGGCAAAAACAATATCATTATTGCTATTTTATAGGGGGAAATAAGGCTTAGACACTTGACAAAGCCACACATTAGTAAGTGGAATTGGGAATTGAATCCATCTTGAAAATCGAGGCAAATTCCATCCATCCATCCCCCTTCCCATCCATCCATCCATCCATCCATCCATCCATCCCTCCATCCATCCCTTTATTGACAAAATATTTAGTTGACTACCTACTCTGTACCAGGCAGCATATCAAGTGCTTAGGTTACAGTGGTGAAAAAAGAGTCCCTGCCTTTAAGGAGCCTAACGGTCTGTGGAGTCCAGTCATTTCCTTTCTGCATCAAAGGGTACTAATGAGGCTCACATGAGAACTCTGGGGTGCTTTGGCAAGCATAAAGCACAGTAAAATGTAAAGTATCATCATTCTCTATGTGAACTTATTTCCCATACAATAAGCTTCCCCTTAATGCTACTTAAAGTTGAGAAAATACCCAACATATAAGTGAAGGGGGTTAGGAAAGTTAAAAGATCTCAGTTCAAGCCCTAAAGCTCTGCAAGACATCAGAGCTGACCCCAGATGTGGTCCTGGGCAAACTAGAAAGAGGTCCTCACGTGCGAACCCCCGTTCACACGGAGATAACTGGGCCGGGCTCCTGTCCCAGCGTGTGCCTGGGCTGTGGCCTCACCGTGCCACCTGACCCTCAGGCGGGGGCTCCCTCCGGACTGCCCGCCCCTCCCTGGTCCTGGCACCTGCCTGGCCCTTGTCTCTGAGATCTCTTTGGCTTTCTCCCCTGCCCAGCCCTGGCACCCAGAGCCAAAGATGGACTCGCTGGCCCTCTGCTTACCCTCCAAGACAGGTTAAACATTTGGAAGGAGAGCCAGTTGTGAGAAAAGTGCATTTTTAAAAACTACTTTCCATCTGGCCACTCCTCATTTCGTTGGCATCTGACTGACGGCCGCCGGGCCACCTGTCATTGGAGGAGGCCCTGGACTTTAGGGCGCCTGGCCTGTGTGGCGGCTTCTGGACACTGGGGAGGGTCCCACCGACCGTCAGAGCAATGATGGGGAGCAAACTGGGAGGAGAGAACCGCGGGGCATGGCCTCCAGCTGGGCGGGGGCCTGGGAGCCACGTTGGTTTTATTGCCAAGCTCGTGGGGTGCCATCCGAGGGGAGCCATTCAATGTGTGGGGCTCTCTGTTTCTCACAGGTGGGTGCCCCCAGGCTCCCCGCGCCGGCTTTCAGGGGCACAGGCCCTGTGAGCTTCCCCTGAAGGGAAGGAGAATGCCCGCCTGGCACCTGATTTGAACGGGGAAGGCTGGTGGCACCTCCGGGCCAGGCCAGCTGCTGCTGCACTTCCCCGTGTCCCACGCTGGCCTCCCCTCCGGGGGTCCCCTCCCGTGGGCTGCAGTGTCGCTGTCCCAGGCGATGCCGGGCCACTCCTGCTGCTCCCCAGCAGTGCTCGGCGGAACCTGTGTGAGCCCTTTAATACGCGGCTGGGAAAACGAAAAATGAACGTTCCCAGTATTTTTCCCATTCCCTCTTCTACCAAGAAGACCTTAAATGAAGGGAGGGGAGCGTCATACCAGAGGCAAGTTTGCAGTGAGAATCTCTGAGTCTATTTTCGTCCAGTACCATCTGGACACAAATCAAGAATCTAATTTTTCCCACTACTTTCTCTTTTCCCCCCCTTTGTGCTTGAGCTGACTCTGAGAGCACAGAGCCCGAAACCAAGTCTGGACCACAGGATTCCATTAAAATATAAAGGATAAACAGAAGGAAAATGTCACAGAGTCCCAGGGCTGATTTCGCCCACCTTCAGGGCCCGAGGCAGCCGGAGCCCCGAGCCCCTCCCTCAAGCTACAGTGAGGAGCTGGCCCCCTCCTGGTGTCACTTTGCACCTCGGGCTGTGGTGGAGTGTGCTGGGAGCCCCGGGGTGGGGGATCTAAGTCCAGCCATGTGATAGTCATTAGCCAGCCTCCAGCAAGTGCCCGCAGCCTGCCAGTGGGATGAGCTCAGCCCTCGAGCTCACTGCAGTGAGCCTGGAAACCCTCCTCGCTGAGTAACCTCACCGAAGTGACAGAGACCCTTGATGAGGCCCCAAATAGCATCCATATCCTTCTCTGCCCTGGACTGTTTCCCTCATGGCCAGAGCCCTGGGCAGCCACACACCCTGAGATATCAGGGTGACGAATTTCCTTAACATCCTGTGGCAGGTGAGGGTTTCATACCAGTGAGGTTTGGGTGGAGGGGCAGGTTTTCTTTGCCATCATTGGTGCCAGGCCACTTTGAAGTACCTCAGGTTCCAGGTTGATTTCCTGTAGAATAATAAACATATTGACTCAGGAGTCTGGACGTGGGGAACTTAGCTTTATGCTCTATGGGTCCACCTAGCAGAACCCCACAGATGAAAGTGGCAGCTTGGTTGGTTGTTTCTGGGAGAATGTTCTTCTGAAAGCAGTCAGGGCTGGCACAGCCTGGTCCTTCAGTCTACTTTCCTTGCTGGATGTCTGGATCTTTCTGTTGGGTGGGAGACTGCTCCTGGTGTTTCACGGCCTCTGATGTGCTACCCACTGGGCTGTCTTGGGTGGGATGTTTGCTTCTGCCAGAGTGAAGGATATTAAGGAGCTCCTCATTGGGCTGAGCCTCTTGGAAGAGGCAAAGAGCCAGCTGGATGCCTGGTGGGCCTCCGGCTGCCAGCAGGACAGATGCATCAAGTCAGGTTTATAGGAGACGTTTTCCCAGACTGCTATGTCCAAACTTCTGTCCGTCGTGCTCTAACCTCTGCAGTTAGATGGATGAAAAACAGACAGTCCAGCCTTGGGCCAGAGCTGCACAGATAAGGACCCAAAGATGAAGCTCAAGGAGTGTACTTTTCCACTTGAGCAGATAAGCCAGGCACTAGGAGGGGACTGGAAGGGAGTGGCCTCTGAATGAGACCTGACTTGACGGGACAGCAAGTGACACAGAGGCGCTTGCTCAGGGGAGCTTTACCGGAATGTCCTATGGTGCGCTGGACCTGGGACCTTCTGGATATAGAAATGACCATAAAAAGAAAACAGACAGATTCCCATGCAGAAGAAGTGACCTCTCCTCTGAATTCCATGCTTGGAAAAACACTTCTTTAAAGGGAGAAAAAACAGTCCACGCACAACAAAACCTGAATCGTTTAGATGCCTCAACCTAGGAAGACAGCGGAGGCCGAGCCCGGAGAATACGCCTGCGTGGTGCCAGTGCTGGGGGGAGGAGGTTGTCTCTCCTGAGTTCCCTGCCCTGGAAAGTGTGACACTGGGCTCACGGATGAGAAATCTGTCTCATTGCAACCAATCGTGTTGCAAAACGTGTTGAGTTATGCTGGGTCATTCCTCTAGACTAGAGACGGCCTGGATGGGCTCTTTGGAACCAGTCAGTGGCCCCGAGACCAGCTTTGGTCTCCACCATAAACTGTAGGTGAGGGGAGCAAGAGATGGCTTGTTCCCATGATAGCCATTGGTGGACAGAGTTCCTCTAAAAGACAAGTGTCAGATCAGGCAAATTTAATAGAGTGGATTATAGAGTCTCCTGTAATAGAAGGTAGTATCGATGCGATATTAAACTCTAGGAGTTTATGTCATAGCTGCTAGACATGGTCCTAAACTTGAAGAAACCCGTAGGTAACAATATTAAGAAATTGCATATGCCCTTTGTTTTTTATTTTGCTTACTCTAGTTTGCTAGCTTTCCAATTTATGTTTAAAAGGCAGTTTATCAGATTTCTGGTTAGTGAGGATAAAAGAAACCTTTCAGCATAGAGCTTCTAAAGTTATTTTGAAAATTTAAAATAATTTAAAAATTTTGAAATTATTTTAAGTGTATAGAAAAAGTTGTAAAAATAGTGCAGAGGGTTTCTTTCGCCTAGCTCCCCTAATGTTGTTTCTTATGTAGCAATAATACGCTAAGAAATGAACTTGGGTCTGAACCCAACTGCAGACCTTATTCCACTGAAGTCCTTTGTTCTGGCTCGGTATCCAACCCAGGTCCCATATTACACCTAGTTATATGACTTCTTAGTCTCCTCTAACCTGGGGTTGTTTTTAAATCTTTCTTTGACTTTGCAATCTTAACATAGTTTTAAGAAACTTCTTATTTTGAGATAATTGTAGATTCACATGCAATTACAAGAAATAATACAGAAAGATCCCTGTGCGCTTCACCCGGTTTCCCTCAATGGCAGCATCTTACATAACTGTAGTGCAGAACCATGGCAGGAGCCTGACATTGACCCAATCCATGGACCTCACACCGATTTCACCATTGTATGTGGACTCCTGTATCTGTGTGTGTGTGTGTGTGTTTCAGTGCAGTTTTCTCACATGTGGATTCGTGTGACCACCACTAAAGAACAGTTTCATCACAAGCATCCCTCATGGTAAATAAGGAAGGAGCCACCATTACCTCCCTTCCTCGCCCATTTCCTAACCCCTGGCAACCATGAATCTGTTCTCTATGTCGGTAGTTTTGTCTTTTCAAGAATGCCATATAAATAGCATCTTACAGTGTGGAACCTCTGGAGATTTTTTTTTCCACTGAGCATAATTCCCTTGAGCTCCACCCAAGTCATTGCCATTTATCAATTGTTCATTCATTTTTCTTGCTGAGTATGCCGTGGTTTGAGGGACCCCAGTTTATTTAAGCATTCACCCGTTGAAGGACATTTGAACAGCCTCAAACCTTCTGAAGACTACTGGTCAGTTTTTTGTTGGCTATCTCTTGACTTGAGTTGGTCTGATATTTTCTCATGGTTAGTTTGTGGTGAACATTTTTGACATGGGTGCCACAGAAGTAATGTGCCCTTCAGAGTCTGTCATATCAGGAAGCCCAGGAAGCCAATCCGTCTCATAACTGGCGATGCTAACTTTGATTAATTGGTTCAGTGGGGTTTGCCATGTTTTTCTGCTGCAAAGTTACTGTTTTTCCCTTTGTAATGGATAAATGTCTTGGGAGAGATAGCGTTCCCTGTGCCTCTACTCTGGGGCACTTGTTTCAAAGCAGAGCCAGGGCTTGTCATGAGGTGGCAGTGACCGGTGAGGAAGGTGGGATCCAAAGAGGGAACGAAATCCGCTTCTTAGAGCATGTTTTACAATGTCAGACCTTGATAGAAAAACCCAACTACAAGGGCTGGCACTCTGGGTCAGGCCGCGCTTTTCAGTAGCATCTCTGCCAGGACTTGGCAGCGCCTAGAAGGCCAAAAAAAAAATGCAAAAAAAAAATGCACACAAAAATCTTGTCCCTGTGGAAGTCAATGTGGCTGAAAGTGTGCAGTGGGTAGCCCCTCTCAGTCAGCCCTAGACTGGGACCCTCTTTTTTGTCTCCTATTAAAATGAAGGAGGGATCACCCCTACCTGTGCTTTGACTCCCTTTCCCTCCTGCGCTCTTGGGAAACTTTATACCATCAATTTTACCGTATTCCTCAATAACCAATTATCCATCACAGCTTGAACCATCGATAGATAACCATGTGTAAGTCTCTCCAATTTTAAGGGTTTTAAAAATATAAAATAAATGTGTAAGTAATGAAGGGAGGGAATGCCCTGAAAGTCCCAAGGGCCCCCAAACATAAGGACATTTCCATCCTCCTTGTAAGTGACTGGCTCAATGGCCATGTGACCCAGTTTTGGCCAAAATGATGCCAGGAGACATTTTTCTGGGAAAGCTTCCTGCTGTTAAAAGAAAGACACCTAAGGTCAAATTCCCTCCCCCCCAAATAGATGGGAACCAGAGAGCACGTAGCCCTGACTTTTATAATGGCCATTCTGCGACCATGATGGGAACCAACTGAAGATGAAACAGCCACTGTGGGTGATGAAATAAGAGAAGGAAAACATCTAGGCCTCCGAAGATGCCAGTGCCTCCCAGGAGAAACAAGGCGACAGTTTCAGGTGGCCCTAGCTTAGGTGCTCACTGCAGGCAAGGCCTGATTTTCAGCTGGGGGATTTAACATCACGAAGCCAACTTAGCAACATGCTCCGTGTCTCTAGGAGCCAACTGTGCTTTGGGCCACCGGGGTGGGGAACTGTGCACAGCCCTCTGTGCATGAGCCTCTCTACACCTGCTGAGATGGCAAAAACGTCTTAATTGCGAGGAATTTCTTATGCAGTGTTATGATTACCTCCCATCGAGAAAAGGTAGAGCGAACATTATTTTGAGTGTGTTTAGGTTTAGCATTTGAATCTGTGTTGGTTAGGGTGCCAGGAAGTTGCCGACAGCCTTGTAATGCTCTGCACAACTTGACCGCACAAGTCGTTTTATTCTCGTGTATAAACATCTTGTATCAGACCAGCAATTGAGTCAGAGCCGATAAAGCCTCCAATTCCTGTGTAATTGCCATGGTGGAGATACCCTCTTGAGGACCAGGCCTGTTTCTGATGGATAAAGTTGGTGGGGGGCACTGAAAGGTGCTGGAACCTGGTCATGGCCCAGGTTACTGCCGTTGGCGCTACATCCATTCTGTTCAGATAATACGCCAAGACCCAGTTATGTGCCTTCTGTTCTCTCTGGAAAAGAGCCTTGGCAAAGACCCACATGCATCTAAACTTTAGTCCAGTGGAGCCATTAGCACCTCATTTATCACCCATCACATCCACTCCTAAGGGGAAAGTGCCTGGACCTTGATAATATCCTGTCCTGGGGTCAGGACGGGGAGAGTTGGGAAATGGGCAGTTGGAGTTATTCCCTTCTTTGCCTACTGACCCAAGAAAGATTCCTTTTTCTTTTTCTTTCAGTTCTGACTTGAAAAAGTGCTCAATGTGCTTGATGGATTAGGGACCCTAAGAAGATGCTGTCTTTAATTTCTTTAAATAATTTAGGAGCCATACTCAAATTTAATATATATCTTTCACCCTGGTGGTGTAGGACTCTTTCGAGAAGTTATGGAGTTGCTCTCACAGTTCTTGCTGTACTATAGGGCTTTATGCTGTTTTAACAGTCATAGTCTGAAACACGTCACCCTCTTTTAACCACTCAGCCAGGCTGGGTACTCAGCACTTTCTGTCTTTAAAACTTTTGATCTAGCTGCTTGGCTTACCAATTTTATTACCTCTGCTTCCCAAGGAGTCTTGGACCAGCTTCCTAGAGGTACCTCCGAAGGATTTGTTATCAAAAGTTCTTGCTGGGTAGAAGTTTTTAAAAATACTATTTAATCTAGATGCTTCCAAGCTTTGCCATCAACTCTCTTTGCTTCACAAGTCAAACATGGCTTTTTATTATTCTCACAGGATCTGAACACCTCCCCGCCCCATGAACGGTAAGGCTATACTGTTTCCCATTTTTTCCTCCCAGTGTGTGCAGATCTGAAGAAATGCCACCGACTTCAAAGACGATGCCATCATTACTGTACTCAAGGTGAAATGAGACGCTGATGACAGATACCACTCTTCACTTATGCACCCATCTCCCCGTGTCTGTTAGACACCCACTGATGGGCTCCACCAGTAAGAATCAGGGATAGAATGGTGAACATAAAGAGTTAGTCTCTGCCACGTAAGAGCCTACAATCTAATTGGGACAAAAATATATATGAATACTTGATGCAATGCAACAGATTAATTACAATGACAAGGATAAGTAGAGTTTGCTGCTGAAGCTTTAGGAAGGCATCTAACCCACTCTTGATTGGGTTGTTAACTTGTAGGGGAAGGAGCTGTTTAGATATAGCGTAATTTGCATAAGGCACTGGACAAAATTTCTCATTGTATCTTGTTGAACGGGACTGAAATTATGCCAGAGATAACTGGGCATTGTTGATTAATGAATTGATGTAAATTTGGGGGGTCTTCAATGGCATGCCAAGGAGTTCCTTATTGAGCCCCATCCTGTTCAGTGTTTTCATCATGGCTTCCATGAAGGCATAAGGGATATGTTTCTCAATTTTTCAGGGGAAGCCAAGCCAGAAGAGAGAACTAAGATGTTTTCTGACAGAACTGGCAAAACTCTAATAATAGGAACAATAATAGGAAGGAAGAAACAAGATGGGATGGGATTTAAAAAGCAAAGTTTTACATTTTAGTTCCAACAGTCAAATGGACAAATACTGGATGGTATAGATATGACTTAACTGTTTATAAAGAAATATAAAACTTGGAAGTACAAGTTAGTAACAAGACAAGAATGCAACTTGGTTGCCAACGTTGATAAGTCACTAGTAAGATCACACAGAGGAAGGAAGAAGGAAGGGGAGTGTGTAGGGCCCCCTGTCCCCGTGATGGTCAGGGCACATGGGGAGCTTTAAGAACTGCCCTAAAGAGAAAAGTTCACAAACTGATGTAGGTTGACAGGTAGTTATCAAGATAATGCGGAGCTACTGAAGGAAACGAGAAACTTGTATTTTGAGAAGACGAAAGAGGAGATGTAAGGATTGGCTCCCGAAGACGTCCCTGTGTGTATGTTGTGTAGGTCTAAAGGGCGCTGCACATAGGTGGGAATTACATGAAGGGGAACTTTGGCTCAGTAAAAGGAAGAACTTTCTAATACTTAGAGGTGAGCGACAATGAAAGGGGCTACCTTCTCAAAGAGGTGAGTCTCTTATCTCTGAAAGTTGCAAGCAGAGGCTAGAGAATGTTGGGTGCCTGCTTCATTTGGGTAGCTGGATTAAATAATATCTAAATGTCCTTCTAACTCCACATACCTTTGACTTTGGGGAGGGTCTGAGATGCAGAGGAGAGTCACAGAGCGGACTTTGTTTACATGTACCCTGGACGACGCGTGTTCTTTGCCCAACCATCTGTGCACACAAGTTAGCTGTCACTATCATCGGTGATATCTTTAAATGCAAAGCGCGTGACATGGATAAAATGTGCACAAATACGTTTCTGGCCAAGCCATCAACCAATAAAATAAACGACAGTGGATTAAAATGCCTAAATATATATTTATATGTTTAAATAAGAGACCAGTTCAATTACAGCTCAAGAACACTTTTATAACCCACTGTGAAAGATGGGGTGATTTTCAAAAATGGTTTGGTCTTTGTGAAGAGAGAAAGGAAATTAAATATACAGAGCACTATTTAAACAACATCAAGGCTATGATTCAAGAAAACAAAAGGCAGGAAATTCAAAGTTGAGGTGTGATGTGTTATCCTTCATTCCAGCTGCTGCGTCCATTCATTGTGGCAGCTGAAAAGAAAATTGGACTGGTTTTCAAACATATTTACTTAGGAGAAAATATGGCAAAGATCTTTCATCCTATTTATGGGAGAACAGATTAAACACTGACTCATCAGAGGGTCTTAAAACATTTTACAAGTTCAGAAAATATTTGCTAATTCCTGTTTACCCTACCATATGTAAATCAGCTGTGCGATTCAGAGGCCGATTTTCTTGCAATGAGTTAAGTGAATCTGTTAGATTTCTCTTTGATTTCTAAGGGATCATATCAAAATTAAGTATTTGTAGCTGGTCCTGTTGAAAGTGGCCACATAGGTAGAGCAGAAACTGCAAGAGAAAATAAAGACTACAGGGAGCATAAAACAGGAATGCCATCTTTTCTTCCCAGCACTAGTCAAAAGGGGAGGAGGTGCCCAACGTGGGGGCTCGTTCACCTGCTGTCCGCAGGGTGATGGTGTTTCCACGGCAGGACTGACATCGACTGCTCATTCGGCTCAAGGTCTTGCTCAGGCTGAGGTGGCCTGATCTCCCATCTCGCTTAACAGGGATAGGAGGGCATGTTTTTAGAAGCTGTAGTCAGAAATGACATGGAAGTACCCACTCAAGTGTCCCGAGACATATGTGGATACAAGGTCCAAAGCAAAGACCAGAAGGGATCCTGCCCACCTGGAGACACATGTACCGGGCCGTCCAGTCATGGAAAGGGATTCGCCTTGGTCTCCCCTGAGCCGTGATGTGATTCCTGCTGCCTCCTTAGCGCGGCGCTCAAGGCCCCTCACAAGCCCTGGCAAGCCGCCTTGGAGGCTTCTTTCCCCTCGCTCTGCCTGCAGTCCTGTCCCACCAATCCTCACACTCAACTCCTTGCACTCTCACTTGCTTAGGTTTCCAGTTCTGCAGGGGAAGCCCTTCTAGCCTTCCCGTCTAACCCCAGCGCTTCATCCTCAGGGCCCGGCTCAGAGGTCACAGAGCCCGGCGCGGTGCAAGAGCTCAGTGAAGGTCACTCTGGCTACTGCGGCCACTGCCACCTGTTCCACCCCTCTAGTCACAGGGAGCTTGATTGCTGTAGTCACCTCGTGGAACGATCTACTTGCACAGAGTCACATATAGAGAATGGTCCCATCATCCCCAAAAGTTAAAAAGTTGACTTTCTTAAAGATTGGAGTTTGAGCTCGACAACAAAGTGGGGACAGACTGGAAGAACCGGCTCTTGGTTTCTTAACCTTTTCTCTATCATTTGTCTATTTTTAATTTTATTGGCTTTCACACATTATTATTTCTTTCCTTCAGCTTACTTCGAGTTTAATTTGCTTTTATTTATCTTGCTTTCTAGGGTGGAAGTTTGGGGAATTAGCTTAAGGACTCTTTACTCAAAATCACTTGACGCTATACATCTCCATCAAGCCTTGTCTCAGCGGCGTCACACGTTCGATATGTCGGGTTTCCATTTTCATTTCCGTTCAAAATATTTTCTGATTTCCCTTGTGGCGTTTTTTTCTGACCCCTGGTGTATTTTTAACTGTGTGGTTTAATTTCTCAATATGTGGGGATTTCCCAGCTAACTTTCTGTTATTAATTTTTAGTTTGATTCTGCTGCAGTGAGAAAATATGCTTTGTGTGATTTCAATCCTCTTGAATTTATTGAGACTTATTTTCGGGCCCAGAATATGATCTAGGTGATGTTCTGTGTGCACTTGAAAATATGTTTATTCTGCTCTAACTGGGTGGTGAGTTCTGTAAATGTCCATGAGGATGGTCTGTCTACCTTATTGAAGTCTCCAACTGTCATCGTAGGTGTCTAATTCTACTCTCAGTTTCATCAAGTTTGTTTCATGTTTTTATATCTGTTATGAGGTATGCACATATGCAATGGTATGTCTTCTTTCTCTGGATTAGTATTTTCAAATAGAAATTGTATGTGTTTAAGGTGTACAAATGATGGTTTTATATATATATACACATATATAGTGAAATGATTGCTGCAGTCAGTATGTCTTCTTGATAAATTGATCCCTTTAGCATTAGGAATTGTCCATCTTTACACCTGGCATTATTCCCTTTTGCTGAATGAAATTTCTGGTGTTAATAAATCTATTCTGGCTTTCTTTCATTGGATGTTAGCATAGTATACTTTTTTCCTACCATTTTATTTTTAATCTACGAGAGTCTTTATTTGTAAGGTGAGTTACCTGTAGGTCACGTATAGCTGGATTTTGCTTTTTTTTAAGTCAAATCTGATGACTTCTGCATTTTAATTGAAGTGCTTAGACCCTAATGTTTAACTTAATTACTAATATAGTTGTGCTTAAACCTACCATCTTACCATTTGTTTTCTATTTTTTCCTACCAGTCCTCTATTCTTCTTTTCCTGTTCCTTTTTTTTAAAATTAAGCAAATCTTTTTAATGGTTCAGTTTATTTCCACTATTGGCTTATTAGCTATCTTGTTTGTTTCATTATTTTAGAGGTTGCCCTAGGGTTTACAATATACATATTTAACTTGTCACAATCTACCTTTAAATAATATTACACCTCTTCATGTCTATTATAAAAATATTGCTATCGTATACTTCCCTTCCACCCCATCCTTTATGCTATTGTCATATATTTTATTTCTTTATATGTTATAAACACAATAATACATTATTAATTTATCTTTAATCTTCTCTTACCTTTTAAATAGATTTTTAAAACCAGAAAATTATCTGTATATTCTGGTGACCATTGTTCCTTGGCCAAAATTTAAATTCCTATCATTATTATTTTCCTTTTATCTGAAGAACTTTTAAAATCTTGATTGTGATAATACACATCTACTGGCAACAAAATTCTAACTGTTTTTAAAGCTTTGTTCATCTTCATCTTTGAAAGATATTTTTGCTGGATGTGGAACTCTAGATGCGTAGGAGTAGAAGCGCTAAGTGTAGACCTGAACACTTGGAGATATACCATGTTCTTGGATAGAAAGATTCAATTTTATAAAGATGTCAGTTCCCTCTAAGGTGATTTATACATGTAATGCAATCCCAATAAAATGTTATCAATTTATTTTCTAGACCTAGCCATTTGGTTATAAAATTATCAAGTTGAGTTGGCAGAACAAATAAGCATGGATAGACAAGCTAACCCTGAAAAAGAAGACTATTGAGTTGAGATTGCCAGGCTGGGCACTAAAACATTCTATAAAGTTTTTATATTTAAAATAGATTTATGTTAGCACATGATTAGACAGACTGACAGAACAAAAGAAAAAATGTAAAAATAGATCCAACTGCATGTGGATGCTTAGTGTATAATAAAGGCAGCATCTCCAATCATCAGGGAGAAAGATCAAATTTTTTTAAAAGTGGTGTTAGGATAATTAAATCACATGGAAAGTAATAAAATCAGATGCATCCCTTACACTGTACGCTAGGATAAATTCCAAATGGGTGATACAAGTACACCAAAAAAAAATGGTTGAGCTCCTCTATAATCTGAGAGTTGTGAAAATTTAATCTAAATATGATTAAGGGAAAAAGACTGATGAATGTGATTGCATATTTTTTAAAATTCTAAATGGAAAAAATACATCATAAGTAAAAGATGAGAGATAAGCTAGGAGAAATATTTGCACTTACATGGCTAATATTTATAATATATATTTTAAAGCAGTCATCTATCCATCATCCATCCATCCATCCATGTATCAATCTACTCACTCGTCCAACAAATTATCACTGAGCACTCACTTTGCGATAGGCCCTGGGGATACAACAATGAAGCAGCCGGTTGTGGTCTCTTCCCTCATGGGACTCCAGCTATAGGAATCTCTTCTTTTTCTGACCTGCTATAGTTCTCTTTGGAGAGTTATTCCCCCACGAACTGTGACCCAATCTTTCATGCTTTTATGTCTTGTCTTTCCAGTATATTTATAAATACAATGAAACCAGAATTATGCCTGGTGCTGTTCTGATACCTGCCATGGGGCAAGTCCAGCATGCTACACAGAGAGTGTTCGGTTCATACTTTTGAATGAATGTGTGCAGGCTCGAATTCTCTGCCCAGGTAGCGATGGAAGGTTCCTTTGGTGACTTATACTAGGTCTTTGAAACACTGACTCATCTCCTCCCTGGCAAGTCCACACTGGCCCGTGGGTGGGGAATGAGACATGGGATGCTTTACACAACAATCAGATTTAAGAGCAAGAAATACAGTGTTATAATAAAACTGGAAACAAGCAAAGGGTAGACTATGATTCTGAATGTTTTTGTTGAGGAACAGTGATGACAGTTTTCTCAGCATGCCACAGGGGTGGGTGACATCCTGCCATGTCACTGGGCACCTACTGCAATCTGACTGGTTCTGGACCAGACACTCTCATGTAACTGCAAGCCGAGGCAGGGGAAGAAGGGTGGGGCGCTTTAGTCTAGATTATCAAAACTATCCAGCTCGCCTGTCTTGCAGCTCTTTAGAATCTTAGCTATTGGGCACCCTTTCTCTGTGGGTTTTTGTTTTTTCCACACTGTGACCGGGGCTGGCCTTCAGCAAATTACAAGTAAAAAAACTTGAGGCACCTCCAGCCTTTATCTCTTTCACTCTTCCTCCCCCCTTTCTGCCTAAGCAGCTTTCTCTTTCTCACCCATGGTGCTCCCAGTCCCAAGAAAGAATCTAACAAATTTATTCACGCAAGGTGTAAAAGACATCTGTGGGGATAGTTATGATTTAAATAGGATCAAAGCTCATGATGAAGAAAAGGGAGTCCAGCAGTGGAAGGCTGCCATCATCCCTTGGAGGTGGAGGTGTGAGAAACATTTGAGACCATGCTAACTGCCCGGGGCTCGATACTCACTCAGCTTCTTCCATTTCCTCCTAGCCTTTGCTATCAGGCATCTCATGTGAAGTGCCAACCTTTTAAAAAGTCAACTTTTTAACATTCACTATTTTAAAGAGATGAGCTATAAACCAAGGGCATGATTTCAGAAATTACTTTTTCCCAAATGCCTCTGTTTATAGAGTTTGATCACATGGGTCATTCATAGAATTGGCTAGAACTGTTGAGGTTGTCCATTTTTAAAAATCTTCACCTGAGGATATGTTTTATTGATTCTAGATATAGGGGAAAGAGGAGAGAGAGAGAGAGAGAGAGAGAGAGAGAAAGAAACATCGATGAGAGAGAAACATTGATCGGTTTCCTCCTGTATGCGCCCTGACCGGGGGTTGCACCCACAACCTAGGAATGTGCCCCGACTGGCGATCGACCCACAACCTTTTGGTGTAGGGGATGACTCTCCAACCAACTGAGCCACCCACCAGGGCAAGGTTGTCAAATTTCAAAGCAGAGTATCTTTTGCTGACTCAAGAGATGAACACATTTCATAAAATCATTGTGTTTTCAATCTAGCGAATTTAGGGTCACTCAAATAATCTATGTGGATAATTCAAGCTAGAAAGTTATCATAGTGTGACTGATTACCACTGACTGCTGGGATAACCCTAAAATCATGGGGGGAATGGTTAATTTTATGCGGACTGGAAATCAGTACAGACTTCTTGATTTGAAGTCTTGATCCTGAAAAAAACCCCTTTTCCATGAAGTCTCTTCTGATTTCCAATCCCCACAGAACTGATTATTCCTCTCATTTGGATCCTTGACATGTCCTGAACACCGTCTCTTCTACTAACCAATGAATCATGGGGCCATTCACATTTGTGTCCCCAGTGCTTATAAAGTGTCTGGCACAAATGGGATAAAATAAAATATTTGTGAATAAATAAATTAATTAATTTAGCCTGACTTCATTTTGGGGGTAGTAAACACATCCTCTGTGGGCTGAATGTAAATCACAGACACTCTGGATAAAATCGTGGTGAAACCCACCGATTTCACCCACCTGAGGTGCTGCGTTGCAGGCACCGCGGAGGATGGTTGAGGGGAGGGCAGGGCGCTCTGTCAACCTCAGCTTCCCAGGTTATCGCTCAGAAAGTCATCAGTATGTTTGACAGGCGTGGTCTGTCCAAGAGTTGGTCACAGCTCTAGGAACCTGTGGGACACACTCCAGACGTGGTTATTTTAGCGACTATTTCCTAAGGGAGAAAACTCGGATTTCAAGTTGAGCGTTTTATGTTGCGATGATGCAAAAACCTGGGGCGATACTTCCGTTCTTCGGAATACCCGAGCTCATTGCCCAGAGACAGTTCCAGTCAAGAAAGGCTATGAAAGGGCCTCCTCTTGCCAAACACAACACGCAGCGGGAACCCAGATCCAATCTGCTAAGGCACTGAAAACAAACACGGACAGGGAGACAGACGGGCAGACTGGCAGACAGACACGCGGTGCGTAGCGTAGATAACAGCGGGCAGCTCAGGTACCCAGCGTCCCAGCCAAGGGCGAGAAAGCCACAGGGTGTTTTTGTCCCTTGCTGGCAGAGGGGGGGCGGCCTGTCCGCTCAGGGCGTGGGACCTGGACCTTTCTGATGGTGCCGAGCACGTGTCCACCGAAAGCTGTCCCTGCCCCGTGGGGAACCTTTGACCTCGGGGCTGTCTCAGGTTGCTCCAGGCCCCATTCGAGGGATGCCCCTCTCCACCAGCCTCGCCCACTCAGCCGCAGTCGGACTGCCCGGCGATGCTGGGAGGGGCAACCCCAGCCACTCTCACTAAGTCGCTGGAGGGGAGCAAAGGAAACTCCATATTGGAGAGGCTTCTCGGTAGTTTCGAGGTGTGGGGAGAGCCACCATTGACTGGGCTCTACTCTGTGCCAGGCGCTTTCTATCCCCATTTAATTAATACTTCAAACAATCTTGTAAGACAAGTACTATTGGCTCCATTTTACAGATGAGGAAACAGGTTCAGAGAGGTTGAAAAGCCCCCCAGCTCACAGCCGTGTGTCCTGCTGCACCATGGGGTCACCTCTCTCTGAGTGCTGTGTCCCAAAGACTCCCTTAAGACATGGCTCTACCATTTCCCCAGAGGAGCTGAGCTGGGGAGATACGAGCCCTAAGTGACCACAGGGATGGCAGCAGGCTCAGCTCCAGGGCTCAGAGCTCTAGAGAACGTCTTCAGCCCCATCTTCACGCTCCGGCCTGTGGGATGGGGTTTGACGTAAAGCGATTGAAGCTCGATGACCAGGATGCGATCACAAAAAAACCAGTCCTCGGAGCCTGGGGTTTCAGTAGGCGCTGTCTTCCATTCATTCACAGGCCCCTTTGGACCAATTTTGTAGCATTTAAACATTTATTTACCTTACATAAATTGTAATAACATATTTTTTATTTATAACAATGTACCTTTCACTGTGCTAGGGAAGCAGTGTCTCCCTATGGACATAGTTGGCTACCAGATGTTTTCTGAGCAACTACTTAGTGACTAAAGGGGTAATTGCACTTAGAAGCTTGTCTGTCTAAAGCAACAGTAGGATGATATAAGACTTAATCTCATGTTTATCCTGGTGGGACATTATTTAAACTACATGGAAAAAAACCACTCTGGCCATTAGGACCAGGCAGCAAAATGATGACAGGTAATAAATGACTTCCAAATTCTTATTTCTGCCTCTTAGTAGAACTTTTCTGTCTTAATTATTATCTGTATACTTTTAGCTGATATTTGGTATTATCAGCGGGTTCTTATTTCAATATCCTTAATGTATTCCCACTAGGGAACTATTTTTACTATTCACTGTAATTGGATTGTTAAAGCTTCCTGTGCAAGAAAATTAGCATTTTTTCCCAGAGTTAAAAAAAAAACAAACTTATTTTTTTTAAAAAAAGAGAACGTAAAGTAGAAACTCAATGTGTGCTCCGGATTGTGGTGACTTTTTCGGGGTTCATTTTTAAAGTACCCATTACTCAAAGGCCTCTAGAACACATCCATATTATAAAATAGAGCTAGATTCGTTATAGTTATAGTATATGTGTATCTAGTTATGTTAAATTATATGTTTAAAAAAGTGAAATTATACAAACAACAGTTAAGTGAATTACAGAAGCTAGAAGATAAAATCCTCATGAAAGAGAAAGAAGCCAGAGAAACAGAGGCCCCGGGAATCTAAGGCCTGGAGCCCGTCCTGTGTGTGGGTGAAGAGGCAGGAGGGGGATGAGCTGATGAGAAATCTCTAGGATGCCACCCCTTTTTCTTCTTCCTGAAAAAGCCAGTGAGGGAGGGTGAGAGGAGGGCATTGGGAGCCCTGGGTGCTAGGCCAGCAATGTAAGGACAGCCAGGTGTCGTGGGCTGAGACCCACTCAGTCAGCATTTGCTGATTTCCTTGGGAGGGATGAGACCTGCTAGAGGTCGCTTCAGAATCGTGCGCTTCTTGCCTTGAAGCAATACTTTGAATTGCCCTTGGAGGCAGCAAAGGAAATGCAGCCTTTGCTAAGGAGGGCAAGCTAATGTGATGGGGCGGTTGGTAATTAGACTGCTCTGAAGCAGTGCTTGTTCCACAGAGCTCCTATTTTGACGCAAATCAATGCATCACTATTCCCCTTTGAACTTTCCCCACTTCCTCTGCAGACCAAATCACAGCATGACCTTTAACAGCCTCAGTCTGAAATCCCCTTTTCCTTGGCTGGGCTGCGTGCTGTTGGGTGGCCATTCTCTGTAATAATAATGTATTGACGTTGGCTCCTAGAGTCATGACTCTTTCACTGTGACACTGACTACGGTAACCCAAGGACTATTTGAAACAACTCTTTTGCAAGGAGCCCAGTTGAAGAGGACCTTCTCCCCTGTTTGGAACTAAGAGTCTTGAGAAGAGACTATAGATGTTACATTTAATCCAGGGAATCGGGGAGATGATTAAGGCTCATTGCTAGAGCAACAAATGCATCCCCAGTGCACCCCCCAACACACGCCACACACACCAGTGCACACACACACTGTGCACATGCACGCTCAGATGGGACCACGCCGTCCGCCCCTGCCTTCCTCCCTACGCCTGTATCCATTCAGAACATGTCCACTCTTCTTCCTACATTCAAGCGCAAGAACTGCTTGCTCGATAACTTTCCCGGCCCTCTCCAGCCCCTGTGCTGGCGTGTGTTTATTCCCAAGTCCTTGCTCAGTGACTTTGGTATCTCGAAATCGACCATGCTGGGAATCAGCCATACCAAGGAACCAGCGAGTGATACAAATCAGCACTTTTTTTAAATCCCTGAAGAGCTAGTTTTTAGATGTTTACCAGCACCCCAGCAGATACAACCCAGGTGGTTATTCACAATGAATGAGAAACGGCTCAGTGGTAGCAGAGCAAGGATTCTGACGTGAACTGAAATGGACCGCGAGGGCCATTGTGTGATCCATGCACCGCGAGGGCCATTGTGTGATCCATGCACCAGGAGGGCCATTGCGTGATCCATGCACCATGAGGGCCATTGCGTGATCCATGCACCATGAGGGCCATTGCGTGATCCATGCACCAGGAGGGCCATTGCGTGATCCATGCACCAGGAGGGCCATTGCGTGATCCATGCACCAGGAGGGCCATTGCGTGATCCAGGCACCATGAGGGCCATTGCGTGATCCATGCACCATGAGGGCCATTGCGTGATCCATGCACCATGAGGGCCATTGAGTGATCCAGGCACCATGAGGGCCATTGCGTGATCCATGCAAGCTGCAAATATCTCACACGAGGACACACGTGCGCACACACACACGCTCAGGTCTTTTCTACTAATTCCACTCTATTTCTATGTGCAACTGTGGGGTTTTTAAGTAAGAGGGCAATGGTTCCTGTTTGGGCAACATTGGAGACAGCACGTGCTCCCTGGAAAGATACTCCTGGAAGCCAGAGGGACAAGCTGACATTGAGGACATTTGGGTGTGGAGGGTAGCCAGGAGGTTGGATGAGGGAGGCAGTCATAAACCCTACCTAACCAGGACAGAAAGGCCCAAATATCTGATCTTTTGCCCTCTCTGTGGCTCACAGCCTCAAGCCACCCAAATCTGAGATAGTCTTTGGAGACAGAGTGTTCCTGATCTGTATTTTGTTATTAGCCTTGCCCTCTTAGCTAAAGAGAAGATTTGGACCAGGAGTGAGTGTGTGTTGGGGGGTAAGGGGGAGCTAGGGCCAGGCAGCTATCAGAGAGGTGCCAGGAAAGCTTTCTGGGACCTCAGCCATAATTGAGTGATAGGACAAATGTCAAATTTCAACAAGTGAGGCTCAGGAGAATTACCCGGATATGTTTATATCCCACATGAAAAAACACTAGTAATCCCCAAACAGGGAGTTGATAACAGATACCAGGAACTTATCCTTTACTACTGAGATTCTCCAACTGAGGAGTTTAAAGCCAAGCTAATACTATTTGAAAGGCGATGAAAGTTAGGACTTTTATGAAATGTACTTGATTTAAGATACATAAAAATATTGCCAAGTGAATTCTGCTGAGACTTCTCCAAAGCCTCCAGGTACAAAAAATGAAAAGGGGACCCAACATAAGTAGAATTTCAACTCTAGTTAAAGATGATCAGGAATAAAGCATCCCTAATGAACTCAACATTAGGGCGGGCCAGTGACAGTCACTAAGGTTGGTATTTCTAATAAAAATGAAGTTCTGTGAGTAATACGTGTTCCTAGTAGTATTTATTTTCAAAGCTCAGAGAGTTGTTTATGTATTTCCTTTTCTTCTGTGCTCCTGCAGCCCATTAGTCATGAAATGGTGTCTCCCCACTGTCCTGTTCTGTTGTTTGCCTTCCGTCTGATAGTCAGAGCTCTGGCTCTGGGGAGGAGGTCAGGGGGCGATCGACTTCCCAGAACTAGCTTTCAAATGCTTTTCTTTCCCCTCGGTTTGTGGCTATCATTAGCAGGGTCACAGACAGGGTTATGTTTTTGAGAAATGCATGCTTTTCTCCCCAAGCTGGTGCTACCTATGAAATATCCCCCTTGGCCTTGAAGGGAAGGTCTGAGACATGAAGTGTTCCTGGGCAGGGCTTTCGGGAGAGGCGAAGGCACAGAGGTGGCCCTTGAGAAAGCAGAACAAGAGACTTTCAGTGAGGCCTTTGGGTGCCCCCGAGCCTCCCCTCCTCACCCCCCTGTGAGCCCTGTGAGCCAGGCCTTCTGGAAACTGCTCACAGGGTAGACAGCCAGCTCCCTCTGCTTGGAACTGGATGATCCCAGAGCCACAGGCTCTCAGTGTGTCTGTGGCATTTCTCTCTACTAGCTCTTTCTAATACATTCTTTCTGCGCTCCGCCTGCAACCACAAAGGGGTATTATTAAAAACACAAAAGACAAGTAGATAAGAAACTTAATATGCCAATTAAAATACCATGCAGAAACCAGAAGAAACCATTCTCAGACTCAGAAGTCCCTGGACACACACGGCCCCGGAGGGACTCCAGAGAGCACTGCCCAGGCTGAAAGGAACATCTTGTAGTAATCCCAGGGCACGGCACTCACGTGGAGCTGGGATGTTGACCTTCTGGCTTGAGAGTGGCTTTGCACTGAGTTATCTGCCATCCCCAGTGCCCATGTATTGGTGCTTGATAATTGCTGGTGAATATTCATAATAATAGTAGCTACCCCTTAGCAAGTCCTTATTGGACACAGCAGCAGGATGAGATAAACCTTAATCTCATGTTTATACCGGCACCAAAACCATTAGATGCTTTATTTTATTTTGTTTTATTATCTTAAGAACTCTTTGAGAAAACTAAAGGTTAAAAGATTGAGGATAATTTCTGTATTTCCTTGCTTTATGCCAGGTGCTATGCTAAGGGCTTTATACAAATGGCTTCATTAATCCCTATGCATTTAACACTTACCAAATGCCAAGTACTGGTCTAAGTGTTTTGTGCATATTAACCCACTCAGTTCTCCCAACAGCCCTAGGAGGAAGGTGCCATCATTCCGTCCACTTTTCAGATGGGAAAACTGAAGCAGAGGCGTTAACGGCTTTCCCACAGTAAGTGGTAGAGCCAAGAATGGAACCCAAGGAGACTGGCTTTGCGATCCATGTGCCTAAACCACTTGGCTATGCTGCCTTTCCTTGTAGTTGTTCTGTCAGGTGGGTGGGTATTGTTATACCTATTTTTAGACAAGAGCACTTGCCCAAGAACTTGCCCCAGGAGAGCAGACCTCTGAAGCTGCGTCTCTGGAACCCCAGGGTCCTGTTCAAGTGCCTTCAAGGGGCCGGTGTATCCATACTGACTCTCCCCACTAGGCCTCCAAGGTTCCACTATTTCGGCCTAGTCACTTGAATTCCAAAACTTTGGGGGATACAGAAAGTTCTACTTAATATGTGTGCACCAGAATGAAGGTCTCTGTTCCTAGTATATAGTCAGTAAGTGTTCTTGGCTAATTTGGAACGTTAATGAGATGTCACGAAGGGACAGATATGCACACAGGGCAGATGGCCACTAAGATATTTCTTATCCAGATTATATCATTACAGAAAATGTTTGCAAAGTAGGGCTTGTATAAATGTAACAATGCTGTTTGTTCCTGTCATTTGGCTTTATTTTATTATTATATTTTATTCATTCTAGCCAGTATGAAGATAGCATTTTAGCATTGCTACATATAAATTTCTCTGAAATTCTTTCCTGAAAATTTATAGTGAAAAAAAATTTCATGAAAGTTGCTAAACACAGGTAGAGTGCTAGTTTTACCTGAGGGATGGTTGAAATATAGTTTTGTAAAGCAAAGACTATATTAGGACATAAAAATGAGCTCAGAAAGGCAATTTCTGCAAAGCCCCCAAAAGCCCCCCACCTCCTGGTGTTCACATCCTGTGTCATCCCCCCCTGGAGTATAGGTTGGATTATTGACTCACTTCTAAGAAACAGAATGCAGCAGAAGAGATGAGGTGTTCGTGTTCAACATTAGGTTATAAAAAGGCTGCGGCTTCCATCTTGGGTGTCCTCACTCACTCTTAATTCCTCACTCTTGGGGAAGCCAGCTGCCATGCAGTGAACTGCCCTAGGAGAGGCCCCCTTGGCAAGAAGTTTACGTCTCCATAGTCAACGAGAAACTGAGGCCTGCTAGCAGTCCCCAGTCACCCTGAAGAAGCTGGCAGCCCCTGGCTCACACCTTCGGAGAGACCCTGAGTTAGAAGCACCCAGCTAACCTGCACCCAGATTCTGTGCTCATGGAACTTATCAGATAAAAAAGATTTGTTGTTTCAAGCAGCTGAGTTTGGGTGGCAATTTGTTTAGCAGCCGTGGAGAATCAATAGAACAGAGGTGTGGGGGGATAGCACGGGCTTTGGAGTCACGCAGAATTTGACTAAAGGTTGGACTAATGTGACAGTGGACAGTAACAACAGACAATTTAACCCCCTCGAGCTTCCATTTCTCAACTGTGAGCCGTGCCCATAGCAATGACTTTGCAGAAGTGTTATCATTATTAATTGAATAACATATATTAAGTGACCAGTGGAAGGCCTAACGTATCACGGATGTGTCCTTTCTCTTTGCTCTTCCTTCATGCTTTCTTTAATCCCATCTTCTTTTTTGCCATTTATTGGGTAAGGGGAGGTATTTGAAATAATAACAGGAGTGGAAATTTTTGTTTAAGAAGATAGGATATAGCAGAATTTCAAGTAGTGAGACTTTACCACTTGGTCTAGAGGTGGGGCGAGAAGGGAGAGGTGGGGGAAAAGAAGAGAAGTCACCCCTAAAGATCCATTTCTTGCCAACAGTTTTGTTTTGGTGATTTCATTACAGGGAGTGGATAGAAAGATACGACGGCATTTAGTTACTTCTCCCCCCGCAAAATGGATATTCCCAGAGCGATGCATGCAAGATGGTCTTAATTTGCTGAGATCTTCCCCAAGGTGGAATATACACAGTGTCTTCTACCAACAGTTTCTGAAGTGAACTAGTTTTATTTTTTCCCCCCAAGAAAGAATAAAAGCCGAGGGAAAGGGGCAAGCAGGGGGCTCGGCGGCCTTCGGCAGCTGCTGTGGGAGGCGCAGCTCCCGGAGGCTCCCAGCTGAGGGGGACCTGGCACCTGAAATGAAGCGAAAGCGCTCATTAAATCCAGAACTTTAGGGCGAGGCTGTTAGCGCCCTGACTTCACAGACGGGGGGCTCGGCCTGTGGAGCTGTGCGTCCCGTCCAGTCCCGTCCCATCCTGAGAAGGAGGCGAAGGGAGGGGGGAAGCCCGGGCAGCTCCTGAGCCTCCCCTCCGTGGGTGCAGCGCGGTTGCCTCGACGGGGAGCACGTCTTGGGAGGGACCGGCTGGAGCTGGGAAGGGCACGAGAGACGAACACCCCAGGGCCGGGGACCCCGAATGGGCCAGCTCTAGGGCCACTTGCAGCCAATTGCAAGTGGAAAACAGGTGTAAAAAAATGAAGAAAACTAGACGAGAAGATACAGTTTGAGCTCCGAGTGGACAAAGGCCAGAAGGGTACCTAGTGGAAGCCTTGCATGAGGCGACCAAGGCAAAGGAGGCATTGTCAGGGCCAGGACAAGGGGGAGGTTTGTCAGCAAGGGGGAGGGGGAGGCAATGGGGTGGCAGCTGGCATCTGCGGGGCTTGCCCCCCCCCCTCGGGCGCAGCGGTTACATCTGTGTCCTTAGTCGGCGCCCAGAGGCCTGGGAGGCTGACGGTGGGCCAGGTAGGTCCAGGCTCCGAGGGCCAGTGACGATCGTGGGCTGACAAACACAGAAGCGACACAATGTTGGTTAAAAAGGGCAAGTCTTGAGCTCAGACCAAGAGCTGGGTTCAAATCCCAGCCCAGTGTCTTCTGCCCAGGATTGCCCAGGAGGGTACCTTTAGGCGAGCAGTTTAAACCTCCCGATTCTCAGGGATCAGCCCCAAATTCATCTAAACTGAAGGTTTGTTCACAGCATGCAGATGCTAGAGAGCCCTGGGAACGGACCGAGAACTGCCTGCTAGGCCCCGGTCTGTCATCCATTTGACCTTGAACCTAGGTATCGATATGTCTGAAGTTAAAAGACAGGAAGAAATGATCCCTATGGTTCTTTCTAGTGAAAAAAATCCAGTTAATGCCTTTTATCTATTTCCCCCCCTGAGCTGAGCCTTCTATTCAGATGTTTCTGAGCCAGGGACAAATCAATATAACTTTATGCTATAAATTGTAGCACATAGAATCTGCTTTTGATTATAAAATTTGGATTTAGAATGAGGAGTCATGTCGGTCTGTCGGGGTGGAAACAGAATGGGGTGGGGTATAAATAAAACTAAAGCCTCGCACTCCTCCGTATGAAGTCAGTAGACAGTGCTTAATGTTCAGAAAGAGAGACGTGCAATCCAAGAGCCCTATCGAGAGATAGGGAGGGAAGTAAATACCAGAAGATTCGGCTGCCAACTTAGAAGTGGCTGAGTCTGGAGAAAAGAGGGCTGTTATTCTTCATAACGAGATTATTAGAAGTATCACCTCTTTGAACTATATGCCTTCAAAACTTTGATAAAAATAAAAGCTGACATGAAATAAAAGACTCTTAAAAAACCAAAAACATAAAAATCTCTTGGGTGAGAGAATCGAAGCTTTGGTTGGAGTGCGGACAGAAATTAGATGAGGTTAGTGGATATTGTAAGCCGTGATAAGAGTTGTACTCTTTATCCTGAGATCTGCTAAAAAACAAAAACAAAGGCCAGAAATAACTTAAGCAAAGATGTGACGTGATTGGATTTGCATTTGGAAAATAACAACCTGACTCCCCCATAAGACTAGGGAGCCCAAGAGAAGAGGGACCCACACAGTTACTGTAATCCGAGAGGCAGGGACTCGCAATAAATAATTGATGATTGAATGGAGGCCCTATTCCTTCCCCATATCTCAGTTTCCTCATCTGTAAAATGGGGAGAATAAATCTGCTTCTTACCTTGTTGACCCTTTAAAAAAAATCTACTCTCAGGAATATTGGGAAAACAAATGATGTAATAAATATAAAATACCTTGAGCATCTTATGAAGCGCCACTCTTTAAAGGAAGGGTAGCAAAAACGTTCTGGTAAATTTAGGAGTAACACACCTGTAAATTAAATAAAATATCAATATCTGGTCAGGTTTATGATAGAAGAATTATCCAGAATGAAATAGGGAGGTCCTGAGAGTCTACCTCAGAATGGGCAGGTCTTTGAAAATTTGATTCCTGAAATTGTTTTTCCATTTGCATTTAACAATGTTTAGACAGAAATCAGTGTTTTCTTTGGTGGTGCACACTGTAAAGTCAGCCTAGTCAGTGTGTCAGGGTGTGTGTGTGCGTATGTATTTACATTAAGTATTTATAATGTTGGTTTAGTTTGTAAAGAAATTTATGTGAGCAGTAGGAGTTTGTCATAAGCAATAAAATCTTTTATGTGGATTCTTTCCCATTCTTTCCAAAGGGATTTCTCAGGACTTTTTTCCACAACTCAGTTTAAGACTCAAGAGAGTCCTGGCTGCAGATTTTTTCCCAGCCACCCCGCCTGCGATGGAAGGCTGCCATTCCCGGAATGCTATCTGCTGATTAAATGAGGACTTTGGGCATCGGTGGTCTTTTGCAGGTTGGCAGGTCTGAAGAATTGGGGGAAACAGTCCCATCACATTATTAGTGACTGAAGTCAGGTTTCCATGGAACAGAAAAGTTCATAGAAATACTGCAGTTCTCCTGGGAGGTTACTATGGAAAGGGCCAGCTTCGGACCCTGGAGGCCAGGGCCTACCATGAGGTGTAATGTTAAGCGTGTCAAAGACCTCCCATGCCTCCCTCCGTCTCTCACTGGTCAACCTGGGTGCTTTTAGCCTAAAGTTGGCACTTTGGTTGTGTGGCATCCAAATATTCTCCCTCTTCGTTGACAAAGAATGCATAATAGTAACAGTGAACATTTATTAAGTCCTTGCTGTGTCTGAGGCTAAAACTCTGTAGAGTAAAATTTGTTACCGAGGAAAAGCCAATAAGCAAATTGAATTTTTATTGAATGTTAAAAGCAGAAAGTACTTGATCCTAATAAAAATACTTTCAACAAGATAAAAAGGGTGATGGAAAATTTTGAATATCTTAATAGAATTCATAATAGAAAATTCTTTCCCTGTTAGTGCCTTCATTTTATTCAGTCTCATCTTTAAATTTGTTCTCAGGTGTCCTGCACGAATTAGCCAGTACCAGAGTCTGCCGCCGAATGCTGTCACACGGGCATTCAGCGACTTGCTCCGGCAAACAAACATTTCTTGAGTGCCTACTATGTGCCAGACATCATGGCAACAAGCAAATAGCTACCTGCTAAGCAGAAGATGATTGAGACATAGTCCATGCACTTAAAGAAGACATGGAACAGTGGAGAAGACAGGCTAATTGTAGGACAACCAGATCCGGGCAGGGACAGAGAAAGCACAAGGTGTCATGGGTACGCCGAGAAGAGGCACCTGACAGGCCTCGTACAGAAAATCCAGGGAAGAGGCCTCTGTTGCCTTTCAGGTGCTTCCCAGATAGAGCTGTTTAAGTTCTGCGATGCTAAAAAATTTTTTATAAACTTTTCTTTTGAGATAATTTTAGATCAACATGCAATTGGAGAACCCATGTACCCTATACCCAGTGCCTTCGTCTGCTGGGGCTGCCATAACAAAATACCACAGACTGGGTGGCTTAAATAATAAGAATGCATTTTCTCATATTTATGGAGGTTAGAAGTTCAAGGTCAAGGTATCAGTAGGTTTGGTTTTTCCTGAGTTCTTCCTCCTTGGCTTGCAGATGGCCACCTTTCGCTGAATCCTCGCCTGGCCTTTCCCCTGCGGGCAAACTTCCCTGGCGCCTCTTCCTCTTCTTAGAAGGACGCCAGTCTGCTTGGACGAAGGCCCCCCTCTTATGATCTCATTTAACCTTATTAACCTTTTTAAAGAGTTAACGCTTCACCATATGAATTGAAGGGGACACAGTTCAGTCCATAATACTTGGTTTTCCCCAACGATAACGTCTGGGGAAACTGATATCACAGGCAGGATACTGACTTTGTAGAATCAAGATACAGAATATTCCCATCAACGGCATAAGGATCCCTCCTTTTGCCGTTTTATAGCCACACTCACTTCTCTTCCACCACACACTCCTCTCGACCCCTGAAACCATTTCTATAATTTTGTCATTTCAAGAATGTTATATAAGTGGAATCATGTGATTTGTAACCCTTTGGGTTGGCTTTTTTTGGTCCGCACAGTTCTCTGGAGACTTATCCAGGTAGCTGCGTGAGTCAGTAATTCATTCCTTTTGGTGTTGGGTCAGCCGTGCATGCTATGGATGTGGCACATTTTCTCTAACTGTTCTCCTGTTGAAAGATAGCTGGGTTGTTTCCATTCTGGGGTATTATGAATAAAGCTACTATGAAGATTTATGTACAGGTTTTGTGTGAAAATAGCTTTGCAGTTCTCTGGAGTAAATGCACAGGGTGCCATTGCTGGGTTGCGTGGTGGCCATGTGTTTGGTTCTTAAACTGCCAAACTGTTTTCCATGATGACTGTACCGTTTTCCATACTCACTGGCAGGGCATCTAGTTCCTCCGCTCTTAGTCATCATTTGATGTTGTCGATATTTTGTATGTTCATCGTTGTGGTAGATGCGGAGGTGGTGATATCTCACTGCAGTTTTAATTTGCATTTTCCTAATGACTGATGGTGTTGAACAACTTGTCTTGTGCGTATTTGTCATCTGTACAGGCTCTTTAGTGAAATGTCTGTTCATGTCTTTTGCATATTTTCGAATTATATTGTGTTTTTTAAGATGGAGTTTTCAGAGTGTTGTGTTTTTTTAAACATATTTTAGATAATAGTCTTTGGATATGCGGCTAGCAAATACTTCCTCTCAGCCTGTAGATTGTCTTTTTATTTTCATAACAAGGTGTTTTACCGAACCAATGTTTTAATTTTGATTAAATCCATTTCATCAACTTTTTCTTTTATGGATCGTGCTTTTGGTGTCAAGTCTAAGAACCTGGCCTAGCCCAGATCCCAAAGGTTTTGCTCTTTTTTTCTAAAAGTTTCATAGTGTAACATTTGACATTTAAGCTCATGATCCATTTTGAGTTTATTTTTGTAGAAGGTCTGAGAGCTAGATCAAGGTTCACTATTGTGCCCTTCATTGTTTGTTAAAAAGGCCGTCTCTTCATTACATTGCTTTTGAACTTTGTCAAAAATCAGTTTGGAATATTTGTTTGAGTCTATGTCTGGTTCTTTATGCTCTTCTGCTGACCTGCGTGCCCAGCCCTCCACCAGCACCGCACAGCCTCGATCGCTCCGGCTGTGTGAGTCGTCGTGAAATCGAGTAGACAGGTCCTAACATTTGACTCTCCTTTTTGAAAATTGTTTTAACTCTCCCAGTTCCTTTGCATTTCCGTATGACTTCTAGAATAATCTTGTATAGATCTACAAAAAGTCTTTCAGGAAATTTCATATGAATCGCGTTAAACTTGTGTATCAGTTTGGGGAGCATTGACCTCTTTACTAAGCTGGGTCTTCCAATTCATGAACATGCTGTCTCTCCGTTCATTCTGATTTTCTTTAATCAGTATTTTGCCCTGTACATCTTTGTCAGATTTACACCTAAGTATTTCATTTTTTTGAGTGGTTCTAAATGGTATGGTGTATTTTTTTCTTCTTTTTTTTTTAATCACTGAGAATGTTACAGATATTCCTCATTTCCCCCAATGGTATGGTGTTTTTTAAATTTCAGTATCCATGCGTTCATTGTTAGTATGCAGAAATACAACTAATTTTTGTAGGTTTATCTTGTAGCCTGTGACTTTGCTGAACACACATATTGGTTCTCTAGGAGGTTTCTTTTGTCGGTTCCTTAAGATTTTCTTCATAGACAATCATGTAATCTGCAAAGAGAGACAATATTCTGTCCCTCCCTCCCTCCCTTCCTAGTCTAGGGAACAGTGCTCCACAGGCTGAGCCCCCAAATCACAGCGTTTTCATGTGCAGCTGGAGGGTTGAGCTGACCCAGTGGCTAAGATGTGGCCTCACTGGCACGCCACCACTGCCACAGGCGAAGCACCTTTAGCACAGGCTAAATGCAATTAGATAGGGCCCGCTGCACCTCGAAGGAAACAACATGCCCCAGGACGGCTGGGAAGTGGCCACTGCAGAGAGGTGACCGGCTGGAGCAATCTGAACTCAAGAAAACTTTCTGAGCAGCAGAGGCCATGTGAGTCTGAGGGGCAAAAAGGTGGCGCTTCATAGAGCAACAGGCTTCGCGGGCTCGAGCCATTGCCCTACGCCGACAGCAAGTCTCCCTGGGGTGCAGGACAGGCCCGGGGCCTGGGTGTGTCACGTCAGCCCTGCTGCTGTTCTCGTAACACGTTCCGTGACTTCATGCTCGAAATAAAGGACAAAGAATGGGTGAGCACTTCGTGTCTGGTTCTGGTCGCCCACCACTCTGGTCTCTAGAAGGGGTGCAGCTGCCGACCAGTCTTTGAGGAATCTGAGTAAATAAAATGCATGCGGCCCTGAGATCGCAGGGGGCTCAGAAGGTGTCTCAGGGTCCCGCAGGGCTCAAGGACTGTTAGCATGAGCATCACTGCTCTTGGACTGCCAGCTGCCAGGATGTCAGTTAATAAACCGTCCAGTTAAGAGAACCAGCTCTCCAGGAGGCTCAGGGCTGAGAGGCGAGGGGCTGAGCCTGCTGTCAGCAGGGGTGTGGCCAGCCTGCAGCTGCTGCGCAGGTGCTCGGCTCCCAGTCCTTTCTAGCTGTGGGGACATGGGGGACAGAGGGTGAGCTCATCCTTGGCGTGAACATCAATTGAGGAAAGTGAAGAGATGCCACAGGACAGCCCAGCAGGAGAGTTACTCATCTCCACAAAGAAGAAAAGTCCATCCCCCGGGGTGAATGGGGAGACCTTCCCTTCCTCCCCTGGCCACCAGAAGCCACTGGAGCCAAAGGAAGGACAGATCCGAGGCTTCGGAGTGTTATTCTTTTCCACTGGAAAATAAATTCCCTCTGCTCGATCTCTGTTTACTACGTGACATCTAAAAGGAGGTATCTCACGGTGCCTGCCTGGAGGGCGAGCCATTTGGGGTCCCCCCCTCCCAGGGCAGAGCTGATTTTCGGTAGGGCACCGGCAGGCATTACCGCAAGCCTGAGGCCCGGTGGAGGAAATGCCCCTGGCCGCCCCAGGCCCCACTCCCGCCCGCCCCGTCGGGCAGGCCCCGCGCCGGGAGGGCTGCTGCAGACCCCGCGGCCCTCCTGCCCGGCAGAGCCTCCTTTCCTGTGAGAGACCTGGGCTCTGGGGAGGCCGGCTTCCTGCTGCGTCACCGCGCTGTGACCACAAGGGTGGGAACCGGGCCCAGGAAAACTTCCTCCTGGACCGGGTCGACCCTTGTGCGGAATATTGGCTCCGAGCTGAGCGCTTTTCCCTGAGATATCAGGGCCTCTGTCACCCTGCCCGGGGGGGCCCGCTGACCGCTGCCCCGCCAGGATCTGTCTAACTGCACCCTGGAGACTGGAGGTCTCAGGACCGACCAGTGGCAGGACCTCTCTGTGCCCCAAGCCAAGGGGGACCAGATTTTAAAAATTTGATGACTCCGGTGCATGGGAATTCAAGGGTCTCTCATGTTATCAACAAAGCAAACAAATAAAAATATGAATAAAATGTCGATTCGAGCAAAAAAATGCTAACGGGAACATCTTTGAGTAGTAGAATTACGTTGACTTTTTTTCCCTCGTCTTACTTCGCTGCGTTTTCCAAGTTTTAGAATATTTTTGTATTGGAAAAATAAGCTTTAAGGAAAAATTATCAGAATAGCAACGAATTGATTCAATCTTATGGTCTCCAAGGGACTGAAAAATACTAACAGTAAGTGAAGTCTTGTAAATTAGAACAGCTAGAGGTGGGCTGCTGGGACCTTTTATTACTCAGGTCACCAAGACCACAGTTGTCATGTCACAAAATCCTCACATTTCTAACCAAGGAGTCAGCTTGGATGACTTCCTCACAGTCACACGAGTACAAAGCCCACCAGCCTAAGGCCCAATTTCAACCCGATAAGAAAATTGCAGAGTGTGCACCTATTACGAAGGAAGATTGCGCAATGATAATAGCCGTTTATTGAGCAGTTATTTACTGGATGCCAGCAGGTGCTCACGTACCCTACCTAGGTCTTAATCCTTACAACAAGGGCTAACGGGGGGCAGGGGGCGGGAGGTCTAGGGTTACTCAGACCCCTGGGCTTGGGTCCTGCCTCATTTGTGAACTCTGCGAGCTGGGTGGCTACTTACCCTCATTTAGCCTCAGTGTCCTCATTTGTAAAAAGGTGACAGTAATACTACCTCCCTGATGAAGCCCTGGTGAAAATGAAATGGGATGCCTCTGGTCAAACCAGGCCTAAGGCTTGGCGTCAGGTGAGGATGCCACCAGTGTGGTGATGATGGCCCTCGCCTTCAGAACACGGCGCCCAGTCTGTGCTCAGTCACTGACTGTCACCATGGTGCCATCCTTCCTTCCTCATAGACGCACACTCTGCAGTTTTCTTATCAGCCTGCAAAGAGGGCCTCAGACCGGTGGGCTTTGTATCTCGGGTGACTAGGAGGAAGCTGGGAAGCAGCTGAGCGCGGGGGGCGCTGGGCAGGACCCTCCCCCTGCCCCGCCTGTGCCTCGGGTCAGGGTCACCTGCCGGGTGGGGCTGGCCCGATGGCTGCTGGACGCGTGGACCCACGTGGGCTCTCAAGTGTGCACCTGCTCTCGGGGTGGGACGGGGCAAGACGCCGGCAGCCCTGGCAGCCCAGGGCTAGAGTGTGACTCCCTCCCGTCTCCAAATGGAGCAGGGACCGCGTCCTCAGTGGCTGCCCCCGTTTCTTTCCTCAGCCGGGCTCTCCTGATTGTGAGGTTCCTGCAATATCTCTCCTCCTTCGCATTTTCACCCCATCGAAAAGTTTCTATTTTCTTCCTTGAAATCTTTGTCTGGTCTTTTTTTCCCTCTCTTACTTCCCAAGCATCCTTTCTCTAATGAGGTCAAAGACCGCCATCTAGCCACAGGTGACATACAGAGTTTTGGCTTAGTCTGAGGACATGGAATTCAAACATCCAAAAATTACAGGGTCTCTTGGGGGGATTAATATTGAATGAGTTGTAGCAAAGGAATGGAGAGGAAAAGACATATTTATTGAGTGCTGACTGTGCACTAGTCACAGTGCAGGCTGCTTTCACATACCCTACCTCACCTAGTCCCCACAGCATCTCTGCAGAGCAGGCAGCTCGGGACTGTTATCCCATTTCGCAGGTGGAGAGACTGAGGCTTAAAGAGATTGAGAGACTACCCAGGACTCCACAGCTTGTCAGGGCCAAAGTCGGAGTTTAAACGCCGGTATTCTAAAGCCAGTGTCCGGGTTCTGTCCACTGCACCATGCGGTAATTCTAGATCCTTCGACTTCTTAGTTATGAAACTTCAACTTTCCCTCCTGAACCGAGAAGGACATGGAGGCCCAGGAGGCGTGGGGACGCGCCATGGTGTGCGCCAACAGCTGCAGCCTTCGCTCCGCTAACAATACCTTCCTGCTTTTCGTTTTAGGTGCGCAAGTGTGTCCCTGAGGGTTTCTCAGCCTTGTGAGGACACGAGCATCACACACCCTCCCTAAACCTCAGTGTCCTCTTCTGTCAAGTGGAGACAGTAGTGGTATCCACTGCATAGCCTCTATGAGAAGCACTTCTATATAGCACAGGACATGATTCTTAATAGACACTAAGTCATTGCCTGTTAGCATTGATGTCGCTGGAGCTGTTATAACTGACGCTGCTGCTATTATAACTGGTGCTCAAGACAAGACCCAACATCACGACGCTTCCCTCATGTATGCAACACATAGTTATTGCGTGCCCGACTCCGTGCCAGGAAATATTCTACGCTTAAGGGGTACGGAGGTGACTGGGAGGAGGTCTCCCCCGCGGTGGAGCTTACATCCTCGTCAGGGGGGGAATCCACAGGTAAAGAAACCAGGCAATTTCTGGCAGTGGAAGGCTCTCAAAAACAACGAAAACAAGACGCGAGATGCAGTGACTTAGGTTTGGGGTGGGGAGGGCTGCTTTGGCGTGGGGGTCAGGGAAAGCATTTCCAAGAAGGGCACTGGAGCTGAGTCCTGAAAGGTGAGCGAAGTCAGTCAAGCAAAGATGTAGGGAAGGGCAGGCCAGGCAGAGGGAACAGCCAATGCAAGACCCTGAGGCGGGAATGAGCTCAGCGTGTCAAATATGCTTTCCTGATTCCAGAACCTTTTGTACACGGAGTAGCGAGGAGTAATATTTATAGCCATTACAAATACAGACACACTGGAGCCAAGACTGCCTGGTTTCATGTCCAGACCGTGACCTTGGGAAAGTCACCCAACCTCTCTATGCCTCAGTTTTTTTTATTTGCAAAGCGGGGAAAACAAAAGTGAATATAAATTTACTTAGACATGAAGATTCTTATCACAGTCCTTGGCACATAATAAGCACTCAATAGGAGAAAGTTATTGATATCATTATTATTATGAGTCCTTAATTATTACATGCACAGCATTTGAACAGTCCCTGAAAATAAGAGGCAGTCAATAGGCGTTAGCTGTTGTTACTGGTGCTTCGTACCTAGTGGGTTTTCAGTAATGTTTAAACTGAATGAATGGGCCACTTTGGGGTTTCCCATGGTACCCTTCTCTCCAGATCAAGTGTAGAGGAAGGTTTGGCAGATCATTCTACCATTTCATTCAAAAAAATGCATCAGTATAATCTCCATGGTCACAATGACTTTTGTTTATCAACATATCTGCCTTACTGAATGAAAACGATGCTTTCAAAAGAAAAACCAGAATTACAAAATTCAGGGCATTTTTTTTGCAACCGATCACTTTTTTCCCAAATGATTTAACTACTGTTTCCTCAGTGCTGACATGCAAAGCGTGGTACATAATTTCTCTATTTCCTTCATCACTTCCTGAAGACACTCACTCCCTTTAGGAGGTGAGATGCTGGAGTGAGGTTAGTTCAGATCTGGCCGCCCTGGACCTTGGGTTGGATTCCACTGTTTCCCATCAATGTTTTTCTGGCTTCTGTTATTACTACCTGTGGGCTATTGGCCCTGGCGAGACCACAATTCATGGCTGACATGATTTTGTTCCCATGTCATCAGAAAGGGCAAAGTTTCCCCCCAAAACGGTCAAGAACTGGGTTTTATGAGCCCAAACCAAGAGAGTTTCTGGCAGGGTCCACTGTGGTGCCGATCTGTTGTAGCAGGAGTCCCTGGTGGTGATTCTCAGCCCGGGGCACCTTTGGTGGTGGTGAAGCCACCAGGCCCAGGCATTGGCATTCCTTGGGCAGCCTCCTGTTCCAATTGCTCGGCCCTTCATAGGGAAACTGATTTTACAGATTCTCTATTTAGGACATCAAGATAGGTTGCCATGGAAAAATGACATCTTCTAATTAAAAACACAGAGAGGTCACAAGTTTCCCAGAACAACTAGGGCACAGATCCTAAAAGGAAAGAAATCAAACAGTTGAAAAAAACAGTCAAACAAACCTCCAGAGCCGCGCCAGCCTGTAACTTTCCAAACCTGAATGAAATGCCGGGTGTGGACACAGCATGCGGGGCGGAGAGTGTAGACTCACCGGGTGGATGTCCGTGTCGGCTGGCGGCTCAGGCAGGCCCAGATCCGGGGTGCTGAGAGAGCCTTGACCCAGGCCACCAGGGGGCTGTCCTTTAAACAATGGACATCTCCAGGGGCCTCCTCAGGACGGGAAGACACAGGGAAGGGGAGGGCCAAGGAACCAGAAGGCAGCTCGAGGCAGAGGAGAGCCCTCCTCTCCTCTGTCACTTTCCCTTCTTGTCGTGGGTTTTGTACATGTGCAGACAGGTGACCTGTTCACGCGGTCCCCACCCTGCACTGTAGGCGTCTCCAGGACAGGCGTGATGTCATTTTCATCTCTGTATCGCCAGTGCCTGACATGCTTAGCACATAGGACAGGTACAATAAGTCCTTGCTGAGTGACTGTTAATATTGATAGCAATTGATAATAAAGCTGCCATTTACTGAGTGCACTGCACAATGGGATATTACTAATCTTCTTTACTAATAAAGAAACCGCAGCTCAGGGAGGCAAAGTAACTCACATAATCCACCCTCTAAGCCGTGACAGAGCTGGATTTAAACCCGACCCTGACTCCACAGCTCGGGAATCAACAGACCCACATGAGGCTGATTTTCTCCCACTCAGGCTGATGGACCAACATGTGGTTTGGGGGGCCCTGTGCCCTGGCTCCTGTTCCTCCTCACTGGCCGCTGCTGGCACTCTCGGGTCCCCAGTGGCTCCTGTGCTAGAGCCAGCAAGGGAAGAAAACTCTGCTCTTGCGTCTGGCTGTTTGGCCAGGTCTGGTGTGGAAAGAGGAGCCCGTGGCAGCCGTGGGAGGGGACGGGGTCCCGGTTCCCGTCTCTCCCGTCTCTCTGCCCATCCTATCAGTGCTCCCCATGTGGGAAGAGGGCACACCGGCCGTGCCTATCCGCCCTTGATCACCAGGGGGGTGGGTGTCCTTAGCTGGATTGAATTTAGAAAGGAACCCCGAGTGGGGATCCCTAACATCGCATCGAATGGAGCAGGCTCTCATTTAGCCAGCAGCGCCACGTCGCACAAATCCATGGGCACCAGGTCCATAGAATGCTGTGGAAACAGCACCCCTGGGCACTGTGTAAGAATGTTTTTGATATAATTTTTTCCAACTTTCAAGTGTGTTTTGCACTATCAGGTGAATGGTAAGCACAGCATCGGTAGCCTGCAGTAGTTTAAATCGGCCTTTCGCACACGTTGCTTCCTTCCTACTCTGTGAGGGAGGTAACACTAGTAACCCCTGTTAGAGATGATGGGACTCAGGTTTGAGGGGCGAGTCACTCTCTCAGCCCCACTCAGAGTATTGTCCACAGACAGGAAGGAGCAACATGGGCTAGAGGCTTGTTAAAACTGCAAATGCGTGGGCCCCATCTCAGGCCTAGTGAACCGGGATGGCTAGGCCCCGGAATCTGAGTTTCTACAGCTCTGCAGGTGGTTCCCTGCATGGCCAAGCTCTCTCCCACTGCAAGGGTGCCATGTCCGTCCTTGTGGTTTGGGGGGCCCTTTGTCCTGGCTCCTGCTCCTCCTCGCTGGCCGCTGTTTATACCTTGATACTGGACAAGGTATGAAACAAACTGTTGAGTACCAATCACAGGGCAACTTTTACTTGTTTTATGTGGAGATCATGTCCATAGGCTATTATGTGAATAGCATCCCCGAGCTATCTGGGGTAGGCGTTTAACCTCTCTGAGGGTCAGTTACATGTTCTATAAAATAGGATGCTTTGTACTTTACATAGCTTTACTGGGCCATTGTGAAAATCAAATGAATTAACCTATAGTGAGGTACCTTATAAACTGTTAAATACCAAATACTATCAACTTTCCAGTCGTTATTGTATAATTACTACATTTTAAACATGGAAAGCAAGAAACGAATGGGTAAACTGAGGTTTGGAATATATACGAATTCCCAGCAGGTTCCCATGACATCATCCTATTCTGTCAACACAAAATTATTTCATGGAAAAGAAAATGAAGGCACATGGAGTGAACAATCGTCGCGATAATTGCTTGTGTGTGAGGAGGTGCCGCTCTGTCTCCCCGCAGGGACCCGGCTTGACAGCCGGGCAGGGATGGAGGCTGGACTCGGGCACCTGCACCTCCGTCCAGGCTCTGCCACTTGCGGGTTACTTAACCTCAGGCAAGTCGTTCACCTCAAAGAGCGCTGTTCCTCCCATGTCAACTTGAAATCATAGCAATAATGGCGTTGGAGTAAGAATGATTTATCTGCTGTAAGACTCAGAGGAGAGGATGTCTCTGAAAATCCTCTGCACACTGCAGTGCACTGGGCAGATGTTAATTGTTCTGGTTGCTGCTGTTGTTTATAGTGGGAGAGACCAAATGGCTCCAGAGGAACCTCTGAGGCCTGGAAGGAGGAAGGCTGGGAAGGGAGAAAGATGGGAAAGTAAAGGAGCTTTTTTAGCTCCCTGGACTCTGGGCAGCAAAGGAAGACAGCTCTTTTGGTTATTAGAGGGATTGAGGAAGCAAGAGACGCACAATTTCTGGAGGCCACACAGCCACCCAGGGCCAGGGGCTCAGACCTTCAGAACCGGGTGTGCCAGACCCGGGTGTCCAGCCCAGGGCCTTCCACAGGTTTGGCCCAATGGCCCAGAACTCTCCCAATGACTTCCAGTTTAGACTTGATGCTATTTCCGCATGAGTTTACACAGTCACAGAGACACAGTCATCATTACCACATAAATGTGTGTCGTCATTAGGCGGGGCCATCTGTGCTGCCCTAGGAATTCCTTTCTCATAAATCCTTCGATCGTCTTGTGGATATCCCCATTATATTTTAATAAAACTATTGATTCCTTCGTTATAAATGTTTAAAGTATAGCATAATTTTTCTGAATCTGTTTTGGCTGTCTTCAGTTTTTACTGTATCAGTAGCCTCAGCCCCAGCGAAGGTCAGATCTAGAATTCCAGCTCCTACAGGGCCATAGCTGGTAACTCTGCTATATAGAGACAGATGTGCTTGTGTGTTGCCTGTAATAACTCTTCCTGTAATAACTCTTTGTGTTTGTGTATTACTGCAAAATTTACAGAGCGTTTTCATATACATTCTCTCATTGCTCCTCAACAACCTCATAAATAAAGCAGGTATTTTTAGGGTCATTGTTCTTATTATCTGTGGCCCTGCAACAAACTACTCCGAATCAAGTAGATGAAAACAACAATAAAATTCACTTTGTTCACGAATCGTCCATCGGCCTTGGGAAGGGACAGCTCCGCTCCTCTCTACTCAGCACGGCTGTCGTGGGTCAAAGGTGAGAACTAAAATCACCTGGGGCTTGGTGATTCGGCCACACGGCTGGGGCCAGGCTGGGAAGATTCAACCACCTGAGGGCTGGGGCGCCAGGCCGCCCGCCTCTGGATCTCATGTGGTCATTTACTGAGTGTAGGGCGAGGAACGGGCACCTCAGGGAGGCTGCTCCCAGCAGATGGGCAGGAAATGAGAAATACTTGTTTCTGATGTACCCCCCAGAAAAGAAACCTCGTAACTTTAATGTTACATCTTCATGACAAGTCAAGGGGAGAACTTGTGGCGTGGTCAGATATTTGAAGGTCTGAGTGGTATTTGGTTGTAGATGTTACCAAAATAGCTCATTTGCTTTCTATTTTTGAGTGTGGACACTTCCCGTGGTTTTATTGCAGAAAGTGGAAATGGACAGGGACACTGAGCGGGTCACCTCCGGCGCCCTGTTAAGAACTTCTAACTCCCCCAGCGCATCTTTGGAGAAGTGGGCCCTGAGTAGACGCACATGCCTGGGTCTGTGTGGGTTTTGTTTTCAAATTAGCTTGCTTTCCAACTCAAGCTGCGATTTGAGCCTCGCTGTGGGTCACCCACCCACATGACTCAAGATTTAACCGCTAGGAATGAAATGGCAAAAAGTCAAGTGGCCTGGTAAAGAGCATAACACGAGAAAGCTGCTCTCAGAAGCCTAATCTCCCCCCTGCTTTCCAAAAAACCAGACACGCTTTAATTGGGTTTATGTTTCTCAAAGCCGATACAGTTGTACCAAACTCTGACAGGAAGCGCTGTAACGTAAGTGTCCACAAAGGATGCTTGTCTGGCTCGGATGGTTAAGTGCCGTGACTAATCGGGATAAGGGCTGGATGTATGCGGCGTCTTTTAGGGTGCTGATCTACACTTTGGCGCATGTGGAAAATGCCATTAATCTTCCCTTAATGAGGAGGGATCCTCTTTGAAGCCCGACACCCCAACGTTCTGGCCGGAACACAGTGTATCTAAAGGTCCTTAACTGTGCAGCAGGGGCACATTCCTTGTGGATCTCCTGGTAAAAGTGGCTCCAGCATGTTCTTTCTGAGAAAGATACATTCAAAGGCTTGGAAAACGGTATGAACTGTGCTGCTTTTTTCTTTATGAGTCTTTCAAATATATGGAGTTTAGGTTCTTGGTCAAGTTTTGCTGGTTCTAGAGGTATGGCAATAATAATAGTTAACACATAACGCTTACTATGTGCCAGACCCTGTTTTATACATATAACCTCAGCGAATCCTCTGAATGACACTATGCAGTAGGTACTATTATTATACCAGTTTTGCAGATGAGAAGATTGAGGCCCGGAGTAAGTTGCCCAAGGTCACACAGCTAATCAAGTGTGGAGCTAAAATAGAAGGCAAGGCAGTTTGGCTACAGAACCCATGCTCCCCAAGGTCAGAGTCCTGGCAAACTGGTGCATTCAGGGCGTGGACTGAGGAAAAGTGTTTGCAAAGCTCCGAAGGGGCCGTCAGTCTCCTGGGCCTGCCTTTCCTGTGGAAGTGTGGGTGGGCCCGGGACGCAGTTGGTCAATCGGGGCACGTTATCTCGGGGATTCTCTGACTGGTCATGGGTGGGTATGTGGGCCAGCAGGACCAATCGGAATTCGGAAAAATGCATGTGTTCTGGGAGGAAAGATCTCTCTTCTGAGATCAATGGTGTGAGGAGCCTTTTAAAGCCTTGAGCTGCCAAGGGCCCCTTTGATCACCACGAGGGCAGATTTTCCCCAAGAATAAAATCAATATAGAGAAAACCTAAACTGAGTGATGAGTAGAAAGGGGTCAAACCAGTGACATTATCTGATCCAGGTGGGCGGGAATACCGGTCTCCTCCCTCCTCTGCTCCCTGACCTGCCAGTTACAGGAACCATTTTTGCTTAAGCCCCTTCAAACTGGGTCTCTGTCACTTTGCAGTAAAAGAGTACAGGGATTATGGAGCCATAGTGAGCAGGGCAGAGCTAGGATCACCGGGCATAAATAAGTTACATGCAAGCAGACTTAGTTCAACGTAAGTCTATATCCAGTGACTAACATGCCAAATAAAAACCCAAACTTCTGTTGAATGAAAAACTGAAAAAAAATGTTTCTAGGTCTGAGCAGACTGTGGGTCATGGTCATAATTATAGTAATAAGTCAAAATTTCAGTGGCCGATTGCATCTGTATGCACAGCTCAGATCCTGTAGTCACCATAGAGAGTCCCCTGGCAACAAACAGAGCCCTTCTGGGCCTGGCTGCCCTTCCACCGGCTCCCATCTAAAGCAGGAGCCTTGGGACCAGCACTGGCAGGTGGGAGGAGACGAGGAGACCCGGGCCTCCCCTTCCCAGGGGCGCTCTGGGAGCTGTGCTGTCCTGCCCCCAAGGCCCCCAGAGTTGTAGGTTCAGCTGCTTGTTTGGGTTCCACTTTCAGCTCCTCTGCTCTTCCTGGAGCTCAGACATCAACCTATGGGAGCTGGGCTGGGAGGTAAATCTGAGTGGTGGATTCTCCTCTCTGATGCCCCTGGGTGCTGAGGTGAATGCTTTTTTTTTGCTCGGTGATATTCATGATGCCTTTTTGTTTCTGCCCTTGGTTTGGATTGTCCCAAGGGACTTTTAGGGCCTCTGAAAATGAACTTCTGATGGTCAGTTTCACAGTCCCTGAGCATGCCCAGACTCGTGTGATCTCACCTGGATGCACATTAATGAACCATAACAAGGTTGGGAGACAGGGATGTAGCAGGGAAGGTCTGGACTGTGAGGTGGAGAGGCCCCTAGAGGACCTGACAGGGACTGGACGTGACTTTCTAACAAGAGAAGAGAAAACTGAGAGTAGAGGGGGGAAAACTAAAGTGACTCCTTCCAGTGACAAAGAGTTCAGTTCCTCTCTCAGCATCTCTGGCAACGACCAAGAGGTTTCTGCAGCCCTCTTGCTACTTTAGTAGTGGGCTTGGCAGGCATCAGTTACTGCCTGTGAAAGGATAATTTTTTTTAAGCTAAAAATAAAAATCCTCAGATATAAATTAAACACATGTCAAAGATTTTTTAACTCATTAAAGAAGGAACCAATAGGATGCAGCAGCAGAGTTAAAAGCAAATTCAAAAAGTGCACACATATGTCGATGGGAAGAATATGAAATGAATTCACAAATAAATTCACAAGTGATTCATATCCACAGGGCATCCCCAGGAGACATGACTGGCATTTCCATGGACAAGAATTCTTTTCATTCCTATCAGTATTTTACAATTTAGAGAGTTTTAAAAGAAGCTCCAAGACAATGGAAGGTGGGGATACCTTGGGAGAGTGCCCTGGACAGGACAGGCTGTCATCATTTTTGCTCATTTCAAAGTCTTTCACAATTCTCCCTGTCATGCCTGGTCGATTGGGGGCCTCCAGCAGACAGGACGCAAGGAAATCATGATTAAAAGCCAGTTTTGGGGAAGAGCCACTGAGCAAGCAGCAAGCCTGGCCCAGTGGGAGCTGGAAAGGAAACTCAATGCTTCCCTAATTAAACGGATAAAGAGCTATTCTGGGAAATATGGGAGAGCTCCGTAGAAGTCATGTTAGAAAGGAATCGAGTTTCAGTGGCCGTAGGGAAGGTGAATGAATTTTGTACAGCCAATCACCCAGTAGCTATATAAGGTGGTAGAAAGGATCAGTTAGACCTGGGGTTTTCAAATTGTCTTTGGCAGAGCCTTAGGTCTCCATGTGGGGGCCTAGAGGTCATGATTGGGGCAAGGAGATGGCCCAAGGGATGGGATCAGGACAGCGCCCCCATCCCTCAGTCCCACTTTCATCTAGTTCATATACTGGAGAGCTGCATACAATTTCACTTGAATAAAGGATTAAAATATAAGTTGAAAAACAGTGAAATAACTAAAAACAACTAAAGAGTTGGGCTAACAGTTGCTACTCTTTAAAACAGGTTTTTTGTTTTATTTAATGAGAGTGTATGTTACATTATAATAGTTTATATTTATATCAAATAATGTGAAACAAACAGGAACCAGTTGCTGAATCATCACTATCCCCTAGGATAGTAAAAGGGCACCAAGCTCAGGGCTAGGCTGTGTCATCCACACGGCAAAGCTCCTCCAGCTCTTCACTGTACTCACATTCCTATAAATAAAGAAAAAGCAGTTTTTTAACAGGGTTAACACACAAAGTAAATAGCCACCCTGTCCCTATCTTACAAATTTATAGTCAACCACCTTCCATTGGCCGCTCTTCAACCTTACCCCTCACCCCGAGAAAATTCAGTCCTGGTGTCTATGGGTGGCTTTCGTCTCTAAAGTATTGCCAGAATAAGTTCTCGTTTCAGAGATAATGGAATCGTATTTGCCCTTCTCGTAATTTCCCAAGTCTGACTCCTCCGTAGAGAAGCCTGTTCGTGGTTAGAAAAGAAACAAATTTGTAAATCCCGCACTAAAGACAAAGACAAAAGCAAGCCTTGCGCATCAACAATTTCCTCACCTGTATCTTGAACCCAGAAATTTACCATGAATCCCCCCCAACCACCCCGGCTTGTCAGTCTTTCTACGTCACACTGCCTCCCACCAGATGGCCTTGACGGTCTATCCCACCTGGAAAGGGTGGTCTTCTGCCCCCCTTTCGTGAATTAATGACTATTCGTCCTGATCTTAGCTCAAGGAAATCTTCCCTCACTTTGCTGTCATAAAACCATGTTTTTCAACTTAGCACGTATTACAGTTATAATTTCACATTTATTTTTGTGATTATTTGATCTTTTTCTCTCCCAACTAGAATGGTAAGTTTTATGAAGGCAGGGAATGTATGATTTTACCCACTTCTGTATCCCTAGCACCCAACTTAGTGGAGGGTCAATGCATACTTGTTGAGTGAATACATGAATGACCATATTTTCTGAATAGAAAGAAGTGGCCAGAGTGTGGATGTGGTGGCCAGAGCATGGATGTGGTGGCCGGAGTGTGGATGTGGTGGCCGGAGCGTGGATGTGGTGGCCGGAGTGTGGATGTGGTGGCCGGAGCGTGGATGTGGTGACCGGAGCGTGGGTGTGGTGGCCGGAGCGTGGGTGTGGTGGCCGGAGCGTGGATGTGGTGACCGGAGCGTGGGTGTGGTGGCCGGAGCGTGGGTGTGGTGGCCAGAGCGTGGATGTGGTGGCCGGAGCGTGGGTGTGGTGGCCGGAGCGTGGGTGTGGTGGCCGGAGCGTGGATGTGGTGGCCGGAGCGTGGGTGTGGTGGCCGGAGCGTGGATGTGGTGGCCGGAGCGTGGGTGTGGTGGCCGGAGCGTGGGTGTGGTGGCCGGAGCGTGGATGTGGTGGCCGGAGCGTGGGTGTGGTGGCCGGAGCTGGGACAGGCTTCCTGGACCACAAGGTGGAGGCCCATTTTGAGGAGGGCTGAGCAGTACGGTGGAGCAATCCTTGGTCCCTGACACTGTGACTACCATCTTCGGCCTCGCTGCCCGTGCTTGGACTTGCCGTGAGAAAGAAAGAGATCTCCCCCTTGCCCGCCATCTCGGCCTCTGCTACGCTGGTCACCCAGTATCCTCACGTCCCTCCCCACGACCGAAGGCTTCTTCCTCTGCATTGAGTATCGGCCTTCATTCTGAGGAAGAAAACGTGATTGCGGACAAAAAATAAATAAAAAGAGAAAAGAAAAACACGATCGATTATCATTTTACGTTAAAAGATGGAACTGAAACTTCCTTTCTTCACAAGGAAGTCGGATTCAGAGAGGGAACCCGGAGACAGAGTAAGGGGTCGAGCCTTTCTTTGGAGAATGGGAGCTAAGGTCAAGGGCAAATCCCTGGACATAGGAATCTACACCCCAAACTTTTATGGGCCCTACAAAGAGAGGGCCTGGGAGGCCCATAGGCACCCTCCTCCTGTGATGAATCCCATCCGGGGTCTCTCCGGTGGGGACCGAAGGGACAGGGGGGCTCCCAGACACCAGAGCTCACCGTTGATTAGATCAGTGTGGGAAGCCTTTGCGGAGGGAGTGGGGCGGCTGCAAAGAGAAAGGAAAGTTGCTCCAAATTGACATTTTTGGATAATAGAAGCAATAGATGTCACGGTATAATTTTTAAACTGCTAAGGAAGCCAAAAATTCTCCCTCTTTTTCTCTCCTTTTTTCTTGCCTTAGCTATATTTAGGTGCCAATTATACAAAGAAAAGCCAAGCTCGGTTTGTTCATGTCAGGCTGTAGATACATGTGATCTGGCAAAGGGCGATCCCTTTGCAACTTGGGAACTTGTCATCAGGATTAATGGACCTGAAGCAAAGTGTCTAGAGCACTGTTCGCTCCTTCAAAGACCCCGAAGCTCCCGTCCAGCAGGGCTGGGAAGCCTCCCAGAGCCGGTCCCGGGCACATTCCCGTGATGCCGGATCACTTGGCAGGTTTCCAGGCCTACTGCTCCCTCCCCCCTCCCCAACACCACAGGAAGTCCTTAAAGCGCAGCTTCCTCCCGCAGGTCACCTTGCAGATGCCCAGTCCCCAGTGGAAGAGGCTGGCCCTGGAACAGGGGAGCGGAATGTTTCTTGGAATGACTCACAGGTCCTCTCTTTGTGCTCTGAGGAGTCACGGGCAGGGTGACAACCCCCCGTGTGGAGACTGCCATCTCTTCTGGGTCAGTGGTTATACCTTTTTGTCTTGGTCCGCTCGTTTGCTGGGGGCCTTGGACCGACCTTGGTGCAGCTGGTGACTTGGAGACCAAAATAGTTGCCTGGAAGGAAGGTCCAGGCTCCCTCACAATGTTGCCCATATCCTTGCAGCTATAGGAAGATTGTTTATCTCTTCCACTAGACGGCAAGAGGGCTGATCACACTTAATATGACCCTGCTATGCCCGATACATTCTGAAGAGAGTGGTCCAACTTTGTCCCCACCCCCTAAAGAGCTAGTGAGGCTCCTCCCTTTTTAGTGACTTTTCAGTGATTCTCAAGCTTTGGTGCATCTCTGAATCATTTGTGGAGAGTAGGTTAAAAGTAGATTTGCCCAGGACTTACACATCGATGCCCACTGTGGACACTGTTGTTTCTAACCTGCCCAGCACCCATGACCAGTTCAGGTAAAATCGCCCCATTTTCCCATCCCCCCCACCACGCAGCGTGGAAGGGGTGTTAGTGAAGCTGCCCCCTACGCCTCTAACTGGGCATGGGGCCGAGCAGAGCACCCCAGACAATCCCAGGGTCGGAATCCTGGGTGGGGAGAACTAGGCAGGAGAACTGTGGAAGGGATTCCTCCAGCAAGGCCCCTTCGAGTGAATGCCCGGGGCACCCACGCGGAGACCCCGGAGCCGCCGTCTCATCCTTTCCAGGGCCCGGCTCCTCTGCTTTCCTTCCCCTCTGTGAGCATTCTGCCTTCCCAGTGAACTGCTGGCTGGCTTAATGCTGGCCAAAGTAAGTTTCGGGGTTACAACCCAGTACCCTGAAGGCCACACGTGGACATGTGGGATTTTCGAAGCCTCGCAGGTGCACCGGCCAGTGCGTGTCAGGCTCCGTGCTGAGGTTCCACACATGTTTTCTCATTGAACCCCCATAAAAATCCGACAGGTGAAGAAGCTGAGGCCTAGAGAGGTTGAGTATCTCACCACAGGTCATACAGCTAGTAAGCGGTCTTCTGGGATTTTTTGATATATCAATCCCATTGATATACTGCCTCCCAGTGGCAATGATATCCCACTCTCTTGGCCTCTCAAGGCCCTTGGACGTTTTTTAACGTTTTATTTTCTACCTTTTATCATACTTATTCTGTGTATATTTAGTAATCTGCATTGTTAGACCATAAGCTCCTTGAGGACATGTTCAAAGTAGAATATTCCTTCATGTGCCCTAATAAGGTAACTTTTCTACTTCTGTACTGTATACAGAAGCTCCCCTAAATTTGTTGAATGAATGAATGAATGAATGAATGAGTGAGTGACGGTTACTGGTTACTACATAGGGTGAATCAGGGCGTGAGCCACCACTGATGAGTTCACACTGAGGTGAGCGAAGCAGGAAGTGTTGACACGGGCTCACACGCACATGTGGTCAGGAAGGCCTCTCTCCTCTGGAGACTCACCCATGAATGACTTTCCTGGCCCCTGGGAGTTCTTCCCTCTGCTCCGTGGTTCAACACCTAACCTAAGCTGGCCTTCCCAGACATCTCAGATTGTAAGTGACCACAGGACATGGTAGGCCAGTTAAAATCGAATAAGACTGAGATGCCAGGGGTCAGTTGTATTTTAGCCAATATTAATCAAGCACTTACTACATGCCTGACAGTATGCTAAGAAATTCACCCAAGCATCTCATTAAATCTCAGCCATAGGATAGGCTACCATTTTCTCAATGAGTAAGCTGAGACTCAAAGAGATGAAGAAACTTGCCCGAGATCTCACTGGAGTGGAGCCAGGATTCAAGCCCAGGTCTCTGACTCTGCAGCACATCCCATCACTAAGTACCTGCTTCCAGGCTCAGGCCCATGGCATGTACTTCATTGACTCCAAGAAAGACTTCTCAAGTCCATTATAACAACAAATGAAATGTTAGAGCTTTATTGTAAATCTCCACCTGCCCCAACTCAATACTTAAGTTGCAAAAAAAAAATTAAAAATGAAGTTCAATAAAAATGTTCATTGACAGAATATTAGGGACAATTTCCAACACATAGGATGGAGCCCACAGGCCTGAACAAGCTCGTGGAGTTGGGAGAAATCCGTGGTGTGATGAGCCAGCTGATGACTATCCATATCAGGCCCAGCTTCAAGATCCCCTCCGCCTAGAAGCCTCCCCAGATCTCCTCCATGAGGGTAACTCTCTCCCACCTATGTTGCCTGACCTGTGCCCATCTCTCCTGGGCTCTGCAAGTTGTGGAGGCCAAGCCAAGTGGTTCTTACCTCCCTTTGTATTTCCTCTGAAGCCAGATGGATGCTAAGTTTACCCTAAGTCCCCAAGAAATGCTCATTAAGAGTATTGAGGGGTTTGGTAACAATGGGCCCATTCTCAACACAAATAATTGCCTCTTCACCACTTGGTCCTTTCAATAGTTGCTTAAAGTATAAATAAAAATCCCCCCTGCAAAGGACCCCTGTGTTTTTCATAAAATACTTCCCAACATACCTCTGTATGCATTTTTCTGAGAACAAATGAGTAGCACTCAAAAAGACTTTTAGCTGCGATTTGAGACACATTATGATCAAGCACAAACTATGCTATTTAAGAATTAGAAAATTAAATTGTGGTGATACACACACACACACACACACACACACACACACTTGATTTCAAAGGGGTTGTTCATTTCCTGAGTCTCACAAAAATGCCAGTCTATAAAGCAACCTGAAAAATCACCTATGGCAAATTCTTGCCAGACGTGGGTCTCAGAAGCGCCGTCTCCCTCAAGGGTGTTAGAAAGTCTGTGGTGCGTAATTAGATCAAAGTCGTTTGTTATTACTGCCCCACAGACTCCCTTCCAAGCTTTGAACCTCGGTGCATTGGCCTCCACAGCCAGGCCACTTCACCAGCCAGTCGGCTCTGTTTACTCTCGCTGCCCCAGGAGCTCCCTTTGGGGGCATCTGAGCTGCCTCGGGGAGTCCTCTCACCTCCATCGTCCTACAGGTGTCCAGGTGGCTCTGCTGGATTTCAGAGCACGGAGAGAAAGCCTAGGACATTTGGGGTTAAGGGTGCGCACGGCTCACTGTGAAACACCACTCGGAGGCCTTAGAGTTTTGCTGGATCTTTTTATTGAAAACCACAGGCAGTTGGTGGGAATACATCCTGGGAGAGAAACGGGAAGCCATTCAGGTCATGCTCACTGTCCTGTCTGTGATGCCCAGGACTGTAAGTACCATGGGGACAGGAAACACATCTGTCCCGTCTCTGGTGCATCCCAGCGTCTAGACGGGGTGCTGAGGCATAGCAGGGACCCACAAGTGTCTGGAAGATGACTGAGTAGCTGCAAAAGGAATATTTTCATAAGCTAACAATGTCACCACTGGTACAGGCAATGTTTACTAACCAGGCCAGTCAGGTATATGACATAATCCTTAAGCTTTGTCATGCGGGAATGACATTTGTCACAGCACACTCAGGGGACCCCACATCAAGTTTCTGAGTAACATCTGTACAAATAGAATTGGCTTGTTTTCTCTTCAGGAGCAGTCATTCACTAGAACCTTCTGTCATGATGAAAATGTTCTACTGAAAGGGGCAACGGAAGTTGGTGGCTCCACACTGGGCAGCACATGGCTGGATGTGCTGGGTGAACTTGTCAGGTGTCCCAGCAGGAGCCTGGGAATGGCAGGTCGGTCCTCGTTCATCACAGACTCTCAGGTCATCAAGCCCGCTCGGGTGACATCCTGGTTAAGAGGATTTCAGTTCCTCGCTGTGCCGAGCCCCGTAGGCTGAGGCTGCTCCCTTGTTGTGGGGACACGTGTGTTACCTGAGTTGTCTCAGTGCAGACTGAGGAGGGCGTGCAGCCACAGGCACGTCTCGGGTCCACCGCCGCAATCTGTCACCCAAGGGTGGGGCTGAGGAACAGGTGGCTCTGGTGTCATTGGTCCTCCGAGCACACTGAGTAGCACTGTTCTCGGGCAGGTGACTACTCAGTGTCTCCCACTGAAGAGTCACCCGCTGTAGGTCCCTGTCCCCTGGGAAGCTGCATAGGCCTCACCACCTCCCACGTGCTCTACTTGCCCCTGCCAGGGGGTCCTCTCCCGCCCCACCTGCAGAATCCTCCCCAACCTTCAGAGTTCTGCCACATGCCGCCTCCTCAGAGCTGCCCCCGGGTCACCCATGCGTCACGCGGCTCCGGGTGTGAGCTGGACGCTGAGACGCGCGGGGCAGGAAGCGGCTTACTCGCCTCCCCACGCGGCGCCCGGCCCAGCGGCCGCATTTGTCGTCCAGGGCCTCTCGTTCAGATTTCCCCAAGTTCTCTCCCGAAAGGGGGGGACCGCCTGCAACGCGCCCCTCGGACGTTAATGCGACATCCTGCGCACAGAGCAAATGAGATCAGAGGAGAGAAGGGAGAGAGGCTTAGACACAGCGAAGGGCTTCAGGCTCCTGGCGCGGCCTCCGCTCCTGCTGAAACCCAGCTGCGGATCACAACCAAGGCCGTCGGCGGCCCGGTGGATTTGCAGGAACTCTGGGCCGTGCCCCACTCTTCCCTGCAGTGTGCCCAGGCACCGGGGCTCACGGCCGCGCCTGCCACCCCCAACACCAGGCCCCATTTCCACCCATTTCTCACCACACTTGGCTGAGGTCGTTGTCAACTCAGAGGTCACTGCACTCACTGCGTTACTGTCCAAAATACAGCTACTTCCTTGGCCTGGCATGCGGAGGGCCCTCCGACCGGCCTTGCTAACCCTCCGTGTGAAGGGAACACAGTTCCAGGGGTGGGGAGCTGGAGGGTTGGGACCTGGGTAATTTCTGCTCTTCCTGGAGTCTGTATATAGCTTACTCGGAGCTCCAATTATCCTTGCAGCTGGGAAAACTGCCGCGTAACCTGGGAGAAGCCAGGCAGGGGCAAAGCCAAGGTTCGTGCAGAGACTGGAGCTCCAAGGACATGGGAGATGGGGTCTAGGCTGGGGATTTGGAAGCCTTGACCTTGCCCCTGAGAGGTGCTGGTCCTCCTCCGCCTCCACCCTCTCCAGGGGGCCGGGCGCAGGCTGGGCCAGGCTGCTGGGATCACTGGGCACCGCCGTCCCCTCCCACAGCCTCCTTCCTGCAGCCCCCTGCCGGCCGCCCTTCCCGCACCTCCATAGGTACCATGAGCTGGATTCCTTCTGCTGCCCTGCCATCCGCCCGGGGTATAAAGGAGCACACAGAACTGCCACCTCCCCATGTGGTGTGTACACAGGAGAAGGGCTCTGGGGATCCCAGAGGGCCCTGGGGACCTTCGGGAGCTGGATGCCTCGCTGGGGACTCCTGCTGGTGGTCTTGAGCTCCTGCACCTTCAGGCTCCATGGGACCCCAGAGCTTTCGGACAGTGACTCAGGCAGAGGGGGGTGGAGGTGGCACAGGGGCTCCCCTCTACCTAACACCCCCGACTTTCAGATATGTGATGTCATCAGTCTTCACACCAGCTGAGCAGGGATGGCCCATTCAGAGAGGTCAGGTTACTGGTCCCAAGTCACACAGACTGTGGATAAGTAGAACACAGTCAGGCCCGGGGCCATTATCTTCCGATCCCTGCCTGGAGCTCCTGCTAGCAAGCCCGCATTAGCCCTCAGAGCTGGCGAGCCACGGCCCTGCCCTCAAGCAGCTCACAGCCTCAGGGTCGAGAAGGGTGAGCACACGGAGCTCTACCAGGGGGCAGCAGGCGATACTAGCGTTGGCTTTTCTTGGTTTAAATGCTGCTCCACTAGCAGAACTCAGTTGACTCGTTTTTAAAATAGGAATGAAGCCAGTACCTATGCGTGGGGCTGCTCCAAAGACTTACTGAGCCCGTGCCTGTGAGGCCCTGTGCACGGCGCCGGGGTGCTGTGAGAACTCAGCTGTTAGTAGTCCTACAGGGCGCACTGTCACCAGGGTTAAGATTTAAAAGGCAGCAAACGGCAACAGAGAGGCTTAAGGCAGCCCAAAGGAGGGAAGAGAAAGACTTAGTGTCCATGCTGTGCCAGTCCCTGTGGGGACAAGCCATTCATTAGGGCTGCGGGAGGGAGAGGCGGGCCTGGGGGAAGGCTTCTTGGAAAGAGGGGGGTCTTCAGTTTGGGGAGTGCAGGTGGGACCAGAAGACCTAAGGTAAGAGGCCAGGTTTTACTACGAGTTGCTAAGCCTTGGAAATGCCTAGGATTTCACAACATCTTTTCTCACATCCCACCTCAGATCATCTGCCGATACTCTGGCCGTCCCATTGCACACCTGAGCATGCTGAGGCTCAGGGAGATAGAGCAGCAAACCTTAGGCCGTGCGTAGGAGGCTGAGTTTGGACACATACCTGCCCTGTTGTTTCCAAAGCCTGTTTCCCCTGCTCCGAGGTTCCTGGAGGGAAACTGCCAGGTTGGGAGGGGAAGATGAGGGCGTGGCGAGCAGAGCCCAGGGGACCTTTATGGAAACAGAGTCAAACACAGCTGCTCTGAATCCCCGCTCGTCCCTTCTGAGTCACCGCCACCCTGTGGGCCTTAGTTTCCACATCTATAAATCGGGGATACGGAGGGCTGGTGTGCAGAGTTGCTCCGAGGGTTGCGGGGGGCGGGGGTGCAATGTTTGACAGTACTCTGTGCGTTACCCAGGCCTCTAATTCCACCTCTGAAAGGTGACCGGAAGGTGGCTGGACAAGAGGCTGAGGAACTGGGACTAAGGCCCAAACACATGTTACGAAGGACTCCGGAGATGCCGGCTTCCCTCCAGGCCAACCCAGCTCAATCCAGTCACTTCACCCCCTCGCCCCTGGCTGGGTTCCCGCCCCCAGGTACCCAGGAACCCAGGCAGGCTGCGGTGGGCGTCTGCTGCCACCTATAGGCCCCACGAGGCATTGCCTCCCCGTGTCCGGCACCAAGGGGCACCCCAGCCTCATCTCACAGGGTCCTTGCCAGTTTCCTTGCCTGTCCCCAGGCCTGCAGGCACCCTGCAAGGCAGCGATGACCTATATCTGTATTTCCAGCGCCCCGCCCAGCGAAAGCACAGACAGGTGTTCCACAGGAGATCCTGGAATGAATGAATGAATGAATGAATGAATGAATGAATGAATGAATGGCGGTGCTGCGATGGGGATCACAGACAGGAGGAAATTGTTGGGGGTTATTTAAGCTGGAGCGGTTGACTCAGGGACTTGAAAATTCTTCAGAGGCCTTGGGAACAGTGGTCCCTAGGTGCCTGGGTTAGGGTGTGGTAGCCGTAACAGGGCCTGGTGGCTGCAGGGGCCCTGCCAGTGTGGGACAGGGAAAGCCTCTTCTAGTTTTTCATCCTTTATCCTGGGCTAGGATCTCTCTCAGCAAAGTGCCTGCCAAGCTCAGTGCCAAGTGCAGCCAGCGCCCCAAGAGGCTCTCCTTCGGGACAGCGCTATTCCCTGCTCCCCGCCACCACCTGGACCCGAGTGCCTGACCCTCCCCTCACGTCCTCCCTACCCCCTTTCTCTCCTGGACCTCAGGCTTTCTTTTCCTACAAGGCTCGTTCTTTCCCCACCGTCTGCTCCCACTGGCCCTGAGAGGAGGGAGGAAGGTGTCTGTCTCCCTTTTTCTAGATGGCCACCAAGACAGAAAGTGAGTTCTAGGCCCATCTGGAAGGCTGCATCCCGGTGCTCCTGAGGCTGAGAAAGGACTGAATTCCCAAATCCGCCAGGCTCTCGTGTTCCTCCAACCCCATCTTTAGTCAGCAGCCTCTTACTGAATCCTCTGTACCCGGAATCTTCTCCATCCCACCTCAAATGATGCATTTGGGACAACATTCTCAGAAGTATAGGCACATAATAGGGGCTCAAGAAACACCATCCTTGATTGATAAAAATGCATATTCCAAGCTCCTGACTCCAGGACCACCCCATTCCTGCACCTAAGGCCTCAACCCACAGCCGTACCCAGCACACAGCCTGCCTCTGAGCCCCCTGTCCTGGCTTCTCTTGGGCAGACCTGAGCCCACATCCCTCTGCCAGGGAGTCACAACAGCCACAGCCCCTCGGGATCCTCCAGCTACATGGAAAATGGGACAGAGGTCACTATCCACCAGAGGTCATTGAGGGCACAGGAGCCCCGGAGGCCCTGGGAGGGAAGAGTATCGGCAACTAGGAAGGGGCTGCCTTGCTGAGGAGAGAGCCTGCCCCTTCTTCTACCCCAGGGAAGAGGAGGGATCTGAGAATCGGGGGAGGGGAAGGGAGGGCCTTGTGCTGACTCATGCACTCAGGTACTGAGTTTGCAAACATGCAATTACAGTTGCACAAAGTAATGTGCACTCCTTCACACTGCGCACACACGTGTGCATGTACACATGTATGCATCCTCTTAGGAATGCTGGAAAGCCACATCGCACACACATCACACTCTGGAAACCAGGCCCAAGGTGGCCCTTGAGCCATGGGTGGCATCTTGCAGTGTAGAGGAGACGAAGGCAAGACAAGGGAGGTCAGCTTCAGACCTGGCACCAGGAGCCCTGGCTGCAGTCCCCCACCCACCCCATGCCGCCTGCTCCACTTCAGGAAGTGACTTCACCCCCAGTTTCACTCCATTGCCTGGAGGGCAAACGAGACTGACTCATGCCCACCTGCCAAACGGCAGGCTGGTGAGCCTCGGGAACAAAAGCCTCCTTTCTGAGGCTCTTTCTCAGCAGAAATTCCAAGTGGGAGATGAGCCCGCATGGTCCTGACCGGCCAGGACTCCCTGATCACTGACTCAGAGACACCTGGCCCCACCCCGCCTTCTGCAGACCTCATGCCCCTGCCCACCCCACCCCCACCCAGCGCCTCCCCTGTCTCTCCCCTGCACCTGCTCAACCTGCAGCAACCCAGTCCCAGGTGAGGTGGCTGGGGCCACTGGCACCTTGCTTACATTACAGTCCTCGCTGCCCTGTGCCTGCTCTTTTTCTGTGACCTCGCTGGGGATGCTTTATGGGGCACAGGTGGACTATCCTGGAGACACCCCCCGGCTGGGGGAGGGGCAAGAAAGGTGGAGAAGCTGGTGTTTTGCAGCTTCCTCTGCCCCACAGGCACCCAGGGTCAAGTGAGACCCAGGCAACCTGGAACCTCTAGAATTGCAGCCTCCTGGGGGCTGGGTGGGCCCCCAGGGCCTCTCTAGGGCAGCATTTCCAGAGGCAGGAGCCCTCTGCAGCCTCCCTGTGCAGAGCTGAGAGCAATGGCCTGGGATAGCGGCCATGGCCCTTGCTCTGTTTCCCCGCTGATTCTCCATGTTCCCTTTATTTCCTCACTGCAAAAGGAAGGGCTGGAGTCATAGTCCTGGGGGATAACTGCTGGAAGGGCCTGGAACTGGGTTTACTCCAGCTTTGCCATTGCATCACACCAAGCAGCGGGAGGGACTGTGGGATTCTGGACCATGCCGTATGACCTGTTTTAGCCAATGCAACGGGAGAAATGTGGCCTAAAGAGCCTTGTAGAAAGTGCTAGTACGTTGCAGCTTGCTCACTTCCTGCTTCGGCTCCCTGTGTTGTCACGTGAAAAAGCCCAGGCTAGCCTGCTGGATGATGGAGCCAGATGAGTCATCTCGGCTGAGACCTCCCAGGCCAGCCGACTTCCAACACGGGAGTGAGGACATCCCAGAGCATCCAGCCCAGCCCAGTCAACGTTCTCCAGACCAGAGAGCATCCCAGCCAAACCACAATTGAGAGAACTTTCCCACCTTTTTAAGGGGCATCAGGTTCAGCCACCATGCTGGTCTAGGTGGCTGACAGCGATACTAGTCTAGCAAATGCCTCCTCCCCAGTCCACCAGCAAAAAACTCAAGGTTCCCCACGACCACCCTCACTCCTGATCCGCTGGCTCCAGTGCCTTCCATGCAGAGATCCCTCCCTTGCTCCTCAAATGCTGTCTGGACAGTCTGAACCCCAAAGGGTGCAGTGGGGTCCTTCCCTCCTCACGAGCCCGGTGTCCAGGACGGTGGACAGAGGGCTCACCTCCTGCAAGCACAGACTCCTTGTAGGAATTCACCAGATGCCGGATGAATACTCTCTTAACCCTTGAGGTTACATTTTCCATAAGATCCCAAATATCCTCGCTCTGTACAAATGGAAAAATGCGGAGCCAACATCTTATTATTCTTGGTTATTTTCAGTTGTGCTCTGGTGGAAAAATAAGTCATTTCTTACATGAGGCCTGAACCTACAGCCATCTGATTACATTTCTGAGAAACGTAGATTTGGGTTGTGTGTTTTTTCATGAGCTCATCTCATGTTTCCTGTATCCTTAGATTAATATGATTACCATATGCAGTATATGCCTCTAAGTTGCTTATAAGAACTGAAGCTTTTTCCAGGAAAAAACCACGAAGGTCTTTATGATTTGGCCCCTGCGCACTTCACGCCGCCCACCCGTTCCTCTGTGGACTCTCCCCGAGCTCCTCAGGTTCTCCTCAACGACCCACCACAATCTGGAATCATGATTAAAAACTCGGAGCCAGAGTCAGAGGGGCTCTGGCTCAGTTCTGGCTCTGCCATGTGTTGGCCAGATGACCTCGGGCAAATTTCCAGACTTTTGTTTCCTCACCTGAAAACATGCAGGTAATAACAGTACATGTCTCACCAGAACTCAATAGCACTTCACACCCACTGGGAGGGCCAATGTCAAAAACCCAGAAAATTATGTTTGCAAATATGTGGAGAAATTGGAACCATTGGGCGCTGCTGGTGGGAATGTGAGACTGTGGAGCCCCTGTGGAAATCTGATGGCAGTTCTTCAAAAATAATGAAAACTCTGTGTCCCGATTCTCCCAGGTAATCCCAGGATTGCCATATGATCCTGCAATTACACCTCTGGGCATAAACAGAAAGACAGCAGGGACTCGGACAGATGTTTGTACACCCATATGCCTCGCAGCGTCATTCGTGCAACCAAAAGGACACCAAGCACCTTGCTGTGTGAATGGATCGACAAAATGTGACCCGCACACAGGATGGAATACTATTCACTTAAAAAGGAATAAAATCCTGATACATGCACAACATGGATGAACCTGGAAGACTTTTTTTTAAGTGAAATACGCCAGTTACGAAGAGACAAATACTGGATGGTTACACTTACGTGAGGTCCCTGGAGTCATCAGACTCATAGAGGTTCAAAGTGGAATGGTGGTTCCCAGGGACTGAAGGGAGGCGACCAGAGAAGTTTTTGTTTTATGGGTTCAGAGTTTCAGTTTGGGAAGATGAAAATGTTCTGGAATGGATGGTGGGGATGATTCTACAGCGACGTGAATACGAACATCTTAAGCTCTGTGGGCCATATGATCTCCGTTACAACTATTCGGCTCTGCCGTTGAAGCATGAAAACAACCAGAAACATTTCGTAAACAAATGAATAGTGTGTCCCAATAAAACTTTATTTGCAAAAACAGGCAGGGGGCCGGATTTGGCCCATGTGCCTTATTGGTCAAGACCATTTTTCCCCCTACTGAGTCCTTTCTCTTGATGTCATTCGTCTTCTTCCATGTCATTCCCCACGTCATGTCTATCCCGATCAGCTCTCCACCGGCCTAGCCCTCAGGGTTCTTCTGCATTTAACCGATCGTGAAGCCACCTCCCGTTCATTGCACTCTCTGCTTCCCGTCATCCTCCCTTCTACGCGGCCTCATGCTTCAGGACATCCTTCCCTCCCCACCCCAGTTCTGACACTCACAAAGGAGGTAAAGGAGGCCGTTTCGGCATCCGTGCGGGGCGACTCAACACTGAGCCCGGGCCGGGCGGCGTGTATATCACCATATGCACGCAGTGTATGTGGAAAATACTTTCAGACCATCCGTCTCAGTTTATGACCCTCCTTGGCAGCCTTTGTTCTGCTCTCACATGAGGCCCTGCCAAGTTTATAAATACTGCCTCTGAATGACAGTGAATTTGGTCTCCCCTAATCTTTCACTCCATAGATAAAGTCTCACGGACGCTGCAATAGCACCAACACTTCAGATGAACTGTTTGCTTGATTGATCTTAAGGCTCTGACCAGAGGTATCCTGAGGGCCTCCCCTTCATGGTTCACAGCTGCTTGATTCAGAGGCGTTCGCCTACCCACGTCCTGAAAGTTGGAAACTAACTCACTTGGATGCTCGCCCCTCATGCTGCTCTATTCTGTGAGGTCAGGACCATCGATAAAATCCAGACGCTTTGCAGAGGGGCCTAGAGCAGCTCATTTCTCCGGACACTTGGCTGTACATTCAACAGCAGATACATTTACCAGATGTAACGGAGGAGATTTTTTTTTTTGTCATGGAAGACAAGATTGCCCTTTGTTTTGACGAGCCCTAAAAACTTTTAGGCAAGGAGATGCGTTAAGAATATATCATCTCATGTTTGCTTTCTCTCAGTTCTTTTCTTTTATGCTCTTCTGTAACCGGCCAGGTGCTTACTACAGGCCCAGGTACACAGGCGACGTCTTTCAAAGGCGTCGTCTGGCCCTGCTGCCGCCAGAACCGCAACACCCTTTCCTTTCTGCTATAACTGCTCAGCTGCACAGAACTCATTCAGCTGCTTTGCAAATTTTTTTACAAAGTGGCTAATCCAAGCTGTAATTTTCTTAATTTTATTTTGTTGCCTGGATTTATCATTGACTGATCAATCTTTTTTTTTTTTTTTTTTCATGCACTGAAAAGGATCGTGTAGTTAATATGCAAGCAATAAGGTGTAAGGGGGAAATTTCCTTTGAATCCTGTTTTCTTTCCCTGTTCATTTCCAGATGTGTGTAGGGAGGAAAGGCCCCCAGATACAAAGGAGAAGTCGGCAGCAAGAGAGGACAAAGGACCCTGAGGATCGAAAGATTCAGGTGCCCAGCTGGGGCCTGTGCTACTAGTCTTTTCAGCTCCTTTCCCCCCCTTTTTCTCTTGACCCTGCTCTGCTTGCTTTCTCTTTATGACTCCCTCTTTCTTTTCTTTTCACTCTCTCCCAATTTAAAGTACATTTAAGATGGAATCAAATGGTTATGCCTTCTTTATCAAAGATTATTATTACCACCTTAATAACACTGACTAGTGATTTTCATCTTGAGCCTGGTACGATCTAATTACTAATTATTTGAGAATAGAATCTATTTCTTGGGCCCCTAACCTGTTGCTTCCATTGCAGGTGTAACCCTAAATGGAAAATAAAATGTTTTTGTTGCTGGAACAGAAGAAAGCAATGATGATTTAGGTTATTGTTTCTTCCCTTTTTCCTCCTACCCTCCCTTCTTCTGATCACTCACCCTCAGCGGTGTCCCCTGATGACTGAAGAGCCAGGCCTTCACCTGGGTACCTCCTGGGGGAAGTGATGACTCATAGCATCCAGCTCCCTGCGGTGGAGGGGACTTCACTGCCACCAGGCTCAGGGCAGGCTCTGTACACAGCCTGGTGTTCACCCAATAGAGGGTGTTGAAGGACCGAAGGGCAGGTGGCCAACAGGTGGGCCCCTAGCCAATGCACAGTGGAGGTGACACCAACTCTGTTCAAGGCCGGACAGAATGGCCTGGGGAATCACGCATGAGACTGTCCACGGTCAGGAGCGTGCACTTTGCAGTCGGTCCCACCCATCTGGATTCAAGCCCTGCCTCCAGCTGTGGAACCTACTGAGTAAGAGACCTTGGGCTCCTTACTTCATATATCTGAGTCTCAGAGGTTTCATCTCTACGTCGGAACACACTGCCTCTCACAGGCTTCGTGTGAGCACCCGTGAGCTGATCTATAGAAAGCACCCAGTAGGGCACACAGTAGATGAGACAGAGCAAAGAGAATGGAGGGAGGGGAGAGGGTGACAAGGGGCAGCATCCAGGAGTTAAGTTGGAGGCTACTAGGGGACTGGTCTAAACAGCCCCAGAAATACAAAGGCGCGAGAGGGAAAGCGGGATCCCGGGCTCTGAGGGCGGGCGATTTTCTATGCTTGCTGGCCGCACAGCGCCACCTAGAGGCAGAGCGTGCTCCGAGCGAACGGTGACACCAGTGAGGTCCTCGGACCAGCACGATTACCAGCCCCTTTTGCCCTTTCCCCCCAGCCCGCCTCTCCTATGAAAATCTTTCAAACCTGTAGGAATGTTTGTATTAATTCAGTCATTGCCGAGCACCTGCCAGGCAGCAGACCTGCGCTCCGTGCTCACCGGCAAGTCGACGAGCGAAGCAGACCTCATCTCCTGCCCTCATGGAATTTACGTTTTAGACTTTTTATATAACACGTAACCACATGTTTTTCAATTCTCTTCTGAACAGCAACAGAAAATAACAGGTGGCACGACAGGAATATATTCTTCGCCTGAATTAAAAAGTAATCTGAGATTCTGACACATTAATCATTGCATGGCGGGGACAATGGCAGGGGCTATCACATACACACACGCCTGTCCCACGCATGAAAGGTGTACTCTCTCTTAGAATTAGCTGAAAGAGAAGTTGGCAGGTCTTAGTGTTCAAATAAAGGGAGAAAATATAGCGCAAACCCCTCCCTATTAAATGTCTTCCAATTGGTTTGAAAAGACTCACATGTGAGAAAACAATATAGTCAAGCTCTCCTATTACCCAGGCAAGGGGGAAAGTGAAAACAATGCTGAATTCTTTCTTTCCAAACACATCTGTAGGATGACTTTGGATTCAGGTCAGCTTTCTCTCCACACCTCCTCCAATTGCTCTCACTTTTCTCAAGACCTGAGATTCGCTTCCAAATCCCAAGGTTGTCCAGTGCAAAGTGTTCCTGAAAGCTCAACGGCGAGGCTGTAACGTGATAGTGAATTTCCCGAAACATCCTTAGGGCGCGTCCCGTCCTAAACATACAGCAATGCAAATTCTGGAAGGCCCGTTCAGGTCTGGAGCCATGAAGGCCAAAAATATAAACTAATTCTGTTTCTCTTTGTCTTTTCCCCAAACCCAGGGTTGGGAAGTAGACACCTCTGCTCTGGCTGTGGTCATTAGTAAACTGAAAAGTGTGTGGGTTTTACAAATTGCCTAAGTTCAATCAGGGAGTTAGGCTTAGCAAATGCTTGTAAACCACGGCAGTTCCGATCAAGGCCAAAGTGTCTGTGGAAATGACTGCCTGTGTCAATCGACGGCTGGGTGGAAACGCGGCGCCTCCATCTCCTTGTTTCCCTCGCTGGCGATCATCTCCTACACGGTCAACACAACTGCTCGCCCGCGGCCTTTCTCTGTCGGGAGCACCCCCCCCCCGCAACGTCTGACTAGAAAACTCCCGATCGTTCAACTTTCATTCGAGTGCCTTCTGGTAGGTAAAACCATCTCTTGACTCTTACCCGTTGAAAATGTATGTCCTGCTTTTTGGCACCTGGGGAAGAGCAGGGAGCTGTTTACATCTGTTTCTTCTCAATTACCTTCGGCTCAAAAAATTCCTTATGCCCAGTAGCTCATTTGGGGCTGACATATTCTGGTTCTCTTCAGGGCCAATAACATACCCGCTCCTTTGGGCCCTGACAGGCAGGGACGACACCCACAGAGCCCCCCAAAGAAGGTGAAGAGGCCCTGAGATGACTCCACATCTGTAGACAAAAGAAAGAATCTCCTGAGCGCGTGGACAATGCCCGGGGAAGTCACAGCTCCTGGGAGGGTTAGAGGAAAGCTGGTCTCGGGAAGCAGGAGGCCACGGAGTCGGGGGGTCCCCATCGTCAGCGTGGCTGGCGGGGCTGAATGGATGGGTGATGCGGGGAGGTTTGTAGCACTTCAGACAATGCAGGCTTCTGGTGTCCCACCCAAGTCATGGGTGTTTTGTTTTGTTTGCCGCACAGGATTCTGAATCACAGCCTGGGACGTGACAGGTACGTGTAGATGGCTTTTATGTAGCTTCTACGTTCTATGCACGGATAGATTTCACCTAATTAAGTCTGTGTGTCTGTAGCGCACATTTAAGGATTTGATCCCCCCCACTGTCCCCTGCAGGCTGCCCCGTTGTCTGGGGACCGCTTTCCCGGTCACCGCATTGTGACAGGGGCTTCCTCGCTGGGCCTTGCCTCTCAGGCTGTGCTTCCTCCATCCTCGGGTCTGGGCCTGTCTGTTCCCCCTTCCTCTGTCCTGCCTCATTTTCATGTCCTTGCTTCTGCTCTTTTGTTTGAGTAAGCAAATAACCCAGAAAGCAGTGTTTAAGAGGCAAAATTCTAAAAACAACCAAACAAACAAAAATCCAGCTGCTACAGTTTAAAGCTCATTAACGCTTAAGGGGGAAAACTGCTGAGTGTAAAATATACTTCAGTAACATTTCTGGAAGGGAACTGGGCAATATCTATCAACAGTTAAACTCTGTGCACCTTTTGATGTGGCAGTTCCACTTTGGGGGATTTATTCTATACAGGAACTTGTACGGATGTGCAATTGTGTGTGTGTGTGTGTGTGTGCCCTCATGTGCCTGTGTGTACAGAGACACCTCATTGCACCAACTTATAAAGGATGCGAACAGCAGCACTGGAATGAAGGAGCTTAGTAACAACATAAATGTCCATCAGCGGGACCTCTTTAAACAAATGAAGCCCATTCTCATACTAGGTCACCCCATAAGCACTAAAAGTAATGAGCTAGAGCTGTGTGTACTGATTTAGAAAGATGTCTAAGCTATACTGTTAAGTAAAAGAAAAATGAAGTTACAGAAGACTATAGTATGTTTCTTTTGAGTTTAAACAAATTAGGGGTGTGTGTGTGTGTGTGTGTGTACATACAAAACACTTTCTAAATTGAACCCAAGACAAATTGTTAATGGTTGTTGCCTCTGGGAGTCGGAGGAGAGGATAGTGGAGACCTATTTTTCACTCTCTACTCATCCGTACTCAGAGAGATTTTCAGCCATGGACATGCTTTATATTTATAATTTAATAATAAATATAAGTATAAAATATGTGATTAATTCAGCAAAGCTGTGTAAAGCATCTTCCACGTCCCCATGTCCCAAGGCATTTGCATCACTTGGGATATTTAGTGACTTACTCAGTCCATCGCTCTCATCAGTTTGAACAGCAAGGGCCGTACTGTGCGATGCTGGGTAACTCACAGAGTCAGGTGGGCGGTCGGAGCATTGGTGCTGGACCAGGCTTCTGGGGGTGACTCCCAGGCCGCTCCCCCCACTGCCCAGGTGCAGCCTCAAGGACTCACTCCAAACCAAGTCCTGCTCAGCTGACTGACCTGTGGGATCTAAGGCACTAGTCTGTCTCCTAGCAGCAAGTAGGCTAAAAATATAAAGATTTTTTTAAAAACCTCTTCCTTGAGAAGATAGGATTCACCATGTGGGAAATACCCAAATGGGAGGAGGTGCAGTTTAATAGATGGGGCAGGTGTAGATGACAGATGTCACTACACAGTTCTACAGTTGACCTCCCCTGGGACCCTACTCAATGAAACATATATCATCAGAGAAAAGTCTTATTTCCAATATTGTGCTTGTGTGAGACTGGAGAAATGAATGATAGCAGTGGCCTGGGCTATCCCGTAGCTAATCATTTATCAATTGAGTGTGGGAAGCTTTTTGGGCAGAAATGACTAGAATTTCAAAGGCTGGCGAAATCCAAGTAAACCCTGGATTTAGATGGTTTCCTCTGACTTCTAGAATAGTAATAATACCTATCATTTAATTCATGCTATCATATGTCAGGCACCATGCCAGGTTTTTATAAATGAAAAAGGAAAGAAAAATTGCTTAAAAGCAGTTTAAAAAAAAAAAGATTACTGTGGCCACCAACTCTGCACCCTACTGTATCATTTGGGGTTCGACCAAAGGAACAGAACCAGCAGGAGACATGTAGTAAGGGATTTATGACAGGGAATTGGTTTGTGCAGTTGTAGGGCTGGCAAGGCCAGTCTGAGATCCAGGAGGGGCGGGCTGGAACCGGCCGAAGCTGCCACATTCAGGTGGAATTTCATCTCCAGGGAAGCCTCGGCTCTGCTCTTAAACCTTTCAAATGATTGAGTCAAGCCCACCAGTTAGCTGTGGGGTAATCTCCTTTACAAAACCAACCGATTATGGCGCTGGGTGCTCCATAGAGAGAGCTGAGCTGTGTCTTCGTCCTAAGGGCTTCCAAGGGCAAGGATCTTAGGAGAGGATCTCAATAGACTATCAGCTTTTCCAGGTGTGTCCTTTCAGGGTTGTGGTCCCTACTAATTTGTCAGTGCTAAGGGGGAGGGGTCATTAGTCAATGCATCCGGTCCTGAGGCAGCCATGGCGTCACCCTGCCTGGCCTTGCTGCTTTTCTGGGCCTGGAGCCTGTCCCATAGCCTTGGGGCTCTGAATGTGACATGCTTCGGCCAGGGGACTGTGAACATCCGAGCAGAACTCTAAGATGCCTTTGAAGTCTCGGCCAGCCTCTCTCTCTCTGAGGTCAGGGCTGCTCTAGTCGGAGTCAGTTCTGGAGGCTGGAGGGATGATCTCACGGTGTCCACGCGGTCAGGTCTGTGACTGAGGAGGACCTGTCCTCTTCTCACTGTGCCCTCACTTAGTGGAAGGCAGGGGACATTTTACTTTGCAAAGACTGTTAAACTTTTTTAGTTATGCAAAGTAGGCCAAACTAGACCGGGAGTCACTGGGGAAGAAAGCTCTGCGTGCATTTAAATCATTCAGTGCGTTCACCCACCGCACTGGTGGCTATTGAGTGAGCACCTTAGTGCACGTTACTGTTCTTGGTGTTTGAAATGTGTCCGGAAATGAAACAGACCAAGATTCCAGCCTGCGTGGGATTTATATGCTTCGTATAATAGAGTGGTGGCAATTCTGAGTTTTCTTCTGGCAGCTGGAAGAGATTGAAGTTTAGAGGCCCGGCATCCAGGAAAAGAGCTGAGGAGGACAGATTTTGGGATGGGCTCCAACCTGGTAGCAGGTTGGGATCAAGGAAATGCTGACTAGTGCGAAATCTTTTTGCGATACTCAGAGGCTATAAGGACAGTGATGCCCTGTGGCCCAGTTTCCCGCTCTCTTGTATTATCCGCCGTCACTCCTGAAGCTGCTGTTACAGTTGGTGACACCCCCGCCTTGGATTAGTGAAGTTTGGGCAGTGCCCGTGCTTAGAACAAACTGGTGCACAGTTGGGACGGTGGCCACCGGGGGCGGGAGGGCTGGCAAGAGAAACGGGACCAGGAGAAGGTAGATGCACAGACACTGTCGATGTAAGAACGTCCAATCCCATAAAGAATTTTCATAAGATTTTATCTGAGCCTAACTGATGACAATTGTCGGGAAACAACCTCTCAAATGCTCCAGAGAATGACAGTTTTGCAGTTTCTTTATTTTTTTAAAATTTATCTTTACTGTTGGAAAGTATTACAGATGGCCCCCTTTTCCCCCCCATTGACCCCCTCCAGCCCCCTTCTACCCCCTCCCCAGGCCTTCACCACACTATTGTCTGTCCGGGTCTTATGCAAATATGCATATAAGTTCTTTGGTTGAAGACTTGCCCAGAGCTACATAAATAATTCATGGCAGAGCTGGGAGCCAAACCCTGGTCTACATCGCCTGCTCACTCTGCCATCTCTGCTCCCCACAGCTGAGGAGCAGGAGAAAGGATCCTGGAAATCTAAATCCTTGCACTCTGCCCAAATCCCCTCTGGGAGACCCTTGACAAGCAGCTGCTGTCTTTCACCTGACAGGACTGCAGTGTTCACTTTCCTACAGTTTGTTTTCTTTCCTGGCTTATCCTCAGGATCCCCACCTCTTTCTCGGGATGCCCCAGATTTTAGGTCTTCAGCTCCCCCAGACACTGGTCCTTCATCAGCTTGTGAGCATCTGCCTTCGGGTGTGGCATCCTGAATCACACATCACAGTACTCCACATCGGCCGGTAAATGGGAAGCAGAGAACTATCCATCACTGTCCTTGTTAGAGGAAATAGTCTTTCATCGCGCAGCCTAAGATTGAGTTTGCTTTCTTGGTAGTCTTAGTAATTGATACTGGACATTAATCTTGTATGCAACCAAAAATTCATGCCTTGTACATTGGCATCATTGATTTCTCTAGTTTTTGTTTTCTCCAGTCGTTTTGGCTGAAATGAAAGAGAAGTGTGGGCCCAGATCTAAGAAATCCATGAGAGGAGGGGAGCAGCTCAAAGCACTTTCTGTATTTATTTTCATTTAAAGAAAAAATAATATCTTCCTTTGTAAAGTAGCTAAGCCGAGGCAGGTAGCATAGAAATGAAAGAAAAAAGCTGTAAAAAACAGAGATCGAGATTTGATGGCCATTGTCTAGAAAATACATTAATGCAGACAAGAGTTGTTTGAAAGATTTAAAGTGAATTTCTGAACCACCGAAATAAAATATTGCAGTGACACAAGAAATAAAGCTGCATTTTTTTCAAAACAAACAAAACCGAGTTTTGAAAATAGGTCATTTGTGTTTGGTTTCGAGAGGCGTTGAATTACATGGCGAGCTACTTGTTTGAGCAGCTGGATGCTAACAATCGTGGGAGCACAATGAGAAATGCAACCAAATCATATTTTCATACCAAGAATAGCACTGACCTCACCTGAAACTGCTGAGTCTGGAGCATCGAGCTGAGTGAGTTGGGCCTCTTCTGATTGCAGGAGACAGAAACCTATTCGAACTTGGTGGTAGACAGAGGTTTCGGGTACAGCAGGAAGGGCCCGGGAGCGCCCATCAGGCTGTGTCTGGCTCTACCCCCTTCACGTTGGCGGCCACCCCTCCTGCTCCTTTCTCACTGTGGCTGGGTGGTCAATCCACAGGTTGCATCTCAGCCCCTCGGGATCGGAGACTCTCGTAGCCCCAGGGAAAGGCTCTCGCTGGCCCATCCTGGCCTTGGCTCATGTCCACCTCTGAACAATCAGCTGCAGCCCGGGAAAGCGGGGACGTGATTGACCTGGCTCAGGTGGGGTACCGACCTTTGAGATAATCGCTATGGCCAGTGGGGTGGGATCTAAAGGAAAAATGACAAATCCTACTCAAGCCACATGGTTGTTCTGGGGAGAAGGAATCGCCCAGGAGCCGGTAGGAAGGCACTCTTTGGGGCATTCTGAACAGATTGTCGCTATATTGGGACAATTAATAGTTTGGAATTTCAATTTTTTACTCATTAAGAACAGTTTTTGCATTAGAGTTAAAGCACTGCCTGTTTCAAATGCTTTTTCCCTGTATTCTCTGTGCTGAGCGAAGGGTGTGGGCATATTGCCCTTACGGCCCTGCGGGTAGGGAGGACTCTGGCTCTTTGTGATTCATCTCTGCCTCTCACACCTCCAAGGGCTAGTGCTCCTTTGGCACCCTAGGGCTACGTCAAAGAGGGGACGTTGGACAAGTAAAAGGATTATTATAATACGGCCTAAGCACCATGATTAGCTTATTATTTTCTCACTAGCTTCTAGGTCTAATGAGCAGCCTGTCCCTTTGCACCTCAAAACACTTTTCCACCTTACCTCCTGCCTTCCATTCACAGAGGAAGGAAGCGCAAATGCCCGTGAGTTCACCCCGAGGAACAGTGACTGCGCTTTAAGTCCTTCCTGTGAGGAAGATAACCACGCACTGTATCATTTATGCTGGGGCATTTCTGGGGTCAAAGGGGTGCTGCCCAAAGGGGACACCAGGGTAACAGGCGTCACGAGGGCTCTTCTGGGCAGAGTGGGACGAATGTTCAACGTCAGTTTGACAGGAGGCGTCATGAGAGCTTCGAGGGCGTATGGAGAGAAGAAAATGGCAGAGAAGGTCCAAAGATCCAGTCCCCCTACTTAACGTTGTCGCCAACGACCAGCAGTGGAACTAGGGGGACATCGAGGATGGGGAAGGCCGGGGTAGCTGGGACCATTTTGAAGCCCACCTGTTTGCCATGAATCACTGAGCAGCTGAGGTGCAGACAGATGGCCACGGCTGTGGAGGGCGTGGGAGTTATCCACGTGGACAGGCCACCCTCGGTCGCTGGCATTTAGCTCCCTGTCCTCGGGGCGTCGGTGGAGAGCAGCAGGGAGCCCCCCGGAGACGCCGAGCACTCAGGCTCGGCAGGGCCGCACGGAGGACCGGCTCGTGTTTGGCGAACGGAGGCAGAAAGCGGAGGGTGACGTGGGCAGAGGCAGGGACGCGAGGCCAAGGCGGGGAGGGCTCTGCACACGAACTGGAGATATTTCCCGATTTTGTCCAAAGTGAGAAATCCACAGACGCAAGAGTGGGGTGTGGGGGTGGGAGGCATGATGGAGAATCAATGGGCAATGAAGGGGCAGGTGAGGGGGCTTAGGTAGAAGCTTTAGGCCTCCATGAAACACCACGATGTTCTGCTCCCTAGGTTAAGGAATCGGTGCTTCTTTCCGTCTATTAGTAAAAACATGCAGTTGTCCCCTCAGCTTCTGAAAAAGGCAAGGACACTCCTTGGAGGCCATGACCCGCCAAGTCCTCACAGATGGGCCCTTTGTGGAGCAGCACTGAGCTTTTATTCATGAAGATAAATGATCCCAAACCAGCTCTACTTAATGCAGCTTCACTGTGTAATAATACGGGCTTTATCAGCAAACGGGAAATACTCCTACAGAACGTCCGACTAACGCAATATTCTGCTGAGTCTGGACGTGAGCTCTGCGGTTGGCACTTGGTATTTTCAGGAGGAGAATTGTTCGGGAAAATCCCGCTGTCCTTTTCTGACATCAGGGCTCTGGGGCCACTTGTCCTTGCCTTTTCCCCACACTGCCTGCTGTCTGCATGAAAGTTGGAGTCCCTGTGAAGTTACCAGTAACCGGGCAGCATTTTAATGCTGCGAAGTATCGTCTGTTTCGTAATCGTAGTCGCCGAGCCCGCTTTCAATGTGGAAACGTGAAGCAGCGTATTTCGTGCACTTGCATTTATGAGTCCTTTGGCTCTTCTTGGCTTTTCCTTGCTTTAGCTCATCCCACAAACCAAAGTGAGTATCTGTTAATATTTTCCCAGACCACTATTCAAGAAAAGGAACCGCTTGCTGTTAATCGTGATGGCAGAGCTCCTTGACTCACAGGCTCTGGTTCAGAATTCTTGAGGCTCCGCGCCTGTGGCATCCTGCTATTCAAACTTTGTTAACCCAAGAAGCTCCCTGAGGGGTTTGTTAGCCATGCCAAGTCCAAGTCAGGTTTCTCCAAAGATTCCAATTGAGTGGGTCTGGGGTAGGACCCAGAAATTTGCATTGTTGACTAACCCACTAGCTCATTCCGGAGCAGGTGTGCTGAGAAATGAACTTCAAAAAACCATGTAATATAGTTTTCTTTTGCCTTATTAGTAAGTGGTTGGCTCACGGGGTAAATTCATTCATTTGTTCATTCATTCATTCATTCATTCATTCATTCTTATCAAGCACTTACTCTGTGCCTCCTAGCTTGATTTCTCATTTCTAAAGACCTTTAAAGTCCATCATCACACTTCACTTTTCTTGGGAGAACTGCCAAGGGCGAGACTCATAAGAGTCAAAGAGAAATTGGCCACAAGAGCGGCCACTCCAGCTGCAGGCCAGGAGGTGGGAGGGATGACATCCAGGCAGTTGGAAGCATTTGGTAGGGAAACAAGTCCGATGATGACCCTCACCTAAGGAACTTGGCTGTTTGTCTAAGTCTCCAAAGGGAGTGATCCCTGGCCCCACAGCGGGCTGAAGCAATTGCAATGTTATGAGGGAATGGAGATTTCAACATGTGTGAGCAGGGAACTGAAGAACATCTTTGTTTGGGAAGCTAGTGGGCCTTCTGTTATCTGTTATGGTGCTTCTTGACTTTTGGTATAACTTGACAATTGTGGTCCATGTGAAATGCTGTCTTGTAAATATTTCACATGGACACAGCCCCCACATCCTCAGCCCTCCCAATGTGTTTCTGGGGGATTCTAATCTGTTAGTACAAACACAAGTACTGCTTCAGGGCTGACCCCCAATCAAGGAGTTTGATGTCGACTCCAAAGAGGCCTTGACCACCCCATGGGTTGGGACATGTGAGTGAGGCAACCTTGAACTTTTGGTTGGCCGGTTTTGTTTTTCAGGGTTTTTTATTTCTTTTTAGGAGGGGTGATAGACTTTCACAAAGATTTAGTGGGGGAGCACAGGGAGAGAGATGTCCCAGGGAGGAGCACTGAGCATACGCATGTCTTAGCCCGTGTGGGCTGCTATAACAAAGTACCACAGGTTGGGTAGCTTTGCTTCTCACCGTTCTGGAAGCTGGAAGTCCAAGACCAGGGTGCCAGCATGATCGGGTGAGGGTCCTTTTCTGGGTCACAGACTTCTTATTGTATCCTTGCATGGCAGACAAGACAGCTTTTATAGGCATTCATCTCAAACGGGGGTGTGCTCGGGGCCTTTGCTGGTAACTAGGACTGGCTGCCCTTTATTATTTGTTAGATATCTTGCATTTAATCCCCAGCACTGTCAGATAAGTTATATTATTCCCTCCATTTCATGGATGAGGAAACTGATGTTCTAGATATTTTCCCAAGGTTTTTGTGGTTTTTTTTTGCCTGGATTTTAAAGTTTTCCTAAGGATGCTCACCATCACAGAGCACTGCACTGCTGCTGTGTATGAGTTCTCTAGAGCTGTGTAACAAACGACACCAAAATTCAGCAGCTTCAGACAATAAGCATTTACTATCTCACAGCTCCCATGAGCCAGGCATCTGGGGCCAGTTTAGCTGGTGGGTCTGGCTCAGGGTCTGTCACAGGGTTTCATTCAATCTTTCTTCCAGGCTGTGGCTCCTGAATACAGGACTGGGGCTGCAGGATATGCTACTAAGCACCCTCCTGTGGCTGTGGACACTGGACTTAATTTCTCACCATGAGCCTCTTTCTGGGGCTGCTCACAAGAAGGCTTCCATTGGAGTGAGTGATAGACAGAGAGAGAGGGAGAGAGAAATAGAGGCTGGCGTGTCTTTTTAACCCAGTCTCAGAGGTGACATCCATCACTTCTGCCATATTCTATTGGTCACACAGACCAACCTGGCGCAGCGTGAGAGGGGTGTGAACACCAGGAGGCAGGGTCAGGAGGGCTGTCTTGGGGGCTGGCTGCTCTGGGGAGACAGCAGTGCTCAGGCTGGACAGACCCAGAGGCAGCAACTCAGAGCGATGTTTCCCAAAGTGCCGTCACTCAGCGGAACAAGGGCCCAGCTCGAATGCCGTTAAGTGAAGGCCACCTCGCCGGAGGCCCAGCTGTCTCTGCTGCTGTGGGAGCCGCCCCTGAGGCCAGCATGTCCAAGGGCAAAGGGCACCAGGCCGGGAATGAGGCCACTCTGGGCCCACTGCCACTTACTCCCTCCATGAGCTGGCAGGGGCCACTGTCCCTCTCCAGGCCTCCGCTTCCTCGTTTGTGAAAGACACAGTGTGATCAGACCAGTGTTTCCGATCTGGGCTCTCGGGGCCCCCAGGATCCAAGGATGTGCTCTGGTTTTATCAGGTCCCCAGTAAGGGCTCCACTGGGACAAAAATAAAAGTGTGCCATGGATTAAAAGACAGAATAGCGTGAAGGCCACTGTGCTCTAAGGCCCGAGCCACCCTGTGCCTTCCCTTTGACTCTCCTGATCTCAGAATCGGCAGAGCCTCCGCCACGGGCTCCTCAGCCACGCCAAAGGTATGCGGGGAATGCACGGCTCTGTTCCGTCCTGCGGTTGGCTAACCAGAGGGAAATTGCCTTGTATCAGATGCCACAATAATTGTCATTCAATCTTTTTTTTTTATTCTTGCTGCCTGGAGGGGGAATAATCTTAAAGGAAGGGAGGTGTCAGCGGTGCTGACACGGGGCCAACACATCTGGATGGGAAGGGAAAGATCCGCCACCGGGACGCGCAGCCCAAGCGAGAGGCACCGGACGGGGCTCAGGGAGAGCGCCGGGGTTTGAGGAAGGGCAGGGCCAGGAGGCCTCTGAGCTCCCCTTTCCTCACCTGTGGTCACCTCAAGGATGACCGAGACCATCAAATGAAATTGTGGCCCCCCCTGGAAAATGTATGACAAAGGTAGTGCCCTAGCTGTGGGAGGGTGGCCTGTGGGGATACGGAGGAAAGTCCCCTGGGACGGGCGGCCTCCACCCGCCTCCCTCGACCACAGGGGAATGCAGACCCACAATCGCCAGATCTTGTTTTTCGGGAGAAGCCGGAAATTCAGGGGGGTTTTTTTATATGAAATTTTCCAATTTTTAAAATACTGAGCAGGCCAAACAAAACTTGTCACTGGGCCAGACCTGATCCATTACAAATGAGTGAATTACAAATGAGTGATCCCATTTTAATCAAAACACCAAACTAATTGGACAAACATTTCCGTCCTTCTGAGAATTTGGCCCCTGGAGGTGCATTATGTATTCAACTATCAAGTACCCACTGTGGGCCAGGCACAGAGAGGGTTCTAGAGGGGTTTTCTCATCTCCTCTCTGACCACAGAGCCTCTTTTCTCCCTTGTTCCACCCATTCGGTTTTCTGTATGTGGGAAAGTGGGAAGAAAGGAAATAGGAAGAAAGAAGAACATAGGCCTAGAAGAAATGTTTAATTTGTGTCTCGCTCCACAGTTGAGGGTAAAATTATGCCCCAAAGCCACCGTCTTTGTGGCCTCAGAGCTCATTGTCACTCACTGAAAGACCCGCTAATGAAAAGGGCATCTATCTGTGGACTGCCCATGTGTGCCAGCCCCAGTTGTGGTATTGTTGTGATCCTGGGCTTCGCATTTCATTCCTCATAACATTTCTATGATGCAAAGACCACTCTGTACAAGATGGGGACACTGAAGCCTAAAGAGACTAAGTAACTTGCCGGAGTTCACAGAGCTCTCAAGTGGTGGGGCTGGGATTTTAATTCAGATGCCGCTGACTCCAGTACACACATTTTTAACTTTATACTGAATGAATGAATGAATGAATGAATGAATGAATGAATGAGTGACTGAGTGAATGAATGAGTGAATGAATCAGTGAGTGAATTAATGAGTGAGTGAATGAATGAATAAGTGATTGAGTGCAAGAGCTGAGGCCCTACTCCCACTCTCCTTCCCCCACCCTCCAGCCCCACTCTGTCCTCCCAACTCACCCAATGGTTCTGGGATTTAAATACTTGAATTACATTTCTGTAGATTTCTCAGAGAAATCTTGGGGCCATCCCCCCACTTAGTGGCTCAGGGCCTCTTAGGAACTGTCAATGTTTAGATACGCACTGAGCCCCCTTCCTGTCACACTGATCATTTACCTTTTAAACATGTTGGTGAAGGGAAAATATTGGAGAAAGCAGCAGGTTTTCCGCATCAAGGAGGGTTATTATTTACCAGCGTGCTCGTTTCTGTTATTTTTTCTGTACCCTAGTGTACAATCAGAGCTCATAAAAGTGCTACTGTGTGGGAGGTCTATATTTCCTCTCCATTAAGCGTCCCCAGATGTTCGTGGCTCCTGTCCCTTCCTGCCTCCCTGCCTGCTCCGTTTCACCTTCCAGCCTCTCTCCTCTTCTTTGCTCCAGTGAGGAGCTCAGGAGCTCAGCCGGCCCGCCCTGCAGTTGGCTAATCACTCGCATTTCCCAGCCCTGCAACTCCATGTCTGCCTGAGCGTATTTCCTCCTTGATGTGGTCCAGTGTCTACTGGCTGCTCTGACTCAGAAATCCTTCTTTATGAGAACCTGACACCCCAGCGCACATGGATTGATACCCTTGCTGCTTTTGGAAGTCACCAAAGCACCCCCCTCATCTCTGTGCAATCAGAGAGGCCCCTGTGAGGTGCATGCTCACCCCATGACTAGCCAGGGGACCCTCTGTCACTGCAGTCAGCAAGCTCGCAATTCAGGAGGTGCTGGGATGAACCCAGGAAGCACTGTGGTCCTCCAGTGAGGTCCAATGGTCTATTTTTGCAAAGTACCATCCCAAAGGATACTAGGGATAACCCAGCTAGGGGTTCTCTGCTTTCCACCCAGATCCACCCAGGACCTGCTCTGTGGCTCTGTGGCTCTGTCTAGTCCCTGCTTGGGATCAGTGAGTGATCTGGGGGTGGGAGGCAGTTGACTTTCTCTTTACATTTTCCTGTTCTCTTCGCTCCTTGGTGCTGAAGAATAAAGAAGCTTCCTGGTTCTTCAGAAAAACCATTGGTTCTTGGACCTCCAGGCGACTGATCAAATGAGAAGTTCAGGGGAGGGAGAAGGTGCTAGCACCTGGGGGGAGACGGAGGAGCACGGACCAGCTGATGGCCGCGCTGGCTCCTGAAGCCCGACCAGCTCGAGGGGCGGGTAGGGAGGGCCTGTGAAGGATGCCTGGCGAAGGGAACAGGTGAGCTGTAAACGTCTTCAAATGAGGGATTCCATGTTGTTGGACTGTGACTCTCCAGTACTCAAAAAGCTCTGTTCAATGAGTAAAGAAATGAATGAATGAGTAGCAATAACTGAGTAGTATTGTAATTAAGTAACTGGAAGTTTAAGGATGTGGGGCATCTAAGATCAGTCTAGTTCAGTTCAAATCCCAGTCCAACTATCATTTACAGGATCTGTGACCCTGAGAAAACTTTTTAAGCCCTACGGCTCGGTTTCCTCATGTATACAATTGAGATTAACAAGAGAACCTCCCAAGTTTAACATGATAATTAAATGAGATAATCTATATAAATCAATTAGCGAAATACCCAGCACTAGTAAACGCTTGATACATATTTGCTGTCATAACCATTTTCAAATTAGGAAATTGTTTATGAGGCGCTTGGAAATGCTTTTTTGAAATGTTGATGGAATACTCTCCCTGAAACGTTATTTTCATTAACTTTAATACTGTCCTTTTCACTGATTATTGTCATTGTTAATTTGCAGAGTTAACACTTAGTTAATAGCTGGGAAAGTTCAGCCCAGCCCGACGTAACTATCAAAAGAGGAGCTGTTGGAGGTCCCAGAGTCAGGGGGCTGAGGGATATTATCTTTCATTCCAGGAACAGGGGAGGAGGTGGGACTGTTGCCACTCGCTTATGCTTTATGCATTTTCCTGAGTCAGAAGCTGGATCATCAAAACATTTCATTTGCCAGCACCCCAGAGCCCTGCTAACTTTTCTATCCCCTCCCCCACTCCCCAGCACGCCTCAGGCCTAGTCTCTTGTTTTGTGGGTTAGAAAGTGGATGGGATGCAAAGATATTTTAATATTTACGGAAGCAACACATGGATGCTTCAGAGCCCGTGAATAAAGCAGAGTAAACTCTGAGACTAAACCCAAATCATTTCGGACCAGGATGCCCAGGTGAGGAATCCCCACCTCGAGCGAAAAGGAAGACTGCCTCGCGAATTCCGAAAGCCTGTCTTGCTTACTGAGAGCTCATTTCAACAGCTGATTAAACAATATCACAGATTCGGTGGACAAACCACCCATCAGCTCGTTTTCTTCTGTTAATACCCTTTTACCTGAATGAACATTTACATTTGGACTCGCTCCAGCTGTTGTTGCTACCAGATGGTTTATAGATGCGTGCTGAGGCACATCTGAAAAGTCACATCTGGAAACCTGAATAACATTCTTCTTAAACATCCCTGGGGGGACCAGGGCCTCAAGAAGAGAAAAATCCAAACTTGTCGTGCCTATTGGGAAGGATGTGAGATATTCACATTTTTCTGTCTTAGTTAAAACTTCCAGAGAACAAACCAGAAATAGACCTAAAATTCTAATTGCAGGGCATTAATGCCATGGAAAAAGGAGTGTCACCTTTTGAGTTGTAGTTTGAAGATGTCACTTATGAGAGCGTCTTCTTTAATACAAGTTTATGGAAATGCCCAACCACTCGAAAGGTCTGTGCTCAAGACCATTTGTCCAACAGCGATGACAGCTTTGAGCTGACCCCCTTCCCGAAAGTTCGCTCCAAGGGCCTGGAGCAAAGGACCTCCCTGGATTGTTTCTCGGTTTAATGAGATAATGTAGTAAAAGTGCTTTGTCCAATGAAAAACACTTTGTGCGTCGTAAAGGGCCACATTAACACATGATTAGCCCCCTTTAAAGACAAACCCTTTGACCAGAACTCATGCTACAGCAAATAATCCGGGAGTCGAGCACAGAAAAAAGATTGGCTCAGGCAGCTACAAAACCACAACTCAGTCTTTATTTTCAGACCCGTGATCAAACCACCAGAATCAGAGGGTCGGCTTGCATTACAGACTTGGGGTGGGGATAGGGAGCTCCGGTTTTTTCAAAATTGGAAAACACTCTATATAGAATATTACCCTAATTGGGACTTCCTTTTCTACTGTAAGTTTCAGACTTTCTGGGGCCGCAGGGTTATTACAAACCATTCGTGGATCCTTATGCAGAGCCAGCCCTGAGGGTAGTCTGAACAGTACAGATTCACTAGGCCCTGGTAAATATTTAGTAAATGAACAAATAAGTGAACGGATAGTCCATCTCATTCATGGATATACTAGTATATTTAAAATCATGTCAATAGCATTGTGTTTTGATTATTTATTGCTACATCACGAACTGCTCCGAAACTTTATGGCTGAAAACCACAATGAGCTGTCGCGTCTCGTGGTTCTGTTGGTCGGCTGGTTGGTCCTGCTGACTTTGCTGGGGGTCACTCGGGTGGCTGCATTCGGGTGGCAGGTCAGCGGGGATAGCTGGGGCCTCCTCTCCTGTGCTGTCTTTCGTCCTCAAGGAGGCTGAACCCTCCCTTCCTCTCTCCCTCCCTCCTCCCACCCTTACTCCATCCTTTCAGGAACCAACCGGGACCTGAAACCTGGTGTTCAAAGCTCAGGGGACAGATCTGGTCTGGAATCGTCCATCCCTTACCCAGCGGGTGAGCCGCAGGTTACTACCTTTGCCGGCCCTCGATGTCCTCTGTGGAGTGAGAAAACCAGCCTCCACAGCCTGGGGTGGCTGGGGATGTCTTTAGAACATTCCAAGCAGTTCCTGGCAAGAGCCAAATGGCTGCTGTTGCCTTGTTCCCATCGCTCCCCCCCAGGACGCCCGGCCTGTGCGCGAGCCAGTTAAGAAGCTGCTGACCTAATTGCTCTGCCTTAGCGCCTCTGTCGGCCTCAGTGGCTTTTCTGCTCGCTGGGCCTCTGCCTCTGGGGGTCGGGGCGCTCGGTGTGTGATCTGTGCCTCACCGGGTGTGTGTTTCTGAGCCTGAGGCGCTGGTGCCCCAGGCGAAGGCACCCGGCCTGGGAGGTGGTGCCCTGAGAAGCCTCCCCAGCGCCCCGCGTGCTCCTGTGTGTGGGTTTTGGCAGCTGCTCCAGAGGCCGGGGGAGCTGGGCTGTGGGGCGGCCCCCCTTGGGTGGACCCCGGCCGGCCCTGTGCGTTGGAGAAGGGCTGGCCACCCACCTGGAGGAAGCAGGGACAGCTGCCCAGCCCCAGGCCCAGGCCCAGGCCCAGGCCCTGCAAGCTCTGCTCACAGCTGACCAGCACCTACTCGCTGGGTTTCTCCCAGTCCCCTTGGGGAAGGGCAGGGAGGGCTGCAGGGAGGCTCACCTCTGTCAGGTACCTGCTTCGTTTAGATTCTCTGCCACCCCCGGAGCAGGGCCATCTCACAGTCTGAAAAAGGCCCCCTCCTCTTGCGTGCCTCGAAGCTGCTGCTGTGTTTTTAGGAAATGGATAGACGCCAAAGTGGGCTCGTAAAGAGGACAATTTATAAATTTTACATGAGCACTTTTAACAAAGAAGCACTCACTGAAGGACCACATTTGGAGATAATCGGGTCCCGTTTCAGGCCTGGCTGCCTCCTACCCCTCGCTCTCTGCTCTCCAGGGTGGTCCTCTGCAGGCCAGGCCGTGAAACCGGGGAGATGTGTGTGTGTGGAGGGTGGGTGGACTGTGAATATTATAGGAAGTGGACTGGCTGTAGAAACAAGAGGCTGGTGCTGGGCCTCATGGGGGACACAGCTTCCTCTGGACCTGGGTGTGAGGAGGACCGGCCTCCCCAGTCCTTCCTCCAACAGCCCTGCCCAGCTTGGAGCCAATCCAGTCCCGTCTCCAGTCACTTGTCAATGGTTGGGTGAACCTGGGACCTTTGACCCTGGGATCCCTCTGGATCCTTGGGCATAGAGTGAGGACATGAGAGGAGAGCCCCTTTGCCCTGGGTCCCCACATCTCCCCTGGAAAGACCAGGCTAACACTCGAGGCGACACTGTCTCTTAGAAACGGCACATGACCTGGAGGACATGCTGTTGTTCCCATGGTTCCATGCTGGGCATTAAGGAACCTGCCCAGTGTGTCTGCGTTAGTAAGACTTAGGGCTGGCGCAGCAAGAGGTCACCGGTTCGATTCTCAGTTCAGGGCACACGCCCAGGTTTTGGGCTTGATCCCCAGTAGGGGGCCTGTAGGAGGCAGCTTCTCTCTCATAGATGTTTCTGTTTCCCTCTCCCTTCCTCAGAGCTTCCCTGCCCTCTGGCTTCCCGCTGGGCTTGGCCAAAGGGAGGCCCCAACGCAGATCCCGGGAAGCAGAGATGGATCTGAGGAAGGCTGAGTAGGGGCTCAAGTGACAGGCACAAGGTCTAGACGCCTGCGAGACTGTGAGCAGGAGGCAGGCAGGGAGGCGACCGAGCGCTTTGAGCCAGGATGTTGGAGACGGTTGTGGTGTCGTCAGCTCTCCTAGGGACGGCAGAAGGAGGTATTGCTTCTGAAGAAAGGGGTACAGGGGGCGCCTGGTGCTGAGGGGCAACCAGGACCCGTGCCTGACCCTGAAACTTCAAGCTTTGCTGGAGGCCCACGGACACCCTGACTGGGAGGGCTGGTGGGCAGGGAGCAGAGCCCTGCTCTCCAGGTGCTGCCTCTGACGGGTCCTAGGACAGTCCCCCCAATTCCCAGAGCTGCCCGGTGAGCAAGTGCGTCCAGATAGTCAGCCAGCAGGAAAGCCTCCTACCTGCTCCCCGCCTGTAACTCCGGCCTCTTCTGGGCCAACCTTTCTTGGGGTGGCGGACGCTGCCAGCGTAGATCATTTAGACTTTGTCTTTCCTGGCGGAAATCCTCTGACAGAGTTTCTTCTAAAGAATCCGGAGTCTTTTCCGAGTCCTTTCCTGGCCGGGCTGAGGACTGGGCAAAGCTGGAGATGCAGCGAGTGCTGGCGCCACCTAGTGACTCAGGAGCCACCTGTCACCTGCTGGACGAAGTGTTCGGTGGGCATGAAAATCACTTGGGCTGCTTGTTTAGAATGAGGGGTCCTGGGCTGCATATTTCCTTTGCCCTCAGCAAGCACCCCAGCTGGTCGTGGCTCTTGACCTGGTGAGGTGGCCCTGCGGTTTTAATACTGTCTGGGGTGGGGGGGATCCAAGAACCTTTTCTTCTACCCAGCACCTCAGGTGTTGGTGAGGCAGGGCGCTAGGCCACTCTGAGCCAGTCTCACGGAGGACCGTATCTGCTAAGAGCCCTGGGGTCAGGGTGGTAATGCACACGTGCATGGGTTCAAGGACCAGGCTGACAGCTCCGAAGGCTGGGTCTCCAGCAAAATCTCCCCAGCTTTGCTGATAACTTTGACTGATCGCTCTCTATCTCTAGAAACAGACACACATTTAACATGTCCCCTCTGAAGCCTTCATCTCTGCACCTCCTCCCCAGCCTCCTGTTGCTTGGGAAAGAGTCGGCCTTTTTTCTTCTATTCAGGTCCTCCACTGATTGGATGAGGCCCACCCACAGTAGGGAGGGGGGTCTGCTTGACCCTCTCTGCCAATTTAAATGTTCAATTCATCCAAAAACACCTTCACAGACACACCTAGAATAACATTGGATGGAATATCGGGCATCTCATGGCACAATCAAGAAGAATTAACCATCACAAGGCCACTCTTTGTCAACTTAGCACCCATCACATCACCTGAAACCACACAGTCTCCAAATGAAGACAGTAAGAGGTCCTAACTCCACCAAACGTGGTACAACTGTTCTGGGTACAACTGAATATGCACTAGCCCCTCCCCCTGGAGAGGAGGTAAAGTCCTTGAGTGGTATCTACTCCTCTTGATATCCTACAACTCAAATCGATGGCGTAAAATTAACAATACTTACATACTATGTTAAAAAGTCAATGCATCTTGTGTTACATGACAAGAGAATAAAAGAGGGAAGGAAAAACATTTTTTTAAATATATATACTTTCTTCCACTGCCCATTCCATATTTCCTTGGCCCTCAGCAAGTACCTCAGCAGTCGTGGCTCTTTACCTGGTGAGGTGACCCTGAAGGTCACCCCTGAAGGGCCTGGCTGTTAGTAGGCCGGCCTGCATTGGGTTGTTGGATGTTTCCATGAACTCTTCGCTGTGGGGTGTGGGACCTGACTTCCTGAGCAGCAGTGAAGGCCCTGATGATACACTATGGGAATGCGGGGTAATGAGTATGCATCGTATGAATCTTGCCCAATGGGAAGTGAGGTGAAAGGCAGCCAGGAGGACAACTCCTCCTTTCTCTCTCCTGCGGATTACTCTGAGGTGGGGGTCCCTCCTCACGGGCTTTCTGGAGAAATTCAATACACTGCGTGCACACAGCTACCAAGCAGCCAGTTGCCCTTTGAAGTAGTAAGTGGCCCCGTTAGGCACTGGGTCACGTTTCTTCGCCTGTGTCCTGCCTCACTTCTTTTCTCTCACCTTCCCCTCCCTGGGCTGTTCCTTCCAAATGTGTTAATACCCTAACTTTGCTTCAGGCTCTGCTTTTAAAGGACCTGGGCTAAGACAACTTAAAAATGAATCATGATGAAAATTGTACATAGAAAAAGTTTTGGAATGCAGCTCAACTATCTAAGAGGGTACTTTATGCATTAACTATCTATATTAGAAAAGAAGAAAGATTGAAAATTAATGTGTTAACTATCCAGCTGAGAAGTTAGAGAAGGTAGAATAGACTAAACCCAAAGAATATATAAGGAATGAAATAATAAACTTAAGAGGAGCTAATGAAATGAAAAATAAAGTTCTAGATCGCTACACCCTAAAGTTGTTTTATTGAAAATACAAATACTTAAAAAAATACCTATGGTAAAGTGATGACAGAAAAATAGGAAGACACAAATAACCAAATTAGTATTGAAGAGAGTGGGGGGAATTATAGTAAAGATTTAAAAAAATAATAAGGAAATATTTAATTAAATGTTATGCCAATAAACTTGAAAACTCAGTAAAAATGGCAATTTTCTAGTTATAACTTCAATACTGACTTAAGAAGCATATTCATACCACTAATCACACACACACACACACACACACACACACACACACACACACCCCCATTCATTAAAGAACGTGAACTGCACTGTACTAACAGAAGAGGGCGCTGTTGAATTAAAAAACCCGGTAAACCAGCTGTTTCAGCTGGGTTCCCACTAAACCAAGTTTGAGACCAGGGTTTGCAGGCAGATAATCTGAGATGTGATCTCAAGGAACAGGAGTGAGGGGCTAGGGAGAGGGTAAAAGGAAGGAGGGAAACTCAGGCCAAGGGGGCACGATGGAGCTGATTATTGCTGTAGGGCTCAATCTTGCGGGAGACCCTCCCTGGAACCCTGTCGGATGCAGCACCTGCTGCCCTGGGGATAGAACAGGGGGATGTTGGAGCCACTGGTTGAAATGTAATTTAACCCTATTGGTTAATGTGGCAGCCATGAGGGTGTGCTATTCGATCTCCTTTCGGGAAGGAATTTGCCATTTGGTTTCAAGGCATGCGTTTGGCTGAAAGCTTCCATCTGCAGTGCCCTCGGGACCTGCCCTGGCCTGTGAGCCAGTCATGCCCTTGGGGGCAGCACCCAGTTAATGAGCGAGTGTGGCGGGGGCCTCAGAACCTGGCCATTGCTGTCCAAAGCTGGGCTCCTCGAAGGGGCAAGGTTTGTGCTAGAGTTCCCTGTTGGGCCGAGGCTTGGTCAGGTCTGCCCACTCCTGGAGGCTCTCCCTGTCCAGCGTTCTCCTTGTCCAGCTCCCTCCCGTTTCCTTTCACAGGTCTTTGGCCTGCATTGTGGTCCAGAGGTTTTTCCTACCCACTTCTACCCCCACCCTATTTCATCTTTTACAGAAGTTATGCCCAAATAAACCACTTGCATCCCTAATGCCACCTCGGTCTCTGCTCCATGGAGGACTCACCTGGATCGCCCCGTGGAGCATTGATTTCCTTCCCATTTCCACGTTCGCACACATCTGAGAATGGCCACATGGATTCATGAGGGCAGTGCCTGGAAACTCAAGGGAAGAAAGCTAGAGATACACAATGCAGAGGAGGCAGAAGCTGTCAGCTCACAGCTGTGCCCAGCTGGTGGCCTCAGCAATGGCCAGAGTGGGACAGGTGACCTGAAGAGACGGCAAGCCAGACATGAGGTGTCTGTTACAGCTGAGCACCTTTGCACCCATCAGACGCATGCCTGACATCAAACCCTAACCGATGTGGAGCCTCCAGGGTGTGGTCAGACAATATGCAGGACTCAGCAACATAAACTAGAGTGTGAGTGGCTGTAACAGGAGCCAAAGGCACCATTTCCTCTCCCCATGTCCCTCCTCCACCTTCCAGAATTCCCTTCCATCCAGCCAACACTTCAGCGGGGCTGGGCTGGGGCCTGTGCGGTGCTTCAGCCTTGTCTCAGAGGGGTCGATGCCCTTGCTGGGCCACGGAGAGGCTTCCCCGGGGTTCCAGGTGGATTTCCATTGCGTGGCAGCCCCCTGGTCTAGGTCTTCTGGTCACCTGGGCCACGCATCCCTGCCAACACTGCAGCTCCTTTCTTTACCTGGGGCTCCACTGCCAGAAGGATCCCCAAAGACCACGTGGTAGTTATAGCTTCATTTCCAGGGAAATCCCTACCGGGTCCCTGGCGGGAAGCCGATAACTTTCCTTTCCCTCCCACCCACCCATCCCAAGGGAAGAGTTGGCCAGGCGGGAAAATGCCAGTCATTCCTTTTTGCAAGGAAAGCACTTCCCCGTTTTCTAAGAGCAGCATTCCTTGGGCTCCTCATATTTGGCTTGAGGGTAAGAGGGCCCCCCACATGGGAGAGAGGAGGAACTAGCATTGTCTACACCATCCCTCTCAAGGCCTCCTTCCTTCCTCGCTGGCTCACTGCTTTCTCTCTGCAGGCCCACGGTGGGTGGGCGAGACAGCCCGGGCCTCCTCCCACGGGGATGGGCCGGCGCTTCTCTTTAGAATACGGTCTATTCCTCACGCAACCTCCTGTTTTCAGCTTCAAGGCTTCAGCAGAAATTCTGAGACCATCCGAAATGTCCAATTCAAGATGAAAAGATGCCCAGCCTGGCTGTGGTCATAGAAGTGGAAATTAGAGCCATAACAAAGCATCATGCTTTTCTCATCAGTTTGGCCGAAGTTAAGGAGAGTTAAGTGAAAAGCCAGTTGGACAGGACCTGCCGGGGGTGGGTGAGGTGTGGTGACACATTTTTTCTCTCTTTTTTTTCATATTGGGGAAAAGAGGCTTTTGTATCTGGAAAACACTGATTACAGTTCATTGTGTCTTTTTTATTCTAATATGCAATGTATTAAAGTTTTCATTTTTAAAGCCTAATTTACTTTAAACCTTCAAGTTCAACTTACAAACCGTCTTGTTCTATTAACTAACTTAACAATTAAAAAAGAATTTTAAAAGTTGTTTCTCCCTGGCTCAGTGTTAAACTAATTAATTTTAACAGATTAAAGCCTTAAACATTTACCCCAGTGATTTTTTAAATGAATCATGTTTCCTGAGACATGTGAACGTACAAATGCAAATTTAATATATTGGATTCTTCCAAGCAATGAAACTCCTGTCCTGGCAGACTTAACAAGCAAAATCATTCTCGGCAACTATGTTACTTTCTTAAATTACTGAATCAATCTTATGAATGTGGTTTTTCAGGTTCTCGTACCCGTGTCCCACGCGGCAGGGACAGACAAGTGGACAAAGCAGGTGCAAGCAGCAGGGTGGCTCTGAGGCTTGTTACAGATCCCCCCGCAGTACAGCCCCCTGGAAAGAATTCCACATTATTATGCCATTATTTCGATACTTATTTGTGTGCCTGCCCAGGATTTATGAACTGTTGCCCTCAACCGAGGGAAACAAAATTACACCCTCAGCTGCCTGGTCCTATGAGAGATGCAGGTTGCGAAACAACGTTTACTGCCTGGTTCGAGGTGCGTCCCCACCCCCTTCTGTGCGCCTTGCTTACCTGTCACATCGCCCACTCTCTCCAGGGCAGTGTTGGCACAGGTGGAGGTCCTACAAGCCCATCACACCCTTCAGCAGGTTGTCCCCTCCCCACCCCACCCCCACCCCCGCCGTGAGGTCCTCACATCATCCTGGTGGCAGAGGAGTCCCAGCGCCACCGGCCAGTCTGAGAGCCCGACCTCTCCACGAGCTTGGCTTCCTTGGTGTGAAAGGGAAAGCCCACCTGCTCTGGCCATCGAGAAAAAGCGTGACTCCAATGCCCAGGGAACGAGGCTTCATCCCAGGGTGAAGGAAGCTGGAAAGAATGTCTAACACTAAGGAGAAGCTGGGTAAGCCACATAGTTCTAATTTTTATGGAGCCCGTGAGAAATCTGAGTTCATGAGGCAGCCAAGTAGACCAAATTCCAAGGGGAGACCGGCCCACAGAGAAGGGGGGGACACGCAGATCCTGTCTCCTGGGCGGAGCGTGGGAGAACCGGGCGGCTGCCAAGCGAGCCAGTGAGAAGTAAACTGAAATGTTAACAATCTCCCGGAGGCCAAGGTCGGGTCAGCATGTCACTGGAATAGCTGGGTCCCCAGACTCAAGGAGAGTTGCAAGCTCTTCTGCATGAGCCTCTGCTGTGGGCTCACAGGAAAGCCTGGGGGTGGGGCAGAAGGGTGATCAGTGGCTTCTCTGTGACACAGGGTCCCTGGACCCTTTTTTCCTTGTGAAGCAAAAACCTTAAGCCACTGAGGGAGAGAGTGAACCCTCTGGATCCACGGCTTCTGGGAGAAGGGAGGGAACCCTCTCCCGGGACATGGGCAAAGAGCCACGGCTGCTGGAAGAAAGGTGGAAACACAAACCCTCTACCCCTAGGGGGAGCGAGAGAGCTCGTGGGTCCAGAATCTGCACTCCTGTCAAGACTGCTGGGCTGGGAAGGGGTAGGTCAATGGAACAGAACAGAGCCCAGAAATGGACCCACAAAAATGTAGTCAACTGGTCTTTGGCAAAGGACAATAGCAATACCATGGGGCAAAGAGAGTCTCTTCCACAAATGGCGCTGGGACAACTGGACATCCACAGGCAAAAAAAAAAATTAAACTGGACACAGACCTCACACCCTTCACACAAAAAATAACTCAACATGGACCACAGGCTTCGAGATAAAATGTAAAACTATAAAACTCCGAGAAGATAAGTAGGAGAAAACCTAGAAAATCTTGGTATGGTCATCTTTTTAGATCCAACACCAAAAGCACAATCTATGAAAGACACAATTGATAAGTTGGGCTTCATGAAAATTAAAAACTCCTGCTCTGCGAAAGGAAACATCAAGAGAATGAGAAGACAAGCCACAGACTGGGGAAAAATATCTGCAGAACGCACATCTGATAAAGGACTGTTACCCAAACATACAAAGAACTCTTGAAAATCAACAGTAAGAGCACAACCCAACCGAAAATGGGCCAAGGACCTGAACAGACACCTCAGCAAAGAAGATGCAGATGGCAAGTAAGTCTATGCGGGGTAGCTGGCTTAGCACTGGACAGCCTGAGTCATTTCAGCAGGTCCTGGGGCGGAGGGGCCGTGTCTGCTTGTCAGGCACCTGACCTAGGGGTGATTAGGGCAGGTGAAGGGTGGCCCAGAGTGTGAGAGCCTGATACAGGAGCTGAATGGGGCTCTGGATTGGTTGGTTTGCACAGGACCAGGTGAGCCTGTACTACCTCTAGGCATTAATTACCCCCTGGGAGGTCAGCAAAGCCCATTTTTTATATTCAGAAATACAAAAAGTAAAAAGGCATGATTAACACAACCCTGATCACCAGGATGGATGAAAAGTGTTGTCCTACACCCAGACCTGCCCCTCCGCTCCCCCCTCCTCACCCCCTTCTGCAGAACCCATGGAAACTGACTTGGGGTGAGGCGGGGGGGAATGTGTCTCCCCTTTGTGCCTGTGTCTGCTCCACAGCCAGGAGGAGTCAGAGCCAGGCCCCCAGTGCCAGAGGCTGGTTCACCCTCAGGACATAATGCCACCTGGTGTTAGTCCAAGTAATTAGCTTAACGCGGGCTGTGGGGTGTTATTTAAGTGTTTCTCATAAATAGGTAATGAATTACTGATGACGTCTCCATAGATTAAAAACAACATTAAAGAAACTTCCGGGCCCCAGAAGATGTGATTAACTAGCCCAGCCCTGCCCATGATCGGCCCTGGGTGCGATACTTGGCCCAGCCCAGGCAAGTGGAATCACCTTGGGAACACCCAGGAGGCCCAAGGCCGTGTGCACGGACTGGCATCTTCAGCAGGATCTCTGCCCCTGGCTCGTATCCTTCCCCCTAATAACCAGGCTGCCGAAGTGCAGGGTTGACTGTAGGCCTGGGAGGATCCTGCTTCTGAGATCTAAGCTCTGCCTGTGTCCCTTCCCAGCCCCCAAGGGAATGATTGCCTGGGAGTGGGCCCGCCTGCCCAGACCTGCAGAGCCGCGTGGGCACCAGGGCCTGGCCCACTATGGAGCCAATGCACGTGGTCTGTGGGCCACGGCTGCTTGTTAGGGTCCTCGTGGGCCCAGTGGCTTTACACAGAGCACATTTGCTTTAGTCCACAGACTACACTCTGGAGCCCATCAAGGCCAATTAATAGAAAATCCTGCCATTTCAACTGCTTTTTCAAGTTTGCACTTGGACATCCCACGAAAATAATTCTTAGACACAGAAGAGACCTTAGAGAGCACTGTCTGAGGTCCTGCGAAGGCCCACAGGAACTGCGAGCCCATTCAAATCATTTGAACAAAAAATTGGGAATGTGCGTTTTTCTGTGGTTTCCATCCTAGTGACAATCGGGTTGTTGAAAGGCCCCCGAGAGCCCATTACACACACCCCTTCTCTCTGGCCCGACTCCATTCCTGGCTTTCTGTTGGAGCATCTTCCCCTCCTTCTTGGAGAGATGCCGAGATGCCCTGGACCTCCCACGCCCACCCTGTTTGCTCACCCCCTACACAGGGCAAGTCCTTCCACCTGGCCCCTTAAGTTTTAAAATTTAAATGTTCTTCTCCCTGGTCTATAAACAGGCTTAAGACTATGTCCAAACAAAACTATAGTGACACCTGTCTCACCCCCGCGTGTCCCTGTCCTATCTCCTTGCTCCACACAGTCTGCACTCTCTACCCGCCTCCTGCTCTCCTCTCCTGCGTCGGCAACGACCTGTCATCTCCGGAAACAATACTCATCTCAGGAGCCCGTCTCCTCCCGAGTCCTGAACCCACGCTGCCCCAGAGCGGTCTGGCTCAGAGATCAGAGGCGGGAATCCACGCTCAGCCAACCGGGGCTGGAAGCCTGGCCCCCCAATCAGCAGCTGTGCGATCGACCGCCGGTCTACGCCTGAGTGTCCTTCTCTGTGAAATGTAGATGATTTAATACCACAGCGTGGGCCGCAGTGAGGAATGTAAGACACTTAGCACAGTGCCTGGTATATAATCAGTGCTCAGTAAATGGGACCTTTTAGCGTTTGTCCCTGCACATCCCAAAGGTGCGTATACCCGACGAGCTGTGGCCGAGCTCGCCTTTCTCCTCGAAATTCCTCTCCCTCCTGGCTCCTCACTTGTAACTGAGACGTGCCTGTGGCTGCCCAGGCTTTGGTAACTCAAGCCCATTCATTGGTTCGGTTCCCCATGTCTCACCAGCCTCCTATTTGGCCTCCCTGCCTTCGCCCTTTGCTCGCAAAGCCGCCCCCCACATCGGCTCGTCTTACCGTCATAGCCTCCAGTGGCTCCCTAGTGCCTCCCAGAAAAAGCCAAACTTCTAAGCCCACCACACAAGGCTCTCTGAGCTCCGGCGTCTGCCCCTCTCTTCCAGCGGTGCCCACGCTGCCCACCCATCCTGGCCCTGCTTCCTCCCTTCCACTGTCCCCATGCCAGCCTGCCAGCGGGCGCGCTGAGAAATCATGCGGCTCCAACGCTCCCTGCCCTCCTGTCCTCCTCCGGTGACACCAGTGGCGGTACCTTACGCCTCCGGGCCTGCAGGCCCACGCCGCCCGGCCACCCCGGCCCCACTCTCCGCTCTCCCTCGGCACTGCGCACCGACCGCCATCGGGTACGGCTTCCTGCACACGCCCTGTCACCCTTCTGTGCCTCTGCCGGGGACGCTGCGCCCTCTTGACCCGCCAAGGGCTCATCCTTCACGCTCTGCTTGCGGGGTCGGGCCGGGGAGGCCATGCGGCTTCCGCGGGCTGAGCGGCCCCTCTCCCTGTGCCCGCCGCGTTCCCAGCCTGCCTTTGCTCTGTGCACACTCGGTGTCCAGTTTCCAGGCTTCGTGTAAGTCTCGCCCCGCAGCCCGAGCTCCTCCAGGAGGGGAGGGCATCCCCCCCCCTGCTGTCACTGATCCTGCTGTTTCCTCTTAATGTGTTACCGCTGACTCTCACTCACAACACACCTTGTCTGTTTGTTCGTCTCTCCCCGCTAGAATACAAACTCTATGGGGACAGAAGCATTGTCTGGATCCCCAGAGCCTCAAATAGTAAGTGCTCAGTAAATACTTGTTGAAAGAATTGTTGAATCGCTGGTCACTGTTACATTATCGAGCTTTGTATCCCTCCCTGGTCACTAACACATTGCCTGACTTGTAATAGTTACTACGTATATGTTTTTGAATGAAAGGACAGATGAATGAATGCTTGAGTGCGTTGCCAGCCTGTTTTAAAGAGCTCAAACACTAGTGTTGAATTCCAAGTTCAAACATTTTGGATGACACTTTTTCTAATACTTTTTCACAACTTCCCTGTCTTCTTAAGTAGAGTACTGTATACAGAATATCCACCTAAACTTTATAACTCAGTGTCGCCAAGAAGGACGCTGTTACTCCATGATGTCCAGTGTGCCAAGAGGAGTCACTGGTAAAAAGAAAGGGCGTGAGACTTGGAATTAAATAACCTTCACGATGACCCCCTGTGCAATGCCTGTGGTCTCCTGAACTCACCCCCTCCTCTCTTTTAATGTGTTTCTAATCTAGGCTGGGCTTGGGAATCAGATGACACTTATTAGAAACGTTTGTCAACTAAGTGTAAACAGTATCTAAGTGAGGTGTTGAAATATTGTTTTATTTATAAAGTCTATCTGTTTTAAAGCACGGATTTTGTACTATCTATTTTGTTGATCACAGGCCTTTCTCACTTCACTCCTGCTTTTTCAGGTGTATTATTAACCTCCCAAGAGCAAGTGGTGTTTTAGTCCCTCATTCATTTGCTAAAGTATATTTTAAAGCAACTACGATGTAGAAACAGGGCTATGGGGGTGGGGGAAGAGAATGGTTTCTGGCTGGGAGAACCCGAGAAGGCTTTGGGTGAGAGATGGCATCTGAGTTGGATCTGGGCAGCCAGGAAGAATTTTTGTGGGCAGCATCCTGGGGGCTGGGAAAGCTGTGAGAATAGGCCGGAGGGAGAGAGAGATACATGTGTCAATTCGCGGAGAGTATATCCTGCTACCAGCTTGAGAGCACCCGGTGGGAAGTACCCCACCTCCCTAGTTGAGTTTGGAAAAAATGGATAGGTGAGACAGATAAATATGACCTTTATTACCGGTTACGATTAAGCTGGAGAACTTGACTTTGGGCAAGAGCTGAATGAAGCTGGCCCACTCGCGACAGGTAATGGGGTCCAGGTTGCACAGCCCACAGCTCAGTTCCTGGGAAGTTTTCCAACTCTTACCTTTCAACTAGAATACTTGAGATTGTCAGATAAAAATGAACAGTACATGGCATTGAAAGGCGAGCTTATATCTTAAAACTGAGTTTATTTTACAAGACCCCTGTTTCCCACAGAAGCACCACACGGTAAGGCAGCTAGGCTTACTAAAGTGGATTAGATTCACTCTCCATGAAAACTCAGTGATGATCTGTAGATCGTGGGGGGGGGGGGGGACTATTGGGAAGTATCATAACTGGAACTGGAAGTCCCTGGCCTCCGGTACCTTTGAAGGGTCTACATTGTAAAATGAAAGAGACACATTGTTATAAAGCTCTGCAGTGAAGCCTGGTGGCAGGTTGGGGGGGGGGGCGGGGAGGGGGGCGATGAAGACAGCACATTGAACATACGATGTCCTCTGTAGAAGTACAAAGTACAATATATGGGGACCAGAGGGGAAGGGGAGAGGTGGGGGGGGGAGAGTGAGGGCTTTGGGGGCTGGAGTTCCCTAAGGAAGGCTAGTTCAGGGAAGGTGTGTGCTTCTCCATCCCAGCTGTCCCCAGTGTTCATCACACACGCCTCCACTCAGAGCTGTGTCATGTACGCAGCTTTGGGTCCCAGCCAGATTTCAGACTCCCCACATGGACCCCCCAACCCTACCCACACAGGACGACTGAGGAAGGGTGCAAATATTCATCTAAATAGTCCACAACTGCTCAGTGCCTGCTGGGCACCAGCCACTCTCCGTGACCCTCACCACAGGCCGTGAGGTTGGGCTGGTCCCTCTCACTTCTCAGGAAGGGAGGCAGAGACTCAGCCAGCAGCAGACCTGGTTGAATCGGGGTTTGCACCCCGGCTGCCAGCCTGCAGAGGTGTGCTCTCCCTGCAGTTTCCCGGAGGTGGGGTGGGGGCAGCGACTGCTCCCTTAGGGCAGGAGGAGGGAGGGGGCTGGCTGCAGGGGCTGAGGGGGGCTGAGGTTGTGTGGTTATTTGTGGGGTCATTTCCGGGGCTGCCTGTGAGTTAAGTGGAGTATACTAGTGGAGGTGGGGGTGCATATGGATATTTGTTGGTCAGTTCTTGGAATGTGTGTCTGTGAGTGTGGTTTGGGAAGGCAGGGGTTAGCCCCTGAGCTGTGTGAATATGTGTGTTCGGGATCGGGCGAGGGCACACGGGCTTGGATTTTGCGCACGGTTGTGAACATGTGCGTGTGTGAGTTTGAGGGTGCAAGGATGTTGGGGTGCTGGTGGGGTCAATTCCTGGCCATGTGTTCATGATGTGTGAGTGAGCGTGTGGGGGGGGGATCGGTCTGTGTGCCTATGAGTGTGTGTGCGTGTGCGTGCGTGTGAGTGTGCCCGTGCCCGGAGGGAGGGGGAGGGGGAGGCGCCGCGGGGCCCCGCCCTGCGCGGCAGGTGGGCCGGCGGCGGCCCGCTCGCTGCTCTTGGCTCGCGGCCGCGCGGGGCTCGCGGGGCTGGGCTCGGGCTGCGGGGCGGCGCCGGGACAGGAAGCGGAAAGCGGCGGCGCAGCGGCGGCGGGGCTCAGCCTCTCCAGGACCCAGCGCAGGCCGCGCAGCCGGGCGCTGCGAGCCGAGACCGCGGCCGCGGAGCCGCACGGCCGGCGCGAGGTGAGTCCGCCGAGGGGCGGGCGCGGCGGCGGGCGGCGGGCGCGGGGCGCAGACCGCCGGCGGGGAGACGCCCCCGGTCCGGATCCCGCACCCCGGCCGCAGGACTCACACCCGGTTCACGGCTCTCCTCCCGCCTCCCCTCCTCCGGACCTCACCCCGTGGGTGCTCCCCGGGATCCCACTCCGCTCCCATCCCCGCGGGGTGCGCCCCTCCTGCCCCTGCCTCGGGCTCCCCGCCGCACCCCACTTCCTTGGGTCCCGGCATTCCCTCCTGGCTCCTCGGACGCCCTTCTCCCCCGGCTGCCCTTTGGGGTGCGCCCTCGGGGTGCGCGTTCGGGCGGCCAGCAGGGAGCGGCAAGCTTCCCCGGAGGCACCTCGGCTGCGCGGGCCGGGGGGCCGGGCACGCACCCCGGTCCCCACCCCGCCCCGGGCTTGACCCGGGAACCGCCAGCGTCCGGGGGCCGCCCGGCCCAGGGCCAGAACCCGGCACAGAGCTGGCCTGTGTTCACACCTCGCTTCCAAAAGTGAGGCGGCCCCGGAGGCCTGGGGGGGGGGGGCAGCCTGGTGGCGCATCGCGGAGCGCAACAGGCAGGTAGGAGTTTACTTTCAAAAACGCCGGGGTGGAGCCGCAGGCGGCGGGCGCGCCTGTGCGCGCGGGGTCCGGGCCGGGGCGACCTCCCCGCGCCCGGGCCGCGCCGCGGGGGGCAGGACCCGGTTCACAACCGCTCCGTCTGAACCGCCCTAAGCGACGCGCCCGGAGGAGTGCGAGGCTTTATGAAAATTTAAACGCGTCGCCGGCGGGGGCGGGGTGGGGCGGGGCCGCGGCCTGGCGGGCGGAGGGGAGCTCGGGGAGGCTCGGAGCCGGCGCTGCGGCTCAGTTGTCCCGTCTGCTGCTCGCGGGGGGCCGCTGGGGCGCTCGGAGCTGGTGACGGCCTGGCTGGCACTTGCATTTTCTTAACCCTGCTTTTTTTAAATTTTTGCTTTTTTTTTTCCGGGGCCCTGGTTGGAAATGAGTGTCTTTTTAGACACTGATTCCAAAAGCTAGCAGGGTGTACAGAAGTTGGCACTTTTCAGTCTGTAAGTTTTACAAGGGTTGCTGGAAATATTATAACTTGCGTCGCCCATCCTCAGGGCTAATTAGCATTCTCCTTGCTGGGGGTGGGCTGTTGGAGGACACAGCTCCTGGGCTCTGCAAGTGAGATGGCAGGAACTGTCTGCGTCCAGGGAGATGTAATTACTCATTTTATGTAACCACTCATTAGAGTTTTTAAGAGTCAAATTAAATCGATGTGATATGGTCGGGGGCTTTGATTTGTGGGAGGGAACTGTTTTATTCTGTGGTTCAAAAGAAATAACACTTTCCGCCTATCTGTGAGCACGTCGCACTTGCCAGACGCTGGTGTCTGCGTGTGATTAGTGTGAAATTTTCACTGTGACGGCGTTGGCGGTGTGACTTGGTTGCGATTCAGCTTGTAAGTAAAATGGGAGAAGTTTGAGAACGGTATATTTGTAAGGACTGCTTGCCAGGCAGTATATCTTTTCACTGTTGTGTATTTGAGTGACCAGCAGAAACCATAAAGGGGAGTTTCCTTTCCAGGCAGCAATTCCTTGTCCCCCGGCTCCACTGACAAATAAACAGGCATTGAGTGAGGAAGGCGTTCTCCCCTCCACCTCCCTACCCCACGTAAGTACACCGGGAGCCCAGGCCGCAGCAGCGTTTGGGTTGCTTGGCACTTATCACATTGTATTTTAATAGGCAGTTTCCACCTTTGGGCTGTGAGCTCCTTAGGATTAGGGCTACTTCAGGTTTGTTTCTTTTCTCCTGGACTCCCCCCGATGCTTGGGACACTGAATCTGTGAGTAGGAGTTGAAATTGCAGCATACTTTATGGGTTATGTGTGATTTGGGACCATTTAGGATGGTTGCCCACCTTCCTTTGTGTAAATAAATAGTTCTGGTAATTGCTCCACTGCTATACATTTCCCGTAGCTCAGAGCACAGGTTTCTGGCATTCGACCCTCCGAGTTCAAACCCTAGTTCCAGCACTTACCAGGTGTGTGACCTCCGTGTCCTTAACTGTAGCGTGAAATTAACATTTTACCTCCCTTATAAGGTTTGGTCTGAGAAGTGAGTGAGATATTACATGGGAATGACTTAAAACAGTCGCTCACACATCCTCTATCTGTAACGTGAGCCAGCTGTGGTTATGGCTCTCGCTGGGCACGGGCAAGTGATTTGGGCATAGTGCTGTGCTATATCCCAGAAGGGGCACAAGACAGGATTCGGTGGACTTGGGGCTGACTCATGTTTCTCCTGGGGCCTTTGATCTGGCCTGAAGCCTGATGAAAAGGGTGCATGTGTGTTCTGCTGTCTGTCTCCATCACTGTCCTTCTGAATCCCTCTTAATGGACATCAATCATTGGACCCGGCACCGTGGGATTACAGAGGAGGTAGTCCCCATGAAATCTATTTTGCTGAAGCTTAGATGTCTAGCAGGGGACAAAGCGCTGGCTTGAAAGCAAATATACGCCATAGAACCCCAGGCACGTTGACTTTTCACAACTCTTCAGAAATCTGTACTGAGCTGCTGGGGTTTTAGAGGTAATTAATGACTCCAGCCAAGAGCAGTTATTTCGGGAAGGTGAGCTGAAATCATCGGCTAGGCAGGTAAAATGAGGTTGACATTTCCTTTCCTTGTGAATAGTGGCCCAGAATCATTCATTTATAAGAGCTCTATTGTAACGAAAGAATCACGGGATTTGCCATAAATGCCACAAGCCCTCTGATCCCCACATCAGTGACCTGGATGATGTTTTATGGTTTATAAACCACAAGTTCAGCAAAATGTTTTGCAGACCTTGCCATTGTTCTCCACACCCTTTCTTACAACCCTGAGGTCCTTCAGGTAAACCCAGTAAAAAATGCACAGCCTTCTCTGATCTCTGGGATAGTCACTTCCAACCTGGGAGCAGTAAAAGGAGGCCTGCAAGGGACAGACTGGAAATCATTTAAATTACTTAGCTATAGTTAATGGTGTTCATTAAAGATAGACTATTGTGGACTCCCAAAAAGTATACATAAGTTCAGTGAAAATGATACGATAGTCCTATGCCACACTAAGTTATTCTAACTGAGAGAATTTCACTTGATTGAATAATAATAGTGCCCTAACAGTTGTGGGTACTTATCATATGCCAGGCACTGTTCTAAATGATATGAATTATCTCACTTAATAGCCACCATGAGCCTATAAGGTAAGTAAAATATAAATCAGTTGTTATAGTGAGGGAAACCAGCACAGAAAGGTTAAGTAACTCAATCTGAGGTAACACAGCCGATAAGCACCGGAGCCAGGATTTGAACAGTGACAGGCTGTCTAACCCCAGGACCTGTGCTCATTGCTTCTCTTCTGTAGAAAAAAAGTTGACTCTAAACAAAATTATCTAAACTGTCACTTTCCCCTTGAGTGCCATATGAATATACACGGGTAGCTTGAGAAAAGTGTTAGCTTCAAAACATAGTCAAAAGGGGGGGTGGGGGGGGCGGCGAGGGCTGGGTGGAGGTGGGCAAAGGAGGAGGGATATGGGGACATCTGTAATAGTATCAACGATGAAAATAAAGTAAGAAAATAGTAAAAATAATAATTAATGGAGTGAACCCTTTAGAATTATGTATGTGATAAAAATTAAATATTCAGAGTCATGTACACAAAATACTTCCTCCCCTCAGAAGTGCACCCACTGCAGAAGGAGGGAAGTGAGGTGAGGCCAGTGGCCCCCTAAGCTCAGGGTGTCTCTGTGCCCTGCCGGGGAACCTCCTACCCTCCTCACCGGTTCCCTTAATTACGCAACAGCTCCTGGCAGAGCTGTTGATGTTTTTGATTCCTTTCCGTGCAGGTTGGCTTCTGTTCACCACTGTCATTACCACAGCATGTCCTTTCCCTCCCTCCGACGGTTTTCTGAACGCCACGCTTTCCCCTTAGGGAGTAGGTGCAGTTTATGTGCGTGCATGTGACTTTAGGGGAAGATTCTCTTCGGGGCCACGGGCCTTGACTCTGCTTTTCTAAAGGGTGGCGAGGCAGGTTCTCCGGGACACTTTTGCCCGAGAATTCCAGAATTGAGGATGCTGCTGCTCAGAAGCGTCCTGTGCACCCGTCTCCACAGCACCCTCCGGCCTGCCCTAGGTGGGTGTGAGGCCCCGGCCCTGTCCGGTGCCCGCCTCCCACCGTGCCCCTAGCTCCTCGGGTTGTGACAGGCAGGCGGAAGGCAGCGGCCAGGGTGTGTCGGAAACAGAAATTGTGCCTCTGAGTGAGAAGGCGTGCGAGCGGCAGGGCAGTGTGGGTGCCACCCTGGTGGGTCTGCGTCACGGCTGAATCTGATGCCCGCGCCTTTTAAAATGGGACTTTTTTAAAATATGTTTTTACTGATTTTAGAGGGCGGAAGGGAGAGAGAGGGAGGGAGGGAGAGAGATAGAAACATCAACATCCATCGGCTGCCTCCTGCACGCCCCCTGCTGGGGATGGAGCCCAAAACCTGGCACGTGCCCTGACCGGGAATCGAACCGTGACCTCCTGGTTCCTGGGACAACGCTCAACCACCGAGCCACACCGGCCGGACAAAACTGAACAATTAAGATATAGACAGCCTCTAAGGGTCCTACACAGTAGATGCATGGCCTCCACAGCCTGAGGATGGCCACAGACACCCTTCACTCAGCACACAATGAGCGCCCGTTAGGACCTAGGAGCTGGGGAGGCGGTAACGAAGGTGGTCGCTGCCCTCGAGGAGCCAGACACCAGGTAGTCGCTCAGATGAACTGGACGTTGTGATGCAGAGCAAAACCGGAACTGGACTGGAAGGGGTTTAAGCAGGGAAGTGACCTCCACCTTGTGACTGGAGAGATCATGCTGGCTGCTGCCCTGCTGGGTCAGTAGGAGGACAATTCCAGGGTCCGCATTAACTCCTTTATGTGGCTACCTCCTGCGCAGGCCCGTGTGGCCTCCTAGCGGTTATCACCTTGGGAATCTGGTTCCTTTTTATTACTTTATTATCTTCCCGATAAGGCGGCCCTCTGACCTTATCTGAGTTCTGCTAATTTCCTGTGCATACAGGGGAACTGTCTTGTAAATATTGTCATTGCAGTGATAAGCTTCAGGACGTGCTCTTCTGTTGACTGCATAGTCCCTTCTTACCCACGGTTTCTGTTCCCTGTGGTCAGCCTCTGTCCGAAAATATTAAACGGAACATTCCAGAAATAACCCATTCATAAGTTTTAAGTTGCACGTCATGTCATTCCGAGTAGTGTGGTGGAATCTCGCCCCATCCGCCTGAGAAGTGAGCTGTCCTGCTGTCCAGCGCCTCCTCGCTGGAGATGCTACACGCCCCTTGGTCGGGTGCTTGTGTTCCAGTGACGATTGTTTTACTTAATAGCTTCTCAGTCACCCCCTTCATCTCATCACATGGGCATGGTATCATCTCAGCATCACAAGAAGGGTGAGTACCGAACGGGAGGTGTTTTGAGAGCGAGACCACACTCACATACTTTTATTACAGTATATTGTTATAATTGTTCTGTTTAATTATTAGTTATTGTCAGTCTCTTACTGTGCCTTATTTATAAGTTAAACTTTCTCATAGGTATGCATGTATAGCAAAAACCAATGTATATATAGGGCTCTGCTGTTTCAGGCATCCACCGGGGCTCTTGGAACGCTTTCTCCCCACGAATGAGGGGGGACGGCTATGAACCGAAGCTCTTACATCAGCTTTTAAAAGGAGTTCACTCTGGAGTCGTGTCACTTGGCTGCCTGTTGCTGCTTCTAAATCCCCACTTAGGTCTCCGACAAGAGTTCACAGTGATGATGGAAACAGTGGGATGTAGAAGAAGGGGCCTGGGCTCTGTAAACTGGATTCGATGAGGAAACCTGCAGGCTTTGTAATAGGTTAGCCCAGGAGGCAGTGGGCGGCTGAGAGCCGGGGCAGTGAGGGGGGATCCTGGGGGCCAGAGGGCACTTCTTGGCGGGAGGGGGTGTGGGATGAAGGAGAGAGAGTATGGAAATGGCCCAGGGGCAGAGCTACAGGATGGGTGGGAGGATTGCGTCGCCCTCGGGAGGAAACTGGAGAGCGTCGGTCAGGACAGTGGCGAGCAGCTGTGAGGGTGACCGAGGAGAATCCCAGGTGGAGCCGAGCCCGTGTGGGAACCGTGCCTTGGGGCTCATCCTTTGGGTACTTGCTGGGTGGGTACCTCTATGTTCAGAGTGTCCTGGGGGTGAACGGCAGCTCTTGTCTCAAGGATCTTATATTAGAGTAAGCCCATGGGTGGAGACTAATGGTGAGTTTGAGCCTTAGGGGAAAGCTTGATGGGGAGAGGGGAGGGCGCGTGGGAGGAGTAGCGTTAGTGCATCACATTGATGGTGCCCGTGACGACGGTGACGGCGTGCCCGTGCGTTGGCACTGCTGTGCCCCGGCCTTGCCAGCAGGGTCTCTCCAGCTGCTTACTGGATATGGCAGCGGATGAATGAACAGATGGGATAAAACCCAGGGAAAGGAAGACAAGGTTGTGACCTTTGGATGGGGCTCTTAGCAGTCGCTGGCCAGCTAAGAGCTGCTTCAGCGGAAAAGAGGGAGACTTGGGGTGACCGTCGAGGGGGGAGTGGCAGCATGTACAGGCCAGAATTGTGGGAGAGAAACTGGACAGGGGCGGCTGGTAGGGTTAGGTGAAGCCTTTTTCCCAAAGGGAGCAGCCCGTGATTTACTGCGGGACGTGCCTGGAGTTGCCTTCGTGGATGGCCAGAATTGTTAATGAGCATGCAGCGTGACGTCGCTGGGAGAGGAGTGGAACTTGGGTTGCCAGCTGCCAGAGGGGTTACGTAGGGAGTCTCGACTGACGCTCACAACCGCCCTAGGAAGTGATCGTAGGAAACGGCCTCGTTTTGCAGGGGAAGAAACAGAAGCCCAGAGAGGTGAGCATCTGCCCCAGAGTGTCACGGCAAGAAGCACAAATAGGATCAGCCAGGTCTGCAGGACCTGGGCTGCCTGCCTCTGAGATCCCCCCTCCCCCCCAGCAACAGGTAGCCAAAGCCAGCTAGAAGAGGGGCTGGAAAGGGCAATCAGGAATTATGGTTTGGAAGGCAGAGGTGTAGGACTTGTGGGTGGTGAACTCCGAGTGGAGAAGAGGCAGTCAGGGTCCTGGGCGAAGCCTGCGGGTCAGCAGAGGGCAGGGCGAAGGGCCCGCAGGGCAAGAGGCTGGTTTGGGGCAGGCCTGCGGAGCTTGGCTCGCCTCCCGATGTTCGTGTCTGCCAGGTAAGAAGCAGTGAAGCCTGAGCAGAAAGGAAGCGAGAGTCTAAGGTGCTGAAAGCTCATTGAAATTGCTCGTGAGCATGGGGGGAGGCAGAGGAGGGGGGCCCATGAAGTCTTCCAGGAAAGGGGGGGGAGCAAAACTAACACTTTTCAAAATGCCTGCGACGTTTGTTTTCACATTCACGGTCACCCCAGAAAACAGGCTGCTTTATTTCTGTTTAGGAGATGAGGAGACCTGAGGCTCCCAGAGGAACCTGTCCTGCTCAGGTAACAGCTAGTTAGCAAGCGGCGGGCTGAGGTGCCAGCCCAGTGCCACCTGACTGCAGGTGAGCTGCAGGTGAGCCACAGGTGAGCCTCCAGGTGGGAAGATGGCATAGGCCCTGCCCTGCCCTGCTGCTTTCCCAGAGCTTTCCTTTCCCTGAGAAAGACAAGGAGGACATCAGGTTTCAGAGCGGGAACGGGCGTACGGGTAACCATGACTTTCACGTATCCGGTATTTGGAGCCAGTGCTGGGAGCATTCGCACTTGTAGCTCCTTTCTTTCTCCCGGCAGCCCTGTTATGTACATTTTACAGAGGCAGGTTCAGAGAGGTTTAGTATTATAATTGAGGTCACAAAGCTAATAAGCCAGTGACACCTGGGATTGGAACCCAGCTCCGAATACTGTATCTGCTTACATCTTCAGATCAACCCTGGGAACATGGAAAGACGGTGGCTGGTTGATTTGACAAATGAGGAAACTGATGCTCGGGGCCAGTGGCAATTCCCAGGCTGTGCTAGACAGGGAGGAGCTCTGGCTAGAACCCATGTCTCCCTCTGCTCTCCTGGGGCCCTTGATGGCAGAGGGGTACTGAATTGATGAGTCACAACACCCAGGGCCCTGGGTCACAGACCCCAGGGGGGGAATCACCCTGTGAGGGTGGGGGCTCTGCTGGCTCTCAGGGGAGTTGCCTCCAGACTTGCAGGTGGTTGCTGGGTGGGGAGCCATGGCCTCATCCAAAAGGGACAGGGGCATGGTATCTGCAGGGCCTTTGTTTTTTTCTTCGCACGCCTCTCACTGGCTCTGTTTACAATTTGAGCTTTCAGGAGCCCTGAGAAGAAGAGCCCCCTTGGGCATTTGGCAGAGACCAGCTCTGGGGTGATGGGTGCGAGGGAGAGGCCACTTGCAGATCTCCAGTGTTCTAGAAGTTAGCGTGTGAAGCTCAGGAATTTACTTGGAAATGTTTCTGATTTATTTTTACTGCCAAGCAATATCTAATGAAAATGTGGGAAAAGACTGAGGAGCCTGCTGCTCATATCCCTGTTTGTCCTTGTGTTTACCTGAGTGATTTTATAGGGTTGTAACTGCCCTGTGGATTCGGTGCGTCTCTGTCTCCACAGTCCCGTAGCCTGCTTTTTAAATTTACCATCCTCTCATAAACATCTCCATTCTTTGTAATTATCATTTTAAACAGCTATATGATATTTCTCTGGGTGGATAAACCTATTCCTCTGTTTGGGGGGCATTTAGATTGTTTCTAGCTTTTTACTGTTACAGATAATGCAGTAATAATAGTTTTTCTTTAAAAAAGAAATTAGTTTCCCTAAGATAAATCCTCAGGAATTTGGGTTCCTGGATTAAAGAGACTGAGAACTTTTTTCCCCCCCTTTTACATTGGCCTTTGGAAACTATGAGCAAATCCCTTAGAAGCGACTTTCCTGGGTATTGTTTTTTAACCAGCAAGCTGGCAGTGGGGGCTGGGCATCATGTCTCAGGCTGTGGGAACCCACTGCCCCCAGCCTGAACCTATGGGGGCCAGGCTGTGTCCAGGAAATGGCCAAGGGCCAGGTATCACCCGCCTCCGGTTTTCCTGCTCCTGTGGTCAGGGTTTGACTTGACTGTCACCTACCTGTCTCCCTCCCAGACACCTGGGGAAGCTTGTTGCCGCACGAGTGGAACATAGAGACCCCAGAGGAGGCGGCTGCTGTCGTTTCCCTTCCAGCCCTTTAGGCTGGCTTTGAACGTTGATATCTGTTTCCCCCCCTTTTCCCAGAATCCGTTCCTGTTGAAGAGTGTGGCCCCTTGATTCCCGGGCCCTTCGAGGTTTCAGGAACCCAGCCGGTGAAATTCTCTACCTCGACGGAGAAGCAGCACCTGCTCCTTCATCAAGAGCAAGCTCTCCATTGCTATGGATACCGAATCCACGTATTCTGGTTATTCTTACTATTCCGGTCATTCGAAAAAATCTCACAGACAAGGGTATGTCAGCTGGGGATGCTTCCACTTTTCCTGGTTGGGGAAACTTGTAGGTCGCTGGGGTGTTTAGATTCACTCTCTTTCTTTCTTTTTTTTGTTTTTTTGTTTTGTTAATCCTTACTCGAGGATATATTTTCCATTGATTTTTAGACAGAGTGGAAGGGGGGGAGAGAGAGAGACAGAGAAACATTGATGTGAGAGAGACATATCGATTGGCTGCCTCCCGCATGCACCCCGACCAGGCTGGAGATCAAACCTGCAACCCAGGTATGTGCCCTTGACCAGGAATCGAACCCGTGACCCTTCGGTGCACAGGCTGACGCTCTAACCACTGAGCAACACCGGCCAGGGCTAGATTCCGTTTTTAATAGCAACAGCGGTTGCAGGGCTGTGGACGCTGGTGGCTTAGTCCGTGGTGCGTGAGAAGCTGAACTTGAAGTGTATTTAACGTGCGTGGGGAGTAACCACACCGCCAAGTTGCATTTTATTGCTTCCATAACAGTTGATGACTTTAATTTCTCACGATTGATTTTAAATTAAAGTTTCTCCCTGCAGTGGAAATGTTTTTTCATTTCCAAGTACTTCTCCTAGATGACAGCTCTCCCACAGCTTTGCCAAGAATGTAAATGAAAATTTGAAAAAACGTGTTAATTTGTTGCTTTTCAGCCAAAGCTGCTGACTCAGGGTCCATTGTGCATTTGCCACGAGGCTTATACAGTGAGGTGGGGTTGGCCTGGCGCCTGTTTCTCTCTGGCTAGTCTTTCCATTGAACCACCCTGGGTTTTGAGAACGCTGCCCCGGGTGCCGGGCGCTGACCCCTCCCCTGAGCAGGATGCGCAGGAGTGCGCAGATGTTCACAGAGCCTGCGGTGCTGCAGACCTACAGAGTGTTTGGCGAGCAGGAATGAGTTCCCTGAGTTCAGTAGAGCAGCGGCCAGCCACGTGAAGGACCGTTGGAGAGTGCCCGCCACTGGGACCCTCAGTCTTCACAGCCACATCCTCACAGCCGTCCGAGAACGGTGGGCGGTGGTGCCCCCACTCCCAAGGTGGTAAGACTGAGGCCCAGAGGCCCTGTGATTTGTCTGAGGTTACAAGGCTGCTAGATGCCCTCAGTTTTCAGGCCCACTTGCTGGTCCTTTGGGAGCCCACGCTTTTTCCCTGGGCTGTGCAGGAGTAACTGGCAGGGGGGAAAAGGGAAAGGAAATGAAGGCTAACTCATGTGACTCATATGCTAAAACTCATTGTCCCAGAGAGGGCTTGCTGATGGAGGGGGTTGGCGCCTTTGTTCCCAGGCGGCAGAGTCAGTGCAGAGGAAGCAGCCAGCCAGGCCCCAGCTGTCAGCAGACAGAAAGGGCAGGTAGTGGGTGGCGTGGAGAAGGAAAGGGAGGAGTACCCGGTGGGGCGGGCTTTCCCCAAACAGAAAGAGCAAACAAAGGACACAGAGCCAAATCATCTTCCCAGGAAATGCCAGCTGTAAGTGGGACCCCTGTGGGACTTGACAGGGATTCTGGCTGGGGCCAGAGGGGGTTTGCAGCCGCCACCAAGGGCTCAGCTCAATTGCCTCAATGGATGCCTTTACACACACGCAGGTCCAGGCACGTGCCGGGCCTCCTGCGTGCCCTGGCCTGCTCCGCCTGCCCCTCTCGCACACACACGTGCACAAACACACTTATCTTTACTCATCCAGGCAGATGTTGCATGGAAACAGGCTCAGAGATAAAGACACCAGAGATAAACACACCTGTTCAGCAAAGGCACACAGGTGACCTGGGCCACTTAGGCGGAGCTGAAAAACACCAAGTGTGCACGTGTCTCTTTCAGTGGCTTGATCGCCTTACTCCCTGTCTCCCGTTTGCATCCTCTGATGGTCTTCACCACTGGGAGCTCCCCAGGGGGCGCTTGGCCCTTCTTTAGAGTTATGGCCTTGGGAGCTATTGGGATAGACATTTGGAGACCTGTTGCGTTGAGGCAGCCACGCTGTGGCTTGCAGCTCTGTTAGCTGGAAAGCACTGACCAGCAGTATTTTTGTTGGTCTTTTCTATTTAGTACTGGCTCAGAGACCTCCCTGGAGCAGTCATTCAAGACCAGTGCTTTTCATAAGAGCCGTATGGCAGTTCTTGCTCCCTTGACAACAGGACCAGCTTGACGCATGGCCCACATTGAGTTGATAGGATGGTCTTTCCACCCGCCCCTCATGTGACTGTGCAGGGGAAGCCCTCGCCTCTGAGCATCCCTCTGTCCAGATGCACGCTATCCCAAGCCTTTCTCCGAGCCTCCCTCCACCTAATGCTGGTTTCATAAAGAAGCCACTGCACTTTGTGACGTTGTACAGCTGAGTGTTACAACCAGTGCTCCCGCGATTGAGCCCCTGCTATATACAGGACATTCCACAGACAGGCCGCCTTCCAAGCAGTTAGTCCAACAGCCGCCTCCCCCAGGAGCATTTGGGTGGGAGAGCCTTGCGGACCGTTTCCTGGATCACTGGGGAGCTGGTGGAAAATGCAGATTCCTGCTGTCTCCCTTCCCGAGGAATTCTCTGAGGGTGGTGCCAGCGAATCTACCCAGATCCACACCCAGATGTTTTCTTTGCACTGGTTTAGGGTTTCTGCCTCTGGGGATGAGAAACCTTCCCCAGGTTATAAAAAATGGCTTTTATCTGGTTCACCTCCGATGTTACCAGAGGAACTAATAGACTGCCACTTCTCCTTTGGGTGCCATTAAGCCCTTTACAAGCCAGGCCGGGTGGGTGGGGGTTGGAGTGATGGTGGGTCCTAGAGAGGCTCTTTCCAGCCCTGGGTGGCTTCCACCTGCTTCTGCCTGGGATTGTCCAGGCTCCGGGAATTGGCACTCAGTGGAGGGATTTTGATTTCCGGTGGAATCTGTGCCGTCACAGGATTTGACCCACGGGACCAGTGAACAGCTAGATAGGTTAGGGCAGAATGTGACTTGGCTGATGGCAGAGAGAGTGACAGAGATGAGAGCAGGTGGGGAAAGGGGAAACAGTAAAATGGAAGAGGGGGCTCTTGGATCTGGCCCGGAGGCGGGGTGGGGACCCTGGGACTCGTCTGAACAGTTCACTCTGGCACGTGGGAAATCTCCCCCAAGTTGTTTATTGTTTCTCACAGTGCATCCTGTGGAAGTGATTGTTTTTGGCAGAGTGTTGGGCACTCCGCTTTGTGCTATCCCCAAAGTCAGTGGGTGCAATGCTCCTGTCCCACCTGGGAGACTTAGGAGTTAGGACAGTGGTTGAAGGAAAGACTGATGTCAGGGTGGCCTGTGGGACGGGTGAGGGAGCTTACTCTTGGCACCGTGGGGCTCCTTTGGTTGCGATGACTGTTCACAGTTGGGGACGGGAGTGCCAGTTCCCATGGTTGGTTGATGCCCAGGTTTGCATCAACCTCGGACCTCTGAGCTTTGCACAGTGATTGATTCCTTTTGTCAAGATTGATCCTCGGCAGGGTGCGCTCACAGTCACCCTGGGGGACCACCCAGGATTAATATTATGCAGCCAGTCGCCTGCTTTCCTTTGGAGGCCTGAAAACACTCCCACGCGCGCACACACACACACACGCACGCACACACACACAGGTACATGCGCATGTGCGCACACACACGCATGCACACACTTGGTGTCATTTGTCCTGGCTTTTGTTTGTTTTTGTGGGTATCTTTGAGTTCAGCTAGAACCTGTGGGAATGACTTTTCGTTTGAATTCGTAGGAATGAGAGGTAAGTGATTCTCTGTGCAGGTTTAGGATTTCCTTTCTTCTTGTTCAGAGGTGTAGGGTGACAGTGTGTCCCAGATTTTTTTGGACAGACCAGAGCTTGAAGATTTTGCAGTGTTGTCCCAATGAAAAGGTCCTAGAAAATACATTCAATCAAATTATATCCAAATCAAGGCAATCACTTTACAATAACAGTGTGCCTTAGCTACATGAATTCTAAAAGTTGCAATTTTAGGCTCTGAAAAAATATGAGCACTGTTGATGGAGATGTAACAGTCTTTGTTTTGGGTCCTGGAATGGCAGAAAGAAAATGCTAAGAACAACTTAACCTTTTGCACGGTGACAGGGAGTGGCGATAGGTGGGTATTGGCACCGTGTGTGTGTGTGTGTGTGTGTGTGTAATTTTCCTAAACTCAAAATGAACTTTACAAAATATTTTGATGAGAGTCAATTAACATGGGATAAATATACTAGTTATTATCTTTCTTTTTCAGGGAAAGAAATAGAGAGAGACACAAGTCACCCCGAAATAAAGATGGCAGAGGGTCAGAAAAAGCCGTCACCATTCAGGCTCCCACCGGAGAGCCCCTGTTGGCAAACGACTCCACTCGGACAGAGGAAGTCCAGGTAAGGATCAAAGGCCGCCTGTAAGCACGCGGCCCCTTGATCAGGATTCCTTTTGGTAAATGTTTCTCTAAGTCTTGTTGTAATAGGTTCTCTTGGGCTTTTCTCGTTGTTTTTCCAGCATGTTAATTAGTTTGTCTATGTCCCGTGGTTTCTTGTTGGTCTGAGGACAGCCTGCGCTGCCGTTGGCTGGCTTCTGCTTGCTTCCCAAGTGTGATTGCTGGGCCTGCTCTGAATGGTGTTGAAAAGAAGTCAGCCGGGCTGACATCGGGGCGGAGGAGGGAAAAGTTACGGGCTGCGGTCTCCGGGGACTCGTTGCAAGTGGAACAGGAGGAAAGAGGGAAGGACCTTCCTTCCAGAAACCCCGAGTCGCGTGGGGAGAAGGGCAGGGTGGTTAGGACCGGACATGAGATAAATCGGGGGCTGCAAACGTAGATGCCTGGTTGGAAACACAGATGAATGAAATAGGCCCCAGGACACAGCAAAAGGCAAAAGTAGATCAGGCGAGCTTGGGGGTGAACAGCGGCCTGCGGCACGGAGTGTGGGGTGGCAGCGAGCGAGGGGCTCTGGGCCCCACGGGGTTGCATTTCCTCCGCGTGGGCCGTGGCAGCCCCTAGCTCCAGACGCCTCGCACTGCTCCGGAGCTCAGGGATTCTGTCTGCGGTCCTGGGTCCTGTGCTATTTAAGAAAAGCTGGAAATACGGATTTTATGTGCAATCCCTATTTCACTCAGTTTTTAAGCACTGTGGACCCTTGAGCAACACCGGCTTGAACTGTTGCGGTCCATTTACATGCAGATTTTTTTCATTAAGTAAGTGCAGTCCCGTAAATGTAGTTCCTCAGCCTCATGATTTTTTAAATAATACTTTCTCTAGCTTACTTACTTAATTTACTTATTTGTTTTATTATTTTTTTAATCCTCTCACAAGGATATTTTTTCCATTGCTTTTCAGAGAGAGTGGAAGGGGTGGGGGGGAGAGAGAGAGAAACATCGATGTGAGAGAGACACACCGATTGGCTGCCTCTTGTACGCTCCCCAACCGGGGCCAGGGGCCGGGGATTGAGCCCACAAGTGAGGTACATGCCCTCGGCTGGAATCGAACCTGAGACTCTTCAGTCCGGGGGCTGACGCTCTAACCACTGAGCCAAGCCAGCTAAGGCTAGCTTACTTTATTTTAAGAAAACGGTATATGATACATATAACATACAAAATATATGTTAATTGTTTAGGTTATTGGTAAGACTTCCTTCTAGTCAGCAGTAGGCTATTAGTAGTTAAGTTTTGAGGGAGTCACAGTATATGCAGACTTTTGACTGTGCCCCTAACCCCCACATTGTTCAAGGGTCAACTGTGTTGGTAATTTATGTATTTTAAAAAAAAACACTGTGTGGGGTCTTTTCTCTGGGCCCCCACTGTCTGGCAACCCATCTGATTTAAATAAACATCTGAGCTACACTCGGCAACATGTCTGGTGAAATATAGGCACCTCCATAGCTGGTGAAATATAGGCATGTCCAGCCTTGGCCCCAAATAAACCAATGCGTGCACACACAGCTGTAAAGACGTAGGACTATGGTTAAACCTCTGCGTACCTGTAGTTTTACACAGATACGCATTTCTAAACAGATAGGTGGACTGAAATTAGAATTCCTCAGCATATACATTACTATTTCACTGCCTGTCTTGGCTCTGGGAGGGCCAGAGGGATGGTTGGACGGATGGGGCCAATCCTAAGAGTGGACCACCCTAAGGGCTGCAGGGGGTCCGGTTCCTTCTAGATGTGGATCCAGAGGTGCTGGCGGCCCATCGAAGGCATTTCTTCTTTGCAGCTTCTCTATATCTCGTAGCTACATTGGGAAGCTGTTGGTATTTACTCCAGGATGTGGTGGGGAAAACATTGAAACGGGCATTTGGAGGCTGCACTTCTCCTGGGCCATGCGACCTCGGGCAGGCACCGCCTTGCTGGGCCTCAGCGTCTTCCTTGAAAACCTAGGGACTTGGGTTAGAGGATCTTAGATCCTTTCTGTTCTGAGAACCTCAAGCTGGAGACGGCCCTTTGGACATCTGCATTTTTTAGACCCAGATGTGCACACGTTCTTAACATGGACGGAGGATTTAGTTAGCGACTCTTTGGCAGGAAACAGGGTGAGGAGCTAAATCAGAGCAGTGTGGTGGTCAACAAAATGGCAAGATACGAGTAATGAGTTCAGCATTGGTTATCCACTAACCATGAGGCCCAGTGCAAAACATGGAATCCAGTGTTGCCTTCACTGAGAGTGTTACAGAGTAAACTATTTTAGGTAGCCCGGGAACTTACTTTATATTAAAGCAAGTTGTCATCTTTGAATCTGTAGCTGTTTTTTCTCCCTGCTTGTGATGTTTTTCTTTTTAAAAAAATTAAATTTACACACACAGAAATGAGCAGATTAAAGTATACACTCTGATCAATTCTAAGAGCTGAATAAACCCATATAACTCATAATCCTATCGATATATGTATTTTTATTACCCTAGAAGGTTCTCTCGTGTTCTTCCCGGTCAGTCCCTGGGACAGTCCCCCACCCCCTCCTCTGCAAAGCAGGCCCTGTTTTGATTTCTAGCACTGTAGATTAGTTTTGCCTGTTTTAGAATTTAATGTAATTGGAACCACATTCTTCTGATTTGGACTTTTTTCCCACTCAGCAGCATGGTTTGGAGATTGATCCACGGTGTGGTGTGTTTCCGCAGTTCACTCTTTGGCGTTTTTGCTGAGTAGCGTTCTAGTGTCTGAATGTTCCACAATTTGTTATGCATTCTCCTGCGGACAGGCATTTGGGCTGCACCACTTTTGGCTATGATGAATAAAACTGTTAAGAACATTCTCGTACAAGTCTTTTGTGGACATATGTTTTCATTTATTTTGATAAGAACCTGGAAGTGGAACTGCTGGGCCATACAGTGAAGCATATATTTAAATTTAGATGAAACTGCCAGACTGGTTTGCAAGAGCTAGTGTACATTTTATACATCCACCAGCAAGGTTCGAGCATCTTGGTTGCTTCTCTTGTCTTAACTGGTCATTTCTGTCATGGTCTGTGGCACTTGTAGCTTTCCAAGCTGAGGAACTATTACTTCACAGGTCGAGACCTTCACCACCACCACTGCTCCTCGCTATGGCCTATACATTTCATAAATCATATATCTTTTTAAAAAATATGTCTTTATTGATTTTTTTAGAGGGAGAGAGGGAGAGATAGAAACATCAATGGGAGAGAAACATCAATCGGCTGCCTCCTGCAGGCCCCGTACTGGAGATCAAGCCTGCAACCCAGGCATGTGCCCTGACCAGGAATCAAACCCTCAACCTCTTGGTACGTGGAGGGACGCTCAACCAACTGAGCCATACCGGCCAGGGCTCATAAATCATATTTTTTATTCTTACTGGATTTGAGGTTATTCTGTTATGAGATCTCTATCTTGCTGATTCAGCTATTAAAGTAGATTTTTCTAAGTTGGTGTATTACACATTAATTTCACCCAACTGGTTCCTCCATCTGACTTTTCCAAGTTAAATCATATATACAAGTCTCTGAGGCCCACCCTCTTGGACTCCATGTGGCTTTTCATTGCCCCCTTGCTCTGTTGTTGCTTTCGAGTGGACTCAAGAGGTGCCAGTGAAACAGCAAAATTGTTTAAAATCCTGACGGCTGGGTCTTGTTCAATGAAGAGACTAATTGCTCTAACCAGAAGCTACCTCAGCGTTTAGAAAGAGAGAGAAAGCAATAAAGTAAAAGACAGACATGTTATTACAGTCCTGGCATCCCCATGCCCTTGCTGTTCATTTTGCCATGAGAGCGTGTATTGTGGGAGGAGTTTGTAGCTGCCCTGGTTATAGATGCCTGAATTTGCTTAGCTTGTTCACTGGGAAACGTTGTCAAGGAGAGCTTGACACTGGTGTTTTTTGAGTGGGTCTTGAAAACATCGTGGAGCTTCCAAAAAAGCGTGTCCTAGCTGCAGGTAAGCTCTGCTTTGTACAAGGTAAGCTCCCTCTGTGCCTGCCGCCGTCCGAGCTGCAGGAGGGCACTTCCAGAAGTGGCCTTTGTTACCCAGGCAGGGATGGAGGCGAAAACAGAGGGTGTCCTTTGTAGGCCACAGGCGAGCTCTTGGGTGCTCACCTAACAAGCAACAGGACAAGTAGCCCCTGGCCCCCCAGGCCTCTTAAGGGACCCAACCCGGGGAATGATACCAACTCGTCCAAACGTACAAACAAAAAGGTCAAGTTACGTTCTCTCTGTTTGTGAAGGTAAAGAGATGATACCTTTTGAAAAATTTCAATGAAAATTGTTAAAGTTTTAAACTTTTTTTTTAAATATATCTTTATTGATTTCAGAGAGAGGAAAGGAGAGGGAGAGAGAGAGAGAGAAACATCAATGATGAGAGAGTCATTGATCGGCCTCAGCCCGCAACCCGGGCATGTGCCCGGACCGGGAATCGAACCCCGATCGCCTGGGTCCTAGGTCGACGCTGTAACCACTGAGCCACGCCCGGCCGGGCTAAAGTTCTAAAATTTTCTGTATCGAGCGAGCTAGGCTTGGGTTTTCCAGGACGCCCGAGCGGGGGGTCGGTTGGCTCCGCGGGGTGGGACCTCATGTCCACCGTGTCTCCAGGTGCTGGCTTTGGGGCTCTTACAAGTGACCCGCGGCGTGCGGCCCTCCACCCTCCCTGTTCTCTCCCCGTCAGGATGACAACTGGGGAGAGACCACCACGGCCGTCACGGGCACCTCGGAGCACAGCATATCCCAGGAGGACATCGCCAGGATCAGCAAGGACCTGGAGGACAGCGTGGGGCTGGACTGCCGGCGCTCCCTGGGCCTGGCGGTCGCCGGGGCGCTGGGCCTGCTAGTGTTCCTGTCCCCGGTCGCCTTCATGCTGCTGCCCGCGGTCCTGTGGAGGGACGAGCTGGAGCCGTGCGGCACCATCTGCGAGGGACTCTTCATCTCCGTGGCCTTCAAGCTCCTCATCCTGCTCGTGGGCACCTGGGCCCTCTTCTTCCGCAGGCAGAGGGCCGACGTGCCGCGGGTGTCCGTGTTCCGCGCCCTCCTCCTGGTCCTCGTCTTCCTCTTCGTGGTGTCCTATTGGCTTTTCTACGGGGTGCGCATCCTGGACCCGCGGGACCGGAACTACCAGGGCATCGTGCAGTACGCGGTCTCGCTGGTGGACGCGCTGCTCTTCATCCACTACCTGGCCCTGGTCCTGCTGGAGCTCCGGCAGCTGCGGCCCGCGTTCACGCTGCAGGTGGTCCGCTCCGCCGACGGCGAGTCCCGCTTCTACAGCTTGGGGCACCTCAGGTAAGGGGGCGCCCGGGAGGCCTCCGGCAGGCGAGGGGGTGACGGGCTCCAGGCGCCAGGACCGGGGTCTGACTCTGATTCAGGTTTTGAGAAGAGCTGTGTATGTGGGGGGTGTGCGTGGGGGGCGGGGGGAGTTCGGGTACATTGACTACCCTGACTTCTGGATGGGGGGGGGGGATGCAGTTGCTGGCTCTGAGTTTAGTTGGACCCGCTCTCAATGTTGTTGGCACCTCCCTAAAATGATGGAGAAAGGATGCCCAGTGATGGCTGCCGACCGTGCCCCTGAACTCGGCCTGTGAGGGATGCACCCAGTGATCAGCAGCTCCATTTGCTCAGAACGGTGCACCTGCGTTACCCTGTTGTCCCAGTGGAGTTACTAACGGTTCCTGTTTTGTCCACTCTCAGAGGTGCCCTGGTTTGGGCAGTAAGTTACATGGTCACCCTGGTGACCTTCCAGTGAAGGATCAGTGCAGGTGGGAGACCTCAGACCTGTGAGGGTGGGTGTTTTAAAGATGTATTTATGAGAACAAGTTAGAAATACATCGAGACGTCAGGCTTCACATCTTTGCAGAAAACCTGATTCTTTTGTGGTTAACTAGAAGAGCAGTAATCATCATTCATTTATTTAATTTATTTTTATTCATCCCAAGGTAAGCACTTTACGTAAATTGCCATGTTTCGGTCTCCACAGAACCCTTCGATTTAGGTTTTATTAATCTCTCTGTTACAGATGAGGAAATGGGTGTTTGGGGAATTTAAGTAATTTGTACAAAATAACATGGCTGGCCTCGTTTAGGATTCACCCAGCCGTCCACACGTGGGACACCTGAGTGATGGCGTCTCCCCCTTTGTCTTCGCTGGCCTGTTTTTCGGGTCTGTTTCCTTCCACAAACCGTGACTCCCTGGGGCTGGGGGATGGGTCTCATTGCATCCTCGGCGCCTGGCCTGGAGCTTGGCACACCACTGGCAGCCACATGGTTACCCGCTGAATGAATCACCTGGGATATCTGACTTTGCCCTCGAGCTGGGCTCTCCAGCTTCATCTAGTGATATACGCCGATGTGTGTAACCTGCTTGGCACCTGGTTATAGCCATCCCTGCTGTGGTGTCATAGCTGCCAAAGGGCACCTCAGTTGTTATCGGAACAATGGGCTTTGTCGTGTGTCTGGCTGGGTCCCAGGAACGTGGAGTCGGGTCACACTGCCAAACCACCTCGGTGTTGGCACGCACCCTCTCACTCCCCGGGCTCAGCTGGTACATCTTGGACCAGTGGTTTAGCGTTCAAGGCTGCAGCCACCCTGGCCCATCCTCGGAGGGGATCGGCGTCTGATCCATGTGTCTGTGCAGTCCCATTCGGCATTTCCAGGTCTCTCAGATGCCTGTGGGGCTCTGAAGGCAAGTCAGTCACTGCAGCTTGCTCACCTCGGGCAGCTCACTTTCACCCATGTTTCACGTTCGGGGTGAGCAGAAGACTCGTATTAGGACATCTGTGCTGTAGAGCCCGGGCCTGGGGCCCTGCGGCACAGGACAGCTGCCTTCAGAGCACCATCCTAGAACCCCTGGGGCTCACGGTCCCTGGGAGAGACCAGCCCACTGCTGAGCGGTGGACAGTTGCTGACGCGGGCCTGGGGCCGGGTGATGGGAACACAGGACGAGGGGATTCCAGAGCGTGGCAGCCATAAAGCCCTGCGGGGAGGGGTCTCGGGACAGGACAGGCAATGAGGAAGGGTGGGGGGGTGGAGAGTCCTGCTCTGGTCCCAGGAGAGATGAGTGATATTTGGGACTTTATAAATACAGGCAGCTAAGGCACTAGTGGTGAGGCCCCCTGGCCTCAGCCCTACCTACCTAGTTGGTGTGAATCCCACCTGTGGAGGGGAGAAGGGGAAGGAAGGAACGGAGGGAGGAAAGGAGGGAGGGAGGGAGGGAGGGAGGGAGGGAGGGAAGGAAGGAAGGAAGGAAGGAAGGAAGGAAGGAAGGAAGGAAGGAAGGTAGAGTGGTGGGGCTACTTCCCCTCAAGACTCCCTATCACTCCTCCTGCTAATACTGGGTGAGGGGGTGGGGAGGGGACAAGCAGAACAGCCCAGGGCAGGGTCCCTCTGGAATGTTCTGGAGAATGGCAGTCATCCTGGTACCTCACCCATAGCTCTGCCAGCCAGGGGTAGACATGGGCGGGAGAGGCTGGACTGATGGCGCTGTGTGACCCCCAGGCTGGCTGCAAACCTCTCACAATTGTCCTCACCGTGACCTTCCGGTCTTTACTTGCTGACCCTGAAGCCATTAACCCCGGGGAGACCCCGGAGCTCACGTTTCCAGCAGCCTGGGGGAGAGCATGTCCAGGTGGTCCCAGTACCTTCCCTTTGGCTCCTCTCCAGGGCCCTCTGTTTTCCCCTCTCCCTGCCTTCAGTAAGCCCCCCTTTGTCCCTAAGGAGAGACCCTTTGTTCACAAATAGAGCCCTCAGGCAGTGCCTGCGGCCCTGTGACAGCCATTGTCAGAGCTGGAGCAGGCCTGGCATCTTCCTGCTGGCACTGTGTGGGCTCAGTCACCCGCAGACCCTTGGGCTAAATCTGATCCAACCCAGCGGTGGCTGGAAGAGTCACTGGGCCAGAAATAGAACTTTTAAGCGATTTTATAAAGTGTAGAAAGAGAAGGGGGAAGGAGAATCAGTAGACAAAGAGCGAGCCTGGGGTGGGAATAGCGTCTTCTCGGCTCCGGTGGCGTCACAGGCCCGTCCACCGCCCTTTATGCCAGGCCTTCCCGCAGCAGCGACCTGTGGGCCGAGGTGCAAGGGGGCGGTTGGCTCTTTTTGTTTTGTTTCCAAAGATGATTTTATTGAATGGACTGAGCTATTTTTGAGAGTTGTGTAAAGAGCGCCTATTCTTCAGTTTCTTAGAGAGAATCTGCTGCTTGTCAGCTCTCATGGAAGGTCCTCGCAGGGGCCCTGCTTGTTGCAGGAATGGAGCCATGGCTTATTTGAAAATGTTCAGAAATGTAAAAGGTTGTTGTACAAAGAGACTTCCTGACTTTTGCCCAGTGCCCGAGGGGTGACAAAGGGCTTTTCGTATGTGCGATCTCATTTATTCCTCCTGCCCATCGGGGTGGGGCAGGTGGTGTGGTGGTGTCACCCTTTACAGTGGAGGGACCCTAAGCTGGAGGTTAAGGGACCTGTGCGTGGTTGCAAGGACCAGCCACCTTCCTGTGGGTCACACCCTTCCCCCCCCCCCATGCTCTCCGCAGCACCCTGGGGTCTCAGCGTATTTGATTTGTAATTCTGCACACACATGTCACTTGTTACTCTTGGTCCCATTCTCACAATGAGTTGCTAACTTTTCTAGGATTTCCCCAAAAACTAGTGAGTTTTGATCTGAAGCAGCTGGAACTCTCCTTCTGGCCCCCTGGGAACTGTCTGCCCACAGGGACCCACTCTGTCGGATGTTCGTGTTGCTGAAGCCCATCGTATTGAATTCCTGCCAGCGGGTTTTCACTGGGTTTCTAAGCTTGCTTTACTCATCGAGACGAAGAGCATCTTATAAATTGGTGTTGACCGTGGACCTTTTTATCCAGGGTCTGGTTACTGATCACAGAACCACCTCTGCTTTAGAAGTGATTCTTGGCTTGCTTTGCAGACAGTGGGAGTTTATGGTTGTGCATGATTGTAGCGTGGTTGTGTTGAAGAGAAACTGTTATGGACTGAATGTGTTCCCCCACCTCCCAGAGTTCACGGGTGGAAATCCGTAGGAGGAACCCGTTACTGGATCGTGGAAGACGGACTGTCCTTGGTATAAAGTGGCAGAGCACTTGGCTGAACTGTGTTCCTGCCCTGGTGTTTTGTGGCAGGTAGAGCTTCTGAGCAATGAAATTGGATACTTAGCTGAGGAGATTCCCAAGCAAAATATTGAGGATGCTGCTTGGGTTCTTATTGCTTCTAGTAAAATGCGAGAGGAGAGAGATGAATTGAAGAAGGAAGTGCTGAGCAAAAAGGAATCCAGGCTCGAAGATTTGGAAGATTCTCAGCTTCTCCAGATTTTTAAAAAATCTATTTTTAATTAAAAACATTTTAATTACAGTTTACACTCAGTGTTATTTTGTATTAGTTTCAGGTGTAGAGTGTAGTGGTTAGACAATCATATAATACTTTACAAAGTGGTTCCCCGTATTTCCAGTACCCGCCTGGCACGCTACAGAGTTATCACAATATTATTGCCTATACTCTCTGTGAAAGTTTTATAACCACCGAGCTGTGCTTCTCAATCTCTTTACCTTTTTCACCCAGTCCCCCAACCCTCCTCCCCTCTGGCAATGGTCAGTCTGTTCTCTGTATCTGTGACTGTGTTTCTGTTTTGTTTGCTCATTTATATATTATTCTTTAGATTCCACATATAAGTGAAATCATATGGTAAGTGTCTCAGCCTATCCAGATTGAAAAAAAAAAAGAAAAGATGACTATGACCTGAAGGGAGCACCAGGGGTGTGGCTGACCACCCATTTGATAAAGAGATTGGGAGATTGGTGTGCGTGTGAACCAGGAATTGAATCAGCCGTTTCAGCAGAAGCCAGGAATAAAGATGAGATTGTCCCAGGAAAAGCACGGTCAGCTCGAACTGAAGGAAACAGAAAGTGGGGTGGGATGAAGGAAGCCTGCTAACGTGCATTGTCCTCCAAGAAGAGGAACATGAAACTTGCATCCTTGTGGGCCCCGAGGGCAGAGCATGGAACCAGAGGATTATTCTCAAGAGAGTTGATACCTTATAATATCTATATAAGAGTTAATAACTAATAGCTGCTAGGTTTTGAGCTTGCTTGGGACCCATCCCCCCTTCTCCTTCCCACTTTCTCCCTCTTTTTATTTATTTATTTAGTTATCTTCACCTGAGGATATTTTTTCCATTGCTTTCAGAGAGAGTGGAAGGGAAAGAGAGAGAGAGAGAGAAACATCGATGTAAGAGACACACATCAACTGGCTGCCTCCTGCACGCTCCCAACCAGAGCAGGGATGGAGCCTGTTACCGAGGTACATGCCCTTGGCTGGAATCGAACCCGGGACCCTTCAGTCCACAGGCAGACGCTCTAACCACTGAGAAAATCCAGCCAGGGCCACTTTCTCCATCTTGAAATGGGAATGTCCGTCCTGTGCCAGATCCACCTTGGTATTTTGGGAGCGCTTAACTCGCCTGGTTTCCCACGTTCGCAGTTGGAGAGGGATTTCACCTCGTACGAATTGCGCTCGAGTCTCGCCCACACGTGATTTAGATATTTAGATGAGCCTGGACTTCAGACTCAGAGTTGATGCTGGAATGAGTTAAGACCATTGGGGCTGTTGGGGTGTAATCAGTATATTTTGCATGTGAGAAGGACATGGATTTTGGGGGGGCCAGGGCTGGAATGTTATGGACTGAACTGTGTCACCCAAAATTCACAGGTTGAAGCTCTAAGCCCCAGTGTAGCTGTATTTGAAGATGGGCCTCTAAGGAAGTAATTAAGGTTAAATGAAGTCGTAGGTCTGATAAAATTAGCATCCTTATGAGAAGAGACCGGAGAGCTGGCACACTCATTGTCTTTGGCCCGAGGAAAGGCCACGAGTGAATGTAGTGAGAGGGCAGAAACTGGATTGGCCAGACCTTGATCTTGGGCATCTAGGCTCCAGAACTGTAAGAAAATAAGTCTTTGTTGTTTAAGCTCCTTGATCTGTGGTATTTTGCTATGGCAGCCCCAGCTGAGACAGGAGTGTCCTGTGTGCACTGATGACCTTTGCCCCTGAAGTCCCAGGAAACCATGAGGTCAGTGAGCGCAGCTCCACCCCGATGACGCAGAGCTCATGCTCTCCCCTCTCCGGCTCACGCAGCATCCTCCCAACTTGAGTGGGCGCCGCACTTCTCTCGGCTGCACGTTGGTTTTCCAGTTAGAAGTGAGAAAGGAAGGGTTATCCCAGCAATTCCAGGACATATCCAGCTCCCCCTGAAACCTCGTGTCTGTGGTTCTGGGTCAGATGACATCCAGGACAGGGACCGCTGGGCTCTGGGGACCCCCTCCCTTTTCAAAACCAGCATCCATGGTCTCGAGGACCCAGCTCCATTGGCGGCGAAGTTGGGGAGTGTTTTTTAAAAGGCCATGCTATTTACAATCATGGATTCATAGACAATTTCATTTTTACAAATGTGCACTTTGTTTTCATTGCTTCTTAGTGAAGATTGTCGCCAGTCTTCACCCCCAGTCCCTGAAAAAGCGACAGGTAAAAATGAGTACAGAGTCGAGCCGAGGCCTTTGCTCAGGCTGCTCTGCTGCGGGAGGGTTTCGGGCGGGCACGGAGCTGCGGCTTGTGCGTTGCCCTGTGGTGCCTGTTCAAAGCGGTTTAATGAAAGGTGCTGGGCACTGCAGCCCTGTGTTTGTACAGCTGCCTGCTGGCAGCGGCCACAGCTGGGACGGCCTCCCTCGCATGGCGTCTGCCCCCGAGCCTCACCCTGCGGCCAAGAGGAGTCACCCCGCAGAGCGTGGCCTCGGAGGGGGGGAGCCCATGGATGTACAGCTGGTGTGGGTGGCATCCTGCAGGGCCACAGGGGGGCTGGGCCGTCAGTCCTGCACCCCGAGTGGTGCTGCTCGCTTTCCTGAAGGCCTCACGCTGCGGGCAGGCCTGGCCTTCTGTACCCTTGCTCATGGGTTGATGGGTGTGATGTGACATCATGTGTGTGAGATGCTGACGCTCGAGAGGGCATAGGGCAGGGTCCTGCTCTCCCTGCCCAGCAAAGCTGCTGCCTGGCTGTGCTCAGCGTCTGCAAGCAGAGGTCTACTTGGCCCAACTGATCACCCTCGGCCTCCAGACCGCTCACTGTGCACTCCTGGAGTTCTTCCCAGGCCCAGAGGCACCGGTGCTGGTGTGGAGGGACAGAGGCCGGATAAGAGAAGGCCCCTCGAGCGTCCTGGCGGGGTCTGGAGGTGCATAGTCCCCATCTGAGTCTCCTCCTTAGAGAACCCTAAGCAGGTGGTTGTCTTTGATGTTTATCTGATGTGATTCAGCACAGTAATGTAAAGTGTTGAGAAAGCCGAATTTCCGTCCCAGGGGCATTTGCAGCCCAGGTCAGGCTTTGCAGGGAGGTGACAGTGTGGTGCGGTCTGTGCCCTGGCCTGGAAGTGAGGCTGCGGTCGCCAGACCTGTAGCGCGAGGGGAAGCTTGTCTTGTAGGTCCCCCCAATTTCTAGAGGTCTGCCAACATTGCTCTGCTGTGGGAGAAGCAGCCTGATGGCCGGCCAGCCATGACTGGATCATCTCAGGAGGAAGCTGTCTCATTGGTGGTGTCACCACTCAGAACAGCCCACGGCCAAGAATGACGTGGGTGACAGCTCCGTGATGTTCAGTTCCTGAGACCAGCACAACCAGGTCGTTGCATGTGGCTGGTCCTCACTGACCAGAGAGGTGTCCTGTCATGCCCTGGTGTGGGCTTACTTGTATTATTAGAGAGGGCATTTTCCAGGGTTGTACTTTATTATCAGAAACTTAGGGGCCATACTGGGCACAGAGAAGTGCCCTGGGTGCTTCCCCGGACTGCACTGTGGGGGCCGTTCTGCGATGACCAGACCGTGTCGATTCTGCCGCCTTCGTGATGTCACTATGGATGTTCCTGGCTTCTGGTCTTGGTTGGCTGTCTTTCAGTGGGGACACCTTGCAGGGCTTGTCTGCAGAACCAACATTCAAAGCCTAGGCCAGGGACACTTCCCAGCTTGTGAATGTTGATGCGAAGAACTTGGTCCCTGAAGTTTCCACAGAACTGAGAGGCCAGCAGGCTGGCGTCACCCAGGGATCCTTGCAGCCAGCGGGAGAGGCACCATGGGCCCAAACAGCAGGGCCACCAATCTGGGGCCCCCTCACGATACGGTCTGTCTCGCGTCTCAAGATCCCAAGCAGATACATGTGTCCCACCTGCTCTATCGAGACAAAGTCCCAGAAAAATCCAGCCTTTCTTCCAGATCGTTCCGCAGTCTAACCCAGATGGGTCGATAAACACAAGTAGATTCCAGCTTTTTCTCCTCCCTGTTCTCAAGTTCCAGGGTGGTCATTATGTGTTATCTGTGTGGGATTCGTGTTTGCCACCCCACACGCAGCTGTAGGCAAACATTTTAATTAAAAGGCAGGAGGGCCAGGAGATACCGGCGCTCATGTGCCCGGTTCTCAGCGGAGGTGGCGGCGGCATTCAGGGGCTAATTATGACCGCGTCTCCGGGGCTCGGTGAGCATTGCTGCAAATCGTCCTGGCGCTTTGGCAGACGGGTCGGCTTATCTGCAAGCCCAGGGAGCCGTGGGGCCCTCACACCCAGCTGAGAGTCCTGTTGACTCTTCTGGCGAGAAGTCAGTCAGATAAAGGCCGAGGGCATCGTCCAGCTCCCTGGGGTTGGGAGTTTGCACAGTAAGCTGAATCAGCTTGTTTTGAGTCCTGCAGTTTAGAGTTTTCTCAAAGACCCTGGGTTCAGGCCTAAAATGCAGCCACGGAGCAGAAGGGGCGATGGTGGCCTGGGGACCTGAGCGACCTTGCTGTTGGTGACCTTCGGGTCTTCAGGGCAGGCTCACCTGTCCCCTACTCACCCCCCCACCTCGTCCCACCCCTCCCACCTCACCCCATTCGTCTTAGCCTCCCTTGCTCTTCACCTGCCTCCATCGCCTTGCCCTAAATACAAATGTTCGTTTTCTAACGCTGCTGTGGCCAAGGACCACAAACAGGTGGCTTAAATTCTCAGTTTTGGAGGCTAGGAGTGTGAAACCGAGGTGTTGACGGGGCCGTGCTCCCTCTAAGTTTCCTTCCTTCCCTCCCCGCCTCTGGCCAGTCCTGGGCTCGTAGCGGCATCACTTCCATCTCCACTGTCTCGCGGCCTTCTCCATGTGCCCTTCTTACAGGACAACAGTGTGACCTTATCTTACGGTTGTTACTTCTGCAAAGACCCCCAGGGCCACATCCTGAGGTGCTGCGTGGACCTGGATTTGGGGAGACAGTACTCAGCCCGCCCCAACCGATTTCTCAGGGCTGTTCTGTGACTCAGCACTGAGACCCTCGTCCCCTCCCTGTCCCGTGTGGGAGGGTTGTTTCACGCCCTGTGTCTGCCACACCGCTTCCCCGCCTGGAGTGAGCTTTCCAGCCGCTGTCCACGTGGTGTGACCGTCATTCATCTTTTAAGAAACTAAGCTTTGCCGCCTCTGTGGGTTTTCACCTGCGGCCCCACATCCAGCCCAGTCGCACATCCCATCACAGCCCCTGAGCCACCTGATTGTGGTCACCGCGGACGGGAGCGGAAGCCCCTGAGGTCTTGTTCACACCCGTATCCCAGTGTTTGGCACTCGGCGGGTGCTCATAATTCATACTTGCCTGTGAACGGAGTTGGGGAGGCTGGTTATTAGGGTTTTTGTGAATGTCAGCAACCTTAGTTGGCTTGTGGGATGGTGAGTATTTAACCTGCAGGGAGGCCTTCGCAGAGTTGGCTCTGTAACCAGAGCGCTTTCTTTAGTGCTTTCCTGTCAGCCCACACCTCGGGGACCAGAACAGTGGTGGCTGGTGCTTGCGTGGGGCATTTGCGTGGAAGAAGCAAACTAATATTTGCAAAGATGTGGCTTAAATCTAAACGAGCTCCCCTCCTCAGTTAGGGACGGCCTTTCCCCCTGTTCTAGAGGAAGTTAAATACTATAAAGTTTAAGGGTCTTGGACTGGATGAGCTCTGAAGCCTTAATATTTCTGGCTTTGATAGCATGTATTTGTTTAATAGCAGAAGCCATGATCAAATCCAGGGGGAAGTGAATGAGTAGGAAATGGACAGCTGTGTGTATATGCATGTGCACACATGCTTTTCCAGGCCTCAGTCCCCTTATCTGCAAAATAAGAGTTAAAAGGGGGGGCAATACAAATTCTTGTTTTCCTCAAGGATTTAATAAGCTGTCACCAGAAAGAGGGGCTTGGGCCAGAAGGAAGCAGTGGGTGGAACTTGAAGGCATTTCAGTACCACACAAGAGTGAATTTTCTTTTCAGGCAGAGAGAAGCTGGATGCTACCGGGGGTGTTGTAAAAAGAATTGGTGCATGAATTGGGCATTTGAACTAGATGGGCTGTGATTTCTTCGATTCTGTGTCTCTGCTTGGGTGAACATGAAGATTCTCTTCATTTTGTGTAGAGTACAATTTTGTGATTCAGAGTAAGTGGAGATTGGGTCATGCTTTTATGCCCAGAGGCTGCGTGAATATTCTAGCCACCTGCTGCAAAGCGCTCATACTGAGTAATGTGATATTTTAGATTTGTATATAATTCTTCCTAGTTTACAAATGCTTTCACTGGCCCCGTTCCACTTGCTCTTCTCCACAGCCACATGGAATAGTTGGTGTTTGCATCACAGGCCAAAAGAGGGGAGATGACTTATGCAGGGTCACAGAGCTGCAGGATCAGCCCTGGAATCTGGGCCTGAATGCCTTTTCTACTTTGTACCATGGATGCTTCCCTTTAGCTGGGCTTGGTTTGCAGGGGGCTGAGTGATAGCAGGAAATACTGCCTAGAAAAACAGAGTAGCATAACTTTATGGTCTAAGTTCCTAAGGGAAACTATGCAGAGGGCCCATCCTGGCTCATGTCCTATGATGGTTCCCTCGTGGCGGGTCCTTGATGGGGAGAGCGGGACAGCCACACACAAGGGACGAATTGGCCTCCCCAACATACTTGGACATGTAAGCTCTCGGTGCTACCATTTATGAGCCATTTGCTTTGGGCCAGGCACTTTAAAATATATTATCTCATTTAATCTTTAAAACAGACCTACTCCAGGCAGGCAACTCCTCCTTGGGAGGCAGGAAATTGGAGAGTGAGTTTCTAGTATTTTTTTCTGGCCTAAATGCCCACCACCTTTGAAGTCTGGGAAAGTCATCCAATTTGGAATTATCTCCATTAATATATTGATATATGTTTTTATTTTTTTAAATCCTCACCCAAGGACATGCTTTTTTAAAAGATTTTTAATTGACTTTTAGAGAGAGCAGAAGGGAGAGGGGGAGAGAGAGAAACATTGATGTGAGAGCACAGCATCAATCGGCTGCCTCTTGCATGACCCCTGCTGGGGACCGAGCCTGTCACCCAGGCACGTGCCCTGACCTGGAATTGAACCGAAGACCTCTCACTGCACTAGACGACACCCAACCAACTGAGCCACCCCAGCCAGGCGTCTCATTGATATTTAAGCTCAGGAGATAAGCGCCACAGGTGACACCAGGCCTTGGCCAGAACCTGGTATATTTGCATCTTGCATTTTGTTACTAGACTCTCTGACTAGACTGCTGCAGTCATTGCAGTGACCTTGCAGCGATGGTTTTTATACAGTCGAGTAGCAAGGAGCCCACTTATGTTATAGCAACGTTTTCTATAATGTGTTAACTAGCCTGCGGATGAAGAACCTGAGGTTTGGAAAATGAGTTAATTTGTTCAAGGTCAAAGAATAACTGAAAGAGCCAAGTGTGACGTTGTCTAGGGCCAAAGCCAGAGCCGTTGGCACGGTGCAAACCTCCCCCAGCAGATATGCAGAGCATGGGGGAGGCATTCATTTGCTTTTGTTTTTATTTTTCAGGTTTTTATCTTTCAAAAACATGCCTTTGAGATTTTTATGAACTAAAACGTGAACTGTCTTGAGAGGTGCTTCTGTCCAAGCCTATTGAAGAAATGTAGCACACGGGCGAGCCCCTCGTCCCCGTTGCCATGGCAATTGTATAACAGTTGTCAATGACACTGGACATGTTTTTGTGGTTGATTAGACACAAAAGGCCTCAGCATTTCACAGGCCACCCTCTTTGTCCTGAAGAGAAAATAGGCCAGTAAGGCAGCATGGGCGACAGGGAGCTTCAGATTTGGAAGCGGCTGTTAAATTCCCTGAGCCCTGGTGCCGGTCCATTCCTGCCCTGTCTTTCTCATGAGTTCAAGTTTGGCCCGGCCTGGACCAAGCAGAGTTGAGGGGGTTACTTTTCCATTGGCTACAACAGGAGCTTCTTTTGATCCTGAATATTTTCTTGTCCATGTTGTCTTTTCATAGGCGTACCCGAGATCCCATTACTGGTGTTTTTATGTATTTTCCACAAATATCTGTGGTCTGTGAAAGGGCAGTTCCCTGGTGACGTAGGAGAGTGTATGGAACGTGGTATTAATTGAGCTCAGAGGCCTCTCTCTTGGGAGAGTGCTCCTTGCTATGAGGTTAGGTGGGGCCATATCCCCAATGTGTTCACCAGCCCAGGGGCCCCAGCAAATCAGTGCAGGGGGCCCGGAGGCAACACTGGTTCAGGAAAGGGAGTGTTTGCGTGTGGACCATGACAAGGAGAGGTTGCTCAACCTCTGGATGGAGTGGGAGGTGACAGACCAGAGACAGACAGGCAAGGAGGAGACTCACCGGGCAAGGCTCCGGCACCAGAGGACTTCTGCACAAAATGTGTGACACCCAAACCTCAACTCAAGGGCCACTCACCTCCTAGGGGAGCTGCCCTTGTACCACCCAGTCCCGCGGTCAGCGTTCCTCTGTGCTCATCTGTGTCCCCAAGTATTGCTCTTGTCACAACTTCTGCTCCCTGAACGCTGGGTTAAGGAGAGGCTCCTTCTGTCTTATCTTTGCATTCCCAGGGCTCGGCCGATGTAGGCGCTTAAATACGGCAGTGATGAGTGAGCAGCTAAGGAACTGCACCACTAGGGCTTTCAAAATGTGGATTTGCTCTTAGCAGCCCAAACTGCCATTATACAAGGTTGGTCTCACCAGAGTGTGTATGTCGAGGTGGATACTAAATACTAGCAAAATGCACATCATGGATTGAGGCACTGGTGGGGTGTAAGTAAGAAAGCTTTGCCAAGACTCTGCTCTCAGGGAGGTTAGCCGACTGACTTCTAGATCATTTTTAGGTTCTGTCTTAAACTCTGAGGCAGAGTCCCAAGAGGAGCTGAAGGGCAGGTTGGCAGAGTATCCAGCTGACTGTGTCCCAGGGTAGGGACAGCACTGTCTTGGTATCAAGTGAAGATCCCTGAGCCACTCGGAGAGCCGTGGAGCACAGCGTGGCACCCAGCGTCAAAGGCAGCCCGTCCTGGCACCCCGGCTAATTCTAGATAATCCTTCTGAGCTCGTCTACTTCGAAGGGACCCAGGAAGGAAAATATAAAGGGCGAGATACAAATAACTGGAGTTTAAGACGGTGGTTGGTGCCAGTGCATACACTGTCCCACAGAGGCCACATGTGCAGAGGAGCAAAGCTGGAGGTTGGTAAATGCAGATTGTAGTCCCAGCCCTTCTGCTTGGGAAATGCATGCTGTTGAGCAGGTCATAGATTTTTGAACTTCAATTTTCTTTCCTTGAGTGATTATAGGGGTCAAAGGATGTGAGGTATGTAAAACCCGCCCTGCATCTGAGACCAAGAGCGTGTTCTTTCGTTGCCAGTATTGAGTATGGGCGCCTCCCTCACCACCCTTGTAATTACCTGTGGGCATTACCTCTGCTCTGCTCCTGCCCTGTTCTCCCAGGGGCCAGGCAGGTGATCAGTTACAGACCGAGGGACATTGGAGCGATCTCGCTGGCCTGGGGTAGATGGGATGGGTGGGAGGAAGAGGGGGAATCAGGGTTAACTCACATCTGCAGCAGCTCTCAAGTGCACTCTGCCCTGTGTGGGTGTCGCTCTGATCTATGGAGTACAAAACCCAGTGTTCCTTACACCAGGGCCATGAGGCATGGGGGGGGGGACACTGCACAAGGACCTGGGAAACCTGGAGCCATGCTGTGCTCTTCCACTTGTTAGCTCTGCAGCCATCTGTAAGTGTCCTGACTATTTTGGGGTCCTCAGTTTTGTCTTTTGTGAACTGGGTAAAATAGGGCAGTTCTGTGTGTCCTAAACAAATCTTAAGTTATAACTCATTCCTTTCTCAGCTCTTGGATAGATGGGATATGACATAGCCTGGAGGGGGTACAGACGCCACTTGATGATAGGACTTAGTTTCCTCTTTAACTAAGAAGAAGGTGGTGAAACCCAGGAGCCTTCTGTGTGCGGTTTTCCTTGGCACTCTGGTATTTTACCCGCCTTCAAAGAGGCCGTGCTCATTCGGTGAAGAAGCTTTGCATTAATCTTGCCCCCTCCCCTTTATTTTCAGTATCCAGCAAGCAGCATTGGTGGTTCTGGAAAATTACTATAAAGATTTCACCATCTATAACCCCAACCTCCTGACAGCCTCCAAATTCCGAGCAGCCAAGCACATGGCGGGGCTGAAAGTCTACAACGTAGATGGTATGTGCCTTGAAACGGTGTCTGTGGTGGGTGCAGGGGGCAGTCGGGGCAACTATTTAGCTTCAACTTCATGGCCCATCTGGTTCTCCCTCTTCTTTGTGTTTGTCTTTATGGTTCATTCTTATTTCAGAACAATTTCTGTCTCTCTCTCTCTCTCTCTTTCTCTCTGTCTCTCTCTCAAACATATTTCCAGAGGAATGTTGATTTATGGTCTACATCTGTGGGAGGTTTGTTCATTTTGAGATTTTATGATTGAAAACAATAGTGATGTGTGTGTGTGTTTCCTGCCTCCTGCTGGGAACATCTTATATTAAAAGCTATTAGGAAACAGTTGCTTTTCAGAATGTAGATGAAGTACCCAAAGCAAGGACTCAGCCACCCAGACCCGTTAGGACTGTATAACTGTCAGTATTCAGGCATCTGGTGAGATACTTACGAGCATTTCTCAATCCTGGCTCGAAGCTGGAGTCGAGTGGGTGGCGAAGAGCCAGAGGCCAGGCCGGGGACATCAGAGCTCTTTCAGGCTATCAGATGGTCAAGTGCGAGAAACAGGACACGGCGGCATTTCTTGCTGGGCCACATGGGTCAGGGCAAGAGCTTTGCAAACCCTACAAGAGGATCATGTTGTTAGCAAGTCAAGTGATTTATAGACGGTGTCAGTTTGGGTGGTGACGTAATATCTTCCGCATTCTAATTTTTATTTTATTATTATTTTTGGCTAATGAGATGTGCACTCTCTCATGAATCCTAAAGGACTGGTGAATTTCTCCCATGACCTGAAAACAGCGAAAATTCCCACTAGGAAAACCAGGTCATTAACCGAGTAGGTGAAACATGAGAGAGCATGAGATCCGCCTCGTCTTCTGAAAAGTCAGGGTGGTCAGTGGTCAGGGGAACGAGACTGGGACCTCTAAGTCCTTATGAGCAAACAGGCCATTTTGCAGGTCCTCGAACATTGCGGTGTTTTCTGTAAAAGTCGAGGCTGCCGTGACGTTCCAGCAGGGCTGTGTTCCTGTGTGGTCAGTGTCCCTGTGTCCCTGGACTTTGCTTTCCCCTGCCCCTGTTCTCCCGTCCGTCTCTGGCTGTCTCGCTGCTGGACTGTTCCCCTGCCCTCTGTAACCGCTGCAGTGTGACGAGTGGTAGGTAGGTAACATCTTCGCACCGCGTTCCTTTCAGCCATCGTTTGAATTGTCGCACATTCTTCATCTCCTCCTGAGTTCTCTCGCTATTTGCACTGGTCACACTGGGCTTCAGGGAGGTTTCCTTCCTCTCGTGAGCATATTGAATGAGAAACAGGGGTGCCGTTCACCCTCGTGGGAAGTCACTTTGGGGCTTTGTGTCTGCTCTTCCCAGGGAGTGGGTGGACCGTCCTCACGGACCGCAGCACTGGTCTTCTGCTCCATTTCACAGCCCCGTGGGGTTAAAACTTTAGCAAATGACCTCTCTTCATTTTTCCTCCGCCGTCCTTTCCCCAAAGGTCCCAGTAACAATGCCACTGGCCAGTCCCGGGCCATGATCGCTGCGGCCGCCCGGCGCAGGGACTCGAGCCATAACGAGCTGTATTATGAGGAGGCCGAACACGAGCGGCGGGTGAAGAAGCGGAGGGCAAGGTACACGGACAGCGAAGGATGCGGGCCTCAGGGGAGCTGGTGGCAGCCGGGACGCGGCAGGTGTGCGGGTCCCAGTGACTCTGTCCTCAGAGCCCATCCTGAGGTCTCGCTTCCGTTGTCCCCAGGCTGGTGGTCGCGGTGGAGGAGGCCTTCATTCACATCCAGCGCCTCCAGGCCGAGGAGCAGCAGAAGGCCCCGGGGGAGGTGATGGACCCCCGGGAGGCCGCCCAGGCCATCTTCCCGTCCATGGCCCGGGCCCTGCAGAAGTACCTGCGCACCACGCGTCAGCAGCACTACCACAGCATGGAGAGCATCCTGCAGCACCTGGCCTTCTGCATCACCAACAGCATGACCCCGAAGGTGCGCCGTCCCCAGCCTCCAGGTCCCATTGCGGGGCGGCACCGGGAGGGACCGAATCAGAGGCTCCTTTGAAGCACCAACTGATAAGAATGGGTTATTCTCCCTTACTTTCTAGTATTTGGGCGCATTTGGTTTTCCGATGTGCCTTGGAAGGCCCCCAGATTCAAGCTGAGGAAAGACCTGCAGGTAGAGACAGTCGGGGTGGTGCTGAGGGGTCCTCGGTGGGTTCTGGAGCCACGTTGACTCCTTCCGACCTGGCTCCTCCACCAACCAGCTGCGACACTTTGGGCCAACAGCTTAATGGCGCTGTGCCTCAGTTTCCTAATCTGTCAATGGGGGATAATACTAATATTCACTTCACTGGGTTGTGGTGAGAAGTAAAGGAGTTCATTCATGTGACGAGCTTAGACCAGTGCCTGTTATATGGTAAGGACTCAGTAAATGGTTATTATGATTAGAGGTAGAAATAATGCAGCGTTTTGGATGTTGTGGAATTGGTGTTACTGAATAGTCTTTTAGATGATGACCTGAGCACACTTTTAGGGCTATTACTAGAAACAGCTAATAGAGGGAGGTTCCCAGGGAGACAAAATAGAGTCAGGCTTTAGCAAATGACCTCTCTTCAGACAGAAGTGGGTTCAGATCCTGGCTCCAGCGCTTTGTTGGTTTGTGACTTCGCATAAGTTACTCTACACTGGTTTCCTCTTTTATGAAACGGAAATGTATAGGATCTGCCTGATGGGGTTGTTGTGTGAGAATTGATCTTGGCATAGAGCACACATGGAACACTTGGGAGCTGTTGTTTTTAGTGTGAGGGCCTGTGTTCCCACATTGTCCTGTACATACATGTACTACTGCTGGTTACATTGTCACTAACCAGTAATGGCCCCCAGGAAAGCAATCCAGAAATATTCAGTAAAAAAAAACACCCATAAGGCTTCCGTATTCTTTGACTCGCCTGGAAAAAACACTCGGCACAATTACGTTTCATTCTGCCTTTTGCAGAGTGAAAAAAGGTATGAACACCGTGGCTGTGAATGATCACAGTGTGTGTGCATGTGCGGACCGAGAGCCTGTGCCACCAGCAGAAGCTGTTCTTTCCCTTTTCTCAGGATGTGGTAGTTTCCCAGCTACTTTCTTTTTCATTTAAAAAATGAATTAAAAATCATAGTCTTCGTATAAAAGTCCAGACATTAGAGAATAGTATAAAGTACAAAGCAAAGTTTCATTTCCCTACCCCAGCAGTTCTTCCTGATAAGAAACTGGGGGGGGGGGGGGGGGGGTGCCTGTGTGTGTGTGTGTGTGTGTGTGTGTGTGTAAACAGAAATGGGGGGCAAGTGGTTTGGGATATATATATATGGTTTGGAAACCTGCTTCCTTCACTTAAAGCTCCCTGGGCCATCTTCCCACATCAGGACTTCAGATCTCCGTCACATACATTGAACTCACTCTCTTTAATAGCTGTGCCTCATTCCACTGAACCCTGGGATTTGTTTAACTGGTTACCTATTGCTACACTTTTGGATGAAGCTCTTTTGTGAGTCTAAACCCGGGTTGGCCGTCTCTGAATCAGTATGATTGGAACGCAGCCACGCCCTTCTATTTACACGCCTTCCACACGGCTGGGCCGAGTCGCTGTGACAGAATGTGGCCTGCGAAGCCGAGAATATTTACATTCAGAGGAAAGTTTGCCAACCCCTGGTCTGAACAGTGCTGGCTTGACTCCCTCTTTGACGTACGTTTTTGTGCATTTGCGCTGGTGTTTCCGAGGGATGCATTTCTGGCGGAGGAACAGCTGGATCCCAGGCGTGGACCTGCCAGGTTGTCCTTGCAAGGGGTGTGGCAGCTTTAGACTTCGCCTCCGGGATGCGAAGCGTCTGTTTATTTCCCTCACACGCTCGACAGCCTTGGGTGTTACCATTCTTTTCAATCACCGCCCATCTAAGGGAAGCAAAAAGTAATTTTTACTCTTTGAATTTGTATTGCTTTCACCATTAATGTGATGGAATGTCTTTCCCAGCTTAATGCTCCATTTATTACTCTATAAATTATCTTGTTAACTTTCTTTCTCTGCTTGTAGAGTCGTTTCCTTTTCTCGTGACTCACGGAGCTGTTTTGACGTTAGAAGCGTGTTTTGTACCAGACAGGTGCAGGCCGGGGCCTGTGCAGTGGGCTGTACCCCCGGACGGGCTGGTGCCCCCCCGGTGCTGTGTCCCTCCGCTGACAGCCTTTCTCCTCTGTTCCAGGCTTTTCTAGAGCGTTACCTCAGCGCGGGCCCCACGCTGCAGTATGACAGGGAGCGCTGGCTGTCCACGCAGTGGAGGCTCGTGAGCGACGAGGCCGTGACCAGCGGGCTGCGGGACGGACTCGTGTTCGTGCTGAGATGTTTGGACTTCAGCCTGGTCGTCAGTGTGAAGAAAATTCCCTTCATCGTGCTCTCGGAGGAGTTCGTAGACCCCAAGTCTCACAAGTTTGCCCTCCGCTTACAGTCCGAGACGTCGGTTTAAGTGTCCTACGTTTATGGCTTCATTCAAAGAGAGACGATAGATCTGTGTGCACCCGAGGGCCACCCCGTTCGCGTTGGTTTTTGTGGCTGAGACTGGCAGGCGACCGGCCAGCGGCCTTTGACCGTCTGCACTTTATTTGGAAGGAAGCAGGGATGTCCGCCTTGGAAAACGGTGACTGGGGACCCCTGACTCTTGTGGATGGGACGTCTCAGGAAGCCATTCCTGGCGCAGCTGTAACCAAAGCGGAGCTGGCGGTTCGGGGAACCTCGCCTTACAACTCAGTCCCTGCCTCTCACCCAGCGCCATACCCTCCCTCGGCTTCCAGGGGACGCATCGTAATTCTGGTTCTGGAAGCCAGACACATGGCCACAGATGTGTGTGTATGTAAATGTCCAGTTCCATGCCACCCCCGGGAGCCAGGGGCTGGTCTTTGTTGCCTTAGGTTCTGGAGAGAGAGTTCACAGCAAAAGATGTGCACTAATGATTTGATGTGATGATTTTTTTCCAAAGAGAAAACCTGCCTGCTTTCCTGACCCCGCTTCCCTACTGACCAGAGCAGGTAGCCTTTGCTCACTCTGTGATTGGCACTGTCTTCGCCCATCCACCCTCCGCACGACACACACACACACACACACACAGCCCCCACCTGGCTGGCAGGCCTGGCCAGGGAAGCACAGCCTTCAGAGCTGCCTGGGACCGGGACCTGACCCTGCCCATGTGCCTCATTGGTCCCACGGGCTGTCTGCATAGGGAAGCGTGGATCGCCCACCAGGTAGATCACAGCGAGGGCAAGCCAGCTAGAATGTCCCCTCCTGCCACTCCTCCACCCTGCTCCCCGCTGACCAGAGAGGACTGACACTGTGACCGGGACTGGCAGCTTCAGTGTGGAGCTTCTAACGTCCCCGGGGAGACAAGTTCCCCCAAAGCTTCATAGCAGGCTGCCTGCCAGGGGAGACCAGACAGTGCCCCTGCCGTGACAGCTGCTGCTGTCCAGCCCCCGATTTCTGACCACCGTCACTGTGTAACGAACTCAAGCCCTCTGCCTCCTACTCCCCAGAAGGGCCGTCGGCCCCTGGTGTGGACATGGCTTGTAGAGTTTGGTCAAGGGAGAGGGAGTGAAATGGCCACAGAGTGTAGGGAGAGGAGAGCGGGGAGCCCGTCGGGGGTCCAGAATGATTCATCCATGATCTGCTTCTTAAATGCAGCTGGGTCCAGTGGGCTGTCCCATGGCCTGGGTTGGGGGTGGGGAGCCTTCCCGGCAGAGCCCTGAGCAGGGGACTTCTGGGAGGGGCCACACCCAGGTCCTCCAAGCCTCCCTCTGCCTTCCCGCATCCACAACAAACCTTTCCAAAGTGTCCACTCTTGCTTTTCCTAGGTGCTTAGGGTACCATCCCCTCGCTTTGTCAAGGGCGACACTGTCAGGGTGTTCCGTGTGTGTGTGTCCCCATGCACCTCGCCGGTTCATGCATTCCACCGGTGGGGCGGGATTTGTGTATCTTTCTTGAAATCAGAACCGGCTTTGGATATTTGTAATACATCTGTACCTGAAAAAGTAAACAGTGTTCTTGAATCAACAGCCTTCAGGTCAAAGAGAAGACGTGTTGGGAAGGAAGGAAGGCGAGCCGGCTGGTGTGGCGTGGAGCCAAGGCACGCCGTTGAACTGCCTGGTTCCGTTGCCGAGACACACACGCCTGTAACCATGGTGCTTCTGTTCCTCATAGTGTTTGCCTGTGGGCCCTCCAAGCTGGACGTTCCTTAGGATGGTGTCTTTCTCAGGAATATATTGTGGGAGATGGTGAATGTCTGTGACTTTGGCTGCCAGAGGTCCCTGCATAGAGCTTGTAATGACACTACTCGCCAGCATCCTAAAGTCCTGGGCTGCCGACCCTGCCTTCAGTTACCAGCCCAGAAGGGGTCCAGTTGGATTGGCTGCTTTGGTGCCTGCACCCCCAGCAGGGCGAAGAACGGTTTAAATTAAGGAGCATATTTTCTCTCTACCCGTTTCTCTCTCTCTCCCTTTCTCAGCCTTGCCATAGGACGATGTCAGACCTTCTGAAGTTATAGTTTCTGTTTTAAATTGAATATCGATTTTTTTTTTACACTGACTGGCGTCCTTTTTGAAAGAATACCTAAATAAAATGCAGAATCTTTGGGCACAGACGTTGCACATTCAAACTCTTACCAGCTTGAGTTACTGGTGCAGTGGAAACAGTGCCCGTGATCAGTTAGGGTTTCAGATAGCTGTGTCCCACCGGCTGACACAATGCGTTTTTATTTCAGTTCTTGGAACCAAACAGGCTATTCTTTTCAAAGGGGGTGCCCTGTGCCCTGGGGCTAGTTTAATAAAGATACATCCACATTGGAGGAGACAGGAGTTCATTTGCCTTAAATGTTTGTAGATTTTTCTATAACCTTCAACCAAAGTTACTAAAATGCGGACGTTAAATGCTAAAGAGCAGGAGAAGATGTGAGGAGCGCGTGTCTGAGATTGCTCTCGCCCCGGCGATGTTTCGGCCAGTAGGTAACTTTTGGCCTTAAGTGTGTCCTTCCGAAGCTAATGACCATTTTTAACCCGCTGTGACCTGAATGTTAAAGTCTGCGTTCTCGGGGGTGGGTGGGATTTTAAGGTTTTGTCATCCATCCATCCTTCGCATTATCGGTTAAGTCGAAACACGTCCGTAATGCTTTCGCTCACGTTCATAAAGTAAGCCCCAGAGAAAATGCTTGACCAGCTTTTGGCCCAGCTATTGTCATCTCCTGTTCTCCCTCTTGTTTTCAAATCTACAGGACGAATTCTGTACAGCAGGTGGTAAGGGGCAGATGGCCCCTGGGTGCATGTGTACTTGTGTGCGCGTGTATGTGTTGGGTGTGGTGTTGCAGCTCGTTGCCCCAGCGTGGACCTCATTTCCCATGGGGCGGGCGTGGCTGTGCCACTGTGTGTTGGGGAGCCGAGGTGCCCCCCCCTCCTCCGTAGTCCGTGAGAGTCTAGCACCCAGTCTTGCGTCTCATCTTGACCTTTGAGTGTGTGTGTGTAGATACGGCTCTGTGGGAGCCATGCCTGCCCGGGACAGCGAGCGTGCCAGCCACTCGGCGAGACAAACAAGAGCGGGCCTTGGGTTTACTCTCTTCTATCCAGGCCCCGCTGCGTGAGGCTCAGCCCCCTGAACAGCGACGCCTGTCGTGGATGGTTTTGTGTTTCCATGCACATGAGTGTTTCTCAGGGTGTCTGCTACCCGCTGGACGGCATGCTTGTATGTTAGGCATCTGCACATCTGTGTCACCTGTGGCGGGTGGGCAGGCGGGCATCTTCGTAGGTAACTTGTTTGGTGCTCACGTGGATGAGTGTGAGGGTGCCTGTGTTCCTACCCAGGCTGTATGGTTGAGAGATTTCCTAACTGCACCCATCGTTGGGGAGGTTGCTCTAAAGCTGGGACTTTTCCCTTCCCTCCTTTACTCCTTTCCTTCCGTTACACTGGCTTCTCCCAGGAGTAAACGGCTTTGGCACACACCTGTCCTATGGACTCTTGTTCAGGCCCCTCTGACCTGAGAGCGGAGAGAAAGGTTGAGTTCTACGATAATTACTGCTCCAGCTTCACTACCCTGGAAGCCTTAATATATGCTTCTCAGTATGACTTCAAAACAGCATCATCAAAAAATAAGATTGACCACTGAAGGCAGCACAGAAACATTGACACAATATTTAAAGAGCCCTGCCGCAGAGACCCTGCGATTGTAACGCGATGTGAGTATTTCTGGGTAGCATTGTGTTTTATGGATCCTTTTACAAAAAATAAATCACTACTGTGAATTCACTGCCCTGCAACCTTGTGGTCATATTGCATTAAAATGCGAGCTGTTCTTAAGCCCACAGCACAGTCCCCGAGTGGTACACAGTGGGTGGCGGATGGAGCTGGTTAGACCCCCAGGGAAGGCACTGTATTGAGCTTTAGCCAAGTGGATGCTCAAAAGACTTAGATTTCAGATCACGTTTTTGATGAGACATTATGGTCAAAGAAGGAAGAGAAGCCTGGCCGGCGTGGCTCAGTGGTTGAGCATCGACCTAGGATCCAGGAGATCGCGGTTCGATTCCCAGTCAGGGCACAGGCCCGGGTTGCGGGCTTGATCCCCAGCAGGAGGGGTGCAGGAGGCAGCTGATGGAGGAATCTCATTATTGATATTTCTCTCTCTCCCTCTCCCCCTCCCTCTGTCCCTGAAATCAATAAAAATATATTTTTAAAAATTGTTTAAAGAAGGGTCCTAGCGTATTTATCAGGCACTGCGTGTTGGGGACTGTTCCTGGCAGCCATGCTATCCTCACATTCTTTTAGGTAGGGGTTGTCTCAGTGTACAGGTGAGAAAAAGGTGTCAGAGGGGGAGAGACCTGCCCAAGGTCTCATGGGCAGTAAGTGGAAGTTTGCATCCAGTGTTTGGTTCCAATCCCTCGGTCACTGTACCTCGAGGTGATCTAAATGATTTTGACATTTTGGATGCAGAGGAGGGACCTGGGGACACTTAACCTTGAACCAGAACCTGGGGTGGGAGCTTTGTCGGAGGTAGAATTGCTTTTGCTCCTTCACTTTGGGTTTGCCCGGAGGTGTGGCCCCACCGGGGGCTTCTCCTCCGGGAGGGCAGATTCCTTGGGGTTTTCAATGAAAAGAACTGGAGAATCCTCCTGCCCCCAGAAAAACCAGCCCTGCCAGTGCCGCACCTGATATAAGACCCAAGTGCTGTTCCCTGCAGCCACTCTTTGCTTTTGCCCCTCCCCCTCCCTCACCTGCTGGCTTGGGCAGGTGTGCGCCCTGGGCTTTGGTCTTGGGCCGTGTGCCCTGAGGTGTGCCCCGAGGTGTGCCCCGAGGTGTGCCCCGAGGTGTGCAGGGGCTGGCCTGGCCACCTGAGCTGAGAAGCCTCTTCCTGGTGCTGTGTCGGCACCGTGTCCCTGGTTGGGGTGGAGAAGCGCTGCCCACAGGCCTGGCCTGGGAGGTTTGCAGCTGGAGTCTGGCCTCCCTCCCTGACATCATGTCCTCAGCAAGCTCTTTGCATCCACTGGTTTCTCTCGCAATTTCCCTCAGGAGCTTTAAAGAACAGACATAAAACAGGACTCTGAAAACACTGTTTCCCTCTATTCCAGTGTCTTTGAGTTTTTGGCTCGGTTGGGCCTAAACTACCCTTTTCTCGCCTGCTGTTTGCTTTCAGTAAAGGACAGGGAAGGGGAGATCGTGCTAACTCCTCGGGAGCTGGGACAAGTTTCAAAGGGTAGATAAGAAATCTAAAACTACTGAATACAATTAGATTTCAGGACTGTGAGTCCCTTTACCGGGCCTTGTCCCATTTCTCCTTAGCTAACCCCACTTGTTTTGTTTCACTTGTAAAATAAATCTCCATCGTGAGTGTCCCCAACACAACAACAGATTCCTGACACCTGGAACGTCACTTCCCATACTGCGCTAAGAGTCTACAATGTATATGTCTCAGCTAGAAAACATCAGTGTTTCGACCTTTTCTTGGTGGAATAAAAACACGCTGATTTAAGCCTTGGGACAAATGTGACAACCCCCGGGCTTCTATCTTGAATGTCTTTGGTATTTCTTTTGGCACTGAAGTAATGTTTGGATAAAAATATTTGAATGTACAGTGGTCTGGTTTCATGTGTGCTTATGTTTATCTGAACTTTCCAGTGGGGACATGAGCTTGCATCCTGAAGGGGCCCATCAGATGGGAGTTTTTAAACCCCATGAGGCTCCAAGCCCTGGGAGGACCAGAGACTTGCTCAGGGAGTCAATCAGGGAGGGGACCCAGGCATCTGGCCTGCAGGACACAGTCTGGTTCAACTCCTGTTGTGGGGAATTTAGACAGTGACGCGTCATCACCATTCCAGGTGCCAGGTGGGAAGAGGTAACACTTGCTTTTCATTTGCTGGCCTTCCTGACTTATAGACATAATGAAATATTCACTTCAAGTTGATCATCTGATTTTTTTTTTTAAAAAAAGAAAAAAATCCAAACTTTGGCGATAATTCCTTATCTTTCTCATGGATTCACTGTAGGCTTTAATTAAATAGAAAACTCCTCTGGACCCCTAAATTATGACATGATTGACCAAATTTGATTTCCAAGCCGCCGTCTATGAGTACAAATGTGTGTGGAGTGTCCGACCGGTGGGTGCTGGCTCAGTGCTGGGGGGACATGGCCGGCCTTGTGGATGGCTGCTTCCTCAGCAAGGACGCTAGGGAGAGGGCCAGACAGGTCTGGGCCACGCACGTCTTAGAGAAGTTTATTTGACAATCACTTTTGCGTTGAAAGAACTGTACATTTCCAGGTGTAGAATCCAGCATCAACCCAAGATGTCCAGTGACCGAGCTGTCTGTCTCTATCTCACGGAGCCTTAACCACTCTTGCAAAGATGTGGCCGGGGGTCTTTCGTGTTCTTACTTATAGTTGACACTCACTTTGTAACCAGGAGGCCAGTTTTGCCGACCAGCCTGAACTCCTGATTGCCATTTGCGTGTGACAAGGCCTGGGTGTGGTTTCCTGCACACACTGTGGGGTGCGCTCTCCGGAGACCGTTCTGACCTCGGAGATGAATGAGTGAACTACCAGCAGCCACCTGTGGGGGGCGCTGACCTGCATTCACAGGCTGTGCTGTGAGACCCCCCCCCATTGCAGCATCAGTAAAATGCAGCGTTTTTGAGGGACAGAGTGCACCTGACATCCAAGGCATTTTGTTTCCTTTTGAGTCCCCCTGTCAAACATGTTACATTTTTTTTATACTGTCACACTTGGAAAATAAACAGAAATCCCAAGTTGTATTTTGTTTCTTTTTTCATCTAGAGTTTTACGTTTTAGGGAACCTTCAACCTGCATGATTTTGGTAGCGTCTTAAAGATAACCAGTCAAGCTTCTGTGAAAATGAGACAATTAGGGTGCATCGAATGGGAAAGTAGGATCGCCATTGTAACAAGAACTACTGGTCGCAATCTTTTTATGGTCAAGAGCATATTCTAAATGAATAGACGATTGGAAATTAAAGCCTTAGGCTCTAAAACCTGGAGATGAAACAGCCTTTTTGAGTAAATCAGCAAGTGAGAAAGGATCTTTGCGTCAAGAGTGACAAGAGTGTCAGACCCTGGATTTGGTGGAGAGGGGCCTGGGGGCTGAATACTGGATTGTTTCTGTGAGTAGCTTGGTCATTTAAATTAATGCCTTATTTGACATAGGTCTGTTTAAAGGGAACTTGATTACTTGACAAAGAAATGTGAGAGGTGCCTCCTGCGACACTCAGTTAGCTTTTTACCTGTGCAGAGAGGTACCAACAGCGCACACATTCTCCTCTGTTGCATGGACAGGAGCTCAAGAAAGGAATTGATGTGAAGATATTCCGTGTATAGATTATTGATAAGCTATCTCTCTGGGCCATCAGCCAAGATGTGCACAGTACATCCGCACGAGCAAATGCTACTAGAGAAAAGACGCAAGCTGTGTGCAGACATAAACCAAAGGCGTTTGTGTGACCTCAGGAAAATGCCACCAGCCCTCAGTTTTCTCATCTGTAAAACTGGGAGACTAACCAGACCCATCTCCTAAGAACTTTGCAAAGATTAAATGAGATAATTCCCATAACGCAATAGCATAGTGCTCCAGGCCAAACCTTCCATATCAGTTTTGAAAGTTTTAGACCAATAACTAAGCAGCTACTTACAGACAGTACCCGGGTGGCCCTCGGGGCTAACACAGGAGCCCACAACGGGATTTAAACTCCTTGCTCATGACTCACGTCCTCCCTGTGAGAACAAGGAGATTTCCCTGGGCTGGGCACAGGCCACTTTTATGACAGACAACATTCCTTGGCTGTTTGAAAGATTAGCTTCAAAGATGGCTTTGAAAACTTACCTCCCCAAGAGGTCACCGGAGGTAAGCTTGGGCCTGGCTGGATGGCAGCGTGGCCCAGCTTGGGACACGCCTGCCTTGAATGGTGAGGGGCAGAAAGAGAAGTGAGGAGGCCCCGCTGCACTGTTACCCAGCAGTACTGGGGAACTGCAGCGATTCTGGTTAATCAGTTGTTCCCACATCATTCAGTAAAGGACTGCCTACTTGGCGCTGGAGATACAAAGATAAATCCCTTGCCCGTGATTTAGTGAAAGGGCAGATATGGAAATATGTGTTGCAATTTAAATAAGTGCCACGAGCCCCAGCCGGTTTGGCTCAGTGGGTAGAGCGTCAGCCCGGCGACTGAAGGGTCTCGGGTTTGATTCTGGTCAAGGCCACGTACCTCGGTTGCAGGCTTGATCCCCGGCACCAGTCTGGGGCTTGTGTGGGAGGCAACCAATTGATGCTTCTCTCTCTCTGTCTCTCTGCCTCTCTGTCTGTCTCTGTCTCTCTGTCTCTCTCTCTCCATTCCACTCCCTCTGAAAAGCAATGGAAAAAATATCCTTGGCTGAGTATAAGCAAGTGCTGTGAATTGGGGTGTGCACAGAATACCGCAGGAACAGAAGGGAAGGGGGTCCCTTCCGGTCACCTAGGCAACTGGATAGATGGTGAGATCACTCATCCAAACTGGGGCTCCACCTAGAGGAGGAGGGGAAGCCTAGGAGAGAAGGTAGTGGGTTCGGGGTTTGTTCCACTGTTTGAAGTGCTTATGCAACGTCCTAACCAAGATGTCCAGAGCGGCTGAATGAATGGGCCTCCGTCAAGGTTAGACCCCGACGTGGAGGTCATCACATACAGGCAGTGGCTGATGGGCATAGATGACGCTACCCAGGAAAAATGTTAGACTTGAGAGACACTGTGAAGCCCTCGCAATAAAAGGGCGGGCAGAGGATGGGAGGCCAGAAAGGAAATCAGGAGAAACCCACAGAGAGAGGACAGGGGCAGGATCAGAAGATCAAGAGAGGATTTTCAAGATAGTCTTAATATTTTCAAAATACAACTTTAATGACAGCTAGTATTCCATGAGAGGATTTGCCCTATTTTCGAAGAATTTGCGGTGTCTTACACATGTTAAGAGGTTGAGAAAATAAATTAGAACATAATAATTCACGCTTAACGCTAAAACTACCGAGCACAATGTAATTTTTAGAGAGTTCGGAAGGCACTTGGGGGGGTGGGGGGGTGCTTATTTTAGTGCCTCAGGGCATCGCTATGAACTCTTTATTGTTGTCCTGGTCAACTGTGGGAGTGTTGATCAATGGAGAGTTAACTGACCTCTGGATAAGCCAACCTTTACTCCACACGGGAAGGCTCACTGGACAGAGAAGGGGTGACCAGATCCGAGCTCGGGCTAGGGAGCCAGCTGATGGGATCAGGGTCGTGAACCCATCAGAAAAAATGAAAACCTTTCGTTCTTTCAGTTCTCCCCACTCCCTTGCGTTTGTGCGAGACTTGTCACCTCAAGGGAAGCTCGGAGTGCAAGTTAACCTTCCGTCCCAGTACCCTAACGTACTAGAAATGGTGGTGACATGCATACACATGAGCTTCAAGGCCTCTCGATCGTCCTCCAAAGGCTCGGACCTATGTTCGTAACGGTCTGGCCTACACTTAAAACAGGGAGCTTAATGGAGCCGAGGGAAGCTGACCCCTCCATCAGAGGGGTCCTAGCTGACGCCCTAGGCCCGGGGGCTACAGGGATTAAGTGTGTGTCTTCCCTGGGCTCTGATGCTAATAAGGTCACTCCATGCTTGTGAGTTAGCAAGCTGTCACTCTGTTACTGTCACAGTCAGAGGCGACACGTAAACTTGAGTAGAGGTGTCGGGCTAGTTCTCCCCGGCTGCCGGATTCCAGCACCGCCACGTCTGCTGACGGTGGGGCAGAGAGCCAGAGCCTTCCGGTGATGGTGACAGTCAGCATGGGGATAACCCCCGCGTGTCCCGGCTGAGCGGGGTGACTGCGTGTGGAAAGGCCTCCGCCGAGTGCGTGGCTCCTGCAGGGAAGGGAGAGGGAGAGGGGCTGGGAGGGGGGCTGCTGGGCCGGCCGCTCTCTGCCCCGTGCCGTCTGCGCGGATGTGGGGCTGGGGTTTTGTTTCAGCGAAGCCGGGTGGAGCGAGAGCTATTCGTCCTCGCTGTCACTGTCGTCATCGCCCTCCTCGTCGGAATTGTCATCGTCATCTTCGTCGTCGCCGTCTTCGTCATCCTCGCGGTCATCTTCTTCTGTGTTTATCTTCCCAGAGAGCACGTCCTCAATCCAGTCCTCCAGCTCCTCGGCCGTGGGCAGGTCGTCGTCATCTGGAATCTCCATCCAGACGCTGTCAGCCTGCAGCGAGGGACAGGACGCGCGTGAGAGCGAGAGGAGGCGAGAGGGGCGAGCCAGGCCCGGGCCCGCGTGGCCCAGCTGGGCGGGCCCCGGGGCACGCGCGCATCAGAAGGTGTGCGCGCCGTTCGGTGGAAACGCCGGCTGCAGAGTGGCACATGCAGCACCCGTGTGCAATATGAAAGGACGAGTGTGCGCGCGTGTGTGTGATCTGTGCAGAGGGCTTCGGGGGAAGGGGAGTGCACAGGGAGGCGGGGCTGTGGAGAGTGAGCGGAGGGGTAGGCCTCGGCCCAGCGCTGAGCCCGGCCGCTGCCCCAACCTCATTCCTCCTTAGAGATGCCACTTCCCCCACCCCCACCCCTTATGTGTACCTTGCCTCCCCCCCTGGAGAGTCCCTCCAGGTCACCAGCACGCCGTGGCAGAGCCCACTCCCTACCCTAACCTGCCGCCCTCCTTACCTGAGGTCGGTGTGTGGGGAAGTTCGAGGGGATGGGAGGAAGCCCAGGACTGGCGCAGCTCCCAGGGGCATTGAAACTGAGTATTTTTATGCATCGTAATTGTACTTGCATTGTTTGTTTCCTCTGACTATATACAAGATACCTATAGTACAATATATATATTCCACTTTTATTTTTTTATTTTATTTTCTTGTGAGTGTGCCCGTAGAAGAGAACATGGAATCACAGGCTGGGGCTGGCTCAGAGATGAGCCTTGGGCCACACTGGCACGTTTCCTGAGCTTGGCAGGGCCCAGGGGCCTACTCACTTTATGAGGGACGGGACTCCCCACACGGTCAAGGCCGCATGGCGGAACCCAGGGCCGGCTGCGGTGCCTGAGCAAGCTTTCATGGGGTATACTCACATCTGTCACGTTCACCACCCCGATCTGTGGCTTGAATAGGTCAATCTTGAAAGTCTTTTCCCAATAGGCAATAAGCTGCGGCGACAGAAAATAAAATTAGACGGTGGGTAAAGGGCATTCCCTGCTAAAATCACTTTTTGTGGTGAACCCACCTGCCATCCCATCATAGAGACTAGGTCACCATTGGTAGAAGGGCCCCAAAACAGCTGTGGGCACTTAGGAAATTGAAGACTTGCCCCAGCCCTCAAGCCCTTTAAATAAGCATGGAAAGGAAAGGATGCCATAATACAAAGTATGAAAACATGTAATATAGGAGCTGCTACAGCTGTGAGGGAGAATATTACAGAGGTGGTCCAAAGGCGATCCCCAAATTACTCGGGGCTCTTTTATAGTTTATGTGTGGTGGAAGAGATTTCCCTCCACCTCTCTTTTAATGTCCCATTTAAAAATCCCTTATGCTGTGCCACTCTGCCTCGTGAGGCTGCTGGGAAAGCAGTGACGTGCCATGAGGTGGCATATAAGTGAGAAAAGGGCTCTCCATTCAGCCAGGCCTGGGCCCATGTGGATGAATCTCCGACCGGGGCAGGACTGAAGGATTAGGGGCCACGGGGCTAAAAAATGGAGGTGTCCAGTGGTAGAAAGTCTCCCAAGCAAATGTACGGCCTGACAGGGCTTGGGGATAGTCAGGAACCTGGAAATCAGAATAATCTAAAGATTTCTCCTTTGCAAAAGGCAAGGCAAACCTATAGTGCAGGTCAGGAAGAAGCAGACCATCTACAAGCTTGTGTAGCAACAATAGCCCGGATAAACACAATCACAACTAGAAACACAATCAGGCAGTGGCCAAAGTTATAGCATGTAGTGCCGCATAAGGCCTGTGACTTACTTATGATCACCTGAAATGATGACACTGACCTCAGGTGTCGTGGAAGTCCCTGCCTTTGATTCTCTCATTCTCTATGTGGGATTGGGTTTCAGGACCCTTGTAATCACTAAAACCCCTCAGATTTGTCTATTTAATCATAGTATGACTGGTTGTGACCTATGCACCAAACAATAATTCCTAGAAGAAGCTACACTTATCATTTATAACCGAACAATAATTACATGTGTACTGCTGACCAGCGGTTAGTGCAACCTAAAGGTCTGGGGACTGATAGACGGAGCTTTGGCATCACGCAGACCTGTTGGAATATCACACCTGCCACATCTGTTTTAGCCTCTCCAGCTGTCCTTCCTCTCATCTGTAACACAGGGATTATAATAGCCCCCACTCCACAGGGTTGCTGAGAGGGTTAGAGGGGGTGACGCCTGTAAAGGACTCACCATAGCTCCAGGCATACAGTACAATACAGTAGCTACATTCATTGTCATTACCCCGGGCTTGTGTGTTGTCCGAATTCTGCTTATTCTCTGTAAACTAAGCATAATCAGGACTTTCTGCTCATTGATCACTGACACTAGCAAGAGGTGGGACTTTAAGGCTCTTACACTCTGCAGTCCAGGGCTGGACGTTACACTAGGACCTGGGAGAACCCGGAGAAGACAGACAGGGTCTCTGCCCTCCAAGAGGCTGCTCCTTCTCTCCACGAAGTTCTTGACTCCATGCACAATGTTCACATCTGGATTTTATTACTTAGTAACTCAGGTTGCCTCAGAATGACGGTCCCCACCCAGAAAATGAAAGAGGTTATAGCTAATGGGTGGGACGGGGTGAAGGGCAGCTATGGAGCTGCTGGCAGAAGCATTTCACCCAGCTCATTTGAGTGGCCCCAGAGAGGGACTTCTGGTCTCCAGGGAGTGAGAGCAGTAAGTCTAACCATGTCAAGGGCGACACCAGGCCCCAAGTTCAATGCTGTCCCGGTAGCCAAGATCTCCCACGCTGGATAGGGGCCACCCCTGGGTTTCTGCAAGTGCCCCTCCTGTTTCACATCCTGCTTCATGTGACAGGACCTCACACCACACACAAGCATGAGACTGTGAAGGTGACCAAGGATGGGGCTGGTCTGAGCCACTCACCAGCGGAAAGTCATCAGGGTCAATCCAGACGATGCTCAGGTCCGGGTTGTCGGTGTTGTCCCGGGCCACCTGCTTCAGGGTCTCCAGGAACTCGTAGCCATCTGAAACAGGGTTCAAGAAAGCTGGGTAACCCCTGCGCGCACGTGGCTTCCCACGCGGGGAGCAGAGACTGCGGCTTTTCCACAAGGGTTTCCTGAGCCATTTGGTGCGGGTGCGTACTCTCAATTATAGGATTATTCTAGCAAATGAGTCAGATGAGAACTGCCGCCACAAAGCAGCTTACTCAAAGGAAACAATAGTTTTTGAGTCAAGAAATGAAAAGTTCACAGGGAAGTAAGTAACTCAAAGCCAAGCTCCGATCGCTAATCTGCCCGTGAAGATTGACCGGCCTGGCCTGGGGTCGGAAAGTTCAGCCCCAGAGCAGGGGGACCCCTGCCTGGTCCTCAGCGCTCTTAAAACCAATATCTTGCTGTCCCTCAGCATTCCCAGTAAATGTGCTCTAGGGACCAGAACATTTAGCCTGGACCCTTACTCCTTACAGCCTGGAATTCCTAAACCCTTCCAATGAAGCCAGCTTCTGATCTATAGCTGGTTTCATCATTTGGAGAAGTATGTGGGGCGTCCCTTCCTCCCTCCCTCCCTCCGTGTGCTCTGCTCTCCCCCGGTTCAGTCAGCAGCACTCATTGCCCCCCCGGGGGAGGGATGATTCATAAGAAAAGCAGAGACAAGCCTTGTGAGTTTCAAGAACACACATTTTGGGGGTTGTCTTTTTTTTTTGCTTTAAGAGCTTAAATCTTGTAGGACTGGGAACAGCATAAAACTTATGCCATAAACAAACATTTTGGAAGAATGTTTAGGAAGAGAAAGTTGTGGCAACCCCGCCCCACTCCCAACTAGAAACAGAGTTTAGATTCTGGAAAGTCCCTGGGAATAAGCCTGTGTGTGTGTGTGTGTGTGTGTGTGTGTGTGTGTCTGTATGCACAAACCCAGGCCAACGTGTGCCTAGCTGTCCACATACAGAAATGCCATAATTTCAGGGAATCCTAGAATATCGGGCACCCATGCTCTGTTCTGGAATAAAACTCAGGAAAATGGGAAGACCCAGAATCTCCTGGAGAACCCCCCCCCCCCGGCAGGAGCACCCCGGCAGGAAGGTCAGGAGCCCTCTTCCCTGTGTTCTGAGGATCAGGAACAAAGCTGAGAGGACAAGATCCAGCAACTGGATGGAGGGACCCACGGGTGACCTTGGAACAAAGCTAGAGGCCAGAATGAGGGGTGTGAAGGGATCGAGGGCCGGGGACTGAGGAGACAGCCAGGGGTACACCATGGGGCTGGTGGAGGCTCTGCTTCCCCGGCGGCTATCAGACTCTCCCTTCCCCTCCTGACCGGTGGCCGAGCCCCATCCCTCTACAGCCACAGCCCATTTGGCTGGTTCACTCGGCGACCTCCCTGAGTGTGCCTGGAGTCTCAGAGATGGAGCTAAATAAAGCTGAGAGGCCTGGCTCTGTGAGAACGGTGATTGCTTCCCTGCCACATGGCGTGGATGCTGAGATCCCATGACCCAGGGCCCAGGGTTCCTGTAGAGCCAGGTTTCCCACGGCCAGCGCGAGGCCTCTGGGGATCACATCTCTGTGGGAAGGGAGCTCGGTGATCACACTCTCCTCCTTCCCAGGTAGCAAGGGGCTGGTGGGAATAAGGCTGCACCAGGCCCTGGGTACAGTTCCAGGCCAATCACAGTCCAGTCACAGCCACATCAGCAGCCAGGGCTCCCTTCGGCAAAGAGAGACACGTGTGTCTAAGACCAAGCGATGGCCCAGGAGTAATACCTCCCCCAGATCACTGCCTGCCCTACACTTCTCCTTGTGACCCCATCCTCGGGCAGCTGGCCCTGCTCGCCATACAGGACCCTCCCTGAGGCCACGCTAGGTGGTCATGGGACTCAGGGTCTCCTTCCTGGAGAGAGGCCTAGACTCGGGGAGCCAGGCTGTTAGAGCGGGGACTGCTGGTGCTCACATGGCAGGTGACAGAGGTAAGTAGGTGGGGGGATATCACACAGCTTGGAGATTGTGTCTGCTGTTTGATGAACCTGTCTGGGACTCCTCGGAAGTAGAGAAAGCAGCTACCTCCTTAGTTGGGGGCCCCTGGGTGATAACAATGCTATTGCCCTGTGAGCGTGGGCAGACCAGTCTGGAGCAGTTGTCAGTTTTCCTTCTTTCCCCCCCAGCCCATCAATCTCTTACTCATTTTAGGTTTTTTTCACTGCTTTCATCCTTCCCTGATGGGAAGAATTCATTTTGTCATTGGGAAGGGATATTTCGAGTGCACACAACATATCTGGCCCGGGGCCAGGGCCTTCCATCAATGCAGGATTCAAACCGGGACTGCCGGGGTTTGAATCCCAGTTCCACCTCTTATTAACCATGTGACCTGGGGCATGTTTAACTCCTGTGCATGGGGAAAGACAGGAATGACAGTGCCCACCACACAGGGCTGTTGTGAAGATTAGATGTGCTGATATTTGCTAAGTGCTTGGAACACCATTTAGCACTTAGCAAAAACCAAACCTTAAATTTGATAAAGCCACATTTAAATTTGGAAGCCATCAGCGTTCCTATTTGAGACGACTGGTCTCCAAACCATTTGACAAGAACCCAAGGCGGTTGGCTCCGCTGGAACGGACCATCAGAGGCTGTCACTGGTTGTCCCACAAGCAGACAGGAGCCTGTCCTGCCTCCTGGCTCATTAGTGTTGATATGCTCAGCACACTATTGATACGTCCATCGAGCACGCGCTCATGTAGAAACGCCACTTTGCGAACCTTTCAAGTGTTGTGAAGATGTCAACCCCGATGCAGACTCATCTGGGGGTGGGAGAGGAGAGCCGTTCATTTTCAAACCTGTCGAATAGCAGCTCAGGCAGCTTTCTGAGCCCAGCGGCTGAGAGGAGGCTCTGGAGGAGGAACCGGGCAGCACAGGGCAGCGGGCAGGAGCGGAGCGCGGACTTGGCCTCCCCAGCCAGGCCTGCCCTGGGCAGTGGGGTGAGAGTGCACTGCAGAAGGAAGGGCCCATGGCTCCGGGGCCTTGAGCACAAACTCCCTCTGCATCGCCATCACTGTCCTCACAATCATGCACACGTCACGGAATGGCTTTAGGGACCAAAGGAGCTCTTCTCCATAGAGCCCTCAGCATGCTCCAGCTCTTTAAGGAGGGTTGTGTGGTTAATGTAACCTTTCCTTAGAGAATGGGCAGGGCTTCGGTTGGGGCAATGGGCCACGGGTCCGTTTTTAGCAAGAGCAAAAGTATAGGAGGACCCGCCTAGTCCGCAGCCAGGTCTCTCCGCCCCAGTTCTCACATCAGTGACCTGCGTGTAATGACTGACTAGCCTCAGAGTCAGGGGCTTTCACATAAAAGCCTTTCGCTTTCTCAGCCCTGAGCAGACAGCTCTCCCACCCCCACCCCCACCCCACCCAGCTCATTTCTCTCAGCTTCCCAGTAACAAGCCCTAGCTTGGGAAGAGACAGGCTTCGGCCCAGGGATATTTGTGCAGGGATAGGTGGAGGTAGTTTCAGGAGCTTGATTCATCAGCAGCAATCTCGGTCAAACAGGTTCCTGCAGCTTCTAGAGGCCTCTTTGTTCCATTGTTAGCAAGAGCCCGACAGGCCTCCCCACAGCCTGGAAGGGGCAGGGGGTGGGAGGAAGGGCCTGGAGCCTGGCCAGCGGGCTGCTGCGCATGGCCATGGTATCTCTGTTCACACACAACCAGGGATCCGATTCTGTTTGATTGTAGCTTGTTGACCTCGGGCACTTGGCCTCCTTTGCTGTTTTCTCCTCGAGGGTGGAGGGGTGGCCAGAATCTGCGGAAAGACGCTGGAACTACACTGGCTTTAAGGACTAGATATCTTTGAAGAGTTTTTCCAACTCTGCAAGTCAATGATGGGGAAACTGGGACATCAGTGGACATTCAAACATTCTAATAAAAAGAGGGGGTTGGGGGGAGAAGGCTGCCAGATAATTGGAAGTGTAGAATTGGTTATGATACAATGGAATATTAGTCCTCAAAAGGAACGAAGAATGGATACGTGGCACACAAAGGAGAAATCTTGAAAGTGTCATGCTAAGTGAAAGATGCCAGGCTCCATAGGGCCACATAGTACACGATTCCACGCAAATGTCCAGAGCAGTCGAATCCATAGAGACGGGAATTAGATTTGTGGTTGCCAGGGGCTGGGGGGGGGGGGAATGGGAGCAACTGCTGACATGCATGGAATTTCTTTCTGAGGTGATGGAATGTTCTGGAATTAGACAGTGCTGATGTTTGCGCTTTGTGGATGACTTGCACACTTTAAAAAGGTGAACATTATGGCATGTGGATTGTATCTCAATTTTAAAAATTATAAAAAGAGTTGGGGTTTTAGTCTGCAGGAAACTATGGCGGTTGGTCAGTGATCTGCCTGACAGGTATTCATTGAGCACCTACTGTGCGTCAAGGCACGTGCATGACAATCTGTTCCTCCTTCAGGAAATCCCGCTAACTCTCTGTGCCCGCTTGGGCGGTTTCTCTTCTCTGATCCCCCGATTCCTCACTGTGCCTATGAACGCACAGGAGGCCGAGGTCCAGGCAAACACCATGTGGTTCTCCATCACCCGAAGCAACGGCGCCCAGACCTGATGGTGCCTCCGAACTTGACTCAGAGCTCCGTGAAATCGCGGGTTCCTGAAGGCTCCGTTCCAGTCACCCCCGGGTGGCTTTCGTGCCCATGGTTCTTGGCCCTGTCAGGTTCTGGAACCCCTGCCCGGGCCCCTCGGAGCCCAAGGCCCGGCTGCTTAGCCATGAGAAATGAAGACCCCCGCCTCCTCCGGCGGCATTCCGGATTGTCCCAGGCCCGCGAACGCGCCTCGGAGCCTCCACGTGCGCTCCTCCTTGGCGGACACTGTCTCACAGGCCCTGCCCGGGGACCCACTGTTCTCCCACCTGCCAAATTCATTTTCCTGCCCTTCGCTCTCCGCTGATGCTACACAGAGTGGAGCCGGGGGAAAGCTGTCCAGGTTCCCAAACTAAAGCAAAGCCACTCAGCCGTTTCTAGGGCCGTTTTACACTTGAGAAATCGGCTGCTGCTTTGGCCCAGTTTCTCATTATCCCGGGAAATATTTTCCAGGAAGCTTCCTAAGCACAGGCCATAGGTGACGCCCCAAGGGCACATTTATTGTCCTTTAAGGTAGGACTGCCATTTACGTAGGCTAGGCACGCGAACGTTAACGCGAACAGCAGTTTACACGCATGCGCGCGCACACGCACGCTCAGGCGCATGCACCCGCACACACGCACGCACACTCACGCTCGTGCATGCACGCTCGCCCGCAGAGCCAGGCTGCGTGGACGGGCGCCCCGCGGCAGCCAGGCCTGGCAGCGCCGCAGGGTGCGGCCCTGATCCCCCGCGCTGCTGAGCCGCGCGCCCTTGAACCGGCCCCGCAGCCGGCAGGCGACCACCAGGGGGTGCCGGCGTCTTTCGGTTGCAGCGCAGGCGGGCGGCGAAGGAAGACACAGGTGAGGGCTAAGTTCTTGCCTAAGGCGTCAAAGGGGGGGGGCCTACCTGGGTCACTCCTCTCTGCAAAGGCCACTATGTGGATCCCATTCAGATCATCTTCCTGCGGGAGAAGAGAGTCAAAGGTTACGCTCCCGGGTGGAGAGACGCAAAGGAGTCAGGGACGGACGGGCTGCAATGAGCATGGAGGCCGGGGAGGCAGCGGAGGGGGATGCAGAGGCACAGGGGACAGGCACAGGGGACACAGGGGACAGAGGCACAGGGGACAGAGGCACAGGGGGACACAGGCACAGGGGGACAGAGGCACAGGGGGACAGAGGCACAGGGGTCAGGCACAGGGGACACAGAGGCACAGGGCACAGAGCAGCATGCACCTCGAGGAAGGGAATACTGGTGAGTAGCTGGGAGGAAGGCGTGGGATTTGATAAGCGGGTTTTTGAGGCAGGAAAACACAAACGACACCCAGGACATTAGCACTGAATGGGCCTCACTCCCGTGGTCTGGCGGGTCCAGGAGGGCAGCAGGGAGAGGCAAAAGGAAGAAGAGCGTGAGCCTGGCTCATCAGCAGCGCTGAGCGCAGCAAGCACTCTGAACGTAGCCCAGCGAATGTCAGTCCATGTTTCCAGAAGCCGCCACCAGCAAATATAAGCGGCGGTCGACCCGAGTATGGAAACCTCTGGGTGCTGCTGACAGATCCTGAAGCTGACCCCAAACAGGCAGCAGACAGTGATCTTCAAGGCAAATTAGGATGTGGGTCCGTTTTGTTCACACAAGTGTCCTGCGTCGCTAAGACACCGCTTATTGAAGAGCCTGCGTGGTCAGTAGGGGGCACTTTGCTGTCTGCCACTGCTAGGGTGTTTCCTTGGGTTCCTTTTGGCTCTGGAACCAGAACTCGACGGAGCTATATAGGCCTCTAATGCACGTCTAAGTGTGTGTGTGGGGGGGGGGCACAGAAGAGTCTGGAAATGGGGGCTAGGGAAGGCTGAGGGTGTGGTGGTGGAAAGTGGGTATGGCTGTGGAGGTCAGGATGAGGCAAAGAATCTAGAGAATATTTCAGCTCTATGGGACAAGCTCGTGGCATTCACGTTCCCATGTCCTGGACAGAAAGGACCATATGCCTCCTGTCTCCTTTGCATTGAGCGAGAGCTCGGAGGCACCTCCTTTATAAAAAATGTGATCCTCATGAGACTTGGGCAGGAAGATGTGTGAGAATGAGGCACTGGGGCCAAATCTGAGTGAATACCGACTGTCGCTGACACAGGGAGAGGGATTCGCTGGGCACCCTGAATGCCAGATCAGAATCATCCTATGCAAAAAAAAAAAATACTCCAAGCATCTCAACCCTCTCACGATCCCCGTTTCCATTTTGCTTGATTTGAATGCTGGTGCCATCCTATCTAAATGCTAATTTTTTTCCTTTGAGTTTGAAATGGACAAAACCTGCAAAATTTCTGAGTGAGATTAAATGGAAAATATTATTATGAAGAACAAGAGAGTGGGCACTGCCTTGGTCAGATTCTCCAGGGAATTGAATTTTACAGATCTGTATGTGTGTGCGCAGGTTTATTACACAAATCTGACAGCAGCCAGAAGGGGAGCCTGGGGTTTCACTGCTTCACATTTGCTATTATCACCAGATAGAATACGCTGCTCAGTTCTCAGTAGGCTGCCCTGCGTCCCTGCTCCTGCCATCGGTGGGGAGGCGGCGGGATCAACTCCACGAAGCAGGCTTCATTTCTGCCTGCCCTTCCACAGTGCATTTGGAAATTGGTTTTAGAATCAAGAATCCATATCTGTTTACTGAGAGACTGCTCATAATATGGCTGTCACTCCCCAGGCCTCCGACGGTCCCTGGATGGAGAGCTGTAACCAAGGGAAAGAGCCTCTGTCTTTGTGGGTCCAGAGAGTCAGTATACAACCTGCAAAGAAACAGGGGTGTGCCCTGTGCCAGGTATTTTCAGTAATAAACTCACAGAGCAAGACCCCATGGGCAAGCCTGGAGGGCAGGGCTGCTCAGTGAGCATCCCATGTGCACAGGTGAGGAGGAGCTATGCTGGCCATCTGCAGGCCTGACCACCTAGGGCCTTTCTCTGAACCCCACAACCTTTGCTGCCGAGACCCCCCCCCATTTGGTCTCCAGGTCACATTGTCTTGGAAATGATCTTTTTACCTGAATAAATCTTCCCTTCTTAACCAGATGGCTCGATCTCTGAGGGAAGGGATTATACCTTGAAATAATGATGATAATTAAGACGACGATATTAATACCTGCCGTTTGCCTTTGTATCAGTACTTTCTAAGAACATCATTTCTAAGTCTTAAATGAAAGTCTTATTTCTGTTCAGTGCTTAAAGGATTGGAGCGACTTAACCTAAAGCCACAGAGCCGGTGGGTGACACACCTGGGAGTCCAGCCAGTTCTGTCTGGTCCCAAAGCCCTTGCTCTTTCTAGCTTACTGACGGAGTCCAGAATAAGCCACGTGGCAGAAAAATTATTCTGAGCTGAAGGCATTTGAATTCCTGAAAACCCTTATTTGCCTAATTGCAGAGCCTCTCCAAAGAACTCAATTGTCATAAATCCTTTCCCAGGATGCAACCCTAATCTTCTCAAACAGATGTTGTCACAAACAACCCTCTGTCCCATTTGTTCTCCTAAGACCCATTTATCTTTCCAAAAGGTCTTCTGTTCTCCCAGGAGGGCCCCTCTGTCCCTCTCCAACCCCTAAGTTAGATGGTAGATAAGCCCCTCCCTGAGTTGCATTTTTGGTGCACTGCCATGAATAGACAAGTAATTAAACCTGTGTGTGTTTTTCCTGTCTTTTGTCAGTTAGTTTGCAGGCCTCCAATACCGAACCTAAGAGGGTAGAGGAACAAGTTTCTGCTTCTTACGTCGCCAACAGTACAGAATGAGCTCGTGAATCTGCTGTCCTCTCTACAGGGTGTGCAGAAGATGTTGCAGACTCAGGTCAGTGGCGCTTACTTACTTAAGCTGAAAACTCCCAAGAAGGGGCCCTTATATAATGAGACCAAACACCAGATCCCCCACAAAACTGGAGATTTGGGAGTTTCTTTGGCGAATACCTTACTCTGAACTCCCCAGCACTTTGCATGCCCCTCCATCACGGCAGGGAGCATCCTCGACTGGTGCCACCTGTTTCGAGACTGTTTCATTGACTCAACCCCGAACTCCTAAGGACAGGACAGCAATGCTCGTTTTTATCGCCTCTGTGCTTAGCACAAGCTAATAGGTTCTTATTGATGCCTATTGAATTTAAAACTCAAAGGGCTACTCCTCTTTGGGAATATGCCAGTCTCTACAAGGCAGAAGGAGTTTGCCACTTTCTTACCCATGTCTCAAACATATCCTCTGGGCGCAGGCGACGTAAGGTAGGTCTGGAAAAAAAAAAAAAAAAAGATGAGCTTCCTCGAGTAGGGATTCCGGGACACCGCAGCTGACCCCGTGCCCTGCTGTATACCACACAGAGAGCCGGCCTCAAGCTCTCAGCCTTTTCATAGACCCATTTGACCCAAGGATTAGAAAGTCCGTTACAAACAATGGGTCAGAGGGCGCAGGGTCAGCTCATTCCCAGGGCAAGAAGTCATCTCCTTCCTCCTAGAGAGATGCCACTCCTGAGGGCCCAGAGAAGGCCCAGAATGAGAGGACTGGGAGGGGACAAAGGAAGTCTTGATTTTGTTTTATCATTAGGGTCATCCATCCAAAGCCCTTTAGGGACGTTTGGAAGAGCAGGTAGGGCCTACATTTTGCTCCTGGTTTCATTGCTTTCTGAATGTTGCAAATAGTGCTAGAATGTTGCTATTGGCTTCTCCAAGTACTGCCGCCCTGTAGGGACCGGGACTGGCTGGTTGGTGGACTCATGGTGCCCCAGGTCCAGTGGGCATGCATGAGCATGTGCCGGGAGGGTGGGGCGAGACGGTGAGCCCACCACCACATTCCATGTTCAGTATTGTCCCTCCCTCAAGAGCGGTGCTCAGCAAACTCCAGCTGGTGGGCCAAGTCCAACCAGTGCCTCCTATTTTTATAAATAAACTTGTTTGGGACACTGCCTCACCCAGTTGTTTAGATATTGTCTACGGCTGCTTTCCCACAAACAGCAGAGTCGAGTGTTGCAACCGAGACCATCTGGCCGCAGGGCCTGAAATATTTACTCTCTGGCCCTTTTCAGAAAAGGTTGCTGATCCACGCTTGAGCTGCTCCAAGTGGTGTCAAATAGTCTTCTCCCAGAAATCCTGTACACAGAATGCTCAGCTTGGCTGAGTTGCTAAACTACTCTGATCCCAGTTCCTTGATCTGTAAAATTGGGAGATAATAATGATCCCCCCTTATGTTGAATACAGGGGTTGCCAAAAGTAGGTTTACAGTTGGGATACAAATAAACAATACAATAATTAATAAATAAGAATATAAGAATAAACTCTGTGTTTCACTCACTCACAACTGTAAACCTCCTTTTGCCCACCCCTGTATTAGATAAAATAGCTCCCATAAGCACCCAGCGTGGTACTTGGCATATAGGAGGCTGTCTCTAAATCACCATGGCTATTATTGTAGAATTCTACTTACATCTTGCTCTGGCTTTGAGGGGATTTGCCGACGGAGGGGAGGCGGTCTAACCCTGTCTGCAAGTGTAGACAGACCCATATCCAGAAAATGTAGCCATATCCCTGACACTGATCGATGACCTAAACTAAGCCATTCTATTGAGTTCAGTTCTTCTGGGGACTAACTCCAGGTCGTGGACCTCGGGGGTCTGAAATGTCAGGACTGAGCAGCTCTTCTCTGTTTCCCAGACCCTGGGCGCCCCCACCCCCTGCATGCCATCTGGGGTACCTCTGGTGCTCCTTGATAAACTCCACGAGCTCTTCCTCTGTATAAGGTTTGTCGGGGATGGCAATGGGCTCGTCCATAAATGGCTCATAGAAGTCAACTTCATTCATCTTCAAGGACAGTTTCTTTGCAACCTGTGATGATTGGAAGGAGGACAGAGTTTCCTTGAGGGCTTCTCTCGAGTAGCAGCGGGGGTCGGCCTGTAAGGCGTGTGTGTGCTCTCTGGCAGACTTGAGAGTGTGTGTATATTTTAACTTAAATGTTACAGTGGTAAGAACTCGGCACGTAAGGCATGGCTGAACCAAGCAAAGGAGGACAGACAGGGAGGGGGAACCTCTCTGGCCAACGGGGTGCAAGCAGGGCCGGGGAGCGGTGGGAATGCAAAGTGGGAAATGTGATTCTACAGTCGCCATCGCTCCCCTGAATTTGCCAGGCTGGGGGAGAAGGAAAGGTCAGCCGAGATGCTCAGTGTTCTTGGACGTATGGATTTAATGGAATCAGTTTTGATAGAACAGGTAGTTGATGGGAACCATTTAATGCATATAGGTACCACCCGGCCAGCATGGCTCAGTGGTTGAGCATCTTGAGCGTCGACCTATGAACCAGGAGGTCACCATTGGATTCCCCGTCAGGGCATGTGCCCAGGTTTCAGGCTTGATCCCCAGTAGGGGGCGTGCAGGAGGCATCCTGTTGATGACTCTCTCTCATCATTGATGTCTCTCTCTCCCTCTCCCTTTCTCTCTCTGAAGTCAATTAAAAAAAAAATACTTAAAGCATAGAGGTACTCAAAATCAGGGGCCAACCCATTAATCCTTCATCATCCCATAAACTCTACTTGTTGTTTAGGTTGAAGCATGGGCCTAGGGTTGTCTCTCAGCGCTGCGCTTGGGTGATGGTTTCTCGGCTCTGGGAACCGCCCCCTTGGTTAACAGAAGGTGAGCAGCCGTCCTGGTTTGTCCAGAGTGGAGGGGCTCCCTGGACTCAGACTCTCAGAGCTAAAACTGGGTTGCGCCCAGCGAGCTAGCCCCAGTTGCTCCCTATACAGAGAAGGAGCCGGGGAGCCAGGTGTAGCCTGGAGGGCACCTCCTCTCTTGATTAAGTGGCCCCACAGTCTTGGGGCAGAGTGGTTGCTGTGTTCGCCTGCAGACCTGCTGAACTCAGAGCCTCTGTCTGTGAAATGACTTGAGAGGCCTGGAATGTGCCACGCACTGGAGAAAACCAAATGCTCTTCTTTCCTGGTTCAGAGCTGTGGTCCCAGAAAGCGCAGGATGAACAGTGGTTCCCTTGAAACCGAAGAGGAATTGCCTGAGAGCTGATGCCCGGCTGTGATAACCCACTGCCCAGGGCAGCCAGGACTAAGTGGGGAGGGGGCGGAAATGGGCGTCACAAAAGCTCTTACACAAGGAGGTCCATTCTGAGGGTGTCCCTGTGGTTTTTGTCTGTGACTCCTATTAATTCCAGGTCACTATATTCCCAAGGACATTTCTTATAGTATCTAACAAAGAAACTGGCATTCAACTCAGAGCTCAAGAAAACAGGCCATGTTAAGAGCCACAGTCAGCCAAATGAGATTTTGGGGTCCTAATGATTTTATTTTAAAGGACAGGGCGGTAAGGTATTTCTTCTTATTCAGGGGGTGGTACGGATGATGGTGGGGGAACAAGAGGGCAGGGCATGCCCTAGCCGGTTTGGCTCAGTGGTTAGAGCGTCGGCCTGTGGACGGAAGGATCCCGGGTTCGATTCTGGCCAACAGCACATGCCTCGGCTGCAGGCTTGATCCCCAGCTCCAGGTGGGGCAAGCGCAGGAGGCAGCCGATCGATGTGTCCCTCTCACATCAGTGGCCCTCTCTCTCTCTCTCCCTCTCTCTCTCTCTCTCCCTTCCACTCTCTCTGAAAAGCAATGGGGGGAAAAAATCCTGGGGCGAGGGTTAAAAAAAGGGGGGGGACAATGCAAGTAGCAACTTCTACAGCCAGCACCCACGTTTACACACCGCTCTTCGCAGAGCTGGGCCCGGAACGACTCGCGGTCCTGGCTCTCTGACCTCGCTTACTGCTCACGGGAAGTGGGAGTGACGGGCGGAGAAAGGGGTGGGAGTGAGCACCGCGCGCTTGCCGGGGCCCGCGTCTTAGGGCGATTCCTTCCCGAGCCCTCCCTGTGACCGTGTCAGGGAAAAGCTGGCCTTCTAGGGACTTCACAGATGATGAGCCTGAGGCGCAAGTGAGGACGCAGCTCGGCAGGATCATCTGCCCGGAGGGGGCAGAGCCAGCATTGAAACCCAGTTCGCCAGTACGCCAGCTTTTCCTAGAAACTCACCTTTTCCCTGACCCTGTAAAGAAAGCTGTGTGTCCCTATCAGTGCTCCACTGTCACTGCATGTGTTTAGTGAGATGTTTCCTGTTGCTCTGGAGCGTGCTCTCAATTTGCCCCATCACAGTCTGGTGGAATTTAGGCTTCCTGCAGGTGAGAAGAGCTCATCAGAGCTCTGGGTGCACCCACGTGTGTGAATATACGTGTGTGTGTGTGTGTGTGTGTGTGTGTGTGTGTGTGTGTGTTGGGGGTGGGGGCTGTCTCTGGTCCTTGGATGCTAGTGTCCAGGTCTGCAGTGTGAAGACCATGAATGTGAGGTTGGGTTGTGATGTTGTTTCATTTCATTCTGGGGATCGCTGAGCAAAATTTCAACTTTCCAGGGCCAGGGCCCAGGAATCCATCATTTTAAAAGCTCCTTGGGGGATACCAATATGCACAGTGTTTGGAAACGACTAACTCCCAAGTCTACATCAGCAGCCCTGACTGCCCACCCTCTTTACATTTCCCCAACTCATAGCAGTCCCCCATAGCCACGGTTTCAGTTACCCGCTGTTTCAGTCACCTGCACTAAATCACGGCCCAAAAATATTCAAAGGAAAATTCCAGAAATAACCAATTCATGAGTTTAAATTGTATGTCATCCTGAGTGAGGTGATGGATGCAACTATGCCTGCTGGACCCCACCATGTCCACTGGGTGCTGTCTCCCACACCCCTAATTGACGGGTGCGAGTTCTTGAGTCCTACATGGTGCTGAGTCCTCTCAGTGGGACAGCCTTTCCCTCTGGCTCCACACAGTGGTGGAGAGTGTTTAACTTTCTCTTTCTGAATGTCATGAGGCCCCACAAGGCTACACAGACAATGGCACCTATGACTCAGTGTCATACAGGGTTTTAGTGAAGAGCCTTCTGAGTTTTTAATTGCAGCCTGACCTCACCTTCTTTACGGGCCACAGACACGAAGCCATGTGCTGGGCTGGCGGCACATCTGAAAACCGACCCCACCCTGCAGACTGACCTGGGTTGGGATCTCAGCACTCCCGTGAATTCACTGGAGACCTTGGATATTACTTAACCTTTCTAGATGTGTTTTTCTCATCTGGAAAATGGGTGGGGAGAGTCTCACTTTCAAAGTTGTTTAGAGGACTGGAGATTGTGTTAGTCCAATATATCAAATTGTGCCCCCCCCGAAAGCTCTGGATAAGCAGTAGCCATTTTAGTGGTACCCGGAGCCACGGTAGAGTACCCCCACCACAGTGGAACCCAGGTAAAGTTCCCATTGAGTCAAGGTCCCTCCATCGCAACTGTTCATTGGCTTATAAAGCACTTTCCACATCCAGGAAACAAAGAGCCATTGAATTATAGACGAGTGCCTCAGTGACATCTCCCGAAGACGTAGGTCAATGCCTGTCCCCATTCCATCCCTCACCCAGAAGAGGGACCGTGTGACCCCGGGGAGGGAGGGGACAGCTCTAAAAAAAGGAAGCAGTGTTAGTGTCTGGCACACTCTGGTTCACCACTTTTCATTGGATATTTTCAGAAATACCCCTACATCTTCTGAACGAAACACCCTTGCACTCATCTCTCGTTCATTAGGGACACACCGCCACATTTCTAACACGGGCGGAGGGTGGTTAATGTTGCTAAAAGAAAAGAAAAAATGGTGGGACGTTCGGACATTAATACTTCGTGCCTACAGAAGCAGTCAAACTGGGGCGTCATGGGTACTCACCCCTTTGTCGAAGGTCGCGAAAAATTTGATGTAAGGCTGGAAATGTTCAGCTGCCTCTTCAAAAGCCTTGTAATCTAAGAGGAAAGAGATGGAAGGAGAGACATCTTCAAGGTGCACACTGCTGACACTTTTCCTTTTTAAATAATGTAGAGAGTGGGGAGCCAATTAGTCCTAACTGGATAATTATTGAGTAGGTATTATTTAGATAGATAATTATTTAGTACCATTTCAATCCACAGTTCCCCTGAGGAGTTGGACCTGATTGACATTCAATCCCCCAAAAGCACTCTTGGCCACACTGTTGTATGTTTTATGAAACTGGTAGATGGGAAGGAGAAAACTCAGAGAGAACCAGGGAAAGAGAAGGAATTGTCAAGCTCCGGACCAAAAGAAACAGTTCTTTCTCGGAAACTCACCGCTGGTGGTAAACGTGCCCTCTGGAGAGAGTGCAGCCTGGTAGGGAGGAAGATGACGGGAGCAGAAATGCACCCCAATGAAAACGACAGCACAGAAGCATTTTAAACTTCTTAGCAGGAGCACTCTTTTTAGTAGATCCTAGTTTTTATTTCCTTCTTTTTAAGTTTTCCCTTTTTTATTCTGACCCCTTAAAATGAATCAAGACCACCCTTGACTGGCCCCAAGCTGGAGCGCAGCCGGTGAAGGGAGGCCTGAGGCGCGCGGGTGGGCCGCGCTGTGCCCTGCCACACCCAGGCGGCTACCTGGTCACGCCATTCGGGTTCAAGCCCTAGATCTGGGGGTGATAATGGCAGTGGTGCTGCTGGATGCTCCAGGATCCTGGAGTCAATGATCCTATGACTCATTCCTAACAGGAGTGACCTTTTGCATTTCATGGAATTCCATATCCCTTCGTCCTCAGAGGATGAGCTTTGTAGAATTCCAGGAGCGCGAAGCATTGTCTAACATTCAATCAAAGACATTTCAAGAATAGCGCTGGCTCAGGGGACACCGAGATGAGTGAGGCGAGGCCAATGGTCAAAGGTCCAGGGAGCGCTGCCGACTCTTAAAGAATCACAGCGCAGTGTGACAGTGGCTAGAACAGAGGTGGGCACAGTAAACACAGGAGAGAGGGGCGGGAGAGGGTACAAGGAACCCATGCATACCATCCACATTCACACAAACTCATCCTCACGTAAGTGATTGCGTTGTCACGAAATAGGTCGCCTAGGCTGACAGTCGGAGTAGATGAGTGGAGGGGAAGAAGATGGGTGGGAGATTTGGAGAATGAATAGAGGGACGTGGGAGAGGTTAGAAAGGGAATGGTTCAGGCCATGGCTAAGTCATTTACGTCTATTCAAAGCAGCAGCGGGCTCCATCAGAATCTCTGTTCCCCCTTCCCTGTCCCCTTTGTCGCTGATGAACCTCTCTCTACCTCCTGAACTCCTACCCTGATGGAAGGCACGGCCTAGACCTGCGTCAGGAGAACTCCTTTCTTCTCTTGGGGAGCCAGTCTGTATCCTCACGAGGATGGAAAAGTGTGGGGCAAGGTAAATCCCAGGTTGGAGCTTCAAGCTAGGGTTGGACCCTTAGTCTCTTGCAAACAATTGTCTACAGGAAACCTGGTCTAGTCTTCTATTCTGATCTCATGAGAAGCACCCCAGACGAGCCAGCATCTGTGTAGAAATGTGAAAATTGAAATAAAGTCACCTAAAGAACTGGGGCAAACTCCCTGGCTGGCCACCTTCCCCAGCACACTCTTAAGGAGGGTGAATAGAGGCTTTTATGTAGCAAATGAGGAGACCATTCAGTTGGGGGAGAGAAAATTGGTGGGTTGTTGAGATGACTAAGGATGCCAGTTGGCAGATGGGGTAGAGACACGGCTTCACAGATAATTTCAAAATATTTTGGAGTTTCCAGAAATAGCCAGAAGCAGCCCTTATTTGCACTTCCCTCATGTACTAATGCTCCCAGATTCTCTTCCGTAGTTGTGCCCACTCCCTCTCTCCAAGGCTGAGACACCAGAAGAAGGCTTAACTCACTGGGCTGTGCTGCCAAAGCAGCCTAAGAAAAGGTACTCAGGTAGTTAGTTTTGCTGGTCCCTTCCCTTCCTGATCCCTCCTGACTCCTGCTCACCACCCTCTCACCCCTTGATGAGTTGCGCTGACGCTATGATATGTTCCTGTGCCCACCCAAATGCCGGCCGCAAAGCTTTCAAAGGGGATACACCCAAGGGTGTGGTGTGTTGCAGGCGCCCTCGGTGGTCAGCCGGGTTGGCCAGCAATTTCCCACATTGTGCTGCAGCTGCTAAGCCCAGCCCTACCCCAATTTTCCTCTCATGCTGTCCAAGTGACTGAGAAGCTCTCCAGCTGGTGACCACAGGAGCTACCGGTGTCAGGGAGACAGCCCACTATTTGCCCCATTTTAGGGGAGACTCCAACTGGTGGTTGGGCAGGTGGGAAAGTGGAGGAAGGGCTTTTATATCTGCTGTAAAACACTCACCCCCCTTCAAGGCCGGAGGACGTGGCCCAGCCTTAAGGTTCTTTCAGCTCCCCTGACGGTTTTGCATAATCAATGCAGGTGTCCCATTGCCCTGGGTGCAAGGAAGACTCTTCCTCTCTTCTACCCGGCACAGGACATGCCGATAGCCCATCATCTTTATGGAAAACCTGATGTACCTTGTTGAGAATCTAGCCTTAATCTGACAGGCTGGGGTTGACAGACAACTTACATTCTGAGTCTTCGCTCTTGAAAAAGCCAATGAGTTTGATCTGGTCCTCAATGCGTTCAAAGGCTTGGACTTCCAGTTTGTTGCCGATGACCTCCACTGGGTCTTCAATGAGCTGAAACACCCCACACACGTACACACAATCGGTTCCTTCCCCCGGAATCAGGCACATATGCGGAGGGCATTGGAGGGAAGTAGCGGGCTTCAGTTGGTGCCTCAACATCCATCCCACCCTCCCCGGATGAGTACATCAGCAGCGCCTTTTGAGGACTTGACTTTAACTCAAGGAGTAGGCTGGTTGGTCTGGGGCAACTCTATTTCTCTTGCCATTTATTGGTTCAGGAATGGCATGAGACCCAGTTCTGGTAAATGAATCTCCAGGGAAGAATTGCTGAAAGCTTTAGGAAAGTTCTGCTTTCTCTTTCAGGCAACAATGGGAAGCCAGATGTTTCCCTTCCCTCTCAGTGAATATTAATGAGGAGATGTGATGTATTAGCTGTGCTGCTGGCTACCTTAGAACCAACTTGGAAAGAGCTTGGGGACAAAGTGAACACACTGAAAACAGCATTATCCATGATTTACAGAGAAACATGGAGCTAGAGCCCTGATTTGATCAAGTCTAAAATCTACTCTCACTCTGGACTTCTATCTGTGAGGGTCAATCACGTATCCTATTGTCTAAGGTAGCTAGAGTCTGGTGTCTGTTACAAGCTCCTGACAGCCTTGGCCTTGCTGGTAGAGCCAGGACAGTGCCACGTTGGCTGAGCTGTTCAGTTGCTGCCCTCAACTTTTTTAGGGCTTATAGTTATGTGTCAATGAAAGGGCCAAGGAGAATCTATGGACACTTTTTCATAGGACGTGACCTTCAACTCACTTTGACTCTCTCTCTGGGTTTTTGAGGCTGTGGAGAAAAGGCTAGAGACCACTGTGGACCCGCCGGTAGATAAAAAATCATCAGTATGGATGTTCTTTTTCTGTACAGGACTCCGTGCTCAAAAGCAGCTTGAACTTGACTTCACAGCTGCTATTGAAAGTGTGAGCTTATCTAGGGATAAAATATTTTTATAGTGTTTGTTCCTCTTTTTGCCTCAGCATATGGATCTGAGGGCAGTGCACCTCCGTGGCTGAGAGGAAGAATGATATGAGGGCTCATTAGTCCTGCCCCATTTTATCCTGCTCTGAGGATAACTCAGCTGATTGATTGTTACCCCTCTTCCTACTGGTCTTCAGGTGACTATCCATCTCCTCCTCACACTCCTCAACTCCTGTTCAGAAGCACCGGAGCAAAGCCAAGGGGATTTCAGGGGAAGTTAGTGTATAACTGCTAAGAGAATTAACATGTTACTACTACACAGTTCTGATCTCTGAGCCTCTGATCACCAATAAAAGCATTTCTAAGGTGACTTAAGGGTCAGCTTCCCAGAAGTAAATAGCACTGGGATGTAGGCTCTCCTTGATTTTTTGTGAAGCCTGAGAGACCTGTCTTAGCCTGAGTCTGGTTACCCAGCTTCTGCGTTCTCATTTAAAGGTTTTACTTCCCCCTATATTTGAACCCAAACAACTCCACGCAGGGCTCCTGTGCATAAATGCTTACGTCCAAGAGAAACTCCACCAGGACATCAGCTGAAAACTCGCCGTCAAACTCAATTGTGCGTTCGCCCTTCAGGACGTACAGGCTTCCTTCTTCATGAAAACCTGGGAGGAAGAGAGAGTTCCCAGGACAAGATCATCCTGATATAGGAAAAACCGTCATCCCGCCGGCCAGGTCAGGGCAAGCAGAACCAGCCTTAACCCTAGGACTGGCTCCCTTGACACCACACTTCTGAAGCTCTCCCAAAGTGGAAATTTAAACCAAAATAGTCCAGAACCAACAATGCCACCTGGATTTTCACTTAAAAGAAAAATCTGTTCTCCATCCCAGCACTGCTTTAATTTTCCAAAAATCCTGTGACCCCATCCCCCTTATCACAGCGTTTTAATGCCCACTGCCCACCTGACTCCTTAGCCTGCTATCCAAGCCCTTCCACAGTCTCATGCCAGCCCCACCCTGTCCAGATGCCCTTGGGTAGACCTGTGCTCCTTTGAGAACTGCTCTCTTAATCCCTGTCTCCCTTCGCTTCTTGCCCACAGGCTGATCTGACAGGGTGCATAAAAGAAAGGCCACATGATCCTATACACGTGGTTCTTCTTGCTCCTCAAGTCTGGGGCGACCCCTGCCTCCCTCTGCGATCTTGGTCTCAGTTCAGGATTTATTTTTCCCAGGAAGGCCACCCCAGTGTCTCCTGCCGGGATTGATCTTCTTTGAGATCCATGTACGTGCACTCACGATAGCAGTAAGCTCCCTAAGGGGAGGGCCATTGTTGTCTTGGTAGCTCAGGGCGTCACACGGAGCCTGGACACACTGGGCGCCCCACCAGGGTTTGTGGCCAGGACGAGCAGCTCGCTTTTCCAGGGAAGCTGGATTCGGCACATCTCTCCCCAGTAGCTGAGGGTGCTGCGAGGGCGGGGTCTGCACCTACTTTCTACCCTCCGCGCTCTTGGCATGAAGCCGTGACTTTAACAGATATGTCCAGCAAGGCCGAAAGAGCTGCGGCTGCCATTTAGTCCAACTGCGGGCGTCCTTAATGCCTTAGATTAATTGTTTTCAAACTCTCTGTTAGCTGGAGAAAGCTTTCTCCAAATGAACTCCTCTACGTATCCTTTAGGGAAAGGGAGACTGCCCCACAACCGCTCTGTCCTGGGGGACATCGGAGGATCCCCGGGCGCACCACCGAGCACCATTTCTAAACCTAAAGGGGCAGTGAATCATGTACCCTTGAACCTGGCAGCGGCCGATCCCAAGGGCACCGCAGGGACTGTCAGCCAGTGTCCTGCGGTTGCGTTTTGCTCCGAGTGAAACCGGTTAGGAGGCTGTGGCACTGGTTCAGGCACAGCCCAGGGGAGACCCACTCAGGCAAGCGGGAGGGAGGATGGAGACGAAGGCGCAGGTTCGCAAGCGCCACTGTCCCGGGGACTCCGAGGACCGGCAGTCGAGAGGAGCCTGCCCGCAGTGCCCCAGGCAGAGCCTGGGGAGGGACCGGCTGAGGCTTCGCAGGCCCCTCGCGCCCTCGGGGAGAAGGGCCCTGGGCCGCTCCTCTGGACGCTTGCCCGGCTAGTCTTCCCTACATTTTTAGGTCACAGGGACTCTCACGTCTTCCCCAAACTGAATTCACTGGAAATCTAACTTCTCTTTAGAACAGTGGGAAGGGTGAAGACTCAGGAATCGGTAGGTGCTGGGGAAGAGAAAGAATTCATTCAGCGGCTTTCGACTAAGGAAATGGTTGAACATGCTTTGCTTTCCTGCTCAAGAGAAAAAAATATTCCTTAACTTGTCTCTAGAGAAAGAGATACCTCCGACATCCTTAATAATTCATTATCATTTTATAGTCAGGAGTTCTTGCTTGTGTCCAACCTAAGTACTGTCTCCTGCAATTTAAATCCTAAAAAAAAAAAAAAAAAAAAAAAAAAAGCTGGTCTTCTTGAACATAAAATAGAAAATAGTTGTTTGTGATCCTCAGAGATAATGAACTTCCATGTACCTGAAGGTATTTATTGAAGCACCACTAATCTCTCCCCCCATGCTTACTGCTCTGCGTCCAATTAACCTCCCTTCAAAGGTCCTGTTTTATAACCTCCTGCGATGGCCGCTGTTCGCTGGTCATGCGGAAAACGCAAAATGGGCTGTGCATGGCGGGGTGTTTGAAAAGCAGAGAAGTTACCTATTTTCTCGCTCCTTGGGATTAGCAGTGTAAGGATCTTAGAGTAAACTTGCGCGTGAGCATGACCTACTGACACGGAGATCGCAGCCCGCACGGCGCAGTCGCTCACGCGTAACTCATCGAAATCCTCCCTCTCATCCTCAGTGATAACGCCCAGCTGGGGTTCAGCCTTTCATTTAGAAACCACTGGGACATCAGAGTCACTACCACGAATGCCGTGTGTGTCGGAAATAACAGGTGCTGGAAGGAGAGACCTGACCTCCCTCAGAGACCACCGTGGTGGTGAGATAGAGAAGCCGGCCTTTTAACTCTAGGATCTAAAAATAAAGGTTTAAATCTTTAGTGTCAGTTTCTCCAGGAAGGAATCCTCTTCATCGCACTGATACAAAGATACACGAGATGATTCATGTAAAACCATTCAATTCAGGCCGGTACTTACTTTTACGAAACTCTTCTACAACCCAAGACTAGGCTATGCAAGAGCCTAATAATGAAAATAATATAAAGCCCAGTTATCATGCATGAAACTATACTTTTTTTTGTAAGACACTTTGTTTCTTCCTGATAGATCTCAAAAAAAAAAAAAAAAAAATCACACTTACCCAGTTTCTTGGCAAGCTTGGCTTCTTTCTTGGCATCGACCATCACAAAGCCTATGTCTTTATGTTCCAGGACTTGGGCCACAAGCTGAAGGGAAAGACAGGGAGAGTAAGTGAGCCCAAGGCTGAGAGATACAGACCATGTCATGGGATAATGTTTGAGGTTTTCGGGAGGGTTTTCCTTCATACTCCCTGTCACTGTCACCAGCTGGAGCAGTGGGGAGGATTCTTGCTTATCCCCTCCAGAGACGGATGACTCAGCGGGGTGAGTGCTGAACCAAGGAGAGAAAACGTGAGGACCGGCCCCAAGAGAGAAGGTTTGGAAGACTACGTCTACTCTCCCACACCCTTCTCTGTCCTTGGGGTGGATGAAATTTGAATTGGGAGAGAAGAGAATCAGAAAGGAAAGGAAGTCCTCGGATGCTCATGGATACCTGACAAATGAGCCTGGGTGGGGTGAGGCCACAAGAGGACACCAGATAGGCTGGAAGACCTTAGAATAAAGGAGACCTGTGTCCCTGACCTCTAAGCATAGTTCTCGAGTCTCCCCACTCGTGGAGTAGGAGTGTCCATTGGCGTTTCGGGCAAATAGACCTGAGCTGGCCTCTGAAGTTCTCCTGCAGCCCTTGGAGAAGAGGAATTGGTAGGACCTGCAGGTGAAGACAATCCAGTGGTGATCTAGGTGGGCAGATGGCCAAAGACTCCTCTGAGTGGACACCAACCCAGATGACACCAAACACAAGCTTGGGTGAGCTCCTGAAACTTAGACACAGGAAAGTAGGGAGACCCTCCATTGACTGAAATCTGATTCCTGCCATCTGGCTGGATGGGAGCTTAAAAAAGAAACGGAATTGAAGCTACCAGAGAGATCATGAAATGCGAGTATTACTTTTCTTCAGTGAAACTTTAAAAAAAAAGATAACTGTAGATGAACATGCAGTTCTAAGAAGTAACACAGAGAGATCGGGGGCTTTCAGGATGGTGTGGCCAAATCCAACAATTTTGTAACAACTATGGCGCCAAGTGGGGACTGGAAATATCAGGAGGGAGGCTTCCTGGGCCTCAGCGCCAGCAAGCAGAGAATAGACCTGGGGTGGGGCTCGGGAACCTACCTTTTCATAAACCACACGACCATGCCCCTTGATTCTGATGTAGCAGATTTCATGCCACACTCTGGGAAACACTGTTAGAAAGGTGCTAAGGCGTAATGTTTTCCAGCCGTGACCCATGGGCCCCTGCCTGGCCCTGTGGGCCCCTCTACCTTAGGCAGAGAAGAGAAATACTAATATTACTGAGAATATAAGAAATTGACTCTGAAAATTAAACACAGAATTTAGCTCTGATCTCTCCTAAGCTTACACCAATATGTTTTGATGGCTCTTTAGTGGATGCAGATGTGTGCCTCTCCTAGGCATGTCAGTCATAGCCTTCTAATTCCCTTATTGCTTATTGACTTTTGAAGACATGTGAGTGGAGGGGAAGGCACTATCTCAGACAAACTCAGTTTTTTCTCCTGGTTTCCTGTTTAACTAAGCATAGCCCCTCACTGTCCTAGGCCTGGACGCACAGACAGAAGCGGTAACCACAGATGGGCAAGAAAGCACACTAGCAGGGCCTGCTCACCTCCTCCGTGGCGCACTGACCCACAGTCCCTGCAGTGTCCCATCACTCTCACCTCCCACCGTGATTAGGCCCAAAGCTTGCCCACTTGAGCTCTGTCATCACTTCCGTCAGCCCTAGCAAGCACCTTGCATGAGCCTAAGCCAAGGGTGACCAGGGCTGGCTGGCTGCACCCCAAGAGAGAGCAGTGAGACTTGGGGGTAGGGCAGGAGAATGGTTATGGTGAAAGCCCAGGGCCTTCTGGGCTGACTCCTGACCCGACCCATTCCCCTCAGGACCAAGATGCCCTGCTGGGCTGGTAGAGCAGGCCAGACATTGCCTGCCTCTCATGTTTGGCTGGATCTCACCTCCGCCTTTGCCCTGGCCCTGAATCTCCAGCTCCTATGTTCCTTTCTCCACTCTGCTAAGCCCAGTCCCACTGCTCACTGCACTTGCTGCCAGCCCTGGCCGCCCTTGGCTGCAAAGCCCAGCTCCAGGTCATGTTTCACCCCAGCCTCCTTTCTGTGAATTCCAGGAGCTCATCGCAGAGACGCAGCGCTGAGACACTTATGTCACAGTCGTGAGCACTGTGCGTCTCTTCTGTGCTATGCATCCTTCCTCCCTGAGAAGGACCCGATTTGTGCCTCTCTCGTATCTCCTACAGTTCCTTAGAGACACTCAGAATTTGTATGAAAAATGGACCAGCCCAAGTACTTCACAAATTCCAGGGACATTTGAGCCAAAGAGAAAGAGGCGACTGCCACCAATTACAGTGATTCGGAGTTACAAATAGGGGAAGGAGAAAAGGTAGCCCCTGCGTCCCCTAAACTCCAGAAGACTGGAGCACTCTTCAGATCTGCCTGCAGTTTTTCCCTGTTGGCTTACAGTCTTTCCGCTGCTGGTTTTGTTTGGTTGGTTGGTTGGTTGGTTGGTTGGTTGACTGCTTCTCAGACGGTCTTACCTATTGTCCACCAGGGAGTGTAATTGTTACTCTCTTTGCCTTTGTACATTGAATGTATTAGATTTCACATCCATGTTGCACGTGAAGTAGCTTTTAAATCGTAATTTGAAGGGACCATGCTCCTCTGGTGGGTTCCACCTTCAGAGTATGACATGAGTATTTTTAAATTCAACAACTTTGTACAGAAATTGAGAATTCTGGCTTTCCTTGAGAAATCAGAAAAGATGGGCCCACATCGCTCACTGCCTTGCAGCAAATAAATAAGTTTCTTAAATAAATGAATGGATAAAAGAGGAGACTGCTGGACCTTGAGGGAGGAGGGGTGTGTGGGTAGGTGGAAGCAGCAGGGAGTCCCAGGAGGAAGGAATGGCACAGCAAAGGTTTGGAGGCCCCACAGGGGAGTGTCGGAGGACAGGCTGACTTCCTTGAGCAGGGGGCTTCTTTGGGGACACGCAAAGGAGTAGCGTCCTCGTGAGAAAGAGTGTGAAGGACTCTGAATGTTTGGACTAGCAGTTCTGACTTGGGAGATGTTGGAATAGAACAGAACATGGTTAGTTTGGGTTTGGGGAGGGTGATCTGGGGGCATAGACCCGACAGATAGAAAGGAGAGTGGAAAGGAAAGGTGACCAGCTGGGAGGCAGATGCCACAGTTAAGTGGGAGGGGGCTGGTCTCAGACAGTGGCAGGGGGTGGAGACGGTGCAACTGGTGAGGTGAAGTTACAAAAGGAGAGTCCGGCAGACCTGATAACTCTTCCTGGCCTTGGAGAGAAAAGGGAGGGAAACCAAAGGAGAGGAGAAGGCAAGATGATGCCAGGGTCTCCGACCGGGACAGAGTGAAGGGCTGAAGAGTGACGTCAGGAGGGCATCCCAGAACCAGGGGCAAGGCTGTCGGCCTGGACTTAGGGGCAGCAAGTTCATGGCAATGGAAGTCCAGCCAGGAGCTGGAGGTGCCAACCTAGGGCTCAGGGGAGAGGTCCCGAATGGAGCTGTGGAGGTGAGAGGTGCAGGCCTGAGGGTGGCCAGAGTAAGAAGCGGCAGAGGACTGTGAGAGAAGCAGGGAGGGGACAAAGAACATTGTGCCGTGACTCCAAAGTCTCGGGTAGAGAGAACCTTGAGAAGAAGTGGGTGGCGGGATCAAGTGTTGCAGGGAGTCACAGGGGGTGGGACCCCCGTGAGGTCTCTTCTTTCAGGACGGGTAAGTCACCGGTGACCTTTAGAGAGGAGCTGGGACAGAAGCCAGAACACTGGGAATTAAGCATCTGAGTGGTGGCAAGGACATGTTAGAGCAGGTGCGGGTCACTTGTTCAAGAGGTTTACCCATGAAAACGGGGACACTAACACAGAAGCACCAGGGGACACGGTCCCCGGGCTGTGCGACTGCTCCCTGGGCCTCAGAGGACAGCACCTACAATATGCCAGGGGCCAGGGTCGAATCTGAGGACTGAGGAGCCCGGGGGGAAATGTCACAGATCTTTGCTCAAAATGAATGTCCCTCAGGCCACTCATTAAAAATACCCTGGCTGCCATCCTGCTCTGCCCATGGAAGCTAAGAGCCCAGCGGCTGTTCTCACCCACTGTCCCTGATACCATCTGGCGGCATGTCAAGCAATTCAACAACTGTGTGTCCTGCCCTGAAACGGGAGAGCTGACGCTTATCCCCCGGTAATCTCCCGTCGCTTTCCACCGCCCTCAAACAGCCTGATCTATGTATAGCTCGGGGTGGGACGGGATGCGTCCACCCAGGAGGCAGGGGAGGGGACGGAGCAGCTATTTTATGAGATTCGGGTGAATACTGGGGCCTCTGGGGGCTGGTTTGGGTGGCCTCTGAAAAAGCCTTGGGGGCGAGGGAAGCTGTCCATTTTTCTATTTTGTGCTATAACTTTGGTCAATGCCAAAGTAAAGACCAAGGGCCACTGCTGTTCTTAGTGTGTTCTTTCCACTCTACCACATTGAGAAACACCGTAGCAGCAACATATTGGGTGTTTACTACCTGCCAGATACCGCTCCCACACCTACTATGAATTATCTTATCGAATCATCCCCAAACCCACATGAAATAGAAGTTTGCAGATGAGGAAATGGAGGCACAGAGAGGCTAACCAACTTGCCTGGACCACACAGCACTGAAGCGACAGGGATTCCAGCCCTGACATTCTGGCTCCAGAGCCCAAGCTCTCGTCCATGACATCCAACTCCCTACACCTGGGCCTCACGGGGACCTGGGCCCCAGTCCTGGCTCTGCTGCTTGTCAGCTGTGAGACTCTGAGCAGTCACATTCGCTGGGTACCCTGAACCAGGGTGGCTGTGTGTCCCTGTAAGGTAGAGGCAGGTGGGCATGTGAGGGGGTGCCTGTTGCCCCACCTCCCTGCCAGGTGCACAGCAGATGGTGAGGAGAGGCCTGCCTGGCGTGGGCACCGGGCAACAGGCAGGCGGGCGCCGCTGGAACAGGCGCTGGGCACTGAGAAGCGCTCTGGCCTCTCTCCTGTGTGCCTGTCCAAACAGAATCAGCTCGTCTGGGTAAAACCACATCCAGTTTACAGACCAGGGAGGCTCCGTCATATGGACTCGGGACTGCGGGGGGCTAGCTTTCTTGGGGGAGCAAGTCATTTTAGATGCAAAGGCTGAGCTGTTTATCACACAGAAATCCTCCATACCAACCAGCGACGCCCACAGTGCGAAAGAGCAGGGCTGCTGCTTTGAAGGAAAAGTCTGGGGATTCCAACAGATTTCCTGTTTTATTTTCCTGCTTTACTTTACAATAGTTCTCACAATAGTTTTATAGTGGTGACTTTCATGGTATCTCAGGTCTCCACTGAAAAATGTATGACTGTGACGGTTGCCAGATGGGAGGGGGATTGGGGAGCTAGTTACAGAACAGTCATGGGGTGTAAAGCACAGGGTAGGGATCATAGTCAGTAATATTGTAACAACTGTATATATGATGCCAGTGGGTACTGGAAACATCAGGGGCACCACTTTGTAAAGCATATGATTGATCGTCTAATCACCATGCTGTACACCTGATACAAAATAATAGTGAACGTAAACTGTAATTGAAAAATAAAGTTAAATATGTATAACTTTGACGGGAAGTCTCCCTCGGGGGTATGATCACTACACATCCTATCTGGGCTCGAGTCTGAGGCTCTGGGGCCACAGTAGTAGGAGAAGGTCCCAATGGTCTACAATGTTCTGAATCAACAGTGTGTTCGCCATGTTGTCAAATCCATTTCTCTGTTAATTCTATACGTGGAAGGAAGGATTTGCCGATAATCGATACAATCCACGCTCTTGCAACAGCACGTCTTGTCCCTTCGCCATCTCACCAAGCACCGGGTCTATGACTGAGCCGCGCGCAGCGAGCCCTCGCCGCGGGCCAGGGCGCCCGGGCTCTCAGAGGTGGCAGGGCGAGGGACAGCCTGCGCACACGCCTCCCGAGGGCGGGGACGCGTCTCCCAGCCGAGCCAGAGCCAGCCCGGCCTCCGGGATCTGTCGGGGCGCCTTCGGGCAGCGAACAGCTGGAAGGGATGCCCGACTCCTGCGCGCTGCTGTTCTCAGCCCAGTGTTCCCACATCCCCCCATCTGCAGATTTACTTGACTCTGGCAACTCCATTTGCCTTCTCTTGGGGTTGGAAATCAAACCTCTGGGACGTTTGCCAGAGCTAAATAGGTTTGGAGGCAGGTCCGCCACGCAGTGCCCAGAGGTTTCTGCCAGGCTGTGTATGTAGTGGACTGAGAGTCCCACGGTTAAAAAAAATCCGTTTTAACCATATTTCAGTGGGATTAAGCAAGGATGACAAACAGGTTCTTGAGTCTGACAAATTCAATCTATTTTTTACTATCATGTTCAATTTTTTTTTTAATTAATTTAAAAAGAAATCAAGGATAACTGTATCTCCCATACAGGCAATGTATGTACAATTCCTTGCCTTTTCCTTTTCTATCCTTCCATCTATCCACCCATCCACCCACCCACCCTTCCATCCACCCATCCAGCCACACATCCATCCCACCCACCCATCCAGCCACCCACCCGTCCTTCTAGCCATCCATCCAGTCATCCATCCATCCATCTACCCATCCAGCCATCCAGCCATCCAGCCAGCAATTATTAAGTGCCCAGTAGGTGCTGAGCATTAGTCTCTTTACTCGCACTGCTCATTCTGGCTGAACACATAGTTCAGCCGTACAGTTAAACATTGCTCAAGTGTAGGTGAAAATCCAGAATACGAACGAAAACCACTTGTCCCTTTGTAAGCTGGCACAGCTCATGCGTGTGAAGCAACCCTATTCAGCTGTTCCTCCGTGCAGAGAAAGGAACGCGACACTTGCAACCAAATAGATATGAGTTCAAATCCTGGTTCATGCTCTGCAATTTTCTAGCTTTGTGATTTGGGGCAATTTCTGCTTAACTTACAGGGTCCTTGCTGTGCATGTAATAGGAGAATGTATTTTAAGAATTTAATAAAGTAACAAATGAAAAGCACCCGTTAGGTATGGTTTATGGTAAGTTCATAATAAGCACTATTTCCCTTCTCCTCCTTCTGTCCATTCAGCATTCACTCAGCAAACACCACTGAGTGCCCCCTGAGTCAGACACTGGTCTAGGTGCTGGGGTCCAGCAATGAAGAGAACAGAGTCTTCGCCTCTGTGGATTTACAGTCTACAGGGGTGTTGGACAAGACGCAATGGGACAGCCAAGTGCCCTGGGACAAACAGAGTAGGACAGAGAGGATTAAAGAGTGTCGGGAGTGTGATTGATATAGGTGGTCAGGGAGGTAACTTCTTTGAAAAGGTGACATTGAAGCATGGAGCTAAAGGAAGTGAGCTCTTATCAACAGAAGAACACTCTGTTGATACCAGGGGCCGTGTCTGTGTCGTCTGCATTTTGTAAGCAGCATGAAGACTGAATGAATGAACGAACGAATGAACGAACAAACGAATGAATGAAAGAATGAATGAACATTTCTATTTGGGTGCTCACAAGACTTAGTTTCCCTTTATGGAACACTCGCCAGTTTGCTTTTAGAAGCTTTCCCATGGTTTCCTGTTAAACGTGTTGACATCTCAGTATTTCATAGTTGTCTACCTCCGGGGCTCTCAAATTTGTGATTTCTTTTAAAGAAAATGCAGTGTGACATGGCAACCAAATAGATGCCTTTTCCTCTCTTTCTGGGGGTAAATTCTGGACCCCAATGAAAGATTACTCTGCTGGACTCACCATCTAGAAATTATTAGAAAATAACCTGCTTCTCAGCCCTGAAACATCGGCCCTAAGAATAACCCTTCCTGCTGGTAGACAGGCCATTTCCAATCACTTGTATGTGATGACCCTGCCGTTTCATGCCCACGAGGGTTTGGGAGAAGGCTGCCGGGAGGGTCCTGTGTGGATGGCAGCGGGTTTATGTGGGGAGCTAAAGTGAGACCTCCTTCAACAGAAAGAGCAGAAGGTCCTCGCGGAGGGGACACCGAGCGGCAGCCTCGGACCTCCCACCCTAGCCAAGCCCTGCTGACAATCATCAGGAGTTCCTCCAGGTGCTGTGCACCCAGCCCTGCTGGCGACACAGCTGAGTCGTCAGACCCGGCTCACGGGCTGAGCCTTGCACCTGTCTCACTGATGCCAGCAGAGTGCGTGCAGGGGCCAGGACCGCCTTCATCGGCACTCGTTGAGTGGCCTTGGGCAACTTGGCCTCTCTGTGCCTCAGTTTCCCCATATGTAAAGTGGGGATAGTAACCACACCCACGTCATAGAAATATTGTAAGGACGAAACCAGCCAGCATGCACCAAGTGCTTAAAGCAGCCCCTGCTCAGAGCAAGCGTCCAACAGATGTTCATTATTTTCAGCTGATGATCTCAAAGCAGGTATGATAGCTCTTAGCATATAAATGTGTTAGAATATCAACCCAGGTCTCCTGACCCCAAAGCCTGTGCTCTTTTTCCTCTCATGATGTCCACGCCAGCTGTAGGTGCCTCCAGGGCTCCGACTTCCTGTGTCAACTCCCCCTTGTCACCTCTGCCGGGCGCTCTTGGGTCCAAGGCGTCTGAGGGGTGTTGAGCCCGGAGCACAGTCCCATCTCACGGTTTTGTATGGGGGCCCAGAACTGGCCTTTGGGGGAGAGTGTGCGGGTGTGTGTATGTGTTTTAGCTTGATAATCAGAAGTGGGGGGTGCTGCTTGCACTGATTTGTTTTGTTTGTGTTTTTTGAGTCCTGGGCTAACTGGACAGTGATGAGCATATAAATAGAATCCTTACGCCTTCACTTAAAATCTTCCTAAAAATACCTCTCAGTAAGTGAGTGGGACAGTGTGAGATGGAGACGATGGTGTGAGTGAGGGTTTTACGGGCTCATCAGCCCCGGTTTCACCAGCCTGCGATTTTCCCCTGTACACGCTACGAAGCCCTAAGGACCGTCCCTGCTTTCTCTCCACTTGCCACCCACAGTGGGACCCGAACTTCCCCATTCAGCCCCCAGATGGAGCCTGAGGAAAAATACCAGGGTCGTGATGGTGTTTTAAAGACACTTAGCTTTTTGTCAACTTGAGCCTTCCTACTGACCACACTGTCGTAAAAACCCTCTGAAAGAGGAACCTGAGTGGCGATCAGGGGACACTTAGGATCCTGAAGTGCTTTTTAAATCAGCAAAGATATTTGGATGTGTCTGGGATGGTTTTCCTGGATTTTATCAAATTTTTTTTTTTTGAGAATTCAAATCCGTGTGGGTTTTATATGGCAATTCTTTTCATCAAAGTATTTGATTAAGTGGAGCTTTCTGATGGTTAATAAACCGCTGTAATGATCAAATAGTCCTTTCCATAGATTCGTGCCTAGGCTGGGCTGGGCATGGGGACTGACAGGGACCTGGGTGGCTCCTGGGATTCCTGGCATCCACGGAGCTCCTGGTGTGAGTGACCTTAGACTGCCCAGGAGGAGCCACAGGGAGAGCTCTAGGGCGCTCTCACCAGATTCAAGAATGGGCCCCAGCACCAGGTTTACTGACGGGCCACGTAATGCAGATATAATAAGAACTGACTTCAGCGTCGGCCCTGAGCTCACACCAAGAACTTTCCAAGGAAAAAAATCATCCCATCACTGAGAATGCAGCCGAGGTCCTCACACACCCACACCGTGTAATGTTGACTAAAACCCAACCACAGAGACGGAGGATCACCTGGTGACATTCCCCACACGACCCACCCCGAGACGCAAGGTCAAGGCCTCCCACGTCTCCAGGATCGCAGAGAGAGTGCGAAGACTGGGCCATTAGCACACAGAGTGAGACCCACCAAAAACGCCAGAACCCCTGTCAGCCAGGCCTGTTAGCAATACAGCAGCGTTAACCTTCTCTCCAAAAAACAGCGGCTGGGACTACTGCCCTTGAAACGTCCAGAGGACCCTGTGTGACAAGCACATTCCATTGTCCCGGTGCCTGGGCCCACGCCTGCTCGCCCACCCCAGCTTTGCAGCAAGAATATCTTCCGATCTACCTGGGACTGGGATGCAGCAAGACTTCAGGTCAGGTACCTGCACCCTCCAGCCCCCCATCCCGCCCGGCTGGCCAGCCGGTGCTCCCCGGGACGGTGGTCGGCACCGCCCCCCTCCCGCTCACCTCCAGCACGATTTCTTTCATCTGGAACTGCTTCTGGGCCACCTTATCCGACGACACGGGCTCGTGGTAGTAGAGGCAGAGCAGGTCGTACTTCTTCAGGACCTGCTTGAAGTTCTTCTCGGTGAGGCTCACCACGCGGTCCTTGCCGTCGTAGGTGGGGAAGTTCAGCCCCTCCTCTGCCCTGCAGGAGGCCAGCAGGCAGACCCCCACGACAAACAGATGAGTCCTCTTCATCTGGGACAAGGCGGGTCTTCTTGCCCAAACACACCGAGCGCGGGAAAGAGGCGGGAGAGCTCTCAGGGGCTTGTTGAGAGGCGGGGAGCGGGGAGCCTGGTTTTTCCCTCCTGCCCTTCCTGGGCCCCGGAGCCGACTCTTCACCTCCTCGGGTCCAGCTACTGTAGTTGTGGGCTCAGGAGGAAGGGAGCCGAGGTGCACACACACGCGCACACACGCGCACACACACACACGCACACACACACGCCGACCGAGAGCCAGGCTGGGCCGCCAAGCCCCAGATACCTCACATAGCTCTGTCCGGCCCCTGTCCCATCAGGAACTCCATTTTTAGGATGCACTTGTTTCAGGCTAAAAATAAATCATGCGGCAAATAAAGTTCTCCGAGCCACTGTTGAGGGATTCGCTGATACGGCCCGTGGGAGGGGAGTGGAGGGAGAGAGCAGGGGGGGAGCAGGGGGGCGGGAGCCCAGGGATTGAGGAGGCCAGGCCCGTGGAAGAGAGATGGATGGGGGGGGGGGGCTGAGGCTCCAGGGAGCAAATGGAGATGTTGGAACGTGCACAGTCCCCCCGGACATTACCGAGTCATTCTGTTATCTAGGCAGGCGATCCAGCCTGTCCCTTCCTGGGACACCTCACCCGTCCCCTGCCTGCTCACTACTGACATGGGGATGATAGGGAGCCCCAAAGTGGACTTCACGTTCCCCCCTGTCCTGTCTCCTGTCCTCTCTTCTTAGAAACCCAGCCCCGGCTGGCCACTCGCCATGCCCACATGGCCCCACTGGTCACTGGGCCGAGGGTGCAGGGTCACCCTTTCCCACCAGCCCTCCACATTGAAGGGCTCCGGGGGCACCAGCGCACCCAGGACCACAGTGCCTTCCCACCGCCCTGCCCACAGCCGAGCTCTGCCTACCCCAGGACTGCTGCCCCCATTTTAAAATGAAATAAAAGTTCAACATCCTCCCTCAGAAACCTTCTGAGGCTTTTGGCCATCACCCGTCGTATTAGTCTTTTTATGTTAACCCCTAATATGTTCCCTTTGCCTCTTTATTAGACACAGGGTGACAGGTGTGAGTTCAAATCCCCACTCTGCCTTTTAATAGCTGAATAAGCTTTGGAAGGTCACTCTCCCTCCCTGAGTCTCAGCTGTCCCCTGTCAAATGGGGACAATTGTAACTATATTGTGAGGTTTGGGACATTTAGATGGAAATGTGTGACACAAAGCAGGCACCCAAACATGGTAGCTATTACACCTACTTCTTTCTCGCTGGCGATGCTGGGACATAGGTTATTACAGTAATTCCTTGTTAGTGTCTAGTAGTCATGGTCTGTGACCCTTTCCTGTCCATTTTCTCCCTGCCCCCAGCAGGCGATCAGGGCAGAAGTGATTGGTGCTCATTTCCCAGGTGAGCTGAGATCCAGAGAAATTAGCAACTTGTCTGCGATTGTTTCTAACGGCCACGGAGCCCCGTTCTCCTGGCTGCTTGAATTCCGACTCAGGACAATTCCCCTGTAGACAACCATCTTCTTAAGTGGCCCTTGACCATGTCTTCTGGCCAAACAACAGTCCGGTCATGTCTTTCCACTTTAGAGTGGTCTCTGGCTCTTGGCACTTGGGTCAATTTTTTGTCTTCCTTCCGTTAAGAGACCAGCTTTGGAAATAGCAAGGACCTTGTCGCTCACAGGGTTTGCAGGGGATGGAAGGAAAAGGGAAGTTCAGTGGCCTGCAACCGAGCCTCTACTGCGGCCAGAGGGCCTCCTGCTGAGAGTCAGGCTGACAAGGAGGCGTCACTTTTCCCGTCCAGGAAGCCAGGACCTTGGAGAACTCACCATTAAAACCCGTGGCAGCATCCAGTTCCTTCCAGTGGTGAATTCTCTGTGCGTTTAAATAGAAGCAAAGAACAGCCATTCCAAGGAGTGGTTAGTTTTCCAGGTCACTGCCAAGTATGAGAGATCTCTGCTTTCTTTAGAAAAATGTAGGGGGGAAAGATTTCCTAGGGAAACTACGTTTGTCTTGTCTTTTCGAGGTCAGCTTCCCAAACGGTTCCCAGTTGTCTCAATCTCATTGGCTTATCTTTATTTAGAATTTGCTCCACTTTTCTTAATATACAGTTGGTGTGTTTTTTTTATATGTTACTGAAAAAAAGTGGGAGATATTTAAAGTCAGAGTCTTTGAATTTCCTCCTGACTTGCAAGAGACGAAAAGTACCGGGGTAAAGGGATAATATTTTAAATTTCAGTTTGGCTCTCACATCTGGCTTAGGACCAGCTGAGTATTCACAGAAAAAAACCCCAGTGTGGAAAGTCCCTGTCCCCAGATCCTGGACTGTATTTGGGGCCTCACAGCCCAGCCCTGACCGTGGCACGGCCACCCACTAACATCTGCTGCGACGATCAGGTTTCCCACTGTCCTTCCACGGTGAGTGTGAGGACCTAAATGTGTGTCCCACTCAGTAACAATACTTTTTTATGGTCTGCTTTTATGTATCAGCCTTTTCTCCAGCTGCTGTTTAGTTTCCTAATTTTGTTTTACTTTGCCTGATTACTCAGCCACTTTCATTTATTTCGTAAACTGAAAATGCTTCTGACATTTCCGAGTCAACTTCACATTGAGCAAATCAGCTGTTCGGGTTCAGACCAGCCCCTGCCCAAGGCAACACATCCCACTCTCCTAGCTCTGTGTGTATCTTGCTAGGCCAATAGGTATTATTTTGTTTTATTTTGGAACAAGAAGGGATCAAATAAAGTAACTGTGTTAATACAGATGCATGTCAGTTATTGTCACAATATATGTCATAGGCCTCTTGCTTTTGCTAATTTTCAGTCCACTCTGTAATGTGCACCCCTTGTGTTTATTTATTCTTGACAGGAGGCTGAGTCATTTTATATACTATTTAATTTGAGCTTCACAATAATCAATTTTATAGATAAATGAGGACTTGAAGCCATAGTTTTTCATTAATTAGTTAATTATATAAATTTGTGTTGAGCATCTTCTATGTACCGCACTCTTCTGGGCACTGGGGATAGATACAACCTAAACCTGAACTCGCTGAGCCTCCACGCTGGAGCCCCGAGTGGGTTCCACTAGAGGGGGCTGTACACAGCTCTTCATCTCTCACCATCCCTTTTCTCAGACTTTGTCATCTGTTAAAATATAGAGGTTCATACCTACACTGGAAGGTCTACAGGGCAAAGAAATCTATCTGAGCGACTTGGAAGGAAACAGTCCAGAGTGGCAGAGCCGTGACCAGGAACTCAGGAGGCCTGGGTTCTGGCTGGTCTGACACAGCCTGGCCTTGCTGTGCAACCTCGGTCATCTCCTCCCCTCTTGGCCCTCATGTTTCCAATTTGTGGAAAAGAGGGTCAGACTGGCTGGTCTCCTATGTGGCCCTGACATTTTACAACTTGTTACGCCCATAGAGAATTGTCTCTGACCAGGATACGCCTTGGCACAGCTGCCAGGTCTGAGGACGCTGGATGAGTGTTCCTGCGGAGGAGGGTCGTGATGGGCACGATTCTTCAGGAGTCCAACCTTGCATCTCTCTTCTCCAAAGCAAAGATCCACGAAGTCAGTGTGTCCCAAGGTCCCTTCTTTGGCTAAAATCCTCCCCCCAGTGGGCGATGTGGGGTATGGCACCTTTCTTTGTTGGATGGGTTCCCCCTCCGTCAGGCTAGGCCACTGGCCAGGGAGATAACAGCCTGTGCGCCCGGTAGGGAGAGAGTCCTAGAAAGGCTTGTGTCTACAGCCCTGTGCTCCTTGGCCTCAGTCTAACTCCGCTCAGCTCAGAACAGGCCTGTTCGCAAGCCCAAGACCCCCTTTCCTTTTTACTCTGAATATCGGGCAGCCTCAGGAGCCTTCCCCGTTCCCCTACACCAGGAACCGCCTCAACAGACCAGGCAGAAAAAAAAAAAAAATCAATGCTCAGTGGGAAAAGGAGCCCCTCAGCTCTCCCGATAACAATTTCAGGTTTTCACAAACGTCACTTCCTCAGGAAGGCCTTCTGTGTGGACAAGGGCTGACGTTCACTCCCCTTACACTCCCTACTTTTCCTTGGAAACACTTGCCCACTGGGGAGCCTCTTCCCCCAGTGGACTGAGCCTGACTGGAGCGGGAACAGCATCTACTCATTAGTTCTGCCTATGGCAGTTCTCATTAAATATTCATTAAATAAATCTGAAGCACTTACTTTGTGCCAGGCCTTATTTTAAGCACTTTACAAATTTAACTCATTTATTCTTAGCAACCTTGTAAGGCTAGTAATTTTAGCACCCCCATTTAACAGATGGGTAAACTGAGGCACAGGGAGGTTAACTAACTGGCCTAGGGTCACATGGTTAGTAACCACGGAGCTGGGATTTGAACCCACTTGTGTCTGTTTTCTACAGCTTGTAACCACCAGCTAAATGCCTCTAGCAGGGGGCTGATAAAGTCACAGGGGCAAGCAAGGAATGGCTTCAGAGCAGTCGATGGCCACCCACAATTCGAGACTGCTCATCTGGGGAGAAGCCCTGGGTCTGGGCCCTGGAGAATCGCGCCCTTGCCTCCTAGTGTGCAAGGGAAACAGGAACTAATGTTTTCAGTGCCCGCTGTGAGCCGATCACTGGGCTCATCCGTTCTTACATCATCTCATGTACATCCTATCAAGATGAGTATTCTTCCTTCCGTGTCACAGACGACAAAACCAAGGCTCAGCCATCTGCCTGTCACACAGCTGGCAAGTCACAGAGACTGGGTTTGGACCAGGGTCAGTCTGGCTTGTCGCGATCCCAGGCTGCCCTGCGTAAGGAGGGGAGGTCTCCCTGTTTCCTTCAGGGAAACGCAAAAATGGGGAAACTTAGATTACCCAAAATTTACAGAATAAGAAAATAAAGGGAAACCAGGCATTTCTACAGGAAAGAGCAGGAGGGGAGGTTAGAAGGAAATACCTGCAACCATCTTCTCCAATCCTTAAGCTAAAATGAGGTCAGTTAGGTGCCCACCTCTGAAAATGTGAGTCCGGGGGATGCTCTTACACGGAATCAATGAGATTCTGGTGGGGTCAGCTGCCCCCAAAGCCCCGGGCCACCAGGAAGGGGTGGGATACCCAAAAGATACTCAGGTCATTGTCCAAGGTCAGAGGAACATGGGAAAGCAGTCACAGTGTCCCCCTGGGTGGGCAGCAGGCTGTTTGTAAGCCGTGAGTAGTCTCTTTATTCTTATAAATGTCATGAACATTTGGACCAGAGTCACCCCCACCCTCGCCAGCTGAGTAGATTATCTCCAGGGCTCACCATTTGCCAGGCGCTGGGCTAAGCACTTCACATGCCAAGTGACTGTTCTGTGTGTCCTCAGATGTCCTGGGAGGTGGTCTCTGTGATTATCCACAGTTTACAGGCAAAGAAACTGAGACGCAAAGAGATGAAATTCCCTTGCCCAGTGTCACAATAATAATAGTAAGCGGGCAGGCTGGCATCCGGGCAGCTGGGGCTCTTGCCCTGGGGTACGTGTCATTAACCACCTCGCCGTATGCGCTGTTAAGCGCCTGGGGCAATGTTTTATATGCATAATGGCTTTTGGCTTTACGACTAAAATAAATCAACACAAACATTGGATTTTTAGCAGAGGCCCCCAGATTTCACACCAACCTCTAGTCTCAGGAAATATGACTGTAATTGCTCAGTGCTTCTGAGGTTCAAACCAAAAGGCTGGGTCAGTGGTTCTCAACCCAGGTGATCTGAGAACCCAGGAGACACTGGGCAGTGCCTGAGGATACTTTTGATTGCCACAGCCTTCGGGGAGGGCGTTGGGGTGTTACTGGCACCTAGTGGACAGAAGCTGGTGATGCACTAAACTTTCTAGAATGCTCCAGGCAGCTCTCACAAGGAACTGCCCGACCCAAGTGTCCCTGGTGCTGAGGTTGAAAATCCCTGGGCGAGAGTGACACAGCTCACGCTGTGCTGCCTGAGACTCGCTCTGTGGACGTTACCCAGGGTCTGGTATCTGTGACTTGAGTAGCAGTGATCTTAACCCTGCTCACAGGGCCTGAAGTTTAAGTGCCATAGCTCCATTCTGTCTGGGACAGGAGCACTGTCTCTCGCCCCAGCTGGATAGCTTGCTGCTCTTCACAGCTCCTTGTCCGTGAGGGCTACAGGGTGGGTGTAGATTGGGGAGGACACCATCCTTCACAGGTCTAGGACAAGTGTTCACAGCCGGCCTGGCTCTTTGCCTTTCCTGGGTTATGCTTCCACATGGTCCTTCGATTACTCCTCCCGCCTGTCCTGTGTGCTGGTCTCTGAAGATCCCTAACTATCTTGTCCTCAGCATGGGACCAGCCTGGTGGCGTTTAGGTGCTCAGGCTTCTGTGAGATTGTGTCCTGTGGCCGAGTCCTCAAGCCCTAAGAAGACCGTGAACACTCAACCCAAGTAGAGCCTGAGGCAGACGCCTCTGGGTCAGTGCGGTGGCACCTGAGACCCGCGGGCTCGCAGGAGTGACAGCTTCAGGACCATCATCTCAGCAACGCCTGGGAATGGCCACTGTGTCATGCAGCGCGTGGCCTGGCTTCGTAGCGTCCACAGCGCTCCTTTGCCACTCCTTTGGAGGACAGAGGCCCTGCTAATCCTCCCTCTGAGTCATAACTAAAACCAGCTCTCAGGGCGGGCAGGCTGAGCGTGAGGGCCACAAACACCTCCCCCTGCTTGCTGCTCCAGCAAATTCCTACCATTCAGTTCATGTCATCACCACTCGCTCCAGTTTTTACAGATGAGAAACTTAACCTCGGAGCAGGTGAGTGACTTTCCCGAGGCTGTGCGCAGCCTTCATGGGCAGTAACGCTGTGGACACGTGGGCCCCAGACCGAGGACGCTCTGACGGCCCAGCGAACGGACACCTGCTGTTCCTCAGGAGGCGACGGCAGAGCTCAGAGAAGGGTCAGAGGGAAACTGAGGCACGCCGCCCCACCCAGTTTACTCGGCCTGCCCTGGGCAAGCGCTAGTGCCGCTGACGGGAAATTGGTTCTGCCCTTTTGTTCTCCCTGTCGTCATGACTGTTTTCCTCCTCTAACGATGACACTGGTACCGAATGCCTTCGGTCTGAGACGCCCGATCCTCATTAAGCAACGTGGCTCGAGAGGCGCTGCGGGTGACCAGGGATGGATGGGGAGCCATCCCCAGCCAGGTGTTCGGAGCAGCTGCCACTTTCCTTTGTTTGTTCCACCGCCACTGGTTTTAACCTTCCTCGAGAAGGCCCCTCTGCCTGGGACAGGGCGGTAATTCAGGGGCGCGTCTGTTTGGCAGGGCCCGGGGCACCAGCTGAGCCTGATTTACACAGTCTGCGTGCCTGTCCCAGGACGGACGTGAGGCCCGCGCCGGAGGAGGCAGGCGGCCCGGCTGTGAAACTGCATTTTGGAGTCTCACTCCCCTCCATCTCCTGGGCTAACCCAGACCCAGTTCTTGTGGTTAAAGGATCCCCGTTCCACGGTCAGTTTCAAAGCTACTGGTGCCCACTCTCTCTCTCCAGCAGGGGGTGTCCTAGGGCAGAGACCAGGCGCTCATCTCTCCGGCCCGGATCTGCCCCTTCCACGGGTGGCCCTTGGGTTTCCTGCATTTCCTTTCCTTTCTCTGGCAAGAACAATTTCCGTTCATGACTAGCAGGTTTAATTGCTACACTTGGGAACCGCTTATCGAGGATGCAGTGCCAAGAACTTGAGATGTAGGTGGACTCAGACACAGCTCTGTCTGAGTTCTCAGGAACTCTTGCTATAGAGACGGAGACAGATAAGCAGTGAGCTGGGAGGTATAATAGTGGAAACCCAGAAAAAGAGAAACATTTTCTCAGAGAAGGGGTGGAGCAGAGTAGTTCTGGGAGGACTTCCCGGAAGAGGTGCCATCTTGTTTGGGCCTTAAAGAGAATAACTGAATTTTGTTTTTTGTTTTTGTTTTTCCCAAATAAGAAGTGATAGAAAGGGAACAGTGTAACACAGAGGCCTGAAAACCTCAAGAGGTGTGTGAGGTGCAGGGAGGCGTGGGACACCAAGTCGACAGTGGACTGGAGAGAGGTGAGTGATGAGATGTGCTTGGAAACAGGCTCTGAGAAGGCTTGGAGAAGGGGAGGCGTGAAAGACGAGGCTGGAAAGTTGGCTGAGGTCAGAGGCCAAAAGATGTCACATGACGAGCTAGTCCACGGGGAGGCAGGTGGAGCTACAAAGAGCAGCACCTGCTCGACCATGGAGCAGGCCGTCAAGCCTCTACATGAAAATACCACTTTTACATTAAATATTTATAGAGATTAAATCTTTTCCTGGAAATAGCAATTTCTAGAAGATAAAACACATACCATGAATAAAACAAGGAAAGCTACTTTGAAAAGACCCTTTTGCAAAGCGGTATTAGGGATATTGTGAATAGTTTTGACAAATGCAAAGCTGTGGCCGGCACCCACTGAGCACTCACGGGGAACCAGGCACGGTAGAAGCACTTTGCATGACTTGCCTCGGCCCTTGGAACAGCCCGAGGAGGCAGGAGTGCTCACCGTCCCCGTTGGGTAGTCAAAAGTGCCTAAAAAGATGGGCGTTTGTGGGGTCACGCAATGTGAAGTCAGCCTGATTCCTGGGACCGAGCGGTAACCTACGCTCTTTAGGCTCAGGAATGTCAAGTTCTGGGGGCAATGGGGAGCCACAGGGGATTCGGAGCAAAGGGGAGATCTGACCAGTTGATAATGGCTTTTCTGTTGAGCAAGTAAGGAAGGTTGAATACACACTTGTAGAATGTTCAGGGGCTGAGCTTGAAACATGAGTGGGCCACTGGGCCACTGGGAAGGGGAGGCCGGGCCGGTGGGCTTTGGGCTAACTGTGCTAAGGAGCCAGCTGCACAGAGGGACAGGCTCTGAGGACGGGGGCTGCCCGAGCACATAAAAAATGGTACGGACCTCGTCGCTTACTGGTCTTTTCAACCTTCCAGATGCCTTAAATCACCCCTCAGGGGGAGCACCTGCCGTTATAAAGGCAGAGATCCCAATTTAAACTCCCTTCCTCTTCTTATAACTAAGCCCAGCAACCTACAGACAAGCACATAGCCCTGGTCGGGTGGCTCAGTTGGTTGCGTGTCGTCCGTGCACCAAAGGGTCGCTGGTTCAGTTCCCAGTCAGGGCACATTTGGCCAAGGCTGTGGGCTCGATCCCCAGCAGGGCGAGTGCAGGAGGCCGCCGACCAATGTTGTGCTCTCACATCAATGCTTCTCTCCCTTTCTCTCTCTTGAAAAATCAATAAACTATTCTTTAAAAAAAAATGACAGGCACATAGACCGTTACCTTGTGATCCAAACACCTAAAGTGATGTAGGAGCTCCCGACAGGCAGGGGTGACACTTGCCTGTATTAATAACCACCCCTAGGATGCTTTCAGAGCCCCTGTCCCCATGCCTTTCACCAGCCACCCTAGAGCTACCGCCCTCCAGCGGATCCCCGGGTCCCTGCCTCCCAGGGCCCTTGTCCTTCCCTGTCCGCCTTTCCAAATGAACTTCTGAATTCCACTCCTGCTCTTCCCGGGGTCTGCAAATCCTCCGTGATGAGTACCCATCTGCAGGTTTCATTTTTATGCGGCCTCCCCTCCCCCTTCAGATTGGTTAATAAAAGTACTAAACAGGACTAAACCCCGGGCCGACCCCTGCGGCGCCCTGCTGGCCAGCCCCCTTGGGACCGGCTGCCTTTCATCACCAGGCTTTTGTTTCTGTAGTTTTTTTGGCCAATTGATAGCCATCTCCCTTTGTCCTTGTCAAACTGAACCGATTTTGAAAATAAAAATGTTGAAAGGTATCCCAAGATTTTCAAGTTCAAGTCCAAATCTATGCTTTGGAGATTTTTTTTTTTTTTTCTGTACAGCAGAAAACAATTATGCAACAGAGTCCATTTTTTGTTTTTCCTAATTGGATGCTAAATATCAGCATATTTTGATGTGATCTGGGGAGTTGGTGAAATGTTTTCTTTTCAACAGGTTCTTTTGAAATTCTGTGCTCAAGAATTAACACTTGCTAACAAAGAGTAAAAATTTCCCTCAGTTTCTCTTTTTGATCACAAACTCAGGCTTGGAGCATTTTGTGCTTAATTTCTTTGGGCATAAAAAAAAATCAAATCGAATAATTTATGTTTATAACAAACTGCAAGGAAATATTGGACAGAGCTACAAAGGATTGTTTATCTCCTAGAAATGCTTTTTCCTTTTGACCTAAATATTCCCCTGGGTTTGGGGGTCCCATCAAGAGGCCTGCCATAGACAGCCATTTCACTTTTCTTAAAGTAGGTTTCCCTTCTTTCATTTTTTTAATAGACTTTATATTTTCGAGCAGTCTGAAGTTCACAGCAAAATTGAGGGGGGAGTACAGAGATTTCCCCGTACACCCTCTGCCCTGGCACACACACCCCCCCCCCGCTATCAACACCCCCCACCGCAGTGGTGCATTTGCTACAACCGATGAACCTACATTGACACGTCACTGTCACCCAAAGTCCGTAGTTTACATTCGGGTTCACCCTTGGTTTTGACAAATACAGAACAACACGTATCCACCATTATGGTAGCGCAGAGAATGTTCCGCTGCCCTAAAAATCCCCTGTGCTCTGCCATCCACCCTCCCGCCCTCCCCTAGAAGATCCCCCGTGACCCGATCTTTTTACTGTCTCCATAGTTTTACCCATTTTCTTTTCATTCTGCATATTCCGCACTTCCCCACGTCCTGGAAGAATAAAAGCCGCCTCTGTCCTCGGGGACTGCGTCCCGAAGGGGTGGCTGTGCCGTGAAATATAAATGCATCTGTTCCCGGACAGTTATTTTCTTTTCCTTGCCCTCCCGGGACTTGGGGCTCCTGGAGTCGAAAGCTCAGGTGGCAGCATCTGGCCCCGAGAAGCCCTCTTTTCAGGCTCTGTTTGCCTCTGCCTCGGTACTCTCGTCATCGTAATGAGGACAGACGGGGGTTTAAAAGCAAAGGCGACCTAAGAAACGGGCCAGACCACTTCCTAATCCAGCTTCCAGGACAAAGGACAGCACTTCCCAGAATTAGCTCGCCAGGGGGACGCCCCCTCGCCTCTGGGCACATAGTTCTACAAAACCTTTTACTTTCCCTCAAAGGTTATTTTTTAAACGTCTTCTACTTTTATAAGAACGCCTGAAAAGAGAGCCTTCAATATTTGGGCCATATCTTTAAAATGCTGTGACCTTTTTCTTGGTCGGGAGGATTTCACACACAAGCCCATCCAAACAGGAGACCTTGTTAATAATTTTTACATTACAGTGGAACAAAAGAGCATGAAACATAGGAACCCCACCATTCTCAACATATTTCAACTCCATTGCATACAGAAAAGATGGGATAAAAGGGGAAAGAATCATATAGTTCACAGAATAACTTTACCTTTCCCCACAAATATATTATTTGTACTCTTAAAATATCTCTGTGCATGATAAAAGATTGCTGAAAGCAATATATTATGTATGGTATATATAATAGGTCGATTTACCCTGGGCACGTAATATTTGCTTGTGTTGTACATCGGATAGGCACACATTTTTGTGAACATATTTATGAGAGAATTTACGAATGTCATTTCACTGGTTGGCAGTCTTGTTGACATGGGGACGCGGGTCCTCCTCCTGGCTTCCTTTGTACGTCGGGACATCAGGTCTCGATGGCAATGAGTGGGAGCTGTCCCTTCCCTGAGTCCCCGAAGCCCAGGTTTGTGTTTGTGTATGGGGAGAGTTAATGAGAACAGAATGGCTTTCTTCCCTCGCTTCCCCAATCCCATCTGTTCAAACAAAAGACTGAAAGGGAAAGAGAGACGAGACCCTGCTGGTCAAGGGGGGAGGAATAATAACCCATATCCTTGGGCAGCATTTGAGCACACGCGCCCCTTTTACTGTGAGAAAGCCTGTACTCAGACAAAAGGGAGTCAGGCCAACATAAGTTCCATTTTTAAAAATCATTATTTAAAAAAAATACATTAGGCCCAAAGGCTAGTGTTGTTTTTTTTCAATGACTGCATTTGTAAGACTAGGTTAAAAAATGGGAAATAGGTAAGGGGGAGAGAAAGCAATTTGGCTGTAGTGAAATCTGCTGAGCAAGCCGCCTTCGCAGGCAGTTGTGGAAGATTCATTTTCACCTACTTTGCATGAAGTTCAAGGTCCTAGGTATTCACATGATCACAAAAGAAGGGACTTCTCTTTCTTCCTAAGGAGAGTCCATGAAAATATTGTCATTTCCAGTGGTGGCCAAGAAAACAGGTTGCCCTCTGCTCCTCGGGTCAATGGCTCATCAACAGAAACTGGACAAGCAACTCTCTGGAAGGTCAGAGAACTTTCCCAGAGCAGCTCATTGGGGTTGACCGGCTCTTAGAGGTGCCCCTGGAATGCCCTTGGGCCACCCTCAAAGGGCTAGTGTACAAGGTCCGCTGCTGCTCGGGCACCTGGGGCTGCTTACCTGGGCGGGAGGGGGAAAGACTTTCTGGGTATCACCCCGATAAGTTCAGGCCTGAGCTACTGGACGCTCGCACCACAAAGGGGAAAGTGAGTTTGCCGCCACAATGAACTTTCTTTTTATCCGTATTACAAATCATGTGTGTGATTAAATCGGCCATCGTCGTGAGCGGACAGCCTATTCTTTCCAAAGTGCAGAGAATGAACCCCGTCTTCTCTTGAGTTAACTCTGACGCTCTCCCTCCCGTGCCGAGGACTGTGCGAGATGAAGGGGGCTCACCAGAGGTTGCCAAGGAGTCACGATGCTTAGGTCATGATACATTTGGGAAAAGAACACATCTTCAAAATAGTTTCCCCAGGATGGAAAGGAGAAAGAAAGAAATAAAAAGCAAGTGTGAATGTTAACAAATGTCATTTCAGGGTCTCTGGGAGCTGTGACTGTCCCAGGAACCGTAACAAGGAGATGCTAGTGGGTCCCTCGCTCACCCCTGCAGGGCCCGGCAGCCACCCCTGGGGGGTGAACCTGCCCTAAAGTCTAAGGAGGCGCAGGCCCTGGAAAAGAGGCATTTCCTGAGGGCGCAGGGTTCCTTGAAGTTTAGTACAGTGCAAGTTGAGCCGATCTCCATCCTCCGGCGGCAGCGCTTTCTCCTAAGGGTCCCTTTTCATCGCGTAGTCAACAGTCAGTCGTGCTGCCGCTGAAGGGCGGGCCGGGAAGAGACCGTCCAAAGCGGGGATGGATCAAAATCATATTATCTGGCTTTTGCCTGCATCCTATGCTTCTTTTCTACAATGCGTTTTCTTTCCTCATTATTTAGTTTTGCCTGGGCTAATTTTAAAATGAGTTTGTACTCCCCGGGCACTCCGGTCAGTGTTGGCCGGAATGAAACACACGCCTTGTAATCCACCCAGCATGGGATCCACGTTGGTAACCGGTGGGCTGTCCCCTTCGCTGACTCCATCCCGCCCCTCTCCCTGCAGGGAAAGAGGGCTATAAATATACCAACTTTTCAGAATAGAGGAGCTCCCAAAGGCTTGGCTACGAAAGGAATTTGGGTTAACAGAATTCTATTTGGCCGTGGAGGCCCCTCTGAAAAGTAAAACTGTGCACCAGATGGAAAATCCTGCTCTAGGGGATCATCGGAACCATGCTCGAAAGATCATAAAGCTCTAAAGAGGTAGATTCAAAGGAAAGGTGAGCAGGGCTAATCGTTGGGTGACCGTCCTTTTACTGTCCACGCCAAGTCACAAGAGGCAAATATACTACGGTTGGTACAGACACCTTAGTTAGGCCAGGGACTCCCCTGCCTCCGCCCTCAGCCCTGAGGCCCAGGCACCTTTCAGGAGCGTTCTGTTGGCTTTTGCCATTGCTTCGTGTAAGAAGGTTGACATGCGAGTAAAGGGGACCCGTCATGGACGAAGTATATATACTTTTGAAAGCGCTTCTGTCTTTCGGGCCTTTGACTTAGATTCGGACGCACCGGTTTGTTCCATAATCGTTCACTGTGGGAGACTGAGCGAGGCTGCGGGTGACTTGGAGGGCTGGGGCCCGGGGGCGCATCCGGGACGGAGGACCTGTCGCCAGCTATGAGGCTTGGGTACCTATAAGGGGGGCCATGAGGCTCTGAACAAAGAGGGTGTGAGCAGATTGCTGCAGCCTGGTGGGTCGTCTGTGCCTGATTTAACTAAACTCTTCCTCTATAAATGAATGAGAGGCATTGAGATTCCTGTAAACAGCAGACTGGAGCAAACGGGACAGTGGCAGAGCAGCCCTCCGCCCTCTGTCAGCCACATTGTAGGGCAAAACCCATAATCAGCTCTGATAAAGTCATCTGAAAGACTAAAAGGATCAAGACTCTGAAATCCATATTGGTATCATTGACCACGGAGTACCATCTACATGGTCCATATTGTGTTTTCGTGAAGTGAGGTATCCTTTCGGCCATGTCTGCCATGAAAATCTAGTGGGGGGGGTCAAAAGGTACCTCAGACATTGAGGAGAGTGGACTTGCCAAAGTTTTAAGGCCTTTCCTCCAGGGGTGGAAGATGGTAGGAGAGCTGATTGACTTAGGTAGAGGGGAGGAGAGAAGGGAACATGCTCTCAGTTGGTTCCTGTACATCTTCCGAGCCACCTCTAGAGGCTGGTATCGTAAGTGGGCTGAGAAACATAGATGGCCGGCCTTTAATCCAAAGGCCGGTAGCTGTCTGCCTCCTACCTTTGGCACAGGCGCCACTGTCTCCGATCCCGTGGCTCCTGGCAAATGGCAATAGCTCTAGATCGGCAGTCATGCCACGTGTCACTGGCTGAATATAACCTTTGACAATTAGCTCTTGGTTTTCTCATCTGTGAAGGGGTGGAGTTGTTTTTAGTGAGCTCTGAGGTGCCCTGCATCTTAGTGATTCTCAAAACCCCTGAGCCGGGGCTCTCCGTGGGTGGTCGTGATGATGAGGAAAGAGCAGTAGTCCCAGCCCCTGGTCTGAATGTGGCACTGTCTTCCAAGCCTGTGGTTTAATGAAAACCATTGAAAATAGAGATTATTGCCCAATGCCCAGCATAGTACCTGGCCCCACATAAGTGCTCAGGATATTTGTTTAGTGTGATATTATAAAGAATACAGCGGGGGTCTTTGTCCCTGGTTCCTGGCACAGAGTTTCAAACATCCCTGGAATTTCCTGAGCGACAATGGTGTCTTTTATTATCATAAGAGTCCCTTTTGACCATACCTGAGTTTATGCTAAGGAGGTGACTCTTATTAGGCCCTTAAATGGTTTCAAGGGAGAAAGAGACTGGCCACAGAAGAAAAACCAAGCGTGTGATTGTGATTAGAGGGCTGGAACTTTCAACTCCATTCCCTGATTAGGAGCAGAGGGGGCTGGAGGCTGAGTCCACTTAACCCATTTTATCAATGTAATGAAATCTCGGGTCAAAACTGACCAGCCCTGGCCAGTGTGGCTCAGTTGAATGGGCATCATCCTGTGCACCGAAAGGTTGCTGGATCCATTCCCGGTCAGGGCACATGCCTGGGTTGCCAGCTCAATCCCCAATAGGGGGTGTGCAGGAGGCAACCGAAAGATGCTTCACTGTCACATTGATGTTTCTCTCTCACTCTCTCCCTCCCTTACTGTCTCTCTAAAGTCCATAAAAAAATATATTTTTAAATGGGTATGTTTTAAAAAACAACAACACTGAATGCCAACACTCAGGAGAGCTTCTTGGCTGGAGGAGAGGCTGATGTGCTGGGAGGGTAACATACCCAGAGAGGGCAAAGACGCTCTGTGCCTTCCCCTGAGACCTTGCCCAATGTGTCTCTCTCATTTGGTGGTTCCTGGGTTGTCTTTAGGAATTCTAGTGAATTATCAAACCTGAAGGGGGCTCATGGAAATCCCTGAATTTGTAGCCAACTCGGACAGAAGTGCAGGTATCCTGGGGATGTCACTTGTAATTGGCATCTGAGATAAGGACAGTCTTGGGGACCTTGCCTTTATCTTGTGGGATATGACACTAACTACCTAAAGCCCTACCTGGAGGACTTCCCCTCTAATTTGTGGGTTCTGTGCTAACTCTGGGTAGCCAGTGCCAGAACTGAATTGAATTGTAGGAGGCCCAGCTCGTGTCAGAGGATTGGTTTTGGAATGTGAATAATTGCATGGGTGAAAATAAATAACATTCACGAACACTAGCTCTGTTCAGGGCTCTATTCTGAGTGCTTTCCACGCAGCACCTCATCTAACCCTCCCACCAACACTATGAGGTAGAAGTAGGTCATTAGCACCCCCATTTTACGTGGAGGAAACTGAGGCCTAGAAGGATGAGGTATTCCCATGTCACACAGCTGGTGGGCAGCAAACTAGGGATTTAGACTCGAGCTGTTGGCTTCAGAGCCTGCATCCTAGATCACCACCCCCTACACAGTCCCACCACTCAGCTCCACCTTTGTGACCCCCTGGGCAGCTGCAGTAAACGGAAGAGTCAGGCCTGAAGGTGCCGGGCATAGCTGATCACAAGTACTCAGAAAGATGGAAGGGATTTCTTCTGAGACTCTTCGGGAAGAGGCTGTGATATGGTGGCCACCTGCCTCATCGCAACTCAGATATGAAGTGTGAAATTCCTCAGACTCTATTGATCCAACCAATTGCCAGAATTAATATCATTAAACAGCCACACGCCTGAACAAAAGTTAATCACGAAGAAGACATCGGTGTTGGCTCTGCCCAAAGGAGAGAGAACACTAATGGAGAGGCCCACTCATGTGAATGGACTGGAAGCTCGCCATAGCTGCCCTCCTCATATCTCTTCATATGTAAAGTATTTTCTATTTGGAGGGCAGAGCGAGACTAGATTAATAGCAGGGCCGGTGACCCCTATCTGTAAAGGGCCGTGGCCTCTCATAAAAATACTTAATAGAGTTCTTTCCCTTTAATTGCATGCCACAATCTTTGGGGGCCCATTCATCTCTATGGATGCTCCGGGCAGTGGCCTCCCTTTGTAATATGGTTCTGGCTGAGTGTGGAATCAGCTGATGAGGCCAGGGGTCCCAAGGCAGTACACCATCTGGTCAAGGTCATGGGTGGCAGATTACCAATTAGGAAGCATGGCAGGGAGGATGTTGTGTGGCTGGGGGCCAGGAATAAATGGTGGATCAGCCATTAGTACGGCAACCGGTGTAGGTGTTGCAACAGATTAATACACAAATCTATGCTCTTGGGGGGATTCTGCATGAAATCTTGGATTTGGTCTCCAGGAGCTTTCAGAGATGGATTATGAAGCAACTTTATTAAAAGATGAGCATGCACTTGGAGCAGTGGGTCTCCAACTTTCATGGGCATGTGAATTACCTGGAGATCTTGTTAAAATGCAGTTTCTAATTCAGTGGTTCTGAGGTGGACCTGAGGTTTTGCATTTATGATAACACAGGAGATGCCAATGGGCTGCAGACCACCCTTTGAGGAGCAAGGTCTTCCAGCATATCCTACCTGGTTCTCTGCTTCCCCCCAGAAGACCTCCCCTGCAATAACCTACATCATTGAAACCTAGTGTCCATAGACATGCCTTCTACCCAACTCCTTAGATTAAGTGAGGTCTCTCTTGTATGTTAATGGTGATTAAGAAAAATCTGGTCCCTACACTTTAGTTTTTCTTTTTCAAGTTGTACAAGTAATACATGTAATACATGAATATATCTGGAATAGTTTAGCCCAAACATCGTATCGTTTAATCTGCGAACCCTTCCTTATTGATCTCTAACATAAAGACTGTTTTGTTTTAAGACTAACATAACCACAATACCATTATTATTCACAAAGTTAACAATAATTTTTTAATGTCACCTAATATCCAGTTCATGTTCAGTTTCAGATAATTGTCCCCAAAAATGTCTTTTTATGGTTGATTCGTTTGAATCAAGATCTACAAATTGCATTCTTTGATTTGTGTCTTAAATTTCTGTGACTCTCTAACAGCTCCTCCTGTTATTTTTTGCTATTTCATTCCATTTATTTGATGGAGAAAAAAGTTATTTCCTCTGTAAGAATTTTCCTAATTCTGAACTAGTCTTATTGCATCCCCTTGGTGTCACTTACCGTGTCCCTTTAACTCCTGTATTTCCTGTGAGTGGTGGTTAATCAGAGACTTACAGGTTCAGTCCCTTTTTCTTCTTGCAATAATACTCCATAAATGGTGCTCTGTGCTCCCTAATCCACCACACTGGGAGGACCATATGACTGGTGGTTTCACTTTTAGAGACGTTAGATTGACCCTTGCGCTCAGATGATATGAACTGGAACATCTATTATGAAGCCTTCCATCAACCTTTTGTTTCCAGTTTTAAGCATCTTTGACAACCCTTGTTTGCACTCTTAAAAGCGTTCCTGTAGCCTCCTGTGCTTCCCCCACATGCCACCTCATTAATCAGCTTTCTCTGCGTGGTGGCGAATTCCCTAACCCTGAGGCTGGCATATAGTCGATACCCAATAATAGTTATTGAATGAGTGAATTCTACCCCTAACATCTGAGATCAGTGGACGCCTGCCAGAGATTGGTTCTTAGGTTACATTCTTTCTAGAGGTGTTCGAGATGTTTAAAAGCTTGGGAACATTGAAGGCATTCCTTCTAGTAACTCTGTCACTGTTGGGCTTGATGTCCCCTCAGAGACAAGGTATTTAAGCCATGACTGGAGTTCCCACCCAGGCCCATGGTGGCAGAGAAGAGATAGGAAGAGTGCCTGTCTCAATCTTTGAACCAGGGAAACAGCTAAGACCTCAGGGTGAGACACAGTCCTGGCAGCCCTACTGAGGGCCACAGAGACGAGCCTGCTTTGGGAGGGAAGCACGGAGTATTCCAGGCAACAATTTTTCAGATGACTCTCTGCTCATTTCGACCCTAATAACCCACTTTCTGAGCGCCGTGCTCACTGATGCTTGCACTGAGTATTTCCCCCCTTTTCCAGGAAGCCTTTGAATTCAACAGCCCTCGCGTGAACCAGTTCTTCCAGAGCTGTTGCTGGAATACCCTAGCGCAAGGGGCAAGATCGTCGCTTTTGGAGGCCGAAGGGTTAATAACAGCACGTCCAGTAGGGGGAGCCCTTACCAGGGAGATGCCTGTGGTCTGGAACCAACAGGAAATGCTGCAGGAGGCATTTGCTGAGGTCTGCAAGGCAGCCCTTACAAGAGATGTGTAAGGTTAAAAGGCAACTGCTCACTTTCCAGGTTCCGAATGACCGCGGCCCATTCGCTCCCCTGCGGCCCCCTGTCAGTGTGAACCGACGCGCGGCGGGCACACCTGCTCTTGAAAACGGAGGTTCTCGCCTCTCCCTAAGGAGGTGACAGGGCAGCGGAGATGGTAGCAGAGGGCACACTGCCCTCTCCATAGCCCCCTAGAGGCCGCGGCCTCTCCTGTTCTGGGTCCTGGCCATACCGGGGATGTTGGATCTTGGACCTTCGCAGCCTGTGGTGGGTACAGTAAGTTCCCTGACACATCTCCATCTTCACCTCCTGCTGTGCTCCCTGTACTGAGGGTTCTGGAAAGTTCAGCATTTCCTTCACCACTTCCTGTAGTAAATTCTTTTTTGCTTAAAACACCCAGATTTCTGTTTTCTGCCCTGAACGCTGAGGAAGCTCTGTCTTCTTGCCACTGGCCTGGGTGCAGAACCGAGGGCCCCGGAGTAGCAGAAAGTGGGAGATAATAAAGGGGATGCCAGGCCAGGCTGTGGCAGGGCCTGGCGACCCCCGAGAGCAGCTTTGCAAATACAGAAAGGATGTGTTCTTAAGAGTCGCTAGTCTAACTGAACTATTATAAAAGGTCCTAGCGCTCAGGCTTGGAGTTGGGAACAAGGAGGAGCTTGGGCTGCAAGTGGAGCAGAAACGCCTGTTCACCTGAGTCCTTTCCTAGATAAACGCGAGAGGAGGTGGGCACTGCTCGCTCAGTATAGCCCATGTTGTGCAAACAAACCAATGACGTGGTAAAAACAAAGAGTAAGGTTGCACACAGGAAGCGTGTATTTACATCCGATCTAACCTCAGGCTCCTGGCTGTGGACCATACCCATTGCTGGGAAGTTTAATTTCCCTGCTGGATCACAGCATGTTGTTTGAATAACCTATCCGTTTACAGCATGGCGATGTGTTGCATTTCTGGGGCACACTGTAGATTCTCACATCTGTTGTTCAGGGTAAATTTTGTTTTACAGAGTTTGGAAATTGCCTGCAGTTAGGGGTCCAATTTTGACACAACTATCTGGCAAAAAAACCCCAAAACACCCCCAAAAAACAGAACAGGCAGCAACAGGGGAGGGAGGACATGAGACTTTTTGCAAAAGCTAAAAACGAAAAGGTACAGTTCTGCTGGCTCTTATGGGTCAGCGTCAAAGCAAGTCCTGGAGGCCACTGCGAGAGCAGCAGAGTGACCTTGAATTCTGGGTAAGCTGCGCAGTATCCTGCCAGTGTCCGGGGCAGCCCTGCCCGCCTGTTCTGTGCAGTTCACAAAGGGTCCCACTAAAGTTGTTTGCACATGGCCTGACTGAAGTCCCCTCTCCTGGGGTGAAATACCAGTTTGGAGCTGTGTGCTTTTCCAGCTGTTTCTTCTGTCACCCCAGCGTGGAGTGCGTCACGGGTCCCCAAGACCACCCTCAGGTTCGATGATTTGTTAGAGGAACACACAGGATCCAGGAAAGCTGTTATACTCATGGTTAGAGTTTATTAAAATGAAAGGCTACAGATTAAAATCAGCAAAGGAAAAGGCATGTGGGACAAAGCCCAGTAGAAACCAGGTACAAGCATCCAGGTGTCCCATCCCAGCAGAGTTCTCACAATGATTATTTTTCCCACTGGTCCAGGTGGGACACTAGATAGGATGCAGAGGCAAATGAACAGGAGTAATAAAAGCACTTCCTTACATGAAGCACAAACTGTGTGGCAGGTCCTGTGCTGGACATTTATTAGACCTCGTGTCATTTAATATCAACAATAACTCTATGATGGTCCCTGCTCTACGATAAGGGACTGAGACTCAGAGAGATTAGGTAACAGGTCCTAGCTCACAGGGCTGCTCAGGCACAGAACTGAGACACACACCATGAGTTAGAACCCTCCTGAGTTTCCAAGTCCCATCGTCACCCGACGGTAAAATGCCCCATTTTCCTGAAATTGGGATCTGGTGGTGGGTACGGGAGCTGTGCCCCAAGACTGGAGTCCGCTGGCATTGTCTACTTGGACGCTCTCCTTCTAGATCTCTTAGTCACTTGCCCCCCATTCACTCCAGGAGCTAATTGGCCACCTGGTCCTCTGGCCCTACCTTTTCATAATCCTAACTCTAGCTCTCATTGCCACTGTTAGCAGACTCTACGGTTCAGACCTTTATCCCTGGACCCTAAACCACAGGTTGGAATGATGTCCTCTCCCGCGGCCTCACCCCTAACCGTTCTGCCTCTGGCCCATCGGACTACAGCCCACGTTCACCATCCTCCAGGGGTCGTTATGAAGGCGAAGTATGTGAATGTTTAGCACGATGCCTGGATCGTAGTGATTCCTCCATAAATGTTCGTCACTGTCAGATCAGATCAGATCATTCCTCAGCTTAGAAGCTTTCGCTGGTCTCCCATTGTTTACAGAACAAAGTCCAAATTCCTGAGCACAACATTCAAGGCCCCAGATGACCAGAACTCTGCCTACCCTGAAACTTTCCCAGCTTCATTCTTGTCTTATGCCATTCCTCCAACCTGGGATGCCTTTTCCCATTGTTCTTGTTGAAACCTGCCTACTGAGGCCCAGTATAAATACAGTTTCCATGAAGCATTTGCTGATTCACTTAGTTGTATGGTGCTGTAAGTGGGAAATATATATGCAATAAAATCGATTAGGCCCTGAGCTGAATCACTGCTGAGGCCGGGTGATGATAGGGGTTCATTGCACTATATAATATGTTTGTATATGTTCTGAATTTTTTATAATAGAAGATGAAAGATAAACTGCAAACAACATTTATGTTTTATGAACATGCAAATATCATTCCCAGCACAGCTGAGTAGTTCCAAAGTCCCAGGCTCTGTGCCTCTCAAATGTTCCTAATATGAAACAGATGAAACAGATCCAAACATAAATAGACAAATAAACATAAGTAGGTACTCCTTGCTTACAATACACTAATTATTAAATGTTTTGTTACATTTTAGAGTTTCAGAGCTGGGCCATGCCTTTGACATTGCACCTTTCAGAAGTGATACCAGTTTTCTTCTTGGAAGTCCACTGACTTCTTCATATTTGGACTGGGTGCTTCATATTTGAACCTTGATATTTTTACGAAGCTTTGTATTTTTTCTGATGTTTCTAATGACCTTTCTAATTGCTTTAGCCTTGTTTATTTCCCCCCAGATGTAAAGTATATGGAGTCCCTTTTATAATTGCAGCCCTTCATCCTGATACCTTTAGTCTTTCGGCTCTAAACTGGACTATTTATTTGCTTTCTAGGTTAGCTGTACCTACTCTTCGTTTTGTATTATCTCTGTTTTTTGGCTTAAGCCTTCATATTTCCTGTAGTATATATTCAAGTAATTTACTAAGAAAGAATACATAGAAAGCAAACTTTCTCAGATCTTGCATGTGTTTAAAGAGGTTCCATTCTGTCTTTATACCTGATAACTTGGCTGGGTATAAAATTCCAAGTTCAAAATTATTTTCCCTCAAGTCTTTTGAAAGTATTGCTTTACTTTCTTTTGACATAATATATTGCTAGTACCAATACATATCTTGTTCTTTTATAGGACATCTCTTTTTTTTACCCCCCAAAACTCAGGATTTTCTCTGTATCTTTGAATATCTAAAATTTCCCAGTGGTGTGCATACATGTAGGGCCTGAGATCTCCTCTTGACTGCATGGTGGGAAGGAAGGAAGAAAAAGGAAAAGGGAGAGGGGGAGGGGAGGAAGCAGAGTAGGAAGGAGGGGGTGTTAGCTTAGTAAATACATCTTCCTCCCCAGTAGTGAAAAGGGGAGGAAGACTTGTCTCCTCAGTCTACCTGAGGTCAGTCACACTTAGACTTGGGATCACTTTTTTGTCAATTTGAAAATTCATTTAACTATGCTTAGGAAGTCCTCTAGTGTGAAGGTAATAATACAGGAAAGATATTGATTTTTTTTTTTTTCCTAGTATGAATCTGTTAGAGGTGGGTGAAGCAATGACCTAGTCTAGAAGATGGATTTTGGTATTGTAAGCCATAACTTGGGAGAGCAGGGATCAGGGGATCTTTGAGACCATCTTTGCAGTTACCTATTCCCTTTCTGAATCTTCTTTACCCATTTAGTGACTTTCAAATGTTAGAGGCCAAAACATCACCTGTGTCCCTGATCCCTTTAATTTAATGCAGGAACTTCCCATATATTGGAGACACGTTGGTTTCTTCTGGCTGCATCATTGGCTCTCATGAGGGTCAAAGAGATGAGCAGCAGGTTTGGCTCCCTGGTGAATTCTCACTTGAATCTCCCTACCTGCTCTGGGAAGAGAACAGAACTCCAGGCAGCATTGTTGGATCTCCAATCTAGGTGAGCAGACTCTCTCTGGATCTTCTTCTTGAAACTAGTCTTCTTTAACCTGCCATTGCCTATGAATCTTTCCCAGTATGGCTCCCAGGATGTAGTTTCCTCCTTTTTTCTTGTGTTGTTGACACTGTGGTCTTGGCCACGCTGTATTTCTCCTCAATGGCTGAGAATACTGTTACCTGGGGTGATGCTGTTGATAGCAGTATCAAGGCCAAGGTGTCTATATTAGTGCTTGTATTGCAGAAGGGAGCAGGGGAGGGGGTTGGGGGAGTGCATGTAAAGCAAGCAACAAGTTGCTGCGGCTGCTATATTTGGGTAAGAAAGACAGATGGGGTGGGGCGAGTGTTGGGAAAAAATATTTCCAATCACCAGCTTGCTACATACACCATCTTGAGATTATTTCCTCTTTTTATAGTCATAATTATTATGGGAATGTTTTGCATATTGATTGTGCCTTGCTGCTGCAGGGCTGGGGACAGTGGCTCCTCCTGCAAACCGCACTGTACACTGATTCACAGAGGCCATCTCTTAGTGTCAACATCTCTTTGAGGGGCAAACCTCGGAGAGATACAGACTGTCCAACAGCAGAGAAAACCTGATAAAAATTCCCTTGTTCTTTGTACTAGAAAGTAATTTTAGCATCACACTCTGTCCATCTGGACATCATTAATATTGTCAGCCACTCCCTTCAGTAGCCTTTAATGTCTAAATAATTACTCCCTGTGGCCATAATCCGACATGATGTCACTCCCCTCCTGATTTGCATTTCATAGATAACAGACAGCTTGGGAATTACAGGAGGCTTTGTGAGCTGTTCTGAAAGCTAACACTTACTCCCACGATCACCTCAATCACATCATGTCCCCTCCTCTAAATCTGTCACCAAACTGCACAGCCTTCCCCCACTCAATTACCCCTTTCCTTCTGTCACACCGTCACCGGTTCTGTGTATACCGTGCTCAACATCCTGATGGATAACTGGGAACAAAGTTGACTAATCAGCACGTTTCGATGCTTTGCATAGTGCGGACTTCCTTGACTGAATGTCGACTTTTCATTCCTGGTTGTGATAACCACGCCCCCGATGTATTAATCATGTTTCCGCTCTGTACTCTCCCTTCTTTGCAGACACACAGCCACCGCCCTGGGCAAGCGTGATGTCTGGGCCCAGGTCTCTTCACTGGGTCTCCTCGTGGGTGTCCTCCAGGTCACTGCTTTGTACCCTCTTCCTTGTCACACATACACGGACAAGCAGAAATACTTTTCATGGAGCCAGGTTGAGAGCAAGGCCAAGAACAGGCATTCTTTCTTTTGGAACATTGACTTGCTTTTCTTTTTCTGTCTCTTCACATATGCTTTTTTCCTTTAATTCCTCCTTTTCTTCCCCCGTCGCCACTCAATCCCCCTTCTAAACTCTTGGCTCCCCACTCCCCAAGTTTCTTTTTCTCCATGTCTACGTTTGGCCTTTGTCTACACAATGCGGAGCATCTGGGTATATGGTAAAAACGTGCCGTCAAATACCCAGATGTTTGGAAACATCTGGGCCTTTTGGCACCCAGCAGCAACAGCAGCTGGAGAATGGAATTAATTTTTCACTTTTCAGTCATCACTTGACATGGGATGGACAGAGCCTTCCCAGGCACAGCCGAAGCCCAGCCCATTATCTGCCAGCGATCCTTTCTTCCCCTCACACGGGGAATTATCTCTGTCAATCATTTGATTGTCGGAGAGAAGGGGAAGAAGCTGTTTGTGTCTTCCCAGCCCCTCCGCAGTGATGGCTCTATGCCTCAGTTCTTCCCTTATTGAAAGAGCTAGTGGGAACTGACAATCCCTTTAACCTGCGCGCCCGGCGGTGGGAGGAGCGAGCGTGCGAGGCGCTGTTTCTCCCACACGAGTCTGGGGAACTCACAGGCCCCGCTTCTTACCAGCGCTGAGGGCTGGGGGGGGGGGGGGTTCTTTTCCTCCTTCCCTCCTGTATTCTTTACATCATTCTGTTTACGAGAAAAAGCCCAGTGCTGGCAAGCCGTGATTCCTGTGCCCTGTGTCCCACAAAGGGCTGGCTATCTGTATTTTTCTCGGTGGCTCAGAATAACACTGCTGGGCCCCACGGGGCGCTGGGCAGAAGGGCCATCCCTAGAGGCCGCCCCAGCCATCAAGGGTTCACGGTTATCTCGGATTATATGCGGCAGCCTCAAAGTCACTTCCCAGCGTTAATGAAGCTGCAGGGCATCACCGCAAACTCTCTCCCCGAAGGACAAATCCAGGCGGAGGTGCAGTGGCTACAATCCCGGCGGGGCATCTGTGTCTACATGTGCAAATTGTGTGGCTTAATTAAAGAGAGAGAGGGAGAGAGAGTGTGCGTGTGTGTGTGTGTGTGTGTGTGTGTGTGTGTGCGCGCACATGCAAGCTGTTAGACCCAAAGATGAAGGGAGTGGATGTGTTGGATGTTTCAGGTTTCGGTAGATTTCGTGGAATAGAGACACAGCCCCCAAGTCAGTGCAGTCAGAAAATATATCCGTCAATTTAGTGAAAACCAATTCCGGCGTGAGTGTTCGCTGGCGCCGCATAGACGCGGCCTAAGTGGCTGCGGGGTCAAGGCAGGTCAGCAAAGAGCCCGGGGTCCTGGGCCACGTGGTGCCCCCCCAGCTGTGTCACCCCGCTGCGCCTGCACTGAGGCTGCTGTCCAGTGTCTCAGGCCCCCAGCCCCTGCAGGATGCGGCTCTCCCTTCCCCCGCCCTCCTTCCCGCCCCCTCCCTCCCTCCACCCCTCCACCTTCTCCCTAGAGGAGGTGACAGACGGGCCTGTAATTTGGTTCCATTCGCTCGACTGGAGCAACACCTGCCCCCCTCCCCTGGGACGCGAGGGTCTCATCCCTAACCATACAAGGAGCCAAAGACAGATCCGGGCCCACATGCAAATAGGATGGGGACAGGGAGAGGGACAGCCTGCCGCCCTCTCCCATCCGCCCACAGGCCAGGAGAATCAAATCCTCCTTGCGTCCAAACTACTAAAAATCACCCAAACTTTAATTAGGTTTTCAGACTTTTAAAAAAATTAATAATTAGCTATCGTCATAATATCTCCTCCCACTCACACCACGTGACAATAGAAAACAGTGTCTGGCATTAAGCAGCATTGATAAGAAAGTTGGGAAACGGGGCTAGGTGTAAGGGACAGTGACACGAGCTATGCAGGAGTGTGTGCAGCGGCCCTAGGCCAGTGGCATCGGTCACACCGGCAACACAATAGGCTGGAACTCCTGGGTCGCCCGTTTTCTCAGTGTCAGGCATTCTGCCCACGCAGCCTCTCTCCTAAGCAGACTCGTTTCTTTTTACGTTTAGACTTATACAAAGGGCACTAAACACTAAGCCTTTCTGAGCAATTCCCAGAGTCTCAATGTGGTCGGGGTCCCCCTGCCAGAGGCACTCATTCTGGAGCAGTGAGTCATGACGTCATCAGCACAGAGCCATAGCCAGACACGGACCACACCCCATATCCACGCCTCAGTCATGGTGCCCCTTCTTGGTGATGTTTTGGTCTCAACATGAGAGGACACGTCCACGGGCTGGGCCAATATCTAGTCCAGACCCAGGCAGCTTCAAAGAGAAAATTTGTTCTTTCAGTTCCTGTAGTTTTTTGGTTTTGTTTTTCAAGAGAAACTTTGTATTTTTTCCCTTTTCTTCAAAGTATAAGCTTTTTAATTTTATAGCCCTTCATCTGCATTTTCCCATTCAAATCCTTACTAGTGGTGTGACCTTGGGAGTGTCACTTAACTTCTCTGTGTCTTGGTGTCTTCCCTGTAACTTAGAGGTCCTGCCTCATTGAGCTGTGTGGGACCGAGTGAGTTAATAATGGACAGTGCCCGGGACGGGGTAAGTGCTACATCTGGGCAGTTGTTTTTGCTGATATTGTTACTAGTCTAGTCACTAGGCTACAACGCAGGGCAGACAGTGTGGGGTCTACGTGTGGATTGGTGTCAAAGGCTCCTAGGCGGCTCTGTCTGTCGCTGACACGGTGTGAGACTGTGGGTGAGCCACTCAAAGTGCAAGGGGCCTGCGGGGCTCACAGAGGTTGCATAAGTGACAGATCTGTCACTGAAAGGACCACACTAGGGGCACTTGTTACTGTTCTTGATGATCTTCAGGCCTCCATAGGTGCTGCTGCCAGTGGGCACCCCTCGGTCCTCACTCCTGGGTCCCCAGAGCTTCCTGCCCCGTGTTACCTCCCCACCCCAGTTCCTGACCAGTAGCTAAGAGAATCCATCTCTTTTTTTGTTTTCAAATCTTTAAAATCTGCATAAGCTGGGCTCTGGCAGTGTGGCCGCTCTGTCATGTTCCAGTGGCCCCTGGTCTCCCTCCTACTTTACCCCGGGCTGTGGTTAGTCAGTTGGCCACCACTAGCCACCCTGGAACACACACGGCGCCCTGGACTGCGGGCTGGCCTCCTGTGCGGGAGCGCGGTTCCCAGGCGCATCCAGCCATGGCGAGGTGGCGGAGGGTGGCGGAGGGTGGCCACAGGGCGGCTCTTGTCCAACACGCGTTAGAGAAAGTGCCTAAGGTAAGGACGGGGAGGGGAGGGTGAGATGTAAAGTGGAAGGAAGGGAAGCAGAGAGGAAAAAGGCCACGGGGAAAGCTGGGTGGGGCGGGCTGTGAAGTTCCCCGCAAGGTGTAGGTGCTCACTGATGACACTCAGGAAATACTGCATTTGCTTCACTCTAACACTGGTATTTTAGTTACAGTAAAGAAGAAGAAGTAAGTCCTTTATCTTTTAGAGAGACTTACTGATTATTTATGGGCGAAGATGTGATGTTTGGACTTGTTTCAAATAGGCCACAGAGGTAGTGGGATAGCGAGGACAGGAGTGTAAATGAAATGTCGGGGCTATTAGAACTTGGTGTGCTTGTCCCTTAGCTTTTGAAGGTGTTCCTAAATTTTCCGTATTTTTTTTTAAAGTAGCTGCTCAGCCCTGACCAGGTGGCTCAGTTGGTGGGAGTGTTGTCCCGTACACGAAAAGGTTGCAGGTTCAACCCCCGTCAGGGTGCGTATGGGAGGCAACTGTTAAGTGTTTCTCACATGAATGCTTCTCTCTCTCTCAAAATCAATAAACATATATTAAAAATAAAAAAGAAAGTAATAATAATAAAGGAGTGGGCATCTCCAGGGAAGCAAGGAAATGGGAATTGGCAGGAGCATTTAGCCTCAGGGGGGAGAGAAGCTAAAATGATGCTAGGAGGTGTCTGGGACAAGGTGCTGAAAGATGTCTGTGCCCAGAAGAACTTGAGTTTTATTATTTATCTGCGATGAGGAGTCAGGAAGAGTTTTCAGGCAGGGGTGACATGCTAGCTTTCAAAAATGGCTCTTGGGGCAGCGTGAGAACCAGCCTCCACGTGCTGAGGAGTGTGGGTGGGGGAGACTTCAGCGCCAGGCCCACCCATGTGCTGGTGAGTAGTCACGCTGTGGACAGTGTCAGATTAGCCCCACCTCCCTCAGGAGGGGCCACCACTAGCCTGCAGTGTCTTCCTGACCCTTCAGCCCCAAGCTGAGGCACACACTTGACCTGGCGAGCAGAGCACAGGCTCAGTCCCCTCCTTGGCATGTCCTTTGGACTGGGTGGCTGGTACACTGCAGAGCCCGCACGCCTTTGTCATTGCCCAAGCTGACGCCTCCGTAAGCACATGGGTGGAGAGATGGGGTGCAGAGGCCAAGGGAGGGAATGTGCATGGTGCAGCTGCCCTCGAGGGGAGCAAAGGAAAAGGGGCGAGTATAATAGGTAAGGGCAGGCACTTTGATAAACCCACAGACATGGCTTCCTGACCCCGGGCAAGTTATAAATTTCTCTCAGCCTTAAGTTCCTTGTATGTTAAGTGGAGACGAAAGAACCTACCTCATTGGATTGTTGTGAGAATCCAGTGAGATAATGCATGCAAAGGACTTACCTCAGTGAGCATATAGTACACACTCATACATGTCAGCTCTTAATATTTCTGCTACTGCCAATAATAAAGGAGATAGTCCTTTGGAAAAGGGTATTCACTATACATGCACTCAAGCTGGTGTCCCCTCCTCCTTAGTTCCCACCACCCCATGCCTCAGTGGGTGGAAGACCAGTATCTGGGGGGACTGGATAAGTCACAGCATTACAGACGTCAGCTCTGTCTACTTACCAGATCATAGCAGTCTGGTGACACCTGCTCATGGGGCAAGGCCACTGGAGGAAGCCCCCAGAACAGGGTTCATGTGGGAAGCAGGTGTTCCCTGCCCAGTCCTCCACCTCAGTGCACCCTCATTTCTTTCTAGACCCACTTGCCCTGCCCTCAGCCTGCTTCCCTTCCTGACCCATCCCACCACCCACACTCTCAGCTTCTGCCCCTCCCCTGTCCTCTCCTTCCAAGGAAAGGGGTTTTGCCAAGGACTTTTGCCCCTTTCCCCCGGATGTCTCCAAACAGTGACAGAAGCCAGGTGGACCTCTGGGCATAGAGATTTCCGGCACAGGTGGCCTTGTCAGCTGGGCCGGGTGGGGCTAGATTTCCTGGGAGGCAGTAATGCCCTGGCCAGTTGTTGAACAGCTGGCAGCAGAGAGAAGGGGAGCTCGACAGCAGAAGGAACTGTGGTCCTGGGTCTGCCTGGGGAGAGGGCAAGCTGGGGGTGAAGGACCAGGCTGCTGCCAGTGGGGAGCCATCGGCACAGGGTGTTTCGGTGGCATGAGCACAGGACAGGTTAACAGGTGGCAGCAACTGTGGAGGCAGCTGGGTAGGTCTATCTATCTAACAGCTCTCTCTAAAATACCCCCACCAGCACCTGCCGCTCTCATTCTCTGTCTACCCTGCTTTATTTTTCTTCACAGCATTTAGCAATACCTGAAATTAACTAGTTTGTTTATTTGTTGTCAGTCTACTCTGATCCTCCAGTAGGTTTTGTCTCATTCAGGGCTCTATTTTTAGCATCTCAAACAATGCCTGGCACACAGTAGGTCCTTAATAAGTATTTGTTGAAGGTAAGACTGAAGGATCACCATTATCATTATTCAAAGAAGCATTGTGACTCCCTTACTATGGCTGGATAGCCACTGAGCCCATGCCTTGTACCAGGGTGAGTCAGTCACCCTCTGGTCTAGCAGAGTGCCACAGTGCTGCCTGTCTCTTTGGAGGGTGCTCAACAGCTTTGGATTTGAAATGACACTGCCAAGATCCTCTCCTGGGATCACATGGGCTGTGCAGCTGGGAAGGGATTTTGGTCTTTGCCTATATCTGCCCTATGTCCAACTCCGAGGGCGAGGACCTTCGTCTAGGGAGATGAGTTAATAGGCTCCTCCTAGAGTAAGTGGCAGAACTGTGTTAGTTGGAAGTTGGGCTCATAAACCAGGAAAGGGAGACCCCCAGAAGGTCTCCAGAAGTTAGGCGTTGACTTCATTGCTTTGGCATTGGAGCAAGGCCGATTCTTCCGTCCCATAGTAGAGAAGTGCGATGAGGACTGGGAGTAGCCATCTCGCCCCAGTCCTAGAGCAGGGAAGACCTGCACTCAGTCCCCAGGCAGCACGTGTCTGCAGGCTGGCATAACCCGCCACAGCTGCAGTGGCCAGGACTCAGCCCAGATACAGGGCCAAAGAAGGGACTGTTCTTTTTCAGGTCGTGGGTGAGGACATGAAAGAAGAGAGTGAAGCCTCCCTTGCTAGGTTTCTGTGAACCTGACCATAAGGTACCTGGGTGCCAAGTGAAAAACTCACAATCCCACATATTTTGTAGGCATAGCACCAAGCATCCACATAATTGCATTTCTCCTCTGCAACCAGAGATTTGGTGTGATATAGACACATAGTTCATAATATTCTATATATGTGTGTATATATATGTATATACATATAGCTTTAAGTTACTCATGTTTTCTGCTTATAGAAAGAATATTTCACATTTTTATACTAACTATAAGCTTCTGTAGGTGACATTCTCATATCTCAAGTTAGCCCAGGGCTAAATATTTTTTCTTGTTTGCAGGTGTCATGTCTAGGACCTCTGTCTTGGTTAGATGCTTGAGTGCACAGTGGTACTATCAGCTTGTTCTTAATGAGTGCCATGAGAGCTGGGAGTCATCATATCAGGGGCCATCTTCTCACACAGCTGTGTGACCTAGTGCAGGGACTTATACTCCCTGGGCCTCAGTTTCCCCACTCTAATTCGAAGAGGTTGGGTTAGTTTACTAAGTTTCCTTTTAGAGCAAAATAATCTATGATTCAAGTAATATTGTCATATGAGCACTAATTTTTTTCCCCATTGAGAGAAACATGATCTCTGTCACCATCCTCCAGGGGGGTCTATTTATAGACTGGTTAGTGTTCAAGTTTAGGAAGAGCATCAGATATCTCAGTGCATAAATACGTTAAGGTTTTGTTTTGTTTTCTAGTTCCTTCCTGAGGAGTTGAGTCCATTAAGATATTTCATGCTCAGCCAGCACGTTCATTATTTTTTTTGACAATATGCTTAAAATAAAGGAGAGGCCTTTATTCGATACCTTTATTTATATGCAAAACAGCGCACCATTCATGAGATATGAAAAACTTGTCAGATAGAAACCAGATTATATCTATTTTCACTACAAAATATTGCATTATATAAAGCAACAGAGACACAAAAAAACCCTGAAAAAGACTAAAATCTTTGGATAGCAGATGTGGTTTCTTTTTTTTTTTTTTCTTTTTTCCTTTGTCTTTAAAATACACTCCTTGTTTTAAGAGTTTCACAGCTGAGAACATGAAACATTTTCAGGTTATAGACTTTTCTTTTTGGTTGTCACAGAGGAAAGTAGTTTCTGAATTCTTTTTTTTTTTTTTAGGAAAATAACTTAATTTCCTAAAATCATCCCACGTACAAACATCACACACACGCACACAGAAAAGCTACTCTCCTTATAAACAGTTTGTAAAGTACTTTTCAGACATAACTACAGATAAGAATAACAACACTTACTTTTTTAAAAAACTATAGTAGTCAAGTGTCAGTGCTGCTGATCTCACAACGAAAGGACCTTTCAACAACAAACATCTTAATATATAAAATATGTTTAGAAACAGGGAGAAGTGGGACATTTGTTATGCAAGTGCAATATACTTAGAGCCAAAAGAAAGACCACAGTATAATCTCAACAAACACGTAGAAAGTTAGACGCAATTATTCCACAGGAAAAAGTGTAAACACTTGACTATAAATAAATTGGCACAGAGTATCCAAAGTAAAATTATCACCACTCTGAAAAATAAATGTCTTGGAAAAAATACTCTACTCCTTCTAACATAAATAAAAATAGGTTGTCTTTTTCTAAACTGCACCTATGGGTCCACATGTTTAAGGTCACAAATAGATGTTTTTGGATATATAAAGGGGCACTTCGCCTGAAAAAGCAGTCAGATATTAAGTTTCCCGTTTAAATATGTATTTTCCCCCATCTACGTTAGTGTTGTGCGCCAGGGTTCAATTCTCACCAAGCTCAGGTCTCCCCACAATGTGTCTGTTTGTTCTCAGTGTATCTTTTTGACCTGACCAAATAGGCAGGTTTGTCGGTTGCATTTGGATTCTAACCTAATCTGTCCTTTCACGTCGGAACGGAAAGTTTCCTGTTCCACCTTAATGTGTCTAAAATCTCTACCCTGGACGCGATTCCCTCCCTCCCTCTCCGAAAGTTTGGTCCATTAGAAAAATCCAGATCGTCTATAAAGTTATGAGCCTGTACTCCGAGCTTCTGCCCTCATTTTTTTTCCCCAAAACTTGAAGATTCGTGGGAGATAAACAAACTAAGGAGAACTTCAGGTCTCCAGTGAGCTAAATGTAACCACCCTGAAAGGGATCCTAACTCGGGGCGGGGCGGCCTGGGGGCGGCTCATCGCCAGCGCCTCCCGGGGGTCCGCCGGCCTGCAAAACACCCCCTGCAAGCCCCACGGCTCACCAGACACCCCACCTTCCAGAGTCGGAAACCTCCTGGTCTCCCTTCCGATCGGAGAGCACGCAAACCGTCCATAACTTCTTCCCGGGGCGCAAGCCTCCCGCTGAGCCGCCGCCTGCCCCGCCAGCCCCGCGGCCCCCGGCGCGCGCGCCCCTACACGTCCAGGACGTGGTTGAGATAGGAGATGTAGCAGATGGCCAGCCGCAGGATCTCGATCTTGGACAGCTTCTTGTCCGGCGGCAGCGTGGGCAGCAGTTTGCGGAGCTCGGCGAAGGCCAAGTTGAAGGCCTCCACGCGGATGCGCTCGCGGGTGGCGTGGGCCGAGCGGTACTTGGCCGTGGCGCGCCGGCGGCGGCGCTTCTCCTCGCGGCTCAGCGGCTGCTGGTGCGGGTAGAGCGCGGCGCGGCCCCCGCCCTTGCCGTCGCCCTCCGCCTCCTCCACCGGCTCCAGGTCCGACACGTTGCCCAGCACCTTGGCGTCCGCGCCGCCCAGCGACTCCGGATCCGAATGCGCCGAGCTGGGGTGGTCCGAGTCGGCGGCCTGGTCCGGACTCAGCATCATTTTGGAGGCTGGGGGTAGGGGGTGGGGTGGGGGGGAGTTAGAAAAATCAATCAATAAAAGGAATCAGTCTTTTGATCGGAGCGGGAGCGGGGGAGGGCCTACCCCACAGGGCCTCGGTGCGCCCCGGCCTCCTCCCTGCCGGGCCGGCGCGCCCGGCCGAGCTGGCCCCGCGGGGAAGGCGCATCTCGCCCCGGCCAGGCCGCGTCCTGGACCCGACACTCGGCCTGCAGGAGGCCCAGCCCGGCCCGTGGGCCTGGCCCGGGGGACGACCGCCGGCCCGCGAGGCCTGAGTTTTGTGCCACCTCCGGCCATAGACCAACTCTGTGCCATTCTGCCTCCCTCACTTCGTCTCCGTCGACAAATAATTCCGAAGGACGAACGCATCTGGGTTTTACGGGGCGGGGGGCAGGGATCCCGCCCGCGGGGCTCGCGCTGTTCTGGGGCGCGGCGGGGGAGGGGAGCGCGGGGGCTGGAGAGGAGCCGGGACCCCGCGCACAGTCCGGACCCGGAGCAGGCGGCCCGGAGCGCGAAGGCGTCCTGGTCCCCTCCCCCGTCCCCCCGCCCCCCCAGCTTCCCCGAAATCATAAAGAAATGGCTAAACAAACGTGGAGGCTTCTTGCAACCCAACCGTTACTCTTACGCCCTCGCAGGCTCCCGAAGCACCATCTGTCACGCAGACAGCCACACACATCGGGGACCCAGGGACGCGGCGACGGCGGGATAAGACAATGCGCGCGGCAGTCTGCCGGCCCCTCCGGGAGAAGGCCGGGGCCGGCCGGGGCGCTGCGAGGAGAGGCTGGGGAGCGGGGGGAAGGCAGGGCCCGCGGCCGGAGGAGGTGGGCCCCGCGCGGGATGCGTGGGCCGGAGCTGCACCTCTGCCCGCAAAGTTTGGGCGCTGGAGGGGCCGGAGTGGAGGGCACGCGGCGCTCCCGGGGGCCTGGCCGACGGCCCAGCGGGTCCGTCCCCGGCTTTCCTCTAACGCCGGGACGGTCGGCGGGCCCGGCTCCGCCCGGAGCCTGGAGGGCGGCCCGACCGCGCGCCCCGGGGAAGGCAGAGGCCCCGGGCTCCCGCTCCGGGGGAATTCGAGCGTCCGGGCGGGGCCGGCACCTGCGGGGACGGGGCGCGCCGAGCGCGGCCGCCGGGAGCGCGGCCCCAGCTGCGGGCCTGCGGCCCCTCGGGTGCCGCCCGAGCGACTTGGCCGCGGGAGAAACCCGCGTGGGCGCGGGAGGAGGGTTTGCTTCCAGGGAGACAAAAGCGGGGACGCGCCATCCGCTCCCGGCACCGCACCGGCTTAGGAGCGAGTCTGGCTCCAGGGCGGCTTTCATTTCCCTGCAACACGTCCTCTAAGGCAGAATGAAACAAACGCTCCCGGTGAATTGCATGTGGCTCCCGACGGGCTTTCCACGGATGCGTTTGTCGGGAGAGCAACCTGCATCCACACACCGGCGTGAAAGCGCGTAAATAGAGAAGCCAGTCGTGGAAAACCAGAATGAGCCCCTGCACAGTTGCAGTTCAGGTAAAAAGTTCCTGGGCTGCCCTCCAAGCATGTTCAATTCTCCTCCATATATCTTTTTTTTTTTTTAAATATTTGTAAATAACAGGTCGTGTGTGCATTTTAATTTTTTAACAATGAACCGAAATGCATCTGCCAAGGCAATATGAACAATCTAACTTAGTTCCAAGCTGGACAAAAAAAATTACTTAAAGGAGCCTTACCTTGTAAAAGCCTTTTCGATAATCTTTTTTCCAATCTTTTAGAGTTAAGATTCCAGGGAACAGGGGGGAGAGGAATTCCGAAATAGATTAAAAGCAGAAAATATTTATTACATTCAAATATGAAAAAGCAGCTGTCATCTCGCCGGTGCCCACAGTGAGGAGGACCGATAATCTCTCAAGAGGTGGATGGTATCAGTGATTGTTTACTTAGCTGATGGATCAAAAAACGCCCTTTCTCCTTTTAATGGTTCTCAAACATTTCAGAAAATTCGTTGATTTCCCCCCCCCCCAAAAAAAGGACAGGACGTGTTGAAAAGTCTGGTGCCTGTTTTCCTCTTCTAGGTCTCTACAAATAACAAAAGAGATGCAGAGATAAACACGGTCTCATCAAAGGGCCGATCCCTCCACTTTCTAAATGCGGAGGAATCAATAAGAAAGGTGGTTAAGGTAAGATCCCGCTCCTGGAGGATTCCTCTTCCTTCCCTTAAGAGGGCCGAGCAGAAACTGGCGAGTGCAAGGCAGAGATGCGATCTTGCTCAGAAGTGATTTTTTTTTTTTTTTGAGATAAGGCTTTGTTCAGCTGATGTCTCCCCAGTTCCCAGGAACACAATACTGTAACTCGGGGGCTAAGCTGTCTTCCTCTTACCTCCTTTACTTGTATGTTGTATAAACAGACACCTATTTCCAGTTTCAAAGTCTTTCAAGGCTTGGTTACATCTCCCACCCCCACCCCCTCCTTTCTTTACCTTGCAGCAAAATATACATAGTCAGTGGCTTGGAGATGCTTGGAGAAAGGTTGGTGAAAAGTGACCGTCTCCCGGAGGAACAGTTGACTGGGAAGCGGAGAGAGACAGGAGAGGGTGGCAGAGCCCGAGCAAAGAGGCAGAGATGCGCGTGGCTTCTTGGCTCTCCTGGTGCCAATTGATTCAGCCTGGAGATGGTGGAAGAGATAAAGGCTTAAGAAAGGGGATGGCATTTTTTCCCCCCCCTAAATTGATATTTAATGGGAAATCCTATTGGACAGAAACCTGGACATGAGTCACTTAATTGGACTTGACATCTGTCACAGCGTTGGAGTTTTCACAGCCCAAATATTTTAGCAGATCAGATTCCCGCTGAATCGGGGCCATAAAATATAACAGTTGAAAGCAGCCCATGATAGAAGCCTCAGCCTCTGAGCAGAATCTGTAGCCACCATCAGACTGTCCTCTTCAGATTACTTGATGCAAATAAACAACCTAATGACTATGGAAAAATTCTCCTGGCATATTACAAACCCAGGATCTTCCCTTAATGTGTAGGAAAATATTTGTGTCCAGAACATGGAAACCTGCATTTTATACGGTACTACAATAAACATATTCAGATATGCACTAGCTACCCCCCTTTTTAGGGATCATTTCTATTTTAAAAGACACTTCAACAAGGCTTGATTACGCATACTCATGTTTGAGAGAGAGCCTGCCACGGCACCAATTTTTCAATATATGATAAAAACCTTTCAATAGCTTGTCATTGGTGGAGCTGGGAACAGAACCCGGGCATTATACTTGCAGGGGTGACTATATGAGACCATCGGACTTTCTGGATGTGTTTGTTTTGCTCTTCACACATTCGTTCATTCACCTTAAAATACGACATCCCACGTGTGTTGATTACTGCGGCCCGTTCTTGCTTATTTTAACCGGCAACTATTTCGCCGCATGGCAGTGCGTTAGAGCAGGATGTAAACACGCACAAACCACCAGTGTGTCCCCCTTTTGCCTTACACGGCCCTGTGCCTCTGAATTTAAATGCCTTATAACAAAAGGGAAAATCTAGTCCAATTATTTTGCTACTTTAGAGCGATACTGTTAGCCACCATCAATTACATATTATTTGCAATTATTTTAGCTTTTTTGGTAGTGCAAGCAAGAAAGAAATAAAGAATATTGTAACCACACTTCCTCCCCAATCCCTGGAGGGACATTTGTGGAGAGAGGAGTCCTCACTTCTCCTCCCTGATCAATTTTGCCCTAAATGCAAGTTTTATCATGGGAGGGGGGCGCGGCGATCGGGTCACCCCTGGGATTGACCCTCTGGGTTCCTCATGGCTGCCACCAGTCCTGTGTGCCTTTGCACACATTTTTCTTCCTACAGGAGATTCCTGGACCAGAATGGGGTCGGGGTGAGAGCAAGGGGTGCCTCCACCAAAAATGGGCGCCAGCACTTTCCTGCCGAGCCCCTGCCCAGTCCCAGCACAGGAGGACATTTAAGCAGAGGCAGAAGGCAGCCACATCTGGGGGGCTGTGGAAACAGATGAGGGGATGAACTCCTCCAGGTAGTGAAGGTGAAGGGGGAAGGGAGGTTTTCCTGGTCTGGCCAGGGGCGCCGATGCTGTACATCCGCCCCCACGTAACTGGAAGCGAGCACGCAGACCTGCACCCAGGTACCTGTGCTGCTCACACCAGCTGGCTGGCTCTGCGGCACTGACAGGTTCAGACGCCTGGTGGGCCTCGTCACCAGAGTTCCCCCGGCAAGCTAGAGTGGGGAGGGACCGGGATCTCTGGTTACCCTGGCGCTAGGGGGGTGGGAGGGGACAATGGGGGCCATACCGGGGCAGGTTAGGTTCTGCTATGGTGTGTGTGCATCAGACTTTCCATCTCTTCCATCCAGGCTTTCTGACTCCACACTTAGGACCCGCGTGTGCACACATTAATCCCTGAGCAAGCCTGTGCAAACAGGCGCACACGCAGGCCCGTGTATAGTCACACCCAGAGGTACTGTCACTGTCACAGCCACGGACCCGGGCTCGCACACACGCATCTCTCTTCCAGGAGCCCCCCCCGGCCCCTGCTGCCACCTTTGCCTTTTCTAAGACCTCCGTGGCACAGATGGTCCCTCCTTCTGTGCTCTTTTCACATCTCCCCTGGAGGCGACACATTGTGCGCCGATTCTGGTTTCCATACTTGTGTCCCCCACTAGGCTGTGACGCTGCCCGGGGAGGGCTGTGGCTCATATCCCCGGGCCTGATGTCTGAGTTTGACATATTATAGGTACTCAGTATATTTACGGTGAACGACTTCCTGTGCACAGGGGCACCGGGATATTTGTAAACAGAAACACATCCACCTAAAGAGACCCGTGGCTTCAATTGTACCGGCTCCTCTCCTTGTGAGGATAGTAACCTGCCCTACTCACTCCACCGGCTGGCTATGGGACTTGCTGTATATGAAAGTATTTTATAAAATACTAAGCGCCATTCATGTGAAATTATTATGGAATATTAGAAGGAATGTTAGAAGGTAATTAGTGATTTAAAAAGCCAGACTTTCTGACTCTATCATATGCTCGCTGTGTGAATTTAAGTGAGTTATGTAGCCTTTTGGACCTCAGTTTTCTATCTATAAAATGGGAATATGAAAAGTATTCTATGTTATTATGTTATGTCCTATGTTTTTCCCCAAAGATGAACAAACTAATCTTGTAAAATGCTTAAACGAACGCCAGAACTCATGCTCCATAAGTGTTGCTGTTAATATTATTAATAATATTACTATTCAGTATCAATACATATTGACAGCCAGAAATATAAATGAAATGACATGACATAAACATATCCAATATATCCACCCAGATTGTGTGTGTGTGTGTGTGTGTGCGCGTCCTAGACACGTGGTCATGGTCACAAACACGGGTTCACACTCACACATGTGCATCCTCTCACTTCATCTTCACCACAAGCTAACAGGTAGGTGCTGTGTCCCAATTTGGCACATAAGGAAACTGAGACGTGGAGAAGATGGTAACATATTCAAGGCCACGTAGCTAATAGCTTGGGGGGGGGGGAGCAAGATTTAGACACAGGTGGTCTAAATTTAGAAAGTTCAACCACAGTGCCTGCGCTTCTGCGGTCGTGGTGTCCCACACAAATACACTCGTGCAGAAGAATTAGTCACCAGGCGAAATGCATGCTCTGAGGGAGAAATACACACACACACACACACATACACACACACACACACACGTCATATACAAAGTGCCACCTTTTGCATACGGAGGTGCTCAGTGAGCCAATACAATTTGAAATACTGTGTATCTAGCATTTTGCCAGATGCTGTTGGATGACAAAGGCTTTATAATTATTTATAATTCTACTGTACAGCTCTTTCTAATCTATTTTCTTAAATTTTATACCCCATTGGTAAAAATGTTGAGCATACATATCCAGTGTATGAATATTTATTAACAAACTTTATACATGTATTACTGTACTAGTGTGTTCTAGTAGTGTGTTATAAAGCACACAAAAGATTTTAAAATGATGCTAAACATAAGATTAATATTTATAAAATAATTGTATTTATTAACATCACAAGGCATTGTTGATAATGTATAGTTTTTGAGAGCAATAGTTTTCATTTTATTACGGCCACTGCTGAACCCTTTATGATAGTGTGATGCGGTGGTCTGGTTTTACACTCAGTTTGTTTAGAATCTGGTTTTATGGCTAACATAGCAGAAAAAAATGTAATGCAAAATTTCAAAGGTCCAAATAGAACTCATCTTTGATTGTGTTAACTAAATTATGATTCCCAGTTTTCTCTCTTATCCACCAAATATGCCAAAGTTTTGTTAGCAAACTTTAATGTGGATTAGTTATTCTTTTTAACAAATGATTTCAAGCCCTGAAACTGTGTATTTGGAAAATTTTTGGACAGTTCAGAAATTTTTATTTCCAAGTGTTTTAAGTGTTCAGATATATTTTAATGTACAGCATAATTCCATTATTTTGAGCAGCAAAAATCCCATAACAACAGAAAAATTTCCAAATATCTTGTTTCAAAATGCCTTCTCCGTAGCTTTCATACTCCCCACTTAAGAGACCCTTCATTACACTGTAAGTTCCTTGAGGATAGAACTTGCGTCTTGGCTAAGCCATAGGCCTCAGGTCTTCAAACCATCAAACCTCTGAAGGTGTCCCGTAGATGCGGTTCAAGTCCATCATGAGTTGACTGCAAGTAGGGAGACTGTCCTAGAGAATCTCGGTGGCCTGACTCAATCGTTTGAAAGGGCTTCGGAGCAGCACCGAGGCTCCCGGCAGAGGGACCCCATCTGTGTGTGAGGGCTCCGGCCTGCGCCCCAGGACCCCGCCCGCCCCTCCGCACAGCCTCCGTGGATTTCAGGCTTGGCTAGCGAGCGCGCACAGCCACATAGGCCAACTCCTTGCTGCACATCTCAGTCTAGAAGCCCCACTGCTCTTGCTTCTTTGCTTGAACCCCGACTGATTCACTATTCAATCAAAATGTTTTCCAACTTCACTTAGCGTTTCCCAGCCTCCTTGGTGTGGTGATGGTCTCATTTATAATGCAGCCAGTTAATTCGTTAGTGTTTGGGCTCCTTATGATTTTCTCTGCATTCCGGCTGCTTGCAATTATTTAGATTTTAGTATGTTAAAAATATGGTTTTGAAAGTCAGAACTAGACAAAAATGGATCCTTGGGAAGCCACTCACCCTTCGTCCGTACATCATCACCACCCCCCTTCTGTGGGCAGGTGCCGTCAGCTCCGTGTAAGTAACCTCCTCTGTCTTTGAGTACAAATGAGCAGCTGTAAGTGTGTTTTCTTATTTTCCATATTGCTAACGCAGAAGAGAGATTACAGGTGCTTTTTCCACATTCCGTTTTGCTATCACAACATCCCCGAGCGAGCACTCTGCCGCAGCCGGGCTACGGCAAGGAGGTGGGCCTGATTCGGAGCCAGTGCAATTTACGGCCCATTCCAGTGCCTCGCGGATTACCAGAGGGGGCGAGGGGGGAAAGCCATGCCACTAATGATGCTGCTCCCCAGGACCCCAGGAACTCCAAAGCAAACAGGAGCAGGAATTTATGGGAGGAACTACAGAAGGTTGTTTTTCAACTTGACTCTCAGGTGAAGGAAATATTCCAGAATCTGCATCTACTCACTTCGTGTCTTTCTTTCTCTCCCTCTCCACCTTCTCCCCCATTAATAATTCCGCTGGTCTCCTGGAGAAGGTAAAAGGGCTTGAGGAAAGCCTTAGCAGAGGGGCAAAGGATTCCTAGACTGAGTGAAGAAATAATCCAGAACGCAGGAAAATGGGGGGACATGGTTAAGGAGACAGAGGGCGTACCAGCAAGCGTGTGGCTTGGAGGAAAAAGAAAATTTCAATCTTTGGAGCTCTCTCCCCTAGTCCTGAAGATCTTCCCACTCAGGATAAATCTAGACCTGAGGGGACCCTCATGTACCCCCAAGAATAACTAAGAGAGCACCCAGACCTGAAAGTTTGAGAAACCCTGATCTGAACATCAGGCAGCTAGAAGGTAATTTACTCCTCCTGGGAGCTGATGGAGAAACCCATCCAGATCTTCCAAGGTAAATTAGCTGTTCTCATTTCTTCTTCCAGTTGAGGTTTGTAATTTTGGAAGAGACAGGAGGACAGGAGAACTGAACAGCTGGCTACATCGATGGTCTCCAAAACCAGGATTTGGTTGTCTAAACCATGGCTGGTGCTAAGAGAATGATAGATTTCTGGCAAGGAGGCATCTCCCAAAAGCAGGATGAACATGTTTGGCAAGAAGCTCCATGATCTGGTAAAGAGGACTTAAAAATGAAATTTAGGGAAGGGAACAAGGAAATGTGCTCAGATAATACGGTGAAGACAATGGGCTGCCCATGTCCCACTTGCCCCTCCAGACCTACTCTCTGCCCTTCTCCCTGCTCTGTGCCTGGGAACCTGGCCATACAGCCTGTGTCATGGGGCTCCATGCCCTCTACTTGGCTTGAACCAATGGGAACCACCATATAGGACTCCTTGTGGATTCGAGTAACCACACCTTTCTCTTGCCCTTCAGTCCCAGGAGAGGAAATGGCTCCATGTGGTTGCCCCCCCCAGGGTGCTGCATTATCTTGCCTGTTTACCTAAATCATGGTCTCCCCTTTGAAATTAATATCTTTAATAATTGCCTCTTACATAGCCTTTTTTTTTTTTACTTACCCTCTACTGTTCAGTCTCTCTTTTACACATGCATGCACACACACGCATGTAGACACACACACAGATTCCCACAACACAAGTTTTTGTTGGAATCTGGGGGAGCGGGTGGGGAAGGAGTTCTGCACTGAAACCTTCACAACTTAGATCGAATGAGGGAGTCATCCGTGTCCTCTTTGTGACAGCAAGTGCACCAGGAGAGCACCACGCCTGCATGTCAGGGGCTGCATTTCAGGGGGCAGAAAGGGTGAAATATTGGGGTCAACAAAGCAGCTTTCACCAACCTTACATTTTTCCCCTGCAGGTGACTCATAATTATTTTCATTCATGTCTTCATCACAGTTCTCAATAAAGTCTTAAACAATCATTTAGACTTAAGCTATATTCCACATGTTAATTTTTCCCCCAGGGGAAAAAATGTTCCTCTAGTATTTCTAGTAATTCTGAAGGTCAGAGTGCATTTCTTGGACTCAGCAGATAGTAGGAAGAGGTCTTGAATGTTGCTGAGACACCAAGAGGGTATTTTGCACCAGAAAATCCAAGCCTGCACAGGGACTCAATCTGATTTCTTATGACTAAGTTCTAGCACGACCCTCCAGTGAATCACAGTGAAAATTGATAGCACTGTACCTGGGGTTTTACCATGCTATTGCCCCTTGGTTTATCACATCTGTTCATATTTTAAGATGCCAGGGTGTGATGAGGACCTATTTACTCATAAGACTGTGGCCATGGTGCCTAAGTGCTTTAATCAATTCTTGACATAGGTCTCTGTCTCACAACCGAAAAGCAAATATTGTCCTGTTTCTCTTTTGCATACAGTCTCAAGCTGTTGCTGGAGGAGCGAACGATGTTCAGTAAGGTTAGGGCCCTTTCCTCTCTCATAAAAACTCTTGTTTGCTAGGTTAGTGGGATTATGGGTGATTTTTTTTTTATCCTTTCAAAAATATTCTTTAATATTGACATAAAATTCTTTGAAAAATAAGCATTTTTTAAAAGGTTACAAAAAGGTCATTTCCAAGAGGAAAAACAAAATATTGTGGAGAGTTCCTTGCATGAGGACATAGGAGCAACCAATGAGTGGGTCAAGAAAGCCAGTGTGACCATCTAAACCTCTAAGAAGACGGCCAGGTAACTAACTTCTGTAAATAATCAAGCCTATAAAAGTTGCTATGTAGGTAAAACTTATACATAATTAATTAAATACTGCATTAGTTTTCATTCAAATGTTCTCGTGTTCAGCAGATAAGGCCTCAGAATAAAAATGGTTCAGGGGGCATTTCAAAGCCATTGTTCAACATAATGTTGCACCTAAAAAAATATTAATACCCCATCTTGGCCATCAGACTTGACCTTGTTTGTGTCTCATTTCTGCAGGACTGTGAGTTACTAGGGTTAATCTAATAAACTGATCTCTATTAAGGTGATTGTGGCTAGTGATGCCTCATTACTTTCCCCAGATATCATGGGGTGATTTTTTTTCATGATGTTTTCATGTTTGAATCTAAAGGAGTTTGTGAATTTTCGGTCTGCAGAAATTTGAAGTGGAGGCTGCCTAAGGAGCTATTTGCACTTCATAGTCTAGGCAGCCCCTACCTCCACTTCCCTCAGCTCAAGGATTTTTTTATGCATGATTAATGAAAGAGCTTTAGTCTATGGGGACTTTGACAGGTGTGGAGTCTGTGGGAGGCTGAGAAATAGCACCCCTCCCCAAAGGTATTCACATCAAATCCCTGGAACCTGTGACTGTTACTTTAAATGGCAAAAGATGTGATTAAGTATCTTGATCAAGTTAAGGGGCATATCCTGATATATCCAGATGGGCTTTAAATGTAATCACATGTATCCTTATAAGAGCAAAACAGAGGGAACTTGGAGAGAGGGACACACACACACAGAAGGTGATGTGAAGATAAAGCAGAGAGGAGATGTAGCCACACGCCACAGGCTGAGCTGCCAGCCTCCTGCACTGAGTTCCTGCCGTCGGAGTCAACCCTTATAAAAGAGTTGCTGGAATAGTATTTCAACCAATGAGGTGAGACCTGCCCTGTCCAACCAGAGCTGCACAACTATAGCCTCATTTGCATCTTTGTTAACCAATCAGAACATCTCTGTAACAACCAATCAGGATGTGAGATTCCAGCCAATCAGGGCAGTGCTATTTGGACCAATCAAACTGCGTGATTTTGGATTCCTCATTGCGTAAAAGGGACGAATCGGGACCAGGGCGGGCACTTTCTCTATATAATCCCGTTTCCCGCCGCCCCGCGGGTGTGCGCTGTCGGTTTCCTCTGGAGGCTGCGGCTCCCTAGTTTTGCAAACTTTTCTCCTGGGTAAAGCCGCATTTTTCCTGCGCCCGGACTGGGGACTCCTGTTGGCTTGGATTGGTGGCAGCGCGCTGATGCGGACGGAGGTCAGTGAAGGGGCCACAGGACTCTTGTGTGATTAGAAAGCAGGCGGACAGAGGTCCTCAGGATGCATTCAGAAAATTCCCTGGTTTCTTCTTAAAGCGCTTAGGTTTTAAAATCCACCCGCATTTTAAATCTCATAACTGAATTCTACGCGCTCGCTTCACTTGTCGGTCGGCCGAGGGGAAATTGTGGGTGGGCCACAGCAGTGGGAGGACGAGGGGTGGCGTCGCTCAAGGGCTGCCGGCTCCCGGTGTTCTCGGGGTGTCATTTCGTAGCGGCGGTGACGTCATCACCTAACCGGTGACTACGGGTTCGGCGTTGCCAGCCTGAAATGAGGTTGCAGGCTTGTCCAGCGAGCCAGTGACGCCCCGGGCAGAGTGGGTTGGGCTTCACCGATACCTGTCACCTCGGGCCTTAGGCCCTCTGAGCGCGCAGGGAGACGTGGCGGAGGGGACAGCACCTTCCTGCTGCTCTCCTGGCGCCCTGCCACCTGCTTTGGGAGGAGCAGTTTCTCACCCCCACGTTTATAGACGCCCCTGCCTCCCTCCCATAGGCGCATTTTCTAAAGCGCTGGGTATAAACCGCGATCGCGTCTCCTGTTGCCGCCGAGCGGCCCCTCTCCGGCGATGCACCCTCACCTCTCTCGACCCTCAGCTGGCAGGGCTCTGAGCTCTCCCTCCCGGCCTGCCCCCTGCTGGGGGGGGGGTGATTTGTGAAAGGCACCTGGTCCGCACCTGAAGGAACTAGCAGGTTAATATTTTAAGCGGACCCTTCTTGGTACGAAAATAACCGCCGCAGTGTTCATCTCCTGGGTCACCTGGGATTTTGCTTCCTCGTAGTTGTGGCAGGGAGGGGGCTCTTTATGTGTTGTTTAGGGAGCCCCCCTGTACTTCCCCAGTGAGTTTTTCTTGGTGAATGAGTTGATCTCACGCTAAGTGGAAGCAAAATATATTTCTGTTCACAGCCTGGACCTGCTGGATTTCTAGGGTGAACCCATTGCTTCCAGAAACCTGGACAACTTTGAGAGACAGAAGCGTATACATGTACACTGGGGTTTTCAGCTTGATGAGGCCATTCACTCGGCTCTTTTACACTCGTCTTGTGCCCTTACAGCTACCACCCGTTTCCCCCCTTCTGGGCATTTTAGACATAAAGATTCTTCATCATATTTACTTAACATATTTGGACACACATTTGATTTCTGTGATTCCTCATTCCCACCCTCCCCTCCCCCAAATAACAGGCCAGCTGGAAGCCCACGCAGGGAGGGTTCGGCAGCCACAGGGTTGCTGAAACGGCCTCTAGCTCGGGGCAGGACGGTGCTTGGACCCGGCTGCTGTTCCCAGTCACAGCATCTGCTCTGGTTTCGAATTACTTGTTAGCACCAACCCTGAGTGAAAAGGGAAATGCTTAAATTTTCTAATCAAACTTCATTTCTCTGAGTCCTCGCCTACCTGTTTCTTCCACTAGCATCACAAACCAGACCCTTCCTTCCCCTCGCCCACTCTAGGCCAGCAGATAAGGTTTTAGAACAGATTAAGTTGATTAGAATGTGAGGCGGTTTTGGAATGAAAACTAAACTCACGGAAATCTAAAAAGTTACATAGTGCATTTTCATTCCCTGTCAAAAGATGAAAACATCCTTCTGTTGGTAGAGATTCTGGGGCACAGTAGGAACTCTGTAAACTTTTCTTTAGTTTTTGGTGTACGGGTCTGTACATTTTTACACATGGGAAGATTCTTATGACCAGTGTTACAGCCAGAACATAGAACAACTGCAATACCCCAAGGAATTTCCTCCTGATGCCTCTTTTTAGTTAGACCCTCTCCCCACTTAGATCTCCTGGGAGCCACTGATCTTTTCTGCTGCAACACTTCTGTGTTTTCTAGGGTGTCATATAAATGGGATCATATAGTATGTTACCTTTTGATCCTAAGATCTTTCATACTGCATTTGACTTAGCATAATGGACTTCTAGTTCATTCATTTTTATTGCTGAATAGTATCCTATTGTATGAATGGATCATTCATGCATTGAAGCCTTTTAGGTTGTTTCCAGTTTTTTTGGAGATTATGAGTAATGCTGCTAATAAATACTTAAGTACAGATTTTGTGTGAATGTAAGTCTCGATTTCTCCTGGATAAATACCTAGAAGTGGGATTGCTGGGTCATATGGTAAATGTCGATTTAACTTTACTAGAAACATCCAATTTTTCAGAGTGGCTATACCATTTTACACTCCCACCGGCAATGTATGAGGGTTCCTGTTGATTTCCATTCTCACCAACATTTACAACTGTCATTTCATTTGCATTTCACTAATAAACTATATTTAAGCAACTTTCCATCCATGTTATTAATCTCATTAATCTTAAGCATCTTATTTGCTATCCATGGATATTCTTTGGTGAGGTGTCCGTTGAAATTTTTTTACCATTTTTAAATAGGTTGTTTCTAATCACTGAATCTTGAGTTCTTTATGTATTCTAGACACAAGTCCTTTGTTTTCTGTGCAATTGCAAATATTTTCTCCCAGCTTATGACCTGCGCCTTTTTATAGGTTTTTAACAACATCTTGTGCAGAGTAAAGTCAAATTTTAACCATGTTTTAATTTAAATTATCCTTATCTTGTTTCTAAGAACTCTTTGCCTAACCTAAAGCCACACATTTTTTTCTTATGTTTTATCACATAAGTTTTAGTATTAATTTTACATTTAGTTCTAAATTAACTAATTCAGAATTTTAGCTAATTTTACAGAGTTCTATGACTCATTTTGAGTTCAGCTTTGTTTTTGTCATGAGGTATAGTTCAGATTCATCTCCGTTCTGCTATTGAGTCTCTCTGAATTTTTCAGTTCTAAAATTTCCATTTTGTTCCTTTTATAGCTTTTATTTCTTTGCTGAAAACTATTTTTCCATTTATTTAAAAAAATATTTACCTTTACTTCTTAAAGCATGATTGCAATAACTAACTACATTAGAGTCTGTCTAAGTCCAATACTTGTCCTCTCAGTGTTGGCTTCTGGTGGTTGCTCTTGGACAGTTGTTTTAAGTTTTCCTGGTCTTTGGTGTGTTGAGTAATTTTCAGTTGCATCTTGGACATTCTGAACAGTAGGTCGTGAAACTCTGAGTCCTATTTAAATCTTCTGGAAAGTATTAAATTTTTTGTTTTTGTTTGTTTAACCAGGTAGGCAACCCGGTTAGGTTCACAACCTGATCTGCTTTCTGTGGGCTGTGATTCAATGTAAATTTAGTTTTTAAAGCATTTACAGTGCTATTCGGGTCTACCTGCCTGTACAGCATCCAGCTGCGAGTCTGAAAACAGCACTGGTCTATCAGTAGGTCAGCATTCAAAGTCCTTACTGTGCTGATCCCAGTGGGCTGTTCACACAGGCTCAGCTCAAGGTGGAGCCTGGAGCTTCACACCCAGTTTTAAAGGATCCCTCTCTCCAGCTTTCTCCTCGGCATCAGGGTTTCCCCTTCCTGGTGTTGTGGTTAGAAAGCTAGGGCTTGAGCCACCAAGGGTCTGCTGTGCCAGTCAGCAGGAGGGGAGCTCTGCCGCTTTACTGGCACTTGCCTGGTGTCAGGCAGAGAGGTCAACAGGACTGTGACCCTCAGGGACCACTGCAGCTACAAGTGGGAGTGGGAGGGGTACCAATTCTTTGCTGCTATTTACCTAGAGTAGGGCTGGTAATGTCAAAGGGTTTGTCCCACCCAGTCCTCTCTTTCCAGAGACTCTGGCTTTTCTTGGGGCTCTATTTTTTTCCTTTTTTTTCTTTTGGCCTCTGTATCCATTGGCAGTTCCAGGATCCAAGCTGCTCTAACATCCAGGTCAGGATATATAGGAGGCAAAAAAGAGAAAAAAAAACCTCAGAGAAATCACCCCAGGTTGTCTCTTGAGCCCAATGAACCGGGCCCACTCTGCCTGCTCTTACCTGCCTTGCAGATCTCTGACAGCTGAAGTATGTGTTTTTGTCCAGGGTTTTTAGTTGTAGTCATTAGGAGAGAGAGGGTTGAGCATACTTATTTGATCATGCTCAGAACCAGAAGTTCATATAAATTTTTATACGTAAATGGGGAGAAGAATGCTTAATATCTCACTTTTGGAACCCATTTTCTATTCCCAGGGCTATGTACATCTAAAATGTTTTGCCTTTCTTCTTGTCTCTTAAGGAATAAAAATATTCTTTAAAATTTAGGCTCCAGAGATACTAATTTTGTTTTTTATTTAAATATCTCAAGGTTGTTTTGTCCGAGTACTTCTGAGGCTGACATTGTTTTTCAAGCTTGTTAGTCCTTTATTTTGTCTGTTGCCTACTTTTTATTGTAGTCCTAGAATTCTTCTTCACTACTTTAGTTATTAAGGATAGAAGCCCTTTTTCTGAAACACTGAACCAAATGCTTTCTGCCAAAAAAGCTTTGTTGTAAGGTTTCTAAGTACTGTACTGTCTTTTGATGGACTTCTGCTTTGTATGTTCATTAAGGAATCTCTTGCTCTTTTCTGACTCCCTCTATTGGTTATCTGTACAGAAAATCCTTCCCACCCAGAGCTCTGACAAGTTTTCATCTCAATATTTTCAAGTTTTGGTTTTATTTAAAATTTTCTGTTTTATTCCATCTGGATTTATTTTGATGTCTGATGCGTTAGGCGATACATTTTTTTCTTTGTTTGCAAATAGCCAGATTTTTCAACAGATTTGGATGGACTGAATCTTGATGTTCAGCGGGACCAAAAAGGAGGGGTGGGGGGGGGAGGAAAGGCTGTGGTGCTGGAGGGATTCATAAAGCTGTGGTATTTGGAACACTGATGGACAGTTGGGTGAGCACCAGGAGAGGAAACCAGGAGAAACAGGGCTCCACAGCAGCTGAGTGGCTTCTGCATTGCCACTTTTCTTTTTTTCCATGAGGAGGGGAACCATCCTTTACTGCAACAAACTGTCCCAGATCCAAGTAGAAAGAGCAGTGGCAGACCCCGATCAGCTGCAGGAAAGTGAGATGCTCTTGGAGCAAGCTGACAGGAGCAGGTTCTGAAGGAGCCCTCGGGTCCGGGCCTGGCCAGATAAATTATATCTAGGAGACCGCCGCCTGCTTCAGGGGCTGGAGCTTTGAGGAGAGGTGCCAGAAGCCCAGCCGCAGTAAAATGTTGATCTTTTAGATGAAGGGCCGGGAGTTTGGATGATCTTTTGTTTGGTGAGCTGGATGCTGTTCCGAGGGCAGAGGCAGGGAGTCAGTGCACCTCCACAGACTTACGCCTTTCTTTCTGACAGAGGTGCTGGCCTGGTTTCCCAGGTAGTGTGGAAACAAATGCCCTTGGGTTGCAGCAGTGCGCCTGGAGATGAAGTCTCCATCGTTGAAGGTGGGATGCAGCTCTGGGCAAGGGCTGATGGTGGCCAGGCCAGGGAGATGAGTAGCTGGATGCAGAGAACTGCCTAATGGATTGAGTGGGTCTAGAGAAAGGATCTCTCACACCCAGGTGCCTGGCCTCCGTCTTGCCTTGTTAAGTGTTTTTATTGATGACTTGGATGAAGACATTGATGGCCTGGTGATAAAATGTGTGGGTGACACAAAGCTGGAAGAGGTAGCTGATACATTGGGCAGCAGAACTGCAAAGCAAAAAAGATTGGACAGCCTGAAACGGTGGGCCAGATCTAATCAGGTTATGCTTAATGGGGATAAGCGTCAAGTCCTACCCTTGGGTGAAATAAACAAGCCAATAAAATGGAATAAACAGCAGAGAGCTACGCTTCACAGCGGCCTATGCGAAAGTGCTCGAGATGTGTCAGGGGATTATAAGCTCAGAGTGAATCACGGTGAGTTTAGATTGTGGGGCAAGTGTGCAAAGAACACGGGAGGCAGCATCCTTCCTTACTCCAAAACGATGGCTCCTGTTTGCGGCGTGCTTTCTGTATGGCAGACATCTTTGTGTGGGTTCTCTCCTTTATTCTCATTACTTGCCTTTGGGGACTATTACCCCATTTTACAGACCAAGAAACTGAAGCTCAGAGAGATCAAGTAACTTGTCTAAAGTCGCATACTAGAGCCAGGATATGGACACGGGTGTTCAGACCAAACAATGGGCTAACCTGCCACTGCAGGCTGCCTGTGGGCCCTTAGCTCAGACCTAGAGAATTGTACTCGGCTTTGGTACATCCTTTCACCCTCTAAGAGTAAACATTGGTAAACTGAAGGAGTTGAGGACTTGAAATCATGTCACATATGGAATGGGAAAGATTTAGGGCTGGGCCATGGGAGAGGGGTGTTAAGATCCCTGACCCGTATGTGTAACAGGCTGAGATTGTTTCTCTGTGAGGCCCTGGAGGCCAAGCCGTGGTCGTCGGGGTGGGTGGATTTACAAAGAGGTGTATTTAGGTTCCAGCGAGCATGAGCTTTCTAATAATGAGAGCGCTCTGACAACGGAGGGACACCCCTCGAGGAACAGTCACAGGCATCAGGCACAGGCAGATTAGCCATTTGCCTGGAAGCAACCCGGGACCAGGTGACTTGAGTTCCCCTCCCACTGAGAGCTCTGTGCTTCTAGACAGTTCCTAACATCTGGACTGGAGTCTGGACATTTTTAGGAGCAGGGAGAATTCCTGGGGATTTCCATTTATTGCATTTCAACAATGAACCATGATAACTGGCTCCTCCAGGGAGTTGCTTTATTATTATTATTACTATTTTTTACTTTTATTCCTCAAGGATTTTTGGAATACTTACTACCCTTCACTTGTATAGCAAAAGCCCCTAGACAGCTGCCTCAGATCCACTGTGAAAGGATTTAAGAACAAATAAGGAGACGAGCAAACATAAAATTCTCTCCGCTTCATTGAAGTATTTGTGTCCTCTCAGTGTCAGCTTAGCAGGTATCACTCTTTGGTGCTGTGAGGATTTTACACACATCTGACAGCCTTTGACTTCACCTTCCCTAACCCAGAGCTGGCCTTTCTCAGCCACTCCCTCCACTCGGCAGTGGGCTGGCGGGAGAGAGCTATGACATTAATCTTCAGAGTTATAAGGAGATGAACAAATAGGTGCAGAGCAGGGAACCGAAGACATGCAGTCAGTCAGTTATAATCATGATCCGTAATCACGACCTTCAGTCCACCGCTGACTGCTTAGGGGCCTCCCTCTCCCACCCTGCCAGAATTCTGGAGGATTTCTTAACCTTTGTTCTGGAGAATTAGGATGTGTGGACTCGTGGCCCCGTATATAAAATGTCTTTAAAATGAAGCCCCTCATATTAAAAGAAGAAGCAATGGCCCGGCCGTGGGGGCGACGTTCCATCGGGCACCCAGCCGGGCAGCTCACCCACCGGGGCAGCGCCTGTCTCTCAGCGGTGGTGGGGGAAGCAGCGGCTGCCGTCGGGTGGGACCGCGCCGGCCTGCGGGTAAATATGCCGGGGCCTGCCGTCTCATCATGCCTGCCAGGGAAGAAATTCTCTTTCCTCTTCTTTTTCCTTCCCCAAGACGTATTTCCCCTGAACCGTTTAAACACATTAAGTGACTGTTAGCGCGCAGAGTGGGCGTCATGTTAGCATAAGATCTAATCAGAGCGAGCCTGCTGGTCTCCAAGGCTTGATTCGTTCTGTCTCTCTCCTCCGTTTCCTTGTGAGGCTGCAGAGCCTTTTCTGACATCCTCATTTGTCCTGCTGTGTAATAGCCGAGATCCTTCCGAGCTGTCGACATCTGCTCCGCCACGGAGAGCTGCAGAGCCGAAGCAGCAGAGCAGCCGTAATTATGCCCGAGGGCTGCGGCGAAGGCCGGAGAGGAAGACGAGGGAGGGCGCGGCCTGTGTGCGTGCACCGAGGCCAGACACGGGTGCGTGTGGCACAGATCACAACCCTGAGAGTAATGGCCTGGGAGCCGGTCAGGCTCAGAGCTCTCCAAAGTCCCCGTCTTTGCCCCTCCCCCAGAAGGCCACAGTCACTGGGTGCTGCTTCCCACGTGTGCAGTGGTGGTTTGCAGGGCGCGGGGGAGAAGGACCTTTCCCCCGTCCCCGCCCTTACACGCAGCTGGGTCAGGCAGCTGCAGGCGTGTCTTCCTCCATGGATACTGCTCTCTGGGGATAAATTAGTCTCATTGGGAAGATGCTGTAAGTCTTCCTGATTGTCAAGATACTAGCTATTAAAAAACCGGTCTGCTTGCCTGCTACTAATAAAAATAGAGGCTGGCATCTATTGAGTGCTCAGTGTTTGCCTGGCACCCTGTAAGCCCTTCATGGGCCACATTGTTCAGTCTTAAAGAATGCTACGAGGTAGATGTTGCTCTTATCCATTTGCAGATGGAAAGATTAGGACATGGAGCCGTCCCACGGCTAACACACGGTGGCTTCTGGAATTGACCCCAGGCCTTTGCGACCCCAGCACATGTATTCTTAGCTACTAGGACATATTCCCAGAGGCCTTGCTTGTATATTAACAGAGACTGATGTTTTAAGGCTGTGTTTATACAAGAGCAAAAGAATAGGCCATATCATTCATTGGTGAGTCTTCAGCTAAGCAGCCAGGCTGCTCAGTGACACACTTGGTCAATTCTAACAACAACCAATCAGTTTAATGAAGAGAACTGAAATAAGCCCTCAAACCAGAGAGCCTAGTTGTGTTTTTTAAATTGGGTTAATTGATTATTTTGGCAGAATCCAGGAATCCTGCCAAGGCTGGGTGTCTTGCAGCCCATCAGGACCCAGGGTGAGCGAGCCCCACATCTTGGGTGAGTCTCAGGGCCCTGCTTCTTCCCAAAGCCAGTGCACTGTGGATGGGCTGGCCCTCAGCAAAGATAGGAGGTAGGTGAGGCCATCTAGAGAGCATATCTTTCCTGCCTAGGCTATCTGCCTCCCCAGCCTGCTCCCACCTACACCATAACGTCTTCCCAACATCCTTTACTGCTCAGACCCTCTCCTTAGAAGGCCCAGGTGACTCATTGACACTGAAGGGACCCCTCCTAGAAAAATGCATTTATTATCACACTCGGTGGGAAGAGAAAGGAGCCTTTTCCACTTACTTCCATGGCTGTTGGGGGCAGGATGAGGTACGACAAGGGTGCAGACTTCGCACAGGGACCAGGCTCAAGAGTGAGAGTTACGGGGTTTGCGTAGGAAAGCACTTCCCAAAGTTAACATTGTGAGGTGTGAGATGTGACACTCCATGCGGTTCCAGGGGAAAGGGGAGGGAAAAACTGCCCAGAACAAAAGCTTGGGCAGGAAAACGGGCAAGCAGGGATACTCCTGGGAGGGAGAAAAAAACCCAGAGCTAGCTGGAGAGAAAAAAGAAAACTCACGTGTGACACAATGTCTGTAGGCAGCTGTGTGCTGAAAAGTCACCCAATGGGAAGAGCGGGCAGCCAGAGGGATGGAAAGCGCCAGCGCAATAAAACATCGAGGAGAGCCGGCTGCTCTGGGCCAGGGATGAAACCAGCACAGCTGGGACCCAGAGCAGCACGTCCCCGTGCATGTGCCCCTGCGTTGGCACACGTGTGACAGGCCCAGCTTGGGTCAGAAGCAGCTCAGCAATAGCTATGGCCATGCTGGATTTACACAAGGTAGCTCCTAGCACCATGAGTAGTCATGGGGTGGAACACACTCAGCCCACCAGGACTCGGGGTACAGCACACCGCGTCATCTTTTTGGCTTTTTTGGGTTTTTATGCCATACAAATTCTTCCACCTTGGCAGAGAGCTATAGGCCATACATGAACTCCAAAGACAATTTAGGACTTCATAGGGTCTCTGGAAAATTCTGTATTGCCTTCCTGAGTCTCTGTGCTCGGTCACTTGGATCTGTAGTTGATATTCCCAGGTGAGTTGGGACAATGTGTCCATAGCCCACCAGCAAGGAGCCCTGAGATCCCTGAGGGGCCAGTGGATATAAGGCTCCCGTGGCCCTCACAGGGAGAGGCACGGAAAGCTCACCCTGAGAGCATCCCTTGCAGCCAAGGGTGCTGCCTGATTCAAGTCCATCCAGATCAGTAAATCCTCACAATGTAGTTCTGCTGCTCTTGACTTATAGTTCATTTGTTTGCTTAATTCTCTTAGAAGGGGGTATTAGCACATCAAAAGGATGTTTAAAGTATCCTTGGTGGTAATACAGTGAATACAAACCTGGTTTATCACTTTTCAGTGTCAACGAACACCACTTGGATATGCTAACCTTTCCCAGGGAGGCTCCAATCTGTGAACTACTTGATGGTGAAAACTGAAATGATTTCTATAATGGTAGATACTTGGTTAAAAGTTCCCCAAATCTGAAAACTGCCAGAGGCGTGTATGTGACTTTCCTTCCTTCCCCCTCCCACCTAAAAGCTTTTGCCGGGAACCTGCTGGGCCGCTAGCGCTCCTGTTTGCATCTCCAGGGAGCACTTTGTAAGAATGTTTTTAGAACACTAGTTTTTATAACACCCCAGGGAAAGAAGATGGGTTATTTACATAAAATCAGGGAAGCCTGTACAGCCCATTTCTGCCCCACCTCACAAAGAAGGGGGAGGACAGCTAGGAAACATTAGGAGCCACCTGAGATTTGATTCAAGAACGAAAACACCTCTGAAGGTGGAGACAGAGAACCGAGTGTATGACCACACCCCTCAGGGGCTCTGGACACCCAGAAGTGCAGGCGAAACCAAGCAACCAGCGACCCCGTTATGTACACCTCAGGGTGAAACTGGGAAAGGTTCTTCCTGTGTGGCACGTACAGGGTGGGCAAAGTAGGTTTACCGTTGTGAGTATGCAAAACACAGTTTATTCGTGTATTATTACTATTTTTTATTGTATTGATTTGTATAATAACTCTAAACCTACTCTTGCCTACACCTGTATACTTAGTAAAATCTATCCAGTCTTTCTATGGAAACCATGGGAATTAAGATCTGTGGAGTGTTTTCATAAACTAAAATTTCATTCCTTTAGCTAAAAAAAAAAAAAATGTAACACATTCAGGCTTATTTTCTTAGACAAAAGATAATGGACATCATTTAAGTTTCTTTTTGTGGCCATCAAAAATTTGAAGTTTCCAAAAGTTGACTATAACCCTTAAAATTCATGTGAAGGCACTAATGAGTGTGAAGCACATAGAAACTTCTTTATTCATAAAGAACAGATTTGATCAACCATGCTACAGGAAAGACTGATTTCTCTTTATACTCTACATAGAAAATATTACAAAATCTTTGTCATGTGAAGAAGTAATCCAAGTGTATGGAGCCAAAAAGAAAAAAGAAAAAAATTTACAGGGTTGTCCAACAGTTAAGTAAAAATATTGTGGAATTTTTTTGGATTTTATGATGCTGGCGACATTTATTTTTTAAATGTAAAATTTATAGCAACTTCTTTTTTCACTCTAAATACTCACTCTTGACCTTAATTTCATGTTAACAATCTTGTTTTCTTTTTCTCTTTTTAAAAAAACTTTTAAAGTGTATAAGCTTCAAATCCTCAAAGTAATCATCTATTAAGAGGAGATCTTGGCTCCACCTCTGCTTTTATTCATTCCAACTCTGGGGGATTAAACCATTACGTAGATTTTAGAGTACACGCCACACACACACACACACACTCTATATGGATTACGTTTCACCTTTTTGGTTATCCTGAAGATTAGCTTCACTAATACTACCGAATAAGGGTAATGACATGTATGGACAATTTACAAAGAAAAAAATAAGAATGTCTGGTAGCGTAGCAAGAAAAATTTAATGTACCTGGTCATCAAACATGACGTAAATATCAGATAGCAGTCCATCTCTGATGCTGGCAGATATGAAGAGGCCTGATAATGCCCACCCACAGGTGGTAAAGGTTTGGAGAGAGGGCGCCCTCCTGACATTGGATGGTGGTTGGAGTTCAAATTGATACAACTGTTTGTAGGCCAGTTTAAAAATAGACACTCCCCCCACCAAAAAAAAAAAAAAAAACTTCAAAAAATATCTACCCTACATTGAAAGCTAAACAGATGCCTACTTTATGTCCTAGTAATTCCACTTCTACTTACATTAAAAATGTATGCATATATACTCCAAATGACACATACAAGAATATTTATAGCAACTCTGTTTCTAATAGCAATAGTCTAAATGTCTATCACAGTACAATGAATCATAAATTGTATCTTCCATAGCAAAAAAGAAAAGAAAAGAAAGAATGAATTACTGCTATATACCACAGCATGGATGAATCTCACAGGCATTATATTAAGTGAAAGAAGCCAGAAGAAAAAAAGTGACACTATCATTCCATTTATATGAAGTTCAACAACATGGGGTAGGTATTGAGTAGAAAGGGCACTGAAAGAGCATTCTGGGGGTGCTGCACGTGTCTAATACATTGATCTGGTAGCAGTTATACACTTGAATTTACATATGTAAAATTCAACTAGCTGTATACTTGAGATTTCTTCCCTTGATGTATATATGCTGTACCTCAATTTGAAAGTTTTAAGAAAATATACCCTTTGACTTAGCAGTTACATTTTCATCCTAAAGGGAAATTGGAGGATTACAAAAAGGTTTGCGTCCAAGAACCATCACCACAGGGTTATTTATAGTAGCAAAAATCTGGAAATAATTCAGTTCAATCATAAGAAAGTGGTTAAATAAATTATACCTTCAAGTGTAGACTGCTGTGTAGTCATTAAGATGGAATAGAGAATAGTTAAAAACTTAGAAAGTTGTCCATAGTGCATTGTGTAACTGAATGGTATTTAAAGTTTAACCTTCTGTGTGTCAGAAAATTATTAGCTATTGCGTGACTCTGAGACACTGGCTAAGGCTCTTGAGTTACCAGCACTAACTTGGCTGTTCTGCTCTCCTTGGGTGTCTGCTGACCTGTTAGCTCTTGTTAGAAAGCTGCTGGAGATGGGGTGGCAAACTTATCAGTCATCTGAAAGGCCATGGGGACAACCCTGTCTGATGAGGGACTTTTGTTTTGAGAGCCAGGTCTCAGCATTCTTTTGCAGATGCATTAGATTCCTACTGATAGTGAGAGCCACAAGCACATCCTGAGTGTCCCTGGGGGAGCTGGGGCCCAGGCTCTGCAGCATCCCCAGACCTGAAAACACGTTGGAAAGTTAGGGAAGGGCTGGGCGGCTTTCTAGGTCAGGTTTCCTTCCTCCCCCTCACCACCGAGGTGCATTGTGCAGTCAGGGTGTAGTTTGTGTTGTCATTGTGCTTCCTCCTTCCCTTCCTGCTTGCCTGGCTTTCTGTTTCTATTCCCACTCTCTTCCAAAATGCTCATTTCCAGAGCTGCTGCTGTGCCCCCTGTCCCCGCGCCAGTCCGCCCCACCTCCCCGCCTTCCTCCCCTCCTTCCTCCCCTTTGCTCTCTTCCTTTGCGTCTCTCTTGAGACAGGTCTAGTGGCCTGGTTGCCATCTGCTGCCTTTTTTTTTTATGAGGTTGAGATCAGATGGCATCTAATCGATCGTCATGGTCTCCATGGTTACCAGGGTGACAGAGCACTTGGGAGAGACACATTCTGCAGCCTGGGGCTGTCAGACCATCCCTGAGAGGGGGAGAGAAAAATGAAACCTCTTCCATCATACATACGCATTTACATCTCACTCAAATGCAGCAACACACAGGCCCTGTTTATGTTTTCACAGCTACCCAGTGGCTGAGGCCAGGGATGCAAACTCTTTTCCATCAAAAAATAAAAGGACAAAAGTAAAGATTTTTTTAAACCTCAGAATCTTTCTCCCCACCCTACCCCCACACAAACCATCATCTTTTTTCTTTCCCCTTGGAGTGTTTGGGCTTTAATTTAGTAATTCTCATGCACTATTATCCTTCCAATAAATCACAGAGCAGTGCTAAAGCTGACAGTGGACACCTATGTGCTTCAGGAAAAGAAAGAACCCCTCATGAAACTACCAACACTTCAGCCTTTGGTTAGGTTCAGTGCTAACGTTAGTTGTGACTGGGTTCTTTGGCCAAGAATTATTTGTAGTACAGGATCCATTCTCCCCAGGAAGAATAGTCAGATGTGACAAAATGCAAACAAGTGCTGGGACATGACTGGTCTGTGATGCCTTAATGCCCAGGGGCTGGCCAATCCAGGTCTGGTGGAAAGACACACAAGAGAGGCCTTGGTAGTAAGGATGTACAACCAATGAAGCAAAGGCTAGATTTCTGGAGAAACTCCAAGAAAAGGAAACAGCCGATCACCGTACTGTTAAATGATGTTAGAACTGTAAATGGAATGCCAACCTTGACTTACACACCTTTCAAGTTAGGTGCAGATGACCTGGGGCTGTAATAGGCTGTTCTCCTGACAGTATTTTATGCTTCATAACATTTATTAGAATTATGCCCTTTTTGTCTTTGTCAGAGAAAACCAAACTTAAAATGATGGAACAGTGCCCTAACTGGTTTTGCCCAGTGGTTAGAGTGTCGACCTGTGGGCTGAAGGGTCCTGGGTTCGATTCCAACCAAGGGCATGTACCTCGGTTGCAGGCTCAATCCCTCGGGTGGGAGGCAACCAATCGATGTGTCTCTCTCACATCAATGTTTCTCTCTCTTCCACTCTCTATGAAAAGAAATGGAAAAAAATATCCTCGGGTGAGGATTAAAAAAAGAAGTGATGGCAGAAGGACAAGGTCTGTAGCTATTTGGTTTTCACTTCAAGAAAAATACGTCACCCCAGCCGGTGAGCAGAGCTTCCTCTCTTCTTTCCTTCCTTTGTCCAGATGTCCCTTTAGACCTCCATCTCCTGTACAGTATCTTAGTAAGATTCAGATGTATTCATCGGCAGTGCCTTTGGCTGTTAAGCAAATATCACAGTGATATTTGAAATAGAAATGATGCCATCAATTGGAGGAGAGACTTTAATATAAAGGGAAAATAATTTCTCATGCGCCGGGACCCTCTTACTCACTTTGAACCTCTGCATCTGTGCTAATGCCTGCCTCTCCTTCCCTCTGCAATTCTCACCCTCCACCCCCACTCCTAACTGGTGGTCTCCATGGAATGGCCTGGGGAAGGGCTTTACTTTAAGTCCCACTTCCTCAGAGAAGCACCTCCCCCCTTGATACACACCCCTCCAGGCGCCATCACACACAGACCTGAACTCCTAATGTGTTTTTGGTCTACACTTCTCATTCAGGACCTAGCCTTGTGCCTTACACCCCTGTTATATTTACTATGTATCTCTGTTGCCTCTCATCTCCATGGTAAGTTTCAGAGGGGAGAGGCTGTGTCCCCTACGTCTGAGCTCTTCCCTTACTTTCCGTCAAACCTAGAGGCTTGATGAAGATGATAGCAGCCCATCGTGCCTACAATCGCTTCAGTGCTCCTTGACCTGCAGTAACTTTACATTGTGTTGGCCAGGAAGCATCCCTTCTCTCCTTGTCCCCACACTCCTGTGTGCAAGAGCGATTCTCAGAGAAGGTGGGTTCCCCCTTGGAATGAAATGAGTCGTTTGTTCCTATCAGGACAACTGCCACAGCATGGTGTCAGCTCAGTCTTGCCTTTGGTAAATTGAGTTTGTCAGTGCTCAGCCACACAGCTGAGTGAAATGTTGTGTGATGCAGGCTGTCTCCTGGGAGGGAGAAACTGGCATAAACCACATCCTAATGGGATCCAGAAACAAAGAAGCGTGAATGAAGTGTTAATTGCATTCATAAAGACATTAACAAAGGAATTGAAATGGCAGAAGCTTCCGTCCCCCACTAGAGATTCACAGAAAAATATGTTACCCCAAAGAATGGTTTAACAATAATTGTCCAAGTTTATTGCTTGCCCACTGTAGAGATAACTCTCAATAAATAGTAACCTTTCAAAGAACAAGCATTTTTTTCCTGTTATCTTGAGTATATGAACTAGCAGGCATTTACCCTCTCCCCTTGCTGCCTTTGTATGACTTAAGTTTCTAGAGAATCAAGAGGCATTTTCAATGCTGCTTCATTAACCATACGGATGTCTGTTAACAGTTTGAACCTAATCAATCCTGCAGGTTTTATTAGAGCAAAATGCTCGTTATCTGCACGGGTTTTTTGGTGTTTTTTTTTTGTTTGTTTTTTTGCCTTCTGAAGTCAAGTTACAAGACTGGAGACGGTTGATTTTGCAGCCCTGCTTGGATATTCCTGAGATGATCTGCAATGTGCGCAACCTGGGGCTCCCCCCTGCCCTTTGGCTGGGCCCCCAGCTGCTGACAGCAGGACTAAGCCGGCTAAAGGTCAGAGGCTGCATTTGACTGAAGACGGATCACATTGATGAATATTGCACCTGCTTAATGAAGTCAAGGCCACAGATTTGGGGCCTTTTATGGTTCTTCTGGTTCACTCAATTTCACCTTCACAGACCGCACCACTAATCCAGCCAATCATTTTGACTATACATGCAACTGGTGACTGGAGGACTAGATGAACCTCACTGGAAAACAGTGACCGGAAATTGTCGTCTATAACAACATTGGAAGTATAAAGTGTGTTCACCTAGAATGTCTTATGTAATACACACAGCAACTCCTTAAGATCTATACAGCAGATATTCCTACCCTCATTCTGCAGAGCAGAAAACAAAAACGCATAGAAATTAAAGTCCTGGGATTACAATTCAGGTATTTTTGCCCATCTGACTGCTCTTTCCACTGCAGGAGCCTAACTCTCTGGGGATCTCATTTGATTCTCACTAGAACCCCGTGAAGTGAAGCAGGCTGTATAAACAAGTGGGTCCATTTGCCAGGCGCCGTATTCATGCAACCAGAGGAGCAGGTGTCCTCCAGCCTAGAATTCCACTGAACGCCCTGGTTACCTAAACAACTATATTTTTTCAGTCTCATCCAAATTAACTATATTCATGAATGTGGCATCAACCCAATGGGTGGCAGATTTAAAAGTCACAAAATGCTAGTTTGTTGTATGTGTCCAGACTGATCCAGGCATCAGTCAGAGGAAGGGGGCTCAGAATGCCGTTAACTCCTCAGGGGAGCTCATTTTCCAGCCATGAGAATTAGATCCATCGAATTCGTGGTCACTTCTAATTCTATGACAGATATCAGGGATATTTTCTCCCAAATATCACCTGTACACTAAATTTTAGAATATTACTAAACCTAAATGAAAAATTTGGGGATTACACACTACTTTGCACTATTGTGCTTAGTCTCATATACAGGGTGGAGCAATAGTAGGTTTACAGTTCATATGGAAAATAATACAGTAATTTATAAATAATAATACAAGAATAAATTGTGTTTCATGTACTCACAACTGTAAACCTACGTTTGCCCCACCCTGTATATTACCACCCACACAAGAGCTGAGTGTCTTTTTTTCTTATTAGGGCACATCATCAACAGTACTTGATTTCATAATTTTCGAGGAATGGCAAACTTAGCTCCAGTCTAGGCATGTCACCAACTTATTCAGGAATCTGATCCAAACAGCACTTTGAATTAATTATTGAGAGTGTATTAATATTGTTATTTGCATTTACTTCATATTTTTGTAATTTTTTGTCCTGGTTAGAGGGTCCTATTATACCTTATTTTGCTCCTGAGATGGGAGGCTAGTGCATTGCAGTCTTGTGTATGGCTAGGAGTGGGAATCAAGATGTACAGTAAATGGGGTGGGGGGGGGATCAAAATGAGTGGTTGGTTAGTTACACTTTCGGTCTAGACAACTGAGATTAAAGCGTTTTTCATCAATAGCAAAACGACTGAATATTTTTCCTTGGAATTTCCTGGATCAAAATGCATCATTTTCAATTGGCTGCCAGTGTTGACTGAGGATGTGAGGAAGTCTGAAATACCTAGTTAATGATCTTCTAAAACACCTAGTTTTTTAAAATGATTTTTTAAAACCTGTTATATGGGTCCTGAGGAGACATAACCAGAAATGCCATTTGAATACTGGGGAAGACCAGGGGAGTTTCAGACATTTTTTCTTCCTACTTGTGTCAAAATTAAGAGAATTAGTTCATGCTCCTAAGTCAAAATTGTGTCATTATCCCAGTGTGATCATTTATTAATTTCTATTCATGGAAATCCAAATGGACAAAGTCATTTTACAGGGCAGTACTGTCCATTATAGTAGCTACTAGCCAAGTGTGGCTATTTAAATAAAAAATAATTAAAATTTTAAATTCAGTTCCACATTTTAAGTGCTCAGTAGCTACCTGGGGTTAGTGGCTACTGTACTGGACAGTGCAGATTCATAGAACAGTTTTGTCATGATAGAAAGTTCTGTCGGACAGAGCTGTTCTAGAGCAAAAGATTGGAATTCACAGAGGCGGCAGAAACACATCCTCTATCCAATCACATAGTTATTTGTCAAACACTTAATGTAGTTTCAGTGATAGTGACTTGTGGGACCAGGCTGCTGGGGCCTGGGCATCAAGGAGGGGTGGCCTGCAGCCTTCTTTCTCAGACTGTGAATTGGCCCTGTGTGCCATGGGAGAGGATGAGCCAAGTCTCTGGAGAAAGGGCAGGTGCAAATGAGCCATTTCCATTTTCCACTCCTGCAACTCCCAGAACCTCGAGTCAGACCTGCCGCCAAGTCGCACTTGCACAGAAGCCCAAATCAAAGTGCGTTTTGGATTAATTTTCTGGCTGGTATTTTTTTTTCTTTTCTTTTCAAAATCTACCTTGTGCCTGTGATTAAAGACTTTCTTTTTTGCCATGAATTTAAATGAATTTGAACCTAGTAGTGTTTTCCTCCAGCCATGATATTTGGCATAAGCATTGACCAAATGAAATTAGGCTTCGGACAAGCAAAGATTATAACGGAAGACTAAATAACACCATCCGCAGCTCCTAGACTAGGCATCTTTACGTGAATGCCTTTATTGGCTCCTCATCATTGCCAGTCAGCTAGTAAACATATCCACAGACTGGTGAAAGGTCTTCCTTTAGAATGGAAAAGGTGGAAACAGTCTAGTGTTTGTTGCATCAGCCACTTCAGACTTATCAAAACTTAAAATAAATCACCAATCATATCCTTTTCTCCGCTGTATCTCACTAGGACTATCTCTACTGTAGTAGGAAGGAGATTGAGGCAGAATATTTGCACAAGATTGTTTAGTCAGTTATAGCAAGGACATGAGATATACAACTCTCATTACTTTCATCACATGATTCTTCAAAGCAGACTTATTGGGAACATGTTTTATTTTCTTAGGAGACTGTAAATCCTTTGAGACTGCTAATAATACATATTTTCATCCTACAAGTATTTGATACAGTTGGAGGTGCTCAGCACCTTGGTTCGACCCCATCAACAAATCTTTATTGAACAAATTAATGAATGAATAAGGAGATTGCCAGTAAATGTTACTGGTGCTGGGGTTGTTGGGTTCCCCAAGATAGAAATTGAGAGGAAACCTCAGAGAAATTTCCAGACAGATTTTATTAAGCTTATTCTTGAGCACAAGGGAGTCAGCAAAGAGGAAAGGAAGTCCTCCAAACTGGCTGGGGACAAAGCTGCCTTGCACAAAAAGGCAGGCTTTTTTAAAAAGGCAGGCCTTGCAGAATTTTCCACTTTAGGATGGAGTGATTTCCTTTTCCAGTTTTATTGCCTGGTAACTATGTTCGTGCCTGCGCTGGGGGCAATATGGCAGACTGCCCATTACCACCACCCTAGGAAGGTTGTATAGCAGTCAAACCTTGCTCAACTGCACACGTGGATCAGTAGTTTCAACATCTGCAAGGAAGCAAACAGAAGGGAGATAAAATCAGCGACCTCTGTATTTCTAAGTAGAGAGTGCAGGGGTGGTGACATTCGTTGGGTCAGTTTATCTGGCAGTCCTTCTGGCCACCTTGGCTTCCTGGTCACCTGGTATTTTTCCATTCCAGGGCTCAAGTATCAATGAGGCAGGATAGTAAGAAGTCAGGAAAATTCCTTGGCAAGTGGAATGGGGAAACTGAGACAGATAGCTAATTCAAACTGGCCTCATCTAGCATCCTGACTCACCTGCCTTCTCCTTCCTTGCATGTCCACTCCCTTAAGTATTAAACCCTCAGGACAGTGAGGTTCTGATCAGCATCAAATAATCTTAGGAACAAATCCTCAGGTCTGCTGACCACAGAAACAGAGTTTTGGTCAAACTAGAAATAACATCTAAGCCTCAGTTGTGTTTCAGCTCCAGGCCCAGAAAAGCATCTAACCAGACAAACCAATGCCATGGCTGGCATCAGGACCAGATGCAATGACTAAAGACCCCCTACTGTAGCACCAATCAATCAGTAGAGACCAAGACCCTGACCCTATATGCTCATTTTGATTAATCAGCATATTAAAGGACACACCTGGAAAGTGGTGAATATTCTATTGAGATCCTCCCCTGAGACCTCCCCTAAAATTCCTGCCTTTAGAAAATAGATAAAAACCCTTAAGGCAAAGGACTCAGTGCACATGCACTCTCTCTCTCTAACACACCTGCGCCTTCTTTCTTCAGGCGTGTATCTTTGCTTCCTTTTCTGGTAAGCTCTAAGCGTCACCACAAGACTTGCAACCAGGGGAGTGGTGGGCAGAGGCAGTTTGTTTTGGGCTGATCCCCTAAATCTCTCTCTAAGGGCTCTTTTGCCTCTGTAACTTGTTTCCTGAGTCCACACAGCCCAACTGGTTCACTTCTTCTGCTTCTGTGACTTACTTTCTAGAAGGCCAAGGCAGCTCTCTGAGCAGCCCACTCGAATTTTCTCTTCGAGTGTACTTTCATTTTGCATGCTAAATAAACTTCCTCTTGCACTAGAGTTCTTGGCTCTGAATTCTTTCTTTGCTGAATTCAAGAACCAAGAGATGACATCACCAGTAACATCTACACTGTCTCAGTAACAAATCTGTCTGGCCTGTTAACTTCTAGCTGATAGCTATAAAAAAGTGGTGGGGGGAGAGTATAAGAGGTGCATAAATTTGAGAAGAAACACAGATTGTGAGCTGACTGAAAGTGTATCACTTTGAAGCTTCCTTAAAATTTCCATAGGGATATGATGGCAGAGAAAACACTTTTTAAAGGGCAACTGTGTGTTTCAACTGGAGCAGAGGTTCAGAGACATGCATCCAGTCTATTGTCTCCTTTACTGAATTCCGTTTCTGACATTCTTCCTGGAAGGAGGGGACCTAAAGGTATTGTATTAGTTTGTACTGTATGGTTTTGTATTTTGGGCTGAATGGCACAGTAATGAAGTTAGCTGACACTGAAAATGATTTATGCAGTTGAGCCCACGGTCCCCAAACACTTCTTTACAAACAAAATGGAAATGAATCCTAAAAGTAAAGCAGCCACAGGAAAATTGCAATCCATCTCCATACTTAAAATCATCTCTGATAAATCAGAGTCCAATCCAGTCATCAACATGTCCAACATACGTATATGATAAAGGCCATAAAAAGAGTTTTTAATACATGTGTAACCTCTTTGGGGTTTTAACAATGCCAACCACCAACTTAAATTTTGTGATGTAGCTTTCTAGTTCACACACCTTTAAATCACCATGACTCTTATTTGTCTCTTGTTCAAGCTGTTTTCTGGTGTCTCTCTCGCTGAAATGGTTTCAATTAGCGCCTGGAAAGGGTTGATGCAGAACTCTTGCACGGTGCTTGCCAACATGGGAATTGGTTTTAAACATTGCCGTTTTTCATCCAAAAAAAGTCCCCCTTTCCTGCCCTTGAGTTAGAAGAGATTATTCTCAGACAGGCGTTTAGCTGATTTTTAATGTCAAAGAAACTTAATTTGCAAACTCCTTAGAAACTCTTTAGTAAAAGCTGCCTAGTAAAACAGATGATTAATATTGGTAAGCTCCTCATTTGCATATTAATTAGTCTCTATACTCAACTAATTAAAGCTGCGCTGCCTGCTTGAGGACTTCCTTTTGGACGGCTGGTCTTGTTTCTATGTCGTCATTCCCTACCTAAGGCAGGTAGATGTTCTGAGAAATGCGTAGTTAGGCCATTTCATCACTGTGCAAACGTTACAGAGCTCCCTGCACACAGCTGGATGCTACAGCCTCCTACCCCCCCGGGTTCTAAGGCCTAGCCTGTTGCCCCAGGCTGCAGGCCTTTACAGCATGTTACTGTACTCAATACTCTAGGCAATTGTGGCACAGTAGTAAATCTTTGTGTACTTAAACATTTCTAAACATAGAAAAATGACATAAAAAATACAGTACCAAAGATAAAAAATGGTGCACCTGTATAGGGCACTTGCCATGAACGGAGCCTGCAGAACTGGAAGCTGCTCTGGGTGAGTCAGTGAGTGACTGGTGAGTGTGAAGGCCGAGGCCGTTCCTCTACACTGCTGTGGACTTTACAAATACTGTACACTTAGGCTACACTAGATTTATAAAACATCACGAGATTAAATCAGGCACAAGAGAACATAATGAAATCAAGAGACTCGGTAAGCATGAGATGTATGAAGCTGCTGCCAGTCTAATTTTTGGCACACTGTTTCACAGAAAACTTTTTTTATAAATGGAGGGGGGGATACACTCTAAAAAAATGATTAAATACATAAACCAGCAACACAGTCATCATTTTCAAGTATTATGTATTATACATAATTGTGCTAAACTTTTTAGTCGAATACTTGATATATGCCAAATATTCTAGGCTCTTTTATTTATATTCTGAGTTTATTCTCACATTTACAACCTAGATCCTAGTATAACCCCTATTTTATAGATGAAGAACTGAAGGCTTGTTAATTTTGAGTGTCTTAACCAAAGTTGTTCAGCTTGTCATTGGTGGAGCTTGACTGTTTGCTTAGGAAGGATAGAACCAGGTGCTCTTACATGTCGTGTCCATAGCATCCCACTTCCTACAGTGATGGTACTGAGGGGAAAACCTTGACTCTGCCTTAATTTATGGCAAAAGTAAATCATCTGCATACTTAAAGCCATATAAGTAACAACTACATATAGTATTTCCCACAACCGATTCTGCCCATACGTGCACCATGACACAATGGCTGGGAACCACTAACACGGAGAGTTGTGAGAACAAATAAAGGAATGAATGAAGTGGTCTGCATGTCTGAGGACAGCTGTGGTGTGGACACATCCTTTCCTCTGTCTCCAACTGGTATGTGAGGACCAGAGAAACCTTCTTATGTTCCCAGAGCAACGGAGTTTCTGACCCCTTTTCTATGAGGGTGTTGGTATGGGAAACCACCCTATATTTCTGTTTTACACATAATTTTTAATGTTATGTAGACATGTGTTTAAAATTTGTTTGGGGGGAAGAGTATTGCCATTTAAAAAATCTGAATCAATCTTTACCAGTGAACTAGATGCCTGCTAGAATTAATGAGGAGAAAAACTGTGAATCTAAGCAATTAATTATTAAATAACAGCCAAATATAGTACCTGTGGGCAGAGAGGGCCTCTCCTTTGAGGAGATAAAAACTAATTGCAAAAACAGAGCTGCTGGGAGGTCACACTGGGAAGCATGGGGTGCACATAGCAGTGGTCCTTTTCCATTTGCTGAGCGACATGAAAAGAAAGGTGGAGATCTAAGGAAAAAAGGTATAAAAACTCTCGGGAAATTTATTCAATAGAATAGGTGCTAATGGAGCCAGTCAGAGAGGAGGTAAGGGGATATTTACACTGGGTTCCAGGGAGCTCTGTGAGTCTTGGGGTTTTCAATCCCTGAAAGAGTGCAAGTGTGGCACACAGTAGATGTTCCAAAATAATGATGGTGACCAGCTAGGCCCTGGCCGGGTAGCTCAGTTGGTTAGAGCGTCTTTCTGATACACCAAGGTTGCAGGTTCGGTCCCCAGTCAGGGCACATACAAGAATCAACCAATAAATGCATAAATAAGCGGAAGAGCAAATCGATGTTCCTCTCTCTCAAATCAATCAATAAAAATTTTTTCAAAAAGAAAATAATCACCTAATCAATGAATAGATGCATGACTTTTCCCTTCAGAATTTGAGAAATAAGGAAATGATATATTCATAAATATTACTGAAAATAGTACCTGTTATGAACTGAATGCTTATGTCCCTCCAAAATTTATATGTTGAAGCCCCAAACCCTGAATGTGACGGGATTTGGAGAATGGCCTTTGGGAGGTAATTAGGATTAGGTTTCTGCCACAGCAAGAATATACCGATCTGGGAATCAAGAAAGTAGAAGTTATGCCTCCCACTTGGAAAATTCCACATATGTTCCCCGTAACAGGCCCCACTGATACAGAGGATAGAGTCCGAAAGAGGAACAGCCCGGGACAAAGCAGTAGGTGGTCCCACTGAACTAGGACCTGACCAGCTTAGGCTCCTCGTGTCAGCGGTGAACAGGCCTAAAGGGAGCTCTGGTACAGGCCAGGGCTTTTGAGCCCAACTATGTACGGGGGATAGGCCAGTAAGGGTGCATTTGGATTTAAATACTGCTATTCCAATACACTTAAAAGTGACCTAAATCATAGCAATGGGCATCATGGGCAGCAGGGAGGAAGGCAGTCTGAGGGCGGATTCAGCGGCTCAGCAGTGTCTTCCAAGAACCAGGCTCTGGCCAGACCCCCATCCGCCATCCTCAGCTGCTTAGTAACGTCCCCCTCGTGGTGCCGAGATGGCTGCCACGGACCTGCAGTGAGGGAGCGCGGGAGGCAAAGCAGCAGGGCCGAGCAGGGGGGGCAGAGGATCTTCAGAGCAGTGAAATGCTCTGGTGCTGGAAGGGCGGATACGTGTCATTGTCCGTTTGTCCAAACCCCCAGAATGGAGCACCAGAGTGAACCCTGACCTAAACTGTGGGCTCTGGGGCACAGTGATGCGCCCGGGAAGGCTCAGCAGTTGGAACAGATGCACCGCTCCGGGGGGATGTTGGTAATGGGCGAGGCTGTGCGTGTGGGCGCGGGGGCAGTGGGAATCTCTGTGTGTCCCCAATTTGTCTGTATACTTAAAACCACTCTGCAAACTATAAATTCTTTTTATTTAAAAAAAAAAGTGTATATATATTTTAGAGGGGGAGAGGAAGGGAGGAGAGAGAGAGAAACATCGACATGAGAGTCGAACATTGATCGGCTGCCTCCCGCACACCCCCTACCGGGGTTCGAGCCCACAACCCTGGGGCATGTGCCCTGACCAGGAATCAAACCAGCAATTTTGGTGCACTGGGTGATGCCCAACCAACTGAGCCACACCGGCCAGGGCCAAAATATAAGGTCTTAAATATATATAAAAGGAACCAGGGACAGCAGAGAGCCGATTTCTGCAGCCGCCCCAGCAGTTCCCAGGCCAGCGGCAGCGAGGTCCAGTGCTGGGGGCGAGCCGCCCGGACACCCGCTATTCGTGGGCCCAGCGGTGGGTTCTCCGCAGGCAGTGGCAGGGGTGTGATCGTGGTGGTGGCTCTCCTTTCCTCACCGGTTTGTTCCTGGTCATTTTCTGACCCTCGCTCTCTGGCTTTCCCAGTGAGTTGGGGAGCAACCCACTACCTGTCAGTTCAGCGCTGGTTCCCTGCTTATATCTGCAAGAACCGATTTCTGTTGTTTGTACCTAAGCAGTCTCACTGGTAACGAGGTGGTTTAATTGGTTCATTGAGAATGAGGTTTTCTTTCTTTCTATTGTGCTTGTTGGGGTTGAGGGTTTCAAAAGATGGCCAGAGAGTAGAGAGACCATTAGTAGAATGTAGACCATATTTCCCAAGTCTCTATTTTAATGGCCTCCTCTCCCCAAAATGAATACATCCTGAAGGATACCCTGGGACAAGGGATACAGCTGCTCACAAATACCATTTATCGAGTACTTAATAGGAGCCAGGTACTATGAAAACTGCTTCTGTGTGGATGTAATTCTCACATCTTCCCGTGAGAAAGATATTCCCGTGTTACCTGTGTTTTATGGATAAGGTTTGAGATGGGTCCATGTGGTGCAAAGGGCAAGGACCCAGGCCTGCCTCACTGGAAAGGCCCGGGATCGCTCAGGGTACCAGGCCTTGCTTTTCACTTACTTACACCACTATCAGAAAGGAAAGTGACAGGCTTTTCCCACAAAATCTCCATAAGCCTGCTCAGCCTTGGCTGAAGCTGAGATCAAAAGCATCTACCTTGGAGTCCGTCCAAAGGATTTTGTTCTGAAAGGACCATAAAGACATTTATCACTTTTTAATGTAGAGTAAGGTCAGTGGCACGAACACTGAGGCTACTTTTAAAGTGTGGCTCCAGGCAATGTGCTCACTGTAACTGAGCCTCACCCGCCTTGCACTGGACTCGGTCATGGAGCTTGTCCACCCACGTGCCCTCTAGGAAAAAGTCCAGCTCTGCCCAGTCCCTGTAGCTGAAGCACACATTTTTTATACTAATTGGACAGTGATGAGTGATAGATAACTTGCCCAAAGGCCACCAATTTAGAGAGTAGCCTGTGGGTTGTGCAGCCTGTCCTGCAAAGATGGGCCATTCGAACAGATCTTAGAGGAGCTGGGAAACAGATAGTGAGTTAGCAGTGCAGCTGAAGGCAAGGGAGGCTCTGATGTCAAACTGATTCAAAATCACACAAAAGCTAATGTTATGAGAGGTGAAATTTGTGCTCCAGGAAATAGAGGACAAGGTAGTGATTGGTGGAGCGAAAAGGGTGGAGAAGATGTGCAGAGAGACGCAGAGACACAGAGACAGAAAGGAGGGGGAGGGCTGAGGGGGGAGAGAAGCAGAGACCCTAAGCGGACCCAGCCCTGGGGCTCCTGGTGTTTCCTGGGCTTTCCGGGAAACTGGTGGATTTCTGTTCCTTACGACCGCACGATCCTGTCTGAAACTCTTTCTCATCAACCTTTAAAGAGAAAACCTGTGAACTAACCCATCCTTCATCTCTTTAGTTTTGCCCCATTCTTCCTCTTTCAAACTAATCCATAGGCTGCAGCCCAGGGAACACTGAAATGGAGGGTGGATCTTGAATATATTGTGCTGAGACCGGGGCCTTCAGAACCCCTCTGCTCCCCTCTGTGGATAAAGCAGAATTGAGGGTATTTGTCATGCCATGGACTCTAAACGCAGAAGCAAAATGCAATTGTTTTTTTTTCATTTCATGAGTACAAATGAAACACATCAATCCACTTCCTTATGAAAGATATTTTTTTTCTGATTTAACAACCTGCTCTACTTATGTCGAAGGTGTTCTAAACACACACACTTGTATACTTCCTCTGTCGTGCCACGGAGAAGGGTCTGCTGGCTCCTGCCTGTTTCTATCCCTCCTCTGTGCTATTGTTTTACTTTGCATGACCCAGCACAGAGTTAGCAAAGCAGGAACTGTGGTGTAGTGCATATAGCCCAGGGCTCCAGACACAAATTCTAGGGTTCAAATCTTGCTTGTGCCACTTACAAATAGATCTCTCTGAACCTCACTCTCCTCATCTGTAATATGTAGATGATATTATTAGTTTCTACTGTGGACTAAGTGAGTTATTCATTGTAAATGGTCCAGTAAGTGTTGCTAAGTCAATAAACAAACCTGCTCTGAGGCAAGGTGGCTCCTGTACTGGGACAGAACTGCCAGACTGGTGGAAACAGAGCTCTACTGGACAAGAACTGAAGTGTGATTGTTATAAAGTGATTTTTTTTTCCTTGCAGGAAATTTCCATTTGCTAATTAATCTCTACGAGGCCATTGAATAGTCTAAAGTCAGAAAGCGTTTCAAATTATAAGTAACTTGTTTTTAGAAAAAAAGGATATCAAATACTATTTCAGTAGAGGTAAAAGGAAATCAAATACCATTTCAGTAGAGGTTAATTAACTGGCAATTTAGAGCATGCAGATCAGCAACAACTAAAAGAATGGAGGACTTGGCAGAAGTTGTGCCAAAAGGCCTGGGCTTAATCCCAACTCTGTATCCTTTTAATTGTTTGACCTTTGGCAAGGCCCTTGCTGGCCCTGAGCTTGTGTTTGCATAACGGGGAAACTTTTACCAGGCTGGCAGGGTGGTCCTGAGGTTGACGTAAGAAACACAGCACAGTGCAGGCCAGGGTGTGTGGCACTTAGTGACTCAACAAATGTTTGAATTTAAATTTGAAAATAGTTTGCACAGAGCTCATGCGATCCTTCAGTGTTTGGCTCAGGACCCGATGACTTCTTCAGGCCCAGTTCTACCAAGATGGGTCATCTGATCTGTGGCAGGCAGTTCAAGAATGCTGCAAAGGGGGAGCAGGCGGACAAGGGGTGAGAGACAAGGCTGAAAGAGACAATGAGTATTTAAGTTAGGAGAGGGTAGAAAATTTGTAAATATAAGAAAAACAATTCCAGAGTTTAGTAGTCTGGGGTCTTTTTGTGCAGGTCAGACCTAAGTCGCCTCTGAGGGACTCCCTGATTCACAGCCCAGGGCAGTAACTGACACTCACTTGGTCCAAAGCAGCTGGCAGACAAACATACACGAGTGTCTCTGAAAGGTCCTATCAGGACCGAATGTGTCTGCACCATAGGGGAAGGGGACCTACAGGAGGGACTCACCAGACTGGTTCAGGTTATTTGAAAATGAACCTCAAGAGAACTAACAAAGTGGCTGTTTGAGGTCCCAGCTCCTCACTACAGCGCCCCGAAAACTTGAAAGGCGTAGGACACCTTTCACTAACTATAAGGGCAAGAATCATTCAGAGCCTAGGTAAGGTGTGTTTCTATCTGCTGGACAAGAGACTGTCTCCCCTTGAAGCTGGAAAGAAGGCCCAGAACAGAAAGGACTGGCTGGAATGGTGGGAATGGTCAGCCCGCAGGGCAGGTCTCTGGAAGAGACACAGTCCAGAAGGCGGGTGGCCCCTTGTCACAGGTGGTTTATTATACGTCCCGACTAGAGTTCCTGGCTTGCGAGACAGGGAGGAGAGACCCTATTCAGCTAGAGCCCCAACCTTAAAACTGTACATCTGGGGACCTATTTACTCTGTTTGTAAGGAGTGAGAGCACAAATGTGTTACAGAGATAATGTTTTATGTTAGTATTTCCAGATGAGAAAAATAGTTCAGAGACAGGGCCTATACCTAAGAGTGGTCTCAGATTACAAAACCAGCCAACCAACCAACTAAACAAAAAACCCACACACTTTTGAGAACTTGGTTTTGTGTGCTGCTCTGCCAACTGTGTGACTTTCAGTAAATCTATTATCTAACCTCCTGTAGCCCTAATCTATAATTTTTTTTTTTTTTTTTATAATGTGCAGGTCAGACTCAGCGATTTTTTAAAAATGGTATTCAAAATGTGTGTCGGTACCAGAGCACCCTCTCCAGAGATGAACCATTAGCTTTCATTCGATTTGCAAAAGGTCCTGTGACTAAAAAAAGGTTGAAGGAAGAATCTTAGCCCCGGTGGGAGAGGAAAATGAAACTGAGAACATTCTCAATCTTGTGCTGGAACAGAAAATTGACAGGAGGATTTGATTTGCTCTGTTTGGCTGAGAATAACTCACTTTTCTCATGCAAATGAAGACTGAGGAAGTAGATGAGTTTATATTGTTTAAAATGCAACGTGATCTTTTGGCTCAAATAGCTGAATGCCAGTAAATTAGGGATTAATTTGGTTCTGAAAATCATGCAAATTCTCTTTGTGATTTTGTGCATTAATGTAACTTTCTACTAAGTGACTTTCACTATTGGGAGATAAGACTTGGCTACTTTTTTCTTATAGCTGATAAACACAGGGACAAGAGCCCTTAGACTGAAGACAACTTAATGGATTATAAAGGCTCCTTTATAGTCTGATCTACTTGGTTCACGCTGTTATGTTTTGATTTGGGGCTGAGCTCATGATCAGGTCACAGAGCAGCAAGTGTGCAGTTTCCATAGTCAACAATTCCTCTCCTCTCCCTGGCTCTCGCCCACCCATCCCACTCAGTATCACTACCAAGAAGAAAGTGTTCTCTGGAATGCAAGCACCCCAAGGGAGAGGGAGAGGCCTTGCTGTTTAAAAGCTGTATTCCTCGCACCTAGAACAATGCCCGGTATAGCTAGTGGCTCAGAAAGCAAGCATTTGTTGAATGAATTTTAATACTTATGAGTTTCAGAATGGTTTCGGATTGGTGACCTCTCTTTCTGAGACCTAGTAGTAGGTCAAGTGTATCAAACTTGATTCTCTGAAACTGACTTTGGCGTCCTATTTCCTGAAAGCAATGTAGATTGTTGGTTTTAATTTATAAAGCCCAGTTGGGGCTAAGATATGCAGGTTATCATCATCTTTGTGCACTTTTCAACCAACTAAAGTGGTTCAGGCAGTTTCAGAAGAATCCAGATTTTAATCCTGGGGAGCTTTGAGGCATTTGTCCTTCTGTAGGGCACATTTTCACTACCCTACCGAGTCACAGCTTAATGTATTGACCTCTGAGTCAACACAGACTGAATTCACCATTTCCGTCTGTATCTTGTAGTTGTCTCTCTCTCCCATGTAAGAAATTTTAGAATTAAGGTTTGAGACATAAACATGGCCTATGTATCCACATTAAACTTAGATCTATTTTAGTATATGTGCTTTGCCAACTTAAGGATGGTTTTTGAATGGTGGGTGTTGGTTGAGCGGCCAGATGATGGACACATGCCCATCTCACCACTGATTCCGTTTCCTTTTTGCTTCCTTTGTATTCTCACTTCTTCCTCCGAGACATCTGCCCACAAAACCTGGTTTCCCTGTGACCTGGTGATTCCCTTCATATTTGCTGGGTTTATATCGACCTTATCAAGACATGTTGCTGTGACATACTGACAATCAAGGGCCATCTCAGCATGAAGGTTTATGCAGAAGGAAAGAACACTGCTCAGATTTTTTTTCAAAGGCAGTAAGTCCGGGTACGTTTAGGCTGGGATACAACACTGACATCCAAGGGTTTGCTACAGTGCTTAACACACAGGAATCCTACCATCCCGCACAGCAAATGTCAGTAGACTTCTGGGACACCAGATGACCTATGAAGCAAAAGACATGACACAGTGGTTAGGCGTGCAGGTTTTATGACAACATTTTAAAAGTGTAGCTTCAAAGCTTTATGTAACTCCCCAGATAAAGCTAACCTTTCACCCCTCATAGCCCAAAACGCGTGTATGGGATAGATACCCTATCCTAAGCATTATTTAAATTTTTTACTATTTAAAAAACCCCAGATGTTCATTATTCTTAAGTTATAAAAGAGACAGGTAGTATAAAATTATGGTGAAAAAGGACTTAAGAAAAAGAGAAGTGAGAAAAGAAGGGTTAGGTGGGGGAAGGATGCCCTGGAAGTGGAACTTGGCGGAGAGCCTGCGACAGCGCCCGAGCCTCAGGAGGGCTTCATCAGCCCGGCTGTTCCCCAGCCACGCTCAGAAGCTGGGATGCTGGGGATGCCCCTAAGTGAGGGCGAGGGACTCAGGCTGGGCCCAGGTGGGCTCAGGGGGAGGGGCAGGATCTTAAAGGGGCAGCAAAGTTCTCCAGAACATAACATTTTTATGTCTCCTCAGTTTTCTCAGATAAAGCAGTCCTGGAATCTTGTGTAGGTTATAAAGAAAATAGATACGTTAAATAACTATAAACATTGTAGAAGAGTGCATAGTTATGCGGATGTTGAAAATGTAAGAGTAATGCCCTAGCCGGGTGGCTTGCTGAAGTGGTGTCATTCTGGGCACCAAAAGGGTGTGGGTTCCATTCCCCGTCAGGGCACATACCTAGGTTTTGGGTTCAATCCATGTGAGGGAGGCAGCCGATCAACGTTTCTCTTTCTCTCTCCGCCTCCCTTTTTCTCTCTAAAAAAATAAATTAAGTAAAATAAAAATACCTAAAAACTAAAGGCAATGACAGTACCTGTGGGACACAGCAAAGTGGTACCCAGAGAGAAATGCATATAGCCTTAAGTATAATCACTCTTAAAAAAGGAAAATTGAAAGCAGGTCAGCTAAATTGTCAAGTCATGTGGCTAGTAAAAAAAGAAAATTACAGAGTAACAAAAGGAAAGAAAGGAACTGATGGAATCCATAAACTAGAAAACAAAAAAATATAGAAAAATCACAAAATAAAAACTGGTTCTTTAAAAAAATAATAAAGCAGACATACCTCTGGCAAGATAAGAAGAAAAGAATAAAGTTGGACAATAGTACGACTGAAAATGGGGCCTTGAGCGGCCGACTGGCTCAGCCGTTGAGCATCGAGATCGCGGTTGGATTCTGGGTCAGGGCACAGGCCCGGGTTGCGGGCTCGGTCCCCAGCGGGGGGCGTGCGGGAGGCGGCCGATCAGTGACTCTCATCACTGATGTTTCTCCCTCTCCCTTCCTCTCTCTGAAATCAACAAAAACATAAAAAGAAAGGAAAAAGAAAAATGGGGCTTAAATACAGCTAGAGGATGATTTTAAAAAACCCTAAGAGAACAAGATGAACAAGTTTATTCCAAAAACAATGTTAAAAAAAAACTAGCTAAAGTAGAAACGTTTCTAGAGAAAAAAAATAACCAAAATTAATTCAGGAACACACCCGTGCACCTACCTACCTGTCTGTCATAAAGACGCTCTCCCTGCAAAACAGCCCAAGTCCAGATGGTTTCACGGAGTTTTACCGAACACTTCCAACTCATTTTGCTAAACTACAGTAATCCCACCGCCAATCCAGACAAGGTCAGTAGGAAGAAAAGACGTAAAGTCGCAGATGAAACATGAGCTGGTCGCCTCCCGCTCAGTACAGTGTTTTGAGGGTCTGGCCCGCACACTGGCCAGGGTGCGGCTCTCAACTGCGGCCTCAGGAGGCGGGGGGTTCCGGGCACTAACGTTTTTCTTCACCTGTCCAGCCCTCCCGCTGCCGTTTGTCCCGCGGACACCCCCGCGGCCGCGCCTCCCGCCCCGCAGCCGGTCGCCCGTCTCCTCCGCGCCGCGCGTTTCCATCGGCGGCTCTATCCCGGCTGTGCCGGGCTCGCGGGACTGGAGAGGGAGCTTGCACAGCCCCGCGGAGGACCGAGAACGCCCCCTCCCCGCCTCCCGCGTCAGACCGCTTTATACAAAAGGACAAAACGCGGAGCCGCCGCCAGCGGCCCAGCATGGGTGGCGCCCCGCGCCCGAGGCCGGGCTGGGCGGGACGCGCGGCGGCTCCGGGCCGCGTCGGGAAGGATGCCGCGCGCCAGCCACTTCCTCTTCCTCTCGGCCGCGCGGGACCGGCCCCTCGCTGCGCCGCGGCCACAGGAAGCGCCGGGCGGGGCCGGCAGCCAGCGCCCCATCGCGCGCCCTCCGCGCGCCACCCGGGCCCCCGCGCGCCCCTCCCGCTGCCCCCGGGGCCGGGGCCGGGCCAGAGCCGGCGCGGGCGCGGGCGCGGGCGCGGGGAGGGGGCGGCCCGCCATGGAGGTGGAGGAGGCGTTCCAGGTGGCGGGGGAGATGGGCATCTACCAGATGTACTTGTGCTTCTTGCTGGCGGCGCTGCTGCAGGTGAGTCCGCGCCGCCGGGACGGCGCCCCGCGTCCCCTGCTCCCGGCCCCGGGCGGGGCGCCCCCGTCTCCCCTCCCCCAGCGACGCGGGGCGGGGACGCTGAGGCTCCGCGAACACGCGAGGCAGGGGCCTCCCCGCCTCACCCCCCGCGAGGGCGGGGCCGGGTCCTGATCACCAAGGTCGCCCAGCCTGCCAGCCCCAGCCCCTCCCCCTCCCGCGGCTCCCCAGGCCCAGCCACCCCTCACCCCGCGTGGGCGAAGGAGTGTGCGCGCGCGCTCGTGTGTGTGTGTGTGTGTGTGCGTGTGCGCGCGTGTGTGTGTGCGTGCGTGTGTGTGTGTGCGTGCGTGTGTCGGGGGCGGGGCCCCTTCAGCGGAAGAACCGGGTAGTAAGGGTGCAGAGTTGCTCTAACCTGGGACACTGGCACCTCGGAGCCGGAACGCGGGGAGCGCGGGGTCGCCGGCCGACGAAAGGCCGCCGCTGGGGCGACCTCCTGCGCTCTGGGCGCCTGCCCGCCGCCTCTCACTGGTCCCAGGGGCTCCCGCTCCTGGGGCGGCCAATGCACGGGTCTGTTTCTCTGGTTGGAGCTGCGCGGGGCCCCGTCCAGAGGCAGCCGGCTGGAGGCGGCGAGGGGACAGCGCCCGCCGCAGGGTGCGGTCGGGCGGCGGAGTCGCGGCTGCGCTGGGCAGAGCTCGGGGGAGACGCGCACCGCACCCTGAAAGCGCGGGTTCCCTGTGCGCAAGGTCACCACAGATGCTCTCTCCCGGGCAAGAGTTTACTCTTTTACCAGCCTAAAGGGTTCATTTGACATCAGTTACTTCTCCCAATAGTCTTAGACATTCTGTTCACAAATCCTTTTACCATTTTACTTCTTCATTCGACAGATACCTGAGTGCCTACTATGTGCTTAGCAGGGGCTACAGTGGTGGGCACATCAAAGCCCCTTTCCCGTGAAGCCTGTATTGTAGTGGGGTGGGGGTGAGGCAGGCGGACAGTTAAATAGTTACAGTTGATATGTAATGATAGAGATTATGAGGGAAGTCCACGCTGGTCATAGTGTAACCAGTTCATCAGTGGGTAAACCTTGCATAAGGCAACTGCTCAGCAGGAAGATGGGGGTTGGGGGAGGCAAGGGTTGACTTACTGATTCTCTTTTCCGTTAAAATGTTTGAAAGGCCAGTTGATTTCATCACCCGCCGGAACAACTGTTCAAATGATGGACTGATAGATGATGTCAGTTCCTTCTCCAGCAAAACAAGCTCTCAGTCCACAAATATGCGGTGTTCTGAAGTTCCTTTGTTTGAGCTTTAAGTGTACTTTTCCTATGAGGAAAAAGTACCTGTGCTAATTTACAAAAGAGTGTTAAAACAGAGGGATTATAGAATTATAACCCTGATGCCTGATTTCATTTGTAATACTTTTTCTTTGAGAAAATTCTTTTCCCGTTCTAACCAAGAATTCCAGGAACAAACTCTCTCGCTGAGCAATCCCAGCTCCCCAATTCCCCATCCCGGCACTCAACCTTTGGTGTGATTGTCTTCTTACCTGCCTAGCCAGGTATCCAATAACCTAGAATAATTTTCTGTTGAGTGGAATGTGGCACTAAAAAGGCCACTGTTTGGGGTTCGTTAAGTTTCCCTCACTTAACTTTTCTTTATGGTTGACTCGGGTAGTTAGTTTGGTACCAAAGAGGTCGAAACTCATGATCATGACTGTTCATTGATCTCTGTGCCTGACACATGGTCAGTATTTGCCACTGAAAAACTAGGTCTTAGAGTGTTGGGAATGAGGTGACTGGCTGTTTATTTTGTAGGTGTGGGCTGGGGAGGTGCCTGTAGCTGTGCCTATGTCAACAGAGGAGAGGCCCCATTATGGACAAAAGTGAATTAAAGCTTCACAGCTGTCACATGTTTGTGAGCTATGTGAGCCAAGTGGTCCCAGGATCGCCCCAGGTTATCCTGGATATGAGAGTGGAGTTCTGCAGAGACCCCTCTATTAAGTCTTGTTGCAGAGGTTTGGGCTAGGGGAGCTGGCCTGCAGAGTGGCAGTGCTGGGGGTCCCATACAAGCTCTAGCACGATGCTATCACCATTCTTGTGAGGGTTGCTTCCCCCAACAGAGGGAAAAGTCAGGAGACCTTTTCAGAGTTACAAGGAAGGAGGTTAATTTCTGCTTTTAAAACTGAAGCACTTGTGTACCGTTGCCCAAGGAAGGTACAGTGCCAACTGCTAGCCCTACTGCCGGAGAGGGAGAGGGGGGCCTGCCAGAGAGCCAGCCCCGCACATTGTGGGAGGGACTGCGGAGGGCGGGGCCTCTGCTTCCGCAGGAGCCTTCTCTGCACCTGAGATTTGGTGATGACCAACCTCGGCTGAGAAACACAAAACCAGAGGACAGAGATGCAAACCTGACATCCTTTGGTGTGTTCTTCCTCCTGGGACTATTATTATTTTTTAAATGGAACTGTTACTACTTTTTAAATGGTTTTAAGTCCCTTTACTTCAGACACATCCAAGTTCAAATAAGATGACAAAACCACTTTACAAAGCCAGCTCTAAGGATCTTTTGGTTAACTGTTTCCTTGGATTGTTGATACCTTTATATAGCTCCTTAAAAGTGACCTCAGCACCCGGGCACCTTTGGCTAGGAGACTGTCCTTCACGCTCCTGCGAACACAATCATTGGCATCTCCAGAGCGGTTGACTTTCAGATACGTAAAGATTATATGCAGAGTTTGTAGATTTCCCTTGGGCAGGATAAGATGCAGATGCCCTGTGATGGTGATACGTGGTTTTAAAGTGCATAAGCAAAAAAACTAAAGGCAAAAAATTGCCTTATGTCAAAACAGTTGTCTTAAAAACAAGCAGTAAGCTGTGCAGTGTTACAGTTAGGAAATTTCTTACCCTCCAAATATACTTGCCCTGCCTTGGGTTAGAGAGAGCTCTTTGTGGTATTTAAATATGAATGATTCTGTTTACTTTATTAGTGTTGATGGTGATTCAGAGTTGATGTCATCATCACTGTTTTGTGTTTTTGTGCTTGTTTGCCAGGCTGTCTGGAGGAGGAAGGCTGGAGTACAATTCTTTGTTTTTTCATCTCCTTAGACATACGTGAAAATGGCCCCAACTTCTTTGTTCTAAGCCAGAGACTCCAGCTCCATTTTCTTCAGGATAATGAATTACAGGTTGTAGTATAATTTGCACAGGAATTAAAGCGTCCATGAGCCAATAGGAACCTGGAACCTGTAACAAGCTTTCGTTGCACCAGCAGAATTATGCCGCTGCTGTAAACCTTGGCTTGGGGTGCGGTTCTCTGGTGTCCGGAAGGCATTATTCTCATGTCAATGCCTAATAACCTCAACCTGGCTTTTCAGATCCTAGAACTGCCAGTGCATTCATAGCATCCATGCAATAAATATCTTTTCATGGCGTTTTAGAAAGTGGAATGACCGAACAGATATTTTTCAGAAGAGGAAACTATAATAGTCAATACATGTAAAGATGTTTACCTTCAGTGGTCATATGGGCCAGGTGTATTAAAATGACTTTGAAATATCATTTCACACTTATTAGATAAGCAAACATTAAATAGTCTCACAGTACAAGTGTGATGAAAATGAGTAGAACCTACGCCTTGTAGAGAAAGATTTGGCCCTGTCTAGTAAAATTAAAACCCAGAATTGGGCTCTTAGGTATACGTCCTACGATATCTCTTGAACATGCGCATAAGGAGATATGTATAGGATGTGTATTGCAGCACTGTTTGTAATAATAAAAATTAGAAACCACCTAAATGACTCTCAAAAAGGGACTGGATGGTTAAAGTGTGGTATAAATTTGATATAACAAAACAAACGAACCAGATCGGTACACAGCTACATGAATGAATCTCTAAAACACAAAGTTAAATGGAAAAAAATTAATTAGCATAATATGTACAATGTGACACATACTCATTATAAATTTTACAACCATCTGAAGCAATACCGTATTTGGTTTGCAAATGTATATGAACCACGTAGAAATATGAGCACATGGAGTAGAAGGATCCACACCCAGTTCATGGGACTGTTCTTGGGAAGGAGGGGAGGGAGTGGCCCTGGAGAGGGGAGGGGTGCCAAGGAGATTTCCTCTGTGTCTGCAATACTGTAGTTTAAAATCCTGAAGCCAGTATGATAAAATGTTACTTGTTAATCCCGATGGTGGGTTCATGAATCGTTTTTTTATTCGTTTTGCTTCTGCGTTATTTTTTTAATTAAAAAAAAGGTAAAGCAAAGATCTGTATACCTAGGAGAGAATGCCGCAGCTCGTTGTATGAGGATAGCCGTTCACTCTTTTACTCATATTCCTTTAACCAGTGATGGCTGTGAATTGTGGTCATTTAACACTTGGGAGGGTGAGGGGAGGTGGAGTGAGTTTCGTTCTGGGTGCTATATTAAACTTTGTAGAGAATGCTGTCACAACTAATATAACCCACCTGCTTGCATTTGTCCCCATGCCCCACTCTCCCCAGGAGAGTCACAGGAAGACTTGCCTGTAGACAAGGTGTCACTGGGGTGGGTAGCTGCTGGGTCTAACCTCGCAGCCATAAGCAAGTGATGAAGTTCATCCACGCACATTAGTGAAAACCTTCGTTGCATTGCAGTCACTGGGACTGGCTCTCACGCCCCAGGGGATTCTCACCACCACCAGGAGTTCCGCCAGGATGAGTAGCTGCAGCAAGAGCTTCCCGAGCATGACTGCAAAACATGAGCATCTACCAGGGTTCTCTGCTCGTTTGAGCACGTTTTATGCCATCCCTACCCTCTAATTTCGTTCTGTCTGCCCTCAGACAGTGGCTTGGAGCTTGGGTGATCATCTGGGGCTCGTTTGCTGGGCAGGCCTTGCATCAGTTTAGGTGAGTGGGGCACTACAGGTCAAGGACACCTAGCTACGCTTGCCCCCAGTATGTCCCCGGGAAGCTATTGTTGTCTATAGACAGACACTGCCCCCTGGCGTAAAGCGGATGAAGCTGCAAATCTATCCGACCCTCGGATTTCCATGCGGGGCTGATGGAGACCCAGGAGCCTCTGGAGGTTCAGGGGGCTCCTTTGAGCCGGAGTATTTCAAGAATCGGAAGGTAGCCTTGGAAAGCAACTAGCCCAACCTCTACAGCACCCACATGTCTGGCCAGGGCCACCCACAGCTGCTTGGCATATGCCCTGGCTGAGAAGGTATTACCTTCCATGACTGCACAAAAAAGTCATAAAAATGTGAAGACAGGCCATGTGAGTGTGGCGGAAGAAACACTAGACGCGAATGCCCTAACGGTCCTCGGCAAGGTGGCCCAGCGAACCTCACAGGTGACCGCGCGTCTTTACTGCGCCTGGAGGTGGCCGGATCCTAAGATTTAATTCATTTGTTTTGCAAGTTCAGGATTTCTTAGAGTTACCCAGTGCCCAGCGGTTAGTTGGCATCGTGTGAATGTTGACCTTGATGCTTTCAGAATACCAGCTTGCTTTGCCACCACAGCTAGACGCTGCCTTGCAAGGAAGGGCCGCCAATCAAAGACACGCAGCTCAGGAACCTTCCCCGACTTCCTTGACCAACCCTCAGACCGAAGCTAACGTCTGCATTCATGGGGATCGTGTGCTACTCAACAAACAGTGTATGATTATAGAAAAAAGAGAAAACATAGGAAAAAAGGAACAAAAATTACCAGAACACTACCAGCCCAAACTAAAATGTGCTCACTTTTTGATGCATGACCTGCCAGACTTTTTATTACACAAATATGTACATTTATCTGTTTTGCAAAAAATTGTATTTTAACCTGATTTTGTGTGTCTCAACAGTATTATGAATGCCTTGCTGTGTTCATAAATGAGCAAATACTTTTTTTTTAATGGCTGTAGCCGAGTGTACCAGTGTCTGTTGCAAATACAGGTTGGTCAGTTCTTCTTTTTCACAGCCCTCAAACCCACACAGCCCGTGCTCTGGGTCATCCTTTGGCTCTGGCCTTCACTCCTCCCAGCTGAGTGTTTACCACTCCTCTTACCCCTAAATTTCTCCTGGCCCCATTCCCCTCCTCCCCAGATGTTCTTTGTTCCAAAACAACCTTCTGAGCATAAAGAACAAAATGACGGCTCCTTGGCTTTCACCCCTCCCCTCGAATCTTGCGTGAAAAATCATTCAAGGTTAAATAAAAAACCTTAAATAAAAGCATACTAGCCAACCCTTGGCATTGTAAATGGTGTTTATTTTTATAGTCCTATCTGTAGTGATGAAACATTTTATTGCTCTGAAAATTTCCTTAAGTTAAAAAATGTGCATTAATTTAAAGACTACTAAGTACATAATAGACAACCAAACACGGGCATGTGAAACTTACGGGGGGTACTCAGATGACTGGAGTTCGCGAAGAGCTGCCGTTGTAATATATTCTATTTTTTAAAACTCTAAATTATGTTCTTTACCTTCCTGACTCTGATTGGACTCTTTCTTTGGCCTAAAAATTCCTTCCCCAATCTCATTTTGATTAACCCCCAACAGTCTTTCACTGCCTAGCTCAGGGGTCACGCTTGGAACCATTTGCTCACTCCCCTCGGTGGCATTCGCATCTGCTTTCCCTGCGCTCTCTGTAGCTTCGTTTCTACTACGGCTAGTAGAGCATTTGTCAGCATCTGCCTGGATCTATAGCTCTGGATATATTTGTTGTCCTGACTTGAATGTATGTGGCTACAAAGAAACAACTGTTTCTTATCCATTCTTGTTAATCACCAAAGGCTCAAAATACACTGAGTTGTAAAGCGTTGGTACTCACTAAAATATTTTTTTAAAAATTAAACTGAAAAAAGGAAGGTGGTCAGTTGATGGTATTTCCATTTTATTTGGGAGAGAGAGGAACAGACGCAGGTTCAATAATGTGTCCAAAGTCTTAATTAGTGGTTGGAACCAAGGCTAAGTTCTAGAATTACTGGTTTCTAATCCATTTTCCTTTCCCCCCCTACACCATTCTGCAGGGAATTAGTTAAAATGTATGATGGGCTCTTATGTACACAGTGCTGTGTGGGTTTCTTGAAAGGATATAGGAAATGTTAGGTTTTCCTTCCTTCAGGAGATGACAGATCATTAGGAAATTAGAACTTAACTGCATCTACACCGTTAGTAAATAATGCAGGCGGTGCGCGTGCAGAATTAAGAAAGGAGACGCTGGCGAGGTCTAGAGTGGTTCATTTACTTCAGAAAGAGGGCTGAGCTTGAGCTGAACTTTGAAGCTTGGGTTTAGGGGAAAATGGGAAAGTCATTTCAGGTGGAAAAACATAACATTGGAAAAAGTGCAGGAGAGAAATAACTCACCTAAAACGTGGCCCAGACCCGCAGCTCTGGCCTCAGCAGTTTGCTAGAAATGCAGACTCTCAGGTCCCTCTCCAGCCTCGGAATCAAACTGCTCCTTAGAGTTTGCGAGGCGCCGATACGTGTTATTTTTGTGGTGCTGTGCAGTTTACTGCTGGCTGAAGAGAGTCCCCATTTGCCCCCCAGAATAGCTTGGTCAGATGTGAGTGAATGAGCTAAGGATGTATTACTCGCGTCTGTCTTGCTAGAAGCAGACCTGAAGCTCGTTGAGGCTTTGACTTGCTGACCGCCTGCTGGAGCCGAGGCGCACACTCGGGCTCAGAGTCCACCTTCCCTTCCCGCCACACAACGAGATGTCGTGTGTGGGGACCCGAATATTCCAGCAGAAAGCTCGAGGGTGGGTTAGGCAGCACCTGGGCCGTGTGGTGGGATCTGGAAAGCCAGGCCGTTTCTTGTTTATCTGTTAAGATGTTTTGACCTGAAGAATGTCATGAGGAGGGTCCTCGGGAGGCTGGTCTGGTGGAGGGATTCGACTTGAGAAGAAAGGACACATGGAGACACCAGTTATTCGGGACACAATAACTGAATTTTTTTAAATTCAGAAACTGTGTAGTGTCAGTAAGCCACCCCCAAAATATTTATGGGATGCTCGCTCCACGCCGGGCACGGGGCATTTGGTGTTGCCCTCGTGATGTGGCCTTGCTCGGGTAATGCTGTTGGTAGAGTCACTCAGGTGACTGAGTACCAAGTGCCCCGAAGGCTGCCAGTAGTGCCGGGAATGACATCATCTTTGATTTTTCCTGTTTCTGTTTTTCTCTGAAAAGAGCTCCGGCCCCAAAGTTCAGTGGCTCCCCGTCTCATCCCGGCCTCGCTATGAGTGTTGCCGGTGACCCTGAGTGACTCACCGGTCACTCCGTAGCTCATTGGTCCCGCGTACAACACAGACACCCTACTTACGGTGACTTCATGGGCAAGATATTGTGATGAGATCACTTTTGGGAGACAGTTTTGGTTTCCTGAGTATTTGGACAGCTTGTAATGCTGTTCAGTATAAAATTACTTCTAAAACCTTCACTCTTTGAAACTTTTCAAATGTCAGTCCCCTGGTGCATTCTAGCCACTTTCCTGACTATAATTATGCGGGGAGGGAGAAGGGCCCCCGCCACCTGCGGCCCCTGCGGTCCCTGGCGGTAGTGCTGGAGGGCTAATGACCGGTCTGAGGTGGTGGCGGTCCCACTCCAAGGACAGCGATTTCTCATTGTGCCTCGGAGGCCCATCCCTGATGGGTGCGGTTCGTTAGAAGTCGTGCCTGGCAGCCGTCAGGTAACAGCGGAGAACCGGGAGGCTTGTACTCTGGGGGGAAGAGCAGGATGTGAGCTCTGTGACTGTCGCAGCCGAGGTGGAGAGGAGCCACCCCTGTATCCGTGTGTAGGTGGAGCATCCCCATGACTAGAGACAAGTGCTAAACCTTTGTCTTCATAGGACCACGTGGCCCGTGTATGTGGCTCAGGGGTTGAGGACCCAAGGGTGACCAATATGTGAAGTTCAGGCACCGCCTTCCCCCAGCCTCCCGGCGCCCCTTCCATGACGAGTGTCACGCAGCGTCAGAGCTGCCGGCCTCCATCTCCCTTACCCGGAGCAAAACCAGGCTCGGCCCGTGTGCCATCGCAGACAGAGGCTGGTGCCGTTTTATGGAGGCTGCGCTGCATGCAAGAGCTGCGGGTGTCTATCCTTCTGTTGACATGAGGTCGCAGCCCTGTGTTCAGTTCATGTGCATGTGTGTGCTTGTGTGTGTGTGTATGTGCACGAGCACACACGTGCATGGCGTGGGCATCGGAAGCCTTGTGAAGGGTGGTGGAGGGTAGAGAAGCTGAGGAAGGTGGAAGATGCTTATCCAGCCTCCAGATGGCTACGAACACGACTGATTAATACAGACAACGCTGACCCACTCGGTTTCCCTGCTCCCTACACTAAGAATCGGTATGTATCGCCACCGCCTTTGTTTTCAACTGCTTTCCACATGTTGTGGCTTCTGCCCAGAGTGCAGCCTCCACTGTGAAACACCTCAGATTAGAGGACCCTTTGGAGCATTTCCCCTTTTACCTAGAACATTGCTTATCCTAGAACAATCCAGAGAAAAATACGATGCGTGAAAATGTTTTCAACAGCACTTAGAACAGTGCCTGGCCCGTCGTTAGCATGAGAGAAGTGTCCGCTGCTATTATTAGTGTCCATCCCGGTCATTTGCTAAGTCATTCGTTCACTCGTTGAGTGTGTGATGTCACGTATCTAGGCCCTGATATCTGCTTTGAAAGCCCAAAGGTGAATGAGACGGAGATTCCGCCCTCAGGGAGAGGATATTCCAGTAGGAAAAGGTAGGCAACCAAATGCATAAATATTACGATACGGGCTCTAAGAAAGGTCTAGGTGGAGCTTTTGGGGGGTGAGCAGAGGCAGGAGGGGGCTTCTGGAGAAGCTGGAGAGGAAGGCAGGGTGGTGGGAGGCGGCATCCGAGTTGCAGCTTGGAGGATGGGAGAGGCTCGGATATTTACAGCCGAAGGAACTGCTTTCCAGGGAAGCGCGAGGTAGGAGCCAGAGCATGTCTAGAGAGAGGAGAGCTGCTTGTCTCGCCGGATAGAAGGCTGCGCATTCACCAGAACACAGTTTTGCGCCATTTCCTGAGTTTCCTTGCCCTATTTTTTTCATTTCTTGACCCATCGATTATATTTCAGCAGATTATCATCAGGAGGGGCAGTTACTAAAACTGGTGCCAGTGGCTTTGTAATGATAGCCTCTGCTAAATGTATCTATCTATTCTTGTAATTATTTAGGTTTCTGTTCTTACAAGCTGATCGCCTCCGGTGCTAAAACGTCCTTAATAGTATGCAAATAGCCGCCAGGAAGCAATGTAAATCTGGAAACATGTTTGCCTTTGCCCTTTACCATAAATCTCCCACACAGGCTGACCTGCAGCCGCTTTGTACATCTCGAGAGGCCCAGAGTTATTCTGCTCAAAATAGATTGGGGCCGCCTATATCCCGCAGCCCTGCTGAGGGGGAAAAATCACATCCTGGGTTTTACATTAGCTTTCTGTTATGACACACACAGTGCCGTGACGACTTTACTCTTTCCCTGACAGTAATTCCATCACCTGTTTGTGATAAATCACTCTGCCTTGGGTGCGTGAGCTTATCCACTTAACGGCTGGATGGGCCCCCACGGGATGGTGTGGAAGGCACTGGGAGGTCGCTGAGGAACGGAGACAAGGTTGTTCGCAGGTCTGCCCACCTTTTTGTGCCTCAGTCAACGCATCCATCCAGTGGGGATGTTACTATATGCTGCAGAGAAATCATAGGTTTTCTATGTTTTAGACACTTATTCTGTTTAAGGGCATTTTAAGACATCAAGTTCTAAGTTCATAGGCATAATCTCTTAAAATAAGATCATCTCACTATGGAGAAGACTAACCTGTTTTCTTTCTTATATACATTTTCAGCTTGAAATAATCATCCAACAATGCGAGCAGATATAAACGGAAATCCATAGTATAAAAAGGCTGTGTTGGGCTCAACAGCCTGTAAGCCCAATTGTGAATAGCTAAGTTGCCCAGAACAGACAGAGACAAATGGCATGTGCACTCAATAAATATTTCTTAAACTCATGAGTGAAATATTATTTTCTTTGGGGAGACAACTATGTGTAGATTAAACAATGGTTACGTTTAAACAGCCAAAAGTATTAAAGTGAATATCCATTCCTGGAATTTTGAATTTCTTTAGATTGTATTATAAGTTTTATACTATATTTTAAAATATTACCTAGTCAAGTACATGTTATGCTTACTTACTTTAATAAAGCATGCTCACTTGTGTGCTCACTCTATCATATATATACACACATATATATATATATGCTTCATATGTATATTGTGTATACGTGTGTGTGTATGTGTGTGGGGGGGTCGGGGGTGTATACTGTTTTCTGAGACGTTTAACTATGCCACAAAGAATCTTCTTGTTTAAATCGTGAATTCAAGGCCAAGAGACTCCTGGACCCTGGTGACTGCTTATCTGCACAGAGGATCTAGTGGGGAGGGGAAAAGAGCTGGAACGTTAGTCTTCTGAATCAGTCAGTGATATTTCCCCCTGCACCCACCCAGTGTCAGCCATCGATGCGCAGTGTCCTCAGCATGTAGAAAGAAAACCCTTGGGAAAAATGTCAGGGACTTTACAGGTGGGACTGCAGATGGCTTCGTTAGCAGTAGGTCATGAGGCTCCTTTCACCTTTGTCTCTGGTATGTCCCATTTCTGCGCTCGTAAGGTCTGTGAGCTTAGGATCGCGCTTCCAGCACAGACGGTCTTGTGTGCTTGCTCTTCTAGCTCTACGTGGCCACCGAGGCCATCCTCATCGCGCTGGTGGGCGCCACGCCGTCCTACCACTGGGACCTCGCCGAGCTCCTGCCCAATCAGAGCCACGGCCACCAGCGGGCCAGCGAGGACCAGGCCCTCGGGGACTGGCTTCTGAGGGCCAACGGCAGCGAGATCCATAAGCACGTGCACTTCAGCGGCAGCTTCACCTCCATCGCCTCGGAGGTAAGCCCGGGAGCGGTGAGCAGTGGAGCCAAACAGGCCACTGTGGTCACCAAGTGAATGCGTCTCCTTGCCCAGGTGGAACCACCTTTTTGTCTTGTTGATTTAAATTTCAGCCATATCTTCAGATAAGTTTGAGAGTTCTAGTAAATTTGAGGGTTCAAAGGAACCAATTCCACGAAAACATTTTTCCTTCTTACTACCAGTGGGAGAAGCCTGAGTTTTTACTAAACTAGTTAGATGAAGGGCGATAGAAACTCCAAAAGAGCTGCTCTTCGATTATAGTGTCCTTTAAAAAAGTGCATGAAAACTTCCATGTCTCTTTATTACAGACACAAAAATTAACAACGTAAAGAGAGAGGAATGGAGTGACCCACCTGTAACATCCGTGGCTCATGCTGAAGTCCAGTCCCACGTGTAGACCACGTGGGGCACCTTGACTGTACAACCTCAAATACAAAAGTACTGCCTCATGTGGGCAGGAAGCCTTACTTTCAACTGGGGCTTTGCTGGCCAAGAAGGTTCGTATAAGGACAGTCCCTTCTGAGCCAGCCAGAGGTACATGAGCTGAGTGTAGACTGTTTGGTGATCAGAGAAACCCTGGGATGAGAGGGGCAGGGCTTTATGCTCAGCTGGAAAGCACTCGTACTGGTTGTTAAAGTGTTAAAATATTCTGTGTCCTTTGCCTGCTCCCCACAAGCTGTCCATTTGCTCGCTGCCATTCTGGAAGTCCCCCCTCCCCCATTCAAATTTTTTGAGTTTTTATCATGGATGTATTGAATTTTGTCACATACATCAGTTTGCCATTTTCTACATTAATTGCAATGATCGTGTGATTTTTCTTCTTTGCTTTCTAACATGGTAGATTATACTAATTGATTTTTAAATATTGAACCAGCCTTGCATCTCCGGATGGCATATACTTATTTTTATATATTGCTGAATTCTAGTTGTTAAAATTTTTGCTAAGGATTTTGGCTTCTATATTTTGATGGATATTGATCTGTAGCTTTCTTTTCTTGTACTATCTTTGTCTGGTTTCGTGTCAGGGTAATACTATGCTTCATAGTATTGAATTACATAGTATAGAATACGGCTTCATAAAATGAATTAAGAAGTGTTTCTATTTTCTGGAAGGGTTTGTGTAGAATTGGTGTTATTTCTTTAAACATTTGATAGAGTTCTCCATTGAAATCATCTCAGCCTGTAGATTTCTCCTTGGGGAGCTTTAAAATTATGAATTCAATTTTCTTAATAGTTATAGGGCTATTTAAATGCTCTACTTTGTATTGTGAGTTGTGGCAGTTGGGTTTTCAAGGAATTGGCCTGTTCATCTCAGTTGTCAAGTTTATATGTGTCGAGTTGTTCATGATATGACCTTATTGTCCTTCTGATGTCTTCAGAGTCTGAAATGATATCCCCTTTTTTATTACCTGATATTGGAAACGTGCGTCTTCTCTCTTATTTAATTACTTATCTGCCATGAGAGAGGCTTGTTCGTTTTATTAATGTTTTTAAAGAACCAGCATTTTGTGTCATTGATTTTCTCTGTGTGTTCTGTTTTCAATTTTATTGATTTCTACTCTGCTCTTTATTATTTTTTCCTTCTCTGTGCTTTGGGTTTCTTTCTTTTTTTTCTTTTTTTTAGGTTTGAGATATGGTAGCTTCGATTATTGAGGAGAGTCTTCCTCTTTACAAATGTAAGCATTTAGTGCTATAAATTTCCCTCTCAGGATGGCTTTAGCTGTGTGCCACAGATTTTGACATGTTGCAATTTCATTTCTGTTTAGCTTTAATGTATTTTCTCTCTTCAAGATATTACCTCTCTAGTGTTTCAGTTGCTGCTCAAAATCTTCAAAGTGATGATATTGAAACTGGTACCCAAGCTTGTCATTAAGTTGGTAGATTTTTAATATACTGTCTGTGACATATAGATAATATATGCTTCTTACTGAAATTATTTGGTATAAAATAAGAGTTAAAAAAACAAGTATAAAGTCTTACCGACCTCTCATATAAAACTTTTGAAAGTAAATATCAAGATAGAGTCTGCAGAACTCTATAGTTTAAGGAGATGGTGTTAAAAGTACACATTTTATTTTTTTATTTCTTATATTTTTTATTGTTGACACTGTTACAGATGTCCCCCATTTTTCCACCTCCACCCAGCTCCCACCCCCACCCTCCCCTGGCCCTTACCACACTGTGGTCTGTGTCCACGGGCTACGCATACATGCTCTTTGGCCAATCCCTTCACCTTCTTTCATCCCCCCCCTCCCCCCCCACCTCTGGCAGTCTCCTCCATGTATCCATGCCTCTGGCTCTATTTTGTTTGTCTGCTTATTTAAAACTCTCACCTGCCCCTTATTACATTCAGGTCAGGCCTCGCAGAAGTTATTCATGGAGGGTTTTGGGAAGGGCAAATGAAAGGTTATGTAGACATGATTAACTTGGTATTAATGCAAAAAACCCACCCCCTAGTCTAGGAGTCTCGGCTCTTTTAAAATGAGCCAGCAGCCTTTGGGGTGAATTTATGTGGCGAATTGCTGTCTGCCTCATTCAGATGGTTCCCTGAGCTCTGACTCATTCGGAGAGGACCAGATATCATGGAGACATGCGATTATCGTGCTTAATTAATGTTTGCCGCCAAAAAGAATAAGGCTGGAGTCTTTAATATCATTGTAGATACAACCGAAATTGACTGATTATAATCTTGAGATTAATATCTTTTCCCCACGCCATACCCTGGGGTCAAAAGACAGAGTATTAAAACTATTTGAAAAATTCTCTGCAATAATTGCTTTAGAGGCTCATTTTTTTCGATGTCTTGCTTCCTTGCGCCTGTACTACTGACTCTCCTGCACTGCACACGTCACCCAGTAAGTGGTAATTCAGAGTGACAACTACATTGAAATGAAGCAGGTCAGTTAATCACCATGAAATTGCTCCTGAAACACCCTGTCCGAGTTCTTCCTAATCACAGAGGCCTCTGATCACCCTGTTCTCTCCTGAAGTGAGATTGTTCCTGTCCCATGACTGGAAATATATCTTCGGGAAATGCAGGACAGTGGGGGAAGGGAGCGGAGTTGGACCTGTTGTCAGAATAGCTCAGCGTATCCCCCAGGGCAGCCCCCAGCTCCCAGCGGTGCGGGGCCCACGGGGTTCTGCTGCGGGGCGTGCGGGAGCTGCTGTGTGTCCCAGCCCGCAGCCTTGAGATACTGACCAGCTGGGAGCCTGGGAACGGCCAGGGCACTCATAAAATGACTTGGTTTTCATCACAGCAGGACTGCGGGGGGCAAGACGCTCGGTCACTAAGCGCCTGCCCGGTCTGGCTTGCCCATTGCGGTTGGCCCTGCTGGGCAGCCGGGGAGGCTGTCCTTGCGCTTTATGATCGGGTGGGCTGTGCCCCGGACAGCCATGCGTCTGTCCCCTTGCGCCGGGACCAGCGATCTGCACCGGGGGGTGAACAAGTCCCCCTTTTAGAAGGTGAGAGGCAGGGGTGCCGCTCTCGGACCTGCCTGTCACTGACACTGTGTATGATCCACAGCACAGCTCTCACCCTGCCCTGTCCTCATGCTGTTCTCAGTGGCGTCTGTCCCTGGTTGGGCCTGATTTTCCCTCAGGACTGCTTTCTGTAGGTGAAGGAATGACTGTCCCTGTGCTTTTAATGCTGGGCCCCGCAATTCCTTTTTGAAAGTACATATAATAAGTGAACTTATGAACTCTCCAGTAATTGTGGTGAGCATATGAACAAAAATACAGATGGTGGTTATAAAGCAAAAGTAGATTGATCTAGGTCATCCTGAGAGACCGAAAATATTTTGTCTTTACTGTCTTTCCTCTTCTGTTAATGTATGAAAGAAGAAAAGATTTCCTGCTTTTTAAATTTGCAAGTGATTTTTCAATTTGAAATGAATTAATATAGAAAAGAAAATTCATTTCCGTATCTCTAGAATTTGGCTTGTCATTTAAAAAAATGATAGGAGAATCATCACTTTGATACGTCTCTAGCCAATTAAGGCTTTGAGTGACTTAGAAATTTATGATTTTTAAAATTTAAAGCCTCATAAAAAACACATTTTTCAAGAACATCACACTCATCATTTTCGGGGAGTTTATTATGGTTTAATTTCTGATATCCTAGTGATTGCTGGTTTGGGTTTACCTTGGTACTAAATATTAAACAAAAGGGCAAAGAAATTAACTAACATTAAGTGTAGTCTTCCCAAAACTTTAAAATCAAGTTATACCAGTACATTTTCTCAAATACTAAGGGATCCCTCTCCTAATATGCCTTGTTTGAGCCTTGACAAAATAACTCTTCAGGTCACATAATAGGTATGTGATAAGTTTGTAAATTCTACTTGAAAAGTTTTTAAAATTGAAAACCAAACCAAACATTTAAATAAAACCCTGATAGGTTAGCGGAGGGGTAATATGGAAAGCCGATTGTGAACACGTTACCTTAGTCTTGAGTCAAGCACCCAGTTCACCTGGATCTGTCAAGGATGCCTCCTGGGTTCCAGCTTCTTACGCTTCAATATGCTTTCTTAAACTCTGGCAGTGCCTCCCAATTTTTCTATCAGTTCCCAAATACATTCAAGGAGAAGCAGGGAAATGCATTAGTCCAGCCAGCATTGACCCGAAGGAAAATTATGAGAAATCACTTTGACACTGGAACTGGCAGCCTGAGAGTCAGAATTTGGAATTTGCTGGTCAAACATCCTTTGGGCCACTGCTTCCTGAAACTGCCAAATGAGCTGGTAGCTATCCAGTTGTTGGAAGGCTAGTATTATGGCCTTTTTGATGGATTTGAGAAGTTCTGCAGATGTGGTCAACAGAATGGTTGGTTATAGAGCAGCCGCATGAACCGCTTTTTATTGACCAAGCACAAAACAGATCAGAGCGAGCCCAGACATCTTGGCCATATTAACAGACTAGCAGAAGTTGCAGTGCAGAATAATCTAGGCTAAAGTTGCAGGCCAGATCTTAAAGGCACCAAAACAAACTCTCAGAACATGATGTGTCTTCACCTTAAGGCCATGGCACTTATCCTCATGTTCCCTGACCAGCCTTTCAGGGTTGATCACTTCTACCTTGTTCCGGTCTTAAACGTCACCTCCCCCGAGAAGCCTTCCCTGGCCACCTGTTTAAAGGGGCTTCCTCCCAGCCTCTCCCAAGGTGCTCACGTGTTTAATGCCTGTCTTACTCCACCGGCACTGCCTCTCCATGAGCGCAGGGACTGTCTAGCTCATTTACATCTGTATTCCCAGTGTTTGGAATAGTTATTAACCCCTAGTAGAAACTAATCAAATATTTATGGGATACCCAAATGAAAAAATGTCTGGAACATAGTTCATTTTTTTTGGTCATATTGCTTCTGTCACTCTCTCATTGAAATTATGACTGCCACCCAAAGCAGCAAGTTCCTGATGACTATTTCTAAGGGCAGTGACACCCTAGTTTATGGTTTCTAATCCACGAAGGGAGAGGAAAGCCAGTTAATTAACCTTAATCAACCACAGAATTTAGGAGTAAAGTACAGCGTTCGGGAGAGGGCCGCGTCCCTGTTTATTCCAGTGCCCGTAGCTTGTGGCTCTTGCTGCGCAGAGGTGTACAGAGCTGTCTCGTCAAGATCCCTGTCGATGCGGCCTCACAGGAAATGCAGGAGGAGAGAAATTCCATTGCTGTGGGCCGTGGTTAGTGGTGGTCAGAACATCACGGGATAGGAGTGACCTGAAGGGGGAGAGAAGGGGAGGCTCCCTGCAAATGTTCCAGAAGGAGACTTTCCTAACCCTGCCTTTGCTGACTCTAAAAAAAGGGCTGTGGGGGGGGGGGGGGGGGGGAGGTGAGCATCCTTTTAGTTCTCTGAGGCCACCTCTGTGACACAGGTGGACTTATCTTCATACCAATGTTCACCTTACCACACGGCTAGACAGGGCTTTAGATAAGGGCGGGTTAAGCAGAGGGCCATTACTTTCTCTTTAGGCTTACACGCTTCCCTTAAATAGAAGGTAATGTTACTCAAGGGATGTTTTTATTGTGGTAAAATATCCATAACATAAAATGGACCATTTTCACCATTTTGCAGAATATAGTTGTCGACGTAAGAAACATCCAAACCTGTAGAGAATTGTTATGAGTTTATTTGAGCCAAACTGATGACAACTGCAGGGAAGCAAAATCTCAGCGGATTGAGAAAATGCTCCAGAGAATGGCAGCTTTGCAAGTTTATTATAGACGTTATAATGAAAGGAAGGGGCGTAAGGAGGGCTGCATGGAGCCCACTGGTGCTAGATTAGGGAGGCGGGAGAAAGCAAAGTGGGAAACCTCTGAAGCTGGGTGAAGAGTAAAACTAGACACACACTTCTTTCCCGTGGGTGGGTGCAGGGCAGTTAACAGTGAACATTCCCAGCACGTGGAGATGGTATTTGGGCAACAATGAGAGGTTCTGTGGTCCCTCCCTCTGGTGGGAGATTGTGCCCTGAGGGGTCTGACAGTTCCCAGGGTAGGTTATCTTAGATGCAAACAGACAGGCTCACTCAAGGCAAAGATTGACCTTTGTCAGGGCAGCTGCAGGCCTAGGACATGACGATCCACCGTGACTCACTCTTAGGAATTGTTATGCTCAGACCGTCCTGTGTGGTTGCTTGCAGTCTCTGAGTTTGTAGGGCCCGCCGTGCAGGCCTCCCCTGAGCTTGTCAGGTTAGTACGTGGCCCCTTTTTGGCCTGCACAGTACAGTGGCATTAGGTGCATTCACAATGTGCAGCCGTCACCACTGTCCATCTCTACAAGAGGAAACTGGTACCCATTGAACCGTAACTCCCATTCGCCCGGCCCCTGGAACCGCTGCTCCGCTGTCCGCCTCTGTGGGTTTGACTGCTCCAGGTAAAGGAAAAACACCCCTCCTGTGTCTCCTCTAATGTCCACTACTCCACTTCTGACACTTCTGGCCAGTGTGGATGAAAAGGGGCCACATACTGCCCCTGACAAGCTCGGGAGGCCGGCGTGGCGGCCCTGCGGACTCGGGGACCGAAAGTAACCACACGGGATGGCCCGAAATGAAAACATCCCAACTAAAAGCGAGTCCTGGCGGGCAGTCACATCTTAGGCCGGTGTCTTCCTTGACAGAGGTCAGTCTGTACCTTAACTGAGCACGTCCGTGATCTTTTTGCGTCTGTGTAACACAGCCTTGGAATGTCAGGTGAATTTCCTCTCTCCATGCCCCTCACTCGCCAGAGCGGGAGGCCGCAGGACCCCGAGAAGTTCGGGTGCACAAGCTTTGCTACGCACTTGTTTTTCAGTGGCTAACCCAACCCACCCGTCTTTCCAGTGACCTAAGTGTCTCTTCTGTGTCTCCTTCCCGCAGTGGTTCTTAATTGCCAGCAGATCTTACAAAGTGAGCGCGGCAAGCTCGCTGTTCTTCAGCGGCGTGTTCGTGGGCGTCATCTCTTTCGGCCAGCTGTCCGATCGCTTCGGGAGGAAACCCGTCTACCTCGCAGGTGACACGCTGTGTCCTGGGGCAGAGTTAGAGGGCGCGTTTCCCTGAGGTTCTCGGGGAAGCAGCAAGGGGACGAGGGGACCGTTTCCTTAAGCTCTCGGGGAATTTCCGTGTGGACAGAGAACTGATTTTTGTTACGCTGGCAGAGGCCGAACTGCAGCCGGCGTGGATTCTGGCCAAGCGTTTTCAAGTGACCAGCACAGCTGGCAAGGCCAGGTCTGTGCATCGTGAGCTTTTCAGAGATGATGGTGCTTCCTGCAGCCCCAAATTCTAACTTATGCCGTGTTCCTAAGAGCAGCGACTGAGAGAGTCCACAGATCCCTTTCCTTCCACCTTGTGCTATTGATTCATTTCCAGTGAGCTCCAGAGGACTCAGCATAGTTCTCTTGAGAAGCCGAGTAGAGCTAGGATTTTTTAAATTTCCAGCCTTTTTGTGAATAATTGAAAATGGTGCATGATTGACAGAAATCAACTTGGAACAAAGAAAGAAAACCTTGGTTTTTATTTATAGTTTTTAAGAGAAAGCTTTTTGAAAACAAACTGTCAATTTAAGTTGACAAAGATTTACGTTTACAAACTAATGAATATCATTTATTCTACCAAATGCTGTTTTGTCTCTGGGTTATTGAATACTGTTCCTCTCTTTCTAGGTTTTGCTCTCGACATTTTATTTGCTATTGCAAATGGGTTTTCCCCCTCGTACGAGTTCTTTGTAACAACCCGCTTCCTGGTGGGCATGATGAATGGAGGGATGTCGCTGGTGGCCTTTGTCCTGCTGAACGAATGTGTGGGCACCGCCTACTGGGCACTGGCAGGTACTGCTTGAATCCATATAGATGCAGAGGTGGTGAGCTGCTCCTGAAAACTCTGTAGGGAACCAGTTTAACCCTAGAGTCTAAAAATGCACTTGGACTTGAAGTGCTCTGTCCAACTCTTAGATTTTCGTACCTGAGTTTGTTCTGTCTGACCATGAACATGCCATTTGTATTTCTCTGTAGAAAGTCTTCCCAGGGGTCTGCCTCACAGACAGTGAGCTTGCCCCCATCCTCACAGATTGCCTTCAGATTATTTGGAGAGTGTTGATTTCCCCAGAAGGGCATTTTTCACCCCTACCCTGCCAGATCATCTAGGATTATTCCTGGCCCGTTGCATGTTTTAGTCAAAAAGAAAGACCTTCTGGTCTCTTGTACCCTTGCCAGTTGCCTAGAGCCAGTGTCCTTGATGTTGGGGTAAGAAGAGGCTATTAAAATTTCTGTACCAAATAACAAAAGAAGAAAGGGGGAAACCTGCAACAGTGGAGCCAGATGGTTGCCAAATTCACAGTGAAATTAGAGCGAGCCTGAGAGGGTTCCCCAAAGGCCCATCCACTGACCTGCACCCGAGACAGGATGATTCTGACGGCACCTGGGACCCTTGTGAGGAGCGTCTGTCTCTCTGCCCCGTGATCTGGGGCTGTCCCCAGGGTCCTGTCCTGGACCTTTCTAAGCTGGTTTCTCTCCAGCACAATCTTACACACTCCTGGGCTTCAGATATGTTCATGAACTGTAACCATTGGAGAAAACCTAAGTGTTCAGCAATAGGGGATTAGTTGGAAGTAGCCTAATTGTTCACAGTAAAAAAAAATCATTTGAAAAATTATGCTTATTTACAAAATAATGTTTGCAATATGTATAAAATACTAAGTATTTACGGAAAAATGTACGTATAAGCCTAAAACATCCATTTCTGATAGATTTGTAGTGTCTTTTAACAGGAAGATAATGGAAAATTATTGAGAATAGCAAAATAAAATACTAGCGACATGAACATTTTCATACTAATATATTTTTTATTTTTCCCTTATGTAAATATCATATAACAAAAAAGAATGGATGCCCACTGTAAAGTAAAATAAAGAAATAAATGCAAGTGTAAAGAATACATACAGCCCTCATCCTCTCCGAGAAGCTTCCTCTGCTCGGTCAGGGATGCGCCCAGCAGCTCTCAGATTTCACTGCCAAGTCCAGTATTTACCATCCTGGGTAAAAGCTCTGACTGGCCCAGCTGGGGTCACCCCTGCAGCTAGGGGAGCTCTGATTGGCAGCCCCCACTTGAACTGCTGGGGTGAAGGGTGGGGGGCCAGCTCTCCAGAAGGGGAAGGGGTGTAGAATTAGAAAGGAGTGCTAGGTAGACAATATTCTGTAATAGATGCTCACCCCAGGAGGCTCTTAGGTGGCTTTTCTTGGGGGTGGGGTTACTAGATATAAGGGACTATATCCATATTATAGGAGAACAAATTTATAGTTGTATAGCATGCATTATTTCATCTGAAACTAACAACTACCCTTTGAAGTAGGTATTATTATTTCCATTTCACTGATGAGAAACTGAGGCTCAGAGACATTTAGCGATTTGCCCACAGTCACACAGCAGCATGTGGCAGAACTGGGGTTTGAGTTTGGTCCCTCTGCAAAGGTCTCATCCTGTGGACTTGCTTGTTTTTGCCTACATGTTGCAGTGGTTCCCGGGGACTTGGAACCTCATCCGTGGAAACCAGGTGCTCTTTGATGCGCCGTAATGAACCTGTAATAGCTATTGATTATCTTAAGTTTCCAGGGAAATCACACTCTCCGTTCCCCTGCTTATCGGGCCACACGTTCTGAACACTCTGAGCGCAGTGTCACATCAGCTGTCCCCCTTGGTTCCCCTTTTGCCTCACACGGTATACATGACATTACTTTTAGTTATAGCTTGATCGTCTAAGAACAAAGATAAAAGGAAACATTGGTTTTACAGGATTTGGGTAGAAAATTTGTGTAACAGGGTCGACAAAGTCCTTTGTGATGGGATGCCCGCAGAAGCCCGCCCCTCCCTGGAAGGGTGGTGGGACAGGGGGTGTACAGAATGCAGTCTCCCCTCAGCCGGACCCGAGTCTGAGTCCCAGCCCTGCCACACACAGCTGCGCCTCCCCAGACAGCAGCCGCGACCTCCCTGAGCTGTGTGCTCCCTCCGTAGATGGCTAGCAATGGCCCCTGCGCTCTGCCACCCTGTATGTAAAAGGCTAGTGCTCAATAAATAGTAGCTGCTATATAAATAGCAGCTATTTCTGGCACTATTAACTACAATAGCAGGTATGGAAAGTGTGACAGAGGCATAGAATTTGCAAGTATATTAGGCAAACCAGTGGGTTTAATACCCATCTCAGCATTTATTTTAAAACGTATATAATTCTTAACCCCGGGGTTAATTTTTTTTTCTATCAGTGTGCTGACAAAAATCCCTGCTTCATGGAGCTTATATTCTACTTGGGGGGACAGAGGCGAAAAAAATAAAACGTGTCATATCTGATTGTGATAAATTAAGGAGGGAAGAGCAATAGGGAGAGTTGGGAGGCAGGCTGTGATTTAAAATAAGGATTTCAGGGACAGCATCTGTGAGGAAGTGAAGTCCTAGTATTGCAATAATCTCATGACCTAAAAACCTCATGGTTATAGAGCGAACAGTGTTCCGAAGGCCAGCCACAGGCCAGGCAGGTGGCAGTGCAGCAAGCGGTGCCCCTCGGACAGCCTTCAAATTCGTCCTGCCCATGTGCCGTGTGTACTTCTCACCTGTCCTTCCTCTTTTCCATTCATCTGCTGGCCTCTCTTCTAGTGTGTCGTCTGCTGCTTGATATTTGTGCAGGTTTCTCTTTAGCTCACATCTCCCAGGGAAGGGATTGGCTCTGTGACGTGGGCTGGAAGTGGCCCGGGATGGCGCCTCTCCAGTAACAGGTCTCTCCTCCCCGAACCAGGTTCGATCACCAGCCTCTTCTTCGCAGTTGGCATCGCGCAGTGTGCCCTGCTGGGGTACTTGATCCGCTCCTGGAGGAACCTGGCCGTGCTGGTTAACCTGCAGGGGACAGTGGTCTTCCTCTTGTCTTTGTAAGTATTCTTTCTCATAGAGTTTAAGCTCGATAAGCAGAAGGAATGTCTCCGAGGACGCGGGTCAGTGAGCGGCGTTACCCCCTTGCGGGAATGCGCCTGAACTGACCTTGCCGAAGAGCTAAATTCCGCGGGCGCTCCCATGCTTGGCCGCTTCTGGGAAGAGAGATGCTTAATTAACTCAGGCGGCAGGTATCCCTTGTTTAAAGTCACCTCTCGACAGACTGCATTTTAATCTTTCACATTATGGCACCGGGGACCAGTTTCTTTTTCACCTGTTGCCTCAAACGTAAAGATATCCAGGCTGGATCACGTCGTGGGCTGGGCGTGCGACAGAGTTACGATTTTACAGCGCCATCTATTCATAGGAATATTCAGGGGGCAGCTGTTCATCTTGCAAATGGGTATATTTCAGGGCCTTTCGATGTGGATGCGGGAAGATGCTCATGTAGGGGAGAAATCCTTAACTGAGGCGCCCGGGCTGGACACAGTAAAAGGACAAGTTCCTGGTCAGGGCAGGGTTTAAGGCCGTTCACCCACAGTGTTCACCACGGTGCTCGAAATGCTGAAAAGCCAGCCACCACCCCTGGGCTGTTTCACCTGAGGTTTCCATGTGCTTCTGAAAGGGTTTCTTCGGAGATATCAGATCTCTCGTTTTAATCGTGAAAATCTATGGGGTAAATACAATGGTACTAGCTTTCTTCTGTGCGAGACAGAGATACCTGCAGTATTTTCACTCAGCTAGATCTTTAATTTAGTAGCTCTTTATCCAGGCTCAAAAGTAAGTACAGAAATGAATATAGTAGAAATAGTTAACCTGTATTTAAAATGGCAAGTTTATTAAATATATTCAGTTATATGAATTGGAGTGATATAATTTTATTAGAAAGGGAAACTAACAATATTTTATTAGCTTGTGTATTGTAAACTTTTGGAATAAATGGATGCCTAGTAGAGACCTTGAATTAATAAGCGCTCATGCAAATATTGGTAGATAAAGGAGCTTTCTTTATAATTTAATATGTCTCATATTTCTCCATCTGATCTCTCATCGCTCCTTCAGTAGTGGCGTGACTGTGACGGATGACAAGCCATCTGCCTTTCTCTTTCCTGTGTCTCGTCTGCATTAGCCACTGTTTAGTGCTAAGTGGGGACATCTCTTCACTGGGAAATGAATTCACGTCATGAAAAATAGGAAGCAGAGAGAAGGGAGCACGTAAAATTGAAATACACCTCTATTCCGTTAGGCCTGGAATCTGAGGCTCCCCACAGTTGGCCTCCAGTTTACCTTTCCTAGTTTTCTCTTGTCCCATCCCCCCCACTCTGTTCCAGGCAACTGAGCTGCTCGTTGTTCCAGTCGTGCCGTGGGCTTGTCTGCTCGGTCGGCGCCTTCTCCCCATTTCCTCCCGTTTGTTAGCAGCCTTCCTGGTCTGTTCAGATGCTGCCCACCCTGCGCTTTCCCCGATCCTACCTCCAGCCACAAGTCACTCGCTTGCTTTTCTGAATCCGAAGCGCTCAGCCCGCACCCTGCAAGCGGTGCTCCTGTTTCTGCCTCGCGCTGGAGCCCGGCTCTCCTTCTGCACCAGGGGCGCTCTGACAGCAGCAGGCGTTTTGCAGGTTACCTTCCTCCAGCACCGAAGCCCAGGGCCTGCTACCCAGTAGAGCCCTGGTATCGGTTGGGCAAATGTGGGTACAAAAACATTTGGAATTAGCCCTCAGCAACATAAGAAAAAGTCACATTATTTTAGAGCCATACCTTATTTATTGCTTTTATTGAAACTGTTATTACTCAGCTTAGAAATTCCTCCATTTCACAACACTTGAATTTGAACAGTTTTATTTTATAAATTAGGGCCCCCTTCATTCGCAAAGGTTTCTCCACTGGTTAACAGCGTTGAGCAGAGGCAACGCTGTTCAGTCGGAGGAGGGCGGCGTGTTCTAAGCCTGCTCCCTCAGAGCCCGGCCTCATGCCCCGCCTGCGTAGCCTGCGTGCGGCGGGCTCCCGCTCCCGGTCTGCCCGCTGGCGGCTGAGCCTTGGCTGTGGAGGAGCTTACTGGCTCCTCGAACTGTGGAGAAATATCAGCTCCTGAGTTTTCATAATCAAGATCAACCCTTTCCCAAGTAAAAATAACTTCATTCACTCAGAGTCAAATTTCCAAAGCCTGAGTATCTCTGAACTACTGTCTTTAAAAATGATTGATAAAGTTTTAAGGTTTTTTTTTTTTTTTTTTTTTGGCTTTTAAACAATTCTGAAAGCACAGAGAAGTTAAAGGGAAAGGAAAATGACCTCAATTACCCAAAGATAATGACTTAGTTTTTTGGCTATTTCCTTATTGGTTCTTTATCACTCCTCCCAGTCCTCAGTTTTAAATGTTTTTATCTTGTATTTTCTAGCAGTTCACTGATTTTTCTATTCTAAGTATACTATCTGCATTCACCCCAGAAGTCCTCTTTTGTTCTTTCTATGTGTAGTTAAATTTCAGCAGGTAGTTTACACCGCACCTCACCTGTGGACAGGGCCGGCTGATCCAATGGATGGTCGCCAAACCCAACTGCCAACAGTATGTTACTTGATTACTTACTGGTGTAAAGTAATAACCAAGTGGTAATCAGGAAGTAAATAAAGGGATTTTTCAGGATGTTGTAGAGGCCTTAGTTCCTGCTTTTGTTGACAAACATTGTACAGGAATATTCTCTCCCCAGTAACAAAATGCAAGTGCTTAATAAATGGTTATTGATGGACTCACTGTCCAGGAAGTTCCAGATTCTTTGGTGTCTGTTGCCAATCCACTGCCCTTACTGAAAAGCCCCTTAAATAGCCAATGTTATTTATACAAGTTTCATTTTAGGCCAATAACGTCAAATTCGATCAAAAGGCACTTCATGTGTTTAGTAAACAAGACTTCCATGTTCCTGCCTAGTTTTGTCTTTGAAAAGTCCTCTACAGGTGCGAGCAGAACTGGGAAGGGAAAGGAAGGTATACGTGATGTCTAAGTCTTGAAACTGTTGGAAGTTATCAGTCTCAAAATAAATGTTCAATACGTTGTAGCCGTAGTAGAAGTTATCTATTGTTCTGTAACTGGAAGCTAACCAGGAAGCAACTTGTATTTTATAAGATCTTGGGGGATTCAGGAAATATCCTCGTGACATATTGAAGCCAGTGTCTCAGCTGCTTGGGGTATTTTGAAGCAGTAAATGCTCAAAAGGAACTAATCTGTGATAAACCCTGTTGAGTTTTTATGTGTGGTCTTAAAATAACCTCTCCCTTCTTAATCACATATCACTATGTTTAGAACACTTTGTACAAGTTTACTCTTTCTGATGAGATAATAAAGATTTTTATCGTCTTTGTGGGGCTTTTCCAGAACTTAAAACGCCTGCTATCTCCACAGTATTATTCTAACAACACCGGGCTGTGATTAGAGCCAGGACTCCGAGCTGTGCCTTATGAAGCATTTGTAGTATTTAGTGCTATAGTCTTACCTTGCCATTCACATATTAAAATGTTCTTAAAAGTAAATGCATACCATTTACCAGTTTCCCTGCTCTTTTGGCAGCGTGGTCTCGGTTCCCATTCATAAAGTAGCCACCCTTCACCGCTGGCAGGTGTTCAGCAGCCCTCTCTCCCTGTCGCGGGGAGAGTCAGCTTTGGGCCTGCCGTGGAATCGGTGGCGGTGAGGGACTCGCACAGCCTGGGTGAATCGTCTCCTCCCTCTGCATGTGGACCCAGATGAATATACAGCCTTTAATGACGTCTCTTTCAGATTCATTCCTGAATCACCTCGTTGGTTATACTCCCAGGGTCGCCTGAGCGAGGCGGAAGCGGTTCTGTACCGCATCGCCAGGAGGAACCGCAAGCTCAAGTGCACCTTCTCACTGACGCATCCGGCCAACAGGAGCTGCAAGGAGACTGGAAGTTTCCTGGACCTGTTCCGGTACCGGGTGCTCTTGGGGCACACTCTCACTCTGATGTTCATCTGGTAATTATGGCCACGGGGGTTGTGTTGATCTTCAGCTCCCCTTGCTAAAGGCCTGTTGGTCATCTGGTCCTTCTTCGGGGTGACAAAATTTTACCTCTTTTGTCAGCACGAAATTATTTCCCAGAAACAAGGTCCCCTCCCTGAGTGCCTGGAATTGGCCTCTGTTTTCACACCCTCCCTGTCAAGGAGGAAATGATAGTGCCTGAAGGCAGGTTTACCCAACTTGACGTCAGAAACACACCTTTGCTTATGAGCATTTGATGTAAATATTTAAGTTACCCTGTTCCCCCTCCCCAGAAAAATAGGCCCTGCCTGGATGGCTCAGTTGGTTAGAGCACCCCAGGCATGTGCCCTGACTGGGAATCAAACTGCCACCTTTTTGCTGTACCGGGTGATGCTCCAACCAGCTGAGCCACCCGGGCAGGGCTCATGGGTCGATGCTTAACGATTGAGCCATACCAGCCGGGCAGGTTTGGCTTTGAAAGGTTCCCTTCATCTGCACGCCTCCCAGCCTGTGTCCTTTGTTCAGGCGAGGTGCTAGGGGCCAAGGAAAATAGCTCCGTGGCCCCCCACATCCTCACCTGTGATGTCCTGGCTACCATGCTGTTCATTGTCCTTAGCATATGAGTGACAGGTCTCCCCAGTAAGAAGCAATGGGGAGTAGCCGCTGCCCTGGCTCACTGGCCAGAGGTATGAACATCAAGCAGCCCCGCTGCAGGACGCCCCTCCCTCCCTCCTCCCCCCTTCTTGGTCACTAGAGCCCATTCTTCCTAGCCCAGGGTGCTTGGGCCACTCAGCTGCCTTGGCAGAGATGGGAAGAAAGCTTTCCTTTCCCCTTTGATTTCATCATAGCCATAGCGCGTTAGACTTTGTCTAAGGAAAACCAGGGGAGCAGATGAGAACCACCCCAAAATAAACACTTGTTAAAGTGCATCGCGAAAACCTAAAAACTGGCAAACTTCCAAAGCCCGAGTGTTTTACTGTTTGTGTAGAAACGTGTGGTTTACAAAATGTACCCATAAATCACGAAAGCCTAGTCTCAGGGTTTATTTTTGTTCGTTCTGCTGCTCTGTTTTGTTTTGTTTTAATAATGCAGTTTCCTAGACACAGAAGTTGCTATTACTCCCTTCACTGTGTTGGAGGAAGCCCCAAACTAGCAGCTTCGGGATGGCACTTTGGCCTTGCCCCTGGGCTCCTTGGTTCCCAGGAAGGGGAGTAGGCTCAGTGCCAGGGACAGCGCCTGCCACCTAGGAGGTGTTTCCGCAATGGAGTGTGTAAATAAACGCATGACTTCCCAAAGGGCCCTTCCCCGGTGGACCATCCTGAGAAGCCTGCCTGCCTCCACCAACCCCCTTGTCTCTTCCCTCCTGCTCTGGTGGCTGCAGCACATGAACCTGCTGAGTGCTGAGTGGGGTTGAGAGTCGGCTTGGGGTCCGAGCGCCAGTCATTTCTGGCCTGCAGGTGACCCACTGGCTATCCAGTCACTCCTCAGCCCACGCCCTCAACGCCACCCTCTGTGGGCTCTCTCCCTGGGACTTCTTTTTTATAATCATTTTGATAATCTTACGACAGTTGCCTAAGGCAAGTGTTCCATAAATTGTGTTAAATCAAGTAAGCATGGAGCCACTGTCTTCTATTAGATGCAAAAGTGCTTGACGAGAGCATGATGTGTTTTCTCTTTCAGCAGCAGGCCAGGCATTTGCTTCATCCAGCGTCTAGACAAATGATTTCCAAGGCCCTTTTGTTCTTTGTCTTTTCCTAGTCTAGAAATTGAGATTGGGATAGAAATGTTAGCGAGAGGGTCAAACCTATTGCTTGAGATGGATCGCATTCTGTCGAACCAGAGTTTGAATCTTCCTGGCAAATCCTAACTGCTGCTCCTTTTGTTCTTCACCCCTCCTGCAGGTTTGTGTGCAGCCTGGTGTATTATGGCCTGACCCTGAGTGCAGGTGATCTAGGCGGGAACATTTATGCCAACCTGGCCCTGTCCGGCCTCATAGAGATTCCGTCTTACCCTCTCTGCATCTACCTGATTAACCACAAATGGTGAGTGCAGGTGAATATTGAAGTGTGCTTTATACACTCACACTCTCATGTGCATAAATACCTAAGCAGGACTGTCTTTATCCATGTATAGCATCTGCTAATTACTCCAGTGATTAGAATTTTTTCAGACCAACCACAGTTAAAATTCATTTTTAGTGCAGTATTTCTAGAGTTTCATGTTTACAAATTTTTATGTAGGTTTGCAATCCAGTATTATAAGGAGTTACTAACTGAAAGTGTTTTTTGTGCATTTTTTTTTTAATATGTTTTTATTGACTTTAGAGAGAGAGGAAGGGAGAGCGAGTGAAAGAGAGGGAAACATTGACCGACTGCCTCCTGCACGCTCCCTTATTGGGGATCGAGCCTGCAACCTGGGCATGTGCTCTGACTAGGAATCGAACCGGCAACCTTTTGGTCCATGGGACAACACTCAACCAACCGGGCCACACTGCCAGGCACTACTTGAAGGTTTTTGAGTCATCTGTGCATAATTTGTTAGTCCCAGCAGGTGGGATTATTTGGCTCTATGTAGATAGAAGTAGAACCCCATCAACCCAATCACTGCTGTTCAGAAGTTCAGACAAAGAACTGGGGGAACTAGAAAGATGTTTCTTACCTCTTAAGGCCCTTGTGACTTTGTTGAGGGAAAGAATACATTCTGTTTTGCTGCTCATTGTTAGTGGCCACAGTTTCAAAATACTTAAGTTCTTTTATAGAGCACCCTGTCCTCCATTTTCTCAGATCCCTCCTGTTACTGAGCCCCTGACCCGGCAACGAAAAATCCCATTTGTGTGAGCTGGGAATCGGCTGGACTGCGCCATTTCTCAGTCTCCAGAAGTCATCATTTTAACCAAAGGCGGCATTTCTTCAGCATTGCCCTTGGTGCTGTTGCCATGGATGTTGAGCTCAGCACATTTTGAGTGGTAGGATTGGAAGCTTTTCTCCGGGAGGTGGTCCTCTGCTGACCCCTCCGTGAGTGACGAAGCTTATTCCCATCATGGTCTAAGGGCCGGGTTAGGCGGCATATTCAGAAATCTGTCCCCAAACGTCCCCAGCGTGCCAAACACCCCTCCTTTGTGCTGTTGCAGGTTCCCGTGCACACTTCTGATGACCACTTAAAGCGCTATGAGGATGCTGTCCATGAGGGCATCCTATGTGTCTTCGCAGCCCTAGTGCCTGCCTAGCATGGGACCTGTCACTTGAAAGGCTGGGAGGCTCAAGTCCTTCCCTGTCTCCCAGCTACTACCACCGGAGTCAGGATGGAAGTCTGAAACAGACAGAAGGAATGCTGCTTTTGGGGTCAGGCAGACCTGAACTCACATCCAGCCCCAGCTACGTGTTAGTCCTATGACTTTGACAAGTTACCTCCCTAGGCCTCCCTGGCCCCCACCCTTACACCAGGGACTATAAAACTCCCCTGGCAACATTGTCATAAAGATGACAAGTAACGCTGAAGTTCCTAACAGAGGACCTAGCAAGCTGCAGCCCCCAGGAAAGGGAGGCTGATTAATGTGAGCACCTTTCTTCCAAGCCTAGAGCTCTTATTTGAAAACTGCTTCTCCCAATCAAGTGTGCAATGAATTTCACGTAATTCTGACCTACCAATAAGAAAAATTTTCTGTTTGTACGTTTAAGGGAGAGAAAGGACAGTGTTTAAAATTTTAACTGCTTAAGATTCAAGTGACCTGAAATTGAAATGAGCTACCAGGTTCCATTTTTTCTGTTTCTTTCTCTGGGAGACGGGGAGTCTAGGGAACAGTACACGCCCTGTGGTTTATCATTAGGATTAAGATAATAGAAAGCATTTAAAACACTGCCTGGAACACAGTAAGTACAGAAATAGACAGAATGATTCCCCCCCCGTACATATATATTATTTACTCCTGCCACCCAGCAACTTTTCCTTTGTCTTACGATGGTTATTTTATGTCCTGAGCAGTCCCATTTGCCACCTACTCCTTAAGAAAAGATGAACACGTGCAATGAACCTGAGGACCCTGAGAAAGGAAGGCCGGGGGAAGAAGCAGATGAGTTTGTAAGATCCTTGAGAGAAACGTGTCATTTCTTTCTATTATTCAGGTTTGGCCGGAAGCGGACATTAGCGGGGTTTCTGTGCCTGGGAGGACTGGCTTGTCTCATTGTAATGTTTCTTCCGGAAAAGAAAGGTATGCCCCTCGAACCCCTGCCGCAGGGCTCTGGACAGCGCTTCTGTTACAATGAATCTCAATATAGCAGAGAGATGACCATATGCCAGGCTTCGTTTCTGTGATTACATATTATTCAGCAATTGTGTGGGGTATAATGGGCCAGATTCCCCCGTCGCCTGAGCTGTTCTCCGGGTGAGTGATGTGCTTGGAGGTGCACTATTAATTCTTTCAGGCGATTAAGCTACCATCTGGGTGTCTGGGCCGCAGTCCTGTGCTCTTCGAGTTGCTGATTTCATGATGGCCGGGAGGAGGGCCGTTTGGTTCTGCGCAAAAAGGAGCTCTGTCCAGGGCGGCATTTTACACTGTCATTCCAGCCAATCACGAGCTGCGACATCACAGTCTCTGGTTGTCACAGGTGGCTTTGGCACCTCTCAGTACCTCCATCAATACTCCCAATAACAATAAGGGCAACACAAAGGAGAATATTCACGCTTGTTGACAATAGACATGGTCTCAGTTTCATATAAAGTCTGAGTAAAACATGTTCAGGAAACTTCATGGTTTTTTTTTCATGTTGTTGTTTTTTGTTTTTAAATCCTCACCTGAGGATATTTTTTCCATTGATTGTTTCTTTTTAGAGAGAGTGAAGGGGAGGGAGGAAGCGGGGAGAGAGAGAGAAACATCAACGTGAGACACATGGATTGGTTGCCTCCTGCACGTGTCCAGACCGGGGCTGGGGATCGAGCCTGCAGCCGAGGTACATGCCCTTGACCGGGAATTGAACCCATGACCCTTCGGTCCGAGGCTGATGCTCTAACCACTGAGCCAAACCGGCCAGGGCAACTTTGGTATTTTTATATACTTACAGCTTTGCTATGCAAACATAGCTTCAAAAGGTCCCTGTAGGCGGCATCATCTCACCTCACCCGACCCTTTGTAGAAATCGTGCAGGGAGTGCTGGCTCTCACCTGCTTTTGGACTAGCCCGCCTGAGGCATGCTGGCTGGCGATGCATCGGAGCTGTGGCTTTGGCAGGATTTTCAACAACAAGGCTTGGTCAGAACAAACCCTCTGCTGCTGGGACACACGTTCAACACAAGGCCTGTTTGGGGGCCTTTTCGATTTTGGTAGAGCTCCGTCATGGAGCTTGTTTCTCATGGGGGTCACTGTGAGATGGTGGAACACTGAAGAATTCACCTCCCGTCTGAGCACGTTGAGTGACAGTGCTCCTTGGATCGTTGCATGTCCTTGAGGTTCAGTTGTGCTGGTGTCTCGCTGAGGACTCCAGAGCCACGGTTTCCAACTCTAACCCTCCCGTACCTGCCACGCAGTCTGTCCTGCCCGAAGGTCTGTGCTGTGAATCCAGGGTGCAGCTTGGTGACAAGTTAGGATTTTACCCAATAGGACAGCCTTGGAGTGATTTTTCAGGAAAGCATGGAAATGAGAGAGTTCGGTGAGGTTGGCTATTTCTTATTCCCCAAGCAAATCATTGCCTCTGCTGGTGCCCAGGTTTGTCTGTCGGGACAGCACAGTAACGGGCTTCAGGTGACTGTAGCTTTAGGTTCAGCAGATTTTGTGTTTTGGAGACAACTTGGAAATTCGAGTTGTTTATGTTTCCTACCTGTACTGGTCCAGCATCCTGTCTGTCATCTTGCAGGGAAAACTTCATTGTTGCTATAAGCGCACCTGTAACCTGTCGCACCCCTGCAAGCCAGCCAGCCCGTGAATTTCCTTCTCCCACTTGTCTGTACCCTCCAGGTGACCCCCCCCCAAGGACTCTGCACCCGGCCCTTTCTACAAAAACCCCAAGCGAAGGCAATCCAGGCCGTCCTTACTCTGCTCACTTCAGGCTGTGTTCAGAGAGCAGCTTGAACCCTTGGTCGATTGTGCCCCTTGGTGGACACATGGCACAGCAGAGTAGGAAAAATCACACAGCGTCTCACACACTCCACGCTGTGCCTCGGGAACACCGTGCCTCTGTCATACCTGGAAAAGTGGACATCTAGTCTATTTTTGCAGATTTCCAGGGAAAGAAATACCGTAATGTCCCTTAGCAAATTATTTCTGTTTCTGATAAACATTAGAACGTCAGAATGATCCTCTTCTGCTACAACTGAGCCCATTTCCTTTCATTTTATTCATCGCCAGAGACAGAGAACAGATGGTTTCCCCCTTTTTTTTTGCAGTCATCTAGCTATTTCTGAATCTTCTCTTCTTTGAGCTCAAAAATATTTGTTCTTTAAACATTCAGTCTTTCATATGTACTCATTAAAATATTTGGATGGCTTTCTTTGCAGTTCCAATGTTTTCAAAGTTCTTCGTTTTAACCTGCAAGTTATTAAAATTCTGATAAATACATATTAAGAAAGAAGCCTAGTAGTAGTTTGAAAAATTCTATTAGCATCTTGTGTGAGCTTGGAGACCACTCACTTTCTCACGGCTCTTAATGCTCATTTTTTCTTTGCCGAACGTGCATATTCTATCCTTTCTGCCAACTCACCTCCACCTACCAGCTTTTTTTAAGCATCTGTATATGACTGCCTCTCTGTCTGAGGCACAGAGTATAGCAAAGCCATGTGACGCACAATGTTATTTCTATGTATTAGCAACAAACAATTTAAAATTGAAATGAAACAAAACAGTGCCATTTATAATGAAGTAAAATATACACAATATTTAGGGATAAGTTTTATAAAATATGTATAAGACCTATAGAAAACTATAAATTGTAAAACATGGAAGAGATAGTAAAGACTAAATAAATGAATTGGCGATAATAGTGATAGAATAAATGAAGAGATTATCATGCTCAAGAATCAGGAAATATTGTATAAGATGTCCATTCTCCCCAGATCGATCCATCTTCAGCACAATCCCAATAAAATTTCCAGCAGGCTCCTTTTTGTCGATAGAGATTGATAATACCTAAAAGTTTATGGAAATACAAAGGATCTAGAACATCCAAAGTAATTTTTATCATGAAAAGCAAAGTTGGAGGACTTACCCTACCTGATTTTTTAAAAATTACTGCTAGTTAACACTAATTAAGACAGTAAGATACTGGCATAGGAATGGTTGTGTAAATAATGGAACAGAATTGAGTATGAAATAGATCCACATATATGGTCAATTGCTTTTTTATTTTTATTTTTTGAGGATGGGGCTGAGATTTTATTCACTTTTTTAAATGTTTTATTTAGTTAAAACATACATAGAGAAGATGCACATGGTCAATTGATTTTTAACAAAGATACATCAATTCAGTAGAAAAAGATAATCTTTTCAACAAAGGACGGTAGGCTGACGGGAATGTTCTGAGGGCAGGTGGCTGAGCCAGGTGTCCCAGATGGGCCAGCTGGAGGTGTCCGGAGCCTCACCTGGGGAACTTCTTCCAGCCTTGGGTCTCGTGGGGGTTTGGCCATTTGAATTCAGTTTTCCGTAGGGCAGCCACCTGGCCTGTTGTTAAAGATGTAGCGCGTCTCCATGCAGCCCTGGAAGATGCCGCCTCGACAGACCCCGAGTTACTGGCAACCAGGCAAACGTTCACGTTGCTCTTTGCTTCAATGCCACCCGCTCAGTTTCCTGGAAAATAATCCGTGGACTTAATTTGCCCTCATTATTGGTTTAATTGAAGTTGTTAGATGTCAAGAGTCCAGATACCTGTCTCAGGGTAAATGCTGAAAGGCAGGGATCTTTTCCCAGAAGCACCTCATGGCTTAAAATAATCCATCCGGTACTTAAAGTCACAAACATCTCCTTCCAAACAGCCCGGCAGAGCGGGGGAGGCCCAGGTGGTGGAGCCTGGCCGCGCCGGGGCCGCGGTGTCCAGGAGCCAGCTTCAAAGCAGATGAAGATTTATTTCGCTGTCAGGCAGCGAAGGTGAAACGTACTGTAGATGGAGTGTGTTACCGCCTCCCTGCTCAGAAGCTGAGGGGGCGTGAACAGGCTCTTTTCACCAAATTAATCCCTCTATAAGGGTTAAGAGGCACATAGCATAAAAAAGTAACATTTTTTTAAATTGCACTCAATTGTCAACAAATGCTATTTGAACAATATATACAAAATACTTCTTAAAATTTTTAAAATAACTATTCTAAATTATGGAGCCTGGGAGGTTTTCTGTGCAGCAGGATACACATTTTCTTTCATGGGCCGGTTAAAAGTATTTGCTGCATTCTGTTCAATGCTGAAATGCAGAAGGAACCGCCTTTTTAGGGCCACTAAAGGCAAGATGTGCCAGAGAAGAAATAGCCTCTACAATATAAGATTTCTTTTATTAAAATAAAGCTTTACCAAAAAATAATCCCTGTCGTAGTCCTTCCACTGGTATTTGTTCAGCAGATACTCAGTGAGCACCACTGTGCGCCTTACCGTGGGGCTGCTGCGAGGGAAATGGCCACGCAGGGCCCGGCCCCAGCCTGAGCCCACTCGGGGTGTGTTGTGGGCAGCCCAGGTGGGAGAGCAGGCGACCGCCGGAGTGCCCGGGGCGTGCCAGCTGAACGGATCGGCAAAGGGCACGAAGGTCGAAGGAAGGAGAGGGTATTGCACCTTGCGTTGTTTAAGGCAAGAGTGTTTGTGTGAGCCGGGCACGGCACCCACGGGGGGGCAGGCGTGTTCTGTTCGGCGGAAATGCCGAGGGGGGTGCGAGGCAATTGCTTTGGGGATTCGGACATCGCTGTTGACCTTCAAGTGGAGGAGTGTCAGGAGAGGGTGGCTTTGGGAGCTGGGTCTGGCGAGTGACCGGGCATCTGCATCGAGAAATGGAGGGCTGGTCACTCATTGGAGATGTTTGATAGTGAGGCGGGGAGGGTACAGCAGAGTCGATGAGTATTTTTTTTTTCCCTCGGGAGGAAATTGTTATTTTGAAGGTTGAAGCTGGCGGGTGACTGAAGGGGAAAGGCTGAATATGTTTGAAAGGAAACAATTAAATTGTAAGATCTCAGAGGGGATAATGTTAAGAAAGGAAAGAACACAGGAAAATTAATTGTGTTTTCCATAGGGAAGTGAGCTGACATAAATTGTATTTCTGCATTATGTGAAAACATTATGTTAAGAAACTGAAATATCATTGATTCTTAACTCAAGTGAGTTGGGGCGGGGAGGGATGGGAAGTGGTTCTGTAAGCCTCGTGCTCTCACGAACACTCATGTTTCATGCCTTCTGGTGGTGATGTAATGGGGTTATTCCTTACTTTTGCAATGGGACTCCAAGGATTGCAGTTGGAAGACAGGAGTGCTTCTGGCCCTCACCCCCGCCTCTCTTGTCTCTCAGACTGACCTCCGTCCCCGCCAGGGCTTGTCACACTGACCATTTTACACCCTCCTTGATTGGTGGCCAAGGCTGCGAAGAAAGGAGACGCAGTCAACACCTGTGGTCCATGAACCTTGGCAGTTTCTCCGAAGCTTGCTTTCCCACAATGGGAGTTTTCGGGGAGCCCTGTCATTCAGGAGTGAGTGTGGTTTACACACGCAGAATGACCCCCACCCTGTGAGATTTCAGGGGAGCAGCCAGCACATTGAGGAGACACCTGCATTGCGTTGTGAGCGGTCACAAAACCTTCAGAATGCCTGTTCAGTTACGCTCCCCCCTTGCAGTTTGAGACCCACATGTATGCCTCTCACGCCTGCAGAACTAAATGGGTCATTTGAAAAAGCTTTGTTCCACCGGGCCCTTGTTTTTCTCAGACACAGGCGTGTTCGCAGTGGTGAACAGCCGGTCCTTGTCTCTGCTGGGGAAGCTGACCATCAGCGCTGCCTTCAACGTGGCCTACATCTACACCTCTGAGCTCTACCCCACGGTCATCAGGTAGGCCTCCCACACAGCACCCCCCCCCCGCACGGCCTGCATCCTGCGTCCTGGCGTAGATGCTCGCATCCCGCATCCCGCATCCCGCATCCCGCATCCCACAGGCAGGGCTCCCCTTTTGCCTGGAGCAGAGTTCACGCCGGCCGGCAGCAGCTCAGCAAGCAGGGGGAGCTCAGAAACTGTGTGTTTCGACGGCTCTCTGCTCCATGGCTAAGGGACTGTAGCTTGATCTTGAGCCGAATTCCCTCGTGGAAATCATGAGAGAAGGACTGTGCTCTAAACACGTCCCGTCACCCGAATAGTGCTTAGACGTCATCTTATTTCGGAGGACTTCAATTATTAATAAAGTCAAAATTAAATTTATTGGGGTAACATTGGTTAAAAACATTATAAGAGGCCCGGCCGGGTGTGGCTCAGCTGGCTACTGGCTATAAACTGGGATGAATGACCATTTCTTCCACACGGGGACACGCGAGAGGAATGTGTTACTGAACTTACTCTGGGATGACAGCAGATGCACGGTCACCCCACCTATAACCATTCCTGCCACCTTCCTCATACCCACACTCCACCCGCAGGCAGTGGTCTTGGTTTCCTGAGAATGCACGCTCCGTCAGCTCCTGTTTATATGCCTGATGCTTTGATAGTTAATTAGCTGAGTTGAAATAAGTGGGCAGACTTTTTGGGTCGTAAAGCTCTGGCTCTCTATGGCCGTATTTACCGATAGGAGCCCCGAGACCCCCAAGCCCATAAGAACGTTGGACAAGAAGTAGTCACGTGCTCATTTCTGCACCAGCCTCTATCTCTGTGCTGCCCAGTGTGGCAGTTAGTAGCCTCCTGTGGCTCTTGAAATTGAAATTAATTAAAACGAGGTAAGTGAAATCAGTTCCTCCTCCTCAGTCGCATTTTGAGCGCTCGGTAGCTGCATGCGTCTGGTGGCTCCACGCTGGACGGTGCAATCATAGGACGTTGGCAGCAGCTCTGCTCTCTAGGATCCTGTGCCTTTACTGCGGGATGTGTTACTCTAGGCCCACAATCCCCCAACCCCCGGGGTCTTTAAATTGCCCCCCTAGAACTTACTGATTTTTTTAAACTTTTTCATATGCCTTTCAGGAACGTTGGGCTTGGAACGTGCTCCATGATCTCCCGAGTCGGTGGGATTATCGCTCCCTTCGTCCCCTCTCTGGTGGGTTTGTTTCTCCTCGTGTGTGTTTGTCGATCCACTGCTTTGGAAATGCCTGTGCTTTCGAGTAGAAGAGGCGGTGGACAGCTGCCAGTTTAAGATCAGCCTGACACGTGTGAACACGCGCCTTTTAGGTTCAGGGTCCTTTTAGATTCAGTATCCATCAGGGTGATGGACTCCTACCAAGGATGCTTTCACACGCGCACACGTGCGCGCACACACACACGCACACCCAGCCCCCAGACTCCAGTTTTCTGCTCACCTGTGTTCACTGGACACTCGGCTAATGCCAGCTTGTCCCCGTTCACAGTTCGTCAGCTAGTGAATGTTTATTAAGCTCTACCGTGTGCTAGGCGCTATGCTCAGCCCTTTCTGTGTGTCATCTCGCGCGGTCCTCACGGCCACCGGTGAGGCGGGTGTGGTGTCCCCTTGTGTTCAAGATGAGAGTGCAGCGGGGAGGTTAAATACCTTCCCCAAAGGGGCGCCACTTGGAAAAGAAAACAGAAGAGAAATATGCCTAGCAGTGTGTTTAGTCATACTTTTTGCCATTTTCTAAGTTTTCTGGTCAAAGCAAAGGGTTAGACTTAAATGACAGCCTGAAAATCCTTCCCGCCAGGAAGTGCCCAGGTTCTGTGACGGCGCCCCGTGCCCGTGCCCGCCGGGTCTCACCGAGGGCTTTCCCAGCCACGACTCAAGGTGGGGGGTGGGGGGGTGGACAGGTTTGGCATGGCACTTGCGAACCCGCTCTGCAGACCACTGATGATCACACGCCACCTCCTAGGACAGGATGTCTCTGAAATGCCACTCCAGCTGTTCCTTCTTTTGAGTTTTGACTCCATACCCTTCCTTTTCCTGAGCATCTCTCTCCGTGTCGCATGCTTATTTTAGGTTACGAGACCCTTCTTTCGAAGGAGTTATATTAGTTCCCTTCTGTAGCACGTGTCTGATGTTAGGGGTGTATGGTTAGAGATGCCCACCTTTGGCTGCTACCCCAGAGCATGGAAAACCTGGCAGCGTGTCTCTCTTGACTCCTGCTAAGCTGAGAAGAGGCGACCGCGTGTGTTGCCTTTGATTCGGCAGCTCACCCATGGTGCTGACGGGTTCGTCTGTAGGTGGCCGGAGGTCAGCGATCCTCCTGTCCCCCTCGCTCTGTCCCCCCTCCCTCTCTATCCCCACGGTCCTTCTTCTCCATCATCTCTTCACTTTTGCAGAATCAGCAGCCATTACTCGAGGGGCCACCCTCACTAGCAGTGGTCCCACCTCAGGATGTGGAAGCCCAGACCAGAGACGATAATGCTGAGCCGCTCCCGGGCAGGGATTCAAAACTGTCGGTCCACCCAGAAAGGCCCCAGCAGGGCCCCCAGGGACTGTGTTTGCTGTGCTGCTCTCTTTGAACCTGTCTGTATTTAAAGAAACTAAATTTCCTGAGCATGTCTTTCGGATCTCTGAGCAAATGCTCGTGTCACTGGCCCTCTGCCGGGTCCAGTTCAGGTGGTTTCCAACCACATGTACGTGTAGGGTGCTCTTGGCTTCTGTTTCTTTTCAGGATGTCGATACCTTTAAACCCTGTGCCCCAGTGATAAGCGAATCTGTGAGCATTTGTGGGATTGTTCGGCTGATTCCAGGGTTGAGAACGTTAAAGTTCGTCATCAGCAAATATTTGGGGCATCTCCTAAGTGAGAGTATGTGGAGATCACTGTGTCATAAGCTGCCCACCTGGAACGGAAGCTGAGCACCAGATTCCCTGCGAACCCTGGCCGTGGGGGCCGTGGAGCCATGGGGGCTGGCCTGCCCCGCCCACAGTGGGCGCCCCGTGCATGACAGTGGCTGCTCTGATCCCCAGCGCTGTCATTTACTCCCACCTCTGTGCCTGAGGGACACTGATCCCCTAGGGTCCTTCTCTCTGGGGAAAGTGGTTTACAGTGTATTCCAGTGGGAAGGCATGGACTGGGTGGTAAACAGGGCAGACCTTCTGTCAACACTGCCGATGTCACCTGCAAGGAAACCAACTCTGAGTTTTTGTTTTCATTCCACTCCCTGCCCCCACAGAAATATGTGCAGTGGTCTTTACCTTTCATTGTCTTTGGAGCCACGGGCCTGACCGCGGGCCTCCTGAGTTTATTACTGCCGGAAACCCTTAACGCTCCGTTGCTAGAGACGGTTGCTGACCTTCAGGTGTGTTCCTACCGGAGGCTGGGGGAGGAAGCTCTGTCTTTACAGACCTTGGAGGCCACGCAGGTATGGCTGTGTTTGTCTTAACCATTCAGAGTTACCACTTGGGTGTTGATAGTTTTAGGGGGGTGAGGAAGTGTGTCTGCTCAAAATAAACAGTTCCGAGCAAAACTGCTGGAAAACAAAGGTGAATTGCAGCTGATTTTCATTAGCAGCTGGTTCATCAGCTTTCTTAGAACCTTAGGACTAATGCTTGGGGCAATAGATGCCATAGAAATACACGTGACCGTTAAGCGCTGATAGTAATTTTCACTTTGGAAAGGTCATGACATCCCTTCACGCCCCTTTCCCCTTTCCTGTTTCAGTCCGGGGACAAGGAGAGTGCTTTGGGGAGTGAGAGTGAAGAGGAGGAATTTTATGATGCGGATGAAGAGACTCACATGATCAAGTGACGAGCCCCAGATTCCTAATCAGGAGCAGAGGATCATCTTTTGTGCCTCGGGCTGAGGCAGGTTCTGCCAGGAAACTTACAGAGAGCTGGAGAGAGATGGGCTTGGACACACACAGAAGGCGCTCGGCTCCTGCGCTGACTGTTCTCAGGCACAGAGCGAGTTGAAGAAGAAATTTCATGAGCGAGGCCATCATCGCATTGAGGAGACAGATGTTAGTGTGTCCAAAATTCAGGTTTGGCTCAGAATCCTGATTTCTGGCCAGACCGCTCTAATCCATGTGCCAGGGTGGCAAACATTTCTTTCCAGAAGTCTGATCGGGCCTCTTTTCCTTCATCATGACCTAAAGGCAAATAAGTAAAATTTTCTCACCCTTAAGTCCCTTAAGATTGAATGGTTATTAAGATTCATCTTTATGCCACATTCGACCTCTCCCCTCATCCGTGGCTCTCACCAGCAACCTTGGTCTGAGCAGAGGAAAGCACCGCATTTGTGTGGCCCGAGGCACTGCAGCTTCGCCCGGACGGAATCTGCGTCCTCAGCTCGGCTCACTGCCTCCCGGGTGACTTGCGTCTCGTGTGTCTTTAGCCCCCCAGGTGAGCCTCTGGGAAAAGCCAGCTAACTGTACCAAAGCAGTTTTCTCAGCCAGGGATGTGCCCCGACCCCTGGTTAGCTCCCTTCAGCGCTCAGAGTGTGAACTTTCTTCAGTTCCCACGTGTGTCCCCCTCTAGGAAAATTTCCATCCCCGATTCTGGGACCAGCGGTCACTTCAAAGCCATGCCCAGTGAATGATGAGGCTTTAACCAGGTGGAGGGCAGTTAAAATAAAGGACATGTTGAGTTCTTGGATGTTGGGATATAGGGGAGAATGTGCCATCTTTAATAAGAGAAAATTCTCTTCCACAATTTTTTAAATTTGCTTTGTTTTGAGTGTCGTGCAGTGAGGGACTTGGGCAGCACTTAAGAACCTGAACCCTCCTAGTCCGAGGCCCGCCCCTGCCTGTTTAGTGAAATGGAAAGCACGGTAATTTCATAGGGAATTGTGGTTTTTCATTCAGTATGACCAACTTTCAAGTAAATCAAAATCATCCTGAGTTCCCTAAAATCATGTGCCGAGAAGACCTGTTTCCCCATGAAAATGCAATGTCAGCTCAAACCCGAGGATTGACCTGGAGTCCGTGGGCCCGGGCAGCGTTGCTTTAAGTAGCTTTCCCAACCAGGAAAATGTCTGTGTTTTCAGAATTTCTATCTCTACTAATCTCTCAGAGAAAAAGAAATTGCCTTAGAGGTACAGAGACAACGTCACCAGGACTGCCCCTGGAAACCTTGGAGGCGTCACCCCCACTGGCTCCAGCACTCACTCTGCTGTCTTCGTCCACACTGGCCTCTTGGCTTGCACTCTACCAGTCTGTACCTTTGTATTTGCTGGAGTATTTTTATGTTTTTTATGCCTTTGATGATGTATTGTGCTCTTTACAAGCAGGGGCCATCTCTCTTACTTGTGTATCTCCCTGCTGTGCCCAGAACATGGGCCTAGACATCAGAAGGGCTAGTAAGTGTCACAGTTTCAGGCATCAGGGAGACTGGAACTTCTCCCAGTACCGCTTTTGTAAGCCCAGGCCGATCTGACCCAGCCCCCAGACAGTGGACCTGCCTTGCGTTTCTCTGGAAGTGAAGACCCTGTCCACCACCAGGAGAGGGAGAGAGGAGGCGCGTACAAGGACACCCAGAAGCTCGTCTTCGATGGTCGGGGCGTTAGAAATAAAACAATAAACTGAAATATATGTCACTTGGGGTTGTTCGGAGCTCTTTTTTGCATTGTAAGAGTAATACGTCCCAGTATAGAAAATCTGGAAGCTAGAATTTTAAAAATGTATCACTTGTAGGTTCAACACCCAGAGACAACCAGTGTCATAGCTTTGTTCTATCCGAAGGTCAGTTGGGAATCTCTCTCTGTGTTAGTGCTGGGGTTCCCTCTGCCCCTGGCTAAGTAAATGAGGATCCCATTAGTTCTGTCGCTGGGCACCCTCTTTTCCCAGCTAGTTGGGGTAGAAGAAGGGAGGGAAGGATGCACAGTTCAGATACATGTTGCTTACTAAGGCTAGGCAGGCTATCAGCTGCTCACGTCAGCTGTGTCACTAAATTTTGTTTCTTTCTAGATGGTCTTCTGGCAAAGTTTAATAATGACTGTTTTCTTTTATTCCAATGCCTTTTATGAAAACAAATTTTTTTTTTTCTTTTGATATAAACTGTTGAAGAGTAGTGGATTGTAGAGAATATGCATATGTGTGTATTTGTGTTAATTTACATTATTGAAAGGCTTTTAATGTATAGGTAACACCTTTAGCCGAGGCCTACGCAGGGTCGGGAGCATCAGTATCACTGTCAGCCACTGCACGTCTTGTCCCGCTGGAAGGTCTTCAGGGGTGGTAAGAGACGCGGAGCTGTCACCTCCTGTGATAACAGGGCCTGCTTCGGGAAGAGCTCCTGGGCCCGGCTATCGGGCGTAGTTCTCTCGGTGAAGGAATTTATGATCTCCCCAACCCAGCCCAGCCGGGGAGGGAGAAGGCTCGGTAAGGATTCAGCTGATAGGAAACCAATGACTCTGCAACAGGTTGAAGACCTGGGGCAGTAGCAGAGAATTTGGAGGAAAAATTTTTTGTCAAAAAACAAAGTCCATTCTCCTTTTCTCTTGTGCAACCAAGGATTTGAGTCAAACAGAGGAGTAGAATCATTAACAAGTTTAGTTGATGTCCCATGAGAAATGGAGCGGCCACCTAGGCTTTGTCCGTCTTTCACTTTCCTTTCTAGCATCTCTAACAGCCCCAGATAGCTTTTGGTTTATCGTAGGAAGGTGTGCACAAAACATCCGAAGATTTCCTTAAGTAGTTTCTCATAGTCAAGGGACTGTTTCAGAAGAGAAAAAATCACATTTATTTGTGCATCAAATATTTTGAGTGCCTGCCATGTGCCGCATCCTATTCCGGGTGCTGGGTTAAAGGGAACAAGATGTGCTGAGAGCATTGTTCTAACAGTTTATACTCCTTGGCACATCCAGTCCTCAGAAGAAAACTCTGAGATATCTACTGTTGATCCCATTGTATGATCACAGAGAAAACTGAGGCCCTAATTAAGTAACTTTCCCAAATCAAGCAACTTATAATTGGCAAAGCCTGGATTGGCTGACTTCAGATGGCACCTTTTATATATATATCTTTATTGATTTCAGAGAGAGGAAGAGAGAGGGAGAGAGAGAGAGAAACATCAATGATGAGAGAGTCATTGATCAGCTGCCTCCTGCAGGCCCCCAACTGGGAATTGAGCCCACAACCTGGGCATGTGCCCTGACCAGGACTCAAACTGCCATCTCCTGGATCCTAAGTCGATGCTCAACTGGGGAGTCACACCCGGCCAGGCCAGATGGCACTTCTTAAGTGGCTGTGCTATAGCTGTGATTCTTGAGGGGGTCTTGAATTTCATCCAGGCCTTATTTTTCTGTGGGTTGTTTGATGGTAATGATGTTGATGGTGATGGTAACTGCCATGCACTGTGTCTCCATGTTAAATACAATCTTTCTATGGTTAAGTCATGCAATTCTCACAACAACTCTATTAGGTTAATAATCTACTCTGTTGATGAAAACAATGAAACTTACGGGCATTAAATAACTTTCTCAAGGTCACAGCCAGTAAGTGGCAGTACAAGGTCTAGATCCCATTTTGTCTTATGCTAAGGCCCATGCACTTAATGATCCCTCTGCCCTGCCTCCAGTGAAAGAGTTAATTCAAGAGAAGAGGGGACACTTCTCTTTCAAAGACTTAGAAATCGTCCCAGCTTCTCCCTAGCTTTCAGGACAAGAACAGGAAGTTGAGAAGAATAGACACCAGTGGAACCCTTGTGAAGCCAAAGCTCAGATGTTTGGATTAGGCCCCTTCTGGAGACAGACCATTTTAAGAAGGATGCTAAGTGAACGATCCTCTCTGTATTTTAGAGCCGTTGAGATATTTTCTTCACAATTAAATTAGTGGAAGAATACATTTGTCAGTCACTAATTGGATGGATGGATGGATGGATGGATGGATGGAGCTTGTCAAGATTCAGATCAGACTCGTTAATGGGCCAAATCCAGTTATATAATGTCATAGAGAAGATGGAAAAAAATGACCTCTCTCTGGGGTACCCTTTGGGTTTACTTTCATTCTTTACTTTAGGGCAACTATTAGCCTACCATTCCACCAAACACATCCAAGAAAAGTCCACTGAGAGCCTACTGTGTGCCAGGCACTGTAGTAGGCTTTGGAATTGTCAAAGGTTAGTGAGGCGGGTTCCTCTAGCTGGGAGCCTTCCCAGAGTCTGACCTAGATGGGATATGGGGAGATTGAAGTATTATAAAGGAGACAAGGGAGCCTTGGTGAAATTAGAGCCTCTGGGATCTAAGTTTAGGAAACTGTCCAGTAATAGAAATGGATTTATTTTTCAAAGAATTTCTTAAGAAGTGAGATCTCAGGCTGAGCCCTCCACTAGTGATATCAAGGACATCTAAGTCACATAACCTCTAAGCTATCCCCACCCCATGCTTCTAATTATGTCAGTAATTAAAATTAATTAACAGGCTAAGCCCTGTTACCTGGGAAAGGAAGTTTGCTGCTGTCAGCAAAGGGACACAGAAACATTTGCTCTTGCAAATACTCTCTCTCTTTATCAGATTAGCCACATTTTTAAGCCTAGAGAAACTGTCACCATTCCCAGCCCCCACACACACACTTCTCATTAAACTTCTTTGTTTGATGCTTAATAACTTTAGCTTTGTAATAATTCAGAAGACATTTTAAGTATCTGATGAAGTCTTCACAATATCTCATGAATATAAGTTTAGAATCAGGGAGACTTATTTGTTATTCTCACTTTCCTCTTTATCATGAAATGTTAGTATCATTTTTATTGTAAGTCTAAGTGTGTTGTGCTGATTACTGAGTAATAAGTATGTAAAATTTCAGCTGCCATGTTGAAATTTTGACAACTTCAATAAATCGTACCACTTAGGAACCACCAAGGATTTTAGAACAAGAATTTAACCCACCCATTTTTAAAAGCATTTTTTTAAAAAGCGAATTCTCATGATGCCATGTTTTTTTCCAAAAATGAAATTGATACGAAATGTTTCAAGAAAACATATTTCCACCCGATCCACTTCATTTGCCACCTAATGAAGAAGTAACCGGAGAAGTATGACTTTCACGAGACCCCTTTCCTCCCCTTTACTGTCCTTGGAGTTCGTCATTTCCTATAGAGTAAGGCCTGCGAGCTGACTTCCCCTCCCCCCTCCCACTTTTCCAAAATCCTGGGGTGGGGAGGAGGCAGCAGCCTCCTGGTGGGAGGAGTGGAAGGATTATAAAAGCCACTTCCTCTAACCCTGGACAACGCCTTTCTCTTTGGAAGCAGCTTGGAGTGGTAAGTGTGGGACAGGGAATTGGGGGTGTTTCCCCCTGGAGCTCTGCAGGGGAAGGGGGTAGAGTCTGCACCGCTCCCCGGGTCCTTTAGGGATGACTCCCGAGGCCTCTTTCTGGCTGCAGTTGTGCTCAGGAAGAGGCGTCTGAGCAGTGTTGTCTGTGTCTCCGTCATGGGATCCGAGGGAGCGTTAGGGCAATGAGCTCGGAGCAAATTCAGTTACATGTCGTCTACACCCCCCTAAGGTGGATGGACAGGTCTCGAGGTTTTAAGGACACAAACATATCACTAGACTCACTGATACGCAGTTGCTCACCTGGCTTCTATCCTTTTTCCTTTGCCCTTACCCCTTTCGACTTTATATGTGATCCCTGAGCAATCCAACATCCTCCACTCTGAATATTGAGTGTTGTTATTTGCATATTATATCTTTTTTCTGATTATGAAAATAGCAGTATGTTAATTATAAATTTTTTAAAAAAGACAATAAAAAACTAACATGGGAAATAAAAATTAAATGCAATCCCACCACCGAGAGAAAATCATTCTTAACCTTTTCTCCATGTATGGGTAATGTTTTAAATCTTCTATCATATGGATGCATTATAACTTATTAGCCAGTGTCCAATTGTTAGCTATTTAATTCATGTCCAAGTCTTCCGATTATATCTGAGGAGTATAGAGTTGGCTTACCTCACATGTTTCCTTCAGATAAGTTTTAAGATATAGGTTTATTGGGTCAATGGGCATGATTTTGAAATGTTTGATGAAAATTGTCCTACCAGTTTACACTGCCGTTGTTAATATACGAGGGCCAGATACCCCACTGCCTCATAAGCACCATTACCTTCTGGTTTTTGCCAAATTATCAAATTGGTGTGTGTCTGGGGTTAGAGTTTAATTTGCATGTTTCTGGTAACTAGAGATGTAAGAGATTTTATGTTAATTAACTGTATTTCCGCTTTTGTGGATTGCCTACTCAGGTTCTCTACTTACTCTATATAATAAAATTATGTTTTTTAATTTTGTAGTTTTGAGTTTTTATTTAGTCAAAGTTTTCAGGACTTTCAGCATATGTTCCTCATACATACAAGTATAGATAAGTGTTTCTTTTTTCTTTTGGTTCCTTTTATGATTCATTTTTATATTTAACGCCTTAATTTGCTTGTGCATACTTGCATTTGGTGTGAGTCATAAGAAATGAGGAGTCGTATTTCCTGAGGAAGGAGAAGAGAAACATCACTGTGAGAGGGAAACCTCAATTAGCTGCCTGCTACACGCCCCCTATCCAGGATTGAGCCCTCAATGCAGGCATGTGACTTGACGGAATTGAACTAGCAATCTTCTGGTGCCCGGGCAAGATCTTTCTTTGTTTTCAATACAGGTATTGACAGCTAGAAATTTTCCTCTAATCACTACTTTACGTGCATCCTATAAGTTGGTATATTATGTTTTTATTTCCATCCATTTCAAAGTATTTACTAATTTCTCTTGTGATTTCAATTTTGGCCCCTTTGTTATTTAAGGGTGTGTTGATTCATTTTTACGTATTGTGAATTTCCCAATTTTCTTACTGTTATAGATTTCTAATTTAATTCTGTTGTGATTGGAAAACATACTTTGAATGATTTCTGTTTTTTATTTATTTATTTTTATTTTTTTAATTTATCTTTATTGTTGAAAGTTTTACAGATGCCCCCCCCATTGGCCTCCTCCACTCTGCTCCCACCCCTTCCCCAGTATTCTTTAAAAACCTGCACACGCAGGAAACTTAGAATATCCTAGATAGAGAACTTGTTCTCAAATCCACCACAGGCCACACCCCTTTCCACTGTTCTATTCTATCCTGTTCATCTCTTTACTGGCCTGGCCCACATAGGCATTTGAATTTGGGAACCTCCATCTCTGAACCTAGACAAAAGATCAAGTTCAAATGATTTCAGAGGACCTTTTTGGTATGACAGGAAAGGAGACTGGCTTTTTGATGGAACTGTGAAGACCAACCCAATGAAAGATCTTGCTCATGAGATAAAACCAGGAGAATTAGTCAATACATTAAAAGTAGGGTCTTTTTTCTCAAAAGAGAAACTGGAGTATGAGGACAAATTTTTTTTTGAGGTCCTATCACGTGCCAGGTACTGTGCTAAGTTCTTTTATATCAGCCTTTCTATAAAAGATGGTAATTTAAAGAGACCCTATGTTCATATATGAAATTAAATTGGTAACTTATGAAGTGATTTTATGCATCTCAAAATATTTTATTTATAAGAATGTCACTTTAATGTTTAATGCAATCAACTATTCACCACTGTTAACTGAAGGTCAGTTATGTGGACACACAGGGTCCCTGCCTCATTCACTGCTGGGGGCTTCCTAATAGCACAGACCCTTATCTCTGTCTGGGCCTCTGAGCTGTCAGAGTTGAGTCACCCTAGGATTAAAGGAAAACTTTGTGAGAATAAGAGTTTGAAACCTTGGTGAACTTTGACAATTGTGTATATTTAAGATTGATTTGGATTGAGCTAACCCTTCACTTCCTTGGAATAAAAATCTGGGTCACTAGGTCAATCAGTAACAGACGCCTCTGCCGGTAGGACCGTGGGATGTAGTTTTCCCAGGACTGCTCATCTTAATAGGTCAGGGTCGTGAAAACCTTGTTAAACTGCCTTAAAACATAACTTCTGGATCTTCACAGCAGAAGCTGGGTCGAAGCTGGTTTGCCTGCGCATACTTGCATTGGTGTGAGTCATGAGAAATGAGGAGTCATATTTCCTGGGAAGGAGAAAAGTCTGAGTCAACGTGGACTCCCTCTCAGGGGCCCAGCACAGTGCCTTAGGCAGACTGCTGCTCAGTAAATACTTGCTGACCCAATATCCAATTAAGCAGAGACCTGTGTCTGCAAAGAAAGCGAGTCTTTTTCAATCCACCAGACTGCCCTGTGTTTGGGAACGTTTCCTGTTTGCGGTAAGGAACCGTGTCCTGGAGTAAGGGACGGGTTGTGTTTACACAGCACCCCTATTTCCCGCATCTGACGTCCAGGTGAAAGGCTGTAGCGAGCCACCCTGAGCACCTCCTCTCTCTTCTCCCAGGCTCCTCCGTTGGCCCTGTTCGCTGTTGTCCCTGCTCACGTCTGGCAAGGGTCACTGGCTCCAGCGTGAGAGAAGATTCCAGTTTCACCGTTTCGATCAGCCGTGGTTCTGGAGTCATCGTGGTAGGCGAGCCACGGGCACAAAATGATGAGAGTTTGCACATCTGCTGAGGAGTATTGGGGTAACCTGAGAGCGGGAGGAAAGGCCCCACCCGAGGAAAGGGACTCCCGGGGCCTGATTACAATGAAGCAGAGGGACCAAAAGGAGAGCTCACGGGAGACGCAGGAGGATGGGCTGAGGTGCCAGTGAGGCAGGGACAGAGTTCCAAATCGCAAGGAGCTCAGACGGAGAGGCTCTTGTTCCATCCGTGGAAAACCAATCTGGGACACCCGGCCCGGCCCGTGGTAGGAGAAGCCAAGGGGAGGACATTGAGAGAGATTCAGGAGCATTTGATAGCAAAAGAAGGAGACTTAGAATAACAAATGGAAGCAAATGGGAAATCGAGGCAGAGTTGTTCTTGTCAGACGACAGGATCCCAGGAGGGACCCGTAGAAACCTGCTGGCCTGAGCCCTGGGATTAACGAGGTGGGTGGAACAGCTCTGGCCCTCCCGGCAGAGCAGGCAGCTATGCAAATCCTGCGGCCGCGAAGGCGGGCAGCCAGCCCCGCCCAGCGCTCCCCGCAGCACCCTGTGGATTTGGAGCACTGCTCGGGAGTAAGCTGGGCCCTTGGAGCCATCGCTTCCTTAGCTCCGCTGATAGCAGACCTCATGTTTACCAGCTCCCGGGAGATCAGATCAGACCGTTGTGATTTAAAAAAATTTTTTTTTTCCTGTAATGAAACCAGCTCCAGCCAGCCAGACTGGGAGTTTACTGCCTGAGCTGTTTCCCAACATGGTTCTGCTGGCAAAAGCAGACGTGATTGTTTCCTTGACTCTCAAGGGGCTTGTTTACACTGACTTAATTTTTACTGCCAGCTTTCAAGTGAGAAGAGGGAGATGATAATTAAAGGTCGGCAGGTGAGCAGAAGGATCCCTGTCCCGCCTTTGGTGGGTGTGCCTGGGTGTGTGTGTGTGTGCATATGTGTGTGGGGGGGTGTGCGCTTTTCCACGCGCAGTTGTTGTGCCCTGATCTGGTTGACAAGACCCGGTCACTTGTTCGTAGGCACAATGATGGGTGCCAGGCTGGGTGTTGGGCAATTTCCTATTTTGTTTATTGTAAAGAAGGAAAATCAATCAGCTGGGCTTTCTGGGTCAGAGGGCAAGGGATGTTTACTGTCAACAGGAAGACAAGGGGATATAAGATACTGAGCTCGAGGGGACTTCTAGTTGTAGGACAGGAGCTTAAGAGGTGGGGTGAAGCCAACTGCAGGGCGTTTCTGTCCTGATGCATTTGATGGGAAATGCAACTTGGAAAATTGCACTAGGCCAGAGCACCAGAGCTAAATAGGATGAAATGAGGTCAGACTCAAATTCCGTTTCACCAAGTCTCCTTTTTAAATGACATTTTAATCCTCCCAAAGATGACAGATGGATGCTCGCAATTTGGAAATAAGAGCTTAAGTGAAGAATCGAGAAGGCAAGACTCTGGTGCATGCACAGGTGCCCAGAGAGATTCAGCACAGAGAGACTGACACTCCTGGGAGAGGGACTCACAGTGCTGTCCTCTGGAAGCAACCAGGACCTTGCTGTCCCTCAGGACTGAACAGGAAGCCATGAAAGCCCTGATCGCGGGAAACTTAGAAGACTGCCTGCTGGATAAGGTGAGGACAGATACGGTCTCTGCCACGCACCTCTCCCCCCCCTCCTCCCCTCCTCACCCCTCTACCCCCTCCCACCCCACCAAACTTGATTCAGAGTTCATTATCATAGTAATAAGTTGACTTCTTAGGCAAAACCATTAAGAAAGAAACAGGGAAAACTTATAATGATAAAATTATAGCAAACTAAGTGATTTCCCATTATTTCTCCTTTTGGGAGGCTATGGGTGGGAGGAGTGTTGGCTGGTGTGTCCCATGGTCCTGTTTCCTGAAAGTCCAGACCCCTTCAGCCTGGCCTTCAAATAGCGCCTTTATCTTTCTTCTCTGCCTCCTGCATCTCCAACAGAACTTTAAACAGCGCTCCACACCTCTAATCCAGCCTCTGCACCTGCTTTCTTTGGCCTATTAGCATGTTTTTTAAGATTTCCTAATTTGTTACATATACGGGGTGGGCAAAAGTAGGTTTACAGTTGATCGTATGGAAAATAATACAATAATTAATAAAAATAATACAAGAATAAACTCTTGTTTCGTGCAGTCACAACTGTAAACCTACTTTTGCCCACCCTGTATTTCAAAATAGTGAGATTTTTGCATAGAAACCCTGATCTTCATCTTCTCTGGGAAAGAGAAAGCAGGATATCTGGCAACCAGAGGTCCCAGTTTCTTGCCTGGCAGCCGTGGCCTGGAGCTGTGTGTCCATCCGTCAGAACGTGGGCTCACTGGTCCTCGGGACTTCGGCACTCCTGAGTCTGACACCTGCCCCCCACCCCGCGCTCTCATGTGTGTCCCCCTACCCCCCCCACAGGTGGCTGTGTCTGCCACTCCTGCCCCACAGAAACTGTGTCCTGAGAAGGCCTCAGGCCCCAGCTCCCCCTCTCCCCTCTCCCAGGGGAGATAGCCTCTCTCCTCCCCACTTGTCGGGCTCAGTCACCCATCAAACTCAGCTCAGGGTCCACTTTCTCAACAAAAATTTCCCTGACACCACAGCACAGAAAGTTTTTTGCCTTCCTGTGAACTCTGCTGGTGATTATTACTGACAATATTTATTTGAGTATCAATTGTATATTGACTCCTGCTGCCTTTCCAGTTATAATCTTGGGTGGGAACTTAAATCTTATATTGTTTTCAGTTTCTGGAGGAAAGAATTAGCCTTGGATATCTATTCCCATGGAATTCACATGGTATCTTTGCACGTATGTGTCAGAATCACCTTCAGGGCTCAATGAAATAATGCAAGAATAGCGTGAAAGGTGCTGGCAAGTTGAGGCCCCTACAGTATCCCATTTAATCTAACCAACAACAGTGTGACGCGTGCATATCTCCTCTGTTTTCACAGAGGGAACAAAGGCTCGTGTGGATTAAATAACTTGTCCAAAGTCACACAGCTTAGGTGGAGAGGATACTGAGGTTTCAGCCTACTCTTTTTTTTACCCCAAAGCCGTATTTCTTTGGCTAAACCCCTCTCTACAAACATACACTGAGCACCTGCTTTGTGCAAAACACTGTGCCCAAAACACAGGCCTGAGATGGGGTCTGCTAAGTGAGAGAAATTCTCAGCTCCGGGTGTCTTTAAGGGGGGCCCTATCCCACCTACAGATCTTGCCCATAACTCCAAAGGCAAAAGGAGTGACTGCAGTGGTTCTGACAAGGGCTTTGGAATAACACAGCCTTGGTGTGGATCCCTGCTCTGTGACTTTCTGATCCTGGGACCGTGGGCAAATTACTTACACATTCTGAACTTCAGTTTTCTCAACTGTAAAATGGGAACAACCATCACGTCCACCTTAAAAGGTTACTGGGAGGCTCAAAGGAGTTAACCCTTATAAAGTATCCTGCATATCGCAGGACTGTCCCGTCTTAGCTCCCAAGTGCTGCCGTGGCTACGGCTTCTGCTGCACCTGGGGCTGCAATTGTCCTGTGGGGCCCAAGCATTTGGTTCATGGAAGAATTTGGCTGAAAAGGTGGGGATGTGATGGTGGAAAACCTGTTTCATCTATATGAATCACTGAATTAGTCTCCATTCCTTTCAATTATCAACCCCTGGAAGACAGAGATGGTGCCTGCCCTTTTTTTTTTTAACTATTGGATTTGATGCAATTCCAGAATTAAAAGTCTGACTTCTTGTTGTCAGAAGGAAGTTCTTGGCCATTTTCCCCAGTGGCATTGATCATGGGTGACATTTGCATATGCTCAGGGGTGTGACCAGGTCTGTGTGACATTTCATTCCTGGCACACTATTTCGTGCCATCTCTGTGCCTCTCCAGGAAGCATATTGGAATACAAGTGAGTCAGAATGTTATTATAGTAATCAACCTTGACGGCTCAATAATTTATAATTCAAACAGTAAAAATTGTCCACAAACTTGAGCTATTAATAGTAGCAAGTGATGTGTGGGACAACAGTGAGCCTGACAGTGTCATTTAGGGGGGAGAGGAAGTAGCCCAGGATGAGGACATGTACATAGACGTGTCCTGGAGAGAGGCAGGCCACCAAAAATGGATGGCACCCTCGATGAATGGGTGCTCTCGTGGCTATTTTTTGCATAAACTCTGCCTAATTAGAGTAACGGAATCTTCATGCTAACAAACATAGCGTGACTTACCGATGGCCAGTGCGATGGATGGGCTGGGTTAGCCTCAGTCCTCAAAACACTCTGAGCACTTTCCTGTTTGAGAATATTATTCCCCACCACCCTGCCTGCGGCGTCCTATCGAGTTAGCCCTTGCCTTACTTTTCCCTGCTCTTCCCGATCAGGCTTCTGATCCCCGAACTTATCCAGTGTGACCCCTGATCTACTAACCCGGCTTTGTCCATTCGCTGCCCAGAGTGCAAAACACGGCCTGCCGCCGAGACCCCCCTGCCCTGCCAGCCGTCTCCAGGCTTGCTCAGCAAACTCCAATCTTAGCCCGTCGCCTGCTACCTTTGTGCCGGAGAGCATCGTAACTGAGCCCACTGGGCTCCCACAGCCTCGCGGGCCCCCCCACAGCCGTCTTGGTCACACAGCCCCTCATTCCTTAGGGAAGCTGTTTCCAGTGTCTGTCACCCCGAAGTTCCCTCCCTTCCACCTCTCCGTCTCGCCCTCAGCAATTGCCTTGTCTCCTGCTCTGTAAGGAAAATAGACGTCAGACAGGAAACCCCTGGGAGCCCCCCTGTTCCCTGCCCTTTCCTCGTATTTGCACCCAGCCTTTCCTCCCGGCCCCCGCCGTGGCTTCTCCTCTGGGGGTGCACGTTCGCCCGCTGCTTCCTGGCTGGAAAACTGACTCAGAGGCTTTGCCCTCCGCTGCCTCCTCTGCTGGCTCTTCTCCGTCAGCACTTAAACCTTTGTCATTTTGGAAAAACCTGCTGGTGTCCCTGTTTGCTTTCCCTTCCCTGGCGAGCTTCCCGGAGGAGTCGCTTACCTCTGTCCTCACTTGCTTGTCTCTCCTTCCCTCTTAACCCACCTCGATCAGGCCAGACGCCAGCAGTTCCCTGACCCTTCCGCCCTGTCCCAGCTGCCGGACTCCACGGACACTGGTCAGGCCTCGTCTCTCCCAGCCTTTCGCTCAGATGTCACCTCCTTAGAGATGACTTCCCTGGCCACCTGATTCCAAGACAGCAGCCCCTTGACTCTCTAACCCCTATCCTACTGATTTTTCTTTATGGGACTTATTGTACCTGAGATCACATCATACACACACACACACACACACACACACATGATGTGTGTACACACACACACATGATGTGTGTACACACACGTACAGGGGGGGAAAAGTCTGTTTACAGTTATGAGCATGCAAAACAGTTTATCCTTGTATTATTACTTACTAGTTATTGTATTATTTTCTCATACGAGCAACTGTAAGCCTGCTTTTTCCTCACCGTCTATGTACATATACACGTGTGTGTGTGTGTGTGTGTGTGTGTGTGTGTATACATATATATATATATATATACCCATGTCCTGTATTTTTAACCAGAGGGCAAGCATCTCTGTTGCCTCGTTCACTGTTGTGTCTCAGCACATAGATGGGCAGGTACTAGGTAAAACTGAACAAATGCTTCTATTTTATTTTATTTTTTAAGATTTTTTTATTGACTTTTAGAGAGAGAGGAAGGGAGAGGGAGAGAAACACCGATTGGCTGCGTCCTGCATGTCCCCTACTGGGGCTCGAGCCCGCAACTCGGGCACGTGCCCTGACCGGGAATCGAACCAGCAGCCACTTGGTGCACGGGATGATTTCCGACCAACTGAGCCGCATCGGCCAGGGCACAAGTGCTTCCATTTGAGAGTGAGCCCCGAGGCACTGAGACCTGAAGCCGCCTCTCCTGGAGTTCCTGGGAAGGCAGGGATTTTTGAGCCCACTCCTGCAGTCACCCCGCTGCGCCCTGTCCCGTCGCTTCCTTGGCCGGTGCCTGGGGCCGGCCCCAGAGATACCCCGAGCTGCTCCCTCTCCCGCCCACCAGGCGGACCTGAGGCGCCAGGGCGTTTCCCGGACGCTGGAGGAGGTGCAGAAAGCCGTCTACCATCTGACCACAGAAATCAGCAACCAGGACATCCGCTTCCAAGCCATCCCGTACTCCCTGGTGTACAACGAGAACATTAAGGTGAGCGGTCCCCTTGGCTCTGGGTGCCCGCCCAGGGAGCCTGGAGCCTGGGGTGGGCCGGACTCAGTACGTGACAGGCACCGACACCCCTAAGAAGAATCATAACAACACTCCCTGTTTCCGCGGGTACTCTTAGTATTTACCATTTACAGGGTCATTTGAACGCCCACATTTCTACTTTCCAGATGACAAAAATCGAGACTTAGGGAAATCAAATGACTCGATCAGTCATATTAGGCACTGCAGCCAGGACACATACTGGGGCCCTGGTCCCAGAGTTTGTGCCCTTATAGCGATTAATGTTTAGTGAAACACCTATTCACTTATCGAGCAACTGCTTATAGATGGGGGACTGGGCAGAGGGAACTCAGGCATCGTTGAGAAAGTAGCTGAAAGTGATAGTCTGTGGCTTGCAGGTGGGGGAGGGAAGAGAATGGGAGAGGTGGCCTTAGACATTGCAGGAGCAGCCTGATAACCCCCTGTCCCTGCTGAGGAGCCCCCAGAGCCATGAGCCACCAGGGCCAGAGTGTGACAGCCCACGTTCATGTGACACTGCGTTGGGCAAAGCTGTGCTCACAGGCATGGTCTCACTCAAACCTGCAGACAGTCCTGTGGGACAGACATTAGGGTTCTCTCCCTTTAGGGAGGAGAGAAGTGAGGCTCTGGATTATTCTGGATCCCCGTGCCCCTTTATCTCGATTTCTCTTACGACACATAAGAACCCCTTTCATTTGTGCTAAACTTATATGTACTCATGCCCCCTTCTCACATCAGACTACATTCCTCGTTTGTAAGGGTCACGCTTGTTGGTGGCTCTGTTCCCGGCCCCCAGCATGGTGTGGCCTGTGGCAGACACTCAATTTCTGTGGAATGAGTGAATGAGCAAAAGCGTTAGTATATGAATAAAAGACGGTTGGAGTCCAGTGCATTTCAAGGTGGGCGGGCATAGGGACCTCCGATAAGATTCTGGCACTTGTGCATCTTGAAAAAGAGTCAGATCTCAGGAAATTCACCTCAGGATGAAAACTGTGAGACGAGATGGAATCCTGGAATGTCAGAACAGCATCTCCCACCTCTACCGCCCACCTCCGCTGCCACCTAAATTAGACAAAAGTAGACCAGTGCCTGGGAATGGAAACATAGCATCATTTTTTTGTAGAGCTAGATCCCAGGAAATTTCCTTCTGGAAGAAAACGCCCTATAAACAGTAAGACCCCCTAAAGTCCCAGGTCTCATTCACTCTTCTTCCTTGCAGACTCATGAAACCAAGAGCTCGGTGAGTTCATTCACCTGCTCGAAGCATCACGGGGGCTAGTGGCAGGCCCAGGATGGGCCCTCTTGCCGTGGGCAGGCGCAGCCCCCTGTCTGCCTCGCCGCGTGGCTGAGGGTTGAGTGGTTAGCGGAGCCGCCCGGCTCAGCAGGCCGGCTGCAGGGGTCTCCTGCGACCTCCCAAGTCTGAACTCACACCCCCTCCCCCTCCTCTCCTGCCCCCAGGTGCTGGCCCCCAGCCAGTTCCTCGTCACGGTCCCAGTGAGAGGCCTGGCCGGGTACAGGGAGGCCAGGGAGCACCGCTGGAGGTACTACACCCTGCAGGGCGCCCGGCAGCCCTGCCCCCTGCGGGCCCCCGAGGGCCTGCAGCAGTGGCTGGAGGTGCAGCAGTTCACGAAGAGCCTGTGGCAGTGGCACGAGGCAGATGTGAACGTCGAGGGGGACATCGTGCCCGCCAAGGTCCTCCAGGCGCTCCGGAAACTGGTGGAAAACGCGATCGAGACCTGTCGCCTGTCAGGTGAGCGGGTCAAGAGAAGCACAAGGGAAACTTAGGGCATTTCCCTTTTGCTCAATAAAACCTCTGCTTGGGTGTCGCCCGAAGCCCGTGCCCCTGAACTGAGGTCATCACTTGCTCTTTGCACCTGTCCAGTCCCCGTAAGTGAAGCAGCTCTTTCTTTGGCCGTCACACATGGGAGTGGAATTCGTACACCAACACCCCCGTGGGTTCCAGAAGCTCACTGCCCTGGCGTGGACATGACAGGCTTGGGGTGATGCAGCCTTTCCGTGGCGTTAGCTTAAAAATATGGGTTCTTTTAAAAAAAAAAGCACGTTACTCATAAACCTCAGAGCTTTGTTATTAGCCCATTCCTGCTGCAATACTCTGCCGCTGACCCCAGTACCCCAGCTTGTTGAGAGCACACTTGGAAACCACCAACTTTTACCAACACCCCAAATCCAGAAGCCATAAAGAAGTGATTACGTTTAGCAACCCCAACATCTGAAGCCGCAGTACAGTGTGGCATCTGTGCACACACACGCATTCACGCATGCACACACATATGCACACACGTGCGCATGCACACACCCATGCATGCGCTCACACACACGTACACACATTTTGTTCACCCAGAGTGAAAAGGTGAATTTGAAACTGGAAAAATGTGTAATTTCCTCAGTTATACAGGAGTACTTAAAAACCAATAAGAAAATATATGAGCAGGCCAATAGAAATAATGACAAAAACAACCACCCATGACTCAGAAAAAGAATATAAATGGCTAGTAAACATTTTTAAGAATGTCCCATCTAACATGTATTTTGAGAAATGTGCATTAAGACAACTAACAGATTGACAGAGATGAAAACATCCTATCATGCTCGGAGTAGGGATGGGTGTGGTAAAACACATTTCCTTCAAAGTGTAAATTAGTGCCTACTTTTTCAAAGGGCAGTTTGACCACTTTTATTTTTATAATGGGATTACTGGGCAGTTCAGTGATTCCAGTTCTAGAGATAGATTCCTACAGCTACACAAAAAAATATGCACAAGGATACCCACTGTCATAGGCTGTGTAATAGCAAATAGCTAGAAAGGACCTAAGTGGCCCACAAAGGAAAACTGAGTCAATCAGACTGCATTGGCCCGGGGGACTACTATGCAGCCTTCAAAAAGGAGGAGGTATGTGCACAGTTATGAAAATGCGCTTGCTGGATAAGGGAGAGAAAAACCAAAGTGCTGAATGATAGGTGATTCCATTTGTACATAGAAGGAAATGGGTTTCTGTGTACATTTCCTGTCTAGATGGAAATCACTCATGTTTAATGGATTGTTACCATGGACAGGATGCTTTCCTGGACTATTTAATTTAATACAGCATCTCTACAGAGCAAGAGTTATTTTTCTACCTGTTTTACAGATGCAAAAAAATGAGGTTTAGAGAGATTAAATACCATGCAGGAGGTCGCACCCCAGGTGAGCAGAGCCAGCCACAGGAGCAGGGTGTGGGCCTGGCAGGCTGGGTCCGGCATTCGCTGCCCTGCTCAGCTCAAGACACTGTCAGCAGGGAGAGTGGGTATAAGAGAGCCACTCCGGGCCAGGTTGAGGAGGCGCCTTCCGTAAATAACGCTGAAGTGGTAGACACTGTCATGTTCCTGTCTGGGCGGCTCCAGGAGGTGCAGACAAAAGCGCTTTATCACACCCCAGCGAGAAGAATGCTCCCCTGTGGAACAGCCTAACACAGTCAACAAGGGAGCCTCTGCTCCCTCTGCCAGGCAAGGAGAAGCAAAATAACAGCCCCCGGTCCTAGAGGGCTCGCCCATCTGTGATGAAGGCAAACAAATGGGCAGACAAAGGCTGGGAACAGAAGCGGGAACAAATCAGAAATGGATTCTGGTGTATGAGCTGGAAAACGTTACCAAATGGGTTCTTCTCTCCGCCTCTCTCCGCCTGGCTGCAAGGTGATGAGGCGAGGGCTTCTTCATGCCCATTAAGCCAGTGGCTGTGCCTACTTGGAAATGTGTTATCATTATGAGAGCCTATGATGATAATGCAGCCGAGGGAGGCTGGCTTAATGGGGGTGGGAACAGATGCCACCTGAGAGCCTACAACTCGGATAGGAGACGGTTAAACTGAACACCACCAAAGGCCAATGAGCACATGGCCAGGTCCGAACGAGGGGGACATAGGAGAGTGGTTGGATTTCATCTTACTAGCACATACACTAAGCAGTTGAGCCCCCTGAAAAGAACCCATTGATTTAAAAGAAAAGGCACCGTAACAGCCTTGGGGGAGGGAGGAGACGAAAGAAAAACCCACCAACCATGAGATTTTTCTACCAATGCGTCTGTCGATATTTATTTGGCTGATTGTCCAGTTGTGACGCAGGCACCCCACCTTGGGGTGCTATTGACTCCGTGAGAGTGGCCCTGCCAGCCGCCAGGAGCTGGTCGGAGTCACCGCTCCCAAGCTCCCTCTTCGCTGCTTTCCCTGAGCCTGTTCGTCATCTCTGCCCAGGAAAGGTCAGCCTGCTGACAAACAGCATTGCCGTCCACGTTGCCATGGAGACATCCGGAGGTCAGGTGGAGATAGAGCTGGCCCCCGAAGTGGAGATCCCCACCGCCTGGCCCAAGAAAGCCCAGTGGCCTCGGTGCCTGACGCGCTGGCCCTCCCCGGAGAGAGTGAAATGCATCAAGGTACCTTGGGCAGGGCCCCAGCCCGCCCCCCGCAGCATCGCCGCCTGCCCACCAGCCGCGCGGGGAAAACGGAGGCCTCGCTAGGTCGGCGGGCCCCAGAACCCGCAGCAGCATCCCAGGACCCGTTAGACATGCAGATGCCCGGGCCCGGCTCTGGGCCTCCTGACCGAGGCTCGGTGGGCGGGGCCCAGCCACCTGGGTTTTAACAAGCCCGCAGGTGACCCTGATGCAGGTTGGAGTTGGAGAGACCCGCCCGAGAGCAAGTGAGCGCGGCCTCCGGCGTGAGGGCCCGTCCCCGTGTCCCACGCGGGGGCCCTGCCTGCCCCGTGGCCGGTCCCCCAGGCTAGGGGACTGCGTGGGAGACGAGGGCCCTCCTCCTCACGGCCGCCGTTTCTCTGCTCTTCCAGTCCTTCGGGTTTACCCTGCTGGCCCGCTCCAGTTACCACTGGCAGCTGAGCTTCCTGCAGGCCGAGCAGGTGCTGCTGGAGCAGCTGGACGAGAATGGGGGCTGCCGCCGGAGATGCTTCCAGGCCCTGAGGCAGATGAAGGAGGACGTCTGGTGCCCGGGGGAGAGGCCTGTGATCACGTCCCACCATCTGCAGGTGAGTGTGCGGCCAGCGCAGCTGGGGGGGCTCTGCGCCCGTAGGGCCTGGCCGGAGCCGCTCGGAGGGGCCTGTGCGTGTGTGATGAGTTCAGGACGGGCCTCCCGTGTCCATGTTTGCCATCCCACAAGTTATCGCTCATTTTGGAGAGCGGTAAACCGGGCTGAATGTGCGTCCACAACACCCCTGGCCAGGGTAAAATTCCCTCCGCCTCCCTCCCTTCCTTTCCAGTTCATTCTTTCCCTTTTCTTTCTCTGTGTCTTTCTTTTTTTCCTCTGCGTCTTTCTATCTCTCCCCTCCTATTTCACTCGACGAGCCAACACGAGTGCCCACTATGTGCCAGAAGCCCTGCTGAGCTTTAGGAATGAATTACAACAGGTGGTCTCTGCCCGTGAGAAATCTACGGGGCTGTTCAGACGTCAGATGAATTCATGCTTTTCTCATGACTCCCCGCTCTCGTCAGATTGCGGCCACTCGCGCGCACACGTGAACGCACACACTCCTCACACAGGAGGAAACCAGGGAAAGTTTGGGTTAGCACAGGACTAATTTCCCGAACTTCCGGGCCCCAACATCGGGCATGGGTTTTCCCTCGCTCTGTCAGCACCTGCCCTTGACCCCAAAACCCAACATTGCGCGTTCACAAACGCGTTCACTCGCTCAGCAAATGTGTATTGAGATAACTACGAGCCAGGGAGGTCCCCCGCACCTGGAGGTGCATGGCGCACAAACACAGACGTGGGCCCTGCTCCGGTGGAGCTCGTGGTCTGGCAGGGGAGACGGGCGTCGAGGAGACAGCTCTGCAGGTGCGTGTGGCATCACGCAATGCACGGAGCCCAAGGGAGAGGAAGAACGCTGCTCTGGGAGAGCTTAGAGCAGCAGGACCCAGCCGGGACTGGGAACCCGGGCGCCCCTCCTGGAGAGGTGGCCTTTGATCGCCCTCAGCTCCTCTTTCTCAAATTTCCAACCACACGTGCCGAACTGGGCACTCCGGGAGCACCACGTGCAGCACACTAGGGCTGGGAGGTATCAGACTTTTACAACTAGCACAGCCCCAGCTTAGCTAGTACCCGTCCAGAGCTTCAGCCCGACTCCCTGACCTCGACACCGGTGAGCACAGGCCCCTGGCGGGGTCACCTGTCTGTGTGGTGCCTTCCCTGCGCGCTCCTGCTTGCGCCCCCTCTCCTTCGGCGTGTTCCCCTCTCGGCTCTGATGTAACCAATTTGAGGGCGAGTGCCATGCTGGTCTTTTTCATTACTGAACCCCTGCTACCTCTCCCAATACTTTGTACCTAGTAGTTGCTTAGTAAATATTTGTGGGTCGAATGAATGACCTCACATGTTATTCAACTCCCCCCCCCCCCCCCCACACACACAAAACCACTAGTCTTTGCTTTGCTCTCTTACCTTTCCTGAGCATCTCGCCTCCCTCGTCTGCCTGAGAATCTGTTAATATCTGGGGCCTTCTCTGGAGTGTCTGCATCCTTAACATCTCAGGCACTTGCCCCTAAAAACACACGCCCATTCGGGAGCAAGGGCAGGTCCTTTCCGAAGACAGTCTAACCGTTTTGTGACATGAGCTTCTTGCTCGCTTGTCTTTCTCCATGAGGACCAGGTGGAGCTGAGAGGCAGACTCTGGTCTGCCTCATAGCAAAACCCCACAACCTTAACCCCTGGTCATTGCTCCACAAGTAGGATGGACAGAAACACAGTAAGTGGCACAAATATTTTCAGCAAGATTCACCAGGGCCACCATGGGCCTCCCGGCCCGTGACTGCTGTCAGAACTGCATTCCACCCGTGGATCCCTTTCATCCAAGCTGCTGTTAAACCTTCTAGAGTTTTCGGGCTACTCCCTCAAGGCCTCTGCTTCAGTCCTCCCTTACCCACCTGCACAGCACAACACAGTTGTGCATTCTCAAGAATGGGCCTTTAAAAGGGAGATACGCGTTGAGGGGGGTGGGACAAACAGGAACAGAGCTGCCTTTTCTCCATACGTAGAGGGTAACAGGATGGACGTGGCTGGTGACAGTGTGGTGTTATCCCCGATGGTGACCCGACTGTGCAGGCCCATTGCCAAGGCTTCCGTCTGGGAGAAGTGGGAGAGACTGGGTTGCAAAACAAGCCAGTCACGGTGACCTCACCTTAAGTCTGACCCTGTTGTATAGGGTCCTCCCCTCCTCCCTAAAGAGCCTCTCCCCCAAAGTGATCTCACGTGAGGCAAGAGTTTATCATTCATTGGCTTATTGATTTCTAAAACCCACTCAAAGGCACGGGCCTTGGTTATAATGGGCTTGGCTGCTTTCGTTTGCCTAGGGAGATAAAAGATTAACTACAAGAGAGGGATTAATACTTTTTTTGTTTTTGTATCTAGGGTATCTTGACTAGCATGAAATTATCTCCAACTCATTTACTCCAAACAATTTAATCTGAATCAAAACAAAATCAGTATCTTGCTGTGAACCTAAAACTGTTCTTTTACTTGTTAGTAAAGATTGTATTTTAAACATACTCAACATCTAAACCGTAACGTTCGTTAATTCATTATTACTCTTGGTCAATAAGCGTTTACTGTGGGTGGGCCAGTGTCCCCGATGCGGGCTGGTGACATAATCGTGAATAAAAACAGGTGTGGTCCTCCCGTCTCTTGGAGTACATGGCCTCAGGGGGATTTCTTAGTAAACAGAAGGGCCAATGCTGTGACCACTGCTGTGATCACTGCTGCTTACGAGAAATACATGACAAAGAGGATGTTTGATGGGTGTCAGAGGGAAACTTGGGGGAAGGAATGCGTTTCCTGGACACAGAAGGAAAGGAAGTGTGCTCCATGCAGAAGTGGGGTGCAAAGGCCCTGAGGCAGAAGAGGGCATGACCTGAGGCCAGTGTGGCTAGAAGGAAAAGCCAGGGACAGCGTAGGGCCCAGTGAGGCTGGAAAGGAAGGTTGGGACCAAACCTTGTGAACCTAACTATGTCAAGGCTTCTATTTTTAATTAACAAGCAATGGGAAGGCTTGGAGGTGCTTTAGATAAGAAGCAACATAGATTTATATTTCAAAGAGACCACCTTGGCGTCAGCGAGGATGGTGACAGATGGGAAGGCGACAGCGATAGGTGCAGACAGCTTCGACGGCTGTTGCAGGGTCCGGGTGTGAGGCGGCCAAAGAGGACGGTGATACTGCAGGTGAAAATAAGTGGGTAGATCTGAGAACTGCTCGGGCAGGAGGATTGGCAGGACTCGACGCGTTGGCGAGGGAGGGACGGCTCCCAGGTCTGTGTCTTACATAACTGGCTGGATAAGCAAGTCTGGAGGCAGACCAGGGTTGTGGGGGAAGGGGCCACGAGCTCAGTTTGGACATGTTGCCAGATGGCTTTCAGGTTTTCAAAAAATGCCAGATAAAGAAGTCGGTGGAGAAGTCTGGGAATGGGGAGTCACCTGCGTCTCGCAGAAACCAAAGCCACTGCCGTGGAAGGAAGATAGTAAGAGGGCCCGGAGCTGGGAAACGCCAACGTTTAAAGGCAGGCGGAGTAGCTGCAGTGCTGGGAGAAGCCCAGAGGGAGTGGCGGCTTGGAAGAGGGAGGGCCTGGAAGAGAAAATCCGATTCTGCTGAAGGTCAGGCGAAGCGAGGGCCGCGAGAGGCCTGCTGAGTTCAGCAGTATGCAGGTCACTGGCCCTCTGGGAGAGCACCTTTTGGGGACTGATGGCAGAAGAGTCCACCCGGGAGTGGCCTGAGGCGGGGAAATGAAGACAAAGAAACGAGATGCCTGTTTGGAGGGACCTGGACTGGCAGAGATGAGAGGGCAGGAGGAGACGTGGGACTGGGGAGAGGGCAGCAGGGTAGCTCTAAACGGGTTCAAAAGCCAGTGAGGAAGAGGGAGGTGGGTCTCTACAGTTTCTGGCAGGGGAGACAGATGGGCCAGCTGGGGGGGGGGGGGCGGGCGCCAAGAGGCAGGGAGGGCGCTGTTGTGGGCAGAGCTGCCTGGCCTGTGGGCAGGAGGGTTTCCACGTCCCCTGTGGAGCAGAGGCAAAGGCACCTGCCAGGAGTGCGGAATCAGCTTTAAGGCGAGTCGTGATCATTAGCCATGTGAGTGGAGAGGGAATGAACGAACGAACAGGCCTCGGAGACCCGCAGGACAAGGCCGGGGATCAGGACAAGGCCGGGGATCAGGACAAGGCCGGGGATCAGGACAAGGCCGGGGATCAGGACAAGGCCGGGATCAGGACAAGGCCGGGATCAGGACAAGGCCGGGGATCAGGACAAGGCCGGGATCAGGAATTCAGGGCAGAGCCACGGGGCCTGGGCGCTTCCCTGCCTCCTCCCCAGGGCACGCGCACTCAGTGTTCCTGGACCGTCTCCTCGGCGCCCAGCATTCTGACCCGCCCCTCCCTCCGCAGATGGTGCTCTTCTGGACGTGCGAGAAGTACCCGCGCGCGAGGGACTGGCGCGCCTTCGGCACGGGGCTGCTGCGCCTGGCACGGCGTCTGCACCGCTGCGTGCGCCAGCGCTTCCTGCGGCACTTCTTCGTGCGGACCAGCAACCTGCTGCAGGGCGCCAGCGCCACCGAGCTGGACGCCGTGGCCCAGAGGCTGGCCGTCTTCCTGAAGGACCCCCGGGCCAGCCTGCCCTGAGGCCAAGCCGCCGGGGCCCCCGGACGGTCATCCCATCCCGGCTGGGCCTCTGTGGATCGGGCGGTCATCCCATCCCAGCTGGGCCTCTGTGGATCGGCGGACGGTCATCCCATCCCGGCTGGGCCTCTGTGGATCGGACGGTCATCCCATCCCGGCTGGGCCTCTGTGGATCGGCGGACGGTCATCCCATCCCGGCTGGGCCTCTGTGGATCGGGCGGTCATCCCATCCCGGCTGGGCCTCTGTGGATCGGACGGTCATTTCATCCCAGCTGGGCCTCTGTGGATCGGACGGTCATCCCATCCCGGCTGGGCCTCTGTGGATCGGACGGTCATTTCATCCCAGCTGGGCCTCTGTGGATCGGACGGTCCTCCCATCCTGGCTGGGCCTCTGTGGATCATGCCGTCAGATGCCGGGTTCCTGCCCAGGAGAAAAGCTGCAGAAGGCAAAGGAATTTACAGCCACCCAGTAGCACGTCAGATGTCCGACGGGGCCCCCCTGGAGCCAAGCAAGCATTTCAGCCCTCACCAGCTACCTCTCTTGGGGACAGCTCTCCTCAAGCTGCCCCAAGCCACAGATTGTAAACCAGTGACAGTGCTGAGTGTTTTCCCTTGTTCGAGTGCTGGCAGGGAGGAGGGAGGCAGGGCCCCTGGAAGGCCGGGCATCGGCCTGCTGACCATGGATTCGTTAATTTTCTATTTGTAAATGGGACTGTGCATATGTCCCCCAAGGGCGAGGCTGTGAGCCCGGGGGCGGTGCTGGTGCCCTTTCCAGGAGAAGGCATTGGATCAACACCAAGTGTCGCTGGTTGGTTGAGTAGCCGGTGCTTGCATCCTGGATCAGCACCTAACCACTGACTGAGTGATTACGTGTGATGCGTTAGCATGCGTGTGTTTCCCTCCAGCTCTCCTCGTGGTTCTGCTTCGCTGCCGGTCCCTAAGTAGAGAAAGAGAGGTTTTGGTGACAGGTGTCAGTCAGAGATGAAAGGGCAGATCTCTCTGCTTCCTTGAGCCCAGCCACTGGCCTCTCCTTGCTCCCCATGCCACGGGTCAGGGATGGCACTGCCTTGTATTTATGAAGGAACTCGGTACTGTGATCTGCATGGAATGACTTGGGGGTCACTCACCTCTCAACGCCTTCCTTTGCTCACGTCATTCACTCACTCATTCATTGATAAATACACGCTCCTTAGGCATTGGGGATGCAACAAATTGCAGAATGGACCAGGCCTACCTGATGGATGATGTCTAGTGGTGGAGACAGGAAATGAACAACAGATACATAAACAAGATGATTATAAATTATAGCAAGTGCCATGAAGGAAATAAATATTACTGAAATAGAGCCACAGGGAGAGCCTTGAACAATAAAATGCGAACAGCTGAAGGGGAAGGAAAGGGAGCCACGGGCAGACTTGGAGGGGCTGCAGGAGTCAGATCACTTGGCCTTGGAAAGCTGGTAAGGAATTTGTATTTTATTTTAAAATCAAAGGTGTGACATTTGGCCTCTCCTGCTACCATCATCTGATTTGCATTTTAAATATCCATTCTAATGTCTGCATAAAGAGAGTCTGTGGCTCACACAAGAGTCAGGGGCGCAGAAGGCCCTCCAGCCTGAATCTTGAATTTCACTGAGGTCCCAAGGCCACACATCCTGTGCAGCATGTTGGCCAGGAATGCTGGGAGTTCTTGGTTAGATCAGTGGTTTCTTTTGGCATTTATTTACTGCTTCTCAATTCAAGGGAATTCTTTACTACTTAGAACATTTCCCTCAAATATATGAGGGAATTTCTTAAAAGCAGGAACTACTGATTTTTTTAAAAAAAGAAAAGTCACATTTGAAAATGAAAACAATTATTTTTACAAAAATACTGTAACCAAATGGTGGGGTCCCTGGGCTATCACATAGGAAACCATGGTTTTCAAATGTTGGGGGGAAAGTCTTTCCAAGCATACAAATTTTATAATTTTGAAAACATGAACTGATGAGCAAACCAGTGTTTTGCTAAATTATCAAGACTTGCATGCAAATTCTCATATACCTAAGTCTTGGGAAATATTTTTGAGAAGGTAGCAGATGTAGCAAGTTTTTAAAATTTTAATGATGAAAACAGTTGAAGCGAGTTTCAAAACAGCTCTGCAGTCACAGAATGCCAAAAAGTGTGATGACTACCAATTGATTCAAATGTGTGCATGTGTTTGGAGAGGGGTGGGACTGACGTGCTCCACGGGCCGATTCCAGGAGGCTCTTCCCACCTCTCCCTGTAGATCTGGGTTTTGCAGGAGGCAGGGCTGCCCGCAGGTTCCTGCGTGTCCCTACTGCTGGCCGGCAGAGGGCAGGAGGGGACCACGCATGGAAAGAGCCGGGTTCCCACCCAGGTCCTTTCCAGCCCAGCAGGTGGCACCCTCCTCAGCCGATAGCCTGGCTTCTCCAAAAAGGGAACTACAGACAGGATTTAGCTGATGCTAAATTGTTTACCTTTCCTGCCATTTTGGCTAAAATTCACAGTCTTTCTGCTTGAAGCTCAGATTTAAAAAGGGAACCTATGCAAGTCTAGTCCATCCTGGGGATTCTGGAATATTCAGTTCGGAGTTCTGAAAAGTCTGATAATATTACTCCTTTATTCTGGTTAGCCTTTTTTTTTTTTAATTCTCCAAAAGACTTTTCCTGTCCATCCCCAGCCTTCCAGGCGCAGGGCTGTTTTATAGGAGAATGCTTGGCATTCTGCTGCAGTAGCCGACTTGGCTCGAATTTGCATCCCAGCTCTGACACTGTAGCTGCCTGTCCTGGGCAAGTTGTTCGACTTCCTAAATCTCTGTTTCTTTATGGACATTGTTATCGGTTGAATCGTGTCCCCCAAAATCCATATGTTGAAGCTCTAACCCCCAATACCTCAGAATGTGACAGTATTTGGAGACAGGCTCTTTAAACTGGTGATTGAGATAAAATGAGGACTCTACACACTCAGCCTAGATACTTTTAGCCACTCCTGTGGCTCCAAATGCCATCTGTAATCCCAGGGTGTCCAAGTCTCTAGCTCCAGGCAGGCCTGCCTTGTGTTTTAGCACCTGATGTCTCACGGGCAGTTCCAACTTAACAAGTGTTACCCCCGACTTGGCTCAGGCAGACCCATGTAATTCTTATAGAAGGTTCCTTACGATGACCTCTATTGGTCATCAGTAGCTTTAAGATATAGAAGGAAGCATTTCTATTGTTTTCTTAATTGTACAAAGGAAGCTCTTTAAAAAAAACAACAAAAAAAAACAACCACAAAAAAGCCTGAGTTCACTCTCTCCATTGCCCAACATCTCCAGAGAGTGGAGAGGAACAGATTGGCCAATGCGGGGGGGGGGGGGGGGGGGGCAACTACAATGAGAGGAAAACTAGAAAAACATTTTAAAGTGGAAAATATGATGCAAAAGATAGTCTAAGGAGAATATTTTACCATATAAACTATGATTCTGTAATATTTCTATAACTTGTCAAAGACCCAGGGGTGTTCCCCAGGGACTCTGTGATGAGAGACAACTTGTGTGGCGGATGCTGCGATGTTCCACCCAAACCCCGCTTGGCTGGAATGACGGATTGAGGACTCACTTCCTCAGTGGCTGGGAGGGTGGCCCTTAGCTGTCACCCCACTTTGGGGATGGCCTTGGCTGAAAAATGGCATCACCCAAGGTCAGCCCAGACCCAAGGACTGATCAGTGTGGGTGTGTAAAGGCCCAGCCCCTCTACCCAGCTTGAGATGACTCTGAAAGACGACACTCTCCTGGTGGGATGGGCTGAGGCCTTTGTTCGTCCTTTGTCACAGCTCAGTTGTTCTCAGCTCAATCCTGCCTCTTTCCCCTGACATGTCCTATACATCAGTGCTGGTCTCAAGATCAGTCCCTGCTTGACATTCTGCTGCGCTTCCCATTGCAGAGCTGCTCTCCAGGGAACCCAAGCTGGGACATATGGACAGAGTCCCCTGGCGTCGGTCTGAGACCCAGCTCTGCCACTCACAGCTGTGTGATCTTGCGCAAGTCTCTTCATTTCTCAAAATACTTTTCCTCTTCTGAATGTCAGCCAGCGTTGCAAATGTCGGTGCCTTGTCTAGAACCAGACAGCCCTGGGTTAGGATTTCAGCTCTGCCACTTTCCTAGCCTGTAGCTTTGGTTATTACTCAACTTGGCCAGACCTCAAGTTCTTTGTCTGCAGACTGGGTAGAGATTATGTCTTTGATCCCACTGTATCCCCAGTAATCACCAACCCTACAGTGGACGATAAATGAGGCTTCCAGCGGGGATGGGGCGGGTTTCTCACCAAGGCCAAGGATTTGGGTTGAAGCGTTGGCTGGAACAGATACGCCTCATTGCTTTAGAGCCTCAAGCATCTCGCCAGGGTATCTGATATCCCGGGGACTCCATCGTCTTCGTGGACCACTCAGAATCTGCGTCATCTTTCAGTTTTCCAGACCACGTTAGCCCTCTGCTCACACTCCTCCGGTCGTTCCTCATCCCGCTCACACTAGAACCCAAAGCCCTAGATAGTCGGAGCCCGGTCTCTGAACCTGTCCCCTGCTTCCTGTGCTCATCCTCGGTCACACTGCTTCCCGGCTGGTCCTAGAGCACTCCGAGCGTGACTCGGGACATCTGTGCTTGTCGCTCCCTCCATCTGGAGTCCTTCCCTAAGATCCTTATGTAAAATAGTGTCCCTGGCCCCCATCCCTCCTCACCCTGGTCTTGACATGGTCTACCCTCTTTCTCTGCGTGACTTTTCTCCATAGCACCACCTGGACGGTCTGTCTATCTGTCTGTGTCTGTCTGTCTGTCATGCACCCAGCAGAGTGGAGGCTCTATGAGGAAGGGAATTTACCTGTATCTTCAGGGTTGTATATTTACAACCCTGGGCACATAGTAAGTGCTCAATAAATAGCACATTGAATGAACATGTTTACAAAACTCCTCCAAAAAGTATCCATTCAGGTCTCAAGTTTCTTGGACTTTTATATGTATTTGGTTTGTTTCTTACAAGAAACAGAATCACAGACTTTTCCAGCTTGAAGAGACGGTAGAAGTCTCTACATTTAGAGTGGAGGAAGCTGTCAGACAGGTTGGGTGACTGGGCTCAAATCCCACCCTTTGAGGTAGTTTGCATTGGAAAGGTTAAGATGCATGTCCTCTCAAAAGCCCTGAAACTTCTAAAATGCAAACCTAAGAAATGGAGGAAAGGAAATCTAACTGGCTAACTTGAACTTTGGCCGGACATACCTTTTCGGTTTTCCTTCCTCATTTGTGGGCCTGGCCCCAACTTGAGCCCCTTCCCTCCACCCTGTTTCCTCTTTCCTGGTTGTCAGGACATCAGCGTGTGCGTGTGGGGGGGGGACCCCTTGTGCGATTTGGTGGCCTCTGCCCACCCCATCCCTCTCTCTTTTGAAAAGAAAATTACAAGAGTCTGCTTTTTTCTGAATTCCGAATATACTGGTGGGTTTAAAAGTCATGGGAATGTGGGAAAATTGGGGGAAATAACCCTAACCACCACAAAGAGGTTCTGGTGACCACTGGGGCAGCCCCTTCATTTTACAAATGAGAAGGCAGAGGCCAAAAGAGAGGAGAAAAAGAATTGGCTCACCTTTATCCCATCCCAAACCGAACTCTTGATTTCCCCTCTGACGTGCCCCTCACCTCCATAAATGGAGTCATTATCCCTCCACTCGCTTCAGCCAGAACCCCAGGAGTTATCCCTGAGGCCTCTCTTTCCATCAGCCAACACCTCCAATCCACCAGCAAATCCTTTGGCTCCACTTTCTAAATATAGTGACGTATGACTCACACACCCTCAGCTGCCTCCACCCCAGGCCAGGTCCTCCTCTTCCTCCTAGACTATTGCAGGGACTTCCTAACTGGTCTCCCTGCACCTGCTCCCACCCCCTCGCACCAAACTGTTCCCCACACAAGAGTCAGAGTGGTCTTTGCAACATGCGCATTGAATTGTGTTTTTTCCCCTGCTCGAATCCTTCCAATAGTTTCCCATCCCTCTTGGAAAAAATCTGAAACTCTACCCTGGCCCACGAGGCCCACGGGATCTGCCTCCTGCTCTGTCTCTCTGCCCTCACCCGCTACCACTCTCCTTCACTTCATTCCAACAAAGCCACCACCCTCATTCCTGCCCCAGGGCCTTTGTACCTGCCTGCCCACGTCGTCCTCGTCAAAGCCCACTCCTCCCTGGCAGTCTAACAGACAGCACCCCATTGTCTGACCCTTCCCTGTGTGGGCCCCCCGTTTCCCCTATTAGGATGTAAGCTCCCTGTGGGCAGAGAGTTGCCTTGTTCGCTGCTGCGTCTCCTGCCCCTAGAACAATGCCTGGTGCATAGCAAGTGCTCACTGAATATTTGTTGAATGGATGATTGGATGAAGGAATGAATAATTTGGTTCCATGACAGGCATCTGCTTCGTGACAGGGTCTGGACTTGAATCCAGGTCTCCTGACTCTCAGGCCAGGCTCTTTCCCCTACAAATTACCATTTTGAAGGTTGAAGAATCACATCTTTAGCTGCAGAGAAAGAAAAATTACCTCTGGCTCCAGCAGCCTCTTTTCCAGGAAGGGCCTGGCTGTCCTTGCGGCAGAATGTACACTCATACTGCAGAGGGGCCGCCACGCACCCCAGCTCCCAGCCACGGCCCGTGGGGACCCTGACGCATGCTCGCTGTGGCACAGCCAGCTCAGCCAGATCCAGCAAATACATATGTTCTGTGCACTGTTCGGGCAATACACACACACACACACACACACACGCACGCACACACTTTGCTTTTAAACAAAGCACCTCAGAAAGGAGTTCAGGCCTTGCCCCTCCCTTCCTGCCAAGCGTGGGGACCAACAGTGGTGGTCTTGGCAGAAGGTCTCTGTTGCTTCTCTTTGTCTCCGAGTCTAAACCATCCATTTCCTCTCATTCAACAGCCTTGTTTTTGTCTGTGGCCTTTCTTATGTGCGCCTGTGTATTTGGTTCTCAGACTTGGTAGCCTCTGCATGTCCTGGCAGGGCCTCACTGGTAAACACTGGATACAAGCGGCCAGGTGGCAGGTGTGCGAGAGCGTCATTGTAAAGGAACCAAACGCCCTAACAATCGAATGCAGGCTCTTGATGATCGTGTAAAAAGTCACCTCCCTCAGGCCGCACCCAGCATTTTCAAACCCGGGACAGGTGAGCCAGCCAGGCTGCCCCTGGTGTGGTGAACAGCGTGGTCTGGGACATTTCGTGGTGGTGGTAGTGGAGTGAGGTGCCCAAGGGAGCTGAGCCCTGGGCTCCCCAGCTTCTCTGCATCATCACATCCCCTGGCGGGGGGGGGGGGGGCGCCCTATCAGCAATCAGGCTCTTTCCTCTCCTCTCCTGCCTCCTTCCAAGGTGCTCTTTGTCCAGCCAGTGAGGGGTGTGGGGCATCGGGCTACCATGACTGTCTTGTGCCCTTGGTGACCAGGACACAGGCCCTTGAAAGTTAGGAAGCGCAAGAGGGAGGGTGGGGCTTGGGTGCGGGAGCCGCGCTGGGCGGGTCCGGTCACGTTCTTGGGGAGCGAGGCCGGAGGAGCCGCGGGAGGGACAGGTCTGCGGCGCGGCAGCAGGGGGCGCCCGCGGCTCCCCTTCGGTGACCCAGGAGGGTCAGGTCTGCAGCGCGGCAGCAGGGGGCGCCCGCGGCTCCCCTTCGGCGACGCAGGAGGGTCAGGTCTGCGGCGCGGCAGCAGGGGGCGCCCGCGGCTCCCCTTCGGCGACGCAGGAGGCCGCAGAGCTCCGACCGCAAGGAAAATTCCGCCGCCGAGAGCAGGCGGGGACACTGCGGCCCTTGCCAGCCCGCACCCCACGGGGTCACCGCGTCCCCGGGCTGCTGCTCCGGAGCTCTCGCCAGCCGGCCTCCGCCCACGCCCACGCCGGCTCCCGGGGGGCCATGCAGCACCCACCCACAGCGGCCCCGCCCGAGCCCCGCACCTTTGGGGGTGACCCTTCAGCTCACAGGGCGACAGGGCCGACCGAGCTCCAGGGGGCCCCTCTTTCAGTATTTACTGCGCGAGAGGAGTCACGGCCACCCCGGCGCAGACACGGCTCCTGCGCGCACATCGGTGGCGCTGCAGTGAGCGCGGCCGCCTCCCCTGCAGGATTCGGGGGGCCGGGGAAGGGAAGGTGCTGCTGTTCTCTTGTGGGCTCCGTTCCCTTGGATAATGCCGGCAGCCTGGAAGGGGGGTGAGAAGGGATTGGGGAGGGGGCGTGGCTGCTCCAGGAAGGTCGTCAGGCCGCGCTGATGCGTCCTAGGTGCCAAGCCATTTTGGGGGTGCTTTATGCTTTATCTCATTTAATCCCCTCAGCAGCCCTTTGAGGCCAGTAGGCATCCTAAGCTCATTTCGTTCATGCGCATCCGGATGCTCCCCCAAGATCGCCCTGCTGGATGCGAGCAGAGCCAGGTTTTGTGCATTTCTCACGGCGCAGGTGAGGGAGAGAGACAGGGACCAGGCGGATCAGGCCCAGGGTCTGGGAGCCCGGCCCTTCCTGCTGGCTTTGCAGCCAACGAGCGGGCAGGGGCCAGGGAGAGGGAGCTGGCAGGGAGGGGCCTCTGCTCCTGACGTGGGACACTCCTCAGGTGGACTTGGGTCAAGGTCCTCTGGGGAGCACGCGGGGTGGTGGGTGGGAGAGGGAGCCACGCTTAGAATTTGCCCTGGGCTAAAATTTTCTAGTTGTACCTTAGACCGCCGTAAAAAAAACACCAACCACCTCAAAACTCACTTTCACAGGAGTTAATCATTTACTTTCTCCGGGGGCCAGCTGACCTTTGCCATGTGCTTGGGGTTTTGTTTGCCTTTCTTAAAAGTCCTGGAGTCTGTAAGTGGAGCAGTGTCCTTTAGGCGAGGAAGAGAGGAATTTGGGGTGCAGCACAAGGCTTGGTTTTCTTCCTGCCTTCTATCTCCCAGGAATCTAGAAACATTTTCTCAGTGAGAGGTTGTAAATTCCGGCCTATAGCTGTGGCCCATTGGGGGGGGGGGGGGCGCTGCACGCGGGAGACCCTAGGAGACAAAATCATACAAGAACAAGTCCAAGCCACACCCATCCTGCCCCCAATTCCTTTACAACCTTGCTCTCATCTGGGTGGCACCTAAGTTTACCGACAGAGATCATTCTCTTTTTTTTTTAATTGAATTTATGGGGGTGACATTGGTTAACAAAATTATATAGGTTGCAATACGGTTCTCTAACACACCACCCCTGTATTGTACTGTGTTCACCACCCCAAGTCAAGTCTCCTTCCGTCACCATTTATCCCCCCTCCCCTCTCCCACCTCCCCACCCACGTTGTTTGTGTCTTCCAGGGTTTGTTTGTTTTTCTTATTCCCGTCACCTTTTCATCCAGCTCCGCAACCCCCTCCCCTCTGACAGCGGTCAGTCCGGAGATCATTCTCCTGATTTCATTGCTACAGAACCCTAATCAGCTTGGCGCATTGAGAGATGCAAGCTGGGAGCTTCTCAACCGTAATACTCCGTTCACCTGAAAGTGAATTTCCCTCCTATAACAAGCAGGGAGGGCAAATTGGCTGTGTGACCTTAGGCGGGTCACCCCACCTCTCTAGGCCTCCGGTCCCCTTCTGTAGGAGGAGTGAGCCCCGGGCTCCTGCCCAGGCCAGTGCTCTGCAGCCGGGGTCCGCCGCCTGCTATCAAAGGCTCGCCCAGCGCCATGGACTATTTTTGGCGCAGTGATTAGAGAGCTTGTCAGGCCACACCCACGTCTCTGACATTCTGACAGCCGCGGGACATTTTCACCAGGCATCCCACCGACGTGCTCCATCCAGACCCAGCGTCCGCCGCTTCCCCTCTTCGCAGCCGACTCCTCTGACGACCCCCCTTCTCTTCCTGGTCCCGGGGCTGGGAGCCCCGATAACCTCTCTGAAGTCCTGCTACTTAGTCTTCAGCCTCCACGTGCACTTGGTTCCTGAGACCTGAACATTTTGGTGGCGATGTGCTCAACTTTGACCCAGTTCGGGCCTTGTCGCCTCTCACGTGGCTCTCGCCACTGCCCTGAGCACCCTCAACAGTGTCCTCGTTTTCATGCTCCACGCTGACCCGTACAAAGTGTCACCCCCGGATCCATCGTACTAACCCGCAGCTCTCGCCAGCCTCTCCCCTGCACAGACCCCTCGAACAATCAGCTGCCGTCCAGGGCCTCGGCGAGGCAGGCCCAACCTGACCCCGCACGTGCCCTGCACCTCAGCCGAACTGGCGTCCCCCACCCAGCCCAGCTGTCCTGTCCGTCCCATTCTGCACCTTCTGTCTGCAGCACACACGGGTCCCCTACCTGCCTAGCAACTACCTCATCTGGCAGATGCTGCTTTTTCTTGAAAGTTCCCGGAGGCCCCATTAAGGATCAATGTCTCGTTTACTGATGCAGCTCACAAATATCTACGGAGCACCAGCTACGTGGCTGGCGCTGGGGATTCCATGGCCAGTAAGACGTGGGAGAATGTCTCGTTGTTTTTTAATTTTTTGATTATAGCTGACATACTCTGTTAGTCTTAGATGTACAACATGGTGATTAGATATTTACGTACCTTACAAAGCGATCGCCCTGGTGTGTCCCTCTTCTATTTGTTCGTATTTCTTCTTGAGATGTTTGCTAGAATTCACCAGTGAGACCGTGTGGGCCTGCAGATTTCTTTTTCACGGGGGTTTTAACTGTGCGTTCAGTGTCTTTAATCGTTATAGGACTATTCAGATCTTCTATTTCATCATCACTGAACTGGTAGTTTGTGGTTTTCGGGGAACTGGTCCCTTTCACCTAAATTGTCAGATCTGTGTGTGTAGAGTTGTTGGTAGCAGTTCCCGTATCTCATTAATTAATGTCTGCAGCAGCTGCAGTGAGATCGTTCATTCCCGATACTGGTACTTTATGTCGTCTTTCCTTTTTTATTAGGTGATTGTCAATTTTATAGATCTTTCCAAAGAACCATCTCTTGGTTTCATTGATTTCCCTATTGTTCTTCTGTTTCCAGTTTCACTGATACAATGTATCTGCTCTTATTTGGTTGTTTCCTTCCTTCTGCTTGCCTGAGATTGATTGTGTTCTTCCCGTTCCAGGTCCTTAAGGTATAAGCTGAGATGACTGATCTGATACCTTTGTTCTTTCTAACACAGCATTTAATCCTATAAGATTCCCCCTAAGCCCTGCTGTAGGTACAACTCATACATTTTGGAGTGTTATGTTTTCGTTTTCATTCAGGTTCAAAATATGTTTCCATTTTCCTTGAGACTTCCTCTCTGACTAATGGAGCATTTTTCAGTGTTTTGTTTAATTTCCAAGTGTTTTCCCCACATGTGCGTTTACAGCCATTAAACCTAGGAAAGCTGCCGGTATCTAAAGAAGTCGTTGTTTTGAAAACGAAATAATTTATTGAACACCTTTTGTGTGCAGAGTACTAGGTTGGATGCATGAGATTTAGCTCCAACCTTCAAGGACCCGACTGTCAGGAGGGAAACCCAGGTGCTCATGTAAACGAACGGGATAATGGTGGTCAGTGATGCAAGCACAGAGCAGTGTGGTAACTGAGGCGGTCGAGGTCAAGAGTGTGAGGTGGGCCTTGAGAAAGGGTAGGATTCCTACGGTGACGGTCTTAGGGAGAGCCATTTCTAGTCACAGGGAACTTTGCCTGGCAGTGTCAGTAGCTCGTGCCCGGTGGGCACCGCTCCTCCCAGTGCCCAGCTGAGCCTGCTGCCACTGGCACACGTGGTCTGCTCAAGTCACACTCATCTGGGGTGTGAACTAATCAGACTCACTAGACTAAGGCTCTTCCAAAAGTCAACGGCAGCTCCTAAAGCCCTTAGAGAAATGGGTATTGGTCAGTGTTTTCTGGGCCCGCAGAGGTGAAGGTGAGTTGACAAAAATTTCATATAGAAAGATGATCTGACTCCCCTCACATCCTGCAATCTCCCAGGGACAGTCTGGCCTTCTGCTTTGTCAGAAATTAAAATCAGCAGCTCTTTGGCAGATCCTGGGGCAGGCCGCCATGCTGTGAACGTAAGTTGAATTAGCTCTGGGATTTTGACTTCTCTGGCCTACAGAAGCCAGGGCAGTGCTGGTGTCGCTGAAGCCAAAAGAGAGTGGAATGGCAGGGGGTGGGGGAGAGAATATTTGCTTCAGGCCTAAGGGCTCTTGCTCACTGCATGAGGTAGAAATAGTTTCCATGCCTTTGAGACACGGGAGAGTTTGACCAACAAGAAAGAATTCTGGGGAGAGTGAGAATGAACAGCCCAAAGTCCTTAGAACCAGGTCCTTGTCATTCTTCCTGAAGGTTCCATACATAGGTCACTTCCTTTCCTATTTTGTTTCAAAAACTGATTTGCAGGGTCTGCTTTCAACTCAACCAGACTTAAAGCAGTGTTCCTGAAATTTTGGAATTTGCGTTTTGCCGTCAATTTACTTTGCGCTTGCATGTTTTGGTTTTTACTGAAGAATGATCGGCCTATGTTGGTGACTTAGCAAGAAGAAAGTACTTGTTTTACATCTTCTAGCAAAGATGAAAATAACTAGATTTAATTTCACAGAATATGATTTAAAAAAATTTTTTTTAACAAAATAGTTCATTTCCTGTTAGATTTCCTTGGACAAATGACTTAAACTCTCCAAGTCCCCGTTTCCCTATCTGTGAAAGAGAGATAATACTTGCCTCGTGGGGTTGCTAGGATACAGGGAACAGAAATTAGCAATCTTAGGAGTGCCTAGCACGCCGGGCACACGTTGGACCCTGGCGTGGAAATGGACTGCATGAATACATCAGTGACGGAATCAGTCGTCCCAGTGCTTTGTGAAAGTCTACCCTGGAACTTCCACATAGTGCTACAAAATCGGAACTAATCTCGGTACCTTATTATCGGGCCCCAAAATGAAAGGTCGCCGCGACCTGATTTCTCATGCAAATAACAAGTTTGCTTTGAGGAGGAATAATTCCAAGGTAGGAAGAATTTTTAGGAAGAACCAGATTGATTTCTTTCAAGATAAGGCATCCTAAGGGACTTTATATTTTTATGGTACTTTATGGTTCCTAAAAGCTCTTTAGCATGCCTCATCTCTTTTGGATTACTAAAATCACACCCAGAAAAAAAGGCTGGAAAATGAAGGTGCTAAGCGAGGGAAGAACTCAACCACTGCTAAGAAGGGCTGGGAGTGGCCTCGAACCCCGTCTTCTACGTCCAGTTCTAACAGGCCTCTATGGCCCGGGGGACACCGGTTAAAGCTATTCACAAGGAAGATTGAACCTTTTTGGACTTATTGGTGCATTTTTCTGAAGTGCCTGCAAGCACTTGAGTAATGGTTTACACTAATACTTGATGAGTTTTCATGATGAGAGTATGGGAGAGTTTTACCTAAGTTACTTCAGTTGTGACATGGGCATGAAGTCCAGATGCACAGTGGGGATGGAGTGAGATAGAAAGGGGGGACAAGAGGGCTTTCTGCGCGGTGCTCGGGGCTTACTGGGCTGCCCACTAACCAAGTCTCCCCACTGCATGGCTCGCTCATGCATTTTCAGTGAAGCCTGCCAACATGCAGCTTAGCACCTCGGGAAACTCAGCGGGGAGCACGCCTCCCACAGACTGACCAGGAGTCTGCTGCCGTTCAGACCCCTCAGGTGGTCACCCAGCTCGTCAGGGCCAGCCCTGCTCTGGGCACACCTCAGAAGACACAGAAAGCTGCAGCAGGTCTTGAGGGGTAGTCCCCTCTTCCAAGCCTTGGGAGCACTGACGGGTGACATTCACAGACATGGAGGCCCACGTGTGCTGGCATCATGCCAGGGGTCGCATGAAGAACCCATGAGGGGCCTTGCTCAGGCGTGTGTTCTCATTTCTCCTATCCTACCTACCTACCTAAATAACTGGATCTGGGAAGGAACTGGTTGTCTAGTGTCTTTCCTTTCAGTGAATTTCCAGGGCAGTTTCATTGCTGCTGGGAATCGGAGAGAACCAGCGATGCGCAGCGGGCTCCTCAGTGAGCCCTGGTCACGGTTCTGCAGGACTGCCCCGAGCACTGGCATCCTGGGCCCGGGCACCACATGGGGCTAACCTCTCCCCCCCGAGTCCTGTGACAGCCAAAAATATCTGCCCACCCTCCACCCCCACTTTGAAATGCCTGTATGGCCCTCACAAGGAAATCACTGAATTGGTTTGACTAGTAATTTTTGTGTAGAATTATCTTATCCAGTGGCAGTGGAGCTGGCAGACTAGGAGCCACGGGCACATTGGCCCATGGCCTGTTTTGTGTGATGATCCTCATGCTAAGGATGGTTTTTGTGTTTTTAAAGGGCTGGGAGGAGGGGGAGGAAAGGACGTGATGGACTCTGCATGTGGTCTGCAAAATCTATATCTACCCTGTGGCTCCTGAAAGGTCAAGTTCGCAATTCAACAAGCCATGGCCCAGTCCCAACCAGGTGCTGGCGAGGCCGGGATGGGTAAGACACCATTGTTGTCCTCAGGGAGCAGCAGTTATGTGTGGGACTGAAAATAAACGGACCATAATAGCAAGTGCGACGCATGCAGTGATGGGGTCCTACACCTGAACATGTGTTGCTACGGAGGCACCTAAGAGGGGCACCCAGCTCAGCCCTGGGGACTGAGGGAGTTCAGATCAGGGGAGCCTTCCAAAAGGAGGTGGCCAGAATCTGGAAGGAGAATGAAGTATTAGCCAGAAGAAGAGGGAGAAACAGACAGGAGCTGAAGCTGGAGAGGGGGTTGAGGCCCCGTTTCAGGAGACCTAGCGTCTCACAGCTAAATGCCTGGACTGGTCCCAGGTCCAAATGCTGGCCCCATCGCTCCACAGCTGTGTGGCCCTAAGTACAGTACTTAACGTTCCTGTGCCTCAGCTTCCTCATCTGTGATGGAGAGGACTGCCTGTCTCACAGGGTCGCCGAGAACATTAAATGAGATAACACATACGAAGTGTGCGGAACTGTGCCAGCCCATAGTCAGCACTCAGCCGATGTTGGCCACTGTTGTCACCGTCAGGGTCATGGCTCTTATTACGCTCTCAGCGATGGATGGGAAGGCCTGGGAAAGCCGTGAGCACCTACTATGTGCCTGGCTCTAATGAAGCACCAGGAGTACGGTGGTCTTACTTGTCTTATGACACCTGGTGAGACCTAGAACTTGCAGAAATCCAGGCCAAAGGTGTGATGATGGGTTCCCTGGGGCGCGTGCAGAGGGTCGGGAAGCGGGGGAAGCCCCCTTCCAGCTCTAGTGTTTGCATCTGAGCGCCCAGGGGCGAGTCCCGAGGCACAGGCCTCTCTCTCTCCTAAAAGGAAAATACCGACCTTGGCTTAAGAGCGGAGAAAAGTCTCAAGTCTTCACTGCATGAGAGCACACTTGATCCTGGACGGCCTTTCTTTGCGGCAGTAGCCCTGTCATGTCACCGTATCTCTGGGGTTCCTTTGGACTCACGCAGGCCTGCCTGCAGCGGGTCTCCGCTTTTTCCCACGGAGAAAAACCTCTCTCCGCTCATGCGCAGTTCAATCCGAGGCAGAGGTCACCGGAAATGGAGCCCACGTGCAGCAAGGGCTGTGGGGGGACAGGAGAGGAGTCCCATCCTGCCTTCCCTTGGGGACCCTCCCTCGAGCTGCTCTGCCCCAGCTCCTGGGACCCTCTCAGACACAGACACAGCCCACGAGGGAGGCGGGTGTAAGCACCGGTATGCAGCAGACAGGCCTGCCACGCGTCCCCATTTGTCCTGTTGACTGTGCCATGAGCAGACAGGGTGCCCCTCCTTGTGGGGAGCCCCTCCAAAGCTTCCCAGCTGATGGTGACCTCATGGTTGGTGGCCTATCTGTGCAGATCGGCCACATAACAGCAAACCTGCAGCAGGAGCCCTGGGATGGGGCTCCCAGGGTGGCGGGGGCTCTCCCCGAGGCCCTTGGCCAGGGTTCTGCCGTCCCCGCTGTGGGAGCAGCCCCGCGCTGGCAGCTAGTGGCCTCCGCCACCCAGCCCCGGCCTGTGCAAGCCAGGCTCTGACTGTGTAATCTCTAAGTGCTCTGGGTGGCTTTGAGAAGGAGGACATTATCTTCTATATTATTATATAATGAGAAAATGTTCCTGTGTTCTGAGAACACTGTGTTCCACGCTCTTATTTATTTTCTCTCCAGAATACCCGAGTTGACAGCACAGAGACACAGGTCTGTGGTCATTTGCAGACCATTTATCTCTCCCCACTCCACCCGCCTCTCATCAGCCACCTGTTGCCTGGCCCCTGGGCCTCGGGCCCTCTCACCAGCCCACTGCCCTCCTTTGAGTGCCCCGGTTCAGCACTGTTTCATCCCTTGCTCAACTGCACTCATTTCACTCTAACAGGAGCCCTAGGAGGTAGATATGACTATTGTTCTCATTTCACAGTTGAGGAAACTGAGACCTAGAGAAGCTAAGTAACCTCTCCAGGGTCACACAGCTGCTAAGTGGCAGAGCAGAGGTTTTGAACCCGGCTCCATAATTTGTACTTTAAACCCTGCACTCTTCAGCCTCCAGGCCTGTGTGGAACTACATACGGAACAACTGTGGGCACCGTGACAGTTGGCATCCAGGCCTGTGGACACTGTGGAGCCGAGGAGCACTGCTCATCAGCACTGACCACTGCCCGGGTGAGAAGAGGAACCCAAGGAAGCTTCCGGCCGTTCAAAGTAGTCAAAGCTGCCCTTTTTCACTGGGATGTTCCGGAGTTTTTTGGGTCACCCTACAGTTTGAATGTCTGGAATTCCTATGGGAAGTTCAGTGCCTACAGAACAACTTCTGGGATCTTCGGAGCTTCCCAGAATCAACCTGGGTCTGAGCAGCTGAGCTATGGCCCTGCCTTGTGGACTGACCCCTGGCCATATCAGAAGGGCGCTGACAAATATTTGGTACAGAAACAATTTTTGAGCCAAGGAAAGAACACTGCCCAGGAGCCCCCAGAGCCATGGCAGGACTGTGCCCATGACTTCTTGCATCCCTCACCACCATCCTTCTGACCGGAGCCTCGCCCCCACCCCAGCTAGGCCCAACTCATTGGTGGGGGCCCTCCCCCCTCTAGTCTTTCTGCTCCTGACTGTTTCCCAGTGGGGAGCAGCGTCACTCTCTGAGACGCCTCCAGGCTCCTGTCTGGGTCTCTGGGGATTTCACTCGTAGCCTCCACATTGCCCTGCAGAGCTAGTGACCTGGGGGCTGTGGGGGCTGTTAGAACCTGTGACTATTGCCCGGCCGGTGTGGCTCAGCGGTTGAACATCAACCTATGATCCAGGAGATCACAGTTTGATTCCCGGTCAGGGCACATGCCTGGGTTGCGGGCTCGATCCCCGGCAGGGGGCGTGCAGGAGGCAGCCGATCCATGACTCATCATTGATGTTTCTACCTCTCTCTCCCTCCCCCTTCCCCTCTCTGAAATCAATAAAGACATACTTGAAAAAAAAGAACCTATGACTCTCTGGAGTCTGAGGGACAGGGCGATGCGAAGCTGCTGGTGGGCTCTCAGGGGAGGAGCCAGCAGTTCAGGAGGCAGGGAGCCGGCTCTGCAGCCTGGCAGGGCTCCAGGGCAGGATGCACCGTCACTCCCTCCGCGGCAGCCCTCCTCTCCGCCTCCAGTGTCCTCCGGCCAGCGCAGCTTCCCTCCCCTCCCCGCCTGGGCCCTGCGCTCCCAGCTGGGACGGCCCGACAGTGCTCCTCAGCCAGGAAGGCTGAAGCGGGTCCCTCCAGGCAGGGACTCTCTTAGGACGCGGAAGACAATCAGAAAGCTCTGGACAAATTGACTTTGGACAAATTGCTTAAGCCCTCTGTGCCTCCATTTTTAACCTGTAAAATGGGGACAGGAATAGGGTTACGGTGGACATTAAATGAGTCACTGGTTGTAAAGTGCCTGGCATGTAGGAAGCGCTCAGTAATGGTTTGCTATTATGAGACTATCCCAGAGGTCCATCGGGCCTTCCTCGGGGTCCACTGGGCCTGGGGGTGGGGGTAGGGAGTACGGGGTAGGGAGACTTGTCTTTTGTGGTTTCTAGGCTTGGAAGAGGGGCAGGGCAATGTCTTCAAGCCTGGAAAGGAGTCCCACTGTCCTGGCACTACGGGGTGCACCCAGGATGCCTGGTGGCCCCAGCCCGGGGCTGCCTCCCTGTCTAGGCTGGTGAGGGGTGTGGCACACACAACAACCCCCCCCTCCCAGACTTTCCTTAAAGGTCAGCAGAGCAGAGGCCCTCTAGAATTTGTCTCTGGTGATAAGGCCAGCAGACGTAGGCTCTAAAAATAAACCTTAACAAGATTTTAAGCAAGCACTTTGCACAACAATTCTGATCACTATTTTCTCTTTCCCAGAACAATGTGGCCTATAGCACAGCCCACCCCTCTGAGGAAAAGCCAGAGGCTTCAGGGTGCGGGATGGGCTCTGGGCTGGGAGGACCTGTAGTTAGTGTGAGGGGCCCCCTTCCAGCCCCATCCCTGGGGTGGACCCACACTCCTGCCCCCGCCCACCTCTGCGTCCCCTGCAGTGGGCTGAGTGAACCACCTGAGCCCTGCTGGAGTATGTCTGTAGCCAGAAGCAAGTAGAGACAGGAGAAGGTGACTTTGCTTTGTCACGTTTCTCTTTCTCCCCAGCATGTGGCTCTAGAAATGGTGTCTGGGGACCACCTAGCTCGTCTCGTTTACTGGGGCCGGGGGCCAGCCTGAGCACACAGGGCAGTGCCTGGCTGTGGATGCCCAGGAGCAGGGCCCCCACTGGGCTCCGGGCAGCACGCACGGGCCCTCGGGCCACGGCAGCTGGGTGGCTGCCGAGAATTCCTTTCAGCTCCTTCTCACGGCGGAGAGAGAAAAGATCAGCGGGTGCAGGGATTGTGGGCGGTGACACCAGCCTTTTCCTGGGGCGGAGGGACTGCGGGAGGCTGCGGGCAGGGGGGCGAGCGGGAGAGGAGAGGAAGGAGGAGCCAGGGGAAGGGGAGGGGAGAGGACGACAAAGGCAGAGCCTCTCCCCCCTCCTGTGCTCCCCGCCCCCACCCTGCTGCAGCCCGTGGGGACCTCGGTCGGGCTTCAGCACCTGGGGTGTGGGGCGCTGAAGTGGCGGGCAGCCTGGGGTGGGAGACCAGGAAGGCACAAGGGGAAAAGCAAAGGGGCGGGAGCTCATGTCCGGGACCCAGGGGCCTGGGGGGGGGGTGCAGAGGGGGCGAGCTTGGTGGGTCCCCCGGCCCTGAGCACGGGACTGGCAGAGGTCACACCTCCTGCGGGAGCCCCGGCCAGCCTGCCTCCCACCTGCTGGTGCTGCGGGCTCTGTGGGACGGAGTGACGTTTGCACCGGGCCCTTCCTGAGCTGGGCTGAGGCCGGCTGTCTCGCCACAGTGATAGATTATTGTTGTTCTTGTCGCTCGTAACCCTGGCTTGGGATTTGAGGACAGAGGAGCTGCATTCTCTCATCATTAATTTAGATGGCTGTCATTGTGGTCACCGCCGGCCCCAGGCAAAGAGCAGAGCCTGAGAAATTGAGGTGAGGGCAGGGAAACAATAACCACAGCCTGGATGGGACTTAACCACGTGGAGAGGCGGGCAGCCGGCACTGCGGGGCCGCACCCCCCACCCACGGTGCCTGCGGGGGGCACCCAGCACCCGCTAAGCACTTCGTATATATATTGCCTCACTTAACCCCCGGAGTCACCCCGTGCATTAGGGAGTATTGGCCCCATTTACAGAAAGAAAACTACAATTCAGAGGGTAAGTAAGTTGCTTACAGACACGCTTCCAGCAGCAGGAAGAGCTCTGATCTCTGCCTTTGCAATGCTCTCCTGTATGCCAGGCAGCCCCCCTGATTCTTCCCTTTGGGGTCCCACCATTGCCACTGCCCCTCACCCTCTCTCCCCTGGTCCCATTCCCAAGCCTGCCCCAGGCACCCTTTGCCCCCTGTGCCTCATTTCTCCATGCAGTGTGTTCAGCATGAAGTGTCCCCCAGTGACAACAGCCTGAAGTGTCCCCCTTCTCCTTCCTCTGCAAGATTTGCCCTTTAAGTAGAATCTAAACTTCAAGTTCAAGGACAAGTTCTTAAGAGAATTGACTTAGGTGATGCCAAGAATGTGGAGCCTTACTGGGGGCACAGCAAGCCTGCAGGTGCCCCGCAGCACACAGGCAAGGCCCATGCCCGCCCCGCCCCCTCCGCCCGGCACAGCTGTCGGAGGTGGGTCCTGGGAAGAGAGGTCACCAAACCTTGGTTGAGCACGTTCTGCCTGCCTGGCACATTCTGCCACGCACTTCACAAGTGTTACCCCCTTTATTTCTCTCTACATCTCAGAAAAGGAAACCAGGGTCTGCTCAGAGATGAAATAAGATGCTTCTACTACATTCCTGAGTTGGAATGCGAACCCATTCATTCATTCATTCATTCATTCCGCACATTTTTATTCTGTAACTATTATTTTTGCTGTGTGTTCACAAGCAGGAATTGACTGAACAAACCAGTACAGTAAAATGTTGCATGGTCGTTGGATAGTCACCCCGTGGGGTACCGTGGGTGGGCCACAAACACTAAATACCTGGCCAGTCCTACCTGTGGGCAGGGGGTGGGGAAGTGGAAGGGAATCAGGAAAAAACAGAAAACCTTTCTGAAAGAGAGCTCTGGAGCAGGCCTTTTCTTCCCCCCCCCCCCCCCCCGGCTGCCCCCAGAAGCACTGTCGGGGGGGAGGGTCGCAGAGGCCTCAGGAGGGGCCTCTCTAAATGTCCCTGGACTCCCCTGCTCTGGGCCACCTGCCTTAATGGTGGTGTTTTAGGTCATTATGAAGGGTCTTGTATTTCTTGGTATATTTGGGCAGCCTAAATGCACAAAAACCACCATTTTCTTTCTTTCTTTTAATTTCCCAGTTCAACAGAGAATGATTTTTAAATATGCCTAACTTAATGAGGATTGAAAAAACAAACAGAACACAAGAGCCTGAGACAAAAATGGAAAGCAGATGAAACCCAGAGTATTTTCAAGGTGTCTCTCTCTGTGTTCCTAGTTGGCAGGTTTTAAAAGCAGAATTAACACGTAAAGCGGAGGGAAGTTTCTCTCCTGCGGTGTTTACATAACAAGCACATTCAGAAAAAGAGGCTGCGCTTCCTAAAGTGTCCTTATTACGCGGCACTGAAAGGCTCCCCTGGGATCAGAGAAGGTTGAAATTAGTTGGGGAGGGGAGGAAACAAAACCCCCCTTTTCAAATTGCAGATCTCTCCAAAACTGAACATTTCACCCCAGGAAATGGCCACACTGTGTTCACAAGCAGACAAAGCCCTCTCTGTGTAAGGGCTCCACCTTCTAGAGCCTTCAGGACAATTCCCCAGCTCTCCTACATCTGCTCAGCAAGTCCCGACCTTGCCCTTGGTGCTAGGTTATAGGCCTTGCGCACTACCATCAAGGAGGCACTTGTTTTTAGTGGTTGTGCATTTTGCTCTAGAAATGTATCCACAGGCCATTTAATCAACTCGAGAAATCAAATTCAGTGGGACCAGCACAAAATGTCATTCACTTCCACAAGTGAATGTATGTATCTGTATATATTTTCTCTGCTGTGTATAAAATACGTTAAATGGCATAGAATTTCATATATAAGAATAACTCTATTTATATAATGTTCTGCACTATTTCTATGTAACAGACTACCCTGAACTTGGTGACTTAAACAGCAATCGTTTTACTATGTATTGTGATTTTGTACATCGAGAATGAGGGCAGGGCTCAGCCGGGTGATTCTTCTGCTCTAGGTGGCATTGACTAGGATCACTCAGTGTTATTCAGCTAGTGGTGGGGCTGAGCTGGAGGGTCCAAAACAATATTACTCACACACCTGGCTCCTTGGCAGGGATGGCTGTCAGACTGGACTCCATGGGCCCCTCCTTCTACATGTAGACTCAAGGCCTCTCCACATAGTCTCCAGACAAGCAACCTAACCAGTTACATATTAAATTCATCTCCTTGGAAATTGCACCTCTGAAAAATGGACTGAGCTTGCAGTCTGCGTAGCTCACAGCCCTGCTACTAAGAGTGGTCCCTGGACCTGCAGCATTGGCAACACCTGGGCGCTAGTTAGAAATGTGGAATCTCAGGCTGTACCCCAGACCTACTGAATCAGAATCTGCATTTTAACAAGAATGCCCAGGCAATTTGGAGGTGACAGTGCAGTATGACAAGCTCTGCTCTTGAGCTGAGTTCTGAGTGTTAATTCCTCCTGGACACCTGAATCTTGATAGTCTAGTCAGATGAGCAAGGTCCCCAGGCATTAGCTGCAATAATATTTTACCTGGGTAACTGAGATGTAGGTAGGTAACACAGGAGCTCACCTAAATTTTTAAATATATAACTGTGAATTTGAATAATAGCAGCTAGGTAACAAATTTTACAACAGGTTTTAATTTTAGCCTTTGCAGTCTATGAAGCACTTTGAGCTATGACTAGTCCTACATCTATTTAAAAATGTTGAAATACCCAAGTCTAGCACAAGTAAAGGCAGACAAACCATGATCGCTTAACTATCAGGAGTATCTACTACTTTACTCTTCTTTCCTTCAGGCCTACCAATCAGTGGCCCCAGGCCATTTTCACAGCATTTGGCCCAGTTCCAGACAGAATGAGCCTGCTATTTTGAAATCTGGTGTTGATTACCTCTTTCACACAGCAATGCTACCTGCTCATAACTAAATGTCCCCAACTGGCTCTTAGTTTCTTGCCGAAGGGGGTGGAGAATTAATGATCCATTCAGTTAAGATTTCACCCAGTGGGTTTGGAATTCGCCAAATTTTCAGGTGGCTTTCTCCAACCCAGGAACACTTGTGCATTACCATGGGCAAGATAATAAAAGCCTTTCTAACCCCTTTCAGCAGCCCAGACCCCTTGCCTTTAGCTTCTAAGCCAATTAGTTCAATGTAATCCCTCTTAGTGGCTGGGTGTGGTAGGGGCTAGGCCACCACCCTGCCTTGTTTCCAGTCAGGTGCCTTTGTCTCTTTTTGCCAATCTCATGATCTATTGGATTGTTCTCAAACCTGAAATGCAGTCTTTCATGGAAGAGGGGAAAAATCACCTGGGGAGGTCACTTCAGGTCGTGCAGGCATGTGTTAAATGCCACACTGGCAAGGCTCCAAGCAAGACAATGCCTCATGGAAGTTCTTGCTGTTTGCACAGGATCTGTATTTTTCTATTTTTAACCAAAGAACATCATTGTCTGGGGATGAGAAAAACATTGGCTCACATCAAAGAAGAAAGTCACATCAATGGCAATAAAAGACTGATGTCTCCTGATAGGATCATCCATTTTCTTGTCAAGGTGCAGGTGGTTTTACTGCGACTAGACACAGTCATCAGAATGATCTTAGCCTGGCTTCTCAGGTTCTTTTAACTGATTGTGTGTTACCTTGTGGCAGGAAAGGAGGGGGTGAACTATGCTTGGCATAGTTCTTTGTGGGTGCATACCCATGTAGCCACCTTTGAGAAAAACAATGTACAAAATTAGTGGCTGTGAACTTGATCAATCAGGGAGGAATTATCTGCTTTGCAAAAAGAATTGGCCACAAGTGTCATTAAATACTAAGGACCCAGGACTTGGAGAATCCGAGAAAAGATGGCGCTCCTTTGAGGGGAGCTGGCTGGCTGTGTCTCTAGGAACGACAGCACCTACCGAAAGATAACATAGTCCAGAGTCTGTTTCTTGGCCTTGAAGATCCAGAAGCTCAGTCTGAAAATACAGAGATGACAGGGCTTTGTAGGACTGACTACCACTAGTCTAACTCATAAGAGTCCAAAATATAACTTAGTTGCCAATTTGTTGGTTTACTCTATGGGAGCTCCTTTTTCCATTACTGAATTCAACAAATTTTACTGAGTGCCTTGTATGGGCTCAAATTCCCTGTCCTCATGCCGCATACATCCTAGGAGGAGACATATGATAAACAGATATGTATATAATAAACGCATCAGGTGGTAATCTATGCTACAGGAGAATCGAGGTGGATTGAGGGGAAGAGAAAGTGATGGGGCAGAAGTGAAAACAGGGGCTTGTTCCTGTTTCATTTAGGGATGTCAGGGGGACCTTTCTGAGTCATCTCTTTCAGGAGATGTCTGAGCAGGAACCTGAAGGAGCCGGACCCAGAGATTTCTTCAGGAGGGGTCCCCGCCGGCAGGGTCACAGCAAGTGTAAAGGTGAACGTGCACTTGATGTGTCTGGAGAACTTCAAGGAGGCCGGTGCGGCTGCAGAGAAGTGAGGGAGGGGGAAGGGGCGACGTCAGAGAAGCGTCGGGGGATCTTGGCTTTTGCTCTGGGTGAGATTTCCGGCTGAAGGATCCTCTAGCTCTGCACCAAACAGGTCGACACCCGGGCTGCTGGCATTTTCAACATTATGTTGTCATTCACTATTTGGTGTTACCGCCTCATGCTTGGTGCTGAATATTGCTGGCTCTGCCCACTCCCCCCCCCCCCCCGCCCTTGAGAAGCCTCTGACCAAAGGTGACATCAGGAGAGACTGGTGAGTCCACCCAGCGAAGGAGACATTACATATCCTGAGGCCAGGAAAGCAGTAAGAGGGAGAGACCAGATTGCACGCAGTACCCACAATAAAACGGTAATAGTGCAACAATAAAACAATCCACTGGAGGAAGGCGACACGGCTCTGCACAGGGGGCAGGTGCCCCATGGACTGTTGGGGATTTGGCCCAAGGGACTTCAACCCATCACGACTGGATCTCCCCACACCCGTTTGCAAAGAGCCAGCCCGAGCAAGCTGTAGCTTACCGCCCCCTGGTCTAACTCAACAGAAAGGCCCACTTCCTCTTTCCAGCGGGAGGGAACAGAGAGCTTCAGTCTGTTAGCAGCCGTTGGGGTGCGCAGTGCCCCAGCGGCGGGGCCACCCCCTCCTCCCTGGGGTGCGGGCGCCCCCCCCCCGACGTGGCCGTGGTTCTGGGCCCCAGGGTGTGAGATGCTAGCCTCTGGCTGACATGACCATTGCAGACACACTTTTAGGACCGTTGCTGCTTCCAAGTAAGAGAGGAAAGTCTAGACTGTCGGCGACGTGAGGCTGATTTATCTTTCCTGCTCCCCCGCCCACCGTCACTCCAGTGCCTGTCAGGCCGGGGTGAGGGACCAGAGCGTGATGTGAAGCCGCGAGAGAGGCTGGGTAGCAAGGAGTGACAACTGGTGGTCAAGAAGGGGATTTTTAATGTTAGCTATGCTTCTGCCCCAAATTTTCCATTTTTTAGGGCATTTTAATTTATCGGGCTCTTTCACATGCTTTATAGTCCATTTATTCCTTACAAGCCCATAAGGTCTAGTTCACTTTACTGAAGAAGCTATAATTTGGAGAGCTTTGGGGACTCGCTCGCTGTCACACGGCCTTTGAGCAACAGAGCCACGGCTCAGATCCAGGTATTTTGCTCAGTTTACTTGCTCATTTATTCAGTCAACAAGCTTGGAGGGCACCAAATGTCCATGCAGTGTGCTGGGTAGGAGGGAAAAGGCCTGGTTCTTGTCCTCGGGGGTCACCATTTCACTGTGGTTCTCAAGCCGGCTTTGTCATCACTCCCCGGGGAGGTCTCTGTAATGGCGAATCCCAGGCCCAGTTTTCACGGACTGTATCTGGATCTGCGGACAGGGCAGCCACCCCATGGGGCCACCACCCTGGGCCAAGCACCCGCCCTCGCCTCTGCCTGCTCAGACAAGCAGCTAGGTCTCAGAAGGTGCTTCTGCCCAGGTGGTGGGGGTCAATTCTAGAATAGCACTTAGCACCAGGGTCTTTTCGGGGAACCTTAGAAAATTGTGCTTTGCTGGAATTTGGCACCACACTGGCCCCAGGTTATGTGACCCTGAGGAAGTCGCCTAACCTCTTTGAACTCCCACTTTCTCATCTGAGGGGACAGTGGGGAAGTAACAGCCTTGCCCTGTCTCCCTCCCTGGGTGCAAACACTCCAAGAGAATGGGCACTGGAAGGTGCGGAGGTGCCCTCACCTTAGGGAGTCCTTCTGTCTTCCCTGACTCAGGTCTGCTGCTGGCCTTGGCCAGCCCTGGCTTGTGGTGTCCTAGGTCAAGCAGGCCAAGATTGTATTCCTGGAGGCTGGCATCACCTTCCGGGACGAGCCAGCGTGCTCCAAAGGGTTAGGTGCCCAGACATGCTTCCTTCCTGCAGTCTGTCAGTGTCTGAAGGGAACTCACTGCGGAGGAACACAAATTGAAATTCACATTAAATTACTTTAAATGTCACAGAATTCAGTTTCCCAATGTATTTTGTTGACAAGTGATATTTGGGGGACAGTTCCTGACCTTTATTTAAGCTTGCACCCTGTCCTTTTTGCCTTGCTGTCCTCCCCCCACTTTCAGTTCTGCACCCATCAGGTCAGTACAGGGGTGGGATGCTGACCTGTGCTCCCCGGGGCCTGCCCTCTCCCTGTCCCCTCCCCCGGGGCGCTCCGCCCACCGCCACCTGCTGGCTCTGCTTTCTCGGCCCCTCTGCTCTGAATTGGGGGCTTCTGCCTCTCTTCTATGGTTTCTTACCTCGGTTCCATGTGGTTTTTATTTAGCACTTAGGTTTTAATAGTTGATTCCTTCAAACAGGCTTCGGGATGACTTGTTTTGCGTCTGACGAGTCTGTCTTCTGATCTAAAATATTAAACCCCTCTCTGTTTTGGGATTTACAGCCTGGCTGCTCTAGGTTCATAAAGCTTTTCCATTAAAGATCTCTCCTCTGCCAATATTTATTTCTAGAGTCACTGTTTGCCCAGAAGCTACTGGCTGCTGCATCTTCTGGGAAATGAAATGTATGTCTCCTGGCATCGATGGGGGTGACATCAGCAAAGCACTGTTTACATCGCCCAGTGGCATAAGCCCTGAGCCCAGGTCTCCAGTGGATGGCAAAGGCAGGGCGGGGAGTGGACAGAGCGGGTTTACACAAACAAACATGCCCTCCCTTCCTCTCCCTCCCTCCCCTCCCTGCACCTTCCCACCCACCACTTATATGGACAGATCCGCACGTAATGAACGCAATCTCTTGAAACTGACCCCCTCTTACAATCAGTATTGAGGAGCTGGGGTCAGCAGTGGTGGAGGGATGGGCAGGAAGGGGTCCACTCGAAGGACCACGGCCGTGACTCGCCTTTGTAGCGAGTCGCCCTCGCAAACTGTGGGACAGAAGCTTTGCTGTCCCTCCATTGACAGGTGAGCTAAGGGAGAGAGAGTCAGAGCTTTGCTGGTCCCCAGCAGGACTGGGATCTGGACCCAGCTTTTCTGACCCAGGGCTCTGCTTTGCTTCGACGGGCTCCTGGTTTGGTGGCATGAGCCTCGATGGGGGGTGAGTAGCCCCAGCCCCTCTCCCACCTGCCCTCGGTGAAAGCCACCCCCGTGCAAGCTGGCCCAGGGGAGAGAGACCGAAACTGCCTCGGCTGCAGTTTGCTGGGTCCCTGTAGCCTCTCCCACTCTCTTCTCCTTTCCCGATTTAGCCGGCTCTCTCCCATGACATCAGTCTATTTTCTGCAAGGGGTGTCGCTGCCATCTTCACTCCCGTTCACTCCTCCGCCTGCTGCATGCTCCTCTCCTCCCCTCCTCCCACGTCACCTGAACTGACCCGTGAACTCCCACTGTCCAGCTCCAAGGGCAGCTCGGGGGCCGACTTTGTGGGCCCCGGACAAACGCAGCCACACAGGCCCGGCACTCGGAGGGGCCTCACGCTTGGTTCCGTGCTCCTCTGTTGCTCTCTTGAAATTCTCAATAAATTCTGAACAGGAGATTCTAAATTCTCATTTTTCACTGGCCCCACAGATTATGCAGCTGATCCTGTTTGGGTCTTTTTAAAACGTAACCTCTGAGAAAAGAAGGTTTTTCCTTCTTTGGCCACTGATTTAGCCCCTATAATAAAGGGCACAGAAATAAAAGCTGGCTGCCAAAAGAAACCAAGAAAAAACAGAATCAAGCGCAGTTTGGCCTTGATTTGCCAGGCCCGTCCTTTTGTGGGTAAGGCACCCCAAACGCTTTCAAAATGAGTTAAATTCTCCAAGTTTTCACCCACCTCTCTCCCCTATGCATGCTGTTTTCCAGAAGACGCATACAATGACATGCAATTTTCCAAACATATGTCCATGCCTTTGCACTTGTCTGGCCGCTCAGTTACCTTTCCTCTGCCCGGGACAACTTCCCATCCCTCCCCCGCCCACTCCGGCCCGGCCCCACACCTGCACCGGCGGGCCTGACCCAGACCTCCTCAGGCCTTCAGTATGTCCCTTGCGTTTGGTTCTCAGTTCTAAGCAGAAACTTGTCCCAGTGAATTTCAACTTATAGTCAAAATCTCGATCTTTCCCAGTAGACATAGTATCCTAAAGTAAGGAACCAATATTTTGTGTTTATGTCCGAAGGACGTGCTCCAGTGCTTGGAACATAGTAAGTGCTCATTGAAGATTTAAGGGGTGTATGAAGGACTGTGTCTCCACAGTCCCACAGGGGACGCCCCTGAGTTTGTATGAAGAGAATCTACCTTCAGAGACAGGCACCCATACGCTCCTGAAAGGGCATCTGAGCAGTGGTAGAATCATAGAAAGACAAAAACTCACGGTTACGAATCGCTTCTTAACGCCAGCTTCAAGTTCTAGATTCTTATTTTCTACTTATGTTGACTTTTCCTTTCTTTTCCACGTGCCTAGCATTTGTCCTTGCTTTGGAAGCTTGTAGCGCTGCTTCTCATGAAAAGATAATTCCCAGGCAACGTTCCGGTTCACCCGTCATATCAAATTAATGTAATGACCGCTTAGACTGCTCGGGAAATATGGGTCATTGCATGCTGCTGACAGTAACAATGACCGTGACACTGAAGCAGGACAGGGAACATCTTCATAAATAATCACTTATACAAAATCAGAGCACTCTCGGGTTTGAAGTGTCCCTAGAGATCCGGTCCTTTTGTTTATACGAAAGTGGAGGCTGAGAATTTGCCGTGACTCCCTCGCACTGCGAAGAACCGGCTGGCAGAGCTCGCCTCCGCCTTCCTCAGGCCCGGAGCCTCTTCAGCCGAAACGCCGAGACTCCTGGGGCCCGGTGCAGTGTCAGACACCCAGCGAGCAGTTAACCAAATGGTTCCGCACGAGTGCATGGGCGTCCTACTTCTTCAACCACTCAAAGCCAATATTGTGTGCTTCCCGAAAGGAGCGCTGGGGAGGTAGCCTGGAAAATCTGGCTTTCTTCGCGGCAGATAGTGTATATTGATGGAGACGCAGTGTCCTTTCCTAACCTCATTTCTCTTGCCCACGTTGCTGACAAAACCCAGGGAAGCTAAGGACTTCCCCAGGCCCCCCGCACTGGAAGTCACCAGGCGTCAGGTGGCCGGCAGAGCCTGCAGGAGTTTTCTGTGGATGTTTTGCTTTCCTGGTAGAAGGGACAACAGAGTCAAGGGCCATCCTTGCCCCTTTTCCTGTCTGGAGGGTGAATGTGTTGGCCGCACCTACATCACCAGTCTTCTTGTGCCCATAAAAGAAAGGCCAAGAAATCGTGGGGCTGTTGGCCCTGATATTGTTGGGCTGCCAAACCATCGCCAGCACCATCTACCTCCTGACTTCTTGTGATGAGAGAGAAACAAACCCTCTTTGTTCCAGCCACCGAGTTTCTGTCCCTTGGACTTAAACGCTTTTCTAATGTTTGCTCTATACGAGTTGCTGAGACCTTTTAAAGGTCGTTGCCCAAACCAGGAAGGACAGGTCTGTGTCTATCAGATATGACAGATGTGGCCATAGATACGCTTTCTGTTTGGTGTTGTAACATTTACTTGTCACCACGTTAGAGAAGATTGTCTCAACGAACACATAAAATTCACAAACGAGGAAAACAAATGGCAGCTGCAGTCTTAGCCTCACATTCAACATGTCTTTAAATTTTGTTTTAGTTGCACAGTATTGAGAGAATTCCAGTGCCACAAATGAGTGGTTGCAAATATACAAGTTTGTTCACCCTACGATTTCAGGTCACACAATATGAAAGAGGGGTGTAGAGACAATTTCCCTTCAGAGTGGAGTCAGGGACAGCAGGGAAGACCCGCTCTCATTCCTTAACCTGCAGACGTCCAGTCTCCAGGAAGGGAGTCAGTGAACAGTTGTTTCAACCACGTAAATCTTCATTGTTCAAAGATAGATGCAACCAAATAAATAAGAATTTGAGTTCTGACCGATTATCTAGCTTTAACCCAGAGGCTTTATCTGGCTGAGGAATTTAGGGGGGAGAGAAAAACTTTCAGATCTTACAGTAGGTGCTAAAACTCTACCTAATGTGACACAATCATTGTCCCAGTGTTATTTTAAACTAATTATTGTACCATGATCACACAAGGTGCTGAAAAAAAGTGCATTTTACCTGGCATTTAATTTCATAAGGCCCATGCATGCTATAGTTGTTACTCCTGTGGACCATTTTATGTGAACAGATATGGGAGGGCCTGCAAAAACCACCACCACCACCACCACCAAAATAATAATAATAGTATAGGAAGGTCTAGTTCAGAGCTGCAAGATTCTGAATCAGTGAACATTTGCAAAACATTTATGGCAGAAGCTGTACACATAGAAGCACGTAAAAACGAAAAAAACAATTTAACAGGTCTGTTGTCTCTAGCATGTGAATGTTTGCTGTGTGAAACATCTAACTGAAGTTTTTTAAAATTATAGAACAAAATTCTAAATGAATTTGAATCAAATGTTTGTAGTGTCCTACAGCATCTCGGCATAGCTATAGGGGCCTATTGGTCAGAGTTTAAAAATTACCTAAATTACCCACTAAGTCCCTTCTAAAATTTGCAACCTGGGGTTGTATGGATTAACTTGTGAGATCTACCCAACCCCTCCTATTCTGGTCATTCATCCGGTTACATTCAAATTTTTGTTTTCTATAAGGTGAGTCTATCTCAAAAATAGTAAAATGATCTTATTTTAGGGCATTTCATGGTGACTCCATAGCATGGGGCTTATATTAATTAGGACATTTTGGCCAACAAGTCACTGTCAACTCAATTCAAAATGGCTTAAACAAGGAGGGCATTTGTTTTCTCATCACGTGGAGGTTAGAGGGAGGGCAGTTCCTCGGTGGTTAATTCAATATTTCATCAGCCTTATCAAGGACCTAGGGGCTTTTCTGTATTTTCTGCTCAGCCTTCTTCACCATGTCACCCATTTCTCCTCGTGGCCACAATATGACTGCCATAGCTCCAGCGGTCACATCTGTGTACAACCATGTTCAGAAGTAGAAAATGGGCCTCTGTTCTTTGTCTTTCTTTTAAAAGCTAAAAGACCTTTCCCAGAAGCATCCCCAGAAGACTTGCTGTCCAATCTCATTGACCAGAATTGAGTTACATCTCCCTTCTTTAGCCAGTTCCTAGCAAGGGTAATGAAATTACCATGATGATTAAAACTGATGTGCTGGGCCGGAGAGTAGGGCCAAATTCGGGAAGGTCGATGGCACGCTGGGGAATGTGCACACTGGGGTTCTGGGTGGGAAACCGATCGCGTCAGCTAACGAGGTTAGAGGACAGCCTTCTAAAGAGAACCAGAAACGTAATCTCCTGCCAGTCCGCCTCTCGCCCGCCCAGGCTGGGCCAGAAACGGAGGAAATGACACGGGAAACAGTTTTAAGACAGGGGAGAGCTATGTGTCTACATAGAGCCAAAACACTCCGATAAAAACAAAGATTCTATATGTTCACCTAAAAATAAAAAGGCCTTCCAAAGCGAGAGACAAGCGAGCATTTACTTGAGATCAGTATAAATAAGCTACTCAGGAAGCACTGGCTGAGGCAGGAGTCCCAGCAGTTTTCCGATCAGGAGACAAAGGCGGGGGGTATTTATGAGAAAGGACAGGGGGACGATGACATCGATGGAAGGAAGGTGTTTCCGTTGTTGCACTGAGGGGTAATATCATTGCTCCACTTTTGCTGCGGAGGAACTGAAGCTTAGGGAGGGTAAGTCATCGGTCCCAGATCACACAGCTTGTAAAAAGAGAACCAGGCTTTGAACCATGTCTGCCCGGCGCCAGACTGTGGGCTCTAACCACTGCACCGTCCTGACACCGTCTGAACCAAGCGCCCCGTCATTCAACCGGACTCTGGTGATGTCTCTATAAGTTCACTCCAGGAAATCAAGCGCCGAGGAGACAGTGAAGCTCCCAGGATACTTGGTGCGGGCTTATTCGTTGCTCGACTTTCCAGAATCAAAACTCACGCCGCTGACCAAAGGGGCAGCGGATCTACACGTAATTGGCATCCTTATCTGAAATTAAAAACGCAAACTATGATTTCAGGCAAGTCTGCCTCTCTGGCTCTCTGTATCTTACTTAAACAAGAAAGCTGGTAAGGTCTCCGAAAGTCACAGCAATCACGAGAGCTAGCATTTAGGAAGTGCTTGCCGAGCGCTATGGCTTCTTCTAAGTACTTGATGTTCAATGTTATACGATTCTCACTCCAAAAGGCAGGTGCTACTGTTATCTTTCCCTTTTCGTAAGTGAGGAAACTGAGGCACAAGGAAGCCTGCCCCAAAGTCACGTGAAGAGTAGGAGGGGCAGATCTGGAGACGCACACACTCAACCATTCAACTATCTTTCCTTTCTGACTTACAGGAGTAATAGTGTCGGTTGCCTCAGATGGGTGAGTAACCACTCTTGATCACTTCTTTATAGCCCGCCCCAGTGTTTTTCTGCTCCAGATTAAAAATAGTATATGTTTTTAAATACCTATCACACTGCTTAGGGCACAGTGGTGCTTAATAAATACTTGCTTACCTGATTTTTTCATCATTAAAAACATGGTATGGAAACAAACAAAATAAAGCAAGAGATAGAAAATAATGATGCTGCATAACTGGGAGAAATGCTCTGACTCAGATCTCCTAACAGGAACTGTCTCTCCAGAGAATGATCCAAAGATAAAGCACAATATGAGCCCCTACAGTGCTTATCTCAATAAAACAAATGCCAAGGAAAAAGAAATCCAATCATCCCGGTTGCAGAAACTTGATTATTGACTTTGGCAATGCTTTCTCCACCTCTTTGTGCCAATAAAGTTATTAGAATCGAATTGCGAGAGGCAGACGCACAAGAAGTGCTGAGACAAGATGCTGAGCAGTTGAAATCAATGACTCTTGGAGTTGATCCCCTGCCAAAGGCTACACCAGCTCCCGGGAGGAATCTACCATTCTGTCCAGCAGCCCGGTGCTGCAGGAGCTGCAAGCCAGGTTTCTGGAGGGGACTCCCAGGTGGCGGGGGACCGACGGCTGTGGGAAGGAGGAAAAGGGTGCCCTTCCCATTATCGAGGGCCAGAGAGGCCAGCACCCACCAGACGGTGCTAGTGTCGCCATCCTCCCCAGACTGTGGAAAGGGAAGGGGAGGCAGAGAAGGAGAATGGGAGAGAACACAGTGTTTTTCACAATCTGTTTGTGACAGGAAGAAAGAGTGGCTTAATAACCCAGAGCCAGATTAATGGAATATTCCTCTCTCCCCTGGCAAAGCTGGTCCTCCGGTGCCATCGCTCGTAGAATGGACAACTGCTGGAGGAGCCATGGAGCTAATGAACAGATCTGCCCCCAAGTGTGCCAAAACCCATTCCACTAGAACTGGGGAGCTGGAAAGGGTTTAGACACCAGCTTAATGAGGAAACCACTAGCATTGTCTGGAAGCCACCATGACCACTTAATCTCTTCTAGCCATTTCTTCCCTCTCAGTCAACTACCTTCCCACCTTCTTCTATGTGAGCCCCAAGCATCTTCCTTCTGTTCATTTTCTCCATCATCCACCCTCCAACCATGACGCATCAAAGCCACCAATTAAGTTTGTGCCCAATTCTCTGAGGATGATTGTGCCTTTGTAAATCTTTATGCTCTAGCAAGGGCATGAGCTTCTAATTAGTTGAGTTGTGTATATATCTGCTTCTCTGTGTACAAATTTTCTAAAATGGTAACAGTAATAGCTAACATGTACTGAGCACTTGCTACGTGTCAGGCACTCTATTAAGCACTTAGAGCTCTTAGCGGACCTGTGTAGCTCAAGAGGGACAGACCTAGGAATACTGACACAGGAGGTTCTCCAAAAATCCTACATTGCAGCACAAAGTCCAGAGCTCCATCCACTTGCCCAGAGTTTTTAACCATCTTAAGAACTACCAATTAGATGAATAGTGCCACACTCTTAATCATGATCAGAGATCCCAGTACTACAGAAAAAAACCAAAAACCAAATAAAAGTAGTATGGGGGGATGGGGGACTGAGAACATGCAAGGATAGAAGAATTAAAGTGTATGGATATTTTAATAGAGACAAGAGAAGATACCACATCCAAGGAAAGGTGGAGAGGAGTGTGAAACAGAAAAAGGAACATTCAGAGGCCTAAATGGAATTCTTGCAAATTAAAAACAGCAGAAATGAAAAGCTCAACAGTAAATCTCCCGGAAAGTACAGCAAAGAGACAAAGAGAGAGAGGAATTAGAGAGACAAGAAAGAAAAATTAGAAAACTAGTCTAAGAATTTTAATATCTAAATAATAGGAGTGCCAGAGAGAGAAAAAACATAAAAGAGAATCACAAATGAAAATTCTTCCCCCAAATTTCCCAGAAATAAAAGACAAAAGTTGCCAGCTTTAAAGAATACATCACATACCCAATAAAATGAATAAAAATAGATCCACATTAAGGTACCTCTTTGAAATTCTTAAAAAAATGAGGGAAATAAAGCATCTACAAGATTCCAGAGCAAGAAAAAAGTCATATACAAAGAATCAGAAATTAGAATGGCTTTGTATTTCTCAATAGCATCCCTGGAAACGCAAAGAAAATGGAGTTATATATTCAAAATCCCGAAAGGAAACGCTCTCCAATCTAGAGTTTTATACCCAGCCAAATTATCAAACAAATGCAAAGGAAGAATAAAGACATTTTCAGGTGTGCAAAGTCTCAAAAATGTGTTGCATGGGAATGCAATCTTTCCCAAGGGACAAAAGTTTCAACATAGGAGACAAGTAAAGGGTATTTCCAAGGTGAAGAAAGATCCCAGAATGACACTGTACACCAATGTTGGAGAGCAGCAGCCCAGATTGGTACAGCACCAGGCAGGAATAGACATACTGGACGTGCCCAGAGACAGTCTATTGTCTCCTCAGCTCATGGACAAAATGCTCAGGTCCATATTCCTCACCATGTGCTGCTCTCTGCTCTTTGCTTATTATTTAAATCAGCTTATTTTCACCCCCACAAAAGTACTCTGTTGTGACCTATTCCTAAGAGTACAGTAGACGACGAATGAAGCAGTTCATTCTAAGATGAGCCTAGAAGTGAAATATAGAGCCCACATTCCCTGGCGATTTTCCTGGAGGAAGGTCACAGAAGCCGATGTGCTCAGGAACAGCAAAGGGATCTGCATGGCATATGGAGTGAAAACTCAGCTACAATAACCAGCAATATCTGCTGAGCCTACAACTGGCATGAAACGCCTCAGCAGCTTGAAGTGTGAGTAGGAATTCAGCTGTTAAATGCTCACATCCCAGTCTCTCCTTAGTTGTGTTTAGCTCTATGCTTGGATTCCAAGGTCACACTCGCATACTCAGCCAGAGTTCCCAAGGCAGGTCCTTTGTGCTGTGGTGGGTTAAGAGAGGCTGCTGTCCTTGGTTGCTTACTGTCCCAGAATCAGCACCCCCATCTAAGCCTAGCATTGAATTCAGTGAGTTTCTCTTGGGGAGTCTTTGTGCCTTTCCTGCCAACTAATATCATTTAGAACCCTCAATAATCAGAAAGATTATAAACACGTCAGGGTCTAGGACTCCTACTTGCAAGAATTTCCTTGACTTGAGGCAGTTTGGCCCAATTTCTCCCTAAGGGTATTTGAAAGAGCAGGCTTCATCACACCTGGGGACGTTCCTGTCACTTCTTTCCCCCTCTGGTTAATGGGTGCTTATGAGGCTTACATTGAGGGGATACTCAAGGGATCTGAGAACAAAGATCTGCCCTCCTGTGTGAGCTGCTGTCTCCACCCAGAGAAAACTGATGTATTCAATGGCAGTTTCTTTTGCTAAAGCTCCACCGAGGTTGGTACCTGCGCTGTCCTGGTACAAGCACTTTGAGTGGAGTGTGAGACTTGTTAACTCTCTGCTCTGCGTTGTACTTCTTTGTATCCGTGTCTACTTCCACACTAAGTTCTCTGAGGGCAGAATCTATCACTGATGGATCTTCATGTCCCCTCCTCCCAGCTCCTCTCCCCTCGTGGGTACCCGACACAGAGCAGCTGCTCAATATATGTTTATAGACTGAACAAGTGAATAAATAATTGACTTAATGCTGACTCCTGAGATATCCAAGAGGCACGCATTGTGCTGTTAGGATCAGAGAGTTCTGCCAGCTCCCAGAAAAAATCAGATCCATAATGGACTATTAAAATACAATCTCATGAATCTGAATGTAAGGTGAGAAAGCCTTTTTAAATTAGGGGCAATCATACATTATGAAGTTATTTATAAAGAAATTCACTTATTTTATATTCAAGAACTTACTTAAACTAGGCCAGCTAGGGGTTCCATAACAGAAGTCTAATAGAAGTTGTAGCAGATAGAGGCTGGTGTGTTGTTTACATAGTAATTAATGTTAACATATCTCTAGATACCTCTGGAGTGCTGAGGCTTCTTGACGGCAGTTCTTTTCGGTGTTTCCTTCCTTCCTCATAGAATTACATTGTATTTAAAAATACTGTAGAGCCAGAGCACTCATACATTGTTTGGGACTATAAATCGGCACAAACACTTTGCAGCACCTACTAAAATTGAACAAATGTTTGCCCTATGACCCTGCAGTACAGTTCTTGGGCATGTACCCAACAGAAGGAGTTCTGCAACCCCCCAGTGAACACGTATGTGTTCATGGCAGCACTGTTTCTAAAAATCCCAAACTGGGGAAAACCCCAGATAGAAAACCCAGGGAATATTTATACGGTTGCATACTTCAGAGCAATGAAAAAGAGCTGAGTAACCAGTGCACTCGAAGAAATACATATTGTTAAGAGAAAGAAACTCGATACAAAAGAACCTGCACCATGTGTCTATTTCTCAGAAGGCCAAGAGCAGGGAAAACTGTTTAGCGGGGTGGGGCCAGGAGCGAGCCTTCTAATGTGCTAGAAATATTCTATATGTCGGAGGAGAGCCTTCCTGGGTGAACACATATGTAAAAATACACCAAGCTGTACACTCTTTGTGTCCTTTACTGTATGTAAGTTATACCTTAATTTTAAAAAATACTATGAAACGGAGTATATATATGGCGCCAAGGATTACAATCAAAATGTTTAAGAGTTCTTACCCTGGGAGAGAGTCAAAATTAATTACAGAAGGTAAGCCATATACTCAGATGACCGTAATGTAAAGCAGTGTCTGAGGACATTAGCCGAGCGGTCCAAGTGCACGTCGCGGGAGTGCAGGGCCGGCGGACCAGGGAGTGAGCGAGGCCTGCGCTCAGCTCTGCGCGCCCTGTCCTACTCGCTCCACCCGTTCTCTCTCTTTCTTAAATCTCCTTTACAGTCTGCTTCTCTCGTGCAGATAATTACGGCCAACTCTCCGCTACTGAACTTTCCTCCTCCGCGCACCCTCCAAGCTCCCCCCGTCCCTTCCCAGCTGAGTTTCTGGATGGATCGGCGGACCTGCTATCACCACTCCCTTGTTTTTATTCTGTCCTTGACCCACTGCCTCCTGGCTCCTCCCTGAATCTCCCCCCAGAATTGACTTTCGCCTGGTCAGCAGCAGTGACCCAGGTGCCAGTCTTCCGTTCGCACCCAGTTCGTTCAGCGGACGGTACCCCCGCCCACTCAGAGAAACCAGGAGGCCATCCCTGGTGTCCTCCCTCCCCCAGGTGCCCCATTAGTCCTACCTTTGAACAGCCCAGTCACTGCTCTCCTGGAAGTTGCAATAGGCACCTTCCTCAAATCCTCTCTTCTAGTCTCGCCCTCATCTGAGCCACCCCTTGCTGACCTCCCTACATCGGCAACCTGGCCAGCCCTCTTTCCAGCGCCCCTGCCAGCCTCAGCTGCAAGCTCCTTAGCTTAGGCCAGCACCCTCAAGGCCTTCACTGTCTCTTCTTTCCAGGCTCACCTTGGGCCCCTTGGTCTCAGGCAGCCTGAGCTGCGCCCACGGGAGTTCTAGCGTTTCTCCGAGTTCCGCACCCTGCTGTCTGCGTGGCCCCTCTCTCCCTTCTTACCTCGCCCGAGAGCTCCTGCTCCCCGCACATCCTGCACCCCGCAGATGGAGACGGACCCCTTGTTTTCCATGCTCCCGAAACACCCACAGGTCCAGCCCGTCCGCCTGTTTTTCCCACGGGCTGACCTCTCCGAAGGCGGCTATTTTGTCTCACTGATCCTCGTATCCCAAGCACATGGCGCCTGAAAAATGTGTCGCGTAACTAAGTCGCATAAATAAGTTAACGTTCAGTCCTTAGGTACAGAGACACTTTTGCCTCAGAGATACATACTCAGCAAGTGCATTTCTAGCACCGTCACTGTTTCTATTTCTGAATCTAGTTGCTGCTGCGCAGAGTCGTTGGGGCAGAAACTGCAACAAGTGAACAGTCCGGCGACTCCCTTCTGATGCAAATGCTCCCAGCTCTTGGGAAATCGCTGCGGTCATGACAGGGTGTAGGCCTTTGGAATTTTAGGCAGGAAAAAAAATGCTGTTTCATTTGCTACCCTGGAGATTCTTACCCCACTGCTGAAAAGCCCCCTTCTCCAGAGTTGCTTCCTCCCCTGCCCCAGGTGAACAATATTGAAAAATCACAAATCTAAGGAACGGAGGACAATCCCCAGGCACGTGAATTGCTGCCTAGGCCAGAACCCAAGGCTCAAGGGTACAGAGTGCTTGTTCTTTAGTCCCTGCAAAATGCTGGGCGTCCTTCCTGGTGGCAAGCCCACAGGGTCATGGGACACCCCACCCGGACTTCAGCCAACCATGAATTGACCTGAAACTCCTTTTGACGTACTTGCAGTGCCCACACTCAGCTCCCTCTTGGGTAATGAGCTCTGGGAGGTAATTACCTTCTGGAAAAAAAATTGCATTTCCCTTCATTTAACCTAAAAGTCCTCTTGCTCCAATGTCACCAATCCCTTCCTAAACCTGCAGTGCTGGGGTTGTGAGAAAGGACTTGCTCCCCGAACCCTATGTGTCCCTTGGGACCTTGTGGACCTCTCAAGCAGCCCCTCTCAGTCTGTGGTTTTCCAGACTCAAGTAAATATATGGTGTCTGGAAGAAGGCCCCAAACATCATAAATACTGAACAATAATTACGGAGCTGAGTGATGATAAGAGCTGCTGTTAAAAGGGGATTCTAATTCTGGCAGTGAGTCTGAGATGTGAGAACTCACTAATAAATCATCGCTAAACCCAGTGTTGAGTTAAAACACGTGAGGGTGCATAGGTCTCCCTGGGGACAGGGCATGGGGTTCGTGTGGTCCCAGGTCACCTCCATATTCTGCATTCCAAGCAAGACACGTCCCCTTTGTGTGTGAGGGGGCACTGCCTTTGTGAGATGGCCGGGCCCGTGTGGAGCCTCTCTGAGGACACCATCCCGGCGGCGTAGGGACAACCGCTCTCACGTGAGGAGAAAGAAGAGCAGGGAGCATGGGAGGGCGAGAGGAAACCCAGCAAGTGTCCAGCTGCTGTTTTAGGCCAGGCCTGTGCCAGGTGCCGGGTGCCTCAGAGGTCAAGTCCACGGACCTTCATGCTAACCCCCGAAGGACTGGGATCCCCATTATGCAGATGGGAAAGCCAGGCCCCCGGAGGCTGGGGGACATGCCCAGGATGCTAGAAGCTGTGGGGCTGGACGTCAAAGCCAGACTTGTTGAAGCCCAAAGCTCATGCTCTGCTAATGACACCACGCTAGGTCCCCTACCTAGGGTTCTGTGCGGCCCCGTGTGACCCTCCCACCCCCACAGCAGCATGGTTTCTGCCCCGTCCAGGACAGCAGGCCCGTTTCCCTTCCTGCCTTTCCCATCCCCCTTGGACTCTATAACCAGGGCCCACCCAGGCCCACAAGGTGCCACACAAGCAGCCAGGGCCCCTCCCTTCCTTCTCCTGGCCTTATCTCGAGCAGGAAGCAGGGGGACAAGATGCCAGGGGTGACTCATTGCTAGAAGAATCAGAGCTTGAGCGGGGCAGCCTGAGAGGCGAGGCTGGATGCTCTGACAATGGAGGAATGTCCCCTGAGCCTTCAAAGGGCCTTGCCGAGCACTGCAATAAAACAAAGGCAGAGAGGACAGCGGCGGGGAGGGGGGTGTGCAGACGGGAGAGCTGGAGTGGAGACCACGGCGCTTTCCAGGGTGAGAGGGAGGAACAAAGGGGACGGGAGACTTTCCTGTGGCTATAATGGGCGCTATTTGCAATATTGGGCAAATCCATGTTTTTTATGCATCTCTATTATCTTTACAGTTTACTTTCAATATTGTTTTGTATTGGTTTCAGGTGGACAGCCTAGTGGTTAGACACCCATATACTTTGTAAATTGCTCCCCACATATTTCCAGTACCCACCTGGCACCATACATGGCTATTACAATATTATTCACTGCATTCCTTACTCTGTACTTTACATCCCTGTGACTGTTCTGTGACTGCCAGTCTGTACTTATCAATCCCTTCCCCTTTTCCACCCGGTCCCCAATCCCCCTCCCCTCTGGCAACCACCAGTTTACTCTCTGTATCTATGAGTCTGTTTCTGTTTTGTTTGTTAGATTATTTTGTTCTTTAGGTTCCACATTACGCATCTCTATCCATATCCAGCCGATTAACCCGGCCTTCACACGGGACCAACTCCCTCCACACTCTAGGCCAGGCCTGCAAAGGCCCCCAAGTTTCAGTGGTTCAACCTGTGACATGTCTGAGGACACCTGCCCGAGCACAGACCCTGTCAGGTGTCTGTGTTCTGTCCCCAGGTTAGGATCTCGCTTCTGCCAAATGCCAGATGGGATTTGCAGCATTTTGTTATAGCAACTGGAGCTGACTAATACAACAAAGCTAAGATGTCAGCTGCTAACAGATCAAGAGGACCTTCCCTTTCCCTTTGCTTCTGGTAATGCATTTTCGTCTTAATCTGAGCAACCATTATGCCACAATGTGACCTTGTAAAAATGACTGTAAAGGTGCCACTTAGGGAGAGTTTGCCCAGGAAAGCGATTCTGTTGCCTTGTGCCTCCCAGGCCGTGTCTCCGGGGAAGCCTGGAGCCCAGGTTAGGCCACAGCAGATTCATGGAATCCAGTTCCCAGCCTGGTGGCTCCAGAGGAGAAACGAGTTGCTCTGCAAAACTGTGGACATTCCAACTATGACAGTGACATACCTAGGAACTCACCCTGGCTCCGCCTTACCCTTTGCGCAAGGAGCCTCTGCTCCCTGTGCCCAGGCCTCCCCTCTGCCTCTGCTTTTGGCTACCAGTTTACTAAAATGTGACCCCGACTCTACACTCAGCCCTATGGCCCAGAGGCGCCAGGCGACCAACAAAGACGTGTCCTGCTGCCTTCTCAGCGCAGGAACACAGCTGCAGAGCTCTCTCTGCCTCCGTGAGAGCGGTCTTGTGAACCGGCGCTCGAAACCCTCCCCCTCCCTGTTTTCTCCTTGGATCCCAGGCGCAGAAAAGAATAGAGCTTGCTTGCATGCCTGGGACGTATCTGAGCTTCAGCGCCCACAAAATTTCCTAGGACTGAGAACGCGAGTCTGTCATTATGGTATTTGCAGAACCAGAGACTGTATTTAAGGCTTTGAAATGATGCCTATTATAACCCTTTCTTGGACCGGCATGCCAAAAACACGGCATGAATAGTCTTTTTCAAGGGCATTTGCCAGGGAAGGCAGATTGCATCGGATCACATAGGAATAGTTTGGGGTTGGTTGCAAGCTGTAGAGTCTGGGGAAGGCGAATCTGCACAGGGCTGTGCACTGCACAACTTGGGGGGCTGCCATCCTCAGAAATTGCAATGGGAATGGTACCCCCTTAGGGTGAGCACTGTGGCAGCCCTGATGCCACCCGGAGGAAGTGGGCAACTATGGAAGATGTTGAATTCTGAATTAAAGACGAATTCTGGGGGGAACTGGTACCTCAGGGGATAGACAAGGATTCTGAGTTCTTCTTGGGGAATAAACAGATACCCAAGCCCAGCACGTAAAACTCCCAAGGGAGTCATGTCGGGGTGAGGGGAACAGAGGCACTTCTACTTCTACTCCAGTAAACTTCCCATTTTCTCAAAACACCATCACTGACCGGGTAGCTCAGTTGGTTAGAGCGTCGTCTCGATATGCCAAGGTTGCAGGTTCGATCCCTAGTCAGGGCACATACAAGAAGCAACCAGTGAATGTGTAAGTAAGTGGAACAGCAAACCGATGTCTCTCTCTCTCCTCCCCACAGCTCTCTCCTTTCCCCCCTCTCTAAAATCAATAAATTAAAAAAAATAAAAATGAATATAAATACCATCAAACCCATCTCCATGACTCAACGATCAAAACTTGTCCCACCGTTCGCATTTCTCCTTTGTATAAAACTCACAATGCGATTAGAGAGAGTGCATCTCCCATCATTAATATCCCCATGACCAAAAGGGTGTATCTCCTCTTATTTGCTGCTCCTTTGCTGGGGAAGACGCTCAGTGCCACTGCTGGCTCCTGAAGCCCCTGGAATCCACAAAGATACTGAGAAAATACGCAACCATCTGGGATCGAAAGAGTGAAAATCAGCTCCGACTGAAACAGCAAAAATGAGTCCTACACGTAATCAGGCTGAGGGGACTCAGACCAAAGCGGCTACAACAGTAACCGAAGACCTTGTCTCTGCCACGGTCATGCAGCGGCTGTAAAATGAGTGACAGCCGCTTTCTCCCCAGTGGCACCCCAGAACAGCTCTGCTAACCCCGCCCGGTGTGGAGGGCACCCAGCCGCTCAGCCCCCGCGCCTCCTGCCGGCTGTTTCCCTGGCGTCCCCTGACCCCGCTCAGAGAGCAGCCAGGCCAGAGCTGATCACGGCCCCCGTGGCCCTCTCATGGCCTTCAGCTGGGCCACGCATCTCATGGAAGACGTGTCCCTCCTCCCTCTTGGCCGCTGATCCTCTGGAGGGCCCTCCTCACTGCGGCGAGCCAGCCCGTCTGCCTGTGTGTCAACCACAGTGGTCCTGGTGGCCTTCGGCTGACTCTTTTTGAACAATACGCACATCCTAAAATCAGAAGTCTTGCTGGTGAGAGTATGCGCCCCGGCAGGATCACCGGGGACCACGGAGCGCGTGGCTGGAACGGAGCCAGAGAGGAAGAACTTAACCAGGGACCTGGAAGGGAAGCAGGCCCTGCGGCCCTGGGCTGGGAACTCCTCAGCCCCACCCAGAGCCCACGGCCTCTCTTCTGGGGCCACTCCTTAGAAGGGACGCAGGAAGGAGGAGGGGGTGCCCAGATCACTCAGAATAAGGCCCACGAGGCCATTGAGTTCTTGAAGGGAAAAAACAAAAAGCCGTCTATCACCTAAGAAGGCCTACGTCTGCCCGCGAAGTCTGGGAGGGCAGAAGAGGCCCCCTGCGGCAGTCAGAGTCCAGCGCACGAGAAGGGGGGTTTCACCCACCCGCGGAGTGGAGCACATGGAGACTGGCTGCTGCAGGAGACAGTGGGAGACTGTCACAGGGTATCTGAAAAGGGGCTGAAAATGCCTTGGCCAGAATGTGGTGCGGGGAGCCTCCGCCTCACAGGGACTGTAGACCAGGTGACTGTTAAGGCCCTTCCTGCCCAGAGTCTGAGTCCCGAGTGGGCAGAGCGGGCCTCCTGATGCCATCAATGCCTACAGCCCTCTCGGCAGAGAGTAGAGAGGCAGGTGGAGGGAGTGGGGACTATGAAACCAGCCCAGATCTCCCTACTAAGGGACATTCCTTCATCAGGAGGGACTGTGACACCGTGTGACCGTGGCCATCTGGCTGTGGCTGCCTGAACCAGCAGCAGGCAAGCCGTATTGCAAGAACACTCTAAGAGAACATTGAAAATACTTCAAAAAAAAAAAAAAAGAACATTCTAGCCAAGCAGGAGAGTGAAGCAGAGGTTATGAAGAGAGGCTGGTGGGCTTGGGGCTGAAGGAGAGACTGGGAAACATCCACAGAGAGGAGGCTGGCAGGCAGGGCCATGGAGGCAGCGGGGGGCCCGGTGCAGGGGAAGTTATGGGCAGTGCAAGGTCATGGACGTTCCAACAGCATCCCCAGGAGGCGGGGGAGCTGGCTCCGTAATGACGTGGGATGGAAGAGCCCCTGGGGCCAAGACACAGAGGGAGGAATAAGACTGGCGCTCTCCTGGGGCTGGCTCTTGTCCCTCTTCTGGCCTTGATGGAGCTCAGTGTGCTGCTGGGTTCCCATGAGAGTCCAATTGTCTTTATAGCCAAACACATCCATGGAAATGAGGCCCTTCCATGAAAGCAAATCGGGCGAGGTCGTCTTTCTTGAAACTCAGAGCATTTAAGAGAAGGTCTGAGGCGGGAAGACCATGACTTGTTGGTCTTGAAAAGAGTCTATGCAAAGGTTCAGCTGGTAGCAGGCTGGTAGTCGGTTCCCAAACCAGGCAGCACAAATCCCTTTATCAGTTAGATACTCATCCCCCCTCAGGCCCCTCACCCACTCCCTACATCCCACCTGCAGGGAGCCAACTCTTCCTATTTTTCTTATAAGTCAGCTTCTCTCTTGTCAAAATGACAGAGAAGCCTGGAATGAGCACTCAGTGCCCCAGGTGGGCAGGGGCCTTCCAGGTAGACAGGATACTGGATGCCTTAGTCAGGAATTTGACCACAAATAGAAAGCAGCCTCCCTCTGCCAAAGCGAGAGGGTATCTGAGGTGAAAGAAGGGTCTCCCGGGCCTCCAATCAATCCCGGCCTGCTCTCCAAGCCTGGCGACAAGAGCCAGCAGCCCAGGGGGCCCGAGGCTGCAGAGGGAGCCTGTGACCTCTCCCCAGGGACCCTGGCCTCCAGCCCAACTCTGTCTGTCAGTAAGAAGACTGCAGCAGCTTCATCACGGGGACTCATTAAAGTGTCATTTATGACGTCGTTTTTGACCCCTCCCTTCCAGGAAGAGGGCCCACTCCCCCTTGTCCACGCAGTTCAACAGCAGGTGGCTGGGCCCCGGAGCAGCGCCAGGTCCCCAGGGCTGCTTCCCTTCTGCCCAATCATTGCTCACGCCCTTGTTGTTCTTATTTTGGGGATGTTGTTATTTTTTAACAAGTCATTGCCCCTGAGGGACGGAGGCCTCTTCTTCTTTCTGTATCCCCAACATTCAGCCCAGTGCCTGGCACAGAAGGGGCCCAATAAATGTCTGATGCATGAATGACCTTCAGGCAAAACAACTGAATTTAAGCCAAAAATATGCTCAGTTGGCTCTATATTCATCCCAATGTCAATTTCTGGACACGTCCCACCCCTGCGCCCCCAGAAAATACACATGCAGTTCAACACAGGCAATAGCGTGGTGATGACCAGAGGCAAAGGGGGGGGGGGAGGGGACATAAATGGTGACAGAAGGAGACTTGACTTGGGGTGGTGACCACAGTACAATACAGAGATGGTGTGTTAGAGAACCGTACATCTGAAACCTATATAATTTTATTAACTAATGTCACCCCAATAAATTCAATAAAAAAAGAAAATACACATCCAGTTTGAAGCACAGTGTTTATTTATACGTTTAGGATCCCATCTATGAGTTTCTCTTTTCAGTTTCTCGGCCGTCGTCCCCTTCAACACCCAGCTCCAGGCCCCTGGGGACACGGCCACATGACCGCGCTCCCTCATGAGGCCTTCGAGGGATCTGTCGGAAGATGGGTCCTGATCCTCTGGGTTTTGTTAGGACATCGATTATCAACAATGGGGGAAGTAAGGCCACGAAACTGTGTCCCACCAAACAGAGAGGGGAGATGATCTGTAAGGAGGATCATTATGAAAACGTGTGCTTTGTAACTGTGAGACCAGGTCCGAGGACCAGCTCGACCGCTGTCACTGTGGCCACGGGCTGGTTTCTTAGACTCTCAGAGCCTCAGTTTCCTCATTTGTAAAAGCAAGCACTTGGCACAGGCCTGCCACAGAGCACGCTCTGAATAAATGCTGGCCGCTGTTGTTGTGGTTCTCCGTGAGCAGCCAGACACGAATTCAGAGATTTCAAATATCACCACGTTTTTCAGTCCTTTAGAGCTCTGGCGAAGGGGCTTCGAGAGGAGGGGGGCAGAGGCGAGAGACCCAGAGGGTGCGCCTTTACTGCCACCAGAATTTCCCTGCCTGCTCCTGCTCGGCTGGGCTTTTATGGAAAATTTAGGGGACGGGAAGAGGGAGAGTTTCGTTGCCAGCACGAATCCAGACCGCAAACTGGTGCCAGAGCCTCCTCCTCAGCATCCTGGCCAAATGCTTGTCTGCTCTCTCCTTTAATACTTCAGTCCTCTCTGTGAGGCCCCAAACTAATTTGCTTAGCAATTTTCTTACTCTTTAGGACATTCAGAAGTTCAAACAAACGGCTAACAAAGTTTTATTGCCTTGTAGAAATCCCGCCAGGCCCACTTTAATAAAAAGGGCATTGTTCAGAATTAATTGAAGCCCAATAATCTCACAGGAAGGCCGCAGTAGTCACTGCACCCGGCTGTCGTCTGGAGGTTATAAATGTCTCCCAGTGTCTTGGCCACACTGTTCGTTTGCTTAGCAAATCCTTTGAGTTGTAGTGCACATCTAAAGATCATTTTCGGCCTGGACACTTGTGCAAATGACTCCAAATTCTGAATCAATGGAGTCTGAAGTAATAAGATTTTAGTGTTGTTCCAGTGATGTTTTGCATCCTGCAGCACTTCTGAATTTTCAAATCATTTTCATAGCAGGGTCTTACGTTAAGCCAGCCCCTCTGAGTTCAGATGCACATCAAATGAAATCCTGTAGGTCAGCACGCTCTGTAAACTGCAAAGCTGTGAGAGTGTTTGCCATGAATAAATTATTAGACTCCTGGTCTCCCGACTGACTCAGCCTGACCGGTGTCCTTAGGCCTCGCAGCCTCTCCCTTTCCAAAGGGAGGGAAGATGACTTGAGGGAGAACTGCTTGGCCATGGCTACAAAAACATCCTGGGCATCTGCGTGGGCTCTGTGTCTTCCAAGACCAAGGAGGACACTGGTGCCTCGTAGGCTCAGATGGGGACAGAATGGTGGTGGGTGAGCCTGTGGGGAGTGCCATCGGGAAGGGTAGCCGAGGAATCCCTCACCCACATGAGAACCTGCTGTCTGTTTTACAGTTGTAAGTGCCCTCTGCTCTGCCTGGGTTAGGGTTAGGGTCAGGCTGTCTGGCCCCAGGTTGTCTGGCGACGGATGTGGCCCTGATTGGCTTTGTGTACAATGTTAAGCTGCTTCCCAGGGACTTGCTATCAGAAAATTCAGAGGGGAGTTTCCTACTGTCAGGAACTCAGTTGCAATAGCGTGAGCTGGCATACAAGTAGCGTTATCAGGAGACTCAAGTGGACCCTGAGAGCTTGCTTATTTAGAAGTTCTAACCAAGGACGATGTCATTTGAGACCCTTTAATCAAGGATGGCCATCCTTGGTCTGGAAAGGTCATCCTTTTTGACCAGCCATGTGGCTTCCAAGGGGACATACACATAGTGGGACCAGTAGCAGAGGAACCCAACCAGCCAGTGAGTCCAGTCTAGCCCACCCTGGTGATCACTGGGATGATAGTTTTGCTTGAATATTTCTAAGGATGGGACTGTTACCTTCAACTAAGGCAGACTGCCACATTGCTGCACACCTCTGATCTGATTCTTAGAAATGAAACCAAACCTCGTCCCTTTAGACTTTTCTTTGTCTTTGTTTTACTTTCTAAAGCAGGGATGGGGAACATCCGACCCGCAGGCCCTATACGGCCTACGAAGTCATTTGGTCTGGCCCTGACAAGGCAAATGCAGGCGGGAAATTCGATAGACATAGGAGCTTTTCTCATAGCTAACTTTTATGTTGATAATTTTGTATGGCTCTCGAATGATGTTATAAACATCCAAATGGCCCTTGGCAGAAAAAAGGTTCCCTACCCCTCGCAGTCTAAAGATACCTAGATTCCCGACCTGCCCCTCCCCCACACCCCCAAACCTTGTAAGGCTTCAGATATGTGAAAACAGATAGCATGTGTCCCTGAGTCTTTTTCCCTCCGGTCTAAAAAGCAACTTAGTTCAGGTGACAAGGCTGTTCAAGCCTTCACCAGCCTGACTTGTCTCTGGGTACCCACATTGGTCAGCAATGTCTCTTTTTAATGGTGCACCCAGGGCCACACTGGCAGCTGATGGTGTCCTGCTGGAATGGGGTACACCAGGACATTCTGTCCCCACCCTTGATCTGGAGCTGGGCATGGTGGACATGCAAACCTAAGTGTGTCTTTTTCAATTGTGACTTTCAAATTTCAAGGTGCGTCTCAGACTGTTGACTCATATGGAGCCGAAAATAATCTAAAACCACTCATTCTCACGCAGGAAGTGCTGTTAACCTACCTGTTACGTTTGTGGCTTCCTTTTTGATATCAAGTGAAAGAAGTTACGTTGATTCTGATTTATTCATTGTGGTCCATCATTTCAGGATTTGAAAAAAAACACTATATGTGAACAAATATGTTTTCTATGTTGCTCAGAGCTGGGTCATTTCCAATTAGATAAGCTTGCCTCTTTGACTTTATTCAAATCACTGTTTCCAGTGCTGGCCAGGATTGGGCCAAAGCCACTGCAGACATGTCACTCCCGGAAGTCCTTTATGAAGTTCCCATTGTGCTACATTCTCATCAACACGTGGCATTTTCAAAATTTTTAAATTTTGCATCTTCTCAAAAATTTTAAATTTTGATGAGTATAAAATGGCATCTGGCTGTTTTTCTAATTTGCATGTCCAGGATTATTAGTGAGGTTGCAATTTTTTCTTATTTTTCTTGGCCATTGAGGTCCCTCCTCTGTGAATTCTGCACAAATCCTTGGCTTATTTTTCTAGTGCAAAAATCTTCTCCTACTCTGTAGCTTATCTTTTCACTTATTTTATGGTACCTTTCGTTATGCGGTGCATTTGTTTCCTAAAGCTCCTCGTGACCACAAACCTAGTGGCTTAAAACAGTAAATTTACTATCTAATAGTTTAGAGGTCAGAAGCCCCAGTGGCTTTCACCAGGCTAAAATCAATGTGTTGGGAGGGCCGCAGCCTCTCAGGGAAAATCCGTTTCCTTAACTTTTCCAGCTTCTAAAGCCCGCCTGCAGTCGTTGGCTTATGGCCTGTTCCTCTACCTCCAAAGCCAGCCACCTAGAATCTTTACATCTCTCCCCTACTTTGACAGTCTTATGTCCCTCCTATAAGGACCATGCATCAGCCCAGTTTACTAAATACAGGTATCCCTGCTTTTTGAAAGTTCACCTTATGCTACTTTGCTTTTAGGAAAGACCCACATTAGTACCTCTTTTTGGAACCTAAAGAAATCTGAAAAGGGTTTTCACTTTTATGAAAAAAGGTAAAAAGCAAAAATAATTTTCAGTGTTTGTTTTGCAGCCAGCTGTTAAAGAGGTAACGGTCACCCTGAGCCCCTGGAGGGACCCCCACCAGGCTCCCCCCGCCCAGAACCAGGCTCAGCACCTCAGCACCAAGCCCCCAGAGCTTTGCACTGTGAGTACCTGAGCTTTATCTCCATTTATTCTGCGCTTCGGTTAGCATCATGCATCCTAAGGTATCAGCTCTCCTAAGGGCTTCACACTTAGCGTAAAACTGGATGTAATTAAGCATATTTGGCATGATCTGGTAGGTTATTTGGGGAGTCTGGAAACGCTCAGTTTTTCCCCATACGAATTGATGGTAATTGCTTCCTCACTTTACACATGTTCAGCCTAGGAAAGGTCTCACAGGAACATTCTCCTTTCGGACAGCAGGGGAAACCTGTAATCCACTTTCCCTGCTCATCTGCTATGCCATCTTTATTGCATAGCAAGCTTTGTAAACGCGCGGAATCGTTTCTGGGCTCTTTGCTCTGTTCTTTCAGTTATTTACTCCCTTGTTTCTCAAAGTGTGGTCCACCGACCAACAGCTCAGCATCACCTGGGAGCTGGTTTGGAAAGCAAATGCTCAAGCCCCATCCCAGACCTGTGTAGTACGCATATTAAAAGGGACTGCCGAGGAATCCCCCCAAATGGCAACTGTGTTAGAGAACAGAGCTTCTGAGGGATTATTTTCACCTCTTTTCCTGGTAATATTGCATGATACAAATGAAATATATTTTTCCGTTCCTTTTATGGAGACCCAGAACATCAGCCTTAATGTCAGCGATGTTAAAGGAAGGATGGCCATAAAAATTCAGATCACACAAGTACTCACACATTCAAAACCTATTTGTTGAGCACCTGTTATATTCTAGACATGCTAGCAGCAAGGATTAAAGAGAAAATTTAAAAAGAGTAAGATGTGGCTCTTTTCTCCGAGAGTGAGCTTAGTGTAGTGTCTAAAAGTCCGAGACTCAGGCTGACTACTTACAAGCGGTTCGTCTTGGGTAAACCACTTACTTAAGCTCTTTGAGCTTCAATAATCTCACTTGTAAAATGGAAATAATAATAGGTCATTCTAATGGATTTTTCCACGATTAAGATGCTTTGGGCTACAAGTAATTCAATTTAAACAATAAGGATAATACACCTCCTCACATGAAAAGCAGCCCTGCTACTCCTGGGTTGGTTGCCTGCGTGATCAATGATACCATCAAAGACTCACTAACTTCCCATTTCTTGGTTCTAACATTTTCTTTCCATCGCCTTGTTCTCAAGCTAATTCTCCTCTTAATTGTAAAATGATTGTTAAAGTTTCTGGCATCCAGAAGCTTTGGAGAAGCGTCTCCCCTTCCCCCCACAAGTTAGACTTCTCTCAGGTCTCATTGGCCAAAATTCTATTAGGTGTCCTGGCTGAAAACAATCCCTCCCCATCGCTCTGAGAGATATGGGATCACAGCGATTGGATTGGATCAATAGGAACAAAGCTTTCCTTAAATTACTAGGAAGGGTAGCAGACACCCAAACAAAGTTAGGGCTCTGCCAGCCATGGCTGTTTGGGAGGCAACGGGAATGTCTCGAACACAGGGCTGTAGTAAAACTGTAATGAGATAACTTGTGTAAGGCTCTCCAAATGGTCCCTGGTGCAAAGTCAGCACTCAAGTGGATGTTAGCTAAAAATATTTCTCATCTATTTCACAATTAAGTTATAAATTGTGTTTTTTCTTACGGCGTTGAATGACAGATATAATCGAGGTGATCACAGACTACAAAGGACCCCCTAAAACAATGAGGACAGAGGAATGGAAGGGGAGGGGGGGGTCAAGAAAGGCTTCCCAGAAAGAGAGGGCCTTGAGCTGACCTTTGAAGGACAAATAAGCAGATTAAAAACACGAAAGGATGGATGGGCCTGGGGCTTAGAGCTAGAGATTTATCTGTCCTTCATGTACTTGCAGATGCCTGGGGAGAAAATCCCCAGGGAGATGGAGGCTGAGAAAACCTTGGCAGCTGGGTGTGCCCGGAGGGCAGGGTGATGTCAAGACACTAAGTGTCTTAGACAAATTGATCTTGAGCACGTGTCAAAGTTTATTATCTTGCTGGAAAAGAAACCAGAAAGACAGAGGGAGTGCTGGCTCAGAGAGGAGTTCTGTTGTTGGAGGAAAGAATCTTCTATAAGAAGCCAGTTTTGGGTTTTATTTATTTATTTCAAAATTTTGAATTCAATTTATTGGGATGACATTGGTTAAAAACATTATATGAGTTTCAAGTGTGCCATTCTCTGTGCATTTGGAATAGCCAGAAGTAGTGTTTTATGGGGCCAGCTGACGGGTGAGCAGGAGACAGAGTCAGCTATTGTGGGGGGGTTGGTGGTGGAAGGGGTGAGCAGAAACAGAGCGTGAGGGGAGGTCACAGTGGGACTTCAAGTTTTCATGCTAAACAGTCAACCCTAATGATACGCTTCATTCAAGCCACAAAGATGCAAAACACAGCTTGTCCACTGCTTAGTTTGGGAGAATATTTTTTCTGACTAGAAATGAAAAGCAGGCTGGATGCAGGGCTGGGGGTGGGGGAGTTGAAATTGATCCTGAAAGTTGGAGGGAGCCACTGTCCAGTTGTCAGGCTCACTCTCTGGGACGCTGTCCCCTGCACCCAGGCCCGGGAGGTCCTACCAGAGCACCCAGAAGAAAGACCAGCAACATGCCCAGTGGTTTCATTATGATAAGGCAATGAGTGTATCCATGCTGGTAAATACCTGCAGGAAGACCTCCGATGTGCTGAAACTAACTTGCAGCAGAACCTGCAAATGACAGCTCTGGCTTCCATAACGGTTTTGTGAAGCCCAGAGCAGGGCCCGGGCTGGCCCCTCTAGGATCAGCAACAGCAGATTCCCCCGTTTGCAGCGGGTTGAGCCCCGTCCAAAGGCAGCAGCCACCGGAAGCCCGGGGCCGGCGGCATCTACCTGAGCTCACTGCCCGAGGCCAGCAGGGGCCATTCCTTCTGATCGCTGTCCAAGAGGAACATCCTACCGAGACAGAATGTTCCAACCTGGCTACACCCAGAAGATATAAAACAGCCCATGTGTTTGAGAGCAGGGGCAATCAAGGAAGGGAAGGTAAATAATTTTGTACTCCCTCGCTTGGCTGGAAGTCGAGAAGGAAGTGAGGATGCCCTGCTGGCCTCCCGTGAGCTCTGGGGCACAGCCGTGCCCCTCACCTGCCAGCCCGCCCCTCAGCTCCGGGAGGGCACCGTCCTCTGTGTAAGGGGCCCTGCTGCGGTGGTGACCGGGGACTTGAAGGGCAAGGCCTGGGGAAGAACTCTGCCCTCCTCCTCTTCCCCTCCCCTCAAACTTGTATGTTTTGACCAAATAGAAAAGGAAGGTTGAAGACAGTCAACTGTGTGGCCGAGGTGTCCTTACCATCCTCTCAGGGTGCCCGTCTCCTGCCATCCCCTTCTTCCATCTCACCCTTGGGCAGCACCAGATCCCTCCCAGCAGCCCACACGGAGCACATCGCTTCTCTCCTCTGGGCCTCTGGCCAGACGGATCCCTTTGGCCTGCAGCCTGCTGTTGACTCCAGTATGAAAGCTTTTCCCAGCGCCACGGGATCCTGGGTTTCCTTTATGTGTTACTACTGTGTGCAGACATTACTGTCTGTCTCCTCTGTCCCCCTGGGACCTTCACCAAGGCAAGGACCGAGTCTTACGCATGTGTGTATTCTGGTAACCAGTGTAGGCCTGCACGTAGTAGGCCCTCACAGACATGCACAGGAATGGGACGTGAGAAGGAGGGCACTGACTCAAGGTACCAGGGCTCCCCCAGTGTCCTAGCCGTCCCCACCTGGCTCCTTCTGCAGGCCTGGGGCCCAGCCCGGGCAGACTGACCCCAGACCCAGGCCAGGTACAAAGGACAGAGAGAAATGACCCCCTATCACTTGCTTCTTAAATGTGCCAGGCCTTTTTCCTTCCCTCTCAGCTGAAGAGTGATGTAAACAGAGATTCTCTCTCTACCCAGCTTAGACAGGCCAAGCTCGGGGTTCCTCCTATTGTTGGGTTTTCCTGTTCGGGCCCTGAAGACGCCACTTAGGAGCAGGAGGGCTCTTCAGCTGGCAGATTTATGAACACAAACGACACTCTCCAGCCCTGGGTGCGGCTCTGCTCTGGGCGGTGTATTTATTTGAAACTGACACCTCCCAGAGGCCTGTGGCCTCAGAGCCAAGGCTGATTTCTCTGGGGGGAAAGCACCTTACAGAGTGGACAGGAGGCTGCGTCCCCTTGAGCAGAAAGACACTTTTGAGAACAGCTAACATTTTTTTCTGTCAAGGCCATAAAAGATGCTGTGTCCAAAAGGGCCCAGGGTCAGGAAGGAGTAACCCTGAGCTCGAGGAAGGAAAACAAAATCTCTAGTTTATAACTCCTGGTTTTCTCCCGGCTCCAGTCCCCAGCAGAGGCACAGGTGGGAGCCCCACCCATCGTTTCTCTCACCAGTAACGATGCTTTCCCTGCCACAGAAGGTCGAGCCTGTGTCAAATTCCCCGCTCCTCGCTCCTTGCCTTCAGGCTCCCCCCCCCCCTTTTACCATCCCCTCTCCATCTACTTTTTCTTTTACTATTAATAACCTTTTCCTCTCTCTCTCTTAAGCTTGTGCACACACGCACATGCACACACACACACGCACACACTCATGCACACACAGCTTTCCTGTGGCAGGCCCTCGCCTCACATCTCTCAGCAGCCCTTCCTTGCCCACAGAGTCTCTGGACCCCGCATCACCTTTCCGCACTCCCAACCCCTGAGCCCCCCCATACCCAGGCTGTGAGCTTGCTGAAAAGATCGACCTGAATCCCTCTCCATTTCAACTTGCATTTATCGCAAAAGTTATTAAGCACTGTGTTTAAGGCCCCACCTATATATATAAGGCCTTGGACTAAGGGCCGAGGTTGCCCAGATGAGTAAGATGTTAGGTTTTTTGGGGGAAGAGTCACATAAACCTGTACTTTGGGTGCAGTAGGTGAGCTGGAAGGTAGAGACGTTCACAGGCCTTGAGTTGCCAGAGCGGGCGCCTGTCCTGGGAGTTAAGGGAAGGCTTCCTGGGGAAAGTGATGCCGGGTGAAGGAAGATGGGAAGAAAATTCCAGAAAGGGGCAGCAACCTAAGCAAAGGCGCAGAGTCAGGAAATGGTGTGGCTTATGAGAGGACCGCCGGGAGCAGTCCAGGATTGCTGTGTGGGATGTTACAGGAGCTGGGTCTGATGAAGTACTAAGAGAAAGTTCTGGAAGCCCTCTAAGCCAGACTAAGGGCTTGGACTCTCCTCTGTAGAAGATGGGGAACTCATGAGTGGTTTCAAGCGGGGAGGTCACATGACATTAGTTAGTTGCAGAGTGGAGAATGGACCCGCGTCCAAGCGGTCAGACTCAGGCAGGGAGCGTTGCCGGGAAACGTTTGCGGCACCCAGTCCAGAGATGATGAGGGCATGGGCCAGGTCAGGGCAGTGAGGATCGATGGGAAGCAACTGACTCGAAATATGAATGGTTAAAAAAAAATCATCACTTGCCCTGGCCGGTGTGGCTCAGCTGGTCGGAGCATCCCGTAGGCCATACTTTCCTCTTAACCTGTGCGTCAGGAGGCTCGCCCGCTCCTGGCCAGCTCGTGTCTGCCCCTTTCCACAGCATGACAGTCACCAATATTTGTGCCACACATTAGCGTGAATGAAGTGTTTTCACGTGTGCTTGGTGGTTTGGTTCTCACTACAGAGAAAATGATATCTCTGTCGTCTTTATCTGTGAGAAAATAAAGACCTGGAGAGCCAAGCTCAGGTCCTACGCTAAGATCCAGCAAAAAGTTGGTGAGACGAGACTTGAACCCGCCTTCTGTATCCAAAGGCCACATTTTATTTTTTTAAACCCACATTAGTTTTCTTACATTACTCTGCCAATTCTTATGCCCGGCAGGCACAGGCCCTACCCTCGCAGGGCACACAGGCCAGGGAACCATCCGAGCACGTTGTCCACGGTGTTAAATTAAACGGCTCCCCAACAGCTGCTCACGGGCCTTTGTTTCTGATGATGCATCTGTCATTTGTGAGCCTTTTAAAACCATTTGTATTTATTGATTTAAACCCATTGAATCTTTGAAGGAAGTGAGCTCTGGGAGGGGGGGGGTGAGGTGTTACCCTGTCCTCTACAGAATATTTCTTCTTTTATTTCTCTTGAACTGACCTCATCCAAGATGCAGTCATCGTTCCCTGCTCCGGCTCTTTCCGGCCGGATGAAGGAATCACTCGGTTGTGTCCTTGATGGTTCCTTCCACGTGCTCGGCTCTGTCTGTTCGGTTTCTTTCATTTCAGCATGGTTCCCACAGACTCCACGGCCTCAGACTCCCGCCTGCGCCTTAGGGAAGGGAAGGCTGTCAGGGGGTCAGCAGAGCAGAATAAAATGACGTTTCCCTTTAATTAAGGATTTTGCTTTCTCGGAGGAGAAGGGGTGTGAACTGTGGCAACTGCCTTACTCTTCAAAGCCTGCCTCCTGTCGCATCGCATTTCTTCTGCGGTCCGAGTAACCTTGTGCCGTTTACCCCCCTGCAGGCTGGGGCGGCCCCCCACAGGCACCTAAGTGTGGGAGCCGTGGGCCTGCCTAATTACCTGCCCTGTGGCTGCCAGGAGGAGAGCCGGCCCCAGCTGGAGCCCAGCTGCAGAGAGATGAAATATTAAGACATTTTCCTTTCTTCCGAGTCCTTGTTAATTCTTCCTGGTGGTGATTAGCCAGTTATTTTTAGCTCGATTGAAGTTCCCTGGTTAGCATTCAGGGCTGGTTCAGACAGCGCTGAGGCCCACTTGGCATGTTAATGCCTTGGTTCCGTTTGGTCCCAGTGCAGTGGATGCAAAGGACTCGCAGAAGGGCCCTTCCCCCGGCCTCCAGGGTGCAGGTGCATCTCCTCCTGCGGCTCCCCGAGGTGCTGGCTGCTGTCCAAAGGGCCTGCAGCTCTGGGGCCCGGCACAAAGTCTTCCAGGAAGAATCTAGAAAATGAGCCATTTGGAGCCATATGAGACAGAAATAGCTCTGCACGGGGAGCCGGGCCCCAAGGTTTCATTCTGGACTTTGTCACGGGCTCGCTGTGGAGCGCTGGGCAGGGTACCTGCCTTTTCTGGGCCATCAGTACAGCAGTGTGGCCGGACCAGGTGGCCCCTCAGCTCTTCCCAGGACTGAGATACTGTCGGGTCACCAAGTCTAAACCAGGAGCTGCATGTAAACACCAAGCCTGTGTGCGACACCTGGAAAGTGAAGTGCAGGTGCCTTTTCCCTTCTCACCCCACGTCCCTGCCTCAGTCTCCTTCCTCTGCACCTTGATCCCTGGTGCGAGTGCCTCCCGTAGACCTCTCGGGGGGCCTGGCATGCTCAGAGGCAAAAAGTGTATCTGGGAAGATCCGGGAACCTCGGTGCAGTTCTCTTAATGAGACGGAGGAAGCCACTGGGCCCCAGAGAACAATCCCATTCCATTCTACTTAACCAGCCTGGGAAAGATGAATCCTAAGTTATGGGTCTTGTTATACTTCCTCAAGCAAGTACAGACTCTAACCCAGCTCAGAGAGATGAGTGTGTGGCCATTTTCCCAGCAGGTCCCCTTGCTTTGGGGAGGTAGCAGGGCCAGTCCTCCGAAGCCATGCTGAGTCCTCCCTTCCCTTGTTTGTGACACGTAGCGAATTGTCATAGGATTAAATATTATGAAGTCACATATATAGTTTGGCCCAGTGCCGTGTACAAAGTAGGTGCCAGTGCTTTTTTATTAGCTCTGGGTTGAAATTCATTCATAATAGCCAACTTTTACCAAGTGCGCATGAGAGACCAAGCCGTGTGCACTGCAAGAGTGTCCAGCGCTTTATAGTGAGGCCCACCATCGAGGCTAAAAACTGAGAAGTGCAGGGTAAGCCACTCTCATAAGCCTGCACTGCAAGTGTGAAGCTGGACTTGAACCCCAGCTCTCTAGGCAAGAGTCTGAGCTTTCAACCAAATATACACATGTGTATGGAAAAAGATGCAGTGCACATAAACAATGGAATAAGGGATGAATTCTTGCCACTGACGACAACATAGATGGATCTAGAGGGCAATACGCTAAGTGAAATAAATCACACACACATACACACACACATGCACTATCTCAATATAAAGATGATTTTTTATTATTTATTTATTTTTAATATGTCTTTATTGATTTCAGAGAGAGGAAGGGAGAGGGAGAGAGAGAGAGAGAGAAACATCAATGATGAGACTCATTGATTGGCTGCCTCCTGCATGGGGATCGAGCCCACAACCCGGGCATGTGCCCTGACCAGGAATCAAACCCCGATATTGCCTGGATCCTAGGTCAACGCTCAATAGCTGAGCCATGCCCAGCTGGGCTGAACATGATTTTTTAAATATGTATGTCCTCCAGGGTTGCAGTCACTTAAAAAATTCCTATGTAATGTTATATGTCAATTATACCTCAATAGAAAATTCCCAGAAGCCCTGAGCAAAGTAGTTTCTAATAGGTCCACCTGTGTTGTCATAAACGGCAAGATTTTATTGTTTTTTATTGCAGGGTAATATCCCATTATGTATCCCACCTCCTCTACCCACTCACCTGTAGGGGGGCACCTAGGCCGCCTCCACATCTTGGCTGTAGTAGATAACGCCATGACGAACAGGGGGATGTAGGTGCCTCTCTGACCTGCTGTTTCTGTTTTCTTCCGATGAACACCCAGAGTGGAACTGTGGGATTTCTGCGTCTATGGCAGCTCTGCTTTTTATTTTGGGGGTAACGACAGTCAATTCTGAAATAAGTCAAGGGCCTAACAGGCACAGGGATATCAAGCATCACTAACCTGTGGCCGTGAGTTCACTTTCCAAAGGTTCCCACTGGTTCTACTAGGGCTGCACCTTGATTGACCTGTAATCCCTCGAGGCAGTTCAGGACCCACGTCTGGGACAAAGACTCCCAGTAAACCAGGCTGGCTGACTCCGCAAGTCTGGGGCAGGCAGGACCAGGTCTCTCCGGCTGGGATCTCCGGGCAGCCTTACCCCGCCTTACCTCCCCCTCTCCCTCTGTTCCAAACATGACCCCACCCAGCCACTGCAGGGGAGAGCTCCTGAAGCCGCTGCTGTTTGCGCGAAGGTCGGGGAAGGCCTGGCCCAGAGCCCCTTTCTGTAAGAGCCCCTTCCGCAGGCAGGTCCCAGAAGGGGCCCCCGCTGGCTGACACTGGCCCCGCACTCATTCTGAGTTTTGGAATCGAAGGAAAGGCTTGATAATCCTCTAATGCTTACTGCAACCATAAACGGCGCCCCATGCCGCAACAGGTGCGCCGGGCGCTTGGCTAAATAATAAATGCAGTCGGCTCAGTTTCCTATTCTTTCAGCCCGCAGGCCCCTGGGCTGCAGAGGGAGGGGCAGCCGGGCAGAAGCCCGGGGCCGTGCTGCAGCTGTGACAGAGTCAGAGGGAGAGCGTTCCCACCTTGGGCTCAGGCAGTGCAGTGTGGATGTTCACACACACACACACACACACACACAGCTACTCTCCCTCCCCGAGGTGGTGCCCTGGGGCAGGCTGCTGAACTGGGCCCAGTCTGTTTTCTCACCTGCTACGAAAGCACTACTATTAGGGTAATTCTGATGAGTAAATGAATTTGGGGCCCAGGTACCTGGCCTGTGCTCCCTCTGTTAATACTCTGCCCACTCCCCTGGGGCAGTATTTGGGAAATCTTTCTCTGAAGCTTGTCCTTGGTCAGAGACCCTTGCTTGGGCCAGAGGTAGAAGAGAGTTATGATATTGGAATGATTGCTTTGTAAGGTACATAAGTGTCTAATCACTATATTGTACACCTAAAACTGATATAATATGTCAAGTATAATTGGGAAATAAATTATTTTTTTTAAAAAGAGTTATGGGCCGCCCGGCTGGGCGTGGCTTAGCGGTTGAGCATCGACCTAGGATCCAGGCGATCAGGGTTTGATTCCTGATCAATGACTCTCTAATCGCTGATGTTTCTATGTCTCTCTCTGCCTCTCCTTTCCTCTCTCTGAAATCAATAAAGATATATATTTTAAAAAAATAAAATAAAAAAATAAAAAGAGTTATGGGCCACCTCATACCCATTGAGAGGGCTGCTATACAACAACAGCAACAACAACAAACAAACAAACAAACAAACAGAAAATAACAAGTGTTGACAAAGAAGTGGAGAAATGGGATCCCTTGTGCATTGTTGGTGGGAACGTAAAACGGTGCAGCTGCTGTGGAAAACAGTATGGTGGTTCCTCAAAAAATCAAAAGTAGAATTACCATACGACCTTTAAAACCTATCAGCGTCACAATAATCTACTTCATGGGGTTGTCGTAGGGTGAACCAACTTAGTCTATGGAAAGTGCCTAAAAGTATAAACAGATAGTATCTGTTATAATTCAACCACATCCCTTGAGTTTCTGTTATATGGAGCCCAGGTCCCTCTCTTGCAGCTCACAGACAGCACGGTCTCTCCTCCGAAGGCTGGGAGCCCCTGTGCGCAAGGCAAGCACCCTAGGGTGGGGTGGGGTGGGGCTGGAGGTGAGGCGCTGTCTTTGGCCCTCCTTGCCTCCTGTAGAAAAGTCCATCTCACCTACCAGTCTCATTTTCTGCAAACTGGAATGCTAGTTCTATCTCACGGAGTTGTAAAGATTCATATCAATTAACATAGCATCAGGCACTTATGTAGTAAATAAATTAGCATTTATTATTAATAACATAAGAAGTTATGGTATTGTTGTTTTTTTCTTTAATCTAACCATCCTAAGCCTTCAAAGTCCTTTTGTTTGCTAGAAAGAGGTGATGACCAAGCTGCAGCATGTGAATTAGATTTTTTAAAATTAGTTTTCATATTTTATTTGCTGATTTATTTGATTTCGAAATATAAAACTTCAGCCACTCAAGAAAGGATAGCTCTGAACGTTTCACTTCTCTTAAAACCCATTTTTTCCCATCACCGCAAAGGACGGTTCTTTGAAGGTTCTGGGGAAAAGCACATGGGCGAGGGGAGCACGGGCCCCACCTGCCTCCTCAACCCAGCTAGTCCCCGCCCGGGACCTGGCTCTGGGTGTGTGGGTTTCGGTCCTTCCATTTCTCCTCCTGGCAAGACTTAGCAGAGAGGCTCAAAGAGCTCCAGGCGGTTGTCTTTGCTCTTGATAAATGGGAATGAGATTAGCAAGAATACGTGAACTTCTGCTTCTTAAACACACCCTTTACCGTGATGCTAACAGGCCCTAACACGGGCTGACCCGAGGCCCTCGTCTCTCCTGCTCTGGTGGGCGTATTTGTGAGGAGAGCCAAAAGGCAGCTGGCAGAGAGGGGCAGGGGAAGAGAGAGGACAGGGAAGAGGTGTACCCACTGAGCCATCGGCCTGTGAATCATTGAGAGGCGGCTCCATTGGAAAATTGACTTTGAGAATGATTTGGCCAGAGCTGCGGCCCAGGCGGCGCCGTTCCAGCCTCGTCACGGAACCGTGGGGCCAAGAGCCAGGTCTGCAAAGTGCTTTTCTAAATGGCAGCAGCTGCTGCTTCACTCCCCAAAGGACGGTATTTTAGGGGGACAGTGGCCCTTGGGCAGTCCTTCAGCCACATTGTCATGAGTAGGGAAGGCTCTGGGACCTGGGCGGGCGCACATAGCCCCAAAGGACAGAGGCCTACGAGTTCCACCTGCCAACATTGGGAGGGACAAGTGACCTGGGCCTTTGGCGCAAAGGCCCTGAATTTGGGAGCTTCGGGAAGGGCCTTGGCTGCTTCCCTCGGTTTTTCTTTCAATCCTACTTGATAGACTTTTGTGGGAATTAAGCTCAGGGCAGGGATGATATTGGCTGCAGGTAGAGACTCGCCGTCTCTCTGCCACGCACGTTGGCACAAAGCCCCCATTGTGAGTGAACAGAAGGCGGGGTCCCGCTCCTTTTGCGTCGGTGGGGCCGGCAGGTTGGGTCCATCTGAACGCTCAGTCCGCTAACCCGCTGGCCGAGCTGCTGGTCCATTCTTTCATCTGTGATGCCACCGCCTCACCCACAGAGGCAGCCGGGCCTTTGCAGGAGGCACATGGGCTCTAAGCCCTGTTGCTCTGGCCAGTCGCTGATGCCCCTGAGCTCCAGTTCCCTCGCCTATGAGAGAAGGGGGCAAAAACACTGCCCCTCAGAACGGCTGGGAGGAATTCACAAAATCAAGATTCTTAGAGTGTCTATTGCTTTAGGCCCGGCGATGGTTAATGGCCTGGTGCTGACACCAGTGTCCGTGTCTCTCGGCAAGGGACCCGTTTCCTTCTGAAGCGCAGGGTCTTGGTGGGAGCTGCTGTTGGCTGAGCGTCAGTCAAGTGATGCTGTTCTTTGTCGTCTCCTCACTCCAAGGGGCCCACGATATTTGAAGTCTTTGGGGTTTTGTCTTCAGGGTGATAAGAACACTTCTCTGCCTCTGGAAAAGAGCAGAGAAAATTCAAGGCAAAGGAAACCAGGGAGATCAACAAAATATCATGGGGACCCTCGGGCTGCTCTGAAGGTCAAACCATGACAATTGGGAAAAGACAGCATTTCCCTGTCAGCAGGAGCACCAAGCCCAACAGAGCCCATGGGACACCCAGAAGGAAAAGTGTTCATTCCAGCCAGTTCTTCGGTTCATTTGCTGCCAGCCTGGTGTGCAGGGTAAACTTGTTGGAAGAGGTGGGAGGGCCCTGAGCAGGTCCAGGGTTGAGAGGTGACGCCCTTCAGCCCGACCCAGCGTTAGGAGAGACGGTGACTCGGGGTTGGGAGTGCGGAGTCTCCCACCTCACTGATTTACCTGAATTAGTGTTTAATTCTTCCAGTCATTTGGCTGTTGATAGTGGTGGACCCCGGCCAAGAAGGGGTAGAGGGAATGGAACAGGGTGTTGCTGAGACATAGGCCGGAAGGGTCCCTGTCCATCGGGTTGCAAGCGGCCACATCAGGAGCTGCCTTGGCTGGAAGGTGGTGTCAGAGGGGACAGTCAGGGCTCCTCAGACTTCGCCCAGTGCCCTCTGGCTCCCCAAGGTGCTGGTGAGGAGGCAGCCCCTCCTCCAGGTAGCTCCCCTTGGCCGGGCTTCTGTCCCCTCAGGGCAGCCAAAGGAGATGAACTCATTCCCAGAACCCAAGAGGTGGCTCTGACCTCATCTTGCCAGTTCTTGCCGGAGTTGGGCAGCGGAAGCCAGGCAGGGCATTGAGCTGGCAGCAGGCCAGCCTCGCATCTGCTGACTCATCTCCCTCTCCTTCTAAACAGGCCCTGGAGCTGGCACGCAGGAAGCAGCCCCAGGAGCCCGATGCCTCAGGCCACCTGGGAGAGACCAAGGCAGGGCGAGGAGGGTGGGGAGAGCAGCCGCTCTCTTCAGGAGCCATTACCCACCTGCCACCCAGTCCCACCTGCCCCTAACGGCACAAGGGGACAAAAACGTGTGTTCAGGCAAGGATTGCAGGGCTCCTTTTACAAGTAGAAACAAGTGTGCCACAGGAGGGAATGTTGCAACAGAGAAATCTGCTTTGCATGAGAAAAACGAACAGCTTGGATAGTCTTCAAAAATTGCGTTTGGTGCATGGTAAAGCTTAGTGGCTTCTTTAAAAAAGAGAAAAAAGCTGCATAGAGAAGTATAAAGAATAAAGCAAGAATTCCTCTCTCCCATTCCTAGATATCTGTAGGTGCTTACCTAACAAAAGTACTTGATTAGATAAAATATATGTATAAAACGGTAGAAATGAAAAGGGGCAGTTCTCCCCCCCTTCTTTATTCCTCTGCCAAAGGCACTGCTTTTCAGTTTCTTTCCCAGGGGAACAAGTTATGTGTATACCTACCTCTCTGTTTGTGCTTAAATAATTTTAACATTCAGAATGGCGTCAGGCTTGCCCAACTCCGTGGGACACCAACCCCTTGTCCTTGCTGGTGCCTCGGGCAGGGGCAGCCTTCCCAGGACATGCAATGGGAACGGTGCCCAATCAGAGTTACGAGATGCGGTAGGAATGTTGTTTCCTCTCTGTAATCGCTCCTGGAGCTCTTTCCAGATCCACGCCTAGATCCATCTCATTTATTTTTTAATCCGACCTCACAGATCCCATTGTTCGGACGTACCGTAATTTACTCAACCTGTCTCAATGGATGGGCCATGTGTTTCCCTTTCTCCCCCAACTGCAAAAGTGCTCTAATTAATATCTTCGTGCAGCTGGCTGAGCAAACCTTCCAGAGTGTCCACAGAGTAAGTGCTTATCAGTGGGATTCCTAAATCCATGGGCACATACATTTTAATTTATAGATGATGACTACCCAGTAACTCCATTATAAATAACAGCTACTTCAAGGGACAAAAGAGTTTCCCTGGTTGGATTCTTCCCTGAAGTCAGGGGAAAGGAATGAGCTGACCTTGGAACCGGATCCCTTATTTCTACATGCGGTATTGCGTGTGCACACAGGTTGGGCGAGTAAAGGGAGGTGAATTGGAGAAGAAGAACAAAGGCAATTAAGGAAAAAGGTGAACAGAGGGGCATAAAACCTGCATTATGGAGCCCTTGAACCTCAGCTAGAGCCGCTGAGTAGCTCACACAAAGCGGGGGTTTGCCTGGGCTGGAGGTTTTTATAGCATTTGCTAGGATTTTCTCAGAGGCACCATTATTCAGTGTGTCTCAGGTACCGACTGCAGCTCTCCACGGCAATTCGTTATCATCTCTCGTGGTCCTGTGGGCTGACTGGGCTCAGCTGGGTGGTCCTGACGTGGGGTCTTTCATGGAGTTACAGTCATAGGTGGGCTATTGTTTTGATTGCAGTTGCCCAGCACGTCACTGGAAATGCTCAGTGTGGTGCTACTCCTCCGTCATCCCTTTCAGCCTGGGTCATCTTCAAACGTGACAAGCATGCATTTGTCCAAGTCAAAACAGTCTCCTAATGATGATAGAGATGCAGTGTCAGAAAGGTTCAGAGATGCGAGCCTGTCTCACCCCGCAGGGTGTGGGCCCGTGCAAGCCCTGCAACCCCACTTCTGTACTGTATCCTGAGGAAACAATTAGGATGTGCGTGCAGATTTAACTACAAGGTTACACGTTATATCACATTGTTTATGAGAACCTGGAGACAACCTAATAGTGGGTTGTTGAAATAAATACAGAAATACAATGGAAAATACAATGGCGCACGGAAGATTAGTAATTTAAATACGGAATTTTGTAAATGCTATGCCCTTAAAAAGAATAAATTCCTGTAAGTTAGCCGCACAATCAAGTCGCTCTCAGACACCTATGTGCTTTCTTGAACGAGAGAGAAAGAGGTGGAGCTTCTACTATCAGCACTCGAGCGTCATGTGTCACCGTGGCTAACAGGTGGATGACACTCTTCCAGAGCAAGAAGCAAGGGATCCCCCTCCCCTGGGCAGAAGAGAGCCCAGCAGAAGGCAGGGGTGAGAGCAGACGTGTGCAACTATCCAGTGTCCCTAACTGGGGGAGAGGGAGCTTAGGGGATGTTGTGACACAGAGGCAGGTAGGCGAGACGCATGCATGCCAGGCTCTCAGAAGCAGGACTAGCCTCTGCACATTCGCTGGACATGTCCATACCCGTAACTAGGGCAGAGCAGAAGCCCAGAACCATTGCACCAGGTTAAATAACAGTTCTCGTGAGGAGCGGCTCTTATACTTGGGGGCAAAGCTGAGCCTCACCCGCTCAGTTACTCATGGGAAACCATTCCGAGGCCACATAGGAACTGCTCTCGTCACTGAGGCACTGCCAGCCCGTTGATCCGATTTCACAGTCTGCACAGGCCAGAAACTTGACGTTGCCCAGGTCCTTGGTGAGGCCCGTGTTCTCAAAGATGAGCGTGTCATCCACCAGCCAGTGCTGTGGAGGAGGTCGCCATCGGGCTGCTGCCATCGGCCAGAGCTGGCTTCTTTCTCACGGAGGGAAGGAAGAGCCGCCGATCAGAGAAGAGCGTGGCCCCCAGCTGCAGCTCCCGCACCTGCAGCTCCCGCACCTGCAGCTGGAGCGACCCCAGAAGCGGCCCCGGGCACCCCCTCCCAGTCATCCATTGTTATTTTCTCCCTGGCACCGAGAATAACAAAACCAGGAAAGCCTGTGCCTCTTGCTGATGTTACGTGATTTGCTTATTGCCTAGCTCCCCCTAGAATGTAAGCTTCCAGGAGACAGGGCCTTTGCCACAGAGCCTGGAACTGCGCCGTCCCCACCCAAAGTAGCTCTTGGGAAAAAGTCAGTGAGTGAGTAGGAGGGAGACGGTCCCATCCCACGGAATGAGCTGGAAGGGACTTTAGCGATGGCCCAACCTGTTCTCCTTACTGTTCCTGGAAGGAAAGTGTAAACGGTCCAGAGATTCTAAGCGACTTCTCAGATTCGACACTAGAACTCGACTTTGCATTTTGCAAGGAGCATCTCTGAGGGATGTTCTGATGGCGAAGACGGAGGCTGCAAGAGGCCACCAGCTCAGCTCACGCGGCCAGAACTTAAACTCAGGTTTGTCTGACTCCGGAACTGCTGCTTTAAACCATTGGGTTGGGGATGACAGATGCATTTCATTTCAAGAGCCAAGTGCAATTAACTGGGAATGCTACCTGGGGCACCATTGTGAGGCGTCCAAGGCTACATTCAGGTTTAGGAGGCGAGCGTGTGTGATTGATTAGTGATGTCTGCCACAGGCCCAGCAGGGGGGTGCGGCAGGGTCATGCCATCCCTGGGGCCAGACAGTATTGCAACATTAGGCTCCTTATCCAGGAATCTTTCTCTCTTACCGATATTCCTACATTTCCTGCCTCCACAATAAGAAGCCGTAAGGGAAGGCCGCCAGCCGCTGCCAAGGTGGAGGTGAGCAGAGTGCTGTTAGAAAGGAACTCAATGCACATTTGGCTATTCCAAGATCTTACGTCCATCACACAGGGCTTAGTGTCCCCTCCATGAAGGGAGGGCACAAATATGTGAATGAGAGGACAGATAACCCTAAACAATTTATATGTGTTTTTGGAGGGATTGTATAACTTCTGGCACAGACTTTGTTATCCTCTGAGTCCACTGAGAGCAGAAAACACCCCTGAAATGTGCTATGTGATGGGGGAACTGGGGAAGGATTTGCTGCCAATGACCACAGAGCAGAGAGCCCATCCACACGGAATGAGCACTGGCTGTGTGGAGAAAACCAGGCCACCACGGCCGGGACTCCAGGAGTTAAATGAATGAACCCACAAAGGCGTATTGAGTCACGAGCTGAGGTCTGTAAAGTTATTTGCATCACAGGCCTCACACAGGCACAAGGACAGGCATTTCCATGATCTCCTGTCTGCCTGGACATGCTCTGCATGGTGCTAAATAATCTGGGGCTTAGACATGCACCTGAGTTCAAGGAAACTGCACCCAGTTAGGGACACTAGACTAGCAACCCCTGGCCAAGGCTTGCACCAGCTGCCCCGATGCCTCCCCGCTTGTCTCTCTTCCCTTCCCAAGAACCAGCCTGTCTTTACGCTAAATGTATTTTCTTGGAATTTCTTGCTTTGTGTCATTTCACAGCTCCATCTCTCCCGGGCTCCCTGGCAAACAGCTCCTTGTGGTCTGAGTCCTGTCTGTGCCCCTGAGCAGCTGTGAGGCCCTGGCCACCTTATTGAACTGCTGTTTCCTCATCTTAGAGGGAGATAATAATAGCTTCGCCCCCTAGGGCTGTTGTAAAATGAAAAGGGCTAGTACAGATCATGTGCTTAGAAGGGTGCTCAGCCCTGGACAAGAGCTGCTAATGATTTTCGTTATTCATCCTTCAAGACTCAACCTGAACATCATTTCCACCAGAAAACATTGCCAAAAAATACCCTACAATCAAGACAAAAAATTCCCTGGAAAAGACATTTGCAGCACGTGACAAGGGATAGATTTCCTTCATTTATAAGTAACAAGTACAGATCTACAGGAAGACAAAGTTCAGTAGAAAACGCCCAATGGGCAGGAACATGCAGTTAACAGAAAAGAAATGCAAGTTGTCCGTATGTAAGAAAAAGAGGCTCAGTCTCACTCCTCCCTACACAAGTCAAAGCAGCACCGGGAGGGCACTTTTTTGCCTATCAGATTGGCAACATTTTTAAAGTTTGATGATATTCCAGGTAAGCAAGGATGGGGAAACTGACCATTTGCATACACTCTTGGAGGGAGCATACGTTCCTGCAGCCATTTCAGCTCAGCAGGCATTTTGGAAATCTTTATCAAAACTAAAAATGCACATTTCCTTTAGTCCAGCAATTCTCCTGCTTGCTCTCTCAACATCCTCACAAAAGAATATACAGTGCTATTACATTCTAGGTTTCTAGAACTGTGCCTCGCATACAGAGATGTTTGATAAATAGGTTGAAGGAACACGTGAATCAAAATGTTCGTTACAGCAATGTTTGTAAATAGACAAAAACTGAAGAGAACCTAAATGTCCAGCAACAGGGGAGCCTTTAAATAAATGATCGGAGAATTCTGCAGTTGTTAAAACCAGTGTCTTACATCTGCATATTCTGATTCAAGACGATTTCTTGGCCTGGCCAGTGTGGCTCAGGCGCCTGGAGCATTGTCCCATACACCAAAAGGTGGTGGGTTGGATTCCCGGTCAGGGCACATGCCTGGGCTGCCGGTTCCATCCCTGGTCTGGGTACATGTGGGAGGCAACCGATCGATGTGTGTGTCTCTCTCTTCCCCCCTCCCTTCCTCTCTCTAAGATCAATTTTTTAAAAATATATTTTTAATACATAGAGTAAAAAAAAACCCAATCAAGGTGCAGAACAATAAATATTGTACTTGACCATTGGTGTAAATAAGAAAGAATATGCATATATAAATATTTAAATATTTTAGTATATGTATTTTTTTCCTTGGAAAGATGCCTCGAAGGCTGTTTATAATCCCTTTGTGGAGAAAGACCATGGACAGGGAGGTAGGTGAGGAGAAGTCAGATGCATTTTACAGTTTTCTATTTTAATTCTTTTCTTTCTTTCTCTAGATTCATGTATCGATTACATTTTAAAGCACAATTTTAAAATAAATATTTTAAGTTATTCCATTAAAACAAATATTATAATATTAAATTATAATATAAAAGATAAATACAATGTTATTAAAGATAAATATAATATTTTAAAAGATAAATATTTTAAATCATAATATACAAATAAATATTTTAAATTATATCTTAAAAGATAAATATTTTAAATTATGATTTTAAAATATAAATAAGCAAGCACGCATGTTGTCTTTCAGTAGCGGCCAGGCTCTCTGAGCTGTGCCTCGCCTCCTCTCAGCCCCCTCGCTGCCCCCTGCCCTCCCTCCCCGCCTGCCTCAGCAATGCCCACCAGCAGGCTGTCCCCTCCACGCCCCGCGCAGGCTCTTCCCCGGCCACTGCTCCTGCTTCCTGTCCCCTCCGTCTGCCACGGTCTCTGCTCCCCCTGCTTCACCTCCGCCCCCCCCCCCAGGCTCAGCTGGTGCCCCGCAGGTGCCGCAGGACCCTGAGCACACATCTGTCCCTGCCCTTCATCGCATGGGAATGTCTGCTACAGTCCTTAGGCCAGGACTGCAGTCCCCGCACCTCGGTGGCCTCGGCGCCCAGCCCGCCGTCTCCTCCATGAAAGGCTCTCCGTGAATGTTGGGTACAGAGATTCGGTGATTGTCAGGAAGCTCTCTCGTAAGCCCCTTGATGTCCTCCCAGTAGAGGGAGGACGGGTGTTTAAGGAAAGCAGCTTCGCCGCCGGGCGTCGGGGAGAACGGCCTCCAGCACCCGGGGGCAGCAGCCTTTTCTGGGCCTCCCTGCTCCCCCAGGCCGATCGGGATAGAGCCGAGAGTTTTTAAGGCCTCGGTGCAATAATAACGGAGTCAGTGAAAGTTTCAGCGCTGCCCTTAAAGCGATTTCCTGGGACTTTGCGCTCCCAGGAAGGAAAGTATACGGCGTGTGGACTGGACGAGGCAGGACGCGGAGGCCCGCAGACATCTGCCCGTGGCGGCAGGTGCTGCGGGAGGGGCGGGCCAGGCGCAGGAATGCGGGATGCAGGTCGAGCTGGGAAGGAACTTGGGACCTGCCTCTCCACTTTCTTGAGCTATTTCCCATCCTACCCCAGCTCCCTCCCCTCTCTGCTCTGACCCTGACCTCTAAAGCATGAAGGTCACCGTGGCTTTGGCACAACAGCCTGAATGATTTCAATAGCTTAGCTCAGGGGAGGCCGAGTGTAACGAGTGCCTCGCAGCCCTGAAAACGCGTGCACTGGAGGCTTCAGGCGGAGGGGCGCCCGATCCCCGCCCTGCTGTTAACCCTCTGTGCCACAGGTAGCTGCTGTCTTCAGGGTTTACGGGGTACACAGCACTGAGACTCCTGTGTGAACAGAAGAATGTACCAGATTCTAAACTTCAAACGCCGCCTTAGGCTCTGCCCTTCTAAAAGCGCTGGAGGTGACCTCGAGGGAAAGACGACTTGCTGGGTGAAGGAAATTCAGCAAACTCATCTTTCATCTCTCACCAGGGATTTTGTTAGCAATCACTGGAGCGTCGCGCCCACGGTTGCTAATTTAACTGTAGGACATTTATGGGAAGGCTCATTATATGTTAAACCATGAGTTGGTATTTTGGAACCACCACTGTAAATAATATTAACAGCAACATGTTGGACACTATTATGTAGGTTACATCTCTTAGCCCTCAGTTCTGGGGAGGTGGGTGTTGTGCCCATTTATATAAAAAAAATCAGGCTCTGGGAGATTCGGAAACCTGGCCCAGGGCACACTGTGGGTAAACAGCAGGGCCAGGGTGAAAACCCATGCTGGTCTGACCCCTAGTACTTTACCAGATTTACTGGCTTTTAAGGAATTAATTATAGGTGGCTTATTAAAAAAACAAGTAATTGGTACACAAACTGTCCTAACAAGTCAGCTGCTGGTCGAAGCAGTGTTTTCTCTTTTCTCTTCCATCTCCAGGTTTGTTTTCCAACAAACCTAGAGCTTCCCACCAGCAGCCCTAACTCAGCTGCTTACCTGATTCCTGCTACCCAGCCTCATGGGGTCGGCCAGTAAACAGCAGGCCTGTTTCCCAAACTCCTTACCCCAGACCCCTTCTCTTTATGGAAATTGTCATGAGCAGCTTTTCACAGGAAGGGAAATGGACCCATTGGACAATATTGCCCAGAATTTAGAAACCACATTCTACTGGGCCCAAGAAACCTTGCTAAGAGCCCTCAGTGTTGTTTGTTTTGTGGTTGTCATTTAAACTCAAGGGCTACTGAGTGGCTTGAACAGACCGAGGGACAGATGACAATTGAACTTGGCAGAGGTCCAGGTGCCAGGAACCAGGAAGCTCTTGCTCTGTGGCCGAGCCCTGAATCCCAGGATAGAAGGAGTGTTAAGCTCCCTTGGGTGGCCCTGGAAGTCCCTGCAGAAGTCCTGAAGGCAGTAGAGTTAGCTACCTGTCAAGGGCCAGGTGGCAGGGACAGAAGGAGCAAGGTTTGGCTTCGCCGTGTGGGTTCCCAAACTGCTGATCTGAGGTCCCAAAAAAGCATTTTGCTCACAGATGTGGAGCAAAGGAAAGAGCTTAATTGATGTAAGCCAGAGGTAGTCACGGCTAACACATCAGACTCGGTGAATGCAAAGCAACCCTTGAGAGCAAATAACAGAATTGAATATGGGAGTTGACGTGAGGGGCAGCGCTCCCAGATGACGGGAAGAAAAGAGCAGTCTGGCTAAGTGGGTCCTGGGACATCCCCAGGGGTGAAGCAGCGGGAATGACTACTGATGTTCCCCACCTGTTAGAGAATTCTGGAATTACCACTCCTCAAAGGACCTTAGCCAGCTGCCCTGACACAGACTGAGAAAGCTGAGACCCGGGGAAGGGCAATGACTCTCTCAAGGTCACACAGTGAGGCGAGACTGGAATCCAGCACTCCTGACTGCGGTCCCAATGCCCTTGTCCTGTGCCTCCCAGGCCCAGCTCTGGACCGGTTCTCTCCCTGCGGCCTCGTAGTGATCATCTTAGCGGTGACTCAGCCAGAGTGGTGATGACAGAGCCCTTCACCTGTAAGTTATTTTTCCTGCGTGAAGCAGGGAAAGGGCCCAGGAGGGTTTCGCCTGGAGAAGATACTGATATCAGATATCTGAGAAGTTGTGTAGGAGGCATTGTTAGATTTATTTTTTGTTGCCAGAGAATACTGGTTCTCCAAGTGTGGTCCAGGGACCAGCAGCATCGGCATAACCTAGGAACTTGTTAGAAGTGAAAAATCTTGGTTCTTGCCCCACACCTACTGAATCAGTGGGGCCCAGCACTCCAGAGATGCAGTCAAGTGGATAAATTGGGCTTGTGTAATAAGGATGGGCCCCTGGAAGGGGCGGGGGCGGCAGGGGTGAGCTCCCTGCACATTGGACGCACCCACACAGATGAAGGCCCACCTGCAGGAGAGGTGTAGGGGGGCTGCCCCACGAGGAAAGTAGTGAACTAGTTCACCCCTTAGGTCTCAGAAAATCCAGTTTTTACATGATAAACAGGCCAAGAAACACAATTGTTTTCCCTTTCTAGAACATAAGCACCACAAAGGCAGTCATTTTTGTGGGTTTCTTTTTTCACTCATATAACCCCGGTGCCCAGAGCAGGGGCAGAGCTCATCGACCAAATCTGGCCCACAGCCTACTTTTGTAAATAAAGTTTTATTGGAACACATCCATGCTCATTCATTCACATCTTTTCTGTATCTGCTCTCACGGTGCAGCAACAGAATTGAATCAGCATGACTGACCACGTAGCCTATGAAGCCTGAAATCCTCTCTGGCCTTTTCTAGAAAAAGTTTGACAACCCCTGATCTAGAATATTGCCCATATCCTACAAGGTGTTCCATAAACACCTGATGAATGAATGAGCCATTTTCTCTGTTGGTGTCACAGAGGACACGGGCCTGGGATTCCGGGCTGAACGGATCTGGCCTGGAACCGCAGTTCTACCATCTACGAGTGGTGTGAACTTGGGCAAATCATTGGGCTTCTCTGCGTTTCGTACGCCTCATTTATAAAAGATCATAATATTCGCCATTTGAGCTGCAAAGCCAAGCCACATACTGCCCAGAAAGCACAGAGCCTGGCTCACGGACCTCCTGGGAACATGCTTCCTAGTTATTAATAGCACTGAGGAGTCTTTGATCCAGGGCTTCAGACATGACTACCTGGACACCAGGGGACCGGGTGTCAGACGGCCTGAGCTCTTCCTCGTTCTCCAGGGAGGGGGGGAAAGGACAAGTTCCGAGGCGATGGTTAGGCAACTTGGCATTTAAACTCGGAGAAAGCTGCTAGCCCGCCAATTTACATCTGACGACATTTAAGATAGTGAATGAATAGGCAAGATTTAATTGGCTATAGATTTTCAGGTGTTTTTCCATAGTGAAAAAGACCGATCCATTCAAATTCTCTTACATACTCCTCTGTTCGCCAATTGCACGCAGCTGGCTGGGGTCAGGGCCGAGCAGCCCCAGGTCATGGGAACCCATGGGAGTTACCTGGTTGGAGAGGGGCTGACCTTGGCCCTGTTTACCAGCTGGCAGCCCGTGTTTTCTCATACTGTGCACCTGTGGCCCCTTTGTGCCGTGCGTGGTGTTTTTTCACACACATTATTTTTTTCTGGCAGGAGCCCTTAATGTACCCAAGGTGTTCTGGCAGAGTCCCAAGCCCTCCAATCCCCAGGTGAAGCCAGAAACGAAATAATCACGGGCAGGTGCAAATCCACACGAGCATGAGGCTGAGTCAGAAACCTGTTGTAACTCAGGACCAAAAACGGCCCTGAGAACGGCTTCTCTGATTCAGAGGCTTTTGCAAATTAGCCCACAGCCTGCTTTCAACATGGCAGTGCATCGGTCTTCTCCAGTATGTTGTGAGAAGCACGGCAGTTTCCAGAACTCTCTGGGCCATGCTGGCGAGTCATTGTCATATGTGAGAAGGGCACCTGGAGGCTCACCATGTCCCCGATCGTAGGCATCGTGCCTGGACCCTGAGCTCTCAAATCACAGCTCTCATTAAAAACTGCTCATCCCACCATGTAGCGTTTGGCTATGAGGGTCTCTAGGGCCTGGGAATCTGCTGCATTTATCCGAGGGACAGGGGTTGAATAAAAAGGGAAACTGAAAAATGGAATCATTCTTCAAGTTTTTATCCAGGAAGGACACTGTCATCCACTCTCCTGAGGGTCGGTTACCACCTCTCTGCAGAGAGAAAGAGAATTTTCTATCTCCGAAGTGTCTCCTCGCCACGTTTCTCTGACCTTCAACCATAACCATCAACGACCGGCTGGTAACTAGACCGCCACCTGCCACCCAGCACGTTCCAGAATAGCCACAACTTTTGTGTTTCCCACTGGCAACTCGAATGTCTCTACAGCCTTCCAGAAAGCACAGCTCGTGCCCCAGATGCTCCTATAAACAGCCATAGACCGGTTCCAAATCCTATGAGGAAGAACCGCAAAGAGGAGGCCTGGGTCTCAGGAAAGCTCGGGAGGGCAGTAGCCAGGCGGTCAAGCACACGGACCACCCGCGCCCGGCACCCACAGCCGTGCCCGCGCCTGCATTCGCCTGCATGAGAGGTCGCTGCGGGCGTGGCCTTGCCTCTTGCCTGATTCCTGTGCCACTTAAGCCGGCCTCCCATTTCCTTGTTGCTTCCTCCCTACTTTTCACTCGCACCACTTTATTTTTTTTATCGCCCAAATAAACCACCGGAGTCATTTCTGGAACGACATGGGTCTTAATCACATCTACTCACATTCTCTTTTTTATGCTCTGATCCATGCAAATAAACACAAACTCTCCCCTCCGCCAACTAAGCTCACATGCAAATAAGCAGCTGGGGACCCGAACGAGGGACACACACAGATACACGAAACAAGGTGTGTGGCCACAAAGAGCCTGAACCTGAAATGTTCCTTCAGGGGAGCCCAGAGATAAGCATGTTGACAGACCTGGGTCCAAGGAGGACACGGGGTGAGAGGGCTCCTGGGTGCGCCGTCGGGGAACCTGGGTCACTGAGAGCAGGGGGGGCTGAGCAGGAAAGAGAGGGAGCAGGCCGAGGAGGGGGCGTCTCGTGGGTGTGGGGAAGGCTGAGGGGTCAGTGCGGAGATCCAGGAGTGTGCTGCTTGATGGACGGGATTATTATGGTTTCGAGGTGTCTGTCCAGATTGGGTTGTCTGTCTTAGGCTGTGGACCCCTAGAGGACCTGCATGGGCCCGTCTGGTGCTGCTTGGGCTCCACCGAGCACGGAGGAAGCAACAGGCGAGGTCACTGCCAGCAATAGGGGTTCCCAGAGCTTGCGGATGCGGTAATGCAGCACTGATTTCACTGGCTCTTCCCACGTTGGGGTTCCTTTGAGGGCCGAAAGGGCCTGAGGGCTGCTCATCTTTGCATTTCCAGAGCTTGGAGCCAAGCTAGAGCGTCACGGGTGCTCCAGAGATGCCGACTGAGGGAGGGAGCGAGCGTGAGCCTAAGTAGCGGAGCCCAGCCCCACCTGTACCCCCGGCAACCCCCGCTCCTCGGGGGCACCCCACGCAGAACTCCTACCCCTGGCCCCTTCAGGCTCGGGAGTGCAACATCCGAGGCGAACTCCATTGTAGGTCCAATGTTACGGATGAAAAAGCTGAGGCCAGGAAATGTTGCAAATGTTACCTGGGTGACGTTGCTGGCAAGGGGCAGAGCCAGCTCTGGTCTCCGGAGCCCACAGCCCATGTTCTTGACCCCCAGTCAGTCCCTATGTTCTTCCTAGCCGCATGCCCATTGCGTGATCACACGAGTGCTCAGGCTGAAGCTTCCCTGTCTGTAAAACCCAAATGCATCCTACTTTCAATAACTGTGAGGTTCAGAGGATGCATATGAAACAACAAGCAGAGAAATGGTAGCTACACTGTCTAAGGACTTACCTTAAACTTTGAAGGAAAGAGGTACAGGGAGAGTTTTCTTTCCTAAATGAACTTAGGTAAGAAGTTGTATTCGGGTAGACCTCCCCCTTGAACTAATTAAAATGATGATTGATTCATCCACTTATTCATGGTTTTACTTCCTATGGTTTCAGTTACCTAGGGTCAACGGGGGTCCAAAAATATTAAGTGGAAAGTTCCAGAAACAACCAACTCATGAGTTTTACATTGCACACTGTTCTGAGTAGCGTGATGAAATCTCACGCCATCCCGATGCATCCTGCCTGGGGCGTGAATCTCCTCTTTGTCCCATTATCCACGCTGTACATACAGCGCAATACAACATTTTGAGAGAGAGAGAGAGCACATTCACATAATTTTAATTACAATATATTCTTATTGTCGTTTTATTTTATTATTAGTTATTGTTGTTAATCTCTTACTGTGTCAAATTTATAAATTAAACTTTATCATAGGTATGTACATATAGAAAAAAACATAGTATATATAGGGTTTGGTACGATCCATGGTTTCAGGCACCCACTGGGGCCTTAGAATGTATTCTTCGTGGCTAAGGGGCTCTGCTGTACCTCTCAAGGGCCTTCCGTATCCTCTATAACACTTGTGGCCACCTGTCTTTTTTATTATAGCCAACCTGATGGGTGCGAAATGATGTATCAGTGGAGTTTGGCTTTTCATTTCCCTGGTGACTAATGATGCTAAGCAGCTCTTCTTATGCTTCATTGTAAATTTATGTATCTTTGGAGAAATGACTATTCAGATCCTTTGGCCTTTTTTTAATTGAGTTATATTGTCTTCTATTGTTGACTTGTAAGAGTTCTCTACGTATGCTAGATACAAGTCCCTGTATATGACTTACAGATATTTATATAAACATGGAAACACTGGGGGAACAAATACTCTGGCTCTAAATTCGGTGCCAAGGCTAGTTCCAACACAGCAGGCGCACACCGGGAAGAGAAAGCAGCGAGGCCTGGAGCAGGCAGGCCATCTCCAAGGAGAGGCTGCCTTGAGGCCCACCCTGGAGGATGGTGGGTGGGAGATGGGCAAGGAAGTATGTGGCTACAGCGCTGATCCGTTTATTATTCAACAATAAGTTAAATCTTACTATTCATTCTCATTAGCTCCACAACTATTCCTTGAGCACCTACTCTATGCCAAGCACCCTTCTAGGAAACAAAGATAAATAAGACCGTTCCTCCCTCTCAAGGTGTTCTCCAGAGGAACACAGGCCAGAGAAAGACGCATAAGCAAGTATTAGGGTTTGCAATTGAATGCACTAAGTACAATTATAAGTATTACGGAAGCTCGGGGAAGGGACATTAGTCTTGGTCACCTTAGACTTTCAGATGATCTGTTAAACCAGGGAGTCTTCATCTGGGGTCTTTGGAAAGAATTCAGGGGATTGTTAATTTGGATGAGAAAAGAATTGCATCTTGCCCGGCCGGGCGTGGCTCAGCGGTTGAGCGTCGGCCTAGGATCCAGGCCATTGGGGTTCGATTCCCGGTCAGGGCACATGCCCGGGTTGTGGGCTCGATCAATGACTCTCTCATCATTGATGTTTCTGTCTCTCTCTCTCTCCCTCTCCTATCCTCTCTCTGAAATCAATAAAAATATATTTAAAAAAAAAAAAAGAAAGAAAGAAAAAATATGAAAGGCCCTGGACTTGGGAACCAGTCCAACCTGGTCTCCACGCTCCAATGGACCACTCATAACCTGCGTGGCCTTAGACAAGTTATTTCATCTCTTTGAGCCTCTGTTTGGTCACATGCAAATAGGAATTAATTCCTGTGTTTTAGGGCTGTGGGGCTCCCGGGTGCAGCGTATGGAAAAGCCCCTGGCATAGGGGAGGCCACCAATAGCTCTCAGAGCCTCTTCCTCTCCGTTTGCCCGAAGCCGCCTCGCTACCCTGGAGGTGAGAATTTGACCTTGATCACTCATTGTCTAGGCCCAGGCATGATGACTAGATTGATTAACTTCTTACTACACGCTCGACCTTGTGCTAAACATTGTCTCTTTTCGTTCTCACAACCTATGACGTTGGAAATCTCTGTTCTACAGATGACAATACTGAGGCTCAGAGACATGAAGGAATATTAATTTGCCTCAGATCTCACAGCTGAGAAGCCGCAGAACTGGAATTTAAACCCAGATATAGCTGACAGTAAAAATCTATGCTATGCATCGCGCGGCTCCTAGAAAGATAGCTGGAGATTACTTTGCTGGGTAAATCTTTAATCCATGCCTATCAACATTTGACCAAAGCTCAAGAATGCCTTGCTTTAATGCTTATGAGCGCTAAAATAAACAAATGGGAAAAAAGCAAAGTGAAAATCCTTAAAAGGAAGAAAATCTAAATAAACACTTATAAGGGATTAAGTAAAAAATAAATAATACAGACACAGACTACAGCCTGGTGATTACCAAGGGGAAGGGGGCAATGGGGAAGGTAAACAACAACAACTAAAATAACAGTAATCTCTTGGGCACTGGATACTATCACCATTGTTCCCAGAGAGCTGAAGGCGACAACTATGTTAAGATTGAAGGTCAGCAGTTCCTCCTTAGGGCTTTGGGACTGAAGTCGCCTGGGACCACGATGGCTCCCCTCACAGTCTGCACACCCTGGCATCGGGCCATGCAGATCCCAGTCCCAAACGCTAATGTTTGTGTAGTGCTCACAGTTTAGTAAACATTTATTCTACAGGGTATCTGCAGACACTTACAACCCTGGGGGGTGCTTAGGGCCAGGGTTATCTGTAGTCTCAGAATAGGAGCCTAAGGTTCAGAGAAGCAACGTGATTTGCACAAAGTCAATGAGCTAGTAAAAGACAGAATCGCAATCTAAACTCCACCTTCTGACCCCTTTTCCAGCGCTATTTCCACCCCTACTGGCCTCTCCAATCCTGTCCAAATGAGATAGCAGGTGAGGCTCTTTGGAGGCAACCGTCTAGACTCCTGGGAGCTGTGTAGATTTGGCAACAAGGCTGGAGCCTGGGTTGAAAGGAAACAGAAGGCAGAATTCATGATAAAAGCAAAAACATCTAGCATTTCTTGAAATAATAGCTTTATCAAGATATAAGTCACATACCTAGAAAATTGCCCTTTTACAGTGTACAATTCAGCAGTTTTGAGTATTTCACAAAATTTTGCAACCATCACCGCTAATCCCAGAGCCTTTTCCACATGATAGAAAGAAGCCCGTAGCCATTGCAGTCACTGCCCATTCCAGATACCTCCGCCCCTTGCAAACCACTATCTACTCTGGTTTTATGAGTTTACTGGACATTTCATATAAATAGAATCGTTCAGTATGTGGCCTGTTGTGTCTGACTTGTTTCACTTACATCATAATGTTTCCAGATTTCATTCACATTGTATCATGCCTCAGCACTTCATTGTTTCTATGGCCAAATGATAGACCAGTGGACAGATGTACCACATTTTATTCATCCCTGTATCAGCAAACGGACATTTGCGCTGGTTCCACCTCTTGGCTATTATGAGTAACACGGTTATAAACATTCATGTGCAAGCTTTGTGTGGACATATGTTTTCCTTTCCTGTGGGTATGTGCCTGGGAGCAGAATGGCTGGGTTATATGGTAGCTCTGGGTTTAGCTTTTTGAGGAACTGTCAATAAGTCAGTTCTTCATTCTATTTTTTCCTTTATTCTATACTCTTCTGTTTATGCTATTTCCGAAGTGGCCACACCATTTTATATTCCCACCAGCAGTATAGGAGGGTCCACATCCTCCCAGCACTTGCTATTGTCTGTTTTACGTATTATTATTACCATTCTAGTGAGCGTGAGGTGGCATCTCATTGTGGTTTTGGTTTGCATTTCCCTAGTAATTAAACTGTTTTTCTTAGTTCTGTGAGCTGCTGTAGCAAATTAGCAGGACTTGAGGAAGAGGTCGTGGGAACCTGTGATCCAATAGCCGGTGGTCAGAAGCACTGATAACAGCCTGGACTTGCAGTTGGCACCTGAAGTTGGGAGGGTAGATAGAGGTGGGAAACAGCCTTGTCCTAAAATCTATTTTCCCTGATACTAGCATAGCAAGTCCAGTTCTATTTTGAGTACTGTTTGCATGTTATAGCTTTTTACATCTTTTTAATTTCAGCCTATGTGTATCGTTGAATGTAAAGTGTGTCTCTTGTAGAGAGCATACAGTTAGGAGGTTTTTTATCTGTTGTTTTCAATCTTTGCTTTTTTATTGGCGTTCTAGGCCATTTACATTTAAGAAATTACTGATAAGGTAGCATTTAATTTTTCTTTTCGCTTCTTTTTCTGTATGCCTTGTGGATTTTTTGTTCCTCTATGCCTTTATCACTGCCTTCTTTTGTGTTAGATAGATATTTTTTAGCATAAAACATTTCCTTGTGGTTTCTTTATATATACATATACATATATGCATATAAATATCTGTGTATACATATATGTTTCCTTGGTGGCTGGCATGAAGATAACAAGATTTTAACTTAAAACCACCTAGTTTGCATTAACACCCTGCATTTTTACAGCACATTCTCATTTACATTTTTCTTTTAATTCTCAGGCAGGAGAAAGTAAGAAATCTGGGCTGGAAACCCTTTCTGTGTTTTGGCCTGAGATCCCGCCTGGAGCAATGTTACTCGTGCATAATGCTCCTCTGGGGACAAATTATAGCCACATGAGAGGGATCCTCTTTTGATTCCCAGGGTATAGATTTTCAGAGTGGCCATAGCAACTTTGTATGAACTTCTCAGCTTCCAAAGTGGATTCAGCTATATCAGTGCTTCTCAGCGTGTGGTCTGAGTGACAAAGGACAAATTCACAGACAGGAATAACTAAAAATACAACATTGTAAGTACCAAATAAATGAGGAAGTGATTGAAAAGAGAAATACAGAGGAGATGTGACCTGAGCTGGGCTTGAAGGTCGTTGTAGCACAGATGAGCCATAGGAAACACCCCAACTCCAGTCCCCACTGATAAAACTGGACCCTTGTCCACCAGCCAAGGTTGACTGGCCAAAGAAAGCTGATCCAAGGGCAAGTTCATCATGGCTCTCTGAGATCTAGGACTTGGACCAGCGGAAGGAAATGAGATTCCCTCCTGGAATCTGAAATTGGGAAACCAAAATGGTAGCTCTGGCAGCACAGGCAGGTGCCAAAAGCCTTGTCCGGGGGCTTACCTTGAGGCAACGGTGGAGCTGGAGAGTCAGAACAAGCCAAAGCCACGTGTAAGCCCAAGTCGTAAGGAAATCGAGAGCATGAGTAGGCAGAACAGCCGGTCGGCCCGGGAGCCGGCACACTCGGTGTAAGCGGCGGTGGCATCGGAAAGGGACGAAACGCGAGGCGGAGCCGCCGTCCCCGAGTCCACGTGGGGGCCTGATGTCTTGCCAGCGCCGGCCCAGGCCCGTGTGTGGCCGGGGGCCCCCCTCACCTCCTGCTCCCGGCCGCCGTTGGCATGCTCTCCTTCGCGACCTGAAAGCTAAACTGAGACAGATGCGACCGGGCAGAGCAGCGGGCAAGAGATTCGAGGAGCCCAGGGCGGCCGGGGCAGCAGCAGACACAGGGAATTTCTCAGGGGCGACTCAGGGAAGGGTAGAAGGGGGGTTTTTTTTAAGTAGGAGATAAAAGTGATTGGAATGCCTTAATTTTTTAAATAAGCCAAATTGGTATTGGCGAGTAAATGAGTGAATGGATGAAGGTAGGGCAAGGCCAGAGAGTGCACAGTTTGAAAGGACCCGGGATCACGACTGAGAGGTGATTCTGTAGGCAACAGGGACCCACAGCGGTTTGGGAAAGAAAGAAGATACGGTCAACACGGGACTCGGAAAATCATGACGGTCCGGGAAGACGTCCCATGTCCCAACGTTGGAGCTTGCTTGTCCCCGGCCCCCAGGGAGGGACTGGTCATGTCTGGGAAGCGTAAAAGCCGCCACCGTCCGAAGCAGAGCTGCCCACCAGGACAGCCCGCGGGAGGAGGCTTCCACTCCGCCGGCCTGGGGGCCGGAAGGACAGCCGACTCTGCAGGATCAGTGGATGTCACCTCCATGCGCAAACCCAGGCGCCTCAGTTCTAAACAGGCCTGTGAACTGCCAGGCCCCCTGTGGCCTTGCCTGCGGAGCCCGGACGTCACGTGGAGAAGCCGGCTGCCGGCCATTTCTCGCCTCCCAGCCAGGCGATCGCAGCAGCTGTTTCACGCCGTGTCGGCGTGGGCCCAGATCTCAGCAGCTCTTCCAATGTCCCCAGATCCACTCACATAACATTAATGAGCAGTGGAGAAGCTCCAGAGAGATTCAGGAGGGAGATTACCTTGCGCAACCCACAGCAAACAATGAAATAAAACCACCAGACGTGTGTTCCGTAGAGCCCGCCTCCGCCAGACAGCCACCGGGGTTTCTTTCTCAGCCCACCCCCTGTCTAGCCACCCGGGTCCTCCTCTGCCCCGGTTCCTCCTGCTCTGCTTTGCAGTCATTCTGCGCCCCCCTAGCTGCTCTCCCCAAACCTATCCGCCCAAACCCCAACGCAGCTTAGGTAAATAAGCTGTGTCCCCCACAGTTTACGGGGCCCACCCTCCTCAAGATGCCAGTCGAGGTTATAAATAAAGCCTTGTGTTGTTGCAACAAAGCAATAAGCTTACAGATTAGTATCTTCCCACTGTTTCCCTGGCTCTATCCCCTCGCTCTCTAGCCTTGATTCTTACTCTGTAACATGAGGCACAGGCCCGTCAACCTGGGTGCACCCCCTCTACCTCTCAGCTCTTGGTTTGGACTTTACCGAAGAGTCGTGAAAGGACAATTGGGGGTAGAGAGGCAGTTATATAAACTCAGGCCTTGGGGGGGGGGGAGATGGGGATGGGAGAGGGAGAGAGGGGGGAGCGGAGGGCCTGCGGCAGCACTGGCCGTCCCCTCTGGCAGGCCGCTGCGGGCAGAATGCAGAGCTCGGTGGAGAAACGGCTCTGTCCCCGCAGCCAGCCGCCCACGCTCTGCCCGCATTAAAGGCTCACGCTGGGCCCGCGATGACTTTTTGATGAAGTGGATGCAGCTCCCTGCAGGGGCCGGCAGTCTCCGGGAGGAGGGGAGCTCAGCAGAGAGCACACCCGGCTTTCCAGGCCCGGCTCCCTCCGCTTTCTCTTTACAGCAGGTTTCCAGGCTGTCGCTCTCCTAAGCTGTCTATAGCTTCTCCTCAGTAGGCAGGGAGGGGGTGCAGCAGCCAAGTGGCAAGGGCAGGATAAAGTCTCTCTCTTTTTAAAAAATATATCTTTATTGATTTCAGAGAGAGGAAGGGAGAGGGGGAGAGAGAGACAGAAACATCAATGATGAGAGAGTCGTCATTGATCGGCTGCCTCCTGCACGCCCCGACTGGGGATCGAGCCTGCAACCCACAAAGTCGCTTTTATGTCCCACTCTCCAAAAGCCTTTTTGGGCCGTAGGAGCCGGTTATTAGCGCGTTAGTAAAGCCCAGCGAGGGCCCCGGCAGGGACACGCCGGGCAGCCTGGGCCAGTTCAGACGCCCCATCCTGTGACCCAGCCTGACCTGCTTGCCATCTCGAGGGGACGCAGGAGGGCGAGGCCAGGCCCTTAGAGAAGGTGCCCCGGGCTGCTCACCAAACTGGTCCGTACAGTTCCCAGGAATCATTTGCTGCTTAATCCAATTTGGCAACACTGGCAGTGCAGCTGGGGAAGACTGTTGCGTAAGGACGTAACTGAAACCGGATTTTCCCAGATTTCAGCAGGCAGGTTGCTCAGGGGAGGCTGGGAGGCCCGAGTGTTCAGGTTGGTCTATGTGGGCTGGCGCTGAGGACGAGAGGCGGGGGTGGGAACTGTGGCATGGCATGGGGACAGTCTGGGTCAGTTGGCTGAGCACGGGTCTGAGCATAGGTGTGTTCCAGGTTGTCACAGATCCCCAGTCACAGCACGAACGCCACAAACCACACCTCTGGCGGTGACAGACCAGGTCGCGCATGCCCCTGGAAAGTCCTGGTCGGGACTAAACCAAGGGCCTCCCTCTATTTCTTTTTTTTTTTTTTTGCCCCCCACCCCCGAATACCCCGCCCCGATGACACCTTCAGCTTGGGTCCAACGGGGAAAAGGCAGATGTGCTCCACCTCGTCGGATACACCAGCTTCCCCACGCCGCACCGACCCGCGTCGCCTGTCCCAACCCCTACTTTCACAGAGGAAGAGAGGAAGCCCAAAGGGGCAAGGTGACCGGACCAAGGTCACTCCAGTCGATCGGTGCCCTGCTGAGACATCCACAGCCTGCTCAGCAGGTGTGGCATTCACCCTCCAGGCCTGCAGACTCGGTGCCCTTTACATGGCAGTGCCAGTTTGGTGCAGGTGTTGGGACAGGGGAGCCCCAGGAAGGCCGGGTCTGCAGTTTCCGTTGGCCTTTGTGTGGCACGCTGCAAGGCTTCAGGAAAACTCAGAACAGCGGAAGGTCAATGCCACATCCTCCAACCAGCCCCACTGCGCTCGTCCCCACAGTCCTGGGGGGGGGAGCATAGCAGACCCCGAGGGCCCTGGATGGCGGCAGCCCCTGCCCTCCGCGAGGGGCCTGCCCAAGGGGCCGAGCGGTGGCCCACCCTCAGCCTCCTTCCGCTCACCTGGCTCCGCTGGGCCAGGCCCTCCTCGCCTTTTCCATCTTGCGTCAAGTTTATCCGTGAGTTAAAAGCTTTCCTCTCTGCCGGCCCTCTCTCTGTACTTTCCTTTTCACCTCACTCCTATTTAGTGAGGGCTTCACTTTTTTTTTTTTTTTAACTTATGATTTTCAGGTTCAGGTTCACTTTTTAAGCTGGTAACTGCCAAACTGCTGATGAGCCAGCCCTACCTGCACTGTGCTGTTTGCAGCCACTGAGCCCGTCTTTAAGCTCCATGCTTCACCCCTGGACATGGTCTTCCAGCTACCTCTGTTCATGTGCCACTTCCTCCAGGAAGCCTTCCCTGATCATTACCTTCTCCCCCTAGGAAGCTTTCACCCTGGGAGTAAGAACCATTAGCCACAACATCCTAAAGATACCCTATGGGACCTCTCGGTACATGGGGAATGATTTCTTTATAAGCCCGTCTTCCCCTTAGTTCTGCCCTGTCCAATATGGTAGCCGCTATTGAGCACTTGAACTGTATCTAGTCTGAATGGAGATGTGTTGTAAATATAAGATATAAACCAGATGAAAAACACTTAGTCTGGGGGAAAAAAAACCACCATCAAATATCTCATTGATAATTTTTATATAAATGTTTATATCGATTACACATTGAAATGATAATAGTTTAGGAATATTGTGTTAAATTAAGTGTCTGATTAAAATTAATTTGACCTGTTTCTTTTTACTTTCCTGATGTGGCTACTAGAAACATTTAAATTGCATATGTGGCTTGCATTATATTTCTGCTGGACGGTGCTTTGACAGTAAGACTATGTAAGGGACTGTAAGCCATGTAGGGGAGCGTGTCTTGTTCACCTTTGTCCCCTCGGTACCTAATACAGACACATATTTGGGTGCTAAGAAAGTATTTGTAGCAATACAAATACAGGTGTCACCTCATATTGTCACTGTCTTGGCCAACCTGTCTGCCTTTACCAGCAGCCTTCGTGTGCCCCGAGCACAGAGACTGTGCCCCACCTATCACAGCAGGTGGTAAGAGGCAGATGCAGGAGACATGTGAAAGAATGGAGGTAAAGGAAGTATTTTCTCTAAATATGTAGGGAGAGGATTTTTAAAATTTTAACCTTGCTTTAATTCTACTGGGGACTCTAAACACGGCATGGAAACCTCATATAGGTGGGGTAAGAGTGGAGTAGCCAAGACAGCCTGCATGGGGTTTTCTAGGTAAGACCCAGGAAGCAAGCCCAGGAGGAGCTGGCTGTGTCCCCTGGGCCACCCAGCAGTCTGTCAGAAGAGGGACAAACTTCTTTAAGGGTCAGTCATTAGAAAACTCACTCTGGGCTATGCACATAAACATAGGACAAAGAGCCTAGAAGATAGAGACTAATATTCACAATACCAGTTAGCCTGTCCTCTCAGGTATTGCTCAATGTCATGTTCATTTCAACTTTTAAAAGTCTTTTTATGTATTTTATTTTTTGGATATAGAAACAAAACTGGTTCATTGTAAAAAATAATAATAATAATAATAATGACCCAAAACCTCACAATTACATAGAAATGTTAAAATGAGAAGTCAAAGTCCTCCGTTGGAGTTCTTCTTTCTCAGGAGAATTATGAAAGACATACAACAGGTTGGTGTTCCTCCTTCTGGGTGTTTCCATCATACAGATACTTTCTTTGCTTTTGTCTTTTCCCCCCCTACATAAGTGAAATTATATTCTAAATATCATTCTGCAACTCTTTAAATGTACAGATACATTGTCAACATTTTCCAGGTCAGCATATACAGATCTAGCCCATTCTTTTAGCTGTAGCAGAGTGTCCCACTTATTTAAGTAAGCCCTAATTACTGGACATCGGCAGTGAGGACACATTTTGCTCTTGCAAAAAAGCTGCAGTGAACATCCTTGGACACGTCTTTGCAACATTCCTGTTTCTATAGGAGCAAAACCAGCTCCATGTGTGTCCTAATGAAGCCCATGCAGCTAATCAGAATAGGACCACCCATGCTTTGTAAAAACCGGAGTGGGGTGGGGGTGCAGACGGGACAGTGATAATAACAGCGGATACTTGGACTTGTGAGGATCTGTGTAACCATGAAAGAAAGGCCCATTTAGCATAAATCTCATCTTCTAACTCTATAACTCTAAAGCTGTTGCTTTTACGTTTAATCAAAATTAGATTTAATCTACACGCTCAATTTTGGATCGGCCTGTGTGACGTTCAAGAACATCGCCTTACCCATATCCCAGGAAGAATTGCAATTGGAAATGTCCTTGGGCCTGACATCCATTCACTGGGTCAGTTTCCACTTTTTCCTCTTGAAGGACTTCTGGTTTCTTTGGTTACACAGGTAATTGTGGTTTGAAATTCAAAACCACGGTATGTCTTTCATAATTCTCCTGAGAAAGAAGAACTCCAACAGTCAACAATACCACCGGGGTCTCTCCTCCCCCAATACACATCCTGCAATGAAAGGAAGGGCAAGAAGTTCTGCAGAATTCTTGTTTCTCACTCAGCAGCAACTCATAAGCCCTGCCCTTGGCCTGAGAGAAGCTCAACTTTAGCTACGTAGGTTCCACAATGGTTTCTTTCTTGCATCATTCTGTACAGTCTGTACGAGCTGTCCCCAAATCCCACCGGACCTGGCGTGTCCTGCCCTCGCTTCCCGCCTGCTCGGCACAACAGCACCGTCTTTTTAAAAATTTTTTATGCTTCTGGCTGCAATTTACAGAAAACTGTAATTAAATGGCTTAGACAATGGGGAAAATGTTTTTTTCCCACACAGGAGGAAGCCCCAGGTAGGGCAGCCCGAGGTGGGCTGAGCCGTGACTCAGGCTCTCTCCATTTCCCTCTCTGCCATCCTCAGCATCCCCACTGGGCTCCCCTCCAGGCTGCAGGATGGCCACACAGTCGGGTGCCCCACCAGATGTAACAGCAGCCTGCAGAAGACACGACTCCGGCTGCCCCTGTATGTCTTTTGCCAGAGCTGAGTCACCTGAAGTACCTGCCCGGCACGGTTCGGTAGGGATGGCACTTGACATTTACATGTTATTTCATTAGAATTCAGTAAAATCAAAAGTTCCCAGTCATGCTAGCCACATTTCCATTATGATAGAACCTCCACTGGACACCTCCCTAAACCAGTCACTGGCAAGAAGAATGCAATTACTCTGATCACCAAGTAAAACATCGGTAGTGGAGCCCATCACTGGTCAATATTAAGCTCTGACTTTGTGCCTCGACTGGTCCTTGCAGCTCCGGACACTTGCACTCCAGCAGGGGTGACAGACGGATACACAGACAGCCACGGTGAAGGGTGCCTTTCATGAGGTCTGGAAGACAGGGCTCTGCGTGCTGCACGCAAGGGCAGGCTGCTTTGGGTGGAGACCTGGGAAGGCCAGCTTTCGAGCCTTTACGTGCAACAGTGGACAGGGTGGATCAGAGGCCTCAGTGAAGAGGCCGCTGCAATAGTGCAGACAAGCAAAAAGGAAGGGTAAGGAAGAATGGAAGACAGGAGACAAAGCTGGGCAGGTTGCCTTCAGAGTCCGAGTTCTACTGAAAGTTAAACACCAGACCGACTTGGTAAAAAAATAATAATAATAAAATCAGGATTTCAGGACACAGGGTGGGGCAAAAATAGGTTTACAGTTGTTCATATGGAAAATAATATGATAATAAATAATAATACAAGAATAAACTCTATGTTTTGTGTACTCAGCACTTCAAACCTAGTTCTGCCCCACCCCGTATTTAAATAAGAATGGTTTTGGTTTTCTCCAAGTTCATACTGTAAAACAAACCATTAGGATAAACCCTAAGGGGACCCCAGGACAACAGGCCTTTGTGTGGGACCTGAACCCTCCCTGAGAATTTTACCTTCAATGAGACTTTCTCCCTTCAGTCACCTGGCTGCCCCTGTATCAGTTGACGTCTATAGAACATGCGTATTTGTTACGGCTCCGTCGTCGACGTTGAGATTCAGATGTTCGTTTACATTGTACCAGAGCGATTGGGTTTCAGCGATGTCATTTCAGGGGGCTGCTGGGTTGCATCCTTGTGGGCGGTTTGCTCCATGCACAGTTGGATGCGCGGATTACGCGCCGTTCACACCAGCGCTCCTCTCTCCAGAGCACCCCGCGCAGGCCCGGACTCCGGCGTGGGCTCCCGCGGCTCCCCCGCGGAGCCTGCTGAGGAGCCCTGGCCCTCCCTTGACCGGGCCTGGGGGGCCCCCTGCTTCTCAGTTTGTCCAGACAGGCCCCCACCTCCACCGCCGGTGTGTTCCAGTGGTCATAGGTTTCTGTAAAATTTGCAAAAGGGAGGCACTTTTATTGCAACTGATTAAGAACGCTGCTGCTCTTAGATTCCGCCCCAGCCCGGGTCTCTTCAGCTGGGGCAACAAGGGACAGGCCCAGGCCTTCCGGGAATCAGTGAAGGGGGAAATTCTTTAAAGGGTAAGTCTGGTTTGGGCTTCTGAGGATGCATGTGTGTGGGTCACAGATAAGCCATCACTTCCACGTGCGGTTTAGTTACTGCCAGCCAACCCCGAGCCGGAATGGCTTTCTGGAAAGTTCCTATCGCTTACCATCGTGGTCCTCAGATTGGGCGCCCGGGGTCATAGGGAAATATAAACACGGCCTTCGGTGAGCCCACCAGGTATCTGTGAGGCCTGGAGGAGAAATACAGCCGGACGTCTACTGAGCCAGAGGCAGTATCTGGAAACTCGTCCAAACGTCAGATGTGGAAAGTTGCTGATGGATGGTTGAGTTCTCACAGCACCCAACAGACTGGCGTCCTCGCGCATCAGGAAGATGCCAGATGCTGTAGCACATGCAGTTACAAAACAAACGAACAAACACAGAAAACCTCGTCTCCTTTTGTTCTTTTTAATGGAAACTGTAAGAAATAGGATTCGGGAGAATTTCCGTATTTGTACGGCATATGCTCCAAGCAGAAGAAGAGCAGGTATGTTTGCAACCATATACGGTAAAAATGGAAGGAGTTTTCTCAAATTTGAATAGAATCATAAAAATGTGCGTGAAATTACCGATAACAAGTTGAGAGGCTAAAATAATTTTTTTTAAAGTGTCAACAATAAAAAAAAAAAAGTTTGGATCAGCCATTCTAGAGACTTCAGGAAGGAAGGAAGTATTAAATTTAAACGCCCTTTCTCCCTTTAGGTTCTGATAGCACAAAACTGTTATCACGTGGAGAGATAATGAAAGAGTTTTCAGGCCAAAGACGTTTTTTAAAAGACAAAGATTTTAAAGGTATGCAGTAAATAAAAGGTAATAATAAGATTAATTAATAAGACAGTTAATAAAATGACAGTCAATAAAAATATTTTGTTATTTTTCTGGATTTGCAGTATCTGTCAACTTTCAGCTTTTCAATTTATTATAATTCTCTCAATTTAAGTAAATATTTATATTAATAACAATTTTCTAGTCATAGTGTTCATTCTTTTCCTGACGGAGGACCCCCCAAACGGAAAACGCTTCAGGCCCACCACCAAACCCGGGCTAACAGCTCATCAGGGGAGAAAGTGGGGTGATGGTAAAGCCCACTGATGAGTTACCCGTAGCCGCCGGGTCTGTTTCGGCGTCAGGCTCCGCTCCAGGAACAGCGTTGGCTCCTTTGGAGTGGAAAACTCGCCTTCCATCAGGCCAACCAACAACGCAGCGCTGAGTGACAACAGGCGCTAGACTTGGGTTCAGTTTTGGGCTTTCCCGTGGACATCTGTAAAATGAGAATCTGTCGTCTGTAAACTGAGAACTTTGGGCCCGATGAGCTAAAAGTTCCTCTCCAGGGCGACGCTTCTGATTCCAACAGCCCGGCACAGCCAAGTCCAGGCGTCCCGTGACTCGCTGCGGAGGCCTCGGAAGATGGCTCATGAATCTTTAATTTGCAATTAACTGCTGCTATGTTTGTGCAACCCGATCCTTCCCACAAGTGGGTTAATCACATCCCTCGCATATTAGTTGCATTTTTCAATTATTTAACATGCCCTTTTCCATAACGGGGCCAAGGTAAACTTTTGCACTGCCCCCTTCTGTGGACAGGAATCGCAAATTCTGCAGACCTGGAATTCTAAGTGACGAGGCGTTGCTGCTAAGACTGTAATTTTTTAAGCCATTCTGATCAATGTGATTCCGTTTTATCTGCACCAAATTCGGAGAGGGTGCACTGAGCAGGGATCATGATCTCCATTTAACCGATTTGGAAACAAATGGAAAAAGACTAACTCACTTTTCCAGAGACAGAAACTACTGGAATACAGGCGCTCAGACGCCCACTTCCCCAGCGAAGGTCAATATATGGGAGCAAATGTCTGGTCTAGAGAAGTGGGCTCTCTGGTTGTCAGCAGTTACTGGCACGTCAGCCAAAAGCCTGAGGATTTTATGACAGTGGGAACGTTCCTCCCTCCTGGTCCTTCGTCTCTCCTCTCCTTCCAGCCCATTCCCTTTCACTAAGGGTTTCATGCTTTTTTAAATTTATGTTTTTCAGGTTCATTTTTTAAAGCAATTACCACCAAATGATTGAGGAGCCCTGCCTGAACTGGAAGACATTGAACCCATCTTCAAGCTGCCCCTTCCACCTCTAGGCATGGTCTTCCCATGATGCATCTGGCTACCTCTGTCCAGGTGCCACTTCCTCCAGGAAGTCCTCCTTGACCATCACCTTCTCCCCCGCTCATCCCACCCGAGAGCCAGGTCCACCATGGAACATGCGTGGCACAGTACTGCCCATGAGATGTGAGGACAATATTTATCCGTTGTCAGAGACAGATCTGGAATTCATGTTAAATATTAGAGGAAAGGCGATTGAGGGTAGCCAGTCCCTGAAGGTAAGTGAAACACTGTCCGATCCCCCTGCCAGCCCCGGTGCACAGCTAAACGTGCTGGCCAAGTGACTGGTCACCATCAGATAGCTCAGAGCCTGTAGAACAAAATCGCACGTGTGGGCACAGGCTGGCTGGCCGGCTCGGGCTCCCTCTCACTGGCCTGCTCTCCCCAGGGCGCTTGAGAGGAGGCGGTTTATTCCAGGTGCAGTTGGAAGGCCACAGGAAGAGCGCAGGCACTCTCTGCAACGGTGCACCTCCGGTGCCTGCTCAGGGGCCTCTTCAAATACTGATGCCAACAGCTTGGTCACGGCCGGTGCCTCTCTGCTCCACCCTCTCAGCCAGGGGGGGTCCCTCTCCAAGGCCGAAAGGCAGGCCCGCTCAGCTGAGAGCAGGGTTTCTAAGAAGTGCCGCTCTGAGGGCTCAGCCTGGAAGGTAGGACAGCTCGCAGTACATGTATTTTTATGTGCAGGTGATATGGGCCCTAAGTTAAAATCCTAACTGCAAACCATTTACTACCTATACTGCATGATCTTAGGCAAATCAAAGTCACATAGTCTCTCAGAACTTCACTGTTAAAAGGCCTGGCACAGTGGGAACACTCAATAAATGGTATTTGGTTTTGTTGCAATACCAAAGTGTTATTACTGTAAGTATTATATTCATAGCAGAATGTTATTACTATAACAAGGTGGCCGGAACTTTCCTTTTCACATTTTTTCCAGTGCACCCCTCCCAGCACCCTGACAAGCCCCATACTTGAGCCATGTCCACTTGTCTACTCAGCAAATACCTCCTAGTGTTCTAGCCACTGTTCGTCACTGGTGATAGAGCAATGAATGAACAGACCAAAATCGCTGCTGTAAACAACCTACATGCTAGTGGAGAGAGACAGGCAATCAATAAGTAAAATCTATAGTGTACTGGTTCTCAGAGTGAGTCCCCTGTCCAGCAGCATCACCTGACAGTTTGTTGGAAATGCACATTCTCAGGCCCCGCCCTAGACCCACTGACTCAGAGACCTGGGGGTGGGGCCCAGCAGACAGGTTTAACAAGCCTTCCAGGGGATTCTGGTAAGTACTTGTGTTTAAGCACCACTGATCCAACATGTCAGTGATAATCAGTGTGTTAGAGAAAACTAAAGCAGAAAATGAGGTGGTGCCGGGTTGCAATTTTAAGTAGGGTGACGAAAAAAGCCTAACTCTGAAGGTGACATCTGCTCAAAGACATAAAGAAGATGAGGGAATGGGCCTCCAGGGCATCCAGGGGAAGACTGTTTTAGGCAGAAGGAATGACCAGTGCAATGGCACTGGGGCAGGAGCAGGCCTGGGGTGTTCAGAGAACAACAAGGAGACTGCAGCAGGACTGGGGTGAGCAAAGGGGAGAGAGCGAGAGGAGAGGTGGCAGAGGTAATGGGACTCCAGGCTTCGTAGGGACTTGTGAGCCCTTGCAGTTTGACATTTCCATATTGAGCCATAGTTTTTCCAAAAACACTCTACCTTTTCCCATATAGGTTAGAGCCCCCCCTTACCCCAAACCCACCTGCCTGGCCTAGTCAACCATCCTAAGCAATCCCTCTCTTCTTAGTCTCCCCATGCATGCTGTCAAAATGAGCCTTTCCCATCCCTAACTTCCACAGGCACCTTGGTTTACCCAAAGCTATAACGTATCCTCCCCTAAATATCGGCTTGGCCTGAATTTTGCCCTGTTGGGTGTGTTGGACACGCGAAACAGAAACTTAGTCTTTTCCTCCTGCATTCCCACGGCCGTCACAAAGCCTGTGCATGGCAAAGCTACAGAAATATTTACTGAATTTCCCTTAATGCATCAGGAAAGAAACCAACACATTACTGGCACTGGATACATATTACAAATGTTGCCAGTGATTTTGCAACTTTCCTCAGAGATAATAAGAAAATAAACTTATAGATTTATTCTCAAACCACAAAGCATTTGGGATGCAGTTACAGGCCTCACCCAGAATTTGACTAAAACCTGCACAGTCACTCCTTAGCCCCGGCCTCTCTCCCTTTGTGCCTGTTGGCCTGACCAGTTCTGTGTTGGGGATGGCTCAGAGTATTGCCAGAGCATCACTGATTCACTGCAGGTCTTGGGCCGGCGTGGACAGAGGTGGGGTGCGGGTTTGAATTCCAGCTCCCCCACCCACGGGGGGAGGGGGGGGCTCCTCCCTTTTTCTTTTTTTATTATCATGAATCCCTTTAGCATCTGGGGAAGCCTATGGGCTGTTTCCCAGTACTATAAGGTTTTAAATGCATAAAATAAAACATAAGATTACAGAGGAAACGCATCTTACTGAAATGTAATTGAAATTATGTTAGATTATCAGAATATTAAAAAAATAATTTGTTAGAGTAATATTTTTTGCCTCTTCATTAATATATGAAGTAGCAAGATCTAGAAGCAAATTTAATAAGTGCCAAAATTCTGGCACAATGAGGAGCATAAGAGATATTTTGAGACAGTCACAGCTGTAATACGACATGAAATTGCCTGCGATTCCTGTCACGGACACAGGCCCGGGTACTGCCGTGACTGGAGAGGTTTGTGGGTCACACTCACAATGGAAGGAAGTGCCAGACTTTAGCGTGTCTCTAACTCTGACTGTTAGAGGTTAGTAGGAGAAAAAATATTTTTTCCATCCTATTTTACTCTGTACGCTATGCCCCAGAATGTAAGTTGGGATAAATTACCTCTCTAAACTTCAGTATTCATATTTGTAAGATGATGCCTCATAAATGGCAGCGGGTTTTTTGGTTTCATTTTGCTTTTGTTTGGTTTTTAGCGGGAGTGGTAGTGGTTAGAGACATAAATACTCTGGAATATATTCTGGGTTACTTCTTGGTTATAACCAGAGTCAGATCTATAAGTTGACCCGTTTGGCACTCATCTTTTTCCGTTGAGAATTCCTACTCCCAAATGTCCCTGTCGACCTTGGAGAAGCCTGACTGCCCTTGGGGACGACAGCCTTGCACCTGGAAGAGACACGCTCAGGCCATACCCACCTACAGCCCTAAGGCAGAGAGTCGGGCGTGGGCTAGCCCAGGAGGAAATGTGGGCCGCTGCAGAGAAGGGAACAATATTGAGACAATCTACCCTAACTCACGCCTATCCCAGATGACCCATTAGGAAGACTAAATTGTTTGCCAAACAAGATCATCGTCTATAGTCATGGTCTCACAGAGGATTTTCTCAAAACTCACCAGTACATTTAATTATACCCTGCGTGTGCCTACCTAACCCATGTATTCTAATTCATTCTCCATTTAATTTCCGTCTTAAACTCGTATCTTTACTATCCTTGAGTGAGAGTAAGTTGGGTTTTCAAGCGCTTGAAAGGTATTTCCTCTTGGTCAAGCCCTCCAGAATTGTTCTGTTCGCAGACCACGTGATTTCTTCAAGCTCCCTAGTGCACAGTTCATCCAACTTGGGTTTGCATCAGTCACCCAAGGAAACCAGGAAAAGACAGATTGCGGGGTCTGCCCCCAGAGATTCTGATTCTCAGGGCTGGGTTGGGGGAGGAGCCTGAGAATTTGCATTTCTAACTCACTCCCGGGTTTCTTTGCCTCTATGAGCCCAGTTTCTTTATCATTAAACCAGGGCAATAATACCTTCTTTACTGGAATGTAGAAAAGATTGGAAAAAGGTAAGATATGTAAATATATTCAAAGCACTAAGCCCCTAACAGGAATTTAATAGCGACTCATGCCCAGGATGGCGCACTGTGGAAAGAAGGCTTTCTGGATGCGACACCAGAGCAGTCTCGGAGAAGCAGCAGAAATTACCTGGGGGAAACGGGAGTGAAGGGCATTCCCCAGAATAAAAAACAGCCAATTTAGAAAGCTGCCAGAAGTTACACTTGGCTGAAGCAAGTTCACGGATCACAGATACAGACGCAGGCACTTGATAACAAGGGCCTTTTGTCTTTTTCTGCTGTTAAAAAAAAAGAAACAACAGGCCAAAATGGAGCCACTTTTGCTAACCGTGTTGCCAATGTCGCGGCAGCTTCGGCCTCCCCCAAGGGTGGAATGTTAAACCAATCTGTCTGACATTTTCTGATCGATACTTAGGTGAAAGTCAGATCCAGGGGAACAGACGAAATCGCCCAAGGAGCGTATAGCAGGAGAGAAAACCGGAGGGCAGAATTCTAGGAAAAACAACGGTTATGAGTAATCCCTAATGGAGCTCAAGTCAAGGTTAATGACAGCGGGCAGGGCCCGGTTTCCTGCTCTCATAATATCTGTACACAGTAAACTCTGGTTTAAATGACATCAAGGTCAGCCTTGGTCAATGGCGCCCACAACATGGGAGGGACAATGCTAGAAAACAGCACCAGGAGGCCACAGGGACGGTGCAGGGAGCTGGAGGGAGGACACAGCTGATCATAATTCGGCGGTGACTGGAGCAGCTGCCTCGGCTGGTTGTCCTCCGCAGATGGGCCTCTTCTCCAAAAATTGTTGCGTGAGTGAGACCCCTGGATTTGCCCAAGATTAGAAATTATCTGAAAGATAATTAGAAAGATATTATCAACCATGAGTTGTCACAAAAATCAATACTGTTCCCTTTCCTCTTCCTTAAGACAAGCAAGACACCCACATGAGTCCTATTTCATCCTGCCGGGCTTGGCCAACCACCGCCAACCAGCAGGATCTGCAGCGGCCCAGGCCCGAGCTCCCGCTTTCCCTGCTGCAGGTTCCTGAACTGTCTGACCCACAGAGGGACAAGTGACCTGCCAGCCCAGGTGAGGAGAAGGTAGGAAACTGGAACGGGGTTCGCCTTCTTTCTGTGTGGGACAGAACAACAGAGGGGCAGCTGGGAAGGTGCGCCTTACGTAGGAGGCCCAAGACTGGACCACAGTTGAGGGGAATTCCTGCCTAACGCTGTCTCTGCTTAAGGAAATTCAGTGCTTACAAAAAAACACAAACTACCAGATAAATTGAGTGAATTTTGGTGGAAGTTTATTCTCTCTGGTTTTAGGGAATGCATTATGCAAACAATCAGGCACACCTGCAGGGGGCCTAGACCTCCCCAGATAAGGAACCAGCCTTCCTTATTCTCAAAGATATTTTCTTAGAAGAAAACCTGAGGCCTAACTCTTGAAAAAATGGACCCCCTGTCCTGATTTCACAGAGCTCAGGACTGAGGTGTGGACACTCAGGGAGGGGACCAAGGCTTTGCTGGGACTGTCACAGGCTAGGAAACCGTGGGAAATGTTTCGTCAGAAGGAACAGAAACAGTGTAGGATGGAATCTGATCTCCGCAGACCTGTCTTGACCATACTGGGGGGGGGAGAGAAGCCATTCTAAACCCCCCACGCTGTTGAAACAGAAGCGCAACGGGGCAAAAGGCCTTCCTGGGGAGGACCTGGCTTCACCCACACCCGGGGAAACACCTGTGCCTCCAGGAGCCGTGGTGTTTGGGCTCTCAAGTACCTCGGACTGGAACATACTGTTCTCACATGCCACACCTGTGAACTTTCTGGAAAGATTTATTCCCATTTGTGATGACTCCTTGGAGTGTTAAGACTTTAGCTGTGGATCTAAAGAGGCCGTCTCCCAAGGCAGTGCCCCAAGGGAGGGGAAATCGAATGGGCCTGGTTCCCGAGAGGATGGGAAGGGATCTGTGGGAGCTGCCTCAGCCCCACCGTCATTTCTGAAGCTCCCTTCAAGTTCCCCAGGTGGGCCTGCCCCCCCCACCGCATCTGTCAATGCAAGGCCTAAGTTCAAGGCCCAAGCCAAGCAGTAGTGGCAAGGAAGGCTTCTCTATGTGGTATTTCACAGAGCAAATGCATCCTGACAGAGAGGAATTGCTCGTAGGAGTTCCTGACCACCTGCCGTAGAGGTGGAAAGGCTGTTCTGGGGATCAGAGGCTGATTCAGTCCTTGCTGGTGGAATTTGGGAAGAATTCACTTTGGCGGCGTTGGAACAAACGTCTGTTTGTTTGTTTGTTTGTTTGTTTGTTTGCTATGGGACATTTTCCCACAGGCAACCTACCCGGGCTCACTACATAAAAGCCCAGCTGCTCAGGTGGCCTCAGGAGTAGGTTCTCTCTGGTTCCCTTCCCTCCTCGGCTCCCCCTGCCCCTCTGAGGCCTCCTGCGGGTCACCTCCCAGGCCCCCGGGGCTCCTCTACGCTCAGCTGGGGAGCATAGAATGAATATCACTAAGTGTCCGCGCCCGGGTGGGATTCCGCGCACGATTAGGCTCGATGAGCAGAGCGGCCCCTTTGCAGCAGAGCCCAGCACACTTCTGCTGGTTTGTCCTGGGGCCTGCTGCTCCACGGCGCCCCTGGAGTGTTAAGACTTTAGCTGTGGGTCTGAAGAGGCCATTTCCCAAGGCAGTGGCCCAAGGGAGGGAAGATCTAATGGGCCTGGTTCCCAAGAGGATGGGAAGAGATCCCATGAAGCTGAGAGGATCTGGCAGCTCCCAGGCAGGACAGAGGCTGTGGGTGGGTCTCTTGGTCTTTCATCTGTACAGGCCCCGACCCAGTAAGAGCCTCGCTGGGCTGCCTCCTCTGACCCCCTCATTTTCATTGTCAGCAGGTGTGACTAGCCCCTAAATTCCAGAACTACACCATTGGATGGAGTCAATCATCTCAGAAAGAATGTGTCCTTAATACTCATGCCAAGGACTAATTAATGCATTCTGATTGGGGAAGGAGAGAGGAGGGTTACCTTATTTCCTAGCATCTTGTGTCAGCAGCCCACTTTAGGCTCTGTAATTGCCACTCCTGAATTATTCAAAGTCAAGGTCACACGTGTCGCTGAAGGAGCCTATAATTAACATCGGAGCACAAACATCAGACTCTCTAAATTGACTCAGATTGCTCTTAAAAGGGTGGTAGGAGGGAGAGAGCTTGGCCTCAATTTTTACTTAGGGGAACAGCCTTTTGTGTTTTCATCATTTTTTCTTTTATAAGGAGATAAAAGCACATTTAAGGTAAAGTCTCTGCTTAAATGACACAGCCATTTATAGATGGATATCACCAGGTTTTGAGAAAACAACAATGTCATGAACACCCTGGTAGCTAATGGAATGCCAGATATCCCCAGATCCTACACCACACTCTTTCCCCGCCACCTCCTGTCTCAAGAGCAAGGCAGTTAGTACACAGCTCAGATCCGCTGCTTTGCTCACAGCACGATTTACACTGTGCTCATCGGACACGTTTGTGTGCAGCTAATAAGGAAGCCTGCGTCAGTTAGGCCTGTGCACACTGGTCATGAAAGGAATGATTCTTAGGTTTTTCTATGCCACTTTTTTTTTTTATTGGGCATCCGTGGACAAGCTGGTGAGACTGGGGTATTTCTGAAAAGCCAAAGAGAGTGGGAGGAGGGACAGAACTGCCAGGGAAGGTGGCTTCTGGGGTAGGCCAGAGGTTCTCCTCTTCAGATGCATTGGAATCAGATAAATTTTTCTGAAGTACCAATATTGGGCTCCACCTCCAGAGATTCTTATTTATTTGACTGGGGTTGGGACCCAGGCATTTGCATTGTTCCACAAGTCCTTGGTGGCAGGGGCTGTGCAGGTGGAGTCGAGAACCACTGGACAGCAAGGTTTGGGTGTCAGCCAGAGCTGGGCTGAAAATCCCCAACCCTGACACACAGAACTATTCTGAGTTTCCCTCATATACTAAAAAATAAAATAAAATAAAAGAGAGAGAGCAAAGAAAAATCCTATCCTATTGGGCGGGAGGCTGTAAGCATTAAATTAGGTTAGTATGTAAAGCATATCGTTGTTTCTCAATAAATTTCACTCTTCTTTCCTTTAAAGAAGTAACCTGAAGTCACTCAGGGAGAGAGAACAGAAGTGAGCAGGGCCTGGGCGTTGCAGAAGATCTTCGGTACAGGATCAGTGTATCTGAATTCTTTGCCACCTTCTGCTCTCTCCTTTTGTTCTAGAAAAAACATCCCTGTCCATCCATGGCTGGGCACACGCGATCCGCCAGGATGTGCTTCTGCCCACCCGGTGACTTGCATTACTGTTGGGTTGGGCAGCTTCTGTGCACCTGCCATTGGTTAGGTTTTCTGCTTGTGGGCGCTAAGCTATCAGGAGAATCTCTTTAGGGGAACAGGGTGAGGACAGGAGGAGACTGGCTCGGGACAGAGACATGGCTCTTCTCTCTGCCAGACTCACCTCCCTGCACCTTCTACCAGCGTGGGGCGATTTTCTGCCCACCCAGCCCTTGTAAGACGCCTCAGTGAGGCAGCAAATCCTTCAACACGGCCCTTCCCGGGGGCATCGGGCCCCGTTTCCATTCTTATCTCTGAACACACAGCCTGTGGAAAATTCTGGAGGCAGCGCATGGAGCTTGAACGAATAAATAGCAACGATCGATGCCTTTGGTTCTTGGAGCCACCATAGCCAGAGAGGCAAAAATTGTCCCCCAGGCTTGATTTCGCCTTACTCCTCTTGCACCTCACAAGCTGAAGGCAATGGGGGGTCGGGGGATATCAGAGCTCTCGCCTCCCGGACGCTTGATCGTCTGCAGGCAACCCTACTCTTTGGCATCAGCCTGTGTCCAGCGGTGGTGCCATAAGGTCCCCCGTCCAGCCAAGAGGGCCGCCTCTGCTCCGTCGTGGGGGGTGATGAGGGGTGGCCTTTTGTTCTTGGGCCTCCTTTGTGCAGAGCTCCTGCCCAGGCCCTGGGCCAGCTTCCTGGGTTCGGGTTCTTTCCCAGTTCCCGCATCCAGGGGGCTGGGTTTCCCAATGTCCCAGCTGCAGAATCTCCCCCAGACAGGAAGCTTTGTCTCCCAGACATCACAGTCCAGCTCAGGAGGGAAAGGTGGGCAGAAGCGTGGAATGGGAGGTAATGGTGGTCGGTGCTGCAGCCCCTTGTTCAGGGAACTGCCGGTCCACCAGGCAGCCGCCACTTTGGTTGGCAGCTCTCTGCCATGGATGCCTAGAATATTCAAATGGGCAGGATGGCTCCAGATACCTCAGCCCATGGATTCAAGGTCCTTCTCCCTTCCCCCACCCAGAATTCCACCGCCCTGTTCCCTGCAGTCATCAACCACATGAGCCATTCAAGATGCAGCTATTTTTTACTAGAGTGTAAAGGTTCTTAGGGTACAAACTATATTTAGCAGAGGTCAAAGTTCACATTACACAATCAGCAGGGTACTGGATGAAATCATGAACTGGCCAGTGGACTTTTGTCATTCTAATCTTTCTTTCAGTTCCTCCTACAAGCACCTTGAGCCTTCGGTTTTCTGCAGGAGAGGAAGTCCTTTCCTGTTTAGGCCTGTGCCCCTCCCTCCACCTCAGATTGAGATCTTATTGCCAGCAGAACCCTCTATTTAGCTGGAATCTCTGCAGAAATGCTAACTGGGACCCTTTCCAATGTGGAAAAATCTAGCCTAGAAATTCTTAGAAATGCAAGCTCCCCACCTGGAGGCTTGACTTGACACTGGGTGACACCTGCAGTTGGCTTTCAGGCCAAGGCGCTAATAAAGGATTGTGTCTGAGGGTGTCTCAATCAGCATTAACATGAAGAGGAGGGCTCTGAACTAGCCCATCAGTAAGAGAGGATGCTCTGCCCATATGGTCTTCAGCTTCTGGAAATGCTGCCTGCAAACAGCCTCAGCTGTCAGCCCTGTATGGGAGGTGCCTGGGCTGACGACAGTCCTCTCCCTTCCTGGGGCAACCTGAATCCAAGGCCTGGCCCCTTCACCTCAATTCTGAGAACGTAGAAGAGAATTTCATGATGTGTGCATATACCCGATTGCAAAAGATGCATATTTATTCCTAGGAGCATAATTGAATGGTATTATTCTGTAGAGCGTAGGTTCCGCCGAACATTTAAGTCTTTCACAATATACCTGTAGATATGATAGAGAAAGAAAAGTAAGAGTTGATTCATCATAGGTTGAGCAATCCCAAAGCAAAGAGTGCTGATTAAAATCATTGTTGTCAACTTGAAAGAAGTAACACGCCTCAGGACTTTGAATTCGGCCTTGCCTCATTTAACATGACTATAAACGATGTGAACAAAGGAAATGTGCTTATTATGTTCTCAAGTGTTATAGAGGTAGACGGGAGAGCCAAGAAGTTGGATAATAAAATCAGAATCCCCAAAGGTCCCCCACAGGCTGAAGTGATAGGACAGAACCCATAACCTGGACACGACTAGGAAGCAAGTGGCGTAGAACCCTGCCCAGGTACAAAATGGGAGAGACCTGGCACGAGACCAGCGAATGCAGGGAAGCTTGAAGGGAACTACAGAGTCAATATGAGTCAGCAGCACGCCAGCTCTGCCAAAAAGGCAATGCAAAAAATGAGTCTGCATTATCAAGACTACAGTGCTCAGAACCAGGGAGATCTTGATCTGATGAAATGTGGATTTCACCTGTGAAAATGTGGATTCCTGGAATGATTGGCAGGTTCCTCTATGACCATATGTGCCTTCTAACACCAAGGTTAGACAGGTCTCTGTTGATAACACTCCCCTGAGTGACCAATCTAGTAATTCTATTTTTAAAAAGGAAATAAATTGGTTTAATTCTTTTTTATTTGTTCAAATTATATTTATTGAGGAAAAATGCATTTTCCAGGTACTCTGCTAGAAGCCAGCAACACAAAGATACATCTTCTCCAGTAATTCATTCAAATACCAATATGAGTACCGTAGTGCAGGGCTTTGGTCAATGTAATTAAGGTTCCAGATTAGTTAACCTTAAGATGGAGAAATTATCTGGATGGGCCTGACCTAATCACATGGGCACCTTAAAAGTAGAGTTTTGGCTGGTAGCAGAAGAGTAAGCCAGAGGCTCAAAGCATGAGAAGGACTCCATGCACCATTGCTGGCTGGAAAATAGACGGAACCACATGGTAAAGAATGCTGGTGGCCTCTAGGAGCTGAGAGCTGCAAGGAAGCAGAGACCTCAGTCCTACGACCACAAGGAGTTGACTTCAACCATAAGAACAAGCTTGGAAGACAACCCAGAGCCCCAGAGGAGAAGGGCAGCCCCTGCCAACACCTTGATTTCAGCCCAGTGAGACCCTGAGCACAGCTCTCAGCCACACCATGCCCAGACTTCCGACACACAGAAACTGTGAGGTAATAAGTTGGAGTTGTTTTACAACACTAGGTTTGTGACAGTTTGTTATAACAACAAGAGAAAACTAACACGGGGTAAATAAACAACAGGCACACAGTGAGAGAAGCGCTCTGATTGAGCAAAGTCGCAGTGTATATGGTTGGTTGATCCATCAAAGTCCATTTCCCCCTTCTCTTTCCTAAATGAATCTCAGTTTTGTCCAGGTAGCCACTCCTCACACATACCTACATTCATGACCTGATTAACGGCACCCCAGCTCCAAGGGCAGGGCTGGTCAGTCTAAAACAGGGTTTCTTAACTTTGACATTGTTGACATTTTGGTCTGGATAATTTGGGGGGTAGGAGGGTGTCCTATCATTGTAGGTGTTTAGATGCATCCCTGGCCTCTACCAAGTGTATGCCAGTGGTATAAGTGTTCCCTGTCCCCCACCATGACAATCAACCATGTCTCTAGATATTGCCAAATGTCCATGGTGAGGGGAGAGGGGTAGGGAGCAAAACCACCCCAGTCGAAAGCCGTTGATCTAAAGGTAAGTTCGACCACCTTGCTAATGGCTGGTTAGGATAGGTATGTGACCACTTTGGGAAAATGAAAGAGAGTTTTGGGAGAGGTTCTGAGGATATCTTCCTTCCTTTCTGGGAACGTGACTGGAAGTAACCCTGTTTCTCCTCCTCTAGATGTTGTTATGCACAGATGTGGTTCTGGGGCTACTGCAGCCATCTCAACCCCAGAGGGTCGATGAAGCCAGTCCTGAAACCTACCCTCCCTCCAGACTCTGGTTATGATGAGCCCATTAATTTCCTTATTGTTCGAGATAGTTAAAGATTATTCAGGAGAGCTCAAGGGAGAGCTGCTTTTCGCAGCCAACAGTTGCCTAACTTGTGCCAATGTCCAAGGTGACAGCGAAGTCCAGGGGAAGATGCACCTCACGAAGCTTGGTCAAGACACAGAAAGAAAAGAGAGTAGGCCCAGGAGAGTGCAATTTACAGAGCGCTTCACACCACACATTTTTTTAGAAAGATCTGCTCTCTTAGCAACTTTCAAATATGCAATCCAGGATTGTTAACTATAGTCACCATGCTGTACATTACATCCCATAAATTTTACAACTTTGTACCTTTTGACCCCTTTGGCTATTTCAGCCACCCTCCACGCCTGCCTCCGGCAACCACCAATCTGTTGCCTGTATCTATGAGCTTAGTTTTGAGCTGGTTGGTTTCCCTTTTTACATTCCACGTGTAAGTGAGATCATACAGCATCTGTCTTTCTCTGTCTGACTTATTTCACTTAGCAGAATGCCCTCAGTGTCCATTCATGTTCTCACTGTGGGAACTCCAGCATCTGTATCAAAAATGCTGCCTTCTGATGCCCCGGTCTCAACCCTCACAGTCCCAGAGTGGCCGGTCGTGGTGAACCACCCCCAAAAAGGAACCTCCCTCTTGGCCACCTAAAGGCCAAAGCAGCTTTGCTGAAGCCTTTCTTCATCCGTCTCACACCCCAAGGACAGAGTCCTATAAAAAAAACAATCACCAACTTCCTCAGCCTCCATCTGCAGCCCTTTTCCTAACGTGGCCCAGTTGGAATGGATGCAGGCCCCATTCTACACCCTCTCTTCTTTGTGTTTCTAGAAATGACATTAGCCACTAGGTTTCAACTGCGTCCTCTGGGCAAGGCATTATGCTAAACACCTGACAGCTTACCTCATTTCATCACCACCACTGGATAGGGTAGGTATCTTTATTTATTCATTTTACAAAGTGGTCTCTCATAGCTACAAGAGCTTAAGTAACTTGCCCAAGGTCACCCAGTTCCTCAGAGCCTGCACTCTACTAAAGTCCTTGCTTAATCAACAATGTACTGCTCTAGGTACCAAAGGGACAGTCTCCCCTCTGTCTTCGCCAGTCAGAGCCAAAAGCCCTTTAAACATGAGCTCATGCAGCCCTGGCCATTTTGGCTCAGTGGTTAAAGCATTGGTCCGAGGACCAAAGGGTCTCGGGTTCGATTCCCCTGTCAAGGGCACGTACCTCAGTCGCAGGTTCCCCACCCTGGTCCAGGGGCATGCAGGAGGCCACCAATCAATGTTTCTCTCTCACATTGATGTTTCTCTCTCTCCCCCTCCCCTTCCACACTCTCTGGAAATCGGTGGGGAAAATGTATCCGGGTGAGGAATTAAAAAAAAAAAGCTCAGAAATGAACTCGTGCAAATCGGCTCCTCCAGCACCTGCTCCGCAGACACGCTCCGACACGCTGCACCCGGGATTATAAAGCACAGTTGAGTGCTTACTATGTGCCAGGCGCTATTCTAAACCTTTTGCATTATTAATGCATTTGATTCTCACGACAACCCTGTTGGGTAAGTATTGTTACTATCCCCCATTTCACAGATGAAAGCCAGACAAAAGCACTGAGCGGCGAAGAAGCATGCCCGAGGTCACAGCTGAGAGGGGCAGGGCTGGGATGAGAGCACGGGGGGGCCCGTGGCTGAGCCCACACTCGCACGGTCCGCTGCTGATGACTGAGCGTCCCAGTGTTCCAGGCGCCGGACCAGGCCCTCTCATACATTTTCTCCAATCTCCCCAGCATTCCTGCAAAAGAGGCATGTCCTTAGATTTACAACCGAGGAACCTGACAGTCAGTAAACCTGCGTGAGGCCTTGGTTAGTAACGGTGAACGCCCGGCTCTCACCAGCTCTGGGCTGTCCTGTCAGATCGGTGGCCTTTTCAGCGACATGTTTTTTTCTAGAGCCCCAACCACATTCCCTGCTCTCTCCTCCCTCCTCCCAGGACCTCTCTGAGCTCAGGTCTGTGTTCTGGGCATAGAGGAGAAAGAGAAAAGGAGCTGGTGGCTGCCAGCTGCTGCTTCAAACAAAATAGATCCACACTTACAAAGGCACCCGCCGGTTGCCTAGCAACGACTGTCTGCTCCCGGCCGGCTCCTCTCCTTCCTTCCCCGCCAGGCATCCGCGCGCCCCTTGGTCTGCAGTGCCCCCCGAGACATCCCCCTTCCAGGCGGCCTTTGTTCATTTTAACCTGATTTTCTGGGCAAATGCTTGCAGCTGGCAACTTGCAGGGAGTCCAGGAAATAAATCTGTATCGCAGATGGCCCTGGGGCAGGCACAACAGAGCTCCCTTCCCTGCGCAGGCCCTACCTTGGCACTCACAGGGTACCCACGGCTGTGGGAAGGAGAAGGTCTCATTTCAGGCTCTTTGTCACATCCCTGAAGGTTTTTCGTCTTTTTTTTTTTTTTTTTTTAAGAGTTTCGTGTTTCACATATGTCAGGTCCTTTAAATAGTTCTTCGAAATCAAAGTTTAACTGGAATAGAACTAAAGTAGACCGTCTGGATTTCTTTTCTCATCTTATCGCCCATGTTTTGAGTTAAGAGCCTCTTAAATTTAAACTTATCTTCATTTCAACCTGTCCAAAAGGCCTTGGGGCTATTTTTGTCCTAGAGTCTTCAAGGGAGGTCAGACAAGGCAGAATACACAGTCCTCCGAGCTCTCCTTTCAAGCACAAACGAAAAGGGACAGCGGTTGTGCAGCCCAGGACGAGTCCAGGAGTTTCTGACTTCGCGGCCTGCAGGTGACGCTGACCTGAGAGCCAGGACCGCACCGTCGCTTTCCTGGGCACCTTTGTCCATAGCTAGGAAGAAAAAACATTAGCAGTTATATTTTACAACTATGCTGGTATAAATATAATCCAGGCTGGATTCATTAATAGACACATTTATTATTTTTATTGTGCTATGTTTATTTGTTTCTGATTTTAAAAGGCATTAATATATTTTGTGGGCCCCTGAAAGGACTGCGGGTCCAGGCCATTGCGCCTGCTGTGCCTAAGGACAAGGTGGCCCTGCTGAGAGCAGCCCAGCACTACTGAGACGCTGGTGCCCAGCCCTGTGCTCAGAGCCACGAGGCTGGGAAGATGGGAGGTGTGGTGCTGTACCCGGGAGGCTTCCAGCCTGGCTGGGGAGGAAAACAAAGGCAACGACGACAATCACCGAGCCACGGACACTCGGCGGGCAGGACACCAAGAGAATCACCAGAGCCCCTTCCCGGAGCAGTTGCATTCCATTTAAATAAATAATACATTTTGAAAACACGGCAGACTGAGAAAAGTCTGTAGAGGCGGGAGGTAGCTCTGGCAGGCATGGCGATGATTGGAGGTTGGGGTTAAAGAAAGTCGAAGATTTCTGAGTTGGGGGCTTCAGTGACCATCTACGCAGCAAATACAGAAAGAGGAGGCTTGGAGGGGGAGGCGTTGAGTTTGAGATGCCTCCGGGGGGTGGAAGGCAGAGACCAGGGTTGTCTGACTCCCCAACTTAGGCTGAGGAATTTTCCTTCTCTTCCCAGTATGTTGAGTGTTTTTGTGACACTATTCCATTAAATTACAGGAAAATCTGATTTAATAGTTTAATTTTAAAGTAGCACGTATAGTATGATACCACTGTGTGCAATTATTTCTCTCCCGTCACCCAACTCCTTCTGGCTGTCCATGCGCATAAAGAGATACCTGGAACGATGCTCCCCAAGCGTTGACCATGACTATTTCTCAGTGATAGAATTTGAGGGGATTTTTGTTCGTTTTCTTTGGTATTGTTCATTGACGCTTAACCTTTTCTGTTTCTTGAGTTTCTATGATTAGCGTGTATTTTTTGTCCTTTTCAATGGCTTCACTGAAATGTAACTTATAGCCCATAAACTCACTCATTTCGAGTGTATATTTCCATGCACCTTTGCGTATGAACAGGACTGTACGACCGTCTAATCTCCGTCACCCTAGAAAGAAAGCTCGAGCCCGTTTATAGTCACTGCCGACTTCCACCTCCATCCCTGGGAAACACCGATCTGCTTTCTGTCTCTATAGATCTTCCTATTTTGGACTTTTTGTAGAAATGAAATGACACAGTCTGTGGTACTTTGTGTCTGGCTTCCTTCACTGAACAGCATGTTTTTGAGGCTCATCTGTGTTGAAGCCTATGCTGGTGCTTTGGCCCCTTTTATCCCACATAGTATTTCAAGTTGCTACGCTATTTATTTGTTCATAAGTTATTTTAATTCGTTTTTCAGCTTTACTAAGGTATAATTGACAAAAATAGTATATATAGAAAGTGCACAAGATGACTTGACATATGTATACTTTGTGAAACGATTACCACAATCAGGTTAATTATACATCTACCACCTCAGAGTTACCTTTTTTAAAAAATCCATCCACCAGTTGACGGACAATGGGTCGTTCTATTTTTTTTTTCTTTTTGAGGATTACAAATAATATTGCTATGTGTATCTGTAAAGAAGTTTTTGTGCAGACATATATTTTTATTTCTCTTGGGTAGATACCTAGGAATAAAATTGCTGAGTCATATAATGCGTTTGCATTAGACATTTGTTTCTTTTTTATTGATTTTTTAGAGAATAGCTGCACCATTTTACATTTTCACCAACAATTTATGAATGCTTCAATTTCTCTACATTCTCGACCACGCTTGTTGTCACCCATCTTTTTTATTGTAGCAATTCTAGTGGGTGTGTGAAGTGGTAATTTACTCTGCTTTTGATTTGCATTTTCTAATGACTAATACTATTAAGCATTTTCTCATATGCTTGTATTGGTCATCTGTATGTATGTTTTCCAACATGTATCATCTTTACAACAGACAAAACTATTTTTAAAAAATATTTTGAGCCCAGCCGGCATAGCTCAGCGGTTGAGCGTTGACCCATGAATGAGGAGATTACGGTTCGATTCCCAGTCAGGCCACATGCCCGGATTTCAGACGTGACCCCCAGTGGGGGGGGGGGGCATGCAGGAGGCAGCCGATCAATGACTCTCATCGATGTTTCTCTCTCTCCCTCTCCCTTCCTCTCTCTGAAACCAATTTAAAAATATATATTAAAAAATTTTTTTATACCTAGCATTAGGCATGGTCATTTAGATGACATGGAGTGTAAGAAATCTGGTTGCATGTGACCCATACTCTGTACTTGTACAAATGCAGGCAGAAAGTTGGGCTGACTTTTTTTTTAGCAGACACATTATATCATAGCCTCAAATTAAGCCTGTGGTCAACCAAATACCCCAGATCCTGTTCTCATTGATCACTGTGGACTGGGTTTCTCCCATTTTCTATTTAGGCAGTTGATTTTATTGAGCTTAAATGCTGGAGCTAACATTTATCCCTGTTGAATCTTATCCTGTCAGTTCAGACCCAATATTGTCACCTGCAAAATAATCTTTTGTTTTAAGTCTGTCATCTTACTTTACCTACCTGACAACACCATTTTTGATGCCAGAATAGTCAAGAAGTGAGATTGTGTTAGTCATTATGTTTTTTGTCTTTTCAGAATCAAAATGAATCCGTACTTTTCCATAAGCAATCAAAAATACTCAATTACAATGCATGAAATTATATATTTTTTTAAAAAGCACCTCAAAAATAAAAGTTATGTAAAAGACCTACAAAACCCTATATTTTTATTGTTCGTAATCAATATGGGGACACATCTCTAATGCACAAAAAGCTGTTAAGATTAAACACTGCTATTAAACTTTGCTGCATAGTAGTGGCCAGTTTTAATGAATTTATGGTTTAAAATAAGATTGATGAGAAGAGAAAGTGTATACAATGTCACTGAAATGCAAACATTTCATATGTAGGGTATTCTGCTACATTTCGAGTCTTTCTCATTTCACTCTCAGTGGAAATTTTTCTGAAAATGCTGGAAGTGATTTATTGTCACTTTATGCCCTAATTACTTTATCCGAGACCCAGTCACATCCCACCTCTTCCCAAACCACGGGGACCTTCCAGCTCCTCTGACGTCCCTACGCTGAACCGAATCATTCATTCTTAGTTCACAGCGTATCTCTTGGTTTGCACAGGGCCTGTCTTAGCTTTACTTTCTCCTAGCCACCCTCCACCCTCAATCCCCCTTCCCCTCCCCTCTCCAGCACCCACTCTGGGGTATTTAATGTATGACCCTCAGTCCAACTTGTTCAGATAAATGTGCGTTTATATTTTCAAAGTGTTTATAGGTCTATGTTTTCAAATTACATAAATAATGCTGTGCTGTAAATCTTATTTTATTTCTTACTTTAGTTTTCCAACATTATGTTTCGGGGAGATATCCACGTGCTCCTGCAGGTTGCATACTGTGTGAAGAAATGCACATACCAGGTGCACTTTCCATGCATTTCCGTGTGGACCCTCAGGTTGTGTCCCAGACACTCCCTGAACAACTAATTTTCGTGGACTTACACTGTTCTGTATGCCGGTCAGAGAAACTGCCCACAGAGAGAACTTCGTAGCAGCTCCTTAGGGACAGTTCCCTGAGGTATGCGCCCAGGAGGCGCATTGCTGAGTCATAGGATCATCGTATATGACTGCAATAAAAATTGCCAGGCTGTTCCCTGGAAGAGCTGCAGTACTTTGCCTTCCATACCAGTACTGCAAGTGTTTTGTTTGCACGCCCTCTCACCAACAATTGGTACCATCAGGCTTCAGGGGGCTGGCCAGCCTGACAACCTGATACGTTCTCAGTGGGGCTTCACTGGGCTGGTCTCTGATCGCCGGTCAGGCTGAGCTCCTGTCTCCTCCAGTGATGGGCCACTGAGGACTCCTGTTCTGTGAAATGCAGTGCATCCATTGCACTTTTCCCCATCATTTGTTTCCATCTTTGTATTGCTGGCTTTCATCATTCCCTGTTCATTCTGGCTGTGGATACCTTATAGTTCTAGGTATTGCAAATATCTTCGAGATGGCCGCCAGCCACCTGTCCCTGTAAACTTTATCTATGATCTCCTTCATTGAACCCAAGCCTTTCATTTTATTTATTTTTTAAATATATCTTTATTGATTTCAGAGAGAGGAAAGGAGAGGGAGAGAGAGAGACAGGAACATCAATGATGAGAGAGTCATTGATCGAGCCCGCAACCGGACATGTGCCCTGACCAGCAATCGAACCCCGATCGCCTGGATCCTAGGTCGATGCTTAACCGCTGAGCCACACCCGGCCGGGCTCATTTTTTATTATTATCAAATTCATCAATTTCTCTCTAGACATCTTGAGCTTAGAAGGTTTAGCAGTTTCTCTACCATCCAAGGGCAAACAGCTATCCTCGCATATTTTCTTCTATTAGTTTTATAGTGTTACTTTTACATTGCGAAATTCATGCCTTTTGAGGTGTGTGTTTTTAATGCATTGAGATAGGGATTCAACTTATTTTTATTCATACACTAAGACCATTTTCTCCAAAAAAATTTTACATACTCTATCCTTTTACTTTGCACTCACTGAGCTGTCTTTACCTGTACACTTACTTCTCCTAGATGCATAGTTCTGTTTTGGTGCATTTCATTCTTTCCATCCATCTCTTTGCTTGCTGTGCACCTAAGCCTTATAACTTGAGTTACAGTGTTTTTCTCAAATGTCTCATTTGCAAGTACAACGGTTCAGTCCCTTTGTTCTTCTCTTTCAAAGTTGTTTAGTTACTCAAGAGCCTTTATTCTTCCATATAAAATTTAAAATCAGTTTATTACAATCCCAGAAATCTCTGCTGTAGTTTTAATTGGACTCATAATGAAGTATAAAGTGATCTGGGGACCACCAACATCACAGCAATATGAAGTTGCCCCAGTCATGCAGTTGGGTCTTTTTTTTTTCTTTAACAGAGCAATAGAGCTAATTTTTTTGTTTGCAATAAAGCCTATACAATTTCTACTGGAATAGTACTAGATACTTTTGTTGCTTTAGTAATATATATCTTATATATGTAATTTTATAAATTAATTCTGTATATTCTATTTGTACTTGTGTGGCCTCTTCAAGGTTGTATTTGAAGAGAGGGAGCCAACACCTAAGGGGTTCCCCCTCTTGTCTGTAATCATATTTAATATCTATATATTCAAGTGCACATTCAGTGTCTTTAACCTGATGTTCCATTGGTGATAGTGAGCCCAGCGAGCCTGTAATCTTCATGGAGATGGTCACCTGCCCATTACAATTCACATGACTTCCCTCTAGGCCTAGCTCTGGGCTCTATGCACATGGACAGAGGAGATGGGTACACACTGAGGGGCACACGGGACTCTTGGAATCAGAAGACTGGAGTGCAGTCCTCTGTCCCTGACTTCGAACCAGTCCTAATCCCTCTGAGTCTCACCTTTCGCATTCCTAACACAAGACTCATGAAATTGTCGCAAAAATTCAGAGGAAATAGCTATATCTTGGCATGTAAAAACAATGCCTGCTATTTGAACCTAAAGCCAAGAAATGCTTAAATCAAAAGCAGCTATAGTCAAAAGAAGAGCAATGGTAGGGAACTCCAAAAACTGTTCCCAATGATTAAAAATTAACACCAAACTTACTCCAGCCCTGGACATTAACGATGATTTATAACCCTGTCTCCAGATACCAAGTGTGTTCATCAGAGTTTTTTTTAAAGTCGTGGGTGAGAGGAGAGCCTCCCATCCCCTGAAGACCACCACTGGCCCTGGACATCCTAAAGGAGCCTATGAAACACTTACTCTGAGAATCTGATCTGTTCTGGGACAGGAGGGAACTGCTGTGGGTGGTGAGCTACTCTTCCTCTGCAAAGAGATCATTTGACAAGAATCCAGAATAGTACCCAGAGCTATCTGTGGTGAGATGCAAATATCGCATATTTAGAAGTGTAGTTGAAACAAATTGGAGTCTTTTCTGCTTTGTTATGGTTCATCTTTTCCACTAAGCTGGAAGATCCATAGGAGCAGGGACCTGGTCTGTCTTGTCCATGTGCCTAGGTGGGTACCATGCACAGAGCGGACGCTCAGCGCGGGCCCTCTGAGTGGACGAAGGGAGCCTAGACCTACCCGAGGTGGGGTAACAGCTCCTTGTTTCCTCACATCACCCGTGGGCGTCAGCTGACCTTTGTGGCAGGATGTGGAGGGACCGGATGGAAGGTGCTATAAAATGCTTTGATGGTGCAAACCCTGCTTGGTTGAGTGGCATCTCAGTGAGCACTTGGAATTGATCTGCCTGGAATTCTAGCAATAAAAAGAATAAGCTCACATTGTTCCTGACCTGACTTAACCCCTGGTCCCCGTGAATCCACACATTCCTGGGTTTATCTTTCTGATAAAGGGTAATCTGAGATACAGAGCCTGTGGTCATGGTCTTGAAATGAATGCCTAATGCAGCAAGTTGCAAAGCTCTTAAAGGAAAGTTGGAGGCTATCTCCCCCTCATTCTCCGGGCTTCTCCGGCCTCTGCTCACCAGTAGGTAGGGTTGGGGGGGGGGGATTTATATAAAGTAATAATCAGTTGTTCTGTTTTTTTCTTTGCTCCTACCCCTCTCACCTTTTTTTTTTTTGAGGGAGAAAATGAAGAAGATAAGACTGGAAAGGTGCAGATTTCTGAAGAAATCATAATTCTTCTTCCTTTTTTAAATGATAACACTAAAACTAGGAGGCAAACCAGTAGGGGGTGTTAAAGATAAAATTACCACTCAGGAGTCAATGGAAATGTAGTCATAGGCAATTATGGCATGTTCTCTATGTCCCTGGTAAACGAATTGTCCTTTAAAAATAAAATTGCTCCTGATGGTTTTTTAAATCTCATTTTCTGTGCTTCTGAGGTTGTTTGCAACTGTTCCGCATATTTTTAAAAATCTCCAAATGTACCACTATAAATAACAGTAACCAAAACTTCTTGGATTATTAACTTTCCCTTATGTTTTAAAAATATTCATATTGTATATCTTACCATGAATAAACAAATCATGGTATTGCCATACAATGGAATATTTTGTAGCCATTAAATTGTATTTTAAAGGATATTTTGAGATAGCGATACGCTCATTATATAACCTTATATTAAAAAACCAGAATACAAAACCACATATAGAGAATATTCTTTGTTTGTGGTCTATGGTATTTAAAACAATGATTGTAGGATTGTGAGTGTGATTACAGGTGTGTTTTATTTTCTTTCTTATATTATTTAACTATTTCTCTGTAATGTCCAAATTCTCTTCAACGAATGTCACTCATAATCAGAAAAAAATTATAAAAATGCTCAGATATCTTTTCAATAGAATTTAATTAGTCTTAAAGGTATTTTTTGAGGCAGGTGGGAAATAGACACTATTTTTTCATTTTAAAGTGTATATATACTGAGGCATCATAAAATGTCCCGCCTCAAATCACATAATTTATAACAAAGAATTGGAGTCTGAAAGAGAAGCCAACCTCTTAGATTTGTCCCCAGCCTCACTTACATAAACCCAGTGAGAAATGCACAGGACTGGTCTCTTCTCAGAGCCCCTCGGTGGCTGGCTCTCAGGACTGCCTTCCTGTCTGCACTGACTGCACCTGAAGGGGCCCCAGAGAGTGGGCCGTAGGTTCCCTTCCCTGGCTCGGCTCTCTCCAGCCTTTTGCCAGGAGAATGGAAGAATCCTGAAATGTATCTCTGGATTATCACAATTTCTAAGTGACCCGGTCGATCAGGTTGAGATTATCTCAGATTACCAATGTAATTGTCTGCAAAGGGCAACATTCCACGGTTCTAAATTACTGGAAGCCTAACTTCAGAGCCCTTGTGCTCTTCTCCCCTTGAACGCTTCTTAAGCCCAGAGACTGTGTCTCTCCTTTTCCAAAGACTCTCAGCCAAATTCCCGATACGGAGTTACGACACTTGTCATGGAATCTGTCTAAATACTCATTAACTCACTGACTGTCAGCCTCAGAACATTGTACCTGGAGGGCACGAGTTCAGATTCAGACCTGGTGGATGGTGTATGCAATAGGCAATATCTTATGACCACAGGAGGTGATTCACTCAGCAGTGTGAGAGCTCTAACTTTCCATCTGGAAAATCAACACAGCTTCTGATTCATTTTTTCTTTTTACCTTTTTATTTTATTTTTTATTTACTTTAAATAATTTTTTATTTTTCAATTACAGTTAACATACAATATTATATTAGTTTCAGGTGTGCACCCCAGTGATTAGACATTTATATAACCTACTAAATGATTATCCTGATAAATCTAGTACCCACCTGACACCATACATAGTTATTACAATACTATTGACTCAATTCCCTGTGCTGCACTTTACATCCCCGTGACTGTTCTGTAACTACCGATTTGTACTTCTTAATCCCTTCACCTTTTTCACCTATCCCCCAATCCCTGCCCATCTGTCAAACATGAAAATGTTCTTTGTATCTATTAGTCTGGTTTTGTTCTGCTTGTTCATTTATTTTGTTTTTTAGATTCAATTATGGATAGATGTGTATTTATTGTCATTTTATTATTCATATTTTTATCTTCTTTTTTCTTCTTCTTAAAGAACACCTTTTAACATTCCATGTAATACTGGTTTGGTGATGATGAACTCCTTTAGCTTTTTGTCATCTGAGAGCCCCTTATCTGTCCTTCAATTCTAAGTGATAGCTTTGCTGGGTAGAGTAATCTTGGTTGTAAGTTCCTTACTTTTCATCATTTTCAATACTTCTTGCCAATCCCTTCTAGGCTGCAAAGATTTTGTTGAAAAATCAGCTGACAGTCTTATGCGAGCTCCTTTGTAGATAACTGCTTTTTTCTTGCTGCTTTTAAGACTCTTTGTCTTTAACCTTTGGCATTTTAATTGTGATGTGAATTGATGTGGGCCTCTTTGGGTTTATCTTGTTTGGGACTCTCTGTGCTTCCTGGACTTGTATGTTTATTTCCTTCACCAGGTTAGGGAAGTTTTTCATTGTTATTTTTTCACATAGGTTTTTAATTCCTTGTTCTCTTCTCCTTCCGGCATTACCGTAATGTGAATGTCGGTACACTTGAAGTTGTCCCATAGGCTCCTTATACTATCCTCATTTTGTTGGATTATTTTTTATTTTTGCTATTCTGATTGGGTGGTTTCTGCTTCCTTATCTTCCAAATCTCTGATTTGATCTTTAGCTTCATCTACTCTGCTATTGATTCCCTGTAATGTATCCTTCATTTCAGCTAATGTATCTTTCATTTCAGTTAATGTATCCTTCATTTCTGGCTGGGTTTTGTTGTTTTTTTTATTATTTTCTAGTTTCTTTGTTTGTTTGTTTGGTTGGTTGGTTTGCTTTGTTTTAATCTTCACCTGAAGTTATGTTTTGATTGATTTTAGAGAGAGAGGAAAGCATGAGGAGAGATTTGTTTTTCCACTTATTTATGTGTGCATTGATTCAGATCCTTGTGTGTGCCCTGACCGGTGATCGAACCCACAGACTTTGCCTGTTGGGATGATGCTCTAACCCTATGAGCTACCCAGCCAGGGCTTCTAGTTCCATTTTTATGTTTCCTACCTCATTGTTGAAGTTCTCATTAAATTAACTGACTCGCCCCCTGACTTACAGGTATCTTTACTTATTTACAGTCCCTCTGCCCCAGAGGCGTAGCTGCTTTCAGTAGCTGCCCCTCTTGTACCCTTAAATCATCTACTCTTTTAAGTAGGTATCCACTTTTTCACTAAGTTGTGTTAGTTAACAAGTTTTTATATTAAGTTCTCCCTGTTGAAATTATGGGTCTTGTTTCTGTCTCTTCACTGGACCCTGACTGATACAAGACCTAAATAAATGCAGGAATAAAGAATAGTCATGGATTGGAAGACTTGATAGTGCAAAGAAGTCATTCTTCCTAAACTAAGGCATCGATTTAAGAAATAGGTCTCTCCTAGTGCTTCTTTTGAGGGTACTGGGGCATTGGACAAATATAAAATGTTCAGCAATACTTGATTGTCACTGCAGTACATTTCTGGAACTTACATGGAAAATCCTAAACCTGATCTTACCCATGGGATCTGTGTTATAATTGGATGCTGCATTCTTGACCAAAAAACTAGGCATCAAATAATCACAGATACTAAATATGTCATGGGGCAAAGATTCAAACTTAAATTAGTAGTTATCAAAGGAGATTTTTAAAAAAAATTCCAATGCCTAGGCCCCACTGGGGACCGGTTAAAGCCAAATCTCCATAGGTGAGCCCAGGAAATAATTGGTTGGTTGGTTGCTTGCTTGGTTTACCAAGAGCCATGACCAAAGAAAGAAAGAGTTGTCATTTGACACATCTAAAAATTAAAAGAGCCACCCGAAAGTAAATCACAGAGGCTTCTGGTGAAGATGGTGGCCTAGGTAAACGCGGTATCACATCCTTCCACAACCACATCAAAATTACAACTAAACTACACAACCACCGTCATTCAGAACTGCCTAAAATCTAGCTGAACAGAAGTCCTACCACTAAGGATGTAAAGAAAAGAATCAAAGCTAAGGACAGAAATGTTTTGCTTGCAAACAAAACCATGAGGGTTATTCAAAACATGTCATTTGAAGGACCAGCTTTTAAAATAGAAGTTTCCATGATGGCCTGGGTACTCACACAGATTCATCTTTAAAGCACTTTTTTTCACCCTTTTCTCAAGGGAGCTATATCTGAACACACACACACACACACACACACACGACTGTTTTTGGATTTGAGAGAATTCAAGGACACTTTTTTCAAAATGGTGTCAAGGTAAAATTAAATTAAAATCGCTGGCAGGCTCAGGAAGAGCTCCTCACCCCCCTACTTCTTTCCTAGGAAGCTGCTTAGTTCTTCAGGGACACACCCCCCCCCGGGCCCCGTCACACATGTATGGGATCGGCTCAAACTCCTGGGTGACGTTGCTCAGCTCCACGCCATGGCCACTTTGCCTCCACCGTCCTCAGACATTTCCCCCCCCCAGCTGCTGGAGGAGCGTCCTTAAGAGGATACATAGGGCAGCAGCTTGGGGGCCGGGGCCCAGGCGTGGAGCTGGGCTAAGATTGAGCAGATCTTGGAGGTGGGGCGGGGAGTCCCGGGTCGTAGCCAAAGATGCCTCAGTGGCCTGCTCCAGCTCCCAGCAGGCTCACTTAGATCTTTCTTAACCAATGAAGGTGCCACGAGGTTATTTACTATACAACATCCTGTCCTGAAGCAGTTAAATTTACCCACCAATTTCCTCTCGTTCCTGTCCATCTTTTGATATCGATCTGGAATCACTCATACCTTCCAGCCTCTGAAGCATTATGGTCTCTTTCCGCTTTCTTGCCAAATGGACAGTGCGTCGAGTCTCCCTGTTCCTTCGCCCACTCTTGTTTCTCTCTGCTGTCCCGACATCCACGTCGCTGGGTCTGCAGGGAACCACCGCTCCTCCTGGCTCCTCTGAAAACTGCAACCAGAACAAACATCTGGATCCATGCTGACCGTCCAGGAGGCCAGGCCCCTCGCTTTGGAAAGGAGCGATGGGGGGAGGGGGGCACTGATTCCAGCCCTGGCCGCAGGAGAGCGGGAGGGGTCTGTGAGCCCCGGGGCCCCAGGGCGAGGCCTGCCGGCCTAGCAGCAAAACCGTCCCTCTTTTCACCCGGGTATCACTATTTCTTTGGCAAACTCCTTTACTTTTTTAAGGCCGCCTTTCGTATCAGAGATCGTATCCCAGATCATCAAATTTGGGTTTTGCAGAGCAATATTGGGATTTCTCCCTGGGTGTTGTCCGCGGCCTCTAAAAACATCAAGAAAGCAGGTCTGGGGAAATACTGAAAATTTTCTCTCTGAGGCTGGGAATGAGTGACTGATGGCCATTATCACCACTTCTATCCACCACGACGGAGGTCCTGGGACCACCTGGTCAGCCCATGCCCCCCGGCAACAGCGGGCCACTTCTGTAAGTGAGCAGAGACCTACCCCCTCCTGTTTTCCGTCACCGGTGGGCCTGCGTGTTTCTGTGGCAGCCACACCTTCTCCAAAGGGGTCCGGATCGCTTCTTACTTCTTGTCTTCGTAACACGCAGCTAGGGGTGAGCGAGACCAGCATCACTGCCACAATTCTAAACCTTCTGTGGCCGAAGACATCTGCCGTGCACGGAGCTAACGTGGGACCCAACGGCTTTGCGATCGAGAAGTGAAGGTTTCTGCGCCGCGCGTGAACCATGAGCCTGTGTTTAGGCGTCAAACCCAGGACCTAAGCTGACGTTTCTCTGCCCGCCGGAGGCAGCGACGCGAACCAGGTGGCCACCTCCAGCAGAATTCAATTACCCAGATGGCCACTGCTCCTTAATTCAAAACTTAAACACACACACCCCTTTTTTCTTTCTTGCTGTTGTGAAAAATGAGAGAGGGAAGCGGGGCCTGGCTGCCTCGGCCGCTCGTTCCAGGAGCGGGAGTGTGGTCCTGGAGCCCAGCCTCCTCCTGGGTCTGTTCTCAGGAAGCCGTGAGAACGCTCCCTCTCTAATTAGCCATTGCTTTAGCAGATGGTATCTCTCTTTTTTTTAATTTTAAGCATGGATACTCAGACTTCTTATTCGGAAGGTGAAACTCCCTGGGCTGGGCTGGCACTGCCATGTTGAAGCGGCTTTATTTCCCTGGTCCTCAGCTGAGGTTTGGAGATAACCAGGCAGTTTAGACAGGTGGAGCGTAGGCCGACCTCTACCCACCCCTCTCCTGCACCCTGGCTCCTGCTCACGCTCACGCTGGCTGTGTGTCTGGAGACAGGCCCGCCGATGGGTAAAGGAGGGGGTGGAGGGGACGGTGGTGGGGGGGAACCAGCACACAGCGACTCTGTTCCCCTCCTCTCTGGACAAATTTCCACGTCTGCCTTCGCCTTCCCTGGGCCTTGTTTCTTCCAGGCGGAGCAGGTATTTGAGCAGCTACTCTGTGGCAATGTTTTCAGTTCTTCAGTGGATCCTGCCAGGGGAGCCTCAGAGCAGCCGGGGATACAGTTACAGATACAATAGATTCCAAAGTTGCCTGTGAGCAAGGAAAACGCTGTTGCTTAAAGGAGGTGTTTGGTTGGGGTCCTGTTATTTGATCACCTGCTTTGGATCCAACACCTCTGCCCTCATTGCCACCTCCTACCACCCCCTCCCCCCCCACCGTCACCCCCCCACCCTCTACCACCTCCTCCCCCCACCCCCCACCATCTCCACTGCCATCTCCCTCACCACCTCTACAGCCATGTCCACCACCAGATGCCAAGTGTCAAATTGACAGGGACTGTCAAAAAAAAAAAAAAAAAAAAATGCTGAGCTTTGTTTACCCGGGGACGTCTTTTACTCGTCTGGACACTTGAAGCCACATTACTTACTAACTTGGCCTTTCGCTGTCTCCTGTGTTGTCCAGAGCTGCAGTCTCTGCACATTGAATTGGGAGCCAGGAGGCTTAACTTTTCGTCAGTCAGCGGACTTGTATCAAGAACCGGTCTCTGCGACAAGTGGAAGCCAACTGTCCTTGGAATTCAGTTAAGTCAAAAATACTAGGAGAAGTAGGGAAAATGCCTGAACCTTCCCAGCAAACTGAACTCTCTTCCAGGGTCTGGTTGTCCTATGCTGACAGATTATAAAATTTGTCCAAACCCCAGTTTTTCATCATATCCAGCAAATTGAAAGCCTCTGTTTGGGGGAAGTTGTGGATAATCGGGATTATAATGGGGATTAGGGCACGCATTATGTGCACACCAAAAAAGGGGGGGAGTGGGGAGGGGAATGAAATTAGTATGCCATCTCCCCAAAGATATAGGGATGTCTTGAGAATCTGAATTCGATAATATGATCAGAAGAGCTTTGATAAATGAGTGACTGTGAAGGCTTATCGCAGGGGGCTGGCACTGCCGGAGAAATCTTTCCAAAGCACAGAGCTGGTCATGCCACCTCCCCGCTTCAAACCCTGCCGAGTCTCCCTGTGGCCTACAGGATAAAGTCCAAGCCCTTGGAACGGCATCCAAGTCCTCCACGATCTGGACCCTGCTCACCTCTCCAGGCTGATCTGCTGCTCTCTCTTACAACCCATGGTCTAGCCATTTCCAACTCCTGGCCAGTCCTCTAACAGGCTATGCCTGTTTATGTCCAGAAGGTTTTGTCCATGCTACTGCTTGCAATCACATCCCTCTCTCTCTCCCCCCACCTGCCCCACCCCCCTGAATGGACTCTAATCCGTCTTTGAAGAGCCAACCAGAGAAGCCTTTCTGGGTCTGCAGACAGAGCTGACCACATCTTCCTTCATGTCCCCAAGATATGCTTCGTAGGTACAGCATCTCTTGCCGTGTTACCCTTCATGTCTGTCTTTTAAGCCAGATGCCGAACTATTTAAGGGTAGAGAGTGTGTCCCGGTCATCTTTATAAGCCAGCATCGAGCATGGCGCTAGGCTCAGGGCCGATGCCCAGTAATGGCTGTTCTAGGTTTTTTGCATGAACCAGCTCTGACCTCAGTTACAGATTGGGGAGTACCAGAGGTGGGGGTGAGGGAGGGTTCTTGCTGAGAGGGGAAGAAGGAACGGAAACCTTCCTTAGGGATTTTTCTGTAAGGGCCCACATGGGGAAGTCATCTGTCATGGCAGCCTCCAGAGTAAAACCCAAGCTGTGAGAAGTGAATTGAGCTGGTTACTATTTCTGTGCCTGACCTACTTTTTGGTTACTTTCTACTGCTGTTACAAAAACTCCCAAACTTTTGTGAAGGAACCAAACCACTTTGTGTTTTTTTTTTTTTTAAAAAAATATATATATATGTTTTTATTGATTTTGGAAAGAGGAAGGGAGAGGGAGAGAGAGATAGAAATATCAATGATGAGAGAGAGTCATTGCACGTCCCCTACCGGGGATCGAGCCCACAACCCCGGGCATGTGCCCTGACCAGGAATCGAACCCGGCCTCCTGGTTCATGGGTCGATGCTCAGCCACTGAGCCAGGTGGGCCGGGCTGTATTCTCTCCTCTTACGGTGTCTTTTCACCCTGCTGAAGGGACAGTTGGCACAGTCCCTGAAACCCAACCTCCCTGAGAAGGCATCGAGGGAAGAGAACTGTTCTCAGTAGGACCAGCTTCCACGGAAGTCGCTCGATTGTTTTTCCAAGGAAGACCTAAAAGCCAAGAATAGCAAATCTATCCACTCCAATGGCAGTGCTCACTTCCTCAGTGCTCATGGCTGTGATCCCCGGGGAACAAGAAGGCTTGTCTCCTGCCACCTCCTCTGCGTTGGGCTTGCCCACACCGGGGTGGAAGCCCACCTGAAGCCACGTCTCTACTGTCTGGGTGCAGGTGGGATGCTGGTAATAAAATATGTTTCAGTCTAGATTCCCTCTCCATTGCCATTTCATTTGTGTTTGCAATGTCCCAGTGGTGGTTGACTGGGAGGAAGCAGCCGGTGAGTTTTTACATGCCAGGCTGTTGTAACATTGAATAGTGTTTAGGGTTGGGGTGAGGGGACGACAAGAAGCGTGTGGGGGAGACCTTGAGAAGACCCAATCCTGGCTCTTAATTTCGGGATCCAATGTCAAACACATGGGAGACAGCTGAAGGATCCTTTATCATTGTTTTCTTTACTTAAGGCCGCTATCAGTAAAAGCAAATGATGGAGGTGGCAGGTGGGTTAAGGGATGCTGAGGAAAAGGCTGAGGACCTGTGTGGTGGACAGCGGCCCCCGGGACAGGCTCTAGTTGAAGGCTGACTTCCCTAAATTCCCGGAGGCAAAACTTGAGGGCTTTAGGTCTTTAACAGACAAAGTATATTTGGAAGAGTACTGAAGAGCTTTAAAGGGGAATTAAGAGATGAGTTGAGTCTGGCCAGTGTAGCTCAATGGTTGAGCTTTGACTCAGGATCCAGGAGGTCACGGTTCGATTCCCAGTCAGGGCACATGCCCGGGCTTCGGACTCGATCCCCAGCCGGGGGCCTGCAGGAGGCAGCCGAGCAATGACTCATCATTGATGTTTCTCTCTCCCTCTCTCCCTCTCCCCTCCTCTCTCTGAAATCAATAAAAACATATTAAAAAAAAAAAAGAGAGAGATGAATAGAATATGGAGCCTGGAGGAAAAGTTACAGGGGTTGGAATTACTCAGCTGACAGATTTCTGATGGTCAGCGCTGTGCCTAGACCTGTGCTTTTAAAGACCTGTGTCTGCCACTGGACAGGAAAACGCACATCAGCAGCGGCGGGATACACACTGGCGAGGAAGAAGCGCTGGCTTCGACTCAGTGAGCATGGCAGCCAGCGGCTTTCTGGGGTAGCTAGGAAGGGGTAGAAGGTAAAGATGCATGCTTGAGACTGTTTCCATGCCAGGTCCGGGCCAAAGAGGCCTCGTCCTTCCAGATTCCTAGCTCATTGATCCCCCGAAGTTTTGCCTCCTATGGAAAAATGCTGACTGGGTGCTATGCTCAGAGGCCAAACTTTAGAAGTAGGAAGATGACTTCCATTTTGCAGTTTTGAGGCCAGGCTTCCCCAGTCACTAAGCTGAGTGGTCTTGTGAGAAGAAAGGCCCAGATCTGAAACACGTACCTAAAGCCCTTTACCTTCCAGACTTACGAGAATCCAAGGGGATTTTTATATGGAAAAGAGCTATGTGGAAGCGAAAGCAAAAATTCAGATTTCAGTTAACATTTCTTCACTTTTCCCCGCTCTGGAATTCAGCTGGAACTTTAAGGTCCTCCTGGGAGGACCTTCAACGACGATCTTCAGCTGCCAAATCGATAGCTCTAGAGACAGAGGGCAATCAATGCCTTGATCTATCAGGGTTGTACTGCTGAGTGAAAAATGATCGTTTTACTTATGGAGAAAACAAAGAGGTCAGCTGGCGGGAGATGTGTGCATTGCTCAGTTTTGCTTGACATCTGCTGGTGGTTCTTGCTGTACTTTGTCCATTCAGACCAGGGCCGGAGGGACGATTCACCTTACACAGGCCAAGAGAGCTTTAGCAGGCAAAGCCCCCTATAGGTTAGGGCAAGGGGGCTGTAAGGGCCGGTAAAGAAGGCGTTTCCTAGACCCTTGGAGACGGAGCCCTGTCAACACTCTGGAAATGCCCTCTGTGGAGTTAGTGTGGGGAGCTCTGTTCTGGTTTGGGGGCTCTTTGCCCAGCTGTCATGAATCTGAGTTCAGGTTACAATTCCTCTGCTCTTCGCTTAACCAAGCCTGAGGATCGGTGGAGGCACCAGCCCTGAACAGATGCATTCTTGGGCAAGAGGAAGAAACAGTTTCTTCTAAGAAGGGATAAGGGTTACCCTAATGTTCTAACTGATAACACAGTTGCTAGTTTGTTCTCCCTTTCCTTCCTTCCTCCCCCCTCCTTTCTTTCAAGCTTCACATCTTTATTTGTTCATGTTAAATGAATACTCCGAGTTGATAAGGCCAGCTTTTACTTGCTTAACGAGTTAATATTTTCCTTGTATCTTGTAGTATTTCTCAGAGAGGTAGGTGGAGTAACTTTCTCCTGGGAATCTTGTGCTTTCCCGGAGTGTAGCTGACTTCCTGAAAGCATTGTTCATAATAATCATAATACTTTGCTTCCTAAATGTTGGAGACCTTCAGCCACTGCAGCCTCTGCTGAGAAGCAGAAGCTATAATGGGAGAAAGTCCCACCGCGCAGGCGAACTGGGGGGCTCTAAGGGGCGGGAGGGCTGGGGGCGGTGTCCTGGGGCTCAACATCACACCCCAGGCCCAGGGCCCCTCAGAGCACCCAAGGCTGCCCTGGAAGGGGCGCTGCAGTGCCAGGCGGGAGGCATGGAGAGGCGCCAGACTGGTCTTCAAACCTAGAGGCAACCCCTTCTGCTAAGGATACATACGCATTCCTTAAGGTTTCGGGTGTTCCTCCTCTATAAGGTGAACCCCAAAACAAGACCAGCAGGTTCCATGCACGCGGTAGACTGAATGAATTCACTGGATGCCCTTGGGCTTGTCATTTGGGGAGGGCGCTTGGGACCTCTGGCAAGGCCGTTCCTCCGGGGCCCAGCGGGAAGCGGATAACGGAGATCCCAGACCAGGGGAGGCTGGGGGGCCGCGCGCAGGCGGGCGCGGGGCCGGGACTCCGCGGGGAGGCGGAGTCCACCGGGCGGGCCCTGGCTCAGTCACCCCCGACCCCGACCCCACCTCGGCGGGTCCCTTCGTTCCAGCGGAGTGTTCTGATGCACTGGAAAGACCCCCTCCGCGCGAGGTTTCTGTCCCGGGTCCCCGGAGACTCGGGGAGCACAGTCCCGAAAATGTACCCGCACCCACTGCGGACCTTGCGTGCCCTACAAAGCAGGCCCGTCACGCAGGGCGGCAGGAGGGGCGCGGGAGCTCCCTGGCCGCCGAGTCCCCGCCGGCCAGCCCGTCGGCGCGCCCCGCAGCGGCGGGGCCGGGCCTCCCGGGATGCGGGCACGCGCGCCCCGGGCCCGGCGCCCTCCTGCCGGGAGCCCAGACTGGCTGCAGCCAGCGCGGCCCGGGCCGGGGGGAGGGGTCTGGGCGGGGCGGGGTCCGGCGGGCGGCGGGTGTCGGGTTGCTCCGGTAACGGTGACGTGTCGCGGCGTGGGCGGGGCCAGCACGCAGGTTGCATATTTTAGGAAGTGAGGAGGCGGCGCGGGCCGGAGCTGCGGCGGGGTCTGGGGCGCAGAGCAGTGGCGGGAGGAGGCCGACACGTGGCAGCAGCAGCGGCAGCAGCCCCGGCGGCGGCGGCACCCGCACCGGCCCGACCGCCGGCCGCGCGCCCTCCTTCCCTCCCGCCGCGCGGCAGCGCTCGCTCCCTCCTCGCCTCTGCGCGGGGCGCGCTTCCCCGGCCGGGCGCTGCTCTCTTCCTTTCTCTGATTCCGCAGCGGCAGGACCCGGTGCCGGGCACCGACCACCGCCACCATGGGGAAAGGGGTGAGTGTCGGGCGGTCCGGGGGCGCGGGGCGGCCGGGGAGGGGGGAGTCGGCAGGGCGGCCGCGGGCAGCCGGCGGGGGGCGCGGCGAGGCGCGGGCGGGCCGGGCGGCCGGGCTGAAAAGACAACGCACTTGAGAAATGGAGGGAGCGCGGCGATGGGGGACGGCGGGCGGGGCGGGGAGCGCCGGGGGGCGGCGCGCGGGCCCGGGAGAGGGGCTGCGGCCCCCCCAGGCCGAGCGCGCCGCGCCCCGGGCCCCGGAGGGCGCGCGGGCGCCGGGCCGCCCGGGAAGGAGCCGGCCGCCGGCGGCATCCCCGCGCCTCTTCCCTCCCCGCCCCCGCCCGCCCTCGCCTCCATCTCTCGCCTTCCTCTTTCCCCCGCCCTGCGAGCCCCGAGGCCGGGCGCGCTCCTCCCCTTCCCCCGGGGCGCTCCGCCGGCCCCTCCCTGGCCGCGTGCCCGCCGCCGGGGGCTTCGGACGCGGGGGCGGCCTCGGGGTCCGAGGCTCCCGCTCCTGGAGGCGCTGGGGCTTAGCCAGCTCCCCGCAGAGGCGGTCGACCTCCCCCAAAGGGAAAAACTGGCTCCCCCTTACTGCGGAGCCGGTCGTGCGGGCTGGTGCCAGCCAGGGTGTGTCTTCACCGCCCTAAGATGGCCTTTAAGGTACACTTTTGAGAGCTTGACTGGGAGACTTTCCATAAACACAGGATGCGCCCGGAGCGACTACCCTGGGGAGGGGTGTGAAGGTGTTGTTTTATTATTTTTTTTCTCTTTGTATTGAACCCGGTAGGACTGGCTGGCCCACAGGGCCTCTGGGTACAATAAACCTGGAGGCGACGGGCTGCAGGCCTCGTAGGGGTGCGGAGCCGCCGCGGAAGCGCGGTTCCCCGAGGAAGGAGGGGCTCCGCGGCGGGAGAGTGCACGTCTCCTTGCTGCCTTTCTCTAATTCCGGCTGTGCTCTTAGCCCCTGCAGAAGACGAGGGACCGACCCCAACGGGAACAAAGTCGAGTTGAGAGAAGTTTATACAAAATAACCACCGAAGTATCAATTCATGGGATTAAATGACTAGGCCATGAGAATACTGGTAGGAGAGCATTTGCTCCCTTACCTCCAGGGCTTGCCCTGTACCTGCACTTAGTAGGTCTTTGCAGGTTCTTAGGGCTCCTGTGTGCAGTAAGTGATGGGGAACAAGGGAGGGTGCAACCTGACTCTAAATGGGTTTTGAAGGATGTAATGGGACAGCTTGGATGGCCTGGTAGGGAGAGGTGGGAATGCACAATTTGTATCTTTTAAAAGCACAAAATGTGGAGGGCTGGCCCAGGTCAGATAGTGGAAGGCCAAGAGCTGAGTGCCAGCCTGTTAGTCCCCATGGTGGAAACTGGGTTAGTGGCCTGTGTTTGTACCACACCATCAAACCCTAGGTCATTCCTATAAAAAAGCTCTTTAAAGCTCATTCCTCTATCTCTAACTCCCTCAAATAAAAACCGAGTAATATCCTGGGCCAGGTATTGCTGATTTGTGAGGGTGTTGAGATCATAGATATGTACCTGAGGCCTAGGAAGGTGAAGTGACTTGCTCAAGGTCAAATGGTTCATTAGTGACACACCAGATGTCCCTAATTCCTGAACAACCTGCGGCCTCCCCAGCCTGAACTGACGCTCACTTCTTAACGTTGCCTTATATGCAGAACTCTAAAGTCCTTCTTCAAATGAAGCTGGGGGTATGTGTGATACTGAGTGGACCGGAGAGATGTTTGAATAACTTATGTCCATGTATCTGTGTCTCTTTCATAACCACACACGCACAGTAGTGGTAAAGACAGCAATACGCCTGGGTTGTAGAGGTTTAATCAGGATGCTTTATGGATCCTAATAAAATGTCTAGTGGCTAGCAAATGAAAAATTAACACATGCTGATAGTGCTGCTTATTTTCTGGGCTGTATTTTCTCATTTTGGGTACTCTGATAATTTGAACATTAAGGGTGTGTGTTGATGATGATTCTCCTTGGTTAAAGTGACCCTTTGTGTCCCCAGTGACTTACTGTGATCGTCCAAATGTTCAGGAGGGTATTTTATGCTGAAATGTTGGGATTTTTCCACATGAGGATTAAAATGTGGGTGGAGTGGTGACTAAAGCCCTGCTGATAATTGGTTAACCAGGAAGCCTGTACCAGCAGCTAATTTTTTAAGGTCATTGTTAATTTCTCCCCCTTCTCTTCCCACTGTCGTCAGGAGCCTAGGTTTTGGTGGTATTTCAGGTGATTTTCTCCGTAAAAATCAAATTCTTAAGCTTTCGGTAAGAAAACGAAAGAACAGCTGAATCATTCCTGGGTGAAATAGGATTTTGCCTCTTTTTTCGTATTGGGCGTTTTTGCCAGTGACTTGGCTTAAATGTGCAGCGAGGCCTACCACCCACAACTATGTAGCCAAAGGTACACAGAAACTCTCTCTTCTCAAGTTTACAAAGGCTGGGGGGTGGCGGTCGAGTCACCAGGCCCTTCGCTGCAGCTCTCCATTGTTTGAATATTAACTTAGTTACCGAGAAAAGAAATCCTAGCCCGTGAGTAGTGATTTAAAGGGGAAAAGGTTCAGGTGAAGGTTGCACAGGGGATCCGCATGTCAGCAGAAATCCTGGCTGTATGGTAACATTATCAGCTGCCCTTTTGGAGCTCAACTTGAAAGTGTGACTAAATCTTCTCTGGCTGCTATAAATCTAGTACTTTAGACTGAAAACACTGTGAAGGCAGAGCCCTCGGTGTGGACGGGTGCCCAGGCCTGGCCGCCAGTGAGGGCAGCGCTGGACAGGAGGCACCCGGGGACTAGCACCGGGGACAGAGAAGGGGGTGGGGGATGCGTCGCACCCTTTGCCTGTGAAGTGTTCCGAGTGTGACAGCTCTGCTCTGTGCTCTCTCTGTACCCTGTTCTGAGGGTGTATCCCCTTTTGGTAACTTACTGTTTAATTTGTAGTGTTCTCTGCCAGTAAGTTTGTAACACACCAGTGACTCACCTTAGGGTGGGAGGGTAGGGAAGGGGGAGGTCTGCATCATAAATCTGAGCACCTGATTGAGAGTAGGCTAAACCTGACAACCAAAGCGGGGGGGGGGGGGGGGGGGGTGTTAAAAAAAAATCCAGTAAAATGTTTATCCAGATGAGGGCTAAAGCTTAAAATATATGGACCTCTGGAAGTGTTATTCCTAAATTGCATTTAAAAATAAAAAGGGGCATGCAGGAGGCAGCCGATCAGTGATGTCTGTCTCATCACTGGTGTTTCAGCTCTCTCTCTCCCTTCCTCTCTCTGGAATCAATAAAGATAATATTTTAAAAAAATAATAAATAAATAAAAAGGGAATTCAACATTGTAAAGCTCAGTAGACTTGGCACCCATCCATGCTCCTTCCCAGAACCCTTTTAAAAGGGTTTTTGTATGGAAAAGTACGTAAAATTAGTTTCATTCCTTTAAAAACAAAACAGTTAAAAAAAGAAGAAGAAGAAGAAGCCCTTAGGTAGAATACTCACCTTGAGGACCGAGGGAAGCCATCTCTGTTTAGCGTGAGTGCAGAGCAACTGGGAGTTGTGGTTGTTGGGGCTTATAATGGGCACTGAGAGATCAGATCATTCTAAATTGTGGGTTTTCATGTTAGTCTTAAGCTCTTTCAAAACTAGAGGGTAGTTTTTCTATCCCCTGAAAAACATAATAAGGATGAAAAATAATGGGAAATACTTTAACCCTCCAAAGGAAAGCCAAGTGGAAGTATCATTTGGCATCACTGACCGCTTTGCTATTTAATAGCATCTTAAGAGTTTTCGTCTACTTTCACTTTAAGGTAAAGGCCTTTACATTTTTAAATTCTTTATAAAAGTCTTGCAAAATAAAATGGCCTTTTCAGCCCCCCCCCCCCCATGATGGGAGGGAGAGAGAACCGTGCTGTGGTGCCGCCTTCTAGCTGCCCAGGGCTCTGAGCCAGCCAGCAGGCCCGAGAAGAAACACGAGTGTCAGATCAGATGGGCTCGCGGTAATCAGAGTGGCTGCACCGGAGCAGCAAAACACTGGGCAGACGGTGCCCTGGCCCCTGCCAGAGCTGTCCAGGTCTGGATCACGCTGAAAGTGCATGTCCAGTAAGTGATAACGTGAAGCAGAGAGAATTTTAAAATCCACTAACTGGTGTGTGTTTTTTTTTTAACTCTCCTTCCTTTCTGCATTTTTGGAAACGGAGAGTAACCGAGTCAGGTTTGAACTTTCTCACGTTGCCATGAATTGAGTGTATGAGAGGAAATGTGTTCTTTGGCTGGAGTCTGAGAGAGACTGTTCTTTGCATATGACTCACCTCATTAGTTGTGCTGAAATCTGTTGTCAGGAATCCACAAGAAGTTCTTCACATTTATTTGACTGATGTTTGGAAGAGCAAATTCTGTCCCTGAGAACAGCGCCCCACCCCCACCCCTCCGCAGCTTTTCTCTGGTTTCATTTGGATCCTGAGCCAAGGGAATTTTGGCCGATAGACCTCTTTCCTTAGTTCCTTTGTGACTTGACAATGAATTGTATCTGAACGTTAATTATCTCCATATCTGATTTTATTCAAACCCCATTTAGTAGCAGCTATTGGATATTTTCTGCTGGTGATCGGAAAAGTTGGTCCCTGGTGGCTCCGCTTTGTCTTTGGGACTTGGATTTGGAGTCCGGGTAATCAGAGTGTAAGGTTTGGGTCTGTGCGTCTTGGTGTTTGATCTGTAGTTCCAGTCTGTCATCAAGGCGAGGGCGGGGGATTAGCTTTGTGTTTTTCTTCTATCTTCCTCTTGGTGTGTGTCCCAGGCACTGTATTTGGTTCATTGCTCCGACTCACATGACGTTTCCCTAGGGCCTTGGTGCCTTTTAGCTCTTCAGCCTGGCAGCCGATTGACTTCCTCCTGCAGGCAGGGACTTTTGGGGAATTGATTCGGGCCACTTTTAACACTTGTGTCAGTTGTCTCCCAAACCGACAACTCCTTTTGAGTCCTCTTGAGTCACGCTAGCCAAAGGGTGTTCTGGAGAGTGAAACGGGTGAGGAGAGCAGCAGGTGGAGGGAACAGGCAGAAGGTTTTAACTCCTAATAATCCAGGTGCCTGAAGTAGAGGTGGAGTACCCCACTGAAAAGAAAGGGTCTTTTCCCTTTTTTAATTTATTTTTTAATTGGAAGAACAAAACACATTTTCAGAAAGGGAGTAAATCTAAAATATATTGATACTTTAGAAATTTTAGAATTCTTTTTGATGATGGATGATATGTACCTACTACCGCAGGTAGGCTGGGTTGGCAGGCTGGTTAAAAGTTTACGTGCAGGCAGGATGGGGGGAAGGCCAAGCCTCTCTGTGGGGCTGAGGGAACACAATGGCTGGCGCTGGAGCTGTTTTCTCTGCCCCCTGTCGGCCGGTGGGCTGCAGCCCAGGTTTGGAGCTGTTGAGCCGGCTCACAGAGGGGCCCGCTGCTGTGGCCTATGTGACCTGCTCTAGCGGTGAGGGAAGGACTATGGGGCATGGTCGTCCCGCGGATCGCCTCTGCAGAGAACAGCTGTCCCTTCACTGCAGTAGGTGGTGGTGCGGGTCTCCTCCCAACCTGGGCGTCTCGTAGTCCGCGGACACCTGGCTAGAGAATTCTTTATACGTAAACTAACTACACACTTATGTATAAGTCATTGTGTTTAAGTATTATGTCATTTAGGAGCAATTGGAGGTCTAATGAACTGGGTGTGGTCATTTCTTATATGTTCTGTACGGGTTTTTTTGTTTTTTTAATTTACTGGGGTTACATTGGTTAATAAAATTATATCGGTTTTAGGTGTACAATTATCTGTATATTGTATTGTGTGTTCATCACCCTAAGTCATGTTTCTTTCTTTCACCATTTATTCCCCTTTTTCTGTAAGTTTTAATTGACGAAATGAAATAAAAAATAGTCAGTGAGGGTTTTTTTAGCGTTTAAAAGGAATTTTCATAGTAACTGAGGAATGGCAGTGATTTATTTGGAATATATGATCCCAGGAAGATTGGACACACACATACACACAGAGCCCACCCACCCACCACCACCACCTTGTACATACATAAAGGAAAAATGTAGCCCAGACCACTGCCTCTAGGTGACCAGCAGGATCAGAGACCATCCCCTCAACTTCCTTGCTAAGGCGGAATTTGCCAAATTGGATTCAAGAGGCACCACTTCTATGACCCTCGGCTTTGACGTGGACTGCATTTGCAGGGGCAGTTATGCTTACCTGCCTTGCAGCCCCTCTTGCTTATCCAGAATTTTCATTTGTGAGTTTTGGAAACAGGGCAGTTTCTAGGTATTTTGTTTCAGATTTGATGGCAGCCCCTTGATTAATCAGACTATCAGAATATACCAAGTGTTACTCCCATTTGAGGGATGAAGAAAGTGAGGCTGGCTGTTCAAGGTCCTGTAGCTGGCATAAACAGGGTTAGAATGACTTGGGGATGAATTACAAGTACTATTGAAAGTCCTGTCTAAAGGGCGTGGGCAGCTCAGCTTCCAAGAACCCTTGAGACTCTCTCAGCTGGCATTTCGGAAGTCCGAAGAACTCTGAGCTCCCTGCTGACACGGGATTGTGCTGATAGGTGGGGACGGTGGCCAGAACTTCCATAATGCAGGCAGCTGACAAAGCCTAAGAGGCCTGCCCTGGCGGAGGCTGGTAGTTGAGCTGGATATGAAAGCTTGGGAGTGGCAGCTTCAGCTTATGCAGACGTGACTTACCTCTGTGATGGAAACTTCTCTCCTAACACTCACTGTATTTCTTTTGTGTGCCTCTTTAAAATTCTGGGCTAGTCTTCTGTACCTGTCATCTAGCCCCCACTCCACCCCCTTTAAGTTGTTAATTGCTGAAGAGGAGGAAGGAGCATCTCTAGCAGGTCTCAGGGATGCCTCGCTCATTGTAAGGGTTCCATTTATGTTTTTAAATGAGTGAGGTTTCTTAAATGTCTTAACCTTGGCTCCTCCTGTCAAAAATCTTCATTTCCCATCTCTTGGGCACCCTTTCCCTCTACCCAGGTCAGATGGCAGCAAACTCAGGATGGCGAATCTTTGAGAGGATGGAACGCTTGGGAAGCACAGGACTAAGTAATGACACACGTTAAGCTGTGTCATACTGGGCAAGCCCCTGCCCTTGTTGTGACCTCCCACTTCCTAAATTAGAGTGGAAAAAAAAAAACCAGAACCAACTTACTTCATTTTCACAAGTGGCCCTTTTAAGAAGGGTGTGACACCGAGCTTCCACGGTGCCCTTCCTTAGAGACCTCGGAGGGTGCCCCGGGGAGTGCCCTCACATGGAGCGGGACAGGGGACCTGAATTTTGTAAATGAAAACGTAGCAATTCTGTGCCCAGAGGAGTGGAAGGCCATTTTATCCTACCCATTTTTTAGCCCTGTTTCCCTGTCCCAACCCCCAACACATACACAGAATTTTTTCTGCTTTGAAACTGTAGTGATTGAGACTGATAGGGACTTAAGTAATATTTGCTTCCTATCAAGATAAGCTATTATTAAACCATTGTTTTACCTGTTGGGAGGAACTGAATTGTATAAATTGTATAAGCTGCCCTGGTCTTCTGGACAAACATTTCCTGGTGAAAAAAATTAACATCTTAAAAGAAAAAAAAAAATCTCGCATGTTAATACTTCCTGTAGCTCTTTCACAACTGTCCTCATTTAAAACTACGCCTGTACAGCACGGCTTGATGGGGGGGGGGGGCTTTTAGGGAGCCTCGATTCTCAGCTAACCTAACCATGGATAACTGTGGGGCTGCAGGCAAGATATTTATTTTGCAAATCGGGGTAGAACTTTTCACCGTGTCCACGGCCTAGCTGCTCCCACATTCTCTCCCCCCTTTTGGAGTGGAAAAGAAACATACAGATGGTGAGGGGAGGGATTTTTAACTCAGATTTTCATTCATTTAAATTAAATATATTTTAATGATAACCCCACTTGCTTAAAGAGAATTTGTGAGCTGTATTTTAAAGAGCAATACGACCTGGCCACATGGGTCTTACAGCTCCCTGGTCAGTGGCTTTAAAATGATTTTTCAGGGCTGTATTTGCCATTAAGTACATGAAGGAGATGTCAGTGTAGACCGTGGCTCCTCTGGTGGTAGCCTGTCCTTTGTGTGTGTCTGTCTGTTTGCTTTTAACCGGCACCAGGGGCTCTGTGCACAGAGGACTAGCTCGTGTGGTTGCTCCACAGTGGAGGGAATGTCGAGAATGTTGGCTGTCTCTAGACCTGTTTCGTTCTTAGCAGATAAGGCAGGAACTCAGGAGCTCCACTCGGCTGGAAGGAGCTGTTAGGAGGGACACTGCCGAAGTGGCCACGGAGGGTGAACAGTGTGAATGCTATGCGTGTTTCTACGCGTGGGCAATGCCAAGTCATTTGGGGCGGGGTTTCACTGTGGGGTCTTAAGAGGGTACTCTGCCCCCCCCCCAGCACAATAAAATCTTAATCTGGATGCACTTTCCTACTTAGTAGTTGGCATTTTTGAAAGTTCAGAATGAATAAGGGAGACTCACGAAATAATAGTACCAGCACCAGAGATCATCCATTTTGAGAAAATGGCCAACCCCTCCTTCCTTTGTCCTTCGTAGGTGGCAGTTATTGAGGGGGGCAGTGTGTTGGGGGGTCCGGAGTGAGGCAGGGCCCGTTCTCCGAGGACAGCGTTGCAGGACCTCGTCCAGGCTTTGTGTAGATAAGCTCAAGCCTTTAAAACGGGGGAGGGGGGAGTGGAACAAGCTAAATTTAAACTAGGGAATCAACATCTTCTCTAAAAATTGTTTCACTTTTCAAGACGCGTAGGTGGATCCTGTGAAATCTCCCATAACCCACGTGCTTTTCCTGCATCCTGCGCGTGTCAAAACATTTTCAGTGACTTGACTTTGGGGGGGGGGTTTCTTTTCAGGCTGAAGGTTGGGGTGGGGACACCCTTTTTTTTGCTCTTTCATTTAAAGAGTTTTAAGAGCTCTTAGGCTGACTGTCAGCATTCTCCTGTGAGCCCTAAAATTACTTAAGTTTGATACTTAATGACTTCTCTACAAAGCTAAGAATTTAAAAGTAACTAGTATTTAGATGTATTGTAGCATTTGGTTCTCTCCAATACACTAGAGGAGGTGAAGCACTATCAATTATCTCCATGCTATAGAAGAAAAAAGAGGAAATTTAAGAGTTAGTGCCTGGCCCAAGGACACGCAGGTGGCACGTGGTAGAGCCCAGGTTTTGAAGTCGGGTCTGCCTGGGTCAGGGTGCAGAGAAATAGTTCTGAGTTAGTGACATAAAGGGGCTGTCGGCCTTCGGGGCCGATGGAAGGAAGGCCTCTGCGTAGAGGTTTTGACGGCACAGCCCTCTCTCCCCGCATGGAAGGGGCTGCAGGGCCCTTGTGAGACCTGCCAGCCCCCCCTTCATGCCCTGGGGTGCAGGTGGCGCGTCTCGAGCTGATGGCAGCGTTAATAATAGATTGCTTTGCCCAGTGTGTGGCATAAGCACATACATTGCCATGAGTATTAGCCCAGTGACTAATCGAAACGATGGCTCTCCTGAAAACTGCTGAAGCCCCAGGCCTCTGAATCTTCGGTTTCGAGACACCGTTCATAACTCACCACGTCTTTCCACCGGTCCCCTGCAGGTTGGACGTGACAAATATGAGCCTGCGGCTGTTTCGGAGCATGGCAACAAGAAAAAGGCCAAGAAAGAGAGGGATATGGACGAGCTGAAGAAGGAAGTGTCTATGGTAAGTGCCGGGGGGAAACCGCTCTCCCGCTCCTGAAAATGGATGGTATCGAATCTTGTGAGTGTGTCTCACACACACATGCTGTGCCCCCCCCCCCCCCCGTCAGAGGCTTGCTTTATTTTAAAAGTAATATGGTCATTGCACTGGTTAAGATTTTACGGAATTATAGAGGTCACTATGGGACTCTTTCGTTTTCAAAGCTGTTAGAGGGTTGGAAAAGTTACGCAACTGCTCTGACGTAGCCAGAAGGATGGTGTGTGGCTGTCATCGGGCCTTTGCTTTTCTGCGCTTCGATGACAGTTGGGAACTTCCAGCCTCTCCAGGCTGCGGGGCCTCTGCACACAGTCTGTCAAGGCAGGGGCGGTTCCCCCAGCTCTGCAGGCAGGGTGGGTCTCTGGGAACCTGTGGCAGGCACGGAGCTTTTTCTAATACAGTGTTTAATTGTGGGCTTTGTCTGTTTCTGCTTTCCCTTAGGATGACCATAAACTTAGCCTTGACGAACTTCATCGCAAGTACGGAACAGACTTGAGCCGAGTATGTTCTCATTTGAAACTTCTTGTACAAAATCCTGATCTGTCACACTTTCCCCCCCGTGTCACAGGCCTAACTTTGGGGACCTGAGGAGGGAGCACAATGACAGCCACAGAGCTTGGTTTTTTTATATGCTTTTTAAAAAACATTCTTTCCCCTGAAACCTGGAAAGTGCCTCAGTCATTCCCGGCCTTTTGGCTACAAATCTTCCCTTTATTCCTCTGCATTTGTTGAGTTGAGTTGAGTCTCCCAACAGTTCACGTTTGCACTTGACCAGCTGTCAGAGCCTGGGTCATTTATTTGAAGCCATATATATACTTTTAAACACAATTCAGAGAAACCCTTCAATAAAGTAGGTGTTGTATCTGCTTGTTATCTATTGTTTGCCACAAACAATATAGAGGTGAACAGTTGGAGGGGGGTGGAGATTGTTATTTCTAGACAGCCACTAGGAATTCTGGGGAATAACCTGAGTTCCAGGTAATACGTAGCCATTGTCTCTAATTATCAAGAACTTCTAAGAAGGTGCGTGAAGTTCTATACTTAAAACTGGGCTATTGACCTAATAATAGGTTGGATTCCTGCAGAGATTTTTTTCTTTCTCCTTCAATGTGCATAGAAGGTTTTTTTCCTCTCTGACAAATTCAATATACAGAAAATTCAAAGCTCTTAATTTGCAAAACTGAAGCAATTCGTTAAAATAAATATCTCTTTGGCAAAAATGCAGGGTAGCATGAATCCCTTATCTACAACTTAGACCGGACTGGTTTCAAATTTATCCGTGGACCAGTTTTAAAAACAATGTCAGTCTGGATGTTGTGGGTTCCTCCGGAAACCTGGGCTATTATTGGGGGTCCTCATCGGAGTTTGCCAGGGCTTACTTTCGCTTGGGAAATGTTTCTTTCCGAGTCCTTTTATTGCCGCTTTCCAGCTGTCGGGCAGGTGTCGTACCTTGTTAAGCGCTGGAGCAGTTCGTCTCATTTACATTCCTCTGCCTCTCAGGGCTTAACCAGCGCTCGAGCTGCTGAGATCCTGGCCCGCGACGGTCCCAACGCCCTCACTCCCCCTCCCACCACCCCCGAGTGGGTCAAATTCTGTCGGCAGCTGTTTGGGGGGTTCTCAATGTTACTGTGGATTGGAGCGATTCTCTGTTTCCTGGCTTATGGCATCCAAGCTGCCACGGAAGAGGAGCCTCAGAATGATAATGTGAGTTCTGCGTTTCTAGTTTGGATTATTGGGTACACATAAAGTATCCTCTTGGTCTTTACTGCCCATTTCTTTTCAACTACCACTAGTTTCTTGATGGTTTTTAACACCAGGGAAAGTAGCGTCTGCGACTGTTACCTTCAAGGCCCGTTGCCTGCCTTCCCTTGAGGTTGCCCTTTCCATCTCCGGTCCCGTGGCTGCTCTTTCTAGCTGGACGTCCGCCCTGCTTGCCGCTCACTGAGCAGGGAAATCTGCGCAGGTCCCGGCCTAGGTCTGGCTGCCACTCGTTAGAGGACAGACCACAGCTTTTAATGTTGGCACGTGACACGTGTCCAGAAATGTTTGCTAGCTGCCTTTCAAAAGTCACACGTCCCAAGAATACTCCGTTTTTATAAAGCAGGAGAAACGGATGCATCTAGAACATTTCCAAAAGTTGATCAAGTTAGTCACCAGGTGTCTGTGTGACTCCATTTCGGACTCTCCCGTACCTGGTCTTTGGAAAGATAACTATGAAGACTTGAGTTCCTTGATCTCTGTTAAAAATCTGTTCTTTATGCCATCAAGCATTAACTGACTGTTCCAGCTCTTTACCCAGCATGTGCGGTCCTAACTCGCCTCTCCCCGCAGCTGTACCTCGGCGTGGTGCTGTCTGCGGTCGTCATCATTACCGGTTGTTTCTCCTACTACCAAGAAGCTAAAAGTTCGAAGATCATGGAATCCTTCAAAAACATGGTTCCGCAGGTACCTGCTTTGTCCTGTCCCCTCAGGTGACATAGCCCAAGAATGTGAACTGGTGTGAAGTTCAGGTTTTTCCAAGAACTCAGTGACTCTGGCAGGGAGAGGGAGGGATGCCTTCAAAGCGACCGTCTTCCCTCGGAATGTCCCAGAAGGAGCACGTACCGTAGGAATGGGAGGGCGGCCTCGTAGACAGCTGTTGAGCAAGCTTTTGTAATTTGCACATACAAGAAGATTAATATTTTTGTTAGTGCAAATATATCTTTGTTACGCATTCAGATAATTAGAATTACAGATCGTTTTGTGGCTTATTTTTATTTTTTTTACACTACCTTCTCGGTTATCTTTTTTCATCTGACTTAATGGTGTAAATTTTCCCCTTCCAAAGCAAGCCCTGGTGATTCGAAATGGTGAAAAAATGAGCATAAATGCAGAGGAGGTTGTTGTTGGGGATCTGGTGGAAGTGAAAGGCGGGGATCGGATCCCTGCCGATCTCAGGATCATATCTGCAAACGGCTGCAAGGTAGGTTGGCACAGACCTCCACCGGTTGGGGTTTGGGCACCGGGAGTCGAGCAGCCCAGCAGCAGGAGATGTGTCCTGTGCACTCGACGACACTTTTCTCACCGACAGGTGGATAACTCCTCACTCACCGGGGAATCGGAACCCCAGACCAGGTCTCCGGATTTCACGAATGAAAACCCCCTGGAGACGAGGAACATTGCCTTCTTTTCAACCAACTGCGTTGAAGGTAGGCCATTTGAAGGCATCGTCTTAGTCATTAGCAACAAAACCCCCCAAAAAATCACAGGCACAACTTCTGTTTTCGTTTCATTGACTCTGTCTCTGGCCACTTGGGTCAAGCACAGCAGCAGCGGCTCCCCTGCTGGCAGGGGCCCTGGGGGCCCCGTGGCCACCTCCCTGCCCCTCCCCTCCAGCCCCTTCTGCGGCTGCGCCCCTCCAGCTCGGCATCGGGAGCCGCCTCCTGCCAATGGGCAGAGATCCCTTCGCCAAAGTCTCTGGTTTAAAACAAACAGCATAGAGACGTCTGTAATATTTTAAACAAAGATAAAATTAAAAAAATAAAATGCAAATAAAATTTTCAAAAAAATAAAATAGAACAGCATATAGCAGGAAAGAGCTGGCCATTCAAAATGTGTTTCTGTCTTCTTGCACCATGCCTGGAAACCGCCAATTCTGTGGCTCCTTTGATAACATCTGGTGCAACCCCCTCCCCCTCTCAAGGGACTGCCCGCGGTATTGTCGTGTACACCGGGGATCGCACCGTGATGGGAAGAATCGCCACACTGGCTTCGGGGCTGGAAGGCGGCCAGACCCCCATTGCCGCGGAGATCGAGCATTTCATCCAGCTCATCACGGGGGTGGCGGTGTTCCTGGGGGTGTCCTTCTTCATCCTGTCACTGATCCTCGAGTACACCTGGCTGGAGGCTGTCATCTTCCTCATCGGAATCATTGTAGCCAATGTGCCCGAAGGTCTGCTGGCCACTGTCACGGTGAGAGGATGGGGGGGGCCGTGTTCTCGGGGTTGACCCGGATCAGCTTGCGCGAGTGTAAGGCTCATCTGCTCCCCTCTCCTGGGGGGTCACCGACTTATGTTCTACTGCATGTGTCTGTGTAGAGATTTTCTTCGGGGCCACGTGATAGGTGGGACAGTGGGAGGACCTCGGCGCGGTTTTATGTGGAAGATAGTGACCCAAACCCATGAACTTTGCTCTTGTATTATCACATGGTCCAGAAGAGCGCAGCGGAGAAAGGGGAACCTGGGGTTGGCTGGGGGGGGGATCCAATGTGCTAAATCCTGGCTATTTTCACAGTGCTTATTTGAGGGGAAGGCAAAGCCCCCTATACATGTAATAATTATTTCTTTAGACATCAGAGGAAGGTTGGAGAGTTGATTTTAGACAGATTTCTTGTATGTGAGGGTGTAGCCAGAGTTTTAGGATTCCAGCCCGGTTGAGATCGAAGTAATCCGGTTCCTAACACTCTGTAGGTGTGTCTGACCCTCACTGCCAAACGCATGGCGAGGAAGAACTGCCTCGTGAAAAACCTAGAGGCTGTGGAGACCTTGGGGTCCACATCCACCATCTGCTCTGATAAGACTGGAACCCTGACTCAGAACCGGATGACCGTGGCTCACATGTGGTTTGACAATCAGATCCATGAGGCTGACACGACTGAGAACCAGAGTGGTAAGACCAGGGCCCCACACTGCTGTTCATGCTGACTTTTTATTTATTATTATTTTTTTAGTCATTTGGTCAGGAGTCAAGGGTGTAGGTTTTACTTTTTTCTTTTTTTTTTTTGGCATGTCAAAAGAAAAACTGAATTTGCCCTACAAATGTGGTTGAAAAACTCCTAAAACCTAATTTGTTTCATTAATTGGGAAATGAGGTGACTGTCATTTCCGTCTTCGTGGGACTCGAATGCAGCGTTAATGCATTCTCTCCCCACCTTGACTCCATCAGGTGTCTCGTTCGACAAGACCTCAGCCACGTGGCTTGCCCTGTCCAGAATCGCCGGGCTCTGTAACAGGGCCGTGTTTCAGGCTAACCAGGAAAACCTGCCCATCCTTAAGGTACGCTCCGGAGTTCCTCGTAGCCCTTAGGCTTAGGGGTGTGGGTACCACACAGGGACAGCCGTGCGAGTGTTCTTCTTACGTAGCGTGTGACCTTTGCGGTCTGTGAGTACCTGCTCCCTGTAGGGCGCGGGGATAGTCCGTGGGATGCTTTGCTATATGTAACCTTTGTGGCCTATAGATCCTGAAGTACTTACAGTACCCATAGTCCATCCATATAGTTTGGGGAAAAAGTGAATCTACAGTAAAAACTGACCAAAGAAGGGTGGTGGGGGGAAGCGGGAGACCACCTTTGGTGAAAACCTAATTAATAAAATCCAGTTTTACTGCTCTGTCCACCTAACCTGGGGGACAATGAGGTCTGCTTGACGCTCAGTAATTGCATTTGCATGTTAGGATACAGGCAGATTCCAGTAAATCCCTTAAGCCATTTATTTTCTTAAAATAGCTCAGCTCTTTCTCTTATCTTATTTGTTCTTAGCTTGCTTACTAATGATGCAAAAATAAGCTCGGCCTCATGAGGTTTTACTGTGTGGCCTGGTGAACACAATGTCAGAAAGGCCATGAGCTGCACAAGGTCCCTGGGGACGTGGATGGCCCTGCCCTGGCCTGTCGCGGCCACACTGCCTGTGGTAGCTCGGGGTAGAGACCCAGTTGTCAAAGAGACAGCGACCGAGAAGGAACTGAGATGGGTTCTGTTGTGCAGATGAGGCTCTTTTATTCTTTAAAGGAGATTGTCTTGTCTGATCGGAGGACAGTGTTGTTATCTTAGAATAAAACTTCATGTTTTTCCCTCCCTCAAAGAAGAAATTGTCTAGGCTTTGAGCGCAGGAACTCACAAGCCTCAAATCGGTGCTGGTTTAAAAGCCCCAGAAAGGTAGCTCGAGATGTATTTCTAAGTATTTCAGGAGTCGGGGCCATGCTAATGGTATTATGTGTGGATTTTAACTGAAATGGTAGCTGATGGTATTACTGTTGGAGCTGGTGGTACCTTTCACTACTCATCCGTTGGGCCCAGGTCTTTTTTCCACAGTCGTATTTAGAATATAAAGTCCTCTGCTTTACCCTTGACACAGACTGTGTGTTCCCAATCCTGAGAACCTAAGGCGTTTCTTGTAAACTGTGGGGCGGTGACGAGCACTGTGTTTGCTTTGTCACCAGGTATTTTCAGATTTGTGACCAGAAAAGTATGTCTGGAAATAGGGTTGGCTTTGAGACTTTTCAACAGGGCAAGAGAAAAAATAGGCTAAACTAGTTTGGAAAGGGTGTGTTTTGCTTCTCCCAAGGGTAGGTGGCACCTTCAGAGGCCAGTCTGGGGTCGGGGAGGGGAGGAGACGGGCGTTGGCGTGGGGGGCAGCCGTGGCTGGGCATCTGGCCTGCGGGGCTTCCTGTCAGTCCCGGCGAGGCTGCTTCTCCTGCCCCCCTCTGAGATGGGAGCGCAATCCGGGTGATTTCCCCTGACCTGCGGTGGCGCCCGGTGCAGCGTGTTCGGGAAAACTAACGGGCGTCGTCTGTGCTCACAGCGGGCGGTGGCGGGCGATGCCTCCGAGTCGGCGCTCCTGAAGTGCATCGAGCTGTGCTGCGGGTCCGTGAAGGAGATGAGGGACCGATACGTCAAGATCGTGGAGATACCCTTCAACTCCACCAACAAGTACCAGGTCCGAAGCTGCGGGGGGCGGGGGGCAGAGAGGGGCGCGGGGCGCCGGCGAGAGAGCTGGGCTCCCTTGGGGAGCGTGTCCTCGCCTCTGTTCTCCCTGCAGACTCCGAAGTGTGCGACGGGGCGTGAAATGGGGGGGGGGGTCTTGATTTTTTTCATGACAAATACAAGTAAGGGAGGCTTGTCTTCCTCCGTGGGGCGCCGTCCCGCTTACCTCTGAACTGTCCTTTCTAGTTGTCCATCCATAAGAACCCCAACACGGCGGAGCCCCGACACCTGCTGGTGATGAAGGGCGCCCCGGAACGGATCCTGGACCGCTGCAGCTCCATCCTGCTGCATGGCAAGGAGCAGCCCCTGGACGAAGAGCTGAAGGACGCCTTCCAGAACGCCTACCTGGAGCTGGGCGGCCTGGGGGAGCGCGTGCTGGGTACGCAGGGCGCCGCCCGCAGAACCGGTCGCCCCGTTGGCCTCTCTCGCCCCTGGTGGTTGTGAGAACAGTGAATGCCTGGGAAGTGTTTGGGGCCCTGGGCCCTGGGCGGCAAGATGCCGCCGGTGAGCCTCTGGCTCCGGCCTAGACCCTGGGTCTCGTGCTGGTCAGCTCTGTTTGGGGAATGAAAGTGGGCGGGGGAGAATTTTATCGATCTGGCCTGTTGCTGCTACGTCCACGGTCTGTAAACTTAGTGAAGTCAGAGCTGATTCCGAGGGCATTTCGATGAGCCGCGTCCTGACGGCCCTGACGGCTGAGTTACATGGGAGCTTGGGCCCCACCGTCTCAGGTCAGACGACCGGTAAACCGTCGGCCGGGGGTGCTGCCTGGTCTCGCCACTCTGCCCCCCACTGCAGATTAAAAGTCCTTTTACCCACCGTGGCGGGTAACTGGGAGAGGGGCACTTAGGAGGCTTTGTAGGTTGGCAGAAGTTATTGATGTAATTCTGCCTGTTCTTGAGCTCGGGTAACTTAGGCCCAGCTGCCTGCTCTCCTCTGCCCCCTGACAGGTCCCCCTACACCCTCAGGTGCTTTTTGTGTCCCTTCTCCCACGCCCCCGAAGGAGCAGCCGTCTCTCTCCTAGGGACCCGCTCGGCACCTTAGAACACTTTAAAGACCATTGTCACCTTCAGGCAGCATCGGAAGGAAAGGAATGTCTTGAATATCGCGGCTGCTGTTGTAAATGACGCTGGGTGATGGACCCCGGGGAAGGCGTGTCTGGTCGTTTATTCTCAGCGCTCAGTAATACAGCTTGTTTAAATGAGCAGTGAGCAGAGATGCGGCCCGATCTGTCCAGAGAGGGAAGCGGAGACAGATAATGACGCGATTTGCCAAATCATAGCAGCAGAGCGGGCCGGCCTGACGCCCAGCATCCTGGCCTCAGGACCCGCGCCGCTGTGGTCTCCGCATCAGACAGTCCCTCCTGCGCATGCTTGTCCTTGCCGTGGCCCCGTCATTCGTCTGTGTTCAACGAAACCTTCATACTGTTATAAAACGAGGCTTTTAAAAACAGTCCAAACTAAACATGGAGCAAGAGGTAGACGGGCGGCTTGAGCGGCAGCTGCTGCTGTCCCACGGCTGCGTCCGTCGCGAGTCCTCACGGGCCCCTGCCCTCCTTGCAGGTTTCTGCCACCTTTTGCTGCCCGATGAACAGTTTCCCGAAGGCTTCCAGTTTGACACCGATGAGGTGAATTTCCCTGTGGAGAATCTCTGCTTTGTCGGGCTCATCTCCATGATCGACCCTCCGCGGGCTGCCGTCCCCGATGCCGTGGGCAAGTGCCGGAGCGCTGGGATTAAGGTAGGCCCGCCCGCCGCCCCGGGAGCCACGTGGCGGCTGCTGCTCACCTGGCTGTCCCACCTCCAAAGCCTTGGTTTCCACCAGGAAAAACCAAATGGTATTGAAGTGTTGGTATAAACAGATGAGGGATTTTTTATTTTTTATTTTTAATCTTTTTTGGGAAAAGATGTAAGCAAATTAAAAAGAGCAGAGGACTTGGTAAGGTTTTTAAATGATTTTGAAATACTTGGTTCTCAACATGTTTCATACAGAAAATGGCACGTCTTCTGTGTTTTTAATGAAGTGGTTTTTTAATGATGGTATATTCTGTATCTCTTTTTGTTAAAGCTGTGGGGTACTGTGGGGGCACCCTAATACTGGGTGTTCAATCTGTTTCTGTTTCATTCTCATGAATTATAAATACTGCCCTGAAAAACTAAAATTATTCCCACATTGCTGATTATATTCTCCTAAGTGTATTGTTCTGAAGATAGTCATTGGGAGGAGTAACAACTTTGAATTCTTGTTACATGTTGCTCTGCCCCCAAATTGGGCCACTTTCAAGTGGCCCCTTCGCCCTGCAGTCCCACCAACATCAGATTTTTGTCATTTTTCACTGGTTTGGGTAAATTTGAGTACTTTTATATGACTGTAAAAAAAAAAAGATATTGTGTATCCTATGTGCTCATGTACCAAGATCTGGGTATTGGCTTCGTATTTTCTTTCTGTGAGCACGTGTTTATGTCATCAGTCTCTTCCTTGTCGTTTTCCAAGCCAAATCGTCCCCAAAGTTACGTTTCCCTTATAAAAGGCCTTTAAAAGATGTTTGCTTAGCAGCTGCATTCAGTAAATTGCCTGTTCCTTGTCGCAGGTCATCATGGTCACCGGAGACCATCCAATCACAGCCAAAGCCATTGCCAAAGGTGTGGGCATCATCTCAGAGGGCAACGAGACCGTGGAAGACATTGCTGCCCGCCTCAACATCCCCGTGAGCCAGGTGAACCCCAGGTGAGGCGGGAAGCTCAAGGCAGAGCCTTGAATGTGCGGATGCCGGGCGTTGAAAATCCTCCGCCTCGACCTGTAGTGGTTTTCTTCTGGGTTTGCTCTGAGCGGGGAATGTCCTTCCAATGCCAGAAAGCAACCCCAGCAACTCACAATAGCCAACTCTTAGGTGGTGCTTACTGTTGTAAGCACTGGATATTGTAACATATTATGTTAAGGTGGGTATTAGTCCCACTTTGCTGGGCAGGGAAGCCGAGGCTTGGTCCTGCCGTCCACACGGCAGTCTCACTTCCAGTCTCACGCTGCTAACTGCCTAGCACCTCAACAATTCCCAGGTTCACACTAACACCATAAAACAGGGAGGACACAATTGCCCAGGTAATTCAGGGCAAAAAAGGAAAATAGAAAAGGAGAAGCTTTGTTTTGTTTTTTGTGTTTTAAGGTTTAGACCCCCTCCACCCTACTTTGGGGGCTTGGTCTTTCCTTGGCTCTGCTCCTGTCTAAAACTTGGTCATATTATTTCAGGGTGTGTTTCATAAAAACGGGGGAAGGAAGGTGACAGAGAGGTCTGCCTCACAGGTTGTTGAGAGTCTTGAGTGAAGTAACATATGAAAATGCTTTGTAACCTACAAAATACTGTACAGACTTTAGCTGTCACATGGTGGGGAAAATCCCCCCTGGCTTTGCGTCGTTTATGACGTGTTCTACCGCATAGAACGACATCCTCACCTGGCTGAGCATCGCGCCAGTGAGGTGATGGGTGACCTTTCTCCTTCGGTCCTAATCCCAGAGACGCCAAGGCCTGTGTGGTCCATGGAAGTGACCTGAAGGACATGACCTCGGAGCAGCTGGATGACATTTTGAAGTACCACACGGAGATTGTGTTTGCCAGGACCTCTCCCCAGCAGAAGCTTATCATTGTAGAAGGCTGCCAGAGACAGGTCAGTGTGCGGCCAGGCCAGGCTGCTGTCAGGGCTCCAGCCTCGGTGACTGCAGTTCCAGTTCAAAAAAGCAAAGCAACAGAGGTAGAAACAGGACCCAACTTTTCTCAGACTCAGTAGGTGTGAGCCAGTAAGAGGCACCTGACACAGAGCAAAGGGCGACTTGAGAATGGCTTAGTGGAGAGACTCGCTTCACTGTGGCCGAGTCTGAGCCTCAGCACTGGCCTGGAGCAGCAGCCAGGCTCCTGTCTACACTGGCAATGGAATGGCCAGGAGAAATGCCCTTGAAAGGACCTGGGGACGGCGGTGGGGGATACATAAAAGACTGGGGTTTTCCAGAGTGCCACTCGCCAGTCAGGACTTTGAGTAGCCCTTGTTAAAAGAGGGTGATGTGTTTGTCGCTCGGCGATTCTGTGGCTGGGGAGCAGCCGTGTGGGCTCTCGGCCTGCGTGCCGTGTCTGATGAGGGAAGGCGGGTAGAGGCAGGCGCCTCACTCATTCCCGTCTCTGACTACATGATCGTTAACCCACACCCCCCTCCCCCCGCAGGGTGCTATCGTAGCTGTGACGGGCGATGGTGTCAATGACTCTCCGGCCTTGAAGAAGGCGGATATTGGGGTTGCCATGGGGATTGCTGGCTCGGACGTGTCTAAGCAAGCTGCTGACATGATTCTCTTGGACGACAACTTTGCCTCAATTGTGACTGGAGTAGAGGAAGGTGAGAGTCCTGATACACCAGTCACATCCGTTTCTGTGCGGTATGGGGAGGGGCTGGGGGGCGGTGTATGTGCAATGTGTAGCCTACTCTTTAAGCTAGATGATTAAAAAAAAACTTGCTTACCTAGGTCGTCTGATCTTCGATAACTTGAAGAAATCCATTGCCTACACCCTGACCAGTAACATTCCAGAGATTACCCCCTTCCTGATATTTATTATTGCAAACATTCCACTGCCACTGGGGACCGTCACCATCCTCTGCATTGACTTGGGCACGGACATGGTAAGTGAACATCACAGTGTCCACACGGCCTAGTGTTAGACGTGACATCAGCGTCACCACTGTGCTCCCAAGGTCCACATGGCTGTTCGGAAAAGGAATTCTCAGTAGCAATTTCCAGCATCAAAGAGTCAATGTTACTCTTCAGGGCAGCTGTCAACACCTGTTTATCAGGTTGGAATCCTGCCTTTTGTATAATTTTTCTGTGTTTTGTGTGTGTGGAGGGGGCAGGAGCTGTAATACCTCTTGGTATAAAAAACAGATTTTTGAAAGGGAGGGTAAGGATTTTATTACAAAAGGTCACAACGCCAGCTTCCCGGATTTTTATAACTTTAATCCCTTCCTCCCCAGGTTCCTGCCATCTCCCTGGCTTATGAGCAGGCTGAGAGTGACATCATGAAGAGACAGCCCAGAAACCCCAAAACGGACAAGCTCGTGAACGAGCGGCTGATCAGCATGGCCTACGGGCAGATCGGTGAGCAGGAAGCTGGTGAAGGGACAGTCTGTGGTGGTGCCGCCTCCGACTTCTGAGACTTCAAATCCAGGGTGGCTTTCAAACCTAGGATCAGCCATGACACAGGGCAAGACTGGGGGGCGTTTACAGTTCTCTTCCACGTGAGAAGGAATCATAACTGGCTCCCCGGTTCTTCAGACTGAGCACCCTGGACTGGGCTCAGCTCTGCCTGAGATTGTGGCTGCCCCGCACCGCTGAGCCTTTTGGGTTTTAGAACTGGGCCCAGTACTAGGGAACTGCGGGTATTACCTCAGAGGCGGCTTTGCCTGGAGGTGCCCAGTATCCATCACGAATTTGGATAGAGAGGGAGACTTTAAAGAAGTTGCATGGGTTTAAAGGTTTGTTTAATAGGTCAGGACCAAATGGTGGCCCCGCGCCCCTACCCCCAGTGCTTGGTTTCTGTTCCACCTGGGAGCATGGCCAGCTACCTGGTGCCCCAGGTGGTGGGCAACGAAGTCGCTTTTGATCTAAATCTTCTGCCTCCTCTCCCTCAGAGGAACCTGGTGCAGCCACTTGTTCTGGTTCATGGGTTGCCTCACTGCGAGCACTTGGGGAAGTGGAACAGATTAGTACATGATGTAAATACGGCCAAGATTAATTGAACAGTTGCTGACAATAAAGTGATTGGCTGGTAGCCCATCCTGGCTCTTCCAGGAAACTTCATTTTGAGCAGAAGGAAGACCAGGTCCGGAGTGTAGGGTGCAGTTTTGTACTGAGGAATTTAGGGGAGTGAGGTGGGATTGGATGCCGGGGAGAAGGGTCCTGAAGGTGGGGGAGGAGGGTTGGGTCAGGAAGTGCCACGTTTGTTACTTCCACAGTGGCTGGCAAAAGGCAAAGGGTACAAATTTTGAGAGATTGAAAAAAGTCCATTTTTCAGAGATTACAAAGTAGGGAAGCGATATTTTCCCCTCAAGGGTCATGCCCTGAATGAAGCAGGTGATCGAGTAACAGGTGGGGGTTGAAGAGCAGCCCTTGTACCCTTTTAAGCTCTAACGTGGTGAGCAGTTCAAAGTCGAGAGGGCCCTGGGCAAGGAGTGCGCCCCTGGGTCCTCCGTCCCACTGGCTGGAGCTGGCACGTGAGCAACAACGCCCTGAGCGTTCGTCAGCCAGCGGCAGATGCCCTTGCACCGGCCTCTGGCGTTGAAGTTGCTTTCCAACCCCTCAGGCATGATCCAGGCCCTGGGGGGCTTTTTCACCTACTTTGTGATTCTGGCTGAGAATGGCTTCCTTCCGATCAACCTGCTGGGCATCCGAGTGGACTGGGACGACCGCTGGATCAACGATGTGGAGGACAGCTATGGGCAGCAGTGGGTGAGTGAGGCTCCGACCGGCCCCTGGGGTCCCTGAGGACGGCGGCCACATGGCCCCCAGCCGTGCTTAGCCGCCTGCCCGCCTCTGCCTTCCAGACCTACGAACAGAGGAAAATCGTGGAGTTCACCTGCCACACCGCCTTCTTCGTGAGCATCGTGGTGGTGCAGTGGGCCGACCTGGTCATCTGCAAGACCAGGAGGAACTCCGTCTTCCAGCAGGGCATGAAGTGAGTGGAGGGCAGCCCAGGGTCCTGGTCATCTCTACACCCTTTGCAAAAGCCCAGCACCCAACACATGGCAGAGTTCCTGGAATCTTAGCTTAGGGAGCAAGTTGAGGACGCAAAAGGTGGTTTTCTAGATTGACCTCGAGTTCCTGAGTACAACTAATACATGAAGACAGTGATTTTTAACACTTAATGCAACTTCTGTTTGCATTTTTAAGCATTTACACCTCCCCCCTCCTGATTTTAGGAACAAGATCTTAATATTTGGCCTCTTTGAAGAGACGGCCCTTGCTGCTTTCCTTTCCTACTGCCCTGGAATGGGAGTCGCCCTGAGGATGTATCCCCTCAAGTAAGTCGCCCTTTTCTAGCTCTAAGAAGTGGGGAGCATTACGTGTGGTGCTTCCTCTCGTGACAGGCGGCAGTTGCTCTTCATTCTCAGAACCTGCGGGTGGTGTGCACAAGGGTCCCTCTGGATGGAAAATTAGGAAAGGCTGATGCATCAGTAGATTAGACAGCAAATCCAGAGACTGGCTGGGCTCCGCTGCTCAGGATTCGACCTAAGCCAGGGAGACGGGCTCTGGTCCCTGGGGCTTGCTCACCAGCTGACTGCATCAAACACTCAGGCCCCTCTCCGCCCCAGCCACAGTCCAGTTGTCGGTAGAGGCCAACTAGGGGTGTCCTGGACTTTGGGGACCCAGATTCAAATCCGATTAGCTTACCTAGTTACTGTGTGTCCCGCCGCGAGCCCCCCCACCTTTGTGGGCCTCTGAATCCTCTGCTCTCGGGGGAAAGGCTAGAGAAGCAGAGCAGAGGTCCCCTGGCTTTACGATAGGGAATCAAAGGAAGCCAACCATCGGGCTTTGGTCAGAGCCAGACCAGCCTTCAACACAGTGAATGACACTGCACTTCTGCTGAACACCAGCGTGTTTGGTGGTGTCTGCACACACTCCTCCTCTGCCTGTGGTAAGGCTCTTCCCCCCCGGCCCGTCACCCCTGATGGTCCTTCAGGGCTGGTTTCCGGGGTGCACATCCCCAGTGTGCCGTTGCGCCTCGTCTGTGGCATTGCTTATTCGTCATTTCGGTTCTCCACTAGATTATACTCCTTAAGGCCAGGGCCACGCTGTCTTTTTTTTATTTTGTGTCCCTGCACCCTGCACAGAGGTGGCATATGATAGGTGCAAGCCACGTCCCAGTGAATTCTAGCCTCTAGGGCCACTGTTTATCAAGAGGCAGCTGGGAGAATCGAGCTCTTTAAGAGGCTGAAATGAAATCACACTAAAACAGGGCAGGGCCCCAGGACATCTTGCTTTAACTAGAGAAATTGTTCTTGACACGCCACCCAGTTTGGAAGGTGGTTTAGTTGCTCTAGTGCCTGAGTCAGGTGAGGATACCTTCAGCTGCCGGGGAGGAGGCGCCTGCCAGGGGTCCGCCCGGGCACAGCCTTCCTCGAATGTTTACTTCGGGAAGCTGGTTCGGAAGAAAGCGCGGCCCCCAGGGCGCCCGTCTCCAGCCTGGGGACTGTGGCCGCGGCCCCTTGGCTCCCGAAGGCCTCTGAGCTGCTGGGGCACAGCCTGTTCATTCCCCTGGTCTGGCACTCGGAGCACAGCTGAATGTCCCAGATTTCATTGTCAGACCAAATTTAGGGGGTGAGTGAGCTGGTTTTGACCCACAGTAGCAGTTCTTTATCTTTAAAGGGCATCACGCAAATGACTTGCGCTTCTAAACACTTTTCAAAGGGCAGAAAAAGTCCAGTCAACAAAAAATCCAGACTTGCCTTATGAACCGATTCTCATGAAAACCAAGCTGAGGCTGGCGAGGGGATTCCTTTATAAAGCCTGCGGTCTGGCTTCTCCTGCCTTCCTCGGCCTGGGCACGGAGCAGCAATCTTGTGTTCAAGGCATTTGTGTATGTTCTGTAAAAATCAGTGCCTGACTCTTTTTCAGACCTACCTGGTGGTTCTGTGCCTTCCCCTACTCCCTCCTCATCTTCGTATATGACGAAGTCAGAAAGCTCATCATCAGGAGAAGCCCTGGAGGTAAATCAGGGGCATCATTCGTTTGGGGGGTGGGGGGCTGTAGGTCTGTGGGCTTTTGTTATGTTTCCTGTGAAGTCTCTGGGCTCAGCCTGATGGGCTACGGCCCTTGGACCAACTGTAAACTGGCCACAGAGTAAAATCTCAAGGTTTTAAAACCGATCGAACACAAACCAAACGTGATGCCGTGGAAACTTCGCCAGAAATCTAAACCCTCTTTCCAATCAACACGATATTCCTAAGAACGTTTATATAAACATGGTTGAGGTCCCACGTTGAGCTGGGGTTAACGCCACCCCCTCTGTTGGCTTCGTCACCCTCGGGTTGGTTCTTAGAACTTGGTCCCTCTGTGCTAGAGCGAGGAAGACTCACCGTGGCCTGTCTTGTCTCCCTTTGCTGCCCGCAGGCTGGGTGGAGAAAGAGACCTACTACTAGAGCCCCGTCCTGCACGCCGTGGAGCATCACACCACACACTCTGCACCCCTCACCCACCCCCTTTGTGTACTTCAGTCCTGGAATTCGGAACTCTACCCTGGTAGGAAAGCACCGGAGCATGTGGGGGAAGCCAGACGTCCCGGAATGAAGCATGTAGCTCTATGGGGGGAGGGGGGAGGGCTGCCTGACAAACATCTGTCTGTGGGAATGACAACGGGGAAGGTTTTTATGTGCCTTTTTGTTTTTGTAAAAAGGAAATCATGGAAAGACCGAAAGAATACATTTTATATCTGGATTTTTACAAATAAAGATGGCTATTATAATGGAATCTGTCCTGTGCCCTCATCACTGCTGTGGACCGGGCGTCTGTGTGTGATGGGGCTGGGCTGTGGTCCCAGCACGTGGGTCCCTGGGCCAGCAGCCTCACCAGCATCGCCCGGGAGCTTGTTGGCACAGCGAACCCAGAGCCGTGGACCAGCAGTCGGTTTTAATGAGCTCTCCAGGTGACCTGAGTCGCTAAGGAGACTGGCCATGCTCTCCTGACCCACTTTCCTATGGGCGCCTCTGTGGTACGGCTGGAACTCTTCAGGCGATCAGTGTAATAAGCAGCAGGGGAGCCCTTCTCTCCCAGTCCCTCAGCCCTGCCTGCTCAGGCCCCCAGTCTCTGAGACCAGAGTGAGTCTGAGGAGCAGAAACCAGTGTCCACACGGCTGTCTGCGCATCACAAAGCACACAGCTGGTTCCTAACTTAGCGGCACACAGCTCCATTCCAGAAAGTGGTCGTGCGCCAGAAGGCACTTAAGAAAAAGGTGAAAGATCTGTTTACAGTGGCACCTCGGTTTTCGAACGTCTCCTTTGGCGAACATTTTGGTTTAGGAACTCTGTAAACCCAGAAGGAAACGCTTCGGTTTTTGAACATGCCATGCGGCTTCCACTGAGGGCAAGGTCCTGAGGCCTAGCTGTCGGCTGTTGATCTTTCGGTTTTCGAGCGTTTCAGAACTCGGACGCTCTTCTGGAACGGACTACATTCGAAAACCGAGGTGCCACTGTACTTAAGTGTCAAGTCCAAGAACACCTGCTTTCAAACAGTGAGTGTGATCGGCCCCTGTCTCACCACTCGCCACTCCATCCCGAGTGCCGCCCACACCCCCAGGCTGCCCTTTCTTCAAGCAGGTACACGTCCTTACCTCTGCCAGATGATCTGAGATGGGTTCAGGTATTTTTTTCTCTGAAAAGTTTAATTCCTTGCTCACGCCCCTTGAGTGTTCATCTGGCAGATCTTGAGGGCTGGTCACTTCCAGGCTGCACAGAGGGGAAGGGAATGGGTGGCTCCCATATGCTGGCCGGCCTCTGTCCCCCGAGCCTGTCCATGACTTCCTAGTCTAACCCACAACTTCCTCTTCTTGGGCCCTTGATCCCAGGATGATCTCTACACATGCAGGCCAGTCCTCTTTAAAAACAGCCAGTTGGTTGAGCCCAACATGAGGAGCTAGGATACAGCTGAAGAACCAAGACTCAGGGTCAGAGGACCAGGAGGCGAGGTGTCATTGGTCCTCCCTGAGGACGTCTTGCACTTCACTGACCCAGTCGATGACGGGAATAGGGCCACCCAATGTGCTTAGACTGCAGAGCCTCAGAGGTTTGCTGTGTATGCCCCCCACCCCAACCCACGAGCTGGCCAGTGATTTAGGTCAAGGGTATTCCCTGACTTGAGTGGGAAGCAGCCTGGGACCGTGGACTCCGGAGGTGACCCGAGACAGCTCCCAGCCAGGCTTCCCTAGATTTCCGGGAACATGACGGGGAGGGCAGAGCAAGGCTCTGAACCTCCCACCAGAACGTTTCTGCCTCTTTCTGTTGGACAGTCCTGTGAGTAAAAAGTCCTGTAGCCAAATGCTCAATCTAGAGGAAGCAGATAAGCGTTGGGTAAAGCCGATACCAAAACCAGGCCTCCTAATGGGCCCATCTTCCATGCTCCCTAACAGCAGCAAGAGTGGGAGCGCCTGGGCGCGCATTTCTACACGTTCCCGCACACTCTCACTTCAGCCCTCTCTGTAGCAGCTAAAAATCGCTGCAGCACCATTCCAGGCCCACCTAAGAATGGCCCAGCTGCTGTCGACCCCTGCGGATCTGTTACTGAACCCGCCGACCGCCCACTGTAATGCCCTCCTGACCCTTGGCCACATGCCCCTTTGGCCACCTCCGTAGCTGAGCTCTCGGTCATTTTCAAGGTCTAGCTCTCCTTTTCACAGACAAGCTTCTAAGAAGCGTCACCATGACCTCTTCCCTCTGCTTGCTCACCTCCCAGTGATCCCTCCCCTTCCTCCCATTAACACCAGTCCACCGAAATTGTCCTGGTGGAGGTCACCACTGACCTGATGGTTAAGTCCAGTGGGCACTTCCCAGCCCTTCCTTGGCCTGTGGGCCTCCATCGTTCGCTTCCTGTAGCCAGACACCGCCTCTCTTCTGTCACCATCTCTCCCACTCAGCTTTCACTTCCTGTCCTGCTCCCTAGCTGTTAGTGTCTCAGGGAGGTCCCACCCTCTTCCCTATGCCTGCTCTATGTTCTTCCCGGGGTTTCCAGCTCGCCAGTCTGGTCATCTTCTGGACGTTGTATTTGTACAGAAAGAACCCAGCACGCTCGAGTCTTAGCCCCAATGACAGTCCTGAGTTTGAGGTCCCTCCGAAGGAACATGCTCTAGGCAATGACATCCGTCACCCTGTCAGAAGCCTGAGGTCATGTGAGGCTTCTCTCAGGCCTACCTTGCTTTGGCCCCTGCCACCCCTCCCACCGACTGTTGATTCCCGTGCAGTAGCTGAGAACGCTGGCTCTGCGTCTCAAGCAGCCTGGACACAGAGCGGCCCGCCACTGACAGTGGGCACAGGATGGATTAAGTGAGGTTCCAGGCAAAGGGACTAGCCAGGTGGCTGGCTGGTGCTCCGTAACCCTGTTCTCTGCCACCACTGCCCCTCACGTCTGGACCCGGACAGCAGCCTCCCGGGCGACTTCCTTCCTGCCCTCCTCTAATCCTGTGGCTCTTAGAGCGTTTTCTCAAGACCAGCATCGCCTGGGAAGTTGTTGGAAATGCACATTCTAATGCAGACCTAGTGGATGGGAAAGTGGGTGGGACGCAGCAGTCTGTTTCTGTAAGCCTTCCAGGTGATTGACACGTGTCAAAATCTGGGCACAGTTGCTCTCCCCCACCTTCCAAGCTCCGCTTGGCTGCCTCTCACCCTCGGTGTGTCTTCACCTGACGCCCAATCCGTCTGCTCAGCCATTCTGCCGGGCAGTCCTAACGTGCTATACACTGCTGCCCCGTGGCATCACCTGCCAACCCCCCAGCTTGGCCCCCGCTGCACTCTCCTGCTAATCGGCGCGCCCTTCTGGATACCGCCCAGCCTGTCCTGGGGAAAGGCTCCTGGGCCCTTGCTTTTGCACACCTACCGCGGCACTTAGGCCTCTATTGATCGGTGTGTTCCCTAGAATTCCTGAGCACCAGACCAGGCCACACCCTCCCCCGAGTCTGGCACAATCCGTGCTGTCTGAATAAATAAATATTTATTACCAGACCTTTTGCTGTTGCCCAAGCCTTAGCCATATTTGACACTTCACCCAAGGAAAGTCTATGCCCAAGCTGCTAGCGGCCTGTAAGTTAGGGCCTCTCCCTCTCTCCCTAGACTTGGAAATTGGAAATTAGAGTGTATTAAGAATGGGTCATTCATGGAATTAGGATGGCAGGTGATGGTAGACGGTAAAGAAGATGAGATCTACAAAGAGACAGACGCCCAGAGGGACCTGTCCTGGACCTGCCTGGGCTCCAGAGCTTCTGAGTCTCTGGGCTGGGCCTCAAATGGTCTCACAAGAAACCCTCCCCACCTCCCCACTATCTTGGGATCTATTAAACCATTGATTAGTACACCTTCATAGAATGCACAATCCTAACTATTTATTACTCAGTTATGTAATTAATTTCATACCCGTTTTCCGCCCTAACCTGTAAGTTCATGAGGTCCGGCAGCCTGTCTGTTCCTTTCTGTTTTACCCCTGGTGCTCAGCTCACTACCTTAAAAAGAGAAGCTGGCAGCTTATCTTGTGGCCACTACTCTGTATTTAGAGAGAAGGGTGGTTTCCAGTTAAAGATGGTAACGTAGGAGGACCCTGAACTCACCTCCTCCCACAGACACCAAATCTACAGCTACATATGGAACAATTTCCTCTGGAAAAAAAACCTAGAAACTAGCTGAGCAACTCCTATACATCGGGCAACTGGAAATGCCCACGCCAAAGCAGGTAGGAAAAGCTGGGACTCCACCCCGTGTGGCGACTCGCAGTCAGGTGGGGCCCCACATCTCTGAGCTTCTCCCTAAGGAGTGAAGGGTTTGAACCCCACATCTGGTACCCCAACTTTTAAGACCTGCTCCTGAGAGATGAACCCGCAGAACATCCGGCTTTGAAAACCAACAGGGCTGTAGACAGGCCTTCAGGCCCCGAGCTTCACCTGCTGGGTTTTTCACTCCGCATCCCCCCTCCCCTCTGTGCCTCGGGAGAAGGGGTCTCAGCGGTGGTTTGGGAAACCGGCCTCCTCAGCGTATTAGGTGAGTTATTTGGACAAGGGACCTACTTTCTCCAAGCCTCGCTTTCTGCCTGAAAAGTGGAGGTAACGTCCATATCCACCATGTCATGGTGCACGAAAGTGAAATGAAGTGTGGACAGGGCTCAGCTCTGCACCTGGATCTTCCTAAGGGGCACTAAAGGGTGATTTATTTCCTACACCTGCCCGCAGGTGTATCTCTAGCATCCTGTGCTCCAAGTGTCCCCCGAAGGTAAACCTAGGACAGCATACTTGACCTTCCCTCATAACAGCAATAGCTACTTGTGCCAGGCAATGTCCTAAACTACAACCAGTTTACCAATGAAAAAACTGAGGCTCAGAGACGTGGAGTAACTTGCCTGAAGTCGCACAGCCAATAAGAGTCAGAAAGAGGCAAGTCTGCCTCAAACCTAGGCAGCTGAGCTCAAAATCCAGGCTCCTAAAACTCTGCACTGGCACGTATAAGCAAGCCCTAGGGAAATGGCGTGGTGGCAGAAAGCCGTGCTGAGGCCAAGAACTGGGGGAGAGCAGTGTTTTCATAAAAAACAAAAACCACAGAAGGTTAGAGTTGGTGTTAAAACATAAGATCATGGAAAGTTTCTTGGAAATTAAGCACAAGCTGTTGAACAGTTACTCAGATGGATTTGCCCCCAGGAGCTGCTGGGTGACCCAGCTGCAACCTGCGTAACTGGGAAGCGTGTAGGCGGCAGGTGGCCCTAATCCCGGGCCAGCTCTGCGCCGCCTGCCTGTTAGGCTACTGGCGGCTGCGCTTCCCAGGCTGTGAGCGGAAGGGTGGCAGGTCCCTCACCTCCTGCAGGCTCTGCTTTGATGCTGGCCCTTCGGGAGTCCTAACGCCGTCCTGCCCAGCCTGCCTCTGTAGGCCAGGTCGCTTCCCGCACGCAGGACCGCCTTGGTGCAGTTGGTTTGTGCTAGAGAAGCAGACCTGTTTAAAGAGGTTGTTCACTAACATGCACCTTTTTGTAATGTAAATAACTGCTTCATTTAAAACTGGTTGAGCCCAGCTGGGTGTGGCTCAGCGGTTGAGCGTCGACCTAGGATCCAGGCGATCGGGGTTCCATTCCCGGCCAGGGCACATGCCCGGGTTGCAGGCTGCAGCCGATTAATGACTCTCATCATTGATGTTTCTATCTCTCTCTCTCCCTTCCTCTCTCTGAAATCAGTGAAGATATATTTAAAAAAAATAAATAAAAATAAAACTGGTTGAGCCCTAGCTGGTTTGGCTCAGTGGTTAGAGCGTCAGCACGCAGACTGAAGGGTCCCGGGTTTGATCCCGACCAAGGGCACCTACCTCGGTTACAGGTTCTATCCCTGGCCCTGGTTGGGGCGCGTGCGAGGGGGCAACCAATCGATGTGTCTCTCTCACATAGATGTTTCTCTCTCTCTCCCCCCTCTTCCACACTCTCTGAAAAGCAATGAAAAAAATATCCTCAGGTGACAATTAAAAAAAAAAAAGAACTGCCTGGAAGAGACACCACCTGGGAGGGCTGGGGCTCAGCCCTATGATTCAGAGTTCTTACATTCCATCGCAGCCACGTGCTGGCCTCCCTCAGGTCTTTCCAGCAAGCGCTTGTCCTTTGTTTCACATCTCCCTGGTCACTCCATTTCCTTCTCAGCTGTACCTGCACCACCACCTCCAGCGCTTGGTCAGGGAGGGTCCACTGGTGCTCAGCTGAAGGCTCAGCATCTTTGGTGGCCTGACGGAGCCTGTCTCTACGACCCTGGGGCCTGCCCCACCTCTGGACTTCCTCTTAAGTGACATAATAAATGTCCTTGTCTAAACTAGATTGGGCCGGGGAGTTTCTGCTGCTTGCGGGGAGACAGATAGAGCCTCTAAGCCAGAGGCTGGCTTGCTTCCTTCCTCCCTTCCTTCCTTTTTTTAGTACAATCACCACTAAGAACTTGGGTGGTCTATCCTATTTCTTTTTTTTTAAAGCTGGGTGTGATCCACTAAATTGATTACACAAGCTACTAATGGGTCATGACCTACCATTTAAAATATGCTGCTCTAGGTCTCAGACCTCTGAACTGAGGCCTGAAAGAAAAATAAGCTGCAGTCAAGTAAGATAGGGGGCAGGGAGAGGTTTTTCTACAGGCCCTCAATGGAAAGAGACCAATCAGATATCTCCCTCCCCCAAGGATGACCACAGAGTGAGCCCTTGATAAGCCTTGGTGATTGGCTGTGTCCCCACCCACAGCTGTCCTTCCCAACAGTGCCTTTCTGCAGCCTTGTTCTGTGAATAGATGAGGCTGGAACTCTTATCTCACCTCTGCCTGGCCCTCAAGACAGCTGTGGGCCCTCAAGCATGCTAATTAGAGATGGCTGGGAGGATTACCCGGGCCCTGGTCTGGCAGCTGTGCCCAGCTTTAAATTCAATATCCAGTGGCCCACAGGGTAAGGGCTCACCTTGATAAGCCCCCATGACAAAGCAGGGAGACAGACAGGGATTGTTCTCCACGGAGTACTCACCCTCTGAATACAGTTTTTGTTTAAGCCCCGAGGCTGAGAACATTCCGTGGCTGGGCAAACTCCCTGTCTCCTCAAGGTCAGTCCTTCCTCAGCATTTCTCTTTGGAAACATCTCCCACGGCTGGCCCTGCTCCTGCCCCCTGGCTTTGGGGGCGGTTATGTAACCCTTAGGAAGACCTAGAATTGCAAGCATACGATGTCCTCAATTCCTGGCAGACTGGCTGCTTCACATTTTTAGCTGGTGCTGAGAGACTGACTTCACACACAGAAAGGCACACGCGTACACATCCCTGACTCATAACCGCATTTCTGCCGCAGGAAAAAAAAAAAAAATTAAATCCAACATCTAGAGCCACGTGAAGGTGAAAGCACAGGACATTTTGTCCCAATAACTTGTGGGTAAGGGGACGTGAATTCACTAGAACAGGTGGATGGAACGGACTCCAAGGCAGGACCCAAAGAGGCCAAATCATAGTGTCACTGCAGGCACTAAATTTCACTCTGAGGTCTGGCTGGGCAGCAGGCAGCTGGCAGCTGAAGTCCCTCACCAAAGCCTGCTAAGCGGTGCTGAGCTCGAAGATTCGGCAGGCTTGTTATGTACTTGTCACGAGTAAAAAGGCTAGTGAAGGAAGCCTGGTTTTGGGGGTGGCGGAGAACCCAGAAAATGTGTTCTGCAAAATGCTTCGTTGGAGGCCCCAAAAATTAAGAGACAGAAAGCATTTTATTTAAAGCAGAAAACAAGGGTAACTACTGAGAGCAGTGTAGCTGTTAAGAGCGCCCTGTGCAGAGTCAAGACCAGCCGAGAGGCACATTCCCGCTCCGCTGCTTTTTAGCTCCGAGCTTCGGCGTGTCTCTTAATCTCTGGGTCTTAGTTTTCCAATATGTACAGTGGACAGAACACGGTGAGGGTGCTTGTAAAGATTAAAAGGGATTAGAGAGCACTTGGTACAATGACTATAAACAGAAAGTGCTCTGTAAAAGCAGCGGGTACTACAGTTCGCTTTAAAGGCGAGCGAAACACCTTTCGTTTGGACAATGGGACAGAGACAGGTCCATTGCCTTTTCTCCGCTCTTCTGTCAAGTCTAACGACTAAAGCGAGGAGGAGGGGCTGACCTAGGCCAGCCCTGGAGTTGGCCGTTTCCAAGACGCTCACTTGGCGCGCCCCACTCCAGAGACCCCAGGGCCTCCGCCCGCTGGCTTTTGGGGGACACCGCTGCTGTCGCGGCTGCTCGGCAGGGACGCGCTGTGCTTGGGCTCCTAGGAGCTTCCGGGCCCAGGTGTGAGGCCTGACGAGCTTAGCACGTGCAACAGCCGGCAGGGCCGAGGCTGCCGCCGGCTCCCTGGACTCCCCAGCACCTGCTCCCCCCGCCCACCTGCTCCCCCGCCCACCTGCTCCCCCGCCCACCTGCTCCCCCGCCCACCTGCTCCCCCGCCCACCTGCTCCCCCGCCCACCTGCTCCCCCGCCCACCTGCTCCCCCGCCCACCTGCTCCCCCCGCCCACCTGCTCCCCCGCCCACCTGCTCCCCCGCCCACCTGCTCCCCCGCCCACCTGCTCCCCCGCCCACCTGCTCCCCCGCCCACCTGCTCCCCCGCCCACCTGCTCCCCCCCGCCCACCTGCTCCCCCGCCCACCTGCTCCCCCGCCCACCTGCTCCCCCCGCCCACCTGCTCCCCCGCCCACCTGCTCCCCCGCCCACCTGCTCCCCCCGCCCACCTGCTCCCCCGCCCACCTGCTCCCCTGCCCAGCTGCACGCGGGGCGCCGCAGGTCCCCGCGGTGAGGAACCCAGTCCCAATGAAATGCGTGTTCTCTGTGCTTTTGTCACTGGCCTCTCACCGCGCCCCTACTAACTCCAGCTAGAGGGACGCGGCCACCCGGGGGCCGCTGCAGGCCGCCAGGTGCAAAGGGAGGGCGGTGGCGGCTGAGAAACGGACTTATTTTCACCTCGGCCACCGGGATCTAGTCCCGCTTAATCCCTTCCACAACCCAGAAGCGCCGTCCTTCATCTAGAATCTAGATTAAAGGGCTTTGGCGAGCCCAGCAGGTCCCCTGCCGGGTGCCAGGAGCGTCGCCGAGGCCGTGGGTCCCTAACCGGCTCGTCTGGAAACGCCTCTTCCGGCTGGCAGGCGGCCCACGCCGCGACCGGGCGCCGTGATAAACCTTGACGAGTGCGAGTGCACGGCTGCTCCGGTCCTCGCGCGGCCGAGCGGCAGGAGGCCATTTTGCAGGTGAGAAGCCGAGGCGCCCCGCCAGGCTCGGAGGGCGCTCCCGGGAGGCTCGGCTGGCTCAGGCGCGCAGGCGCGCGGCGCTCCGCTCGGCTCCGCGCTACGGCGGCCGCCGAGGGTCCTGCCGCAGAGCCCGGCGCTTCGCGACGGGGTGGCCGACCTACGCCGTGGGTCCGCGCGCGGGCCGGCGGGGCCCGCAGAGGGGCTTCCCCGCGAGAGCGCCGTCCCGCCCCGCGCCCTGGGGTCCCTCGCGGGGGCCCCGAGCCTGCGCCCGCAGCTGCCGCTGGACCGTGGTCTGCGCTGCTCAAGCACCTCCCGCGGGCGGGCGCCCGGAGTCGCGCTGGGAACCGGGCGGGGCGCGTCTGTCCACCTGCGGGCGCCGCGTTTGGCACCGGGGCGCGTTGCAGACGCGCTGCAGCCCGTCGCACAGTTTTATAAAATACTGAGAGCGAGAAAGTGATTTTTTTAAAAAAATACTGCATATCTTTATTGATTTCAGGGAGAGGAAACGATAGAAACCTCGATGGTGAGAGTCATTGATCCGCTGCTCCCGCGCGCCCCCGCCCCCCGCTGGGGATCGAGCCCGCGACCCGGGCCTGTGCCCTGAGCGGGATCGAACCCCGGTCCCCTGGGTGCGGGTGAGAGCTCAGCCGCCCAGCCACGCCCGGCCGGGTGGTAAAGGGGTTTTCGAAGCTGTTCTAATTCCCCCACCGAGCTCATCGGGGGGCCCTGCAAAGTCGGTCTCAGGGGTGCGAGTGCTTCTCCGTGGCTGTGATGCAGGCGCGTGCCAGTGTGGAGCGGCGTTGTTCCCTCTTTTATAACATCGATATTTTTGTCAGCTTATTACAGGCTCTTCCTAACTAATTTTGAATGACAGGCTTTTTTTTTTTTTTTTTTAATCAGGTGGATAAGCTCGTATTTACCGGAGCATTTTCCAAATGCCTCACATTCAAGTGGTTTCCAAAGTTACACCATTAGAGATGATTCCCTGATAAACGTTCTTGTGTACAAAGTCCTCTCAGTGATTAGACCAATTTTCGCCCGTTATATGCACAGGAGTAGAATTACCGGGTCAAAGGATGTGAGCGTCTCTCAAGGCCTCCAGGATGACTGCTGCGTGGCTTCCCGTGAAGCCTCGGGCAGGGTTTTCATACTCCGAACATTACATCTCAGATCCCAGAATTTTCTTTCAGGAAAACGACTAAAATGTACTTCCACTGAGATGTAGTAACCCTCTCTGAGAGTGTCTACGTTTAAATCAGGATCAGAGTTTGAAACGGAAAGATTTGTGCCCTGATGGTGGGCCTTTGGGCATCAGAAAGAACATTAGGGAGGCTTTTTTGGATTAGGAGAGGCTTTCTGGTGACGCTGAACAGGTTGCCAACTATCCTGCTTAAGAAAAATCTAGACTCCCGGCCCCTGCCTAGAGTTCTGAGAGAAGCCAAGGGTCACAGTGCAGGTGGGAGAAATGAAATTATGCACAAATCCACATACAATCAATAATCACATCCGTCCTCTTACAGATAACAAGGTAATAAAGACTAATGACATGTGATCGTGGGATAATGTCCCACCATGTTCACCAGCCATCAAGGCACATAAATATTGCTGAATTAACTGCCGCCTCTGTGTGGGTTACTGGGGTGAGAGATTAAGCCAACGTCCAGGCTGGCTTTGTGCTTACTCTATGTGAACCTACTTGTTGTCCAGAATCTTCAGGCCAAGGACACCACCACTTGTTCTGTCTGTCATTTCCAGTGATGAATTGGAGATAACCAGTCGAGACGCTGTCCCCCAATGGGCAGGGAGTCTAAGAGTCTTACAGGGATTGGGGTCCCAGGAGGCAATGAGAAACATCCCTTCTGAATCAACTCTTTACCTGGCTGGGCAAATCCCTATCTCTCTTCTTACACATATTCTTCCTGCTCTGGGACTGTCACCTACTACACCCAAACCTTGGAGTTTCCTGCAGTTCGTAGACAACTATCCCACACTAGAGCCCTTTGTCCAATTGTGGTGGGCATTGTGATGCACCACTCATATTCCCCGCCAGAACTGATGGGCTTATCTCCCAGCTGCTGGGGGCTGCCTGTCGGTCAGCCCTCGGCGGTCAGTCCTTCCCAGGAAGCCCCTCTGCAGAGCAAGAGGCCTCACTCAAGGTCATGCTCCCTTTCTGGGGCAGTCCACATCCAATAACTGGTCAGCATGGGTCTGAAGGTATGGGTCCCTCACCCCAGCTTCAGAGCTCCCTAAGGGATCAGCTGAGGCCTTTGTTGAGACTGCTCTGCAGCCCAATTTCTCTCCCTGCCCGACCATCTTCCTTCCTTCCCTTCCCTTCCAGTGTGTTGATCACAAAAGCACTCCCTCATAACCACCCTGCATGGGACTCTTCATCATCTGGGGGAATCCAACCTGTGAGCCCCAATCCCACATGATATACTCACTCGATACTCTCTAGGTCCCTGTTTAATAAACATTACCTCACAATCCTATGGAGATAAGCCATAACTCAAAATAGGCGAATGTATGGCTCCCTGGTTTCTTTTGTGTCTCTTTTCTGATCCTCAGAATACCTGTCACACTATGACACCTATTTTTCAGGCGTGGTAGACAGAATAATGTCCCCCAAAGATGCCTGTCCTAATACCCAGAACCTGTGAATATGTTAATTACATGGCAAAGGGGAATTAAGATGGCAGATGGAATTAAGGTGGGTAAAAATAGGAAGATTATACTGGATTATCTTACTGGGCCCACTGTAATCACAAAGACCCTTAAAAGTAAGAGTAGAAGGGGCCAGGCAGAAGAAGAAAGTGAGAGTGAGATCCAACTGTGTAAGAGGACCAGAGAGATGCAACGGGGAAAAGTACTTGGCTCACCATTGCTGGCTTCGAAGACGGAGGGAGGGGCCACAAGCCAAGGAATCCAGGCGGCCTGCAGAAGCTGCAAAAGGAAAGGCGGAGAGTCTCCCTTAGAGCCTCCAGAAAGGCACGCAACCCTGCCAACACCTTGATTTTTAGGCCGGTGACGCCCTTGTCGGATTTCTAGCCTACACAACTGTAAAATAATAAATTTGCATTGTTTTAAGCTATCACATTTGTAGTAATTTGTTCAGCATATAGGAAGCATATAGGCAGCTCCACTTCCTTGGTGATTCCATGGGGCGGCTTAGAGGGGAGGGAGGTCTTAGCAGGAAAAATGAAGAGGAAGCAATTGGTGCGACTTCTCACAGGGATTACACTTGGTCCCTGTCGTAGACTCAAGGCTTGTGTGTCCTCCCCCTCCCCAGATTCATATGTTGAAACCCAAATTCATATCTTGAAATACAGATGCACTTTCCTCAACTAATAATTATGATTAAACAGTTTTGTTTTGGAACAGAAGGGGCAGCCAAAATTGCTTCTCAGGGACCTGTTATTTCATCTTCCCTGCTGCAAGAAATTCGCTCTCCCTTGGTGTCCAGCCAAGTCCCCCCTTTGCTTGCCTTTCATTTTGAATTTGGAGATGCTCTCCTCTGGAAAACAAATTGGCACCGACACGTAATAAAATTCTGTGCAAAAGGACAACAGACCTTTAAAAATCACCCAGAAGAAAAACAACAGTTTTTTTGCTAAAAGATTCATCGCGTTACTCTCTGCGGTTCACCAATATGAATGCAAATGGTTAGAATATTTTTCTGTTTGGCAGAAAAGCATAAAGGTCTAGAGAAGAAATATCACCGATGGCTGAACTGAACAGAACATCGTGAACTGAAAATCTCTCAGCTTTAGCAACACCCCCTCCAGTCCTTGCAGCTCTCGGTGGCGCACAAACCCTGTTCCCAGGGAGCCTTGCGGAAGCTGCTGGCATTTAGCAACGTACTAGCTGATCTGAGGGAAGGTACAGAGAGGTACAGAGATGCAGAAGTGGCCACTGAATGTAGCCCCAAGTGGCCCTGCAGAGGGAGGAGCAATGCCTGCTGTAGCCTGGTTTTCGAGCAATTAGAGGAATCACTGCCCTGCGCGTGGTCTGACCTTGCACTAAGGCTCCGGTGTAGTCTGGCAGCCACTGCAACAAGCTTAAAGTCAGGCCACGCCCTGGGCCACCAAGAGAACAGTGAGGACAGAGCCCAGCCAACTGGGCGATGTCCCCACCCTCCCAACCTGGAGCTGGGGTCTCGGAGGTAGAACCCCATTCACCTCTGCACTATAACTAAGTTTAGAACTTTTAAAAATCACCTTAAGAGAAATCCTGATTGCTTAGCCACCAACCTCCAGCGCTTCCTACCACCTCCTCAACCCAAGGCAACCACTAATCTACTTGCCGTCTATGGAAACCCGTAGAGACCTATTCTGGGCATCATGCAATGAGACCTTCATGATTCCAAGGCTCATCCATGCTGGAGCACTTCATTCCTTTGTTTCTGGCCAGATAACATTTCATTATGGATATACCAAATTTTATTTATCCATTCGACAGTTGGTAACATCTGGGTCGGTACCACTTTTGAGCTACGATGAATAACGCCGCTAAGGACACTCATGTACGAGCTTTTGTGCGGACACGTCTTCAATTACCTTGGGGATATACCCAGGAGTGCAATTGCTGGGTCTTTTCTTTTTCTACCCCGTTTCTCCTAGCAACTACCACGAATATCTGTGGAATAAATGAATGAATAAAAGCATCTCATTTTCTTAGAAGATATTTTGAGGGTTACCACGCACACCCTACACCAACGTTATCAACTGTCACTAGCAGCTAAACCTTGTCACAGTTCCTTTCTTGGCTTAGTTAGGTTGAGGTGAGCCTGGAGTATGTCAGCTTCCCCCCCATGCTCCCCCACACTCTTCTTGGGAAACTGAGGAAGCTGGGGTGGGGGTGCACCTCCCCAAGTCCACCAGGAAGCAGAGGCTTGTCCTGACTCAGCCGATGCTGGGGGCAGTGGAGGCCCCACAATCCGCTGACTCATTGCAGGAGGTGTACACTCTTCCCGCACTGAGGACACTGCCCAAGAACTAATTTCTGTGGGTGACAGAGAGAGAAAGGAGAGTTCTTTCCCTGTCTCAGTTCCAGCCCGCAAGGTTTTGCTCTACACATGGCCAACTCAAGGCTTTTCTCGGGCCTTCATGTCACGGGATTTCACTGCTCTACATTCGCGGGGAGCTTAATTGGCTCTGCTGCCAGAGGACCTGCTCCGGCCGCCTTCCTTTGCATTTGTGGCAGGCCTCGGAGGAGAAGCTAGAGATAATAACGTCCCAAGGAGAAACGAGGTGACATGCTGGAAATAGCTGGGAAGAGCATGGACTGTGGTGCAAAGGCGAGGCCTCGGCGTCGCTCGGCGGCGATGCAGGGGGGTCTGTGGAGCAGTCAAGGGCGCGGGCTTGGGTGCCAGATAAGCGTGGCATCGAGTCCTGGCCTTGTTCCCTAATGCATGACCTTGGCCATGCCATGTAATCCATCAAAGCCTCCTGTGCTCCTCTTCACAACACCTCTGACTCTCTGGCATTGTCTTTTTTTAAAATTCTCACCCTAGGACATGCTGGGGCGGGGGGGGGGGAGGAACATTGATTGGTTGCCTTCCTTACACTTGTCATGGGATCAAACCCACAACACCAACTGGGAACTGAACCGGCAACCTTTTGGTGCGCAGGAAGCTGCTCAGCCAGCTGAGCCACTCCAGCTGGGCGGCACTGTCCCCTTTACCATGTGCTCGGCGTTGGCCTCTCTCCCCTGGAAGGTAAGCTCCCTGAATGCAGGATACATTCAGTCTTGTTCACTGATGGGTCCCCCAAGGCAAAGAAGGGTGCCTGCCTCCAAACGTCTATGCTGAATGTGTGAGTGATGCCGGCACTCCCCGGGGGCACCAGCCCTAGGATTCTGCTTTGTCCCTGCAAGCACCTCAAGAACAGCCTGATGCCTGGAACAAGTGTGTCAAGTCTGGGGTGTCAGTGGCATGAGGCCCAGAGAGGAGGGGGCACCGCTGGAAAAAGAATTTACCTACACGAAGGGATCAGCACCTTGCTTTAGGGAACAACCCACTCCTTTTTTCAAAAAATGTAACTGCTGAAGAGATTGGGATTTTTACCAAGTTCTGAGTCTCTGTGGGCAGTAATCACTCCTGAAAGGGACTGGTAACTTGCATTGTAAGACCCTCCTTGCCTTCTAAGTACATGTACTCAGTAAAGATCATTTTCCCACCCCTACCCAACGCCCCCCAAAATAAAAGGTTAAAAGACTTGACTAACTCAGGGAGGGGGTGAGGGCAGTGGGTGAAGGGATTGAGAAGTACAGATCGGCAGTTACTAAATAGTCACGGGGTCGTAAAGTACAGCATAGGAAACACAGTCAATAATATTGTAATAACTATGTAGGGTGCCAGGTAGGCACTGGAAAAATGGGGGGGGGACACTTTGTCAAGTATATGATTGTCTAACCACTGTGCCGTACACCTAAAACTAATACAAAATAATATTGAATGTAAACTGTAATTGGAAAAAATTTTTAATAAAAAATAAAAGACTAAGTCAAAGACAAAACTCACATTGTGGCTCCATACAGGCCAAGGTCTTCCTTCCACCGGGACAATCCTGCTTTCTTCATACCTGCCTTCCCCTCGCCCCTGGTGCCTCCCTCCCTCGCCTGCACCTCTGGCAGAAGGCAGCCGGCTGTGGCAGGGTGGGGTGTGAGGGGGCCAGCGCTCAGCTCAGCTCAACTCGACCTGGCTCTGCGTCCCTGCTGGGTTTCCCACAGTCACCAGGAGCTCCCCAGGGGCGGGAGGGCTCGGGGCTGCAGCCGCATTTCACATGAGGCATGTGGAGGGAGTGATGGCGTGGAGCTGGCATGAATGAATGAATGAATGAATGAATGAATGAATGAGTATGGAGGGCCATCTACATGCCAAGTACTCTGGGAGGCACTGTCACCCACGTCTCCATCAGCTTCCCAGCAACGATGTGAAGTTGGAAGGATCACTCTTATTCAAGGGGTGGAAACTGAGGCAGTTTGCCGAAGAACCACCCCAGTATTCAAATCATGCTTTGGAGTTAAAAGATAGCTGATAAAAGCTCAATTTATGGCTTATATGTGAGACGTTTAGAAGTAATTTAAAAAATTTTTTAATGTTGTAGTGGATGAGTTTTAACAAGATTATCCTAACCTGGAGAGAGTCCTTGGCACGGCCCTGCTTGCCCGTAGCTAACCAACATCTGGAATGGAGACAGAGCATGTGTTGTGAGATACGTAGTAAAAATACTCTTGAGAATTACTATACTACATGAAACACATCAGGATGCAGATCTTGAAGGCTTAAATGAGTTCCATCTAAAATGCTGTGCCCCTCCCCCAATTTATTCAATTAGAAAAGCAAGCCAATTCATTTAAAGTCCTGTCAGGTTCATAACCCTCACTTTATAAGGTGGGAGGGGGACACCTTGCTTGGTAGTGATTCATGTAATTCAGTGGCAAGGCTGTGGCACTTCCCCTGTTGTATTCTGATTACTGAGGAGGGGGAGGGGCAGGAGATGGTCACATTCAAAGTTAAGGGAATGATTACCCAGTCAGCGGTAGGGCAGTGCCCAGTCCAAACTACTGTTTGGCACTCCTCCCATTTACTAGGTGCTGGCAGGAAATTACATAAATTATATGGAGGTAATTATAGTCCTTACCAGATATTAGCTGCTTCTATCTTATAGAGATGTGGGAAGGATTAGATAAAATAATAAATATAAAGAATCTAATGGTGCCTAGTATATAATAAGCACTTAATGAATATTAGTCATTGCTGTTATCTCTAGTTCTTCCATGTAAAAAGTTTCTGTGATGTACATTTTCATTTATATGAAGTGTTTTCCTATCCAGGCTTATTTTCTTTAGCTATGTTCCCAAAAGTAAGATTCCCAAATCAAAGGGCATAAACACACTTAGATCTCTTTATACTTCACACATGTTGCCAGATGTGTTATATTTCTTTCTAAAGTACCTATCATGACCAGACACAAGGAGACAGATTCTCAGTACCATCACTAGCACTGGGGATTACTGGTTTTTAGAATAATTAGATTGGTTTTTAGAGTTGATCCTTCTACAAATATCCATCCAGAGAATGAATGAGCTGGGTTTAGCTGGGGACAGGGTAGGGACCAAGCTGGAATGAACCCAAAGGCAGCAAAGGTGCCTCTAAGGTCCAAGAGGGCAGAGATAAGGGCACCGACAAAGCATGAATGTTCCCAGGTGCTCAGGGCTGGAAGGAGTGAGCTGCAGGGTGCACACTGACCTTCCAGGAACATTGACCTTCCAGGACTGATGCAGATAAGACGGGATCCCTGAGGCCTGAGTAGCTAGTGCTAGTGACAGTTGGGGGAGGCATGGATGCCCAGCTCCAGGAGCCTGGCAATCAGCGGGTGTGAGTGATCAGTGGAAGGGTCCCCTGAGCACACCTTCCCACGGAGTAACCAGGAGGAGAAACCTGGGAGATTCAGAGTCCCAGCATCTCCAGAGGGACATGAGGCACCTACCCCACAAACTAAGAAAAATAACCTCTGAAGAGACCGGCCAGCCCTTTAAATGTAATCACAGCACATCCTACATCTTAGCGAAAGCTCCTCAGATGGCTCCCATGTCACTCAGAGAAGAAGTTGAGGTCTTTTTCTTTTTTTTAATTGTTTAAAATATGTTTTTATTGATTTTAGGGAGAGAGAGAGAGAAACATCAATAATAAGAGAGTCATTGATCGACTGCCTCCTGCATGCCCCCTACTGGGGATCTAGCCCGAAACCCACAAGAATTGAACCCTGACCTCCTGGTTCATGGGTCAAAACTCAACCACTGAACAACACCAGCCAGGTAAAACTGAGGTCTTTACAGTGGCCTGCAAGGCTGTTATGGGTTAAATTGTGACCCTCAAAAAGGAAATGCTGAAGTCCTACCCCCAATCCTTCACCATGTGGCCTTATTGGGAGACAATCTTTATAGAGATAATCAGGTTAAAATGAGGCCATGATGGTGGGCCCTAATAAAAGGGGAAACATGGACACAGACACACGAGCAGGGACAAGTCCCAGAAGTCAGGACATAGGCCTGGAGCATCCTTCCCTGATCCCTTCAGAGGGAGCATGGCCCTGCTGACAACCCCATCTCGGACTTACAGCCTCCAGAACTCAAAATATCTCTGCTATTTAAGCCACTCAGCTTGGTCCTTTGTCACAGCAGCCCCACCAAACTGACAAAAGGCCCCGAGGACCTGGCCCCCTTCACTCTCCCTCTCCCAATCCCTCCCCAGCACCACCTGCCCCGCAGGCACCAGGCAGCCTCCCCCTCTGGACTTCGCCTGTCTGTTCCCTCTGCCTGGGCTGTTCACCCCCCAAAGCTGGCCTGGCCCCTTCCTTACATCCTTCGAGTCTTTGCCTAAATGTCACCTTGTCAATGGAGCCTTTCCTCATCACCTTGTTAAAAATTCAAACCTTCTGCCTACTTGTACCTTCTGATCCCTCTTACCCTGCTCAGAAAATTCCCCATAGCCCTTACCACCTTCTAACACACGGCAGACCCTCCTGTTTACCCCCTTTAGCGGTTCTTGTCTGTCTCCCCCATTAGAAGGTGCCTCCTACCAGGGCCCACGGAAAGCTCTCGACAACCTCATCTCTGACCCTCACTTTACATAAACGAGAAAACTAAGACACAGAGGTTAAGAGCCAGAACGCCAGGGTCCATATTCACATGCCAGGCTTCCTGGCTCCGATGCCACGCTGGCTCCTTGCTGGGCACTGGCAGGGACTCCATCCGGGAGACAGCGTCCCTTGCCCGGTTTCCTGGGGACCAGGGTGGTGGGCCAGGGCAGCTGCTGCTCCACCGCCCGAGGACAGAGTTTCTAGAGTGACCGTGGACCGTGGCTGGACACCGCCCAGCTGGTCATCTCTCAGGCTTCCAGGCTTGGCTCCCCGGTGACCAGCCGGGTCCAGATCACCCTGGATCTGCCACTCACACGCGTGCCGGGGCGGGTGAGAGAAAGGGGAGACGAGAGAGGGCAGTAAATGAGGGCAGGGAGAAGCAGGCCATTGAAATCCGAGATCTTCCAGAAGCCAAGTGGGCCGGGAGGCCGGTATTGCTGGCTGTGCTCAGCGGGCACCCAGTGGGCACAGATCCCATTGCTCAGCTCTCCTGGGGCGGGGGTAGGAGGGCAGCCTGTCCGTCTGTAGTTGTATTGTGATGGCAAAGGAGGAAACAAGAGCAGCTGATCCGGCCTGGATCGGGGTGCCCACGTGTGCACAGACGGGCCTTTGTGTCCGAGGCCCAGACAACAGGCTGCATTCTTCCCCCACCTCAGTGACGTCCTTCACGGACACGTCCCCAGAGCACATTCTCAAAGGATTAATTAGCTAGGGATCAGATGACACGGCATTCCCTCTGCTGCCCCCTCTGCCCGGCTGTGCCTTCTCTTTGTTCTCTCCGGCGCCGAGCTGGTGGCCGACCCCGGCACTGCCCCTGGGCTGCTTGCAGTGGTCCCCGCGCAGGCCTCCTGACGTCCAGCGTGGGACTCAGAACGGAAGCGCTGGATGGGAGAGAAGGTGAAGTTGGGGTCTCCCTTCACTCTCCATTGCTCCCCTGAGTCGCTGCTCAGCAACAACCATTTCGAGGTGGAAGTCACAGCTGCCCCAACCCCCTGGCTTCTTGTCAGATCTGCCCAGTTCCGACGATGTAGACACTGTCCTGTCATCCTTGTGTCTTCCGATCATTTCGTTAGGCTTTTCTTTAGGATAAGTTCCCTTTAAGCATCCTAACTGTCCAGAGTGCACTGAGAGAAATCATTTTTCCAGGAGCCAGTTGCGAGTGGGGACACGAAGGGGGTCAGTATGTCCTCAGTGGCCTGCTGTGACGGTGACCAGCAGGAGACCTTGACCGGAAGTGGGCAGAGGCAAGAAGGACACCCTGGGAGGGGGCATGTGGGGCCATCACGCCTTTCTGCTCCTCTGCAAGGTGGCCCCAGCCTGTAAGAGTCCTGGCCCTTTTGAAAGCAGGATGTCAGCAATGATGTTATTTGAAAAAAAAAAAGCAAAGAAAAACTGCCACCCTGCTTGACCTCAACCCCTTAGTTTTAGATAATCGAGTCACTCGTCTCCTCATTAATACATGTTCCAACAATCCCTGTAGGGAGCTCCTTCAGGACACTTTGTGTCCTAGATGTCCAAGGATGCCTTTGAGGCAAGGGCTCTGAGGGCTGCGTGGAAGGGCGAACTGAGGAAGGGCAGGCCAGGTGCTCCTGAGTGTAAGGTGGGTCTTGGGGTTTTCTCTGATTCCCCCCTCCTCCCATCTCCAAGCAGATATCTCTGACTTTGCCGATTACACGTAGCAAAACAAACCAGTACTGATTTTCAACTCCATTTGTAGATTTGCCCCAGTCTAACGCCACACATGAGAGGGTCATCCCAGCCACCAACGAGTTTATGTAGAAAGCTTCCATTTATGAAAAGGTCACAACAGGTAAAACTAACCTATGCACTAGAAGAGTGGTTATCCCTTGGGGACCCGGGTAGGGTGTGTCTAGCAACTGGGAGGGGACAGGAGTGGGGTTTCTGGGGTGCTGGTCATTTCTTGAGCTGGGTGGTGGTTACACAGATTTATTCCAATTTGTGAAAATTTACCAAACTGCATGCGAATGACTTGTGCAGTTGTTTGTATGTTGCACCAGCTCAGCTCACATGATGCTTCCTCCAGGAAGCCTTTGCGGGGTACCTTCCCTCAGAGCTAATCCTCCACAACCTGCTCTTCTGTTGTTTAACACTCTGAATTATGATCCTTTTATTAGCATAGCTATCTCCTACCTAGACTGTGAGCAACTTGAGGACAAGATCCAAGAATCCCCAGCTCCTTCCCAGTGGTCCCACCCGAGGCTCAACAGATATCTATGGACTGAATGAGTGGACACATGAAGAGATGAGCGTCAGTGCAGTGGCGCTCCTTTCACCTTTCTTCCTACTGAGAATGCACAATAGCTTAATGCTCTGCTATTAATCTGCTTTTACCAACCAGGGTAAGAAATGGAAACGATCTCTCTCTCTCCGACCTCCTACCAGGCGTCTCCTGTCGGAGGACTGCCTGTGTCCCCACCGCGGGGGGTCCAGTCCCCACCCATCCTGTAGCTACCCTTCTGGTCTCATCCAGTGTAAACACCACAGCCCAGAGCGTTCCCATGGGATCACCAAGTTGGCACCTGCTCACTGACTTCCATTATTCCTTAGCTGGAGAAAACATTTGGCTGCTCCAGGCAAGTCATAAAACAACAGCAATAATTTTTTTAAGTCATTTTGGACTAGGATGGGTTCCAATGGCCACTTATGAGCCAAAAAGCAGACTCACCCCTTGGCAGGGGTATCAAGCTGGCAGACTTCTTTTAGGATGCCCCCTACCCTTCCAGCACCCTCTGCCTTCACCCCACCCTCTGCATTTCCTCAGGAGACTTGCAGGTCTCTCTTCCTCTCTCTCTAAAAATCAATAAAAACAATAAAATCAATAAAAACCCACTTTCTAAGGTTGTCACCCTCTCTTTCTACTAGTAAGGCAAGTTCTTAGAATAGTGGCCACTTATAGCTCAGTGCATGTTATGGGTAAAGCAAAAGGAGCTCTGCACTTGCAACGATAAACTCTGAGCCTCAGTTCTATTTCTATCACTTGCTGTCCTTGGACAAGTCACTCTAACTCTTTTGTTCTCAGTCTCCTTAGATGTAAACCAAGCCATGGCCAGGGCCCACCCCACAGATGGCCGTGAGCAGTCACGATGAGCTAATGTAGCACCGATGACTCATGCACTGTATAAAGTTCCACACAAATATAATTGGTATTCACAGTCGTATGAATGGTCGGCCACCTTTTCAAGGAGCAGTTGCATTTGAATCCTTATGTATTAAGGAATTTTAAATATCGATGACCAAGCTGGGGGTGGGATGTGGGTCGGGTGGCTTTCTGGCAAGAGCGCTCCAGGACAGAAGGAAACAGTAGGACATGGAAAGTCACCCGCTTCCTTCGGGGCCTAAATTTCCACATCTTGGGCAGCCTGCCTCACAATGCCCACCGCTGAGGTCACAGGGCCTCTTCCCTATGTAGGAAGGGCTATGCCCCAAAGCATAAGTGAGGTTCCGGTCTCATCAGTGGACATCTCTGGTGGCCCATCTCTGCGTGCTGTCCCTCTGGGGAGACTGGTAAAATTCCCTGCACTCATGTACGCTCTAGGTGCCCAGGCAAAGCTGGATGGGCAGGAAAACACACGTGCCTCTGTCAGCACATCCTGTCATTGGGGTTGATGGCAAAAGTGGGTTTTGAGAAGTCATTCATAGCTAAGGGCCTTCAGTTCATCCAAGAGAAAACAAACAGACCCTGGCACCTCCCTTTAATTAATTAACTAATTAATTAATTAATTAAAATTACTTGAGATTTTTCTGTGTGTTTTTTTAATCTTTTTTTAAAAATATGTTTTTATTGATTTTAGAAAGAGAGGAAGGGAGATGGAGAGAGAGAAACAGGATTGGCTGCCTCCTGCATGTCTTCTACTGGGGATCGAGCCTGCAACATGGGCATGTGCCCTGACTGGGAATCGAACCGGCGACCTCTCGGTGCACCGGGCGATGCTCAACCAACTGAGCCACACCAGCCAGGGCCTGACTTTTAAACAGTCCCAGCACGGGATGCCCTGAGCTTTCCTCACGCACATAGGGTGTACCCAAGGAATCCCAGGTAGACTTGGAGAGCAATCGAATAACGATATCTGATGGCAATTACGACTGAGACACGTGCCCGTGAAGCTGGCCTGTGTGTCCTTTATGTACTAGGGGACACAGAAAATGTTCACCCTCGGGTGTTCACAGCCAGGGACACAACCCAGCAGCAGAGTGGCTACGTGAGAGGCCCAGTGTTCGATAGGCTTGGGATGGAGCCCTGGCTCTGCCATTCATTCACCATGTGACCCCAGGTCAGGTGCCCCTAACTCAGTGTCCTCTGCAGCACAGGAACTAAGATGCCGCCCTCGTGGTGCGTTGGGAATTAGAGGGAGCTGGCGTACGCGAAGTGCTCACCAGTGGCTGGCAGGCAAACACGCAACAAGCGCTAGTTATTTTTAAACGCTGCTAACCTTCTAGCAAACGGTCCTTTAGATAAAGACGCAGACATTGGTGAAACACAAGCCTGGTTAAGGTTCACTTTGATTCTCCCGAGATCCATTAGGAAAGAGAGGGCGGCCACGCAGGTAAAAGGTGAATGAAGGGCTAGGGTTCCTTATCCCTCCATCGGGCATGGCTCAAGCTGAAGGTGACAAGTGTGCAGGCAGATTCATTCCGATAGCCTGTGAGTCTCTTCCAGGAAAACCGGGCCCTTCCAAGTGGGGGAGGATCAGAGCTTCCAAAGAGAAATTCAACCTAGGCGGCCAGACCAGGTGGAGAGGTGCTTAAAGCTTCTGCCGGTCCCACAGACAGGCCCATCGGCCGTCTCTCACGGGGCCAGCCGGGGTCACCTTGATTCTTAATGACGATGGCCAGTCATTCAGGGGCTGTGCAAACAACTCCCCAGACTTTCAAAAACACTTTGCTGAAAGAAAACTAGGCTCTTTTAAGCACAGCACAGGAACCTAGCCCCACCTTCAAAGTTATCGTCACTTTGCGTCGTTCAGTTTCACTTTATTCTTACAAGTTTCAACTACTTTAGGGGACATTCAGGTAACCAAGAAAGACAGCCCCTTTATTAGGTAGACTCTGCTAAGGAGCTTCCAGCCCGCAAAAGGGGTTATCCTGCCCAAGCCCTATTGTAGGACATAGTCCATAAACACTTACCAAGCACTTGGCTTGTACACTGATTCATTAATTCATTTATTCAGCAAATGCATGCCAGGCACTTACTCCTGCAAGGCTCAAAGGCCAGAGATGATTAAGACACAGTTTCTGATCTCCAGAAACTGAAACCCCAGTGGAAAATGATAAAAAAGCTGACTCTCCTACCAGGAAGCATGAAACAGGCTTTGTAGACGAGGTGCTTTGGGGGCGCAGGTGGGGAGTGCCCGGCGCAGAGGAAGCGCTCTGTAGTATGTCGGTGCATAGAGCCTAGGGAGCTGGTGAACACTGACTAAAGGCGAAATGCTGGGCCCCAGACACACTCTGCAAAGCAGCGTCCTCTCCACACCTGCACCCCCTCGGCCCTCTCCAGACCCTCACCTGAGGCTCTGCTCTCGGCCAAGCTGGGCCCAAGAATCGGGTGGCAGTTCCCTCCCAGCACCCTCAGCTCCGCCTCTCTCCACTGAACTCAGGCCGAGCATTGATTTTCCTGCATTGCCAGCATGTCCCTGCACTCTGCAACGTCAGCGTCTTGTGAGCTCAGCTAATAACCCTCAGTGCATCTTAGGCAGGAGTCTCGGCCTGTTAGAAGATTGGTTCCCTCTGTGCGCGAATCTTTCCCATTTATTAGATGTTAGATGGAGATCTTGTCCATTTGGGAGTTTCTTTCCCTCTGGCTATGAAATAGAAGAGACACACCAGAGGGCAAAAGATGAAGGAGTGAGGCACCCAGTGGCATCAGGAATATCGTAAGAGACATAGAAGTCGCCCACAGACGACAGCTGCCCTGTTGGACAAATGGGACAGCTTGATGACTTCATGCAATGAAATCCCAGGGAACATCTGGGACTTGTCATTTTTGAGGTTCCCAAAGCATTAGTCTGAAGCAAAGTGGAGCCTTTAGAAGAGGTGGTCTCATTGCCTGGGGACTGCCCTGGGTCAGGGAGCCCAGAGTGGCCCGGGGGACAGTGAGCGGAGCAGCGTGTGGCACTGCCAGTGACAGAGGGGGCACTGGGTTTGCAGTGAGGCCCTGGCCAGGGGTCCTGGCTCTACATCACCTTAGATAAATCGCTTCACCTTGTGAGTCTCGGTTTTCCCACCTTTCAAATGGGAGATGGTTATATCGAGGAACCAGCATCTACTCTGACCAATGGCCAGACTTAAACATCTGTGAAATCCTTCCCAGAAAACAGAGGTCGGCGCAATGAGTCTGCAGGAGGAGACCTCGCAGCGAGGGCGGTGCTGCTGCTCATTCAGAGGCCCGCTTTCCTAGTCTCACCCTTCTCTTGAGAGTTGACTATTTCTCATTTCTTACGACTTCTAGTGCCCGGCTGGGCGTGGCTCAGCGGTTGAGCATCGACCTGGGATCCAGGTCGGGGTTCAATTCCCGGTCAGGGCACATGCCCGGGTTGCAGGCTGGGCAGTGGATCAATGACTCTCTCATCACTGATGTTTCTCTCTCCCTCTCTCCCGCTCCTTTCCTCTCTCTGAAATCAATAAAGATATGTTTAAAAAGAAAGACTTCTAGCTCCCTAAACCGACAATTAATTCTGATTGTCATAACTCCTTGTGGAGCACCTACTCTGAGCCAGCCCAGCTCTGTGCTCGCGCCTCCGTAAGATCATCTCCTGCCGTCCCCATCACATTCCTACAGGCGGGGGTTTTACAGACAGAGAAGGAAGGAGGCAAAGGGCAGAGCAATTGCCCAGAGCCACATGGGACAGAGGCCGGATCTGGGCCCAGGACTTAATCTTCCTCGGGGATAGTGTTGGTTCAGCAAACCGGGGCAGGAGGACGGCTAATCCTGCACCCGTGTGACTGTCCTGGGCCATAAGGACAGGATCCCTGACGTCTCTCTCTTCCCCCCTCTCTTCCTAGGACCCTCGTCAAGGGGGCAGTGGAGAAAACCAAAGCTTCGCTGGTGCCAGAGCCCAAGCCACACAGGCAGCAGGCAATAGAGGGATTCTAGCCGCGGCCACGTTTATGGAGCAGTTAGTACCGAGGCTCAATACTAGCCGACATCTCCTGTGTCCTGTTGGTCCTGCTGTAAAACGACTCCCCTCAACTTTACAAGCTGGTAAACGGACCGCTGGGGATGGACAGCCACTCTTTACCCTGCAGTGCCCCGGCCCCCCGGCATCTGCTGCCTTCGCCCGAGACTGCAGCCCATGAATTATATAAACATTGCCTGCGCGGCCCACCCGGCACCGATGCTGATGAGCTTGGAAGGAGCTATTGCTGGAAACGCACAAGGGCAGCCTGCAGAGGGCTTGGGACCGGCACTTGTCTTTTCAAATGGCTTTGAGATGAGCTGAATGCAGATCCTGCCCCTGTGGGCGGGAGAGGATTGGGACCGAAGGAGAACAAGTGGGTCTCCCACCCAGGAGTGGGGGGGAATGAACCGCAGCAGCGTCGATGGCGAGGCCCCACCACCTGCTTTCAGGCCCGAGAAGCATCTTTCCCATCAGCACAGGCCCACTCAGCGGCAGATTCTCCGGATTCCACGCGGGGCTTTGCTGTGAGGCACCAGTTCTGACTCTGAGGCCAGGCTGCCCAAGGGCATCCTTGCCACTCGCTGCAGGAGCCCTGTGTGTTCCAGGCTTCAGAAGGGGTGGGGAAGGGAAGGGAAGGGAAGGGAAGGGAAGGGAAGGGAAGGGAAGGGAAGGGAAGGGAAGGGAAGGGAAGGGAAGGGAAGGGAAGGGAAGGGAAGGGAAGGGAAGGGAAGGGAAGGGAAGGGAAGGGAAGGGAAGGGAAGGGAAGGGAAGGGAAGGGAAGGGCAGGGCAGTCAGGCAGCGCAAACAGAAGCCAAATGGAGCTGCCTCATCTGCCTGCCCACACGGAGCCCGAGTCCAGGACCCTGCCACATGTCTTCAAGGCCCAGGCTGGACATGGGGATGGAGAGGCCTGGCTTGGGGATGGAAACCAGAAGCCATCCCAGAGGGGTGAGTCTCTCGTAGGGTCAGAAATGAAATTGGCAGATGCCCAGAGCTGGCTTGTGAGGCTGCCCTGAAGTTGGCCTGACCCCAAGGGGCCTCCAGAGCCACGCTACACGGCCACTGGGCCATAACCACATAGCATTTCAGATTCAGTGTTTTATCTCAGACCCATGCCGAATCAAATAGAAGTGATGGGAAAACAAACAAAAACAGAGACCGGGAGTACCAGGGGTTGGTTATTTTAGTCAAAACAAACAATCCTTGTTTACTGCTCACAGAGCACAGCCTGGTCCTGAGCAAAATGCAAAGGTCTTCAGCCTCATTCCCTCCCACCCAGTCTCAACACAGACACTCCCTTGGTGGCCCTCAGGCTCTACCTTCATGCTGGCCTATGCCCAAAACCAACAGGCTGCTCTGACTGCCCAAGATGCCTCCACCCTACACAGTACCCCATGCTCCAGATTTTCCAAACCCCTGCCCACTGCCGCCAAAATTAACCGACGCTTCCCCTCCCCACCCCCACCACACGGTCTTACAGCCAAACTGTGAGTCCTTCAGAAGGGAAAGAATATTAACTAACTGAGCGACTACTACATTCCAGTCATTGTAATAAGCACTTTACAAAAGGGGAGGGAGGGAGGGAGGGAGGGAGGAAAGAAAAAGAAAATTGTTACGAACAGTCAGCCCCTTGCTCTGATCAGTCCACCTGAACACAGGTGGCCAGCAGCCCTGGCTGCACCAGGTCCTTGCATTATCCTGGAGCAGAAACAAATGCACAGTGTCCTACCTTTTGTCAGGAAGCGAGAGGGCACCGCCCAGCACTTCCAGATGTGGCCGCTCCTAGAACAGGGAGAGGGCTATCAGTGGAAGTCAAGTAGGGCTGCCAGGGGAAATGCAGAACAAATCATCTTTTCAGTATAAGCACGTCCCAAATATTTCCTAGGGCATAATTATATAAATTTTATTTGCTGTTTACCTAAAATTCAAATCTAACTGGGCATCCTGTATTTTTATTTGCTATATGCGGCATCCTTAAATCCAAGATATGCAAGTGACCCCACGACCTGGGAGAGCACCTGGGGGACCGGAAGAAGAGAATTCCGGGTGGCTTAAGTGCTGGGAAGGTATGAAACTCCGGGCCTCCAGCCCTTCGTCTGTAGAATGGGGTTAATGATGCCGTGCAGAGCCCCTGTTACCAGGATCGTCAGCGAGGTCATCAGGCACCCGCCTGCCACATTTCATATACTCAGTACAGTCCACCCTCCACGTGGATACGAAGGGCCGACTAATGGACTTGAGCATCCTCGGATTTTGTATCCATGGGGGCCCAGGAACCAAAACCAAGAGATGACTATAAACAGTAGCTGTTATTGATGTAGCGGGCCTGTAGCCTGTGAGCAGCACACAGTAGGCCTTCAGCGTGAGTCAGTTCTTATCTCTAAAGGAAAGAGCTGTTTGGTAGGACTAAGCACCATCTATGAGCACCTGCTACACACCACGTATTATTTCATTTAAGCTTCATAATACCCTACAAAATAGGTATTTTTATAGTCTTTTCATAGGTATGGAAACTGAAGCTCAGAAAATTTGACTAGTTTCCCTAATGTGGCGTCACCTGTAAGAGGCAGAGCTCAGGCCCAAACCGGCTTAACTCCAAATCCTGCGCTCTTTTCACCATGTCACCCTGTCCTTTGAGTCCTAATTCCACTTAACTGTGAGCTGAAGCTCTGGACCAGGCCGACCGAGAAGAACCTCCACCCCTTACAAAAAGTTCCTTGAAAACTACTCGAGTGACTCACTCGGCTCTTTGCTGAGCCTTAGCCTTTCCCTCGTCTCCTCTCTCTCCCATCTCTTTCCCTTTCGCTCTCTCACTTTGTCAGCAAAGCTTGTCTTTACTGGAGCAGCCCCCGCCTTACGCTGATTGCACGCTCCCTGCCCCAGTCCTGTCACAGCTGGTTCTTCATACTGTTGGTCGGTGAGCCCGCTGAGAGGCCAATGAATGTCCTGGACCCTTCTCTGGGCTCCACTCCTTGGGCACAAGTGTAGGCCCAGCCTCTCTTCTGCACTTGAACCTGAAACCCGGTCCTCTGAATGCTGTTTGTGTCTGAAGTCAGCAGAGAGCTGCTTACACGTCTGCAGGCCCAAGGGGGCCTGTTAGCACAGAGCTCTTACCTAAGCAGAGCTGGCTCCAAGCCCCAGGGGCCCCAGGAAGCCTTCCTAGGCCTCCCAGTGAGGGCGCAATTAGGGAGCTGTGGAGATCCACTGTTGCCCAAGCCAGTTTTCAGCTTCCAACACCAAGCCCTCCCACACCAAGCTCCTTTGTTTATGTCAGCAGGTTCTCGAGTCTGAGATTTCCCAGTGGGGCTAAAACCTTCACTGCAGAACCAGGTTCATCGTGAGTTTATGTGTGAGGCCCTTAGACCAGTCCCTGAGTTCCCATCAGGGCCACATGTGAAGAGAGACCATGACGTCTGGGGCTTACCAGATGCTCCTTTCTTTTTCCCAGTGATGCCTGAAGAAAGCTGGCCTCCCCTTGTATCTGTTTTATATCTGGTTTCGTTTTAAAGGGATTCTGAAGTCTTAACGGTTGGGCAGGTGGTTGAGTACACGGTTGTCCTTTTGCAAAGACTGGAGGGAGGAATTCTGGCTGTTTTTGTTTCCATGTTGGCGTCACTGGTCTACTTCATGCTTCCAAAGTGTGGCTGGAATGGAAGGGAGAACCATTTGGCACGAAACATGGCTTTGGGTTCTTTGGAGGTGTTGGTGAGTAGGGTTCATGAACATTGACTACATAATATTAAAATTTTCTAATAAACAAGTGATGGTGGTGGTGGCAGAGATGGTGGTGACACTAACGAGGGTGGTACTGGTGATGGTGGTGGTGGCTGAGATCATGGAATGAGGCTGGTGGTGGAAGAAGAGGAAAGCGGGGGAGAGGGAAGGACACATTTCCATCCTTATTGCTCGGCTCCGAGGCCTCCTCTGGCTTGGAAGATTGCCCAGACGGCACCCCCTCCCACCAGCTGCCCCATTCACGCTGGTTTACCAGCATCCAAACATCAGGTCTCCGTGGCCAGTGGCAGGATGGAAGTGAGACAATGCAGCAATTGCTCACGGAGCTTCCCAGTGTCCAGGTAGCTCAGAGGGAGCTTCATCATCTGCACACAACACGCTGCTATCCGTGAGCTCACCTCGGCCGCCTCCGGGCACAAAAGGAAACCCCAGCGAGGACCGCAGCGCTCCGCACCCAGCACCTGTTTGAGGAGGAAAAGCGTGGTCGTCGGAGTCAGAGGGCAGAGAGCTCCAACTCCAGGCTTTTCATTCCCTAGTAGTTTATACCCTTTACGCTCGACTTTCCCCACCCACGAAATGGGATAACACCTACTCGCCAGGCTGCGCAGAGCAAATGAGCCAGGGCCTGGCACACGGCCAGTTGTCAATAAATGGCACTTTCTTTGGTGCCATTTGGACACCATTTCGAGGGTGGGGTCCAAGGCCACAGAATGATGCTTGAAGCAGTTTCATGCAATCTTTCCGCTTCTCATCTTAGCTCTTGGCCAGAACCCGTAGGTACTTTCTGTCCTAAGCATTTTTCATGAGCTACATTTTCATCTTTTATTTATTTTTTAAATATGTCTATTGATTTCAGAGAGAGGAAAGGAGAGGGAGAGAGAGAAACATCTATGATGAGAGAGTCACTGATCGGCTGCCTCCTGCACGTCCCCTGCTGGGGAAGGAGCCTGGAACCCGGGCATGTGCCCCAACCAGGAATCGGACCATGGCCTCCTGGTTCACGGATCGATGCTCAACCACTTGGCCACGCCAGCTGGGCCATTTTCATTTGTTAAGAATCTTGATTCCTGGGACTTAGGATAACAGAACTTCAGACAGCAAAACAACAGTTTAAAAAAAGAGACAGAGAAACGTAACCCCTCAGTTGGTTGTTTTTTCAAATGCTGCCCAACTGTTTTGTTTCCCACTGAAAGGACTGATATTTTGGTTGACTCAACAATGTGAAAAGATTCCATAACTTTTTTTTTTACACTGTCAGGATGTTTTCCTTGATGTCTGGCCCAAGTTCTCTTTGTTGATGTCATTCCATTGCCTATTTATTCCGTCTGCTTGGTACCTGAATAAACATCTACATTCCACCACTTAAATTTGTTCCTTTAAAATATTTACAAGCCATTGTCATGACTTCATATAGTCCATCCCATACATATTTAATTTTCCTCTTTAAACATGTCCTATTTCCCCTAAATCACTTATTTCCCCTTCTGAAAATTTCCAAAGTTGCTTTTATCTTAACATAAGGAGATGCCCCTAAGTGGACTATTATCAGACAGACTCTAAAAAGGTAGTTGTTCTGGAACCTGGGGCATGTCTTCAAAGTGCAGATTCCCTGAGCTCATCGCCGGAGATGCTGACTCATAGTTCTGGGCTGTGGAGCCCCAGAATGTGCATTTTAAACACCCCTGGAGACCACACATAGAAGCAGAGAGCCACATCACCGTCGGTATGGCCAAGCGAACTGGAAGCCACGAGGGTCCTGTTTTCTAACTTTCCATCACATTCAGGACCATCTTCCTGAGGCTGCACCAGGATCGCCTTGATCAGAGCTGGAGCGTTCTCAAGTCCTTCGGTCATGCTCACGTCGCCTTGGTTTGTGACCGCAGGTTCCTAAGCTCATCCTTGAGAGCAGACTTTGCCAGGGGAACACCCAGAAGTCTCCCCACCTCCTGCTCTTTGGGTCCTGGGCCCAGAGGCGGGGGATTGCTGAGGGCTGCTTTCTCTATCACCCCCATATTCCAAGAAATCTATCAATTTTGCATCCCCTATGAATATGACTCAGGTTTCTTTTTAATACAAATATATTAATAATAATAATAATAATAATAATTCTTTATGTCTGTGCAGCACATTGTGGTTCACAAAATACCTTCCGTTCATTTCACCCAATCTGCCCAGCAGCACTGTCTCCATGGCACAGACGAGGAAGCGCGTGGACAGAACAGGCGGCCCGTCCAGGGGCGTAGACACAGGAAACACAGGAGCCAGCCCTTAAAATGATGGATTCTTTCATCCCCTCTCCTCAAGGTCACACTTTTCCAGACTGCTGTATTATCAAATCTCTAGTCTTCGAACATTGCCGATTAATAAATAATGCATTTGCTTCATGGAGGTATCTGTTACTCAACGTAGCTATTCGAGATGCACAGGGGATGCTCAAGCAGTGTATTTTTAACGGATCCTGTAATCATTGCATTGGTGTTGGCCACAATTATATAATAGTTCTTAATTCCTCTTCGTTTTATTTTGAAAGCTAAACATAAAAGGCAGGGACCATTTATCCTGTTGTAGAGAACACACCTGCTGAGCTCAGGGGTCCAGCCCATGAGTAATGAGTTGCCATATGGACCCACTGGCAGGAGAGGGAAGACAAAGGGAAGGCTACCAGCTGTGGATAAGCCTAGGCCTTGGGTCTAGTTTTCCCAGGCTAGGGATCATAATAAATTAAAAGTAAATATTGGACACTGGCTATACCCAAAGTTCACACATTAGATAATATTAAAAGAATAGGAAAGGAATATATACGAGAATCGAGGTGCTAAGTAAACTTGTGAGTCCTTAAACTTATTACTCTCCTCATTCATTCATTCATTCATTCATTCACTCATTCATTCATTGAATAAATATTTTATTGAGCACTCACTGTGAACCACACACTGGACGGGGAACTGGGGCTACCACAGTGGATAAGACTGACCCATGAAGCTAACATCCCGGGGAGAGGGTGTCACACAAGGACCCTGGCAGTTACAGGCAGTGTGATAAATGCAGTAAGAGGTAGGGCAGGGTGCTGTGTGTGCACCCCCAGGGGCCCCCAGCAGCCGGGCTGAGGGGCCCGAGCCAAGAAGCTGTGCTCGCACAGTGGGCCCATTCTTCCTGCACGGATTGTGGATTTATTTGGAGTGGCCTGCAGGGAGCATGCTGAGGGCATGGCCCTCATACCCCTTGGCACACGAAGGGCACTAGGGAGTCATTGCTTCGCACTTGTAGTTCCTCTGCTGAAACATTTTTCCTCCCCTCCCCCATCAACTAAATTCTAGTTTTCGCGTGTTCCACGGTACACGTTAGAAATTCCACCTCTGTGCACTGCAGCGTCCTGGGAAAATCCTCTACCACGGTCCTCACCAGCCCCATGGTCCCTCACACGTCTCCCCCATCAGGCCGTGAGCACTTCTAGGTCAGGGCCCAGGTAATTTACCTCTGTGTTCCCTGCACCGAGCAGATGCCTGTCACACAACAGGAGCCGGAGAAATGTTTGAATGCACAAAGGAATGAATGCTTCTGACTTTCAGCATGTGGTTGCTAGGAGGTGGGAAGTTGAACATGTATACAAATGAAACACTTGGCAAACAATTAGGCACCATGTGTAAAATCATGCAGCACCCCCTCCCCAATTTATTTACAGCGAACCTTCTTTACCCGGCACATGTATTCCCGGGGGTCGCAGACTGCCCCCGACCCGCACGAGATGCGGGTGTGTGCTATGTATGTTTAATCTCCTCTCCCGAGAAAAGTTTCAGAGAATTACCTGGAATCACTAGTGGTATTATCCAACCCCAATAAAGACAAGTCGTTTTGGAACTACTGTGTGTAGAGTCTGTCAGAAAGGTGGATTGGGTTCGAGTAGGAAAGTTTCCATCAAAAAGCTGCTTAGTTGCAGGGATAGAACCCAACAGGCCCGGATGAGAGGGAGGGGGGCCGGCCAGGGCCAGAGTCTATCTTTAGTTACATTTTTGTTAGTTTATGTGCAAGGTCAGATTCTATCCTTAGCTACATTTCTGTTAGTTTGTTCTTTTTTCATTGTTGTTGTTAATTTTGATTTTTAAAAATATTTCATCAGTGCAGCAATTGCTCTCTGTGGAACTCCCCAAAGGGGTTGAAAATATGCCACATAAAACCTGTGCACAGATGTTTATAGTAGGTTTATTCCTAACTGGCAAAACCTGGAAGCATCAAGATGTCCTTCAGCAGGCGAATGGATAAACAAACAGTGGCACATCCAGACACTGGAATATTACTCAGCACTGAAGAGCAGTGAGCTACCAAGCCGTGAACAGACGTGGGAGAAGCTTAAGTTCATATTGTTAAGTGGAAGAAGCCAATGTGAGGAGGCCGCATACTGCGTCATTCCAACTATGTGACGTGCTGGAAAAGGGAAAACTATAGAGACAGTAAAGAGATCAGTGGTTGCCGCGGGTTAGGGGAGAGGGCGGGATGAACAGGCAGAGCACAAAGGATTTTTAGGGCAGTGAAGCTGCTCTGTATGACACTATAATGGTAGACACATGTAATTTTCCACTTGCCCAAACCCACAGATTACACACCACCAAGAGTGAGCCCTCACGGAAACTATACACTTCAGGTGATTACGATGGTGTCCATATAGGCTCATCAGCTGGAGCAACTGCATCACCCTAGTCGGGGAAGCTGCCCACGGCGCAGGCGAGGCCTGGACGTTGACCGTGGGAACAGAGGCTTTATGGGAAATCTCTGCGCCTTCTGCTCAATTTTGCTGTGAACCTGAAACTGCTCTAAAAAAAGTCAATTAAAATATTCCCATCCCCAGAGGCCCCATGGGGTCTGCCTTCCAGCACAGGCCTGGCAGGGGCACTCAGAGTCCCTCTAAAGGTGCTGGACATCAGCGGCGGCCGATCGCCGGGGTGTCGATGGCAGTCCCGAGCTCGCTCCGCCTGCCCGGTGCTCCTGAGTTTCCAGCCTGCATCCCCTGTGCTCACGGCTGCTCGTCTCCTAGGCCACTGTCCCCTTAGCACCGCCTCAGCCCAGCATCCACACCCGGGCGTGTGTTCTCTGTCATCTGCTCTATCTACCTCCCCCTCCCTTCCACTCACAACTGACTTGCTTTATAATAGAAGCTTTTTAGTGCCGGCCATGAAATCTATCCTGTCGTCTGGGCCAGAGAGGACAGGCTCCCTGATTCCATTATCCCATGAACTCTCACCTCTGCCTCCTCCAAACGCCCACCCCACCCCTGCAAAGTCACCTGATCTCTTGATCAATGAACAGGGGCTAATGTTGATGTTTCTAAATGGCAAACTCTGAGGCTTAAAAAATCTAAGATGCTCTTTAGGTCCCCACAGACATACGCAACCGCTGATAGAAAGGTCCCCTCTGGTCTGAGTTTTTTCGGCCACTTCTCTCCAGCTCCTTTTAATTGCCACGTGCAACCCTGCCCGGGGATGAACTGAACCAAGCCGGCCTCTCAGACGGCCTGCTGGGCGCTTTAAAAACAGACACAGCGCCAGTGAGCGCGTGTGTTACATTTCTCAGCTGAGCATCCTCAGAAGCTGCGACATTCATTTTCCACCCCAGCATGTCGACTCCGTGGTCCCCGAGCCCGTGGGAGGGCAGAGTCCTGTAGAGAGGCCATTGCTTTCCTTGTCTTTGTGGATAGCATGAGGTCAGCTAAATGATGATGGCAGATCTCCAAGACCAAGCGAAAGAGCAACTGGGGATACAGTAATGGGAAGCGGTAAATTGCAGAAGATATTTGTAATCTGACCAACAGAAGGGGAGCCTTTTCTGGGAAATTGAAATACTCACGCTTGAGTGCCTAATGGGTTTCGAGGCCCCAGTCAGTGTGTGTGTTGCATGCCAGGAGCCAACAAATCACTGTGACCACAAGCCACCTCGACCCATAGATGAGATCCCCACTGGAACAGCTCCCTGGTATGCGGCCCGGGGGAACACCCACCCTCACTGCTCGCCGGGGACGTCAATTTCAGCACTGATACAGGTGGTCTATATATGTCATCGCAGAGGCTCCTCGCCACGACACCAACGGGGCAGGTGTTAGTCTACCCCCATTTTAAAGATGGAGAAAGGGAGGCTCAGAGAGGTTGAGATCGGGCACCCCTGAAGAGGTAGGTCAGACAAAAATCCAAACTCAGTTTTGTCTGACTCCAGAGCACGTGTTCTTAACGACCCCATTGTGTTAGCATCGGAGCTCTTGGGCATCAGTTACACCGAGCATCCTTAGTTGGAAGTCACCTTTCCTTTATTCATTCAATACTCAACATTATTTAATGAGCATCCACATGGGGCCAGGCCTTTGGCTGGGCACTGAGGCTTCAATGCGAGAGAGACAGGGACCATGCCTCCGTGGAACTTAGAATCTCTGGGTGAGGGCAGGGCCTCCATTAAGGCTGGGGCAGGTTGGGGCTCGCACAACGGCTCCTGGCCAAGGGGGTACCAAAACCCCGATTTGTATTCCACTAAGTGCCCACAAAGCTGCATCCCCCAGAGGGAGCAAATTAAACTTTCCCCCCCAAAGTATTATATGAACTGTCTGGAAATGCCCACCTCCCTTATGTGTTTCAAGCCAATGTCACTCTGAAAGGCCCCCATGACAACCTGTGGTGCCCAGGGAATGTAAATCTGCACCAGGGCAGATAGGTCAACAGCAAATCCAAGAAAGCGTAGCCTGGTCTACCTGACCCCAGCCAACGAGGCCCACACCCACGTTCAGGGAACCCCGGCCAATAACTGTGATTCCAAGTCATCCTCCCCAGAAAAGTGCCTGCGTGGATAAAACTTCCAGCAAATCCCAAAGATAGGACCCCGTCTCTGCAGAGGGCCGAGCCCTTGCTTGGCGCTGGGCCTGTAGGCCGTCTGCCTACAACTGTCAGACCCCAGGGAAACGTAAGGAAGGCTTCTGGAGGGACTTACTGCAGAGAACAGCGAGAAGAAAAGTCAAGGCGACATCGAGCCCAGAGCCCCAGTACTCAGGCGGAGAGTGTCCCCTTTAACAGAAACAGACTGAAGGAGGAGGCCCTTGGGAAGAGGGGTTAGCTCTGTGTGCGCCAAATTTTAACTTACAATGTCTTATATTTATGGAGACTTTGTGTAGGAGGCATTGGGTGTAATTCTTACAAAAACCCAAGTATAGGTGAGGAAACTGATACTCTAAGAAACCAAATCATTTGGCCGAGGTCACAGAGAGAGGAAGTGGCAGAGTTAGAAAGCGGTGAAGGCAGGTCCACCGGACTCGAAAGACGTGATTACAGAGACGGAGACCTCAGCACGGGGAATAGAGGCAGTCACGTCGTGGTAACTGTGTGGTGTCAGCTGGGTATTGAAAGGGGGGGGAGGGCACTCCATAAAGTACATGATTGTCTACCCACTTTGCTGTACCTCTGAAGCTAATACAGGGTAATACTGAATGTCAACCGTAATTTTTAAAAAAAAATTTAAAAGGCACGTGATTAACTTGTGTTCTAGCTTCAGAGGAGTCCTCAGACCTAAGATAAAGGAAGTGAGGCCAAGAAGCAGCGAGGCACATGGAAGGGAAAGAAGGGAAGAGGCAAAGGTGGCCGAGGGCGGGCCCTGATAACTCCTCCAAGGCGATAAAGAGATCCACTTACTACAGCTGGCTGTAAATGGAGTTTATGGATCTCGGCACCTAGAACAGAAAATGTCCCAGCGGAAAGGACCTCTGTCCCCTCATCCAGTCCCTCTTTTTACAATCGAGGACACTGAAGCCCTGAGACACCTACTGGCTTCCCCCAGGTTCCCCCGGCTGTCCTGGAGGTAGAGCCAGGCCCAGGTCTGGAATCCCGGCTCTCAGGCCTAATTATTCCCACACCCCTGCCTCACTGAGATCAGTATCGCCAATGACCACGGTGCTGTACACAGCTGTGGTCACCCACCGTCCAGTTTTTTCAGGACATGCCACCCTGGTAACCATCTTCATTGTGTGGCTTGAAGAAAACACTGCCTCAGTCACGTGGGCTCCAGAGGAATGGAAAATTCCAGGTCGGTGAACAACACCACCCCCCCCAGGTATCCCTCCTCAGCTCTGCCTGCCGAGGCTCCCAGGCCCTTTTTGTCCCACCACCGGTTAATATTTCACTTGGGTGAGACTTCAGGGAACAAAGAACACGAAGCTGGCCTTGAGGGGCCAAAGGTAGGCAGCCAGTGGCGCCTGCTGCAGCTCATAAATAAGAACCAGTGTACTTTGGATGAGAACCCGAGGCCTCCCGCAGAACAGCTGGGGAGCTATTCATAGAAAAGCGCGCTATTTGCATCTGCCTGGCATTTGAATGAGGGTCACAAACTGCCTGCCCCGTGCACGCGTGAGTCACGCTCCCCGTTCAGGGGCCAGGAGTGGCCGGGGGCAAAGGAAAACTGCTGCCCTGGGCCCGCTGAGGGAACCGTGGGGGCCCGGAATGGCATTTCCAAGGGTATCTCCTGCCCCTGGCAAGGAAGATTTACGATCAAGAAAGTACGTGTGAAACATCAGCCTCAATCCTTGGACCCTGTGTCATCCCCCCCTTTGGCCCAGGCTCTTGGGCAAACACAGGAGACCATCCACAGTCCCTCCCAGTCCCCCAGGAAGTTGTAGCTGAAGCCAAGACCCCTCTGGGGGCTTAGGCTACCCTCTAACATGTTCAGTTTCCCAGCTGAGAAAGCCAATCAGAGCCCCCTGGGAGGGCAGCTGCCAGGGGTCACCTTGTGCCCCATGCTCCACTGCGCCTGGCCACCGTGTTACAGGCCTGAGTGCTGTAGACTAAAGGGCTGAGGTTGTGTTAGCTGAGGGTGCGGGGGACTCTTCCCCATGCTTAGCACCGGCCGCCCTGGAAGATGTCACCCACCAGTCCCCCTCCCTGCTGTACAGTTAAGCCTAGATCTGGCATGGCCCTGAGGTGAGAATATGCCAGGAGCAGGGTCTGTTCTGGTCCAAAGTAGCACCAGGAGGTCCAGCCCAGGCCTGGGCTCCCTCATCCCAGGGCCTGGCTGGAAAACCACCTCCCCCCACAGTGGCCCTGAGCGTTCACATTGACCTTGACAAAGGACAGGTGCGTCATCAATGGTGTTGATGTGACTCGTCCAATTTGAGGACAGAACCTCGCACATGATTCAACGTTATGACGTGATGGACGCAGACAAGACCATCAGATGCATTTGAAATTCATACTCGCAGACATACGATGGCAGATGTGAGGAACACATGGGCTGATGTGAATTCCACCTTCAAGAAACCAGTCCTCTGCTTAGGAATTATACATTTCACTAAGCTCCGGGAGCAGAGATGATTCATGCGTAGAGATGGCACTTGAGCTGTATTCTCAGTGGAGGGGGTGGGCCTCCTGCTAAATCACTGCTTCATTCAACAATTATGGAGCCTACTGTGTGCCAGGGTGAGCCCTCAAAGAACACAAAGCACAGGTGCGCCCCACATACAGGGCTCAATCTCATGGGGTGAAGGCACGTTCCCAATGACCTTGTCACCCTGGGACAGGTGCTGCTTCAGGAGGATGGCCTGAGCGCCATGGGAGTGAGGAGGGAGTGGAGAGGCCCATCCTGAGGTCAGCAAGGGAAGGTGAAGTCAGGGAAGGCCTCCCAGAGGAGGGGACATTTGTAGGATGGACAGATCCAAGTGGGCAATAGAGTATTCTGGGCCAGAGGACATTTGCAAAGGCATTGAAACCCAACAGCGTTTTGGGAATAGAACATTCTTCCCTGTTCCGATTGTGGGTGACAGCTGATAGCAGACCAAGGTCGGGTGACACCTTTGGCTAGGGAATGGGGTGTTTGCTTCTCTCTAATAAGTCAGCTTGTCTGAAGGATTCTTCTTGTCTGAAAATCGCTGCCCAGATTCATTTCATCCATCAGTCCCGGGTCCCGACATGGGTGACCAGGCTTTCAGAACGTGTGGCTGGCCAGCTGGGCCCACAGCACAACAAGGGACACCCTTGGGAGCCTGGCCACACCCTTGAGGTTTGGACAGATCCTCTCTAGTTTCTCCCATCATGTGACTAAGCACCTTATCGCAATAGAACTGTAAAAATGCCAAACTTTCACCTTATTAAAGTCACACTCTTCTGGCCTTGGCAACCCTAACAGGACCTTATAACTCAGTCTCTACAGCGAGAGTCCTTGGACAGCCCAAGGTCTGTCAGGGTCTGTGACGGTGACTAATGCTTCGGGGCCTGGAGCCAGCCCCCCCCCCAGCCCCCACCCGCTCACCGTGGCCTTCCCTAAGGCCTCCGGTTCTATTCCCAATGGAAACAGAACTTTCCACTGTCCCGGCCGGGAAGAGCATGCGGGTGTGCCCCGTGGCGCTCCCCAGCCGCCGGGGGCTTTCCTCCGGATTAATGAAGCGTGTTGGAATCCAGCCGCCGCTGAAACGATTCAATGTCAAATCAATAGCGCAGGGGCCGCGACAGAAAGCGACACGGGAGCGAGCATGGGGGGGGACACGGAGCCGGACATGGGGCCCGACACGGGGACGCGAGGGGGAAGAAGGAAAGAAGACAGAAAGCGGGGGGCAGTGAGCTCCCCAGGAGGTTTCCTGAGAGCAGCTATCAGCGTACAGTTCTGCGCATGTCACGGACCCTTAAAGGTACAGGCTTTCTCCCCGAAAAATGCGCACAAAGGAATTCCGCCCAGAGCGTCTGCAGGCTCACTAAGCCCCTAGGGCTTCAGAAAAACAGAGACAAAAACACCACCTGTGTTCGGCAGCTGGGATGCTGTCACCTGTCAGCACCCTCCACGACGTGAGGCCTCCAGAAACAGGCGTGGGGAGGTGACCGTGATGCCGGCTGCCAGGGTCCTCTTTGCCGAGCCCTGGCCTTGTCCTACAAGAGCCGAAGCCTCTCCTGCCACCCTCAGGCCCACCCTCGATGCAGCTTTACCGGGAGCCCCGCCCGCTGGTCCCCTCGCCCGCTGGACCCCCTCGTCCGCCCCGAGCCACCCAGATGCCCCTACAAGAAGGAGTGTCCCCTCTGTGCATAAATGTGCTCTGGGTTCTTGAGACCAGCACACAGATGGCCCGAGGGATGGTGGCCAAACCACCAGTGAGAAAAACGTTTGCCGCGCAAATGAGTCGTCCAAGCTCTCGCCTCCCCGGCTGATAGTTTTATCAGGTTGTATCATTGTGATTTCGTATTCTGTGTAATTCTGGCTCTAGGTAAATGTCATCGCCTTTATTGGGATCCCCCGTCACTATGAAAGGGGCTCTGCATTTGCCTTCCTGTTTCTTGACCTACACCTGGAAACAATGCCTCGGTCCAGGGCGATTGCAGTTCACAGGGCCCCATGAGCCACCCCGTGGACCGTCACATTGCTGTCGTTTCCCTAAAAGTAGAGGGGAAACCAGGTTCCGAGTGCCCTGCAGCAGTTCAGTTAGCTCTGGGACCGGAAACTAGTACAAAGCTCAACACCCAACACTGGTTTCCATGCTCAGCAGAAGAGGAAGGAATGCATTAATTCACAATTTTTTTTTTCTGATTCTACATTGTAATATTTTGTAGGCATACCTCGGAGATATTGTGGGTTCAGTTCCAGATCACGGCAATAAAGCGAGTTGTAATCTTTTTGCTGGTGGAGGGTCTTGCCTTCAATTTGTAAAAAATGCAACATCTGCAAGAAACACAATAAAATGAGGCCTGCCTGTATTTTGAGATTATAAATTCAAAAAGAAAGTTGCAAAATATATACATACAAGGATCACAATAGGCAAAAGGTGGAAGCAACCAAAAGGTCCATGGACAGATGAAGAGAGAAACAAAATATGTTACCCACATAAAATAGAATATTATTCAGCCTTAAAGAGGAAGGGAACTCCGATGTGGATGAGCTAAGTGAAAAGCCAGACCCCAAAGGAGAAATATTGTGTGACTCCGCTTATACGAGGCACCCGCAGGAGACAAACAGAAACACACAGCAGATCGGTGGCTGCCGGGGCCCGTGGCGTCGGGGGCACAGGGGGCTGTTTAATGGACACGGAGGTTTTGTACGGAAAGATGAGAATGTTCTGGAGATAAAGGGTGGAGATGGTTGACAACGGTGCGAATGTGCTTCATGCCACCAAACTATGCGGCTCTGTGAACTATGTAAAAACCGCTTAAATTATAAATTTTGTTATGAATTATATTTTACCACCACACCCCTAAAAAATGTACAAGTGAGTCCCATGCGCCCCTAACCCAGCCATCCCCACGGTAACACCTGGCATAGCTATCAAACACCACCAAAGCCAGGAAGCTGATGCTGGTGCAATCCAGTGCTCAGCCGGGCTTCACTAGTTTTGCAAGCACATATGTGTGTGTGTGCGTGTAGTTGCATGTAATTTTATCTCCTGTGTGTAGCCACCCTCACATTCGAGACCCATAACTTTTTCATCACACTAGGCCCCTCAGCCACGCCCACTCCCCCCCACCGGCCCCTAAGTCCTCGCAACCATTCATCTGTTCATCTCCGTAACTTGGTCATTTCAAGAATGTCCCGTAAGTGAAATCATACTGAACGTAACCTTTCGAGATTGGTTTTCATTCGGCGTAATTGCCTAGGGAGCCATCCAGTTAGTGCGTGTATCAATAGTTTGTTTTTAAATATGTTTTTATTGATTTTAGAGAGAGGAAAGGAGAGGGAGAGATACATTGATGAGATAAAAACATCGATCGGCTGCCTCCTGCATTCCCCCCACTGGGGACTGAGCCTGAAACCCAGGCACGTGCCCTGACTGGGAATTGAACCAGGGATCTCTTGGTTCATGGGTCGACGCTCAACCACTGAGCCACGCCAGCCAGCCTGTTCCTTGTTATTATTGAATAATATTCCATAATATGGATGTAAATTCTTGATTGTTTTACACCTAAAATTAACTAATTATTCGATTCTTTGTCCACATGAAGACCATTGGTGAGTGGACTTGATTCCCTGTGGCCATGACAGGAGTGGGGCTCACCAGGGCATCCAGGCCCCCAGCCACCCACCCAGATGCTTTAGTCTGGGCCACAGACTATGTCTCCTTAAGGAAAGAGGCCCTGTGGGGTGAGCCGTCTGGCCTGCTGACCTTCACCTGCGGGGACCCGCGTGGACAGGCAGGAGGATGCTGTGGGAATGCCCTTCCTTCCCCGCGAGTTCTGAGGCTGCCTGGGAGGCTTCATGGACACAGGCAGCTGGGGCTCCTCTAAGAAGGAAGGTGACCTCCACAAACCAGTGTTTAAAAATGCGACGTTGTTCCCAATTCTCAAAAGGGAGTTTGTATATGGCCAACACCCACTTTTTCCCCATCCCAGCACATGGGCCGGGCCCCAGGCCTTGCACAGTGCTGGACCCCAAAGGGCCAGCAGTGAATCTCCTGGCCGGTGACGTGTGATTGAGGCAGAGGGGCCAGGTCAGGGGCATTTCACAGGCCACCAAATATGGTGAGCAGAATGTCATTTCATTTTAAAAACCCTGCTTCCTTGGCTCTTTGACAGCAGGTGGGAGCCAGGGTACCTGCGGAGAAACAAGGAAAGTCTCTTTTTCCTTCACTCCAGCTCTGACTGCCCTTCCCCTCCTCCCTGCACGCCCTCAGGGCTCAGGGACAGAACTCTGTGTTCTGGGGAGGGTGGGGCGGCAGGGGTGGAGGGGTGGCAGTCCAGGGGACTCTTCAGGCACAGACAGGCTTGAAGCTGCCCAGGAAAAAAAAAAATCAAAAAAGGCACCTTGGGCCTTTCCCTCCAATTCCCCTCCCCACATCCGGGCCTTGGCTTTCCTGCCTCTGACTCCTTGCCATGGCAACCTGGGAAGTTTGCGCATCTAGACAGTAGATGGAAGCAAAGGCCAGCCAGGACCCAACATCCCTGAAACTGCCTGGAAGCCCCAGGTCCTGGGACTGTCCCCAGCAGCTTGCCTCCTCCTTGGGGAAGGACAAGGGGAATGTGTCTGGGGCTCTCCTGGGCAGGAAGCTGTTGTACCCACAGGCTCCTCGAAAAGAACAAATGCTGTTTAAACCCAAAGGCTCGGTCCACCCCCAGGATCCGAAGGGGACTGCTTAGAACTGAGCGAGGCACTCCAGTCTCCACGGCAACCATTTCTGGGCCGGATGAAGGGTTGGTGAGGAGCGGGCCCGGCATCTCATCTCCGTGTGAGCCCACCTCCCAGGCCTTTCCTGCAGCTATACTGACTGTCATCTGCTACAGCCTATCTGGAAGAGTCCTCTGGCCCTGGAGGTGGAGGGGAGGCCCTTCTTTGACATCAACAAAGGCTCTCACCATCCCCTTGAAGTTCTTGAGGTCAGGAGATATCCTGTCTCAATAGCCAGAGTTGCCATGCATTCTAGCATGCATTCTAGCTAGGATTTGGTTTACCTGGCAAACTCCAGTCGCAAACTCATAAATCCCGTATTCACTGGCCATTATCTGGTGGCTGAAAATAGCCCACACTCCTGGCCTTGGATTCTTTAAGGGGAAAGATCGAGCCTATGAATAGAAATCGCCCAGCGCTAAGAGCGCACCGAGGCCCCGGGGTTCATGCAGGCTCCGGCTCCGCAGATGCGAGTGTTGGCCGGGAGACAGGAGTCAGCAGGATTTCGCCGGCATGGTCAATTTTTATCCAGAACAGGGCTGTGCCTGCATTAATCTGTCACCAGTGGAATGTAAATATAAACCCACTGAGCAGGACAGATTTTGACGTGAGGAGTGATGGGTTATTCAGAAAATTTGAGACACGAAGTTCCTGAGACAGCTATATTTCTAAGCACCAGTAACTCCTTCCTAACCGGGTGATGGGACAGCTGACACCTGCCACATCCAGACCTCTCCCAAGTTCGGTGACACGATCACCCCTCGGCCTGTAAGCCGAAGCTTCAATTTCACCCTGTCACGCTGGCTTCTTGGACGACACCATCCAAGCCAGGTCCTACCTGCTATTCCTGCCCAGGCAAAAAGGGCAGCCCGAGCAAAGGCCCCGAGGCAGGAAAAAGTGTGGCCTTTCTAGGGACTGGCAGAAGGCCAGGGTGACCGCCACAGTGAGTGCAGGGGAAAGAGACATGCATTTGGGGAGTCGACCAGAACCAGTCTGTGCAGAACGTGGGGCCAGGGCCAGAGCTTCGCCCTCTGTCCCAGTGTCCAGGGCCGAGTTTGAAGCTGCTTCCACCGGTTTAGCAGCGCTTTCTGCTCAGATTCAAGCCATAGGCGGGCCAGTGTTTGCTGAGCCCGGCTCCCCCAGATGAGCGAGGTACTTGGCGTAGAGAACCCTCGAGGATTCAATAGCGACACAGCAGATAAGCCACATCTCCTGGGTCACAGGAGAGAGGAACACGCCTGTCCCTGCTCGGAGCTGAGGGGACAGCTGAGGGCTCCAGCTTCCCTGGGCAGCTTTCCTCTTTCTTCATCTCAAGGTGGCCTAAGAGTCCCTGACCTGCCCCACCCCTCCCCTGCCCTGCCCCCTTCAGCACCCCAGCCGCCCTCCCCCAAAGGCAGCCCCACCCTTCCCTGGAACACGGAGTTCTCTGCCCCTGGACTCCGGGAGGGCCCAGCCCACGTTCAGGATGGGGGTGGGAGGGCAGGAGGCGGGAGGGAGCTCAAGGATGGCAAGTGAGAGGGAAGAAACAAGGGGGACCTCTGGAGTTTCCCCCTCACACATTCTGGCCCTTACTTCTGATAAAAAGCAAAGATGGGCAGGTTTTAAAAATGAGATGAAAGAAGATCCTGTCTGTGGGATTTGCCCTCTCTGGCAGGACCCCACCTGCAGCAGCAAGCAGCCTAGAAAGTGCCTACTGTGTGCCAGGCAGGCGCTCTGCAAGGACTGGGACTAGGAGTTAAGGCAGCCAACTGTCCTATTTGCCGGGACAGGGGTTCCCCAGGACATGGGACTCTCAGTGCTCAAACCAGGACCGTTCTGGGCGAACGGAGACAGTTGGTCACCTTAGTAGGACTTGACCATCCAATAGAGTCAGAGGTCAAGATGAGTCGCAGCGCAGCGTCCTTGTGGGCAGCGGCTGGTAGGAACAGAGTGTCCCTCTAGAACTGGACACAACCTTCCTGGCACTGAGCTCCCTTCTTGAAAGGACCCTGGTACCTGTTTCCATGGTGCCACCCACCTGCCAAGCCTAAGCCCTTAGGGTGGGTGTGGAGGCTGTTTGCTGAGGTTGCTCTCCTATATGGAGCTGCAGGAGCCTGTCCTTGGGCTCCGTAGCCAAGGTCAGCTAAGGACAGGCTGATTAGCTTGCCCCTCCGGGCCTTTCTCTTGGTGACGCCGCCTCTGGTTCAGAACAAAGGCTCCTCACTGTGCCGAGGCGCCTGGTGTTGGGCGTGAGGGTGCTGCCACCTGCCGGCCGCAAGGGCTGTTTTCAGGAGGCGAGCCTCAGCCGCGGGCCACAGCACAGCCTCCCCTACGTCCCGAATCAGGCCTCTAGGGACAAGCGTCGGGGATGCCCTCAGGGGAACACCTGGAAGGACACTGGAAGCCCTCCAGCGCTCTCCCACGCTCATCCCAGCCACGGGTTCCTCGAGCTCCCAGCTAGCGCGGGCGCTCCTTCGGCTACAACCCTCAGGGCCGCGGCGGTGTGTTGGAGCTGGCTGGGTCAGAGCTGATTTTTAAATATTCAGGAATTTTACTAGCTGCAATGGCAACTCGAAACCGGCCATGGTGGGAGCATTTACACCCGTGACACAGTAGATGTTTGCAGAAATGACTTGCAGCGCTGAGCCGGGGCTCCAGGGAAAGGTGCTCTTGGGAACTGGGTGCGAATTCAAACCCTTCTGAACTGTCCAGAGCTTCCACAGAGGAGGAGCCCCTCCTGGACTTGTGTTTGAGGGGCTGCATGGGGTGACGGGGTGGGGCTAGTAATGATCGCTGTCATCTCTTCTCCCCCTTCTTGTTTTAAGACTCAAAAGTGTGAGTAGCCACGAAAGTCAATGTTTTGGTGGTGGTGGGGCAGGGGATGTTGAAAGAAACTTTTTTCCTGAGATTTCTTTTTTTTTTTATTAGCACTTGATTTTTAAAAAATGTTATGTATTTCAGAGAGAGGAAGGGAGAGGGAGAGAGAGAAACATCAATGATGAGAGAGCCATTGATCGGCTGCCTCCGGCACGCCCCGACTGGGGGTCGAGCTCGCAACCCGGGCATGTGTCCTGACCGGGAACCGAACCACAATCTCCTGGATCCTAGAGTGATGCTCAACCACTGAGCCACCCTGGCTGGGCTGAAAGAAACGTTAAATGGTCTAGACAGACCATTCAATTTCAGTGAAGGAATCTCAGTCCCAGAGAAGCAGGGTGGCTGTCCCAAGGTCACATGGCCAGAGTGCGCAGCGCCGCTCAGACTGTCCCAATTCCCAGCCTACTGTTTTCCTGCTCGGCCACACCAGCTGTCCAAGTTAGACACCCTGGATCCCCAAGGTCACACCAGTGGAAGTTACATTCAGGTTTGTGTGTTCGTTTTGATGCTTGCTTTCATAAAATTATTTTACGCTTATACAATCAAGAAGGGAGACATGCAGTCAGGTTTTTGAAGTTTAAATTCCATGTGTCTTTCCATCCGTTATTTAGATTTTCCCATTAGAGAATATGGGAAAATTCTGTTCATTGTCACCTCTTGTCCTTGGGAAAGTGCCAAATTGGCTTTTCCGATTTTCTGTTGGGTCTGAGAAGTATCCCTGGGACCCCCCCACTTCCCCTCTAGTCTGTAACTGGCTAGATTTTATTTCATAGATAAGTCCGGGCCACCGCCTGCTGAAAGGCCCTTCTTTGTGGGTTCCCAGGGGGTCACTCGGTGTCTCTCATTCATTATGCCACCCCACCTTTCTGAGTTTCGAGGGCATGGCCTGGGGCGGAACGCTCACGGACGGGAACATTAAGCACCAAGTTGTACCACGTTCGTGTTCATTCCAACCCACTCTCGCCTCCCCTGAAGGTTATGACCACGGCCCAATTCTCCAGTGACTCATTCCAGGTAAAGGACACGTGACAAGAACCTGGCTCTCATGGGACTGCTGGCCAGGGGGCCAGGACAGAGGTGGCATTGTTCAGGGAAGATGCAGGAAGTCGAACATCCGGAGACGGCTATGCGTGGTCAAGTCACCCACGGGCTGGAGGGGAACACGCGGATCAGTCTCTGTATTTGTGTCTACAAGGGCACTCAGAGGACTTCTGGACTCTCTCTTTCCTTCGCGTCTCAGATGCAGCATCCTTGGTGGGCCGGGAGGGGAAGGGACTGGCATTCCTGCTAAATGCCGGGCGCTTTACCTGCTGTCACCTTTGGTTCCATCCTTCCAACAGCCCTTTGAGATCAGCATTGTTACCATCCCCGCCTTACGGATGAGGAAACTGAGGCGCACAGGGGTTAAGGAGTTCGGCCAGGCCTGGCCAGCTGCTAAACGTCAGGCCCGGGCCTCGGTTTACACCGAAGTGAATTTCCAACGTCAGAAAGGTCCCCCCCTCCATGCTGGTGCCCAGATTTCCTCTGAGACAAGTCCCGGCGGCTACAGACGGGATGCTCCCGGGAGCTTCTCTCATCGCTTCCAGCCCGTCTTTGTTCTGGCCTCTTAATCTCTATCTTTGGACCTTTCGAGGCCTTTGCAAAGTCCACCTTCCCCTGGGAGACTTCCTGAGCAGGCAGTCAGTCCTGAGGTGACCCCCCTGCTCTCCTGCGCCTCTAACCCCCTGCTCTGCTGCGCGCCTGGCCTGCGCACAGAATGGGGCTCGGCTCACGTGGAAACTGCCAGCTGTCCTCCAAACTCAAGGGCACGGCCCAGGCCTCCACTCTGTTGAGCCCTGAGAATGCTCAGCATAACAAATAACGCCGGGAAGTTGCTGGAAAACGTGTGCTGAATGATGAACCGGTTGCTTTTTAGGAGAGGCTGTGGGAGTCTGTGCGCCTGAGAACCCTCTCCCCAACTTTCTGGGCTTTTCAGAGGGACTGTCATTGTCCTTTGCTAAATCCATGCCTCGGCCATCTGCCGGTCCTGGAGGTGGGAATGGGGAGCACCCTGTCCGCCGTGTCCAGGGGCCGCACAGTCGGGGCTTTCCTGTTCCCTTAGTCTTTTCCCAAGTCTGGGCGCTCCGTCCCAGCTCTGCCCACAGCAGCCACCGCCACCACCCCGAGTCTCCTCCAGGGCCACGTGTGTCTGCACAAACCCCAGACTTTCGCTCCTTCCCCCACTGGGCCTGCCTGTGTTCTTTCCCTCAATGTGTCGTCCCTTCTCTCCGAAAGGCCTGTTCATCTCCAGCACCTGCAGAAGAATGGTAGTGTCCACAGGCCGGGCGGGCGTGCGTGTCTGTCCCCCCTTCCCCGCTCCCCATGCCCAGGCCCCTGGGCACCCCTCCACGGGGGCCTCCGGCCTTTCCTTCCAGCCAGGTGCGGGGCATGGGGAGGGCCCTGCAGCCACCCCGAGTCGCCCTCCCCGGGCCCCAGTGCGCTCAGTCCACAGCTGTGAGGGCCCCAAAGGCGCCACCACGTCTTACCTTGATTCCCAGTGCTTGGCTCTGTGATGGTCTCGCACTAGGCGGTCACTCAGCGTCAACTGAAGACAGAAATGAACGGCGATGAGTAGACGGTCTTGGTCCTGCTCTATGAAGACACTCCCGGTCACAGCGAGGACACTTACAGTGGTCGCTGACGGTGGCCTCTGCCCCAGCCAGGACAGGGGCAGGGGCAGGCACTGTCCCTGGAGGTGACTAAGCCCCACTGCCTCACCTACGCGATGAGCTCCAGGACAGGGGCGACTTGACCAGGGTCACCCATGTGAGCGGCAGACGCAGGCAGGACCAGACTCGGATTCGCTGACCAAGTCAGGCCTCTGGAGCAATAATGCGCTTCGCTCCGAAAATACCTTGTCATCCAGACTTGCCTCCCTTATTTCCAATCCGTGGGGGCTGCACGGGGCTGCCAGCCCCTCCCCCCCGTCGGTGAGTCCTGGGAACGTGCGTGTGCGAGCGGCGAGCGGGGGCCGCGGGCCCGCTGGGTCTGCAGGCTGCCCGGCTGCCTGGCGTCCAGCTTGTCCCTTTTCTCTTCGCTAGCCCGGGCGCTCACGGGGAGGCTCGTTCTTCGTCACTCAGCGGTTTCAAATGTTTCTTCTGTTCGCAGCCCACCTGGAGTCCGAATCCTGTCCCTGGGACAGAACAGTTGGTTGCTATGGAAATGGCTGTACCACCCCAGGCAGCAAGGATGCTGCGCGGCAAAGGGTGGGGTGGGGTGGGGGCGGGGCCTTTTAGACTAGTGACCATTTCTCTAGGCCAACCCGGTCCTTCTGCTCCTCCACCTGCCGGAGCTCCGTCCGTGCGGCTTCCAGGACTCGGGGTCCGCGTGTGGCTTCCCTTAGCCGCACCGCACACCCACCACCACTGCCCACCGGCCGAGGTGGAAGCCTTGCCCCACCCTCTCTGCAGCCCCGAGCCCCACGTGGCGCGCATCTCCGCCATCGCTGGCTCACCCGCGGCTGATCCTCTCTCCAGCCAAGACCCACCCCTCCCGAGCGGTCGCACTTAATGAACTCGAGTGGAATCACTTGCTCTTTTCTCAGCACACCTGGGCCGTTGGCTGCCTCCTTCCACGGGCCCCGGAGGCTCTGGGGGCCGCAGCCCTGCCCCGGGAATGAGGGTCTGGATAGTGACTGCTGGGTTTTCTCGCTCTGCCCTGACTGGAAAGAGAAGTGCCCTGGGCATCTCCCGTGGGACATGCCCCCACTCAAGCCCCCTGCCGTTGTTTATGGAGCCGTTACCCCGGGAGTCAAGGCCTCTCCCAAACCGACTCTGCTGGGGGACGGGGCAGCATTCAAGCAGGGCCGTGAGGGGGCCGTTTTGGAGACAGACCCGCCGGGGGGCCTTGGAGCCCACAGCCCTCACCCTTCAAGGGCACAAGGACAACCCAAGCCAGGCATCCGGGCAGCTTCCGAATGCGGTGCTTTGTCATTTCCAAAGAAACCATTTCACAGCAGCTCTTCCCAGGAGAGAGAGAGGGAAAACAAAGCTCAAATACCAGAGCCACAGAAATAGCCGGGGGCTGATTAGCTGTGACAGGCCGGTAGCTGTGGCCTCCCGCCGACAGCTCGGCTGAAATAATAGAGATGCTGCGGGCTGGTTGGCAAAATGAGTCCCTCAGGCTCGGCCCGGCCCGGCCCCGGGAGTCAGACGGACACCACCGGCAGGCGGCTCCATCTCGGCACGTTAAGAAAGCAAAGGGGCAGGTTTTAGGAGACTAGGCAGGGGGACAGGGGGACGTGCAGCCCAGGAGAGGGGAAGGACCCGCCTTCGGGAGCCCCTGGATCGGGTCTGACTGCAACGGGAAAGATGGAAAGGTTAATAAGCCGGCCGATGCCGAAAGAGCACAGTTAGGAAGGTCCAGGGGCTCCCTACGGGGCTGAGGGCTGCTGGGGGGGAAGCCTCACAGCTTCCAGGAAAGACGCGCGGCTCAGACAAAGCTTTTCAGCTGCTGGCTTTTGTTCTGCTTTGTGGATGTTTTTCTTCCCGGTACTTGAGAGAAAATTACCGTCCGATCTCCCCGCCCCTCGCTTTTCTTTGTCTGGACAGGTCTGCTGGACTCCAGGTTCTGGCGTGAAGTCCGGGGCCCCGCCTGCTCAGCACGCCTCGCCCCACCCTCGTTCCCGCCTGCAGGGGTCTCCCTCGGGGGCATTCGTGGTGCCTTAGAAAAATATTTGCACCAGTGTGGGTCTCATTGGGGGTGGGAGGGGTCGTATTTCTGGCCACTAAGTGGCTTCACAGATCGAGAGCTCAGCCCAGGAGAGGCCTTTCGACCAGGAGCTCCCTCTACTCTTAACAGCTTGGAATTGCTATTGAGGAGCAAAAATGTCACCCCCAAACAGGCCAGCTAGACATAGTGATTCTTTTTCATTAAAGGCCCCCAAGAAACCACCAGTGTACGAAAGAGACTCGGACCCTCCTCTGCCCCCCGGGGGCAGGCGCTAAACCCCCCACGTGAAAGGTGCGCCCGCTGCACCTGGAGGAAGGAGACATCCCATCGCCAGAGGCGGGGACTCCCGGGCAGAGAAGTCTGTACAAATGAACCCCGTGACCTCGGCACCCCTACGCCAACCCCTTGTCCTTGTCGTTCCCAGATGTGTTGCTTCTTTGCCTGGAAGGTATAGAAGCAATCGGCCCTGGGCACCTATTTGGGTCTCCGTTCTCTTGCGAAGGCTCCCACATACCTCATGTACGTGAACACTCAGTACAATTTGTGGATCCCCCCCCACTGGTCTGTTCATGTCAGTTTAATTTTCATACCCAGCCAGGGACCCTAAGTGGACACGGAAAACTCCCTGCCCACACTATTCCAATAACCTAGCCGGTCCCCCAGGTTCCATCCTTGCCACCGCCCAGCCCTGTCGATTTCCCATTCAGCGTCCAAAATGATTTCAAAACATAAGGCCGGTCGGGCCACCCTCCTGTGCAAGAGTCCGCTGGATTCCCATGTCACTTGCCAACAGACCCAGATCCTCACCGTGGCCCACAAGTCCCCACGTCCTCGCCTGGCTGCCCCCTGCCTCCTCTCCTGCCACACCCCTCCCTTGCTCACCTGCTCCAGCCCCGCCGGCCTCCTTCACGGCCCTGAACGCACCAGGCAGGCTCCTGACACACTTCTGTTCCTTTTGCCTGAAACACGTGCTCCAGACACCCACCCAGCGTGCTCCCTCTCGTCCTGACCACCTCCCAAAAACGGTGCCCGGTTCCATCAGCCTCTGGTCCCTTCTTCCACTCTACTGTCTGTCTCCTCTACTAGACTGAATATTAGCTTCATGAGAGCAGTATCCTCAGCACTGAGAACAGGACACAGTAGGTGCTCAATTAAATCATTGTTTCCTGAATTAATCGGATTGATTTTCAGTCTAATTATTTGGTCCGTTTTCTTCTTTACAGATGGCAATATTTTCCACGTTTTTTGCAGTACACGTGTATTCGTTTTAGCCACCAAAAGCAATAAATGACACAGTTTGGTCTCTGTCACCTGTTCTTTGTTTCTTACAACCCTTTCAAACATGTAAAAAACATGCTTGGCTCACAGGCCTTACGAGAACAGGGTTTAAGGGTGGGCCAACCAGCCCACTGTGGGTTTTTGTAAAATGAGGTTTTATTGGGATGCAATCCGGCGAGTTTATGTACAGTCTGGGGTTGTGTTCATGCTCTGGTGGAAGTGGGTGGTTGTGACAGAGACTATCAGAGCTTGGAATATTTACTATACAGAAAACATCTGCCCAACCCCTGCTCCAAGGTACTGAAGCGATTTTTGAGATTAATGTTTGTCCTATTTTGCAGATGAGGGAACTGAGGACCAGAGAGGTTAGGGCTTGCCCAAGGCCACACAGTAAGTGGCAGAACCGGAACCCAGGCCCAGGTCTTTGACTTCTAAGCTGGGGATGTTTGGCCTGATAAAGCGACTCCCGAAAGGGCAGCCCCCAAAGCCTGGGATATTCTCTTGTTCAGCCCACTGGGGAAGGAGGCAGCAGGTCCTGTGATGGCAGTGTCTGAGGGACACTGGGCACGCAGAGCTGACCTGCACGGAAATTCTCAAGATTCTCATGAAATCCTGTTGCGTACAGAATATCTCCAAAGACTGACTGTGCTCTGAAAGGACTACAGGCTGGCTGGCTGGCTGGCAGAGTTGTCCCATAAAATCCAGGTTTGGTTTCTATAAACATATAACAGGTAGTCAGGCCACTTGAGCTGCAGAATCCTCCCAGGGAGGCCTGGGCTGGCCTTGCATCCCACACCCCCTGTAGGCAGCGCCTTCACTTGTGTGAGAGCGACGCCCAGCGGACACTGGTGGTATCGCCGCCCCTAACCTCTCTGGGCCCCAGTTCGCTCAACTGCAAAATAGGACAAACACTAATCTCAAAAATGGCCAGAACCACTCTCAGGTCCCAGGCCTCGCTCGCTTCCTGGGCTGGGAGTGTTCGACTGGCGTGTGTTTGAGTAACGGTCCCAGCACGTGAAACTGAGTGAGCGTTGTCCTCCTCAAGACCCTTTCTGAGGGACACTGGTGTGGGCATCTCCTAACACTGCTGCCCCTCCATGGGCTGTGTGGGGAGTGCTCCCTTTGGGCCTGTCTTTATGGCCTTTCATTGCTTCTAGAGTCTTACCTGTGGGGCAACTCTGACCCCTGAGAACAGTCGGCCCTTGTCGAAGCTCTGTTTTTGTTCCCTTCAGTCCAGCTTTGCTCCAAGACCTGCTTTACGTGTCCCATAACGTTTTTTTGATTGGCGTTATTGTTTGTGGTTTTTTATTTGAATTGAATCCTAAAATTACAAATTAGGATTCCCAGCATTTCTGAAAAAGTCAAAAGACACTTCTTCTGAGTTCTCACTCAGTAGCAGTGGCTGAAGCTGAGGAGCTGCTGCACCCTTTGGACTGGCAGAGATTTTCCAGTTTGCCACAGTCCCCACCACTCTCTATTGTCTCCTATTGCCTGCCTGCCCTGCTGTCAATTATATTGTCTCCCTGGTCCCTATAGAAGCTTCACAGTTATATCACACACGCAGAATAATTGCCATAATAATAGTTGCTGGCACAGGAGTAGACTACGTTAAGCATGGTACATTCCTTCTATCATTTAACCCAGTGAAATAGGCATCGTTACTCCCAGCTCACAGATGGGGTTCACCATCCCTAAGTAAGTTGCCTGTGATAAGGGAGCCAACACCTATGCCGTGCAGTTAGCCGCTGTGGTCAGGCAGGCAGGCAGGCAGACCTAGATTTAATTCCAGGAGATGGTGGAAAGCCAGGATACATTGACATAAACTATCTTTATGAGCCACAAGGTTGAAATGAATTTCAGTTATAAGCACATGCATTTTACCTTGTCAGGTAATGGCTTCCTCCCACTGGTTTAGGGGCTGTGACTGCCTCAGTGAAGTTCCCACCCAACCACAAGGTTTCCTCTTTTTCTACCCATCATGAATTCAAGAATGGCTAACCCTGTCCCCGATTACAAAGGAGGCTAAGTATCGCTGGTGTTAAAGACACTAAAATAGTTTCTCCTCCTTCTTCAGGACACCTATCTTGACTCCCTTCCGATGCCATGTGCCCAGTGCCCTGAGCTCCCCCAAAGGGACCCAGGGATCCCGCTGTGACACAGTGTCCAGGCCTGGACTCTGAGACATCACCTCACCTTCCAGATTTTTCCAACTCCTTTGTCCATCAGAATGACCCCCATCAAAACATCCTCGGCTGTGTCCCAAATTTTCAAGCTCTTGCTAAATGACCACTTAATTTGATAAACCAATGTGCAGGGAAGGTGCCGATGGAATCATTCTTTAAACAACTACTTACTGAGTGTCCATCCCTCCTTTTAAAGCCATTCCAGGGCTTCCCCTTGGTCTTGGGAGACTGAAGACAAATCCTTAGCAAGGCCTACTAGGCCCTGCTTCTTTTGACCCCTTGATTCTGGCTGGAAGGCAACCGCCTTGCCATCCCCCTGGGACAGGGTATTTCCCAGCGGCCTGTGTGGGGAACACAGGCTTTTCTCTTTGCCACTGCAGCTCCTGCAAGCGACAGCACTTCTATGGCGCCTCCAGGCTTTACAGTGCCTTCACTGACCCTCTGTGAAGTGGGTGGGGAGTGTCAGCCTTTGGTCCTAAGGGGGTCTTATCACCCAGAGGCTGAGGGAGGGCCCAGTGTCCAAGCACTGGGAGCTCAGCGGTAACAACCGCTCATTCTTTGCGGGGGCTGAGGCAACCAGTTCCTTAAAAGTGTACTTCCTGAAACTTGCTGACATGCTTCTCACCATGTGCGATGCGTCACCAAGGGGATGAGTCACTCCTTCCGCTGGGCACTGCCATCTGGGGTGCATGCTATTGCACCTCCCAGCCTCAGGACCAGCTCCAGCTCAGGGCCCCCAACAGTCTTACAGGAGTGAAACTTCTCGCCAACGGCCCCTCTGACCACACCAGTTCTCAGAAATCCCCCAACCCAGGCTTTAGCTTTTTTGACTTCTGCCCACTTGCTTTGTCAGCCTCTCTCAGGCTCTGCTGGGAGCCCCGGTCTAGGCTCAGGCTCCTTGGTGCCAGCTTTGTCCACGCAGTTTGCTCCTGGGTGGGGGGTGTGTGCGCATCTCCCGAGCACTTCTCTTTACTGGGTTTTTTCGCCACATACCAACTTGAGCACCACAGGGCTGCATCATTTCTATCTCCTCAAGGACCCTGGTTTCGTATCTTTCTTCCTTCGTGGTGCATGGTAGCAACACGTCCATGGAACGTTTTCCAGTCTCATCCAACGGGACAGGGAATGGAAGCTGATGGACAACAGTAACCAAAGCCATATATACATATATTTTTTTAAAGAATGAAAATTTGCCAAGAACACAAATTTGGCAATTCGCAGAAGAACAAGCCCAGATCACCAAGAAGCATGAAAAGATTTCAGGCCCCAGTAATCAGGGAAATGTAAGCGACGTAATAATGAGATGCTTCTTTGCTTCTTTCAGAGTAACTAAAATTTTGAAAGACTGGTAATACCTCTTGCTGGTAGGAATGCAGGAAAGTCAATAACTGTTCTTGGACAGCACCCTCTTCTGGAAAGCAATCTGGCAACATGCACAAAAGTTAAAATTAAAAATACATGTGCCTCGCCCGGCCGGGTGTGGCTCAGCGGTTGAGCGTCGACCTAGGATCCAGGCGATCGGGGTTCGAGTCCCAGTCAGGGCACATGCCCAGGTTGTGGGTTCGATCCCCTGGCTGCGGGGGCGTGCAGGAGGCAGCCGATCAATGACTCTCATCATCGATGTTTCTCTCTCTCTCTCCCTCTCCCTTCCTCTCTCTGAAATCAATATATATTAAAAAACAAAACAAATGTGCCTTCTGACCCAGCAGTTCCACTCCTAGGAACCTACCCCACAGATATAAAAATACCTGGAAAATACCAGAATACACAAGGGTGTACAATGAATTCCTGCCTATGGTGGAAAAACAAAACCTAGAAAGCAAGCACATGTCCTTCCGAAGGGGAGTGGCTGCATCTACCACGACAGGCCAAGGAAGTCCATTAAAGAGTAACTGGAGCGATACCAGGTGATTCGCAGGCATCACCGTGAATAACTGGCCAGGGAAAGCAAGGGAAGGAAACTGGGCATAAAATTACCCCATTTTAAAATAGAAGCAATACCACCCTGCCCCACCCCACCCCCAACTGCGCATGTGCGCCCGCACACGTGAGCGTGGAGGCACCAGGGCGGGATCCAGGCCCGGCTGTCAGCACGGTGCTGGGGACACGGACAGTCATGCGGGGGGGGGGGGGGGGGGGCGACGGGAGGAAGGGGGGGCTCAATCAGAAGGAAAGAAAGGACTGCGCTGAAACTGACACGATGCCTGTGTGTGAGTGGATGTGAGAAGAAAATTCTAATTACAGATACATCTTAAACATGTTTGTTAACCTAGAACATACCAGGGTTCATTCCTTCACCAACAGTTTGAGAGCCAAGGTCCTTTCCCTGAGAGCAAGACTATTTTGGGGGAGAGGTGGAAGGTGGTAAAGGGGGACAAATGGTGACGGAGGAGACCTGACTTGGGGCGGTGAACACACACACAATGTACAGACGGTGTGTTAGGGAATCGCACGCCTGGGGCCTCTATTGTATTAACCAGCGTCTCTCCATAAAGCTTCAGCCCCTTTCAGGCCGCACTCCCTCCTGACCGGATTCCAGGCCCCGCCGCGGGTCCTGGGGTTTCTGCCAGGGCTGCCAGGGGGCAGTGGGGCCGCCCACTTCCTTCTCTTGCACTTACAAGCGAGCACGTGGTTTTTGAGAGTTCTCTGCTGCTCACCTGTCAGCATGACAGCGAACTCAATACGCTACGTGGGTCAAAGATCTTCAGGGCAGGACCCTCCCTGTCCCGCCCAGGTCCCACACCTGCATTCGGATGGGGCGGTGGGGACGTGGTCTCTGCAAGGGAAACGGACGGCCCGTGACCTCGCCTCCCAGCAGCGGGGAGCTCATCTCCTCCGCTGCACTACCGAGCCTGCAAGGAATTATTTTTCCTCTGAAACAAGAGACGTGGAGTGTAGATTTCAGCGTTTGCCTTTACCTCCTGAGGGACGTGACCTTTTTTTTTTTTTTTAACTTACAGGAAAAGAAGAGCGAAGCCACCTAGTTGTTTCTGTACATATGTATACTTATTTACAAAAGCCACCTTCCCAGTGCACAGTATACGAGGACTAGGTCCTCATGAAATACAGGGCCCAAGGTAAAAAATGTTTGTCCCTGTTTCTTCTTAAAAAAATAAACATCTTGTGATGAAATATTCGAGGTAACTTTATGTCTTCCCAAAGATGCCGTAATAGTTTTCAAGCCATTTTAAATTAGTGACTAAGGATTTCATTCCATCAAGTGGAGCTGTAAGAGAAAATGTCCCATGTCAGTAACTGGTAAGATGCAGTCAACCTGCGTTGCAGACCAAGAGTTGTGATTACCCTCCTATTCCAATTCGAGTGGGCCTTTTGTAATAAATCCATCCACAGCAAGGGCCCTGGGGAGCGGAAGTGAGGGAGCCTGGTCTTGAGGCCTCACGGCAGCGGGAGCTCCACCAGCGCTAACGACAGGCCCGTCTCCCCAAACCGACTCGTCGCGGAGTGTGACAGGTTTCCAACTCACAGAGCAGAGGCCCTAAGGCCCACATGTAAACTGTCACCCTGCCCACGTCCATTTCCTCCTGTGCTACATGACTCTCCCGGCAATGGTTTCCTTCCCACCTCAACTTCTCTTTCAGTCACCCCTGCGGTGATGACAACAGTCCTGGGCTCTCAGAGGAAACAGGCGCACCCAGCGACGGCGTGGCCTGAACACGCCCGTTCACGCAGAACCCGCCCCTCAGCCTCCTGTCTTCTCCACAGACCGGAGCAGATCAGACAGGCCCAGCCCGGCCCAGAGTTCCCAAAATACGTGAACTCCACAACCAGCCTTCATAAAAAACTCCTGCTGTGGGAAAAAAACCCGGAGCTTTCCCTATCCAGGACCTCACAGAAAGTGACAATGGGGGCTGAGAATTTCTGAGGGATAAAACGAGTTCTGGCCAGCGCAGGACGTTGGCTTCTTTTCTGAAGAATACTAGTAACCATAGTCGCTAACATTTATTGAGCAATATTATCAGCTACTCTAAGCGTTTTACTTATATTAGCTTGCTAAGCGTTTTACTTATATTAGCTTGCTTCTACCCGTTATAGATTTCTATGCTATTATTATGTGTACTATCATTGTTATTTCTGTACCACTGTTGTGCCCATTTTCCATGGAAGACAACTGAGGCACCAAGAGTGTAAGGGACTCGTCCGAGGCCTGGGAGAGATACAACTGGCGTTTAAACCCAGGGGCTTTGGTACCAGAGCTGCACTCTTGGTTCAACTCTTGTTCATATGACCTCCACACTTTCTGGCAAACCTGGCCCTCCATATTCATGTCTGCCGCAACCCCCCCATTCAGGCCCTCTCTGCTTGGCTGGGTCACTCCATTTACCCACTCCCCAGGGTCCTCATCTCCGGCCACTTGCCTATTAGTTCACCCTCCGCTTTGCTAGCAGAGCCACCTTTCTAAAGCAAAGCTCTGCTCAGGTATCCTCTGGGTGCCTAGCAAGTGATACTGACACCCTGTGCCAGGCTCACTGAGAGGGTTCAACGGAGAGATACGGAGAGTGCCTGGCACGCGGCTGCTGCTTAGTGAACTGTGGTTAGTGTATCTGTTGATGTCACTCGTTACTGTTCAAGGCCCTGGCAGACACGTAGCATCTGGCTCCCCAAGTGCTAGGCACCCGGCATCGAGGCTGCTCTGGTCTGACACACGATTCACAGTTTACCCAGTGCCCAGTCTACAGGCTACTTACCTGGCTCTTCCTCTTTTACTGGCAAATATTATAAGACCTACAAACGAAGAAATTTTCACCTCATTAAAAACTGGATAGAAGCTGAAATCTAAAGTTACTAACTGCCTTGTTAGAGACCTGAAGCTAGAAAACTCCAAAACTGGAGCCCTGACAAGCTGGCATTCCTCTCTCCTAAATGCTTAAATGAAAATGGCTATAGAGTGGGTCCAAAGAGCTGTTCAGAAATTCAGTCGCCAGTTCTCCAGGGCATATGGGTTGCTTTCTAGGTTGGCCCAACACCTCTGGCGGACTAAGGTAGGCTCGGGAAGGCAACAAGGACAGTACCAGATAATTATTACTCACTCTGAGTGACTTAGCTCAACAAAAGTTCCTTCCTTCCTGGGACCTCCTCCTAGACTCTAAGACATGGACATACGGCCAGAGCAGCCAAGAGTAAAATCTGGCTTGGAGAGCAGAAGTATAACTATACGTTGACGTGGGCCACAGGCAGGAAGAGGCTGGGGATGAGGTCCCAGGACTATTCAGCTGTGCCCCTGCCTGTAAACTCGCCGTGGCCCAAGGATTCGTTCCACCTTAAAAACAAGGCACAATCTTTGGAGGAAGCTGGCACACCCGGCAACCCAGACAACAAGTAAAACACAGAAGTTTCCGTTCCTTTCAAAATGCCTAAAATTTCAAACTTTCTTTTCATTTTCAAACTAATTCATTTTCTAGCCTTCGAAAAACCAATTCAAGCTTGAAAACGTATTACATTTTTTTAAGAAAAGTATATACATACCTGTTACAATGCACACGACTGGTGCAGCTAGAATTACATATCTAGTCCGTGAATTATCTGTGAAAAGAAAAAAGAAATACAATTAGCTGAACTGATCAAAAACAGAGATACAGAGATGACGTCTCCTGTAAATCCCTGGTTATAAGACTTCTGTTCAGCTAGTCTTCAATTGGTTACTGCGGCTGACTGTTCTATCATTTAGTTGTAATTCCAGTTCGGACCAGGGAGGAGGCGAGTGTAACTCCCACCTACTCTCTGCCTTCTTCCCCCACACCGTCCTCTGTGAGGGACACAGGGCAGTCAGAACACAGGCAGCCACCAGCGAGTCGACTGGGGAGGCCCCCGGCCAGGCTCTGCCGGCTGCCCGCCACACCCGTTCTCCCGTCTTTTGTAACAACTCAGATTTTCAGCTGGGCCACTGACACTCGGACTAAGAGATTAAATTCCCAGCCTTTCCCGCAGCTGGCCTTGACTGCGGGACTGTCTGGGGCGGCAGGTGCAGGGAGGGCTGGGTGGACTTCCCGTCTCCCGTCTGAGCCCCGCTGCCCGAGGCGCCTGGGGAGGCAGCAGGAGCTCCACGGCTCTTGGGTCCCTGACAACTTCATAAAGCAACACCATGCCCAGAGCTGCCTATCTCCGGTTTGGTTTTGGTTTTTTAAATATATCTTTATTGATTTCAGAGAAAGGAAGGGGGAGGGACACAGAGAGACAGAAACGTCAATGATGAGAGAGACGCTGACCGGTGGCCTCCCACGCCCACCACTGAGGACCGAGCCTGTAACCGGCGCAAGTGCCCTGACCGGGAATCTAACTTCCATCTCCTGGATCCTAGATCAACGCCCAACTGCTGAGCCACACCCGGCCAGGCTATCTCTGTTTTTTCAACATGAAAGAAGAAATCTACATTTTTAAGCTGCAGATACATTTTTATTTCAAACAGCTGAAGCTAATGCTAACTGATACAGTCCCTTTCAGACACCTCTCCCCCTGGGAAGATGCCAGATGCCATCAGCACTTTGGAACAGCAGAGATTCAGGGGCGGTCACAATACAAGTTTTTTTCTTTAATCTTCACCCAAGGATATTTTTTCCACTGCTTTTCAGAGAGAATAGAAGGTCAGGGGAGGCAGGGAGGGGGAGGGAGACAGAGAGACAAAGAGAGACAGAGACACACCGATTATTGCCTCCTGCATGAGACCAACCGGGGCCGGGATCGAGCCTGCAACCCGGGCATGTGCCCTGACCAGGAATGGAACCGGGATCTCCTGGATCAGAGGTCGATGCTCAACCGCTGAGCCACGCCGGTTGGGCATATTTTGTGTATGTTTTAAAATGATACAGGTTACATTCATTTGGCTGCACATTATGGTAGAAGCATCTACTGTTACCCACTACCCAATCTCTCCTTTTTCAGCATGAGAGTTACTGTTTTAATTGGGCACGTGGCCAGCCTGCTGACAACGACATTTCTCAGACTGCCTCAGCTAGGTGTAGCCCGAACTCAGGGTGCTCAAGGGGGTGTGAACAGAAACGATGCAAACCACACTGGGTTGATCTTTAAAGGGAACATGCACTGCCCCTCTCTCCCCCCTCCCACTTGTTATGAAGCAAGGAGAGATGGGGGCCTTGTCTGCTCGGCTCCAGAGAGCACTATTTTTAAGCCATAAATACTATTTCAGTCTATTATTTCCAAAAGATAGGGATTATTTGTAAAACATAACCATGCCATTATGATGCCTAAAAAACTAATTTTTAATATACTCAAATATTCAGTGTTTAAATATCTATTTTTTTTAATCAAGAGCAAATAAAGTCGATATATTGCAATGTATATGTTTCTTAAATCTCTTTAACCTCTGTTTCCCTATCACCTGTCTTTTCCTCCCTTTACAATTTATTGATTGAAGAAACTTGGATCCCGGTCCTGCAGAACTCCCCGTAATCTGCACTATTGTTTCATAGGGTGTGGTTTTCACTAGCCGATTCCTGTGAATCAGTCCAAATTCTTCTTCATTTGATTTATTTTGAGACATACAGAGAAGCAGGATGGTGTCATGGGAAAACACTCTGGAATTTGAAGACCTACATTTTAATCCTGTCTCCATTACTTAAGTGACCTTGGCCAAGTCACCCGACCTGTTGAACCTGTCTCCTCATTCTTAAAAAGTACATAACAACTCATGTGTGGGAGGCAACCAATCGATGTCTCTCTCTCATACGGATGTTTCCTCTCTCTGTCTCCCCCCCCCTTCCACTCTCTCTGAAAAGCAATGGAAAAAATATCCTCTGGTAAGGATTAAAAAAAAAAAGTAGCAGGTTAGTCAACGTGAGTTACTATGATTCACTGATAAAGCATTAGAAGGTCTGCATAAAAAATTAACACTCGAACAAGATCCGGTGTTTAAATGTTACACCTACTGTTATGATGCATGAAACTCCATAGAAAAGTATTCTAAATCATCATGGAAAAAAAGAGAGAGAGAGAGAGACTCGGACTTTTACTGTAGCACATGTGAGAACGTAAATGGTTATTAAGACTGTTATGAAGCAGTTTCATAAATAGTTCAGAGCAGGGGCTCTGGAGCCAGGTGGCCTGATTTCAAATCCAGGCTCTTCTACTTACTAGCTGTTGACCTTGGGCAGGCAACTTCAACTCCCTGTGTCTTGGTTTCTCCCCATAAAAAAGAATAATTGCTAGTATCCAACTCACTGGATTGCATGAGACTTAATTAACACATGTATTAGAATGGTGTTTGACCTAGAAAGTGCTGAAAGTGTTAGCTTTCTCTCTCTAATGGGGTGCCTGTGAAAATTATATCTTATTTTCCATTTCAAATTTGTGAGATGTATGTTGGCCACTGTCCCTGCGGGCTGAAACCCACAAACCACCACTGGTCCATGAACCCCACTGGTGTGTGTGTATATATATAGAGAGAGAGAGAACATTTAGCTGTTTACTTACCACGTCGGACACAGGTTGACAGAACTACTGATGATGTTCTGACAAATACTGGATTTTTAACATAACAGTATACTTCCTGTGAGAGATCATCACTCTTCTTAAACTGTAACACAGTCGATATGCCGGGGGAAGAGGCTCCTGGCCCTGAGCTTTTATTGCACGGTGCAGAAGGGCAATACCACGAGTAGGTCAATAGATCCCGATGCCTGTTGTAGCTGTCAGGAACCTCACAATGGATGTCAATGCTTTCATTAGTCAATGTGCAGTTTAGTGTTGGAAACGGAAGAGCGTCTGGAAAAAAAATGTAATATTTAGTACAAAAAAAGTAATATTTAGACTCATCTTCTGTAATTTTACGAAGAGGTCCGAACTTTCTTGTGAGTTTGAGGAGATGAGCAGCCGCTGCCCCGGGCACCAGCAGAATTCTCACTTCCTCAGGGTCTGATCTGCCTGCTCAGATTCACAACACACACGGGCCCCAAGCCCCTCCTCAATTCTGAAAGCCCAACGATCTTGACAAGACGGTGGCAAAGTCACTGAGCTGCAAATCCTCATCTGAATTGACAGGAAGGTTTATAGATTTTATTTTTCTCACATATTTCAAATATTCATTATCTTGTTTTACTAAAACTAGTCATGTGCTTGAGTATAGGGTGCTCCCCATAACTAAGTGGGGTGTTTCTTAACATTGAGAGAAAATAGTTTATATTATCTTTCAAAAATCTGAAATGTTTGCCCTGGCTGGTGTGCTCAGTGGTTAGAGTGTCATCCCAAGCATTAAAGGGTCACGGGTTCGATTCCTGGTCAAGGGTACATACCTGGGTTGCAGGTTCAATCCCCGGTCTCTGTTGGGGCACAAGGAGGCAACCAATCAATGTGTCTCTCTCACATCAATGTCCCTCTCTCTCTCTCTCCCCTACTCCCTTCCTCCCCTCCACTTTCTCTAAAAGTCAATGGGAAAAACATCCTCGGGGAAGGGTTAACAACAACAAAAATCTGAAATGTTTAATTCCAAAAGCTACTTGACTCAAAGGGTTCTGCAGAAGGTACTATGGGCTGGCCCTGCTGATAAGTAGAGTAAGGCGTGGCACCTGTCAGGAGGGAATCTAGCACTTCCACCCGTCTCCCCTCACAGCATTTCCATATCTCACTTGACCTCGACAATGACCTTGTAAAGTATTCTGTTCCCTTTTACAGATGAAAATGAGACATATTTAGCAATGGGTTTCTCCGTTTGTAGAACAGAAGCCTGCTCACCAACAGGTATGCACACCTCTCTGCAGCACTGGGTCAGACTTCTGCACCCCAGACCTGTCTGTCTATAACCTTTCCCATTCTCTCGCTGCCATGGGACTCACCATAGCCGTGTCTAACAGGTTAGTTACTTCTGTGCCTTTAGCAGCATTAAACAGGCCAGAAATGTGCCTACTTCATCCCCATAGATAACTCAATCAGTTGCTTTATAATTAGTTAATTCAGCTCACAACTCTGTGAGAAATGAGATTTTCATATATATACATATATATCAATATCAGGTGGCATTTGTATATTTCTGTTAATTTAATAAAAAGTTATACACCAGTAGGGACCATTTAAGGTCAGAACAGTTAATTCTACTTACATGAACATTACCAATGCAACAGAGGTTGTAAGGGGATGTGAAAGAACTAATAAACACTACTAGTGGAAATTCTAAGGGGAATTTGAGGGAAAAGGCACAGCAGGTAGCAACTTATGCACAGAAGGAAGAGGTGTGAGGAAATCCCCCTTCTAAAATTCCCTTCATTAAGCCTCCGTGAGGCCTGGTGTCTCCGGAAGAATACCAAGTTACTTAAGGACAACTAACGCACCCTTAAAGCATGACTTCCCATTTCTAAAAAAAGATGTGGCCGATCATTTTATCATTCAGGTATAAAACCTGAGTCATCTTCTGATTCTTTCAAACATCTGCAACCAATACCTCTTGTCCTACTTGAATGATCACAGTAGCTTCTAGCCTGATGACTCTTCTCCCTAATCTACCATAAATAGCTACCATCTGATTAATCTTCCAAACATATAGTTCATCAAGTCACATCCCTGCTCAGGTACTGGATACAGTGGCCCCTCACTGCCACAGGCTAAAATCCAGATTCCCGAAGCAGGACCTGAAGCCCCCCATTTAATGCTGTGAATATCACTGCCTCCCAATGGAGACTCGCCTCCCTGCACTTTGCTCCTCTGCAGGCCTTCGCTAGGCTTCCTGAGGGCGGTCACAGTCAGCACAGCAGAGGAAGTGAGCTGCAAAGGGAAGGGGTGGTACACCTGACACTGAGACAATGAGGGATCAGAACGACTGGTAATGACAAGTCTAGATTATACCCATGGGGAGCCCTGAGTAGAGTAGGGGACAAGATCATTACAGGAGAGGACAGCAAGGTCTGAGAAATCGGGACATTAAAATATTACAATCATGCCCGGCCGGGTGTGGCTCAGTCGTTGAGCGTCGACCTAGGATCCAGGCGATTGGGGTTCGATTCCCGGTCAGGGCACATGCCCGGGATGCGGGCTCGATCGATAACTCTCTCATCATTGATGTTTCTGTCTCTCTCTCCCTCTCCTTTCCTCTCTCTGAGATCAATAAAGATATACTAAAAAAATAAAATAAAATAAAATAAATAAAATAAAATAAAATATTACAATCATCAAGAATTATGACAGCTGGGACATCAGAAACAGTGAAAATGAACTAGGCACTAAAATGATCCAGAAAAATTGGGGTGATGTTCACTGCAGCATTATATACAATAGCCAAGACACAGAAACAACCTAAATGTCCATTAAAGGGTGAATGGATAAAAGGGCTGTGGTACATATATACAATGAATATTAGCCATAAAAAAGGAGGAAATCCTAGGTACTTAAAATATTGGGGGGGACACTTGGGAAAGTATATGACTGTCTATCCACTATGTTGTACACCTGAAACTAATACAAAATAACAATGAATGAAACTGTAATTGAAAAATAAAATTTAAAAATATATAAAGAAATAAAAAGAGGAAATCCTACCATCTGCAACAACATGGGTAAACCGTGAAGGCATTGTGTTAAGTGAAATAAGTCAGACAGAGAAAGACAAATGCTGTCCTGTATGATCTCACCGATATGTGGACTCTAAAATAGGGAACCACCAAACTCATAGAGAAAGAAAAGACCGGAGGTGAAGGGTAGGGGGAGGGAGAATTGGAGGAAAGTGGTCAAAAGGTACAGACTTCCGGTAAAAGATAGCAAGTACCAGTAAGGGAATGTATGACACGATGGTGACAGTTACCTGCTGGAGGACACACAGGAAGGTTGTTAAGAGTTCTCAACTCTAGAGAAAATTTTTAATCCTTTGTAACCCTTATCGTCTCTGAGACGGGTTAGCTGAACCTACTGTGGTAATCATTTCTCAACACGGGGACACCAAACCATCACGCTGTGCGCCCGAAACCTACTCAGTGATGTGTCAACTGGGTCTCAATAAGACTGAAACAAACCACCACTGGGGTGCAACCATGCACCTCCAGATGCCTGCTGCAAGGGAGGGGCTTTTGAGATGGGAGAGGGAGAGTAACCTGGAGCACCCGAGAAGCACGGAGGAGCCTGTAGCGTATCTCCAGTCCCAATTTAAAGTGACAGATGAAAAAACACAAAAACAAAACCACTCCTGGGTGGGCAGCAGGAGGACACAGAAACTCAAACTTATGGAGCACCATCACCGGTCAGTGGAGCTCAGAGAGTTCCAAGTCCACTGCCGTCACGACATCCTTTGCCAGAGCATTCTAGCAAACAAGGGAGGCACCTCTGCCCAACAGGTGCTGCTCTCCCCACCTCAGTCACCTCCTCTCCTCGCCCAAAGGATGAGGGGGGAATCTGGGTACCAGAAAGGGCTCTGGGTACCAGAAAGAGAGGGAAACCATGACAATGTGATAATAAACAGTTTTGTTTCTCATAAGCCATTAATTTGTATGAGTCTTTTAAAAAGCTGGAAATTTGCCATTTTAAACAAACCAAGTTATGGAATACTCACCAAGGACGATAAGATGAAATTTCAGGCCCTTTTTAAGATCCACGGATTCAATTTCATATTCACCTTCGGCCAATGATGTTAAATTGGAGATGACAAGGTTACCTGACTTAGGGTCCAAATCAACATTCTCTGCTAAAGATCCATAACGTTTGACCTTAGTGAGTACACGACTCCATTCTGCGACTTTATCCTGTCCTTTTTTCCATATTATCTCTGTAAAATCTACAGTGCTTGATGGTGACAAAGTAACATTCCCATTCACGACTCCATACTGAAGTGTGCTTTTACAGGTGATGAAATCTAGGAGGGGGGAAAAAAATTGGTTAGGAAATACAATATGACTGTCCAAAACAGAAAACCATCTTCCAAGATGCTCTATGGAGAAAAGAGTTAAATGTAGTGGTGAACATTCACCAGCTACTTTGTGTGCTAAGCTGATTAACTGTTGACAGAAAGAATCCACTCTTTAATTGGGGCCCACATAAGCCCAAGAAGTGGAGTCGACATTTATAGAGCACCCACTACATGCCAGGTGCAGTGGGCAATGCTGGGAACGTAGCCGCAAACAAGACGGGTATCGCGCCAGGCCCTTAAGGGGTCTTGCTTCGTGGAGAAGACACTGAAGGCAACGGCCTTCCCCAGGAAGTCATGCTGAAAGGGACATAGGGTGACAAATCACTGAGGGATGAGAGCTGGATAAGGAGGGAAGGAGAGTGGGCACACAGAGGAAGCAGCGTTCCCAAGGCAGGTCCTGAATCAAGGAGTCTGGTCTGTTTGAGGAAATAAAAGCAGTTCTAAATGTTTGAAAAGAAGGCAGCAAGGGGGTGATGGGTTAGAAAGGAGGCTGCAGAGGCAGGCAGGGTCAGGGTCAGAGTGTGTGAGTGGGGGCTGGGGGGTGTCAGGGAAGACATGCTAGGGGTTTGGAACTTACCCTGTTGGCAAGGGAAGGGACAGCCACAGAAAGGTTTTGTCTGTTTGTTTATTTATTTTCTTACCCATTGAGTCACCCTGTGTCTTTTTATTTGGGCATTTAATCCATTTACATTTAAAATTATTATTGATAGATACCTATTACCATTTTAATTCTTTATGCCTGTGTTTCTCTCTCTCTATTTCTACTTCTAATTACAGCATTTCCTTTACCATTTCCTGCAATGCTGGTTCAGTGGTGATAAACTCCTTTAGCCTTTTATTTGTCTGGGAAGCTCTTTATTTCACCATATATCTTGAATGATAGTCTTGGTGTATAGAGTAGTCTTGGTTTCAGATCATTGTTTCACTGTACCTGGAATATGTCATGCCATTCCCTTCTGACCTGTAGAGCTTCTGATAAGAAATCAGTTCACAGCCTTATGGGAGCTCCTTTGTAGGTAACAGACTGCTTTTCTCTTGCTGCCTTCAAGATTCTCTCTTTGTCTTGAATTCTTGGCATTTTAATTATGATGTGTCTGGGCATGAGCCTCTTTGGATTCTTCTTGCTTGTGCCTCCCTGTGCCTCCTGAACTTGTGTGACTTTTTCCTTGATCAGGTTAGGGAAATTTTCTGCCATTATTTCTTCAAACATGTCACAGAAAGGTTTTAAACAAAAGATGAGTGTGACATAATTTAAGTTTCCATGGGCTAACCATCTGCAGAGTGGACAGTGGTTGATGGAGGCAGAGAAAGCAGAGCATAGGCAATGCAGTAGCAAGGAGAGAGAGGCAGATGGGACAGACCAGACCAGGGACACGCGAGTGGACACACTCAAGAAGTCATAGGAGTTAGTAATTGGATGTGCGGGACGAGGGAGAGGGAGGAGTTAATAATGTTGGCTGTTTGAGAGCCCTTTTTCTTGGCTGACAGGGGTTGCTGAGGTCAAAAACAATGTCAGGAAGCTGGCCGGGGGAACAATGGGGATTAAGGACTATGTGCAGTGGAGTGCTGGAGCTGATTCCAACCTTCTGCTGCTGGCCAATGGTTACCATCTCTTGTCAGATCATACTGGTGGAGTTCTTTCAGCAAAACACTGACAAAGGATTTAACAAATGAGAGCCTCCCGCCCCCTCCACACCAATTCAGTCATTAAACATTTATCACCACCACTGAGACTGGGTTATTCTCGATACCCCCAAATGGGTTTAAATGCATCTTGCTCCAGACTTGACTTTCTTGTTAAGAGCAAAGATCAACTGCTAAGGGAGAGAATTAAAGATAAACTGAAATTTGAAGTTTTTGCCTAGTAGCAATCAGGGTGACGTGCAGGAGCGCAGGAAAAATCAAGACATTCAATAGCCCAATTGTCGGCAATTGTGTGCAGTAATTTCAAATAAGCAGCAAATATCTGGGGAGGAGGTGGGTGCAGGGAGGAGGGGGTCAGTGGGGGTGGGGGCATCTGTAGAACTTTCAACAATAAAGATAAATTTTTTAAAAAGGGTATACACTCTAGAGAGAAGAAATAACACAATTATTTTTATATTATGTAGACATCTAATAGGGGAATATAGAATGAATGATTTTGGTATTTAAATTAAAAAGCATCCTTTAAAAAAAGCAGTAGCAGCAAATATCCCCCGTTTGTCTATTTGCAGGGATTTTTAGAACCCATCTCCCTTAATTCAGGGAGACTGCCTTCAAAAATACACCTGCATCTTTCTGTTGCTTTGCTGATTACACACTATCTTTCCGATTCAACAACAGTACGTGGGAAGACAGATGGAAGGAGCAGGGTTCGAAGTCAGAGAGTCTGTCCACTCACTGCAGTGGGGCCTGAAATGTCTTGTGAACGAGTGAATGAGAGAGCGGGGAGGGCGGTGTGGAAGGGAAGGGGGTGAACTGCCTCGCCCAGGCTTCGTGAAGACAGCATCAGCCTTTTCCAGGGGGAGCAGTGTTCCCTGGGCTGTAAACAGGAAAAAGAAAGCAGCCAGGAATGGGGTGGGGAGACACAAGGAGGGAGACAGGGGAGACTTCAGTTTGGAAAGAGTTATGAGAACGCTAAGCTGGAAGAAACTCTGAAAATTATTCAAATCACCCCCGTTTTACAGGCGAAGTGACAGAGCACCGAGAAAACAGAAACAGCGTGGCACTGAACGCCCCCTCTCCTCCAGGTGCGTGTCCATATCGTCCTGAACCCTCTGCACCTCCGGGCGCAGTGGGGGTGCTAGCCCATTTTACAGACGGGGAAACATGCCCCGGGGGGCACGCCCACTGCTCAGCGTCTCAGCAAGTTCCCGGCCGCAGAGGGACCAGGACACAGATTTTCTGACTCCTTGCTCAGCTCTCCTTCCACCACAGCATAGTTCTGTCATTCATTCATTCAATCCGAAAATATTCTCTGGGCATCTATTCTGTGTGGGAGAACCAGACAGACACGGTCCCTGCCCTCTTAGAGCTCACTTTCTGTTAGAAAAGTCAGACTTCATACAAATAATTAGGCAAACATCCATGCAGTGAGTTTTTGCTGTTTAAAAGCAGAGATAGATAGAGGGGAAAAATGTATTCTCCCTAATGTGATTGCCTAGGCAGGCATTCCACACTAGTCGAATTGGTTTTTTTAAACTACTGGAGTTCTATTTGTTTTAAAGAATTTTGAATGATCTTTTCTTTTTAAAGAGATGAAGTTACCTAACGCCTCCATGGGGAGTGATATCATATACCTAAAAACAACTTCAATTTCAAATAATTAGTTGCAGTATCCTTACAAAAACATCATCATTACACTCCCTTTTTGATAGTTCTTATGGCTTAAGAGTGAGGAGTGGAAACCCAAATATTTTACAGATGAAGTGTCTGATTTTTTATCTAGAAAACACTGGGTTACTGAAAAGGGACCCCCATTTCCAACCACAAATTCCACTGCACATTTTTACTTGGGTCCTGGGATTTATATTGACTACCACTTTTAGTTTATTTAATCTAACACACACTCTCCCCTAGGCACTGCTGGAAAAGCTCAACAAATATGTATTCAATCAGTCCTCTTAAAAACCCTATTAGGCCCTGACCGGTTTGGCTCAGTGGTTAGAGCATTGGCCAGCGGACTGAAGGGTCCCAGGTTCGATTCCAGCCAAGGACACGTACCTCAGTTGCAGGCTCCATCCCCAGCCCCGGTCGGGCCGCATGCAGGAGGCAACCAATCCATGTGTGTCTCTCACACTGATACTTCTCTCTCTTTTTCTCTTTCTCTTCCACTCTCTCTGAAAAGCAATGGAAAAATATCCTCAGGTGAAGGTTTTTTAAAAAGCCGATATCAGGCAGGTTATTTTTAACCCTATTTTGCAGAGGAGAAAACTGAGGCACACAAAGGTTAAGTGACCTGCTAGTTAAGTGATGAAACTGGATTTGATCCCAGACGGTCTGACTCCAGAACGCCCTTAACCACTGTTTCTTACTTGGCTTGCTATGGGGCGTGTGGCTGTAACAGTGACATGACACAGGGTTTCTCAGGATGCAATCTGTAGACTGTACTGGAAGAGCAGATGTTAGGGATGAGAGTCAAACCGCTCTACTTGGGGTTCAAGCATACTTCTAACACCTAGATGAGGCACCAAGCTCAATGGTCCCCAAATCATGGACTGTCAGGGCTAGAGAGGACCTCAGAGAACAACAGACTGTGCCCCTCCCCAGCCCCCGCTCATGGAGGTGAGGAAATGAGGAAGGTTTGACTGAGCACGATATTGAGGACCCCAAATCTCCAAAATGTTACATGAGAACCCAAGTTTAAACCCAAGAGTGGTGGTGGTTTTTTGGGGGGTTTTGTTTGTTTTGCTTTGTTTTTAAAGATGTTACCAAGGAAAATGAAACAGGGTTTTGTAACTAAAGACCATGAGAAGCTAAGTTGAAAGGAAGGCCTGAACAAAATGTGAGATGTGGATTTTTTTCCTTCATATGGCCAACCAGAGCAGAGCCCTCCCTTCACATGGCCAAATCTTGGTCTGTTTGGGCCTAATAAACTCTGCTGGCCTCACCCTGAAAACTCCCTGGGACCCTGCCCCAACACAAGTGTGCAAGCAACCAGCAGGTGGCAGCTAGACTTGGTATACCTGGGGACATTTGCTCAGTGGCCTCAGACCCAGCACCAAGTTTGAACTTGTATCAGTCGGTGAACACCACTCGCCCCTACCTGGTGACTCACTGAGAACCTATCTCATGCATCTCAAATACAGCCAGAGGCTCTTTCAGTGACTGAGCTGAATAGGCAGAGGCAGGTGGAGGAAATCTCAGGGTACCTTGGGACTTCAACCTGCACCAGGGCCTGGTGCTGGTAAAAGATGGCCTTGGTGCGCAGCCTGGTCCCTCCCATGCACACCCAGGCCGAGCAGAGACAGCCACAAACTGTGGATCACTTGTAGGTCCAAGTCACAGGAAGCGTCTGACACTGGCCTGCACCAAGTCCCTCCCAAGAGGCCCAGAACCTACATAAACCAGTGGTCAGCTTCAGACAACATCAGAGCAAGAACCAAAAAGTTTCACAAGCAGGATATCCAAAGGGAGACCTCAGCAGGCACCAGACCCTGCTGAGGTAAATCCTGCTTTGTGACATGGTGTGCACAGCAGCTCGCACACCATGGTTGGAGTTGAGTCTTGCAGCCAGCCAGCCTGAGGGTCGATTCCACACACAAACAGGCCAATAGCAATCAAGACTCAATTATAATAGAAGGGCCAACATAACCCACACGAGGGACATTCCTGGAGCACCCAGCTCAGGTGATCAAGGAGAGTGCACCACTGGACCCCACAGGACACCTACTACATAAGGCCACCCCACCAAAACTGGGAGTCATAGCAGATCTATCTAATACATAGAAACAAATACAAAGAGGCAGGCAAAGTGGGGAGAGAAAGAAACGTACCCCAAATGAAAGAACAGGAGAAATATCCAGAAAAAGAACTCAATGAAATGGACACAAGCAATTTACCAAATGTAGTGTTCAAAGCAATGATTATAAGGATGCTCTAACAGCATGAAAAATGACACAGAAACCATCAAAAAAGGCCAATCAGAAATGACGACTACAATATCTGAAATAAAGAATATACCGGAAGGAAGAAACAGTAGGTTGGATGAAGCAGAGGGTCAGATCAGTGACCTGGAAGACAAGGTAGCAGAAAACAACCAATCAGAGCAGCAAAAAGAAAACCCAATTTTAAAAACTGAGGATAGTTTAAGGAACCTTTGCAACGACATGAAGCATACCAACATCGGCATCACAGGGGTACCAGAAAGAGAAGAGAGAGAGCAAGGAACTGAGAACCTATTTGAAAAAATGATGATTGAAAACTTCCCTAGCCAGGTAAAGGAAAAAGACACACAAGTCCAGCAAGTGCAAAGTCCCAAACAAGATGAACCCAAAGAGGCCCACAGCAAGACACATCATAATTAAAATGGCAAAGGTCAGAGACAAAGAGAGAATCTTAAAAGCAGCAAGAAAAAGACAGTTAGTTACCTACACGGGAGCTCCCATAAGGATGTCAGCTGATTCCTCAACAGAAATATTCCAGGCCAGAAGGGAGTGGCCTGAAGTATTCAAGGTCATGAAAAGCAAGGACCTACAACCAAGACTACTCTACCCAGCAAGGCTATCACTTAAAATTGAAGGAGAAATAAAGAGCTTCCCAAACAAGGAAAAGCTAAAGGAATTTGTTACCACTGAACCAAAATTACAAGAAATGTGAAGAAGAAAAAGAGGATTTTAACACACTATTGACATCAACAGATAGATCTTCCTGATAGAAAATCAACACAGAAACAGTGGCCTTAAATGACACACTAGATCAGGTTAATTTAACTGAAATTTTCAGAGCATTTCGTCCCAAAATAGCAGAATATATATTCTTTTCAAGTGCACCAGGAACACTTTCTAGGACAGACCACATGTTAGGACACAAAACAAGTCTCAATAAATTTAAGAAGACTGAAACCATCTCAAGCATCTTCTCTGACCATAATGGTATGAAACTAGACATCAATCACAAGAAAACTGAAAAACGTACAAAGTCACGGAAGCTAAATAACATGTTACTAAACAATGAATGGGTTAACAATGAGCTCAAAGAAGACATCAAAACATATTTTGAAACAAATGAAAATGAGAACACCACAACCTAAAAATCTATGGGACACAGTGAAAGCAGAAATTTCCCTAAGAGGGAAATTCATAACACTACAGGCCTACTTTAAGAAATAAGAAAAATCTCAAATAAACAATATAACTTTACACTTAAAGAAACTAGAAGAAGAACAACAAACAAAGCCCAAAGTGAGTAAAATAATAAAGGGAATTATCAAGAAAGGAAATAATGAAGATCAGAGCAGAAATAAACAAAATAGAGTGTAAAAAAAAAAACTACAAAAGATTAATGAAACCAATTAATGAGCTGGTTCTTTGAAAAGGTAAACAAGACTGACAAACCTTTAATCAGGCGATGGAAGGAGACCTGACTTGGGGTGGTGAATTGTACACCTATTTTATTAACCAATATCATTTTATTAACCAATGTCACCCCAATAAATTTTTTAAAAGGTAAGTAAAAAATGTGAGATGTGAAAAAGTGAAGGGAGGGAGAGGAGATAAGAGACTTGAATGCAGGAAGGAAGAAAAGCCAGAGCAAATCCATCCATCCAGGAACAATCAAAGAAGTCATAGGGAAACTCAATAAATATTTAAGTGAGTTAACTAAACTGATTAACATACACCTTAAATGCAGTACAAAAGGGAGCAAAATGTGAGTCTCCCCAAACCCTGAGCTCTGCAAGACCTCAAAGTGCCGTGGAACCTGGCTGAAGAGCCGTGACTCGGCAAGGACAGGTACAGACGTTTAACTGGGGCCCAAGAGTCAATGGCAGGGGACCACTCAGGTGCAGTCAAAACAGGTCCCTTCCTTTCCCCTGCCTGCCTCCAGCACCGGCACGGAAGCGAGACTATTCCCCGCCCCTGTCCCACTGCTGTCCCTTCTGAGATGTTCCCTTTGTCTCCTGCTTCCCCTTCAAGTTTCAACCAGGCAGGCACCACCGCTAAGTGTGGCGCCCTCAGGGCTCTGCGCCAGAGAAACTCCTCGATGTCAGCTGCCAACGCGAGTTAAAAGCCTGTCTGAGGTCTGAGGTCTGAGGAAATGCTGGTCACTGGAGTCACTTTTTAGAGATGAGCTAATCGCTCTTCCAGGATTTAGAGAAAAGGTTTTACTTAGAAATGAATGATGAACTTTAAATATCTTTTTTTTTTTTAAGTATGCTCTAAAATACCTGTATATAGTTCACTTGGCCTGCAGATAGTAGCAGTTAAGGAAACAATTTATTTGCTGCAAAGAAAAAAAATCCCCCAGGAGTTTCAGTACTCGAATATATAAAGCTTGGCATTCCCCCCAGTATGTCTCATACTGTGATGGGGATGGGCTGAGCCCTCAGTGGACCCTGGAGGAGGCAGGGTTTTGAGGCAGACACGGTTGCTTGTGACCACAATCTTGACCCTCACTTCTGTGAAATCACAGACCTCGCTTTTGGAGACACCCACAAGGAGGACTGGGATGCTGGCGCTGGGGCAACCAAGCCTCTGTTCAAACATATGCCAGACATTTAAGTCAGGAGGAGCAGCAGGGCTCCCAAAATGACTAGGCCAGTGCTGGTATCAAGTGATCTGTCTCATTAAATTCATAAATATTCTGGGATTAGTCAGACACCATGTTCCAGTTTGGGGGTTGAAATGTGCTCACCAGGTGTGTAGATGATAAGGAACAGTCCTTTTACTCAATGAAGTTTCCTGCAGCTTGTTCTTTTAACCTAGTTCTTAGTGAATCCAATCAAAAGAGCCCTAGGCCAGCTCCGCCTCAGTGATATTTAACAATAGCCGCAGCACAAACTCTCACTATATTTGGGGCTTACTGTGCGCCAAGCACTTGTTTTAAAAAAGCTAGGCCCGGCTGGCATGGCTCAGTGGCTGAGCATCGACCTATGATCCAGGAGATCACAGTTTAACTCCAGGTGGGGGCTCCATCCCCAGTAGGAGGTGTGCAGGGGGCAGCTGACCAATGGCTCTCATCATTGATGTTTCTCTCTCTCCCCCTCTCCCTTCCTCTCCTTGAAATCAATAAAGACATATTTTTAAAATAGATAGACAAATAAATAAATAGCAAGACTGGTCTATCTATTTATCTATCTATATTCATTCATTTACTCCTCAAATCAACTCTATGAGGTAGATCTTAATATTCATGTTTTCATTCACCAAACACTTACTGAGCCCATCCTGTGTCCCAGGCACTGTAATAAGCAGTAAGCAAAACACAAAACCCTGCCCTCCTGGAGTTTATGTTAGAGTGACCAGGTAGGAACACGACAAAGGGAAGTGAAGTGTCTTTCTGTTGGGCGATGTTAAAGGCTACTAAGGAAAACGAAGCAGAGTCTGGGGGCGGGCGCTAATGAGGGTGCTACCGTGTGTGAGGTGGTCACAACTGGCATGAGAGCAGGGCCCAGAAAAAGTGAGGGCGTGAGCTTGAGGAAATGGGGAAGAGTGAGAACCACTGGGTCACGGGTGAGGAACCTGGGGCTCAGAGAGGTGCAGAAGCTCACGGAGTCACTCTGGGTCCAAGGCAGAGCTGGGGTCGACCCGGGCAGCCGGGCCTGGAGCCTGCGCTGTTAGCACCATGAGATGCCGCGGTCTCTCCGGGTTGACCCCCCCGACCCAGACCCAGTCAGTCATTTCTGTGTCCGTGACTGCTGAAGGCCACTGGTCTCGGCTGCAACGGCACTGCTTGCCTGTCTCCATCTAGTTCAGACCCAAACCGCAGCCACCCGATTCCCAATAAGCAATATATTCCCCGGTCCCCCAGTCCCAGCCACTGCCCAGAGCTTGCCTTGCACGGGCTCTCGGCTGTCAAGCTACTCTTTGCCTCCTGGATGAAGTAATCCAGGATTCAGACCAACTTCCTTTTCAGCTTTTCGGTCTCCCATACTCTTAAGTTCCTGTGCTTACAGAGGTCTCCTTTCCCAAGCCACTGCCCCGGGCAGTCCACTAACCACATGCGGCTTGTTAGCACATCAAATGTGGTCTGAAATGAGACGTAGGTGAGTGTAAAGTATTAACCAGACGTTGAGCATTTAATATGAAAAAGAGAATGTAAAAATCATTTATATCAACTATATGTTGAAATGAAAGTCTTGCACCTGTATTAGGTTAAATAAAATATATTATTAAGATGAATTCCACCTGTTCTTGTTCTATTTCTCTCTGACAGCACTACTTAGCCTGTGCTTTCAAGATAACCACATTGCATCATGCTCAAGAGCTGCATTTACCTTTGACCTTTCTTAGAATACACCTGAGACCTACATACAGCCTGCTTTGGGGGCAAAGGTTCTTACTACAACAACTTAAGACTGTCAGTCTTTTTACATCTATTCTCCAAAGTCTGATGCAAGGTATTTCAATAGACGATTGATCATTTCATTAAAAAAATTTTCTTTATAATCCCTTTTATTTTCCATTCATTCAGTTTATAGTTGAGAAACTCCATTACAACTAATTTACGGCATAGCCTTATTAGTTTCTCATTCATCTGAGTTTCTTATTATTTGCTGAATGTGTATAGTAACCTTGATTTTTTTTTCTAGTTTTTAACTGTTATATGGGGGGAAATGTTCAAGAAACAACCAGTGAGCCTGATGGGAGTTCAGGCGCTAATCTCAACAGGCATTTTGGGAACATTATGAAAAGGGAGTGGATGGTCACTAGGAACCAAAGGGGTTCATTTCTGAAGAACAAGCCTATCAACATAATTTGGTTTCCTCAGATGGAGACTTGGTTGACAGAGCAGATCAAAGTCACAAAGGACAGACCTTTGATTTTTTTTTTTTTTTTTTTTAGAGCTAAACACTGATCGGCTGCCTCCCGCATGAATCAAACCTGCAACCCCGGCATGTGCCCTGACCAGGATTCGAACCAGCAACCTTTTGGTGCATAAGACAATGCTCAGTCCACTGAGCCACACCGGCCAGGGCAAGGATAGACCTTTGGATTAACAGCTCCCAATCAGGGGCAGAGAGCAGACATGAATTTATTTCAGTGACTCTCAGCAAGAGTTTTTCCTTCGCGTCCTCTGGTTTCCTTTGGAGCCTCCCAGTCCGTCAGGGGGAAGCCAACGGGCACAAGGGAAAGGGGCCAAAGGAGAGGGTCCGGCGCATAAAGTAACTGAAGGGCACTCTCCTGGGGGGCCAGCGGACCGACAGGGAAACCACCTCCAAAGAGGAACTGCTAAAACGTTTCCTGTCCCTCTCCCGGGGCCGGTCTCAGGCTGGCGACCTCACACGCACACATGCGAACCTCAACCTGTCTGAGCACACGGGAGGGGGGGTCCTGGTTCCACATTCGATCCTGAGAAAGTCTGACTCACGACTGCAGAACCTAAGGGCTGTGGCCTCAAGTGAAAGCTGTAAAAAGGCTTCTGCGCCCGGGAAGCACCCGGGAGACAGAAGCCCCGGGCCAGCCTTCTGCTCCTCAAGAGAACCACCGCTCCGCTCAGCACCTGCCCCTGAAGAACGTGGGCGTGACCCAGGGCAGCAGCGCAAATTCCTCGATCTAGTTTCTCAAAAGTGGCTCTAAGTCTCTTCCAAGTTTCTAAGATTCCTATCAAAATCAAACCAAGAACGCAATGCGTAAAATTTGACCAAATCCTGTTCTTTTTTTTTTTTTTTTTAAAGACATCCTTGTGACAAGTGAGAAAATTTGCATAAGGATACAGGTTGGGTGACAGGAGATTACCATAATTTTCATAAATACTATAATGTCTTTGGGATTACGCAAAAGTACTTAGGAGTGAAGCGTGGGTGTAAGAGGAAAACTATGGCAAACTGATAATAAATAGATAAATAGGTAAATAGCTGTCCTTCTGAATTCTAAGGCCCAAAGGTTTTCTCACCTCCCACCCCCTACTGTAGATTATGATACGAATACAGTCTGATGGGAAGGATAATTGTGCTGGCCTATATAATTTCACATGCCTTAGCAAAATTAATATGTATGCAGGTCCTATAGAGAGACCACCCATGGCTTCACCGATCAATCATCAAGCAGTTGTTCATCTAATCTTGGGTTCGGAATGCGTGGACTGAGGCAAACAGACCTGGCTTCTAGCACACTCTGCCACGTATTTGCTGTGCGAACTTGGACAAGGTACAAACCTAAGCTCTGTTCTCCTCTTTAATGGTCCAGACCTCAAAAAAGCAAAAAGGCAGTGACAATGAAGTGAAAACAAAAATCTAAAGTACTAAGCACGGCGCCCAGGAGCTGCGGATTTACACTCTGTGACCACGCTGGGTCTAGTTTTCCGACAGGAATGCACCACCACACTATCGGACTTGGGTTCTTTCCTAAACGCACCTCTGAATCGTGACTGCAGCAAAGCTTATGAATAAGGGTCACATGCTAAAGGGAGGTAACTTAAAACGGAGATACGCTTGACAAATACTATATCATTTAATGCCCAGATCTAACAATCTGTACTGCTAAAAAAACAAAAAAAAACAAAACGGCAACATTAAAACAAATCAAGGACAGGGATTTTTAAAGAAATAGTATACGACTTGGTTCCTGCATACAAGGAACTAAAATCTAGTTGGGGAGACAGCTGGGAAGAAAAAGTATCCATAAAAAGTCCACAGCGTCAAAACAGGGCAGACTCTGCTGAGAAGAGCTGAAACAGTAACAGCTCCTGGTTCCTTGCTGTCTTCATAGTAACAACCCAGCAGGCTTTACCTTCAAACACATCCCAGTGGCTCCCGTTTCTCACCTCCTCCCCGCAGCCTTGACTCATCTCCGCAGTTCCTGCAGCCTCAAATCCTCTCCATGCCGCGCCTTTCCTCCCTGCCCTCCACAGCCTCTTCTCCACCCAGCACCCAGAATAATTTGTTTAAACACTCTGGCTGTCATAATTTCACTTCAAAATTTTCCATTTCACTCGGAGTAAAAAAGCCACAGTCTTTAAAGGGAACCACAAAACTTGATCTCTAGGGTCCAGCCCTGACCACTTTCACAATTTCCTTTTCAACTACTTTTCAGTAAAATGATCTCCTGGAAGTTCCTCAAATGCTTGAAGCCTATCGCAGGGCTCTGCTCCCACCCCTTCTGCCTGGAATAGTGGTACCCCGCCAGTCACCTGGCCTGCTCCCTCACTTCCTTACGTCTGCCCTGTCACCCTTTATAGAGACCCTCCCCTGACCACACTGTATAAAATACTAGCCACCAAAAAGTGGCCAAGTGAAATATCACCCCTCCGCCCGTGGAGTACTATGCAGTTGTACAAAAGGAACAAGGGTGATGTCTATGAAGTGATATGGAAGGATTTTCCAGACATGTGGTTAATTGACAAAAAACAAGGTACAAAAGAGCACACAGTAGGTGTTACCTGTTTAAGAAAGGGAGTTAGAAATAAACACATGTTATCTGTTTATATCAGCAAGCAGAAACAAGAAAAACAAAACAGAAACAAATTATATGCTATGGGCAACAGGATTTCTCTGGGCATACCTTTTTATATAGTTGTGATCTGAACCACGTTAATATATATTTTAAAAGGGGGAAACCCTGAAAATTGAACAGAAGCAGAAACAAATTAATGCAACTATATACAAATCAATAACATAACCACAAAGAAGAAAAAAAGATTGAATTCAAGTAACTTTAAAAGCTTGTATTCTGTAAATATCCAGTGGGATATACAAAAAAATAAACAGAACAGCAAAGAAATCTTGAACTGTACTCAGTAACGGTTGCGCTTGGTAGTGGAACTGGTATAGCAATTATAAAACTCTTCTGTTTAATAGAGATTAGGAAATGCACTGATGCTACTAAGAATAGTTCTCACTGTGGCGAAGCAAGATGCAAAGATGGAAGGGAGCAGGTGAAAGAAGAATGAAATTATTGGATTAGCCTTAGTGGTAAATGTTCCCTAGCTCTGACAACAGGCAGGGCCTGGAAGCCACGAATCAGTCCCTTGAGCACACCCAGCACTCAGAGCATGATTTCTACATACCACCCCCCACTAAAGGGAACGAGGGAATCTACTGATTCCAAGGCCGAGGCAGGAAAGGTACGAAAGGAATTTCTTTCTGTGCTAGAAAGGAAGTGCTCAACTCACCGAAACGGAACAAAAGGGCACTGAAGCTTGGAGGGAGTCCCACTTGCAAATTTGGGGTCACTGAGCATCAAAATACACAATGATGGGAATGCCATCTTTAACATCCATGAGTCCATGCTAGTAATAAGTGAAATGAGAAAGGGAGGTGCAGTACTGAAGAAGGTCAAAAATGTATAAAGAAAAACAGGCATAGAAAATTGCCATCTACAAATATTTTAATGACAGACTCGGGGAAGAATTGCCACTGGATGCTGAACCACTGTGTGAAAGAATGTTGGGGAACAGAATAATTACACAATCTCAAAATGTCACTTAGTGAATCACATACTAGTCACAAAGATGAAAAGGTGCCTCTACAACGGAGCAATGAGGTGAACCTCACCTTAAACAAATAACTGGAGTTAACATCTCCAACTGGACTGCACCTGCCGCTGAAAAGATGCAGTAAGGATACTACACACCTACCAAAAATCCCTGCCTGAGAAAGTTTCTAATCATGAGGACACAGACAACCCAAACCCAGGGACATTTTATAAAACAACTGGCCTAAACCCTTCAAAAATGGTGATAAAGTACCAAAAAATAAAGTACAAAAAAAAAGTTAACTGTTTTAGGTTGATTAAAGAGGCATGACTTCAAAATGCAGGCTCTCTGACAAAACAGGGAATCGGTCTGCATTTCCGGTGATAGTGGTTCTGTGACTTAATGAAATATTTAGGGGTGAGGTGTCACAAGAGCAGCAACTCTCAAATGATTTAGCATAAGAATAAATCTCAGTATAAAGAGAGAAGTAAACCAACTGTGACAAAATATTACTCACTGGTGATTCACGGAGAAAAGCATGTAGGTGTTCACTATACTATTTAAATGATACAAAGTTTTAAAAACTTAAAAAGAAATGTTAACCACTCCCCCTCCCCTTTCCTCTGCATTACAGATTAGTAACTGTTTACCACCCCCAAATATTTCCTAGTTTACTTATTTCCTGTCCCCCCCACTACAATGTGAGCTTCTCAAAGGCAGGGAAGAGTCTGTTCCTTGCTGCACCCCCAGCCCTGACACAAAGCGCCTGCCACAAAGTTGCCACTCAGTAAGTATTTACTGAATGACTGATGTTCACAGTCATTCTATGAAGTAGATACTGTCGCTATCTTTTCCGTGGCGAGTGGTGCTCCCTCTTCCAAGGCAAAGACAGAAGTCAGGTCACTGCCAGAAGTTCTAACTCAGGCGCCGGGCGGGGATCTGAAGGCGGGCATGCGACTCCAGAGCTGACGCTGCCGGTCACCTTCTCTGGTGGGGCGCGCTCCACCGGCAAAGGGCTCACCTGCGGGGAGTGCCATTCACTCAGTCTGACGGGCCCGCTTGCCCAACGAAACGACCTCTGCATGAACACATGAATTACGTGGCAGGCACCACCAGGAGGGGACTGTTCAGAGAATGTTGCTGGAGGACAGGGGACTTGGGTAAATCGGGGTTTCAGGGGAAGAGATCACAGGTTCAGGCAGCAGCCAACAAAGGTGCGTTCCGGGACCCGGGAGAGGTCAGTTCATCTGGAAGAGCCACGCCACCCATTCCACCTCTGCCACAGCCACCAGCATCTGAAGCCCGCCCAGCTCGTTGGGCCCTGGCTCCCCCGCCTGCCTCCAGCCCTCTCGACCGCACCCAGTCCTTCCTCTTTATTGTGTCCGGTTTATCAAGTGCACGGTGTGAGCCTGACAGGCCCAGAAAGACTTTTCCTTCCCCTGAAGAAGAGAATCTAACCTCCCAAGTGGGCATTCAGGGCCCCTAGAGGGGCCTCACCTTGAGGGGGCACACTGACCCTGCAGTGGCACCGGGGGCTCTGCTGCCCCAGCGCGCCCTGGACACGCCACTCTGTGGCTCCTTCGGACCTGCTCCCCGCCTGGAATGCTGCCTCCAATCGCAGCACGACTGCAAACCAACCACCTCCCTTCCACAAAGTCCTTGTTTCACAAAAGATACTGTGAGGCGTCGCCTACGGACACTCCCTCCTCACGCTTCCTCCGAGAACCACTTTCCCGCTAACCTCTCTCACCTTCACTTCTGTGTCTCACAGGTAGGTACCTGGAGCCCATCTCAGCGCCCCCGCACGGATGCTCGGCGCAGGCGGGGATGGCGGGTTCGTCCGGCGGGATGCGCAACGGGGCGCCATGGGAAACCCCAAGGAATGGGGAAGAGCTTCCGAAGCGTATTAATAGTATGGCAACCACCCCGCTTAGTAATCTCGAAGTGAGGCCACCGCCTACGGACACTTCTGCCCAGCGCAGAACAACTGCGTCGCCGCCTCTAGAAAGCGGGCGCTCGGCACCCAATCGGCGCGGCGGACCGCAGGGGCGCGCCCCGGCCGCACGCGGCTCTCGGCGCAGGTGCACGGACCCCGACTCGCCCCCGGCCCCGGGGTGAGCGCACGAGTTACGAAAGGGGTGATAAAGCCCGTCCCCCCGACCGACAGCCCCTGGGCAGGCCAGAGGCTGAGAAAACGCCCGTCCCCGCCCGGGGCGCGCCGCGCCGGCGGGGCTCAGAAAGGGGTCCAGGGAAAGGAGCGCGCGCGGGGTCGGGTCCGCCGCTGGGCCCCGCCCCTCTCCCGGCCCACCCAAGGGAGACTTGCCGATGCGGTGTCAGCTGTCCCTCCCTGAGGACAAGGTTCGCTGGCTGCGTTTTTCCGCCCGCGCCCCGCGCCCCACTGGGCCGAATGGGCAGTCAGTCGCCTCCGGCCCGGCCCGGCCACCCGCCAAAGCGCCCTGGGAAGGGCACCCGGCGCCGCGCCGGCCCGCGGAGCCGCCACTCACCGAGCAGGAGCGCCGAGCAGCACAGGAGGAGGCCCGCCGCCCGCCCCGGGGCCGCGCCCGCGGCCATGGCCCGTCTGGAGCTCCGCGACCCGCCGCCGCCCAGGTCTAGTGCGAGGCCCGCGCCGGCAGGAAGGGGCGGGCCGGGGCGGGGCCGGGGGGGGCGGGGCCCCTCCTCTTCCTTCGCCCCCGCCCCCTGCCTGTGGCGGAGCAGGGGCGGGGCGAGGGCTTTCGCTCCCCGGGAGCTGCGCCCCCTCGGCCGCGCCCCGGAGGGTCGGCCCCCGCGCGGCGCTCGCGCTCCCCGCGCAGTTCCCGGCTCCCGGGGCCGCGGCCGGGGGCCTCCTTGAGCCGCCCTCCCCTCAGTTACGGGAGGAGAACGGGAAGTGTCCGGCCGGTGGCGCGAGGGCTGGGGTGACGGCGCAGCCCCTCCCCCGGGCTCCGCCTTCCAAGGCGCGCCGGCCGGGGTTTCCTTGGCCTGCCTCCCTCCCCCGCCTCCCCGCCGGCGTGTCTCCCTCCCCCGTCCCCGCTTTGCGCGCCTCTGCCGTCTCAGTTGCTGCCTTGCTGGGCTGAGCGGTCACGTCTGTCCCCTTCCTCTTTGGCCAAAGTCTCTGCCCCTCCGCGGGGCAGGCGCTGGGGGTTGGTCTTTCTGATGGGCCTGCCCCCCCCATCCACCTGACCCCAGACCAGATTACTCCCAGACCCAGCTCCTCGCGTTGCCCCCCAGCTGCCACCTGCCTTTGGGAGGGAAGCGCCCTGCCCACCCGTGGGCGTTCAGGGAGCCCTCTGCGGAGCAGGGCGCGCCGCCCAGACACAGTAAACACCAGCACGTGGCCGGCTGGGAAACTGGAAGTGAGCTCCTCAGGGCGCGCCCCAAACCTCTCAGGACACTGGAACCGGACCACGAGAACCTCCTCTCAGTGACCTCTCTGCAAGTGTAAGACGGTCCTTATCATCTGAGAAGATTGGGAACCCAAGGCCGGTGCCATGCATTGTGGAAAATGTGAGAAAGTCAAGTTTCTCTTCTGCCCTGGGCTGGTGGGAACTCGGGGCCAACTTGGAAAGTCAGACCTTTCCCTAGACACGGGGGAGCCCCTGAAAGTTTTTGAGTTGGGAAGCGACCTCACAGCAGACACCTTGAGCACTTACTGGGGGCCAGGTCCTGTGTTGAGTGCATTACCTGAGTTAATTTAATCTTATCGCTGTCATTTCTACAGCCGAGGAAGCAGGCTCAGAGAATGTGAGCGGCTTTCCCAAGGACACACAGTGAGGGGCAGAACTGGGAGTCCAACCAAGGCTAAGTCCAAAGCGCCGCTCTTGCCCTTGCATACAGGAGCAGGATGCAGCTTTTGGGTGGGCAGCCATGCGGCTGTTTGGATTGGCCGGCAGGAGCGGCCAACCCATTCAAGAGCAGGGCTGAGGAAAGGGCTGCCCATCGCCTGGGGCTGAGAAGTAACCCCCAGGTCATGGTCTCCAGGCATGAGGAAGGATTGATTGGACACTCCTTTGACCAAGGAGCAGTGCCAGCTCTTTCATCAAGCCTTCTAGATGCACTTACATCCCTGGTCCTGAAGACTTCATGAATCACAAGTGGCTTAGAAAGGCTGAGCCTGAACTGTGTCACGCAGATGCCCAAACAGGCCCTCTTCATATACAGCGGACTTGCCCCCAAAAGGAGGGCTGGATGTAGTTTTCATCCTGTGACCAGTGATGGGAGGTCCAGTTTTATCTGCTGACACTGTAGACCATCAAGGACGAGAAGGTAAGAAAGGAGCCCTCATTCCCCTGCTCTTGTAGCATGGGGTGGGTGCTGCTCTCTGGGTCCCTGACTCTAGTTCCTCCCAACCTTGGAACTACTCCCAGGAAGCTTACAGATCCTAGAACATAAAGAGGGAAGCACTGTTCCTAAACCTGCAGATGTGAGAATCATCTTGCCTCTTGTAGAAGTGTCTACTCATTTCATTTATATAGGCACTGGGCGGATTTGCACCAAGGGTGAAGAGGGGTAAGCTTTTTTTGTCACACTCTGTTTTCCTGTTTTCCTTGGCAGAAAGAGAACATTTGGGAAGAGGGCTGGGTAGGTAAAAGCCGTACTCAGATCCTCCCACAACCACATCAAAATTACAACTAAACCACAGAACCACCATCATTCAGAACTGCCTGTAATCTAGCTGAACAGAAGTCCTACAACTGAGGATATACAGAAGCCACATGGAGACTGGTAGTGTGTTAGGCAGTTAGACAGACATGAGCAGAGCATGGACAATGGGCCAGGTACAGAAGGTTACCAGGCCGAAAAGCCCTGGGTGCCTAGCAAAGGACAATTGTAGCATGGGACCTTGTCCCCAGGGTGACCTTTCCTCCCCTAGCATATCTCTGCTCATGCAGTTTGGACCCCACCCTTTCCTCCACAGAGATAACATCTAGGCCTCAGTTGTATTTCCCCCTCCAGGCCCAGAACAGTAGCAAAGCCAGACAAGTCACCCCATCGCTGACCTCAGGATCAGTTGCATTAAATAATAACGCCCTGCCCTGGCACCGATCAATCAGTGGAGACTCCAACCCCAACCCTGACAGGACACACCTGGAAAGCTGCTGAATATTCTATTGATATTTTCCCTTGGGACCTCTCCTAAAATCTCCACCCTTAAAACCCTTAGGACAGAGGATCCAGTGTGCTCTGCCTCCTGGGAGCATCCCTGTGCCTTTCCCTTTCCCCTCCCGGTAGGCGCCTCACCTTTGCTTTCCTCACTCCCAAGCTTCAAGGGCCCTTCCTTTGCCTCTATAACATGTTCCCTCAGCCCATTTCTTCTACAAATTACTACTTCAACCTCTCTGATTTTCTAAATAAACTTTCTCTTATAGTCTGGGTCTTGGCTCTGAATTCTTTTCTAGCCAGAACCCAAGTACTGAGGCTGCTGAACCCAGGTCCGGTCGGTCCTTGGGTATGGTTGGCAAACAGCACTAATTAGATTTCTGCTCTCTCTCTCTCTCTGAGTAGGGTGACTTAAGCTATTTATTCTCTGGATGCAGAAGAAAAGTGCAAACCATTTACTCTTAAGTGTTCTTGGTTTAGGGAAGATAGGATTTCCTAGTTGACTGCAAACTGCTTGGCATCTAGATTTACTAGATGGCTGCAAACTGCTGTTTAACTATCTGCCTCAGTTTCCCTATTCCACTTGCCAAGGACTTTTCCTAGCTTCTTACTCTCCTGCCTCACCTGAAGAACCCCTACTGCATAAGGCCACTCTACCAAGCCCTGGAAACGTAGCAGCTCTATCTGATACATAGCACCAACACAGGGAGGCGGCCAAAACGGGGAGACAAAGAAACATGTCCTAAACAAAAGAGCAGAACCAGGCTCCAGGAGAAGGAACTAAACAAAATAGAGACATAAGCAATCCACTAGGTGCAGAGTTCAAAACACTGGTTATAAGGTTGCTCAAGGAACTTTGAACTTCAACAGTATAAAAAAGGACCTGGAAACCATAAAAAGGATCCGGTCAGCAATGAAGGATACACTAACTGAAGACTAATTCACAGGGAATCGACAGTAGAGGAAATGAAGCTGAGGCCCAAATCAGAAATTTGGAAGGGAGCAGAAAACACCCAATCAGAACAGCAAAAGAAAAAACAATCCCCCCAAAATGAGGATAGTGTAAGGAGCCTCTGGGAAACTGCAAGTGCACCGGCATTTGCATTATAGCGGTGCCGGAAGAAGAGAGAACAAGAAATTGAAAACCTATTTGAAAAAATGATGACAGAAAACTTCCCCAACCTGGAGAAGGAAATAGACATACAAGTCCAGGAAGCACAGAGCGTCCCAAACAAGGAACCCAAAGAGGCCCACACCCAGACACATCATAATTAAAATGCCAAAGAATCTTAAAAGCAGCAAGAGAAGAGCAGTTAGTTACCTACAAGGGAATTCCCATAGGACTGTCAGCTGATTCTTTAACAGAAACTTTGCAGGCCAGAAGGGAGTGGCAAGAAGTATTTAAAGTGACGGAAAACAAGCACCTACAACCAAGATTGCTCTACCCAGCAAAGTTATTTAAAATCAAAGGTCAGATTAAGAGCTTCTCAGACAAGGAAAAGCTAAAGGAGTTCATCACCACCAGACCAGCACTCTATGAAATGTTAAAGGGTCTTCTTCAAGAAGATGAAGATTATATGAACAATAAAATGGCAATAAATACATATCTATTAATAATTGACTCAAAAAAATGAAATAAAGGAACAAGCAGAACAGAAACAGACTCATTGATACAGAGAACATTTTGACGGTTGAAAGATGGGAGGGAGGTTTGGGGGTGAAAGGGGTGAAGGGATTAAGAAGTACAAATTGGTTGTTGCAGAACAGTCATGGGGGTGTGAAGTACAGCACAGGGAATATAGTCAATAATATGCTAATAACTATGTACGGTGTCAGATGGGTAGGAGATTTATCCAGATGATCACTTAGTAAGTTATATGATGTCTAATCACTGGAGTGTACACCTGAAGTGAATATAATATTGTATGTCAATTGTAACTGAAAAATAATGATTTAAAAAAATGAGAGGGGGGGGAAGAGCATTTCAGAAAAAAAATCAGCCAAAAAGACAACATGGAACCGTTCTGGGTACCCAAGCTAACCTCTGTTAGCTTTTTCTTGGACTTTAAAAGGAAGAAAAAGAAAAGGAGCGCCTCCCTCTGCTTTTTGCCCTCTATCCAGTTCCTTCTGCATATTCTTCGGTGGATTTTAAACAATTGCGGGTGGGTTCTGACGGGTCATGTATCACTGCTACAGCTTTAATCACTCTGCCTTTCACTTTGCAGACAACATGCCAGTGTCGCAGTTGCATGGGGAACAGAGACTGGTGTGCTGTGGGTTCTCACTGAGCAGCAATGCACAGCTTCTGCCTCTCCTCCATCCTGGAAAATTCTTGCTGAGTATTTCACAGTCAGGGCAACACTAGTTTGAGAAAGATGGGTGGTCTTGCTGCACAGGCCCTTGGTGGCCAAGGATGCCCCATGTTCCCGCTCTCCTCCATCAGTCTCCTTACCCCACCCTGCCCACTCCCCCCCCAAGAGAAAGCTAAAGGTTATAAATTCTACATTCTGAACTGCCTAGCAGGCCTCCAGGTGTATTGTGTGCTGCACAGCACAGCCTTGACAGGGTAGATCTGTGTATTTATTATGATACATTTTCAGCATGTGGCAGTTGAGTGTCTTGAGAAAGGTGTGTGTGGGTTTTTTTTTTGTATCATTTGTACAAAGGCACCATTTAGGCTGGAGGCAGAGCTCACTGTGCCTCCAGGGCACAGCTCCATGGAGGTGATTTTTTTTTTTTTTTTAATATATCTTTATTGATTTCAGAGAGAGGAAGGGAGAGAGAAAGTTGAAACATCAATGATGGGGGAGTCATTGATCGGCTGCCTCCTGCCCCCAACTGGGGATTGAGCTGGCAACCCGGGAATGTGCCCTGACTGGGAATCAAATCGCGATCTCCTAGATCCTAGGTCGATGCTCAACCGCTGAGCCACGCCGGGCTGGGCAGGAGGTGACTGAATAAGTGAGGAGAAAGGACAGTGGACTCTAGAAAATGTAAACAGTCGTATTTTCAACATAATTTATTACAGGTGTCTGAAGTGTATATAAAATGTTTTAGTGCAACATCTTACAAATAGTTTTTTTTTAAAAAAAAACAACAAAAAAAAACAAACAAAAAAAGCAACAGCTCTCTACATCATGCATTGGTCGTTTTCTTACCCAACCTGTTTTGTTTTTTTTTTCTCTTCAATTAACGCAGAGGAACCATTGTTTGGAAAGAATATGAAAACTTGCTACAGAAACACCCCGGTGAAAGAGGGTGTGGTCGTATCCGTGTCCCAGGACGGGCCCAGCACAGTGTAGGATTCATTAATGCATCGTCGCAGATGGAGATAAGTCAAGACAGTAGTGGGCCGTCTCTCCCGGTCTGAGCTCCCTCGGCGGTGTGCAATGAGGCCTCCCAGCCACTGGAGGGCACCTTTACCCCTCACTCACACTATTTCTATTTCCACAGAAAGGGCCGAAAGGAGGGAGGTCCTGGGGATCTTCATAGGAAGTTGGAAAAGCTCACCCTTTGAAGGTATCCCCACGCCCATAGAAAATACACAGGAAAAAACACAATTATTAAAATACTGGCTTCGGTTTCTTTCCTCTTCTTTCAACTACTTCGCCTATTTAATTATGTGGCGGCAGCTGCCTTTCCGCAGCCGTGAAGCGATTCAAACTCGAGTCTCAGGTGCACATCCCAGCCTCAGGCCGCCCTCTGGCATCTTTGTGTCCAGACAGGGAAACAGTAAGTCTTCCCTCGCTGACTCAGTCTATAAATCAGGGGTCAGCGATTTCCCACTGAGAGCCCACACCCCTGAAATGACAAAATGGGGCAAAAGACCCGCCTTCTTCCCTCAGCACTGAGCCGAGCTGCACCTCTAAAGCATTCGTGCAGCGTAACACACGGGAATGAGCATGTGAGGCCTGGCGGGGTCAGGTGGTGGGGCCTGCACTCTCACAGGAGAGCGCTGGTGACCTGCCAGGGACAGAAGGCAGGCGTGTGAGCCTGTTGGGAAACAGCTGAGCACTCACCTTGCTTCCACTTCAGCTGTGACTCAGTAAAGCACCTGCTGAGCACCCACGAGCACCTGGCACCCCCAGACCCCGACCCGGATCAGCACCCACATGACTGGGGAGTCCCACAGCCTCCTCGGAGTTCGCTCAGTTCCAGAACAGGGTTTCGCAGCGATCTCTCTGGTTAGACTCAGTGCCCAAATCCCTACTCGATTTTTCCAAACTGGGAACTCCCTTGGGATTGGAGATATACAAGTTCACAGAGGAAGGGAGATGACACTCCTGGCCAGCAAAATATGGGAAAGCCGGGGCATAAAAACATCTTCGTGGAGTGGGCGACCACATGCAGCCGATGATGCCCCGGGAGCCAAGCGTCTGGCCCAATCGTGTAAAGTAGCAGGTGACGCTGGCCTTTGCTGGACTTTAAGGGGCATTTAAATAAAAAGTCACCATAACAACGAACCACCATGTCACCTAAACTGCAAACAAGATCTGAGAAACGGACGTTTAAAACATCCACAAAGGCAGGTGGTACTTTCTGCTGAGACTGTAAGGAGAGGGTCACAGAGGACCGCGGGACCTCCCCTGGGTGCAGTACCGCAGTGAGAAGCAGGGGGGTAAATGGTGAGGAGGAAAGACGTCCGTATCTTTGAGGAAAATCTAATGGAAAGAAAGGAAAAACCTGGTCTTCATACCGCCAGGGAGGCAGTTACTCCCGCCTGCTCTCCCGCGTCAGGCTCTGGAAAACCCCTCCCACCACGGCTGGCCCACTCTCCAAGGCCCCAGTGCCCTCTGTCGGTGTACAGGGTGGCCGCTTGGGCCGTGTGTTCAGCTCAGCGTTGTCCCCTTCCCAGGCCCACTGGCCACTTTCCCTTACGAGTTTGGCAAAGCACCTTAGCACAGAAGCCCACCTGCTCAGTTCCCAGCTGGAGACGGCCCTTAGGGAACATACCAAGCCAACAACTAGCCCTCTCCCTTCCTTCACTGACCGCTGGCTTCGATCAATCTGCAAGTCGGCAGCTGCTGGAAGCAGCCCTCTGCCCACCTTGCAAAGCGTGAGCTGTCTGGAGCTTTTGACGTTCTCCAACAAAGGTTTCTTATGTTTTTGGCAAGGCTGGGAGGAAGCCGATTTTGCCTCCCCGACAGGCAGGCTGGCCAGGCACCATCTACTCCTAATGGGGTTATGCAGGGTTTCTCTTGTACCTACACAGTTCTTTGAAGCAAAAAAAAAACCCTCAACGCTTTCATCTTGACTGCAAAGTGGTTCCAACAACTCCAGCAGGGGGAAGAGATAAGATACAAATTGGGCCCATACTTCACATAATTTTCAAGTTTCATTAAGAAAGTAAAAAAATGTTCGGGTGTCTTTTGCTCCAGGGGTGGCATTTTCAAGTGTGCAAAAGCAAAAGGTCTTAGAAGAGATTCCTTTGCGCCATAAAGTCCGTCTTTCCTTTTCTCATCCGTCGTACGTGAGAGAAATGCGTCCACAGCATTACGGAATCCCAAAAAGGGTAAACCAGGGGCATTTTAAAAAGAGTCCGTGACCAAGAATGGGAACCCCTGGAACATCTACCTGTTACTACCGGTGAGTAGACGTGGCACCCGGAGCTACTCACTACATCACCGAGAACGAAAACGAGAGACCGAATGCCGCAGGGGCGACACCTGCTCGGAAGTCGCCAGCCCAGCAGGACTGCCGCCCAGAAGCAGCAGCCTGTCTCTGCGACTGGTCGGGGACTGTGGACGGTCTGAAGTCAGGCAGTTTTCTGGGAGGGCTCTCCGCAGTTCGGGTGCTGTCTGCTGTCCCATCACAGAGCGAGAGGCAGCGTGGGAGCGCCCGGGCTCGGGCGGCCGACGTCCCTGGGCCCCTCAGTCTATGGCTCCCGGGTGGATGCTGAGGACTGGCGGCTCCAGGCAGGTTGGGGAGTAGTTGAGGTGCGGTTCTTTGATCCACAGCAGGGGCACCCCATTCTTCCCATCCGAGTTCTTGCTGGAGCCCCGGCTCTTGAAGCGAACCAGCAGGATGCTGATGATGAGGATGCCGAAGATGGGGAAGGGGTAGAAGAAGACGAAGTAGAACAGCGCGTCGTTGGCACAGATGATGGACTGCAGGGTGGAGCCTGGAAGGGCCGAGAGGGACGCAGGACGGTGAGGGCCGGGAACTGGGACCGTGGGCTTTGGCTCCCGAAGACCTTGCCCAACCCCACGGAAGCCATTTGGCAGGGTCCGCGCCCACCCTGTCTGTCCCCTACCACCACTAATCATGGGGACAAACCTTATGTGGTTTTTTTTTAAAATATGTTTTTATTGATTTTTAGAGAGGGAGGGAGGGGGAGAGACAGAAACATCGATGAGAAACATCATCGATTGGCTGCCTCCTGCACGCCCCCTACTGGGGATCGAGCCTGCAACCCGGGCAGGTGCCCTGACCGGGAATCGAACCAGAGACCTCTTGGTTCATGGGTTGACACTCAACCACCTACCACACCGGCCAGGCAACCCTTCTGTTCCTGTGCTCACAACAGCACCTCTTCCAGTTCACAGCTGGAAGTTCAAACTAAGCGATGTTTCCATTTCCCACCGCGAGTCAGTGGTACTGCTTGCAAAGCCACATCATAAAAGGCAGCTTATCAACGGTGACCTTAACGGCATCTAGGTGGGGGTGGAAGCTGACTCTACTTCGGCCTGAGCCTCCTGCCCTGGTTCTTGTTTACTTGACCCCCTGTGCACTTAGGTCTACTTCCAAATGTCCCTCTCTGGGAATCTGCCCCGTTCTCTCCCTGCCGGCTCCTGAGAGTAGTTCTACTAGAAGTGATGCTCCTATCCCTATTTTTGGCATAAGCAATCGGGTCAATTACATGAACTGGCAGGCAGACCCTAAATGCCCAAGACAGGCGAGAATGCAGCTCATTAACCCATAACCAAGCGGCGAGTTTTAGCCTATGGGCCGCTGCAATCAGCTGTGACACCCTTCCCCTGTAAACTGGGGAAACTCACCTGCGTCCAGCACTCGGATGCCGATGGGGGCCGACTCCTCCTCTGTCAGCCGGTACCACTCCCTCTGGGGGCTGGGCAGCCACTCCTCCACGCGGCAGGAGTAGTTGCCCGTGTCTCGGGGGCTCGCCTGCAGCACCGTGAGCCTGTAGAGCAGCGGGGACAGCCTCTGGAAGCGCAGCCTGCCCTCCCAGGGGCCGCCCTCTGGGCCAAACACGGCGTCGGGGCCCACGCTCAGCAGGGCCGCCCGCTCTGCGGGGTCCTCCTCCTGCTCCTCGGCCTCCTGTTCTTCCAGGCTGGGGCTCTCCCCTTTCCCCGCAGCTTTAGTCCTCAGGGAGTACCAGGTCACAGCAAAGCGGGAGTCCTGGCTGGAGCGGGACACGATGCTACAGTCCAGCTGGAACGCTGCCTTCTCAGACACCGTGGCGTTGGGGACCACCGCGTCCACCTGCAGGGCGGCATCTGCGGGGGCGCGGGACAGAGGAGGCTGTTTTAATTTCTTTGCTCAAGACAACCTTGATGTCCATCACTAAATACATGATAGTAACGTCCCTACAACAGAACACTGCGCACCTGCTGGAAGGAATGAAGGAGTTCTTACTACGTGCAGACGTGAAAGGAGATTCAAGAGAAAGTACTAGAGCACACAACGCTGTATGCCGAAGAAACCGTTTTATTCTGACACGCACATCTGTTTACGTTTGCATGGGTATGTGTGGGAGAATTCACACGGAGCTGGCGCTACGGCCGCCGGGGGACTCTGGGGAGGGAGGGACACTTATTTTCACTGTAAACCCTTTTAGTGGTTGAACAGTGGCCCCCCCCCAAAATTCACGTCCACCTGGAACCACCTATCTCCTAAATTGGAAATAGGGTCTGTGCAGTTGTAATTTAGTTAAGACGAGCCCCAAGTCCAGTGACTGGTGTCCTTATAAGAAGAGGAGATGACACAGGGGACACACAGAGAGGACAGGTGAAGACAGAGGCAGAGGGTGGAGTGACGCAGCTAAGAGCCAGGGAGCACCTGGGGCCACGAGGAGCTGGGAGAGGCAAGGATGGCCTCCTCCCTGGAAACATCAGGGGAGCACGGCCCTAAGGACACCAGCCTCCAGAGCTGCGAGGGAACAAATTTCTCTGGTCTGAAGCTACCAGGTTTGAGCTCATTTGTTCCAGCAGCCCCAGGACATGAATTCACTTTCAGCAGCTTTTGCACTGACACTGCACGCATGCAGATTGTCACCTACGCCACAGTGAACCCACGGAGGTAAATATTCTCCAAGGATGGAAGCCAAACGCAGACACCAGACCTGAAAGGGGACTCACAGAGCGTGGACTCTCCCGGCCCCCGGAAGGTGACACAGGCAGTCTTCCCGCCTGAGTGGGTGGCACAAAGCGGCCTTGGAGAGGTGCCGGGCAGGTGAGTCGCGGCTCAGACACCGTCAGGCAGGCCGTAACCTGCTCCTTTATTCTGCTGCTTTGTTTTTACTGGCTCACCGGGGTAGGTTCTCTCCCTGGCCCCTGAAAGGCTCTGTTTATGAAATGCTTGCGAAAGATGCCGACACGGCATCGAGAAGACAGAGGTACTGAACTGGACTCTGCTTGGATGGAGACCAAATCGGAGCACTTCCCAAGGACCGTCCCGGGCTTTCGGCGAATTTGGCTTAATGCCGCTCACAGGTGAACACCAAGCTGGGGTTCCCGCCGCTTCTGTGGGGCTCCGCCAAGCCCCTGGAACCCCCTCGGCCCACCTGGAGTCTCGGTGTGCATGGCTGCCATTCAGGGGCCTAGGAGCCACTACCGGGCACGACACGTCATCCCAGCTCTTCCCGGGGGAGACGGGGAAGTGCCGGGGGGCAGAAAGCAGCAGAACGGAGAGTATGAAATCAGTCCACAGGTGACTCAAACTCCCGGCTGCACTGGCTGATTCTTCCAGAGAGCGTGACTAATGCAGGACCCCAAAGCCACAGAGAGAAATACTGCAGAGCAAGAGGCAGTCTAGGGTGCTTTCCCTCCAGAACTGAACGCAGGGCCCTAACGCCCCTAGCGACTGGCCACTGTGTCAGAGGAGGTGGCCCTGGGGAAGGTCGTGCAGAACAGGCCCTGCAGCGGGAGGTCGGGCCCCAGAGCGCTGTCCCTTCTGCTCCCTCTTCATTTCTTCCCGTCTAACTGCTCAGAAATGTTTCTGGCCCCTTCAAGTGCCTCGTCTGCATTAGTGACAGATACAATACAATGTTTTTGAATGAATTTCCAACTTCACTCAACGCCCCTCCCCTCAACAGGCCTCTACCCATTTTGTGCCCCATGTGTGACTCCTGGAATAGGCCAAGGCAGTGACCTTGACCACGGACCCCCCGGCTCTCTGACGAAGGTGGTTTTCTCTCTTCCCCAGTTATGGGAGCCGAACACAACTGCGAATCTACCCAGCTACAACCTCACTGAGGGCAGGAGCCTTCACTTCTTCTATTTCATACCATGGTCGGCCTTACGCAACGCTAGGCGACTCTTAACTCTCGGAGTTTCATTATTTCTTTTCAAGTCTCCTATTTGTCCAACTGATACCTCAGGGGGGAAAAATCTTTGAAGTACAGCCACACAATGAAAGTGACGCAACCAGTGAAAATGGCGGTTACGAAATGCGAGTGAGATTACAGATAACTATCCTTTTCAAAACTATACTTTTCTGTTTTCAAAATGTTTTGTAACCAGCACGAGCAGCTGACACACAGTCACCGCCACATAACCGAGCTTCGCTCAGCGATGGACCCATACACAGCGGTGGTCCCACAGGGCTATAAGGGAGCTGAAAACTTCCAATCGCCCGGTGACTTCGCAGACGCCATAAGGTTGCACCGAAACACATTAGTCACCTGTGCGTGGCGATGCAGCTGGACAGAGTGTACTCCTTCTACTTAGAATAAAAACAAGTACGCCATGTTACACCTCCTACGTCTAGTTTCCTGCGCCTCTTGGCTGCAACCCTTTCTCTTGTGCTTGATTTAGTCTTGTGTTGTTTTTACAGACCATGCTACACAGGCGTGTAGCCCAGGAGCAAGAGGCCAGGGCACGTCACCTGGTGCGTAGGAGGCTGTACCGTCTGGGTTTGAGTAAGCGCCCTCTGATACTCGCACAGCGATGAAACTGCCCAACGATGCATCGCTCAGGACGAATCTCTGTTGGGAAGCGGCACAGGACTGTGCTCAGAAAGGGAGGGGGGTGGGTTGGGGGACCCAGCTGCTTGTTTGGCTGAACATGAGACGCAGGGGTGCAGGTTGAAGGGTCAGTCGGGAGTGCACAGTGTGGGGGGAAGGAAACAGGGGTGGCCACCCCAGTCTGCTCTAACTAGCTGTGGGCGTTTCTCTTCAGGCATCAGTTCCCTCAAAAGTAAAACGTACCAGTCAGGGTTGTTTTGAGGACTGGACGTAAACCGCCTAACCGTGGTGGGGACGCACCTGGCACTGCATAAATGTATGTCTCCTCCACTCCACCCGGGGCCTCGGCATGGTGATCTGCAAAATGGGTGGGCGCTGGGGACGGGGAAGGGGGTGCTCAGCTTCCACACCTCCACAATTTTACCTTTGGGGAAAGACGAGCAGCAGTTTCTAGGCGAGGCAGAAAGAAGAAAAAGCCCATGGGAAATATGAGTAACTCGGAACAGAGGTAGGTGATTTCCCCCACCCCTAGCAGAGACACAGGGGTAAGATAATGCCCTTTCTCGTAACAAAGGGCATATTCAGTCTCCAAAGTGTGTTCTGTGACGTGTGAGGCCGGCAAGACTGTGAAGCTCTGGTGTTCTAAAGAAAAAGCTGCTCAGACACAAAAACATTACGGAAGCTTCCAACGACAACACAGAGGGACCTCGGGATGCTCAGAAAGCAAACAGGACAAGGCGTTCACACTGGCACAGGTCGCAAATCCGTTTCTGCTCCATGTCCTCAGAGAGACCACTGACTCTCTGCTCAGAGATGGATGAATGATCATATGATGGGCACAGGACACAGGAACCCGGCACAACTTTGTTTTAATTATGTGTTTAAGTGTGTCACAATAATTGTACCTGGCAATCATGTGTATTCCGGTACATCAGAAACAAACAATAAAGACAAGCAAAGCACAAGGCCACATGGACTAGTCATTAGCACCAATAAAACTGCTAGAAGGGAGAGAGTGGAGGCTGCACATTCTTCATCTTTTTCTACTTAAAGCCTGTAAATCAGTTTTTTCCCACTGAAAATCCATGAGCTTACTTTTTGAACCACATGGCTACTGTTCTGAGGTTTCTGCATATCAGCCACTTGTCCGAATCCGAATGTATTCTTTAAAAGGAAGCTATTCTATGCTCTGGAGTAACTGACAAGTGATATTCTAGTTAAGAAACAGAATCATCTGAAGCCAAAGCCAGATGTGCAATTTTCCATTCACTAGGGGGCAAAAAACCGAGGCACCACTGAATGTAAATGCAAACTAAACGCGCATATATTTAACTACAGACAATTTATTAATTAACAAACTAATTTCATGCATCGCATAAAATACTGTACTCGCAGGGGAAGCAGTCAAGGGTGCGGAGGCCTGGGGACGTTAACCCTCACCTGGTCGCATGACTGTAACGGCCGTCTGCCCGGCAGTGTCCTCCGCCCGTTTGTACCACACGCCGCTGGGGCTGGGCAGCCACTCCTCCACGTGGCAGCTGTAGGTCCCGCTGTCCTGCACCGCCACATTCTGGATGAAGAGCCGGTACACGCCGGACGAAGGACTCTCCAAATGCAGCCGTCCCTTCAGGTTGTTTCTGGCCGCCTGGTCTCCGTAATGGAAGGTGGCCTCGCGGCTCAGGCGGGCCACGGCCTCCCGCTCCGGGTGGTTGGGCTTCCACACGAACCACTCCACCACGAGCTGGGAGGCCGCGCTGGTGCGGTTCAGGACCACGCACTCCAGCTGCACCTGCCGCGTCTCCAGAACCGACAGGTTCCCCTGCACGTGGCTGAGCTTCAGGCGGCTGTCTGGAAAGGCGAGGAAACAGATGTCAGCAGCAAGAACACAACCAGCCACCTCCACGTACCCTTTCCAAGCAGAGGGGATGGGTACCTTCCGAACATAGAAGGAAGCCAGCTCCCTCACATTCTGAGTTCTTGATCCTGTGCCCGAGTGTCTGGGTTTTAAGGGGTTCAATGTGACAGGGATGGCTGTCCCCTCATTTATCACCCTCATCAATTCAGATGCCTAGCAGAGGACAAGCACATCCTCTTGTCCTAGACGACTTGTGCAGGTGACTGCACATCCCACTGACAGCGGACCACGAGGCGAAGGGCTGATGGCGCAGGTGGCTGGGAAAGGACAGGAAAGGGCCTGGTGAGAACCCCTCTCCAAGCAGATTTTAAAAACTGACCCCATGAAGGGAACATGCTGGGCTGTCAACCACTAAAGAGCTGCAGTGGAAACCCAGTTTAATAGGCTCACAAGTTGGTTCCAAGAATTGCAGTTCTTACTTTTACTATGAAAACAACCACATGGTTTCCTCTCAAGGTGGGAACACAACCGACCTGACAGCAACAAACAAAAGACTGATATTGAGGGAACCTGTGGTTTGAAAACTAGGCCCATCAAAAGTGTCACTAATGATGACACACCCTAATGGCATGCACGTGATCTCATCAGAGGCCCTAATGAGCATGTCTGGACCGGAGGCATCAGAAAGTTATGAAACTATGAAGGTCCAGAGGCTGCCAGGAAGGCCCCACCCAAGTGACAAAGAGGAAGGAGAGGGCCATGCAAGTTAACTTCAGAACTGTCAGGATATTTTACAACGCATGTGATTACTTTTGTAATTAAAAGGTCCAAAAATTAAAGACAACAGAAAAAAATGTTAAATAAGCAGTTTCCCCAAAACACACACACACACACACACACACACTCTCTCTCTCTCTCTCTCTCTCTCTCTCTCTCTGGTTGTCTCTGGGTTGAAAGATTATTTTATTCTTTGTGCTTTTGTATTTTCCTAAAGTTCTAAAGTGTACTCTTTCTCAACAGGAAAAAAATAAGGGGAGGGGAGGGAAGAGAAGAATTGGAAGCAGGAGGGGAAAAAAAACACAAAAAATGAAAAATATACAAACCAAAAATCTCAACGGAAAAGGGGGAATGTGCTGTTCATCAGAGTCCTGTAGGTTTTCTCTTCATAGTGTTAATATTCCCCACACCAAGATTTCACGCGTTTTGACGAGAATCCTTACAGCCCCTCTGCACTGCCCCAGGTCACCTGCTCTGAGTCTGCAGGCTCAGATGGAGAAATGCCCTCGATAAATTTAGGATCTACAGAGAATCTCTTAGTTTCGGCACAGATGAGAAAAGGGAAAGGATGGGTGGTGACTAAAAGGAACCCCTGAAGGGGCATGACCTTGTGCCCTAAGGAGGGCGAGACCAGAACTGAAAAGAGGCAGGAAGAACAGAAACCTGAAAGAACATCTGTGGGCCTAACGGCAACCTTCAGTCTTCAAAAGCCCCTGGGACTGGACTGACAGCAGGACACAGGTCACTGGAAATACCAACATGGAAATACCAACAGGAAGCACGGAGACCCGAGCTGCCTTTTTAATGCACCAGCAGATGGGTTAGCACAGAATGTCCCTGAGAGGCCCATGAAGACAGGGGCAGTTTTAGAAATGCAACAGCCTGAGGGAAAGGAGGGGACAGGCCCACCGTGTTCAGCAGGGGCCAGGCCACATCTGAACTCCATCTGCTTACTGAACGGAGTGACTGGGGCCTCCGGGGAGACAAGCCGTGGGTACAGAGTGATTAGGAAAACAGGGACCTGTGCTCACTCAGGGGCTTCACGTCTGGTGGAGGAGACAGGCACAGATATGTAAATAACGAATAACTGACAATAAGTGAATTTCCGTAGGTATGAAGAGGCTCATAATTACCTGTATCAACACGTAAATGAACAGAATGCCACGTGGTGTCATGTGCTGGGAAGGAGATGGGAAAGGGGGACAGAGCGCCTGGAGTGCTATTTCAGTTAAAAGGAGCTCGGAACGCCTCTCCGAGGAAGAATGACATAAATGACTATCTGTGGTCCACAGGGTCCAGGCTACAAGAACAGTCAAAGGCCCTGGGTGTTCAAGGAAAGCAACCATTCATTCCTTATTCGAACAATCTTTACCGAGGGGGCCACTCCAGTGGCTGAAGATACAAAGACACAGCCCCGTCCTCAAAGTGCTTACAGTATAGCAGGAAGGAAATACAAACACACAATTATTATGCTACGTGCTGTGTAAGAAACCCCTGGTGCTATGGGAGGTATCAGGGAAGGCTTCCTGGAGGTGGTGCCGAGGGAAGTCTTGGGAAAGGGGTGAGGACAGGAAGAGAAGCAGGAAAGGGGCATTCCAGGTGGAGATGGCATGAGAAAGGGCGCGGAGATGGGACTCGGGCCGCCAGCACAGCACCCCGGCACCCTTCAGGGAGGACAGACAGTGACAGCCGATTGCGAGCATGCAGGAATGAGGGATGGGGGGGAGCTCAGGGCCACATTAGGGGAGAAGTTCTAGAGCTTCTTTAACAAGAAGGGGAGACTGACAGGGCACCAAGAGCTCCCTTCATATATAGTCGTGTCAGTTAACAACAGGGATACTCTGAGCAAGTGTCCTCAGGCAATTTCATCATCACAGAGTGTACGTACACACCCAGGCTCACGGTCTAGCCTCGGCGACAGGCCTTTACAGCAGGTTGCTGTACTCAGTACTGTAGGCAGCTGTAAGGCAACGGTAAGTATTTGTGTACCTAACCACAGAAAATAAAAGATAAACAGGGGTGCACCTGTATGGGTGCGTACCGTGGATGGAGCCTGCAGGACTGGAAGCTGCTCTGGGTGAGTCAGGGAGCGAGTGGCGAGTGCGAAGGCCAAGGACATTACTGTGCGAGATTAGAGACTAAACACGGTGCCACGAGCCCTCCCCCTGCTTCCTTCCAACAGGGTCAGAGAGAGAGCCTCAGAGCTGTCAGTGCTGCTCCGTGAACAGGGACGTGGGCCGGACTGGCTGCAAATACCGAGGAGAAAGTGGCTGGGTAAGGCGTGGGTCACCCTACAGTGACTGTCAGGAGGGAGTGAAAGGTGGCCCGAGGACCAGGAGGAATGAGAAATGAGCAGCTCTGGGGTGCCAGGCTCCTCTGTCTGAAACAGGTCGGCAGCTGACTGACCGGGAGGTAAAGTGTGCACTCGGAATCAAGGCGCTGTAAGTGGAGGGAATCTATTGCCCACCCCCACAGACACTGCTCCCGTCTGAGATAAAGTCCTCCTGAACCATATATCCTTCCATTTCTTACAGGAACTCAGGCTCCATTATAATTTTATAGGACCACGGTCACATATGCGGTCTGTCGTCAGCCAAAACATCATTAGGCAGTGTGTGACTGCATCGGAAAGGATATGACCCAAATCTCTTGGGATGTTCTAGGGGCAGATCTGAAACCTGAGAGGGAACTGACGGGGAGGGGGACTTTCAACAATGAGGGGTACCCAAAAGGCCTGGGAGGGTGGAGAGCTCACTCTCCCCCTGAAGGCGCCCGGCCAAGGTCAGACGCCATCTGTCAGGGTGCACCCACGAGGTCTGAAAGGGGCCGCGTGGTGATTTGGTTTGGAGATAGGAAGCGTTCATGGAAACTAGAAAATGACTTCTAGGCAGGAATCCTGAGTTTAGAGCTGGCCCCACTCAAGATCCAGGGTGCGAACTGCAAACCCAGAAAGAGAGCTGTGAGCCACCAGAATCCTGCCAACCACAGCTGCCCACCAGGCCTCTCCCTGGTGAGGATGCCATCCACAACAGCAGAGTCAAGGACACTACGTTTGCCATCGGCACCAGGACCCCTTGCAGGCAAAGTGGGTGGGCCTGCGACGCACCGGGGCGATGGTCTGCATGCTGCACCCACAGCCAGCGTGGACCCCCGGGCCCCGTGCAGGCAGCCTCTTCTCACTAAACCCGGGGCCTGGGACGGATGCACCCTTCCGCTTACCTGGCTGCTTCACAGTGACTTCCGTGCGCCCAGAAACCTCCTCTGCCAGCTTGTACCAAGCATAGTTGGGGCTCAGCAGCCACTCCTCCACATGGCAGTAGTAGCTGCCACTGTCGCTGACCTCGGCTCTCTGGACAGTGAGGCTGAACAGGCCCCCGGACACATGCCTCTCAAACTGGAGCCTGGCTCTCAGGCCCTCCTCCTCGGCGTAGGTGCCGTACTCGAAGGCGGAGTTATGCGTGGTTTTGAGAATGAGCTTGCCGTCGGCGTCCGAGGGCTTGTGGACGTACCAGAGCACAGCGAAGTGGGAGTTCTGGCTGGTCTGAGACTTGACCGAGCAGTTCAGCTGGATGGGCCTGTTCTCCACCAGGGTGAGGGTCCTCTTGGATTTGCTCACCTGCAGCTTTGTCACTGCAGAGGAAAGGGGGGAGTTCAGCAGATTCATCACACACCCTGGACACAGCCGTCCAAACCTCACCTCCAGGCACCCAGAGGACGGGCATGGACGGTGTCCTCCAAAGCATGGCTCCAAGAGGACAGCTGCGTGGGGTTGAGTTCACCCCACACACCGCTCCCTCTGTCCCTCCGTGCACGGCCCCCACTCAGACCTCACCGTCTCTCCCCCGTCTCCTGCCTGCTCCCCCGCCTCACACCGGCCTCCAGGGGGATGCAGCTAAAACACAGATCTACACACATCTCCCTGCTTGAGAAGTTTAACGGTTCCCAAGTGCTTTAAGGTTATAAAGAAAAACATTCCTTCCACAGCACAGAGTTCCTCCAGGAACTGTCTGCCCTCACCTCCCACGACTTGCCCCTCGAGCCCCCGCACCCCACCTCGCTTCCCCCTGAGCCCTGGTCCCTGCTCAGCTGTGCTCCCTGCCTGTCTCCTCTGCCGCCTCCCTTCTGACCCTTCTCTCCACTCAGCCGGTGGCCCCCTGTCCCTCATCCCCTCCCACTGAGCCGCATGCCCCTCCTCTGTGCTCTCACCTGCACCCTGTGTATCTTCAGGCCATTTTCCTGTCTGTGAGCTCCCCAAGGCTACAGATCAAGCTTTTTCCACTCGATGGGCAAATATTCAGAGTGCGCCCACTCTGTCCCCTCATGATGCTAAGGAGACAGTCCTGCCTAGAGGACGTTCTCCTTGCCGCACCCCCAGAGGCGGGCACAGTGCCTGGGCTTCAGAAAGTGCTAGGTCAATGCTCGGGGGAAGGGGGGAGGCTAAGAAGAAATGACAAGCAGCAGGACAGAATGGAGCCAACTCCAGGCTCCCTTCCCCTCGCTATCCTGCTCCAAAACCAGGAGGGAGGGCAGACTCCCAAGTGAACCTACCTGCTAGTTGCTGACTGTGCTCACCTTTAAGGTGGCAACAAGCCACCTTCTAAGAAATATATCTTGTGCAGGTACTTTGAGGTCACACCCACTCCATCATCATTACACTTGGCTCTGCTTCCCTCTACCCGCTACCTACCCCCTCAACGGAAAAAGACACAATTCTAAGTTCCTCTTAGGAGGCTAATACTAAAACCATCATTCCACCTCCACCCCTCTTCACATTTTGCCTTTCGACACCAAACCACTCGCCAGGGGCAGGCACAGACGCCCCCGACAGGGAGAGGGAGCTGGGCTTCCTCCACTGGGCCTGCCCAGAAGGGAGGCCAGGCCAGCTCTGCCTGGGCCCATCTCCAGCACCCCTGCTGGTCAGTCCCTTGATCCAGACCCAGGACTGAGCCCACTGGTCATCCTGGACCCCCCCCTGCCAGCACTGGGTGGCTGGCTCGCTTGGAGCTGGGTGGGGACAAACAGCATCAAGGTCTGAGTCCCATGTGCCAAGGCAACTGAAACCTTCAAAAGGCCCAGCTGTCACTTGGGCAGCCTGGTCACACACGGACGACCCTTCTGAATGGCCGAGAGGATTCTGCAAGCTAAGGCACGGCAGTGTCCGACACTGCAGGAGCAACTCCAAGGACACATCTCAGTGAAGGACACACCCGGTAAACCAGGCGGCACTCCGCACAAGGACTGCTGCATTCACAGACCTACAGGCCTTCTGGAGCCACCTAGGACACGCCAAGCAGGGGCATGAAAGAAATCTCATGTCCCATGCCCCACCCTTTTGGTTCATCTTTTCTGTGAACAAGCCCAGTCTCCTGCCTTATCCCTTCTCCAAACACAAAGGCCTCCCGGGCACACTGGGGTCTAGGGCGGGGTCTACCAGTGAGCTCCCGGGCTCTGCAAACTCCATTCCCATTAGCCTGCCAGTTGACTTTTTAGACCCGGTTCCTGTAATACTTGAAACTAGCCTCTCTTTTCATTCGTTTCCAACCCGATTCACCTCATGCAAATGTTATCTATGTTGTGCAAACGACACCACCTGAATTATCTGGTCCTTGGCCAAAAAAACTGGGTTGTTCAGTGTAGGGCAGAAAGAGCGTTAAAATGTATTATTAATTGGGGCCAGAATATTTTTGCAACTGTTACTAAGGAAACCTTAGTAACTGTTGCTATAGTAACTGAATATGTGAAACTGCAACCCTATGACTAAACTTCAATTTAGTCACATGGTCTGAGGACAAGTTTCCAAGGAAGTGTTTCAAAGCATTTTCTTTTTTCCTTTCCTTCTTGTGTCAAAATATTGTGAAGTGTTGAAAAGCTTGACAGAGAGGCATTTTTGGAATTTTGGTGCGTGTCTGGCAGGTGGGTGAGGGGTCAGCTGCTGCTCCAGGCTCCGAATTTCCTCCCACGTCTCAAGGTCAGGGAGGACCTTTCCTGAAGCCCAGGGGAGGCCGCAGCCCCCGTGACTAATTAGGAAGCATTCCCGACCTGCCGGCACCGCCCTGGGCGCTGTGCAGCCTCGGGTCCGGGTCACCTTTCTCCAGAGCTAGGAGAGCCCAGCCCCCTTCAAGTCCGCAGGTATTTTCTTCTGAGAGATCAGAACAATCTTAGTATCCACCTCATATCACAGGAGTGTATACAGATTCAAAGCAACGGTCCCTAGAAAGAAATTAGCACAGAGCCTGGTATATAACAAACACAATACATTTCACTAAGGCCCATTTCTTTTTGGTTGCTGGGCTCAGTCCCATGTTCAAAGAACACCACTAGCTTGAGAACTGTCAACCGTAAGTGACAATCTTCCTACTAAAACTGCTGTCCATGGGCCAGCAGCATCGGTGTCACGGGGAGCAGGTTAGAAATGTAGGCTGGCAGGCTCTCCCCAGGCCCCCCAATTAGCACCTGCCTTTAACAAGATCCCTGGGCGACTCCTATGCACTTTAAAGCTCGAGGAACTGAGGACTTGGCTGTGGGAGTGAATGGAAGAGGCTGAGGACTGAGGCTTGGCTGACCCCCACTGTGAGTCAGAGGAGGACAGGGAGAGGGTCAGAGAGGCTGGGCGAGGCCCCTGGGGGCACAGACTCCGGCTCATCCCAGGGCCTGGCTGGCCCGGTTGAGGGAAGGGCCCTTTCTATCCGCCTCTGCAGTTTCCTTCCGCGGCCTCGATGGAAACGTGGAGAGCTGCGTGTCCTGCATTAGAGGGGAGGCTGCCGTGCTACAGTCAGGACAGGGTGGTCCGAAGGGGCGATGCCAGAGGAACCCGTAGCCGAGAGGGGCAGCTGCTTCATCAGCCGACCCCCCCACCCCGCAAAGTCTGCCTTCTGTGTGTGTACACCTCACTCAAAACTCATTTCTTCCGTCAGTGACGGATTCCCTTAAACCCCACCGGAGCTCGGTGACACGCTGCCTGACGTTGAAGTTGTTTCTTTTTATCTGATGCCTTCGTATCTGTCCCTCCTGCCCCTGCTGCAGACGTGCCAGGGAGTTTGGGAGTCCCACAGGTGATGGAGCCACACCCCTGGGGAGAGAGGTTGGACCATGGGGGCTCCTTTCACCTGTAGTTAAATTAGCATCTACCATCTACCTTTTCTTGCAGAGTCACCACGCCTTGTGCTAAGCCCTTCTCATGCCCAAGCTTATCCCCACTTTACCAAATCTCAGAGTAGGAGATGACTCCTCAGCACCATTTTACTCTGAGACAAAGTCCTTTCCCCCCTTTTTAAGAAAACTTTTCATTTTAATTTCAATTTAAAATTTTTTTTCTTTTCTATGCCCCCCCCCTTGGCAACCATCAGCTTGTTCTCTATGTCTATGTGTGTTTTATTCTTTTGCTTTTGTTTCTTTTTAGATTCCACATATAAGTGAGATCATACAGTATTTCTTTCTCTGACTTATTTCACTTAGCACAATACTCTCTAGGTCCATCCACATTGTTGCAAATGGCAAGATTTCATTCTTTTAATGGCCGAGTCATATTTCACTGTATATATATATAGCACCACATCTTCTTTAATCCACTCATCTATCAATGGACACTTAGGCTGCTTCCATATCTTGGCCATTGAAAATAACGATGCAATGAACAGTGGAGTGCAAGTTAGTGTTTTCATTTTCTCCCAATAAACACCCAGAAATGGGACTGCTGGATCGAATGGCAGCTCTATTTTAATTTTTTTAAGCATCTCTATGCTGTTTTCCATAGTGGCTGCGCCAATTTACAATACCACCACCAACAGTGTGCGAGGGTTTCCTTTTCTCCACATTCTCGCCAACACTTGATATTTATTGATTTATTGAAGTTAATTTTCTGAAGGTCTTCTTTCTCCTACTAAATTATAAGCATCTGAAGGGCAAAGACTATGACCCAGTCATCTGGCAATCAATTTAATAAGTGGATGACTGAATACATATATAATGAATCTCTTCTTGGAGGCATGGGAATGTAAACAAAAGGCATTTAATCCTGACTGTGATAGGAGGGCGAGACCTTTTCAAAAAGTATGTGACATCTGAGCTAGGCCCAGAGAAACAAATGAGTAGGTGGTCCCCAGGCAGAGGAGAGTGCAAGGGCACCCCAGAGAGGGGACAGGTGAGCCAAGGTGAGACCTTCTCTGTGCACCTGTATTCCAGGAACAGCACGTGGCCGTGTGTAGTAGCAGATGAAATTAGAAAGGCAAGCCTCCACTAGACCACAAAGGGCCTGGAGTGTGTTCCAGAGGCTGAGCACCTGTGGCTCTCAGAGTGCAGTCCATGTACCTGCAGCACCACTGTCACCTGGGGACTTGTTGAGAGCACAGAATCACCAACGCCACAGGTGGGGCCTGGCAACCTGTGGTGTCACCAGCCCTCCAGGTGATTCTGATGCACAGTAAGTTTGAGAACCACACGTGTGATGGTGAGGTGGCCGCAGGTAACTCTGGAGACAGCAGTTTCTGTGCAGTGGTGCAAGCAGAAGCTGGAGGGTAGTGGGCGAGGGGATGTGGGCAGTCGGGGAGTAGGAGGAGAGAAGGAAGACACTGTTGTACATTAAAGATCCGTGACAGTCATCAGTAATGTTAGGGACAGAGGGGACTGGTGGCTGGACAGCAGAGGTGGTTCAAATTGAGGACAGCAAGTCTGCTGAGAGCCTGGAAGATAAAGAAGGGAGAGCTACCGAGGAAAGAGAGAGAGAGAGTGTGTGTCCCACCCACTCTCAGGGAAGGAGGTGGCAAAGGTCCCTGCCGATCAAGCAGTTTCTACACTTAAGAGTCCTACAACCTGAACACTGCCCTCAGCCCCTGCTCTTCTTTCTCCCCGTGTCATGCTCTATTCAAGGCCCTAATAATCTCCTTTTCCGACCTTACACTTGGCTGCATACAAGTCTGCCTCCAGAAGCTTGACATTCCCAGCTCAGAGCCTGCCTGCGGCTCGCCACCAAGGGTCATCATGGACATCTGCAGGCAGTCTCCTGTCACCAGGTATGGGACGGACTAGAGCCAGCGTAGATGTAAACCCTTATCTAGATGACCCCATGCAACTCATCTCTGCCTCCTGTCCCGCATGACTTTCAAATACATTCGTATGAGTGAAGCCTGTCTCTGAGCCTAGGACCTGCTTTCATTTTACTATCAACATGACACTCTTGTGTTTTTTTGCGTAGTTTTTTAATATGTGTCCGGTAGATCAAGGGAGGTTTCTCTCTGCTTCTTTCAGCAATGTCACGAAGTCGCTCAGGATTTCAGAAACCCATCCAATTGCAGTGCTGCCAGGGGCAGCTGGGCTGCCGCAGTCGGTGACACGGGGACAGACCAGCAGCACCTCTGCCCGCGGCTGCCTCCCCCACCCTGCAGCTCTGTGCCTCCTCATGTGGCCGGCCCTGAGCACTGGCAGGTTAAAGCGCATTATTTCATCACGAACCGCACAATCCTCCTTTACGCACAATTAGGGCATTGAACAACTTTTAAAGGTTATGTGAGTAGAATTGTTAAACCGCCCATGAATTTCAGTTTAGAGTAGTAAAGGAACTATTACAAATTGTTATTAAGAGAGTATATGACCTGAGTATGATATAAAGTCCTAATTGCTCGGTTTAGAATATTCGTATTTAACAAACCTATAGAATCCTATGTGCTGAGCAGTTTTCTAAGCACTTTATAAATATTAACTATTTGGTTTTCACCAGTCCTGTGAAATAAACACTGTTATCCCCAATTTTATGAAAACACTCGCCCAAGGTCACACCACCCATGAGTGGTCAAGTGAGATTCAAACCCAGGCTTGTCTGTCCTCGCTTTTAACCACTACTATGGTGACCCTCCATGCTTCCCAGTACAAAAAGGCCCTTGTCAACCGCCTGGGATTAACCCTCCCGACCCCATGCTGCGGTCATATCAACATGTGCACACTGCCTGTTCTTTATTCAAGCCGAAAGGCCCCCTATTCCGAGCCGAAAGGCCCCACTGCTCCTTCCCTGCACCCACCCCGGGGAAGCCCCTTCCATCCTCAGGCCTAAGGCCCACCCCCTAGGCCGGCTCCACCACCACCCCTGAAGCTTTCCTGCGCTTCTCTTTTCCCAGGAGAGCCCAGGAGGCAGGAACTGTGACACACCCATCTCGGCAGCCCCAGCACCCAGCACGGAGACTGGTACACAGTTGGTGCTTGAACGTTGCTTGTGGAAGGCACTGGAAGGAAGTAACAAAAGTCTAGAAGTAGAAACAGCTAATTAGGAGTAACCCAGCCATGCCCTGGCGGCCTCACTGCAGGTTCTCCTGAAAGACAGCAGGGGCTAATCCCTCTGAAGGATGCAGCAGCCTGTCACTTACCAGACTGTGTGACAGGGAGAGCCACTGTCACGTGCCCTGGACTCACAGAACTCAAAGAAAAAGCCCCCAGCATTCCCAGTCTGCTAGGTCAGCAGTAAGAAATTGGAGAAAACAGATTTGGCAGCATCCAGAAGGTATTAAATATTCATCCTGACTGCCCATCAATGAAATCCCAGCAGAATACACCCCTGACAAGTTGGCTCTCTAGACCGGAGGCTGTCCTCCTGGAAGCTTGTTTATTGCTTTGTCAATTTTAACGTGCAGTATTTAATAGCCAGACCAAGGTATGGTCGTAAACATTTGGAAAATGAGTGCTGACATTTCCCTTATTGCTTTTGTATTTAGGAATATGTAATTGAGGGCGTTTTGGTGCTATGGAAAATCAGAAGGAAGCAAAGCAGTGCTTCAAAATTACAAGAGAAAAGAACTGATTGAGAACTAAGAATCGAATATGTTGAACTGGCTTAAAGTCTTGCCTAAATGCCCCTTGGGGGTCACACTCTGCTATCCACGGGAGCAAGGCTGAGCAAGACCCACACAGAATGAGAGGGAGATAGCCCTGAAGATTTCCTCGGGGCCGTGCATATCGAATCGGAAGCTTGCACGCAGAATGGTCAGTAACAGACCCACAACCAACGGATGGTGCCGTCCAGCCAGAGAGTTTGATGAATCGAGTAGTACCGGTGATGTGGCCAGGTCAGCAGGTGGCCGTAGCAAGGGCTGGGCTGGGCACAGAGCACACTGAGCCTTCTTGGGAGCAGATGCCATCAGCTGCGGAAGGCTGACAAATGGACCCGTGAGCCCACAGTCTCTCGGGTTCTATTTGATTCTCTTGGAATGAGACTATTCTACAAAATATTCTAAAAAGGGGCCGGTCTTGGGGGGCCTTCCAGAGTAGGGATAAGAATCCATGATTTGAGCGGTAAGGTATAGAGAGAGAGTAGGAAGAAAGAAGCCAGCGCTGGCTTTGAGCTCCAATGTCCCCAAGTCTTAGAGCCCTCTTGTGGCAGAAATGAGAAGAAATAGAGAAGTTAGGGGAGGCACAAATTAAACTCCCATGCCATTGGCAAACTGTGTCTTGAGGAACCTCTACAGGTACCTTGTGACTCCAACGTAAAAAAACAAATTTAAATGTGTGCTAAAGGAGATCAGGAGATCAGGAATGTTACACTGGGCAGAACAGAAATTGAAAAAAAGTACATGGTATCAAAGAAGATTTCTGAGAAGAAGAAAAACAGCTGTCTAGAAAATACCATAATACTATATAATGAAATTAAGAGTGTGGGCTCTGGAGCCAGGCTGCCTGTCTGGATTTGAATCTTGCCTCTGCCCCTGACTGTGGATCACAGGATAATTTATTTAACCTCTGTGTGCCTGTCCACATCTACAGAATGGGTGAAACAGTACCCCCTTGGGGCAGTGCGTGGCCAAGGGCTAAGTAAGTTTTTACAAGTAAAGCACTGGGGATGGCCAGGGGCTCATAAGAAATGCTGAGTGAGCATTATCTGCTATTGTTGTTACGACTACTGCCCCCAGGGCCAGGACTCCTCACATCACCACCTACAAAGAGTGACCTCTTCTGTAAATGAGACTGTTAGCAGATGCACAGGAATAATTTCTGATGATACGGCCTTGAAAAAGGTCAAAGTTCCCTTTCATCCACCCAACTACCTTACACTAAGGCACATCTGTGTTCAAATTCCAACTTCCCGCTCACTATTTGACTGTGGCAAGCCAGAACCTCCCTGAGCCTCAGTTACTCCATTTATAAAATGGGAAAGCAACACCTTCCTCCCGGGGCTGGAGTGAAGATGAAGGGAGATTACATGCACCACATGTCCAACACGGTTGCAGGCACAGTCAGCCCTCTCGTACTTTTCCACTTCTGCGTCCCCCAAATAAAAGTCCAGCACCAACCAGAGTGTGTGGGGAAAAGCAAAAACAAACACGAAGCTCTTTGGAACATATTAAGTGCTAAATGCATTCATATTTAATAAGGGAGAGACAGGAACACTTAAGGGATGCACTCTCCTGGTGCCTTAGCCACTCCCTGGGCGCGTGCAGCCTGGGCACTGACCCCGCTCTTGGCAGTCTCCGGAGGGCCCTGAAAATGCATTACTGGGCACCTCAGGGCACAGGCCTCACAACAAACAGCCCAGCATGATGGGACTGCACAGTCTTTCTCTACAGTGAGAACACAAACAATCCGACTCAGCATAAGCCACACCAGACAAAAAGACAGTCCTCAGACAGAGCAGATCCTCACTCTCCATCACTTCTACTACCTACGAGGCAACACTATGGTACAATGGGAATGGAGACAGGCCCGGCCAGCATGGCTCAGAGGTTGAGAGGCAACCTAGGATCCAGGAGATCGCAGTTCGATTCCCCAGTCAGGGCACATGCCCGGGTTGCGGGTTTGATCCCCAGCAGGGGGCGTGCAGGAGGCAGCCGATGGATGAATCTCATCATTGATGTTTCTATCTCTCTTTCTCTCTCTCTCCCTCTCCCTTCCTCTCTCTGAAATCAATAAAAACATTTTTTAGAAAAGAAAAGAAAATGGCGATATATGGGCGTCAGAGAGACCTGGGCTCCAATCTCAGTTCCAATGCCAGGTCCCCAAGCTGGCTTGCCTCCACTGAGGCTCCTTAACACCTGGGGGCCTTGCTTTTCTCCGGGGCAACTGAAATGGGGATACAAACCTCTCCACGATTTCACTGGTGGATGAACTGGAAAAGAAAACAGAAGCACAAAGCACACAGCCTGGCACCCATTTTTGTCCCCTCCCTCCTTTATAACAACGTCAGTTGCTCAGAATCGAAATAATTTGAACCTTCAATAAATTAATTCCTTATTCTTTCCTTATGAGCTACAGTCTCAGATTCCGAGGAGCAACAGAAACAAGCAAATATTAGGGATTTACACAAAACGGCAACATCAGGCAAGGTCCCGGGGTCAGTGCTCCCTCTGCCTTCCAGGGCTGCAGAGCCACGTGGGAGGCGCCTCCTCTCACAGCGCCCGAGCCTGAGGGCCAGAGGAGGCCACACGAGGGGCAATTACAATCTCCAAGTTCTACTCAGGGAGGCAGAAAAGTGCATCCCTGGGCACTTCACACAACAACAGCTCGCCGGAAATGGGGTCTCTCTGCTTAACCCTCCATTAACCTGAAAACCCACTTAAGCAGAACAGCCTCTGCCCCGAGCATCTTGTCATCCAGGTTTGGGCTCTAACTGTCAGAGGAATGGTCCCTTTATTTATACGACTCGTTTGTTCCAAACTCTGGGACAGAACAGGACTCTATGGGGTTAGAAGGGGTGAAGGGTAAACTCAGACAATACCCTTCTGTAGCCTCACATTGCTGAAAACAACACTGGGGCCATATGAAGTGGTCCAGCAGACCGGGTGGGACACTGACCACGGCTGTGAGCAGAGAGGAAAATCCTTTCTGCAAGACGTTCAAACCATCTTTCCAAAGTGGGTGGGTCAGAAAGGCAGATAAAAGTCTTTGCAAAGTCACTTCCCATCCACTGGCACAGGGCGATGCATGGTGGGTGCCTCGGCTCTCCTGTTCAGAGGCCAGGCACAGAGGGAAGCAGACCACGGCCTGGGCTCCACCCGTCCAGCTTCCAGCCTAGCAGCACACCAGACACCAAGGAAACCATGGGAGAGGCACGTACTTAACCTCTCCCCTGCGTTAGGGGAAGTGCCTGATGAAGGCGAGAGTATTTGCAGAAACCACCCCTGACTAGGTTCCCCAAATTAGTGCACCCCCACCACCTGCTGTAAGAGACTCACCCCATGGGAGAATGAAGCTCAAACTCAGCACATGAGGACAGGGCCTGGGGTCAGGAGACCAGCATGAGAAAGGCAGGCAAGGGTTCAAATCCCAGCTCCATCCCTCACCAGCGACATCACCCTGTGCTGGTGAATCTTTCCTGGGGTGGCTGTGAAATTCTCATAAAATCACCACCCTACGCACCTAGTGCAAAGCAGATCCTCAGTAAGGGACCCAGTAAGTTCCCTCTTCCCTCCCCACCCCGAGGCTCCTGGTCTGCAGACGGGAGACTACAGTACCTTGTTCACATCATTGCTGCAAGGACTACAGGAGATGACATTAAGAGACAGCTTCTTACAAAACATTCAGCCTGTACACTTTCAAAATGCCAGTGTCTTAACACACATGAGCACGAGCGGCCGGGCAACAGCTCTAGATGAAAGGAATCTAAAGAGACGTGACAACGGAAAACGATGTGCGATCCCTGACTGGATCTGGTTTGGAACTGGGAACATGTTAGTAACGTCCTACAACCATGAGTGTCTTTGTTCTTAGGAGATACACGCCCAAGTGTGTAGGAGGAAGCGTCCTGATGTCATCAACTTCTCCTCAAATGTTCAAAAGCAACAACAAAATACCCACAGAGGGAGAAAACAAATGCCGTAAGACACTGACAACTGGCCACCAAGAAAAGGAAATATAATTCTGTCAACTTCCCACCGATTTGAAATTTCTCAACATCGAGCATTGGAAGTCACAGTGGCCACACCGAGGGCTCAGTGCTCCCGCTTTGTCCCCTTTTCCGTGTCTCGCCACCCAGCTCAAGCACGGGCCGGGCCCCTTACCTGGCTGAAGCACCCTGATCTCCAGCAGGTTGGAGGTCCTCTCGGCCAGCCGCGTCCAGGAGTTGTTGTAGTTCTGTCGCCACAGCTCCGCCACGCACTGGTACTTGCCCGCCTCTGTGTCGCTGGCTCTGCTGACGCTCAGGCGGACGTTGTTGCTGGACTCGGCCTTCTCGATGGCTGTTCGGGTGCGGAAGCTGGAGGACCTGTCCCCCCACTGGACCCCTCCGTCCCGGGTGAAGGTGACCAGGTCATGGAACTCGACGGTGCCAACCGGCTGGAACCGCCAGGTCACCGACACGGGGACCCGGGCCGGGTAGTGGGGTTTGATGATGCACTGCAGGTCAAAGGAGTCACTGTAGGTCACCCCCGGTGTGCGGGAGATGGCTGTGACCGCGAAGCCCGTTTCTGGAGAGAGAGTAGACAGGCTCAAGCCAGAGGAGTCACTTGGCTCTCCCACGGGGTGTGACATGGTGATGGGGGTCCTGGCAAAAGCTAGTGGAGCAGAGCAAAGGCCTGCGGGCCTGTTTGGATGCCCATCAATGGCAGAATCAGGCTGCAGACCTCCTGATTCCAGGGTCCTCATCAGGTTGCGTGACCCATGGGAGTATGAGGCAGTGGTTAACGGCAGTGGACCCAGCTGCCCAATTCTGACACTTTCTAGCTGTGTGACATTGAACAAGTTACTTAACTTCTCTCTGCCTCTATTGCCCTATCTGTAAAATGGGTCCATGCAAAGAGTAAAGGAGTTCATTAGTACCTGACATACAGTATAAAAAATATATTTTTAAAAAATGTATTTTGTTAAAGAAACAAAGAACCACAATGGGAAGTACTTTAGATTCTGGAGGTAAAAGACTCGGGACAGAAGGAATCCTTTGGCTTTATGTGAGGAGGTTAAGTCAGCAAATAGGCAGGCATGATTTGCTAAAGACTCTGGGTCTCCAGTTTGGATTTCATAAGCTATCTTTATGTTTCCTATTTTTTAAAAAGGTAAGATACAAAGGCCTGTCCTTAAGCACGAAATGGCTGTGATGGTCACTTGTGCACCTGTGTGCAGAAAGTGCTGCCATGAGGATGGTGGGGGACAGGACCTCAGGGGCAGGACCCTGGCCTCAACACCTGAGGGGCAAAGAGCTTCTCTGAGCAAGAGGCTCTGTCCTGGCCTGGCACAGGCACAGCTCACAGAGCACCCAAGCTGTCCTCACTGAACAGTCATAACATCCCAGGTGCAGCTGGAGACTGTACCCACCTAATGCCTCACCTGGGCACCTGTCACCTCCCTGCTGAAGGGGGGTCCACATCTCAATTGTACTGATATGAAAATTCGTGTGTCATTGTTTACTTTAGGCTGAACAGGTGACCTTACTCCAGAGTGAGCTTCTGTTTTCCGATGTTCCACACCCTTGGGCCACTATGACTCTGGCTTTAGTCAGGAGCGCTCCAAGGGTGGAGACCAGGTGAGCAGAGTCAGGCCCCTGGGGCCCCAGGTCAGAGCCCCTTGGTCACCCCTGGCTGTGGAACCATCAGACATAGGCTGAGTATGAAAAAACTCAGGGGATAACCTGAAGCCGTAAAATTACTTCTAGAAAAACGATCCTAACTCTAACCAGTCCTCAGATATTCCTAACCTCATAGGACGGGAAAACTACCACTGCTGGATGCCTGGAGCTTTCCTCACAGGTCCCATTTCCACAGGTGCACACGGGTGCTGAGTGTAGGCGCGGGGACTGAGCTCACCAGGAAATTCAACTGCTGGATGAAGTTTCTAGCGACGGAAATCTGAGCTGTGTGAGTACTGCAGAAAGCAGGTCAGCCTTTGGGATTTAGCTTTAGAAAGTAAGTGGCATTGTAATCTAGGGGTGGCGTGAAAATGCAGGACTCTGGGGGGGGGGGAACCACTCGGGGCCGCTGTCTTTACTGCGGCGTAGTCAGGAGCACAGCAGCCCTGACCGTGGGGGTGGGGGCCACACGGTCTCAGGGAGTGGGCCACAAAATCACAAGGACAAGTGATGCCAAAGTCTCCTGATAAACAGAAGACCTACTCCTCCAGCCAGAATTCCTACAACTTCACTCCCACCACCCAGACCCACGAGTGGTAACAGCTCCCGGCTGTCACCGGCCCCCAGGGGCCCTGCCACACATTGCTGGTCCCTTCAACCCTGCCCAAGTTTCTGTAGCGTGTTCCTTCCATTAAACTCTTTGAAGGTATCCGGCTGGCGAGGTTCGGTGGTTGAAGGTCGACCTACGAACCAGGAGGTCACAGTTTGATTCCTGGTAGGGCTCGATCCCCGTCAGGGGCGTGCAGGAGGCAGCCGATCAATGATTCTCTCATCATTGATGTTTCTCTCTCTCTCCCTTCCTCTAAAATCAATAAAGACATATTTAAAAACAAAAAAACAAAAAAAAAAACCCTTTGAAGATGCCCTCGGTTTCCTGGCAGGACTCTGACCTGGGAGCGGTCTCCCCAGCAGTCCCGCTGGAAGACTTCCAGACGTTTACTCACCGAGAGCTGTGATGGAGATGGGGGTGCTGGCCCGGCGCTCTCCCACGACCTGCCACTCGCCGTCCACGGCGCGCACCCACTCGGTCACGTGGCACTCGTACTGGCCCTCGTCCTCCTTCCTGCTGTTGAAGATGCCCAGGCTAAAGGCGTTGGGCTGCACCTGCTCCATCTGCACGCCCCCGAAGCTGCTGCGCTCCCAGTAGGACGCGCCGGGCTGCACGGTGCCATCCCGGTCCAGCCACATGATGTTGCTGCGACGGTTCAGCCTGTCCACGAGCTGCCAGATGACAGAGAAGCGGGCCTGCGGCCTGCCCGCTGCACGGATGCTGCAGGAGAAGCGCAGGTTCTCACCCTCGAGGACGACGCTGGCATTGCTGGCCACCTCCACGGAGATGCTGCTCTCTGGGGACAGGGAGAGAGTGGCAGCTGGGGCTTCTGGGTCTCGACTGTGCCCTCCCCAGCAGATGTGAAAGGCGGGTGGGTGCCAGGGTCACCCTCTGTAGGTGCAGTGAACCTTGAAGGGTGAAAGCCCTGATGCTGCTGGGGTGGCCCTGGCTGGTTATGGGTACTGCTCCCGGGACTCTGGGTCTGGTAACCTAGGAGGCCCTGTGCCATGTGCAGAGGACCAGGGTAATGAGGGTCCAAGACCTGGGACGGTGCCAGAACCTAAGAAATACAACCAATGCCATTATGCGTAGGGCATAATACAAGTTATCAGGCTATTTGTTCAGCTGGGGTTCAAGGATTTTCAATTTGGATTTTCATTAAGTAGAATTACTTGAAAATTCCACTCCCACCATTCGGTGCTACAGCAGCCAAATAGGAGCCGCCATCCATCCGTGCCATTTGAGTCCTGCAGGACAGTACCAGGAGTAAAAAAAAAAAAAATAGCCCAGCCGGGCGTGGCTCAGCGGTTGAGCGTCGACCTAGGATCCAGGCGATCGGGGTTCGATTCCCGGTCAGGGCACATGCCCGGGTTGTGGGCTCGATCAATGACTCTCTCATCATTGATGTTTCTATTTCTCTCTCTCCCTCTCCTTTCCTCTCTCTGAAATCAATAAAGATATATTTAAAAAGAAAATGACAGGAAGTGTTTGGAAGATAACACGTGCCTGGCTGTGGGTAACGATGGGCACAGGCGGTCAATTTCACAGTGTGGGGAGCGGGCTTTCGCACTTGGCATTGACACTGAGGAAGAGACCTACGCCGCAGGCCGGCCACCCTGCCTGTCCACGCTCAGCCCTGGGGTCCACCGCTCCTGGCCTTGAAACACCCTGCCAGTCAAAGCCTGGGGTAAGGATTCCACTCCCTTCCCTCTGCTACTCACTTAGCTCTCTGAACTCACTCAATCAAATTATTTAAGCTCTACATGCCTTCTTCCATAAGACAGAGAGTGTCACTTATCTCACGCAATTTTTTAAAGGTTAAAAAGTAAATGAAACAATGCATATAAATCACCTAGAACATATTAAGTTTTCAAAAACTGGTCACCATGATCATGACTGATTTTACGATTCCCAATATCTCTTTGTTTTTGTAAACATCATGGATATTCTAATCTAGCTTAATCATGAGTATATTGTTTTTGTATAGTTATCTATATTGAGTTAAAAAAATATAATAATAATAAAATACAAAATACCGTAACTGATTTGGCTCCAATTTTCTGGGCACCGCCCACATGAAACAGATACAGCAATTTAAAATCAATCAATAAAATCAAGTCCCAGATTAAGAGGCACAGCCAATTACAGAGGGGAAACATACCCATACCCAGGACCATGCATTTGAATCAAACTTTTGTCCCCTGTATTTCCACACAGACAGAAACAGGCAAAGGTGAGCACAGAGCCCCTGCGTGTACTCTGGTTATGGTATTTCTGCTCCTCAGTCTGGATTGGATCGTTTTATGTGAAAACAAGACAAAACAAACCAAAAAACAAACAGGTCTGAACAAGGTGGGGAATAGGAATGTTCCCAGGAGGGGACCCTTCCCAGGGGCTGCACCAAGAGGATTCACGGAGATGGTGAGGCTCCCGATGAGCTGGCATCCACAGCGCTAGTAACTAAAAACGAGGATTTGGTGGCAGGCAGCCTGAGCTCTGATTCCATAATCTTGGGTTCTTACCTAACCCTACCCAAGCTTCAAAATCTCATGTGCAAAACAGCGGTACTAATAGTTCCCACTTCTCAGGGTCACGACACTGAGAGGATTAGATGGGGTCAGTGTTTTTCATCTCATCAGTAATAGTAATGATATTCTTCTTTAGATGAAAGATTCATCCCCAGTGTTGTCAATTCCAAACAAGGACAACTTCAACATCAAGGGGGGAAAAAAATCCTTTTGCTGGCCTTAATCAGAAGAACATCCTGCAGGGTGTCACTCCTGTCCCCTACTGTCACCCCAATGGACCTTGTGTAAGCCCCGGCTTGTGTATTGTCAAGGCTGCTCTTTAGTGCTCTGTTGCTCTGGCAAGTCTGCAAAACTTCACAATTCGAATGTGGGACTGGGAGAAAACAAACCATCCCGGCAGCCCAGGCAAAGGCAAATACAGGCATTGCCCGGTTAGACTATTGACAGGTGTTTCTGGGCCTGAGAAAAGGCAGCTGACAATCTAAAACACTCTGGATTGAGTGCAAACTGGGTCAGAACTAATGAGAATCTGAGCGCACGGTCACAAATGAAATTTCAAATCAGGAGGTTGATGGCACAGCGCAGGCTAAGCGCAGAGCAGGGAATGTGGAGTTAGAAGCAAATTTCCCTAACGCGACCCACGCTCAGCCTCTAATGGAACAGGCTCAGCCACGTCTCTGGGTGGTGCTCTGGCTTCTTCCTTCATCGGATGGAGACAACATTGGCCTCTACAGGGATTTGAAGGGTGGAGGCGGAGAAGGAGATGATAGATGCAGAAGCACTTTGGGCTCTTGGGAGGAAAAGCGCCATTAGAATCCAAGGTATTATCATCATTACCGATGTGATCGCTCTTTGGTAGACTTACCCAAGTGGCCTTGGGACAGGATCTGGTGGTTCTGGGGGACTTTAACTACCCAGTCATCTGCTGGAAAAGCAATATAGCAGGCCACAGATCATCAAACAAGTTCTTGGAAGGGGTTGGGGGCAATCTCTTAGCACAAAAGATATAGGCAGTAAACAGTGTGGCTGCCCTTCGCTGGATCCTCACAAAACATCGAGGAATTAGTTGCAGATTTATAAGCAGAGAGTCCGTGGTTAAGGCAAGCACTGACCGACAGGAAAGGAGTACAGAGAGTGGGCATTCAACTCCACAGTTTCAATTCTACGGATATTCAGCAAGCACCTACCCTATGCAAAGCACCATGCTAGGCATTGCAGGGGGGAAATGTCTAGTAACAAAAGACTTTCAAGATAATTAGGGGTGTGTGTGTGTGATTTAAAAAAATAATAAGTAAGAAAAGAAAGTAATCCTGTTGGTGAGAAAAGAGAAAAAGAGTTGGCAAGACCCCTGTGGGTTTTTCCCTTCATACTTGAAGAGAACTATATTAAAAATGTAAAAGTGGAAATAAAATTTCAAAGAAAGTCATGGCAAGGGTGAGAGAAAGAACAGTTTGAACAGCTGAGAAAAGGTTAATGGTTAGTTTAAAAACTTCACCATTTGTTTAAAATCAGAGCATTATAAGTTTTTTTAATTCTCTTTTTAATAGAACTAGAGCTAGGAGAGAAACGAGATATTAATGAGAACATCCTGAGTGACTAAACACAGGCAGACAGAGTCCCCCGAGTCCCCAGCCATGACCGTGACCCACCCGGACATCGCCGGCCTCCATGGGGGCAGGGAGCCCACCTAAGGAGTCTTGGGAATCAGCTTTAAAAGTCTGTGCTCCAGGAAGATGTGAGAGATCCCAGCCACTGACTTTTAAAACCACAACTCCAACAGGGAAGAGAAAGTGAGGGAAATGCCAATCCTTCCACCCGCAAAGCCTGGATGGCAAATCCTTAAAAATGAGCTTTGAATTAAAATCTTCCTGTGAAAGACCCACCCTCTTGGGGAAGGTGTCAAGATAGGCATCTCCCCACTTCTCCTGGGGCTGAATTCCCACAAAGGAGCAAACAGCTGTCCTGAATTCCTGGTTTCCCTCCCGGCTGAGCTGGCACTGCGGGCTTTACTCAGGGCTGCTAGGGCTGGGGTCTGCGATGCTCCCTCCAGGTGCAAACAGCCCTGATGCTGCGCCTGCCTGGGGGCTGCCAGTGCCGGCAGGTGAGCCGGGGAAGGGGAGCGGTTAACCGGGCTTCTCCGCCAGCTTGAACCTCGAGTTCCCCCTGCCCTCCCCCCGCCCCCCAGCACAGTCTTCTCTCTCCCGACCTCTCTCAGTGATGCCAGCTGTTGGACCCGACCAGCAGGGAAGGACCAGGGAGCAGTGTGTCTCTCCACTTACTGATGGGGAGGACTATGATGGGGATATTTTTGGGACGCTTGCTCTCCTTGTCGATGAATTCCCCGGTGACCGTTTTCTCTCTCTCTGTCACACGGCAGTTGTACTTCCCGCTGTCTTCCTGGCGGAGGTGGTAGATCTTCAGCACAAAGACACCATCGTTCTCCTTGGCCACTTTCAGCTGTCCCCTGGCTTCCCGGTGGGCGAATTCGCTGTTGAGGACAGGCACAGCGTTGGGCCCCATGCTGGCGATGAGCGAGCTGTTGAAGGCCCAGGAGACGGCGAAGTAACGGTCGGGAATGTTCTGAGCCTCCAGGATGCATCGGAACTCCACCGGCTCCCCCATGGTGTACAGGCGCTTCTCCGTTTCCAGCCGGACGGTGAACTCTTTGTCTGAGGGGGGAAAAACACACGATGGAGGCTCTGGGGAGACAGCTGAGGGGCCAGCCACCGGGACCTCTGTGCTGAGTCACTGCAGAGGCCATCCTTCTTGGGTCGGGACTTCCTTTTTTCATACAAAATCTTTTGCGCCCAATATAGAACACGTTTGGTTGAATCAGGGGGGATTGATCAGGGATCACATGCCTTCCTCCAGAACCCCTGGCCTGCACACATGCACACGAACACCCATAGGCCACCTCGCAGGCACCTCTAAGGGGTCTCTAAGGTGCCAAGAAGAACAGCTGGAAGATACTTGGTCCACAGGTCAAGGCCAAGGGTCCACATTACAGCATGTGGGGCTTCAGGCTCCCTTTCCCTTCTCCTCTCACCACTCGTACCTGGAACTCAACATTTCCTGATACTCAGCTTCTCTCCGCCTGCCCAGCATGTCAAACAATCTTATGCTTTTCTCCCTGCTCTCTTGCCAAACTTCAAGACTCAGCTCAAGTCACCAGGCTTGTTGGTTTTCCTGGATGTGCCTTACCACCTACCCCATCCAGGGAAACTTACTGCTGTAAGAACACTGCACATCCACCGCGTCCCCAGAGTGCCCTGCACACAACACGATTGTAGCACTTCGCACACTCCTCCTGGCCACCGACTCTGCCATCTGCAAGCACCCCGAGTGCAGGGACCGAGTGTAAATCATCCTTGACTCCCCAACACTACCACCACACCTTCAGTGCTGCAGGGACTTAGTGTTTACTGAAACGAACTATGAGAAGGCCGAGCTGGGGCTGCAACCACCGAGCCTGAACAGCACAGGCACCCAGAGTGAAGTCATCAGCTTTTATTTCATCGAGTTTTCCCTAGGCCGGCTTAGTCTGGATCCATTTGCTGGGCAAATTTGAAAACTCCTAATTCCAAATTGGTAAGATTAAAGTAAAGTAGATTAGCTGATGCAACCTAATTTAAAAGCATTAAGACTCCAAATTTGGTCCAGACTCTTGAAGCTGATATTCAAACCATCCAAGAAGGGAAAAGATAAATATGAAATAAGGTGCTTTCTGTCGACTTCTTAGTACTGGAAGATCCAGAAGCTGCTAAGTGCTCTGGGCCCTACGGGGCAGACAAGGTGCTGCCCATTCAGAAGCCCAGCCCTTCTCTTAGAAGCCCTCACATCCGTCTGATGTCCCGAGAATCACTTCTGCCCTATTACCTCTACAGCTGTGCTTGACAAAACACAGACCGTGGAAAAACCACCTGGGTAGGATGCTGGAAACCCAGCTTCGGGGTCCACCCCAGGAGCCTGACTCAGGAACCTGCACTGCCAGGTAAGCCAGAAGCCCTGCTCTAGAATCACAGAACGAGGTATAGACCGAGACCACCGGCCGCAGCAAGTGGGGCTGGGAGGTCAGGAAACAGGTGCTGCCGGGGGGGTCCCACCTGCACCTCGGCTCCCACAGACCACACCTCTACTCACCAGGACAGCTGTAGCCTCTCACCAGAGGTCAGCAGGACACAAGGAAAGGCTCCTGGGCCACTCCCTACACCCCATTAATGACACAACGACCACCCTCAACCAAAGCGAGGGGACCCATGGCCCATGGAGAGCCGGCCCCCAGCCCAGCGGAGGCAGAAGGCAATAGCTCCCAGCTCTGACCTGGGGCAGGGCTGGATGCGGGGCCTGGGGACCACAGCGTGACACTGTGGGGGGAAAATACGAGGAGCAGGAGGATCTCAGCTCACGATGCTGCCATCACCTTGATCCAGCTCTGAACACATCACTTGACCTCCTCAGGCAACCCCCTTTCTAGGTCTCTCCCTTGAGAAAACGTTTACGGTGGAACCCAGTGCTGTTGGGGTTGGTCTTGACGACACACCCTGTGGCTCCTCTTGGGGCCCCGCCACCAAGCCACCTCACAAGGCATCTTCTCCGCCACCTACTAAAGCATTTTGGAAATCATCAGACACCAACAAAGAAATAATATAAAAAATAACCACTGACGCCAAAATTTCTCTAGCTCAGGATTTCATACTGATGATAGAAAGCTCCTAATCTCAAATGTCTTCTACAAAGGAAACAAGATTGGTACCTGAAGCAGGTAACGTCATCAAAGGGGGCGGGCATGTGGCTAATGGGAACCCAGTCATAAGATACAAGTGCTTTCCGTGACATCTCCTGATTTTTAAACGAATTTGTACTTCAAGAAAATGTAAGACTCCATCCACGTAGGTTAAAGAACCCACGTCTGCCAGCAGGATCCAGTCTGCGCAGCTCCTCTCTGAGACTCACTTGACGTGGGTCTCAGGGTCCCTGGGCCCCATCCGTCCCTCAGGCAGGACCATCTCTAACTTCCCGTGAAAACCTTGCGTATTTCAGGGGTCACTAGAGAAGCACCTGCGCACCCTCCCCGCCCAGGTGGGGGACAGGGACAGGAGAGGCTGACCTGTGGGCTGGACAGTGACCACGGTGCCCTCGGAGCGCTTCCTGGTCATGGCGTACCACGAGCCGTCGGGGTCCTGGATCCACTCGGCGGCCTCGCAGAAGAACTCGCCCTGGTCGGCCGGCTGCAGGTGGAAGAGGGTGAGGCGGAAGGTGCTGGCCCCCAGCTTGTCCAGCCGCACCTCGCCCAGGCTCTGCCGCTGTGCGTACTCGCTGCTGGAGCGCAGCATGAAGTCTCGGCTCAGGGCGATGACCTCCACGGGCTTCTCGCTGCCTCTCCGCCGGAGCCAGGCCACGGACAGGTGGCTGTGCTGGATCGTCTCCGTGGCCACCTCGCACGTGAGCTCCAGGGGATCCTGCTCCACCTTGTGCAGGGTCTGGGGCACGGCTGTGGTCTGCAGGGAGTCTGGGATCACTGTAACACAGGGAGGGCCCGAGCACATGGTCACAATAAAGCCGCAGAATCTTAGGCACGGGGACAAAACCGAAGCTGTCCTGCGTCAGGCGCATCATGAGAAAGCAGGGGTTTTTGCAAAAGACAACGATGCTGGGGAAAATGGAAGTCAGCAGGAAAGGAGCAAGGCTGACTATGAGATGGGTTGACTCCGTGAAAGAAGCCCTAGGCAGGAGCCTACGGGAACTGAGCAGGGCTGTCGAGGACAGGACATTGTGGACGCCATTCATTCACAGCGTCCCCAGGGGTCAGAGTTGACTCAACGACCCAACAAAAAGCTCCCAGCCACACAGCCTTCAACCATCACTGCGAGGCCACGGGGGACCCAGAGGGCACAGAAAGAGGAGTTTTCTATTTGGGTTTGGGCTGCAAGTTTTTGGCAATTACTCTCACCTGCTTGGTTATTTTCATAAGACTCAGATAAAAGGTGGGTTGTGTTTTATTTTACATAATAAATGAACTCCCTGAAAATACTGTGTAAAAGCACTTTCTTTTAGGTGAAATTAGATTTTTTGTTCATTCTGGTATTGCTTCAAGATACATGAAACTGGCTTCTGACTGATCTTCAAATGGAAATTTCCTGGGACTTGGGGAGCTTTACTTCCTTGCTTCCTCCCTTCCAGCCACCACCCCATATCCCCGCAACGGATGTCAGCAATGCACTGCTCTAGGAAGGCTATTAAAAAAAAAAAAAAAATTGGTGAATCATCATCATCTTTGATTTTTTTAATAGGTTCAATTTTCATATAATTCATGTGCCAAGTGGTCGACAATGGCAGGAAGCCACAGTGCGGGGATAACTCAGGCCAGTGAAGATTCCCCTGTGGTCCCTTGGTCAGAGTTTACCCTGGGGACTAAACGGCACCACCCTCTGACTGATGAGGACACCCCCAGTCACAGGTAGTGTTTGTTTTCTCACGGTTGGGTTCCAGGCCTCCTGTTGGGGTGCAGACTTGTCAGAAAGAAAAAGTCACCAAAGGAAGCTGCAGGTGAAGGGAGTGGGCAGATGGCAGTGTTTACCATGGGAAGGATCCACAATTCCAGTTTTTATTATCACAATTAAGCCTGGAAATTATGACTTGGGCAGAAAACCAGAAGAGCCTCGATAGTGTTGGCCCCTCACTGAGAGACCCCTCCATCGTTCAGGGCTCAGGGGGCCAGCTGGTGCACACGCCTCGCTCACGGGGCCTGGACCTACGGCCGTCAGGGCTGGGCAAGGACCTGCAGGTGCATTCACTGCCTGAGTCTGCAGCGCCCAGCATGCCAGAGCCTGTCTGAGGGCCCATTTCCGAGGTTTCACCTCTCGGCCAGCTGATGTCATACGCTTCATTGTCCCTCGTCACCTCTTCAGATCATCAACCACAAACATCCTTGCCTTATATTTTCACATCCCCTTTCACCAGCAAGAGGGCCAGTTAACCTTCCCTGAAATACTTAACATCCACTTTAGATCTTTGTTAAGTTTCAGCCTTACAAAGGAACACAAACTGTATTCATTTACGTTACTGGGTGACCTCTAAAACATCTGGAGAGATCTTATTTTAAGTTAAAATTCTACTCTAAAAGAAGTAACTAAGTGTTATGGACTGAATGTTTGTGTATATCCCCCCCAAATTCTCATGTTGAAATGTAATCCCCAGTGTAATGGTATTTGGAGAGGAGGCCTATGGGAGGTGATTAAGTCATGAGGGTGGAGCCCCCATAATTGGGATTAGGGGACCTCAGGGACCTCCCTCATTCCCTTTCCACCCCGTGAGGATACAATGAGACGTCAGCAGTCCGCACCCTGGAAGAGGGTTCCCACCAGAAGTGACCGGGCTGGCACCCTGCTCTCAGAGCCGGGAGCAATAGACACCTGTTGTTTAAGCTGCTCAGACTGTGACACTTTGTTATGGAAGCCCAAACTGGCCAAGACACTCAGGCAGGAAACTGGCCACAGGAAAACAGTTCTCTCCTTACCCACGAGGTTCATCTTGGCACTGTAGCTTCCAAAGTACCGCGTGTCGGTGTTGGGCGTGTAGCACTCGTACTCCCCGGCATCCCGGGCCTGCAGATCGGTGATGTGCAGCAGGGTAGAGTTCTCCTGGATTCTCTCCACGTAGATCTTGCCGCTGCGGACGCGCTGGGTGTAGATGGCGTACGGGAAGGAAGAGTCCACGGTGCTGACGATCTGGACCTCGCGCTCTGGGGCGGAGGGCAGGTAAATGGACCACTGGAAATTCTGCTCGGACGGCGTCTGGTAGCCGCTCACGTTGCACCAGATGGTGATGTGGGAGCCCTCCGTGCGGTACAGGGGTCCCTCCTGGACGGAGACCTGACGCTGTGCCGTCACTGCACCTACGGGAGACACGCACGCGACAGGCTCACTGACTGCTCAGGCCAAGATGCACAGTAGGCAGCGGTCTTCAAAGGCTTTGCTATTTGTGTGGCATGACAGGAATATAAACAGCTTCCTGGTGCTTTCGGAGGCGCCGTGCAATTTATAAATACAAATTAAAACACTCCACAGGAAAACACTGTCCCTAACTGGCATGTAGGGGGATCTGATCATGCAAGGACATGGCTCTGTTACTTATTCAGCAGTTGACCCTTGGGGATGTCATTTAGTCCCTCTATTTGTCATTTATGTGGCATTTTAACTACGTATTATGCTGTTTATCAGGTTTTTCATAAAATGAGCAGGAAAAGTTGAATCCTTGGCACAAATTCAGATGAAAACGAGTAAAAGCAACCTTCTTGCAACCTGGCTGTCTGTGCTCAAGGGCGCCGAGCCAATATGCAAAATGACTGACTTTCAAGCAGATCCTACAAGGACAGGCTTGTGGCTTATCAACTCTTATTTTCAAAGGACCTCTTCTTCCAAACAAAACCTTCCACAGAACCCCATCTCGGCTTTAGCAGAAGCGGGGACACTGAAGAAGTGTGTGTCAGGGGGAACAAATTGACAGATCAAAGGGGTACATTAATTTACTCGATACATTCTAGTTGACAGCAATCATTTCTATATTAAAAGTCATTGAGAAGACCACTCATTAGTTATTTCCAATATGTTAAAATTTTCTGTATCACATTTTGACTATGCATTCTAGGAGAATTTGAAAAGTGTATATAGTGACATTTGAACAAATGTTCCCAGCACTCCAGACTCCCAGAAACTCTGAGAACATCGTAACTACATTTATAACATTTAGGTCTCCTTGCCTCTCAGTGTTCCTATGACTAAGCAGCCGCAGCTATGACTAAGCAGCCGAGCTATGACTAAGCAGCCGAGCTATGACTAAGCAGCCGCAGCTATGCCCCCCCGCTGCTAAGAAGGCTGGAGACAGGCCAGGACCAACCTGCATCTTGCTTTAAGGGACAACTTCTCAACCTTGGACCCGCACTGGAATCTCGGGTGGAGTTGTAATAAATAACACTGCCTGGACCCCACCCGATGTAGCTGGTCTGGGGTGCAGCCTGGCGTTAGGATTTTTAAAAATTCTAACACAAAGCAGGGTCCAGACCACTTGCCTTAAGGTGTCACTGCCTGCCCAGTGCCAGCCAGGTGCCCAAATTAAAGAACCTATGCTAATTTAAGGCTCTCAATAGCTCTAAGTTCCTCCCTTCCGCAAAGACTCTATGTTGATTTGGATCAAGAAACTTTCTCCTTCAGCGAAAGGGCACAGAAGAAAGCAGCAGAGGCCCGACATACAGTGCCTGCGGTGATGCAATACTGAGCTTACTCATACTGTATTCTATTCACAGACCTTACAAAAACTCGATCATTGGATCATGCACATTGCTCTCCTGACAGTTAAACAGTGTTAAGTGGCCTGAATGAGCCAGGGCATCGGGGTCAAAACAACTTGTCTGAGCTGGAAGCAGGTTATAAGCAACCCTGACAAATAAATAAATACTGGATTGTACCTTTTTTTAAATTTTATTTTTGTTTAAAATATTACAGATGTCCCTTTTTCTTGGATTATACTTTAACCAAAACATTCGGCTGCACCCGCTTATGAAATATCTCCTCAAGTTAAGTCCCTGAAAACATCGTTGTTCTTAGGAAGTGGACCTTAACATAGAAATCAAAATTAACTTTTCTTCTCGGCAGCTTAATTCTCCTTCCACACCCCACCTGCCCATTTCCCTCTCCTGGAGCTGGCCCTGCTCTGCAGGTCCCATTCTCCTAGACACTGCTGCCTTCAAGCAGACCCCGGTCCCCAGCCCTAACCAAGGCATCCCCTGACCTCACCGCCCCTTCCATCTTCCCTCTTAGCCTAGGACAGAAGGCTTCCCTGGGTAGGGATCACTTTTTATTTTTTTAAATAACAACTTTTACTTTTGACATCCCTGAACTCTTTGAGTTACTTTGCAGTAAACCCAAATGACCTTGGGTATGGTAATGCTGTTTCAGACCCAACACCAAAGTTACAATCTATGAAAGAAATAACTAATAAGCTGGACTTTATTAAAATTAAAAACTTCTGCTCGGAAAAAGATAATATCGAGAGAATTAGAAGACAAGCCACAGGCTGGAAGAAAATACTTGTAAAAGACACATCTGATAGAGGACTGTTGTCCAAATATACAACGAACTCTTAAAACTCAACAATAAGAAAGCAAAACCTGACTTAAAAATGGGCCAAAGTCCTTAACAGACACTTCACCAAAGGAGATAGATACAGAGGGTTAGGGAGCCTAAGCCTATGAAAAGATGCTCTACATCAGATGTCATCAGGGAAATGCAAATTAAAACGACAGTGAGATAGCACTCCACATCTATCAGAATGGCCAAAATCCAGAACACTGACACCACCAAATGCTGGTGAGAACATGGAGCAAGAGGAACGCTCACTCATTGCTGGTGGGAATGAAAACGGCACAGACACTTTGGAAGACAGTTTCACAGTATCTTACAAAACTAAATATATTCTTCCCATACAATTCAGCAATCGTGCTCCTTGGTATTTACCCAAAGAAACTGAAATCTTCTGTCTACACAAAAATCTGCACATGGGTATTTATAGCAGCTTTATTCATATTTGCCAGAGCTTGGAAGCATCAAGATGTCCTTCAGTGGGTGAACAGATAAATAAACTGTGGCACATCCAGACAATGGAATCATTATTTAACACTAAAAAGAAATGAGCTACCAAACCATGAAAAGACACAGAGGAAACTTAGATGCACATTCCTGAGAGAGAGAGAAGCCAATCAGAAAAGGCTACGCTGCATGAGTCCAACTATGAGACATTCTAGAAAAGGCAAAGCTACAAAGACAGTAAGAAGATCAGTGGTTGCAGGGGTTGAGGAGATGAACAGGCAAAGCACAGAGGATTTTTAGGGTAGTAAAAATACTCTCGACGATATTATAACAACGGGTATGTATCATTACACATTTGTCCAAACCCGCAGAATGTACATCATCAAGAGTGAACCCTAAGGTAAACTATGGACTCTGGGTGATTATAATGGTGTCAATGTAGGTTCATCCTTTGGTTAAAAAAAAAAAAAAAAAGTATCACGCTCTAGTGAGTGGTGTTGATAATCAGCGAGGCTATGCATGTGCAGAGGCTGGGGATATATGGAAAATCTCTGTATCTTCCTCTGAATTTAGCAGAGCACACATTCTGCAATCAAGACTTTTTAAAAGAGCAGTTTTAGGTTTATAATAACATTGAGAAGGATTGACTGTTGTTTCAAGCCTCAAGTTTTAGGAAATTTGTTTTATAACGATATATGACTCATATAGATACCTGCAGGTCCCAAGATTAAATTAAAAAGTGTATGACACGTACATGTGTGTGCTCTTCTAGAAAAAGGCCCATAAATTTCACTGGATTCTCAAAGACATTCAAGGCCAAGAAAAAAGATTAAGAATTATTTTCTTTAGACAATAAATGGTCAGTGGGAAAGGACATGTCCTTATAGTTTTTGTTTGTTCGTTGTTATTTTTTAATCCTAACCCAAGAATATGTTTATTGATGAGAGAGAGAGAGAGGGGAGGGGGGGAGCGAGGGAGAGGGAGAGAAACATCAACCTGAGAGGAACATCAATCAGTTGCCTCCTGTATGGACCCTGATGGGGTTGGACCTACAACACAGGTATGTGCCCTGACCAGGAATCAAACCAGCAACCCTCCTAGTGTTTCAAGATATTGCCTGTCCAAGCCTGCTTCCAGTTTTTCCTTTGTGCTAAGTCCTAGATGAACCTGGCTAGGGGAGATATGACTCAGGAGTTAGTGAGCAGGGAGAGGTCGCTGCTCCTGTGAGGGCCAGCTGGCTTCTCATGCATTTTTTGGAACATGCCCGGGCTCAGGGACCCACATCTCTAGGCATGGAATCCAATGTCTATGTTCAAGGTGCGTGACTGGGCATGCCAAGGCGTCAGAAGGCACTGCCTCACCCTTCCACATCTCTTCCAGCTGGGGCCTAACAGTCACCAGAGCTCAACTGGCACCCAGTGGTTACAATCCTTCAAGGCACTTGGCTGCGCTAGAATATTTCTCCATCTGTAAAATGGGAATGATGTAATGCAATACTCAAGGGTAACCCTAGAGATCGAATAACACCATGAAAGTCACCAAATGAGTATTTTCAAACTTCATCTTATTTCTACCAATGTGAGACAGCAATCCCAAAATGGGAAAAGCCTTTGTAAGTACAAAAGCATTAAGAAGAGCATTAATATTCAAATTTCAGTGAAAGATGCAAAAATGCATCTGCAGTAAAATTATGTTAAAAAAATACTGTACCTAGAAAATAACCAAAAAATAAGCAGGCATGTGTTGTTTTACAATGAAGATAAATGGCAATAATAGTTAGCACGTTAGCGTGCCTGACACTGTCCTAACCTCCCTGCGTACATCATCTCATTTAATTCTCACAGCCACTTAATGGGGCCGATTTCATTACAGCCACATTTCCCAGCTAAGGAAATGATCTTCAAGGCTTAGTCACCTTCTCCAGGACAAAGAGCATGACTAACAGCCTTCGTCGTCTGTGGCTCACACTGAATGTGGTCGGTGAATGCCAGTGACAACCGATGATAAACCGCCGGCTGGGTTTTCTTGCCAACCTGGTCCCAAAGAGGATGACGGGTGTCTGTCAGGCCTCAAGTGAGACATGCCCACAGACCAGGCGACCAGTGCTTCCCAGAGCGGGCAGGAAGGCCGCTCCAGGGACAGGGTCTGGGAACGCCCACTTTTTAGCCTTTAGCCAAGGTTAGAATGAGAAACGGCATGAGCCAGAAAAATCTTTCTGGACCAGGGGACAGACAGACACAAAGCTGTGGGCCCTGATCAGGTCCTGGGCGCTGTTCCAAGGGCTTTACATGCATTAATTTTAATGCTCGCAGCAACCCTATGAGTTCTATACTCCAAGGGACTTCACTTTACAGCTGCAGAACCTGAGGCAAGGAGCAGGGCTGTCAATGAAGTCGGGCTGGAGACACCAGCAGGCACTGTGAAAAGCGCCTTAACAAAGAAGGGCCCACTAGAGGTCACTGTCACCACCCTCCGGGGCAGCCCAACCAAGATACACACACATGGGGGAGCCACAGAGCCAGGGCGGCACGCAGCTCAGAGAGAAGCCGTCCCTGCTGAGCCCACACGAACCCCGCCCCACAGATTCCATGCATAATAACACGGTCGTTTTAAGACACCGAGGTTTGGAGTAATTTGTTACACGGCAAAGATAACTAACTGGGACACACACTACACTTTCAGCCAGTGCATTTTGAGTACCTGTTACATGAAGGGTACTAGGGCAGAAACTGGGAAGGAGAAATAAATAAGCCACAGTTCAATCCTAAGCTAACAATCCCAAAGGAAATTCCCCATAACTAATTACCACTATACGCCAGCATGTGATGGCCAGGAGGTGCAAAGGGCAAAGTTCAGACCACTCAGAAGGAGAAAGCAGGTCCAAAAAGGCTTCACAGAAGCAGTGACATCGGAATGGGGTCTTGAAGGACGTGAGGGGAAGCGCATGCCCCACGAAAACATTTCAACACGTTCCAGAACTAGCAAAATGTTCGCCAAGGTCTTCTGTCACATGACTGGGGGGCACATCAGTGCCAGGTGGGAAAGAGCAGTGATAAGGTCAGAGCCCTCCGCTGGGACAGGGGACGTGGAGAGAGAGCCCAGCTAGGAGAGTGAGGACACAGATCGGATTTGTGTTTTTGAATCGTCACTGGGGCACGCGGAGGACAGCAGAGGGCAAGGCTGGAGCAGGCAAGCCAAATTCACAGTCAGGTGAGACAAGAGGGGGCCTGGCCTGGTTTTTAGTTCAAGGACAGAAATATCACTCATTCATTCCTTCAATCACATCCCCAGTGGAACTTAAAATAGAGCTGGTCTGAAGATGATGATTAATAAATATTAAATAATTGATGACGCCTCTAAAAAGGTGTGACTACCCGCTACAGAGCCAGCCAAGAGGATTGCAGACTCAGGGAGCTACTTCCTCCAAACTGACTTTGATCTTCGGGACACCTGCGCTGCTGAGTCACTAGCTGCCTCGATGTCCTGTCAGGATGTTTGGTTCCCAAGCCCCAGGGCAGGATCCCTGCCTCTGAGCTGTTGCCTAATTCACTCATTACTAAAGGTTGAAGCTGCCACCTAGAGGACTACTAACCTATGACTTCAAAAATATTTTACACATTCTAGTATTTAATGAATTAAAATGTTCATTGTAAGAATTTTAATTAAAGTATTACAAGCCTTCAATCTCTTCTGACTACCAATCCTAATCCTACTCCCCCAGCATTTCCCCAGAGATTGGCACTGCTATAACTTAGGCGTACTTCGCTCCAGACTTTTTAAAAAATACGTTTCCATACAAAATTAAAACCACTGAAAATAATGCAGTATTGTTCAGCATATTTTTACATAAACATGATCATTCCAAACATGTTCCTTGGTTTTCCTCTTCAATATATATATTTTAAAATATGTCTTTATTGCCCGGCTCGGCGTGGCTCAGCGGTTGAGCATAGACCTAGGATCCAGGCGATCGGGGTTCGATTCCGGGTCAGGGCACATGCCCGGGTTGCGGGCTCGATCCCCAGTCGGGGGCGTGCAGGAGGCAGCTGATCAATGACTCTCTCATCATTGATGTTTATATCTCTCTCTTCCTCTCCCTTCCTCTCTCTGAAATCAATAAAGATATATTAAATAAATAAAATATGTCTTTATTGATTTCAGAGAGAGGGAGGAGAGAGAAACATTGATGAGAGAGAAACATCAATTAGCTGCCTTCTGCACACACCCCCACCCCCCAGGGATCAAGCCCAAAACCCAGGCATGTGTCTGCCCAGGAATTGAACCGGTGACCTCCTGGTGCACAGGATGACACTCAACCAACTGAGCCACACCAGCCGGGCTCTTCTTTGACATTTTTGAGGAAATATAATTCTAGTTCTTTCCTTTTATATAGCTATATCCCATCATAGGATTACACCACATTTTATTTATTCCCAAAATGTGGATATTTAGGTTATCTCTAATTTGTTTGCTATAACCAAACATGCCTCCTGCCTCTTGTCCTTTCCTCACCTGAATTTATACAGTCCTCCAGCTGCTTCTGCCTTGACCATTTCAACCACAGGGTAGCAAGGACGTCCCTGGCTCTTTCATCCCACGACATGCTGGGCACTAGGACCATCCTGAAGACCACAGCTCCCTGCTCTTCTATTTCAGCCCCTCCTCTCCTGTCACTCACCTCTTGCCATCCCACTCCACTCCTTTCCCAGAAAAGGCAAGGATAATGCCCCCAGAATCATACCCACCCTGTCATATTCCTCGCCACCGCCAAGGATGGCATGGAAGCAGCATCTGGAAGGCAAGGCAGCCAGAGGGAGCCCTGCAGGCTGCCCTAACCCATGGTTACTGTCACCAACCCTTCTCCCAACTCCACCAGGCTTCAAGGCAGCCAACCCAATGGAAAATGCTTATAACTGAATCTAAGTGCCAATATTTGCCTTCTATTTTCTAGAGGGGAAAAAAATTAAAAGATCAGATGATATGCCTGTAAATGCTCTCCCTGTAATTACCCCAGACCTACTGACCACTGTTTCCCTCCATCCGGTTTCAAACAACAGAAACGGCTCAGTGTCAGGCTGGCTCTTTTTACTACGGGGGCAGCCTTGTGGCACAGCTCCCGCGGCCAAGCCCAGTGGCCTGGGAACCACAAGCTTCGAGTTCCAGTAAAAGGACCATCCCTCAGAACCAGCCACTAGCATGCATTTCTTAACTGCTGCTGCTACTATTTTAGGCTGCATGTCTGGACCTCAGAAGCCTGTGTCTCCAGATTCTCAGTCCGGTTGAAAGGTGTCTGCTGGATTTCACAACCATCTCTTTACGGGGCTCCACCACCGTCCCCGCATGAAGAGCAGAATAATTCCTCCTTCTGGAGGCTGGCAGGGTTCCATCTGTGTCCCCCTCGATGCTCTCATGGCCCCAGGAAGAGGTCAGTCTGCCCATCTTGTCTCTCAATGCCTAGGCCATGGAGACAGAGCTAGAAAATGGGGGTCCTAGGGGCCGGGGTGTGCAGGTTTAGACTGGGTGGTCTTCAGAGGGGCATCGGGGCAGTTTCTACTCCAGCTCGCCCCCTCAGTAAGCACTCCTGGTACAAACACTAAGACTCCATCTCCCAACTCCAACTCCACTGAGGCCCCACCAGCCAGAGCCTTCTCCCCCATGTTCCCTTGACCTCCAAGGCCGCTGTGACTCTCCCGGGGGGTGGAATCACTAGACAATGAACAATTGTGTTACTATCTACAAACTCTGAGCAGAGCTGATTAGATACTTCAGAAAATGCTACTGGTGATGAGTGAGTGCGCCAATAAGTCCAGCAGGAAAGTGGCTCCAAGTGTCCACTTCTTTAAGGCCAGGAAAAGCCCTGAACACTCACATTCGGTTCTAGAGGTCCCCAGCCAGCTTCCTGTAGAAAAAGACGTGTGGCTCTGGGAGCTGGGGCTGGAGTGTGGACAGTGGGGGAAGCAGCTGGGCTGGGGGCAGAGATGACCACCTTCCTTGACCGTGACTGTCTCCACCGACATGTGGTCCAATCTCTTGGATGTTAGCGAGAAATCCCCAAGAAGCTGAGCCCCATCAACCAGCTCCACTCTAGTCTGCAGGGATGAGCTTCCTGTACTTGACCACAGTTTCTGTGCTCCAAAAATTCAGCTCACATGTACCTTCGGTCAACTCCCAGTGGTGGCTCTCAGTGCAAATTCCCCAGACAGCAACCTCAATGGCTCAGCAACTCCTTTTTTAAGCAGGCCTCCAACACTATGGACACCCCTTACACCCCACCCCACCCAGGTCCAGCCTGACTTGACCAGGTGGGCACCTGTATTCCATTACCTGGCATATAAGCACACAGGGCAGCAGGAGCCATAGAGGGAGGAGGCCACTCCCTGTTTCAAGTGTGGGTGGCAGGCACCCTGAAATATATCTAGCACACTAATAGAGTGTCGACACTCATCTAAACACTAACAGTCAAGTGTACTGACTGCTTCTGTGATTTATAATAATCCATGGCCATTCCTTCTCTTGGCTTTGACTCTCACTGTTGGTGGGTTAGTCTCTTGCACCATGCCCGCCTCTGTGGGCAGCCCCTGGGTTGCATAATTTTCCAATTCTACTCAAGGAACATGCTTTGAGCAGGGTTGTGAACAGGTAGTGAGTGGAGGGCCCATGCTCGTTCTTACTGGGGGGCACAGACGCAGAGAGCAGAACAGTGGAGGTGGAGATGAGTTCTGTAGCACCCTAGAGAAGAGAATGGAGGACAGGGTCTGAGCCCAGCACTAGAAGACATGTAGGCTGGGCTGGCAGACAACAGACGCACCTGCCAACGAGAGAAGAGAGCCACACACAGGGCGAAGTGGGGGGCGTTCTAGAAGCAGGCACCTACCAAGAGAGACTCAGTTATGCAAATCATAGCCCTTCCCCACGTGGTGAAATATTATACGGCTGTCAAAAAGCCGAGAAAAAATGTGAATACCTAAAACTGTTGAAAGCATGTTACTAGGTTAAAGGGCTCTAAGAGGGTTTGAAATAATTTTTGCACAGAAAAACACCCCCACACCTCTGTATATATGTGGGAAAGTACTGGGCTAATATATAGGAAAATGCTAGAAGCAGGGTAGTAAGTGGCTGCTTTTGTTTGCACTTTCTGTCTTCTAAGCATTTTGTACTCTGCATGGATTCTTTTGTAATGAGGACAAATGGTCAAAAGTCATTTCTCAGCCCGGCCAGCGTGGCTCAGCAGTCGAGCGTCAACCTAGGATCCAGGAGATCGCAGTCTGATTCCCGGTCAGGGCACATGCCGGGGTTTCGGGCTCGATTCCCAGCAGGGGACGTCCACGGGGCAGCCTATCAATGACTCTTCACTGATGTTTCTTTCTCTCTCCCTCTCCCTTCCTCTCTCTGAAATCAATAAAATCATATTTAAAAAAAGTCATTTCTCAGACCACCTTTCCCTTCATACCCTCAAAAAGAAGTCAGAGAGGAGTGAATATGGTGTGCAGATGAATCGGAGGTGATGTAAGAGAGGAGGGTGGGGGTGGCCCAGGGGTCTATAGTAGGTAGGGAGGGGGTTGATGAAACAGGGAGGGGCTGAAAGAGAAAATGATGGCAAAATCTGCTGGGGCTGGACTTGCCAAGGTGTCCCCGCAGGCATGTGACGTGCCACATGGTTAATCAGCTGCCCTCTGTTTGAGCTTGGTACTGCTCAAGGGCCTGGTTGAACAGGTTTGGCCTCATCTCCTTTTTTTTTTTTTTAAGCTGTTTAGTCGCTTTCCTAAAATTCTAATTTTCTGAGTTATTAAACTTTCAATTCCATGTTGATCCCTCCCGAGCCCTGTAATATGTCTCTTGCTTCTTTCCGCCTGATGCCTCTGCGCAGCACCGACAGACGCCGCGAGCCCTGATGAAAACGGTCCTTCCAGGGCACAAAGAAGGCACCTGAATGACAGATGGCTGCAGGGATCCTGAGAAAGAAGTTTAGACATTAACATGCAGGCTGCCAAGGTTGTGACACATGGCACAGGGCTGTTTCTAAGTCCCTGCTGAGAACAAGGGCGGGCTGTGCGCCCTCCGAGGCCCTGGAGAAAACCTTGAGGAACAGAGATTTCAGGATCTGGGCTCTAGACATTTGCTGAATGGCCCGCAAAGCTGGAAGGGTTGAAAGGCCTCTGCCCCCGGTGGCCACCCAGCCCTATGCCGCGGGCACACCCTCCTAATTAGGGGCCAGGTGAGAAGCCCTCTGAAAGGAGACAAAAGATTCAAGGTAATGAGATGCTTATCTTGAGATTGAGGCTTTCTCCAGTTGTCACCTGAAAAGGGAAATAAAGACTGAGAACCTGTTAAATCCCAGGCACTTAGCCAACCCTGCTCAGCACAGCACTTTCACAAGTGTCTTCTCATTGTCCCTTCACAACCATCTTGCGAGGGAAGTATACTGTCCCCGTTACAGGTTAGAGGAGTAAACTTGTCTCAATGGCTGCAGAGCCAGCACCACAGCCCACAGTCGGACTCCCAGCTCCTTTCTCATTCATTCCACAAATACCGAGGGTGCCTGTTCTTTGCCAGGCACTGTGCTAGGCTGATGAGCTACAAGACCCAAATCCTCACAGTCAAGGAGACAGATGTATAAATGGAGCAGCCAAGTGCTCATGTGCCGTGAAGGACGCACGGAGAACAGAGGACTAGGGGACCGTGGGGAATCAGGAGAGGCTTCAGAGAACAGAGATTCCTCATCCCAGGTTTTAATTAGGACAAGCGGGCATTCCTGCTTGGGCAGGGCAGGAGGACACGACAGGTCTCTGCAGAGAGTAGACCGAGCATGTGCAGAGCTACAAGAGAGAGCTGGAGGGTCCAGAGAGCTATAGCGGTTTCCCAACGGGGAGCCACTGAGGTGCATAAATAAGGGGATATATATTCTAATTCGTGTCTTGGGAGGATGGTTCTGGCAGGAATGATGCGAAAGGGGCCCTGGCAGAAGATGCCCGCAGTGATCCAGATGACAGCTACTGAGGCCCCAGTGAGAGCAGATCACTGGGGGCGGAGGCAGGTGGTCTGGCAGAAGAGATGCTGAGAAATGCAATCAAGAGTCAAGAGCCAGCGGGGCTGTCCAGGGAGCTGTCCAGAACAACTCGCAGATCTGGGTGTCTGGGTGGGTGTGAGAATGGAGATAGCGGAGGGGTTGGGGGGGGGGGGGGGATTGATGAGGTCATCACTGGACTGAGAATCTATTCCCTGGACCATCCAACTTTCTAGAAATCATCTCCTCCAGCCAGCCCTCAGCAGGACAGAGGAAGCAGACAGGGGTCACACAGCTGATGGATGGCAGGCATTCAGATGGGAAGTGCCTCACAGGCCATGACAACCCACTGATCAATTTGGGAAAGATGCCAGAAGACCATTAATTCAGGGCTGCTCGCAAACACCTGGCATCCTCCTCAGTCTCCATCAGCTCTAGACCCACAGCTCCCAAATGGATGTCATCACTGCAAAAGGTCAAGACATGGCAGGAGTCACCAAGGACAGAGCCTGTTCCTGGAAAGCACTCAGGGACTCCCGACTTACGCAACACAATCAATGAAGGCTTGACTGAGGAAAGACAACCAAGATGTTCCAAATAGGAAATGACCAGGTTGACGATACAGGTGTGAAGGTTATCACTTTGCTAGAGCTGCATATTTAAAATACTCTTGGTGTCATCAAGACCAGAACACGCTGACCATCCCCGAAGGTCTCCAACCCCTCTAGCGCTGATAACTGGAGTTGCCGTCAGTCGCCCGTGTATACAGCTGGAGGAGATGTGGATCTGTGAGGGTGGCGGTCAGCGTCTCAGCACAGCAGGCTGTCATAGAATGGTGACCCATTCTCCAGGATTTAAAAGCATCTCAGGAGCCGCTTTCAAGATAACCACAGAATAAGTAACCACATGACACACTGAATCAGGAGCACTGGAGATGGGAAAGAAAGCAAACCCAGAAGGCAAGCAACGGGCACATGGCTGCTGAGGGATTAGTTTCTTAATCCTCCCCAGCAATTCTTTCTTCAGCCATATATTTCTGTCTCCCCAAACTTGGGAAGCACTTGAAAGGAAATCCATGCTCTAGGGGGCAAAAGAGAGATTGTGCTCATTAACTCAGAGCTGCCCCTGTCTGGCAGGATTAACTCACCGCACCTGTACAGCCAACAGACTCCGGCGCACTGGGGACTTTCTGGGGCAAAGGAGCTGCTGCTTGAATTCTTTTCACAGGGACCAACCAAGTCCAGAAGAATAAAGGGCTGCAGTGAGGAATGGGAGGCATCAGGGGCTTTGAAAACATTTTTAAAAACCATAGGTAGGGATGGTGATATCAGTGTGTTTACAGGACATTTGATATACTTTCTAAAGCAGAATTCCAGAGGTATGAGACAGTGGGACCTGAGGGCAGTGTTTCCGCACTGCAGGCATCCCTGGCAGGCTCACTGTAAAGTAATGAATTTTGTGGCCACTCAGAGACAAAAAAAAAAAAAATAGCTTGAGAAGCTATGGATCGATGGTGCGCAGTGCAGACACTGCCTTGGCTTTCTCCGAGCTGCACTGGGTCCTGCGCAGAGTTCAGCTGCAGTCTGTCCCCGGGAAGGCCAGCTAAGGCGAGGTCAGCCGCAGGCCTGGGCAGTGCCAATGCCCCCACACGCCAACTGTTCAGAAAAGCCTGGGTTCAAGCTGTGTCCACACTGGATCAGGTGCTTCCCACTGCCTGCTACAGGGAATGGGGGTCTCAGTAGGTCGCCACCCACCCCAGGAAGTACAGCAGAGTTGGTTTGGGGATTTGTTGGGGGGGAGGTTTTGGGAGGGTAGGGACTTAAGAGAATCTTTCAGTCTCCTCTCTATGGCTGAATTCCCTACATGCAAAAAAAAAAAATAATAATTATTATTTTTAAACCAAACCAAACAAAGGGAGAAAAACACCTTGACAATCTTTAAAGTCCCTTTTTAGCTCCAAGATTATATGATTCTGTGATACCAAAATTCAAAGCCCCTGGACTCCCCTAACTATATACATTTCCCTCTGCCAGGGAAATGTACATGTAAATGATAGAACAAAAACCATCAGAGTCAGGATCTGGGGAGTAAAAGAACACTTAGAAACCACACAAAGCAGAAATGCACAACCGACATGGAAGGGATCTGACTTGAATTAGAAGCAACGTTTAAAATTACAGGTTTAGGAAAGCTTGGACCGAATCCCGGGCTGAGGTTAGCCCTGTGTCCGCAGCCCCGCCTTCTCGCGAAGGAGGCTGGATTGGCCTGGAGAGAGGCCCTGGCCAGGGAAGGACCCCCAGGCCGAGGGGGCTCCAACCGGAGGCCGGAGAGCAGGAGCCCACAGTCAGCATGAGAGCAGCAACGCAAAAAGGGACCGCTTCTGAAGGATACACGTGAGCCTGCTAATGCGGGGGTCTCTGGGGGGATGGGAAGAGAACCAGACTTAATTTTCACCGTCTACATCCTTTCGTGCCCTTTTTAATTACGCACGTGAATACATTACCTATTCGGAAATAAAGGGATAAAAGTATGCCATGCCAAAGCAAAACAGGGAGCCAATAAAAACAAAGATAATTTAAAAATTTTCCTAATGAAATGTTGACTTAGTAATCTAAGGGGAAACTAGGGGCAAGGGCTCAAGCTAGTGAAGAAAACAATAAAAAAAACCCACAAGAGCCACATGGTCCTGGCCAATCCCCCCTCTCCTGTCCTCACATCTGCCTCTGAGCTCCCGCAGCAAGCCTGGCTACAACCAGCCCATCTCTTGGTCTCCTGGTTCCCCTCCTCCAGCCTTGCCATACCTCATTGGCAACCTGCAGCCTCCTCCCCTGCCTCTTGCCCAGTCACTCGGGGTGCCCACCAACCTCAGGGGGCACCCTCTACTCTCCTCTGCTTGTAATCACTGTTCATCTGTTCATGTTGAGTTCCCACCTGAGCCAAAGAGTGCTTCCCAAAGTTGGCTGCAACACTGTCTCCATCCCACATGCTCTGCTCACAATGTGACTTTGACACTGTTCCCACTGAGAGATGGGATCTGTGTTTCCTCCCCTTGACCCGGGGTGGGCTTATAGCTAGGGCAGAAGTGTCACCTTGTGACTTCAAGGCTAGGTCATAAAATAAAAGGCTTCTACCTGGCTCCCTGGGACATCCACTTAGAGCTCTGGGCTGCCATGTAAATGGCCTGACTGCTCTGAGCCGACATACTGTGAGGAAGCCCAACCAGCCTACAGGAGTGACCAGGAGGGGCCAGGTGAGATGCAGGCCCCTAGTGCCCCAGCCACCAACTGACTGCAACCTAAGGAAAGCTGCTGAGCAAGGACCACCAGCCAAATCCTTTCCCAAGGCCTGGCCTACAGAATTCTTGAAAAATAATAAAATGATTCTTGCTTTAAGCCACTGAGATTTAGGACGACTGGTTACACAGCACTAGATAACTGATAACCTCTTTCTAAACAGGAGAATCCCAAATGTCCAGGCCCCATCTCAAAACTCACTTCAGGTTCCCACTCACTGATTTTAAGTCACTGAGCTTGGCCAAGCCCTTCAGTTGCCAATTCCAGAAATCTGTTTAAATAAATTCATTGTGTCTGCCCATGGTGCCTATTCCTCCAGATCGATCCCCATCGTTGTGTGCCCTCCTTAGTTCCCTTCCTGGCATAGAAGAATCCAAGCTCCCTTCTCCTTTCTTCATTTCACCCTCACTCATGGAAACGTCCCTAAATTCTGCTCATTCACAGTGACTCTTAGCCCCACTCCCTCCTCTCCTTCTTGTAGTCCCATCTCCATCCACCGCATCAGGCCTCTGCCCTGGGGCTGCATCCGCTGCCTCCCAGCTCCTCACATCCTTTCCAATATCCTTTCCAATACGGAGCAGCAAGGACTCCTCCTTATTTTACACCCACGATGTTCCAGAAAAGACCTGAAGCAGCTTAAGCAAAAAGAATTCTCATCCTCAAACACTGTGATGACCATCCTCTTTTTTGGGGGGGCAGTGAAGTATATTCCCCATCATTGCAAGAATCAAATGAACGACACCTGGTAATGGGGTATCTGGCCTCCATCCACAATAAGAAAGATCCTAACGCCCTTCACCTGGAATGGACTGTCTCCACCTTACCCCTGGCCAATGCCCAGTAACACCTTAAGGCCCAGCTCATTTGTCACCTCTGCCAGGAAGCCTTCCCTTCCCCCTTAGCAGGTCAGTCACTCTGTCCTTGTGCCATGTGCCAATTTCCTTTTAGGCCTCAAGCACACCAAGAGGAAGGCTGGTGACAACTTCTCCCAAGCTCAGAACAGTTTTCACGCACATGGTTCTTATGCCTGGAAGAAATGCTGCTCCCCAGTAATATCAATGAAATGGATGGTGATGTTGTTAGCATCCTAGGTATTGGCATTGCTGGATCCCCAGCTTCTAGAATGGTGCCTGGCACATAATAGGAACTCAAAAATATTAGCTGAATGAATGAATGGAAGGTGACCTGGCTTGGAGAAGCTGTGGTCTGCCAGGCCCTGCTACACCAGGCACTGAGGCCTGAGAGGTGGTACAACCAAGGTCACCAGCAAGCCAGTGAGGGAAACTGGAACCCCGGCTCTTGCCTCCAGCACATGGCCCTCCTTCTGCCCAACCCCGCTTTCCCACCACCCACCCCTTCCACGTTCCAAAGACAGCATCTCCATGAAAAGTTCTGGACGGTATCCAGGAGCATTTTTCTTCCTGGCTTTAAAACAAATTGTGACAAATGGCTCCACAGATCTGCTGGGCCATGAAGGCAGAGCAGATGGGACTGCAATTCACACTATTAACTTAAATTCTACTCGATGCTATTTCAAATTAGGGCATTTTATCTAGAAATTATAAAAAGCATTGTTGGGGGTGGGAGTGCGCTTGTAAGTAAGTTTGCCAGCAGATTCATTTACAAATCTCCTTGTTCCTGGCCACCCTGAGTGATCACAGATTTTACCCCCCACCCCTTACTCTCATCCACTGAAAGTCCTGAATCATGTAAAAAAGGATTGGTGCTTGGGGCCCTCTGGTCTGACCAACCACTGTACCTGTGGACATTTCTGCCAGAGACGCATCTCCATTAATGGTAGCCTGGTGGAAACCTCTATGAGACAGTTCCTTTTTTTTTTTTTTTTTTTAATCTTTATAGTTGAAAGTATTACAGATGTTCCACTTTTCCCCCATTGATCCCCTCTACCCACATCCACCCAATCTTCTTTACTTTGGACTAAAATTGGGCTCAGGGGTCCTGTACACAGGACAAGCTCAGTCTCTTATCCATTCGATGGGCAATAACTGAGCACCTTGTAGAAACTGCTCAAAGCTACAGAGACATGCACAGGAACAGCCTTGGCTGTGAGGAGTTCACACCTGACGTTCAGAAGCATCTCCTCTCTGGGCAGAACAGCCTGAGACCTTTCATGGCTGCATGTGTGATGTGGATTCGGTTCTGGTCCCCGTTTCTTACAATGGGCTGCAGTCTGCCTCTGTCCCTCCAGGTGGGCTTCTCCGAATTGCATGCAGTTCCCCACGTGTGGTCTGACTAGCATGGAGCAAGCAGACTGTCACCCCCTGGTTCCAGACATTACATTTCTTTCAGTGCAGACAAGACAGCTTTGTTTGGTGGCCACATCATATGGGTGACGCCTGCCAACTAAAACTTGCCTCCTTCCCACAGCCTCTCCCTCCTCCTCTGTGCAGCTGGATTCGGAACCTTGCCTTTACCCCTGTTCCATCCGTCTATTTAACTTTCTATCTTTTTATCAACCAACATACTTGCTGTCCCTTCTTGTTTCAAAGCCATGTAGATGACTTTAAGTGCTTTGGATGAGTATAACCCCAACCTTCATCAAAACTCACTAGAAAAATGCAGAAAGGTCAAGGATAGAAACCTGAAACCCCCAAATCCAAGCAGAGCCCTCTGAAGACAGTGGGTGGGCACAGCATCCCCTGCTCCTGCCCTGCCTATAAGTGCTCAGACGAGTGCCTCCCGCTGGCATCCACAGCAGGTATTCTCAATAAACGCACCAATCTGATGCCAAAGTCTCAGCCATTCCACACAAATTAAAAAAATAAAAATTTTTTAAATGAGTGCTATCTTCACTCTTTCAGTGACTTCCTGCAGTAGAACTGGCTAGAAATCTTAGAGCCAAACCTTGAAGCTCCGCCCCCTGCACCCCCTAAACTAGCCTGTGAATCCTGCTCCTCCCTCAGAATCTCCTGTCCCACTGCCACTGTCGCCAGCCCCGTCCAGGCATCCTGCTCTCCAATATTAAAGGTCTTCAGCCTAATGTGCAACTGGTGTCTTTATTGCCATTCTCCCTCCGCCCTGGCCGATCCACCCTGTAAATCACTGTCAGGCACAGCTCCCAAGGCTGTTCCCACCATCTGAGCATGGCCCAGGGACTCCACCTCGCCCATCCCCCATGGCCCAGGGACTCCATCTCGCCCATCCCCAAGTCCATGTGCGTTCACAGAGAGGGCCAGTGTAGGCTCTGGCTGAAAGGGTAATCAGAGGCGGGTAGTGAGCAGAGGTGAAGATGGACAGGCAGGGACCAGGTCTTCAAGGGTAGGCTTCTTGGTAAAAATGGGCCCTTAATTCCAAGCCACATCTTGTCAACCACTCCTTATTATCGAAAGCTTAGCTCCTGAGGCTCTTCTGCCCTACAGCAGTGCAAACCTCAGGTGTGGTGACAGGCGATAATGAACACAGGGATGCGACATCTAGCACCAGCCTACACCCAGGGAAGGAAGGACGCCCCTCCTCTCCTCCTCCTACCACACTCCCCTTACCTTCTCCGAAAGAAAAGGAAAACTCAATGTGATTGCTTCTTCTGTAACTCTGTGGAGTCAAACATGAGGGCTTCATTCCTTGGCTTTTTCTAACACTGTAAGTGTCTGGAAAACAAGGAATCATGTGCCTCTAGGAATCCATTACATTTGGAGGGATTCATGGCCTACTTACTGTATTAGATGACAAAGAAAATATGCATTTCCTCAGAACTGGACAAGTTTCTTAGCTTCAGTGTAGACGCTAACAACATCATGTGACAACTATGGCCGTCTGAAGCTCATCAGAAGATGAAGATCGATTACACAGTTCTTAAATTAATTTTTGAAGGAGGAAGCATTTAAGACACACAGAAAAGTGTACCTGCGCTCATCCAGGGCTGTCAAATCCTGACATTTTGCCACATTTGATTTAGATTTCTTTTTTTCTAAGAAAGCAAGCATTAGAGACACTGCTCAAGTCCCTATTTCACTCCCTTCCCAATCCCATACCCCTCGGCCCCAGAAATAACATCCTGAACTTGGTATTTATCACTCTTGAGCATTTTTATGCATTTACTATCACCATATATATACATAAATACCACAATTTACTTATTCACTTTCCCGTTGATGAACTTTTAAGTGGTTTCCAACTTTTCACTGCAATAAACATTCCCGTAAATGTTCATCTCGGAGCATCTTCGGTCGCGCTAGGCGCTGCCCAAACTGGCCAGCAATATCGCTGCGCCCAGTTATCTCCCAAGGTCGGCGCTTAAGGGTTCCCTTTGTTCCATGTCTTTGTCAACCCCCGGTGTTGTGAGGCTATTACTTTTTCACCAATCTGATGGGGACAAAATGTTACGTCCCTGTTGTACTGAAAATTCATTTTAAGTGGGAAAATAAGATACAAATACATGCAGCTTAGTAGATCAGAGCTTTCCACAACACAGGGATAGAATATAATAGGGGTTCCTTGGATTTTCTTGAAAATGATACAGGAAGGGTAGGGAAGTAAATGAGGGTACAGAAAAAAACGAGACTGGCCACGATCCGGTAATTGTTGGAACTGGGTGACGGGTCCATCAGGTTTATTATACTTTTCTCTCCGCTTTAATTTATATTTGAAATTTTCCATAAAAAGGAAAAGCAGTAGCAGCATCCAGAGCAAAAAACCACGTCCAAAGAGCAAGAGCACTGATCCCAGAGGATGCAGCCTTCCGGAGAGGCAGGACGAGGGGGCTGGCAGGCAGTCGGGGACAAAAGCTGGGAGAAGAGCTTTCCAGTTGTATTATGAATTGAGAGTTAGGAACATTAGTTATCAACTCAATGTTTCTGATAACCCTTCACAACATGGCAGCACGAAATAAAATGTCATCAGATTTTTCAAGTATGATTGATGCAATGATCCCCATTAAAAGTCACTCAAGCTTTTGTTCCATAAAATTCCATAAATCTTCTGAAATACAGAAGATTACATTTGTTTTCATACTCCCAGATTTGTTATTTACTATGTGCAAGAATTATCTATTACCAAAAAATTTAGTGAAAAAAACTGGTCCTTAGGCTTTTTAAAAAAAAATCTAAGATGACATCAGTAAGGATAAGAGGTCATGCCGCATACTTCTGAGTTAAACGGTGCTCAATCATGATGAATAATATCAGAATGCTGGATGCCTGCAAGCTGCTAGAGCAGGGAGGACCCGGAGCCCTATACTTGAGGGACAGGAATCCAGGCTGGATTCCTGGGATGTGAAAGATAAACCTCAAAGAAACAAACATAGAGTGGGATCTGGGACAGAGCACAATTTGACCTGAGGCCCTGACTGGGTAGCTCAGTTGGTTAGAGTGTGTCCTATGCCAAGCTTGTGGGTTGGATCCCCAGTCAGAGCACATACAAGACGCAACTGACGAATGCATAAACAAGGAGAGCAACAGAGCGATGTTTCTCTCTCCCGCACTCTCCCTTCCTCTCTTAAAAAAAATCAGAATCAAAAATTAAAAAATATATATATCCTAAAGTTTTTTTGACCTGGGAAGGAGCTATAAACTCCTGTCACACGAGTGGGAAGAGGCAGATTTGCTCAACTAGATAAGAACATGTGGAAAGGTTAAATCCTCATTAAGAATTAAAGCCAGTGCTTTAGAGCTGAGAACTCTGGGGCTGTCAGGTGAAGAAGTGTCCTGAACCGAAGGGTGTGGCAGTGGCAGGCACAGAGCTGCTCTGGGGCAGAGCTGCCACGGAAGTGTCATCAATCACCCACCTACCTGGGCCTTGGGAACTCGGTGGCAGATGTCAGCAGGGGGCCACCAGGGCCACCTGCCAGGGAGCCCACCGGCAAAAAGTGCTTATCAAAGTCATTTTCAGGTTCCTCTGCATATCGTCGGTTGGAATGGCCTCACCTCGGTGGAACTGGTGTGTCCCACCCGTCCTCACTTGCAGTCTTCACTACCCCCCCCTGCCCCGGAGCCATTACTCATTAACCACAGGGATTTACCATCGGTAACAAAGAGGCTGCAAACCGGGCTGCCCCCACGCCCAGGTCCGAAAGGCACACCGTGGACAGCGACAGGCGCTGGGGTTGTGGTGCCCGCTCCTCTGTGGAGCCTCATTCAGCAAATGCAACGTGAAGGCTGCCACGGGCTCTGGAGCTGATCACCCGTCTTGTTCCCTCCTTTACAGAAAAGGAAACTGAGGTCCACCTGTCCAAGGTCACACAACTAGTTCCTAACAAAGTGTCTTTTCTCCCCCCATTACTTTTCAGACAGTAGAAGGGAGGCAGGGACGGGGGGAGAGAGAAAGAGAGAAACATCCATGTGAGAGAGACCATCCTGGTCTCCCGCAAGCGCCCCAACCAGGGGAAGGGAGTGAGCCCACAACCAAAGGAGGTACATGACCGTAACGGGGAATCAAACCCACAACCCTCTGCTGCGCAGGCTGACACTAACCACTGAGCCACACGGGCCAGGGCCTGACAAAGTGTCTTAAAGAACCCAGGTCTCCAGCTTCCCAGGTCGGTGCTCTAGCCCCTCCCACACCTCGTCCCTCATCTAAAGATCCAGCCTCCTCAGTGTGGGCTCCCAGCTCTTTTTCTATCCACACCCCTGGACCACTGAGAAGTCCCATTTTGGACAGCACTCCTCAGGTGACGTCAGGGGCCTGACTCTCCCCTGACAGTCCTTTGTGTCCTGCCTCCTGGCCGCCTGGTCTTCTTTCATGCATTCATTACTGTCAGTCTGAGGGAGCAAGCAGGAAGTCTCCAAGCCGGTCGCATTCTCAGCTGACACCGCCCGGGGCCAGCCTGTCAGCGTGACACCCAATCACTCCTGGTCCTCTGGCAGGTGCCTGCACAGTGTCCCAGAAGCGAGGACAAGGAGGTGGGCTTCCTTGCGTGATCTTGAACTTCTGCAGCACACTGGGGAGGTGAGCCAAGGCCTCCACTGGCCTGTGTAAGAAGGGATTTCTGGTCCACAGGGGCTTTCCCGTGCGCAGTGAGGCTGACTGTCCAACCCCTTCTGCAAACTGTTACTATTCCACAGAGAAGACACTGAGGTCCAGAAAGGACAGGTGACTCATCCAAGGTCATAAGGTTAGTAGGGGTCAGGGAAAGGGCAGGAGTCTTTTCAGCCCAGCAGGTGGGTTCACCATCCGGTGTGGGCCCTCCCGAACCCGAGCTGCAGAACAAATGTCTGTGCTCAGTGCTCTCACTCTGCGCATCAATCCATTGGAAAGGAGGACAGTGCTTCCTCCATCAGGACCCCCACCTCGTTATCAGCCGCCCCACTCAGGAAAGTGCTGCCACAAAGTAAAAAAAGTAAAACCCACCCACATGCTCTTCAAACTCCTCTCCATTTCCCAAAATGCCACATCAGGGTAAACCTAATGTGACAACCCCTCTGTCTGGTCTGGGCTCTGTCAAAACCTCAGGACATAACAGGAAAGCAATGCAGGAAAACACAGTCGTGAGAAGTCTGTTAAGAACAGCCGTGAGCGGAGAGGTCCAGACCTGAGAGGTCCCAAAAAGCGCTGGCCACCCGGCTCGGGCCTCCACACCAACAAATTCCCCCCAAGCACAAGGAGGCCACGGCTGTGTCCACGCGGCTCCCAGTGGCTTCTGCACTGGGCTTCCTTGGGGAGAGGGTGTCTCTAACTCCAGCTCTGGCCAGCAGCCAGCATCAACGGGAAGTAAACAGACGCAGAGTCTCAGGTGTGGAATGTTCCAGGGCCCACAAGCTGCCAGTGGATCCCAGTTACAGCAGCAGGAATTCCACAGGTCAATTTTCACGATGAACTCGTGATGGCAGAGAGGGAAGGAGATGTCTGCGTGGTGGCAGCCATCAGAGGAGAAGGCTGTCCCCAGAGACTCAGGGCCTCCTGGAGAAAACCTCTCCAGAACCAACTAGCTCTTAAACTTCTCCAGAAATTCCCTGTTAAAAGGGCAGACTCAGGACATGCTCATGGGATCATCAGCCACTAACGACACTTCAGCAGCTAGTGACACTATGGTATGACTGGAAAGGCCCCAGATTAGAAGTCAAATGAATCAGGCCCCCGTCATACGCTGCTGGTGGGAATGTGGGCAGCAGCCACTTCAAAAAGCAACCTGGCAGTTTCCTCTGAAGTTACACATGCACTTGCCACGTGACCCAGCAATCCCACTACTCCTGGTATTTAGCCAGGAGAAATGAAAACCTATGCCCACAAAAGACTTAGACACAGAATAGCAGCTGTATCCATAATAACCCCAAACTGGAAATAACTCAAGTATCTATCAGCTGGGGAATGGATAAACAAAACGTGGTAGATCGTGCAATGGAACACTGCTACTTGGCAATAAAAAGGAATGAACTGGGTACAAGCAATCACGTGGACAAATCCAAAAGCAGTGTGCTGAGGAAGAGAAACCATATTCGAGGGCGTCACACCGTAGGATTCTGTGGGGACACATCTGGACAGGGCAACACTGTAGTAGCAGAAATCAGATCGATGGCTGCGGGGCCTGAAGGTGGGAGACGGAACTTTTAGGGGTGATGGGGGTTTTCTACATTTATCTGTGACGGTAGTTTACACGACTGTTTACATCTGTCAACACTCAAAGAACTACACACTTAAAATCGATGAATTTTGTTCCATTTTGTCCATTACACCACAACAAAGTGGACTAAAACAAAATGGGGCTCCTTTTCCCTAACTAGAGCTCCAAGAAGTGCCCTGTGCTGGCTGTGACTTGGAGAAGTCACAGACCGTGCTGTGTCTCAACTGCCCCATCTGTACCAGGGGCTGCAAGACTGTTGCTGGCCGGACACCGTAACAGTGAAGTCAGAGAATGTGCGTGAACCACAGAGCCCGAGGCAACGCCGGGCTCAGCAAATGTCAGCATGTGCTTCCCCACGTTCATGCACAAACCTTCCAGCCGCCCCGGCCAGGGATGAACCGGAGGACCAGGGAAGGAGGAACCACTGGGGAGGAGGCACGTAGGCTACCACCTGGGCGGGGCCGAGGGGTGAGGGGAGGGAAGCCCACGGATGTGGCTGCGGGGGGCGAGGGGATGGGGAGGGGAAGGGCCAGGGCTGGACTGCTGCTGACTGACCCCTTTGCTCCAGGCCGGCCTGGCTGTGGCTCCCGGCTTCTCATTTCCTCTACCTTAACGATAGTCATGGGCGTGCCTTCCCGTAACGCATCCTCTCCCTGCACAGAGCCAGCTCAAACACAGCGCTGAGCTGGGGCAGGACAAAGTCTCCTTTACAGCACACTGTGATCTGTTCCCACCGCCGTTTGAACCCTAGAGCTCTGTGACACAGAGCACAAGTCTCCGCAGTTCTTTCACTTCCCACAGGCGCCAGGACGGAGACTCCCTCTGCCTGACCCCTGGTTAAACGCCACTGTCATTATGCTCAGGAGGAAGCTGGCAACCTGGGGGGAGGGGGGAGGTCAAAAGGAAGATGGATCCAAAAGACTTCTAGGAACTGTAATAGGCTTGGAGGTGAATGGTGCCAGTTCTTCATTACGTCCAATTTTACTTCAAAAGTTCCTCTTACCACAATGCTCGTACTGGCCAAGATGGGGTTAGTTTTTGGCTCAGAAACTGGGAAGGTGAGAAATTCCTCAAATTACTGGTGCAGAGGTAAATGAGGCAGACTGCAGAAGTCAGTGGGTGGGTGGGGGGGGGACAAACCGTGGGTCCCTGGGGACGTGGGCCATTGCCACCCACAGGGAAGCCTGGTAGCTGAGCAGCATGTCCTTGCCTGTCAGATGCCCATGTTTCAGGTGACATTCACTCTCAGGGAACACAGCTCTCTCCCTAAAGGCCCCAGCACCATCAGTGACAAATCACTCGCTTTCCCCAGCACACTCCAGTTAGACCCTCTGACACGCCCATGCACTCAAAGGGCCCATACAGGGCTCTCTCCGTGAAACGCAGTACGTGAGACGATGTCAACACAGGAAATGCCAAAGGACAGACAAGACAATAGCTGTACTAACAGAAACAGGAGCGTAAGTAAATGGAGAAGGCTAGAGATAAAAACGGCTCACACACTGGTGGGACATGGAGAGGCAGAGGTGTGGCAGGTGGGAAAAGATAAAGTGAAGGTGAAGGGCAGGTGAGACCGGGCGGCAGTGCCAGAACTATGGGGTGAGGAACCGCCTCGGGGCTCCCGATGCTCTCAACAGACTGCGCAGGCGGGTGACACTCAGTGGCTCAGAGTTCTGGAGCCCAGCTACAATGGCCTCGCCAAGACTGAAGCAAGAACAGCGAGATACCCCAAGGGAGGTGACCATGTGGTCCAAAGGCCACACTTTTATGGCTTAGCAACTATGGACTATGGACTCAATCCAACCCCCAAAGGGCCACAGGCGCCTAAGGTAAACCTGTGGCCAGTCAGCTGACCAGGGTGGCACCCCTGGCCCTGGACAACACGAATGACAGCTACCACTTACTGAGCACGGACCATGTGCCTGGCACGAGGCACAGTGCTCTGCTCAGAGGGGCCCCCGCAGGCTCACAGTAGCCTGAGGGAGCAGCTCCTCCCATTTTACAGATGAGAAAAATGGGAGGTTGGAGTGGTGAAGGAGCTGGCCCCAAATCCTACTGCTGGCTCAATCAGAAAGGCGCAAGCATGTTGGCTGGGTGGACAGATGGGTGGATGACTGGATGGGCAGACGGACAAAGGAAAGGCTGGCCAGGGTCATCCTCCTCCTGGGACTAGCCCTGGGCCTCCCAGGCCTGGTGGAGGAAGCAGGGAGCACAGCGGGTAAATCAGGGTGGCTGCCCACGAACAGACCGGCATCAACAAATATTTAGGAACCTCCCACCCATTTTGTTGAAAGTGGAGGAAAAATAAAAACAATGACTTTCCGTTAGACAAAAAAAAAAGAGTCCCTCCCTGTCTTTACATTTTTAAACTCATAAAAAAAAAAAAAAGCCCCAGAGTGGCCAATGCCGGCTGCCTCCCAGGTCTGAAGGGGATGTCTCCCGGCAGTTATGGGGCCAAGTTTTCAGTGAGAAGAGAAACAGGACACACCTGGCTCACACCCCGAGCAGGACAGGCGCCCACAAAGGCCCTTCCCTCGCTCTCGCTCCGCTTTGTTTAAATCGAGATCAGATTTGACGTCTGCACTTCTACTCGCTGCCTGACGAAAACCAGATGCCCAGAGCCCCCAGCACTGCGCTCGGGCCTCTGCCCTCAGGAAAATAATGTGAGGCAGCCAGTGGAACCGAGAGGCGCTGCACAGAGTCGGTGCACTCCAGGCGCCCGGCGCTGGGCGGAGCCTTGAAGAAAATGCACATTTTGAATCCCTTGAGAGTAGGGCTGATTACAAAGCTGGGCTTTGCACCTCACTCTTAGTCTAGTCTGGAGGTCTGGAACTTTTCCCTGAAGCTCAACTTTTAGCCAGACGACTGAGACGCTCCAGCTGGTCACCGGCGGACACTAGCCACCAAAACACTCAGCTCTGCAAGCCACTTGACATGCTGGTGACCTGCGGAGAGAAAGCCTCCTCACTAGCACAGCTCATGAACAGGGATCCCCTTCCCTGGAAAGCTAAAGGGCCTTGGGGGCGAAGAGGGGAGGGAGAGGTGAACCCACCCTTAAAATCACTGCGAGCCTCAGAGGTGGAATGAAAGCCAGCCAGCCAGCTCCAGCCCATTCACTGCAGACCCATGAGCGTATCAGGTCAGAAGTAGGTGGCAAACTATGACCTGAAGACCTCATATAACCTGGATCCTTCCCAAACAGCAGTGAGCATTGCCACCCTGTCACAGCTTCAGTCCTGGCTTGCACAGGAATTTCCTGAGTAAAGGTGGCTCCATCCAAGTCTGAACTGGAAGGAGGGCCCTCCTCCCCTTGTGGCCACACCCCGGGCGCCTGGCCCCAAGGTTGCGGTGGCACAGGAAGAAGAGATGGAGGAATGGCCACATGGCTCTCAGCTGCCTGGCCGGGAGATGACACCTGTCACCTCCTCTCCCTTTTTACTGACTAACCCTAGTCACAAGGCCCCAACCAAACTGCCAGGGAGGCAGGAAAATCAGGAGAGTGCGCGAATCTAGCGAGCTCTCACCTCTGCCACATCATCTCAAGCCCTCCCCTCTTCATTCTCAAGGACTAGCCCATATTTTCAGATGAATTCCATTACTGTCACAAAACCCGAATGGCAAAAACCAAACAGCATCTTCCTAAAATCAACTCCCTCTTCCAAATGTCCATTTCATGTCATTTCCTAAACGACCGTGCTCGAACACTTGGCGAGTTCAAGCCGAGCCTCCCTCCTCAGTGTTCCATCACGCTTCTTCTGATGGCCACCTTATTCCTTGACGGTCGCCCTGTGTCGTCGTCGCCCAGTTCCTACTGTTTTCTACTCAAATCTCACCACCTACAACGGAGTTATTCCAGGAGCGTAAGCCGCTCACTCGGCTTTTCATTTCTTCCCTTCCAATGGACCTGGTACACGGCTGCCAAACCCTCCCTCCCAAGGTCCCCTTCCTTAGTTTCTCCCCTGCTCAAGAGCCCATGATACCTCCCACTGCATAACTGGGGTCATCGGGTAAGCCTGCAACCCGCAGTGCTCTAGACACTGTGCAATTCGGACACAATCCCACGGTTCTCTGACAAGGCCACGTCCACCCGTCTCCACAGGTCTGCTCATGCCATCACTCCTGGGACGCCTTCGGCTCCTCCTGCGCGATTCCTAGCCCTACCTTGGGATCCGTTCCAAATACAATCTCCTCACTTGGGTCCCTCCCGCCGATGCCCTTGCCTCTCTCTTTCTGTCTCACCACAGGGCTAAGCGTGGGCTCTGAACAGTAATATGTCTCCTGAGGATCATCTGCATTGTACTGTTTTATACGAATAAATCCTATTTCCTGCTCCTTGGAGGCCATGTCTTCAACTATAAGGTGCAGAAAACACCAACTCAACGGGCAGAAACAGCAAGGACAGAAAGTGTGGAGGTTGGCATACTGGGTTGGCAGTGGCGGGCATCAAGGATCCCTGTCCCTCCCATCTCGTCCCCTCTGACGGCCTCAACAGACTTGCTTTCCTCATGGTGACAAGACAGCTGCTGCCTCCTTGCCAAGAATCTAGAGGAAGGAACTGTCCTTCTTCCATGTTTCTTTTTAAGAGAAAAGAGGTCTTTCCCAGAATCTTCCCCCCAGCAGACTTCTCTTTATATCTCATTGGCCAAAATGGTGTGACACACCCATGTCTAGACTATGGGCCTCCATGACTGGCTCAGATCAATCGCCTTTACCCTGGAGCTGGAAGTGGGGTGATCTTTTCGTGAGTGGGGAGGAGAGGGGGAGCATGGCGTTCAAAGCAAATAAGGGCCTTGCCATCAAGAAGAGGAAAGAATGGCTACTATGAATGCAACCAACAGTGTCTGCCATGGGCAGGAACCAATGTCAGATATTTGTGTTTTCCCTAACTTGCCACCCGCATCCTGTGCTGGTACATACGATGAGATACTCAACAAACAGCTGTGGAATTGAGCTGAACCGGAAATTATCCTGTGGGTGCGAGAAAATCGGGAGCATTAGAATAGAGTGGCACAATGGAACACGTGTGCACAGAAACTGGACAGAGGGCCAAGAAATCCAAACAGATGCAAAAAAGTACTTAGCAGAAGAGGTTTAGGAAGCGCTGGTCCAAGCCCTAGGCTGGGCCCGACTCCCAGTTCCACAGACAGGCAGCGGGAGCAGGCCAGAGCGCTGGGCTGCTCCCAACAGGGCCCAGCTGGGCCTTCTCCTCAGTTTACCCCTCGCCTCCCACGGGCCAGCAGCCCACAGCCAGCCCACACCACTCAGGCACAGTGGAGGCGCACAGGGAGGGCTGTCAGTGCCTGGCAGGTGACCGAGCACTCCGTGGGCACACACAAATCCACTGAGTATGGAAACCTGAGCACGTGAGGTCTAGGCTGTAAAAGCAAGTGCTGCCTTCACTCGGGATTGAAGAGCCGCTCCTTGAGCTGTGCTGATGGGTCTCCTTCCTTTTACCTGCTCCCTCTGTGCCTTCCATCTCAGCCTCCCAGATTCTCTGGGCTAGACAGCACTACAGACCTGAAAATACACATGCTTCCACCCTGGCTGGACATGTACCCAGAACTGCACAGAACCATACTGAACACAAGGCTCTAGAGTCCCACTGATGCCCGGTGTCTACATCACAGGTCCACGGGTTTTAGCTATTTCAAGTTCTGGACTTCCTTTTCTAACACTGTAGCTGGCATTTCCTTGGCTAAAGAAAACTATTTTAAATGCAGGCTACTATTAGAAGCTCACTGATTACAATATGTATTCAACATACTGAGCAACTATTAGGTCGAGCTGTAACGGCATTGCTGTTTTTGACCTACAAATGGATCGATGTCGTCTAGTTCAAAGGGGCTTGGGACACCAGGACCAACAACATAATCCCTGTCCTGATGGAACTTACAGTCTAGTGCATTAAACCATTAACTAAAAAGCAATCTCAATTTAAAAGAAAACAAATATACCGTCTAGCTTCACTACTGTAGTTAACGTGTATTTGTTACCACTTGACTTCTTTGCTAACCTATAAACTACACAAGAAGGATGGTTGTGTCTCCATATAACAAACGCACTGCCAAGCACATAGCAGAGCACATTAGATATTGGTTAACTTATTAATTCCTGTTACAAGAGACAAGGGCCGGTGCCAGGAAGCATTTGGCAGAGTGAGCTAGTTAACTAACTTGGGAGGTAAGGATCATGGACTTCCCCTACTTGGAATCTCTGACATTGCTGATATGATTGAATTAGGTCTTCGCCGAATAGGTCTTTATACCTCATACGAGCTATCAGCAGCACACGTAGGTGGGGTTTCATCGGGACCATTTAAAATATTTAAGAGAATAAACTGTTTTCAAACACAATCCAGTATTTCAGAAACACCACCTACATAAACAATTGGCATGCTAACTGCAAATCATTCTTGTCTGTCTCCTAAGGCAGGATTCCCAAGGACCTTTACTGGGCACTCTCTTAGCCTCATTTGAGTTACAATATTTACTTTAAAGTAGTAACAACGAAGTTCCTGAAAAATATTCAGTAATTGAGACACTTTACTAATTCAAACTCATCTTCCTCGTTAGTCTATGTGGTTAGGACTTCTACCCATAAAGAGAAAGTATCAAAGACTGCAGGACACTTCTGGTAGCAAGAACCTGAGCTCACATCAGAAAGTGGGGTGAAATAGAAAATAAATGACAACTTGAAGAGCAACTGTAATCCAATTTAGTCTAATAAATGCCACATGCATAAAGTCACATTAAAATTATAAATGTGAAAACTTTAGATCCTGAACCCCTGATTTTTTGATTGACCTCAGGTACTTCAACAAAAGTGCTGGCGGACACCACTGACCGGCAGGCCTGTTGTCTACTTGGCAGCATCTCCCTGACAGCCAGCCCTGGACACACTGCACAGACACCGAAGAGCCTGCCACCATTCTCTGTAATAGCACACTGGTCACCTTCATGGAGCATCTTGAGCTCTCCTGACGTGGCCAATGATCGGCAGGCCCTGTCCCATGCCAAAGGCAAACAAACACCTGTCACCAGCAAGGGGGACACTGGTTTCCCCAAAGGATGCCAAGGTCCTCATCCAGCCTCATCTGCAGAACCTCACAAATCTCTGAGATGCAGGCAGGATGATCAGGAGCCCGCGAGATTAGGCTCTGACAGTCTTAAAAGATTAGTTCCTTAAAACCCTCCGCATGACTTCAGTCATCTTGTTCCTGATGACAGAGGAAAAGCCTCCTTGATTAAAGCTGAATGCCTACACATTTGCAAAACGGGAGATACACAGAAGAAAACAAGAGTCATATTACTGATGGGCACGGCACCAGCGCCAGGACATCGGGGCTGCTGAATAAATTATGACAAGGAGGCAAACACATAATCATAAATTCACCCTAAGTACCACAGCCCTCAAGCCTCACAGGTACTTACTCCCCCCCGACGCACAGATCGAATCTGGCGTTGTCCTCGAACGAGGCCAGGCTCTCCCCAGATTCCAACTATGGGAAATGACAGCTCTTCTGTGGTGGGGGTTACGTGTGGGAAAGCAAATGTTTGGGTTGTGTAATGTTTTAATTAAAACAAAGGCGACGTGTACCAGAGTCTCCTCTTCTGCTAGGGGGTTTCCAGTCCTCCTTCCACTCTTCCCCCGACCGGGGCCAACGCAGTCTTTTCCCCACCTCCAGAATAATTCCCCTTTAAAATAAGAGGGCTGCACATGAGACCCATAAAGATTCTTCCAAAACAAATTCAAGTCTAGAGGCACATTAGCTCTCGATCTGCCTTCTCCCTCCTAGAAGTCCACTGCACGGGGAGCTACTCAGAGGAGCTGGGTTTGTGACAGGCCAGTGATAAAGGAGGTATGATGGCACTCCTCCCGGCCGGAGAGGAGCCGCAACACCCAGCTCCAGGCCGTCACCCACGGTGACAGAGGGAGGGAGAAAGGGCCGGGCAGGGTGCTGGGAATGCAGGCTTGATCTTTTGTAACGAAACGCCAGAAGGCAGATTGCAAAACTGTTCGGCAAGCTATCGTTTGTACAGAAACATCAGGAGACATTAAGAAACTGTTCAGCAAATCATCTCTAAACAGTGTCATAAAGGGCTGTCTGTTTCGGGGTGAGCCTAGAACGGATCTGTCTACACAATCACTCCTCTGATAAACTAACAGACGTGTCCATCTGTGAAGCAGAATTCCCAGCAGGCCATCCATCTCCAAACCAACAGAAAACCACTGCGGAACAAAACCAGCCAGGAAAGCCAGAAAGGCCCCGGGGGGCAGGACGGGCCTGCACAGGCGCTCCTGGGAGCAGCCCCCACCCGCTGGGGGCTAACGCGACCTCTGCCGGGCCCAGTGCTCCACCTGCCTGGGACCTGCAGACCAGGCGACTGGTGAAGGAAGAAAGAAGTGGCATGAGTGAGACGTGCAAATCGATGTCTTCCTAGGGTTGAGTCAAAGGGGGAGGCTACTTGGCAAGGTGCCTACCTGGAAGAGCCTGCACCCCACCGAGCTGACACAGCAGCTTCTAGAAAACAGGCCTCACATGGGTGAGTGTCCTGAGCTGTCCCTCAGCCTCCCCTCCCATGGCTTCCTGAGAGGAGTCACTTGGTGGGGACTCAGAGAGGCTGAGTACAAAGTAGGAGAGAGGACCAACCTCACCACCACCACGCCCCAGCATAAAGGTCCCGGAGAAAGCCCGGTGTGCGTGCTGGCTCCTACCTGACGGGGAAGTATGGCATTGTTCTATTTCTCATTAGTTCTGGCTTCCTAGAAATTCAGGGCTAAGTATGAAACTCCCAGTTCCCATAGATAAGACAATACCCCTCGCAGTTAATAAGGGCATTCCACATACCCAGGACTCCATGTACTTGTGTATCTTCAAAAGGAAGAGTTTGCCCTCTGGACCCTCCCCACACCTTCCCATCACTGGTGCCATCTCTTGCTCCAAAGGGCCTTCATCAGGGCTGCCCGAGGTGTTGGTAACTCACGGCTGCTACAGAAGAAAGAGTTGAGAACAAAACAGGAAGAAAAGGTTTTAAGTAATAATGAGAAAAAAGACTTACCTTAGGGATAGAAAAGAGCTCCCTAATGTCAGTGTTCTTAATTAATCTATTTGTTAAAGATTAAAATACATATCAGGTGACTCCTTAAAGCGTTCACCATGATTTTACCTCCTAATTCTCAGATAACAATGAGCGCTTGTAGCAGGCACTCAGACGGTGGGTAAATAAACAGATGAAAGGCTTAGGAAAGTATTGTGAGAAGGTTCTAACAGAACAGTGCTCTCCGGACGGGTGGCAGAGGGTCAAACGGATGTTTAGGAAGGGCTGACTGTGATATGCGAATCCAACAGCCACCCCTCCAACAGCGACTATTTTAAAAATCAGGTCTAAAGGTGAACCATCCAAGAAATCCACAGTGGCTCCGGGGTTTTAAAGAACGTCACCCCTGTGAACCTGAGAAGTAACCCACAGTTTGAAATAATAATCTTTTTACAGCGAGAACTGCTTCTGCAGGCTAGAGAAGAAAGTCCTTCCCCTTTGGTTAAGGTCTTTACTGTGTGGCGTGGAGGTGACTGGTCCAGTTCATTCTAAACGGAAGAGTCATTTGGGAATTGAAAAGGCAGGAGCACATCTCTCGTTTGTTCTTTTCTATGAACAAATGAACACTTCACTGAATCAGACACAAAACCCAGCATTTGTGGGTGTTCTCTTAACAAGTGTTAAATAGGCTTCATTTTAATTCAACATCGTTTCAAAATCAGAACTAAAATAGTCAATAAAATCTGTGTGCTTGTTAAATTTGTGTTTTTGGAGAAAATATTCAGAACAAACAAGTCAATTATTTTCATAAAATACATTAGAATTTAAGGGTAGTGTTTTTATTAGAACTCTTGCTCTTGATAAAGCAAGACAAAATTATTCCGTTATATAGCTATTGAACGATACTCACTACTCCCCAATGGTTTCACAAATTACAGTTTCAACTAGCTGTAAAATAACCAAATCAGTTCTGATATGGCCATAAAATTAAGCCTGAAGATAGGGAAATAAATCACCCCTTTAAAATCGAGTTGGTGAACAATATATTCTGTATGGTTCCATTTATGTTGGAAAAATATCTTATTTCTGTGCGTATATGCATAGAACTTAAAGATAATGTCTGGAAGACTATATATCAAACTGTAAAGAACATGTATCAGACTCAACAAGGGGTATTTCACATTTTATTTTCTGTCTGTACTGTTTCTGTCTGTACAGGTGAACAGAACTATATTCACCTGTTTTCTCTGGCAAAAAAATTAAAATTCAAAAAAATAAAGCAAACAAATATAAGCCGCCTTGTGAAATTGAAACCAGTCTCTCATCGCTTTATTTTTATTTATGTTTACCCTAAAGCACTTTATCTGCTGTTTTAAATTATGGCTTAATTCAAATCGAAATCAAGGTTTCCTGGTTTCCTGATAGGGGTGTTACACCTAATAGGTGGTGAAATTTCATTCTCTGGAAATCTTTAAAAAAACAACAAAAAAACGCAGGAGTAGGTTGTACGTGGCGAGGCCAGGATAGATGTGTTTTGACCTGAAGCAATGACTCAACTCCAGGTCTCCTTTTCTTCCACCTACTGAAAGTCAATCAAGGTCAATGCAACCAATTCGTGGGCAAACACACTGCATAGCCACCAATGAGCCTGGCCAGCATCTTCGTGTGTGTTTGGTCTGTCACTGTTCCTTGTACCAGCACACTGGTCACATTCATGGAGTGTCTTGAACTCTCCTGACATGGCCAATCATCAGCAGGCCCTGTCCCCATGCCAAAAGCAAACAAAAACCTAGTTGCCTAAGTTCTCAGAGTAGTACTTGAGGTCCGGAAGCTGGCCACCTTAAGAGATTTCAGAAATACCTAATATGACACCACCTCCCCTAAACTGCTAAGACACAGAGCTGAGGACCTCCGGTCAGGCTTGGGTGTCCTTCGGTCATCAGCCACCCAGGGCACCAGACTAATATGGCTTTAGAGCTGGATTATATCAAGTGTGAGGTCATACTGATTACTGCATGGGAAAAGCAGACTGACACCGCTTAATAAATGCTGTCTGTCTGGGAGATGGAAGACTTCACATGTACGGGGCTCCTGGGGGAGGGGGAGAGAAGAAGAGTGGTCCTTGAGAAGGTTGGCAGCCGCCTCACGAGGAGGCTCTGTCACCAACACACCAGAGGCGGGACCCAGCGCCCCGTGGGGGGTAGAGACTGTTTCTTAGAAGTCACCACAGAGAAGGAGGAGCAGACTGCACCCCTGGGTATGGGAAATGGGTGTTACAAGCAAAAACAGAATTAAAACACAAAAGTAACACCTACTTAAGCAATCCTGACCATACTCCACTGTATCAAAGAATCGTAATGGGGGAAAAGCGCACCACTGGTATCAGATTTCTTCCTGTTTCAATACAGGGGAGGCCTAGGGACCTGAGGGTTGAGGGAAAGAGGCCAGACTAGAAGGCTGGACAACAATTTCTTTGAGTTCAGTTTTGTTACAATGTCTTTGCCCAGATGCTGTTTTGATAGATACACAAAAGCTCATCCTTTGGTACCAGGACAGGTCCCTTCACTTCTATTCTGGACCTGCCACCTCCAGGAATGCCTCCCGCCCTTCCTGGCCATTCCTCCCAGTGGTCCTCCAGGATACCCATGTACAGCTCTCCGGTATCTTCCATCTGTCTCTGGTCCAAATACCCAGGCCCCATACCAAACAGCTTCTCCAATTCTTACTAAGCAACACCTTTAGGATCCTGACCCACTGACACTGGGGCTTCTCCACCCTTGAGAAGCCCCATGTGCCCAGGGTGTCTTCCACCCCACAATTCTGCCAGGACTCACTCTTCTATTTCTTTGTTGTATGTAAGTGTTTAAAATATGTTTTTATTGATTTCAGAGAGAGGAAGGGAGAGGGAGAGAGACAGAAACATAATGATGAGAGTCACTGATCGGCTGCCTCCTCCTGGGGGTTGAGCCCGCAACCAGGGCATGTGCCCTGCCTGGGAATTCTACCATGACCTCCTGGTTCATAGGCTGACACTCAACCACTAAGCCACACTGGCCGGGCTTTTCTATTTAAGAAATGCCTGACATTGCAGCTCTTTCAGAAAGCCTTTCCAGAATGACCACTCATGACCTAGTCCAGCCTCATCCCTCTCCTGAACACACTTGTCCCGCTGAAAACAAGAGCACACTTGCCTTGCCTTGCCTCCTTCCATAATCAACGCCCACCCTCGGACAGCATATCACACTAATGTCTCCCTGGCCATTTGTAGAGGGAGTCACCATTTGCTTTCCCTCTGGCAAAGCAAACGCATCTCCTAGAGCGCAGGGTCAGGGTTGTGGCCAGCGAACAAAGCTCTGGTCACCTGGGCGATGGGGAATAGGGTATTCGAGTGAGTAAGAGAGTTGAAAGAGAACTAGGCAGAAACTTTGCTTCAACTCTCCTTATTATAAAGCCTGTTATAAAGCTTTTTAAAGAAGATCTGACCACTTTCCAGCCTGGGTTGAGTTAATATAATTTAATCTTTGGTTCAGGATCTTGCAGTGCCCTGAGGCTCATCCTTCTCTTCTGCTGCTATAATTACAGATGCAGAAGATGGAGAGTCTGGGCTGCTACGGGCCTGGAAGCTAATTTCTAGAAGACATCCTTGCTACCACATCTTGTGATTTCTGCCGTTATGAAAGCAGAGTTCAAAAGGAAAAACAAAATCCCACTTAACTGAGGATTCCAGTTAAGGGAGGTCCATCGCCAGGGTTTTGTTAAGTGCCTGCCACTGTGGCCCACTTAAAGGGCTCTTGACGAGGGAATCTGGCAATGTGACTTTCTACAAATATAAGCTTGATTTTGATGCAACCACTTATTCCTCTGAAAATCAAGGGGAATTCACACACAGGTGTCCTAAATTTCCTTGAAGTAAAAAAAACAACAAACACAACTCTTTATGAGGAAGAGCTGTGCTCACTTTGGAATGGCAAGGAAACAGGTGTCCAATCGCAGCAGATGAGACGTTCCCAAAGGAACCTAAAAATATGAATCGAGGAGCCGTAACTCAGGATGCACAAGGCCAGGGAACACGGGAGGCCAGCACCTAGAGCCATGTCATCCAGTTCCCAGGCCTGGGTTGTAGGGACCCAGTCTAAGCTCAAATTCCTAATTCAACACATCCGAGCCAATTCTCCATGAACACATTGTCCCACGTGAACTGGTACCTAAAACCACTGACAGTCACCTTTCTCGTCTCTAAAGGGGAACTCGACCACTATTATGACTTTTGTCTGAATAGCCAGGACTCTACGGGGAAGAAAATGCTGTCCCATGTAAACCCTGCCATTCTGAAAGCCCAGCCCAAGTCCTCCCCCAGAGTGTCTCCCCCAACCACCACCACAGACACTGAACTTCGAACTTCACAGGAGTCTGTGGATAGAATTCAGGTCACATGTGAACTTAAATGGGAAAAAACAACAACAAAAACCTGATATCTTTATCTCCACTAACCTCTCAGTGAAAGTTAAACAGTTCCTTTGATTATGAACGTAGCCTGTGACTGCGTCACAGGAGATAACATACATACTTTCATATCACATCACAGTTGATGCGGATACCTCAAAACAGTATTTTCACTTTCATTATGCCAAAATATAATAATTGTTAGGCCTTGGTATTTAACGTGTTATTTTATTTCATTTTTAACTCTCACCTGAGGATATTTTTTTCTACTGCTTTTTAGAGAGAGTAGAACAGGAAAGGGAAAGAAACATCAATGTGAGAGAGACACATCGATTGGCTGCCTCCTGCCCATGCCCCGACCGGGACTGGGGATCTAGCCCGCAACTGAGGTATGTGCCCTTGGCCAGAATCAAACTCAGGACCCTTCAGTCTGCAGGTCAACACTCTAACCACTGAGCCAAACCGGAGAGGGCTCCGTGTGTTATTAACTGCTATATCATAACCCTGCTTTTTTAATATTTTGATAACATATTTCAGAATAATTTATTTCCTTGGTTATCCTCTGTATTTGCATTTATGCATTTTAAAATGTTATCCTAAGAAGGGGTCCGGAGGCATCACCAGCTTGCCAAGAGGATCCATGGCACGGAAAAGGTTAAGAACCTCTGGCTGGTGAAGTAAGGGCATGAGCACTGTAGCCAGGAAAACTTGGATTCAAATCCAGGCTCTGCCAATTTCTACTTTTCTTTTGAGCAAAATGATTTAAATTCTCTGAGCCTTGAATTTCCCCATCTTCACTGAGGGAGCCAACACAGAAACAATACCTACCTCCTGAAACCATCCATTCATCAAAACCTTAACTAAACACCTGCTTACTGTGTGCCAGGCACAGGGCTGAGTTCTGGGGCTATAGTCATGAACATCACAGAGCGGGCCCTTCAGTACTTTATACAGAAGGTAATGCCTTGTAGAGTGTTCAGCAGGGACTGAAGCATTCTATAGACACTATAGTACTGCGGCTAAACCCACAACATTCAGTGCTTAATTATATGCTGATTCACGTTGCCTCATGTAACAATTGTTGGTTCATCTAACTAGTGCTCTCCCAAGTTTCTCAAATGCTAAGGGCTGGGTGTCCTGCTCACAGAGGGGACAGTGTGTTAGATGGAAGAACACAGGATTTGGAACCAAATGATCCTGGCTTCAAAACCCTGCTCAGCCACTTACAAGCTCTGTGACTATAGCAGAGGCTAGTAGCTGTCCCCCAAAATATGTTCTCTCCTTCCTAAACCGTAATAGAATATCTAGATTTGAGTTGGGCACATGGACACTCAGAATTAAGGATAATATTTCCCACCCTCCCTTAGAAGCAAAGTACGATCATGTAATCAAGTCCTAGCCAATGGGGATATAAGCAGAAGTGGCGTGTACAACTTCCAAGAAGTGTCCTTAAAATTAAGATGGCTTGCCCTTTTCCTAGCACAGCCACCTGGTACATGAGATGACCTTGGGAATGGAGGCAGGCACATGGAACAAGATAGAAGGAGCCTGGGTCCCTACCATTGTGCACCATTTCTAGCTGGTACAGTAATCCACCTCCAGCAAGTTCCTTAATCTCTCTGGACCTCCATATCCCTACCTGAGAAAAGGTGATCATATGAGGTATTTACCCAGCAAGGTTGTTTTGAGGACATCATGAGATAGGCCTTGGTTCACAGCAAGGGCTAGAGTTAGGAGAGGTGATATTACTACTCTCCTTCTCTTGCTACAATGAAAAATGCTGGAAACTGAGACATCTTAACACTGCCCTGGGTGCCCAGAGGTGGCTCCATGACCGCACAGTTGGAAGGCATCCCAATCACTCTAGTCCTCCGGAGAAGAATTCCCTTCTCTGGCACCCTTGTCAAAAGGCCCCCAGGAAAGGGAAGGGCACTCTCTCTGGGACAACTGTTGGGACAGGGGTGTTTGTTCATCCATAAATCACTATCCTCAGCTATCCCTTCAGAATCCTAACCCACCTCCCTTCTCTCCTCTGCCTATTCCTCCTCTCTGCCTTTGGCCGCCTCTGTCCTGCCTCTGGCTGCCTCTGTCCTGCCTCTGGGCGCACTCCCACCAGGACATCAAAGATCCTTTCTTTCTCCTTTGGAAGCTCCCTCTGTCCCCTCCCCTCGGAAGGCTTCCCAAACTAACTGGGAAGTGGGTGATCGCTGCCTGAGTCCCATCCTACTCAAACAGAGGCTTCCCACTTTCCATACGAAATTCTCTCCCACTGGGGAGCACATAGGATCATCGGCCACCAAGAGGTTCTCCTGCAGGGATCCAGAGAGGTCCCAGTCTCCTCCATGCTTTGCTGCTGACACTCATAAAGCTATTTCGTCTTGTTTGCAGCATCAGCACTGATCTGGGAGGCATAGCTCTTCACGGCGATGCAAAATCGAAATTTGCTTTATGTGCCTAAAGCCCATATTCATCTTTCCTGATGGTTCCCTTCCTGCTCCACAGACACAAATCCTAGTCTGTCTCTCCCACATAGTTGTCACGGCCCATGTCACTGTCACCCATGCAGGCTGCTCCCAGGCACAGGCACAGCCACAACCACCTCTCCTCTCCCAATTCCCTTTTTCATACTCATACCATTCACATCAGCCCCTGCTCACGCTCTCTCTCTCGCTCTCTCTCTCTCATCTTCTGCCCTGTGGCTCCACCCATTCTCAGTGATGGAACTTTACTGTCATCCTCATGGTCCAACCAGGTCCAGGCTTTAGGACTGGAACAAGGGTGACTGTGCAAGCCAATGGCTCCCCAGCTGGGTGGGAGACCCAGAGCTGCAACAGGAAGAAACAAGACAGTGGTCAGGAGGGCAGGAATCGGTGCCCAGACAGGGAGAAGAGGGAGAACCTGACCCCAGACATGGCAAAGGACGGGAGCAGGAAGCACAGGCCTGCTGATGTCCAAGGAGTCACAGGCATCTCAGAGACTCACCCTGCATCCCTCTTCCCTTCACACACGGTCACAGGGGTTTCTAACTCAAATTGCAGTTTCTGGAGGCTGGCTGCCCCCTGGGCCAGTCTCACTTTGCAGAGCTCTCAGCCTTATCCTACAGTAGCTTTTCACACACACAAAATTTTACTCCAGGGGTGTGACTCACATGGGCATAAAACCTTGGGATCCTTTGCTGTTTTAAATTCACATTACACATTAATTTGCATTACAGCAAGAATGCTGCCCTATGAATCACGTACCAGACTGCGAGCAGGAAATAAGACCCCAACATGGGTTTTGTCCCCTCCCCAAATACCTTCTGTTCTCCAAGGTTAACCAAGTAGTACCAAGGCCCCCTCCCCGCCATGCTGTGAGTCACTGATGGATGAGAAAAGAGGGGATGTCACCAGCGGGGCTCAAAAAACCAGGCAGAGATTAACATTATGTCCACAGTTCCAAACCTTCCCACTCTCACGTCTGGTCTCACGCCACCGTTCCCCTTCAAGGCCACCTTGAGGCCCATTGTCCTCCGCGGCACCTGTTCATACACAAGGCTGGGAGTGACAGGAAAGATAACAGAGCCAGGTACCAGGGCCCAAGCTTCTACTCCAGAGAGGCCCAGCAGAGGGACCAGCCAGCTGCAGCCTTACATTTCTTGAGCAGCCAAAAGAAACAAAAGGCATAAATTTCCTTGTTTTCCCATTGGTGGTTCCCTCTGCCCTGGGCCCCACCCCACCACTCAGCCCTCTTTCCCACTGCCTTAGCCATACAACCCGCCCACCCCACGCCCAAACCTCCCAGAGGACTTTCCTTGTTTGTCCTCTTGAGTCCACATGAATCACTAATTACTGATTTAAACCCTGGCACTGAGTGAATGACAAATACAGTATGACAAATAGCAATACAATATTTAGGACTGGCGAACAGAGCGCTTCCTCCCTGCCCGAGTCTGCCTGAGCACACAGGAGACACAGACACTGTCTCCTAACCCCCACCTGGGCCGAGGGCTGACTAAACTTGCCGCCAGACCAGGTGTCTGTGCCTGTGCCGGGGCGGGGAGGGCTGGCACTCGGGAGCTTGCGGCTGGTTCCTTAACTCGCTGCACATTGGGATTACCTAGGGCAGCTAAAAGACCCCTGCCTGGGTCACCCTCCCAGAGAATCTGGTTTCACTGGCCTGGGGTTGCTGCCTGGACTTTTAAAAGCTCCCGCAGTGATTCCAACATGCACCCAAGTCTGAGAACCACTGACTGAACACACTTATTATGTGTTTGCACATTTTTCAAAGCACTCAAGATGTTAAGAACACCTTATAGCCAGCCTTTCACTGTCAAGGCAGCCCTTGGAGGCCTTGTCCCATTTTACTGGGAGTCAGGTGTTAATCCCGGTGAGGCTGAGTGGTTCTCCACCACTGAGCCAAACTGGCTAGGGCGGAACTCAGGTTCTCTAACCTCAGAGTCCGCTCTCTCCAACCATCTGTGAACTCTTCTAAGGGTGTAGACAATGCATGAAAGCAATCTATACTGCCAGCAGGTCACAAACAAATCCCATACATATGGGAAGAGTGCTCACGTGTGAGGTCTAAGCCAATGCAGAGAGAGAGAGATCCTGGCGAGGGAGCTTATCCTAGACCCAAAACACATCCTAAGGTACCACATGTAAGACACAGCTTAATGGCATGGAAAGTAGTTTTGAATTTGAGAATGGAAAAGTGTTAGGCAAGGGGGGAACTCTTCATTGGGAAGAGAACACTTAAGGGAGGTGAAAAGGTTTGCCTCTCAGGGCCAGTTTCTTCATCCAGCCCTAAGCATTCTGACCTGCTGAGGGGGCACAAAAACCAATCCCAACACATCCCCAAACAGACAGCTTCAGTCCCTCCAGTGTCTCCTCCTGCAGAGCAATGATCCGAGCTTCCTTGGTGACAGGACCTATAATAAGTACCTTCACACCTATTTTGTATCCCAACTACTCAGGTAGGGCAAAGCATCCCCTTCAACCCATTTTCCAACCACACCTACCTCCCCTCAAGAAAAAGCAACACTGCCTGGCTGGTGCTGCTCAGTGGTTGAACGTCAACCCATGAACCAAGAGGTGCTGGGTTGGATTCCCAGTCAGGGCACATGCCCGGGTTACAGGCTCAATCCCCAGTAGGGGGCACGCAGGAGGCAGCCAATCAATGTTTTTCTCTCTCTCCCTCTCCCTTCCTCTCTCTCTAAAACATATTAAAAAAAAAAAAAAGGCACCATCATCATCATCACCAAACCAACCCTCCCAACAGAGTGGGAGAAATGGTGCCGCGTTGAGTTAGGAATTCACATGGACCATCACAGAGGTAAAGCCACTCAAGCACCATGTCTGTAACACCGAAAGGAACCAGCCCACAGGCCACATGGAGTCCCCCAAACCGCTGACGAGCAGATGGGGGACCACACTCCTGCAGGGCCTGGGACAGACACTTTAAGGGCAGCAAATGTTGCTTCTTAAAGACAATAAACACGATTCCACCATTCCTCCTGGGTCAGAAACAGGCCTCTTGGTACTCCATTCCAACCTGTGTCATACACCGGCTGCCTCCTGGTGTCTCAAAAGCCAAGTGTTGATGGGAAAGAACCACAAGGAAATTACAGGAACCAACAGCACGTTAAACTTGCCCATCCATCGATCGATCCCACTGATTGCAGCCCCACTTACCCAGCACAGCCAGACAGCTCAGCACTGGGATAAAGCACTTCATGTCGGCAGCGGAGAGAAGACACAACACAGGACGCTTCCTCCTCTCCCAGGGCTTAATCTCTCATTTCTGGCAATCCACCACTTGCAGCTCCAGGGGACGGTTTTGGAAACAGAACTTAACTCAGAAAATGAGGGCAGGTTAAAGAGAGGAGATCAGCAGGAGTCAGCTGGGGAGGGCGGCCTGCGGCACATGTTAAACTCCCCTAGGCAAAGGAAGGGTCCAGAACAATCCGGCAGGCCCTGAGGCTTCTGCCACATCGTGTGCCTTGCGGTTTCCACTGGAATCGTAGATTGCACTGGATTAATTCTCAAGGAAAGGGGGAAAGAGTCTGAGAAAATCCTTTCATCCGCTGATTATACAGAAATGTCCTTGGCTTCCCGGTGAAGGTGTCTGCACGCTCCCTCATTCGGATTCCACGAAGGGAATAGGGCAGGTTTTGTCAAAAACCTCTGACAGCCAAACGGCCCTGGCTGGCATCGACTGCTTGGGTTTCTTCATCAAAAAGTCCGTCTCCATCCATGACGGCAGGTCAAGGAGCCGCCACCTGCCCCAGACCTGCCCGCAGCACACGAAGCAAGTTGGCGCTTGGGCGCCCGGGGCGGTCCCACGATGCCAGCAGCTTTCTAAAACAAACACAACAAAGATTTATCCAAGGCCGGCGACCGCCGCGAAGCCCAGAGGCGCCGGGCCGGGCCGAACACCGGCGGCCGCTGCCGGACCGGACCGGGACCGGCACCCTTCACATGCTGACCTTGGGCAAGTCGCTGCGTTTGCCCCCGCCTCAGTTTACCCGCCCGGAGCAGGGCAACGGTGGGCAGCCCGACTGCTCCTGCCACACTTTCGCCAAAAGCTTCACTCCTGGGAATTCCCTTCGCCTCCCTCGGGGCGCGGCGCGCGCAGCCCCACCCTCGGCGGGGCCGGGCGGGAGGGGCTCCGCGGGGGGCCCCCGCCCCCGCCCCGCGTGGGAGCTCGCGCGCGCCGCGTCCCAGGTGGCCCCGCTATTGTTTTACCTTCCCGGGTGTTTATTTTCCGCGGAGTGGAAAGAAAAAGAGAAGGAGGGAGACGGGCGCCGGGGCTCCGCTTTCCGCTGCCGGGGCGCGCTCGCCGGGCGCCCGAGCGGCCGGGGGAGGGTCTGCGGCCGACTCCCGAGCGCAGCCGGCGCGCGGCCCGCCGCCGCCCCTCCCCGCGCCCCGGGCTCCGCGCCCCGCGCCCCGCGCCGCGCCCCGCCCCGCGCCGCGCGCGCTCCCCGACCCTCACCTCGCCGCGGCCCTTTCTCTGGCTCTGCGCGTCGGTCTGTCCGCGGGTCGGCCGGCCCGGGCGCACGCCTCTGGGGACGCGCCGCCCCCTCCCTGCGCTCCCGCTACGGCACCGGCCGCCGCGCCTGGCCCCGCCCCGGCCCCGCCCCCTCCGGCGCGGCTGCTGCACCGGCGCGAGCCGAGCACCGGGCGCCCGCGGCCGCCTGCGCCAGAGGCACCGCCCCCGGGCCCGCCCGTCCCCGCAGAGCCCCCGGCGCGCGCGGCGGGGCGGGGGGCCCGGCGCGGACCTGGCTGGTGGGGCACCTGCGGGGGTCACGCCGGCGCCGCACCTGCGGGTGGGGAGGGCCGCGCGAGGACCTGGGCACCTCTGGCGTGCGGGCCAGCAGCCCCGAAAGTTAACCAGGGGCTCACAGGCAGCCTCCCGGTGGCGGCCAGAGGCACAGGCCCTCCCCAAAGCCCAGCGAGGACCCAAGGGCCTCCAGGAGGGCGGCACGGCACGGAGCGCGTCCTCTCTCCGCGACACACAAACAAAGCCCTGGCAGAAGACTTGGATCCGTTCATACGGTGGAACCCCATATGGCGCTTCACCCTAATTTCCTTGAGGTTGAGACTGAACTGGACTCTGAAATAGCCTGGGTTCCAGCCCTGGTTCCTCCACTTCCTCAAGGCAAACCTTGGTCAGGTACTCTCTGCACCTCAGCTTCCCCATCTGTTATATGGGGAGGTAGCCCATACTTACCAGGGTTATGTGAGATGTGCCTGACACGCTTGTAAAACAGAATGGTGCCTGCCACCTCTTATGCACTCAGTAAATGTAAGCCCTGATTAATTTATGAGGAAGTCCTATCCAAGCAAGTGCATTTGCATTCATTCAGTACCTATCCAACACAAACAAGCGCTGGGTAGGCGCCCTCACAAGGTGGGCCAGGTAGAATAGGACAGTCCTGCCCTCCCGGAGCTTGCAGTCTAATGAGGAGGCAATAAAGGCAATAAAGCAGGTATGGCAAGAGAAGTAGTGTTGAGGAAACACATGCAGGGACACAGGCCCTGTGCTGGGTGGGAGTCGCGGCATGAGGAAGACGCGGAGTTGTTAGTCACCCAGGAAGGCTTCTCAGAGGAAATGAAAACTAGGTAGGAACAAAGCAGCAGAAGGAGGCACCAGAGGATGACAAAGGAGAGAGCGAGGAGCCACAGGCCTTGGAATCAGCATCCTGGCAGACCCAGAGGAGAGAGAAAGAGTAGCCCACTTAGAGGACTAGAAATCTCTGTTCTGGTCCAAACTAGGCTGTAAGAAAGTACAAGAAATGAGCAGAGAAGAAATCCAGTGTCTGACCCAGGAGGTCTTTGTATGTGTGTTAAGGGCTTTGGACTTTAGCCCAGGGCCTTAGGGAAGTGAGGTTTTGATAACAGTGCTGGTATCAGAGGTCCATTGTAAGAAGACCACTCCGGCCTAGGTGTGAAGGATGGATGCAAGGGGAGTTCTACAGGAGCCTGGGGTATTGCTGAAAGTCCAGACAAAGGCCGATGGTGACCAGGACCACAGAAGTGGGGACAGGGAAGGAGAGGAGGGAGCTGGTCCCCTTGATGTGGGGAGGTAGGCTCCTGGGGTTGAGGGTGAGGATGGGCCAGAAAAACCAGTTTCAGCCTCAGCAGCTGAGATCAGGATACTAGGATAAGGCTGGCTGGATTGAGTTTGAGATGCCCAAGGGCATGCAAGTGAAGAAGTCCAAAGAGCAATTGGGGTGGGGGGTTGGGGGGGTGGAGTTCAGAACTCAGAAAGGGACTATGGTTTGTAAGAACAGTTTTCACCCCACTGGACAATATGGCAGTGAAAAGATTCAGTGAAGAAATAGACTGGTAATTCACTTATTCCAAAAAACAAAACAAAACAATAAACAAAGAAAGAAAGAAATACCCCCAGCTTGCAGGGCGATGAAGAACATGCTATGAGAGAGTCAAAAATAACTAAGGGGTCTTATTTGCCCCCACACCTCTCCCTTAGCTGTAAACCCTTTGCCGGCAGGATCTGCCCTTAAATAATCATTTATTGCAAACAACTCTTGGCATTGTGACCTGCACATAGTGATTGCACTATAAATACTTGAATTAAATTGAATTGGATTAAATATTTATGACACATGCCAAGTATTGTATTGAAATCTCCTCTTGTGTGTTAAATATTACCTCTTTCTCCTAAGACAACCCTAACTTTGGCATCTCTAACTTTTCTCTCGCTCCTAGACTCCTTCATTTATTTATTTATTGAGCATCTACTATGTGCCAAGAAAAGTCTCTGCTCTCATGGCGCTTACATTCTAGGGGAAAACACAGATGAATATATAACACAACATGACATGTATTCTGAGGAAAAGTGGGATAAGGGAACTGTGTGCATGCTTGTGGGCTGTGGAGGATCCCATTCTAGGTGTGGTGGTCAGGCAAAGCCTCACAAAGGCAGTGATATTTGAGCAGAGACCAGAATAGAGAGGGAACGAGGGAGCCTTGGGATTTCTGGAGGAAGAGCATTCCAAGGTTAAGGAACACCAAGTGCAAAACCCCTTAATTAACATGCTCAGAAGCTAAAAATGTGCCTGATAGGACCTGAGAGAGAAGAGGGGGCAATGTTTTCAAAAAGGTCACAGAGGCCAAATCCTGTAGGCCCTCACAGGACAGGGGCAGTTTGGATCCCCCTGGCTCCAGAGAAAGGCTAGAGCTTTGGAGGGTACTAGTGGAGGAGGGGCACTAAAAAGGAGATTTATAGCCACGATGGTGAGAGATGACCACGGCTAGGACTCGGGTGGTAAAGATACGGGTTATGAGAAATGTGTGTAGTCTGGAAGCATTTTGAAAGCAGACTCAATAGAATTTTCGTGAGAGCTAGCTATGGAGAGGGAAGAGAAAGAGGAACATCGAAGGATCTTCCAAAAGATCCACCTAAGTCTTATTTGGAGTTCTCTGACCCCACCAAGCTGCCCAACCCCTTTTCCAAGTCCATCCTTCCCAAGCAGTCACTCCCTAGGCCTCTGCCTGGGCCAATTCCTTGAACCGGTACTCAGTTACTCCTTCTCAGTTGTTTCTTCTCAACCTACCTCACCTCGTATCACCTAGACCTCTTGCATCCTTCTAAATGACCTGCCAGCCCTAGGCTGGTTCCCAGCATAGCATCTCCCTAATTTCCACATTGATGAGCCATCTAAGATATTCAAAGAACTGTGTTAACTATAAGGCAGGAGAGTTAATTCAATTAAAAGAATGCCTCTGCCTCCATACAGAGAAACAAACCAAGTAAGAGCTGAACATGGCATGATGGTGACCCTTTCAGGAGGTCACCTGCAGGCAGAGAAAGCCATAATGAGGGAAGGAGAAGTGTCAAAGGAGAGAAGGGGGCAGAGTCCCCAGTCAGCCAATGTGTCTGGTGCCTGGTCTGAACATTCAGCAAAGAGTCACAGTTGGGAACAAAGGTCCAGTGTTGCCGATTTTCCTACTTTTCAAGAAAAGCAGGAAATCCAGATTTTCGACGAATGCTTCCTAATTTTTTTCCATTGGAAGCTAGTGTTTCCAAAAAAATGAAACCCTGTGGGAACACAACAACGCAAAACGTGTTTGTGGTTAAGATATGGCCAGTGATTCTATCAGTTTGAGTCTCCAGTCCTATTGCAGCTGTAATCAAAGACTAATATAAGACCGTAAGTGACATAAAGATGTGACATACAAATGGGGGGAAACGGGGGTAGTAGCCAAGTTCTCTTTTGTCAACTGAAAGAAAGTTGGGGGCGAGGCATTCGTGTAAAGACAGCCTGACACTTGGTGCTCACAGCACGGCTGGTAATTGCTCTACTGCACTTTGAAATGCCAAGTGGAAAGAGCAAAGCTCCACACCTCACAAAACAGCCACTCAACAATTCTTCTGATAGCAAGCTCTCTTCCCGGTGATTACCCTCCTACACAGGCGAGGATCCCCAAGCCGCAGACTAGGAATAGCTCACACAGGATGCCATCTGTCTTAAAAAAAAAAAATCCGGTTGACTGTTATATCTTGAAACCAGGGAGGTGAGGGGGCAGGTAGGTCCCTAAGGCTTTCCCCGCAGGTGGGTGCTCAGAACCTGAGGTGCGCCATCTAGCGTTGGAGACCCTGCTGGATTTGCCCCCAGGGAACTCTGAAGACTGGTTTATCCCCGAGGAGGAAGTAAGATTCTAGAAGATTCTGTCCTTCCTCCACAAAACCCCACTACTGACAGAGAGCAGTGGGTTGGGGGAGAAACCTGGGTTTGTGTCCCATCTCTGAATTTACTGTCACTTAACTCTGGTCAAGTTACTTCACCTCTCTCATCCTTGGTTCCTCAATTATAGAAGGGGATAGATAACAACAGCACCTGCCCTCACAGGGAGGTTGTAAGGATTCAATGAGCTGATGTAAAGAAAGAACTTAGCAAAATACCTGGTACTTAGTGGTCGGTCCTCATTAGCTATTCTCTTCACTAGCCATGAATCGCACACAGTCCAAGGAGCAGGGAACCAGGAGCCAGAAAGTCTAGCTTTCAGTCCAGGCTCTGCTGCTTGTGTTGTCTTTCGGCCTCTCTAGATCCAAGTTTCTTATTTTATAAAATGAAGTTGGTTAGGCTAGTCAGAAGGTCCTAAATTGGTTGTGCATGAATTACTCCACAAGCATGAAAAATAGCAATTCCCAGGTCCCATCCGATCATCAGTGTGAGACTGAACTACATGGGCTCTTCCAGCTCAAAATTTTATGATGGCTTTTCACAAATTCACGATCCCATCTCCTTTGTCCAAGTCCATTTCTGATTTTTTAATATATTTTTATATACTTTTATTGATTTCAGAGAGAAGAAGGGAGAGGGAGAGATAAAAACATCAATGAGCAGGGAGTCATTGATCGGCTGCCTCCTGCACGCCCCCGACTGGGGATGGAGCCCGCAACTCGGGCATGTGCCCCAACCGGGAATCAAACCGTGACCTCCTGAGTCCTGAGTCAACGTTCAACCGCTGGGCCATTTCTGGTTTTGACCGATAGGTTCCTCAACTACATAGCTTGTCACCTAGAACAAAAGTTAGAAGACTTCACCTTTTCATCAATATTCCATTCAAGAGGCCCCCCATCCTTCCCACCCAAACCTTGACTGTTTTTCATTGCTCTCCTTTCCTCCTTCCCCAAATCTCAGCAAATCCTGATTTTTTATTTTTATTTTTTAACCCAACAGCAGCCTTAGATCTCTTTCTTCTCGTGCCCAGCTCTGGCTCACTGCCAGTGCTCTCCTCTCGTGTACTCTCTTTGTTAAAGAGTGCACATGACCCCGAGCCTGTGGGTAGGCAAGGATTTGGCTCGGGCTGAATGCCGTACACTTTGTCATGTTGGAGTGACTTCTCTGAGCTAGCTTGGCTGACCCCCAATCTCCCCCTCACTCTCTCTCAAAGTCCCAGGGCCACTGGGCTGGCTGCCAGGCCTGGCTGCCGCTTTTCAACCATACAGTTGTCCAGGTGGAGGACTCTTAAGAATTTTGCTTGGCTCCTCTGGTGGAAAAAAGTAAATGTTCATTTGATCACAAAGCTGCTGTCCTCGCACAGGGGAAGGTGTGTCACCACAGATCTGCTGTTCTAAGAATCCAAACAGCCATGAGCATATAGCAGAACAGAGCCTTCTGGATGCGAGGGGCTCTCTCTGAGACATCTGCTACCCCATGATCGCCAGGGCTGTCTGGCCCGATCTGGCTGGCACGTTGCCTCTTTCTATAAAAGAGTGCGAAGACATTGGCAAATCTCACCCCAATGTATATGAGCCCGGCTGACAGTTTCCAAAAGTTCACTTGGAAGTTAATTATCTGGAACTCAGAACATATTTCCCCATAACAGTAATATAATAAATGCTGACTTTATTTCCAAGCCGGCATACAAGTCTGTTTAACCCTTAACATGCTTAAGAGAAAAAGAGCAGTAAACTAACAATACAGTTGAAACACCAGTGATTAAATAATACTGAAAAATAACATTAGGACAAGAATTTTTTTCTTAAAAAAAAAAAATTAACGCCCTGGCCGGTGTGGCTCAGTTGGTTGGGCGTCATCCCGAGCACCAGGAGGTGGCTTGCTCTCTTCCAAGTCAGGGCACCTACTGGGTTTGGGGCTTAATCCCCAATGGGGGGAGTGCAGAAGGCAACCTATTGATGTAGCACTCTCACATCGATGTTTCTCTTTCTCTACCCCTCTTCTCCTTTCCTCTCTCTCTAAAAATCTGTTTTAAAAAAATTAACAAATATTTAACAAAAATGTAACATAAAGCACTGATCTACACCCTGGGGTGCTAAAGAAAGCGGGTGAGCTTCCTACCCTCACGGAGTTTAATTCTGTATTTTTCTGTTTATTGTCTGTGTCCCCCCTGAGTACGTAGGCTCCCTGCGGGCCAGAATCTGGGCTCTGTTCTCTAGTGTGCACCTAGGCCTAATAAGGCCCGGCACGTAGGTTGTGCTCAAAAAATATTTGTCGAATGAGTGAGTAAATAAATTCCAGCTGGGGAGACAGACAACAGACAAGTAAGCAAATAAATATGCCGCCGAACGTCAGGTGGTGATAAGCGCTATGAGAAAGCAAGTAGGAACTGCGGAGAGGGCGGTGGCTGTTTTTGATGGGGCAGGCATGAAAGCCTCCTCTCAGGAAATGACGTTTAGGAAATGCCATTTGCGCAGAGATCCGGGTGAGAAATTGAGTCAGGGAAGGAGCGGGGGAAGAGGGCTGCTGCTTTTGGTATTATCAGACCAGGGAGCTTGGGCCCAGACTGGCTGACATAACCATGCCTTGTGCTCCCCGCACTGAACCTGGCTCCGGCAGGTGCTCAAGCCCACGGAGTGGGCCGCCTCTTCCTGGACCCCAGGAAGCTGCAGCAGCCAGGTCTCGGGGGCATTTCATGGGCTTCCTCTGGGTAACTTAGTCCTTGGTGTAGCAGACACCAAACTGCTTTGGACAGGTAGTTCATACAAACAAGTAGATCATATATATATTTTTTCTTTCTATTTGTACACAAAAGCCTTCATTACTGATCACCCTCTTTGGTTCCATCTACAATATCCCCTGGCAAGGGACATCAGCCCTACCCCCACCCCTGCTGCCCATCTCTCTGAAATCTCCAAGTCCCACCCCAGCCCAGGCTCCTGGCCCAGACTACTGGACCTTGGGAGAAGAGAGAGCACAGGGGAAAGAGAGAAAGTGAGAGAGGAAAAGCAAGAGAGAGGGAGGGAGAGGGAGAGGGTGGGAGGGAGGGAGGAAGGGGAGAAATCCTTAAATTAACTAACCACACATGTGGCTATGAAATATATCTGAAGTATCTCCACTTAAACAGCAGGGGCCTTACGGCAGATTTTAAATATTTAATTGACTAAAGAAGCCAATGTAGAACAAAGCCCCTTTTCTTTGTGAGCTGTCATATGATAACCCAAACGTAGTAGTCACTATTTGTCTCCAGACCCAATCAACCACAGCCGTTTGTCTTGGTCCTGGACTGTTTAGAAAAAAAAAAATTTTTGTTAAATACGTGCATGTGTACATCAGTCACAAGACCAGAGCAGCCCCGCTGCCACAATGGCCAGCCTGTGGAATTCAGCAGCCTGGGCCCACTCCTGGCCGCCAGATGTCAGACAGCCCGTGGTTCCCTTTCATCCTAACCCACCGCAGAGCCGGGTCACCCTGTGCACTGGTGGGAATTCACAACCATTTCTGAATCCACCCCAGATCTGAGTGAGGCCTAATCTTGCCTGAGGCCAGCTGGGGGGGGAGGGGAATGAGCAAAGCTGCCTGGGAGTGCGGATGGGGTGGGGTTACATTTGTTCCCAAAGTTCTGCTGCTTATTAAAGGGCTTGTTTTCAGCCTGGGAAAGCAGTCTTTACCATGAGGGGAAGGGGACAGACCTAGCACCAGGGTTTGAAAGAAGTACCATGAGCTGGGGGGATGTGGAGGGAACACACGAGTCCTCCCATGGGTGTGTTAACCTAAAAATAAAAGCCAGAGTGAGAGGCAAGAAGCATTTATTTGAGATCCAAAAAAATAGCTATTCTGGAAGCACTGATTCAAGCAGAAACCCAAATAGTGTTCCAATTAGGAGACAAAGGCAAGGGGGCGTTTATGAGAAAGGAGAGGGGAACAATTACATCAATAGAAGGAAGGCATTTATTTTTAATTTTTTTGTTAATCTTCACCCGAGGATATTTTTTCCATTGATTTTTAGAGAGAGTTGAAGGGAGGAGTGGGGAAGGAGAGAGAGAGAGAAACTACGATGTGAGAAAGCCACGTGGATTGATCGCCTCCCGCTCCAGCCACACCGGCCAGGGCTAGGAAGGCATTTCTGCAGGCCCGGATCAGCTAATTAGTGATGCTAATTCTAAACAATGTTTACTTTCAGGCCAGTAGTCATATCATCTGCTTTCTTGTTATCTTTGCAAACAGTAGTTAGGGATACAGTGTGGCTTTGGGCCCAGCCCTAAGGTTATGAAGCCCTGTTTTAACAACCCGAAGGTTGTCTTCGGAAGGCAGTTCCCGGGGATGGCGGCTCCCAGTCTGTTTTAAAGTGGCTCCCTTTTTATTACTTGCAGGTGTTTTCCTGGTGGCCCTGTATCCACCCTGCCGTCGATTCAGGAGGCAGCCGGGTGGTTCCCGGACCCCCACCTCTGTCTAGTTCCACGCTTTTCTTCCTCCTCTTGCTTCCCCTCCCCCTTCTCCTTGTCGTTCATGACTGTGGGTTGGATCAGCAATGCAACTCCAGCAAGACCTGGGAAGGCACATCACAAAGATGTTGACCAAAGAAAGGGCCACCAAGCTGCCGGCCGCACCGCTAGGCATGAGAGAACACAAGGAAGGCAAGTGACAGTGTAGCTGGCTAGTTAAGAGCGTGCATTCCATACTCCCTCTGCCACTGGCTCTGTGGCCTCAGTTTCCTCATCTGTAAAATGGAGATACCAGCACTTGCTTTATATGAGGAGATACTGTAGTGCTTTTTTTTAAAAAAAAATAGGGTCAGCATGGAGAACACATTGGATGAAATACTTAGTATATGTAGTAGATGCTCAATGAATTCAGTCATTTAACAAATATGATTAAACATCTACTAAATGCCAGGTCCTATTTCAGGTGCTTGGTAGACAAAAGAGAGAAAAAGGAACTCCTGCTCTCAAGGAGTTAAGCTTCTTGGGGGGGACACAGACAATAAACAAGTGAATAGGTAAAATATATAGTGTGTCAGGTGATGAAAACTGCTATTGTTGGCAGCCGCAAAATAGCACCAGGTGTTAGATGGGGGGGGGTCAGATAGGACCTGGGTTCAGCAACCTCAGGACTAGAGTTCTGGCCAAGAAAGAATTCACAGCCAAGACCCAAACTATAAGAGAAAGTTTATTTAGAAAGTCAGATGTAGAAGGAGTGAGCTATAGAAGAAATGGGCTCAGGAAACAAGTTACAGAGGCAAAAGAAAGGGCCTTGGAGCTTAGGAGAAAGAGAGAGGCAAGGAAAACTTGCCTGTGGGGGGGGAGTGCTGGGTGCCCCATGAAGAGAGCCAAGCTGGATCCTCCCTCCTAGAGGCTTTTAAGGGTAAGGATTTTAGGAGAGGTCTCAAGGTCGGATCTCAATGGAATATTCATCAGCTTTCCAGGTTTATCCTTTCAAGGTCATGGTCTCCACTGATTGGTCGGAGACAGGGCAGGAGGTCATTAGTCAATGCAGCTGGTCCCAGTGGCAGCCCTAGCATTGCTTCTCTGGTTTTGTTGCTTTCCTGGGCCTGGGGGTGAAACACAACTGAGGCCTAGACGTTATCTTTAGGTGTTAACGCTCAAGGATGTGGCTGTGCAAGGCCTGAGGGAGTCAAAGGAGGCCACTCTGCAGCCCTTCATTTCCCCTCCAAGGGGGTCTACTGCAGGACTAGCTACATGCCCAGGAGGAAAGGTTACCCTGGGGGCGAGGTCCTTGTTTTCCCAGTTTTGCCCACTGCTAGGCACCCAGCTTTCTGCCCTGCTGACCTTCTGTACCTGATCTATTGTCCTTGCTCTGCTGACGCCTGTCTAGCTGCCTACTACACTATGAGAAAACTAAAACCAGGCAGGGGATAAAAGCATACATACCCAAGGAGGAGGAATTGCAACTTTAAAGAGAGCAATCAGAAACTCCCTGCGAAAGTGTCGCTTGAATAAAGACTGAGGGAGGTGAAGGAGCCCTGCAGGCAGATGTTTGAGGGAAGAACATTCTGGGCAACGGGAACAGCAAGTGCAGAGGCCCTGAGCCAGGAGGGCACCAGGTACGATTGAGAAACCTCTAGGAGGCAGGTGTGGCTGGGGCTCAGTCAGGGAGGGAGAATAGTTGGAACTGAGGTCAGAGAGGGAATGGGATGCGCGCGGGAGGGGAGGGTGGCACCAGGGAGTGAGATCATGTAGGTACTTGTTGGCCACTGTGAAAACTTTGGAGAGTTTTAAGGAGAGGAGTGATACAACCTGATCAATGTTTTAACATGATTGCTCAGGCAGATGTGTTGAAACTAGACTGTGGGGGATCAAGAGTGGCTGCAGGGAAACCAGTTCAAGGTCAGGGCCATAATCCAGGCAAGAGATGGTGGCAGCTGCCCACCAGGGGGTGGAAAAGGAGGTGTGAGAAGCAGTTGAATTCAGGATACATTTTTTGAGGAAGAGCTGGCAGAATTTGATGATGGTTGTGATGAGGAGTGTGAAAACAAGAGAAGACTTCTAGAATGCCTCTAGGGTTTTTGGCCTAAGCGACCAAAAGGATGGAATGGCCATTTACTGAGATGGGAAAGACTATAGATGAAGCCGACAGGGGATTGGGGGGGGGGGGGGAGATGCTATGAATTCTGCTTGACATTGTGAGATGATTACCTTAATAACCCAATGAGTCATGCATTGGAGTTTGCCCTCTTAGAGTGCTCCCTCAGCGTTGTAAGAGATGCAGGCTAACCTGCGGGGGAGTCATATGGAGGACAACCAAAGTGTCCTGGTCAATTGCTCCAGCTAATGACCAGACACATAAGTGTGGGCATCTTAAACCATCGAGTCCCAGTAAAGACTCCAGAAGACTTCAGCTGCGTGAGTGACCCCAGGCAAGACTACCCAGGGATCATCCAGCTGAGAACAGCCCAAATTGCCACTAAGCTTTAGGGTTTGTTACATAGCGATAGATAGCAAATCAGGCTAAATGTGAGATGCCTTATGGACATTCAAACTAGGGTGTTGAGTCGAGAACCGACAGCCAGTTGGATCCAACAGTCAGTCGGATGTCTGAGTCTTGAATCCAGGGGAGATGTCCAGGCTGAAACACATCTTGAGAGCCATCAACATATAGATCATAGTTAAAGCCGCGAGACTGGTAAGAGCACCAGGGAAGTGAGTACAGGAAGCACAGGACAGGGCCGAGGACTGAGCCCTGGGACACCATAACATTCAGAAAGGAAGAAGAATTGCACATGTGACAGGGAAGGACCACCCAGTGCCACTGGAGAAAAACCAGGCATGTGTGGTGTCCTGGAAACCAAGAAACAGAGTGTGCTTCTGGGAGAAAGCAGGACTCAATTATGCTGAATTATCATTATAATTCATCCAGTAAGATAAGGACGGGGAATTGATCACTGGATTTAGCCAGTGAACGTCTTTGGTTACCTTGAGAGGAACAGTTGTAATGGCGCAATAAGCATGGAAGCCAGCCTAGGAGGAGTTAGAGAGAGAACGGGAGGAGAGGGGTTGGAGCCAGGGCTATGGATAACCCCTTTGAGGAATTCTGATAGAAAGGAAAACAGAAATAGGTGGGTAGTGGTAGAGAGATGGGCAGTCAAGAGAGGGTATTTTAAGGTTGGGGGCATTTGTTTATGGACGGGAAGGATCTGGTAGAGAGGAAAACCATGTGATGTGGGAGACAGAAAGGAGATTTGCTGGGTGACGTCCTTGAGTACATGAGTGGGAGTGGGACCTAGGCTACAAGTGGAGGCACCAGCCCAAGCTGGGAGCAAGGTGGATCACGCATAATATGGGAGGAAAGGCAGAATGTGTGGGCAGCGATGCAAGTGGGAGGGTAGATGTGGGTAGAAGGCTATGAACTTCCTCGCTATGTTTTCTCATCAGGGTCATTGGCTGAGCTTGAGGACAGGGCAGGAGGTGAAGGAGGGAGGAGATAGAAATGAATGAATGCCGCTGTTATAATCTCCCCACGGGAGGTGAGGGCTCCCATCCTACCCATTCCTATCCGAGGTTTCAGGATTCCTATTCTGGTTGGCCAGGCTTTATATAGCCTATGATATAGAGTGACTTTGGCTGGCACGATTGTTACTTCCTCCCGGACACAGACCTCAGGTTTGTTCAGATACACAGTGGCCGTGTGCTCAGGGGAGTCTGAGCCTTTTCCCTGACCAAGGCTGTGAACCTTGGTTAGTCTGAGCCAATCCCGATAATTCTATTCCCAGGATATTCACGTAACTTCAAATAATCTCCCACAGGTTAGTTATTTATTACAAAGGCGAAAATAGTAACGTCACTGTAGAGAAACTTGGAGGACATGCCCAGGACTTGGTGATCAAAATTAACATCACCAACAGGAACGGATCACAATCACCTGCCACCTGAGAGGATGAGTGAGAAGAACACAGCGTCACTTCTGGGGTATTCCTGCCACCTACGCGTAACCTGAGTCTAACGAAGTACCAGCCAAACCCAAACTGAGGGACATTCTACAAAATAACTGATCCCATCTCTTCAAAATGTCAAAGTTGAGAGGACAGAGAAAGACTAAAGGTGACCCAGATGAAGGACGGCTGGAGAGACCCGACAACTGAAAGGCGACAGGTGATCTTGGATTGGATCTTGGACCTGAAAAGTTCTTACTGCAGAGGACAAGTAGTCAATGGGTGAAATCTGGATAAAGTGTGTGGGTTGGAAAAAAGAAAAGAAAAGAAAATTCTGTTCCCATTGCCAATTCTGATCAATTGTATGTGGGAGGAGATCCACTGGCCAACTCTTAGAAATGATGGTTCCTTATGATAAATAATCACAGAAGGAAGGATTTCTTTTCTTTGCTTTCCAGTGGGGTGTGTGTGTGTGTGTGTGTGTGTGTACAACCTGGATCTGCAGCAGCCGCATGGTGACCAGGTCTAAGTGGGCCTACATGCTGAAGAAGGCAGGTCTTGAATGACATCACTGAACCACTGAATTCAACCCTGGAGGCTCCCTACCCCCAGACCCCTCAGTATGTGAGATACTGTGACATGGTTTCCTCATTGACTACGCCCTCTGTGTTGGTGTGTCTGTGATTTGCAAACTTGAAGAATCCTGATACACAGAATATCAGCAGAATAGATGCGGAATTCAGTTTCGCCGTATTGAGGACACAAATCCAATTCAGATAAAATGAGAACAATGTACCGGCCATGGTATTAGACACAGATGGATAAGGCTCCTCACCCTGAATGTCTTCTGACAAATCTGTGTATCTGTACTGTGGACTGGGGATAATAAAATACAGAAATGACTATTCTAGAAAGCAGACTCTGTTAAGTGCTAGAGACAGAGATGGAGTAAAAGACTGCCCAGGTCTAGAATATAGGGAACTATACTGGCAAAGGTAGAGACCAGAAAGTGAGCTGGTGTGGAAAGCCACAGGTAAACTCCGTTCAGCTGGTTTATGGAGTGTGTGTGGAGGAGAAATGGAAATAATGTTGGAAAGTTACACTGGGTCAGGATTTGAGAGTCTTTAAATACCAGGCCAAGAAATTGGGGTTTGCTGAGCTTGCAAATGGTTGCACCTGGAGATGTTCTCAGTAGACAATTAACACCATCAGCGCCGAACGTGGAAGACTCAGCTTTCGCAGAGGGGCTGGAGGCATTTCTATTTTGCCCAATAATATCTAACTGTTCTAGTTATTCACCATGCCCTCAATATGCACAGGCATTAACACAGATTCATCTATAGCCTCAGCAAGAACAAACAAGAATTAACTCAGACCCGAGCAATGGGGGGGAGGGCCAAGGGCAGATCACTTGCCTTGGCCTTGTACCAATCTCGCCGACCCTTCTTCCTGCATCCCAGCTCCTTCTTTTAGGCTCCCATCACCAAAGAGAGCCCCCATTCCATTCAAAATCTGCCCCCCGAGCCCAGTTTTACACCAGCACTGTGGTTCTTTATTTTCTCGTCTCTAACATTTTTACACAGCAGAGGTCCCATCAGTCAAGGCACCCTTTGCAGAACACCACAAAAAACTGGTAAATTTAAGATCAAAAGACAGCCTACGATTCAGCACAAAATTATATATTTAGCTACTGTGTGCTTAAGTTGCCTAGAAATGTTAAATTTAATCAAATTTACAGACACTGACACACAATATAAAACCACAACCATAAGCCCAAACACCTGTCCACAGAAAAAACAAGCTGTCAAACTTAGCACGACGTCTGGGTCCATTAATATTCATTTGCTATTTGCTAATTCCTTCTGTCATCTGCTAGCACTGGCCAGTGGACAAGCAGTAACAGGTGCCAAAGATTTAATAAAAATGTCGAGAGAGAAAGACTAAACACTGGAGAAATTCTATCCATTAACTTAATTTTTCTGGGAATCCGTATATTTCTTCAGTCAACAGAGATTGATTGAGCAGTTACCCTGGGGCAGGCACAGGGCCAGGCAGAGGAGATACAAAGAATTGAGGTTCGGTCCTGCCTGCCCAGGGATGGCTGGCAGGGGAGATGCAGGAGACAAGGCTCACAGGGCCCGAGGGAGCGAGCACTCCTGTAAGTAGTGCAGGGACCTACGGAGCCCAGAGCCTGGGCCGAGAAGGCTTCAGGAAGGGTGAGCTATGAGAGTGTCTTGAAAATACACTCAAAGGGTCTAAGCCAGTGCCTGTTGGAGTGTAGGATGTCACAGGGCCGATCACAGTGACCACAGAACTGGGGGGAGGGACAGGGCCGACTTTTCTATTTTGTGAAATAATTGTCACTCATTATTTCATCGAATATAATCTGCCATTACCATCATGTTATAGACGAAAGGACATCTTAGTACCAAAAAAAGAAGAAAGCAAAAGAAATAAAGAAATTTCAGTAAAAAACAAAAACAAAAAACCCCTGTCCTTTAATTGGTGTACATTCAGCTTTGCGAAGAACCCATCACAGGGTCCTGTTTGTCTCACTTTGCTGCAGTGGGGAGAGAAGCTGAGAAGGGGTCACAGCAGAGAAGAGGGACTGGGCGGAGGTCCTGAGGCATCTGGGGCTCCTTCCTGGGAACCCTGGGTTTGGGGGTGGGGGGGAGAGTGGAGCCAACCAGACCTCAGGGCTGTGTCACGACCGTCCAGGGCCTAGGTTTCCCTCGGAGGGTGGAGAGTAGGGCTTCCTGTATAAAAAAATACTACCAATTACATTTTATGACTGTGTTGGTATCAAGAAGTATCTAATCTTTGACCCTAAAAGTTAATTATTTTTTCTCCTGATGTTAAAAGAAATAAAACATTTTTGTGGGCCCCTAACAGTACTGTGGGCCTAAGGCACTTTGCCCATTATGTCTAATGGACAAATCAGGCCTGACTGTCATGACTTTTGGGCAACAGCCAGTGAGGCGGGGGCCCACAGCGCTCCTGTGTCACCATAACCCCCTCACTGGTTCTGTGCCTGGAAAAGGCTGGCCCTGTTTGGGAGCGAGTAGTGGACTAGGGGGGAGTTGAGGAATGAAGTCCCAAGATGACCAAATCCCATAGAGGTGTGTGAGTCTTGTAAGTGAGCACAGCCAGGACCGGATACTCCAGAGGGCCAAGAGCCACTTGCCAATGGCCAGGGGGACAGGCTGGCCATTCTGGCTTCAGGGATAAGAAGCAGCAGGGACCTGTTCTTTCTAGAAACTCTGCCAGATGGTCCAGCATCCTGGGCTTGGCCTGATCTAATTTCAGTGGCCAGGCCAGACCAATCCTTTCACATCCGGAGCCCCTCCTCCACCAAAACCCTGTCCAAACACCACCTCTATTGCAGGCTTGATAAACTAAAGCTAAATTTTAGCCCCTCTGTCCTATTTTGTTCAAGTGGGAGGTGTTGGGGGCTGTGCCTGGTGCTTTTCCCCCTTGCTTTTGTTCAAAGGAAGTCTTATCTAGGACATGCAGGGCTGGAGGGCAGGGACCAAGGTCATTTAAGTGCTGGGGCACTTGAGATCACTGGTGGGAAGAGAAGAGAGGAGATGAAGGAGGGAGAGAGAGAGAGGGAGAGAGTCCCAGGAGGGATACATAGCAGGAGCCCAGTTCCTGTTTTTGAAAGAATGATGCATCTTTATAAACGTGTGCTCGGATAGGGTTGGTTTTTCTAATTCAGCCAAGGAGAAAGAAGTCCAAAGACAAGTGCCCAGTATAGAGAGAACGCAAACAGACGGAATGTAAACTTGGAACAGAGTCTAAGTGAGTAAATAGGATTGTCATGCTCTCTGCTGTCTTTCCCCCTAAGATTTCATAGTGAAAAAATTCAAAGTGACAGAAAACCTGAAAGAATAATGCCCTGCGCCTGGCCGGCGTGGCTCAGCGGTCGAGCATCGACCTAGGATCCAGACGATCGGGGTTCAATTCCCAGTCAGGGCACATGCCCGGGTTGCGGGCTCCATCCCCGGTCGGCGGCGTGCAGGAGGCAGCCGATCAATGACTCTCATTGATGTTTCTCTCTCTCCCTCTCCCTTCCTCTCTCTGAAATCAATAAAGATATATTTTTAAAAAAAAATAGTGCACTGAATATTTACGTGTTCTCCCCCTGGTTCACTAGTTAGTATTTTGCCACATTTTTCTCTGTGTTTCTGAGTGGTACGTGCGGTGTGCGTTTACATGAGTGTATTTGTGGTTGTATTTTTAAAAACCATTTCTAAATAAGTTGCAGACATGATGACACTTCGCTATATAACAACTCAGAATAAAACACTCTCCTGAAATGTCATTATTGTACTGAAGACATTTAACATTAACGCGGTAGTATTATCCAATATGTAGGCCAACTGTCTAAAAAGTGTATTTTTACAGCATTTTTATAATCCAGGATTTAAGTTCACTCATTGCAATTTGGTTGTTACGTCTCCTTAGTCTTCAGTCATCTAGAAGAATCCCCTGCCTTTGACTTCTTTGTCTTAATGACATTGACGGTGTTAGTTCCGCTGGTGGCCCTGTTGCGTGGCCTATGATCTGGGTTTGGCTGACCGGCTCCTCATGATTATAGTCAGGCTGAGCGTCTGAGGCAAGAATAACTGCACCGGGGATGCTGTGTGCCTCCCACTGACACAGCGAGTGGGAGGTCAGTAGCCCTCACCGCGATGCCAAGTTTACTTGGCTAAGGGAATATCCTTCGGATCTCTTTATTGCAAGGACACCTTTCGACCTTTGCAATTAATTACGCTGAGGGTGTTAAAGTCTTTTCATTTTTTGTTATATATTATATATTTTAATTATGACATTAATTAAGGTCCACAGTTTCCATTAAGACTCACCCTTTGTACTGTGCATTCTGTGGGTTTGATAAGTGTATAATGTCATGTAGCCACTGTTTCATACAGAATCGTTTCACCGCCCTAAATATCCCCTGTGCTCCACCTTTTCTGAGCTTGAGTTAACTCTACAATTGGAAAGAGAAGAAGCTTTAAACGGAATGAGGACTGAAGTTTTGATTTTAGACAGACTTGGACTTTTAACATCTCAAAATGACCAGAAAAGGCTGTGGGATCTACCCGAGATTTCATCTGGAGATGAACAGCCTAACAGTGTGGGTAGGGAAAGGCGGTGGAGGAAAGGAAATAAAGTTGGTGTCTGCTTATTCCCAACAGAATTCGTGTGTTTCCTCGGCTGCCCTGGCGTAGACACCTAAAATCAAGCTGTTGGCAGGGCCATGCCCCCTCCCAGGCCGCGAGGTGAGGGCCCTCCCTGGCCTCTGCCGGCCGCTGCTGGTCCCAGGTGTTCCTCGGTTTGCGGGAGCAGAACTTCACTCTCTGTCTCCATGGCCACGTGGAGTCTCTCCTCTGTGCCTGCGTGTTTCTGGTCTTCACATGGCATTCTCCCTGTGTCAGGGTCTTCTTTTAGGGGACAAAAGTCATCTCCTTTTCTTGGGGAAACCATCTGTGTTCCATCGTCCCATCAAAACCCCACGGGGTGCCTCGGAGCTCACACCGTGCATCCCAGAAGCTGCTCCTATAGCAGGAAGCCTCATGGGCGGAATAATTAATAACCATAACATTTCCTAGTGTTTTTGCAGCGTCTCACAGTTTACAGAGCGTTTTCACACACATTACAGCTTTCTATTTCCCCCAAATTTCCTTTTCCTTCTGTAAGATACGAAACTGCTTCGAATCGTTCACTCCTTCATTCGCCCACCCGTTCGTCCTGACCACGCGCACGCCAGGCACCGAGCTAGAGGCGGGGCTTTCAGAGATGAGCCACGGGATTGGGTCCCTCGGGTCTCGGTGGGGACACTAACACACAAACTGCTGTGCAGCGTGAGGAGCCCTGCTAGCCTGCGCCTGGGTGCTCTGCCTGGCTCCCCTCTTCTATACTCGCAGCAGAGATGGCTGGACAGGAAAGAAAAAAAAAGATGCCCATCGACACTCATTCAGCTGGTACGAGCACCGGTCACTTCCCCCCAGGCGGCCGAGTGATGGGCATCTCAGACTGGGTAGCAATTCCATCGAGGTGGGCACTGCTCCCGGGACAGACAGGGCGTGTACACAGCTCATCAGCCCCAGCGGGTGAACGCACACGCTGGAGGCCACAGAGTGCCTCATGAATAATTCCCTGTAAATACGGATCCACTGTCCCAAGTTTCAGGGAGACCGATTGAGGGTATAAAAGACCGAATGGCTCAGGGAACAAGAGTTCATGGGTGGGAGGAATCTATCGGAGTGGAGGCCAGAGAGGAGGCTCAGCGTCGCCAGGCTCGCCAGCCTCCCGTGAGTTTGAAGTATGAGGGCAATTAGGGATGAGCTATTTGCAGACAGGAGGGAAAAAAGGTGAGCTCAGCGCTCAGTTCCATGTGCACGCTTGACGCTGAGGACGGTCGGCCTCCCTGGAGGCTGTAAAATGATGCAGAGGGTCATCCTCGCAGAGGGCGGGCCCGGAGTCGGAAACATTGCAGCACACCTTCTGAGCTTGCAGGAAGGCGTCACATACATAAACACGAAAGTCAAGAATTCTAGACCCTTCGCTGCTGATTGCCCTGTTTCACCTTAAGTAATTTTGCTAGAGAAAGCTGACGCAGCCTGCATGTGTGTGTGTGTAGGGGAGGGAGTCGAGGGGGAGGGGGCTGTGGCATTTTTGCCAGCATTTGCCTTATTTTTATTTTTGGTCTTTTCCCCCCTGCTTGCCTCCACCCTTCCAATAAGCTGAGGCAGTGTAACTTACAATTTATTAGCCGGTTGCTATGGGTTACACCAGCGCTCCACGGATATTCCCTTCAGAAATAGTAACATTTAATGTAATGTAAAGCAGAACTACTGTATCACCACTTGGCTGGCTTCTGCTGGCTTACAATATTCTAGCCTTCCCTGCTGAGCCTCAAGCCTCGGGAAATTAGCTGGTGCCCTTATTTTATTACGATGATGGGTGGCTGCCATGCCCCTTGTTTCATGAAACAGAGAGCTTGCTAACCAAGGGCGCCGGCAGGACCTGGGGTGCCAACTCGCAGCGCCCCGCAGCGCCTGGGGACAGAATGTTTATTCCATCTTCCTGGTCACTGTTTAAGGCGACCTTCCCGAAGCCGTGTCCCTGTGAGCCCGAGGCCAGTTTCCATGTCAGGGAGGTTCGCCGTGACTACCGACAGGTTTTATTGATTTTGCTGTCTGTATAATATTAGTAGCAGGCTGATTAACAGAAATGTGTGGGCTTGGTAAATTTTTAGGAGAATATTTAGCTGGAAGGGTGATTTAAAAGGAAATGGTGAGATGGCAACCCTGAGTACAGCCATTCAACGTAAAAAATAAACCCAGTATGAGAGAGATTGGTATTTTTAGGTCACCTACATTTTTTTTTTCTGCCCACGGTCTCCATCAACCACACACCTCACCCCTGGGGAAGAAAGGAACCCGCCCAGGAGAGAAGGTCTGCTCACCCACGTTGCCCTTCTGCTCGCAGAGCTGTGCCCTCTTTCGCTGCGGGCACTGGGTCCGTGTGTGCGGCCCAAGCAGGGACTCCTGTAGGAGCAGGGCTGGCTGGTAGAAAGACTACGGGGTCTGGAGCCCAATGGTTTGTCACAACTGTTAGGAGTCTCGGTTTCCATATTGTAAAACGGGATAAGAGTATTTCCCATGCACACACACCCTAAAGATGAGAGAGGCCGAGTGTTCGTTCTATCACGGTGCCTGGCTCACCGTAGGTGCTTGAACCGTGGCCCAGCTTACTGTTTCAGTTCTCGGGAGCATGGGACATTGTTGTTCTCTCTGCCTGACAGACTTTCAGAGGGGAGAGAGTGAGCATGGAAACAGATAAGCAAGGTCTTTATAGATCGTCGCGTCTAAAGGAACAAACTGGCCAGTAGAGCAGAGCATGAGCCGGGGCTGCTCTACCCTGGGTGGCAGGGACAGCCTCTCTAAGAAGGTGCACTTGATGGAGGAGGGAGCACCAGTCAGGCAAAGATCAGGAGGAAGGGCATTCCAGATAGAGCGACCAGCAAGCGCAAAGGCCCTGAGGCAGGAATGAGGCGACTGCCAGGCTGGGGCAAAGTCTGCACTTAATGACTGATCCAAAGTTGCTCCTGGCACCCAGCCCGGCTCCTGCCTCAGGCTGGGAACAGATCACCCGCAACAACTCCAGCTTCCCGAGCCTCTCCTGCTCAGACTTGCAGCCCCGCCTAGGTCAGAGGCACAGCTGCAGGGCCCAGGACAACGGGCGTGGCCGTGGGCTCAGCCCAGCGAACAGAGGAACAGCCAACATGGCTTGACCAAGAGCTCCTGGGGGTCGCAGGCCTCTTTGGGCACCGCCTACCTCGTGTAGCCCAGAGGTCCTCGGTCACATCTACTGGGGGTATAAAAAGACGGGCGCACAAATCGGAACTACTTCTTGTGTGTATGTCTTTCTGTGTCCCCAGGGTCTTGCATGGCTCACAGCTACCCCATTGTGCAGGGGGCCCAGCTGCTCCTGCTTCACGTTAGCTTTTCTATAGCCCACTTCTGGGCAGGCATAAGGATTGACTGACATACTGGGTCCCCAAATCTCATTCCTTTTCAGGGACTGGGCATTCCCCTTGCCTACAGTGAGAGCCTCTCCCAGATGCCCACCACAGCCTGGCCGGCCAGAGAGCACTGAGCCCTCCTCCTTCCCTCCTCTGTCAGATGGGACATCAGCAGGCTCACTGGCTCCCTCTGGGAAAGGGTCTCTTTTCATCCCTCTTGCAGGCAGCCACTTCCCCAGAATGCAGTCACCAGACCCATGCAAAGTCTTGGTTTCCTTTCAAGATTTTGGGAGACTAGTGGAGGCTTACGGGCTATCCCAATGAAGCCACATTGACATCAGTGCCCTGGCCCTGGCCCTGGCCCTCCGCCCCAGGACACCAACCTGCCCAGTGTTTTTCATACCCTCGGTCGATCTGACTTACCCATGTCGGCAAGTTGCTTGGCCTTCCTGGGCCTTTGGCTCTGGGCAGTCTGCTTGGGATTAGGAGAGCGGATCCCTGCCCCCAGGGTAACTATGTCACAGGGCCCTAGAGCAGGGCCACCTGGCCTCTGGGGGCTGGGACACTGGTGAGCTGCCCCAGCTGTCCGCTGGCCCCCAAGTGCCAGTAGACATGACCACACTAGACGGGAACACTGCTCCCTCCTGACCTGAAACTGCTGCCAAGTCTGCCCGGCTCCTTCCTCGAGGCTGAACCGTCTCCTAGGGGCTCCACGTCTGACTCCTGCCACCACCCTCCCTCCTCCCCTCCCTGTCCCAAGTTCTGCAGGTAACCCTGTTACTGACATGGTGGGGCTCTTTCTCTGGAGCTCTGGACATCCAGGTGGATATGGGGGGAGAGGTCACTCCACCACCTAGATCGAACTGAATTGTGGCTCTAGTTTAGCCTGCTCCAGAGTATTGGTGTGAAGGGGAGTTTGCAGGTCATTGAGACGACTGGCTCTCTTTGCAGATGAGCAGCAGACTTTGGAGAGGTGAAGTGCCTAGGCTCAGGCCACGGACCGCGGGAGTCACGGCAGGGTGGGCCCAACCACGTCTCCTGACTCTCAGTCCGGGTCTCTGGAAGTCCACTGCATCTCCTGCCCTCTCCCCTTCAGACTTTTATGAGGTCCTTTTAGATTGGAGCACTCTGTCCTTCAGTGCCCCCGCCCCCACCAACCTTGTCCAGCACCTGGTAAGGGGCCAAGGCAATGAGTGGAATTCCTGGTTGGACTTAACGATAGAGACCACCTTTGGCTCTCCCTCCTCTAACACACACAGGGAAATCGGCACATACTTATTGAATGCGAGTAGGACACAATTTCCCACTTTCCGCTTACTGTGTAGTATATAATAATAGTACTGTGAAAATAAAAGTGCATATTTCCTGCTCAAACAATTAAGGTAAACAAACTTAGGTGGTTGTTTTTACTGCAGGACTAAGAGCTTTATAATGAGCTAAAAGGCACTGTGGCTATGGCCACCTAACATGAACCAATAGCACCTCCAGACAGTACTCTCTGTACCACATGGAAAATCTGGGGTTCCCCTGGATTTTCCCCTCCCAGGGCCTTCAGGTTCGGGTTCCCTGGGATAGCTAACCCTTTGATTGTCTCAGGGAGGTGAGGGTTCCCATTCCCTGCTGAAGCTGCCTCTCCATGTCCTCAGGGTTGCCAGGGGGCCGGGCGGGGCTCAGGTCACCCCATTAGCACGGGTGGGGCTTCTGAAACGACTGAAACACTTCTACACCCCACTCCCCGCTTCCTGGAGCAGAGTTTAGGAAGCTAGTCGGCTTTGGGCCCAGGAGGCCAGACATGAAACGAAACCTGTCTTCTGATGGGCATTCTTCTGGCTTTTCCTTCAAGTGGGATTTTATGTGCAGAATTGGGTTTAAACATTGAATTTCAATTTTATACACACACACACACACATACACACACACACCAAGAGGCCCCGGGGCAATGGGGCCATTTGAAATGAACACCAGACCCAGTCTTCTACCTGCCAAGTGTTCGATTAAGCCGCTTAGGTCTGTTTCCACCATCCTGTCTTTCAAATATTTATGTGGCAGATTATAGGCGAGCTTCAAAGGCGAGGAAATGCAAATCTGCTCTATAAATCATAGAATAACACAGCTGCTGTCCTCAGAGTGACAGTTTACGAATGCCAGCGTTTCTGTCTGCAGAGGGGGTGGTGGGAGGTGGGCTTCTTGCTCTCAGCCAGGCCTGGCGCACGCCTGTGTGTGTGTGTGAGTGTGTGAGGTGGGAGAGAGGGTGGGAAGTTCTAACACTGTTTGCCTTTTTGCAGAACAGTGGATTTTACTTTTTGTTTTTGTAGTTTCCCGGCAGTTAAGGAGTTACCGTAGTCTGCTAATCCTAACGAACTGTGAAGGGATAGAACCTCTCTAGGCCTCGGAGGCCTCCAGGGAGTAGAGACAGAGAGTGGCTTTCAGCTCGGGGGAGAATGCACCTAGAACACGAAGTAAAATGGGAAGAAGTGAAAAAGCGATAACTTTGAGAATTCCGAAATGAATTTAATTTAGTCTAAATGAGTGAAAAGGAAATTGTGCATTGCAAATAGTTATGCACATTAAGCTCTGCCCCCAGGGTCTTAACAATCTGGCAGCAGAGGCCCCGTGCTCTGAAGATTAGACTTCCACGGGCTCTTTTCAGCTGTTGCCATGAGCACATGGGTTTGGTACCCTGGTGTTTGGTGACGCGGGAACATCCACCAGGACCAACGCTGGGGTTTATGGTCCTTGGCTGACAGCTGGTTCTGGCTGGTGTCATCCCGTGGAAGTACCTGGGAGGGTGCGGAGACCCCGGGGTGCATCAGAGGAAACACGTGGGGGCAAGGTTTCCTGGGGATTAGTCAGGATTCTGTTGCAGGTGACTCAAGCTCGCTTAGGCAACATGGGGATTTTCTGGGTCACGGAACAGAGCATTAAATAAGCGAATCATGGGAAAGGAAGGGGTGCAGTTGGGCTTGGGAGCAGCTGGGATGCGCTGGAGCACTGCCCGGACTCTCTTCCATCACCTGTCTTCAGTTTTTCTCTGTTCTGGTTTCTAACATGGCTGGCAACAGCTAACAGATTGTGTACCCAACACCGTCCGCCACTGTAGAGACCCTTTTGTACCTAAGGACGTTTGCACCGTCAGGTCCTCTTTTGAGTAATTGGTCCAGCGGGGACCAGGTGTCCATGCCTAGAGCAGCCGGCTGCAGGGAGTGGGCACCAGGGTCGCAGGAGAACAAGGCAGCTCTTGCAGTTATGTGGATAGGAGAGGTCTTTCTAGAAAAAGGAGTGGGGGCGTTTTGGACAAAGGATCCAAAAATCATCTAGGACAGCCAAGAGAGGGCTGGATTCCTCCTCCCTGCACCCAGTCCAGAAAATGTGCTAAAGTGAAACGCCAGGGTGATGGTAGGGCTCGCCTGGTTTGGCTCTTTTCGCTCAGGAATCACAAGTCCTGAAATGCCTGATGTTCAATATCTGAAAAATAACTATGGCATATATTTTGTGTGGTTTTCTAGTTGTGTATACTTGGTGGACTAGTTGGGTACCAGCTACTCCATTATGTCCAGAAAGTGTCTTATTAAAGTTTAATTTTGTCCTTTCATGAACACTCTGCCCCAGCCAAACTGAAGCCAGTTTGCTTCCTACACACAATTTGTCTGTCAGTGTGTTAAGACCTTCCATTTCTTTCTCTTTTTGTGTCCCACCTCTTACAAAAGCTCTCTCCCAAACGCCCTTTCCAGAAAGCCTCCTGCGACGAACCCCCCCACCCCTCCTTGTTCATCAGTGTTTTGTTGCGATCCATAAGTAGTTTCTACTGCATTAAGTTGCACTTATGGAGTTTTGTAAAAGAAAAATGTTGGCAGTTCTATGAGACTTTTTCTGATTATTATAAACAGGAGTGGCTTATAAATGGGGAAAGCCCATCTTCTACTTACTCCCTCTGCTGCAAACCCCCCGAAGCCAATTGGGCTGTTCCCAATTAGGTAAACGTCGGTGGCCCTCAACAGCCTGGTGCAGAGGCCACGGACCACGAAATGGATGAATCTAAACATGAGAGCTCTCATTTGACGGGTCTCCTCCAAGGCCCTGGGTCCCTAGCAATCTGTTTACATGGTAGATGTTTTTATAAATTTTGCAAAGGACAGATATTTGAACCACAGTCAATTAAGGCACTCTCCCTTTTTTTAAAGAATTCCTTTCAGCCAATCTCCCCTCTTGTCAGGGGGCCTTGAGTGGCCATAGGCTTGTGGGGGACCTAGCTAAGGAAAGTTGAAGTGGCAATACATTTACTTGGGGTTCCTGTGGGATGTATCTGTGTGGTTTGCAGACATGCCATGTATAGATAGTTAACTTATTCCCATCTGCCCTTTGCCGGACTATTCTTAGCACCCACTGGGCAAACTTACCCATCAACGTCATGGGAAGATTCAGGATCGAAGAGCCTGCTCGAGGTGAGCATGTTCTACAGCGTCCCCCACCAGCTGTCTATAAGGAGAGGAAAAGAAACGGAGTTTTAATTGTGCAAAACCAGAAGCTAATCTGTAGAATTATTTTTAGTGTTGATTGTTTTCAATAAGGTAACGGTTTAAAATAACGAGCTTCCCAACCACAACACAGAAGCGGATAATAAAAATCTGTTACTTCATTTACCTCCAGCCCCTTTCTTTCCGTTAGCTCTCTACCCTGTGTGGAAAATTCTTCTGATCAAGGTACATAAGGTTATAACTGGAGCATTCAGTGCTCATCAATTCCTAGCCAAGGAAACTGTCAGAAATACACTCTATCCACGGTGTATGTGATTATAAACAGTCCGTGGGTTTTTCTCTTTTGAAGGAACTGCGAAATCAAACCGATCAGAATTTCTCTATTTATAGGGCACAAGTCCTGCAGAATACCTACAGTGAACATGTCCACTGAAGTTGTGTATTTTATGAATTTAAAAATTTAATAACACACAAAATTTTGAACCACCAAGTTAGAACAAGGACTGAATTATTTCATTTTCTTCATAGAAAATATTACAGAATAGTTATCCCATAAAGAGGTCATCCAAGAACATGCAGCCCAAAGTGTAGGGATGTACATTATAGAGCTATACCAGCCATTAATTAAAATATCGTGTTGTTCTATAGATCCTTATGGCATTTCATAACTTTATAAAATTCCAAATGTGCTACAATTCCTTTTCTCATTCTGTATAAATATTTACTTTTGTACCTAATTTTGTATTTGTAATTTGTAATGCTTTTTCTCAAAGAAGGCCCTCTGAGGCTGGGTGAAGAGTAAAACTAGACACACACTTCTTTCCCATCGGTGGGTGCAGGACAGTTAACAGTGAACATTCCCAGCACGTGGAGATGGTATTTGGGCAACAATGAGAGGCTCTGTGGTCCCTCCCTCTGGTGGGAGATTGTGCCCTGAGGGGTCTGGAAAAAGGTGATTACTCTGACAATTCCCACGGTAGGTTATCTTAGATGCAAACAGACAGTAGACAGGCTCACTCAAGGCAAAGATTGACCTTTGTAAAGGAAGATACTGGCCTAGGATGTGACTACACACCAGGACTCGCCCTGGCTGGTGTGGCTCCTGTGGTTAGAGCTTCGGCCCACAGACTGAAGGGTCAAGGGTTCAATTCCTGGTCAAGGGTGTGCACCTGGGTTGCAGGTTCGATCTTTAGTCAGGGCGTGTGCGGGAGGCAACCAATCGATGTCGCTTTCACATCTATGTTTCCCTCTCTCTCTGTCCCCCCTCCCTCCCTCCCTTCCACTCTCTCTAAAAATCAATGGGGAAAAAATATTCCTGGGTGGGGATTAACAAAAGAAAAAAGGGAGAAGTTTTCGTTTTAGACCATCCTATGTGGCTACGTTTGGTCTCTGAATTTGTAAAGCTACCATGCAGGCCTCTGCTGAGCTTGTCAGGTTTAGTATGTGACCCCTTTTTCATAGTCCACACTATGTTTTACCTACAAAAAGCATTTTTACTGAGGTCCAAATCTCCATATCAAGTTGCCAAGTGTAATTTTATGTGTCAACTTGACTGGGACACAGGGTGCCCAGATATTTAGCTAAATGTTATTTCTGGGTGTGCCTGTGAGGGTGTTTCTGAAAGAGATTAGCATTTGCATCAGTGGACTCAGTAAAGCAGATTGCTCTCCCAAATGTGTGTGGGCATCATTCAATCCACTTGATACCATTGTCACTAGCTAGTTATTAATAATAGGAAAGGAGTAAAAGGGAGGTCAGACATTATAGGCATGTCATTTGGGCAGCTTCACCAAGAAGCTGCAACTTCACACACCCCAAGGAACCACCAGCCCATTCCCTGCAGATCACTGGGGGAAGGGACTGGACAAAGGGGAAGATGGTCCCGTGCTCAGTGAGTCGGGGTGACACAGGGAAAGTGCCTGTCAGTCAAGCCTGGGGAACCATGGATTGGCTGGAGTAGGCAGGGACATTGCAGGCCCATGAAAATTTGGGAATACACGATCCCCTAAACAAAGGAATTCTCTCTCTTGGCTCTCTTGCATGTGCCTGTGTGGCTCACAGCCATGCAGATCCCACATGTCGTAATGGACTGACGGACGGCAACAGGGAACAGCCTGATGCTGGACTGGACGCTGCTCCAATATTAGGATGAAAATTCTGGACTCTGGCTTTGGTTCTAGCCCTACTGAGGCCACAGCTGCACGTCTCCCTTGGGAAATGGGATCTTGGAAACTCAGGGGTTTGAGTCCACAAAAATAAAGCTTTCTATAATATCTTATCCTCCTGGGTGAGCCTCAGAATATTCCTTTTCTTGGGATATCACAAGAAGCCCACTCCCACCAGCAACTGGGAGCAAAGATCGAGGACTTCACAGCATGGAAGCCAGGCCAGGAAGCAGCAGCAACTGGCTGGGCAGCAGGCAGCTGGCAGCCGGCAGCCGGCACCTGGCACAGGCACGCTGGGAGCAGGAACTACGCTCGATGCAAAATGGATCCATTCAAGGGCAGACAAGTACAGGTTCAAGGTCAAGGACAGAAGCCAGGTGACACGAGTGAGTCAGATCTATGAAGAGAGGCTGACGCGGGTAGAGGGAGGAACCCAGCAGAGGCTAGAAGCCAGAAGCGGCTCAGCCGGGAGGTGTGGACACGGCGAGCAGTGGGGATCTGCAGACACCGGCTCACACAGAATTCCCCCCGATGGCATCTGCGGTGTGCTGTCCCTTATCTGCGGTGTGCTGTCCCTTTTAAGCTTGTCCTCATGCACACGGGCGGCTCTGCCCTCAGGGCGCAGAGGCACCAGCAGACCTTGGGGTGGCTCACAGGACAGTGCTGGAACGGCAGCCACATAGAGCGGGGACAGCTAGGAGTCTCATTTCACTAGACACGGGGCATCTGATAGATCCTCCTAGTGCCTCTGACAGTTTCATCTTTTATAATTTAAAGGAAGAAATGAGAACTGCTCCATCGGACCTCACTCTGGGCATCCTGCTCAGCAGGGTGGAAGTCACAGGGACCCCAAAAGGGGCCCTCCCAAAGCTGGTGACATCCGGGGCCCGGCCAGATGAGGGCCCTGAACCCATTGGGAAATCGGGGTTTGGAAATAGCCAGAGAAGGGTTGGGTGGGGCTCGGCAAGGCTCTCAGTGAGCAGACAGCTCAAGAGGACACACAGGCTAATTGGGGCTAATTGTACTTAGTGGCCAGATGATGGCAAGAAAGCAGAACTCTCCGAACTGTACTTTACTTCCACACTCTCCATCAAGAAGACTGATGTTCAGAATGGAAAAGGCAGAATTAACGCTGGTTAGAGGGAATGAAGCCACATCTAATTACCATCAGCAGATGTCACGTACCCATTAAATATCTAACGGCCCCAGCAGGATTTCACCCCCTCGGAGTATTCCTCAGATCAGTCTGAGATGCCCAGGGCACCAGGCTCTGCATGCTTGTCCCCCACCCCGAATCGGCCCCTGCTGCTGACGATACTCAACAGACCAGCCCTCTGCAGGCCTAGGCCAGCAGGTTCCATTGCCGCCACCACCAGGCAGGCCTCGGGGTGAGCAATGCCAGCTCCCCTCTGCCTGTCCACCCTAAGCACAGGACACAGCATTCCCTAAATCCCCCAGAGCACACCCGAGACCAGTCAACCCTCTGTCTGGAGCACAAGGGCAGGGAGACTTGTCTGTCCTTCCCCTCCCCCCATGCAATCCAGGACACACTCATTACAGGGACATAACCAAGGGAACGTGAAAGAGCTTCTTACTATCGGACATGCTGTTAAGTTTCCTGGCCTGAAACTATTGAACTCTTGCATGTGACAAGATCTCCCAAGTGTCCTGGCTGACTTCTGTCAGTAATCTTCTAGAGATTGTGTAGGACGAGGCTGCCACGAGACTATCCAGGCGAGTGTCCTGAATGCAAGGACTGGGAGAAGGTAAATTCTGAAAATCACAGAATGGCAAGCGACCTAGATCCTGGGGAATATTTATGAACAAATTGTTTAAAGGGAACTTCTGAGCACCTACAAAAGGGAAGTAGACTTACTCAGAGCCAGTACAGACTCGCCCCTAAAGCCAAGGCACAGGAACGTTTTTCCCTTTTTGAGAGCATCGAGCTCAGGGGACTGAGCCCGGTCTGTGTTGCAGGAAGAGAGCGAGACCGTTCGCTCCATCTGTGACCCTGGAAATTAGAGGCTGCAAATTGGAGTCCCACTGGTTCCTTGTGTTTTGTTTGGCTCTGCCCAGCATTTATGACGTTTTTGATTCTGTTGCCAACATTTAAAAAGAGGGAGTGTGGCAGGGCGTAGTCTTGCCCTAATGATGCTCTGCCCTCCCGCCGGCGGCCATGTGAGCAGCAGTGTGTCCCCAGGAGGTGGGGAAGGGGGGGTCCATCCTCTGCTCACTCGGGCTTGGCCAGGGCACACGCTTTGGCTGATGGGGTGTGAGCAGAAGTGACCCCTGGCATGGCGTCTGCTCTCAGCCTGGATCAGGAATGAGAAGACACACGGAGCACAGCCATGGCCACGGATGTGTAACAGGAACAGAAATGAACCTTTATTGCTATAGGTCACTGATATTTGGGGGCTGTTTCTTATTACAGCCTAACCTAGAAAAACTGACTGATGGAGGAGAGATCCCATGAGAATCTGGGTCTTCAAGAGCCAGAAGATCCGATGGCCCTGTCCCCCAGGTCCCCAACAAATGACTGGAGATGAAGGGTGGCACCCCCTTCATCGTCCTAAGCTCCCAGCTGAGATCCCCATGCCTCCCATGTGTAACCGGAGCCACAGAGAGCCTGTGAAAGCCAGTCATGGGCAGTAATGCCCTTGGTTTCAGACATTTGTCGAATCCCCCACGTAGCTTAGTCGGCTTCCAGCTTCTCTCACACACCCACCCCCGTCCCCCTCCACTCCAGCCTCCGAACTTCCCTCAGCCCCTCGAATGCAGGGGGCTCTCCCACAGCACAAACCCCATGAGAAACAAGGGCTGTCTCGACCCTCTCCCAGCTTTCATGACGCATCCCTGGAAGCCAGAGCCCTAGAGGTCGCCCACTGCTCAGCGACTCTCACACCCTGAGGGACTCCACTGCCCCCTCCGCCCATCCCGGGATCCTCAGCACCTGCTCCACGGGTGGGTGAGCCTGGGAGACAGTGGAAGCGAAGAGTTCTGCTGTGTGGATGCCGTCCCTGGAAGCCACCGCATCTGGGTGCAAACCAGGAATCTCAGGAGATCTATTGCTGACATTTTGGTGGCCACAGCTTGATGACCTCTCCACATCTCCCTTGGCCTCTCCCAAGTGGAAAGTGCCAACCCCGCTCATCTGAAATGCAGCTGCAGAGTCTACACACCCTAAGTGTCCCCTCACTGGGCACCTTTCAGGTGCCGAAGACCTGAACGCCTGGGCCTCTCAAACGCCCTCCCTTTAGCTGGACTCCAGGTCCCTGGCATAGTCACAGGCACTGGTGTGTGTGGGCCCACCACCAGGGTCCACCATCCCTGAGGGTCGCTGCTGGGTAGCGAGGGGAGGCAGGAGGCAGAGCTCAGTCAGAGCTCAGAGGTGCCGCTGCCTAAGACCCTGCCTTCTCCTGGAACCCACAGTTTTATGAAACTGGACCCAGATAGCACCTGCCCCCTCGCCTGGCACAGGGAGGAAGTAGAAGCAGTTTCCCAGGCTCCCATTGGCTCGAGCCAGGCCATGGGGTTCATGTTTTCAGCAGTTAGGCCTGGGATCCTGGACCGGCCCCAGGTCATCTCCATACGTTGGCCTCTCCTGGCCTCCAACCTCATGCCTGTGCCAATCCCATGGGCGGGCTGCTGCCAGGAAGAGCCTCGTAAATGCACCTCTGGTTACGTCATTCTCAGCTTAGCCCCCTCTCGCCTGGTTCCCATCGCTTGCAGGGCACAGTTCAAGCTCCTTACATAACTAGCAAGTCTGTTCATGATCTGGCCCCACAGGCCTTCCTGCCCTCCCTACCCCACTCCCCACCTGCCCCAAGCTCACGCTGCAGCAAGCTGCGCAGGGCTCTGAAAACCCATCAGGCTGTGGCTCGTCCCCTGGTCCCCCTTATGCCAGGAACACGGCTTCTGGCTTCTTCTCCCGGCCAATTCCTCCTAGGAGTTGTCTCCTTTGGCAAGCTTCCCCCGACCCCTCAGGCCAGTTTTAATGCCCATCCCCTAAGCTTCTGAGCACCCTGCGCTCCCTGGGACAGAGCTGCCTCCTACGCCCCACCCCCCCGAGCAGGACCCCACATGCCTGGTGAATGTATTGTCTCTGGCATCAAATAATACTTTAATTAACATTAAAAATGGCAAAACAAGAAGCCTTCCACTTGTATCGCCCTTTCTTCCCTCCAGGCCACGACCTGCTCCAAACCTTACTATTTTCCCCGTTAATCCTTGTACACTGAATCAGGAAGACAGTCCTTGGGATTGCTGGTCTGTTCCTTCCTTCCTTCGTCGATCCCTTACTGAGCCACTACACTATGGCGGGCGCTGTGCCAAGCGATGGGGACACGTGGGACCTTATTTCTAGTGGAGTGAGAAAGACGGCACACAGCTCAGAGCCTGGGCAGCAGCGAGGGAATGAAGACTCCCAGGTGACGAAGGAAAGGAAGACAGTCCAGGGCGCAGGGTGCTGGGGTAGCAAGTGGTGACTGGCTCTTTTATTTAAGGTCACCTGGGAAGGCCTCTTGGATAAGACAGCATCTGAACAGAGACCTGAAGGACGTGAAAAGTCATGTCAATACTTGGGGAAGAGCATTCCAGGCAGCGTGAACGGCAGGAGCAAAGGCCCAGAGTTAGTCAGGGCAAACAAATCCCCAAACTTCTCAGTAAAAATACGGCGCAGTAACTGTTTACTTCTTGCGCACGTTCCAGTCCAAAGTCATGTTGCTGGTCGATGGGCAGCATTCTTCACTTGGGTCTGGAAACGCTTATGCCTTCTCGGCCTGGCCGTTTCAAAGACGTCCCCATTCGGTGGGCGGGTGGGAGTGGAGAAGGCACAGACCTGCCCCCTGCCCCCAGCTGGAAGTGACGGGGACCACATCCTGTCCCATTGGTGAGAATCAGCGCCAGCCACACCATGGAGAGGCGTTTTGGGGGCCAGCTGGTCACCTCTGCCCGTGAGAGGAGACAGCCTGGCAGTTCAAGGTTAAGGAAGGAGGCTGGTGTGGCCGGGGCAGAGGGAGCCAGGTGGAGCACACAGCTCAGGGAGGCAACACAGTGGGTGGTGAGCAGAGGAGATTGGGCCCCGCAGGTCACTTTAAGGACCTTGGATTTTATTCTCTATGCAATGGAAGCCCTTGGAAGGTCCTGCACAGGCAGTGATGTGAAATGGCTTTAGTTTCCAGGGGCATTCCTCGTGGAGAACAGACTGCAGGCAGACCTGGGGGACACAGGTAGGCAGGAAGTGGGCCAGAGCAGTCCCACGGGGGAGATGACGGTGTCCTGGACCAGGCGGGAGGGCAGGGACAGGACCGAGACCCGGCTACTCCAGCGCCTGGCCTCTAAGCCTGGGGCTGGGAAAGGGTCGGGCAGCATTGCCCGCTTCACAGGCCTCACTGTGTCTGCCGCAACTGCTCAGCCCTGCTGTTGGGGCATGGAAGCAGCCACAGCGACGTGTAAATGAACGAGCATGACTATGCGCCAATAAAGTTTTATTTACAAAAACCGGTGGTCAGGCTGCAAAGTCCGCTCACCCTGATGAATGAGTCACTATCGGGCTAGCCGTCTCTCGTCACACATTTGTAGCTGGGACAGCGGTGGCCGGTGCAGAACTTGGCTGAGAAACTGTCAAGGCTTCAAGTTCATGTAACAGCCACTCCCAAGGAACTGAGTTTCTTGTAGTAACACTTGTGGCCTAAGAATGAACCACGGCTTCCCGCTGTCTTCAAGCAAGTTCCCTCTTGACAAAGGAAATGGCTCTCGGCAAGACCTTTTCATTACAGTTCAGGCTCATCAGCTATTCTTCTATAACTAGATACCTTTATTATGTGTAATTAAGGCAGCAGCCGAGAAGAGATGCAAATGTGTTCTTAAAACCTGACTTCGCAGCAGCTGGGAGCTTCGCAACCTTTTAAAAGAGCAGGTTTAAACTGACTCACGTTCGCAGGTGCCGAGATGGAGAAAGGAGAGAATCAAAGCTAAAGAAAGAAATGAAAAGATAAGAGGCTGCTGCTTAGTTTTCTTAGTGGTCACCCTGTGCGCCGAGGTGACTGCTCACGCCAGGGGCACCCTGGGCACCGACATCGACAGCAGCTCTGCCCCCGCAATGCTCCCTCCCGAAACTAAGCAGTGCAGCAGCAGAAATGTCACCCACAACCCAGGTGGGTACCCTGACTGGGAATCGAACCCCTCACTGATTAAGTTCTAATGGGTTTACTCAGCATGCAAACATTTAACAACCATCTGTCATTCGGGGGCAGTCCAGCATCTGACCCTCTTCCTATATTTGGGAAATTCCCCCGAGAGGAGGAGTCTCTGAAGACCTGACACTAGCCCGTATCCAGCGAGGACCTCTCTTCTCCGGCAGCTGGACACAAGCACAGAAAGCTGAAGATTAGCCAACTGGATGATCTCGCCTGGATGCTGCGTCTGGAGGGAGTGACACAAAGCAGCAGCCACGGTTTGGAATCCACTCCACCAGGCAGCAGCATCCTATGTCCTGGAGTGATGGTCCCAGTGGGTCAGTGTCTGCTGTCCAGCAGCACCCCAACCAGGCTGCTCCTCTCGAGTGACCGGGGCCGAGCGCCTCATTGCTCAGTTTTCCCTGTTTATTGCCGGTTTCCAGAGCCTGGTTCTCCCGGACACAGCCTCTCGAGGAACTCAGGGTCAGGTAGGAGAGATGGGTGATTCGAGTGGATGTAAAATCCTCCCCTTCTGGAGAAGAGCTTTGGGGAAACAAAAAGACCAGAGTAACATGAAGAAGGGCCAGTAAAGATATTCAGAAGGAGATATGTCAGTGATGAGAGCAGACAAATGCGCCTTCAAGCACAGGCCTGGCAAAGCGGCAGACGTTGACCTCTGTTATGGACCAGATGAGGTCGGCCCAGAGCAGGTGGGATTCCAGAGGGCAGCACCGGAGAAGAGGTTTGGTAGAAAGCTTCCAGAGTCAGAGAGTGAAATCAATAGACGCTGTGTCCTGCTGTAAGAATGTGTGATTAGAAATGTCCGAACCTGCAAAATAGATTTTTGAGATTGCTCACTTTAAAAACGGATTCTTTATTGATTTTTTTTTTTTTAAATATGTTTTTATTGATTTGAGAGAGAGAGAAACATCAATTGGCTGCCTCCTGCACGCCCCCTACTGAGGATCAAGCTTGAAACCTGGGCATGTGCCCTGGCCGGGAATCGAACCAGTGACCTCTCGGTCAACCAACTGAGCCACACCAGCCAGGGTAGGTGATTCTTCACTTTAAAGAGAGGAAGGTACATCTATTTCCTAGGTTGCAGAAATTTTGTTTTGCTTATTTATTTTCTACAACATCTTGAGGCGGTGGTATTATCCCCATTTCACAGATTAAAAAAACAAACAAACAGGGCTGGTAGATCAAGTAACAAAAGTTACACAGCTTGTAAGAGGCAGACCCGGATCTGGGTGGTGTCGTTGTCTGACTCCAAAGGCCCCGTGTTTCCCACTCTCCCCGGCCGCCTCCCCCAGAGCACCTTTAAATAATGACACTCGAAATGCATTCAGAAAGCACTTCTCATTGAAGAGACTCAATTCACCAAGATTGGGTTTGCCCGCAATTTTGCGAACGCATCCATCACACAAAGCGTTATGTAACAATATAAGGATAAATATGGATCCCATACAAAAGAGAGAAATAATAGAGGAAGTGTGGTTAATTAATGCAGTAGGAACCAAAGCACTCCAGGAGCAGGAGAACAGCACTCCCGGAATAACACACAATAAGCAGCTTCATTAGGGAGACAATGCATGTGGTAAGAGAGATAATAGCAAGAGAGAGGAAAATGCAAAAACAAATTAGCCTACTAGAAAACACTGGCTTGGAAATATTTTATAATGATTGATTTGTAAGAAACCTCTCTGCAATAAACATCCATGGAAACCCTCGCTTTCAGAGATCTTAAAAAAATAGGTCAGCGTCTCTGGGTTGCACATATTTAGGTGTGATTTTCCTCTTCAGCAGGGAAAGGGACCAGCTGGGTATTTTCAAAAGTCCCATTTAGTTTATGATTCTAAGGTTCCGCTTATGGGCACTTTCTATGACTGTCATTTTTTTAAAGCTGGTTAACTCCGTGGTTTTATTTTTTCCCCCCCTTCTAAATTCCCCACAGGGCTTAAACTAAATCAGTGGGAGTCTGTGTCCCTTCTGGGCACCACATTTGAAAGGGACATCGACCCGCTCTGCCTCCAGAGAACAGAACGGAGACAAATGGGTGGAAGTGGCTCAGAGAGAAATCCGGGCTCAGTGCGAGGGAGCCGTCTCCTGCTGTCAGAGCCCCCACCGCGGGCCCGGCTGCTTTTTGAGGGGCTTTGCTCCCAGGGACTGGAGACGCTGAGGCAGGGGGTGTAGCAACAGCTGTCAAAATCGCTCTGGGAGTGATTTTTTTTTTTCTTTTATAAGTTTCCCTTCAATTCCAACACCGGGTGACTGATTCATCATCTCACTCTTCAGCATGTTCTCCACGGCTCCTTCTTAGTTCCTCCGTCATCAAGGTCTTGTTGTCCAACTGTGTCACGTTCCCTCCGTGGGGTTAGCTGTCGGTTATCAAACTGTCGGTCGAGAGGACAATCAGGGCGATGGCGACGGCGCTGGGGCCTTCGAGGGATCCTCGGGCGGGTGCCGAGGCTGAGGGGACCACACGTCCTCTCCCAGAGTCCGCCTCTTGGTTAGTGGCGCCGACCTCCATCCAGATAAGCGATGCCTTCCCCTCCGTACCCCACCCGCACCGCGCTTCGGCCCATCGCCGCATCCTGCCCACTTTCCGAGCGTCTCCACGGCCTCCGCACCAGCCCACGCCCGCCCTCAGCCGTCCTCTGAACCTGCACCCGCCTCAGGCGGGCTCGCTCCAGTTACTGTTCCCAGGCCCAAACCCATCCCGTCCCGCGGCTCCTTCCGCCTCTCAGCGGCCGCCCAGTGTGTTGGCATGAGGGACCTGGGCCTCGCCCTGCCTGCTCTGGCCCCTGCGCGTCTCCAGTTCTGTCTGACCTCGTGCCCCACCCCAGTCACATGACCTTCTTTCCACCCACATCTTCTCCCACGGGGGGTCGGGGAGCCTTTGCCCCTGATCTGCCGGATGCCGGGTGCCGCGGAGGAAGGCTCTTCCCACCCCTCCCGGCCTGGTAAAGGCTTACCCGTCCTTCCCACCCGGGGAGCCGTGCTTCCTCGGGGCCGCCTCCCCTGACCTTCCTGCCAGACCACGTCCCCCTGGGGTCCCCAATCACAGTGCCCACGCTCTCCCTCCCAGCACTTCCCCCGTTTGCAGTTGTAGCTTCATTTCTGTGACGAGTTAGTCTCCGGAGGATGGGAACCATGCCAGGTGTGCCCCCTGAACAAATGAATGAGAAGAAGCTGTTTGAGACGCCCTGAGCTTCCAGTGGCTTCCAAAGGCCTGAGAGCCGTGTAGACACAGGAGGAGGCCATTGGCATGTCACTATCCAGCCCTCGAGTCCCCTCCCCCACTCACCCCGAATCTCTATAACCCCCAACTCAGAAAGCCCATTGCCCAGGTGAGCACTGTCCTCATGATTTCGTCTTCTTTGTAATACAATTAAGGGAGGTGAGGGTGTCCCTAACACTTGAGTTCAGCCAGCAGTTTAATCTATTCGTAGAATTTTTCTAGCAAGAAATATTTGAGTTTCAAGAGAATACTGGGCAGCCAGGGGGTGGAGGTCAGGGAAAGACTTAGGAAGGAAAGGGGATGACTGACGCAGCGGATGCCATCCACTGTGGGGGCCTCCTGGCCTTCGCATATGGGGCTCCTGCTGTCTGCAAAGTGCTCCTTCGCCCCTTGTCAGGATCCCAGTCAGGAGCGAGGACCAGAGACCTGCCGCAGCCTCCACTGGTCTTCCTGAGCAGGGTGGCTTCGCCGCTCCGACCGCCAGGCGCCGTGCCCGTAGGCCCACCAGCACTGCACTCGTCAGGCCGCACTGCCAAGGTCTGCGTGCACACCGCCTCCCCAGCCGGGCGGTGAGCTCTCCGGGAGCAGCACCCTTGTCACACCTTTGTTCTCCCGGCTCCTGGCGCAGGGCTGGCTGTATCCGTCAGGACTTCTGGCTGCGCGTTATAGAAATCAACTGGATCTCCTCACTTAAGCAAAACAGATAAGGGGGTGCCACTCTTGTCCACTTGGCACCCCACCCCCAGGCTCACTGAACCTCCTTCCATTTCTCAAAAACGGACCGGTCTTGTGAGCGGGCTCTTTGCAGGGAATAAACTAATAGATGTGCCTTAAACACGGGACGGTAAACACTGGAGACGAAAGGGCAGAGGGCAGGAAATGGCAGGGGCGGGGTGATGCTGAAGGCCAGCCGGCCTCCCTCCATTTGTTCGGGGGCCACCCCGATGGTCCCCAGCTCAGCCCTGGCTAGGAGAGCCTGGTCTGGGCCTCTCCTTCCAGCCTCCCCTCCTCACTCGCCTCTTCTTTCCTCAGCTCCGCCAGTTCATTCAACTCGGGAACCAGAGGGCCAGGCTCACCAGCCCCGGGGGCGCGAGGGGCCGGAGCTGTTACATGGGCCGCCGCGAGTCAGGCCCAGAAAGCGCCTGCAGAGTTGGAGGACCACGGGGGCAGGCACCTCCTCCCTGCCAGCATCTGCTTTTCTCAACTTGTCCTTACCTTTCAATTGCGCGATTTCTTTTCTCTGTTTTTCCAGTTAAAGGCTAACAAAGACCGAGTCGGGCGTTTGGGCCGTTTGTGGTCATCATTAATTTCATGGTCCTCTGCATTCATTAAGTCTTATTTCCTCCCCATAAGCTCCTCTCCCCTGATATTTGCAAAAGCACAACTTAGTCCCCCCTTAATCGCTGCGGCGGGGGTGATCTCATTGCGATGTTCTGCCGCTTTTATCTCTGCCCAGGAAGCTTTAACTGATGCAGCAGAGTCTTGCTTAATTCTTTCCCTTTTCCTCTGCAGACGGGCGTGTATTTCTTTCTCCGTAGCTTTCTGGCCGGTCTTGGGGGGAGCTGCACGGATTGCATTTTGCTTCCCCTTTGCAAGAAGTGCTGGGCTGGGCTTTAATTATGGGTGGACCCCCCCCCCCCCCTCCACATGCTTCTCCCTCAAAAGCCACCAAGGTTTCTCCAGTCTTCCATCTGCAGCCAGACAAAGTGCTCTTTGCCCCTCAGCTGCAGGTGATTCTTCCCTGGCTGTGTCACTGGCTGGAACAGAAGGCTGTGCCTGGGGCAAGAAAGAAGGGGGACACTGTGCAGTCAGATGGGCTCCCTATTAGCAGCTCGGGTGCACACACGGGGGGGGGGTGAAGCTAACAGCTAAAAAAGACACTCCCCACGCAGCGGGGCCAGCGGCTTGGCTAATTCAGAGCTCGTTATCAGTGAGAGAAACCCTGCTCCCCTTCCGCTGACAGCCAGGCCTGAACGTCTCCCTGACGGCTATCCGTCACTCCACTTCTGACCTGCAGGCAGCCCAGTGACCACTTCCCCTGTGTATTTTGCTTATTTCCTCTCATTTAACATGTTTCCTTCTGCCTTGGCTTATGGTTAGTCATTTACGTGCTTCTCTCTCTCCCGGGTCCAAAACCTAAGTCACCCTCTCTCTCACCCATCTGCCACCTAAACGTACTTTGGATCCCACGGTCCCCATTTCTATTAACGTCATTGCCTAAGTTATTCTAGAAATTTCTCCAGGCTTCCTAGTCCCTTGGCCCCCACACGGAACAGTTTGCCAGTTTGCACCTTTGACGCAAACCCCTTTCCATTCGCCCTGGATGCCCGTGTTAAGCTTTCCGGGAGAGCGGCACACCCTGTGGTGCCAGCCCACACCCACGCCCTTCTCGCAATCACCACGCAGGGGTTTCCTTCCATTATCTGCATCTTCCCAGTGCTAAAGGGAAGCTGAGTCTCTCCCCTACCCCGCACCCATTCCCAGGAATGGAGCCTGTGGCTTAGGCCTAACCCGGTCAATGTGACTCATCCCCCTGCAATTCTCATGGGGTCAGGGCTGAGCACTTGCCCTGCTCAGGCCAATGAGATCAGAGAGGACAGTTATTGAAGACTTTTGGAAGAGAAGCTCCCGTGCTCTTCTGAGACAGCTTCCTGAAGGGGGCACGGCTTGCTCCCTCTTTCTTTTGGAGCTCTGTTCAGTGAGGCTACCCTGGATCGTTCCTCCCTAAACTGGCACTGCCTTGTCACTCGGTGTCCCCTTCATAGCACTCTGCATTTACATGGCTATTGTTATCTGTATCTCCCATGAGTATGCAAAGCTTGGGCTGTTTGCTGCTACAGACCCAGCAACTGGCACATAGCAGGGACTCAACCAGGTGTCGTCAATTGACTGATTGAATGAACGAATGAGTGAATGAGCTAACCGCTTCCCTATTTCCAGTAAGGTCTTTTCAGTTGGCTTTATGCCACTTTCAGACAAACTGTTCTAGCACAGCATTCAATTAACATGTACCTAACGAGTGGACAAATGACCACCTTAGCTCTGGTCAGTACCATCCTCATGTAGTAACAATACCTGACCTGTGACTCCCCCACTTGAGTCCCAGGGCAATGTCACATACAGTGCTCCTTAGGTGCCCACGCTGGTTTCACCAGATACGTGGGCAAATCGTGCCCTGCCCCCGCTTTACGGGGAAAGTGGGGTTCGGAGAAGCTGGGCGCAGAGCAGGGCGCAGAGCCCACAGCTCCCGGGTCCCGGCCCCCAGCTCTCCCGCTGCTCGGCCTGCATCTCCGTCCAGGCTCCGCCGCTTCGCAGCCCATCCCCAGCCCGGGGGAGTGCTATGAAATCTGGTCCATGTGGTCTGTATTTGTCTAACGTTTCCAATTCCCCCTTCTCTGCAAGCCAATAAAACCCTGAATTTTTCCCACATGAGATTGTGGGCTCTTTGGGAAAAGGAAAAGCAGGCATATGGCTCTCAGGAAATCAAATCTGCCTGGTGAGAAAATCCCCCCCATAAGTCCGCGCATAATGAACATTCTTCTCAGCTGCTTTTTCCATGTTGGGGGCGCGCTCAGCAGACGCGGGTTCCCGCCTCGAGCGGCCGCACTTAGTGGCGAGAAGGCCTTCCGCAGCCCTCCCGTCCCAGAGCAGCTTTCCTGCCCCAGCGACGCCCCGCCGACGACATTAGCTCCCTTTCTAATTCCCTTCCCCTCGCTGCACACGCGGGTGTTACTCACCAACCCCCAGCGGACGTGTGGAGACTTATTCGGTTTCACATGGAATAGATGAAACAGCAGGGGCTTCTAATCGGAAAACGTTTTCCAGGCTGCAAAAGGCTGCAGAAAACCAACCACAAAGCTGCCAATATGGTCCCAAGTTTATTAATACATCTTGGAACAAGTTTGGCACCCGACACTGCCCTGTTCCCCACGGGGAAGGAGGAGGGATGCGTTACATGTTTACAGACAAAACCCGCAGCGGGAGGAAGCCTGGAGGCAGCCCCTTCCCAGGGTCCTTCTGAGGAGCTCGTTTGGTTTTTATATCAGCATTATTATGTATAAGTGATTGACCAAGAACTGCACATGTTTAATGTAGACAATTCGATGAGTTTGGACATAGGCGAAGACCCGTCGCACCATCGCTACATCCAGGAAACAGATAAATCCAGCACCTTCTAAAGTTCCCTTGGGTCCCTTTGTTTGTTTGCTTTTGTCATAAGAACACTTAACCTGATGGTACAGTCATTACGGAAACAGGATGGAGGTTCCTCAAAAAATTAAAAATAGAGCTGCCATCTGATCCAGCAATCCCACTTCTGAGAATATATCTGAAGGAAATGTAGATCTTAAGTGTTCTCACCACACACGTGCAAAAAAAAAGGGTGAACATGTGGGATGATGGAGGTATTAACAGTGTCCGCCGGGTTCATCGACGGTGCCCAAACAGCAGAATCTCCTTTTTAAAGGCGGGGTGCTGTTCTGTCGCGGGCCTGCGCACTTTCTGCGTCCGTTCATTTGTCAGTGGACACCGGGCTGTTGTGAAGAGTGCACCCTCATGTCCCCCGGTCCCATTCTTCCATGAGGCTCGGAAACACACAGGCAGTGGACCTCTGCAGGGGGCACAGGGTTGGAGGAAACTCGTGCCCACAGGCACCTGCCTCGCCCCTGAGCTTTCCAGCTGGAACCCACATCTAGAGTAACTGCGAGGCACATTGTGGTGGTGTTTTAAAAGGCTGCTAATTCTTTGACATACTTCTCATATTTCAAGAAGTGGGGTACAGTCCCCTGCCCTGGTTCTGGGCCCTGTGACTCCTTCAGCAAGTTGAGTGAGTGGAGATGATGCTGTGGGACTCTGAGGTTAGGTCCTAACAGGCCAGGCACTGTGCCCGCTCCCCTTGGAGGATCTACAGTGGCCGCCTCCCTGGACTCTCCCTCTCAGAAGGACGCCCTACATTGTAAGGAGCCCAGCCCCAATCTCTCCCAAAAGGCCTAGCATCACTCCAGCCCCTCGAATCTTCCCTGGGCGGGGGGGGGGGGGGGGGGGGGAGACTAGCATACACGCAGGGCAGGTGAGAGCCATGCCCACAGAGTCTGTGAGCATAACAGCATGGTGGTCACTTTCTACCATTAAGTCTGCGGTGGTTTGTTGTGCTTTCCAAGAGCTGGACCTCCTGGGGACCCCTGGCCTCACTCCTCACACCTCAGTCAAATCTCTACAGTCAGACTATAGAAAAGGCTCCTTTACCATTTCTTTAAACTCTGCAGGAAAGAACCAGACTTCACAGCAGTGAGAACTAAGCTGCTCTTGCTCTGAACAGAGCCTCCTATGACTTCCTGCCGGCCCGCCTGCCGCTGCTCTGCCTCTCTGACCTCTTCCCCCACCCCGCCCCTGTTCACACCTCTGTCGTCACCTCAGGGCCTTTGCCCATGCCATTCCCCTGCCTGGAGGGCGCCTCCCCCATACATATACCTGACTCTGCGCCTCGGTTCCTGTAGGCCTCTGCTCAGAGCCACATCCTCAGTGAGCCCCAGGTGCCTACACTCTTTAAAAGTGCAAATCCCCCACCCACCTCGTGCTCCCCCGTTTCTACCGCATTCTTCTTGGGAATTTTCACCATCTGAATACTTCCATGTTATTTATTTCTTACTATCTGCATCTCTATTGAATAAATAAGTGAACTCTATGTACCATCGCCACACGGAAGCTACCTGAGTCTGAGCTTCACTCCTGTGGGGCCTTCTGCCCAGGATGTCCTTCACCAACCTCTTTATAAACTTGCATCCTGTGGGTCTCTTAAGCCACCACCGACCTCTCCACCTGAACCCGACTATCGGGCTTCTCAGGGGTACTGTGGTCCCCGGGTGCAGGGCTCACCGCCCCCATCAGGCTGAGATCCCTGGGAGAACAGGGGCCCTGCGTGCCTTCCTCATCTTAGAAGCCCCCCACTCCCACCCTTTACCCCTGGGCAGTTTCAGATATAGATGGGGTACGGGGAGTTGGGGGCTGTGGTAGGAGAGGAGGTCAGGAGGGCGCCATGCTCAGGTTCTGGGAACTACTCTAGTCGCCGTAGCACAAACTGACACCCCCTAGTGATCACAGAAAGAAACGCACGTGTTGGAATCAGAATCCGGGCTCATTTCCTGGCTAAGACTCCACAGAAATCCATTGACCTTCTCCAAGCTTTGATTTCTTCATCTGCGAAAATGCTTATGCTGCAAGGATATTGTGTGGATGAAAGAATATCATTTTTGAGGGGGGAAAGAGTAAACTGAAAGCACTCTGTAAATACGGGTAGTTTGCATACAAAGGTTAGGGTTTCTGACCACAGTGAAATTAGCAAGGGTGCAGCTCAGGTGGTGGCCAGAGGGTGGCAGCAGCAGGCAAGGGCTTTGCCCTAAGGTCCTTAGAAATCCCGCAGACCCTGGGAGCTGCGGGAAGGGGGTAGATTTACCAGGCTGATAGCAGTGATCCCCGCGATGGTTCTTCCCACCCAACCACGGGACCCTGGATCGGTTGCGATTGCGCTCTCTCCTGGTGTGGGATCTGGCTGTGGCTGAACTAAATCCCAGAAGCCGCCCCTTGACTTCCCCATACATTTTTCAGGGCCACCCACTGCCCCGGAGTTTCTGGTGAGCAGTGTTGGTTTTTCGTCGGTGACCTTATCTAGCCCTCACCACAACTTTGTGAGCTAAATAGAGAAAGAAAAGTGATTGGCCCCTCCCCTACCTCATCAACAGAGGCTCGGAGAGAGACCTGAAGATCACACAGCTAGCAACAGGATAAGTGAGAAACCGCACGTTAACCCTGGATCTTCTAGCTTGAGGCCCACCACGCCACCGCTCCCCTCACCTTCTCGGTTCAGTCGTTTGCACAACCAGCATTTATGAGGCTCTGGCTGTTTGCTGGGGAGCTGGGTGGACTTCCAGCCATGCAAGCCACGTGGGCCCCTCCCCCGGGCCAGGCCAGCCCTCCTCCTCATGGGCCTCACCTATTTCCCTCCACTCCGGGCAGCTGGCACCATCTCCTTGTGTCCGGGGCTCACATTCCCAAGCCTGGCAGCTGAGAAGCCCTCCGTCTCCCTGGGTTCCCTGCGTTACACCTGAGATCACAAACTCACAGGTCCTGCCAGCATCCTCGCTAAGCAATCCTGAGGAGTTTTCTTTCATCACAGAAAGAAAAGGCAGAGCAAAGGAATCCGTGCCTAAGAAACCTTATGAAGTATCTTAGTTCCTATCAGTCTAAAGTCCCCGACTGTCGTGCTGAACAGTGTTCAGAGGCCTGAGAGCCTCCGACTTTACCGGCCTCTTGATTTTGTGTGTGTGTGTCCCCCCCCCCCCCCCCCCCCGTTCTCTAAGTGCTCTTTCTACTCATAAGGAGAAAGTTTGCTGTGAAACAGTGGGCCGTGTTTCGCCAGCAGCAGCCTCACACATCTGGCGTTTACCACGTCTCTTGATTTCATTATGTTCTCTTGTGCCTGATTTAATCTCGTGTTGTTTTATAAATCTAGTGTAGCCTAAGTGTGGAGTGTTTGTAAAGTCCACAGCAGTGCAGAGGAACGGCCTCGGCCTTCACGCTCGCCGCTCGCTCCCTGACTCACCCAGAGCAGCTTCCAGCCCTGCAGGCTCCACCCAGGGCACGCACCCCACACAGGTGCACCCCTGTTTATCTTTTATTGTTACTGTGCCTTTTCTATGTTTCAATATGTTTAGCTACACAAACACTGAACACTGTGTTACCGCTGCCTACGGTACCGAGTACAGCAACCCGCTGCAGGGGTTTGTGGCCTGAGAGCCTGGGCGTGTAGGAGGCTGTACCCCCAGGCGTGCGCAGTGCACTCTGCGATGTCCACGCAACGACCGAGTCGCTTAACGACGCATTTCTTAGAACACATCCCCACCATTAAGCCACACAGCAGTGTGACAGGGAAGAAAGCTGATGTTTGCCGAGGGTCTCCCAGGGGCCAGGCACCGCCCCAGACACCGGACACATGTCACCGCCTAGGACTCCTACAATAAGCTTAAAAAATGAAGTATTTCTCCTCTTGCAAATGTGGAAACGGAGACTCAAAGACCGCATACCTCTCTCTATCCGTGTGTCTAGTGCACGGTGAGGCCGGGCCTGTTTGGTCCAAAGCGCTCTTCTCTACAATCACGTGATTGTACAGTTAGTGACAGTCGGTCACATACTCCCTTCTCTCCGAGACATGAACTCAGGGGACTTCCAGGCTGGGTGACTCTCGTGGCGGGAACCCAGGCCTCACACAGGAACTGTTTCCGCCAGTCGGTTCTGTCTTCCCTGCTGTGTGGGTGGGAAACATAAAAGGAAAGGAAAGCTCAGTTTCTGCCCGGGGGAGACGGCACCTCGCCCAGGCGGGCGGGGCTCTCAGAGGCTGGCCCTCCACCGCGGGGTGCGCTGGGGTGCGCTGGGGGGCCGCAGGAGGCCGCTGCCTGGCATGAACACAGCTGTGGTCCTGAGCGGGTGCTGCTGTGACGCCCCGACGCAGCCCAGGGGACATCGGCGGGACCAGGCTGCCGACAGAGCTGCGGCGCGGCCTCGCCGATCGACCGTCCCTGGGGCCGGGCATGCTCGGTCTCTCCTCCCTTTTCATGTTTCTCACCTGAGCTTGTGGGGAGGTCTGAAGAGGCACCAAAGAGAGGCGACGGGTGTTGTGTAGGCAGGACAGCTGGACTGGGCGACTCGGTTGAGGGGGAGCGGGAAGTGTGGGAGGCTCAATGACTGTCCATCTCCGTAAGAAGCAGGCGGGGCCCCTGAGTTGGGAGCACAGGGCACAGAGGCTGGGGATTAGGCCGCTGACTTGGATGGGGGGGGGCACGCACACCCCAGAACCTCCCTGGGCTCAGGACCCTCAGCTGAAATGTGGAGAGGAGACCAGATCCCTTCTTGACTTTCTTTCTGCTTTAAAATCTAGCAATTCAAGACATCTAGCAATTCAAGACACTTTGTTGGGTGTGGACGGCTACAACGTTAACACGACCTGATACTGGCCACTCAGACAGAGGGAGGCGGGTGTCAGCACCCGGGGTATGTCACCAGCCGGGGATCAGAATTTAGGAATCGGCCCCAGAGCCAGACCCCTGAGGATGGGGTCTCCCTCCCCTGCTCCCCACTGGCTTCCCTTTAGCCTATTTCCCAGGAGTGCTAGTTTGGGTAAGAAAAAGAGTCAATGGCAACAGAGCAAGAGGCAGCCTCCAGCCGGCCATGAGGATGGCGAGGGAGAAACTGGAGTGAGTCATCGGCCGGATTTTCCCTGGAGCCTCACACAGGAAAGCTGGGGCCCGCACCCACCCTCCGTCCCAGGAGCGTTTGCCTAAGTGGGAGGCCCTCTTAGAATGAAACATAAATCCACTGAAAAGCAGCACACGTTCAAGTCAGAAACACGAGAACAGCAGCAAGGACAGAAGGACAGTCTTTATCCCACCAGACAGGGCCGACGCCCTGGGGGACATCCTTCCAAAAGTCACACGCCCAACACCCTTGTTGGAAAAACAAAAGTGGGTCTATATTGTGATCTTTCTCCCCCGTTTTCAGTTTGTCGTATCATGATTTGCTTAACCAATGTCCTCCTCTTGTACATGTAAATACGTAGGCAGGCCTTCCATACTCAAAGAGATGGAAACTGTCTTTATATATATTTTAATACTATTGTAGGTTTTTTGAGGTCTAAAAATCCAATCCAATCACAGTGTGTTTTCTGTGCGTGATGTCAGGCGGGGATTTGTCACACTCACGAGGCCACTATTCTACCCAGCCTTCCTTTGACCCACCGGCTGAGATCCATTGCTCAACTTCATTTCATTTCCTGGGCAACCTTTTGGAGATAATATCTATATTTGTACCTAAAGTGGAAACAGAAAGCAAGCTCAATTTTTAAGATTTTTTTTTCCCCCCACGCTCTCCTAAAGAATCATAAAGCTGGAAATTTACTTTGGGGGCCGGTCTTCGGGTAGGTGTCCCTTCTTTCTGGGCTCAGGCCTCTCTGCGCGCCCGTGAACGCTTCCATCCCTCGCCTCTCGCCCTGTATCTCCGGCCTCCTCCCTGTTTCTCTTTCCAACTCCTCCCTCCCGTCTCTTTCTCTCCTTCTCTGGTCCTTTCTTTAACCCATCAATAGTGTTAACCATCTTAAATGTGTGTGTGGGGTGTTTTTTTTTAATGATTTCTCCTGTTTGTTTAATAGCATTTCATAGTCTCTCTGCATTTTTATTTGTTTCGGGACACACTTTTATTTACCCAGCTGAGGATTTTCAATAGAGTGACAAAAACATAAGATTTAGGTATCTCACGCATTTATAGCTAAGACTCCATGTATATTTGTTTCTTTTTTTTATCATCACAAAACAATCTTAGAACCTCAAAAAATGCCTTTTGAGAAAGAGGAAAAAATCCACTTTTATTGTTATTTCCTATGGATTCATTTTCTAATACTTATAATCACAGGATAAAGAGCTGTATTCTATCAGCTTTGACTACATACCTACGTTTCTATGTGGTCTGGTCGGAGACATTATAGCAGAATAGAGATGATTTGGCTCCTTGCTAACTAAGGGGTGATCCCGGGTGATTTTACTCAGCCTCTCAGTTTCTATCCCTCCGATGGGTTAATAAAACCCACCCAAGGTGGTTGTGGGGATTAAAATGTGAGAAGAAAACACACACTCCTAAGTGTGCCCACGCTGGCGAAGGAGCACCGCGGCCGGGCTGGCATGTGTGTGTGTGTGCGCGTGTGTGTGTACCAACCGCTCTGGGTGCTACTGTAAAAGGAACACAAAGGAGAGACACGTGGTTACGCTCTTGGGGGTGGGTCCCACCAGCCCTACTTTAGTTCCTTTTCACAAAAGCTCAGAATCACAATAAGGAAACCAACCCCGAAGATGAACATCGCATGTAAAACCTTAGTAGCCAGTTTCCTTTTGATGTTCACCCTGTCTGCCAAAGGTAAGCCGGTGCGTGGGTCTCTGCCGTCACGGTTCGAAGTGGCTTTGGGGACTCTGGAGCGAGCGCAGAGTCGGAGGGCCTGCGGCCCCGCTTTCCCTGGCGGGAGCCTCGAGGCCCTCAGTAACTGTCTCGCTTTCTGTAGGTGCAGCTGCTACAACCAAGGAGGTCCACGGTACCCTGCATCTTGATATCAACCTGGACGTTCCTGCTCTTCCCGTGAAGGGTAAAATTGACGACATACAATGGAAAAAGGGAGATGACAGGATTATACGATTCACAGAAAGCAAGATAACTCACCAGACAAAGGCAACGTACCAAGTGTTTGAAAATGCAACTCTGAAAATTAAACGTCTGCAGATGAATGACAGTGGATACTACACGGTGTTCTTATACGATGTGAATGGGAAACAAATCCTGAGCAACACATTTAATTTGAAAGTTCTAGGTGAGTCTTTTTGTTTCCTGAACTCCTCCATCTCAATACGGGTGCTATTTAGCAAGTTGGGGAAAGGCATTTATAAAGTGTCCCCGGCCCTGACTGCAGCCTTGGGCGAGCCCGAGGGAAAACTAATGCGGCCCTCCCGCCTCAGTGGAGGCTCCGGTCCCGGGGGAGGTGAGCCCGCCCGTGGAAATGCTTCTGCCTGAAGCTGTCTGTCTCTTCCCTTGTTATGGGGATGCGGGGCTGAGTGAAGAACCGGGCTAAGGTGGCACTGACCAGGAGGAGGGAACACGTGGTGCCGATGAAAAGGGTCACCATTCCGGGTGGAAGGCGAAGGGGCTGGTGAGGTATGGAGCAGGGAAGCTGGGGCTCAGTGCAGAGCAGTGGGTCTTCCAACTACATGCAGGGCCAGGGAACCTTTTTTTTCTGCCAAGGGCCATCTGGATATTTATAACATCATTCGAGAGCCATACAAAAATTATCAACTTAAAAATTAGCTATGCAAAAAGCTCCTAGATTTATTGAATTTAGAGTCCCGCCTGCGGTTGCCTGGGCAAGGCCAGACCAAATGATTTCAGGGGCCGTGTATCGCCCTCGGGCCAGATGTTCCCAACCCCTGAACTAGTGAGACAATTTCAAGCCAGGATGCCCTGAAGAAGTAGTTGTCTGGCAGGAAAGGGCTGGAAATGATGACTTTAAGGAAGAAGGGCCCTTGTTTCTGATCCACTCCACTTCGAGTGGTCCAAGTGGTTTTTGCTGACCTCCGCAGAGAACACACAGGCCTGGCTCTGCACGTCTGCGTGTGGGCCAGGAGGGCAGAGTGCACACTGAGAATGGTGGCAAGAAGGCTCGCCAGGAAGCTGCTGCTGTGCCCAAGTGAAGAAGAGAGGGGCTGGTTTGTGATTCTTAACCCTGGTTACATGTTAGAATCAACTGAGATGCTATTAAAAGGTACCGGTGCCCAGGTTTCATCCAGATCAATTAAGTCAGGATAGACCTGGGCACCAGGAGGGTCTAATGGTCGCCAGGTGATTCCAATCGGCAGGAAAGGCCGATGCCCTCTGGCCTAGACTAACAACATTTTACAGGGTGCCTGTAAGATGCAGAACAGGGAGTCATGTGGAGAGGGCATGGGCAGGGTGGCATAGGTGTGGCACAGAGAGAACAGAAAGTGGAATTGAAATGACATTACAGTTGAAAGCCCAGGAGCCGCCTTGAAATGGGGGTGGATAAGAAGCGAGAAGAGGAAGCACTTGGCCTGGAGAGGAAGACAGGAACTCCAGCGTGAGCTCAAGTCAACAATTTAGTGAGCAGATAAACATTTCTGTGCTTCACACAGGAAATGTCACAAGGGGCAGGGCCCCCTCCTTCTACCTAGGGTCAGCCTCCAGCCCTGGTCTCAGTCCGTGGACCTGGCAGCCACCCGTCTCCGACAACCCCAGGCAGTGTCAGCTCCCTGCGGATGACAACTTTCCACACCCTAGTCCCCAACCTTGAACGGCGAGTGCATTCCAGACACGGGGCGGGATGGACAACGGAGCCAGAAGGGGCCCCTGCTTATGGGCTCTGGGAGCCCCAGATCTCGAGACTCTTGCGAGCATGGCTCAGGTGTCCTGCTTTGAACACGAGCCTCCCGCGCCCGCCTTTTAGTATCGTAGCGATAACAGTGCCTGCCTGCTGGGTGTCGGGAGCCTTGCTTCCATGATCTTATTTAAGGTTCCCAATAAGGAAACAGAAGCGACTTGTCCAAACTGTCTCCCAGTTTGACTGCCGCAAAGTCAAGATCCAAACCCAGGGCTTTCTTTGAGCAAGAATGGTGACATTTTTTCTTTTCAAAAATCTTCATCGAGACACAATTCACATAACCGTAAAATTCACCCATTTAAAGTATATAATTCAGTGGTATTTAGTACACTCAGAGTTATGCAACCAACACCACAATCAATTTTAGAACGTTTTTAGTACCTCAAAATAGACCTCCACTCCTGGGCCCGAGGACAGAAATCTTTCCATGACACAACAGCTACCTCGCGCTGTGTGTGTGTGTGTGTGTGTGTGTGTGTGTGTGTGTGTGAGTGCTCACGCTGCACACGGCATCTTAACTCAGTTTGTGATCTGCCACCGTTACTTGCAACATGGCCTTGAGTTAATTCTCTGTCTGCCCTGAGTCTGATTTTCATGATAATAGCTGCATGGGGTGTTCGGGGAGACACGGCTTCAATGAGACAAGCAGCACAGGTGTCCCACTGGGCCTGTTTGCTGAATGCCCTCCCCCATCTCACTGCTTCTTCATGCTTCTCCTGGCTACAGTCTTGGCACCCAAATCCCCTTCATGAGGAGGTCGCTGCCGCTGGCTGAAGAGGCAGCCCTTTAAAAACAGATGTTCATGGAAGAGTTAATCTTTGCGGCCTAGAATTAAGGAGCTCCGGTCTATGAGATGAGCCCCCGTTGATCTGGAGGCTGCCAACGGAGAGAATAGGTCCAAGGGCATGACTTTGAGAAAGTGCTCACCGCTGTGTGGTTTATATCGGTGAAACACTGGGAAGGGTTGAAAAGTCCCCCACTATTAGAAAGTTATTAATTAAATGAAGAATACATCATTTAAAAAAGACGGTGGTGATATAGGCGATATTCTTAAGGGAAAGAATTTTACGAGAGGCCAGTAAAGGAACAAGGGCAGACTAAAAAATCACACGATGCAGTTTCAGTTTTTAAAACATTATTTATGGTGTATGTAATGCACAGAAAACATCTGTTAAAGATCTCCATCAAAGGATTAATAGTTACTGGCTCTGGGTGGTGGCATTGCACGTGATTTTTAGTCTTGAAACTTTTAAAATAAATTTTTACAACGGTCGGATGTTACTCTTATAAACAGAACAGAGAATATTTCCATTTTGAAAAGACAAGTGAGTGCCTTGACTCAGCCCCAGACTGTGCACTGACCCCGTCTTTCGTTGTCTGATGGGGTTTCTCCACCTTCCTCTTTCCTGGCCGCACAGAATGCAAGGATGGGGGGGGGGCTTAATTTCTGCGTGCCTATGTATTGAGATAGAAAAGCAATTTGGTGGGAAAGTTCATGGACAAGATGTTGTTGCCTGGGAGTAGGGGAGGGAGAGAATCGTGGAAAAATAAGATGTCCATCTGCATAATGAATGGAGAGAAACTGGACTCCAAGGCCAGGCCCTGGGAAGTGGGGGTTTGCACATCAGAAAAGCAGGGGCAAGGGATTCATGATGATAAAAGTATCAGCCACCACCAGTAAGGTCAGTGCCTAACACTGCCCAGGGCCTTGCCACATGCTGTCCCCATATGGACGGGGGGGGGGGGGGGGGGGCATGTCTTCCTTGTCTTAGAGATGAGGTCCAATGAGGCATAAGGAGTGGCCAAGCAGCCCCGGGCAAGAGCCCACCCCATTTAATCTCTCGGGGCCTTGGGCATTTCATCTGCCAATAGGAAGAAAAACATCAGCCTTTCATGTATGTGAAAATGTTTTAAGGGATAAAATAGCACTTAAACATTTGATACGATACACTTTTTTACTGGTATAATGTACGTATGAACTTTATCATAAATAAATTTGCTCTGAATGGGTATCGATTTTTAAAAAATGACTTTTGAAAATAGCTAGGGGGTCTTTGAAATTGCTCCCTGGTCTCAACTGATTCTGTTTCCCCCTCTATAAGTAGGTATGTCTATGAATCAGGTCATAACCAGAAAGCTGCCTCATACGAACTGGATCTTTATTTTCTTCTCAGAGAGGGTCTCAAAACCTGTGATCTACTGGAGTTGTACCAACACAACCGTGACCTGTGAGGTAACAGAAGGGACTGACCCTCAGTTAACACTGTATCGAAATCGGAACAAAATCAAAGAAGGTCCGAAGGTCATCGTGTACCAGTGGACCGCCAAACCAAGTGCATTGTTCAACTGCACAGCAACTAACAAAGTCAGTAAGGACAGCAACGAGGTGAACATCAGGTGCCCAGGTACGTGGCAGGCACTAGCCAGACATCCCAAGTTCACTTCACAAACACAGCCTGCCAGGCCCATGGCAGAGGCCCTCTCCGGGGCCCCGGTGTCTGGGCTGGGAGGCAGCCTTGGTTCAGGATGAAAACACACCCCTTCCCCCCAGAAACCTTCAAGGGAAGACTTAGAGGAGAGAGGAGGGGGTGTTCGATGGTTATCCATCCGGGAATCCTCCCGCAGAGCACGATCAACCCTCAGGCAATTCAAAAGATCTTTTAGGAGAAAGAATTGCCAAACCGAAGACGTACAAGGAGCTGTAGAGGCTATTTCACGCAAACCCTTACTTTCCAGAGAGATGAACTTACTTACCCAAGGCCCCTCGGCTAGTCAGTAACCACAATGGTGACTCCCAGGGTAATGATGGAGAAAAGAGCAAAAAAGAATCCTTTCTGGAGGGGAGAGATGGCCAGCACCTCCTATCAGAGGCTGTAGGGAAAACAGGGAGATAGGGGGGTGGGGGAAGAAGAGCACTGGGACCAGGGAGGACCATGGACACAGTGAGGAAATGCTCCTCCTGCCTTAGAGCCCACAGCCTGGCATTGGCACCAGTACCAGGAAGTCCTGACCCTCGAAGGGTCTGAGCTGCTTCCTGGTGCCCCAGCCTGACATCACCCTCAGAAGTAAATTTTGAGGGGCAGTCTGCCATAGCACTCAGCTCTGGGGTCCAGAGGTCTGTCCGAATGTAGCGGGATGACCTTGACAGAGTTCCTGTCCTTCTGGGCTTCAGCCTCCTGGTCAACAAAGGAAATGAGCCCCCGATTCCCAAGAGTCTAGTCATCTGAGACTCTGCGATTACCTTCCCAGTGCCATCTGGTCAACCTCCAAGAGGGAAACTGAACACAAAAAATAGTTATTTGGTCAGAAGTCCTGAGTTTCTGCAGTGATAATGGCTGGTCGGTGACCCTAGGAAGCAGCCCTGGGCTGGTGTGAAGTCAGAAGTAAGGCTTTTTCATATATATTCTTCAAATTAGTTATTTGTTGCTTCGTAACAAATGATCTCACATTTTGTGACTTAAAGCAACAAGCAGTGATTCTCTCGCAGATTCTGTGAGCCATGAATCCGGGAGTGACTTAGTGGTCCTAACTCTGCGCCTTCATGAAGCTACAGTCGGGATACTGGCAGCATGTCATGTCAATCACCCCCAGGCTCTATGGGGGGGGGGGGACTGTCCACGTCCAAGCTCACTCACCTGGGCCATTGGGCTGCCTCGCAGTATGGCCACCAGCTTCCCTCTGAGCAACCTAAGCAAGAGCAAGAACTACGGCTCCAGACAAAAGCATAAACATTTTATAACGATCTCAGGAGTGATGGGTGTCCCAGCACTTTCGCTGTATTCTAGCAATTAGAAACAACCAATAAGCCCGGCCCACATTCAACTGGAGGGGACAGCACAAAGGCGGGAACACCAGGAGGCGGGGATTTTGGGTCCGTCTAAGAATCTGCCAACCACACGCTTAGAGTAGCATCACTTCACCCCACATGTCTGCCCATCACCACAGCACAGTGAATCCAGTGGCCCCTCCTTGACTTCACAACCCTTTTTCCCCTTTCAGGAGGCCCTTGATTAGAGTTGTCAGATTTAGCAGAAAAAAAAAAAAGAAGACAGCATAAATGTTCTAAATGTTGCATGGGACATACTTAAACTAAAAATTATTCACTGTTTAATTAAAGTTTCACTGGGCACCCTGTATTTTATCTGACAACATTACTCCATGTTTTTAAAAACTAGATCCCACCAGTATAAAAATGTGTGCGCATTAGGGAGGCAAGGAGGGCCTTGGGAAAGCTGAGGTTCAAAGACTAGAAACTTTATGTCCCTTACTCTATGGTGCAGAGCAGGACCCGGCCTGGGAAGAGCCACGGAAGAGATGGGAGGAATACCTGGGGGCGGAGGAGGGGTGGGGGCACTGGGGAGGAGGGCACTGCTCTTGAAGACGCTAAAAAGGATCTGAATGTTTCCTCCTGAAAGGCCAAGGCAGAGAGGAGTGATGATATGACTAACCACTGGGCTCAGCATAGGTGACTATGTACTTAAAACCAGAACACAGGAGGAAGGACCCACCACATAGACTTCTGGGCATGTTCTCTCCAAAAAGCAGGGCAAGAAGGAGGGTGGCTGGCTTTAGATGCTGTGAGCACGTAGTTTCAAATGCCTCTGAGACAAGCTGGAATGTCTCCCACGGAGAGCACTGCCAGGCACCCCAGAGGGCCGTGCTGGACAAACCTGAGAACTGACTGTAAGTGTGCCCAAGATGAGGGTGTGGCCATGTGAGGACTCTCAGAGAGGACCAGCTGGTGGCTGGGTGGCTGAGCCCTGTGCTCCCCAACTACTTCCAGACCAGTCCTGGCCCACCTGGCACAGAACCTGGGGTGCTCTCTGCCCAGCCTGAGGGAGACCCCTGCAGCCCCAGCCCTGCCTCCCAGCCAGCAGATCCCAAAGAACCCGATACTTCTTGTACCCATTTCACAGCAGTTTAGGATTACGCCTGCTTTTCTAAAGGAAGCCCCTTCATCTGCAGACCAGAGGGGTTGTGCAACTGGCAGGCAAAGAACCGGTCAGAGAGACTTGAAGAAAGCAAGCACAGGTTAGCCCACCACTGCAGTCTGTTGGTTTGGTTTCTGGGCCTCTGGCTTGCTCCTGGGGCCTGTCCTGGGCTCCGTGTGTAAGAGTATCTTCCTAGGAATGTTTGGCTGGAGAAGGGTTTCTTTGTGACCTTGGGCTGAGCTCCAGTTTGTTCTCCAGATGTATGAGTCCCCTGACCCCTGGCCCCAGCTACTGCCTCTCTAGCTGCCGCTGACCCACAAAGGGCAGACGGCCCAGCAGCCCTCCCAGAAAACGGCTCCCAGAAACGCCAGTGCACAGAGCTCTACAAGACCAGGACCTCGCCTCTGTGTGTGGTTTTACACTTTACAAAGCACGTTCACATCCATTATCTGATTGACTTCCAGCAGCCACCCTGTGATGTAAGTCTCTTCATCTCCATTTTACAAAGAAAGGAACCAGCTCAGAGAGGTGGAGTAACTTGCCAAAGGTCGCAAAGCTCTCGCCTAGAAGAGCCTGGACCTCAAACCCTTTTCTCTGAGCACTGAGTCATTGTTATCCTCAGTGCATCGCAGCAACTGGAGAAGGTCTGGGAGCTGAGGATCGCGTCCACTGCTGCTGCTAACTCACTGTGTGCCAGCTTCTCTCACAGGCCAGGGGAAGTCAGGGAGGGGAGGCTGGCCGCGGTCAGAGGGCGGGGCTGGACAAGGGACACATTTACCCTTCGTCTTTGGACACTGCCTGGTCAAGAGGGTGAGAGGGAAAAAAAAAGTGGGATAGGAGGGTGGCCAGAGCAGTGATGGCCCTCGCCAGGACCGTCCCTCCATCCCGCCTCTGTCCCTCTTGCAGAGAAAGAACTGGACATCTACCTCATCATTGGCATCTGCGGAGGAGGCGTTCTCTTCTTGCTCTTTGTGGCACTGCTCATTCTCTTCATCAGCAAGAGGAAAAAACAGCACAGGAGGAAGAATGGTAAGCTCCCCTTCTGTCCCCCCCACGCCCCCACCGCAGGCCTGGGCAAAATCCCCGTGGAAACGACTCCTAGGGAGGGCCCTCGAGGCTGGCAAGACAGCAGCGGAGTCGGGCGGTTTCAGAATGCCGGGGTTGTGACTGGAGGTCGCCGTTTGTTCCATTTTGTGGTTAGCTTGACTTCTCCAAAACGAATTCTCAGCGACGACAGTGTGGGAACTTCAAGAAGCCGAATCCAGGTTGGCCCCCTTGGTGTCCACCCCCTGAGGCTGATTCCATGGAAGGCTGTGTGGACATATATTTTTTTTAATTTTATTTTTTCCATCACCTTTTATCCCCTCTACACCCTCTTCCTACTCCACCCATCCCCCTCCACCCCCACAATCTCCACACTGTTGTCCCTGTGTGTGGACACATTTTGAATAAGTCACTCGGTGGGTAGAAATAGTAGCTTCAAAAACACCATTTTTGTGAACAAACATCTTGTCCACTCCCGTGGGGTGGCCAAATTCCTGGGAACACTGGTGAAATTTCAAGGCACCGGGGACCCACAGGAACCCCCTTTTTCTAAAACCAGATGTTTACGCCTCTTTTTCCGACTCACTGTTTAGTGGGATGTATTAGGGCTCTGAGTGTCCGTCCCTCAAATCAGGCCTGTTTGAAGACCCACCAAGAATACAAAGATTTTGCTCATAAATGGGGAGCTGGCTCAGAGAGCATCCAGGCTACCAGAGGCAGTGTGTTCCCCTTATCTGTGGGGAATACATTCTAAGACCCCCCAGTGGATGCCTGAAATCACAGATAGTACTGGACCCTATATATACTATGTTTTTCCTACAAATACATAGTTATAATAAAGTTAAATTATAACTTTAGGCTCATAAGAGATTAACAACGATAACTAATAATAAAATAGAAAGATTATAACAATACACTGTCGATCTGAGGACTAGATGGCTACTAAGTGACTAATAGATGGGGAGCGTATATTGAGTGGATACACTGGACAAAGATGACTCACATCCAGATGGGACAGAGCAATATTCCATCATGCTATTCAGGACAGCGTGCAATTTAAAACTCATGAATTGATTATTTCTGGAATTTTCCATTTAATATTTTTGCACTGCAGTTGACCACGGGTAACTGAAACCACAGAAAGTGAAACTGTGGATAAGAGAGGACAACTCTAATGGCACACCAGGTGCCTCCATAGGTGCTGGGATGGGGCTGTTGGGACCCCATGCTGCAGGTGGGTCCAGCAGGGGGCATCCAGCCATTGGGCAGCCAGGTGGGCAGGCCCCTCAGATCCTGGGCAACCTCGCATTCACTGTAGGACTGGGCCCCCTCACTCTGGGTCATTTCCTAGGATGGGCATCCCCCAAGGAAGGACCTGGTGGCCTTGGGCTACCTTCAGATTTGAAAGGACCCCCACTGTCCCACAGCTGGGAGTTGGGTCAAAGGTCACAGTCCTCTGCCCCACCTCCTGGGCATGACCTTGGGGCGGGCGCCAAGGATGGCACAGAGCAGGGGTGGGGAACCTTTTTTTCTGCCAAGGGCTATTTGGATGGATATTTATAACATCATTCAAGGGCTGTACAAAATTATCAATTTAAAAACTAGCCTGCTATATTTGGTCAAACATTTAATTAACTCATCCCTAATGGGATGGCTAGAACTGCTTCTCTTTGGTGAGGCCTTGGCAGGGCCAGACCGAATGATTTTGCGGGCTGTGTATGGCCTGCAGGCCGGACGTTCCCCAGCCCTGGCACAGAGGATGTGTTTCTCCCTTTCTGTGCGCTTTTCTTCATGTGCTTAGAGCACACCAGCCTCTCACATGTCTGAACCACTTTGCTGCCTTAAGTCCTCACTTTGGAAGCTGCCTGAGGCCAGGATTTCCAGCAGCAGGAGGAAGCCTTTGGCCTGCCGTCATCACCCCAAGTTATAGGGTGATGCTCAGTCTAGAGGGAAAGCGCTTGCAAAGCCCTCATCCCTGTGATGATGTGACCCCAGGGAGAATGTGTTCCTGCCCTCCCCGAGAGCGCTGCCAAGAAGGCCTTGGGCACAGGGACTCGATACCTCCCTGGTAGCCCAAAGGAGGTCATAAGGGCCAGTGGGGTCCTCCAGCTCTCTAGCAGCTGAGAATCTTCACACATTTTCTGGGAGTTTTTAAAAGCGCATAGGACAAACTACATGACTAGGAGTCATGGGCCTATCTTCATGGATGACAGTCACACAAAGAAGAAAATCCCAGAGGGGTGACCAGAGGAGGAATTCTTTTCCTCCTGAGTACAAGAGGATGGGGCTTACTTTTGAATTTATGAGAAACTAGTAAGTCTCTAAGGACTAAAAAACCCCTTGTGTAACCTCCAGCCTTCTCTAGAAAGTGGGCTGCATTAGAGCAGAATTGGGCGAGAGGCAGATCTAACAGGGAAACCGTCTGAAGGAAGGTCGTTCCTCCTGCCCACTCAGCCTATTGCCAGCCCTCTAACCACGAGGTGCTCTCAGCCTGCCATTTCCAGGGTGGCACAGAGGCCGGACTGTGGGGTCTGAGTGTCCTCTCTGTTCCCGGGAGACCCAGGCACAAAAGCCCCCACCTGTCTCCTTGTCTCTCATTCTACTTGCTGGTGGGCATTTCTGTCTCCCCTATAAGACTGGGAACCCTCAGGGAGCAGGGGCAGCTTCTGCCTCCTCCCCACATCTCTGAAAGCAGCTGGCATGATGCCTTGTACAGAGGACGTACACTAGGTAAATAGCTGCATTGATCATATGTTGCCAAGATGAACTCTCCAGAGGTTTTACTGTTGCAGATGAGGAACTGGAGATCAGAGCACACAGAACCATCTCTGAGGAGAGGAGCCGGCGGCCCCAGCAAATTCCAGCCTCAGCTACTCAAAATCCAGTCATGTCCCAAGCTCCTCCACCACCTGGTCACCGGCCCCAGGCACATGGTCATCGTCCCCCGCCTCCTGGCCACCGGGCCCATCACCAGCAGCAGAAGAGGCCTCTTCCTTCCCCTGGCACCCAACTTCACCAGCAGAAAGGACCTCCCCTCCCCAGGCCTCGAGTTCAACCAAAGCTTCCCCGTGGGGCCACAGAAAACTCATAACTGTCTTCTGGCAGAGCTGTCCCTGTCCTCTAATGAAAAGAGATAGAAACTGTCCCTTCCCACAAAGGCACTGTGGAACTCCAGCACGCTGGTATGGACGCCTGCATTTCCATCAGCTGTGTCCTGCGAGTAGGGCGTCATGACCTCCCGAGGTCATGGCCCACAGCCACACCTGCACACCTATCTCAGCCACAAGGTCTGATATCTGGAGTCTCCGGCTTCCTCCTAAAGTGCCACTGCACCAGGAAGGGAGAGACAATAAAAGTCCAATCGTTAGGACGATGGGTGACCAAGCATAAAACCCGAGAGCTCTCCTCGCCTCCCTGTGCGACATCCGGTGGTCACTGTGCCCATGTCTTGTTACCAGCCGCCTGCCTGTTCCAGAGACTCTTGGATTTCTTATGTACCTACTGGACACCTGCTCACCATCTCGGGAGTAGGTGTGAAATAAAAGCTTTGACATGACCCCAGTGCCTACTCATTATAGAAAGGAACCCAGCATCGCCCAGCCAGTGTGGTTCAGATGGTTGAGTGTTGTCCCATGCACCAAGAGGTCGCCGTTTTGATTCCTGGTCAGGGCACATGCCTGGGTTGTGGGCCCCATCCCCAGTAGGGGGTGTGCAGGAGGCAGCTGATCGATGTTTCTATCTCTCTCTCCCTCTCCCTGCCTCTCTCTGAAATCAATAAAAACTTTTAAAAAGTAAAAAAGAAAAAAAAGAAAGGAACCCAGCATGAAGCTGCTATATAAAGAAGAGGCTGGTGGTGTGGCAACAGGACCAAATTTGGTCACCCCAATTTACCTGGGCCCCTTACCCACCAGAACAACCAGAACATGCTCCCCAGGTCCCAGCTTGTAGATTTGTACAATGAATTAAGCCTCCATGCACAAACTTCAACAAGAGGCACCAGAAAACGTAATTCTGTGGGTACCACTTCCTTAACTGTTCAGACACGGTCACAATGAGAGTCATCCTGGAAAACAGAGGAATCCGTGAACACTGGAGGTGGCCTCGAGCCTACCAGGTGGCAAACAAGGGCAGGCTTTGAGGCCACTCAGTTGAATCAAATCCCACATGTCTTCAATGACCATTATTAAAAGGTCAGACCCCATACCCAGCTAGAATCATGCTAGCTGTATTTTGGGGAAGTGGGGAGAGCAAAACAGTTTTCAGTTAAGGTTCTAAAGCGATAGGCAGTGAGAAGTCACTTGCTTTGAAATGTCGGTGCCATGGTTGTGGTGCCATCCACCGCCTTCTCCTGGCCTCTCACACTTGCTACATCTCATCAGGCTCTGGCAGGAAGCTCTGAGGTCTAAACCACAAAGCCTGTGTGTGTATTCAGGGCTTCCTGTGACAGCTTACTGAGGGCTGAACGGCTCATTCCTTAGCACCCAGAGTTAATTATTAAGGATAATGATGAATGAAACCCCATAGCCTCCTGAAATTCACACCTGAAAGCCAACCAAATCACAGTCATCACAGGACCTGCCTAGTAGAAGAGATGGAGGTCTAAGCGCTGCCCCTTTCTCATTGCTCATTTCAGTCCCGAGCCATCCCATCAGCCGTCTTGCCAGAGTGGCCTCCATCCCATCCCCTTCATGAAGCCATCCCTGCCCTTTCCGGGCCCTGTGCTCTGCCTGCATTACATGTGATACAGATAATATACTGCCTGTGACTATTCGATCTTTCGTCATTCATTCATTCATTCATTCATTCATTCAACAAACACGTATTGAACCTCTACTGCATTCCAGGCTCTGTGCCAGGTACTAGGAACACAGAGGTGCACGACTGTATCTTCGCTTTCAAGGACCTCACGATCTAGTTCAGGGACGGGTGGACCAATTACAGGATAAACGTAACAGGGTGATAGGTATAAGTCAGAGGCAAGTACAGGAGGCCAGAGGGAAGATTTAGGCTACAGATTGGGTGGTGGGACTGGGTGACACAGAAGGCTTCCTGGAGGAGGAGGCATTGGTTTAAGTTGTAATAGATTAGTAGAACTGGTGAAGCAGAGGTGCAGAATTACCCGTCTAGAGGGAACAGCATGAGCAAAACTCACGTCAGCTACCTGTTTATACAAGTATGTTGTTCCTTTTTCCACTACTGTGTTTCATCAGTTTGAAGATAGCATTGATTTTAAGTGGCACCGTTATTTTACATACCATAAAAAGAAAAACTCTCAACTGCATTATAACAAAGCTAAGATATAATCCATTTTTAGGCACAACCCCATTTCCGAGATGTTAAAATGTGAAAAGATGTGCATTTTATCTATTTATTATTTTTATTTTTTAAATCCTCACCTGAGGACATGCTTATTGATTTTAGGGAGAGGGGAAGGGAGGTAGGGAGAGGGAGAGAGAGACAGATAAGATTGGTTGCCTTCCCATATGCACCCTGACTGGGATCGAACCTGAAATCTAGGTATGTGCCCTGACCAGGAATCGAACCTGCAACGTTTCAGTGTACGGAACGACACTCCAACCAACTGAACCACACCAGCCAGAGCAAGATGTGCATTTTAGGACTGATGAAATGCACAGTTAATAAGGTTTTGAGAACAATGACCACAGCACTTTATAGAAATATCACTAGATAATTGATTCAATGTGTGAGCACAGCCTTTTTGAAAGAAAGGGAAGTGAACATACATGGCACCTACATACATAGGATACACTCCCTGCCCTGCTGGAATATCCACCAGGAGGCAGAAAACATGGGCCTTTGCTGCCTTCACCCACCTGTCTGACCTCGTGTGACCCACCACTGACCCTGTCCCAGACCATGAACTTCCTGAGAAGTGGTCAGACCAGCTGCATAAGAACAGCTTGTGAAGCCTGGAAAAAAATTAGCAATGATTTAGTAGGTTAGGTTAGGCCCCAAGCCTCTGTATTTTTAATAACCTCTCCAGGTGATTCCGACAGGCATTCAAGTTGAGGAACCACAGGTCTACAGGTCCTCAAATGATTAATCATCAGTAACTGGTCAAACTTGAAGACTTTACAGATCATGCAGCATTGTAAGAAAAACAGTGATAGTCCAGTTAGCAAATCTTCTGCAGGAAATTACCAACACTAGGCAGTCAGTCATGTTGGAAAAAAGCATCCAGGTGATTTGAGGGACTGGAACATCCTAGAGTGTCATATGAAGATAGAAAATTCTGTTTTTTTTTATAGCCTCCCTGCCCACCATAACAAGCAGTCTGAGCTTAGCCACTGGGTCATCCCAGCTTCAAGGGGGCCTGGGCTGTACACTGGCAATTTCACCTCAGTCTTTCTCCGTGAGGTCTCCAAGGGCGCTCCTCAGGGCTCACCCACTCTCGCCGGGCTGCAGCCACATGATTCCTCAAACTCACCCCAGTGCTCCCCACTCAGGGCCACTGCCCACACCCTTCGCTTGTCCACACTCTTCTTTCAGGGCTCAGATCTAGGGTCAGCAGAGAGGCCTTTCCTGACCCCTGACTCCTGCTTGTGAGGCCACCTCTCTCTGTCTCACTCTGTGGTCATTTGGTCCAGGCTGGGAGGAGGCCCGCGGGTACTGCGGCCAGCAGGGGCTCCCTTGCTCACACTGGTTTTGCAAGTTTGAGAAATTTACTCAGCTTCTTTGAACAATTGGTTTCCTCACGTGTAAAATGGAGATAACACTTCACGGTGAGAGTGGGGATTGACTGGAAATAATGTATGAAAATGTAACTAGTATACCTTGGGATACAGAAGACATCTGATAACCGTGAGCTTTCCTTCTGGCTTGATACCTGAGAAAGAAGACCCTGGAGAGCAAATATAAATGACCCGGTTATTGGAAAGAGGCACCACCCATTATAAATTAATAAATAAGCACTCTGTAAGGTGAATAGTGTGCTATGACTGATTCACCTTAGTTTTCTAACATTGGCCACAATGGACAAATGGATAAAACCTAGTACCAGATGTATTAAAAGCTAAATGACAGACCTGTGAGACCATCCCTCAGAGCCTAGATTGATCCACCAGCCTGCTGAACTCACCCTGGCCCCATAAGCAGGGCCACTCTGACAACACAAGACAGCCAGGTGATTTATTCACAGCAATACAGAGCAGGGGGTGGCTCAGGGGAAATTCTGGTCTTTCTAATACCCTACCAGGTCGCATGAAATCTACCCACTGGTCGGGGCTGGCATAGGGACAGTGCTTATAGTGAATGTTTGAGTGGGCAATCAACTTTCTTGGATTCAAGCTCAGCCAACCAGTCCTGCAGGCCCTGAATGGATCGGTGCAGGAAGCTGTGGTCGGGGAGGGGCAGGGTGGGGGAGCAGTAAGGCAGGGGAATTTCTAATTGAGGAGAGCAGCTTAATTCATGTGTTAGCCTTCACTCCCTTCTTAACCCCCTCCCCATTCCCCATTAAATTGAACAAAAATAAAAGACACAAACCACTGACAGGGACAAAGAGAACAGGAAAAAAAGAAAGCAATAGCACAACGTGGGCGCTTGAAAAAGCAGAGTGAAGGGTGGTGACCAAGTTGAATCAGTCTGAAGGCACCGGTGGAAAAAGCCCCGGTGCAAACTGATTTACTATATGAAATCCTCAGAAGACAAAGGTATCTCCAGAAGTAGGGTGAGGGTGATGCTAAAGCAGGACGACTGCTTAAAGGTCTGCACAAGAAGCAATTCTGTCCCCTACGCCACTCAGATCAGCTACTGCCCAGGAGAGGCCTGCAGGATAATTCTCTGGAGAAGGGAAACCAAAGGGTTTCTGGATTGGGGCTGCCACACACCGTTGATGGAAGGAGACTACATTTGGTGGGAATGCAGACTGGTACAACCACTATGGAAAATAGTATGGAGTTTCTTCAAAAAATTAAAAATGGAACTGCCATTTGACCCAGTGATACCACTTCTAGGAATATATTCTAAGAACCCCAAAATACCAATCAGAAAGAATATATGCACCCCTATGTTCATAGTAGCATTATTTACAAGAGCCAAGATTTGGAAACAGCCCAAGTGCCCATCAGTAGATGAGTGGATAAAAAAGTTGTGGTACATTTACACCATGGAATACTATGCAGCTGTAAAAAAGAAGGATCTCTTACCCTTTGAGACAACTTGGATGGACCTGGAGATTATTATGCTAAGCGAAATAAGTCAGTCTGAGAAAGACAAATATCACATGATCTCACTTATATGTGGAATCTAACAAAATAAACTGACCAACAAAATCAGTCCAGCGACATGGAGGCATGGAACAGACTAATATGTCTGGAGGGGAGGGGAGGGCATGGGAAGAGATTAACCAAAGAACTTCTACACATACATGCATAGCTCATGGACACAGACAATAGTGTGGTGAAGGCCTGGGGTGGGGTAGGGGTTGGGTGGAGAGGGGCAAAGTTGGGCAGTCGGGGAGGGGGGAATGAGGGACATCTGTAATACTGTCAACAATAAAAAATATATATTTTAAAAAAGAGAGAAAGTATGTAACTTTTCTACTGAATGTTGAGACTGAGCTCCTACTCCACCCAGCTTGCAGAAAGCAAACAATATTCATGATATTTTTCAGGCAGGATATTAGAAAAGACTTATCAGCTTGGAAAAAAATCTTAGCTCAAGGAAAAAGTTCTAGTCACACTGACATTCAGGGTTTCCCAATGAAACCACCAAGTTAGCACTGTATCTAGTGAAGACTACCCACACACAGATTTCAGCCTTTACTGTTTCCCTCTAAAACATTATCAAGAATCTCCATGGAAACAAGCCACCAACATGAAAGAAAGGGGCTCAAACAAATAAACATAAACATTAGAGGCAAGGAAGAAAAACTTAAAAGCACATTACCCTTAATGTGCTCAAGAGATGAGAAAATACTGCATCCACGAAAGAAGAACAGAGTGCTATGAAAAAGGCATATTCAAGAACATAGAGTGTTTCGGGAAAATACAAATGTAAGAGCAAAAATGGAAAACTCAACAAAAGGGCTAGAAGATGATGTTGGGAAAAACTTCTCAGGGTATAGAGAAGGGAGAGGAAGAAAAACTGCAATAAAAAGTTTTTAAAATTAGAGAACAGGTCTACTAGGTCCAAAATCTCAGTAATGGGTGTTAATCTTTAAAGGCCCTATCTCCAATACACTCACACTGGTGATTAGAGCTTCAACATACGAATTTTTGGTGGACACAGTTTAGTCCATAACGGTGTTAAAATGCTGTCCAGTGTTTCTAAGGGAAAGAAGGTTCTGACATGCCATATGCGGAAAACACACGTGATAGAGAAGCTTCACTGAGACATGAGTTACAGTGCTGCTGGCCATGAATTCAATGTTAACGCATTAGCAATATATCTTTAAACAGCAACACACATAAAGCAAGGTTATGTATTGATCAGTTGATGAAAATACTGTGACCAGAGGCTCACAGGAACCTAGCCCCATATTTCCCCTGGTAGAAATGGCTCAGTGTTCGCTAATTCGGTGTTCCTGGTGATTCTGTAGAACATAACTATTATAAACAACGAGAATTTGGCTGTATATATGTTTCTTTTTTCATTTTGCACTGCCTTCAGATGAGCTCCCCTCACCCTTTCTCTGCCACCACCAAGCTGACTGAGCTATGTGTTACCCACAGTTGCTGTGGTGATGAGGTGGATGGGAGCCCCAGGCACGAAAGGGGAGAGCAAGGAGCAAGCTTACAAGGTCTCCCCTGACCTCCCCCGGCTTACAGACACCCATCCTCTCAAGTCCTGTTGCTCACATGCCAGCTCACAAGCACCTTCTCAGTCTTTTCAGAAGGCTCTCAGGTTTATGTTAGTTTTCCATAGCCATGTTTTTTCTCTTCTGGAGTTCTGTAGTTCGCCGAGGGTCAATTTTGGAGGAAGGGACCAGCAGCACAAGTTGGTTCACTGGCTTGTCGGAAACTTGATCAGGTGATTTCTATGAAATGTCGGTGAGGCTGTTAATTTCTATCTTATACAAGTAATTTCAGAAAATGAAAGAAAGACTGAAAAGTGGCTGTCCAGCTCAATTTGTGAGGCTAATATAATTCTAATTCCAAACCTGAATAAGAATAATATAAAAATAAGAAAAGCATGAGTCTATTTCACTTATGAATGTAGATGAAAAAAATCCTAGATGGAATATTAACAAATCCAACCTTATGTTTTAAAGAACACATGATCAACAAGTAGAGCTTAACCCAAGAAATGCAGGAAAACATCAACATAAAAGTAATCTGTCAATAAAATTACAACAGCCAAAAGGAGAAAAATTATGTTTTATGAGTGTATTTTAAAAAAAAAGCACATGATTAAAAGTTTTAGCATGGTAGGACTAGAAGTTCTGGCCATGATTGCCAACTGGTCCCCTTCTAATGATAAAAGTCTACCTGGACACATGGTTGCCAAACTCTCTGTCCCAGCCACTCCTGCTGCTAGCTGTGGCCAAGCATTCACACCCTGGTCAAAGGGATGTACGTGATCTGAGACATCTGGCGGTGCTGAGTCAAATCGCGAATTCGCACGGTATTTGACTTGACAAATCGCCCCTGGGTGTGTATGAGACATATCTGCACAGGCCCATTAGGCCTGTCCTTACGTGGAATTGTAGGTAATCTAGGGGACGACCAGGAGAAAGGATAAGTAAAAATGCAGGTGCTTGACATAGAATTTTACGCAGCAATTAGAAACAACAAATTGAGTACCCAGCAACAAAGAGGCATCTTAAAAACAGGCCTTGGAAAGGGGCAGTCTTTTCATATGCTAAGATACAGGACATATTCGCATAGGAGGTTAGCATTTGCCTTCTGAGAGATCTTACATTAATTTTAAATATTCTGCCTGAGGGTCAGCCTGCCATGAGGGCTTATTCCCCTTTCGTTTTACTTCAGCATCCGAAGCCGCCCTTGCCCCACATCCAAGAACAGAGGGGATAAAACAGACAGTAACTGACAAGGCACCGGGAGCGTAGAGACAGAAGAGGCAGGGCTTGGGGGGAGGGATGCTGTGCAGGGAACAGGTTACAATAATTGCCTGGGAAGGAAAGGAAGGCAAGCAGCAGGAAGGTCCAGGAATGGACCCTGACACCCACAGTGGTCATTCTGTCCTAGATCCTAAGGTTGAACAGGGGGTCCTGTGCCTGTGAACTGGATTCAGTGGGAACAAATTAAGAGACAGAGTAACCATCGAGACCATGAATGCTTTTGATTATAAGGTTTGAGAGAGAAATAGAGCTGCTTTTACGTTCTACATGGTTCCATTTGTGTGTTTGAGTAGGTGAGGCCTGCATTAGGCCATCCTTCCATTCCCACCCCCTTTCCCCAGCACATTCTTGGGTGACAGAGGTAAAGGGGAGGTAAAGATGACCACTCCTGGAACCCACTGACCAACAATGGAAAGACCACTCTAGTTGGGCTCTGCCACCTTCCACAAGAAGAGACTGGTGCCCAGATCACAGACAGATACACAGACATTAAGTAGAACTCACAAAGCACTTTGCGAGGTTAGAGAAGGGAGGTGCTAATTAATTCCATCTGCTGGAGAGAGCGGCATTGAAAGGAAGCTTTAAAGGACAACTGTAATCTAGGTCTGTGGAGACAGAAGGGGAGGACATTTCAAGCAGAAAGAGCAGAGGCAAAATGAAAATGGAAATGAGATGTGTAGTCTTTATTTATCAGGGGTGTCATGGGATATCATGTGGAAAATCGTTGTGATTATTTATCTCTGTGATGCTGACCTCTTTGCATCTTTGTCATAATAACCTTGGCAGGAACTTACAAAAAATCCCAACTGGATCCAAATATATTCATTTCTTATTTTTAACTAAACCACAGATCAAACCAAATTTGAAGCGCACACACACATACACACACATTTTACTTTGAGCTAGACAGAATTCTGCATATATAAAAAAGCCATTGAACTAAAATTGTTGATAAGAAAGGTGTATTTTAAAATTCTAAATTATTTTTCTCTTCTAAATATAGTATCAATTTATTCTGATAATCTGAGTTTATAAATCTCTTTATTAGCACACAGAATTCAATGAGGCAGGACTATGCATAATGATATTTATTTCTGCATTTAGCTTGCAGGATTCGTCTTCATAATTAAACTTCTGTACATGGCTATATCCACAGGCTATCAGTGGGGGTCCTTAATTGAAAACACCGTCCCCCACTTAGCTAGTTAAAGCAGAAAGGGAATTTATTATAGGCTATCAGGTATCTCACACTGTCTGAGAGGGCCAGAGGTTTGGGCTTGGAAGCTACACAGCCGAGAATAAGATTCATCACATGACTGTGTTGGAAAGACCACTGCGGGCAGCACTGCAATGCCCACTGGGGATGCCAGGCGCTACACATCAGAGGCTCTGCCACTGCTCCCCCAAAAAGCAGACATTCTATTTTTCTTCTGGCCAAAAGATACCCCCATGTGCTCCTGCCCTTTCCAAATCTAACTCCTACACTGGAACATCAGATAGGCAGAGTCAAGATAGCATGCCTGCTCCCTACACTGGCATGGGAAGATGGGGAAATAAATAAGTTCTGGCTTCCACCTTAGGAAGTGCAGGTCCAAACCATGGGGATTCTCCAAACATAGGAAGCTCTTCACATAACATAGGTGGTCAAAAAAGCATGGCAGAAGTCCACGACACACGGATATGTTACCATGTGCCATGGTACCATTTTAATCAATTTCATTTGTTCAATTTGCTTAGCAGTCTGGAGATTTCTGTTTCTGTCAATCTTGTGAACAAAACAGCCCGAGAAAACATCCCACTACAAGACATCTAGAAATTCTAGATAAAATGTATCAAATGTTTTCTGAAAGACATTGCTGGTCTTGACCAAAAAAAAGTAGAATATGTACCAAACGGAAGCTGAAACTGGAAAACCTGGTGACGAGCTGACTCTGAAGCAGTAGCTACCCTTTGGAAACTTGCTGATTTGGAGATCTGGAGACTTCCCAACTTCTGAGTTTAATGGTTGTGTAAGAACTGAAGTTAAAGCCTTGGGCCCATCCCAAGGTACAGTCAGCTCCCAAAGAGAAAAAGTGCAATAAGCTTAGCTCAGCAAGCACAGATGCTTAGCCCAACCTCAGCCACTGGATAAGTCATCTTCCCACCAAGGGGGAGAGGAAGAGAGAAGACAGAGAGAAGCCAGGAGTGTCACTTTCATATAATCTCCTCCTGGCACAGGTCCCGCTTTATTTGAAGAGCTACGACATAGAAATCTATCAACATTGACCAATCCTTAGATCAAGGAAACATAAATGCTGAACAAGGCAAATAAAAGATAATCTACACTAGATACACTGTAGTGAAACCGCAGAACACCAAAGACAATGGGAACTTGAAAGCAATTAGAGCATCAAGACATGTGACTCACGAAGGACTGCTGGAAACATCACCGGCAACAAGTAAACCAGACACAGTTCAACAAGATCTTTCAATTGCTAAGAGAAAATAACTGTCAAACTGGAAATATACTCAGCAAGATTACTTTTCAAGACCAAGGGTGGCTTGGCCGGCTGTGGCTCAGCGGTTGAGCATCGACCTAGGATCCAGGCGATTCGGGTTCGATTCCCGGTCAGGGCACATGCCCGGGTTGCGGGCTCGATCCCCAGCAGGGGACGTGCAGGAGGCAGCCAATCAATGACTCTCTCATCATTGATGTTTCTGTCTCTCTCTCTCCCTCTCCTTTCCTCTCTCTGAAATCAATAAAGATATATTTAAAAAATGTTTTTTAAAAAGACCAAGGGTAAAAGAATATTTTCAGAACCCTTCATTCCCCCCCAAAAAAGAAAAACCCAGTGAGCTCCTTATTCAAGAAACTTCTCAAATGTGTTTATTTTAGGAAGAAATGAAAAATATACTAGATGGGAAGTCAGAGATGCAAGATGAGTCAGAGTATACGGAGCCTCTTCAACCCTTCACCTTGCACCTCGTGAAGGTTCCACGGCTGCATTTGTGAATTTGTTGTTGTCTGGACATGGGAATGAGGTCTGTGACTCATCACCAGTCCAGGTTCTCCTTAGAGCCTAAATAAAGATTAAAGGGCTGGCACCTCTTCAGAAGGCACAAGTCCATGATGTTAAGGTTGAGGAAAAGGGAAATGGGGAAAGGAAAAATGTGAAGACCTCTGCTGAGATGCATTACCAAGGTGGCCAAATCTTCCCAAGGAGCCACAGAGAAAACAGATTGCTCAGGTGGAATTTCCTCTGGAAATATTGCAAGAAAAATCCACGCCTCCACATATTGTATTGTACGGAAGGGACGTTTTTATATGTTTGGCTCTTGTCATCTCCTGCTTCCCACTGGTCAAGGATTACCCAGGGCAGAATTCACTTCCCTGCACTTTTGGGTGACATCTCTTGGCTGCTCAGAAAGCCATATCCCATGCTTCATGTGTCATTTCATTCAAGTTGCAGACATAGAAATGTGGTGATGCCAATAAAGCTCGATGGATGAGAGGTAAGAACTGTGCTGATCTTAACCTAGTCTCCAGACATCTCAGAAATCTTGGCAGGGTACCAACAGATTGATGATGGACAGCTGGGGAGGCAAGCAGTGCATTTGGAAATTAGCAGACAATCAGGAGAACTGGAGAAAGCACGAAAACTTTGAGTCCTATATAGACTCCTGAAACAGTCTTTCTCTCCAAGAAGTTAACTGACATGCAAGGAGATCAAATCTGTATCTTTGGCCTTGATTACAACTATTCTCTAACCAATGAGCTAACAAAGCCAGATTCAAATATTTTTTAACGGAAAAATACAGGAAAAATCCAACACGGTACCAACCAGGATAGGATACGCTATGCTGGGATAACAAACATCCCCAAATCTCATGGTGTAACACAGAGAGGGTTTATTTGTCATTCATGCAGCATCCCTTGAGGTCCCAGGTGGCTCTTCAGGGAGGCTGTCCTTCGTGAGATGCCTCAGGGATCCAGGCCGATAGAGGCTCTGCCATACTTGGCTACTCCATCTGAGCTTGTGACCTCCTCGGTGGCTGTGGCAGGAGAAAGGGAGCACGGGGATCGTGCACCTGCTCTTAAAAGCTCCCTCCCACAGGTGATACACATCACATTGGCTGAGAGCACTGATCAAAGTTAGTCACATGCTCTGCCTAACTTCACAGAAATGGGAACGTGTCATCTTCCACGTGTCTGGAAGGGAAGGAGACCCCTTGGACGACACAAGTAATGTCTACCAATGCATTCTTTTAAAACAGGATTTATGTTGCGATTATTTGAATCACTAAAACATCACCTCCCTCATTAGTCTTACTCTCCCTTAACTGTATTCAGCGTACGTATAAATTTTAGGAAGATTTAAATTTATTCTTTCATGATCCCATCATTTCCAGAACTATCCTAATGAGGAGTTCTACGTTTGATTTTTCTTAGAGAAAGTTTTGACAGTCAGGAGAATTGAAGTTGGCTTAGAACAAATAGATTCAGAACTGAAAACGACTTTAGAATTTCACATACAAGAGAATATGTTTTTTGGAGGATCGGCAGAACTCTCCATCAGAATAAGAGTTCAGTATTAATGTCAGTCAATACTCCCTCTGGCACTTCTGCGGTATCACCATTCTTTCCTTTCCCACTGTCTTTTTTTTTTTTTTTTTAAATATATCTTTATTGATTTCAGAGAGAGGAAAGGAGAGGGAGAGAGAGAGATAGAAACATCATTGATGAGAGAGTCATTGATCGAGCCCGCAACCCGGGCATGTGCCCTGACCTGGAATCGAACCCCGTTCGCCTGGATCCCAGGTTGACGCTCAACCTCTGAGCCACGCCCGGCCGGGCATTTTTCCACTGTGTTATCCTTAATGTGGACTCATCATCTCTCCCTGTCCTGGTTAATTGCATCATAACGATCTCTGCGTCTCCCTAGCCCCCATCCAACGCACGTCCCATGCCGAGGCTATAATCAGTATATGGTTTTAAATATTAGACATTGTCTCTAGGCCTTTCTCATTTTTTCCTAAGTGGGTTTTGTCTCTCTCTCTACTGAAAGCGCCTGTGGATTAGAACCATTTCATATATGGTTGCGGTTTCTCCCACCCTGGTTTCCTGCCTTTTCCAGCACCTGGCCCAGAACACTGTGTGTTCTCAGTGCACTCAATAAATACCAGTTGAATTGGATTCTCTAAACCATACTAATTATCCATTCAGCTCAAGTCCCTGCGTCGATGTAGAATGATGGATTTTCAGACGCCAAGACTGAGGGTCAATTCAAAGCTCTTGAGAGCCTATGGGTTTCCAGTGGCCAGCACCTTCCCCTTCCCCACGGGTAAACGGAGCCGCAGGATGAGGCTGCCCAGGATTTCTAGGCAGCTGCCCTTAGTTTGATGCTTTCCCTAGAATTAGTCCTAGTGGCAGCCATGAAAATAGACCCACTTTTTTCTAAACTCTGTCTACAAAAGGACCAATGAATGTCAAATTAATGACTCATTGAAAGTCCACTGCATCCTGTTTATCTGACTTCTTGGAGGAAGTAAACCCCAAGGTTTCCGAGAACACTCTTAGCAATTTCTCCGCTAAACACTCCTTTCAGATGTTCACAAGAGTGACACTGTCTCCATTATTGTGAGTCTGAGACTCTCAAAGGCGTTCTGGCGCGTGATATTTAGACACCGTCGTAGTCTGTTTCTAGTTGAGCAGATGGGAGGAATGCCGTGGGTCTCGCCTTTTTGCGTGTTCTTACATAATGTAATCACGCAGGTACAAACAAGAAAGATTTATTACATGACAGAAGACACTTCTAATTGTTGGGATCAGTTTTAATACTCTATCAAATAAATTGGCAGGACGGCGGTGCCATAGGTACTGAGAGCAGAAAGGTAACAGGAGAACAGCTTGAGTGGTAACGTAGTAAATGCCCCACTGCAGTGTGGTCAGTGAGTCACTACGTGCCGCAGAGGCTGACAGGCACTTCTAAAGCGACCACGGCGTCTTCCCGACGTTGGGTAAGTCCACACACCTTGTCTGACCCGATGAAGGTATGTTCTTTAAACTGCGGACCTTTCAGCATTGTTTGTAATGCTGTGGACTGTGAGTGGCAAATTTGGGTTTTTCATAGTGAAGTTCGAGACAGGCTATTTGTACAAATAATTCCAATGACACAAGAAATCACTTCGGGAGAAGCTGATGAAGGGATCGTGTGAGCAATTTCTCCGCAATATGACATGGTTGTACAAGCATGTGTGTCTTACAATATTTTTAATAAATTCGATAAAAGCCTTGTGGTGTTGTACAGTAACAAAGTCACTAGGCTTACACTGCAAAGGGTGTCAGCAGTGAAACTGAAACCCAGGTGACGTCGATATGTAAAGGAAATTAGACTCCCTGTTTTGAAGCAGAATGCACCTCTATCAGAGACAGGGACCGAGTTATAGAAAGCTTGGTAAAAGTCATAGATTAAAATATCCTAGTATCAACAGTTATCATACAACCAAAATGTGTTTCCTTCCTAATAGTGGAGACTTATAGCATCTGAGGAGTGCATTTATTCATGCTCTCCCCACAGAATAATAGCCAATTAAAGAATGACAGCACTTATTAGATACTGTTAATGATTCAACTTTGGAACAGTCACAGGAATCTATTATCCCCTCTTCAGGCCCTTCCAGAACAGTTAATTATAGAGCATTGTTAGAGTTAAGGCAAGCCATTGTTAAATAACTTGTTTTATGATTTTTATTCTGTGTAATTGGAATTTTCTCAGTGTTATACCTTTGAAACAAAACACGGAATCAATTGACTAGCGTGAGATTCAAATTGGTATCCATAACCTCTGATTTCGGGTGGAGGCGGGGTGAATGGAGGTGGAAGAGGGTATAGGCGGGATAAATAGTGATGGGGAAAAAGTAAAATAAAAAATGAAATAAACTTAAGATAAGAATTTAAATAACTTTTAAAAAATTAAATAGAGTTAATGCATTCATCAAAACAGCCTCTCTTTTTTGTTGTTAATTTTAATGGAGAGAGAGAGACACTGGGGAAGTATGAGGGGCTTCCTCTGTTTTCTCTTATTTAAAATAATGAATGTTCATGCAGCAAATAGAGCAGAAAGATTACAAACACATAGTCCTAAACAGGGGAGGCGCTTTCATATAATGTAATGAAATTTCCTTCCAGGAACTGAGCTCACAGCTGGGTTTGTTCAACCACTACAGAACATCCTGGAGCTCTGTGTTTTTAATCTTCTTTGTACCAAGTTGTACAACACATGCTCTATTAAAAGTACACAAAGGGCCCAGCTGGCCTGGCTCAGCAGTTGAGCATCGATCAAGCATAGGATCCAGGAGGCTGAGGTTCGATTCCTGGTCAGGGCACATGCCCAGGTTGAGGGCTCAATCCCCAGTGGGGGCGTGCAGGAGGCAGCCGGTCAATGATTCTCTCATCATTGATGTTTCTCTCTCTCTCTCCCTCTCCCTTCCTCTCTCTGAAATCAATAAAGGTATGTTTAAAAAACAACACAAAGGGTGGGCCCAGTTATTTCCACCTCTTTGGGTTATGGAGGCAGTATTTTCTTCTATAGGTGTTAGGATCTTCTTTCCTTTGTTTTTTTCAACTTCTGTATGAAGACTGGTTAACCACTCTTTCTTCTGACATATGAAAGGACTGTGAGCTCCCTAGGGTGAAGACAACATCATGTTTTTCATTGAACCCCAGCACCTCTCACCGTGGACTCAGCGAACCTTTGCTGAGGGGAATGAATGAATCAATCACTGGTAAGCTCACCACTGAAATGTAGCCACTGTCTACATTTTGCTTTCCAGCTTTCCATCTTTCCAGGCTCTTAGAAACATGAATATTTGTAGTCATTAGGAAAGGACATGCAAGAGGAACAAACAAACCCTGGCATCTTAGGGGCTCAAAATTTTATTTCTGGATAAAGGAAAATGCCACTGTGGGCCAGGTGGCTCGCCTCCAAGTGCTGACTCAGGGACCCAGGAGGCTTTCATCCTGGGGCACCATCACTTCAACACATGATTTCCATGGTTGCTGCCAAAAGGGAGGGGAAGAGAAAGATGGGAGAGGAGACCCACTTTTAGCCGCCTTGGCCTAGGGATAACACACTTCCTCCCACTCCATTATCAGTGGCCGGACTGGCCACCTGGCCTCCCCGTCAGGGAGGCTGGAAATGTGGTCACTCGGTGCCTCTGTGATGTGCTCTATCATATGGCCGTGCCATCATTATTTCAACCAGCTCTTCATTGTTGAACCTTATGGTAATTTTCAATTTTTGCATATTATAAATATGTCGTGGTTTAAGGGGGAGAAAAACCCTAACAATTTAAGCATTTGTCTGGCTATTTAGGATAATTTTTTAGAAATAAATTACCATTCCAAAGGAGGCTTTCTGACTTTCACAGTGGTAATTCTCAACTGGGGGGATTTAGCTCCTCTCTCCCCAGGAGCTAAATAAATAATTAATTTTAACATTTGGAAATGGATGGAAACATTTTTGGTTGTCACAATGCTGCTAAACAGCCTACAATGCACAGGACAGTCCACCACAGTGAATAAATGATCCAGCCCAAAATGTCAGTATAGCCAAGACTGAGAAAACCTTGTTTTAAACCGCAAACATGTCCCTATATGAAATACAAAGCCTTTGTCTGGTATGCATATTTTATACCTTCTCGCTGTAGAAACCCTTAACATTTTCATGGTCCTTTACAGTTTACAAAGGACTTTCTACATTTCACTTTTCTTCTTACCAAAGCCTTTCAGGTGGGCCAGAGAAAACAGTCTTTGATTCGCACCACTTGGCCCTGAGAACACTAAGAATCAGAAAGGTTAGGGGATTTTATTATGCTCCCATGAATTCTGAGGTCTATACCCTGTTCTCTGGACCCCACAATGTACAATAATTTCTACCAGGCTGGTGGTACCGTAGGTCCTTCCCTGTGCACACTTGTTAGAAAGAGAGACCCTTGGCCCCTAGGTACAGAGTCAGGGTTGAAAAGAGAGCCAAAGTAAAGAAACGGGAGGAGAAAGGCTGCCCTATTTAAAAATATTCCTCAGGGACACTATCGCTTTAGAAACTGGGCTCAGGGAGTCCCAGGAATTTCAGAAGATAGTATTTCCTTAAAAGCCAAGGAGCAAGAAGCAAGGGGGTAAAGGTGTGTTTCAAACGTGCACCCTCATGTAAAAACCGGCTAACAGATAGCTGTCTGGGTGGAATTTCCCAGGCTGCCGACATGGCACGCAGGCTTTAAGCTCAGGCAGCTGAGACTCGGGAGAAGCGGAGCAGAAAGGAAGGCTGAGTGATTCTGGCCTCTAGTCCACTAGTGACACCTGGAACTGGTTTACAATTACTTTCTGAAACTATTTTTAATGGAACAAAAGCCTCTTGCAACATTTGGATTAGAAAAACAGCCTCAGTTTTGACTGATTTAACAGTAAATAAATGGTATAAATTCAAAGTTAAAAAAAACTTAAAATATTAGGGATTCTGACCAAGAACTTAAAGTTGATAAAAAGTATTTATTGCAAATAAAAATGTCATTAAAACTATGGAATAAACTTCAGTTATAAAGTCTTTGGGGTTCAAGGACCCCAACTATATTATAATGGGCACTTCATAGTTATCATTAAATAATAGGCCGATCTGCAGGATTCTAAAACTGCACGATAAAACTATACTCAGGGTTCACATAACACTTTACATGGGCCAGAACGCGTTCATCATGTGTTCAGAACAATCCTATGATACAGGAAAAAGCCTTCTCTATGGACAATGTGCCGCAGGACCAAGGACTGTGCTGAGCTACTTCAGAGCTGACGGTCAGAAGTCAATGGATTTGGGGAGGCAAGGCAGGGACAAATGCACGGTGGACGATGGTTACTGAGTCAGTGGACTCCCTGACTTTTGTACAGAATCATTCCTTGGGGGCTGCAATGTGGGCATTAGGAAAGGTAGCATCAAGGGCATCCTTCATTCTTCAGCCCTGGAGGGAGTCCGTGAATGAAAGCAAACCGGAGGTGGAGGGAAGCCGCTGGAGTTGCCCACTCGGGAACCCACTCAAAGCTGGTTGCACTGATGTGGTTTCTCTCGGCAAAAGGACCCATCAAAGGACTTTACCTAGAGCAGGGGATGCTGCATGACCCCTAGCCGACAGGCACACATGAAGAATGTAGCAGGAATCTATGTAGCTAAAGCAAACTATGTGAAAAAAATATTTAAAAACACCTTGAAGTAGACCAGGAAAAAAAAGGTTAAAGTCTAAAAGGGAGAAAACTCAGTAGGCAAAAATCACAATTTTAAACAATCAACATTTCCTGAGCTTATGTTTTTGTGTATAATATCCTTCAAACTTTCCATCAGCCCTATGAAAAAAGTAAGTCAGGTAGTCTCAGTTTCTCTCCCAATATCACATGATCATTTAAGTGCCCTGTGTGGGATTTGAACTCAGATCTTATGACTGTGAGTCCAGGCCGGGGACTTTCCAGTTCGCTCAGCACTTTTCTGATACATGGTAAGAATATTTGTAAAGACTTTGTGTCTATGCAGGAAAGAGTTAACATAGCAGCCTAAGACTGGTATCCTTGTTAAGTCCAGTTGGAATTTGAATGATAAACAGTTCCCTAGCCTGATATAAAACTCTCCCTAAATGGTAAGAGTGGCTCACTGCGCCTAAACTGTTTGCGTAAACAATGTGGCTTGTGCTGGACACCTGCTTTCCTCCTGGGAATCTGGACTTTTGCAATGTGCTAGGCAGAGGGTGTCTACGTGACCGGCCCCCAATAAACTTCTTGAACACTGAGTCTCTAATGAGCTTTCCTGGTAGACAACTTTTCACATGCGTTGTCAAAGTCATTGCTGGGAGAATTAAATGTATTTTTGTGTGTGTGTGTGACTCCATTGGGAGAGGATTCTAAGAAGCTGTGTCTAGTTTCCTCTGGACTTTGTCCCATGTGCCATGGAAGACAGAGCAGACAGACCATGGGCTGAGTGTGGCTGGAGCTGGCCTATGAGGGTCACTGCAGTGAGCACCACCGGTCCTCCCACATCAATCCAAAATGGTAGGGGAAACAGAGCCAGCAGGGAAGCAATCAACTTTTAGTGTCACTCTAGTACCTTCTAGTGACCAAGCCTAATATCAAGCCAGTGAGCAAAGAAGAAACGTTCACAGGGTTCAGCTCCAGTATCACAACATCAGGGCAAAGAAGGGTGGATTTAGAAGTGAGAGGCAATAAACTGATAGCAGGCATACTCGCTCTTCTGGGGCCAGGTATCTCTGAGTTGAGAGTCTCTTTGTTAATTTCTAGAGCATAAACCTTCTTTCTACCTGTGGGGTAGGGGAAGACACCTGTGGTCGGACGGCTGTTTATGTGGAATATGAATGGATGCTCCTCTTTCCAGCTCCACTTGTCCTTCTTAATGTCAGAGGTTTCTCCAAACCTCTGTGAGGCTGAGCTGAGCAGCCTGGCTTCTCACCCTCACTCCCTTCACTGCACACGGAGGTTTCTGCTTCCTCCGCACTGCACCCTCATTTACTGCTTCTCTATCCACTCTATGACTCCCAGGGTTCTGTTGACATCTTTCTTCCAGTGCCATCTTTTCTCGTTTTTCTTGATTCCTGTGGATTTATTGTTTTTACAAAAATCCACGTACTGTCCTTTAAATTGGAATCTCAGGTGTTTACCCACCTATCTTTTAGGGAAAGTTTACATATTTATTTATAAATTAAAGAAGACTAACTAGATTAAGCAGTGATTCATGACAAATCATTTTTAGTTTTGGAGGTATTCCATTTACATCTATGCGTATGTGCTTCTTCAAACCTCATTTTACAGCTGTCAAAGATTTGGTCCCAGAAACACAAGCATCAAAATCAGCTTCTGGTATTTGCTGAAAATGCACATTCTTGAGCCCACCCTAGAATTTATGTATCAGACTCTGAGGGTTGAGCCAACCAGTCTGCATTTTAAACATATTTCTGAGATGATTAACAGCTCTAAAGTTTGAGACCTACTGTTCTATTGCGTATTATTTATGAGTGACAGAGTTTTTGATTTGGCATTTTGGGGAAAGCTGCATTTTATTAGGAAAAAGACCATAAAAAATGGCTCGAATGAGTAATGTCTTCTTTGCTTGCTTTCTAGCCATACCTGGTTAAGCCTCGCCAACGGACCTACACAGCCATCAGTGAAAGTACTCTCATTCCTTTGTTGTTTGCTACCTGAAATTGAACAACGGTCTGAGAATCCATAGATCCCTATGGACCAGCTTCACAGATTCAGACACATGGAAGCATCAACAATGTCCCTGCCTCCATCAGACTGTGGATAAAAATGAGTGTGCATTCCAAGGCCTTGATGAACTCAGCTAATTATGCAAAGTGAAACTCTACATTAGTCTTTTGTTCCATGCCTAATGTCTAGCTGGCTCTAAAGTGGGAAATCAACCTTTAGTGGTTCCAGGAAGGCCTAAGCGGGTAACAATGACGAGCAACCAGCAACCGCCACCCTTTCTCCTCCAGGCCTTAGTGGCACAATGGCAGGTTTTGCCCTGTAGCGGGGTATTTTGCAGCCAAGACTATTTTCTTTTCTTTTAAAATAATAACATGAATGTTCTTGCTGCTTATGAAAGTAACCTATGCTTACTAAAGAAAAATTTGAACACAGAAAAATTGAAAAGTTTATCATAATCCCAGAGATAACCAGTGTTAACATTGTTTGTATATTTCTTTCAAGCCTTTTTTCTGTACTTATGTCTTTTGCACAATTGAGATAAGACCTTTTAGCTGGTTGTGTACCCTGTTTTTTTTCCCACTTAACACTGTAGTCATATCTCCACATAATTAAAGTTCTTCATAAACACTTTCAAAGCTTAGATAACATTAATTGCACAACTAAACATTCATTTAGCCAATCCACAATTGCTGGTTATTTTTGTTGTTTCCAGCCTCTTGCTGTTATGAGTAACATGATATGAGGCTCTGTACATAAATCTTGGCCCACATTTCTATCCTCTTCCTAAGGATACATTCCTAGGGGTTACAGATATTTTAAGGCTCTTGATAGCTGTCAACCTATTTTCCTGAAAAGCCTCAATGCATCCTTCCACCAGCAAGGAATAAGAGACCCCCTCTCCCTACAGTGTTGACAGGTCTGGCTATTATAAATATTTTAAATTATAATAATATATGAATATTGTTTAAAAACAAATATTATCAAGAGACATAATAAAAATGCTAGTGCCCTGACCTGCTGTGCTCTGCCCTCCTGTCCACAGCCCAGGGGAAACCCACTGTTGACTTTTTTAGCTATTGTTTAGGTGCTTACTGCTAATAATATGTTTATTCTATAATTTCAAAATTTCAGATCTTATCTATTCACTTATTGCCAGAACAGATTAGGATTTAGCCCATTTATACCACCTCCCCACTTTCCCACTTTTTATTTCCATATCCTCTCAATAAACGTATATGGCTGTGCTTAGCTTAGCCAATAATAAATCAACAACTAATTATTAAGCAATACAACAACATTTTAGTGTGATGGTCATTAATATACTTACTCGTAATTGTTATATTGTGGTTAATATAGTAATAAATTATTATAACTGCATAAATACTATTCAACACAGCCCCACGCTGTGTATTAATATGACATTTAGGTTCCTGTCCCTTTTGGTTTGGGCTGGCATTTCTAAGGGTCCTTTTCTTCTTGCATTGTCTTCTTTTGTCACTGTTCACATTTTTTGTCTTTTTTAGCCTCACCTGAGGTTATTTTTTCCATTGCTTTTCAGAGAGAGTGGAAGGGAGAGAGAGAAAAACATTGATGGAGGGACACTTCAGTTGGTTGCCTCCCACATGCACCCCAACCAGGGCCGGGGATCGAGCCTGCAACCTAGGTACATGCCCTTGGCAGGAATTGAACCCGGAACCCTTCAGTCCTCGGGCCAATGCTCTAACCACTGAGCAAAACTGGCTAGGGCCCCTCATCTACTTCAATACTCAAATTATCACTCTGAGTCCCTACAACCCAAATTAATAAGAAGTTCACTATTTTCCAGGGTTGCTCTTCCCAAGTATTACCAAGTTCCCTGTTATTTAAATGACTGTCCTCATCACCTGCTGCCCCCTGCTGGGAGAGCAGGAACTTGCATTCACCCCACACCAGAGGGGCTGCACTGTGTGGTTGTTGGTAGCTGTCCTCTCTGCACACCCTTCTGAGGGCCCCACCTGCTGGTCTCCCATGCCTCCCATGCCACCGTTCCTCCCCTGGTGGTGGTCTCTGGTGTGCCAGACAACAAAGGAAGCCCTGCAGGCCTGCGAAGGTGGAGCCCAGCTGGGCACCTCCCTCAACCTCTCCTAGGACCCTCTTGTTTTATAGGTCTGGTGCAGGAATTCACGAACCCTCCCCCCAGGTGGAGATGAGTCTTCGAGATAAAATGAAGATCTCAGTATCCAAGTCAATGAAGAGTGTGTCACAACGAAACTGCCAAAAGTCCAAGTGAGTCAGCTCTTCAGCAATACATGTATGCTCGGTGGTTTTATATATAACATTCTTTGAACACCTACTATGTAGCAGATGTGGTGCTCAATACTTCACATGAATCATTTCATGCTTATTCCTCACAATAATTTAGGAGTTAAACACTTTATTATTATTATAATTCCCATTAATAGATGAGGCTCAGACAGAGGTAGGTGATTTGCAAAAAGACGTAGAACCACGAATCAAACTTAGAACTGTTAGTCCTCAATGCCTATGTTCTATGCTTGACTGAGGTATTTTTTTTTCAATTTGCACAAGCATCTAGGTGATCCTTTCCTCCCTGGAGGTATGTTTACCCTCAGGAGCCACCATAGTTCATTCCTTCACTCTGGCCTCAATCAGAGCCACTCAAGTTCATCAACACGTCTATACTTTTCAACTTTTTGGTGGATTGGGGTGGGGTCAAGGTCCTAATCTTCTCCCAAAAGAAGACTCTCCCATAGTTAATAAATCCCATACCTAAATAATGGGATCTCACTGCCTCATTCCCTCTGCCCCTGCCTTCCCAGGTCCTCATAGCTGGGTGCACCCATGTGACCACCCATTGGCCGTTTCTGCCCTGAGCCAGTTCCCGACTGAGATTCCTGTGTGTCCAAGGCCTCAACACTCTCTGCCTCCTGAGGAAGTCATCAGGAAATTGCTCACCTTCTCTGACTTCATCTCAGAGGCAGGCATTGGCTCCTGTGTTCTCCCCACCTTCTCTCCATCATTACCTCCAGGTCTTTCTGACTGCACGTCAGCTCCCCCTACTCCACACTGAGACCAGGCCTGAGCTCTCACTGCCACCGAGGAGGAAGTTTCTCCCCACACCTGTCCAACTCTCCACATCCCCATCTTATGGAATCTCAGGGAACAGGACCAGTCTATAGAATCTGGGAACCTAGTTCTTAGATCTGACTGCTTATGTGTCCTGGTGCCCTGATCCCTGTCCAGAGCAAAGCGTGGGCTGGGGAATCCTCGGTGCCCTTTTTTACCGTTGCCATCTGGGCCCAGACCTTTGTCCTATTGCCCATGCATGATCAGATCTCTGCATGTCACCTGCCCATCTCCCTGACCCTGAGGATTGACAACTGTGGCATCTCAGGTCAGCTGCCCATTCTTCTTGATGGGAATCCTGAGTCTCCCTATTTCCTGGTCAAGCCTGAACTCGCCTGATTCTTCAGGCACGGTGCCCTCCTTCTTTACTAACTTATCCCTGTGACCAGGCCATTTCCCTGCCCTGCTACCAAGTCCTGGCCTCTTCCCTGCACTGCAGACTCCTCCTCTAGTGGCCCTTCCTGACTGAGCCTCAGTTCTGATGGGGATGATAGTCCGGTTAAGGGGGATTCCAAGGGGCTGGAATAACAAAGCCCAGGGGGGATGCCATTCCAGGTCAGCGCCTGAGCTCCAGCCTGTGACTGAAAGGACCAGGTCTTCCAGATCTTTGTCACCTGAGTCTTTGCACATTCACTGCATAAATTCATATTTATTTGATGAGTGGGCATAAAGACAAATAAACAAGGGAGCTCCCTGTAGAAGTCCATTGGACTCTCTCTCCTTCACCCTGTCCGGTTCAATGCTCTCATCAGTGGCTGCATTTTGTGAACACCCAATAAATGGTGCTATGGAAGATATTATAAATTGCAAATGACAGAATGTGAGAGTTTATTAATACCATGTTTCACGAATTCTAAGATGCACATTTTAGTATGTCTACAATCAGATGCATCAAACAATCAATTACAAGCCGTAATTTCATTGACAGTATTTCTTTCTCTTTACGGTAATTTTTTTTAATGGTACGTCTTATAATTAAGAGTCTTGTATTTGATGAAATACGTTGTTGGCTGATGTCATCCAGATCAAAGACTATCAACAGGATAGAACAAATGGGAGTGACTCTAACAGGATGGAATCTTGTAGTGATAAACAATATAGACGGCTAAAGACAATAGCAAAGTCTGTGTTCAAAAAGCTAACGCAATTATAGACTTTGTTAACAGAAACATAGTGTCCCAAAACGGGCAGAAATGTCTCATCATTTTCTCTGCTCAGACTGAGTCTGAAATATTTTATTGCTGTGTTTTAAGAGGCACATTGACAAACTGGAGTGTTAGCTTTTTTTGAAATTGTGCTTTGGAACTAAAATCTAGATCTATGTTGAGAGATGACTTTATAAGAAACAGCTTGAGTACGTGTGTTATCGAATTTATCATAAGGAAATTACTGGGTGCATTCTTCTGCAGGAGGGCTCAGAAAATTTTCTTTCCTTCCCAGATCCAAGAATAGCTATGTTTCCTTTTTGCTCTTATGGACACACAAACTGTATAACTGCCCATGTCTCCCTTTTTTGCCTTGGTTGCCAGTAAGTTCAAAAGGCAAATGTAGGGCCTATATCTAGGCAAGTGCAGAGAACCATATGGCACAGTACTGTGTACTGCATTTACCTTGGGCTAATATTTCCTGCATTTCTTTTCCCTTCACTAATATTTCCTCCATTGCTTTTATAAACCTGCCATATCATTTATGCTTTGCGAGCTCCTTCAAGTCTCTTTTGAAATAAACTGGGGCTATGAATGAATAAAATACCAAAGTAACTATGTAAAAAACAGATGCATATTCAGAGGAGAGCTGCTGGGAAGACAGTGATGAGAAAATGGTCCCCGAGTGTTAGGAGAGGAGGCACTGGAACCATTTGGAAAGCAGAAAACTTATTGGGGAAATAATAGCAGTCCTAAAAATGTTTACAGGCCTATCATATGGAAAAACGATCGAATTTATTCTGTATGACTCGAAGATGGTAAAATCAGTGGAAGTTAAAGGGAGATAGATAATTTTTTTCTCAATGTAAAAGAAAAACTTGCTAAAAAACTCAAGCTACCCAAAATGAGAACGGCTGCCTCGTGAGCTGATGTGTCCCCTTGTCGCTGGAAATGCTCACTGTGAGGCTGGCTGGCCACCTGTCCAGGATCTGAAGGGCAGGGTTCCCCAAGGCTCTTGGAAGTCCACCTGCCAGTGAGTCTGCGTTTTGTGACATGCAAGCCGAGGCGAGGAAGGGGAAGCCACCTGCCGAGGGACAGATCTCATCCGAGAATCTTGCGCTTGTGGGATGGGATTCAGGGAGGCAAGGGCCTGTAGGGAGAGAGGCCACTTCCCAGGGAGGCCGTCTGTCCGCCCCATGGGGACCGTCTTCCAAGCACACTGAAAACTGCACAAAGGGAAATCGGATCACGACTATTCACGCCAAGGAGCATTGGCTTCCGCTGTCCTCTCACTGAGTCGCAGGCGACCGCACAGCAATGTGGCACTTTCAATTCCCCAGGGGTCTTTTCTGTTTCCCTCTCCTCAGTTCAAGTTCCATCCTTCACTCTGATTGGCCCACAATTACCTCACTGTTCCCTCGCTTGTAGGAAAAACCACATCTGCCCTCTTGCCCCCCCCCCTCCTCTCTCCATCCCTCACGCTCCAGAATGACAGAGTATTTCCCTGGCTGTCAGTTCCTCCCCGCGAGTTCACAACTCCCCATTGTCCTCGACCTGCGGTCCCAGGGCTCCCAGCAGGCTCTGTCCTGACTTCATTAGTCATGCAGATTTATGCGGCGCTCCTCGCAGCCCTACACCCGCTTCCCCGCTATGCTAATATTCAGTGTTTCCCTTCTCTCCACTCCGCTCTAGCAGATCTTACTCGAAACTACCCCAGACCCTCTCTCCCAGCTTGGAGGGTGCAGCCAAATGGGGTAACTATGGGACAGTGCTTGGCCCAGGGGACAGGAAAGCCCCCCATCTGGGGCCAGCTGCTAAGAAGTTTAGCTGAGAGGAGAGTGCGAAAGAATGAGACAGCCCCACCAGCAGAGGCTAAAAACAGGCCTGGCCACCTCCGAGGGCTCCAGAGATTAAGCCCCTGTTCCGCCCCCTCCTCCATTCCTGCCGTCACTCCCAACAGCTGAACCGCAAATCACACAGCCCTGTGTGGCTTCTCTTCCTGGCAAAGCCACTCAGGATGTTCATCTTCATTTCATTTTGACAAGACACAGAGAACAGGGGGAGGAGGGAGCCCACGGTGTGATGTGCCCTCCCTCTGCCCACCGCCAAGGGCGGCCTGGGCCAGGCCAACGGGATCTACAGCTTTGGGATAATTTATAGCTTGAGACCTCAGAAGGCTGGAACTAAGCCAAGGCCATAAACTCTATTCAAAGTGTTGTTTGATAGTTTATGGCGAAGGGCAGACTCCACTTCCTGGCCCTGGGCCTCCCCTTCATTACAGAGCAACCTTGGCTGCTGCTCTTCTCACTAGATTCGCAGGCGCAGGCGTATGGTGCTGAACCACAAATGGCAGGCAGACAGGGTTCCCGTTTCCTGGGTCCTCACACACCCAGGTTCTTATCTGCCAGGCTGTCAGACACAAACACACTGGACAGAGTCACAGAGTAGGCACCTAAAGTCATGTCGGGCAGAGGTGGGCCATCAGGAAAGGGTGTGGGGCCTCCCCTGACCTTCATTTTATTTACTGGGGAAATGGTAAATGGTGTGCAAGTGAACTTCGAGAGCAGCCTTGTGGGGGAAAGACCACAAAATAAGAGGGGTGGGAGGGAGGGGCAGGTGTTTGTGGTCGTCGATGGACTGATTATATGCCAGGTTAACAAAAAGTAAGTGCTTTGCCAACATTTGTCTAAATGAAATGTCACGTTTCTATTTCAAAACAAGTTATTGGACCTATCCTAAATCCTTTTGACTACAGGAAACTTGTTTTCCCCCTCCCTAACCCCCATGTATTCCTGAGAACCCTCCAGGAATTCTCTGCTTTGCCTCCAGCCACGCTGGGCTCAGGCCTTTCCTTCAATTCCCCATCACAACAGGCAAAAAGCAGACAGACTGTCACAGTTAACAAGATTCTTACCTAAAGCTGATGCTAAGGGCATCATAGCCCATCACAAAACTAACATAAATGGCATGGCTCAGTGGTTGAGCATAGACCTATGAACCAGGAGGTCACAGCTCAATTCCTGGTCAGGGCACATGGCCAGGTTGCAGGCTCGATCCCCAGAAGGGGGCGTGCAGGAGGCAACCGATCAATGATGACTCTCTCATCATTGATGTGTCTGTCTCTCTCTCCCTCTTTCTTCCTCTCCGTGAAATCAATAAAAGCATATTTTTTAAAAATTAAAAACAAAACAAAACAAAAAACTAGCATAAACCTCCACGATGGATGTAGGATGGATGTAGGGTGTTCTTACTGGATATCACTCTGCCTGCCTTCCAGCCCGAGTCACTCAAGAAGAAACCAACCTTTCTCTCCCCACATCTGATCTTTAAAGTTACTCACAGCCCACCTCAGACCTGTCACACCATCCCCCTTCACAAAGCCTTGAGTGTGATCCCAACTCTATATGACAGTCTGGAAAAGGCAACACTATAGAAAATAATAAGATAAGCGTTTGTCAGGGTGAAGAGAATTAAGTGGCATAAACTTCCAGTTATAAAATAAATAAGTTGTGGGGATACAATGCACAGCATAGAGAATATAGTTGATAATAACTTTAAATGGTGACAGATGGTAACTAGACTTATTGCAATGATCATTTTATAATGTATGTAAATACCAAATCACTATGCTGTACACCTGAAACTAACAGGATATTGTATATAAATTATACTTCATTAAAATATTTTTAATAAAAAAAGAAAAGTAAAATGCAAATTAAAGCCATAGTAAAGTGCCACTTCATACCTAACAGAACGGCTAAAATAAAAAGACTGACAAAACTAAGTGTTGACAAGAATACGTAAGCATAAGGTCTCTCATACAGTGCTGGTAAAGTGCAAACTGGCATAAAACAGATTGACTTTATTTAGCTAACTTGAATACGAGCCCAGCAATTTCACTCTGAGATACAAACCTTAGAGCATGATTCTCAAACTTTACTCTGCCATTAGCACACCTGGGAGAGGGGGATCTTGTTAAAACAGACTGCTGGACCCTTCTCCCAGCGTTTCTGATTCAGTGGATCTAGAGACGGAGTCGAGATTCTGCACTTCTGACAAGTTCCCAGAAAAATTCTTGCTCATGTGCACCAGGAAACATGTACAAGAAAGTCCATAGCACCAGTGTCTTAATAAAAAAAATTTAGAAATAAGCCAAATGCCCATCAACTGTGAATGGGACAAATTGTGGTGTATGGCCACAATACTAAATATTAATCAGCACCACAAAAGAATAAAACATAGCCACATGGAAGGATACACAGCAAACAATTCAATTTAATTAAAGTTAAAAAAACACGTTAAACTAAGAAAATGGTCTTTAGGGAGACAGATGTTAAAACTATAAAGACAAGCAATGGAACCACAGTCACAAAATCGTCGTGGTGGCTCTGTCTCTGGGGAAGGGAGGAGCTCTGACAGGAAGAAACACAGAGTACTTGATCTTGAAATTAGCGTCCTATTCTGACTGGTGATTGATGTCACAGACGTTTGTTTCATAATTGTTCTTTAAACTGAATATATTCATCCTTGAGCCAGGCTCTGAGGAACAGTACCCTAAAGCTCCCAAATGAATCCATTAAAAGCAAAAAATTCTACACCAGTACTTTCCCCATGTCTGGTTCCCTCATTCCTGGGAAAAGTGGGACATAAATAGTCCAAGCTGTGCCTGGCCGATGTGGCTCAGTGGTTGAGCATTGACCCATGAACCAGGAGGCCACAGTTTGATTCCTGGTCAGGGCACATGCCCCGGTTGTGGGCTCGATTGCCAGTAGGGGGCGTGCAGGAGGCAGCTGATGGATGTTTCTCTCTATCCCTCTTCCCTTCCTCTCTCTAAAATTAAAAATATATGTAAAAAAAAAAAAGTCTAAGCTGTGTCTCCAGCTCAGGGTGAGGACGTGCTGGGCTGGCCCTCCCACGCCTCCCACCACCTTCTGCATCTCCTGAGTAACTGCTGAACAAGAACACACAGTCAGGCCTCCACAAGGACAAGCCATCATGCAGACCCACTTTAGGAAAGAAAGATTTTTCTCTCAGAAACACAATTAGTAGAGATGAGCCTTTCCCATGGAAAATGAAAATAATTTTCCATTATTATGCAATGGAGTTTAGTTCCTGAAAGCCAGGCTCTCAAACCTGTCATTCTAGAAAAGGGTCCTTGCTCTGTATTTGCATAACCAAAGGTTCTTTAGGGTTTTTGTCCACCCGGCCCCCCGGGACAATGAAGCAGTCTGCTGCAAAATTAACCTGAGCAGAAAACTGCTTTTAACCTTCAAATGAAGCCAGACTATGTTGTTACTTCTGTATAGAAGCCTCTGGTTTTTCCCTTTCTTCTCTCCCTTTCTTTCTTTTCTTGAAATCAGTAGCGACTTCTTCACACCAGAGTCATTTCCATTTGTGGATACTCTTGCTCTATTAGAAAACTCTTTCTTAATTGAAATATTTCGCACCTGGAGCTTTTATCCAGTTGGTTCTCTTTCTGCCTCTTGGCCCAGGGTATAATTCTAATACTCCTTCAACATGACAGCCTTTCAAATAGATTAAGAGAGTTACCACACTGTTCCTTAATTTTTTTTTTTTTTTTGGCTCTTGGTCCCTGGGCCATGGCCCATATGGCAGTTTTAAACCCCTTCTTTTCTTGGTTGATTTGTTTTTAGGCTCCACTTTGTCTCTCCCCGACATAAAGAGGGGAACCCAGACCTGAAGGCACGTTCCAGATGTAAGAAAGGAGAAACTGTTTTCCCTCTACCTATCTTATAGGCATGGGCAGGGGCTCTGCAAAGCAGTGTGACAAAAGACAGAGTAACAAGAGAAAAACAGCCCTGGCCAGTGTAGCTCAGTTGATTGAGTGCCGGCCCGTGCACTGAAAGGTCACTGGTTCGATACCCAGTCAGGGCACAGGCCCAGGTTGTTGGTGTGATCCCTGGTCGGGGTGTGTGTGGGAGGCAACCAATCAATGTTTTTCTCTCTCTCCCTCTCCCTTCCTCTCTCTCTAAAATCTATTAAAAATATTTAAGAGAAAAACAAACAACACTTTGTTAACATATGCTTCATGCCTACATATGGGAGTGCTCAGTGATGAGTAACTCAGAGAAGTGGTTAGAACTCAGGCTTATACAGCATCCTAACAAAAGAACAACAGAGTTTTAAAGAAGCAACAAGACAAAGGAAAAGAACTGTGAGTTTCTAAAGTGGCAAGTTGTGGGAAGGCAAACATTGGAAAACTAATGGTTCATAAAGGCTAATTTTAGCAAAGTTATTTAGAGTCCTTGGATGCCACATGGATAAGGGTCTCAAATTGTCTCTGGTGATTAACTTTTGCCTTTCCCGGTAGAGAGGGAAGGAGGGACACCTTTACAGATTTATGTCCTGCTTTTAGGCAAACAGGAGGGCAGAGAGCTTTTCTTATATCTGCTGCTTCTCAATTCCTTCAGCTCAAAATAATCCCTGTGCCAAACTGGCATATTCCACTACCCTCATAGGTGTAATATGACCAGTCTAGATTACAGCAGACTTACCAACCCCGCGCCCTAGGACGGTACACACCCATTAATGCCACAGTGGTAGCCATGATAAGGTACATGGTATCAGAAGTCATTTTTGACGGATGCCAAGTAGAAGAGAAAGCAGGCAGGAAGTTCATTCGCCTTTTTAAAGGCAGAAGCTATTACAACGATGTTTGTGAAATGCTTTTTATTGATGCCTACTTGTCATGCAGCACAATACCCGCTGATGTCAGAGCCTGAAGGGCTGCCAAACAAATAAGAGATTTGTCAGATTACATTCGCCATGCATTGAATTTGACGACAGCAGTTAACTCCAGATAAGTGGTCTCCGTCTTCACAGTGTAGAGCTCATTGTATAAGTAACAGATAAACCCTGAAGGCTCAGTGATTTAACACAATAAAAAGTTTATTTCTTGTCTCCTTATATCCAATGCGGGGCTCCTGTTTGGGTGGCTCTCTCCTACTCAGAGATCCAGGGACCCAGCCTCCTTTCCTGCCACTGTCAACAGGCTGCTCCTGAGACTGTCCTGGGGGCTGGAGGCTCGGAGAAGGGGAGCCGATTTCATCCCAACCAGCCAGAGCGAGAAAGGACATGGATGGTCACCCATGGTCACCCTTTGGGCCATGTGTGAGAGCACAAGGGCATCACTTCTGCCTAAAACCTATTGACCAGAACTCAGTCACAGGGCCAACCTAACCACAGAGAGGCTGGACAATACAGTGAGGCGTGTCCCTAAGGAGAATTTCCTTGTTGTCTCGTAGCAATCCGATGTGGGGGCTCCTGTACAGGTGGCAAATAACATCTTAATACTTATGCAAAAATTGTTTTGACTGCACGGGCCCCTTGAAAGGGTCTCAGGGACCTCCAAGGACCTCTGGACCACACTCAGAGATGACTGGCCTAGCACATCAGATGACCCGTAGTGGGGCCGATTTCACCACACCGCGGTAGGACATTGAAAGGACATGCAGTGATCTTTTGCCTTCCTAAGCATTTTATACTCAGGGTTAAAGAGCCATTGATCAGTTTTCTGCCTCCTCCAGGCTTGATTTGAAGGGACGCAGCTCAGTGCCTCCCCTCCACATTGGGGGCCCCCCCACAACGGGTGGTGACTTCTCAGCCCTTGATTCTCTCAGTGCTATGCTCGTGTCTGTGACTTGGGACCTCTTCCCATTCAGCTTAGACAACGTATGGCCCTCCCTGGGACAGAGCTCAGCAGTCTGTCCCTGCTGACACCGTTTCTACCTCTCCTCCTTGAGAGGGGCTAACAGAGAGCCAGCTGCCCTTGCCCCTAACTCCCAACAGAAAGTCAACCCTCTCTACCGCTTAGACCTGTGTCCCTTCTCCCGGGCTTTCCCGACAGGCACCGCCCTCCCACTCAGCCCAAACAAACTGGGCTGGCCCCTCCTTCACCCCCCAGCACCCCAGTGCCTCAGCCGCAGTAGCCGGTGCAGCCCTCCCTGCCCTCCCCACGCCCACCTGGCACAGGCACACCCCGGGCGCCAAGGCATTTCCACTTCAGACCCTGTCCCTCCAACTCCTTCAGGCAGGGGATAAAGAGGGGGCAGACCTTACTGCTCCCGCACTGTCGTCGCTGGACCGTCCAGAACTCTCCCTCTCCCGTCCTGCCCGTGTTCTTTCGTGAAGTGTGTGTCTGGGGTGAGGGGGGCACTCTGGGCAGAAACCTGTTCTGCCTGTTTCTGCTTCATTTCAAGTCTCAGCCTCACAAGAGATGGTGCCTTTTGAACCCTGAAGTCAGGAACGGGTGCCCTTTTCATAGGTCTAATCCTCGCCTGACAACCCACCCACCCCACCCCACCCCGCCTGGGGCAAAGTCGAATCTCAAAGTGGTGGAGTCCGAAAAACAAAGCACTGTGCTAATGTTTCCAGGTATCAGTCGGTTGTGTACTGACATGAGCATAAACGAGTTAAGTGGTTTTTGGGGCAACAATGAGACTTAAAGTTACTTAAAAAAATTTATTGATTTGAGAGAGAGAGGAAGGGAGAGGGGCAGTGGAGAGAGAGAGAGAAACATGTATTTGTGTTCCACTTATTTATTCGTTGGTTGAGTCTTGCTGTATGTGCCCTGACTGGGATCAAACCCATGACCTTGGCGTATCAGGACGCTGCTCTAACCAACTGAGCTACCCAGCCAGCGCCAGGCTTAACGTCACTTTTGAGGGAAAGAGAGACAGGGGACTTAACCCAAAGGTGGGGCTTTAAAGTGGGCTCTTTGGGTTGTTTGTACCAGCCTGCTGGCAGCCCGTGGGGGCGCGGGGTGAGGTGTTTGGAGAGGGCAAGAGAAGCAGCAAGCAGTAACCCTGAAAACGCCCCGCGTGGAGAAATGAGAAGAGCTAAGTGTCCCCCAGGACATTTTCATCTGGAAAATTTCTTTCTTCCAGTCCCAGGTCCTGCCCTCAGCTCCCCAGTTCGCTGAAGCCCGAGCCAGCGTTCTTCCTCCAGCCCTCCACCCCGGCGTTCCTCCTTAACCTTGACGGGGCGTGGCTGTTGGGTAGAGAAAGCCCAGGTAGCAGGAAACGCTGGCGATGGTACAACAAGCGCCAGTCTCAGACCCAAGGCTGGAGGAAGTGCCAGTGCTTAGTAAGTGTTCTCCTAATATCCAGATTTCTGAACACTGATTAACACCTGCACCCCAGCAGAGACCCTCTCCTGGACCAAACTCTAGTCAGGCTCCTCTGAGCACTTCTCAAAAAGGCCCTGACTTTTGGGCATCCATGTTTGTCTCTGCATTGCCTAATTTTAGCAAGAATCCCGCAAAGCCAGTTTAATGGAACCCCTACCCTTGATATCTATCTGATCATCTCAATGTCTGGTCAGGTTTTTCACCCTCCACTATCCCCCAGGGGATGTCTGAGCAAGAATTCCAACATATTTCACTTAGCATAACACCCTTTATGTCCATCTATGTTGTCACAAACAGCAAGATTTCATTCTATGCCTGAATAATAGTCCATTGTACATATGTACCACATCTTTACATGAATTAGTCTGGACTCTAACCCAGGTCTTTTGACTCTAGGTTCCATATTCCGGTCAAGGCCTTAATTCCAATTACTACTGTTGAGTTACAAGTTACCCCGAAGCTTAGGCCCTTAAAACAAACATATGGTTTTACTTATGATTTTGTGGGTCAAAAATTCAGGAAAGGCATGGCTGGGCAGTTCTCACTGGGGGTCTCCCTTGTGGCTACAGCCAGGTGTTCGCTGGAGCTGTGGTATCTGAAAGCTCCGTTGGGCTGAACATCCAAAACAGATCATTCATATGATTGGTAGCTGATGTGGGCTGAACGGGCTGTCAACTAGAACCCACGCACAGTCCCTCCAGTACAGCAAGCTCAGGACAGCTGGATGTCATACCTGGTATTTTGCTTCCCCAAGACTAAGCTTCCCGCAGAGCCAGGCAGTAGCTGCAGGGCCTTTCCTGATCTGGCCTCAGAGTTATGTAGAACTACTTCGCTGCATTCTGTCGGTGACAAGCGACTCCTTAGACGGGCTAGATTCAGATGGGAAACTAGGCTCTACCCCTTGATGGAACTGTATCCAAATCGCATTGTAAAGGAGTCCGTGGGGTGAGATAGATTGTTTCAGCCAATTCTGGAAAATCAAATCTGCCTCAGTCACTTAATCCAATGCTCCCCAACCTTTGTCACTCTGTAGCACACACAGAAAGCATTAATACTCGTGTGGCCCACGACACAGCAACCGGGAAGTTCTGACAGGCCAGCCCTCCGTGATGAACAAAGGCTGTATGGCTGGTGTGCATCCCAGGGCAAGGTTTCCCACGTGCTTCATGGCGCACCTGGGCCAACAGAAAAGAAGCCCCCCAGCTCTGATTCCTCTGTGCTACGGGTATCTCTGCTCTGAGGATTTTTGTGGCCAAAAGCTTTGAGATCGTTTTTCATCTTATCTCTCATAAACATTAAAGGAGAGAAAACATGGTCTCTGTTCGCCCTGCATCAGTTTAAAATATATGCTGCCAATCAAAAAGAATACTATCCATGATGGATTGAGAGCTTCAAATACGTTAAAATTCATGAGTTCATAATGATTTCAAGGCAACAGTGACAACAATAGAAATCATTGTGGCAATCTTCAGAGGTTTCCAGGGTACTAACTCATTCAGAAAACAAAAATAAATGGGAAGGACAAGTGTTTATCCTGCCTTTCCCGCGTGAAGTGTATTTCACGGCATGTGAGGCACCGGTGTGTTGCCTCTCAGCTCCCGTCCACACTTCTCGGCTCTGTGGTAATGGTATTGTGGATATCTTTTTTTAAAGAGTGCTTTTCTCTTAGAGATACATGTTGAAGTGTTTTGGAATGAAGTGATACAAAATTTCGGCTTGTTTTAAAAAGTAATCGAACAGAGGGTTGGATAGTAAAGGTCATAGATAAAGTGCAATTGATCTTATATTGATAACTGGTGAAGCGAGGTGATGGATGCATGGAGGTTCATTGTAAATACATTAATTATATTCCAACACACTTTATGTTTGGAAACGTCATCATAAAGAGTTTAATGGAATAAAATGAATGCTCCCACAGATGGCATATTATCTGCATATTAATAATAACCAGATTAATAGTGTCTACTGCGGTTTACAGAGCACTTTTCATACATAATTTAATGTAACCCTAACCTCAGGCCTACAAGATAGGTTTTACTGTCTTCATTTCACAGGGAACGATTTCAGGGTGAGTGGTTGGTTAATTCAGTGGCTCAGAGGCCTGGAGCTCGGAGGAGGCAGAAAAGGGATTCAGGTCCAAGTCCCTGATTTCTAAATCCCATACTCCACCCGCTGAGGCAGAAGAGACGCCGGGTGACCCAGGTTAAGTCGCTTAGCTTCTCAGCCTTGGAGACATGGGAACAACGGTGTTTACCCTGCCTTTTTTCAGCTGTTGGGAAATTCTAGTCTAATGATTTCTAGAAAAATGCTTTGTAAATTGTAAAGTGCCTTATAAGTTTAGATCTTCATACACAGACTCGTTTTCTCTACAAAAATGGAAGAAAGCGGAGCTCTAGGGGCTGATCTTGGGCACTGCAGAGGGTTCTCTTGGCAACCTCTCTAGCTCCCCTTTCTGTAGATCTCCTCACATTCCCAAGCCCATCGCTTCCAGCGGTATGAACTGATAATCGTTAAGATGTTTTTCCTTGTGGCTCATTTGAAAGCTTGCCACTGCCCCTCGTGTACTGTGTTATGTCACTTGTGGGAACAGAGACTCCCCAACAGCTGTTTATAACTGAAAGTTTTCTGGCTTGTTTTTAGGCTATTAAAATGAGTATGAAACTGCATGGTATTTTCTGCTTTTGTCCAGAATTCTCTGATAGGAACAGATAACGACATTTGTTCTTAGCCAAAAGGACAAGAGGTGATTGTCCGGAATTCTCTTATTAGATCACTTACACGAAGCCGTCGGTACCCACGCAGTCTCATCGAGCAACACTGGGACACAAGCGGGACACTTTCAGTTCTCCGGGGGGGGGATTGAGCCGTACAATTAAAATGGCTGATATTAAACAACAACTACTACAAAAAGCAAAAACAAAACTTCTCTGGGGACTCTGCATAGACACATCCAAACAGCCATGTCCAAAGGCAGCTTCCAAACAACCACTTCCAAACATCCTGTCCTGAAACACACATTCAGTGATTGCAATGCAAACCTGCCGGTGAATTATTTAAATGCTAACAAGGGTACTTAGATATAACTATTTCATCTTACCTAAGCTATTTCATTCTCAGTTATTCCTTTTATAATAATAGTTTTAGCCAATAGTTTTACTAATCTTTAGAGTGGGGAGAGTAACACCTAGGTCATAAGACTGTAAGAAATGAAACTAATGCACATAAAGAATCTACCCCAAGGCCACAGTACTGGTAAGATTCTGGTTCTAATTCTGCGTCCCGTAATAGATTCATTTTATTATTACAATTTATAACACAAATATATTACTTATGTCCCTTTTATGTACCAAATATAACATTAAAATAATAAAGGGTACTTGACTGATATTATGTATTGTGAAATTCTAAGGCTATTTCAAATAGATAAACATCTTCATGCATTTACATATGTCTAAACAGTCTATTGTGGTTTCTAGTGCCTATTGGGCCATTAATAAATGGTAACTGCTATTACTTGGGAACTAGCGACAATCAATCTCATGAATTGTAGACAAACAATGGATTTGGGCTGTGAGTTACCCAGATAAATAATCAGTTCAAGGGTCTCTACTTGGAGAGGAGAGAGGACCTACGCCTGTTGACTCACCATGTAAACACAAGTCATGGTAATTTACTAACAGCAAGATTTCCTGCTGAGTGCTTCCAGCCCCGCTCCCGAGCCAGACGCAGGGGAGGAGTTCAAACGTGCTCACATGGAACCCGTTCCCCTGTCCACTGACTTCGATTCGCTTGTCCCAAGGTCATCAAAATGAGACGTAGGAACTCCTCACCTGACATAAGCTAGACAGAGCTTTTGAGATGCAAACCGTATATGTTCTCAGAGGAGAGGATTGAAACAGAAGGGAAAGTCACTTTCAAAGAATCATCCCCCTGCCTTCCGCCTCCATCCACATGCTAAGCACACAGAGCTCTTGCAAGCTGCTATGAAAACAGAATTTTAAAATAAACCCTAGCCTCCTCTCTCAAATCAGAATCTAGAGGAAAATGGATTTCTATAAGGTAAATTTGTTCTCCCAAATCAGCTTCATTCACACACACACACACACACACACACACACACACACACACATGTCCACAAATGCAGCCTTAATTAATAGGCCAAATACAGAACCAGCAAGTTCACCCTCAGCAGGAGAGACACAGTCGATCATTACGCGGACAGGCTTGAAGCTGCATAAAAAGAAAACTCACAGAAGCCAGCAGATGGCACTTAATCATAATTTTTCCTATGATTTCTATTAATTGTTCAATATTCTTCATCCTGTCTTCCCAATAAGACAAATGATACGGTAATCTGGCATAGGAAGTAATGTTTTCCCTTTGAGAGATTAAATAGGCTTGTTACATAAAATTCCTCCACCTACAAAACAAGCCCGAGACCCAGTTTTCTCACGCGTGTATTTATCACATCGCGGTGTGCGTATGCATGCCCAGGCCCCTACATCTGTGTGCTCCCAAGCAGGCAGCACACTTGATAAATGTACGAAGTACCAGCTGACACCTTCAGATATCTCCAGGAGCAAATCGAAATCAAGGGATTGTTGTTCCTGAAACAGTCCCATAAAACCATTGAAACCACATTGTCTGCCACAAATAGAAATGTAGGAATACCTCAGGGAGGCCACTTTGGCCATTTCCTTCACGGCTTCTATTACAAGCATTAACAAGGCCAGTGACCCCTTCTAGGCTGTTCCGCCTCACCTGCCTACTTGCTAACCCCCCTCCCTCCTTCCTTCCCCCCACACTTCCACAATGCTTCCCCCGTCTGCTGCCTAATTCCCTGCCCTTTTCTGCTTTCCCATTTTCTTTCACCTCTCCTTGTCCCCCTTGAGCACTGGTTTCGGTTTCCTAAGTCTTCGAGGGACAGATGCTGTACCCAGTCAGGGTTCTTGGTTTCTAACACCAGAAATTGACTCTGTTAAGCAGAAAAGAAAAAATACATATATTGGAAAGCCATCAAGTAGTTCGCAGACGCGACAGGAAGCCTGGAAAATCTGGCTCGGCCAACAGACAAGAGCCAAAGGAGACCGGCACCAGAGAAGACAGCCAAGGTCACACCACTGAAAGCCACTCAGCTGGGACGGTGCCACCGGCACCACGACCACCAGCCGCTAACAGCCACCACTGCCACTCGACTGTCATGAAAAAGCGTGCACTCGTTCCGAGGGTTTGCTTCGTTCCCTCCAGGTCCCCAGAGCAGACTCATGACTTCACGGCGTTGTTCTGGCTCAGACCAAAGGAGGGTGGGGTGCAGAGCCGGGCGCTGGGTACCCCATCTAGAAAGCGGGGGAGAGCAGATCTCAAGAAACACTTGGGATTAGGAGATACCCTGTGTCTCACACACACATTTATTTTAAACCCACCTTACTCCTGGGGCACAGCGTGCTTCCGTGTGGGAGTAACTCGGAGAAAAGGAAGGCGATTGGGCAGTGTACAAGCCAGTCATGCCAATTCTGGAAAGAAAGTATAAAGTGAAATGTAGCGGATGCTGTAGCTCTGGCGGTGGACTCTGTTATTTCATACGTCCTTGGTCTGAGACAAAGCTCCAGGAGCTACAGTTGCGAATGTGAGCACCCTTTGTCTCCAGGTTCTATGTAGCCAATTTAAATTCCGGCTCCTAAACAGTATTCCTTTGACCTCCTACATCTTTAACCCTTAATGGAACAAGAAGAGCTACTTTCTAGGGATGAACATTGTAACCTGATTCCTGGCTTGGTGCAGGGGCCTCTGTTCCCATCCTGCCAGCTGGTCCCAATTATGCGCTAGTTTGAGTAATTTGAGAGTGCCGAGGGTATCTGTGCAGTAGGACTGTTTTCTGAGGGCTTAACTTCCCGTAGGATCCCAAGCCCAGCTAGAACTAATGGATCCTTGAATATTCTGAATTATGAGGTGATTTTCACTGGTTTTCCAGAAAAAAAGAAAAAAAAAAGGGGGGGGGCAGAGGGAATAAAATATATAAATACGATGGCTTGGTGGCGTGCCCGATAAGCACTGCCAACGCCGAGTGAAAAGCGAAGGCAGCTGCCTATGTCATTCGGGCAGAGCTCCAACTTTGCCTACATATATCTTGGGCGATTGCCTCAATTTTCCTGTGTTTTAACAGAGTGGGCCTGTGTTGCGGCAAGTTTTCTCTGTCATAGGCGACACCCAGGCAAGTCTTTGGGGGAGCTCCAGCCCCGTTTTAAAGGGCCACACACTTATCTGAGTTCAAGTTTATGTTTTTAAAAGTTAAGGCTTATTAAGCATCTATTATACCAAGGCACTGAAAAGTCTAAAGTCAAACTGGGTAAGGCTCACCATCTCTTAAGATGAATCTCATCCAACCAGTGGCATCCCCAAGGTGGTGGAGGGTAGGAGAGTCAGCAGCCATTGGCGGGGAAGAGCATTTTGTCACTGACATGGTTTAGAATCGCCATGCTGCATGGTGGTAATACAAACCAGACGGCTTTTAGCTGGTTTTATTACTTTTTAAAAACTCTACAGACTAATACACCCTCATTGCCTGCACTTGGGCTGACTTCTCCCACTGGCCCCCTTGCCATACCCCTCGGCTCCCGACTGCTCAGCCCCGTTCAGGCCATCGAAGGAGCCAAGCAGGTGCAGAAGAGGGAAATTATCCTGGAAGATGTAGGCGTCACCAGGAGACAAGTGCCCATAGCTGAGGGGGCCTGGGTACCACTGGTTTCACTTGATCTTGGTGGGGCCTGTCTGACGACTCCCCTCACCCCCACCCCTTGAATCACATCATCGGCATTAATGAGCCAGCTCCTTCTCCTAAGTTATTATTTCATGTCTTTGGGCTCAAGTGTCCTCACGTGCAGAGCGTGGACCAGGAAAGTCCTTCCTAGAAGGACTGCTTTAAACATTAAATGGAAAAACACATGTAAAGCACCTGGTACACAGTAGGGACTCAGCACATAGCAGCTGTTATTTTATCAGAAGATATAATAATACGGTGTGTAATGCCAAGGAACAATTTCAAAAATCCTTCCATAAAATTCAGTTCAGGCTCATGAATTAGAAAGATCATAAATGATTAAGGAAGAGAGCCCAGGAGAGGGACAGAGGTGGGCAACCAGGTCACCCATATCAGTGCAGGTGCGATTCTGAGGGACCCTGAGCACTGTCAGCCTCGCCGATCCAGGGATGTTCACAAGACGGGGCGGGTGCCTTGGGCCCTTTCCTCCCTCCACTGTGACCCACATTCACCACCACCCACTGGTGTTTCTCGCCTAAATTATCACACTGATGATTGCCCAATGGTGACTTCCTAATACAATTATTTCTTCTGCATATGTGCGTTGATTTTTTACTGTAAGAAATAATTTTTCTTCACCTTTATTTGTTTATATGACTCTATCTATATGGACTCATAGACTTCTATTTTACTCAATGATTTGTCATCATTTATTTTAAGCCTCAAATCTGCCCGATTTGGTCCTAGAAGCCGCTTCAAGACAGTTTCTGTGTCCCTTTGACATCTCCTCATCATTCTTGGAGAAATTTTTTTACATTCTGGTACAATAGGACCTTCCAGGCCCATCTCATTCTTTCCCTGCCTCTCAGCCCTGGGATCAGTGATTTGTTCAAGGAAACCAAGGCTCAGGTGCTGGGAACCAAGGTCTGAGCACTAAACATACTCATTGCTCCTTGGGACGTCAGTCCTCCTAGGTTCTTTCACTGCACAGAGCTAGAAAACATATATGCGTGCATGTATACACACGCACACACATCTCTCTCATTTCTGGATCTACCTACCTACCTGCCCGTCAACCTAAACCGTTGTTTACACTGATGACGCTGTGAACTGTGGTGTAACAGAATGTGAATTCCCTGAGGGTGGGATTCCCCTGAAACTTATGTATCAAAAGACAGGTAGCATCACATTTACTCCAATCCATGTCCTCTCTGAACCACTTTCAGCCTCCCACATTTGCTCATTTTAGGAAAAATTGGGATAACTCAAGGAAGTAATTTCTCATGTATTAGTTAGGTTTAGGTTTGGCAGCAGGAGGTTGAATTCTCCTTGCCCCTCTCCCCTGCCAGGAAAACAAAACAAAACAAAACAAAAACAGTGGCTTAAACAACACAGATGTTTACTTCTCTATTTATTTATCCATATAAATATGGATAGTTTACAGATTGTAAAGTGCTCCACAGTATCAGGGACTCAGATTCCTTTTTCTTAATTTTTTTTTTTTTTGCCATGCATAATCTCCAGTTCCTAAATCATCTCATAGTCCAAAGCGGCTGCTGTAGCTCCAGCCCTCACAGTCCCTCTCCAGTCAGGTGACAGAAGAAAAAGACAAAGAGGAGGGAACACCTCCTTCCCTTTAAGAACACTTGCTAGAAGCCGTTCACATTTTACTTATATCCAGTTGACCAGATCTTAATATCATGACCTTATCTTACTAAAAAGGGAGCTGAAAAGACTGGGAAATGGGAGTCCTTCCAGCAGCACATGCCTGGCTAAATATTAAGGGTACCAAAACTATGGAATAGAGGGAAAACAAATGTTTTGAGGCAATTAAGGAGCCTCTGCCACCCAGTTCAAAATCAAGATCTCTGGGTGACGTGTAATCTCCCTGTTTAAGTCCAGATTGAGTCCACAATCTTGCAAACCGCAAACTAAAAGCTACACATACAATGATGGGGTAAGAACAGGGAAACCACAATTAAAACTACCATTCAGAAAATGGGAAACCCCCAGAAGTCACAGTCCACAGCAATTATCAAATCCTGCTGAGCAGGAATAGAGGAGACTGTCCTCTGGGAGGTTCTCCTGTGTGCAACACCCTGCACGGCTGCCCACAGCTGAGGCAGGACGTGGCCGGTACGACCTTTTTTTGGGGGGGGGGTGCATAGCTTTTATAGCCTGCCTCCTGCTGATGCAGATTTGGAGGCACAAGGGTTGCTGTAGACACTGAAGGGTCACAGGCTTTTGCAGGCTCAGCTGATGGTTTCTTTGACCCTGCAACTCCCCAGCCACTCAGTGGGCATCTCTTGCATTTGCCTTCTCTCAGTTCCATCACAGGTAACACCAACCAAAGATCTTGTCTAAAAATAATTTTTAAACTTGAAGACTCAGGTATCTCACTTATAGACCTTTGTCTTCTGTCTCCCCCTTCCCCTAATTTAATGGCAGTTAGTTGAGGCTATCTAAGACAATAAGTTCTAGAAGGAAAATAACATCTTTAATTGGATAACAGCTAAGAAATGTATTTTCCTTCCACATCACTGGCCAGGAGAGGGGCTCCAGAGGCTCAGGGGCCCAGACTGCCTGAGGCCATGTCTTCATAAACACAGCAGCCATCCTGGTGCAGAGGCTGAGGCTCCTGACCTAGGTCTTTGGCTATGAAGAGGTGTTGATGGAGCCTCCCTGCAATCTACACAGCGGGAAAATAAATTTTGCTAGGTACTCAAAACTCAGAGTTTCAATTAATAGAGGTGTGTGTGTGTGTGGCAACAGGGCATCTCTAATACAGATGTTCATTCTCTAACTGAGAGTTTGGCTTCCCTCATTCCCCCAATCTGAAACCACAGGCCCAGGGAGCTACTATGAGCTTGGTACAAACCTGAATTCAAATATTCCCTACTCCCATTATTTATTAGCTATGTGACTTTGGGCAAATTGCTTAATCTTTCTGAACCTCAGTTTTCTTAACTATAGAATATAGATTAAAACCCAAAACTTCCTACATTGTGCACATATGATTTTATTTATAGACATTTACTATATGTTTAATTTAGTATATTATCTACATATTTAAATATTTTAAATTATACAGAATGTTTGGCATTTAGTAAGCATTTACTAAATGGTAGTTCTGCTTATCTGAGGCGCACGCAGTTAGGATGTTAGAACCTGGATCTGAATTTGGACAGATCTGGGTTGGGTCCTCACTCTGCCCATTGCTAGTTTTGTGACCATGGGCAAACTCTCTCCTTGTGAATTTCCTCACTAGTTAATTGGGGATCATAACACCTACCTCAGAATGTGGTTGTGAGAATTATATACAAAAGAGCAATTAGCACATAGCATGGCAATCAGTACAAAAGAGCTGTTCCATACGAGTCATTTTTAAAATATTTTTTATTACTTTCTGATTAAGGAGGTTCCACTAAGTTTGGAAAATATAAAAAGTTAGGAAGGAGAAAATAAAAACTGACTGAACTCCCACTATCTGGGATGACACTGTTGGTATTGTATGTCAATGATTTCATTACAGTCTTCCTTTGTCCATCAGACGATTATTTGAAAAGTTGTGGACTACAGGGGACCCTTTGATTCTCTACACAGGCAGTTCCCCCACTCTGTGTTATGAAAGGGAAGCCAGAAGTCTCTACCAGTCTGAAAATAGAAACAAAAGAGCCCACTTAGTACATACCGAGTTCAAGGGAAAAGAGGGTAGCTGTTCCTAAATTAGTCCAGATTTGCTGCCACCTTGGGAAGAAGGGAACCCGAGGGGACAGGGGGCACTGAGACGATCCAAGGGTGGGTGCATCTAGGGCTACCGGAGATGCTGGGCCGATTCACAATCTCGCCTCTGGCGAGTCCTGCCGAGGAACATCCAGTGCTCATCGCAGTCAATAGGGCATTCTAGTCACAGAGGGGTTGTGAGATCTGGCAAAGAGCACAAAGCAAGAAATGCAGACAGAAGCACTTAAAACTTGCAACGTGGCCCAGAGCAGATAAAATTGCAATCTCTGGATTCACGTATTCGGACATACCCAGTTGAAGTGGAACAAAGGTCAACCATTTAAATTGGGCAGCTACCATCAGGGTTTACTTCCCCAACGGGCTGTGTAGAATTGGCACTCAAGGACTATTTTTTATAATAATCAGCAATAATCTGATAACAGGATAACAGACCAGTTTGTCATTTTTAATTTCTATACCTCCCCTTGCTATTATCACCGCCTAGACATTTTGCATCAGTCTTTAAAATGTAAATTTATCTACAGCTATTCATTCTGCCTATTCTAATGCCTGTCAAACAGAGATGAAAGAAAGCTATATCAAGGCAAGTCTGAGACCCGTGTCTCAATCAGTAAAATCTTCCGCGGAACCTTGCACTACTCAGGCAAGACAGATCTGAGCTCTCGATACCGTTAGAAAATGTGACCTACTTTAAAACCCAGCAGTGTGTGTGCGATGAAATGAAAGTGAATTGTTTTGCTGAAATCTGACACTAAAAATAGGGCACCGGATCCTTCCCCTGCTGGAAAAAAAAAAAAAAAAGGCATTAAAATGAGTGTGTGTCTGTATGTCTGGGAATATGTCTCCATAGCAACCATTGTCCCACCTCTCCTATCAACAGCATTACCCCTCTCTACAGAAAGAGGTCATATGAACGCCTTTCCCGGCACCCCTCCCAATCCTTACTCCATGAAATCTAATTAAAGAGTGAAATGAATTTTAGTGATGGTTCTAGAGGCTGGGAGAAGTCCAAGGTGGGGGTAAAGGGGGTGTTGAGGGAGAATCGCTGGTTGGGGGTTGAGGGGGGAATGGGGAGACCTGCCCTTCCACATTGGAGCCACAGCCTGCAACTCCGCTCTCATTTTTTCAAAGAGCCACAGCTCCCACACTGAGGGGCTGCAAGGGAGTGATAAACCTGCCATGCAACGATGTTATTACTTTAATGGATACAGGACTGGTTGAGCACTTTATTTCCACCAGGGCTTTTTACATTGTATCTTCTTCCCTTTACACAACATCTAGTTGTCCTCAGACACCACCCGCCCCCCACCCCCACCTCCCGTATTAAGGAAACTTGTCCCCGTTTCTAATCCCACTCGGGTGAGGGGGGAAGAAAGCATTCCTTGAGATAATAGGTCTGTCTCTAGAAGGAGGTGCGTGAGACAATCACACATGTGAACACCCCCACCCCCAACCTCGAACACCCTTTTCTGTGTAGATTAGAAGCCTGAAAAGACCAGGGGGGATGGGATGGCAGGGGTTGAGGAAGACACTCTGGGGAGGTTGAAGCTGATTTCTGTGAAAGTGCTTCAGGGTTTTTTTAGTATCTGCTGGGAACCTCCCCTCTTCCTTTGCAGCAGCTGCGCCCCCTCTTTCCTCCTCCCCGCTTAGTGTCCAGTCAGCAGCGGCCTCAGGCACCCCCTCTCACTCCACTCTGGCCACCCCTGCCCTTGGCTGTCTGGGCATCTGTTCCTTAATTCTTGCAGGCAGACGCGTTCTCCAGGTTGGATGTCAGTCTGGCTTTGAGCTGCACGGGGTCCCAGCTGGAGCAGAACTGTCTTCACATGAGGCTACAGTCAGGTCTGGGCTCGCCCGCTGGCAGGCAGGAGACAGGTGGCAGGAAGGCCTGTGGGCCTCCTGGGAGAGGGGGGAGAATCTGTCACATCCAGGCTTCAGCCGGTGCCCTGACTCAGCGGCAGAGAAGAGGGGTACATGAAAAGCAGCCCAGCGTTTGTCACCCAGATCTCTCTCTCTCCTAATGGACTGAGTGTGAGTGGGCTGCTCGCCAGGGACAGGCGAAAACCAGGCTTCACCAGGACAGGGTGGTGGGGCATAGGGTAGATTGGCATGAGGCAGCCGACGGGTGACTCCGGGCATCCAGAGGAGATGGCACCAGCTGTGGCACCTGCAGTAGCCGCCACCTCACCTGCCAGCCCCGCAGCTTCAGCAGCTGGCGCCTCCCCTATACAGGGAGGGACAACCAGCCTCTCCAGGAGCGCAGTGGGTCTCCAGCTAGGGTGGTAGGGCCTTCTTGCCAGCCAGTGGAGGCAGTGAGGACCCCTTGCTTGCCAAATACCCCCAAAGCCTCTTAGAGAAACTCAGGGAAGATCTACAAGAATGAGTCATGGTCAAGCCAGCGAATCCCCGTGACTTTAGTTTTTACCCAGGCTGATGTGGCTGAGAGCACATGACTTATCTATAACATAATCACGAGAACCAATATTTACTTACTGCTCACCCTGGGCCAGGAATTTTTCTAGGCACTACACATATACTAACTCACTTAGACCGGCATTCGCCTATGAAGCAGACATCATTCTTATCTCCATTTGACAGCTGAGATAAGAATATGCTCCAGGTCCTAGAGCCAGAAAGTGGCAAAGTCAGGGTTAGAGGCCAAGGTCACACTCCCGCTCCTCTCAGAGAGGGGTCTGCACGTTCAAGGCACCACCCCGATCTCCAATCTTCATCAGATCACCTTCCTTTGTTCAACATGCATAGGATCTTTCTGAGCACCAATATCATTATATAATGAATACCATTAAAAACATATTTAAATGAAAAAAAAAGAAGTCACGGCTAAACCCATCACCCCAAAGCAACCAATTTCCCAAAGGCCTGTTTCTTCAGCGTGTGCACTCCCATATTCACATGGCAAACATAGGATTCTGTATTCTAGTGCTTTTTAGTGTAACATTGTATTATAAAGATGTTTCCATGGGGTTATTTTACTTATTTTAATTGCTGCATAGCATTCCTTCACATCGATGTACCACAGTTGACTTAGCCAATCCCCTGTTTTGAACAGCTACACTGTTTCCAGCTTGTCACCATTTCAAAAGGAAAAAAAAAAAAAGAAAACAATCATTGCTTCCATTTTTTTCTTTCATTGAATATTTGACTGTGTCCAGAGGAGAGCTGCTTAACCTGTGCAGGTGGAGTCATTGTGATGACCTTTGGCCTACTTCCAGGTTTACTCACAGGTTAGGAGTGTGCGAGCTGGAGGGTTTCACTGGGTGCTAGTCTTCACCGAAGGGCTTGGGAGGAATGGAGGGATGGGTGGAATTCACTGAAATACTACTGCCTATGTGCAGACTGGGGAGCAGACTTGCAGAAGAGACATTTTTAATGTGGTAACAGATGGCCCACTGGTCACAGGTCAAGGGCCTGGGCTCCTTAACCCGTAGGACACAGGACTCATGATTCAAGCTCTCCACAGCAGGAGGAGCTGCCTCTGTGCACTTGCCAAGGGCCAGGATGACACGTGTGAATATGCAGGAGATGTGAATTATTTCCTACCCTAACCCCTGTGATGTCACATTCCTGGCCTCAGAGACTTGTAAGACTCTGAATCACCACCGACCGCAGTCCCAACTCCAGCTGGGCTCAGTCCCTCTGGGCTAACGGGGAAAATCTCAGAATCTGGAATATGCTTAGACCAGGCAATTCTGCTTAAGCCCTGGTAAAAATGAGCCATCTCCCCCATATCTTAAAAACTCACTGCTGGGCACTAAACCAGTCCAGAGAAGAAAAGGGGGCCCTAAGGCAAGGCAAACATAAGGAGGCATCACTTCCAGGGGTTGGTCCTGCACCTGCACGACTCTGAGACTGCTGCTTCCTTAAGCGTGGTGTCCTGGGCACCTCACATGCCTCACCCTGGTCCTGGTTCTGCCCTAAAATCACAGCAAGGCTCTGGCTTGATCACTTCTCAAGCCCACCTCCCTGTTAGACTCTGAATAACTAGCTAAACCTGGGCTCCCAACATTGGCAGGTTAAAAAATTTAAAAAATTTAAAAAAAAAAAAAAAGCCGCATACACTAAAAGGTGGCAGCAATGAAAGTGGTCAACTGACAGCCTTCCCTTGACCAGTTTGCAAGTGTAACCTCATGGACTCCAACCCACTGCTACTCGGGCTTATTGACAAACAAGAGGGCCAGGCAACCCAAACCATGACGTCCGTAGGGACTGGCACTTGTGTTTTTAAGCCTGCCGAGAGAATTAACATTCAACAGCTGTGCATATTCACACTGCTGAATGCGTATTACACAATATTATCAGACACTCTCATCCGCAGAGCAGCAGTCCTGCCCCACTGGGTGATTCATGAGGTTCCAACACGAGAGAAAGGGAGCTATCAAGATTTTGGTGATGAGACCCGCCAGCGTGGCTCAGTGGCTGAGCGTCGGCCTATGAACCAGGAGGTCACTATTTGATTTCTGGTCAGGTCCCATGCCTGGATTGTGGGCTCGATCCCCAATAGGGGCCATGCAGGAGGCAGCTGATCAATGATTCTCTCTCATCATTGCTGTTGCTATTTCTCTCTCCCTCTCCCTTCCTCTCTCTGAAATCAATAAAAAAAACTTTTTTTTTTTTTTTAAAGATATTTTAGTAATGAGAGAAATTGTAGCACATGGTACCAGAGGAAGACAGACCGGATATCTTTTCAGGCTGGATCAAGAAAGAGCTTTTACAGAATGAGACATGATTTGCCTTTATTGGAAGTCTTGCAGGTCTACAGATCTCGGTGCAATTGCTTCGGTGTATGGAACAATGCAACAGGTATTCCACCCTGAACGGCTGGGAGAGGAGAGAGACGTGAGAAACGAGAAGGGAGCCAGGTGAGTTCATGCTTGAATAATAGATTCTCTTGGTAACAACACCACAGAGAGGGCCAGGGCCGGCCCAGGTCTCAAAATAGCAAGCACTTCTTCCTTGGGTCTCCAGCAGCTTAGATTTTCTCATATGCCACCTTGACCAAACCACTCCCAGGAGCAAGACCCTCAAAGCTTCCCCAATGTCTGAGCCAGTGGCCTCCAAAGTGGGATGTGTGTACACTGATCTGCTGGGGTGCAGGGGGAAAAAAGGTAGAATTGTCTTTAATAATCATTTGGCCTCTGCCTTAATCCTATTTTGAAAAGGCATTATAGTATATGCCACATATTAATACAGTAATGATGAGTATTTATTTTGACAAAGAGTGTCCAAACAATGTACTAATGCGTTGCATGGGAAAAATGTTTGGAAGCCAGTGAGTGGTCTAAGTAACAAGATGAAACCCTTTAGCTTGATGTTCAAGGTTCTCTGTAATTTACTTGTTCAATGCCCCCCCCCCATTTCACTTCTCAGACTATCATCCAGCGAGATAAAATGGAACCGGCCATCCAGAGATTCCTGGGATGGTTGGTTGTTTTACACTTTCTTGCTGCTGTATCTTGGCTCGTGGAATAGAGCACCAGCAAGTGATAGTGTGCTTTCCCAGTTATACTGAGCCTCCAACTGCCGTAGTAGCAGAAATGTCAGTGCTTTCCAGGATACCCCTTCCTAATTAAGCTCTCTGAGGGTAACTACCATGTTCATCATTCTCAATGAAACACAGCCTACTACTGTCTGCTGGGGAGAGATGGTGACTCAGATGTAATCAAATCTCATGGACAAACACTACAATCACTGCCTCCCCCACCCACAGATTCCCCCACTGCTTGGTAGACTAGAACCCATCGGTGTGATAGGAATTATTACTAGCTGTGTACCCAGCCACGCCAGCCTTGGCGATAAGACTTTGGCATTGCAAAGTAAAAGTGATCCCAGGAGGTACCATATGGGCACCCAGAAAACACTTCCTCCCTCTGTAATTCACTCAGTCAAGAGTCGCCCAAAACAAAATGCTGCATATGGGAAGATTGCTTTTTCCAAAGCCAGCAGCAAGAACATCTCCCATCTATCATGCTCTTCTGATAATGTGACATTGACGCTCCTCCCTGTTCGTGGGTGAGGTCAAAGTCCCTTCCCTTTAAGCTTGAGTAGACCTTTGTGGCTTCAATCAATAGAGTATGGACAAAGTAATGGTGTGTGACTCCTGAGGCTAAGTCATAAAAATGCCACGCACTTCTACAAAAATCTCCCCAAATCCTTCTTTATTATCTACCATCCTACCACACCAGATGAGATACGTAACTGTGGGCAAGCTGCGTAGATTCTTGGAACCTCAATTTCTTCATCCATAGAATAGGTATAATATTAATGCCTACATCATGAGGATTAAATAAAGCAATCTGTGCAAGTCCTCCGTGCCATGCCTGGCATATAGGAAGCACTCATGACTAGTTATTATTACCAACACCTGGCATAGGGTGGGTAGCCAGTTAACTTCTGTCCATTGATTAATCAAATCGTGCTATGCACAAACTGAAAAGATAGAGATCCAGTTCTTATCCAAGGCATAGAAGGCTCTCCGTGTCCTGGCTCTGTCAATGTCTCCAGCCTTCTTTGCACCAGCTGCCTTGGACACACCAGCACATGACATTCCCCCCCACCCCCACCTCACCTCACCACGGTGCCCCCTGCCCCAGTCTCCTCTGTATTTTTCCTCAAATTCCATACTGCCTCTTGGCATTTCCTTTTGCAGCTCCCTCTTCCTAAAGGATCCCTTTCAACTTCTCATTCCCCTTGCAACTAATTTTTGCTAATACTTCAGTTCTCAGCCTCTACGGTACCCCTTTGGAAGCCTTTCCTGACCTCAAGATTAAATAAGTCCCCCTCCCCGCTTACCCTTTCATGGCAGTAACTCATCCTATGGCAATTGCCTGCTAATTTCTCTGTCTGCTCCATCACCCAAAAGCTCGAGGAAGGCACGATCTGTGTACTGTTCACCACTGCATTCCCAGTGGTTAGGGGAGTCTAACCAATAATAGCTACTTAATAAACACCCGTCGAACAAATAGTTGCAAGTGACTAGCAACTCTAACACATTAAAGAAAGGCTACATGATGTTTAGCACCATCCCTTTAAGAAAACAGGGAGCTGTGTTATACATTTTGAAAAGATTTCCATCAAAACAGTTTCAAATAAAATCTTGGCACTTAATGGAGTAACCTTCAGTTATCTGGAAATGTAATTTACTTGCAATGCTTTAACAGAAGATGGTAACTAAATGAGAAAATGAGAATGTTATTCTCTAGTTTTTTTCACTGGCTTCTCAAATAGATACTCTCTTGGGAGGATGGGGGGTATGTGTGCCAGGGATGGAGCCTTAAAAACTTAGTTGCTCAATGAATATTTGATGGTAGACTGTAGAAGTTTCGAGCTGAAAGGGACCTTGATGATTGACTGAAGGATGAACTAAAAACTGAACTGTTTGTGACCCTGCGGAGTGGACCACAAAGCGGCAGTCACTGGCTGAGAAGAAGGGAATACCTCTGCTGCTCCAAGGATCTGGCCCCCAGTGCCTGTACTGAATGGCTTTCCAGGAACCCCAGCTGTCTGTGCCAAGATTGCATTTTCTGGTTTAACTACTAAGGCTTTTTGTATGGAACAAGGAAATATCTGCTATATTTTTTGTGCAAATGTGATGAGCACAGCATTCGGCAGTATTCCTTCCCAAGGAAAGCATACCCTACTTAAGCTGGGAAAACACCCAACATTTCCATTGTGATAGGCTCCACCAGGGTGAGGCTAACAGTGATTTCTAACAGAATCGAGGCCACTTTAATTTCTTACCGAAGGATTTCTACCACTCGAGGCTCCACCGTGGCTTGTGTGGCCAAAACCTGTTGGAGGACTACATGCCATAGCCTGTGCCTCTCCGTATGTTGCCTGTCTATTATAAAAAAGAAAACCAACACCCAAGATTATGACATAATGGCAATAATCTTCAGAATGCTGAATGAGTCTCCTCCCTGCCTGGGAAAGCCCTCTTCTAGACAAGACGGGACATGCTGGTCTGGGAGATCTTGGGTTAAATTTTTTCTGCCACCCAGGAGAATATAGAGATTGGTATGTCCACTCACAGACTATGCTGTTGTTTCTAAATCTTCCCCCTCAAAAGACTTTCCCCAATAAAGTCTAGAACAGGCGATCCCGACACATAATTAAGTTTTAGCACAACGTGAAGAAATACGGGGGTCCAGAGAACCCCAGCTGCTGTGTTGCACAACTCCAGGGGGCGCCGTCCACACACAGCTCTTCTGCCAACAACCTAAAGTGGGCCGACTCAACCTCATCTCTTAGTTCTCTCAGCACAAATGTAAAACCTCTAACATTGGGTTCGTCGGTGCCTCTCATCTTTGTCTACAGCTCCTTCTCCTAGGCTGTGACCCTGGCAGTTGATATTTCTTCTGGTGCTTGATATCACACGAAACTCAATACTCTTGAGAAGGAGTTCGGGAGCTATTGCCCTGTTTTACAAATGAGGTCACTGACTTGCCAACAGTCACCCAAACTAGCCTCATTTCCTTCCTGGTCAAGAAAATCCATGGATAGAAATCCTCTCTCTCTCTCTGTCTCCCTCCTTCCCGCCTCGCCTCCCTCCCTCCCTCCCTCTCCCTTTCTTTCTTTGTCTCGGTCCCCTCTACTCAGTCCCTTTCTCCCCTGTGTTTCTACACACCTATATGCACCTTGACTAATACTTAGAACATTGTACTGTAATCGCTGGCCCATGTATTCCTCTCCCCCTTAGACTCTGATCTTCCTGATTCGCTCCTATTCCCTGACCCTAATGCCCTGAATGCCGTTTTCGTGCGTCGAGTGGAGAATGTGGGGTAGAGCCTCGATGCTCAGTGTGGCCTGAGGACCAGCAGCATCAACATCGCTTGAAAGCTTATGAGCTCTGCAGACTCTCAGGCTCCACCCCAAATCTACTTACTGATCATCTGAATTTTGATAGGATGCCCAGGGCATCTGTATGCACCTTCCAAGTTGGGAAGCTGTAGGTCAGCCGCTCATACAGGTGGATGATGAGAATGTGTTTATGTGGGTGTTCACACACTTTTTATGGGTCTGACCACCCATAAAGGAGGCCCTAATCGGTAGCCTCTGGCAGCATCCCCTCTGATCATTCAGTCTGGCTCTAGTCTCACCCACAGCTCTCCTCCAAAATTGTGGCTGGCCTGGGCTTGTGTAAGAAATAAAGGGAAATGAGCCTGCTCGTGGGGCTCCATTCAGGGCAATGAAACAGTTTCCACCTTCTCAGATCAAATCTTATTATTACCACAGCAACACTGGCATGGCACAATCCCTAGCATAGTAGAGATTTCTATATTCCAGCTGACTCTCTACTTCTTTCAAGGAAGACTTACACCAGGGAGTTCATCTGCTTGCTGGTGAGAACCAAGCTTGGCAATGGATAAAAATTACTGACAGGGGAAATCCTGAAAGTTTTCTAGGATCACAACTGGGAGACCGACCCACTGAGTTATTATATAATCAGGCTTCACCGGGCAATTCTCCAAAGTTTGCTCAAAAAGACTGATGAACCTGCTCACAACTATTATAATCGACTTCAGATTGTTTTCAAAGAAAATTCTGGTCTTCCTTCAGATGTTGATTCCACTTGAGTAGCTTCTAACTCGATGTCTATTAAGGGACAAAACCGAGACTTTTCTCTTTTAGTTAAAAGGACCAGGATGGGATGGGAGACCATGTCCACTCTAGATTTGGTCAATGTGGCAAATCAGCTTGCTCACACCCAAAAGAAAAAACAACACTAAAATTCTTCATTTTGACTGGCAAATGAAGATCCATAGACGCAACCAAAACTTCCTCATTTCTGCTGTTATTGCAATGAGCCAACACATTGGAAACGAGATTTTCACAAACTTAAGCCTTCATGCACCTTCAGCCTTCTAACCAGCCCTTCCAATGCCCTCCTGATTCCCAGTTACAGCTCAGAGGCTCTAACTGCAGGAGCTCTTCCTAATCCCCTTAATCAGTGAGGAAGGCTGCCCTCAAAGGAGCCAATGGTAGCCACACCTTTATCACGGTCAGAGGGATATTTCCCAAATGATAACTTAGAAAAACTGCCTGGAGAAGCCCAACAATTGGCCTCAGAAAAGGAAAAACAAGATCGGAAATCCAGCAACTGATGGTTCGGTAAAAAGAGAAAGCTCTGGTTCAGGCCAAATAACAACCCAGTCCCAACGACTCAAAAACCATCCCTGCTAACTACTGTACGTGATTAAGCCATTGGTCCCTGGACAAAGTGATAGCACTTGTGAATCAATATTGCTGGGGAAATATTAACAAAACTACCCAAAGTGCCTTCCCTACTTGTCTCACTTGTCCAAAGTACAACCCGGGGAAGCCTGTTCACACGGCTCCCAGACGCTTTAAATTGCCCAAGAGACCAGTCGAGCTTTGGCAAATGGTTTTCATCCAGTTTCCCCCATCTCGTGGATATAAATATGTTTTAGTCGTGGTTTGGATGTGTTCTCGCCGGACTGAAGCTTTCCCTTGTAGACAGGCTACTGCCTCTTCCGTGGCTGAAGGCTTTTTGGAAAAGATTATCCCTACCTGGGGAACCCCTCTCAAACTCAGAAATGATTGGGGAACCCATTTTTCTGGTTAGGTGCTTTGACAAGTCTGAGTTTTACACCTTCATTGTGCTTACTACCCTTACTCCTGAGGCTTAGTCCATTAAGACTCAACTGGAAAAATTTGTAGAAACCCAACAAGCACCTTGGCGGGAAGCATGGCCACGGGTCCTTCTAAATCTCAGAGCCACCCCCTTTGGAACTCACACACTCTCACACTCTGAGATAAGTCACAGGGCACCCAAAGCACCTGGCCCCGGCCTCGTTTGATCCGTAGCTGATAAAAGGAGAAACACTTCAATATTGTAAAGGCCTAATTGCTTCTGTCAAAATTAGCCATGTTCTGGTAGCATAATCCTTTCACAGTGCACTCCCTGGAGATGAAAACCTTAAGCAAAACACTTTGCAACCAAAAAAAAGCCCTCGCCAGTTTGATCAGTGGTTAGAGCTTCAGTCCTCAGACCGAAGGGTCTCGGGTTCGATTGTGGGAGGCAACCAATCGCTGTGTCTCTCTTACATCGGTGTTTCTCTCTCTCTTTCTCTCTCCCTTCTACGCTCTCTGAAAAACAATGGGAAAAATATTCTCCGTTGAGGATTAAAAAAAATCTGGAGATTTATAAACTAGGTTAGCCTTGCTAAACCTCCCTACAAATTGCCCTGAAGGTGCAGCTGGAAGGTGGGCTGTAAGTCACATATTTTATCTAGGATGGGTGGACCTCTTGCTTAGGAGTCTGTCAAGCCTTTGCATTTCTTTCTTTCTTTCTTTTTTTTAAAAAAGGTTACCAGGGGATGGGATTGGGGAGAGAGAAGGGAAGTTATTATCGTTTTTATCTGTTTGTTAATATGTCTTTATTGATTTCAGAGAGAGGAAGGGAGGTAGAGAGAGAGAGAGAGAGAGAGAGAGAGAAACATCGATGAGAGAGTCATGGATCAGCTGCCTCCTGCACGCCCCGGACTGGGGATCAAGCTAGAAACCTGGGCATGTGCCCTGACCAGGAATAGAATCTCCATCTCCTGGGTCCTAGGTGGATGCTCAGCTGCTGAGCCACGCCCACTGGGCAGCCTTTGCATGTCTTGACCAACCAGCCCAGGCCTTTGGGGAAGTCTCTCTGCCCACCTGGAAGCTTCAGAGAGGAGAGATGGCCCCGTCGGTGCAGCGTGGCTTCCTACCACCTACCACAGGAGAGCCCAGCGGAGGCGAAGCCAGCAAACCGCCTTATGCCAAAGGCAGGATGGTTTCTGCAACCGGTGACACTGGCAGTAACATTTTCCAGGAAGCCGATCTCACTTAGAGACAGGCCAAACTTTGGGGAACACAGGCTGCCCAAAAGCAGCAGCGCACTCTGAGGGGAGGGCGTGGCTAAGGCTGACGTGGGGAGGTACCGGTCCAGCAGCTGGAGGCTGTTAAAATGTGGCACAGGCTCCCGTCTTTGTTCTCAGATCAATTTAAAGTGCTACTAGCCCCTTGGGCAGGGAGTTAAATTCCAGGAACAGGGACTCGGGACTATTCAGAGGAATCCTGCCTCTCAAACACAGGATGTCATTTTTAAAAAGTTATTTATTGAAGGAACAGACTTCTTAAAAATCATCCACAGCGCCACCCTCTCCCCTTCCCCCTACCAAGCACATTCACTGTTTTCATTTTTCTGTGTTCTCTTCCATAGAGAATGCAATTTTTATTGCTCTTTCTACTCAGTCAGTCATGCCTGGATTTCTCTTGTCTCCTCCCCACTTCGGAAGGCAGTTCTACCCAAATTATTGTCATTTTCAGTTTTCTGGGATTAGTGGAAGAAGAATAAGTTTCCTTCATTCTCTGTGTTTTTTTGGCTCACCATCCCCCCCCAAACACACACACACGCACACATGTACACACACACACACACACATGCACATTGCCTCCCTCCCTCCAGTTCCCCTCCATTCTGTTGATGTGTTTCCCTAACTCGCTCTAGGTTATTGCCCACCTTCCGTGGGAAAGGCACTCGTGAGGAACAGAAATGTGCGTTTTTAGCCCGGTGCCCGCTTTCATCTTGAGTCTGCCTGCAGAGTGGCTCATCGTGAAGGACGCGTAAGCAGCCGAGCTCCTGGAGCCCGGCTCTGACCATGCTGTCCTGTGACCAGTATCCCCCCTCTTCTTTCCCTGCTCCCGAGTTCTCTCTCTTCCTCTCCACTGATAACAGCTCTCAGAAATGTCACCTACATTAAGTGACTAAAGGAAGAGTTTTGAAAGGGTTTTCAGGGCATCTATACCACCATAATGCATTTCATAGCTCACAACTCTCAAAGTCCTAAAACTAGGACTTGGGCGTTCCTAGCAGGGACAGGGTGCCATTTAGGGACCGTAGCTCTTTCCTACACCTCTAAACTAGCACCGTTCAGGTTCCTGCCCAGAGCAGGAACCTGGCACTGGGGGCTTTCCTCAGCAACTTCTGTTTCCTTCAGCCCAGGTGGCCCTCATAACACTCTGGCTGCTTGTTTCAACCTAGCTGTACATCTGGATCTCTTAGGTTTCCTGTTCAGGTATTCTTTTTTTTTTAATATATCTTTATTGATTTCATAGAGAGAAAGGGAGAGGGAGAGAGAGAGACAGAAACATCAATGATGAGTCTTTAATCGTCTGCCTCCTGCACGCCCCCGACTGGGGACCAAGCCCGCAACCCGGGCATGTACCCTGTCTGGGAATCGAACCACAGTCTCCTAGGTCGATGCTCAACCACTGAGCCACGCCCAGCCCGGCCAGGTATTCCTTCTTACGATTAGGCTAGCTGTCCTGACTTAGCAGAAAGTACACAAGCCTGTTTCCTCAGAAATGGGCAGGCTGGGCTCAGATTAGAACTTAATCTCCAACCACTATGTCTGGGCTAACATTCAGGGGTCCCGGGTCTCTGTCCTGAAAGGCACTTTTATTTCATTGATCAGTTTTCTCCTTTTTAGTGAAAAGCACCATGGTCTAGATAAGTTCAGCACTTAGAAACCAATATTAGGCAGATGAAATAATAGTGTATCTTGAAGTCAGAGAGGCCTGTCGTTGGAACCCGGCAGTGCCACATATCAAACTTTATAAACTTGAAAAACAGGCTCTTCTGTCGGCCTCAAGTTCTGCATCTGCAAAAAGGGGTTAATCCAACTACCTCCAAGGTTTGCTATGGCGTTAAATGAGATAATGTATATAAAACTCTTAGCACACTACCTAGGTTGACAGTGCTCTACAATTTTATTTTAAAAATTACTTATTAACAATTACTGAGGGTTTAGTATTTTATTAGTACACTAATTTGTATTAATTAGTATAAATTAGTATACATTTGCTGTCAAATAACAACAACCCTAACCTAACTGGCTTAAAAATGAAGAAAAAAATTTTTTACATAGCGATTAGTCTCCATTGTGACCTCGATAAATTGAGTAAAGTGGTTTTTTTTTAAAAAAAAGCATGAACACTAAAAACAAAACAAAAACAAGAAACAATTAGTCTCCACAGTGGGGGGGCTCCAAGGTTGATAAATCTGGTGGATCAGCAAGGACCCAGGTAATTTTCATTGTCCTTCCCTACCATTCTTGTCACATTGGCTTTGTCTGCAGGCAGCTCTCTTCATATCTGTAACTTGGCTTACACACAACCATCATGACAACCAAGTACAACTGCATCCAAGAAAGAAGACACCATGTGTGTATGTGGGTTATGTTTTCCATTTCTGGCCATGAAACTGTAACTTCTATTGGAATTGCTTTCCTGCCATAAAAACTACAGAACTGAACAAAATATATGAAAAACACACACACCTGTTTTCCACTATGTCCACAGGCAGTGCAGAGAGGGGGGGTGGGGGAGATAGCTCTGCAATTGCTCTGGCTTTCTTCCTGGAGACATTTCTGGATCACAGAGCAGGAAGGTGACCAAAGCAGAACAGGGCTGCCTCTCTGAGTTTGGGAGACAGATATCAGGGCTTGGGAATGTAGAATTTGGAGGCGGGGCAAGTACTGGAGAGACGAAAGCTACATAGAGAAACAACCCCCAACAATCTGCTTAAGGGGAACCTTTGAGTCTTTGCTTAAATATTAAACTGCGTAAACTCAGAGTAAAACTGCGCAAGGCTGGGCAATAAAACAGTGCTTGATGCCGCACAACTCCAAGTGTTTGCACAGGAATGACAGCTGTTTGCACAGGAGCCAGCTGGAGTGGAGTCTTCTCTGGAAACCTGGGCATTCAGTAGAGACTCCAGAGGGTCATGCTTTAGTAGCAAGGCTGAACTAACCGCAGAGTAAAGGCTACAACTAACAAATGTAGAAAGAAATACTCAAACGTATAAAACTGTTTTTATTTTTAATATAAGTATGTCTCATGCAATATTTAGATAAGCTTGTACTAAAAAATTGCTCATTCTTTGAGGTTCAAGATTAACTGGGTGTTCTGTGTTTTTATTTGCTAACTATGGCAACTCTAGATAAATGTCCTATGATTATAGAAGATGTTAATATGAAGGGAAGGTGAGTGAAGGAGATACAGAAACTCTGTGCTACCTTTGCAACTCTTCTGTGCATCTAAAACTACTTCAAAATAGGCTTAAAAATGTAGTTTATAAAAGATTTTTAATGACACAAGAAAATGTTGATATGTGGGGGTGGGAGAGCAGAAAACAGAGCTGTGCATTCACTGTGACATCATCTATGTATGTTTTTTTAATGAAATGTATCCTGAAAGTGTAAAAAAACACTGAAAGGAAATACATAAATATTAACAGTGGTAATTGGTAGTTGATTATATTCTATGTTGTTTTATTTTCTTTTTTATACTTTTCAGATTTTCAACTTTTATATAATAGGCATACATATCTTTTAATAATAATTTTTAAATCGTTTTAAAAATCAAGCTGATGTGCAGGTAAATTAACTGCCTGACCATATAAAGCTTATCACTCTTGAAAAGAAGACAACAGAAAAATAAATAAAAAATAAAGGAAGACAACAAAGTCCAGATACTCGGCAATGTAATCCCCCCATGCTTAGTGATCAATAGTTACCCAAAACACCAAGAAGCAGAGAAATGTGACTCTTAACTGCACAGGAGTGGGCACCCCAACCCCATGCTATTCAACAACTGAATTTCAATAGATACTTCACGGAAGAAGAAATACAGATAGTAAATGAGCACATAAAATGATACTCCACATAGTCAGTAGGAAAATGCACATCACAATCACAGTGAGACTCTACTACAGACCCACTAGAATAGCTTAAATTAAAAATGTCTGACAGCCCTGGCCGGGCAGCTCAGCTGGTTAAAGCATCCTCCCCATACACCAAGGTTTCGGGTCCAATCCCTGGTCAGGACACATACAAGAATCAACCAATGAATGCATAAATAAGTGGAACAACCAATCGGTCTCTCTGTCTCTTTCTCTCTCAAAATCAATTTTTAAAAATGTCTGATAATACCAAGTGTTGACAAGGGTGCAGAGGAGATAAAACTCTCATGGGCCAAATAATATATTCTGAAATTTTACTTTGGAATACAGGTTTGGCAGTATCTTATAAATATAAACACAAACCCAACATATGATCCAATAATACAAATTCCAGGTATTTTCCCAAGAGAAATAAAAACGTGTCCACACAAACCCTTTCTCGCAAATGTCCATCTTACCTTTATTCACAATAGACAAAAACTGGAACGAACGCACATGTGCATCAGCTGGGGATTGGGTAAATAAACTGTGTTATATCTATATCATGAAGTACTCATCAATAATAAAAAGGAATGATCTGCTTATACATACAGCAACATGGATGAATCCCAAAGCACTGTGCTGTGTGAAAGAAGCCAAACATAAGAAACTCTAACTGTATGAATCAATTTATATGAAATTTTAGAAAAGACCAAAACTATAGGGATGGGACACGTTTCGGGAGGCAGCGGGTCATCTGCCATGGCGGAGGTGGGGACACTCACTGCTGAGTGACAAACCACTATTGAGTGGCATTCTACCACAAAATGTGTTATTTACCTTTTCTCAATTATTCCCCAAACAATGTTTTACCATAAATATTATTACTGCCCCCAATTTACAAATGTGGACATTGAGACCCAGAGAGGCTGTGTAACATGTGCCAGGGCAGACGGCTTTCTAAGGGGCAGAGCCCAAATGCTCATCTACCCTGTGTGATGCCAGTACTTGTTCATTAACCTTTATCCTAAATTGCCTTAAGAAAAATATCACCACTTCTTTCTTTATCAATTGACTTCCGGAGCTTCTGACTCAGGTGAATGTCAGAAGGAAAACTCCTGAGAACGGGCCACGCAGATGAGGAGCGGGCGCCTCCCTTACATTCACTGATTTCTCTTTCGTCACGGTATCATGGACCATGGAAACCCTACACCAGCCCTCGTTCCGGGAGTAATGTTGACCCACGTCTGGGCAAATAAGAAAAGTTTAGTATGAGTGTGTCTGTTCAAATAAGTTCTAACTCTCTCATTTTACAGGAATGATTAATTCCCATGACTCACCTGACAACCTCCCCCCAAAATAAATTGTTTCACTGAGTGTGTTTTTTTAATATTACCATGCAGTGAGGAGTGGCTAACTTTTCTTTTTCTTGGTTTCTTCATAATCTTTGCCCATCCCTGGCATTCTGTATAGCACACATGTGCCCAAGACTGCAGCAGAAGGATAGGCTAGAGGTAGGAAGGGCCCAGAGCACGAGGGGAGGGCCTGCTAAGGTTTTTCCAAATTAATGAGATAACAGTACCATCCACACCTCATTTTTAATTAAAAACAAAGGCCCCACTTTGCCTATAGCTGCCACTGTTGGATGAACAGGTGGAGAAGACAATGCTAAGTACATTCATTCTGATTCAAGGGCCTTGGTACATTGCCTGCAACTGTGTTTACAGGGGCTGAATTTCTTCTCCTAAAGGAGAGTCTCACTCAAGCCATTTACCTCTTTAATCAGAGCTCAGGAACTTTCCAAGTTAATTTTTTGAAGCAATTTTCTGCTGGAAATCCAGCACAGAGGTGGTCATACCCTCCATTTGATGTGCTAATAATTCACATTATAACTCAGTCGGCTCCCTTGTCTGCACTTTGCATACTTTGTGAAATCATTTTAATATTCCATAATCACCTTAATATACTGTGTAATCTCGGACAAGTTACTTAGGCTTTCTGGGCCTCAGATGCCTCTTCTGTAAAAATGAAGGGGTTGGACTAGATCAGTGGTTTTAAATTATTTTTCCCCAAATAAAATTTTACATGGCATTCCATCAGGTAAGAACGGTAGAACTACACTGGTGGAACCTGAAGCATTTATTGAACAGACCTGTTTGTCAAGCACTGTGCTGGATGCTGGGATACAAAGCTGAGCGGACCACAGCCTCGACTGTCATTCCAGTGGGGAATACAGTCATGTATAAATAGGACGGCTGTGTAACTATAAGACACGGGCATTAAATGCAGAGCTAGAGATACGCCAGGGCATGTGGGGGACACCCGCCTGAGGAGACAGGGAGGGCTCTCAGAGCAGTGATGAGAAGCTGTCGCAGACGCCGCCTCTTCGTGTGTTTCCATGAAGCTTGGAGGACAGTCCCATGCAGGCTGCCAGTGGCCCACCGCAAGCACACCCCCCGCCTGCATTAGGACTGTAGATTAGGACAGGTGCACACCGGAGGTCTGGAGAAGTTAACACCCCTACTGGCCCACCTTAATTGAGTGGGAGAATCAGAGAGGGAGTGCCTGAGCCTCCCCTTCTGTCTCCTGGGGGACAGTATTGAGGCACCTGCGACACAGTGGGCCAGGTGGAACCCCCTCGGTAATGCATGCTTTACCGACTTGCTCTTGTTTCCTGACTGTTGCCCCTGCTCCCTCACCACCGCTTTCTGAGATCACTTCCCAAATCATGACTTAACACCCAAGTCAGAATGTTGGGCTTGCTTTCGAGGCAACCTAACTCAAAGGAGTGGCCACGTGAGGATGTGCGACAGGCATTTCGGAGGGAGAGCATAGCAGCAGTAAACGCTCAAAAGCGAGAAGCAGCAGAGTCTAGGGGCCACTAAGCTGTTCAGTGCCGGCTGGACCATCCACGTGAGCTGGTGACTACACAGCTTTCGGGGTAAATGGTCACCCGTCTGCCCAGGATGCTCTCAGACCACTGCGACCCTCCAATCATTGTGTGCTCGGAGAAAGCAGGCTGATTCTAATATCTGCTAACTGCTGCAGACGGATGAACAGGGCACTGGGGTCCGGGAGGAGAGGCCACTGCCTGCTGCCCTTGGAAACAATGTCCTTTCTCCCCAGCTCCTGTGACTGACAGGTCACAGTGCCCTCTGTCATCACACCAGGCCTTGAGTTCAAGGGCAGCTGACACAGCCTGCTCACATTCTAGCCTTTCCCTGGAAGCGGAATTCATTGTGATTATTACCTCATTGTATTTAATCTGCAAATGAGGAGTTAGCGTTTAAAATGTCTCTTGAAGGGCAGGAGGTGTGGGATAGAATTTTACAGTAGGGAAGACAGGAATCCGGTTCCTACATTGTGCAACCGCAGGAACATAATAAAAGAAATGAAAATGAAAAGCGTAAAACTGAGCGAAAGCGAAATTAATAGCGGCAAGGTACGGAGGAGCTGGAAGCGAGGTTATTCGAAATCCCTGCGTTTAAGATCCATTCGTCTGCTAGAGGGGGCACCGCAGATTTGACCATAAGCTCTCTAATCGCCATCGTGAAAAGAACGACTCTGGCAGGTGTAACATTCGCAGAGTCCGTGGGTAAAAAGAAACCAGTCGCTAAGGAAAAGGGCAGCTATTTATCTGTAGTGCTAACACCAGAGTAAAATGTATCCGTGTGTCCTGATGTAATGAGGCTGCTGTAAACTTGTCCTTCCCAGAAACACAGTGACAGAGTGCCTAGAGCCGTTTCTTAGGACATCCCTGCATATAGACTGATGGCGTCGTGACGAACTGCAATTTTGTAAAAGCAACTTTATGGGGGCGCTGATACGATCGAGCCAGATTTCAAGCTCACTGATGGCCTACTGAATTCATAATTCAGGGGTAGATCTTTAGGGTGTCTAGAAGAATGTACAGACCACATTTATTTCCAGTAATCTTCCACAGATACGCTCCTCTTAGCCGAGCTTTTAAAAATATTGAGGAGCGGCAAGTTCGAACTCACCCACCTGGCCGGTTAAGCACAAAACCACCTGCCCTGGTCGTGAGCCAGCCCACCTGCGGCAGGCCTGACATCCCCTTGAGAATACGCCGGGGCCACCCTGGACAGACCGCAGTGGCTCGGAAGTGGGCCCCAGTGTGTCCATGGCAGGGGGCCCAAGATTCTTTGAGAAGGTAACTCCGCTTTCGTCTTTACTCAGAGGCAAGTGGGTGATGGAGGCCCCACAAGCTTTACGTCATCAAGCACGGATACAACAATTTTTGTCCAGAAAAAAAAAATTAAAGCGGGGGCCACGAGCCTGCTTCCACCACAAGGGAAGAAAAAGCCAGTCAGGAAAGCACAGCAGGCGCCCCACAGCCTCAGGGGACACGGCCGAGACCCCCAGTGGGTGCCAGAAACCGCGTATACGACCGAACCCTATGCATACTGTTTCCTCCTATACGCACACACCAATGGTAAAGTTTCATTTATAAATTCGGCACGGTAAGACATTAACAACAGTAACCGGTAAAATGGAACAGTGATAACAATACAGCTTAATAAAAGCTAAGTGAATGTGGTCTCTCCAAATATCTGTTGTACTGAACTCACCCTTCCTGTGAGGCTGTGAGAGGATACAAGGTTGCGGGAGGAGACAGTGAGGTGAACGAGGCAGGAAGGCTCCTAGCAGCCTGCTTGACCACAAACGCCCGTGGCCGCCGCTGGTCTGATGACCAACATGGCGCCGGGGGCACGTCTACCGCGTGAAGGCGGTTCCAGTCTCGCAGGACGGAGCGGACATCGCGAGACTTCATCATGCAGCTCAGAGAGGCGCGCAACTTAAAGCTTATGAATTGTTTATTTCCGGAACGTTCCCGTTGATATTTTCAGGCTGGGGTTGGTCGTGGGTAACTGAGACCTTGGCATGTAAAACCCTGGGTAAGGGAGCCGACTGTACCCATGAAGTGGCTGGCGGGCAACATGCCACCCCCGAGCGCCTCCCAAGTTTGACAGAGTTTGACAATGTATCCCTCTGCTGAATGACTTGCTAAGGGGGTGGGGTGGGGTGGATTAGGAGCTACAAAGTGGATAAAAAAAGAGAGATGTCTACCAAAAATAATGGCTTGGTTTTAGAATAGTTAATTTATGCAACCTCTCCAGTAGAGAGTAGGTAGGGAGCAGGGGCAATAATCCTAGTTTTTGAGAGTAAAGCCCTAGCTTTGGGAGCTTGCTCTGTTCTCTAACACTGCAAGGCACACATCCAGCCCAGCCCCAAGGGGTGGAAATTCAAGAAAAGGGAAGAGCAGCAGAGACAAAGAGATTTGGCTGGCCTTAGATAAATAACACAATCTTGAGGTTGGAAAGGGCTTCCTTCAGGTCAGCTTGCCTAGGGCCCACCTATTGAAGAATTCCCTTGTGGTTGCCTATATAGGTAGGCACTTAATCTCTGGCTGAATCCTCTTTAGAGAGGAGATACCACTATGGATGAGCTAACTCTGGTTTTGACAAACGGGGCCAATTCTGTCTCCTGGCAATTTTTACCCAGTGACTCAAAACAACACCCTGAAGCAAGTCCATTCATCCTTTGAAATGCAAAAATTCAAAATAACCTGAAGACAAAGACTCAGAGCTCCCTGTTATCTTCTCCAAATCTTCCAGAAGAACCTATTTTCTTATAGGTTCAGATACATTTAGCAAGTAAAAATATGGGATGCCCAGTTGAATTTGAGCTTCAGATAAACGAAGAATCCTTTTTTAGTATAAGTATGCTCCGTGTACTATTTGGGACATACTTATTCTAACAAAAGATTCCTTGTTTATCTGAAATCCAAATTTAACTGAGCATCCCATATTTTTAGCTAGCAACTCTCCTCTGGATGCATTTTACTTTACAAATGTTTTTAAAGTGTAGTGCCTAGAACTTAAGATAATATTCCAGCTGAACCCAGAAGTAGAGTTCAAGTGTGAGAAAGGCTGGAAGGGGAATGAGGGAGGACACTGTCCACTCTTTCCTCCCCACCCGCACCGTGCTTCTGGGTGAAGACTAGGGTGCCTTCCTGGAGGGCATAAAGCTCCTCCCCCCAGCTCAGTGTCAAGCCACAAGGTCAGTCCAGGTGAGGCACCTGTGGGCACCACCAAGGTTGGCTTCCTTGTTCTTAGGTAAAGAATCTCTTCCAACAACTCAAAGTCCCCTCTAGCTATTTCTAACTTGCTGTGGCAACACCTCTTTTTCATATTTGACTCTGCAGTCTCTAGGCATTGCAGGAGGTTATTCTCTGCCCAGTTGATAGCATATTTGAAAAATACTATACACGCAGGGGCTTGTGCCTCACCTATCTACTTACCTCCCTTTGGATTTCCTTCCCGTCTTCTGTCATTGATCCTTTTGATTCTTTCACAGCTACATTAAGCTGGACTATAAGCTCCTCTAGGGCAAGAGCCAAGTACACTGTTATCACAATAATAACGCCTCACTTTTGTAGAGCTTTTATTGCAATCATCTCGTCCTATTTCACTTTATTTTCCCCTCTCACTCTTCCACACCAGTGCCCCTGCGGGAGGAAACGTGAGAGGTGGGTGCTCAGGGACCCTTCTGGCCTGGCGAAAGTGGAATCCATCAAGGAAGGACAGTTGCAGTCACCTAAGAACACTTTCTCCACCAGTCTCCCACTTCAGCCTTTTAAGGCCGGAGGTCACAGAGCACAGCCCAAGCCTAACTCATTCCAAACAGATGAGACCCCTGGCTGTTTCGGAAGCTCGTCAGAGGAGCATTCCACAACTTCACAACTTCCCCCAAGGCCTCACCAGTACTGAAAGACTCTCTTGCTCGTCAGGAAATGAAGGCTTCCTCTCCCCACCCCTCCCTTTTTAACTCTTAATTCCATTCTCTAATTCGATGATTGAATCTTACATTTCTGATCAGAAATCCCCTATTTGACTTCAATGGGGGAAATAGTCACCTGGAAACCAAACAAGAACTCTTTTAATGGAAATGAGCGTTTGGATGAAATGCTGCTATGGAACATACTCCTTCCTTCCCCTGCCACTCTGCTGAAGAAAGCACGGGGTCATCTGCAGATGATGTGTGTGTGTGGGGGGGGGGGGCGGTGGCAAAGCTAACACACCAAGTCTGGGTGAATCCTAGCAGCAAATTCACTCAGTGGGACCTTTACCATCTCCATTCTCAACTTTAAATAATAAGATGATATTACTGGTCTCAGCAGGAAAACCTATTAGGAATGTGGGGGTGAAGACCCTTATGAGCTCTTCAGCGGCAATGTCTACAGACACACACGTGTAATCAAGAGACAGTAATGGCCCGCTACTGTGACCAGAGCCTCTGAGGGTCCCCGTGACGTGGTTAAGGACACCCATGGCAGACTCACCTCCCTGGGGATGGGTGTGGGTCAGAATTGCTGAAGAGTGAGCCTTCCTGCCCCAGGCAAGCCTGTAGACTAAGCAAACTGAGAACAACTGATCGGGGCAAAAGCCTTGCCCGTCTGGGAGGTTACTCACCCTGGCATATAAATATCTTCCGCAATAAAAGCATCATCAGATTCCAGAGCCATGAATTAGCAGGTTGTGCTGGCCTGCTGCAGGTGCTATGCTGCTGTAGTTAGAAACGTATTTTATTCCTTTGGTGGTCAGGGCTATCCAAAGGGTGTGGTGTTTATGACCAACTGTCTGGAGTTATTAATTTATGCTCATTTTCTGCTACAAAAGCGGCTGTCCTGGCCTGACTCTCAGAACACAGGTGACTTCCCAGCACCAACAGGTTATCGACTAGTCCACATGCTAGTAGCCCGGCCTGGACAGTATCATCTAATCTTTCCATTTCAACTATTAACCACTGTTATTTCCATGACTGTAAGATGCACCATTAATTTAATAACACCTAGGGGTGGGAAGGGGAGGGGAGAGTCCCTATCACATTAAATTTACAACATCTATTGTCAGCTCATCCCTAAAGACCTCACAGCTAAAGACCTACTGATTTTTCAAGACTCGTTTCAGCCTTCCCCTCTGAGGAGCTCTTTTGAGTCCTTTCCAAGGACTGACCACCGTCTTGTGTCACAAGGCACGCTGTCACACCCACGATAGTCATGATGCACAGACTGACTGTAAGCACCTCAAGGGCAGAGACTGTCTTATATGCCTCTGTATTCCCAGGATCTAGTCGGGTGCCTGGCATTAATTCACTCTATAAATATTGATTGAAGACCACCATGTCCCAGGCAGACTCCCAGACTTGCACTTTTGTTTGTTAAATAAAAGAGTTTTTAGCAAACATTGACCCTGCAGTGACATGGGAGATACAAAATGAGACTGTGACCGTCCCTTTGGCCCTTCCGTTACTGGGCAGAGACGGGAGCGGTAGGTAGGTTACGCCGCCTTAGTCAGCTCAGGTGGCTATGACAAACATCATAGACTGAGTGGCTTCGGCAACAAACGTGTAGTTCCCAGAGTTCTGGAGGCTGGAGGTGCAAGATCAAGGTGCCCGCCGATTCTGTTCCTGGTGAGGGCCTTCTTCCTTGCTGTGTCCTTACGTGGCAGGGGGGAGATCATCTCTCTCAAGTCTCTTCTCATAAGGGCGCTAATCCCATTCCTGAGGACTCCATCCTCAGGACCTAATTACCCCCCTGAGGCAGGTTAGTAAAGAAGCTAAGAAATGAGCGATTTACAGCCAGATACAGAAGGTCACCAGGCCGGGAAGCCCCAGGTGTGGTGTCTAGCAATGGGCAAAACTGGCACTGGATACCTCACCCCCAGGGTGGCCTTTATTCCTCTGGCATATTGCTGGTCATGTGGTTTAGATCCCCTGACCTTTCATATCACTGGTCATGCGATTTAGAAGCCCCCCCTTACCTTTCCTCCCTAGAGATAGCATCTAGCTAGCCTCAGTCGCATTTTAGCTCCAGGCTCAGAAAAGCAGCAAGGCCAGGCAGGTGAAGCCAGGATCAGCTGCAATGACTAATGGTGGAGACCAAAACCCTGAAAGGACACACCTGGGAAAGCTGATGAATATTCTTTTGGATCATCCCCTAAGACCTCCCACAAACGCCCAGCCTTAGGGAAGGAGGGGGTGAGAGCTCTCCTTCCCAGGAGCATGCCCACACCTCTCCCTTCCCCCACAGGCAGGCATCTTCCAAACTCTAAGGGGCCCCAGGAGACCTGCAACCAGGGAGCAACGGGCAGTGGCAGCTCCTCTGGGGCTAAACCCCCGAAGCTGTCCCCAAGGCCCCCTTTTCTCTGACTCTCCAGTGAGCTGACAGCCGCCCGGCCCTGGCTCACTTTTTTCCCATAGTCTCTAGAGAGCCGAAGCAGCCCCGCCTGGTCTCCCTCTTGTTGCTGTTTCTATCCTAAACCCTCCTTTGTTTCACTGTCTCCAGCTTTAATAAATGTCCTCTCAAAATCACCTGGACTCATATTGTGAAATCCTTCCTGCGCGAAGTCAAGAACCCACACTCTACAGGCCGGCCAGAGGCAGACCCGTCCCTTTCCGGTAACATTCCCAGAAAAATTCTAGAGGCGTCTGTGGGGTGGGAAGGGGAAAAGAAAGGCAGGTGAGTGAACAGCATGAAGGAATGCTTGGCGGCAAGAATGAATTAAAATTTTTTATTATGCTAGAACATAGATAACAAGAATTTACCGTTTTAACCATTTTTAAGTGTAAAGGCCAGTGGCATTACGTACGGTCACGTTGTGCCATTGTTGGATTTTTAAGGGTCTCTCTCAGAAGGGTTCACACATCTGCTAATGGAAATAATGATGCCTCCTCAGAGTAAAGCAGGGCTCCCCTCCCCAGCTTGGGCAGTTTCCCCGCTAACATGTGTGACTTGTTTTGCATGTATTAATGGGAAGCTATGATGTTGGGGGTGGGGCAGGAGGCACCAGGGCTGCTCCCCGTGCGTTTGAACCACCCTTGTGAAGTTTTAAACAATGGGCACTAATCCCCCCCCCCAAACTGGGCCTTTTGTATTCAAATCAAAAGCACAAAACCCTATTGTGTGTGTGTGTGTGTGGGGGGGAGTCTTTATTGGCAACCAGTCGTGTCCACTTAAAGCACTAAATGTAGTCTCATGAGTCGGTTCCCTATGAAACACTGTAGCTATTAACACACTTGGGTGGTTTTTGTTTTTGTTTTTGAACGAGTGTGTTTGTGGCAAGTGTTCTAATGGGTGCCATCAGCCCCGGGAGCGGGGCGAGGCGCACCCAGGCAGGGGCGGTGAGCACGCGGGGGCACCTGGGCTCTGGCCCGGCCGCTTGGCTGCGAAGCCGGGCAAGTCCCCTGGACGCTGCAGGCCTCGGTGCCTTGAAGAGGTCGGAATCCACGGCCCTCCAGGTCCTTCCGTCTCCGTCCCATCTGAATAGTTTTCAGCAGGGCCCTGTGTGCCAGGCGGCGGGGCGCTCAGCCTGGGCCGCGGGGGGACGCGCGCGGCCGGCGGGGCAGCAGCCGGGCGTGGGTGAGCCCGCGGCGGGGAGCGCAGGGTGTCCCGGAAAGCGGCCGAGTGATGGGGTTTCCAGACGACGCGCTCCAGGGCCAACTTTTAAAGGTCGGAGGAAAGTTTGCGGTGGGGCGGGGGCCCGAGAGGAGAGCCGGGTGGGCGCCGCCGCCGCCTCCCCTTTAAGCGCGCGGCCCCGGCGCTCCCTCCGTTACCTGGAGCGGGGAGGGGCTTGGGAAAGTTTGTGTTTGTTGCTGGCAAAGCGCCCGATGGGAGGCGCGGGCGGGCGGGCGCTGCGGTTCTTCCCTTTTGCTTTCGGGAAGCGGCCGGGGCAGCACGCTCGGCGCGGCGGGGCGGCTCTGGCGCCCGGCTCCCGGTGGCCCGCGGGCCGGAGGAGGGCGGGAAGGAGGTAGGCGGGGGGCGGGAGCGGGGGGCGCGCGTCCGCCGGGCGCCGGGATTGCTCGGCGGGCGCGGAGAGCGGAGCAGGCGCGCGGCCCGGGCGGAGCGGCGCGGACTCTGGAGCCGCCGGAGCTGGAGGCGGCGGCGGAGAGGCGGCGGCCAAGGAGGCGGAGGCGGCGGCGAGGCGCTCCCGCCCGGCGAGCATGGGGCGCCCGGCGCCCAGGCCGCTGCTGCTGGCGCTCCTGTCGCTGGGTGAGTGCGCGCGGGGCTCGGAGGACCCGCGGGCCCCGGGGTGGGGGTGCTCAGCGGGCGGGGCTGCGGCGCGCGGCCTGGGGCGCCGAGGGTGCGGGCGCCGCTCCCGGGAGACCCGGCCGGGATCCGCGGGCGGCGCGGCCGGGAGGGGAGCCGCCGCGGGGCCCCGGAGCCGGGCGCGAGTCCGGGCCGGCCGCGCGCGGGCTGTCAGTCCCGCTCCGCTAGGCCGAGCCCCGCGCGCTCCGCACACGTGCGGGGGAGTGGCCCGGACCCGCCGTCCCCAGCCCGCCCTACCTGTTGGCGCGGGGAGCCCGGCTCACCTTGAGCTCCCGGCCGGAAGGTGCCGGCCCCTGGCCGCTGTCCCCCGCTCGGGACCGGGCACGTGCGCCTTTGATCTGCCCGCCGTCGCCGGGACCGGCTCGCCCGCTGCTCGGGCACAAACCCGGGCCGACTTGCCTCCTAGGGAAGCGGGGAGCCCACCAAGTTCCTCTGCGAAGGTCAGGGTGGCCCGAGCGCTGCCCTGAAGCGGGCGCGCCCGTCCTGTCCTGTCCTGTGGCCGGAGCTTCTGCCCCGGGCTCTCCCTTTATTTCTTCCTGCAGCTCCTACCGCATGTTTACGCACAAAGACCTAGGCGCCGTGGCTCGGCCAACTTTTCCTACCTGTTACTTTTCCTCCCTGTGCTGCCTGCCGCCTTCCGCCCTCCCCAAACCTGATGGCTCTGGATAATGTGGCCCAGCACGCTCCCCCAACCCAAGGAATTTGGGGGGGGTGGTTTTCCTCTCCGTTTTCCATGTCTTCCATGCACACAGACACCATCTTCACATAGATATAAATGGTTCTCTTAAGTGGTTATAGTACCATAACCATATGGTTATCAGCCGCAGAAGTACATCTGTTTCAAGTGCTCACCATGGTACCCAGGGCTGACCCCTGAATGCTGTGATATTCTTTTGGATCCTTTGGGTCTGTGGCAGCCAGAGCCGAATGAATCCTGCGACCTGACCACCGGTTTCCTTCCAGGCCCCTTGGGGAGGCAGATCAGAATCTTTTTTGCAGAGCGCGTGGTGTGTGGTGTCTGTCCCAGCCAGGCCCCAGCTGCGCACAGGGTAAATGACTACTCTGCACTTACGGTCAGAGGGTCCCAGTGGAGGCCTTCCGCAGCCACTCCCGGCCTGCTGGCTCCAGGGCTCCCACAGCCCACACCCCATGACTCCTGCTGCTGGTGGGCCAGCCTTTCTAGCTGCTACTGTGTTTTCTTCCTTCACCTCCCAGGGGTCTTCTGGATCTCACTCCCCGAGACACATCGCCTTAGCTGCCACCACGTGCACAAAGCTTCCAGATCTTTCTCTCCGTTTGGTAGCGTTTCTTCTGCGGTCTGGGAGCCTAGTGCTTTTAACCTTTCCCTTTCACTCCGTGGATGTTGCACACTGCTGGTGGCCAGTGGTCGCACAGATTGTGCACCGCATGACTCTAGGCGTTTGCTGTTCACTTTACAGTCTGTGTGAGAATGACTCCCCTTGGAGATGTGCAGGTCACAACCTGTGTACCACTTAAGGTGTTGGAGTCAGGTAGAGGTTTGAAAAAATGCCCTTGAGCAGCTCTGATAAGGAAGGAAAAGGGAGAGGAGAGGGGCCAAAGAGAGACCGGCAAGAGCAAAAATAGAAGTGGGGGACAGCACCGCTTGGGGAAGTCTTGGTTGTGTACCGGGGTATCCGGCCTGACTGGGCATCTCGGGTTAACTACACACAGGGAACGTGGTGTCGCCAACCAGTGCCTCTTCTCCTAGCAGGTCCCTGAACTTGAACCTGATAACAACCCCACAGAATCTCCCTCGGCGTGGCTTCAGCCTGACCTCTGGGATGCCCTCCCTGTTGTACCATGTAGCCCTGTCCTGATTCCTGAAACTTAATATATTGATAAGCAAGATCATCTTTCCTCTTGTATTGCAACCTGGGCATAATCTTGCTGCTACTTTCTTTGACCTCCAGGCCACACTGTCCCTCAGTTCTGTGGCTTTTCCCACAGCGCACACTCCGGCTTCTTCCTGTCCTTTCTGTTTCTACGGCTATTCTTCTAGCCCAGGTTCTGATACTTCTCCCTACAGTGAGCTTGGTTGGCTTTTTCCTCAAGCTTCCCTTCCAAGTTCATTATTTTCCTACAGGATGAGTTTTGGGGGAGCCCTCCCCCCCTTTTTTTTTTTTAATATGTTTTTATTGATTTCAAAGAGGAAGGGAGAGGGAGAGATAGAAACATCAATGATGAGTGAGTCATTGATTGGCTGCCTCCTGCACGCCCCCTACTGCGGATCATGCCCGAAACCCTGGCATGTGCCCTGCCCTGGAATAGAACCGTGATCTCCTGGTTCATAGGTCAGTGCTTAACCACTGAGCCATACCAGCTGGGCAGGGGGAGGCACCCATCTTTTGCATGTTGGTTCTTTATGATTTTCTTGCACGGACATGCTTCCCCTTGTGTTCTCTCCCCTCTAGTCTTCTCTCTGATTCAGACACTTCATCCTGAGTACCCTGTTTGCTCTCCTTTACATAGAATATCTGTGAGCCTCCTGGCTTTATCGTTTCCCTTGGCCATGGAATGCCCCTCCTGCTTCTCTGCTCTTGCCTGTGCTTTTCCTTTCTCCCCTAAAACTCAGCTTCCTCCATGAAGCTTCCCTGACTTGGTCCAGCGGTCACCATCACATCAGAATCCACTCGGCTTCGTCCAGCAGGTTTTCACTTCTAGTGCCTGTGTCTGACCTATCTCGTTTGTCCGTTCAATACAGCGTTTCTCGAATGTCCGTTAGAGCCCATACGAGTGTCCCGACAGATGGCTCACTGAGTGGTCAGCGGGGGTGGGTGGATAGATAATAAAACAGCTACAAGATGAATGAAATACCTACATAGAAACCAAGTTCCGGTAGGAAGCAAGGGAGAGGGTGGTTCATTTGACTTGGGATTGGGGTCGATTTTGCTGAAGAGGTGGACTTTGAGCTGAGCTTTGAGGACCATAAGAATTTTGAAAGAAAGGATGGAAGGGCATTCCAGGCTCTGGGGAGAGGCACCAAGTGTGGATGGGTGAGGTACATGGCTCCTTCCCAGATGGCATGGAAGGTCCATGTAACCGGAGGTGGGAGGAGTAACCAGAGATGGGAGGAGGGGATATGATGGGAGAGCAAACTGCAAAGGTGGCATTGGGGTGGATTCTGAAGGCTTCCTGGGCTGTGCTGAGAAGCCTCGACCACGAGGGGTGGGTTTGTTGGCCCTGTGGGGGCTGCCAGGCAGCCTGTGCTCCCATCATCACATTTACTTAGCTCACTGTGTGAGATTGTCTGTTCCTGGCTGAAATCCCCACTCTGATTATACCCCCCAAGGGCAGGGACTATGCTGGTCTTGTTCACTATAGTATCCCTGTTACTAATAGGGTGCCTGGCTCATAGTAGGTGTTTGATAAATATTGGCGCTGAATACAGGTATATATCCTTTTACTTATGGATAATGGATAGCCATTGAGAGTTTCCATGACATGGCAGTCTGTTTGAGGAGGGTAAGTCCTCTGGTGTGCAGCATGAATTAGAGAGGGGAAGGTATGGAGATCGTGGAGAGGAATTAAGATATTTTTAACTTGTGTCTTTTAAAAAATATTTGCAAATCCACTGAAGTCGTTTTTAAATGACAAAAGCATTGCCTCTGTATTTTAAAATTCACATAACATAGAAGGGTATGATATTAATTAGGCAGGCCAAACCGCTCTAACAAATAAACTCAAAGCACAGTGGTTCAGACAATAGAAGTGTCTTTCCTGACAGTCCTGAGGGGAGGTTTCAGATGAAAAGGTTGGGTGGGACCCTGCTCCGACACAGCCATTCTGGCTCCCAGGCTGATGGCACACGTAGTTTGCCATTAACCCGTAGTTTCTAAGGCCCCTTTGGTTGTCACCATTGTCTTCCAGCCCCGTAAAGGGTGAAAGAGCACAGAGGAGATGTATGGAGGCTTCAAGGCCAAGCTTGGACGTGGCACACGTCCTGTCTGCACACATTCCATTCCACAGAACTCAGTCCGTGCCACGCTAGCTGCAAGGGAAGCTGAGAAATGCAGAGTAGCCTGGCAGCCGTGTGCCAGCTACTATGGAAGACAAGAACAGATTTGGGAGGACAGCTAGCAGTCCCTGTGTCAGTTATAAAGGGTATAAGGTAAAGAAAAAAAGTGCTCACTCTCTCGCTGCCCAGGCACAGCGCTCACATATACTGTACGTGTGTCCGTATACTGAATATTTTATTCATTCTTTCTCAGAGCATCTGTACAGGGTTCTGCACCTAACAGGCAGCTATTTACATAGTGTGTGCAGACAAGCATCTGGCTCTTACATGTATTCTTTTTTTTTTTTAATGTGTATGTTTTATTGATTTGGGGGAGAGAGGAAGGAAGAGGGATAGAGAGATAGAAACATCGATGAGAGAGACATCTACCTGCTGGGGATTGAGCCTGCCACCTGGGTATGTGCCCTGACCGGGAATTGAATCAGGGGCCTCTTGGTTCATGGGTCGGCCCTCAACCACTGAGCCACACCAGCCGGGCCATATATTCTCTTATTTAATCCTCACAACAACACTCGGAGGCAGGTACTGTTATTTTCTCCATATTTCAGGTGAGGAAACTGATGCCCAGAAAAGTTAAGTAAGGAACTTGCCTGGAGTCATCCCAGGACTCGGTTCTGCCTCTGCTGAGGAAAAGCCGGCTTCTGTTCACCAGATAACCGGATGCTGTGTATTTCTTGAGGTTAGTTTAGGTGAAAAAGGGTGACAGTGGTTTGAAAGCAAAAGTGTGGTTAAAAATAATAGGATCTGGGGTGAGTGCAGCCCAGGCACAATTCTCGCAACCCCGTGGCAGGTCACCACACCTCTGAGACCAGGGACCGAAATGCAGCTTCCTCCAGAAAGCACTGAGCCAGGAGGCCTGGCAAGAGGAGCCCCGTGAATTCATCCAGCCTAACGGTCTTTGAAGTGCTGTGGCCTTCAGAGGCTCCTTGGCACTCATTTTAGCCTTGTTAACAGAATTCCTGTATCTGCCAAGCTGATTAATGCCTGCCCTTGCTATAATTATTCTTATTAGCCTGCTGAATAGAAACTCTAGTTGTCAGTGTTCATTCCTTACATGCGGCCGGGCTAGTCGGCGTTTATATGGCTATTTTGTTTTAGAGACGAGTGCTGAGCAGATTTTAACCCCAGAGATCGGACGTATGTTTTCATATTGGCGCTGTGTCTGGCAGTTAAATAAGGTGTGTGCTTGTCTGTCAGTGTGTGACTGCATCTCACTTTATCAAGCAAAGTTAGGGGGGAAGCTGTCAGGGCAGTTTATAGCTATTCCATTTAATTGCATCGGTTTCTTAAAGGCAGGATAGCGAGGCCATTGGGCTCTCTGCTTTTGGAAAATAACTTGAACTGGCAAAAAATTCTTCATAATTTGTCTTCTGAAAAAGGCCAAGTGCTGCAGTTGGCACCGTCGGTGGTTTTTTGAGATCTTGGAAGATTTCCCCCCACGCTGACTGTAGTCTTTGCAGAGCTGCAGAATTAGACCCAGTTGTTGTTAACACTGGCCTGGGCCGGCGATGGGATTTCCAGTAGGCGAGAGATAATGGCATGTGTACATGTTCGTGTTCTTCGAATGCCGATTTCGCCACCGTGCTCCCCAAGTGTTTGTGCGAGATTATGGAGTCGCTAAGCAGCGTGAATCCAGTTTAAGTACGATGGGCTGGGACCTTAATTGCCTCCTGCCTCGCACCTTTCTGAGCAGCTGGAACGTGAAAGCGTTTACATCCCTCGGTATAATTCAGGGGGTTGGAGCGACTCTCTTGGCTGCTGTTGCTCAGACTAGGAGGAATTTGGCTTAGAGCTGTGCTTAAAGGTTCAGGGCACATTTCAGAATGGGTGCTACCTTTGAATCCTAATAAAATAGAGGCAGTGTGCAGACAGATGGGTTACTTCTCAGAGGTTAGAGCAGGACTTCCCAGCTTTTGTGCCATGGTAAGGGACCCACATGGGTTTCAGGTGGGTTGTAGCTGTGTCAGGCTACCGATGCCCTTAGCCTCCAGAGCCGACAGGTCAGAGCCACCCCTGAACCAGAAGCTGTGTTTACGCTGAGAGCCATACAGATGTGATCACTTCCCGCGTGTGCTGTGATTTGATGGAGGTTGGCAGTTATCTCTTTTACCTGGTGAGCCACAGCTCTTCAGCCCCATCCTGGCCTTGAGATGAGCTGTTTGAAAATGGCTGTTGAGAAGCTTGGTGACTTGGAGAGTGGCTCACTTACTCATTCAGCAAATACTGAGAGAGAGCTTACTAACCCAGGCCAGGCATTGTTCTGCATGCTGGGGACTCTGCAGTGAGCAGAGCTGACTCAGACCTGCCCTCCAAGGTGGGGCAGGATGCACCAGACCTATGGTTGGTGTTGTTGCCAGAAAGTGCAGCAACACCTGAATGACTGAGGTGAGGGTCAAGGGCAAGTTCTTGGGAATGCCTGTTGGGGGACAGGAAGTGGAAGGAAGAGACGCCCTGGTCTGGAAGAGTGCTTGACACGGATTATTTGGTGGCCTGGGCTTCTAGGTGAATTCTGAGGCAAAGGCCATGGTCAGAGTCAGAGCAAGAGGAGTGTGGGGTGGGCTCCGTGGGAATGTGGAGGTGTTCAGTTAGCCTTGAGGATGGGTCAGCTTAGGCCTGTGGTGCAGGCAGTCAGCCTGGCTTCCTGACTTGATCCCACCAAGCCTGGCAGCCTGGGATCACACGGTGTGGTCTCCCCGTGCGATGAGGGTGGAAGGATGGAGGGTGCAGGAGTCTGTAGGGAGCTGGTTGGAGAAGAGTCCAGGCGGGAGAGGCAGGTGACTGAGGCTGGAAGGGCTGATAAATGGCAGAAGGTTTGAGGGACTAGAGGATGTGAGGAGGGTGAAAAGCAGATTCAGAGGCACAAGGGAGTGGATGGGCCAGGAAGGTAAGAGGTAAGGACCAAAAGAAACAACTTCTGCACCCAGGATCTTAGAAGTGGAAATCTGAGGGGTAGTAGGCTGGGTGGGCAGTAGCCAGTGTAAACGTTTATCTAGAATTTTCACCTCTCGTCATTTGAGCCTATTTATCTCTCATATCTAACTGGGTTGGGTCTGAATGGATTAGGAGACAGTGGTGTGACTTTTCAGAAGCATTAGTCCCAGGTATTATAGGAACAAGGTGTGACTAAGACGAGCTGGGGTTTGGGGACTGGTGTGCTGAGCAGGAACCAATATGAAGATTAATTTCCTCCCTAAGAAATCCCTTCCTACCTTTATGTTACACCATGCACTGCACTTTTTATATATTAACTCATTTCCTAGGCTTCATAACCCCATGAGGTCCGTACTGTTGCCCCCATTTGATAGATGAGGAAACTGAGTCACAGAGCGGTGAAGGAATCTGCTCAAGGTCACAAGTCAGTGGCAGAGCTGCTGGGATTTAAACCCAGAAGGCGGGGTCCAGCATCTGGGCTCATAACCGCAGTTCCACCTCTTCCGTCGTCTAGCTATTCAGAGTCCAACATATGTTTGAAAACACAGAAGAAGAGAATTGATGCAATTAGCCACAATGTGAGAACATTTGTTTCCTTGTCTTCTAAAACACAAGGCTTGGAGTCTGGCCCTGGATCTTCCACTCACTAGTTTTGTGACCTTGGACAAGTTGCTGAATAGCCCTCAGCCTCTGTAACGTCGGGGGCTGGACTAGCCCATCCCGAAGGCCCCCTTCCATCTCCAGAACTCTTCGAGTCCGCGCTGACCCCTGCTGTTGGCCATATGGGCCGCTTGGTCCAGCCCTGGCTCCTCGCCCGTCTCCCCCAGCCTTCCTCCTGTCTGCAGCCTGCGCGCCTTCTCTCTCACCTGCCTGGCACCTCTCCACGGCCTGGCGGCGCGGCCGCAGAGGGCTCTGGGAATTGTTTGTCATTCTGTCACTGTATCAGGGACCGCTTCTCCTTCCAGCCCGTTCCCTGTGCCGTGAGACTAGCATCTTTCTTTCTCCAGCGTTCTCTAGGTGATGGAGGTGACGGACTTCTGGGAAAGGTCACAGAAATGATACGACCAATAAGGCGTTTCTAGAAGATAGAATGTTTCTTGTTACTGACTTTTGGGCCCGTTTTGCTGAGGATTTCAGCCATGAGAAAGTTGGGGTTGAGTAATCAAGGCCCAGCCCTCAGGAACATGGCTTGTGTTTTTGTCCACATGTAACTAACTCTCAAGTCCAGACCACGGTGAGAAGATAGACAGCCTCAGGTGTGTCCACGTGTCTCCTAAAGGGTAGGAGAGTTGAAATTCAGACGTCTCCCATCAATGGTCTTAATTGGCTAAGAAATATGCTCTCAGTGTATGGGGACTTTCTTCCTTTCCATTCTTGGTTCAAAATGATGTTGGAGACGCTGCCAAGGAAAAGCATCCAACCTGGAAAACGTCCACATCGCTAGGAGCCCGTGCGAGCTCCGTCTTCGGTGTACCCTGGTCACTTCGAGGCTCAGCCACACCGCCGACCCGGTGATGTTCTCCCTCTCGTCTCGGATGCAGAGTTTTCGAGGCTTATGAGGAACCCTCCGGGAGTGAGTTCTCGGCTGTGTTTGAAGTGGCTTGCTGTCTTTGGCCATTCTGGAGGTGAAGGGGTAGCCAGTGCTTTCTGAATGCTCTGCCCCCCTCGGATGTTTTAAGAACCGAGTATGAGCTGATTTGGTGTCTGTCCAGGGTGCTGCTGCTGCAGAGAGGAGTTAAAAAATAAAACAGCTTTTGGCACAGCTATTCATTTTTCCATTTTCTAGAGCCTGGCACGCCCAATGTTTTCTTATTTATTAGAAGGCATTATAGTCCATCATGTTTGACTGAGAAATCCATACCCTTAGTTCCAAGAGCAGACCAGCCACGGTGCCTGGCCCGGAGCCTGGCACACTCCGGGCGCTGAGTCACATTGGTCCAAGCCACACATGGGTGCCCAGCTCTTACCCTACGCTGCATTACGAGACCTTCCTGCTTTTCCTCGAGGTCGTCTTTTTTAGTACTTGTGCAGCATTTGGAGAGTATTTACAAAGGAATTAGGAAATGGAGTCCAATGCAGAAGGCAGACCAGTTATAGTGAACGGCAGAATGGGTGGCTAGTGCTTGTTAAACATCTGAGCGGATGAATTTTTAGGTAGCTGTGCATATGGGACTGTTGGAATGATGGGAATAAAACGGAGGCCTGGAGCTGTTATTATGGAAAATCTTCATGGAGCAGGTGGGACTGGAAAGCAGTTTGAGCCGGGAGCAGGAAAAGCATTTCCGGATGGAAATGACCGGTGCAGTTTCTGGGAGGTAGGAGTGGATCAGCATCTGTGGGTTGGTGTCCCATTTGGTGACTAGCTGACTTAAGCTGGAGCAGGGAGAGAGACCTCAGGGAATGTGGATATTAAACTCTGAGGAGGGAGGCGGGCAGAGCAAGAATGCCAGCAAAGTCACCCTGGAGGTGTCGTCAGCGCCCACAGAGCAACTAAGAGCCCACGTGCGTGAGGCTGGTGCGGTCTGCCGGGGCTTACAGGAAGCTCGCCTGCTAAATGAAGGTGATACGTCAGGCCATAATCCTATTTTTGGTTGTTTCTTACAAGGAAAATGGCTCATAAAACAGTTACTGATGTTCCCCTTAGGTCGTTTATCAGAGCATTTCTTCTAAGGACTATCACCTGGTAAGAGATACGGGTAAGTTTTAGAGGAAGAAAGGGGAATTTCAGATGGTTTTCTGTGGAAACGCGCACGCTTTATGCAATCATGTGGCCTGTTCATCAGAGTCCTACTCTAATAACAATGTGTCCCGCAAGCAAGTTTCACCTGAAACAACAGGATGAGTCCTGAAAGCTTCTTGTTGTACCTGGGTGGTAGGTAACTGGGGAAGGTACCTCCGTTCCCGCACCTCGAGGTGGTATATACTGCCCAGCTGCCCACTCGGGGACCCGCAGGCCTCACGGAGTTACCACGCAGCAGGGTGTGAGCTTGGTCCTGAGGAAACGGCAATGATGCGGCGAGCTCGCTGTTGTGTCCGGTGTGGTCACTGAAGGTGTTTGGACCTCAAAGCACAGGAGTGCGTGGAAGGGCGATTGGCCCCTCACAGCCACCACCTCCAATTTGCAGCCAAGCACCCGGCGGTCGTCAGTTGGGAGGAAAGTCAGCAGTTGGGAGGAAAGTCAGAGCAGAAAGAGCAAGGACAAATTAATGCCCACTAGCGCCTGTGCGTCTGTCTCTCCACCTCTAACGGTGACAACCACCGGAGTGTGCACTTCTCTTTTGTCCAGCTCTAACCAGAACTGCACAGGGAAGAGGATTCTGGGAAATGAAGTTCCAGTTTGGCTAAGTTGGCACATACAAAACCCCACAATTTTATGATGTCGAGTTAAAGGTTTTGTGTGGCTCTGGCCTCCCAGGCCCTCTCAAAGGCCACAGAACTGGAGGCCATGTCATGGGTAGAAGTCCAGTGAGCAGTGAGCCAGTCTTTAAGAAGTGACTTGCCCTTGTGTTCCTCGGTTGCTGGTGCCACCAGATCTCCTGTGTTCCCTGCCTGTCCTGTCTGTAGTGCCAGAGGTGATGGCTCTCGCAGCAGCAAGCGCTAAGTAAAGTTGCATTGACCGTAAAGAGCCTGTCAATTCCGGGGGAGTGCAAAGTCTTCTTACCAAATTCTTGTTTGACCTGGGGGACACCAAGGCTCACCCCTCCTCCTCGCCCTGTGTGAAGGCTAAAAGGTTTCCAAACGGAATGACTGCAGACTAGAGCCAGAAACCGTCTGTTAAATGAGAACAAGGGTTAGCCCTCTGGACCACCTTGCTGCACTGCCACGGTCTGTAAGTCCCAGCCGCACCTTCCTCGCTCATGTTTCTGCAGCCAGCTCGGGCCAGCAAGGACTCAGGGAGTGCCTTCTGTATTAATCTTTGCCCTTGGGGAAGGAGCACACCTGGACCTTGTCATCACTGAATTCGGTCACCTTTTTGATTGTCAGCTCTGATACTTCCCTCTGTGACCACAACCTCTTCCCTCTACTCCTTTCAAATTCCTTTGTGTCTGTTGAACCCACATTCCATCCTCACGGTGGTGCCCTGATCTTTATTTATTTTTTTACCTGCCTTAATTTTATTTTAAGCAATTTTTATTTTTTTTCAATTACAGTTTACATTCAGTATTATTTTGTATTAGTTTCAGGTGTAGAGCATAGTGATTAGACAGTCATTCTTTATAAAAATGGGCCCCCAATATTTCCAGTACCCGCCTGGCACCCTACCTAGTTATTACAATTTTACTGACTGTATACATCCCGGGACTGTTTTGTAACTACCAACCTGTACTTCTCAGCCCCTTCATCCTTTCTGCCCAGTCCCCAACCCCCCTGCCCTCTGGCAAACGTCATTCTTAATGCTCTCCATCTTGAATGTTCCTTTTTTCCAGGCCACCAGGCCACTCTTCTGGGCTCCCATCCAGGGCAGACCCTGGTGGTCCACAGTTCAGCAGTGAGCTTGTTGACATCCTAGGACCCTCTGCCATATTTCTTTGCCAGTCCTCATACCATATTTGAACAGTCCACACCAACCACAGTCTCTGAGCCAAGCCTTATCATCTTGCTGGGGAAAAAGTCTCCACACCTGCCCACCTGAGTTTCCTCACCAAGTCAGGGTGTCCTTGCTGCACCTCGGCCCTCCTTTGTGATCATTTGTAGATCGTTTCTTACTGTATTCATTGTAAGGCTTGTTCTAAACCTTTCTCATGATCTCCAGGATCTACACCCCTCTCTGCTGCTTGACTGAGACAAGGGAGACCAAGCTAAGGTTTCTCAAGCTTTTTGTCTCAAAAGTTTTTATGCTTTTACCCATCCCAATCTCCTAAATTCTGGAAAAGGTAAGGGCTCCCTCTCCTCTGGACTATCAGTTGACCCTTCTAGCATGGTTCTCAGAGCTGCTGCTTTTGTGTTCCCGGCACTGCCCTTGTCCTTAGAACCTCTCCCCTGTCATCTTGTAGAGGACACCCCACTGGTCTGCCTGTGTCTGCTCCAGTCTGCTCCAGTCACCCGACTCCTTACCACTCCCCAAAGGTCCCTCTGAGGTCTTTGCTTATGCTCTGCCTTTTAACTCGAGTCACCTTCCTCCTCAGTGTCCCCTGTCCAACCTTCCCTCCCTACCCCACCCCCCCCAACCATTTTTCAAAGGCCCAATTCCGATGTTGACAATGCATGAAGCTTTTCACTAATCTTTTTGGATGGACACACCCTCACCTTTGAACTCTGTGCACTTGTTAGTGCCTCTCTTTGGTTACTTACACCCTTCCTTATATTACAGTTTTCATGTACACCTCTGACCCTTAACGCATCACACATAAGCTCCTCAAAAGAGGATCCAGAGGCTGGTTTGCCTTTCTCTGTCCCATATCATCTGGCACTGGGGCTTCTTGCTCAGTCCATGTTTGTTGCATGAGTAACATTATATTTGTCTAGTGGATCTCAGTGAGGTCTTAGCTGAACCTTTTTTAAAAAAAAAAGATTGTAAGGCCTGCTCTAGTAGAACCTATTTTCGTTCAGATGGGGTTTTGAAGTGCTGCCATATGTGACTTCATTACACATTCTCTGCTGGCTGCAACTTGTTCAGTGCATACATTGCGGCATTTTCATCACTTAGGGACTGTCTAGATGAAGCTGGCTCAATCCCTTCCAGCCAGGCCTCTCAGTGGCAGACGTGAAGAGACAAAGGTTTTTCATTAGTTGAGTCAGATACAGCAATAAAGGCTCTATAAAAGTTTACAAGTTTGACCTCTGTGTTCCCTTCTAGCTCATAGTGGGCTGGGAACTCCCTGTGGAAATCCATGGGCCTTCAGTCTCTCTTAAAGGCCTTGTGAGGTCTCAGGCAGGGGGACTTAGGTGTCCTTTTATAAGGCAAACTAAAGCACTATAAGCTCTTTAGTTTCAGTATTTCAGCTCTACTGTGCCCCTGTATTGAAAACTGCCAATCCTTCCAAATGGCTCCGATTAGAAAGTCAGGCTGTTTGCTTCTAGGCAGCTCAGTGCAATGATAAAATTTGAGCAATTGCAAAAATCCTTTGCTGTACTCTGCAGATCTTGATTGAGAATAATGTTGATGATCACCCAAGAAATAAAATCTGTTTCCCGTGGATATCATGAGGGGGTGGGAGAGGGGTAGATAAATTCAGTTTAGTCTTTATTAGCTTGTCTCTTTTAATGATTCCTCACAGTTGCCAATCGTGCTTATTGAACGAAACATTGCAGGAATAGGTTACCTTGAAAAACGTGCCTGGCTTTTCTTGCCCGCCCCCATCCATTCTCCATGGCAGAAGGAAGTCGAAGGCATTTAATTATCTTCTTGAGTACTTCAAAGGTAGGCAAATGTTTATCTGGAAACACTGGCCTCTTGATTATTAATTATCTGGACTGCTGAAAAGTCAGAGCAGTGGGTTTCCAAGTCCTTCCTATATGAATTTAGAAGAAAGTTCCCTTTACCTTTTTTAATATGAAAGTATGAGATGTTAGAGTTAGCATCACTTAAAATAATGATGAAGGTTGCATCTCAGGGGGAAAAAAATTGAAGAAAAATGATTTTTAGCAATCCCATTTCTCTAATTTCTCTCATCTATCTACTTCATCTTGAGAATATATATTTCTTCTCTTAGTGACTCACTTCTGTTCCTTTGCTGCCTGTCTGGTTCACATTGCCCTTGGAGAATATGAAATATTTTATAGGGAATTTCAAGCTTTCTCCTTCCTACTGAGAGCAAAGACAAAATCAATAGAAGGTGGGAATGTCAACAGCACAATTGAAGGCAAAGCACCCAGCCCATCTTTGTCTAGACTGTGCAATGTATACATAGACCAGATAAACCTGGGTTGGAGGCCCTCCCTTAATAGCTGTTAGGACCTTCAGCAAGTTGATGAACTTCTCTGAGTCTCAGTTTCCTCAGTTTTAGTCCTGTTTCCTCAGTTCTATGATAGGGGCAGTAATACCTACCTAGGGTTCTATTCTGTGGGTTAATTAAGATGGATTATGAATAGTTGCTACCTCAGTGCATGGCATATAAGAAAGACACAGTATATTTTATTATTCCAATCTTTTAAAAATTTTTTTGTTAATCTTTACTCGAGGATTTTTTTTTTTCCGTTTGCTTTTCAGAAAGAGTGGAAGAGGCGGCGGGGAGAGAGAGAAACATTGATGTAAGAGAGACACATCGACTGGTTGCCTCCCACATGGGCCCCCACCAGGGGCAGGGAGTGAACCTGAAACCCAGATATGTGCCCTTGACCAGGAATCAAACCCATGACCCTTCAGTGCACTGATGCTCTGATCTACTGAGCCACACCAGCCAGGGCTATTAGTCCAATCTTATTGTTGAGAGATATTTAATGGCGACTCAAAGTGAACACATTACAAAATAAATACTTGAGAAGTGCTTGTATGATTTTAGCTGAAATTATGGATTCTTTGATTAATCAAGTATATTCTATTATTCCCTTCTGCCCTCTTTTAGTTTATTTGTTATGCATTCTTTCATTTCTGTGGTTATTTTAGAGATTAGAACATGCATTGTGGACTTACTAGTGTCTACTGGTGGGCCTTTTATCACTCCAGGATAATGCAAGACCTTAGAACAATTAAGCTCCATTTATTCCACTCATTTTTTGTACAGTTGATGTCATATATTTTAAATTCCAGAAAACATTACTGATATTATAGTATAGCATCAATATTTGGTAGACTTATCCACAGTTACCCTTTCTTCTGCTTTTTATGCCTGTCTACCTTTCTTTTTGAAGAACCCCTTTAGTATTTCTTTTTGTTATTTCTGTGATATTTCTTTTTATTAATTCTATTTCTCTTGTTGAAAGTTGGTTGAAAGCATATTTACCTTTTTTTTTTTTTTTTTTTAAGGATTTTTTTCTGTGTAGAATTTTAGGTTGCCTGTTTTCTTTCATCACTTTAAAGATGCCATTCCATTGTCTGATGAGCATCTTTTCTGTTGAAAGTCAGCTGTCAGTGTGCCATTGCTCCCTTCTCTGCCTGTCAGCAGTTTTACTGTGATGTACCTAGGTGTGGTTTTTTTTTGTGTTTATACTGCTTGTGATACATAGCCCTTTCGTTTTTAGAGAGAGGGAAGGGGGGGTGCGTGGTGGGAACATCGATCAGTTGCCTCCTGCATGTGCCCCAAACAGGGATCGAACCCGCAACCTGGGTATATTAAACCCCTCCCCCCCTTTTGGTGTACAGGACTACACTCTAACCAACTGAGCCACACCAGCCAGGGAGATACATAGCAGTTCTTGAATCTGTGGTATGCTGTCGTTGGTTTAAGAAACCACTTAGCGGTTATGTCTTCAAAAATTAACTCTGCCTAATTCTACCACATTCTTTCTCCTCCTGGGAGTCTATTAAACATGCCTGAGGTTTTTTACTGTCTCTCTTGGTGTCTCTTAGATTCTCTTCTGTATTTTCATCTTTTTTTACATCCTGGGCTTCAGTTTGGATAAGTTATATAGACTTCTTTTCTGCTGCACCTAATCTGCTATCAGATCCATTTATCGAGCTCTTAATTTCAGATATTAGATCTGTTTTTTTAGTTCTAGAATTTCAATTTGATTATTTCAATAGATTTTAGTTAAGAGTTGTAGTCTGTTTCTTTAGACAACTAATTGTAGTTAAAGTCCATGTCTGATAACACCAATATCTGGATCTCTGTGGATCTGTTTCTATTGTCTGTTTGTTTGTTTTTCTTTTCTGTCATTTTGGACTTTTTGTTTGAAATGTCTGGTAAGTTATGATTGAATACTGAAAAATTATAGTGTCTCCATATGATATTTTCCTTTTCCCGGTATTTATTTTTGTAGTTTTCCTGGCAGGCTTGTAGAGTAAAAACAGCAAGTGAGACCATAATCCAGTGAGGAATTGAGATGCTTTGAGAGTGGACTTCAGTGTTGATGAGAGCTAATTGTTTCTGAGATTTACTCTTACTCCAAGGGTATAGCCCTTCCAGGGCTGTAAGTGAAAGTCTGCGGTGTTTACTATACTGTATATAGTCTACCTTCCTTTGTGAACTTGAAATTCCTTTTATTGTTTCCTTAGGACTGTGAGATGGTTGAAAACTTTGCTTAACCTTTCAGCCTCTTAGTATTTACTTTGTGCTTAGCTTCTCAGCTACACCCCCCACCCCCCAAGCAGCTTTCATAATATCAGTCTCCTTGAGGGGAAAAGCAATGTGGTATGTTGGCTCACTTCTCTGCGGTTGCCTTTCCCCCTAGGATCTTGACTCCTCACATTATGACTTTCTTAGTTGGCCTGAACTTCAGTTGTCTCCTTGGCCCCATGAGGTGATGGCAGCTCTGAGCTACTAACTTGACTTAGTGTCTGACCTACACTGCTTAAAATTGGCAAATATTTCAAGAGAAAAAGCAGTGGACATTGTCAGGTCCACCTCGGGTGTTTCTGTGACCTTGGCCCCTTGATCCTGGATTGTGCACCAGTGCAGTCAATTAATCTGTTTCTTGTAGTCTGTCTATCTTTTGTAGCTGTTCTCAGGGTGGGAGTTGATCTGACATGAGCTACTGTGTCACAGCAGAAAGCAAAAATCTCCTGGAAGTGGAAATCTCAATTATTGGTCTTTTGAAATCTATACCTTACTTGCCCCATTCTCCCAAAAAAGTATGTGAAGCAACTTGTAATGAAATACACATGTACATGCAATAAAAACCTTAAAATAAGGGTAAAAAATCAAAAGTATAAGGACAGCAGAGAAGGCAGAGGAAGGTGTAGAGACAGAGGAAGGAGATAATTATTAGAAATGTAAACTATGGGTGGTTTCCATAGTTGACCATCATTTAGTACAGGACCTTCTTAAAGCTAAGGTACAAAAGGACACATGAATTTTATATATGTTGAGGAAAATAGGACTTGGAAGTTAGGATAGAGAAAAGAGAGATGAAATTAGCAGTGACAATTGTATTAGGTTTTGTTTTGTTGGTTATTTTGTTTTTGTTTTTGTAGACTTAGTAATTTTTAAAATAGAAGTTTAGAGGCAATGGAGGGTTCTGAAACTTATTAAAGAAGGTCTGGTCTAATCAGGACGTTACACGTGCTGGACCACTTAGTAATTGGGATTGCTAATATTTTGGCATAAAGCCTTAATACCACTTCGCAAATGTGATATAAAAATGCCCTGCCCTGGCCGAGTGGCTCAGTTGGTTGTAGGTTTGATTCCTGGTCAGGGCATATACCCAGGTTGTGGGGGGTGAGTGCGGGAGGTGGCCAATTGGTGTTTCTCTCTCACATCAATCATTCTCTCTCCCCTTTACTCTCTCTCTAAAATTAATAGAAAAAACATCCTCGGCTCGAGTGAGGATAACACTCACACACACACACACACACACACACACACACACACACACACAGCCCTTATTTGGTCTTGAGTATCAAAGGTACCCTGGAGCTGTGGGAACTATTTTGAGTGGGAAGACACACCCTTACAGTTCTTGTCTTCTGAGGAAAGACTGTACAATGGCCCATCAACAGGTATTTTTTTCTGGTACTTAATCCTAAGGGAATTTTATCATATCGATTTTTGTGTCATTGAACAGCACAGCAGTGTCCTCAGTATTACTTTTAAGGGTGATACAGAAATGCCTTTCATATGATGGTTCCTTATATTGACCCTTGAAAACAGATTTAACCATAATTTTAAATCATTACTTAGTTAAAGACATTTTATGAAGAACTAGATTAATAATAGTTCATAGACCAACGGGTTTGGCACTCTTAATTTGAAATGCTGGAAGAATTTAGAAAACCAGAGGAAATTTTTCTTCTTTCCCCCTCACTGATCAACTGTTACAAGAAGTTTTGACAAAAATTGGCAGTGTGTGGCTATGCGGATATTTTTTTGATTTGAAAAGAGCCATATGCTTTATTTTTTACCATTTATATTTATTTTAAAATATGATTTGAAAAGAGCCATATGCTTTATTTTTTTGCCATTTATATTTATTTTAAAATATTATTAGCTGTTACTTAACACTATTAAAGGAAATCTGCTAAATACCAGATTGCTTATAGTAAGTTGAAATTCTGTTACCAGAATTTAGAGTCTTGATTTGCATGGCTGAGGGGACAGCCGAGTTCTGCCTACAAGACATAGCTCAGGTTTGTATCTTTCTCGATTAGAATTTGATCTTCTAAGCATCTGTTCATACCTCCTTCACTTTTCCCAGCGGCAATATAACAGCCAGAATTGGAGGTACTTTCGCAGGTTGAGCTGGAACGTGGAGGCAGGAGGGCCCGAGTCATCCCAGGGGAGCTGGCTGGGAAGGCTTCACAGAGGAAGCGGTGCTGGAGCTTCTTGCAAGAGGCCAAGAGATTGCTGGGAGGGCATTCCAGCTGACGGAGGCACAGAAGCAGAGGCCACGGGGCACATGAGAATATGGCATTTCCGGAAAATGTCATTTGGTTTGTGGGGTGGGAGAATGGTCGGAGAAGCCGGAGCTCTTACTGCGTGGCAAGCTCTCAGCCAGGCCTTTCATCTTGTGAACTCATTGAATCCTTCTTGCCCCATTTAGTAGCTGGACGGCCACGCTGAGGTCTCCCAGATTTGAACTTGGGTCTCCTTGATTTCAGAGTCCATGCTTTCTGCAGCGTATCTTATTCATAGGACACCAAGAAAGAGTAATGCATGTTCATTTGGTCTGGCTTGCAGCGCTAAACGCGGGTAGTAAACGCACTGTGGAATTGCGCCGAGTTTCATCGCAGTGAAGATGTTTCGAAGGTTGCACAGGAATGCCCGTGAACTCTTCACTTTGTCCACGGGCTTGTCCCAGGCCAAAGTGGCTGCATTCCTAACGATACCCAGCCCAGCAACCAGCCAGATGAGGTGCACTCTCCCTTTGTGTGTTTTCCTATCATTCTGAATTTAAATCGGGCTGAAGAGTAGGGAGAAGGAAATGAGCCAGAAAATAGAAAATTAATACAGAAAATAGAAAATTAATACTAGGTAGAGTCGTCATATTTTAAAATTAATTTATAGGCAATGTCAGATAATCAGAGTTAAATCATTTTATCAGTAGGCTGGTGTGGGATTTAAAAATTTGACATCCATCAATGTAAATCAGTCTCAGGAGCCCCAGAGAATGGTCTCCAGGGACAAGGGCTGGTACAGGGTGCACAGAAGTGTAAATACTTGATTAGCTGTGTCCTTTCCTTTCCCACCAAACCTAAACTATTTCTACATCCCAGTGAGTGGCAATGGTATGTTAAATAGTAATGGGAGGGAAGACACTATTCAGGTTTATGGTTAGACTACTTTAAATACTTGTCGTCCCTCCCTGACAATCCTAGGGAGCTGTTGAGTGAGAGGCACTAGTTTTGGGTGTCATCCTGGCTCATGGGTCCAGGGATGACCTCCTTCTGCCCAGACACAGGCTGGATACCATTTCCCCCGGCTGCTCAGATCTCTGCCATGTGCCTGCAGACAGGAGCACCCACAGGTTGGCTACATTTGTCCAGGGAAGACCTGGCCTGATTCAAGACCTGCCTTTCTTCTCTTGTCATTGCAGCTGTCTGTCGAGGGCGCGTGGTGAGAGTCCCCGCCGGGAGCCTGGTGCGAGTGGTGGGCACCGAGCTGGTCATCCCCTGCAACGTCAGCGATTACGACGGCCCCAGCGAGCAAAACTTTGACTGGAGCTTCTCGCCTTCGGGGAGCAGCTTCGTGGAGCTGGCCAGCACCTGGGAGGTGGGCTTCCCGGCCCAGCTGTACCGGGAGCGCCTGCAGCGGGAGGAGATCGTCCTGAGGCGAACCGCCAATGACGCCGTGGAGCTCCATATAAAGAACGTCCAGCCCTCGGACCAAGGCCACTACAAGTGTTCCACCCCCAGCACGGACGCCACCGTGCAGGGCAACTACGAGGATACTGTGCAAGTGAAAGGTACATCCTCATGGGGGTCACCATGCCAGGGGCCGGGCTTTCCCCTGCCACTTGGCTGTGGGGAACTTTGTCAAGAAACTTAACGCCTCTGCGGCCCTGCTTCCTCCTCTGATGATTAATAGCAGCTTATCTAATTAAAGGCAGGGGATGGGCCAGGTGGCCCTGAGGGTCCTTTCTCTTTACTTTGATCCTGAGCCATCCCCTGGCTGGTGAGTTGGAGGCGGCAGGGCGTGGGGGTAGGGAGCCCAGCTCTGAGCCAGGTCTCCTGCTCTCAGTGAGTCAATGACTGGCTCTGCCACTTGCCAGCTGTGTGGCCATGGACACGTGACATCGCCAGCTTCCTCCTCTGTAACAGGGCCTTTCTTAAAGGCACTGAGGACAGGGAAATAGTGCCATAGAAGCATTCAGTGGAGGTTTGCGATGAGAAGGTGACGGTCAAGATGATAATGTTTGGCTTTATGGGAATTACAGATACTTCAGAGCTCATGTCCTCCTGTGCGCCCTGAAGTACCTGTTAGTTCTCGAAGTTGTGTGAGCTATAGGTAGAGGAAGAGTGTTTATGATGGGCACCGCTAGCTGATTGGCCTCGCTGTGCAAGTCATCACACCTTCCATATCGGCATTGTTTTTGTTTTGTTTTTTTCCCCATTTTCCAAGTCCTGTTAGATTTACTCACACATTCAGTTCTCTGAATTCAGCCAGGAAGGTAGGGCAGGATATTTCCTTAGTTTACACATGAGGAAATGGGAGAGCAGAGGTTAATTACTTCCTTAAAATCCCACAGCTAATCAGTAAATGAGCAAGAACAAAATTTTAATTTGGGGCTAGCCAGATAGAAACATTATTGTTGTTATTTTTATCACTTAATTATGCATTTATTTTGTACCCTGCCTTGTTCCAAAAAGAATTGATATCAGGATAGGAGTGCGTGTAACAAAGTAGAAGATGTACATGATGACATAAAACGAGGGGGTTGATTCCCACAGTAACGATTTGTAGGACCCCACCCTATCTCAGATCCTGCACCCTCATTTAACTCATGAAGGGATAGAATAGCCCTGTCTATTATGTAGGTATTAAAACATCAAATCTACCTCTTCCTTATTTCTATAGAAAATCCTAAACATGTTTTTTTAGAAGAAAGTCCCATAAGACATTCCTGCATTGCAGTTAACTAATGCATTGCTTTTATAATCAGCACCCACATGCTGCACCTCCTTTAGGTCAGATGCACTCTTGTTTCCCCTTGTAATTGAAAGCAGATGGATGGCCCATGAAAGAGGCTGGTTGGTGCCCAGGTGGAGCCTCTGATGGCTGCCATGCATGGTCCAGAGTCCGCCTGGCCTTCAGTACAGAGCTGAGGCTTCTGTTTTCCTTGACGGGCTCCCCACCCGCAGAACTCTGCTTACTCTGGTCACTTGTAGGCACTTCCCAGGCTACAAGGCACAGGGAACTCATGCCAAGCTTTCCCCTGTGGATCACGCTGCTTTAACTCTCGGAAGGGCCTTCAGGCTCCCTACTCGAGCCCTGGATCCTAACAAGGGAGTGTTGGACAACCTTAGCGGTGGCTGTATTGTGATTGTTGAGTGCCAGCTTTGTCCTGGGCACTTTCCTGTCAGCTTCCTGAGATAGGTCCACTTGTCACCTCTTTTCAGAAATGAGGAAACTGAGGCACAGAGGGGTAAAGGGTGGCTTAAGGGTGGCAGAAGCATGTCCCCAAGGCCCAACTCCAAAAAGGGAGTTTTCACCCCCAAACCCCAGTTCTACCAGGGAGTCTTATTAGGCCCTCTTCTTATTTTTCATTTTCAAGTCAGAAAGTCAATTAAGATTATAGATGAATCAAAATGGGAAAATGTGCCCATCTGGACATTAGAACAGGGAAGGGGGCGGGGAGAGTTGTTCTTGGTCACAGCCCGGCTCATGGCTCACGGCCAGAAAGGTGGCTGGTGCTTGCTGGGAGGGGGCTTAGGTGCTCTGCTGATGGTCTGTCCCTCCCCACCTCCAGTGCTGGCTGACGCCCTGCACGTGGCCGCCAGCCCTCGGCCCTCCCCGGGCCTGGGCCTGGGCCTGGGCCTGAGCCTGCACCTGGGAGAGCCCTTCGAGCTGCGCTGCGTGGCCGCCACTGCGTCGCCGCTGCACACTCACCTGGCGCTGCTGTGGGAGCTGCGGCACGGCTCCACCCGGCAGAGCGTCCTCGCCCTGACCCACGAGGGCCGGCTGCGCCCGGGCCCCGGCTACGAGCAGCGCTACCACGGCGGGGACGTGCGCCTGGACACCGTGGGGAACGACGGCTATCGCCTCTCCGTGGCCCGAGCCCTGGCCACCGACCAGGGCACCTACAGGTGCGTCGTCAGTGAGTGGATCGAAGAGCAGGGCAGCTGGCAAGAAATCCAAGAAAAAGCCGTGGATGTGGCCACTGTGGCGATCCAGCCAACAGGTGAGCTTCTGGAAATGGGTATTTTAGACTTTATTTTTCTGACCAATGATGGTGTGAGAACTGGGGGGGGAACCCCATCCCCTTCTGACAAGATTTCTGCTTCTCATGGGAGGCCTGGGGTTGAGAGGGAAGGGAGGAGGGCGGTGTTGGCAGTTGAGGAGGGCGCATTTGTTTTGTGCTTTATGTCCATAGTTTTGCTTTGTGGCCACTTTTCATCTCGATTCATACCCACGGGAAGCATGTTACCCATGATACTGAGACAGTGTTTTGACTGAAAGACAGGTCCCTTTAGGTGCAAGAACGAGGCCTGGCCTTGTGTCCTGAGGGGTGGAGCCGCCCCCACCAGCCCCCTTGGCTTTATCCCCTTTGGATCTGCAGTTCCCCATAGCTGTTGGGGATGTGTGTCTGGCTCACTTCAAAACCTCTGGTCTAACGTGCTCCTCTAGGCCTGCCTCTCAGGTCCCCTCAGGTGCCCCATCCCCTTCTAGGTGAGGAGTTCTCCAGGGCTGGGCCTTGTCTTAGTTCCTGTAGTACACCCTCCAAGGAGCATCTAGCCTCGGAGTCTCTAGGCAAGAAGTTCTCTGTCTTGTCATCTGTGAACCAGCTTAAACAAACAAACAAAACAAAAACACACACAACTTTTAATTCTACTAGAGAGGAAGTTAGTAAAAAACAAAATACATTTTAGAAAACTCATAAAAATAAAAGAAAAACAAATGAGAAAGAAAAACAAGCCATTATTGATTCCATGTCCCACAAGCGGCAATAAAGAACCTACCAGATGATCAGCTGTGTCCTGGGCCCTAGGGTGGGAGTTGCCCGAGGAACCTTCCAGGCCCCATGGAGGGTGGGCTTCGGCAGAGACTGCGCAGAGACCTTCTCAGCATGATCTTGTTGCTGTGGGTGGGTGGATGCACTTGGTTTTCTGGGAGCCTGACATCTTCGGATCTCAGAGTACTTGGTTGCCGTAGCTGCTGCCTCCTGTTTTGTAAACTGAGAAGACCTTGGCCAAACTCACTTCCTGAGTGTGAATGTGAGTGTGTGGCCGCTCTGAGCCTCAGATGGGAAGGGAAGCAGGAAACAGTCCACATGGGGAGTATTTTTCCTCGGCAGACGGCATTGTCCTGAGCATTTCGCTGCATTTACACCACCACACAAGAGCTGGATTTGGTAAAAGCGGGACTGAGGTCTTGGTGACTGTGGTCCGCTCTTGCCACGGAGAGGGGCTGCCCATCATGGTCAGTCTTGGTTCCACTGGACTTGGGTCACCTTCCTTTTTGGAAGTAATCTGCTTAGAATCTGTCTTAAGGAACCTCAGCTATTCAGCTTGCACCAAACAACTGGGGTTAAGAATTTCAGATTTGCAGCAAGTTTTCTTTTTATGCCGGAATTTCCATTGTAAAGGTATTTTTTTATTTCAAACAAGCCACAAACCTATAATACCTAGTTATAAGACCTGAGCTCTCTGAACGTATCAGGCAGGTAATAGCATTGGGCACTCACCTGGGCCTGGGGGTGGAGAACCTTTTTGTGTCCTGAGCTGCTTTGACACTCTTTTGAACCCCACGGACCTTCCTCAGAATTAACGTGTTAAATGCATAAGATACACAGGATGTCAAAGGAAAACAATTATATTGAAGTAGTTGCCAAAATATTTTAAAGACAGATTTGTTATATAGCAATACTTTGCTTTATCAGTGCATTAAATAATAAGATATAGTGGCAGGCCTACCAACTATTTTAAGATATCTGCAACAATTGTAATGGGATGTAAAAACATCTGTGACTTTTATTGGGGCAAAATCCCAGGGACAGATACTACTACACTGGTTTGCCGCTGAGTCTCATAATGAGCGGAGATGCTATATTTCAGGTAGAGATGAGTAAAAATAGAAATGTTTTTTTCATTCGTCCGTCGTGGACTCTGTGGGCCCCAGGTTAAGAGCCCCGCACTAGACAGAGCACTGCTCTTTTGTTCTCAGCACCTGCACTGTTCCATAGCCATCTTAACCATTCCTACTGCATTGTTGTGATAAACAGCCCGGAGCTACTTAAACAGTGGGGCTGTGTTAACCTGTGTGGTGGTATTTCCCCCCGTGTCACGCGTGGCCTGGTTGATGCAGACCTTGGTGTCTATTACGGATTCAGTTAATCGAACAGGAGAAAGCCTGAAACCGAGGTAGGCTTTCTTCGTCTGGGCTCCCCTCTTGCGTTGCTTGTCCTTAGAACTACTTCTTTCTTTGCTTCAGCCTGCTCCTGTGTCCCAGGAGTGACCCTCCCCCAAATCCAGAACATGTGGGAACGATCGTTAGTGGTGTGACAAGATATTTAGCCGCTTGCAGAGAAAAATGACAGAGACATTTCTCCCAATACTCCTTAAACCTAAGACTGTTTACGCCGTATGGACAGCCGGTAGCTGTGTACTGACCACTTCCTCTCCCTCCTGGCTCCCTCCTGAGCCTCTGCCTCCTGCGGCGGGTGGCCGGCACGCAGGGACTCCGGTGGTATTCCAGGGTCTCTGACCACAGTCGTTGTACGTGGGGTGGTTCAAACTGCAGCACAGACTCAGGGCGATTGTGTCCATACTGACTCCTCTCAAAAGACATCCTCAAATTACCTTTGTCCCCTTTAAAAGGGTCAACCTCAGGAGGAGGAATTTGGAGGGTAGGTAGGGGTGAGAAATGAGACTTTGAAACTCCTTTTTCTAATTACTGTGCCCACCTCAGTTTCTGTCTTCATCAAGGGGGGTCTTGAACTTGGCCTGAAACACTTGTTTGCAGTGTTGTCGGGCTTTGGTAATATTCATGTGAAACCAGTTTGCTCCAGAGGGCGTGGGCTTTGGGGCTGGTCTTGTCTGAACTGTCACCTGCCTTTGTCACCGAGCGTCCTACGGACAGCCACTCAAGCTGAGGGACTCTTGCTGTAAGACCAGGACTGTGCCTGCACTTGAGTCTCCACCGGGAGATGTTGGCTGTAGATCATCTCAGCAGCTGTTCCCACAGCGTTACCACGAGTTGAATGTTTTTCTAGTCTGATTACAGATGTTCAACTTCTTTTTCAAAGCCCCCTAAATAAAGTGAAATGTTTCCATGTAAAAAGCTGCGACGGGGGAATGCTGAAACCAGATCTGCCTCGAGACCGTGGCACCAAGTCCGTCAGCGTTTCCCCTAAATATAATCTGCCTTTCATCGCCTTCACTAATGAGAGAGGTCAGCGGCTTGGATAACCCAAAAACCGTTGTTTTGGTTTGAAAATATATGCTTTGTGCTCAACTTTAAGGTAGTCTGTCTAATGGAGTAAATGATGCTCTACGTATGTTGCATTCTGAAGACCTGACTCATAAGGCACGTGGTCAGGTTTCACTTTCCCGGGCCTTCTGTTTAGGACTTTCCCCTCTTTTACTCAAAAGATGGTTTCATCCTTGCCTTCTGCCAACCCCCATGCCCAGCCCCCAACTAATAATAGGTACCAGTCAGAACGGAACTGTCATTTCTCTGTAAAATCACCCCCGTCTTATCATGCACATAGAGAAAGTATAAGTTTAGTTTTGGGATGTTCAGCAGACTTCTTTTCAGTTACCAGCAGAGTTCCTAGAGGCAGGTAGCCTGGATTTGAACTCCAGGTCTGCCACATACTAGCTGTGTGACCTTGAGCAAGTTACTTAACTTCTCTGTTCTTCAGTTTCCTTATCAGTAAAATGGAGATAATAATAGTACCTACCTCATAGGGTTGCTTTGAAGATTAATATTTATAAAGCACTTAGAACAGTGTCTGGCATATAGTAAGTGTATATACATTTTTTTGAATTAAAAGGAAATGTGGTATGCGTTTATTAAATGAGTTTATTTAATAAATATTTCTCAAGCATTTACAACTGTACAAAGCCTTCTAATTTTAATGCCATAAATAAAAACCTAAAAGGAGATGCTCTACTGGGGGGGGGGGGGGAGGGACAAACATTATCCAGATTATCAAGATGTATTTTGCTTTTCATTTTCAAGTCCTGCGAGCTGCCGTGGGCAGGAATGTGTCTGTGGCCGAAGGGAAGGAGCTGGACCTCAGCTGCAACATCACAACAGACCGATCGGATGATGTCCGACCCGAGGTGACGTGGTACTTCAGCACGACGCCCGACAGCACTGTGCCTGGCCTCCACGTGTTGGCACGGCTGGACCGGGATTCCCTGGTGCACAGCTCTCCTCACGTCGCTTTGAGTCACATGGATGCACGCTCCTACCATTTACTGGTCCGAGATGTTAGCAAAGAAAACTCTGGCTACTATTCATGCCACGTGGCGCTCTGGGTACCGGGGCACAACAGGAGCTGGCACAAGGTGGCAGAAGCCGTGTCTGCCCCAGCCGCTGTGGATGTGACCTGGCTCGGTGAGTGGCTTGGAGGATGGCTCTTAGCCTCCCTGGCTTAACCCCTCCTCGGGGAAAGTCAGGAGGAGTCAGAGCACTGTGTGTTTCGTGTTAGGCGTTCTCGGTATCAGAACAAGCGTACTTTAGCCTGGATAGATCCCAAGCTGGGGGTGACGGCAAAACTGTCTGGAATGGAATCTGGCAGACAAGGGCAATGTTTAGATAATGTGGCCTCAGTTGTCTCAATACCCTCATTTGAGAGGATAGAGTTTCCTTTTGTTTTTGAGATTTGCAGGGTCCAGCCCTGCTGAATGGCCCTTTGAAATGGATCGCTGTGCAGGGGGACTGGTCTTCCTGTCCCTTCCTAGACTCCTAGGTGCTCTGGCAGGAGCTGGTGCTCTCTAAAGCCCAGTGCAGAAGGAGAGAGAATTCCTGCAGTTAATGGAACATTTTATTTTTTTTTTCACTGAATGCCCTAGAATCACCAAATGATTTTATTTGCAGATATACCAGTTAAATGGTATAGCTGCTCCCCCAGCTCTCCTGGTGGGCTCTCAGGTGCCATTCACTGGAGGGGCCTAGTGGTCAGCCGTTGACCACCTTGCCACTCATTTATAACAGCTTGTCATATATGTGAAGTTCATTGCCATGTCCTTCCTTTTTTACCATTGTATCTTTCCCGCCTCTTACTGTCCTAAATGCTTGCCCTGCAAGACTGGCTTTTCCTTCTTTTTCCTACTGTCCTGAAATTAGTTACAAGTAAACTTAGGCAGGATGGGGTCGAGTGTCTGCTATCACAAAGATGGAAACAGGCTGCCGGGCAGACTCTCCCCTGTCCTGAGCTTGAGCTCCCTGCCGTCTTGTGACTGTTCTGAGCCCTGTTGGAGGCATTTGGCATGGCTTTGATTATTAGGGTAAAATATCTTTAAAGGCCAGGAAAATCATTTCCACCTTTGTCTGATGCTAAACACCCCCCTGCCAGGACCCCCAACTCCTACTTGGCTCCTCCTCGCCTCTGCGTTGAAATCTTCTCATGGGTTCGTGAATCTCTTTCTTCCAAATAAGCCTGTATTTGGCAAAGATGGGGAGTTGGCACGTGGGGACAGAGGGGGCAGGGAGAGAGTGAGTAATAAGAGAGTAAGCAGAAGGTACATCCAGTTCAGAGCGAGACTAGGCAGGGCGTTCGTCATCCCTGGTAGCAAAGTGATCCTTTGATATCTGGGAAGTGAAAGGAACAGGGCTTATCTGGCAGGCTTTTATTCTTGCCTTCCGAACCCCACGCAAGAGGCGCTCTCTGAAGTACTGTACTGGAACAATGTTGGCCCAGCTAGAACTCTCCTTAGCAACCTTCAAAATAAAACAGATGTTGTCAGCACCAGGAGAAGATTTTTCATCTCTGGAGCTGAATTTGTCTATCAGCGCTGATCTGTGCATTGTGTGGTGCTGTCAGATCCCAGCGCCGACTCTCCTCCCCTCCCCCTCCAGCTCAGAGTCACACCTTAAGCAGGTTTTTTTTAGGAAATGCTGCCTGCCCTCCGATTTGAGGACCTCTTTGAAGACCTCGTGCATTGATCCGGGCATACCTGGCAGAGAACTGGAGGGGAGCTCTGGGAGGGAATGGGCTCTTTTGACTGGAAGGGATTTGTTGGTATTTGTGTTCTCCAAAGTGAGAAGAAATAAAGAGACTGAATTGTGGGAAAAGGTTCAGTGATTTTCCTAAGGATCCAGTTAGTTGTTTGTTTTTCTGCAAAGTGCCAGCACCATTGTTGCGGATGTCAACTGCGTGCTTTCCCCTGGCTGGCGCCGAGGTGCGCAGGACCCTACACCTTGCACAGTGCCGCGCACGCAGTGGGCACTCAGTAAACGTTGGCTGGCTGGCTAGATCGACCAGAGCTGGGCACGTGGGCAGTGCTGAAATATGTATAGGAAACTAAGAATTGCAAAGAAAGCAATGATGTTCAGCTCAGAGTTTTCAGAGACATTTGCACCTGGAAAACCTACTGGGAGTAGATGGTGTAAACCAATGGCATTCTACTACTTTCTCCCTCGTAAATCTCCCCCTTCCCTGTGCCTGTGACTCACACCATCACAGCTGCTTGGGCACTGGTCAGGAGGTACATCTGGCATGAGTACAGCCGCAGACCTTTCTCCAGGACCTCCCAGTTGAATGCTCTGCCCAGAAACCCGTGGGCCTGGCCTGACGTGGTTCTCTCTAGATGTGCAACGTGTCTGTGAATGTATGCGGATATGATGCCATGAGCAACTTGGTGCCTAGTAGAGGTAACTGAGAGGTGCCTAAAAAGACAGGAAGACATGCCCTGCCAAGGACTCTGTTTGCATAGGTCACCTTATGTTGTGTGACTATGGAATGTTGTCGCAAAAGAGTTCTTCAGAAAGTTGGTTCCCTAAGAAGTTGTTACACAAAACTCTCAATTTTGCTACTTGACGTATTAAAAATAATAGTTATCATTTATTGAACACCTACTGTGTGCCAGGCACCAGCCAAGGGCTTTACGTGCAGTAAGTGGTTAATCCCTGCAACAACCTTGTGAGTGAGCTGCTGCCCTATCCCACTCCGAAAACCATTGACTTTTATTTTGCTTATGATTATGAGGGTCAGGAATTAGGATGGACTCAAGGGGATTCATCTCAGATGCACGTGGCAACAGCTGGGACGGCTGGGACTGGGGATTCCCCTCCAGATGGCTTTCTCATGCACATGTCACCGTGCTCCCGGGCCTCTCTCTCTGTCCCCACATGGCCTCTTATCCTCCAGGCCATTTTCATGTGGCTTGGGCTTCTCATAGCACAGTTTTCTCAGGGCGGTCACACTCCTTACGTGGTGGGTGGCTTCCAAGTGGAGGAAGTGGAAGTGGCCAGCCAGTTAAAAGCCATCCCCTGGATGGACACAGTGACACTTCCACTGTTTCCTATTGGTCAAAGCGATCACAGAATCTGCTCAAGTTCAAGGGGGTAGAGAAAGAGACCCCGTCTCTTACTGGAGAGTAGTGAGGTCACATGGCAAACGGGCATGTAGCTGGTGAATATTGCTGCAGTCGTCTTTGGAAAATAGAATCTATCATGGTGGTTAATGCTTTTTTCTTTTATTTCCAAAGAGATCTTTAGGATGGCTTAGAATGATCACCCTGGGTCGAGTCTGTCTCAAGTATTGTTATCTTATGTGCAAACATTTTTGGGAATCGGTGTCACTCTTGAAACTCTAGAGCATGGGCCATTCTTGCCCTTATTTGCTTGGGATTGGTGCTCTGAGGCGATGAGGGGTTGAAGCTGATTGGAATTTTCTCGTGTTCTGTTCTGTTAACCAGACAGAGATCAGGGCAGCAATGTGAACGGGTCTGGCAAGTCCAAGCGCCTTTGTAGCAGCTGGAAGGACCATGATGATTTTTTTTTTTGAGAGGGTAAGAAAAAGCCTCTTTTACTTAGGGCTTATGTCCTACTTTTGACAAGGAAAAAAGATTTAAGTTGGCTTACAAGATGAATTACAATTTAAAGCAGGAGGCAAAAATAAAATCAAGACCAAAGGAGTTTTTTTTAAAAAAATCAAAGGATAGATATTGCAAGGTAGTTGGATAAATGAGTTACTGCATTTGAACACTGACCTTGCCTCTGATGTTTTGAAGAGTTGAGGCACAAAGAAATGCAATTAGACCGTTCTCCTCTGATAAAGGAAAACAAACGCAGAGAGACAAACTTTTTCTTGGCACTGAATTTATCATGTGCTTTTTTTATTTAAGGGGCATTGGATAACAGTGCTTTCAGCTGTCCTTTCACAGAAGGCCCTAAGCGATTATTTAAATGGAGGTTTCTTATATCCACACTCTGTACGAGCTGAGGGCATAAACTTGAAGTGTGTGGAGGAATTTCTGTAAGGAGCTGAGTTACTGCGGAGGACACGTGTTGCTTTGTGTCGGTCCCCTTTGGTACAGAGCTAAAACTATAGAGGACGTGGAGGAATAGCGAGTTAATCTGCCTCGTAGGCCATCTCTCTCTCTGCTATCCGATGTCTTAAATGAGCCTTTGGCACGAGCTGGATACTAATCAGTTCGTGGTTGAGCTCCCTGCCCGAAGTACCAGACTTGCGTGGTGTTAATTGGAGAGGCTTCCACCGGCTTCACACAGAAGAGCAGGGGCGAAGGGGAGTTGAGCTCTGATTTGTATTCCTCCCCACGAGAGGACCATCCCCTCCTCCAGCAGTTTGCCAGCGAGGAAGGTAATTATTTTTCTTTTAACTGGAGCTGTTAATCTGCTAAGTAGAGACTTGAGCGTTCTGTGCCATCTATAGGAGATAAGAGTCAGATCTGCAGACTTTTCTAGGTGGCTGTTCTTAGCTGCCTGTCCAGGATTATCTGAAGGCAGAAGAGCATGTGGGTAAGCATTGGACTTGTGCCCCACCACCTTCCAGGTGTGCTATCTTGGGTGTGTCGTGTAAGGTTTCTAAGCTTTGGTTTTCTTGGTTTCCTTCCATAATGCGTTGAAAAGGGTTTAGCACGGTGCCTGGTACTTAGGTGCTCAGTACACATTAGTGATGGTAGCAATGATTTATTCGTGTTGGTGGGCCGGGGGGGTGTCGACGTGTAACATTTCCTTCCTCACCAGGATCTTAACCAAGTAAGACATAGGAGTCTGTCTTAGCACATGGAGGAACCAGGAATGTGTGTGTCCTGGAAGCACCCCTCCCAAGAAGAGGGGGTTGAGCTGGACACACCCAGCCCCTTTCCTGCCCCCACCACCAAATGTGGTAACTTACTGGTCCTTCTCTGGGAGCACTTGTGTGAAGATGAACAGAAGAAAACCACGTGAGTGTTACTTTTGGGGGGGGCATAGCTGTCCCATTGAAATGCTGTTGTCTTCATTGCTCTGATGTGGCTAAATCTGAACACAACCTCATATTAATGGTTCTACTACGGAAGGGTCAGGTGCCCCTCCAAAACAAGAGCTCCTTATTGATTGCCTCAGTTTAAATGTTAGAGACTATTTAATTGTTCTAGGCAAATGTGATAGTGGCAGCTCTTTAACAATTAATCAACTTGCTCAGCTGCCTCTAAGGTACCTGCCCAATTCAAGATAATAAAACCGCATCAGCAGAGATGAGGGCACCGCCATTTCCTCTGGCTTGAGCATGCATCCTGTTCATCTAATTAGCTGTGCCCAGTTCACTACGCTTCAAAGAGGGTATTAGAACATGGCCTTGTTGTACAGGGTCCGGGATTAGTGCCTGGGCTCTTTTCATCACTCTCGTCTCTTGGGATGCTGTGGGCTTTGAGAAAGTGTCTCTAACTGGGTGTGTAATAAGGTTGTGCAGTTTGGTCCTAGGGGGAGGGCCATGGAGCCAGAGCCTTGCCTGGAGTTCTGCTCACATGTATTGTGCAAGACTGTAGTCTTCAAATTTAACTTCTCTGGGCTGTGGTGTTTTTTGTTTTTATTGAATTTATTGGGGTGATACAAGTTTCAGGTGCACAATTCCTCAAGACATCATCTGTACCCTGTCTTTGGTGTTTGTTTTTCTTTTCTATTTAGGAACTGTACATGAAAAGAGTATCTATCTCATAAGTTGTTTTGAAGATTAAGTGAGACTGTGAGGAAAGTGTATGGCATGGTGGGTGCCTGGCCTATAGAAAGTCCTCGATAAATGTCATCATTGTCGTTGTCAAATGGGAATAATAATACCTTCCTTATAGAATTGTGAGGTGCACAGAGGTAATCTGTTGGAAAACCTGCAGTTAGGTCCCTGTATACAGACAGTAGGCACAAAACATCTGCCAATGATTCCAATAGTTTTCATTGCTTTGAAAGGTATCACAAAGGAGTTTCATGACCCGTATGCAAAAACCATAGTCTTTCACTTGAGGGTCATCCTGGTGTGTAGATGAGCAGACGCCGTCCAGGGAACCAGAGGAGCGAGCGGGCCCTTGCTTGTTGGAACGTTAGTGACGTCACTCTCAGGCTCCAGTGTCGGCAAGAGGGCTTAGTGACAGTGGTGCAGTTGAAATAAGATTAAGAACTTCGCACAAAAGCGGGAAGAACCACCAGCTTCAGTGATTATCAATATTTTGCCAGTCTTATTTCATCTCTCTTCCCTGCCCCAGACGCACACACATTTACTTTTTTTCCTTCAGGGAGGATTTCAAGCACATCCCAGACGTCATGTCATTCTACCATTAAATTCTTCAGGGTGCATCTTGAACAGATAAGCATTTTAAACAGAACCACCATTGCATTCTTAGCTGATTTCTTGATGAGATCAAGCAGAATACAGTGGTAATCAGTAGTGGGATGCATCTGCCCGAAGTGAGCGTTTTTATGCAAAATATTAAATCTAGTCCGATTCAGCAAGCATGGGAGTATCTTTTATGTGCGAGGCGTTGCATGCATAGCACACGTTTGAATATGGCAAGTAGTGCCCGACCCTATGAAGAAGGTCCGTAAGACCTATAACCAGAGTTCAAGGCCGTGTTCAGGAATAGTCCTTAGAGTGCAGGGCACCTGGCGGGGAGTAGGATGTCTACGAATGTTTGTTGACTAAGAAGTAGAGGTGCGACAGGCTAGGTGAGCGGAAAGGAAGCGTTCTCTGTTAGTAGGAGAGGCTACACAGACCAGGGATGTGCATGATGGGCCTCGGGGAACAGGCACAGTCTCTGCGGTGAAGAGCCCGAGGTCTGGAGCCAGACTGTTCAAGTCCTGGCTCTGCCATTCACTTGCTGTGTAACTTTGAGCAAGTTACTTCACCTCTCTGGTGCCTCACCTGTAAAAATGGGGACATTAACGGTCACTACCTCATAATGTTGCTTTGAGGACTGAGTTAAAATATACACATAAGTACTTAGACTGGGGCCTGCTATATATGTGTTACCTGCATGCATGTGTCCACGCACATATACACATGCACATATTTGTGAGCTACTATTCACATTTTCCATTTCACACCCGAGGAGGCAGAGATTTAAAGAGGTTAATCCCGTGCCCACCGAGCTCAGAAGTGGCAGATCTGAACGCAGGGCTGTGGCCTTCCCACCGCCTTTCCCGTACGTCTCTCGGATGAGTCACACTTCCCGTCTTTGAACCTTCGCCACAGCTCTTTGCTGCCTCCCAGTTTGTGGTTCAGGTTAACGTGGTGACACACGTGAAGGGTCTTCACGTCGTGCTTGGAATGGAGTCGGGGCTCCATAGTGACAGTGGCTACTGCTGCTTCCTGCGGGCTCTTGATGTTGCGACCACCCAGGTCGGCCTGGACGGGAGCCGGGAGGGCATCTAGCTCTGCGCACAGCCAGGTCAAGTGTCTCCTTTCCATATTCAGTGGACTGTCGTCCTTGTCTGCACTCCAGCCGCCACGCCAAAAGCTGCCTTGAGAAAAGGGTCTGCAACCCCGGATGTGGGGTAACTCGGGAGCACCTTGGCTTGCGCACACGCGGTATAAATGCATTTCCGTGGTATCCGTCCCGCCGTCACTTGATGCTAGAGAGGCAGTGCGGCGTCTGCCCTCTTCCCAGCTGTGTGACCTGCGTGTGAGATGCGGAGGCGGGATGACGGCCCAGAAGCCTTCGGTGTTTCTCTGTGGCGTCCACATCAGGGCAGGACGTGCCCCCGTGGGTGGGCAGGGCCACGTTGGTTTAACTTGAATATGGCACAGGGTCCAACCACATTGAAACGAAGTGCTTGTGAAGATGGCAGGTGAGGGAATTCGGATTTTGAGTTCTTTCCATTTCCTGGCCCAGTGAATCATTCTTGGAGAAGTGGTCGATGTTAGACATTTCATTAGACACGTAAATCACAAAAGAACAGTTCCTTGACCTCAGCAGTTTATAATCTGAATGAGTCATAAATGAAAACAACGTTAAATAAAATGGCACTGTTGGACCGAGGTGATGTGAGTAAAGATAGAGCTGGCAAGCGGAAACTTCTCTTTAGGCAGAGTGATTTCCTCCTCGACGGCAGAGTGCTATGAAAGAAACGTGGAGCCTTTTCTCGAAGCCTTACTGTTAAAGCAGCAAACATTTACTGATTCCTACTGCATACAAGGCTGCGTGTCTGGAACTTGGTGAGACTTGGAGGAGTATAATAAAGTGGGATCACTGTCCCCCAAGATCACATGCCCGTCTTATGGAAGTGTAGAGAAAGAGTGTCACACCCTGAGGACCCCAAGAAGGGGGCACAGGGGAGATGACACTGAGGGATGAGTGGAAGTTTGCGGGGCATTTAAGAGGAAGGGGCAACTGCAAACAGGTCCCCATAGTGGCGTGAGACTGTGGGAATTGGGAAAACTTCAGATAATTAGGGGTGACACATAGAGTGGTGGGGAAAGAGGAAATCGGAGGCAACAAGGGGGTTCCAATACCATCCTTGGCAAGTGTGGAGGATGGCCTTGGGGTCAGTGTAGAGTTACAGAAATGGATTAAATTAGTGCCATGAACCTCAGATGAAGGAAAGACTTTTATAAAATGAAAAATAATATAGGACCATGGCAGTGGCCATGAGGACGCTAGGAGAGTGCTGGCTTTCCTCCCACTCCCTGTCAGATCCATGCCTGGCAGGGAAGTAGGGGCCCTACGTGAGCCAGGATCTTCAAGGTTGACAATTGCGCGGCAGTGAAAAGAGTGTCATTTGGGGAGTTTGATTATGGGGTGTTTATTGACTGTGGAACAGATTCAGTGGAGAAAGTCAGAGGACTGGTAAAGTGAGGGTGAGACCACAGGGGAATGATGACCCGAGGGCCTTGCATTTGAGCCAAAGCCAAGGATGGCAGGAGCCCCAGCCCTGGTGGGGTCGGTCGGTCTCAGTGCTAGAATGTCCTTTGGGATAGGTTTTCCAGTGGGGTCTGTGGGCACTGCTTGGCATTCCAGGAGGAATCTGGGCAGAGTGTGGGCACCCAGCTTCTTTGATCTTTCTCAGAAGAGTCTAATCTCCTGGGGAAACTGACTGCAGACCCCAACCCTATGGAAAACTCAAGGCTCTGAATAGGGGAACTTTGGCTTCTGGCCTTCTGAAGTGTCCTTGGGGGCAGAGGAGGGACAGAATTGTACAAGTTTTGTGATCATAGCTTTCACAGGACCCTTCCCATCCCACGCAAGAACTTCCATTTCCGTCACTGTAGTTGGTAGGGTGAGCATTTAGTGGTCAGGACAAGAGGAGGGCTCGTCTCGTTCCTTTGGCTAATGCTTGGTGTGCTGCTGTCTGGTTTTTTAACCCTGGTTCCTCTCCCTTTGGTTCAGAACCAGACTACCAGGTGCACCTGAATGCCTCGAAGGTCCCCGAGTTCTCAGACGACCTCACCGAGCTGGAGTGCCGGGTCGTGGGCATGAGGAGCGCCGAGGCGAGCGTCCGCGTCGCGGTGTCCTGGTACTATAGGACGTACCGGCGCAGTGACGACGTGGTGGCCAGCGAGCTCCTGGCGGTCATGGACGGGGACTGGACGCTGAAGTACGGAGAGAGGAGCAAGCAGCGGGCCCAGGACGGAGACTTTATTTTCTCTAAGGAGCGCACGGACACGTTCAGCTTCCGAATCCAAAGGACTACAGAGGAGGACAGGGGCAACTACTACTGCGTCGTGTCCGCCTGGACCAGACAGCGGAACAGCAGCTGGGTGAAGAGCAAGGATGTCTTCTCTAAACCTGTCCACATATTTTGGGCATCAGAAGGTAGGAGCTTTGTTCCTGTTCTTTATTCTTGTTTTGTTTTGGCCGAAGTCACCCCACTATATGTTTTCAGATGCGTAGTCACCCTGCAGGTTTCCGTTTATGCTAGGAATCCATGCAACGTATGCTCAAGTGACCACTGCCTCTTTCTGCGGCCTGCAGCCCTTTAGGATGCTGATGCGGGACGGGTGGGTCCTAGTGAGGGAGCTGGGCTTGGTCGGCGGCAGGTCCTCATCTCGGAGGCACCCGGGGTGTGCATGGCGTCAGCCGCTGACACTTGCTCCGCTGGGTGGTCTTAAGCCAGACTTCATACAGGCCTTCGGGGATTTGTTCGTGTCCACGAGTTCCTGCTGGATGCAGGCACATGGAGGTGCCGCCGAGTGAGTGGGGACCACAGGCTGTTGCGTTTGCCCCTGAATTGCCAGTCTCCCACTCAGAGAGATTGTTTCTAGGGAGAAGTGACCAGAACACAAGGGAAACGATCTCTTTTTCTTTTTTTAATCTTCACCTGAGGATATGTCTTTATTTTTATAATTTATTTTTTTAAAAATATGTCTTTATTGATTTCAGAGAGAGGAAGGGAGAGGAAGAGAGAAAGATAGAAACGTCAATGATGAGAGAGTCATTGATCGGCTGCCTCCTGCACGCCCCCCGCTGGGGACCGAGCCCGCAATCCAGGCATGTGCCCTGACCGGGAATCAAACCTCGAACTCCTGGATCCTAGGTCGATGCTCAACCACTGAGCCATGCTGGCCGGCGAGGATATGGTTTTATTGATTTTGAGAGAGAGAGAAAGAAACATCCATCTGTTGCCTCCTGTACGCTCCCTGACTGGGGATCAGACCCCCATCCCTTTGGTGAACAGAACAACACTCTAAACAACCGAGCCACCCGGCCAGGGCCTGTGCCGTTTCTAATAGCACCCTCTTCATTCTTCGATACGTCCAGGAGTGGGAGGTCAGGTAAGCGAGGCCTCCCCAGGCTGTTACCTAGCCCAAGTTCCCCGTGAGCCACGGTCACTCCCTGCACACCCTTCGCTCCCTTGCCCTGCTCCCCGTGTGCTCTGTACTCTGGCTGAACGACACTGCGGTACAAAGCCAGCCCGCTCCCGGCCCCCTCTCCGCGTCTGCGGAGCTGAATGTGGTTGGAGAAAACATGTAAAGGTGTTGGCTGGCCTCGTTTTAGATGAGATCTGCAATCATTCATGTCAGGTGGGCTCTCTACACTCCCTGGGCATCGTTCCGCATTTCCTTAGTCTTGTTACTTTCCTACGCTCTAAAATGATCACTGCGTAGCCCTCTTGGTGATCAGGTGGGCCGTTGTGGTGTCCCAGTGCTTGTGTTCGGGTCACCCTCCTTTACTTAATGATGGCCCCAACGTGCAAGAGTAGGGGTACCGGCAGTGTGGATGTGCCCGAGAGAAGCCGTTATGTGCTTTCTTTAAGTGAAAAGGTGGAAGTTCTTAACTTAATAAGGAAAGAACAAAAGTCGTATGCTGAGGTTGCTAAGATCTACGGTAAGAACAAATCTTTCCATAAAATTGCCTAATTTATATCTGCTTAGGGATTATTATTATTATTTTTTTGGACAGAAATGCGGGGAGTAACACACTTAAAACCTAAAGTTAGTGTAGATATGGACACTTGCTCAGAATGTTCAAACAGTGTTTCCGTGGAAGTGACTAGATCTGTGAGTGGGTGCTCCCATCACTTTAGTAAAAATCTGTTCTGTAATATTACCATCCTGGGATTACACAGAAAGAATACACTTCTCTCTTGTTCTGCTCTTCCAGGAAGGCTGGTTAGGCCACGGGTCCTTCCCCTGCACCCAGCAGAACCTCGGGGAGGAGAGGCGCCTGGTGTCGCCTAGAGCCGGTCTTGCCCAGGTCCCTAAGTGTGAGCTCTCCCCACATCCTGGGGGGGTCGGAAGGGGGGATCAGTGGCTTCCCAGTCTCCTGCTCTGAGTAAAACTTCTCAAGGACCTGAAAAGCCTTAAAAACAGGTTTTCCCCCATCAGTTCCTGCTTCCCTCACACCTGATAAGTCACTTCAGGCTGTTCTCCTTCCTCCAGCGTGACTTTCCGAGTTTCCACATCGTCCAAAGCACTGTTGTGCAGCAGTTTGCAAATAAACTTCTCTATTTCCTTGACGTCGTTATCTCAGATACCCGCCCGTTTTAACTGATCCCGCTGGAAATCACCCGCGTCTGCTGCTTCGTTGCAGATTCCGTGCTGGTGGTGAAGGCGAGGCAGCCGAAGCCTTTCTTTGCTGCGGGAAATACATTTGAGATGACTTGCAAAGTGTCTTCCAAGAATATTAAGTCACCACGCTACTCTGTCCTCATCACGGCAGAGAAGCCTGTTGGGGACCTCTCCAGTCCCAACGGAACCAAGTACATCATCTCCCTGGACCAGGACTCTGTGGTGAGGCTGGAGAACTGGACGGATGCCTCGCGGGTGGATGGCGTTGTGTTGGAGAAGGTGCAGGAAGATGAATTTCGCTATCGAATGTACCAGACTCAGGTGTCGGATGCAGGGCTGTACCGCTGTGTGGTGACAGCCTGGTCTCCTGTCAGGGGCAGCCTGTGGCGAGAAGCAGCAACCAGTCTCTCCAACCCTATTGAGATAGACTTCCAAACCTCAGGTGAGCAGGGAACCCTGTGGGGTCATACATTGAGCTAGAGGAGACCCTAGGGCTTTGACCCAATGGCTTTATTTTTCTTTAACAGCTTGTTGAGATACGGTTCATATGCCATACAGTTGACCCATTTTTGAAAGTGTTTAATTTGAACTGGCCTATGCAGCCTTTTTTCAGCCTAGGACAGTGGTTCTCCTACGTGGTCTATGACCAACAACAGCTTCACTTGGGAACTTGATGGGAATGCAAATAGTGGGTCCACCCCAGCCCTACTGAACCACACTCCCTGAGGGGGGCATGACAGTCTGAGCCTTAGCGCCCTCCTGGTGATTGTGGTGCCAGGGTTCCAGAACCCCTGCTCTGTGGCAGGGTTCTCACCCTCCACACTCTGCACCTTTGGGCCTCGATTCTGCTTTGCTGTAGGGGCCTGTCCTGTGCTTTGTAGGTGGGGTCACCAGATTAAATGTAGGGTGCCCAGTTCATTCAACTTGAATTTCAGATGAACAACACTGTTAATCTGATTCAAGTTTAACTGGGAGTCCTGTACTTGATTTGACTACCCTACCCACGTGTATTTTTTTTTTAAATCCTCACTTGAAGATATTTTTTCCATTGCTTTTCAGAGAGAGTAGAAGGGGGAGGGAGAGAGAAACATTGGTGTGAGAGACACATCGACTGGTTGCCTCCTGCACGTGGCCAGGGCCAAGGATGGAGCCTGCATCCAAGGTATGCGTCCTTGGCTGGAATCAAACCTGGGACCCTTCAGTCCACGGGCCGATGCTCTAACCACTGAGCCAAAGGTGGCCAGGGCATAGAAGCTCTTTTTGAGTTGAGGAAGTTTTCTTTCATTCCTAGTTTGTTGTGTGTTTTTATCACGAAGAGGTGTTGGGTGTTTGCAAATACTTTTTCTGTATCAAGATTCGGATGATTATGTGTGCTTTTTCCCTCTTTTATTTGTGTATCTGTTTTACTGTCTGTAGGAGTTTATTCCATCTTATTTTACATTTCTCATTTGATGAGGAAGAGAGGAGACATAAAATCTTCTGTATTTCTGAGTAAGGCATGGCTATTGAATTTATTTCTCAACTCTTTAAGTTTCAGCAGAACAGAAAAAAAAAAAATTCACTGTAATTTCCAGGATGAATAGACTGCCTAAGATTTTTATTTTAATCCCTGGAGTTGTCATGGCCAAGTTCACAGTGTAAGAGAAGCTGCCGTCAAGTCCAGCGTCCCGCACAATGCCGTAGCCCTGAGTAGCTCCCAGCAAGTATTGGCTTGATACTGAAGAGCTGTCGCTTCTTAAAATCAGCAGCACACTGTCAGACACATGCAGCAAGGAGGTCCCTGCTGGTGTCCACCTTGCTGTCCCCGGATCCCAGGGCGTTTGCCTCTTGGGGCTCTACTGAGTCACGACTTTTACTGTCGGGGAAAAATATGACTTGAATATGATGGTGTTAAAAGGATAATAAAGTTTTTCTTCTTAATAGAGAAAATTTAAAAATACAGTGCAGTAGAAAGAAGGAAAAGAGAATCACCTATAAACTTACTTTGTAGTCTTTATTTTTCTGACATTTTCTCCTGTATGTCGGCTTCATGACTTTGAGATCAGACTGTATATACAATTTTATGACCTGCTTTCCCCCTATTTCACATTATAAGATAAGCATTTTCCCTGCTGTAACAAATTCTAGGTAAACACCAACTTTAATGACTAAACCGACTAGAATTTGGTTGACCGTCACTCTATTGGTAGACATGCAGATGGTCTGCAATTTTCGCTTTCACAAAAATGCTGCTGTTAACAGCCTTTCTTTAGGGGCTGGAGTTGGAAGATGGTTTGTGTCAATGTTTGTACTTAAAAGCCAAGTGGTCCGTGTACTCTCTGCAGACTAGGAATCGGGGGACACCGAGTGACTCTGGTTGTTCACTTAAGTTCTCTGCGCCGTAATCTGTCATCTTGAAGTTAACCAGATAAATCCCCTCACAAAAACAGCATCACCACAGAAATGGACCGTAATAAAAATATTTCTGAGCCTGGGGTAATGACCCACATTAACAGTGAGTGGCTGGTTTCATTAGCAGGAGACCCGCTGTGTGAGTGGTTCACAATGAAGCCTTTCCCATTCCCGTCTGCGTGGTGAGCCCGAGCACAAATGCCCTGTTGTTCCCCTGGCCACGGCTCCTAGGGGAAATGAGAACCGTAACTGGTGACCTAGAAGGCATTTGGGGTTTTCTTCGGCAATATAAGGAAAAGAAAGGGAAAGTTGTCCAAATTTGGTCTTTCCTTGCTGGTTCAAATTAAGTAAATAAAAACTCAAATCCATTACGAGAACTTCTTTACGGTTTATCATCTTGTGTTCTCTTAGAAGGGGCCTGGGCACTTAGCTCTATTGTATTACCATGTAATATAGCTCTATTGTATGACCATGGAATTTCTAGTCAGAGAAAAAAAAATGCCATCCCCACTGCTCACCTGTACCCGCAGATGGCCATATGTGGCATGAAATCCCCCCAGTCATCACCACCAAGGCAACTCAGAGCAACTGGCTTAATCCTTTCCAACCTCACTGCTCTGAGCAGAGCAGATCCAGGGTGGTGAGGAGCTGAGGAACACGGCTGAGAGCTGAGTTCACTGAGGGACATGGTATCTAGCAGTAGGTCAAGTTTCCTTGTCTTCTGTGCTTTCATTCCTTCCCCTATTTCCTGGGACTGCTCTTCTGTTCTCTGTCCCCAGAGTTAAGTACCCTCCTGGTTCACCTGGACTCGCAGCCAGGCCTCACCCAGGGCTGCCTCACCTCCCTAGGTTTCCTTCACCTTTCTCCCAGCAAAACATAGGTTACTCATGTACTTGGTGTTAGGGAAGCAATCTGATGGACTGACCCTACTACTCATGCTGAAATGAAAACAAGAGACTTTTTAATTCTTTGCCTTATTGGGTTGCATGATCTTTTACTCTTCCATAGTCATTTCTTTTAGATGTTTAAAAAAAAACAAAAAAACTTTTGCCGGAGTCGCTCAATTGGTTGAGTGTCATCCTGTGCACCAAAAGGTTGCTGGTTTGATTCTGGGTCAGGGCACATACCTGGGTTTCAGGTTTGATCCCTAGTCGGGGCATGTATGGAAGTCAACAGATTGATGCTTCTCTCTCTGTCTCCCCTTCCCTCTCTCCCTCTCCTGTCTGCCCTCTAAAATCAATAAACATATCCTTGGGTGAGAATTTAAAAAAACGAAGTTCATTTGGATGTGCCTATGCTCGGTCTCTCTCAATAGAAGAGAAGCGGCCTTAGTACACCTTCTATTTTGTGAATTTCTAGCCCAGTTCCAAGGAAAGGGAGACTCATTTAGATGGCTATAGAGAGTCAAGAATGGAACTTAAAAGTGTGAAGGAGAGTAATGATGATCACTTTCTTCTAGGTCCTATATTTAATGCCTCCGTGTATTCAGACACACCGTCAGTCATCCGGGGAGATCTGATCAAATTGTTCTGTATCGTCACTGTCGAAGGAGCAGCCCTGGATCCAGGTACTTCTCCCCACCTTCCTCCTTCCCCGTATGGCTTTTTGTAAATGTTCTTGTGCCATCCCCACTGTGTTTCACAGACATGGAAGTCAAGGATGGGGTTGTCTGTTTATCCCCAAACTGCTCAGCTCAGGATTTTGTTCTCAGCAGGTGTTTAATAAATATTTGTTGAATGGATGCATCTGGCTGTCAGATGAATTGGAAACACATCCAGATATTTAATCTGGGTTGTCAAGGCGATCAGTGGGCCGCTTACAGGGCTATTCAAGCTGGTTTGAAACCCACTGGCAGAGTCAAGCTCCTCACCTTCATCTTTCATTCACTTAATTGTTCAGGTATTTACTGAGCTCCTTCTGTGTACAGGTGCTGTTCAAGATGTTGCAAGTAGAGGAGTGAACAAAACATTCAAAGTCTGCCCTCGTGGCACTTGCAACCTAGTTAAGGAGACAGACAAGAAAGAAATCATCGTATAGTATCAGATAACATTTAATGGTATGAAGAAATACAGAAAAGAGCCAACGAGTAGCCAGTGACCAGGGGGTGCTAGTGTAGATTGAATTCTTAGAAAAATCTTTGTAAATTTTTTCTTCGCAGAAAATACTAGCCTTGCCAACAGGAGGCCAAAGAGCTGTGGGCCGTTAGTCTTGCGTCCTTTCTGCTTGGCCCACTTAGGGACAGTTGATGTCCCTCTCTCACTTTTTAAGAGAACATTGAATGTAAATGCACTTAGGTGTCTCTGCTGTTGAGCAGGACTGTACCCACCCCTGCCTGCTATAGAGCTCGTGGAGAATTTGACTCATTGCCTGGGGGCTGCCCCTCTCTCCTGTGCATGCTTTGACCTTGGGCATCTTTGCACGGCCCATCCCATCACAAGCAGAGCCATGGCCTCTCACAAGCCATTTTTATACCTTGAAAACAGCCAAATTTGTACAGGTTTTACAAAAATTCTGTGCAGAGATCACTGGACGTGCAGCCCTGGGGTGGAAACTGGGAGCAGGTGTTCATTCTGTATTAAAAGGGGTTGTAAGCAAAGGGAGGGTGGCCTGCAGTGAAACCAGTGTGAATGCCATGAGTGGGGACTGGGAAGAACTGGTGTCGAGGAGCAGAGGCTTTGGATGGCCGCCCTCGAGGTCTGGCTCCTGCGGGACCCCCAGTTGAAGGTTCAGGTAGCAACCAGTTCAGAGTTGGTGAGTATTTTCTGTGAAGGACCCAGGTAGGAAGCATTTTTGGCTCTGTGGGCCAGATGGTCTCCGCAGCAACTACTCACTTCTGTTGTATGAAAACAGACTGTAACAAGTGGGTGTGGCCGTGTTCCAGTGGAACTTTGTTCACAGAAACGAGAGGTGGGCGGGATCTGGCCTGCAGGCGATAGCTTTCACACCCCTGGACTAGTTGGTTGATACCAAAACTGGCTCTCTTAGGGAGCCCAAACGTGGTTGAGCTTTAGAGGTAGAAAAGGAAGAGTTTGTGGACAATGTAAGAAAAGGAAAAGACAGAAAACCATCCAGGCCATCAGAGGTGGTTAGCTCTGTCCTCGGGGAAGGAATGAGGAGCCTGGGTCCTGATGAGCGGCCACTACAGTCACATGCCTCTTAACCACGGGGACATGTTCTGAGAAGTGCGTCGTTGGGCAATTTCGTCACTGGGCAGACATCACAGGGTGCACTCCGCACAGACCTGGATGGCACAGCCTGCTGCTGTAATTGTGTGGGCTGTGGTTTCACACAGCTGCGGCACAGTGGGTCGGGTCCACCAGCATCACCACAAGCAGGTGAGTAACGTGACTGTGACGTCACTCGGTGATGGGACGTTTTCAGCTCCGTTATGATCTTACGGGACCGCCGTCGTATGTGTGGTCTGTCGCTGGCCAAAACGTCCTTACACTGCACATGACTGTATCTGTGCCCGAGGTGCAGAGCACGGAGAACACAGAGTAGGATTCACCAGTGAAAATGAAGGTCAGAGTGGGAAAAGACTGCCAGGGAAAGGGGAGGGAAATCCTTTTCTAAAAGTTGGTAAGATAATACCGTTTTTACCCTTAAAGCTCATTTATGACATACACAAAAATAAATCATGGAAATGCTCTTTCTCAGCAAATTAATGGGTCACCAGTTGTGCCCTTACTCTAACAAGTCTTTTCCTCCAGAGTAATTGCAGAAGCTGTAGGTAGCTGTTATCTTGCGGATCACAATTTTCCAGAACTTTGCCCTCTTGGACTGTGTGGGTGGGAGATTCTGAATAATTAAAAGCAGGCTTTAATTTAGTTTTCCCTCACACATCCTATGGGCTGTGAAGGAATTCTCCTTTGGGAAGGACATGTTCTTAAGTGGGCCGAGCGTCAAGCTACACCTGTGCCAAAGTAGAGTCGGGGCGGGGGCCAATGGTGGCCATTGAGAGGTGATGTCTTAGGTCAGGTTCTCTAGAACCCAAACCTGAGACTAGCATGCGAGTGATTAATTGAAGGCGTGCTCTCAGGAGAAAACCATGAGGGAGCGAGGGATGGAGCAGGGAAGGAAGCCAGGCTAAGATGTGAATTCAAAACAAGTCTTAACTCCCCACGGGGAGCTCTGGAGAGCCGGTTGCACCCCAGGGTGTGAACTCCTCGAGGGAAATGGCCTGGCTCTTATATCCCCTTATTGGTCAGTCATTGTCCACAGGCTGAATGCTGGAGGGTGAGAGTGTTTCTTAATGTCCAGGAGGTGGCTGCTGTCGCCTAGGGCCAGTCCTCTGGAGGACGGTCCAGGCCTGAGAGCTTAAGCAGCCAACACCTACAGCAGCTGGGGGCTCAGCACACCCGCTGGTCAGGACGGGGCACCAAGAGCCTCTGCTACGGGCGGTAATGCCCCTCCTGTTAGCTGCACCTGTCTGTAGAGCTGTATGTTGAACTGTGGAGATAGGATAGTGTTCGTGGCAACTGACCTCTATTGAGCATTTATTACGTTTCAGGGGCTGTTGTAAGCCCTTTATAGAGATAACTGTCCTAACCATGGTGATGCTGTTTTCATCATACAGATGAGGAAACTAAGTCACAGTGAATTTGAGTGACTCACCCCGGTCCCATGGCCAGTAAGTGCTGGTGCCGGGAGTCCAGCCCGGGTAGCCTGGCCCTATAGCCTGGCCAACGCACTGTAAGCCACAGCAGGACTGGGGTTAAAGTCTGGGCACAAGTCACCGGTACACAGTGTGGCTTTTTGCTTTTAGTAAACCCCCAGCACCTGCAAGTGACAGCAGCAGTGAGCTAGAATTTCCGTACAGGACTGTGATGCCTGTGCCCCCTCTGCTCCGGCACCGAGAGGGTGTGAGGACGTTGATGACACTCCTTCTGCCTCCGGGGAGTTGGTCATGCGAGAGATGACCTATGCATTTGGAGCAATCAAATTTTATGCTCAGGTGCCACAGCGGGCCAATGGGGAGACTGAAGTATTTAGAGGATCAGAGTAGAGATCTGTCATCCTGTAGGTAGAGCTGAGATTTTCCACGGCCCTTAACGTGTTTACCGTGAGTTGAAAAGGAATTATCATTTGGGTAGTTTTATAGAAATTCTTACAAGCATCTGAATATAATTTACCTGCCTCATGATGTGCTTTTTGAGGTCATTGTGTATATTTTTACTAAATGAGTGTTTAACCAAAATTGTGTTATTTAACATTTACGTAGATAGTCTTGTCAAGTGCATTTAAGATGAAATAGTGTTTGTGGTGTTGCTGTCCCTTCTTGCCCGCTGGATGAACCTCAGACCTGACACAGCGGGTGCCAGTTGGTAACAGTCAAAAGAAGAGGTCAGGGGCTCACAGTGGACGCTCTCTTTTCACATTCTGTGAGAATCACCACTTGTGCCAAAGCCTTCCTTCTCTAATGCCCATATTAATTTACTTGAGGCTGTTAGAACCTTAATTTCGCAGCATATTTTACGATTCAGCAGCATTGCTCTCTGGGACTGTTAAACTGTGTTCAATTTTCTCAGCTTGACATTTTTTCCTCTGGTTCTGAACTTAAACACTTCTGCAGGGGGTGGAAATCCACAGCGAACAGTAAAAGCGCAACTGTTTATGGCTCTAAATTCTGTACGATTCACTGGATGTACCTTTCGTTCCTTATGACTGTTGTGTCCTTCTAGTCTTGGGTGCTTCTGCCCGAAATGTCAGAGGACCCTGCTTTCTTTGGGAGACTGCGTGCAGTGTCACTACGTACCAGCTTTCCGTCCCGTGTTCTCCGTAGGAGACAGTTGGGGATCTGACTCTTCCTGTGCTTCTTAGGCTGGGTGATGGCAGCGACGTGGTTAAGAGGGGGGACCGCGGGGCTGGACTGCCTCCTGGCTGTGTGACCTCACGGGTATTTGGTCCCGCCATAGGGTATGGAAGGCGATATCACCTTCATCGTGGGCTTGGTGTGAAGGTACCGTGAGGATACAGGTAGAGAGCAGTGCTGGCCTGGTGTCAGGTGACATGTGTGTCAGCCCTACGTGTTATTTCTGCCCGTTGCACTGACCCCAGGGTTTTGGCTTGGTGATCCGTAGATGACATGGCCTTCGATGTGTCCTGGTTTGTGGTGCACTCCTTCGGCCTGGACAAGGCTCCCGTCCTCTTGTCGTCCCTGGACCGGAAGGGGATTGTGAACACGGCCCGTAGGGACTGGAAGAGCGACCTCAGCCTGGAGCGCGTGAGCACATTGGAATTCTTGCTGCAAGTGCACAGCTCCGAGGACCAGGACTTCGGCAACTACTATTGTTCCGTGACCCCCTGGGTGAAGTCACCAACAGGTTCCTGGCAGAAGGAGGCAGAGATCGACTCCAGGCCCATCTTTATAACTGTGAAGATGGATGGTAAGAGTGACGTGCCGATAATACTGGTGTTGAGGGACTGTCTTCTCTCTGCTGTACCGCGGCTGATGCAGGCCAAGTTCCCCCCACTTCAGGAAAATGCCAGAACACAGCCTGGTTTCCTTTAGGCCTGGCTGGGGCCTGTGCCAGGAAGAACACAAGCAGCCCTTGCTGTTTGCCCAGCTTCGGTATCGTGTGCTGGAGGCACCACTGAGAAATGATTTTTAAGACTTACTGGAAAGATTTTTCATACTTTCTATAAATTCTATACAAACTCACTGTGCCAGGCAGAGGCAGAGAACAGAACTGAGAGAGCAGGTTCAGGTCTCTGGGAAAGACCGTGAATGGATTTCTGCCACTCTTGTCTTCTTGATTTTGGTTCTTGGAAAAGGGAGGCTCCTCCTGGTGTCACTGGCATGGAGGGGGTCCTTCATGCAATCCCAAGATGGGACGGCAGCTCTCGGCCTTTTTGGTTCACACTGACCACCAGGGTCAGCCTAACTAGGTGGTCAGATGGCCCCGCTCCCACCCTGTTCCCTGAGCATCCCAGAGTGGGGACAGTGGTTCCTTGGTTAACAAGAAACATCTTCTCTGCAAAAAGTTTGAGAGTAAATATTAATTGAAAAAAAAATACCGTGGAGAGAGTTTAAAGCCAGGTGCCTCTGAGCCTTAGGAGGAGACTTTTGAGTATGTTTCCCTGGTGATAGTCAGTTTGGGGGAGTCTGGAATTGGACCCCCTCTGCTCCCCAGCTCTTCCACAGATGACTCAGCCCTTCTGATCCTTTATGCCCTCTCTTGTAAAATGGGATAACAGCCTTTCCTAGGGCGGTTGTGAAAATGCAGCCATATGAAATGTTCGGCACCTCCCACGGTGCCAGCATCCAGCCAAGGAGTGTTGGTACGTACTTCTGGGGAAAGAGGGTGGGGGACTCAAGGGGTGGGACCTAAACAAGGTTTGTGCATTCCTGACACTTGCACCGTATTTGCATCTTAGAAATTCTTTCCTTGAAGTGGCTCCCTATGAAAACCCAGACTTAGCAAACAAGTGGGGGAGAGACTCTTCACTTTGCTAGATAATTTTACTACAGTGTTACTTAAAATAGCTCCCCTAGCACACTTCAGTCATTCAATGCGTAGAATTGATTTACGTACAGTGTTGTTTTTTTAAGGAGGCATCTGCTGTGGGGTGTGCAGTGCCCTTATACTGACTTTTAAAAACCCATCTCCTGCCAAAACCTTAAAAAGCAAATTGACATTCAAAGACATCGCATGAAATCATTTTTCTGTTTTCTTTCCCCTGCCACAACACTGGGTGGGGAAACATTTGCTCACTTTTTGGACAAATCAGGCTGAGCTGCTCCTGTCCGAAGCCCTGTGCTAGGTGCTGGAGACAGGACGGAGGGGATCCGATCGCCCAGTGGAGAGAGGAGGTGGTGGTCTTCCCTGCAACCACCTCGCTGGCATCACTAACCCGGCTTCCGTCTGCTCTCCCCCTCCCAGTGCTGAACGCCTTCAAGTACCCGCTGCTGATCGGCGTTGGCCTGTCCACCGTCATCGGGCTCCTGTCCTGCCTCATCGGGTACTGCAGCTCCCACTGGTGCTGTAAGAAGGAGGTCCAGGAGACCAGGCGTGAGCGCCGCCGGCTTATGTCCATGGAGATGGACTAGGCGGGCGTCCTGCCGAGGCGGTGACGGGGACGGATGGTCTAGGAGCGATTTGGGCAAGAAGAGGACGGTGATGTTTAGATGTGACGTGTGTTCCACTAAAACCCAGTCCTCTCTAATCTCAGGTGGGACTTGGCGCTCTCTCCTCTGCATGTCCAGTTCTGAGCGCGGACACGCTGACCAGCACAGCTTTTCTTCCCACGGCACTTTCTGAGGACAATCGAGTGTGTCTTTTCCCAACTGCGGCTTTTTAATGGTTAACCTCTGTCTAATTTTTTCTTCTACCGGTTTATAGATCTCTGACTCGTGTGCGTTTATAGCTTTTGTTCCGGGGGGTTGCGGTGAGGACGGGGTGACGGCGTTCGGAGTTCTTTGTCCTGGGTGAGAGCCCGCTTCGGGGCTGGAGGCCGGGGTCTGGGGAGCGGCCAGGTGCTGCCCCCCACGCCGGCCCAGAGGCAACACAGACCTGTGCCGAAGGCGAATTTTGGCTTTTCCTACCCTGCCCATCCCCTATTTTCAGGGGTTTAGACCACATTGGAAACCTAAACTTGCGGTATGTAACTTCTTAGCGAGCCCAAACGCGTATTTTGGTTTTTCGCTCCCCTGCCCCCTCTCCGTTTCTTTGCCCTTTGCTTTCCGTGAGCGTGCTGGAATGCCAGCCCTGGAATCTAGAATTGGGCTCTCCACCAAGCACCTTATCACGCCACCTTAGCCTTAAGAATGACTATGAAGAAAAATACACAGCCACCTCCGTCCAGGGCAGTAAGAAGCTCTGCAAGGAAGAGGCGGTTGGGGACAAGGGAAGGAACAGATACTCACTGCGCTAGGGCCGAGGCCACTGGGCCTCGAGGGGTCCCAGGGAGAGCGGAAGGTGGATCCTGGGGGTTAGGTTTCTGCAGCTCGGGCCGGGAGGGTCAGTGGGGCCAGGGGTGTGTCAGGCGGAAGAAGCACCTCCATTCCCCAGCCCTGTCCTTTGCAGGAGGCAAAGGCCTTGGACACCAAGGGACAGCTGGGGCACCCAGGGATGCCCCACGTCCTTCATAGGTGGCTTGGTCTCCTTCACGTGAAGGACACTTGCTGCTTGGAGACTGGCTGACTTCACGGGATCGGAAACTGCCTGGAAGAACCGTGCATTTTCTCTGCCCTTTCAGTCCTGCGGGTCTTTGTAAGATCCCCCTGCGAGGGGCTAGCGAGAAAGGGTAGACTTGTGGGGATGTCTGCTTTCCTATTGGGAACATGAAGGAAACCCAGCAATGTCCTGCCATGTGAACAGCCTACAAAGTAGATCTGAGAGCAGTCTCTTTGGCCCGACTGCTCATACCAGCAATAGGACAAATGGACCAAAAGGGATCTTCCGCTCCCTGGAACGCCTGGCCCCCGGCACGGCGCTGAGGCTCGCGGGTGACCCGCCCCACATCGTACTCCTCTGTGCCACTGTTGTGGCTCTGAAGGACCTAACACTCCTCTGTTTTCTCAAGGGGGGAAAAAAAAAACCCACGCGTTTCTTCTGAGCAATAAAGTAATAGAAATGACGGCCATTCATGTACGGCTCTTTGTCACAGTGGGCCGGACAGGCTCACAGCTTCCTTCCCCTCCACGTCCCTCACTCTGCTGCCCACGATCCCTTCCGCACTCATCACCGAGTCACCCCCCGGAGGCAGCTCCCCACTCAGCGTGTCCTTTTTGAGGGGAGCGCTCATGTGATAGGAGCGAGATTCTTCACTGACGGTGGCAGCACAGATGAGTTCCAGGCACAGACGAAATGCGGGAAGACGGGCCGCGGGGCTGCCCCGGCAGAGCGTGAGTGGCGAGGGGAAGAGGCAGAGGCCTCGGTCGCACTAGAGTGGGGTATTTTCCACGTGTCGTTTCCTAACTGCTATTTCAGAGGACGTGGGTCACAGGTGATCGTTCAAACCGGAATTAAAGAGCGAACCCATGACCAGGTGCTGTGCTGGGTGCGGCCAGTGCCCTTGAGCCCTGGCAGTGCTCACACTTACTAGAAGATCAGGATTGTTGTAGCGCAGGCCTTTCTTGGTACGGGGAAATGGTACTTAGCTTGGGACGTGACCGGGCGGCCCCAGGTGTATGTGAAACCATAGGTGGGTCACACCAGGCACTCGGTAGCCGTCGGGGCGATGTGTGCTCACACAATACCTTGTCCTTTCAAACTGCTGTGTGGTTCGAGGCTGGGGTTGTTGAGGCATTGGTCCCAGCCCCACCCTCGGTCCCTTGGGCTGGCCACACTGCCAGTGACTGGGGGCTGGTCCAACGGGGAAAATCCCAGGGTGTTGTACCAAGGACCTCGTTCCTCCCAGGGACGTGAGCTTGCCAGGAATGTGTGTCCCTTTGAAAGTGCGGGATACACTCTTACGTTGTACCAAATAGAGCCCCACAAAGTGGTGCTCTGGAAAAGGTTCCTGCCAGAAGCACGGGCGCAGATGAACGGAGGAAGGACGTGGCCACGATTCACACGGACGACGTTGCACTTCTGAACAAAAAGAAACTTTATAAATTGTTTGGGGTTTTTTTGTTTTTTTTTCCAAATCCTAAACGTTATCCCCAGAAAGGGCCTAAGCTATGTTCAGATAGGAGCCTCAAAATTACTTTCAATTGTTTACTTTATGATGTTTACATACACTTTACACTTTAAAAAAAAAAAAATGCAAACTCTGACTTTTTAACAACTTTTCAGATTTTTCATGGGACGGTGGAACTCTGACTCACCAACTGGATTTAAACCTTAATTTAGAAATGTATTTATTTGTGTCTTTTCTCCCCTCCTCTCCGAGTGGCTTTCCCCGAGATCCCGGGGAAGGAGGCCCCTCCCACCTAGACTCTCGTCTGTCTTCCCTGGTGGCTCTTGCCTCTCGCTTTGCAGACTGCCCGCAGCCATGATTTTGTCACTGGCATCTGTGAGCCAAAGACTGAGCCTTCGTGGCAGGAATAGTAAGCAATACTACACAACTTGCTACTTTCAGAAGACTTTTTTTTTTTTTTTTAGCTTCACCGATGACAACAGAGGAAGAAGGGAACTGGGCTTTTGGGTAAGTTCTCTGTCACTTTTGACCAAATTCTCAGTGATAACCATTGTGTTCACATCACTAGAGGAAGAGAGTTGACTTTCTTTTTAGCGTCGCACATAGGATCTGCCGAACTTTCCATAGACAAACGAAGGGTCTTGTGTATTTTTGTCTATATCTAATGTTATATGAACTAATTGTATTGTTTTATACTGTGACCACAGATATTATGCAATGCACCATTTGTTTTTTATTTCATTAAAGGAAGTTTAATTTAAATGGAAGTTGTGTGAGGAACATGATGTCGGCCTCTGTTATCTTTATCTCCTGCATGAGGGATTAGAGTTGAATTCCGGTGGCAGCTTTAGCTAAACCTTCCGATCTCTGAGTCCTATGACAGCATCGCAGATTTTCACTAAAGATAAAAGCAGAAATGGATTTCACAGGATCAATATTGAGATCCCCACCGCGCGGGAAGGTGAGGGCCGGACCTGTTGGTCTTTGGGTGAATTCTCATGACCTTACAGGTCTCCTGGCCGGAAAGAGAAGTTCAATGTTGTTCCTCTCTGCGGATCAGGAAACCGACACCAAAGCTCTGCGACCATATCGTGACTGGAACAGAGTGGCTTTTCTGACTCACGACCTAGTCTGGAACCAAACCAGTGCAGGTCCTGGCCCCTGCAACATAAAAACAGTGCTGTTCCCCTGGCTGCTGGCTTCAGGGACCTAGACAGCAGGGAGCTCGGGGAGCCCCAACTTCCTGCTGGCCCCTGGAGCAGCACTCGGCCTTGGCTGGCCTCCCCCCTGGACTATCCTGTGAGCCTCATTTGTGTTCTGGGCAGGGACCACCTCACATTTTGAGGTCTGTGTCCTGGTTACTAAACTTGCCCAGGAACTGGCTCTGTTCCAGGATGGTGAAGGTACCGGCGGTTTATAAATGCACAGTTAACACTCTGCTGTGGGAAAGGGCCCATCATTCATGCTGTCTGGGAGGATCGTGCTGACGTCAAAATGCCGGCACAGCGCTGGCTGGTGTGGCTGTTGGTTGGGTGTCATCCCACCCACCGAAAGGTGGGCGGTTGATTCCATCAGGACCATGCCCCAGTTTCAGGCTCGATCCCCAGTAGGGGGCGTGCAAGAGGCAACCAATAGAAGTTCACTCTCACATCAATGTTTCTCTCCCTCTCCCCTCCCCTCTCTCTCAAAATCAATTAAAAAATATTTAACACACAAAATTGCTGGCACAGTCTCAGTATAAATTAAAGAGTCTTCTCTGTCCTGTTCGTTCTCCAACCTATTTTTGTCCACAGCACTGGTTACTGTGACTACATAAATTCATTGAATAGTAGATAAACCAATGAAATGTGAGTGCCAAAGAGAGAGATGCTGATAAAAGTACAGTGAATTCTCCAGAAAGACTCAATAGGGGCAAGTTGCTTTTTAAAAAAATGCTATCAATTTAGGTCCAGTCAAAACAACTATAAAAGGTCCAGGGGGGAGAAAAATCACAAAAACATGGAAGGATTCTGTATTCCATTGGCTTCACAAGTGTGTATTCCATTTTAAAGAAATCAAGCCTGACAGTTGTAGACAAGACATTATAGGTTTGGTTTCTGCAAAAATGTGATAGGAAACCCCAGACAACGGACACACACTCAAAGGAAAGACCTGGGCTTGTGCCGAGAGGTGGGTGAATGAGTTTATATGCACGTGGTTGAGGTGCAGATAAAAAATTTGAGATATATAGGAGTATTTTTATGGTTCCCAACTTACCTGACATGTTCTGTTCATTGATGAGCTAACAACTCCTAAGTGTGCCCGACAGGGAAGTTTCTACTCTTCTAGCTCCCATTCTTGTAGATGAGGAAATGGAGACTTAAAGAATTTAAGTATTTTGCTCAAGAATTGAACCCAGATCTGATTACGAAGTCTGTAAATGTTCTCGACCACTACGCCAGCCGCAGGGCCTGAATATTTTGGGCATTCGTTCAGTATTTCTTGAATAATATAAGAACGGGGCCCTGCCCTCATGAAATTCATGATCTTATAGGAAGGGGAGGTGTGTAAATAACTCCTTTTATGACATATGGTAAGTAAGAGTATAGAAGCTCTCAGCCGCAGCACAGAGGAGGGAGTGGCGAACCCCACCAGAGGTATCAAGAGCGGCTGGCGACAGAACCCCGGAGACTACGTCAGGACTGGGCTGGAGGCGACCATCAGGTGAGAAGGAGCCTGGGAAGGAACTTCCAGAGGGGTGAGGGAAACTCCTGGGGAGACCGTGGAATTGTAGGAGGAAGCAAAGAATTCGAAGCAGGTTTGCCCATGGCCTGTGATGCCGGGTGTCGCAGAAAGACCAGGTCTAGAGAGAGCTGAGCAGTGTCCCGCTGTGACCCTGGACACTTGGAGCCAAGGCAGATTGCAGCGGGCGGAAGTTGAACAGCCAGAACACTGGGGGGCGGGGGCTTGGAGAGGGTAAAGAGGTGGCTTGAAACGAGTTAAAAGGTGCCTCTTTAGTAGAGTCGGAGGCGCCTGAGCTGCTTCATGGGCCCAGGAAGCCAGGAATGGGCACCTGTATCTAAGTGGGTAGGAGGGACCCAGAGCCCAGGTGGAGCAGCTTCCCTCCTCCCTCTCTCCAGGGCCTATTCTGAGCCCCCAGCCTTTTTTATTTTCTATCAGCGCTGGTTGTCAGGTAATCCCTGATAGGAAATTTAAGGAATAGCCCTTCCCGAGGGAGTATTTGAAAATAGCGGTTGGCCTAGGAAGCCGTCCCTCCCCCGCCTCCTGCTCACCCGCCCCATCCCTGTGCCCTGCCTGTGGGAATCTAGTCCAGGCTTTCCCCCCACACAGGAGTTGCCGTCCACCTCGAAAAGCTCTTCAGCCCTGGTTCACTGATCATCAGCTCCTGCTGAGCCTGGGCCAGTGGGAAGTAAGGGCCCTGAGTGGGCACTGTTCTTGGTCACGGGGCCCAAGTCACAACTGGGCCCATGTGAGGCCTCGTTTTCTCCCTCTGTTCTTTGAGGGAGTTGACTGAGATCACTTGATCTCTCCCTGTGGCATCACTGCTTGGTGTGCCACACGTGTAGACGCGAGGCTCAGCCCATGCCCTTGGCAAGTCCCACGCCTCGGGATAGCCGTGAATTTGACCTGAGTTGTTAAAAGTTCAGGTAGGGGAAGGAGCAAAATGATGCTCAGCTTCCAGCTGACACACACTCTGCCTTCTCTGAAAGTCATGAATGGCAAGTTGGAAGGTGCAATAGAAAACACGGAATCAAAGTAAGAAGCAGCCGTTTCCTAGCCATGCAGTCGTGGCTAGGTTAGTTGGTTCCTCTGAGCCTCAGTTTTCTCGCCTGCAAAATGGGGTTATCAGTACCTATCACATAGTGATGCAAGTTGTTCTATAAAACTGCACATGTAAAAGGACTCTGTTTAAATATTTCTTGGGCCTGAATTCTTAGGACAGGAGGACGCAATAGGTGTAATTTCTGTGATTCTGTGGAATTAATGTTTGAGCGTGTCACACCTGAAAAAACCCTCTTTTCATAATCTTCCAGGACTGCAACAGGATTTTTTTTCTTTAGTACATTCCTATGTTGCTTTGTCCAAAACTGGCTCTCTCCCGCCATCTCAAGCAAGAATACATTTTACATTCCTTTCAACTGATACAATTGCATTGCACCGATTCCCAAGGTGGTAGAATAACTCTCTTTTTCTCTCCCTCTCTCTCTCCCCCTGGCTCTATTTTTTTCTTTCTCATCTTTTCTTGACAACAGAAAGCTGCTTTTTCCCTCCAAAAAGGAAATGACATCACCCTGTGAATGTTAAATTCTGGCAGAAATAGAGCCACTAAAATGGAAACAAATTAAAAAAAAAAAAAAAAGCAACAGCCAGGAATGAGAAGTTGCATAGTATTTACTTGGTTGTATGTATTTCAGGAATACAGGGTGCTCTGTATTATTGGCAACGATTATCTCTGTGGTCAATGCTGATTTCTAAAATAATTCTCTTTTCAGTGCACTTGGCAGACTGATTGAATCGATGGCCCCAGTTTTTTTATCTCTCCTTTTGCAGTTCCCTTCACTAAAGGGATGGAGTCTGTTAATCCATCTCTTGCATTTGGACTTGGCCATGTGACTTGCTTTGATCTGTGAGATTTTAGCAGTCATGATGCAGATAGAAGCTTTAAAAAGTATTGGTACGGCCCAGCCGGCGTGGCTCAGCAGTTGAGCATCGACCTATGACCCGGGAGATCCTGGTTCAATTCCCAGTCGGGGCACATGCCCGGGTTGCAGGCTCGATCCCCAATGGGGGGGCGTGCAGGAGGCAGCCGATCAATGACTCATCATTAGTGTCTCTCTCTCTCCCTCTCCCTTCCTCTCTCCGAAATCAATAGACATATTAAAAAAAAAAAGTACTGATGTGATTCCCCTAATTCTTTTGGACCCCTGACACCATGAGAACATGCCCAGGCTTCCCTCCTAGAGGGATATGAGGGGGATCCAAGCCAAGGTCATCCTAGACCATCAAGCTCTTGCCAGCAGATGTGTAGGCTTGTGAATAAAAATAAATGTTTGCTCCTCTATGGCTCCAAAATTGTGTGGTGGTTTCTTACACAGCAATAACGGAGACAGTGCATTTGCCTAAAATTGTGGTGCCTGGGGTTGACCCATGACTTCACTGAAATGGTGAGCAGATTCTTGTACTTGGGGCCACACCGGTACTATGGGTGGCAGCCTGGAGAGGTAGTTTGGAATCTCCATTCCAGGTTAACGGCCCTTTAATTGTTCCCTAAATACAGCCTGCACACCCCTGCCTCTGTATCTTTGTAATTTCATTTCTCCCGACTAGAATGGCCTTCCCTCGCTTCTCTGCCTATTGAAATCATACCAGGTCTCTAAGGACCTGCTTAAATCCAGCCTTTTCCGAATGACCTGTGGCTGCCCTCTGCCTGCAGTGGTCGCTCCAGCCTGTTAGTTCCCAAGGTATTTCTTGCCAGAACCATAAATCGGATGGATCCCCAACACATGCTGCCTTTTATGGCTACTATTTCTTATCTACAGTTGTTTACTAAACTAGAGCCCAAGTTCTTGGCAGGCAGGGGCCCTTCCTCTCCTTTCATCCCCCAAGCCTTTTTTTCCCGTTGTTCCAAATGAGATATTCTCTTTCCCTCTTGCAAGTGTCCGGATCTCTTTAGTTGTATGTCTTCTAGGGGACCTCGCCTGATTTCTCTTGTGTGATAGCTGGTCATGTTCCTATTTTCCACTCACCTCCGCCGAGCTCCACCGTCACAGACAAGCTCCTGAGAGGCTTGAACTCCGTGCGCATCTCTCGCACCTGGGAGGGTGCTGCTGCTACAGCGGCTGCTCCGGCAAGAATCTGGTTCCTTCATGTCTCTCTCCTCTGTCTGTATGTTAAACGCCCTAACTCAGGCCTCCATCATGACTCATGCAGAAAACTGCAAAAAGCCTGTAACTGGCCTTGTCTCCCTCATCTTACAACTAGTTAGCAATACGCAACATAGAATTTAGCTTACCAGGAAAATCCAACCAGACAATTCTGCTAAACAAACTAAGAAACACACTTTCAATAGCTCCCCTTTGCTACAGAGTAAAAGCCCAACTCTTAGGCCTGCCTGCATGGCCCAGCCTGCCTCTCTAGACCCTTCTCGCTTCACTCCAGCCTCGAACTTGACTCCAACTGGAGGGCACAGCTGGTCTGACATTATTCATGCCAAACGGCGTCTCCCCAGCTGTGCCTGGCCCCTTTCCTCCCGAGGTGTTTCATTTGACCCAGCCCAGCCCAGCCCATCCTGCCGGTCCCTGCTGCCCACCAACTTCCCCCATTCACTTTTGGTGCCAAATTTATCGTTGTGCTTTCAATGTGGAATTCTGATCATCCGATGAAGTAGAAATTTCCTGAGAACCAAGACCGGGTTGCCAACACCTTTGTAGGTGCACAACCTACCGGAGCACCCAGAACACAGAAGTACTAAAACATTGTTGGATGGGTGGGTCGAGCCAGGGACCTGCCTGAAGTGGGCCGGTTTGCTATTGGCCTATCTAAATGTAGACTTGACCTAGGGAACTAGTTCTCAGTGAGCTTACCCATTGCCTTCTAAGACTAGGGTGAGATTAAGTTGGCCAGAGTTCAGTGCCAGCTTTTAGGCTCTCCCCCGCCATCCTTGGTGCCCAGAAGAGTCCCGTGAATGTCAAATGATGGTGGCTGACATTTACTTAGCACTTAACCATGAACCAGACATTGTTCTAAATGTTTTAAGTAAATTCATTCAATTCTCACAGCAATCTGATGGGATACATACTATTTTATAGATGAGGGTTAGAAAAGGTTAATTAACTTTTCTAAGATCACACAGCTATTAAAAGTAGAGTCTGTGTGCAAACCCAGGCAGCCTGTCCCCAGATCCTGCCGTCATCACTGTCACCTCTTGTCCCCTGAGGTTCATGTGCTCCAGGGGCCCTCTCCCATTTCTCTCCTATGATGGGAGGAGAGGTCAGAGCTAAGAAAACATTTCTGCTTGATTTTTATATTCTGTTTACTTAAATTCCCTTGTGATTACCTACTGATGCATATTTAGCCAGGATGAGGCCTATATTTTCTTATTTTTATCTGTATAAACATAGACTGACCCACGAAGATCACCTTTTCACATCCAAATTGGAGCAATTAGCAAAGAACCGTGATGCAACCAGTTTTGCTTTTGCAAGCCACGTCTGTGTCTCAGTGGGCTGAAAACCGCACGCTTCCTCTTTGCCTTCATAGTGAGAACATAGCGTTTGTCATTTGGCATCTGCACAACGTCAGTGACACCACCAGGAGAGCTCTGCCCTGGCCCCAATGGCACGCATCCCACGTGTGGCATCTTTCTTTCTCTTTCTGGGTAAGTGTCATCCTGCATGTTTCTCTTGGCACAGGGGCCGTGGGGTGATGGAAACAGGACAGTTTGGTTTCTGCAGGATAAACGAGGCCACACTTCTCTGGTGTTGGCAGCACTTTTCGGCTTTTGTCTGCAGTTTTGCTGGCTCTGCCTTCACCTTGTCTTCCTGGGCTAGCCCATCCCTGGAGACAGTAAGAGGCTCAGCTCTCCAGGCCGGGAGGAGATCGTACGGTTTGCCTGATGCTGGAGCTTGATAGATAAGCGTGCTTGGGGGTAGAAGGAAAGGTCATGAGAGCACTTAGTAGACTTAGTAGTTTTAGGCTAAGCTAAAAGAAGGTTCTGGATTTCACCTGGGCTGAAGTGGGAGCTGCCTACTGAGAGACTGAGAAGGGGCAGGGAGGTGCACTTGGCTTTGCTGAGGAACGTATGCTGGGGCCTTAGCTGGCCCAGGGGCATTTGTACATGCTGGAACACGGGGGAGGAAAGGGAAGCTTGAAGGTGAACAGAAGAACAGGTGATCTGGGGAGGGAATGACATCATTCCAGAGTAGGTAGAGCAGGGAGCAGGCACTAATCTGTGCAATGGGCTCCTTTAGCGTGTGGCAAAGCTTATAGACCCCATCTCAGACTAATTTCTTAAATGCAGAAAATAAAATACAAAGGATTCTAGGGGAATCAATCATATTGGAATACAGTTATCAAAATATTTTTAAATTGATTTGAGAGAGAGAGAGAGACATAGATGTGAAAGAGAAACATCAATTGGTTGCCTCCCAAACATGCCCCGACTGGGGATTGAACCCACAACCTGGATGTGTTCTTTGACCGGGAATCAAACCCGCCACCTTTTTTTGTATACGGGACGACACTCCAACTAACTGAGGCCGGGCCCAAATGTTTTTAACTAGATTGTTATGTAGTCACTTACTTGTTTCTTTGGTGGCCTATTAACCACCAAACTTCAGAGTACTAATGAATATCAACAATATTTCAAGATATTTGCAACAACCAGAACGTGATGTGAAAATATTTACGGTTTGTTGTCTACATTCATGACTGAAGGAAATACTAAATTTCCATGAAGATTAGTGAACATAAGAATATAGGGTGTTTGGGGTTGTTTTCACCCAGTTTACGGACCCTGTAATCCCATATGTGGACCCAAGGTTAAGACCTGCTGCTTTACAGAGGCTGGATTGAGTTAGTGAAGGGACTTGAATGACTAGAACCATAAGGGAACTAGAAATTACAGTCAGTGTGACCAGGGCTGTGGCTAACACACAAAAAGAGTGTGGCGTTCAGCCAAGGAGGTGTTTAATAAACACTGGCTTGAGGTGAACTGGGCTCATGTTCAAGGGACACTGGATAGTGGGAAGTAAGGACAGATCCGGGGCTTGATGTGGTGAGAGGTGGCCTGCCGAAAGATGACTGGGACCAGCTGCTGGGTGACCCGTGCCCAGGTGACTGGCCTGGGGACATCGAGGGCTCAGTGGACTGGTGGGATCCTTTGGGGGTTGTTGGCTGGTGTGTTCCTGTTTGTCCTGTTCAGGTGTCTGAGTGTGATTCTTGAGTGTATTTGCTTTGTGAATTTGGAGTGTGTGTTTTGCTTGTGTGTAGGGGGAAGCTGGATGTATTGTTGGGCAAGTCAGACAATTGCAGATTCTCTCTCTTTTTTTTTTTGAGCAGGCTGGCAGGTCTGGAGGGAAAGAAACTGGTAATTGTGGTTTAAAATGGGGAAGCTGGAAAAGCTTTTCTTTAACCCTTTTAAACAATGACCTATCCTGGGTACTATATTTCTCCTAAATTCTGACTCATCCTCAGCACTAATTTTGTATAGAACCACAGTTTTTATGTGAAGAACACATAAATCAGGAAGTAACTTGAAAAAAATGTAGGAAGCTGCTATTAGTCATCATGGGTATCGAGGGGAAATGAAGGACATTAATTAAGTAGTGACCAATCGATCCATTGCATTGTTTAGCAAATATAGACTTTGTCCTAATTTATTTATATTTTTAGTAAATATAAGGACTGCTTAATCCTGTTATAATAGGGTGCTAGATGAAGTCAATGTTACGGGTAAATGAGCTCTTGGACTTAGCCCTTACCTAACTAGATGCCCTACCAACAAAAGCCATTAAAATGGGAGGGTCTTGGGGTAGGGATATTGTTTGTCTTACTAAAACTATTCATTAAAAAAAAAAATTCTACTAAATTCTGGGTGGAAGCTGTCCCAGACTCCATGCATTTAGGTTTGTTTTTCTGTGTGTAAAGACAGGAGTTGTGTGTTGTGTTCCATGTTCTCCAGGTAGGTATTTTTATAAGGTGGAATCATTTGGAGTTGCTGTTTTTGTGCATCAACAATGGCCAATATGAGCCATTTTATGTGGTTCAACCTGATAGCTTCCATTCAAATAGTACTGAAATGGCGAATTTGGCAATCCCAGTCATGGTTTTGGAAAAAGCCAATACCATCAAGGAATTCTTCCCGTTTCAAAAGCATGACCCCAGTGTGGCGTGTCCGGGCCCAGCTGTGTGCCCGTCGGTCAGTGAGACTTTGAGCTGCCGTGTCAGGGTGTCTAACCCTCTGTCCATTAAAAGAGGGGAGGAGAGATATGTGCACTGTATCCCACGGAGAATGTGTTTATAATAGGACATTTCAGAGGAGGATCCCAATGCGTAGACATCTGAGTTGACCTCCACCAGCCATTCCTTTCCACCTCAAAAATACCTATGGAACCTCTACGCCATGTCGCTTGCTTTTCCAAGAAAGCAGCGCCACCCCGGTCACGTTCTTGCCCTCACGCCTCTGCTCGGGCCTTGCTCCATCAGTCATCCTCTCTCTGGCTTCGCCCGGCCGGGCCACGGTGAAATGTTTTAAATGCAATACCTGTCTCCCTGAAAATGTGGACGAAGGGTTGCCTAGCAACCAAAAATAACATTGTGGAAACATGCCCTGATGTAAACAGGTTAGTGGTACGCACCTCAGAAACCATATTTTTAAAAGACATTTTTATTGTGGCCTACAACACAAAAGAAAAGGTAATAGAACATAAATGCGCCGTCGAACAAATAAGTAACAAGTAAAATCCGTGTAATCACAGCCCAGGTCCAGAAATAGATAGACCATTGCTAAGACCCGAGAAGCACCCACCAGCCCTGTCATGTGTCCCATCCTGGTCACGGCCCTCCCCCCACAAAATCACCTTTCTGACTTTCATGATAACCACTTCCTTGCTTTTCTTTTCTTTTTAAAAAAATCTTTTTACCCCTTATGTTTGCATCACTAAACAATACAGTCTAGTTTTGCCTGTTTTAAAACTTTATAAGGAGTAGAATCATTCGCTATATAGCCAAAAAGATTCAAAAGTATTTTGCACCTTTTATTAAGTACAGTTATTCACATTGTTGCAACTATTTCATTTTATGAATGCACTGAATTCATCTATTCTACTGTTGATGGGCAAAGGGGTGGTGTCTCGTATGGGGCTATAATAAACCGCACAGCTACGGATGTTCTTCCACGGGCAGCCTGATGCGCAGGGCACGTGTTTCCCTAAGATGCATGTCTAAGACTGGCTGGCATTGCTGAAAATGTCCTCAATTGCCTCTGTAGTATAATTTTTTTGGTAAGTAATAATTTAAAAATTTCTCAGATGGTCTAACTTCTATTTCTAGGCATAATGTAAATATAAAATAAATATAAAAGTGGGATTTATGAATACAATAGTGTATTTTAAATTATTACTAGAAATGTGGGTGGCTGGTTGATTGGTTGGATGTTTGTTTTTCAGTTTTGCATTGAGCACACACATGTGCACTTTTTAGTTGACTATATCTGGTGACTACCCTTTCTGCCCATTTTTCTCTAGCCCCCTTCTATCAGAATTGTTTTCATCCCAAAATTTCTATACTCAGCGTAATGGTCTCTTGAATGTCATTTTTCCTTTCTCTCACTGTTTTCCCTTCAGTCTCCTTCGCTCTTTGTCCAGGAGAGTAAAAACATCCAGCAGATGCTCGGCTTCTTCCATATCTTCTTATAACCCCATTCTGTTCATTCCTTCAGCTTAGCTCCCCCGACTTGTGACCTCTCCTGACGTCCCCGGCGCCTTCTCCCCTTCTGCTGGCCCTCAGCCCTCCGCCCTCGCGAAAGGTCCGGCTCACCCTTGTGGCCTCTCTGTCATCTGTTCTCCCTTCTTTCCGGAGCACAAACTAGCCTTTAATATTAACATAATACATGAGTAAACTCATTGTAATTTCTGCAAAATGCTTGATTTTGAAAATGTGTATCTCAGAGGAAATGTTACCATTTAATAATGTTTTCTCCTTTAAATCTAATACATGAGATTTGTCCCAACAGGAAAACTTTCTTCCATAGTGGTCCCACATGAAAACTTGGGGTAAGGAAAGAACTAAAATAAATTCTGATTCCAGATCCTGCTGGACTTGACAGGCATCTTTATGAAGCTTTTCAATAAATCGGTAGGGGCTCTTTACAAAATTACAATACAAAAGCCCCTCCACAGTATAGAAAGGAGGTACTGCTATGTCTTTAGATGCTAATTTTAGCTGATCTTGTACCAGATGTGGCCAGGAGCCACAAATAGTTCCAACCAACCCACAGGAAAAAGCATGACCCCATGGGTAGGGCTGGAGACTGTCTCTCCAGCAACCACATCTGAGAGAAAAGCCACCCAGGAATTTGAGGCTTGGGAACTACCTGCTGAGTTTTCCCAAAAAATAATGTACAGGTGAATCATCATACATCGTATTTACTTGAAAATAAGTGCGCTTAGATAAGCACATATGTCTCATGGGAGACATCTTACATGGATGAAGCTAGACTTGTTTTTTTAAAAGAGTTTTTATTGGTTTTCAGAGAAGAAGGGAGAGGGGGAGAGAGACAGAGAGAGACAGAGAGAGAGAGAGAGACCTCGATGGCTGCCTCCTGCACGACCCTTACCTGGGATTGAGACCACACCTTGGACATGGGCCCTGACTGGGAGCTGAACCAGCAACCTTTAGGTGCACGGGACGATGCCCAGCCAACTGAGCCACAACTGACCAGGGCTAGACTCGCTTTTAACAGAGACTAGAGGTTATGATGGAAGCTAAAATTATAAAAGCACAATTGACTCCCCCAGCCATTCCGCTGCTCCTGGGCCTAAAGGAAGTGTTGAACACCTGAGTTGATTATAGCTAATAACCAGCAATCTCATTTGCTGGAATTGTAACGCAGGGAGCCGCAGAAGGCGGCAGGGTGGGAACCGGGACACTGATCTACTTTAACCCCCTTTCTTTCTCCCACTTGCAAGCTAAGCTCAGCATTGGCCAGAGAGAAGTAACAGTTCAGAAAGGACCGCTGTTCCGAGCCGAAGGGTACCCTGTCAGCATTGGCTGCAATGTCACCGGCCACCAGGGACCTGCCGAGCAGCATTTCCAGTGGTCCATTTACCTGCCGGCAGCCCCGGCCCGAGAAATCCAGATCATTAGCACCAAAGAGGCCGATTTCTCTTACGCCATGTATGCTCCGCGGGTGCAGAGCAGGGACATCTACGTGGAGAGGGTCCGGGGCAACTCGGTCTTGCTGCACATCTCAAAGCTCCAGGCGAAGGATTCTGGTGACTATGAGTGTCACACACCGAACACTGATGGAACATACTATGGGAGTTACAGTGCGAAGACTGCTCTAATTGGTAAGCTGTGCGCCTTCCCCTGCCAGCCAGCCCCAGAAGCCAGAGTCTCCGTCATCACAAGGCCTTGCAGTGAGACCTGGCTTTATATGGTGCTGTTTGCTTTGGCAAAAGAGCCCACCATTTGTGAGATTTGTCACAAACTGGTATTTTGTATTCTCTAAATCTCTCAGTTTATCCAGTCAACTTTGCCATGAAGGTTGAGATAGTGTGTGGTCTTCCCAAGACCTTATCTACAGCTACCAGTAAGTTGATCATAGCAACAGCATCAGTCAAAGCCTTGAGAGTTTTCACCATGTTATGTCTTCTCCTGGAGGCAGAACATTAACTTGATAAGAGCTGGTGTTGATACCATAGGTGGGACGTCATTAACTTGGAAATGCTTATTTTCAAACTACCATTCTCTAGCATATTTACCTAAAGGGAGAGGGTGATAGTTCTTGCAATTACCATTTTTGTCCCTTTGCCTAGAATATCTGATCACCCCTTTTTCAGCCTCGTAAACTCCTACATATACTCCAGGACCCTGTTTAGACATTACCTGTGCTGTGAAACCTGTCCTGACTGTCTCAGGCAGTATCCAGCTTTGTTTCCTCGTGATGCTGTGCTCAAGAGGAGCCATTATCAGCACTCACCCGTTTACGTGGTGCTTGGCTCCTTCTGCAACTCTCTCCTACCTCACTCTGAGCTCCAGGAGTAGAGAATGTTCATCTCAGTCCCTTGCCCAAGTGGCTAGCCCTGAGTCGATGCTCAGTAAATATTCGTTGATAGAATCTAAGTGTCGCCTTCATCTGAACTTAGGCTCTGTCATTTCCTTTGAGGACGGAGAGAATGGGTAGTGGGGTGGTTATCAAAACTTTTGTAAGGGTTGCATTTTATCTCTGAATCACAGATAACAACAGATTGTTTCCGAATTTTATGTTATAAAGGGGCAGGTTAAGGCCCAAGGAAGCGAAGTGACTTGCTCCAGTTCATGTAGTCAAATGGGGACAGATTTAGAATCGGAATCTAGGTCTTCTAGCTCCCAGGGCTTTCCCCTTTAAATACTCTGTGTCCAAGTAGCAAAATTGGTTACAGCCTATGCTAAAAATGTACAGTCAGGGTCAGTCCATCAGTGAGCCAGCGTCTGAATGGGCAACAGGGAATGCATACGGCTACTGGAAAAGAAACGCAAAGTGTATGCTTTACAGATGGCGGGTTGGGGTGTCATCTTCATCTCAGAAGGCTAGTCTGACAGATATTGGGCCAATTATTGCTATTGCTTTGCTTCCAGTTATCCCAGACACCCTCTCTGCCGTCATGAGCTCCCAGGCCCTCAGTAAGGAGGAAGGTGAGCCATTAGAACTTACCTGTGAGGCAGCCAAAGCCACAGCTCAGCATACCCACCTGTCTGTCGCCTGGTACCTGATGCAGGATGGAGCGAGTCCAGCCACCACGATTATTTCCCTCTCCAAAGATTTCATGTTGATCCCTGGGCCCTCATACGCAGAGAGGTTCGCGCTCGGTGACGTGCGGCTCGACAAGCTTGGGGCCGCTACCTTCAGGCTGTCCATCGGGAGCCTGCGGCCCTCGGATCAAGGCCGGCTGTTCTGTGAGGCGACTGAGTGGATTCAGGATCCTGACGAAACCTGGACTTTCATCGCAAAAAAGCAGACTGATCAAACGGCTCTGAGGATCCAGCCGGCAGGTGATTATCTTCTTAGAAAATTAATACGCTGGAAGTGGGTATTTATGGGATAACTTTGTTTTCTTCTAAACTTTTGTGGAAGAGTTCTAGTTTTCATTTTTGAGGGGGCTCCACGCTGTCTTCTATAATGGCCATACCGATTTACATTCCCACCGGCACTGTCCGAGAGTTCCCTTCTCTCCATACTCTCACCAGCGCCTGTTACCTTTATCTTTTTAGTAAGAGCCATTCTAATATATGTGAGGCGATACTTCATGGTTCTGGTTTGCATTTCACCGATGATTAGTGATGCTGAGCACCTTTTCATATACCTGTTGGCAATTCGTATGTCTTCTTTAGAGAAATGTCAGTTCAGGTCCTTTGCCCATTTTTTTTTAAATCAAGTGATTTGTTGGTGTTTTTTTTTTTGGTTTTGTTTTGTTTTGTTTTTTGCTATTGAATTGTATGAGTTCCTTATATATTTTGGATATTACCCCTTATCAGATATATGGTTTGCAAATATTTTCTCCCATTTTGTAGCTCGTCTCTTCACAGCGTTGATTGTTTCTTTCGTTGAACAGGTTTTGGGTGGAGTCTTTTGGGGTTTCTACATATAAGATCATGCCATCTGCAAACAGATGATTTTACTTTTTTTCTGATTTGGATGCATTTTATTTTATTTTTTTCTGCCTAATTGCTCTGGTTAGGACTTCTAGTGCTATGTTGAACAGAGGTGGTAAGAGTGGGCATTCTTGTCTTACTCCTGATCTTAGAGAAAAAGCTTTTAGCTTTTCACTGTTAAGAATGGTATTAGTTGTAGACTTGTCATATATCACATATGCTTTTAACTTAGGAAAATTCCATTAGATATTCTCAGCCAAAATGTAGAATAAGACATCACAATTTCAGTAATTGAATATGGTATAAAATATTTTATATTTTAAAAACACATTACTGTATACTTTATATATCTATGTATGCATCCTGCTTAATAGGATTGCTTTCAGAAAACAGGTATGCTGTTCTTTCTGTGTGATTTAAAAAACAGTCAAGGGCGTTTTTGATCCTAGGCATTTCTTTGGCTTATCTCCTCCTTAGAACTGAACCCCCATATGACACTCAATTCCTGTCCTGTCCTTACAGGGCTGTCATCTCTCTCTGCAGTGGCCTCTCTAAGCACCTGCCTTGCTTTTGTTTCCTAGTGAGAGATTTTCAAGTGAACATTACGGCTGAGAGCACGTTTACTGAAGGGAAACCCTTAGAACTGGTGTGCCTGGTAGCGGGCGGCGGCCGGGACCCGCAGCTTCAGGGCACTTGGTTCTTCAACGGTATTGAAGTGGCCCGCATTGACGCTGGCGGAGTCCTGGGCCTGAAGAAAGACTACGAAGAGAGGGCCAGTCAAGGACAACTCCAGGTTTCCAAGTTAAGCCCCAGGGCTTTCTCTCTCAAGATCTTTGCTGCAGGCCCGGAGGATGAAGGTGCCTACAGATGCGCAGTGGCAGAGATGGCAAGAGCTCGGATGGGCTCCTGGCAAGAGCTTCGGAGAAAGCAGTCCCCAGACAGCCCCGTGCACCTGAGGGGGCCAGCAGGTATGTGAAGTCAGGCCAGACGGATCCGGCTGCTTTCAGATCCTCCCCTCCATTCGTATAGGAAGCCTCTTGGGCGAGGTGGAGGTCTCCTGAAGAGTCAGGTGTCAGTCAGATCACTTGGAGGGGAAGTAAAGGAAAACACCCAAACTAGCCGAGGACCTGAGGCCCATCCTTGAGCCATTAAATCGGTCATGACCGTGGATACTCCACTTTATTTCTCTCAATCTCAGTTTCCTCACATGTAAAATAATGACATACAGTTAGATTGCCCTTAAATCCTTTCTTGCTGGCCTAGATTCTTTGGTTCTGTTTGCCATTAGCCCTACGTTTTATACATCACGGGGGTGGGGCTGTTCTTCAAGTAGAGAACACTGTATGAATGAAGCCCTCTGTCTTCTTTTGTTGTGTGTGTGATGTGAGTAGGTTAAGAGGAAAAAGCTCCACTTTGCCTTCTTCCTGGGGCAGGAACACCCACATTACACCCCCACACTCCTCCCACATCTTTCAGGTGCCTCTAGTCAATCCTCTGTTATCTTAAGCAGACATAGGGACCGATCCCAAGTCTTAATTCTGCATGAAAGCGTAGCTCAGGGTGAGGCGTGAAGGGGGAGAGGGCGTAGTGTGCGGGCTCTGTTCCCTGCCTTTTGCTGTGATGTGGCGAGACACCCGTCCAATGGGTCTGAGTATCTGGGGGCATGAGACTGGAAAGGCCACTCAGCTCTCGTTTGGTTTATGAAGGTTGGCGGACCTTAAACATGCTTGAATAGTCAGTGCTTTTTGTGTAAAGAGAAAACAGACAAATACACAACTAATACAGTGGTCCCTCGGTGTCTACGGGGATTGGTCCCAGAACCCCCTGCAGATACCACAGTCCATGGATGCTCAAGTCCCTTATATAAAACAGCACAGTATTTGCACGTAACCTATGCACACCTGTATACTTTTAAATCATCTCTAGATTATTTATTATACCTAATACAATGTAAATGTTATGTAAGTAATTGCTATTCTGCATTGTTTAGGGTGTAACAACAAGGAAAAGGTCTGTACATGTTCAATCCAGATGCCACCATCTTAGGCCTAACTCTGTAGTAACGTCAGCAACAATAATAACTTTTTATGTGTATAAAATTTTCCACCCATGGTTGGTTGAATCTGCAGATGAGGAACCCATGGGTATAGAGGGCTGACTGTATTAGGATTCTCCGAGCCAAGTAGTAAATTCAAAGTCTAGAAAGATTTATTTGCCCAAAAGCAAAATCAAAAACAAAAACAAACTAAAAATAAAGATATCCTTGCTCATTGGAGGCATCTCCAAAGATAGATCAATTTCCCTTTCACGCTTTTCTTCATCGCCCCGCTTGCTAGGAATGAAGACAAGGAAGCTGCGGCCCGAGAGCCAAGCCGGGAGGCGCGTTGGTGTTAGTTTTCACACCAAACATTTGGTCTAACTTTCTAGGAATCAGGGAAAACTATGTAGGAGGTTTACATATTTACACAAAGCTAAATCTCTGCTTTGTGCATCTCAAGTTCCCCTGGAGCATATCTGTGACCTTTCTTCAACCCAGAATGTGGGGATTTGTGCCAAAGGGGCCTATAGGTGTACTTGGTGGTATACAGATCCTAAGCCTATCAGTAGGGTGGTCTTCTAAAGCCAAACACAGTTCTTTGTCTAGGCTGGACTCCAAACTGGGCCCAATATGTAGACAGAAAAAGAATTTAGCAAATATATTAAAGATCCTATTGAGCACTCAGTTTTAAAAGCCAAGCCAAGCCCTGGCTGGTGCGGCTTGCTTGGTTGGAGCGTTGTTCTGTACACCGAAAGGTGGCAGGTTCGATTCCTGGTCAGGGCACATGCCCAGGTTGTGGGTTCGTATGGTAGGCAACCAGTTGATGTGTCGCTCTCTCTCTCTACCCCTTCTCCTCTCTCTAAAAATAAAAAAATAAAAGTCAAACCATTATTTGAAATATGAGCAGAGTTGTATCATTCTATGAACATTTTAAACAGAAGGGAGCACTCACTGCGGAAACCAGAAGTCAGAGTTCATGCTGCCTGTCACTACCAGAGCCAATAAGTAGAGACAAGGACTGTCTCTCTATGGGCAGTTAATTCAGATGGCCGGCGATCTGAGAAAACGGCGAGTTATGTGCCCTAAAAAGACCGTCTTACGTCTCATTTCAAGCCAACCTGTTTTACAAGGAGAAGCAAAATGTAGGCAAAGGGTTTAGAATTCAGGAGAAAGTAGGTAAGGGGTTTAGAATTCAGGGAAAAAGGTTAATCAGATAAAAGCTGCAGTCTGGTCATTTTCCGAGCATCCCTCCATCTGCTGACCGGTGATTCTTTATCAGCATCCTGGGCAGTGGACTTTGTCTCCCTGGAGCACAGGGGCCCAGACACCGTCTTGGTCACTTGCGGTCCTCCTGGACACAAAGGTTGAATTGCTTGCAGGTCTCCTGGAGTCAGGGCAGGTCCAGGCATATATTCCAGTCCCCGGGACAATAACTTTCTGCATGCATTAATTACCAAGCCTATTAACTATCTAAAGCTAAAAAAGTTTTTTAACTTCTTGAATTCCCCATCACTACCACTGTGAGTGTGTAACTTATCCACACTTCTTACCAAGAAGCGGTAATGACCAAAATGAACTAAGGCACCCGCATTTAAAAAAAAAAAAAAAAATTGATGTCAGCTGAAACTAATCATAATGGTTATATCAGAGTGGTGAGATTATGAGTAATAATTTTCTCTCTAATTTCTAAATTTCAGTTATGAATCTATTTTTAACTTAATAAAAATTTAAGTGTAATCATACCTTTAATACCCAAAATTTGGAAACAGGTTTGCATGTACATATATGCACACACACACACATATATATACATAAATTGTAGACATTAACCTTCATTCTGCCTTTGTAACATACATACATACATAAAACACTAAAGACTGATCTACTTCCACTGGGTACTTTCCCTTGCCAGCCAGGCTAAGCCCTTTGCGTGTGCCATTCGTTTACTTCTCTCAACAATGTGATAAGGTGGGCGCTATTATTACCCCTATATTTACAGGAAGGAAAATTGAGGCTCACAGAGGTCAGCTGTGTTGCCCAAGATAATTCTGACTCCGGGGACCTTGGCCTTAAGCCTGAACTGGGCTGCCTCGGATGCATGGGCTCCTGAGGTATCTTTGCTTTGCCCACAGAGCACCCAAGACAAGGGCTTGCACAGGAAGCGGTTGTTGAATGAATGTCTGCATTTCTACACACCTTGAATTTCCCACCTGGGAACCAGACTCACATTTATAGTTTTACACTGTAGTTTAGATAAAAGAAGGATCTCCCTTCAACCAACACCATGCATATATTATATGTAATTTGAAAGAGAGAAATATATCTGCACATATGTATTTTCCCCCCCAGTAATTGTTTTTAATGGCAGTATTGTGAACAGAAATCCTATGAACAATGCTCCTTCCCTGTTCGAAACACATGCTAATTAGGGAAAGATAGCAGGGAGAGGAGGGTCATTTTGAGCTGTGCAAGCCTGAATTCCAAAAAACTAAAAATTTAAATAAACAGCTTCATTACTTTCAGGGTCATACACCCACTCTAATTAATTTAACACAATATTGCCAGATGTTTTCCCAACTCGATGTTCTTAAGGAAGGGCTGATGTAACACGTTGCTAAAAATAAGGGCAAATTATAAACTGCGTAAGTGTAAATACGCTCTGTGATAGTCTTTCTGCTGTCTTGTTTCCACTGTTTAAGTGTTTAGCGAGTCTTTTTTCCTGAGGTGTACAGGAGTAAACAGCCCGATCTAATTCGTCACGAACCAGTCAAGTCCTAATTGATGAGCTCTCACCGTGTTTTAGAAAATTTTTCATTTACTTGGAATAATTTTTTCTTCTGAAATCTGTAATCCACAGCAAGAAGTGTGGTCGTGTCTGCCCAGAACAGGCAGCAAGCTGTGTGGGAAGGAGAGACACTAACCCTTCTCTGCAAGGTAGACGGAGCTGAAAGTCTCCTGTCCGTGAACTGGTGGCATGTGCCACAGGGGCAGACACAGCCAGAGTTTGTGGCAGGCATGGAGCAGGATGGCATCGTGCAACTGGGTGCCTCCTATGGGAAACCCACTAACCACGGCCGCCCAAGGCTGGAGAAAATGGACTGGGCCACCTTCCGGCTGGAGATCACCTCCACCACGGTCACGGACAGTGGCGCCTATGAGTGCAGGGTGTCCGAGAGGACCCGGAACCAGGCCAGAGGTCTGAGCTGGACTCAGAAGATGTCAGTCACTGTAAAATCCCTGCGTAAGTGTCAAAGAAATCCTTCTCTGAACTTTCAGTTCATCAGCCCCTTCCCTTTGCAGTGCGATGAGGTGGAATCTGATTGTGTCTCATCATGAATCCCCTAGTTACGGTATGTGTACCCAGGACACAGAGCATAGTCTTTGGCTACCATATCTGTCAATTAATCTCTAGAGTTCACTCATGTTTTGTTTTTGTTTTGTTTTTAAATATATCTTTATTGATTTCAGAGAGAGGAAGGGAGAGAGAGAGAGAGAGAAACATCAATGATGAGAATCATTGATTGGCTGCCTCCTGCACGCCCCCCACTGGGGATGGAGCCCGCAACCCGGGCATGCACCCCAACTGGGAATCCAACTGCGATCTCCTGGATCCTAGGTCGATGCTCAACCACTGAGCCATGCCCGGCTGGGCTCACTCATCTTCATAAAGATCATCTTTAGGGTGCAACTTGCAAGTTGTCATTCAAGGCTAAACACGAAATCCTATGAATTAGAGTAGGCTCATGGAAGAGATGTGCCGAGGGGAGCTGGGCCCCATCCACTCAGGCCGTTGACAGCCGCAGCCCTGGGATGACAGTCTCTCTCGCATGTGCAGCGCCCATGAGCTGGGGGAGGGAAGGCGGCCCCGGGCCTGGGGAGCGCCCCGCCCACTCGGCGGCAGCTGTCTCCGCGGCAGACTGGACAAACACTGCCTGTTTGTTGTCGCTGCTGAGAACAGTCTGAGGAGAGGTTCCACTTTGGAAAATTGAAGTCAGAATTCAGGACAGACTGTACTGTGAATCACCATCTGCCCCCCAAATACTCGGTACTCCCGAAGAACGACTGATGTTGCAGTGTGCCGAGGTGGTGCCTAGAGAGCCCGACAGCCCTGTACTTGGATCTGATAATCATATCACGCATTACGTTTTGCGTTTCTGCCCACAGAGTCAAGTTTACGAGTTAGTCTGATGAGCCGTCAACCGCAAGTGAAATTAACCAACACCTTTGACCTGTCCTGCGTCGTGGGGGCCGGCGACTCCGGCCTCCAGGTCCCGCTCACCATGACGTGGCAGTTCCAGCCGGCTGGGTCTCCAGGCTTTCACCAGCTGCTTCGAGTCACTCATAACGGCACCGTCGAGTGGGGAGACTTCCCGTCCCAGTTCCAGACGAAGACGAAGGTTTCACAGTCTTCGCTTCGTTCTCAGCTCCTAATCCACGATGCCACCGAGGAAGAGGCGGGAGTGTATCGGTGTCAGGTGGAAGCTTATGACAGAAATTCCCTGCACGTGAATGGCCCCACGAGGGCTTCTGCCGTCTCTCACCCGCTGAGGATAGTCATCTCTTTACCAGGTAATGACTCCTCGAAATTAATCCCTGCTTTGGGTAAGTTGTAGAATGAAAGCATGAAATACCTTCTCCCTGTGTTTGTCCTGCGTAAGTCAGCACCACATATAAACGACGTCCAGGCTCACACTAAGTTAGCATGCACAGAAAGAGCATGCTGGTTGTTACAACACCGAAATGGTTCACACTGACTAATAATAACTGTTACTCCGTGCCCCTTCCCCATCTTCCCACAAGTCCCCACAGCCAGCAACCCAAGGGTACCATACTCACAGCAGGGGACCTCTAGGGCCAGCTCTCGCCGTGAGACGTCCTTTCAGACCGGTCACCGCTCATGCCTTACCAGTCATTCAGTGTGTGGACTGTCTTCCCTTAGTGGTATGGATCATGTAAATTTCATTAGAGCATATTTACCCACTTACATTAATGTGTCAATGTATAAGAGTTAGAGAGTTTATGGTTACAGGCAAGTATAATTCCCTTTGTCGATGGGTCATGGAGCGTAGAGGTCATCCACAGCCCCTCCAAGTTCACCTCGTATCCAAACTCCCCGAGCGCCACCTGCAAGGTCCCTCATAATCCGGTGCTTTTATGCCTTTCCAGCATCCTCTCCTTCCACTGTCCATCTCGAATTTGAACCCCAGCCACACTGAATTTACTTGCAGTTCCTCAGATACTCCGTGTCTTCTCTACTTTCAAAGTCTTTGTTCAAGTTGCTTCTGCTCCGTGTGGAATTTCTTAACCCTTTCTCCATCAGCCTCAATCCTATTGACCCTGACAACTTAGCTCAGAGCTTATCTCCTCCAGGAAGCCTGAAGGCACACACAACTAGACTGGCAAATTGAGCATCCAGGGGCACTCTGGTTAGTGAACACAGACACAGAACTTTCTCTCCATTTGAGTTATAAAACGCTACAGAAGAGAAGATGCCTTTGCTTGAATTCCGAAGCGCTGTCGTGTGGGAGAGATTCCGCTATCCTGTGTGACTCTTCCTCACTGCCCCACCCTCCCTGTCCCCTTCCCCTGGGCAAGGGTAAAACCAGGGCCCGTGGGTGGAAGTTGTAGAGAGGTAAAACTCAACTTGACATCAGGAAGAATTTTCTGTCCGAAGATGGAATGGGCTGCTTTGTGAGATAGGGAGTTTTCGGAGGCGGAATGAGCCGTCAGTGGGCTGCTGGAGAGGGAATTCACACGTCTGAGGGACGGAGGCCGTATTGCTCTCCTTGACCTCTAATGTGTATCTTCTACCTTATTCTGTTTTCTAACAAAGCAAAAAAGTGACTGTTTCCATCCTATTAATTTAGAGAGCGAGCTGAAAGTGAACTCAAGCAGTCAAGTCCAAGAGCTCTCCATCAACGCCAACACCGCCGTGGACTGTCGCATCTTGTCCCAGACCCCCGGGAACCTTCCGGTGGCCGTTACTTGGTATTTCTCTTCCATTTCCTCTAACGCATCCTGGCTGAAGATCCTAGAAATGGACCAGACCAACGTGGTGAAATACGGGGATGAATTTCAAACCCCTCGGAGAAAACAGAAATTCCACGCGGAGAAAGTTTCCCAAGACGTGTTTCAGCTGCACGTCCTGAACGTGGGAGACAGCGATCAGGGCAGATATCGCTGTGTGGTGCAGGAGTGGCTCTTGTCTGCAAATGGCACTGGGTACAAGCTTGGAGAAGAGACATCAGGTGTGACAGTCTTGAAACTCAGGCCCACAGGTAAAAACCTCCTGAGTGTACTCACACGTCTTTCTGTAGGATTGCCATCTTCTCTCGGGCAGCCGTTCTTCGGAGTGATCACAGGAAGGTAAAAAATAGGACCTAGAGTCCCAGGAAGAGTGTCACCTACACAATGACTGTAGATCTTGGAAACCCACTAAAGGGGGGGGGGGGCTTAGGGAGAATCATCCTGAGGTTTTAGGAAGCTCGGAGGAGAGCAAGCTTCCTCCGATTGGTTTGCTGCTCCGCCTGGCAGCCTGGTCCACGGAGCTACCCAGTGCGTCCTACCTTCGGATCTCTGTCATAACGAGCCGCGTCATTCCGGCGGGGCTCGATTGTAATTTGGCAGAGAAAGAGCAATACGAAGCATATTTCTCCCACTGTGAACAGAAACTGTACAACTCTACAGGGATGTGTGCAGAAATTGCTTTTCAACGTTTGGCTGCCTCAACAGAAGGCGAGGAAGGGTAGTTAACGGTGGGAATGGCCTACTGGGGGGGATCTCCGCGCCCTCGGGAGATCTTTAAAAACGTAATCGGAGCTCCGTCCCCTTGCCTTGGTCTGGGAGAGCTGCGGCCTAAGTGTGGGCGGGGTGGCGTAGGTCTCTCGGCCTCAGTTTGGTCACCTCCAGTGTTGATTTAAAATTAAATGAATGTCGTGGGAACGGGATGAGATCCAGCAGCACGAAGCAAATAAGTTCATATCTAGTTTGGCACTTAAAATTCTATTTTCTCGATGGACAAGAGGTAGGGCTGCAGGCTGGAAGTGGCTGGTTGGGTTCATAGCAGAGAATGTTCTAGCAAATACGGAAGGACAGAGGTCAAAGACAACTGTTAAAGATGAAGGACCTCATATCTAAAGGTTATAAGGTGGCATCTCCTCAACGAGAACTGGGCTTTTCAGAGGACGTGTCCAGTCTACGAGTCTGGGTTCCTCTCCAACTTCCTCCCATTTCATTTCCTAGGAAGTCAGGTTCGTGTCTCCAAAGTGCACCGGACGGAAAATGCTACGGAGCACGGAGAGGTGGCCATGCACTGCCGCCTGGAGAGTGCGGGCGGCCCGGCCTCCCTGTTCTCCGTGACGTGGTACTGGGCCGGAGAACATTCTGGAAGCAGGATGCTGGTGCACCTGCAGCATGACAGCTTGCTGGAGTACGGCGAAGACCCGCTGCGGAGGCGCCTGCTCTGTTACCGTTCGTCCCCCACAGACTTCGTCCTGAAGCTTCGCCAGGTGCAGAGGGCGGATGCCGGGAGGTACTGGTGCAGGGTGGTGGAGTGGCAGCTCCACGGCAGCCCAAGCAAGTGGGTCAGCCGAGCGTCGGATGAGTCGCCGCATACGGTGCTCACAGTGCTGCCTTCAGGTAAGGAGGGGTTACCCGCCCGGCTCGCGGTCGGGAGCATCTCTGCCTCCCCTCTTAGCTTTCCCCTCCCGGCCGTGCGGACACGCCCAGACCCCCTAACAACATGCCTTGGCCTTCGCTCTCAGCGGTAACTTATTTGGACAGGCACGGCCTACGTGAGGTGTCAGCGTAGACACTGAGACGGCAGGGGACTCTGCTCCTGCTTCCCATCCCAAACCCAAAAGGCCTCAGCATGAAACCCCTTTACGTCGCCAAAGAGTGTCTGAAGGCCTTGGCTGGTCCTGACTCTCAGGATGCTGATGTGCAGCGGGAGTGGGACCGAGGGAGGGGGACTGGCAGCTTTACCTTTGATCTGGTTGAACCAATAGCAGCTACATCTGTGCTCCCCCGGGTCAAAAACAAAACAAACAGAAAAAACCTTTCTCAGTGACCAAGGGCCAAGCCTTTTATCCCTCTGTGGCTCAACAAAGTACCAAGACTTCGAAAATGACAGTCATTTGGGGCGCCTCTCCTGATTGCACCTTGAAAGGCATCAAGGGAGGAAGTGCACCTGAGAGAACCTGTTTACAGGTTTCCCCCAAAGGAAAAAAGCCCCTGGAAGACCCGCTGGCCAAAGGGTGACCCCTCTCTGTGTGGGAAGGTCGCCCTATCCTGCTGAGCGCACAGATTCAGGAGGGACGTGCAACAAGCGAGGGACGTTGGAGGAGAAGGGGGCACCCTTCCAGCCAGTGCGGTGCCAGGCGTATAATAGGCATTTATTAAGCATTTGTTAATGAAAGCAAAAATGTCTCCAGCCAGACCGGTAAATCTTCCCTGGCGATCAATGAGCTGGCAGATGCTTTAGCCAGTGCATTCTCGGAGCCACTCTGCCTGGTGGCTTTAAGGAGGCGGTGAGAGGGGAGCCGTGAGCCAAACTTACTGTGGAAAAGCGTCTTCAGAGGGGCAGAGGTGTGGTCTTGGTTCCCGACACCAGAAAGGGTACAAAGGATCAATAAAGATAAAATTCCTAGGACACCTGCTAGCTTTGGCGACACTCCTTAGGAGGGAAAGGGTGCTGCTGAGAACATAGGGAAGTTTCTCGGAAGGAGAGATAGAGAGTTGCCTCCCAGCTATCCCAGCAAGGCTCCTAGAGTGAAGGTCAAAGTGATCTGATTTGTTCCCTCCCCCCCTCCCCCTGTCCATTCTTCGGTGACTTTTCCTCCCAAGTCTCCCAGCAGAATTTTTCTTCCAAAGTTGGTATTTCTGAGGTAGCATCCAAAAGGAATGTTCCTTGTGATGTGTTTGGCGGTGGGTGGACGCGTGTTATAAATTAAACCTCATGATGGAGTGTTCTCATTACATTTTTGGCTCCGTCTTGCAGGCCTCGTACTTTGAGCTTTGGGTACTTACTTGGATGAATTCGAAATGCCAAACCTTAATGGTTTTGAATGTCACTCATTCTGATTCAGATATGGGTGAGAGGCAGATGGTGGGAAATGGTGACTGTGGGGTCCAGAGCAAACACTGTCCTCCCAGGAGAGGCCGTTTAGAAGCAGTGGAGCTGAGGGTTGCTAGCTGTTGGCCAGTCCTGCTGCGAAGGGCGCACTTGGCCTCCTTTGAGGGCAGATTGCTCCAAGCGGGGCAGCCTCCGCCCCATTAAGACAGTCAAGCTCCCTGGCAGTCTCTTCACACTGAAAGTTAGCGTCTCAGTGGCCCTGTCCTCCCGGAGCTCCCAGTGCAGGGTTTGGACCAGTGTTTAGGTTCTTGACTTCCAACCAAGACACGTTCTTCAGGGAGCAAAATGCATCAGCAATTCCAAAAGCGGAGTCCTTGTAGTATGTGGTTGATCACAATGACCTAGGGGCCTGTTGTTTTCACCTCGAAGAGTCTATCAGCCCAAGAATCCTATAGCTTAACCTTTGAAAAAGAGGTTGCTTGTGCTATTACAATTTTCCAATGAAAGCACAGCTACTGTTAGCATCAGATTTTCAGAACAGCCCTGATTTCGAATCTCCTGTCATGAGTAAATGTAGCTGGAAGGCTACATTTGGTAGTCGGCGTCTCACGAAACGTGCCTTTCTGCATAAGAGACTGTCAGCCTGGTCTTTCCTAGCCTCTCAAGGCTCTGTGTCCTGGAGCCTGTGGGGGATGCAGGCTTCTTGTCCAGCTCCCTGGCCGTGTGGCCGGCATGTGCGTGCTCCACGTGTCCGGTGCCGACGGCCCTTCCCCACGGGCTGCAGCTGCGGACGGGCGTCTTCAGCAAGCCTGTATGTAGCATCTTCTGCCCCAGTCAATCCAACCTAATTTAGATCAGCAAAAGCCACCAAGCGCATGTGCTGAGCACCGTAGGGGCCATAGAAACAAACGGCCCCATCAGACGTACCCATGATGGAACAGAACTGATGGGTCTAAGCAGATCTGAGCGCGAGAGGAGAGCAGAGAACTGTATCTGAGGCGAGGTAGGGCCGCCTGGGGGCGGAAGTGTGACCCAGGGGACCCAGAGGACCCAGAGGAGGAGGGTGCGGAGAGCTTGCCAGGGGGAGGCAGCAGTGAAACGACACAGGAAGGGAGCTGCATGGAGGGGCCTGGGGAGGGAGACCAGTTTGGAGAGTCAGGAAGGGATGGGGCCTCTCCCTGTAGGTGCTATTTTATGAGGCCCATGAATGAGAGAGAGAGAGATAGAGAGACAGAGACAGAGAGAGACAGAGAGAGACAGAGACAGAGAGAGACAGAGAGAGACAGAGACAGAGAGAGAGACAGAGACAGAGAGAGACAGAGACAGACAGAGAGAGACAGAGACAGAGAGAGACAGAGACAGAGAGAGAGACAGAGACAGAGAGAGACAGAGAGAGACAGAGAGAGAGACAGAGAGAGAGAGACAGAGAGACAGAGAGAGAGACAGAGAGAGAGAGAGAGACAGAGAGAGAGACAGAGAGAGAGAGACAGAGAGAGAGACAGAGAGAGAGAGACAGAGAGAGAGAGACAGAGAGAGAGACAGAGAGAGGGAGGGAGAGATTCAGCAGCAGCTGCAGGGGGAATCACTCAGTTAAAATTTCAGGACCGGCAGCGGAGTTGAGAACGAGGGTTGAATTATAGATATCTTTTCTGAGGAAAGAAGATTAAAGGAGAGGTTTTTCTTTTTTGTTTTGTTTTTCCTTCTGGCTGTGAGTTTTAAGTAGGTCACTGGCACCTCCCTCTGGTGGCTGGAAGTTGCTGGGCGGGGGGAGGTCGGAAGGGACCGTCTGGGTTCTGGGCTCCCCGCGCTCCCCTCTGCCCCTCGCCTGTGACTGAAGGGGCCGGCTGCCACCTGGGCCGCTGTTCTTACGCGTGTGTGCCCCTCACCGTGAACCCCAGGGGTGAGCATCGCGGGTTAGCACACAGGCGCGGGCCCTAATTCTTCCCGCCATTCTCTCTCCCCGTGGCAGAGCCCACGTTCTCCTCCAGGATCTGCTCCTCGGCGTCTTTCATCTATTTCTTGCTCGCCTGTCCCGTGGCTGTGCTCGCCCTGCTCGCGTGTGTCGCCTACATGTGCTGGAAGGCCAGGAGGTCGTCCTCAGCGAGACTCTCGTCGCAGAGAGAACAGGCCCTCTGGGTGGACTTGGCGGGGGCTGGAGATGGGCCCCTCGCCAGGAAGGAGGAAGAGGAAGACAGTCGCCCGTGAAGGGCGCGGACTTTGCGATGGGCCTGAGCGGACCCGGGTTCGAATGAGCCCTGGCTCTGCCCTTCTCTGTGTCTGTGGCCTCGGGTAAGTTACCCAGGAATCCGAGGAAACGTTTCTTGAGCGTGTACGTGGTGCCAGGCACTGTTCAGTGTTCCTTTGTGCGTGACCTCACCTACCCCTGCACCGCCCCCCTGGGTGCCCGGGAGCCGGGTGGCCTCGTTTCCCCCATTCATTCACCCCACCTCACCGAGGTTCAGGTTCCCCATCTGTGAGGAGAGGATCCCGCCCTCACACCGCCTCTGGGGGATTGGGTGAGACGCTATGGCCAAGCTCGGGGGCGGCTGTCCTCAGCTCTCCTCTCTTCTGTCCCTGATTCCCTGGAAAACACCCAAGTGTCCCATCCTGTCGCCCTGGCTCTAGGTAATCTTTTCCCTCCAGGTGAGAGGTGTAGGAAAGGGCCTGACGTCAGCGAGGCCAGGGGACTTGGGGCTATGCCTTTCTTTCCCATTAAATGACTTCCTTGGAGGCAGAAATCCCATCTGTAAAAGTCACTCGAGAGCTCCCCGTAGTAGGCGCTTATTCACTGTTGGCTCTTTGATGAAATGATAAAGCTTTTTGTAACCTGAGTCTCTTTGTTTTATTTTATTGTTTTTTCTTTTCTCTATAAGACTTATTGAGTCATCACTAAGGAAAAGGTTTCTCTTTTCTTTTTTTAAAATTTTGCAGCAGTGCTCAGTCAGCCCCCAAGGCCTCACAGCGCCCTTCTCTTCCCACACCAAAAGGCCTGTCTGGCTCCAGGCTCTCAGCCCAATGCCTTATTTTCTTTGACCTGACAGCACTCTGAGGCTGCTGTAGTTATTTGGGGCAGGAGGGGCCAATAGTGCCACCATACCCTCCCATTCCAGCGGGGGCTAGGAGTTCAGGGGGTCAAGCCTGGGTCCTCAGGATCCCCTATTCTCAGCCAGGAAAAGTCAAGAGGCTGGGAGGCTGGGAGAAGTTCGTGGCTTAAGACTTTCAACAACTGTCCCCCAGGAGATAACAACTGTCTCTGCTAGGCCTGAGGTCCCTTAACCTTTGTTTCAAAAGCTGCTCAGGCCAGCACTGAAACTCAATCAGTGTCACCTAACAGGCTTGAGAAAACACATCTCCTTATTGTCTATGTGGCCAACAGCATTGCTTTCACACTCGGCAATTTGCATTTCCAAGGAGAGCAATTTATTTTTAATTATTTCATCAGGCACAGCCGTCCTCTCCAAACATAATTAGTTCCTTTGCAAGGGGATTATCAGGGGCTATGAGAGCTCCCACTGTAGACCTGCTGGTTCCTTCAATTCGCCTCCCTTTATGGCTCCGTTAGAAATACTCCAAGTGTTTCCTTAACAGAGACAACACATTTGTTTCTCTCTCAGGTGAGGGAGCGTAGTATTCAGAGAACAAAGCTAAAGTTAAGACTTCTTAGAAAGTGTGAGTAATGTTTCCGCTCTCCAATTTTCCCAGAAACCTAATTTTCATTGGGATATTGAAGGGAAAGTGAGCAGAATTGAACCCCGGTCAGATAATCAGTGGATTCTGGTGCTTCCCCTCCCTCCTTCCACCACCAGTTTCTTCACCTGGATACCTAGCCTTTCAGCTCGTAGCTCAGATTCTACTTTTTCACGTTTGAACGACGCACAGAGGTTGCCAGAGCAGACACTCGAATATCTAACTGCCACCCCCAGGCCCCCAGCGGAGCCTGGGGGTGATCACTTCCCAGTGAGGGCCCCGTGTCCGGCCTGGGATGGGTGTGGGACCCAGTGGGGACCCAAGCTGGTACAGCCCCGCTCCCCATGGCTGCCCCCTTGTCTGTTCTGGACGCTCTGTTTTCAGTAATGGGATCCGGACCACATCGGATTTTCTAAGAAGCCACATCGCAGTCTTTGGCTCATAGTGAGTTTTCAGGCACCTGAAACCCCCAGTCTTCTTTTTCTCCTTTGTTGAACGTCTAGAATAAAATTTGTTTTCACCCATTTCAGCAGCCATTTGACATGAAACTTCTCCTCGCCCCAGTTGTGGACTTGTTCATTTTAGTTCTTAAAACTTAACGGAGGACTTTGCTTTTACTCACTGATTCCAGCTTTTCCATTCTGGGTCACCACCTGGTTTTTCTTTACTGTCTTGTGTTATAGAGTCTCTTTGGCCTCAGGACAAACCTCTGCCCCAGGAGTTGACCACCTGTGCCCCACAAGCAAAACACAGCCCACCCCGTTTTTTTTTTTTTAAATCCAATTTGTTGGAATCCAGATTCGCCCACGTGTTCTCTGTGGCCGCTGTCATGGCAAAATGGTGGAGTCAAGCAGTTGCCGTAGAGACCGCAGGGCCCGCAGAGCCCGCGGTGTTTGCTGTGTGGCTCTTTATGGAAAATGTTTGCCAACCCTGCTCTCTTTCAGTGGCTAATGTTCTGCCTGTCTTCACCATGTATTGCGTTCCTGGGAAACTTGATTTGACTTATCTGTCCCGGTTATGGATCTGATTAATAAATAATCTAAGGCTTCCGTCCGTGTTGGTGTCTAGCCCAGCAGCTCTGAAGGTGGATCCCCTCCACCACACTCCTGCTCGAGATGGAAACTCCGCACCATCCTGCTGAATACTTGCTCCGTACAGGACCAGGTTGCACAGAGATGACTAAGGCGTGGCTGGGCTAGGCTCCTTTCATTGCCTTTAGTCTACTGAGACATCTGTAGGAACAACTGGCTTATGGCAGCAGGTGAATGCAGTGGTAGAAAGTCACGTGCCATAATAATTTCTTTCTTTTTTTTTAAAATATATCTTTATTGATTTCAGAGAGAGGAAGGGAGAGAGATAGAAACATCAATGATGAGAGAGTCATTGATCGCGCCCGCAACCCGGGCATGTGCCCTTACCGGGAATCGAACCCCGATCGCCTGGATCCCAGGTCAACGCTCAACCGCTGAGCCACGCCCGGCCGGGCAGAGTGAGGGATTTTAATGTGTAAGAGAGAGTATACGATTAATTTATTCCACAAGCACCTTCTGATACTGAGCAAGGTGCCAAGACGTCCGCTAGGAGCTAGGTGTGCAGAAGTGACCGACATCATCCATTCCCTCAAGAGGAAGCGAGAACGGAGTTGGTACTGACTCTACTGAGCAGCCATCGCGTGCCGTGAGGATTGAATCCTATGACAGTCCCGGGAAGAAGCTGAGATTAAACCACACACCAGCCGTCACCCATCATTAAGTGGCAGAGGCAGTGCGTAGGCCCAGCTGCACTGACTCCAGAAGCAACACTCTTTCTATGCTTATGAAAGATGCCGCCATCTCATTACGAGCAAGGATCTCTGCACACAAGGTAATGAGAGGACCACTGGGACAGGAAAGGGTGACAGGTGCTTGTTTGGTCACATGCTCTCTAAGTGCCAGTTTGCTCTAAAAAGCGGGAAAGAACTGGGACTAGAGGAGCAGGGAGCCCCTTTGCACTCTGCCCTGGGGCCCAGATTTCCATGCAGCCCGGTGCATGTCCTTGCTCCGTGCTGCCTTATGATGGTGTTGAAATAGATACACAAGAGCATGTTTTTGTTACCGTCTCTCACGACTGAAGGAGGATGCTACAAGTTTTCAAGTCTGTCTTTAGGGAATGGTTGTGTTGTTTAACAGTCTGTCTACAGCAGCTCTTTGTATCACTCTGCTGGCAGCAGGACATTGTTTGAGAATCTTCTGTTCTCAATAGTCGATACATGACCAGGCCGATTAAAGGGCGCTGATGCAAAATGGCCTTTATTCCCTAAGTGGGGGCCAAATACCTTCTAGCCATACATGCGACACATGGGGATGCTGTGTGCAAGAAAGCGCTGCGACCGAAGCAGAACACGGAGCAGTGCTGCAGGCGCCCGAAGGGGCTGGAGTCGGCCTCAGTATTGAAGAAGGGCTACCAACATCAGCTCCTCACACACACACACACACACACACACACACACACACACACGCCTAAATTCCTCCCCTGAATCTGTTTCCTGATGGAGGGAGTATTTGGTGTAGCATCAGGTATGGGTCATTCAAATGCAGCAAACCGAGACTTCCACCTGGCAGCTGAAGGCTAAATGGCAACTGTGATACTTAGTAATCTGTCCACACACAAAGCACAGCCCACATTTGAGCCCTCCTAAGAAATAAGCTGCAGCGAGATAAAATTGAGGCTGCCAACTGCTCCCTCCTCGGGTCTTCCACTCTGACTTTTGGCTCCTTTCAAATGACGTGCCCAGTGAATACTTTGGTAACTTCATAGTCAGGAATGTGAGCTCTGGATTTGGACGGCCCGGGTTCAGATCCTGACAACATCACCCACTGGCTCTGTGGTCTTCACCAGTTGATCTCTCTCGACCTCAATTCCCTCATCCATAAAATGAGAATAATACCCAGTACGTCATAGGGTTTGGTGCAAGGATTATACGAGATAGTCCTGTGAAGGAGAAGCCATACATGTTAGATTTCATCATCATTACTGGCCAGCAGGCCGCTCGAATCCTTTCGACTCCTGAAAAGGAAACCGAAGAGCTGCATTTTACTACCTAATTCTTCGCGCAGCAGTGGAGGGAGGACGGCAAGGGAATGAAAGGCAAGCCCGGGCTGGGCCACGAAATGGGGCCACTGCTGGGGTCCCCTAATTTAGAGAAAGAAGTGCGCAGTTTCAGAAAGAGTCAGGATTTCAAGGACAGAGGGCCATTTGGATACCATTGTCAGAGTGCTTTACAGTCAAAGGAGAAGCCAAGATAGTTTAATCCAGGAGTTCCAAGTGGAGATATAGAAATATAGGGAAATGCAATCACTAGGGACTCCTATCCTGAGGTACTTTATACCTGTATTAATTAGCTAATTCAATTTACATGCAGATTTGAGTGCAAATAATTAGCTTGGGAATTTGTATTAGTCTGCTCAGACTGCCATAACAAAATGCCATAGACGGGGTGGCTTAAACAACAGAAATTTACTTTGTCACAGTTCTGGAGGCTGGAAAGTCCCAGTTGACTGATGAGGGCCCTCATCCCAGCTTACACACTGCCAACTTTCAGATGCATCCTCAGGTGACAGAGAGAAAGAGGGAGGGAGGGGGGGAGAGGTTTCTCTTCCTACAAGGGCACCGATCCTATCATGAGAGACACACCCTCACGGCCATATCCAACCCTAATTATCTCTCAAAGACCCCATCTCCAAATACTATCACATTGGGAAGTAAAGCTTCAACAGGTAGATTTGGGGGAACAGAATTCAGTCCATAGCACTTGGGGAGGGTACACAACTTAAAAGCAAAACCATTCAAGTGAGCCATGAGCAGACCCCCCCCCCCCCACCGCTTAGCCGTGGTCCAGCTCTTCCATCAGAAATGGGTGACTACTAAAGTCGCAGGAATGGTGTCATGAGAAAAGTTTAGGGATGAAAGGGATTGCTTAAACATGCAGGCGGAGCTCGAGGGGGGCGGGGGCTCGAGGAACCTGGGGGCTGCCTCCTCCACGAGCATCACTAAGGCTGCTTTTGTCTCCCCTGGGCCAAAGGAGGGGTTGCGTGGGAAGCAAGAGAAAAAGAGGAATTGGGGAGACGAAAGGGGCAATTAGCACATAGGAGTGAGAAAGCAGAAATAAAAGCCAACAAACCACAGAAAGAAGAAACGCACAGCCCCTCCCCCACCCGAGCTCTGCTCAAGGACACAGATGCGTGTCCGTGTCCCATGCCCGCACCAGGTGGCTTCGGGAGGAACCCGCTGGCTGACGGAGAGGCTGGGGCGAGGCCTGCCGTCGGGCGGCACAGGAGGAGGAACGCTCGTCCGGAGCTCCTGCTTAGGGTGAGGCGGGCGGGCGGGCCCGGAAAGGGAGGGTGGGAAAGTGCTAAAGAGGGGCTGAAGAGCTGGGGCGGCCGGACCTTCCGAAGGGGCTGCCTGGCCCCCGGGAAGGCTGCCTCGTCTTCAGCAGGGGCCTCCTTCACTCCTCTCACCAATGCCCTGCAGCAAATCCCTCACTGAGCCTCCATCCAAACGCACGGTCACCCCGAGGGGACCAGGGGGGAGAGCAAGGAGGTGGCAGGTTGGCCAGACAGGAGATGGTGTGACCCAACGAATCAGTAGCCTAGCGGAAGGCGGCAGCCGTTGTCCTGAAGAGCCGCCTCCCCCTGTGGCCTCTAGGCTGCTTCGTGTCCTGTTTACCAAGAAAAGCCTCCCCCAGACTAACCTCGCTTCCTTTCTGCTCGCCCTGCAGGCCGGGGAATCCAGGGATGGTTACACAGAGCGGGCAGGAGCTGCAGCGGGCACCTGGACAAGAAGAAACAGTGTGGCATTTATGGGGCTCCCTGCCCAACTGAGGGACCGTGCCCACAGCGTGACGACTAAGGGGTCACGTGTACCCGGAGATGTCTCCAGGTTGCGCTCAAGCCTTGTTCAGCATTTTCACCGGCACCTTGAAGTCAAAGGGAGCAGGCTTGTCGGGGGTGCAGTTGGCACAGAGTCAGGAGGTGGCACTCATGAGCCAGCCGATCGGAACGAGGCTCCAGGAGATCGAGACAGGTTAGAATGATGGATCAGCACTCACGAGAGGAAAGATAGAAGCCATAGCTCAAGCAGTTAGGTGCAGCAGGTGAGGGAGACTTGAGTTCACGTGGGAAACGTGAGAGCAGGGGTTTTGGTTGATTGCACGCTCGATGAAAATCACTCACTAGCACGGCACGTTTGTTAGAAAAGAGGGAAAATGTTTGCAGCTTTATAGTGCTTATACAGAGCGGGCATAGCTAAAATAAAGGTGACAATTATTCCACAGTATTCTTCATATTGAGTCCTATTTGAGGGGCCTCACATTAGGCACATGCTCGTTGGAAAATGCTGGTGAGGGGCTCTGGGGGAGAGAGATGCAATTGAACAGAGGAGTGTGTGTGTGGGGGGGGTGAGATGGCCACATTAAAATGCTTGAAAGTGACATTAAAATGAATTAAGTGTGTTCTGTGTACCTCCAGATGACAAGTAGGTGGAAGTTTCAGACAGAAAGACAGATTTCCACTCAATATACATTAGAATTAATGGACATTTTGAGACACCCAGACAGAGAATTTGCTGTGACCAGAGGTTTCTACGCCGAATCCATTAGGCATGATGCGGAAAAGATTTAGAGGGCATACTAGGTGACTCGAGGGTCCCTTCCACTCTGTGGTTTACTTTATTTCATTTAGCAGATATGTATTGAATTTCTATGCGCTGTGTACATAGTTGAGTGGCAAGCAAAACAGAAACAAGGCCCTGCTCTCTGGGCAGCTACACCTGTAATCGACAAGTTAAGGGAAAGAAAACAGAAAGAGGCAATAGACTACGTATGGTGTGACTCCATTTATATGAAACGTTCAAAGAAGACAAATTTCTCAAGACAGAAAGCAGGTCAGCGGTTGCCTTGGGCTGGGGCTGTTATTAGGGGTACAGTTTTAACACCACTGACATGCGGAAGCTGATATTGCAAAATTCAGGTACGACGGAAGAATTTGTAAACTCTCTTGTGTTTTCAAATTATAACCAGATTTGTTCTTAGTATAGTATCATCTCGACTGTGCCTGCGTTAAAGGACAAGTTTAAAATGGTCGGGTTTTTTTTTTGAAAGGCACAGGATGAAATGAAATTGAATTACTATAGCACAGTGTTAAGCAAAAAGAATGAAACCGCCCGAGAGGACGGCCCTCGGTAGGGTTTTTATGTTAATATGCTGCCACCCAGTGATCACTTATAAAATGGCAGGACTTTGTTTTTTGTGGTTTTTTTTTTCTTGGATTTGTTAGGCCAGGTCTGGGTACTACCCGTATCTGAATGCTTGGCCAGGGGCAGGTGAAATATCTGAGTGAATCACTGAATAACTTATGCTTCGTAAACATACTACAGTAGCAAGAGCTGGATGGGGAATCTCGAGAAATGGCTTCCTGTCCTCATCAGCTGGCGTCAGCTTTGTGATTTGAGCCAGGAAAAGATTAATCTGATTCCAAAATCCAAGGAGAGGCTCTATAAGGTAGTTGTTAGAAGCAGGGCCTTGGGGCAAGCTCTGAAGGACTCTAAACTTTGGAATCTTGTGCTTTAAAATGGAAATAAGAGAATACCCACTTCCAGGGTAGCTGTGAGAACTGAGGGTGCATGCAAAAGCACTTAGAATACACCTCGGAAAAAGTTAGCCTATAATGATGTTTCCCTATATTAACAATGTTTCTCACAGGAAAAAATTCTTTACTATTTAAAATTAGTTACCCTTCCCCACCCCATCCCAAAGCAATGAGCAAAATCCAGAAAACTAAACACACTTAGGTTTACCTATTACTTGGAAAACACATTTTTTTAAAATAAGGAGTAAAGATAAAGGTTGCATAGAAGTTGGAATTTTACAAATAACTCGAAACTTGGCATTGCTGATTATTTTTAAACAATACAGGTAATGACAGGGATGTCAAGGGGAAACTGTTCTAGCTGAGCCTCTTACCACTAATATCTTCTAGATGCCTGACATGTGCCAGCCACCACAATGCTGACCAGAGAAAATACGTTTCTTTCATTTTCCCAAGAATTAAAATGAGTGTTTGAATGACTCTGGATTTCATTTCACAGGTTGGAGGACCAGTCTGCTTAAGGAGCTACTGTGTCTGAAATGGAACAGTTTCTACTATTTTATTTCATCACCATTTTATTTCCCTAGGGTGTCAAAATAGCTTAATTAATCCTAGCTCTTATTTTCCATGGGGATGTTTTGACATGGCTTAAACATTGTATCTTTTGTTTCTTTGTTTTGTACAGCTTTTATTGAGGGATAATTTAGATACCACTGAATTCACCTATTTTAAGTGTTCAGTTCTGAGTCTTAGTAAATTTATATAGTAGTGCAGCCATTACCACAATCCAGTTTTAGAGCAAACCCATCACATACTTTGCATTTCACCAGCCCCATATGGAAAGAATTTATTGGATCATTAACCTGTGCATTTAAACCATCTAGCTCTAGGACCTCGCCTAGGCATTCATTTTGAATAAATCATGCTCTAAAGAAAAAACAACTCACACTCTCAATTTGACTCAAAATAGAGGTCCATAAAGCACATTCCTCAATGGTCTCTGCACAGGCCCGCAGGCTATTTAAGGATATAAGTTAAAAATGTGAATAAATAATCAAAGTTAATACACATACCCTAATGTATGTGTATATTTTGAAAAGCGTATATTGTATCATTCATTATAGTTTATGGCGCTATTATGGCCACACTTCACCCAGTGACAAACTTGTTTTTTCACCCTGATGCATATGACTAGGTGGGATAAACTGTCCAGAACCTAACCATTTCCCCCCCTTGATTTTTATTGACACTATTGCAGATGCCCCCATTTAGAGCCTAAACATTTTGATCTAGTATATCACATATTTATGGCAGAAATAGTCCCCCTTCCTGTGATCTGGCTGTGAGCACTTTCATGGGGTTGGACCTGAGATACCGGCTGGGAAACTTGCAGAGGAAGAGCTTCTTCCTAAAGGGATATTTAAAGAGGCCCTGATTTTGTCTTGTTTCAATAATCAAATTACCATGCCCCTCTTCCTGCAAACCCAGTATTCATGGCCTGCTTCTCCCAATACAGCATCTGTTAAGTATGTACCTAAAAATCTCAGTGCAAGAATTATAATCTGGGCATAATGAAAACGCCTCTATTTACTTATTTGTTTTTGCTCCTGTCTTATTTCTAAAATCATCTGCAGGTGCTTCAGAGGGGTAGTTATATATAAACTAACTCCACTTTGGTTCTAGGCACATCTTTATCTAGACTTACAGAGTTTCCTGCTAATTCCACTTATCATCACATTTAAGTACTATTTTATGTTGTTATTGAAGTGTTCAGTCCCTACCAGATATTAAGCTCCTTGTGCTTAGAATAGTTATTATAAACTGTGTGTGTGTGTGTGAGTAAATGAATTCTACATTTCGCAAGCACCCAGTCCACACTGGGCACACAAAAAGCTATTTAATACGTACTTGTTTAATTAATAAATGATACTCCAGGTTTGCCTTCCCTCTTCCAGGCCCCTATGACATTTGCATTGATCATGTAGCCCAGGTTTCCTAGACATTACAAGGTTTCTGTCCTACTGTCCCCACTAAGGACAGTAGCACCGTATGTCTGGCCGTAGGGTCCCCAATAGCTGTAACACGAAGCCCCCTCTCTTGCAATAAGTCTGATTTCTATTCCTCCCTGTTTAACTACTAGATCGGATTATGATTTCAAATACAGTCCCCTTTCATTTAATTTCACCCTCGATTTTTAATATTACCAGAGCATACACACTAGCAGAAAAAACCTTGGCGAACAAAAATACAAAAGTAAAGTTCCGCTTCCCCGAAGGTAATCCCGGGGCTCCCACGCTGCGGGCGTCTAGAGGTCATTCGGTGCACACGGGGGCAGCGAGCGGCCCCCCGAGGACCCCCCGTAGGTCCTCCGCGTGGGCGCTGGGCGGGGTCTGAAGCGCTATGCAAATCTAAAGGACCGCTGTGGGGTCCCTGATGCTCGCTCGGTGACAGACCTGTCCGTTCCCCGCGCAGATGTAAAGGACGCCCCCATCCCCCGCATCCCACCTCGGCAGTAGGCAAACCCCAGTTTCCTCTAGGGCCGCCTCCGGGTCCTCAGCAGGGACCGGGATCCCCCGGATCTCAGTCGCACCCGGTGCCCTTCCAGGACCTGTGAAGCGAAGCCCCGCCTTTCCCGGGAAAGCCCAGCCCACTCCTAAACCACGCCCCCAGCGTCAGCCACGCCCCCCAGCCAAATGCCCGGGCCCCCACGCCGCTCAGCCTGGTCTTATTTGATTTCGGCGCGCGCCTAGCCTTAGGGCGGCTATGATTGGTTGGAGGTGAGCGAACCTCCCGTATGATTGGCTGATCGTGCCACGGCGGTGAATTGTGGGAGTTAAGACTCCGGGAGGCGGGTGATGATTGATTCCTGAGGACAGCCGAAAAAAAGCGGAAGCAGGTTGTGCCGCGAGACCTCCCGGGAGAGCCCGGAAGGAGCGCGATGGAATTGGTTAGGTGTCCGGAGCACGGTGAGGGGCTGGGGTCCTAGGGTCCCCTGCGGGGGGGGGGTCTGTCCCCCTGTCGTGGCGTAATTGTTGTCGGCCTCTCCTTAGGGACCATCTGCTTTCTGAAGACCGGCGTCCGCGAGGGTCCGAATAAAGGAAAGAGCTTCTACGTGTGCGGGGCGGACGCGTGCACCTTCGTGCGGCCCACCGAGTAGGTCCCGAGCTGGGCCCCGCTCCCCGTGACCGCGCGGGGCGCTGCGGGCCTGCTCTGCGGAGCCAGCGCCCTTCAAGTAGTTGGTGATCCTAGGACCCAAGGAGGCGTTGGGGAGACGCCCCGCTGCTGTGTGACCCGAGGCTGGTTACTTGCCCTGTCTGGGCCACCGAGAGCTGTATAATAGAGGCTGAGCTACGCCTGGATCCTTCTGGTCCTTTCCAGCCTGGTTTTCTATTTATTTATCAGGCCTAGACAACTTGGACACCCCCCCCCAACCACCCCCCGCTGTTGGGGGGATTTGCCAAGGGAGAGACCTAGGGGCTTGTTGAGAGTTAAAAACAGATTTGTTGAAAACCATCTGGGTGCAGGTGGGATGAGACTCAATGGGCAGTCACCACCCTCGAGGAGGTAGACAGTTTTTTATAGGGCTCAGACAGTGGGAGTAGGGAGTTGGGTAAAGAATCAGTCTTTTATTTATTTTTAAAAATATGTCTTTATTGATTTCAGAGGGTGGAAGGGACAGGGACAGAGAGAGAGAGAAACATCAGTGATGAGAGAGTCATTGATGGGCTGCCTCCTGCACGCCCCCCACTGGGGATCGAGCCCGCAACCCAGGCATGTGCCCTGACCGGGAATCGAACCTGGATCTCCTGGGTCATAGGTGGATGCTCAACTACTGAGCCACACCAGCTGGGCAAGAATCAATCTTGTTTGTTCTGTCCCTGTTCTTTCTGCCGTTCCTGGAGTCAGGTACAGGTGTTCTCGTTGGTCGTTTGTGGTTCGGTAGGGGCTTGTGGTCACTTTGTGGCTTGTAGGTTTCCAAGTTCCTGTTTCTGTTCTGCACCAGGATGGGAGTTTTGGACTGAGGTGGTCAGGGACCTTAGGCCTGCAGCCCCATTTAAATGAGAACCTACAGGCAGAGTAGAAAATACTTGTTTTGTACTAGTTTTAGGCCAGTCTGGTTTTTAAGTGTTTGAGGTTAAAATACCCTCTCTGGCCCTATCTAAAAACAGTATTCTCCTCATTTAAGCGCTGATAATAATAATAATCCAAAGAAACAAGTTACTCAGCACTCTTGTTTTACAAAATGGGAAGCTGAGACTCAGAAATGTTAAGCATCTCCTTTAAAGTGAAAAAAGTTGATACTGTCCTCAGAGTGTTCATGTTTTGCAGTGCCAGCTGTCCACAGACTCTAGTGAACTTGAAAACTATCACATCATTAAACATTTTTTCCGCCTCTCTACTAAACTTGGTAAAGAAAAATAGCTTTTCTCCATACCATGTAAAGCACATAGTGGATATCAACTAGAAAATAAAGTATTTTTTCAACATGTATGTTAACTTCTCCGAGAAAATACTCTCTTAGCCCTCTAGTAAGTTTTTTAATTTGAAAGAAATTCCTGGAATCCAGTTTAATTAAATATAAAATGATTTTGAGTAAAACTGTGAAATCTTGAGATAGAAGGGACCAACCAAAAATAAACTATCAACAGCATACTATGTTAGGGTTTACTATTTCTAATATCTATACTGAGCTTCTTAGGTTCTCTATCTAGCTCAGGGTTCATGAAACATGAAAGCATGTTCATATTAGTAGGAATTAAGCACTAATGGTAGCATGAGACTCGGTTTTAAATTAAAAGGTACATACCCTCAGACTGCCATTTATACAAACATACTGCTGTACAAACTAGTACAATAATACTTGACTTGAAGATAGTAATTTGATAAACTTCATCTATTTGGGTTATGTCTGGTAACCAGAATATAAGCAAAATAAAGAGTGCTGCAGGTCATAGGAAAGTAAAGTATTTCCCTTAATCCTATTTACTCTCAAATGTCGAAGTCTCATAAGAAGTTGGAAGAGTTAAGTTTATGCAAGGCATGAACAAATTGGGGGGTGTTGCTACAGTAGGGGTATGAACAACGCTTAGTGACAGCAAACAGGTTATTAGAGGAAAAAGGATGGTGGAAGAACCAGCGGAAAGTGTAGCCAGTCTTAGATACTCCAGGCATTTCTGGGGTATAGTTTTAAACTTTTGAGTCCTCAGAAAAAAAATACTTAACTGTCATGCATTATTTGGGGGAGTGGAAGAGATGAAAGCTGTGGGCCCTTTCCCCAGGGGAGTGTACATAGAGAAAAATGTAAACTCAGTGGAGGTCATACATGGACTCTTAAGTTTAAAACCCATAGTTTGGGTTTAATTTTAGGATGTTAACTTCTATTCTTTGCCTCCTAAAACAAAATTTCAACTTTGTTCCTCTAGTGTTCCTGTCTCTCATTGTTTATTGCATGAGGGTGTTGTGGTGGAGCTTCAGGGCTTACTTCCACAACAGAGCACAAAAGAATATAGGTAAGTGTCCAAAAGGAATATCTAAGTATATTTGCTTTTTTATTTTTCTTGCCTGGAAGAGTTAGAGCCAGCTATGTTTTCATAGAATTGACAGTTATTTAATACTCATTATGAAAAACCCAAACCATTTTTTTAATATGTATTGAATATCTTCTGAGCTGTCACTCCCTCACTGCTGAGCAAAATTTCAGGATTAAACTGCTCCACCTTTGTTCCCCTTCAGCTATTAAGTAGCCAATAACACCAGCCCAGCAACAGTCATTAACATGCACTGACTTGTCAACTTTCTTATTCTGGCAGTAGAATGAGGTAATGTGTAAAAATGTCTAATATATGTTAAATACTCAATAAATGTTAGTTGCCCTTTTTATGGGAACTCAGAAGAAGGGCAGGAAAGTCTATATAGATGACAGATGGTATTTGTCATGAGTATTGAAAGGTAAGTAATAATTCACAAGAAGCAAGAAAGGGGCCATTTAACTGATTAGTATCCTGTGTTAGGGTACAGAGGCATGAAGTAACAGGGAATTATAAGCATTTGATTCTCTAATAGTTTAGCATATGTTTGAGTAGAGACTTCAGAAGATAAGGCTGGCCGGGAAGGCAGGGGCCAGATGTGACGGTCTGTAGGATATTCTATGCAGTTTGAAATTTATATATTCTAAATTGACCCCCCCCAAAATAGAAGCATTCAAGTGCAGTTTTTACTTACCTGAATACTGCCTGTTTTACTCTTTTGCTTAATAATCCTGTGGATGATGACTTCCTTCGCAGACAGTAGCACATTTAGCCAGAACTCCTGTACTCTGGAAGATGACCTCGAGCGATACAGCCTTTCCTTTCCCCAAACTTAGGCACTTTATATCCCCGAATTAATACTATTATGTTTAACCCTTTGCGGTCGTATTAAATTTGGACATGGGTGTTATACTGGTCGGAATTAATTTCCATTGAAAGAGCAGTGATACATAACATGCAAGATTATGAAGGATAAACAAGAGAAATTATGAACTGATACTTGAATGGAGTTAAGATTCGTACAGTTCCTTGCTGTGGTGGCTGAGAGTAGACAAACGACCGCAAAGGGTTAAAGCTTAACCTAAATAGGGGACAGGTGCAGCCGAGTAGTGGAGGGTAGGTGGGAACCAAGTTGAGGCTAAGATGCCCTTTCATACTTGGAGTTTAGCTGCGCTTGTGTGCAGTTCTCCAACGTAAACACCAGGTGGTGCCCCTCGCCAGGATCTGACTGGCCCTCTGGCCCTCCAGCCCTCGCCGGCTGCTGGGCTTGAGGGAAGCTCTGACAGTCTGTAGAACAGGAGAGGGGAGCTCTTGCCTTGACATGAGTGGCTTACCTCACAAAAGTGGCACACCTTATCTACAAATGTGGGACCTTGGCATTGAGCTCCTGAGTCATGTTCTCTTTTTTTTCTCTTCCTGCCCCCAGCCCCTTTCTTTTTTATTCTCGAGGATATGGGGTCAAAATGGGTGGAAATATTCTTTAGCCTATAAATAGCAATATAAGTTTTAGTTCTTTAAATAACTAATTATAGTGGTATGTTCAAAATATTTTATTTATTTATTTAAAATCCTCACCCGAGCCGGCCAGGCATGGCTCAGCCTTTGAGTGTCGACCTAGGATCCAGGTAGTCGGGGTTCGATTCCCGATCAGGGCTTGATCCCCAGTCAGGGGCGTGCAGGGGGCAGCCGATCAATGACTCTCTCATCATTGATGTTTCTATCTCTCTCCCTCTCCTTTCCTCTCTCTGAAATCAATAAAGATATATTTAAAAAAAAACCAACCCTCACCTGAGGATATTTTTTCCATTGCTTTTTTGGAGAGAGTGGAAGGGGGAAGGGGTGAGATCGATGTGAGAGAGACACATCTATCGGTTGCCTCCCACACACGCCTTGATTGGGGCCAGGGATTGAGCCTGCAACTGAGGTAGGTGCCCTTGGCCAGAATCGAACCTGGAACCTTTCAGTCTGCAGGCTGACACTCTAACCACTGAGCCAGACTGGCTAGGGCTCAAAATACTTTATTTTTAATAACACTTGAACTTCTGCACTTCTAGGAAATTCGTTGTGTGGTTACTTTTTGGGTAAAATTGGTGTACAGATTGTCTAGCCCAATAATGATGATGTAGGTTAATGACAGAAATTACATTCTTATAGGGGATTCAATATTGGCTTTCTCTGTGAGAATATAGTTCTGCTGCTTTCTTTGTTAATTTACGATTTAATAAACATAGCCAGCTTTTAATCTAAATAAAAACAAGCCCCTCCAGATTGATTTTAATAAAAATGTAGATAAAACTGTTTTTAGCACTGTGTATAGCATATGTGTAGTTAGTTGTGTACTAAACTGTAAAAAAAAAGTATTTAAAACATAGAGAATGGTGAGGGGGTGCTTTTCGTTGCCATTTTATAGTTTTTGATAGAATATATTACCTGTTTAAGCAATTAAATAAAAAAAATATATTTTTTAATCCTCACCCGAGGATATGTTTTTTGTTTGTTTGTTTTTATTGATTTTACAGAAAGAGGAAGGGAGAGAGAAAGAGAAGCATCGATGTGAGAAACATCAATCGGTTGCCCCTGTTCTCACCCCCACTGGGGATCCAACCTGCAGCCTAGGAATGTGCCCTGACCTGGAATTGAACCCGCAACATTTTTGCGTATGGACGACGCTCCAAGAAACTGAGCCACCCGGCCAGGGCAAAACATATATTTTTAAAGCTTTTATTTAACTGATTAAAAGTCTTTGGGGAGTTCTTTTAATTAAGGAAAAAAATCGATTGGTTCTATTTAATGCAGCAATACTTAGTTAGCTTTATGAACAAAAGTCGAGGCATAGTTAAAAATAAAGAGACCATACATGGAATTGCCTGCCTGTTGGATCTAGAGGTTTGACCAGATTCAACTTAGTTGTTTTGGTTTGGTTTGGCTTGTTTTTTTTGTTTGTTTGTTTTGTTTTTAACTTTATAGGTAGTATTGTGGCTTCTCATCAGAGACACATACTGTCTGGATATCTCTTTCCGATTTTAGCAGCCACTGCTATTCAGTGTCTTCATTGCAGTCACTCTCTACAGAGTAAAAATAAACCAGTGCATACCCTCTGGTTACCATGACATCTCAATTCTTTCACTTTTCAGCCTGGTACAATATCCTGTGCAACAGAGAATTTTTAAAGGTACATATATAAGAGTAATTGGTTTCAAGTGACCTTTCAAAACCAATATCAAGTAGTTGTAAAATGCTTTCTTGGATTAAAAACCAGTTTATCTATTGTTTTAATGGATTTTCACAGCCTTGGTTATTTGTGTTTTATACTTCATTAGATTGGTCTTCCGATGCATTGGAAGTAAGGCCGAGAAGAAGCAATGGTGTGGATGTATACCATGGCGGGTAGGAGTTACTCACCTGTTTTCAGAACTGCTCCTTTAAGACTGTTTAATCTGTGGCATCACCTGAAAGACTTTGGAGTACAATATAAACTGGTTGGCCTTCATCATGCTGTCTCTGAAGACAGTTCTTTTTTTTTAAGGAAGGTAGCTCTTGTTGGGACTTTTAATTCAAAGGACTATTTAGTTATATTCAAGATTAAGTGTCTCCTATTTCACTTACCTAAATATTTTCGGAGATGTTATATGTAGTCAGTATTATCCTATTTAAGGAAAAATTTAGATTTACTTGACTAACTTCAGCATCTTTTTATAGACTGATATTTCCTAGAGAAACTTGACTGAGGGAGGTGATGAGACTTGTTTTGATGGAGGGATAGCTTAAACTTACGACCCTAGACTCCTGCAGTGAAACTTTCCTAAAGCCAAATCAAGCGTAGGACCTTATTTTGGTTTGGGGAAAAGTTCATCTTGAGCCAACAGTTTTTCATGAAAAGTATACGTTGTAGCTGTGGCTATTAGAGAAGCACTTTGATATCCTCACTACATTTCCTTGAGGCCTGGAAAGCAGTGATCATGGACAGAAGAGGGACCAAGCATTGAAAGTGCTGTTAAGAAACAAATACTTCATGAGTTTGGCTGATAGTGTTTTCTAGAGACAGATTCGGTCCCAGGCATGTTCAGAAATGTTGGACTGCTTTTACTATTTCAATTTCCTCTTGGAAAAAAGTCATTCTAGACATCAAGTTTGCATTAATATCTGATGTTAAAATTATGTTCTGTGTCCTGTAGGATCCTAATTCCAAAGAGCACTCTGTAACCAGCAAGTCTCGGCATGTGTCTGAGCCATCTCATTACCCTGCCATTCAGCAGAGAAACCCGTTCAAGGTCCTTGACAAGAATCAAGAACCATCTCTGTGGAAACAGGTCATCAAAGGTGAAGGCGAGGAAAAGATGGTGGGTAAGAAGCAAAGTGAAAAGGGAGACCCGCCCTTAATTCAAAAGAAGGAACAGAAGCCTGAATCTAACTGCCAGACAGAGAAAGATGTCTCACATGGCCTGGTGGTAAAGAAAAAAGCCGCAGGTCAAGGGAAACCACTAGGGGAGAAGACAGAGCTTCACTGTGAGGCAAAGAAGGTTGAAGGGACGCACAAAAGAGACCTGTCTGAGATTAAATCCAAACCGTGCCATGGTGATGAGCTGAGAAAACCGTCTGCATCTCATCAGGAGAAACCGATTGGTGAGAGTCATCATGTTCAAAAAGAATCAGAACCTGTGAGAGAAAAGGAAACCAAGCCTTTGCCTCAAGTTGCTCTCAGCCAGAAGCCAATGAACAAGCCCCCAGGAGCAGGACACCTCAGCAAGGAGCAGCCCAAGAGCTGGGAGGCCAGAGAAACAAAGGCGAAGGATGCCCCGAGCACGCAGGCCACCCAGAAGAGGCTCCAGGGGCATTGCCAGGCGCAGGCGGAGGCCCGGCCTGTGCCTGCTCCGAAAGCACCGGCCCCCCAGTCTGCGCCACAGGCTGCAGGGCCTTCCCTGGGAGCTCGGCAAGAATCGGACACAAGCAGCAGTGACAGCGAGGAAGATGTTATTTTTGTTTCCTCTCAGCCTGGGTACCCCTCACTCTCAGACAGGACTTCAGACTCACGGAAGAAGGAGAACCTCCAATTCCCTGGTCATACTGGGCAAAGAAAAATGTCTCCCGCCTCAGGTGCTCCCAAGAAGGTAGAACCTTCAGACCCAGCAGCCCAACGTGCGTACCTCACAACACAACTGAAACAAAAGAAGGTGAGCGCTGCCTGCGCTCTGTCCTGAAGGTCAGAGCTTCGCTGACCGTGGGCAGATAGGGCCTCCACCTGTGAGTTACAGATGTTAATGTGAGCAAAGTTTTATAGGTGGGTGTTTATTTCTGCCTTTTCCTATATTTATATTTTCAGGATTGGTAAGACAGTTGGGTTTAAAAAAAAGTTTTGGTTTTCATACATATAGTTAAAATACCATAATTTCAGAGTCTTAGCATTTTAGGTATTTTAATCTGAAGCTGTCTTTCTAACAACTCAAGAGGAGCGATCCATTTTATTGGACCTGTTTTGCAGAGCACACTGGCATCAGTGAACATTCAGGTTCTTCCAGACAAAGGTCAGAAGTTGTTGAAGCAGATTCAGGAGTTGGAGGAAGCACTCGGTGCTCTCGCCCTCTCCCCAGAGCAAGGTAAAATGGGCTGTGCCCCAGAACTTGGGGTTTGCATGAGCTTTACAAGAAACATTCGAGAAGTTGTCTTGATAAAGAAGGTTGACCCACTCACCTTTCCATTCTGTTATCTGCTTCTGAGCTTCCTTTTAAAGCACGCCTGTAATTTATAGAAGCTTTCTGCTATTTCCTGTGGACTCAACTCCCTTTCCCATTGTTTTATGCACCTGCTTAAATGCTACATTCTCTAGGAAGCCTTCCCCAGCTCATTGCAGTGGTGGTCATCCCACTCTCTCTTGCCCTCACCTCACACATATAATTCCTTTACTTTTCTGAACTTTAATCTGTTATTCCCTTGTTTTTTAAACAGGTGCTGATGAGAAGAATAACACTGAAGTACCACAACAGAGTAACTTCACTGAAACTACCACTACTCCTCCCCACTTGGTGCCACCCAAACCCCTGCAGGGTCAGGCTCACCAGCATCTGGGTTCTCTAGGACTGAAGGCTGCCTGCCAGGTAGCTGCTGGACAGTCCAGTCAGTGCTTCAGAGGTAAGGTCAAGGGCCTGGTCCTGTTGTGAATAGCTACACCTAGGAAGTAAAATTCTGCCTAGTAGAAAGAAGTCTTTGTGCCCACGGTAAGGGAAAAGGCATTCCTGAGTTGTAAGCTGACCATGTAAGAAAGATTGCGATGCTCAGCTGAGCTTTGCACAGTGTTGTTTAGATCTTTGTGAGGGCAGACACTGTGTCTGCCTTGTTCATTGATCTAGATCAGTCAGCCCAGTGGCTGGCACATAGGAGTCATCTAGTAAATGTGAGTGAAAACTTGAACTCACAGCATAATGAAGTAGGTAAACCAGCAGGTACATTTGTATTTTCTGTGTGTGTGCGTTAAGGCAGAGCAGAGGAATGACGTGACCGAGAACCGATAGCCAATAAACCCGCCGAGAGCAGTAACAACCTATGTAGCTGAGTGTTTACATCCTGAACTTTCCAAAACACGATGAATTTAGAAGTAACTGCAGAATGAAGATCCCAAGGAGAGCCTCAGACATGTAACAGGATCGGTTGGAGTGCTGATCACAACGCAGGAGCTCAGGCTGGCTGGCAGCGACCAGCAAAGCTAAAACCAGTTTTCTCCCAACGAGAACTGCTAGGCATAAAGAAAGGGAAAGGAGAGAAGAAAGCAGATGGGTAGAAAAGGAGGTAGGGGAGAAAGTTGAAGAGCAGTGGTCTAGAAGGGGACAGAAAACATGCTTGTTAAAGCAGCACAGGAGTCATGGCCTCTGTGAGAACCTTACTGTGTGACAGCATCGTCCTTACTCATAATGGTGGCTGAGTCACCTAGAAGAAACTAGGTTATATTAGATTATTAAGGTCAGAAAGCATGTAGTGTGTTAACACTTAAATAGCTAATGATCATTGATCTAGAAAACTCTTATTTGAATACTTCATCCCTAAATTGCAATCGGCTGAGGGGCCTGCATTTGTTAACTGACTTCACTGGAAGTTCTCTAGAGTGAGTGGGCTACCAGCATGAAGTATTTCCCAGTGCGGGGAGTCCGCTCGTGCCGTGCACTCCAGGCAGCCTCTCTGTCTGCCGAAGCCTCACCTTGCTTGGCCTTTTCTATTGCTGACTTCCTTACACCCAGTCCCAGGGATCTTTTCTTTCTAAAATACTGATGGCGTTATCTTTTCCTCTGCCACCTCTTCAAAGCTGGAGAAAACCTATCAGAAATATGATAGGTTATCTTACTCTCTCATTTTACTTTCTGTTATCCTTTATTATGTGATTTAAAAATCAGAACAGAAACAAACAGAATGGGGTAGAGGAGTCTGTGGGGCTGGGAGAATCGGAGGCAGGGATTTTTAGTCTAATATTACATGTTGGCTACAACGAAAAAATTTAGAAAATTTTTAGTCCAAATCCATCATTTGGCAAATAACGAATTGCCCTCTTTGCAGCTATAGCCAGGACACAATACTTGTAACAGCTTTAGGTAACACCTCTCTGCACACAGGCCCTGCGAACCAAGATCGCCTTCAGGCCGTGTGGAAAATCACAAGTGAAGCCATTGATGCGCTGCACCGATCCCTCGAGTCATGTCCCGGTGAGGCAGCTGTGGCAGAGGATCCAGCTGGGTTGAAGGTGAGCCAGGGAGTGTCCTGTGACAGTGTCCCGGTGTCCATGGAGCGGGTGACCGCCGTGAGGCGCCCAGCAGAGTGCCGCCCTGGGGTTTCCTGCGGATAATGCGTGCGTGGCCTCCCTTGCATTCTTTTCTCCTTTTCTGTTTAACAGTGAGAAAGAAACCTTTTTTTTTCTTGAAGTCATAAAGTTATACAGTTCACCTTGAACAGCAAGGTTTGAACTGCGTGGATCCACTTATACTTAAAATCCATGTAGCCTCCCCAGCGTGGCTCAGCGGTTGAGCATCGACCTAGGATCCAGGAGATTGTAGTTCGATTCCGGGTCAGGGCACAGGCCCGGGTTGCAGGCCCGATCCTCAGTAGGGGGCGCGCAGGAGGCAGCTCATCAGTGACTCTCTCATCACTGATGTTTCTCTCTCTCTCTCCCTCTCCCTTCCTCTCTCTGAAATCAATAAAGGTGTATTTTAAAAAAGAGAGATAATAAGGAAAAGCCAACAGAATGGCTGGTGAAAGCAGGGTGACCGGTCAGAGGTGCTGGTTGCAAGCAGTAGAAACCAGCTTTGGCTGATTAAGCAGACAAACCAGGACTTTGACTTGAGGGTGAGAGAGGAGGCCCTTGGTGGATGTGCTGGACAAAGGCATAAATCACTCTCTCATGGGCACACCAGGACGTTGGGATACCCTAGGTGACATGGTGGAGTCAAGGACTTCAGGGTAAAAAGGCAGCTTATATGACACCTAGAATATTGGGGGGATCACTTACAGAAAATAAAGTAGAATGTGGCGTCCCTGTAGGCAGGATCCGGCACAGCCTCTCCTGAGGAATTCGTACATAACTTCTCATCATTACTTTTGTCAGGTCCCTTTGCTACTGCACCAAAAGCAGGCATTAGCCTGGCTACTGTGGCGAGAAAGTCAGAAGCCACAAGGAGGAATTCTGGGTAAGTCTGGTATGGTGGGAAGAGCTGACAGTGATATTGTATTGTTTCATTTGTCCCTCTCAGCAACTCTGGGATTGTTGCCTCCTTTTACGGATGAGGAAACGGGGCTTAAGAATGGCTGAGCAAGATGCTCAGGATCCTCAGCTGTGGGACCAGCCGGGGCCTGGCTGCAAGCAGGAGAAGCTGACCCTGGCGTATTAAGCAGAGACTCTTTATTCTGTGGTGGCCCACAGAGTCTCTCGGGGGTGTGCAGAGCCAGATGGGAGGCCACACTTCCAGGAGCAATGGCCAAAGCCAAGTCATAAGCCAGTGTCTTGTGGAAACTCTCTCAGCTGCCTTGTTCCATCGGGCACTGCCACCCCAAAATCTGACCCTCCTGTGTCCACCCCTTCCTGCAGAAAGGATTTCTTAGCAAGACTCTTTTCTTAGGTTGCTTACCTCTGAATCTTGGTCATAAGTGAGTACACGTGGTCTGTGGAGCCAGGTCAGGTTGCCAGTGCCTTCTGCAGGGGAGCCCGGGAAACAAGTGTTTCAGGCTCTGCTTTGGGGGCTCATCAGAATGCATTTTCCAAGGTGCTCAACTTCTAGAAAACATGACAGATGTCCACTATGGCTAGTAAGTGGCTGTGTTGGGGGCCCCAAGACCACTTCCAGATTTGAGGATATGCTAGGAGGACACACAGCATATAGTCCCACTCATGGCTATAATGTATTACAAAGTAAAAATAGTAATAAGATTGTGTTACCTCTTTTTCTGCACAGCAGCAGAGCCAGAATTTGAACTGGAATTCGTGCTGTGACATTTTACTTCTGCTTATATCAGAATGATTATTTAAACTGTTGAAACGAGGATAACATTTTATAGGGTATAAATAGTAAATTAGATAGGTTCAGTGACTGGCGCAGTGACAGTTCTTAAGGAATGTTAATCTGTGCCTCTCTGTGATGGATAAATTGAGGGAATGGAGGACTGTTTTGAGTGAACTGTACTCCAGAAATGTGGAAGCACCAGTAAACTAGGTAGTAGGATAGATTTCTTTTCTTGAAGCTGAGTTGATTCTTTGCCCTAAGCAATTAACTCTCCTGTTTTTATTTTTGTTTTCCAGCGGACGATATGGGGTTAGGAAAAACCCTGACAATGATCGCGCTCATTCTGACCCAGAAGGACCGAGTGGAAAACAGAGAAAAGGACAACAGCGCGCCCTTGACTTGGCTTTCCAAAGACGGTATCCAGGGCCTTCGTGCCTGCTGTTTTTACACCACTTGAGCCAGTGCAGGGCGGAGACCTTTAAGCCACAGAAGTGCACCTTTGGTCATATTTAGTTAATCTGTTAGACTGCTTTCCTGTGGTATCATTTCTGATGCCAAATATGCTAACTTAAGTGATCATTTTTCTCTTTTAATATAAACTTAGCTTGACTTGTGACTAGAAGAATTTTGTGGAGAAGGCAAAGGCTCTAGAAGACTTAGTGTAAACAAAATGATTACTTTTGTTAATGTTAAGATATAACTACAGGATAAATCCATATTAGTTAATGTATTCTTTTTTTAAGGAGGATCTGTCACAAACTCAGATTTTAGCCACCGTAGCAGAAGCTGTTTTCCCTGTTTCTGAAATTCGAGAAGTTTCCAGATTCTAGACAATTTCTATCTTATTTCAACCTCGATACGTTTTAAAAATGCAATGACTGTATAAGTATTTTAAGTCTTATGTATTTATCGACAGCACCACGTGTAAGTTGCCACGTACACAGTACATTTCTCAGTTGGTTAGTTAAAAAATTGGCAACCGTCTACTCTCAGGGCCTCTGAAGACCACTGTTGAAGCTGGATCCTGTGTCCCTTTGTGGAGTAGCAGCTTGTGTGTGCATGCATGTACATGTATGCACACACACACACACACACACACACACACACACGGATGAGGGGCAGTGGGACAAATACTCCATCACTAACTGGTTCTAAAGCCATGTTTCCTCATCTTAGGGGGTTTTATATTTTAATGTAGATGTAATCAAGTTAATGATTTTCAGAAAAAAATAATACTCCCCCATAAAGCCCAGGATGAGTTAGGATATGATCCAGCTTCTACCTTCTGGCCACTAAAAGTGTGCTGGGTTTTTTTTAGATTGAGTTTGTATACTGCCCACTTTCCTCTTCTTTTAGCCCCTCTCTGTCTGACACCTTTACAGGGGAAAATTAAGTAATTACATGCTTTGAGTTCCAAGGCCATCTCTTTCACTTCCTGTTCTACTGTAAGCTATGTGTAGAAATAAGAGCAGCAGTTGTGAAAAGTATTGATTGAAGGAATAAAGTCAGTCGAGAGAAAGGTGATGCCTCTAAGAAGTTAAAGGCTATATGATGAATGTAATGAGGTGTTGGTTTTTTTCCCTCTCGAGACCCCACTGAGTTTACTTCCCATGGAACACTTGTCGTCTGTCCTGCTTCCCTGATCCATCATTGGAAAAAGGAGGTGGAGAAACGTGTGAGCCGCAGCAGACTCAGAGTCTGTCTCTATCATGGGCCAGACCGGGATCAGCGTGCAAGAGTGTAAGTGCAGAAATATTGCGGTCACTAGGCGGTGCTCAGATCTTGGCTTGAGAGGCCACATTGGCCGCGCCTGCTTCCCTAAGGTTTCATTTAATCGGGACTAATGATACTGTCGAGACCAGAGGTACTCTCATCACCAGACACCTTCACCTGTATTGGGAGAAACTCTTGAGAGAAACTGTGCCTTTGCTGTATCCTTGCCACTGTCCGCAGAGAATGCTGCCCCGGGAGCAGGTCTGAGGCCAGAGCTAGCAGCCCGGCAGCAGCTGCGTTCCCTGGTAGAAGAGGCTCTGTCCCAAGTATTGCATGATTGGAAATTTCTGGTTCCAAATTCACATTCTTTCTCTGTTAGTGCTGGAACTAGCACAGTCTTATGGAGCATCTTGATACGGTATTAATGGTTAGTTGATATAAGCTGATTATATTTTTATGACTGTTTTTCGTATGTGAATGAACTAAGAAGTTTTAGATTGAAGAGCTTAGGATTAGACTAAACTGAATTCCTGAGGAGGAGGAAAGAAAGTATTTCCCCAGATGTTGTGGTCTTTGTCTTTCGGCTTTAAAGGATTTGGTTTTTTGTTCCTCACTGTGATATGAGGGACTGGGTTGAACACTTGCTGATCTAGTTAAGAAAGAACAGAGTTATTTCCTCTTCTCTCCCCAACCTCTGTTAGTGAACATTTTCTCTCCTAAAGAACAGGGCAGCAGGCTTTCAGGGGTAAAGTGCCAGACTGGTGACTTATAATATACACCAGCTCTCGTGACTGAGAGTCCCTTCAGCAGACCGAGGGTGTCAGGGCAGCAGCGGCAGGCCTGCGTGCTTCCCCAGCAGAGAGTACTGTGAGTGGCCTGCCTTTGTTCTAGATTTCTGTTCAGGAATAAGTTGCACCTCGTTGGGTTTGCACTTTGACCATAGCTGGTTGGTATTCAGAGTGTCTTAGCTGACTGATTGGCATCCTCCTCAGTTATACTTCACATGATGCTAAGACCACATATAGTCGTCGCTGCCTCTCTGAATTAGGCATATCATGATTATCAAAGGCATTTATGGATGTCCTCTTAGGGGCAGTGTTAAGCTTCTTTGGAAAAAGATTTCTGCCTTTCATTAAGAATGTTTACGTGTAAAGAGTGAAGGCAAGGTAAACTACGAGTTCACAGCATGACTACAGCCAAATGTCCCCCTGGGTCAGTGGGCTTGTCCAGTCCACTGCAGCACGAGGAGAGCGCTCTTGATGGAGGCGGCTGCTATGGGAGACCTGCTCCCCGGGAACTTCAGCATTGTCTGTGTCTAATCGTTACTAGACGTTAGTGCCCAGCGCCTCCGTGCATTCCGTACTGGCCAGGTACCAAGGGTAATACAGCCCGGCTGGTTTTCCTTTATGACTCACTGGATGGGAGGAGGGAGGCTGTTCTAGTTATAGCGCGTTGACTGTAAAAAGGATCAGAGGTAAGAATGGAGGAAGCCAAGTGAGTCGTTTACCTCTCCAGAGTCACGTGTGTTGATGAAGGACATAGATGAGTGAATTCTGCTTTCTGTTCCTCCAGCCGTAGGAATTTTTATAAAGAGATCAACTCTGCCTCTCATCAGTCACAGAGGGATCGTTTACCATTGCTTTGTGTTATGTCTACACAGGCTCTCTACATATGACATCGTGATCACCACATACAGCATTCTGGCCAGGGAGATCCCCACAGAGAAGCAAGAGGGACTGGCCCCGAGCACAAACCTCAGTGAAGAGGTGAGACTGGGGGCTGGCTGGGAAGGAGAGGTGGAATCCTGCCTCCTTTAACTCAAGTCTTGTCTCAGCATCAGAGAGAGCAGAGGTACCCTCCTGTGAGGTCAGGAGCATCCTAGATGGTCCACCTGTGGAAACAAAGCGCTCTCTGTCCCCTGGCTTTTATTCTAGACAGTCTCCTCAGTGGTAAAGGGTGAGGTTTGGCACAGTATATAGCTGTTGTTTTTTTAGAACTAGTGGTAACTGCATTGCAATTGTGGTGGTCATCACATGATTATAGGAGAGCCTCACTTGTTGGAATTATGATTTTAGTGCCTCCGGGGTATACTCTTAGGATGTGTTTTATATTTAGTGTGAAGACTGGTATTTTAGAACTAGTATTTTGGTATTAGGCCATCATTCCTTGCCTTGCTTCATCTCCCAGGAGAAGGGGTTGAAATAATAAGGCCACAGATGGGCCAGAGGCTAAATGATAACCAGGGAGAAACCCTGAATGTTTGCTCTGCACTCAGGGGAGTCTCAGTTGTCTAGGGCAGAGGCTTCATTGCATAAGTGATTATGCGGCTTTTTTGTTCTCTGAAAATACAGTGTTGTTCCAGGAACTCGTCCTTCACATATATTTTTACGAAAGAATGTGCACAGATTCTGTATTTGGGGAGATCTCTAGAATGGAGACATCTTACGACCAACTCTGATTTTTTGCAGATTCTTCAGTGGTTCCTCATTGCTTTCATGATAAAACCTTAATTTTTCTACATGGTATTTTAGGCTTTTTTTGACCTTGCCTTACTGGCATGTCCCTCGTCACCTACACCCCAGCCCCCCCGCGGCCCCTCCTGCTCCGCCGTGCCAAGGTGTGCGCTGCTCTGCTGAGCTCTGTCATGCTGCTGTGCCTTTGCTCTCCCGCTACATGGATGCTTTGCTCCCCGTTTGGTTAAATGCATCTCCTGTGCTTAGGCCACAGCACTGTTCACTCAGCAGACATCGAGCTGCTCTCTCAGGTACTGCAGGTAACGCAGTGAACAAGACTAGACCCTGCTGTCACGTCCTTACTATGCACTTGCTGCGCTGTAGTTACTGTGATGCTTGCTTTTCTCCTGCCAGATTGTCAGCTTTCTGAGGGTAGGAACTTTCATTTTTCTAGCTTAGTATCTTACATATAAAAGTAGATTTACATATAAAAGTAGACTTTTTTGGTAAATTTAGTAAAATTTAGTAAATGTTTTATTGACTGAGTGACTTTGCAGGCTCAGTATCTAGTATAGACCCAACCCATAGCCACTGCTCAAAAGTGGGTTGAAAAAACAAAACTCAGATTAGAAAACATTTTATCCTTGAGCATCTTGAGCTCAAGGATTGGGGCCCTCAAGTGCCTCGTTTATTTGTACCCACTGAAAGTTTCCACTCTCGGTTCCTTAAACTTCATGCTTATTTCAGTGTACCTTCAAACTTGAAGGTAAGAGCGGGGCCTCGGTTCTTGTTTGTTACTCCCCTGATCTTGAAGACATAAACATTTTTCCATACCGTCGTTGGGTGTCACTGGTGTTTCTTCCAGGAAATCTCAACGCCTTTGCTTCGCATAGTCTGGGCACGAATCATCCTGGATGAAGCTCACAATATTAAGAACCCCCGAGTGCAGACTTCCATAGCTGTGTGTAAGCTGCAAGCTCATGCCCGTTGGGCTGTCACTGGAACCCCCATTCAGAACAACCTGCTGGACATGTATTCACTGCTAAAGTGAGTACACTCTTTGGGATCGTGTAAATGTGAACCATGTCAGTAACCCTTCCTAATGATTTCACATCTCATGATAAAGCTCTGGTGTGTGCCAGGCTATCTCCTGTAGCAGATGGCAAGCCTGTCGACATTTAAAGGGCAGAATAATTAATATTTATGAGAAAAATAATCTATTGATTGGCTGATGTAGGACTTTGATTACATTCAGCCACTGTATATGGAAAAATATAGGATAGATTACATTAAAAGGAAACAAAATCATCCTTCTTCAGTCTAGTGAATGACTTGGGCTGTTTCTGCTTTAAGGCCTATGACCTGGGGTCAGGACTGCAATTTCTTTGAAGCAAACAGAAAAGGGGGCTGATTTTAACATACTTGCTTTTATCAGAGTCGGCCCATAAGAGAATGTGGAATTTCTCTACTAGCCTTTGAAGCTTCAGGAATACATTCTAGCTATTGGTTTCATGTCCTGTTGTGACGATACAGACATTGTTAGTGGGAAAGTTCACAGTTTTATAATGTGGTTTTCCATCTGTCTAGCAGAGCTTTGCTATGAAACTCACTTTTGAAAATGATGGGATGACATGTAGCAGAATCTGATTTGTTTTTTATCTGACATCTTTCTTTGAACCTTTGCCCTGCCCTCCCACACTCCCCCTTTCCTGCTCTCTGTCCTTCCCCGAAAAAGGTTCCTCCGCTGTTCTCCATTTGACCAGTTCAGTCTGTGGAAGAGCCAGGTTGACAATGATACAAAGAAAGGAGGTGAACGGTTAAGTATTTTAACCAAGAGCCTTTTGCTACGGAGAACAAAAGACCAGCTGGACTCCACCGGAAAGCCCTTGGTAATCTCATTTATAAGTTTCCGTTGGGGAGGCCAGGGAAGGATGGTGGCCGTGTCCTTCTCTTGGGTTGAGCAGACATCTGCTTTGCTTCAAGGGGCTCGGAGTCTCTCATTTTCCTAGGCGAGGCCCTGGGTTGCTGTCCTGCGTCTGTGTCGCAGCAGTCTTGCTGTGCTGTGTGTTAGAGCAGCCCCGTTGTGCTCTGTGTCACAGCAGTCCAGGCTTGACGAGATTCCAGTGTCAACTCTGGGAATTTACCCTGTAGTATTCAGTTAATTTGTGTAACTTCATCTCAGCTGCTTTTTCCTTTATTGTCCAGGTGGTGCTGCCGCAGCGTAAATTTCAGTTGCACCATTTGAAACTTTCTGAAGATGAAGAGATGGTTTACAGTGTCCTTTTTGCAAGATCAAGGTGTGTGCCATGAAGAAGCACCTTCTCACATGGGCCATTGCTTTTCTGTCTGTACTTGGCAGTGAGTTGAGGGTCAAGTTTTCTCAGACTGTTATTGGTATTATTGATAAGGTGGATATCTGTGTTCCTTTTAGAATAATCTCCCTTTCTTGCTCCTTACGTCCTCCCCAGCTCACCTTTGTCTCACTCACACATGGAAGGCTCTTGAACCTGCTTTTCCTTGGCTTCCGTGCATAGAAGTGCTAGGGTGTCACTGCACCACATCATCTGGTCCTCAGGGGGCCATATTGGAAAATCCCATCTCTGACCTTTGACATGTTACCCAGAATCTCATTGGAACCTAAAAAAAACACCTGTTTCGTAATCCTTGTCATCGGGTGTTTGCATTTTCTATAAAACTCGTCTCCTTCCCTGAATTCCAGATTTACTCTTATACTACCTCTCACTTCGAGCATGAATATGTTTTTTTCTCTGTGTATACCTTATATTTATTCATATTTATCAATAACAGTAATATTGTATTATACTAAATATCAACATATCGGTATATTACATGTTAATATTAAATATTCTAATATTTTTATGTTAATATATTATTTACCAATCATTTTTAAATGTTTTGGGGGTTTTTAATAGTTATTTTTTGTTACCTTTGAATAATGCTTGCTATGAGCCTTACGTTACATTAACAAGTCCTTTTATAGTTTTCCAAGGTGCTACTGCAAGCACAGTTCAGCGGTTACCATTGTAAACCCATCTGGTTGTAGCAAACAGTATGTGCTTATTGGTTTGTTTTTTATCTGAGGCAGGTCAGCTCTACAATCCTATCTAAAAAGACAGGAAGGTGGGGACAGCCAATCTGGACGAAGCCCTGATAATCCATTCAGTAGAGGTGAGCAGTGGGACACTCCTACGTAACTAATGACAATGTGCATTCAGATTCATAAAATTACAGCAGTGGGAAGTTGTGGATTCTTGGTATCAGAAACTTGACCTTAGCTAGGAACCTCAAACCAAAGTATAATATGCCAATTTGTAAGCAGCAGTCCTGGTGATTTTCGCTTCTTTTTAATTAGTTTCAAAATCTGCTTTATTAAATACAAATAGGTCTATAAAGAAAACCAGCATTTCATTGGCTGATTAATAGAAATGTTATGTTATGTTATATTATATTATTATATTAATAGAAATGTTATATTAATAGAAATGTTATATTATTGAATCTCAGATCAAAGGATTTTAAAATAGCATCATTTAGTTCTTGATTCGTCCCCATATTTCTCTGTTTTAAACCCTCACTGTTTCCTCTCGTTTGTTTTCCTTCCTGAAGTGGCACAGGAGTTTGGGTCCAGTGGGCCTGGGCGCTCTGTGGCCGCAGACTCACAGAAATCCAGCACCGCCCACATATTGTCACAGTTGCTGAGACTCCGCCAGTGTTGCTGTCATCTCTCTTTGCTGAAGTCGGTAAGAAAAGCCTTTAGCTTCGTATCCAGAGGGGCTGCCGGGAAATCCATGTCTGTTTCTGCATCTGGGATCCAGTCTCCTGGACCAAGGAAAATGGGTTTTGGTGTGTGTCTTTGGTTTTTGGTGTTTGTTTATTTTACTTTGTTTTATATTGATCTTGATAATTCCCATGATGTTGAGAACAGTTTTTATTGTTTGTTTTGTTAAAAAGGAAATCATTTATGAATACTTGGGTATTTTAGGATGTCATAAAGCTGATTTAGTTACTTTTTCCCCCTGCTTTCAGGTAGTATTAGGGCTTTTAAGTCTACTCGAGTTGAAAACTCAAGTATTTATACAATTGCAGAAGTTGCCTTTACGTTGGAAAGAGGCACATCCATAGTTAAAAGGAGTATTTTATTCTTTTGAGGAGTTATGTATCTTGATTATCAATAGCTTAATTTACTAGACTGTCCCAGCTGGAGAAAAAGAATGATCATGTGATCTGCCTGGCAGGTCACTAAAAAGCTCCATCATTTGATTTATCTTTTATCTGGTGAAAAAACTTGCAAGATTACATTTTAATCAGGGTTTCTCTGAGGAGATATTGACAATCAGTTAGAGGACATTTTGCTGTGTGGAGTGTTAACAGGCAGCACTTCACTGGCAAATCCTGAGTCTCGCTCCCTCGAGAGCCCACCGGCTCCCGTCCCGTCTGTCTTCTGCTCAGGCCCTGGATCCGACAGAGCTGAAGAGCGAAGGCCTGCTCCTTTCCCTGGAGGACCAGCTCAACGCTTTGACCTTGTCCGAACTCCAGAACTCAGAGCCAGCTTCCACTGTTTCCCTGAATGGCGAGTGCTTCCCGGTGGAGCTTTTTGAAGACACGAGAGAGAGCACCAAGGTACTTGGTCACCTCTCTTCTCATGGACGGACTTGGGCTCCTCACACATTTGTCCAAGAGGGGACAGTCCTTTGATGGCAGAGCTAGAACTGTTCGATTTCAGCTGATCAAACTCTCCCTCCAGGCTTACATTCTAATTTTATTTCGCAAACAGAACTGTAGTTACTCCGGGGGCTTTCGGAGAGTGACTCGGGCCAGCCCGGCACGAAGGCAGCTTTTCCGTCAGGGGTTACTGGGAACAGAGCCTATCGGGTTTATGCCAGGAGAGGGCTGCAGTGAGCAAGCAGTTTGTTTCAGGAAAGCTCTAATGGAAAACAACAAAAGGTGGACCTCAGAGGCTGTTAATGCACCTGCGTGCCAATCGCTTTGACTTGTTGAAAGGCTCCCATCTGCGCGGAGTGTTTCCCACACAGCCCTCTATCTTCATCAGTCATTCTGCTCTACCCACTAGAGCTCTTTAGGGCTGGAGAGCTGTTAGAGGAGGCTGAGATACACTGCAGCTCGAGTCCTGCCTTTCATCCCCAGCCCAGCCCTAGCCTCGGCCTTTCTTCAAAGGCTTTTTAAAAAATAACTAGAAAGGAGGTCACTGCCAAGGGAACGGTGTTACTGGAGAATACTTTTCATTAAAATTTTAAAATATTTTCCTAGCTCTTTACCACTAATAACTGAGAGAATCATAAGAAGAGCAACATATGTGGCCAGACTTCCTGTTCTGGTGCCTTCAAAGTTAGCCTTTGGGTTAAAACTTAAATTCCTAATAATTCATGTTCCTTGTCTAATATTCAGGTGATATTTATTCACAAGGCTTAATTAATGTAAGCCCATTAATAGTAGTTCACACCACTCAAGGCTGTTTTATGAAGGGAAGGGAGTTTTCTTTAGTAACATAAACCTAAGCTTAGGCAGGATGTTACTGGGATTTGACCCCAGCACATGGACCATGAATCCTGCTCTCTCACTACAGTTTCTCAAAATACTTGTCACCATTCTTTTCATGTGACAATCAGAGCACTTCCCAGAACCTTGAGTTGCCAAGATACCACGCAATTCATGTACCTGCTCTTTCCTTCCTACTAATTGAAAATGGTGCAGCCCTGGGACTCGCTTCCCGCCCGGCATCGGCCTGCTGCTTCAGACTGGGAAGCAGCCGCGCGTGCGGGGCCTCTACAGGAGCCGCTGTAGCAATAGTGTGGAGTGTGGGGGCTGAGGGACCTCAGAGATCATCTGGCTCAGCCCCATGTTTCCTGATGAGTCTGAACTCCTCACTGGGAGTTCCGAAGTGATACAGTCACGTGATGGCAGAGTAAGAATTAGTCTCCCTATTCCTGGTCCAATTTCCTCCCTCCTCCCCCATTCTGGGGATGAACGCTGGGGCCCTTCAGGGGCTTTTGAAAGGTCGTCCGCATTAGCAGTCAGAAGGAATGAACGCAGCTGCCGTCCGAAGTCAGGCCCGTGTGTTCCTGCTGACCGGTCCCCTGTGGACGTGGCTGTGTCCTGAGGGGTGTTGGTAAAATCAGAGAGCTTGCCTGGAAGCTTTAGCAAGTGCCGCAGTCTGGACACATCCTCTTCAACATTTGGAGAGGCCTCCAGCTGGGGAAGTGCTTCCACATTCTCCTTCCACAGATGTTAGGACGGGACCTTCTCTGGGCTAGTAATGTGCTTGGTGCCAGGGGTACGGAAGTGACCAGACACATGCTGGCTCTGCCTTCTTGGAGAATCTCAAGTCATGGAAGCAAAGATGATTAAATAAGCAGTCACTACATAGTGTGAAAGACCAGGCGATCAGAGCAGAACGTGCTGTAGTAGCAGGTGGGCGGTGGGCCCCTAACCCATACTTTGGGGGCTACGGAATACCTCCAGTAAAAGTGACATTAAGCTGACATGTAAGGGTGTCCTCGGCAGGGGAACAGAATGGATGCAGATGAGACAAAGCATGGCTTGGTGGAGGAAGAACTTCGGTGTGATGAGTGTTGACTGAGGAGGGCGTAGTGAGAGACGAAGCTGGAGATGGAAGCAGAGGCCAGAGCAGCAGGGATCATGGTGCAGAGCTTGGGCTTGATCCTCAGTGGGAAGCCCCTTAAGGGGCTTGAGGCAGGGAGGAAAGGGACACACTGACATTGTTGAAATAGCTGTCTGGCTGCAGAGAGCAGAGTGGAGCAGAGAAGGGTCAGACCAGAGGCAGAGGCCACCCAGGGTCCTGCTTCAGTGGTTCTGGGGAGATATAATGGAGAAAAGGGCTTAAGCCTACATGTGTTAATGTAACCTTTTCCAGATTTCATCTCTGTTGGCAGAGCTGGAGGCGATCCAAAGAAATTCCGGATCTCAAAAGAGGTAAATGTGTTATTTCATTATTCGGGTATTACTTGTAATTAAGCAAGAAAATTTGGTATTGCTGATAGTTATAAATCTCAGCTTTTTATATCAAGGACCTTGAGTCATGCTTAGCAGAGAGCACTGAGGTTATAGCACAACCTCCCTGTGATTTCTAATTAAAATGTTTGTGGCTCTGATGAAAAAAAACCCGTAGAGGATCAGAGTAGGCTAAGCCTTTGAAGAAATGTTTAAAAGTAGAAAATTATCTGAAGACAAGCAAGGGAGTAATGGATGCAAAAGGGAGAGCTGTGTGAGCAGACAGGGAGTCCATTTGTTCTTTGTTACAACTTATATGTATGTTATAAATCTGTATATATGAAATATTTTGATCTAAAAAATTAAAACAGCATGGAGGGGTTGGGTGAGGGGAGCAGAAAAGTCCTAGCAGCTTGTTATTAGGACTGGCAAGGGAGGGTGGCCTGAGACCCTTTTCTGCAGGACCACAGAGCTCTTCTGGGTGAACACTCGACCCCAGAATGATAGGAGGCTGCAAATCTTGCTTTAGTCTAGTCACCACTTTATCCTGACTTCCGTTAGCACCAGATACATCATAGGCTGGATTCGGAAACAACTGGGAGCATTATAATCTTTTAAAAAATGTCACGATTTATTTATTTATACACATTATAATCTTAAAACATGACCTAAGTGTGTCCCTCGCCCCCTTAGGTAACAGAAGGCCTTTCCTCACCCACATTTGACAACTGAATCTTAAGACTTATAGGGGCACAACTGCCCTGCACATGAGTTTAACCGCTTGGGGGCTGGGTTGGTTGTTTTCCCTCCTTCCAGTGTCATTGTCTCTCAGTGGACCAGCATGCTGAAGGTTGTAGCGTTGCACCTGCGGAGGCACAGACTGACTTACGCCACCATCGACGGCTCTGTCAGCCCCAAACAGAGAATGGATTTGGTAGAGGCATTTAACAACTCCAGGGGCCCTCAGGTACAAGCTGGTCACATCAGAGTTACAGAATTTAGAGCAAAATTTTCTCAGTTATACAGAGAATTCTAATGTAGCACCTCAATTTAATATTCATAGCTTTGATCCCTGCAGGTCTTTTTAATTTATGAGACACTTATGGGGTACATTTCAAAGTATGCAAGTTCCACAAAGAGAGTAAAATATGAGAGCTGAAGGAGAGTGAGCAGAGTGGGTAGGAGGAGAATCTTTGTGGAGCAGGAAAGTCTTGAACGTGTGGAATTTGGATATGAGGACATGGGGGGGACGTGAAGAATGAAGGCGTCTAGTGACGGATAATAAGAATTTGGAAGGTGTCGGTGAGTGACAGGCAGGAGGAACACAGCAGCGGTGCTTGGTGACGCAGCGACTGATGGCACAGACAGAATCTGGTTAAAGGAAAGTGTATTGCGCTAACCACCCCCAGTCCTCTGGAGTGTAGTATTTGTATATTTTGGCAGACACATGAGTGTTTTGGGATTCACTCACCAAAAATATGTGAAGTGAGAATTTTCTCAAAGGTGGGGCATCTTAGAGTTTCAAAATAGTGCATTTCTGACAGCAGAAGGAAATTGGGTAGGAACATGGTGCTTCTCTGTATTGATGTTGGGTTTGAACCTGAGACCGGAGGAGAGGTGTATTATAGGAAGTTAATGGTGTGTTTTCTTTTGAAGGTCATGCTGATCTCGCTTTTGGCTGGAGGTGTTGGTCTAAACCTGACTGGAGGGAACCATCTTTTTCTTCTGGATATGCACTGGTAACGATTCTGGATCTTTCTTGAGTTTCACGGCGGAGCAGGGGACCAGCAGGCTGGAGGGGCATCGGGGCCTCTCTTCCTTGTTGGCTCTGCTCCGGTGTTAGGGAGATATCTCTGCACAGGCCTGTGGAGATGCAGATCTAAACCTGGCCTGGGGCTAGTTGACAGCCTCCAATTCCTGAGCAACCAAGGCTTCAGATGCCACTGAAAATAGTCCCTTCACTTTATTGTTATTCTAACACCTGTTTCCATGGAAACTGGGAGCAGGGCTTTTCCTCATGGCTAAGAGCTCCTTCCCTCAGTTCTACCTCTTCAAAATACCCCATTTCAGACATACTTGTTGACATCCAGGGAACTCTCAACCCTGGAAAAGAGGGAGCAGTGTTACTCTGAAAGGAATGAGGGAGGAATTTTCTAATGATGATAGGAATACACTTTACATGTCACCCTGGCCTCCCCCGTAGTGTCAGCACCGGAGTGTAATAGCGCCTTTTCTGGAGAAAGTGTCATAGTCCCAGCTTTTGGTTTTCCAGTTGTGCCAGTCAGGGACTGCCACACATGGGTCTAATTCTCCAGCAGCCCAGCTGTTACTATCACCCTGGAGACTGTGTTCAAGTCTTAGAACGTGGGACACCCCCATACGTGTGAGTGAGTGAGGAAGGCAGACTGGGAATTATGCTATTTTCTGAAATGGAGAAATGTGGAAGATTTTAAAGCAGTAAGAAGAGAGACTAGTTTGGAGTTGAGAATAAGAATCTTAAAGAAGGAAACAAATTGTTTCCTTAGTTGAATCACAGAATAGGGAAATTGAAAAAGGTAATGAAGTTCCTTAGCCAGCTCTCACATTTACAACTAGCAATCTGAAATGTAGAGGGTTGAGGTTACATGACTTGCCCAGGATCACCCAGCTAGTTAGTGACTGAATTTGAACGATGGTTTCACCTGTTACAGTTGTGACCTGATGATAGTGCCGAGTTACTGTTAGCAGTGACCCCAGTTGCTCATTAGAGGGCAGGAAAATGTCTGACACTCAACTTTCTGAGGCCAGTATAGCCTAGAACAGGGGATCTGCAAACTTTCTGTAATTACTTTAGGCTTTGCAGGCTGCATAGGTCTCTCGCATATTTTTCATTGTTGGATTTTCTTTGTTTTTACAACCCTTTAAAAATGTAACCACCATTTGTAGCTAACGAGCCATACCAAAGACAGGCTGTGGGCTGGATCTGCCTATGGAGTGGCCGCCCCTAACCCGGGATGGCAGTACCTTTGAGCTTTACTTCTCTTCTGCCAGGAACCCATCACTTGAAGATCAAGCTTGCGACCGAATTTACCGAGTAGGGCAGCAGAATGACGTCGTCATCCACAGGTAGGTAAAGGTCTCCCAGGACCTAGGACCCTTCCCAAGTGTAGCTTTCGTGCAAACCCCTCTTCCATCTGGCAAGCCCTCGCTCTCCCTCCAGGTCACACAGGAAGAGTTCACTCTTACTCGACAGATTTCCTCCTGCTCCTTTTGCACACTGCACATACTTCCATCGTAGCACTTACTTGGTGGTATCATTGTTTGTTTTTCTCGTGTTCTCTTTGAGAGCAAGACTATATTAATCTATATACACACTTAATGTAGTACGTGGTGTATAGTGAATGCTTAATCAGTAGTGGATGAGGGATTGAGTGACAACAGTGACATTTCCTCAGTTTGTAAAACCTGTTTTCAGTGTGAATTCGCCCAGAAATAAGATACTCTGTTTTTAAACCAGCACACATACCTGGCAGAAACTTGATAAACTTCAAGGCCTTCTGGTCTTATCATGATGGAGCTTTTTGTGTGAAAGCTGACTCTCTACGCTTTTTTGGGCAGTGATATCTTTTGCTTATTTTGGCATTTCTCAATTACCTTAGCTTCAGAAAGAAAGAAAAACTCAGTTTGAGTCACATCATTTTAAATGGACATATATTTAGTTGGGGTTGTTTGGATTGCCTACACTTAGAGTTCTTAACCGAACCTAAGAAAGCTTAAATAAAGGAAGAAACCTCATTTAAAACTAAAGCTTAAGTAGAAGTTTGAACATGTTATTGGATATGCTGCCTTGGGTTTCTCATTGTTTGCTTGTCTGCTTTTAGATTTGTTTGTGAAGAAACAGTGGAAGAGAAGATCTTGCAGCTCCAAGAGAAAAAGAAAGATTTGGCTAGACAGATTCTATCAGGATCTGGAGAATCTGTCACCAAGCTCACCTTGGCTGACCTCAAAGTCCTTTTTGGCATCTAACTTCCTGTTCACAGAGCCCAGAATGGTGCCAGTGTTGGTGTGTATTACCATCTGGGAGGACGACCTAACCGTGGTCCTTTGAGCTCCTTGGCATTTCATTTCACCATCAGGCCTTCTGCCCTCCGCACAGGGAGGCATACTCTGATCCCCAGAATTGAGGGTTAGTTATCATGGTAACTAATCAGTCGACTTATTTAATGAGTGACATAAACCGATGAATGACTTCAGAAAGCTAAAGTTTTAGCTTTAGATAATTTTGGAAAACTCTGGGAGTTGTGCACAAGCTTCAGTAAAAGCTCTGTTGCCTTTCTCTTCTCAGCTGGTGGGGGACCTGTGTGATTACTTTTTCTAACACAGGCTCCATCCCATCTCTCTTTCTCTCCTGCCAGTGAGGCTGCTCCTATAACCATCTCTTCCTGGGCCGAGCAGAGTGGACCTCCGGCCATTCCTCTGCAGTGTTCTCACTTCCAGGCACTTCTCCCTCTCAGGGGCAAGATCAAAGAGGTGCTTTGTATATCATTTAATGTTGTGTCATTTCATATTGCTATCATATCATGTACTCTTTGTGTCAGAATTTAGTATTTGCATCACTTTTATAGTATTTGTATTTTTACAAATCTACAGTATTTTTAGTATTTAGTATTAATGTTTCATTTAGCATTGTTGTATGAGTGCTCCCAACTCACAGGTGACTTCTGAAGCATTTGTTACACTGGGGACAATTCCTAAATGCTCAGACTTCTCTTTCTCACCTTGGAGTCTTGGGCTCTGCAGCTCACTCTTACTTTGCCAGGTTTTCAGCTGGCAGGCAGTTAAGTCAGATTGTGTTTAGAACAGCCCGTGTACCCCCACCACCTGCACAAACTTTCTGAATCTTGGTAATGGAACTGTTGCCATTAATATTGCTTAAAGCCTAGGGCATTTGCCAAAACCTAGATACCTAGAAGTTTTCTGTTGCTCATCCACAGGAGTCATCCAGTTACTGAAATCTTTTTCCAACTGAAATAAATCATAAGCCTTTTATCCTTGTTTTTGAAATCGGATTTGTTAAAAGACGTGGGGAAAATGATGTAAGTACAGTAAGCTGCTTCCTCCAAGCAATTCCCTAGATGTCTGAGGTCATTAGAAAACTCAAGCCTGGTCCCTAAGGTGCATTTATTTTGCCCAACATGTTTGAGAGAAGGCCAAGATTTTTTCTAAGTGGCATTTGGTTAAGTGACAAATATTGGAGTTTGGGGGAAGCAAAGTCTGGCTTGTAGAAAGATACCAAGGAGATCCAAACTAAAAACCCTACCAGTTAGATCTTTATTTATTCAACAGAATATTAAGCCTCTACTGTGTGCCAGGGACAATATAAAGAGGGACAATATATAGTAGTTAATAAATGCCAAATCTCTGCCTTCACAGAGCTTACAGTGTAGAGTAAGAGGGCAGGCAGTAAGCAAATAGAATATATATGGTAGGTGGTGGTGAAGCCAAGTAAGGGTAATAGGAGTCCTGGTCGGGGGAGCATTGCTGTTTTATGCAAGGTACTCAGGGACCTCTCCAGGAAGATACTTGGCATAGCAGAAACTGAGGAAAATGAGTGAGTCATGTAGGTATCTGTGAGAAGACCATTCCAGATTTTGGGGGGGGGGGGGGGGGGGCTTGACAAAGCTGCAAGACAGAGAGTACTTGAGGGGTTTAAGGAGCACCAGGCAGGCCAGATTGGCTGGAATAGAGTGATGGGTAGAGGGGAGGGCGGGTAGGAAATGAGAGGAGAGCAGGTCATGCAGGGTCTCATATGCTGGAATAAGGACCAGCTTTGTTCTGAGTGCGGTGGGAGGCCACTGAAAGATGTTGTGCAGAAGAGACATGATCTGAGGTGTTTTAAAGGGACCTTTCTAACTGTGGAGAATAGACCATAGGAGGGTAAGGGTGGAAGCAGAGAGGCGAGTGAGATGGCAAGCTCCAGGAGAGAAATCTTGGCATCTCGGGATGGTAGCAGTGCAGGGGGAGAGCAGTGCTCAGCAGGTGTATTTTGAAGGGGTGGCTGATGGGATTTGCCCGTGGATTGGCTGTGGTGCATGAGAAGGGGAGTCAAGGCTGTTAATTCCACAACCTGTAAGAATGGATTTGGACTTACCTTTGAAAGAGATGGAGAAGGCTGCAGGATAAACAGTTGGGTCGCATAGGCAGGTGGGAAGTGAGAATCAGAAAATGGGAGTTCTGTTTAGGACATTTTAAATTTGAGGTGCCTGTGACATATCCAAGTGGAGACATTAAGTAAGGTATCGGATATAATCCTTTGGAGTTTGGAGCTGGAGATGAACTTGGAGTCACCAGTGTATAAATGGTATTTAAAGGCATCAGAGAATGAGGTCATCTAGGGAGTGGGAAGTAGAAATGCAAGAACTGATCCTTGGGGCTTTCCAATGTGTCGAGACTGCAGAGATGAGGAACCAGCAAAGACTAAGAAGGAAAGTCAATGAGGAGAAATAAGAGATGCCACAAAAACCAAAAGAGGAAAATGTTTGTAGGGAAAGCGATCAGCTGTGTACCTGCACCAAGAATTCTCTTTCGACTCTTAACAGCTAAGTAGGTGCACTATTAGAAGTCCAAGGTTCTAGTTAACTTCCTGGGCACACAGGCCAAAGTGAAGACTACAAAAAAACAAAGGGCACTGAGAGGTGTGAGGCGAGGGTGCCTAGGCGCCTGGCACGAGCAGGACCGCAGTAAATGTATGAGGTTCTGTTTCAACACCATTTCCCTTTATTTACTTACCTGTGTGCCCTCACCAAGTAGTAATCTAGGCTCTGTAGGTACAAGATGAACATGGCATAGAGGGGAAGGGAGTCTTCCACCTAAACAGCAAGATCACATTATAACCCATTAAAATTGTGCTAGGGAACAGTGGATGTGATAAAGAGGTTTTTATTTCTGAGGAAAATATCTATATAAAATGTAGCTCAGGGAGAAATAAAAAAGGTTAATTATCAAAAAGTAAGGAACCAGACTATCCCTGTGATCTCTAAGTTTAACACATAGAGGCCCCCATCCCCATATGAACAGAAGACAGCCTCCTCTGGTGTAGCCAGAACACTGCCAGCCCACCGTTAAGAGAAAGATGGTGGCGTCCTGTCAGCCATCTGCACATACAATCAGTGGATAACTCACAAAAAGTACTCTTACTGCAGAGTATAGATAAGGCACTTTGTTTTTAATTCTATTGGTTTCTTCAGAATTAATCAAGGTCTGGGGTTGTCTAGTGATCTGAAGTTGTGCTGGCTGCAGCTTCAGCAGGTTGACATGGGAAACCGTCAGAGCGCCACGGTCCGGAGTAGACTCCTTGCTGTGCTCTGCCCACCCATCCACGTGCACTCCGACTTCTCTGTAAACTTCCCACAGCATGACCAGTGGGGGCGGCCCGGGTGGCCTTTGTGTCCATGGCCACAGCCTAGGTACCCCCCTGTGTGGTACAAAAAGGAGAGGGAAACACACCATCAGAGTGAGCCAAGTAGTTACTGTGGAAATTAAAGCTCCCGGCAATACTCCGACTCCTGGATGTAAAGACAGCTAATAAAAACCCAGTGAGAGGAGTAAGCTACTGGACGCCTCTGTAGTCAGGAGGACTCCCAGGACCGAGGACAGCAAACCAATTAAGGTTAGCTGCAGTTCTGAGAAGAGTGTTATTAACACTGTGCTAACTCAGGAGATGAACTGGTTTGGATTTTAACTCTGAAATAATCAAGATAAAAGAGAAGGGCAGAGTAGTGGAAATAAAAAAGGTAGATCCTGAAGTGTTTATACCAAAGGGTACAAAAGCCTAGCTTAAGGCTCACCGTTAGGGTAAGGCCACGATAGAATGCTTTAAAAAAAATAATTAGATCTCTTGTCCGAGCTGACCCTCTCCCCTGAAGCAAAGAGCCAGACTTGGTTCATCTGGTTTAATCATCCACCGCCTCCCAGCCCTACCGTTTGGAACTTCTTTAACCTTTAAAAGGAACAGGATGCTGGAAAGGGTAGAAACAGGCAACCAAGCTCCAGAGAAGCACAGGGTTCATGGGGTTGGTGAACTGTATCAGCACTAAAAGAGCTCAGAACTTGTAAGTTTGCTGTTTCAATGTTCAGAACAAAAGTTTTAGAGCCGTGGTACTTGTATCCACAGACTATATTCTTACAAACAAAGCCTAAGTGGAATATCCCAAACCCACTGTCTGTGCAGTAGCTGATTCCCATTGCGGGAGACAGGCCCAGAGGGGAAGGACTGTCAAGAGCGACGGGCCCTCCTTACCTGGCATGGTGCCCCCACAGGCACAGCGAGCCGTTTTCTGGCCTCCACTGGAGCAGAACGTGCAGCAGTGAAACACGCCTGGGTGCGAGCGGTGCCTCTTCCTTACCGTCACATTGAATGGCGAGCCCTTCGGTGTTCAGACCAAGAGCAAAGAACAGCACCTCATGTATGAGTCAACAGGGATGTGCTAAGCGTCCTATGCGCTAAACGGAGTGTAAGTCACAGGGCCTGCCCTTAAAGGGACCAGGACAGCAGGAGGAAGCACTACGGGACAAGAACTGCTGGGTGCTCAGCTGGACGGGGCCAGATACAAATGCAGTGACAGAGTCAAGGAGTCTGTGCTGCCCTCCTAGCACTTGACACACCGGTAACCCTGTCTGTGCTTTCGTGTCACTGCCTTGGTTGCTATCTTCTCAATTCTGGAGGAATCTCAGGTAATTAGTTGAGCGCCACAACCACAAGGCCAGGACATCCCATGATCCTTCCTCCAGTTTCTCAGCCTCCCACCTCCTCTCCTCATATACTCAGCTACCTCCTTACCTTCCATCCTGGACATATTTGTTTACCTACCCACATATTCTGGGAGAGGGAAGAGATTTGCACGAGAGAAAGGTTGAGAGTGTGGTTAATAATTCTCAACTAAGAAACTCTCCTACTTGCCCTCCTTTCCTGCATGGGTAACTTCCATTCCCCAATTTCTAGCCTATGTTAAACAGTAAAATATTTGCTAGGTGTTGCTGTGTGCCTATCCCTCTGTGAACCGTGCAGTCTGAAAGCAGAGTCAAGTCTGGCACCTGAGAAGCCTTGCAGATGTTAAGTCTCTGCCTTTAAAGAGTTTACAGTCTATCTGAAAAACAACTTGGAATTAAAAAAAATATGGGGTCAAATTCTGATTGTGCTCTACTGGCATGTGTGGTGTCTTAGTCTGTCAGATGAGGCTCTCCGTGCCTGAATGGTTTGGAGGTAAAATGAAATAATGTATGCAACACCTAATGCTGGCACTCTGCAGTCAGGCAAGCAAAGAGTGGAACAGGGAGTCTTCTTAGTGCGCAGGCCACAGGCCTGACATGTCAGGACTCTGTGGTATTTCAGTGCCCCCGTCAGTGTTGATTTGTTTGGGGGAGCCTCTGACTACTCAAATGTCAGCAGAGAGACTGCTGGACATGGCGAGTATGGCCCCAATTTTTTAAAATTCATCATCTCTAACCAGGAAGTGTTACACTTGTCTGTGGAGGTGGTGTGGTAGCCATGTAACAGGTAAGCATGCATGAAAACAGAGTAGAGAATCACATGGGCAGCAGGTAGGTGACGAGGCAGCTGAAAGGAGAGGAGGGTGTAAGTCTGATCGTGCTCCAGTAAGTCCGCGTCTGGTCAGAGTCTGAACAAAGCTGGAAAACCCTGAGCTACATTCCATCTTGAGTGTGTGTTGTCTGCTAGCAGATTGCCCCTATGGCTAAAGCATCTTTCCCAAATGCAGAGTTCCAGTAAGCCAACCGGGAGAGAGAAAATACGGGCCTAGCTGCCCGGAGGTAAATTAGGGCTAGAGAGTTCTGAGTCACCAGCATCCTCTGGCAAGAAGAAGAGTCGCTAAATCGGGGGCACCTCTAAGGGAAGGGCGGTGAGAAAGAGCACCCTACGTAGGCCGTCTATACAGCTGGTCCCGTGAGAAAGGCCTCCACATCCTCAGGTGACAGAGCCCCCGGGGCCAGGGCGAACGGCGCTCAGGAGGCACACGTCTTACTCACCGGCACGTGCTGCTCTTTGACGCGGACCAACACCGTGTAGATGCCAGGCTCCTTGGGGGTGTAGGAGACGCAGTATGTCCCGTCCTTGTTGTCCTTCACCATCGTTCTGATGGGACTGGGTGGAGAGGAGAGTTCCACAAAGCCATTCACTCTCACAGCCTGCTTCAGTTGCCCACTATTTTAGGATGTAAACTACATTAAGTTTGATCAAATTTTAAATGTCCCCCAAACACGATGCTGCTTCTACTTGTCTCAGAAATTACTTTCACAACAGAAGGGAAGCAACATAAATGCCAGTTTAATCTGCTGGACGGATGAATTCCTTGACAACTTTATGGCTTCTGCGGCGCCCTCCTGCACTCTGTCCTACCCCTTCCCTCTCCAGAGCCATACAACTCAGCTCCCAATACAACTAAGTAGCCAGGTGGGGTTGAATTTTGAGAAGGGCACCATTCAGTCTAATACAGAATGTTTTTCAATCTATTCCAAGCCTGGGATGAAGACAACCGGGCAGATCAGACCTTTGGGAGAGAATTGAATATATACAAGAAAACACATCGGATCCAACTGGTCATTCCACATTTTTAGCAGCACCACAGGAGGCAGGTGGTAACGACTGCAGTTACAGCTCCACTACGGCCAAGGACCTCACGTTTCCAGTTTCATCGCCGCTTATTAACCATGACACGTGACCGTAGTACAAACCTGTCTTTCTTATCTTTAGGGACAACTGCGACTTGAATGTTGTCTCCTCCCCGGCCCATGTTCTCTCCCGCTGCATCCTTACAGAGCAAGATGAAAGAGGCTGTCTGTTTCTCCCGGGCTCTGTGGAGATCTGCGGAAGGTAAACACGCAGCCCTCACCTTCAAGGCCAACTGCGACTGCCTCCCCAGGTCGGACACCCTCTTGCTTTTTCTCTTTCGAACATAAGGCTGTGCTTCCTGTTCATGGTGATCACCCTGCTGCTCCCTTCTTCTCTCTTCCCGTTCTGTCTCCCAGAGCACACCTGCTGGGAGTCTCTCCTTTTGAGCCTGGCTCTCTCTCACAGCAGCTGCTTTTGGATCACGGGATCCTGGACCTTAACTTCAGCCCTAAAGCAGCTTTGAAATACTCAGGATTGGCCTAAGTACTTAGAGAAGAAAATCTCTAGACCCTGCAAAGGAGGCTCTTAGCCCCAAAACTACCTTCTCTCAGCTGCAGATACTGCTGGAATAGGCTTGGACTCTGAGACCCTCCATAGCGCAGTAGCTCGTGCCAAGGTGCTGGGATATTCAATAGTAAGGACACAAGAGACTACCTTTTAAAAAAATAACTAGATCCCTCCCCCAAGAAAAGAGCCAGACCTGGTTCAGTTAGTTTAATCACTCCCACAGCAGTCAGATGAAAACAGGGGTTCAGGAGAGGCTTATGAAGCCTAAAAATCTGAAACTGTCCAAAGTAGTGGGTGTTTCTTGGGAAAAGATCATTCTCAAAGGGATCTGTGACCTCCAAACAGTTACCAATTCCTGTGCCAGAGTCAGGAGGGCTCTAGGATACAGCCTTCCTGTCAGGACTGGTCTGTGACATGTGTGAATACCAGGCCTTCTTTAGAATGCTGTGGTCAATGATGTTTCCCCCCCTACTGAATGAAATGCCTACCGTGTTCTTTTAAGCACCAATGTCATGTGGCTTATGTGAACCAAAAAGGGCACAAAAGGAAATAAACCACAATCTCTTCCTCACTCCTGAAACTCTCTTCAGAACTTGATCCAAGCAACCTGGGGCCTGCCATGCTCCTCTCTGAGCACTTGGGATTTCGCCCTGCCCTGAAGTCCATACTCTTATTTCCTAAGGGGCACCGCCCGTGTTTTGTCTTCTAATAGAAAGAGCATGATCCTTGAGTTCCTTGGTAATTACTACATTTCTCAGCTGGAAAAGGGTCAGGCCTCATGCTGGCAGGGGATGTTAACTGTACCCTGACCAGAACAAAGCAGAGAGAAAAGGGCAAGGAAGGGGGTTCACTGTCCTTCAGTAAACTGGTCAGTAGGGAGCTCTTCAGAGATGAACAAAGGCCTGGCTGGAAAAGTTACCCTCTTTAAATACCAAGACCCTGTCCACTGCCCTCTCAGTGCCAATGGGAAGTGCCTTCCTACCTTCTCCTTGAAGGACACATTTGGCTGGATCGACCTCTTTGGTATTGATGGCCCCGTAAACTTCATAGCCACGGCACCGGCCTGCTTTCTCCTGAGGAGAGAAGCATATCTTATCGTTTACTCTGGGATGGGCGCTGTATTCAACTTGGTTCAGCTTCGTGAGCCGCTCCACTACCACCCCCTTGGTGATGAGGATCTCCAAGTCAGAGCCACTGGTCAGCAAGTGCTCGGTGAACTCCACTCCCGTGCGCATGTCTGCTAGCAGCTGCTCCAGCTGCGCCTTCTGCAGCTGTAGGGAGTTCTCCTTCTGGACCCGGATGTCTTCCAGCTGCTTCAGCAGCTTGTCCCGATGCTCCTCGATGGCCTTGACATAGCCCTCAGAGAATGTGCGGACATCCGCTGCCACGGCCTCCACTCGCTGCTGGAGGGCACTGTTCATCTCTCTGATCTGTTCCAGGGCTTCCTCCAGGGCCTCCACGCGGGGCTGGGTGTCTTTGAGGAGCCCCCGCACGGAGTCCCCATGCTTATGGATAATGTTGCTGGCGAAGTCACAGGGGTGCTCCTGGTGCTCACCCACCACACAGTTGCGACACACAGGGCGGTCACACAGCTCACAGAAGAGCCTCAGCTCCTCCGTAGGGTGAGCAGGACACAGGATGGCTTTCCCAACCCGGCTGTAGCCTTTCAAGTCTTTTAGGTCCACCATGGTATGGTAAGTCGTTTTCTTCTGCCGCCTAGGGGCAGTCAGGAACAAGAAATTAGGGAACCATTCTAGTTGGGAAATAGTCCAGCAGTTTTAAGAGCATGGGCTCTGAAGTCAGACAAACCTGAGTTCAGTTCCTTGCTCTGACCTCTTTCTAACTACATGGTCCTCTCTGATTCCAGTTCCTCACCAATTCATACCTGAAAGGGCCGTTGTACAGAATAAATGATAGTAAACTAGGGCTCTCCGGCTTAGGACATGACATTGCAAAAGGTTGCAACACTGAGTCTACATCCTCGAACTTGTCCCAAAGAGTTAAATTGGCAAGTTTAGACAAGAGCCGCAGCCTACTCCTCCAGCAAGCTAGAGGTGAGAGCAACGTGAAACCCAGCACCAAGAAGCAACTGTGCCAGATGGCACAGCGGTAAACCCCAGGCCATTGGAAAGCAGCTAGCTGACCCCACAAAAAGTCTCCCTCAGCTTTTATCTAAGGTGTTGGTAGAGCATTTCCTTTGGCCAGTTCCTGTATCACCCAAAGCTGCAAGCTAGAATTTTCCTCAACAAGTTACCAACATTAGAGAGTGAAGTCAGTGTTCAGAATCAAAGCTCTTTTTTCTGGAGCCCTCCAGAAATTCAGGGAAATCCCTAGGAAGCCATGGTGCCTGTTCTGGCCCCAGAGGAGTGGCTGTAGAGAAAACAGGACCAGCTGTTTAGTGGGCAGCAAGGCAGTCACAGTTACAAGTTAAAAATAGAAAGACTGAAGATGTTCTGTGGGTGAGGCCAGAGAATAAATGGAAGATAGAACTTAAAAAGTACTTGAGGATAATCCTAAAACCTTGCCTGCTTTATATTCTGATGCCCTGGAATGGGGGAAGGGATTGAGGAGCTGAGATTCATATGACAAACTGTTCACCAAACGCCATAAACGACACCATCTTGCACCCCAGTGAGCACCTACCAGCCCACTTCACCATGCTCCAGAGTGACTCTAGGGTACAAGGCAAAGGCTGAGCTGGGGCCCTGCCAATTAGCACCTTACACTGGGAAGGGCAGCATGGATTAGTAGAAACCTGAGAATGCAGTCAGGTCTGGACACAAAATTCAGTTGTTATATACTACTTACCAGCTCTGGGACCTTGGCAAATGACATATTGCTGAGCTTGTTTCCTCAATAAATAGGGGTAGAAACAGTGCCTATTTTTCTATAAGAGGTGCAAGGATCAAGTGAGATTGAGGCAGGGGCTATGCTATTCTATTCATTCTCCTGTTTCTCCAGCACCCAGTACAACTATCTGGCATGCAAAGGATTGATGATCCAAGGACACTGTGAATGTGCTTTGCAAACTGGGAAGGACTATGCAAGCCTTTGATACCACTATTACAGTGGGCATTATATAAGGCTGCAGGAGTACACTACTATTCTAGAGTATTTGCTCTCCCATCATAGACTGCTCTTTGCCCTTCCATGGCATTTGATAAAGCTTTTCATCTGCTCACCAAAGGGGGGATTTCTCCGTCTCAACACCTCTTTCTACTCTGCTCTTAAGCCACACCAGGTTGGGGTATCCCATCTTTACCTATGCGCCTGGCAGCAGAAATGGCAGAGATTGGCTTTGCAGGTCTGACACCTCTTCTCCACATCCCTGTCGCTGCACAGGTCACACACCAGGCCCTGGCCTTCCCCACGCAGACTCTCCAGCATCACATCATTCATGGCCAGGTGGTCTATGGTTAAAGCCTTCACTCCACCCCTGGGCAGGTCCACCTGAGCATCACACACTGGACAGAGGATGCCGGTTTGCGGCTGCAGGCCGCGTGGCTTGAGTTCCTGGAATAGTGACCTCTCAGAGCTGGTGTCAGAGTCTCCCCCTCGGATGTCCACTACTGAGAAGGGCTCCAGCTGCTCCAAACACGTGGTGCAAACTGTATGCAAACAAGGCAAGAGCCTGGGGGCTTTGAAGAGCGCCATGCACGAAGGGCAGTGAGTCTTGCCTGAGTTCCCAAGGGCAGTCCCACTGGGGAGTTTGCCCACGAAGCCCAGCAGCGGCTTCCTCTTTTCTGACATATTCCCCACGTTTATGCCCAGTATCAGAAAAGGCCCGGGGCAGTTCTGTAATGAAGTAGCCGATGAAGCCCGCCCAAGGAGAGAGGTTCCGGAACTTGAACATAGACCCTGGGGAACCGCTCTTCGGCAAACCAAAGGACGACCGGGAAGAGGAGGACTCCTCGCAGGAAGGACCCTCAGACCTGCCCAGGCGTGCCCCCGCCCCGCCGCAGCATCCCATACCAGAGACGCCCACGCCCTCCCCTGCCCCCCAGGTCCCCCCCGGAAGCGCTTCCAGGTCTACTTCCGCCGCCTCTCCCTGGACCCCAGGGCCTCTCACGCCCTCCGCTACCCCCCCCCAGCCCCCCGCCCCCGGTCCCGCGCCGACACGCGACAAGCGCCACCCTCGCCCCGCGTGATGAGGTAGGGGCCTCCCAATCCTTCCCCCGACCCTGCCCTTCGGGGAGGGCACGCGGCGGGCGAGGGTGCCCCTCAGCCGCCACCGCCTCCCCGGGTTTCGACCCCAGGTGCTGAAGAGCCCTGGCCCCACCTTGCACCAACCCCAGCCCTCGACTCAGGCGAATCCAATCACCGTCCGAGAGGGGCGGCCCTCGCCGCGGAGGGCCCCTGCCGCCCTCCAGAGTGACACCACCAGCGCCCAATAAGCTCTGGAAATCCCACATCGCCCGTCCGCTCAGGCCGGGAGGGTAGAACCAAACTGAGAGCCGGAGGCGGGGCGGTGGGAGGGCTCGGGTCTCGCTAGGAAAGCGAAAGGCGGAGGAGAGTGAGCGGCATAGTGTAGCCGGCGTCACCATTTTACGGGGCTGGTCTTTATCTCTGTGGAGACCAGAGAGGCCAGAGGACCACTTATACGGCCGCACTGATGTGCCTCAGGGATGGCCTCCTTTGCGCCCTCGGATTGGGCCCCCGAACCCAGACTGGGCTCTCCCATTGGTGGGCGGAGCTGTCCGTCAGGCCAGGGGCATGCTGGGAGTTGTAGGCCGGTAAGTTTTCCGGGTGCCGGAGGCCGCGGCGGAAGTGAACGTGCTCGTTTCCCCTCGGGCCTAGGGTGGGAGCTACGGGGGGCCTCGGGCCTCGCTCGCTGGCTGGCACCCGGCATTTTCCGGGACTGAGGTCTCCTCAGGCCCTGGTGCTGGGACCTGTTGGAACGAGGGCCGGCATGGAGGTCTTCGTTGGGCCTGCGCCGGGAGCTCCCTATTCTCTGGGGCTGGAGAAACTGCTGTTGTCACCCAACAGGCCCAGGGGTGCAAATGACCTCAGGGGTTAAGTGTCTGTCACCCAGATTTCTACAGTTATGCAGAACAGAAACGGTGTGTGTCCCGCTGTTTTTGTCAGTCAGTCAAGGAGGGCGCGCCTGGTCACAATGGGATAGTGGAGGCTGTCGAGGAGGGATTAGCCCTTTGTGGGCTCACGAACTGATGGGGCAGGTGAACTCGCTGAGCGCCCTTTCTAATTCCTTGTGTCCTTCCTAAGAGTCCTTGAGTCTCCTGGCTCGGCCGGGTGGGGGCCTTGCTAGACCTGGGACCTGGGGCCCGTGCCTCCCAAATTCCAGAAGTGGTGCCACTGGCTCCTTGCTGCGCCTCGGTTACCTCCAGCCGCTGAGGCTGCCGTGGTCCCGACCCCCCTCCTCGGCTTGGACCGAGGGACAGCTGTCTCCTCCATGCCTCCTTTACCCATTTCTACTATAGGCATGATGCCAGAGCCTAAGCTTTAAAAAATAAGGGAATCTGAAAAAAACAAAACGTACGGACTCCAAAATAGGAAAAAAAAATAAAAAAATAAACGCACTACTTAACAAAAATGGAAACGTTAAGCAGTTTCCAAAATACATGCGACGTGTCCATGAGGCCAGTGTCCCTTATACAGGGTGGGGCAAAAGTAGGTTTACAGTTGTGAGTCTGCAGAGCAGCTTATTCTTGTGTTATTGTTTATTAATTACTGTATTTTCCATACCAACTGTACACCTACCTCTGCCCCCCCATCCTGTATATAAAAATTACCCGTGATTTCCCAAAGTAAGCATGCTGACAGAAGTATTAAGGTCACCCTCACCTAGATTCCTTCAGCTGCTCGTCCGGTCCGCACCTGCGCTGACTCCGGGGTGCTGGAGTGAGTCACACAGACTGCACACCTGGGTTTCCCGAGGTGTTTATATCTTGCTCCGACTTCACCTCCGCCCTCCCTGACGACCGGCGAAGCCTCTCTTTATCTCTTATTCATGAGCTGTTCCATCTCCCTCCTAGGCGTTCCAAGCTTCTCTTGTTTAAGAAGTGCCTTATAATTTACATTTGCGTTATCTTGTTTAATCCTTTAACGACTGTATGAGGAAAGCCTCAGAGAAGTCTGGTGGTCAGCCCAAGGTAATACATCTGAAGACCTGAGCTCAGTCTCATGATGCCTTTTTTTTAAATTCTACCCCAACCACCTCTTTCTTTCCTTTCCCAGCATCTTAAGCATCTTAGGTTATTTTAAAAATATATTATTATTTTTTTTTAGATAAAGCATCTTAGACTTTAATTGAATGAGAAAAGCAAAGTTATTTGGAGAACTCCCTCACTTTCCACCTAAAAATGTGATTCTTCACTACTCCTCTCATACCCCTCCTGACTGCTTTTCTTCTGTTCCAAGGTTGACCCCTCAAGACCTTTGCTCTTTAATTCCAGCCTCTCCTGCCTCCTCAAAACCTTGCTGCTTCTACATTTTCCAAAAAAAATTTTTTTCAATTACAGTTTACATTTAATATTATTTTGTGTTCGTTTCAGGTGTACAGCATAGTGGTTAGACAATCGTATACTTCACAAAGTGTTCCCCCTGATAGTTCCAGTGCCCAGCTGGCACCATACATATTAATTACATTATTATTGACTAGATTTCCTATGCTGTACTTTACAGCCCCATGATTCACTCAGTTCTTTAGCAGCACGTTCTGCCAAGAATTCCAACCAATTCTTAAAGGGGGAAACAAGTTCCCATATCGACTCAGCTGCCTTTCAACTTATTCACCACCCTTATTTTCCGGCCCCATGTAATTTATTTTTATAACCCAATATGTCCCAAATAATTCCTTATCCGAAGATATTTTTCCCATTGCTTTTCAGAGAGAGTGGAAGGGGGTAAGGGTGAGAGAGAAAAAGAAACATAGATGTGATAGAAACACATCAATGGGTTGCCTCCTGCATGGGCCCTGACGGGGGCAGGGGATCTAGCCTTCAACGGAGATACGAGCCCTTGGTTGGACTCGAACCAGGGACCCTTCAGTCCATGGGCTCATGCTCTAGCCACTGGGCTAAACCAGCTGGAGCCCTGCTGCCCCCCCCCCCCCCCATAAACTAACTTTTGACTTGCTTTCCTATTGAAGCTTTTCTCTTATAGATCTCAGGTGACGTGGTCTTGGGCCTTTTCTCAGTACTCAGTCTCTTAGTATTCACCATCCTTAGGCACTTTGTCATCCTTCAATCATGTTTCCTTTGGGACTCCTGAAACTCTACTCTCCCGGCGGCTGACCCCCTGGGCTGCTTCTCACACCCTCCTTCCACACTGGCTCCCCTCCCTCCTTTTTCCCTACCTTTTCTCTCTGCTTTTCTCCTGATTCCCAGGTTCACACGTTCACTACCCACCCCTGCCCTGAGCTTTGGTCACAAGCATCTCTTACAAATCTGCACCCGTATGTGTCCCCTTCACCTTCAGCCCCTCATATGTGTAACTTCATTGAACTCCTTTGCTCAGTAAACTGCGCTCTCTGAATTTTAGTCTCCTGAGGACATCATGACTCTCCCTTCCCTGCAGCTCGAAACCTTATAGTGCTCCTGGCCTCCTTTATCTCTGTCCATATCCAGGCAGCTACCAATTTCTTTCCATCCTCACTGCCAACGCCTTACTGTGTAGAATTTTAGGGTGATACAGGACTTAATCATCCTCACCTCCAGTATGACAACAGTCTCTGAATTATCCCTCCCCTCCGTTTTTTTCAATCAATCCTACACAGCTTTTCCAAATTAATTGTAAAAACATGGTACAAGTCAGTTGATCCTGAAAGCGTCAGTAGCTCCTTGTCTCCGTAGGATAAAATCAGGATTCCTTAACAGATCCATAGCACTGGCCTGTTAGTTATTCCCTGAACATTGCTAAGCACACTTCTTGGTCTTTGCCGATTTTGCCTGCAGAATTTGTTCATCTTTATTTAAACCTACCCTTCCTTCTGTGTCAGGCCTGTCTGGAACTTTCCCTGTTACTTCAAGGCTTCAGATTTGAGCTCCAACAGCTCTCTTGCCTATATTTTTCACTTTTAGGTTTGTGCTACATTGTAGTAGCAAGTGTTTTTATTTATTACATATATCTGTATGCATGTGTATCTGTATACATATGTAACATATAATACATGTATACATATATACACACTATACACACATACACACATCATGTTCCTTATCTCTCTATTAATATGAAACTCCTTTGGCAACCAGCCCAGTGCCTTCACCGCAGACATCTAATAAAGACCTGTTATTGACGAGGCAGGGAATGAGGGTCCCAGATAAAGTAGAACAAACAGGACCACACCCCACCAAGGGTCCATGGACTGTGCAATGGAAGGTGATAGGCGGTGAGGTCCGGGGAGCGGGTTAAGGATCCTCCTCTCCTGGAACAAGTTGAGGGTTTTATTCTGCTGCGTCTTCCTGGGCCCCCAGGCAGCAGATAGTTACCGGGAGGTACGAAAGCCATGGAATCAGGGACAGGATTGATGGAAACGACCAGGCCCATCAGGGTGTCTGAAGAGCTTCAGGCCACTCCCGCAGCCCCAGGCAGGGAAAGCACCAAGGGCAAGGTGGCCAGGAAGGGGGGGCCGCGAGCCATCAGGAAGTCGGGCGGGTCGGGACTGGGCATTTGGCTTGGTCACCACCACCAGAGACCGAGTGGATGTATAGAAAGTGAACCGGAGGGCGATGGCAGGCTTATCTCTGACCAGCACTCCATCCCTCCTTCCTCATTTCAGAGGCAGGAGAATCCTTTCGCGGACAAGTGCGCTCTGAAGCCCGGCCTCATCTGCGTGCTCCTCTGTCTCCCTCCTTTCCTTTCTCGAGTTAGTGCAAGTTTTTATTGTACTTTGTTTGGATGGTACTAATTAGGGTCCCCGTTTCCAGTCCATTCTCTCTAACCCTATTAGATACCTTTCTGAAATTCCGGTTTGATAGGATCTTCAGTGGCTACTCAGCACCTCCATTTATTCATCAAATATCCTGTAAGCACCTGGAATATGTTTTCCCCAAATGCCTTCATGGCTTGCTCCCCACTAGAACAGTAAGTTCCATGAGGGCAGGGGCTTTTGACTCTGTGCCAGGACCTATTGTGTAGGACAAGCAAAAGCCCCTGCTCTCCTGGAAATTATCTCCTCGGAGGGGCTGCCCTTGACCCTACCCCTGCCAGCCCGCCAACCTCCTGTCTTACACTGCCCCGCCCTGACCCCAGCATGCACCCTGAGCGGCAGCCTCTTTTAGGATAGTCCAAGGCACTTGCCCTGCTTAGGACACCCTGCCTGCTCTCCTTTGTCTAATTTCTCTCTACCCATTCGTCAGAGCTCAGCTCTCAGCCACCAGCTTCTCTAGGAATCCTCCGTCGACCAAGTCTGTGTCAGGTGCTCGTCTCTGTGCCGATGGTACTCTGATAACCTCTACTCGGTCTCAACAGTCTGCGTTTCAGCTTTATACCTGCCTGTCTGATTCTGCCCTCTCCGTACCCCCACCCCCTCCGCACTGAACGCTTGTTTTATTTCTACATCCCAAACACCGGGCACAGTGTCTGAAACATGCTATGGGTTCATAAGTGAGAGAATAAACTGAGACTCATGCTAATTTCTAAGAAACCGGTGGTCATGGCAGGACAGACGACCAGGGAAATGTGTTTATTTCAGATAGATCCTTTTTGAGTCCTACTCCTAAAACAGAGTCTTTAGTGCCATCTGGTGGCAGTAACTGCAGTGAAACGCTTGTGTAGCTAATAAAGCTTGGACATTGCACCCTCCTGTTTTGTTTTGTTTATTTTGAACCAAGACAGAGAAGGGAGAACTTGCTTGCCTTGCATTATGGCAGTTTGGTTTTTATCTATAAGTTCACTGGACTGTGAGATAATTCTAGTTGTGAGATATAACAACAAGCACAAATAGCCCCTTATAACTGATATATTGTGATAAATGGACAACTGTTCAGTTTTGAGAAGGTGTAGGATGAGATGGCTAGAATGATCTGAACTTTGGAGCTCTCCTTGTGTAGCTGCTTTTAGGCCAGACTGGAACTAAATGAGACATATGCTCCATTGTTACGTACCCTCTCAGAAAAAATTCTTGACTGTTTATCCAAGGTCTCCTAACACTTACCTTGTCTCTTTTCACTTGACTCCTAGTAGTCTGACCAGATGCCCTGCTATGACCCAGACATTCTGTAGTTGATGTAGTCAGGAAGCTGTACCCAGTCTTAACTAGCTTGGCATAAAGATGTTCTTAGAATATTTACACTTTATTTATTATACACTCAATTCATCTCTTTCTGTGAATTCCTTTTTCTGTGTTTGTCAAGTAATAAAGCTCAGTAACCTTTTTGAAATAAATGTTTTAAGAAGCAACTGATACATTATATTAATGTGTTTATTTAAAAATTAATTTGGCATACGCTGGTTTCTCTTCAGATCGCATAAATCTCCTTTTAAAAATTAATTTGGATAAGTGCTTTGTGATTACATTATCTTTAATATAAATTTATCTTCCATATAAAATATATACTGTTAAACAGGTAATGATATAAAGAAAATGGCACATTTAGAGACTGGATTTTATGCTGCGTATGGCAATAATTCTTGTGATCAAAATCAGCAGCAGCTGCCCTGGCCAGTTTTCTCAGTGGTTAGAGCGTCGGCCCAGGGACTGAAGGGTCCCAGGTTCGATTCTGGCCAAGGGCCTGTATCTTGGTTGCAGGCTCAATCCTCAGCCCTGGTTGGGGCGTGTGCAGGAGGCAACCAATCGATGTCTATCGATCGCATCAATCTTTTCTCTCTCCCTCTTCCACTCTCTGAAAAACAATGGAAAAAATATCCTCTGGTGAGGGTTAAAAAAAAAAATCAACAGCAGTTTGGAGTGTTTATACTGTTGTATTAGAGAATGGATCATAAAAGGCATGTTTTGCACTCTTTATAATATTGCATTATAATTTAACATGCGGTGTTTTCCTCTTAGGTTTCTTCTATTTTTATATTTAATGAACATATCATCTTGCAAAATTAGTTAGGAAAATTTTGACTTAGAAAAGACCCTTTGTCTGGAATATGCTTACCCCAGGTATCTTCATGGCTTCTCCTTATCAGAATGATAAGTCTATCGAATTCTCTGTGTATCCATAGTATTTAGATGCATGCCTGGCCCATAATTGGAGCCCAATAAATATTTGGTAAAATGGAGGTATTAGAAAATTGAGGCACAGCTCGGTTAAGACATTGGTCTAAGGTCACACAGGAAGCTGCTGGCAGAAGTGGGGCAAGAATCCATGTCTTCTGCTTCCTGCTCTGTTGAGTGGTTTAATGTAACACCTTTCCTGCCCTTCATCCAGGCCCCTGAGTCTCCTGACCTGGGCCCTTTGCTTTGAAAGGACCCATTCTGGCCCTTTCCTAGTCACAGTTTTTCCCCCGGGGCCTATGGAATTCTAAGAGCACATCTCCCCACTCTCCCTTCTTTTGGAAGAGCTGTTAGAAGTGGTAAGCAAGTTAGTGCCTTTTTTCCCCCCCCCACTTCTCTGAGTGATAGGACCTGAAAATGATGACTATAAAAGGCTATGATTCGACATAGTGGCTTTTCTAATTCAAATGACAGCTGACTTTCCTGAGCTAAAGTGCATCACATCTTGGTGACAGCATTTAGAGCATGAGCAGATTATAATACATCATGGCATATGGAGAAGTCTCTACATTAGGTCCAGGATTGCTGCTAGGGAATATAAATAAATAATGTTCCCAGTTGCAAGGAAATACAAACAACCCCCACCAACCGAGGCAAGGCCTAATTATTTCTATATTGACAGCAACCGTTTTTTCTAAGTACCTATTTTCTAGGTAGCATTTTAATCTGCACGGCATTTTAATAAATGCTTCACTTTTTTTGCACAGCGTGCAGGGTCTAAAAGCTTTCCCTCCTCTTATTAATGAGGAACACATGGCGTGTTCAGGAGACCGGTGTGATAAATCCCTCCTGTTCTTCAGTGCTCCACGTCTCTCTTTTAGAAGATTCAGAAACTTGTTTGGAAGCTGCTCTTGCATAGAAAAAACACCGTTTTCTCCAATATATGCCCAGTGTGGCTTGGCCCTGCCACTGCTCTAGACTTGCGCTGTCCCATATGCGAGCCACGAGCACTTGAAATGTGATTGTCCCTATTATGGCCCTTGTCATATAATATTATACTTGCACATTAAACTTATCTGTGTTCACTGGACTGTGAGTTCCTTAAAGACAAGGATTATGACTTTTTTTTTTCATCTTTAGTCCTTTGCAGTTACCACAGGGCCTCACAAAATATTTATTAAATAAAACAATAAATTTTGAGATGCATATTTGTTTTATATAATTCCATTTAAAAGGAAAAAACAGCCCTAGCCAGTTTGGCTCAGGGGTTGAGTGTTGGCCTGTGGACCTAAGTGTCCTGGGTTCAATTCTGGCCAAGGGCACATACCTGGGTTGCAGACTTGATCCCCACCAGGGCTGCGTGCTGGAGGCAACCAGTCTATGTGACTCTGTCACATCGATGTTTTTCTTTCTCTCTCTCTTCCTTCCACTCTCTCTGAAAAGCAGTGGAAAAAGTATCCTCAGGTGAGGATTTAAAATAATAATAATAAAAAAATAAAAATAAAAGGAAAAAACAAAAAATAAAACCTTGATTTTATTTATTTATTATTATTTTTTAAATCCTTATCTGAGGATATGTTTTTGTTGATTTTTAGAGAGATAGGAAGGAGGAAAGAGAGAGAGATATCAATGTGCAAAAGAAACATCTATGAATTACCTCCTGTACGTGCCCTGACCAATTGAACCTGCAACCTTTTTGGTTTACAAGACGATGCTCCAACCAACTGAGCGGCCCAGCCAGGGCTAAACCTTTATTTTATATAGCTTGTAAAGCTTTACTGCTGATAACAGTATAATTCCAGGTTAGATTTTTATAAATATTAAAAATAATTCCCAGAATTCCTGTTATTTCCCCGGTAAAACTCTTGGTGAGTGTCCCTGACAGTCCCAGGGAAAAATGGTCGGTTGTTTCTCCAACAGAGCTCTGTTTCTGCCTCTACAGTAGAGCATCCTGGGGGTTGGAGTGAGGAGATACAAAGAAAGCAAGGGTGTTTGGGGTTCAGCGAGAGATACAGGCTCATGAGTGGTATTAATAATTTTCCTTACGTTTGTATCATTTTAAAAATAGTTTACTCCTTACAAAAGCCCTGTGAGGTAGATATTATTAACCCCCTTTTAAGGATGCTGCTAATAAAAGCCAGAATGTGCTACGAAGGTCAGAGGGTCTCTTTTTTTATTTTCTAGACTTCAGGTAATTTCCCCATATCTGGGGCCCACCAGTTTAAAACCTATGGCACCTTACCAAACCTCACCCCTTTCCTTTGTATCACATTGTGCAGGTGCAACCCAGGCTGCAAAATCATCTTTCACCATCAGGAACTACTCTCTCATGAATGATGTACCCCGGACCGAAAACTCCTCAAGTGAAATGCACGAGATGAGGTAAGGTCAATGTTTTTCTAACTTAGCAGATTATTGGGCATATCTGTATATTTACCCAACACAAAGGCTGTGACTGCAGCGACGTAAAATGTGTGTGCGGTGGACAGAGACTGGAGGGCAGGCACAGGCGTTGTGCTCATTAGAGTACTGGGTTTAGGAGTTATTTTCCCTCTCTAAATTACAAATTGTCTATAACGTTTAGAGTACGCACACACCCAAGCTCTTTTGCACGTTAGTTAAGGAAAGCTAAGGGTTGAGTAGCCATTTTCCTCTGTCTTCCAGTCTCCCATCAAGAACGTCTCTTTCCCATCTCCTCTCAGAAACACGCAGTGGCCGGTGGCTGCTCTCTACCTGAGCACTCGGCCCTCGTGAGTCCGGTGCAGCTGCGCGTGTCCTCAGAGAACCCCTCTAGCAAGAGCGCAGGGGGCTGCCCTGCTCCTTCCAATCTGCTTGGAAATTTCCCCCCAGATAAGCCCTCTTGTATGTTTACATTATTTAGCACTAGAGGTGAGTGTGTTTGTGTTCTTTTCGCATGAATTTGGCCAACCGTAGATGTTTTCAGTCTTCGAGAGCTGCAAAAAGAATTTTAGTAAAGAGGAAAAAGAAAAAGAGAGAAAAAGTATTTTCTATCCTGAGAGCCACAGGACAGAAAAGATAGTAACCTACGTCTAGCCCACAGACAGCCCGAGCGCTCGGCAATTTAGTCTAGTCACATAGAGCCAAACTGCCCCATCACTCAGCTCTCCTCCTTTGAAGATTGGGCCCACGCTGGTTTTATTTTCCATCTTTTCATGCTCTGTGGTCTTTCGCAACATTTAAAATAGCAACCTGCAGTTCGGGAGGCCATTAGCCAATTCAGTTTCCTTAGCAGCATCTACCTGCTGAGCCATCGTGAGCCAGTTTTCAAGGGTCCTCTGACCTGGTTTGAATCAGTAGCTATTTGGACAAGGCTTTCATCGTGTGCCAACTGTTGAAACATTAAACATTCTTGGTCAAATTAGGGGGTAAAAAAGCAAAGTTGTTCATCTTCTCAGTATGGTTACTTTGATGTTCATTTGCCCTGCCCAACACATGTACTTAATAATAGCTCATTTTTATTAGTTCTTTTATATATGCTAGTGTTATGAGCTAAATTGTGTTCCCCCAAATTCATATGTTGAGTCCTAACCCCCAGTACATCTCAGAATGTGACAGTATTTGGAGACAGGGCCTTTAAAGAGGAAATTAAGGTTAAGTGAAGTAATATGGGTGGATCCTAATCAACATGACTGGTGTCCTTATACGAAGAGGGACACCAGGGATGCATGTGCACAAGGAAAAGGCCACGTGAGGACACAACAAGCAGGTGGCCATCTGTAAGCTAAGAAGGGAGGCCTCTGGAGAAACCAGACCTACTGACACTTTGATCTTGGATTTCCAGTCCCAGAACTGTGGGGCTGGAAAATAAATTTCCATTGTTTAAGCCACCCAACCTGTGGTATTTCATTATGGCAGCTCTAGCCAACTATTACAGCCAGGCAAGGTAATAACTGCTTTTTATGAGCTATCTCTTTAATGGCCATAGTTACCAAATGGGGCAGGTACTATGGAGACAGGGCTTCCAGTACAATGTTTTCCCGTAGCAGGAACCCTCTCAGGATGCTCAGACCTGACCCTGAGAGAGGGTCAGTAGAATACTCTGGCTCAGAGCTGGACGAGGTGGGGAAAGGGTGAAATGGAGCCAAGCACTTTCCTGATACACGCATCTCTACCCTGATTGTGTTCGTGTTACTCTTGGTTCATTATATTAAGAGAGACTAGTAATACCCTAATTTACATCAGTGTTAATTCTTACAAGGCTTTCTTGATTGAACTGATAAGCCCCTTCTGATCATTCACTATTCATTTCTAAGTTTTTCCTCTATGCTGGTCGCCCTTGCTGAGAATCACTAGTCTGTACTTTGATACCCCAAATATCTCTCACTAGTGTGATGTTTTTGTTTGATATTTTTACTTATAGCTTCATTTCAATGAAGTAAGGATTTGCCTCCGTGGGAGGGCCATACATTAAGCTAAGGAAAAAGGTAATCAATAAATTACCTTCTCGTGGGCAGCTAGGTGCCAGGGAGCATTTTTTATTGGGAGGGGGGCTGAGTTTGATGGAAAGAATGGTAGAAACACTGAGAGGACTCAGGGCCTAGAGGAGGGTTGATTGGGCCACATGGGAGAAAATGGGTGAAAGGAAAGTTGAGAGGAATTGAAGACAGTAGTCATTTAGCAGCTGTGACTTGGCTTCTTCTGTGGCACCTACTGCCTCTCAATAGAAATTGCCACCTTTATGTTGTCACTTCCAGCCTCACCTACTTAAGGCTCCTGAACCATCTCATCAAAGTCATATTAAAGTACCAGAAGGTCTGGAATTTTGTCAAAACCTAAATAGTTCTCCCTAAAATAACACACAAATGGTTACAAATAAAGTTTGATAACTGCACATGTGGAGGCAAAGAGAAAGAAAATGGTCTGAGTCTGCCGTTGCTCACAGGCTGGACTAACTGAGCATCACTTTTGTATTGTTCTAAAGAAGGGATCTAGGACCGCAGGACCCAAAAAGTGCTTATTTGAAGTATTGTTTAGAGGTTCGGATAAGGGGACTTATTGAAAATGCTAGAAATACCTCTCAGGCCAGGCAATTCGATTTGAACGGAAGAGATAAAATAATGCTGAAGGTCAGGTTACGACTTTGAGAAGACTCAGGTATATCATTGTCTGGGAGAGCCATGCTTTTCAGTAGACACAGGGGCTCCTGCAGTGATAAGTACAGACCCCTCTTCTAGGCTGTGACTTAACTGCTTTGGCCCAGCAGACACCACCAGTAAACAACGCTTCCTGGGAACATCTGCTTGGCCCTCTTTCAAGAGCAAACTTCCAAGTCTGCCTGCGCCCCTCCTCATTTCCTCCTCATCTTCAAGGGAGTCCGAGGACACAGCAGTGAAGAGCAGTCGGCAAGACAGCGTGTGGCTTTGTGCTAAACTGCGGGTATAGATGAAAGGAGAGAGGGAAATCAGGGCGCACCTGACTGCTCAGAGCCAGCTTCGTGGGGAAAGAAGAATTTTTGCTTGAGGGCAGGTAGAAAAGGTAGAGCACAGCTAAGGTTCTGTTTTTGACTGTTAATTTTCACTCACGGCTGCCATACTGAAACTCCCGAGATGACTGATGTGAAGGACGACATAAGACAAAGTTAAAATGAGCAAGGAGCTCTGACACATAGTAAGAGCCCGAATCAGAGCTGCCAGTCGGATGCATGGAGACTTCCCCACTGGGGGGAGGTTGGGAATCATGTGTTTCACCAACAGAACCAAAGCACACCATGCTGCCAGTGGGCAGAAGCCTTATTAGGCAGTAATATCCCCTGCACGCCCCCCCCCCCCCCCAATTAACAATTCACACAGTAAACTCACTGTGCAGTTAAAACAGATCTTCAAACAACCTGGGGACAGCTGGTGGCTGCCGCTGCACTCTGAAGTTGGAATTGTTTGCTCCTTTAAGTGCTCTAATGCTGCTGAAATGTCTTAGCCTTTGGCACCTAGATTTGAGCTTCCCCAGATGCCTGTGGTGTACGGGACATTCTGGTCCTTGGCTTCAGCTGATACAAGGCATCTGTTGCCTGTGTCGTCTGCTGTGTGCTCGCGGCCAAGGCGAGGAATCGCCCTGGGTCGGGCAGGTCTGTGCTCTCACAGCTTGCTTTCCGCAGTGTTTTCTTCTCGCAAAAGGCCTATTGGGAGCAAGCTGAGAACGCATCAGGGAAGACTTGTTCCAGAAGTCCTCTGGGAATTTGAAAATTAAATTTTCTATAACTTTTATTTCTCTATCAACTACCAGTGTGATTTTGGGCAAGTTATATGACCTGAAGATAGCCAGTTACCCACACGTGTCACCTCTGGGTCTTCATCTGAAAAGTGGAAGGCCTAGGAACGATGGTTTTGAGGTTTTTCTTTTGCGATTTTAGAATTTGATAATTCCTGAGTAGTAAAAGTTTTACACTGGAGCATTGGGTTTATCCACCTATATGTCTTCTGCCACATTTATCTGCTTCAAGCCCTCTGTCGCCACTTATTTTCCCAGACAGAGACATGCCAGGTTGGTGAGCCCAGTGGAGTTACTTCAAGAAACTAGACCCAGCCCCCGGCCCATGCTCACAGGCTCCTCTCATGTCCTCCCATTCATTTATCCATTCATTCAGCAGACACTGAAGGCCTGGTATATGCTAGGCACTAGGCTTTAGAACCTGATCGATGACTTTTTATCTCCCTTCCCTTTTGCTCACTTTCTTTGACAAACCAGGCAGACAGTAGTATAGGAAATGTGTATTTAATCATTCTCGAGTGCTCAGAACTATAAAGTCAAGTTATAACAAAATGTAATACAGTCATGGTGGGTCCAAAGTGCCAGGGAGGCAGTGGTCAGTGAGTGAAAGGTGTGGGCGGGGGCTAGAAACAGAATATTCTTTCCTATCAAAGCTCCACTCCTCAGAGCCTCGTTCCAAAGGTTCACTGTCCCTGCTTCCAGAGTCCTCTGTGTGCTTCAAGGAAGGTACATGTTTTTGTTTTGGAAACCAGCTGAGAAATTAATTTGAATTTTGACCGGGCGCGGTTCTGGTACCTAAGTTCAAGGTGAGAGAACTTGAGATAGAACTCAAGCAGCTCTCTCACATAACTTTATTTGTACAGAAAAATTAAGAGAAAGGAACTCGGAAGCTCAACCAGATGCAGACAGTCCCATCAGAAATTCCTGGTTGCCCCAAACTGAGTTCTGGCTCTCTGGGCTACGAGCAGCCAAAGAGACAGAGGCTAATGCGTATTTTAAAAATCCTTTTCTATTCTGCATCAGGGTTTCTTAACCTCAGCATGACTGACATGTTGGGCTGGATAATTCTCTGTTGTGGGCGGATGTCCTATACATTGTAGGATGATGAGCAGCGTCCTGGGTTCTATTTACTAGGTGCCGGTAGCACCCCTCCCCCAAAATCGTGACAACTAAAGTTGTCTCCAAACACTTCCAAATGTCCCTGGGGGTTTGCAAAATTACCCCAGTTGAGTGAGTCTCACTGCTCTAGGTGCTGTCGAAAGCTGAGGTTGTCGCAGTCCACGCAGGCTGGAAAGTCCCAGCCCGAAACCTTGTGATGACTCACTGCCACCTGTAGTCAGGATGAGAGGCCTTTCTGAGACCCTTCAAGGGTAAACATCATCTGAGAAATGAAATGGCACCTGTTTGTTTTTAAAAAGAAGGTGCTCAGATAATTTAGAAAGTGTGTCACCCAACTATGTGTTTTATGTTAAAATTACAGTCGTGTCCCACATTTCTTCAGCGTTTGTCAGGTGGCAGGAGGAGCCAGGGCATGTTTGGAAGCATCATAATGAGGAGTAAATCATCTGACCCATCACTAGGATGCAGCCACCTCTGAAATTGTGAACTGGCAGCTGATTAGCAGCTTCTTACCGTTTTCAGAAAGTTTAAGTGTGAATATATTGCAATGGAAACTCCCTCAGAGCAACATTACAGCAGGAAAACTGAAGATTCAGAGACAGGGAGCTGCAATATCCCATCCTCTCACTCCCCAAATGGGGATGGGTAAGGGGAGGTCCCTGAGATATGGGGGATACACTTGTCTCCCTGTGCATTTTACTTAGCAGTCAACACACTTCCCTAGTTCAGATGAATTATTTTCCCAACTTTTAATACGTTGTCTTTGATGATAGATTTGTCTTGTTCATATTGGAGTTTTCCGTGGGTTGCTTTTGGCTTCTCTTTGCTTCCTGGTCTTATATGTTCGCTCCAGGCTTCTAGGCATGAATTCATTTCCCCCAAGAAATATAAAACTAGGTCATATCTTGTGGTGAAATAGCTCTGCAGATTCCTGGGATTCTGAAAATAACAGCAATAAGATACCATTACAGCCATTCAGCAAACATTTAGTGAGAACTGAAAATCTCCCTGGGACTGTGTGAGTGTATTTCTTATTCAGGAACGGCCTTGTTTTCTGTGTTTGATGATGTTCTGTTGAGGCCACATGGTACCATGTGGTTGCTGAGGGAAAGGAGATGGCTTGAGTGTTTCCTTGAGGGAGGGGATCGCCTTCAGAGCTAATGCTGGGGGCCACCTGACTTGCTAGGAACACAAGCACAGCAGAACCGATCCCCCACACCACTCATGACTCATCTCACCTGTTGTACCAATGACTGTGCGGGATTCTGGGCGGCCCAGGCACGTTATTTTAGGATCAGGTAAGAGGAGAGAGACAGGAGCACCCAGCCGATGGCCAAGACAGGGGAGACACACGGGGAAGCCTTTGAGTCCAGCAGCTCTAGGTGACTCCGCCTTTTAATCTCGGATTCTGTGGAGGAGAAGAGGAAGTTCAGGGTCACAGGAGAAACTGGATGTCGTCTTCACATGGCCAGTCAGCAAAGAAAGGGACCCAGAAAACGGCAAGTTGTTCCTACTACGACTTGTACCCATTCTCCATTTTTCTGTCAAAGGAGGTTCCACTGTGCGGTCCACTCCCGTAAGCACTCAGCCCAATGCAAAGCTACACCAGTAAAGAGATAATTAGTGGTTACCAAAGAAAGGAAAAGCTAAACAAATAGCCACGGCCAGTCCTCGGTTTCAGACACATTGTTTCCCTCCAGTGACCTTTCCAGGTTCTGTGTTACTCGCTTTCTTGACATCAGGGCAAAGTGATGAGAAAGTGTTGTTCTCATTTTGAAGTAGGGAAGAGAAGTGAAGAAATTAAATTACTCTATTTTCTCCCTGGACTGTCCAATCTCACTTAGTTCGTTTTGGCTCAGACACTTGCTAGCCGTGTGACTTTAGTTAATCTTTATGTGTTTCTGTTTCTTCATCTATAAAATAGGATTAAAATGATAATCATCTGCTTCCTAGGATTCTTATGAGGATTCATGAGCTAGAACAGCGCCTGGCTCAATAAGTAAGTAAGCACTCAGTAAGTATTAGCTATAAAAACAACGGTACCAGTAACCCAGCTCAAGCCTAATTAATAAGCATTAGTCCCATTAAGCTGATCAGTTCCAAACCCACTTCCTTGTGCTGAACTCTGTCCCGAGCTCCACATCTGGGTTTACAGTTGCTGCAGCTGCTACCGTGTCAGTGAAAAACATAATTATTCAATAAATATTTTTGAGCATCTGCTGTTGGGGTTCAAAGGAGTCCGATAAGCAACACCCCTTTTTCCAGCTGAGTTCTGAATCAATTCAAGAGTAGGACAAAAAGAGTGAGGTGATTGGGAGACCAAAATATCACTTTGATTGTTAATAAACCTGATAAAGGACGAAGCTTTGTCTGCTCGGAAGCGAGCTGCAGCCCAGACATCTCCAGGGGCAGGCAGCCCCGGCTGGGGCGGGCTTCCTCCTGCAAGGGCAGACCCTGCCCCTGGAAAATTGGTGGCTTGGGGGAGCACAGGAGAAATTGTACTTCCTGAGGGTAGCTAGAGAGACAAGAAAAGAGAAGGAGCTCAACTACTTATGTCTGGCTTCTTCTAATAAACTCACCTCCTCTGTGAGGCATGGAAGAGGGGACAACAGCGAGGCTAGAAGGGTTCAGTTGGTGGTGATCTCTGATCATGGGAGGAAATATGTAGAATACAGATGAGCATTCTCCCCAAACCCGTCATATGCTGGGCAGTGCGCTATCCATTAAGACCCTCATAATTTCTCCCCTGGACATTGACATAGGCTCCTGAAATCATGCCTTCCTATTCTGTCAAAGCCATTCTTCTGCCCTGGCTGGGTGGCTCCGTTGGCTGAGTGTCGTCCCGTGCACCAAAAGGGTCAGGGCACATACCAGGTTGCAGGTTTGATCCCCAGTCAGGGTGTGTATGGGAGGCAGCTGATTGATGTTTCTCTCTCTCACTCTCTCCCTTCCTCTCTGTCTAAAAAAGCAATAAAAAATATATTTTTAAATAAATAAATAAAATTATACATATGAAAACCTGTGGAATGGGATAAAATATTTTCAAATCATATGCCTGATAAATGTTTAATATCCAGAATACAAAAGAACTCCTACAACTAACTCAAGTTGAATTCAATTTAGCTCCAAGGGGGATGGTTTTAAAAGTCACAATTCAGTCTATGCACTTCCTTGATGCTAGCGCAGCCCTAGGTTTTGTAGGCACTGAAACACAGCAGGGAGACTAGAGTGCTGGGCCCCCCGGGTCCTCGTCTTCTCAGCCTGGGAGGCCATTCAAAGTAGAGCTGTCGGCTAATCCTGGGCCAATATTAGGGGGAGCACGAGCTGAACAGGAGAGGAGGACTGGATAAGACTACTGCCGACTCTGAGACCTTTCGTCTTCAGATTGAAAGCCTTCTCAAAGGCAGGCTAGGACCACACCAGTGTTGGGGGACTCGGCATGTAGATCACTAGCTGAACATATCAGAGATGTCAAATAATCATCACTTCCCACTGCTCTGCCAAGGCAGTCCTACCGAGTTGGACAGGGTCTCAGAATCCTACACACTGCTCTCCAGGCGGTCAGAGGTATTGACGCTGAAGCTTGATTGCCACCTTTGACCTGTTATGCCATCAATATTGCTTTGTGTTAGTCTTCTTCTTATGTGGTATAATCCCACCTGGAATTGTGATCAAGGTCTTTGTGACGAGAACACTAGAACTTTCTGTGCCCTGGTACATAATATATCTGTTATAGAAATTAGATTTTAATTTAGATTTCTCACCCCAATGAAGCCATATGAAAAGCATGAAGGAACCCACCTGTCACTTTGATATCCCCTGTGGCTTTGGCAATGTTGTTCTCAATCATGCAGGAGTATGTGTTGTTGATAGTGACATTGTAGAGTACAGATATAACCTTCATGGTCACATTCTCAGAATTCAGCTCAAAGCTGGTATTGGAGACTTCTGAGAAGTTGGTTCTTCGGTCAACTTGGGATGTCCAGACCACTGTAGGCTGAGGGAACCACCGGGGAGCCTCACATCGAAAGCTCTCTGAGCTTGCATTATAGTCCACATCTATCTCTGGGATGCTGAAGGCTGCAGGGTTGAAAGTCAGAAAGGGCACATGTCAAGGTCAGAAAGATAAGACAAGATGGCTTTTGAAGTAGTAGGTCTACACTGTGAGCTCTGCTAGAGGAGGGACAATCATCTTTGTTTTCTTAATCATCTTTTTACTCCTTATAGGATCTATCCAAGTCCCTCGTACATAAATTCAGAAAACATATTAAATTTAGTTGGTAAGGAAGAGTGGATTTCATTGGGGGAAGGATTAATTAGTTTATGGGACAATATGTTTTGTTTAATTACCCTTCAGCTTTTCCTATAATGAGTTCTGTTGTGTGTCCCTGGAGGTACTGATTCCAGGCTTGGGCTAGGGCCTACTTAGCATAGAAGAGCCTCAGGCCAGGTTGTACTCTTCTTTTACTCTCAATATTAGAGGCTACAATAAAAGAGACTATATTTATTTTGGCAAAATATTTTAAGGGATATATTCGAACATTCAGAAGAAGCTAGAGTTCAGAATAAAAGATCTTAAGACCTAATATTATTAACAACTACTTTTGGGGTTGGTGTGGGTCTTGGATGGCGAGGATGGCTGCTAACAGACTTTGAGGGTCCTGTCTGATACTGGCCACTCACGAGCATAATCGCATAATATTTCATCAGCTAACCACACTCTCTAGCCTCAACTATCTTTTGGCGTTTTTCCTCCCCTCTGTCTAAAAAGAACTTACCTCCAGTTTTATACTCAAGGTTAGCATTCCCCTTGCCTTTAGAAGTGATGATGTGACACTTATAGGTGCCAGCATCTGTGAGCCGTACATTTTTCAGCCTCAGAGAGGCATTGCCAACTCTCACTTGATCAGCGAACACTGCTGTCCGGCCTCTGAACATTTCATTCTGGTCTGACAAGTCGTCTTTGCCTTCCTTGAACTCATGGACGAAGCCCACGACGCCTTCCTTTAGCCACTGAATCACGATATCAGAAAGTCTGACGTCAGGTTCGAAAGTGCAGCTCAGGACCCCATCCTCCCCGATGTTCCCAGCCGAGGTGAGGGTAGTGACTGAGACGGAGTGTGTCCCTGCCATTTAGAAAGCAAGGGTCAATGCCAAGGGGAGCTTTGAAACTTCTGCAGCCAAACCCGTCATTACTAATAGGCCAGACATAAACCTCTATAACGAATTGGAAATATGGGAGAACAGGAAAGGCATGGAAAAGAAGACACAAGGATGGAAAGAGGAGACAGTAGTTTTCACAGCTACAGCAGATCTGCCGTAAACAAGAGCTTTTGGGGACCCAGCAACCCAATCCTTGAGAGACAGCAAGAGGAGAACGTATTGGGCTTCTCCTTGGGGTTTGAAGATGCGAATTCAAGTCCTGGCTTTGGCGCTTAGTATCTGTGTGACCTTGACTAAGTCATGTAACCTCTCTGGAGCTCAGAAAAATGAAGGTAATGATATCTGTCTTTCCTACCTTAAAGGGTTCCTGTGAGGCCCAAATGAAATGATTATGGACTTGATTTGCAAACTGTAATTATACATATTAGGGATTGTTATTCTTAGTTGCCCAGAAGTGGTGTGGAAGGGAAACCTCGTGTTAACTAAATGTGACCAGGAGTCCTGAAGAATGTTGAATTCCAAAGGACTGTTAACTTTTGTCTCCATTTGAATGATGGGGAAGCTAAGCATAGAAGGTGAGTGACTCGGTCAAGGTTATGGTGCTGGCTATGGCAAAGTGAAGGGTGGGGCTTAATGAAATTATTTTTTGGCCTAAGACAGAAGACACACCTCTCCAAACACCGCCCCCCAGTAGAATATTAATCGTGCGGCCAGCCGTGTCCACTGCCTCTTCCCCACTTGCCCAGCCGATAGCCCGCTCAGTCTATAAAGGACTGACCGGCTGTTCTTTCTGCACGCGGGCTGCTAACTGCACATGCCTGTAGGACTGATTTTTATTGATTTCAGAGAGAGGAAGGGAGAGGGAGAGAGAGATAGAAACATCAATGATGAGAGAGAGAGAGTCATTAATTGACTGCCTCCTGCACGCCCCCTACTGGGGATCGAGCCCGAAACCTGGGCATGTGCCCTGACCTGGAATCAAACTGTGACCTCCTGGTTCATGGGTTGATGCTAAACCACTGAGCCACGCCAGCTGGTAGAGCTCAAAAAACAATCTGAACATGTTTGGTTTCTAATCACTAATCTTTTGTGGCTCCCAAGGACTGTGGAGTCAAGTTCAGACTACCCAGCATGGCCGTCAGACCTAAATACTGCATGGCACATAGGAAATGCTCATAAACCCTTTCCTTTCCACCCTCATTCCCACTACATTCTTTTATAGTCTATACTGCCTATTCATATCAAGTGATTTATTGATTTTCTGCTTTCAATGGACAAAAACATAAGCAAAGCATACTTGGTATTTTTCAAATGTAAGAGGTAAACATTATGAACATAAGGATATTTTCTCTTTTCTCTTCTTGCCCATAAGGGGTTGGAATTGTCTAATTGGGTCCTAGGCCTTTATAAAGTAGATGAAAGTGATGGATGAGGGACAGACCTGAAGAAGCTAAGCTAGATGGCTTTATGTTAGAAAGAACAGAGAGCTACCGATGGAAGAAAAATTGTAAGTAAAAAGGGCAGAGGAAACACATGTGCATAGGTGGTTGGGAGGGTGTCTGGAGGCTTTAGGGTGTGGTATGGGGACAGAGAGACTGGCCATTCATGTGGGAGGTTTGGGAGAGGAGTTATGAAAGGGGATGGTATGAAGTTTTGCTGTGTAATATGAATGCAAAACGCCCCTTACCCCACCTTGGCATGTTCTTGAACACTGCTTTAAAGATTTAATTTGTTTTTAATTATTTTTACTTGACAGACTGATACCCAAAACATCCCAGGCTAGTACTGGTTATACAACAATAATATTATTTTCACACCCCTGTTCATCTTGCACCTATAATTTATAGTTCCCTCCTCTCTTATCACTAGTTATCCAAAGTCTACTTATATTCAAGGCTGTTCAGATGACAGCCGTGTTCAGATGGCAACACTCTTTTGATCTACCAAGACAGAATGAATATTCTCTCTTTACTCTCCCTGGACACTTTCTTTGCTTCAGTCTATATCTGGCACTAATTTGTAAGCTTTCCTCTACCTTGTCTCCAGCCTATATCTGGCACTAATTCATAAGCTTTCCAAGGGGAGAAACTGTTTTAATCATATTTGTAACTCCTGTACTGCTGTGATGATTAATTTTTTGTGTCAACTTTATTGGGCCACAGGGTGCTCAGACATTTTGTCAGATATTTTGGGGGTCTCTGTGAGGATGTTTCTGGATGAGATTAATATTTGAATGTGTAAACGGAGCAAAGCAGATCATGCTGCCTCTGATGGAAGCCTTAGAAATGGGGCCACCTGGGGCCTGAGGGTGCTTCCCAACTGTGAGAAAATAAATTTTTGTTGTTTAAACCACCAGGTATATGGTATTTTGTTACCTGAGCAAACTGAGACAAGTGCCTAGTGCTATGTTTCTACAGAGAAAAATAATATTTGTTGAGTAAATGAATTAATGAATGGAAGTCGGTAGAAATCAAGAGACTGTTTAATGGTTCTATCCCAGATGATTACAGGAGTGAGGAACATTTGGCAGGATTACCACATCTTAATTTTGGGGAAATGTGAGCCAGTGAAAAAGAAGGCAATGAAAATACAGAGATTCTCAATGAAATCGTGGAGCAAATGTAACTATATTAAAGCAAGGGTAAATTGGATGTAGTCTACATAGTGCCATTAAAGTTGATTTGAAAAATTACTTTTCAGGAAAAATACATAATTAGCACAGTTTATGGAGAGAATGAATTGGTAATGACATATCTTAGTTTGGTAATTGTGCTACAGAATTAATCATAATGTGTTGGCCTTGAGCCCACAGGTGGAGGATTTGTTGAAATATCTCTTAGAGAACTTACTGAGTAAAAGCAGGCCGCTGTGGGAACCCAGGGACCGGCTGCAGGCTCTAGGTCTCATCAAAGATGTGGCAGATGGAATGAGTGTAATGCTGATTAAATCCCACCCTCCCCATATCAGATCACGAGGAGGAACAAAGGCCTGTGAGATCTTTAAAAATCATGAGGACCACGCCATTGCTTTGAACCCAGAAAGCAATCAATAAATACTTACTTGTTAGGTGAATAATGAGTAAAAGTGACAAAATAAAAGTTAATGTGCAAGCAACAGCATATAAATATTGCTGCTCACCAAAGGAAATCCGTACACAAACGTGCAAACAAATATTGGCTCCAAGAGCTCTGTTCTAGGAAACAGACTGGTCTGATATGACTCCCCAGGCCTCTTGGCCACCAGGGGCTCTCGTGTGATTTGGTGAGCCAAAGGGCCCCAGAAGATGAGTTAATAGCAACTGTGTATTAATAGAGAATTCTGTTAATTTAAACAGGCACAGATTTTAAGGATTTCATTGGCCCCTAAGATTCCATCACACACCTTTAATGTTGGAAGGCCCAGTCACTTACTGAAAATGAATTCTCCAGTTGTGGGAGCTCTTACTATCTCAGCTCTGGTCTGCAGGGAAAAGAGGAGCTGTCAAGGGAGCAAGCAAAATCTCAGCGCTATTTGATTGCCCTCTGATGTAGGAACAGGAATCTCTTAGAAAGTAGGGTTACAGGTAACGCAAGGCAAGGATTATTTACAGAAACTATGATTCTGGGATGCCCAACACCACTGGATAAAACCTGGAAAATGAACTGCCCTTTGAAATGGCTCAGTAAGGTTCTGTAGATCCCAGTAGCACGGAGTGTGTACTAGAAGCCATCGGCAGACGCTCACTCAGCACCTGCTGGAACCCAGCTGTCCAAGTGGGCACCACAGCACATGGCTTAAAGGTGGAAACACATAGGGTTAAGCCCGCACCCGTCGATCCTGGGGTGGCACCCGTGAGTGCTACTCTTGCCAGAGAAGAGGCAGGGTTGGTGGTAGCAGTTTCCTGTGTGAGAAGAAATTAGAAAGGATGCCGGGCCAGGCTAGATAAAGGAGCCAGGTCGAGGTGCAGCAGCAGAGCATAGTGTTTGAGAACAAGGCACAGGTGTCAGGCAGTCAGGGCTCAAGTCCCAGCTCCGCCACTTACTGGATATGTGATCTTGGGCAAGTTTTCAAACTTCTTGACCCCATAACTTTTTCATCTATAAAATGGGAGTGTTTAATAATAGTGGTTCCCTCAGAGGGTCCTTGAACGGTCTAAATGATACAATGCCTGTAAAGAGCTTAATATAGTACCTGATTTGCCACATGTTAAACCTTCAATCAGTGGTATCGACAACCATTAGTAACTAGAATCATTTGGGAAGATTGCAGATTAGAGTACCCGGAGCAAAGGAACAATTTACTAAATGCTTTACTTATAGTGACTCGATTTAAGCCAGATAAAACCATGAGTTGTAAGAATTATCATTTTGTGGAGCTAGTATCTACGGTAGTCTTATCTGGTGCTAAGCCTGTGTGTGCTCTTTCTGCTGATATCAGGGCCAGACTGAGATATACAGAGAACCTACTCACTGAAACAACATCCCCACCTCATATAAAAATAAAAACAATGAAAAATTATAAGACAAGTGTAAGAAAAGCCAATAGCTATTTATTTTCTCAGATGACGACAATCTTTGAAAATAATCATTTTTTCCCCCCCAAAATTTGTTCAGTGCTCCTGGTTTGGTGCCTGATTGGCTTACTGAGTAGACTATAACTTTTACCCAGTGTCCAAAGGTGGAGACTTTCTTAGGCTGTGTCCTGTGGCTTCCTGCCATGGCCTCCCTAACTTCAGAGGGGGCCTGCCTTGGTTTGGCTGGGAAACTGTGCAAATTTTAGGAGATGGTGTGTGAATGTATTAATAACAGTAAATTATTAATAGCTGATAGTGTTGACATAAATAATAATGGCAGCCATTTAACACACACCGGCCAGGCACTTTACAAACACTCTGCCGTTTAATCCCCACACCAACGAGGAAACTGTCTCTGGAAAGTTAAGTTATATCCCAATGGGCACCTATAGTTGGTGTCAGTCCAGATGTTAGAACATCTCTGTCTGGTACCTAAACTCTCCCACTACACAGAGCTGTTCTGAGTCACCCAGGGAGTGAGCTTTAGGTAGCACAGGGCCTAAGTAGGGTCAGGGGCCTTTCCACTGCATCTCCCTCCTTCTTAAAAGGTCACCCGGGATGGCAACACTACAAGCTGGAGGAGAGTGACAGAGGAAAGGCAGCTGCAACTATAAAACTAAAGTTCTGAAGTGACAGCTCTGGCCACAGACTGAGTGGAAATAAATGTGTTAGCCTGAGTCAGACAGAGTAAGGGAAATGGAGCAAAAAACTTGCCTCAGAGAAGACAGCTTCTAGCCCAGCTCACTCAATGTCTTAATTAACGTGGCATCCATAATAGATTCTTTCGAGACGCAGAAGAGGAAAGGGAAGACTGCTCCTTGCAGCTGACACCAGCTACTGCATTCAGAAACTCACCAGCCGCGCCACAGGGACCTGTTTCCTACATGGAACAGTCACGGCCAGTCTTCTCTTTACCTAAGACCCCCATGTGCGAGACTTGATATTCTTTATCACGCCAGCTGAAGCTTCATGGAAAAGGGATCATCTACCCAGGTCGACCACGGTTAGAATGGCTCAGCCCTGGCCGCGATTCGTCTGTGATCCCAGAATATCTTCAGCCCTGTCTGATGCATAGAACACTGATCCTCTCAACTGCCTGGTGATGGGGACATTACTGCCTCCACTCCATAGGTGAGGAAGCTGAGGCCCACAGAGATTAGTGGTTGATGTGAAGGGAATACAGTCAGTAAGAGAACCAGTGCTCCACTCTGAGGCTCCCTGTGCCACGCCCTGTGCTCTTTCCCTTCTACCACACTGAGTGGTCGGGGCTCAGTGGTGAGGGCTGGGTGGATTGTGGTAATGCGGGAAATCACGTACCTGAAATACCAAAACCGATGATGAGGGCAATGGCTCCAGCCAAAACAATGATGATGCTAATAATGCTATGGAGAGACAGAGAAACAGGAAATTACTTCATTCTGTTTGACATGCTGTTTTGCACCCTGGGCTCAGACCTGTCATAAGAGGTGCTACCTCAAGCACCTCGACTTTCTCTTCAACACAAGCCATTTCCTAGAAATAGGCACCTTAGAAAGGAATCTCAGCGATTCTGTCCCAGTCCCCCTGGGGCATGGAGGTAGATTAAAGGAGTGGCCCTTTTATTTGACTGATGTGTCATCTTACTTTCCTGTTTCCAGAGCAGGGAAGGCCACGCCCAGAGACTGTTGGGGCAAAACTGATGATTCTCTGTAATGCAGGTGCCACTTGAGGAGCACTGGTCCACACCGAGCCCGCCCTGAGCACCGCCGCCCATCCCTCCTGTATCCACCTACCTGTTTTGTCTCCTCCCCCAGACTTTACACTCCACTAAGGACAGTGGTCATGTTCACTTTGTACCCGCTCATCCCTAGTCGACTGCACCCCACAGATTCTCAACAAGAGCTATTTTCTCATTAAAAAATTAATACGTATTTGTTATGTAAAGTTTAGAAAATACAAATGAGCAAATATTCCATCATCCAGACATAACTACCGTTAACTTCTTGTTATGTATCCTGCCAGTTTTCAATGACCAGATTAACAAATGACATTTGGGAAACAAACAAGGAGGTATTACATTTACCGAGTGCTAGAAGTATATGGCAGGCACATTCTAGGTACCGTCTGTGGATTCTGTCATTTATCCATGCCTTTACCTTGTGATGTAAAGAAAGTTATCATCTCCACGTTACAGATGAGAAATGACAGGGAGGTTAAGCATCTTCCCTAAATTCACGTGGCTGGTAAGTGGCAGAGCTGGGACTGGAATTTGTCTCTGGAGTCTGCACTTGACTACTTCCTATGCTGTCTCCCAACGGTGGGGGCTCTGCTTTCTGTCCAGGAGACCCCAGGGGCCACCAGCTTTAGCTGGTGAGAGTGACAGGCAGGGCAGAAGGCGCACGTCAGAGCTGGTGTGTGGCAGAGCAGTTTCCGGGAAGCTTGCCCATTGCTGCCTGCCCTGGTGCATAAGTCATCTGGCCGGTGTCCTCGGCGACACTCCCTCGCTGCTGGCAGCTCCCACACTGCCGGCTCCCGCACTGATGTTACTCAACAGGCAGGACAAAAGAAAGGCGCAGGGAGGCAAAGAATGATGCTATAGAGAGAAAGGGAAGCACGGGCACTTTACTTTCCGTCCTGAATAGGTTCATTGTACCTGGCTCCCGTTGGCTCAGGGATGGGCCCACCAGAGAGAAACAGCAGACTTACAAGGAACAGTTTGAGTAAACAGTTCCCCTGGAGGTCAAGCCCTCATGAGGTACAGCCAGAGGGGCAGCAATTGAATAAGCAGAATGAAGCTTTTAACAATAGGGCATCTGCAGTTGATTCCAAGAGAAGACCACATTTGACCACTTCTGTTTGCACAGCTCAGTGCAGCCTCAGTTCTTACTGGTCCAAGTGTGTGAGAACAGCTAGCCAAACTCATAGCAAGAGGCACTGTCTGGCTCTCTCTCTCTTTTTCAAGTATTATTTCTTGCCTGGAAAGCAAGCTTTTTAAAAAAAAAAAAAAGTTTTTATTGATTTCAGAGAGAGAGGAAGGGAGAGGGAGAGAGAGAGAGAAACATTAATGAGAGAGAGTCATTGATCGGCTGCCTCCTGCATGCCTCCTGCTGGGGATCGAGCCCGCAACCCTGGGCATGTGCCCTGACTGGGAATCGAACCATGACCTCCTGGATCCTAGGTCGATGCTCAACCTCTGAGCCACACCAGCCACGCTGACTCTAACCAGTGAGTCAGACAGTGGACTTGCATTTATGACCCAGGGATTCACTTACCTGTGGAAATGACTTCAACTCTCTGAGACTTAGTTTCTTTATCTTTAAAATGGGAGTAAGAATAATTCCTGCTTTACCTGCTATAAAGGTGTTACGGGTTGAAGTGTGTCCCCCTAAAGTTCATGTTTTGAAGTCATAACTCCCAGTACCTCAGAAAATGACTACATTTGGAATAGGTTTGTTGCAGATGTAATTAGTTAAGATGAAGTCATACTGGAATAGAGTAGGTTCTAAACCAATATGACTAGTGTCCTTATAAAAGGGGGATCCCGCACTCCAGCCACATTAAATCATCATAGACCCCCCCCCACACACACAGATATGCTGTCCCCTACCCTCTCTCAGTGGGGGGCTGGACAGCAAAGACATGGAGAGATACCTGGACACTCACCAATAGGAATGGGGCAGTGGAGGTTGCTGTTTCAGTTAGAGCAGCTGAGCCCATCTCCCTCACCCCCAGGCCTGTGTTCCCCCCACTGTGGAAGCAGAACCCTGCCTCTCTCAGCAAGTTCCCCATTCAAACAGCAATCACCTTGAGCTTTGTTCTGAACTGGTATGCCCTCAGGAAACAGCTCAACTCCCAGCACCTTGGGAAGCAAAGCAGCCACTATCAGAGCAGCCAAATTAAATAATTCCTCTCTGCTGCTTATTAATTTTTTAAAAACATGAATAAAATATCTCACATAAGGTGTTCTTACATTGCTTTTTGGTTTTTACTTCCCCAGCATAATTTCCGATAATGATGCTACAGGAAATTTTTAATGCAAAGCTATGTCTTCTAACCACTGCATTGGAATTCACCGTGCGCAGTTGTTGCTCCTCACAGAAGGGCCCAGATGCAAGTGAGTGCTTGTGGAGGATTTGTTCATTTAGCACATATTTATTAGTACTTACTATGTGAAAGACACCGAGCTGGGCAATGTGGAGGAGATACAGAGAGGAAGTAAACAAGTGCCTGTCCTTAAAGACTTACAGTGCAATTGAGGTAACACACACACACACACACACAGAGCACACACAGACATGCATGCACATGCATATACATGGCACTGTAATAACACAAGACAGAATGTGGTCAGGGCTTCAGTAAAGAGAGGAAAATGTTCTCTTGGGGATTCTAGGTTGGTAGCAAGTATTTAAATTTTAGAGCAGGGGTGGGGAATGTCTGGCCCATGGGCTGTATATGGCCCTCGAAATCATTTGGTCTGGCCCTGCCCAGGCAACCACAGGCAGGACTTGAAATTCAATAAATCTGGGAGCTGTTTCCAAAGCTAATTTTTAAGTTGATAATTGTGTATGGCCCATGAATGATGTTATAAATATCCAAATGGCCCTTGGCAGAAAAATGGTTCCCCACCCATGCCTTAGAGAAATAAGGAGACTCAAAGTCCATTTCCATGGACAAGTTTCAAAGAAAGTGAAGAGAAAGGCTTTATTCAGGAATATATTTAGCTAATTTGTGCTGCTACACACTCTCTGTCCAGAGCAGAAACAGAAAAAGGTGGTTATTTCTGCTGCACTGGACGGGGTCAGGACCCAAGCACCACACATTAGTGCGCAGGGCTAGGAAACGGTGCTTTCAGGGGACACAGAACTCAGAGCCTTCCCGGGAGGGACCAGCCTTGCAGCCTGGACTCTGCCAAACACATCAAACTACCCACGGGTGGCCCTGCTTACTTCCTTTACGTGTCTTTGCTCCAGCTGCTGCCGCTTTCTGCAGCACTTGAAAGAAATTAGGCATTTCTGTTGAGAAATGATATATTGCTCCTGAAAAACCTCACATTCTATAAAATTGCACAATAAAGGTAACAGGGCTTAGGGGAAAATAAGGCGAAGGTAAGGGCAGACCCCTGAAAACCTATGTGCCTTTGTAATGGTCTCTAACAGAAGCAATAACTGGTACCTTGGGAGATAACTTGGACAGCTAAAGCAGGAAGCTCAGTAGGATGTTAAAAAGCCGCTTCAGGGGATGTTAAAAATGCACAGAGTGCCGGCCGGGTGGCTCAGTTGGAGAAACACAGAATGTTAGCCCGACCGGTGTGGCTCAGCGGTTGAGCATCGACCCATGAACCAGGAGATCTTGGTTCGATTCCCGGTTGGGGCCCATGCCCAGGTTTCGGGCTCGATCCCCAGCAGGGGCCGTGCAGGAGGCAGCCGATCAATGACTCTCATCATTGATGTTTCTCTCTGTCTCTCCCTCTCCCTTCCTCTCTCTGAAATCAATAAAATCATATTAAAAAATACAAAATATTAATAAACAGACACCTTTCCCTGCAGCAAAGCCATTCTGTTATATTCCTAAGTCTGTTCTATTTATAAGTGTTCCTAGCAGCCCGGGAAGCACCCCGAGCGTTTCATCAGCCTCGTCGCACTGTTTTCCGGTGGCACAGGCAAAGCGAGACAAAAGTCAATTCAAGGTTGATGACTAGTCATTTTCCTAATCATACCTGTATTTCCCGTTCCTCCTATCCTCACTGCAGAGAAAAAGCATTTCCAGAAGATCCCTTCTGCAGTATAACATCCCATTGTGTGTACTAACAAACACACGTTAAACCCTTTATGAGCCTCCCACGAAGTGTCTGTGCTATTAGGAGAGCCGAGTATCCCCTAAGCAGTCTGTGCGGTCGGAACTGAGGCAGCCTAATTGTAAGTCTCCCAAACTGGAGTTTAGGAAAGATTCCCAGGGGTGCTCACAGACCTGGGGTGAGGTTTGGCTGCTAATAAGCACTTCCCTTTCAAATTGGCTGCTGCTGTTGGGGCTGCTGACACACAGCCCCCTTCCACCTGTCTCACATCACCTTGCTGCCCTCAGCCCTTCTCCCCACCTTCCTCTGGCCCGCGGAAGCACTGCTCAGGGACAGCCTGGTCATTTCTGGGATGGACAAAACCAAGAGGAGGCGCTGCTATCCCCCCAACCCCCATCAATTCCACCGAGAACCCGTGCTCTTTTCCTGATGCAGCCTCGATGGGAGCAGGGGACTTGCACAGTTGAGCAGTGCTGCAATTTGCCCCATACCTGTGTCCAGATTAAACGCTGCTGTCTCCACGGGGCTGTTGTAAGGGCCAAAGAAACAAGCTGTGCTTTTGTAAAGTGTAAATATTAGCTAGTATTTTGAATTATAAATGTTGATTCTTATTTTTACCCTTTCTCACTGTCCCAAATTTAAATGACTTTTTACTGCTTGTAGATTAAAGTTCAAACTAAGTCTAGAAGCTAAGACTCTCCCCAAATACCGCAAGCTATCTGTCTAACGCTTCTCCCCTTCTGGAGACCTGTATTCTGGTCAGACTGATCTGTATTGACCCCTCTTGCCCTCTGCCTACAACATCCTTCCACCTCCTCTCTGGCTGTGGAAAGCGGGTCCCATTCACAGCCTGGCTTGGCACTGACTTGCCTCTGACATTGTTCCTGAAGACCCAGCTGGAACACACTCCCTTTCTCTTTTCTTAGTGGATTTAAGAGAGTCAGGTAGGGAGGTGGATCCCAGAAGGCTGGGCTCCAATGAGAGAGGAGAGCCAGGCCCTGGAGTTTGGGGTGGGAGCTGGGAGGCAGGAGCTGGGAGGCAGGAGCTGGAACTGAGAAGCTCTGATGGGGAAGGACAGGACCCGCTCTCTCTGGGGAGAGTACATTTCCACTCATCCTTTGTCCCCATCAGTCACCGTGATCTGGGCCTCGGGCAGATGGATGGCCCACAGAGCTCCAGTGATCTGTAATCTAAATTACCTCTGCAACACCCTAGAGCAACAGTGACTGACTTTTCCTCCTTTTCATGCGTATAGGAGATGGTGCTGTCACTGAAGACATTAAAAGACAGCACTTGGGCTGTCTCCTTTCAGAAAGCCTAGCCCTGGGATCCGTTTGTCATTTATTCATTAATAAAGCTGGAAACAAGTACATGTCGCCCTCGGAGCTTTTCCCTACCGAGGTGCACACACCTGTCTTAGCAGTCGGATGCCCTTGTGTCCTGAAATGGGAGACAATGTCCTACTTGTATGCTCCGAGGCGCTTGCCATTCACTCTCTTTACTTCGGTAACACCAGAACCTCTCCCCAGGGAAAAGCAGGCCACCCGGGCCCCCAGTACCCAGGAAGTGGTTCCAGGGCTACTATAAATCACAGAATTCTGTTGTGTCTTCTGATTAAGACTTCTACACATTCAGATACCATATGTTAGTCAAAGCTCGAGATTTAAATCTAAAGTATTGATTTGAGCATAAATGTGAAGGATGTATACTAATTCTAAAAGCTTAAAGACTCTGAACACAAATAGAGGCTCAAGGAAAATTTACATAAATTTGTAATTACTTTATCCTATTTTTGCCCCATTTCTGGCCCCCTGCCTTCCTGCTCCGTCTGTTTTTAACTACTTTGGGCCCCTAAATATATCAGGCTGTTTCTTGCCTCTGTGCTGTGTTTATGTTGTTTTTCCAGTTTTTGCAACATGGTAGGAACTTAATAAATGTCTGTTGAATAAATGCTCCACCTTAGAGGATGCTTCCCCCAGTGTGTCTGGCAGATAGTATTTAACACGTGTTGAATTAATGAATACATTAAATAGCCAAGCTATGTTACTAAGGGAAATGAACACGTTTGTAACTCAAAAGCAGCCACTTATGGGAGAAATTTTCATTCATCTTCCTCCTTGAAGGAAAATTATCTGTTATAAGTTATGATGGGTGAAGTCTTGCTGACACTATGAATTATTACAGAATGCCCTGGAGGGTTGGAAATAGGAGAAGACCTGGTTGGCTGGGGTCAAGAAGGGAGCCTGCAGAAGGATCAATTGATAACAGCTGTGCTCGAGGTCTTGCTAAACTTCAGCCATTTCAGTCACTTCTCTCCACAAATGACTTACAACACAGAAGCATCTTTCTAAAAGGAAAAAGGAACTTTGCAGGGAATGAAAATTTAAATTTTTAGCACTAGTGCATAGACATATCCTTAAAAGAAATAAAAATCTTACTAAAAATGCTTAAAATGCAGAATTCAACAAAACAAAACCACACAAACATTTCTGAACACTTGATTTTTGCAGGCAAGAAAAATAGGGAGATTTGCAGAGGCTGAAAATGAGGCAAAAACGTGACTCTAGACAGGTAAGAGAACTGAACACAGTGGCTGTCTAGGCATTCCAGGGACAAACGCTTCTGTCTGAAGAGCCATGAAGAATATCAGACACAAAGCCAAGGGGGAGAATCTGCTTAGAGACTCACATACGCTGGAGCCCCCACTCCCTCAAAGGACAAGAACCTCATTTGGTTTTAGTTCTAGGTGAAGGAAAAAACACTCCCTAAGATCTGAGGTCTGGATTTACAATGCCTCCAGTCCTGAAGAACCCTAAACCAAGAATTAAGTTGATTTATTTATCTATTTTATATGTTTGTATTGATTTCAGAGAGAGGAAGGGGGAGGGAGAGAGAGAAAAACGTCAACAATGAGAGTGAGTCATTGATCCACTGCCTCCTGCACACCCCCTGCTGGGGATCAAGCCCGAAACCTGGGCATGTGCCCTGACCGGGAATCGAACCTCGACCTCCTGGATCCTAGGTCGATGCTCAACTGCTGAGACACACAGGCCGGGCCCGAGAATTAAGTTTAAAGGGTTCCTCGTTGGTAAAGTTCCAGCGCTTAGTAGGAGCAAAAGCAAATAATCTCTGAAGAAGTGGACTCTCCACCTAGGCCTCAAAGAACTTCAGCAGATAAAACTCCCAAAGATATATTCTCATAATGAAAAACCACTAAGTACACAGGGGAAAAGGAACCATGAACAGAAGAAATGAAAAGGCTTCAGATATTGAAACCATTAGACACAGAATATAAAATAAGCCTTCTTAATGCGTTAAACGAGTAAGAAATAGAGAGTTCGACTAAGGAACAAAAGACTAAAAACTGGCCAGATAAAGATTTGAAAGTGAGCCAAACAGGACATCTAAGAAATGAAAAGTAAATAACTGAAATTTAAAACTCACTGAACACATTAAGTAAGTAGGTTGGATACAACTGAAAGAGAATTAGTTAAGCAAAAGAGTTGAAATATTAAATATTAAAGAGAGGGTAAGACACACGAAAACCGCAATGAGAAATTTTAATATTTATATCTAATCAGAGGTCCAGAAAGAATACAGAGTGAGAGAGAGGCAATGAATGAAGAGAAAAAGACTGAATATTTTTTAGTGTTTATGAAAGATCCCAATCTCCAGATTCAGGAAGCTCAATGAATCGCAAGTAGGGTAAATAAAAAGAAAACTACGAGGCACTTCATGGTGAAATTGAAGGAGAGGAAAGCAAAAATCTTAAAAGCAGTAAGAGAGAAAAGACGGATTGCCTAGAAATTAATGACAGTTAGACTAGTAGCTCACTTTCCAAAGTAATGGGAATTCAGAAAAATGATGGAATTATACCTTGAAAGTGCTAAGAGAAAAGGAAATGTGAGGCATGGGTGTACCTACGCCCAGCAGGCGCTACGGGCACAGGTGTGACATGGAGAAAATACGGCCCCACGGTTAAGGCTTCGTGCCCAGTAGACTTCTAGATGGTGCTGTAAAGACTTAAAAGATGTATAATTTCACCACAGGGCAGAGTCAGCCTTAGTGGCCATCCCGAGAATTTTTTTCAGGCCTGTTAAACGTGGAGAAACAAGCCGCAGACAAGGCCCTGCTGTCCAGGGGCCCAGGCTATCAGGGACTTCAGGAGATGGGCCCAAGAAAACTCTCCTGGGCCAGGAGCACCGGGCCGGCTCAGCTGGTCCTGCGGCGTGAGAAAAGCAGGGCTGGCAACCTGCCGTTCCCACACCGGACCTACAGACTCGCAGGAAAGGGGGCAGAGATCAAAGTTAAGGTTCTTATCTAGAAATTTACAGTCAGGAAGCCAGAAAGAAGTGTTTTCTATTTGGACTTGTGTATACTTTTTTTGTGTGTGGTTTTATGGGCTTGCGTTCTGTATGCTTCAAACCACATACAAGCTGGCGGGGACATCGGTGGGCACCACTACCATCTTTCTCATGCTTGGGGCATCATTCCTGAGCTCAGGGTCAGAAACGTTTGAGGGCCAGGGAGGGAGCTCCCTTCTTTACTTGGTGCCTTTCTTCACGATGCGTGTAATTTCTGTTAGTGCCGGACAGAAGCGCTAGAAATATTAGTTTCCTCTCCTGCGACCGAGACGCTAAGGCCCACATCAGGAGCCAGGGTGACTGTGGATACAGAGTGTGATTTATTTCAAGGTCAAAGGGGATGGAGGGTAGAGTTAGGGGAAGAAAGCCTCCTCCAGAGACACTTAGAGGCAGCTTATGTTAGGGACTGAGTGCCCCATCCGGCCTGGGAGCAGCGGTCAGTGTCCAAGCCCCTTCCCTTTGCACTACTCTCAGTGTGAGTACGTGAAACGCAGAGTTGTTAAAGCTACTGGAACAATCACGACCTGCATGTCTTTTTCCATACGAACAACTGCAAACCTACTTTTGCCTGCCCCTGTGTTTTTAAGATGATTTGACTTTAATGGGACAGAGGACAAATGAGACGTGAGGATCTGAAAGGCGACAGACATGGTCTGTTCAGGGTTCATCGATGTTTGCTGAATCCGAAAGACCCGTGGTCACCCTTCCTGGTAATCGCATGCTGTAGTGCTCCTGAGAGGACAGGGGTATCTTTCGTAGGCATGCTTGCTCTGGGCAGTGCCTTCCACTGCAGGGCACAAAACCGCCAGGGTCCCATTGAATGTCATTTAAATTCCACCCAGTTACAACGAACAACTTTAATTAAATTAACTCCAAGCTCTCACAGGAAGCAACACTCTACCTTTCCCCTCAATTGTCCACATCCCTGGAGAAGTAGGTAATTCCTACCTACACCTAACACCTGCTAATGACGGGAGGTGCCGAGTGATGTCAGAATGCCTCGTCACTGCGCAGAGTCAGTTACTCTGATGAGCGTTAAGTGGCATGTGAATGACAGATAGCCCTGTTTATTAAAGGCTCTGTCACGGGAAGGATTCTAGAGACTGGAGGGTGGTGGGGGCGGGAGTGGAAGCACCGAGGACTTAGTCCTGGCCCAGCCACTGCCTCACTGTACTCCCTGAGTCTAACCTGACAACAGCCCATTCCTTGTCTGGGCCACTTGGCTCTGGTGCCTGGAGAACACCAAATTCAAAGCTGGCTCTGTGTCCACGTTCATCATAGAGCACGTGAGACGCTCCCGGAGGCCCCGCAGCCAGGGCGAGCCTCCCCCTGCGACCAGATTAGCCTAGCTGGCCTCGAAGCTGTAAGCAAATTAGATGGACACCTATGAACGAGGGTGATACCCTGAGAAGATGAACTAATTAATACTTACAATGATGTGAGGGCAGTCATAATAATACCCGTGTTTATTTAGTAACTGTCACTTGAGTAATGTGGCGTGAGCCACTGATGTCACCTCCTGAACCCTCCCTACATGTTTACAGGGGAGAAAAGGGCAGAAGTTCATTACAAAAAAGCCTGTTTGGAGGAAGGTTAATCATGGAAGAATTACTATAGAAAGGGAGCCCTGAAAAATATGATGACTTTGGATAGTGAAGGTTAGCAGGCATCCCTGGGAAGGAAAAGACCAGCCTGCCTTTCTCTCCCGGGCCTTGCTCAGCCCTTCATACTGCTCTGGGCTCCCTCTTTAATGTGCTTTTTTTCTATTCATCACCTCTGTTCTTTTGTAATTACTCCAGCCCCTAGTTTCCAAAAGTGTGTCCTGATGTATATAAATAAGTATTATTTTTTAAAGGATTACATTTTCATAACTTCGGGTCAACCACAATCAAATAGATTTCTTTAACTTCAGGACTTTAATACGCTCGTTGCATAGTGAATGTCCCATAGGAGTATATACAAGGTTGAACCGTTTGAAATTATCATTTTTGTAGGTCAAAATCAATCGACTGTTGGCAAGTTCATATGGTCCAATCAATTACTATTCAGGACTTTCAACCTTGCTTGACTGCAGAACTCTGCAGGAAAAAATGTTGTTGCAGTGTCCTCAGAACTCACTTCAGGAAACACTGTCTTAGACACTTAAGTGCAGACTGTTAGGTGCTTGAATCATGCATAGTGCTGGGACCCCATGATGTTCAGATGCAGCAAGATAATGGACTGAGCAGAATGGGAGGCAGGCAGCTGGAGGAATCCTGCCAGGCCGTGGGGCTGGGCTTCCAGGAAAGATGGCCCAATACGGACTTTCCCAACCCAGTAAAAGTATGGAGAAGCACGTTACTGTTCAGAGTTACAACTGTTGCAATATTAAGGTGCAAGGATTTTTTTTAGCTATAAAATTGCTTTAAAATATTTAGGTTCGTAGACCTAGTTTCCATGGAAAAAGCAGAATACGAAAGGATACACTAATAATAACTATGTAAAAATTATTTGCAGCTGGCTTTGAAAAGGGCAAAATCAAAAAATAGCCATTTCCTCAAATGTTATTATATTGCTTCACAGTGAAAAAGAAATCATACCAGTTGCTCCTTAAGTTTAGAGTCCATACCTCTTGAATGATCCTTCTACTTGCCCATCCAGAGGAAGGACTAGCCCATCCACTTAGATCCCAAAATCTACAGGCATTTCCAGTCTCCAGTGGATTCTTTGTAAAGTCTGCGTTTCAGTTGGTTATGTAAAGTTTTGAACAGGATCCTGTAGCAACACTATTTGTAAATGACAACTCGATTTTCAGCAAGGCCTCAAAAACCTCTTCAGTCCTAATGCTTCACAAATACTGTGTACATTTATAATGGGAGAGGAAACTAGCAGAAACATTGCTATCATAAGCACACAATTACAGCTGAGGAGGGAGTGCACAGACTTTTGTGGGCTAACTTGGGAACCTAGCTCTCATTTATAAAGCTGCGTCCATGGGAAAACGCCTTCCTAATCTTGCTGAGGATGTTGCCCCGCCAGCCCCTTGGTGCTAGAGGTAGAGGGTGAGGTGGTCATTGTCAGGGAATTCCTCTGCCCAGGCCTTCAGGTAGAGCCTGCAGGAGAGACTCCCAGGCCAGCAGCTTTGTGGAACTGCTTCTGCTCCCCCCAGGTAGAGTGGATTTAACTGCCGCCCTGCCTCTCACAAAATCCAGCTGAAGTTAAGGAGAGAGTCATAATAGAAGAACACATGGCTGACGATAAGTGTCTGCTGAGTGCTTTATGTGTATTAACTCATAATTCTAATACGTTGAGGATGTAAGTTCTCATATCATTCCCACTGCACAGAGGAAGAGCAGAGAGAATAAATTACCTGCCCAAGGCCGCCTGGTGAGAAAGTGGCAGAGCTGACGCTGCACCCAGGCAGCCTGGCCCCAGTCTGCTCTGGGAACCTATCCACCCCCTCTACATGCCCAGTAAGATCAGAGCTGCAGCCAGTGAGCTGAGAAGGAAAAGAGCAAAGGGGGGTAGCCCGGGGGGGCTGCGGGGCTGAGAGAGGGTTTTTCTTCTGAGATAGAAAGTGCGGGTTGCATGCTGGCAGGGAGGGCTCAAGGGCGATGGCCGAGGAGGGGTGGGCCCAGGGCACCGGGGGCTGCCTTTGGATAAGAGCCAGGTTCATCCTCTGGTACCGGGAAGGGAGGCAGAGAAAAAAGGGCACCGAGGAGGGTAGCAGGTAGTTTTGGACGCGAAAAGATGAAGGAGCACCTGCCTGCAGGCTCCCGCTTTCTCAGTGAAGGCTAAGGCGAGACAGTCGCCTGGGACGGGGCAGGGGCGGGGGCGGGGGGCGGAGGGAAGAGAGGCGAGAGGGCCGTTTTGGGGGGATGCGGGGAATACACGGCAGCCCATAGGGAGCTGAAAGAGACGGTTGTAGACCCTTAAATTTTATGGATGCTGTCTCTGCTTCTGAGATCTTTCATGGTTTTTATTCTCTGAAAATATTCATTTTAAATCAGAAAAAGAAAGCGGGAGCGAGCCTGCCTGTGCCCCGTCCCTGCCGCGCTGGGAGCGGTGGGAGGCATTGGAAGTGCCGTGCTCCTAAAGCTGACACATGCCAGGCAGGTGGTTTGGGGTTGTGGGGCGCTAATACAAAGAGAAATACACCTGGATTTCTTACCTGCGGGAACCGCATGTTTTCCCCTTTGTTTTCACCAGGGCCCATCTGCTCCCTCTTTAGAACATTTCAAAAGGAGAAATGTGGAATGATGAATTTTCTGGGTGAAATTCATCCCTGTGGGGGTTAAATCCTGTGCTTCGCTTGAGGAGTCAAGTACCTAGTGCAGTGCCCATAGTAGGTGCTCAGTTAATGTTGTTGACCAGAATGTAATCCCTTCGGAGCAGAGATCATGACTTTTCCATCCTTGGACTCCCAGCAGACACTCAACAAACGTTCCCTGAGTGGGTGCTGTGCCCAGTGACAGCCATGATGGGAAAGGGGAGCAGAGGTTTGACCACACGGCTCACAAACGTACCACAAAGGCCGGGCCCGGGAGAAACTGCACTCCAGCATTCCAACCCTGAGAGGCATGCATTCGAGCACAACACTTGAAGGTGGTGAGCTCTCTAGTAATTATTTACGAGAATAATCCACTGGGCCTACAGGGCACGGCAGGCCCTCTCATGAGCTCCCCTACACCACCAATGGTCATGATCACCTCAACAAAAGGTATTATTATGAATTAAGGAAATTATGGCAGAGACAGGGTTTGTTAGGGCCAAGAGTGGACACCAGGCTCCCCTAGGTGGGCTCCACCTGCTTCCCTGAGACAAGTTCTCCAGACCCTGCTTCCTACCAACCCTGACCATTGACCTTCTTCCTGGGGACCCCTGCACAAAGGCCTTGCTGCCCTCCTGGCTCATCACTGCTTTTGCAACTGGAGAGCATGAATAGCTAAACCGGGGCCAACAAGATGAGCCTCTGTGGATCCCAGTGGGTCTCTTGCTGACCCTCCTGCAAAACCAGTCAGGCTGGTTGTAACGTGTTATTAGAAAGCCCACGTATCCGTGTCCCTGGAACAACACAGCCACTTGTAGGGTGTGAGTTTCACATCTGTGGGACCAAGGTATGGAGGAGTGAGGGGCAGGGCAGGAGGGGGCAAGCAGGGCACCAGGGAGAGAGCGTGGGTTTCAGAGTCAGGTAGCGTGGATTTAACTGCCGCCCTGCCTCTGGCAGGCTGTGTGGCCTTGAGCACATGACTTAACTTCTCTGAGGTGATAATTACCCCCTCACAGGCTCTTGTGAGGATTAAAGGAGGCTACTGTAAGGCATCTAGCCCAGGGCATAGAGACAGAAGGTGCTGGCAAAACACTAGCTCCTCAGAGGGAGGTGCTTTTGGGGACAGTAGAAAAGTCCAAATGAAAGCCCCAACCTCCCTCCCTCCCCCACGCCACCCCCTGCTGCTTTTCTAGTGAGCAGTGTGTGCAGGGAGTGGGGAGTGCTGCCCGACAGCCCTGCCCCGCACGCAGCCCCCCAGCGCCTGCTGCAGGGCCGCCCACTTCAGCTGGACACACACGAGGGAGAGAGTTTTCTAGGCTGCCCCTGGGAGGTAATGTTCTCTCCAATCTGGGGTTTTCTGTCCTCTCTCCCCTTTTCTTCCTTTCACTGGAAAAGACACGAACAAGCCCGAGAACCAACAAGCAGGAGCCTCCCTACACACTGTCAGGAGCTGGGGCGACACTGAATCACCAGCCATGTCGGGAAAGCGCTCCCCTCACTTCCCTTCTCTTTCCTCGCAGAAAGGTAGGTGATGTCCGGAGGGGAAAGAGGCAACTGTTGGTAGCTAAGGGATTAGCAAGGGGCAGGGAGGGGCCTCCTTCGTTCACCTCTGGGAGTTAGGCTGGTCCCATAAGCCCTCCTCTCCGCCAGCTGAGCTTTCCCTCCTCCCCGCCAGCAGAGGCCGCGCAGCAGCGTTTCCCACGGGCCCCACTTGCTCCTCGCCTGTTGCTGCTTTCTCGTCTCTCCCCAACCCATCCCAGGCCCAGGGTGGGCTGACTCTGGCCTCCTACAAGGTCAGTCTTCTCAGCAGCAGCAGCAGCAGCAGCAGCAGGGTCTACTCCCTAAGGAGCCCCCAGGAAGACCAGAGACCCCATCCTGGAGCCGGGAGTGGAGGAGGGTGTTGGTGTGAATTACTCAGCAGTAGAGAGATATCACACCCACAGAGAACATCAAAGCATATATAGCCCCCCCTTCATCCTGGGGGCTATACAGAGGGTCCCCTGCATCCCGGCCACCATCAGTCATTGGTTCCCTTCCTTCTCACCAAGCACCCATGGCACCCTGCTTGGTGCCCCCATAAGAGCCTTGCTGTCTAAGATGAGCACCCAGTCGGGCACACACACTCCTCCTTCCAGAGCTGTCCCAGCAGGTGTCAGCCCTCCTGGCAGAAAACCAGCGTGACCCTAAACAGGTGTCCCAAGTGTCTGGGGTGTGATGTTAAGTCAGGTTCAGTTAGGTTCTTGTCCGGCCGGCTGGGCTCCTGCCAGCCCAATGCTGGATCAGATAAGGGTGCAGGTGGGGACCTATGGGACAGCCCGGCAGTCTCAGCACCCCCCAAAGCCCCACCCTGTGCCCTTCACCTGTAAGGATAGAGAAATTGTGCACTACCTCCAGAAGATGATCTGCCCCAGGGATGCCATGGCGAGGGCAAGGGTCCCTTCCCACAGTGCGCTGGGTGCTGGGTGAGTGGAGCCACCTCTGCCCTCCCGGTGCCGTGACTCACAGCCAGCTGGGGTGCGCTGGTCTTAAATAACGAGCTCAGGCCGGGAGTGGTGCGTGCAGCGGCCGCCTCAGGTATGAGGAAACAGCACTGCTTGCAGACGTCCCTGCAGGCGCAGAGGCTGCTGCTCCCAGCTGGCCGGGGGGCAGGCGTGCGGAGCTGCCTTTCCAAGCCTTGACCTGGTGAGAGAGTGACAGAGAAACGCTTCCCAGGCCCCCTGCTCCAGGGCTGGTATTCAGCACAGGCCTGTTCCTCCTGACCCCGCTGGGGTGGGGGAGCAGCAGGGATGGAGATGCCATCTCCAAATGAGAAAGGACTGGAACAGGTCAGAGTGTCAGCGCTGTGCCGAGAAGCTGGGAGGCTGGGATCCCCATGCCTGCGGGCTGCTGCTGCAAAGAGGCCGGGTCCCCAACGGGGGCCTCTCTTGGAGGAGAGTCATACTTAGGGACCTCAGAAAGGTTGTGAGTCAAAGTGACAAGTGTGCTGAGTTTGTCACCCAAGAGCGAACTTGCATCAGGCACTGAGACTGCCCAGCAGGGTGGGTGCGTCTCTTCTGGCTTTATTTCAGTGAAAGGGTGAGAGGTTTTATGTCAGTGAAAAGGTGAGACGTTTTATTTCAGTGAAAGGGTACAGGGACCCCAGGACTGAGCATGTCCAAGCTGGAGCGCACCATCTTTCATCTCTAACCCCTGCTCCCCCTGGGCTAACCCGCTTGGAAAACGGCTGCATCACATGCCAGATTGCTCAAGTCCGAAACCTGAACGTCTCCCTCTACTCTCCCCTCCCCTTGCCCCCTACATCCCAGTGCTCCCCAAGTTCCCTGACTCTTCCTTCTTGTATTAGTTTGCTCTGGTTCCCATAATAGAGTCCTGCGGACTGGGTACCTTAAACAACAGGAATTTATTTCCTCACAGTTCTGGAGGCTGGCAGTCCAAGATCACAGTATCACCAGGGTCACTTTCTTCTGAGGCCTCTCTCCTTGGCTTGTAGATGGCTGTCTTTTCCCTGTGTTGTCACATGGTCCTCCTTCTGTATGCCTCTGTGTCCAAATCTTATAAGTAGAGCAGTCATATAGGATTAGAGCCCTTTAACTTAATCACCTCTTTAAAGACTATCTCCAAATACAGCCACATTCTGAGGTGCTGGGACTGAGGACTTCAACATGAGAATTTTTTAGAGGAGAATACAGTTCTGCCCATAATGCTCCTCTATGCCTCTCAAAGCTACCCCCTTCTCTCTGTCCCCAATGGTATCACGTAAGTCAGTCCCTCCTCATTTCCCATTCGAAGTGAATTATTCAACAGTCTCCTATCTCATTGCCTGCTCCCAGTCTGCCCCTGCATGGGCCAGATTTTGCTCCGAGGCCCCCCGTTCTCACTCTGTATACGAGGCATGCTGAGCTGCTGTGGGTTTCCCCAACATGTCACGCTTTCCCGGGCCACTGCGCCTTTGTACATGCTGTTCCGTCTGCCTGGAATCCATCGCTCGCCTTTTTCTTGTTTTGTATGAATTCTGTGGAAAACTTTTGGCCACCACTTCAATCTGACAGGTGCCGCACTCTGGGCTTCCATGTGAACCTCCTGCCTACTTCTGTGCTCCTAACTTGTGATTGCTGACTTGTCCAGCTCTTTCACTGGACGCTCCTTAAAAACAGACAGGCGTTTTATTCATTTTTGTATTTTCCAACAGCATAAGGCACGTTAGCGGAGTAAGGGATCATTAACACGTTTGTTGAATAAATGCACATTTTCCTTCCATAGCACACGATAATAGCACTGTTTCCTGCTTATGCATCCATCTCATCACTAGGCTGAGAGCTCCTAGAGGGTAGAAACTATGCCTCATCCATCTTCGTGGCACCCAGTCCTAGCACCATGCCAGATACATAAAAATGACTTGGTAATATTTGATGGATGGGCGATCAGGGATCAACCTGGAGTGTAATCCATCAAACCCTCGTAAACTGAGACGTCTCGTAAGCTGGGTTGAGGCTATTAGAAGCAGGAGAGAACAAATTGCATATGAGATGGAGAAACAGTTTAGGGTCAGAACAAAAGGTAAAGCAGATGTGTGAAACAAATACAAAATCTGTTTTCTCTTTGTTGGTCTTGGGGGAGAGAGACAGAGAGAGAGACAGAGACAGAGAGATAGACAGAGACAGAGCAGAGAGACCAACACTAACTTAATGTTATCTGGAACCGAAAGGTCTTCTCTTGATTTTTTTTAAAAAGTGGTTTAAACAGCCCACTCTCCTGGAACTCTGTGTTCTCACTGAATATCTGTACATTCCCCTGTGCACCAGCTGAGAGCTCCCCTCGTAGCCTATGCTGGCTGATTTGTTCAAGGTTAATATTTTGAGTTTCCTCAGGCGGCCTTGCCTCATCTTTGTCCCTGGTCTGGTCACATGGCATCCCACACATTCCAACGTAGAGTCTGAGATTGCCACTTGTATAGATGGGATCATAGTCATGAAAATAAAGATTTCACCAGCTCTTGAACATACCTTTGGAAGGTCAGGGCATTTCCTCTTTCCAGACCCCTCCCTGCACCAGTGCAGGAGACCACCCAGCCCCTCATTGTTACTGTTATCATGTTAGTTGTTAATTGTTAACTCTCCTATACCCACCTATGTAAAAGAAATATGTGTCTATTCGTTTTACTTTTCATCCAATCCCAGAGATGCCCCCCTTTGCTTCCCCACCCCCCCAACTCCCTAATCTATCATCAATGGGTTTTAGGTAACCCCCTTACGCCTTCCCTTATTCTGATGTATAAAATAAGTGGTAAAACTACCATTCTCTGCAGTGTTTTCTCAATCCATTGAGATTTTGCTTCCCTGCAATTGTCATCAGTTTGTCTCAAATAAACTCATAAAAATTCTTACAGGTTAGATGTTTCTTACATCAACAGTGGGAAGAAGACAGGACTAGTTGGATGGCTAGTAACCTCCGTTACCTCTACCAACAGCCAGTCGCAACCACCAGACCTATGAGTAAGGCCATCAACCACTGGCTGACTTTAAATAACATATATTGTTAGAGATTGGGGGTGCCCCTCTCTTATTTCCTCTACCTGCCTTTAAGTTTTCTAAGACCTGAGATCAGACTTTGTATAATTTCATATGCAGGCTTGTTGTATTTTTCATGCCTAATTTCTGACCATGCCATTTCCCATCAAGTTTCTGACTCTAGGGCCAAACACTGCTGTGACCAGTGTTGGCACCCAGTCCTCATCTTTGTCCCTGGTCTGGTCACACGGTATCCCACACATTCCAACGTTGAGTCTGAGATTGCCACTGAACAAAGGGATCTAGTTACTTAAGAAATAGTGGATCCATTTATAGTATAAGAAGGGGGAGAGGAGGCTGTTTTAGGAGCATACGAGGAAGTTGCTATTCAGGTTGATTAGGTTATGCAAACAGAAATGAGTTAGCTGTCAGGAAAACACAAGGCCAAGTGGAAATCTCAAGCTGGAATCATGGTTTCAAGTGACTGTTTTTTGCTTTCTGAAATCACAACCTTATTTTCTTTTTTCCATCAGAGCCAAGTTCAGTGACTTTTGCCAGGGCCTTATAAGTCATTTTCTTACCCAACGATAAAACCCATGGTTTATTTCTCAGCTTGCCGTTCATGAACTACAGGAAAACAGACTCCGAACTAACTCAGCTGATGTCACTCTCTTGCCGTTGGAAGTAGGGTCGTTTCATGGGATTGCAAGGAAAGCATTCTGAGAGACCTCCATATGGGAGACTGGGCAGGGCAGTCTCCCATAAGATTTATTTGAGTGGAAATAGAAGGCTTCCCCCAGGTTCCTGTTGTCTCATGTACTTCTGTCCAGCAGTGGAAAAAGTCCAGCCTTGTCTTCATCAAGCCCAGAACGAAGACCTGTGTCCAGAGATTCTGTGCCATAGTCCTTTGGAGCTTAGTCTTTTGGAGCCTGCACGGTCTGCGGTGGGTCTCAGGCGGCTGCTAGACCCACAAGGCTTCTACAAAACAAACGAACGAACAGGGCAAGCTGTGAGAGAGAGACAGAGACAGAGACACACAGAGATTCTTTGTTAAGCTGATTATGTTATCTCAGGCTTGGGAAGGACTAGGCCTCCTTTCAAACTAACCAACCAACTTCCCAAGCTTTAGCAGGCTGACGCTGGCTCCTCCCCATAACCAAACACTTTCCTAGATCTTCCCGGGATCTGTGTCCCTTGTGCAATCCAGTCCTTTCCCCAGCTGGACTGACAGGCCTCCAAGGTCTCCATCTGGGCTCATCTTGTGCATGCCTCAAAGTGCAAGTACCTCCTCCTGCACCACCTTGACTTCTGCTGGGCATGTGCCCAGCAGAGGATTCTCCTGCCGTTTTTTGTTCCTCCCCCAGTATGCCTGCTTTGGGGGATTAGGCCCCCAGGGCAGAGGATGCCCTGGAGAGTGTGTGAGGCTGCAACTTCCTAGGGAAGCAAGCCTGTGTTCCCTACTTGATTATGCTTAATAATGTCTGATTTCCTTTGGTCCCTTCCTTTATTAATTTCTAGCTACCTATGCGAACAATTCCTCTTCGCAGTGGTTATAATTTTGTGAGAACTGCTACTTGACCAAGCACCTGGGTGGGCCAGTGGCTCCTGTTGCTATTAATTAAATAAGGGGGAAAACAGGCATCCTATGAGGAGCCCTGGCTAAAGATCTAGGTGGTCATTTAAGGGGCCTGGGAGCTAAGTGTTTGTTGTTGGGTTTTACCTCTGACATTGATCTGCTGTGTGACCTTGAGGAAGGCTCTTCACCTTTCTGTCCTCAGTTTCCTCATCTGTAAGGTTATACTAGTGAAAATTTTACACCCACTTGATTCTAAGCTTTTAAAACCAGGGACTCAGCTACCCGCCCCATTGGTTTCTCTTCAGAAAGGTGTGTTTTTTTCTTTATATATTACACTCTGTTTCCCAAATACAATGCACAGTGTAATAATTTGGATGATTGGATTTACTGGCTCATTGCAGTTTAGAAATAGAACAAGTCACTTAGAATGCCTACTAATTGCCTCCCTGAGGCTGATAGACTTGGTGGGCAAAGAGGCAACACTTTTCTCTTTTAGGATTTAACTTGAAATTCACATATTGTGTGACATTTGAGGGATTCATGTGCAATGAAGATACCAACTTTGAATATCAGAGGAGAGGAAAGAGGACTGTTGACCCCATGGCTCAGGATGTCTTCCTTCTGAGCCCTTGATCTACTACCTCTTAGCCAGCCAGCCGCCTTTCCCCCTGCTTGGCCCGGCAAAACCTTGTCCCTCTTTCAGGGCCTCTCCCGTGTGGGCGTCCTCCCTTCTCATTCCCCTGGCTGGAAGGGGCCCCCCTCCTCTATTCCTCTATGAGCGCTCCTTTGTTGTGACACACCGCTCTGTACCATGGATGTTTGTGCTTAGGCTCCATTCTCTTTCTGGAGAACAGGGGTCACATTGTCTGCAACGTTATATCCCAGAGAGCGCTCGAACAAAGCAGGCAAATGGAGGAGCTGGAGCAGGAGGACTCACTCACCTGGTTCTCATTCCCTTCCTCTGTTGTATGTCATAAACCCTTATCCCATCTGTTCTGTTCTTGAATCTCAATAAGTTCATTTTTTCAACTACTTTCTTAAGTGCTATGATGGGCATTGTGATCTGCCTCCCAGGTCTCTGTTCAGATATGAAGCGATTATTTCCCCAGCTCCTGGGAGTGCTGCTAGTAGTAAGGGCTCAGCTATCAGCCCACTACACAATTGCCTAGCTAAAGAGAGCCCCTCCTCCAAGGTCATGCCCCTCATCCTAGGGCAAACCCCATAAATGACTGATTTCCCTGAGTTTATAAGGGCCCAGGCCTCCCACCCCAATTTGGTACTACTCTGAAGGGCCCTCCCAGCTTCAGAGCTTACTGTGGAATTGGCGGAGCCTTCATTAAGACTGTATCACCACCCATCTTCTCCCTCTGCTCTTTCCTCTTACGGTTATTGATCCCAAGAGCACCCCTAATAGACATCACGTACACCAAACTCCATCTCAGAGCCTGCCTCCCGAGGAACCTAACCTGCAACAAGCACCCACTGTGCACCAGGTACTGGTCCAGGCTGTGGGCTTGCAGTGCTGAGCGAGACCAGGTTCCCGCCCCGATGGAACCTTCGTTCTGTTGGGAGGAAACACAATAAGCAAATACACATGTAAGTCAAAGGGGGCTGTGGACAATACGGGAGTTGGAAAGTGACTCAGGAAATGAAGGATGAATGCTCTTCTTTTTTATACATCAGCCGTTTGTGCTGTGTCGGTGCCGTGACGCTCAGGCCTTGAACCTGTACCTCCAGGGCGGGTACAGGCGCCGTATCTGCTGCGGCTTGGTCTTCAGGCTCTCTCCCTGCTTGAGTCAGCGGCACAGGGACCCCATTTTCTTAGGCCGCAGATCCAGGGGCTGTCCTCCTTGCCCTTACAGAATTCCCTGATGATCTCCTTCTGAGCCTGGTTAATGACAGTGAGGACCGGGGGTGGGAGTGGGGAGGGAGGGTGGATTTGCCAACATCTCGGACCTTGGAGAGCTTGGAAGCCCCCTCTGCCTGTGGCTTTGGCGATGCGCAGCTGGGACAGCCCACCTTCAGGTCCTCCAGCTGTTTCAGCAGCTCTTGCTTCCCGCTGGTCTCCAGCCTTCCCCTGGCCATGGGGGCACAGGCCACTGCCGCCTGCTCGGAGAGCAGGAACTCGATTCTTAATGAAGGGGTTAGTTGAGAAGGCTTAGCTGACGAGTAACAAACTGAACAAAATAAGGGAGAGTGACATGGAGATACTTCGGGAAGAGTGTTGTAGGCAGTTGAAATAACAACTTCAACGATATTAGGCCAAAGGAATGGCGAGAGTGGCAGCAGATAGGATCCAGGGGAGTGAGATCGTACAGAGCTTTGTAACCCATTGTAAGGATTTTGGATTTTAGCCTGCGTGAGATGGGAAGCCATTGGAAGTTAAGAATAGAGAATTTGTACGAGCTGACCTTGAAGGATCACTCTGGCTGTAATGAAGAGTGGATTGGTCTGGGTTGGGGGTGGGATGCACACGAAGAAGCGGAGACCAGTCGCATTGCGCAGGAGAGAACTAATGGTGCCTTGGATGATTATGGGAATGGAGACGGTAACGGGGGTAACTGGGTGGGCGTGGTATGGGGATGGGATAGAGGAAGAGTAAATTTTCATTATGGCCAACTTTCTATTTTCTGTATTGGGCAGTGAGTTCGTAGGTATTTATTATGTTATTTAAAACAATAAATAAATAAAATTTAAAAAGAAGACCAAGCATTGACAAAAAATGAGTGTGTCATCAACCAAATGTTGACGCATTTCTCTGAACCTGTGGGACGGCGACTGGGAAATGCCTGGTAGATAAAGGTTGCTCAGTAAGGTTTATTATGCAGACTCAGTTAATGCTGACTTCAGTGATAGAGCCATCCCCAGTGATTAAAAGTGTTCTGCTCTTCCAGGTGCTGGAGAAGGAGCCACCTTTACAGAGGGAAATTTATGCCTGGCTTTTAGGCAGTAAGGGGGAGGGCAGACAGTTCCTCCTATTTCTTAATTGTCTTCAACTCAAAATAATCCTTAAGCCAAAGTGGCATGTGGTGGAGAAGCATATCCTGATCACCTTCATCAGCTAAGGAGTCCTGATTTCCTACAGAGCAGTGCCTAGAAAATATGAGGTAGAAATAGATAAATTAAACAGAAAAACCAACATTTTGTAAGGCCTGTCTAAAACTAATGAGAACCCAACCTTATTAGCCCACCTCCAACTTCCAAGCTTCTTATAACCCCATTGCCACTGCTCTAGTTCAAGCTCTGTGTTCTCAGCTGGACTATCCCAATAGTCTCCTAACTTATTTCTATTTTCCATTATTTTCTCCCTGTAAGCCAGTTTATAAACCTCGTTACATTACTTATTTGTAACTGTAACTGTCAGCAAGTCACTTTCCCACTCAGAAGCCCAGTTTCTCCCTTCCTAAAAATTAAAATCTAAATTAATTTTTATTTTCAATGCTTCTTTCAATCTGGTTCCCAATTTACCCATGTCATCCTCGTATCCCCACCTCCCCTTACCTGAATATCCTGCTCCGCTTAGACTAATTTACTCAATGGTCCTTAACCATTGCTTGCTCTTAATAAGCATCATTCTCTTCACTTGGACGGCTACAGACTATCTGCCAGTCTTAGGGGCTTCTCCACACTTCATGGGCTGCTCAAGGAGCATCTCTCCCTACTCCCCCATCCCCCTTACCACCTAAGACCACCAATTGTTTATATTACTCCTTTAGCTCTTACAAGTTCCTAAATTGATAATTATCTTTTATGTGTCTATTTCTTACCTCCTCAGCTAGATTATACGCTCTCAGCAAGCAGAAGCCAATGCCTTATACTTCTCAGCCTGACCCTCAGCAGTTTTGCACTTGGAAAGTCAACCATTTTTCAGCATTTAATTTTGTATGCTGACTTAGAGACAAAAATCATTCCAGCAGGGAGCCTTCACGCCACACCTCTGATTGGTGGTTCCAATTACAGGAAGCTCACATGAGAAACCACCTCCCATTTGTTTTCACTCCATTAGGAAATTCTTTGTGTTAATTCAACATTTTATCCTATGACCCATTAAGTAAAGCTACTTTGAAAGCAATTTAATTAAAACCCTGTGAGTTTTGCAAGATTGCCAAAAGTTCTAGAACTATCTCTAGGCAAAAACTACAGCTTATAAAATGCAGCATTTTCAGATACCACTGAAGAAGTTGTGAGAAGTTCCTCCCACATTGTTGAGGTCCCTTGGCGGCTAGTAAGTAGATTTTGCAAATGCAGCTTACTGTCCAAAAGCTGTAGTATAAAAAATACAGCCCCGTTCCCCACACATATACATACTTACACACTCTTGTTCTTTGCCTAAATAAATATAATAGCAACCTGGGTGTGCTGACACAGCCCCAGCAATTAAAGTTAAATCAGCAATTACCACTTTATAGCATCTGAAGTAATTCGTCCCCCAAATGAGAAGTCACCCTCTTTGAAGCTAAGTCTTTTCTGAGAACTGTCATTTTTCCCAGCAAAGGGTCATTGAGAGCTTGCAATTCACCAAATTGCAGTAAACAATACAAAGAAAAATAATGCCTGGGTTCTTCCCTCAAGGAGTTAACAATCTACTAACGGGGCAGGTAATATAAGGTTATTAAACTCAAGTTCAGGTGCCAGGAGGGACGTGTACATTGCGAACAGTGGTGATACATAGAAGGAAGGCTCTTGGGTGGATGGGGAAAGGACAGGCCAAGGGAGACTTCAGAGAGGATGTCTCCAGAGATGCTCAGCTGGCCCTGGCGGGGTGCTCAGCTGGTTGGAGCATCATCTGTACACTACAGGGGCAGGTTCGATTCCCAGTCAGGGTGCAGCCTAGGTTGCGGGTTCGATCCTGGTCAGGGTGTGGTTGATGCTTCTCTCTCGCATGAATGTTTCTCTCTCTCTTATCAATAAACATCCTAAAGTGAGGATTTTAAAAAAGATGCTCAGTGGGCTGGCAGTTCCTCAATAAGCTAAACATAAAATAAACATATGATTCAACAATTCTACTCCTGGGTATGTACCCCCCAAACTGAAACAGGTGCAGACAAAAACTCTGTACACAAATATTCATAGCAGCATTATTCACAAGAGCCAAAAGGTTGAAACAACCCAAATGCCCATCAATGGATGAATGGATAAGCAAAATAAAGTATATGCACACAGTGGAATATTAACTACCCATAATATGAAATGATGGGTGAACCTTAAAAACATTATGCCAAGTGAATGAAGCTAAACACAGGCCTAAAGTTACATGATTCTATCTATATAAAAATCCAGAATAAGAAAATCTATAAGACAGAAAGCAGATTAGTGGTTGCCAGAAGATTGGGGCTGTATGTGGAATTTGGTAGTAACTGCAGTGGTTACAGGGTTTCCTTTTGGGGTGATGAAATGTTCTGGAAATAGGTGGTGATAATGGTTGCACAATGAGTGAATGTAATAATGTCACTGAATTGTACCCTCTAAAATAGTTAAAATGATAAATTTTATGTCATGTGTACATTACAATAATAATAATAATAATAATAATAATAATAATATAGTTATAGTAATAGTAATAATAATAAACACAATTGTCCCAGGGGGACAGAACATTGTAGGAAGAGGGAACAAATGCATGTAGACCTGAAATGGCCTGGTGCACGACTTAAAGAGACTCGATGTGACTGGTGCCAATAGCATCTCCTAGTCATTGTGACGACAGAAGTGCCCCCACGCATGTCCATAGTCAAGAACTGCTGACTTAGACGTTGGGAACTTTCTAAATTAAACTTAAATATGCCCTTCTTGACTACCAGGATATTTTAATTAGAACTATTTTCAAGGGAGGAGCTTAGCTAGTTGATTCAAAGTCATTTAAAAACAGGTGAGGCATTACCCTGGCATGGAGTTAGCTGTGCTAATTGCAAGTCTGCATAGAACAGGCAGATTGTTTGATTAATGAAAAGTCATTACTCTATTAAATATGGCATGTACTGAAATTCAGGAAATGTTATTAAAATCTGGGCAGGAAGATAGTTTTTATGTCAAGACAAGAAGTCTTTATGATATTTTATTTAAAGATAATTTTATAGCAACACAGATTGAGAATGTGGCCTTGTTTTATGAGATACTTAAACTAATCTAGTGGGCCGCTCTGAAAAAGATGAACTGTTACACTTATTGAACTACTTCTTTAGGATCCTATCCATTAAGTGATAATGAATGCTCTTGATTGGGTTGGGAAAAGCCTTTTGAGACCATATTTTCTGACCAAAATCGTTCAAAGGGAGCACAGATGGAAGGGAAACCAAAGTTTGCTTTTGCCTAGAAACACACTCCCAAGAACGGCAGGCAACTTCTTCCCAGTGGAAACGCTTGTTTTTTTCACGGAGTTGCAAGAAAAGCATTCCAGGAGACACATGTATGGGGGGAGTGGCGTGGTGAGATTTACTTGGGTGGAAATAGAAGGCTGCCCCCAGGTTTCCAGTGTCTCATCTTCATTTGTTCTGCCATGGAAAAAGTTCAGCCTTGTCTTCATCAGGCCCAGAAATAGGGCCCGTATGGAGACACTATGCACCAGTGGTTCAGTCCATGTCTCTGTTCCTCTCTGACTAGCTTAGTCTGTTTTCCCAGCTGTGCCCCAGCTAGTGCTGTGCCCAGGCCTGTGCTTGGGCCAGGTAGTTGGCTGCTGGGGCGTAGGCGGCCACTAGGGCCACACGTTTGCTATGGAGAGAGAACACATGAAAGAATGGGGGGAGTGCATGGTGGCTTTTACAGAGAGACAGAGAGAGAGAAAGAGCAAGAGAGAGCGAGAGAGAGAGAGCTTTGGTAAGCTTGGGTTATATTATCTTGGGCTTGGGAAGGACTAACCAATCTATTCAAACTAACCAGTCAACTTCCCAATCCTTCGCAGGCTGGTGCTGGATCCTCTCCCTAACCAATCTGTTTCCTAGACTTTCCAGGGATCTGTGTCCCTTATCCAATCCATGCATTTTCCTAGGCTAGGTACTCCCGTTATGGTCACCACCTTAGTTCCTGCTGTGCATGCCTCAAAGTGGAAGTCCCCCCCACCCCCGGCCATTTCACTTCTACTGGGTGTGCACCCCGCAGAGGAGTTTCCCTTTATTGTTCCATCCCTCCCCTCAGTAATGACCAGTAAGCGGCCCTTCCTGCCACTTCAGGGACTTAGAAGTACCCTGGGGAGTGTGTGAAGCTGCAGCTCCCTAGCAAAGCAGGCTTGTGCTTCCTAGTTGATTATGCTTCTCAATGTCTGGCTCCCTTTGCTCCCTTCCTTTATTAATACCGAGCTACCTGCGCCGACACAGTGCCGCGTATGTTAGAAAGCGGATTCAGGCTCTTTTGAAACACTTTACATTACCAATTCAGCTTGGAAAAACACCCGCTCCCATTTGTCCCTGGGCCCTGTTAAGGTATGGCATTGGTCAGAATTCCTTTATTCCCTTTTTGATGACTAGGATATTTTAATTAGAACCTTTCCCCAGGGGAGTATCTTAGCCTACTGAGTCAAGATCTTTAAAATTGGGTGGCAAAGAATGGAAGAAAGGAGGGAAAGAGAAAAGAAAGGAGAGAGGGAGAAAGTTGTTCAAGCAACTACAGTTTACTGGCACAACTATATATCCTTATAGATATAAACACTATTTCCTTTTAACAAACACTACCCTCATGGACCCAGTCCCACACAAATGTGTAAGCACACACTCATCTACACACACATCCCTATAAGAGGCTGAAAATATCATTTAGCATATTATTATGGTGGTGCTTTTAGGTATTATTCAGTTGTCTTAGTGCCACCCTGGACTCAAGCTCCTCCCTTCTGTCGTCTGTATCAGCTCAGCCATGCCAAAGGCTCCACTGCTGACCTCCCCAGTTGCCTCTGCCCAAAGTTATCTCCCGACTCCGAAGCACAACGTCCTCTGTGGCCCTGACACCACCCTGCATCTCATCTCCTCCCGACCTCTTCCTCATGCCACCTAATGGCTTTGCACACTCCTCAACTTCTTAGTTATTTGCAGCACTGAGTCTTTCAGTAATTCACCCAAGAAATACTTGTTCGGAGCTTACTACGTGGTTATGGTTCGAGGCACTAGGGGTACCAAGACAGCCCTCTTTCCCTTGGTTTCCAGCTAAGAGGGAAGCATCCCCTCTTAGCGCTTCTGGGTGACCTCAGAATTAAATTGACGCGAGTCAGATTAACGGGAGAAAATAACCAATTTATTGCATATGTATGTAATGGGAGCTCGGTAAGAATATGGGACCCTGAGGACAAATTGGGCGGTTGAGGTTTATATGTCATCTTGAGCGGAGGAGGGACTGGGGTGGTGGTTTGGATTTCAAAGGTTCAAAGGGGAGGAAGGCAGCTCGCAGAGAGATGAGAAAGCGCAAACATACGGTAAGCAAATTCTTGCTGGGCCACCCAGAGACAACGGGCACAGAGGGGAGCCTAACCAACAGGCTTTGCTAGATTCTTCCCTGTCTGCCACACTTGTACGTACATGCCAAGGTGAGTTGCTAAGACGAGTAGCTAGAGTGAATGGCTCCTTTCCTTTAAGCAGGTTTTTCTATCCGAATTCCTTTAGGTCGGTCAGGGGGAGGGTCAAAGGTTCTGAGTCTTTTGTTTCTTAAAAATAACCAGCTTAAAATAATCAATGTTCCAAGAGGCATATTTTGGGGTAGCAAACTTTGGTCCCCCTCACTGTTCACACCAGTCTCTATGATTCAGGCATCTCAGTTTCATTTGAATCCGCCACAGTCGTTACAGAGCTAGTATCTGTCTGCTTTCTAAATCACTCAGCTAACCCTTGTCACCTCCTCTTTCTAAAGTAGTTGTGACTGTTACTCGACTAAAGGGGCGTGTTTGCCTGCGTGCATCGAAGCCCAGTTAAGCTCGAGCAGGAGTTTGCGGTCAAGAAAGTAAAGGTTTATTGTCTGAGGGAATGATGCCAAGCCTGGCGTCACAGGGAAGCTGGTGCTTAAACACTTGGCTCCCTGATGGCTTCTAGGGGATGGGTTATAGAGGGGACAAGAGTGTTAGGGTCGTGGTCTCTAGGGTAGGGGGTAGCTGATCATTGCATCAGCCATGGCGTCACTTCGCCTGGCTTCTCAAGGATGTGGACAGTGGGGTCATTCTGGAGCCTAAGCACAACTGAGGCCTAGATGTCATCTCCAGTTTGACTGAAACTCTGTCTTAGCGGTCAACAGACTCGAGGCTTTGTTCCTAAGATTGTTTGATGCTGACCAGAACCTCGTTGTCCTGAGGGCTTAATGATTGACCGAGTGGACGTGCAAGGGAGGGGAGGCTGGGGAGTCAGGGTGCTCTTAGGCCGGACAAGGCCAGTTTGAATCAGAAGGAAAGAAAGAAAGAGAAAAGGTCATATTAAATAAGTGAGGTTTCTGCTGGGTTACACCATCCATCTGTGGTTTTCCATGCCCTCGCATCGCTTAGATCCTGCCTCTCTACAGGGATCAGTGTGTACACCAGCTTCTCCAGGAAATGTCCCTTGTCGCAGCTGAATGTCCTCTCCCCCTCCTTTGTTGCCCAAAGAACTTTGTCATTTCTTTCAGTACTTATTCATTTTACCTTTAGCAGAGTTATTTATTTATATGTCTCATTTCCTGTAATTCATGACTTCCACGAAGGCAGGAAGTGTGATTTATTGCGCACTCCGTGGGACCCAGCCCAGTGGCTGGTACTCAATAAATGTTTGTTGAGTGAATGATTGAGCTGGTGTTTGGTTCAAAATACACTTTATCATTCTGTATTTCTTTTTTCTGTCTTCCAGTAGTTAAGAAGGAAACCGACAAGATGTTTATTAAAAAAATTTGGGTCATTTATTTCTACTAAAAGAAAAACACTGACAGTCGAGTACTGACATCTATTTGTGATAATGATCCATTTAGAGATTATATTGAAATTTGAGAACAAATTTATTATAATCAAGGAACATAAAACCATGTAGTAATTATAACAAAGAGCAAAACAGCCTTTCAGTCCTCAATCATGGTCATAAAACAGGATTCTAAGTTAATGCAAAGATAAGCAATTCTTTGTGAATATTTGATTTATAGAATAATTTAAATAAGAACGGAGGAGTTGACATTCAGAACTCCACCCTTTAAGGTAACTTTTCCTTGTTTCTCAGTTTGGAACAATTTTGCCTTCTCTTAGGTGGATATAAAGCTTGCGTGAATAGCAGGTAGCTGGGACCACCTGCCCATAATTGCCCCCAACACTGCAGGTCTGTGTCCATTGCTGGGCTGAGGGAGATATATTCACAGCACTGTAGCAGGAAACATGAAATGGATCCCCCCCCCCCAAATGATGCTATAAATGAGGCTAAATATATCAAAGTAAAGTTCTTAATGGTCCTCTTATATTTTGGGTTAAATGGCTCTTGGAATTAGGCCTGGTTAACCTAACCATAAAACCTTAATGGCTTGGGCAATTGCATTTTGAATTCTAACCAGCAGACCAACTTTTGAAACTCCCTCTTTCTGTACATTTTTAGCAGCTGGGAAACATCCTCTCCTGTTCTTACTTAGTCCTCTTGACCTTGCATCGTGGCTCTATGTCCCGTGGCCCCTGTCCTGGGGCATCTGGAAGATTTCACAAGCAGACATACCATTTACTCAATCACGCTTGAAACCCCATGGCAGTGGCATTTCTTAGAAAGTAAGAAAAATCATATAAAACCGAAATGAGGCCTTGAAGATGATTCTCGAAATGTTTTTTTCTGAGATTTATTGCCATTAGATTTTATTCATTTGTGCAAAGAACAATCTATTTCTCACACAATTCACCTGAAACCTATGCTGTGTTCTCGTCTGCCTGGAAATCATAAACTCGCAAGGTTGGAGGAGCCCTCGGAGATCATCTGGTCCAGTGCCCTCATTTCTCCTCCAAACACAATGAAATTGCTTCAGTTTTCTCTTTATCATAAATTCTATATGCCACACATGGAGTGGATGCTTCCTCTGGGTTCCCACTGTAGCCAGCTGCGCTTTGTATCGAACCAGCTTTGTTTATAAAACCACAGGGAGGATTAATACAAGTCAGGAGGAAATAATATCGGAATCAGTTCTATAAAGTGAATCTCTGGAAATAAAAGGCCACGGATACCAAGTTTAAGCGAAGACTCCGCATGCGGGAAGAATAAATGGGAGAAACACCCAACGGCAATGGCTTAGCTCCCCGACTCCTCGGCCCTTTGGAGAGATGCCTGTTCTTTCATGCAACTTTTTGGAAACTAGCTTAGTAATTGGAGCAAATGGCCTGAGGCCTCTTTATGAGGACTGTCTTAGTGGTTAGGGATGTCTTTGTCCAAACCCTGCCCCCTCCGCCTGCCCACAATTGGGAATTTCGTATGACACAGGAAAGCTGTGAGCAGGGGTGCCTGGTAAAACAGGGGAGCTGTCTTTTTGGGTCTCTTGTGATCCAAGACGGTTATGGATACTTCTGGAGAGGGTGAGAGGAGTCTTCCTCAGGTGGTGGAGAAGAAGAAGAAGTGGAGGCAGGTGGCATAAAAGCAAATCTCTGAAATGGGTGCAGAGAGAAAACTGTTGAAAGCCGGAGTGATCCAATAGCCTCTGGATCAAACTCATTTACTCTTCAACCAGATCGTCCCTCCTTTACCTGAATTATATATTGAGATTCCTTGTAACATTTTCTTTCTAGAAAGAGTTGTATTAAGGGGCGTTCAGAAAGACTTGAAAACCATTGATCGATTTTGATTCCCTCAATTTAAATCAATGAAAAGACGTTCATTAAGCACCCGCTACATTTTGTGAATGATGGTGTTTCTGGGTTTATAAAGATGAATTAAGACACACTTCCTGCTATTCAGAAGTTTATCATCTTACGGGAAAGACAGACTCATCTGTCACCGCTGCCGAGATGATAAGAGCTAGGGGAACACAGACGAAGGAGCAATTAATTCAGCCTGAGACAGCCAAATAAAGCTATGAAAAGGTAACATTTGAGTTAGATTTAAGTACATTAGGAGTTTGTCAGGTGGACAAATAGGACAGGTTTCCTCAAGGGCAAGCATGCCGGGTGCGGTTGGAGTTAGCTGCCTGCCAGGGTAGGAGGGAGCCCTGCAGATGCTCTGGGAGGGGCGTGCTGAGTGGTCCCCAGTTGTTGATATTATTGTTTTAAGAAGGGGATGAAAGGATCAGATCTGTGCTTTAAATATGCAGCCTTGGAAGCAATGGAGGGCGGAAAAGGGAGGAAGCCCGGTTGGGAGGCCTGAAAAGAGTGGACCTGGAGGTGGGTGAGCGGCTGGACCCTCAGCAGGCCTGGGTTGGGGAGGACACGTGCAAGACCTGTTTGCAGTGGCCTTGGCTGTATTTGCTGAGGAACTGGATGTGAAAGGCAAGAGAGAGAAGGAGCCAAAATGGGATCTTAGGGCTGCTCTTGTCCCCAAAGGATGGACACTCAGCTTGGGCAACGCCGTCAACACCTCATCCTGAGAATCTCAGTTTGGGTTGAGGAAGCAAACTGGAGATGCAGCTGGACATCAATAGATCGAGATACCAGCTAAAACCACTCCTTTTCTTGGCTTCTCTCCCTCCGAAACGTACACTTCTCCTTCTGCCTCTTCCTGTGCTAATCCGCCCCCTTCACGTGTGCTTTTTAAAAAACAGCTTCACTGAGGTACCAATGTACCTGTTGAAAGTGTACATTGTGTTAAGTTTTGAAATGGAACCATCATCACAGTCAGGATCGTGAGCACCTATCACACCCAGTATACATATTTATTTAATTTTGAATCATGTAATGTATCTACTTAAAAACTGAATGACTTTTAAATTTTTTGTTGCTTGTCTTTCATCTGATTTTCTGCCTTCACGTAAACGAATTACTAAAGTTCTGCAGCACACCAAAAAATACAATTTTTTTGCTGAACTAACAAAAAATAGGTTTAATTTTAATTCATTCACACTGGACAGCTATTGTGTTGGCTGTTGTCATTGTTTTAATCTGACAGTCTAAGGGAAAAGAGGTTCCGTGCCCTCTTTTCAACAGAAATAGTTGAAAGTTCCTTTGCTGCAACTGCTACAGGTTCCCGGCGCAAGGAGACAATGGTCTCTGACTCAGCAGATCTCAGAGCTGAGTCACCTTATCCTGCAGCATCTGGGGGCTGATTAGAGGCCCCAGCTGCCCCCCCCCCACTCCGGGTTTCACACTCTGTCATTTTAGGCAGCTGGGGGGGTTCAGTGCTTGCGCAGATCTACTTTGAGAAAAACAGAAGTGAGTGGTCCACATTTTGTCCAAATACCTTTCCAGCTCTACCACAGCTTTGTGCCTCAGTTACTTAGTGCTCTAGGCCCTTTCTACTAAGGTCATTAAGGATCAAATAGCCAGCACAGTGAATTTAAGTTCCCCTCCCCTTTCGGCTTCTTCCAGATAGACCATTTGTCTCATCAAACAGGTTAGATTTTTTCCTTGTGGGATTTTCATCTGACTTCCCATGAAGAGTGCTCATCTGCAAACCTACCCTGCAAACCTACCCTTAACTGAACTCTGCACAGTTAAACCAACCCCCTCTCTGCCAGGAAGCAACGTTCAGTTGTCCTAGGGAAGTGATCTATTTCTCCCCCATGTACTACTAAAATTCCGTTTTGGCATGTATGTGCATTTCAAAAGCCCACCAAATTACTCCTGAGTAACCTTTAAGATTAAAAAGAGAGCAAGAAAGAGATGTTGCTTTCTCTTGACTTCAAATTTACAAAATTCTCCTTATTCTAAAGACACATAGTGTGTGTGTCTCAGATTCTTCTATGAACTTGAAGACTGGGACTATTTTGAATTTTTCTGTATCACAGTGCTTTGCTCGTAGTATGTGCTTAGTGTCTATTTGCTGAATGAATGTTACTTGTAGATTTAGAAAACACTATTTCAATCAAGGAGTATTTATTATTTTCCTTAGCATTTCCTCTATATCATCACAATTTCTACTGATCTAACAGTGCTGATGGCCCGTCCTATGGAAAGCTCCTACTATGTGCCAGGCAATATGCCAGTTGCCGAGGATACCAATGGGGTGAAATCCACTTCTCTGCTTCAGGAACTCATGTCTACACTGTAGCCTTTTTCCCTGAGGGGAGAGTCCCATCAGTCTCTTAAGGAATAGAGATGCTTCTAGAGGACATAAGTCTTTCCTGCATCCCCAGATGTAAGCACCGGTTGCAAAACCAGGCGGCTTGGAAAGGAAGAGCCAGCCTGTCATGCTTGTGCTCGCAAAGCCCTTGCTATTGTTCCAGGTGGAAGGCAGAGAGAGAGGAGCAGAGAAATGGCAGATGAAGCCTTTTAATTTGCTGGCAATTAATTCTTTCACTTACTTTAAATTAAAATGTTCAGCCCTTTCCCAGTCACTCATCAACAACTGTTAACATCAGTGTCCTTTCAGCATGAGGAAGGCTCTGCGTATAAACAGCCCATTACCTTGCAAGGGAAAATAAATTATCGAACCTTGATTAATCAGAATCCTCTGGGAATGAGCTTTACCGGTTCATAGATTCCTCTCCTTAGTGGAGATTTAGCCAGAAAACTCTTTTTAAACGTTAGAATTTGCTCAGTCCAACAAGTAACACAACATGGGATAGTGGTTAAGAGCAGTCTCCGGAGCCAGGCTGCCAGGATTCAGTCTCAGCTCCATCACTCCGTTACCTTGGGCAGCTTGCTCACCTCTCTGTGCTTCTGTCTCCTCTTCTGTAACATGGAAATGATAACGGTCCTTATTTCATAGGATGTTTATGGAAGATTAGATAGATTGACATATGTAAAGTCCACAGGACAATGCCTAGCACATGGTAGGTGCTACATGACCTGCTGTTATTATTGTTGGTCACTCCTGTAGTCGCTCCATGAAAGGTGAGTGACCAGGATAAACATGATCCCTGCCTCCTAGTGAAGTCCTACTATTATAAAAACATTCAAACAATATAGAATCATGTAGAGTAAAATAGGAAAACATATTCCATCTCCCCTAATTCTACTCCTCAGAGGTAACCTTTATTAATAATCTTATGTGTTTCTTTCCAAACTATTTTTCTAAGCATATGAAAATATATACATAAACATAAGCTATTCATTTTTATAAGAAGTACAATCAGTTTGCTAAAAATATATAATGTACATTTTTGCAAGTCAGTCCGCACAGACCTATCTCCTTTGATGTGGCTGCCTTTGCCTTCTATAGTATGATAAACCAAACTTTTAAATTTAATCTTCTTTCTTTTGGTGCACATGAGGTCGTTTCAAATTTGTTGATAATGCAAAGAATACCAAAATGAACATCCTTGTACAGTTAGCTTTGCACATTTGTAGAATACTTTTTAGCATAAGTTCCTTAAAATGGACATTGGCTTTTAAAATGGACAGTCCATAGCATTTTAGGATCATTCCTTAAAATGGACATTCCATAATATGTACATGTTCACTTTGACAAAGCAGGAATAGAACATGATTGGAAAGAGCCTCACCGATTGGAAAGAGCCTCACAGCCATGATGACAGATCCCCCCACATCATACCAGGCTGTGCAGAGTAGTCAGTTGGTTTCAAATAGCTTATTTGGTTGCAGTTTTCTTCCTTTTAAAGATGTGGCAGAACCGTTCTCATTAAGTAAGAGCTGTGGTTAGCCAAGTTCCAGGTAATTAAGTCTTTCATCTTCTTCTCAGAACCTCATTCACATACCCTTTCTCTCCTAGTCCACCCTCCCCAAGACATTGTGACCTGGCAAAAAACCCCATGACTTCATGATTTTTGCTTTTTTTCAAAAATTTAGAGCACCTGAACGCTGAAAGAAAGAGCGAGTGAGCAGAGAAAGGGGGAAGGAAGAGTTGAAGGAAATGACAGTCCGATGGGAGTCATGATATATTTATACTGAAACGTCACTCAAGAGAATCCTCATTCTGTAACTACACACAGATTATGACAAATTGGGTAAATGCCTTTGTGGTCCTGAGCTAAGCCAAAGACAGGCCAAAAGGTGGACCCTGGATACATGAAGAGACCAAAAGATACAGTGGCTCAACATAGACGTTGAAGTCTCTCTCTTGGAAGATGCTCCCTCTTGGAAGGGTGGGCTGGGGGTCGAGAGCAGAGATGCAGGCTGTCCCCTAAGGTCATCCGAGAGACAGGCAGTGGGGCAGTTCTTCCATCCTCAGTGGTGGCTGCCACCTTCGGTCTCAGGTGGCTGTTGCAGTTGCTGCCGTTTCCCACACGGTAGGAGACAGAAATGGAGCGAGCACAGCCTTTTTCTCTGTAAGGAATGTGGTGCTGATGTTGCTCACATCACTGTTGCTCGCATTCCAATAGCAAGAATTTAGTTTCGTGTCCCTGTCAGTTGCCATAACAAAGTACCACAAACTGAGCAGCTTAAAATAACAAAAATTTATTGACTCACAGTTCTGGAGGCCAGAAGTTCAAGATCAAGGTGTTGGCAGTGCCTCGCTCCCTCTAAACCATGTAGAAAACAATCCTGCTTTGCCTCTTACAGCTTCCAGTTTTTTCTGGCCATCTTTGGCATTCCTTGGCTTATAGATGCATCACTCCAATCTCTGCCACCGCCATCGCATGCCATCTTCTCCCTGTGTATCTGTCTTCACATGGCCATCATCTTATAAGGATATTTGTCATATTGGGCTAAGGCCCACCCTAACGACTTCACCTTAACATGATTAAGTTCACAGAGACTATTTCCAAATAAGGCGACCATCACAGGTATTGGAGGGTAGGACTTCAATATATCTTTTGGGGAGGGACACAATTCAACCCAGAACAATGATGTATGTCAACCGTGGTTTTCAAATTCTAGCATGTACCAGAATTACCTAGAGGGTTTGTTAGAATACAGATTGCTGGGCCACGTATCCATATCTGATTCAGTAGGTCTGGGTGGGGCCTAAGATTTCTAATAAGTTCCCAGGTGGTGCTGTAGCTGCCGGAAAACTCTAAGAACCAGTAGTGTAGGACCTTGAAACTCAAAATGCAGTCCATGGGCCAGCATCACCAGGCCTACTGAATCCAAATCTTCACTTAGCAGTGATGTGTATGCATACTAAAGTTTGAGAAGCCTACTCTAGAAGACCCACTGTTCCAGCACAAGCTGGAAAGTCAGCCAGCTCCAGATACAGAGGCAGGGTTCTAAAAGATCAAGCCAGTAGGCTCAGTCCAGGTTGAGCTGGCCTCCTCTAAGAGCCTCAGTTGCTATCTGGCTCTCATGAGAAGCCACATCTCTCCTATAGGTTCCCACACCCACCCTCTTACCTGCCCAAGCTTGGGGGATACTGGGAAGTCATACCTGAGACCAAGTTTTCAGATAAGTAACTGAATTTCAGGTTGTAACCACCACCTTTGCCAAGGAGAAAATAGGGCTTGCTCTGCGAAGCCAGTGAAACTCACACTCACCATGGTGATGGGCCAGAGGGAACTGGGAGACCCACAGATATGTGAAAGAGCATGTAAGAAAAATGTATCATGAGGGTTTTTGCTCAGACCTGTGCCTGATCTCTTGACTTAACTTGATTTCTTTTAGTGCAGTCTTTTGCATAACTGTTAATTTTCACGGCTACTCTAATTTGAGAAACAGGTTCACTTTGTTGTGATAAGGTTCGTGCTTTAAAGAGAGAGTGAAAACAATACAGTTCCTGTGAGCTCCTCTGAATGCACCGAGATTGTGAAATTTTCTCTAATGTAATTCCCAGTGAGATTGTTTGGGGTGAGATGTTTGCTCTGGCAGGAGATGTTTTCTAAATAAAGAACCCAGCCCGACCTGACCTGAACTAATGTACAGAAAAGCCCTGGCATCCGAAACTGCTGCAGTGACTCGGGCCACACCTCTCTTGCCCTAGCTGTGTCCCTGGCCTCTCTGCTGCTCTGACCTGAGCCAGCCAAAGCTGTGCGCTCCTCACCCATTCATTTGTACCCATTGAAGGCAATTTACAGAGACTTGTTCCCCTCTGGAAAATATGCTCCCAAAGGCAGTCCCTCTCACGTGAAGATCTGACTTACAAGCAGTAACATCGAAGAGTTTTAGAGCTGGCACCTGCTTCAATCTCTTCATCGACTTCAGCCTCTCCCTTTCATAGGCGCAGAGAGGAAAAGTGATGCAGCCTGGCGCACGCAGCCTGCCTGCGGCAGAACCTGGAGTAAATCCCAGGTCCACGGCCGCTTCCCAGCATTTCCCACGTCACCCCTTCATCCTGCCATTCCCTTTGGAGATCAACTTTGGAATCAGCCATAAACTAATTACCTGCCATGTTGCTCCAAACCATCACCAGCTTACACTTGTCATCTCTGTTCCTAACCAACCAGACACATGAGTGTGAGCCCCAAACTCTGTTTCCAGGGTAGTACAGGTTGGGGGTATACCTACTGCCCCAAAATCATGTAATAGGGGCTGTATAGTAGGGCTGGGCGACTCAGGAGCACGTGGGAGTCTGCAGGAATGTGAACAGAGCCAGCCTGCTGCACTAGGTTCTGTGGGAACTGGGGAGCACAGGCCCCATCTAACGAGGAGGCTAATTCCTCCAGTAGATAGGAGTCTTTGGGATTGGAGACCCAGTGATGGCAGACGTATCCATTTTTTAAGAGATACTAGAATTTTGTGTGTGTTTATAAGTGAAACCTCTCACATTTTAAATACTGGCTCACATTTTTCAATGCTTTTTAAAACACTGGCAGGCTGAACACAGTCCAGCCCGTGGGCTGCCAGAACAGCCTCTGCAGCGTGGCTCGGGGTCGAGAGTGGACACCAAAGCCAGGTAGACCAGTGGGGATCCTGGCTCAGCGCCTCCCTGTGACCTTGGGCAAGGCAACTCTCTAACCTTCAGTTTCCTCATCCATAAAATGAGGATAGTATTGGTTCTACCTCATAACATTCTTGGGAAGGTAAGTGACATAATGTAGGTGAAGCATTTAGAATGCTGCCAGGCACATAATCAATACTCAATAAAAGTTAGCGCTGCCATTATTATAACACTGAATCACGAAGGCCTAAAGGTCCTGAGAGCTCCACGCAGAAAGCTCTCTAAAGCAGAGCCAGCACGCCTCATCCCTCGCAGCCAGTTTCTGGACCAGTGTCCTCTATGGCTCCCCAACCCCTGCTGAAAGTTCTGGGGTAGCATATAGCACAGCCCGTCTCTGGGGCTGGACAGATGGAAAGAGCGAACATGGCAGGCTGCTCAGACCACTCTGGAGAGCCTGTGAAGGTGCCAGGGCACGGCCGGGGGCTATGAGCATATGCAGAGGAAGGCACGGCTTCAGTCATGAGGCCCGTGGGGTTTGGTCTGGGCCGTGAACACCCTTCCAGTAACAGCTCAGATGATCTGATCTAAGAATGTGGCCTGTGACCCAAGAGCTCTGTTCTGTTCTTTCTTAGCCAAGCCAGGCGTAGATGAATGATGTGGCTGAGATTGGGATCTGGCCTGCAGTGCCAGACAGGGGGACATGAGTGTTAACACATGGTTGAAAACTCTTTGGAATGCTGCCCAACTAGTGCTTTGGGTGTTACTTAAATTCCCAGCAAGGATGGACGGAATTGAGAATGAGAGATGCTGACCTGACCATGGTGCTTGGGGTGCAGGGTCTTAGTGCTCTTGTGGAAATGCAAGCAAATCTGCTTTCCTTACTGAAGGTCAGAGGTGGATTTCTTCAGCAGATCGAACAGCTGCTAAGCAAGCAGGGCTTCGAAGGGCATAGCCCACAGTGGGCACCGTGAGAGTGGAGGTTGGAGGAACACGTGCAGGGCTCGGGTGGGAGGGACTGAAACACTGAAAATGGCTTTGATAGAATTACCTCTCTTTGAAGAAGTTTTAAAAGAAAATGCATTAAAAGTTATTTTAGTTAACACTGTATAAACCAAAGAGGTCACTGACAATACAAATAACCTCTTACCTTCTGGGCAACAGATAAGACCTATTTTCTGTGGACCCTACTGTCCTGAATATTTTATAAATTTTAGATGGTTTTGAATATTGAGAAATGCTTCTTGTTCTATTTCCGGTTCATTTCATGGACATGGAAGGGTTTAATATTGATGCAATGCCTGGTGTCCCTTTTTTCCCTAGAAAATATAGCATTTCTCCTCACCCTTTTTTGGGAAAATCCAAATCTCTTCTCAGTGCTACAAATGAATCAGCCGTTTACAGGAATTACAGGGAAGGGTCTGGAGTATAGTGTTAAGAGGTGGTATTTACTGTGTTGTTGTTAATTAGCCAGTTTGCTGGCATCAGACTTCTAGAATTCAATTTCAAATCTTACCCTACCACTTCCTATATGTGAACTTGGGCAAATTACTTAACCCCTAACCTTAGTTTCCCACAGCTATGGAGTGGAACTAAATTAATATCTATCTACGGCAGAAGATAATTCTGGGAATCCAGTGAGCCAGTGGATTAAAGCACTTACTAGGCCTAATCTGACACATATTAGGTACTAAATTAACAGTAGCAATTGTTAAAATTTCCTTTCAATTTTAACTCTTTAAAAAAATTCACATTTTCAAAAACGGTCATTCCTTTAAGTGAGGTCTATGTATACTAAAATGTGCTCAAGTTTCTGGAGGAAAAACATCGAAGAAATAAAGAATCCCTTTTATTCTAGCAGCTCCTGGTGCAGTTGGGCTCTCTCTCGGGGCAGTCTGGGCTTCTCAGTGAGGGCCTCAGAAGGCTCCTCTGGGAGCTCTGGACCTAATGGACCTTCAGGGTTTCCTGAGTTGGGACAGAATGACAAGACCTTTATACCCTCTACTGATCAGTCGCTGGGTGTGGGCCACCCGCAGACAGGGGCCAGCCTGGGTGGGAGGCTCCCTGCAGGAGGCAGCCGAGGGTCATCTGCCAACTCTCCCAGCAGCTGAGCAGCCAGCCCTTCTCTGAGAGGGAAGGGGCATCTGGCGGCAGATCACAGTTTTCACTGCAGCTCAGTAGTACTGTTTGTCTTTTTATTTTATTTTAACTGCATTTTTCTTGCAAAAGGCTCCCAACACTTCACACAGTAGCACAAACGCTTGCAGAAGGCTCTGAGGAAGGGAGGTGCTCCGGGCCTGCTCATGCCCATTTCTCACATGATGCAAAGTGAACATGGCAAGTCGGGGACAGTGACGGGGAGTCACACACGGGTCTTCTGCCATTCAGCCCTGGTTCTGCCACTACAATACTGCTTCGTATTTTGCTATCTTGCCCAGATGGTGTGAAGCCCAATCTGGACCCTGCGTTTGGTTTCCTTTCGGGGGAATGATGACTCCTCAGGGCTCTGCCCCGTCGCAAGGGCATCATGAGCTTTCTCAAGCATCTTCCACGCCCACAGTCAGCACCAGAACTAAGGTTAGGCGGGAGTGACTAGGGTGTCCCAAACCAGGGCTCACAGAGCTAAGCGAGGGAGCCCGAGGGAAATGGCACCCTTGGCCAGCACCGGGCCCTCCTGTACCCTGCCCAGTGCCCGGGCTCCCTCAGCTATGCTTAGGAGCCTGTCTGGCTGTCTCCAATCACGGTCAGCGCCAGGGACATCCTCAAAAAAGGGTCAATTACATGGTCCAGGGTGAATCCCAACTGCGGCCACTTTGGAGACAATCTTGAGGGCATTTAGGACATTTCTAAGCTATGACAGGTATCCAGTTTCTGGCTCTAATGAACTCGTAATTTCAGCACTGCTGAAGGATTCACCAGTATATCTTTTTTTTTCCCCTATAAGAGAAGCATTTGAAATATACAGCGAAGTGAGTCCCCCTTTGAATTCGCCTGGCCCTGGGGGTAGCATTTTAACCTTTTGTCGTACATCAGGAAAGGGGCTCCTGGACCCATAGAGCTCTAGGCTGGAGGTCCTCAGGTTCTGCTTCAGGCAAACACGACCAAAAAGGAGCTGGAGGGTGGCTTATTTCAGACAAATAGGATTCATGTCAAAATGGTTAAATGGGTCAAAGAAAAACATTTCATACTGAACAAAGGCACAATTCACAGTAAAGATCTAACAGCTGGAACCTTTTTGTGACAATAACAAGTATGTCAGAAATGTAAGAAAAGGAATGCTTGAAATACAATATTTGTGAGAGACTCAAACACACATCTCAAGCGTTGACAGCTAAAATAAACAAAATCTGTCGAGAACAGAAAATCCGAATCATGAATAGAATTCTTCTTTTACAAAGAAGAAAATGCCATCTTTTTCAACTTCTGTGGAACATTTACAAAAAGTGATCTTATGATGAGATACACCGATGAACTCTCAGTTTTAAAGCATAAAATTTATATGAGCCATTTCATCACATCACAAAGAGATACAACCGGGAGTTAAACAAACAAATAAACCATCCACTTGAGGTGAAGGGCAAACTTCCAAATAGTTATTACCGCAAAGTAAAATAAAAGTGATAGATACAGGCTATTTTTAAAATAACGGAATTGAGGGCGCTTTTCACATATTCATGTAATAATCGCGTACTGATCACTACTAGATGCTGGACATGGGTCTAAGAGCTAAAGGTCCAGCCCTGAAGGGAGAAGGTCCTCGTGGGCTTACACCCCTCCCACTAGATTGGGGGAGACGGCTTACAAGCAAGTACACAAATAAAACAAGAAACTATCAGGGAGTGATACTTACTTGAATAAAAATAAGCAGGATGAATTGATGGAGAGCGACTGGCTCAGCGTGGGGGTGGCACTGCTTCTGGTCTGCAAGGCCTCTTGAGTGGCACCAACGCTGAGCTCTGAACACAGGAGGCACTTAGCATCCGAATCCCTGGGAGGCCACAGGGCAGCAGAGGGATGGCCTACACTCTGCAGCCGAGTCGCAGAGCTGGATGCAGCCAACGCAGAAATTATTAACTTCAAGTTTTCTCATTATTGAAGGAAGCGTGAAAATAATTGAATTGTTCATTTAATTCAGGGACTTAGAATTAAGGTTAATAAGGTCTTTAGAGAGAAGAAAAGCACAGTCAAGTAAACGACCAAAAAGAAATCAATGCAAAAAGAAAACCGTAAAGAGCAGGATTGATGTGAAAATCCAGGTGTAGTTGCTTGGGAGGAAAAGTATGAAAGATAAGCATCTAATCAAGACTAAAAAAAACCCCATAAAAATAAATATAGAAGGCAACCCAAATTTTTAACAGAATCAGATAATTTTAACACTATATCTGACAACAGAAAGAAGGAAAAGCGTGTCATACTTTAAGCCAATCTTATTTATGCATCTGGAATCATAAACCTACTAAACTGAATTCACAGTTTGTTAAATGACTCATGTTCACAACGGAGAAAGCTTCATTCCAGAAATGCAGGGATAACTTAAAATTTGAGAGAAAAAATAGAACAGGATTTTTTTCTTTTTCTTTTCAGTGAGTCAGGCCTGTTTTACAATCACAATAGACGAATGAGGGCTTCTGATAAAACTCATCACTTTCCTGATTAAGAGGCTGGCAACTTGGAAGAATAATCTAAACTTGGACCCCTTGCGTCTCTCAACACAGAGAAATGTTAGCTGATATCTAATACACACAACTTAAATAATAGCTGGGTTCCTAAGAAAGAAAGAAAAAACTAGTTACATAAACGGCGAAGGAACTCAAAGGCAGAATCAGAAGCCGACATTGTGATGACTTAGGGCGTGCGGGTGGGATGGGGGTAGCAAATCCCAATGTTGGCTCTAATGGCCCCAAATCAGCACTGTTTTGGGGGGTCCATTAAAGGATAGAATGTAGGGTGTGGGGCCTGCAGGAGGAGGAAGGCTGTGACTAAGATTATTTTATAAAATTGGGTCTCCAGGAGTGAACTAAGAACGGTTCCACTCACTGAACCAGACACAAGAAGCAAACACTCCATTCCCGGGACCAGAAAAGAGAGAAGGAAATGTGAATCTTCTTAGGATTCTGATTAGAGAAAGAGCTTTCTTTAGAAACCAAAACCTCGAGCTTGTACTTTGCCTAAGAGTAGAGCCCAGATGTTCACTACCCAGGTGGTGTAGGCGTCTCCCCCCCCCTACATTAATGTAAGACCGATTTGGGGCTAACAGCTCCCTAGGACCCTCACCATGGCCTGTTTCTGTCTGACTTGGGTTGAGACTGATTTTTCCGCATGTTCAGAGGGTGGTAGGAGAAGGAAAGGAGATAGAGACTGGATGGCTGTATGTGGCTTGCAAAGACTAAAATATTTACTGTCTGGCTTTTTTTTTTTTGAGAAAGAGAAGCTTGCCAGCACTGATCAAGAACACAAACAAAGCTCAAAAGAGGAAAATTAAAGATATCCTTACAAGAAAAAAATCACTATGTGCCAAAACCATCCACAAGTTAGGATCTACAATCTGAAGAAGCTATAAAAATAAGTATTTTTAAATGATTAAATGATAAAAGCAGCTAGATGGTAAAAAGATTGAAATTAAAATTCAAAGGAAAAATTAAATAGATTTAAACACAATTTAGGAAAGTAAATCTGAGAAAACTAGAATGTAACATGAAGTGTAACAGGGCAGAAAATATGAGAAAGAAATTAAGAGTCAGGAGAGAGAGACTGAGAAGGAGCAATTAGTTATAGTTCCAAAAGAAAAGATTAAAGAAAATGAGAGGTAAAATATTTGAAACTTATTGTGGTATTTATTTTCAGAATCGATACAAACATAAATCCTTAGATGCAAGAAGCACACTAAGTCTTCATCAGGATAAAAAATAAATCAACTAGATACATTACAGTAAATTATAGAACACACACCAAGAAGAGAAAAAATTAGCAGTAAACAGAGAGAAAACACAGATTACCACTGTAGCAAAGGTTGCTATATGTCCACCTGAATATATTCTAAATCTTCTGGAACAACACCGTCGTTATTGGCATATGGATGCTAATGATAGAATTCTATAAATAAAACATGCCTTCTAGATTTGACTTTAGAGTCATGTAATATTTTACATAATTAAGAAAAAAATTTGAAATTTAAAAAGCAACCCCTAAAAGTAAAAAGCAAAGGAAAAAGGCCTTAATTTATCTTTAAATGGTGGCACAACCACGTGGAAAGAAACTAGTCAAAGTGACTTTAAGACATAGTAATTTGACTGTATATCTCTAGTGGTATATACTCTAAGGGCAAAATAAATAACAGAATTTTTTTAAAACTATGGTAATCATACTAGTAGTGGGTAGCAGTGGTATTATTGTGTGTGCATTTGGGACAAAGCAAATGGGTGATTATGGCACTGCATTAGTTTGCTAGGGCTGCCATAACAAAGTAGCACAGACTAGGTGGCCGAACAACAGAAATTTGTGTTCTAACAGTTCTGACACTAGAAAGTCCAAGAGCAAGGTGCCAGCAGGGCGGTTTCTGGCGAGGCACCTGTTCCTGGCTTGGAGACCGCCCCTGGGCCCTACGTGGACTTTCCTCTGTGTGCACACCCACACATGCACACACACACACACACACACGGGATCTCTCATGTCTCTTACTCCTCTTACAAGGACACTAGTACTATCAGATTAGGGTGCGACTCTTATGACCTCACTGACCCTTAGTTACCCTTCGGGAAGGTTCTGTCTTCCAGGAAAGTCACGCTGAGTTTAGGGCTTGGGCGTATGAACTTGGGGCAGGCACAGCGCAGGCCCCGAAGCCCTGCGCTGGGAACCGTCCGATGCTGACATTTCAACACAGTGACCCGCAAGCTCATTATTGGGGGCTCCGACCGGGGAGACTAGGACAGAAAGAGAGGAGGAGAGGTGTGGGCGGGAAAGAAGGAGAGCTAAGGAAATGCCCCCCCCCCCCCCGTGCTCCTCACTCCCTTTTCCTGACCTCACCCCTCCACACGGTAGCTCCCGCCTACTCACCTGGGGAAGAGACCGTCAGGGGCTACTCGGGTACAGGGATGAGTCAAGTTCAAAGGGGTTTTTATCGGCCACGTCATGCCCGCGAATGTGAGCGTCTCAGGAATGTCTCTCCCCATGCCTCTGTGTGCTGGGCGGGTTTGCAGTCGGGCTCACACCATCGCTGATCTAGATCTTTAGGAGAAACTGCTTTCTCTCTCCTTTCCTTAGAGGCTTGGATTCAGCTTTTCTTGCCATCAGAAAGTTAAAATACAGAAGCCCAAGAAACAGGGATAAACTTAGGGGGAAAGGTGTCAGGAGGTTACTTGGTCTACATATAATGTCGAGTTTTGTCTTTGGAGTAAAAAAAAGAATCTTTCAGTGGTTACTCCCAGCCTCTCAATAACTGAGAGTAGTGTTTGAGGCCAAAAAACCGTAATAAAATGCATGCATTTGTTTGGCCTATGCTGTTTCTCTTGTGGACCCCATGGGCAGGGGCATAGCTCTGGCAGAATGGATTCGGTGTTCAGAATCTTGGGCCCGAGCCTGATACTGCCCCAGAGGAATCCCATGCCACCCAAAACAAGCAACAGAGGTGATCGTAGATCTGCCATTTTGAGACCACTGTGGCTAATGCCGTGGCAGGTGACTGCTCTGCTCTGAGCCCAGCTGAGCAGCGGCTGCTCATAGGGATCAGAGGGAGCGAAACACAACTGTGCGGAGGCCTCAGCTCTTGAGAACTGTTGCTGTGACTTCCAGGTCTGCTCCTTTGCTGGCTGTGCCTCTCGGTTTTCTGCTGTCTCCATCAGTCTCCTTCTGACGGATCTCCGGGTGCTCCCCAACTCGAAGGAAACCTGTTTCCCGTGGAAGCTCTGGGAAGGACACCATGGTGGGAGATGATGGTCTCCAGCACCGGGGCCTCTCTCTGCAGCGTGTGGCTGAAATGTGAATGGCTCGCTGCGAGTGGAGATGAACCACACAGTCAGGGCAGCTCCGCCACCGTTGCCGCCTTATCTTAGGTTTGTTCCCAAGTCTCGGCAGGGGCCTCAGATGCCTTCCCAGATCCTCTGCTTCCCTCTTCTGGTCAGTTGAAGAGTGTCTTTATCGCCATTTAGAGCTCAGGGAAAGGTGTAACACAATGCCTCCCAGTCATAAAACCAAAGCATCATCTCCAAACTATCACTTTTCAGTTCACAAGAAGATACACCCAGGAAGCGGGACAAGGGAAGATAACACCGTTACATTTCATGGACACTGTCACTAAGGCAGCCCTGGCATCCACTCTACTGTAGAGATCTGGAGGAAGGTGTTAAATCAGCAGTTCCCATGCGGGATGTCAACGTGCATTTTTGGGGTGCATGGAAATATGTTCACCACGTGGAGCTCCGCAGCCGCTCCTCAAGGTCTGAACTCCTCGGTGCTGTTCTGGCAGCTGTGCCTGCTCCGCCATCCATCCAGTGGGCTAAGCAGAGGGGGGGTGTCCTCTGTCTCATGGCTGCTGTGAGGGTGGGCACTGCAGGGGTGAGCTCATGTGTCACCCATAGATCTCTTTAAGAAAGGACCTGCAGTTCGAGACTGACCCACGAGAAACAAGATATGCGTTTCCATGCACTGCCCGATTAGTCCACCCTCAGAGCCCACTGAGCACTTAGCGTCGGCCACTCTCTGTAGGTCAAGTTTGTGGAAGGCAAGAGATCTCTCTGGCCGGCTTCCCCACTGTGGCTGTTACGTCACAGTGCCCCGAAGGGGACAGAGCACCGGGATTCCATTTCCGTCTCCTCACCCAACCAGTACACAAGGGAGATATAACAGACGCCTACTGAAGCACCAAAATAGTAAGGGATCGGAAAGAATCTAACTATCTGATAGCAAAACACTGGTTAAGCAACAGTGCTTCTCTGTAATGGGATACCATGCAGCCAGTAAAAAGGAAGGGGTTGGCTAACATCTAACATAACTGATAGGAAGTTACTTCAACATACATTAAGTGGAAAACGAGGTGCAGAAAGTATGTATAATAGGTCAGTGTGTAAATTCAAAATGTGTGACCGTGTATGTATTCATAAATTTTTTTCTAGAATGTTCATGAAAATTTCAAAAGCGGTTGCTTTGGGGTAGAGATTTTAAAATATATATGTATATATCTTAATCCCCTCCCAAGGACACGCTTAGAGAGAGGCAGGGGAGAGAGAGAGAGCAACCTGGGGTCGAACCCCCAACCCAGGTATGTGCCCCAACCAGGAATCCAACCCGCAACCTTTCAGTGCACAGGATGACTCTCAACCAGCTGAGCCACTCCGGCCGGGCTCTTCCCGTATGTTTTTAATGCTACCCATATATTGCCCTTAATTTTATTTTTATAACATTTTCCCAAAGTCTCCAAGGCCATCCCTCAGAGGATCTCTCCAGGCTCTTTCTCTTGACTCAAGAGCAACCTTTCCTGCCTGTGCAGGTTGTGTCCTGAACACAAGCACCGGCCTAGGGGACACGGGGCTGAGCTCCAGCCTGAGGTGGGAACCCTGGCGCCAGGCTGCACACACCACATGGCTCTGCATTCTACCTCCCGCTGCTGGCAGCCCTCCCTCTGCAGCCCGGTTAGATCTGGGCCTGCTCCTCGCCTCCCTTCCCCCCTCGACCTGCCTCTTCAGGCCATTCCTCACCTCCTGGCCCCCACCCCGAGCCGAGGACTCAGTGAAACACCAGACCTGTCCACCACCGTAGCCAGCCTAGGCCTGGACTCCAGCGCGCCTCCTGCTTGCCTGAAGGCACTCTCGTCCTCCTGGCCCCTGCACGTGTGCATGCCAGCACTTATTGGGAGCGACTTGTGGACAGTCAGCTCTCGATGAGTCACGCAAGTGACAGCGATTGTTGGCACATGTTCAGAATAGCAGATGATCATCACAGAGTGAGGGCTGGGGGTAGCTGTTGGGAATGTAACTGGTGATGTTTTTAAAATATAGATTTTTTTTCCACCGTAGATTTGCTTGAATTACAATAACTTGTATTCTTCATCCACTGAATGTAGTAGACGGAAGGGAGGTAGAGCAGACCCACCAGAGGCTAAAGATTTGTTCTGGATAATGTGTGCGGAGGGGCTGAGTTCACCACGTTCAAATCCATACTTAGGTCTCTCTTTCTGTTGCAATGCAGCGGCCTTTCTGCAAAACTAAGCATTCAAACTATGCCAAGCTAGCCTTTCTTCAACAATGCTTTCTTCTCTTTAGTAAAACTATCGTGTGTGCGTGCGGTGTTAGTGAGTTTGATTTTACGAGGTGTCCAAAATCGCCTGTTATTTTAGGAGCGACCCCTCTCTCCGGTCTCATCTTCAGAGGGAAGCATCATTAGTTTAGGGATTTCTAGGGTTGGCGCTAAATGCCATTGAGAAAGGCTTGCTGCACGGTCCTTGCTGCAGACGTAAATGGAATGTCACATCTTGACTATTGACTTTCAGGGTTAGGGTACCAGGGGAATGGGCTGTTCCAAGGTATTGATTTTGTGCACTAGCCGTGTGCGTGTGTGTGCACGTACTCCTCTTTTGTGGGTGTGCCTGATCCAGGATAGCGGCACATTTTATCAGAGTGACGTAGGTCCACAGAGCAATGCTGCTCCTCCCATAAGATAATGAAGTCCCAGTGTTCAGGAGTTGGCCTGTCTACGTGACCCCTCCTCTGAAATACAAAGCAGGCCATTGTTTCCCACTCCTGCAGCGGCGAGAAGCAGGACGTGCTCTTTCTGTCCTGTTTTCTCACCTTCCCAGCCCCTCCACTGCCCTGCGCCTGGCAGCCTGTGCTCTACCAGGGGGCCCAGAGATCCAGCTGAGGAAGGGACAGGAGGAAGGGGCCTAGCTCACCAGATAGGCTGGTCAGGATAGAAATGTCAGTTTGAGCAGATGTGTTTTCTGTTTTTATAACACAATTCAGAAAGATGGAACGGTTGTCATAGTGTAGGCGTTTTAGTGAGAGTTTTAAATTCAATAGAGAAGGAACCAGGAGGTACATTCACAAGCAAGGAGCGAGAAGGGCGTTTCATAATTTAGCAAAAATCTTCCCTTTTCTGGGAAGATTTTGAAAATCACGGACGATAGTTCCCAGTGCTCACAGCAATGCCACGCAGAGGCCACCAGCGCTGTTCGGTGACTCGAGGCGCCTGGCTTGTAACCAGCGTGCCGCCTCACACTTGAAAGCAAGAGAGGCCGGGGCAGGTTTGGCGGGGCTCAGAGCCAGGATCTGCCATTTCCCGACCGTGTGACTTGGGACAAGAGGCCCGTTCGCTTCTCTTTAAAATGGGGTGGAGAACAGCGCCTATGTGATAAGGCAATTAAGAGGATTATGGATGATAATACGGGGGAACGGTTTGGCACAGCACCTAACACACAGAATAAGCGTTCAATAAAAAATGTCCTTATCATTATCTGAAAGCAGTATGTCCTCTTAAATAGGATAATAGTCCACCTTTGAACATTTCCAATGAATGCTTTCTTCACAGAATATATACGAGTAAACTCCAATCAAGCCTAGGCGAAGTGATCATAAATTCCAAATTAGTGGCGGCTTAAATAAACGCAGTGTTGCTGTTTCTATTACCTGTGCTAACACTCCCCTCCATTTGTGCAGATACCTGAGAGCTGGATGTAGTCAAAATAAAATGTGAGAGCCGTAATGCCCAAGTGGAACTTATTTAAGGAGTGATTATGGCTAGAAAATGGCCCATAAAAATAGCTCCTGTCCTTATATCTCCTCGCTTGTTCCCAGCGGCTCTTTCAAGACTTCCTGAGAACAGGCCTGCCCTCCTGCAGACCCAGGATTCTGTTCTGCCTCACACATCCCCAACACAACTGCCAGCTGAGTTCTAATTGCAGAATCTTCATTACCAGGGATGATTGAAGCTATAAAAAGAACCCAGCTGAATTTTTCACATCCTGCTGGGCGAGCACAAGGACTGGCTCCTGTTCCTGCCTCCCCCCACCCCCAGCAATTATCCTCGGTACCTGTGTGGTCTGGCTTCTGCCAAATGATCTGAGCAATTGATAGATGTTACCTCCCTTCTCCCCGAACCTCCCTCCTTGGGGGGGTGGGCTGATGACCATGATGGACTTGCCTGGCCTTCCTTGACAGCTGCAGAGATAGGAGCTTCACTTCCTAACCTCCCCACCTAACTCTCTGCCTACAGCCACCTAGAAATGCAGGACTGGAGAAGGGTAACAGACATTTCTCCTGGCCCCTTAGGCCTTTGTGACAACCTATTGGTAACTGTATCTGCAAATTGGCCTGTTTCAGTTACATCCCAAAAATTGGCCTGCAAATTTTTGTCCATCAACAAGCATTTATAATGCACCTGTGAAGTGCTCAGTACTGAGTTAATTGCAGTGAAGGGAGATATCCAGAAGCAAGAGGCCACCAAGGCATTTAAAATCTAATTGGAAGGCAAACTAGACAGGACTGCTCCTGATTCTATAGCTAATAACTTTCAGAATCAAGGGAGTGACTTACGCAAATTTTATATAAAATTTATGCAAAACCTTCTATCTATAAGAGAGAGAGAGAGAATGTATTTCTAAAAAAGAAAGAAATGTCTGGAAGGATGTTCACTAAAAAAGTTAATGGCTACCATCTCTCAGACCTGAATAGCAAAGCGATGGAGAGTGTAGTCTGAAGACACAATGTAGGTTTAAATCCCAATTTCTGCCACGTTACCTTTTCCTTGTTACATTTAGCCTCTAAGTTTCAGTTTTCTTAAGATGGGATGGTAATTGTAGCTCATAGTGTTCTTGCCAGAATGAACCAGGATAATGTATGTAGAGCATCTTGCGGTGCCTGGCATTTAGATTTAAGTGCTCAATCAGTGTAACTGTTCACAGTGATGAGATGTGGAAAGGGGCGAGGATGGGAGCGGAAGGCTTGGCAAAGGCGAGCCCTGAACTGGTCCCTGGAGAGTGGTGAGGAGTTAGATAGCTAGGGGGGAAGGCTGGGACGGGCTATGGGAGCATTCCGAGCAGAGGCCGAGGCAGAGGCAGGAAGGAGCCTCATCTATGCTCCAAGATAGGGAAGGCTGTGCGTGACGTGAGAAACAAGGTCGCTTAGGAAGGGCCCTGGAATAGTGGAAGGTCTCAGGGATTTTGGTTGTTGTCCAGTAGGGAAAAGAAAGCTCAGGATTGTATTTGAGTGAGAAAGAATCTCCTCATCAGTTTAGTGTGTTAAAAGTTGCCCTGTAGATAAGATTTTTTTTTAAATCTTTACTCCAGTATATTCTTTCCATTGCTTTTCAGAGAGTAGAAGGGAGAGAGAGAGAGAGAAAAAAAAACACATTGATGTGAAAGAGACACATCGACTGGTTGCCTCCAGCAGATCCTGCAACCAAGGTACTTGCCCTTGGCGGGAATCAAACCCGGACCCTTCAGTCCTCAGGCCAACGTGCTAATCATTGAGCCACACCGGCTAGGGCAGATTTCTTTTTTTAATGGAGCTAGAGGGAGAATCGAGGCAAGATGGTGGCTATGTTGGTGTGATTTCTAATCTCCCTGTCGCCCCCCCCCCAACAAAAATAGAGACAACTAACCGCAAAGGGAGCCAACAAGAAGGAAGCCGCCGGACCAGAAGGCTACGGAGGGAAGACAAAGAACATATGGCAGTTCTAAGAGCCAGAGAGTTTAACTGCTAATAAGTATTTGCCCTCAAAAGGAGGGAATTTCACAAAGGCGTTGAAGCCAAGAACGTGAGGGGTCTGTGCAGGCTCTGAACGGTGTGTATGGCAGTGTGTGGCCAACTCCCCTTTCGAGGGTTGGTGTGTTACCACGATGCGGGTCTAGAAGCCTGCTGCGAGGAGGCGTGAAATGGATAGCCACAAAAGCAAAGATTACGGTGTCTCTTCTTCTGCTTCCTGTCAAGGGAGCAAAACCCCTATAAAAACCAACCCTGGGATGCCCAGCCGTGAGGGCTTTCATCCTCAAGAAGACCGGACTAGGTTTCCTCACGGGGTCAGGGAAGTGTGCCCAAGAGCTATGAAGTCTCTGCTTGCTTCAGATTTACTGATGTTGCATTAGTCAGGATGAGTCACATGGTCACATGTGCACCCCTCCCCCTAAAAGCATGAGTTTATTGATGTCCCGTTGGTCAAAGTCCACGAGAGGGAATGGACTATACATTGTGAGAGGTGTTACTTATCCGGCGCCAAAGGGTTACAATCCACCACATCTCCCTCTGATAACTTGTTTTCTTTCCTTCTGGAACTCCTATTACATGGATGTTAAAATTTCTATTTCTGGCTTTCATTACTTTTACCTTTTCCAATACATTTTTTTTTCTACTTTATTTCTTCCTGATGCCTCATGAGATATTCTTCAGCCTAATCTTTTGCTCACTAATTCAAGTTTGTATGTATCTGTTCTGTGGTCTCTTCAATTGAGTTCCTTAATTAGACTGTTATATTTTTTCTAGCAGATATTTTTAAAAATATTGATCTCTTAAAAAATTATTATATTCACTTCATGTTAACCATATCCTATTGTCCCTCTTTGGTAGTGTTATACTTATTTCAAGTTTTTAAAAAATGTGTGTGTGTGTGTTTTAATTGATTTTAGAGAGAGAGGAAGGGAGAGAGAAATATCGATCAGTTGCCTCCAGTACACACCCCGACCGGGGATCGGACCCGCAACCTGGGTATGTGCCCTGCCTGGGAATAGACCCAGCAGCCTTTTGGTGCATGGGATGACACTCAACCAACTGAGCCACACTGGCCAGGGCTATGTCAAGTTTTTTATCTGCCTGTCTCTTGTAGTTTGGGTAATTCCACTTATTACCTTTCTTTTATTAGCAGTGGTATTCCTCAGCTATCTGGATACTTTTATTTCTGATTTTTTTTTCTTTTTGCCTTATAGGTATCAGCTGTTTGTCTGTTTATGTGCCTTCATCAGGAAGAGGTCTAAGCTCAGCCTCTCATTTGTGTCCTTCCTGGTGCTTTACGGGGAAATGGGGAGGGCACCCCAGAGAAGAGAGTCAGTGGATCAGAATCTGGGTTATCCCACCCCTGATTTCTGCCTTCTCAGAAGGCGATCTTGTCCCCATAGTCTAAGTAATTAGAAATGTAGGTCTGGAACTTAAGGGAGAGGTTAGGGAGCAGGACATAGACCTGAGAATCACCAGAGTTTGGGACAGTGATTGAATCCATGGATATGCCTAAGATTTCAAAGAAAATGAGTACGGAAGGTAAATGTCAGCTGCTCAAGTTCTGCAGGAGTCTGTGGCCCAACGCAGGGGATTCAGTTCCGCCTTCGAGAGGTGCAGGCAATGCTGGGAGAAATGAGAGCTGCACCTTGGCGACTGTCAGATCACATCTGTTTCCTGGGGCATGGCTTCCTCACTGACTGACAATCAAAATGCATAAATGCATGTACCACATCAAACAGACAAATCCAGTCTGTACAGATATGCCTAAATATTTAGACATGACCAAGCAGTGACAGAAATCATTAAGAAATTGAAATTCCAATCACTGAAGGTGATCGGTGAGTGAGAACAGCTCTCATTCCAGCCTGATCGCCATCGTCAGGCCTTGGCTGACTTGTCGCTTCTGGAGCAGGGAAAGGACAGTTCACCAAGTGCGGAGGTTCTCTCTCTGTTTAACTGACTGCGTGTCCCTTTTCCCTTTTCCTCTGGTGAGTCCTCTCATGGCGTCCCTCCATGAGAGGGCAGACCGAGGAAGTGAGCAGAGGCAGGGTTTACCTGGAATTAGAATGTTATATCTGGCATCAGAAGATTGAGTTCAAGGTTCAGCCCCACTGGCTACTGCCTCCATGCCACAGCATCCGTGAACCTGTTCTTATCTGTAAAATAAAGATGTCAATCCCTGATCCATCTACCTCGCAGGGCACGTAAGAGTCAAGGGCACATGAGAGTCAAGAGCTAATGTATGTCAGTGGCTCTCAAATTGTGTTCTTGAGGCTCCAGAGTTCCACAGAGGTTCCTCAGAAGCTGCAGCTACAAGGGGGAAGGAAGGTAGGTGTACCACGGGAGCTGTGCCCCCCAACCTGGCTACACCGGGGCAGCTCCACTTTTATCTGCTTTATATACTGAGGCTCCAAAGGACGTTTTGTTTGAAACTGTGTATCTGCTGTGAAAAACATCCTTAAAAACCGCTGATGTACATGAAAGGGCCATGCATAAGCATGAATTGTTATTACTGAGGTACAATTGACATATATAACATTATACTAATTTCAGGTGTACAATATAATGATTGACATTTGTATACACTATGAAACGGTCACCACAATAAGTCTACTAACCACCTGTCATCATACACAGTGAACAAAATTTTTCTTCTTTTGATGACAAATATGAATTATTATTACCATTAGAGAGTAAATTCACTACCCTGGATAAACGTTGGATGAAAAAGAACATACATCTGAAATGAGCTTTTTATTTTATCTGTGCTCTGCAATTTCTGGTGTCCTCTCTTGAACTTTGTTATCAGCTAATTAAGAATTCATTGTGAATTTCTATTATAATAATTATAACTCGGCTCCAAGTACTACACTGAATTACAATCTCCTCCTGTAAGACCATAGATGTACTTATCTTGATTACATCTCTGGACTGGGTGCTGAGCATCCCAGTGATGTGTCCCCCTATCCCGGGTTTAATCACCATTTCCCATCCTGCTGCCCAGGGGAATTGTTGAGCGGGGCAGTGTCCCAAGTGGTCCCCACTGCAGAGATACCATTCAGGAGAGTGAAATATCCCCTCAGCCCAGAGAGCCTGTGGGAGAACTCAGTTTTCTTCCAAACCTCGGCACATTATTTCACACGATTAGTCAAGGCCCTGTCACAGAGGAGGGCACTGGGGATGAGAGGCAGAGCCTGGGTTTTCTGCAGGCAGATCATTAATGACCTCGCTGTGGTCTTAATATGATTCTCAGGAGCTGGGGATTTGAATGGTCTGTAGTGTTAACCTTCCAAGTAAAGCGAAATGGGTTAACAAAGGAAACATTTCAGACCTGCTCTAGTTTTGAAAAGAGTGGAATAAATCCTGATCAGGACTTCTTCATCACCCAAGAAGGAACCCCTGTACCCATTAAGCAATTACTCCCCATTTTCCCCTCCCCTAGCCTCTGACAACCATGAACCAGCTTTCTGTCTCTATGGCTTTGCCTATTCTGGACATTTCATATAAATGGAATCACGCAGTCTGTTGCCATTTGTGTCTGGCTTCTTTCACTTAGCGCAGTATTTTTAAGGTCTGTCCATCTGTAGCATGCACCAGTACTTCTTTCCTCTTATGCCTGAGTAATAGGACATTGGAATGCACTACATTTTGTTTACCTGCTCCTCTGTTGGTGTGCATTTGGGTCGTCTGCATCGTTTAGCTATTGTAAATAGTGTTGCTATGAACGTTGGTGTACAAGTTTTCAGTTCCACACCTGTTTCCAGTTCTTTGGGGCATATACTGGGGGGTGAAATTGCTGGGTCACGGGGTTAACCTAACTTATTCAGGAAACACCAGACTGTTTTTCCTCATCAGGTTATTTTCAGAATCAAATGAGCTGACACATTTGTAAAGCTTTTAGTACAGTGCCCGGCACAAAGGACTTAATAAATCATTGCTAAAAGGTAAAATTCAAATTACCTACAAGGTACTGGCCATAGAGGACATCCGTTGTAAAATGTGTTATAAGTTGAACGGGAACAGTTAGTCCCTGCTCTTCCGTGTTCTGTGGGGAGGGACCGCCCTTCGAGTAGCATTTCGAGACCCCTTCCTTCCCACTACCGGGGAAAGGGGAGTGACTTTCTATGTAGAGGACCAAACTGGGTGTGCTCAGATCAGCCCATGGCACTCCTCCCCTGGATCTGCATGCCTGCAGGGGGCATGCACTCAGACCCATCCGCTCTGCCCTGCCACGGAGCTTTAAGGGCCAGGCCCCTATATCAGCAGCCTGGCCAACTCAGGCCGCAGTAGCAGAATGGGGTGGGGCAGCAAACATAACCCGGGCCAGGCTTCCAGCGAGCACACTTGCTAGCAGATTGAAACCACCCTCTCCAAGTAAACCACCTTCCTCATGAGTAAATAAAGATTATATTTTCGCTTCGCACCTGCCTGACCCCTGTGTGCCTCACATAATTGCTTCTGTCAGCGGGAAGGAAAGGGATATGATATATTGCCTGTGAATGGGGGGCATTCTCCCAGCCCCCCCCCCAAAAAAAACCCCTGAACAGATCCAGAAAATGGAACAAGTGTGCTTCTAATCCCCAAGTTCTTCCACCTCAAATAGGAGTGGGTTGGAAGACAAACTTTAAGTTGAGATCAAATATCATGCGTGACTATTTGTGGTTTTCAGAGAGTTTTTTATTCTTTGATCCTGGAAAAGTTGGAATTAAAATAGAAAGGCTTTGGGCTGTTCTGCGGTATTGTTACAGCAAACCTTGATATAGAAAATGCTTTGTAAGCAGCTCCCTGTGGCGGAGAGGCTTCGTCCCAGAGTCCCCATATTCTTAAATTGCCAACCTTGACACGGCATTTGCTCTCATGTCTGCACTTAACAGAGCACGGCGTCGCCTCTATGCTTTCCTCTCCTGGGATGAGGGCAGAATTGATAAGTGGTGAATGTTTTCTTTTTAGTTTAATTCAATAAACACTTATTGAGCATTTGTTATGTGCCAGGCATTTTGGAGACCAAGAGGAGGAGCCTTCAGTTTCATATACAAGGAGCTTTTTTTAGCCTAGTGGCAAATGAAGGGAGGTATTACATCAGCAAATACACGGCAACATGTAGCTGATTTGGCTTTAAATGGGCCTTAGCCATTTGGTTTAGATAATTAAAATCTAATACGTCTCACCAAGGGAAACTGGATCCAGAATTTTATTTCATTACTATCCCCACGTTGGTTATCCTTCCTTCTGTCAGGCTAAATGCCTCTCTCCCTTCAGAAAACAGCATGTCTCCTCTGGTTGCCAACATATCATGGCCTATTCAACAAATAGTTTATTTCATCATTATGGACCAATCCTTCAAGGAGCTTCATTGTTGAGTTTGTTTTTGTGGCTACTTCTTCAGAAGGTAGCAGGCTGATGAATGAACAAGCTAACGAAAAAATAGAATCCTAGACTGAGACTCGGAAAACCTGAATTTTAATCTCATCTCGGCTTAGAGAATCTTAGACCTTAGAAATTCCTTTCCCCACAGCCACTTCCCAGGGTCCCAGCTCACGCTGTCTACATTTACATGCCCCGTAGAGCCTAAGGAGTAGAAAACAACGTGTCCACGCAAACCTAGGTGTGAACGTACATTCCAGGCCCATGCGAGAGGCAGCTGTCACTATGTGCTTTAGGATGGGGTTTTGAAGTTAGACTTCTCAGCCTTGGATCTTGGTTGGCTCTTTCCCCTACCAGCTGTGTGACCTTGGGCAAGTAAGGTGACTTGGTTTCCTCATTTGTAAAATGAGGATAATCACAATGTCTGCAAAATAGATTTCACCCGGCCGGGTGTGGCTCAGCGGTTGAGCATCAACCTAGGATCTGGGAGATCGAGGTTCAATTCCTGTCAGGGCACGTGCCCGGGTTACGGACTCGATCCCCAGTCTGGGGAGTGCTGGAGGCGGCCGATCATTGACTCTCTTTCATCGTTGATGTTTCTCTCTCTCTCTCTTTCTCTCCCTTCCTCTCTCCGAAATCAATAAAAATATATTTAAAAAAATAGGTTTGTTGTGGGCAATAAGAGTGAGTTAATATTTGCACGGGCGTGGACTTGTACCTGGCATACGGTAAGGACTCTGGCACATCAGTTGAAACACAGCCATGGGTGTGGAACCCAGGAGGGATCAAAACAGAGCCCCCAAAGGACACAAAGAGGATGCATGAATGAAATGGAGCGAAACAAAGGAATGGGCAGAATGAAGGGAAACACAGAGGATGGGAAAGAGTGTGAGGCAGATGCCTGCTCAGGGTGAGGCAATGACCTCATTGCAGACTGGCAAAGAGGACTGAAGCCCTCTGCTTCTGTTCTAGGTGACTGAGCAACTCACTCGGAACTCCCTGCACCTCTGACTCCTTCCCTGCACAACAGAGGAAAGGCAGTAGAGTGTACTGGTTAAGTACCAGCATCACCACTGACCAGCTGTGTGACCTTGGGCAAGTCACTGAACGTCTCTGGGCCTTAGTTTCAAAATTTCCATGGGGATACTAATAGTTCCTACCTAGTAGGTATTGTGGGGTCAAGGAGTATGTATTTAACTCAAGAGATCTCAGGATAGTTTTGCATGTTAAAGCATTTTATAAACTTCAAAGAAACCCACCCCATAAGTATCAGGGATTATATATAAAATTTAGTGTTTTTCATTTAAAGAGTGATATGTCCTAAACATCCCCCCCCCCCCATCCAACTGATTTTAAAACTAATTGAGAATCTCGGCCAGTGGGGAGATTTCCTAGCTTCTCTCCCTCTCCTCTCTGTGGGCTGACTTCCTAGCTGATTCTCTCTCTCTGCATAGCTGTAATAGCAAGAACTACTGCCAGGACAGCTCTTATCAAAATATTTTAGCACTTCTGCATCTGGCCCTGGCCATAAAATAGAAGTGAAGAAACACTTATGTAAAGCCTTCAGAGCCATTAAGGAAAAAGAAAGCTCTTCTTTTATCGGCTCCCGTTCATACATCTCCGGGACAGGAAGGAAAAAAAATAACGTAAAGATTTAAACCAAAAAGGCATTCAGTGAAAGAAACTTCCAGATATGACATGAGTAGCAGCAACTAAGATAAACAGGAGAGGAAAAAGGAGTGAATGTGGTGGAGTGAGTTATCTCTCCCCTGGGCTCTGCTCAGCTCTGTGTACCAAGGAGCCGAGGGGCTGGGCCAGTGGGAGAGCGCAGCGATCCATATGCTAACAAATCCGCCTTCCGCGCAGGCCTTCCCGCCCTCGCCCAGCTGCCGGGCTGGCGGCCCACATCCAGACCTGCCCGGCTCCTGGGCCCCAGAGCTCTTCCTCCCATTTTCTTCTGCAGCCCAGTTCTTTCTGTCCCAGCCCTTCTCGTGATCAAATAGAAAACGGGTGAGAGAGACAGCATTCATTTACTGTGTATTGGGCATTTACCACTGTTCCAGCGACTAAGCTAGGATCTGGGTGTGAAGATAAATAAGACAATAGCCTGGCACTGGAGGAGTGATGGGAAAGCTGGGGGCATGGACTTACCAGGGAGGATGCCCTGGGGGCACAGATGAGGGATCGTCACTCTCTCTGAGGGCCATGGGAAAGACAGAAGCTTTAACTCGGCATGTCTTACATCCGTTGTTTCATATCGTTCTCATGATATCCCTCTGGAAGGAGGCATTATTTTTATCACTTTATAAATTAGGAAACTAGGGCTCAACATAATTAAGTCAATGACTCAAGGTCACAAGTGACGGAATCTAAATCTGACTGCACAGCCTGTTTGTTCTAGTAACCTTGTGTTGTTGGCACCGCAAGATAAGGCTGGTGAGATTCAGAGGAAGGAGAGAGGGTGGTAGGTGGGAAACCCTAAGTGGAGCTGTGGGTCACAGGTGGCAGAGAGGGGGCGCCACTGAGGAGAACAGGGAGGAGCGAGGAGAGAAAGTCTATGGAGGGAGGGAAGCGGTAGGGTGCTGAAGGCTGCCCTTATCCACTCCCAGATTCGGGGATCTTCTAGCTGGCTTTCAGATCATTGGTAGCTCAATCTGCCACGGTGAAAAAATGTATAGAACAGAAATTGCTAAATGTTACAGATCAGCATTCCCCCCACCCCCCAAAACGCCAGTTTACCAGCACACCACCGGAGGGAAGGCATGGGAGAGCGTGGGCGGTCAATGAAGCGTTTACAAACAGTGAATTCCTGTGTGGTGGTGCGGGGAGGTCTGGAGTCTCAGGGATGCACATCCCTCCGGTGCACATACCTCTATTCCTGGTGACGAAAGAGTTCTGAGCGGAGCCCCCGGTGTGTCAATGTTAGCTCACTTTCCTTTCCCCTCTTTGACATGCTACAGTAGTCAGACTTCTTTGGATTCTGGATTGCCGACAGAAACCAAACTCAAATTCCCTGGAGCCCAAAGAGGCACCTGTTTGATCTGGCACCCTAACCGGGAAGTGCGGGAAGGGGCTGGCCTCGGATCCCTGAGCTCAGAAAGTGCCCTCAGTTGCCAACTCTTTTGTTTTCCAACTTTATTCTGGGGGGTTGCTTTACTCTTTCCAACTGCACAGAGTTTCTATGCAGAGGAGGTGGGAGTAGGTGAATCTAGAGTGGGAAAGGGGAGGAAATGGCCACAGATCTTATCAAGCTCTATCTCCCCACGGTGGCGACCCCAGAGGGAAGAGACAGCTTCTCCCTTCCAGTACCCAACTCTACCCCAGGCAGCAACTGTGATAGTTCTGGGTTAAGTCATATACCCATGTCTTGGCCAACTGCTGTGGTCCGAGGAATGGGAAACTCTGCCTAAACCTAGGCGATGTCCATACCCGAGGCCAGGGAGAGCGAGGCTCTGTTTGGTTGACCCCCCTGGTTTGGAGTAGGTCAGGTGAATACGGTTACCAGAAGAAATGGGAAAGCTAAGTGGACCAACCCAAAAGATGCCCCCTCTCTCTGCAACTCTTATTTTCAGAAGTGTTAAATTCTGGATCTTTAGAGTATTAAAACGAAGCACTTACGCTACCTGGGACAAGGACATGGTTGTTTAACTTCAGGGTTGTTTCCCTATCAAAGTTGATTTTCCACTTAGAATAAAATCCAAACTCCTCCTAAGGTCCTACAAGAGTGCCCACTGCCTATGTCTCCTCTGAATTCTTTTCCTGTCGCTCCCTAGCCACCCAATCTCCCCTCCATTTACTCCACTCCGGTTGCACTGGCTTTCTTACTGTTTCTGGAGGACGTCAAGTTCCTCCCCATCTCCCATCTCTCCAATCGCTGTTCTTTCTGCCAGAAATGTGCACCCCATGGGTATTCCCATGGCTGACTCCTCGTAACTCATCTCAGATTTCACCTTTCAGAAGGACTTCCCTTAGCCACCACGTGTAAACAAACCAGCTTTCCCCCAGCGCTAAACAACTTCTCTCATCGTTGTATTTCACTTGCCTCTATCATCTCATCTATTTTGTCTGATATGAGTATTGCTACCCCAGCCTTCTTTTCATTTCTGTTTGCACGGAATATCTTTTTCCATCCCTTCACTTTCAATCTGTATGTGTCTTTCAATTTAAAGTGAGTCTCTTGTAAGCAGCATATAGATGGGTCATGTTTTAAAATCTGTTCTGCCACTCTGTGTCTTTTGATTCAAACATTTAGTCGATTTACATGTTAAGTAGTTATGGATAAGTATGTACTTATTGCCGTTCTTTCAGCACTTTAAAGGTGTCCTGCCATTTCCTTTGGCCCATAAAGTTGCTGCAAATAAATCAGCTGGTAGCATCATAGGGTTTTCTTTGTATGTAACTTACTGTTTTCCTCTTGCTTCCTTTAAGATTATCTCCTTATCTTTAACTTTTGTGGGTTTCTTTGGGTTCATCTTCTTTGAAACTCTTTGTGCTTCCTGGACCTGGATGTCTATTTCCTTTCCCAGGTTAGGAAAGTTTTCAGCCATTATTTCTTTAAATCAAATTTCTGTTCCTTTCTCTCTTGCTTTGCCTTCTGGAATCCCTATAATGTGGATGTTTGAGCATTTGATGTTATTCCACAGGTCCCTTAAACTATCCTCATTTTTTAAAATTCTTTTTTCTTTTTGCTGTTCTGATTGGTTCATTTCCAGCAGTCTGTCTTCAGGTCACTGATCTATTGTTCTGCTTGATTCTTTCTAATGTATTTTCATTTCAGTTAATGTATTCTTCAGATCTGCTTGGTTCTTTATTATACTTTTTCTTTGTTGAAGTTCTCCCTAAGTTCCTCTATTACGCTCTCAAATTTGGTGAGCATTCTTATGACTGTTTCTTTGAATTCTTTATTAGACAAATTATTTATCTCTATTTCCTTAGGATTTTTTTTTCTGGGGATTTTTCTTGTTCCTTCATTTGAGATATTTTTCTGTCTTGTTATTTTGTTTGACTTTCTAAGTTTGTTTATATGAATTAGGCAAAATAGCTATCATTCCTAGTCTTTAAAAAGTGGCCTTATGTAGAAGAGGCTCTGTGTAGGCTGTGTGCTCTGGGTGGTTTTAGTTGGCCAGCAGAAGTAGAGCAGTTGCCTAAGGTATCTGGTGGAGGGGGATGTAAACAGTGTTGCTTACTGGCCCCACAGACCTGGGAGAATTCCCACAGTCCCCAGAGAGCTCCTGTGGCTACCCAGATTTCTCTATGCAGTCTCTCTCTTGTTTGTTGTATATAAAGTGGTCTTGCATGGAAGCAACTTCTGTGTAGGCTTTTTATGCTGGGTAGTTTTGGGAAGTTAGTTGGAGCCAGGCAGGTGTTTGTGGTGCCTGGGGCACTAGCCTGGCTGGAGTAGCTCTGGCAGGGAGGTTAGGTGCAGATGGTAACAACCTGTTGTTCCTGCTCCCTTTGTTCAGAGACAAAAGGCTTCAGTCAGTGTAGCTCTGAATGCACTGCTGTGATCTTGCAGGTAAGCCAAAGCACCAGAATAGAGCTCCCACTGCCCTATTGAAGTGGAGGGTGATGTAAACAATGGTGATCACTGGCTCTTCTGGCCCATAGAGTTCCCACAGCTCCCAGAGGACTCCCTGGCTTCCCAGCCTTCTCTATTTAGTCTCTTTCTCTTGTTTGTTGTTCAGAAGCTGTTCATTACTCCTGTTATCTGGCAGGAGTAATTGCTCTCTATAGGGTGTGTATATTTGAGTTTGCTCAGAGAGGGCAAGGTCAGCATCCTCCTGTGCCACTTGGACCTCCCATAGATTTGTTTTCTTGTTAATTGGTGTATCTTTCTGCTAGAGTATAAGCTTAATCAGAGCTGGAACCATGTCTGTCTTATTCACTGCTATGTTCCCCTGCCCTGGCACAGTACTCATATAGAATGGTGCTAAATAAATACCTGCGAAATGAGAAGAAAAAAAATAGATACAATTGCATTTATTATTCTACTCTAACCAGAAGAATAAACTTGGGGCAAAAGAGGAGGTGCAGGCTTTATGTGATGTTAACTTAATTTCATTGATACAATCCCTCTGTCTTCTGTCTTCATTTCTGCTCCAGTTAAACTGCTCAAAAGTAAATGGTGCTCACTTTCTGGCCAAATCTAATGATGTCTCTTCGATTCACTTTATCTTGACCTTTCTGCTGTCTTTGGTATTATCACCCAACTTTGTAACCACTCCATAATTCTTTTAATATTATTTCTGTTCAAAGTGTTTTTTTTTAAAAAGATGAATTGTTAACTCATAATATGTAATCTGAGGATAAGTGTCATATTTGTGTAAGAATTCCAGGAACTAGCATCAGGGGAGGAGGCTAACTCTAGTAACTGAACATTATGGCTCTGGCAGGCTTGCTGACTCTTAACCATAAAAACTGGACTTCTGTTTGACCAGTTTCGAGATAGTCATCGAATGAACTATGCTGACTTACACATAGAGAACTTTTAGCCCCCCAGCCTCTGATTTCTTTGTTCTGCTTTCCCTCTCCTTCCTGATAAAAACCCCTACCTGCACTGAAATGTTAAGATGGCTTTTCAGGACAGGAGTCTTCCATCTTCTCAGGTCACCCGCACTTGAATAAACCGCACCACTTTCCTTCTCACCAGCACCTATCTCACAAGTTAGGCTTTTATTGCAGCAGGCAGCCAAACTTGTGTTCAGTAACAACTTGATATTTTTATTTCTAATTTCAAGTTTCACAACTCTATGTTACCTCCCTTCCCTTTCCTACCTATCCTGCCGTTCCTCATCTCTTCTTTGTTGGTCCAAGTTTTCCCATTAATCCTGACATCCATCATATTTCAGTTTGTTTTGTTTGCATACTTATGATCATGTGAACACAGCTCAGCCCAAAAGAAACTTCTAGAGGCTAAAAGACTTGCAGGAACTAAAACTAGTAAGCCAACCAAGAGTAGGAATCAGAATTCACCAGTGTTATTGACATAGCTTATCACAATTTTTTCCAGGAACATTAATATCTAACTCATTTATATACTGGCTAGAATAAAGTTAGGAGTATTCCTAAGGAAGTATAAATCTAGTCACAAAATATGATATAGAGATATGACCTTAATACAAAGAAAAAGTAAGAGATGAGGGCAAATATTTATGCCTAAAGTTCATCATCAGAGTCCTATTCATAATAAGAAAACTTGTGGGAAAGCCAGTGTACAATAAAAGGAGAATAAATAAAGATGCCTTTAAAAATCATGATTGTTTAAGTGCTATACTATTGAGTGAATAATTAAGGACACAAAACTTTAAATACATATATATGTGTATATATATATATATAGAGAGAGAGAGAGAGAGAGAGAGCAACAAAGAGTAAGTTTATTTATGGGTGATTGTCAATTATGTTGTTATATGTTTTTATGCTTTAAAAATACTTTCCAAACCATCTACAATGTGTATGATTTTGTAATACCAGTAATTTGTAAAAGAATATATGACTTTGCTTTACTGTAAATAACTTATATACATTTTTGCATATATATAATATATTTCACAATGCAGTTTTGGAAAACATGACTTTGGATTATTTGCAAAGACAGCTTTTTTCTTTTTGTAGCTTTAAAAAAATTACGTATACATAAAATTCTCCATAAAGGAGGTCAGGGAGTTGTCAGTCCTCGTATAAACAGTGGAATAACTGTGCCTACACTATGGCATTGTACATCACATGTCCAGGGTGTAGGAGGAAGTAGCAGAGTAAAATATGGAATCAACTTTTTAAGTTTCTGTCAGTGAACTTTCGCCTTGTTTAATTAAAGAAGGGGATTGTTTGTCAATAGTGATTTCCTGAACTTTACAGGCAAGCTTCATGTTGAGAAAACAACTGAAATTAGAGATGATGGGATGAATATTTAATAGACAGGAAGCGCTGATATGTCGAAAATGGGATGCTGGTTCATAAGTTGAAATACATAATTTAATTTATTAGAGGTAATCAGGAAATCTTTATATCCACTAATGGAATAAAATACAAATTACATAGTCAGCACAATTCAGAGCATTCAAGCTATGAGGATAATGCAAACCAATAAGCAACAACAGCTAAGTTAATTGACCATTTCCATTTTTATTAATTGGAGAACCATATGGCGATCCCTTACATTGGAAAGAACTGTATTTTGTAACTAATACATTTAACCATACCAGATATTTTCTTTGGTAACATTTATTTTTATCCTGCTTATTTTATATTATTTTTATTATTGTGACTTCTGATATTAAAAGCCCAAGCAGTACACAGCACCTCTGGGCCTTCATTTTCTCATCTGTACAGGAAGGGTGTTGGAATGCTGGTTCTAATACATCATTCTATGGTAGTGGAGCTACAGGATTTCACAAACATTTATCCCACTTCATGGAAGCTGATGTTGACATAACAGCATGACTATTATCCATACCCCTGGAGTTCCAATTTTTCTTTATCAAGCAGCCTTAATCATCATATTGGTACGTTTCATAGCATGCAAATATTATTCATTTGAACTTGTAAGATAAATTTACTCTGATGTTTGAAAAATTGTTTTGCTTATTGGGTAGAGCTCCATGCAAGATTTTGTTGGGGGGAGTGGGGAACATTATTTTACTGCTTAAGCAACAACAACAATAAAAAATTTGAAAAACTGTTGAGCTAGAAGAGCTTCAAGGTTGTGCTCAGTGCTCAGACTCTGAGATTATATACAAGCAGCATTCCCAAGCTTCTCGTTTCAAGAAGTGTTAGATCCAGGCCTTTCCCTAACCTAGCTTGAACTAATACATACCTTCAAAGGACCAAGGCCCATTCCATACACAACATTTCACTTTTTCTAAATTAATATGTCTTTATTGATTTCAGAAGGCAGAAGGGAGAGGGAGGGAGAGAGATAGAAACATCAGTGATGAGAGGGTCATTGATTGGCTGCCTCCCGCATGCTCCCTACCAGGGATTGAACCTGCAACCTGGGCATGTGCCCTGACTGGGAATCGAACCTCGATCTCCTGGATCATAGGTCGATGCTCATCTGCTGAGCCACCATGGCTGGGCCATATCTAATGGTCTCTTTGCACATTTAAAACTGTCAAACAAGGGGAAAAGTTCATGCTATATTAATAAATAAAAAAACAGGCTACAAAGAAATGTGAATACTTCCCCATTTTATAAAAATATATAACTGGATCTAGATAGATAAATGCTAGATAGATATAGATAATATTACTTTTATAGACCTTACTATGCACCATTACCAAATGAAAAATTTTGTGTATATTAACCTGCATTTTGCCCCAATCACTCTATGAGGTAGATAATATTAGTATCTTCATCTGACCGATGAGGAAACTGATGCACAACAATTAATTACATAACTTACCTGAGGTTATACAAGTGCATAGAGAGAAATTTCTGGCAGTTTTTGTTCCAAAAGACTATGAGGTGATATTTGTTCTGCCTGTGTGTAATCTCTAAGAAAAGAATTTTTATTACTTAGGTAACAAAATGAAAGGGGAGGCTGTCAAGAGTTCCCATGCTCATTTTCTCCTGAAAAGGGTTTCATTTGGAGTCTGAGGGGTAGAGATGCCGGGATCGTAGACCCAGCTTTATTTGGGAATGGGGCAGTGATCTATTAGGGACAGTAGCAATTCAGTTGGAGGGAAGAAATGGTTATGATAAATGTCCTTGGAAAGAACGCTTGTCCTTACAGGCTGTCTCCCTTCCTACTAAGGATGAGTCTTCGACTTGCCCTCCCAGGCTAGCCTGTCAGCGCCAGCCCCAGATAAGCCAAGACTGCAGAAATCACGCCTCCATTCACTTGGCCCCACGAGAATCAAAGATCTGCACCAGCACGCGCCAGTATTGTGTTGAACTGCTTGTTTTTGATTTGTGTTAATTCTTCTGCTTTAAGTCTCTGTGTTTAATTTCCCTGATGAGATTGTAAACTCTTGGGTGTCAGTGACACTCTGGGAAATACTCTCTTGTTTTTCCCAGATTGCATTAAGCACAGAAAGTGCTTAATGAATGGTAGTCAAATGGAAGGGAATCAAATCTGTATGCAGCGGTAGACTTTGGCAATTTGGAGTATTTACTTTTCTGTTTTAGGCCAACGGGTAGCACACGGATAATTAAATCTATCCCATCAGGTAGTGTCCCATTGAAAAAAGGTGACTTAGGTATGTGTTCTAAAACAACAACATCAATAAGGCCTGGTTGGACTGCCTGGGTTGTGCCAGGTCATACTGCAGTGTTATAAGCTACCTTAGAGAACCCCCACTACAAAGGTGGAGCCCTCTGATGCGCACCAAATACACAAACAACAGAAGGGTCCGCCCCTCCCCTCCCCTCCCCTCCCCTCCCCTCCCCTCCCCTCCCCTCCCCTCCCCTCCCCTCCCCTCCCCTCCCCTCCCCTCCCCTCCCCTCCCCTCCCCTCCCCTCCCCTCCCTCTTCTGCTTTCTGAACAATTCAGTCCTAAAGCCATTATATGGGACAGAAAAAGGTGAGCATCCATTCAGATGGGCGGCCTGGTGTGGGGTGTCAGAGCCCAAGGAAGATGAGCATGGCACTGGCTCTATGCAGGCAAACGGACAGTGGCAATGACAGGAAACTGGCTACATACAGAGGAGCTGGTTGAATAAATAAACATATTAAAAATAATGGGAGCCAGGTTCCTCACTGTGGTGTAAGAGAGCTAGAAATAAGGAAAGGGAGAGAGCGAGAATGAACACTGTGGTGTTAAACTGATCTTGGAGGTAGCAGTGTAAGTTTACAGATTTCAATAAATATGAATATAGATGTGGCAAGAAATTTAGATGTAAATATGTTTATGTATATCTATGTCTATGTATATGTCTATATATATGCATGTGTGTATATATACTTACACACGCACATATGCCTTTCCTAAATATTTTTCTCAGTTTTTAATATTTTCAATTCCACATTTACCTCACCTGGCATTTATTTTTGTGTACAGCATGACATGGGCACCACAGGTTTTTGGGTTTTTTTGACCAAACAGCCAGCCAGTTTCCCCACCACTGTTTATTGAATAATTTATCTCTCCCATTGATCTGAGATACTTCCATTTCCATATATTATGTTGACTGCAAACATCTTAGGAAAGCAACCTTGATTGCCTTATTGTCTCATTAACGACAGAAAGATGCTGACATACCTCTGCTGCTTCTCCTCTCGAATCGTGCTGGGCATCAATGGCCTATTTCCAACCGAGTGTCCAATAACGCGGCCTGAAGCTCAGCGCTTCCCAGTCTAACCTGATCCTGTCTGTCCTCACGTATTCCTGACCTCGGGAAACATCACCATCAGCCTCACTGCCCATCAGCAGACCCAACCCCGTCTGACCCTGTTCAGTCTCCTCTCCCTTTCCTCTGCAACTCTTCAGTTCAGACTGTCCTGCCTTCCCCCCGAGCTCCTGCATCAGCTCCTCAATGCTTACTCCTAATTCATCCCTCCTGCCCATTTCTGAGTAATGAATGGAAATAATACATAAATAATACACGATATTAATCACAATCTGAGCCCGTCCCTTTGACTGCGGTTCAAACACTCTCAAGTCTGTGCATGGGCTTAATCAGCACGGCGGCCACTTCGGGCCTCTGGACTTGACCTTTCAGCAGCCCTTTCTCCTACTAGACTCACACCCTTGTCTCTTGTACTCAGCTCCAGGCCTGGAATATGCAAAATACTCCCCAATTTTGAACTTTTTTTTCTTTTTGGCCGGCTTGGAAAATCTATTCTTTTTAAATAAGAAAATCAATTCTTTCAAGGTCCAGCTTCCACACAGCCCCTTCCATGCAGTGTTTCCATGAAGCGTTTCCCCAGTCCCCCCATTGGAGCTCATTACCTCCCGCTGGTCCCCCAGCACTTTGGGCTGGTCGCACACTACGTGTTTCATCCTGCCTCGGATGTCAGTGCTGGACACCTTAGCTTTCCGATCCGGATTCGAACCCCTGAAGGCGGGACCGCATCTTTGTTAATGTCTGACTGTGCCCATAGCTAACAGCTTTAGCCCACTTACTGTGGCAGCTTGCCAAGTGCCTTAACTCCTTCCTTTCTTCCTTCCTTCCTTCCTTCCTTCCTTCCTTCCTTCCTTCCTTCCTTCCTTCCTCCCTCCCTCCCTCCCTCCCTCCCTCCCTCCCTCCCTCCCTCCCTCCCTCCCTCCCTCCTTCCTTCCTTCCTTCCTTCCTTCCTTCCTTCCTTCCATGCTGATCTAATACACGGCAGCTGTCCACCAGGCACTATTCTAACACTGGGGATACTGTGGCTAACAAGACAAGTTCTTGTCTTTCTGGAGCCTGCACTCCTTAGGGATTCTTATTTAATCTTATCAAGACTCTCGGACATAGGGGCTATTACTCCCTCCCATTAAATTATCCCTCAAGAATGGCCAAATATTTGATAAGGGGCAGAACTGGAATTCAGATTTGCGTGACGCCAGTTGTCCCTAACACCGTGCCTTGCAGAACCATTTGTGGAACTGGAAAGGAGAGAGGAAAACAATTCCATGTCGCTATTTAAAAAGCCACAGCCCCCTTTGCGATCTCTGTATGCTCAGAAAGTAATTAGAGAAAACGAGTCTTACACCCAACTTGGATCTTTATTCTGAGGGCCCACATTGTTTTGTTACAGAAAATTGAAAAGAAAGAAAGTCGCGTTTATTGAGGTAGACATATCTACGTACTTTACTTTTTAAAATCTTCACAAGAACACCAGGAGGTAGACACTGTTGTCTCCATTTTTATAGGTGGAGAAACAGACTTGGGGAGGGGAGTTTAAACAGCTATCCACAATCACATAGCTCTTTCTTACATTATGTTGTTTTTTTAAAAACATGTCTTCGTTGATTTCAGAGAGAGGAAGGGAGAGGGAGAGAGAGAGAAACATCAGTGATGAGAGAGTCATTGATCGGCTGCCTCCCAGACACCCCTGACTGGGGATTGAGCCACAACCGGGGCATGTGCCCTGCCCCGGACTCGAACCTCGATCTGGATCATATAGGTTGATGCTCAACTGCTGAGCCACGCGGGCTGGGCTCTTGCAGTGTGTTTTAAATGGAACTTTTATCAATACATATTTAGAACTTATCTAAATTAAATCATATTTAAAATGTACTTGTGGAAGTGCTATTTAAAGAACTCCTATAAAAAGTAGATTATTCAATAAATGGTAATTGGATTTACTGATTTGCCATTCTGGGGGAGAAGACAAGTAAAACTGGATTCGGATCTCACTTCTTATGCCAAAGTATGTTCCAGATGGATCAAAGATTAAATGTAAAACATGAAATCACAGATATCCTAGAAGAACACATGGATGCATATTTTTATAACCCTAGAATGGGCAAGACTTTAAAAATATAACCCAAAATCCAGAAGTCATAAAGGAAAAGATTGATAAATTTGATTACATAAAAATAAGAGTTTTGTATAGCAAACTTCAATCTCTTAAAAATAAAAGGTATACCTCACCGAAGGACTACATTGGGGTTTGGAGCTAAATCCCTGTGCATGATACAGGGCGGCATGGCCTGCATGTAGACTTGGCTTGGAAACTTCAGGAGTTAGTAGACAGCCAATCAAAACCAGGACCAGGGTCCATATTCTATGTCCCGGACAATTTGTTTCCTCTCAAAGTACAACTACAGTTGATCCTTGAACAATATGGGTTTGAACTGCATGGGTCAATTGAAAAAAATCTGAATTATACTCAGTTATAACTCACAGATTACTAGTTGGGGACCTTAATGTAGGGAAATATGTGATGTGCTTTTAGAGGCTTTAAAATGGAAGGAATAGATGGGAAACTGAAACATATGGCCTGTCTGACAGGACTGATTTGATGGATCTGAGTGACTGGGTCCCCAGAATCCCTCTCACTCCTGTCCCAGTCCCAGAAGAAGAAAGAAAAGCAAGATTGGAAAGGCAGGTGAAATCTATTTGATTCCTGTTGGAACTGGATTTTCTGTGCAAGGTACTACTTTGCTATTTTTAAAAGAAATTTAGTTGAAGGGAAGCCGTGATTGAGTTTACGTGACTTCCCTTAGAAAAGTGATGGAATGTATTAATTTAGAAAACATTAGGAACTGGGTTAGAGGTCTGTGGGGGAATGTCCACGTATTTTCGTTACATTCAAATTTGCAAAGTGCGTATCTTCTATTAAGCTATTTGTTAGCATGACAAACCTGGGCTTACTGGGGATGAGCAATGGACTTTTTTTGTTTTTTGTAGCTCTGTTTTTCTTTTCCATGGTCATTTAGGTTATTTTCTAATGAGGCCTTTTGGATAATGCTGAGGCTTTACAATAGGAATAGGTGTTCAGGAAGGCCATTGACCCGTCCCAGTCTAGTCATTTTTGCTTTGTAATGGAACCTCAGTACCTGGTGTGTGTGTGTGTGTGTGTGTGTGTGTGTGTGTGTGTGTAAGAGAATTCAAAAAGCAGCACACTTAAAGAGCTATAGCACTTTGGGGCCTAGACAGCTTTGTTGTGACCCCGGAAAGATGGCTGAGGAAATCTCCTTCCTAGTTCAAAAAAAGATTCCTGAGCTGTCACAGAACCCTGAGAACGAGACATGACACAAGGAGGCGGCAGTGAAATCAGGGTGAATCATCACACCTGGATCCTTGAATAGAGGACAAGGGAGAGAGTCCCAAGCACACACGGTCAGAACGGGCCGTTTCGGGGTGCCGGCCTCACGTGTGCAAACATTCACGGGAACTCACGGCGACAGTGCAGGGGGACCCGGGAAAGAGTGGACCTCATGGCGCATCAGCCAGGAGAGGGAGTGAGGGGAGGAGGTGTGCTCGGAGCCACTGCGACCTGGCTGCAGATGCCCGAGAGGCCTCACAGGTCGGTGAAGTCTGAGCATTGCTGCAGCCTGGGGTTCCTTCGAGGAGTTTTTGAATCCTAGTAATATATACACATGTAGCAAGGACTGTTAGTCCCTGTGAGAGTTCCAGTCACTTGGTATTTGCAAACGGCAGTGGTATTACAGGAGCCGAATGCCGGGAAATGGGTGTGGGTCCTCAGCTTGTTTGTGGGTGTCAGTGTATATAGCGAGGACCCTGAACTTAAAAACACCCGACAGGTTTCTTTAGAGACCCTGCGAAGGTATAACGTGCTTGGCAAGTTTTTCAGAAAGGGAGGAAAAGCAAACACAGCCCTACTAGAACTTAATTATTTTGCATCCCCTGGTGAGAGAAGTGTCTGGAAAGTAGTTTTTTAGCCCTGCCTTCCCTACCTTAAATACTGAATTTCTGTAGAGACCGAGATCAAGACAGGCAATGAATGTCAGACCTGATCAGAGTCCTGGGTCAGTGACCCCCCAATGGGTTTAAACCCATGCAGGCCACCTGCCATATGCACATAAGCTCAGGTTCTGGGACAGAATGGTGGAAACCAGGGGGTCAGAGGCAAAAGCTGGTGTATTCCTCTCAACAGTATTGCCACAGGCCCTGGCCGGGTAGGTAATTCAGTTGGTTAGAGCATTATCCCGATACACCAAGATTGTGGGTTCAGTCTCCAGTTAGGGCACATACAAGAATCAACCAATGATGTGTAAATAAGTGGAACAGCAAAGTGATGTCTCTCTCTCTCTCCTTTACTCTCTCTTTTTTAAAAAAAATCAATAAATAAAATTTTCAAAAAGAGAGTATTACCACAGCACTGGGGGAAAACACACACCAACTCTGGCTCAGGAAAACCACTTAGACACTACAAAAATAGCAGGTACCAGAAGAAAAATAACACACCAAACACAACCATGACAATAGCTCGCATTTACTGATTGCTTACTGGGTGTCAGGCATTGTGCAAAGCACTTCACAAGCATTATCTCATTTAGGAAACTGAAGCAGGTGAATGGAGAGCCTTAGAGGCTTGACATTTGAGGTCATATGTATCCTAAGTCATGCAGTACTTCAGTGAGAGTGGCTAAGTGTTTGAGAACTCTTGAGCAGGTATTTGGGAGTGTTATCAACTGTAGAGCTATACAAGCAAAATTGCTAAATCAGCAGTGGGCTGGAAAATAAAACAAGAAGCTTACTTATTAAAACCGGAGGCCCTGCGATGGTAGAGAAGGAAATATAGGTCAGGCTCGCTGTGAACAGGCAATTACTGGGGCTGCCTTGAACAGGATACTTCAATTAAAGCTCCAGCTGCCGATCTAAGAACAGGCTCCTACTTCCTTCCAGCTGCTTAGAGTAGGGACAGGAAGCTAGGAGTCACTCACATCACGGGGACAGCCACTGAACTGCTAGGAAGCACAGGGCCTTACCTCAGATCTAGGGCTTCCGAGAAGACCTACAGGTGGCCTCTTGCCAGTCCCAAGGGTGTCTTCCAAGGAACCACCTGGGGAGCGGTGCCCAGAAAACTGAAACAAAACTGTCCTTTAATGGGCTATCAAGGCTGCATGCAGGGAGACCGTGATCAAGAAGCAAACCCATGCTCAGTAACCCCAAGGTAAAGAGCATCGTGGAGAGTCAGACGGGGCAAAGTGGCCCAAGGCATGAATTGGCTCTGTTCCTCTCAATAGCAGCCACCAGGCGTGCAGAGATTTGAGAATTTCAAGAATGGAGCCAAAAGGAACAACGAGGGATTTGGAGTTCAAGTGGGGCGGGACAGTGGGTCACATGACCTACACCTGACCCACCTCCTTCTGCAAGGGTGGATGTGACAAGGTGGTTTCAGCATGAAGGCTTTACCCCTCCCCACTCTGGGACCATGATGGGTGCAGGGCTTGACTCCTGAAGGAGAGGAAGAGCGGCTGTGGACGGCAGCAGCTGTGTGCCTGAGACAAAAAGGCAGGAACAAAGAGCAGCTGCCGGGCCAGGACCTGCTCCGGGTTTTTCCAAGTGCTTGATTCACACTGTGGGCTGCAGGCTGGAACAGAGACCTGGAATTTCCCCCAGCCGCCCGCCACCTGTGCGCCTGCCCAGAAGACAGGCATGGGAAGGAGCCAAAGGCTTCTACTCCTGAGGATGTTCCAACTGGATCCCCAAGAATGAACTTAAAAATCTTAGAGCGTGCTACTGCTGGGTGAAAAGAGAGGTCCAGGAGAATGTCATTCCCTAGGACCAAATTTCCCCTTTCTGTGATTGGGACTGAGTGGTCTTCAGGGAAAACACCAAAGAAGAGAGCTGCACGGCCGCTTTTCCCTTAGGGGGAGTTTGTGCAGACTGCATCGCTTGGGATTAATGAGATCACTGGCTGGGCATGGCTCCGTGGTTGAGCATCGACCTAGGATCCAGGGGATCGAGGTTTGATTCCTGGTCAGGGCGCAGGTAGGGTTTCGAGCTTGATCCCTGGGCCGGGGGCGTGCAGGAGGCAGCCGATCAATGAGGACTCTCATCATTGATGTTTCTCTCTCTCCCTCTCCCTTCCTCTCTCTGAAATCAATAAAGATATATTTATCTCCCCCCCCCCCAAAAAAAACCCCTATGATTGAAAGGAATGAAATGAGACCATAAATAATCTGCATAAAATTTCAATGGGAGAAATTTGGAAGCAAAATGACTTGTGTCTAGGCCTAGATGTTATTAACAAATATTCTTTGTAAACTAACATATAATGATATAAAGCAATAAGAAAATAACAAAGGGAGTGGCCTGCCCAGAGCCCTGAGAGGAGGAGCTTATGTTTGAATGTAAACAAAGAGCCCTAATAAAAGAAGCAAAGCTCTTTAAAGACTGAAAGTGGCCATGAAGTGACATCACCTCCAATCAAGATCAGCAGGAGCAGAAATGCAGAAAGTTATCCAAATAAGCCTGTGGGCAAACTGCAGGCCATAGCAACTGTTACTCATTGAGGGGAAATGGAGGAGGGGAGGTGGCCGATGATTGCCCACTGTGAGGTCATCACATGGTGGAACCAGCTGGCTGGAGTAACTGGACCTGTTGCTGAGTCAGGTATTTCAGCTGTGTTCAAACAAACAATTCTTCCTGCCCCATCACGCACCCAGGAAAAAAAATGGAACTGGTCCGGCTGAGTTTTACTTCTCAGACAGCTGTTTCACATGTGGGATGTAAATTGCCCGCCACTTAATTTGTTTTTCCAGAAGGAAATAAAAGATGATTTATAACCGGTAGGTTCAGTGGCCAGTGAGAGTGATAAAATTCCAAACCCAAAGCATTGGTATTCAGTACCTGTAGTATTCTGCTCTCTAATCTAGTTTACAGCAAAACAAAGATGGGTCGTTTGGGGCTCCCATAGTTGCCATTTATACCTCAGAAAATAATTTCTAATTATTGGGGCAGGGTAAATAAATAGACCAATAAAACTCAAGGTAAAAACTGTGTAGATCACATCAGAAGCTACACATATGCTAACTAAAATAAAACTGTTTTGTTGCTTTAAAAATTCCACCATCTGGGGTTATAACAGTGACTCAACATAATAAACATAAACATACATGAAGTAATACTATACTTCATATACACGTAATATAAAATCTGTAAATATATATTTTAAGCTTCAAAATAGTGTTTCTCAAGTACTGTTCCAAATGTGGTTTTCTGAATTTTCAAAGTCCCTTCCAGCTTTGGTTCGTCCTCACACTGACAGAATGGAGCAGAATAACAAACTTCGTAGATTTTAATGTAAAGTTTTAAAAAACAATAGAGTATATTTCTGTAGTTCATTGCAGTCTATGGGGTATTTTCCCTACATAACTTATCCCCACTGATCTTCACCAGGACCCTGCGAAGCAGGTGCACTTCACAGAGGAGTTAACTGACTCAACAGGATTCAATGACTTGCTCGGGCCCACGCAGCTGGGGACTGAGGCTGAGATTCCACGTGAACACGGGCTGAAGCTGCTGTGTCACCAGGGGAGGAGAGCTGGCTGTCTCCTCGGGGACCTCACAGGTGGCTTTCCCCGCTTTACTCCATTGAGTCGCCAGGCTGTAAGATCTGTCCTTGGCTTATCAGTGTCCCAGAATTTTGCTCTCAGAGTCAACTGAAGCACCCTGATCAAATCCATAAGGGACCGAAGTCTACACCAGAAGGCTGGTTTCTTTATTGCGAGAACTGTTACTACCATGTGAACCAGATCGAATGCAGTTCCTGGCACGCCACCACACTCTCTCTCTGTGGGCAGTTACATGGGACAACAAATGACAATCGCGATGAAAAATGGGCATGAGGAAGCAGATGCTGGCAAGGAGAAAATGACACTTCTAATATGCCAATCATTATTATTATCAATCCCACTATCACCAGGACTTACCATCACCCGTCCCGTTCTAGAGAGGAGGAAATTCAGACACAAAGAGATTCATTAACTTAACCAAAGTCACACAACTGGTATGAGAGAGAGGATTCAAACCCAGGTCTATTTGCTTTCGAGGCTCCTGGACCTTCTAGGGGGGGATGAGTAGAGATGATATGGGATGGTGGTGAAGGTGGGGGAGGGGGAGAGGAAGGAGGGGAGGGAAGGAGGTGAGTGGGGAGGGAAAGGGGGGACAGGAGAAGTAGGACAAAAGGAAGAAGAGAGGGGGGAGGGGATCAATATAGAAAGAAAGGACTAGGGAAGGGGAAGAGGCCAGGGGGAAGGAGGCAGGGGCGAGGGGGTGGAGGGAGAGCCAGGCAGGCATTGCAGCAGCTAGGGCCTGTGTCAGCCCTCCTTTCCACTGGTGATTGGGCTAATATAGCATTTGGGGATTTGTACAATCTATTGCAAGAAGCAAATTGCAGTCCATACCACTTAGAAGTGACCGTAGTGTATCACCAGACCACTCACTTGTCCTGGCCTCACTGTCTATTTTCTAACTGAAACATGTCATCACTTAAACTCTCTGAGCCTCGGTTTCCCCATCTGTAAAATGGAACTAAAACTACTTGCTCTACTTTCCTTATAATATCTGATATTTTTAAAGCACTTACCAGGTACCTGCACTATGCTCAGTGCTCTCTCTGTAGGCACCCTTGTTTTCAATACTTAGAAGAATCTCGTGATTCATAGAATAAATTATGATTATATTTGTTTTATAAATAATTAAAATGAGGCTTAGCAAGGCTAAGCATCTTGTCTGAGGTGGTCTTAGGGTACCTTTGTTATAAAAATCTCAAAGATTTAGCTTAAAGGTGATGTGTTTTTTTTTTTCACTCAAACAATAACTTTTTAAATTTCTAAATCCTAGTCCTGGGACCACTGGAACCTCTTGGGGAGGAAAGCATCTGTTTGATCTCGTTTCTAGATACTGCCTCCTGACATAGTATACTCACACTTGAGTCCGAATAACTTTCTCTGAATTATAGCAGGAAAAAAGAGGGGAAAGATTTTCTCTCATAGTAGGTTGGGGCATCCAAGCTCAAAAGGCGCAGACCTGTCTGTGGATAAAACCCCCCTGTGAAGACTCCTGTTGAGTCCCAGCACCTTGACTGGTGGCCTCAGTGAATTTATTTAGTAGAGCGGGCCATACAATGCTGAAGACATTTAAGTGATCCCCTCTGAAATGTAGCCCTCGTGAGAGGTGCCCTTTCCTGGTGGGGCAGGCCCGCCAGACAAGAAGTGATTCAGGACTCAGATTTAAAGTTTTCAAAAAACTCCTTGAAATCTTTTCTTCAGGAATGACATAAATACCCTATTACTGACATATAATTTGATGAGCAGTAATAGGGGACCCTGATCCCCTCTCCTTTTGTAATTTTATAGCTCCCACATTATTTTTTAGAGGTTGATATATATCATCTCTTCAGGACCCTGTAGATTTTAATTACCAAAGAAGCTACATCAGTTTTTTACCAAAAGCAGAGTGCCCTTATTTTACAACCGAAACAAAGCTGGAAGCTTAGTCCCAGTGGCAGGCTGTTAATAGGTCATTCCGTAAAGATTTATATATACTTTGTGGACAGAGAAGAATTTCAAATAGGGTGAGTCAAACTATGAACTCACTTATCTTTAATCACCTTAGGCGAGTTAGGATCTACTTCAATTAGAAGCTGCATCCTGGCTAACTGGGGTTTGTTTTCATGAAGGTTCCAAAAAAACACGGCCATTAAACAATTTAGAGAATAGTAAATTCAGCAACTAATTTTAATCTACCTGCAGGGGAAACAAAAACAACCAGGTTTTCTTTTGTTCGGCCTGAAGGTAGCTTTCCCGTGGGACAAGAGAAGCAGGCAGTGTTTCATAATTGCATTTATACACCTGACATAGGAAATATTACTCCAAAAGTGAAAGCAAAAACTTGGAAAGGAATAGCTAGCTATTGGAGGGAGGGGGGATGTGTGGGAGGGGGTGTGCGGCCTCTTTTCTGATCTCTTCAATTTGGCGACAGCAGGATCAACCCAGCTTCCAGCCCACTTTGCCGCTGTGACATTCTTGAGGGGGGAAAAAAATCAGCAGTTAAATTCTCAATCGCTACATCCCTAGTCCCACACCTACTCCCCTCTTCCCTGAAAAAAGCCTGTTGCCAGTGCTTCTGCTCGCTGTGATCCTTTCTCGTGGGGGTTTTCTTTCTGGAAAGACCATGAGAGCAGGAAAATGCCCTGACCACAGCTCACTGCTTCGATGGCCACCTGGAGGCCAGCTGGGCGCCCCCAGGCTCAGACTCTGGCCCAGTGCCACAGGGGCAGTGGCTTTGAAAAGCAGCTTCTCAAGTCACTATTAACCTCGCGCAGAAAAATGAAAATGGGAAACGCAGTGAGATTTTATTCAGCTTTCGGCTCCTCATTCTAGAAAATAGAACCAAGGCAACATATGATTGGAATAAAACAAGGTTATTCTTAGCAAATAAACCTTCCGCGTGCAGAAGCAGTACAAACTGGGGGGTAGCGAGTATTCTGAGAAAGCACTGGGTGGCTGGTCTTCACCTTCCTCCAGTGAGGGCCAGGTGCGGGTGTGGGTGCGGGGGGGGGGCCCTAAGTGACTGGCATTTAGAGCAGAGGCCTCATTAGCCTCGGCTTTGAAAATAGCCTCCGAGTGTGTAGAAGCTTTACGCATAAGTCTGTCATTACAGGGCGAAGTGTCCTTTAAGCGTATCTTGGATGAGATATGAGGAAATGTGGTTGTTACGATGCTTTGAGATATCTAAATTAAGACTCCTAGAATTTTCTGCAATATAGGGCACCCTTTATCTGCAATATAAAGCCTGGAGCACCTTTGCTTTTAAGGAGGGAGATCAGGAGAGACTGGGCCTTAAAGTAAGAGAGACACCAGGCACAATGGAATGGAAGTGACAGTGTGCCACCAAATATAAGCCACAATGAATACAAGTCCCTAATCACCTGCCTTATTCCTGGCTCTCTTTCCCCCCTAGAGCTCATGCTGTGGGTTAATAGTCTTTTGCATGAGCCTGAGTGGCTGTCCCCTCAGTGGGGGAGCTCGCCGGGGGGCCTGCATGCCTAAAGGAGCAGAGAGAGAGGAGTCCCCCGGTGTGATCCTGCTATGAAATTACATTGTTTTCTTCACTGTGGGGTAGTCAAGGGCCAGACCCCCTCCAATCAGCAGTATTACCCAGCTTCACTACACTAAGAAACATGCTGCTTAGCTCAGGGACTGGAAAAGCTCAGCCTTAGAGAAATGAGATTTCAGAGTGAGGTGGAAGGCAGGCTGGGGACCGGACCTGCCTGGCCAGTGGAAGGGAGGCTGGTGTCTTAGGAGGTAGTTCAGTGGTTATGTGTCCAGGCGGTGGGGTCAGACAGTCTGGTTCCTACCAACCAATTGATCTTGGGCACATTCCTAAACCTCTACAGTTTCAATGGCAACACTGACTTTCCTTACTTCAAACATGAAAAAACTATGTTCTGATCATCACAAGATAACCAATTGTCTGGCATGTAGTAAGCACTCAATAAATGTTAGCTATTGTCATCAAAAGCAAAACAGATTCACAATGTATGTAAGTCAAACCATTACGCTGTATACCTTAAACATATATAGGGACATATGTCAATTATATATCAACAAAACTGGAAACACTGAATAAAATAAATAAAAAATAATAACAATACATTACTTTTTTTTAAAAGAGTCAACAGACAGATTTTTCAAATGGCTTCTGATGTGTGACTGGTGGTTCTTTTGTCCCTGAGCCCAGGTTCTGGGATGGGCAAGCAGAGGGGCACATTTAGCTGGGCTTTATATTATGGCTTAGCTTCAGTTCTGCAATGTTGATTTTGTGTTGGATTAATTTCTCTGCAGAGGAACTGGCATGAAAGTAGGCTGAGCTCTCAGTTGGCCATTTTCCCTTTATGCTCTACCTGGTCTCCACAAGCTGTCTAATGAATATTAATGAAGCAGTATTAATAAATGTCTACCTGAGAGAATTGCAGAGTGGCAACCTCTGACCTTTCATCCTGTCTCCCCTGTTTGCTGGGGTTTTGAGAGTGACAATTATGGTTGTAACATCAATTTTTATTAAATAAGAAAAGAGACGAAATTAGGAAAATGAAAGGCTTGGGTGCAATTGGCGGCGCTGCTTTTTTGAACATGCATTAGCTATTAACATGAACTTTGTTTTGGGCACCATGCCAGCTGTTTTCCTCACTCTCTGTCCTTTAGTCATTGCAAGAGCCTATGTGGATGTTATTTGAGCTCTGCTTTGCTGAGCATCAGAGAAGTCAAGTAACCTGCACCAAGTTACACAGCTGCAAATGGCAGAGTACTATGCCATTAATAGCTACATCTAACTATCCATCCATTCCTTCAATATTTTTGGAGTGCCTGCTATGTGTTATTCACTGTTCTAGGTGCTGGGGACATAATGGGGAGCCAGACACACCCAATTCTGGTCCCACAGAGCTCTCAGTCTCCTGAGGATGGCTGACAAATAAATAGGCAATTGTAATTTGTGACAACGCGGAGAGTGTGGGGTGGTATAGGCATTCCAGGCAGGAAAAACAGCCTCTGCTAAGGCCCAGGGCCAAAAATGAACAAGGCACTTTTGGGGAACTGCAAGGAACTCACTAAGGTGTTAAATGTTATATAATAAATAAAGGCACAGGCGGAGGGCTGTGGGCTCTCAGGGAAGGGGGCCACTCTCTCTGTTCGAGGAGAGTTAGGCTGACTTTTGAGTTTACTTGACAGATTGTGCTGTCTGACTCTGATGTTTTCCGAAGCAGTAATAATAGGCTCTGAGGATGATTATGTGTTATTTCTCTGATTATAATTGTCCATAAAGAACGGGACGGAAGGTTTCTCAGGGGTTGCTCTGTGTTCCTGTGCTTCAGCAGAAGACAGGGGCAGCCCTGTCTGAGTCACAGCATATCAGAGTCACCAGAGAAGTGACCAAAACAAGACACAGCATGCGTAAGCAGGCTCAGCGCAAGGCCCTGATGGCCCAGAGGGGGAAACATTTCTCCTGATCACATCGCTTGACCTTGACCACCTAACACTGTGCCAGGCTGTGTTCTTGAGCTGCACAGGTGCCGACTCACTGAACCTTCACCAATAACCCTATGAGATTGGAGCAATTACTTCTCATGCTTCAGATGAGGAAACTGAGGCACAGAAAGCTTAAATAAGCCAGACGCCCAAGCTTTCATACAAGTAAGTGCCAGAGCCAGTATTTAAACCCAAGGCAGCACAGCCCTAGGGTCTGTGCTCTTACTCATGGTCCTTGCCCCCTTTCCTCCCTCCAACTCTCAGAAGTGTATTCAAATGGCTAAAAGTTCATGAACTCATCTACGTAAATTATGGAAGCTGAGCCATAGTTCCACTCTCTGGCAGTATACGAGTTAAAACCATTTATGGGCAGACTGGTGGGTAAAGCTGGCACCACCCACACTGGCCCCCAGTGCTTTTGACTCATCAGCTCTACACCTTCGCCAGACAACCAGCTGTTGCGGAGCTTGTTACTTTCAGAGGAGCAGTAAGCAAGGCGGCTTGGGGACTCACGAGGCTTTGGGATTTAGATGCTCCCACACTATTTGGCGATTTCATTAGAAATAAACAGAGTTCCCTGCCTTTGCCATGCCGCAGTCTTGTCAAGAGGTCCATCTCTTTTGTGGAAAGTTATAACCTGGGACCTCTGGGTCCCTTTCGCACAATCAACTTGCAGCTCTGTGCCTCCTGGTCCGCTTTGCCTCCAGGTTTTATTCAGATTGCTCTCCGGTGTTCTTTTTTCTCTCTTTATGCAGTGGTTAGTTCGATTGCTCACCCTGAGGTTCGTGGTTCCTTCCCAGCTCTGCTTTTATCTGTACAGGAGTTTCTGCTTCTCTTGTTACATTAGCCTAAGTGAACCCGATGCCCAGGGGATGCTGCGACTCTCACTTTCCTCATTGCCATAGCTGGGCATATAGGTGTGTTTGAAAATTCATTATATATAGAAAAGTATGAAATATGCAATAAGATATAAGTAATCTTAAGGATTATTATTATGTGGAAATGATTATTTAGAACAGACACTCGCTTTGGGGGTATTATTAAAGTGTCACTTCCCCCTAGATTATTGAAACATCCCCTGAGCACCAAAAGTTTAAAATAGAATTTTTGAGAGTTCATTTTGTTGAACTTTTTGATAGAGGTGTTTTCAAATTGATTTACATTGTATATTGAATATAATTTAACTTTTTAAAAAGTTTATCGATTTTAGAGAGAGGAAAGGTGGGAAAGAGAGAAACACTGACTGGTCGTTCCACTTACCTATCCGTTCATTGGTCGATGCTTGTATGCACCCTGATTTGGAATTGAACCTGCAACCTTGATGCTCTAACCAACTGAGCTGCCTGGCCAGGGCTAATTTAACTTTTTAACGAACCAGTTTTGAATGTCAAAATTGAGGGGCTGAGAGTTAAGTGTTATCATCGGAAACAAGGGAACAATGTCATCTTTCCCCAGAAGCCCTGCGCTTCCTCCTCATTGCCACATTCCAAGTGTTCTAGGGCAGGAATATGGATACTACCTTTGACCCCTGCCCCTGCCATCCAACCGACTGTGCCGTCTGAATGCCTCTTGAAATGCCCTCTCTTCTTCCTCAGCAATGATGCGACCATAGTTCAGGTCACTCATGTCTCTTGCTTAGGTGGTAGAGTTTTTTAAACTGGTGTCCTGCCTTTATGTAGTCTGACCACCCTGAAGTCCATTACCCATTTTATAGCCAGAGTGATCCTTCTAAAAATGCACGTCTGATCTAATCATTCCTCTGCTTAAAACCCTTTAATGGCTTCCTACTGCTCGCAGAATAAAACCCAACTCCTTAACGTGGCCCCCTTAGGGGCCCTTCATGATTCGATCTCTATTAGCTCTGGTTTTTGTCTGCTTGATCTAGCGGTGTGTCTGATAAGATTGTTAAAATCTCCCACTCAGATGGTGGGCTTGTCAATTTCTCTTTGTAATTCTGGTGCTTTTGCTTTCTGTAATTGAAAGCAATGTTATTAGGAACATTGGACTTCTTGGTAATGATCCTCTTTGTTTCTATTAATACATTTAGCTTAAAAGACTTTTCTGTCTGATATTAATAATGTTTCATCAGTTTCCTTTTTGATAATATTTTCATAATTATTTTATCCCTTTATGTCCAGTATTTCTGTGGCTTAGTTTTGTGTGTCTTTTGCTAGCAGCATATATCTCAATATTATTTTACACCAACCTGATAATGTCTTTTAATAACAAATATAAATTTGTTCTTCATTTGTCACTTTGAGAATACAAAAATATTAATTTAGAAAACCTCTGTCAGACAAGTCCATTGAGTTAATTTCATCTGGAGTAAATTCATGTTCTGATTGTTCATTCTGTTGGCCTCCTTTCTTAGTGTTAGATATTTGTATGCGTTTGGAACTTGGTGGTCACGCCGTGTTGAATGGGAAGTTTCCATTTGCTTTTTTCTGTTTTGGTTAGTTTAGTGTTGTTCATTTCCTCTTACCACCTCTGTGCTTGCCCCTCCATGTTCAGTGATTTTTGCCTCCACCTGCCTCCCTGGACCTCCATTCTAGCATTGGGTCTAATGTTGGCATTTTGATGCTCCAACCCCACAGTGACATTGGGCATATTGCAGAACCAATCACATGGCCAGCTGCTTGGCTTGGCTCCTGACTCCAAGACCGTGTCTTTGTCCTTCTGCTTCCCTAAGCAGTGGGCTGGCAACTGTTTATTTCCAGCCTCCTTTCACAAGCGCCTGACTTCAAGAACTAAGCGCTGCTCCTATCCTCCCCCTTGTTGGGAGCATCTTTGGTTCCTGTCCCCTTGCAGGAGTCAAAAATCTTGGCTTTTGAAATAGGCCTACTGGGAGCCTGTGGCTTCAGGCTTGCTAAGTGCAGCTTCAGTTCCATTTCTGATTGATGAAAAGATTTGTTTTTGAGCTTGGTTATGTCTTTTTGATTTTCTTTTTGTATAGTTTAGTTATTATTATTTGTGTGCAGTAAAGGGAGTGGATCAGAGCATGACCTTATTGCACCAACTTGAGCAGAAATCTTTCTGTTTACCTCTCCAGCTTTATCTCTCACCATCCCTTCCTCTACAATCTATGTTCTAGCCACAGTTTCTTTAGAGGATCAATTAACTGAATGCCCTTCCCTCCTTCGCCTGCAAAAAGTTTGGATGAGATAAGACAAAGAGGATAGTCAAGAGGAGATTCTTTAAATGTCAGCTTTATTACAGGTAAGTTAATAAAGAACAAAGTTCTAGATCTGTAACCCAAAAGAGCTTGCTAACATTCTGTGACTATCAACCATCACAGAATTTAGCCTCAGAACAGCCCACCAAAGGGGAAGGTTGGGTCTGCAGAGCAGACACCTTTACCCAAGATCATTGTTAGCACTGGTCTGGGGCAGAAACAAGGGAATGAATCCTCAGTAATTGGGGGTCTTTTTAATAGATTAACTCCATCCAGTCAAAAACAATGAGTCAATGAACGTAACAGTACTTACCAATTAAGTAAAACGCACTTCTGAATGTGAAGCTTAGTGGTGTAGGAGCCAAAAGTTATATTCTAATGGAATATCCTTCCAACACCCTCCCCCTCCCCCCGTGGAAAAATGGGGCCTGGAGGTTCCCCTAACACATGCCATGCTCTTTCTCCTTCGTCCAAGTCTTTTCACAGGTTCTGCCCACCTCTTTCCCTGCCAACTCCTAACTCATCCTGACGCCTATAATAAAAATGTTACTATTTACTGAATCCCAATTATGGGGGAGCATGATCACATACATTACCTCATTTAATCCTCATAACCCTATGAGGCATGGATTTTTATTTTAATCTTAGGGGCGAAGAAAGTAAGCATATGGAAGATTTCTAGTGTTTCCACGATCACATAGGTAGATGGTGGAGGCGAGAGTAGGCCCAGGGCACTCTAGCTTCAGAGCTTATATTCTTTTCATTATATCCCACTGCCTCTCATATTTTATTCATCTTTGGACATGCTCAATAATATTTAATGGATGAATATGTAAATCAATGAGACATATTCTCAAGCTAACTGCCTTGAGTGGATTAAAAACAACTTCAATATGAGGATTCATAAAGAATGTTTAACCTCCTTTGGCATCAGATTGTTCTTCATAAAGGTGGATATGAGCATCCGATTTTGAAGGTATGTGTAGGGGCCCCAAGATTTGATGTACCTCTGTTGTCACCTCTGTCCAGCCCTTTCAATTTTAGGTCTTCTTTCCCTGGCTGCCCAAGAAGATAGTTGCTCTCTCTTTGTCCTACCCCACTTTTGTCCCTGGCCCAAGCCTGTTGGCCACCTTAAAAGAGTGGGTTCCTTTGGTCCCTGATCCTTTGTGCTTGTAGAATGACTGATGCTTCACATCCTACTGGCAGCTACAGCACCTGTATGCAAAGACACGCTATATATTAGCCAAGACTCCTTGCACTTCAAGCCGGGCATGTGCCCTGACTGGATCGCACCAGTAACCCCTCCGTGCATGGGATGACACTCAACCCACTGAGCAACACCGGTCAAGGCTGTTGTCCTTTTTTTATTTGAAAATCTAAGGGAAAAGAGGTCATTGCCCCTGACTAAATAGTCAGGTATTGCATGTTTTAAACATTCTTGCGACACACCGGTTGAAAATCACTGTGTAGAAGAATGCAAGAGTGGAAAGAGCAAGGCTAAAGCCTGGTCATTTTTTCCCCTATATATTTTTTACATTTCCTACATTTCTCTACACCTGGTCAGGTCTGGTAATTTTTTCTCTAATATCTTCCTTGGATACTTTGAGAACTAGTTGAAAGTAAGAAGGAACAGGTTATATAAGTAAATCAAAAGCCTATTTTTGCATACCAAGTGTATTTTCCCCCCTCTAGCCTATGACTCAAGTTTCATTAACACAGAGCTAGAAGGAATGTGTGTGTGTAATGGGTATTGAAATTGTTTCAATAATGGAAAAGTAAAGATGATTGAACAAATACAAGTAATTTTAATATTGCAATACATAAGTGGATCTCAGGAAGGGTCCTATAAATCTGAAATATGTAGGGGTAAATGTTACTTGGTTAGGAATTTAGTAATTTTAATTTCCTAAAATACTATTTAATTTATATAGATTTGTAAAAGGGGAATCACCACTTGTGGCCACTTTGGGATGTTGTTTATACCTTTGATCAAAGCATAACCACTCTTGGAAGATGATATATTGACTTCAGACCTTCTAGAATAAGGTCTTTCCCTGTTGCTTATATATTTACTGATTTATTTCATGTACCCTCAGATGGACTCCTTCATGTGTTCACCTTGATAAAGTTGAGTCCACCTATTTGAAATCTGACCTTAATGTTCTCAAGGTTTCTTTAAAATTATTTATTTAGTTATAAAAATAACACAAACAGCACCCATGCAGGGAAAAAAATCATAGGTAATACCAACATCTTAACACAACTGCTATACTATTTTTCAAATATTCCCTTTTGATCTTTTTATATGCATATTTTTATATACTCATAAATCATAATTTATGAATTTGCAACTTTTTAAAAAAACAAAACAAAAACAGTACTGATTCCTTAAAAACGCCTTTGAGACAGACAGACCTAGTCTCTAGCAGACAATACGCACACACACCCCATGCTTTTTGATGCTGGTGTAGGATTATAAGAAACTAATTGATACCATCATCAATGGCTTTAGAAATGCAGACTGCATTAACCCCTAATTTAAATAATGATGTTTTTACTCTCCTGAAAAATGAATTTTGCACAACAGGCAAGGCCAAGAAAATGAAAGGGGCACATATAAGCCTTCTCCTCGGGCTAATAGGCTGAGCCTGCTTAAGTCACACGTGTCAACTAGGTGATGGCAAGTTTCAGGTTATCTCCGTGGTTAATGATTTGGTGACAACCTAGGTAATGTTTACTTTTCTAGACTCATGCAACTTGCTACTTCATCCAGAGGTCAATATTTGTTTTCCCTACTGTCTTCGTGGAAAATAATGACCTTGAAGGTAGGAAACCGAAGAGTTTTCTTTTCAGAGAGGCTCAGCATTAGAAACCTACCCATAAAATTGAGGCACAGCACGGACACACGGGGAAGGCAGTGGGTTTCCCACGTCTAGGCCTCACAAGTGCCCACGGAGATCTCGCTTTGGACTGGGCACTCTGCTGCCAGCCTGACCGGGCGATGGCGAGATCTCGCCTTGGACTGGGCACTCTGCTGCCAGCCTGACCGGCGATGGCGAGATCTCGCTTTGGACTGGGCACTCTGCTGCCAGCCTGACCGGGCGATGGCGAGATCTCGCCTTGGACTGGGCACTCTGCTGCCAGCCTGACCGGCGATGGCGAGGAGATCTCGCCTTGGACTGGGCACTCTGCTGCCAGCCTGACCGGCGATGGCGAGGAGATCTCGCCTTGGACTGGGCACTCTGCTGCCAGCCTGACCGGTGATGGCGAGGAGATCTCGCCTTGGACTGGGCACTCTGCTGCCAGCCTGACCGGTGATGGCGAGATCTCGCCTTGGACTGGGCACTCTGCTGCCAGCCTGACCCGGCGATGCCGGGCGCGGGCCCTACACACTCGCATGCCTTTGATCTGGTTAAGCAGGGCCCACAACAATGACGTCTTTTGTCCCATGGTAGGTAGGAAGATATGCAGAGCCTCTGGAAATAGTGCAGACTGGCATGTACTTCGCGTTGGGCCAATGCACACGAGGATGTGTCGCTTGGTTTTCAGCCTACGGCCGACTCTCCCCGCTTCCCCCGCCATGTGAGGGCCTCCTCTCCGATTCCTTACTAGTCATCAGTAAGGACATGCAGAGGGGATGGAATGTATCTTAGTACCAGAATAAAACACAATCTGGAAGCGAGAATATGTATCACAAAGAATTTTTTTTTTATTTTACGCAATACTATGGGTAACAGAATCAATCCACTCAGGCGGCTTTTAAGCCCGATTTTAAACAACACTGCTGTCTTCTGGGGTTTAGGCGCCTCCTCATGAATACCTGGCATCTCCCCACGGGAGGGTGGCGGTGAGGGGCGAAGACGGCCGGGCCGGGTGGCTGCAGCCAGACGCCCCAGAAAGGAGCCCACCGGGGAGGGCAGGCGGCCATTTTGTCCTGAACACAGAGCCTGGCACAGGCTGCAGCTCCACACTGAGGGGGCCCTCGGGTGCCCAGCAGCGTGCACACGGGCCGCACGGAAGAAGTCTGAGACCTTGTCGTTGGGCCCGAGGGGCCACTGGCTGGAAGCGGGGACCAGACTCCCACGGGGCACGATCAAAGGTAAACCTCAGCCTTCGGACCCTTCGCCCCGGTTACCCGTAACTGCGGCGAAACCTCCGCGCCCCGGGCCTCCTCTCTCTCGCCCAAACCCGGGTCCAGCCCCCCGCGGGCGACGGCGGAGCGCTCGGCACCGGGGAGGGTCCCAGGGCAGCGCCGACGGGCGGCCGCCTCCCCTCGCGCGCCCGGACGGCGGCGGAGGGCGCTTCCGGGGGCGGCGGGCGCGGAGCCCGCGGCGGCGCGAGGCCGGAGCGCGGCCCGGCGGGGCGGGGGCGGGGCCGGGAGCGTGCGCGCGCACCTCACTCTCCGCCGCCCGGGGCCGCCCACTCGCGAGTCCCGGCGGTGAGGCCAGTCCGCGTTCGGCCGCCCCCGCCCCCCGGCTCCCTCCCCGGCGCGTCCCAACGGGTGTGGGCACCCTCGGCTGTGCGGCGCTGCCCGGACCTCAGGGGGCCGCGGCCCAGGACCCGGCCGCGGTCCCGCACGGTGTGGACGCGCCGCCTCTCCCGCAGCCGCCGTCAGAGCGAGCCGCGGCGAGGGGCCGGAGGCGGCACCGCGGAGGCCCTCACGGCGGCCGGCGGCCGGGCCGACCTCTGCCCGCCGGAGGCGCCGCTGCTCCCGCGCACCCGGGGCCGCCGCCTCGCCAGAGCTGAGCGAGGAATGAGCAGGCGCCGGCCCCGGGCTCTCGGAGCGAGGGGCGGCGGCTCGGCTTCTCCCCACGCCGCGGAGCCGCGGGGGCTCGGTCACCGCGGCCGGGCGGGGCGCGGCCGGGGGCAGCGGCAGCGGCGGCCTCGCTCGGGGGGCCGGCGCCGGGGTTAACTCCGCCGGCCCGGGGGGGAGGAGGAGGAGGAGGAGCCGCCGGCGGGGCGGGCCCGCGCGCTCCCGGCGCACGCCGGGGCCTCTCAGTGGCCGCCGAGGAGGAAGTTCCGCTCCCTGACAGAGCCGAGCGGCGGCGACAGCGGCTACGGCGGCGCGGCCGGGCGGGCGCTGGTCCTCGCGGCGCGGATGCCCTTCGCGCCTGCCGTCCAGTGGGCAGCGCCGGAGCCCTCCCCGGAGCCGGGGCCGCGTCGGGAGGCGCGGGCGTCCGAGACCTCCTGCCGCTCGGCCCAGCGCCGCCGCGTCGGCTTCCCCACGAGGTGGGAGACCGCCCTCCCTGTTGGCCGACTTCCGAAGAGACCCTGTTTTTTCCGCCACTGAGGTTGAGAGGTTCTGGAATCGAAGCATCAGAGGAGGTGACGTGACCCTTCTGTAATGTAACCCTTCGGATCTGGACAGGCCGCCTTCGGGGCCGGGAGACCGCAGTGGAGCATCCGCCGGGGCGCAGGAATGGAAGAACCCACCTCGCACCCTTTCTGCGGCGTCGCGTGCCCAACCCACCCTTCGGCATGAGGGGGGCCGCTGTAGGAATCCCGCCGAGGTCCTGACAGCCCGATGGCGACGGAGATACCGCGGGACGGAAACTAGGGATCGTCCGGGGGCCGCACGCGTTTCTGAATGAAATCGGGCGAGCGTAAAGAGGCGCCCCATTAAGAAAGCACAACAGCCCTTTACGAGGAGAAAAATTGAATTTCCCCGTTTTCGCCAAGGTTTTGAAGATTGTTGTATGTGTTGTACATTTGGTATAAGATGAGAACTTTATAAAGTACTCTGTCCGAGAGTGTAAACGATGACTACCCCAGCCCTGCTGCCCCTGTCTGGACGAAGGATACCGCCCCTGAACTTGGGGCCGCCTGCCTTCCCGCACCACAGAGCTACCTTGAGGCTGTCCGAGAAGTTCATTCTCCTCCTCATCCTAAGTGCCTTCGTCACCCTGTGCTTTGGGGCGTTCTTCTTCCTTCCAGACTCTTCAAAACACAAACGCTTTGACCTGGGTTTGGAAGATGTGTTAATTCCTCACGTAGATGCCAGCAAAGGGGCTAAAAACCCCGGAGCCTCCCTGATTCATGGACCCGATGAGCATAGACACAGGTTTGTTTATTTCAGAAGTTCTGGTATTCACATTGGGCAGAGCGAGGTGTGGTTTATTGCATCGGATCTGTTCTATTTGCTTTTTCTTTTTCGGTAAAATGTCATTTTCCCTGAGTCGTGAGACTTGTTTCAAAACTGGTTGAGTAGAACCAGAGACTGAAAGGGCTCCTCGAGCCCCATTTAAAGTCCAACGCCTTCGTTTTATATGGGAGGAACAGTTGCGTCCAGAGATAACCTAAAGAAATAGTGACATATGTTATACCTTCATTTATTAAGAATGTGTTGCATTCAGTCATTGTGCCACCCAGTGAAATAGATGATACTGAACCCTGACAGCTTCTGTGGGTTTGTCCTCTGCCAGAGGTCTCTCATTCTCTCACTTTGTAATTAAAGCTTAGTAGCGAATCTTAGCTTTTTAGGAAGACAAACATGGCAGGATATACCTGTCATTTCTTAATATGCAAAAATATCCTGATTATTATTTTCAGGGGATGTGTTTGGGTACTCAGTATGAAATTAGTAAAGTTAAAGATGTCATTGAATCTTGCCATATCACTTTGTGAGTCTTGTAGACAAGATTTGGTTATGTTTTTAAATTTAATATTGCCCTAAAACACACACACACACACACACACACACACACACATACACATTAATTGAGAGGTGGAGTGTATCAAGTAACTATTAGAAGATGATCAATTAAAGGGTACACATTCTTTCAAATCACCAAATCTGAAATGAGCTCTTGGGAGAGTTTAGCCAAATTAAGATAAAACGGGAGCTCTAGTTACAGCCCCTTTAAATCATTTATGTAATTTGTATCAAAGAAGAGTTTGGGACAGTAGTTTCCTTTTCTCAGACCTACAGTTGTGTGTGTTTTTTAACCTGCTATATGTTTCCCCTTTTTTCTCTATTTCTTAAAATAATCTTTGAGTATGTGATAAAAATCATATGCTTGAGTTGTTTTCAGCTGACATTAGTTTTAACTTTTTATCAAGCACAAGGTCTTGAGAAAGCTTAGTTTCAAATGTGAGCCTAAGTTAAATACTTGCAAAAATGCACTGTTGTAATGAGAAGTGGTTTTTCCTTTTTCTCAGTCTTGTTAATTTATTATTTGCTTGCTGATTCTTTGACTGTTGTCTGAACCTTATGGAGTAGTTACTTGAAAATTGTTTCATGCCATTATTTTGTAATTAAGTTAATTTGGAATTTTTTCCATCATTTTCAGCTTCTGTACTCTTTTGTGTTTATTTCTTTTATTTTGCCTTTTGCTCTTTGTGAATTTGAGAAAAATATGATGTGATCTGTGAACTATGTTGTTGAAAAATTAATACTGAAAGTACTGTTTTCCTTGAAAATTTTATTTCCCATGATATTTATATAAGCTATGGGAAATATTTGGAAAATATTTTTTGAGCTCCTTGATGGCCATGCATTAGCATTATTTGATTCTATCTGTCCTATACTAAGCAGTTTCCTTTATATTTTAAGTGTGGTCTAAAGGTTTAAAAAAATATATGGCAACCTTCTAGTTTAAAAACACATAGAAAAATTCTCAGTTAAGTAGAATTAAGATTTAGAATGTGAATGAAAATACAGATATGTACATTTTATTCACATTTTTAAAAGCCTATTTAAATCTCTTAAGAATTCTGAAATTTATATAGCCTGTGAACACATATGCTTGTGTATTGCTGCTATCCAAAACTATTGGGTTCCTGAGTTTGGAGTGAGAGACTGGTTATTGAATTCTGATAGCAAGGGATAGTAAGTGACCCAAATCCTGAGTTTTGGGTAGTGAGAGTCTGGGTAGCAAAGTGATATATGTGAAAATTTATTTAAATCTGTTTGGTTCCTGAGTTTTGGAAAACAAGAATTCAAATAGTGAGAGTTCAGGTAGCCAGGGATCTCTGTGCATAAATTTCTGGGTTTTATCAGTTGTTTTTGTATTTGCTTATAGTATGTTATCAGTTCTTGCTTAACCATATCTGAAAACACAGGCTATTAATGATAAGAATTGTAATTGGATCAATGAAGTGCATTTCAAGTTAGAGATGATTCACATAAGTTCAAAGTGTGAGACATAAAACATCAAATCATTTATAAACATTAACTTATTTAAAAATAATTCAGAAAGATAGCATTGTAACAGAATTAGTTTGTATTAAGAGCATACCTAATTTGAGTGTGGGTCAAAAAACCATCTTTCTTAATTTGGAAACTATAAATTGATAATTTGTGTGGAGAAGGGTGCAGGATAGAGGGATGCGGATAAGTAATGGAAAATAAATCATGGCCATTATTTCTTACTCATAGTATTTAAGAGATACTTTTTGAATTGGCTTTTCTTTATTAATGAATTAGTTTATTGTAGTAGTTAAGTGCTTAAGCTTTGGAGTTAGACTACATGGATTCATACCCTGTTTTGTTACTGATTAGATGTGTGCTTTTGAGCAAATTTTAAAACTTGAAGTTGCTACCTCTGTATGACAATGGCATCTATTTTACAGATTGTTATATTGAATGAGATAGTACAAAGTTCTTAGCATAGTTCCTAGCATTTAGTAAATGCTCAGTAAATATTAGCTTTTATTATCAATAATTCTACAATGTCTTTATTGATATTAGAGAGAGAGCAAGGGAGAGAGTGAGAAACATCGATGTGAGAGAGAAACATCCATCAGCTGCCTCTTGTACGCACCTTGATATGGGACTGAACCCACAACCTGGGCATGTGCCCTGACTGGGAATTGAATCTGCGGCCTGTAGGTGCACCAGACAATGCTCAACCAACTGAGCCATACCAGCCATGGCAATAATTATAGTTTTAATTGAATATTTTAATTCTGAGTCTTCTTACCTTTAAACACTGTACATGTTTCTGAAAAGTTAGGCACAGATTAATATTTTTGAAGTACATCAGAATCTTGTTGTCTAAAGGAACATTTTATAACCAAACCAGTTAGCAACAAATGTGTGTCGCAGGTCTACTCTGTGTAAGGCCCCGCTTTTATGGACCATCTGGGGGGGCAGTGATGGGCATTAAATGAATAAATTTGTTTTTGAGCTGTGATGAGTGTTTGGAAGTTGTTCTCAGTGCTATCAGAGCACACACATTGTGATTTAGCCTGTGGAGGCCCCAGAGTGGGGGCAAGGTTGGGGGTGGCAGTGAAATAGAGAAGGCCTCCTTGAGAAAGCAATGGCTTGGAAACTTAGAACAAGTGGGAGATCTTTGAGTGAAGTAGAGATGTGGGGGGAAAGTGATTAAAGCACAGGACACGCCCAGCCGGTATTGCCCAGTGGTTGAGTGTGGACCCATGAACCAAGAGGTCACCTGTTGGTTTCCAGGTCAGGCTTGATCCCCAGTAGGGAGTATGCAGGAGGCAGCCAATCAGTGACACTCATCATTGATGTTTCTCTCTCTCTCTCTCTCCCTTCCTCTCTCAGAAATCAGTAAAGATATGTTATTTAAAAAAAAAATCTAGACTTCTGATTTTTCTTGAAAAATTAGAGGATATGGAGGCACCCAAGTCTGTATTTTCAGAGGGCAGCACTCAGCTGGATCTGGGTAGCAGCTACTATCTCTGGAGGGACTTGTGCTCCTCACTTTATGCCACTCAATTAAGTTGCCAGATAACTAAATCTAGTGAATCAATATTTAACCTGGTTGTTGTTGAGTAAAGAATCTCTAGGCAGGATCCTGGAGTGTTTGTAAAGTGTTTCTATGGGAAGTTATTGAAGGGTTTTCATTAAAGCACAGGAATGACATAGTTATTGAAAAATGAATTGCAGTATAAACACTGGGTTGGAGAGGCGCAGGAGGAGATGTAGTGAACTCAGGAGGTTCTAGGTAATGGAGGATATTGGCTTAGACCACAATGGTGGTGGTGGTGAAGGAGAAAAATTAGTAGAGAAAAGTGGTTGATTCAAGAGACGTTAAACTCTTAAGTTTCACAGAAATTGGTGGTCAATTGACTATGGGGGGCTAAAGGAGGAGGAGGAGTGAGTCCAGGATAACTCCTAGTTTCTGGGTGATGTGGCTGTGGATTACTAAGAAATATATATTATATTTAATTAGATTTATGTAATTGATATTACATGAATTTAAGATAAAGTATTTTTATCAGAAAACCTATATATTCCCTTTCTATTCAGTGGTTCATAAATAATTCAGAGTTTACAAACAATATATACCTTCCAGATGATAATATGAAGTGTATAGTTTGGTATTGATGATAGTCATTTTTAGCATGTGTGATTTTAAAGTAACCAAAACAGGTATTGGTTATAATAAACATGACTGTTGTTATAAATATATACTGATATACATAAAGTATCGTGTTCATTTTTTGTGTATATAATAGACCTAATTAAAATGTTACTTACTAATTTCTTTTGAAACACATTTGTTTTATATAATAGTATTATATAAATGGGCTTTTTTTGTTGTTGTTGTTTATTTATTTGAATTGCCAGTAGGTTTCATCCACCTGTGAGGGTTTTGTTAGTATGAATTGAATACTTGAGGATCAGGTGTATGTTAACTTCTGATTTTTCCTCAAACAGAAAGAACATAGGCTTAGGAGTTAGAAGGGCCTGAAGTTGCATCTTGGTTCTACTAACGAGCTGTGTGACATTTAACTAGACATAATCACTCTAAACCTGTGTTGGCCGATATAGTAGTCATTAGTGATATGTAGCTATTGAAATTGAAATGTGGCTAGTTCAAGTCACAGTGTGCTTTAGTGAGAGTTTCTAAAGTTTTTCATGTCATGATTTGTATTTTTTGCTTGATTCAGTTGGCCTTTTATTGCAGAAGTAGAGATCTAAGATCTCACTTTTATTATTTAAATTTTCTTTTTTCATCTCATTCTTCTTCCATTCTTTTTCCCCCTCTCCTGCTCTTTACTTGGTGCGTTCTGCTTTTTTGGGGGGGTTACATCACTTTACCCTCTAAGTGTGCTGAACTTTCCCTTGCGGTGTATTTCCCCTCGTTGGCTCATGGTTATTTTTCCTACTTCTCTTTACTCAGATGGGAATAAGGTAAGGTTGGTTTGTGCTTGATATTTGTCCACAGTCTGTAATGTAGATGCCTTTGCTACATTTTTTGTATACTTAATATTGAGTACCCTTTTCAGCTGTGTAGTTGGTCAGTTGATCTGTACAGCTCTCAGTCTATTTCTCTCTATTCTACTACAATGGTAGAGTCTTTTGTCCTCTCAGTTGTTTTGGTGATGAGGTAGATTTTATGTCATCCCCAAATTCATAATACAATTGGCAGCATGGACAGCTACTGAGATTTCTTTTGTCTTACTCCTTACCACCTAGAACACAGTTTTTCATTCTGCTTCTCATGCAGTAATTTCCCCTGTGTTCCAGGAGTTGCTCTCACAAAAACCTAGCTAGTTTAGGTAATAAGGAAAGAATTGGGAAAGGCAAGTTGAACAGTACTCTGACTGCATGTAGGTCTCTGTCCCATATTCTCCTTGGGACAGACCCTTGGTCTCTGAGATAAGTTACACTTGGGGTAGGGTAGTAGTTTGGGTATTTTTTGTTTCATGAGGTAAGGCTTGGTGTTCTGTATATTCTAGGTATGGTTATAAGTTAGTAAACAGTTCTTCCAGGTCCTGACATAATGGCTCTTACTTCTTTGATAGTCTGAGTTTTTACTATTTTCTTCATCTTTCTGGACTATTAATAGTGATTTGGAGAAGAGGCTGTAGTTTGGGACTGCTCACCAGATGACATTTTATATACTCTTCTTTAAAGCCTAATTTTGATCCTAAGCAAAGTGACAGTAACTTTGCTTTTTTTTTAGTTCAGCATTATAAAATCACTGAACATATCAGTATGTTTTTTATTCTTGTCAGAAATGAATAAAGTATTAGTATGATATGGTTAAAATGCAGAATGCCAAGGTTTAAGCCCTGATTTTTATGTTGTTCAGTAAGTATTGGAAGTTCCAGGAAATGACATACTGTACAATGCCCCACAAGTTGAATGTTAATAATAGGTGAACAGTATTTTTGGATGAAGTTAAATGTTTCAAGGAAATAAAATTTGTTTAACCATTAATTTATTTGTTCTAAAAGCTGTATTAGCCTTTTCAGAATTTTTCTTGGGTCTTATAAGAAGTGTTGTACGGCTATGAAATGTTTATTTACTCTTATTTATTAATGTTTATTTTGGACTTTCTTATTAAAGAATCAAACACATAATCTCAGAATAGTCTTGAATTAACATAGATTTATGTAGATTATGTAAGCTTTTATAACATGTAGTTTAAAATTAGAAGTTTACCCTCTTCTACCTCCCCCTACCTCCCCTTCCCTCTGGCAATCACCATACTATTGTCTGAGTCCATGAGTCTTTATTTTCTTCGCTTAATCTCTTCACCCTTCTCACCCACCCCTCAACCCCCTCCCCTCTGACAGCTGTCAATCCGTTCTCTGTATCCATGAGTCTGTCTCTACTTTGTTAGTTTATTTTGTTCATTAGATTCCACATGTAAGTGAAATCATACAGTACTTTTTCTGACTGGTTTATTTTACTTAGCATATTGTAGAATTGTTTACCTGAAACCTATATAATTTTATTAACCAATGTCACCCCAATAAATTCAAGAAAAATAAATTAAAACAATAAAATTAGATGTTATTTTTATCATCATTTATTATAAAACCATGCTTGAAATTACTTTGGGTGATATGCATTTAATCTTATTCTCTAATAGTGTTCTCTGATCTACATGGTTCTTGTTAATGTTAATTTACCCATTAACAGCTGAGATTGCCCAGATTCACATATAGATTTAGTCTCTTACCTCTGCTCCCTCTAGGTAGCCTTTTTTCTATGTACTGTTATCTTTCTAATGTATTGTCTGTGATTGCATATTTATAGTTATTTGCTTCTCTGTCTTTCCCAATACAACATGGGCTCCTTGAAGACAAATGACTGTCTTTTATTTATCTTTATATCTCCAGTGCTTGAAATGTCTTTAGTAAAAGCGTTTATCTATTGAATAAATGATGTCCATGGCAAGGTGACAAATTCCACAAGAGAAGGTATAAGCAGAATGCAAGGAAGAGTTGAGGGAGAAGATATTAAAGTAGGAAGAATGAGGTCTTAGAGTGAGAAGGATAGTTTTAATAAAGGCCCTTTATAGGAAATAATTTAAAATTAGGGAATAATTTGTATTGATCTTATCTAGAACATACTTATTCCTGTGAGTGTATCTAAGGTATTTGCATGCCCTGCCATTGAATTTCTCCTCGTTTAAGAACAAAAGGAAGAGAACAATAAAGAGTGTGTGATGAGTGTTTTCACACATTTCACCTATAGTCTTCATGTCAGATCTGTAACTTAGGTATTATCTCATTTTTACAAATACGGATACCACAAAACTTAGATCATGCTGAAAGTTGGAAGGTTGGCACCACAGAAGCCAAACATCTATTCAGTAGAACATGGTAAACATTAATGTAATTGAACAACTAGGCAAATGTACTATTGTTTGAAATTTTTATAAAAATATTTAGGCTGACTCTACATATCATTGGCAAGGAAAATCATTTTGCTATTTTCATTTTCCATAATTGTGCAAATTCAGTCATAAAACCCAATCTGCAAGTAAATCTTCAGTTCATTCTTCATGACAACCATGTTCTAAAAGGAAAATGTTCCAAGGAAAATTCCATGGCAATCAAGGTAAACTTTTATGACTGAATTCCAAGATAGATAATTGGAATGAATGCCCCTTGAAGATTTTTTTTTTCCAGAAGGAGAGCACCATTGAATATTTAAAAGCATTAGGCTCAGTGTTAAGAAATAGATAGAAACTAGGCTCTAGTTTCAGCATCGTCCTTACTTGTTGGAGTGTATTTAGATAAGCTATTAACTTCTCTGTGCCTTATTTATGAAATGAGGAAATTGATTGAATCGTTAAAGATTACTTCCAGCTCATACATATGAAATACAAGTAATTTTATGAAGTAGGGAACTGAAGAATGTGCAGTAATTTAGTTCCAAGACATCACAAATACTGTGAAAATAAAATGTATTCTAAGTAGAATTAGCAATGCCATTTTTATATATAAATTAAGGTTTAAAAATTATAAATGACTATAATTCATTTGTATATTACAGCAGTCCCCCTTGTCCATGGACTTGCTTTTTGCTGATTCAGTTACCCGTGGTCAAAAATGGGAAATTTCAGGAATAAACTGTTCATAAGTTTTAAATTGTGTGTCATTCTGAGTAGCATGATGAAATCCCATTCCATCCTGCTCTGTCCCTCCTGGGAAGTGAATCATCCCTTTGTCCAGTGCTGTATACACTGCCTGTCTGTTAGTCACTTAGTAGCCCTCTCATTTATCAGATTGACTGTCCTGGGATTGCAGTGTGTTTGTGTTTAAGTCACCCTTGCTTTACATAATAATGGCCCCAAAGCAAAAGAGCAGTGATGCTGACAATTCAGATATGCCAAAGAGAAGCCATAACGTGCTTTCTTTAAGTGAAAAGGTGTGTGTGTATAGGAAAAAACAATGTTTGTAGGGTTTGGTACTATCCATAGTTTCAGGCATCCACTGGGGGTCTTGGAATGTATCCCCTGCAGCTAAGGGGAGACTACTGTATATGATTATTTATATAATGAAATCTGTACCAATTTAAAAAGTAAATGTTTTATACATTTCTTGTTTTTCATAAGTATAAAAGTAAAATTTATTGAACATTTTATATACCCGCATGAAGGTAATAGGTGTATTTACGAAAGTATTTCCAGTTGTCATTTTTGAGCCTGATTAACAATTACATTTCTAAATTTATCTAAGACTTTAGGATAGATTTTGTGGAAAACAAGAGTCCTTTAGTAATTCAGGTCTCAGATCTTGTGAAATTTTCTTTAAGACTGTAATTTCCTAACCTTAGTATTGAGAGATGCCTTTGACAGTGTCTGTTCTCTTTTGTTCTTCATATCTTAACAAGAACTTTAGGGACAAGTTATATGGTTAAAAAAAAAAAAAAAAAAAAAAGGATATGAAGAAATCTGGAGATTACAAAGAACAATGTGGTGTTTTCTTTTTATATTTTTGACATTTACGTATTTATAAAAATCAATCTCTGTTACTTATGCAGATCTCTTGACGTCTCCTTAGTGATACTGCTGTTACCATTTAAAAAATATTGGTCACACTTATTCATCAAATGTTTTGAGTAGTTTTTATATGCTAAGCATTATACTAAGTATTGGGGATTATTGGAAAATAATGTAGACAATTAATTTTGATTCAGACACTACTGAAACATTTAAATCTTAGGTTCAAATCTTATTAAAGCATATAATCTTTAGAGTCAGATTCTACAGGTTCTTAAAGATATCTTTTCACCTAGGTGAGGCTCTGGCGCATGTATTTATTAGGTCATTGGCATTTTTTGAGAGTTCGGATAAGTTATTGCTTTATCTTTCCTCCTTTCATTTTTTTTCTAATATGCATTTATGTCATTAACTTATGCATTTCTGGCACATGGACTAGGTTATCTGAATATAAAGTGAAGTATTCCTGCAGCTTTTTTTCAATAAAGAATTAGACCCAGACATCTGAAAAATAGGCTAATCATTGTGCCAAATTGAGATCTGGAACACTTCTATGTATTTATGTATCTAAAACTATTTATATATAGCTATATGGTTATAGTTAATTTCATTTATAAAGTTACATGTGTGTACGTGATCCCTTCAATTACTTGGCAGTAAGGTGGCATCTGATAGGAAGTTTGTATCTGTTTGGTGTGTATCTGTTTTGTATGTTATAGTAAATGTGGATTATTTTTCTGTTAATTTGTGATGCCATTATAAAAACATTTACTTTTTCATGACCTAGATTTTTCCCCCTGTACTTAAAAAGATTGGTAATACCTAGGGTGTGGTGAACAGTGAGCAGCTGGTTCATCTTGTGCTAACACTGTTGGTGTAAGTCTAAATTAATAGAATTTTTGTAAATAACAATTTAGTAATAACAACTAATTTAAAGTAGATATTCTTTGATTCAGCAGTTCTTCTAAGAACTTATTCTTGGTAAATCTTCACATCGGTGCACAAAATAATGTTCAGGAATGTCCGCTGAAGCCAAAACATGAAATATAGTAAATGATCCAAATGTCTGTCAACAGGGGATTAGTTAAATAAATGATAATATATCACTATATGTGCAGAGTTCTTTTCTTATTTAACCACCCTGTGGATTTTCTTAGTTATTCCCCAAAACACCATACTATTTTAATTTCATAGTTTTATAATAATATGTTTTGATATCTGGTTTATATTCTCTATACCGTCCTTGTTTTATAAGCATACATAAAAGTCTTAACAGATAATATTAATGTCACTGTACCCACAGATGTTCACCCTTGGAGTAGCCGTCATTGATTGATTTGGAAAATAGTAACTGCCACTTCTGTATTCATTCATGTGGATTGGTGTAGAGATGGAGAGAATATTGAGCTCTCACAAAGTAGGTCTGAAAACCCAGTGTCCACTGCAGTAGTGGTTTCCACATGTTTGTGTACACCAGAATCATCAGTGGAGCTCTTAATAATATCAGTTCGTGGCCATCACACAGACCTGCTGAATTGGAATCTGTATTTTTAACAAGGGCTCAAGAGAGTTTTAAGTAGTCATGCCCACACCAGTTGAGAACCATTGTACTATAAGCTCTACAGTATTTCCAAAATGCAAAAGTTTTAGAAGAGTGTGATGTACTACTATATAACATGAACATTTTCTCATCCTCTTATTTTTCTGTTTATCTCTTTCCTTCACCCTGTTTCTGTTTTTGTCCCTCTTAATATTTAGTTCTTAATTCTATTTTTAATTTTTTCTCTCTCTGGTCTGGTTTTTCACTGGTGTGTCTCTCTTCTGTCCTTTCTCCCTCCTCCCCTACCTCCTTTTTTTTCTCCCATGTGCCTACTGATAAGTTACTGATTGCTGTTTTCTCTGTTCTCATTGGCCCTGAAATTGTAACTTTCTTTCTGGGTTCCCTCCTCCTCCACTGTGTGAAGTGTTAGCTCTTTGGCATCCAGGGCTCATACCAAGTTATATTTATCCTGTTCTTTGGGCAGATAGATCTGAGTCTCTCACAGATCATTCCTACCTTTCAATGGCAGGAGTAGGAATCAACTCTCTGGGTTTGGTGTAGGAAACTTTTAAGCTTTACATTTAAAGCTTGAATTTCTTAAGTAAGGATCATTGTAACCAGTCTTTTTTTCTCCTCTACCTACAGGGAAGAAGAGGAACGTTTGAGAAATAAAATTCGAGCTGATCACGAGAAGGCCCTGGAAGAAGCAAAAGAAAAATTAAAAAAGTCGAGAGAGGAAATTCGAGCAGAAATTCAGACAGAGAAAAATAAGGTAGTCCAAGAAATGAAGATGAAAGAGAAAAAGCCACTGCCACCAGTCCCTATACCAAACCTTTTAGGAATAAATGGTGGAGACCCAGAAGATAATGACATAAGAAAGAAAAGGGAAAAAATTAAAGAGGTAATAATAAGCTGAGATTTATGATATGGAGTGATTATAGATATATATTTGGATATACATGCACACCATTTATGTTGTCATACTTAGATCTTGTTTGTTTTTGGGTCCTAGTTGTTCATTTTCCAAGTTGTCAGTAAGGACTAGAACTCCCTTCTTCGTAATATGGGTTATAATAGGATTATTGGACACTTAAAATTTTGATATAATGTTTGGATGGTTACATCACTCACCCTATGTTTAGAGATCTTTCGATATTTAGCATTTTATAAATAATGAAGAGTAGATGTATAAATAATTTATCAAATAAGAAATTTCTTAAGTGGTGCTATAAGAGATTCTGCTATATACTATGCATATCTCCTCATAAACATGCTTTTGAAGAGTTAGCATTATATCTGCCATCTTTAATTTCTCTTTCAGCAGTGTTTTGTAGTTCTCAGTATATAGTTCTTACATATACTCTGTTATATTTACTCCTAAGTATGTCATGTTTTTTGATATGATTATAAATGTAATGTTTTAAAATTTTCATTTCTGTTGTTCATTACTAGCGTATGGAAATATATTTGATTTTAGTTTGCTAAACTTGTATTCTATTATTTTACTGAAGTCATTTATTAGTTCTAGTGACTTTTTTTAGATTGCTTAGAATTTTCCTTGTACAGAGTCATGTTCTCTGTGACTATAGAAACTTACACCTTTTTCATTTTTGATTTTTATGTCTTTAATTATTTTTCTTCTCTTATTGCACTTTCTGGGACTTCTAACACATTGTTGAAAAGAAGTAGTGAGAATGGACATGTTCGATTTGTTCTTAATTTTAGGGGCTTAAGCATTTAGTTTTTTACCATTAAATATGTTGTTAGAAGTAGGTTTTTTTAAGATGCCCTTTATTAGGTTGATGTTTCCTTGTAGTTATAGTTCACTGACAGTTTTTATCATGATGGGCGTTGAATTTTGTCAAATGCTTTGTCTGCCTCTATAGAGATTATTGGAAGATGGTTTTCCTTTTATTTTGTTAACATGGTGAATTATATTGATTGGTTTTTGAATGTTAAGTTAGTCTTATATTCCTGGTTTAAACTGCATTTGGTCATCATGTCGTCATATATTGCTAATTTTGTTCAGTAGTTTTGTATTTGTGTTTTATATTGGTTTTTAGTTGCCTTATAATGTCTTTGCCTGGTTTCAGTGTCTGAGTAAGGTTAGCTGCAAAAAACAAGTTGAGAAATGTTTTAATGAATAGTGTACTGTTAAATGAACAGATTTTTGATCTACTATAGGCTGCTATTAAATAATTCAGCTGATATATAATTAAATACTTTGCTACTGTGTTGCTTAGACTCCTTGGGTTGTAAGAAATTCAGCTCAACGTTATTAATATAAAAATACTTATTTGCTTACTGGCTCTGAATCCAAGCTTTGCTGAATCCAAGTCTGTAGATGTTATTGTCAATAATATGTATCTGTCTCTTTTTCTTTCGTCATTTAGTTTCTCCATGTTGGGAGAGAGTTAGCTTCCATCAGGAATTATATATTACTTAGACCTTAAGATTGCAAAATAAGAGAGTCCTCCTGTCTCCTACGGAAGAATCTTACTCTCTATAATAATATGTGTAAAAGGACTTGATTATCCCTACTTCAATCACATGTATACAATCACTTTGTTTAGGTCAGGGGTTGGCAAACTGCAACCTGTGGGCCAAATTCTGCCTTTATTTTTTAAAAATCAAGTTTAATTGGAACAGGCATGCCCATTTGTTTATGTATTGCCTATGGCTGCTTTTGTGCTGCGACAGCTGAATTAAGTCATTGGTATAGAAACTGTATGGCCTGCAAAACCTAAAATACTTAGTTTAAAGAAAGAGTTTGCTATCTTTGATCTAAGGGTAAGGAGTTCTCTAGCCAGGCTGTTTTAATTGGTTGTGGAATCAGAGCCTCTTGATTTATGGCTCTATCAAAATAACAGTGAGGGAAGGGAGCAGTTCCCAAAAGGATTGGCAGTTCCTAAAAGCAAAGAATGCCAGACACCTTCTTTCTTAATAAAAACAACTTGTCTATTACATCCAGTTTTTCCTTATGTGTAGATCCTGAGATTAAGCATTGTTATGTGTGTCTCACACTGATATAAATATTAATAGAATAACATTATTGTAGGAGATATAGGAGAATGTGTAAGGATAATAGTAATAGAATCCCTAAATTACATAAAATACAAAGATAACAGTGTGAATAATGTAAATTGATGGATTATAATTTTTCTTTTCTCAGATGATGAAACATGCCTGGAATAATTATAGGATATATGGATGGGGACATAATGAACTCAGACCTATTGCAAAGAAAGGACACTCCACTAATATATTTGGTAAGTTTACTTTTTCAAATTACTATTTCCATTTTCTACATCCATTTTAAAAATAAGACTTAACTTTTAAAATACTTTCTAAAACCTGAGTATTTCTGTGGAATGGAATTATAATTTGAAGCAACATATATTTTCTCTCTCAAGTTTCAGTCAAGATTGGTTATGGTTGCTTTGGAATACAGAGATATGTGGTAGATTTTTAGTTTGCATACAGATGCTTTAGTCATTTATCTGAGTATTTTGAAGCTTTTTCTTTGTTGTTGTTTTTTTCTTAAATACTGAGAAGTTAGGTACCTATTTGTAATTCTTTTTCTTCAACATAGCTCACACATTATAGAGCCCAGGGGGAAGGAAAGGAAATTTCAGTAGTGCTGTGTACAGGCATAACTTGGAGATAACTGCAGGTTTGGTTCCAGACCAGCACAATAAAGTGAATATTGCAATAAGGCAAGATACACATTTTTTTGTTTCCCAATGCATATAAAAGTTATGTTTACAATATACTGTAGTCTGTTAAGTGTGCGATAACATGTCTAAAAAACAATGTATATGCCTTAATTAAAAAATACTTTATTGCTAAAATTACTAATCATCATCTGAGCCTTCAGTGAGTCAAACTTTTTGCTGGTGGAGGGTCTGGCCTCAATGTTGATGGCTGCTGACGGATCAGGCTGGTTGGTTTTGAAGGTTAGGGTGGCTGTAGCAATTTCTAAAAATGAGACAACAGTGAAGTTTGCTGCTTCAGTTAGTCTTCCTTTCACCAGTGATTTCTCTGTAGTATATGATGCTGTTTGATAGCACTTTACCCACAGCGGAACTTCTTTCAGAATTGGAGTCAGTTCTCTCAAACCCTGCAGCTGCTTTATTAACTAAGTTTATGTAATATTTTAAACCCTTTGTTGTCGTTTTAACACTCTTCACAGCATGTTCACCAGGAGTAGATTCCATTTCAAGAAACCACTTTCTTTGCTTATCCGTAAGAAGCAGCTCCTCACTGGTTCAAGTTTTATCATGTGATTGCAGTAATTCAATCACATCTTTAGGCTCCTCTTCTAATTCTAGTTCTCTTGCTATTTCCACCACATCTGAATCAACTTCTTCCAAGCTCCTGTTAATGTTGATATTTTGACCTTTTCCTGTGAGTTATGAATGTTCTAGAATGGTGAATCTTTTCCAGAAGTTTTTCAATTTATTTTGCCCCAATCCATCAGAGGAATCACTATCTATGGCAGCTATAGCCTTATGAAATGCATTTCTTAAGTAATAAGACTTGAAAGTCAAAATTACTCCTGCAGATTGGATGTTGATTTCGCAAGCATCAACATTAATCTCGTAGTACATCTCTGTTAGAGCTCTTGGGTGACCAGGTGCATTGTCAATGAGTAATTTTTTTTTATTTTTTATATATATTGATTTCAGAGAGAGAGGAAGGGAGAGGGAGAGAGAGAGAGAAACATCAATGATGAGAGAGTCATTGATCGGCTGCCTCCTGCACACCCCCGACTGGGGATCGAGCCCGCAACCTGGGCATGTACACTGACCGGGAATCAAATCCCAATCGCCTGGATCCTAGGTCGACACTCAACTGCTGAGCCATGTCCGGCTGGGCGAGTAATTTTTTGAAAGGAAATCTTTTTTTCTGAACAATAGATCTCAAATATTAAAATATTCAATAAACCATGCTGTCAACAGATGTGCTGTCATCCAGGTTTTGTTTTTTCATTTATAGGGTGCAGAGTAGATTTAGCATAATCCTTAAAGGCCCTAGGATTTTCAGAATGGTAAATGAGCATTGGACTCAACTTAAAGTTACCAGCTGCATTAGCCCCAAACAAGACAGTCAGCCTGTCCTTGGAAGCTTTGAAGCCAGGCATTGACCTCTCTCTAGCTATGAAAGTCCTAGGTGGCATCTTCTTCCAATAGAAGGCTGTTTTGCCTACTTTGGAAATCTGTTGTTTAGTGTAGCCACCTTCATTAATTATTAGATCTGGAGGATAACTTGCTGCAGCCTCTATATCAGCACTTGGTGCTTCACCTGGCATTCTCATTTTATGGATATGGTTTCTTTCCTTAAACCTTATGAACCAACCTCTGCTGGCTTCAGCTTTTCTTCTGCAGCTTCCTCACTTCTCTCAGTCTTCATAGAATTGAAGAGAGTTAGGGCCTTGTTCTGGATTAGGTTTGTCTTAGGGAATGTTGTGGTTGGTTTGATCTGTCTAGACCACTAAAACTTTATTTATATCAGCAATAAGGCTGTTTTCCTTTCTTAATATTTTTGTTTGTTGGAGTAGCACTTTTTATCTCCTTCAAGAACTTTTCCTTTGCATTCACAGCTTGGCTGACTGGTGCAAGAGGTCTAGCTTTCAGCCTACCTTGGCTTTCGACATGCCTTCCTCATTAAGCTTTATCATTTCTAGCTTTATGATTTCTAATGCAGTGTTTCTCTTATAATTTGTTTTTTTGCTTAGGTGTTTTCTGTAAAAGAGAAAATGAAAAGATCATTTTGCTTGGGTTTGAAAGATGTTGGGATGGAGGAATAATGGAAAATTTTTTAAAAATTATATTATTATTTAAAAATTTAAATTATAATGAAATGCCAGAGATCTCATTATATGATATGACATTTAATTTAGTAGAGATCTCTTAATGAAGTAAACTATATTTCCTCAGCAGAGGTTATGGATGGAAAAGTTCCCATTGCTTTGTGGATGCCCACAGTGTGAGATATTAGTGCAATAAAATCCATTATATTTTAATGGTTAATTAAAATTAGATCCTCTTGGAGCAGGTTGCGAGGGCTGGCATCCAGCACCCGGTTCGTTCTGGGGGAAATAAGGGAGAGACTCTCCCGAGCACCATAATTAGAGTCCAAGTGGGCGGAGCCACTCCTAGCTGTTGGCTCATGTCTCTGCAGAGCCAGGTGTCAGGCCGCCTGGTACAACTGTGTGGGGCGGGACGGCTGCTTGGCGCCCCACGTCCCTGGCCAGGCCCCTCAGCGGGTGCCCTGCGAACCCGCAGCAGTACATGTGGTCCTCCAGCGTCCCTGGGCGCTAACGGTCCCGGCACACGGACGCCAGCGGGAGTTGGGTCCTGGGGGGAGGTGGTGGTGGGGTGTAGAGCTGGGGTGCGCACCTGGGCCCCCCTGCTCTTGGCAGCAGAGGTGAACCCAAACGCCTCCACCAACTGGAAGGAAGCAAAATCGTTTCTGAAGGGCCTGAGTGACAAGCAGTGGAAGGAATATTACTTCTGCCAGGACTTCATCAGGCTGAAAAAGATTCCAACCTGGGAGGAGATGGCAAAAGGGTTGACTGTGAAAGTGGAGGAGCCCAAGTACAAAAAGGACAAGCATCTCAACGAGAAGATCTCTCTGTTCCGAGGTGATATTACCAAGCTGGAGGTGGACGCCATCGTCAATGCTGCCAACAGCTCCCTGCTCGGAGGAGGCGGTGTGGACGGCTGCATTCACCAGGCTGCCGGGCCCCTTCTCACCAAAGAGTGCTGGACCCTGCAGAGCTGCGAGACCGGGAAGGCAAAGATCACCAGTGGCTATCGGCTGCCGCCAAGTACGTCATCCACACGGTGGGGCCCATCGCCCACGGAGAGCCCAGTTCCAGCCAGGCTGCCAAGCTTCGCAGCTGCTACCTGAGTAGCCTTGACTTGCTTCTGGAGCACGGGCTCCGCTCCGCCGCGTTGCCCTGCATCTCCACCGGCATATTTTGCTACCCCAATGAGGCTGCAGCGGAGGTAGTGCTGGCAGCGCTACGCCAGTGGCTGGAGCAGCACGAGGACAAGGTGGACCGGCTCATCATCTGTGTGTTTCTGGAGAAGGACAGAAACATCTACCTGCAGCAGCTCCCTCGCTACTTCCCAGTGGCCTGATGGTACCCGCTGCGCCCTGACCAGGGCTGCGTGGCCTGGGCCTGCTGGGTTTCACTCCCAGCTGTAAGAGGTTGCTGAAGCCTGGCCACTCCCTCCTTTCCCTCAGCCCCCTACCCTTCAGCAGCCTCCTAATAAAGACCACCCTTGTTTCAGATAAAGAAATAATCAATCCTCTCTTCAAGTAAATATTTCACTATATTAAACTCAGTGGTAAAGGGTGAGCCCTTTGAAATGATTGGAGAATAAAAGCGTACTGAAAAGAGTTGGATGTTAATTTTCTACTTTTCAAAAATTTGTTTTAGACATTAGGAAAATGAAAACGCAAGCCACAAGACTTGGAGATATTTATGATATGTGAATATAAGGATGTAATCAGAATATATAAATAATTTTATACCAAAAAAGGTATATGAATAGCCAGTAAAGCGCATCAATCATCAGGGAAATTAAAATTCAAGCCACAGTTCAACATCCTACATACCCATTAGAATCACTAAAATGGAAAGACAGATAATACCAAATGTTGTCAAGGATGGTAGAGCAACTAGAACTCACAGTGTTGCTGGAAATATAAAATGGTGCATTCTGGAGAGCAGTTTGTCAGTCTCTCATAAAGTTAGACATAAACTTACCATACAGCTCAGCAATTCTACTCCTAAATTTTTCCCTGATGCTCACACTGAGATCAGATAGCAGTTTTATTTTTCTTCTTATGTTAGATTGTTGCATCATTGACATGCAGAATTCACAAATTGAATTTTAAGCTCTCTTCTATAAAAGTTTATGTAGTAGTTATCACCCTTAAAATTAAAATAGAATTCCATGAAACTTCCAGAGTATGGTAGTTTTATAGTGGGTAGCTCTTTGAGAACTGAATTTTTTCTGTTTCTTGGTCTTTTTGTTTGGATTTTCTGTTTCTTTCTTTCATAAGTCAAAATACTGATATATATATTCATATATTAGAAAATCATTAATTCCACTCATTTTTTCAAATCTATTGGAAAGATATGACTAAAGTGAGCTTTTTATAGTTTTCTTAATTTCCTCTATCTGTTGATGCATTCTCATTTTTTATTTTGTGTTTTTGTATTCCCATGACTACTTTTTAAAAATTGATTAGTGGTAGATTCATTGTATAGGTCTTTTCATAGAACTATATATCTTGAATTTATTATTTTGACAGTTTTCTTTATTTCTTTTTATAAAAAATCTTTTTGTCCTGTATTTTTCTTTCTCATTTTGTAACAATTTTTTAAATGTATTTACTGATTTTAGAGAGAGAGGAAAGGAGAGGGAGAGAGAAACATTGATATATAAATAAGTCAAACAACAAATTGATGTCTTTTTCTTTCTCCCTCTCTCTAAAAAAAAGACAACATTCTTAAAAATATTGGCACACTTCATCAATTTGTGAGTCATCCTTGTGCAGGGGCCATTCTGATCTTCTCTGTATCTTTCCAATTTTAGTATATGTGCTGCCAAAGCAAGTACTTTATTTCTAATTCATTAATTTCTGCCTTTAGCTTTTCTGATTCATCTACTTTACTGATCAAGTTTATCATTCCTTTTCTTTTTAGTAGAATGTTGTAAATTCAATTATTTTTATTTGTTTTTACTAAGTAGTATAAACTTTCAAGTTATGAGGTTTTCTCTGAGAACTGCTCCAGTTGATTTCTTTGTTCTCATAATAAATTTTTATTAATTTTTAAATATATTCTACAATGTCATGTTTTACTTCTTTCTTGACCCAAGGGTAGTTTTAGCCCTTTTAATTTTTTCCAGTTGAAATCATGGGTTGTCTAGTTAAACAACCACAGTGATAGCCAGTATTTCAGTTTTGCCTCTCTCTGCCTTGGGCTTTTAGGCAATGGCACAATCCTATAACTACCTGTAAACTTTGAAATAAGAACAAAACTGGTATTCTTAAGGATCTAAAATAAGCATGATAAATATTTTAGACAAAATACTAAAAAGATAACATATTTAAGTTAGTATGCAAGAGATTGGGATATATGGGCGATTAAATGGCTTAATAAAGTTTTTGTTATCTTATTAAAAACTGAGGAACAAGAAAAGTAAAAGGAAAGTATGTCTGTAATAACCCAGAACAAACATTCTAGCTAATATCAACATGAAGAGAAGTGAGTTGGGAGAAGACCAAGGAATTTATCAGAGTGTGGTGGAGTACCTGTCTTGTTAGTGGGAAGATATATTTCTTGATAAATTGTAGAAATTACTAGGAACACGTGAACAAGAAAAGGTGGTGTAAGTGAAGGACAACCATTATAAAAACAAATTTGTATAGCTTTATTTGTTTTACTAGATCAAAGCATTTTTTTTTCAAACGCAAGCCTGTCACTTTTTTTTTTAGATTTTCATATACTTTAATTAATTTACAAAAAATTTTTTTTTGTCTTAAACATTCAGAAGAAAACACTATTTACTTAGTAGAGAAAGGAAGAGAAGAAAAGAGGAAAGAAAAGAAAGACTAGTAACTGTCAAATGCTGACGTCTAAAATATCACCAAGATAACTTGTTGATAAGGCAAAACTTTATCTTTGTTTAATGCTTACTTTGGTAAGGTAGATCATTACCTCACCAGAGCCTTACTTAGTAGCCTGGCAGATGGGGAAGGAAAAAGTTGAGATATTTATTGAGATTTAAAATCTGGCTTAAGATGGGCCTTTCAGTTGGAGGATGCTTGTTTATGATGATCAGATAAAGATCATGATATAATAATTTAGAATTGGTAAGCAGGGAATTAGGAGGCTAAGAGCTCAGAGTTTTGGAGTGTAAACCATCATGTGATACTTTCTATTGAAGAGTTGATGGGTCTTTCAGGAAGTTCCTGGAATGAACAATAAAATTACTTTGTAACTTTTATCATTTTGAGTAAGAGACTCCTGGAACAGTAAACTCTTGATGACGACAGTATAATAATAAAGTCGTGTTAATGTAGATAGTAAGCTGTGTGGATGATTTTCATTCTCAGAAGACAGAAATAATAACTGTATTCCTAGGGTTGGAGAGGGCCCACCTGCTCCCTTTTATTTATTCTTTTACTATGCTACCAGGTTTGTTCGCTAGTATTTTATTCAGGAGTCTTGCAGTTAAAGTCATTGGTAAGATTGGCCTCTTTTTTTGTCATATGTTTACAGTATCTAGTTTTGGTATCAGCTAGCTTTTTGAATTAGTTCCTCCCTCTTGGAAACATTTCCTTTTAGATCAGGATTATTTCTCTCTTGAAGATGGGTAGATCTTACTATTTTGATTTTCTCTACTCACATTTGTTTTATGGCTTCCTTTTCAGTATGACCAACCTGCTTTTTGATTGTTAAGGATTATTATAATTTCTGTTCTTGTTGCACTTGTATTACTACTTTTAAGTATATGTTTTGCTTTTTCTGTGAATTTGTACCAGAAGAGCACGGTTGCCTTATGACTTAGCTTGTTTTCTTGAACCACCCTCCCCATTTCTCGAATTAGTCCTCTTTTTTAAACGTAATTTAGTTAAATAGATCTCTATTATGACCAGGAAGAAAAGGATAATTAAAATTTTGTTTTTTAAAAAATCATCTTATTGTCAGTGTGCCATATTTAGGAAAATATATTAAACAGTGTATATTATCTATTCTTATGGAAAAGTGAACCATATTGGATATTCTTTTTGGTCCTTATATTCTTACTTTGATTTGCTTTTTATATATAGAATATTATAATAGACCATATTATAATAGACCATATTGCAATGGCCTTATGGGAAGGCCATCTTTTTAATGACAGTTTTTCCTCTCTAAATATAGGAAGTTCACAAATGGGTGCTACCATAGTAGATGCTTTGGATACCCTTTATATCATGGGACTCCATGATGAATTCCGAGATGGGCAAAAATGGATTGAAGACAGTCTAGATTTCAGTGTGGTGAGTATACAATTGATAATTTCTTCGACTGACTATGAAAAGACACAGTGTCAAACCCTAATAGTTTTGAGCATTATACTAGAAGTTTAAGGATATCCTAAGTCCCCTTTTTTCTTTTGGGATTATCAGTTGTTAATTTTTTCATAATTTTTTTTGTACACTCTCACCATCTTCCTTGTATTTTTCTTGCCCTTATCAGTTGAGGCAGTATGTTAAGGCAATAACGGGAGGAAAAACATTGAATTAGAAATATGAGGAAAGTTAAACTGTAAATAATAAGCATTTTATGTTATTATTTTTTAAAGATTTAGTGTTTTGGGCCCTGGCCAGTGTGGCTCAGTTGGTTGGGCTTCGTCCTATGCACCAAAGAGTTACCAGTTTGACTCCTGGTCAGGGCATATGCCAGGTTGTGGGCTTGATCCCCGGTAGGGGCGTGCAGGAGGCATCTGATTGATGTTTCACTCTCACACCGATGTTTTTCTCTAGCTCTCTTTCCCCTTCCTCTCTCTCTAAAAAAAAGTCAATTAAAAAATATATTAAAGATTTAATGATTTGGTGCAGCTTTGATGAATATTCCTAATTAGGCCTATGCCTGTCCTTCCAGTATTTTGGCACAGTTGTTGAATGGTATTGGTTAGGTTTGAAGCCTAGCACAGCTACATTCTAGCTATGTGTCTTTGGGAAGGTTTCTTATTCTTTCTAAACCTATCATAAAACTCACTGCAATATTATAAGGATTATTTGAGATAATCTGGTGCATATAAAGTGCTCAGTAAGTGGTAGCGGTTATTTTCATTATTACCATTCTTCATCTCAAAGATGTGTGGACTGTTTTGTCATCTTCATTGTCATCTTTCATGATATTCGTGCTTGCTATTCCTCTGCCTGTAGTCAGAAGTCACTCCTCCATGTGTTTTTTTCTTTGGCAGACTCTGCATATTCCAATTGTGATTTAAATCCAAAATTATTTCTTCCCTGGTGTCTTTCCTGATGCTAACTAGACAAAACTGATTACTTTCTTTTATATTACTCTAGCATTTTTTGGACATATCTCAGGACAATTTATGTTATCAGGTAGGTTAGGTTTGGCCATGAGTGGCAGAAAACCTAATATAAAATAGCTTAAACACGATAGATGTTTATTTATCTCTCATTCAAATTAAGTAGAGAGATAAACTGTTTAGCGCTGATTTGGGTAGCTCCTTGATCATCAAGGTTCTGGGGTTCTTTGTCGTGTTGCTCTGTCAACTTCAGTGCACAGCTTCAAACTAATGGTGCAAGGTAATTCCTCAAGATAAGGTGGATAAACCTTCCAGTTGCAGAAAAAAGGAAGGGATAGGGAAAGATATGCAACCGTTCTTTAAGAACTCTTTTCGAGAGTTGCTCACCCCACTTTTGCTTGTGTACTATCGAGTAACTCTTACTCATATGACCCTACATTAGTAGAGAGAGGCTGAGAGATGTAATCTTTTTTTTTCTTTGTTCTGTTTGGTTATGTAGCCCTTATAGGTTGTACTTTCTGTATCTTGTTTAAGAAAACCCTACTCCAAGGTCATGAAGATATATTACCTTATTTATTTATTTATTTATTTATTTATTTATTTTTATATATCTTTATTAATTTCAGAAAGAGGAAGGGAGAGAGAGAGATAGAAATATCAATGATGAGAAAGTTTTCATTGCTCAGCTGCCTCCTGCATGGCCCTTGACTAGGGATCGAGTCCACAACTCGGGCATGTGCCCATACTGGGAATCGACCCTTTATCTCCTGGATCCTAGGTTAATGCTCAACTGCTGAGCCACACCTGGCAGGGCGATATAGTACTATATTTAATTCTAAATATTTAATGTTTGCTTTTGCACTTAGGTTTTTAATTAATATAGAATTGATTTTTTATGTAGGGCAGGATAGGCTACCATCAACTGATCCTAGTACCATTTATTTCTTCACTATTTATACATGCCTCATTAGTCATGTTAGTCTGTTGTTTTCTATTGGCTTTTTTTCTTTATCCCTACATCATTATTAAACTGTCTTAACTACAATATCTTTGTAAGAAGCTTTATACCTATATTTGAATCTTGATATCTGATCTTGTTCTTCTAGGAAATTACCTTAATTCTCAGGTCTTTGTTCTTTTCAGCTCTGGAATACTGTTGAAATTTTGATGAGGATTGCATTAAATTTATAGATTAATTTGGAGAGAATTAACATCAGTGCAATCTCAAATACTTCTCTTCATTATTGTGGCAACTTTATTATGCCTAATAATTTGCTGGCGTATCATTTTTATCCATTGGCTCTATCGGGAACCAGAACTATACCATTTATTTTAGAGGACTTACTGTTTAGAATTGTTAACCAAATAATGGGGAACTGAAAAGGCAAAAAGAGGACATTGTGGTATCATAAGAGGTAGTAACTGCACTAAACAGCTACCACCCCTGGGACTTTGAGAACAATGTGAAGAGATTGGGATAATGAAAATTTAGTAGCTAGGGACTCTGTTTCTGGTGTCTTAGGAGCCCTTGGAAGGGCTCTCTCAGCGCTAGGCCTCAGACTTCTGAGGAGGGGGTACCTAGCTAGTGCTTGGTATTGCTAAGGGCTGTAATGAAGCTGCTTTGGAGATTGTGTATGTGTGGCAGGGGAACTGTAACCTAGAGCCAATGGCCACTACCAGGGAGTTTGGCAATTCTGGAACAGTAAGGAGACCCATTTGGTAATTTAAAAAAAGTGAGTGAAAGGAATATAGGTAGGAGATGATTTCAGAGAGGTGGGGATCTGATTTTGTTGGGTCTTGTTAGTCACTGTACTCTGAGTGTAGCCAGAAGTCATTGTAAGAATTTGTGTAGAGTAGTAGCCTAAACTGACTTAAGATTTTCAAGGCTCATCCAGCTGTAGGATGCTGCATAGAGTGAAAGCAGGAGGGTAAGGATGAAACCAGGGAACCTGGCTAGAAGATTATTAAGGTGATAAAGACCCTCCCTCCCTCTTTCCCTTCCTCTCTATATTTGTGAATGTCTGTTGCAGTGTGCTATGTATTGGGAATATATGGAGCAATATAAAGCACTTTGCTTTTGAGGATGGGGAGTGATGACAGTTATATTATTAAAAATTACATTGTATTGTGAAAATTCTATATTGGAGAAATATACTTGTGTTATCAAATGCTATGTTCTGTCCATGAATGTTTGGAGGATTTAAGGTAATAATAGTTCCTTTTAATTTGTATTAAAAAGTTAAACATAAATGTTATCTTTATATTAGTCGGTTGTGTATATTCTGTGAATTCTTTGGTCATGTTCTCTGCCACTTCTATTTTTCTTTCCATGTATTAGAATTTTTCTCAGCAATACCTATATGCATATTTAAATACAAACATATAGATTCCGTGTAGTAGTTCTGCTATATTTGTACTAAATTTCCTTCTGTTTGTTTGCTTTTTAATTTTGTTCATAATTTTTTTTTTTTCATTGGTAATTTGCATCTTGGGAAATTCAGTTCTTTCTGTCATCATTTATTATCAATACTATTGATTTTATGCTTACAGAGTACCTTCTTTCTCAAGGAAGTTTACAAAGAGTCACAATTTCTTCTACTCTTTGTTGTGATTTTTTTCTATATTTGTGAAATGGTTATCCACATTAATTTCTTAACTAAGCCATTTTCTCAGCATTATTAATTGAATAGAGTCCATCATCCTACCGTTATTTTTTTGGTGCCTCTTTTAACATTTATTAAGTAATTGTATATTAGGAAAAATATTTAAAATTCATGAGGAGAGATAGAAGTGAAGATGGACATTATGTTGTAGTAAATAGGACAGGAAAAAGGACCAGTAGAAAGTGCTAATTCCAAAATTCAGGAAATAGGTGCTTTCTAGGAGAGAATAGTAACAGAATCAAGTATTTTGATAATTTCACAATAATATGTAAGGGACGTGAAAATGGCCTGTTCTTGGCAATTAGGAAGCAGCAGGAACAGTAGGGGAGTTGCAATATCATTAACAACAAACGGGAGGGGAGATGGCAGTTGCATGAGAAATGAAGATGTAGAAAGTGGAAAAACATTCTCTACAGGCAGGATGTTTGCAAGAAACTTACGAAGTATTGGAAACATTTTGAGAACTATAAAGTTTTAAGTAAATGTAAATATTTCAATGTGTTTTTACAGAATTCAGAGGTGTCTGTGTTTGAAGTCAACATTCGATTTATTGGCGGCCTACTCGCAGCGTATTACCTTTCAGGAGAGGAGGTGAGCAAAATCAAGTACTGCATTGTTTTGGGGAAGGGGTTGTGAATGGAATTTAATAAAATGAAAGATTCCCCCGTCAGCATAACATTTCTTAATTGTCAAATATTGAACTAATGTTAAGAACTAGAGGCTACAGGTAGAACTGCTCCTTGGGAATAGTGAATTTTTCATTTTGAGAATATCGATAAAACATAAATTCATTACAATCTTAGCTTTATATACATCACATCTCCTTTGCAAGAGCTTTCCTTCTCCAGGAGGTTGCTGCTACAATTAATTACGTGGTCAAAACAAAGGGGGGAAATCACTAAGACCATAATTAAGGAATGAATCATGAGGACTGAATATGGATCCTCCTTAGTTAAAACTGTCTGGAAATTAACTACAGTTTCTTGCTCTAAATTTAAAAAACTAAATACAGCAACTCTGAATTCTCTTTTCTGGAAATCTTGGTGTAATACACACAGACACACTTGAGACCTATGGTGATGGGGAAGTAGGTGCCTGAAATTTTATCACGCAGATGGGTTCAAGAATGGGGTTGGATAGTGGGAGAAAGAGGAACTAAGAGGAGGAGGTTATAAGTCATTTCTATTTCGGTTTCTGAGAAACTACTTTGCCCATATACTTAATTGGTTTGTTGGTCTAAATAATTTTAAGAGCTCTACAAATTTAAGAAAATTCATCTTTTCTTCTGTGTGTTGAAAAGATGGATTTCTGTGTTGTCTTTAGTTTTTATTTTTTGTGATTAACCTTAAAGTTGTCATTTTTAGGATTTTTTAAAACCTTTATGGCTTCTAGATTTTATTAGAAAGCCTTCCCCATGTTTGTGTTATTACAAAACAAAAATTCCCATTTTCCTTCGGGATTTTTAAGACTGTATATGCTTATATTTAAATATTTCATCTGTGTTGCATGTTTGTGTAATGAGTGAGATATTCTTGTACTACAGTTCTTTTAGAAGTAATATGTTTGAAGATACTGGTATTTAATATAAATGTTAGATATATAACATTTATTTAACTTGTAATTTTGCTGTCAGACTTTATGATGTAACTTCATTATGCCTCCAACTTATCTTTCAGTAGCCAGAACACTACTTCAATTCACATTTATTTTTCCTACCCACTGCTTTTTTATTCCTTGTGGCTCAGTTTGTGTAATTTTTATAGACCTACCTTTAAGTTCACAGACTTTTTTCTCAGCTCTATTCAATCTACTTTTGAGCCTGTTGAAGGCATTTGGCATCTCTCTTACTTTGATTTTTTTATTATTATTATTATTTGTAGTATTTCATTTGACTTCTACAGTTTCAATTCCTGTTACAGTTTCTCATTGTCTTCATGCGTGTTTTCCACCTTATCCACTAAGGAGGTCTTTTAACATAGTAATCAGTCATTTTAAATCCTGTTTCAGCCTCAGTCTGGTTTGTCATGTGTTTTGTCTCTAGAAAGTGGATTTTTTTCATGCTTTCTTAGGTATTTCATAATTTTTTATTGAATGCCAAATATTGTGTATGGGGCAGTAAAGACCAAGGTTGATAATATTTATGCCTGGATTAGCATGCCTGTGCTAGAGTTGAGCCAGGTGTGGGTCTTTTATTGCTAAGATTACCTACAGTGCACCACTAGGTTTAAATTCTTCTATCATTACCTTGTAATTAATGTGGTCCTTGTTTGTAGACAAGTCTTTCTTAATGTTCTTGCTCTATCACAGGTATGCCTGTGGCCCAGAGAGGGTCTCTTTCTATACGTACCTTGTCTCTCCCCCAGCCGTGGACTGCTATTACTCCATGCTTCCTGTCCTTCATTCATGTGAAGCCATTAGTTTACACCAATAGCTCAGATTTCAGCCCAACACCATTAGGTTCATTCTAGCTTTCTGCCTTTTCATAATTTTACTTCTCTTTTCTGCCTCCTAATATTCCTTATTTATTTACCTATCGGTTTGGTCCTGCTGTATGAAACCACTTTCCTCACCTCGCCAGGCTGCAGCCTTGCTGAGTGCATCTTCTTTGCATGGACTCCTCTGGGACTTGACTCCCTTTGTTTGGTTGGCCTTCCTTTCCTCATGTTGGTCTCAACCCCTCTCCAGGACATTGCTTCCCACTCCAGTCATACCTTCTGGGTTCAGACCCTTGACTTCAGGAGCTGTTGGAGTGACATATTAAACAATGAAGGGGGGAAGAAAATGCAACTATTTTGATGCCTTCAATTTCAGATTTCCCCCTCCAGATGTCCTTGAAAAAGGAAAGCATTTTTTTTCTTACTTTTACGCTTATCTGAATATGTTTAAGTACTAAATATTTTGTGTGTAATTGGCATACTTGATTAATTTTCCTATCAAAGGCATATGACTCAGAATTAATTATGAACAGCTCATGGGAGAAGTGTCAGCTGTGGCTGTTCACACTGGGCTCCCCCACCTGAAAGTTGAAGCAAAATGTTGAAATTTTGATTGCTGTTCTCATAGGAAAACAATAAAATACCAAAAAAGCATATGATGTTACCAGCATTTCTATTTTTGCCATTTTTATGCCTCAGACTTTAAGAAGAAACATTTTGAGGTGGAGGAAGGTACATATGCTTTGGAGTTAGAGGTTTGCGTTTCTCTTCTGCCTCGCTTTCATAATGATACTTGGCAAGGCATTTACCTTCTGTAACTTCAGTTTTTTCTGTGAAAATGTGAGGGTTCACTTGAGAGTTGTGCCTCACATAATGCCTGACTCAGTAGAGACTACTGTACTGTTCTTCCTCCTCTGACTTTTTCCTGTGTTGAATATTCTGTGTTTTAATGGGTGGGAGATTTCATAAATTTATTTTAAAATGTGTATCATATGTTAATTTCTTAGGATATAGTCTGCTCAGAAAGTAAAGAGAACATGTTTTACTTTTGTGACTCTCATACAGTAGAATATTACTGACCATTTTACTTTTCCCCTTCGTCATTTTACATTAAAAGCTCTAATCTGTATGTTCTAGGAAACCAACAATGAGTCGCTGGGGTCTGCTAAAAGTAAATAAAACATAGAAAAATAATTTGAATATGACATTCTCATACCAGGTAGACAGTAAATTTTCATGTTTCATATAAGCCAGAAAATTACCTATAACTTATAACATGGCAAAGTGCCTCTGTTACAGAACATTTTACATGTGTTCTGTGTTCTGGTATAGGGAACCCAGAAGGTTATATGTGATCCTAACAAAGTGTTCCTTTCCTGTTGATTTATTAATATCATAAATATGAAACTTTATCGTTTTATTTTCTTAGAACAAGGCTATTTATATTAAATATTCACAAGTTCAAAAATCTCGATGATTTATTATGTTTACTTGCTGCTAGCCTCAAATATATGGCATATCTTTTACAGGATTGTCTCTTCTCATTTTTTAATACTTATCAAAGTGGCATCCCTTCCTAAATAAGATAATACCATAATTTATGTGGATAACTGCATCTGAAATCTGTCAGAAAGGGTAGAGAAATGTTTATGTGGAGTTTAATACATATTTCACAGGTAATAAAAACAAAATAAAAGAAACAACACCAAAATCTTTCTTTACCAAAACATAAATGGTACTGTATTGCCTGTAGAGTAAGATCATTTCTGAATAAGTTCAGGGATGTTTTCTAAGACAAATAGGATATCCTTTGTTGACCTAAAGTCCTTTAAGAAAAGTACTGAGTTAAAAAAAAAAAAAGAGTAGAGTATTAATTTCTCATCTTATTTTTGGAAAACCTGATTTTGCTCCAAAAATTGCTATTTTTATTGAAAATTCAACATCATTTTCTACAGATATGCTAGTAAATTGGACAAAACATTCCACTATGCTTTGCTGACCCAGATAAGATTTTAAAATACACTCTCCAGTATTTTCCTCTTAAATGTGAGAGTTCATGTACACATTTATACACATTCGTACATGTTTAAAGTCACAGTACTCATACCAATTCATAGTTGATGATTATGGTTATGATTACTTGTTTGACAGATCATAAGAGTTTGGAGTTATCTACTATAGGAGCTAGAAATTTAGGGGTGAAATCCAGGAAGGAGGAAGCCAAAGAGAAGCCCCCAATTCTGCATGCATGAGACTGTGTATTTAGACCACATTGTTTTATTTCCCTGTATTTTCATAGAGCTCTACCATAGTTTTCTGCCTGAAATAAACTCTTATCCTTCCACTTTCCACCTAGTAAAGAACGTCAAGGCCCAGATTACTTGATTTATTTTTAAGCAACTCTTTGAGGTTAATTTATATACAATAAAATGCTCCCAGTTTAAATGTATGGTATGTAATTAAATGTGTAGTTTAGATTTTAACAAATGTATATAAGCTGTTGGAGGGAATACAGATGATACAATTTTTGAAAAATGATTTTGCAGTGTCAAGTAAACATTTAAAATGTAAAATTTTCTTTGACCCAGTTACCCATTTAGGAATATATTCTCTAAAAGTAACAATATGGATACAATATGGTATACTTAGAAGACCATTTCATTGCAGTAGTATGTTTGTAGTAGCCAATATTTGAAAAGCCCCAAATAATCATGTAGGAGAGAATGGATGAATAAATTAATACATCTCTTACTATAGAATGTTGTACAATTATGAACATAAATTTGGTATATTTTAACTAGGAAAAATATGCTTGCTATGTGTGTGTATTTCCCATTCAGTCAGTTAGCCATTGCAGTATTTTGGATAAGACATAATGGCAGCTTAGGCTAAGATGGGTTGTAGAAATGAGAGATATAAATGATTTCCAGGGACTTGGGAGGTAAATTCAAAAGGATTGGTGATATTTTGGAGGGAAAATGAGGCAGAAGGAGGAATTGGTCCTGTCCCCAGACTTCTAGGTTTTGGTACTAGACTGATGGTCTGACACTTACTAGATATTGAACACTTAAAAATACTAGATTGGGAGAGGAAGATATCAGCTCATTTTAAGTATTTTGAGTTTGAGGGGATTTTGCTATATTTAAGTGGAAATGGGTAGTAGACAGATGCAGTAGATCTGGTGCTTATTGGAGAAGTCTTGACTTGAGATACAATTTGGGAGTCAGTTGCTGTGTAGCTGATACCTGAAAGCAGACACATGTAAAACTGCTCAGGAGGCGCTTTAGGGGATAGGAAGAGAAACAGCAGATATGAGGGGATGAGTCAGCGACGGAGGAGGAAGACTGTAGGATTATTGGGCACAAGGGAAGAAAGTATTTTAAGGAGAAACTGGTTAGTAATGACTGAAAATGCTATTTGCTCAAATGTGTAGCTAATTCTTTGCAAGATCCACGTCAGTGAAATGATGGGGCAGAAGCTGTGTTGGGATAGGTTGAGGGGCGAGTGGTAGGAGAGGGAATGGATACAGTAAAGTAGACAATTTGTAAAAATTGGAAATTGTGTTATTATGTTAGTAGCAGGAAAAGATAGAATAAAAATCCAACTACTTAAAAATTATATGTATGTACAGAAAAAGATGTAAATATATCAAAATATTAATTGTATTTGGGTCAGAATATAGGAACTGTGTATGAGTTAACATTTTTTCTTTTATATTTTTATTTTCTTGTTTTCAAAAATAAGCATATATTTAATAATAGATAATAACAAAAATATGGGTTATTTATCATTCAGGGTCCAGTTAGGAGACAGAAATGATGCCAGTTATTTGAACACAATGTAATATAAAGAATTATTAGCTAGGCATAAACTTAACTTGGTAAATGCTAGATTCAAAAGAATACCTAGAGGGTATTATGCCAAGTGAAATAAGTCAGAGAAAGACAAATACCATATGATTTAACTTACATGTGGAATAAAAAACCCAAAACTCAAAACAAACAAAACAAAACAGAAACCCACTCATAGATACAGAGAACAAACTGACGATTGCCAGAGGGGCGGGGGGATAGAGGCTGTAGGGGCTGGGCAAAAAAGGTGAAGGGGAGTAAGAGGCACAACTTCCAGTTATAAAATAAATAATTATGGGAATAAAATGTACACCACAGGGATTATATAGTCAGTAATACTGTAATAACTGTGGTGACAGATGGTAACTAGACTTCTCATGGTGATCACATTGTTAGGTATGTAAATGTAGAATCACTGTTATACACCCAAAACAAATATAATACTGTATGTCCACTATATTTTAATTAAAAAAAAAAAAAGATATCATGGAGGTGGCTCCTACAGGAAGCAACCAGGGTTGAGGGACTCGAGGGAACCTTAGAAATGTAAGGAGGAAGGACTACGCTGAGCCGAAACAGACCTGCAGTGACAGTGCTGCTGACCTTGGAGTGAGGGTTGAGGGTGATGAAGCTGGTTCTGCAAGTGCTGGAAAAACTGCCAAGTGCATTCAGCTGCTGCCACAGGAAGGCAGTGTTGTTACCACTGACTTGAAGGGTTAGGAAAGCAGTCAGCCATAGTGCTTAAGTGTCCTTACACTTCTGCTGGGATACCAAGAATACAGGGCCCCGACTGTCCTTACTCAGGTCATCAGGGTTGTGCATGCAGGGATGAGCTAATGTTAAATAGGCTTGCTTTCACTTGGAGATTCTCCAAGCTCAGTGCGCCGCTGTAGCACACCCCGTGTGTGCAGGAATCCGTAACAGGCCCTTTGGATCATTTCTGTGTGATTTAGGTGGTGGGGTGAGGGTGGGCATGTACAACCAATGTAAATGAACCTGAAACTCTGCTGCTCCTTTGCCATGAATATTATAGGTGGTTATTTTGTTGTTGTTGTTGTTGTGTTTTTAAATCTCTGACCCAGTTGTCTTATGCCAATATTCGCGAAACTGTGGGCCAGATAACTTGCTAACTTGCAGGTAGAATAAGATCTTAGATCTCATGAGTTTGAACATTGTTTGAGGGCTAATTTTGAGTGGGAGGTGTGTCTCAATGTGTTTCTACCTCCGTGTTAACCTGTTTGCAGTAATCTTCACTTTGGGCCTCAGGAACACCTGGGGATCCTTTAAGGATACTCCTGTTCATGGTGGTAATGAAAAGTCATCCAGAATTCAGTATAGAGAGTCAAAGAGCAAAATTAAGAAAAAGAGTTGAGAGAGATAAAACAGATTGCAGAGTTCAAAATTCAAAGAATGTTGAATGGGAACCTCAGATGAGTTTAATGGAATAAATGATAGAAAAGGTAGAGAGTAAATGTTTGAAAAGATACCAGGAATAAGGAAGACATATTAAAAGCTACCAAAGCGAAAGGGCTGATTACTTACAAAAGAATGACACCTGACAGTAGAGTTCTCCATACTAATAGGTGCCAGAAGATATTGGAATAATATCTTTGACCTGCTGAGATAAAGTAACTGTCAACCCAGGATTTTATATTATCCACATTGTCACTCGAGGTATGCGGTAGTCAGGAAGACATTTCAAGGGATTTAATTGTTGACTGTGAACACGAAGACTGAATAATGCAAAGTGAGGAATACATCTATGCCTGCCTGTCCATATCTAGACATAGATATATTCCTACACCTTGTATCATTTATTCTTAATATGCCTATGTCTGTATCTATGTCTGCCCACAGGGGTACTTATATGTCATAGGTGTTTGGTGATTGCGACACCAGGGACTCAAGCATAAGGAGTTTGGACCCACACACTGTGCAGCAGAGGCAATGGTAAACCACTGCTGCATTTTCTTTTCTTATTATCTCTCTCTTATATTTTGATCTTTTGTTCTACCTTGAAAACCCCGTGATAAGAGTCCGAAATGAAACATGAGCTAGTGCTGAAAGATGAGACTCCCACATCAGAAAGCACTCAAACAATTACTGGGAAATAGCAGAGAACAAGGCTATTTGCTAATGATGCAACTAGACTAAAGCTGAAGGATGTTTGGTGGCTGTTGTGCGCGAAGGTAAAAGGAAAGTACGATGCTTGCACAACATATACAATCAGGACGTGGAACATTAGAAACATGAACCAAGGGAAACTGGAAATTGTAAAGCAAGAAAAGGTACATCCAAACATTGCAGTGCTTGGTATTAGTGAACTAAAATGGACTGGAATGGGACACTTCCAGTTAGGCAGCTGCAAAGTGTTCCATTCTGGAAATGACAAACAGCAAGAAATGATGTGGCTTTAATACCGAGGCAAGATATAGGGTGGTCAGTCAGACTCTAGGAAAACCTGTTTATGTAACCATCATTCAAGTCTACGCTCCAACTACAGAGGCTGAAGAAGAAATTGAAAACTTTTACACAAATATCAAAAAAAAAGATCACACACCAAAACAAGACTTGCTGATAATTATAGGAGAACTCAAAAGTAGGAAATATAGCAGAATCAAATGTCATCAGAAAATTTGGGCTATGGGTCAGAAATGAAGATCGACTCATGGATTTCTGCAAAGCCAGCAACTTGTTCATTACAAACACACGCTCCAAACAACCAGACAACTGTGTACATGGACATCACCAAGTGGGCAATACATAAATCAAGAAGACTGTGCAATTGGAAGCAGGAGATGGAGAAGCTTTATTTTCTCTGCCAAAGCAAGACAAGGAACAGATTGTGGTACTGATCACAAGCTGTTAATGTCAAACAGTAAAACTGAAGAAGATCATTAAAAGAATCATAGTACCAAAATACACTGTACATAACATTACTGATGGATTTAAAGTCCACATAAAAAATAGAGTTGCATGTTAAACTTAATTGATTGATAATAAGAGGAACTGTGAACTAAAGCTAGAAATATCATTAGGAAAGTATGTGAAAAGACAATGCCGGAAGTAAATCAGGGAGAAAAACCGAGGTGGATAACAGAGGAAACTAAAAATTGTTAGAGGCTGGTGAGAGGCAAAAGTTGATAAAAGCAGGGTCAGGTAGAGATAAAGAGAACTATTACAAATTGTCAGTGTAAGAAGATAAAAAACAACAACAAAGGGAAGACGTGATCTCTACCAGAACGCTGAAGAAGTAAAAGGGAAATTCAGAACTAGATTAGGAATCCTAAATAGATACTTCAGGGAGGGGGTTGGTGTGGAAGAGCGAGAAGATGATGTACTTGTTCACTGTAAATCTCTATGTTCTTTGGCTTCTTCAATTTTAATTCATTCAACATTTGTTGAGCACCTCATATGTGTTAGATACTCCTTTAAGTACTGAGTATATATACAACAGTAAATAAAACAAAACAAAAATTTCTTCCCATCTCCTGTAGGGGTAACAGGCAATAAACCAGATAGATATGCGGGAGAGTGGGTTACACACACACACACACACACACACACACAAACAAACACTAGAAATACATGCGAAGGAGAAAAATTGAGCATGGAACGGGATAAAGGGCTTTCAATTAAAGCAGGGCAGTCGGGAGTGTGTGCACAGGTAAAACTTGTAAAAGGCCTAAAGGAGATAAGAGCCATGTGGGTAACTTTTCTAAACGCATTTAATGGAAAGGAACAGCAAATGAAAAGACAGGGAAGTAAAGCATAACTGGCATTCTCAGAGATAACACAAGAGGTTTGGGGTTGGGGGGGAGTAGGTTTCTGGGGGGGCAACAAAGGAGGGAGCGGGCCACGGAAATCCATCACACAAAGACGTCTATCTTTTTAGAGGTCTGTAATGTTTACTCTGGATGAGATGGGCGTCATTTCAGCATTCTAAACTCTACTTTTTCACATTCTCACTCTGACTGCTAGGTTGAAAATAGGCTGAAGAGGATCACCTTAGTAATTTAAATAGTCTAATAAAGAAAACAAAAGCACACATGGATTCTCTAATGTCACTTTCTGTCTCAAGGATGTACCATGGTTCTTGTTTATTATCTTGCTTTGTTTTATTGCTTATATTTTAAAGCTATTTGTAATCTTGCCACATTGCTTCTTTTTAGTCCCATTTCTTCCAGTTCTTTCAGACCTAGCAATAATCCTTCTTATTCTTCTAAACCTGGGACCAGTTTTAGCAGAGTTCCATTACCTATAATTTGTTCTGGTAAAAATAATTGCGAGATTTTACCTAGTGGATATTCAATACATAAAAGTTTTTTTTCTGTACATAAAATAAATGTTTTAGAAGTCTTCATTTAAATATTACTGAGGCTCTTAAACATACAAATAATTGATTTACTTTCATCATCTTATCGGTCAAGAATCCTAGTTGTAGAAAACAATTTGTTTTACCTAGTGACTTATTAAAGGGTAATGACTAGCTAACAGAATCTTTGGGAGGGACACGAAATCAGACATTTTCATTACATAGCTTGTAACCAGGGCCAGGAGAAATGCCCAAGCATACCGTATAGCTGTCAAGCACCAGCTCCATTGCCTTCCTCGCCCACAAGGTATCTATGAAGGACCAGCCACTAGAACTTCCATTAGAGCTACCACAGAAGAAACACACCTTTGCCACTGTGCCTGCAAGGCCACAGCCTCAGATCATTTACTTCTTCCTTCCAAATTCTGCATATTTGTTATACTTGGCAATGCGTAGGCCATTATCTAAACCTGAGCTGGAGTGGAGTCTGGGAAATGTTATATGTAGTTTTCTATCCTCTGCAATGTGTGGAGGTATGCTTGAAAGCAGATTTGAATGAGTACTGAATATCTACCACATTTATAATAAAAGAAATGAAAATAAAAGTGATGGCATATCAGATTGGCAATATAAATTTCAGTAACTTTTGTGTTAGCAAAAATACAGGGAAACAGCCACTCAGATTCTGGTAGGAACAGAAATTAGTAAAACGTGGAGAACAAATTGACATTAACTATCCAAATTATAAGTCAGTATACCTATTGATTTAACAGTTCTGAAATTTATCTTACATAGTTTGGAAACAAATGTCTATTAATAGAGGACTGACTAAATAAATTACAGTATATCCACTTAGGAGAAATTCTGCAGCCACTAAAGAGAAGGAAATGATAGACCTTTGTGGATGATTTGGAAAGATATTGAAAGAAGCAAGTTCAGAATTGAGTGTATGATATTCTGTGTGTGAGAGAGACACACACAAAGGCTCTGTGTGTGTGTGTGTGTGTGTGTGTGTGTGTAAATCGTAACAGAATTTGTTTCTTGGAAAGCCATAAAATGAGGATTTGATGTGACAGAGTTAGGAACCATGCATACCATGGAACTGATATTGCACAGAATATTTACTAGATACTTAAGAGACTGATCATTTGCATTGTAGAGGGAACTGTGTAGTTGAGGGGATAGGAACGGAAAAGAATTGATACTCTGGATTTTGTATTATTTGCCTGCATTTCATACTTAAAAACTAATTTGTTTTAAATGAGCTATTGCTGTTGTCTACTAAAATATGGTTCTGAAAATAGGGAACGTAAGGCTATGATGTATTTCTCATTAAAGAGTTTGTATATTTGTGAATAAATTAAAATAAGCATACGATATAAGGAAGTTTTTCTCAATGATATTAGGATGTTGCTTTTTGGGGGGCTGTGTACTATAATAGATTACATGTTAACTATTATTAATGACTGGTGATGGCTATAATTATGAATTGATGACAATAATTTATGAATATTTATGTTTTTATCTTAGGTATTCAAGATTAAAGCAGTGCAGTTGGCTGAGAAGCTCCTTCCTGCCTTTAACACACCCACTGGGATTCCCTGGGCAATGGTGAATCTGAAAAGGTAAATCCTATTTGTATGTGGTTATTCCTGTTTTAGAATTTTATTTTAATTTACCTATTAGTGCTTTTATATAATTTATTTATTAGCTGTTTTTAGCAGTTGCTGTAGGAATCACTATATATAATTAATTTTTCAGTTAATACTGTAACACTTCCTGTAAAGCATAGAAACATTTCAACCATACCTGTTCATTTACTCTCTCCCTCCCATACTTTATATGCTACAGTTGTCAAGTGAATTACATCACACACTGTTAATCTCAGAATACATTGTTAAAATATTAAACCAACCTATTTATTTTACAGAATTGAGGGGAATCAATGAGGCAGAGGAAACAGGCATTTGATGAAGTTTTACTGTAGGAGATATTTAACTTTTAAACATGCGCTTGCTTCACTTGAGTGTTTCCATCATATTGAACTTGAAGATATTATAAAACAAATTTTTAAAACACGTGGGTGTGGTATCTATTCAAAAATTTTAAAATAATAGAATAAAATTTGAGATATAAAGAAACTATTGTGTTAGCTACAGTCAGTCCTGAGAGGTTTACTTAAAGGATGTGTGTTCATGTGAAGAAATGTGGTCTTTTCCCAACCTGTCTCCTTTTCCGTTTGCTTCACTCAGTGGAGTCGGGCGGAACTGGGGCTGGGCATCTGCAGGTAGCAGCATTCTTGCTGAATTTGGGACACTGCATATGGAGTTTGTCCACCTCAGCTACTTGACAGGGGACCCGGTTTACTACAAAAAGGTTAGTTTTCTTTTCTTTGTTTGTTATATAAGAGTCCCTTCAGGAGCACATATACTAAAATTGGAACGATACAGAGAAGATTCGCATGGCCCCTGCACAAGGTGAAGCATGCCATATCTTAAAAAAAAAAAAAAAGTCCTTTAAGATTTACCGAAAGACTTGACTGATGCTTAGGAAATGATTGCCTTTCTAGAAATATGTTTATCAGGGCTCTCGCCTTCTTTTTCTTTTTTAATTACCGAAAGAAATGTCCTTTCTATTTAGAACATATTTAAAATATTTACTGTTACTTGAGAAGTTTTAGCCACTAGTAGGCTTTTTAAGAATTTCATTGCCATCTCTATTCAGCAGTGTGCTGAGATTCCTAGCCAGCATGGTAAGGCAAAAAAACCAAAATGAGCAAAAGGTTCAAGAATTGAATTGACTTGAAAAGGAAGAAAGAAAACAGTAATTAATCACAAATTGCATGATTACCTAAAATATTGAAGCAACCTGCATTTAAATTATTAGAAATAAGAGCTTAATATATTTTTTGAACATAGATATTAAAAATCAGTAGCAGTTCTTGGCACCAGCTACAACAGGTAAGAAAGTATCATTTTACAAATACATACATTATGTAATAGGAACAGAAGTATAAGTTTTCTACAGATAAATATACCAAAAGATAAAGTTCAAAACTATTGAATACAGTTGGAGAGGACCTTAATGGAGAGAGAGAGATGTCATGTTCGTGTATAGTTAAACACTGTCATAAGAATTTCAGTCATCTCCAAATTGATCTGTAGCATCAGTTCAGTGTCTATCAAAACTCCAGTGACTTTTTGCTTTGTATTTTTATTGTTGCTTGATTTTTAAATAATGATCATGTGTCATCATAAAAATGAGGCACTTTAAAAATACTAGCTTTTCTTGACCACCAGACACACACACAAAAGGCAGGGGAGGTGGTGAAGGTTCTGAGTGAGGAAAAAGCACAAAGCTTAGATTAGTGTAAAGCCATGGTGACCTTCATTTTTGTTCATTACATTCTTTATTTTGTTTAGGTCATGCACATTCGGAAACTACTTCAGAAAATGGATCGTCCAAATGGTCTTTATCCAAATTATTTGAACCCAAGAACAGGTCGCTGGGGTCAGTGTAAGTATTTCTAGTACAACTGATGCTTTGTTAAAAGATTATTTGTGTGTAAACTTTTGCTTGCTGTAGTGGAAAGTACACTACATGTAGAGTGAGAAGCCCCCAATTAGTGACTAACCTGTGATTCACTAGTGCTGTTACCTTTGGCAAGTTTCTAATCTCCTATAGCTTCAGTTTTTCTACTTGTAAAATAGAAACATTAACACTAACAACCTGTCTCACAAGAGTATTTTATTTCACGCATGTGTAAGTACTGTGTTAAAATATGGTGGGGCATTTGCGGAGGGTTGTACTTTAAGCCCCTATTTATAAAACATATATACATGTAGACACATTATAGGTATTTACTAAAGGAATGTGAAGATCAAATGGGTATCTTAGACGATTAGAAACGGGGACTATTCCTCTTGGATACGCTATGTCCAGTCATTCATTTTAAAATGAATGTGTCTGTTATTTACTAGGCTCTGTGCCAAGCTCTTGGATGAAACTGGAGATGGGGAAAGAATGTGTAGGACTTAGTTTGAATTCAGGGAGCTCCCGGGCTTGCAGAGTAGGCAGGCCGGCACACTGAGAAGTAGTTGGAATATAATGTGCTAACTGTGAGAGCAGAGGACTGTACCAATTGTTAAGCGAGGCAGTGGTAGAAGTGCATCCCTCTGTCTGAGGAGAAGGTATTTTGTCTGGTGAAGGGGTGATTTTCTTGTTAGAGCTTTAGAATTGCTCTTTGAAGGAACTGGCTTTTTAAAAATAATATTTATGTGGAAATGTGGAACTTAAGAGAATTTTAATAAGTTACAGGTTTATCAGTATTCTCTTAAAAGATCAGAAAACTAAAATAGTAGAAGTTGCGACTTTGTCTCTAATGTAACATGTTTGGATTATTTTGAGACTAATAACATCATAATGAAGTAGTAAAAAAGAGGTAGAAATAATAATCACTTAATTTTATGTATGGGGACCTCTGTTGAATCTGTCAGTGAGAAATTATGCAGGCACCTGCTACCAAGAGTAGGAAAACATTTGCCACAGGATTGACTTTTGGGCTCCTCTCAAGGAAATTGTCCTCTATTTTATGAAAGGAAAGTAGATTGGTCAATACAGGTGTATCTTTCATGGATCTGGGAATAAATCTCAATCTTCTGACTCCTCCTATGTACATTTCTTTTCCTTTCCTAAAATTCTTTACATGTAACTCATCTCTACGTCTGATTCCTAGATTGAGTGAAAATGATACATTCCGAAAGCACAAAACCCTGAGAATAGCATTTCTAAAATATAAAAATGTACTTTTCTTATTTTATTTATTTAAATATATCCTTTATGGATTTCAGAGAGAGGAAGGGAGAGAGAGAGAGAGATAGAAACATCAGTGATGAGAGAGTCATTGACCGGCTGCCTCCTGAACGCCCCTGGTTGGGAATCAAGCAGCAACTCAGGCATGTGCCCTGACTGGGAATTGAACCGCGACCTCCTGGGTCCTAGGTCAGTGCTCAACCACTGAGCCACTCCCAGCCGGGCTACTTTTCTTATTTTAGATAAGGATGACTGGTTTGGATGTCTACTCACTAATTAGGGTGAATTTTTCCCCTGAGAGTTATATTAAAATTTTGGAATATTCTAAATTGAGGAGGGGAATTATGTTCCATCTCCTTCCTTATATCATATGCTAGTATATGTTTTATATAATACAACTATTTAACTGTTAAATTAAATCATAAAATTACTTTAAAAAATGGTTGGTTATAATCAAGAAATCCTTTTCTAAACATGTCACATAAAGCAGAGACCATAAAGAAGGTGTCGGTTTTTACTCTATTTAAATGTTAATCTTCTACAGTTCATAACAACAGGCAAGTAACAAGCTAAGCAAATATATTTGAACATATTTGGAAAACAAAGTTTTTATATTCTCTCTATATCAAGAACTCTTATAAGAACATAAATGGTACACTTAAAAATGGTTAAAATGGCAACTTTCATGTTGTATATATTTCACCACAATAAAGAATTGTGATAAAAATAATCCTTTCATTCTCTCCCCCCCCAAATACATTGAAATTACTTCTTCAGAATACATTCACTCCCAACAGTATTAATTTTGAGAATGTTATAGAAAGCTTTTCAATGGTTATTTTGGCAAGGGGTCTTTCAAATCTTAGGGGAGTTGCCCTGATATCCTTTAGCAGCTGCAGCCCTTACTAAATTGTCCAATTTGTTTCTTTTAATGTTTTTGTATATTTTATATCAGCTTCTGAAAAGTATATCACATTCCATTATTATTTTTGAGCAGTATACATCTGTCATATCTATAAATAGTCTGCAAAACAGTGAATTGAACTGAAATTTAACAATTCAGCTTTGGCTAACTATATTGTAATTAGAGTAATGATAATGTTTGTGACATGCACATAGCAATCACAGAGAATAATTACTGGTAATTACCTTCAGGAAAAGTTCTTGGCAACAGATATAAAAGAGTGTAGTAAGAAACCTAGATTTAAAGGCACATCATTAGTATTTTTTCAGTTTAATTTTTTACTTGTTTTCTAAGTATGATTCTTAGCCTACGTCATTTAATGACTGAAGTGAAGGAAATATAGGAAATTGGTCATTACTGATTTATTAAATTTTATACTGCTAAATTAAAAATTGTGGAAAAACAAGAATGGGTAAAATACTTTAAGTTAGAGGACTAATTCCGGCTTTCTTAATAATTTAGATGTTATTTAACTTCTCATCTGTTTTCATTGTACTTATTTAATTGGATGATCATTTGGGTCATATTTTTGAGATAATATATTTGAAAATGCTTCATAAACTTTAACACATGATATAAATATTAGTTTTTATTCTAGAATTTTTTATAAAACACTTCAATAAATAGCTTCTGTTAGAAACCTGCCATTAACTTCTTGACATGCAGACATAGATTATATGAATCATTGATATTTAGTAGGGCTTTATAATGTGTTACCAATTTCTGAATATCAAAAGAACCCTAGAGTGCCATGCTTCATTGAACTTGACACCTAGCAGGCATGGTTCAGTGGTTTAAGTAAGAAAGTCAGACTACTGGGTGATAAATTCCATAGTTATCATGGATCTCAGGCTTTTGCTGTGTGTTCACTTACTAAGCATATAATCTTCCACTGGAGCTATAGCCTAGAAGAGCTGGAGAGAACCTGTCAGCAGGACTGTGACTACATCCTATGACCTAAGTAACATACAACTAAAATCTGTAAATTAAACTATGGCAGTAATTCACAGATCCAAAAAACATTTATCTTAAATCACAATGCCAAAGACTTTGCCTTTCCTTGCTTTTCCATTTCACCTTCTTTAATTCTGTTACATTTTTAATCTTGTTTTTTCCCCTGCTCATTTGTTCTTTCCTTAGATCTACAACATATCCAGATACATTTATGAGGCCAAAGTACACACTTTTAAAAAGCCCTCTACGTTATTTCAATGACTTACCTAAGTGTTACGCTCTGGAGTACCATTTGTGCCCTCTCATCACTCCGTGCATTCTCTCTGAGTAAACTCCCATGGCTCAAATCCATTTTATGTATTGCTAACTCCCTAATGCATACCCCCAGCTCAGCGCACTCTCAGGCTTTCTACCTATCTGATTGCCTGTTTGTCATATCCATTTAGCTATCCAACCGGCACCTCAAACTCAACATGCCCCAAATTCAAACTCCTTAGAGGGCCTGGCCTTCATTTCTTCTCCCCTTCAGGCAATCTAGGCCTTCAGCTCTCTCCCACAGTTCCCACAGTTCAGTATCGCCCCTTACAGATACACCCTCCACAGCGGCCTCAATAGTGATGGCTGGCGGCCGGGTGCTGGTTGCTGAAAGTTGGGGTGCCTGTGGCAATTTCTTAAGACAACAATGCCACTTCCCAGACATGTGAAGTATCTTACTATTTTACTAATGGAAATGGTGCTGTGATGCATTTAGATCTGTGGTGTGTATTTGTGCAGGTGTTGTTATAGAAGAATTCCAGAACTAGAAAACCTAGATTAAATTTTGATAGCTACTACAAGATTGCCCTTCAGTTCCAGCAACTATGAACCATAACCTTACCAACATTGTTGTTAATCTTTTTAAATGTTTCCCCATTAGACAAAAATTGAGTTTCATTGTTGTGATTTGCTTTTCTCTGATCAATAGTGGAGTTGGGCTTCCTCTTTTAGGTTAATTATCAATTTGTATTTTGTTGTTGTTAATTATTTGGATGTGCCCAGGTCTGTTTTCCTTCATTTTCAGAGTTCTTTGTGTAGGACATGAGTCTTTATTTCTCTTATGTTGCAAGTATCTTTTCCCAGTCTATTTCTTGCCTTATAGAGTCATTTATGGTAGCCTGTACCTACCATGTGACACACTAAATCTTTTCCTTTATGGTGCTTTCATTTTGTGTTGTGTTTAAAAAGATCATCTGCTTAGGAAGAGCTGACATTGTCTTATATTTTCTTCTGGTATGCTTAAGTTTTGTGTTTATTTTTAAATCATTGATCCGCCACAAATTTATTTTTGTGAGTCAAAGATAGAAATATTAATATGCATTTCCCCACAAACAGATAGACAGTTGTTTCTATAAATCACCAAGTACTGCATCGTTTCTTCACTAATTTGAAAAAACAATAATACTGTATGAATGATTGAAGGGTTATAAAATATGTGATATTTTTCTTTTCGTAAAGGGAGGATGTGAGTTTTGAAACAAAGCTTGAGGAAGTAGGGCAGGGTTTATAGAAAGTCAGGGATAAAAGAGTATGCCTGCTCAGGAGGCAACAATTTAATATTGTTAAATTTGGATAAGATTAAAAGTATAGATGGTATCCCATCCATAAGAATAAGAATAAGAATATACCCAGGACAAACAAATACGCACTAATAGCTGTATAAATAGTAATCAAGGGTATTGATTCAACAACTTACTATATTGTGAAGGTGATATTACAAAGGAATTCTTGTGTTTTTTTTCTTTGTAGATTTATTTTAATTTACTGCCTATAGGACAGAAATCACCATTCACCATTCTATAGAAAAATGAGCTCTTTTTGGTTAACATCAGATTTAAGTCTGTCGTTTATACTTAATCTTATAGCTTATATAATTAAAGCCATTAATATGTGAAAGATATTTATTTTCAATTCTGGAAACATTTGGATGTGTGACAATATGCAAACTATGTGACTGAAGAAAAAGACTACTAAATTTGTGAAATACCACATCCAGCAGAAAAAGATTTTCTAGAAAGTTGGGTACACATGTAGAGGAGTGATTATGGTATGTGATTACTAGACTGAGTTTGAAGTATGTTGGAAATAGAGCTGTCAATGTAATTTTTCAGTAGTCATTATAGTTGAAAACATTATTTAATTGTCTCCTGTCTTCTCTTTCCTCCCCCGCCATCCTTCTCTTCTCTCTTGTTGCAGATCACACATCAGTTGGCGGGCTGGGGGACAGTTTTTATGAATACTTACTGAAAGCATGGTTGATGTCAGATAAAACAGACCATGAGGCGAGAAAAATGTATGATGATGCCATTGAGGTAATTATGGTCAGAACACGTACCTACTTAGCATGTCACATATACAGTGTATTTGATAGTGACAGAGGAACATCTTATATGCATTTTATTATATGCATTTATTGTAGAATTTATTAGTATTTTAATATAAAAGTTTTATATTAAGTTTTCCTTTATTGTGCATTTTAAAGAAATAGTAGAAGAAAGAATTTAGTGTAGCACATTTATGTATGAAATTTTATTTTACTTTTAGTTACTGTTTTCTGAGACCATAACTAAGGAGAAACCAGTTTAACTATCAAAATTATATTTTTCTGATGAGCATAGGTGTTCTTTCTATTTAGTTTTTATTGTATGAAATAGAAAATAAATCAGCAGAGCCTTTGGGTTCTAACTTATCATCATGATCTCAATTGACTGATTGCTATGAATTTTATTTCGCTCAAGAAGAGAGGTAATCTTTAAGCTAGCTTCTCCTCTTCCGCCTTGTTTTGTTACAGTAACGTTTGGGATATTTGTTCAAATTTATGCAACTTGATTACTCACTCCCATACTTTTTGTAAATTAAGCCTTCCAGTTTGGGGAAGTTACTACTTTGTGGACTAATCATATTACCAAGGTTTTATAGTCAGAAGGATGCAGTAAGTTTGAACACTAACATTTTGCTTCTGAAAATTTGAGCATCTACTCTTTCTTATAGGCTATAGAAAAACATCTTATTAAGAAGTCCCGTGGAGGCCTAACCTTTATTGGAGAATGGAAGAATGGGCACCTGGAAAAGAAGATGGGGCATTTGGCTTGCTTTGCTGGGGGAATGTTTGCACTTGGAGCAGATGGTTCCAGGGACAAAGCTGGTCATTATTTAGAGCTAGGGGCAGAAATTGCACGTACATGTCACGAGTCATATGACAGAACTGGTAAGAAAAATTAATGATGCTAATTACTTAGTCCAGAAGAATCTATAAGTTAAAAATATATCCAGGAATTAGAAGGAAATCTAATACAGTAAATTACTTTCTTAAGAACTTGAATTTTAATTCTGGAAATGTGTTCCTGCATCACTTTTTTTATTTCTGAATTCTGTTACAGTTTTGAAGAAGTTGTTTTAAAAACAAGAGGTAGAGCATTTGGGGATGTATGGGATAACATTTATTTCACTATAGTAAGAATCTAGTCATTCATTTCAGCTTCTATGAAAACAGTTACTTAAAAGGACACAATATTGACTGATTCAGGTTACATGTCTTGCCTATCCTCTTGTGAATGTAAGAAGATAATAGTAGTTATATTGAATGTATAACTGGTATCTAGGTAACCAGTAGTTTCTCTCTTAGTTCACCAATAATTTTTGAGTTGTTTGTGCCTCTAACTAAAAAGATCCTCTGGCATTGCTTTAAGCAAATATGTAATATTTCTGGGCATCAGTGTCCTTACCTAGAAAATGCGCTGATTCTCAGTGGTAATAATTGGTTCTTGGGGGTGAATAATATATTTTTTTATGTGTGAAGCATGGATATACATACAGGTATAGATAGGTAAGCAGTATGTATTATTAAAATTTCATGGAGAGAGAAGGCAATTAGGTTTTTTAAAAGTCTGAAAATAAGGTTAAGGAAAACTGGACTAGATGTTTCAAGGTTTTCTGTGGCTTTAAAAATGTATGTTTCTATATGAAATAATGGATAATGAGTTCCCTGAAAGACTAAAAACCAGTGAAATCTAATTCAGGGTCTGAGCTCTGGGCTTTAAAATGTCACTGAAAAAAAGATCTGAGCTCTAAAATGTTCTCTTACGTGTGTGTTACATTAAAAGGACTTTAAAATTGTCTTGTCTTTTTAAAAAGTGATTCTGCACAGTTCTCTGTCTCATTTTATTTTGGACCAAAACAGAGTATGTAATGTGCTTCTGTCTGTCTTTGCATTTGTTTCCAAAGGACTACTAGGCTCTTGTCGGTATAGTTAGATTTAGCAGTACATTGTTTATGAGAAAGATTTCATGTAAGAGTAATAGGAATATTTATAAATCTATTATAAGAAAGCCACATATGGATCTTTTAAAGTCAGTGATTTTGCAAAGCAGCATTAGTAAAAATAAAGCAAACAACAAGCATAACTTTATCCCTGGTTCCTTCAGGGGAGAGAAGCGCTGACATCCAAACGCAGCTGGCTTACGTGCACTTTTATTTCTTGTCATTTACAGCATTGAAGCTGGGCCCCGAGTCCTTCAAGTTTGATGGTGCAGTAGAGGCTGTGGCGGTCCGGCAGGCTGAGAAGTATTACATTCTCCGGCCAGAAGTCATCGAAACCTATTGGTACCTATGGCGGTTCACTCACGATCCAAGATACAGGCAGTGGGGCTGGGAAGCAGCTCTGGTAAATAAACCAGCTTTTCATTTCAGTGCAAGAGTTACATCAGGCTCTTCTCTGGTGTCATGGTCCTCCATGTTGCCTCATGTTCAGTAACTACAGGACTATTTCCATTTATCTGATTAGTGTTTCATTAGAAGGGAGGAAGACCAGGGAGTAAGAAAAGTGCAAGACTAGGAACAGTATTGCGGGGTCAGGTAGAGAGAAGTCCACGTGCACTTGCACCTTTTCATGAATGGCGTCATTCTGGAGTGTAATATACCTTCATAAGCAGGATATTTTGTTGTTTTGAATTGAAAATGGTTTGAATAGATTCCATTGGATTCAGTGTATTTTATTTAGACATGTTCAAAGATACAAAAAGAGATATAAATTAAGAATTTTCACTTGCAGTCGGTAGTTAATAATAACATGGAGCAAGTTACTCTGCCTCAGTTTTCCCATCTGAACAGTAGAGCTAAGACAACCTCATAGGGTTGTTGGAAAATTAAATGTTAATGCATGTAAAGCTCTTAGAAGAACCTTCAGCACAGTCAGTACTTCATAATTGTTAGGTTTTAGTATTGTAATTATTATTGTAGTAGGTGTGTGGGTGGGCACTTGCTGCCAGTTGGTACCACCTGTAATACCCAGCTCATAGAATTACGATAGTACAATCTCTGTCATGTAGTATGTTTGCAGTAAATATTATCTCATTGCTATTACTATGCAGAGCTGCTAAGTAATGCTTTTAATTTTTTTAAGCATATTTGTATTATTGTTTATCCTTGGAAGTGATAAAATTGTATTTAAAAATTTTAATTGAAATTGACCTCCCTCTTGATTTGTCAGAATTAATGAGACTTTATTGTGCCATACAGGTCTCGAATCCAGTGTGAATAACCTAAATTTGACTCCTAGGTCAGGAATATAGAAGATGTCTTAAAAAGATTAAAGAATTTTGAAGTGGGAGAAGTTCCACAGGAAACAGGATACCTCCATCAGTTTTTCCAGAAGGAAATGTTTCCATTTGCTAGTAAATTTTATTCTTAAACTGTCAGATTCTCATACAGAGCTCTGTGAACTTTTGACTGGGGTCCCTTAATCTGACCTTTAAAACTTGAAGTTTGTGGCATTGATTCTGTTGTCTGATCTCTTTCACAGGCTATTGAGAAGCACTGCCGAGTCAGTGGTGGGTTCTCTGGGGTAAAGGATGTGTATTCCTCGACCCCTGCACACGATGATGTACAGCAGAGCTTCTTTCTCGCTGAAACATTAAAGTAAGTGGAAGCCTGCTGGCTGGTTTTGCTATATGATCACTACATGATGAATTATGACTATGTAATATGTTACACTAGATTTTGTTACAAATATCTTTATTTTAATTGGATCTTTAATATTTAGCTGCATCTCAAGAAGAATGACTTAGACTATGAGGTAGATATTTTGTCAAATAAGAGTTTAATACCTTTAGTGCACAGTAGAATCACCTGGAAGATTTCTTAAAACACAGATAAGTGTGCCATCCTTGCAGTTTCTGATTCAGTATGTCTACAGTGGAACCTAAGAATTTGCATTTCTGACAGGCTCCTAGGCGATGTAGAGGATGCTGGTCCGGGAACCACACCTAAACTCCCCACTCTAGCTAATAAAACCTGTTATGAGTAATCGTGGCATTTTGATGATACTAGAGGATATATGACCATAGCCACCCTTCCTTTCATTGGAGATTCCCATAAAGATATACATAAAGGGAATGATGGAAAGAATACAGACAGCCCTGGCCAGTGTTGCTCAGTGGTTAGACCATCAGCCCTTGCACTGAAGGGTCAAGGCTTGGATTTCCAGTCAAGGGGGCACGTACCTGGGTTGCAGGTTCATTCACCGACTGAGAGGCAGCCAATCGATGTGTCTCTCTCACATCGATCTTTCTTTCTCTCCTTCTCCCTCCCACTTTCTCTAAAAAAAAAAAAAAATCAACAGAAAAAATATCCTTGGGTGGGGATTAACAAAAATATTTCAGAAAATTAACTGAGTAGAAATGTTAGAATCAAGGGTATTCTGAGAAGTAAAGAAACATTTGGATACAGTACTTGACAGCTCAAGTGAGGTTTGAGTGAGCCTGCTTTTTAAAAAGTCCATCTCAAATTATTTTGAATTTTAAGTGATTAAGAATAAACTCAGACAAAAGAATAAATCACTCTAAATGTTTTTCTGTAGGTTAAGAACACAGGTAAGAATCAGAGGTTCTTAGGAAGTTAATGGGGGGGGGAAATTTCAGCGTTTGCTCACCCTTTTAAACTGTTATTTTCTGGGATCCGTAATTCCACCTCTTTGTTCTTTATATAGATCTGAGCTCTGTTTTTTTAAACTACTAAGTAAATGGTGATTAAAATACAAAGATGATACAGTGTAATAGAGGAGATAATTCATCAAACACTTACTGTTAAGTGCCTCATAGGTGCCATTGCTGTTGTAGGGACACATCCTGACATCAGGGAGCCTACAAGCCATGCTGACATTCTCCTTGATTTAGAGTCGCTGTTTTTTGAGCGCCTGCCTCTGAAAGCATGCCCTGCATATATATGTATGTGATCTGTACTTGCCTTATTCCTGCCCCTCGGCCTGTGGTATTTTCTTTCTATTGCTGTAACCACCTGACATATATGTTGGTTTGTTATCTTTCTCTGCCAGTAGGATGTAAGCTTCATAACTATGGGAACTTTCCTTTTTAACTACTCCCACCTCCCTGGCACCCAGCACACAGTTTATGAGGCACTCAGTAAACATGTGTTGAATTTGTTGAATATATCTTTAGCCTATGTTAAGAAAAAAGTTGACTATTTGTATCTGTACTCTGATCACTCTTACATAGTAGGGTTTTTTGGCTAGAAATAAATGATGACGATTTATTTAAGGGTCTTAGGGTTTGCAAACAGAAACTCGGCTAGGCAAAAACCCGGAAGTGTTCCATCGAAGAAAGAAAAGTTCACAGTTCTTGAAAATAATTAGTCCCGCACTCTTATCCCTAGGATTGGTCCAGGATGGTTATCACTCAGATGTCAGGTGGTCTGGATACGTGAACATTCTTTTCTTAGTCCTTTGGGGTAATGAGAGGGTTATCCGGAGGTGTCATGTATACCCAGGCATTGTTGCAGAACTGGAAAGTTCAAAAGTTTAAGTTCCCAGGCTAGTTAAAACAGGAATAGAATAATTTCCTCATACCTCAACCTACTTGATATTAGTAATTTAACAGTTTGACTATAGTGACTCCATTTTATATATTCACTCTACTCCTCACATGATGTAAGTTTAAGGTACAGTTATATATAGTTTTCTGTCCTCTGCAATGTATGGAGGTATGCTTGAAAGCAGATTTGGATGAGTATTGAATATCTAGCACATTTATAATAAAAGAAATGAAAATAAAAATGACAGTGAGCATCGTCCCACACACCGAAAGGTTGCCAGTTTGATTCCCAGTCAGGCACATGCCTGAGTTGTGGGCTCAGTCCCTGGTAGACGGTGTGCAGGAAGCAGCCAATTGATGTTACTCTCTCACTTTAATGTTTCTCTCTCTCCCTCTTCTTTTCTCACTCTCTCTCAAAAAAATAATAAATTTTTTTAAAAAGGTGTTCCTTGGCTTATAGCAGCATAACTTCAGTCTTTGCCTCTCTCTTTATATAAGTTTCTTCCCTGTGTGTCTCAGTCCAAATCTCCCCCTCCTTTCTCTTGTAAAGATACAAGTCTTTGGATTTAGGGCCCACCCTAAGTCCAGAATGATTTCATTTCGAGATCCTTGAGACCCTATTTCCAAATAAGATCACATTTTGGAGCTCTAGGTGGAAATAAATTGGGCAGGGGGGTAGACTGTTCAACCCACTACAATAATGTTTAATTAAGATCCTTTTAAAAAAATGACAGCATCTTTTGTTATGTAAAATTGTCACTGTGTTATCTTACTGATTTTTGTAACGTATGTTTACATGAAGTACTTTTACAGTACCTCCCATGGAAAGGAATAATTTTTTAGGAAATTCTCGTATGTTCTGTCATTCCTTTACTTACCCCTTTGCCTAGAAGTGATAAGGTTAAAGTGAGCCTGGTTCATTAGCCTACGTCTAACTAAGAGACATGAAGAGACATGGAATTGCTCAGAACATAGCTTTCCCGCACATGTTTGTACCCAGAACACCAAGAGCTTGTGCTTTTGGTCGCCATCCAGTAAGCAGATCCAGCAGAGGCGCTCACTGTGTCCAACCAAGTCTGTCTTTTCAGTTCTAATGTCTGTGCCTGCAACTGGGTGAATAAATCAGTTCAGTAGATCTCAAGTCTCGGGTCAAGGAGTGAGATTGGAAGCCCTGTTATTCTCTCCCCCATCCAGCTTTACCAGTTATTAGTTGATATGCAGTCTCCATTTACCTCAGTGCTGTGTGTTTTTACTCTGTCATCCAGAACTGTAACAGTAATCAGAAAAGGTATTAAAGTGCCTATTTTTAAAATAAATTTTAGCTGAAGAACTGTAAAGGAATTCTTGACTGAAGCCTAGTAAGGCCAGCTAGTTGCTGCTAAGGTCAGGAGTTAGAACCCAGATTTCCTAACTCTATACAGTTAGTCTTTTATGCTCACTTTCATGATCCCCCTCCCCAGTAGAATTCAGATTGGAATTTGCCCGACATTGTAGGTAAGAGTCATTGTGTATATTAAGTCTATCATTTTTGATTTCTACGTAACCACTGTGGCTTGCATTTCTCCTGGAGAGATCAGAAATCCTTGCCCTTCTATAAACAATGCTATTACCCATGAAGAGAAATTAATAATTATTAAACCTCTTATAAATCTATGTTTCTGAAACCTTTAATAGTTTGTGGTACCTGCAAAAACTGCTAATGTATTAGGAGTGTGTAAAAGTTCTCGCCATGTCTAAATAATGTACTTTGCTTATTTCCTTTATTGTTTATTTACAAATGTCAATTTCTAGTTATATTATGTAAGCTGCCACAACATATGACTGATAATATGTTATGTTTCAAAGAGTGTCTGAAAATTATGAAGTGGTTTGTCTTACACCATTTTCCAGCATTGTTTTATGTGCTTCAAACAGATATGTGGAGCTTGTTTTTTAACTGTCTTATCTCAAAGGTCTCATTGTGCACTCTTCTGGAGCACATTGTTTTGTTTTAGATCATTTGAGTGGCTGGGGTTTGTCCTCTGATGTGTTTTTCATTAAAGCTGCTCAAAATAGGTTGTTGGTGTCCTCTGCCATTATAACTGGACACTTGATCTTCCTGAATTCTAATAGAAGCTCCTTTTATTTTCAGGTATTTGTATCTGCTGTTCTCCGGTGATGACCTTTTGCCCTTAGACTACTGGGTGTTCAATACAGAGGCTCACCCTCTGCCCGTGTTGCATTTAGCCAACACCACACTTTCAGGAAATCCTGCTGTTCGATGAAAGCAGCTCCAGAAAGACCATTCTCACCTGTGTTTTGTTTACATGGACCACTACAGAAGAGAGTCTGGAGAAGGGACTTCAGAAGACCTGAACCTCTTAGGTCAACGTGCAGGGTGAAACATGACTCATTCCCCACAGACTTTCAGCTTGTAGATATCTCAGCTTTGAAATAATTCCATTTTATATCTGACCAAAACATGTTCCGGTGTGTGTAGGACGGAGACCTGATGTGCTCTGATTCTTAACGAGATGGTCACATGAGAAATTATACCAGTTACTATGATCCTGTTTCTAGAGTCCTGGAACCCGGAGGTTTGACTTCCTAAGAGTAAGCCAAGAATGTGGAGCATCTTCAGGAGTTAGAGATGGCCTTTGGCACCAGTTTCTATGTGTCTCCTTCCAAAGTGGAGCAGCTTTCAAATCAAATATTTATGCATTGTTTAGCCCCTTTTCTCCATTTTTAATAATAGGATGAACTGAAATAAACAAGAACAAAAGAATTGTGTAACTGTATCAGCAGCAAGAAGACTTGGAAAAGAAACAAATACCTACCCTTCTGAATTTTCAAGTTATCCATTGGATGACCAGACTGGCAACCATTTCAAATCCCAATCTACTCCATTGAAATTTCTTGGTTAAATTTAATTTTCTCTGGGGGCATGATCTTACAGAGAATATCCTTCACGTCTTTGTCTCTGTATGGAATCATTGACACAGTTTGTCGTACCCACTGCTTATGAGCCTGGGCTTGGGATTTTGTGCATGTCGTTCAGTCTGGTGTTGGTAGCATGACAGGAAGTAGGGGAAATGCCGTACTTGGTTGCCTTGAAAACTGTTCTAAGTTTTATTGGTAGGAGATTATTTTTCCAAACCAGCAAATCTACCAAGTAAGTTTTAACCGTTTTAACCTCATTATAAACTTAGTAGAATCCCTCAACTTACAACTTTATTTATGTGGCTTGGCAAAATTCACTATACTATCATGCAACTCTGAATTTTCTTGATGAGCCAAATTACTTTCACAGCTCATTAAATAAAAAACAAAATACATACAGTGAAACTTCCTTAAATATCCTTCTGAAATGGGAACATGGGATCCTTTATTATCTCATCAAATAAGTGAGCTTTTCAAAAATATTCTTATGTAAAAATAAATTTAACTTTTATTTTCTCCAAGGATATTTATAGAAATCCAGAGAGTTAATCAAAATAGCTGCGAAACAATTTTTAGTAATAAAAGTGTGATGTAATTAATCACATTACACTGAATTTGGGATATAGCTAAAGGATTTTCTCATACCATCAATAGATTTTGCAATGATATTTCTTTTTAAATAAAATGATTATTTCTATTTGGAGGAATAACTTAAATTTTATCAAGAACTATATTGTAAGATAAATACCTAATGCTTATAAATGTTCTGTCCCTTGAATTTGTCACAGTGCAAGACACTTTTTCTTTATATTTAATACAAACAGCTTCCATTGACAGTAAAAGTTGGGAATAGTATAATTAGTCTAATATTTACTCTGAATTTCAAGATTTCATGAAACAGTGTTTGTGCAAGAAGCCCACCTTGGAATTCTGAAGGCTTATTTTTTTATTTTGATAGCTTTCTTTTTAACCTTTCATGGGCATGTAGTAAATTTAAATTGGGAAACAATTTATAAATTAATATAATTAAATATTATCTAAGGATGATCACCTTACCCCACAAGTAGTCAGACAATCTTCACAGTTCAACAAATGATCAGTGATAACACTGCAAGTGTTTCAGTATAATAGGAAACAAGGATGTGGAGCCAGGTGCATTATTTAAGTCTTTAAGAGGGTTTAATTTTAGTACATATTTTGAAATTGTATTATTTTTTACTACTTGAAAAATAAAATTTTAAATGAGAAGGGTAGATGACTGTTGCTTCAGAAGAGAAAGGGAAAGAAAGTATTTGGTTCTCAAAAGAAGTGAAAACCTTGAGTTGGCAAGGACCCAGAACAGCTATGTAGATGGCAACAGACCCTCCCTCGCTTTGTTTAGAAGAATTCAGAGTAAAGGGCCCTTCTGGTTCCCCAGGAACTTCTCAAGGAATGAGAGACAACCCTTACTCCTAAAGTGCTCGTTGTATTTCTCAGATGACTGGAGCGTAAAAGAAGGCAGAGAAGTGTACAAGTGCAGCCAGCTCTGGTGCAGGCAAAGAATCTGGGAGGGACAGTTGGGGGGTCGTCCTTACCACCCCTGCCTGCCTGTGGTGATGGAAGACTAGAGCCTACAATCATGCTCCCTTTTTTCCTTCTGAATACCAAAGGCAATTAAAGTCAGCTACAGATGACGCCAGTGTCATGTTTTATTTTTGTTAAGGATTTTTTAAATTATTTCCTCTGAAGTTAATCCTTATGCCATATTCTGCTTAGTTTCCAAGAGTATTCTTTAGTTTCTTCTGTCCTTGATAGCGCTTTGCATTTTGTAGACCTATTTCTGAGGTTAAATAATTCATTACATGTATAGAAACTTCTGCAAAGAGCTAGACATGCACCTTTCCAGGTGTCTCCTCAAAGAGTAGACACCTTACTTTGTGCCTTTGGCACAAATATGCAAAGTAGATAGATCAGTTGGTACATAAAAAAAGAAAAAATAGAGATGTTGGAATACCCCTCTACCTTCTACAGTTGTTTCTTCTAAAGTTTTAGAATCACACCTGTTGTTCAAACCAGTATCAAGTTAAGGCCAAGAGATTATGGCCCTAACCAAAAAGGAGTCAGTGCAGAAAGTCAGTCCTCAGTGAAGGGCTCTTCCTTCCTGGTGGGTATGTGCTGTTTTGTGTCTCTGACACCAGTTTAATCCCATCTCTGAGCAGATGTTTATGTATAACTGGGTATTGAAGGAATGTATTCCTTTTGTGGAATATTGACCCTGATTTTCTGTGATTTCAGCTAGGGCAACCCAGGGCTCTGCTTGGTAGGTTTTAACCAAGCAGTTTGAAATTTTGATCATCTCTTTTCTCTATTGCCAAAGTCTTTGTCAAAACTACAAGTACGTTGATAAAAGATTGTGCTTGCCATTCGCATTATGCAGTTTCTCCTTAAGCGTGGATTTTTTGAATGAATGGGTGAGTGAGTGAGAGGATGAGTGAGCAACATGGAGTGCCCACTGCATGCCAGCATCGTGCCAGGCACTTCAGGCATTAGAACATTTTGTGATTCCAGTGGCATTTTCTGGATAAGAGTAGTTCATACCATTTCAAATGTTTTCCAGTGTGAATCATGTTTTGGAACTCTTAGTTTCATATTTCATTGAAATTAAAGAGTAAAAGAAATTGTTTATATTTTAAGCAGTGTGTTACTATATAATCCCAACAGCTATAGTTGTAGTTTATCACTAAAGTCTCTTGGAAAATGTCAAGGAAATACTTGATTTCTGATGCAACTTTGACTAAAATATTTGGAAATAAATGCAAACATTCTTATTTTGCTATATCACTTTAATTACATAATAAAAATTAATGTTTTCTAGAAATGCCAGTTATTTTATATTTAAAAATTTTATCACATAGTTCATGGGTAAAACTTGCATTTGTATATTGTTTTTGCTCTGCTGTGTGTCCTACTAATGCTTCCATGCTGTTAAATGTAAAGAAAACTATACTAAAATACTTCTAAGTTCCAAACAATAGCTCCCAGTAATAGTATTGTGAGTTCTTAATCTTTCTCTAGGTTTCCTGACCCTCAAATTGGCTAGCTCATATCCACGCTTTACCAAGATAAATACAATTATGCACAGAGATTTTTAATACTGTTTGTTAATTAACAAATAGTTGTTAACTGGTTTTGGCTGCACAACTTCTAAGCAGAATATTTGAATAACCAGATATGGTATGGAGATATTTTAATGCACTTATTCCGTAATTATTCTGGTTCGAGAACATTGGTGATGATTTTCTGTTATTTTAGCTCATTCATGTCATGATGGAGATGTTCTTTTTGACCTATAATGGCTCAGCAAGCTTTTCTGTAAGGGTCTAGGTAAATATGTTAGGCTTTGTGAGCCATCCAGTTACTGTCTCTACTACTCATTCTGCTATTGAAACATGAAAACAGATACAGGCGGTATGTAAATGAGGGGGCGTGGCTGTGTTCCAGTAAAACTATTTACAAAAACATGGAGGGCTGGATTTTGCCCACAGGTCACAGTTAACCTTGATCCCAAAGCTTCATTTGTGTACAGCCCTGTAATCTTTGATCTGCACCTTTGAGTTACATTCATTTTTAAAGAAAGAAAAAAAAAGTGTATATGTACATGTGTATGTATTTGTGTAACCTCAAAAGTTATATTTTTTGTTGTCTTGAAAATAGATATACTCCTCTGGAGTCTGTTCAGATTTCAGCATGATGCAACTATCATGAAAGAGGCACATTTTTTGTTCTTGGGGTATGCTGTCAGCCACCACGGTGTCCTTGCCTTGTCATTTAATGCCACAGTCCTGGAGTCCCCATGTAAACCGGAGTGTTTCTGTGGTGTCCAAGTAGTAATTTTCTCTAAGTTTTGCCTGCTCGTTGACCTTTGGACCAAGGCTCTGGGTTACTGGGGCTGCGAAATTCCTCTTCTCGAGAACTAGAGCCCTCTCACAAGGATGCGGTAGGATTTCTGACCTTTGTGCTACAGAAACCAATCTCTGGAAACATTTTAAGCAACAGAAAATGGGTTATGTGCCATTTGGCAGCCACTCTTACTCTTTTAGACTGCAGAAGGGTACTGCCCCTGTTACCTCTAGAACTGCCACATCCAAGGAGAGCAGAGAAGATGTATCCAAAAGGACAGTTCCCCTCCCCCTCCCTTGCATAACTCTCCTGAAGTCCTTCACTGGTCCATAGCATCATTTCAGAATGCATCACATTTAAATTAAAGTATCTCTCAATCTCAGCCTCACACTTCCACTGTTTAACAAGTAACCCATTTTTTAAACTTTCAGCTCAGCAGAACTCCTGAGATGACTCAACACCTTATCACCAGTAGATGCATTGCAATGCACCAGTCATCCTGAGGGATCATAGATTTTTCACGAAGAAGTTTATCAAATATTTCACGATTTTTGGAAATTCTAGAGGAGAGGAAGCCTGTATTCAGAGTGACAGGGAGTACGCGTTACAAATGAGCTGCCTTTCCAGGTCCAGCCTTCTATGCAGATGACTGCAGCTCTGTGAAAGTGAGGTTACAAACACCTAGACCCACTTTTGCACGTGTAATATGTAGAGGGTTTTAATCGCAAATGTCTTGCAGTCATTCGAGTGCTACAGAAGCCTGCTGCAGATTGCATGCCTGAAAACTTGGAGATACGCTCAGCTCTCGCGGAAAACGATATTTTGGAAAATTTAGAAATGAACTTTTATTGGATTAATTAAAGTATCCCATTTTAATTACTGGATTTGGAAGTTGAAATGCCATTGCTCAACCTCACTGGTCTCAAATTCACTGATAATACTTTTTCTTAAACTATTAAATCCGGGTGAGTGTAACCTCTTGAATCGGTACCCATTGGCTGCTCCTGAACTGATTTCCAGTCATGTCCTCCATATGTAATTTTTATAAATTAAAGGTAATATTGTATATTAAAGGTCAAATAAAGATGTTCTTTAAGTGAAAAGCCTTTGTTTATCCTTCATTTGTACCCAGTGATGACAGTGCAGTTCAATCTTCTTCTTTACAGAATAAATTTGACTCTTAACTGTAACCGACAGTCCCCAGTCTCCCTCATTCGGAGAGTGTTTCTTTTGGTTCAGCTAATCGTCACGCTCCTTGATGTTACAGAAAGGTGAAGAGCTGGCTTAGGGGTAATTTTTATTTCATCCGATTTAAAGGAGACTGCAGTACTGCTGTGCCTGTTATCTCTAAGACCTGGCCTAGTCCAACCTCAGATCATCCAGCTTAAAAATACCCGAATCACTGCATCTCATTCACATTAAAGTCTGACCTGACTGGCTTAAGTACTTGATTCTTGGGCAAAAATAGGCTTAAGAGGCTTGAGGAATAGAATCAGCTAGACTGTGGATAGTGGTTTATAATCGGTACTGTAAATGCAGGTGATATTTAAGAACTTACACTCAGATGGAGCATCACCGAGGGTGGTAAAACCTGAAATTGCTAGTTTATATCCTTGAGGTCTAATTCTTTCTGGCACAGTGGATTTCAACTTCATCAAAATTTTAAACTAGGAAGTTTATGTTGTGGATGTATCAAAATTCATTATGGACTTACCTTTTCAGAAGCAACTAAAACAGGAGCAGATACAAGAATGAGGTTCTCTGAGTGATTATAATTTGATAATCTCTCTGTCTGCCAGATACCTGAAATTTTCATCATTATTTCACCGAGTTACAAAAGACTGTCGTCAACATGCAAATAGCATTCATATTAAGACTATGAGTTCCTCAGAGAAACAGTAGACGTGATTGCTTTGGGCAGGGGGAGCAGGGGACAAATAGGGAGATGTTGACCAGTTGTACAACATGGTGACTTCTTGTGATAAAATATAACAAAATTTACTATTTTAACCATTTTAATTGCATAATCCAGTGGCATTGGTAATTACATTAACAAGTTGTGCAACCATTGCCACCATTTCCAAAACATTTTCATTTCTCCAAACAATCTCTGTAACCGTTAAGCAATAATTCCACATTCTCTCCTTCCTCCAAGAAATTTTTTTGCCTATAAAAAGGGGTAATACAGGATTTGGGGGAGAATTAAATGAGAAAATTTTATGTATCTGGACTGAAATAAGCTCACAATTTTAGTTGCTATTTTAAATTATTTTCATTAGCAGATTGGAGTAAATTTTGCTGAAGGCATAGAGAATCAAAGAGGGTAAGGGCAATCAGAACAGGAAAGTCAAGAGCGAAGAAAACCATTTAGTTCTACCTCCTTGTTTTATACAGAAGGACATTGAAACCAAAACGGGGTGAACGACATTAGATGATCTTCAAGATGGTTTTCCAATTTTTTGATTCATGATTCTATGAAATAAAAGTCACGCAGTTCAGTTGTTAAAAAAAGTTTAATGACATGTAAATGTATTCATATTGTGACCCAAGCAGTTTAAAACCTGTACAGAAGTCACCTTTTGTTAAAACACATACACGGCCAAAAAATACACTAAAAACAGCTATCTTTGCGTGGTAAGGATATAAGAGAATTGATATTTGCTTGTTTAACTTTAAAAAAATTAACAGCATGCCCCGCAGGGCGTGGCTCAGCGGTTGAGCATCGACCTAGGATCCAGGCGATCAGGGTTCGATTCCCGGTCAGGGCACATGCCCGGGTTGCGGGCTGCAGCCGATCAATGACTCTCTCATCACTGATATTTCTGTCTCTCTCTCTCTCTCCTTTCCTCTCCCTGAAGTCAATAAAGATATATTTAAAAAAAAAAAAAATCATTGTTAAAGGAAAAAAAAGAAAAAAGCTGGCCGGGGTTCGGGCTCGATCCCCAGCAGGGGGCGCGCAGGAGGCAGCCGGTCAATGACTCTCATCATTGGTGTTTCTCTCTTTCTCCCTCTCCCCTCCTCTCTCTGAAATCAATAAAGATAGATATTTTTTAAAAATTAACAGCATTATCAAAGTACAATTGTAATTCCCCATTGTAAGTGGGAATTTCAGTGGTGGTGAGAAAGCTTACAGAGTTGTACAACCCTCACACAGACATGTCCTCTAAGGGTCATTATAGTCCATTTCTCTTGATTTGGAGTTTTCCATTAAAAGAGCCATCAAAGCCACAGACACTAAGAAAAGTCTAAAGTAAGCGTTATAAAAGTGACATGGCATATATGGTATCTTTTTTACCCACTTGTGGGAAATACATAGTGCTATTGGTGCACACAGTGTCGGGGTGTAGTGGGAGGAATGGGGATTTCTGATTAGTCAGGCGTCCAAAATTGCAGCCCTTTATCATCCCCTGACTGAGCCTCGGGCAAGCTATTCAATTTCTCTGGACCACAGTGTATTTTCTACAAAATCAGGGACCTGCACTAGAAAATCTGTGATTCAAGAGATAGTTAATATGGTTATTATATTCCACACATATTTATTGAACTTTTATCTACCGTTTCCAAAATCTCTAATAAGCTTTAAATATGCAGAACTAAAAACGAAATCTTCACCCACGGACAGGGACTGGTCTGCTTGATATTGTGACAAAGGGCCTAATAGAGGAATGTGTTGCCTATTATAGGGGGATAGTGGGAGGAGCTTCTAATTAGCTTAGGGTGGGTTTGGAAGGGGAGGGGTTAATCAAGAAAGATTCTTCAGGTAACTGACATTTGAACCGAATTTTAAAAGGAACTAGGGTTTGAAGATAAGGGGGAGAGGAGCTATTTGACAAGGCAAAGATACCTGAAGGAAGGAGTGGGAATGAGATCCAAAGCACAGGTAGGAAGAGCAGCCTTGAACTTGAGAAGCGACCTCCATGTCGCTGAGACCTACACAGCAGTCCCCTTGCGCAGTCCCTTTCAGGCCCTGACACTGCACTGTCCATGGCCCAGGGCACCCACCCAGATCCCCCCAGTTGGCTCTCTCCTTTCTGAAAGTCTGGTTTCTGTCATCCACCTGGAACATCTTTCAAAAATACTTATCAAAACTTTAGATAATTCCCAAAAAGAATTAGCATGGGCGGTGTTTTGAAACAGTTCAGCAGTGCCCGGCCGGCATGGCTCAGTGGTTGAGCTTCAACCCACGAACCAGGAGATCACAGTTTGGTTCCCGGTCAGGGCACATGCCCGGGTTGCGGGCTCCATCCCCAGTCGGGGGTGTGCAGGAGGCAGCCGATCAATGACTCTCTCATCATTGATGTTTCTCTCTCTCCCTCTCCCTTCCTCTCTCTGAAATCAATAAAACATATTTAAAAAAGAAAAGACACAGTTCAGCAGTAAGAAGCCAGTAATGTATGCCACCAGAGGGCGCTAATCAATCAATTAATCTCTCTCTTAATTTCACAGATGCAGTGAAACCTCTGACACTTTTTTCGCTACACCCTGACGTGGACTAACGGAGCGATGCCACAGCTCTGGCTGTCACGTAAGCCTGTGACTAAGGACTTGCTGGGACCTACAGTAACCTCAGCATGAGATTTTCACCGCCCCAGGGCTCACGCCCCATTGAAACCAGGTCAGTGATAAAATGTTTGCCAGACAGAAGATAAATATTACCTTAAAAAGGCTTCCATTGCTTTCCAAATATGACCTCCCCTTAAAAAAGACTTTGAACTAATAGGTAAAAGTTATTAGAAGATGAAAACTATATCAGAAACTAGACCTAGAAAAATTCTGATTTGAACCCTACGAATAATTTTAGCGGATATATTGTGGCACAGATACTTAATGACATTTTATAAATCAAATTGTAATCACAGTTCTTTTTAAAATTTTAATTCTTTAATTTTATTTTGTATGGAATTTATCGGGTGACACCTAAAATTATATAGGTGTACAGTTCTGTAATGCATCACCTGCATATGTGTTCACCACCCCAAGTCGCCTCCTCCCATCCCCACTCACAGCTCCTCTTGTTCACATAAAGCTGCTTACATCCTTTTGGAATCATTTTTTCTTGAAACTTTTGCTGAACGTGTATGTGGCAAGAATCATGTGAGGCGCTGGAGGTGCGGAGCCCCCTCTGATACTTACCTTGGGTGTCTTCGGGGCTGGAAGGGGTAAAGGGGTGGGCCAGAAATTCCGTGTCCTGGTAGAGGTGCTTCCGAAAGCTGCTGGAGCTCGGGACAGAGACACTGCCAGCTGGGGGGGGGGGCAGGAGGGCGTGATGGAGAGAGCGGAGGGGCACCCGGACCACCCCAATTGGAGCTTTCAGGGAGGAAGCGTTTGGCTGAAATTCGGAGGAACGACAGGTTCCTTGGCTGTGGTGGGAATCCGGCTGCAGCAAGGCAAAACGTCCTGGGAAAAGCGTCCTGTTTGAGATTTAGGAGGGGAGCGATGGGGGATTCTCTCTGGGGCACGTGCGTTTTGCATTTTGCATTTTGCGATGCCTATGAGGCGTCCAAGTGGGCCTGGAGCCGGGGAGCCGGCCGCGGGAGCCTGGAGTGCCGGAGTCTGGGCCGCAGGGAGAAATCTGGCCGGTCACCAGCATGTGGCCAACTGTGCTTGTTGAGGTCATCTGGGGACTTAGGTCACTTAGAGAGGGAAGAAGCCATCCTGAGGCACGCTGGTGTTTGGAGGTCCGCAGGGCAAGAAGCCAGTGAGATGGGGGAGAACCGGGCCCTGGTGAGGATCGTGGCTTATGGGGGGGGGGAGCCGGGCGCTGCTGCTGAGGGTCGGGTGAGTGAGGGCTGAGCACTGACCGAGGGACCTGGTGGCCAAGACCGTCGGGGAGCCTGACAAAACCCTCAGGGGAGGGAGGGGAGAGGGGGACACAGCGTCAGCCACTCTCCAAAGTTCTGCTGCGGCCAGGAGACCAAAACGTGGAATCGAGAAAAGATTTCCTTTTAGCGGGAGACGCTGCAACTTGCTTCTGCTCCGAGGGGATGGTGCGGGAGGGGGACCCGGCCGTCGGGGAGGAAGGCGTGCCCGGGGGCCAGGCCCCTGGGGGCCAGGCAGGGGTGCAGGGCACAGAGGGGCCCTGGCCTCCGCTCAGCCCAGCAGGAGGGACGGCAGAGGAGGGCTGGGGGTGCGAGTGGGGCGGCGGGAGCGGGGGCTTCTCTCCCGACTGCTGTTGATTTCTCAGTGAAGTAAGAAGCGAGCCTGTTAGATGGGGCTGGGAGTGCAGGAGGCGGCCGTGGGTGCGGGGACCAAGGACAGGATGAGAATCGGGAGAGGAACAGCTGTAGCCAAGGGGAGCGCGAGGGACTAGGGAGCTGTCCCGGTCACCTCCGTTCACCTGGACCACTCGTGTTACCTGGGGACTTTCTGCGCACCCTCGCATGGAGGTCAAGCTAAAAAGCCAAAGGAGATTTTAAAAAAACAAAAGAAACATTTTTTTTTTTTTTAAGGCATTTGAGAACTGCAAGCCAGTGAGGGATTGAGCAGACCAAAATCCAGGAGGAATGAACCCAAAAAGGTCAGCACCGCCCTCAAAGGTGCCTTTGACCCGAGGGTATTGGTGACCTACCAGGAAGCCTCGCTGGGACGCTGAGTTCCTCCCTGTGCCCGAGGGGAGCTTTAAAGTCAGTCACCCGCCTAGATTCCCAGTCTAGGCATTAATGGGACCCTGCTGGGCTCCTCAGGACTAGGGCGGGGCCTCTGTCCTGAAATTCAGGCCCACGAGTAAATGCACAGGTGACCTGGAGGTGGATCACTCGTTCCTCCCTCCACCTCAGGAAGCCGACAGCTGTGTGGTGAAAGGAGGGGACTGGATGGGGGAGCGGCCCGTGCCTCAGGGTCCTGTATGTGACAATGCACGTCGGAGGCCCTGTTCTCAGGTGAGCCCTGGCCTTCAGCACTGCACACAGCCCTCTGTGCTCCCCAGGTCGGCTCCGTTTTCTGGCTTCTTCACCCACCATCCCTGTCCTCACACCTCACACTCCACCAGCATCAGAATGGTCAGGGGATGAACTGGGCCACGGGAGCCAGAGGGACGGGATGCTCATATGGCTGTGCACGCAGGATGGGGGGGGGGGGGTGCTGGGCGCAGTACTGTACGTGTGGAAGGGTGTGCAAGGACGTCTGGGTGGGTGTTTCACTCTGTGCCCATTGAGAGGGTCACGCATGGGGTTGGTGACCTGGGCTGGGCCTGTCCCTCCCTGCTGGAGTCACCCGCCCCCTTCTTGACTATGGCCAAGCTCCGCTGTTGGGAGCCCACAGGACTCCCTTCTACTCCTGTGCTTAGCAAAGGGCATTTCAAGCCAGAAAGGATGAGGCCCAGGGTCGCCAGCTCACCCCTGCCCTGCATGTGCCTTGCATGTGGGGCCCAAAGCAGCACCCACCTGCTTTTCCTGATCACAATAGCCAGGGCCACCGAGCACCTGCCAACATGGCTTTGGACTGGTGCTCCTCACCGCAAGGAGCAGGAACCAGCTGGGCTACTTAAGTAAAAGGGACTCATGAGAAGGACATGGGGGCTCAGGCTGTCTGAGGAGAGGTGGAGGCACAGGCTTGCAGAATGGTCCGGAACCAGGGGTTCGGGAAGCCAGGCCCCAGAAACCCCTGGGCAGGAGGCCACTGCCAGGCACAGCCCCCATCGTGGGGCCATCGTAGACCAGTTCTTAGTGGGCCCTGGCCTTGCAGGTTTGAAGTTTGTGTCTTGGGGTGAACAGTGAGGAGAGGTTCAGTTGCTCAGTCTGGCAAGCAAGGCGAAGGAGCTTTCTGCTCATTGAGACTCAGGGAGTGATGGATTCCCTAAAACTTGGAAGTCTGTCTGGGTGCTGGCAAGCAGCTACAACAGAAAAGAGAGATATTCCTATAAAGTCAGATACTCAGTGTAAATTCCAGGCCTGGTGCATATTCAGTGTGTGACAGTGAGCCACGAGTCTAACATCTCTGAGCCTCAACTTTCTCATCTGAAAAATGGGATAATCACGCACCTCTAACAGGGTGGTTGTGAGCATTCGTTAGCTTGCCCCACGGGGCATCGCGAGGGCAGGGCAGCTGAGGCTCAGGCCGTCCTTGCTTCCTTACCCGCCCTGTGGATGGGAGCCCGGCCGAGAGGCGGGGCTTCGCTCACAGACTGGCCATTGGACTCCAGCCTTGCTCAGCTCCTGCCGGTCCACCGTGGCTCTTACAGGTGGAGGGTGTTGCTGTACCTCCTGTGGACACTACAAATCCTCTGCAACTCAGGTTCTTGTCTTTCAGCTCAACAATAATAACTGTACTCCAAGCCCTTCTAAAATGCCAGGCACATATTCATCTCATTACAAACATCCTCTCATTTACCCTTGTAACAGCATGAGGGAGGTTCTATGATCTCTCCCATTTTCAGATGAGCAAACTGAGCCTCAGAGACGCTAAGCCACTTCCCTGTGGTCCTGTGAAATGAGAGCACACACTCCTGACCACTAGGATACACCACCTCTGACAGTGGTTGACAGCCTGCCCGCAGGCCCAGCCCTGCCTGCTGTAGCTTCCAGCTCCCAGCCAACCTCCCCTGAGAGCCAGGCCCACCAAGAAGTCACAGGGATCCTGCGTTTCCTGCAGAGCTGGGGGGACCTGTTCTTCCACATCCTGGTCCAAGCGTGTGCCAGGGCTGGGTGAGGCCGGCTGGAGCTCTGGGAGGCCCCCAGGGGTCTGCCCTTAACCAAGATCTCAGGAGAGCCCCAGCCATCCTCCCTTGGGGCTCAGAGGAAGCAGCCCCAGGGGGAGAGGCCCACGTGGCCCTGAGGTTCCTCTCTGCTGGGGTGCAGCTTACAGGAGCCGTACTGTCCACGGTGCATCCCAAAGCGCTCAGGAATGGGAGGACTAGACCTCTGGAAGCCTCCCAACTTGTCAGGATATCCTCTTGCAAGGACACCGGTGTGACAGTTGTGGGCAGCTCCCTCCGGGCACTCCAGGCCCAGCACCCTTCAGACCAAACACCTAAGCGGCAGCCCTGTGTGTAGACAGAGGGAGGCTGCTCGCACACGGTTCAGGCAGAGATGGTTCATTTCATTGCACCCCTTTGAGGAAATGTTTCCAAGAAACACAAACAGCAGCCTTCTGAGGATTGGGTATTTTTCCACTTGGCAAGCATCTGTGATTTATAGGACACACGGTGCTCCTCGCTGGCGCTGGTCCTTTCCTCCTTCCTCCACCATGGTCTCTGTCCGCCCAGCTCAGGCCCAGGGCCCAGGTCAACTGTGCACACTCAGCTCATGGGGCCTGTGTCCCTCGGTGGGGAGGACCGAGAGAGACCACCTGGAGAGGGGCAGCCAGCTGCCACCAGAGCCTGCAGCTCATACTCAGGGGCCAGCAACATTTCTTGAAAAGTGAGAGCAGGGAGGCAGGGTCTGCCTTGGTTTCTCCAGGAGCCAGCAGATACCAAAGGGACAGTTGACATGGTTCCTGGTTTCACAGCAACATCAGGAGAGTAGGGGATGCACAGGGCAAAGCCACCAGCCACCTTAGCCACAGAACAAAGCTTCCATGGCTCTCACCAGTGTGGGCTGAACAGCCACCAGCATCCTCTTAAAACGGGTGGGGAACTTCCGGCCCACGAATCATTGGGTCTGGCCCTGCCACGGCAACCATAGGCGGGACTCGAAATTCAATAAATCTCAGAGCTGTTTTCATAGCTAATTTTTAAGTTGATAATTTTTGTATGGCCCTTGAATGATGTTATAAATATCCAAATGGCCATTGGCAGAAAAATGGTTCCTCACCCCTGTCTTAAAAGAAGCTGGAATTTTTAAAAAATCTAGCTTGAAGGGGTCCTAGAGACTGCCCTAATTTGCAAACTAGGAAACCAAAAAGAAAAAAAAAAAGAGAGAGGGAAAAGGTTTTTAAAAAAATGTATTCAAGCAACATTTGTTTATTTACAAAGCACATTCTATAATCATTAGTGCTGGGTTACTGGAAGGTTTACAAAGATTAGTTAGATTTAGTCACTACCCTCAGGGACCTATCAGGAAAATCACCCCAGAAAGAGCTTCATCCCATCTAGTCTTTCTGTCCATACATTTTAAGTCTGGTTTTAAGACATGTTTAATTAAAGTTAGTGTAGCCAAAATGAGTTCAGATCAACTCAGCAGCATTGAGCGAGCATCTACTGTATGGTAGGTACTGGGCCAGGCATCAGGGGTGCAAAGATGAATGAAATATGGTCCCTATTCTCAGGATCACAGTCTAAATGTGTCCGAAATAACAAGGTGGAATAAATGCCATAAAGGGGCATGACATGCTATGGGCAGAGAGGGTAAGACCACATGGCTGGCAATCTGGAAAGCTTTCTGAAAGAGGCAATAGAGAGTGAAAACAACCCTTCCCATCTCTGCACCCCCTTTTGTCTGTCCTATCTCTCTTTCACTCTTCCCAGCCAAGTCAATTCATTAAGTCATTCATTCACTCACCAAATATTTATTAAGCTCCAACGTGTCCTGGGTACTGTTCTAGATATGGGGATACAGGATGAGTAACATAGATAAAGTCCTGGCAATTTGCGTACATTCCAGTAGGGTGGGGATGGATGACAGATACCAACAAATGAATAAATAAATATGATGTCAGTGATGTTGTAAATTAAGATACAACAAGGCAAAGGGGGACAAATAGTGTGGATGGGGAAGGCATATGTGTTTCGTTTCAAACACGGTATTAGAGAAGGCTTCTCTGAGGTGAAGACATATCAGCGAAGACCTGATAAAGTGGCAGAGTGAGCCTGAGTGCTTTGGTGGGAAGAGTATTCCAGGTAGAAAGAACAACAAGCACAAAGGCCCTGAGGTAGAAACATGTTTGATGCTCCAGATGGCAGGAGCATCATGAATGAGCAGAATGGTGAGAGAACTCGGATGGAGAGACACAAAGGGGCCAGGTCAGGAGGGGCCAATGTAAGAAGTTTGGATTGTATCTGAAGAATGGAGGCCACTGGAGGATTTGATGATCTGATATGTGTTTTTAACAGATGATTGTGACTGTGGGATTGAAAAAAAAAATCTTTAAAAGGGCAAGACAGGAAGCAGGGACTTGTAAAATATTTTTAATTTGAGAAACAAAAAGTAGACTTGACATTTCTGATGGAGGGAAAGAACAAAAGGAGTCAGGCTGGGGGTGGAGGACTTCACCTGCTCAAGTTTGGATGTAAGTTGAACATGCTCATTAGGTATCTGAGTGGAGATACTGAGCAGGCAATTGGGATGCTTGAGTCTGAACTTCAGGGAGGAGTCAGAAATGCCCACCGCCACCCAGAAGGCAAAGGAGATGAAGACTGCTAACAGAGTTGTTTAAGATTTGGTATATAGGTAATTTTTACAACTTCCTTTCCCAGAGAAACCTCAGTAGAATGATGAGGGTAAAAGCCAAATTGTGGGTGTGAAGACAATGAGCATAGATTATTTTTCCAAAAGAGCCAAATTTTGGCTTTGTTAACTCTCTATTTCTTTGTTTTCTATTTTGTTAATTTCCACTCTTATCTTTATTATCTACTTCTTTCTACTATCTTTGGGTTTTCTGTCCTTTTTCTAAACTCTTAGGGTGGAGTCTTACCAAATTGATTTTTAGCTTTTCTTCTTTTCTGATGGAAGTGTTTCAGGATATAAAAGTTTCCAGACATTGCATATGGTACGTTCCACAAGTTTTGATATGTGGTGATTTCAACCTCATTTAGTTCTGAGTATTTTTAAATTTTCATCATGAATTCTTCTTTGACCCTGCCTCCCATCTCATTCCAAACAAGGATGCAATTACAAAGATAAGTTTATGGCAGAAAACCAACAGAAATGACAGGCAGATTTGAATAACAAGCAGTGGAGATTCTGAGAATGAAAATATAACCACAGAAATGAAAATCACATTCAGTGGATGAAACAGAAGATGAGACACATCAAAAGAGAATTTATTTAGAATACGGCAAAGAGATATAAAAATATGTGCGAAATGAAAAAGTTCAACATCAAAGAAAGAATGAGAAGTCCTCCTATATCTAATTGGAGTTCTGAAGAGAGCATATAGAGAGAGCAGAGATGAGGTGATACTAAGGAGATTCCAGAAATGATGAAAAACACAGATGAACCCACGGATCCAGGAAGTATAACATATCCTGAGCAGCATAAATTAAAAACAAATCCATGCCTAGACACACTGCAGTAAAATGGCAAGATGTCGAAGACAGACAGAAGACCTTGAAAGCAGTCAGAAAGAAAACCTAGATGACTTAAATGGGACAGTTAGAATGACAGCTGACTTCTTGACAGAACAATGAAAGCCAGAAGATGGGTCATAAAGAGCTGAGTGGAAATAGCTGTCAACTAGTTTTGTGTACTCAGCAAATGTATCGTTCATGAATAAGGGTGAAACATTGACAGGAAACAAAATTAAGAGCATTTACCACCAAGAGAACTATTCTAAAGAATAAATTTCAAGGGCCCTGGCCAGGTGGCTCAGTTGGTTAGAGCGCCATCCTGTGTGCACTGAAAGGTGGTGGGTTTGATTCCCAGTCAGGGCACATACCTAGGTTGTAGGTTCAATCCCCAGCCTCAGTCACGGCTCATGAGGGAGGCAGTTGATCTCTCTCTCTCTCTCTCTCTCTCTCTCTCTCACACACACACACACACACACACAAATCAGTGAACATGTCTTCAGGTTAGGATTTTTTTAAAAAAATAATAAACGTCAAAGTAGAAACTGATGCCAACAGTATGGTGTGATATGCAAGAAAAGATGGTAAGCAAATAAGTGGTAGCTATAGCAGTAAACTCAAAATGTCTTTTGCCAAGTTAAAAAAATATCCTAAACAGCCCTCTGAGTGCAGAGGGAGAGAAATGGAACCAAATTCTAGAAGAGATTGGAAAATATAGTTCAACTTTAAGACTTCGGGTTAAATACGTATGGCAAACTTTGAAGGTAACCACTAAAATAATAAAAATAGCTTGCAATCATTTCAAATGTGTAGAGAGGGGGAAAATGAAACACAGGAAATTATTTGATCAATTGTTTTAACAGGCAAGAATGAGGAATGCCAGAAGTTGCCGGGTTAAAGAAAAAAAAAAAAAAAAGCTGCCCTGCTATTTATGCAAGGCAAGACTGACTGACGAGGACACGAAAAGTTACCTGCCCCATCAAGGAGTTTAACACGAGAGCGACTGATCAGACCCGTGCTGGCGATGACACTGCCGGTGCATGGAGTGTGGACTGTGGAGGGACGGGGGGAGGGGGGAGTGATCGTTAGGAAGCCTCACCACAGTCTAGGCCAGAGATGACGAGGGCCCGAGCTGAGGCTGCAGCAGTGACGGTAGGGACAGGCAGAGTGGGCTGGGAGAGGGGAAAGACATCTCAGTGATCCTGAGATAAAGCCCCTAACGGCCAAGCTCTTGCGGTCAAAATGACAGCCACGGGCCTCGGATCTCCAACAGGGACACACAGCCGGGTCTGGCTTCTGGGCTCCACATCAAGGCCTCCGGAACTGCGAGAGGCTGACATTTTTCCACTTACAGGTGACATCATCTGCGCTCTCGGCAGCCCGGGCCTTCTCATCCTGCCCTTGTGGGAGGTGCCTGTCAAATTGTCACATCGCAAACCTGTCTCTGCAATTGTCATTCGAAGCTCTCCTCCCTCGGCAACTAGAAAAACACTGGGTTGGGGAGAGAGAAACACACTCTCTGTCTTAACACTACCGAGGCTGACGGTCCTGCAATAAAAATTCCTTCCACTGGAACAAAGCGAGGCCGACTCCACCTCCCTGCTCTTCGACCTTCATACCTCACCTCGGGAGGAGATCTTATTGTCTGCTTAGGTGGGACACGTAGCATCTTTCACATTTCCGTTTACAGAGGAGGGGACGACAGCCCAGAAGTGGATGTGGCCTGCCCGCGATCCCTCAACAGTAAGCGGCAGGGCTGCGAATGGAAACCAGTTGCCTGGTGTGGGGCCAGCTTCTCTCTCTGCTGTCAGGTGCAAACTTGTTTTGGTTTTAAGAGGCGGGCGGCGGAAGAGAAACTGGCCGACTCAAGCCTGTATTTCCACCCACCCCCACCCACCAGTCTTCCTTCTCCTTTATGTCAAGGGGTTTGTTTGGGTTTTTTTTTCCAACAAATAAAGAAGATTTTGAAATGACTCTAAAACCTTGCATTTAGGTTTTTAACAGATTTCTCAAGCTCAGGCGTTACAAGGCAGTTCTCGAGAAAAAGAACAACATCCCCCCAATAGTAGTGACTGAAAGAGAAAAGAGAGGAGGGAACCATCAAAGTATTTCTTTGCCTAAGAGGATTTCTACTTTGGAAGGACGCCCTGAGTGCCCATCGCAGGAGATGGAAGTAGACCTCATGTCTGGAACTGTGACATTTCTGAACACTGTGGGTAAAGGAAATGACCCAAAAATCTTCTAAAGAGAGTCAGGTGGGGGTGCTAAAGGTCATATGAAAAGGAGCAGAAACGGCAAGGGGTTCGAATTTCTCAGTAGTAACCCTGGAAGCTAGAACACATGGGCCATTGCTTTCAACATTCGGTGGGAAAATGATTTGCAGCCTAGAATTTTACATTTGGTCCAAATGTAAAATTAAGACTTAAAATAAGGGCATTTTCAGACAAGCAAGGTCTTGAAAATTTGCTCCCTAATGAGGGAGGCTGCAGAATGGCCAGGCTAATCTCCATGTTTGGCGGAAGCCCAGAGTCACCATCATCGAATGAACTTCTAAGACACATGACTACGTCAGAAATTTTTATTTTTAAAGTTTACTACTTAGTATGTTTTTATGATTAAAAGTTTTAGAGGTTGGTTTTTAAAGTTCCTAATTAGAATGCAGCCACAATAATTTGTCAGCCCTCGAAGCTGCTAGATTACACCTGCGGTCATTAGTCAAGCACACAGATGCTCATTTCCCACTGAGGTTTTGGTGGGGGCGAAAGCTATTTTTAGTATCTCCTTGCCAGGACTGGGTACCCTGATGGTACTCCCAAAATTATTCATATTTTCCTTTTCTCTACGTAACCAAGGTAGTGCTTATTTCATTTTCAGCTCCTGTTTAGAGATTTGGTTGCTGATGAAGATGCTATTTAACTGAAGCCTTCCCACAAGTTAACATTTTGTACTGCTGGGATATTTTCATAACGAAACTTCAGATTTTTGTACTCACACAAATTTGTACTTTTGAAACCTTGGATAAACAGGTATGGAAGTAAAGTAACAAGACTAGATTTCAGAATAACAAAACCTATACATTTCCATCTGCATCGAAGATTTTATTGCACACACATCAATCTCAGCATTTTTCCTGAAGAAGGAAAGGGGATCTTTTTAAATAGGCATAACTTAAAGAAAGTTTGCCCCATCGAGGTTTATCGTTTCCATTACTTCTACAGCAGATTCTAGCAAATGAATTAATTTCTCTGCAATCAACCTGTGGGTGTTAGCAAATCCCACCAAGATGGAATTATTACATATTAAGTGATTTTTTTAAAAAAATCAAGTCATTTTTTACTATGTGGTAGCTGCTGTTTCGTCTTGTTTGACTATCTCATATAAATAAATGACAAAACAATTCCAGGGTCACGTAGTTTCTCGTTGGCTAAAGAAGAGTGGTGAAAACGGACCACTATTTTGCTACAGCCTGTAATTCCTTTCAAATGTGCCGTTATAATTTCATTCTCAATACACAGCTGAAGGATGTATACAAAATTTTTTGCTTGTGATTCCTAAATCATTATTTTCTTCACTATAATTTTTGTATTGTCAACCTAAAGAGCGGTTTCCTATTCTATGAATATGTTTTCTATCAGTGTCACCATTCTCTCGATGAGACCGTCTTTCCCAAATAGAACACCATAACTAAAACTAAGAGAAAAAAAAGTATAGGTTCGTCAGTCTCACAGACGATCCTGGTACTGGAATTATCAGACGCGATTCTAAAAATAATGGGTTAATATTTTTAAGAACAGAAGACAAGATGGAGAATGTCATCAGAGAATTGAAACCTATAAAAAGAGTCAAATGGATTTACAGAAAAAAAAAAACACACAAAAAAACAAACACTGAAGTTAAGCTTTCTATAGATGACATTAGCTGCAGATTACACACAGCAGAAGAGAGAATGCATGACTAGGAAGACAGGTTAATAGAAAATACCCGTACAGAAGTGAGGAAAGAGAGAAGAAAGATGGAAAACACGGAGAAGAGTGGGAGACACCTGTGAAACAGTGTAAAGGTCTAAAATGAATGGAATTAGTGTCTCAGAAGGAGAGGAAAAAAAGAGAATGGGACAGAAACACTATTTTAAGAACTACTAGCCAAGTGAAAACAAAATGTTTTGTTTACCTCATTTTTTCCCCAAAACTTTCTTTTTTGTGCATTATTTATATCTTTATTATGTCTAGATTGAAGATGATTCATCGTGGATGATGTTGTACTTGGTTTTGGAGTTTTTCCGTCTTATGAAATGTTGAGGGGACAAGTGCATCCTCCCAGGTCATGGCCGATTTCTTTGAAATGCCTTTGGTGTAAATGGAATTAAATAACAGAAAGCGAAACATAGTTCTGAAAGTTTATTTTGTTAGTGTTGTGAATGCTGGTACATCAACCCATTCTAAAAAGATTCAAATTATGTTGCAATTTAACCTTCATGATTCTTTTTGTGGTATTTAGCTTTTTATTAACATTTTTAGTTCAAAAAGTTCCTCATACCCTTTATATAACCCGATAACCTATTTCCTATATATCCAGCTATTCAAATGTTTTTCCATAATTGTTTTTGCATGTAAAATAACTTATTAATTATGTTAGCATTTCAATTCTGAAGTATTAGACATACATGTATATTCAACTTATTTATAAAATTAAAACATATAAAGTACACAAGCAGATTCTCACTCCAAAATACACCTAAAGTGATTACTTACACTTGAAGGTAAATATTCTAATATTAACAATAATCTGGATGGCATGACGTTCCTATTACTGACTTTTTGTGCTAATCAGATATGACAGTGACTCTCAAGGTCACACGATTATTAACTGTCACAAACTCATGGATGCCAGGAATTATGTTGAAGTATGCTTTTGGCTCTCCAGCCTTCTTAAGGCTGAGGCTTAATACCAAGGCCCCAAACTAGTACCCAGCCCATGCATACTATGCCCTATTTCTCAGGAGGTCTTCTACCAAAATGAATGCGTAAACCAAGAAAGAAGGCGGCGTGAGATTCAGGCAACAGGAATTCTGGCTTCCTGGAGGGAGGAAGAAAATCTCTCACTGATGGTGAAAGGAGACTTTGGGACCACAGATGTGCAAGAGGCGTAGCGAGCAACCTGTCCAGCAGGTCAAAAGGATCCAGAGACGGAGCTCCAGGAAGTTGAAACTGATAGAATACGTGATATATCTGAAGGATCGAGGGGGCTTAGATGGATCGATGAGAGCTGAGGTTACATTCGTGATAGTATACGGAAAACTGTATCAGGCACAAACTCTGTGAGCCTCTTCGAGCTGTTCCCGCAGCGGGTCGACCAGCGGCCCCCGGAGTTTGTGTCCTCTCATCACGTCCGGTGTTGGATGAGATGCTTGGCCACAGGGTGCGGGATCTGGCATCCCAACTGGGCAGCCCAAGAGGAGACCAGATAATGCGATCTGGAAGCGCATGGGTGTAAATTCACAGGGAGCAAAGGTTACCAACTGAGCGCGCAGAGGCAGGAAGGAGGCAGACAGGTGAATTCTATTCCCTTCTCTCTTCCACCGAGGGCGCGGAGACCGGGGTTAACCTTGCAGCTCACCTGGAGAAATCGCAGGTGCAAATGAGTACACCTTGCCAAGTGACCTGCTGCGGCTCTGAGTGGCTCTTGTGTCACCAAGCATGGTGACACACCACTTTGCATTGCCTCCCACCTTTTCTTACCTCCGTTCCTTTTCCCCATCGTCACGAACCTGGCTTTGCATCTCCCAAATAAAGCTTAAGCATTTTTAATTTTCATTTTGTTTTTATTGATTTCAGAAAGAGGAAGGGAGAGGGAGAGAGAGATAGAAACATTAATGAGAGAGAGAGGGTCATCGATCGGCTGCCTCCTGCACATGCCCCCGGCTGGGGATCCAGCCCGCAACCCGGGCATGTGCCCTGACCGGGAATCGAACCGCGATCTCCTGGATCCTAGGTCCATGCTCAACCGCTGAGCCACACCAGCCGGGCAAGCTTAAGCATTTTAATCTCTACTTGGACTCTGCTTTTTGGAGGTTCTGGGCTAAGATGAAAACTGAACAAATAAGCAAGAAACTTAAGCAAAAACTAAAAATAGGCAAGAAAGGAAAAATACATGGCTCAGGCATTAACAGCATTTAGTCATAACCTCTAACTACTAACTATCCACCGAAAATGGAGATCCAGCCGCACTGGAAAGATGATGGAGGAGATACTGGTAAGTGAAGCAGCAGTGGCAAAAGAGACTCAAATTTTCATCCTCTGTCGTGAAAAGCCAATTAGACTGAAAAATCTGAAACACTGAAAATTAAACAAGTTAAAAGAAACAACCAGTAGCATCGAAACACGATTTCCCTCCTGGGAAAGGGAACTAGAGAGTGAAGACCATTCTTTTTCCAATCTTACTGAATTAATTGACTCATCAACCATTTACATTTATTTTCAAAAGATACATTTAAAAGGCATTTCCAGTGCAAGTTATGATAAAGTGAAAAATGTGGTTTTAGTGCTGTTCATTGTAAGATCTAATTAGGGTAAATGCGTGTTTAACTTTTAAGGAAACTTGCGGTTTTCTGAAGTAATTGTACCACTTTCTGTTTCCCCCAGCTCACGAGGCTTTTGCCCATGATGCCTCCTCCAAGGAATGGCCGTCCCCTCAGAACTTCCTGCGGTCAGCTGTGGGCCCTGTGTCCACCTGCAGTGACGCCGATGAGTCCCCGGCTGCTGCTGCGTGAGTCAGGCCCCGTCTCCACCCCTCACTCCGAGGCCACTCTGAGCATCAGGCACAAGGTTTCCCCGTGTTAGACCAGGAGGAGGCGACTGCGGAACCAGAGGATGAACTCTTGCGAGGCACCTACTAAGCGCCAGACACCTCGCTGGGTACTCTATGAGCACAGTTGCTACAGCCACAACAACCCTACAGGTTTGTAAGCCTTGTTCTGTCTCAGAGATGAGAACCTGATGTTCAGAGAGGTTAAGTAACTGGCCAAAAGGCACACAGCACTGAGTGGGGAATCAAGGATCCATCCACCTTCAGAGCCCTGTGTTTTCCACTAACATCCCACTGGCCCCTCACCAGAAACAGGCCTCGGTGGCGCTGCTGGAAGTTGAGAACTGGCAGCTGGTGCAGAGGCTCCTGAGGAAAGGGGCCCCAGAATCCGTTTGCTCTCAGATCACTGCCACAAGCCGGGGCGAGAGCAGAGCTCGGGCCAACAGCACCACCTGGAAGGCTTTGGCAGATGGCTTTCCTCGCCGTCATCGTCATTGCGGTTGTCACTGCGGTCAGGCTGCACGGCTCGATGGCTGATTCAAACCCTGCACACCCTTCTTTTATTTGAACTACGACACCCTGACAAGTAGGTGTTACGATTCTGCCCATTTTTCAGATGAGCAAAATGAAACTCAGAGAAGTCCTTCCTCCCAGAAACTTCCTTCCTAGTGAGTGGTCAAGGCAGCCCCTTTGGGAGGGAGGAGAGGGCTCATCACCTGGGCACTGAGGGGCCGGGCAGGCCTGATGCCTGCGGACGTGCTTTCTCACCCAGGTGAGGGCAGAAGCTGCCAGGCCCAGCAGATCACCGAGCATTTGAACTCGGCCTCGGAACAGCAAATATTGATTCAAGAAGCTACCCAAAGGAGCTGACATTTTTATAGTCAACAAATCAAACCCAGCCCCTCCCAGCTCCCCTCCACCAAAGGCCTTTTCTCTCGGCAGCTGCCAGGGCCCAGGTCTGTCACTGCGCCTGGGAAGGGGAGGAAAAGCCAGTGGGAAATGTCCACAGGGCCCGGGCTCACAGCGCCAGTTCACCTTCAGAGAGGAGGAGGAGCCCCCACTGCAGGGTGGGACCTCGGGAACCAGGCAGCCAGCCCAACAGGTGTCAGAGTCCCCTGGGACAGAGCAGAGCCTGGCCCCGAACCCCAAAGATAACAGACACACGCCCCACTCAGCTTCCTCCTGGGCGGCTCTCCGGCTGCTGCGTGGCTTGGCCGGGCGCCCCTCATTCATGGGTGAGGAGCCTGAGGCCCACGGAGAACAAAGACTCTCCAAGGTAAACAGCAGGAGGACAGCAAGGTCCGCCCTCCCCTTCTGTTCAAGGCCGAGGGAGAGTCGGCTCCCATGAAGCTGGAGACGAGAGGCAGTCATCACCCTGGAGGCACACAGACGGCTGTCCCAGCCCTCTTGGCTCTGCCCACATGACCCCAAGCCCGGCACTCACGCGCCTGCCCGCATCCCTCGCTCAAGCGGGTCCCTTACCTGGAAGCCCTCCCTTCCATAACCCCCTTGGAATGCCGCTCACCGCTCCCGCCTTGCCCAGCTGTCACCTCCCCGGGGCATGCAGAAAATGAGGCCCCTTGCTCAGCGCTCCGAGGCACAGGCTCCCGTCCCATCTGGGGGCACTGAGGCTGCTGGGCCTGGGATGGATCATCCCCGGTACTTGCGTCTCAGCCCTTCCAGACCAAGAGCCCCAGCAAGGACAGCAGCTGCGCTGGACCCATTGCTGTTGCCCCAAAGAGTCTAGAAAAGTGCCTGGTGTTTAGCAGCTGTTCAGTGTCTGTGGAATTGAATTAGAACAACCGAAGACACGCAGGAGCAAATTCGGCAGGCTCTGGGTCAGGGAGGAGGCCGACCAAGCCCCAGGCGGGCCCACCGCAGGAGGGAGGCTGCTCCTTTACTGCCGGCTCAGCCTTCCCTTCATCCCTCACCCATCGCCTAGGGGCTGAGCTTCTGTGATGGGTCAGGCGCCAGTTGGGTGCTGGGATGGTGAAGGCAGGAAGCGTGTGCTCTGCATTCTGTCTGGAGCTTCTGGAACAGGCGAGGATCCGTGGCCAGGGGACCCAGAGGCATTTTGGCTCCCACACCGGTCTGGGCCAGCCTCTGGGAGCTGAGGCTCCAGGACTGGATGGAGTGGAGGGCAGCCCTTCTCAGGGCCAGCTGGGCAGAACTGCAGGGTAAACAGTGGTGCTCATTACTGCTGCACACCAAAGGCGCTCCACCTTGTAGGCACGCAGAGGATGCGCTTTCCCAGCCCCGTGGGGGGGGGTTGCTGGGAGATAGCTCAGGGCAGAGGTGGGACAAACCCCTGCTGAGCTGGGTATACAAGTACGCATTTTGTCACCTACATGAGACCCTCAAGGACTCTCTCTTGTCCTGAGTGGGCAGTTCTGTGCCTGAGGCCCTCAGGCCCCCCAGGAACCAGTAGCGGGCGGCTCTGCTAGTCTCCGCAGGAGCCTGGGTATCTGGGTGTGTCCATGGCGACTGTCCCATGTCCAGTTCTCAGACAGCAGGAAGGTAAGAGAGGGCGCATGGACCGGCAGCTGGTCTGTAGGAAGATGACCCAGGGGTGTTTTTTTGTTCACAGCTGTCAGCCTACACTTTGTCACGTGGCCACGCCTTCCGCAAAGGCCTGTGGGAAATGTAGTTTCTAGTGGGCAGCCAGGTGCCCAGCTTAAACTCAGCAAGGTTTATTGTTCAAATGAAAAAGAGTGTGGATACTGGGGACAGTCAGTGGTCTTGGACTTGCTCCCGCCCCACTCTGAACGGCGCCTGGTTCTCAGCAGGCTCTGGCTGCCCGCGGGCTGTCCTCCAGCCAGCTGGATCCGAGGACCTTTCCTCCCCCTTCGCATCCACCTGCCAGCTCTGAATGACCTTGGGCGCCCTTTACCTCGTCGGTGAAAGAAGGTTTCAGAGCACGGATCACTGAGGTTCCTTCCAGTGCTGCCATATGACATCTGTGGTTACAGACAAGCTATTTAACCTCTCCAGGTATCAATTTCCTCATCTAGAAAGTAGAGATTAAAATTGTTCTTACCTCAGAGGGTTGTTGTGAAATCACCCAGGGTTATGCCTGACATATAAGGAATAATCAATGAGCCCTTGCTATAATCAAAATAATCTGAGTTCCGTCTGTCAGTTCCTTAGAAAGGATCTGATGTGCTGGCTGAGGCCCAACGCAGGATCAGTAAGCACTTGACGAGCCCTGTTAAAAGCCTCGCTCTGTCACAGGTGACAGGCATCACTAATCAATCAAGACATTCTCCGCATGAGCCCGGACACAGCCTCACAGGCCTCGGTGCAGCCCCACCAATCAGTCCAAGATGGCATCCCCTCCTCCAGGAAGCCTCCCGGCTTCAGCCCCGGGTGTGTTCCCAGATCACCTGCGTGCACGCCTGTCCCGGCTTTTGTTATGCTCTCCTGTGATTTCCTTTGTGCTTGTCTGTGCCCCAGCTAGACCGAGTTCCATCAGGCAGGGACTGCTTTGGTCTTTCCAAGGGTCTGGCCCAGTGCCTGGAACATTATATATACTGGAAAAATGAACGCTAGACCCTGTGACTGGCAAGTGGGGGAGATGTTTAGGGACAGGCAGGGGGCTATGGGACCACCTCACAGGAGATTGTGTTCCCTGCCTCCAGAAGCTGCTGCAGGAGCTGTGGGGTGGGTCTCCCAGCCAGATTTCCCCTGCAGGGTGGGTCAGATGCTTCTGAGGGACCTGGGGCGGCCGGCACGGGTGGGGACAGCCAGGCCAGCGAGTATGGCGGCTGCAGGCTTGCTCTGCGGGAGCTGCCCTCCCCAGGGCTCGTGGGTGTCGGCTTGCACCTCAGGCTCCAGGCTGCAGGGCAACTTCCAAGTGAGCCAGGCACCTGTTTTCCTCTCCAGCAGATTGACACTCAGCATCACCTGGTGACAGTGGAGGATGGGGCGCCACCTGCCTGGTTACCCTGGAGAGGTGCCCCTGCTAGGGCTCGGGCAGGCGGGGTGGGGCCGTGGCACACTGTCCCTGAGCTGCGTGGAGCACTCACAGACGGGGCAGAAATGGCAGCCCGAGACCTGATTTCCAGGGTCTGGGCTCACGGCCACACAGTGTCATCTGATTTGGGGACTATAAGGTATGATTACCAGACACAGGCCGGATGGGGAAGCAGCATGTGGTCCGAGGGCATTGGCAATGGCTGTGCGTGTCACTATCTACCCTCTGGCCTGTCACAGGCCCTAAAATGCCGGAGTGGGGATGAAGCCAGGAGGGTCTCCTTACTAAGAACGCCTCTTGGTCACCCGATCTACTACTGCAGCCATTTCACAGACAAGGGACCTGAGATTCAGAAAGGTTAAGGGACTTTTAAAGGTCACAGAGCTTGGGAGCCAGGTATCGGCCCGTCGGGGCCACTGTTTCCCAGCAGATGCAGATGTGATGGGCACAGGTCACCAAAGGATGACAGCTAATTATTATTAAATATTTTAAATTTTCTGTCCCTGCTCTCAGGTGCTGGAGACGAAGATGGCAGTGAGCCATGGAGCCTGACCCCCAGGGCTTCGGAGCTGCAGGTAGACTCGCCCAGGTGATAGCGCCTGCAGAGTGTTCAGTGAGGGGTTGGTGGCATCACCAGTGGCATCCATGGGTAAATGACAACAATAGTACTATAGACACACCTGTCAGGGAAAAAAATGTGTTCAACTGTATCTGTGGCCTTCCCTTCACCCCGAGTCCGCCACGTCTGCCCCCAGCCTTCCCTGGGCTCAGCCAGGGCTGCTGTCCATTGCTTCTGGGAGGACAGGGATTGGGACAACAGGAACACAATGGAGACAGAATCATCGCAGGAGAAGTGGGCTTTTTGTAAATCCAAACTGGATCACACTCACTCAGCGAGCATTTATTGAGAGCCCGCTTTATGTCACAGGCACTGCCGTGGGTATTGAGGCTGTTGTTTCCATGAGCACCGTGGGAAAGTCAGCCTCCAGGAGGGGGGCTTATCCTGCCCTGTAGGCTGGAGGGTGCGGGGTTTAAGTTGGGGTGGAGGAGGGTGTGGAAGGTCGAGGTAGAGTCCAGTGGGGCCTTCTGGGCCAGGGTCCCCAGGGAGATGGGGGTTGGTGTGGGGGACACTGCCCAGCTCTGCCGGAGTACCCACAGGATCTCTCGTGGGCACTGTCCTGGAGAAGGTCTCCACGGTGTCTGTGCCAAGAACCATGTGCGGCCCCTGGCAACCCGCTGAGTCCCATCCATGCCATCGGTGCCTCAGGGCTTCTGACCTGCGTGTCGATGCCTCATCTTCAGTGACCGGAGACACCTGGGGAAATGACCGATCTCTCCGAGCCCAGTTTTCTCATCATGTGACGCAGGGTGAGGATTCCACTGCCCGGATGTCCTCTGGGCTGACTCCTCAGGACACTTGACTTCAGTGGAAGTCCTGGATCAAAGGGCGTTGGCACTCGTAAGACTGACTAGTGCTGTGTGTCGCCAAGTGGTTTTCCAGAGAGGAGGAATCAAGCGATACTTTGGGCAGCCTCTTTCCCCGCAGCCTCTTCAACGCTGGGAGTCGGGGTTTTTAGGTGGTTTCCAGCTCGGCGAGTAAACAAGGCCCCCGCTGGCTGGTGCAGGCCGTGTGACCTAGGCCTGCTCCTGGGCCTCAGTTTCTTCATCCATAAGAAGGGGGTAGGTACGTCGTGGGATTGTTGTGAGGCTTATTACGATAAGCAGTGAGGACACAGTAAGTGCTCAATAAACGTATCATTTCCATTACTTTGGCTAATGGTAAAGTTGAGCTTCCTTTCACGTTTCTTATCTTTCTTCTCAGACGTGTTTTTTTGCCCACTGTTCTATGGAGTACAGGACTTTTTCTTACTGATCTTTTAATAAGTCTCTATCTGTTCATCATATTGACCCTGGGTCCTCTAATTTTTTATACTAGATACGTATTAGAATCATCTGGGAGCTTTTAAAACTTGAATCAGTCTTGTGGGCCGGGCCTGGGCTTGAGAATTCTCAGCGCTCCTCCTGTGTAGCCAGGGCTCAGACACGGCGGTCTAGTTTAATATCCCCGTTTGGTTGCTAATTTCGTTCATATGTAGCTAGAGGTTCAGAAGGTTAAATGTTTATGTGCACAGCCATGTTTACCTTTCTTTTTCTGTGTGATTTCTTCAGTGGCCTTCACGTTTAAGAAGTTTCTTGCCATTCAAATAGGCGCAGGTTTCTCTGGTTTACTGTGATAACTTCACCTCTAACTTAATGCTAGCGTTGGCCCAGCCCAGGTCCCCCCGGTTGCTGAGAGGTTTGCTCTGAGAACTGAAAGGTGCAATGCAAACGGGGAGTGTCCCATTAGCCAGGGACAACTGGAAAGGGGTGATCTGGGGGAGTCACACCCTCACGCGAGTTCCCTGAGGCTGGGATGGCATTTCTGTTTCAGCCTGTGGCCCTGACCAGCGACCTCACTGCTCTGAGCTTTGTGGTCCTTCACGTTAAAATGGAAAGCTGGCCCTTTTCTCATGGGAGCTGGTGGGAGCGAATAAAAACAGCTGCCCCTTTATTGAGTGCAAATTAGGTGGCGTGCACCCCACTAGCCTCAGCGCCTCATCAAGGCTCAGGGGATGCCACGGGTTATATGTAGTCACCCCTTCACAGAGGAGCGAAGGGAGGCACAACAGCCAGCGGCTTGACTTTCCCCCCCATTTAATTAATCCCATCATCCAATCGACTCTGACGAGATTATTGAAGGCTACATAAAATCTGTCGTAGCCATGTTCCTCCTTGAATTATCACTTTAGTGGTTCACATTTGTCCCTGTTTTACTTTAAAATACTAACAACGCAGTGATGGACAAACTCATTTTGCACGTTTTATTTCCTTGAGGTAGATTTCTGGAAGTGGGGTCACTGGGGAGAGGGTATAAACTCATTTTTGCTCTTCCTGTGTGTTGCCAAGCGGTTTTCCAGGAAAGAAAGGCCGAGCCCTCCACTCCTCCACGAGCGGTGTGGGCTGTGCCAGCAGAGGACCAGTAGCCAGCTCGGGCCTTTCTTTCTCTCATCCCCTGGGACGATCCCCTGAAACTGACCTGACCCAGCCTCGCACTTATTAAAATGTAGGTTGACTAGTAACTGGAAATAGTTAATCCCATAGACCTGTGGAAATCCCCAGGGCGCCTTCCCACGAAACCCTAATTGTCCAGGTAGATAGTAAATCAAGAGGGAGTGGCTAGTGCTGCTGATGCTCTTGTGTCGTAAACTCTGTGCTGAGATCTCAGGTGTCATCTGCTGTGTGGCAATGCCAGTCCTGGTGAGAAATATGGGACTTCGAATTTGTCGTCATCAAACTAGGCGTCATCATAAATCCTAGCATTTATTATTTACTCATTACATTATGTGTATTAATTAATCCAATTCTGATAATAATCCTACCCGGTAGACTTTCTTATTATGCCCGCTTTGGCCCTGGGATGAGGAAACGGAAGGCACAGAAAGGTTGAGTAACTTGTCTATGGTCACACAGTACGTAGATTTGATTCTAGTCAGTATGACTCCACACCACACCCTCACCCAGGGCACTGTACTGCTGTGCTGTCTTGTAGGTGGGCAACAGGTACTTGTGGTCAACCAGTCTTGAATTAGCAGGAGGGTAGAGAGGTCTGAGACCCCTTGGGTCCTATTTCAGGGCAGGGGAGTCCCTGCATGGGTGGCTGTGAGGGCTCTGGGCCTGTTCCCAGGTGGCAGGCCAGGAGCTGAGGCCACTGCTCCCAGGCCCCAAGCTCAGCAAGGGAGCAAACTCCCCATGGGAGCAAACTCAGCGAGGGAGCAGCAGGAGGCAGCCAGGCCACAAACTCAGCATGGGAGCAAACTCAGCCAGGAGCAGCAGGAGGCAGGTGCCGCTTTGATGTGTCCAGTTTCCCTGCAGGGGACGGCTTCACTCCCTCCCTGCTCCTGTGCAGGAGGCCTGGGGCTCAGGTCCCTCACTGCCCGACCCTGCAGGCCCAGTTGCCCTGATCCAGCTCTGGAGGGATGTGGTGGGAAGGATCAGGGATTCCATTAGGCCAGAGGTTCTCAAACTTGAGCCTGCATTGGAATCCCCTGCAGGGCTTGTTAAAACACAGACCACTTGGCCCACCCCAGAGTTTCTGATTCAGTAGGTCTGGGGGGCCTGAGACTCCACATTCTAACCAGTTCCTGGTGATTCACAGTTGGAGATCCATTATATTAGCTCATCTCTGCCAGGAGGTCTCCCAATTCCATCCCACATGGTGCTGAGGCCTGGCACCCTTCAAATCTGGCATCCCCAGCCGGGACTCTGGAGACTGTCCTGTGGCTTAGTGGACCCCCAATGCCTGGGTCCCTACACTGCTATCTGTCCTGGACTGTCCTGTGGGCCCTTGCCTCCTACTCTTCATCCAGAAATCACCTCTGCTTCCTTCGCTCTCTGCTCTAGAGGGGCACCTGAACCTGGACCCAGCTTCCCGAGCTCCTTGCCTTTTGCTTAGGACACAGCTCTGTCACTTTTCAGGTCTCCACGGAGCCCCCTCCCTGGGCCCTGCCCACCAGGTTCACCTCAGGATCACACCCCTCTTCAAAGGGCCTCTCTTTCACAGGGGCCTGACCCCCCACCCCGACCTCTCCTTGGCCTGTGGCATTATCTTACTCCACTCTTGACCAAGGCCCCTTATCCAGAACTTTCCTCTAACCCCACAAAGGGGGCAGTAGGGGAAGGGCTGAGGCTCAGGAATGTGTCGATCTCAGTGGGAAACGCTTGTCTCCTGTGGATCCAGCTGCAAAGTACATATGAAGCAATTATTTACCAAAGGAAAAGGCAATAAAGGAGCTCAATAAATATTTGTTGAATAGGGAACGCAAGTGCGACTTTCCGTGATGCACACTCCAAACCGCCTCTCATGGAAAGGCACTTGGGCTCTGAGAGCTCTGCAGGTGTGCGTGCGGAGCCCTCGAGCCCTGACCCGTGTGAGAAGCGGGTGCCCCGGGCAGGGAGTTTTTCTGGCACAGTGACTTCCAGTGAGTTAGTTCCATGGCAGCTGGTGTCCCAGCTGATCTGCTACGAGCCCAAATGGGCTTGGGAGGCACTGGAGTGAATCAATATCGGCTGGTCCCTATGCTAGGAGACTTCTCTGAGCCCAGATTGAGGAGAGGGTTGCCTTGGGTCTTGAGGACCATGTCCTTATTGGGTGGCTGGGGTGACCAAGAGTGACTCTGGAGATCAGTGTAGGCAATTCTTCATTGACTGCTTTGCAGCCTCAGACTATGTGTGATGGGCATTTCCTGGCATTCTACATCCTGCCATCTTTCCCCCGTGACCTTCTCTTGTCTTTCCCTTCTATGTTTGCCCCTTCTGTGATAGTCTGGTATTGGGTACAAGACACCATGGGACTTTCCCAGCCACATTGCAGGGGCTGGAGCTGCCCCAGCAGCTCTTGGGGGCCAGGGACCCCAGGAGGCAGTTGATGCCCAGGGGACTGATGGAGATCTGTCTGTGGGTGGCAAGACCCAGCTCTGAAACTAGGCAGACAGAAGGAAGGGCAATCTCCACCCCCACCCCCCATCACTAATCACCAAGGGGGCTCAACTTGGAGGGTGCCTGGGGTACTAGCTGGGCAGCTGCTCAGAACCTGGCATAACAACCAGGGCAGAGAAGATGAAGCCAAGTCCAGGGGTGGGGCAAATGTATCAGTGAGGGATGGCTGCCCTGGGGGGGCTTGGAGGGCAACATGGGGCCAGGGGCTGCCTGGCAACCAAGCCCGTTGCTAGACCAGCCCCCTCTGATGAAGATGGTTGGCCTGACAGGGAGGAGAGAAACCAGCTGGATCACCTGGGGAAGGGTGTTTCACACTTTTGATTGGTTCCTTCTGCATGACTTGAAGTCTTGGGAGGTGAGACCAGCCTGTTTCACATTGATGCCTAATATATATGTGGGGCTTTCCCTGTGATGGGCACTGTGTGGCGTTTTGAAAGCATTACCTCACTTAATCATCACGCCTGCTCTGCATGGGAGGTGCTGTTATCGTCCCTACTTACAGACGAGACACCACGCACAGGGCACAGGGAAGTTACACAACCTGGCGAAGACGGTGAACCTGCAGCTGGGAGCTGTGCCGGGACCAGAGCTCGGTGCGGCCTGAGCTGCTCCTACGCTGCCCACGGGCCCTGCGCCCCTGTCCTCATGTCCACTGCAGCGCTTGCTGATAGGAATGGGCTGCACTGGGTCACTGTCGTGGTGGGAGAGCAGAGCTGCTCCGAGCTAAACTATTCTGCTCCCTCCTCGCCCCTCGCCCCTCGCCCCTCACCCCTTGCCAGGGAGGGAAGGAGAGGCTGGGGCAACTGTAAATTGCCTTGGCCCTCCCGGGGCTGAGAAGCCACCAGGGGCTGAGTCACAGAGGTTTCCTTGGGATTAAGGATCCTCTGAGGCCCACGGTACCTGGTTGAGGTGGAGGCAGTTGGCTCCTGCAGCCAGGCATTAATCCGAGAGAAATACTTGGTATTTCCAGTCATTCCGGCTGGAATTAAACTTAAATCAAGCCCAAAAAGCACAGCCAGGAGAATGTGAGCCACTTGCCAAAGAAACCAGGCATCCAGCCTGCTCCGATGCTGGTCTCCCTTCGCAGGAAATGTGGGCCATTCACACCCTGTGCCGGCAACGGGAGGGGAAGAGGAACCAGCGCCCACCGCGCCCCAGGCCTCCCCCGGCCTTGGCCCCACCTGTCTGGGCGCGTCCCTCGTAAACCACCGCATGGTCAGATAACAGGCACCTCCGCCAGGCAGCAAAGCCAGGCGGCCAGGGGTCTGGGCTCTGGGTCTAACCTGGATTCTGCTGCTGTCTCAAGTCCCTTTGCCCAGGGTCACGCGGTTGTAGTTGGTGGCAGAGAAGCAGCCCCTTTTTGTGGCTAGGTACCGGATCCAAAGTGCCCAAACCTGATGCCACCACCCACTGTGTGACGCTGTGGGCCTCAGTCTCCTCATTTGGAAAAACGAGCCCATAGTTACCTCATTGGGTGATTGTGAGTATGAAGTCCATTAATGCCTGTGAAGAGCTGTGCCTGGCACACGGTAAGCACTGCGTGTGAGCTATTATTAGTCTCTCGGCCTCAGTTTCCTCACTTGCAAGATGAGGTTGGGGGTGGCACTTGACCCCCAAGGGCCTTCTGATGAGATGCTCTCCAGCCGTGTGACAGGGAATGTGAGGATGTGATGATGTTCTCCAGGTCTCAGCAGAGCTTAAAACCCATAGAGAGGGTTTCCGCCATCACATTTGCTCTTTCCCTCTATCACAGAAAGTGTTGACCCCGTGGGGCAGCTCCTACACCTGGGCCCGGGAATGAGAAGTCATGGGGCGGAGCCACAGGGGCCACAATTGACAGCTAACCACACATGATGTGAGAAAGAAATGTTTGTTGTTGTGAGCCACTGAGATTGGGGTTGCTTGTCACCACGGCCAGACTGATCCATACAGACAGTATTAAGAGGAAGGGTCTCCGAGGTGTCCCATGACCTAGAGGAGAGGAGACAGGTCTCGGAAGCTGACGTGAAGGAAGCGACTGGAGCAGACAAAACACGTGCACACTCAGGCGTGTGCGTGTGCATGTGCACACACACTTGAAACACAGGCGAACTCTCCACATCGTCTGCCCTTTATTTCCACTAGACGTTGGACCACTTAGCAGGTCGCTGGAGCCAGCTAGCTTTCCCGCAGGGTCTCCTCACCCCACCCTAGCCGGGGGGCTCCTCCCTCTCCCTCTCCTGGCCTTGATCCCTGGGTCATTCTCGCTGAGAAAGCCCAAGAAGCCCTTTGCATTGGCCTCTGTTTTGTTTGCTTTCACTTGTGCCATCCTGCTGTGGGCAAGAAGGAGGGGTGCCAACATCAGCCGCTGCCACAGACCAAGGGAAACATTTCCTGGCCTCCGGTTGGGACGTGGTTCCCTTCCCGTGGGTCGTCCTTCCAAAGCCAGGTCTGTAAACTTTGGGAGCAAATGGTTTGCTGCTACTCGCTCTATCTGACCCTGGAGAGGTTTTTCTCCGAGGGGACCGAAGGCGGGGGTGCTGAGGTCTGGGCTCTGTGGCTACCCTCCGGCCCCAGCGGCCCTCACCGTGGGCACGGGGGGTGGGGGTGGGTGGCCTGTGGCAGACTCTACCATCTTGCTTTCTGTAAGAGGCGCTGCGCGTGGGTTCTGATCTCACTGGTCCCGGAAAGTTTTCCATGTGGAGTCCTTTCCATCCAGGAGGCAAAGCAAACATCTGGGCGCACAGTTCCCTTGGTCCCTGCCAGCCACCCCACTAGGGGATTCCAGGCAAATTCCATCATTTCTCCATTTCCTTTCCGCCCCATCTAGCAGAGCTTTGGCTGCTTCTGTCTCCCCTCCCATCAGGGAGCCATTCACAGCCTCTCCCCTGTGCCTGCTCCTGGCCCTGATGGGATTTTTCCTGTGGCTTTCTGCGGCCTCCAATCCTGTAATTTACCACCCAATGCTTGCAGGCTCTCCCTGCACTGAAGACTTTCCGAGCAGATTTGGGTACAGTGTGGTCGCTCCCGGTCATTATCACAAGGACCTTGGAGAAGCCTCATCTGTAGCTCAGCAGCACCCCAGCCCCCACCCAGCTTTGTCCTTGTGTTTGGTGCTTTGACCAGCACGTGTGACTGAGTGAGCAAGCTGTGTGGGTGTGAATGGAGGGAGAAACCAGGAGGCGGGCACAGCCAGACTTGAACAGGGCAATGGAGGCAGACAGGCTGAAGGGGCTCCTGTCCGACTACGAGGCCAGATGCCAGGCCCCAAGTCTGGGCCTGACACTGTAAGCTCAACCAGGGGCAGGGATGTCTTGCTAGGAAAGATCACGAATGATTCAGGAGGAGGCCTTTGGCAGCCACCGGCAGACAGATTAAAGCATGAGAAACCCGGAAGCCAGGAGACAGGTTGGGAGCCTTTGGAAATAGCCCAGGGCTGGCTGAGAGGCACCTAGACTGGGTGGGCCCTGAGAATGGATGGGTGCACAGGCCCTGGGAGGAGGGGGAGGGGGCCAGGACGGGCTTTGGAGCGGAGACAAGACCAAGTCTAGGAAGATGGGTACTCAGGGTCTCTCCATGTGTACATACCCTGAATTTTGGGAGAACAGAGGAATGGCAGGGCCTGGAGCAGGGGGCCGGTCATCAGACCAAGAGCACAGGGTGGCTGTTGGCCGTGTCAGTGTGGCTTCCTGGCAGTTCGGCATGGGCTTCGCCTAAAGTCCCACAGCCCAGGGTTACTTCCCATCTATGTCAACTACCAGCTTGTGAACTTGGCTAATCACTCAGTCTCTCCACACCCAGTTCCCTGATCTGTCCCGTGGGAATAGTAATGCGCTGTTGGGATCCCCAAGGTGGGGCAGGCAGAGGGCACCATACGATGTCCAGCGTGCAGCCACCCTGGGTTAATAGTGACAGCTCCTTTGTGGCTAACATTCCCGATAAAGCCATAATAATGCCAGTCACGCAGACCAGGGGCCTGGAATGGATGAGACACGTGCTTGACGATTTAGGCGCCCGAGCTCAGCTGGAGGACAGGGTTCCCCAGAGACTAGCAGCCGGGCCTTGGGAATACCCTGGCCTGTGTCTGGGGTCTCAGGAAAGTCTCCGAGCCCCTGGGTGGGGGCTGAGGCAGCTCTCAGGCCAGCATGACTGAAGGGCTGGAGGGGAACAGGCCAGTTGGTGCTGAATTCCACTTGACTGTGAGGAGCTGGGCAGAGGTGACAGCGGAGGATCCTGCTGCCAGGCCCGTGTCCCCCCATGCAGTGCCTCCCCACTCCCTGCTCCTCTGTAGCTTCTGACAAGACCTGCATGCTCACAGCCTGGTTTGGCTGAAGGTGCTCGTGACCTTGATGTCCCTGTCTGCCCAGTGACGGAGGTGGCAGTTTCTATCAGTGGGAGACACTTCTTCAGGCTCTCCTATGAATGGAACAGCTCTCACGCTTCGCAGAGTGTCTCGGCCTCGCCCTGTTTTCTGGAACTCTCTGGCTGGGCACCGAGTCACAGTGAGTGGCATTCGCATGACGCCAGCAGCTGGAAAGGGCCTCCAGCTCTGACTCAGACGGAGCCCGAGCCGGGAGCAGCCTGGGTTCTGCTGCTGCCGGGTGGGTCCTCGGACGTCCCGAACTTCTCTGCGCTTCCTTTGCCCACCTGAAAACACGGAGATGATGTTGTCAAGGGCTGAACTTGACAGTTGAGTAAATGTAGGTGGTTGTTAAAATTCCTGAAAAAGCTGTCACATGTGTGATCATATTGTACCCGTGGGGCAAAGCGGTGGTACGGATGGGGCAGTTGTCCACATTTTACAGGGGAAACCAAGGCTCACAGAGGTTAGGTAGCTGGCTGAATGGCACCTGAGCCCAGGGCTTTCTGCCTCAAATCTGGAGCTCTGTGCTAGGGGTTCCCAGAGAACCCCTCTGGCTGCTTAAGATTCTAAGTAGAAGGTGTGAGTTGGGCTCAAGAAGTGATCTTTTAACAATCGCCCCAGATGGCAAACTGAGGGACATGTAGGAGCTGGGACCATGAGGGCAGGGGCTCTGAGTCTTGGCTGTTCCATTCAAGTCCCCCAGGACAAAAGGAACAAATCAGCTTGCCCTGCGCAAATAGTGGACACTTGTTCCTTTCCAGACCACAGCAGCAGCTCCAAGAAAAGGGGTGGAAAGGAGGGTGCCCAGAGCTGCCCAGGAGGTGTCTGGAGGATGCCCCCTGCCCTCACAAATTCCAGAGTGACATTGCTCTTCAAGAGTGGTCAACTCTGGAACTAGATGGCCCAATTCAAGTCCTTTTACCCGCTCACTAGCCCCGTGGCTTTGACAAGTCCTTTAGTCTCTCTGCCTCAGTTTCCCTACATGAAATAAAAGATCCTGCCTCCAGGAAACAGCCGTTGGTATACAGTGGGCACTTAATCATTGTGAGCAATTGTCAGGGCTATCGCTGCCTGTAACTCCGGCAGCCCACCTCCATTTTCAGCTCTTGGCCAGACCCAGCAGGGAAGGGATAGGCTCAGGGACCTGTGTGGAGATGAGACACACCCAACAGAAGCCAGGTCAGCTTTGCTCCAAAGCTCTGACATCCCCCTCAGAGCCTTTCCTTGCATCAGTGTGACCAGGGGCCCCAAAATGCTGGCCAGTTGAAGGGACGAGCCAGACAGAGACATATCCTCTGGGTGACACTGCCAAGTGCCACCTTGAAAATGACGGCCACTTCGAAGCTAGCCTTGCTGTCCCAACATGCACAGCAGGGCAGACGGGCTGCTCGGCCGCCCCTCAGAGCCTAGTCCCCTTGCTCAAAGCCAGAGAAGCGGAGACTCTGTCACCGTGGAGACAAAGGCACAGGTCAGGCCAAAGAAGGGGGTGCCTGGAGGCGCTGTCCACTCTTCCTCTCACTGTCCTGGCGTCAGGAGGACTCGGCTAATGTTCTTGGCGCTGGAAACTATGTCTGCATCTTGGGCTTTCTCCATTACCACCAGCTCCGCTCCGCTTGGACAGCTGCCCCGGGGAATTTGTTCAGCAAAACAAATAGAAATGTATTTTGTATCGGATCATTGGCAGCAAGGATGGGTTCTCACTGCCCTCTGGCCTGTAAACTAGAACCAAGGCCAAGCATCGTTCTGCGGACACACGCAGGCCGGTTCCCTCACCCCGGCACACAGGCCGCAGGTAGGAGGGCAGGGAGCCGAGGGACCTCGGCTCACTGGGTGGACAGGCACCCCCGAAGCTCAGAGGGACTTGTCCAAGGTCACACAGCAAGTTCGGGAGGGCCACGCCTGGAACCCAGGCCTCTGAGGCCTCCCACCCAGGTCCCTGGCCGGTTTGTGGGGGACGGACATCATTCTTGGATGTTTGCCAGGGCTTGAAGCTTAATGAGATAGAAGCTGATTTACCCCGAATTCTAATTAGTAGAAAGGCCAGTTTGGGGATTCCCAGATACAATGATAATCATTATTCCTAAGAAGAAACAACAGAGCTTTATAAGATTTTAAAGTAACTGTCTGACCCTCAGAGATTCAATTAGGTTTAGCGGAGTTTGGGAGCTTCCAGACGTCCTGTATAAAGTAACCATCCTTGACTATAGTGCATGTAAAACTAGCCAACGAGCTCTTTCCAGCCCGAGAGACCCACCTCTTCTCCAGGTGACTGACACCAGGACCAGTAGGACTCTGTGATGAGCTCCCCATCCCTGCCCCAGTCCTTACTGGGCCATCCCTGTCCCCAGTGCGGGTCCCTCCTGCTGATTCAGTACAATGACCAGAGCATCCCTGGCACCCACTTACAGTGGATCACTCCCTTACTGCTGGGACTTTAGCTATCCGTGGTCCCAGCCCCCACCAGCAAGAACGAGGGAGAGGTGCCACCTCACCCAGGTGGTTATGAACAAGAAACCTGCAGCCCAGAGGCCAGGCCACAATAGGCATCCCTCCCTCTGCTTGAGCTGATCTGTACAGATTGTGCCAATGTGGTTTCAAAACCTCTGTACAGTCTGCAAGCCCCAGGCCTGTGGTTATTTTAGGCTTTTTCATACAGAAACAAGCCCTTTGGGAGAAAGGCTATGGCAGCTCTGAGGCTCTTTCACAGCACAGTCCTCGCTCTGACTTTGGGTTGGCACCAGCTCGATGGGAAAGGGTCTCCGGCCCGGGATGGATCTCCCCCAAACTAGACAGTGAGGGAGGAGGGAGAAAAAGTCTGCGCCTGGTTGCGGCCAAGGGGTCACACTGCTGCTTGCCCCCCGTGAAACCTCAGACTCTCGGCCCCCTCTGCTGTCCCTTGAACACCTGTGCTCTGTGGTCTCAACCTAGAAGCCACCGGAGAGCCATCACATGCCCACACAGAGTCCCTGGCGCCAACCTTCCCCTCTGGAAGTTTGAATTTGAGATAGCAAAGGAGTTGCGAGTTTGTGGTGGGAGGAGGCCCTAGAAAAGTCAGTAGCCAAGTCTCACGAATGATCAGAAACAGTGAATTGTGGTGCCGAGAAGACAATGAGGAAAATTGGCCCTTGAGTCACCATCACCTCTTGGGCCCCGGGCGCTGCGAGGTCGGCTCCCCTGCCTGGGGTCTCGGGGTGCCTGTCCCCTCAGTTCCGCAGCCACTTCCAGAGAAGTCCTCAGGATCCGGGCCCGTGACGAGCTCGTTCTGTCGCAGCCTCAGGTGGGGCCTTTCCCGCTCTGTTCCTCATTGCAGCCCGGGCGGGTGGCTCCGAAAGAGGAAGGAAACAGGCGGGCACCCTGATGGGACAGGCACTTTCGGACGTCACATGGGTAATTTTATATAATCCTCACGGTTCCTCTGAGAGACAGGAAGGGGGAGCAACCCGAGGGCCCACCTAGTGACATAGTGGCGAGACCCAGGCTCTGGGGGTTCGGTGTACGCGGTGATGGCCTGGACTGGCCCTGTGTGTCTCTGCCACGGTCTCCACACTGAGACAGAACCAAGAGACAGAAGAGTACAGACACTGATGTCCTCCCAGAGGGCCCTGGAGGCCACCTGACATTTAGCCCCTGTGATGTTTCCAAGGGCAGGGCGGCCTCGCGTGGTGTACCGGTGAGCTCTGCTTGGGGAGGCCCCTTGCCCCCCGACAAGAAAATCTTTGAGCACAGGGTCCCTCGGCTCCATTCTCGGCCAGGGGCAGCAGGTGAGGCTGGAAGGGACCCTGGAGTTCCTCAGGAGCATTCCCCTTTCGTCAGGGAGGAAACTGAGTCCCAGGAGGGGATGTCTCTTGGACTGGCTCTAGCTGACATTTTTTGAAAATGTCCTGTCTGCCATGCTCACACATGGTACACGAATTAGCTCACTTAATCCTCACAACATCCTAATGAGAGAGGCCCTCTCTTGTTTTAAAAGATTATTGGAGTTTAGCCCTAGCTGGTGTGGCTCAGGGGTTAGCGTGTCGGCCAGTGTACCTGCGGGTCCTGGGTTTGATTCCCAGTCAAGGGCATGTACCTGGATTGCAGGTTCGATCCCTCACCTGGGTGGGTACCTATGGGAGGCAACCAATTGATGTGTCTCTCTCATATCCATGTTTTTCCACCCCCACCCCCCCAATTCCCTCTAAAAGTCAATGGAAAAAATATCCTCAGGTGGGTATTAACAACAACAACAAAGATTATTGGAGTTTATTTTTTAAAATTTATTTTTCAATTACAGTTCACATACAATATTATGTTAGTTTCAGGTATACAACATGGTGATCACCCCAGTAAGTCTAGGACCCAGAGAGAGGTTCTCTATTATCACCATCTTATTATCTTAAGACAAGGAAGCTGAGGTTTAGCAAGGTCAGATAGCTCTCCCAGAGGGCCAGTGGGAGCTTGGACTGGAACCCAGCAAGTCTGATCCGGGAGCCTGTCCCTGCAACCACCATGCGGATCATACCCCTCACCTGGTCACATGGTTCTGCCGCAGAGACCTGGACCCGAGTCGGCTTGAATGGTCATCATGATGCGTGTGGTGCCACCCTCCTAGGTCTCCTTTTACCCTGACACTTGCGATTGCTGCAGCTAACATTTCTAAAGCTTGGTCACCGCACAATAAAACAGTGAAGGAGAGTTTTATTAGGGGGAAAAAACTAGTATAGAAAATGCCTCCATGTAAGGTGCAGGGGGACATTGGGACAATGAAGAGGTCATTTGGGAGGCTCCCTGCTTGTTATCAATCCTTCGAGGCTGCCCCATCCCTTGGTAAGGTTTCCCTTAACCTTGTCCACAACTAGGTAAATGGTCCCTCTGAGGCTCTCCTCAGTAACCCTGTGCTAGTGTGCCATCTGCCAGAGCTGGGACCCTGACGGAGCAGGAACAGAACATGTGCAAGTGTGTGCATGCCATGTCCACCGTGTGGAAGCAGGAACAGAGCGTGTGTGTGAGTGTATGTGCACACCCATGTCCACTGTGTGGAAGCAGGAACAGAGTGTGTGTGTGAGTGTATGTGCACGCCCATGTCCACTGTGTGGAAGCAGGAACAGAGCGTGTGTGTGAGTGTGTGTGCATGCCCATGTCCACCATGTGGAAGGATCAACACCAAAGTACTAATAGAATCGATGCTGTGGGATTAGTAATGATTTATTTCTTCCTTCTGCTTCTCTGATTTTAATGCGATGCAACATGTATTATTTATGTGTGAAAATTGCATAAGAAATGAGGGCTCACAAATTTGTGAAAACCATTTGTTTCTATCTGTGGGGATCAGGCTCAGGGGAGACTAGAAGCCCTGGGTTCAAGATCCCCCAGGGGCAGAGCTGGGCCCTGATCTGTGGAGGAATCTAAAGACACTGACCATTACCCACTAGATCAGATGTCACCAGCATTACTGAGACAAACCGGTCTGCAGCTTGGAATTCTTAACGTGATTAAAAAGAAAATAAGAGGCCCATTATCATTCTTTGCCTTTGGAAAGGCCCTTTAACCTTGGCTGCCCTGAATCTGCTGCTGTCTTGACTGTGTTCTAACCAGACCAGGTGCCGAGTGGAGAAAGGGGGCAGGTCTTCATGACACAGAGGATGCCTCAACCCGGTGGTCTTCAAGCATCAGCATACACAGAATCACTCGAGGGTGTGCTAAATGCAGATTCCAGGCATCTACCCCAGAAGGCTGCGACAGGGCCCGGGAATCTGCTTTTTAAAGAAGCCGGCCCCCTCCACTCCCACGTGCATAGACGAGGCATGGAGGGGCTGCAGCCACTCCATGAGTTTTGGTGCAATCCAGCCTCCTTTGGACTCTCATCCCTAAGACTCAGTGAGCAGAGGAAGGGAGAATGGAGGGGGGAGCTGGTGGCTGAGCGGGGCATCAGGATAGGCCCCTACCAACCTGGTTGTCACCCGGACAAAACCCACAAGTGGGACTTTGAACCCGCCGGGGCGATTAGTGTTGCGGAAACCGCAGGGACCCACTGGAGGCGTTGACTGATGCCGTGTTCTTTTCCATTTCTTCTCTGATTACATTGATCCTGTACTTTTGCTGATGTTGTGACAGTCTAATTATAGACTTCTGGGCTGCTGAGCAAACATTCGTCCCCTCTCGGTATATCCGCCTGTTACACAAGCGCCAGCCCTGGGACACTGTCATCACAGGCAGCCAACCCCATGGTGTGCGGGGCAGCACGGCCACTCACCCTTCACCCCCTCACGTCACCGAGGAGCCAGAGGTGCTGGCGGCAAGCCAGGCCAGGTCCTTAAAAAAAAAAAAGGGAACCTGAGGCTCAGCCCAGTAGCTAATATAACACAGAGCTTGCAATGAAACCTGAGACTTGGGGTTGGGGGAGTGGTGACTTTATCCAAGGCCTCTTTATCTCTTGTTTTCTTTTTCTTTCTTCCACCAAACATCCACTTAGTGCCTATTCTAAGAAATTTGGAGGAAAAGTGTCACCTGGCCAAGAGCAGAGTATTGGCAGGGCAGGGCCAGCTGAACAGCCTCCATCCTGCAAGCTTCTCAAGAATCCATTTCCAGGTCCTCCGGGCTGTAGGCCTCAGAAACTTATCCGCATGTGTGACCCAGAGGCAGATGGATCAAAGCATACTGATTTATTCAAGCAGTGCTCATGAGGGATGGAGGCAAAGGCTGGAAGGAAGAGGTGTATGTTCTGGCCACCTAGCATTTGGTCTTGCTTTGCTGTTTGGAGAATCGCCCATCGTAAGGGGTAGGGCCCCCTTCCTGGAGTTAAAGCTGAAATGATCAGATGATCTGGTTGTGAACCTCCTTTGCAACCGGGGCTTGGGCACACGAGGTGGGCTCTGCCGATCAGATGACCCTCTATCCGGATTTTGAATCAGAAGCTAATGATGGGAATAGGCAGGGACACAAAGACTCGCTTCTCAGTGGGTGGTGGCAGTGGTGGTGGTGGCCAAGACCTCCTGCCATCCTGCTGATTCTCTGGGCTCCCCAATATCTTTTCAAGAAATTCCATTTTGTTTAAATCATCCAGAGCTATTTTTTATTAATTGCAACTAAATGTCTAGACTGAGAGGAGGACTGGAAAGATGATGTTTGACCACTGAGAAGCACACCTGGGAGGCGAGTCAGCCGTTCCTATCGGGTGGGCATCCTGGTTGTCCGGTGAGCTACGGAGGACGGCAGGTCTCTTCTCCAGCAAGCGTGGGCTTCAGTGCTTGGCGTTTCAGGCATTTGGGCAGCTGGGGAGAGACATCCGAGGCCTAAAGGTAAGGCAAGTTCAGAGTGGACCCAGGGGTTGGTCATAAGATATGAAATGATGAATTAACGATTTACACTTCCACGGAATCCCTTTTCCCTGAAGGGAGATTTGAAGGCATTAATCTTCAGATAAGAAATCTGAGGCCCCAGAAGTGAAGGTAGCCACAGCAAGGTGTGGAGCACTCACCCTGCTCCCCTCCCCTCCCCTCCCCTCCCCTCCCCTCCCCTCCCCTCCCCTCCCCTCCCCTCCCCTCCCCTCCCCTCCCTTCCCCTCCCCTCCCACGTGCTTGCCAAGCTGTACTGACAGTAACGTGAGAAAGGGCCCAAGGTTGGCAACGGGAGCTGTTTTGTGCACGGGGCCGGTGCCTGCACATGGATGCACTACCTCGTTTGACCAGCACACACCTCCACGGAGCACGGGGGCTAGTGATCATTCCCATCCTGGGACAAAGAAGCCAAAACTCAGATCGGGGAAGCCACTTGACAGGGACACAAGCCATCTGACCCAACCCTCCCCGCTTTCTCCAGGAACACCGTTAGGGAGGTGGACAGGAAAGGGGCCTAGAGACATCCCTCAGGGGGATGATGTCAGCACCTGCGTCTTCAGCATCACCCTCTTTTCTCTGGCAGTGCCACCATCACCCTTCTCCCTTTCTGGGCTCGGATCTTCCTCCCTTCCTGATTCCCTGGTGCCCCAGTGTCTCTGCTGCCATAACTGTCCCCAAAGACGCAGCCCACTTCCCCTCCCTGCCCCATCAGATCTGACCAGTCCTTGGTTCATTGCTCCGGTGCTTTGCTCCAAACAAAATTTACACCTTTTAACTCCAAAACTAGTGTTCTCTCTGCAACACCAAGAGAAACAGTGGCTGGAAGAAGCCCGAGAAGAGATGGGGGGTTACTGCTGAGAGGTCTAGGTGGGAATCGGAAAACCGGTCCTGCCTCAGCCCCACCAGAGACTCATGAGAATGGAGCCAGTGCTGCCTTGGAGGCTTCTAAACAGGCCCACAGTGCTGTGCTGCCTTTTCATTACTCCATCTGGGTGCTAGTGACACAGGCTTGTTCAGTTTGTGGAAATTCATCGAGCTGTGCTCTTATGATCCATGTGCACGGCTCTATATGTCAATATGCAGCAATAAAAAACCTTGCTTAAAAATCATTTTAAGAAAGACATTTAGAACAGGGCATTTTAATGAATGCTTATCATGGTGATCCACTTTGAGACAAAGTAATACAAAAACTCCAGACTTAAAGAAATGTAAATGAGGATAACTGGACACTAAAAAAAGATTTTTTCCTTGCGTTACAAAACAGGTTAATGATAGAATCTTTTTGCTTCCCCAAGTATTTAAAGTAAGATTCTATTCAGACATAGAACTTTTTCAGGGTCATGGCCACAAGTGAGGCAAAACCTGCATTTTAAAGACTAATTCCTGCCTTTGCTTTTCTTCCCTCAGCAATCCTAGGAACAGATCAGAGATTACTCAGAATGCAAAGGTCTTGAGGCCATTTTGGTTGGATGTGCTCCAGCAGAGGCCAGAATTGGGCATAAAGGAGGCTCCGATAATCTCTGAAGGACCTTTTCAATACGTGATTCCAAGGCCAGTGGGCAGTACCTGGCGACTTCCTGAGACTCCTTCCAGCTCCAGGGTGCTACAGTTTTATGAGGTAGAAAGAACACTGTGTATTTAAAAAAATAAAACAACAAAAAAATGAAAACAAAATTCTAGAAAAGTCAAGTCATGCCCCAGATATAAAAAGGGGCCCAAAGAAAAATGTATACACACGTACAAATAATGAATTTCTTTTCTAGCTCTTGGTTCTCCCTCCTACCACAAAATTGCCTAATAGTCAGGAAGCTGGACAAAATTTTACCCAAGCAAAGGTAGAACCAAACTATGCTAGAGCAAATTCTAGGTAAGAATTTCTGACCTGTATTTTACCCTGAGGCTACTTGTGCTAATGGTATCCATGAGGTACTGAAAAGTAGAAATGGTCCAAGGGCCAATGGAATAAAATAATTTGCATTAATTTTAATGTAATCATGTATGCTGGATTTTTTATGGACAATCTGGATTTTAAGTAATCAGTCACTTTGTTCTCTTAATTGAATTTTCAGCAATTCATTCATTCATTCATGCATTCATTCATTCATTCATTCAACAAAACTCCTTGCTGATGGTGCTGAGCTAATTGTATATCCATGTGGGAGAAAATAAATTTTGACCTCAAGCTGCACAAAAAATTAATTTGAGATGAATCATAGACCTAAATGTGAAAGCTAAAACAAAACTAAGTAGATGGCCTCTATGGTTTTAGGCTGGACAAAGATTTCTTAAGCAGGACATAAAAAGCACCACTCATAAAAATAAGATTAATAAATTAGCTTTCTTTAAAATTAAGAAATTCCGTTCATCAAAAGATAATAGTAAGAGAATGAAAAGAAAGCCACAGACTGGGAGAAGATATTTGTAATACATGTATCAAACAAAGGGCTCATATGCAGACTATGTATAAAACTCATAGATCAGTAAGACAGGCAACTTGAAAATAGGTAAAACACATGAACAATCATTTTACTAAAAGGATATCAAAATGGCCAAAAAGCATATGAAAAGTTGCTCAATGTCATTGATTATTAGAGAAACGTAAATTTAAATCACAATGAAATACACCCTTTTTTTAAGTTGTGGAGCAACTGGAAATCTCATATCACTGGCGGAAATATATAAATTGTTATACCACTTTCGGAAACTGTTTGGCAGTCTATTTAAAACTTAATATGTGTATACTCTATGATCCTATAATTCCCATTCTGGGTACAAATGCAGGATAAATAAGTTCTAGGGATCTAATATACAGCATGGTGATTATAGCTAATAACACTGTATTATATACTTGCAATTTGCTAAGAGAGTTGATCTTAAACATCCTCACCACACATACACACATAAGGTAACTACGTGAGGTGAGGGATATGTTAATTAGCTTGGTTGTGGTGATCATTTCATACTGTATATCGAAACATCATGTAGTACACTTTAAATATACATAGTTTTTATTTGTCAAGTACACCTCAATAAAACTGGAAAGAAGACTATTAGTAAGCAGCTTCATTCGTGATAGGCAAAAACTTCATGCAACCCAAACATCCACCAGGAGAATGAGTGCATGAATTACTGAATATTTATGTAATGAAATAATACACAGCATTGGGAAAGAATGAACCATTGTGTTCCATGTGACAACATGGACACATTTCATAGACACGCTATTGAGTGAAAGAAGCCAGACACAAAAGTGCATACACTGTGTAATTCATCCATATCAAGTTCAAATATTGATAAAACTAATCTATGGTGATAGAGGTCAGAACAGTAGTTACCCTTGTGGGACGCTGAATGGGAAGGGGCATGCGGAAGCTGGAGATTGTCAATGTTTTGATCTGGGTGGCAGTTACATGGGCGTACACATATGTAGAAAATTCATCACCCTATACACATCAGCTTTGTGCACTTAACTCAATTTATACCTCAAAAACTAAAAGTAAAAAAAAAAAAATCAGACCATATAGCCTGATTGCATGTCCAACAACAGAGTCACTGTGTCTCTTCCTACAAGCACTCCTACTGATCTCGTATCTCCTTGATGTTTCAGGAACCCCCACCCCCACCCGGAAAGGCATAGATCTGAGAACTCTCTATCCTGGCAGACCCTGAAAGCCACCTTTATTTCAGGCAGGAATGGAAGGGGCAGGGGACAGAAATACAGCATCTGGGAAGCAATCATTTCTCCCACCACCTAGTATAGGATCAGTACAAGCTCAATACGTGCTTATTGATAAACAAGCTACTATCTGATAGAAATAATATTTACCACCCACCTTATATTAGGCACCACACTAATAGCTTTCCCTTTTCTTACTTAACGCTTATACGACCCCACAAAGCTGTTCCATTTTTAGTCCCACCGTACAGGTGAGGAGCTGGAGATGTATCAAGTTAGTTGATAGTCGGGTGATGAATGGAAATCCCAGCCCAGGTTATCTGAATTTGGAAGCTGGACTGTAAACCACTGGCCACGGAATGAGTGGGTGGTGTCCAAACCCCGCCCGCAGGTTATATAACACGCCCGCTGGGCCCTGTGACGCCGCGCGCGCCGGGGCTGTCCGGGCTGCTCGGCGCCGGGTTCCTCGAGGTCCTCGGTCCCGCGCGCTGCGCGCAGGTGGCCCGCTCCGGCCCGAGCGCGGCTGCGTGGCCTCTTTCCCCAATGACCTCCAGCCAGTTTGCCTGGGGAATCGGGAAGGTTCCCCGGGCTCAGAAACCATACATTTTTTTTTTTTCCGACTTCAAAACACACCCTGGAGGTAGGCGTGGGGGTTTCACGCCCCACCCCTGGGAAGACGCGAAACTTCCAGAGAAGCGGCAGGAAAGCAGGCCTGCGAGGGCGCGGGAGAGACGGGGAAAGCCTCGGGGAGGCTGTGTGACGGGCGCCGCCGTGGAAAGTAGGAGCCGCGGGGTCCCGGCAGCCCCGAAGTTCAGGGGGTGCCCACGCGGCGCCTCTCTGTTGACCGTGCGGCGCCGCCTCCTCTGGCACCGGCGAAGATTTACCCGTCTCCCGGCAACCATTCACCCGGGGAGCCAATCAGAGGGCACCTTCCCCGGCCCTCGCCGTCAGCGTCGGGCGGACGGCCCCCGAGGGCCCTGGCTCCGCCCTGCCCCGCCTCGCGCCCCGGGAGGCCGGCTCAGGGGCGGGGGCACGGGCGGGGGCCGAGGGCGGAGGCGTGGTCAGGCCGTATAAGAGCGGAGGGGGCGGCGGCCCGCAGCCTCACTCGGTGCCGCTGCCTGGGGGCCGAAGTGACCGCGCCGCTCCTGTCGGGGGGCTGCCCGCGCCAAGGACCTGCCTCCGCGGTCTCCTCTTCTGCCGCTCAGGTGAGTCCGGGGCACCCCTCCCCCGAAGGGGCTAGGATGCGGCGGCTCCAGAGAGCCCCGCGCTCTGCCCTCGGGGGTCTGTCCCCGCCGAGCGGAGCTCCGGTCCTCGCCGGGTCCAGTGGGGGCGCGGGGGCCGGAGCGGTATTGGGGACAGGTGCCGGGACCCGGTGCGCCCTCCCCCGCAGCTCCCTCGGCGGTAGCCTCCCTCCACCCCCCAGTCCCCGTGGGCCGGGCGAGACGCTCCGAGAGGGAGCTGCAACTTTCCAGAGACTTCGGCCGGGGCTTGGCAAACTTCAGCGAGTTCCTGCTGCGCGCGTCCGGCGCGCTGCGCCCTGGCCGGGCGCCGCGGGGAGGCCGAAGCGTACGCGATGGGGGGCCTGCGGCTGCCGCCCCGGGCCCGCCCGCGCCCCGCCACCCCTCCCTCGCCTGCGGGCTCTCGGGCCCGCACCTGCGCTCCGCGGGCACTCACGCCGTCTCGGGCCCACGCAGCGCGAATGGGAAAGCGGCGGTTCGGGGAGGCGCAGCGGGGGACGCAGCGGCCAGGGGCTGGTATCGGGCTGGGCAGGGGAGGGGCGCGCCCCAGGCCCGGTGCCAGCGCCCGGGAGGACATCGCTCGCTTTTCTTGGACTCCCACCAAGGCTGTGGACGCCGTGAGCAGCAAAGTGACCCAAGAGCGCGCTGCGCTCCTCTCGGAAACTTCTCGGGAATACGGTGTCTGCGACCTGGTTCCGCCCCTTTTAGAAATGAAAGTTGCTTACTGCGTAGACTAAAAGCCATGACAGTCAGTTGACTCGGCTAGCGGTGCCGCGGGTGGCTCCGAGGCGCCGCCGCCCCGGGAGGTGTCGCAGTTCAGGTCGCGAAGGTGGGAGGGAGTCGCAGGAGGGTGACGAACCTGAGGCCAGGCTGGGAGCCTGGAGCAGACCTGCACGCATCTCGTGCGAGCGGCAATAAAGTAATAAAGTAAAATAAAATTTAAAAAGGCGCTGCTACCGCAAAGCAGGGGGCACTTCACCCGCCGTCACTAGAACCTGCTGTTGGGGCTGGACCCCGCGGGAGGGATGCGCTCAGCCCCCTTCCCCTTTCCTTTTGGCTCGGAGCAAGGCTTCTGCAGGGCCGCCCAAGTCCCTAAGTAGGGACCTGCTGCTTTTTAACTTTTTTTTTTTTTTTTCTAATGGAGTCATAACATGCAAACAACGCAGTGCTTGAAGCGCACCGGTTACTCTAAGCGTTTAGGAAGACCGTGTAATCATTTGTATTGTGACAGATGGTATTGAGGATACTTGGTAGGTGGGCTAGGAACCCGAACCTTCCCGGGAAATGAAGTTAAGATGATTAAGTCCTGAAGGAGGCTCTGGGCTCGGCCCAGCTGTCCTCCAGCGGGGATGAGAGTGGCCATTGTTGGCTCCGCTAACCTTTCAACATGCTTCAGGCGGCAAGGACTTGGCCAGGAGCAGAGCGAGGAAGCACGGTGAGGGTGGCAGGAGCGCTTGCGGAGAATTGTGCTGAGCCTTAAGTCCCCAGAGGGATGACCGAGGGGGTGAGACCCGCGCACACCGGAGACTCTGCTGGTTGAAGGGGGTGGGGTGGGGCCTAGAGAATGCTGACTTTTCTCTTCGCTTTCAGGGAAGCGGTCTGAGCTGGACCAGCAGGAATTCTGTGCTTTGCCATTGTTGTTTGTGAAGATGGAAAAGTTAATATCCCTGGAGCCGAGCTTTTACTTGAGATAACTGAAACCTTATGTCTTAAGGTATACCCATATCTTTAGAGTACGCTTAGTCTCAATAAGGAGTTTTTAGAAAGGAGCTTGCCGTATCTTGTATATAATCGTTCAGATACAATTGTTCAGACAGCTGTGCGGAGAGTCCCATAAACATTAAAAACAAAACAAAACTTTTTGTCTGCCAAGAGGCCTCTAAATTGTTACCCAAAACAAAAGTCCCTGATTTCATAAGGAACGTTAGTGTGTGGCTGTAGAGCTAACAGCAACACTCTTTATATGAACTTTCTTCTGTAATACCTACCTTGTATCTGGAGATTAAGTTGGGGGTAACTGAAGGAAAGGATTTGGTCCTTGGCCTGTTTGTCAGAATGAATGTGATTTAGCTGAGCTCCAGGGGCTCCTCTTAGGTGCCCTACTCTAGTCTGAGCACCAGTAGCTCCTGGAAATCCCATCCTGAGTTGCAGAAGCTCCCCCTACAGCCCCTCTCCCAACAGCACCCCCACTTAGCCTACATTCCCAACGGTCAAGGCCGGAGCAGATTGTGGACATTTTGCACCATCCACCAGAGAACAGAGAAGTCTTCCTACTTCTGAAAGTCCAAGGAACTGCTGGGCAATAAAGATAACTTAGAGTGGACTGTATTGCCCTTGTTCTGCCAGTGCCAGTAACCAATACATTCGATACCGAATTAGAAAATGACATGTTTTTAACTGCTCGAGTAAGTAGTACCTTGTCTTCATCTTTGATGTGTTGTGTGCTTGGGGGTCAGTCACGAAAGAATGACAAGCCGTTGAGCTCTGCATGGATGTGCTAAACCATTTTTGTGTTACTGAGACAAGTTGTGGAAGCCCAAGGCTAGTTTCAGGAGTTAAACTTGTGTTTGGGTTTCTTGGTTTCACACCGGCTATGGTCTGTATCTGTCAATTTTGCAGAGGGTGTGTGTGTGTGTGTGTGTGTGTGTGTAGCAATGCAGGGTCTGAGGTGTTACTTGTGATAAAACATTACTCTGGTTAGAAAAGGCTTATTGCTTTTGTGTGTGTCGTCACTGAAATAAACAAGGCAATATAGGGACATGTGTTCTGCCATCTTGGTGCTTTCACTGTAGCATGTTAAGTTGGCACACAATGTATTGTGATGGAGCGGGCACCTGCTGGTAAAGGAATGCTCATGTGTTGCAGCCACGTGGGTACAGCAGTGCTGGTGATCACTTATGCTGCTCGTGGGACTTCTGGTCTTAGACTTTTTATTCTTTCCCTCCCTTTATTTTGAGGGAGCTCATACTGGTAGTTGAAATGGTTTAGAGGCAGTGTCTTTGTGTAACCCAACTATGTCAGAAATCGCCTAATGGATTGTTTAGAATGAATAGATTTTGGACAGCTGTCCCCTGTAGCTGCTCTAGAGCTGTTTACAGAATTTCTTAGAACAACAGGAGAAAAGTACGAGGAAGAAGCAATGGCTGGTGTTAAACAGCTCTCCCTGTAGGATGCTTTTGGCCTCCGAGCCTTTGGGGCTCCTGGTATTTATTTCTTGGATAACAGTGATCGAGTCAGTAAGTGGTTAAGTGCTTCCTAGGCATAGTTTGTGCCAGGTGCTGAGGAGGCTGAGGGAAGGGTATGTGGATGCAGGAGGAGCTGGGCAGCTCAGTGTCCTCCAGGCACTGCTTCCACTCGTTTGTCTCAGCCGCCATGGCATGTGAGCCCTAGGAGGCAGGGATGTGTGCTCACTGCTGACCCCCCAGCCCCCAGAGCAGGGCCTGGCACACAGAGGTTGGGCAGACGCACTGCCCTACTGGCATTCAGCTACCGTTACTCTCAGAGAGGGAGGCCTATTTCAAGTAGGTGTCGTTCTGGGGCTTTGGGAATCAAAAGCTCCCAGCCTAAAATGCACAGGGGGTTCTGGGCCTTCTGCTAAATGGAGGCCTCAGGGGTGTAGGTTTGTAGCTGAGAGGCTGTGGCCACTAATTGGCCCACAGCTGAAACCCCTCAAGCTGTTAATCTGCTCCCTTTCAGCACCTCCCATCCTGCCCATCCACCCAACACCAGCCTCACACTGCTCGCTCAGCCTCCCTCCCTCCAGCGTGCACTCTGTGGCCGGTTCTGCTGATTCTTTGATTTTTACTTTTTTGTTTTCCACTGCCATCACTGACCTGGTTCCCACAGACAGCAGCTCCATGAGCAGTAGTCAGCTCCTCTCCCTGCCCCAGCCAGTTCTACCTCCCAGCCTCCTGGAGCTCCACCTTCACAACTCACAGGGACTGCCTTCCCCCTGACCTTCCGTTTATTCTTGACCTCTGCAGAGGAGTCTTCCCAGCTGCCCTACCTTGCCTTCCAGAACACCTACTCAAAGATTTGATCAAAGTAATGCTACTCCTCCCTCTCCACCCTTTAATCCGTCTTTGGGACCTTCTCAGACGCTTCTGAGCTAGCCCTGTCTGAGGATCCCCTTGTCCCGTGCCTCTCCTCTCCAGTACTCCTTTACAGTCCTGCTTTGTGCCTTTTTCCCTATTCTCTTCAGCTCTTATATTCAATGGGATGAACACAGAAAGTCCCATATCTGTCTCTGTATTACCTCCCTGGAACCACCTGCGAGAAGAACATTATCCATGAATCTTGAACTGCCCCCACCCCCTTGTTGCCATAGCTGCTGTCACCTTGCTTAGCCCTCAGGAGGGTGGAAGAAGGGGCAGTCCTCCACCTTACCTGGCTGGCTAGCCCTCACCCCAAACACACCCAACTTATCCCTGACCTGTGCTTATGATAGTGGAGAGGTGGGTATGAGTCCTGAGTCCTTGAAATCCAGTGTGTGCTTTACATTCACAGAACATCTGAATTTGGACTAGTCCCATTTCTGGTGCTCAGCAGCCACACGAGGTTGTGGATGCAGTATTGGGCAGTGCAGGTCTCCACCATCTGCAAAAATGCTTGACACTCAGGTTCTGATTCTACTTGTGTGGGAGGCAAGAGTTAACACGAAGTTATGGAAGAAGGGTGTCAGCAACGATATAGGCTCTACAAGGGCAGACGTCATTGTCTCTTGCTTTGTCTCATAAGCTTCTAGAAGAGCCCTGGGAACATAGCAGGCACTTACATATTTGAAAGTATGAAGGGAAATTGGGCCATCGTGGCTAGCTCATTGATAATCATTCACCCTGTGAGTCAGACCTGACCCTAGAGCACAGGGCATTTGATTCCCAGTCCAGTGCACACACGTTATTTTTCTATAGTGGACAATGTGAGGTAATCTAATGTTGTAGATCAGATCTGAGAGCGGCAGGGGACCAGGGCTCCAACAATTTATCAGCAATTAAAATTGGAAACCGTAACAGGAAACAACTTTCCAATAAAAGGTGTCTATGAGATGCCTGATGACAACAATGCATGACTTGGTAAATGCTGATTTAATGACAATTATCCAGGTGAGCTATAGTCATGGCTTGTATGACTCCACACGTGGACGCATCAAAGACAAGGTAAGGTGGCTTGGCCACCTGAGGTGCAGTTGGTGCAGAAATAGGTACCGCCCCATGGTTTTGCCCCTTCAGTTTAATCCCACCCCTTCAGCCCCGATTCTGCCTGCTCTCCCACATTTCTGCCCTTAGCAGCATTTGTAATGTCAGAGGGACCACTGAGCTTGCTGCCAATGCTCAGAACTGGAGGTCAGGTAACTGCTATGTGAATGCTAACTCCACGGGGAAGGATCTGTGCAAAATGAAAACCTGGATGGAACTATGTGCGTAATTGGTGTCCGCATTGAGGTGGAGGCCAGCTCCAGGCTTAGACGTATGTGTGTGTGGGGCGGGTATGTGTGCAATGTATGTGAAGTACATCGGAGCACCTGAGAGTGGCTTATCCCTTTCCTGAGAAGGCCCAGGGATGCTGCTAGTGATTAGACTGTTAGGGGACTGAGGATTTTGTTTGGACAGCTGACAGCTGTTCAGAGCTCTGAGGTGGAGACTTGGATGGTAAAGTAGCCTATGGAAGCAACCCTTGATAAAACCTGGAGGCCATCAGGCCTTAAACACTGTGGATTGCATGTGTCCTTGGCCATCCTTATAGTAAACAGGCTCCTTCTAGAAATGTATTTTCCCAGTGTAGTCAGCCTGTAACAGTAGGGCCAGCTTTGGGGATCTCTACAAATGATCTCTGATTTAAAAAGAGGCATTGGGTAGGAGGTAGTGGGCCACCCAGTAGCAACAAGGATTATTTCCAGTTCAAGTTGCGTAGTTAGCACTTAATAATGCTGACACCTTGGAAAGATCAAGGCTTTTCTGCTTAGCTTCCGTCTAAAGATGCCTGTGTTCTGACCTTGTTAATATCTGCATTTGCCACTATTTCAGTATATCCCTTTAAGCACTTGAACATCTGCAGAGTCCCTGTTACATGTGGGCCTGTGTTTTGATTCTGTGCATGCTGTTTTGTAGCCCCAGTGTTATCTCTCCAGCCACACTTGCTGAAGCATCCTATTTGGACGGACGGGATGAGCTTTCTGTTTGGAGTCTTCTCAGGGCGGTGTCTGTGGACACAGCACAGTCATTGATAACCGCGAAGACTGTATGTTGACATCTGTGGGAGGAAGAACTTGTGAGGGCCCCTCAGACTCGAAAAGCTTGATGCAGAGCAGGACTTTGGTCCAGGACTATCTCTTCCTTTAGCTCAGGCACCATCCCAGTTGCTGTGGGAATCCGACCGAGTTTTTCAGCTCCAGTAAACATCAGTGTTAAGTGGCTCAGAGGATGCTGATAACCCTGAGAAAATAGATTGAGACCTGAGTGTGACCCAGAGCCCAGAGTGAGAAAAGACCATCTGCAGGTTTGTTGTGTCACTGGCTTAGAAATGTTTTCTCTGGGCACAGCGTCGTGGCACGGGCAGCTATTTGAACCGAGGTGGAATGCGTTTGTGGGTATTTGCGTGGGCAACTGTAGGCATAAGTTCTTGGAAAAAGTAAACACAATATGTTTCATTGTCCTTTTCATAAGCAAGGCATTATTTTATCTGGTTCTGTTGCTCTGGGCCATCTGCTAATGTAAACTTTTATTCCATGTACATTAGACACAGGTGTGTGCCTCGGTTATCTGTAACTTTTCAATGTGTTTGGGGGCAGTGGAGAAGTCTCCAGAATGCCCTCTCCTCCCTGGCGCTGGGGCTGGGGCCCTGGTGAGGCCCTGGCTGCCAGCAGACAAAAGGCTTGCTCAGAATTCCCCCCCAGTCCTAGATAACTTCTGGCCTTCACCCCTCTAGGAATTCAAGGAGTAAGGGAGGTTTGCTCTTCAGAAGGCCGACGCCACCTTTCTGCCTCTTATCTGCTGCCGCGTATATCAGGCCATGGTCACCCACGGTGCCTGGCTGTTTTCTCGAGGATAGAGGAATCTCAAGGGTCAGACTAGACGCAGGTGGGAAAAGTGGCAGGTGTCGGGTCCCAGGCTCTCTGCGCACACGTGGGTCGGTCTGTGCCTGGCTGCCTCTGTTTTCAGTCCTGTCCCAGCTCTCCTTCCTGTGCTTGTGCTCACCCGCGAGGCCTGTTCTCTTGCAGATGGACCTGCCTTGTCCCTGCAGGTCCAGTTGGGTTACCTGTTTCCTGGATCTGATGAAGTGGCCCTCTTGTCTGCAGGGAGTGTCCTGTTCTGTTGCTTTATCAGCAGATGGACATTCCGATCTTCCAGCCACTGAACGAACCCTGGCAGTCGCTGCTTTATGCTCTGAGGCAGTGTGCCTTACGTGCCCAGATAAGTAAGGGTCAGCCCATTCCTACCATCTCCCTCCTGTGCCATTGTTTTTTCTTCGTAATTCTTGCCCAGCAAGCTGACTGCCCTAGCTCCTTCCACTCCAAGGTCCGCCCTCTGGACTTGCTTTGTCTGAGATCCACTGCCTTGCCCCCTAACCAGCATCCTGGAGCTCCCTCTGGAGAGGACCCTAGGCCTTTATCTCCCAGCCACTGGTCCCTTAGCACAAACGTTAGTACACCTATTAGAATTTCTATTCTTAATTACATTCAGTGCTGGTGGCTCCCAAGAGTGTATACACCCCCAAATCCAGACAGATTTTGAGGGGTGGAGTTTCTATACTGACAGTTGTTAGTTTAGTTCTGGATGCTTCTGTGTTGCTTTCAGCATGTGCCTTCTGACCTTTCTCAGGTGGCCTCAGCACACCCCTCCCTCCGTCTTGTAGAAAACCTTCCCACCTTCCCCTTTCCTCCCTTCCTCCCTCTGTGGCCTGCTTCCTACAACTTCCTGAGCAACTAGCTTGTCTTCAGAGCCCTGTCCCCACTCCAACACATGCACTCAAGTATCCACCTCCAGGGAGCCACTTAAACCCCATTTCTGCCACTTCCCAGTGGCGAGCCCCTGGGCAGTTATTTTGCGGCTCCTCCCCGTGCCCAGTTTTCTCGTCATAAAGGGGATGCAGTAGCATCTCCTGTACCAGGGGTGCTGAAGGAGCTGACGCATAACCCACACAAAACCCCGCAACACTGTCACCACATTTGGGATTTGTCAAATAGAGTTTGGTGGCTCACAGTAGGACACCTGGCTAAACATCCAGTCACAGTCGGTGTCCTCTGGCCATGGCTGTGGCCACACAGCCCCTGGAGGGCCCTGCCTCGGTCAGTACCTGCTGGAGCCTGAGCGAGGGTGGGCTTAGGAAGCTGGTCAGTGATGAAGCAGCTGCCTGCATCCCACTGAGACGTTTCCCGCACCACACGGTGGGCAGTGAATGACCCTCTCCAGTGCCTCTCTGCCCTCAGAGCCGCCTTGGTGTCCCTGAAGATGACCACTGTCCTTTGCTCAGCTGGAGCCTGCACTAAACAGGCGCCGAAAGGTGACCGACTGACTCAGGCTGTCTTGGTGTGTGTGGCGGGGCCTGGGGCAGCGGGGAGGCAGGTGCCACAGTCACATGGGTAACAGAAGGCCCGACAGCGCCAGCGAAATCTCTGCTTTAGAAAGATCGCCTTAGTAGCAGCAAGAACTGGTGGAAGCTGTCGCCAATTCCAAGACTTAGCACACTGACTCGGGGACAGCTGAGGCTCTGGGGACAGTTGCCTTAATCATTCCCGATCCTTATTCCCGAGTCGTGGGAAAGGGACGGTTGTAGCTTCCTCGGAGCACCCGCGAGAGTGGCGTGGGAGCTGACGGGCAGTGGCTCAGACTCCGCGCGCTCTCACGTGCCTCACCCCCCTTTTCCAGGAACCAAGACACAGGCCCGGAGCGTGTTGCTCGCTCACTGGGCTCACTGGCTGCGGGAAGAGGTGGGGTAGGAGTTAATGAGGTGTCCCCTGCTGCTGGAACTCTCCAGGCTTTTAGACGCAAGGGAACTTCTTGCTTCAAGTGCCCTCTGTCATAGAGGGAGGAGAAGAGGGGAGAGAGCGTGTGGAAGATGCCAGCTACGGAGCGTGGGTCCCCTCCCAGGTCCCCCCTCTGCTCTGCGCACACGCCTCCCTTGGAGTCACTCACCAGGCTTGGTCCGTCGCCCATGGCTGGGTCTCTTACCCTGAGCTGGAAAGTTTTCCTGCAAAGGTCCAGGCTTTTGAGGAAACATCAGTAACAGTGAAAGGGAAGTTTGCCAGGAAAGGAAATGCTGAAATACGTTGGGCTTCTTTTATGTTCTTAATCAAGCACTTTCGTTTGAATTTACCAGGCTTCAAATTCATTTTTCTCCCCTAGTCACTATTTTGTGAATTTTTGAACTAGAATTTGCCTTTAACCAGGGCCTTTCATAAGCTGGGAATGTGTGTTTCATGTGATTCTTTGATATGGGGATTATACCAATGTTGATTTCATGTGGTTAATTAAAATTAAAACTGTTTCCCTAAGCTCTGGCGTGTTCTCTGAGCATTAAGGGCCTATGACTTGGATTTATTAGTAATACCAATGTTTGTCTAAGTAACTGGAAAATGTACTGCTGATATTTGAAATCGTTTGGCAAAGAATTCCTTTCTAGTGCACATCAATAACTCATCGCAGGCTCCCCTAATGAACTAAGTACTGAATGTGAACCCAGCCTAAATTCGCGCCTTCAGTAGCTCGAGTTCCTCTATCTAAATCTTGGTAAATGGGGAGATTTAAATACTACACCGTGGACTTGGCATTTGCCGGGTCCCACACTGTGCTTGTATACAGACTACTTTTCTCTAAAAGTTAACTCCTTTATTCATATGTGTGTCCGAAGAAGTTGACGTAGAAGAAGCCAACCACAGGCATCTTAGAGTCTTGAAAAAATGTTTATTGCATTTATTAGGGTTCCTGCATCTGTAGCTAATAATCAACATAACAGTGTCATATGAGGGTGGCCAGACTGTGTCTGAAATGAGAAATAGCAATTCTTACAAAGCTACAAAAAACATTTTTGGATAACAAACAAAGTGGAACTAGATGAGATGGCTTATCCATTATTTTGAAAGTTTGGGGTGTGGGTTTGTTTTTTTGGGGGTGTGTGTGTGTGTGTTTTAAACAATACACATCTTTTATGCTGTACACAAGGAGAAACTTGACTGAAAGCCACTCTGGCGGAAATATAGTCTCTCCTCCCCTGCCCACCCTCTAGAGATGAGCGTGTAAGCCTTGGAGGGGAAACTTCTAAGTGTGTTTGATTTTGGCACGTGGATATGGGGATGGTGGGGAGAGACAGGAAAGGAACTGCAGAATTAAGTAAGATAGCAGATGAGTAGAGGGTCATGGGCAAAGATTTTAGAACATGGCTAACAAGATTTTAACTTTCTTTCAACTAACATGTATAGGTTCTAAATTCAAAAGGGATAAGATAAATTTTTTTGTCCCCTATCTGCCAACCTAGAGGTGGTATTTGGTGTAGGCTGAACTACTGTGTGTCCTTCCAGAGATGGTTAAGATGGTATAAGCAGAGACTGGTACTTTTACACACGGTTTTGCACTTGCTTTTCTGCTAATAAATCCTGAAGAGCATGTCACATTCATACAGATAGAGCTGTCACCATTCTTTCAGACAACCACATGTGTTGGCACTTGTAGCTTTGTAAGTAGTTGTACAATGAATAGTCTTGTGCATACTTGCAAGGGGACCCATGGGGTGAAATCCCAAGTAGACTTCCTGGAAACAGAACTGCCGTGTCCAAGGGTATGTCCACTGAAAACTGAGAGGGCCACATTGTCCTCTAGAGAGAGCCCACGGGCATCGTACCCAAGGTGACTGCTTCTGGGTCCTGGCCAATCTGATCTGCCAGAAGGATACAGCGACATTTTAATTTGCCCGTCGCTTTAAGGGAAGGTTGAATGTGTTATGCATCTGAGCCACTGTTCATGTCCTTTGACCCTTCTTCTGTTAGGGGTCAAGTATTTCTGCTCCGTAGAAGCTCGTTATTTGTTAGGAAATGAATTCTTAATGTTACAAATATTTTTCTTTGTCTTCTGACTTCTCTATGGCATTTTTGCCATGTAGATATCTTAATTTATATATAGGCAAATGTATCCATTTTTGTGACTTTTAGGTTTTATATGCTATAGAAAGGACTGTAAATATATAGATTCCATGTGGTCCCCCCCCCCCCCCCCAGTACTCTTAGGGTTTCGTATTTTATACTTAAGTTTTTTTTATTTTTTATTTTTGTTGTTGACACTTACAGATGTCCCCCATTTTCCCCCTTTGCCCACCTCCACCCAGACCCCTCCCTGCCTCCCCTCCCTCTGGCCCTCACCACACTGTGGCCTGTGTCCATGGGCTATGCATATATGTTCTTTGGCTAATCCCTTCACCTTCTTTCATCCAGTCCCCTCCACCCTCCTCCCCTCTGACATCTTGTCAGCCTGTTCCATGTATCCATGCCTTTGGCTCTATTTTGTTCATCAGTTTATTTTGTTCATTAGATTCCACATATAAGTGAGATCATATGGTATTTGTCTTTCTCTGACTCGCTTAGTTCACTTAGCATAATAATCTCGAAGTCCATCATTGCTGTTGCAAAAGGTAGGAGTTCCTTTTTACAGCCACATAGTATTCCAGTGTGTGAATGTACCACATTTTAAAATCTACTAGCCTACTGATGGGCACTTGGGCTGCTTCCAGATCTTGGCTATTGTAAATAGCGCTGCTATGAACATAGGGGTGCATATATTCTTTCTGATGGGTTTTTTGGGATTCTTAGGATATACTCTCAGAAGTGGTATTGCTGGGTCATGAGGCAATTCCATGTTTAATTTTTTGAGGAAACTCCACACTGTCTCCCACAGTGGCTGCCCCAGTCTACATTCCCCCCAGCAGTGCACCAGGGCTCCCCTTTCTCCACACCCTCCCCAGCACTTGTTGTTTGTTGATCTAGTGATGGAGCCATTCTGGCAGGTGTGAGGTGATATCTCACTGTAGTTTTAATTTGCATCTCTCCGATGATTAGTGACATTGAGCATTTTTTCATATGCCTCTTGGCCATCTGTATGTCCTCTTTGGAGAACTGTCTCTTCAGGTTCTTTGCCCATTTTTTAATTGGATTGTTTGTCTTCCTGGTGTTGAGTTGTATAAGTTCTTTAAGTATTTTGGAAATTAACCCCTTATCAGATGTCTCATTGGCGAATATGTTCTCCCATGCAGTGGGCTCCCGTTTCATTTTGTTGATGATTTCTTTTGCTGTGCAGAAGCTTTTTAGTTTGATGTAGTATACTTAAGTTTTTGATTCATCCATCTAGATTTTAGTTTGGCACAAGATAAGGAACGAACTTAATTATTTTTTTAAATCTAGATAACTATCCTGATGTCTGAAGTTTTCCCCTTTACTATTTTGAAATGCTTCCTTTGTTATGTACTAAATCCCCTTATTATTAGATTTTATTTCTAGATTTTAAAAATTCTCTTCTATCAGTTTGTCTGCTTTTGGTGCCAGTACCACACTGTTTCAATTATTGTGACTTCATAGTATCTCTTATGGGGCTAATATACATCCTTCCCATTTTCATAACTTATCTGGCTATTCCTGCCCCTCTTCCCATATGAACCTTACAAATTCTCAGTCTAAAACAGATTCTAACTTTGAATCTACTACAAGTTCAGAGATTTAAAAATAGATGAAAATTCTCATGCATATGTACTTTTTCTACTCCCGGAGGCTCTCACTGGTCCTAGATGTCCCTCTTCTAATGTTAAGAACCACTGTTCTAGAGGTAGGAGCAATCCTAACTTCAACTCCCCATGACTTTTTTTTAACAGTTCCTTAGAAAGAAAGGCCTGAGTCAAAAGCCATTCTCTGCACCATGATTGAGGTTCTTCCTGGAGGTTTCTTAAAATTAATTGTTCCTTCTATTCAAAGTATTGATTGGATTGCAGCTCCCCCATTTGTATTTTTTAAAAATTTATCTGTATTGACTTCAGAAAGAGGAAGGGAGAAGGAGAGAGAGAGATAGAAACATCAATGATGAGAGAGTCATTGATCGGCTGCCTCCTGCACAACCCCTACTGGGGATCGAGCCCACAACCCGGGCATGTGCGCTGACTGGGAATCGAACTGAGATCTCCTGGATCCTAGGTTGACGCTGAAACGCTGAGCTATTCCTGATTGGGCCCCCATTTGTATTTTTACAGGTAGATCAGCATGCCTGACCGAAATCTATGTCACCAAATCATGGATAGTTTAGTAGTGGCTCAAAATGAAGCTCGAGCCATACATTTCTGTAATTATTTGAACTTAGTTGGATAATGCCCTATATATGCTTATCATAAAAGGGGCCACAAAGAACCAAGGGTCCACAGAGCACATTAGAAAGAAAACTACTCTCCCAAATCTGACTTGAAGCCAAATAGCAGCCACAGTAAACATTAAGCATGTTATCGCACATTTTGCCTGGTATCCCGAACTTAGGAATGTTCTAGTAGGATGATCCAGATAGCTTAGGGCTTCTTAACACTGTCCAAGCATGTTGAAGGGAAGCTTTTATCTTCCCCTCGGTGAGTAGCTTTTTGTAGCGAGCAGAGGAGCGCTCACCCCCGACTGGTGTTCCTGGAGCTCCACCTTCCCGTTGCCAGCCAAGCAAATTCAGCCCCTTAAGCCACATGCAAATGGAGCCTGTGACTGGCTTGAGGAGAGGTGCATGGTGGCCACAGGGGCATGGCCACGTCTTGGCTCCATGCTGCCTCTGACCTCGATTCCAACTCATGTTGCCTTTCAGTTGTCTTGTGTCCCATACCCATAAGTGATCATCTTGTTCACCCCAATCAAGGGACACTTCTTTCTTCTTTTCTGTTACCTTTTCTTTCTACCACACACCGCCTTGTCACCCACCTTCCTAACGGCCAGCTCCTGGAAAGCTCAGCTCATTGTGTCCAGTGGGGCCCCAACACTGACAACCACCTCATTGATCTGAGCACTGTAGGTAAGGCAAGGATCCCTGGTCCCATGGCAAGACCAAACATCCAGGTTGGAGCCCCCAGGACGACAAGTGCTGGCTGTGCACTGAGAAGCAGCAGCCTCCAAACAATACAACTACAGAGGTCATTGGGGTGCATTTTGCATGTGTCTAGCGAGTCTGAAAAGTGAATGGGGCGGGACAACTACTCACCATGAAGTTTGAGGACAGCACCTTGACCTTCTGTTTCATCTCTTCCATCCCTGTCGCTAATACCTGACCCATGTGGATCGACAGGTGCCTTGACTCTAATATATTAATATTTTTTAATACGTTAGGATTTCCAGGAATCTGTTGCATTTCATTTTCTGCAAGGTATAACTTAGGTGAAAATTACTTTGGTGACTGTGTTGCTCTCATGGGCGACGTGGAGGCAGTGATGTTTTGCTCCTGGTACCAAGTGTGAGCTTTCTTCTCCTGGGATAGTTTCAAGGTGCACTTTTTCAAAACCCAGGTGAAAGATGACACTCCTCACATGCTGTGTGGGGCCTCCTCGCTGGGCAGAGCTGTTCCACTACATAGCTGACCTAACCCTTTGTAACCCAGGAGTTTTGATATTGAAACAGCTCCTTGGTCCTACCCTGGGTAACAGACGTGTTTCTCGTAGGGCTGGCCACTCCCACAGGACAAATACACAGGGTTGTCCTAACAGGACATCCGTGTACGTGATGCTAACAGGACTGACCGACCCCGTCTTCTCAGGCGATTATGGCCCAGAGTTGAGAATTCATATGTTCTCAGAGTGAAGGAAGCGTTCTCTTGTGGATCCTGTGTTCTGTGTGTGGCATAGGTGTCAACAAATTCACGATGCAGTTAGGGAACCAAGAGCAGGAGAAAACAAGGACACTTAGCAAAGCCTGTAGGCCCTCTATTGACTAATGTGTTCAGGTTACTTGCTGTGATGAGCTTGTCTCCTTCCTGTCACACAAACCAGTGCAGTCCCCCCCATCCTCACCCCCCCATCACACACACACACCCCCCCCCCCCCCCCCCGCAGACCAAACAAGCAAACAAAACCACCTAAGACAAAATTGTGAGGTTATCCAGTTTGGTACAGGGTAAGTGTGTGTATTTTGTCCTTGCTCCATGGAGACACTATTCTTTACGCATTTAACTCATGCAATCCTCACAGCAACGCCCAGCAGTAGGTGCCATTTATCCCTGTTTTACAGGAAAATGCTCAGAGAAAAATCAACATCGCCCCGAGGCCCTCGAGCGCCTTGCCACGTAGAAGTAAATCCTAACTCTGTTTCTCACCCCCTCGCTTTCAGCTCCCCTGGCAAGAACGTGCTCCGAGATGGCCGAGGAGAGCAGCAGCACCGGAGACGGGGTGTCCTTCAGCGTGCTCAGCTGGGACCAGGTCAGCCGGCTGCACGAGGTCCTGAACGAGGTGGTGCCCGTCCACGGGCGAGGCAACTTCCCCACCCTGGAGATCACCCTGAAGGACATCGTGCAGACCGTCCGCGGGCGGCTGGAGGAGGCGGGCATCAAAGTGCAGGACGTGCGGCTGAACGGCTCCGCCGCCGGCCACGTCCTGGTCAAAGACAACGGCCTGGGCTGCAAAGACCTGGATCTCATCTTCCACGTGGCTCTTCCCACCGAGGCAGAATTTCAGCTGGTCAGGGATGTGGTTCTGTGCTCCCTTCTGAACTTCCTGCCCGAGGGGGTGAACAAGCTCAAAATCAGCCCGGTCACCCTGAAGGAGGCCTACGTGCAGAAGCTGGTGAAGGTGTGCACCGACACCGACCGCTGGAGCCTCATCTCCCTGTCCAACAAGAACGGCAGGAACGTGGAGCTGAAGTTCGTGGACTCCATCCGGCGCCAGTTTGAGTTCAGCGTGGACTCCTTCCAGATCATTCTGGATTCTCTGCTCTTCTTCTACGACTGCTCCAGCCAGCCCATCTCCGAGCACCTGCACCCCACCGTGATCGGGGAGAGCATGTACGGGGACTTCGAGGAGGCCTTCGACCACCTGCAGAACAGACTCATCGCCACCAAGAACCCCGAGGAGATCAGGGGCGGGGGGCTGCTCAAGTACAGCAACCTCCTCGTGCGGGACTTCAGGCCCACCGACCAGGAGGAGATCAAAACCCTCGAGCGCTACATGTGCTCCAGGTTCTTCATCGACTTCCCCGACATCCTGGAGCAGCAGAGGAAGCTGGAGACCTACCTGCAGAACCACTTTGCCGAAGAAGAGAGGAGCAAGTACGACTACCTCATGATCCTGCGCCGGGTGGTGAACGAGAGCACCGTGTGCCTCATGGGGCACGAGCGGAGGCAGACCCTGAACCTCATCTCCCTCCTGGCCCTGCGCGTGCTGGCCGAGCAGAACATCATCCCCAGCGCCACCAACGTCACCTGTTACTACCAGCCGGCTCCTTACGTCAGCGACGGCAACTTCAACAACTACTACGTTGCCCAGCCTCCAGTGACCTACAGCCAGCCCTACCCTACCTGGCTGCCCTGCAACTAACCTTTGAGACCTGAGGGTTTTCACAGTGGGAACCCCCCTAGGGCGAGGGCTCTCAGGTGGGGGAGCCTCCCTCTAGATGTAGGTGTTTGGCTTTTAAAGGGGAACTCAGCTCTGATTCTGCTTTTTTTTCTTTGTGTGCCCATTGGAATGGGTCTAGAGTATGTCATGAGCCAATCCTGAAGGGACCCGTTATTCCAGTGCCACTTTGGAAAATGTTATAGGAAGTATGGCCTATCCACATCTTTCCAGGATGGACGCTAACATGTCACGTCCCAAACACCAGCGCAGGGGCCCCGAGCCCTGTGCAGTAATTGAGATTGGGGACCGCGTGGGCCGCGGGTGACAATGGCTGAGCTCCTTGTCTTCTCGCTGGAGCCTGGAGCAGGCCGCGCTGGCCCTCGCTTGGGATTCTCAGTTACGCGGAAGTTGTGCCGATAGTCTATTTTCTTGTATCAGTTTTAGTCAGGCATAAAATGGTAAACACGAGGGTGCTCCTGGGACTTCCTTTTTGTTCCAAGGACTCCATGGTTTATGTTTACTCCCTGTCAGCAGAGCTGAGGATTTCTTTCATCAATAAACCGAAGCCAGTAGCTGGAGAACTGAGGCCTGGTTGGAAGTGGTTTATGGTTTAGTTGCTGTGCTATCCTGAGGAATTGTGTGTGATATTGCTGAGAAAAAGAAAAAAAACACCAAGCCAAAACAAAAAAAGATCTTTTTTTGAAATGTAACTTGAAAACAAAATAAAACATGGAACATAATGTTGAAATAGAATTGTGGTGGCGGTGGGGGGGGGGGCGGGTGAGTGTAAATAGGAAACATGAATGTTCAGTTTTTTTCCTTAAGGAGTTCTTATTGAAGGACACTTGTGTTTTCTTCATCAACTCATCACTTTTGTTTTTCTCTTCCTAAGACTGAGGATTGTGCCGAGTCTAGGGTCCTTGGAGTAACTGACGTGAGGGTCTCCCATGTTTTAATCGGAAACCCACTCCGATCACATTCCAAGTATGACAAGCTGTTTTTCTGGAGCACTTGGGCTGATTTGTTGTTTCTCGTTGCTGTTTTTCAAAAGTAGAGATTTCCCCCTCTAGTTTTTTTTGTGTTGTTTTTTTGGGATTTTTTTTGACAGGTGAATTCAGGAATTTCAGTAGAACCAAGTGACCTGTGGGATGATCGGCTCCTGTGAGCGGAGTTCTTTGGCTTCCAGTTGCTTTGGCGTGGAAGCTGCTGGCCCCGTGCTGTGCGCGAGGTCGGGGCCGAGTGTCCAGTGCCAGGCCCCTGGCAGTGATCGATTCCGGTGTGTTTGGGGAAGGATTGAGTGAATGAAGAGTAATCTTCCCTGTCCTGGTGGGTTTGACCATACCTGTTTGTGTTCTGCACTTTAGAAGGAAAACAGTATTAATCTCTAGTCTAAAGCAAGCTTAGTAAATGGGAAAGTTCTAGGCCACTGAAAGTTCTGCTTTCCCAGTAGATTAAATAAGGGATTTTGTGTGTGGAAACTTTTTGTGCGACCTCTCAGCAAGCATCACTCTAGGGTGTCAAGGGCAAAGAAACTCAATATTGCCAACCAGCTTGGTTCCTAAAGTGATTTCATCTAACCCGCGGTCCTGATTTTAAGTTTCTCCTGTGGCCAGAAACCCCCCGAGCCCTGAGTGATTGCTTTCTCCTTGCTTTGATAAGCAATGAAGTTACCTTGATGCAAAAATGCTTCATAGAAGAGGAGTGGTTTACCTTTTTCTGAAGATTATGCTTTCAGGTGTGTTTTTCTTTAGAAAGTGATGTTTTGGTCCTCTACAAAGCAGGTGGGGCAGGACTGAACCCCAAGGCTTAGCTGGAATCCAGGTTGTGCTGTGTTAGAATAGAAGCCACTTCGCAGTGTAACCGGCTCCTGTTTCCCTGGGAGCCAGTCGTATTTAAATTCACTGGCTTTGAGTCAAGGCCTGTTCCACATTGGGGGGGTGGGGGTAGGGTGCTTCAGTGTTAGAAGGGGGACAATGAAGAGTGAACCCCAACTTTGAAAACGATGTGGTCATCCATGACCTTAAAAGACTGCCACTGCGGTCAGATGGCAACATATTTGCCCAAAAATGACAGATCCGTTTAACCAAACATTAAGTGGGATGAAGCTGCCAACACAAGCACTTGCTAACAGAAGTCAGTGTTGCATCGACCCAGGAGGCTTGAGGATCAGGGCAGTGAGGCTCCCGGTGAAGATAGGACCAGGACTGCATCAAGTAATTAAATTTCAGTTTGTCCTTGGAGGTCTTTCTGCTCATTTTTTTTTTTTTTTCCTAGCTGGTACTAGTCCTTCTTTGAGAATGAAGGGGGGGCACAGAAGATGCTAGAAATCCCCAGCCCCCCAGTTCTTTACCCCACCCTGGGCTAGTGGTGTCTCCACCTGCTCTATGAGTGTTTTGCCTGCCTTAGAATAGACCAGGTAACCTTGAATTTCAGGTGTCTGGAAATTCTAGCTGAAACCTGCCTTTCATGCTGCTTACAGCACCAGGTACTCTGAACTCGTCCTGAGTCCGGGGTTCTTCTTTTCTGTGTGCTGAGTAACGTGAAACTAGGCAGTGGCCAAGGGCACTGAAGTTCAAGTGCAGGTTCTCATCCATTCAAGCAGCCTCATTTGCTTCAGGCTCTGAGCAGTTTTCTGATGCTGTCTGCAAGTGGGCAGCTTGCTACCCCGGCCTGCTCCTTGGCGTCAGGTTGAGCAGCAGGGAGATTAAAACAGTACCTTTCCCCCTTGTGTTGGCAGAAGGGTACACACTAGATTCCTGGCCCCGAGCTTCAGCTTCCCCCTTAAATCTCATCTTGGCTGTAGGACACTCTTCCTCAACTCTGAAACTAAACTCCCTGTCACTAACACCTTCAAGTCAGGGTTCCTGCTGACTGCCATGCCCAGGAGGACTGGCGGATGGGGGCAGTCAGGGAGGAAAAGGGCCGGGTTGCTGATACGTGGTAACAAACGTGGTTTGGCATTTAAATTGTTTTTCCCCCAGTTTGGTTTTTCCCTGGAGATCTGAGTTATGGTGAGCTGCGTGTGAACCTGTGGGTTTTTTTGTGATGACACATTAATAAACAAATGGCTAAAGCCCAAACCTGCTTGTCCTTCAGCCCCTCCGCCAGCCCTGGCCCCTCACCTTCCCGGTAGGTGAGGACTGTGACTAGTGCCGCTTTCTTAACTCTGGGAAATGGTGCCACTCAAAAGCAACTTCCTAACTTTCGGAATACCTCCTTTCTGGTGCTAGTGCTTCGTTCTAGAGTGCAGCTAGATCCTGCGCTTCAGTGTCCTCTTGCAAAGAATAAATGATAGTTACCCAGTTGTGGGAAGATCCCCCGATGCTCGCCAGGGCCATTGCTTCTGGGGTGTCTGACCGGGGCTCCACACGAGGGCAAACCCTTGTGGGGGTTCGGGGAGGTGACGGAACTTTCCGTTGCCAAGGTTAAATTCATACCCTTAATCTGGCAGAGACCAGGATGTCACAGCTGACTTTGGAACCTACTCCAATTCAGCCAGTTACATGTAGAGGACCAGGGGAAGTGTGTGTGTGTGGGGGGGGGGAGGGGGTTATATTTAAAAAGACCTGGTAGCTTTTCAGGATTATTTGTGGAGGCTTCCAAGGTGAAGATTAGGAAAAAAAAATGAAATGCTTTTTTTGTGAGTTCAAGTTCTAAATCTTGTTGACCTATCACTTTAAAAAAAAAAAAAAAAAGGTTAAGTGTCAGCCAAAGAAAACGCTTGGAGTTTTGCCTGGGCTTGGGCTGGTGAGTTGGTGCAAATTGTCATGTGTTTGCATAGGAGGTGAGAAGACCATCCACTAAAGAGGAAGTCGTTAAATAATATGGATCCGTGGGTGTTTTAAAACTCAAGCCATCCGGGTGTGTTTTTTTTTTTTATGGATTTAAAAAAATAGCTGCTTTAGGAAAATTAAGAGTTTTTATCCATTAACTTCCAAATTAATATAGGTAAAAAGCAAGATACTCATTAGACCAAGTTGGAAGCTTTTGTTGCTCTAGATTTGCATAGCCTATGAAATATTAATTTTCTAATGGTGCCCGGATGTGCGAGGTTTCCTCTCTGGTGTAATGGTCACTGACCTTACGCGAAGCAGGTAAAAATCACTTGTCAATGCAAAATGTGTTAGAACTTGATGAAATAGAGCTTTGAGTTTGAGAAATAAAAGTCTATTTAAAAAAATACCTTGTCCATTACGAGACCTCACTGCGCTCGTGTGTCTGTCTCTTCGATGGCGAGCTTATTTTAGGCTTCAGGGAAGATGCCGCATGGTGGTGGGTGGTTATCAAAAGTAACCTTGCGGGGTGGTCCTCTGGAGGCTGGTGCTTCCTCTGGGGGATGTGTGGTTGCCTTGGGGCTCATCACACCTCTAATGTTTGGATTCTTCTCGAAGGTGCCCGACTAATTTAAATCGAGCTTCGTTACTGACCACAGCTCCTCAGCTAATGCCAACGTTAGGTGGCGCAGCCTTGAAACCTTCCTTCCCCGGGCACCTTGTTTGATTCTGTGCTAAAAGCTAGCTCCCCGTGAGCTTAACCTTGGCCCTGAATCCCCCTTTTTAAAAAATACATGAAGGAACCTTATTTATTTATTTTTTAATTTTGTTTTGTACAGCCCAGTGACCAGACATTACATAACTTAATACGTGATCATCCCAATGAATCCCGCACCCGTCCAGCACCAGGCCTAGTTACTAGGACATAATTGACTATGTTCCCTGTGCTGTACTTCACACCCCCATGACTGTTCTGTAACAACCAATTTGTACTTCTCAACCCCTTTACCTTCTTCACCCACCCCCAATAAGCGAACCAGAGTAAGTGCCACATACAACTGCTGTCGTGGCTTCTTCACATTTTAAAGAACCATAGACGTGAACAAGTGATACTTGAGTAGTTGATAGATGTTTGGAGGGTTTAAAGAGAGACTATAGATCTTACCCGGCGACCAATTCACTTTCTGATCCCTCTGGTCTAATTCACAGCCCTCTGTACCCCCAGCCCTGCCCCTTCCAGGGTCTTCTGTACTGAATTTCTTTAACTCCTACAGTATTTTCTATAACCGTCATCAAAACACTTTCGTTTTTGTATAGGAATCCTTCATCCCCTTGTCTTCACCCTGCCTGTTGTTCCTCCTTAAGCCTGTCAGTCTAGGACGAGCATCCTCTGGGGTGCATAGGTGTGGAGTCCGCTTCCAGGTCACTTTGGGGTGTTCACTCAGTGACCCTCTCCTCTGGAGCCCTGCCTGACCCCAGCCCACACCATCTCTGTCGTGTCCAACCCTACAGTTGAACTTCCTCTGTTGTCATCTCCTCGCATTGGCTCAACTTTGGACTAGACCGGCTCATGAAGGTTGGAGTGACTCTCTTCTCCCTCCGTGATCACAGAATTGGGCCCAAATCAAAGAGCAATTTTACGATCCTGTTACGCTTGCCTGTGAGCCAACTCCAGGTTCCCTTTCCTCCTCCTCTGTACTGCGTGTTCCTTCTGCAGTGGTCCTTGACTCTGCCCCTTTGGTGCTCCTTCAACACTTGTGTGGGCTATTTCATGAGTCTCGTCCCTTATCTCTTATTTTTCTTGACTCATCCAAGGGCTCTTTCTAAAACAGATGTGTCTGTACCCTCCCATACATTAAAACCTACTAAAGACCTTACTGTGCAAGGACAGATGTCATACCTAAAAATGTGAGGAGTCCGCATGGCTCGCTCCAGTCTACCTTCCCAGCCCCCTACCGACTCTACTGAGCAGTCCTGCTTCCCGCTCCGGAGCACACAGCTGCTTCCATGCACCCCCACCATGCAGAGAGCCCCTAAGCACCCATTTGAGATGTCACACCTTCTCTGGCTTCCCACCCTGCCTGCCTGCTGTTTCTATCAGTGTACTTACTGAGCTGTATCAGTTTTTCCCCCACGTTGGGAACGCCTGCTTATTTCATTTTCCCCTGCCTGCCCACCCACACAACTGGCAGAGATCTGGTGCTTCAAATGTTGAACGCGGTGGTTTTGTCCCTGGAGGACTTGGACTTGGGCCACTAGCACCCAGGAGGCCGAATCCTGGATATTAACCTGGATGTGTTGAAACACTGATCGTAGCACCAGAAAACATTCCAGCCCAGACATTGTCCAGACCAATGTTTACACGCAGGTCAACATGCGTGGGAAGCGGTGGAGTTCAGTTCCCCAAGAATGAGCAGTCACCTCCTGGACATTGACACTGTTGACCTCCCAAACAAGGTCAGTACTTACGGCTGCAGTCCTCACACTCCAGTGTATTCTTCCGAACTCCCCACCTACCTGATACCCCAACAGACTTTCTCTTTGGGTGTTTATAGAATGTCTCCCGTGTCACCTCCCAGTATTAATGCCTCAGCACCAGAGCGGTACGCCCATTTGTAGTCCAGGATTTCAGAAGTATATTTTCAATCAGTGGGCAATTTTTTCTCCTTCACTGTCCAAGTAGTGAGTCAGGTGGGATCAGAACATACTTGACTGTAATTTGGGGTGATTATCTGCTGGAAGACGCTAAGAGCATTAACAGGACCTCAGTGACTTTGACCAGACTCTTCTAAACCACCATTTTAGTGCATTCACTGGGTTGTGTGTGAGCCTTTGCTCAGGGGTCTGTTGGAATCTAAAGCCATGAGGAAATGGACAATTGCTCATGTTTGACTAAGGCTTCAGGATTTACCAACGGCACATCCCACGCCTGGATCTTTCAGATCTCAGACACTTCAGCAGTGGGCAGCAGTGTTCCCACTTCGCAGACAAGGGGCCAGGAGCTCCGAGCACCCCGGAATCTCCAGAGGTCACGTATCTTGTGAGAGGCAGACCTGCGCACCACAACCTCCAAGGTCCGTTCTCCCCACTCTTACAACCCTGAAGGCGCTCCATCAACCATAAATCCCCACGCAAATAAAAGTTCATTGTTATACCAGCCCCCTCTCAAGGGCCAGAGGGGTGTTGAGTTGCCTGGTAATAGATCCGCTTCCCCTGATGCAGGGAAGGAATTCCTTGGGCAGGCTGGCAGCTTTCTCAGACAACCCTCCCTTTGTGACTCGGGTGGGGACCTTCTGCAGGCTCGCTAACGTGTTTGGGGAGTATCACCAAGCGAGCGCCGGGTCCTGTGCTACGCATTAGTTAGCGTTTAATCTTCCAACAACACAGAGACAGGACCATTGAGTGTCCAGAGGAAACCAAAACATCACACAGCTGGCAGAGCCGGGACCTGCCGTGGGGCGTCTGACTTCGGGGCTCAAGCTCAGCCCTTCTCAACGTGCTGTTTCCCTTCCACGTGTATTTTACGGGGCAGCACGTGGGTGAGTCACAGAAGAGCAAACATCCACCTTCCTACAGGGGCCTTGGGAGAGGACTGAACACCCCCCCCCCAATCTATGGCTAGTAAACCGAGGCCAGAGGGACTGGTTCACCTGATTAGCCAAAAGCTAAGCTAGCACAGGGTGCCTATGTTGGACTGAGGTTGGCATAAAATTTCACATTAGGATTGAAATGGAAACAGCATCCCTTTTTTCCTAAGAGGGAAGTTACATGAGAGGGGTATTGACTCTACCTGCAGGCTAAGAGTGTTCGGGAGGCCCGGGCAGGAGTCGGGGGGCCGGCTCCCCGCAGCCCAGCTACGGAACAATGAAACCGAGAGGGGAGGGGACTCAAAACTAATAGCAAAACCCTAAGCAGTTCCTAGAGTCAAACACCTGTAGATTTTCATGCGCTAAATATAGTGGAAGTTGGGCTATCTTGCCCTTGAATAAACACTACAGCTAGGCAAAGGATTTTTTTTTTTTTTTTAAAGCATCTTTACATTGGCCCCTGTGAGCCGGACGCTGGGAGGAGCCGCATTTGGGCAGCTAGGAATGCTTCCTGGCAGCTTTGACTTCTCTGCCACCTCTGCTATTTCAGGATCCCGTGTGCTCTGTGGTTCTTCCCTCCTCTCAGGCCCACGCCATGGACCTGTTGTCCCATGCCTTTTGTCCCTTCCCCAGGTGTGAGAGATCAGTTTCCTTGGCCCTCAGGATCAGCACAGGGACAGGAGAAGAGCCCCCCCCTCTCTAGCCCTGCTAACTATTTCCATCCTAATTTAGTCTTTCTTTGCCTTTTGAATTTTGGCTGCTGCCAGATTTCAGGAAATGTCAAACCAGAGGCTGGATGGTGCAGTTCTGGGCTCCGAGGTCCCATGAGTTATGCTTCCAGCCTCTTGCCTGGGCGCCAGTGTTGTACCCAGCAGGGCACAAGGGATGAGAGGGGAGGAGGGCTCCAGAGGGGCAGAGCGGCCGAGGTCCAGATGCAGCCCCCTTTACTCCCTGTGTGCTCCTCGCCCGTCAACTTTGGGTTGCTGAGGATTCAGAGACAAGGTACTTGACATACAGCCCCAAGCCCAATACCAGGTGCCCACAGATGTTATCTAACCTCGGTATCCTCTGCCCTCCAGGAGTTTACAACCTGCTTGGAAAGAGAAGAGAAACTCAGTGATGTTAAAAGCACTAACATGTGTGTGCCACAGATTCTTCAGCTCTATTAGATGTCAGGGAACAAATAGTAACACTAGCTGCAACTGAATGAAACCTACAAGGCCAGTTAAGGGTGTCACTTATCCTATGGCTAATGCTCAGGACAGCTCTGCCAGGTGGTAGCAGTGTCTCGCCCACCCCACCTCCCACTTAACAGACAAGAAACCGAGGCTCAAGGACGTTAAGCCACGTGCTGCGGCCCACACAGCCTGGGCTGAGCAGTGTCCTACCTGGAGCCAGATGGTGTGGACCATGCCCAGCAGCTGGGCTGCGAGCCTGGGGCTCCGGCCAGTGCTCTGTCCTGGCAGCCTGCCCCACTGCCTGTTGGCCCAAAGGGTTGCAATATCATCATAGTTCCCACTAACAACCAATTAGCCTCACTCCCAAGGTGCTGCCAACTCACACAGTTCCCTAGAACCTCAGACTGCTTTCCCCACCCCGGCCAGGGGTGAGCCGAGAATGACAGATAACCGTTCTGGCGGGTGGCAGGGCGCTTGCTGTACAATGAAATCACTTTATTCTTTCCCTGAACAGCTTCCCTGTCCCAGGAATTAGAACCTGTGGGCTGAAAAGGCCTGGAGCCCTCCTGCCCCAGCCTGACAGGCTCATCAGTGGATGTGTGACCTGCAGGTTTTGCTGGGATATGCACATTTCTCATAGTGGTGTTGATAAACAAAAAGGACTTTGCAGGGGAGGGGCATTTCTCTCTCCAAAGCTGCTGTTTCTGTTGTTTCTCCCTAGTCTAAGCCCCAGGGCCAAGAGTCCCTAGAGCTAGGGCTTTGCCTGCCTGGGATACAACACGTTCACATTCCTGCAGGGTTGTGTTTTCTCCGCCAGACAAGTGCCACCCCCACTGGAGGGGAGCATTCAGTGACTTCCAGCAGTGTCAGCAACCAAGACCTATGGGGGGGGGGGGGGACGGTAGCCACTGCACAGCCGCATGGGGTCAGCTCTGATGAGTTGTCTGATCCAGCCATCGCAGAAACCAATTCAATACATACTTGCTGGGGGTGTTTTAAGGGTTCTTCTAACTCAGGAGTCAGCAACCCTTTTCTTGAAGGATAGGCTTTGCCACTGTATCGTATCCGTCACAGGCTGGGCCTCTGCTCTTCTCACGAAAACAGCCATGATAATAACATAAATAAACTAGAGTGACTGTGTGCCAATAAAATTTATTTATTTTGTCAATCCTCACCCTAGGATATTTTTCCCATTGATTTTTAGAGAGAGTGGAAGGGGAGGGGGGGAGAGAGAGGGGTGACGCATTGATTGGTGGCCTCCAGCACACACACCCAACAGGGGCTAGGGAATGAACCTGAACCTGCAACGCAGGTACCTGCTTTTGACCTGGAATCGAACCTGCAGCCCTTCAGTGCGCTGGCTGGCACTCTATTGCTGAACCACACCGGCCAGGGCCAATAAAATGTTATTTAGGGATGCTAAAATTTGAAGTTTATGTAATTTTCATGTATCATATAATATTATTTTTATTTCCCCAACCATTTAAAGTGTAAAATCCATCCTCGCTTGCAGACCGTATGTAAAGAAGCACAGGACAGATCTGCCAGGCCTTGTCCAGAAGATAGGCCCATTCACAGCAAAGCTCTTCCTCCTTTTTGTCTGCTTCCCCTCCCCCAACATGTCCCTCAGCCAGGTGGAGCTGGCTCTCAGTTCCGTCACCCGTGTGCTGCCAGTCCCCTGCTGGCTCCCTTCACCCTGAGTCCTCACCTGCTGGCATGAGTTGCTGTCACCACAGCCCTGAAACTGGCCCTGGAGGTTCCAGCCACGTGGACATCACGGGCCCACCTTCCACCATGCCTCTTGCCCAACTGGGGAAGCTCCTCTGCCCATCGTGATTTCTTCTTTGTTCCTAGAAAGAGGGGACTCCCCCTCGAGGTTCTTGAAAGAGCCCCCAAATATTATACCTTCTCCTAGGTGGGCTGGTTCTGCTCCTTAAAACTCCTCCCAAAGAACTTGGGACTTTCAAGTCATACCCCTCAGCGATGAGTCTAAGGCATCCTTTCTGCCCACAGCACCCAGGCTCTCCACTGAGGCTCAAGCAGGTCTCTTGTACGGGTATCCTGGGGGCTGACTTCCAGACCCAGAGACCTTTCCTACTTCTCACAGGGGTCCTGGGGCCGTCTGAAAGTCAATCACTGTACACCCAGCTGGGCGTGTCCAGCAGGGTCTGTCCCACCCGGCTCACACCTCCCTGCCCCAGGGATTCCTTGTCTGTTTTGCAGCAGGCACGCCGGTTGTCAGAGCTGTGGAGAAACGATGGCCCGATGTAGCAGATGCTCAAGAAGGATGGAGGTTCCAAATGTGACAACTATGGATGTCCTCCCTGATGAGCCTAGAAGGGGATAGGAGGGCGCAAACACAATCAGTGTGATTCCACAAGCCATTCAAGGGACAAGGTGATGGAGGAGCCCTAACGAGAGAGGCTCAGGCTTGGCAAGGGTCGGTCAAGAAGGCTCAAGCCGTGAAGAAAGCATCTGAAGGACACTAAGCTTCCTCTGGGGTATCGCTCTTCCCTTCTAGAGGGAACAGGTGGTGGGAATGAGACATGGGTGAGGGCTGAGGAGTCAGGTGGACCTTGCACTGCCATTTCCCAACTCTGTGGCCTTCGGTGAGTTATTTAACCTCTGATTCTTTGGCCCTAAAAATGGGCATGCTTACCTGCTATGGTTGGTATAAGGATTAAAAGAGATCACGTTAGTAAAGACCCTAGTACTAAGTAGATGGTTAATAAATAATAGCCTGTGTGTGTTTAAACAGTCAGTCAGGAAGTGGTTTTCATTTTGGTCCTCAGATTGCCTGATTGAAATCACCTGCAGTGCTAGTTAACCATTCAGAGTCACGGGATCTTACCCTAATGTTCTGATTCACCAGGTCTGAGATAGGGCCAGGGACTCATTCCCAAGTAATTCTCTAGACTTTGGACACCACAGCCGTGAGGGGTAAGGAGATGTCCCACAATAGCAGGGACCATCAAGGGGCCCTTAGGAGCTGGAAAGCGGGGGTCCAGCCTCAGAAGATGACATCCCAGGGGATGTCAAAATACATGAAAATACTTGAAGGTGGGATCACATGTCACAGTTTTCAATAAGAAAGACAGGTGAGCAGAAGCATCAGACCCATAAGCGAGATGTCTACACTTAGAACTGACTTGGATTTTTAAAGCGCTGCCCACGCAGATTCAATAACAGAAACCAGTCTGCCTGTCATTTCCTTAGACTGTTAATTAGACCACAGTGCAGAAAGACCGTTTTGTTTTTTGTGGTTTAACTTGACTATTATTAAACAATTGCGTCTTTACTTCAGATTATGAAGAAAAAGAAATCATTGTGCCCGGGGAGGAACTGTGTACTGAATGGTATTAAAATCGAGATTTGTCATTTGTAGAACAAAACTGAGTCCAAAAATTGAAGTCCGCTCAGAAGGTATTGGGGAGAGATTTTCACTTCCCATAATAAAGTCCCCAGTCTTGAGAGTTTGACCATTAAAAAAGAATCTTCCAGTGGGAAGGGTGAGTGACCCAGCGGCTCTCCCTGTCCCTCTGGAGCCTTCACTCCCGTGGTCCTGCTACTCCACCGGCCCAGGGGGCTGCTCCTCCTTTGCAGACGGCCCCCTACCCCACAGGTGGCTGTAATGTCCACTAGGAATTATGACAACAAACGTTCCCCTCTATTCCGAACACACGCCTTGGGGGAGCAGGGCTTGGTTGCTGACTGTTTGGGCCCCTGCACATGGGCCTGTCTTCCGGGCAGCACCTGTGGGCAGGTGTTCTCCTTGTCTGCCATCCTTTAGAAGACCAGCTTCCAGAGACACATCCCACCTGCTCCCATCAGGGTGGGCTAGGAGAACAGAGTGCCCGCTTAGCCTGCGTGAGTGTCCAAGGTGGCTTTATTTACCCACATATGGTCGAATTTAGCTGGACATAAGCTTCTAGGCTGGAAGTCATCTTCCCCTAAAATGTTGAGGCATTTTCCATGGTTCTCTGGCTTCTGGTGTTGCTGCTGAGAAGTCTGATGACGCACCAGCTCCTTACCCCGACCTTCTGGGCTAATCGCCTAATGTTACTGTTTCTCTCTGGTCTTCATTCAAAATCAATCTCAAAATCTTCTTCCCTCCCAACCCCCTCTTCATTCCCTCCTTCATCTCTGTCTCTTTTGAACTTTCAGAGTGGTATCCTGAACACACTTCCTAAATTTCCCACTGAATTTTTGACTTTTGCTATCACGTTTTTAACTTTTAAAACTTTTTTAAATATCCCTTTTGTGGCTCCCTTCTCCTCCCTGCCACTCTCTCACCATCTTCTTTTTTTCCGCTCAAAGAATAGCACCTGGGAGTTCTGCTGACATGTCCTCCTGCGCCTTGTACTCTCTTTCTCCAAGGTCCTTCTCTCTGTTCATGCGTTTCACCCCACCTTTTATTCTAGAGGTTGGGACGTACACGACTTCAGAAGGTACTCGACTCTCGGCCATCGCTCTTCGAGTGGAATGAGTCACTTAAATATTCATGAGAGGTGCTAGTCCGAGCTGGAGGCCTACTTCCAGCCTCCCGGCTCCTCTGCAGGGGGATTAGGCAGATGCTCAGCTGTGCTTTGGTGGGAGACCCCCGCCCCATGTGGACATCTGTAGGTATTTTCTCTTGGGTTGGTCAGTCTTCTCAAAAGGAATCTTCCAGCTGTGCGTGTGTCTGGAGGTACCAGCCTGGCTCACGGTAAAGTGCGTGGATTTTCACTTAATCCCTGCTCTCAGGAAGGTGGCTCAGGCACGGCCTCAGCTGCGTTTGATATCCCCGCATCCAGACCCTTGTCGGTCCACTTGCCATCTCCCGCCGGGCGAGGCGGGAGAAGCTGCCAGACGGCGCGGGCTTGGGAAGGAGTTAAGGGCCTGACAGCTCTCGACGGAGACTTTGTGCAGATGCTCCGGCTCTCCGTCCAGCCCACATTCTCACTTTCATCTGCCGCCTCTAATTCCTCAGCCGTTCTGAGGCTTTGAGGCTCCAACCTCCCCGCTCCCTGTTCGCTTCCCCCGTCCTGTCTCTAATTCCAGCCCCCTCGAGTCAGCGCGCTCGGTTACTACTCGCCTGACTGCCCCCCGACTCCCAGAGTGCGTGGGTCACTCGGACTGGCTGTCATTCCTTCCTCCCTTCTCGTTGTCATTCTGAACGTTTGCCTTTCTTCTTCTTTTTCCATCACTGTCGTTGGGATCGAAGTGAAGGCGGAGATCCATGCTCCTGTCTCATCTGCCTGTGGAACTACCCAAAGTTTGTTCTCTTAACCTGCCTTTGGTAGGGCACCCGAAGATTTAGTTTGAAGAGATTTAAATAATCAGAAAAAGGTCTAGCCATGCAGTGATCATTTCCAGTGCACATCCTTCCATTGTGTAGGTTCGGATTTTTTGCAGTTTCCTTACATGTATGGAAGATTTCTTTTGAGTTGAACCAATTATGAATAAAAACAAATCTTCATTCATGCCGTGGTCAGAACAGGTGGAAACGACAGCACCTGTGGTCATCTACAGAGCACCACTCTGCAGTCTGTGGTTGGGTTGAGCTTCAGTGGAGCCACCAGGAGGTCCATGCCATCGACTTGCTCCCTCCCCAGGGGACCTGCGGGGATGAAGCCAGTGACTGGGCAGTGGAGGCTGCTCTGATGTCACCCGAAGGCCAGAGGCCAGGTCTGTCTTTGGAAAGTATAGCAAAGGGGGTGGGGGTTAGGAGCAATGAAATTATTGGAGAAAGAGATTATAATATCAACGCTGTTTTTCTAATTAAAAAGCTTCATCTAACTGTTCGTTACTGTCTAAGACCCTGGAAGGAGGGGTACTGCGAATTAGGGAATCTATTTTGGCTATTTGAGAAAGACCAGGCTAACAGAATGACTCCCTGGTCCTTTATCTCTTATCGCTGGTGGCCTCATGGTGCTGCACCCCTGGGTTATCCTGCAGCTCAGGCACCGAGTGGCACTGGGCCAGCCTGCTTCTCACAGACCAGATTAGCCCTGAGTGCAAGCACTTTCAAAATTTTACCTTTTTCACAGACTTATTTCCAAAATTCATTGCATACTTTCCTGCCTTAGTAAGAGAAATAAAATGAAAATATCAATAATAAAAATAACACAATGAGCTGGGCACAGTTTTAAATTAATCAATTTAATCCTCACAACAGCCCTGTGAGGTATGTACAAGTTTTGTCACCATTTCATAGGTGAGGACGCATGCAGGGAGAGAAAGTATTTGTCCAAGGCACACAGATCACTGGGCATAATTTTATCTGTTCTTGATAACTCAGAGACATCGCTAGGATCATCAAATATTGGACTGTAGCCACGAATGCAGACACATGTATAGAAGGTGCTTGAAGTTTGAGAACTATCCTGGGGTCCTTCCAAGGTAGAACTGTCCTTGGGGACTCATTGAGGACCCCGTGTTGTAGCATTTGCTCTACATGAGAGTCTACAGAGGAACAAGCCATGGAGGTGCCCCTAGGAAATGAAGGTCGGGGAGATTGATGGGGGAGCCTGAGGAGACGGAAACAGTGTGGTCATTGGGAGCATGGGGGCTGTGGGGGGTGTTGAGGTGACAGGTGGCCATCACGTGGGCTTGCCCTGAGCCTGAAGCAGTGTGATTGCTGTTGATAATTCAGTGGGTTGGGTGGGACAATTCAGACATGGGTTCACCTATATTTACAGCAATCCTGACAGCTACCAACCCTCTCTGTGTATTAGTTTCCTCACTAATAAAATGGGAAAAACACTTAAAGTGTAGGTAGGGTTGACTTGGATTGACACGGATATGTACATAAAGCACTTAGCAGAACGTCTGGAATGTAGCAATTACTCAGGAAATGGTCTTAGCTGATTTTAATAATGAAGTTCTGGACTGAGGCCGAGAGGAACGGTTGTCTTTGGTTATATAATCCATGCTGTCCACGACTTTGAACTTGGTCTCAGAGTCACAGCGGACAGATTTCTCTGGAGGGAGCTTGCTCTCCGCAGGGCGATGGCTGGGCTGGTGCTGGAGTCCAGCAAGCTTCCCGCTCACGTCTCCACCTTGCTGGGCGGCCCTGAGCGCGGCCCTTCCATTCTGATGGCCTGGGCCTTGCTCTCGGGCGCTGGGCTCCCGGCCATCATCTGACTGCCGCTCACCGTGCCCAGCTCGCTCCGGCAGGGATCAGGGAGCTGCACAGGGAGGGCTCCTGTGTCAGCAGCTCTGGCAGCCGCAGGTCAGACAGGAGGCCAGAGGTCCCGAGCGCCTCGGCGCCCAGTAGCAGGCGACGGCTAGAGCAGGGACCTAGGACCTGGAAGCACACGGCTCAGCCCGTGGAATCCAGACTAGTGGCTGCAGTGGGTCCCCGGCTCCTTTCCCCTGTGGCCCAGCCGTGCACCCCGCCCATTACAGACTGGGGAGCCACCTTCTGGAAGCCACGCCTTCCCTGAAGCAGACCGCTGGGTGAGCTGGCATCGCTGGAACTGGCTCATGTGCCCCAAGGAAGCAGCCTTCTCCTCATCACAGAAATGGGGGAGGTGTCGGAAGGGGGGAGGTGGGGAGCTCAGGGCCCAGTGTCCAGAGGGAGGCCCGAAGGAAGTTGTCTTAATAAACAGTCTGGAAGAGAGATTAAAAAAGAAAAAGAAAGTAATTCTAGTATTTCTAAATACTGTCTATTACTTAGCATTGGGAGAATTGATACCACAGGGATTTCTACATTTTTCTTTTAGCATCAAAGCCATTGTTTAAGTGAAATCCCTGTGGGTGCCCCGTCTGTAAGCAGCTGGAAGCCGAGCAGCTGTGCTGCCAGATGTGGGGCCAGAGGAGCTTACTGCTCCCTCAGGAAGCCCTTGACCCCCTCCACAGGGCCCCAAGAGCCTCCCTTTGAAATCCCTACAAAATAAGAGAAAGCTAAACTGAGGCAGGGCCCAGAAGAGCCACGGAGCAGCCCATGTCCCACTGCTCCCGGGGGCAGAAGGGCCTCCCAGCCCACAGCCGAGAGGGTCACTTCTCAGAAAAATTGCCTGCCCGTCTCTGAGCGCCCCCTGATTCAGGGCTGGCGAAGCCAAAGAAAAGTCATTTTGGAATCAACGGGATGAGAAGATTCAGGCTTCACATTCCCTTATTCTTGCAGCTACTGTGCTTCCATTTCCCTTAAAGGCCCCGCAGAGCCCGGCTTTGCCTCCCGCTCCTGCCCCCAGGGTGCTGCCCTCCCGATGGGCAGGTGGCTCTCCTTCCCCCCTCGCGTTGTGGTTTTAGCACCTGTGAATGTACCTCCACGGGCTGTGGCTTAGTTTTGCCTGTTTATGAACTTGTTAGACATGAATTCACAACTTTATTCTTTTAGAACTTGCTTCTTGGATTCAGCAGCCTGTTCGTAAGATCCAACTATGTTATTGAAGGGAATGTTTTCATTTGCACTGGGTGTCGAATGGGTCATCTTCACGTCCTTAGTCAAGTCACTCAGCTTTTTGGAGCCTCAGCTGTCTCATCAGAAATTGGTTCAGAAATGGTTCCAGGGCCGGCTCCAAATTCCTGTCTCACTGGAGTAGAGAAAAAATAAGTCTAACACAGTGGTCGCAAGTCGATAATGGGCGTGGGAGAAAAAGAGTACTGGACGAGTTTCTTACGAGGAATAACTGCCTTTCCTTTGAAGAGGGAAGTAACTGTACCTTTGGAAGCAAGGTGATTTCAAAGAGAGAGATTTTTCCATAAAATTGGAAATTTTATTTTTAAACGTCCAGAAGTGACTTTCCCACTGAAGGAAGTCAGCAGGACCCCTAGTAACAGAGCCTTAGGTGAACAGCTCTTTATTTTTTTCAGGCATTAATATGTATTTTGAAATATACTTTTCGATTAAAGTTGATATTCAATATTATGTTAGTTTCAAGTGTACAACAAAGTGATCAGACATTTAGGTAACTTACGAAGTGATTCCCTGATATGCCTAGTACCCATCTGTCACCATACATAGTTATTACAATATTGTTGTATATAGATGGTAATATCATCCCCCAACAGTTTCTCTGCTGGGGTTGGAGAATGTTTTGGGTAGGAGTGGGGGGTGCTGCTTTAACTTAGGCTTGTTTTACTGAGTCCAGCACAGTCATGATGAATTGAAACTTTTTTCTAGAGCAGCACTGGCCAAGGGATCTTTTTGCAATGATGGGGCTGTTCTGTGTGCAATATAGTTTAACATTTGATAAATAGGAGCCACTTAGCTGCTGTGATTAAGGAGCTGCATTTTAATGTAATTAACTTATTTAAATAGCTACATATGGTTAGTGGTTCTGTTATTGGACAATGCAGTTCTGGAGCATGCCTTTCCTTTATCATTTCTTCTTTGTACTTATTGAACTTTTATCTCTTCAATACAAAACAAATGCCTCTCAGTCTCCACTATCCTTTGTCCCATCTCACTCCCCCACTTCCCATTTACTTGTGCACTCTGGCCTCCACTTTGCCAACGCACAGAAATTGCAGAGATAAGGCCATACGTGCTCTCAGTATTGCCAAATCCCTGACACCTGACACTGGGTTATGCCTCTTATCTCTTACCCTCTAGCTTTGTTCCTTCATACAATATGTCTTTACTGAGTGTCTACTATATGCCAGGAATTTGGGTGATATGAGCAAAAGGACACTGCCCCAATTCCCAAGCCCCATGTGACTGTCTGTGGTGCTCATTTTATAAATGGGTGACATTCAAACTAATTGGACCACAACCCAGAAATATGTTTTACCTGGCAACCTAGTTAGCATACATGCATATAGATATATTCACCACAAAAGTTTCAAGATCGTTATCTTTGCCGAAATTATATGCACAGCATATTAACGTTTTCAATTCTGTTTTTGAATGCTGGTGGAGACTTACTCTACTTATGACCCACCCACAGTTTGAAAACCCTGCCCCAAATGCCAGTATCCCCAGGCCCTGGTGTTGCCACCGACTACCTCATGCTGCCTAAGTGCACCCACCTCTTGTCACTCTGAATCACATTGTGTCTTGGAGAGATCCTTCCCCTCCATCTCTCATTGCCGTCGCTTCAGCTTTGACCTTCCTGGCTTCTACCGTAGATAATAGATCTTGAGAGTCTTCTAAATCAGCTCTGTCCAATAGCACAGTAATAATAGAAACTTCTACTTCTGCACTGTCCAATATGGTACCCACTGGCCAAGTGTGGCTCTTGAGCACTTCAAACGTGGCCAGTGAGACTTAGAAAGTGAGTTTTTATTTCATATGTGGCTAACGACTAATGTATTGGACAGCTCAAGTCTAAATGATCTCCCTGCCACAGTGTACTTCCTCCCAGTCCCTGGACAACCAAGACAACCAACGAATCCCTGTTGACTAAGCTAATGGATGATGTATAAAAATATGAAAGCCATATAAAGACGTTAGCAACACCATCAATTAGTAAATAGTATAACCAATCAACTCTATTTCTCTGATGAAACTTTTTCATAAATTAAAAACGAGAAGAGGGCACCATGCTCTGCAGCCTGTCTCTGCGTTCATTGATTAAGGTCATTAAATATTAATTGACTGTTACCATTGTAGTGATACAGTGGTAACAGTGATATAAATATTTGCATTAGTGATATAAATATGAATAAAATTTAATCTCTCAAGGAGCTTTGATTCTAATGAGAGAGAGAGACAATCAGAAAAAAGTTGTAATTCAATACAGTAAGGGCTGAAGTGGACGTTCACGCAACTGCCCAAGAAGTCCCTGAGAAACAGTGGTTCCCTGGGCCTTGAGCACTGCAGAAGGCAATGCAGAGGGAGTGACATTTACACTGCGTTTTGAAGAAATGAGGAAACGTTTGCGAGGTAGAGGAGGGGGCTATTTAAGTCCCGGGAAGAGCAGAAGTGTATTAGTTATCTATTGCCGCAGCTCAAAACAACATTTATTGTCTCCCACTGACTGTGGGACAGGAATTCAGAAGTGTCCTAGCTGGATGGCCCTGGCCCTGAGCTGCTCCTGAGATTGCCATCAAGATGCTATCTGGGTCTGCAGTCACCTGAGGCCTTACTAAAGTTGGAGAATTGCTTCTCTGCACTCACACTGGGCATTGGGTGGAAGCCTTCATACCTACATGGCTGTTGGCTGGAGGCCTCAGTTCCTCCCCCATAGGCCGCTCCATCGGCTCCTTGACTATTTCTGTGATATGTCAGGTGGCTTGGACAGTGAGTGATGAGAGAGACAGAATAAGCAGGAAGCCACAGTGCATTTTAAGACCTAGTCTCTGAGGTTACCTGTGGTCATTTCTACAGTATTTTATTTTTTAGAAGGGAAACCCAATCCAGCCCACACTGAAGGGAAGGGGTCTCAGGCTGTGCACTTGGGCCCTGGGGGATTAATGCCTGCTCTCTGAGGTCAAAAGCAGAGCGTGGGAAGTGAGAATAACTTTAATGACTCCCCAGGTGTGTGGCTATTTGCATCTCTACAGTCTAAGGGCTAAGAAAAACTAGATATAGTCACTAGAAACTTGGTGGTGGTCGGCAGGTGCAGCTTTCAGAACTGGAAGTAGTGATGTGTGAAGATGGCTGCAGCAGAATGGAGGGAGGCCCCCTCTCTGCTGAGGTTGAGGGCCACCAAGGTGCCTCCCTGCTTGGGGAACTGGAGAAGTCCTGCTAAGGTCGCCAGCATGCCTCCAGGGTTGTCGAGGGGGTGGATGAGAAAATCCTAGGCCAGGGCCTAGGCCCTTTGTAGAAATCTTTACCCCAGGCTATCAGCCCTGACAGGTGACCCTTCTCCCCACTGCACTCAGGGCTCTTGGTTCCCTCGGGGGATGCTGGCAGCTTTGATGGGCCAGTATGCTCTTCTCTTCACCCCTGTGTACACCGGTGGAGGATTGAAGCACTTTCTAAAAAATATGCTGGTTGCCCCCGGGTCTTGCTAAATTCTGGCAGTTCCAGAAGGAACAGATAAAGAAGGCAGAAGATCCTCTGGCTTGAAATCTACCCCCTTGCCTGCCTTCCCCTCACCCAGCCCTGCCCTAAGCCCACTGGGCAGGTCTGGTTTTCCCTGGCCCCAACACATGCAATCCCGAGATAAGAATTTCCAGAGAACCTGACTAGCAAGACCTACCACTCACTTGGGTAAGTCATAACGTATGTTTCCTTGTGCTGGTTCTTAAAACTCAAAGTGTGCTGCTGCAGGCACGTCCAAACGGTTAAATAAATGGTTTGAAGGCCCAGAAAACATTAACATTGCCAATCACATAGATCTCTGAAGACCATCTTGTAACTAAAAGCTGGAGTGTTTTTTTGTGCTTTGAAGAACGAAATAAGTAAATTGTTTACCTGTCGAAGCATGCTTGTCGGATCTGTCCCTACACATACACACGTTGTGTGTGGAGAGACCACCACACAGGCTGATGCACATGCCCATACCCGCGAGGACACACACACTCACTCACACACACACTCACTCACACACACACTCACTCACACACGCACACACACACTCTCACACTCACACACACACACTCTCACACACACACTCTCACACACACACACACTCTCACTCACACACACTCTCACACTCACACACACTCACACACACACACTCTCACACACACACACACTCACTCACACGCACACACACTCTCTCACACTCACACACACACTCTCACACACACACTCACACACACACACTCACACTCTCACACACACTCTCTCACACACACACACTCACACACACACACGCACACACACACTCTCACACACACTCTCACACACACACACTCACACACACACACTCTCACACTCACACACTCTCACACTCACACACACTCACTCACACACACACACACTCTCACACACTCTCACACGCACACACACACTCTCACACACACACTCTCACACTCACACACACTCACTCACACACACACACTCTCACACACACACTCTCACACTCACACACACACACACACAACCACGCACACACTACCCTCGTTTCTGACCCTCTGCCATGGTTGGTTTGTGAAGATCTGAATATCCCACATGTGGGTTGGAAATACACAAGCAGCAGCTCCTTCTCAACACATTCTTGTTTTCCCAGACTTCCTCCCATTGCGCATGCGCCCCGTACACGTCACGCGTACGCTCGACGCGGCAGCGCCAGCAGGGGAGTGTCCCCCCTGCACCCCTGGAGGCTGCGTGACGTGGAGGCCGCAGTGTGGTCTTTGAAGTCCAAGGGATCTGGACTTGAGCCGCTTGACCTGGGGCCAGGACTTGATCTCCATGACGCCAGGGGAAATAGGATTCTTCCGCGGAGTCCCCAGGAAAGCATTTCGGGGACCCACGCATAGGAGGATGTGAGCAAGTGTTCACGGTTTATTGGAGAGAAAACAGAGGGCTGCCCCGGGTGCCGATGCCTCATCCACGACTCGGTGGCTCCGCTCTGTCCAGCCTCTGGGGCCTCAGACCCACCTTGTCCTCACCAAGCCCAGGAGGACCAGGACCCAGAGACGAAGAACTGCTCTCATTTCCCCACCTGCACGTCCGCCGCCAGCGCTCCATGGCGACGGGCGCTGCACGCCAGCCCGCGGGGCTGCTGGGGGGAGAAGCATGAACGAACGGACCCCGGGCCTTGTCGCGCTTTCTCCCTGCAGTATTGCCTCGGGTTTGGGAGAGAGTGGGTTGCCTTTCAAACTAGCCAATCTTCTTCCTCATTCTTTCCGGGCTTGTGCTAGGCCCGCCCCCTAACCAATCCCTTCCCTGGATCTCCCGGCGTTCCACGCTCTTATCCTATCCTATTCTTCCCCCCGATTTTCCCACGTTAGGCTCCTCCCCTTTGTGGGCCATCTTGGTGCCTACTGCGCATGACTCAGCAGAGGGATTTCCGCTTTCCTGGTTCTGCCTCCCGCCGGTAATCTGGGGGTAATCTAGGGGAACGCTGGCTGTCACCGGGGCAGATTGGAAAGCTCCTTCCTGCTTGCTCAGGAATTGGGGACGCGGCTGCCCCCTCGGGTGAAGCTTCCAGGCTTAATTAGGCTTAGTCAGCTCTCTCCCTTCTCTTTTGTTAATACCTAACTAGCTGCCTATGTTAGCATCAGGAGCCTCCCGATTTGCAAAAACGGGCCGTGAGGATGCCGGCCTCACGGGGCTGTGGTTAGGATGAAATGAGATGTTATGTATAAAACCAGTTCTGCCTCCCGGGCCCACCGTGGCTGTGTAGTAAAGGTGAGCCTCTTTCCCTCTGGAACCAGTAGGAGAATCCCAGCCATTGTAGAGCAGGGAGGGGCTTTAGAGGTCATGGCCAACCCGCGCCTGGGTCACTCTGGTCCTCTGAGTACCCTGCCCCGAGCACCAGCACCAAGTCCCAGCCAGCAGCAGGCCCTCAGGGCAGGGTTGTGGGACCCAATTGGATTGCATCCTCTGGTCATTGGGCCTTTAAAACTCCAGGCTTGAGCAGCTCTAAAGACTAGGAAAGAACTTGTACAGGAGGGAGCCATTTCATTGTCAGGCATGTCAAGCGCTTGGAAAGTACTTCCTGAGAGATTGGACCAGGGCCACCAGGGATGGGGTGGGGGTGGGGGTGGGATGGCTGTCTTGGGAGGGGAAGACCTGCAGAACCACTGTTGGTGGCTTGTGTTTGTCTCCAGGATCAGGAAGAGATCATGATCCATCCGCTGCCATCCTCCACTCGATGCTGTGTGTTGTCTGTCAACAACCTCATTCACAAGTGCTAACTGAGGTCATGGGATGGATTTTCCTTTTCCTCCGGATGGTGTTAACTGGGCAGTATCATGGATCAAAGCCACCTCAAAGCCACAGTTACAGCCTCGTCATGTTGCTTCTGGGCAAGAACTAAACAGTTTCAGGTGCGAATTTCAAACACATTTCTAGAAATCTAGTCTCAGAAGCCTCTTGTGTGAGTGGGCACTAAGTGCCTGGTTTGTGATGACTGTTTGCCACTGCCTGACAGCTTCCTGGAAACCTCCTCACTCTATGTGGGACAAGAAAGAAGAAATGATGGTGTTGTCTTAGAAACTATGGCTGGGACTTTCCCTTGTAAGAACACACATGGTTAGTCATATCAGAGACTTTGTTCTAGCACAAGGCAGTCATAGGGAGGCCATGTGACATTGGAAAGTTTTGAGGCACAGGTTCTAATCCTGGTTCACCCTGGAAATGTCTGTGGGATCTTAGGGAACTTACTTACCCTCTTTGAGTCCTTGTGCCTTCCTGTGTAATGAGAGAGGATAGATAGGATGCTCTCTAAAATTTTTTCAGCTCTGACATTTTGTGATCTTAGTGTAACCACAAATCTTACAGGTCTGCAGAACCTTGGTCTAAATCTTTATCACCTCCCTGTGGAGCCATTAGGAGATTCTGCTAACAGGATACACTGTTTCTTCCTAGGCCAGTCCTTTGTCAGGATCCTTAGGTCACTGGCTACCTGAGTGGTCCTTCTAAAATATACAACTGATGCCTTTGCCCCCTATTTAAAAATTTCCACTGGGAGCTACTTACCGCTCTTCCTCTCAGCTATACGTTGCATTTTTCTGCCTCTTCCCATGTCTAGTAATTTTATTTTGTGCATTAGACTTTGTGAATGATACTTTATATGGAGCCAGGATCTTCTTGTATTCCTTTGCAGGGTGGTGAGTTTTGTTTTCTAAACAAAGGAGACAGTGAGACTTGTATGTGGTTTGCCAGCATGTCTCTCCAAGTCCCGCCTCTTCTGTGTTTTTCCTCTCCCTCTGTCTCTCTGTATGTCTCACAGATCCACTCAGTTTTCTCTAAGGGGCATTGAGGGAATCTAGGATTTTTCTCCTAAAAATATGGTTGGTATTTCCCTTGCATTATAACATATTGTCCTTAAAAGTTTTTTTTTTTAATTAGGGGGGAAAAGAAGAAAATCACTCCTATTTCTGTCAAGCTTTTTCTTTCTGTGTAAGTGTTAGGGCATTTAAAAAATGTTTTATCTTGAAATAATTATAAATTAACAGGAGGTTGAAAAAATAGAACAGAGAGGTCCTATGTTCCCTTCAACTTGTTTACCCCAATGGTAATGTCTTACATCAACATAGTATAACATCAAAACCAGAAATTAACATCGGCACAATCCACAGCCCTTATTCAGACCTCATCAGTTTTATGCATGATGATTTTTAAAAAATATGTCTTTATTGATTTCAGAGAGAGGAAGGGAGAGGGAGAGAGAGATAGAAACATCAATGGTGAGTCATTGATTGGCTGCCTCCTGGACATCCCCCACTGGGGATTGAGCCCACAACCTGGGCACATGCCCTGACCGGGAATCGAACCTTGATCTCCTAGGTCAATGTTCAACCGCTGAGCCACTCTTGCCGGGCACATGATGATTATTTTGTTAACATAATTATAATAGGCTTGTATGTGTGGACTGTATTTTTTCAATTAACTTGGTTTTGAATGGCTTTAAAAATATTACTGTATAGTTTTCACACCCATTTTTATAATGACTGTATAACAAACATCTGCCATGTATAGCAGTTTGCCAAATTCTTCCTCCTCTTGTAAACTTTACATTGCCTTCAGTTTCACTGTTATGAACTACACTTATCTGCATTTTATATTCTTTTTATACTATATATGCATTTCTATATTTTGTATTCTTTCTTCCTTAGGATAAAGTCCCAAAAGAATGGGGGGAGGGATATATAGAGTAATAAATGCTTACGGAAATATATAATACTTTTTCCCTAAGATAGGAACGATTTAAACATATTCTGGGTTGGGTCTGATCAAGGAGAGAAGGAACAGCTGAGGACACAGGCGGGCAGGTCTGCTGGCTGCACACAGTACAGGAGAAGTGGAGGGTGTGGGAGTTAATTTCATCAATGGCCCCAATTCTCTGCCCCTTGCAGTCTCCAAGCCATTTCCACAAACTTTTGAGGTCCTCCCCAAAAAGCACAGGATTTCCCTACTCCACATGGTGTAGTTTGGCTGTAGCACAAGGCCTAAGTGACAGTGTGACATTTCTAAGCCCAGGTCACAGGAGCCTTGAGAATGTCATCGAGATTTTCTGGTTGGTTGTTGCCTGGCAACTTTGTAACCAAGGCTAGCTGACACCTGGGACCCAGGACAGCGCAGAGGGGAGGCAGGGAAAGAGGGTGAGGGTTCAGACCAAGATAAGGCCGGGCATTCCAGCAAGAGCTGCACGGGTGGGTTACCACGCTCTGCAGGGACCATTTCTCTTCTGCATCAGGCTCAACTCCTAAAGGTTCCCGTCTCAGTCATCAGGGCTGAGGAGTCATAAGAAAAAAGAAGTTAGACTTTTGTTTGAGGAAGCAGAAGATGAGCTACTCTAAAGACCGTGCCTATTTTCTCAGGCTGCGCCCTCCATAAGGGACCCCGACTGGGACAGTGTGAGGCGCACATGATGCCATGAAACATGTACATGAACAGAGGAAAGACAGCCCCTTCTTTTAAACTCAGCAACATATCTGCAAAGTCTAAGAAAGTGCAGGCTTCTTCCTTGGGGACCACAAAGAGTTTCAGTGATCGGAATGAGGGGCCGCCCCAGCCGCTTTGGCTCAGTGGTTAGAACATTAGCCCACAGACTGAAGGGTCCCTGGTTCGATCCTAACGAAGGGCATGTACCTCGGTCGCAGGCTTGATCCCCGGTCCTGGTTGGGGCACCTGCAGGAGGCAACCAATCGATGTGTCTCTCTCACATCAATGTTTCTCTCTCTCTCTCCCTTCCACTCTCTCTGAAAAGCAATGGAAAAAATATCCTCAGGCGAGGATTTAATAAAACAGAATGAGGGGCAGATTGCACAGGATTAGATACAGAATTCCTCAGCATCAAAAACCAAGTGCTTTTTGTTGAGGCCATTGAGATGCAATAAAAACTAAAATTTTCACCCCACAGAGAAAGTTGGTTTAATTTTGATTAGCTTGGTGCCACCAAGACCTGTATGTTCCCTAAATAATGTGATGAGAGAAAGTAAACAGAAAGGAGTTTCTCCTCCCAGGATGGCTCCCTGATTTGTTAAGTGGAGTCATCCTTCAGCTATACACTGGGGGGGAGGGGGGGGTTCCCGTGAATAGAAACTCTGAGGTCAGTGCAGCAGAGGAAGCCACTCAAGGAGAAAGCCCCAGGCTGGGCAGGTGCGAGCAGGTCTTCCTTGAGTTTGTGTAAGTCAGGGTCTTGGGGCTGGAAGGATCTGAGGACTCTTGCAGACCACCTTTCCATTTAACGTGAGAAAAAGGAGGCCCAAAGAGGTGAAGGGACTGGCCCAAGGTCACACAGCTCAAGAACAGCACCGCTGGAATGGAAACCCAGGGAGGTAACTCATGGCATAATATCCATGGCTGTGGAGGTGACAGAAGCAGCACTAGACTTGGAGTCCAAAGATATGGGCTGTGTGATCTTGGGCAAGTCAGTTAACCTCTCTGAGCTTCAACAGCCTCTTCCATAGATACTTCCTGTTAGCTGGATTTGGCATCCACCACAGCTCCTCTGGCCAGCGCCCAGTTCCCTAGTTTGGGGTTCCCTCTACCATAAGGGCTCAGCTCAATGGGAGTCCCTTGGAGGTCCCTGGTGGGAAGGCCAGCCCCGGTTGCGGAGTTGAGTCGCGGAGGTGTGCTCTGTTCTACCTGCCAAGCTCTCGGGCCTTTCAGGGCTGATTTGCTGGTTAGAAAATTGCCAGGTACCGCCAGGTGGCCAGCGAGGGTGTGGCACCTTCACAAATAAGGAAAACCCGGAGAAGAGGCAATGTTTGCCCCCCTGAAGCATTTGTGATGGTCCTCTGATAATTCTGATTAGGCTGCTCCGAAACCATTCTTTCATCCCGAATAGCTCTCCTCCAACATTTTCATGGCAATCAAAGGCCGTGGCGTTCACCTCCCCTTTGAAGTTCTGTGTCTATTTGCTTATTTGATTCAGGCAGGCTGAGAACCATAGGACTGTTTTTCAGTGTAAAATTTTCCTCCTGTAATCTGCAGAGCTGTAAGACACAACTGTCTCTGGCACAAAACATAAGCGACAAATACTGACTAAACAGAAGATATGCATGTGTTCAATCTGGAAGGCAAGATCTGTAGGCTGTGACAGTAATCGTTTGACCACATGCCAGCTGTCTCCATGACCTGAGGCGGTAAAGGCTGGAGCAATACTGGTTGTTTCTGGAAATTCCAGCATCACCTTTTTCTAGAAGAATGGCATTTTCCACATGGTGGGCCTTTCTTAAAAATATTTAACCTATAGTCATGGCCAGGTGGCTCAGTTGGTTGGAGCATCATCTCGTACACCAAAAGGTTGATTCCTGGTCAGGGCACATACCTGGTTTGCAGGATTGATCCCCGGTAGGGGTGCCTACAGTTGAGGCCTGTAGGGGAAGCAACCAATAGATGTTTCTCTCTCACATGGATGTTCCTCTCTCTCTCTCTTCCTCCCTCCCTCTCTCTCTAAAAAAATTGATGAAAATATATCCTCAGGTGAAGATGTAAATAATTGAATAAACATAATTAATGGTTTTCTTCTATATGTTTCAAAAATATTTTTTGTAGAAAACCCATAAATAATTCACATAATGTCGCACAGAATATAGTTGAGAAAACCTGCCTTAAAAGTACAAACAAGGACAGATCCTGTGGTTCCCAGGCCCCAGGGTGTAGTTCCAGCTGTTGACAGTGGGATGAAGTCAGGAATTCCCAGCCCCCACCAAGCTCTTGAAGACTTGAGCTCTGCGGTTCCCAACTCTGTTGAAGATGCCCTGTTCCATCAATGGGCATGAAACAGGCCAACAGGCAATCAGTTCGCACATCCCAAACCAAGGCTTTCTCCCTACAGTTCAAAGGTGCAGCAACACTTCTCTTTCCTCCCTTTTCCATCCGAGAGGGCCTCAGAGCCACAGCCTGCCTTCAGTCCAGTTTAGAGCTGGACCAGCCCCACGAGGCCACCATGTAGTCTGTCTGGCTCCCCAACACCATGGACAGCCATTGACTAAATACTTCAGTGGCGAGAAACTTGCTGTTTGGAACAATGGTCCATTTTATTTTCACGTCACTCCAATAGCTGACCCCTACAGTGAGCTGAACTTGGCCTCCCTGAAATTTTGCCCCTGGTCCCAGATCCCCCCGGGAAGCCGTGCAGTATTTGCCTTCAGCCCCATGACTGCCTTTCAATCATATGAGAACGAGGCTCCAGAAAAAACATCCCAGGCCCTCCCACTTTGGGAACCATGGTTCTTAGAAAGTTGGAGGCTTTGGGCCCCACTCCAGAGTCCCAGGAAAACTATGGATCTTCCTCCCAGGAAAACGTGTGCACGGCTCCCCCTTCTGAGCTTATCTGCGGTTCCTGTAAGAGCCCATGGGCCGGAGGGAGGAACCGGGCACTGAGCTCTAATGCCTGGGGTGGGAGGGAGCTACGAGCCCCTCTCCTGCCCTCGCAGAGAGAGCCTCTGCCTTCGCCCTCGCACCCGGCCTGCCGGACAGGCCCAGGCCTCTGCTGTGATCTGCGAGCAGGCAAAGGGCTCAGGAGTGCAGGTTCACCAAGAACGCCGGGCGCTGCCCTGGTGTGTCCTCCTGGGCCGGAGGGACGAGTGCCAGGGCCCTGGCCTTCCTCCATCTCCTCCCCTGAGCCTGCCCAGGAGGAGGAGTGACTCCATGTGCTCGCTGGACTGGGGCAGAGTGAGCTGGGCTCCCTGGGGGACCTCCACCTCTGGGCTGGGGTGTCAGCTTTCCCACGGGGCCGCACTCCATCAGCTGCTTCTGGATCTTAACTCTCAATGTTTTTCTGAACTCAGGCAGGAAAGACCTGCTCCCTCCCAATAATCTCATGTTGCAAATAAATATGGAATTATGCAGTACATACTGTTTTGTAAGCTGGGTTTTGTTGTTTGTTTTTTTTGCTTACCCATATCTTGTGGTCATTAAATATGCTAGATTTTGAAGGGGTTTCAGAAGGAGAGAAGGAGGGAAAGAGAGACACAGAGATGCAGGTGGACAAGAGAGAGGAGGGGAGGGGAGGGAGAGTCTGACGGCTGAGAGATGCTGAGTCAGCACTAGGAGGGGCGAGGCGGCGGTCAGAGCCAGCGTGGGCTTCGGTCATGGGTGGCTTGGGGATATTTTGCTCTCCCTTCCATACACTGACACTTGGCACTGTGGTGGGTTTCCCGTGTCTCTGGTTTGCCCAGAGGCGATGTGACTCACGGGGTGGCACACCCTTTCAAGGAGGTTGACAAGACAGCCAGACACAGACCAGCATCTAGTGCCTCTCTGCACAGGATATGGCTTCTCGGGTCTGGAGCATCCTGGTTGTCCCGAGGGATGCAAACCATTTGGGCAGTGACCTCGTGAGTGTGATTTTATCTTTGAACATCAGTCGAGTGTTGATTTAAATCGTTTCTCATTTTTGTTTTACAGAAGTGTTCTAAAAGGCACCCCAGCACCGTCCCTCCTTGAGATGCTTCCCCTGCGCCGGGCCCCTCATCCCCAGCTCTCCTCTCCTCTGCTCCCATGCACCCAGGCACCCTCTGTCACAGCCCATGTCACATTGCCGGGCCCTAGGTGCTTATCTTCCTGCAACCCAGCTGGCAAATGACCGGGCCAGGTGTTTCTCAAACCATGCTCACCCGTGCAGTGAGGAGCCCCAGAAGGAGGGGGTGGCTCGGGGGACTGTGGGTGCTACGCTGGGCCTCCCCACCCTTCCTTGTTAATAAGAGAATCTCAGCTTGTTCTTGCTTAAGCATTGGGTTTCCAAGTGAGATTTCACTTTAAAAGGAGGTTTCTCTGTTTTAAAACAGAATGTTCCCGAATCACCAATGTGTCCCGCTGCCTTGTAAGCACTCCACCTACTCAAGGCAGCGGCGAAGGAGGGGAAGTTCACTATCTCGCCGCTCCCCTCCTCCCTGCTCCAGCCCCTAGTGGCTCCTGTTTGCCCTCCTAGCCCCAGGCCCTCCTTCTGAAAGGACTGAATACTTGCGGTAGAATAAAAATGTCCTCTACAAGGAACTTCACCGTGAGGGTGACAAGTAAGAGGAGAAACTGAGGCTGTGGCCGAGTCTCTCCGCCTTCATTCTCTGCCATCAAAACCGAACCAAGGAGCAGAGGTGAGGGGGCGCTCGGTGGCTGACAGGCAGCTAGCGGCGTAGGGTTCAGTCGGGAAGTTAATAGTGAGCATCTGAGATTGTGAGCGTCCCAGGGCAGCGCCAGCGGCTAAATCTCCCTGAGCAAGTGCACACCGCACATGGGGTGGGAAGAGCAAGGGCTCTGGGTCCAAATGTCTGGATTTTGGTCTCCAGTGTCCACTTTATAGCTGTTTTCAGACATATTATTTTCTGTGCCGTGGGTTCTTTCTCCCAGAGTTCTTTATTCTGATGATCAAATGAGATAATATATCTGGACATCTTTTGTAAACTATAAAAATGCTTATTGCTGATCTTGATGATGAACCTGAACCTGAAGAAAGGAGGTGGGGGGTGGAAACCAGCCCATTTTGCCAGCAGCAGAGGGAACCTTGTCCTGAAGGGAGGAGGCTCCAGGGGTTTCAGAAATTTTGTTTGCCAGGTGGCGTTGGCCTTCTTGGCACCTTGAAAAGAAGTCGGTTCCCCTTTCTCTACCCCCAGGTCTGCGGCACCTCTGGTCTGGTGGGTCCAGGTATCTTGGCACGCCGATGGGCAAGGGCGCACCAAGCAAGCGTGGCCCAGCTTGGCCTCTTTCCAGCAAGGGTGCTAGGGACTGCTGCTTAATTGCCCCTGACCCCTGCTAACAGGCTCACTGGAGAGTAACTGATGGTTTGACAAGAGGAGGGCACCGGGGCAACAGCAGCCAGACACACCAGGCAGGTCTGTGCGAGCCAAAGCCGTTTCCCACTGAAACACCAGCAGCCCTTGACCCTCCAGCTTGGGGGAGCAGCTAAGGAGGGGGAGTGTTAGGTGACAAGAAGCTCACCGGGCAGCTCAAATTTCAGCAGCAAATGCCCACATGCCAAGGAAGCCATGGCCAGAGACATGAAAAAGCAACTAACTACCAGGTGACCAACGCAGACTGGAGCGCATTTCTTCTGGCTCCAAGCCCAAAGCCCTCCCCGTGGCGTCGCGGGCCTCCACCTCTCCCGAGGTGGGCACACCCTCCTTGTTCACACCCCCAGCCTTCCTGTTCCATCTTCCCAACTCCAAGTGCTACAGAGGCCTCATCCAGGCATAAGCTTGATAACATTCAAAACGTAAGTTACAAGAACACACGTTCACAGTCTACCGGTGTTGACTTAAGTTATATTTTATAACGTTCAATATGTACACACATAAAAATAGATATAAACTGCTAGATCACACAACCCGAAATCTAAAGTAAATGTACAGATTAAATATCATCAAAGAAACACAACAAAGTCCAAAGTGTCTAATGGGCTGGAGGAGGTGGTTTGGCTGAGCGTCGACTCCCTCTCATGAAATAGCAGCCATGGTTCGGGTTCTTCGCACCTGGCTTGGCCTGTACTGTGCGCCAGGGCTCCCCTGGGAGAAGCGCGGAGCCTCAGAATGAAGGCGTCACTGCTTCACGCAGAACAAGCACGTTACTTCCATACTGCATGTGCCTCGGATCTCCCCTCCTTTCTTTATGCCAATTAAAGTGCTGTTGCTTACTGCCCAATGTCAAGGGCAGCCTTGAAGCTCAGTCCTCAGCTACAAGGTATTGTGGGTAATTCAGGATATGTGTATACATGAACTTATCATGGAAATTAATACATACAATGAATGGAAAGATTCTTCAACCAAAGCTCGTGGATCCCCAGGAATATGTCCAAGGGTGGCTGTTGGGTCCTGGGACTTGGAGGAAGTAAAAAAAAGCTCCTGCTGAGATGGCAGGTGGGGGTTTTGCTCCACGCTGCCCCCTTGTGGTAGTCCCCTCACCATACCTTCCCTAGTGTCCCCCTTACTAGAGTTCTAGAGGCAGGTCTCCGCGTGAGAGGGGGAGGGAACAGAGGACAGCAGCAGTGGCTGTGGGCACGGTGGCTGGGTGAGGGTCTTGAGCAACAGGCTAGGTGGGGGCTGGGATGACCTAGGCTGCGGTGAAGTCTGAGCTCTTTCTCTCACCTGATCCCTTCCTTCCTTGTGTCCCAAAGTCACTTCTAAGGGCACCCTGGATATTGTTGAAAAGTGGCCCAATGTCTATCCTTGAGGAAGAGTCTCAGACCCTGGGAGGGAGGTGCGGTACCTCCTGGAGTGGGTGATGGGGACAGGAAAGAGGGGACTCCAAAGGCAGAAGCAACAAGTCATATGAGCCCTGCAGGGGCTGGGCAGCCTCCTGGCTTCCTCCTGTCTCCTTCTGGACACCACCGGCCTGCATCTCCCACCTCTCAAGGATGCCAGAGAGGGGCGTCTGCCCCAGGAGCAGGGTCTGGACTAGGAGGCACCGGAGAGCTCCGATTCTCCAGCCCCGCCTCCGTCCACGTGCAGCCAGCCTTCCCGACGCCTACAGGAGACGGTTTCCCAGCACCTGAGGGCTGGAACCATGTCCTCTTTACTACCCTGGCCCTAACCAAGAGGTCGGAATCCCTCCCCTTTGTGCAGCCCCAGCTAAAATGCACTTTGGAATCACACAGACCTGCATTCAGACCCCAGTTCCATGACTTACTAAGTCAAATTCCCTAGCACTTGTGAGCCTCAGCGCTCTCACCTTTGCAATGGGAACGATAGTGCCTTTGCTCAGACTTGTGGTGAGAACTCAGTAGGATGACATCTTTGAGATGCGCGGCCCGGTGCCTGGCACACATGGCACTGTGATGTGAGGCCGCTGGTCCTTCCGCAGCCCTGCCCACCTCAGGGCTCCCCAGTGCTCAGCATCCACAGCTATGGCCACACTGTGGCTCCACGACCTTGCCACACTAGTCACCACCATTGGCTGTACCATTGGAGTCATGAAGATGCCATCACGCTTCCCCAAACAAGGACAAGCCCGGGCTTTGTATCACGATTTTCATTTTTCACCCCCAAGGGCTTTCCCACGCCTCGGGCTGCCCGGTCGCCCCCTCTTGGGCAGGTCTGCGCTCCAGCCTGGAATTGTGGTGAAGCCAGAAGCTATTCTGAGATCTTCTCTAGCCCCGCGGCTATTTCAGGCTCCAGTGTAGACGTGCGGAGAGAACCCAGTGCTCTCTGTCTGTGTCTCAGCCACAACTTCCAAGGCTGGTTCTTTCATGCTCCTGACACCCTCAGATCCAAAATAGCTCCCGCCTGGAGGTGGTGGCTGGAACCCGCTGGGATGGAGCAGGAAGAGACACGTGTGTGCCACCCAGCCTGAAGCTGGACTAGAGTGGGTCCTGGAAGGCTTAGGTCTGGGGGTTGAGACTGAGCTCCAGAGAAGCAGCCAGGGGTGCACCCCCCACCCCATGAGCTGGCAGACTTGCAAGGCGTGGGGGCACTGCCCCATGTGGAGCTGGAGCTCCCAGTCCTGACCAAGTAAAGGAGGAGCTCCTGCCTGCTGAGTTCTGCTTGTTGACCTCCTTCTGGGCCAGCGTTCATTCATTTATGCCACAAGAGTAGCTGAATGCCTGCTGTATGCCAGGCACTGTCCTAGACTCTGGAGGAACAACTATGGACAAAACAGACAAAAATCCCTGCTCTTTTAGAGCTTACATTTAACAAAAATCACCATAACTAATTTGCATTGGCTTTTATAGTTTGCAAAGCACTTTTCCGAAGACATAATCCTATTGAGTACTCTGTGCTAATGTAATATGTATGGTTCTATAATCCCCTATTCTCATTTCATTCTTCCCATAACCCTCCAAGTTAGACACCATGCCATTTTGCTGACAAGGAGAGAGACTCCTGGAAGGGCCACTAAATTGTGTGAGGTCCACACAGCCAGTAAGTGGCAGAGCACGAATCTGAACCCAGGTGTGTCTGATTTTAGGGCCTGTGCCAGATCTTGGGCACAGAGAAGCTGGCGGCATCTACTTCCAGATGTAGAGGCTCCGTGAGACACAGAGAGTGCCAAAGGTGAGCTCCATCCTGTGGAATGACGTGGCATCCAGGATGGACCCCAAAACATTGAGTTTGCCCCATGCAGGGCCCCTTCCACCTTAGCCCATGTGGTTGGAGAACCAGGCTCTGCTCAGGTGCCTTTGGGCTCATGGGCACTCTCTGTACCATGGGGCAACCCGCACCAGGGCTAGACACTGTGACAGCCCTTCCTGTCTGCCAGGAATCCTCCGCCCAACCTGCCCTCCTGGCAGCCCCATCAGAGAATCATTTCCTCCAACACAACCCCACCCAAGTCAGCTCCGGTTAGCTTCTTTGTCCCCCCGGTAAACAACACGTTCCAGCCGGGTATGGTGCCTCTGCTACCCACACATCTGAAGCATTGCTTATCTCTCCGTTCAGGGATATACCTGTCTCATGCCCGTCTATGCCACCCCATCGCTCATTACTGCGCGGCTGGGGCTCAATCAGTGGTCACTGAGTGCGTGTGAAAGGAATGGATGACTTCTAGCTATTCTTAGTTGCATGGAGAGATTGGGCTGGTGATTATCTGGCCATAGCTGCCTCACAAAAGAGCAAAGGTTCTCTTTATTTTTCCTACAGGCTGGGTCATGATGTCAGTGTAGCCTCTGATATCCCACAAATATTTGTGGTTTCTGAGTATTACTGCTTGGAGGCATTCCTGAAGGCGCTGGCATTTTAGTCCCTGGCCCACCTGAACTGGACACCCGAGTGTGAGATGGCTGGGGTCTGAGCAAGCTGGGGCATCTTGGCGTCCTTGCCACACTGCCCAACTGCCAAAGAAAATGATGACTTGGGGTTGTCCAGGAGGACACAGAGTAAGGTGCCTTAGGGCCACCTAAGATGCCAAGACAATGAACTTGTTTGTGGCTCTGTGGCTTGGTCCTTCCTCTGTGAAGCTGCTACTATTCCAGGAGGCCAATCTGTGACAATCAACAGCATGCCTGTCATTTGGGAGGCCCTGAGATTAGCTCTTGAGGAACGGCCCCACTGGGCCACAAAAAAGATTGCTGCTCAGACAGCTCCCCTGAGCATCCCTTAGCACAGACACTCCTGCTGGACAGCAAACAGCCAAGGAAAACACACCTACGGATTCTCCAACACCCAGGTCTAGTTGGGTAATCTCTCTAAATCTCTATTCCCTCTCCACCCAATAAACGCTTATTTTTGTCTACAATTCTACTTTAGGTCGAACGCCATCTAACCGGTGGCCTGAGGGCGAAATAAGGTCAACAGACTCTCTTTTTTTGGGTCCAGAACAGAATTTTTTTAAAAAAAATGGAATGCTTTCAGGCCAGATAAGCACTGTCCAGTTGTCACGGTTCCCACCAGCCCAGTGTTGTACAGAGGGCGTTAGAAGCAGGGAGGTGGTTGGGAGCATGGCCACACCACCTGTGTCTGCGTCCTGGAGCCACCCCTAACTAGCTGTGCAACAACCTCTCTGTATTCTAGCCTTTTCACCTGCAAAATGGAAATAATAAAAATAAAATATCTCATAGGTATGTTGTAAGGACTACTGAGTTAATACATCCAGGTGTTCAGTACACTGCTTGGCCCTGGGTTATACAGAAGTATTTATTTGGGCATATACCACGGCCAGTAGTACTGGGGACACATCAGGGACAAAACAGACAAATCTTTGCCCTTATAGCACCTATATGGGGGTGTAATGGGGGACAGAAAATAAAAAAGGAGATTATAGCCCTGGGCGGGTGCCTCAGCTGGTTGGAGCATTGTCCGTACACCAAAAAGTTTTCAGGTTCCATCCCCGGTCGGGGTGCGCGCAGGAGGAAACCAATCGATGTTTCTCTCTCACATCAATGTTTCTCTCTCTCTCCCCGCCTTCCTCTCTCTCTAAAAATCAATGGAAACATAGCCTCGGGTGAGGATTTTTTTAAAAGTAGATTATATAGCAAACATCGTGGCAGATGCTAAGGAGGAAGATAAATCGGGGAAGGGGTGGAGAATGCTGGGGGTACAATTTGAAAAGGATCGTCAGGGAGACCCACCGAGAAGAGGGCCCTCCAGGGAGGTGTCGAGCGAGCCGAGTGGAGCCCGGGGGAAGAGTGTGCAGGCGATGGAACAGCAAGCACAGAGGCCTGGAGGCAGCCTGGCATGTTTGAAAAAATGTGAGCTATTTTTATTAAAACCTGCCCGGTCCCCTGAGGCATTTGAGTTTGTGACGTTGCCATTCGCTTTTGTGGACAGGGTCTGCTGGAGGCTGGTCCTGCCACTCTGGTCTTGACTGGAAAAAGGCGTGGATAGGAGCATGGCCAGTGCGAAGGAAATACTCTGAGAGTGTGTCTGTCTCCCCTTCTCGAGGGCTCCGAGGGCAGGGACCATGCCCCCAGGCCTGGGCTTGACCGATGCCATCTGTTACTACTAATGAGAGCACGGGTACAAGTGTAACAGCAGCAGTCCTGGGCTGCAGAGCTGGGGAAGGGTGAGAAATAATGATGGAGAGGCGCGGGGTGCAAACAGCCAACGGTCAGGGGAAGCTTCGCTCTAGGGCCCCGTGTTTCTGGTTGAGCTGGTGATTCTGGGCCAAAGGCTGGGAGCGTTCAAGGGAGTTTTGTTTCCAGCCCATTAGAAGCAGTCAGTTGGTTTTACTGCAAGGCTAGCTCCTCATTTGATGCCCATCTAAGCAGATTGGAGACGGTTTTGCCAGAGTTGCTATTTTAACAGGCAATAATTTGTGTGCCCACCAGGAAACCAGGTTGGGTATGAAAATAGAGCCCTCCCTGGCGTCGTGTATTCGGGGACCAGCGGTAGCTGGCTTTCCATCCGGCTGCTTCTGGTGTCCAAAACAAGGCCCCAGAGAGGCGGGGGGGCATGGGAGGGGGAGGAGCCACGACTGCCAAGGCCGCTGCTTTTTGCAGGCGCAAGAGAAGCAGGAGGGACGGTGCTCTGGCCGCACTGCCATGTGAAATGAGGCTCGCCATCCCTGCCCGGTGTGGTTACTGTCAGGATTTCGTGAGATGTCCTACATAATAGTGCCTGTTCCCTTCTCCTCCCCTCAGAGCCCCCATAAAGCAGGGGGACTCCTCTCTGTGACAGGTAAGCCCTGGGGGGGAGGGGCGGAGGGCGAGAGAGAGGAAACCCAGCCCGAGCTACAGGGAAGTCAGACACTCTGGCTGGCAGCGCCTTCCCCATCTTTCCTTTCCTCCTCTTACTTTGGCCCTGCCTTGTGTAAAAATGTCACTGGGCTATCATCCAAAAGATCCTATTGTTTCTCAATACCCAAACTACGTCAGGAGCTGTGCTTGCTTACAGGAACTAAGGAGGAGTCCCTGCTGCAAAATGAAGAGGGCCGGGTGCAAAGAGCGAGGTGCTGAGCGCACACGCCAAGATGGCAATGGGGCCTCCCGTGCAAAAAAGGGGCCGTGTGCAAAAAAGGGGCCGTGTGCAAACGGGCCGAGTGCAAACTACCTACGCCTGAAGAATTTAATCACTCCACTCCGGGAGAGGGTGCTGTTAGAGCATGAGTTCACCTTCCTCCATCCCTTGGTCACAGCAGAGTTTCTGCTCTGCTTTATGGGACTCATTCTGATTCTACTGGCGCCAAGGGCACTGGGCAGAAGGACCTTGGTTTGGGTCCCCAACCCAGAAGGGTCAGTAATGAAAACGCTGCTCCCAGGTGTTGACGCTGATCCTGCCTCTGAAGGTGCAGGGGAGGTTTTTGGAATGATCCCGGGTCCCTCACATGATCCAGGGGAGCCGTGGGCAGGGCAGGGCAGGGCGGGGCAGGGCAGGGCAGCTCACGAGCTGCGGGGCAGTCCATGCACTGGGACTCTATGGTGTCCTTCATAACCCAACTCAATGTCTGCCATGGCCACAGGTCCCATTGCCAGGAGGACTGACGGGTCCCAGTCGGGCCAGTTTCATCTCAGATCAACCAGCCAGTGATTTACCTGGCATATTAGTCACTTGGAGTGGATCATTTTTTAAAAGCCTCCCCAACAAACTTATTTTCAGTAATAATCACAAAATATAAATAATAATAATAATGGCATAAAAGACACACAGTGAAAAACATTTATTGAACTTTGTATGTGTAGTCATGCCAATAAAATATGATTTAAAAAGTAAGATACGAAATAAAATACCTATTGTAATATAACAAAAAGTGATGAAATAGCACTCTTCATTACATTACTGTATTTTTTGGAAAAAGGGAAAATAAATTTGTACTTGCATATTGGCCTGTCATCAGCAATGAATAATAATATTTCAGTATTTGTTTTCAAGTTGTAACTTTTGTAAGCCTGTAAATAATTTTGTCAAAAATTAATATTTGCATGTTTATGCTCAACAGGCAGTATAAGATAGGCCTGTCTCTCTTTGCTCATAGTTGACCAAACAACACTTTTTATTAATTTTAACTTAAAAATTTTCTTTTATATAAAGTAACATATAAAATAAATAGGAAAAGTTTTAAACATAAAGATAAATTTAGCAAAGATTCCCAAAAATCCCATTTCACAATAAATTTCAAGGAATGTCTGAATAACAGCAAACATCAGCGTTATTTGACCATTCATTGCTTTATACCCAGCGTCCAGTTCTTGGTGGTAGTGGCCAAGGTAGTCAAACACTGCCCCTTGGATTTCTTCTGTCTCCTAAGACCAGCATCTTCCCTCCTGGCATCCACCATACAACAGAATTAAAGCAATTCAAGTTCTGTTTCTTCATGTTTGTAATCGCTGGGCTCTTACTGCTTATTTTGAATCTGCCTTCTAGATAAGGAGTTTGTAGCACTATGGGGTTGGGCACACAAAGTGGCCTCGAATGATTCCAAACTTGAGGGTTTATTTGAGACAAGGTGTGTGGTTGAGTCTGTGCATAGGGGCGGGACTGAGCAATTGGGAGTTCTATCCACATCCATGTAGAATGCAAGCTATAAAGGTAAGTAATAAAAACGTGCTGATTTGAAGCTTATGTACATATTATTAAACCCAACAGTAATGTAGCGGTTGTTTAGAACTTAGACCAACACAAGGTTTTTTCAGGAAGGGGCTCTTTATCACGGACATTGTTCGGAATTGCCAGCACATACGGTAATAAAAAGCAGATTGACTTCTAGTTGGCTATATTATTGCTTTTCAATTCCGTACAGACTTCCTTATTGCCTGCACCCCAGGAGGTTTCTCCCCTTGCCCGGCTTTGGCACATCGGCGCATCCAGCAATCCTGGTGGTGTTGGTGGGTTGTAGAGACAAAGACTTCATAGGCCCACCCTGAGTTTTAGGGGCTGTCCTCAGAGAAGGGGCCGCTGTTGTGACTCAGGCAACTGCTCCACATGGTGTCTATTACATTCTCCTTCTTAGTTGCTTAGCATAAAACACACACACAGAGTACACTTCAACCCATATGTCCAGCGTCCTCCTGCCCAGCAGACCCGACGTGCCCACATACAACCACAGATGCGATGGGCTCTAACTCAAAGTTACGTCGGCTACTGATACCCAAGGTGATATCCTGGAGCCACGTTCTCTGAGTCTAGATGCCAAGTGGTCTCCGTTCCTTCTCTAGTTGAACTGGGATCCCATCTAATGCTCATCAGGCTACGGATTACCTAGCAAATAAAGCCACTAAGAACACACCCTGTCCTCAAAGTCTATACCAACACAATTTCTCTCATCTTAACAGTATTCCTTAGCCAGTTCCTGTGTATGACTTCGTCTGCTCTACATTAATTCTACATAGCCCCCTCCAGACCACATTGAGTTCAAGTGCTTGCCACTGAGGGAGCATTGCCAGCAGTGGAGCCCAGCAGGGTAGATGGTTGGTTTCCTCCAGTCGGTGGGAGTGGGGTGTGTAGTGGGGAATGTTTCCGAGGGGCTTAAAGGCCTAGGTTCACCAGTTCCCCTGGTTCCTCCTGTATATCACAGTTTCCATGGCCAGGATTCCACTTTCCCAGATCGTGTCTGAAACCTAGTGAGTTCATAAATGCAATCACCTGAAACATCAACTTCTGAACTTGGTTTTTACTGACTTCAGACCAGTAGCTATTGGGATCATATTAAGACCTTGGCTTTGAATTGAGGCCTATGGGGGGATTTCTAGGACTGAGTTTGCTGGTCCCTTCCATTAGGGTTCCAATGCCTTCAGAAGCGTCACTGTCCGAAAAAAAGCAAAACTGGAAGAAGAGAATCCCATTGCAGGCCACAGTCAAGCAGTCTCACAGTCCTGTCCCCAACCCAACTCCAAGTCTCTCTGTCCAGACTTTTTCCTAAAACGTGCTCTTCTTAGAATAGCATGGGCAGACTTAGAGTAGTTTACAGTCTGCCTTTGAATAAAGACGGCCCATTCTCAAGGAGACTCAGTGCTGGGGCTCGAATCCCATGTTACTAATTCTTATCTGTGTTCTCTCTCTGTGCTTTAGTTTTCTGTCTGTAAATGAAGATAATAATGGTTCCTATCTTCTAGGGTTATGAAGAATTTAAAGAGCACTTGGCATATAATAAGTACTCAATAAATATTAGCTCTCATTTTTATTGGGCACCTAATTATTGGGTACTCACTATGTGACAGTCACCGTGTGTGTGCATGCCTGTGCACCCAGTGAATATATAGACACCCACACACTATGTAATATTTCTCTGTTCATTAGGTAGGTACATAGTTTGTTTTACTTACTGCTGGGTCTTTGTTTCTGGAACAATCTCTTGGTATAGTAGGCACCCCAAAACATTATTTGAGTTAATAAATGTTTAAAGAAATCCCTAAACATACATATATGTGCACACATATATCTATATGCACACACATATGATTATGCAGCATCCGGTTTCAGAAAATATTTGGTATAGAAATTCTGAGGCTTCAAGAGAAGAGGTTAACAGCAACTTTGAAGGACTCTGAGAAGGAAGTGGGACGTTGTCCCCAGTGAGGAGATAACGCAGAGGAAGAGAGATAGAAGTAGCTGGGGGAGCCCTGGGAATCTGGACTGTGAGAGCCTTGGTGCTGATTGGTTGGCCATGGCCACGGTCACATCAGCCGGGGACTTGGGCCCCCAAGGGAGGCTGCCCTGGGTTCTCACGGGGTTTTCTCCAGGGTGGGTGTGCAGGTTTCTAGCACTCCCTTTGGACCATGTGTCTAGTGAAACACTAGTTGCCTCCCTCTAGACATCCAAAAGTTGCTTTTCTATTTAGGTCAGTCTGCTCAGTTTTCCAGAGCTCCAGGGATTGTTTTAATGACAATTCCTGGGCATTCGAAGTCATTTGCTGAGTCACTGCTTAAGAACTTTCCTCCCAAAGAGTCTGAGACTTCACTAACTAGAGCAATGGCTTACAGAATTAAAGATCTTAGCATCAGGCTTAAACTCACAGCAGCTGATGTCAAGGGTGTTCCTGCCAGGTGCTTTTTCCCCGGGAGTCACTGACTGCTGGGCCCTTCAGCTGGAGCACTCCACAGTACCCCGCTCAGCTTCTCCTGGGGCCTCCAGGAAGGCAGACCCCCACTCTCCTGTCCATTCACTTCTGCAACCTATGGCTCTGGAGACAGTCCAAGCTGGAGTGCTCAAATCAAAGAATGCGAGGGGCTGGTGTGGATCACTTCTTGTGCTATCCGCTCTCCAGAGAAACAGCAGGGATCCACCTAAAACGGAGTTTAGCAATCACACTCTAAGCCACAAATCCTTGATAATGTTAGTCTTTCTCATTTGGGAATTTTTAGGGCTTAGGGGTACTCAGGATAATTCTATTAGTTTAGCAAATTATTGTGTAGACAGAGAGCTCTTTATCTGCTAATCAGTATGCTACTTTATTTTTTTATTTATTTTCCATTGCTTTTCAGAGAGAGTGGAAGGGGGGAGAGAGAGAGAAACATCGATGTGAGAGAGACACAGTGATTGCTTGCCTCCCCCTCACGTACTGACCAGGACCAGGGATGGAGCCTGCAACCGAAGTACGTGCCCTTGGCTGGAATCGAACCCGAGACCCTTCGGTCCACAGGCAGATGCTCTAGCCACTGAGCCAAACCGGCTAGGGCTCGGTATGCTAGTTTAGCAGCAAGCTTCCACCCAACAGCAGTAAATAAGCAATTTGCAAGTGGTGTTATCTAGTTAGGAATGATGGGCCTCCAAAATGAGCTCAGGCTTCACGTGTAAGGCCCGGGGACGCCTGTGGCGTTCTGAGCGAGACAGTGGGAGAATCAGAGATTCCCAGTTGGGGACCGTTTACCAAGCGACTCCTGGAGCCCAGGCGCTGCGTAAAGGTGAACGCGTCTGTAACAGGGATGACAACGACACGGTGGCGGAGGACAGGCAGGAAACCAGGAGGCCAGCCAGGAGGCTGACTCGGGAGAGGAGAGAAGGGGCGGGACGGGCGCAGGAGATGCTGCGAGGGCAGCACTTGGCAGCCCGCTGGGAGTGGGAGGCACGGGAGGGCGAGGAGCCCAAGATAACTGGGAGGTCTGTTTTTGTCTAGAAGCTGGGAGGGAAGACTTAAAGAAATTCTGACCGGCTTTTTGCTTAATTAACACAGCGAAGTTCTGCAAGGAACTACAAAGGCCTCCCTTTGCTGGGGAACGGCTTACAATTAGATAAGTAGAAAGGGCATGGTGGTTTCTCTGAAGATGAAAGTGATGGTGGGACACGAGGGCTGGCCTCTGAAGAGCAGAATGTCTGCCTGGCCTGGCGGCTGTCCGGCTGAGCAGACCAGGCAGACGGCCGCCGAAGCCCTGCTCTAGGACTCTGCTTGGCTCTTTTTCTTTTTGAACTGTCAGATAACTTTTTAATCTGCAAACATATTCAAAGTTTGGAAAGACCTTGAGGAATCTTAGGAATCTCAGTGACCAGTGGACGGGCTGTCTGTACTGTATACGCATCTACAGGCTCCAAGCACCCCCTCGGCGTGCTCCTGGCGGGTAAAGAAGCCAGCAATCCTTATGTCTGGCTGCCCCTCTTTTTTCCCTTCTCTCTCCGACCTTCTATCACCTGGCATCACAGGCCACTTATAGGTAGTCGGGAAGGGTTAAACTCTGACAGCAAAGCAACATCAGAGTCCAAGGCAGATGTTGAGGCCATCCTGTTCAAACACCAGCTAGTAAATGAAGAGTTTTAGGCTCCAAGAGCCAAATGTTCTACATTCCTGATAAATCTAATCAGTTTTTCATTCTGGTGAATATTTTCACATCACACTTTGCTGCCTTGAACTAAATAGGAGTACCATTAATAAAAAATAAAAATAAAAAAAGCTTTTCTTGATTTTAGAGAGAGAGTAAGGGAGAGGGAGATAGAAACATAGATGAGAGAGAAACATCGATTGGCTGCCTCCTGCAGGTCCCCTGCTGGGGATCGAGCCCACAACCCGGGCATGTGAATGGAACTGGCGACCTCTTGGTGCATAGGACAACTCTCAACCAACTGAGCCACACCGGCTGGGCTAAATGATACTTTTTAGCCAATTAATTAGGCCACTGGCTCATTCAACAGCTGTTCCCTGAGCCCCTGTTTCGTGGCAGGCATAGTGCTAGGTTATGGGGGTGCAACCGTGAGGAGAGCTTCTCCTCTGGGCTTCAGACTATGCATCCAGCTCTCTTTCTGGATGAGAGTGGCATCCCAGACCCTCTCCCAAGATCTGCAGGGAACTGAAGAGTTAAGTGAATGTGCGATAGAAGAGAACACTGGGGAAAGCAGGGGGCTCCAGGGAGAGGGGTCAGCTGGGGCAGAGACAGAAGTGACTGCATGGCCCTTAAATCCCACCACATTCCTTCTAACTCCTGCTCATCCCAGGTCAAGGCCTAGCTTAGGTGACCCCCTTCAGGAGGAGAAAGCCCCCCTGCCTCACGCGTAGGGTGACGAGCCATCCCAGTTTGCCCAGGGCTGCCTTGATTTTAGCACTGAAAGTCCCACATCCGGGGAAAGCCCTGGTCCCTGAGCAAACTGGACAGCTGGTCACCATGCTCAGAGCTTGTCCACGGCCATCCAAGCCACCTGGAAGGAACCATGAAGCATCTGACCATCTTGGACAGATGTCTGGGCTGAGGCCCAGATGCCTAGGTTCGAGTCCCGGCTCCATTCCTCACAGTCTCCTAATTCCAGGGAAGCCACAGCCCCCTCTCCTTCTCAGGCCTCCCTGCCTCCCACCTGCCAGAAGGGCCCAATGACAATGTCTATGAAAACACTCGGAAAGCTTTGAAGTATAAGGAATTTTTATTATCATTCCTTTCTGGATCGTTCGGGTCTGGAAGGACCGGAAATCCCCGCAGGGCCCTGTCCAGGACTCGGAGGCTGCTCGGGTCAGCGACCTGCCCTCCAGGCGGCCGCAGCCAAAGCCCTTGGCCGGCCGCCTCCTGGACTCCTGGGCTGGCCGGCTGCTCGCCAGCCTGCGCCTCCGTTTCCTTCCACGGGGGCAGCAAACACATTTCGAGTTCAGAGGAATGAAACACTCTATAAAATGCCCCTCCAAGGGACAAAGCTTCCATTTCTTCAGAGAGCGCGCATGCCACAGAGCAGGGCTTCGCGGCGTGATCCGCCAAGAAAAACACGCGGGACACGTGGGAGCCAGGACCTAGCGCTCGGGCGGGCCCTTCTCATAACAGCGGGAGCGGCATCCTGTCTAATCTCCTCTGGAAAGCCTCCTGTCGGCCGCAGCCCCGGGCTGTGGACTCGGGTTCGCCTCCCGAGGGGGTGGTTCCCATCGCACAGCCAGCACAGAGGCCGTGCGTGACCGTGACCGCCTCTCAGACGCCCAGGCTGTGCAATTGCTCCTGAGCCGCCAGGCGTGTCTGTGGCTCGGTGTCCCGTGAGCGCTCAATGGGCTTGATAGCAGCGCGTAGGGCCTGGGGACAGGGTGGCCAGGGAAATCTCAGGATGCTCAAACACCTCACCGTCACACCTCTACTAAAATGTGCTTGTTGTTCATCTGAAATTCAAGTTCAACTGGGCGGCCTGCATTTTTCTTTGTTAAATCTGATAACCCCACATTGGGAGCTGGTTCCCGAGTTCATTTTTTACTTCAGCCTGGGTGGGACAGGCCGGGGCCCTTAACCTCTCCCTGGGATTTCTGGGTCCAGTCCTTTGTTCCTGCCCCCCGTTGCACAGGTCAGCAGACTCCTGCAATGCCAGGTGGGCCCCGGGAGTCACCTGCTCTGGGGTCTACACCTAATGAGCAGGCAGGTGAGCTAAAGGCGGGATGGGAGGCAGCCACGCTGGGGATGGTGCAAGGCGTTGACGAGAGCTCCTTGCAGACACAGGACAAATGATTGCGGCTGGCTTCAGGGGGCGAGTCTTCCAGGAAAGACGTGTGGCAGCACCTCTGTTTGCTGCTGGGGTGCTGGAGATGAGGTCAGACACGGCCCGGGTTGTACCATGTGTTTGGCCCTGGGGTTTCTGCTACTGTCCAGTATCTATTTTGTGTCCATGTATTTGCGAGGGCCTGGGAGAAAGGCATTGGCACTGCAACCTCTTTTCCTGAACTTTCAAAATAATTAAGGCTTGTGTGATGAACTAGGCAGCCTTGGCCGAGGCCAGGTAGCAGAAAAGGCAATGGGGCGTGCAGCTGAGAGGGGACCCCATTTTGACTCTCACCCAACTGGCACGTCTTGGAGGGTGGGGGACAAAGGCTAAGGGTGTGAACTAAAGGAGCTGTGCCACTAAGAGTTGTACACTTAGGGCCCGAGCAGGTTTGCTGTTGAGTGTCCTCACTGTGGCTACCTCCTCTCACTCCTCTAGGAGCACTAAGACTGGACAAATTGGCAAGACCTGTACAGCAGCTGGTGAGACAGCAGGCTGGGCTCTGGGGACAGCGGGAGTGGTGACTCAATTAGCACATGTATCTGGAGATTGGCCAAGACCTTGGTACACTCTCAGACACACCTACAGGTTGGAGGCCGCTGAGGTGGAGATGGGGTGGTTCAAGCTCGGTGGTCCTGGGGGTGGACCCTTTGGTGATGTCTGGGTTCCTTCTTGTCCAGTAGGGGACAGCAGGTGAGCAAAGAGTAGGAGTGAGGTTGGGTTTAGGGGCACAGATGTGTGTGTGTGTGTGCGCACACGTGCTTGAGCATGCACACAGTTTGGGGACAACCTGGTTGTAAGCAGCCAAACTTCTCCAATATGGCAGGTGGGCTCCAAGTTATTACAGTTTGGTTACTAAAGAAAAGGAAACCTCACTGTGTAGTCAAGGATTAGTGAGATCAAGACTTTTGGGCCATACACATTTGGATACAAGTTGACACCAGATTGAACTTCCTTTGATTGAACTTATTTTGACACTAGATTAAGCTTCTTCCAAAAGGAAGATCTTGCTCAATTTTGTCAACTGTTATTTTTCACAAATGTGCAACTCACAAAGCTGTAGAAAAGGGATGTGGGGTGGGGCCTGTTTTTAAAAGGCAACCCCTTTCCAGGAGTGGGTGCAGCTTGTCCTCGTTTGGGAGAGTAGAGTGCAGGCTGGATTTCAGCCCTGTTGCTTCCTTGGATGTACGCTCCAGCACAACCTTACATTTAAAACAGAATGTTCTAGAACATGAGCACTACTGCCCTATCATGACATTATTCTAGTAAAAGAATTAGTGAATACTTACTATATACCAGGTACTAATCTAAGCACTTTACGTATTTGCTTGGAACCTTTTGGTCTTCACAGGAGCTCTTTCAGATGAGGAAATAGTCACTTGCCAAGGGGACACGGTGATGTCGGAGCTGAGGTTCCTCTTAACCACCTGCTGTCCTGCCGGACTTGGGAAGAGTCACTGTAGCAAGGCAGGGAAATGGGTCGGAAAGGAAAGATGTGCAAGAAAACCCAGCAGGGCAAGGAGAGAAGAAGAGAGAAAGTAAAGTACAACCTGCCTGCAGAATTGCCTACAAAACGCTTGTCATGGAGTCCTGCTTACCAAAGAGAAGCCGCACGCAGAGTTAGCTCTGAGCTTGTTTTTTTGTGTGATCAACAGCAAGAGGAGAGTGACAACCATTCGCAAGCTTCCTAGTGTCTATAAGGCATAAGGTTCAAGGGGAGGAGCACAACTATTTGCAGAACTGAGATAAAAGGGGATTGTCTCCAGTTGGTCTTTGAAGAGCCATTTATCCAAGGTCTCACAGCTGCTCAGCCAGGATGTAAACCCCAACTGTAGGCTCCAGGACCCACACCCCCAGACATGGCCCCACACGGCCCCACACTGCCCCTGGCGCTGGGCCGGGCTCTTAATGGGTGTGTTGAAGGCATAAGCAACCGACTGGGGGAACTGGGACAGTTAGGAGTGCCTGGAGCAAGGGGAGTGCAGCTCAGACGTGGTGGTGGCCATTCTTAGGTAAGAGTTGTTTATAAGTTAAGTGTTTATGCCTCAGGGACTGCCTGTGTGGTTAATGACCTTAATACACTCCCAAACACCGGGGCAAACTACCTTCTAAATGCATTTCTCAGAAAAGCAGCACAAACAGATATTGTGTCTCCTTTTTCTTCTGCAGAACCTAAGAATTTGCTTGGACTCAACCTGATATGAATGAAATTTCACTTACCCGCAGGAGTTCCACAAAGACTCAATCCTATCCTATCCTCTCCCTCTCTCCCTCTCTCCCTCTCCCCCCTCTACTCCTCCCTCCCGCTGCCCTAGACTTAGACGAACAGATGGCTTGAAATCAGACATTAGGCTGCTCTTACAGACGTAGGGAGGGAATATTATTATAAGTATAAAACTGCTTATAAAATTCTTACAGCAATTGTAAAAAAAATTGGAAACATTAACGGCTAAATCCCAGGTCAGTTTACACATCATTAAATAAAACATCCTTCAAACATGATGATCATTCACAGAGGCCCTTACTCAGCATAGCTGAGCTGACCCAAACCCACAACAAGTGGGAAGGGAGCAGATGGCCTCAAACCCAGAACAACCCCCAGAGCTCCATAGTAGGGCTTATATTTTCATCACAAGGCGTCTTGAAAATCTGTGTCACGCCTCTTAAACCGAATGCTCGAAACTGATACAGATTGAGAGAGACTTGGCCACAGTCTGGCCCCGCTTCTGGTTCTTTCACATATGGTCCCTCCCTTGGGACCCACAACAACCCTGGGATTTAGGGCGGCTAAATGATTTAGATATAATTTCCCCTGTTTCGTGGTTCAGAACACGGGCTTGGGGAGATAAAGGACGTTGCCCAAGAATGTGAGTGAGTAGGGCCCTCCTGAGAGCAGCCCAAGGCCCGAATTCAAGCCTGGGCCTCCTGCACTCCTGTCCTCTGCTCTCTGACCTCCACTGACTACGCGAATCCCCGCCCGCTAAATACAATGAAATGATAAAGATCTCTCCTAAAAGTCCCCAGGTCCAGGTGGTTTTCCATATGAATTTTATCGGGTAATTCCTATTTTAGACGAGTTCCTGCCAAGAGAAAAAGAATAAACAGTTCTACCTCGAGGCTGGTATAATCTTGTTTCCAAAATGATATGAGTAACTCAGGAAGATAAACATAGGCCTACCTCACCTCGAACATAGACGTGCGAATCCTAAATAAGTTATTAGTAAAACAAATTTAACAGTGTGTTGGAAAAAAGGACACAATGATAAAAAAATATATGATTTATCTTAAGGATGCAAGAACGGTTCAATGTTATAAAACTTTATCAGTGTTATTTTCCACTTATGAAAGGGGAAAATTAGTTGCTTAATTCAAAGATACTGAAAAAGCATTTGGTAAAACTCATTACAGTTTATGCTCCTCTACGGCCACAGCTCCTGGTGGGCACCCATGCCCACAGCTCTGGCTCCCACAGGCTCAGAAAATGACACCTTTCTCCCTTCTTGCCCCTCCAGGCCTGAGGGTGGTAACCACCCTTCCTGCTGCTGGTCCTAGGGTATTTCCTGTGACTCTTCAAGTAAATAATCACTTCATTAAACTGTCATTGGTCTCTTTCGACGTTGCCAGGATTAATGGTAAAGAAAGGCATGCGTATTAATTTAAGGAACTTAACATTTGAGGAACTTAAAATGCTGACAACTGTATTGCAGATCTGCACTGGCAAGGGTGGACCTGGAGACTTAAGAATCCTCATCAGAAAAGCAGAAAGTCAGTGGATACTATTCTGAGTTTACAAATTAAGAAATAGTGGTCCAAGCAGATGAAATAGCAGAATAAACAGCTAGGAGTTCAAAGCAGTTATCGCTAGGAAGTGTCAACAGGGGTGGGGAGTGTTTGCTTTTCCTCATGAATCTCTCCTATTTTAGCAGCATCCACATATTTGATACAAGTTTAGCAAAAAAACACCAGTGAAGTAAAACGAGACTGTGGCCTCTCCATCGGCTCTGTTCTTTTCCCTCCCTTTAGACCCGTCTTCAGTATTTCCAAGCATAGGGGCCTTTTGGAGAGCCCAGGGTGGGAGTTACGGGCTGGGGCTCAGCTCTCACTCGGCGTTCCCAGTTTCCTCTCCTATCCCTGTGTGGTTTTATCTTTGTGCGAGTTTATTTCCACAATCAGATTGCAGGTTCCCCTGAGGACACCTCTGTGGCTCACTTCCAATGACTTGAACATAACCTGGTGCATGCGGATGCCCCAGGAGTATTTGCTTTATAAACACAGACCCCATTACCCCTCTGGAGGGCAGTTTTGCTCAGCCTCTAGTCACTGACTGTGCCCCAGACCTTGGAAACTGGTGCAGAGGTGCTCTTTAGGGTCATTTTAAGGCAAAAATGCCCTGTATACATTTTGATTTCCATTACACATTTAAGAAAGTGATACCAGAAGTGCTATTGGAAATACCTGGGAGAAACTTCTCCCCTTTACTTAAACATAAGGTTTTTTCCCTTATATATGCTTTCAGCTTCACTCATTCATCCATCAATTTGTCCTCAGTGTGTTCCACTATGTGCAAAGTTCTGTATGAATGCATGATTTTGTGAATCATGTCCCTGTCTTCAAGGAGATTATAAACCACCCTCAAATGTGGAAGGGAAGGTCATTGCATAAATACAGAATTTATACTGCAAAAACTTTAGAGGGAATCCAGGTACCTCTGACTTGATACAATTCATGGGTTTGCTGAAAGCGCAGCTGGAAATAAAAAATGTTTGGTCAAATGAATCATGCTCCCTCGTTGCCCCCTGCTGCTATCTCAGAGGCTTCTCTCCTGCATTTCTGGTTTATGCTAACTTGACAACGGCTCCTGGGATTCTGCCTCTAGAAGAATGTCAGATACATAAGACTGAAGAAGATTTTAAGCATATTGTAAAAATGAAAATGTCTGTAGTCGAAGTTTTAAGGAATATCTGTTATCTGCTACCAGATCTACATGTATATCTGCACCTGTGTCCATTTTATTTTATTTTTTAAATCCCCTTTATAAGGTAGAGCAAGTATCCCTTAAGAAAACTGACATTTTTCTAATATTGAGTTTTTTTATCAATAATATCCATTCATTTGGATCTTACTGTTTTTTAGTAAAATTTTATGGAGTTTTTCCCCCCACAAAGATCTTACACGTTTAGATACTTTCTCTTTTGAGTGGTTGTTGATGTTGCTATTATAGTTATGAACTTTAAAGAATTCTTATTTCTATTTGGGCTGGGTTGGAAAATGCAATAGGCTTTTGTATATTAACCTTATATCAAGTCACCTTGCTAAGTTTTCTTTGTTCCAGTAATTAGTAAATTATTTTCAATTATCCATGCAGACCATTATGTTATCTGCAAATAATGGCCAATTCATTTCTCCCTTTAAAATCCACATACCTCTATTTATTTTTCTCATATTGTTTCACTGACTGTGACGTCTAGCACAACAACGAATCAATCCGGTATGAGCAAGCACCCTGATTTATTCCTGAGTGTAAAGAGTCCCACTCGCTCTCTCCCACCCCACACCTCACTCCCCTGAAATTGTTCTTGCAGAGGCCACCAATAACCTCTGTATTGCTAAATTCAAAACACATTTTTAAATGATTGTTTGAGCTCAGATGCATTGACATCATTGATCACCCCTGTTCTTGACACTTTGTGCTCTTTTGGCTCCTCAGTACCGTACTCCCCTTCTATAGTCTTGGACTGCTTCTTCTCAGGTATTTTTTTAATATCTGGCTGTCCTCTAAATGCTGAAATTCCCCAGGGCTTCACTCCTGGGTCTCTTCTTTCACTCTACACTCTTCTTAATTGAAGTCATCTATTCCTTGTCTTTATATGCCATTCGAATCTGTCTCTTCCCCCCCCCCCACCTGTCAACTTGATATTTTACTTAGTTGTCACACAAGCATCTCAAACTGAACATGTTCAAAACCAAACTCATCTTCCCTCCTCTGGTACCCTCTTTAGTTTTCCCATCTCAGTGTTTGTGTTTAAGTCATCTTTATTTTACTTAATAACGGCCCCAAAGATGCTGGGGGCTGATGCTGACAATTCCAAAGAGAATTGTCAAAGAGAAAGCCAACGCGAAGCCATCGTGTGCTTCCTTTAAGTGAAAAGGTGAGTGCCGCACAGTAAGATATTTTGAGAGAGAGAAAGAGACCACATTCATAAAACTTTGATTACACTAATAATTATACTGTTAAAATTGTTCTGTTTTATTATTAGTTATTATTGTTAATCTCCTGCTGTGCCCAGTTTATAAGCTAAACTTCATCATAGGTATGCACGTATAGGAAAAAGCACAGCAGTGAAACAGGAGTCAGTGCTTTCTGCGGTTTCAGGCATCCCTGGGGGTCTTGGGACGGGTCCCCACTGGGCGAGGAGGGGCTGCTGTAGCTCACAATTCTTTCTTCTTCTTCATCTCTGTGGTCTAAGCTACCGTCCTTTCTTGCCTGACCTATAGCAAGTCTTCTAACCGGTGTCCTTAACCTTTTGTTCCTTTACAATCCCTCTGACAAAGTGATATTTAGAAATATAAACAAGGTCATGTTCCTTTTTAGTGTCCCTTCGGTGACCTTTCATGGCACTATGAGGACAATTCAAAACTTGGCATGGCCTACAAGGATCTGAAGCTGAGACTCCTTCCTGTCCAGCTTCACCTCGCGCTGCTAATCCCTCCATTCACTATCCCGTAGGCATCTGGACCTTCTTGTAGTCCCCCTGAGAGGTCACCTCCCCTGCCTAAGATCTTTTCTCTTATAAACTCCAAGAGGCCAGGGACTATAGTTTTCTTTCTCTCAGTTATATTGTAATATTCATGAAAATATTTACTAATGTGGGAGAGGCCTAATGACTAGGGAGAAGCCTCTGAGGAGCAGCCCTCAAGGGGGGGGCCAAGATCTAGAGCAGTCCAGTGGTCCTCAGGGCCTGCTTAATTCCTGGCTTCCAGCTGGGCCACAAGAGCCACTGGCCAAGAAGTGTAGTGCTAGGTTCTGGGGAGTCTGTGGAAGAAGGCATGAGGCCAAGTCCCGCGTCGGTGACCTCTTTGGTAGGTCAACGCCCTCTAGAGCAAGGCAGAGCTTCCCACTCACTCACAGCCTCCGTCTCACTGCTCAGACCCATGCAGCCTCCACCCAGGCCTGCCTGAGGGCATCGACATGCACTAGGAACTTTGAAAACTTTTCCATCTGTGCCCAGGCCGCTGTGGCTCAGTTGGATGAGCATTGCCCCATGCACCAGGAGGTTGCCAGTTTGATTCCGATCAATATTTCCCTCTCATTGATGTTTCTCTCTCTCTCTCTCTCTCTCCCTGTCTCTTTCTTTCTCTGAAATCAATAAAAACATTTTTAAAAAAACTTTTCCATGTGTGATATTATTTAAACTTTAACCTACTGAGGTATAAACTATTGCACCCATTTTACAGAAGAAGGATCAGGGGTTGAGAAGGTAAAAAACTTGCCCTGGATCCAGCATCTTGGGCATGCTCAGGCCAGAACCCCAGTGCCATGATCTTTCCATATTCCAGGCTTCCTTTTTATCACGGGCTTGTGCCATATGGAGAGGGAGGGCAGGCTATCACCCAGGAGCTGTGGGAACAAAAGGTCAGAGGGCAATGTCAGCAGCCTGAACATTAACTGGTCGTCAATTCTTGCCAAACCCCCTTTTCAGAGGAGAGTGACAACATCAAGGCCTGCAAATCCATCTCGTGCTGGAATTGCTCCCTTTGGTGCGGCTGGTGGGTCTGTGCAATAACTCCCACTGGCTCTGGCTCTGGCTCCAGGGCTGGTCCCAGCTCCTCTTGCTTTCTCTGTAGCTCTCCAGGCTTCTCTCTGCCCCCTGGTCGAGCAGCACCTCAAGGAGTCTCCTTGGTTTCCCTGGAGAGTCAGGGCAAATGGACACCCAGCACTCAGGATTCTTTTCCCAATTCTGGGAGTAGAATCATTCATCTGGAGAAGCAACGTTTCCGAAAATATAAAAGCAACAGACCAAAAAACCCTCTTAAAAGAAAAAAGAAATTTTGGGGAAAAATTGACCACGCTTTCAAGTACTTTTTGGATGTCATTGCTGATCTCAAGCCATTGTATTAATGCAGAGCCATAAAACATATTATAACTCAGTTTAATCTAAAAATCTACCACATCCGGTATAGTTGGAGACAAGCAGGCTTGGGGAAAAAGAGAAAAAAATATAGGAGAGAAAAGGGAATTCCCATATTTCTCTTTGAGTTTTCCAAGAAAACAGAAGTTATTCTCAGAAAATTAAAAATCCCCTCACATTTCATGACCCAGCTTTTATCATGATCCAGAGAACGATCCTCACAATAGCTCTCTCTCCTGGTCAATAACTACCATCCATTTCCACTCGGGAAGGAATTTCGTATTATCCACATGCTCCCTTCCCTCCCAAGACCAGGGCTCACCAGGCCACGGGGCCTCGCCGCTTGTCCAGGGCAACCGTACCCAGGCCAAGGGGTCTTCCAGAAATCAAGGGGGTTGAGTCCTGGGCGGGAGTCACAACTGAAGTTTCTTGCTAACACCCATGTACAGGTACATGTTAGGAACTTCTTATTGCCACGCTGTCGGTTCAGTCTTCAATAGGATCCACTAGGCTTCTTCCATGGTGGGAGTCGAGCTAAGGGATGGAGCTGTAAAGGTGAACGCGCCGCGATGTTGTCCCTGAAGGATCCCGATGTGACCCGTCGGGAGAAACCAACAAGCAGATCAGCAAGGGGGGGGAGGGGGGTGGCACAGGAGGCCCCGCCTGGCTGCCTGGTTGTGACCCCCGGTGCGGGGGCGACGCGGGACAGTCAGGGAAGGCTTCCCGGAGAACCAGGACGTTTGTTCTCTGTTGGAGCAAAAGCAATTAGCCAGGCCGAGCGAGAAGGGCACTCACGGTGGAGGAAGCAGCGAGTGAAAAAAGAAATCAGTAGAAGAGAAAGCCTCTGGCCCTTTTCCGGAGCTATAAAGAGACAGGACTTGAGTCGTCAGAGCGAGGGAGCAGTCAAGGTGCGGCTGGGGAGGAAGGCGTGGGCTCAGGATGAAGGGTTTGGGCTGCTGGATTTCACCTTGTACATCAGGAGTCAGTAAATGTTCCTGCAAAGGGACAGTAATACATGTTTCACATCTTGGGTTCATACAGTCTCGGTCACAACTACTCATCTCTGCTACTAGAGCATAAAATCAGCTATAAACAATATGTCAATAAACGAGCGTGGCTATGTCCCAATAAAACTTTATTTACAAAAGCAGGCGGTAGGCTGGATTGCCTGTGGGCTCGTGTGTGCCAACTCCCGCTGTAAACCATAATCACCCTGGAAAAGGCGAACCAGCTCACCCCGATTTGCCCAGGACTTCCCCAACCTTAGCACTGAAAACCCCACTTCCTGGGAAAACCCTCAGTCCCAGGTAAACCAGGACAATTGGTCACCCTACCTAGGAAGGTTGTTTAAAAATACAGACTCCAGGTGAGCCTTGGTCTCTAGGGGGAGGCAGATGAAAAATCTCCTGGGGGTGGGGGAGCTACATGTGATGGGGTGCCAGCTGTAGGCAAGTGAGGGATCCGATTAGTACATTAGATGGTTTGCCCTCAAGGCAGGAATGTGTCCCCAAGACCCTCACACTAGATGGCATGAGAGCATGGTCCACTGGCCCTTTGAGAGGACAGATTTAGGCCAGCTGTAGCACCTGGCCCGAGGTGGGACATTCATTGGTTTATACAAATGGTTTTTCTCCAAATAGTCATTGCCCTCTAGGGAGAGAGGAGGGTCCACAGGATCCAAGTGATGGGACAGTCGACCAGACCATAGGAGGAGAGGGACCACCCCCAGCCTGCCTCCCCCTAGAGACCAAGGCTGGTCAGACCAAAGGAGTAGGTGTGGGGGTGTGGGGGTGTGTGGGGGGGCTCATTGTTTATCTAGAGCAGCCACACCCAAACCAAGGCTCCTCCCAGAAATAGAGAGGGGAGCTAGTACTAGAGTCACAATTGGCCTGGAGTCACAATTTATGTTTCCAGCTAAGGCACACATACAGATAAAGAAAACAAGCAAAGGGGAAGATAAACTTTTGGGCCCAGATGTCAATTTTTGGAAGCTTTTCACGGTCAGCCCTTATCAGCAATAGCTCTGGAAAGCCAGGTCTGAAATTTTCCTTTCTGAAGCAACAGGTGTTTGACTTCTGTTCAGAAAAGGCAACTCTTTGGCTTGATCTTGGGCAAACAAAGAGTTTTCACCAAAAGGACTAATAGTACTCTCTTTACTTTGCTTAATCAGTTCCTTCTCAATTTAACTTCACAGCCATGGGGGAATTTTCCACTTAATTACAAATAGTGCTTCCTATCTTCTGGGCTGCTCGTTTCCAAGACCAGGTGTGTCTGGTTCTAAGGACACCAATACACGAAAACCCAGGTTCACGGTACCGATAATATGAATTACGTAAAAATCTTAACATTTAAAATAGGCGGTTGATGTACACTGGAGAGTTTTTGAACCATTAAGTTCTTTCACTGTTTGGCAAGCATTCTTTAGCTATTGCCAAGTGAAGAGCAATCAGAAGTAGAAATAAAATATGGGAATGTAAAGTACAGCATAGGAAATATAGCCAATAATATTAAAATAACTATGTAGGGTACCAGGTGGGTACTGGAAATATCAGGGGGACCGTTTGTAAAGTATGATCATCTAACCACTATGCTTTCCACCTGAAACTAATGCAAAATAATATTGAATGTAAACTGTAATTTTAAAAAGAAATAGCCCGGCCGGGCGTGGCTCAGCAGTTAAGCGTCAACCTAGGATCCAGGCGATCAGGGTTCGATTCCCCGTGAGGGCACATGCCCGGGTTGTGGGCTTGATCAATGACTCTCTCATCATTGATGTTTCTATCTCTCTCTCCCTCTCCTTTCCTCTGAAATCAATAAAGATATATTTTTTAAAAAAAAGAAATAAAAATAAAATATATTTTAAACCATGGGGACAGGAGCATCCTTGATAGTGTGAGGTAGCAGAGCTTATAGTTAAAAGAAGTGGCTCCTGAATGGAACGGCCTCAGTGGGAAACACTGCCTTGCCTCTCGCTAGCTGTGTGGCTTTGGACATGGAAATTCAGCTCCACAAGGCTCAGTTTCCTCATCTGAGAAGTAGGTTTACCAACAACACTTCCCCATAGGATTGTTGTGAGGGTAAAGTGAGGTAATATGTATAAAGCTCTCAGCATAGTAAACACATAGTAAGCATAAGTGTAATATTACTCCTACTAGGCAAGTCATTTTATCACTAAGGGCCTCTGTTTCCTCATTAGTGAAACGGGGACTTGACTTCTGTCTTTCTGTTAGTTACCAATTCTCCACTTGATGTAGAAAAATCAGAAAGAAGGGAGGGCAGGGCTTTGAGGGTACACAAACATCCCTCCCCAGGTCAACCCCCTGAAAAGCGGCGATGTATTAGGAGGCTACATACACAAGGATGGAGCACTTATTTGATGATAAATGGAAAGAGAAACAGGGGAGATATTCTGGCCAGAAGATGAGCATCAGTGGATTTTTCCTTGACTACATTTAAAAGCCAGTCCGAGCTAAGATATTGGACATGATGGGAGATACTCGCTCTAAACGCTTTGCTGGAAATCTCTTTCATCTGGTACATTTTTCATCTACTCCACTGGCATTTTTATGGCGCAGTGTGAATGTATTAGCAAAAGTAGTAATACGCTGGGCTTCATTTTCACCATCAAAGAGGAATGGATCAGGGCTGTAAAAGTGGGAGGGACTTTGGGAGAAAGGACCAGGTCATCGCCCCCAAGTTACATCCATAAGGAAGGGACAGGAAGGCGGCACATACCACCCGGTATTCCAAACAGTGGGGACTTTCAAAATGGAATTATACAACCGCAAATTACACCCATACACAAGAAACTGGTATGAGTGTTGTTGCGGGTATTCATCTATTCCAGGTATTCCTGAGCACTATGGTACTATGGTAAATACTGGGGAGACAGAAATGTTTTTAAAGAGCCATGGTCCTAAAGGAGCCCAGAAGCTCACAGAGCACAGTTTACGGGCATGGCGTCAAGTACACGATTCCGATATGGTTCCAGGACTGCTGAGATAGAAGCGTGCACAGGCCGCTCTGCGAAACCTGGGACGGGCGCCTGGCCAGATGGCGGAGGGCCTGAGAAAGCCCCTCGGCGGAGGCAACAGCTGAGCCGAGTTTTGATGGATGTATAGGAGTGCAGGTAAGAAGTCCAGGTAAGAAGGAGGTTCCTTTTCCTTCTGAAGAGGTAGAAGGTCTGTAAGAGATCACAGCGTAGCATTTCTCTAACAGTGAGAATTACAGAATAAAGGGACGTGGGTGGGAGGTGGAGAGAGGTCCAGGTCGTGGTGGGCCTTGAATGAGAGCAGCCTTGTGTAAGGGCCTTGTTAATGAGCTCGCATGTTATCCTGCAGGCTACAAGGACATCACAGAAATATCTGAACCAAGGGAATGACATGGCCTAAATTATATTTCAGACCTGTGGCATTGCGTAGGAAGGCTTTTATGAAGCCGAAGCTGAAAGCAGAGAGATCAGCCGCAGCTATCTAAAAGAGGTGAGAAAGAAATGGAGGGGTGGCAAGAGGCCAGAGGAGGGGGCATGGACGTGAGTTCTCGTGGGTGGTAAAATGATTTTGGATGGGCAAAGGGGCCTAATGCTCACGCGAACGCTGACGTAAAAGATGATGCTGGTGGCTGACAAAGAGCAGATGAGACAGTCGGAGAGCAGGTGGGGAAAGACGAACAGGAGCTGGAGGACCGACTGAGCGCAAACCAAGAAGAGAGAAGGGGAGAAGTGTCCGGAGAAGTAAGAAGCAAACCAGGCCAGTGGCCACGAGCAATAGAGAAAGGCAGGGGTTTCAAGCAGGAAGCCAGCTGTGTGTGAGTGCCGGACTTCATGACGTCCTGGGGATGGACAGGACTGGATACTTCAAAGGGGGAAGGGGAGCGGGCTCTCCAGCCACCCGTTTCTGAGAAACAGACGAGGGTGGGGAGCCCCAGGGCCACAGGGAAAAGAGAATAGCCGGGGACAGGGCTAGAGGCCTCTGAAAACACCATGGATTCCATCACCCACTTCTGCCAGCCGCTGAATGTCCAAAAAGACAGCTCTTGATCTGGTCAAGAGTAGTGTAGATGGAATGGAAGGGACATAAGCCAGATCGCAGCGGGCTGAGGGGTGAGTGGGGGGTCAGGAAGTAGAAGCAGAGCTTAGGCTGCTCTCAAGAGGCCTGGCCATGAAGGGAAGAATCGATTTGAAGAGATACTGGGGAAAGAAAGAATTTTCTTTAAAGAATTAAAAAAAAAAATTTTTTTTAATTGGAAAAAGAAACATCGAGAGACCTGAGCTCATTTATATGAAGGGGGGGAAGAGCCATCAGAGAGCGAGAGGTTGAAACAGAGGCTGGGTGTCAGGGGCCCTCCCTGGCAGTGGCCACACTGCCCTGCCCCTCAAGGAAGGGAGCTTCCTGTCGCTATTCCAGCAGCCCCACTGTCTGAGATGCTGGAGGAAGGGCTCTTTGATCAGCCTAGTTGAACCCAATACCTTCTGACTTCTCCAATGTGCCAAGGATTTATTGATCTGTTTGCGTCTGTGCTGCTGTACACTGACCCAGGTGGGACGGTCAGAGAGACTGGAACCACACCATGGATTCCATCACCCACTTCCGCAGTGGGGCCACCTGGCCCCAGGGCCACCCCAGCCCCCTCTGATTCAGGGATCACAATTCAGGAGACAGGTCATTATCAGGACAGCCATCTCCTTAAGCACCTTCCCATGTCTACCTCGGGGAAGAGCCAGGCCAAGCCATTTCTCTCCAACTTCTAAAGCGATCCTTGGCTTCAAAAGTCTCTCATTTTAATTCAACTCAGCTCTATCCGATCAATCAAGAATCCACTGAGCGTGTGCTGTTTGCCAAGGTTATGTGCTGACAGGAGCAGGCTGCCTGCCCCAAGAAACGCAATCTCTCCCAAGTCATTCATCTTTTCTATGAACTTAAGATAAATAGAAGATAAATTATTACAACAATCAGGGGCGTGTTTATCAGAGTATGTTTACAGAGCCCTTGGATTCTAAGGACCTGTTCCCTGGCCCCGGAATGGGCGGAGGCAGAAGCTTAGGTTCCAGGCCTCCCCATCCCAGCTTCAACTCGAGCAACTCCACTTTCATGTTTTATGTGTTCAGTGGTTCATAGGTTTCTGTTTGAACAAAGAGGTCCATTGGTAAGGAAACTTAAAACCCCACCAAAGGAATACTTCTGGATCAACGTTTCACAAGGCATAAAACTCTTCATACTAAGAATTCAGACAGGCCAAAAGCATTAAATAAAGAGATTAATTTGGTCTTCCCAAACTCTATTCATCGATTAGATTAATTCATCCGAAAAACAAATATACGGCAGCAGGCATTGTCCCAGCCCCATGTTGTCCGGTCTCTGTCCTCAAGGATTTCCTAATCCAGTAATGGAGACACACAGGGGGACGATCACTCTCTGGGGTGGTGTCATGATCAAGGCGTGGCTCCAAGGCGGTGGAGAGACAGAGGTAACAAGAATAAAAGTTGTCTGAGAAGCAGCAGGGAGAGGATTTCTCCGGGAGAGCTTCGAGGGCCCTGTTGGAGCTGAGTCCTGAGGATGAGGAGGGGTTTGCCCAGCGAGGGAGGAAGGGGGGGGGTGTGCACCTAATCCTGTGACACTGTGACGCAGCAGGAGGTGCAGGGAGGCAAGGGGCGGGAGGAGATGACCGAACGCTGGTGCTCTGGGCCTGCGTGGGGACCCGCTGAGTGAGTGGCCTGGGCAGCTCCCTGCTCAGGCGCCTGGCATCTCCGAAGTCCTAGGTACTTCAGGCCTCGGTGTCCCGCAGGGGCTCCAGCTCCGTGTGCTTCCGAGCACTGCCACCTAGCGGCCAGGCGACGCCCACGTTTCCCGGGGGAGTCTCGAACCACAGGGACTCACGCTTAGGAATCATCTCAGTCTTTCTCGCACTGATTTGAGAGTTGAGGAGGCAGCCTTCAAACGGGTCCCTTAGCAATGAAAAGATGTGGCTAGTGGTGTCCTGGGCATGCATAGAGACCAGATACTTCAAACAGAGAAGGGGACAGGGCTCTCCAGCCACATCCTTCCTGAGAAATGGATGGGGCAGGGAGCCAGGGGTCACAGGCCATGGAGAATAGCCCCGGGGCAGGGCTGGAGGCCTCGGAAAACACCTGCCAGCTGCCGAATGTCCAAAAAAGTGCATTCAAATAGTACTCTCTGTTCAAGCTGACCACATACACGTAACTTGTTTCAGGAGCCCACCTGGGGCTACAAAACCTCCTGTGGTTTCAACCTGGACTATGACAAATCCATGTGCATATGTGGGCACACTGCACTGCACTTGCATATGTTTATATTTTGCAAATATATGTACACTTATATGTACACATATACAAATAAATATATAAATACATAACGTATGATTGTTTTATTATCAGCACTAATGTAGAACAGATTTTTAAGACCGCAATAAAAATCACAGGAACAGTAAGACTAACATGATGGACACCATCAAAAGAAAATAGGAGCTAGACAACAAATGGGGTGGGAGGAGAAAAATCTCTATATTAAACAACTTTCGACAGAGGACTTCAAGGTGGAGCCTGAGCTTGGACCTGAGCATCCCCTGAGCCTGGGAGAGGAAAGTTGCCACCGCTGAGCCCTGAGTGAGTGCCAGGCATTTCACACACTATTGCACAACGCACTGTCAGATAGGTCTCTCGATTCTCACTTTGCAGAGGAGAAAACTACGGCTCAGGGGTTGCTGGGCTTTCCCGAGGTCATGCAGCTATCATGTGGTAGAGTCACTCTATGAAATGGGAGGGCCCTAAATTATTTCACAGGCACACTAATCTGTTTACCTCTAGAACTCTGAGCTGTCTCTACTCCCTCTTACCCACCCCCCCAAGCATCCCCAGCATGAAGGCTCTGGCACAAAGACAGAAAGTTTTCTGGCTGGGAGTAGGAAGAGCTGGGCTCGCTGAGAGCTCGTGGGAGAGCCCTGGCCAAGGTGGGCGCACAGAAGAGCTCCCTACCCACTCCCAGTGAAGAAAGCTTCTCGAGTTGTTTCTGCACGTCCTGTACTGGAGGGTGGGCAGTGTGGCCAGGCTTCAAAGTGCTGCAACCCCCCCCCCCCCCGTACCCATCAAACTGAATTCACAGAGGGAGGGAAGGGAGAAGGGAAGAGAGGCTGGGGGCTGCTTCTGATTAGCTTACGTCTTCTGCCAAAGTGGGATGTCCTCTCTCTGTGGACAATTAAGTGGCTCTCACGGACCCGCCATCTGGGCTCAGCAAAGTGTGGAGTGGCTGTCCTCTCTCTCCACCCCACCCCACCCCACCCCAGCTCAGGAACCAGGCCAGTGAGATCCAGAAAACTTAGCCCTTTCCCCACCTCCCACCCTTCCTCCTTTCCTAGGATGGCTGCTGCTAACCCAGTCCTCCCGCCCTCCCCAGTAGACAAAGCCGGTCTAGGAGCACACTCTTTCAGCGGTCCTCAAAATAGCCAGCGAGCCACCCCTGTCACCCGACTGGACCTTGGGACAGGGACTGGTGGCCCCAAAGATGAAAGCAGTCTCAACTTTTCCAATCACTTCCAGGGACGTTCTTGGGTCAGCGAAGCCCTGACTCAGTCATGGCTTACAGAACAAACTCATGCCCTGCTGTTGCGTTGTTGTGATTTTAAGTGGACTGACATGTGGGCTGTGGTGGGGGCCAGCAACGGGACGTGCCCACCGAGCCAGGCTCAGGCAGCATGGTCCGTGGGGAAGGAGCACCTGACTTCCTGTCCTTCTCAGGCCTCATGTCCTCACCTGCAGCCTCAGGTCCATTTGTTAGCAAACATTCGCTTGATTTACTCCCTGTGCACAAGCACCAGCCCTGAGCTGGCCCATCTCTTGGCCAGGAAGGAGAGACAGACAGCCAGGGAAAGAGACAGGACCTGTTAGACTTACAGAGAGGGTGCCCTGAGAACACAGAGGGGAGATGTGAGAACAGCCTCCGAGACGCATCTTACAGGGTGCAGAGGAGCTCATCTCACCCGAAGGGGAGAGATAAGCACAAGAAAACAAAATTACTAACGCTTCCTACTGAACAACTCTCTGGAGTTGGGAAGGAAGGCATTAGAGTCCTGGCCCACAGCAGGTACCCCATAAAAGTTTTCCAGGTGAATCAGCCTCCCTGTTAGAGGGGGGAAACTGAGGCTCCGGGGAAGGTAAATCTTTGTTCAAGGTCACAGCACAGGGGTCAGGGAGCCGGGGCTCCAACCTGGCCTCTTGTGCTGAATCCCGAGGGCTTCCCACCACGTCGGTGTTTTCAGTATGAGGCCCATAGACCCTGGAGTCCTCTCGAGGGTTCATCAGTTCCCTTTGGAGATTTTCAAATGCCAAGTACACAGAGGAGTTTAGTGCCCGCATATGTGTCTGTTTACACACAAAGCAGAGACACCGTGGAGCCCACCTTGATTTGCTAATAAGGAGGGAAAGGGAAGGAGACTTGAGGCGTGAATGAAGCCTTGTCACCACTGAGAGCCAAGTGCCCGCTAAGGATCGAGGTTCCCAGTAGTCGGAACAGAGAAGCACAGTAGGGAGGAATGCAACAGCACTGAAGTCACGCTCAGTGCAAGAAGCCAACACCATGGCCGTAACTAACATACTTACGTTGCCAGTGACAATTGCATTTTTGCAAAACAGCATCGTTAGTCACATTAAATTAACCCAAAGTGGCTTAGACAATAAAGGTTCTGTGCTAGGTTATGGGACTTCAAACATTCTAGGGGGCTGGCCCAGGAGCGCAGAGATAGGCACCCTTAGGACTCGAACATCCTGCATAAATGTCTGAGCCCCATCTGCACGCTCCTCCCCGTCTTCCTCTCCCTGAAACCCTAGATAAATGGGTCCATAATTATTTCTCATTTACAGACCTCAAAACGGAACCTCTGTTCTGTTGGGCTTCCTCAGGTCCATGCTATGTTGTTCGGCGTTATGGGTCCCCTGCGGCTGCTTTTGGCCCCCCTTGCTTCTGATCCCCCCAACTCCCATCCTCCTGGGAGAGCGGCTGGTTTGGGTGTCAGGTCACTTTCCAGGCCGCTCTGACCTAGGTGACTTCCAGCTCCCTTGGGCAATGGCTCTCGGGCCTGCTGGGTCAACCCCCTGCGGGTGGGTGGGTGCCCCTTATTGCAGCAGATGTGCTTCTCACATTTGCTTGACGTTTGTTTGTTTGTTCCTACTTTTAAATCATGAGCATAGATGTCAAATAGCACCAGGCCAGATCGTGCTCTCTGGGGAAGCTCCCTCAGCCCCACTCCCCCACTGGAGCTGTTCCTGGGCATTCGTGTCATTACCCTTCATTTCTGACCGCCTGGCCAGTTGCTGCGTGCATGTGACCCGCTCCTCATCTGCAGCGGGGCTTGGAGCCGATGGCGTGGCAGGCGGGGCACAGCCCTTCGCCCGGCTCCAGATCCTTCCCCAAGGCCCTGGCCTCTCCCTTTCTCTTCGGCCGAGTCTCTTGAACTCGCTCCTTCCCACAGATCCTTTGTGACTATCCTTTCCAGATGCTGATGGATTCTCACTCTCAACGTCTGTTTTATTACTCTGGCTGTCCAATTTACTGGCCAGTAATTTCCACAATGAGCTTTCTTTTTTTAAACATTAGCACTGTATTTATGGCCTCTTCTCATCCTCTGCCTTTGATTTTTCAGCTCGCTTTTTAGATCCCCAATAATTTTTCAAACTTTCTGTTGTTGTTGTTAGTCGTTACCCAAGGATACTTTTTTCCATTGAATGTTTTAGAGGGAGTGGAAAGGAGGAAGGGAGGGAGGGTGAGAGAGAGAGAAAAACAAAGACGTGAGAGAGACACATCAGTCGGTGGCCCCTCCGACAGGGGCCAGGGATCAAACCTGACCTTGACCGGGAATTGAACCCGAGACCCTTAGGTTCGTGGGCTGACACTCTAACCGCTGAGCAACACTGGCCAGGGCTTTCAAACTTTCTATACTTTAACCCAGGACAGTGACACTCGGGGCTCAACTGTGGCGACAGATGTGAGCATTCACGGAGGTGTGGCTTATTCTGAACTTGGAGAGCTTGTTTCTTAAATCTACGTTGCCAATTAATTGTCCAGAATTTTTTTTAACCTCATTCAGAGGTTTTTCTTTTTCAGATAAAAAGAAAAAATTAATTTTAATGATGATATTAATGATAACTCTACTTACCTAGAAGCCACTTACGTAGTCACTTGGGTATCTAAAAGAAGCAAAAAAATATGCAAAAAATCTAAAACAAACACCAGAAATGAGCAGGAAAGCCACAGAGAGGCCAAAAAAAAGATGTCCTGTCATCCACATATTGAACAACACCAATCTTCATCCCTTTCTGAGTTCCTAGGTTTTATCTTAGCAGCTTTCCTGTGTCTCCCATGGACAGCCAGATTCGGGGTATCTCTAGTTTTCCTGGGCGTTGCCTCTAGCAGGTAACTCCTCTGGGGTCCACTAGGCCCACCCTGCACAGGGACCTGCTACCTGAAGGCTCAGCGCCCTACGATTCTGAGTGGGAGAGAAGTGAATCTGCTGTTAGATGAGAACACCATTCAGCGCAGCCCACCTTATTAAAACCACGGTCCTCATAGCTGAGAGCATGTTTTTAAACTCCTGGGGTTCTCTTCTTCCCGTCTCCACTTAATGAATTCTATTTATCACCTGAGAGCATGTGACTTCCAAGTCACATCAGGACAAATGGGCGAATCAGAAGGAAGGACCGTGGTTGCTGTAAGGAGTCACTGTAAGAAAACAGAAACTGATGGCTGCCAGGGGGGAGAGAGAAAACCTACAAAGCAAACCAAACGCCAAACCTCTGGAGGCCCAGAAGTTTGGGAGCCATTTAGTAAGGAGCCAACGACGCTGAAACTCTACAACCTAATATCGTATGTTGGAATAATGCTATTTAGGAACAAAACAATAAAATAATAATGATCACCTTGATTCAAAAGAAAAATATAATTCGGCCCAGCAACTATATTTAAGGAATTAAGTTTTAAATTAGGTAATAAATGTACACCATGCAAAATTCAAAAGGTACCCAGTGAAAAGTAGGCTTCCTCCCACGCTGTGCCTTAATCTCCCAGTTGTCCTCCGTGGATACAACCACTGGAACCGATCTCTTTTGGATTCTCCAGAGATGTTCTAAATGCCTTTTGAAAAGCATGTTTGTAAATCATTTTTAAATTTTTGGATTCTAATAAGTAAACTCCAGGGATCTGGAAAATTCACTTAGGTGGAACTCAGGGTGAACGAAGCGTCACTGAGCGTGAATTGAGTTTTCTAATTTTTTAGATTATTCGGACAAAGGGGGCCATGGTTGACCTCCTATGGAGAGACCTGATCTTGGCCTTTGGCAGGAATGGGAGGGTTCTGACTGTTCCCACTGACTACTATGAAGACTCCATTCCCCCCAAGGTTTTCTTAATCCTACCATGTGCAACTGCAGGTGGTTAGGGAGGAAATGCATCTTGCTTTAAGGGCGGGGTGAGATGTAAAAGAATTAGATATGACCTCTAAGTTACTTGGAATTTAATTTTTAATGAAAAATTTAATTTTTACAAACTTCTGTAACGTAAGGTATAATATTGGCTACAGAGAATATAGAACGCTGTGAGAAGAGAGATTACTTAGAGCTGAAGGAATCCAGGAAAGCTTCATGAAAGAGGAGCACTTAACCAACCCTGGAAAGAAAAGTAGGGCTTCCACAGGACAGAAGGCAGAGCACATCCCGGGAAGAAGACAAAGCTTGAAAAAAGATATGGAGGCTACAAAAGAGTAGTTTTGGCACAGCTGTTAACAGGGTGATGACTTGGTGTCATTCACTTTCTTAAGCACTTCAAGCCTGCTCCCAGATATCAGAGCTGCAACGGGCCCTTGGCCTGCAGATCCAAGGGGTGTCTTTGGGAGGGAGCAGTGATCATGTCCAACGAGGCAGGGGAATCCAGTTGATTGGAGAAGCCAACTGTCTCCTCCAGCCAGACCCCAGCAAGTCTGCTCCGGGGAACTCTTTGCTGGTCCGAGTGTGCCTAAGCCATGAGTCTAGTTGCAACTCCTTGTTTTCCTGGAACTGCCTTTGTTCTGTGGAATTCTTGGAGGAATGTGCCTAGAATGTCCCCAGAATGCCAGGCCATCTGCACACTCTGGCTTGGGTTGGCTCACGGCTGCCTCGCTCTCCCAAAGCAGAGAGCCCTGAAGCAGCACCCAGAGTCAGGGAAAGGGGACCAGGCCAGAAGGTAGCTTTCCTGGAAGTGGGCTTGTGTTTCCTGACAAAGTCCCTTCCAAGCTTTCCTGGGGGTAAGGGGTGGCCTGAGACCATGTGCTTGACATTTCCCTCTGGCAGAGGCTCACAAGAGCTCTCGTGTACAGATGGATTCAATTAATTAGGGAGTCAGGCAAATTCTTCAGTTTTAGGCTAGAGGGGTGCTTTCATAGGTGTTGGGGATCTTTATTCCGTTGTATTCTGTCTACCACTGTGAAACCTCAAGAAGAGAGGGCACAAGAGGAGCGTGAGATGTATTAGACAAAGGTCTGTTTTGTTGTGTTTTGTTATCCCAGAAACATACATGTATAGGCCTCCAGAAGAGAACTTCTGCGTCACCGAGTCTAAATCTCTACTCTGCGTAACCCTGGACGTGCTCCTGAGCTTTAAGACCCGTGAGGACAGAAGGTCATGTCTGCCTCACTGACCACTGCATTCCCGGTGTCTGGTTCGTGGTAGGTGTCCGTGAGTGAGTGCTGAAGGAAGATAGTTCCGCTTCTCTTGATGTTTCCAGGAACTGACAGTTCAGTCTCTTCCAAGGAAGCCCATCCTATGTTCTTAACCATTCTTTTATCAGCAAAATATGATCATCATAATTGTAAAGGAATTTTTATGGCAGGAGAAGAAGTCACTCTTGCCCTGTTGCCTTAAAACTGATTTTGCTCTGACATTTCCTGCATCTGTAGCTCTGCACACTGGGGCTTTTTTTTTTTTTTTTTAAAGATAGTGGTAGTCACAAATCTTTTAATGACAAGGTTGGAGAATTGATTTAGAGGTAAGAGTTAGTAGCCTGACTTAGAGCAGAAGAGCTCTAAGAGCCTAGAAGCGAAGGAGTGGAGGCTGAAGGAAGAAAGGAGCTGGCTGGCGAAGGGGTGGACAGTGCGAAGGCTCTGCTCTTGTGAGGAGCTACTTGCTGGGTCCTGCCTTGAGCCGATGGAGCGGCTGCTCCCTTCTTAGACAGAACCACAGGCCCTGCCTCCAACACCCTTGCACCCTCTCTGCTGCTCCGTCTCCTGGGCCTCTTCTTGCAGGGAAACCCGGCCAAGGGAACCTCCTTTGACTGCAATGTGACAGGACACACTCCCAGTTCCAGATGTTGCTGGCATCGATGGAACAAACCTCACGGAAACCAGAAAGCCAAGCGCAGATTCCGGATTAATGTGTTCGACGTTTTCTCTCTCTGAGAACCGGGACGGGGTCTTAGTCTTCCTTATGCCTTTCTCAAGTTAAAGCTCCGGAAAATGTCACAATTTCCAACCCTTTGTGTAAGAATAGCGCAGGCCCCAGTGGAGACCAGTGAACATTACCGAGGGTTCCATCCGTGGTGCTGGGGGGGGCAGTGTCCGGCGTATTCTAGTTCGGTACAGTGGGCTGTGGTCTAGATGCTATGGAGCTTCTAAAAAGGTGACAAAAAGGCATGTTGTGACTTGTTGCCCTATGTTAAGAGAGTGAAATTTGCCCAGCTGGTGCGGCTCAGTTGGTCGAGTGTCATACCATGCATCAAGAGGTCGCCAGTTGGATTCCCGGTCAGGGCACAAGCCCAGGTTGCGGGCTCGATCTCCAGTAGGGGGTGTGCAGGAGGCAGCCGATCTATGACTCTCATTATTGATGTTTCTCTCTCTCTCCCTCTCCCTTCCTCTCTCTGAAATCAATAAAAACATATTAAAAAAAATAAGTTACGGTGTGGCTTCAAAACAGCATTGGAGAGGCCCTGAGACATCTGAATACTAGAGTGTCTCAGAGATGTTTCCAGAGCAGGGCTAGTAGGAACCCCAGTTGATCTGGATTCTGTTGTTAGATACAGGGCAGAGTCCAAACAACCAGGTATAGTCTGGGGGGGGGGTCAGGGAGGGCTTGATGTGACAAAGCGAAGGGTGGGATCTGGCACTACTTGAATCAGCCAAGTTGCCACCCATGAGGTAAAGCACGTGATTTCTGGCAGAGTAAGCTCCATGCATGAGAGAAGAGTAGCAGCAATTAGATCATTATTAATATTGTGGATGGAAGAGGGGCCACATACTAAACCTGACAAGCTCAGGGGAGGCCAGCATGGTGGGTCCTACAAACTCAAAGATCCAAAGATAACCACATAGGATGATGGTCTGAACATAAAAATTCCCCACTAAAAGCGGCTCATGGAAGGTAGGTAGGTCCCAGACAAAAATCAATCTTTAACTTAACTGAACGTATCTATTTGTTGTCTTTTTGCATCTAAGGTAACATACCCTTGAAATGTCAGAGAAGTCCCGTTTTTCCAGACCCCTTAAGGGAAACCCACCACTCCAGAGCATGAGGCCACAGAACTCCTCATTGTTACCTTGTTCCCCAAATACCACCTCCATGTGCTGTAAATGTTCATTGTTAACTGTCCTGTACCCACCCATATGAAAGAAGTATGTGTTTCTCCATTTCCCAATCTCAGAGACTTCCCCACTGTGCTTTCTCCTGCCTCCCTAATCTACCACCAGTGAATTTCATGTAACCCTCCCCCCTTAGGGCTCCCCCTTTGATTCTAATGTATAAAATAAGCTGTAAATCTACCACTCTCCACATCATTCTCTCAATCCGTTGAGATTTTACTTCCTGGCAACTGTTGTCAGTTTGGATAAACTCATAAAAATTCTCTACAGGTTTGGACCCTTCTTACGTCAACAATATTATTACCAAGCCCCAGATTAAAATGGCCCTAACATTAAATGGCCAGTTGTGTGTGGGTGGAGGGGTTGACTATTCATGACTCAGATAGTTTCACTGTGAGATAAGTGGACGAGACTTGGTCATCAAAGGTAGTGAAATCTGGTCTTATACCAGTCAAGATGCCTTACTTTAGACAAGTCACAGATTTGTGTTAATGGATGACACTTTTGTTTCTGTCCCTGTGGCACCGAGAGGCCTCACTGAGAGTAGTGGTGAGAAGATTGAAGGGCTTTGTCATGGAGAATTGTTGCCCTGTTCCAACCCCAGATAAGACCTCCACCCCTCTCTCTCTCTCTCCTGGACCAAGAATGTCCTCTTCACTATTGGGGCGACTGTGCTGCTCTGTGGGTGCAACTGTGTCTTCTTCTGTTACCAACTTTCTGTGGCAAGACACTCACCGATGTCTTTCAAAGGCTCAAACAACTTCTGAAGAAAACATCCAAGAGCCACTTCCTTGTAAGACAAACCACCATGGGACCTCATTCCAACAAGGTTCAGACTAGGCAGAGACATTCTAGGTCAGACACTGCAAATATTTTCTATAAATAGCCAGAGAGTGAACATCTTGCCGACCTCACGGGCTCTGCCACAACCACTCAACCCTGCCATTGAACCACACAGTAACCCAGACACTATGGGTGTGACGACAATTTTACTTGCAGGATGGTGGGTTGGATTTGACCCATGGGCCATATGGTCTGCTGACCCCTGAGTGAGAGCCACAGAAGTCTGGCATCACTGAAATGGTGCTTCCGCATCACGAATGTTCTGCATATTGGAATGTTCTGGGTTCCTCTGGGAAATGAGCCTGAGGATGCTTGGCCTGGAGGGCTGAAGGTCAAAGGCAGGTCAATCGCTCCCCAGGCCAGGGCTGGTTAGGGGCGTGAGGGAGAGACAGAGGAAAAATCAGAATGCATGACGATAGAGACCCAGCCACCCGAGGTCTGCAATGGTGGGACAGAAAGGGGGTTGGGAAGAAGGTGGTGGGGTGGGGAATAGGGCAGGTTGGTGGATGGGGACCTCTGCCTTAGCCAATACCCGTTTCCTGGGACTGGGGCTGGGAAAAAAACAACATTTTTCTGGGACACAGATGACTTCTTCCAGTTGCTCCTGATCAAAGTCTCTAGCAGCTGAAGCTGGGCCAACCCGCATCTGGTCCATGGTCTTGGTGGGTAAAGTCCTGGTCCATTCTTTGTCATGCCAGTCCCTGCACTGCCTCCCAGCCTCTCAAACTCACTCACACAGATTTACTTTCAACTGAAGCAAATCAAACAGAAGGTGTGCTTCGAGGTGCCACGGGGCAGAGCCTCTTCCCAGGACTGCCCTGCTCTCTGCTGTCGCAGGGCTAATCTTTCCAAGTATCGAGTCCCCAGGATGGTCACGGTCTCCCAGGAAAGTGGGAGTTAATACTCAGCGATTTCTTCTTTCCTGTGCTTCTGCTTCTCCGAATGCCGAGGACTCTCCTCTGGTCGCTGTTGACAGCTCCCAAATAACGGGTGGTCAGATCACAGGATGACATCAGAAATGGCCATCGGTGCGATGACAACGGGCAGGTTCCCCAAGGAGGTCCGAGTCACGCAGTGTCCACATTGTGCCTGCGTGAGGACCAGGGTGGAGGGATGCCTGGGGCGTGTGTTCCCACAGATGGGAATTCTGAGCAAATGTTGCTCTGAAAGGAAGCGTGCGGGTGGCTGGGTGGCCTGGGGGGGCCTCTCCCCTCTCCTGGTCAGGGCTGCTTTTACACAGACCCAGGGGAGAGCGGCAGAGGGCTGAGGAAGGTGGGCTTAGGAGTCTGATGACCTGTCAGAGACTCTGGGCAGCTCAGTTAACCCCTCAGTTCCCTCGTCTTGAAGGCAAGCACGCTAATACTAGTTAACTCAAGGAGTGAACAGGAGATTAACCTACATAATCCGTGTGAATCGCTTAGGACAGTAAATGCTTATTTTCTGCATCTCCTTCCTATTGTCGTTAAGTGGACGTGACTCGAAGGATACAGAGAAAGCCCCATAAAAACCCCACACCCCCAGCTGACCTGTCCTGGCTGCTGGGCTCCCCACCGGAGATCTCTGTGGAACAACCGTAAATCTGTCTGGGGACAGAGCAGGTGCATGTTCATCAGTCATCCACTCCCTTGTTCATCTGCCAGACGTCGCTGTGGGGGGACTGTGCTGTTCTGCGGGTGCCGAGACCTTGCTTTGTGAGCAGCACTGTGTTAGCGGCCACGCGGCACCGAGAAGTGCAGAGGCCATCGTCCCTGTCCTTGCAGAGCAGAACACAGAGGCAGGGAGGCGAGAGCAACGGCTTGTGACCGAGTCAGTGCCGAAGCCTGGACGGTTCTGGGTAAACAGCGCCGGCTCTCAGGACTCAAGGGTCCCCATTCTTCACGGTGCTTGGGAAGCACCCGGCGGTTTTGTGGGAATTCGCACAAGGCCGCCCCCATCCGCGACGCAGCAGGCCTCGGGCCGTGGGCCGGGGGCCTGGGGATGCGGCGGCACCTACAGAGCCTGAGGCTCCGTGCTCTGGGCCTGGGGTTGAGAAAGATGCAGCCTTTGGCAGTGGCTGTCCCATCTCCCAGCAGGACTGGGGTGGAGCCTGTTGGCATCGCGTTAAAGCGCAATGAGGAGGAGACGCCAGAGTGCAGTTGGCTGCTCCAAAGCTCTAGGGAGTGGCCTTGGGAGAAACAGCGATGACACCTCTCTCCCAAAGCTGGTTGGCACGGTCCCAGGGAACAGCAGAAAGCCTTCCTTGGAGACAGGGACTCGGGCTGAGTTGCAGTGGCCCGGCCTGGCTCTCTCTCCTTCCTGCTCCCCTAGCCCTCTGCTCAGCGGGCCCTAAACCAACGGTGCAGGTGGAAGCACTGGTCAGGCCTGCCCAGACCTGCTCCGCCAGGAAAGCCTCCGCGGTGTCACCCAAGGGGACGCCGGTGCCCTTGTCTCTAGCATTAGAGAATAAGCCTGCTGTGTGTGCCGGGGCAGTGGGGAGTCCCTTGCCAGTGAGCAGGAATCCTTGGACACAGGTGCTCAGTTTCCGGGACAGTGCACCTCTCTCCTCTCTCCTGGGAAAGAAAATCCAGGGGACTGTATCTCCCACAGCCCTGTGGTAGGCAAACCAGTTTGAAATCCACCTGAGATCTGATCCTGGGGTAGCTCTGGGGCCAGGTCGCCCGAGAGTTTGGATCAACCCCGGTCATCCTGAGTCCTGTTCTGCCACCCTAAGGTCCCAAGGAAGTAAAAGCCCCCCCAACACACACACACACACACACACACACACACACACACACATCTGTGACTCACTGCTGCCCATCAGCGGGCCTTGGCACACCTGTTGAGAAGCTCCGGCACTTGCCGTGATCTTCTCTGCTAGATCTGGGAGTATTTAGTAGGAATGGTTAGCACTCTAGTCGCATCAGCACCACACCTTTTACGACCTGATTCTTATAATGCTGGTTTCGGGCTGTTCTGGTTTTATTTTCAGCAGGTACATTTTTCTGACCCTGCCACCCACCCCCCAAATCTGGAATGCCTTCTCTAGAGAATACTTTGATATTCTCTCCAAATCCCGTCTTCAGGGCTGGGGCACCCAGTTCCCAATGGCTCACAGCTGTGTCCTTTACGAGGCAAGTGCCCTTGGCAGAGAACTGCCTGGCCCAAGAATGAGCCCCTCCAGGGGGTGGCTTACAGCCAGCGGCTGGCTAATGCAGTGAAAGAAAGATCAGGCTCCCTGGCCTCAATCGCAAACAATTCTGAAAGCTCGCCCCAGCTCCAGAGCTCCCTGCAGGATAGTCTAAGGCCTCAGTTACGACCAAACTGGGGGTCAGTTTCTCCCTTTGCCCAAGAAGACATGCAGTTCTCCGTCACCAATCTGCTTCCAGGGAGCCCAATCTGAGCCACACTCTCTCTGAGGTCTCCTCAGCATTTCGTGCACTTAGTGTCATATACCTTTTACTGCATATAACGACCAGATGTATATAAACACCCGGAGTAAATTGTTAAAAGCCACTTGAGAATGTGAGGACTGGTGAGCAGCTAGAACTTCTGAGAAAGGACAATAATTTGAAAGAAAAAAATGGAGTTTCCCTGTGAGAAAGGAGGGAGGAGCCAGGGGCCCCAGGTGATCTGTCCCCTACCTGTTCTAGGACAAGACCCACTTTCTTCCTGCATCCCCCCGATTTCTCTGCTCGGAGCTTCTAGGGTTCTATGTTTTCTCCAAGGCACTGGTTCTCAAAGTTGAGCATCAGAACCTCTGGAAAGACTGGGGAAAACCCAGATGCTGGGCCCCACCCCCAGAGCTTCCCATTCAGCAGGTCAGGGGTGGGGCCTGGGAATGTGCGTTTCTAACGAGTTCTAGGCGATGCAGGCGCCAGTGCTGTGGGTCTGAGGTCCACACCGTGGTAGGTCGAGGCTGTTTGTTCTCTCAGATAGAAGCAGCACCATCCCACAAATCATCACACAGCAGCAGTGTTCTATGGGTGACTTTGGCGAGTTAATTTGACTTCTTTATTTGCTCAGTGAGAAGCTCCCTAATAAGGAACAGTGTTCCCCGCCCATCTGAGGCCAAACTATCTAAAGCTAAATCTTAGGTGAAAAGAGGTCACTATTTCCCAGAGGAGACTATGAAGATCAGGAGCCAAATAGGTTTGGTTTTATGGCAAGCTCTTCATGCAGGAGAGGGAGGGAAGAAGTCTTTGGAGAGGGTCTTTCTAGAGCCTGGCCACCTGAACCTGACGTGGGGTGCTGACAGGGTCAGGCGCCAAGCAGCCCCTGGGATCCTGGGGAAAACGCTGCAACCTTCCAAGGCTGCTCAGCGCTATCAGAGTCGTCTGCATGGGGCTGCAATGCTGGAAGCGCCTGCCCTGGCCTGGCCGGGGGCCTCGCCACCCAGTCTGTTTTGACTGGACACCAGGGAGGTCTGAGGGCCCCGGCGTCAGGCGCTTCCTTCTCCAAGTGCAGTGTCTGGGAGGCTGGGCTGGGCCTGCCAGTTCCCACGCACGCCTCCAGGCCATGACGCAGCCTGCTGGCTGGGCCGGTCCGGCTGGACGATGCCCTGGAACTGTCCTCTGGAAGCTCCAGGGCACAGTGGGGGACCAGGGAGATCTTCAAATAAATCTTCCCTTTTCCTCAAGGCCGTTCACCCAGCTTTAGAGCATCAGGATTGCAGGACTCCGAGGGACCTGCAGAGACCACTCAGCCCAGCTCCTTCTCTTTAACACTCGCTCGCATTCCCAGTAAGGAAAATGACGCGTCACCGCTGGCAAAGTGGGCACAGGGCGTCCATGTATATTACACTTTTCCCTCACGTGCAGCACGGAATCCGCTGGAAAGCCCTCTGGACCCCTCCTCAAAAGCACGTCCCATAGGCCTGTGGGCCATCCTTTTGGCCACCATCCATCGCTCTCCAGCATCCGCCTCCAGGCTCGTTTCCTCCTGTGCTCTTACCCCCACCCCCTCCAAACAGCAGGGACCAGCCCACTTCGCAGGTGTCCCTGGAGTAAGGAGGTCAACGGAGTCACTTGAGAACATAGACCCAGAGAGCAGCAGAGGCCAAGTCGAGCTCACGCTTCCCCGGAGTCTAGAGCCCGCTTTACGGACTGAATTTCCAGGGCACACCTCTCCTGGGCTGCGCCAGGCAGGCCTGCACCCGGAGAATGAGGCCCCCAGCTCTCCTCCGTGGGCCCTTCCCTGCATCTGCAACCTCCCTGCTGCGACAGTGGGCGAGCAGAGGAGCCTGAGGAACAGCTGCAGCGCTCTTCCCGAGGCCTCGGCGCCCTTTTGTTTTCTTGTCGTTGGCCCCACACCCTCGGCGCTTCAACCAAGTCAATGAACAACATGTGCGGGAGAAAAACCAAGCCGGGCTCTCGCCCCTGCCACTTAATACCAGAGACCTGCTGTGTGGCAGGCGGCCTCAAAGAGTAGGTGTTCGGTTTTTTCTTTTTGTTAATCTTCATCAGAAGATGTTTTTCCATTGATTTTTTTTTTTTTTTTTAGAGAGAGTGGAAGGGAGGGAGGGAGAGACAGAGAGAGAAATGTCGGACTAGAACCCGAGGCCCTGCGGTGGCGCGGGCCGGCGCTCTGCACACTGAGCCGCACAGGCCGGGCAGGAGTGGGGACCCTGAGCGCCACTCGGCAGCTGCAAAACGGGGGCTTGGAGGGCAAGCAACTTGCCAAGGTCATGACTTGTAAATAGCAAGACGAGCTCAACTCTAGTCTGACTCCAGAATTAGTCTCCTCGCTGCACCACAGGGCCTCCTAAAAGAAGTCAAACCGGTGACTCATTCCGTCTGAACGCCCTCCCCACCCCTCTCCTGTCCCCTGCCAAGCTGAAGCAGGGGTCCCAGGTCCCTTCCCAGCTGCTGGAGCAAGGCATTGGGTCTCTCTACCATCCTACGGCTGATTCCTGGACAAAGCTAGGAGAAAGGGTCACCATTCGGATGAGAAGAGCTGGAAGTCGCCGTATATTGTTATAATCTACACACGTCCTGAAATCCCAATGCTTAAACATTTTGAGAGGATGGGTATTGGCTCCTTCTGTTTTAGGGGTGACAAGGTACAGTGTATAAAAATGACTGAGTCAAAACTCCCGGGCTGCAGATTTGCAAGGCATTTAACATCCTTAGCGTCAGTTTTTAAATTGCTAACGTGATGGTGCCGAACTAGCTTATTGTGAGGCTATTATTTCCAGCTCAAAAATGTTACGATATCACAGACAAGAGGCTAACTTTCTTAACATACAAAGACCTCCTACAAATCAACTAAAAACAGCCCGAAACCCAACAGAGAGGGTGAAGGGTACAAGCAGGCAGTTCACAGAAAAGAAAATATAGGGAACTTTTAAACCAAAAGGGGAATGCACGTTGAAAGTACAAACACATTTGATGTTTTCAACCACCTGATTGAAAACAGAGTTCTGCCCTAGCCGGGTTCACGGTGGTTAGAGCGTTGGCCCTCCGACTGAAGGGCCCCGGGTTTGTTTCTGGCCAAGGCACGCTGCTTGGTTGCAGGCTCGACCCCTGGCCCAGTCCGCGGCGCAAGAGGCGACCCATTGATGTCTCTGTCTCACATCGATGTTTCTCTCTTTCTCTCTCTCTCTCTCTCTCTCTCTCTCTCTCTCTCTCTCTCTCTCTCTCTCTCTCTCTCTCCCCCTTCTGCTCTCTGAAAAGCAATGAAAAAAATATCCTCAGGTGAAGATTTTAAAAAAAGAAAGAAAGAAACTAATCAGAGCCCCATAACATACCGTGTAGCTAGGACTGCAGGGAAGCCAGCACTCTCGGACCCGGGGCTGGAGTAGCCCCTAGGGAGGACAATTTGGCGATTCCTATCAAGATTGAAAGTCCACGTATCCTCCCACACTCACACGCGTGACAAATGTGTGCAGGGCAATCACCGCAGCATTTCTGTGGGATTGATGGATTTCAAACCACCTAAATGTCCAACCTAAATATCCACCTGTAGATTGTTATTTAAGTAAATGATGGTATACGATATTCCCACACAATGCAACAGCAGCAGTCTTTAAAAAGGAGTCATCTCTACAGTCGTAACATGCATAGATCTTCAGGACACATTGTTTAATGAAAAAAGACTGTGTGTATAGTACCACCTGAGTTAATTAAACAAAAAGAGTGTATATTATATGATACACACATTCCTTTTTACTTAGAAATACTTTAAAACTTACAAATATGGTAAAAATAAAAACAGTGAAAGAACACCCATTCACCCTTGACGCAGATGGACCTCCTGTTAGCATTTTACCCCATTTGCTTTATCATTTGAACATATATATAGTTGTAATGTTTCTGGAAGCTCTCGTAAGAAACTTGTAATGACGGCTGCCTCTAGGGCGGGAACCCAGGGATAAGAGGCAGGGGAGGAAGGCTTTCCTTTGACTCTATGCCCTCTTGAATTTTGTGTTATATACCAAAAAAAAGTGAATTAAAAGTTACCTGGGCATCTCTGCAAAAATTCTGAGGCCCGTACTTTTCAAATCAGGGTCACCATCCCAGTGAAGGAGGTCAGATATCTGAAAGGGTAAAAATGAAAGTCAGAGACAGCCAAGAGTAACCAAACAGTGACGAGGGAGAGTTTCTCTTTATAGAAGTCTCCCAGCTGATAAACAAAGAAAAAATGATAAATCTCCCCAGCGTTTCAACTCTTGCTGTGTCAGCGGGTCAATGGCTGTTAACACCAACAAGGACCATGACATTTATATGTCCCTGATGGAGGGACAGTCCACTGCCTGGGAAGAATTCATGCTGAAATAACAGATCCTGAATTGGATCAGCTTCTAGACCCACTTATCAATGAAAGACTACAGAGGGGTCAGAGGGACAGGTTAAATGACATTCTCTGTCCCCAGGTAATAGTCATAAATGCAGAAAAATACTTAACTTCAAGGATAACCAGTATTAGAAATAAGAAAGGGAAATGAACTATTAATATAGAAAATATTTTAAATGGTAAAATATAACACATAATTTAGCATAATAATTAAAAAAACCTCAGTGAAATAAATGATTTTTTTGGAACATATAGATAACCAAATTGACCCTAAATTAGAAGAAAAACTGATCATCAACCCTAAAAAAGGGGTCTGGGCTCAGGTGGGTGCCAGTCCTGAGCCGTCTGCCTGGGATCCAGCCCAGGCCCGTCCCCCGCCTAGTCAGCGGGAGGTGCTGAGAGGTGCGCAGGCCGCTGGAGGTGGGGGAGGAAAGCCGGGGTCTTCCTCTCCTGCTCGGCCCCTCGCGGAGTCTCCCGCACTGGTTACCTCTTTTCTGCAGCTCAAGGTCCTGCTGGTTACCAAGGGGACTCCAGCTTCCACCTCTTGACTTTGGCCTTTGGGCTCCACTAACCCCCCCCTCCCTTAGCTCCCTCCGGGTTAGGGGGCCACAGTTGCTTCCTACTATCATTAACTTCACTTGATTGGCTTGTTTATTCCATCACCCGTGTAATTAATTCTCCCCTTTTAAAAGAAACACTCTGTGCCCCGGCTGGTTGGGCTCAGTGGTGACAGCATCAGCCCACGGCCTGAGGGGTCCACAGTCGGTTCCGGCCAAGGGCTGCAGGCTCGATCCCCGGCCCCCGTTGCGGGGTGCGCGGGAGGCAGCCAATCTCACATCAATGCTTCTCTCTCTCCCTCCCTCCTTCCCACTCTCTCTAAAAAAAAAAAAAAAATCAATGGAAAAAATATCCTTGGGTGATAATTAACAACAAAATCCAGTTGAGTTCACCATCCTCCCAAATCTTCTCCTCTCTGGAGGCCTTGGCAAGGTCACCCCTCACCCGAACCGTGGCCCAGTGAGGACACCCCGTGCAGAGTGACCGCCATGTAGTTTCCCTGGAACAGCCCCCGATTCAGCTCAAGTTCTAGTCTCCTTAAATGTCTGATGGCAGCGGTCACACCGCATGACCCAAATGTGTGTTTTTTTTGGTGGCGGGGAGAGTGTTAAACTTTAAGACAGGAAAGTACAGTATTGTATGCCTGTCCAGAGGTCACCCAGGAGAAAGGTCAGGACGCACAATTCTCTGCTGGAATGTTTGTTTTCAGCGCCTCACAGCAAATCGGGATCCTTCGTATGAGATAATAATTTGGCACGGAGGTGGCCGACTCCTGGCCTTGACTGCTGAACACGATGTCCTGGTCTCCTCCAACTCACCCAGTGACGTATCTGCTTGAGGAATCTTGACATTTTCGCCGCTTCTTTTTTCGATCTTCAGGTTGGTTGCCAGCCGTTGCTGACAGTGCAACAGGATGTAACCGTTGACCAAAACGCACAGGACTCTGTGAACTGCTTCTGGTGCACCGTGTTCTTTTCAGGAATTTGCCTTGGCTGTGTCCTTGCATTTACGATGTTAGTGGGCGGCAGGGGCCGATCCTGAGATGTCATTCTGGTAAATCCTGACAAGAGCGTCTTGATTTACAAAGGATGCGATGACGATGGTACTTTACGAACGGGACAGCGTGCTTTGCAGTTTACGATCTACCTTCAGCTACACCGCGCGGTAATAAAAGTACAAGAAGAGAGTGAGGCCTGGGGATAAAGGCCCGATAGGAAAGAAAACTGGGAAGCTGGGGCTCAAACCCAGGCCTCCTGGCTTCAGAGCTCGTGCTCCCTCTGTGACCTCGACCGAGTCAGGTGCTTTGAGCAAGGAAGGCGGGAATGGATCTCCAACCTGGACACGAGGCTCACTCTTGAGCCCCTCTTTCCGATCTGGGACAGGCGCTCTCTCACGTGCCGAAGAGTGCATTTTTGGTAAAAACAGAGCCACCCTGTATACCTTCTTTATAGATAACTCAATACCAAAAGTCATTTAGATGCTTAGATATTTAAACCAGGGCAAGACACGGCTCCTCCTGCCTCTTCGTCTCCCCCCTCCAGCTGTAACGCATGGCATTGTAGATGCGCGCCTCAGTATTTTCCAGTGATATTGCGATATATAGTCAAGAAACACATAAAAACGGGTGTCCGACAGTTCGATGCCGCCGATACCTCCAACAGCAAGGAGGCTATCTTCAGCTACTTATGTAGGGCAGTCAAGGAGTACGTATTTGTCATGTCACGTCCAGAAGTAACGATAAAGGGCAGGGCTTCCAATGAATGTGAGAGTCTAAGGTGACACTGAGCCCAATCAGTGAAAAAAATACCTACTTAGGGCCGGTGTTGTGCTCAGCACCGTGGATACTGCACACGCAGTGTACAGTCTAGGTGGGGTGTTGACTTTCGCCGAATCCCACATGGGAGGTTAATAAAACTCCTTTTGTAACTGCAGCAGTGAGGAGAAAATATCTTATAGCCAGTGGCATCCCAAGGCCTCCTGGCAGAATTGATGAAGATTGGCAAATGTAATTACCGCCAGGGTTTCCCAAGCAGGAAGCAAGTGGAGAAATGGCTACAGCCATAGAGATAGACCCGTTAAAGACTCTACACTTTGAAGCTTGGACTTAGAGCAACTGCTCACAGTGACAGGTAACTCTCTGAAATTGGCTGCAGGCAGGTCACCAGCCTGCAGACGACGGGGGGCCCACACGAACCTGGCTCCCACAGCAGGTGGGTGATACAGGCCAACATGATCAGAAAGGCCCTCGATGGAAACAAGCTCCCATCAATCATGGATCAGCCTCCTGATGATGACATTCTGCGGGGAAGGGTCGACAGGGACTGAGTCATCACAAATACAAGCGGGGAGTTGTTGGCTCTCCTTCTGAGAATGGCCCTGTGGTCCCAAAACACGGTCCAAGGGCAGGTGTTAGTATTTTAAAGAGACTTTGGAAAGCAACACAGGAGCTCTAGGGTTAGGGTTAGGGTTAGGGTTAGGGTTAGGGTTAGGGTCCTCAGAATCACATGGAAAGAAGTGAAATGTAGGGCACAAGAACCCAGAAGCCTGGCCTAGCCCTGATGAAGTAGAAAGCATATATATAATCTCACTATATATATATATCGCCATATATATTCTTGGTTCATTAACACTGAGCGATGCAAGCAGCTGTGGTCAGTCAGCATCCAGAACACAACCTTTCTGCAACACGTGGACTAGGCTTTTTACAGACACCTCAGGCGAGTGGGGAAGGACCTACTAACTTGTGTATCGAGATTCTCACTGGATGCGGGACTGGGAGAAGTGTCTGTTCAGGTCCTCTGCCCATTTTTTTTCTTAAATGTATCTTTATTGATTTCAGAGAGAGGAAGGGAGAGGGAGAGAGAAACATCAATGATGAGAGAGTCATTGATCAGCTGTCTCTTGAACGCCCCCTACTAGGGACCGAGCCCGAAATCCAGGCATGTGCCCTGACTGGGAATCGAACCACCATCTCCTCGATCATAGGTCAATGCCCAACCACTGAGCAACACCGGCTGGGCCCGAATACATTTACGTGCAGATGGAAGGACTGAGATGGGCAAAAACTGGCAGAATAGACATTTCCCTAGCCCCCCCCCCCCCCCCCCGGCTAAGGATTTTGTCTATACCTCGTTGTGGGGGAGAATTAGTCATTAATATCAGGTTTCCACTTGTCCTATATGTTTGCAAGAGATTCTAATAATTTAATGTTCCTACCAGGCTACTCCAGATGCATGAAGTTAAGGACTATGACCTTTTTGTGCAACTATAACCCTAGAGCCTAGTGCATAGTAGCTGCTTAACAAGTATTTTCTGAGCAGGTAGCAAACTTGTGTCTGTGAACCCGTTAGCAGGACAGACACTGAGCAGGAGCCCCAGTCATAGTGCCGTGGAGAAAAGTTAAAGGGCATGACATGACCAAAATGGGCATAGAGTGACTTGTCCCAGAAACGGTGAAAGAAAATAGGTTTCAGAGCAGAATTTTTTTGTGGGGGGGGGGGGTGTGGTGAAAGAAAATGGGGAGGGCATAGCAGGCAAAGATGGGACCTTAATGCTTTCTGCGTCTCCATAAACAGCAGATTCTGTTTTTAGGGCATTCTGTGAAAACAAAATAGCCTTCATCTTACTCTTTACCTGGGTGAGTCACGATCGCAAGGACGTGTAAACAGCAGATGCTTTAGAGGAGAGAAGACTAAACATCAGCAACACCTGACTTTCTCGTCTATGGTAATAAGCCCCTCTCAGGGTCTTACAGGAGCGAGGGGTGGGACGGGGGGGGGGGGGTGTCCGAAACACGGGGGCCAGGCTGGGCGGCCTCTGTGCGGGGAAGAGGGGCCATCGCCCTCCCAGCCATGCTCCTGAAGACAGAAGCCGCCTGTTCATCTCAATGGGTTGTGGCTTCTCACTGTTCACGCTGAAGCACCTTGGATCCGGCAAAGGTCACTTTTAAGTAGTAATTTTTGAGAGAGTGGCTTTTAAGGGAACCAAGAGTTTTAAACAAATGCTCAGGAGCCATGAGCCGGAACTTAATGTTCTTTACATCATGCTTTTGAAAAAAGAAACAAGACATCTCCGAGTCCTGTTTCTGTGCTTAGAAAAGAACTGTAACGGATATTATGCAGAATATGTGAACAGCACCGTCTTTCAGCAGTTGGCCAAATACTCCGTGCCAGGTTCGTCCGTTTGAGATTGGTGATCGGAGAGATGGGCCAGAATTTACGTTGTTTCTCAAAGGCGTCCCTGACCTAAGAAAAGATGAAGAACTACTGGCATAACAGGAAAACTCACTCATTCATTTATTCACCAAGCATTTGTCCCCTGCCTACTACATGCCAGGCACTAGTCTAGTCTAGTCATGGCACCGGATGAGTCCAATGGGGCCCCCACTCTCACGGGGTCTGTATTCTACTGAGGGCGGGAGGGTTCGTGGGCGTATGAGTCAGACCCCTGGGTTTAGATACTGGCATTGTCACCTCCAGCAGGCTATTTTCCTCTCTGATTCTCCGCAGAGTAAGACGCTTTGATCCTAACAATTAGAATATTCAAGTAAGACAATAGCTGATGTTTACAAGAACTTTAGAGGTATCAAGTCACTGAATCCCTACAACTCTAAGAGGTAAATACTCTTCGCCCACGAGAGAACTGAAAATTAGTTTGGGAAATGTGTCCAAGGTCACAAAGCTGGCAAATTGCCGAGCTGTGATCTGAGTTGAAGCCTGTGCTTCTGGAAGCGAGGCCAATGCCACACAACGGGGAGCCGTCTTACTATTTTAAGTAGCTTTGTACAGGTGGGTTTCCCCATCTTCTCTCCTTTCCGAAACCTGTTCCCTGATATAATCTTACGGCTGGTTTCTTTACTTCTCTAAGACTTTTTTGTCTTCTGTAAAATGGGGAAAATGCCTCGTCTGCAGTTACTTAAGGCTTACAGGCAATCCGTTTATAACGCCCGGTTTCCTTCAATGGCAGCTACTGTTCTGTGCTACTGGGGAGGATCTGCTCCTGCAAGGTGCGTGCATAGCAAATCTGCCACGGCAACTCTGGGGCGGGGAGGTGACAGCTACAGGAGAGGAGACAGTTAGCTACGCCCCTAGCTGGGCTGCCAGCTGCCTGGGTGAGGCGGAGTTGCCTCCTGGGGAGCGTTTCGCACTCGCATCAAAGGAAAGGAGCCGTAGGAGCCGCTGGCGCTGGGTGCGGGGCTGGGGGCCTACCTAGGAGGTGGGTGCCTCACAGCCGGTGGGCTGTTCATGAGAATGAGGTTTCCTCTTGGGGTGTTGAAACATCTTAAATGCAGACGGTGGTGACGGTTGTACAACTCTGAGAGTACACGAAAAAACACCAGACGGTGCACTTTCAATGAATAAATTTTATGAGACATGTGAATTATATATCTCAACAAAGCTGCTAAAAAGGGAAACAATGAACCAACCAAGAGAGGATATGCTCCGTAAGATTCAGAGAGAGAGGCATCTACCACAGGAACCTTTACACTGAAAAAGAATAAAATGTAGGATAATACAATGTGATTTGGGTGCATGTCACAGTAAGTGGTTATAAACATAAGAACAAACAAGGACCCTGGTGCAGAGTGGTCTTGCTGAGCCGCCCCCGCTGAGAGCTGAAACACAGGGTTCTTGCCTTCCCAGCCTCCTGCAGCTCTCACGGGGTCGTGTAGGGCTCAGAACTGCTTGCGTGAGAACATCTTTTTCCAGACCAACAAGGTGGAGCCAAGAAAACGCCCGAGCCGTGTACTGTCCTGTACGAAGCACCATACAGAGAAAACAACTGGGCGGCCTGTCGGCGTCACCTGTCAGAACTCAAGCGGACTCCGCTACGGACTGGGGAGCGGCAGGGTCGGAACGCACCAGGGTGTATGCAGATTTTGACTCACATGGAAACAGAAAAGAGTTCCCTCGATCTGAAAAGTTCCCACTGATTCATGATCCTGGCCAACAACGGCGTAATTTGACAATTCGGGCTAAATTCTGTGCCTCATGCCTGTTTGAACTCAAATGCGAATGATGCTGGACTGGCCCCTCTCCTTGAGGGAAGGGCACAAGAATTAAGGCCTTTCCATTTTTCCCAGTTTTAAAGAATTGGATGAGCCTAAAGTAAACCACCCATAACATCTGGGAGAATCTCATGTTGTCATTAGTTACAGGTCATAAATGCGCAAGACAATGTACAAGTTGAGCCAATGGCCCTAATATCCCTTTACTGGGCCACAACCTAGCAGGACAACCTGTAAATAAAATTTATATTTATTTTGTGTCAATTTGGTTATTAGCACATTTGCACAATTGTTAAAAGGAACCTTAGCCATTTCCCCTCCAAAGAAACATGAATTTTATAACAAATATTGAGAAAATATAATTTAAGATTTAAAACCTTATAAACAACTGATACTGATATTGATGGTCTATATTAAATTATTCTTCATAAGAGCTTGAGCTTTGGAGTCAGACGTGGATTTGAATTCCGATTCTACCACTCAATATATAAAATAATATAAAGAGTTTAGCAAAATGTTAATTATTTCTAATCAAAGCAACAGTCACTACTATTTATAAACACTTACTATACATGCTTCATGAACATTATTGCATTTATTTCTCTTAATTATTCAATGAGTATTATTAACCCTATTTAATACATGAAAACACCGAGGTTCAGGAAATATGCCCTATGTCTGAACCCAGATACGTGAGAAGCCAAAGCACCAACACTACTAACCACCAGTAAAAATTCTTGTGGGGGGCCCTAGCCAGTTTGCCCAAGGCCTGAAAGGTTGCGGGTTCGATTCCAGTCAAGGGCACGCACCTAAGTAATTGATGTGTCTCTCTCACATCGATGTTTCTCTCTGTGTGTCTCTCCCCCTCCCTTCCACTCTCTCAAAAAAAAAAAAAAAAAATCAATGAAAAAAATATATTTATCCTCGCGTAAAGATTAACAACAAAGACAAATTTTTGTGGGGATCTTCTGGGTACCTACCTGAAAAACTTGAAAACATTTATTCACAAAGATATCTGTACCCCTATTTTATTGCACCATTATTTACGGTGGCCAAGACATGGCAACAACGAACGTGCCCTTCGACAGACTGGATGGGGAAGGTGTGGTACACACAGCGGAACACTACTCAGCCGTGGGAAAAGACGAAATACTGCCATTAGCAGCAACATAGACAGATCTTGAGAGTACCATGCTGAGGATATAAATCAGACAAAAAACGTCGAGAACCACATGATTTCACTCACACGTGGGATACAAAACCGAAAGCAACAAGTGAACAAACAAAAACGCATAGACACCGACACCAGTGTGGTGGCTGCCAGAAGGAAGGGGGGGTAAAGGGGTCAAATGAATGGTGACGGGAGATCTGACCTTGGGTGGTGAACACACAATGCGATATACAGATGATGTATTCTATATTGTACACTTGAAACCTATGTAATTTTATTAACCAATGTCACCCCAATAAATCTAGTTTAAAAAATTTTTAAATTCTTGTAGGGAGATAGGAGGGAGGGAAGGAAGTGTGTGTGTGTGTGTGTGTGTGTGTGTGTGTGTGTTGGGGGAGAGGGACCCATGAGTTTGCTATGAGAATTAGACTTTTTTTCATGTTGTTAAAAGTTTTTTAAATAATTAATATTCATGTTCTGAATTATCCGTATAAATGCTTTAAAACCAAATATTACCAGAATGCTCCAGGGCCGAGGTCCGCATCTGTGTTCACTGCATGTGTATTAGGCAGGGCTCTGCCTTGGCTATGGAGGGCTTATGCAGGACAGATAGGGAAGCGGTGCCTTCAAGCCAGATGAAGCCCAAACGACATCACTATGTGCCCAACAAAGGAAAGTAACAGTCCAACAGAGAAAAACAGTGGGAGAGTTGAGTCACCGCTGTAGCACATGGCAATACGCGCACGCTGAACTCAAAGGAACTCTTACTATAGCACTCGGCACCAAATCACATTACGAGGGACAGTTTTATTCTGACAAAACATCATCCATCATATTTAATTAATGCTAGTTCAAATTTTATTAGTTCATAGTTTTGCTTGTGTCTGATCTGTAAACTACTTTTGGTTTTACACTTGTGCAAGAGCTACGAGCATAAGGCAGTGATACGTAGCTTTATGCTTATATATACTTAGATAATGTTATCATAAATAAAGTAAAAACTGAGGAGCTAAGAGAATTTTCCTTATGAGAAGGGACGTGCATTATTCAAGTCTGAGAAACACTGCTCTGTATGCACTGCCTGTGTGAGGGCATCAGTGGGTCCCTCAACCTCCAGCACCGCCTACCTCACAGGGTCTGTAGGTTAAATAAGATAATCCATGTGTGAGGGTCCAGCCCGCAGAAGGGATTACAGTGACAGTTCTGTCTCTGCCTCAAAACGGAGAAAACAAGGTAGCTAAAGACAGTCTGGGCTCTTTTACGCTAAGTGTGGTCCTGGGACCAGGAGCATTAACATCGTGTAAGAGCTTGTTAGAAGCAGAATCCAGGCTCCTCTCCAAGACCCACTGGATTGGAATCTGCACGTTCGCGTGTTCCCAGCTGAAATCATACGTGCGCGTTCAAGTTTGAGAAGCACGGCTCTAATCTCCAGAGAAGGTGGACGGTAAAATGCGCTGCATTTTGTCCTACTCTGTTGGTTAACTGTGGTGATTAGAGAAATGGCCTGGCAAAAATGGCCACAAAGACTGTCCTCCCCTGAATTCCATATTAACATAACCACTTTACTGATGGTAATCATAAGCTGGGTTACAGAGTAGAAACCTCTTGAAAAGGGCCCAATTTTCAATTCAGAAAGACTAATGTGTATTTTTAAATGAAAAAGTCATAAAAGCTTTCTGAATTTTGAATAAAGAAATCCTAAGATCATGTCCATCAAAACACTTTTCAGTCTCCTATGCCCAATAACAATTACAATCACTTACATATATTAAGCTCTAATTTAAATATTTTGGTCCACCTGATTTGGTCTGACGAAGTCCTGGATCAGTTTATGATGACTGTGTGCCTACACTAATGAAACAATTTTTAAAAAGTGTGACTGTGTATCTAAAATGTATTAGTTTTAACTGTTAAAAACATGAGATCACATTCAGCAGTTAAGATTTTGTTAGTGTAACTCAACTACAGAGTATCTATGCTTTCTTCTTGAACTCAGTAGTCCTATAAATTTAAGCCATGCTGTACCTAAAAAGATTCAAAGATACTATTCTTGGAAACATAGAAAACAAGTTAACAACTAATATCCAAGAGAACCACCAATATCTAAAATGACCTTGCTACCATCTATAAAGGGCTATTTTGGTAGAATCAACATTTTATTGCTCTATTTTCTCCATATATGGGTCATAGAAACCACAAAGAATGTAAAGCAAAGCAGATTACTGTGTGTGTCTGTACAGAAACATGCGTGTATGTGTGTCTGAGTTCTCTATTCTTTGATATGACCTAGATTACAGGTAGAACCCCCCTTTATTCTTCATGGTCTCAGGCAATCGCAAACCAAGAATCAATCATATACCGTGAGCTATACACCAAAATGACCAGTACAGCTAAAAAACTCCCCTGCACATTGATGACAATGCCCATAACTTAAGGGACCCACAATCTGAAACTTCCTGGCTAACTCCAACTTCAGAGGTTTATATGCTATCTGGAATCCTTTTGGTCCTTTATACAATCAATCCACTGCTCCTAGAACCATACAAACCATACAATTCTTCTTTCTAATACTTCAAATTCTAATAATTTCTGTTCATATATTAAGCAATGTAAACTCACATACATACACAATGTATCAAGGGAAACGCAAAAAGTGGTTTTTAGCTTATACTGAAACTATACTTTAACTAAAGCTTTCCTATTAACTATTGAAAAGCTTAAACCATTACCTAGTTTGAATTAATTAAACAATAGCTGAACAGAAAACAAAGAGAAATAGGCCAACCATTTTTTTTCTACTAAAGTGATTATACTCACCCATCTCTACAAATAGGAGATATTTTAATCCCTTTAGGTTTCAGATATTTGATAAAAAATCTATATCCATTTTTCTTATCAAAAATATTCTGAAAATCTGTTATTCTCAAACTACTGAAGATGGATTCCTTAAAAAATAAATAAATAAATAGAGCACCACCCAATGAAATAAGATATATATTAAAGAAAAGAAAACCTTTAAAATATGAGCCACTTTGGTCTCTAAATCTTAAGGGTCTAATAAAAAATGAGCTTTTTTCAAGAGGTTATTTTTGCTGTCAAGAAACTTGGATATAGCCCTGGCCAGTGTGCACAGTGGTTAGAGCTTCGGCCCGCGCACCAAAGGGTCTCGGGTTTGATTCCCCATCAAGGGCACGTACCTGGGTTGCAGGTTTGATTCCCACCCCCGGTTGGGGTGCATGTGGGAGGCAACCAATCTGTATGTTGCTCTCACATCAATGTTTCTCTCTCTCTTTCTCTCCTCCCTCCCCCACTTACACTCTCTCTAAAAATCAATGGAAAAAATATCCTCCAGTGAGGATTAACCAAAAAAAAAAAAAAAAAAAAAAAAGAAAGAAACTTAGATACAGACAGTTAAGAAGAATCCAAACATATGCTGAAGCAAGAAACGTACTTGTTTTAAAAATCACATTATGCCCTGCATGAATTAATGAATGAATGAACTTAGTATTTTGTAAGTTGTTGCTTCCTCCATTCAAACTAGCATTTGGCATGACCGAAGTTTAATTGAATTAAGGGCCTGGTGGTGCTTTCAATTAACATCAGATGCTAGTGGTCATCCCCACCCAGTCACCCTTTCATCTTCAAATATGTCCTTGAACAAGACACGTGTCACCCAGGCTATCCAGCCGTTCAACAAAGGCAGATATACACTGAACGTTACTTAATCATTTCAGTATCAGGCCACTATGTTCCACTCCTAGGACTTCAGTACACTGAGAAACAATTTCATTACATAACACTTTAGACAGCTATAAAAACATGAACTTAATCCCACACCAAATTTAGTTTCAATGAGAAGAGCATCCCGTATTTCTAGACTCCATTAAATTATGAAATGAGGTGGATATGCATGTAGTCCTACACTACCTTTCCATCTGAACTAGACATCAGCTGACCTAGAATCTCAGTGCATGCAGACTCCTGTTGGATCACTAAGCATTGATACACTGGTATACACACAGCAAAGAGACATCTTTTCAAAATTATTGCCTATAAGAAAGTATCCATATAAACTTGCTAACTTTCAAACGGCCAAGTAGCTTGCGGCCTCTATTACCTATAGAGAAAATGGTGCCAATTTGAGGTAGCCACGCCCAGCTTTAACAAAGAAGAGCTGGCATATTTTTGTAACTGTTCCCAGTGAAAAGATACCTCAAACTGACCTAACAATTGCCCAGAGGATGAAGTTAATTTTTCAGATTTGCAAGGTTCAAGGCTCATGGGGCTAAAGGATTACTACTATTTGAGAGGAAACTTAATACGAGACATTGGACTGGCTCATTGGGCCTGATGATCTAAATCATCAACAAGTCCTTAGCAAATAAGCATATAAAGGAACAAGTGGTTTTGATTTCCCACAGAAAGCAAATGTGTCCACTACATGCAGATGAGAGCTCGTATCTACAAAACGTAAAGCCTTTCTTGTTTACATGGGAAACTACGGGACGCAGTTAACACACCAGGAGGATTTCTCTGTCATAAACAGGGAAGTTGTCTTTTACTTCCACTGAAGAATTAACTTGGGCACAGGGGACAGGACCCTTGGAAGCACCAATCCCGAGCACTTCAGAACAGACTTCTACCTTTTCTTCTCCAAAACGCCGACGGACACACCGGGGTGAAGGAGATGGGCAGGTATAGGAGCCAAAAGGAACATGAAGCCCCCCAGATGGAAATGATAACAGTGCAACCTTAATTCAAGAAGAAACGCTCACAATGGCTCACAGGCGCCTCTTGTTAAAGTGCAGCACAGGGGGAAGAGGCAGCCGGGAGAAATCCAGACAGAGCAGGATGAAGTCCTCTGGGTTGGGGTTTCACTCTAACAGCTCTCCTCCCAAGAAAAGAGAAGTCACTCGGAAGGTGCCAAGGACAAGAGGAGTGGCCTGGAGCACTCCCTCAGGCATATGTATTATCACCGAAAAAGCTAACAGAGGACACCCCACCACACAAACTCCCCTAGCAGTTTTCATCCAAAGCCATCCAAAGCCCTTTCTACATGCTATCCTCATGGTACCTCTGGGAGGTAGGGAGCATAATTCTCATTTTTATTCATGAGCAAGCTAAGGCACAGACAGAGCCTGAGTGACAAAAATGGTCTAGAATTTTGTTCCATGCAACATACTCCCTCCATGCTGACGTGAGCAACGAGGACGTGTCCTTAGAGGGGCAGCTCTAAGACCCAAACAAGATTGTTCATGACTCTGGGAAGCCAGTGCACCCTCTAAAGGCTCACAGATGAGTGTCAGGGGATACCCTCCACTGCAGATTACCAATATACACAGTCCTCTTGAATAAGACCGAATCCCCTATGATTGTAGGAAAAAGGCTGAAGATACCTACCCTCTTCCTGTTTCCCCCACTGTTGATACCAGAACAATCTTAACCATGTGCTCCATAGAACTTTAGTTCTTAAATCTTTGTCATAACTGGTGCAGTAAAATTCTAAGACTTATATTTTGCCAATGATTTTAACGTTTTTGATCAGATCATTTCCACATCCTTGGTCCCAGACAATTCTCTTTTATCATCACAACATTATCTGTATAAAACATAATGACAGGATCTGAAGTAAATAATGCATCCGGTCAGCATCCATTGGTTCTATATATTTTGAGATATGCTTACATACACAAAGGAAGGGTGTGATGTTAAAGAGATGACGTGAGCGATATTGGTGCCTTGTCTAATGGAGAACCCAGTGTCCTTTCAGGAAACTGAACATACTCAAAAGTTGCTCCCCAATTTCTATTAGCAACCCTCTAAAAATGAACATTTTCATTTGATACAAATATACAAATTTAAAATAAGTGTGCAATTCAGAATGGCCTACCATTTTCAGATTGCTTATATACCAGAAAATATACAGTCAATAAAAAAATACCAGAGAGGTGGGGACAAAAGGCTCTCTGGATCTGTACAGAAAAATGAGTATCATTTTGACAGGTAGTGATTCGTGGAGAACGTGGTATCCATGGAAACCAGGAGCACTGAGAGACGGCAGGTCACAAATCTGGTGATGGGGGATACGATGTATAGTAAGGCCCATTTTCCTGTGGAAGGAAAAACAGACAAGAACACTAAGTCACAGGGTCAATTTAACTGGGAGTATGAAAGAAAGGGATTTATAGTCAAAGACTTAATAAATATAAAATGACTAACACAAGCCATCAGAGTAGTTCCATGGTAATCAGTCAGGTGGAAGTCATCAGGATATTATTATTTTTAATATGTTTTTATTGATTTTGAGAGAGAGAAGGGAGAGGGGAGAGAGAGAGAGAAACATCAATTGGTCACCTCCCGCACGTACCCCGACCAAGCATGGGCCCTGACCTGGTATCGAATCAGCAACCTTTCAGTGCCCAGGACGATGCTTAACCAAGCCACACCAGCCAGGGACGATACTATTTTTTAATATTTCCACTTACTGAATATTCTATATGCCAGAAACTTTATCAACATTTTTCTTTTCTTATCTCTTTATATCCTCACATGACACCATGGAGTAGGTGACACGTTCATTTTACAGAAGAGGAAGCTGAGGCTCACACAGGTTGCACAGCTAGTAACCAGGAGAGCCGGAGTTTAAATCCACAGCTATTGGAATGTGATGCCCAGGTTCTTTGTTGTTAGACTGAGTTTTTTACTGTGTGCTACTTAATTCACAGCCACAAAGCAAAGCGAATGATCGCTGAAGAACTTAACTATAACAGCCTTGACAGAAATGAGTCTTCTCCATAACACGCCTGAGTGGCCAGGTTTGTACCAATGACAGTTCTCAGGGCATTTAGTTCAAGATCAAGATGGAGAAGGAAATGCCAGAACTTTAATGTCAAATGCAGAAAGCACCCATCAGTGTCAGGACATTTCTTGACCTCATTTTGGCTAACTTCAGCTTAATAAAAATCAAAGCCGTTCACTTTATAGCAGATGGGCCCTAGATACCACGTATGAGACTGAGATGCACTTCACATTTTTCAGGAAAGCACTTCTTTGACAAATAACCTTTTTTTAGTAAACCTTAAACAGAAAATGTGCAGCATTAAGGTAAGACAGTAGTCGCAAACGGAGAGCGAAAGGCAGGATAAAACCAGCTCTGCTGCTTTGTTATCAAAGCATGAATCGTTACACCTGTACGTAAAGGTGCTTCTTTTCCACATTATCTTTTCATTTTTGTGTCCAGTGTTAGTAATACACGTAACATCTACAGTGTTTTGGATCCTTTAAGACAATATTGATGTAGGTACCGACAGATGACCTACCGTGTAAACAGACGCTGTGAATTATGGGATTGTGCTGTACTACAAATACATTTTCTCGTATGATTTTCTTGATAACATTTTCTTTTCTTTAGCTTACTTTATTATAAGAATACAGTACATAATACATATAACATACAAAATATGTTTGTCTATTGACTATGTGATCAGTAAGGCTATCAGTAAACAGTACGCTCTTACTAGTTAAGTTTTTGGGGAGTCACATGTATATGTAACTTCAGCGGTGTGGGGCATGGGCGCCCTAACCTCCACGTTGGTCAGGGGTCATCGGTCTGCGGCATGACATGTGAAACCTCGGCATCTCGTGATGCCCTCTGCCTGCCCTTTCCACACCACCTCCTGACGCCTCCGCCTTCCCTCTCTTTGGCCTTTATACACAGATGGTCTAATATCTCAATTCTAGAAAGCTCTAGTACAGGGACGAAGAGAGGATCCCATGCCCCAAGTGTTAGATTACAGGTTATTTTATTTAATTTTGATTAACCATGTTAATTAGGCCTGCATTTGATACAAAATATAACAAAAACCTAAAAAAAACACACAAACAAAACAAAACCAAGCTTGAATGTGGTGCTAATATTTAATGAAATCCTGCTTTCTAGGCTCCCAAGTATATATAAAATGTGTTGGCTTAAAAAACAGTCCTTTGGGTTTTCTAACTAATACAATCCAACTTGTACATTTCTACCCCAGAAAATAAATGATAAATCCAGATATTAGCTTTGAACTGTCATGCCAAACTTTTGGCATCAAAATGCCTTTCACTGTTTTTCACATTTTCTGTCATCCATTTCTTGAATTATTAAAAAAAGTGACATATGTAGTTCAAAAGAATAACAATAAGACTCTTTTCTGCTCCAGCAATCTGCAATAAATACAAACTGATGATATTTTCCCTCTCATAGACTCAACAGTCTTTGAATCTATGATCCAGATGCTCCAGTTACAAGTCTTCTCTGTGCAAAAGCCAAACATGAGGCTGTATTAGCCATCAGAGCACATGAAATCCTTTGCTCTTCACATGAAAAAGGACAGAAATCATAGCTGACGTGAAAGAAGTTAGAGATATTTATTTTAAAGATATTTGTTATAGGATATTTATTTTACTGTATACACACTGTATACACTTAAGGAACACGAATTCACTTCAAACTTAATATAACCTTCAAGTATAATCCCTGGTTCATGCATAAAGGCATGTAATCAGCAACAATGATGGTTTTTGGGTCAAGCATGACGCTTACTTTGTTTTGTTCTAACTACTGCAGTGAAAGTGTGACTAAACACAATGGAATTCAAGAGTAGCCCTTCATTGGTGTTTAAGTAACAGATTCATAAATGCACCTACAAGTAATAATACTAATACATTATTGGCTGATACTCTTAAAAGCATCACACAAACTTTCAGCAAAATGAAACTTTTAGTAAAGGCTACTAAGATAGCCACTTGGTTTACAATTAACACTAAAATGGGCACCAAGAGATTCTTCCAGTTCTATTTATGAAGGTGAAAAGCCACTCAATCTTAAGTAGGCAGAGGTATAGCTGAAAAGTGGTAGAAAATTCACGATACAACCAAGGACTGGCTTCAAAACTACAGCAGAAAAATCTGTGATTTAAAAGTTTACTGGGGGAAAAGCCCTCTTTTAGGATAAAGTGTTTTCCTAAAGTTATTGTAAAAAGAGGATGTTAAGTGATATGCTCAAGTTTACTGAAACACGCTGCTTGCAGTAACGTCATCTTACAACGAAAGGGTGCTGCACTTATAAGCACCTCTCTGTGGAAGTTAAGATGCTACACCAGGGCAGGGGCGCCCCCGGTACTCACCCTGGCATCATAGTCAAGGACAAAAGGCGGAAAGTCAATCTGTTCTGGTGAGATGGCAGAAAACAGCTGGCGGAGGCTGTCCACGTGGCGGATCTTGTCCTTCAGTCCTGAGACAGAAAAGGTGGTAAAAAACCATGTTGATACCTGATTGACAGAAGAGAAAATAATTTAAGCCAGTGGCCAGAGATGGAAATGCAAACATGATTTTGAGAATTTATAATAAAGGCTACTTCAAAACGGAAACTGATGTCAGAAACATCTTGCAATAAGCAGGGTTTCCCAAAGTGCAGGCTGCTGTCCACCAGTAAATTGTGCAATTCGTTTAGCTGATTATGACCGGTAAAGAAAGAAATTGGTACACACTGGAGTACCGATTACTAGGAACTGCAGGAAGGACCTGTGCTCCATGAAGCTTGGTTTCCATGTGTCCCTAGGCTCCTATGCGAGTAGTGTACTGGGACACAGCACACGGCGGGTATGGTCGAACCATGGGACGTTTGGTAGAATAACTGATTCACAGCTACCCCGAAAATGGTCACATCCCCAAATCTCACAAACTTTTCTTTTCAAATGAGACTGAAAAGGAAATGTCTGCCAATATTTAAGACATTTATTTTTCAGCTGACACTTAGCATGCAGTCTCTTTCTCAAAGTGAATCTTCTGTGATGGAGCACCACCTTGGTTCATTTTACTTTACAACATGCAATCCCTCTGGAAAAGCTACTCTGCAGCACTTGTTGGTTCCCAAATAAGGAAGAATTTTCTATAGCAAATAGTACTGACAAAGACTAGGTAACAGCTAGAACTTACAAATTATTATCAGTCTCCCTAAACAGATAATTGGACATGTTTACCAACAGCTTACACAATAGTCCTATGAGGTGGGCACGATACTGTTATCTGCATTTTATCTTTATAAATAGAAATTTGTACTTATACATGTCCAATACAGAAGGTAGAGCATAGGAGAAGGCAACCTTCACAGACGAGTCAGATGCATGGTAACGTGCACACGTTCTACGTAAATACGTAACTTATATTTACATAAAGAAAGTACCATGCATATGATTTCTCGGTGCACTGGCAGAGTACACTCCAAATGAATAAGTGGCCCACGAAGAGTCCACGCCACTGTGGGCACTTGCCACTGATGCCCATCGCTGTCAATTCCTCTTTGACACCTTATCATGTTCCTCAGTGGTTGTTCCAAGCCTCTCACACATTCCAAGCCCCTAATACAACCTACTTTTTCCTACCTACTTAGGAGAAACAGCACAAATAACAGAACCGGGAAGAGCTCATCTCTGCCAGACTCCTATCCAAACTTCCAGGCTCAACATCCTTCCCTTCTAGCTCCGAACACATTATCCCTCCGAGTTCATATAACCTTATGTTTACATTTTATTTACAAAACTTATTCCTACTTCCTGGCATTTCAGTTACTTACATTCACTTCTATAATTTCCCTAGTAGATAATCCTAAAACAATAAAGTTTTATAACATATACTTCCTAGTATTTCAGTTACATTCATTTCTATAATTTGCCTAGTAATCATAAAACAATAAAGTTTTATAAGGTACACACAGAACCACGTATTCTCAAGTATATGATAAAGAAAGAATGAAGATAAGGCCTATTGTATAATGATTTTACAGCCTGGATCACTATCCTATTTTGGCCACACTACAATGGCTGGCAGAAGGCCTCAAATATTAACATTATCCTCTCCCTTCCCATCTTACCAAGTTCATTTGGAAGAAGGTGGGGGGAGGGGAGGGAAAGCACTTGGCCTTGCTAGAACCATGTGAGTTAATTCAAATCAATTAAAGTCATTTAATTACATAACTAAAATCAGGGTGTTTTTTTTAAACACATGTAGTTATAAAGTCAAATGACACAAATTTTTGCAAATCAGATTAGCAAAAATTTCAGATTAAGAAGTCTCCAACCAGCCACAAAGATAGCTGATAAACCAGTAAGAGCTACAGAGAGACCATGGAGATTTTAGAGATTCTAGAAAGAGCTTAAAAAATAAGACCATAGAGAGAATAAAGAGCCTCCAGGATGTGTTAGGAGATACATCTGTGCAGGGAATTAACACCTCCTGGTTACCTCTGTGTGCTGAGCACTGTGAATGGCTATAGGTGGCTCAGGGAAGTAGCAATATGGCCATTCCTCTGAAAGGGGCCTCGCTTCTGGCAGAGGAGTGAGATTCAGCAGAATAATAACCACCTAAGGCAAATGTACCAAACGCAGTGACCGGCCCAAAGAGCAGGCACGGATACCTGTCACGCACAAGGAACTGTGCTACTTGGAAAAAGGAATGAGATTACAGCTAGAAGAGACTGCGGGGAATCTCCGTGCCACTGACTCTTACCTCAGGGCCTTTGTATATACTGCTCTCTTAGTTCTCTTAGCTCTTTCCTTCAGTTCTCTGCCTGGGTAACTGTCCTTCAGAGCTCAGATAAGAACTCACCTCAGTGAGGAAACTCTCTTGACTGTCCTACACCCAAAGCTAGGAAAGGAGCTTCCTTGAGGTGTCCCAACACTGTGTTTCCTCATATTATCCCATAATTAACAATCTGTATTGTATTACCTGATTCTCTAAGTAACATATTCATAGGGTGTAATAAAAAGGAATTCCGTATGTGTTCAAAGAGTTAACAAATGGAGGTATAAGAGCTTCTGAACTCACTGTTCAGAAATGGTCCAATATGCCCTCATTCTACAATAAAAATAAATTGTTCTGCAATCTGAGACTCAGTTTCTCTATCCATAAAATTGATCAAGTTAGCTCTCAGTAATTTTAAGTGATTCTTAAGTAACCAAGTCTACTAAGGACTCCTGAATGTGCTATACCACAAGACACGGGGGTGGCTGGAGAGTTCAAAGAGAAGACTGGGTTGGGGAAGAATCATACAATCTTTAAAAGAGAAGGTTTTCCCCCATTACCCCCTTCACACCCTTCCAGCATCAGCAAGAGAAGATTACTCTAAGTAGACAGAAGCGGAACCCAGTTAAAAGTTTTCTGTTCAGGGAGACTCAAGAACACTGTCTTGGCTTTTTCCATTTTAGTTTTACTGTATATAACTTGGCTTTTAATTTTCTGTTATTTATAAGTTACAAATATACATTTAGTTAGGTAAGTTGCATTCCTTAGTATCTACTATTTTAAGAAACTGAAGAAAACAAAGAATCTGAAAAGGACTGCTGGGATAGTTTGTGAATGCTGGAGATTATGTCATCCCATTATTTACAGACCTGAAGCCAAGAACACAGGATCACAAACAACATAAACTACGAAAAGAGCTCACAGGAGCAATGGTGTGTGTGCACAGCGACCCATGAGAGCCAGGATCAACGATGGGCTTGGCTTCTGTTAGCTGGCGTTCTACTAGCAAGTTGCAAAGGAGAAAAAGAGCAGTGATTTATGTGCGAGCCAATTAGTACTTTGGGTGGAGTGGCTTGGAAAAAAATCTGAGGAGTAGGGAAATCAGGACGGCGGGATTCCACTGTTTTATTACCCCTTGATTTCATCTCATTATAATGAGAAACACTCCCTTACGGTTTCTGACTTAGCCTAAGACAACGGATTTCACTACACATGGGTTTCATTCTCAGCCCTCCCTCGTCCTCCCCACCCCAGAAGATCAGATGGGTGAGCGATGGCCGTCACTTTACTGGTCGGGCCTTTGGCTCTGCCCAACCTGGCGTTCACCCCGACTCCCATATGAAGCAAGTCCAACGACGAGACCATCAAGGATAGTGGCTCTAACACTTTCTAAAGACAAGTTCTTTATCAGATAAATGTTTTATTAAGATTTCTCTCTCAGGCTGTAGATTATCTTTTCATTCTCATATCTTTAAAAAAGCCAAGTTTTTAATTTTGATGAAGTCCAGTTTATCTTATGAGTTATGCTTTTGGTACTATATCTAAGAAATCTTTGCTGTGCTCAAGGTCACAAAGCTTTCTTAAATTTTCTTCTATAAGTTTAACAGTTTTAAGTTTTACATTTCGAACTTTAATTCATTTTCACTTAACTATTGTATATGATGCAAGATATGAAACAAAGTTCATTTTTCTGCATATTGATATCCAGTTGTTCCACTAACATTTGCTGAACAGACTATCCTTTTTCCACTGATCCAACTCTGAACTTTTGTCAAAAATCAATCATCCATATATACATGAGTCTATTTCTGGATTCTCTATTCTGCTCCACTGATCTATTTGTCTCTCTGGATGCCAATACCTCAATGTCTTGAGTACTGTAGCTTTAGAATAAGCTTTGAAAGCAGGTCATGTTGGTTCTCTAGCTCTATTCCTCTTTTCCAAAGTTGGTTTGGCTATTTTAGATGCTTTGCATTTTGATTGGTCAATTTCCACAAAAGAGCCTGCTAAAATTTTGGTTGAGATTGAATTGAATCTACAGATTTAGCAAGAGTTGACAATTTAACAATATTAAACCTTCTAATCCACAGTATATGCCTTCATTCACTTAGGTCTCCTTTGCATCTCTCATCAATGCTTTCAGTATGCATGGCTTGTAAAGTGTGTAAGTTTTTCACATCTTCTGTCATATTTATCCCTAAGTACTCAGTATTTTTTGATGCTGGTGTGAATGATACTCCCTTTTAAATTTCAATTTGATTTCTCATTGCTAATATACATAATTAATTTTTGAATAGTGATATTAAAATCTGAAACCTTGATAAAACTTTCTCATTAGTTCTAGTAGCTTTTCTGAGGATCATGGCACCTGTGAATAAAGACAGTTTTATTTATTCCTTACTAAACCTAGATGCATTTTGTTTTTCTTGACATATAACACTGTCTAGAAAAGTCCAGTACCATACTGAATGGAAGTGGGGAGATCAGACATTATTGCAAAAGCATACTGAAAATCAAGCTAATCCTTCTGTTTGTCCATATTAAAGAATAAGTTTCAGTAGTTACTAGATGAACAAAAAAATAAATGGATGATGAGATTGGGGAAAACAGTCAAGCATGTAATCAAAACTCAACTGCATGAAGAGAGCACTTCATTTGACTGACTTCACAAACTATACTCTTCCTTTTTTTAGTCTGGCAGGCAGTGCTCCCATGAGCATTTAATTAGAACTTTCTGTGCTGTTCGAACACTGAGGGACCAAAAGGAAATGTGCAGTTTTGAAATAATTACTTAAAATACTTCATGCAAATTTTAATGATATTTGGATGAGAAACTCAACAATAATCCTGTAAGTAATGAGAAATCCCAGAGTTGAAAACATTCTCTCACTGAAGTCTTCACTCATCTCTTAATGATGAAATATGAGGACTTTTCACTACTTATCTTAATTTCTCCACAATGTTCTAAAATAATGACTTTCTACCATCTTTGATGCTTTTCCCATCCACTGGCTCCCACGGCATTAGTCAAGTCTTGGTTTTCCTGTTGATTTTTAGATTACTTACTTCCCAATCTCCTTCCTTGACGCCAGGGCTCTGTCTTCAGTTGTTCTCTTGGCCCTAAGTCTCTGTGGTTTTATTCATTAACACCTTTAGAGAGCTAAAGCTCAGTTTACTTGATATTGACTTAAATGTATTTCCCAATCCACGATCCTATCTGATGCTACCTGGGAGTCATGGATGACTCAGTTCTTGCTCTCACTCCTACTCATCCAATAAGTCACTAAAGCCGGGGTTTTAATGCCCAAATAAGTTTTTTTTTCTCTAAACCCCTCTGATAGACTCTTTATTCTTTCTTTTTGCCTAAGACCAGGTCTTGGCAAACTTTTGCAAAGAATTCTATAGTAAATACTCTAGGCTTCTTATATTAACTTTATAAGAAAACTTCACTAGTCAGGCCTGATGACAGTCATGGATTTGGACAAGAGCAGGCACACAAAATTGATGTAATCTGGTGAGAGGTGAGGTAGGGAAAGTACTCAAGGATGCCTCCCTGGTTTCTGGCTCAGGCACCTGGGTGGGCAGTGGTCCCATTCGCTACGATGGGGAATACAGAAAGCAGCCTGGGAGTGAGGGAGGGAGGAAGGAGGAAATGCTGAACTTCAGAGGCCAGTAGGACATCTAAGTGAAGATATCTAATCAGTACGTCAACACACAGTTATCAGTACAGGAATGATGATAATTGCTAATATTTGCCGAGTGTTCAATCTGTGTCTGCTAATGTTTTAAACATTTTACATGTATTAATTTCATCCTTCTAGCAACCCTAACAAGGTAAGTACTATTATCACTCCCATTTTATAGAAGATGAAATTAAAGCATAGAGAGGTTACATAAGTTGCCTTAGATAAGAAGCTAGCAATCAGTAGAGCTGGGATTAGAACCTACATTATCTCAATCTCAAACCCATGCTTTTAAACATTAGGCTTTACTGCCTCTCAGATGTAGACTTGGGAATTGCATATATTCTAGAGGGCTGCTGAAGACACAGAAATAAAAAAAAAAGGTACAGAATGAAAGAAGAGGGCAGAAGATTTGGGGACACTAATACTCAAAGGATAAAAAGAGAAAGGGGACAGCAAAGGAGACCGAGAAGGAGCAGCTAGAAACAAGAGAATAGGTAGGCTAAGGAGGTGTGGAAGAAGCCAAGACAAAGTGCTTCGGGAAAGAAGTGGTCAACAATGTTTAAGGCAACCGGGAAACAGGTTACACAAAGACAGAAGAGTGTCTACTGGTTTAGTAACAGAAATTACCAGTGATTTTGGTGTGAGCAGCTTTAGTGGCCATAGTGGGATTCGAACGAGACTGGAGTAATTTAAGGTGTATGAAATATGGAAATGGTGAACATAGAAGAGATTACACTACAAAATTTTGGTTGTAAAGAAGAAAAGTGGAGACTTTAGCATGTTTAAAAATTGATGAGTTAGATCCAGAAGAAAGGGAGAGGGGAGAGGATAATTACTGAAGAGAGCTTCCCGAGGTAATGGAAGTATGCTGTGTGGTTACAAGCGTAGGCTCTGGAATTAAAATGCCTCGATTCAAATCCTGCCTTTGCTACTTATTAGCTGCTGACCTTGGACAAGTGATTTTGTCTCTCTAAGCATTAGTTTCCTTGTCTGTAAAGTGGGAATATGACTACGATCTACCTCACTGGTACATTATAAGGCTTACAAAATCCCATGGCTCTAGGACTCTCCATTGGTGCTCAGCAACCCAGACACGGGAGTGACAAAAGCAGAATGATGGACTATTTCAGGATTAAAACCTTCTACTGGGCAAGTGTGATGAAAAGGTGAGAGCTTATATATAGGGCATTTAGGCACTGACAAGAGTGGCTGAAGTGACGGAACATGGGTTTTAGGCTGAATAGGGGCAAAAAATCAGGACAAAAAAGAGATAAGATTTTCAGTAAAAGGACCAAAGGACTAGATGACCTGGTGAAGTCAAGATGTAGGATTAGATATTAGGGATATAGCTGTGAGCCAGAGGGCCATCTTCTAGCTCTCAGGGATCCTGCAGGCTAACAACTAAGGCAGAAAATTAAACAAACTGAATTAAAAACATAACGATGATAGATGACTATAAAATCTTAACGGGGTACAATGCAGGAGTGCCTACTAGGAACAGGACGGTCAGGGAAGGTTTCTGTGGAAAGCAACTGTTGAGCTGAGACCTGGAGGACAAATAAGAGCCGTGAGCAGAGGAAGGAAAGTGAATTCTGTACCTACGACATGAGCAAAGCCCGGATGGACAAAGACAAGAAGAGGCAAAGACTGAGAGGCCAACAGCTTGTGAGGGTTGTCTACAAAGATACCAGAATTACATGAGACCAATATCAGGACCACAGTTACAGGGTAAACAAAGAAATTAGCATCACAATGGCAACAGCAAGAATTAAGATGCTGAAATATATCTTAATCTGGCATGCAGTGCACTTAAATTCATGATTTAGCTAAAAAGAGAAATACTGTACCTTTGAACGAAATGTTGGATGAACAAAATAAACAGCCTTCAAGTTCCTCTTATACCTGATTTAAAATTAAAAAAAGGGTCAGTGTAAGTCACGCCTAAAACCAGTCACCATTACGGACAATTAACTCTTTACCTGAGTATATATATTCATTCACAGAGGGAAATAGAGTTTTTAAACAGCTCTAGTTTACATACTAAATTTTAGGTGAAATGTGAAAAAAAATTCAGAGAACATTGCATTATGTAAAGTGTCTGTTTTATAGGAGATACTGTGTTTCTCTAGGCTGTAAAAGAGCCACCTACAGGTAGGACAAAGGAAATTTGTCCTTAACAAACATTTATTGAATACCATTTTTTATGAACCTAAAATCTCAGGGATCAGGTTATAAATTAAACAACAGTAAAACCACTTAAAATTATAGCAAAAACTGGAAACTAAAGGTTTCAATGATCATATTACTACAACAAATATAGGACGTTTACTGTGTCCCAGAAATTGTACAAAGGCTTTATACTTAATTCTCATAACAATTCTGTGAACTAATATTGTCTCTATTTTAACCTTCCAAAAGTTACCCAGCCATCAGCTGGTAGAGCCAGAAACTGAACACAGGGGCATGGCTCCAGAATCATGCTCTTATCCACTACTCTATCTAGCCTCCCCAGGCGTGCCTGGAATTATTTCAACAGCTTATTAATCACCATTGGGTCACGTAAGGTGAATTGGAGAGGACTTCAGAGAAAGAGTACAAACTCTTCATTTCACAGTTGAGGCCTGTTTAAAGTTAGCGAGTTGGTTAGAGGTAGAGGCAGAATTATAGTGGAGTGAAGTTTCCTTATAAAACCCACATTCGAAGCATGCTAAAGAGGAGTCTGGTAGGTAATGGAAACTTAATATTGCTAATTAAGATGATACTTAAGGGACGAAGTGAGATAGTTGGAAATTTATGGTAAACTCCCAGGAGGGTGGACAGCTATTTTTATTTAAGAAATCTATTAATGAGGAAAAAGTTTAAAGCAGAACATTTTATCTTTGCTGTAGTGGGGTATCTATATATTCTGGTTAAAATTTCCATGATCACTTCAAGGGAAATATGGTTTAATGAAAGTAATTTTCTGGTTCCAAGTAAGTAGCCCAGGTTCAAGTCCAAATTCTGCATTTACTGTTGTGAGACTGTAAGCAATGTATTTCACTGTTCAGAATGTCCATAGTTTCCCATCTGTCAACTGTAGATTTTATCTATGTTTATCTAGCTAGACAAAGGACGAAGTAAATTCATACTTAGCAAATAAATTTATGATGTGCTTTTTTTTAAATGACGCTAGAATCTTTGGGACTGGACTATGAATTAACAAACTCACGGGTCACTAGATCAAATAAGATAATGTTCATAAATGTATTTTCCTAAGTGTAACACCTTATAAATAGAAGGTAGTATTTTTGTTATTTTATATGCAAAGGTTAGTAATGACCCCAACCCTTTTTTCAAGATGTTTAAAAGCAGATGAAAGTTTACACATGAATTTACTTAAATGTGTTAAGTCTAAGTTAAGGAGCACCTACTATTATTAAAATAGCTAAACTGTGAATGATGATAAACTTTGTTCCATGAAATACACTTTCACAGAATACACAGCAATGACTGCTACTGCTTCAATTAGGAAAGACAGAAGCTATTTCCCTCTTCATAATTTGTGAAAATAACTAACTTGACGTCAACGACATCGTAGAGTTTCTTCAGGAAGTCAGAGTCCAGGTGATTGTACTCGCTGGTCAGTGTGTGGAAATATACTAATACATATTCCTTCACAGCAATGTGGTCCATCACATGGATAAAATATAAGAGCGCCTAGGAGGAAAACAGCAAAGGTAAGGATCATTTTGCACAGCAGCCGATTTCACAGAGGCCGAGGGGGGGAAATCCAGATTAACCTGATCTGTGCCCCAGGCACTGCTGATGGACAGTTCACGCTGGTGAGTATCAGTTCTCTTTAGGAAGATCTTTGGGGAGTGAATCATGCCACTGCTTAATAATTCTCATCAACGCTACACTGCGATCCCTTTCTGTCTTCTCCTAAGTGATGGAGGATATTCTGTCTCCTCTCAAATTCTTCGGTCAACTACCAGGTTTTTCCTCTCTAGGACAATACCAAAATCATTAGCAGGATTCCTAGACTTTCAACCATTCGTGAAGTTTTTGCTTGAATTCAATGAAAGTCTTTGCAGTCTCTACTGAGGGCCAGACTCGTGGCTCTCTTCTAACTAAGAGTTATATACTATAAACGGACTTTCAGGGGGCACCTCACAGGGCTCACTTTGAGGGCTCACTTTCTTAGCATCTTCAATGTTGATCTGGATGAAAATGAAAACAGGTTTAGCCAGTAGATGGCAAAGGGCTGGGCAGCGTTTCTAGAGCTCTGAAAGACTCGAATTTAATGTGACCCAGATCGCTTAGAGAAATGTTCCGTTACAAGAAAGATAAAATTTAGGAAAAACAAACACAAAGCAGACACACAATATGGGCAGGGCCAGTAGGACCCAGTGGTGTAGCTATGAACTGTGGCAAGGAGGAAGCTAAGAGGTAGCAACCGAAAGATTATCAAACAGGCTGTTTCCCAATTCCTCCTCAGGGGTCCTTGGCATTAACATGACCGGATTAATATGGATCAGGGTGCAGCTCCTATCAGAACAGAGGCGGGCACTAAGAAAACAGCACCTTTCCAGCTGTTACCTGGTCTGACCCCACAATACTTCTCATTATTTGTATTAAATGATATATCATGAATATCCAGACCACCAGGGAAGTGCACACTGACATCGATGCAGGATCTATGTTTTCATCGGTATCAATCACACTATTAATGATAAGAATGAATGTTATACTGATTATTAATAACACAAAACAAATAACTACAAGCAGAAACTTACTAATAATATAATTTGCATTATATATATATAAAACTCAGGTGAGTTTTTCCTTTATGTGTATGTGTTTTTCTTTCTTTTTTTTTTTAAATCCTTACCCAAGGACATGCTTAGAGAGAGGAAGGAGGAGAGAGAGAGAAACCTCGATGTGAGAAACACTGATCGGCTGCCTTCCATACATGCACTGTGGGCATGGGCCCTAAACAGGACGCGCACCAGCAACCTTTGGGTGCACAGGACGACGCTCAACCAGCTGAGCCACTCCGGCCGGGCTGTGTGTGCTTTCATTATTTGTTTTTACCACATTGCTCTGGTCCTTTCTATCCACTCTCCATCCCCTCCCAGTACAATTAAGATACCTATTTTTAGCTTTGAATTCCCCATTTTTAACTTAAATTTTTTTCATTATAAAGAAATATGACCACATGACAGAAAAATGTAGAAAACAACTTCTTCCCTAAACAATGAAACCCACTTTCAGGTATTTACTTCCAGTTTTTATCTTTAATGGATTCAAAAAATCGGTATACATACAATTTAATGTGTCACTTTTTTTCCTGCTGATATTACATTGTAAACATTTCTCTATAACTGTACTTTTTAAGGGCCACAGGACATTCCATGTGTGGATGAACCATAATCACCTGTTAGGAATTTAAGTTACAATTTCATGGTACCAATGAGCCTGCAGCTAACATGCCAGATCCAGTTCTCTCACCATTTTTTTTTTTACCTGAACACCAGTGACCAGGATTCTACAGGCTCAGCCAAAAGCAATTATTTGCTTTTGCACAATTGTGTTTTATCTGAAAAAGCAAACTCCTAACTCACTGAAATGATACGTGCAGATGTGCAGAACCCCAGGGCTGCTACTCTGCCAGAAACACACAATCATCTCACATTCTAAGTCCTGACTCCAAATTCAAATTCTTCTTATTTTTAAATCAATATCATTTGCAAAAAACTCTGCATGGACAAGGCTTACCTTGTCCATATCTATTAATGTCACAGGAATGTTTCTTCCAACTACCACCATCACTGTGCGACCGCAGTTATCAACACCTATAAACAGGAAATGCAATCAGTATCCAGAAACTTGATTCCAGAAGTATCAGTCATCCTGGGCACTAACCTTATAAAAACATTCCACACATATGTAAAAGACTGAAAACCAGGGACACAAATTTTTCAAATTTCATCTTCAGATTTCTTTTACTATGTAGAAAACACCACCTTTTAGTTTACCCTTAGGAGGTTTTGATGACTGGTTTACTTTTAAGAGAAGGCCTCTTATGGGTTTTAAATCAGAGATGTCAAAGGTAACATTGCAGGAAACCACCTTTTCATATATAGCTTTTTGTTTAAACTTACTACAACTTCTAATAATGTTAGTGATCTGGGAAAACAAAATGGAACTCAAATATGAAAATTAACAAGTACTGTCTGAAAAAAATATAATGAAGAGAGAAGGGGAGTCTGAGAACTTTCACTGTCTCTATGATATATTTATGTAAGGTTTGAATTTTGTATAGCAAGTATATGGTACTTTTTAAAGCAGAAAGGAAATTTTAAAGATAAGCAAAAGGACATTAGGAGGAAATGAAACTGGCCAATGTAGAACTACCAGTTGAAAATTTTATAGGTTCTATCTTCATTAGTACAAAAACACTTTATTCGTAGATAAAATGGACAAAATCAGAGAAAAATGAAGTCCCTAATACACGCCAGGTAGGGTCCTTAATTAGTAGAAGCCTAAGTTACCATATCATCAAGCTCACCTGTCTGGTATAAGGCTTTTAGAGAAGCAATATCCGATAGGTCCTCAGATCTTGCTTGACACAACCAGCGATTATAACTGGAGAAATAAAAGGTATAATTATTATAATAAACCCTTGCAAATTAAACAATTGGGGCCTGTTTTTATCTTACCCTGTTCCTAAAGAATAATGTTTTATTATAACGAGGAAGGAGTTAAAGAGACCGTTATACTATGCAGAATATCTACTACATATTACTGATAAAAATTGTTCAGACATATTTAAGAAATCCTTTATGATCAAATGAAGGCTACTCATATAAATGGCTCAGATACCAAGTTCTCAAACTAACATTGTTTTTAAATACTATTACTTTCCTTTGCTAAAAAAAAAAAATGCAAAGAGAAAGCCTAAGGCAATAGCAGCTATACCAAACAGACGTTCACTCATTCCGCAAAGATTTATTTCCTATATGATGAGTATTGAGAATACTGTAGTGAAAAGACATGGTCAGTGCCCTCCAGTTTACTTTTCAGAAGGAAAACGTGTCTTGCACATGCCATGTGGGACCACAAAGGAACTAAGTAATTTTATCTGTGAAGTCCAGGCTTCTTTGATGATCAGTTAATCAAACTAGCTGTACTTATACCTCCTATATCAGATCATGAGGACCACAAAAAAATCTCTAGTCCCTTCCCAACTTCTCCATGGCAGTGGGATGTGGATGGTGGTGGAGAAGTGAGATACGCTGCAGTGGCCTCTTTGAAGGCTCTTCCCAATGAGCTCTAACTCTGGGCCTCAACTGATTCCCCACTCTTGGGGGTCAATTTTCCCTTAGTAAAGTAAAAGGCTCAGACTAGATCAGTGATTTAGGGCACAGAAGAATCATCTAAGCAACTTTAGAAGAAAGATTCCTGAGCCCTTTCCACAGAGGCTTTGATTCAGGAAGTTTGGTAAGGGGCCTATGAATTTTTAGCAAGCGCCAGATGACTAATGCTTGTAGACTGTGCTCTTCACTTTGGACACGTGTATCAGAGGGTCACCAAAATCCCTTTCAGCTCTGAAGGACTGTGGAGAGACCACACACCAGTGGTTCGCAAAGTGGGGTCCACAGTCCTGGGGCTTTTTCAGGGGGGTTGCAAGGTGAAAAACTATTTTCATAGTAATAGTGAAACAGCATTTGCCTTTCCCACTGTGTTGACGTTTGCACTGATGGTGCAAAAGCCACTGCTGGGTAAACCTGCTGGTGCCTTCGCAGGAGTCAAGGCAGAGGCACAGACTGTGTGAGCAGTCACTGTGTTCTCACTGCCAAAATCCTCACAGGGGGGGAAAAAGCCATTTTCACTTTACTTCTTTGATGAGGAAGTAAGAATTATTAATTTTATTAAACCAACCCTTGGGAACACATCTGTTTAATGTTATTATTAATGTGTCACAAAATGGGAAAACACAGGAGGCACTTCTATGCACTAAAATCCAAGGCTGTCTTGAAGAAAAGCACTGTGCTGGACTTGCAAGCTGAAATACGAGCTTTTTTTCATGGATCATCGCTTTTCTTCAAATAATGACTGACAAAGTACGGTTATGCTACATGAACAGTTAGCAGATGTTTTGTCAAAAATGAATAAAGTGACCCTGACATTTCAAGAAAAACAATCAACAGTATTTATTGCCAATGATAAAACTTGAGAGCTAAAAAATATATATGGTTTTGAAAAATTTGTATCTATCACCAGAAGCTTACAGTGCCTAACACTTAAAGACATTTCTGATACCAGTGGTGATATTAACAAACACAACCTTTTGAGTGTGTAGTAAAAGGCATCAATATTTGGAAGATCTGAATAATTCAGTGAATCAGTATTTTTCTAAAGATCAATGCATCATGTTATAAATTCATGCTTGAAATTCCTATTATAAAATCCATTCAAGGAGCAGAATCAAATATATTTTAATGTAACAATATAAAAACTCATGGATATGATTTGCAGTTATACATTACAACTAAACTTTAAGAAGTAACTGTCGAGCTCTGGTGTAACATCGAAGAACAACCTCCCCATTCCTTGAAAGGAACTGAAATCCCTCTCCCTTCTCCAATTATGTACCTGAGACAAGGCTTTCTTCATATACTTCACCCCGCACAACTTACTGAATCCTGATACGAGAATCCAGCTGTCTTCTACTAAGCCCAACAATGCAAGATTTGCAAAAATGTAAAACAGTGCCATTTCTATTCTAATTTAAAAGAAGTTATTTTGCCTAAAAATATGATGGGTTATTTTTCAATGAATTCATCAATACGTTCTCATATGATAAGTATTGGCAGGTACACCCCAGGTAAACAAAAGCTCTCTGGGGTCTTCAGCACTTTTTAAGAGTGCAAAGGGGACCTGAGACCAAACAGTTTGAGAACCATTGCCCTAGACCAAAAGAGGTACCCAAACCTAGCAGAGCATGAATTCTGATATGAAAAGGCTTTAAAATATAAATAGATGTTGCAGTGCCAGTCACATGAGGGATAGCTCAGTCACTGTTTTCAAATAAAAATGTTTGCCAAATGATGCTTACACATGGCCAAGTTTAGAAATCACTGAAACTATCATCTGATTATGTGACTGCCTTTGGAAAAGCTGTTTATTGGTGCCCCCTAGTGGCTACTTTGCTTTTGTTTATAAAAACGAAATCAGAATAAAGTGAAGACTAGGAACTCAGGAGACAAGGAATTTTAACTCTAAGGGAATCCAGAGATCATCTAGTCCAACTCCCATTTTATAGAAGGGTACTGACAACAACCACACATCATTAAATACAGTGGATAAATGCTATGCTAGGCTTTGGTAAAGTACAGTCTAAAAAAGCATATAGGAGGAGACATCTACTCCAGACTTCTATTCCATCTATTCCAACTTATCTCTAACGAGGTAAGTTCCAGAAGCTGTCCCTTCTGAGCTGAAACCTGGAGAATGACAGGAACTGAAAGATGAGAGTGCTCTAGTCCAAAGGGATGGCAAGTAGCAAAGCTCAAAGGTAAAAGAGACCATGATTTGCTCAGTACTGAAGAGAACAGCAGTGACCAATTTTAAGAGCTTGCTAAGTACCAGGTGCTGTGCTAAGCTCATGACATTATCTTATTTCATGTTCACAACCGTATGAGACGTCATCCCCTCAACCAACCCTGTAAGGAATGGATGTTATTAACCATTTATAACTTATGATTCTTTTTCTTTCCTTTACTTTTTTTTTTGAAAAAGCAGCTAACTCTCCAAGAACTGTCAATCCTTGGAAAAGCTTACCCAGAAGGACAAAAGCTGCTTTTCATTATGTTTCAAAGAGGATTTATTCAGAATTGCTTAAACACCTGAAAGAAATGGAATGGCTTTGTAAGGTCCTTAGGATAAATCGAGGAGAAATAAAACTCTTTTTAATTTAATAAAACTGTAGATTCTGTTTTCATTATAAACAGTAAAGTTGGGTAAAAACTTTGTAAGTCTGCCATTCCCTTTCACCAGTTTCCACTTTTACAACAAAACCTCACCCAGAGGCACTAACTACAGTTACAGTAGAAAGAGCAGGAGCTCTGAAATCAGGTCTGCATCTCAACACTGGCTTCAACACACATCCACTCTGACCGCTGACAAGTTAACTTTGAGTTTCTGCATCACAAAACGGGGACAATATCCTCCTCACTGGACTGTCACGAGGAATAAATTAGAACATATTATACACAGATCATTTAGCAGGGGCAAGGCCCTTTCTTCTTTCTCAGGCCCTTACGTGTCTTTCAGGCCGGAGGGGTTTGCCTTACTTTCTCTGATGCTGCTTCTGCAGGGCTGCCTCGGATAACTGCCCCTGAAGGATCAGTCTTCTCTGCTTGTCAATATCTCCTTCCATTCTGGCAAAAGCATGAGAGCCGATGAAAGAGAGATCAGCTCCCAAGCCTTCTTCCTCCTCTTCTTGGTCATCTGTAACAAAAGTGCCATCCATAGGGAGCTTAGGACAAAACTTGACAGTAAATGCTACAAACAGGTTGTGAATGCACAACAGGGATGGCTGTGAGCTAACGCAAAAAAAAAATGGAGTTAAGGTTATGTTTTGAAAATGAAAGTGAAATCAGATTTAGGCATTTGAAGAACGGAAATAAAGAAGGAAACCAACAAATGTTTGGGGTCATTTATCTAGCCTGTTTAAGGAGGAAGCACTTGATTGGTCAGCACATAAACTCCTTTGGTCAGATAACAAAGGAAGGAAGATGTCTGGTGTGGTTTTAGAGGAAATGGTTGAAGCTGTTGGAAATTTCAGATGATAATGTACGTGACTACTGTCTCAACAGTGACCTGAATGAAACTATAAACTTCATGAGGGTAAGAATGTTCTATTCACCTCTGAATTTCTATTGCCTAACACAGACTTGACATTATACATGTGGGTGTAATTTTTTTTTAACTTAAAGAGTAAATCTTAACAAGAATAAGACTCTAAAAACCTCTAAGTTGGTCTTGATCTTAGTGTCGCTAATAGCTTTCCAAAGGTCAAGCTATACGCCCCAGTTCTTTGGTGATCAGTCCCTTCACTGCCGTAAGAGGGAGACTGAGAGAGGTAGAACTCACCTTCCGGGGCGCCAGGTTTCTCACTTATTCGAATCTGCCGTTCAGGTACCACAGGCTCCCCTTCTGCATTTCCAATATCTGCAGGTAGGTACGGCAACGATCGACTCTCCTCCTTTAATGACCTTGGGAAGTACAGAGGTAGCAGCTTTTGGTAAGTAGCCTGTGTTGGAAAAGCAAGATGTTCTGTGACAAATCATGAAGTAATGAAGCCAGCACCCACAGTGCTTGGTGCTGTTCAAATGCTGTGGAGACAGCCTCCATCAAGCAGAAAGACCTCACCTCTTCCAAGCTCAGACTAGATGCTGCCTGGGACCCTCCATCAGTTCTGTGTTAAAGATCAGGACATCATTAGCTAGTTAAACATGACTCCCGTTCTGGCAATTCCAGGTGACTGAACCTGGAATGCACGAGTCCTGCCACTCCTGTCCCCTTCCTTGTACTTCACCTTACTAACAATATCTGTCTTTCAAAGTTCAGCTCAGATGCTCCTCCTCAGTCCTCAGTGTGCCATCAAGGTCCACTGACCTGGTTTAGTTTCTGAGATTTCTTTTTAATACTTCTCTTTGTGAAGAAATGCTATTTCAAGACTTTTATTCTTCTTTAGAGGTTTCCCAAACAACAAAGGTAAATTTTTATTAAAAAATTAGAATGAAACTCATTCTATCTTATAATTTCCAAATGGGTTGGTTCACTGGGCTCATTTATGAATCCATGATACATTATAGGCATTTAGTTCTCTTACTTTTCCTGTATCTTTTTCAACACTCTAGAAATTATTTTATCATTAGCCACCAATCATTCCCAGCTATACTTTAAAAATCTAAAACAGAATAAGAAACCAAAGAATGATGGAATTGCTTAGAAAAACAATGAAATCATTAAAAAAATCATGATTTGTCAGTTTTCTTATTCTGTCACCTGTAATACTATACCATCTTTCACGTATAAAGTATATAAAGTAGATATGTAAGACTGAAGACACCATCTTATAGTCTTTTCCAGAAATGTCCTATAATTGGAATCATAGTGTGTAACCTTTTCAGATTGGCTTCTTTCACTCAGCAATATACATTTAAGATTCCTCTTTATCTTTTTATGGCTTAATAGCTTATTTGTTTTTAGCACGGAACTACATTCCACCATGTGGATGTACCACAGTTTATTTATCTATTCACCCACTGAAGGACATCTTGATTTCTTCCAAGCTTTGGCAAATATGAATAAAGCTGCTATAAACATCCTTTGTAAGTTTTTGTGAGGACATACATTTTCAACTCTTTTGGGTAAATACCAATTCTTGCCCATTTTTAAATTGAGTTATCTTTTTACTGTTGAATTATTAGGGACCAATTGATCTATATTTATTTTGGCTGTTTGTACTTTTTATGTCATATCTAAGAAACTACTGCCTAATCCAAGATCATGAAGATTTATATGTATGTTTTCTTCTAACAGCTTTATAGCTTTAGCTTTTACATTAAGTCCTATATCTATTTTTAGTTAATTTTTGTATATAATGTAACGTAGTGGTCCAACTTCTTTGTTTTGCATGTGGAAATCCAATTGCTCCAATACCATTAGTTGATAAGACTATTCTTTCTGCACTGAATTGTCCTGCAGCCTTGTCAAGCATTTGTCCCACGGATCGATGTTTATTCTCACACCAGTGCCACACAGTCATGATTACTGGACTCTGAGTTAAGTTCAAATCAGATTAAGTGCGAATCCTTCACCTTTGTTTTTTTTCCCCCCCAAGTTTTTTTTTGACTATTCAGGGTCCCTTGCATATCCATGTAAAATTTAGGATCAATTTATTAATTTCTACGAAAAAAGTCCACTGGGATTTTGATATTTTGTTGAATCTGTAGAACCACTTGGGGAACACTGCCATCTGAACAACATTAAGTCTTCCAATTCATGAACAGGGATATCTTTCTATTTACTGAGGTGTTTTAAATTTTTTCTCAAAGGTATTTTGTAGTTTTCACTGTACATGTCTTATACTTTTTTTTGTTTTGTTAAGGTTAGCCTTAAATATTTGATTCTTTTTGATGTTATTGTAAACAGAACTGTTCTCTTAATTTCATTTTCAGATTATTCACTGGTAGTATAGAAAATACAATTTATTGTTTATGTTGCTCTTGTGTCCTGTAATCCTGCTGAACTCTATCAGTTCTAATAGCATTTTTGTAGACTTAATGGGAACTTTTATATAAAAGATCATGTCATCTACAAATAGATATAGTTTTATTTATTTCCAATATGGGTGCTTTTCATTTCTTCTCGTTGCCTAAATGCCCTGGCTAGTAGCAGTACAATGCTGAACATAACTGGTGACAGTGGACATCCTTGTCTTGTTCCTTGGTCTTAGGTAGAGAGCTTTCAGTATTTCACCATTAAGTATAATATTAGCTATGGGTCTTTCATTGATGCCCTTTATCAGGTTACAAAAGTTCCCTTCTATTTCCAGTTTGTTGAGTGCTTTTATCATGAAAGGGTGTTAGACTTTGTCCAATGTTCTTTCTGCCTCTACTGAGATGATCACGCAGTTTTATTCTTTATTCTACTATTATTATATCCATTATTCTATTACTATGGTGCATAACATTGATTTTTGTACATTGAACCAGCCTTACATTCCTGAGATAAATGGTATATAACCCTTTTATACGTTGCTGGATTCATTTTGCTAATATTTTGTTAAAGATTTTTACATCTCGCCCAGCCGGGGGGTGGCTCAGTGGTTGAGCATCGACCTAGGATCGAGGAGATCGGGGTTTGATTCCCGGTCAGGGCACATGCCTGGGTTGTGGGCTTGATCAATGACTCTCTCATCATTGATGTTTCTATCTCTCTCTCTCCCTCTTCTTTCTTCTCTCTCTGAAATCAATAAAGATATATTAAAAAAAGAAAAAAAGATTTTTACATCCCTATTCATAATGGATATTGATCTGTAAGATTTAAATAATGCGACATAATTAGCAAAATACCTCTTCAAGTTCAGAGACAGCAAATACTACTTTTTCAATGGTCTCTCCATGAATCTCTAGAAATCTCCTTACAGTGCCTAAGGGAAAAAAAAAAGATTATTCAATAAATAGAAGTTACTTCCATATGAAGAAAAACCAAACTCTTCAAAGTTTTATTTTTGTAATGGATCACTCCTCATTTCTTTCAGGTCTCTGCTCAATGAAAAGATCTAATATAATATATGAAAATACATACTCTAACTACGAAACATATAAATTTACTATAAAATCCTTGAGCAGTAAAGATCTTAGTTTTAAAAATAGCTTATTAAATAAGACTATTTAAGACTAAAGCCATGCCCTTGCCCCAAATTTTAGGCTAAAGAATAAGAATTTTATACATGCAAATATCTTTGCAATTTTTTGGCGGATATGACTTTTAGCTCCTAATACTTATTTTTTGGTTAATGACACATTATATGTATTTATAACCATGTAAAACATGCATGAAATAATTATTAAATCCAAAAATCACAAGGCAATATATAAGAAATGTCACTCTCTAGTTAATAAATCATATGTCTGTATATACACAGGGAGTTGGTTGCAGGTACAGGATTAAGACAAAGTCAACTTTTACTCTATATACTTTTGTATTTTTTCACAAAGATTATGCATTACTTTGGTAATAATAATCGTTTTTTTATTAAGCTCCCACTCTAAGAAGAGGTGTGGATACTGAGGAGTTAGCACAGAGTGGAGCGTCTTCAACAGTAGATATATGTCCCTCCTGTGCTGTTTCCAATAGAATCCATGCCCTAACCAAGTGAGATTGCTCCTGCATCTAATTCAGTGAGATCACGGACCCTCTCAAGCTGAACAGCATATTTTTATATCACATATGTGACACTTGGCTAATAATGATTGAGCTCAGTCTTTTTTTAAACCTAACTGCAAGGTTTAATATATTCAAATAGCACATGTGAAAGCAGCTGTGGTTTAAACTGCAAAGTGCTATGTGACTCTGATATTATAAAATCTATTTTGATTTCACTGCTGCACCTGTTAAGATTATTCTGAATTATGATTCAAATACCCCATACATTGGCCATACTTCTTAGCTTGGTATCATTCTCAAATTTAATAGGCAAATCTTCCGTTCAAATGGATAGAAATGCCAACACGAGAAAGTAAATCGAGAGCTCTGCACTTTGTCAATACCAGCTTCCCTACAGGTGCCATGATCAGTTAACAAGTTTTCTTTACTGTAACTATTTCATCAGTGGTAAAAAATTGTTAAGACTCATGTTATGTACAGCACCACAATCCCATGATGAATGCTAAGCAATTTTTGCACAGCATCTCCAATGTTACTTACGAAGCGCTATGTGTGTGGCATCCTCTAAAGGATAACCTCGTTTTGCAGAATTGATGACACAGAATCCAACAGAAGACATTGATTGCTCTCTGCAATCAAACAGAAAACACAAAAATTATACTACAAACATTTATAATACATAACGAATTTAAAAATGCAGCTTAACTTCTCATTCCGTCCCTTCAACAGATCTACTGTAATAGTTAACCAAATTGCAGTATTTAATAATTATATTAACATATAATTTAATTGCACCATTTGGCGGAGCTATATTCCAAATAAAGACTGAGTATAATGGGAGCAAGTTAAATTCTCAAATTACCCAAAATCATTCCTTTTACTCTGCTAAGTTTGAGAAGACAATTAACTCTATTGTCAGGGTCCTCTGAAATTGTCTAAATCCATCAAATTTTGCCTTCCATAGCTAGGTTTCATTTTAAAACCAGGGCCTTTAACAGTATATGGCATGCCACGAACAGGAAGTGAGGAAGCCGTACTTTGCCAGCTGAAGGACGTTCCTGTAGCAGCTGTACAGGGAACTCTCAGCTGCTGTGCGGTAGCGGCTCTTGTACTTAGGTCCCACTGTGTGAATTATGAACCGGGCAGCTAGATGAAATCCTTTCGTCAGTTTAGCTTCACCTGTACGGCACCCTGGGCACAGTGGAGCATATATAAGTCATGGTGGCAGTAGACAAACATCAATGAAACAATGCATAAAACAGAAAGCAGAAAGAATGCTGTGAAATTTCAGTTAAAAATATGGGTTCCACACAAACACTGACCTGTTCCCAAAATGACAGTGAAGCAACACAATAGGTATGAAAACAGAGAGAAAAGAATGGGCAAGACCATGAAGCAGATGAGCATCATCAAAGTTCTGGAAGGTAGAAAGACAATGAACTAGAGGTAAATGATTTAGCAGTGCAGAGAAACCTAACCGCCTGCAGCAAGAGGGAACTAAGATGAAGAAAGGTGTTCTGTACTGAAAGGCAGTGCTCTATTCTGGACAGACTGCTTTAGTTCAAATCCAGAGCCCACCATGTCCCTGCTGTAACACATATTAAATGAGTTAATGTGCAAAGTGCACACATGCATTAGCTACTGTTGTTATTAGTGTTGAATACTAAAAAGGCTCAGAAACTGGAGGTTCTAAGTATTACTGAAGGCTATAATGTGAAGTGGGACTAAAAAGAGGAGGCTGAGTTAACAGTTTGCATTGTAAACAGTCAAATTGCAACAACCTTTCCCAGCCAGTACAGCAAGGTGATGATGCTTTCCCACCACAGCAGCAGGAAGGTTTACTCTCTGCAGACGCTGAACTAGAGAGTTTCCGGACTCCAGCCAGAACCACACACAGATGAAGAGAGGTGATTTACTTAAAGTGTAATACTCAAATGAGATAGCTCTAGATCTCTTGCTCCAAATTGGCATCTAAAATGCAGACACCCACACTTACACCGCTGGAAGAGTCCTTTCCAGAAAACGAAGAGACTAAAACCAAAGGACCAACAGATTCTGAGAACTGAGGGAAGTTCCCCAACAAAACAACAAGGCTGCTATTCATATCTACTTCAAGAGCCACCAAGCAATAACTGTGCCCATACACACAAAACTTCCCATCAGATTCTCAGTTCCTTCCTCTGAAACACAGCTGACACTCAAGGGTCACCAGGAAGGGAAGCGTCTAACAAGGGGGGAAAACAAATGCTCAAAAAATAGACAATGCAGAGAAGGAAACTTTAAAACAAACCAAAAAATTCTCTCTCTCAGAGAAACCAAACCAGAATGTTATATAAAGGGAAATATTTAGAGACAAGAAAAAGCACTTACATAATAACTGTTATAGCCAAGTAGAAAATATGACACTAGAAATAAAAAGTTCAATAGACACATAAAAGCTAAAGGAAATCTTCCAGAAAATAAAAGACATGGAAAATAAGAAATAACGGGTATGAAAACTGGAGGATTATACAAGGAGGTGAACATCCAATAGGATTTCTTCAGAGAAAGAACAGAGAACACAGAGGGAAGAAAATTATTAAAGAAGTAAAACAAAAAAAATCTTTCAGAACTGAAAGATATCACTTCCAGACTCAGAGAGGCAACAGAATTCCCACTCCACACCAAGCGGCAAGGCGTGTGTGTCACTGATAAATTAGAGAACATCACAAAGAAAGACAAGATCACAGAGGTTCCAGAGGAAACCAGTACACACAAAAGACCAAGAACAAGAATAAAACATGGTATTTCAAGAGCAAAAATGAAAACAGAAAACAATAAAGCAATGCCTTAAAAAATGTGAAAAAATAATTGCTAACTTAGAATTCTATTTCTAACCAAACAGCCAATTAAGTGTGATGGTAGAAGTAAGAGCTTAGTAATTTTTTGCTCCCTTCTCAGAAATCTCTTGTATACTTATCCACAAAAATAAAAGAGTGCATCGAAAAAAAGAAAGACATGAAACCTAGGAAATTGTGGGGGGATCCAATCCATCAAAGAGAAAAATGGGTTTCCTGGGATGACAGCTGTGTAGCAGGCACAGAGAGCACTCGAGAGGAGAGGGTGGGGAGGTCCAGGAGGGACCTGATCAAGAAAAAACTGGAACCAAAAGATACAGAAGTGTTTGGCTTTATTGAGAGGAAGTTTTTAGTTATAGTTAACAAAATTAATAAAGACTATGTTGGTGCTTGCTATACACATTAGGTTTATCAATAAATTAATTTCATTTCAAAAGTGCAATACTCTAGGTCCAGGAGGTATATAAAAAATTCTCTATCAGCCTGGCCAGGTGGCTCAATTGGTTGGAGAGCTGTCTCATACACCAAAAGGTTGTGGGTTCAATTCCCGGTCAGGGCACATACCTACATTTTGGGTTTGATCCTGTTGGGCACATACAAGAGGCAACCAATCGATGTTTCTCTCTCACATCACTGTTTTTATTTCTCTCTCTCTTTCTTTAAAATCAATAAACATGTCCTTGGGTGAGGATTTTAAAAAAATTCTCAGTATGAAATCACGCACAAAAAAATTTTTCAACAGTCGTTTTACAAAGATTATCAGTGCAAGAAAATATAAAGCCAGGAAAATGTTACCAAAGGTCTAACTGGCTACAAAGACTGTCATTTCAAAATTTAAGAACATAACAGAGGAGTTTTACTGAGAACTTCAAAGTCTCAGTGTTCAGCTTCTATCACATTATGGAGTTTCAAAAGCTGTTTTTATTTAGTTCTAACAACAGGTAAACAGCTAAATCTACATAATTTTCTCACATAAAATGCAAAATATGCTTCTTCAAATATCAAAACAAATATTTCCTAAGCAATAAATACCTAAGGAAATTCACTCACCTTTAAGTTTCTGGAGTTCCTCCTTCAAATCAGGCCCTGCAAGCATGAAGATACTTTCTGACACAGGATTCTTATCCGTAAGATTTTCATTGCTGGTATTCACAATGGCTGTACAGTTCAGCAATGCCACATCTCCTTTCCTGAGGAAACAATAGATAAAGAGCAGGTGTGGGGGTGAGGAGGGAGATAAGAAAGCTAGTTTCTAATTCTTTCAAAACGTGCTACTCACTCCCTTCATAATGTTGGTTTTGCTAGCTCACAAGCTTAAGCAATAGCAGAAAAGTAGTTCTAACTCAGAATGACTAATGTGGCATCCTAGATAGATTTTTAATGCAATTGCTACAACCCTGAGACTAACAAAACCATATTATTCCTACGCTTCCTACATATTTCTGTTTCACTATAACAAAATGCTCACAGTGCCAGAAGTGGTTGGGTTAAAGAGTTTAGACACAGCAGTATTATTTATAATATCCAAAACGTGAAAACTAAAATGTCCATCATCTAATGAACTGATAAACTAAATGTGGTATATCCATTCAACGGAATATTGTTTGGCCATAAAAAGGAAGGAATTTGTCCACACTACAACATAGGTGAATCTTAAAAACATTACACTAAGTCACAACTGATTCAATTTATATTAAAATGTCCAGAGTAGGTAAATCTATATAAAGAGAAAGTAGGTTAGTAGTTGGCTAGAGTTGAGAGATTGTGTGTGTGGGGTGGGGAGGTAGAGGGTAGTGATGCTGAAGGGTACAGAACTTTGGGTTGATGAAAATGTTCTAAAATTGACAGTGGTGATGATTACACAACTTTGTGATACACTAAAAAACACTGACTCATACAATTTAAATTGGTGAATTGTATCTCAATAAAGCTTTTTATAAAAACTAATGTATTACTACTAATACATTCAACAACATAGATGAACTTTCAAATAATTGTACTGAATGAAAGAGGCCAGACTAAAAGAAAGTACATAATTCCATTTACATAAAACTCTAGAAAATGCAAACTAACGTAGAGTGACAGAATGATCAGTGGTTGCTTGGCGAAGTAGAAGCAGGGAAGGACAGGAGGGAGGGATTACAAAGGGACATAAAAAAAATATTTGGGGGTGATAAATATATTCACTATCTTGATTGTGATGATGGGTTCATGGGTATATACATATGTAAAAATTTACCAAATTGTACCCTTTATGTATTTATTTATTTATTTAAACTATATCTTTATTGATTTCAGAAAGAGGAAAGGAGGGTGAGAGAGAGAGACAGAAACATCAATCAATGATGAGAGAGTCATTGATTGGCTGCAGCCCACAACCCTGGCATGTGCCCTGACCAGGAATCAAACCCTGATCGCCTGGATCCCAGGTCAATGCTCAACCGCTGAGCCACGCCCGGCCGGGCCCAAATTGTACACTTTAAATGTGTGCAGTTTATTGTATGTCAGTTATATCTCAAAAAAGGCACATGTCTATGTAAAGCAACATTTCAACAATGCTAGGGCTTACAAAAAAAGGTTTAGAAGAAACTCTGAGAAGAAAGAAATTAGGAAGAAGTTCTGAGAAAGCATCATATCATGATATGATTTAATCAAAAAATTACCAAAGAGCCCAGCCAGGCGTGGCTCAGCGGTGAGCGTCGGCTTAGGATCCAGGAGATCAGGGTTCGATTCCCGGTCAGAGCACATGCCCGGGTTGCGGGCTGCAGCCATCAATGACTCTCTCATCATTGATGTTTCTGTCTCTCTCCCTCTCCCTTCCTCTCTCTGAAATCAATAAAGATATATTTAAAAAAAAAAAAATTACCAAAGAATCACTTTTCCATTGATAGTCTTGTTATAAAGAAAAGGTGATCTAATGGTGTCTGTTTCCACTGCAGTATCAGAAGCATTTAATTCATCTTCACAAGAGACACCCCAGCTGGGTAGTGTATCCACATCCACAAACTGGGAAGGTGCACCCAAGGGATCCATGGAATGGGAACTTCAGCTTGTCTTTTCCCAAATTCTTCAGCAATTCAATATTCACTGGAGACTTCAACTTAAGAGAAAAGAAACAAATATTTTAATAGAGAAGCACAGATACTACTTCACTCCAATTAGAGCAAATAACAAAACTCTACTGCGAAGTGCTCTAACAGTACATTGTGTTATTATTGTTACTTAAACAGTCCATAAAAATCAATGTACAACAAAGAATTGCTGAGGAGAAAGCAAGCAAAAGATATATCCCCAAGGAAAGAAAGGGGGGAGGCAAGGCGTGCTCTAGAGAGTGCTCACACTGGTTCCCTTGTCTTAAGGGTTTTTATCTGTTTTTTAAAGGCTGAAAATTTTAGGGGAAGTCTCAGGAGCCGATCTCCATAGAACATTCATCAGCTTTTTAGGAATGTCCTTTCAGGGTTGTGATCTCTACTGATTGGTCAGCGCTAGGGGAAGGGGTCATTAGACTGTATCTGATCCTATCAGCCGCGGTGTCGCTTTGTCTGGTTTTGCTTCTTTTCTGCGCCTGGAGGCTGAAACACAACTATGACCTAAATGTCATCTTAGTTTGACCAAAATTCTGTCTCTGTGCTCAACAGACCAGAGGCTTTGTTCCTGATTATTAGACGCTGATCAGGACCTCACTGTCCTGAGGGCTTAATGCTTAAGGGAGTCCTGCGACTATTCTCCGCCCCCCCCCCTTGTTCCTCCTCTAAGAGAGTCTAAGCCACATGACTAGCGACATGCTGAGGGAGAAAAGGTCACCCTGGGGATGAGGTCCTAGCCTATAATAGTTGTTTTCTCTAGTTTTGCCCATTGCTAGGCACCTGGGACGTTCCTCCCTGGTGACATTTCATACCTGGCCTATCATTCCTGCTCTGCTCATGCCTGTCTAAATGCCTACTCTATCAATACCATCATAAAACTGCTTGAAAATGTCATTTTTATTTGATACTAAGTACTCCTTTGAAATTATTTTGAAATAAAGAAACTAATTTTATCCAGAAGTTGGTGTTCAGTCAGCCTTTGAAACCGGAAGCAACCACAAGTTCTGCTGACCTGTTCACAAGTTGAACAGGGGACAAGCGGAGACTACACTCCTTTTGCACTTGACAAGTTCTCTAGGAGAAAGCATTATCCTCAAGTCTTCTTCACATCTTGATCTTTCCTTCCCACCTGCCTATTCTCAAAAAACTTTTCCTACCCCATTTCTGCTTCAGAAATGTAAACTCCTCTTTTTACCACTTAAGAGTGATATGTTTTGCAGTGCTACTTCCTTTTCTTCCATTTAGTCAACCTACTGCAGTTTTGCTTGCATCTCGATAGCAAGGCTAAAACTGCCCTTTCAAAGTCAACAATAACTCCCCAAATGTCAAATCCAAGAGCTGGCCAACTACTAGCTGCATTTACTCCTGACTACTCTCTCCCTGAAACTCTATTATCTTCTTTGACAGTACACACCAGGAGTTCTCCTTTATCTCCAATCTCCTCTTGTCAATCAAATTTGTTGGATATTCTTTCCAGATCTTAAAAAGTCATTGTGACCCACAAGATACTGGATGTAAACAAGCAATAAGTACTGGTCAGAGCCGTGCTGTGGGGCAGAGTTGAATGGCATTATATGGGCAGTGCCATGGCACTTAACAAAGGCTGAATTCTTTTTTTCTTCTCCATCTCTGTACATAAATTTATTTTCTAATAAAAAAGAAATTTAAATCCCCCCCCCCCCAACACACACACCTTGGCAATGAAGCAAATGGAGCCCCAAAGCCAAGCTAGGCAGGAAAAATCTGGTTCCTGATCCTTAAGGAACTGTGATTTTTAACATTCTTGGGGTCACAGGCCCCTTTGAAAATCACATGAGCGATAAAGACCCTTTCATCACCCAAAATGTGAGGACATGAGCTCATACAAGTTTCCCAGGCTCGGATTAAGAATCCTAGTGATGGAAAGAATGCAAACAGAGGGCTCAGGTGAGGAGGAAGGATGGAAGAGGGGAAGCCTACAGTAAACTACAGCTCCAGTCAGAATTTTGGGTAACATTACAAAGGAGCAAGGCTTTCCACTGAAAATCAACTGATCAGTTCTATACTTTAAACAGTCTCATAAGCAAACACTAAAGCTTAGTTTAAAAAAAAAGAAAAAAGAAAAAAAAGCTCCTGAAGCAAGATATTTCTGTCCCAGGATCAAAAACTCTACATGGAATAAACAGAAGATTCCAGAATGGATCATATCTGTCTTTTTAGCCATACTATCTCAAGGGTTCTCTAAAGACAAGAATCATTATGTAGCCTTTATAATTCAAATATATGAGTATAAATGGTTCTAATTACACTGTAGCTTGTCTTTTTTCTCAAATTTTGTCATCTTTTAGTTTTAAGTACTGCTTTAAAAAAACACACACATCTTGTCATCTTTTAGTTTAAGAAGTCCTTCTAAATAGTACCTTACATAAATAACTGGACTGGCTGGAGAGATTAGATTTTTTTTTCAAGATTGAACAGAGGCTCTGCCCCAGTAGTTCAGCTAGTTAGAGGATTGTCTGATACACCAAGGTTGCAGGTTCAATTCCCGGTCAGGGCACATACAAGAATCAACCAGTAATGCATAAATAAGTGGAACAACAAAATCAATGTGTGTGTGTCCCCTCCCCCCCACCCCAACACCCCTCCACCCCTCCACCCCCGCACACACTTCCTCTCTCTAAAAAATAAAATAAAATAAAGACTAAAAAGAATTAGGCAGGACACCTTGTATCACTGTCTCAAATCAACCTGATTGCTATCTGGATCAAAAGAACACAGTATCACTTTCCACTGTTTATTTGTTCTTCAAAATACTTACTGATGGGACAGAGACAGCTGGCCCTGGCCTTTGACCTCTCTTTCTGACCAGCTCCATTTCACTGTTTTTGCATAAATTACAGGTTTACCATTCTTTACATATTTGTATTTCAATACTTAAGGCTTCACGGCACATCACACATTTGTGCACGATACCTCTATCCCAACATAAAGTCTATTATATTTAAGTCATTCTACACAGATGGAAAGAATGACTTTTTTTTTCAAAGTTACTTAAAAACAAACGAGCGGTCAAAATGTCCACAATAAATATAGAATATAACAAAGGTATTTCTAAGCCGTGTCAATTGGCCAGGTCAAATTTAACACCGTAATTCAAAAACATCCAAAACGTGCTGAAATGGTGTTAATAGTACCATGCTCATATGAAAAGAGTTCTACTATTTTCAATTCTAACTACTAATACATCGAGCAACTTGACACTTAAATAAGAAATCAGGGTGATATTCTTGTATAGTGCATGTATTGGGAATTTTGTAAGATGCATAAACTTAGCACTCAATCACAGCTGCTCTTTTGCCAACTTTTATTAAATTATTTTTTTCCCACTTTTGGTTGTCCTTTCTCATAATATTTAATATGTTAAGAGTTTTTTAAAAAGGTAAAATCATGACTCATTCAAATATAAAAATGAATATGTGTTCAAGATTTTATTTAACTCACAAGAGAACCAGGCAGATGGAAGACAAAGTGAATCCCAAAACAAGGTTCATTAATAAACCAGGAATATCGAAATGTACAAAGTAGTAAAACTTTCACTGAGCCTCTAAGGAGACAGAATTTGTATGTCTAGACAAAAATTATTTAGTACTGAGATTAGTTATCTACAGTTTACACAGTTGTAAAACCGCTTTCTTAGAATCAGATAATCCAAGGGGTATGATCTAGATAGTATGTAGACTACTAAATTTTCTACTGAAGCAGACATGTTTCTCTATAATACAGTGCACGTCACCTATTAAGAGATACTAATATACACACCTAACTAACATACACAACTAACTTTCCCCACCAAACTTTTTAAAATAGCCTGTTGCCACAATGTCCTCCCTTCATATCCATCCAACCCACAGTAATCTTGTTTCAAAACATCTGCGCTGTTACATCTATCTACGGTCTCAGGATATCCACTCTCTTCTGTTGCAATTTTCTTGAATATGGAAGACTAGCTGAACAGGTCTTAAAAACTCAAGAAACGTCTTAAGGGAATCAGATACTGTAGGTAAAAGTCTAATTTCTAGGCCGGCTGCAGCTATCTTGTTCAGTAAGCGAAAGCAGAAGCTTGTTTCCTTTGTACAGCTAGAGGTTAGCTGTAATTTCCCCCCGCTATACCCACTAGGACTCATTTTCTGAACACTTCCATGCAGCCCAACGACAAAAGCGGGCAGAACCGTAGGAGAGAAAAGCTGGTTCCCGCCAGGGGACAGAGCCCCCGAGCCTCAATTACCCAGCGCGGGGAGAGGGAGGTCGGAGCTGGTCACTTCCTCCTCAGGCGGCCGGGGAGCGGAAACAGCGCCAGACCAATGTCACTCCAGGGACTGCGGGGATCCGGGCAGCTCGGCTCGCCGGGCGCAGCGCCTACCCCGCGCTGACTCCAGCTGCTCCCGGCCTGTGGAGCCCCGTCCACCTGGCGGCAACACGGACTCCGCTCCGGGACTAGAACCAGCAGCGCTCCCGCCGCCCTATTTCCCCCGCACCCCAGGCAGGGCACGCGCCCGTCCCGTGACTACAGCGCCAGGGTCCCTGTGCCGGGTCTGCCGACCCCCTCTCTCCTCCTGGATAAGCCGCCCGCCACGGCGCGTCAGCAGCAGGCTCATTTTTCCAGAGAACCGACGGAGCAGACCCTCCGCCCGCACCCCCAGGCGGGACGAGTCCCGTGCGGCCCGCCGCGCCCCCGCCGCGCCCCCGGCCCGCTCGCCCCGCCTCCCCTCCCGGCCTCTGCCCCGCCTCTCACCGCACTCCCGCGGTCCCATCCGGGCGGCAGGCGGGGCGGGTTAAGCTCCCCGTAGCCAGCGGGCGGGCGGCATCGCCGGACAGCTCTCCCCGGAGCTCCGCGGGTGAGGCGAGTCAAAGCGCCAGGAAGCCAGAATCACCAGCTGCAAGAGCTCCCGATTGCGAAACACCGACTTCCGGTCCTGGAGGGTACGCGCCAATCAGAGCCCGGCTCTTGCGTCATTTCCGCCTAGAAGCCTTGGGAACGTTGGGCGGAAGCGGGGCCGGGGGCCGGACCCGGAAGGGGCGGGGTCAGGGCTGCCCGGAGCCTCGTGGAGGCTGAGGTGAGTGCTGTTGTCGGTGCGCCGGGAACCCAACGCTTTTGCTCCGCTCCTTGGGTTTGGAGCCTGGCGGAGGCCTTCGTGGTTTGCCAGCAGCGGACGAGGCGAGGGGGATTTGGGGTCGGTCGATGGGGTGACGGGAAACCTGGGGCTAGAGCGCCCCACCGCCGTACCGGAGGCCGCCCGCGGACGCCGGGGCGGGCGCGGGCCGAGTGGTGCCGCCGGGCCCCGCGCGTGCTCCGGCTCGCCCGAGGATGCTCCGGCAGCGTGGTGTGCGCCATCCCTCTCACCCTCTCCTGACTCGGAAGACTCGGTTTAGGGACGTCCGACAGGCCTGTGACCCCGTCGCAGCCCCGCGGTGCAGCCGGGAAGCAGCGGGTTTGGGGGAGCTGTGGGTTAGGGAGCAGGGATGGTAGGGGCGCCGGGGAAGGGTAGGTCGTGAGCGCTCTCGAAAAGGCGTTCAGATCTGTGCCCGTGAGACAAGGGATGGATGTCGGGTTGTATGGAAAACAGTTTAAATATCGAGGCGATGGAAAAGGCCGCAAGAATTGGACTAGCCCGGCAGATGTGGGGCTCGGAGGATAACGCCGATTCCAATAGGTAGACGGGAGAAAGCTTGTTCTAGGTGACAGGAACCATATGAAGGCACGGTGGCAGGACGAGGGAGGAAACCAAATAGCCCGACAGGGAGAAAGGAGGGGTGGACAGGATGAGTTCTTGGAAACTGCAAACAACTTAGCCTTTTCAAGGGCTTTGGGGTGGAGACAGTGCATGTGAAAAGATTAGGGTGGTAGTATTAGGACTTTTAAATGAAAAGAATAAAAATCATGCAGGGGGAGGTGCTAGATGGAAGACTAGTTAGTGCAGGACCCCCGTGATTAAAAAAAAAAAAAAAAAGCTGGAACAGAAAGTAGCTGAAAGAGAATAGGATCCTGCTTCAGAGAAACAGTCGGCATTCAGTAGGAACTGTTTAAATGATGAATAAAAAATTAAGATGTCCAGGCATTTTATGTCGTGATTTATTATGCAGGTTAACCACATGATAAACGGGTGGTGTTTGCTAGCGTAGTAGAACCAATGTGCCAAAGAACTGAGTTTTCTTCATTTTCCTGTGCAGCTGCCTCACCTGCGGTTTCAGACCTTCTAACATGGGGCTCACCAAGCAGTACCTACGCTACGTTGCCAGCGCAGTCTTTGGCCTTATTGGCAGCCAAAAAGGCAATATTGTCTTTGTGACACTCCGTGGTGAAAAAGGACGCTATGTGGCAGTACCAGCCTGTGAACATGTTTTCATCTGGGACTTAAGAAAAGGAGAGAAGGTGAGCCAGAGGTCACCTGGGTCGGTGTTGATGGATGGGTATTTGAGGATGGAGAGGCGGAAGAGGGAGCGCCCTGGTTTATCACGCACAGATTTTTTATATGTGTACCCCTAGAAGGGAAATCTTTCTTTGGGTCTAGATAGGCAGGTGTCAGGTTCTGTTGTGTTCTACACTAAATTCTGAAAACCACAACCGAAGAGGAGCTTACCTCTTAGGTGCCTCTTTGTGATGATATTTACAGGTAACTGTTTGTAATTATCATTCTCCATATGTTTGTTTTTCTCTACTTTACCACTTTCTGTTTTTCAGGTTCTTGTCCTCACAGCCAGTCATAAAATTAAGGCATTTAAAAGGAATAGTTCTCTGCTGTGTTGACTGAATCTTTTTTCTTACTTATACAGATGAGGCAGGTTGTTAAACTAGGCTTTGATATTTTGTGTAACTCTAAATTCCATAAGCCTACCACTTCTGCCAAACCAAATACAGGCATTTTGATCTTGTCCACTCACTATGTGACCCCCAAGAGTTAATACTTTGATAGTTGTTGCTGTGCCAGGGTCCTTTGGGGAGAAACCACAATAGCATTCTGGTGGCACATAGGTTGGTTTCTTATTAGATGGAGCTCTGTTAACGCAAGGATGTGTTTATAGTACTGTGGAAAAATCACTCCATGGTGACACAGGATAAGGGACTTAGTAAGTTACCCCATCGCCTGGGGGATTTTCCATGTCTTATGTTGATGTAGAGCTTCAGGGTAAATGATTTTACCTTGTCCTGAATGTTTCATTGTCCAATCAAATGATAGTTCCATGTTAAAGAACTTGACAGGTTGCGGAGTTTCATTATTATTCGTAAGGCTGATTTGGGGTGATGGTGCTCTTAAGTTATTCCCCCCCTTTTCCCTGCTGACAGGCTTAGCTCCTCTGCTTTTGTTTTATTCTTGTGATTTCAGATCCTCATCCTTCAGGGGCTGAAACAGGAAGTCACCTGCTTGTGCCCCTCCCCAGATGGGCTGCACTTAGCTGTTGGCTATGAGGATGGGTCTATTCGAATCTTCAGTCTCCTGAGTGGTGAAGGAAACGTGACCTTCAATGGACACAAGGCAGCCGTCACTTCCTTGAAGTATGATCAGCTAGGAGGCAGGCTGGCATCTGGGTCCAAGGTGAGACCTTGAATCAGGTGCCCAGACTTTGATCTAGTAAAGGAGTGTATTGTCACTGCTTAAACAGGATGTTCACAGAAATTGTTGAGTGAAACAATGGGCACATCGTGTACAAAATGGTATAGGTGGTAAAAACAGAGTGAGAAGGATGGGTCAGAATTGGGAGGTTCATTTTGTTTCCTGTCATGTTCTCTGATTAGAGCCTATTAACTACAGAAACAGGGAGAGGATGCCGTGGTAACTGCTATACAGTATCATTGTGGAAGTGTTACCCAAAACAACACAAGCAGAAATGTAACCAGGTTGGAAAAGGGAGAAACAAAATGATAATTCTTTTCCATTGAGTTTGGTAAAATTGGAAGCTTTCCTATATTTCAAAGTTTGAAAATATAATGTGAGAGATTCCACTTATAATAGTATATTAAGCAACATAGTATATTAAGGAAAATACTATGAAACTTAACTGAAGAATGTAGCAGAATGCTTGAATAGTGATACAAACTGTGTACTTGAATGGGAAGATAAAGTATTGAAGAGATGCTGGTGTTTTCTAATTAATATAGTAAAAGCAATTTAAATAAGTAGGAAAAAGTTAAATAAGTTACAGTATATCCTTAGAATTATTATGAGACCATTAAAAATATGAGCAGTCTGGAAGGATGTGGAAAAATGGAAATACATTAAATGAAGGGGTGCTTTAAATGATACGAACAGCATGGTGTCAGTTTTCTAATAGGAAAACACCAACCTGGATATAAAGACTGGAACAATATAAAACAAAATGTCCGTGGTGATTATATCTTGGTGGCAATATTAACTGATATTTATTTCCTCTGTACTTTTTTGTATGCTTTCCAAATTTTCTACAAGGACTATGTAATAAAAACTTGTAGTAAAAATATTACATCCCATTGTTAGGTCTTGTGCAATAAAGAAAATTCTTCTGTATTATTTGATCCCTGTAGGACACAGATATTATTGTGTGGGACGTGATCAATGAAAGTGGTCTCTACCGTTTAAAGGGGCACAAGGACGCCGTCACACAAGCATTGTTTCTACGAGAAAAGAACCTGCTAGTTAGTAGGTAAAGAAATAACAGCTTCATTTCCAGTTCTGTTCTAGGTGAATTCATCAGGGAGGGTTTTAAAGAGAATTTGCTTCATTCCTTACTCATTTCTCCCGCTACCTACAAGCTCATGTGCTAGTTTCCTTCCTCCCCTGAGGATATTTTTTCCACTGATTTTTTTTAGAGAGTGGAAGGGGGTGGGGGGGAGAGAGAGAGAAACATCAGTGTGAAACAGACATGCGCCCTGGTCAGGGATCAAACCTGCAGCCCAGGTACATGCCTTTGACCAGGAATCAAACCTGAGACCCTTTCGTACTCTGGCTGACACGCCAAGCCACTGAGCCACACTAGCTGGGGTGTAATATTTTATTTTCTGTATGAAAATAACCACATGGAGAGTTCAGATTCATTTTAAAAGAAAGGTAGGATGGCAGCCTTAGACATTATTGCTGTACGTTATCTTTTTAAGGCTACAAATGAGATCTTGATCTCCCTGTTAGTTTCGTGATTCTTCCTAATAAGATTTTTTCTATTCTTTAAGTGGGAAAGATACCGTGGTGAAATGGTGGGACCTTGATACCCAGCACTGCTTCAAAACAATGGTTGGTCACCGAACGGAGGTATGCGCAGACTCACGGGCCTAGGGGAAACGGCAGGGCAGCAGGAAAGCAGGTTTTCTCCTCTGGTTTTTTCATGGCTCTGCTCTCATGGCTGTAGTAATCATCTCATGCTGCTCAAGAGTCAAGTTGGTGTTGTGGGGAAGTGCCAGCCATCGTAGCAGACTCTGGCCTTTACTATACATTGGCCTTGGATACGTTTAGCCCGTGAACATGAGTTTCATCGTTTTGTTTAATCCTTGCCCAAGGCTGCGTTTTTATTGATGTTGAGGGCGGGGAACACCTCTATCAGTTGCCTCCCCTACACACCCTGACGGGGAACAAACCTGCAGCCCTTTGGTACACAGGACAGTGTTCCAACCGAGTCCCTTGGCCGGGGGGGCGGCGGTCATGATTTTAAATACCAAGTGTCCACCTTTATGACTGTGTAGAAGTTTAATGATACTGTGTGTACGGTGCCTGGCCCAGTGACATGTAAACAGCAAATTGTAGTCGTCATAATACTGCAATTGCCTGAACATAGATCTCTTCAGTAGAGATCACCGGACATCAGACATCATTGCTCCTATTCTGTGCTTTGTTCAAACCGGGCTTTCAGACACATACACCTGGAGTATACAAAGAGCAAATTCGATTTTCTGACTGTTGATTTGCTATAGTACTACTATTTTTATTGTTCAGGTCTTGGATATTTGAGGCTGAACATTATGCAGTAGACATGAACAGAGCTTCTTTTATTTGCGAGGCAGAGAAGTAGCAGACTTAAAAACCTTTTAGTGGACTTTCGTTAGGATTTATGTCGAACAGCCGTTTTCTAAATTTAAGGATAGGAAGTTGCAGAGAAACATCGAGTTATCACATAGCAGGTCTGCCACAGGCCATTTTTTCTTTCTAACAGTGGAATTTCTCTTAGCACATGTTGAAAGGGTTGCCTTAATATTGGACTTTGCAAATACCAAAGAGATTTCATACAGTATTCTGCAATTTGGAATGCCACGACATATATCCTAGAGTCTTAAACATTGTACTGTTTGAATCTTTTCATACTCTGTAGGTGTGGGGGCTGGTTCTGGTATCGGAAGAGAAGCGACTCATCACGGGGGCTTCCGACAGTGAGCTGAGGGCCTGGGACATAGCCTATCTGCAGGAGGTAATTCCTTTCTTCTGATCATGTGCCCAAGTGCCCACGTGCCTGTCCTGTTTGACCAGTTTTAGGGGCTCATTGAGGTTAGAATCCGATGTAATTACTGAGTGCTTCACATAGCTTCACGCAGCACAAAAGGAATGCTATCATGTTGGTAACCTACAACTTCTGAACAAAGTTTTCTCTGTTCTGTGCTCCGTTGCCCTCATTGATTTGGGCCTGGAAGGATAACTTTGGGCTTCTAGCTTCTGGTCATGTTAATGTTACAGTTAATGGGATTCTTAGCCTGATATTCCTGGACCTTTGGATGTCCATGGATGGACTTCAGAATATCTCTGACCCTTCCCCCCAAACAAAAATCTATGTAAAGTTTGTGTGTTTATAAATATATTCTGAGAAGATCTATAACTTTTATAAAACAGATTGAAGATCTAGAAGAACCAGAGCCCAAGAAAATCAAGGGGTCTTCCCCTGGCATCCAGGACACGCATGAAGCAGAGGATGGTGCCCTCGAGGTGGATGAGGCTCCTGAGGATGTAATTCCTTTTTGTTCCTTATCTTTGAGCTGAGTGGTGGGAAAGGGGAAATTGTAACTAAATTTGTGATCTTCATCTTTGTAGGGAACGTCTTTGTCACCTGCGTTTCTCGGAATCATCTTTTCAGGGGGTCAGCAGAACTCAGTTAACCTTCATCTTCTCTATTGCTCCTTCTGTAGCGCATCCTCACGTGCAAGAAAGCCGGGTCCATCATGCGAGAAGGAAGGGACAGAGTCGTGAACCTCGCGACCGACAGGACAGGCAGGATGCTTGCCTGCCATGTGAGTACCAGCCTTAGAGAAAGTCACAAGGACCGGGCTGTTCCTTTCAGAGACTCCTGATTTCATACTCAGTGTGGAGATGAGTCTTTCTTTGGTCATGTTAAAAAGTCACGATGATGCTGCGTGGACCTATAATCTGTAGCTTCTGTCTGACTGCTGTCACTTCTCATTAGAAATGGTTCATTACATGCTTGCTTTCCTAAGCAGTTTCTAAGCATTAATTCTGAGCCTTCAGAGCAACGCTGTGATAGGAGGTGGTGTCCCCACTTTACAGGTGGGACAGTAAACCCAGAGAGATTACGTTGTCCAAGGTGATACCACTAGTAAGGGAAGAAAAAGAAACATTATGGTTTAGTTCTTACTAAGAAAGCTAAGCTACAAATTACCCATCCTGGACTCACGGCAGCCTGTGTCTTTCTAGGGAACCGATTCTGTGCTCGAAGTGTTCTGTATCCTTTCCAGAGAGGAGGTTCAGAAGAAAATGGACAAGAAAATGAAGAAAGCTAGAAAGAAAGCCAAGTATGTCTCCTTAGTACTTACTGATAACTAAGTATCCTGGGTGGGCCCACGTTGTACCCATAACAAAACTGCGGGCTCCTTAAGGAAATGTTTACTCTCTTACCAGTTACTGTTGAAAGCTAGAGGCGGTGTTGTGGAGTGCCGGCAGTCCAAGTTTTAAATCTCTGCTCTTTCATACAGCTTTATAACTAGTGCATTCCCAAGTCTTGAACTGAGAGCCACACAGAACCAGAAAGACTGTACAGATTTTTAAAGACTGCTTCTAAGTGACTTAATTCTCAGAGGCCAGCTGTGTGTCTTCAGTGACAGCAGCCTACACAGAAGGAAGCGGTTCCCGTGATGCTCACCTGTGGGGTTGTGTGAAGGAAGACTAGTCAGACAGTCATGTAGTTTAAGTTTGCAGACTGTGTAACCCTGAAGTAGGTTGTTATAACCGTAGAAATTGGTTCCTCAATAGTTGAAACTTACCAGGTCTTGGAAATAAAAATTCTGACTTGGCAACTCTTCTGAGATCTCTGCTTTATTTGACATGTCTGGATTGATAAGTGCATGTAAATGGATTTTCTAAAAAGTCCTGAAGTTAGAAAAATTTAGCAGAAACATTTCAGTGGAATAGTTGAAATAAAAAGACTTGTCCCAGGAAAGTGTATGGGCTGTTGCATTCACAATCCATATCTTGCGAGGACTCCTTAAATGGAACACTACTTTCCATTTGTGACAGTGTAGTTCACGAAGCATTTCTCCATACACTACATTTCTAATGCTCACGCTCATCCTGTGTGGTTAAGTGTCTCCCAAGATTACACAGGTTGTTGGTCTCAGAGCCAGAACTTGACTCTAGTAATAGCAAAGCTGCTAGGAAAGTGGTAGCATGAGAGTCTTTTTCTTCTAGATTAAATTCTGGCAAAGGGGAGGAGGAAGACCTTGAAGTCAGTGTTGAAATGACTCTGCGAGACGAAATCCAGCGGGTGGCTAACATCAGAACTTCTGCCAAAATCAAGTGAGTAAACGTGGTGTATGAAGGATCTGGGAGAAGTTTCTGGAGTATTATAGAAATAGTGAGATACAGAGTTGTATTGGCTTTGTTGTGCTGTTTGTAAGCAGTCTCCACCAATTGTATATTGGAGACAGTGATTGTGGGGTGCCTGTGTCACGCTCGGCTCCCACTGCCCTCACCACTGGCCATTGCTATCTCACATTTGTGCTTTTATAATAACCTGTCTATTTGTTTACTCTTCTTTCCTGCTGCCAATTACAAACAAAAAAAATGTATACCTCATATTCTGAAAGGATTTAAGGTCACTTATCAAAGATAAACAAAAACAAGATATATGTCAGATCCAGTGATTAAGCCGAGATTTCTTAAAAGCCTGTACTCCACTGCTGTCCAATACTCAGAGCACTCTTACGTGTCAAATTCTTTATATTTGTGCAAACTTCATATAGATTGAGGACATTGCAAAGCCCTTCTCCTAGAAGTTAACCTCATGAGCTAAGGTGGTAGCTGAGACATTTGTGAATGTTTCCCATGCAGATCCTTCGACCTGATTCACTCGCCTCAGGGGGAGTTAAAGGCTGTCTTCCTGCTGCAGAACAACCTGGTGGAGTTATACTCACTGAACCCATCGGCGCCCACTCCTCAGCCCTTGAGGACGAGCAGGATCACCCTCGGGGGCCATCGCAGCGATGTGCGGACTCTGTCCTTCAGCTCAGACAATATCGCTATCCTTTCCGCGGCGGCTGACTCCGTTAAGATTTGGAACAGGTTTGTGACGTGGTCCTTCTGTTGCTTTATCCAATTCTTCCCTTTGAATTAGTTCTTAATACTCTTCATGGTTAGTTAACTAGTTTCTTAAGGCCTTAAATACAGTTCCCTCCAAATGGATCTCCCGTGCTTTTTAGCACAGGCCTGTGGAGTTGAGCAGGGAAAGTTGCCTTTTTGTTTCATGTAGAAAAAATTAACACTTGTTCCATGTATGAAGCTGTATCTGTACTTGGCTGAGGAGGAACAGACACACTGCCCACTTTTACATTCAACTAGGCTCTTCGTGTGGACCAGAAACTTCACTGAATTCTTTCCCTCACTTCGCTAGGTGACTGCTCCACAGCCTCTTTTCTCAAGCACCTTCAAACTGATGGCCTTGCCTACTGCTTCACTGGAAAATGGAGTCCTCTAGAAAATGTTCATGTGCTCCCATTACATCTGCCACTTAGCTGCATCTGAATCACATAATCTGTCCTCGCAGTACTGTGTTGGGCTCCTGACAAAATGAATCGTCATTTGTGTGCGAGGCCCTTTCTCATCTCCCTTCCTCACAGCTTCCTCCACCATTGTTAGCTTTCCCCTTCTATCGCGTCATTCCCGCAGCCTAAGGATGGGCTGTGCCATGTCCCCTCCTAAAGGAAACAATAGCCCTGCCTCCTCTCTCCAGCCAGCCCCCGTCCTCCTATTTCTCCGTTCGGTCTTCACTGTCTCCACCAGGCTTTTACCTCTGCCATTCCATCAGAACCGCTCTTGTCACCTCGCCAGTGATGTTTCCAGACACTGACCTGCAAGCTGCATCTGCCATTCTCTTCCTGAGTTGACCACTTTCTCCTCTTTGGAACACTCTGTGACTTGCATTCCTCTTCTGGCTGTTTTTTCTCAGTCTTTTCTGATTCCTTCTTACTTTTAGTGTTGGAATGCTTCAGGGGACAGCCTGGACCTTTTCTGCCTACACTCACTCTCTGTGACCTCTAGTCATGGCTTTCTCTATGCCGATGACACAGACATTCACATCTCTCGCCTTAGCCTCTCCCTGAACATCAGGCTCATTTATCCAGATTCTTAGTTTGTATCACCACTTGGTGTCTAGTAGGCACCTCGTATTCATGTTCTTCCTTCTTTCTCCCAGGTCCACGCTGCAGTGTATCCGCACCATGACCTGCGAGTATGCACTGTGCTCATTCTTTGTGCCTGGGGACAGGCAGGTGGTCATAGGAACAAAGGTAAACCGAGACTTTCTTGGATTTTTGGTGTCTTTTCTAATCAGCATTCTTAAAGATGTCTGAGAAATCTGGTTTCTTTTTTAGCATATTGGAAATGTACTGGAGCCGGATAATATGAGGGTGCATTGTCCCTTTTTGGAGGGTTTTTTGTTTTTATTTGTTTTTAAGAAATCAAACCTTATGTCAAATTATGAGGAAAACAGAGTCACAACCCTGAGATGACTGTCATCAACATTTTGATGATCAGCCTTTTTTGCATCTTTTTTGAGCACGTGTGTAATTGTGTTTTGAGAAGACTAATGATAAATTCATGAGTACCTAGTTTTGTGCTTGGCAGATAGAAACATTCCGTAAAAACACCAACCAGGTCCTCTTTCCCAGCTGCTAATCAGATTGGGGGATGACCATATGGGAAGGAGCAGGCAGGGATTTGGGATCAGAATCTCTCCCTGAAGAAATGGGTAATTTGGAGCAAGTCACATAACTTCTCCTAGTGTGGTTCCTTATCTATATAATGAGATAATGACACTCGCTTCCAACAGCACTTTCCCACCAGATGAGCCCAGGCTTGCATCCAGCCCTTCCACTCGCTGGCTGTTAGACCTTTGGGCAAGTTCCTTAACCCTGTAGGCCTTGAGTTCTTGTGTAAAATGATGTAAATAAGCACTTGGCACGGAGACTGGCTTGCAGCAAGTGGTGAGGAGGAGTGGGAATACATGGAGTAAAGTCTAGGGAATGTTTTGAAAAGTGCTTTGCAAGTATTTGCCATTTTTATCTTTGTAAACCAGTGCCAAATGTGCAGAATTCTCTTATTAGAAATAAGCTGCAGAGATCCTGGGGTCAGTGTCGGGGAAAGAGCATTAAATGTCATTTAAAAGTCTCCCTCATTTTTCACTCGTTCTTCCAACAAATGTTCATCTACCATCTGCTGCTGGGAGACCATTTTGCAAATTGCTTTGAAGATTACCTATATAACTAAAATACAGTCCCTAGCCTCGCCTCTGTGCTATGCAGTTAATTGCATTATCTCATTTAATCTCCGCAACAGTGTAGAGGGGGGTTTTACAGATAAAAAACAACAGGCTCCTAAAGATGAATTCACCAGCAGTCCCTGAGCTGGAACGAGGCAGCCCCGGGAATCAGGTCTCCACTTGATGCTCTTCCGACTGGACGTGCACGCGCTCAGAGCAGGCTTTCCCACTGTGTGGTCCATGCTGGCGCTGGGACCGTGGCTTATACAGAGTTCTAAACAGAAGGGTGGCTCGTTTTTTTTCTAAGCTACCATTTTTTTTTAGGTTCACTGCCCTCCCTAGCACTGTAGGTAGATTGCCATTTCTTATTGTTGGTGTATGGTAGACAAGAAAGCCAAAGCTAGGTGGAGAAGAGTTGATTAAGCCAATAACCACAGAAGACAGTCCACTTGAAGGACTGGTTAAAGGTTTTCAGGTTTGCCATTTGCTGTTATGTTTATTCTGATTTGACTATGGCCATGATAAGTCCTTTTTGAAGTCAGGGAGCCAATGAAAATGTCAGGAGTCCAGTGCTACATGGCTGTATGATTGCATAGTTGTCCAGCATGGCCACCCTCCTGGCGTTAACTCCGCACGGCAGCAGGGGGTTTCATAGCGTTTATTCGGGTGGAAGTACGGAGCATGGGATCCATTTCCTAAGCAGTTGGCCGCAGTGTTGGCGCTTGTTGTGAAACCTTTCCTGACCCATGTGGGCAGGAATCATGGAGGTTGTAGGTGGGCTCCTCAGAGCTGTGCTCATTCTGTGTCCCACAGACAGGACGGCTGCAGCTGTATGACTTGGCCTCGGGAACTCTGCTGGAGACAATAGATGCACATGATGGGGCTCTGTGGTCCATGTCTCTCTCTCCAGACCAGGTAACTAGCCAGATGTTGACATCTGAACTTCAGGAATCTGCCGCATTTCCCTTTTTTCTGTCAGGTTTCACTGCTGCCTAACAGATTTCTCTCAGGGTTTCTTAAAGAAAAGTTTTGTCTAATCTTTAGATATCCTATGTGATGCCGTATCACATGCTGTATAATGTCTCATCATGAAACGAGTCCTTGTTCAGCTGCTCTCGATCATCAGTTACACAACATCAGATTCCTTACCTTTGTGATTTTTTGCTGGTAGTTTATGATACCTCCTAAGAGGAACTGTTTCCTTGGGCAACACAGTGCAGAGATCAGAGTAGACTCTCCTGCCCCTCTTTTAGTCCGTTCTTCTGTGACTACATAAGTCTAGTGTGTTTAGCAAATATGTCAATCCTTTCAAGTCATTCACAGTGTGCTTCCTTTGGGTGTCACCCTGGAGACTGTCCACTTATTCCTGTGATGGTGCAAGTGCTCAGAACATTTTGGATACTTTTTGAAAATACCTAAAGAGATTGTTTGTTCATTTGAATGTTCTCAGTGGTGGCGAACCTTCATTCATTGAATGTAGACATATTTTGGGGGTGAAAAGGAATCTGGAATTTAGAGTGGATAATGCCATTGCAGTCAGAATGGAGCAGCATTTAAAACTTAAATAGTAATACAGTACCATCTTGCATTTGTACAGTTTTCTATCTAAACTAGGTGGTCTTCATCACCACAGCAACAGCAGGGATCACTGTAAAGTTGTTTCCTGTCTTAAAAGTCTCTGAATTGGCCGATGAGATGCTTGAGGTCTAGTTTTTTCTGCCTCCACGTTCTGGATACTTTACACCAGCACTACCATGTGATGAGGCTCATTTTCTTGATATTGGAAAACAGACATAGTAGCAAATTCTTTAGCCTGCTGCCTTCTTAGGTGGAGCAGAAGCCCCACTGCTCACTGAGTTTCTCTTCTTGATGCTGAAGGAAGGTATAACCAGAACTTCCTACCAGCTATCATCTGTCTACATTAGTGTCGCTAGGAGCTCTCAAGTAAGGTCTGTGGCAGCTGCCCCGAGAGAGGGAACGTGTTAGAGAAACCACATTTTTTCCTAATTCTTACCCATGCCATTAAGTACAAGTGATCTTTAGGCTGTTTTGTGTGTCTCACCCAGGTTTCTGTACTAACATACTTTTTCATTGGAATGTCATTTGGCTTCCAGCGTGGCTTTGTGACAGGTGGTGCCGATAAATCCGTCAAGTTCTGGGATTTTGAGCTGGTGAAAGATGGAAATAGTGCCCAGAAGAGGTGGGTGGACATTGTTTTGTGTCCGTTTCTTGGACTGAATGGACTTTCGTGTATTTCAGTTGAGCTCCAGAGTTTTTAGGAATTTTTGTCTGCCTTGTAGAATACTCATTATTTTTCCTGGTGATTTCTGTGATGCTAGACTTTCCGCAAAGCAAACCCGAACCCTGCAGCTGGATGAAGACGTTCTGTGTGTCAGGTACTCGCCCGAGCAGAAGCTGCTGGCTGTGTCTTTGCTGGACTGCACGGTGAAGATATTCTATGTCGACACCTTAAAGGTACAGTGGCCATGCCTAGTGATAGTTCTTCCTTTCTGGCTGGCCTGGGGCAGAGACCAGAAAGAAGAGACCCTGACTGTGCCTGGCAGGAGCATATTTCTAAAAATTTGTATGCAAATCAAACGTAGGTGCACTAGGAAAGCTAGAGTCTTAAAAGAATCCTTTGGTATATAACTTTTGTTTGAAGCAAGTATTTCATATGTTTAGAAAATCTGTGGACAACAAATCCTGCGATAGCCAGTAGGTTTAAGAGCATCTCTAGGTGTCTTGGGCAGTGATTCCACACTCGGCTGTATGTCAGGGTCTTTGGGTTGCTTTAGAAATAACAGATCAAGAGGCCCCAGCCCCAGAGTGTTGGGAGGACTGGACTGAACCTGGGAATTGTGTCAAACAGGTTCCCCAGGGTCTTTCCAGCTGAGAGACCCAGAGAACATCTCTACTATATTCTGACGGAGGCAGCAGGCTTCTGGGGCGCCCCTGGCTCCATTGTGTTGCCGTGTCCTTGGCAAGGGCCTATAGGGTCCATATGCAAGACATGGGTGCAGACTGCCTTCTGTGGTTTGTCTTCTTTGAGAATAAACACATGAAGCAACCCAGACACTGTTAGCATTGCATTTTAAAGTTCTATTTTAGATTCACGTGTAATAAATCATGCCTGTGTTTTATAGACAACCATGAATTATATTCCTTTTTTCTTTTTAATGTTTAGTTTTTTCTCTCACTGTATGGACACAAACTGCCTGTTATATGCATGGACATCTCTTATGTAAGTAAAGTTTAAATAGTATCTCAGTAACAAGTTGTTTTTCTAAGGCACATTCTTAGTTCTTGGCTTGATACCTTCATTTTAGAGTATTTTTTCATTCTGTTGTATATCTTTCTCACTCCCCAAATCAAAGTAATATCTGTTATAATCATACTACTAATATATCTGTTATTTAAATGCTTTCAGAATATTTTCACAAATACCTGAATTAATCCTCACAACTAGCCCGCAGTTGCAGATTCCCCAAATAGTACTTTGTCTAAAGTACTATAATGGATAGAGCACCCTAAAATATAAAAGACTTTAAAAAGGCCCCCTTCGCTTTGAAGGAAGGTGAGGAAGATGGACCTAAGCTTTATATTTGGATGTCTGCAGTATTATGCACTATGTAAACTTTTAGTCTCGACCAAAATGCTATTTTTGCAATGTCTAGTTATGATCAGGGTGGCGATGTGTATATTTAAAAATGTCTAGTCGGTGTGAAAGGCACTGGCTGTGCTCCGGCTGTCTGTGATCAGTGCGTTAACGGAGTAAGTGGGTGTTAAAGTAACTTCCGGTTTTCTCGTTGACGGTCGTTTGAACTGGGCATTGAAATAGGAAGGGCAGAGGAATGGTGATGGGGATCGCGGGGTAAAGGCCAGGTCCCAGCGTCCAGGAGGTTCTTCCACAGCCTCATTTTTGCTTCTCTTTCCCTCTTCTCTCCCCCAAGTCCTGTGACAGGATTCTTTTTCCTACCGACTTAAAGTCAATAGGCAGCGTCCATCAGGGCACAGCACTGCCCTGTAGCAGCAGAAACATTCCAGCCAGACTTCTTGCTTTCATGTAACAAGCTTTTAGGTAGATCTGTGGGTAAAAGCAGAGAAGCAGGTGCGCTTGGTAGAGAAATGGAATCACTTTTTTGTCATCGATTTTAATGTTTTGGAGGGAAATGGGTTAAATGTCCTGGTAGCTTTTCTTTATCTACTTTACAGTTTCTGATAATCAAGTAAAGTGATGTGTCCCTTCTCTTCCTCAGGACGGAGCACTGATAGCAACCGGCTCTGCCGACAGGAATGTGAAGATCTGGGGCTTGGACTTTGGGGACTGCCACAAGTCTCTCTTTGCACACGACGACAGGTGGGTGCAGTCTCTTCAGACACCTCCCTTTGAGTCACCTGCATCGTTTCCCTTGAGCACCTGTGTCTGTCATTTAGCGTCTCAGACAGTCATACATTTAAATTCCAAAGTGTAAATAAGACACTAGAATTGGCTGTTCAGAAGCTGCTTGTGTGTGTAAGACTCTTTGATAACGTGGCATTGAAGGACATTTGACTACTTTCCTCGCTTTCCAGTGTGATGTCCCTGCAGTTTGTGCCCAAGTCTCACCTCTTCTTCACCGCCGGGAAGGACCGCAAGATTAAGCAGTGGGACGCGGACAAGTGGGAGCATATCCAGACCCTGGAGGTAGCCCCCGCCCCGCGGCCCCTTGGTGCCCAGAGGCCTGAGCGCGGGTCTCCGCCAGCGCGAGCCCGGGTGGCCTGCGAGTGACACTCCTGCTCCGGGTGGGGTTTCTCTCTCCAGGGGCACCACCAGGAGGTATGGTGCTTGGCTGTGAGCCCCAGTGGAGACTATGTGGTGTCATCGTCCCATGACAAGTCCCTGAGACTGTGGGAGAGGACACGGGAGCCGCTCATTCTCGAGGAAGAGAGGGAGATGGTAAGGACTCTGGGCCTGCTGACAGATGTGCCGGTGGGGTCTGACATGCTGTCCCAGCCGAAGTTTTCTGTCTAGTGCGGTCACCCCTCAGCGCAAGTCCAAGGACCTCCAATGCTTCCATGATGACTGTCACTGTTTCAGCAGCCAGGCAGGGATAGATGGCACAGGAGATTATATTTTGAAAGCAGCTCCTCACTGTCTTATTCTCATTTCACATGGTAGAGACCATGGTTTTTCTTTCAAATTAATTTCTGTCCATCTCTTGACAGCAAAGGGAAGCAGAATATGAGGAGAGTGTGGCCAAAGAAGACCAACCAGCAGTAAGTACATCTTTTGGGATCCTGTGATTGTGCCCTGTAATTATCTCATTGGAATGTACTGCAATGTCAGTAATTTCTGATTGAATTAGAATTGGGGCCAGATGCCTAGGTCATCAACAGCTGATGTGAGAAAGAATCTGAGTAGTATTTTTTATTCGACTACATACTGGCTTTTTTTTTTTTTAAAGGAGACTTCAGGGTATTATTTCATTGTAGAACAAAAATTAAAATCAGAAAAAATCATTGGGCATTATTTTTAAATATTTGTAGAGGAAGATATTCTTAGGATAATACATTTAAAATACTTAACGTAGTGTCTGGCCCTTACTAAATCTTCAGTGAACGTAGCTGATAACCCAGTGTTGTCATTATAAAACAATAGTGCCTGTTCTTTTATAAGATTAACTTATTGGCTCTTTAATGCTTGTCAACAATATTATTCAAGGATCTCTTTGTTTCTGGCAGGTCCCAGGGGAGACTCAAGGAGAAAATTACTTTACTGGAAAGAAAACTATTGAAACAGTCAAAGCAGTAAGTTGACGTAGAATGTCATTTCTCATTTTTTCATAATATGTGAACTTTTTAGTAAAAGTCTTTGTCAAGCAAATAGTCCTTTTGTGGCAAAATGATTGAATTTGTTCAAAACTCATTTCCTTTCTTTGTAACCACGGACAGCGTTGTGCTGAATCTGTTTGATGAGTGCTACTCTCTGGAAAGGAAAGCTGATCTGCTGAAAGTAGCCCCTTTCAGACGTTCCTGGGAGCTGCCCTACTCTGGGTGTCTGCACCCATTTTTACCTGAATCCAAAACATAGTCTCCTCCCTGAAAATTAGAAAGAAAAGAAAGGAAAAAACGAAGATGTCTTTGCGTGCAGTTCGCTGTTCTATTGGCGCATTTTTATTAACCTGTGTCATGCCGTTTGGTGGTTTTCCAATCAGGCCCTCCGGGTGCAGTGTTCTGGGAGGAAGGCATGTGTTGTGATGACTTCTGTCCTTTGTCATCTGTATAGGCTGAGAGGATCATGGAGGCTGTTGAACTGTACCGAGAGGAAACTGCAAAAATGAGAGAGCACAAAGCCATCTGTAAAGCTGCAGGGAAGGAGGTAAGAGAGCCCATCAAGCTGCGCTCTGGGAGACGTTTATAAATAGACAGTTCCTGAGCAGAAAACCATCGTTTCAGGACTTAGTAACTCAGATCAGGAAGTGAGAGAATGGAATAGAATTCTTTCTAATTCAGACATTAGAAAGAGGGACTTGAGTGTGGGAGAAGGAAGCTTGGTCTTAGTAAAACGGGGAGAGCAGGAGAGAGCGGATTGAGGTGATGGTGGTATTGAGCGGATGCTCACGCTCCTGCTCTGGTTCGGAGGCAGGGTGACCATGTCGATTTCTGGATGAAACCTGTTGCCCAAACTCGCTCATAAGCACTATCGACACTGAAAGGCCCGATAATTCTTTTACACTCTCTTTCAGTTTTGGGCCCAGTTTTTTCTCTTTTCAGAATGTAAGATACTAGTATTGCCCTGCCTGTGACAACCACTGTCAAAGTCTTGTTTTTTAATGACTGGATTTAATCATTTCTTCATAGGTCCCTCTTCCCACCAACCCCATCCTGATGGCTTATGGGAATATCTCTGTGAGTAGAATGTCTAACAGCTTCCCCTTGGTCAGCCAGAGGTCACTCTCAGGGGCAGAGAGGAGGAAGGGTGGTGTCCTCTAGAATGTTCTGAATTTCAGAAGCACCATTTCAGTGTGACTTCCAGGTCACCCTTTTAGACGGGGCTGGCCCGGCCTTCTTCTGTTTCGGGGCGCTTACTCGTGTCCATGTCTAAAGCCCTCTGAGGATTCTGTTCCTAAACGAACTTTGAAATTGAAGGTATGGGAGGAAAAATTGGCATAAGTCAGTCAGATAAAGGGGAGAGAGGGAGAGCAGTGGGACAGCGTGTGCTCTCAGCAACCTCCAGTTCCTTAGGATTTACTTGCATGTCTCGTTGGTCACAATAGTCATGCGAGGCAGGGTCTCTTCATTGTAGAGACAGGAAACTGGCCCCAGAGCCAGAAGGTTTCGTGGTTGGTAATGGCAGAGCTGCACCGTGAGCCCAGGCTGACTAGCGCTAGGTCTGTGCATGTCATCCCACCTTAGGACACTGCATCTCGTAGGAGAGGGGGACCCTGGTTTTAGGAGATGGAAATTAGAGAGTTCAGTGGACTCCAGTCAAGAGTGTCACTTATGCTCTTGTCCTTCCTTTGTAGCCTTCAGCGTACGTGTTGGAGATTTTTAAAGGAATCAAGTCAAGGTGAGTCTCAGTGCACAGTTGTCATCATTGGCCGGCTAACCACATTTACTGAGTGCGTATCTCAATATGGGACAGGGGGAGTTATAATGGACAGTTATCCTTACAGGTTTAACTGTCAAAATTCGGATGGAAAATAATTCATTATAATGTTCTTTATGAAGTAGAGCTAGAAGGCTCTACTTTTAAGGACAAATGAAGGGTTGTGCTACTTTATATTGTAGGTAAGGAAATCATTTCTGTTCAGTTGGAAGTAGCAGCGGGTAACACATTTCCTTTGGCCTGCTTTCTGTGCACATGCATAGTTGGAATCATCTTGTGTACAATTTTGGAGCCTGGCCTTTTTCACAGAACGTTTCTTGAGGTCTGCCGACATCATTGTTTAAAAACACATCATTAAATGAGTTGAGAATATCCCGTTGTACACATGAGCACTGTGGGGTTGCATTTGTTTTGCTCTTATGAATGTTGCTTCTGTGGACACCTTTACATGGAAATCTTTGTCGTCATTGTCATTCTGAAGATGAGAGCTCCAGCAGTCTGATGACTGACCAGTGGTCAGTCGGCATGAGCGAGCCTTCGTTTGGAAGGTTTATGTTGCTGAACTGCTTTCTGGAGTTTTCATACTGGTTTTTACCAGGGGTTAAAAATCCTTTGTCAGCTTGAGAGGTAAAAGGTTGCATTGTATTATTTTCATCTCTTGATTATTGATAAAATTAAAATTTCATATCATATTTGTTTAGCCTTTTTTTGTGTGACTTTTGTTACTTTTCTTGTGCTTTTTAGTAGTTTCTCTTACTGGTTTCTAATAATTTTTAATGTCTTTCGTCATATATTTTTGGAATAATGTTTCTTGTGATTTACCTTCTGACGTTATTTGTGAGTTTGACCTACGATATCTAAATATGTCCCTCACTGATAAACTGACCCGTCTGAGTAATGATGAAATGTCACTGGAGAAATGTAAAGGGAAATTTAGGTTCTTGGAGGCACAGTGCATGCCTAGATGGGAAGGGTCTGTGTTAAGGATTGCATTTTTCTTAAACTAATTTGCAGGTTTTTAATTCCAGTGAAATCCTCTTGAATTGATGAAATATTCCTAGAACTATTAAAAGTAAAACACACCAAAACCAGAACAAGAGGGGGTTATTCTAGATTAAAAACAGAACAAAACTATGAAATTAGCAAAATTAAAATAGTACAGGATTGTTGTTAGAATCAGTTGATCATCAGAACAGACTCGCTCAGAAGCCCTGAAACAGACTATTTATTATATATAAAGATTCAATAAATGGTAAGAGAAGTGTCATATAAAAATGGACTATTCAACAGAAGGCTTTGGAGAAATTAGTTACTAGAAGAATAAAGTTAGATTTTCCTACTATGCCATGGACCCAATAGATTAAAATATTAACTATAGAAAACAAAACATTGAAAAAAGAGAGTCGTCTAGAACATAGAAGATTCCATTTCGTTCTGAACGGGTGAGACCTAAATAAAAGCAGCGGGACCGGTGGAGGGGAGGCTCAGGCGGCCGCGAGGACTGACCGTGGCGCCCGCTTTCCCCGCAGTGAGCTGGAGGAGTCCCTGCTGGTGCTGCCTTTCTCCTACGTCCCCGACATCCTGAGGCTCTTCCACGAGTTCGTCCAGCGGGGCTCTGACATTGAGCTGCTCTGCCGGTGCCTCTTCTTCCTCCTCAGGTAGCGCCCTTCCCGGCCTCGACGTGTCCGCTCCGCTAACTGCTCCCCGGGAGCCTTACCCGAAGCCGCCCCCACTTCGGGGCGCTGCAGGGTTCAGCGCTGCCTCGCGTGAATCGTCCCTTCCCCTTTGCCGCCAGCCTTCCCTGGAAGCAGGCGCTGTGGGCACGACACGCAGGCCGCAGCCTTGCGTGGTAGCTCTGGCTCTGATCAGTTTGCCGGTGGCCTGTAACTGTTCGAGTTCGTGGTTTCGTTTTGTCCTAACAGCCTTTCCGGAACAGTGGGTTTATTTTCCAGGTCTCTATAGGTACAAATGCAAAAGCAGGACATACGTAGAAGGAACTAAATCAGAAAGTATGTTCATTCGCTTACGTTCTGAAATAGGAAGACTCCTGGTGCATGGCTTAGCGCTGTGGTGTGTGCTGCGGCCTCGGGCTACTCTGGGGGAAACACCGAGTACCGGCAGGCCAGGGCTGTGGGTGGTACTCACTGCCTGTGGGGAGATGTGGCAGGTCACAGTCGAAGGCGAGGGTGACCGTGGAGGGTCAAGGAGCCTGCACCAAGGACATCCGGGTGCTGTGGGTCAGAGTGTGAACGTGTGATGAGGTCTAGGACAATAAACTGTCATCAGGTGGCACTGAATAGTAGGGGAGAAATGCCTTTAGCTCCTTTTCTCGAGCGTTGCTTTACTCCCACGATGTGGTAAAAATGTCCCCGCTTTGATGTTGTGCCTGTGCACTGTCTAGAAGGGATGGGAAGAGCCAGCCTGCTGCCCCTCCTCACATGCTGTTTTGTTTCTCTGTTAGGATTCACTTTGGGCAGATCACTAGCAACCAGATGCTCGTGCCCGTGATTGAGAAATTAAAGGAGACAACTATTTCAAAAGTCAGCCAAGTCCGGGTGAGTGTTCGTAGTGATACAGCGGGGAGCGGGCATCCGGTGCGCACATGACTTAGAGGTGGCACTGTGTGACTTAGAGGTGGCACAGAGCACTGCGCCTCGTCCGGACGGGACTGGGCAGGTGCCATCCGCACGGAGGCGAGGTGGCCGGGAGCCGGCAGCAGTGGGATGCAACCGGGCCTGAGGCGGGAGGGTGGGCGACGCCCCGAGGCGCTGGGCCCACTGCCGCTGCCGTGTTGAAGGCGGGCAGGAGGCAGTTTGTCTGATCTTCCCCGGGCCCTCCCCAGGATGTGATCGGCTTCAACTTGGCGGGCCTGGAGTTTCTCAAGAGGGAAAGTGAGGCCAGAAGCGAAGTCCTGTTCTTTGCCGATGCTACCAGCCAGTTGGAAGAGAAGAAGAGGAAGAGGAGGAAGCGGGAGAAGCTGATTTTAACCCTGACTTAGAGCCGGAATGTGGAGCGTTGTCAACCTCCCTGCTTGCTGTGGCTGCGCTCTCCTGCGGCGACAGCGAGGCGCACGGCTGAACGTCCTGTGCCCTGAAATGCAGAGTCATGGGCCCGGAGAGCCGAAAGGACCGTGACGGATCTAAGGCAGCTCCTTGCACTTCACCTCTTGCAGGCTGTTCTGCCTGAATAGAAAAATATCCTACTTGCTAATTGTTTCTATCCCCTCAATAAAACAGTTGTTTTTGCCAGAAGTGAAGTCAAGCTGAGAGGCCCTGCTGGCTTCTGGGTGACTGATGCCCTGTGTGTATAATGTGTCCCCACGCGGCAGGCTGGGGAGTAGGGAATGTCTTAGAAAAAGAAACGGACAAAGTGTTTGCATCGAAGCTTTGACCTGGTTGAGCTCTTGAGTCGCAGAAGTTGACTTTGCACTTCCTTTTTGGGGGGTGGGAATTTACCACATGCCTCAGTGTTGACTGTTGGGCTTAAACGGAGACTTTATGGAGCCTGCATACAGCAGGTGACTCTACAGGCAGGTCATGACCACTGCCAGTGGATGCTGATCTAACGTCACAGAGGCCAAGATGGGTCGTGAATCCGTTCCTTGTGCAAGAATTCTGATTTCTATGTGGAGTGTGGACATAACAATTTTGACCATCTTATCTGTTCTTCGACTTTGCATTTTTAGTCAAATGTTATCTCTTCCCTTTTTGAGAAACACTGTCATTTGTGTGGCAGGATCCTTGCTTTGTTCTAACAACATGTGTATATGTCTAAATAGGTTGTGTAGTTTACATGTTTCATCTTCAGAAACATTCAGAAAGGTTATATTTACCTTCCCAAGGGTGGAAGGCATGGGAATTGCCCAATTTTCTAATTTTCCACTAAAGGAATATGTGTAAATGAAAAATTCATCACTACTTACATATATAGTGCGTGTGTATGGTGTGTGAGAAAGAGCTGCATACTGATTTTTATATTGAAATGTTTTATGATGTAAATGTAATAATACATTATTAAAAAGGAGCTTTTCATTTATATGTATTTTGGGGGATAATAAAATTTGTAAATATAGCCCCATAAAATTGCTTTGGTAATTTAAGATCATTTGTTCTTCCATATACATATTATTTTTTTATGTGTTTTTATTGATTTGAGAGAGAGAGGAAGGGGGAGAGAGAGAAATATCAATTCACTCACTGCCTCTCGTACACACCCTAACCGGGGATCGAACCAGCGACTTTTCAGTGCATGGGACAACCCTCAACCGACAGCCACACGGGCCAGGACCATATAAGTTTTAGAATCAGCTTATAAGTGTCTACCAAAATACCTGCTGGAATTTTAATTTGGATTATATTATATCTTTTGACCAATTTGGGAAGAATTGACATCTAAACCTTAATTGAGTCTTCCAACTCACAAGAAGTTATATTTCTTCATTTATTTAGTTCTTTAATTTCCCAAAGTAGTGTTCTGTAATTTTCAGTGTACTGTTCTTACGCATTTTTTCTGATAAGACAATGCAGTGTTTTCCAAATGTTTTATAAATGCCAAACTAGCACTTTTATATTTGTGAAGTGCTTTATGCTAAATCACATGATCATATCAATAGATGCAGGAAAAGCATTCAACAAAATCCAGTACTATCTGTGAGAAAAAACTCAGCAAAGTGGGAATAGAGGGATCATACCTCAACATAATAAAGGCCATATGTGACAAATCCACAGCCAACATCCCACTCAGTGGGCAAAAACTAAAAGTGACTCCCTTAAGATCAGGAACAAGACAGGGATGTCTACTCTCACTACTCTTCATCGGACACATGCGGAAGGCAACCATTCGATGTGTCTTTCATTGATCTCTCTTTCCCTTCCTTGGGTGAGGATTAAAAAATTAAAATTAAAAACCATCCCATTTACCATTGCAACAACAAAAAACATATCCAGGAATAAACTTAACCAAGGAAATAAAAGACCTGTAGGACATAAAACTATAGGACATTGAAAAAAAGAAAAACAGGAAAATACAAACAAGTGGAAGCATATACCATGTTCATGGATTGGAAGAAAACATCCTTAAAATGTCCATACTACCCAAAGCAATCTATAAATTCAACGCAATCCCTATTAAAATACCAACAGCATGTTTCACAGATCTAGAACAAATATTCCAAAAATGTATATGGAACCAAAACAGACCCCTAATAGCCACAGCAAGAAGAATAAAGTTGGAGGGATCATAATACTGGATATCAAACTATACTACAAAGCCATTGTACAAAGTACTACAAAGCCATTGTAATCAAAACAGCCTGGTACTGCACATATGGACATACAGACCAATATAACAGAGACCGCAGAAATCAACCCACACCAATATGGTCAATTAATATTTGACAAAAGAGGCAAGAGCATACAATGGAGTTAAGACAGTCTCTTCAATAAATGGTTTTGGGAAAATTGGATGGGTACATGGAAAAAATGAAACTAGATGACCAACTTACACCAGACACAAGAATAAACTCAAAATGGATAAAAGACTTAAATGTAAGTCATGAAACCATAAAAATCCTAGAAGAAAACACAGGCAGTAAAATCACAGACCTCTCACGTAGCAGTATTTTCACTGATACATCTTTTGGGGCAAGAGAAACAAAGGAAAAAACGGGACAACATCAAACTAAAAAGCTGCTCAGCGAAAACAACAAAATGAAAAGAGAACTCACACTGTATGGGAGAACATATTCACCAATGATACATCTGATAAAAGAGTTAATTTCCAAAATATATAAAAAACTTACATAACAGGAACCCAGAATTGGATCTACAATCCCATTGCTCCTCCTGTACTTGTTGCTTAAGGGCAGAGCAGGGTCTGCTGCTGCCAGCCAGCCAGGCTGCTTCCTTCTCCTCCTGGTGCCCACCTCCCCTGAGAGCTGGTTGAGGGGTACAGCAGTCCCACAGGTGGGAGGAGGCATTGCCCTCCATATTTAAGCCAGAGGTGCTACATAGCCAAAGGGGCAAAAGATGTGACGCTCCCCACTGTTCAGCCTGGCTGCCCAGCACCAGGAGAGGAGGGACTGCGGAGCCCACACCTGCAAACTTGCCCTAGAGGTCTCAGGGTGCAGCGAGGGGACCCTCCGCATTCCCCATAGCCTCCACTTCTTGGGTGGTGGTCTCAGCCCCAGTCCTGGGACCCATGCCAATGACCCTAGTGGTGGTTTCTCTTTCTTGGCGGTGTGAACATGTGTCCACAGAGTGATGGGCAACCAGGTGGAGAAACTGACTGACCTAAGTTATAAAAGAGTTCCTATGGCCTACCTGATGGGTGTGGACCAGAACTACAGGCCTCGCATGGATGTCTCCTACATCTTTACATATATATATAATTTTTTTTTTTAATTTAGAGAGCAAGGAAAAGAGAGTGATAGAGAGACGGAAACATCAATGAGAGAGAAACTTCGATTGGCTGCCTTGTGCACGCCCCCTACTGGGGATTGAGCTCGCAACCTGGGCATGTGCCCTGACCGGGAATCAAACCAGGGACCTCCAAAGCCCTGCCTCTAATTTTCCCAGCACCATTTATTGAAGAGACTGTCTTTACTCCAGTGTTGTTATATGGCCAGGTCACTCCATGTGCTTGCAACAGGATGAAAACAGTGGAATTCACCCCAAAATAAGGAAATGCTCGAATGCCATTCTCCTAAACAGAAGCAGAAGGCTGCATGGCACAGATGGCAGCTGGCATGCGACTCGAACACAAGAAAAGAGTGGCATGGTACTTTTCAGTCTTTTTTTTTTTCCATTCAAATATTTGTGGATTCATTACTAAGCTTTGTTGACTGGTCCCTCGGGTAATAAAGAACTCATGAAAAAACTGAACTTAATTAAATTTACAGCCCTTTCCACATTTTCCAAATTCATCTTAATTGAGGCCAGGAACACTAGGTTTCTAAAGGGTAGTTTACGTCGTCCCATGAAAGTGGCATAAGATGAGCATGCAATTGGCATAAGTTCAGAAGCAGAACTTGGACCCGCGGCGTGGCATTTAGGACCCAAACGAGGGCGAACTTACTTCTGTTCCGCATCACTTTCCAGACGTGAGCGGGCGGCTCTGCTCCACGAACCGTCCAGGGGCCCTGACGTCCCTCAGGGGATTCAGTCACCCACACGGTCAAAACTGTCCCAACACCCGCGCTCCATCCCGCGGGGCGAGGAGACGGGAGGACGCGGGCACAGAGTCTCCTTCTAAGGGCAGGCCCTTGCCTGGAGCTTAGAGACAGGCCAGGCCTTCCTGTGGGGAGGCTGGGGCGGGCGGTCAACAGCGGGCGGGCCTGGGCCCAACCACAGCTCGGGGGGAGGGCTCGGAGCTTAAAGAAGATGGACACGGGCGCTGAGGGGTTCGCGCAGCCACACCCCATTTAACAAGGCACCTGTGTGCGTGTCTAGGCCGGAGTCTGTGTACTTTCAAAGGGTTGGATTTCCAGAGCTATCGGCAAGTTTTTTCTCCGGTCGCCACCCTAGCACCACCTCCCCAAATCCTCTTTGCCCGGGTGCAGGCGGCCTCCGGGCCCCGCAGCAGGAAGGGGTGGCTACTTCCCCGCACCGAGTAGGCCGTGGCCTGCAGGCAGGCTCGGCCTCCCCGCTCCCCAGCCCACCCGTGCCGCCTCCTCCTCCTCCAGAAGCCCGGCTCCTTGAAGGATCTGCCACCTGCTGTGGCCCGTGCTGACCCTCAGGCCTCCCATGTGCTTTCCTTCAGCCACCAAGACCCTCAGCGCCTCGGTCTGTCTCCCCCCGCCCCTGCTCCTGTTGCCATGTTCTGTGACTTCGGCTCCCTGTGGGAACCCCACCCCCAGCAGTGACCCCTCAAATCCTTATCCTCCTCCCTCGGACTCTTTCCTCTCACACCGCAAGGCCCATTCCCGTGGTCGTGCCTTGGGCCTTGCCACAGAGCCATCAGCACGCTGCCCCCAAGGTATTGGGGTTAACCCCTGGTCTCCCACGCCTCCTCTCGCCCTCCCGGAGCACCCCTTCTAGGGCACCGCTCCTGCGACTGCGACGCCGCGCCCCACGAACCCACGGACGCCACCGGGTCTGTTACCCACCATCCCCTCCCGCCTGCCTTCTGCCCTTCTGCGATTTCTCCTTCACTTCGCGTGTCTTCAAGGTTCCTCCACGTCGTAGCACCTATCAAGATTTGATTCCCTCTTTAAAAAGGCTGAAGGAGCCTGGCCTGCATCTCAGTAGTTTAGCGTTGGCCCATGATCCAGAGGCCAGGGTTCGATTCCCGGTCAGGGCGCAGGCCCGCGTTGGGGGCTCGATCCCCAGTAGGGGGCGTGCAGGAGGCAGCTGATCAGGGGCTCTCATCAGCGACGTTTCTTTGCAGATGTGCTTACGTTAAGGGCCTTAATATGAGGAAATTATCCTGGATCCTCCAGGTGGGCGCCAGGTCATTACCACAGGGCGCCTTGAAAATGGAAGGGGCAGAAGAAGTCAGAATGATGCGATGTGAGGACTCTTCCCGCCGTTGCTGGTTTTGAAGCTGGAGGAAGGGACCACCCACCAAGCATGGGGGGGGGGGGCCTCTAAAGGCTGGAAAATGCAAAGAACCAGATTATCCCTGAGAACCCGCAGACGGTGCGGCAGCCCCGTGCACACCTTGACTTTAGTCTGCTGAGATCCCTGGCAGCTGCAAGATAGCACATTTGTCTCCTTTTAAGCCCCTAAGTGGATGGTAACTTGTTATGACAGAAAAGAAAACCAGCGCAAGGGTCTAGCTCACTCCAGCAGCAGCAAGGCCTGAGGGGAATAACCACCCTGTATAAATTTCGCCTTGATAGCTCGAGAGCTATTTTCACCTGGTTTACGCGCTATGTCGGGTACCTACCATTCCCCCTCCCCTTCCCATCTTGTCTATTGGGCTCTCACCCGGTTCTCCCCACAGGGCTCACCCTGGCTCTTATTTGAATGACGGCAGATCGGAAGACATGGTGGTCACACTGCCTGAATTTAAGAGCAGGCTCTGTTTCTGTCACATGGAAAGACTATAATTCACTAAAAATTAAATGTTGGAGACTCCTCCTCTCAAAAGAGGAGGGGTATTTTTGCAACTATTTTTTAAGGCACAGGGCTACTTTTGGACATTTCTCAAAGGGTGAAACACAAGGATGGCTTTGAAGACTTTTCCCAAAAGTAATTTGTGGCTGGATCCTGACCAGGTCGGAGATTTATATGATGTCCTATGTTGTTTTCATGAAGGTTACATACATAAATGTATTTCTCAGAAGCAACGCTTGAGTTCTCCACTGATCGCTGATTGTACGACCCATGCCTGCCGGCCCTGGCACAGGGGCGAAGGGAGAATTGCCCAGATGCTGCAGTAACCACAGGGCAAGTGGTCCTCAAATTTTACTACTTTAACTTAATGGTTTTGCTGACTTTTTACCCATTTTACTGAACCTGCCAGCGAGTCCCTCTGTCCTGAGAGCCAAAGACACAGAATCATTCAAACAACTGAGTGTGAACACAGATGCCGGGGCCCCGCCGTCTACTGCAAAAGGCAGGCTTGTCTGTAGCTCAGGCGTGAGTCTGTTAATGGATCTTTTTTGTTGTTTTAATTCTTTAACTGTTTCTAGGAAATAATTGTGGAGTGGCAGCTTTATTTTAATTCTGGAAAGCAAGAGGGCATAACTGAGGATTTTCCCCAGGAATATGTTAAGATCTTTAGGTCAACATTTATGGAATGACTTATATACTTTTTAATTAAATTTTATTCATTAAAGTAAAATAAATGTTTTTATAGTTTTGATTCAATGCTTTAAACGTTTCTTGAACTGTGGTCTGCAGCCCACCTGCTTCAGAATCACCTGGGATGTTTATGTTAAAAAAACGCAGATCCTGGGGCCCCCACAACTAACTCTCTTGGGTTTGGGGCCCAGGAAGTAGCTTCTGTAACCTCTACAGCTGACTCTAAGGCACCCCAAATTTAAGAACCACTCTTGATATTTTTAGACTACGGATTCTTACAAAATGGCAAGGAAAACTCTTTTCTTTTAAACGCAGACGTCAAGCATGAGACCGAGCTTCTCAAGGGCAGCCTTACTCTCTGTAAGACTCTTACACACTCAGCCAGAGACCGAGGCAGACGCTGGAGACAAAGCAGGCGAAGGAAAATTCTTTATTCTTTATGCACATTTGCTCTAATCACCACCAGAAAAAAAAGTTTCGTTTCCTCTCTCGGACCCTGTCCACCAGTTACATCAGCCTTCAACCCATCGCTATAGCAACATATATAAATATATATTGTACATCTATACACACACACACACACTAAAGCACCGCGAGGACAGACTAGGTTTTAGCACATGTGGGCATCTCTCCCACAGGCCACCTGGAAAGGGTCACTGGTTTGCTTTACACAAGACTTCCCATGGGCCTGGTCTGGCCTTCAGTCCCCAATCCCCGGAGAGAAGTTAGGGTGTTAAAAAGGGACAGCGTATCTAGAGTGAGGTCGGGACGCTTTGGAGATCCTAAAAGAATAAAGTAGGTGCCAGGCTAAGCGTGAGATGGTAGCCAGGAGGTGACCCCTTTCACTATGAGGGTTCAAAGGACTCAGGTGCTGCTGGGTGGGCGATGCCCAGCCTGACTGTGCCCCAGCTGAGCTGCCCAGTCAGGGGTGGCTCTGTGAGTGGCGTTGGCCGAGCCCCCTGTCCGGCAGGGCACCGCTGCTGTCCTGTGCTTGGACTGCTGAGGAGCTCCAGTGCTGGGACCGCGCCCCACCTGTGGGAAGCAGGGCCCCATCTCCCCTGAGCTGCCATCTGAGGATGGCTGCTGAAGCGAGCCAGCCACGTGCTGCTGCTGGTTCCCATCCCCTGGGCGGCTGGAGGCGGCGCCCCAAGGTCCTCTACAAACTACCGTGCTTTTGCTTGGAGAAAGCGTGGCCCTGGCTGAAGTGTCCGTGAGCGCAGCAGGGGCCCTCTGCCGTCTGCCCCGCACGCCCGGCTCTGGCTCCTAGACCCCAGCGACGTGGAGGCCGGGCTGGGCCGGGCCGGGCCGGGCCTTCCTCAGCAGATCGGCGGCTGCACAAAAGGGGGGCAGGCCCATCCTTCCTGCTGCTTTAAGGACCGCTGGTGGCTGCGCTTCTTGCATGGCTCCTGGAAGGCAAGGGTCACAAGACTGGAGCGCACGGCAGAGCCCTTAGGGATTTCACCTGGCGACAAAAACAAAACCAAGTAAGGCCCTGTTATCGGGCCCTGCTGGTGGCCATGGAGGCTGGAGGGACAGCTGAGTGGTGACAGGAGCCAGGAGCACAGGAAGGGCGGGCCTGGTAAAAGGATGAGCTGCGGGGATGCTCTGTGGCCAGGGAGCAACTGGCGCCACCAGGTTAGTGGAAAGTTTCCCGCCTCCTCGTGTGGTGATGTCCCTGCCCAAAGCCACTGCACATGCGGTGGCCAGGTCCTACCACCCCCTCTCCTCGGGGGCCAGCTCACTCTCCAGTCACTCTGGAGCAAAACGACGGCTTTGTGCTCTCCCGGGAGAAATGCTCAGTATGACACATGCACACACAGAAACGGCCCATTGTGAAAAGGAGAGGACACTGTGCATGGGAGTCCCCGTTATGCCACATTTACTTAACGAGGAGAAAAGGGGCCAAGTCAGCAGGGACCTCAGGGGTCATTTAGGTTAGTGCCACCTCTCACAGATGAGGGGCAGCAGGCTCAGAGGCCAAGGAGCCAGCCAAAGCCACACAAACAGTTAGTGACAGGCCTGGCATTAGAACCCAGGCCCGGGCCCTTTGCAACGGCCCAGGCGACGTAGAGAGGAAACTCCCACACCGCAGAAGCCAGGGGTTGCTAAAGCCATTGGGTTACCTTTGCTGGGGCAGGCGTAAGGCTTTACAGAGGCAATCCTGGAACTGTTCTTCTAAACAGGCTCAGGGGAGAGGAGTCATCAGAGAAAAACAGAAGGGAATTAGCCAAAAAAGGGGAGGGGGTGCAGAGTTCAATCAGGGTCCCCACATTCTCCTTGGTTACTGTGTAGGAATATGCTCGGCTGCTTACGGTGAAGTGTTCAAGTCCAGGTTAAAGACTTAGTTTCTGATTTGTAAGCCATTTCTAATATCTCAAGTTTTTCTTCAAAGTACTTGCTGGGAAATGTGTTAGTGTTTTAAGTAACTGGGGAAAATGTCTGCTGTGTACATCAAATCTTCCCCTTTAGGGCTCAGTCTTTATTTATCACACTCTTTTTTAGGTCAGTAAGACCCAGTGATTTTCTTGTGTGATATTGCTTAAGAGAAAAAGACATATCAAAACCAAATTGCTGCCCTCAGCCCAATAGTGTGCAGTGGAATCCATTTATTAGGTTGCATCTTGCTTTTACTTTTTTCATAAAATAACACAGAAAACCCCAGACCATATAACCGGCCTCAGGAGCCCTTTTACTGGAAACTAAGTCAGAGGCCGACTCCCACGTGGCCTCTGGCCTCCAGAATCAATGAGCTGCATTTCTCCCGCGGGCCCTGATGTGGAGAGGTAACTGGAGCAAAGAGAGAAGATGAACCAACGTGAGAGTGACCCGGGATGGCCGGGAGGGAGCCCCTGGTGGGAGGGCCGAGGGGGCTGGAAACCAGAGGATGCCTGCTGACTTCCTGTGCTCCCACAAGTGGACCAGAAGCCTGGGTGGTCCGAGCAGGTAGCATCACCCACAGACCCTGACGACGGATGGAGATGGGTGTTGGGGTGGGCTCTCTGGCTCTGACTGGTGCAGAGGCTTCCTTACCTCTAAATTAGTCCTTGCCTTCTTCAAAACATCGTGTGTCCTGGTCACTGAAACAACAGAACAGCCCGACAAGGCGGAGATTACCAGCTGGGCCCACACTGGCCTTGGGTGTGTGTTCTAAAGTGTGTCTTCCTGGCAAGCTCAGCTCAGGGTCTCCAGCTGTCCCCCAGGTCCCACAGTTGCTCTGCTTTCATAATGACTCATGGCACAGGAGGTTCAGGACATCACATCAGTCTCCCCCTCCCCCAGCCACTCTGGTCACTGTCGGTCCACAGCACAGGTGGGGAGTCTGGAAGCACCCTCCTCCCCCCCTTCCTGTCCCACTCCCTGGCTGGGCGGCACCCACACTGGCTGAAGATGAACTGCTCCATGCTCTCCTTCTGCTGGTTGGCGGTCCTCAGGCGCTCGGCTGTGCTCTGCAGGAGGCTCTCCTGTCTGGATAGCTGGGTTCTAAGCTCCAGAAGCTCCCTTTTCATGGACTCTCCCTGGGGAACAGGAACAGGTTGGCTGTCAATGGGCAGAAGGCTCAAAGCACCCCATGCTTGTTGCTCCTTACAGGATTCTACAATCTTCCCAACTATTCTTGACTGGATTCCATGGAGGTCTCTAAAACCCTGCAATACTGACAGCCCAGGATGAACCATTAGGTAGGAACATGGAGCACCGGGAAGCCCCCGAGCAGATTGCAGGCCTAGTCTCCTGCTGCTGAGAGGACCTGACCCAGGCCAGCTCGGAAACTCCCAGCTGTGAGCAAGAGTTCGAACTCAGTGCCGACATCAGTTATATCACTCGGCATCACGAGTGAGCCTTGGTAATAGGATTATTATGCCTGGGGAGACAGGGCTGTCCTGAGAGTCTGCAATTTTGTAAGTATTTGTGCCAGTCTCAAGGTGGCAAAACCCCCTCCTTTGGAATTAGCATAGTCAGGTCCCCTAAGGTGTTGGCAGTATAAATCTGGAGGTAAAAGCCTGGGAGAGGATTCTGAAACCTGCCTATCCAAGGTGCTGCCACCCAGAGAGCAGGCCTGAGGTCTGAGAGCACCCGGGGGTGGCAGACACTCCCTGGGCCTGACCCAAAGATGCAGATCTAAGTGCTAAGGTGGGTTCAAGCGGGTGGTTACAAGTGTCTGCGCATCTGGTGACATTCTGGGATCCTGCTGTACTCTGCGGATGGCGGGTGGGTAGGAGTATTGATGCATTAACCTGTCCCTGGACTTCAGCTCAGCCCAACTTGGGAAAGTTAAAGAAACTGAACATTTACAGGCTACCAGGGTTCTCATGTCTCTCCCTTCTCTATACCCTTTCTTTTCCTCTCTGATCTCTTATCCCGGGGTTGGGGCTGGGAGGAGAAGGGATGTGGTTAGAACTGCACATAAAGCAGCCACCACAGATGAGAGGTCCCCCCAGGGACACACCTCTAAGGTCTGGTCTGTCTACCTTACCACTGGGCTCCTGATGTCAGGATTGGAGGGACTGGGGAGGCGGCAAGGTGATTAGGGGGCAGAACCGGTAAAGGATGCTGGTCCTCTTACCGCTTTGCCATGAGGGCTCGGCAAGGCCGCCCGCCAGAACATGGTGAGGAGGGAGGCCGACTCCTCCAGCACGTGGCGCAGGGCGCTGGCGCTGCTCTGAAGCTCCTGGACAGGGCTGCCGCCCAGCACCTGGGAGAAGAGGGAGGGAGCGGTGGGCGTCACTGGGGCTGAGAGGTCACTTTCCCCCAAAGCACAGCGGGCCCCATTCGCTGTCATCATCCATATTAAGCTTCATGGGCCTGCCTGCACCTGGGAAACCCTGACCTGGAAGCCCAGCGGCTCCGACCTCAGCAGTGACCTCCCACCTGCAAGGATTCATCTGATTCCGGCTCCCCCCACATTCTCTTTACTTCCAGGCCTGCTCCAGGCTCGGGAGTCATGATGGCATATTGATTAATTTGAATTAAAGGTACCTAAGGAAGAGCAGGTGCGAGACAGATACTCTGAGCCCCCTTTGCCCCCCTGGAAGCAGGAAAAAAATCCCCCATGTGCTGATGACAGGTGTGTGAGCGTGGAGGGGGGTGGAGGTGGAAGGGGGCACAGAGGGGATAAATGGTGACTAGAAAAGAAAGTAACCAGTGAATGAGTGAAACGCCAAATCAACGTTTCACTCTTACTCTCCTTTCCTCTCTCTCTCAAACCTGCATCCCAGACACAGGCCCTTGAGTGGGAATCGAACCCGTGACCTTCAGTGCCCAGGCTGACACTCTAACCACTGAGCCACACTGGCCAGGGTGCAGTCCCTAATTTTTGCACTGACACCCTCTGCCTTCCCTAAGTCACACCTTACGCCTCACCTGGGCTGGACCATGCGTAGCACCAGGGCCTGAGGGGCTGCTCTCCTCGCCTGGAATGGCCTCCTGCACCCGGGGAACCTGCACCGCCCCCGTGGCGTCCCTCTAGGAGCCTGCTACTTGCCTGGGATAACGGCCCTCACACCCGGAGGGCGGCGTCCAGCACTGTGCCAGGCACCCCTTGTTGTACTTATTGACTTTGATGTGTGCCTCCCTCTCTAGTGTGAATTCTCAATGTCTGGCCATCCGGGTAAGTGGTTTTATTGTCACCATGGATGGCCATGTGCCAATGGGACTGGACCAGAGAATAAGCTACCAATGGGTGCTCAGCACAGCAACACATGGATGTCCACACCTAACAAGCGCTCTGCTGATGAGGAGGGTGAGGCTGGGTGGGCTCCTCTGGGGTCCTGAGGGGAAATATCAAGCCAGCTACATGGGGAGCAGAGCAGAGTCTACAGTGAAAACAGGAGATGGAGAAGCCGGGCCTGGCTGGGCATAAATGTAAGATGCATCTTCAGCTGTTGGGAGGTGGAGAGCATGAAAAAGCACTGGGAGAGGGAGCTAAAATGAGAGGAAGGGCACGAGGAAGGGGCACCGAGGGGCTGTGGTGTGCCTACCTCTGCGCCCTGAGCTTCGAGGCCGGGGCAGCTGCAGGCGGATCTCACAGCAGACGCAATCTTCCTGACCAGCAGCTTGCCTTCTCCGATCTGCTGCCTGAGGGCGCTGTAGTCATCGATGTGGCCCACGACGTGGCGGCCGTGCCTATGGGCAAAGGAGCCGTCGGCAGCATCGCCCTCCAGCTTGGGAGGGGTCTTCATCACTGGGGAAGCATCAAAACCCAGCTCTGCAAAACCAAACCACAGCAAAAAGCCCCAGTGTTACTTATAATCACGTTTCCAGTTCACCTCCATCCTAAAGGTACATCAAACACTGCGGGGCACCAGGAACAGGGAAGGCAGGCGTGGAACAGCATGAGCGTGGTGCGAGGTCCAGATGTTCTGGGTTTATCATCTTTCTTACATCATCTCACAATGACAAAATTGCCAGGAGGCACATTCTGTGCTTTTTACAAACAAAATAGTCATGACAAATATTATTAAAAATTAAAAGACTGAAATTTCTGGGATGAGACACAGAGCAGGAGATCAGGCTGGACTAGAAAGCACTTTCAGGAAGGGCCCGACTACAGTGCATGAAACAAGAGCAGAGCAGAAGGAAAACCACAGGACAAAGTGTGATGACAGGAAAGGCGGCTCATGAGTGGGGCTAAAGGCCTTGGGACACGCAGAGAAAACTCCCTAAATTCAGACAACGCGTGTAGAAGACCAACGGTTACTTGCAGTAGTAACTGTCCATCGCCAGTTCCTGAGTCCTCTAGTTGCATATTTACCATTTGTGCTACTGAAGATGCCCGAGTCTGAGCCGGGAGCCGCGGAGGAAGAGCCGGGGAAGCCCAGCGCCGGATTCATGCCGACATCCCGGACTGGAGGGGAGGCAGCGGGATCTGGGGAGTGAAGACAAGCAGGGTTTTCAGGAACCCAGACACACTGCTCACCAAGCGCACACCCAGCCGCCACTTCGCTGGAGATCCGAGGCGGCCTGACTCGCCTCTTACATAGTCATCACCCACGTGCCACCAGCGAAACAAGAGCAAACCAACCACTTGGTTTGGAACAAGATGTTCCTAAAACTGAAGGGTGTTCCATGAGAAAGCAAGGTCTAGCTTAAGAAATTATTAGGTATATTTTTCTAACCCCAGTTTTAATTACAATTTTGTATGTAGTGTCTAATACTATGCTTTGTAACTAAGTAAAAATATACATAAATATAGGTAGCATGTATGTTAAAAATATTGAATCAAGGAATGAATAGACATATGGGCAACTAAACTCAGCATTCTAATCACCATTGTGATGAGTCAGGACTGGAAAAAACATAATAGTATGAGAATAGGAGACAGGAGCCTTGGCAGGAGCCCAGTGGGAGACCAGGCAGCAAGCCTACAGGGCAGGAACTGGAAAGTATCACAGACAGAAACCAGCCTGCTCAGGCCAGGGTGGCCTAGGGCCTGCTCCCCACTCAGCCTCTGGGGGGACCGGAGGTGCAGTGGCTGAGCCAGTGGGGCTGAGTCCTGGCTGGTGCTGGGGAGGCAGCAAGAAAGGGGAAAGCCTGGTTAGAGGGAGGAGACAACCATCATGGCAGCCCGCGTAGGGCAAGGCGTCCTACAGGCCTCCCCGCTGGCTAAGGGCTGCCTGCTGCCCTTTCCTCCTACCTTGGAAGAGTGGCTGCTTGTCTGCAGGGTCCCTGTTGGCCGGGGACTCCTGGCTGGCAGAGGAGGCGCCGAGGCTGGCTCTGCTGGTGCCACCATCCAGCTGCTGCTCCAGCTGCAGTCGCAGACTGTTGTTCACCTGAATGCTCTGCTCTAGCTGGCCTCTCAGGGCTCGGATCTCTGCCACCAGATGGCTCAAGTCACTGCTCAAAGTGACCTGGTGGCAAGCATCCCAGGCGTAAGCTGAAAGAAGAGACAGGACGGGTTGGTAGCCTCGATCCAAGCATTTCTCAGCATTTGTCAGAACACTCCTCCGTAACATTCCTTTCTGCCAAGGGCTCTGCTGTCCTCTCAGAGTCCCAGGCCACACATCTGTGATGGAAATGTCACTTTTCCCGTGTGGAGTCAGGCACACATCCAAGTCTGGGATTTCACTGAAGCTCAAATTACCCACATGCACCTACAGGGCATTTGACAGGCAGATGAAGTCAAGCCTGTTATCTCATCTCCATATTGACTTTAGTCCTGCTGGCTAGTGAGCAGGGTCTTCTAAGACAGGAGGTCAGCACAGAACTAAAGAGGGGCAGGCGCTGGGGGAGGAGGAGAATTGATGACCACCCCCACCCCCTTAGGAGTCCATGTCTTCATTATGTTCCTGAGTTTGTCAATGTCCCTTTTACAAGGTGGTGCCACGATCTAACCATATTTCTGACATGGTCTCACCATAGGGACACCACACTCACATCGCTGTGGTCTCAGGCTGAGGTGGCCCTTCTAGAAACCTTGGCCTACAACTTCCTCGTGAAAACGAGCATCTACCTCCCTCCCTCGATCTCAAGCCCACAAATGGCTACAGACCCAGGCTCCACAACCTGTGTTTCTATCACCGATATTTTTAATCAAGCTCAGGACTTTTCAAAATCATTATTTCAATAGGCGGCAAACGTCTTCAATAAGAGTGTAAAGTTTAAATCCAGCCTTGAAATTTAGGTCCTGTTAGTGGTATTTCCATAAAACAATTTCCATAGCTTTTCATTTTCTCACTGGGGAAGGGGTCAGAGTGGGAGCAGGCTGCCTGCTACATGGGCTACGTGGGTGGTCGGTATGTATTAGTCATAATATTCAAGGCCTTTTTCAGATGCTGACACCATCAGGACAGTTCTTCATATTTAAACAATGTCATTGTATAATCTGGGCCTTGATGAACTTGTTTCTGGCCTACATGGTGGGTGAAGTTTGACCCTTGTGGCCCATTTTTGAGGATGTCTAGGCTCCATCTTGCTGTTGTCACCCCTCTCTTTTGATTGGCAGCCCCAGGCCTGGTTGGTGGTTTTCTGAGACAGAATTGTGTAGCTTCCCAAGCTCTCTAAACTCCTGAGCTAAAGAAGACCTCACTGGGATTCTAACAAGGATAGGAAGCCACGGGGCAGGGGAGTCGGGGAGAACACACACCTTTCAGCCCCTTCTTGGAATTGCCATAAAGGGCCTCGTAGATCTGCAGCTCCGACTGCAGGGTCTGGAAGAGCTGCTGCTTCTCCTCACACTGCTGCTGCAGGAGGGCCAGCTTGTGCCGCAGCCTGGGGGGAGACGCAAGGCCTGCTGAGCTGGCAGCACCTGGCTGCAGCAGGGCAATACACTGGGCGCCAGCCTTTGCATCAGAGAGTTCAGCCCTAGCTGTGAACCCAGGGGTCACGGAGACCATGGCTTTGATTTTACAGATGTGAAGACAGGCTGGAGAGGGAAAGTGACTGTGCTTGGAGTCGTGTCATTAGCTACAGCAGCTGGGACACACCGGCACAGTGCTCCTACTGCCCTGGAGTGAGTGCTCTTCTCATGCAGCCAGGCAGTTAGAGAATCTATGCTGGGGACGAGCATCATGGCTGAAGTTCTGCCCTCTCAAATTTGGAGTGACAGAGGCATCCCAGAGAAGTCCTTCCTTCTGTGCAAAGTCACCCATAAATCAGGAATAGCAAAGGGGAAACTGAGGTTTCAAAAAGAGGCCATTTACTATCTTGCAATCCCTTCTTGTACATGTGAAACTGGGGCCACCTTCCCTACCAGTGGGCTCCCCCGAACCTGGAGTCTTTCTCCTGGAGGGAGAGTCGCTCCTCCTGGAATTGCAAGATCTCCTGCTGCTTCTCCTTCAAGTCTTCCAGAAGCTGCTGCCGGTCCACCTTCTGGTGCTCCAGCTCCACCTCCAGCTCCTGAAGCCGGGACCGCGAGGTCAGCAGGGCCTCCTTCAGGCGCTCTGTTTCCTGGGAGTGCTCTGGTGGGCAGAATGCAGGAGCATTTAGAGTGGGGGGCAAAGGCCAGCAGGAAGATGAGCCGAAGAACACAGAGCTGCAGGAACATCTGGAGAGACTTGAGAGTGTTTACAAGCACTCAGGTTCCTTCCTTTTCTGGTTCAAAATCAGCTGTGAGCTGGGGGGAGGTAGACCAGACACCCAATATATACTCTGACAGCCAATGGCTACATATCTGCAGGCAGGTTTGCATGGAAGGGGTGGATTTCCTAGAGCTGCCTGCCCCTGGAGCCTGGGAGTCTGAGGGCACACAGTGGGCACCTCTCAGGAGCAGCCAGTCCAGGCTGAGAACGGCCATGGGAGTCTGGGTGAGTGGGCCTGGGTAGCTGCTCTTTCCACCTCCTCTTTGCTTCTCCAATGGGCAGGCGACTGGTGTGGCAAGGGAAGAAAGGGGACCGAGAGTGACCACAGCTTGTGGCTTTTGACACCCACCTCTGGAAACATGACTCAGCTGAGCCTGGAGGCTGCGGTTTTCTTCTCGAAGGGCTCTGTTCTCATTGTAGAGCTGAGGTGTGGACTCCAGGCCCTGGCTGCAGAAGGTAGAGGTGGAGCCTGTCCAGAAAGTGCAAGCAGGCCAGTTACGCATTTGGGAAACAGATGCCTTCAAAGTTGCCACTTCTGTATCTCCAAAGATACTGCCCCACCCGGCAGAAAACCACGAGGACGCGAGCCTGGTGGGCCTAGGCCTGGTTTCACACCCGTCTTCCTCTTGGTGGGTTCTCGGCTGCATCATTTCCTGCCCTCGATGTGGTCCTTAGGGAGGTTCACTCCCCTAAACAGCTGCTGCTGCACTGTGGGCAGGACAGGGTGTGTGGGAGGGATGGCCTCCCAGCAACAGCAGCCTGGGGGGACAGGAGGGGGAACCACCACTGGGTAGGTGGCTGGGGAGGGCCCCGAGACCTGGCTCTACCACCTGCCAACCACACGACAGGGGCGCAGAGGAGTCAGCAGGAAGTATGTGAGCAGGTTAAGGATGGGTGAGAAGCCCGGCTCTGGGGACAGACCTGGTTGGTTCTGCCAGAAGGAAGGTTCCTCTCTGAGCTCCCCTACCCCCATCCACACAGTAAGGGCAATGGTACTTGCCCAGCTGCCTTGCTGGACTGTCTGCAGGGAGCAACCAGAGCAAAGCCGACCGTGGTGCTTTGAAAACCCAGAAGCTGTGCCCGAGGGCCCTCCCTCCAGAAGCTCCGACCCACGATCAGACAGGGAAGCCCGTGGCCGGCCTACCGCTGCCGCGGGCCGTGGAGCTGAGCCGGTGCTCCAGCTGCTCCCGCAGGCGGTCGTTAATGCAGATGGACTCCTCCAGGCGCTGGCGCAGGTTCCGGATCTCACCAAGGTGCTCCTCCAGCAGGTCGGCCCCTGCAAGGAGAGAGGAGGGAGCCGGGATCCTGGTCACGGGTGGGGCCACACCTATCTGAAGGCGATGGGAGAGGAGGAAGGGCCCACCCCCAGGGAGAGGGTAACAGGTGCAGAGGTGGGAGGGGTGCTAACGACAGCCGGCCGTGCCTGCAGCGCCCGCATCACCTGAGCCATTCTGCTTCGGGCTCAGTCTTTTTCTGCAAATGACAATCGTCTCACTGTTGGAACAGAGCTGCGCCCCAGCGTCACCTGTATAGCTAACCTGTCCACTGGGTGCAATGTCCTGGCCCTGACGAGGAGAGCCAGGAGTAGAGGCAAAGTCTGAACTGGGTTTCGTACACAGGATCTCTTTATGGGGTGGGGAGCTGGGTAGAAACGGCCACCCCTTCTGTAGCAATTCCTGGATGAGGGAAGCATGTCTGGGAGTGCCGGTGCCCTTTCACTTTATCCCCAGGGACCAGAGAAATGAGAAAGCCTCACCCAGGGAGGAAAGGCACAGACTCTAAATCAGGTTTCATTTCACTTGCCTGTGGGTTTGGAGTTCAGCTGGCACACAGAGGAGCCTGAGGACAGGTCCCCAGATGTGCTCCCTTTCTGGGGCCTCATCATATCCCACTGGCCGCTGCTGCCCAGGTACCTAGGCTCCAGGATTCTGCCCAGCTCTAGGGTGCCCCTCGGAGGAGAGAGGGGCTGGGCAGGGTTGAGGTAGTGGGAAGAGCTGGCTTCCAAGTGGCTGCCCCGCAATGTAGCCGGGGGGGTGGGATGGACGCTGTTGACACCTGGGCAGAAAGAAACACGAGTGAGAAACAGAGGAAAAGAATCAGTGAGGAAGTGTGTGACTGCTAAGAACAGACACTGGCGGGTACATGTGGGATTTCAGAGATCCCAGCCACTGCGGAATACCAAGGAGATGGAGACATACACTAAAGGCCGTGTATTTGCCACCATGAGACACCAAGAGGCAGGGGACTGATAAAGTATCTGAAAGTCACCACTGTGCACAAAAGAGAAGCCCAGTGGGCCCACTCCTGGCTCCTGCTATAACTCCTATGGTAGAGTCTAGGGAGGTTCCAGGAGTAGAACTCACTCCCGAGTCAGGGGTCAAGGGTGTGATGGGTACAGCACTGAGCACACCTGTGACCAGGACTATTTTGTTGGCCTGTGAGTCCTTGCCTTCCCCAGAAGCTGAGCAGTCCGTTTTTCCTTTCCCTTCGGGGCTGTCAGAGGACAAAGGGAACATGAAATCCAACTAGATAGACATGGTGACCCCAGCTCCTCCAGACCGAAGAACTCCTTGTTTAGGCTGCGGGAGGCTCGATGGCAGGCGAGGGGCGACTGGGACCTCACCCAACATGATTCGCCACTCCTGTCTAAAGAACCCCTGAAGACTTGCACGGAGGGAGTGGGGGAGGGCCTCTCCTTTCACGGGCTGAAGCCTTCATAGATCTTACGAAATCACGGGCCTTCCCTTGAGCACCATCATCGCTGCTTCTGTGCAAAAAGCAGCCCAGCTTGGGGACAGACAGAGAGAGGCGGACAGGGCTGTAGTTTAGGATGGCCATAGTCACATAGCTGCTCTCTTGCAGGGACTATAAGGATGAGCAGCAGAGCAAGCAGGTAGTTCCACCCAAGCAAACAGAAGTGAGGTCACATTTCCTCCTGCAGAGCCAGGCTCCTCTGAGTACTTATTGCCAATTTTTATCTCCATCTGTAACTGGTTCTCAGATTTGGCTACATACTGGATACACTTGGAACAATGTAAAAAACATATATACTGATGCCTGGACCCCCAGAGATGTTGCCCTAATTGGTATGGGGTACAGCCTGGGCACTGGATGTTTCTCAATCATCCCAGGTGGTTCTAACAGACAGCAACACTTGGGAAATGCTGCCATGGGTCTCTCCCTCCCCAGTTTTAAAATACAGATATCCATTAGGATGACTGGGAGTTAAAGAAGAGGGTGAAAAATGTAAGCCTCTACGTTTTACTTGGGATTTAATAAAGATGGGATTTCCTTCAACCCACCCAACACAAGGCAAAGGGGGAAATCAGTGGTTGTTGAGAGCCAGCTTACTGTTTCACCGAAGTTATACTAGGTTCCAAATCCATAAGCACCAGTAATCAGTGCTCTCATTTTCCCGTCTCCCTGGCCCCACAACACAGAGCACATGCCCCCCAAACATGCAAGGACACCCGACAGACTCTTGCACAAGATTTTAGCTCCACAGTGACCTGCGAAGCCGCCATGCACTGCTGTCCACACGAAAGCTTGGTTCAAAGCAAACAAGAGACGCTGGTAAGTGACGGTCCTTCGGAGAAGACTGAGCCTCAGGAGGGCAAAGAAAGGGCTACAGTCTTCCTCACCAACGCTGGGACCACCCCAACTCTGGTCAATGCCCCAGACTAGATATGATTTCAACCAACCTCACCAGACCCCTTTTTATGCAGTGTTCTCCTGCGTTTCCCTTGGACAAAGGTAAATCGACAACAGTGGAAACGGAAAAGTAAGCTCGATAACACGTGCCATGTTGGCATGGGGCAGGTTTGTTTTCATCAACTGTTGGTTCCAGAACTGCCACAGAAATACATTCTAGGTCAGACACACCAGCACTTCCCACTGATCTCTGAGAGACACAGAGAGAGGGGTGAGGGGAGAGAGAGAGGGAGGGGGGAGGGATTGTTGCAAGGGGCCTCCAGAATTTGTTCAGCTGAGCTCAGCCCATGATCTGAGCAGGAGAATAACAAAACCATCCTAAGCAGAAAAGGTATAATGGAAACATGGAACTGGGAGCGGAAGACCCAGATCCAGGCAGGCCCATCTCTCCCGCTCACTAGTGACCTTTACCTAGTAACTTCCATGAGCCTCAGTTCCCCTTTCTGGCTCTCCCTATCACGCAAGCTGTGCTCACAGCCTGAGGCTCAGGTATGATCGGTTCGGTTCATGTTGCCAGGTAAGCCTGGATTGCTGGACCTGTGTGAGCTGATAAGCAGAGGGCAGCCTCTTAGGCTCCACTGACCGCAGGAGGGAAGATGTACAGACTCTCCTAAAAATGCTCTTAGTCTACCTGGTTCTGGAAGTCAAAGAGGGAGGGGGAAGTGCATCCATTTTCAGGGCAGACAAAAGAAACAAGCTGGTCCAAACGGCTCTGGAGGCTTCAGGTGTACACACTCTTGGCTGTGGTCTCGGGTCACTGGACTTCCTTTGTGTTATTTTAAGGTAATTTCAAACTGCTTTCTAGTTGTTTTTAGGACTACTAGAAAGCAAATTCATCATGTGAGGCTCTTTTCTTATTTTTTCTAAGCTATAAGTAATCACACAAAAATTTTAATGACGAGGCACCTAACGCATATATACATCAACGCCTTTTCTAAAAGGTGTACACAGTCTAGGAATTCTGTGAGTCAGAGGACTGAATCCACAACAGACATCAGGGCCTGGGCTTCTGGGTCTAGCTGCCCAAGTGTCCCCTGTCCAGGGGCAGAAATGAACCCTGTGCAATAGGAAGAGGGGCTTCCACCCCCTTCTGAGTCCCACTACCATCACCCCTTTTGGCCTCCACCTGAGGGTGTCAGGATCTGAGCTGACTAAAAAAGCATTTCACAGCAGGAGGGCACAGAAAGGATTCCCCTGAATGTGGCCATCTTCGTCAGGGGCCCTGCACCCTGCACAGGAAGGGCACAAGGGGGCGCTCTCTCCCAAGCCCTGACAGCAGGTGTGTTGCCAGCACGCCCAGCTTTCTGCACACCTGGTGGTGTTCCACACAGTCAGCAGTGGGGAGCACCAGGTCTGGGGCCTGGTGAGCTAGAAGCCTGGGAACAGAGGGACACACACACCAGAAAGATGACAATAAATACATTTCAGGAAAAAAAAAAAAAAAAAAGCAAGCAGTTATCCCGCCCTCGTCCGCTGGTAATGTGCGCCCCTAGGCTTTTCATAAAAACTCTGCCATCAAACCAAAGCCATGCAGAGCCACATGGGGGTGGGGCTGCCACTCGCAAGCACACAAACGCAGAGAAGTGCTCACTTTCTCCCAGCTGCTTCTGCAGCATCTGCAGCTCCTGCTGAGCCTCGGCCAAGGAGCCGAGGAGGGGAGGGCCAGTGGAGCGGAAAGGCAGGAAGCTGGGTGGAGCTGAGAGCAGCGGTGCCTGGGGGAGGCTAACCAGTGTAGGTATGGAGGGAAAATGAAGGCCTAGAAACAGAAAGTTAGGGAGAAAGCAGAGACATCATTAGACAGAAAGGAATGAGTGAAAGATTGAGAAGGTGAAGCTGTTCCCTGACCAGGTGTCTCCTTGGTGAGTGGCTGCCTGGGATGCTAAGAGTGATCATGGCCAGGGCCAAGGGTGAGCACTGCTCCCCAAGAGGCTGGCCTGGCTGACTTTCCTCCCTTCCAGGGCTACCCTGCAGACAGTTAGTCTATGCTCATCTTGGAAACAACTGCCTATAGAAGGCAACATGGCATTGCCACGAGCCAGGCAGCCACAGCCCCATCCCAGTAATCCAGGGCCCCGGCAGGCCAGGAGTGTGGGTCTGAATGCTTTCCAGGCCCCCTGGGGAGGTGCTCCAGCAGCTGCCAGTCCTTCCCCTGTGACTAGGAACTCCTTTTTCTGAAAGCATTAGGGCTCATCTTGAGGAGTGCAGGAGTGGAGTAGGACTGTGGGGAAATTTGCATTATTAATGCATGTAAGTCAAGACTCTGATGGAAACAGATTTCAGAATCCCACATCAATGAGTTCATTCACCAAATGAAAAACAGAGGCCTCCAGGAAGTGACTTCGACACAGTGGCTTACAAACCTGTCTGGGCATTCGCATCACTTGGGAAAAATTCTTAATATACACAGACTCCTCGGGCCCTAATGCCAACCTACTGAAACTGGGAATGGAGCTTGGAAACTTGCATGTGAACAAATCTTCACAGGTGGTCACTATGCTGCTCATCTACAGACAGGTCTGCAGGAGCCCTGATGCTTGAGTCTGTCTCCTTTCCTAAAAACAGGTAGAGGGCAGGTGGTTCATGGAGGGAGCAGAAACCAAGACTGCCCCGTGGAGAAGGTCTCTCGTGGAAGAGATGCTGACATTCTACATCACACCCATTGCCCCAGGATGCTGACCCTGAATCAGAGCAGTACTGCGAGATGCCTGAACTGCCAAGTGACACTGCCCAGGTATCCTCCGGGGAGGCCTTTTGATTTTAAAACCCTGGCTTTCTGCTCTGTTTGACCCTGAAGCATTTACACAGCTGTCTACAGCACTAGGTGAGCAGCTTTTCCCCATGAGTCCCTGGTCCAGCTGCTGCTCACTATGGCCAAGAAATGTGAGCCCAGGCTCAGGAAGACTCAGACACACCTGCCTCGTCAAGATTTTGGCTGACTTGTCCTCAGAAGAGATGGGGGGGTGACAGAAGGAAGCACTATGCTTTCTGGGGTCACCTCTACACAAATCTGACCCCCATCACAGCAACCAGTGAGGGGTGAGGTAGGGAGAGGGGAAGGCAAGACTAGGTTTACCCTTCCCCTGCCCTGGCTGGTGCAGGCCTATGATTAAAAAGAGCACCCATGGCCACTACACCGAGGCAAGGAAATGAAACATACCCCTCCAACTGGCCCCAGGATGCACACCATGTACATATCAAGGACTTCCAACCCATTCATAAACCCTGAATGATGACATAATATGGACAGAATCTTGTCTGAGAGTACTGAGGCCTCCCCAGCTAGGAAGTGAGCGGCCCCACCCACTGCAGAGGCTGGGAGCAGGTAAAACGGGTAACATGTATGGGGCAGCAGTGGACGTGAATTTCTTTGTTCTTTGGCTACTATAATCCTGGGAGAAACATTTTGCCTCTTTGCTCCCGAGGGTGAAATGAAAAAAAGAAATGAAATGTTTGTTTAAAAATGACTAGCTAACTACTGGTCAGAATTAGCACGCAGCTCAAAGTCTGTTGAGGATCACTTATCTTTCAAACAAAGAAAAGTCAGGCACAATTAGCGAATTAGGATGGTGTCTTGATTTTGTCTAGGATTTGATGCAAATAAGCCCCTAACATCTGTGGAAACATCTGTCTCTGAAGAAAAGTCGGACAGCTGGGGAGAGGAGACGGCCCCTGCCCGCTGCCCGCTGCATACCTGGATGGGCCTGGATGGCCTCCTGGGGGGGGTTCTGGGGAGCAGGCAAGCTGCTGGGGTTGCTGCTGGGCTCGGCCTTTACCCCCCGAGGTGCAGTGGATGACGATGGTTGAGAAGACAGTACAGCAGGATGGCTTGAGTGATGGATGGAATCTACAAAACCCATGAATGAAAGAAAATGTTTGATGTTCTACAGAGAACTGGAACCTGTACCAAGGGTACCCGGGCAGAGCCCTGCTTTCAGGGAAAGAGCCAAGCACAAGCACCGTGAGCAGGGCTCATTTCCTTACGCAAAGATGCTCCTTTAGTGACACAGCCACCTGAGAGGTGACATGGGGGGCTCGGGGCCCTGAAACCATGAAAATGGTGCCTCTGATAATACCAGGCAAGACGGGCAGCATCTGTGGGATGCTGCTCAGGAGACGCAGCTGACAAGGATCAGCTTTCCCACCTTAAAGGAGCCAGGCCCTGAGCTCAGCAGGCACGGGGGGAGAGAAACCCGCCGTCATCTGCTCACTGTCCCCACGGAGGCTCGCCTTGGGCCTCACCGCACGCACGTGCTGGTGGAGCCCCCCGACGGCGCTAAGTTGTAGAGTCGGCTCATCAGACAGAGCAAAGATCCTAACTCACTGGGGCCTGTGCTTGGCACTGGGTCCCAGAGCCATGTTCAGCCAGATCCACCCCAAGGCGGATCTCTAAGGCCGGGTTATGCAGGTCTCCTCTCAGCCTAGATAAAGCTGGAACTGCTCAGAAAGCGGCGGCTACCTGGGTGGCCGGGCGAAGCCTTCTTCTCTTCATAGTGTGCGTGCTCGCTGGCTATGTCCATGTCGGAGCAGGCTTCCAGCTCATCGGACAGGAGGGAGGAGCTGCTGGGGGAGCGGTGGGAGCCGGACAAGGCGTGGCTGCTGGACGGCGTGAGGCACTGGGCGTCCAGCCTGGCCTGCAGGACTTCAATCACTCTCTCCTTCTCCTGCAGCTCCTTACTGAGCCTAGTGGGGTGAGGGGGCACAGCAGGCAAAGTCAAGGTCACCGGCCAGCTAGTCCTGACTGGCGCACATGGGAAAAGCCACAGGAGTCAAGGGGACCATTCCTGCAGAGTAATGGGAATAACCCATCTCTGATTGGGGGGGATAGGTGGGGTGCAGAGGGAGGGGAGGCAACAGCTACCCAGTGCACTGGCCACACGATATACCCAGCACTAGCGGGGACCGAGCTGGCCCTCTAAGGCATGGCAGCTGAAAGTGTGGCCCCCACTACAGCTACAGCCTGAAACTGCTGGTTACCCGTCTCTGAGAGGACGAGTACAGAATGGGAGGTGGGCACTGAGAAACATGGCAGTTTGACCCACTGCCTTAACACGCAAGAGCAGCGAAGTCACCTGGATGACTGAGGCACAGACCGTGTGTGTGTGTGATGGATTAGGAATGGAGATAAAAGCAAAAACAAAGACACTTTGTTCTTCACCACGGATATTTTGAGAAGCACTGTGTGGCCAAAGCACACTCATGACACAAAGTGGCTTGAACTAGTGGCTACGACAAACTCGGAGCCCATATTTTACCGGGCATTATAAGGCTATATGCAGTGACTCATTGAAAACCGGTTTCTGAGGCATTGTAGCTTCCCAGAGATCGGCAGTGTCTAGGCCTTTTGCACTAGGAACGGTAATATAATTATTTTTTCCCAAGGAAATTGGGCGGCTATAAATGAGCAACCAACTCAACTGGGGGGGGGCGGGGGCTGGTGGTAAGCCAACTAGGCGAAAAGTACACCCTGGTCTTTAAATCCGGGGAGGGGGGGAGCAAAGGAGACCCTGGGGGGGGGGTCACTGAAACGTGGTTAGTTCACTTTTAATCAGACTGACTCTAGGTTACCGAGCCTGGAGAATAAATATGCAAATAGAAATCAATAGGATTATATCAAAAGAGAGTAAAGAATTAGTTGAAAACAACAGTAAAGTGTTCCATGAATAAGTGAATTAATATTATCAGCATTTTCCTCACCCCCTCCACCCCCCATTTGTGAAGCTGCAGCCACGTGTAATCCCTCGGGCCTTGTTCCTGGTGCCTTTACCAGATCTTATTTGGAATTACCTGAGGGCCAGCGGCTCCAGTCCAGCTTGGTCTTTCTCAGTTTTATGATCCTCTGCAAACCAAATTCAGAAAAGAAACAGTAAAAAAACTTAAACGGGCCCTGCTCCACACATTATAAATGCAGAAGCCTACTTGTGTACAGAACAGTGATCAGACTTTCCCTGGCCTGGCGATCACCATCATGACTTCCTCTGCCCTAAATCAATGTGAAAAAGTTTAAAAGGCACTTGCCCAGCTTCCCTGTGGAATAATCCAGCCTCCAAGCCTGCCACGTACTGACTCCCAGTCGTACAGTTTTCATGTAGGACCTACTTTTGCCCTGAGATGACTAACAGCCCTGTCCCGCCTCGGCACCTGCGACCGACTGGATGTGGGGTGGTTGGCCCCGAAGACTGGTCCCGCTGTACCCAGGAAGTTCTCTCTAAGCAAAGAGCTTCAGTAATAAGCCATGTTCCTAGCCCTTGAACTATGGCAATCAGTGCCCAACCGTGTCCAAAAGGGTATGGTGCTTTAGCTATATTTGAATTGCATTTGTGTACGATACCAGGCAATATATAAAGAAACAGATGCCAAAAACGTAAGGCATTTATCCAAAGCAAGTTCATGGCAGCGTCCAGGGCAGAGTTTGGGTCTTGCAAGTCTAAGTTCAGGGCTCTTTTCACTGTCACAAGGTCCCTCTGATCTCACCTCCCTTTCTCTCCCTCAGTACTGGGTGGAGGAAGCTTCCTCCCCTAAAGGTCACACTCCATGAATGATGACGTTTCTACAGTGGTAATTATGGCCCCTCCAACCCCGTGTGCTCCTCTTCAGTGCTTCCCACTAACAGGCCTGATCCTGTAAGGCCCCCAGGGGATGAGGTGGAGGCTGGATGCTGGGTTAAAAGGCAGCCGCCCAGGCCTGAGGCTGTGAGAGTGACTGACAGTGCCCCAAAGCCCTGTGGCCAACTTACTGGTGCTGAGTTTGCTGGTGAGCCTGTCTGTCAGCTGGCCTCCCTGGGCGAGCTGCTCCCGGAAGCTCTGCCCCAGGTAGTAGTCGATGTCATTGCTCCTTAGCAGGTCCTCAAAAGATTTTACCGTATCTTTTGCATGCTGGGTGAGAAGGTAACAGATACCTCTCCCTTCTCGTATTTTCTGGCGTAGGTAGGATAGCTCTCGGGCCTGATCCTGAATCAGGGAATCGTATTTCCTAACACAGGAAAGAAGGGGAGAGAGTAAGAATGGAAAAGAGGGAGTGATAAATTATGGGGCTTCCGTGGCCAAGTGGAATTCTGGCACATAAACCAAAGGAGAGATTTAAGAGTAAATTCTGCTCTGAGAGACTATGGTATCAAACAATTGATACCACTTTCTTCCACTGTTTTACATATGTTAGTGATACATCCAAAAATGAGTCAGTCATAAGTTCTGTGGGACAGCCATGATATTTTATACCCCTAAAAGCCCAGTATAATGTAGACTCACGGGGGATACTCAATAAATACTGAGATTTACTGAGTATATACTAAATACTAAAAATGAATTGAGTAGGAGTAGAATCACTTCATCTTAGGTCTGGACAGGACCTTCCATGTCATCTGTTTCTAAGATGATCTATGCTATGGCAGACAGTATTGCCTGTATGGCCACTACACAGCTCTCATTCTGCTGCTCTTCTGCAACAAGGCTTTGCATCTCCTTAAATCTGACTGGGCTCTGGGACCACTTTGATCAAAATAATATAGTGGAAGGGACACTGTGCCAAGCCCAGAGCAGCCCTTAACTGGACTGGCAACTTGCGCTTCCTGTGCTTTGGAAGCCAGCTGCCATGCACAAATGAAACTCCCCTGAGACCACTATCCTGTGAGAAGCCCAAGCCCGGAGGAGAAGCCCTGGAAAGGAAGCCACGTGGAGAGACAGAGACGCCAAAGGGCAGAATTACCAGACCGGTTGAGGAAGAAGCCATGTCCAGCCCAGCCAGGCCTTGCAGACGACTCCAGCCGACCTACCGTCGGATGGCAGCCATGTGAGAGGCCCCCAAGCGAGAGCCACTCGGCTGAGCCCAGTCAATCCACATGAATTACTGTTTAAGTTTTGGGGTGGTTTGTTACTCAGCAAAGACAACCAGGACAGATACCAAGATGGATGTCTGCCTAGTGTTTTTCAGCACGAAGTATTGAGAACAGTAATAACTACGGCAGGTAGTACTGAGAGCTTACTATATGCTAGGCGTTATCATGAGTACTTGTATTAATTCACTTACACCTAATAACCACCCTTTGAGATAAATTCTCTTATTAGCCTCATTTAATATGTAAGAAAATAGGCTCAGAAAGGCTTACATGGGTTGCACAGCTACTGAGTGCCAGAGCTAGGACGCAAACCTAGGCCGTCTAACTTCAGTCTATTACACTGTATCTGCTGTCAATTTCCTAATACATTCCCAGGAGAAAATCCCAGAGACCTGGCATCTCCCAGGCTGGGCCGCCATCCAGTGCCCTGCTGGATGCCTCCCTGTCCTTTCTTCAGACCTGGTCGACCACTGAAATAAGTGCCCTGATGGGTTTTCTCTTCTACCCACCTGGCTACCCTACTTCAAGCACAAACTCAGGCATCATCAATCTAGTAAAGGTCCGAGGAATGCCCTCCTTACCCAGGCCATGAGGCTGATCTCAGCTCCTCGGCCAGCTTCCCCTCTAGTCCAGTTTTGGGGAGCTGGGCCTCCAGCTGGGACACTCTCTGGATCAGACTCTCCAGATCCCTTTTAGCCTGATTCCCTGGGGGGTAGAAAGCTCCAGTGCCATCAGACAGCCACCCCTCGTCTTCATCAGTGACACTATGAGGTGAAGATCCCTCGAGGGTGCCGACAGCCTTTAGCTTGCGGGGTCTCTCCAGGCTAGACGAGTAATCGCTTGTGACTGAGAGAGAGCGGACCCGGCTCTTGAGGTTTTGAATGATCTTGTTGGCGGTCTGCAGCTGGGCCTTCAGATCTTTGATGTCCTTATGGAGGACAGAGATGTCTTCTGACTTTCCATATGCCTGGAACTCCTCCTGCTTCCTCAGCTGGTTCTCCAACGGCTTCCTCCCAGGGGGACCGGCCAGTGTCGAGCCCAGGCGCTCCTGCTGAGAGCACAGCCCCTCCATGACGACTGTCTCCCTGAGGCTGTCATGCTCCTCGCACTCTGAGAAAAGACAGAGACATCTTCCTGAGTAAAGCTGGGCATGCTGCCGTAGCCTCTCCCTTCAGGGGGAGGTAGGTTTGGTCCTAAGGACAATAATTTCGAGACCAACACTCAGAGCAGTTCTTTATTCAGCCCTGGCTCTGGACTAGCATTCGGATACGGTATTACTTATCCTCACAACAGCCCTGCAAGTCAGCTATGGTCACCCTCTGTTTTCCTGAGTGTTTTTCTTCTCTTCCTGATTTCTATTTGGTGGGTGTCCCTACAGTCAAAGCCCTTCTATCATAGAAAGATAAGTTTTTAACTTATGCTTTGCACATTACCAAAAGCTCATTAGGGTTTTTTCATTAATAAGTAAGCCTTAGCATTTTTTTTTTCTATAACAATCAGTTGGATAGAAGAGTTTTTTCTTTACTAGTAGTATGCTGGAAACTAATTCTAGAAATTCAAACTCACACTCAGCGTCATTCTTGGACAAGAGTTTTCCTCCAAACTTCCTATCCCTCTCTGGTCCTGTGTCCTCCCCGGTCTACAATCCCCGCACCCCTCCTCCTCATCAGGTGTGGGATTGGCCAACAGCACCCCAATGTGAAAGCTGACTGGAGAAGGAAGGTGAGGCCCCCACGTGCGCTCTTACCGGGGCTGGTGCTCTCCTCCCGCTCTGCCTCATTCTCACTTCGGCCACAGGTCTCGTAGCCCAGGTCCTGGAGGTCCACCTGAACCTGCTTGCTGTCCTGCTTCACCAAGGTTTCACCTGCTCGGAAGAGATGGGGGCGTTACCAAGTATCTGAGTTTCTCACATACTCAGTGGCACATATGCTGGCCCTTGGGGGCAGGAAGTCAGATCCAGAGCAGGATATATGCTCCTTTGGACTCATGCGGTAGAAGAGACCACCTTCTCCAGGCAGCAGGACTTCCCTCCACCAGGATGAGCCTGTGTTTGCCGCCGATGATCTCACCTGCAGAGGACCCAGGTGTAGTTGGGCCCAGACACTGTTAGACAGGTATTGCACACTCTCCTCTCTGGAAGCCCCAGTGAAACTAGCAAGTGCCTTAGCCACGGAAGCTCAGGAAATATGTGAAGGACGCTGAATTAGTTTAGAATCCCAACACATCTAGATCTGCACTGTCCAATACGGTAGCTACTAGCCACATGTGACTATCTTACATTAAATTAAAGTTAAATAAAAACATAAAATTCCCGAGGTGAACCAGCCATGTTTCCTGCGTCCAATAACCACACGTGATATAGACACAACGTTTCCATCACTGCAGGACGTTTGACTGGAAAGCACCGATTCTAGACCAACAATGATGGTGTATTTTTGAAGAATCTGATGTGGTGCAGAGAGGAGCAGAAGAGAAACTACTAGCATACGCTGAGCGAGGTAAGGCAGTTTGCTGACCACGCCGGCAATCACCAGGCCTAGCTGAGAGCCTGTTTCCTCCCTGCACTCTCGCTGCAAACGTGCTTTATGGGTCCCTTCTTCCCTGCCACCTGCAAATGAGAGTTACATATCCACCTCCACGACTCGAGGACCAGGGACAGGGTTAAGTTTGTCTTGAGGCTGGGGAAGAAAAATGAAGTCCGCAAGGCAGGCACGTAGCTTCAGAGGGAGAGGACTCACATTTGGTGAGGAGGAGCTCAGCACTTACTGAACATGACCCTGTACTTCTCCAGCTGATTGGCCTGGGCGAACACCGTGGCTTCCGATATCAGCAGCTTCTCCTGGAGATCTTGATAGCGCTGCCTGCACTGCGCCAGCTGGGAACGCAGGTGCTTGGTGGGTCCCGGGAGGCTGAATTCTGACGGTGGCCCAGGGTCACGGGCTGGGGGCTGGCCATCCAGCTGTGAAAAGGAGCCGGCACAGGGAAGGGAAGGGATCGGGACAGTCTGGGGTCACCTCCCAGGCAGCAAGGGCTGCTTCCCCTTCTGAGCCCTGCGGACTTCACTCGTGTGTCTGTCACAGCCCTGCTCGTGCCATTTGGCAGTGACTTGCTTTCCAGACGGAGCTCTGGAGAGCTGGGGTGATGTTTTATTTACCTCAGGATCTATAGCACACAGCACAGGGCCAATCGAGTCTTCGGAGGGGACACTCAGTAAATGTGTTCAGGGGTTGGAAAGAAACCTCCACTTCTCTCTCCCTGCATTCCTGCCCCTGTCATCTCTCCAAATCCTCAGCATCTCCATTTTACTTCATGCTAAGCAAAGCCTCCCCTTAAAAAGGATCCTGACAACCCCTTCTGAGACCCAGACGCCTGTGATGAAAATGGTAGGAAGGGGGCAGTGAAGGGAAGTGGGAGAGGGGGGGAGGTGGGATGAACGGTGATGGACAGAGACTTGACTTGGGGTGGTGAACACACAATACAGGGTACAGATGCTGTGTTGTAGAACTGTGCACCTGAAACCTATATAATTTTGTTAGCCAGTGTCACCCCAATAAACTCAATAAAAAGGGGGGGAAAGAAAATGCGGTGATAAAAAAAAAATGTGATTACACACCACTCATCTAGGCTGCCTTAAAACCCCGTGCACCCCTACACCGCATCCTATTGGGGGTGACCTGTTTCTGTGCCACCTTTCCCCTCCATACTGAGTACCTGAAGGACAGAGACCAGGTCCTATTGCCTGCTCCCAACACCTAGTGTATTACTAGAAAATTAAGCACTTGAGATACAATTAGGGGGAATTAATTACTCAAAAAGTATTTATGGGACAACGCAGTAAAAGCCCTTCTAAAGGCTGAGCATGTGAGCGATAGTATGACCGCTGCCTGTGGTGCAGAGGTGCCCTTCCCTCGGTACCTCCTGACCCGAGGCAGAACTGCCTAAGGTAGAAACTGACGTCTCCAGCCCTTCTCCAAACGCCTTTCGTTCCATCTAATCCCACACTTACTTGGCGGGCATCCACTGCAAGGGCAGCCCCAAGGTCAAGGCTCCGGGGCCTGGGGCGGGGTCTCACGGTCAGGTCCTCCTCCTCTTGGCCTTGGTGCTTCCCAGGAGAACCACCTGGCTCTGTGTTCATTCCGTCGATCTCCCTGGCCAGGCGCCCAAGGAGCTCTGGACCAAGTTTACTATTCCCTTCCTTGCTGCTGAGCACCAGCTGCTCTTTGAGGAGGCTGATGATGTTGTGGGCATTCTTCAGTTTTCCCTGGAGCTTTCTGAACTCAGCCTGGAGGCTCTTCTCATTCAGACCCCCTTTGGCCACCACAGTCTCCACCATCGCCTCGCCCTTCCCCCTGTCCTCTTCGATCTCCCATCCATCAGACATCGCTTCTCCCATCTGCTCTTTCAGCTCGGCGTTCTCAAGGCAAAGGCTCAGCATGGTGTTCCTGAAGGGGACATACATCGTCAGGGATGCACTTTTCTCTAAAGAATTTGTAGAACCATAAATGCATGGAGCCTGGGTGTGGACCAAGAAGCCCCATGGCAGCGTGGATGCCTTGGCTGCAGCAAGGTGAGCCCCTTGGCTATGGTGGCCTCTCAACTGGCAGGCTCCCTGTCTCTGGAGGGTGGTCCTTACCTGATGTGGGCCACAGAGGAGAATCCTGCTTCCTCAATTTGAGCCTTCAGCTCTTTCAATTCCCCCTCAGCCTTCCTCTTCTCCTCTAGGTGCTGGTGGATCTCAGCTCTCAGGTGGAGCATTTCCTCCTGGAGACCCCTGTTATTCTCCCCTCCTGTAGGGGGCGGCGAGGAAAGAGACACGTTCTGGCTCTCCACAGCAGCCAGGCTTTTCTCCAAAGCCACCTTGATGAGCTGAAAGAAAATCATTGTTTAAAGAAGTCAGGTCATTAAAGAGGATCCAAGGGGAACATCAGATCCCAAGGACAGCCTCTAATGGGAACAAAAAAGAAAAGGTAGACCTAAAACGAACTCCCTCCAAGGTCATCCTCAGTCATAAGGGCCCTGGAGATCGGTTTGGGTGCGAGGACGCACCGAGAGAACAGGGAGAACTGTTGCCATGGGCAGGAAGAGGAGATCCCAGAGGTGGGAGAGAAAAAGACACGAGCAGATGATAAAAAACAAATGCCAACAAATGAGGTATGAACAGGACTGGAAAGCGTGGGTGCTGTGACCCTTCTCTTCCTGAGTGCGCAGAGTTCCCTGAGTCAGTCTTCTCACACGCCAGGAAGCTTCGCCAGCGCCACGAAGACACCAGAGCTCGAGACACTAGAGCTCGAACCCTCAGGCTGTGCCTGTAACTCAGACTCCAAAAAGGAGGGTCAAGAGGGAGGACTCAGGACACTCAACAATCAGGAGTCACAGTGACAGAATCAGAATGTGGGCGGAGCTGCAGGTAAGACACAGCAAGCGTAGGTTCACTGGCAGCAGGAGAACCACAGCCAACTGCTGAGAGGTTCAAGGGAGGCCACCTGCCAGCAGCCAGTTTCACCTGTGGGTTAATCACCCTTGTTCTGACGCTGCCAGCCAAACTCTCCCTACAAATCTAAGCCCAGGAGAAGAAAACAAGGCAGGAACAACTTCCCTACACGCCCCCTTTTTTTTGAGTATACTCTTGACATTACTCTTCAACGTTTCAACGAAAGCAGATGGCACGGTTTTCCCTCAAATGAGAATTTTTAACTTTTAGACTTCCTTATTGTCTGTCTTGGGCTCCTCTCCAGTTTTTCCCACGCTTTCAAAAGTGTAGAAACCAAAATCTGAGTATGATAATTGACTTAGTGTATAACTAAATTATTTTAGCACAATTTGCCTGCCTGTCCAATATTAATCTTATATCCCAATGTCATCTTGACTTCTTTTCCTCTCAATTCTGACCTCCCAATTTCCCACCTCTCCCCACAGCCATTTCTGGGTCATGTTGTTTGTCATCTTTTATCTCTGTAAATACTATGACTTGTACTTGTCACTTATAAATTCATTCTGGCTATACAAAATCATTTCCCAATTATGAAAGTCATCAAATTATTTATGTGCATCTCCATACACCTTGTAGTGGCCACTTGACCAGGGACACATTGTAGAATTAATTAACTGCTTTATTCCTTCATTCAGGTCATGAAGATGTTGAACAGAACAGGGTCCAGAGGAGAGCAAATGGGTTGATGATCGCGTGGCTGCTTGGCTTGGCACAGAGCCATCGACCTTAGCTTTTGACTTGGTAACAGAGCATAGTAAGGTCTAGGCCCTGGTATGTGGTGGGGCTGGTTCATGGCATATATACGCAATGGCCATTAGTAGCATAGATGTCGGGGTTGTGAAAAGATGCGCATCCACGTCAAAGACGAAAGAGATGAGTGAACACAACTGCTCATTTCCTAGGCATCCTATCCCACCTGGGATTGTGAGCCTGAGATTTGGGAGGCTCTGGGATGTCTGTCGCTATGCCTCTGCTGCCAAGTGGGTGAGACTGGTGGCCATCCCTGCATGTGCCTCAAAGCATCTGGGACAAACTAAAGGAAGGGGACTGGATAAAACCTCTTTCGAAAGTTTATAACCTCAACCCTCATTTAAACTGTGGTATCTTTCTGTGTAAACTCTTTGCAACTGACTGAACATTGCCATCAGCTCTGACTATGGACACAACATTTGATCTTTTCTAAACCTTCTTGGTTCCTTCTGCTTAAAAATAATGTCTAACTTTAATGATGCCCACCTATTTTTAATGTGCCTTCTGGATGCATGTCTTTTTCTATTGACTTAAATATACCTACTTTCTTTAAATAAAAAATGAAGCCCCATGGAATGTTAACACTGGAAGGAACCATAAAGTCCATCTGGTCTAATTTCCCACTTTAAATGAGGAAAGAGAGATCTGATTTGTTCCCAGGCTAATTTGGGTTTCATAGTTCCAAGTCAAAAGGAGCTTACTTTGGCTAGCTTGTCTTTAAATTTTAAATACAAATGCATGAAAGCTAATATCCCTCTCCTCCCAAATAAAACTCCAAGTATGTGTGGTGGTAGTATAAATCCCTTAGGTCTATTGTTAATTGTATTCTTATAGGGTTTTTTTTTCTTTTTTTCACATTACCTAATTCATCTGTTCTATTGTGTCCACGGTATAATTCAACTTTTGTGTGCTGGGTTTCCACTTGTCCCACAGAGATCTATGTTGTAGCTCTGATCTCCTATTTGGGTAGAGTTGTGTTGTTTTCACCCCACTGCTTCACATCTCTCACAATGCAAATCAGTTCTCTGACAGTATCGAGGGCATTAAAAATATTCTTTCCTCAAGTTCGTCACACTAAATCTACTGTCTTTTCCTTTGATTTGAATCTTGAATCATAACTTTTCTCCACTGCAAATGTTCAAATAAGAAAGACAATAATTGATTACTCTAGTTTCTTTTTGCAGGAATTTCCTAGGTATTTATTAGGGATCTCACATTTCCTTGAGAATGGAAATTACCACCACAGCCAGACCTGAGACTTCCCAAGGTGGGTGAGTGCAAATATCAGGACAAGGCAACTTGCTTTAGCCAAAAGGTGGTTCTTGCCTTGGAAGAAACACAAAGTTGGAGGTGTTTGTTAGGGGACTTGCGTGTCTGCTTGAGGTGGGAGGGAGCTTTGTGTCGAGAACAAAGTCAAAGTCAACCTTCTAAGGACGCAACTAGAATAAATTCAGAGCCTAATCTTAAGGGACCATTTCCCTGGACACAAGCAAACACATTTTGAGAATCTGGACACAAAACAGTTATGGCAAAACAAACTTTATTTAAATGGTAGCAGAAGAGTCACACCCTCAAGCCCCAGAAAAGTTGAAGTAGATTTACAATGTTTTCACACACCTCTTACCCCAAACTGAAGATCTGAGTTTCAAGGAAAGGTGATGGAAAACAAAATGGTGCTTACCCAAGATATCCTGTATCCAATAGGTATAGACTTTATCATGAGTCAAGCCCCAACCCAAAGATTTTTTTAACCCATAATTTATTATCTTCTATGCCAAGTAATAGAGAAAACATTGCAAGAAAAATACATATGCCCCAATGTAAAGATTTACTTAGGGTTGAACTGACCTTCTCAAAATGTGCTCTGGTCATGTTCTCCATGCTAGGCTATAGGAAAGAAGGTTAAAGAAGAAATGGCTTGACTAACCCGTTTGCCTACAACTGAGAACTAGAGTGAAGGACTTGTCCATCAGAACCTGGCTCTCTTCAGATCTGTGTCTCTTGCTCATTTATTCTAAAGTTAATCCTGTCCCACCGTAGCAACAGCCCTCAGTGGCCTGCTGACATCCCAACTGAGCTCTGTCTTACGGTGGACATTTGATCATCCCGAAGATCCCTCTTGCTCACCCCAAATCCTCAATGAAATCAGGAAGTGAGCAGCAGAGGGACCTGTGCAAAGGGGCTGGGGTGTACATAATTAAGGTTACAAGCATCGGTTAGGAGGACTCCGAAGAAGCTGTTCAAGCAAAAGCGTAAGTAGGGCTCATGCGGAAACTCAAGGGGAAAGTAAGGGTCAGGTATGTCTAGAGCAATAAAGAGAGGATCCTGAAAGAAGGTAAAGAATCTGTGTTGAGGACGTGAGGAATTCCAGACAACTACTCATGTCAAGAGCCAAAGACTGTGCCAAATCCTGGGAGATCTGGGGACTGCTCACTTGGGCTCTTCTTGTTGGCTTATTAGATGTCTCCTCTTTTTCCTGTGCAGGAGATATACAGGCAGACCCAGAAAGCCTCATTTCCCCTAGTTTTCCTAAGAGCCACAAGGAAGTTATCACTGGAAATGCCCAGCTGCTTCCGAAGAAGGACAGATACCAATAATCCACTTTCTCCTTAACAACTCAGAGTCACAGGCATGGTCCATCTAGGAGATGTGACGGCTAAATGTCACTGGGCTAGGTGGAGACACACAGGAGTACCAGCAGATGCTACGGGATCATTATTGGGGACTTGCTCTCTGAGGTCCAGGCGGTTCAATTCTTGAGCTTGAGAAGATGCTGGTCATTCCTTCGTTAACAGTTGGTGAGAAGTGTTTCGGCCTTGGGTTCCAAACTCTGAGGTTTGATAGGGGCTTGCTCTTAAGTGTCATCTCCTGGTCACTGATGTGTCAGGACCTGGGTGGTCTGTCAGGTTGCCCAACAAAGTTCTCTTTTGTATAATGAGGTTTCACTGAGGATTCTGATCCTCTTAGAGTTTCCCAAAGCGCGCTCTCCAGAAGCAGGTCCCAGGCCCTGCCACCTCCCCAAGTAACCCTTCAATGACTCTCTGTCTTCAGTGGTGTGTTTCAGTTACAAAAGCCCAAGAGGGGAAGTGTCTGTGGTCTTATTGTAAGCAAAAGTTCTCCTGAAGCTACAGCTATAGGCAGTACATAGGGACAAAGGCGGGCGGAGGGGCAGGGAGCAGGAGTAAGGGGCAGAGTGGAAACAAAAGGGCGCGGTGGAGAGAGAACTGGAGTGAGGACAGAGGCTGGCAAGGTGGCCGGGAGGCTCCGGGAAGGCAGGGAGAAGGCTGGGAAGTGGTTTATATAAAAAGATAGCGTCTCACTCTAGGTCCACAAAGCTGCAGGAGACCGGCAGACCCCGAAGAGCTACAAGCCTTCCACCCTGGGACCCAGAACCTGACTCACACTTACTTGTTGGTGGCCATTGTGCGCAGCTTCCTCCTCAATACTGTCGGTGAACTCGGTGCTGGCATCTTCGGTGTCATCCCCTGCAGCTACACCTGGAAGCAAGTCCAGAAGAGAAAGGTGACTCCCTCCGCAGATGGCTTCCAGACAGCAGCTAAAATTTCACTCTTTTTGCCACCCGCCTCTGATTTCTTCCCTTCCCCTTACGCACGGCCCCCTGACCGGCAGGGGAGGTCAGAACCAATGTGCCAAATCTGCAGAAAAGCCTTCTGGCTGTGTCCCTGGCACTTTCTTACGAACACCCAGGCTGAAGCCTCAAACCAGAAGCTGGCTCTGGTTGCACAGACCTGTACCTAAGGAGCCAGCTGTCAGCGTGGTTACCCCTCTCACCTGCTTCCAGAAAGTCTGACTACTCCCCCCCCTCCCCCTGACCGGCTATGTCACAACTTTCTCTTCTATAACACGGGCCCAGCATGGCTGGCCTTTTCCCCCACCACTGAGTGCAGAGAGGGTCCCAGATTTTCTGGGATCAGCTGCACACGGGGCAACAGTCTCTCTGAGGAAGCCTCTCCTAGGGGCCGTGTGTCCTACAGCAGCTCAGGTCTAGTCAAGACCGAGGCACAGAAAGGCTCAGGTGCTCAATTTCTCCTTTAATGTCCCGCCTCCCCATCTCTCACCCTTGTTCAACGCCAGCACCCATCGCCTGAAGGGCTCGAGCACTGCTTTTTCCAATAAGGATTTAACCCATTTCTTTCATTCCCCAAAGACGGGCACAGTTGCCCTAGGGCACAAACATCTATGCCCTGCACTAGGGGACAAGAAGCTGCAGCTGACGATCTGGGCGAAGGTCTAGAGCTATGCTGAGCAATAGACTTTCTTCTTCTGCGCTGCCCAATAGGCACCAGCCACATGTGGGTGGCTACTGAGCACTGAAAATGTCGCTAGTGTGACTGAGGAACTGAAATTTTAATTTAATTTAATTTAAGTACAAACAGCCACATGCGGCTAGTGGCTACCATATCGGACACCTAGGACATTTCTTCTTTTTTACAGCTGTTAGAATAAAAGACTGTCCATCCAATTTCAGATTAAAGCCTGTGGCCCACCACCACAGATGTCCTCTGAAAGTCTAGGAATTTATAAAGGTTAATTCATTTGAATATAAAGAAAATCTACCTCGACCCTCCCTGGGTCTTACAGAACCTGCCCAAGTCAGAGAACCCAGAGATCTAGCTGTGAGCCCGGCCTTGGCAACCAACCTATTAACATTCCTCTTCTGACCACTGAGCAGTAACCTGGGCCTCAGAGGTCAGGTGGCCTGACCAAGGTTCTAAAGCCAGTCTGACAAGAGCTGCACCAAGAAATCAAGTCTCTGGACTTTCAGAGGCAACTCACTCCTCCTTCTAGTGACAAATCACATCTTTACCTTTGTTCCTTCCTTCAAGACTCAAGACCCTGCTCCTGGGCTCAGACATTCCTGGATGAGAGGCCTGCGTGAATGACGGGCATTTAGTACCATCTGCAGATGAGGTGAACAGGGGTGTTCACACCCACATTCCATCCCGGCACCTGCAAGTTCATGCCAGGGTGTTTGCCAGGGTCGGGCCAATCTCATTAAAGTGCTGACAGGTAGTAAGCATGTTGTCCTGACAGCTTAATCGTATGACTCATTCCCTGTGGATGAGTCACTGTGGATCTTCACTGTGGATGTTAACTTTGGATCAAGGCAGTAAGTACTCTGTTCAATGAAGTCCTACTTACAAGGTACCTCTACGACTCAGTGTCATTAGAGACCAGTGACGGACAGTGTACAGTAGGGATTCCCAATACCTGCTCTTTTAAACCAGCCCCAGAGCCATCTCGCTCAGGACACTGGTTGCGTAGAGGTGAGTGGACACACTCCCCAAGCTTTGGCTGTTTTGGAAACTCATGGACTCCAGGATGCTAATTCACTTGAGGACTTACCATATACTAGCTATGATATACTATGCTTACTTTCAATTTTTTTTCTCCTGTACAACAGTACAGATCGGAATCTTTATTTTTTCCCTGCAAAGAAAATGAACTGCCCCACTCAGTGACAGATTAAGAAAACACACTTTGCATGGTCTCCCTTCTGAGCGCTGGGCAGAGAGTGGCCCTGCGGTTGGAGGAAGCTCAGCTCTGAGGTCAGGATCCGCACCATTCTCGGTGGGCTGTGTAGCCAGGCTGGGCCCACGCCCCAAAGGGATTCCTGTACTAGGTTCCAGGAGTAAGGTAAGTGGGAATCAGAATGGGTGACTGTCACTGGTCTGGAAGGCTTCTGTCTTTCTGCCCTCCACTTACTGCCACTGCTTTTCTGATGCCACATCTGCCTAGAAAGATAATGCTGCTTCCTTACTTCACTGGGGCAGGATACCATGGTTTTGACTCCATCAGGAGTTCAATGGAGACCAAGCAAGAATGCCCATTTCATCCCCACACTTCCTGACACAGGGGGTTTGCTTTCCTTATTTATTTTTTTAGCTAGTTTATAGTCGCTATACTTCCTTTGGGACAACATTAAGGGCTGTTCAGCCTTTGTCAATTTGAATTAGAATGCAGAAGGCTTTTCTGTTTATTTGAGTGGGGTGAAATAAAAAAAATTATAGAAAATATTGGAATGAATGGTATCCCACACAAAGTCCTATGTATGTTTTACATTAGACATCCCTCTTTCTGTGACCATTTCTGGTGGTGGTTTTTTAAATTTATAAACAATACTTCTCTTGTGGGAAATTCCCCTTTCTAAAAAGCTTTTACAAGGCAACAAAATACTGCGTTGAAAACTAACTTGGAATACTTTAGATTTCTAATTTAAAGGTGCTATATTTTGTATTAATGAATCTAGTACTTATTTTTCATAAATGTGAAATAAAACAGCCTGGCACCTTTAAAATCTCTGAAAGCTAAGAACCTGTTCACTCAAATTTAACTTGCTCCTCCAGGCTTTATCTCCAGGGTTAAGCTTCATGGGTGAAGACTGGAGATTTTACTAAAAACTTTGGAAACTTCGATAACAGTTCTCAAGTTGTGGTTCTTGCAAGTTCCTAGGCTTTGAACCACACATGCTGAGGCGGTACCAAAATCTTCCTCTTTTTTTTAAAATTTAGAAAGTTATTTTCTGCCAGCTACCGGATTATAAAGTATACAGAAATAAAACAAACCTCTAAAATACTATAAAATCCTTGGGCGAAAATTGAAGCATTATGCAAATATAATTTTTTATCATTGAGGCAAAAATGCATGCGTTTGCAGAGCTTTTTAAATTGAGGATGGCTGTAATTATTAGGAACATGGGCTCTGGAACCAGAATGTCTAAGTTTGATTTCTGCTTCTGTCATTAGTTATGTGACTTCAGGCAAGTCACAACCTTTCCGTAACTCAATTCCCAAAGTTATTAATGAGGTTTAACAGTGACATCCACTCCCTATAGCTCTGAACTTGAAAGCATTTGCTGCTTTTGAGGTGCTCAGAACAGTGCTTGGCATACAGCGTGTACCAATAAACACTGCCCTTAACCTATAGTATTGTTTTATTATTGTTGTTGGTAAACAGAAGTGGCCCATGGGCTGAAAAATTGAGGGTTGAAAAAGCAGGTGACCAGCAGAGGGGGATTTTATACCCGTGGGATTAACTGGAGGACCTGGGTTGAGTCTATTGCACTTCTGCATGTTTCCCCCAACAGGAGGTTGGAAAAAATCCTTTGTTCCTGCTTGACAGGTATGTTGAAAGAACACAGTTGTAAGTAAGTAGGAGGAACTCTTTTGAGTAACAGGCGCTTCACACACAGGGCTCATCACTACATTATACCTGCCCTCAAACTCCATTATGCACGAGTAGGCCTTAGAGGGAGAGCCATGAAGTGTTATTTTAATTCAGTAACGAGCCCAAACTGGGTTGAGCAACATTCAGAGAGCCAAACACTTCACATGAACAAGTTCGTGGTGCCAAGCGCCCGGCTGTTCTCGCCCCTGGTGCCAGGCTGGTGAGGCAGGTGCTCTGGGCCCGTCTCACTTTCACTCCTGGGCACGCCGCCCGGGGCTCATTCCGAGGACTCTCACATGTTCACATCGTGAACCAGATACTGCAGCCTCGAGTATCGTGATGCGCTACGAGATTATCCAAGAGATTCTCCTACCGAACTCGGCCATTTCACCTGCAGCCACTCCCTCCCGGACCGTAAGAAAACTTTAAATCTCATATAGTCCTCCACAAGCGTCTGCCGAGAAAAAAACCTCTTTAACCAGATTCTGATCTTAGAAGTAGCTAGAAAACGGTTGCTGCGGTCAAGCCCCCTCATGGTGTCTGTCTTTAAAGCGCAGCCTCTCTCCCGCCGCCTCCCAGCCTGCACCTGCTTCGGAAAGCACCTGCCCCCAGTGCTGCTCAAACCAATAGTTTCTGTTTGGCCTTGGATTTGCCTTTATTGGTCAGTAACGACTTTTGTGTGTCTCAGCTAAAGTAGCTGAAACTCTAACACTTGTATGTAGAAAAAGTACACTCTCCTTGTCAGCACGAGCGTCAACACAGCTCAGCACAGCACAGCACAGGGCCAGGGAGAAACGGCTTCCAGGGCGCGCACAGCGTATGTCGATGCGGAAAGTCCCGGGAATGATCTAAGGCCAAGTTACTGGGTCATGTAGCATGTCGCTTCCTCCTTCATTTAAATTCTATGAACCACTTTCACTTTTCTCAGCAGCCCTAGGAGCAAACTTCTAAGTGATAAAAGTAAAGCTGTTTGGATTATCAAACTGATACTACTTCAGGGAAACAGATTCGTGATTTATAAAACACACCTGCGTATACACATGCAGCTTGAGAGAGGGGTCGGTGTTTTAGAGCAATGACTTTGATCACTGCAAAAAGAATCGGTGGGTACTCATGTTATATATATACTAAAAGCAAACCTCCTGCATTTGCTAGACACTTATGAGCTCCTCAGAGGGAACGAAGAAGCTGATTTGGTTCACGAACTTAACACCCCTACTCTTCAGATTATTTTACATCAAACATTTTCTGATGTCACTGAACTTTCCATTCTATCCTTCCGGCTTTAGCAAGAGGAAACAATATGGTCAAGATTTTTATTTCTGGAATTTGACTTTATAAACAACAAAGAGGGAAAGGAACACAAGAATTAGCACTTCACTTTATAAGTTTAATTACTCTTATTTGAAATCTGGTACAATCAGTATTGTCAGCTCTACAGTTTCGTGTTTCCCTTCCATTCCCATCCTTTGCCGGAAGCTAATTACAATGCTAATGTTTTACTTGGGGAACCATCCTGGCTCCTGTGATTATATAGAAAGAAGTTGAGAACTTACCTTCTGTCAGAAGACTACTTAACAGCAACGTGCTTGCCTTGTAATCATAATAAAAATGGTTTAACAAAGTTATCGCTCTAAATGTCTAGTGAGGGTGGCGTAAATCATAAGCCAAAGTGCGCTAAGACTCAGAAACTGTCAGCCCCCAGGAATCACTCCAATGTACTGCCCCATGAACTCGCTCCTTGTTTTTCACTATTGGTCGCCTCGTGAGCTCCACAGCCCTAGCTCTTCTTTCTACAATACAAATGGTTCTGTATTACCACAGGGAGAAAGCTCTGAGCTTTAACCCAAAGAGAAATGAGAGAAAATGCTCCACAGCTTCATCTTGCAGGATGTTAGCATCCAAAAAACAAAGCTGATGCCATTTATTCTACCTTTAGAACAATGTTTACAAGACAAGATGGAAAGTGAACTGTGTGGGGACGACTCATGTCTCTTCCTAACTTCATAGGAAGTCTGCCCCATTTCCCTGCAGGGCACTTGCTGCAGACCTGTGTAATTATTACTGAGAGTCTAGTTGAAAAGGCAACTTGAATTTTTCAGGGACGTCAAATGTGAAGTTCTGTGACTTTTTCATATAAAAAGACCATGAAACCAGAAAACAATGACTTTGTCCTAACAACAGGAACAAGAGTTTCCTGATACCAGCTCAAGGAAAACCAGGGTATTAACATATTGTCCCCTCTGAGGCTTCCAGTCCAAAGGGAAGTGATTTTAGGTAGGTGGATCAACCTTCGTTCCTTGAGGAAAGGAGCAGTTTGGGGTATAATCTGATCTGCTCCCCCTTTTCCCAGAGGACTCTAGGCCCAGCTGGAAGACAGAGAAAACCGAAATCAATTTCGTGAACTGCTTTAGAGCTATAAGCCACACTTCTCAGGATCAGATACTGAATTAGGAGCATAAACAAACATAATAATGATGGGTCTTTGATAAAGATTTGCCACAGAGATCACTTACATATAAAATGTGCAAGTTAATATACTAAAGGACATTCTAAGAACGTCCTGTAGCTAAAATCTAATATCCTACACAGATCAAGATTTTCTCCATCTTTCATAAAGCTCTTGCTACACATAGCGGCACTGACAGATCTTTTAAACATTTGAATAAGGAAGCAGAAGTACCAAAACTACTGCTGCTGCCCACAACCGACGGACACGAAGTGGGTGGGAGAGGGGCGGGTGGTGGTAAGGATGAAACATCCCATCAAACGAAAATGCTGACGATATCAGAATAGCCCAATCTTGTCTTTTCAGAAGTTATAACATTGGCTAAACAGCTATGACCTGAGGAAGAGTTTAATTCATTCACTTTCTTTCGAGATTTTTTTTATTCAGGCACAAGGTCCTAGGAGCAAAGCACACGATGCTTCACCTAAAACGATGGCAATGTTGAGAAACGCCTGACCAGGTAGAATAATCTAGTAGGAGAAAGGACTACTACTATATCATGCTAAATAAGAATGAAGCTATAAAGGATGCGGTCAGTCACAGCATCACCCATATGCAGGTTACAGAACAAAACACATCCGAATTGTTCCCTAGTAAGACGTCAAATGAGCACGTGGAAGTGTCAGACCAGCAAGCTCCCCGCAGGTGGCGCTGTTTGCAAGCCTCGCCCCAGCTACCATCACACCAGAAAGCTAGTGCCGCCTTTCAGTCGCATCTAGGGGATCCAGATCAAACTCTCAATTTAGCCTTTGCCATTAAAGCACTTAATTTTCTAAAATGTTTTCCAAAGACCAGTATCAAAAGCAAGTAACAAGTTGGTCTTTTCAGAATACAAACCAGGACCAGAAATTCACATCCACTCTCCCCCAGTCTACTTTGATAATTTTTCAATAGGAGGCTGGGGTTCTCATTACTCATCCAACTACCCTAATATTCCTAACACTTAGCAAACATTCAAGACACCATGGGAAATGCCTACTTTTGTTCGGGGTTGACAGAAGCAGCCATGGCAGCTAACGTTAAGTTTCTGAAATCACAAGTGTCACCATTCTGCTTACATTTCCTATCTCCATCCTTAAATGACTCCTTTCCTCCCTGAAGCCATTAAACCTGGAAAGCACTTCCAGGAAGAGGAAGGCTTATGGCTATCAATCTATGCAAAATGCTTCATCAGAAAATGCTAGGTTTCTCTTGGATGGAATTTAGATGTCAGGCAAGCCATGTCAACACATGAATGTGAAAGAAATCAAAGTGTCCTGGAAAAAAATGGAGGGGAAGCAGGAAACTCACTGTGCTCCACCCAGTTTTCAGAGAGCAAGTCCACAGTCACACGTGCAGGGCTAGAAAGCCTCAGCCCCTGCTCACCGGATTCCATGTTTAAAAACTGGACTCTCAGCTTCTAATCTAAGAAATGTCCACCCAACGAAATAAGAAACCTCATATGAACCCACAAAACTCCCAGGTGATCCTAGTTACTTTTTATACTGTAGACACTGGAGACACCAGAAGTACAATCTCCAGGGCCCCTGTCCTTACAACTGTCATGTGGCCGTAAGGAAGCACTGAGACAATGGTCAAAACCTAGGAACACACATCTGTGACATTTCTTTCTAAACCATTCTAACACCTCAAAGCCTGGCATCTATTGCAGATTTTAATATGGAGGGTGTAGAAGCACTGAGAAGAGAAAAACAGGACTCCATCCAGCTGAAACAGACAAGCAATACACTCCTCTGACTGACTTGGTGAAACACTAAATTTAAAGGGGGGCGTTCATTTGAAATTGTCGTTTTACTTAGGGAATTCTGACTCTGGAAGACCTAGGAGCTTTCTTAAAGTCATGTTCTAACTAAATAATATACCCCTGGCTTAAAGAAAAACAATGTAATGGAATTTAACCTGCTCCTAATCTAATTTCACTGTCATCCAAGAATCAACCCTGAACCAGTATCAGAGGTAAGATTTACTGTCACCTCGTGATTAGTCCTTGCCTCCGCTCTTTAACTTGGGCCTCCCAATACTGGAGTCTACCACGGCAAGACTTGGCTCTGATTACCTTCTAATAAGGATGATACCACTTTTGCAAAGTCCTTCTTAGAGGCTTTCAATCCCTCTCCCATCTTGAAACTTTAAATTACTCTCCCTCAAAGAGCAGGTGTGATTGAATGGCAAAAATAACACACACGCATGCAGTTATGACATGACATGGAACATACGGAACGGACTGTGAAAGAGGGGGAGGAATAAACTTTATTGGCCCAGAGAAGGGATGAGGGGATCCGAAGGAGGGGCTGGGGAAAGAATGAAAACTAAAATGGAATGATGTAAAATGTGCAAATACATTGTCACCTCCACTGTTCAACTCAGAGATAGATATGCACTGTGAAATTCAAGCGGACTAAAGTGAGTTTCACTTTGTAGCTGATGCTACTTGTACCAGTTTTATCATTAGTTAGTCACCATTTAATGGTGCCCAGGGCAGGCAAGGCTCTCTCTGGTTAGTACGAACACGGTTTTCCGTCCTGGTTGCAGTCTGACCCGCCAGTGCTCAGAAGGCATGCTTGTGACGAGCTCGCACACTCTCCAGTTGCCCACCTCCATTGGCGGCCAGGGTCTCCAGGCGGCTTAAGCGCTCCAGGCTTCTTCCAAGAATTTCTTCGAGCCGACCGCGTAGCACCTGGGCCCCTTCCAGTTCCACCTGCAGAATTCGGTCTCTCTCAGAGCTGATTGAACATGCCACATGGAAGGAAAATGGATTAGCCATCAACAGTAATGAGTCCACATGTGTTTCCACAGAACCATCAATGCCAGGAGACCTTCTACAGTAACTGTTCTCAGGACACAGTAAATGAATGTAGTCTTTGTTACGGTGTTTGTGGTCATTGCCAGTAGATTCGCAAGGCCTGCTCCTTTCTTTAAAGTCTGTCCCTTTATCCTAGGCTCTGGGTCAATCTCACATAAAATCACAGTTCCCGAGATTTATCTCACACCCCTATAGCACATAAGAGAATTTCATTATTTGACTAAGAGTGTTAGTTTCTGAAAAACCAAAACCCAGGAAAAGCTAAACGCAAACTGAAGCAATACTGAGCCAAGTAAAACTGTTACTGAATATATTTGTTTTCTTGTTTCTTAACCAGACTTGGACAGTGCTCTGAAAAGGAATCCAGTTCACAGAGACTAAAGATCCAGGCTTTTTTTTTTAAAAAGTAACACAATCAAGGGGTCATATTCTACCTTCATTTGCTTGGCATAGAAAGAAAAAAACCTTAAACTCAACAATAAACTAGAAGAAACTGAATAATGAAAGAATAAAAATCAGGAAAGAGAAAAAGGGGCTAGGAGGGAAGGCAAAACGCAGAAAAAGGGGGTTGGGGGTGGGACACAAAAGGAACTAGAACGATAAATTATACATGACCCAAAATCAAGGGGTACAAGCATACAGGTTCCTCATGACGGCTATCAGTGATCCTGGGGTGATATTTGCCATCACAGTATAGTTTCTTCAATGATATTCAATGGATATCGGCTCCCTTTATAGCTTTAGTCTTATAACAGAGCCGCCTTTAGTAGGGCATGGAGCAGAGAAATAAAAGGCCTATACACTGAGCGCTTTCTATATGCAAGGCATTATTTAGACACCTGCCAGGTCTTCTCATTTGAAATCTGCAATAGCTGTATGACTGACCTAAGACTTAGACACTCGGGCTCTGAGTGATCCACACGACCGAGGACAGACTGGGCAGTCCCAGCAGCCGTCTCTGCTTTCTTTCCCCCTCTTCACTATCGTAAGCGTCTGAGCGTAATGAGAATGAAAGGAGAACCAGTGCGGCCACTCTCTTACCTGCCGGGATGGGCATGGAACTTCACCAGGCTGCCGTAGAGCTGTCTCTCTGCTTGTAAGGCCTCGTTGAGCCGACTTCGCTCATCTACCAGGCCTTCTAGCATCAGCAGCAGCTGAGAAAAGAATTGAAGAAATGTGCAAATGGAGACATGAGACATGAAGCCAGTTAATCCTGGGAAAGACACCAAAGGAATGTATTTGCATGTACTGTGACTAAGAGGAAGCTCACTATATTATTACTGTTATTACTTTCAGTTTTCCATGGTATTTTAGTTTTTAAATCAACGTCACATGCATTACCTTTTTTCATCTTTAAAACCCTATGAGGCAGAATTTAAACATGGAAGAAAGTAGAAAACAGGGAGGAGCCAGAATCATAGGAAAGAGGCTGAGAGAAAGGAGTGGAAGGGAGAGAGGAAGGGTGCAAGGGGAACATATAACAGGACTTACTCGTCTCCATTCATTCAGTAAACACTTACGGAGCCCCTTCTTATCTGTTCTAGGAATGACCCTACTGTCTAGTCGGGGGAACCGCGTTTGTCACGGTGTCACTGTGAGCTCTAATAAGTGCTATCAAGAAGAAGTGCTATGACAGTGTATGACCAACAGAGACCGGTTTAAGTGAACTGGAAGAGTTAAAAGCCAGACTGGAGTGAGATGAGCAGTTAGAGAGAGGGCTGACAGGCAAGACCAGGAGCACAGGCAAGTAGGCCTTTTTGAAAAGTTTACCACTGATAATAGGTTAGACATGGGGTAGGAACTACAAAAGAATTTGGGACAGAGGCAGAGGTCTTTTTCTTTTCTTTTTTGAAACACTTTAACCATTAAAAAAAAATGTTTAAATGCAGGCAGATGAGGATTCAGCTGAGACGTGACTCCAGGATGAGGGATAACTGACAGTGTGTGACAGAAAGGAACTCTTCTTTCACAATCACAAGTGTCACGAAGGAGGCTCGTTGGCTGCCACCGACCAGGCAGGACACTTTACAGCAGATTCTCTATGAAATTCCATCAACAGACCCTTTCACAGCTGAGACTGACAGCTTTTCCATTATTTAATTCACAGTAAAAATGAGGTGAGTATTCCAGTAACTTACTTGTTGTCTTCGGTTTCCTGAAGCTTCCTGACCCTGTGATTCTACCAAAGCCACTTTTTCCCGAAGAAGCAAGACTTCTTGAGTCAGGCGGTCCATAGCTGGTATGTCCACAGGATCAACCAGTTGCATCTGCAGGTCCTAGAAGTAAAAAAACAAGAAGAGTAATAAAAACACTATTTGGCAAAGGGGCAAATGCTCCTAAAATAGTCTGCTATGCTTTCAAGTGGGATATTGGTAAGCTACATGAAGGTTATGATATATTCTTAACGAAGTCTTAGTAACTCTGATACAAGTCAAAGAGAAGGTGGTAATATCAAGAGACTCTAAGAGTGTATCAAAGAAATAAGCACTGGCCAAGGGATTCAATGCATCCAAATGTTGCTTGTAGATGCCCTACAGGTATCCTGAGCTGCCATTATTTCCAATAGTCTTTAGAAAGCTTTGAAAGACCTTTATGAGGTCTTCTTTAATCTGTATGCTCCGGGTCAGGGACTCCATATCAGCAGCTTGCACCTGCAGTTCCTCCTCTTGCACAGCCATCATGGACTGCAGAGCAGAAAGTTCCATCTGTGCAAAGAAGAATTCACAAGTCAGTGGGCTGAGAAAGCAGTATCCATCACATTTATATTTTAACATGGAGTTAGTAATGCAAGTAAAACTAGATCATGAACAGTGCTCTCCTGGATCAGATCGATACACCATACAGTGTGGCACCCAAGGATGCTTTATGGGAAACTGTGACAGTGGTTTTAATGATGTCCTCCAATTTCCTCAACATTAATAACACATCAAATTTGTTGAATTAATGAATTTTTATGTATCATAAAAAGATGGTCACCATTAGCAAATGCAAGAATAGATGGAGTTTTTCTTTACACAAGAAAAGATGATGAAAAACTGATGGAGTAATTTCATTTTGCAACCCTTAATGAATGAATGGATACAGGCATCGAGCATCAATAGTTGCTAATATCACAAGACATCACCAAAGTTACCTGTCTCCTGACGGAAGAACACACCACCACCCATGAAGTCCTAGCAAATGTTAGTAGTGTATGCCCTAAACTTTTGGTGCTGTATCATCCATCTCTCCTCACCAGAAAATGACAAGTATTCTATTATGACAAAGTTCACTAATAATCATGATGATAACCGTGGCTGTTAACATTTACTAGGTGCTTAACCATATGTCCTAGGCAGATCTACTGAAGCCCAGTGTTGCTTGTGACTGGGTAGGTAAGTCTACCTAATTCCGGGGACCAGCTAGCAGGCCCACTTGTCTCAAGCGTTCAGTTCTTTACCTAAGCCTCCATCAGTAACCCAGTAGATAAAGTATCACACTATCTGCCATCACTTTATTTCTCAGTTTGTTCAGGACTTGGTTATAGAAAAAGGGGTGCTATGTACCAGGCCCTCTTCAGAGATCTCTACCATTAAATGTCCAGGCATCTGCTCCACTGAAGAAAAATGAAAGCATGAGTAAGAAACATCATTGCCGCATGATAAAGGTCTGCAGTCAGACACTCATGGGTTTTAGATCATGGCATAATATCCCTGACAGGACATTCAAACTGAGCTTCCATTTCCTCAGTGGTAACATGGGCATACTATCTACTCTTCAGGGCTTGTGAGAAGAGAAGAAATGTGTCTCAAGTGCCTGGCACACAGCAGGCACTCAATGAATGACAACTACTACTGCTACTACTACTATCATCTCAAGATAGTGGGGGGCGGGGGCGTAAAAATTTGGGAAAATCTTCATGGCTTTTGGAAAATACCGAATATTAGAGGAAAGGTGATAATAAATATAAGACGCTAAACTGAGAAGTTGGTAGTTACGAACACATGAAGGTATAATATAGCTAAATATCATTCACTCAAAATACACATTTCGTCATTATAATTTTGTAATCCTGAAAACAGGACCAGACAAAAAATTAACATTGCTCTGAATCCAGTATATATAGAAAAAACAAGAACAGCATATGAAAACTAAACATCTGACATGAATAATCAGCTAATGGTTAGGGCAGAGCCCGCCTCCCCCCAAAAGGGAGGGGAGCTAGGGGATTTTTAAAACTGGTATTTTTTAAATGCCACACAATTTCATATCCTCAAACTTTAATCATATAAAGTGAAGTCTGTTTGAAAGGAGATAAATGGTGTAAAAAGAGACATTAAGAGGTATAATAAGATAACTTCATCACAACTATGAACACAGGTTTTATACTACAGACCTAAGACAAAGAGGTGGAACAAGACTGAGGAGCTATACGGATTAGCCAGCTGAACTTGACTTAGGAACCCGTGACACTGACTGATCTTCTAACATAGATGCCATGGTAACATAAAGGCTTTTGGTTTCCGTCTGTAACACTCTACTGTGGCCCCAATATTTCTTCCACATCATAGCTGGACACACAACTGGCTGCATAGGGAGGCAGAAGGGAAAGAGGTTCTGTAAGGCTGAGTGGTCACTTCTAAGAAAATTGATGAAAACTCTATTGCTAGAAATAGAGCATAAAGATGGGGGGGGTAACATCTGTTCTGGGAAATGACCATTTAAAAGGCATTTCAAGTCACAAAAGACCTGAGTTTAAATCTTAGCTCTGGCATTTCTTAATTATGTGACTACTCCCCACCTCCATGTTTTAAAAAAATCCGTGTTTCAGCTCCTTCACCTATAAACTAGAGCCAATACCCCTCGCTTTGCCTAGAACTGTAAGCGTTAGTGCCAACTTAAGTACCCAACACGGTGCACTGCAGACAGCAAGTACACAATAAACACTGTTGTTCATTCTCAAATTTCCCTTATTCCATGTTTCCAAAACTAATTTCATGGATCTGTCATAATTCTAAGCAGCAGTTATATAGCCTGTCATTTACCCCCAAGTACTTGACAATTATTTTATTCCAGTTAGCAATGGGCAGAGAAAACTGTGTTATTTCAGCACTTACAAAGTTTTAAGAGTCCCCATTTATAAAAACAAGAGCATCTTGTGAGGTAATGTGTATATGAAGTGATTTATATTTTTTTCTCCAGAAAGAAAGAAAAAAGGCATACCTTGTTTTTGGACCCAGATACTATACTTGGAGAACCGAACTCTTTTAAATACAAACTATTTTGAAAGAAACCCCAGGAATTTAGAGATTAGGCTTGACTAGAAAACTCACCCGACTTTCTCTTTCTTTTTTAGCCATGAGTTCGAGTTCCTCTTTGGCATTACTCAGTTCTTTTTCCAGCCCTGCAACTGTGTCCAAGTCTCCTAAAATTGAAAAATAGTGCTAGTTTTAGGCACTATCAACATAATGCGATCTCTGCTGCCTCGTTTCTCAGAAGTTTACTCTGAAGATACTCTCCGACAATAAAAAACAACTTATACGTACAGGTTGTTCTTTGTGGGGTTATTTATAAAAGCAAAACACTGCAAGCAACCTATATGCTTATAAAAAGAAGATGAAATAAACCAGAGAATATCCACACAAAGGTTAAATTTCCTGCGTGATAGTTATACTGTAGTTATGTAGGCAACTGCCCTTGATCTTAGGAAATAGATAATGAAGTATTTTAGTGATAAAGTGCCATGATGTCTGTGATAAAATTGTAAATGGCTCAGAAAAAAAATTATATCTTTGTGTGTGTACATACAAAGAAATAACATGAACGTGGCAAAATGTTAACAATTGCTGAGTCTTAATAAAAGTGTATAGGGGTATTCAATATACTATTTTTGCCACTTTCTATAGGTTTGAAATTTGAAAATAAATTGGGGAAAGGTACTTTTTAAGAAAAGGCATATAGAGAGTAAATTAAACAAACCTGGCATTCTTCACTCTTTGGCCAGCATAAAGTTTCCTATTAAAAAATGACTACCTCCATGACTTATCTATGGAATTCAAAACACTCTACACTGTAACACAGACACTAAGTTTCTTCATTCTTAATATCATTAAAAATCATACGTCCACAACCTTTCTTATCATAGGACTACAATGACCACTTCATTAGTCACGGAACTCACTGGGGAATGTCTTCCTCAAAGCTACCCTAGATCCTAATCTTTTGCTCTGTGAAGGTCAGAGACTCTATTTGAAGGTCAGGCATCCATTTGAATTTTGCTCCTACCATCCATAGAATGTGGTTGTTTTTAGGGAGTTCAAGGTCTACAACCATCCCTTGGGTGGAGCTGAGCCTGGCAAATAACTCAGTGTACAATGTCTGCCCCTCCCAACATGGTAATGTAGGTGATGTCAAGTTACAGCACGCGTCCTCAGCCTTCTTGAAAGACACCAAGGTGTCAGCCCCGAGGTCCTGCTGTGCAGGACTGAAAACACTACTCCTGTGTTTCTGAATCCTTGCAAAGCTGTCTGAAAAGGAGGATTCGACTTCCCTGGGCCAAACTGCGTGTCCTCCCAGAGCAACAACCTCAATTCAAGGGGCGTCCTTCCTAGAGCAGACATGTCTCTGTCCTTTCAGGGGAATGCAAGTTGGGTTTTTCTATTAGGTAGGAAGGGAAAGAGAGTCTTGGCCAAACACATTAACAGAGAATTACAGGAAGGAAAACAGAGATTCCGTAACGAAATGAAATTCGGTACTTACCTAATGAGGACTTGGGTATGCTGGCATCCCCTTTGGTAGTCAATGATGTGCTATCATCTCTGGAGAGCATATGCATTGAGCCCTGAAAATGGGAAGAGTTGGGGGGTTTAGGAAGATGCAGGCACTGTGATCACAATGACAAGGACTTGGGATGTTCTCAGACAGTTAATTATCAAACTTAGGCCTCAAATATCTGCACAAGTCTACAGTCCTTACTTGATCAATCTGCTCTCCGAGGTGGGGGCTGATGGAGGTAACTTCAGCCGGTTGGTTAGAGGTGAGTACTTGGGATATCGTGAAGTCTTTTCCTCCTAAATACTGGCGCAGGGCCTGTAATTCTGAATTTCTTTCCATTAGGGCTTGTACCATCTTCTCTGCAGCAGCCTAGTAAGGGAATCACACATCAGAAAGTTACAATAATAAACAAAATTTGTGTTCTGATGTTATTTGTAAAGAGCCAACCATTTATGAAGCCATTGGGACCCTAGAATATAGTTTCCTTGCTTTCAATTTACAGGAGAAAACATAGTCAATGAGTGAAAAGTCCCTCCTAGGTAGAACATTAGAAAAACCCATATTATTATGAGATTATTTATTCTCATCATGGCTTTGAAAAAATATAATCTCTTTTTCCTCTTAAGGTTTTACAAGAAGAAAAAATACACAGAAGTTTTCCCACACCTTGACTGGAAATACAAAATATTACTCATGTCTTAATTCAGAATGAAAACATTCCCGACCCCATAACCCTTTGTGTCAAAATTATCAGAGTACTAAGGAAAAGAAAATGTACACAATGGAGTTAATGGGTGGGGACATGCATTGTTGGGCAGCCTTCCAAATGCAGTGTTCCAAACACATTTCATACTTTGATGACTGACGTAAAACTGTAGTCTCGCTAATAGATCGAAGGGAAAAATCCCTAACAGAGTGAACTGTAAATGACATGAACAGACACATTACAAGGTTCAGTGCTCTCTATTTGCAGACTAAAATGCACTAGGTGACCCTTTCCTGCTCTGTGCGTTGGTCCTTACTTGGCTCTGCTGCTCCCTGGTGCTCATGGACTGAAGCAGGCCCTGAATCTCCACTTCGTGTTCCACCGCTTGTTTGTTTCGATCACTGAGAAGGTCCTGCAGCATCCTTTCCTTGCGCTGCAGACGTTGGCACAGCTCCTCAGCGATCTCGCTCTGCCCAGGTCCAAGTTTGCAGAGCAACGTTGCGCTAACATCCTAAGACAGAAAAAACAGGGTAAGTTTTGGAGGAAAGAATTCCCTCTACTATACATCTAAGGGCTTATAAGAGTCTATCATAGAAGAAAGAGCTGTGAGATTCTGAAGATTCTGAAGATTCACTTGCTTTTGTTTCCCCAGATCTAGCACCAGCCTGCACATGAAGGCTGTAAAAAGATGCTCAGCGAATGCACACTAACAATACAAAAAAATACTGATCATGGCAACTCACATATTGTTTTCAGAAATAAGTCCTTCCTCTATTGGCTCAGGGCACATAATTAATATTAGATGAGAATAAACGGACACTCAGTTCATTTATTTTCTCCGCAGTGTAACCTTATAGGCGAACACAAAATGATAAGCTGGAAACAATCAATGCGCACTCTCTTAGCATGGTGACACAGCTCCCATTTCTACACTAACCACACCTGGTGGTTACATAGTGCCGGGCTACACACTGGCTCTGCCACTTACGAACTATGTTAATGGGTGGAGACAAGTTACTTCACAAGTCTGTTTCCTTATCTGTAAGAGGGGTTAAAATATGTACTTCATAGACTTGAGAGGATTCAATGAGTTAATATCCATTAAGCTCTTAAAATGGTACCTGGCATAGCATGAGCACCATAACCAATAAAGGTTATTCATCACGTTGTAGGTGCACTTAAATTTTTTTTAATTTTATTTTTCAATTACAGTTTACATGCAACACTATTTTGTATTAGTTTCAGGTATACAGCATAGTGGTTAATCATATACTTTACACAGTATTTCAAGTACCCACCTGGCACCACATACTGCATAGTTATTACAATATTGACTATATTCCCAATGCTGTGCTTTACATCCCTGTGACTATTTTGTATCTACCAATCTGTACTTCTTAATCCCTTCTGTAGGTGCATTTTTTAGAACTCACTAATCCTCACACAACCTCTTGGAGAAAGATATATAGTTTTCCTGAGTTTATAGGAGATGGGAGAAAAGTCCCAGTGAAAGCCAATGACTTGCCTAGGCACAGAATGGCATTAAAGACTTGGGTCACTGGCTTCCCAGACCTCAAGAGTCCTAACCCAAGACAGAGATTGTGCAACCACTAAACCAACTGCCTGTAAGTTACTGAAGTCTTGCCTCCACTTCTTTGTTCCTGTCATGCAGAGATGTCTGTAACTGCTGAGTGATGCTTTCTTGCTCCTTCTGCCAATGGCTAAATTTGGTTTCCATTTCTTCTTTCAGCCACTGGAGGTTTTGACAGGTAGCAGATAACTGTTCCACTTCCAGGCCTTTGGCCCTCAGGAGACTCTCCATACTCTACGGTCACAAAGAAAGCAGCGATAAGTCCCAGCACTACCCCACACACCTCAGGTTACACAAGAAACCCGATCTACCTTTAAGTTATCTCCTATATTATCAACTATTTTTAAAAAGGAGAAAACTTAGTATCTAATCAAAAAATGACATACTAATCTATTTTTTGTTTTTAGAAACTCTCATCTAGCTTGTAGAGAGATAAATATACATGATAAATGACATTCTGGAGTAAGTAGGCTGTACTATACAGGAAGTGAAGAGCTGCTGTAAGAAGAGGCAGACAGATACATCAGCTCCAAAATAAATATCCCAAAATAGCCCACAATAAATATTAATAAAATAAACAAATGTTCTGATTTTGATCATACATGACATGTATGAAACATTAATGAGAAAACCACAATGTAACAGTTGCGCCCTGGTAATGCTTATGTAAAAGTATACAGATATTGACAAGGATTAGAAATTAATTAGAGCCCGGCCGGGCATGGCTCAGTGGTTGAGCATCGGCCTAGGATCCAGGAGATCGCAGTTCAATTCCCAGTCAGGGCACATGCCTGGGCTGTAGGCTCAATCCCCGGTAGGGGGCATGCGGGAGGCAGCCGATCAATGACAACTCATCATTGATGTTTTTCTCTCTCTCTCCCTCTTCCTTCTTCTCTCTGAAATCAATAAAGATATATTTTTTAAAAAAAGATTTTAAAAAAATTAATTAGAACCATGTACAGAAATCCATATTCACTGGCTCCCCCTTCAAAGCTCATGAAAGTGCTAAAACTCTTCACTTCCTAATCTCTAATGATGAAACTAATGACTATTAATTTTGTTTTTGTATTTTTTTCTTATAAAGCAAACACGCTGGTTTTCAGAAAAACGATCAAAGGGCTGATGCTTCAGGAAGACAAGTGAGAGAGGGATGCCGAGTCACGCAGAGTGCACTCTTACCTGCATGGTAGCTTCGTTGGAGGAGAGGATGCCACGAAGTCTCTCTAGGTCAAGGTCTCGCTCTCTCACAGCAAGACGCAGCTGCCGCAGCTCTTTTTCTTTTTCTTCTAAAGTGGAGAACTTCTCATCTATAGCCCGCTGCGAGGAAAACAAGGATCCTAAAGCTCTGTAAGAGTCACTATTCTCATCACCCTTTTTCAGTAAGAACCCAAATATAAAGAAATGGAGAATCAACTCTGAAAAGCAGCAAACCCAGTAGACACAGATTTCTACAGGACCTATGTGGATAGAACAGTCCGTAGCATTGTGAGTAAAATTAAGGGACATACCTCTAGAGCAGCATCTCTATCTTGTATTCGCTGCCGCAGCTTCTCAAGCAACATTTCATTTGCTTCAAGGGTTTTGTCCGAGTTATCTCGATACTGCAGGAGCTCCCGAAATTCCTAATGAAGCCAAAAAGATTTTTCTTTATTCATTTATCCAGTACTAACTGAATTTCCATACTCGGCCAAGCAATTTGTTACTTATTCGGGAAAAAACCTAAAATGTGATCACTTTCAAGGGGAACAGTTTAGCAGACATATATATATACACACGCACATATAAATATACACACACACACACAGCTAGCTAGGGGAACACAGGATGCATTGTCTAACTCTGCCTGAAAGTGTGACTAGAGGTCTCACAAAAGATCACATTTGCTGAGTCTTGAAAGCACTAGGAGTTTCTCAAGTGAAGAGGTGATGGAGGTATTTCTATCAGAGAAAAAAAAAAGTGCACAATATATGTATATTATGACAAATTGTATGCACAACAAAATAGAAGGGATTCAATGTGACTGGAGCTTAGAGTTGGTGGTAGAAGTGATCACTGTCTTTTTTAGTGTTCCATTTTCTCCTAAAACTTTCATTTTATCATCTGGGGAAATTTCTACACAGATCTCTTCACCTACTAGACTGAGAGCAGGGGGCATATCTTCTCTGTCTTCCTAGCACCTAGCACACTTTCTGACTCACAGAGTATTTACTGCCCAAGTCTTTCAGGTCTATATTTATTGTTTCCTAGACTTCCTGGTTAACATCGTGGTTCAGGGATTGTACTTTCTATTTATTTTTAATCCTCTTGATTCCCACCTCTCACTACTCTACACATGGCAGGTGCTCAACGGAGGTGCACTGATATCTCAAGATTACATGGACAGGAACTTCAGAGCTCTAGGAGCCCAGCTTCCATTGAAATCATCGTGTGACTCACCTGAAGCAGCTGCTCTTTGTGACTCAGACTATGGTTTAGGTGCTGAATGTGTTGCTCCTGGGTTCGAATCTCATTATATTTTTCAGCCTCCAGGGTACAAAGCTGTTGGCTCTTACTCTGCAATTCTCCTTGTAGCTGCTGCAAGGCTTTTCGCAATTCCTGAATTAAACAGATTCCTTTTGCTATTTTATTTGAGTTTTTATTTTTTGAATTTTTGTAAGAGTTTATTTGAGCCAAACTGATGACACAAGCATGGTCTTAAATGCTCCCTTCCTCAGCCTTTCCTATTCCTTTTAGGACCCCACATATACCTCCCCCCCACAGTACTTACCACACTGAGATTCTGTTCATGTGACTGTAACTCATATTAAATTACAAGTAACTTATGAGGCAAGAGCCTGTGATCGTAACTATTGTATTTCCAGAACACAGCCCTATATTCGGCACACGGTATGAGGGCAACAAATGTTGAACTGAATTACTCAGATAAAGTAAGTGCCTAAAGGGTCAACAGAAACTGTCCTGATAAAGAGTTATTATCAGGGCAAAGTCAGTCTTCAGGGCCACAAAATGATTAATGATTTACCTGGTTATGTTTCCAAGAAGCCTCTTTCTGCTGTTCTCTCTCATGGGCCGCAGCCTCGACAAACTGCGCACATCGTTTGGCGTCAGCCAGCTGGCGTTCTTTCTGCCGTAAGGCCCGCTGGAGCTTCTGTATTTCAAGCTGGCTACAGAATAAAGCACTCTGGAGGTCAAGCAGAGCCACCTGTTGCTGAGCTGGAGAGGTACCCTCTGAGCTCTGAAAAGAGTAAAAATCATGATCACAAGGAGGGCAAGCACTGAGCAGCTGAGAAGACCAACAAGATGAGACTGTGACAGAGAATGGCATGCCCTCCCCTGGAGTCTGCCCATGGGACCCCACATACATGAAGCTGTCCAAGCTGGCTTTGGTGCAGCATCTCTCGAAGCTTTGCCATTGTGTCATTTTGACCTTCGATCACCTGGTACAACTCCTCAGTCTGAAAATGAGACAGGGAGTACCAAATATGTTAGTAAACGAAGTATTAACTCCACTATCTTGTCTGTACTGATTTCAGTAACAGGATTAGTTCAAAATACCAATTCAGGTTAAGCTACACTTTCTCTAGGGTAAGATTTATCAGTTTGACAATATCCATTTCTACAAAAATATAGAATACTTGGCAACTTTAATGGGACAAATAATTTCCTCGTAGGTCCTCAATTGCCATATATTTTACCTCACTCTCCCTGCTTTTCAGAGTTTCCTTGAGGCTTTGAATTGTACCATCTTGCTTCTGAGATGACTCCTGAGCAGACTTTAGTTCATAGCTCATTTCATTCAGTTTCTCTTGAAGAATCTGAATCCGGGAAAGTAAAAGAGTTTATTAGACCAATGATTTCTTTTAATCTCAAAGGCAACCATAAAACCCTCCCTCAAATCTAGGTTTAGAGGATTTCTTGGGGAATATTACCTTGTTAATTTTCCCCAAATATAGTGACTACTAAAGTGCTAAGCCAATTAACAACAGAAAGCAGCAGGAAATGTGAAATACTTCCTTCTACACTCAGCTGCTTCAATTCTCATGCACTGTGCTCTCTCTATAATGGCAGCCATACTGGGCACTTACACAAAGACCAAGGAGCTTCTGCTGTCTAGTATAGAATAGGACTACACCAGGCCAGAAGCTCAGCATCCCAAATTGTGGGACTTTCCTTCTAAGCAGGTGTTAAAACCCATGGGCTATGAAGGGGTGAAAAGTTAAGCTAAAATCAAAAGCACAAACCTCCTGTGTTGCCACCTTATACAGTTAAAGGTTGCATTCAAGTTTTAATCACAGACCTAGATGGCACTAGAAATTCTGATCTGTGCATAACAGCCTAAGGTCCTGACGCGAAATAAAGAGAACTACGCTTTCAAATCAAGTATTACCAGGAATACACAGTATCCATATTCCAAGTCCTTCCCAGAGAGGTCAGCAGACTCAGCTAGAGCCAGTCCCACCCTCAGGAAAGCCTGTGATCTCCAACAGCCACCAGGTGATCATACCTTGTTGGTGGCCTCTGTTTGCTGGATTTTTTCCTGGAGTTCTGCCACATGGGAATCAGACACAGACTGCTGAGTAAGAATGGTCTCGTCTGAATTTGGCTTTTGCTGTTTGAATAACTCTTCGGTCACGGGCTAGCAAGAAGCAGCAAGACGAGCAACTTGAGTTGAAAGTAGCCAACAATAAATTTTATCTTCAAACCAGAGCTGTTGCATGAATCGTCGGTATGAATTCCTGAAGACAGTCTTGCTCCTTACTAATAATACTGATTCCCTCCTACACACTCACACCAACACTACCTACTCGGTTAAAAAAAATGAATTCAGAGTTTAGAGAGAAAGGAGGATTCATAATAGAAAATGCTTCATGATGACCAAATATTCACTTTATCCTGTTTTCGATGAGGGAATTCAAAAGGCACACTGATCAAACTTATGCCCTCCCTGAGAGGGAAGTTATAGTCCAACCATCTTTCTTATAATGTGCCTGCTCACATTATTGGAAACACTGGCAGATTCTGAATATGGACTATACATTAAATAGTATTTTATCAATATTAACTACTGTAGTTATGTAAGAGATGTCCTTGTCTTCAGGAAATAAATGCTGAAGTATTCGGTGTAAAGATGCGTAGTATCTCCAACTACTTCTCAAATGGTTCAGGAATGAAAAAAAAGTGTGTCCATATAGACAGGAGAAGCAAATGTAGCAAAATATTAGGCAACTGGTAATCTGAGAGTTCTACGTACCTCCTTCACGACTTCTCTAAGTTTGTAATTATTTAAAAATAAAATTGGTGGGAGTGGCTCAGTTGGCTGAGCGTTGTCCTGTGCATGGAAAGGCTGCAGTTGCCGGTTCAATTCCCGGTCAGGGCACATGCCTGGGTTGCAGGTTCCATCCCCCCGTTGGGGAGCGCGTGGAAGGCAGCTGACGGATGTTTCTCTCTCCCTCTCTCTCTCCCTTCCTCTCTCTAAGCATGTCCTTGGGTGAGGATCAAAAATAATTAATAAGATAAAATGTATAAGTATTTAAAAATAAATTTTAAAGTCCATGGTGCTCTAAGAAGGAGGTATGTCTTACAGAAAGAGCAATTCACCAAAACAATTCTGGATAAAAAACCCCCACATATTATTTATATATGGGATGATCAATCGGACTAAGATGAACTTACTGAACTGTACCAGTATTCATCATGAGCTAAGAGTCCTTACTAAAATAAAGCTTTAGGAATTCACTGTGGCATTAAATTCCACCTCCTTCCCCCTGCTCCACCCTCTTCCAATTAGAAAAAAATATAAACCCATTAGGCAGAGAAAAAAGGCACTGCTATTCATTTTTTCTTTCCTTTACACTTTCAAACACTAATTACCACCCTGCAGGCAGTGGAGTTATAGCTAACCTTAAATCCCTTCCTGCCAGCCACTGACTGGGAGTATAAAGATTTCGAAGAAAAACCTTTTCTGTTTCTCCAGTGCTATTATCCATTCTTCTATTCACTGTGCATTGTATCTCCTTTGCTCACTGTACTCTAGCCCTGTACTATCCAGTGCATCTGTTAAATGCCATAGTACACAAAGCACTGCGGAAACTGGAGTGGGAGCTACATATAAAGGAACATGGAAACACACAAAAATGTCAGATAGGGACAAGCCTTATGCAGCAAAACAGAAAGCATGGAGACGCAATTAAGTTACCCTAATTGGTTGATCAGCGGAAAGTCTCTATGAGGCAGCCTTTACATAAACATCTGAATGACAAGGAGCCTGTCCTGAACTAGATCTGCAGAACTAGCTGGGCAGAGGGAACAGCTAATGAAGAGACCTAGCGTGGATACAAGCCTGGGAAAGAGAAAGGTGTAAGTGACTAGAATATCACTTTCCAATAGAAATGCAATGAGCCACATAAGTAATTTTATATTTTCTAGTACCTTCATGGGCTAAAGTAAAAATAAATAGGTAAATGCAATTTTAATTAAATACCTTATTTAACCCAATCTATTATTTCCAAAATACTATCACAAACATGTATTCAATACAAAAATTAACAAGACACTTTACATTTTTTTCATACTCAGTCTTTGAAATTAGGGGTTTACTTTATACGCACAGAGCATCTCAATTCCGATTAGCCGCATTTCAAGCGCTCAGCAGCCACACGAGGCTAGCGGCTGCCTTGCTGGACAGGGCACAATGGCCAAAGGAGACAGTAACACACGGGGTGGAAAGGAAGGCAGGGGTCAAGTCACGCACAGCTTCTGTACACCAGGGTTAATGAAACCGAATCCTTCTCACTGAAACGAGAATGGACTGCAGTGTTTTTTAACAGAAAAGTAATCCAATCATATTTAATTTTTTTAAAAGGTCACTCAAGCTGCTCTGTGATGAGTGGATTATGGGGGAACACAATAGAAATGGGGAGACGAGAGGGGAGGCTGATGCAGCAATGCAGGTGAAATGCAGGCTGGATTATAGTGGTAGTAATGGCAGGGGACAGAAATGGATAGGTATGTTCCGAAGGCACAGTCAACAGGACTAGATGGCGAGAGAGAGAGAGAGAGAGAGGGGGGGGGGGAGAGGGAGGGGCACGGCAAGGAAAATGACTCCTAGAAAAAGTGAGATACTTGTTGTGATGTAAGAGGGAGAGGCTTGCCCTAAAGCAGTGTAAATTATGTCTATTAACTATTTAATTGACCTGTACAAGAATTCTAAGTGATAAATACTTTTATCATTTATTAAATGATAGAACATTGTCTATAAAACCTGGCTTAATTCCTCAAGTAAAACAACTTTCCAATAACATCTATTATACCTTTCAAATTTAAACTGTAACAAACAGAATTAGAGAAAAGAGTCTCAAGTTTAAAATGGCAGGAAAGGTGGTAATATCTGCACTTTAAACCAAAGAATCTTAGCACTGTGAGGAAAACTTTAAAACTAATCATCTGGTCCAATCCCATCTTACGTTTGAGGAAATGGTGACTTGGAGAGGTAAGCAATGTGTCCAAAGCTACAGGGAAACTCAGGAAAAGGTTCCAATTTAACCAAGTGCACTTAAGTTGGTAATGTATCTCTCACCTCTGTTAAACCACTACCTACCATGATGCCTGAAATTTAGAGGGACCAAAAGTTTTTGTTTAATAAGAACAATAAAAAACAAACAATCAAAAAATAGGCCTGTCTCCTAATTCTCAGGCAAATGTTCTAATCCTTCAGCGGCTCTCTTACAAATAGATAGGTGGGTAGAGAGATGATAAGTATTTAATATAGACGTTTCAACAACAGTTTTAAAGCCAAAGAATGCCATTATGAAAGTACAAATGAATCTGGAACCCATCTGAACCCATCTTGGCATAGATGATCATAGGAAACTCCTAATTCTGTAATGTACTGACCTAAAAGCTGGAAGAGGCTTGTTTCTTCTTTATTCATACTACTTTGTTATTTTACATCTCTGAAAAATGTCCTTTCAGGTAACATAGTGCCAAAGGAGCACTTAGTCAAGCCCCACTGAGCCAACAGCTCATGAATTCTTGGGAAGCATCAACTGCATGAACCAATCGCTCCTACGAACATTTTATGGAGCCTGAAATCAGAAATACTTGATGTGGTGGATCAGTGTTAATCTCCAGACTATCAGCTACTAAAATCATGTTGTAATAATTTCAATTAAGTTGCCTTTGACTCAGGACAAATCCAGGATCAGAAAAGAAAATTGTTTCCAGGCCTAATGTTGTGTATATTGTTAAGACCTTTAGGCTAAAAGGCAGTAATTTAGACCTTCTGGGTTAACAGCATTTTTCTCGGCACTTTTCTAGTCCTCACAATAGCAAGTCATAGACCTCAAACTGCTATAATTTTCTATCCTATTGTTAATAAGAGGAGATACAGGAGAACCATCAGCTAGCATAAAATTAAAGACCTAATCTTTGACCAGCATCTAACACACCTTCCGGAGGGCCTGACCTAGGCTATGTAGATGAACTATGAGAGGTATAATTTACCACAGTCACACAGGAGCAGACGCTGGCATTGCAAAGCTGGAAGCAAAGATCTGCTCTTTGAATTCACCCAGAAAAGGAAACTGCACGTGGGCCAGAGTTGAACTGCTGTTTATGAAGGAACCACACCCCTCCTATCATAGCTTTTCTAGTTTGGGGCCAGACAATAAAGGATGAATAATTACCAGCTACAATAAGACTTTAAAACTTTCTTTAGATGTTTAGACAACCTTGGGTATTCAGGCACAGATTCTGCAGAAGGCAAGTAAGTCAATTTACAGTCTTAGAATGACACTGTTGCTACCTGTCCATAACATAAGGAAGCAAGAAGGAACGAGAAAGGGAAAATAAGAAGAGCCATCAGGAGGCACCGTGATGCTGACACTTTAACAGTGCACATCGTGGGATAAGTAGGGGGCTGAACAAAGGAATCAAAATGACCTTACAGAACAATCTTGCTCTTAGGATAAGCGGCTTTCTTCCTATTTGCAGTAGAATATAATTAAAGGAAAATTTTTTTCTTTTATGGTTTTTTCTTTCTACAAACTAAAAAGACAACTAACAAAAATAATTTACATTGATTTCTGTTCTTTCTGCATTTGTTCGGAGAAATAGACAAAAACCAGTCTGCCTTTGTTCCACTTGGCTCTGGCTTTGCCATAAAGCACAACAGGCCTCGGGAGCTTAAAAGTCAATCCAGCCTAAAGAACAGACGGGGGCCCCAAAATACACATTTTATTTACAAATATTTTGAGCCCAGTTTATCTTCCTATTTCCCCCCGCATCTTTAATTATTAGAGAAAAGGGCATAGTAATTAAACGCTGTAATTCAAGCTGGATGCTATTTTCTCTTTCCTCTCAATGTTTTACAAACAGTAAAGAATGTAAGCCAGGTGACGTCTATTTTTCTAATGTCCAAATTTAGTGAAGTAAAGGGACTTAGACCTAAAGATATGATCAACATAGTTTAAATGTGCTCCATTTTCTTCACAGAATCCCTAAAGAACCCTCCCAGAATCCTTAGGTTATAGAAAAAAGGCTCTTTGTTTAAAATGTAATTCATTGTATATCAGGCAATGTGGCTTAATATACAGAATAAAAAGGTCTTGGCTGAGAATGGTTAGGGATCTTTGGCTCTGCCTGGGCTAAGTATTTAAACTATGAGCTTTCCAATCTCTAAAGTGAGGGCCTGCATGAGATGATCTTTAAAATCCTTTCCAACGCCAACAATTGCTGAGTACAGGCACCAAGAGGTAGAACTTTTAAATAAATGTGGCTTTAAAAATTCCTCTTGTTTTGCCTGTAAGTCTTTACTTTTCTATAATATTGACTATATATAAGAGGTTAAAAAAAAAAACCCACTTATTTCCCACCCACCCTGCCCGGCCTACTTTTAGATCCTAATATGAAAACAACACCATGTTTAATTTGTGACATCTATGTCTGGTCACACAAATACTGTAAAGCCCAAATTTAGCTGCACGGCTCCACTCCAAGAAAAGCAAGCAAAAGAAAAGCAGCACATAAGCATCAGGCATACTGATACTTACTACTTTATACAAATGAAAACATTTTAAAACTTTCCCTAACACTTCCATATGTACTGTTTCTGACAATTTTGTCACTGTGATGCAAACTTTACATATAATAAAACCACTTTCAAAAATTTCAAGTGAAAATCAACAATCTGTCATCAAGCTGTAAATTTCTAGGATGCTATTGACTTTGGCAGGCTTTCCAAAAAACGCTTTCTAGATGATCCACCTTTATTAGGGCATCACTAACGAATTTGTATCAAGTGAACATGCCAGATGTTTCACAAAGCTAACTGAACCTAGCATTTACTGTTGCTGTAGAAACAAAATAGCATCTGTCAGGTCCCTGTATGTAGCTGAATTTAAAAAGGTGGTATGAAATCAACTGGCCAGATATAAGCAGCTCAAATGAAGATCAACTGCCATCTTCTAGTCACTTAGAAATTCAAGAGTATAATGGATGAAAGCTCCTGTTACTTGATAATGGATGAATCCTTTCTTCACATCAAACATCTTCTAAAGGAGCTCAATAGACAAGCTGGCTATGAAGCTTTCTCCTTAACATTGTAAAATACAACACTTGAATTCCCTAATCACTTTTATGAGCGAGTCACCATCAGTCCTCTATTAGTTTAGTATAAATATTGCCCAGCTGTTGCAATACTTTGGTGAATTAATAGGTTTTCCCAAACCTTTACCCTAGGCTCTAATCCGTTTGAAGCACACCTGAGGGTGAAAGGCTTAATGCTCCAGGAAGAACTCCCTCCCTCAGGGAATGGGAGAAAACCTCTACAAGTCTAAAAATAAAAACACAACAAAAAAGAAGTAGTGTGTGTGGGGGGGGGGGGGGGTAAGAGGGAAGAGTTCTAGTGCCAGAAATAAGATTATGCGTTTTTTTCATAGGATCAAAGTGAATTAGAAATCTTTATCTTTTTTTTGGTCCTCACTGCCGTTTTGATAATGGAAAGGCCACTAGATGTTGCTACAAAAGGGGCCTGTGGGAGGCAAACTACCTTGGGTGTGCATCACAGGTATTAAATGGGACACAGGCGGAAAAAGGTGCAGCAGAAATGGTCTCGAAGATTAACTTTCTTATCAACCTTCACCTAGACAGAAATCATGTGAAGCTTGAGGCCGGATAACCACAATCAAACAGGCACTCTGCAGCCCTGTTGTGTATGTACCTGGACCCGGAGTGGCAAATACTCTTCACAGAGATCGTCCCACAGCTCCTGCAGGTCTGAAATCTCCAGGGAGTAAGTGACAGGTGTGCTGTAAAGGGGTTTCAAAGACCTGTGAAGGTCACCGGAACTGACTCCATCTGCCAAGCCCTGGCCAGGCCTGGCTCCGAGCGGGCTGGACTTCACTGGGATAGGAAGCTTGCTCCCTCGGGGGCTCTGGATGGGTTTGTAATCGAGACCTTTAATCACGCTAAGAGCTAGCTCCAGCTTGTGGCTGCACCCAGGCGGCGGCGCCTGCTCCTCGGAACAGCAGTCGCACCTCGCAGGTTCCTTCGCACTTCGCTCCGCTTCCTCCTCCTTCTGCTGCGGAGGACTGGCCTGGACGCTCGCCTCCAAAGACTCCACGGAGGACGCCGGGGTCCCTTCCTCCATGCTTTCTCCCTCCGGGGGTCCCTTCGCGCTCGCTAAGTCCGGAGGCCCAACCTCAGACAAGGCCGGTTCCTCCGTGCAGATGCTGGTGGACCACCTGGAGGAAGGGCCACCCGCGATACTCCGCGCCACCTTTCGAGGCACTTTGCAAATGGCTTCATAGTCGGCATCGGCGACGCGCAAGGTTGCGCAGCCGCGGCACCGCCTGGGCCGGCTCCCGGGCCCTTCGGGAGCGTGGCAGCTGTGCAGCTCCTGAATCTGGTCCTCGTTCTCCACCCAGCACTCAAACCCCGAGTAGGCGAAGTCCTCCTGGAGCAGCGCCGAGTACCTCACGTCGGGCAGGCCCGAGAGGTCCACCGTCCCGCCCCCCGCCCTGGCCTCGGCGCCCGCGTCGTCGTTGTTCTTGCGGTACAGGCTGGCGATGCAGAGCTTGAGACGGTCCTTCTCCAGCAGCAGCTTCTGCAGGCGCTCGATCGACAGGGCTTCGATGCGGGCAATGACGGTGTCGAACCTGTAGATCCGATCGAGCATGAAAGCGCACTTGCTGCAGGCGAACTCGGCTCTGCCGTCGCGGGACACGTCCCGGCCGAGGACGTGCGACAGCAGGACCTGCAGGTTGAGCTTGGACGTCGTGTGGAAGATCCAGCGCCGCTGGTTGCCGCACAGCTCCCGGGCGCAGATCCTGCAGATCTCCTTCATCTTCCCGGTCGGCTCCCCGGAGGCGGCTGCTGCTCCGTGATCGCTCACCGGCGCTGGGCTGCGCTGCGTCGTCCGCCTCGGTGGCCTCGGGCCGCCCGCATGGCACAGCCCGGTGCGATCCCCGCGGGGCAGCGGGTCACCTCTGCCGCCCGCGCGCGAGCTCCGGGTACCCGAGAGGCCAGCCCCGCCCCCCCGGGGAGCTCGCGGGCGCAGAGGCGCCTCAGGGCGATGCCGAAGGACCGCAGAGCGCGGCGCGCGCGCGGAACCTGCCGCGTCTCCCCCAGAGGTGCCCGCTGCCCGCTGCCCGCTGCCCGCCGCCGCGTCCTCCCTCTCTGCAGGCTGGGTTCGCGGCGCACCCGCTGCCCCCGGCGGCTGACGCGGAGCTCGGGGGCTGAGGATCGGATTTCAAGATGGCGCCGGCGACTGCAGCGCCACGGCCTCCCGCAGGGCCCTCTGGGAACTGTAGTCCGGGCGGCCGCCCTGGGCTCTGCGCATGCGGAGTGGCGGGTGTACGCGTGTCCCTTCGCCCCGAATCGGCTCAGCGCTCCTCGAGGGGGGAACCCAGACCTGGCTCACAGTGCGCTGCAGGCAGGACGGACGCTGGCCCCTGTCGGGCCGCTTGCCCCGCTCAGATTTCCCCAAGAAAGCGCTCGAGGTCCCGCACGGGTGCTCCCCGCACCCCCTGCAGCAGGACGCGAGGCTCTGCGCGGGGAGGAGAAAGCCGAGCCCCTCCCCGTCTGCACCGCGAGCGCCACGTCCTCGGGCCCGAGCCGCGGGGCAGCGCCTCCAGGTCCCGCCGGCCCGCGGCGCGCAGCCCCACCTCCTCCCCCCCAGGCCCGGCCCGCAGGGCGTCGCCCTTTTTCAAAAGAAATCGGGAGACCGCACGGAGCAGTCGCCGGGGAAAGGGTCCTGCGGACACCACGGGGATGCCGCTGGGTAGCCAAGATTTGAAAGGCAGTAGAAGAGAAAGTGGGCTTTCTCAGGAATGCATACGCCTCCCGGGAGGCGATTACCCGCGCGAATTCTCTTTCCGGTTCTGGAAGGCGACACCAGAACCAGAGGCCCGGCTCTGCGGCCGGGCCGGGGGCGGCGCGCTGCGGCTGCGCGCTCAGGGCTGGGGGTTCGACTGCAGGGAGAGCCCTGTCCCACTCGGCGCTGCACGGCTGCAAGTCACCCCACCCTTTTTGGGGTGCACACAGAGGCTGGAGCTCTGACTCAGGAATCCAGGTTTCAAATCATTTATATTAAAGAATGTTCTTGGCGGGAGAAGCTTGCAGACACCCTCCGGGAAAGAAAACAGCCCAGCCGTTCACCTGGAGTCCCGCAGAGCAGGGCCTTTCCCAGTGACAATAATGCTGAATTTCACCAACGTGACCTTGTGAGAGGTCAAGGCCGGCAACCGTCTAAGTCAATCTGAGCCCCTGCTTGTGTTGGGGAAAATGCTAATGAAACACTGATGAATGAAACAAACTGCTTTTCAGGAGCAAACTAAATACTACTTTGTATTATTCTCTACTCTTTAATAAGATTTTGCTTCTGACGGATAGTCTCTAAACTATGACTATATAGAGGTAGAGACAGCTTGGTGTAGAAACTCAAGTTAGTCTAAATGGAGGAAAGGCAATTTACCGTTGAAGACTATGTTTGCTATAAGATCAACATACCGAGAGAGCTGTACATATCTAGGCTTCCATCAACAGGAATAAATCAGTCAACAATCAAAGAAAACCTGAACGTGCTTATGGAATGAGATAAGGTGATAAATGCAGCTGTATGTCCTAGGTCAGATCACTTACATCCAGTCTTTACCTTCCCAGTCTATGGAGTAAACATGTTGAATTTAAACAGTGGTTTCCCACCTTTGGCATGTGTCAGAATCATCTGGAGGATCTGCTAAAACACGGACTGCTGGGACCTATCCCTAGAGTCTCTGATTCAACTGGTCTGGGGTGAGGCGGCAGATTCTGCATTCCTAACAAATTCCCAGATCATGCTAATATACTGCCTTTGGAAATCACAGTGTGAAAACCACTGAATTAGAACTATCCAACTGTATTCAGTAAAATCTCAGTCAAAGATCAGAAATTCTGCAGATGAACTGAAAAAACCGTCAATGAAGAACTACTTACAAAACTGTTGACTTTAGAGAACTGTATACTAATCTGGAACAAGATTCCTAAGTATTACTATGGTCAGGATCTTTTGCACTATCTCTATTTTGATCTCTAGATTTTGGGGGCCCTGGGAAGTCTCTCTGAGGACCGTAGTCACTTTTGTGCCCCTAGCACTCTAGTGTTTCTAAGACCTGATTCTTGGCTGGGAGTTTCCAAGAGAGTCAGATGTGGAAAATCCCCATGTCTCAAATCAGTTGTATTGGGTTTCAGTGCCCTAGTTATGACATTGGAAATAGCTGTTCTAATTACTAAAAACTACGCCCAAAAAAAGTGATTATGTCAGAGAAGTAAAGCAGATGAGGAAGTGAAAGAATATCAGCCAAGCCAGTTAGGCTTTATGGTAATACCACAAGCACGATTTCCCTGTACTGCCTGGAAATCTTTATGATGTCAGAAACAACCGTGTTTTGCATTAATTACTAACATAGCATTTCACAACACTTGTTTAAAAACCAGGAGATTTCCAGTTCAACTACAGATTGTAGTAATATGGGTATCAAGCAGGATCCCTTAAAATAGTAAACATCAGAGTCTTCCAAGTTAAGTTATTAAATATCCATAGCTATTAAAGCGAATTTTAAAGTATTGTTAAGTCAATCAACCCATGAGCAAGAATTTATGCAAACTCAGTAATGTCTTTTCTCTGCCTTCAGGGAGCTTTCAGCTTAGTTGAAGGGGAGAAAATGTGGACACTACCATGAGAACAATTGATTGGTAAACTAAATGGTACTAACTTAAATTCAACGTGACTGCAGAAAAAGTTGAGATCAGCAAGGGTTATTGTAGTTGAAGGGGACAAGAGTGTGGCATTGGAAATGGGTCTTAGAATGTGGGAAACAAAGGAAGGGACTGCAGACAAGATGGTATCATCAGACGTCTTGGAAGTTGAGTTAAATACAGTTGAGTTAAATAGCCTATAGGTGAAGGAAGATTAAGATCTTGTGGGACATTTGAATGGCCAGTTCATCCTACTCTGCGTATCTTACCCTGTTTCTGATACGTGTTATCAATGGGAGTTAGGTCTGGGAGACTGGGACGTTGGCTGAAGATTTGCCAGTGAGTCTCCAGCTTCAACATTCATCAGCTTAAGGAAGGGGTTGCAGAAAAGCTGCTCTAAAAAAATCCTATATGAAGCTGGCTGGGGCCGCCTGAGCTACTAATCCCTGCAAGGTTTCCAGTCTGCGCCTTGAGCTTTTGGAGCGAATTGTTGCCTTACCCTCCCCACTTCGGACCTCTCCGTGGTGACGCCTGAAGGCCGCTATTTTGGGAACCGTGCCTCGCTGAATGGGGTGCGTCTGCTGGCATTCCGAAGGAGCCATGGACGCAGTGGCTGAGGGGCTGCCGCTTTGTGGGGTGCCTGACTGTTCAACGAACGCCTCTCCCTGATTCTGTTGTCCTGTTTCGTTTTTGAGGCCAGCCACAGTGAAATTACGTGTTCATGAATATTACCTTATCCTGGGGGGACGGGGGATGGATAAAAGAACAGGAAAAAGACAAGACGAGAGCTTCTCTAGACTTTCCTTTGCAGGCACATCGTTTCCCCTGCCTGCACCCCCTCCGGGGTCCGTTTCACCTAAAAGGTTCTTTGGGATGAAGCTGCCACCGTTCTGTAGGAAGGAATCAAACCAGCCACTGGAAGCGCCGGCCGCTTTCCCCTGCAGCGCTCAGGGAGCCTTCATTAGAGGAGAGAGAAACGCTTTGTAAACTTGGCCTTATTTGGTTTTCTGACTCCCCAGTGAAAAAGCCACATCTAACGGCTGCTGGGCTCCCATCGCTGAATGGATGCGTAGCAGCGAAGCAAACACGGAGCGCTGCCGTCGGCTGGTGGCATACCAAGCTTATGGCATCCTTGCGCTGTTCTATGAAATTAATTACATAATAGAAGCTGCGAGGCACTGTGCAAGTACGCCCCAGCTAACACGGACGCTGTGCCATGTTTTGGTAGAACGGAAAAGGAAAACGGAGGGATAGTGAAATCAGTTACATCAGATAATCTGTATCAAAGCCGAGTGTCTTATTTGCGGGAACTAAACTGCAGCTACTATGGGCAGATAAGGTCAACACCCAGAGCAAAGCCTTCCCGTGGCACAGATAGCAAGTTGCACACATCCCTGTATACAGAGGGGGGAGACAAAGTGCTTTATAACTGGTTTTCTAATATTCTTTCTGCCCCTATCCAATTCACAGGATGGATTAGATGAGGCAGTTCACAGCTGTGTCACACCACAGTTTTACTACCTCCAGGAGTGATATCAAATATCTGCTCAGCCAATCCTCAGTCTAAACCAACAGCAGGATTATCTTTCTAAAATGCAATCGTGTGGTTTCATTCCCCTTGCTTAATTGTTTAAAAATTCTCTGTTGCCTACAACATGAAGTCCTTAGCTTGACATTTATGGAACTTTCCAGCTATTTCACTCTCCAACATTTATCATATATTTGGTAATACCAATTCCTCCCAGTTCCTTAACTATGTTCCACACCACTATATATATACTGTTCCCCTTGCCTAGAATGCAAGTCTCCAGTTTTCTGCCTGGTGTGCTCAGTCTTTAAGTCCCAGGTCAAGGGGGCTTCCAGGTGAGGCCTTCTCTGGCTTCCATAGGTAGACTTACTCCCTCTATCTATGAGTTTATTTGTCATCCTGTATTTTAGTTCTTTACATGCCAGTCTTTTACTGGACTGTAAACCCTGTGAAGGCTAGGACCCCCCTAGACCATGGTTCTACTGAGCAACTGTACAATCTCCTATAAGTGTATTTTGCAAATTCCTGGGGGTCTTTCTTGTTTTTATTATAGTCACAATGATAAGTGGGGCAAAGGGTGCTACATAACTTGCAACGGACAAAGCATGACATTTGAATGACTTTCAAATGTCCCATGGGGCACTGATGTAGGTAATAAAGCCATTTATATAATCATCTGAACCTAGGACTGACTTCTACTGTACATATGACCACATTAATACACACTAAATTTTCCATTAATTGAACTGCTATGTAAATTAGGAGAGGATTGTTTTTGTTTTATTTGGAAATTTACCAAGTTTTTCACCTTGGCCTCACCACTAGCTCATTACTAACAGCACTGCCACTTGCCATTTCTGAAGTGCCAATGTAACATGCCTGCATATTATAACATCAGACTGCATCTGAAGCTGCGATATTCACAGTGATTTTCATTACAGGTATAAGCACATATTTCTTTGTGTTTTTAAATATCGTTGTGCTCAAGAATTTACATATTAAAATAAACATTATTTTATAAATTACTCTCTTTTTATGTCTCACACGTCAATATATACTTCATAGGGTTGTTTTGAGACTTAAATGAATCTGAGTTAATATATAAGGTATTTAGAGCCACTCCTGGCACATAGAAAATGCTACAATATGGGCTGATTTCACTGCTACAGAAAAGTTGTTGATTATTCATTGATAAATATTTTAAATTAACTTGGGATATGTAGTTAAGAAAGCGTATAAGTTCACTTCTGAGTTTTATATTACAATAACCTGAACCATCTGAGTGTAACCAAATGTTCCCAAGATGTTACAGAAAGTGCTTCAATATTTCTTTTTGTCTAGATTAAGTGGGGTGTAATTATCATTGTGGCCAATTTGCCCTGAACCATTCATACTCCACCATGGTCCTCCTGAGGTGCAATAACTCGAATTGAGAACTCTGAGTTTGGTTTTTGCCTATGAAATAGTTTTTCTATGTGCAAGGCTAACAGGTCCAGAGGGAGAATTATGACCATTAATCTCACTAATAAACAGCGGCTATATTTATTAATTCTGTCTTTGTTATAAAACAAAGAGAGTTACAATGTGAGTGAGGTTTGCAATATCTGACTCACTATGTCTTTATAGCTGCCACTCATTTTAAAACAGCCTCACTCTCTTTCAGGTTGTCAATAAGGATGGTGGTGATAGTAGTTACCATGTTCTAAGTGATATGCCAAAAGCCTCATATATGTTATTTCTAATCCATACAAATAGCTGAACACTAGGGATTTTAAAGCCTATTTTATAGAGGAGGAAACTACTCAGAGGGTTTATGTTAAGTGCCCAAAGCCATACATAAAAAAACATGTTGCCACTCAGACTCAAAATCCAAAACCCGAGCTCATTCTTTCATACCACTTTCTTTCCCAGGTTAAAATTCAAGAGACTTGCCCTGGCCGGGTGGTTCATTTGGTTGGAGTGTCATACCACACACCAAAAGGTTGCTGGTTCAATTCCCGGTTGGGGCACATATGGGAGGCAACCAATCAATGCTTCTCTCTCACACTGATGTCTCTCTCTCTCTCTCTCTCTTCCTCTGTCTAAAAATCAATAAAAACATATCCTCAGGTGAAGATTAAAAAAAAATTCTTCCAACAACCAGAGGAAGCTTAGTCGTGGATCATTTTTGAAGCCTCCAGAAGAGAAAGTAGCCCAGATGAAACCTTGGGTTCAGACATGTGAGAACCTGAGCAGAGAAACCAACTAAGCCATTCCTGGACTTCTGGCCTACAGAAGCTGTGGGATAATAAGTGTATATGGTTTCAAACCACTAAGTAAGCAGTCATTTTTTTATGCAGCATTAGATAGCTAATACATTTAGATATAAGAAAGCAGGACTCCTGAAAGCATGGAGCGCTCAGGAAGTACGGCGCAGACCTCACCTGCACTTCCATGCTAGTCGGCTCCTCCAACAGGTGTAGCAGTTGTTGCTTCTCTTGAGAGAGCTGTTCTACAAGCTTCTCCTGGGCAGCCAGGCTCTGACTCAGTTCTTCAATTTGTCTGGATCAAAGAAACAGTTAAGAACAACAATTATGGTCATGATACTATTATGACCTTCAGCCCACTCCAAAGAGAGCCTGGTTCAACACAGTAGGTTCTTAGCTTTTGGGGTCATTGAACTCTTGGACTCTTTTCTTCGGAAAGCCATGTATGATCTGCTCCAGCCCTAGAGATTTACACAAGTGACTTTTTGCTTCCATTGTCACCAGGTTTATGGGCCTCCTGAAGCTGATCCATGGATCTACAGACCATAGGTATATAACTCTTAAAATAAGGGCCCAGAAGTTGTGGGGGGTTTTGGGTGGTTGTTTCAGTCAAGAAACAATTTTTAGGTAATAACCATTATGTATACTCAATGCACTCTACCAAATACTGGGAACATAAGGTTGGAAAAGACACAATCTCTGCTCTGTAGAAACTCAAATTCTTTTAGTGTGTGTGCCAAGAGTTTGGGGAGTGGGGAGACACAGCAAGAGAAACAAACAACAGTAATAGGATGTAGTAAGTGCTACCATTCCAGAGGTGTACGTGTACCATGTAGTACATTGCGTGCTTTTTACCTGGTCAGTTAAAAAGCACTCAAGGCCTTTTTTGCCACCATCATATCATGCACCTAAGAGGCTAAGTTATTTGTCAATTTGATAATGCTGAATTCTGCACTAGTTATGTAGAACTATTTGCAGGTCTTGAAATATGCCCTTCCCTGTGTCTCCCCTCCACAGTTTCTCTTATTTATTTATTTATTTATTTATTATTTATTTATTTATTATTTATTTATTTATAGAGAAAGTGGAAGGGAGAGGGACAGACAGAGAGAGAGAAATATCGAAGTGAGAGAGGCACATCGATTGGCTGCCTCCCGCACCCATCCCAACCGGGGCTGGGGATCGAGCCTGAAACTGAGTTACGTTCCCTTGACCGGAATCGAACTCGAGATCCTTCAGTCTACAGGCCGACACTCTAACCACTGAGCCAAACCGGCCAGGGCCGCAGTTTCTCCTTCTGCACAGAACATTTCTCTTCCCCACCCACGTCCTACGCTTTCTTCTAACTTCTATTCGTCCTTCAAAACTCAGCTCAGATTTCAGCTCCTCTGAGAAACGTTTACTCTGGGAGAGATGACAATCCTCCATGTCCCAAAGCATCCCATGTTACTTCCATCAGAGAATTTATAAAGACTGTGCGACATGTTTCCTGATGAGAGAACTGGGCCTTTCATCTCCGTAACCTTAGTGCTTAGCCCAGTGCCTGGAATGCAGCAGGTGCTCAATAAATGTTCACAGAATAAGAAAATCCAGGTCTCGTGCTCGCCAACATTTGACCACTGTTCTATTTATTCCTCCTCAAGGCTCCTGACTGCCAACAAATGAGCTCCTTAAATGAAGACCATTGAAGACTCAACCCTAAAAAGAAAACCTTTGGTTGTGGGAGCCACAGAGTCTTAGAAATGGCCAAGGTAAGTCCTAAAAAGGGAACAGTGCAGCACTATAAGGGCTCCTAGCCTCGAGAACAGGCAAAAGTCAAGTGACAAAAAGACCTACTTGTCCCTCTGGGCCAGGGCCTCAGTGTATCGGTCGGGCTTGCCCGGGTCTCCTGATACACCCTCCCTGTCCTTGGTGATGCCCTTCAGTTTCTCCGAGAGCTCCAGGTTACGCTCCTTCTGGGCTTCCACCAGGGCTGCCATCCGCGCAGCTTCATTCTTTGCTAGCCTGGATTCCTGCAAAAAGGACACGAACCCAGAGGCTGCAGGGTCCCAGCGGGGGCAGGAGCCCGAGGGCGCAGGGACACCTGATGAGCCTGGGAAGCCAGTTAGGGAGGGAGAGGTGATGCAGGGGGCAGAGCAGCAGGGAGGGGTCAGCCAGGGGCCCCGGCCTCGGGCCGCTCACCTCCTGCAGAAGCTGGATCTTGCTCTCCAGGAGCTCGTGGACGTGCTGCGTCTCCTGCCGCCTCTCCGCGGCCTGGCGCCGGAGCTCGGCCTCATCGTGGCCGCCGGGACTCCCCGCGTCGGCACTGAAACCACGAGCGTTAGCCGGTCAGCGCCGGTCACAGAATTTAGCACGTGAACCCATGGAGGCTGTTTCACACTGATGAGAAAAATGAAGCATTTCCCCCCTCGGCCATTATTTGTGGAACGGCTCTCTCCAGCCTTTCCAGGTCATCGCTTAAGAACTCTAAGCTTTGGTTGCTCCTCCATGAGACTACACTTGGCTCCTACAGGCTCCACCACTGCTACAGCTTCAGGGGGGAATCTTTCATTCGGAAGGTGGGCAGCCATCAAACGGTTCAGAGCTCAGCCATCCAGGTCCACTATCATCTTCCTTCCAGAGTGTTTGGCTGGTTCCCTGCCTTTCTTGCTATTTCAACTGAAAGTGTTCCTTCCACGCGGGTTGCTGGGACAGAATAGCCATTTGGACAGCCACAGAAATGCTCTCCTCCTTTATAGCCAGTAACCCCTAAATATCTACCCCGAATCTGGGCTACCTGGCCGGGGTTCAGCCCGGCTTTCCCATGGTCCCATGCAGAGAGCAGGCATTTAATCTACAGAGGCTCGGGGTTCGGGCCCAGCGCTGCTCCTCTGACGTCCGCAGGAATGAATGTCCAGGCCCTAGCATGAAGCGGGTAAGGTGTCACCGGCTTATTTTTAGCCAACAACAGCTGCCCTTGGATGTCTGAGGATTAGAAATCTGGGGGCAGTATCGGGTGCTGAGTGATCTTAATTCCGGTTGGGTTTTATTATTGCTTTAAGCCATTTGTTGAGAACCACAGACCATCTTCTGGTTCTCAGGGCCGAGAGCAACACTGAACCTTCACAGGCTCGTGATAAATCAAAGCTCCTCGACCCAAGCCCAGTGGTACTTTAATATTTGACCCAGAAGGTTGGGTCCATGGAGACCAAATGGAACTTCCCTGAAGATGACAGGATTCCTTGGTCACTGGTGGACACTGCTCGGTACCATCCCAGAGGCTATGTTTAACTCGAGCCTTCCAGGGTTAGAAGGGTCTTGGTTGTACAAGGGACACATAGTCAAAAGAATAACCCTAAGTAGAAAGACCCCTAAATAGGCAGACCTCGGGAACCATCGACTTTTACTTTGACTCCATGCTCCTTGATAAATGCGACAGACAAAAGCTCACTGTAATATCTTGAGAATGGAAGTTACACATTTTCTGAGTAGCTCAGTTGGCCAGGAATTCCTGATTTAACAGGCTGCAGCTGTTGTAGAATCAGAAGAGCCTGAATCGACGCCCGAAGATGCGGGTTCTGCCACTCATTTGACAAGACTTTAATACTCTGTACCTTATTTTTTTCCATTTCTAAAAATAAAGCCACCTAATTAAAAGCTGAGATGACATAAAAGATTTTTAAAGTGTTACACAAATCTCAAAATCTATTACTCGATTGTTATTTTACAAGTTTTCCTAAAGTCTATCAGCTCACTTAATGCTTCAGCAAGTGTTTAATAATACCAGTATATCATGAATTATTGAGTCTGGTTTTGAGTATTCTGATCTTGCTGGACTTGTCATCACAAATATCGAGACACTATGGCGACAGGAAGAATCTCAGATCAGAGTGAGTGTACACTGATCGCAAGATAGATCTGAAAATTTTTTTTAATGACAATTTTAATACCACCAGTTAAAACTCAGTTTTTTTATTATAAAAACTATAAATTATAAAAGTAACTATTTCAACAACACAAACATATATAAAGAAAAAAATCAAGTCTTCCATCACAAACTCCAATCTCACTCCCTTGATATATGCAATATTAAAGAGTTTGATACATAATCCTCCAGTTTTTTTCTATGCATCATCGAGCAAACACATGTACACACAGAGAGGACTGTTGGTCTTTGCTCAAAGGGGATGATACTATAAATAGCATTCAGCACTTTTTCGCCTTACTTAGTCTTATCGGGGCCACAGCAGGATAGAGCTAGCTTATTCTTTTTAATGACTGCATAATATTCCACAGTATGGTTAGATCAAAACGCCTTCCACCACTGCTCTATTGATGCACAGTGGATTCTAGGTTTTTGCCATTACAAATAATGACTCAGTAATCATCCTTTCATACTCATGCTTTTATTTATAAGGAATAGATTCCTTCTAAGGATTATTTGATCAAAGGAAATGTTTTTGTTTTTTGTTTTTTACTTTGCTAGGTAGTGCCTCATACCAAAAATGTTGCCACAATCCACACTCTCACCAGCAGTGTATGAGAGCGCCCATTTCCCCCAACTCTATGCCAGCCTTGGTGTTATCAGTGGACTACTGAATAGGACATTTATAAGCTTAGGCCTGGTGAATTTACCAGTCTACGGCAAGGTCTGTCAGACTCAGACAGAGAGCCCAAGGGAAAGAAAACACATCATTTCAGGTCCTGAATTGGACACGGCATCCAGACGCCAGAGTCCAGGGTAAGGAATTTGGTTCCAAATCTACTATTCTCAAATTTGCAAGCCAGACTCTGGAAAGGACCAGAACTCAACCAGGGCAAACTACAACTCACCAAGTTTTATCCAAATGCTGTTTCTTGTCCTGGAGTTCTCGTTTTAGGCTCTCTACTTCAACCTTCAGCTCGATGTTCTGAAAGGCACACAGGCATTCATTGTCATTAACTGCCACAGACCCTCTACCCTGGAACCAGGTTCCCGCCTGAACTAGCCTTGGTCCTCAGCTTGTCATCTCAACTCAGCTCTCTTCCTGGCCTTTGACACAGGTGTGGATTCAGCCCGGTCAGTTACCTGGCCAATGATGAATGAACTGTACGCCTGAGGACTTCCCCGAGCCACTCACCCACCCTCCTAATCCGTCCATCACTGCCCCTGGTGATGAGCACTGCCCAAACCTGTTTGCTCTGCATGATAAAAACCCTTGCTATTCCCTAGCTCCCAAAAGAAAATGTCAGTGGTCTAGAAACAATCCTCTTTTGTTATTAGCTCCCTCTCCCCACCCTTCTTCCTGTAAAAACCTCCCATTTTGTACAAGCCCTGGGATCATCCTAGTTGCTAGATGGGATGCAGCCCGATTCAGGAGCTGCTTAATAAAGCCAATGAGATCGTCAAACTTACTGGGTTGAATTCTGTTTTTTAACAGTCCTTAGACCCTATGATAAAGGAAAGACTTTAGAAAGAGGTGTAATTTCTGCCTTTATACAGATCCCAGGTTCACTGTCTTCTCCCAGTGCAGTTAAGTCCCAAATTAGACACATAGGTTGCCCCAACATGTGACAAGCGTCCTTCATGGCCAGAGAAAGGACAGCAGGGCAGCGTCCACAGCCTCTGTAACCAGAAGACTCTACAAGGCCAGGCACTTTCTTGCCAGAGCCTGCTTTAATGTCCAGTCCCCCAAAGAGATGGAAAAAACCAAGTGGAAAATTTCAGTTTATACAATACATAATACAAGGATCCACATCCAAATGGCAAAGTTCCTCTGTTCGGGTCACTCCTTCAAGCCCAACCCATGTCAGTCCTTAGTAGGGGCCTGAAAACAATACCGCTCTCTTCCCAGCCCGAGCAGACAAACACGGTCACACCTGAGTAAACACTGAGGCTGTGAATGGCATCTAAGAAGGTAAGGAGGTCAGGTGTATGAACAGACAGGAGAGACGGAGCGAGGGGGAGAGAGAGAAAGGGTGCTCACTGGGCAGAAGGCAGGGGGACCTGGGAGACGGTCGCATTTGTTAATTTATTTTTCGATCAAATATTTCTGAAGCACCTACTTTGGATGTGCAAGTTCTTTAATAGGTACTAGAAAGGGCAAGGCTGGCACAATCAGTCCTCAGGGAACTGACAGTCTCTGGGGACAATGAAACAGATGATTAGAGTAGAGTGTGATAAACAGAAGGGACCCAGAATCAGACAGTGTATGGAAATGCACACAGGTGGCAACTGCAAATAGCAGCAGATACATAAGTCAATACGGGTTCATTCTGTAAGTCCAGCTTTAGCCCCCGAGAAACACTCCTAGGCCCAGCTCAAGGTAAGTCGGACCTTGGGCTGCCCTTCCTCTTGGCTCCCTAGTGCTAGTGTTTTAGGGGGTGAGAGAGATAAATCTGAAACTACAGCACTGAAAGGGAAAATAAAGAATCCTGTGCTTAGGGCAGCATGTGGTACACTGCAAAGTGTGGAGACTTTAGAACTAAAGCACTAGCTCGCTCACATTCTATTGGGTTGAATCACAGGAAAGTGCAGATAGTCAACCATTTTTCAGTTTCACATAGTTCACATAGTTCCTGGGAGTTCAACCTCTGTGTTCTAGAGGTAAATCACTTAACCCAAGTTTTAGTTCCTTCAAGGGCTAATGACTACCTTTCAGGAATATTGTGAAAATTAAACGAGGAGATATAGTGAAAATATCTGACATAAAGTAGGTGTTCAATAAATGTCAGTTTCCCCCAAGGTAGTAAGATGCATGAGTCATAAAAAGGAGAGAGCTATTTCTGGTCAGCGCTAACTTTAGGAACCCAAGAAAAGACAAATTAAAATGAGGTGTCTGGCTCTGGCCAGTGTGGCTCAGTTGAATGGGCATCGTCCCATGTACCAAAAGGAGACCGGTCTGATTCAGGGTCAGGGGACATGCCCAGGTCGTAGGCTCCATCCCCAGTAGGAGGCGTTCAGGAGGCACCTGATCATGTTTCACTTTCACATCGATGTTTCTCTCTCTCCCTCTCTTCTCCCTTCCTCTCTCTCTCTCAAGAAAAAAAAAAAAAATCAGTAAGAATTTTTTTTTTAAATGAGATGTCTTTGGATTGTGATGGTGGGGAGGCTGTGTGTGTGTGGGGGGGGTGGCAGGAGGTATATGGAAAATCTCTGTACCTTCAGCTCAATTTTTCTGTGAACCTAAAACTTCTCTAAAAGAAAAGTCTGTTACAAAATACGGGGAGAATTATGAGGTGTCCTGGGCTTGTGTTAGTTAGACTCTGAGCTCAGGGGTCGCCGTGTCCACACTGCCTCGGTGTCCACACTGCTCTCCGCTGGAACTGTTCCCAGTGTGTCTCCAGCTATTCCTTCCCCACGGTCACTCTACCAAAATCTTGGTTGAGTCCCCGAAGCCGCTGTTGATTTGGCAAGTGAGAAACGGTACACACAAATACCAATGATCTCAGTGCTTCTCTCCCCTCCCAGAACATTCCTTAGCTGGACGAGTCTCTCTCACTTGGCTGGAGCCTCTGGGTCCACAAATAGGCCTGGCGGGGCTTAATTTAGCCAGGAGCAGGCCTCCTGTGAAAGCTGGGGTGAGGCGGGAGCCCCTCAGATCCCCAGGACACCTGTGTGGAGACAGGAACCCAGCCCACTCCAGGGGCTGAGAGGGATGCTCAGGATGGCTCGTTTCCCTCGGCCAGTCAGGAGGTGGAGCTCAGGGAACCATCCTGAGCTTTCCTGGGCTTCTCTCTGGGCAGCGTGTCTAGAACTGGAACAAAGGAAAAATTTACTATGGAGTTAAAAAGTATAAAAGCTATGTTAATTTTTCTATAGTTATATTGGTGCACAGGAAACATAATGGCCTACTCAACGTTTTTAAATTATCCGTGTGGTCTAACGCCATCTGACATTTATCCCCACATTCAGCTCACTGGCTTTTATTTTTCAAAAGGATAAAGCCACTGATCGGTGTCCTGCAAAGTGCAGGACAGTTTTTCTTACACTGAAGCTTACCCTCCACCTGGAAGCTAGTCCCTCCTCCCTTGAAAGCCTTGCTGTGCCCTGCCGCCAGGCCCATGATCAGGGGACTCCTCTGAGGCTGTGCTTCGGTGTGGGACCAGGGACAGCACTTAGACAGTAGACTCCACAGCTCGCCGCCCAGGACAGCAGACACGAGCCACATGTAGCTGCTGAACCCCTGAGCTGTGACCAGTTCAAACTGAGAAGCTCTGTAAGGACCTCAAAGACTCCATGGCCACTATCGCAAAGGCTGACCGCAACGGAAGAACATAAACTCTCCATGCGCGAATATTCATTTCAGGTCGAAGTAATATTTTAAATATATATTAATGTTAATTTCACATATTTCTTTTTACTCTTCTTTTAATATGGCCACTAGAAATTTTTAAATTTCGTCTGTGACTCGCATTATATTTCTACTGGACAGCGCTGCTCTGAGATGTCAGGAGAAGGATGCACCGGGCCTTCGGCACATTACACAGAAACACGCTCTGGCCTGCGTTACACTTAATCCTGTGGCACAGGAGGATCTTCTCGCGTTTTACGTGACTATGGCCTTCAGCAACCAACAAAACACAGACGTGACTCCAGCTCATTATCAGTGAAGCAAAACGAGACGGGCGGTAACAAGCATGACACCGAACGGGGGTCAGGTCACGGTATGACTCACACTGCGTTCAGGCACTAACCTGTGAGTGTGTCAGGAGGACAGGGACCCCTCTATTTTCTCACCACTGTATCCCCACTGTTGGTAGCACAACGCCCATACACAGAAGTTGATTGTGTCTTTATCAAATGAATGAATGTTGTTCAAAATAAAACAGAGCCCACTTTTAAGCGATTCTCCCTGTCAAGAGTTTCCTCTTCTTACCTATTTCTCTTCTCGATTTGTTTGCTTTCTACTTCTGCCAGCCCTTCCGTTGGAGACACTGCCCAGAGCCTGGAAGAGTTGAAGGTTCACCCAGCGCGCTCGGTGGAGGGGACAGCAAAGGGTGCAAAGGCAGCCACCGCCTCCTCTTTTTCTGTGCAGACGAGCCTCACCTGCAACTCCTAGGGTGTCTGCGATCCATCCGCACTAACGTCCTGAGTTTCTACCACAGGCTCAACAAGGCTGAAGGCCACAGAGGACGTCTGAGACCACCCCACCCCACAAAGTGTTCATAATCTTAAAAGAGGGACAAGAACTGTATACATGGAAAGATCGCTGCCAGCCAGGAACTGAGTAGCATTTGCTGAATAATGTATCTGCACTGTATTTCTGGAGTTCCAGCCCGACTCGGGACGGCGCACTCGGGTAAGGACAGCGCAGTTTCTATGACATGCCACATGGCAATCTGCACCGGGCTCGCAAGTGAAAATGAGGTCAATGCTGCCTTTTACTGCAGATGCACAGGGAGACAATGCCACCCCTTCCTGTCACAGTCCTGGTGAAAGCCACTATGAAAATAGATACGGGTTTACTACAACTCTTTCTTTTCTCTTTAGTCAGGCCTTAATACAATGCAGAGTTGGACACTAAAAAACATCATTTGCATTTGAAAGAGGGACTAACTTTTAATTCTAAAGGATGTGCCACGGCCTCGGTTCTTAACTGAAGAATCAGGCCTTGTAGCTGCTGGGATACCAGGTACCCTCCCTGAGGCGACGGATGGCAAAGCTGGCCCTGTGAAAAGCGAGGACCAGACGCCAACCAAACAGGGCTCTTAGGCGGTCAAGATTAAACATGTATAAAATGCAAAGCCTAGAGCCTGGCCCAGTAACACTATAAACGGATTTCCTTCTTCAGAGGGTTTAAATGGAAAGCATTTAGGTGTGGAATTGGGGAAAACTGAGAGGGGGTATGGGACAAAGGACAGAAAGAGACTAAAAGTGGGCAGAACACTGACACCAGAAGGTGGAACAAGGCCCAGCTCTAGAAACTTCTGGAGAGCAGTAGCCTAGAAAGGAGAGAGGCCATGTATTTTCCTCCTGACCATGTATTTTCTTCCATCTTAAGCCAAGACTCTGAGGCACTGGTGACATACCCTGACACACCTTGAAGAAGTGGGGAAACAGGAGAGGAAAGAGAAGAGAGCAATTTGGAAGCAGCAGTGGAGGGCCAGCTGAGGGTGGAGAAAGCCTGAGGTAGGGCTCCAGTTCCGATTGACACCACCACCCCCTACCTGCAGCAATGCGGGCAAGCGCCCGCACGGGACCCGCTAATCTGAGCCCACAGGCCCGCTACGTTCATCTGAGTTCTGCGCTAGAAAGACCCTGGGATCCAGCTCTGGACTCAGGAGTTCCTGACTGCGGAGTGGCGTCATGACAGCTCACCTTGTGCCGTCAGTTGAGCTGTGCCAGGTGGACGGGACCAGGTTTATGTTTAGTACTGAGCATTGACTCCGTTTGATAGAATGTGCATGGGGAGGTCTGATGCAAAACTCTGAGAGGGGCAGCCACCTATGTGGCCTCAGAGGAAGCTCAGAAACCTACCAAGAACAAGTGACCTGGAAGGACTTCTCACTTCTGTCCCTCGGCCAGGGCCGGGACTCTCCTTTCGCTGCTCCAGGTCATGGCCTTCACACTGGCCAGCTCCCTGAGCTTACCTAGGGCCCCCCCTGAGCAGGCTTCTTCCTCAAGCCTCCAGAAGGGCCTCCAAGGCCCTGTGTACAGAAAGGGGTGGCTTCCTGCCCTTCACGCAGCGGGGCCTTGCCTGAAGTTGGGAGATGAAAAGCTGGCATTGCAAGGCAGCCAGTGCCTTTTATTTACTCCCAACCTCCTCAAGCCAACTTTCCAAATAACAGGTATGGTAACTGCCCAGTGTGGCCCAAAGTCCGTTCTAAAGTTGCTGGGCCAACAGCCACCTGGACTATTACTCAGTTCTGCACGGAACAGCATGTACCAAGCCTCCTGGTGTGTGGGTGGCTTAGCTGCAGTTTAACATGATAGGGTGGACTCTTTCCAGTGTGCACCAGCCCCCAGTCTGTGCCTTCTCCATGTACATCACAGCCTCATTTAGCTATGAAGTGTGTGAGCTTGAACTTGCTTAGATGAAATGGCAAAGGCCAGAGCAAGAAGCAGAAATAAAATAAAATAAAAATCTTCGCAGTGGCTTTTGGAAACAAATGAAACTCCAAGGAAGGCTTATATAGGCTGAGGAACTAAATATATTCTTTTCATCTGTCTATGAATTACCCTAGCTCCTGCTGTGTATATTCTATTAAGAAAGTCTGAATCTTTGACAAGCATGTAAATTCCTTGAAACTGCTGAAGACCAAGGAAGTCACTGCGAATGCCTGGATGGGTAGCAAGGCCTCCTAGATTCTAGTCCCAGCCTGACCGACCATCCATTTGCTGTGTGACCTCAGGCAACTTACTTTACTATTTGGGGCCTCAATTTCCTTATCTTTAAAACAAAGGGTTTACTCATTAGGAAAGGCTGAATAAATGGTATAGAAGGACTCTCTATAATATTTTTTGCAACTTTTCTGCAAGTCTAAAATTATTATTATTTTAAAATAAAAGGCTTTCTTAAAAAGTGAAAGGACTATATAGGTTACCTCCAAGATCCTCTCCAGCTCTACGCTGTGATTCTAAGTTCTTATTTATCTCCCTTCATGTAAAAGGAAGTCTCTTTCCAGCTCTCCAAATATAGCTCAAGCAGAATGTTGCCCACTCCTCCTGCCACACAGAAGATGCTGATTAGCCCCAGCACAAAGCTGTTTTCTGCTTTTAGCACATCTTATACCCTAGGCAAAAACTGAGTCCTCTAAAACCACATTAAGACACTATCCCTACCCACGCTGTTCCTGCAAACCAGTCGCTTCTCCGAGCAGGGAAAAGTTGTTTCTGGCAGTCCAGGCTCACAGAATCTCAGTTTTCCCCTAGCAACTGGGCTAATTATAACCCCAGCTACCTGGTAACGGCACTAGATCTTCCTGACCTTGGCTGGTAGTTTTAAAGCCATCTCGGCTCTGCTGGCACCTCCCACACTGAGAAGGCACCATGAGCTGAGAGGCTGGGAGAGGCAACGACCTAAGCTAGGGTGAGAGTTTCCAAAAGAGGCCGTTCAGAATTGCAGAACTTCGAGCTGGGAGGGATGCTGCCATCAGTCCGGGTCCTCCCCACTCATTCTATCCATAAACAAACAGAGGCCCCGAAAAAGTGACCCTTCTTAGCTAGGGCTTGACAGTGTTCTTGATTCTTGCTCCCCAATCTTCCCATCCCATCAACCACCAAGTCCTACAGATATTTCACCTCCTCAATATTTCACAGATCAGTTCCCTCCCCTCTATTCCTACTGCCCCTGGTCCTCATCGTCTCTTTTTAAAATTAATTTCTATTTTTTAGCTTTTAAAAATAGACTTTATTTCCTGGAGCAGCTTTAGGTTCACAGAAAATTGGGCAGAATTGTACAGCGAGTTCCCACATACCCCGCCCTCACACACAGCCTCCCCCATATCAACATTCCCCACCAGAGCGGCATGAGTGGCAATCGGTGGACCTACATTGGCACACGACCATCACCCAAAGCCCACAGTGTACATCGGGGCTCACCCTTGGTGTTGGGCGTTCTACAGGTTTGGACAAATGTATAATTACATGTACCCACCACTACAGTATCCTACAAATAGTTTCTCTGCCCTGAAAGTTTTCTGCGCTCTGCCTAGTCATCCCTCTCCCACCCCCGCCATCCCCTGGCAACTCCTGATCTTTTGTCTCCACAGTGTGTTTGGCCTGTCTGTCCTGCTTTCCTGCCCTACCCGCCTTAAGTCCCTCTTCGTCACCCACCAGAAGAATCTGAGTGTTCCCTGCTGTCTAAAGCCCATCCACGGCTCCTTATCACCATTAAGATGAAGTCTACACTCTTCAAAATGGCACAAAGGCCTACACCCTGCGTACTCCCAAGCCTTATTCTGCTACTTCAATTTATCAACACAAAACCACTTTCATTCTCAACACGAACCACGCGCTTTCTCGTCTCTAGGTTTTTGTTTCTGGCAAAACCCCTTTCTTTCCACCACACCCACCATCCATCAGCTAACTTTGTACACATCTCAATTTTTGCTTTTTACCACACTCTCTCGCTTGTATTTTACAATCTTTGAACCCCCAAGTTCTAGCACAGTACTTGGAATATAGTGGGTACGCAATTCGTGTTTATTAATGAATGAATGGATGGATAAATCCAAGCTCTCCATGATCTGCTTACCTTCAGGTTTCACCTTACCGCCCCCACAAGCCTTACCGCGTGTTCCAGCCAAACTGAAGACCTGCAGTGGGCCAAGCACGCGATGCTTTTTCATGCCTGTCATTGTGCCTGCTGTTTCTTCTGTCTGAAACGCTTTTCCCCATTCCTTGTTGCGTTAATTACCTTTCAAGATTCAATTCAAAATTCGTACACTAGGCAAGGCCTTTCCTGGTGGATTTTATTACTCTCCTTAGTACTAAGGACCAGTCTGTGCAAACCTCTATGGAAGCCCTCATTACACTACTTTTATTTATTTTTTTAGAAAAATATATATCTTTATTGATTTCAGAGAGAGGAAAGGAGAGGGAGAGAGAGAGATAGAAACATCAATGATGAGAGAGTCATTGATCAAGCCCGCAACTGGGCATGTGCCCTGACCGGGAATCGAACCCCGATCGCCTGGATCCTAGGTCGACGCTCAACCGCTGAGCCACGCCCGGCCGGGCTACACTATTTTTATTTATTTGTTAATATCTTTATCCACCAACATCGAGCACAGGAACTGGCACGTAGTAATCCATAGATGCTTGAATGAATGCATGGCTGTGTGCAAACGTGAGTTAACAAATGGCCCAGATGACAATGCAAATAAGGGAAACATTTGAGACAGGAACTTAGAGTGCCTCCTTTCAACTCCACCATGCTATGGCTATCAGTGTGTAGACCTGGATGGGCATAACCAATGGGAAGAAGGGGCTTTGCACTAAGTTCATGCAAAAGTATAAATTAGGCAGATACAGTTAAGGGGATACCTGAAAGTGAATTAGAATTAAATCAGGCTCCAGCATGTAGTTTGAAATTTGTTTCCCAGTGATTGGGGGGAAAAAAAGATCTTAAGTATTCAAAGGAAAAAATGTCTTCTTCCCAACAGGCAAGTATTATGACTTCTAATTAAAAGCTCTTAAAAAAAATGAGAAAAATTGTATTAAGCAAAAACAGGAAACAAAGTTGTTTTGGTCAAGGGTTCCACAGTGTTTTTAAAGTAACTGTGACAGTTATGGGAAAGTTGCTGTAAAAATTTTTTTATTGTGGTAAAATATATACATTTTACATAAATTTTACCATTTTAACCACTTTTAAGTATACAGTTCAGTGGCATTAAGTACATTCGTATAGTTGTGCAACCAACCATTTCCAGAAGCTTTTCTCCAACTGACTATATCCATTAAATAACTTCCCACCTGCACCCCCACGCTCCACCCCCGCCCCTCCACAGCCCTGGCAACAGCCATTCTAATCTTTGTCTCTGTGACTTTGACTGTTCTAGGTCATATAACTGGATCCATACAATATTTGTCCTTTTGTGCCTGGTTTATTTCACTTAGCATAATGTCCTCAAAATTCATCCATGGTTTAATACATGTCCGAACTTTCCTTCCTTTTTAAGGCTGAATAACATTCCTTTGTAAGTGCAGGCCATATTTCCTTTCTCCATTCCCCTGTCAATGGACACTTAGGTTGCTTCTACCCTTTGGCTACTGTGAATAGTGCTGCTATGAACACGAGTGTGCAAATATCTGTTCGAATGCCTGCTTTCAGTTCCTTTGGGTATAAACGAAGAAGTAGAGTTCCTGGATCATATGATAATTCTGCTTCATTTTCTGAGGAATCATCACGCCATTTTCACAGTGGCCACACCATTACACATTCCCAACCTGCTATGCATAGGGTTTACAGTTTCTCTACATCCTGGCCAACACATTATTTTTTGTTTTTATTTGTTTTGTTTTTTTAAGAGCCATCCTAATTGGTGTGAAGTTTAAGCTTTTTTAACCAAGAACACAGGTACTGGTTACAACGGTTTAATGAATAGAGTCTCCCAATTTCTTCCTACGTCCCCTCCCGAGGAGAGGACAGGGACAAGCACTGACAAGGAGGAGTCAGCACGCACAGGTGCACAGGCATGGCACACACAGACTGGCCATGCCAGGCTTCCAGGGAACTGTTTAAAAATAGTTTGGCCAAAGTAGTTCTTATTTTTAGGGAGAGAGAGAGAGGGAGGGAGAGAGAGAAATATCCATCGGTTGTCTTCTGCACACACCCCGACTGGGGCCAGGGCTTTTTTTTTCTCTTTACTTATACTTCTCCCTTCCCTACTATACATATTTCTCAAAGTTTAGGTAAATAAAACATAAGGGGGGGAACCTTAGCAGCTAGTTAAACAAGGTAGCCAATGGTAAAAAGAGAGTCAACTCTGTCAAGTATAAGAAAACCATTCACTGTGCAGCAGCAGCCGCAACAGCACTTTAGAGAATCATCTGAGAAGTGCATACTCTCTAGTGTGTGTCTCCAGGTGGATCTGGCCCTGTCAGATTTTAAATTCCATTCTTAAATCTTTTTTAAAGCACCTTAATAATAAACTCACAGAAGTTTAACAAGTAAGTAGTCATCATAAGGCGGAACACAGTGGATGGTGTTTTTAGGTGCTGTTTGGGAGTTGGGGGTTTACCACACAGCAGTGGATTTCATAAATTCCAGGGCACAACATATTTCTAGGGGTGGCACACTCAGCTATAATGAGAAGACGCAGGATTAGATAAACAACAACGAGGAAATCGACCAAGTTGCCACCCAGAAATTATTTGCCAGAGCAGCTGCAGTCCAGAAATGCGAACAAGCCACTCTCTGTAGGGGTGGGCCATGCTCAGCTGCGGACCAGCCACAGCAATTCCTCACTTTACTTTGCTCCAGAAGCAGCAGCTAATTGTACTGCAACGGTTCCTCTTTTCCTTGCTTTACACATTCAAAACTGTCTTCCCCAAACACTGAACCTACAATTACTATTTGCTACCAAGAGGGGGCAGTGGCACTTAGGTAGGTATATGCCTCAATTTTTCTGAGCTGAGGATATGCAGCCTCTTTCTGTATTTGTTTGTTTTTAATTATTTACAAAAGTGGAAGTTTAAAGGATAGTTTAAACACTCAGCAGAAAAGTAGCCAGTCTCACAGAACCAATTTTTATGTGTACTTTAATACTACTAGTTTATTAGTCCATGGTTAGCATGAGTCTTAAGATTATTTCTGAATTCTCTGAACAGCTTGAAAGAGAGAAACCTTTAGCTCCTTTTTTATTTACTAGGTTTTTATATAACTCTCTAACTCTTACAACTTCTCTTACAATTAGTTAAAATCCCTATGAATTATATCTATTTTAGTCTCCCCCTTAAGCAACTACATAAAGCGTGGCTTGCCACTTGGAAGGACAGAACCCTCTCTCCAGTCTTTTCCTCCTAAAGTTTCCTGTATTTCCCTTCCCTGCTGCCATCATGGTAAAAAGCTTGACTGTCTCTCCTTAAGACAGTAATTTTTCACTCTGAAGTACAAATATCTCAACAAAATTTGAAGTAGTAGAAATATGTAAAATGATTAACCAACAGACTTACATGTTTCACAAACGCTGGTTTTATTTAAGAGAATCGTGCAGACCGCACCCAAATTATTGCAGATTCTAATTCAGCTGGGTGTGACTTAATGTTTTTACTCTATTTAAGGAAGTGTCCTTTCAACATTAAAGAAAAACCAAACTAAGTCTGGTCACAAAACAGGGCCTGGAATTCCCATCTGAATCACCTGACTTATGTGTGATGATGCAATGCATGTCACCCTTGATGTCTCTTTGCCAACATGGCTGTTATTTAATCCACCTAATCTTGTGGAGTCATGATGTGACTAACAAGGATGAACATTGGACACTGTTGGGGCCCAAGACAGACCACCCCGAAATGTCCCACAATGGCATATTGACTACTTTGAATTAAAGTTACCTGACAAGCAGCTGCTACCAGAAGGGCACCTTGACCTTCCCTTGTCTCACTGAAGGCAGAAAATAAATCTCGCAGGTGAAAGGTGTCCTCCCCGCACCTGGAGGTCACCCCTCATCACTGGAGTTCAACAACTCAGAGCTGAGAAGCTGCATAAACAAATCTCGGTGCCTCTTTTCAAATGTACTACTCGGCTTCAATTACTCATTACTCAATACCCAAACCTTGCTTACATCCCAATCTAATGAACCCCAACTTTCTCTGACCTGTAAATTCCTCACAGGTGGACTGTTTCTTTGTCTAAAAAGTATGAAAAGGTGCCTGGTTTCATAATTTCTTTGAGCCGCATTTTATGGTCTGAGTATCATGTTGTGATTCTCCTATACACATGTATTAAGTTGTTTTTTTCCCTGTTAATCTAGTTTTGTGTCAATTTTATTACTTTATTACTAGTCTAGCCGTAAGAACTCAAGAAGTGGGGTGGGGGTGAGGGTCTCCCCTTCCCTAACAACACATTCAGGGGAATATCTGAGGGTGAGATTAAATGTGCCAAACCTCTTCCTCATTTGTAAATATCATAATAACTACTAGTAGACATATAACTACTACCCTTTCTTATTTGTATGAAGCTATGAAGTTTAACGAAGTGGTTTGATATGTCTTCTTATTTAATCTTTACGGCTGCTATGTATTCACACTCTCAACAAATAACTTTCAGGGCCTATGGTGCTGTGCGCTGTTCTTCATGCCAGTTCTACCGGGGCTGGAACAAGCCCAGAGCGGTTAATGACTTGACTAGGTCCCCTGTTTGTCCAGGGTCCTCATGGGCTGGTTTTCTAATGCCTTGTCTTTCCATCCAAACAAAACTGCCCTCGTCACTATGTGGTGTGAGAAACTAATTTCAATGATGATGTTAATGATTGAAACAGCTGTATGAGTTCTGTTTCCCAAATAAGACCATCTGAACCTAAGCCTTTAGGGTTTCCCAAGTCACAGGCAAATGGGATGAGTGTGCGACAGGTGGGGTGAACGATGGTTTGGTGAGAGGGGAGATACAGGAACACAGTAGTCTGAGATCCCTCCAATCATGGGGTCTGACTTCTCGGCTCTTAACATCAGGAGGGGACAGGGCCGTGTCTGCTTCCTAAACCCGACAAGTGGCAACACTGATCTAACAAAATGGTTGTCGCCTCTGCAGAGGACAGTGTGTTGTGACCACTCCCTCCCCACCCCTCAGCAGCTCCTACAATCTAAGATCTAAATCACTAAATCACGCTTCTTCCAGACACCAACACCGCCTCTGCACAGCGCCCCCCCCCAAGTGTTCACTGGGGAGGGTCTCCTGAGCCGGGACAGAGCAGGGGTGAGACCAAACAATTCAAGCAGTCTGTTGATTCAAGCTAAAAAACAAACAAACACAAAAAACCCTTTCCCTCAAATTCTCTAAGAAATTACTCTTCCTTCGGCCTTGTTTTGGGGACAGTTAAAGCAAAAATGCTCCTCCGTCTGCACAGTGCACAGATTCATTCACTATTTCCACCCCCAGGCAAATACTGACATTTACTCTCTCCCTCTCTCTGAGCCACCAGCTCTCACTTGGCAATATCGCCCTGGGCCCTGGCAGTGCCACTGAGGCACGTCACTGCTCAGCCATGCAAACGGTGAAAGGTGAATCTAGACCAGTTTCAGGGAGATTCAGGTGAAGACATGGACATCCAGGAAAGACAGAAAACAGGGCTAACTCCTCCCAACGCGGCTGTCCGCATTAGTTGATCCACCAAATAAATGATCACTTGGGCGTCACAGACACCAGCTACTCTGAGCAAGATCCTACCTAGGAGCCTGTAATGCTTCCAGAGCGCGCCCCCGGCCTTATCTGTACAGGCTTCTGTGCAAACAGCTGGAGACTTGGGGTCTCTGGTAAAGTCCAGGCGGCCAGCTCCAGGTGGCTCAGGCCACTTCGGCCCTTGCCCAGACACAAAGAGGGCTGTGGAAACCAATGTTGTGGAAACCAGTTGGGACGCTTAATCCGCCTAACCCACAGCCCCACGTCCTGCTGCCAGGGCGCTGTCTCATCTCACCCACAGCTGGGCCAACCCCCACCCCCGTCGCTCCGCTGTCAATCAAGGCAGCCCTGCGCGCGGGGAAGCACCGTCTCCCCTCCCCCTCCTCAGGCTCCATCGGGAGCACCCAGTTCTTCATTCCAAGGGTACCTGTTCCTAAGGCTGCAGGTGCCTACGGTTCTGTCGTCAAGCCTTATGTGCATGACGGTCTTCTAAGCCAAACATGAATTTCTCAAGACGCAGAAGCGCCCTGCTCTCCGCAGCATCACTCCGGGCCTTCCCCGAGGCGGGGCGGGAACGGGCCCTTCTCTATCCCGGCGAGTGGCCTGGGAACTACCCGCTTCTGAGTCCCCTGGGGTGGGGTGGGGGGAGCTTGCACTAAAATGCAGATTCCCCAGCTCCCCCTCCCGTTCCCAAGTCAGACTCCCTGGGGCGCGGCCCGGAATCGACGCTGCAGCCCGCACCCCGGGGCGCCTGTTCTGCGCCCTTGCACGCTCGCCGGAGTTGGGGAGCCTCGGGCTCTACCCCGCTCCCTCTTTAGAGAGAGAAAGGAGACCAACAGGCACGAGGAAGGTGAGCTGGGCCCGGCCAAGGTCGCGCGGCGCTGGAACCCGCCTCCCCCGCTCGTGCGCACGGCGCGGGCCGGGAACAGCTCCGCGCGCGCCGCCTGGAATATCGATGCGCGCCCGGCCCCGCGGGCGCCCCGCGCTCTTCCCGCGCTCGCCCCGCACTCACCCGCTTGTACACGTCTTCCCGGCCGGCCTCGCATTTCTGCTGCATGCGCTCCTCCAGGAAATAGATGCGCAGCTTGAGGCTGAAGTTCTCCTTCTTCAGGTCATTGAGGTGCTGGGACAGAGTGCGATACCCATTAGACATGGTGGGCGGCCCATGGGGAGGAGCATGCCCAGGCACCCCTTCACCCCAGGAACGCGCTGCGGCGGCCCCGCGGCATGAAGCGAGCGGCCGGCCGGCTGGGGCTACGGCGACATGGCCCCCACGGCTGGCGCGCGCTCGGGGACACGGGGCCTCGGGGACTCGGGGCGTCGGGGCCCGGCTCGCTGCTCTGGGTGCTGGAGCGCAGCGCGCTTTCCTTTTTTAACCTCGGGGAGATATTTGCGGAATCCCTGACAGCGGGACATGCTGCGTGAACTCAAGACACACACAAGTGGTGTAACCTGACGCCGAGCCAGGACTCCAAGCTGCCACCCTCCCCGAGCCGCCCAGGCCCAACTGCGGGCAGTCAACAGCTTCTCTTCTCGGAAAAAGAGAGGGGAGTGACCCCCAGACGCTTCCAGGAAATGGGAAAGGGGCGTAATTCAGGGCGACTGGCGGGGTTACAAAAAAGGGAAGGAAATGAAGGGTGTTTGTGTGGGGGGAGGGGGCATTTTAGCTCCTGTTGGCTGATTTGCACAATAAAACACAACAGAGTGTGGCCAGGAGTAAAGAAAGAACCCGTGGACTCGAAATGGTGAGCCCATGTCAAATAGCCCCTTTCTGTCCGGTGCAAATCTTAAAAGAGCTACTAGCCAGAGGGGTCCCTAATTTCCTTGGATGATCCCAAACCTCTAATCAGTTCCTTCAGTTTTCTCCCCTGACTTTTCCATCCCAGAGTTAACTTGAATCAATTGCCTTTATTTCCATAAGCCTCCCCTCCCCCACCATGCATGCGAGCCAGCCCAAAATAAAGAGCGAACTTTCTAGTTCACTGGAATCTTTGCAAACTCTGTTGACCAGTTACAGGAGCTCACAAAAAGGCAGGGTCAAGGGCTCCTCCCCACAAGGGATGAGGGAAAGGGAGGGGAGGGAGGCGGCAGCCTGGAGCCCAGAGATTTCGGCCAGCCCCTGGTTCTCACTCAGGCACCTGCCAAGTGGTGCCAGGCACTCATCACCAGATCCTGCTCCTAAAGCAATTTAAGATCCTTGAATGACAGCTGCAGCATTAGCAGGAAGTGTTATTTATATCACATCACACAGGAGGTGAAGGTCACTGGAGACACACACACCAAACACAGGTTCTCCGTTGCGGTAAATATTAGGTTGGAAAAAAATTAACATTATTAACATCCAAAGTAAAGGAGACTAAAAGTTTATACTTAATTCAAGTACCCACTTCCTCCCCAGCCTACCTGCTCTTCATTCGTCTAATTCTTTGTCAATTCTTCACAGTAATTCCAAGAGACATCTCCGGAGTCCCCTCCAGGTAGTAAGAATGCTGGGCATGAGGGGACTCGAAGATGGACACAGTCCCCACCCTCAAAGAGCTATATAGATATAGGTGTGTGTTTTACACTGTAATCCTCCAAGCTTGTGTTAGTCACACTTTTTACATGTTACACTGCAATCCAGCACACACACTTAAATGATGTGAAGGTGTCATTAAGTAAAGTCACCATCACTGCATGTGGAGCACGTTGATGTTATTCATTCGTGACACACTGATGTTCCCACCTAAAGTTTGAAAAACACGGACTCTCTGGGAACCCAGAAGACACAGTGGGTAATAGTTACTGGCCTAATGACAGAAAGCTTCATTCGGAGCTGCACTTGCCCTTCGCTTTGAAAGATGGAAGAAGTGAGTGGATCAAGTGGCCCTACGAGGGTGTAATTAGAACTGAGCATTCTCTCGAATAGATTTGAATTGTAAGTCGTCAGTATGTTTTTTACCATAGACTGTTAGCAACTTAAGACAAAATATTCCGCATTTTTTAAAAAATGCAGACATTTAAAATTCATTTAGCTATTTTCGTTAAATCTGTGCTCTTAGAATAAATTAACGTCACTTAGGCTCAGGGTGAGGAAGAGAAAAGTCTAAGTTAAAACTCAAGAATCCTTTTCTGGTCCCAGCTCTGTTACTGAAGGGTTGTCTGACCTTAGAAGTGCGCTTCTCCGGGCCCAACTGTCCTCATTTATAAAATGAAGAGGCTGGGAACTGGGTGATTATTTTATTTATTTTTTTATTTTAATGTCTTTATTGTTTTCAGCAAGAGGAAGGGAGAGGGAGAGAGAGAGAAACATCTATGAGAGTCACTGATTGACTGCCTCCTACACACCCCTGACTGGGGATCGAGCCCACAACCCCGGCATGTGCCCTGACCAAGAATTGAACCGAGATCTCCTGGATCCTAGGTCGATGCTCAACCGCTGAGCCACGCCCAGCCAGGCGAACTGGGTGATTTTTAAGGCACTTTCTGGGTCTCTGCTCTGAGAAGAATAATCTAGTTATCATCACCTCCGTCTTGCACACAGGGAGCCACGGTGCCGGGTTCGTGATTAGTATTTGATAATGTTTTCAACGTCTACTTGGATTCTTTTATCAAGTGAGAGAATTTAATAAAAGCTTTATGAAATGCAACACTGCATCCGAACGCAGGGCATTCTTCTCCCACCTAGATACTCCTTCCCGCACATGAACGTCGATTCCCTCTTCGGCCCTGTGATCCCTTGCTCTCAGTCTCTGGCCCCTTTCCTGGTTTTTGCTGCTCCTTATAGTGAGTAACCTAAATGATGGTTATAACATCCTTAGTCTGCTGTTTTTTTCTCTCTTCATAATTTCTCCACTACCACTGGCACCTCTACCACCCTGGCCCAAGACAGTATGATCTCTCTCCTAAATTATTTGAATAGCCCCTTTAACTGGTCTCCCTGCTCCTAACCTTGCTCCCCTATAATCTATTCTTAGCACAGCGGTCACAGTGACCCTATTAAAACATATCAGCTCGCTCCTCTGCTGGAAACCCCACTGTCATCTGTGTAGTTTAGAGGGAAACGCTGAGTCGTTTCATTAGCCCATAAGGCCCAAGGCCCTACATAATCTGGAGCCTCTCTCCTTGCTTGGTCTTTTACTTTGCTCCTCTCCTCTCCCCCTACACATTCTGCATGAGCCACACTGTTTCTCTCTGCTGTTTTTCAAACACAGTGAACACCTCCCTCCCTCCTCAGAGCCTCTGAGCTTGTTATCTCCCGTATGGTATGCTCTGTCTATATAGTTAAAACCATAACTCACTCTGTGCGTCCCCCCAGCACTCCATATCTCCATTGTTTTTTCCCTTCCATAGCACTATCACCGTCTAAAATATATTTACTTACTTATTCTGTTTCTTGTCTGTCTCCTCCCACTAGCATGTAAACTCCAGGATTTTTGCCTATTTTGTTCACTGCTATATCATCAGTACCAAGAGCGGTACTTGGTACATAGTAGGTGCTCAATAAATATTTGCTGGATAAAAGAATGGATGAATAGTTAAGCTACTACTGACTTTGACCTAAACAGATTTAATCCTAAAAGAACTCAGTCTGTATACAAAATTATAGAGGTGTTTTAGGATGAAGAGCATATCTAAAGGCATTCTCTCTTTATAAAAAGATTATCTTCTAAGTAAAATAAATTATTCTAACAGACTAATTTTAATACACAATGCAGAATCTTAACTTTGTATGAGTTCTGAACAAATGGGGTATGATATATGACAAATCACAAGGAAAGGACAATCTGAACTGTATCAAGGAGTAAAAAACATAGAAAATAGGAAGGAGAGCAGGCAGGAGGTTCCACAGAGAACTGGCATCCCAGCTCTCCCTAAAGGCTGAATCAAGTTTGGCCAGGCTTCGGGGAAGAGCACAAGGCAACCTAGGCAGGTGGAACTTAAGCAAAGGTTCAGAGAGCCCACTGGACTGAGAAAATGGCACATACTATCCTGTAATGGGGGAACAGAGAGGATGGGGGGTAAAGGACCATTCTGGGAGATCTTGAAAGTCAAGGTAAGGAGCCAGATCTAGGCACATCCTGGCTCTCAGCTTGGACAAAGCGTAAGGAGAAAGGCCGTGCGGGAGGGCCAGGAACTGCTTACTAGGAAGATCGTTTTGTTTGTTTATTGCTTAAGTTGATCTTTTATAGCTTTAAAAAATGAAAATGCACATACCTACTAAATGGGATGCGCACTAGACCTACTAAACCAGGGCCTCTGGCGGGCAGGCCCCAGGCCCGTGTGTTTCCCTCAGCTCAGAGTTACTTAGGGGAGGAGCACTGCGGGCCCTGAGCAAGGCTTAGTCTTCTATCCTGGTTCTTTCTTTATTACACAGGACATCGAAAACCTTTACTCTTACCTCAAAATATTTTTCCAAACATTAATGGCTCTCCCCTGCTCTTTCCTTAATTTCCTCTTCCCACTGCTTCTTAATGTATTAGCTCAAACTGGAAATAAGACTTTAATAAGGGCTCGATCAATGCCAACAATAGCAGGAGGATTACAACCCAGCTGTCGCATGTCATGCCCCATTAACACAAACAACTGTCAAGTCAGCTTTCAAAAAAAACTCAGTCTCACATCTGCCTAATCATACTCAGACCCCCCACATAGCTCTCATAAATGGAGATGCTTGAAAACATATTAATCTCTTACCATTCTCTCTTCTAAGACTAAAGTTCCGCTCCACCAAAAATGATTAATCATCTTAATGGACACATTCTTTTCAAATATAATAAGGCTTCTGCAACTTACACTCTATTAATTTGATATCTGTGATAATTTGTATCTTTACATTTCGTGAAAATAAAAATATTCTTAAATAATATGGTAAACAGAGGAACAGGAGAATAGCCTTCTAAGTAACCTTTGACACTATACTTACTATCCATTTACAAACAGGCAATAAATATTATCATTATTGTGTGTGTTTATCTAGGTGAAGTAGCTGGGAATTGCAGAAAGAGAAAAAGCTCTTGAACCAAGGAGGTGTAGGTTCAGATCCCAGCTCTGCTGTTTTCTAATTATGCAACTTTGGGGAAATTACTTTCTAGTAATTAATTAACTCTAGGAAAGGAGTCGGGAGACAGATCTGAGTAGGCTACTAAGAAGCTTGTAACTGCGTCTGAAATGCTAACCTTTGCTTTTTAGTCTGAGCCAGATAGAGTGGAGCATCCTTTAAGTGGCTTAAAGGATACAGGAAAAATGTCCTCGTTCTGCCGTCCTGAAGAATATGCACAACTTCTGCAGACCACTCCAACAAGGAAAGCGTCAACCCAAGTCAACGAACTCGGTCTTCCGTTCACCAACCCTTTCACTTCCGCCCAGGGTTCCTGACCCGCGTACCAGATGCCAACTCTTGGTGCCAGCTTCAGAAAGCAGATTGCAAATTCCACAAAGACCTTTTTTCCCCCCTTTTGGGCCGCACGATAAACATGTCTTTCTTCTGAAACTATGTTTATGAAATTTCAACATCATTCCCGAAGTTCCAGCATCTTTTAAATGCTATGGTATTAATATCATTCCAGTTTCTCCCCTAAAACTCAGAAGCAAACTAATACCCATCCTCTACAGGGCCTTTTCTTGAAACAACTGGCCTGATGACAAGAGAGCTAACAACAGACCTATGACATCAGGTCGATAAATAACCCTGTCTCGGCAGCGTCATCATGTGGATGGAGGACGGGGGTTCAGACGATGTTCCTGCTGACCTCCCCCACCACAGATACACCCCCACACCACCCCCAATCCTGGAATACCAATGTGCTGTCGTCATCACATTAGAGAACTATGAACTATATAAAACGGAAACAAAACAAATAACAGCTTCCCTGACTACCAAAAATACATGGTCCAGCCAGAAACGGTGCCGTCAGACAGTTAAACGAGCTCCGTGGCAGAAATGACAGTTGAGCTGCACCAATGCTGGCAGCTCCCAAGGACTCCCAGGCTCGAAGCTAGATTTTCCATCGGTCTGGCTCCATCAACACCAACAGGACTTGGTGGTGTTTTTTCATCGTTGGTTCAAACCAGCAGGATTATTTGCTCAGCTTCTAGTACTCAAAGGGAACATATCGATTTATGGCCTACCCTGTTTTTCTAGGTTTTCGACAAACCTGTCTCCATGCTTCTCTAGGAAAGGAGGTGATTTCAAGAGCACAGTTAGGGCTCTCTCTAGGCCTAAGAGCTGAGAGGTCACAGTCCCCATGAGCGACCACGGCTGCAACAGTAAGGCTTTGACCAGGAGCGGGGGTGGGAAGGGGGAGACGCTGCCAACTGGAAAGCTCAGTCGACACTCTGGTGCTCCAGCCACGATGAAAAGCCTCCTACTTCTGAACTCACTGTGCTCCCTGCTGCCTGCAGGACGTGCCATTGGTATCACCATGAGCCTGGCAAGTCTCTCCTCTTCACCACCCACTTGGCTCTGGCTGAACGATCTCCAGCTCGCCCTGGAGTTGACACAGCACCTACTACAGGACGCCCATCTGATCCTAAGGCCCGGGTCAGGGCGCCTCCTGAGCGCGTCCCAGTCTTACCCCCGGGACTATCTGTTTGATCGTCTTATTGATTGGATTTAGAGTTCCTGAAGAGCAGAAGGATCCCCTCAATTTTCCTCCAAAAAGGCAAACCCCTTCCCTAGCTTTCGGTCTTCGTCGTTGTCGTTTTAACGATTATAGAAGAACTGCTTGTGCCTGCTCCACTCGTTCCCTTTCTCAGTGATGGCATCACCTGGCAGCTGCCCAGGCAAGAAGGCTTGGTATCATTCACTCACCCAAAGCACAACCAGAAAGAAGGCGGCGTGCCTGCTATGGCCCGCACTGCGCCAGCACCGCGTCCAGCCGGGCCGAGACAAGCCGGCTGCTCCAGCGGAGCTCAGGCCCCAGCGGGAGAGAGCGGCCTTGCACGCGTAAACCATGTTATTAAAGGGAAAGTATAAGGCGCTCGGGAAGTGCACCCAGCCGCCATGGGCCTGGAGAGAGGAATGGGTGGGAGGCCACATTCGGGCTTCTCCATCACCAGTCGTACATCCAATCAGTTGCTTAGTCCTGTCACTTCTCCTTCTGAAATCTCTCTCTTTCACCTGCCCATTTCTCTCACGCCCACAGTGTCATCTCTAGCGACCTTTGTCTGGACTACTGCATCCTACCTGCCCTCTCTGCCTCAGACTTGGCTCCGCCAACCCAGGGTCCATACAGAAGCCGAAGGGATGTATCTAAAGGGAAAATCTGATCATGTCGTCCTCCCTGAACCACTGAAGCTTTCAGTGGTTCCCCGCAGAACTCTGGGAAAATCTAAAGCCCTTTACATAACTCACAAGGCCTCTGCACCGGCTTCTCTCTCTCCTCCAGGCTCAGCTCTTCTCCACATTTCTAGGTGGCATGGTCTAAGACCAATGACCTTACTACAGTCCTTTTTCTCATCTGGATCTGGATCCATGCTGTTTCCTCTGCAAGGGCCATGCTTTGCTGTCCCACTCGCAGCCCGTGTTAGCGGCTAATGCGAATTCTTTCTTCAGGGCCCTGGTTAGATATAGTTTCCTCCAGGAAACGTCCCCTGAATAGCCCCGCCTCTTCGGACTGAGTTAGGAGCCCCAGCTGTAGACTGTGTAACACTCCTTCCTTCTACCATAATGATTATATTCTGTTGTAATTGGCTCATCTGCAAACTCTATAAGGCAGGACCCATGCTAGCATATTCATCATTGTATTCTGTCATTCTTAAGACATTGTGTCGTACACATAGTAGGTGCTTTAGAAACATTTGTTGAATGACTAGATAAATAAAATGAATACATAATTATTAAAAATTCAGATAATACAGAAAGTTATAAAGAAGGCGAAAATCATGGCTCATCCCATCACCCAGACATAATCACTATCAATATTTTTATGTATATTCTTCTAGGCATTTCTATTTTTCTCTCCCTCAAAAATGAGGCCTTATTTTATGTAATATTCAGTCAAATTGTTGTTGTTGTTTTGTTGTTTAATCTTACATTTGTTGTGATGGACATCCTCCTAGCCAGTACATTGCTCTATGATGTCCTATTTATGTATATGTCATACTTGAAATAACCAAGCCTTGATGGATAATGAGATTATTTCTAATATTTTATTAGTATAAAAATACTGAAATAAACATGCATCCTTGAACATTTAAAAAAAATTACAGTCATACTTGATCACTGGGCATTTAATAGCTAGAACTGGGCCTGGCATACAGGAGGCTCTCCTACACTGAGGGGACGCATGGCTACACAGTCAAATGAATGAGAGGATCAGCTGTCCATAGAGAAGCATAATAAAAGCGTGGCTAAGCCCTGGCTGGTGTGGCTCACTTGGCTGGAGCATCAGCCAGTGTACCAAAGGGTTGCGGGTTCAGTTCCCGGTCAGGGCACATGCCTAGGTTGTGGGTTCCATCCCTCTCTCTCTTTAAAATCAACAAAAACATATCCTCAGGTGAGAATTAAAAAAAATAGTAAGTACACTTCTGCTCAAATCCCAGTTCTAGCAATCAATGGTCTTTTTCTAGCTTCAGTGCCCCTCTCTGTACAAATCAAGATAATGGTGGCACCAACCTCAGCAAACTGTTACAAGAGCTGAATGAGATAATACAAGTCAAGTGCATTCACAGATCCCTGCACACTATAAGCACTCAATCAATATTAATTGGCATCACTATTTTCATTGCTATTCTAAACATTTACTTTTGGAATGGAAGTTATTACTGGAATGAAAATTCCTCGAGGCCCATAGAAGACAGAGCTTTCTTCATACAGTGAAGAAATGACATTTACACATGTATACATGATACAAATTTTAAAATGTTTTTCTAATATTTAGGTTTTTAAGACATACGTTTGCTTGGCAAATACTCTAACCTTGTGATATCTCTTTCACTGTTGCCTTAGCTGTCATTTAAGTTAAATCCTGCATAACATACATTTCATATGCCCCGATCAGACTGTACACTCTTTGATAAGTTGTATGCAGCTCTGTATCCTCTACAACACTCAGAACCAGTCCTTTCCTTCGCAGTTTTTAAGAAAAGATGGTTGTGTTGATACACAGCTGGCAATGATGCTTAGGAATGAAAACCTTTCTGAAGTTCTGTGGAAAGGCTGTGTGGAATCCCTCTGAAAAGTCATGTTTAGAAAGAAGAAAATTCTGTCCTTATGATTGCTGAAAATTTAGGACTTCCCCCTTCCCTTCTCATCTAGTAACTTTCTAAAAATTTATTCCTTATTGATTTTAGAGAGAGAGGGGAAAGGAAAGAAAGAAGCACAGATTCTCTTGTTCCATTTGTCCATGCTACTCATTGGTTGAATCTTGCATGTGCCCTGACCAGGAATCGAACCCTCAACCTTGGTGTATGGGGATGAAGCTCCAACCCGGCTGGGGTCATCTAATAGCTTTTCGAATGCCTCAAACACCAGTGGAAACAAAATCAGTGTGCTTGGGGGACTGTGGTTCCGGGGGCATAACTGCCGGTTGGTTATTTTCTAAATGAAAATGCACTTCACTGGGGGCGTTCATTTCCCAAGGCTGCAATTAGACAGAAACTCACAAGCAGCACGAAGCTGCTGGCCTAAGCCAGCGGCGACAGGGTCCAGATTCACCTAACCCAGAACAGGAGCCCAGGCTGAGAATTCAGATCTCCAGAAAGGCCGAAGAGTCCCTTTTAGGATTTGCTCCCCCCCCCCATCCCCACCTTCCCCGCCCCTCCCCCCCCCCCCCCCCAATTTCAAGATTCAAGTAGAAAAATTTTCCAGGATGGGTGGAGCTTCACCAGGCTGACTGACTCACTGTGGTTGGATTCAGACTACCAGGGAAGGCTGGCTTCAGACTATAATTAGGCCAACACTGCAGCTGGTTTTACTGGCATTTTCACGTTAAAGACAACATTACTAAAAATGCGTAAACAGGAGGGGGCGCTGGAGGCCCCCTTATGACCTTATGGCCATAGATTCCCCACCTCTCTGTAGCTTTTCCATAGCATCTGCCATTTGATTCTATAAATAAAACCACATTACGTATTTTGCCAATGTAAACCCCTTTCTCTGAATGGTTGGTTCTCTCATTTCCCAAGGAGCCTTGGAAACTACTGGAGTAATCTTGGTTCTGTCACGTTAAACCTATATACCCTTCGGTAAGTTATGTGAGCCTTGGTCTCTTCACGGGTCTAATGGATGTAGTAATACCCATCTCATAATTAGGAAAATGAACTGAAAAAGAGTTGAAATAAAGTATATTAAGTATATCTAGAAAAGTACCTAGTGTATGATAAACACCCAATAAATATTATTTATTATTATTAGCTACTATGAATGATCTTGCTAATAAGTCCTGTCAAATATTTTAAAGGGTTTCTGCTTCTTTCTCTTACTTGGCTGTAGAACTTTATCATAATCCCAGTTTAGGTGGAAAATGGCCTTCCTTTAAACTCACTGTTAAAAATAAATGTACTTTTCTTGACTTCCCAGTTTCCTATCCTAACCATTCAATATCCTCCTTAGAAACATTTGACTTACTGTGAGTACATTTCAGTGAATCCTGAGTAGAGGCTGGGGGGATCCACATCCAACAAGTTTAGTTCTTGTGGTGGTGTGTCTTTACTGAGCACTTACTATGCCCCAGCATTACGCTAAATTCTAGAGGCTAGAAAAAGAAAAGGAGGTGTTTTCTACCCTGGAAGTGCTTAGAGTCAGGGCACATATTTTGAGATTGGAGAGTCAGGGAAGGCATCCTAAAAAAAACAGAAAATGGCTGAATCTTGAAGGATGTGTAGGTTTTAACCAGGTAAAGAATAGCAGAGAAAAGGCATTCCAGGCAGAACCAAGACTGGGAAATATCACACAGCTTGGAATTGCAAGCCGTTCAGGATTAATGGAGTAGAAAACATGTGCTGGAGAATATTGGGAAATAAAAGTAGATTTCCAGTTTACCCAGAGAACAGAATTGCACTCTGTACCTGTCTAAATAGGAGGAGCTAATGGTTCCGGTTCCATTATCACCAAACCTTCATCGGCTGAGCTCCCTAACCTAGAAAGTACGCACTCTTTTAGATCACAGAAATGACGAGTGTTTTCAGGCCCACATTATGAGACATTAGGTAAGACCCTTGGTTACTTTTTGTGTCTTTATTTCTCATTTCTACACTGGGGTAATAATCATGCTTTCCTCGCAGGGCTGTCATCAGCATTAAATGAGATGATACTGCACATGCTTAAAACAGTACCTGACACATAGAAAGTGACCGAGATACGTCAGCTAGTACTATCCACGTGTGCTCTAGTCTCACTCATCCCAGACACGCTGGGGGTGGGGTGGGTACTGTAATCGGAAGGAGTTTTTCTCAACACCGTTTACATGTAAGAATCTTTCAGACCCGATAACCTGTCAGGATTTATGATCATGGTACAGAAACTCTATGGCCCTGAAAAAGTCACCATTTCTGAGCCCTGGCAAGGACCTCTCTGACAAAAAAGTGTGTCACAGCTGTTGTTATTTATTAATACTTGACACACAGGGAAGAGATTTAAAATATCTCCTATTGGCCTTTTCTCTGAGTCCCGGCTTGGTTTCTGTCGGTGGTTCCCAGCGTAAGGACTAATCAGGGATCTCAGGCCTGGGTGTTAAAAGAACTTAGAGCCCCGCACCTGAAAGTTAGGCGACTTCTGTTTGCCACCCAACTCAGCCCTTTCTTTTCCCTCTCCCACAGCACCCGGCCATTTGTTCTGTCAGTGGAGGTGACAGCCCTCGCTTCTATGTTCCAAATCCCCTCTCAACCAGGACGGCGCAGGGAGGCCTGCTTTCGGGGAGCCGCGCCCCAGCCGGGAGGCGCACTGAGGCAGAATCCGGGGCGAAAGAGGAAGGGGCTGGGGGCTCACCCGCCCACCCCCACCGTCAGCACCGCAGCCGTTCAGAGGTTCAGTCTTCAAAAGCCACTTAATGTTCCTGAGAACTCTGTGTCCTAAAAAGCACACACCCAGGATCCATGACAACTCCGGGTGAAAACCAAACCAAACCAAACCAAACCGAGAACAGGCTGTTTAATTGTCAGCCCACGGGACGTGGAGCATCTTCTCGGTCCACAGGAAAATCTGGTAGGACGCGCATTAGCTCCCAGTGAAACATTTCCATCTACAAACTGAGGGAAGGCAGGGCAAACCCATGTCAACGCTGCTTTATTAACCCTGTTTTGAAAATGGAATTTTATTATTTTATGTCAAAAACTGTCAATTCAAGAATGGAAGAAACCCACGGATCTCAGGGTACAGACACACAGAACTCCCCTGTTGACTGATGCCTGGGTAACCCCCAGGGGGCACCAAAGAACTGTTTCTATTTTTAGCGCACAGCGGTGTAAGAAATCCTGGGTGCTCTTCTGGGTCATAGAAATGCCAACAGATGGGTTCTCTCTGCGCAGCCTTCCTGGGACCAATCCAGGGTGCCGGGAGCTGGGGACCTGCATTACGTTATCAGTAATCTGGCTCGGCCAAATCTAAGGATAAACATATCAAGACACAGAGCCAGCACTTCAAGAGTTGAGTGTGGAGTTTCAAGCCACAATGACAGATTCTTGTTGAGAAGCAAACGGTTGTGGCTGAGCCACCTCACACTGTGGACAGTATCCACATAAGTAGAGTTGTCCGAGCCAGCTACAGAAAATATAGCGCCAGCCAAGTGGGACTAGGTTCCCTGGGCTTGGGTGCCATTTAAACCTCCTGACTTGATCTGAGGAATAAACCAGGGATGAAAATGGTGTAGCAGCAGAATCGCTGGTACAGGCAATGACCCACACACCACACCGCTCAGCACACAGCTACTATTGGGCACACGCTCGCACAAGAGACACCATTATGGGAAGAATGCCCACAGTTTTATAAGACATCACTACCCCATGGGGCTCCTTCTAATCGGGGTAACAATTACCCACCCACGTGACTTACCTTCTCAAAATCTCGAAGAGCCTGGGTCTGCACCTGAGGGGCTTTTTCAAATGCTCTCAGGTAATGCGTCTGCCCAAAGGGGACCTTCTCGCCACCTCTCCAGGTCTGGGGCTGCACTGGAGGGCCTCGATCTTTAGTGTCACTAAGGAAAGCTGCCAGTGAAACAGAACAACAGCTGTTACACAATGATGGCATTGTGATCATCATAACCTGTATGATCCCGCAGAATCTGGCCAATTCTTGGGCAATCTCTCTACAGAGAAGCTTTCAGGTTATCATTTAGGAATAACAGTTGTAACAACCAACATCTTTAACTGGCATTGCAGGTTACAAAATAGTTGTACACGAATTATTTCATTTATAAAGGTCCTGCAACCAGTAAAATAGACCGATGTAATCATTAAATCCATTTTATGAACTAGTAAATAAAGGTTCAGAAAGTTTGCCTGATCAGGATTACATCTCCAAAAAGTGGCAGAACCATGCTCTCTCCACTCAGCTCTCCCAATCGTATGCTAGTACTGTGTTGTTTTAGCATCAGAGGGGATTGTAACACCGGTAAGAGTTGGGGAGAGACAGGCAAAGGGACAGAGATGCCATCTTTCCAATAATCAAAGGAAGCACTGCCCTGGGGGAAGCTTGTGAGGGCGAAGCTGCTGCTGACCTCAGGCCCGCCTTTGAAAGTAACTCTGGGAATGAGTAAGAGCCCAGGGCTTACGTCAAGCGCAGCCCTCAGAGGGTCTGGATTGAGCGCAGGGCTGCACACTCAGGTAGACGACATAGGAAAATGCGTCTTTTCTTGGCTGACGGGCGGAAACAATGAGCCTTTGTTACCGAACAGCTGTGTTTTTTGAAGTCAGAAAGGACAGCCGTCAGGACACACTGAGCTCACCGGCGTCAGGGCCAGTGAGAGCAGAGCGGGCCCAGTGCGCCCCACAGAGGAAGGGGTAACTGGACACAGACACAGGGGCCAAGGGGGTCCTGAGGGGCCAGGAGGCAAGAGGCCACCTCGCACTCTTCTGTCCTCTGTTTCCCTCTCCCGCCTGCCCTCCTGCCTTCCACCCTCCTTCGCTCTTTCCCTCTTCTCCGCCCTTGTGTGCTCTTAGCTCCTTGTCAAAAATTAACTGGCCGTCGGTGCGTGGGCACCGGAAGCAAAAGCACCAGAAGCAAAAGTGAGCAAGTGGGGCTGCGTCGGAGCAAAAGGCTTCTGCTCCGCCGAGGAAACTGCCAAGAGAATGAAGAGGCTGTGGGGTGGGAGACAACACCCCTCTCTCCCTCCCCCCCTTTCTCTCTCCTCCCGAACACTTGCCAGAGGGAGCGCAAGAAAAAGTACCCAGACGCTCCCATCGACCGCTCAGAATTTTTTTAAATGCTCGGAAAAGAGCATTTTCTGTTTAAAACAAAAATGATAGGAGAAGAAAGACAAAGGGATGGGGAAGGGACAGTGAAGAGAAAGATGAGGCCTGGAAAGGACGCGGCGATGACACGCAGCACGGTGTCGGGGCAGCCTGTTCCTGTCTGAAAGTATTTAACCTCCCGTCACACCACCGATTCTACAGGAAAAAAACCCCAAAAAACCCTGAAGTGTAAGGCCGCACGGTTTCTTTCTGAACTGGATTCTGGACAGTGTCTTTTCGGTTTTGTAAAACTAATATACTTCCCCGGCCACCCACTAACCCCGCGTGGCAGAGAACAGGGGTTCAAGTCGGCACGGAAACCTACAGCAGGGGTTGCCAGCGCCCGGCACGCGCTGCACACAGAGGTGCTCCTTCCCCCCGCCGGGTCCCTGTGTCAGCCTGAACAAAATGACGGCCTTTCTGTCACCCGCGTGCCGCTCTGGGATCGCGAGTTCGTGACAGGAGCAGTAATACTGATGTTGCACCTCTTCTGGTGATATTCTGAGTGTTTCTAAGTAAGTGCAAAAATTTCAATTCAAAGACATCAGAGAGAATTATTTCGCCCATAGTTAGGTGAAATTAAACAGAAGAGAATTTGATAAAACAGAACAAGAATATATTAAAGTGAGGTGAGTGGGATATGATGGAAAAAGAAGAGCTTTTGAGGCTTGCTAATCGTGGGAATTTAGGCAGATCTCTAAATTTCAATGAGCCTCGTTGCCTCTGTAAAAACGGGCATAATACTACTTACCTCGCCGAGCTTTTATATGGGTTAAATAAAACAATAAGTGAGAGCGCCCGATCTAATATCGTGCCTGTACTAGGCATTTTTTCCATGCCCCTTCCATTTTTACCTCGGCATGGGGGATCTTGATGCTAAAACGAGTATGGTAGTTCCTTGGAATTTGTAGATTTAACACACACAATGACAAACGCTAATGTTAAGTGACTCTGAAGTCCCAACACGCTCGAATTATAAACTTATTCCGCGCCACGCATATGAGCCACTGTGCTCCAAGGCTGTATGAAAAAGGGGGATCCCTTAGCACAGTGGAACCCTCCAATGACTACGTTTTTTGAAACCCTGTCCCCAAAAGGACACTGGAATGTGGTGGTGTAACTTAGGCAGACCGCTGGCTAATGCCAGGGCAGTCATGGTGAGACATATTATGAATACATTAACAATTCCGTCTACTGGGTGCTACTCCTGCACGGGCTCTGTCCTAAGAGCCCTGCCCCCTTAATCTCATCTGTGAGCTCCACACTGTTATTATATTCATTTTAAGGGTATAGTCCAGTAAAGATGTCCCTGAAGTGGCAGACTCTGTTTTAATCATTTCACAAGTGACTTTAATCTTGTGATTACAGAATCATTAGAAGTATGAAGAGTTCACATAGGATTTCGGATATGATTCACCGCACTGTGCTGGGCAGGTGAGGAATTACATGCCACAGGGGTATGTTTGGAAATTCACAGAAAGTCTGAGGACACTGCCATGGAGGGTTTTAAGGGTCCATGATTCAAGGGACTCATGAGCAGCGAGAAACCAGGAATTTAGAAGACAAGGCCCGTTGCCTCCTTACCTGTAGCATGGCTTGTCCTGGGCACCATCTCCCCTTCATCCTCGGCAAAATAATCTCTGTGGAGAGAAACAAACAGTGAGATAACCTCTCTGCCCGGTCCCCAGTCCCTGGGGTGGCAGGACACCAGTGTTCTGTGTTCATTTATTTCTCCACAAGTATTCATTAAAGTCTTGCCATGTATCAGGGACAGTGCTAAGTGTTGGGGATACTAAGACAAGTCCCACAGGAAGGGTTCCTATCCTCAATAAGTACACCTAGGGACAGCCCCTGACCAACCAATTCCATGAGTATTGAACTACCATGTGGCAAATGCTATGAAGGAAAACGCAGAGTGAGTCAACTAGTAGAGAGGCTCAGAGAAACTCAGAAAGAAGAACATTAAAACTGAGGTAAAGAGAACATTGACCAGCTGAAAAATGGGAACAGAGGAGTATTCCATCAGGGGTTACAGCAAAGACCCTGGGTTGGAAAGGAACAGAGAAAATTGGATTGTGACAAGACTTTGTCTGGCCTTGTGGGATGGGGCAAGGATACTGAGTTTTACGTGACAGGCAATGGGAAACCAGTGAAGGATTTTAAACGAGGGAATGAATGGTACATGATCAGATTTAGCTTTTAGGCAGATCGTTCTGGCTGTTGAGTGAGGCTGTGGAGGAAACAAGAATACATGGGGAAAGCAAGAAGTTGTGATGGTCTTAACCAAGGAAAAAGACCGTGGAGATGGAAAGAAGCGAAAAAAATGCAAGATATATTTAGGTAGCAGAATTGACATAGAAAACTCAGAAAGCAAAGTCCATTAATGGAAATGCTAAAAACACCAAAATTCAGCAGCAAGAGTTGTATCTATCCAACACAGCGAAGACCACCATCCCTAGCACAGAAGCGGGGGAAAAAAATCTCAAAATTATTTAACAGATACTTGTCAAGGGCCTACTATGTTTTTAGGCACTATTTTGAGCTCCATGAATGTAGCAGTGAACAAAATAGACAAAAACGCCTGCACTCATGGAACTTAGAGCAAAGTAAGGGGAAGCAAGGAAAATGTGTAGCTAGCAACTGGGGACAGGCTGTGCTGGAGGTAACGGGGGGGTAACGATTTTCAGTAGATAAGATTTCTCTGAAAAGCACTAAGGATAGCCATGGGGTATTTGGGGAAGAGTCTCCTAAGCGGAGAAAATCAAATGCAAAGGCTCTTAGGAGGCGCACGCCAGAGCGGTTTGGGAACAGCAAGGAGGCCAGTGTGGCTGGGCAGGGTGAGCACGTGGCGAGGAGCAGGAGGTGAGGTCAGGGGAGTAATGGGAAGGCCGGGGGGGGGGGGGGGCGAGATTCTGTAAAGCCTTTTGGGACATTGAAAGGCATTCAGCCACTGAGGTCCTGTGAGTCAGAAAGAGAGATGAACTGAGTGATGAATGTTTTAAAAGGGCTGGCTACTGTTTTGACACGGGGCTGGCTGGGTGGGGAAGGCAGAAACAGAGAGAGGATTGCAATAATCCAACAATGACACTCTTTCAACATTTAGTTTATTCCTTAAACCTTGGGTACTCCCAGCTGCTGGTTGGAAAAATAATTCTGTCGACAGAGATTTAGAGGGCTTTTCTCTTTAAAAGCCAGCCGCCACTCACAGGGAGGCAGAGGAGAGCCTGGCATTTGTTTAGAAACTGTTGATGGTCTTTGTTCTCTGTCTCAGGTCTGGATCTTGGCACAAATCTCCACTTTGTTAAGTTCCAGATGGACGTGAAAGTACCAGAAGAACATGTTGGTACACACAAGCCACCTGCCAATTTTTGACTACTCAAGAGCAGGTCACCAGTTTGGGGTTCCTTCCAGGCCCCCTGCCTCTTTCTTCTTCCACTTCTCATTAAAAACGTTCCTCATGAGTGAACGATGAAAGAGAAAAATGTACTACTTGGGTGTTGAAACTACCAGCCAGAACGATCTTGAAAAATGTGTAAGGACTAGCACTTACACGTAGCTGCTTCTGTTCACGTGTTGGGTGGATTCCTTTACGCTCAGCCCGCACACCCAGGTAACCATCGGGAGCAGGGTCATTCCTCGGGTCAAACTCAGCCCATCCAGCACGTTTTATTTGGTCAACACAAAGTGGACCCATTTCTAACTTCTCTTGGAAAATGAATGGGTCTAGCAATACTGGGCCCGTCTTCCCACATGAGGATGACCTGCCGCCTTTAAACAGAACAGACGTGCTCTCTAGTTTGCCACAGTCCCACCTTGTAGTCCCAGCTCATGAACTCATTCGTGATACCTGCCAGGCTCCTTATAGGTCTCGGAGGCTGTTATCCTGATATAGATCAAGCGCAGACAGAATTTCATTTCTGCTTTTAGACACAGCCTCGAGTAACCTACTGGCTTTAGCACATGATTCATTAATTTGTGATTATACGCTACTAACTGGCTTATAAGTCAGCTTTATCTCTTCTGGGCTTTAGTTTCAGATGTCACAAACTGCAATCCCCTAGACATGTATATGTCTAGGGAATAAAGGTCACACATATGACCTTTCCCCCAAGATGCTTTTACCTCAAATATTTGTAAAAGAAGTGCATGACTTTCTACGGTTCCTTGCAGTAGCTACTCAATTCTATTCTAGTAGATGCTGAGGCATAAAACCCATTTTAATACTTTCCATGGGTCCGGGGATCTGTTCAGACGTGATCTCATTTAATCGTCCTCGCTCTGAAGACTCCACTTTCTAGGTCAGGAGCAGGTTACAGCAAGGCCACGCATATGGGCCCATGAGACACCACCTCACCTTCCCCCCCGCCACGCACACCCACTCTGAGCTAGCTGCCTGCCCGGGATGAATCCATAACTGAAAGGGGAGAAAGGTCACTTTGGATGGGTACTGAGTTAATGGGTTTATTGTAGTCTCAGGAGACTTTTTTAAAAATCACTCTAACTCTATTAACAGCTCAAGTTCCCTCTTATTGCCAGAGAGTAGGGCTCACTCAGCTGCTCCAAAAGGCCGGTGAGGAACCTGATGCTACCCTAGGGAAGGGGCTCAGAGTGAAGAAACACAGGGTATATGTCTAGGGGATTGCAATTTGTGACATCTGATAAACCAAAGTGCAAAGGGAATTGGAGTGTGCTAGAGACAGACTCCCAGCTTGCCCGCCCCACCCCACCCCAGCACACACACAATCACACACGCAAAGCAATCATACATATTGGTAAATTCTTCCATATTGCCCAGGTCTGGAAAAAAGCTTGTATATCCTTTCTCCTAGTTTCTCAAATGCAAGTGTTTCTAGGTTTCTTTTTTCAACAGGAGTCCCTGAATGAGTCATGCTCAGCGAGCACGTGGGTCACCGGGGCATGTATAGCTCTCCCGCAGAGATGGGCACATGTGACCTTTCCCGCAAGATGCTTTTCCACCGCAGACGCACCATACTTTCCCTCAGTGAGCTTCACCCTCTTCTCCCTCCCTCGTCAACCCGTCAACACTGACACCGAGGAAACGAAAATTACACTCAGCGACTTTTACCAAGACACTGTTCTGCTGAATTTGAAGAACCAGGCATTTTCCAAATACAACCCACCCACCGGCTGTTCACTTACTCTCTGCATGGCTCATCCCCCCCATTTCCATGATTCGCTCATAAGCAGCTCTAAAGACCCTGGGCTCAAACAGCACATCAGCACTCAGCACCCCCATGACGCGCTTCTCCCGCGGTCTTCCGGGGCGATCGGGTGGAGGAGCATCGGGAGCAACCGCTCCTCTCAAAGCCACCGCTGCCCTGGGCTGCTCTGAGGCTGTGCGCTGCGCTCTCGTTTCTTCCCACAGCGGTCTCAGCGTGGGAGGTTCGCCTGCGTCGGGCATGTCCAAGGCAACCGCACTCACTGACGTTGCTGGATCAGCACTAGTCTGGTCCCCACCACTTCATCACTCGCCACCTCCCTGCTTCACATCCCTGAGCCTGGGGACAAAGGCCATCTCCCAGGAGCATTTTCTATCGTTCGAACTTCTCTTCATCGGGTTTTCTTATTATAAACAAAAATTCAGAAGGAGGGAAAACACTATGCTATAGCAGTACTTAGAGCAAAAAAACTAGGCCTCTGATTGCTACTTTCAGGGGTTTTCATTCCATTTCATAAACATTTATTGAGAGGTTGCTTATGTGGCAAGCCAGCACTGGTAAAATACAGGTTGAAAAAGAAATACGCCCTGTCATCAAGGTGCTAGGAGTCAATTGGGGGAGGAAGGCAGGATTCAAAGAGATAATTGTGAGAATAATGAGATTTACAACAGATTTCAGAACATAAACAACATAACAATGAATTTTGTCATTCAATCTAGGCCTTGAAGGATGGGTATGAATACATAGAAAACATGACAAATGCCCCAAAATCTTCCTCACGTTCAAAGATCTACCTTTCATATTTTTAATTTATATCCACACTCAGCCCTTGCAGATATAAAAGGGCCTGGAGGCAGAGGAGAACTCTGGCCTACTTTCTTTAACATGTGCAGCTCTGGCTCTGAGGGTTTTTGCATGGTAGGGTTTCACAGGAGGTGCCGACTCAGAAACAAAGGCATCGCCGGGTAACAATCTCTGGACTGCCCTGTGCACAACTTCACAGTCCAACATGTTTTCTTACATTGGAATTTTCCTCAACACTAATCTAGAATCGAATGACCATCATCATTATTTAGACAACCACCACCACCCACCACCAATGCTGCCACCATAATTTAGTGAGTGCCCAATATTTTCCAGGCAATATCTCACTCAAGCCTCACAAAATCCTTTAAAATAGGCACCGTTACCCCAAGTTAACACATGAGGAAACAAGAGACCCGGAAGGACGAAGTAACTTGCCCAAGGTCATACAGCTATTTGGCCAGTTGGTTCGGAAACTGGAAAACTGTTACCTGTCTGACTCCAGACTTTTACTCTGTCCTATCCACCCTATTTGCACCCACGTGGTTACCGGGTAAATGAGCCTCCTCTGGACCTGCCTGGACTCCAGGGAAACGACCCCTGAGAAAGTGAGGTGAGAGGAAGGGTGGGCATCGGTGCTGTGGGAAGGAGATGGGATTTAGATTCAAATCCTAACACAAATGTGTTCACACTTGAGTATGTGAGTACTGGTATAAACAGATGCCACGTGAAGGATGATTAAAATCCTAAAAGGGAAGTGGCCGGTATGACTTTTTAAATAGATCCTACCCTAAACAGTGAGTCATCTATTATTTTATCTTTCCCTACTTCTGGCCAAATTCCTCCAAGTATTTGCGCCTTCCTTGAACCCCTTCTGTGATAACACTTGGCACTGTCCCTAACAGACAAGGGGAATGACCTGCAGGCAGGAAGGAGGGGTGATGGACATAGACACAATCAAAATGGGAGAGGCCATTAGTGAACGAGTTCTGACACTTCCCAGATCTTTTTTCCTCTTGCCAAGGGAGACACTGAGTATATGTCTCCTATGTGCCAAATATTGCCGGCTACCCCCTATTTGGCACCATAATTGCAAAAACATACGTTCAAATGCAAATAAGGTAGCAGCCACAGATGCAGAGCACAAGACTACTACATAATAAATGCAGGAAGATTATGTTTTTTCTTACCTCAAGACCTATCATTATAAAATTGCACCCTAGATGCTTAATTGGCAGCCCCTCTGACAAGAGAGGGCATCCCTCGGAGCCTCCCTCCGCACACTAAGTGCGGGCTGACTTGGCACTGCTACAGGAGCATCCAGTTTTCTCCATCACAGCTGCAATCTACACCCTTCACTCAACAGTGTCCATTCAGTGAGACTGACCACGGCCAATGGGGCTCCGGGAGGCAGTTTTTCTGGAGTGCTAAGTCCTCAGTAGCTGCAGGGAGCTACAAGCGTTATTGTGCATCTGCAACAACGTTGAGTTTTATGGCCTACTTTGCTCCTGCACTAAGTCTTCATCCTAAAAGGAACTAACATTATTTTTCTTGCTGCCATCCATCAAGGCTCAGAAAAACCACTTACTAGTGTAAAAAGATAAAGGCAGTTCAAGTAATTATATTCCTCATTTTGACCTATGAGGTTATCAGACATCCAAATATCTAATGAATTCTCTTCCCAGCCCCCCGAATCAGCCAATACGCTGATATCACTCACTGTTTTAAAAGAGACATGAAAATAATGTGCTTTAAATTCAGTCACGTCACCCAGGGATGGTGCATGGGCTCTCCACCCACTTCTAAAACTTAGCTTGTGCTTTTTGCTTTGGGTTCTGGCAATGCATTCTGTGCCCCTCAGTTTTCATGAACAAGCACCACTCGCAAAGCACTGGGGTAGGCCGGGCAACGGCTCAGCCTATCTCAGAGCCCAAGACCAAACATCCAGAGAGGTGACTTTTTCCTGCTTTCGTCTTTTTATTCACAATATCTTCTACTGTTTCCTTTCTTAGTAGTGCCTGATTCTAGTGATTTGAGAAGAACCACAGGCTGCTTCTAGGAATTTTGGAAAGGAGAAATGTATACAGAAAAAATTTAAAAATGATACCACCTGCCCGGCTGGGCGTGGCTCAGTGGTTGAGTGTCGACATAGGATCCAGGCGATCGCGGTTCGATTCCCGCTCAGGGCACATGCCCGGGTTGCGGGCTCCATCCCCAGTCGGGGGCGTGCAGGAGGCAGCTGATCAATGACTCTCTCATCATTGATGTTTCTCTCTCTCCCCCTCTCCTTTCCTCTCTCTGAAATCAATAAAAGATATATATTTTTTAAAAATGCTACTAAGCAATATTGATAAAGGCAATATTGATAAAGATTTTTATGTATTTACTTTCAGTTGCTCTTCAGGTCACATGCCTGTGTGAACGCTACAAAAGAGAAATAATACTGAATGAACTATTTGCACCTTGACTTTACATTATTGAAATCGAAGGTTTTGGGGAATGCATTTTTCAGCAATGAGGAAGAGTAGAGGAGGAGGCAGGTGAGTAAGGAGGAGAGAGTGTGAACATTACAGACCTGGCGGAGATGAGAAACAGAACTCGGGCCCAAAAATAATTCCAAAGGAGGCAACGCTGAGACGCACCTCTGAAGGATCCACAAAGTTATCTTAGCGAAGGCAAGGCTAGTGTGTAGTGGGAACTGGTATACTGAGGCCCACTCACAATAATTTTAGCTCAGGGTAAATAAAATGACGCTCTACAGCCAGCGCCCTGGGTCTGCCAGCACCAATGCTCCGCCCATGGCACCAACAATCTGGAAATCTCCAAGCGAAGGAGCGCACAAGAGTCTTTCCAAAACCAGCTCGGTTCCAAACTTTACATGTTGTCGCTTGGTGGACATTAATGTAGCCTGATATAAAAACATACATTGACTTGGTTTTAAAGCAGGATATCAAGAGTGTTGCCCAGGTAGTGGAAACAAGACGGCAGCGTAGGTAACCGCCTCCCGCAACCACATCAAAATTACAACTAAACTACAGAACCACCGTCACTCAGAGCCTCCTGAGATCCGGCTGAACAGAAGCCCCACAACCAGGGAACTGAAGCAGCACTGAGACCGGGAGGAGGGGCGGAGATGCGGGGGGATCTCACCTGGATCTCGGAGATGCGGCCTCGGGCCCACAGCCGGTGCCGCAGGGTAAACACGGGAGGGACATCCCCGTGGAGGAGGTTTCCTGGAGGAGTGACACTGACGCAGGCAACAGACGATCATATCTCAGAGGGAAGAGGGAAGGGGGTGGAGGGTGGGAAGAGATTAACCAAAGAAGTTATATGCATATATGCATAATCCATGGACACAGTCAATAACGGGGTGAAGGCCTGGGGAGGGGGGGTGGGAGCACAGTGGAGGGGGTCAATTGGGGGGGGGAAATGGGACACCTGTAGTACTTTCAACAATAAAGATAAATTAAAAATAAATAAACAGTGTTGTCCATAATCCTACAACCAAACACAGCATGTCTTTTTTTTTTCTCTCTCCTCGGAATAAACATCCTAATATATATGCACACTTTTGATGTAAATTATATCCACTTTTACTTTCTTATATTAAAATATTCTGTTTATTTCAGGAAACACCTCAAATTGGTAACAGAGATCATAGCAATAGTGAGGCATTTTACCACAGAGAGAATTCAAAGTTGGGACTGATGCTACTGACTCACCTAGGATATCCTAGTGTAAGTCAGTCTGTGCCTCCATTTCCCCTTCTGCAATAAAGGGACTCAGGTCTTGAAAGAGATACTTAAATTGAATGTAACATCCTCTATATTAGTGTGAGTTATATGATTCTAAACCCTAAGCAAACCGCAATGTATTTTCAAGAACCAGAAGTGTTTGATATAGCTATTCTACTTCTGAACACTTATCATTCAAAAACAAACCTATGAAAGAAGATGCTTTATGCACCTAGATGTTTATCAAATGTACATAATAGTTAAGAAGTGGGAACCTAAAGGCTTTAGTATAGGGGAATGACTAAGTAATGTCCTATTCCACATGACATGCTATTCAACATTTAGGAAAGTAATATACTACATTATGAAATGGAAAATAAATACATTCTTCAATTGTGTGAGATTCTAGGACTTATTCAATTTTCTCAGTCAATCAATGTTTTCTACATATCAGCAGCTATTGCTTCTTTACTCCCCTCCACCTGGGCCATGAGGAGGAGACACCCCCCCCTTCCCTAGGGCCCTGGGGAAGCCAAGCGAGAAAGAAGTTTCTACAGAGTGCAACAAGCAGAAAAGGGCTGGAACTAATGACATAGGTGAAAGGAAATGTGTTCGAAACTATTAAAGTGCAATGAAAACACAAGTTATTATTATAGTTTATGACTAATGAAGTGCTTCAGCCATGAGGAGAGAAAATAAAATTCAGATCACGCTCGTCTTGCTGACCACAGAACGCAGAAGATGTTCTAAGACGGAGGAAAACAAGTCCTCAGAGCATTTGAACGCTTTAAAATAGAATCGATAGAGCCACGTTGGGTCATCATGACATCTCTTTTATTCTGGACTTTCTTCTAACTTTAAATGCTATTTGAGTTTTTGCCAGAGACAACTTGTGGAATGTTCTGAGCCCAATTGGGAATTTTATTTATAAAATAAGGTCAATTTCAATAGGAGTAGTGAGGGCATCCACTGAATGAATGGGTGCTCCACACAGCCTTGAATAAATTATCCCTGAGTCACCCCAGAGTGGAGAGGGCACTGTGATGGAGCAGAATTAGCCAACTTATCCTCTCACAGACAAACACAACCTTGTCCCAGTCTTCTGGCATTTTAAATCCCGCCTTAACATGTAAACTGAAAGAAGGGGGGAGGGAGGCTCATTGGATCTAGTATGTGGGAAATAAGTGGGGGTGAAAGCACGGCTTGAGATGAATTCCTCAAGCCAAAATCCAAGTATGGTCCTACTTAAATCAGATCCGAGCTGTGAAGGCAGAAATAGTCCTTCACCAAATGCAAAAAAGGAACTGCTAGAAGTGCTGACTGTTAAACAGGAAATCCAATGTCCAAAGATGTCCTGATGATAGAATTATGAAAAGGAGCATGCCCTAAAATGCAAAGCTGCAGCACCAGGGTGAGCAAAGATACGGAAATCAACCTGATCTTCACGCTCCAAAGCTTACTGAGCCTCCCGAGCCCGAGCGGCTGCATCTATAAAATGGGGGAGACTCTATCTCTGGCTGTCACAATGCGTTATTAGTACACAGGACTCTGCTAACTCACCATGAATTCAAAGAGAAATCAACATCCTTGCTTCCTCTAGCTTAAGAGTTAATATTGAGCAGAAAAAATGCAAATAATCTATATCAATGGGATCATTTAAGTGCAATTTAACTGTATCTCGTCTTATTTGAAGACTACTCGTTAGCTATGTGGGAGAAAAACAAAATCAAAGTTCTTGAATTGTGAGACCAAACCACTATTTTTCTTGGATATTACTTCCCTTCTCCAAATTTTCACAGCCACAGCAGGCGAATACAATCAATGCTCATCTTTTATTAAATCAAATTGCAGGTTAAAACAAGACAAACAAAACAGACTAACTTGTTTTCCTTCCTAACCTTCCTATAGGTAGCCCTTAAACATTTCGAGTTCACTTTTCCTTGATTTATGTGCTCAGGGAGACTGCGTAAGGGTCACGTATGACTCACCTGACTTGTATTCAGCTTTCCCATATGCTAGAAACAGGGCATTTCCACCTAAAAGGCGGAGAGAATGCAATGACTTTTCCAGCGATTCCCAGTGCGGTCGGCTGGAGAGTGGCCTTCCAAAGCGGCCCACGTGCCTGCTATCTGGAGCCTGTGACTGCTCCTCCGTAGGACTAAGGATTTCATGCGGGACTAAGGATTCTGAGAGGGAGCGATTAGCCTGGATTATTCAGTTGGGACAAATGTAACCACAAGGGTCCTTGTAGGAGACAAGCAGGAGAGAAAGAATGAGGGGAGGAGAGGAGATGAACAGAGGCTGGAGTGATGCCGTGTCTGGAAAAAAGCAAGGAATGGAACACAGTTCTGCTCACACCTTAATTTTAGCCTAGGAGACCAATTTTCAGACTTCTGACCTCCAGAACAGCAAGATAATAAATTTGCATTGCTTTAGGTCACTAAGTTTGGGGTGACTTGTGACAGCACCAAAAAAATACTAATACAAACAGAGGCCCTGGAATGCCCCCATGGTCCTAGGGAGTTGCTAGTCCAGAGAGATGAACACTAAAACTCAAGAGCAGTAGAAGAAATCATTTGTCTGATTGCAACGATCCGCATCCCCAGGCTCCTCACACGTCATGAGCTCATACCTTTGACAGCTCCTCCCCTAGTCGTGGGTATCAGTTTGATTAGTGACCAAACCAGCTTTTTGTAAGGCTTAGGCTATGTATTCATGTGAAATGTGTTATTCCAGAACCGACCATGCTCTCCCCGAATGATTTAACCACAGAGTCTGGTAACAGCGAGGCAACACCCCTGGGAAAAAACAGTCCCACTGACCTGTGGCAGGGAAGATGCGTACAGCTGGAGACAGGGGATATTTAACTTGGAGAACTCAAATACCCAGCACCCTGTCCCTTTCTGGAAGACTGGGCAAGATAAACAGTATGTGGGTCACGTGAAGGACCCTGCAGGGAGGGGGCTTTCCAGAGCCGCCGAGAATTAAAACTTGGGAATAGAATCACAGTCTTGCTCATAAGCTTACGCGCAGGCAGGTTAAGTGGTTCGGGTCAAGCAGTTCAGGTTAAGCACAGTCAGGTCAAGTGACCAGCTTCAGAACCAATTCAGAGACTGAGTCACCTACAAGACTCAACTCAAACAAAGCGATTAAGAGCATAGCCTTTGGAGTCAAATAGCTCCAGACCATATTTCTTCCGCAGCTGGGTGCATTACCTGGGGATATTATTTAATATTTGAAGTTCCATTTTCTTGGCCTAAACATGAGTGTAACGTTTACCTTATACGTCACAGGGTTTTGAGGATTGGGTAAGATAAAGTGTGCAAAGGAATTAACACACCCGCTAATGAGTGCAAGCTCAGTCAATGGCAGCTCTCCGGGTATTTTTATTCTCTGAATTGTCCAAGCTGAGCTGCTTCACGGTGCCCCCAGAGCTGCCGATGCACGTGTGCCTTAGCCTGTCTCCATCAGAATCACAGTGAGGAAGGGAAACCCGCAAAGGCAGGGACCAGCCTCCCTCGTGGATCTACCCTGAGCACTGAGCACAGGGCCCGATCTGCACGGGGCCCTCACATTTTCCATAAAGAACTGGTCTCAGCTGCGAGTGAGCGCGCATCTGAGACATCAGTTACGATACCGATTATAGGACTTTTCCATGTGTGACCCGTTAGAGGTGGTGAAATAAACTTAGTGAGTCATGTCAGCTTTTTTTTTTTTTTTTTTTTTAAGAAAAATAACAGGGTAGAAAAGATCAGAGTACAAAACACACGGCTTAAGCGTCGTTACAAGAAACACTTGTTTCAGTGATATATGAGAGTGACATATTACACGTGGTTGTAATGTAAATACATTTCTTACTGTGGGTAGGGGGGAAAAGAAAAAAAAGTGAGCCTTCTGGCTGTTTCACCTCACCGACACTTGGCATTCTCAGTCCTTTCCAGTGCCACCATTCGACATGTGCCAGTGGTACGCGCTGTGGCTGTAGTCGGCGCGTCCCTGACCGCTAGTGACGTGGAGCGCCTCGCTGTGTCTCTGTCCCCCTGGAACGCTCTTTCTAAGCACTTTAGAAAACCACCTGGCAGTACCTACTGGGGTTGAACATGCGCTTCCTATTACCCAGCAATGCTACTCGATGTGTTTACCCAACAGAAATGTGTACACACGTTCATCAAAACACAAGTACAGAAAGGGTCACAGCAACACCATTCATAATAACCCCGAACTAGAAACAGGCCGAAAGCGCATTAACGACAGACCAGATAAATAAATGTGACGTATTTACACACCATAGAATCCTACATAGAAGCAAAAATGAATGGACTACTGCGACGACACACAACAATGTTTTAAGAATCCCACAAGCATAAGACTGGGTGAAAGAAGCCAGATACACAGTGGATAATTTCAGTGACATAAAGTTCAAAACCAGGCCAAACTAATTCACAGTGTTAAAAATTAGGATCATGGTTATCCTTAAGGTCACAGGGGCTTCAGGGGTGTTCCTTTTTTTTTTTTTTTTTTTTAATCTGAGTGCCTGTTACATAGGTATGCTCAGTCTGTGAAATTGGCTGGACAATACACATATGATTAGTGATTTTCCTAAAGTTCAAAAAAGCTAATAATACTTTTTTAAGGGTAAAAACCACATAGAGAGCAAGAACCCCTGATACACCCTCTCATTACCATCAAGTGGTCACCAAGCCTTTGCTTGACCAACTCCAGGGTCAGGAATCTATTTACTGCCCAGGTAGGTCACTGTTAAAAAGCTTTTTCCTTGCACTCAGCCATAACTTGCTTCCCCACAACTTGTTCCCGTTGGTTGTCTGTCCTCATAACAGATTCCAAATACCATAGATCTACTCTGTCAACCAGCAGCTGCTCTTCAAATATCTGCAGGGAGCTACCATATAACCCCTTCCCCAGGTCTTCACTTCTCTGGACTAAAGAGCCCCGGGGCCTCCAGGCACCCCTCAAGGTCTGGTTTTCGGTCCCTCTTGTGTCTTAATTGCATTCCTTTTATCTAGTGATGCCCAGAAGAGAGCCCAGGCCCCTAGGAGAGGCCCGAGAAGAGCAGAAAAGAGCAAAAGGTAGAATAATCAGTTGTAAATCTAGATAGTGTACTTATCAGCACAGCCTAAGCTTCCATCGGCCCCTTCTTTAAAATTCACATTATATAGCTCACTCCTACTGAACAACTGGCTAACCCCCCCCCCCATGTCGTTTTCACAAGTATGGTTAACATTTACTTTCTGTGTCTGCCCAGCCTCGGAGCTCTCTTAGGACTCAGAACACTCTTTGGCCCCACTCCAATTCTCCAAAGCGAAGTCTTGGAGACGGAGGAATATCTGCTATGGAAACACCTCCGAATGCAGTCTCCCCACCGACCCTCCCAGTGGAAACAAAAATGAAGTGTTCCTCTCAACACCACATCTCATCCCCGAGTGAGCTCCATTTCAAAGTCTATCCGGGGGAAGGAGTGTTGAGTGCAGAAAGCACGATTCCACCAGGCACCTCCTACGGCCTGAGCAATGAAGGGCGCGGGGTGTTTTGTGGGTTTTTTCCTTGTGCCCTTCCTCTCCCAAAGTCAGCTCCAACCGGAGGCCGGGGAGATGAGCGTGGCTGGCTCTGCTCACTCAGCGCCTCGCCTTTGTGTGCCGGGTGGAGGGTGAGGTTAGGAAGGAAAACGTGGCAGGGCGAGAAGGAAAACTGATCTTTCCCAAGGTGTCTAGAAATCATAGGTATCGCCACCGAAAAACCCGCAGGGATCCCTCTCATCTGTGCCACAAGGAAAACACACAGAAACCTTTCTACAAAAACTCCCCATGAGGCAGCCTCGTGGGTATTTTTAACATCAGGACGAGATGGAGGGGAGATTCCTGAGGCAAAGGAAACACCAGAGAAGCGAACATGTGCAGGGCACCAAGAGACGTGGGCTGGAATTAGGGAGGGCGAGGCGATAAAAATAAAAATGGGGAAAAAAAATAAAAGCAGCTGTCCAAGGCCCCTAGGGGGCGAGGGGCGACCTGTGCGTAAAGGCGCGGGCGGGGGGTGCGGGGAGGAGCAGCGACCCGGGACGCGCGAGGGGGAAGCGGCTGCCTACCTGGCCCGCGCCTGCTCCATCTTCCAGGCGCCGCCCGACTCCCCGCGCTGCTCGGCGGGGCTGGAAGCCGCCGGGAACGGGCGCAGCCCCGCGCGCCCCCAGCGCGGCCCGCGGCCGCCGTCTCCTCCCCGGCTCGCGGCTCCGGGTCCGCGGAGACAGGGCTCTGCCCGCTGCCTTTCTCGAAAACCGGGCTCGGGCTCGACGTGGCCGAGCCTGCAGCTAACGGCGCGCCGGGCACAAGGGAGGGACTGTTCTCGGTGGGAAGCTGGACGCGGAGCGCAGCGGGGCCGCGGCGGCGCGCGGAGCCGTTTGGGGAGCAGCGCGGGGCTGGGACGCGACTGGCTGGCACGAGTCGCTCGGCACCCGCTGAGCTGTCAACCGCGAGCGGAGGCGGGGCTCCCACAGCCCGAGCCTGGGGCTGAGCCGGCCGCCTGAACGCGCTCCCTCCAGCCTTCGCGGCCTTGGTGATGTTGGCACAAGGGCAGCGGGCTCAGAGGGCGCCCAGCCCTCTGTCTCTCGCCCACCCCGCCGAGGGGCTTTCGGAAAAAAACAGCCAACTGCTGGGCGAATTTAGAGAGGCGTCACCCCACCCACAGGGAACCCCGGAGCCAGGGCTGGAGTGTAGGAAGATTTGAGGCGCAATCCTGGCTGAACCTGGATGCACATACCAGACGGTCAGAGGACGTGAGCTCGGAGATGTCAGTCTCACCATTAACTTGGGGGCAGGACCCTTGCTCAGGAAGGGAAGCATCCTAATAAAACCTTGCGGCCTTGTCAGCTGTCTCCGTCTCGGACACCCCTGGTTTTATGGCATTTCTCTCTCTCTCTCTATGGGTTTCAGCTCCTCCGAGCACAGAGGCAGCTGGGCTCTACCACCAGCTGCAAGAGGGCAGAGGGCTCCCGAACTTCCCAGGGCACTAGCAAAGCTTCAAGACAGTGGCCGCCAGGACCTAGAATCTCCCCTGTAACTGTTCTAAGATCATGGAAAAGGGTCCTTTGAAGATGGCACTGACCCAGACCATGTTCCATCTATTTCTGTAACAAGGTTTAAACAAGTCAGACGCGCTATAATTAACGTGCTTACAGCCCTGAAGCTCCTGTTTAGTTCTAAAAGAAAACCTTTTTATTAAGTGACATAACCACCGTTATTATTAGCACCACCACTGGCCTTTCTTTAATTTGCAGAAAGTTTCATAGTGCCCACGTGTGGCAATGCTGACTGAGTTATCCTTGTGTCACAGATGATAAATCTGAGAACCCCAAAGGCTCAAAGGCTCTGCTAAGGCTCAGATACAGGTTGTTTTCTACACGGTGTGTCCCTAGAAACATTTTCTCTGAAGATCAGACCAATGAGGCTTCTCTGGAATGAACTGATTCTCTCAGGTATCCTAGGAGTTAAACTCAGGAAGGACCCTAGCATGCGAGTATGGATGAGATTGGAGGGCGCTTGTATTCTTGGGGCACACTGTCATCCTGCTTCCCATCTCTTGGATTAGTTCTCCTAAGTGTCAGTACAGAATCGGGGCCGGGAGGGCAAGATAACATTAAAACATCTGAGAGTTCAGAGGAACGGTTTAGGCCCCTCGTCTAGAGTCCCCCAACCTCAACACGTAGCTTCTGCCTCCATGCCACAGTGCTCTGGAGCTTAGAGTATTTCCAGGAAGCATTTTTAAACAGTTAAGGAGACAAGGGTCACGGGCCACCTGTCTTGAAAAGAATCTGCTGCTGTCCCTGCAGGATAAAAGGGGGAGGGCAGGGAAAGTCAGATTGCCCTCCTCCACCCCAAAGTCGGTGCTGTATTTAGTTTTGTCTCAAATCAAATTATGGGCTACTGAGTTTGGAGAGGAGCTCTGTCTATAGCCAGACATGCACTGCATTTAAGAAATGACACATCAGCCCGCCGGCGTGGCTCAGTGGTTGAGCGTCAGTGACCTATGAACCAGAAGGTCACGGTTTGATTTCCAGTCAGGGCACATGCCTAGGTTTTGGGTTTGATCCCTGGAAGGAGTGCGTGTGGGAGCAGCCGATCAATTTGATGCCTCTCTCTCTCTCTCTCTCAAATCAACAAGCATATCCTCAGGGGAGGATTAAAAATAATAAAATAATAAAATAAAATGCCTGTAAGAATCTTAAGCAGCCTCACAGGCAGCCCCAGGTAGAGAAGAGTATGTTTCAGAAGAAAGCATGGGTGTGGTTTTTGTCTAGAGGAGTTGATAATAAATGAGTACAAAAGATGCCCTCAACGTCTTTAACTGAATTCTACCAGCATGGACTGAAAGGGATTAGGCAGTGCAGAAAGAAAAAATGCCTCTGGACCCTCAACCTGCTACTAGGACGAAGCAGGCTAAGAACATTGCCTAACTGCAAACAAGTACCATTTCTTATGGGGGGGAAAAAGAAATGACTCAGAACAAACCAGGAGCCCAGAGGGCAGACCAAGAGGTCTTCAGGTCAAGAGGAACCATCCTTAAGGACCTGTACCCCGGGAGCCTCACCTGAACTTGATTTAGATGGTGAGATTCTGAACTTCTGAGCTGATGCAGTAAATGTTAGGAAATTTGGGGGGCTTTGGGAGGGAGTGAGTATTGCATGTGGTAATGTTTATGGCCAAAAGGAATGTGGTAGATTGGAGATGGCTGAAAATTCTTTGCTACTTGTCCCATTGAGACTTGGGGTCTAATTCTTCACCCCTTGAATCTAGCTGGTCTTGGTGACTTGCTTGACCAACAGAATGCAGTGCTAGGTCATAAATTCTGAGGTCAAGGCATAAGGAATCCTGCAGCTTCCACCTGAGTCTCTTGATACACTAAGCTGCCGTGAAAGAATTCGGACCACTTTGCTGGAGAGACCCCAAGGAGAGGCTCTGAGACCACCTGAGAAATATCACCCAGCAGTCTGCATGAAGACATGAGGCATCACTCACACTCGGTGCCCGATGCGCGTGAAGTTGTTCTGAGACCTTGGGACCGGCCTTCAGATAAATACCACAGAGAGACCCAGCTGACACCACATGAGACAGGCCCATTGCTCAGCTGAGACCTGTTCAGATGCCTGACCCACAAAATCGTAAGATGTAATAAAATGGTTGTTGGTTTAAGCCACTAAGTTTTTAAGTACATCATTATGCAGAATTAGGCAACTGGACGAAGGCCTGCTAATGTTCACAAGAATTCTGATTCATTATCTCACTCGTTTATTCATTAAATATACATGGAGGACAACTGTGTGTCAGGCACTATTCTATACACTACAGCAGTTTTTTAAAAAACACAGCAAAGACTCTTTATTCGTGGTGTTTACAGTCTACTGATAGACAATAAACAAAGAAATAACCTTAATATGCCAGATGGTGATAAGAAACCAAGCAGTGTTACGAGAACATCCCAGCAAGGCAACCCTCTTTTATAAGTGAGAAAACTAGGTCTTAAAGAGACTACATGACAGGCAAGTAAGAGAAGCAGGTTCCCACGTATAATAAAGCTGGTTTCATGCAGCGAAAACAGTCGAGTTCATTAACTCAAATCTGCGAACTGTATTATTAGTGCAGCAGAGGAACCTAGTGGGCAAAGCTGAGGCCCAGGCGGATGCGCCTGGTTACCCAGGCCACGTGAGTAACCTAGAGAGAAAAGGTAGTCTGTACGTAGATGAAATGAAGGATCCACCCTTCAGTAGCTGGAGCAGGGCAGGGCTAGGAGGATGCGTGGCTCTGAGGACCATGCACGTAGTAGGCGAAGTGGCAGCTGCGCCTCAGAGCCAGAGATCAGAACCAAGAGCAGTTCCTGAGGGACTGGGAAACACCCCTGGGACAAGCAGAAACGCTTGTGTGGGAAAGGGGGCTCTGTAAAGACTTCGCTCCTAAACGAACCGGTGGGAGTTCAGAGGCAGCTAATGCTCAGGGGACTTCACTTATTCCCACAAGCTGATAAGAAAGGCATTCATCAACCCATCATACAAATCAGGCTGTGTAAGTGCTACAATAAAGACACAAAGGGGAACATCAAGGAGGGGTGATTCATTAAACTTGACTAGAGAAGGTTTCATAAAGAAGCAGCGTCTGAGCAGGGTCCGGAATGATGCTAGTAATACAAAACTTTATCACACATTAGGATTGCAAAAGATAGTGCTTCTTTCTACTAAGCAATATGAATTTTCACTGGCAGGAGGAGAGATGTTCCCAGTCTCCTCTGAGTGACTGCCTAGGGTCCCATTCAGCCAGAAGAGCCATGCAGCGCAGCGCTGCTGTGGCTGGCAGGCCAGTTACAAGAGAGTGGTTAAGATTTCTGCCTCTGGAGGAAGAGAGACTTGGGTTGAATCCCCCCCACCTTGGTCAGTTTCCAGCCCTGTGATTTTGACAAGTGACTTCAACTCCGTCCTTTAGCTTCCTCATTTGTAAAATAAGGTTAATGATAATAACTACCTAATAGGGTAGTTGTGAGAACAAAATGAGATATGACGTGTTTAATTTGTTGCCTAGCACATTTTAAGCATTCAATACATCATAGCTATTTTTTCTTATTAATGTTTGCATACCAGGCAGGATTCCAACCCTGAATAGAAGACGCGAGTTTTCATTTCAGTTCTGTTCCAAACTGCTCTCTAGGGCTAGGCCAGTGACCCAGGTTTTCCATTTCCAGCTCTGTGATTTATCATGAGACCAAGGCACTGGCAAGGAAGCTGAATGAGCTGGTTCCCTCACCACCTGGCTGGAGTTCCAGGGACAAAAAAGTGGGTATTTCCATCATCTTGTATTCCCTCTCTTTATCTCCCAACCTTTCCTTCCATCTTGAGGACTGTGTGTGTGTGTGTGTGTGTGTGTGTGTGTGTGTGTGTGATTCAGACCCATCTCCTTCCCTAGCTAGCCCTGTCAACTGTAAAAAAAAACAAACACAAAAAAAACCCCTTCAAGGAAAGAAATTACAACCAAGCCTTCAGACAGCTGGCAGCAATTTACGCACACAATCCCCCTCATTCTTTCAACACCCACTATTTATGTGTATCTGATGTGGGAGGAGGGGGAGTTATCCAAGAAATGTGGTATGGAAATTTCTAGGAAGTGAGGTTAGAACAGTGAAGAAAGATGTGTATGAAATACCTGGATAATTCTCATTGCTTTGAACATAGATATTGGGCCTTAAAAATAGAAGGGGCTGATGTGAGGGTTAAAAAATAAAGTTCTGCACTCAGGAACAATACTGGAATAAACTCTCAAACAACTTTCAAGGCAATCCTGACAATTGCACCATCACAAAAACCTGAGTCATTTTCCGAGAGGGGACAAGCAGTTCCAGTCCACAGCCAGGGAGCGTGTATCAGGCAATCTAGGCCACATAAAAAACCCTTGGGGATAACTAAAGCAGTGCAAGGTTCTGGTTTAGGGCTCAGACTAGATTCTGAATTAGAAAACATATTGCTAAGGGTAAGGCAGCCATACAGCTATGGTCCCTGCCTTTGTTTCTTGTTTCATAGCCATGCCATGTCCTTCATGCAGGGTCTAGTTAATTTGAGCTGCTTAGAAAACTATCAAATTGGAGCCTCTCCTTTGGCAAGAAGTGCCCATCCAGCCCTAGCTGGGTGGCTCAGTTGGAGTGTCGTCCGGTACACCAAAAGGTGGAGGGTTCGATTCCTGGTAAGGGCACATACCCAGGTTGCAGGTTTGATCCCCAGTCGGGTGCGTACAGGAGGCAACCTGTCAATGTTTCTCTCTCACATTGATGTTTCTCTTCCTCTCTCTCTAAAAAGCAATAAAAACATATCCTTGAATGAGGATTTTTTTTTAAAAAGTGCCCATCCACAAATACCAAACCTGGTGTTGTGACAGTGCAAACCATCTACAGATGCCCCCTGCTGGCAGAACCTATCCTACAGAGAGGCCTCACTGTGTATATCGTTTGGTCCTTAGAAGGGACATAAACACTCCAGGTGATCACAGTCACCAACACTACCTGCTAAGGTCTTACACCGGACCTGCTTCTAAATTTACATTACCTGCCAGGCCACCTGAAGGCAATAGGTATTTGCCTTTTCCTCCAGGTGGCCTGCCTGGTTCCTAGTGGTGAGGAACCCTAGGCCTGCTTTCTGCCTCTCTACCTACATCTGCCCCACAGAGCCAGGCTGCCCTGCTAGTTTGGGGTCCCTTGTGCCATTTTTTTTTTTTTTTTAGCCTACCCTCTGGGCAGTACACTGGAATCACCTTTCTAGCTGAACCATTTGCTGGGTTCTTGACAGTCCCTTCAACGGACCAGACTCTGCTTCCAGTTTTCTTTTATTGAAGTGTAACTCAGGGCTCAGTCCAATTGAAGGCAGCATCCTAGCTCTTCAGCTCAGTTTCTGGAAGCTTTAGTTTTAGGGATTGGGCCCTGCTTCTGGTCTGCCTGGACATCCAATTTCTGCTGGTGAGACCAGGACAGACCAAGTGGGAACTTTCCTGGGAGGATGGGGAAAGGGAGGGGAAGGCCTGGGAGCCAGCTGAGACAGTGGGGAGGGAAGATACATGAAAGTCTTTCAGGGTTCCACGGAAGCATGAAAAAGAAAACAATGCTGCAGCCGCTGAAGGAGCTCGAGTTGAAGGTTGAGAAAAACTAGCCAACGTGTCAAACCAGAAGAGCAAAAAAAAAAAAAAAGGGTACAAAATTTACAGATGCCCCAACATTCAGGATCGCCATTAAGCCAAAATCTGCCATTTCTTTGGCTTTGCAAAACCCAATACAGTAGCCCCCGCCCCCCGCAATCTGCCTTTGTAACACCATTCTGTACAATATACTGCCTAAGCACTCTCTCCAAATTTGCTTTTAATTACTACCAAAAACATTTTTCCTTTAGAAAATATGTAAAATCCATTAAGAACTTTCTTGTTGAGATTGTAGTAAAGCTGTACATTTCAGCTGCAGTATATAGTTGGCGATTTCAAAGTCAAGGTTTATATAGCAATGAGGCAAAAAGATGTCAGAGATTGGAATATTATAGAAACTAAAGGATGCTAAAAGAGGGTACTGCTTCTGTTTGTACACTAAGGTCACTCGTGCATGTTAACATTTCTTTTATTGGTTCCACTTTCTCTGAGCTAATGTATGGTTAAATGTGGGTACACATGAGAACACACACAGTGAACAAAAGCCCCCCATTCTGTGAGCACATGTCTGTAGTTCTGGGCACTGAGCTTTAAGTCTTTGTGATTTGAACAGTGCCCCAGATTCTCCTTGGAAATGTGCATTTCACCCATTTTTATTAACCTACACATTGAGCTATCCAATGGGTTTTTAACAGATTCTTGCTCATGTCCAGGCACACATCCTTTTCTTTTAAATAGATCATGTATTTCTTTGTGTTGACCTTCAGGCATTTTGTGGTATAAAATGAAAGCAAATCCCCACAAAGTCAGATTTTTAGTAAGGCAGCTTTTTAAAACTATTTTTATTTTTTTTAAATATGTTTTTATTGATTTCAGAGAGAGGAAGGAAGAGGGAGAGAGAGAAACATCAATGATAAGAGTCATTGATCCATTGCTTCCTGCATGCCCCCTACTGGGGATCAAGCCCACAATCCCAGCATGTCCTATGACCGGAATCAAACTGGTCGATGCTCAACCACTGAGCCAAGCTGGCCAGGCAGCAGCTTATTATTTTAAAACAAATGACATTTCACACTTGATATGCTAATTTGGAGACAAGAACATTTTTGTCAAAGCTCAATCTGGGGTGGGGTGGGGGTTGGGGCAAAGTGGGAAGTGGGGACACATCTGTAATACTGTCGATAATAAAAAGAAATGAATCTTGATCAATACTTTGCACTTTAAAAGTTAACCCAAAATGCATCTTAGATGGAAATGTAAAACTATGAAACTCCTAGAAGAAAACATGGGAAAATATTTTTGTGTCACTGGGTTAAGCAATGGTTTCTAAGACATTACATTAAAAGCAAAATCCATAAAAGAAAAATTTGATAGTTTGGATTTACTTCCACAAAATTTCAAACTTCTGGTCTTCAAAAGACACTGTTGCTAAAATGAAAAGACAAGCTATAGATTGGGAGAAAATATTGGCAAATTACATCTATAATAAATACTTGTATTTAGAATGTGTAAAGAACTCCTAAATTTAACAATAAAAAAGCAAACAACTCAATAAAAAATGGGCAAAAGACTTTAATAAACACTTCACTAAAAATATACAGATAGCAATTAAGCACATGAAAAGGTGTTGAACATCAGTAGTCAGTAGGGAAATGGAAATGGAGATACCATTTCACACCTGCTAGAATGGCTATAATAAAAAAGACAGTGACAAATGTTGGCAAGGACGTGAAGAAATGGGAACCTCATACTTTGCTAGTGAAAATGTAAAAGGTACAGTCCTTTTGATAAAGAGGTGGCAATTTCTTTTTTTAAATTTATCTTTATTGTTGAAAGTATTACAGATGTCCCCCATTTTTCCTCATTGCCTCCTTTCACCCCGCCCCTGCCTTCCAAGACAATGGCAATTTTTTAAAAAGTTAAACATACACTTTCTATTCTACACCTAGAAATTTACCCAAGATAAATGAAAGCATATGGGACACACAAAGACTTGTACATAAATATTCACAACAACTTTATTTGTAATAGTCAAAACAACAAAAAAACTGGAAACACCAATGGCTGGTAATTAATAAACAAATTGTGACACAGTCGTACAATGAAATACTCAGCAATGAAGGAAAATGAACTATTAATACCCACAACAACATAAATCTCAAAATAACTTGGGCCTCCACCATCATTGCTCAATAAATAACACTGAATTAAATCAAATCTGGATAGTATGCAAAGCTTTCTTACATTTTTTAGTTGATTGAAAATTAGAAAATTGGATTCCAAAAACACCCTTTCCCAAGGGACAAGCCTCTAAAACGCATAAACCTCTAATACTATAGCTAAAGCAAATATGTTTTTTAAAGTATGTTGCACATTTCTGGAGAACTGGTTTTTAAATGAGGGTCAGAGAAGGACCGACCTTGGCGAAGTTCCTGACCACTGAGAATTTCATTTGAGAATTCCTGAAATGTTTAAAAGCATTTCAAGGTTCAGCATTACATCAACTGAGATTAATGTTGAGGTCTGATGGAGGAATAACTATTAAGGAAATAGTGAAAGTGTGCTATGTATTTTAACAATAAAACCACAATTCAGAGAACTGAATTCTAACCCTACAAACTTTGTGTTACCAATGACAGTAAGAAAAACCATTCCTTTATGACAGTCATGACGTATTTAAATTTTGGCTTCTTCTGATTAGAAGAGTTTACCCCAGTGAATATACTCAAGAAAACTTTAAATTATAAATATATATATCAGACTAAATTTTTTTTGTTTCAGACTTTTAAAAAATAGTCTGTGAAAAATAGTCAATACCCCACAGATACACACATGTTGTTTTTTAAAGTAATTCTGTTTGGGCTAAAATTCTACTTTATAAAAAAATCAAATAATAAATACTTCTTGTTTCATTCCTTCTTAAAAGCAGTAATTCATTATCAGTTTCTTAATAGAAGTGTGATTCCTTTAAGCTGTGTTAACTGAACATCTGACTCAGTTTTCTCCAACAGTGGATAGTGTGATGAATAAATACAACTAAGTGTCTGTGAATAAACTACGTTTCCTAGTTCACAGATAAAGCAGAGTCCTGAACACAGAATACAGGCCCATTCATATTTACTCCTGCAATTAACACTCAAGGGATCCAATTCCTGATTTTATGCATAGGAAACTGAAGCCTAGAGAAATGAAGGAACTTTTTCAGGTCCCAGTTAGTCAATGGTGCTTAGAGACTGACACCCTCCCCCCACTACCACCCCGTTGCCTTTTAGTTGGATTTGTGAGTACTAGGCTCCCCAAAAGAATCAGCTAAAGATGCTGACAAGGAGATGCTTATTTAAAAAAAAAAAAAAGCAGCAGCACAATCTGTCTCTTCTTTAAAAAAAAATAAAAATCGTGTGTATGACAAATTTTCATCCTGCTGCTGTTACATCAAGAAAATTTGGGCCTAATTTGTCTGGTCTTCCAAGCCAGAGCCACGGGAGGGACTAGGCTTATGTGGCACTTATCCTGCCCGGCCTCATCCAGCCAGCAGGCAGAGCTCCAGCTCTGCAGGGGAAGATAGGCAGCCTAGGAAAAATGAACCATCAGCACCCCCACCCTGCTGTCTGTTACCTAATAGATTTTTTTAAAAGGGGGTGTAAAAGAAGGCAGAGCGCGCTTTCAACTGCCCACCCACGCACACATCCCAATCCTTTATCTCCTTTTACTATCGCTAATGCTCCCACCCTGGCATGGCCTTCGGAATCATGTGCTCATCTCTCCTTTGACCAACAGACAAGGCCTTCAACCTCATCTCCACCAGCAAAGCGGGTGCCAACACATTACGCAAGGATCTTGGGATAGAGATGGTTTCCCAAGCGTTAGCCCAATAAAATCCAGCTCCACACCTTTCTTTCCAGGCAACTCCCCACCGTCTCTCCCCCCTTCGCCCCCGCCCCCATCCCCATCGCCTCCCACCACCCCCGTGCCCTCCAACCTTCCCCAAGTAAAGGTCGCTCCTCGAGACCCCTCCCCCAAGCGCTCCAGTCTCCAGCCCCGAGCACGGTGCTCCGGGCCCCGCGGTGCTCTCACCTCATCCAGGGGCCGGCCACCGCTGCTGCCTCTTCCTCCGCGGCTGCCGCTGCCCAGCTCCGGGCCGCCTCCGGGTGCCGCCCTGCCGGGCCGGGAGACCGCCGAGAGGGCTGCAGGGGTCGCGCCGCGCCCCCGGACCGGTAACGCGCGCCGTGCGCACGGCGGGACGCGCGGCGGCAGCGGCTGCAGACGCAGGGGCGGCGGCGGCAGGACCCGCTGTCGGTCCTGTCCATGGATTTCCCGGGCCTGGCCACCCCAGTCCTAGTTACGGCCCCCGCTTGGCCGCGCCGCACTGGAGCGCGCACCCCCGGGTGTGGGTGAGCGCCCACTGCGGCTGCCACTGTGTGGCCGAGACCGGGAAGGGCCAGGCCTCCCCGCCACCTGCTCCGCCCAGGCCGCCCTGCCCCGCTCCCACAAACACCCGCCGCCGCCGCACCCTCCACCACCTCCTCAGCGGCCCCAACCAATACCTCCACCTGGACACCTTTCCGTCCCAGGCCTTTTTCCCCTTCTATCCGCTCCATTGTCACCTTCCTCGATGCCCAGCCTCAAAACGCTTCTCCCTTTCTCACTCCCTCGCCCTGTGTCTTACCGGTTTGTTTTCCTCCCCCAAAACCAGTCACCCTCTCATACGGTCCTCTCCCCGAATCACCACTTCTCCAGATTGTTCGCTGGCCTCCTATTTCCCTCTTTTAAAATCTACTTTTCCTTTCAATTTTCCCGTTATTGTAAAAATCTTTCTCCTAAACAAACTCAATTTTCCTTTCAGTTGAGACCTTCCGATTCCATTTTTCATGAAGAACTCAGAGTAAAGTATATATAGCTTGGCATCCACCATCAAGTCAAGGGAATGTTTTCATGGTTAAAGAAGTTCATAGGTCAAATAAATACACTAAATGTTCATTCTGAAAATGTTTTTCTTAAATACCCACAGTGTCCTCTAAGGACAGAGGCTAGTGAGTCTCCAGCAGAGCAGAAGGCCTCTGGTGCACTGTTCCATACAGCACAGGCCTTCCAGGGAGGTGGATACTGTGGGTCCCGAGGTTCGCAGGCCATAGTCACTATTGCCGACTGACTCATTATGAACAAAGCTAAACTCAAATCCTTAACTCATTTTCCTTCCAAATCTGCTGTTCAGCCCTGTTTTGTTTTTTAAACAAACAAACAAAACCAACACTACCATCTACCCAGCTGCCCAAGCTCCAAACCTGGGAGTCTTTAGAGACTTACCTCTCTCACTCACTCAGCGCATCCTGTCTTTAATTCTACCTCTTTTCTATTTCTTTATCTGTAAGTGGTCCCTCCCATCATGATTCCAACTGCCTCCAGAAAATGACACTATCAGGGACCACACCAATCTTTCTTTTAAATCTTCTAAATTAATCTGTCTTTACCGCTCTCCCCCCCCCCAACCTATCTTACTTGGGCAATTTACCCTACCACTTTCATCTGTACTAAGAAATTCTTAATTACCTTTTTTTATCTTTGTATCTTTAGCCTTCCTTTCTCCCTTAGCTCCATCCCCCGCCAATAAACATGCTTAAGTCTCCTCACCCCCAAAATAAAGTCCTTCCCCCACTAACCACCATCATCTCTCTCACTTCCCTTCATAAGCAGTTTGCTTAAATACATTGTGTTCATTTGATGTCTACACTTCCTGACTTCTGTTCATTCTTTACCATCTAATTCTCCACAACCAGGCCTCTAAACCTATTACTTAGCTGAAGCTGCTGTCCTAGCAGACTCAGACTTTGGTTTTGCCCACAGAAGAGTTGTAGATTTTATCTAATACACAAATTAAAAGGAATAGGAATGGGGTTCCTTAATTTAAAGGGAATCTGCAATCTTAGTTGAGGCTGATAAATAGTTCGGTGAAATTACTGCAAACCCAAAAGCTAAGAAGTGCCGAGGAAAACATATGCTTTTCAGAGAGACATCCCGCAGGCCCGGAGATTGAGCCTGCAACCGAGGTACATGCCCTTGGCCAGAATCGAACCCTGGGCACTTCAGTTTGTGGGCTGATACTCTAACCATTGAGCCAAACTGGCTAGTGCTCAATTCTTTCTTTCATGGCTTACATCTGTGTTCTATCTAAAAAATCACCAAAGTGAAGGCCATCTAGATTTTCTTTTAGGAGTTTTATAGTTTTGCAAGTACATTTAGGTCTTTAATCCATTTTTATTCCATTTTGAGTTAATTTTTGTGAAAGGTGTAAGGTCTATATTTAGAGTCATTGTTTTGCATGTAGATGTCCAGTTATTCCTGCACCATTTGTTGGAAAGACTATCCTTTCCCTATGAATTTGCCTTTGCTCCTTTGTCAACAATCAGTTGACAATATTTTGTTGGTCTATTTATGGGCTCTCTATTCCATTCCTCTGATCTATTTGTCTGTCTTCCACCAAACTCACACTGTCTGTCCTCTTTGTTCCTCTCCTTCAACATTGTGTTGGCTATTTGGGGTCTTTTGCCTCTGCATATAAACTTTAGAATCAGTTTGTTGATGTCCACAAAATAACTTGCTGGTATTTTGATTGGGATGCATTGAATCTACAGATCAGGTTGGGAAGAAATGGCATCCTGAAAATATCGAGTCTTCCTATCCATGATCACGGAATCTCTGTGTATTTAGTTCTTCTTTGATTTCTTTCATCAGTTGTTTTTTAGTATAGTCCCAGAATTGTGGAACATCAGAGCTACCTAATTTCAGAACATTTTTATCGCCCCAAAAAGAAACCCCATAGCCATCAAAGGCACTATTTCCATCCCCATCATCTGCTCTCCCTCCTCCCAGCCTCCGGCAATAAGCTCATTGCTTATTCTATTTCATAGAAATAGAATCATATGATATGTAGTCTTTTGTGTCTTGCTTTTTTCACTTAGCATAATGTTTTCAAGGCTCATTTACTTTGTAGCACATACCAATGTTCCATTCATTTTTACTGCTGAAAAGATATCGCATTGTATGAAAAGACCACCTTTCTTTATTCATTCATCAATTTTTTGACATTTGGATTGTCTGCATTTTTTACTATTATGAATAATGCTGCTACAGACATTCATGTACATGCATGTGAGTAGACATATTTTTTTTTATTGTTGACAGTATTACAAATGTCCCCCATTTTACCCTCTTTGCCCCCATCGACCCAGCCCCTGCCCCACCCCAGGCCTTGTGCCTACGGGATATGAATATATGCATATATGTTCTTTGGTTAATCTCTTCCCATCCCCCCCACACACCCCTCATCTGTCAATCTGTTCTATGCATCCATGCCACTGGAGCTTTTTTTAGATTCCACATATAAGTGAGATCATGTGATATTTGTCTTTCTCTGACTGGCTTATTTAGTTTAGCATAATCTCCAGGTCCATCCATGCTGTCTCAAAGGGTAAGAGATCCTTCTTTTTTATATCCACATAGTATCCCATGGTGTAAATGTAGCACAGCTTTTTTATCCACTCATTTCCTAATGGGCTCTGGGCTGTTTCCAGCTCTTAGCTATTGCAAATAACACTGCTATGAAACATAGGGGTGCATATGTTCTTTCTGATTAGTGTTTTGGGATTCTTAGGATATGTTCCCAGAAGTGGGATCGCTGAGTCAAACAGCAGTTCCATTTTTAATTTTTTGAGGAAACTCCATATTGTTTTCCACAGTGGCTACACCAGTTTGCATTCCTACCAGCAGTGAATGAGGGTTCCCTTTTCTCCACAACCTTTCCAACACTTGTTATTACTTGTCTTGCTGATAATAGCCATTCTAACAGGTGTGAGGTGCTTCCTCATTGTAGTTTTGATTTGCATTTTCCTAATTGCTAGTGAGGTTAAACATCTTTTCATGTATCTGTTGGCCATTTGTATGTCTTCTTGGGAGAGGTGTCTGTTTGGGTCCCCATTTTCTAATGGGGTTGTTTGGTGTTGAGTTTTATGAGATCTTTATGTATTTGGGATATTAAACCTTTGAGCTATTGTTTGCAAATATCATCTCCCACTCGGTTGGCTGACTCTTTGTTTTGTTGTTGGTTTCTTTTGCTGTACAGAAGCTTTTTAACTTGATATAGTCCCACTCATTTATTTTTGCCTTTACTTCCCTTGCCGTTGGGGTCAAGTTCATAAAATGTTCTTCATGACTAAGGTCCGTAAGATTAGTACCCATGTTTTCTTCTATGTAACTTTTTCCATATCTTATATTTAAGTCTTAGATCCATTTTTAATTAATTTTTGTACATAGGGACAAACTGTAGTCTAGTTTCCTTCTTTTGCATGTGGCTTTCCAGTTTTCCCAGCACCATTTATTGGCTTTCTTTACTCCATTGTGTGTTTCTGGCTTATTTCTCAAAAATTATCTGCCCATATACATGTGGTTTTATATCTGGGCTCTCAATTCTGTTCCATTGGTCTGTGTGTCTGTTTTTCTGCCAATACCACGCTGTTTTGATTATGGTAGCTCTGTAGTATAATTAGAAGTCAGGGAGTGTGATACCTCCGGCTTCATTCTTTCTTTCTCAGGATTGCTTTGGCTATCCCGGGTCTTTTGTGGTCCCATACAAATCTGATGATTTTTTGTTTTATTTCTTTAAAAAAAGACATTGGCATTTTGATGGGAGTTGCATTAAACCTGTATACTGCTTTGGGTAATACGGCCATTTAAACTATGTGGATTCCTCCAATCACGAAGGAAATGGTTATGGATATGTCTTTACTTAGTACAGTACCACTGTGAATTGTGCTGTATGCAACCAATGACGAATTCTCTCAATCCATGACCATGCCATTCATTCAGTCATTTTATTCAATAAACATTAATTGAGCATTTGCTAAGTCCCGGGTACAAGATACTAGGCTCTGGGGAATCACAAATGACTACTTTTTCTGCTCTTAAAAGAATAGGGGCTCGTAGGGGAAGAAAGAAACCTGTTAAGAAATTACTTGAAACTTCAGCAACATATTTAGATGCTATCAAAACCACCCCAACTCTCCTTCTCAATACCCCCCCTCCCCACGCCCGGGGTCCCAAACGCCAAGGCGGGCCTGGCCTTCCCGACACCGCGGGAGACACACACACCGTGAAGGCGCAGGCTCGCGAGGTGGCTTCTAGAAGGCGGGCTCGATCTTTGAAGCAGGCCATCTAAGGGGGCCATTCCTTTAACCAGGGGCTTTCACGTTACTTACAATACGCGCTCGGTGCTTTAACCCGCCTTCCTCCCCAGATCTACACGTTTCACGTCGTCGCCCGACGGCCCACGCGCACAGGCGCAGGGAAGGTCAGCGAGCGAGCTCGAGAACGAACGCGACAAACACCTGCCTGCGCGGAGCTCGCGCTGTGGGAAGGCTTAGTCAGGGATGACAGGTCAGAATCGCCACCGGCACAGGCCGCGTCACCGGTCCACGCGAGGCGCCGCTTCTCCGCGGGGACTCGGCTGCAGCGCGCGGCGGACTCGGGGCGCGACCTCGGGACGCGCGCCAACGTGAAGGCGGGCCGCTCTGCAGGTAAGCCAATGGCCGCCTGGGGGCGGAGCTTTTACAGCTGACTGGCACAAACACTGACCAATCAGAACCTCACCTGGGTGACCTGCGGAGGCAGAGCCGAAGGTGGGGGGCTGTAGAGGGGTTTTTAAGGCAACAGCTGTTTATTTACTAATTTGTAAGGAAGCGGTTCAATTTTTTAATAACAGGTTCCGCCGTAGTCGTGCATATAGCTTGCTCTCAGTCCAGATATAGTGCCTGTCTGTTTTTGTCTGCTAAGCGCATCATCACCTCCTGCTGAGAAACGCTTAAAGCAATAGTGAAATTCGAACAGGAGCCACTACTTATTTACAGACTTTCCCTCTTAAGCGACAGTGTTTGGTCTGGGGGGTAGATAAGGGCCACAGAGCTGTTATTCCTGTTCAAGGAGCTGGTGGTACAGCATAAACAAGCCAAAAAAAAAAAAAAAAGACCAAAATCTCTCCCAGAAATATATGAACATATAAAATACCATGTATAGAATACATAATATAGAAAATAGAAAAATTAAATGTGAAAATATGTAGCCTGATTTTGTTTGATTTTACACACCCTCCCCCTAAGTACCCATTAACGCCCACCTTCCTTCCCAGCCCTCTCCCCAAACTTCAAGCCTCAGGAACTAGAAAATTCTGTTTCAGTTTGTGTGCCACGCCCGCGGGGCTTATTGGAAGCTTGAAACCCAGAACAGCGAGTGGGGCCTTGGAAGTCCCTGAAGGTGGAAGGAGAGAAGGCGGAACTAATGTTCCGGGAGTTGTGCTTCTCGGTGGGAAGCCGATTCTGGGGACCGGTAGTGGAAGCTCTGGGGCTTGTTTCCGGCCACCTCAGCAGGAAGCGGAGACGCCAGCAGCTGGATCTCCGGGAACTAAGGTAGAGACCTAACTGTTGGAGCGGCGGCGGAAATCGAGAGACGCCAGCAGCCCTGCGGCCCGGTCTTGGGTCCCCGTAACCCGTGAAGATGTTGTTACTCACGATGATCGCCCGAGTGGCGGACGGGCTCCCGCTGGCCGCCTCGATACAGGAGGACGAACAGGTGAGTGACCGGGTCCCCGCGACCCCCAGCCCCTGCCCGAGCGCTGTGCTCTCAGCGCCCGATTCCTACTTAGGACTCGGGAGACCCTGGCCGTTTCCCAGACACTCCCGTCCTCTCTCAACTGCTCTTTTATCTGCTGACTTTGGAGAGACTACCTGTTAGAAGAAATCTGTCCTGGAGGCGCAGGTAGATTTTTGTGTTACATGTTTCTCTTGAACGAACAAAACGCTCTGGAGAATGGATCAGGTTCGGCTGATGGTGAACACCCAGGGTTCTGTAACTTGTTAGGGACTTTGTTAAAATTCAGGATTTCTAAATTTTTGCTGCCAGGAAGGTTGACTGACAGGCCCCGGGTTAAATCAGCTCCTGTATCCTTCAGCTCTAGCACCTGATCCTTGACCTAGCTTGCTGATATCTTTTCAAAGTGGGTGAGGTAGTATTGCCACATATAGGCACCTGTTTGAAGTTCAGTACAGTACCTTCATTCAAGGTTATGCCCAATTCCTACAATAAATCTTACAGTTGGAATTATAACCCCTGTGTTATATTCCTGTTGGGCTTTATACCTTCATCTTAACTATTTTTCTTTGCCTTTTAATAGAGTTTCCTAGCAGGCAAGCGACAGATCTTAGTCAAATTGTGTTTAGCATAGCTTTTACAACAGCAGCTTTATGCTAGTAGGTGCTCAGAAATGTATTGGGTTGGTTAAGACACAACAGCCCCACACATCTTGAAAGAGAGTTCCTTTGTGCCATAGACTCACAAGGGAAATTTCTGGTGTGAAACGAGTCTCTGGAGCAAGGTTGGGAGGTCCCTGAAGAAGGGAGGCTGAGAATGAACTTTTTATATCGTATTTAAAAGTAATTGATTTTATATTACTTTCTCATGTAACCTAAGTCTTTTTGGAAAAAAACCCTCAAGGCCTAAAAATAAGATGAGTTGTAGAAAATATTATTTTGCACATGTCTTTCCTTGGAATTTTCATTCATATATTCATGGGGGGGAAAAACACACTTATTAAGCACATCAAATGTGCCAAGCATGGTGCTAATACAGGGGATCAGGGGACATAGTCCCTAGTCCCTATTTTTATGGAGCATAGAATTTAGTGGAAAAGCCAGACAACTAACAAACAGTTAAAATGTAGTGTAACTGCTCTGGAAGAGGAAGAAGTTTCTGTGGTGGAACATGGAAAAGGTACTGTATCTAAGTTGATTTGGGGAGATCAGGAAACTTCCCAGAAGAAATGACATCTAAATTGACAGTATTGTCTAGAAATAAGGAAGGCTTCTCTTTGGTTATATGCCTTTGTGGGTTTGATATAGAAATATGTTTACTTTCACTTTTAGAAGAATAGTGATACAGACTTTAAAGTTGCAGGTCATGCCAAGAGAAGTGTTTTCTATTCAACAAAACAAAGTTTAAACATTATTATAAAATGTGAAAAAATGGAGCATGCCCTCCATTTTAAATTGTGAAATATTTTTCTCTTTCCCAATTTAATATTTTCTAGGACCACTCTGCAAAAGAAGTAAAAGTTTAAAATGGAGCATGATTGGACAAGCAGGATGATATGGGGAAATACCCGTTAAAGTATATGTCATTTGACTCAGAAATAGATTTCCCAAAGTGGAGGAAATCTGGTCAGTTTTCCAACTGTTGCATTAAGTTTCAGTGTGGGCAAAGAATACAAAATGGATTTGAAGTCAACTTAATATTAGTAGGCCTTTATCTCTACCTTGATACTTTTTTGAAAAATTGACATATTATTGTGTGTTTCTTAACTTAATTCCAAAGTAGACATCTACCAAGATGGGTTTCTTTGTTGACAAGGAAAGAAACTTGACACAAAAATGTTTTTTGTGATTGTAATCCCATAGTGATTTCCTTTAGAAATGTTGACTTTGAGTGATAAAGTCTTAAACTTATTATCTGCAAAAATATCAATTGTAGACTAATTTTTACTTTACAGTAGTATACAGGAGGTTTAGAGAATGCTTAGTACATACCGTGTACTGTGCTAAGCCCATTAAGTGCATGATACCATTCAGTTTTCATACCAATAGGTACTGTTATCCCCATTTATAGATACGGAAGCTCTGAAGCTTAGAGAGGACAGGTCTCTTGAGTAAAGTCCCACAGCTTTTAAGTAGCACAATGGAATTTTTTTTCCTTTTTTAATTCTCACCAGAGGACATGCTTAGAGAGAGGGAGAGAGAGAAACATCGGTGAGAGAGAAACATTGATATGAGAGAGAAACATCCATTGGTTGCCTTCCCTACATGCCCTGACTGGGGATTGAACCGTAACCCAGGTATGTGCCTTGACCAGGAACTGAACCAGCAACCCTTCAGTGCACCGGATGACACTCAACCAACTGAGCCATTCTGGCCGTGCACAATGGAATTTTTTATCAGGGTTTCTTAACTTTGGCACTGTTGACATTTTAGGGTGGATAATTCTTTGTTGCATTTTCTTAGTGGCTGAGTAGTACTCCATTGTCTTCTTTATCCTGCCTCCACTGATGGACTCAGGTTGTTTCCATATCATGGCTGTTGTAAATAATGCTGCAGTGAGTATTAGGGGTGCATTTATCTTTTCAAATTCCTGTTTTCATTTTCTTTGACTAACTACCCAGAAGTGGAATTGCTAGATCATATGGTAGTTCTATTTTTAACTCTTTGAGGCCCCTCAGTACTGTTTTCATAGTGGCTGCACCAATTTACATTCCCACCAATAGTGAACGAGGGCTCCCTTTTCTCCATACTCTTGCCAACACTTGTTATTGCTTGTCTTTTTTATCTTAGCCATTCTGACAGGCGTGAGCTGGTACCTCACTGTGGTTTTGATTTTGATTTTCAATTCACCATTTTAAATATAGCTATGCTTACTTGTACATTGCTTATCTGCCACTTAAACAATTTTTTATTGCTTCCTTGTTTTTACTTTTAACTCAGCAGTTTACTATGTAGAATTTTAAGATTTCACTTTGTACTTTCTCAGTACTAGAGCTCAGATCCAGACCTGGGGCAAACCTTGTATAAACACTTTCCTGTTTAAACATGTATTTATTAAACATCTCTCAAGGAAAGACTGTATTCTGTCATTCAAACCAAAATAATTCCTTCCTGTCCCATGGCAAAAGGCCCCTCCCCCTGTATGTGGCGAATAAATAATGTGTATTTGCTTCTTGTGTGTCAGGGATTCCTTTTCCTTCTGAATCTAGTAGGTTAGTGAGGTACGAATTTCCTCCATTTGATGACACTGCTCTTTCCTTCTTAGCAAATAACTAACTGATTTTCTTGAAAACTAGGAGTCTAACCTTCCTTTTTGCTCTAAAACTGGGCCTGTTTGTCTGTTAAAATGAATCTCACTAATCTATAAATGAAGGACCTTATTCCCATAGGGTCCTCATAATCTGATGCCTCTCGCCAATTCCTAGAGTATTTAGTGTGTGTGTGGAAGGTCCTTAAAGGAAGGTGTCTCCTTTCAGGCTTTCCGGGACCTTCAAAAATACCAGAGTCAGGCTAAGCAGCTCTTTCGAAAGTTGAATGAACAGTCCCCTACCAGATGTACCTTGGAAGCTGACACCATGAGTTTTCAGTGAGTATAATCCTGATTTCTTTTTTATCATTTAAGTATGAAACACAGTAAAGGTAAGTAACACCTAATGAGAATGGTAACAATTTTTTAAAATTAAAGACAACAGTAAAAGTATAGTCTCTTCATGGAAGCAACTCCCTCGCTCCAGTTCTGCAAAACTGAAATCTTGGTTTGTCTATCAGCTTGCACACAGTAGTGTAACCTGCTGTCCTGTGTCTAGGGACTGCTGTTCCTGTCGTGCAGTAATAGATAGCTTTTGCTTTAGGAGCTTCGTAGAGCCAGACATACTCAGGCGAGTACCCTGCTCAAACATTTACTAGCAGCATAACCTTGAACAATTCCCATGCACTTCTGTAGGCCTCAGTTTCCTCTACGAAGTAGGGAAAGTGATCACAGTTATGATCACACCTGAAGGGAATCCATGCACATCTCTTAATGTCTTGCCTGGCACATGGAGAATAGTCAGTGTTACTACTTAGGAGAAAAGAGAATGATAAAAGATACTTTAGGAGCATCTCAGTCAGTGGTTATAGATAATGCATGTGGCTCAGAGAGGGATCAACGGTACTTCGTTGGATTTCAAATTATCTACAGATAAATTGGTATTAAATATTTAACACACTTCAAGTTTGAAGGTGATAAAACAGGAAGGATTAAAGAAAAGAGAGGACAAGAAGATAAGAGGGGAAAAAAAGGATTAGCTGAATAAACTTGCTATTTTAGGAACTCAGATACCAAAGTAATATAGACCTGGGAGCAACCTTCTGTATTTAACTTAAAAGGAAAAAAAAACCTACACCAAAAACAAGGGGGTTGTGAGTAATGATTTGGGCCCTTAGACACCTACTTAAAGAATTTATTTTATTTTTTTACACATTGGTCTTCTGAATGTAATTTTTGCTGAAATAAAGAGTACGATGCTAAACAGGCATTTGAAAAGCCACTGCAAGAATATCTCAGACATGTACTCATGTTACCAGGAAGGGAACCTGGCCCTGAGTGGGTCTGCCTAGGGCCAGCCAGTGATGTGTGGGTTCGTGACTTCGTGCTGGAAAGATTTCACAACACAAATCCAGGTGATTTTCAGAGGACTTTATTAAAGCTGGGGACAGTGAAACAAGGAAGGGCCTAGGGTAGAAGAAGCAACAGGAGAGGGACTAGATGGGGAAATGAGCCTAGGCTGGGCTGCTTTGGCTCACTAAAAAGTCAGGGAAAGGGGGCCTTGGGGACAGGGTCAGGGGGTTCGCATTGAAGAGCTGCTACTGCCCATTGCTCCCCCGTTGCAAGCCTCATGGGGTCCCTTAGAGTTTTGGAGATGTGTCCCTGTGGGGGAGGAAGATGGGAAAGGGGAAGGGGAAGGTGTGCTCCTAGGAGAGAGAACGTGCCCTGGGACTTCCGTTTTGAATGTTTTAAGGCTGAGAGTTTAGGGGAGGATCTCAATAGAATATTCATCAGTTTTATGCTAATGTGCCAAAGTGATATTTATTCTCTTAACTTCATCAGTCCTGGGGTGTGCTAAGGACAGATGGCATTAATTGGATTTCTCCTCTCTGTCTCCCTAAGTAGGGTGATTTAAGCTGTTTACCCTCTGGTTGGGGAGGAGAAGTGCAAACCATTTACTCTTAAGTAGCCTTGGTTAGGGAAGATAGGATTGTGCGATTAACTAGATGGCTGTAAACTGCTTGTGTAACTTACCTGTCTCAGTTTCCCTATTTCGCTTGTCCTGCCTTACTAGCCTGTCTCAATCATATAGCCCCTTCCAGAATGCTGGGAAGCTCACTCTCACAGAGGAAGTCAGTTCTGTTATTGTTCAGTTTCCAGTTTACAGAGTTTCATACAGAGTTCACCTACCCCAGATATAAGGGAATATTATTAGTCCTGAGGTCATTATTTTCTGTATCCAGTAATGTTGTGGCATTAAATTCCAACTTTTAAGTATCTGTGACATTTTTCAGTTTCACTGTTTTTCTTACAGCTGGAAGGAGTTTAAAACTGTGTATATTAGTTTACCATACATAATCAAAGGGTGGATGGATGGAGTCACAACTCCAAGTTTTCAAGAAAAAGCCTTAGGTGTTAGGATATTTTAGTTTAAGAATTATCTAGTGAATAGACAGTTATGATAAACATGCCTAAGTACTCCTTTTGGAATATACTTCTAATAATAAAAAGATATTTGCTTTCCGATTCCAGAGATTTATGGTTTGAAATTGGCTTTCTGATTTAGTAGCCTCCAAGGGCTTAGGTTAGGCTATTTTTTAAAAGTTTGCTGAGAGTCTGCTTCAAATTGTTGGAGGTATTGTTACTCTACAAACAACGTTTTTCTTGCTTTTTGTCCCTCCAGCTACATTATTGAGCAAGGGGTGTGTTACTTGGTTTTGTGTGAAGCTACCTTCCCTAAGAAGTTGGCTTTTGCCTACCTGGAAGATTTGCACTCCGAGTTCGATGAACAGTACGGAAAGAAGGTGCCCACTGTGTCTAGACCCTATTGCTTTATTGAGTTTGGTAAGTTTTGCCCCTCATCTCTTTATCAAGGGAGCAAAGAATGTGGAAAAGCTATTTGTGACGCTGATACAGTCTCCACAGAATTGTACTGATGTTCACTTACTGAAGTTTCAGATTCTGCCTCTTGTATTCCACCTCCTTTTGTCCTTGTAAATGAATGGGGCTTCCTTCTTATAAGTAATTTTCTCTAGTCTTTTAATCATTTTCCCATAGAACTTGTTGCCCTTTCCCCTTTTCGGTTATTTGGTCTGATTCCTCATTAAGGTCAAGAACTGTGCCTAACGATCTACTCAATTGCTATATAACAGTTGAGTTCTGTTCCCAAACCCACAGACACATACACTCACAGTAAGGCTCATTTTATGGAGGTCAGAATTTGGAAATCAGAAAGAATGGTGTTTTGTTTCTTTTAGAAAAATAAGATTCTCTAATTTTAAAGAAAAGTCCTAGAAGATAGATGGCATTGGGGGATAACATTTACTACACGAGGAAGTAGTGAGATGAGTGGTGATATTTGTGTAAGAATCGTAGACTCATCACTGCTCAGACTTGTTAAAGTAGCAAGAGATTAAAGGAAATGTCCCAAGTTCAGCAAGTAGAGGAAATGAAAACAAGTATGGTCAGACTACACCACTGACATTTTTAGTTAAAGAAATTGGAATAACCTTAAATATAAATGGGTTAAATGTCTCAATCAAAAGTTATAGGGTAGCTGAATGGATAAGAAAACAAGACCCAAATATGTGCTGTCTACAAGAGACCCACCTCAGAACAAAGACTCACACAGGCTGGGGAAAAACAACTTCGGGAGGACTTTAAAGGAGAGACTGACAGCAATACAGTCACAGTAGGGGATTTTAACACCCCACTGACTACTGGATAGATCTCCCAGACAAAAAATCGACAAGGAAACAGTGACTGCAAATGGCACACTAGATCAGATGCATTTAATTGACATTTACAGAACATTCCACTCCAAAGCTGCAGTTAGGCATTGTCCTCAAGTGCACGTGGGCTTTCTCAATGATAGACCACGTGTGAGAACACAAAATAAGTCTGTATAAGTTCAGGAAGATGGAAATCATATCAAGCATCTTCTTGGACATTTACACAATGGAATACTATTCAACTGTAAAAACGAAGGATTCCTAACCCATTGAGACAGCGTGGTGGGACCTGGAGAGTAATGCTAAGCAAAATAAGCCAATCAGAGAAAGATAAGTGTCACATGATCTTACTCATATGTGGAATCTAATGAACAAAATAAACCGATGAACAAAATAGATCCATGGAACAGATGAATCTCAGAGGGAAGGTGGGGGTGGGTGGGTGGGGAGATTCACTTAAGAATTTATATGCATATATGCATGACCCATGGACACAGACAATGGTGGGGTGAAGACCTGGGCGGGGGTCCAGGGTGAGGGGGATTAATAGGGGGAAAAAGGGGACATTTGTAATACTTTCAACAATAAAGATAAATTTTAAAATAATAATAATTTTAAAAATTTTGGTTTTTACTATCTCTGAATTTTCTAGATAATAAGGTCATCTTGCTTTTTAGAAATAAATAAATTTAGCAAGATATTCCAATGTTTTATAACTCCCACTCTCCAAGCAGTAATTTTTTTAATGTCTGGTTTTTCAAATTTTACTTTTGTAGACAGTAGCAGCCCAGTAAACCCAAGAAAAAATAAGACTGCTGTTGTCAAGGTCACACAGGAAATAGTTGGTACACTCATATTAGGTCAAAGGACTATCTACAAAGATATGAACGGGTTATGATGAACTGCAAGGTACTGGGCCCTGTAACACAGTAATTGTTACCATCCCTAGGCCTGATGGAATGAGAGAAAAGAGCAGTTTCCAGACTGGGGAAGGAGGAAATTTATAGAGAAGGCCAACTTGAGCTGTAACTTGATGGAGGGACACTGCCTGCCCAAGGATACTTCTCAGGGAGGAGCTAGAGGAGTAAATACCCTGATGTCACTGTTTGCTCTTCTTTCCTAGTCTTGGGGCTCCCCCTTTGCTGAACCTAACTGGAAGCTATGGGGTAAGGAGTCCATTGATGGAGTCCTGGTAGGTCAGCTTCCCAAGGCAAAAGCAGGGTGCAGAAGGGTGGAGAGAGATTGAAAGGCAAATGAAAGGTATCCAGCACACATAGCTTAAGATTTTTGCCAAGTGTTGAGAATATATCTTTAATAATAAGTCATTCTTCTTATAGTTCTGAGAAATATAGACATGGCCTAAACACGAATGAAACTGCAGCTTTATAGTGGTTATTTGGGAAACTCCCTAACACGTTTGCTTTACCTGAAGTTTACGAACAGAGTGAAATTGGGAATGTATGTTAAAGAAAATACTTTAAGTCGAGTTTTTTCAACTTTTTAATCATAGAGTGATTCTTTTGCCATGTTAGGCTGTAGAAATGTTAGATTGTTGCCAGAATCTTTTTAGAGAATGTGTCTAGTTAACCAATGAAACCCTAAGGGTCCTCAGAATAGTTTGAAATGTTCTGCCTTCAGGAAAGGCATACTATAGTGAGTTTTAGTTTCTCTAGGATCCTGAGAGCAGATATTTCTAATTCGAAGGTGTGCAAAGGACACGTTTTCCTGAATGGTAATCTCATATGTTTACATTTTACAAGCGAAGAAGTCAGAACTCACATTTTCATACTCAGTAGCTTGGTTAACCGTGGATAGCTGCAGTCCCAGACTACACTCAGAGGTCCCTGTTCCCTACCTCAGTACTTCGATGGACATGAGAGAAGTCGTTAATGTCATTTTTCTTCATCATTCTAGAGACCTACATTCAGAAAACCAAGAAGCTCTACACTGACAGCCGTGCTCGGAGAAACCTCGGCTCCATCAACACTGAGTTGCAAGATGTGCAGAGGCTCATGGTGGCCAATATCGAAGAAGTGTTACAGCGAGGAGAAGCACTTTCAGGTAGCAGCTAAAGGCAATACGGGTCTTATGAAGGGGCGGTTCTCATTCCATATGCTGTCAGATTCTCTCCAGCACAGTTAAGACTTCATCTCGCAAATAGATTACATTATAAAGCTTCCAATATGATGTTTTTTCCTAGCATGATTAGATTTGTTGAGTTGGCACAGTGTAAGGGTCTCATTCCATATCAGAAGCAATTACTGTTTCCAAGATTTAAAAAAGTAAGTATTTGCAGAAACACATAAGTTAAGGGAAATGAAAAAAAGAATGAGAGGAAATTGTCAATTGCTGTGGTTTCCTGAGTAGCCACTTGGGGAGACTTTACTGCTGCCAGATCAAATGTTGTAAAATCCTCTGCTGAAAAACTTGAAGACCTCTGGCTGCAAGATAAGATCTAGTGTGGTCTCAACTTACTTTTCATTCATTACGTCATTCTTATGGAGTACTTGTAATGTGCAGAGTGCTGTGTTCCCTATAGTGGGAGGTAAGGAGATTACAAACTCCTCTCCTCCTCCCTAGTTGGCAAATGTTCTGACTCAGGTCATCCTGCACCGGTTCTTTAAATCTAAGTGAGAACTACCTTTGTGAAGGAGCCTTTTCTGACTTACAGCCCACGTTCAACTTTTTAAAGCGCTTAGCTACATACGGTTTCTTTTAGCACATTAGAGGGGTGTTTGTGTATATAATGTGTATGTACTTATTTACCTGAAATATATATATTTAATATTAATAAATGTTTATATTTAATATATTTAGATATTTATTAGTAATAAATATATATTTATATTTAATGTTTAAATGTTACTTGTTTAAATGTTACCTAAATGGGCATGTACTCTTTAAAGGTAGTGCTTATGTTTTATGTGTATTTCATATATTTCTTTTATGTCTCTCATAGTAATGATCACAAGTAGAAGTCTTAATGAATATTTCTTGAATTTAACCTTGCAACATATGTATGAATAAAATCTTTTATTATATATTGCAAATTTTAACCTTTATGTTAGTAGTAAGCAGATGGCCCAGCATATAGCCTCACACTCTTTAAAAATCAAATTTTCAGTGAGTCTTTGTATATTTTTATCATAACAGACTTAAGTTTCTACCTGGGATAAAGTCGACCCGCACAGAAATTTTTTTTAGTTCAAAATATATATATTTATCAAAAATGTAAAGAAGTCTCTCCTAGTGCTTTGCTGGTTGCTACAAAGCTGAAAGTACATTTATGCTCTGAAGTAACTTCATTTGATTGGGAAAGTCAGAAACGTTGCCACAGAGAAATTTGTAGATGGTGTAAAGAAACAAACATCAATGGAACACTGTGCTAGGCAATATGGTAGGAGGACTACATATATTTTATTTATTCTTTATAGAGTAATCCCAGGTGAAGTGGGTGGTATCAGACCAGTTTTACAGGTAAAGAAGCAGAGACTCAGAAAAGCTGAGTATCTTACCAAAAGCCACACTGCTTTTGTGCTGGCCCACGGAGTTGTCCGTTTTCAGTGTGTGATGGTTTTAAATAGACATACAGACAACGAGAGCTCTAAAGATATAGAAGGGAGAAGATAAATGTGAAATGGGCAGGAAAGATTTCTTGAAACCTGACCCATCAGGAAGGAGTCAAGGGCAGTATGTTACGAGGAAGGAGCAGCATTTCTGAACAGAGCCTATGTGAAGGACAGTGGAAAGCTGAGCCTGCCTCAAGTGTTTTCTTTCTCTTTAAGCTTCTTCATAATAAGAATCCATCTTTTATGCCTTCTCTAATTTTTGAAGTTGTTCAGCTAATCTACTTTGCATTAAAGACCCAAGAATAGTTCATACTGTTTCTTTCATAAAGATCAAGCTATTACCTTTTTTACTGCCTAAGTATATCTGTTTCTCTTAAGCCATGGGGTTTGTTTTTTCATTCGAAGGTGTCACCTTGCTGGGCTGCAAAGTCCACAGATGCAGGGATTAAAAAGACACGTTGTGCCCATCATTGTATCTTCTAGCACTTCACGGGGTGCCTTCACACATTTGCTGAATGGCTTCTCCAGGCTTTGTGTTAATGATATCACGTGCTTCTAAATGCTCCGGTGCAAAGGAAGTCTCTTAACTGTTACTTATTTCCTATGACCTAATACTTGTTCCTCTGCCCAGTTATTCTCAGCAGATTTAGATTCATTTAGCAAGTATTTATTTATTGAACACTGACTATACTCCAGACCCTGTCCCGGTTACTGGGGATATAGCAATAAACACAGTAGTTAAAAACCTCTGTCCAGTGGGTTGTACACACTAATAGACTGGCAAGAAAGATCCCTTTCAGCATTGTCATGGTTATTTCTCATCCTGTAACTTTTTCTTTTTACATGACTAAGTTTTTTTCTTATTCACAGGATGAGTTGATAGTTTAGAAGTAGTGTCATGCCTGTGTTATTAAGTAATGCCACATTTCTCAATCAAAACCAGTCTCTCTTAGGCAACTCCAGATAGTCCAAGAACATTCTCCAAGGCAGAACAAACATTCAGATTGCAAAACAGGTTTTCAAAATGTAAAGAAGTAAGAAGTTTGATCAGAATTCATTTATGTCAGACTGAGAGTTTGTTTTTATTATTAAAATATGCCTTATCTTTTAGTCCAGTCTAGCTTGTGTCTATCTGGCTATTTCTCTAAGTGCTTGGTTAATAAATTATAAGAAGGTAACAACATTACAAATGTCCTTGTAGGGAAAAGAAATATTGAAAAATATTGTAAAAGCTTAATTTACTAGATATTGGTGGTTTTCTAGCACCTTTTATTGTATTTTAATTACAAAACAACTTTCCTATGTCTGTTGAAATATAATTGCTGGTAGCTTTACTGTCATAGTCTCTACTGTGTGGAGAATCTTAGAAATTTGGCAGCAGTCACCATTTAGATGTAGCTTAATACTCAGTGTCTGGTTCATTAAATTCTCTGGTTATCAGAGTCTTATTTTACATGGATTATTGTTTTTCAAAATATGAGAGAGTATGATTTAGACCACTGAGAGATTATGGAGATGCTTAATGGCAGCTGACATTGATCAGATATTCACCAGGTGCAGGCACTGTGCTCACTGTACAGGCATTCTCATGTACCTATAATCCTGTGACATAGTTTCTGTTGTCCCTGTTACATGGATAGTGAAACTAGGTTAGAGAGGCTGAGTTGACCAATGTCACATGGCTGGTACATCTGAAATTTGAACCAGAGTCGGAGGCCAGAGCCTGCTCTTCTAACCATTTCACTATGCAGCCTCAGGAATTTGAACATAATTTGGTCTGATAATTTTAAAATGCACTGTAGATTTCTCAGTGCTTTAGGATCATGAGTTAACCAGTACATGCAACCTTACCCGTAAAATAAAAATAATAATTTAAGCTTCGTGGTGGTTTGGTATCATGCCACTCATTTTGGTTATTTTTATTTCTTAATACATTTGATAAAATACTTCCATGGACTAATGTTTTCCTTTCTTCCTCTTTGACAGCATTGGATTCAAAGGCTAACAACTTGTCTAGTCTGTCCAAGAAATACCGCCAGGATGCGAAGTACTTGAACATGCGGTCCACTTACGCCAAACTTGCAGCAGTAGCTGTGTTTTTCATCATGTTAATAGTGTATGTGCGATTCTGGTGGCTGTGAAGTAGTGGATCCCGTCACTGGCAAGGGATAACCTAGAACCCGGCAGGTGTGTGTTTTCAGGAAGCTGAGCTCACAGAGATGTTAGAATCCAAGTGGAACTTCTGCCTCTTAAGGACCTTGCAAGAAAAGACAAATCCTGAAAATGAAAGGTTACACCTCTAATGAAGCTTAACCCTGTGTAGAAAGTCTCTCTTGGGGGCAGAGACTTTCTCTGGGTGCTAAGCCATATATGTTAGGGAACAGTAGATTGTTTTATTTTGTTTTGTTTTTTCCCCCTCCCAGTGTTTTACATTTTTAAAACAGCACTGACTGGGGCATTCTCATTCTCTAATGGAGCCATCAGTGAGACTTAACGCAACCAACCTGTCTAGCAACAGCCTGAAATTCCTTCAGAGAAGGCAGCCCTTTGGGAAGTTTGTGACTGTCTAAGCAACATTCCTTTTGTTGGTGACATTTGTGATTTTCAGTGATCTGAGTTTTCGATGGCCTTTTAAATAAGACTCCAGTATGTGAAGGTTAATTGCTGTGCTGCAAAGGTTTTTTCTGTTGGCCCCTGTAGGAAGTTAACCTTTGTCATTTCCCTTTTATATTTTGCTTATTGCACATTTGCTTTAGGGTTAAACGAATTATATTAAGATGCCTTGAAATTTTATTGTAGCACTCCTTGATTAAGCAGCTAAAATGTTTTCTGTCATTTGTTCCTTAAAAGACTTAAATTAGTTTAACGCATTTTTAATTTTATTTTTCAGCATCTGGTTTATATTAATATAAGAGTGAGGATAGTATACATATAGCCAGAGGCCCCCAACTTAGCGAGAAGAAAGTCCCAGCTCATAACTATGGTTTTGTCCTGCCCCTTTCTCACTTTCTCCACTGGAGTTTTCCCCACTCTCTTTTCCTCTTGCCACAGTTTGCTGACATTTTAAAAATTCTTCTGTGCCCAGTAGTTTCGTGTCCCATAAGCATCCTCTCTGGACAATCTCTAATTTCAGAATGGAGACTGTTCAGCTGCGTAGTTATTTACGCTTCAGGTTTTGCAGAGTTACTCCTCAACTACTGAGTCCATTTACCTGAGAAGGTCTCGGAGGGCGCCTCACACCTACTTCGGGTTACCTAATTCCTCCGAGAATGGTCAGAGCCAGGCAGCCCGTTCATGGCGGCTTCTGTTGACAAGTGAAAACGCCTGTGATTCCCCCTCTTTGCTCAGGGATGCGGGGGTTTTCTTTCACCTTCTGAGGTGAATTTTTTAAATGGGAAAAATGGGCCCTTTAAATATTGTCACAAGGGCCTGCCGTACAGCCTATAACTCCTACAAGTACTGCAAATACTTCTTTAAGTTGTATAGGGAAATGAGCCAGCTTCTTACTCCTTAACATCTTTGAGAAGAACTTTAACCAGTGAGCAATTTTATAACTCTGTGGGGTCGTCAGAGCTACTGTCCTGATTCCTGATAGAGAAGAGAAATTCTGTTTCCTTAGAACAAGGCAAAGGGAAATGCTTATTTTATTCCTGATAATTTACAGAACTAGAATACTTTTTTTCTTTCCATTTTGGACCTAAACCTGCCAATTGGCATTTTGTGCATGGAATATGAAGCTACTTTTTATAGAGATTAAGTGCTTTTAAGTCCCGAAAGGGTTGTCCCTAGGGAATGACATCGGTAACAAAAGCCCTTGAAAGGCTGAAAGCTCAGTGGTGGCACCGTAGCATTTGGTGCTTCTGTAGGAGTGGGGAGTGGCCGCTCGTCATTGAGAGCCACACGCTGTAACCAAGTGGTCAACAGTGAAATAAATACTTCTAGAATGTTCCCTTCAGTGTGAAGTTTTTTTATCTAGTTTATTTATGTACCTATAACCTTCTAGATACATTTCTACCTAAACTCAGTGGGTTGATTAAAAAACACGGAGTGACGAACAAAGGAATAAGAAAATGGTTTAAGATTACAATGGTAGAAAGAGAACAAGACGGCCCCAGTACGGCCCCTACTTCCATACTGGAGGTGGTGGGAAGGGGAGGTGTCTGGGTGAAATGTGTCGGCCACCACACAGCATCTGGAATAGAGTGTGTAAGTCGTGTGCGGCCTACTGGGAGCACGTTGAGAAGAACTAGTTCACGTGGGGAAGGAGCGTGGTGAGAAAAGGAGAGGGGGGTATTCTAGACAGTGGCTTATACAGAGTCAGGAGGTAACAGAATAAGGCACATTTGGGGTCGTAATTGGTTTGGGTCAGTGTACCTGGTAGGGCGAGTGGAGGCAGTGGAGACAAGGAAGCAGAGCTAGACCGGCCACTGCCACAAAGGGGCTCGTCTGCCGTGCCGCGGAGCTTAGGCTGCACTACATCAGGGCAGGAGATGGCATCAGGTTTATAGTTCCAAAGGGTCATTCTGGCCACGGTGTAAAAGATAAATTAGAGAGGGGTAAGCCTAGAACAGGAAGATGAAACAGGCGCCGTCAAAGGTAGAATGAGACCTAGGAGACAGGCCTCAAGTGATTTTCAAGAAAGGAGTTATCCCAGGTACCAAATAGTAACTAATATTTACATGATGCTTTGTTGGGAGCCAATTTAATTCTCACATTGACATTTTGAACTAAGTACTGTTCACACAATATGAATGAAGACACTTTACGGAGGAGAGAGAGGCAATTTGTCCAATGTTGCAGAGCTGGAAAGTGACAGGGCTGAGATTTGAACTTAGCAGTTTGGCTCGAGTCCGGCCTTTCTTCATTATACTATACCACCAAGTGGTCAAATAAATACCCCAAAATGTAATTGAAGTTAGCAAGTAGGAACTTAATCGTCCAGGCAGAAGTCATTCCAGAGAACTGGGGACAGTCGGCTCGCAGTCGGCTGAGGATTGTGTGGATTACTAGGAAGTGAAGGCGTAGAACTGCTCCTATGAATAACTTTCCTGGTTATGACACTGAACTTCCCAAGGTGCTTATTAAATTTAAAACATCTTGCAAATATTACAGATACAGCAGTATTTGGCAAATTGTACATATATCTGTTCATTAAACGTCTAACGTTCTTAAGCTTTTTGGAAAGCCTTTGAAAATCTGATGAAAGGTATGTGCCTTTACTCAGAAAAAAGTTCATGCGTGCGTGCGCACTGAGTGTCACGTGCTGTGTCAGGGACCCGAGAACTCCATGAAGCCTGCTGCAGCCTAGTGGCCCATGATCCCCCAGTTAAGAACCCCAGACATGTAGATGTGGAATTCAAAGGTAAGTACCCAGAAGCCTCAAAAACTGTCCAGCCTTGGTGAATTGGGAGAATTCTATAGTTTGAACTGTGTGGATGAGATGCATTCTTGAAAGATTATGTACAAAAAAATTCTATCCATTTTTTTCTCTAGTACATTTAGGGATCTAGTTGTACAGAAAAAAACATTTTGGTCTCAGTTCTGCAAAATCCCTTTTAGGATCTTAAATTTTATGTTCTCTACTTTTATCAGTTAAGACAAATGGTTAATTATTTCTGCACACACAGTATTTAATAATACCTGTATACGAAAACATCTCATAATTTAATTTACCATCTTACTGGGAGTTTTTATGACTAAAAGCTTGAATGTTGGTGGCCACACAATTAAGGCTTTTTGATTAGTGCATTTAGCAAAACTGACTGAACCCTCCCCCGGTTGTCTTTTCAAACAGCTCAGCAAAGGGCGAAGAGCAGTGGGTATACAGAAGTAACTGCTGTAATCGCAGGTTAACTGATTGGACCGAATAGCTTGAACTGGAAAGGTCCCCAGAAGAAACCTGTAGCACGTGTTACGTAGTTTGAGATAGAATGGGGAAATCGAGTCTCACATCCTGTTCTTACTCGTCACAGGTGGTAAGACCTATGAAAGCAAAGACTGAAGAGCATGTCGATTTGTGTGCCTTTTGTTTGATCATTTCGTTAATGTGCAGAATGTGTTTATTTGCACACTTGGAACTGTAAAATAAAAGCACTTGGACCTTCAAGTTGATTTTTTTTTTTTCATCTTTGCACTCTAGTTTTTCTCCCATCTTTCTCAAACTCAATTTCCCCCTGTAGCAGAGTTAGGATTTACTGTTACAAAACTCAATGTGCCAAAGATTCTTTAAAAAAATAACAATAAAAAAACAAAACTTTAAAAAAATAGTCATGAGATGTAAAGTACGGCATAGGGAATATAGTCAATAATACAGCAATAACTAAGTATGGTTGCTGCCAGGCGAGTACTGGACATGGTGATCATTTCATAATTTATATAAATGCCCAATCATGACGTTGTACACCTGAAACTGACATAATATTGTATGGTAACTGTAATCGAAAAACAACGAAATACTAAAGAAGTTCCAAGCACAAGTTTAAGAAGTTCTGCCATAGTCCATCCACTTGCTTGTGGGATTTCGGTAGATAGATTTTTGTGGTTTTTGCCGCAGTAAGCATGGCCTTGCTAGAATCCGATGCAGCCCTGTGCAAAGCAGCGCGTCTACTGTCAGGAGTTAGGTGAGCGCTGTGGAAGGTGCTGATGGGCTAGAGATGTACCTGGAGGCGCAGCCCTGACAAATCACTGCCCTCACACCTGTGGGGCGCACGGGGCGAAAACGCTGAGCCGGGAGTCGGGAGGCTTGGCTTCCCACCCAGCCCCCCACCCTGCCCCGTGGGGCTTCAGGTAAGTGGTTTAGCCTCAGTTTCCCAGGGTCGAACATGGGAGTGATATGCGCTCTGCCTACTTCACCCGGACTGTTGGAGAAAAGCAGGTGAAAACGAGGCAGCGTTTGTCGGGGTTTTATGAGCTGTGAATTGACCTGTATGATATTATTTTTATTATTGCTTTATTACTTTTCTAACTTCAAGGAAGCATTGGGACCAGTGCAATCTCTGTTCCTCTAGAAACTAACAGCCCAGTTCCGTAATTACTTTACTCCTGATGGAGCAGCATAAGGGTCCCCTTAGCACGGCCGCATCTCAGGTCATGACTTGCTGTTTCCAGAAGAGGGAGCAAAACTCCAGCTCAAGGGCTCCTGGTCCCTTCCTGAGCATCTAACTGTTGCCTTGAGAGGAGACAATTATACTGTAAAGAGAACAGCCTTTTTTTTTTTTTTTAATCTATTTTTTACTCTTAATTCTTTTAAAAAAATTTGTTCCAATTACAGTTTACATTCAATATTATTTTGTACTAGTTTCAGGTGGACAGTGGTCAGACAGTCGCATACTTTACAAAGTGGTCCCCCCCGCCCTGTATTTCCAGTACCCACCCGGCTCCATGCACAGTTACTGCAATATTATTGACTCTGTTCCCGATGCTGTACTTCACCTCCCCGTGACGATTTTGTAACTGCCAATCTGGACCTCTCAATCCTTCCCGCTTTTCACCAGCCCCCCCAAACCCCCCACCCCTCTGGCAACCATCAGTCTGTTAAGAGAACAAACTTTTTAGAAAGTGTGCTCTTTAAGTGGCAGATGAGGCAAATCCCATTATTATAAATACTATAACAGATTCACTCATTTCAAATAATGTTGTCTTTTCTGTATCTTCTGGAGAAAATAATTTGGGCCATTCTTTTAATCTCACTTTAATGATTTGAACTGTGTAACCAGAAATTCCTATTCATGTTTTCCCATTTAACTCCAGAATTTTAGATCTCACATAGCACTAGTTTTTAAATATAAAAAATATATATTTTTTATTGATTTTTAGAGAAGAAGGGAGAGGGAGAGAGAGAAAACATCGATGTGAGAGCATAACATCGATCGGCTGCCTCCTGCACTCCCCCTACCAGGGATCGAGCCCGCAACCCGGGCAGGTGCCCTGACCGGGAATTGAACCGACGACCTTTGGGTGCACAGGGACAGTGCCCAACAACTGAGCCACACTGGCCAGGGCTTAAATAATGTTTTTCATAAGAAGAAAGTAAGTTGTTCAGGCCTGATTCTTTCCATTTAAGATGCCTACCTAAGTCCAAAAAATGATTCCCAACACTTTCTAAATAAGTCTGTCGTGGACTGTGCCTGTGCCACTCGGAATAAATGTTACCTGTATCTAATCTTTCTTACTGGTTCATTATTCAAATTTGTTTTAAAACATCCTTGTGCTTTTTTAAAAAACTGATTTGAGAGAGAGAGAGGAAGAAAGAGGGAGAAACATCGATTTGTTGCTCCACTTGTGCATCATTGGTTGGTTCTTGCATGTGCCCTGACCGGGGACCGAACCCTCAGCCGTGGTGTATCGGGACGATGCCCTAACCAACGAGTTACTCAGCCAGGGCCTCTCGCCCATGCGTACTGTGTAAGAGCACCGGCGCTAACACTTGAACTGTTTCGATAGCATATGAGGTGCTCTCCACACGTCTCCGAGAGGCTGACAGCCACGGCCCCCATCTTACAGATGCGTTTTCTCATCTCTAATCAGAATAGCTGCTCGTTCCTTAGAGGGAAAGAGCAGGGAGATGCCCCTCTGCCAAGAGAGCTCGAGGGGCGGGTACTTGCTCTCTCATAACAAGTGACAAAAGAGCCAGTTCTGAATCTGATGCTTTTTCTGTCCCCTGCCTCAGTCAGGGTAGAAAGGCATTCCGTTAGCTTTTCCATTTCTTCTGCTTTTGTCAGTTCATTTCTGGCTCTGCTCTTTTGGAAAAACAAAACAAAACAAAACACACCACTGTTTCCCATTCCACCCCCTCTACCGCCACCCTCAAGTCAGAGTCATCTTTCCATTCCAGCTAAACCTCTTCCTGTCCTTCAGAACTGCATCACGCTCTTGGCGAAATGCAGACCAACACCCCCACAGCGCTCCGGGGGGGCGCGGGCCTCCCGGGCTGAAAGTTCCTGCCTGGTGAGCACGGAGCAAGTCACTCACTTCCTGACTTCCAGCCCGGGCTGAATCTACTTTCTGGAAGAAAAAATAAAATATATATATTCATTCCTTGGATTTTTGTTGGTCTGTAAGTCCCCTTCACTTCAGACTGGCAGTTGCAAAATAGTCTCGGGGATGTAAAAAGTACAGCACATGGAGTGTAGTCAGTGGCACTGCGTTAACCATGTCTGGTGCCAGGTGGGGAACAGCAGTATCGAGGGGTCACTGTGGAAAGTGGCTGATTAACCACTAAGCTGTACATCTGTAACCAACACAACATAAAATTGAAAGATAGATGATAGATAGATGATATAGATAGATAAGTAGATGATAGATTAGATAGATGATAGATAGATGATAGATGATGATAGATGATAGATAGATAGATAGATAGATAGATAGATAGATAGATAGATAGATAGATGATAGATGATAGATAGATGATGATAGATGATGATAGATAGATAGATAGATAGATAGATAGATAGATAGATAGATAGATAGATGCTAAACAACTAAATAAATCCCCTCCACTTCAGCCCAGTCCTGGAACATGCGAGACTTCACCGAAGAGGCGCGGTGTGGAACGGCATTTGGAGAGCTAAGGGGACGCGCACCCCGCCGAGCAAGCCGCCTCCCCTCCCTGTTTTCTCTCTCTCTCTCTCTCTCTCTCTCTCTCTCATTTGAACCGAGTCCAGTCGGGCCTCGGCTCCCACTGCGTTGACGGGGCTCCTGCTAAGGGCGTAGTGCCCCTTGCATCACCAAATGCAGGGGACACACCAGTCTTTATCTTCCTTGACTCTCAAGTATCTGGTGCCGCTGACCGTGAAGGACCCACTGCCTTCCTTCGGTTCCCTGCAGTGCTGTCTTCCTCCTGCCTTCGTCATGAATCTCCCGCGGTCTGTGCAAGCTCCTCTTCCCTGCGAACTTCTTCAGTGTCGGCGTCCCTCGGGCTCCTGGCCTGCACCAGCCTCCTTTCCCTCTGTGCGTCCTCTGAGAGACGTCACCCCATCCATGACCAGTGGGGGTCTGTGTGCCGGTGCCGTCCAAGTCTCTCCCTCCCTTGAGCCCCAGGCATATATTCCGTCGCCTTCTAGAGCTTCTCCAACTGGAAATTCCCGAAACTATTCACTCATTCGAACTACTCCTTTTCTAACATTCCTTATCAAATTCGCGTCACAACATCCACCCCATTGCTCTTGCCAGAAACCTAGGATTCGTCCCCGATCCCCCTTTTGCTCACCCCCCACACTCAATCAGTGACCAGACCCCGTGGCACCTACATCTTTGCATCTACCCACCTGCCCTTGTCCCCACCGGCCCAAGTGATCACCTCTGGATCTCAGCAGCTCTTTGCTGGTTTCCTGCTTTCGGCTTCTCTCCCTTTGGATCGTTTCCCACCAGTCACCAGAAAGTTTTTTATACATACAATTCTGATCAATTTACCTCCCTCCGTTCAAACTCCCTTGGGCTACCGTCCAGTCCTTTCAGCTGGGCTCGTAAGCCCTTTGTGCTCAGCAGCCTGCCCACCGCCACCAGTCTGCACGCCGCCCACGCTGGATGCCAGCGTTTCCGACGCACCCCGCTTCCCTTGCTTCTAGGCCTTCACGGATGCTGCTCCCTCTGCTTGGAACCGCCCATCGCGCGACCTCGAACGTGACTCATCTAAATCCCACCCCAGGTCGTCACTTATCTTATTTCTGAATTAAAACTGAACTTAGACTTCGTTTTTAATTAATTCTTTTAAAATTAGTAGACATGCTTTTAAGTTAAATGTACTGGGGTAACATTAGCTGGAAACATTGTATAAATTCCAGGTGTACGACTTTAGGACGCAACATCTGTACCCTCTATCTTGTGCTCCTGACCGGAAAAGTCCGGCTCCTTCCACCCCCTTGGGTTTCACCCTTTATCTTCCTTGTCCTACCCCCACCCTCCTGAATTTAATTAATTCTTGAATTAACCTTATCTCATCCTATGCATTTCTTATTTCTTTGAAAAATACACTTGAGGGTATGTCCTAATGAAAATGCATTTGAACGAATTAGCAGAGATAAGGACTGACTCTAACCGGGGCTGAATGTGAACTGGAGCCTATTTCTTAAATTACTGGAAAAAAGTTATCTCGATTGTTCCTCATCATGACGTTCTACCTTTGGAATTTTCCTCCTCACTTCCAGCTGGCTTCTACCACTTTCCTTTCTCACCTCTCACCCTCGAGGATCCAGCTTGCACTGGGCGGTAGCTGCCGTGGGGCCGCGGTTGACTAGAGCGGCCCGGGCTGCAACAGGAAAGCCCTGAACCGAAAGCAAACGGGAGGAAGCACAAACCAATGCCCGCCGCAGAGCTGCGAGTGCCCAGCGAGGCCCAAGCTGCACCCCGATGGGGAGTCTTGTGAAGGAGTCAGAAGCCACAGGCTTTAGTAAACCGTCAGCACGGCCCGCTCTTCACTTCCCCTCATCCGACCTTCCCGGGTGACCAGGAGTGTCACCAGGTACTGGCCTAAGAAGGGGGGGCGATGACAGAAAAGCCACCAGAGAGGTAGAGGTTGGGGGAAAGCCCCTGAAATGAACAACGGTGGACCATTCATCTCAAGCTCCCCGCACGGCCCAGCTCCCCGAGCAGGAAGGCCCTGGGCTCAGCAGTGTTTCTGAGAGCTCTCTACCCGCGGCGATTTCCAGGCGAAGGCTCCCAGGTTCCCTAAGCCCACCTTCGCTACCTGCCCGAAAGGCTGCTTCAGGCAGTGCCCCAAACTTGTTTATTTTATAACTGCAGATAAAGGCCCCGTGAGATACAGGAGAACTGGACATTCACATTCAGTTACAAATGAGTATTTTCTGATTCTTTCCTGACTTCAGTAGAAGGGGGAGGAAGGAAAGACGCGGGAGCACCAAAGATATATTTTGCTTACTTTGTGATTTTGGCCATGGCCTCCCCGGCTACCTGCATTTGTCCCGGTTGCTACCAATGGAGATGCTAACTCTCCAGCAGCCTGAGTTACAGAGAAGGGGTGAGAAGTGTGGGGAAACGTGCAGGAACCAGCTCTAGGTTTTTAGACGTAAAACCTGGTCAGGTTGGGAGCGCCGTGGAATGACAGTCTCACGGGGGCTCATCACCTCCGAGTCTGGGGAGGCGAGCGCCCGGCCTGCTATGGCAGCTGGAGACGCAGCACTGAGCACAGGGGCGGCCAGCTGGGTCGGAGGAAAAGCTGCTGTGCTTGGCTGCAAGTAGGCACTTGCGTCTTCACACAGTGCCAGCCAGACTCACATTTCAGATAACAGAACAGGAAGTATGGTTAGTGCAGCTGGGAGGGGGAAGAGAAGTAGCTGTACCCAAGACCATTAAGTGACTCTCTGGCCTCTTTGCACTGTACTTTTCTACCCTGTAAGTGACCCGGGGGCAAGTCTGAGAAGCACTGTGGAAGCAGGTAGTGCCTGCCTCAGGCCTCCATCCCCCGGCCCCTGCAGCATGCTCGCCCCCTCCAGGCAGGCTCAGCTTCTTGAGGCTCTGCAACCCAGAAACTCTTTCAAGATCTAGATCATTCAGGGAGGTTGAGGGGAGGGATCATGGGTGCTTTGAGAGGAGGTGAGGGAAACAATAATTGTGGAGTAGAGAGACCTTCTCCTCTTACACAGCCAGAGCTGCAAGTCCCAAAAATGTGGCCTCTGTTTTGCAACGTCAACAGCAGCGAGCTGGAAGGGATCCTAACAAAGGGGTTTGTGGTCAGAAGACTCTGTTTTGAAAGAGCCCTTCCTTCTTACCTCCCTCCCTTCTTTCTTTCCTCCTTCCCTTCAGAGGGGAAGGGAGGGGAAAGTAGCCATGGATGGGAAGCTCCTTGGAGCTCCAAGGAGCACTACAAACTTCCCAAGACCGACGGCCTGCCCAGGGTTTGCGCCCTTTCTTGAGGTCAAGGGCATTCCTCTCGTTAACCCCTCCAGCTGTGTTGAACACGTATGTGCGGTCCCGGCTGCAGGAGCTGGGTGACCACGCTCCCCAGGTGAGACCTTTCAGCTTGCCACCTGCCCTTTGTACGTTACACTCCTCAGACAAGGGAAGGAATTAACAATATGCGTGCAACGATGGGGAGACAGGGAGAGTGAGCTACTTTTTGAAAAAGCTTACTTATGGGAGAAGAGACCGAGGTAGGCTGGAGAACAGAACGGAGTTCATTTTTTTAAGCTGAAGAGAGGCCCAGGTATGTTTATACACTTGAGGAGAAAGCAGTAGGAGAGCTGGAGCGAGTCACTTCATTCCTAAGCTTTGACTTTCTCATGAAGGGGGAGGTTTCTGTAAAGATTAAAATGAAATGAAAAGCAGCACGGTAGCGACTTGCACACTGCAAAGCCCTTCACATGTGTTAATTGTTATAACCACCATCATCTAGGGATGGACAGATGAGTAAGCCGGGGTCACAGGGCCTCTGCCTCTGTCCCTTCCACCCGATGTAAGAGGCTGTGAGGAAGAGATGGACTTTCGAGTACCCACAAGAAGAGGCTACTGCTGGTGTGGTTTGCATCTTGCTGTGCTTTAACCATGGAGTGATGCTCTGTGGTGAGCGCATGTGCGCAAGGAGTGACCATTTAACTTGCCCTGCATTCTTATTTTAAAAATCTTATTTAAGCCCAGGATGGTGAGGCTCAGTTGGTTGGAGTGTGGTCCTGTGTGCTGAAAGGTAGTGGGTTCCATTCCCAGTAGGGGCACATACCTGGGTTACGGGTTAGATCCCCTGGTCGGGGCGTGTGCGGGCAACCAATCAACGTATCGGCGTTTCTCTCAAACACTGATGTTTCTCTCTTCTCCCCCTCCCCCCTTTATCTCCCCATTCTTCTCTCTCTAAAACCCAATTTTAAAAAATAGGCACATTTCAGATCCAGCATCTCCCTTAAAAGCTCTAATTTAGGGAAAACATCTTTAGAAATTAAAAAAATACCCTTCTTGTGATGCGAGGGGCTGTACAAATAAGATTAACACATGCATTTCTGCTGGGACAAAGGAGCACTGTCTAGAAGTTACCTAACCTTAATCCACAGCTTTGTTTGTAGGAAAGGTTAGCCTTTTGTTTATTTTTCCTGGCTATTTGCAGAATCGTATTATAATTTGGAGGCAGCAACGATGATTGCTTTTTCCAACTGGCTACAGCGATCATACACTTTTACCAAATAGTTCCCATCAGCTCTACACAGCGTTATATATACTCAACGAGTCAGCGAGGTCTTAGCCTCGCAATTATTTGCTCTGCAGCTTTGCTTTGAACCAGCTGGCCCCCATTTCTACACAGTTGGCAGTAAATATATCCTGCAAATTCCACTCCCCCATGTCCTCTCCCTTTGCCACCTGGCCGTCCAACCTTGAGATGACTTATGCCTTCATTTCTGGGTGCATCTCCTGGCCTGTCCCTTGTCTTCCCTCCTCCATCCCCTGGCCCCTCTCCACCTCCAGCTTTTATTACTAGCGACCCTTAAGGCAATCCTCATAGCATGCTCCTCCGTGCATTACAGGGACAGATGTTTTGAGGGCACCGAGTGGAACAATCTGGTGTCTTTTTCCAATAGTGAACAAGTCGCCGCTTAAAAACTATAGCTTTATTGAGATGTGATTTATATCCAGTAAAGTTCACAAGTTTAAAGTGTACAATTCGATGGTTTTTAGTATACAGGGAGAGCTGTGCACCCATCCCTTAATTAATTTAGGACATTTTCATTACGCCCAAAAGAAACTGTACCCATTAGCGGTCACTCACCACTTCCACTCCTCACCCCACCCTTTTGCTCCCCCTAATTCTAGGCAACTGCTCATCTACCTTTTGTTTTTATGGATCTGCCTGTTCTAAACATTTAATATAAATGAGATCACACAGTCGGTGGTCTTTGGTGACGGGCTTCTTTCACCCAGCGTAATGTATTGAGGCTCAGCCGCACTGTAGCATGTATCTGTATTTGGCTCCTTTCCGTGGCAAAATGAGATCCCATTGTGTGGCTGGGTCACATTTTGCTTATCCGTTCACCAGTTGGTAGACATTTAGTTTGTTTACATTTTTGAGTCTACAGATAAAGCTGCTATGAACATTCACGTACAGGTTTTTGTGTGGACGTACGTCTTCATTTCCACATGAATTTTAGGATCAGCAGAAACTAACAAGCTGATCCTAAAATTCATAAGAAACCCCCTACTTTTAATAAATGATTAAATGGGGTAAGGCCGACAGAGCAAGTAGACTTTGGAGCTGTGGAAAGAGGGGGGGGGCACCTTGGAAAAGGGGACCAACCGCTGAAGGAGAGGAATAAAAGAGCCCGGAGTTTGGTGAACTTCCCACCCCGGGCAGAGGAATGTTTGTCCAGAGGAGGCAGTTTGATCTAGCACCGGGGGACATTGTGAAAGATAATTGAAATTGCTAAGTCCATTGATCTCCCCAGAAGGGGAAAAAAAAAAACAAAAGACGGTCTCTGAGTAAGCAGTATTGTTAGTTTGTTGATTCTGACCAAAGGAGATCCCCGTCTGACTAAGGGAAGCAGCTGGCCCTTTCTCAGGGCTGCAGCACAAGAGAAGAAAGAAGACATTCCTCCCTGCCCTTTCCTACCTCTCTGCGGCCAGCCCTGACCTTTGCTCATCCGTGTTACCCTGCCCCTTCATAAGTTCCCCGAAGGAGAGCGAGGCGAGGGGGGAACAGGAAGCAGGTCCTAGTGGGTGAGAGAGGCGGGGGTAGGAGAGGAGTCGCCGAGCATTTAAGCGGAAGATCCCCAGGGCGCTGCTGGCAGAGCCTCTCGGAGCGACAGGCCCTAGCAAGGGCGCAGGGACGCCAGCCCCTAGCAGCCTGTCCCCAGGGAGGAAGACATGCAGAGAGCATGGGCGGCGACGTTAGTGAGGGCGTATCTGTCACAGCACCAGCTGGAACAACCCGCATCGAGGCTAAAATAAATGTTTCGCGACCTCGTGCCACGCAAAGAAGGGAGATGACTGTGCTGGCTCCACTGTCAAGCTATACCCTGAACTGCATCACTTTCCGCATCCTGCGTTCCCTACTGTTCCCAAGTCCCATGGTCTCTCATCCGAATCGCGGTGGCAGTGGCCTCCCAACCGGTCTTTCTGCTTTCTCCCTCGTTCCCCACCCCCTACTCGACTTTCCACGCAGCAGCCACAGGAGCCACAGAGGACTTTTTTTCTGTGTGTGTCAATTACAGTTGACATTGGAACCACTGAGAAAATGTAAACGTGTTAATTCTCCGTTCAAAAGCTTCCGTGGCTCCCTTCTCGTTTAGTGTAAAAGCTGATGTCTTTTTGGTTGGTCCCACGCCGCACCTCACCGGGCTTCGATTACTCCCTGATCACATCCGATACTATTTTTCCCCTTGCACGCTCCACTCTGGCCATATAGGCCTCCTCGCTGTTTCTTAAACATACCAGGTCTTCTCCTGCCTCGAGGGCTTTGAACTCACTCTCTCCCCGCTTCTCCCAGGGATCCCCTTGGCTCGTTCCCTCGCCCCCTCCCCTAAAATATCACGGGGGAGCGTGACTTATTTATCCGGGCTATTGTCTGACTCTGGCTGTAGAATCTGCGCCCTGTGAGAGCGGGGATTCGTACATGCTGCTCACTACTCGGTTTCAGTGTCTTGACTGCCTGGCACGGAGGAGCTGTTTGATAAGTATTTATTGAATGGATGAAAGTAATAATTATGAAAACTGGGTCGTAAGTTTGAAAGTGGGAGAGGGTACAGATCTAAACTGTGGTATGCGCAGCAGCGGTGGCAACGTGGTGCATTGGACTCTGGAGCTGCAGAGTCAGAGAGACCTGGATTCGAATCGGGACTCCACCACCTTCTAGCTGTGTGACCTTAGGCAGGCATGTCTCACCCCTCCATCTCATCCTCCGTGAAACACTAATTTTAGATTAGTGTGAAAATTCAATGACGGGATGTAAGTGAACAGTTGGTGCAGGGTGAAGGAAGAAAATATACCAGTGGAAAAGAGCTGGGTGGAAGCCCTGCCAGTATGGCTCAGCTGGTTGCACATCCTTCCATTCTAGCTCTCACAATTTAAAAATTAAAAAAAGAACTGGGTGGAAATATGCAAAAGTGGAATTGTTTGGGTGTGTCAAATTAAGGAATTAAGACTATTTAGAAACATTTAAATTTTTTCAATAGTCAAGTCCTCCCTATGTAAAGAGTGGCAGACCGGGAAGGAGATTCTCCCAGTTGTCTCCTGGGTTCTGGCTTCAGCTCTGACCCAAGATGTGTGACCTTAAGCAAGTCCTAACCTCTCTGGGCTTGTTTTCTTATCTGTAAAACCAAGAGATTGGATTTAGTAACTTTTAGTCCCGTCAGTGCTTAAAATTCCAGCGTTCAAGTAGGCAGGCCACTCCACCTGGCTTTGCCAGACTTCAGCCCAGCCTGACTCAGATGTGACGGCCAGATGTTTCTAATCTTAGGCGTAAAAGGCTCTGTTCTTTGGTTTCCAGGGGCCGAAAGAAACTGCAAAGTTTAGGAAAAGAACTGAGCCCTCCTTCTCTCTGACTCTTAAACACAGCATTCGTTTTGTTCAAACTTAAGGAAACACGAGAAGCAAAGCAAATAGGCACCTTGGGGTTTGAATCAACTGTGTTGTGAAGCTTTAAGCCACGAAGGAAACTGTGTGCGTGTGTGTGTGTGTGCGCGTGTGTGTATGTGCGCGTTTAAGCAACAACCAAAAAGTAGGCGTCAGCAGTTCTCCCCTGTAACTATAACCTTGTGCCCGAGTGGCTGGGAGCCCAAGGGAGGAGTGAGGGGCTGGAAGGGAATGGCTGCAGCCTTCCCCTGCTCTGAGAGCTCCTGGCTTTGTTTTCCTCGCATTGCTACACCGAGGGAGGCACGCGAGGCAGAGGAGAGGAGGGTGTTTGGGTTTGCAGGCACTGTCAGCAAGTTTGCAGCCCTGGCTTCACTTCCCTGAAGTGGGGCATGGGGAAGGACGGGGGAGGGACGGGAGGGGGGGCAGCTGCCCTGGCCTCCCTCCACAGGGGATTCAAATACCCCGTCAGTTGCAAGGCTCTGACTTTACCCAGCTGAAAAGGGCCCATCTCATCTGGGAAGGGTCAGTTAAAAAATGACAGAACTGCCCAAAGTCAACAGAGGGAATGACCACAACAGAAACGTCCTCTGCAGTGTTTCCTTATAATTACCGGCCGGCCACCCGAGCTCTGGCTGGAGTCCCCACTCCCTCCCAGTTGCCCCCACAGGCCTCGCTGACCTGGGCAGCGCCTCCCTGAACTCAGGCCTCTCTCCAGCCCTCCCCCCGGCGATTGGGGAGCGTTGGGATTGCAGGCTGTTTTGAGAATGGAGCGTGGAGATCATCAGACAAGAAGACCCTGTAGAGCTCATTTATTAGGGCTCCTAACAGATGAGTCAACTCGGCCTCAACGATGTGCCCAAAGTCGGAGTAAGCTTGAGGCAGAGCTGGTCTCGTTACTCTTCACTGACGCTCTTCGCAGGTTATCCTACGCTGTTGTCAGGGACTGGAAGAAAACCAGAGCCAGCGAACTTTAAAGTTCTCTTTCTCCACCTTCCTTTCTAACCAAACCCTATCCTGTTGACCTTTCAGGGCTTGTAGCAAAGCATATTTTGCACCGAGACTTGTGTCAGAGCACCTCCTGGGCTTCGGGTTCGTGGTGTCTGTCTGCCCTCCAGGCAGCACCGTGAGGCCAGCAGCCGGGCGGAGCGGGTAGACCCCGGGTTTTCGAGTCCTCAGAACTTGGGCTCTGCACATTCTGTGTGCACTTGTACAAACAAACGATCCGCTCCCTCTACGACCCTGTTTCCACGTCTGCACAATGGGAACCATTGCAGCATTGCCTTCATCGTATTGTCCTGAAGGTTTCGTGAGATGATACATGTCGTGTACAGTGAAAAAACTCAACAAATGTTAGAAAGTGTTGCTGATCCTGGAAGGCACTTTTTGTTCGTTTTTGCAGATGAGAAGAGAAAGGCTCAGAGAGTCGTAAAGGGCTGTAGTCATACAACTGGTTACCAAGGGAAGCAAGGGTCAGCTCGGCCTCCTGATTCCACATCCTGGCCCTTGAGTATAGACTGCTGAAGGTGGCTCTGGGCCACGGGTGGGGACTGTCTCTAGCATCATGAAATAACATGTTATTGATTAAGCCCTCACACGCTCAAGGGCCTGGGAAATGGATGCTTCAGGGGTGAGGCAGGAGCTTGTGTGCAGTCTTTTTAGAAGGCAGCCTTTGCAAGGACACCAGCCTAGGAAATGAAGCCTGGCACCATGCCCTAGCCCACGCCCAGGGGAGCTGGGCTCAGGGCTCGGCCCAAAGTCCTTCCACATTCTCAGCCTTCCTCTCCTTCGGCAACGCTTCCTTGGTGCTCTCAGAACACTCTGCTTACCCTGACGTTAGAGCCCTTTTCGCACTCTCTTGGGTTACAGTATTTTAGGGTATCCATCTGAGTCCCCTGCTGGAACAATGGGCTCCAAAGGGGGGTGCCCGAGACGATACACTGAGGTGCGGGAAGAGACTCTATGGGCACTTGTTTCTCTTTATTTTTAATACTAAACTATTAAGAAAATTAAGCTTTACCAATGTGTAAAACTTAGTACAGTAGAGCACATCTACTTTATAGTAAGTATGTAATTACGGGGCATGCATGCCAAATTTTTCTTGCTGGAATGTAATGATGAAAAGAATTTGGAGGTACCTGCTCAACAGGAAGCTCCTAGAGAGCGAGACATGTAACTTGTTCTGATTTGTACCCCTCCCCCATCCTCATTTTCCAGCACTTAAGGGCCATTCCCCAAATAAATGGATCTGGCATCTAGCTGAACTTGGTTGTCTCCCCCCCCCACACTCCTTTTGTCAGCCATCTGACAGAATACTGTCCTGTTCAGTATTCTGCCAAGACCCATGCAAATAATAAAGCCGTGTTTGAGGACTAAAGAGTGTAAAGTGCCGTGACCAAAAAATACAAGACTGATGGTTCCAAAACCAAGAGTTCATGGCCGTGAAGAAGGCGGACAGCAGGCGGGAGTGAAACATCATGGAGGAGCTCACCTGCACCGCCGAACCCTGTGGTCTGAGCATCTGAATGTTTTCAAGCTGAGCACCGCCCTCCCTCTTCCTCTCGAAGCAGCAGAAAGCAACACAACACTATGAGCAAGGGTCTTGGAGAAAGAAGACCAACGTTGTCACTCTCCCTGGCTGGGTGATCTTAGGCAAGGCCCCTAACCAAGTCCTCCCCTTCTCCCAGGAAAATAGCTCTTGACCTACAATTGAGGTTGGACTGGATGATTCGGGAGGTCCTTTCACGCTCTGAGGCAGTCCTGAATGTAGAAGTTGGTGTTTTTCTATGAAAGGTAATTTATACTTGGAGGGGCACCCTGAAGCCCACTGAACCAAAAATATCACCTTACCATCAAGCCTCCCACGGAACATGACATCCCCTCCTCAGACACAGTGTCTCCATGTGCAGCTTACCACCCGGCCAGTGATTTATTGGCGTGTAGCCACTTCAAGTCTCAGCTATGTCCATTTTACATGCCGATTGAGACAGCAAGTTATAAAAGATTACACACGTGTTACACATATCTAGAAATAAATATAAATATATGTGTGTATGCACAGAAAAAGAACTGAGAAATACCTAACATACTTTTAACATTGATTATTCCTACAACATAGGGAAGTGGAAATGAGGGTGGGGATTTTACCATTTATTTTCAGTTCTTCTATAATGTTTGCTTATTTTTAATAAATAAACTATTTTAGTAATTAAAAATAAAATTGTTTAAGAAATAAACCTTAAAAGTCCTATACAATGTTTCAGTACTATTTAAAATAAATAGTACCAACTGTTCAGGAAGAGGCTCTACCAGAAACAAGTCTATATCTTGACATTTCCTCAGAGCATCTGCTAAAGTATTGATTGTACACAAAGGTTCTATGGAGGCTAGGGACCCGCACAGGGAGGCCCTAATCACATCATCAAAAACTCTCATTGGGTCATCTTGGTCAACTTGAGTTTGCACAAACTTAATTCATTTGGATTTCTCCATGATAGCACAAGGCTATTAAACCAAATGACATATACAGGCCTTTCTATTCTGAAGACCTATGATTCTGAATATTGTGCATGTGAAGACCCAGCTAGGGAAGTTTGTCTGATGGGAGCCAGAAGAGAATCTTTTGCTCTCCTCCAAAGCAAAGTGAAAATTGATGGGAAACTACCCCTTTCTTCCCTACCCCATCTCCCTTGCTACACCCCAGTTATCTAAACTCTCTATATTTGGGACATTCCCCACTTTATGAGTCCTGATGGAATACAGAGCCTCTCATGACAGAAGCTGAATATATCAGATATTTCTTTCCAGCCTCCCTTGCAGCTATGCACAGATATAAGGATCTGCACTAGACTTTGACTCAGGAACTAGTGACCTGAAATAGCAAAGACTGCTAGATCTGCTCTGCAGAGAGGGGCATTAATTGCAAAAACCATATTCAGTTTCCAGATGCTCCAGTAGTACCAGTTGTAGTAGCAAGGTTCAGCATCCAGACTTGGGGTGTCTACTGACCAGCAGTGGTGTCCATGCACTGGAGGCATTGCTATCTCACAGGATTGTTACAGAAGCTGTTTCTGCATGTGTAACCTCTAAACCTGGATCTCCAATCCTCCTGGATTGGACTTTGTTAAAAAAGAAAAAGGTTTTGAAAAGTATTTAAGAGCCCTGGCTAGTGTGGCTCAGTTGGTTGGGTGTCATCCCATCATGCACCAAAGGGTTGCTGGTTTGATTCCCGGTGAGGGCACATGCCCAGGTTGCAGGCTAGATCCCTGGTTGGGGGAGTGCAGGAGGCAGCCAATTGATGTTTCTCTCTCTATCTCCCTTTCTCTCTCTCTAAAAGTCAATAAAAAATATATATTTTTAAAGTATTTAACACAAAAAAAGCAAATCTCCTTCCCTTTCTTGACCTCTTATTTCCCCCGTTCCCCTCTCTAGAGGTAGCCAAACTTGTTAGTTTCTTATGTCTTCCTCCAGAGATATTCTGTGTGTATGTAAGTATATCTTTGTAACTAAGAAAAAACACTTGAAAAACCACCAAACACAGAAATGGGGCCATTCATAGACATTTGTTTTATATCTTGCTATTTTTTAATCTTTTAAAAATATATATCTTTATTGATTTCAGAGAGAGGAAGGGAGAGGGAGAGAGAGAGATAGAAACATCAATGATGAGAGAGTCATCACTGATCGGCTGCCTCCTGCACACCCCCGACCAGGAATTGAACCAGGATCTCCTGGATCCTAGGTCGATGCTCAACCACTGAGCCATGCCTGGCCAGGCCATATCTTGCTATTAAACCTAACAATACATGTTGGAAATTATTCCATAAGTATAAAGGTGCCCCATTCTTTTTAATGGCTGCGTAGTATTCCATAAAGTATGTGGAATGACCACACTACAATCTATGTAGTTAGTCTCCTACTATGAACGGTTGGGTTGCTTACAGTTTGTATGACTACAAATTAGGTCACAATGAGTATCCTTGTAAATATGTCTTAAATATATCTTAATGCCCAGTGCAAGCATATTCACAGGATAAATTTCTGATGGTGAAGTTGCTGGGTCAAAGGCTATAACTTTTTAATTTTGACAGATGGTACTAAACTGTAATACAAAGAGACTACACCAATTTTCAACATCACAAAAAATATTTTAGATTTCCTGTCTCCCCGGATCCTCACCTCATTAATATGTACTATCAGATTTTTATAATGTTGCCGTTCTGATGGGTTAAAAATGGTTTCTCATTGTTTTCATGCTCATTCTTAAAACCATGAGTGAGGCTGAGCATTTTTCCGATATTTAAAAGCCATTTGTGTTAATTTACCAGTGTATTCTATTTATGTCCTCTGACTACTGTTTTCTATTAGACTTTGGTCTGTTTTTAATTCTTTTGTAAGAACTCCCTATTTTAAGGAAACTAGCCCCTTTTCATATTAGTTGAAAGTATTTTTTTCCCTAATTTGCTTTTGGTGTCCTGGCCTTATTTTATTTCTGCCTCACAGAAATCTTGCATTTGTATGGAGTCAAATGTGTCCATAGTTTTACTTATGGCTTCTGAATTTGCTCAGCATGGCTTTTGGTTGGGAAGCTTCTCATGGTCTCTCAACATTGAAGCTGCTAATTTAGAAAACAACACTGAGATGTCTGGTTAAACACAAGAGATTAAACACATGCATTATGCTCCACTCCCTGCTAGGGCTCAGCCAGAAGTTAATGTTTGATGAATACATTCACATGGTTCTAACAGGGGGAGGGGGAAAAAGTAAAGAGGCACAGAACAAAAGTATCCCCCCTCCATGCCCCCCATTGGCCCGGGTCCCACCTTCTTCCCACCATTAGTAAGCACTGGTACCAGCTTCTTGTGCGTGTTTCCAGAGTTTCTCAAGAGACCTGAGAAAGCAGAATTCCAAGCCAGCAGATGAAAAAGCTCAAGCAACTCACTTTACTTATCAGAATCCTGCACGTGCTCAGCCATTGGTGGCCCTGGGTACTCTTGTATTTTGTGAGTCAAGTTGTGGTTAAAAATAGTAGGATGAATTGAAAGTCGGTTCAAGGGGTATTGAGGTCCCCAGATGCCCCCTTCCCCTGGCTGCTGTCAGGTGGACTGCCCCTGCCCCATGACGGCCAAAGAATGGAGGTTTTCCTCCTGGTGGGAGAGTAAGACAGAGGGAGGGCCAGGCACAGTTGTGTGAAAGGACAACATACAGAAAGAAAAGATTACCTAGAGACCCCTGCCTTCTTCCCTCACGTCGGTAAGCCAACCCTGACATCCAACCAGGAGATCAAAAACTTTTTCCCTGGGAACCTGACACACTGGAGAGAAGTACCCTAAAGATCATTTGAAAACAGGGGCACCCCTGAGAGAACAAGAAAAAAATTATTAATATCCTCATAGAGATGAGAGGGGATAGTACACACATAAAATGAAATCATCACACTATTTTTTTTAAAAACAAACTTTTAGAGAGTAAAAAGGTGACCTTAGAAATTTAAATATGATTGCCAAAAATAAAAAATAAACTCAGTAGAAGATGTGGAAAGTAGAAAGTAAAGCATAAAGAGATGGAACATAGAATATATAAGAGCCCAAGTAGTTTATTTGGGAGATGATCCCAGGAAACACCGGTAAGACAGTGGAAAGTGAAACGATGGAAGCCAATAAACCCAGCCAGTTACTGTGAACAACTGGAACTTGATTCCTTTGAGGAATTCTGAAGACCAGTGTAGAAACTGTGCCTCAACTATCCCCACTCAGGGCTGAGGAAACTGGGGTATTTATCTGCTAACTCTTACCAGCCGTTGGTTAAGGGCTGCTCGCAGGGAGGAGGGGGTTAATTTCTTAAGATTTCCTGAACAAACTTTCAGTAGCCAAAAAAAGCCCTCAGGCAAAGAGACATCTGTGTTGGTAATTTAGAAGGCATGGATGTGGTAGGTGCCAAGAGACGGTGGGCAGGGCATCTGTTATATCTTCTTTGCACTCTTTCTTAGAAAATTACTAAAGGATGTGCTCCACCAAAACAATAGGGTGAATCAAGAACAAGGAAGAGGTGGAATCCAAGAACCAGAGTATTCAACGAAACAGGTGCAGGGAATCCCCAGGATGTGGTGAAGGGAGATCCCAAGGTGACAGCTGTACTGTGTGGAGGCTATAAAAAGAAGAATACTTTTCTTCCACCTTCTAAGTTCTTCTAGTTGGGCTAAGAATCAAATTAACACAGACAAATTAACAGGTGAAAATAGATTTTTAATATGTGATTCAACATTGAGTATATAAGACATTTTGGACAAAGAAAAAGGGAGAGATGGGGCATTCGATTTCAGAAGAGAGAGTGGGCAATTTATAGGTAGTTGAAGAACAGACATGGCAGGAAAATTCTTGTGAGACAACTTGGAAACAATGGGACACATGGGTATCTAGCTAACAGGCCTGGAGTCTTCCTGACTGCTGCTAGGGTGAAGATACTTAATGTGATAGAGCCAAGGGTCTCTCCTAAAGCAGGTTTTTCTGTTTGAAGCTCTTGGGTCTGAAACAGAGGGAGGGTCAAAGGTTCTTTCTGAGTCGGCGAAAGACCCTGCAGCCCAGGTATGTGCCTTTGACCAGGAATCAAACCCAAAACCCTTTGGTCCACCGGCCGACACTCTCACCGCTGAGCCACATCGGCCAGGGCTCACCTTTACAGAGTTTTGATCAACCAGCTCTATGATAGAAATCACATCATTTCTGTTTGTGGCCCAATCAAGATGCCGGAGTCTATCGCTTTCTAATTGCAGGCCAAGCACCCAGGGGAATGGGACCTCCCGAAAACTACCTCTGTCCCACGGTCTCTTCCTGCCTGCAATCTCTAGCCACTGGACCCTTCTCCCCAGCCTAAAAAAATGCTCAAAAATTCTCCCACCTAAAATAAAAGTAAACAAGAAAGTGTCCTTTTAGCTGTCAACCAACGTTCTCTCCTTCATCACAGTACTTCTGATGCCAACTCCTTCCCTCTCTCACCACGAGCGCCGCCCCCCCCCCCCGCCACCCGCTTCCCCATGACCTGCCGCCTCGCAGGCCAGAGGGCTTCGTACTTGCCCAACCCTTGGTCCTGCTCAGTCCCCACACTCCTCAACCTCCTGAAGCCTCTAACATTTAAAACCCCTCCTCCGGGTCCTTCTGAATCCCCGCCACCACACCACCACCACACTCAGGTCGCACTGAAGTTTCTTTCACTTCCTCTGGCCCCTCCAGCCCGCTCATTGCCTGCGGCCCTGTTCCCTCTACCTGGGCTTCCTTCCCCACCCCCTGCTGGCCCCCATCTGGCTGTTTCCAGCTCAACTTCGACTTGGGGGGGGGTCTCCGTTTGCTGTCACTTCCTCACAGAGCCCCACCCTCGGTGCCTCCCCTCCCCACCCTGGCCTAGCTAAAATTCCCCTTTCCATCCTAGAAGTTAGTTTTCTCTCCTCATGTTATTTATACAGTTCCTAATTGTGGACTTGAATTGCACGTTTATCTCCTTAAATATCTACCTTTCTTTCCAGAGCATAAGTGCTCTGAGGACAGGACCCCTGCCAGTATTCTTCACTGCTGTGTCTAGAATTTGGCACAGTGCCTGGAACAGTGGATCCCAAATACTTGTTGAATGAATGAATGAATGAATGAATGAATGAATGAATGAATGAAGTGCTCTCTTCGTGCCAGGCACTGCAGGAAGTACTTTACATAGAGGACCTTGTTTTTGTTTTCGCGATGACCCTGTGGATAGGTACTGTGACCAGGACAACAAATGGAAGCCGAGAGAGACTGAGTAGTAATGCCCAAGATCTCACACCAAAAAAATGCGTGTGAGAGCTAGAACTGGACAATACACTTCTCTGACTCTTTAGGACTTCTTAATGATCATAGCACAGTGCTTCATAGTTGACAAATCTTCCACGTTCGCCTCCCCAAAGTTCCCTCACGCTATTACTTCGCGTGGGTTTCTGTGGTTTCTCTTGCTCTTCCTTCCAGGATCTCATCCAAGCTAAACAAGGGTGTGTGGGTGAGGGACTGGTCCTGGAGGAGACTGGGCGGTCCTGGCAGCTTTCCTTTTCTAACACATGTTTCTGAGAAGCCCTTGGAAAGCCCGCGAGGTAGACGACCATGTCAACAGTCTGCAGTCCGACGGGTTCCTGCTCTTTCTATGGCTCTGCTCACCTCTTGCCCCTCCCCTGGCACATGGCTTTGGATCGCACCTCATGTGGTGCCCACTCAGGCCTTCTCTCCCTGCCCACAGGTGCCCTCGGCACATCCCAGGCCCCCTTCCTGACAGAAATGTGCCTGTCCAGGAAAAGCTTCACTATAGAATGGTAAGTGAAGGGAAAAAAAAGTAAGATGAAATATTGTAGAAATAGTTGCTATAGGTTGAATTGTGCTCCCTTCCCTCACCCCAATGCATATGTTGAAGTCCTGACCCGGCACCTCAGAAGGTGCCCTTATTTGGAAATATGGTGATCGCCCAACTAGCCCTGCTCAGCAGTTGAGCATCAACCTATGATCCAGGAGATCACCAGTGGGGGGCGTGCAGGAGGCAGCCAATCAATGACTCTCTCATCACTGATGTTTCTCTCTCTCTCTCTCCCCCTCTCCCTGAAATCAATAAAGATATATATAAATAAATAAATAATATGGTTATCATAAATGTAATTATTCAAGCTGAGATGAGGTCATGCTGGAGAAGGGTGGGTCCCTAATGCAATATGACTGTTGTTTTTATAAAAAGAATGCCATATGGCCCTGGTGTGAGGCTCGTTTGGTTGGTTGGAGCTTTGTCCTGCACACCCAAAGGTGGTGGGTTTGCTTCCTGGTCAGGTCACGTGCAGGAGGTCGCTGATTGATGTTTCTCTCTCACATTCATGATATTCTGTCTCTCTCTCTCCCCCCTTCCTCTCTCTAAAATCAATTAAAAAAAAAAAAAAGAATGCCCTGCGGAGAGCCAGACATGCACAGGGGGTGAACATGAAGGCCCAGATTGGAATGATGCAACAGAAGCCAAGGAAAAACAAAGATTGCCAGAAAGCCACCAGAAGCTAGAGAGAGGCCTGACCATTCTCTCTCTCAGCCCTCGGAAGGGGCCAACCCTACCGACACCCTGATCTTAGACCTCCAGCCTCCAGAACCATGGGACAGTAAGTTTCTCTTGTTGAAGCCACTCAGTTTGTGGTGCACTGTTGTGCCGGCCATAGTGAACTAGCAGAAACAGTATAATCCCACCCCACCTATGTATGGACTATCCCTCTCTTTCTCTCTCTCGCACAAACACGGAACTAAAAGGAAATAGTTTACAAGTATAAGTTCACAGTGGTTCTTTTGGGAGGGTGGATGATGGGGGACGTTGCTTTTTACTTCTTTCTGCACTGCTGGGTATTTTCTGAATTCCCTTACATCTCTACAGTAGTATGTATTATTACAGAAATAAATAGTATGGAGAGCAAAGTGGCACGAGGGAGCTGGCTGGACACCTTGGGTTTGGGAGGGTCAGCAAAGAAAAGCAAGAGAGGTTGGATTAAAAGGTTGATTGGGGGAAGCCTGGCTGAAGGAGGCCAACTTAATCCACTTGAGGTAGTATGTCTTAGTTTGGGTGGCTGCCTGACAGGGCAACTGGAAAGGAAAGAGGGACCAAGACAAAGTAGGAAACACATCAGGAAGCAAACGATTCCCTCCAATATGAAGACCCCCCCCCCCCCCCATTTCTTCTCTGAAAACCCTCTGGAAATGGAGTGAGCAGCATAACTTACTTCCAACTTTCCACAGCCCATGGGAAGATGTTCTTTCCCAAGGAGGGTTGTTTTCCAAACATCCCCCCTTTTGGCCATATCTCGGGTAAGATGTCTTTTTCTGGAGACTGTTTAGGTAGGTGCTACCCAAACATTTAGGCTCGCCTCCGACTTATCTCAACAGGGAGGGTTAATTGTCTTGAATCCTGAATTTAGCCATTTGTGACTTCAACTTAATCTTTGGTTTTCAAAAATTAGGGGCTGTTTTGCCTCTTTGTACTCAGCTATGTCTTCTCTGTTCCCATCTGAAATCCCAGCAGTTCTGGGGAAGATTTGGGTCCCCACAAATGCCAGTCACAGTCCATTCCTTTATTGGAGGTCACCGATGGCTTTTGTCCAATCCCTTTGCCCAAATCTACATTTCCCCCTTTCCTTTTATATCTGCGAGATTATGTAGCAACGTGGGAAAACATTTAGAATATAATATTAAAATCATGATTTTGGCTATGTAAAGAATAAACAAACAAAACGCACACACACACACACACACACACATACAAGGAAAACCTGCCCAGAAGAAAACAAACCACATAATTAAGAATGGCTGTGTTAGAGTACCCAGATTGTGGGGTTCTTTTTTTTCCTCTATTTCCCTAAAATTTCTCATTATAATGGAAAAATACTTATATAATCAAGAGATAGACTCACTAAGATAAGAAGCAGAATGAATAACAAAGTTTGATAAAAGAAGTACAACAGGGAAGCCAGTTGTAGATAAGGTTTTTCTGGAAGTGAATACACGTGGTTCTCAGCTCAGTGTGTGAGAGACAGTTATGACCACAGGATTCTCATGGCGGACATTTAGCCACTGGTCCTCTTGTGTACTCTGAGCATAACCAAGAGCAAGAACAGCACAAGACTTCAGACCTGCTGAGCATTTGAGAGGAGCCGGGGATGGGAGCCCAGGCCCATTAGAGGGTTGGGGGGCCGTAGAGAGACTATGTAGATGTCTCTAAATCTGGGGGTTTCCGGGAAGTGTTTCAAGCATGACAAGGTGAGACTCTGATACTGTTTATTTTTAGAAGTCCTGCTGAGAGGAGGATCTTTCACCTCTCACTGAGTTAACTGTGCTCCTTGGAACCATGGACATCTTTCTGCTGCAGCAGCAGTAGGATCAAAGCACGTGTTTAGAAAGAGAAGTGAAAAACACCAGATGTGAGCAAAAACCACAAGGGGAATTTCAGACAGGCAGTGTGCACCAGATTACCCAATTTGGAATGTGTCCCAAGCCCCAGGACAGGCCGACCCTCTAAGGATCAGGCTGGAGGGACGGAGGTTATTGATCCTGGTTTAAGCCAAATGCTGCTAACTTGACCTGTGACCTTGCTCAAGCCACTGACCTCTTCCAAGCCACTTTCACTGTCTGTAAAGTGGGAGGCCTGGCTGATTTCCTCTGGGGAACATAACGGAAACCATGCTGAGTACTAGAGGTAAGCATGAGGCATGATCTGGAAGACGGATGGTAAATTGTGTTTGAGGATATAAATACCACAACATATACACACTTCCAATGTGTGGATACAAATATTTTGTGGGAAGGATATGTGTAAAAAAACAAAAACAGGGCTTAAAGACAGTGTCACACAAATCACTAAGTAAATCAACTTGCAATGTAAATAATCTAATTGCAAATAAATAATGTAAATTGAAGGAGATGTGACAGGGTATGTTTTTCTGTCTCCCACAGCTCTTTAGGTCCCCTGGGGTCAGCCCAGATCTAGACTAAAGCATGCTACCTGGTGCACAGTGAGTGCTGAATAAATGCCAGTAGGAAATACAGCTTAAGCTTCGAATTCCATCTTTCTTTACCGCCGAGTCGCATGTGGCCTTGGGCAAACTACTGCATACTCTTGTGCCTCAGGGTCCTATTCTGTAAAGTGGGGACAGTACTAATCTCTGCCTCAGACTTGTTGTGAAGACCGTATGGAGTAATATAGGCAAAGAGCTTAGAATGCTGGGCGGATGTTAATTACTATTATCTTCCCAAACCTTCCATGTGGGCTTGAAAGCTCTCTGCATTTCTTCCTTTTGTCCGTGTTCGCATCCAAATGTTTCCCACACTCTTGCTCCATTTAGGAATATTTCCTGTCCATGTTACTCATTTCTGTAGGACACTGCTCCCTTCAGACGTGAACCAAGCCCCCTCAGCCCCCACCAGGGCCATTAACTTACTCCTAGTCAAGCCAACGTTGCGCCAACATCTAAGCTGACCCCACAGCCACGCATCTATGAGGCATCGCTGAGTCCTCTCTTCTCCGACAGCTGGGGTTCTTACGTAACAAGATGCCCTCTTAACCAGGGGAGGTGCCCCCCCAAAGACGAAAAAGTATGTTTTTATGCTCTTTAGGAGAAGTTGTCAGTGATGGCAGTCATGGTGTAGAGGAGTCATGGGTCTGGTGACCCCCCCCATCCTTCCCTCTTCCAGCCATTACCCAGTGAAGTGACGGTGGAGGTGAGTTCTTGTTCGAGTCCAACTTGAGAGGCACCTGAGAATAAGTGGGGGGAAGGCAACTCTCGCTTACAATGGGGAGTAGCTGGAGACTGTGCCCCTCACCAATATCTCCATCCCCTCCCCTCCCCTCCCAGGAATCGGATACCCTTCATACTTCTCCCTGGTGCTATATGGGCTAGAATCTCTTAAATATATACATATGAAATACCATTGGTTTGTTCATGAACAATAATTGAAGGTAAACTCAATTATACAAATACTGAGCTTCCAAGGAAGTATAGGAAGGGCTTCCAAGGAAATGTGTGTGGGGTTTTTTTTAATTGGAAGATGCATTTAAGATGAAGGCAAGTGGAAGGCAAGAATCAAGTTTCAATTGATGGCAATGAAACTACTTCTTATAATATTAGGGTGTTATAGTGGATGGAATAGCTGACCGAGCGGGGGGTGTAGTAAATCTCCCCAAGACCCCATGACGGAGGACTGACTCACTGTAACAAACTCAGCCAACTAGTGATTAACTGGGTCCACAGAGCAGCATCCTATTAGCATAGAAAGGAGCATTATTGCTTATAATCGATTGCCATACAAGATAACATTTGGAATCAGATGTCCCTGGGTACTTCCGCTCAGGTACTTCTCTGTCACCTGTAGCGTCCGCTGCCCCTTTATTTTCTCATTTGCATAAATACAGATTTTAAAAGACGAGAGTGACGAAACCGAAGGCACTTGGTGCAGAGCAGGCACTGGGTCAATACTCTTTTCACAGTACAGATAAGAAGCCAAAGTCGGAGGAGCCCATGAGCTTGTCTGAGGCCCACAAGGAACTGATGTCACACCTGGACTAGAGTCCCTGGCTTCCTGACCCCTGGGCCTGCTGTCTTTCTACTGTTTTCAGAATGGGAGTTGAGCAAAGATCATTGCAAATGTCTTTATCTCTGGTTTTCTGAAGCTGGAGCGGGATGACATAAAAAGAGGGGAGGAGGCTGGTGTGGGGTGAGAGGTGAAAAGAGCAGGCTTACCGCCTGGTTTTGTGTTACTTTCCGGAGTGTACGCTTGAGCACATGCCCACTAATGGTGGAGGGAAGTGGCAGAGCGTAGCCAACTGGGATTAAAGATTGTGTCACATCAATCCACAAAGTAAATAATCGACATGTGCACCATTGGAGGGTGTGTGACACAGTGTCTTTTTTTTTTCCTTCTCACGCACAGCCGTTTGGGTCCCCTCGGGCCACCCCAGATCTAGACTTGATCTTCCAGAAGGTCTCACATAAAAATTTTCTCCAGAGTTCTGAGCTTGCTAATGTGTGGGTTTGGCAGAGAAGCCCAAATTAAAGGGGCTATGCATGAAAAATCACTTGTAACCTGAAAATTATTTCAGTGTGGGATGGCTGCTCCCCATGGTTGAGTAGGAGGAGCCCTGGGCCAGAGAGGGGATGCCTGACTGCTTCCCCTGGCACTGCCACGACATCAGCTGGGGGGACCCAGAAGAGGAAGTGGTCTTCTCCAGGCATCTGTGTTGTCACTTGTTAAAAACACCATCCAGGAGTCATTTACTAAATACCTAATGCAAAACACTCACCAGGTTTTCTTTTCCTTCACCCTGACAAGAGCTCCACGAGGTGGACAGTGCTCTTCCCATGTCAGAGGTGAAAAAACAGAGGCGTAGAGACACTGTGACTTGCCCAACTTCATTCAGCTAGTGAGTGGCAGAACCTGCTGGACCTGGGATTTGAACCCAGGATGTGCTCTGACCTCTGAGACAGGTGACCTCTACTGTGAGGAGGAAATGGGTAGTAAAGCTCCAAGCCCTTTACAGGAATCTAAGGAGGCGCACCAGGATCATTTAGGAGGGTGTAATACCTAGGAGGCATCTGCGTGCAAGCCACCTTCAGCCCATTGACTTTCTCATTCACTGTTTATCACCCCATCTGTGAGCATCAAACCACACTAATATCAAACCACACTTATCCCCTTTCACCTCATTTGTTTTTGGTGTCACTTCTGCCACATTGGCTGCTTTCAGGGGGAGCCAGCGCCACTTCTTGCCGAGTAGGGCGTGCTGAGTGTCAGAGCCGCTCTCACGCACACATGCCCACACATATCAGCACACGCACGCACACACACGTTCATATGAGCTTGTGCTACCCATCCACGGTTTCAGAAATCGACAACTTAAGAATCTGTCATTATTACGCCAGTGCATGTAGTACATGTATAAGTAATTTCCCAGAATCGGGGTCTGGAGTGAAAAAATGCTGAGATACAGTGGAGGAAGTGTAGAGACAAGCACCAAGGAAAGTATCGAGAGACTTAGGCCCTTCTGCCTTCAGCCCCAACCTTGAGTTCTGCTGTCAACTTGCGGCTTCCTCCCAGCTCATTCGGCCTCCTGAAAGACCCCTCGCCCTCGGCGGGCAGTAAGTTTGCTGTGACCTCCGTGCCCTCTCAGGAGCCAATGTGGAGCTCGCGCTCTGTTATCTGGGTATGTGTTCCTGGCAGCGGTGGTCATCAGACTGTAAACTTCAGAGGCTCGGGGTCACATCTGTGTAATTCTCTCTCCGTGGTTTGGCACCACGTGCAGTGAGCACATTTTTCATTCTTGCTCCTGCTCTTTGCTTGGTTTGCTTGGGAGGCAGACGCAAAAGACGTTGAACCCCATTTAATTACATGCAGCCCGGAACTGTGGCCTTCGACAGATGAATTCAGTCATTATGTATGCACCTGCTGAACACTGCGGCAATGTCATTCCATTTTTGTATTAACCCTTAACAGTGACAAAGCACATCTGTGATTGTGTCACACTGAGACTTCCTAAGAACCCTTTGAGAGGGTAGGAAGGGGTAAAAATATGACCTCCCTCATGATGTTTGTAGGATTAAATGCAATAAACTACAATAAGCACACAGCACTGGGGGCTGGCACAGAGTAAACATCATTAAATATCACTATTAGCATATTACTAGCCCATATTACTAACAAGGAACCACAGCTCAGAGAAGCTGAGTCACTTGCTCAGGTGGTAGAGTTAAGGGGTAGAATTTGGGTCAGAATCGAAGTCTCCAGACTCCAAACCCATTTTAGGAAATTATCAGCTGAGATTGCAATCATGGAAGGAAAAAAAGCAGAGCCTCAAAGAAAGAACATACATGACAGGTTTTACGGTGGGTGAGCAGGCAGAAGTGTTCAGGGGCAGGGCGCGGCCCAGGTCATGCACCACAAGCGGCTATACGATTTGTTTTAGGTTTTGCAAATGCTCTGCCTTCCCTCAGCACTTTCACATACATTGCCCCCCACACACACACCGTCCCACCTCTCCCCGACCCTTCACCTGAGTAACACTCATGTTTCCAAGCTCAACCCTAACATCCCTTCCAGGGGCCTTTCCTGAGGCTGGCGTGGGTTTGCACCGACTGGGGTAAGCACCCCAAACGTCTCGTTTTTGAGAATACTTGCCCAAGATCTGCCTTCCCAGCTAGACTGTAAGCAACGAGAAGTCACCAAGTTTATCTTGCCAGCTGGTCCACGTATCCCTGGCACCCTTCGGAAGGTTTCTGGCATGTTTGTTAAGTGCAGAGCAGGTGCTGGCCAGCAGGAAGCTGGAGAGGGAAGACTAAGAGAAAGAGGGAACACAGGGGCTTCAAGTGCTTCACCAGTTTGCCACAGGATCCCTCTGAGGGGTGCCATTGAAGGAGTGAGGAAACGTAGAGCAGGCGACCGAAAGAACTGAGAAGACAGACTCAACACACAGGAAAGTGTGGAGGGGAAAAAATCAATGCAAAGCATAGCACAGGGAATCCCGAGGTGCCCACGGCTAGGCCTAGCCTTCGGCAGACAAGTGAAAGGGGGCTGGGAAGGAGCCATTCCTGCCTCGCTGCCTCCTGTTTTGCTAGAAAGAGGCTGGAACTCCCTGCTCCATACAGATGCCTACCCAGGAAGCCGTCTACGGAGCACAGCGTTGAGCCTGCTGAGGGGCAGGGAGAGGAGTTTCCACCAAGTTGACAGATCTCTGACTCTGCTGTGCTGACAGCAAAGGGTGCTGGCGGTGGGACTTTTGGCAGGAAGTGTCCACCTCTGCGGGAATCAGAGTGTGCCAGGAGGTAGAGCCACCCCGGCACCCCAGAGCCCTGGCTTTTTTTTCCCCCTCCACACCCCCGGCAGTGGTGCCTGAATGATCTCTCAAGCCTCCCCCAGGTGAGGGCAGCCCAGGTGAGGCTGGAGCTGCAGCCGGGCCCATTTTGTTTATGTTCCCACCCCCTGGCCTCGGGAAGCCCCGAGTTCCCACAGTCACTGAGGCAGGAAGGTCGCCACGGACACCTCATCTGTCTGGGTGGCTGACTAGCTCCAGATAAGCAGCAGCTGCTGCCTCCATGGTGGGGTGGCCTCCGGGATTGCCTGCCTGCCCGCCCTGGGTCTGGAGGGAGAGGCCCAGGCCGCCCCCACCATGCACACAGGGGGCCTGGCGACCAGGGGCAGGAGAGGTCTGAGAGCAGCCTACCCAGCAGCCCAGAGCTGTGAGTGTCGCCTTTGATTTTACACCTCTCAAGTGTTCTGCTGCTCTGTTTCTCACATCACTCTGACCACCACCCGTGAAGAACGCAGACCTGATGTTTTTGTGTCCATTTTGCAGATGAGTAAACAGCCTCAGGATCTTCGAGTGACTGGCCCAGCTGCTCACAACTAGTCAGTATTCAAGGCTGTTTTCCACCTCTGCTCAGTGGGTCTTTCCTTTGCTCTATGCAAAGACAATGAGCCAGGGGGACAAGTTCCAATTTTATCCCTGAAAGAGAGCCCTTCTTCCCAGGTTTAACTTGTCTTCACCCAGTCTGGGGTATAGGGAGAGACACTTCAGTCCTGTAGTCTGAACCCTGATTCCTCTTCTTGCTGGCCAAGTGACTTAGCAGCTGTGTGATTCTGGGCTCAGTTGCCCTGAATAGTCGCTTTCACATATATAACATAGAGATAATATTGTTTAAGTTGCAGGGTTGTTGTCAAGGTAAAGAACAACAGTAAACATCCACTGACTGCTTTCCACATCCTGGGCTCAGTTCTAAACATCTTTTATGAGCATATGAATCCTCACAACCCTATGTTATTTCATATACGCTATGCTATTCCACTTTATAGATGAGGCAACCGTGACAGAGAGGTAAAGAAACTCATCCCAGGTCACACAGCCAACAAACAGCAGAGTCAGGATTCTAACCCAGCTTGTCTGACACCAAAGCCAAGAGCTTTATCTCCACGCTCTACTTACTATGTAAATTATGTTTACGGCCTAGAATAGGTCCCCAATCAAGAGCTGTTACTAGGAATGGGTGCAGAGTTGGCTTGACTTAGAAGCAAAGTGAAGAGCTAAACCACCTGAACTAGTCAGATAAACCAAAGGCCTGTCCACTCAAAAGTATCTTCAGTTTCGTAATCCATGGCTTCTCATCTCCCACCACTGGAGTCATTCCTTTAGAGCAGGAAGACACCTCAGGGACAACCGGCAAAAATGTCTGGAGACATCTTTTGGTTGTCACAACTGTGGGGGTGCTACTGGTATCTAATGGGTAAGGCCAGGGATGTGCTAAACATCCTACAAGGCACAAGGCAGTCCCCACAACAAAGGGTTATCTGGCCTCACATGTCAATATGCTGAGGTTTAGAAACTGCTTTAATGTTGAGTATTGAGTATTTAGTATTGAGTCAAGACTATTTTAGCTCTCGAACAGCCCTGTTAATACACAAATTTGTCACATGGAACTGCAAAGTAATGTTCTAACATCGATTGCTGTTAACACAGCTCAATATACGTGACCATTGGTTATTACCTATTGTTATTGTTGCTGTTGTTGCCGAGCAAAGATGTGTGCCCTAGAAATGGTCAGGCTGACGTGGGCCTTGTGGTGGGGTTAAAAAATTGAAGTTGTCTTTCTGTCAAATTATGTTACCAACCCTCAGAATGCTGACATTTCTTCCAATGTGTTGAAGTAGGTCATAAATAAATTCACAGCAATGCAATTTCCTTTCAGCATGGGACACTTTTTTTCTTTTTTAAAGTCTGATTTCATATGTGAAGTATCTGTGTTGCTTGGTAACACATCTAGCTTTCTTACTTTGTTGGAGAACACGGTGCCTTGCATCATTATGAATCAATGATTTCCATACCATTGTGCATTAGCTTCAAATGCTCTATGAATAATCCTGGAAGGAGTTATAGCAGCCAGTTTAGGCTAGGTTATGATGCAGTAACAAATGATCTCAATATTCTAACATCAAAAAGACTTATTTCCTGTTCATATTGTGTATATATCATGTATTGGCTGCTGCCTTATTTTATCTTTTTTATTTGGTATTTAGGCTGAAGGAGCAGACCATACTGGGACATGGTGGTGCCACAGCAGGGGAAAAGGGAAATGGTGGAACCACATGATAACTCTTACAGCTTCTGCTCAGAATTGCTCATAACTGGTCAGAATTGGCACATGCCAAATATGCTCGCATTCCATGGGCCAATACAAGTCAATAGCCAAGCCAGATGTCAATGGGACAGAGATGTATAGTTCTCCTATAGGCCCCCTGGGCAGGGGCAGTGAGTATTCTGAACAATAATATAATCTACCACAGGAGTCTGTCTTTGCCACCAATGTCATGAACTTCATCAGACCCAGGGCCTTGGCCTTGAATCACTACCTTGTCAAGAGATTTTTGTCAAGAAATAGGGGAAGAACCCTGGCCAGGTGGCTCAGTTGGTTGACATGTCATCCATACACCAAAAGGTTGCAGGTTCAATTCCAGGTCAAGGCACATACCTATGCTGTAGGTTCAATCCCCAGTCGGGATGTGTATGGGAGGCAACCAATCGATGTTTCTCTCTCACACTGATGTTTCTCTCTCTCTCTTCCTTCCTCTTTCTCTAAAATAAAACAACAACAACACACACATATCCTCAGGTGAAGATTAAAAAAAGGAAGAAAGAAATGGGGGAAGAATATAAAGTGAAAGAGCTAAAGAGGGAAAGTCATCAGATTCTAATGACTGATTTGATGAAGGGCAGAGGTAGATGGCAAGTGTCAAGGAAAAGACAGGAGTTAAGGCTGACTTCCAGGGTTCCAGCTTGGGTGACTGATGAATGACAGTGCCAACAGTTAAGGTAGAGAACAGTGAAGGAGAGGAGATTGAGGAGAAAAGACCAGTTTTATTTTTGACCCAATGAACATGAGGTGTCTTTGGAACATCCATGTAGAAATATACAGTAGATAGACGGATATATATATATATGGTTCCCAAGAGAGTAATGAACTAGAAACAAAGATCTGAGATTCAACAGCATATAAATAGTGATAAATAATAGCTCTATGATTACACTCACTGAGGACTTACTACATCAGGCATTGTACAAAGCAATTTACACACATTATTTAATTCTCATAAGCTACTTGGTACTACATTTACCCTCATTGTGTAGATAAGGTTATGAAGCCTAAAGAAGCTTAAAAACAGAACAAAACAAAACAAAATTTCACCCAAGTCTCACGAAAGTTTGTAAAAGGACCCAAGCGCTTTGTCTCCACAACCCACGTTTCAATCAAATATGCTCTTAGTTGGAAGCATGACAGCAAATGAGAACATCCAGGCACCACGGAAAAGAAAGAAGATAAGAGCAGGGGGTCAAGGCGGGACCCTGAGGAAAATAAACATTTAAGAATCAAGAAGAGCCCTTGAAGAGACAGAAAAAGAGCAAGTAAGAGAAAACCAGAAGAGTACTAATCCTCAGAAGCCAAGTGTGTAGAGAGTGACAGCAAAAAGGGACTGTCTAACAAACCAGGGACAGCAGAGCACGCAAAGGACAGGGCTGGGAAACGGCCATCGGTGTTGACAGTCAGGTCTAGTCCCTGATGCTGTCTAACCTCACAGAAGCATCCGTAAGCAGCCACATTCCCCACCCAGAGCCCCAGGGGTAAGAAATGAACCACAGGTGGCTAGTCATGTGCTGACTTTGGAAACATTGACCTGATGCTGGTTCGCTCTCTTTGAACTCTGCCTCCAGAGACTGTCTTGATGCTTTGACCTGTTTAGGTAGGTCTTTGTGATCTGGCTTTTGGACTCTACCTGTGTGTACGTGTCTGAAGTTCTGGACTGCTCTCTCCGCTCAGGAAACCCAGCCTTACACCACATCTCTACTTTTGGTTACTATCTACTCCTACTTGAGGCCATGAGGTCAGAGACTGTCCTTCAGTCCACAAGGCTGTGTCTCCTGCTAATTCTCAGCAACTCAGCTTCCAGAAGGGAAACAAGGAGTGCAGTCTCCAGTGGTAGCTGCTGTGTCTGCTCTGTAGATGTGGCAAATTCCTGACAATGGGGTTGCTGGCTTTGAGATCACAGGTTGCTGGTCAGACCTTGCCAAGCCTTGCAATGCCTGTTGTCAGAGCAGGATCTCTGTCTTCAGGTGGCCCTCCCACTGGCCACGCTTTTCAATCCAGCTCCAGCAGTTTATGGAGATACAAGATTTATATTTGGGGACAAGGGGACACTTATGCAAGTGGGACTTCTCATGTATGCTGGAACAGTGGGATGCTATTGTCCAACTATAGCCTGGAAGACCACACCACATGATGGGCGTCACTGGGACTTTCTCACGCCACAATGAACCTCTGATGTCCATGGAGTGGCCAACTATGGCATTAGAGTGGGTAGGTATCCAGACCTGCTCCACTCCCAGCTACTTGAACTGAATGAGCCAGTATTAGGGGTCCCTCTAAGGTGAGGGCACCAGAATCCTCTAGCATCTTTGCTCTTTGCATTCAGTTGAAGGCTGCACGTATCCATCACCCTTCCACGACTACACCCCACCCCTAGGGAGGGTTACCAGATATTAAATAAAGATACAGGAAACCCAGTTAAATTTGAATTTCAGATAAACAACAAATACTTATTTAGTATAAGTATGTGCCACACAACATTTGGGTTATGCTTATACTAAAAAATTATTCATGGATCATCTGAAATTCAAATCTGACTAGGTGTCCTCTATTTTATCTGGCAACTCCCATACCCTGAGACTCAGTAGGAATTCACAGGCCTTGCGGTCCACTGGGCTTCCACTTCTCCCAGGAAACACTAGGGCACTTTGTGAAGGAGAAAAGCAGAGAAATGGGCCTCTGCTAGGACCACTGAGGACCTGATCCTATCTGGTCGCCTCATGCCCCTCCTTGGGCCAGCTCTTCAACCATGTCCTAATAGACCCTTGACTACCTCCCCACATACCCTGAGTTCCCTGAAGCATCAGCACCTCCATCCCAGTCTCCAGGAATGTGTGGCATTTTTTGACCAAGTTCATTGCAGCCGGGTGTTTTTAATTCTGGTCACTTGAGGACACTTAGACATCCCAAGATATGCTTAACAGCAATTTGTTATTTTCTGTGCAACTAACCCAGTAATGACCTCCTGACCTCCTACAAAAGAGAAGGAAGTTGGTCTGATGTGCTGAGGTTGACACCATTTTTCAGGCAACTCAGACTCACTTCACCTCTGCTCCATTGTGGCATTAGCAGGAACTTACTGTGTGCCAGACACCCTTTTAACGACTTTACTTATAGTAACAAATTAAATGCTCCTCATAATCCTATGAGATATGTGCTGTTATTATTGCCGTTTTATAGATTAAGAAACTGAGACAGAGAGATAAAGCAATTCTTCTACGTTCACACGGGTAGAAAGTTGACTAGAAGTAAAAGCTGAGTTTTGAGTGTGGGCAGTGCAGCTTGAGTATATCCTCTTAACCTGGGTGCCAACTCTAGGCAGCCTGCACCCAACTTGGTTCGACTTTATGCTGCTGGGACTGGTGCTGGCAGCACTGTGAAGGGGCCACCCTGACCGAGGAGGAGCCCTGTCCTGTCCTCCATTATCCCTGTTTGGGAAGGAGAATGGCTTGCTGTCAAGATATCTTCAAGGCCTAAAAGGTCTAAGGCATGATAGTGAACTCAGTCTGCAGTGGCCTGGAGCAGCCAGAACCAAGCTGGAACAAAGCTGCTCATGCTATGCCGGTGGCTCACCTTATCTCATGTGCCTTGGGTGCTCCATCAGCCACACAGCCAGCAACAGCACCACAGAACCATGGTCGGTATTGTAAGGCTGGGTACAAGGGGCCGCAGAGGGACTCACCCCTGGGAGACTCTGGCTTGAGTACTATGGTCATCTCAGAGGGGTGTAAATTACTAGGAAGGCCTCTGTGTGAGTAGCATGGTGTGCATCCCGCCAGGAAGGCCTGAATGAAGCATCAGCCCAGCCACCTATCTGTTCTGCTACCCAAACACAATCCGTGGCCCTCCCAACACATACATTCTGGTACACTATCACAACACATGGACCTCAAGCAAAGAGAGCCCGGGCTTCCTGAAGAGCAGCTGTGACTCCTGATCCGCACACGCCTCCAGCATTCCACCTATGGGGCTTTTATCTCCATCTGCCCTCTTGCCCAGTCAGGACTGTCCCGGGAGTGATAGCGTCATAAAGATGGCACACTTCCCTCCCTGCATCGCTCTTCCACCCATCCGGTCCCTGTATCCTGATGGGTAACAGAGAGCTCCTGCTCCCACGGTCGGTCAAAGCACTCCTTTGCAGCCAGAGCCTTTGGACCGATCAAGCCCACGTCCACCTGCCTGCCCACCACAGGTGGATGGATGGATGGATGCCAAGGGTGGTGCTAAAGGAATACCTGCATTCCTCTGCCTCTCCCACACAGCTGGCTGCTCGGGCTGGTGTCGCTGCCACAGACTGCTTTCAGAATCTACTGTTTCCCTCCTTCCAGAGCTGCTTTCCTGTGCAACAGCAATTTTCATCCTTACGTTTTCTTGCACCAATTCTTCCTGGCGCCATCGATACTTCTGCAGCTAGAGAGCGCTTGGAGAGATACGCACCAACTGAAGTAGGTCTAATGGATAGACCATGTTCTGGTACAGAGAGGAAGTCTGCGTGTAGGACACCATGTACTTGGCCCCCGACCGCAATGAAACGCGAAGGCTAGAGGATTGTTGATGATCACACCACCAGCAACGACAGCTATCATTTATTGAGCACTTACTATGGGCTAAATGCTTCGCATGTGCTTTCTCACTGAATCCTACAACAGTGCAATGAGGAGGGTACTATTTTACCCCCGATTTACAGCTAAGGAAACCGATTCACCAAAGATCAACAGTGAGCAAGCAGTCAAGCCAAACCGTGAACCTCAGTTCATCTAAAGCCTGGGCATCCGGCCACCCCGCCGCCCTGTCATACAGCAGCTGGCTTCCTCTATGTCCAGTCTCTTAGCTCCTGTTCTCCTCTCCCGGTTCTCCAACCACCACCCCAGTGATGCAGGGAGAATAGGTATGAAACGTGTTCCCAGGAGGGAGCAGACTCATTGTGACACTGTGACTGACCTCACCAACGGGGCCAAGGGAAAGAGGCATGTTTTAATTCGGCCCCTCTGAACCGAGGACCTTACCTGAAGCACGGAGAGGGATTTGTTACAGCTACTTTCCTGTTTTATTCCGTGATGGATCCCACGTACCCACAGCCACCTAGCTCATTAACAAACATCAGCCCAACAGATATGAGCAAGGGAGCCCAGGAAGTTGGGTTTGGCCTGATGAAGACACGGGGACCTCAGTGAATCTGAGTAGCAGGGAAGTGGCTTTTAGTAGAGCCAGGTGGCAGGATCTTCGTGACAGTGGGGCACCATTTCTCCGCTACTCTTTGCAGGTTTGCTTTTTTTCCTGTTCTGTTCCAACTAACATATTCTGCTGAGTCTTCACGTATTTTCTCTTCTGCATCATCGCTGCTCATTTATAAATCCTGCTGTCTTGTCATAGTAAATCCTGCTGCCCTGCCTTCTCATGGCTTTGGTTTGCACAATCATAGTCCTCCATGTCCATTGTACGGCATCCCTTCCACCCCAGTTTTTATGGCTAACTGGTTCAGTATCTCCACATTTCTCTATTCAGATCCCAGAAGGAGAGGATCTGATTGAACTCAGTCATCTTTTCCATTCGTGCCCTGATTTTTGGAGGGGGAGCCCTCATGTCAAAGGCCAATCCCTGGTCCAATCAGGAGCCATCCCTGGGTAAAGAACAACCTCGCTCTGTTTTTCAGAACAGGGGGCTGTGGGTGGGGCAGTTTCATCTTGAAGAGGAAGTTGGGTGTGGCAGGCACTTTGTTGACATAGTATCCAGTATAGGAGTGCTCCTGGGAGCCCATCTCTCATCTCTGAAAAGTGACTCTGTAGGTTGGGACTTGTCAATCAGGCATTCCCAGGAGAGCCCAGCCAAATGCAGCTGGGAACTTGCTGAGTGTGGAATTCCTCTGGGCCTGCCACCTCCAGATACTCTTCCTTCTGGGACTACCTTGATTTGACAACTTATTACCTGTTTGAAGTTGGCTTGTTTCTGGACTCCCTCTTCTACTCAGGTGAGTTGACTTCTGACTAGAACTGCTTGACTCTTGGACAAGGTGAGTGTTTGGATTCAGCTTTGGTCTTGGGTCATGCTTTTAGCTTGGATGAAATGGCCTCACTTCTTGCCCCTTTGCCCCCCTCTCTTCTACTCAAATCTACTCTGCTCCAAGTTATCATTTACCTGAGGGGGCCTTCCCTTTCCAGCCCACCAACATATACCTGAGGGCATGACATTAACAAATAGTTGGTGGCCTCAGTGAGAGCAATTTTAGAGGGATGGTTGGGGCAGAAACCAGATAGAAGCAAGTTGAGGAAGTGGAAAGAGTGCGTATAAGACTACGCTTCTGAGGAGTTCAGATGAAAAGGAGGGGAAGAACACAGCTATGAGTTGTGTGTTTTCTATTTTAATAATTTGCTTCTGAATATATGATGCATAATTTTGTAAAGCATTTTGAAAAATAAAAATTAGAGAATAAATTTGTAATTTCCCATAACTCAACTACCCACATAATCATGATGGTGACTACATTTTGAGCACCTACTCTATAGAAGGATCATGCCAGTCACCTTATAAATAGTGTTTCCAGTCACTGTGTAATACAAAGGCCCAGGTGAGCCAGAATTAAGACAGATTATGTCTTTGATGCAGAACATGACAATATTCCTTCCCCTCAAGCAATGATTGGCACCCACTAATTTACAAGGGGGCTGAGAAGTTTTCTGGGAGGAAAACTCAATCCCAACTTCAGTAGGGTTTGCCATGGATAGATATGTCTGGGGGGAGTTCCAGAGGTAGGCAGACTGCTGGTAGGTAGAGTGGGGCCTCCCAGGGAGCACACAGCTTGTGGAGGAAGAACTCTGCAATGGTCAAGCTGGGCTCTAGTCCTAGAAGGCCATGGCCAGTCTGGCTGTCACAGGGCAGGGCCTCCCTCAGCCTCCCTGTATGTGTCTTCCAAGAGGAAAACAAGGGAGGACCTCTGTGTAACAGAAAGAACCATTTTACGAAACTCTGCAGTACCCTGGGACCTATTGGTGGGTGGGTAACAGAGTGGAGCACCCAAGAAGAGAGTTTTCCTTTCACACTTGGAAAGAGAAGGCTGACAGGCATCACAGGGGCCATCCAGCCCTACATTTCCCATAAAACTAGCAATGGGGCCAGCTGTGCTGGTAGAAAGAGTCTTCGTCTAACTGGCAGCAAGGTAACAGCAGCGGACATCATTTCAGTAACACTTTACCTTGAGCGTTAATGCTGAAGAAATGGACTCTCTCACTTCCTGTTTTTCAAAAGCATTGTTGATAGGGGAACAGCGCAGGGCCCCGAAGGAGGCACGGTGTCGGTTCCAGCTGACTGTTGTGCTGTCGGAGCTAGCATCATGGTGTCCGGCTAAGCTAACTGTAACGATAAATGATGGTATGACTGATTTGAGAATACCAGTAAGATCTGCCCACTAATGTCTTTGAACAGACAATACCTTTTCAATGAGACCACCCTGTATAAAACTGAATACCCCTTCTTCCCTACCTCCTAGTACCACCCACCCCAACTTTCTCTCCATAGCGCTTATCACCATGAGAGCAGTGTCCAGGTCTGTGTGTTTATGGCTGTGTCCCCAGAGCCCAGGTCAGTGACTGGCACAGAGTATTCAGTATTCACTAAGTTTGTTCATTTTGTGGGTTTCCTGAAATATTTGGGAGAGGATGGGTACTATTAAGGCTTTTAATTAGCATCTGGATTTATAGCCTGGGGGAATCCAGGACGTTTGCTTACATTTATCACAATGCTACAAGGCATGTACTAGAATATGCCTATTAGACAGATGAAGAAACCAGGGATTAGAGAGAAAGCAACTTGCCTCAGGCGCCCCATATATAATAAGAGCTGGGGCCAGTATGAACTAGTATGAGACGAAAGAAGGTCATGTAGGAGGCACTGCTATAACTGAGGCAAGAGCTAACAAAAGCCTTAATTGATATGGTAGAAATGGGAACAGAACACAAGAAATGGAGAGGAAAGCAACTGTGAAGGCTGATTGGAAATACGGAGACAGAATTCAACGCACTACTAGAAGTAGCCCGTAAAAGTCAGACGACGATAGGAGGGCTCCTTCTAACAGGGAGGTAACTTCAGTTTCTTTCAGAAAGAGAAGACTGGCTGGTTGAAAACCAAGAACAAAACAGACCAAGTGAATTCCAGTCTTTGGCGCATTGAGCAAATATTTGGTAAAAATACATTAACGTGAATTCCATACTTGGGTTTTCATTGCAAAACAGATGAGAGTGAAATACCTTATGGCAAACAGGGTCAACGTTGAGTCATAACATGGAGAAGATTCTGGCAATAGAGTCCAAGGGATGAGTCAGGAAGCAGCACAAAGCCTTGGGGACAGGGGATTCTCAATATTAGGACTGAGAGTTGTTAATCACGAGGTTCCCAGGCAACAGGAGAGACCTTGGAAACGGGCCTTGGCTTAGGGAAAAGAAACTATTGGACCCGAGTGAGCAGGTCTGGCCCACTCCACTTTCCACCTCACTCTGGCTCATCAGCTGGTGTTGCAGACTATCCCAGGATCCTCCAGGGGGTTGGGAAAGGAAACCAGGGGCAGATGACTGCATCAGAAGGGCCAGCTGGGATGGTCAGCCACACAGGGTGAGAGGCAGGCAGGGAAACTGAAGATTCATGGCCGTAAGAAGCTTCAAGAGGCTAAATCCACCCCAATCGCACTCGATACTGGCGAGAGGGGTGGCAGCCTATTTGTTCATTCAATCAATATTTACCGAGTGTTCTTTATAGGCCAGGCACCGTGCCAGGCATTGGACTTAGTGCTGGGAACCGAGCTATGAATAAACTATTTCCTGATTTTTCCGCTCTCCTCTGGAGAAAGAATTGGAATGACATCTGGCTCTCATTGGCACGAGGACTGCGCAGGGCTGCGTCTGGAAGAGGCAGACATCAGCTGGGGCAGAGAGCTCAGGTTGGGGACAGTGTGGCCAGGGGGATACAATACTTATATTGTACCTGTAATTTCTGTTTATGTTCTATGCTCAACTTGGTACTTTTTAAAAATATTTGATAAGCAAATGAACTACTTTATATTTTCTTATAAGTAAATCCTAGATACACAGTTATGCTATTTGGGGGGTGGGGAGTTTTTTATTTTCAGTCTTAACAGCAACAGTGTGCCTAAATTGCTGGGCTTGACAATCTAAAACAATGGTATTTCACATCGCTGACTAGAAGCAGTCGCAAGTTGGAAAGAGGACACCATCCATCGTCCCTTTATTACATGGCCAAACCATGAATCACAGTGGGGAAGTCCCAGCAGGGTGTAAGGATTTTCAATCACTACAAGAGCAGAGGTCGGTGTGCAGATACTCTGGACAGAGGATCCCACCCAGAACTCTTGAAGACACAACGTTTGGTAACCACTTAACTCATAAGGGCAACCCGGCAGTGAACATCCCTTAGGGTTTATGCCGTTTCACTTAGCCTGCAAGTTGGCCTACAAGGTCACCCCTGTCCTCCCAGGCAAGAGTAGTTGTCTTAATTACTTGAAGAGAAGTGAAGAGAGATGGTGTCATCAGTACCCCTACGCCCTTGACTTATTAAGTAGAATGGCAATGATACTCAAACAATTAGTTGCCACTGTGGAGTGTGTTTTCACTAGCAACAACACTGTGTTGTAAGATCTCTATAGCAGTTTAACTCCGAAACATGTATTGGTTGACACCTATACAGAATCCAGCCCGTGACTTTACTATAACTGGAACACAGATTATATTAATTGAAAAAATGTTGTACCAGTAGGAAAAAAAGGGGAAAAAACTAGGAGAATAAATAAGAGTAGGAGCCAAAATAAAAGTTCACTTTTCAACTGTATCTAATTTTGGCTCATACTGTATGTTTATAGGTATGGGTTCTAGCTGAAAAGATTTCAATCTCTGCTCTGATGCAAACAAGGGTTCTAGGAGACAGAAGATTTTAGGATCCACTTTTTAAAGTTTCCAGATCTGTGGTCGATATGATTTCAGTCTCAGTCCTATGCCTTATTAAAAACTGAGGCCATTCATTGCTATGAAGAATTTTAATCAGCGTGATTCAATTACACTGCGCCAGGCGCTTTTCTAATCATTTTACATGTATTAACTCATTCAAACCTCACGAAACTCTGACGTAGGTATCATTATTGTTCCCCTCTCGCAGAGGAGGACACCGATGCGCAGAGAGTGAGTAACTTGTTCAAGATCTCATGGCTAGAAAGTGACAGTCAGGATTCACAAGCAGACAGTCGGACTCCGAGGCAGCACTTGCAGCTACCAGGCTGCCTGGGCCCCGCAGACCCGGGGGTTCTCTCAGCACAGATCTCCAGGTAAATGGTTTGTTAAAACCACAAGTAGATGCTTAAATGTTTGGTACTCATTTATTACCCATTGAAATTTGTTTCTAAAACAAGGTGACAGGCTTAGTTTTTAAAATCATCTTTCTCTGCCCTCTTTTTCACAAGAGATAGTAGTAACATTTTAAGAAACAAAGTGAGTGTAGAGTTGCTTTTGTGAGGACAAATGGTTAGGGCCTTTCTTACATAAGCTGGGCCAGCATCCCACAGCCTGTTTTTAACAGGTACCAGTTGCCAGTATGCGAAAGCAACCTACATACCAATGAAGTTAATATTCAGTAAAATTATAAAATCTTCCTAGAGAGCAAAAGGTCCCTCCCTCCCTCCCTCCCTCCCTCCCTCCCTCCCTCCCTCCCTCCCTCCCTTCCTTCCTTCCTTCCTTCCTTCCTTCCTTCCTTCCTTCCTTCCTTCCTTCCTTCCTTCCTTCCTTCCTTCCTTCCCTGCCTGCTAAGTTTAATATTCTAATTCCATACATGCTACTTTCTTCATCTTGACTAAAAATGCATTATCTGATAAATCCGTGACGTGGCCAAGGAGTTTAGAGGTTAATCTCAGCGTGGCTTCTTCCGTAAATCCCTGGTTGTAAGACTTTTGTTCAACTGGTCTTCAGCTGGTTATTTGGCTGATTGTTCTGTAATTTAGCTGTAATTCTGATTTGGTTTTGGGAACAGGTGAGTGTGACTTCCACCTGCTCTGCTGCATCTGGGATCCCTCCCAAATTCCTTTCATTTTTCTTACCTGCCATTTTCTGAAGTTAGTACTCAGTTCCCTCTCGGTTCTCCCAGGTTTTGATAGAAGGCTAGCCTTTTCACATTTGATACCCGTAGGGGGAAATCAGCAAAAAGAAGTGGATGGGAAAGCATTTAGACTATGTATTAACTTTGTGATAGTTTAGTATTTCAGCAACTCTTTTATTATTTTCTCCAGGTTCTGCTAGGCCTATGGTGGGGAAGAGAAACTCATCTGGAGTGACAACATTTCTCCTTCCTGTTATTATTTCTTGCATAGGATATTTTTTTTAAATGTCATAATCATCTCATTTTGGAGATAAGGAAAGGAACAGGAAGTTCCTTTTTATTGGGAATTTTCCTATAGAACATTATTTTGACTTAATTCAAGAGATAAAAGAGAAGCTAAAATTATATTCTGCTTAAGTTTCAAATAGTACATTTTGGTTCAAAATTTGCTGTGAATTTTTTAGAACTTTCTATTGTGTCATAATGACCTGGCTAAAGTTGTTTGACTCCTGAGGACTGCTAATCTTATACCCCCAAATATATTTTAGATGCATTTCAACAAATGAAAATGAGATGCTATTAGTGAGTTTCGGGGTAAATAAGCCAATGAGAATAAGCCCCTTAAGAACAACAGCCTCGAGGAGATGGACCCTCAAGGACAGTCCTGTCTCTTCTCGAGTCCTGGAGCACTGTTAGAAGGCCAGGGCCCTCTCTGGAGGCGAAACCGCTATGCTACACATCTTGTTTGTTTGGATGACACTGGGAGACCTGAATCCACCCTGTTAGCTCATTCGATAAGAACAAGCCAAGCAACTGAAAACAGAGTCCATGCTCAGCTAAGCCCAAGCCCAAGGGGTTACCAGCATCACAGGCTTCACCCGCCCACCCAGAGCCTGGGCGTGTGCGAGAGACTAAGGGAAGGGTGGTGTCACCACTATCTTTTTTTGGTGTGTCCACCAAACTACTAAACAGGCCTCTTTCCCTCTCCTCAAGTCCTATTTTAAAGGAGGCTCAGTTTAGCTGAATTACTTCCAAGTTGTTGCAGCTGGTTTACAAGCCACCCTGTGAAGTTATGCTTGGGCACAAATTCGTCAGCTATGTTTTACAGTAAAAAGGAACCCAGGGATGTTGCTCAGCATGAGAGTATGGTCAAAGTGAGAATAGGCAGGATATTAAGAAATTAGGTAATTTATATATTTGAGCTCAATACTAGACAGTGAATGTTATTTCTTAGGAAAAGGCTAATGTGATATTAAAATTTCAAAACAAAATCTCCAATATTTAGATTTAAATAATTATATTCCAATATCAGTGGAGAAAGATGATGGAGAGGTATACATGGAGGAAATTTTTATTTAAAAAAATAATTTAATTTGATATGGTTTTTTTAATTAAGAAAAACAGGAGGCCTAGAGAGCAAGCAATTCAGGTTGGAGTATGTGAAGGAAAGGCTCCAGGGAGATCTCGTGGATTAAAACAAAACAAAACTAACATACTTAATTGTGCAAAAAAATAGAATCGAGAGGCATATTACAGAGCTATTGAAGTATTTAGAGTTAATGATTTTATAAATTAAGAAAAAAATTAAAGTATTTACACAGTCATAACCATGTAAACTCTCAGTGTTGACTTACTCAAAAATTACTATATAATTTAGGAAGAATGGGAATTACTATTAGATTTCTAAAACTATGTTCATGAATTACTTTAATAAAATTTAAAAAAGAAAACCCTCTGGATAAAAGACAGCAAAATCGTATCAGAAAAAAATAAAAAAGATGTTTCATAAGAGAGTCCATTGAAAGCTATAGTCTCAGCAAGAGAGAGATCAAATAGAAGAAAGGCTAAGAGAAACCTTTGCTTTTTTTTCCTGTAGAAATTGGCCCTGTTCCTAGAAATCCTGAATTTTAAACTCTGGAGATCAGGCGGGTGCTCCACGGATGAAGCAGAAATGTGAGAGCATATTCTACTGAGTCAAAGACACACAGAAATTATGAAAGGGCCCTGGGGAAACTGACAGAGCTCTATGTATTCTGCTGAGCTAATAACAGAGAAATGACTAATTTAAGGTAGATAAAACTCGGGTTTCTCTCAAGCTCCTAATGTTTTCAAAATGTATTTGTCTTATCCCTCAAAGGCTTAGAATCACAATCACCTAAGTTCTGTTTATTTTTCTCAAAAAAAAGAGTAAACATTTGAGGAGACAATTCTGCACCCCTTCAGCAGGAAGGACCCGTCCTCCTACCGTGTGAATAATTTAACCAGCGTCCTTGTGTACTAATTGGGTCAACTTGTGCTTCATGGGGCACCAAGCTCTTGACACCTCCGTCAACTGGAGATGGACTTGTTATTTGTATCACCAAATATTGACCACAAACTTTCAAAAAAAGGAACCTCCCTTATGGGATTACAGAATGAAGGCAAAAGAAAACTGGCAGATGATCTTGACTCGGCCACCACGTCATGGATGGAGAAGCTCTAGCACAGGGTGTGTGCTGAGGTGTCGCTGAGCCGGGGCGACCGCCGGCCCAGGGCTCGGCTCCCGACTCAGACCCACGCCCCAGCCCTGACGTCAGGTTGCTCCTCTCTCATCGCTTGATGAGTGAGGGCCCTGGGCATGGAGACAGTAAAAATGAGAGACATAAAACTTGACGTCAAGGGGCTCAAAATCAAACAGGGAGAGAGGATACATAGACCCCCCCTCCCAAAGCATTATCTTGTGCTCAGTACACTGTTGCTAGAACGATCTCTCCAAAAAACAGACCTCGGAAAGTGCTGCCTGTCCCAGCTTAAAGCCCTGCGGTGGTGGCTCCTGGTTGCCTGTCAGGTCAACCCTCCTGCCTTTCTCCGGCCTCTCGTCCAACTGCATCGATGCCACTGACGAAGGTCGGCCGTAGAGAACCAATTGCTCTTCCCTAAACGTGACAGGCTGTCGGGTGCCTCCAGGGCTGTGCTCCCACGGCCCTCTGCCTGGAGCGCCCTCTCCTCCTCCGGACGGGTCGGCTCCTGTGTAAGCCGTTGGGCAGGGGCCTCTCCTCTAATTTCCCCTCCCCGGTGGAAGGAGCCCCTCCCTCCTATTTATTGCCCGCTGTGTCCTACTCACACTTCTCCTACAGCACCCATTGTGCTTTGTAACATTAATTTTTTTTTAAATGCATAAATGTATTTGCTATTTACACCTGTGTCTTTCTCCACCCGCTGAAGGTACGCTCCTTTATGGCAGGACCGTCTTCTTCGTACCCCTAGAAGGTAGCTCAGCACCCGGCTCATAAAAACTCCGCTGACTGAACTGCCCATATACAAAGCACTGTGCCAATGCGACGGGAGGAGCCCTGGCCTGCACTTGGAGGAGCTGCCCCAGAAGACAGAGTGCGTGGACCGCGCCTCGAATGGTCAGTGTAGCCCGTCGAGGCAGAGGACGGGGGTTGGTTGGTCACTTGGTGGCAAGAACAGCACCACGCCCAGAGGCGCAGAGGCCTGAGAGCTGGTGACAGCGCTGGAGCGTGCGTGAGAAATGCCAAGGAAGCCCGTGAGGATGGGCTTTGGGGTATGGTAGCCAGTCAGGGCCCGTGCGTGCAAGTCCTGGTAGTCCACGCTAAGAAAGGAGTTTTGATGATTGTATTACAAGGAGCCAGTAAGAGAGTTGTGAGGGCAGGTATTCAAGAGTGTGAATAATTGGATGTGCCCCTCGAGAGGACGGCAACGCAGCGGCTGAGCAGAGGCAGCTCTGGAGAGGGTTGGGACTGGCGGCTCTGGGCCCGGGAGGACACTGCTGACCTGAGGGTGGAGGGAACTGAGAATGGTCCCGGTGAGAAAGTGATGGGAGCCAGGAGCCAGGCGGTGGAGACGGAGGAAAAGAATGATCGGAGGAACGGTGAGTGGCGACCGGCGGGAGACGAGGAATGGTGGGAAAGAGAGGAGCCCTTTCCCTGGCTGTTTAAATGAAAGGCAGTGTTCTGAAAGGCAATGCAGGAAGAGGGGGTTTTTGATAAAAATTGAATTTGTGATGCTTGTGAGATACACCTACATGAACAGGTTGAGAAAGCAGTTGGAATTGTGTGTCTCACGCTCAGGGAAGAGTAGAGGTCATGAGGACCCGGATGATCATGGGATTCGCAGGAGAGGTCAAGGGCACCTAGAGGTCATGTGAGTGAGAGAGGAGGGTCCAGGATGAGGCCCCTGGGAGAGGAGGGGAGAGGAGAGTGAGGCAGCAAAGACTGGGTTGGAGTAGACAAAGAAAGAGGGACACATCCCACGTGGAGACGTGGAAGCCGCAGACCGAGAGCGTTTATTCCATGGGGAGCAGAAGTAGTGGTGTTCAGACCGGAGAAAGGCTGGGGAGAATGAAGATCGAAAAGGCGTCCTGGAAGGGCTGCGGACCTGCCCGTTGCGGGCCGGACGATGCCCAGCGAAAGCCAGCCCCAGCGCTGAGCCAGCAATCAGGGACAAAAGGCTCCTATCTCCCGGTCCCACCCGGTTCATCAGCCGGAGGTAGCATCCAACTATGGTTTATGCTAAAACGCCTTCATCTATTTCGGGCTAGTGAAATTGCGGTGGTTGGACCATCTCCGGGGAGAACTTGGTAAAGAACCGAGGGGCTTTCTCATTAACTTGTGTCTTCATTTGTATCAGCTGGGACTGGGTTCAGGCCATAGCTGACTCAAGGAATAAGAGAGAAACGTAAAAAGGAAATAAGAAGTGTTTGCTCTTTAGAAAGGCGACGTGCCAAAGAGCAGTGCTAGAACTTTTCTCCCCCTGCCTCCACACAGTCTAGGGTCTATTTATAGGAAAACTATAAGCTAGCATGGCCAACAGAGGCTCCAGTGGGCTAGCAAAAAAATGCGATCACCATGTAATTTGTTCCACGCTCCTCAAAACGGTTTTCGGAAGGGATTTGGTAAGCATGGGGACTCCAAGTGGGGTCTGCGGACAGTGTTGAAATGGAGAGCACAGGAATCGAGAGGAAGCACTTACAAATTGTCAGAGCAAATGAAGACTGCCGTGACAGACGGGCATGTCACCAGGGACTCACTGCCGAGCAGGGCCCGGGTGAGTCTGCTTGTTGTGAAAGTCACACACAGTGATTCACACGGGGCACGGCCTGGGCACTGACCATGTGCAAGAGGACCAGGTGTCAGACCACAACACTTTGGAAATGCTTGAAAAATCAAACAACAACAAGCCCACAGATAGTTTGAGAAGCACGGCTTTTAGATCACGACTGATTTGTTAAGTTAAACTTCTTATGGTTAGCGTGGGGCAAGGTGGCTGACAGAGTTTGAGCACACATCAGAACACTTAGGCGCAAAGTGAGAGGAAACTGGAGGTCATGGTCAAAGGTGTGACTTGGTGCTAGAAATGTCCAAAATCATCTTCTGGAAAAACCTTCTAGATTAAATGCAAGCTAGCTTATTTTTTAAAAATGATTTTGTTCATTGTAGTATTTCCCAGGTCTATAGCAGAACCTGGTGCATGGTCAGCACTAAGTAAGTATCTGCTTGACACTGAATTAGTTGTTCTGACTACAACGTAGAAACTAGATTGAGTAGGGGAAAGGCGAGCATTAGGAAACACAGCTAAGAGAATGTAAAGACAGTCTAAATATAGGCTGATGGGACAGATCGGCCTACTAAAACAAAGAAAACAGAGGTCTAAGAAATACTGAGAGAAATCTCTAGGTTTCCCCATCTGAGTAGGCAGCATGGCTGTCCATTAGGGCGCAATTCAGAAACCGGGGCTCATCCGCCACTCCTCCCATTGCCTGTGCCCCAGCATTCTGTCCAACACGTCTTTATTATGACTTCCACTCGCCGGCGCTAGTTCAAGCTGTAGCTCCTGCCCCAGGACTTTCGCAAGAGCTTCCTAAACAGTCTCCCTGACAAGCTCTTCCCTGTCAGCCTCTCTTTCAAAACTGAAAATCTGATATTTTTAACTCTGTTGCTTAAAACGATGAAATGGCTCCCAGTTCCTCCTAAGCTTAAGCAACACCTAAACTCTGAGGTAGCACAGCCCCTTGCAGGGCCCTGTGTCATCTGGTACCTGCCTCCCAACCCCACCTTTTCTCTGCCCCTTACCTGGTGATCCTTGAACCTCAGCAACACGAGGCTCACTGACACCCCCAGCCCAAGGGCGCGCCACGCTAGTTTGTGTTTCTGCGCTTATGCTGTCTCTTTTGCCTGGACTGCCCTCCACCCCCACCCTGCCTACTGCTCCATCTGCATTCGTTTCCTATGGTTGCTGCAACAAATTACCACCAATTTAGTGGCTTAAAAATGGCAGAGATTTGTCGTCTTACTTTTTTGGAAATCAGAAGTCTGAAAGGAGTCTCATGGGGCGAAAGCCAGGTTCTTAGCAGAGCTGCATACCTTCAGGAGGCTTTAGGAGAGAAGGTGTTCTTGGCCTTTTCCAGTTTCTAGAGGCTGCCCACATTTTTGGGCTGGTGGCCACATCATTCCCACCTCTGCTCTCGCTGTCCCATCTCCTCTGGTTCTGACACTCCTGCCTCTCTTTCATGTAAGGATCCTTGTCGTTACATCAGGCTCACCTGGGTGATCTACAATCTCTCCATCTTCCCTGAATGAAATCACAGCTGCAAAGTCCCCACTGCCGTGTAAGGTGACATTTTCACAGGTTTAGGACATGGACATCTTTGGGGAGCCATTATCCTGCCTGCCACACCATCCAATGGTCATTGATCTCCAAAGCGCAGCTCAGACAGCATTTTTCTCTAAAGCATCCTCTGGTATTTTTTTTTTAAACTTTGAGAAAGAGAGAATCACTGATTTGTTGTTCTACCTATTTATGCATTTCTTTGGTTGATTCTTGCATGTGCCTTGACTGGGCATCAAACCCACAACCTTGGCATATCAGGATGGCACTCTAACCAACTGAGCTACCCAGCCAGGACTCTGAAGCATCCCTGTTATCCTTCCACGCAGAGCCAGTCACTCTATTTTGTGTCATGTATGTGCTCCATCACTGCATGGATTGGCCTGTATTGCACATATTACATTTTAAACATGTCTATCTCTCTACTATACGTTGAGCTCTTGGGGGGGGGGGGCAGCTTATTTCTCTTTGTATCACCAGCACCTAGTACAGTACACAACATAGAGTAAACATGAGCAAAACTTATATTTAGAAAATGGATGTGCCAGAACCTGTGATGAACCATTTTCATGAGCCCTAGAGAGGTAGAGTTACATGGAAACTGAAGCTAGTGTGCCCTGGCTCTCCCGGTTCATCCCCGACGACTCCCACCCCCACCCCTCCAGCCTCACTCTCGCACATGGGCTTTCTAACCCTTTCCTCTGCCTTTCCCACCCTCATCTCTCTATCTGTAATGCTCTTCCTCCAACTCTGCTATTTTATGAACCTCTATTCCCTCTTCAAGGCACAAATGAATTTTTTTCCTTCTGCAATGCCTTTTATGACCTCCTCCGGAGAGAATTAATCACTTCCTCACTTGGGTTGCTAAGATATTTTTGTGCGTGTCTGTATTACATATCTCACATTGTGTTTTGCTTGGCTGTGTACATATCTGCTCTCCCACATGGCTGTGCAAGGACCATGTCTTGTTTATAGCAGTGCTGGGCATACAGCAAGTGATCGACACTGTTTTAAATTAAACGGAACACGTGCAGGCATGAGCATGGAGGGCCACAGGAAGGAATCCGGGACAAAGAATCCCCGAGAAAAGTAAGGAGGAAGGAGGAGATGGGCATGACACTCACAGAGAGTTTCAGGAGGCTCAAGGAAGCAGAGTGTGATGAAGACCAGACTTAGAGGGGCGAACATGAGCAGCAGCACCGAAGGCCACAGAGACGCTGACCTGGGAGACCAACGAGAAAGGCCCTTGAGAGATTCTGATGGTTTTAGGAAGCACAGCTTTGAGAGCGTTCAGTCAGGGCCCTAGCTCCACCCTGCTTTTAGGTCAAGAGAGGAAGGATCTCCAGAAAATAAATGACTTGGGGAAGAGAAAAACCAGACTTCTTATTCCATCGACTTGTTTGAATGCCTGAGGACATGACACCACAGCGCAGCCCCAAGTCAGGTTGGAAGGCTTGGTTCTTTCATCTGAGACAGAGGGTTCGAAGTATGGGGTAATGTGGGTCATCCTCGGGGAATACAGGGACGAACTTGATGCGTACCCCTATAATAATCAATGCTTTCATCAATGAGGCGCCGTCAGCCTAGTGGTCCAGGGGCTCTTAGGATCAAAGGTGACATGGCTAATCTCGCTTCAGACCTGAGAGCAATTTCTCAGCCATGAAATTTTCTGGATGTTGGGATTTCTCTGTACGAGGCATTCTTTGACCCAGTGGACCAATATTCTCCATGCCTCTGCTTGTCTTGAACTTTGCTCTCCTGTCTTCCACCAACACTACCTTCAGCTGCCAGTCTATGTTCTCCTTGGCTAACCTCTATGGCCAGCTGTCTGTCTTGACCCATACTAAGCCTGACCTAGACAAACTCCCATGCCTGCCACCTGCCTGGAGTTTCCCCAAAATTGATTTCACGTAGCATCTAGTTCTGTAATCTGCTTCTGTTGTGTCTGCTCTGGGTCATGCTGGGTCATGCATTCTCAGCAGGACTGAGAATGGTTGTTGGGGATAAAAAAAAAAAAACACCTGAATTTTTAAAAATACAAAGTGCAGATAGACACACAGTACATAAACTGGAATAGTAATATATCTGTGGTATTAGAATGTCATAGGAAGAAATTTAAAAGGAGGGCAATATGGGGGTGGGGGGAGACTGAGAAACAATCAATAGGCTATGAGACCAAAATTTGATTTACATGAGGATCATTAGAAGAGTGGGTGGTGAGGAAACGGAGGTAGCCAGGGGTGGTTACTTGCCTGAGAAGTAGATTATGGAGAACATTCCAATCTAGCAAACACATTTGGAGCATTTATTAGGTGCCCTGAACTGTGAGACACCCTCTCACATTTGTGTGAAAAGCTTCTCTTTATTTTAGCCTCAACGTACCCCTCCCTTTTAGGAACAACAGCAACTCTTTTCCATTGGGATAGCAGCCTACCTCTCTCCTCTCAGCTTCAGCAGTTTTTATGCTAATTACCAACGCACTTGGAGGTAACTCCTCAAGCACATTTTGCAACATAAGAAAATGAAAAAAAAACACAGCCCAGCTTGTGTGCTTGTAGAAGCTCCTTTCATGGCAGCCTTTCAACCGGTTGGGCAATTTAAAAGATGCAATTGTAATCATGACTAACTCATTAAGATGCTTCAGGGAAACCGGAATATCCTTAACCTACTTTTGAAAAGAGAGGCAAGGAAAACACGGGGGTGAGAATGATCCAAGGAAAACAATTTCAAATCTCTGAACAATAGACAGGCTCTAGAACCTCCTTCGCTGGGCTGGAGGGAGGGTAGGACATGAAAAATCGTCCTCGGAGGAAGCCCGGCAGTCGCTTGTGTCTACCAGCTCTTCCAGAGTATGATCTTTATTTGGTTGTTTGTAGACTTCTAAAACGCTCCCCTTTGTTCTCTCGTAGCAGTCATTAAGCATTTACAAGGGAGTCTTTGCACTGAGACTGGTTCATCTCCTGTGCTCGGGTCCCGAGCTCTCCTCTCCTGCCTTCCGACCTTGTCACGAGGGCTGAAGCCGCGGGAGGCTGTTGGGGTGGAAAACTGAGGCGGGGAGGTGAATGAGCCACAGTGTCCACTTTGAATCTCTGGCCAACTCTTGGCAGCTTATCCGCGGTAAATCTTGTTTTCGGCTTCTTGTTGACTTTATCACCCACTCTTGTGTGCTTAAGTCTCCGATGGATGTTATCATTAGCTCTGCTTATTTGTAATGCAAGAGCACCAGCTGAACAGGGGACTAGTCAGGAAAGCCTCCTCTTTAAGGGTCAAATTGACCAGAAAAAATAGAAAAAAGAAAGAAAGAAACATCATTGTTTTTTGTTAGAGTTGGCTTTGCTTTAGAAATGACCGTTTACATTTAGTCAGACGAGTCTCGCGTGTGCCGGCACAGTCGTATTCCTTCTTCCTGGTGAAAGGAGCGGGGGCCTGAACCACCGGTGAGCGTGTGACGTTAGGGGATCGGGAAACACCTCTGCTCGGGTGCACGCAACAGAGAGGGACCCCTGAGAATAGGCAAGGGACCCTGGTGGGTAATCGGGCAGCTTTTCCAGTTCCGGATCGTTTTCACACTGTGACCGCAATATGTCTTTTACATTTCATAAATTCTTGGAACATCAGAACTCAAACAATAGAGTATTTTTCGCCTGCTCTGGAAATCGGGACACCTTAAATTTAACCCCTGCTGTGACATTGGCTGACTCTGTAACCTTCAGCCTTCTTACCTCTCCAAGACGGTATGAACAATGGAAAACATACAGGCTTCGGAATTATTACAACGTGGGTTCAAATCCTACCCCTACCACGCTTATTAGCTTGTTGACCTTGGACAAGTCACTTAATTTCTTTGAGCCTCCATTTGTTAAATGGAGATAGAGAGATCTACCTTGCAGGGAAGTTTTGAGGACCTAACGAGATCGTGTATGGAAACATCTAGCACATGGTAGTCACTCAATAAATGGCTGCTCTCATAGGAATATCTGCACAGAGGTGGGACAAGGCTAGGTGACGAAAGGCATGGCCTTCTGAGCTCACTGGCTGCTAGATGCTTCCTTAACCTCATGGCATCATTCGAGAATGAGGAGAATGCAGCTTGGCCACACAGAAATTCAGGCCTGTTTCATTTCTGCAGGATCTGGTCACCACAGAAATCAGAATGTGCAGGGGTGAGAGACAGAGACACAAAGACACAGAGACAGAGAGTAAAGAATGAACAGGGTCTGCTCTTCCCAAAGGCAGAGAGCGTGCAGCTTCCTTGGCTCACCAAGCCAAGCAGCCAAAGCATTTCCTGCTCAGTCCCCACAGACGTAGCTCCTTAGCTCTGGACAAGGCCCCCGGAGAGGGGTTTGTCAAAAGCAAGAAAGGCCGCTGCATCACTGCCTCGGTGCATGGAGCTGACGAACCGGTATGTCATCAAAGAAAGAGCGAGTCATGGGAAATGGAAGCCTGCGGTTCACCCTCTTAGGCAGGGAGTCAGGTGGGTGTGAGGTGGCACCTTCGCTCGTGCTCATTAACGAAGCTTCTCTTCACGTCCTTCTCTTTGCCTCCCACCCACTGCTGGGACCCACTGGGGAGGCAGCAGGCACCCTCCCAACCCATTAATTATGTATTGCATGTGTACCCAGTGTTCATTCCACACACCCACACTGAATTTCTTCTCTGAGAGCTACACAGATAAAAAGATAGCCCTGGCTGGTGTGGCTCAGTTGGTTGGGCATCGTCCTGTGCACTGAAAGTTTTCGGGTTCGATTCTCAGTCAGGGCCCATGCCCAGGTTGAGGGCTCGATTGTGCAGGAGGCAGCCGATCAATGTTTCTCTCTCTCTCCCTCTCCCTTCCTCTCTTTCTCTCTAAAGAGCAATAAAAAAATATTTTAAAAAATAATTAGGTGGGATATAAAGTACAGCATAGGAAATATAGTCAATAATATTGTAATAACTATGTATGGTGTCAGATCGGTACTAGACCTACCGTTGTCACTTCATAAGGAATATAATTGTCTCATCCCTATGTTGTACACCTGATACTAATACTTTATGTCAACTATAATTTTAAAATAATAAAATAGAATCAGACTGTGCACTCAAGTAGGTCTCCGTACAGTAGTCACATGTTCAACTGATTGTTAAGTGGTATATATAATATGTAGAAACCAACTGTGGAGGGGCTCAGGGAAAGGCACAACAAAACTGAGGAAGGCTCCCCAGAGGAGATGACATTGATCTAGGCCTTGAGCTAGGATTCCACAGGTCCTGGGGAAGATGGGGTATAGGAAGGGAGGGAGGAACGGCATGCCAGGGAAAGAAAGTGCACATGCAGAGGTGAAGAGCAGCTGAGCTCACAGCCCATCTGGGGACTGGCCGGTGGGCTGATGTGCCTGGAACATAGACCATGCAGCAGGGGGCAGCCGTGTGAGAATAGGTAAATGTGGCCAAAATGCCAGATTTTGTTTTTTTTATTGTCTCAGCCTGTGGAATTTGGGCTCTAACCACACGGAATGGGGAGCCACTGGTGGGTTTTAAGTACAAAGTGATAGGATTATGCTTGTATTTTTGGACAGTCTAGTGGCCTTCAGTGTAGTCAGTGGATTGAAAGAAGGTGAGACTGGAAACTGGGAGACCAGTTAAGAAATCATCAATTATATCAAAAGGCTGCAAACTGGTCCAGACGATGAGGACTGAAGAGTCCACTAGATTGGGCAGGTGAAGGTCTTCGGTGACATCTAAAAGTAATTTTACTAGAACAATTCAAGCAGAAGCCAAGTTACTAAAAGCCAGTGGTTGTCCAAGTGTGGTCTCCAAACCAACAGCACTGGTATCACCTGGGAACTGGCTAGAAATGCAAATCACCCAGCCTCACCCCAGACCCCGCCCCAGCGCTCTGGGAGCGGAGTTCAGAAATTTGTGCTTTCGCATGCCCTCTGGGTGATGCCGAGGCATGCTCAAGTTTGAGAACCATTAGCCTAAACAAATTGTACTCAACTCCTGCAGTAACCGAGCTAACTGATATTCCCTAAGTAATTGTCAATATTATGTTTTTTTGGGCCTCTGCATAAATTGTTTCCTCTGTCAGTTGTCGCTCTCACCGACTCAGTGTCTACCTGGCAATACTGAATCCATTGTTCAAGGCCTAACTCCCGTCACCTCCCAAGGAAGTCTGCCCAGTTGCCTCTCCAGGCAGCCCTCCTATGGGTATTTCTGCACGAATTTCTATTATGACACTTATTTTACTGGCTTGTGTTTTTTGGTTTTTTATTTGTTTCCCCGCTAGTTAGAAACTCCTCAGGAGTAGGGACCGCCTTGTTCATATATATTTGCCCACTGTTTTCACATACTAGGTGCTCAATAAATGTAGGGAAAGGAAGCTATCCTGGGTTGAGAAAGTAAGAACAGCAAGGGATAAACTACTCTTTTAAGAGGTTTGGGAGCGGGGAGAGGACACAAGATGGCGGCGCAGGTAACCGCTGCACCCGCCGCCTCCCGCAACCACGTCAAAATTACAGCTAAACTACGGAACCACCATCACTCAGAGCCTCCGGAGATCCGGCTGAACAGAAGCCCCACAGCCAGGGACTGAAGAAGCACCGAGACCGGTAGGAGGGGCGGAGGCGCGGGCGGGTCGGGGCTGGATCCCGGAGACGCGGCCGCGGGCCCACCCCCGGCGCCGCGGGTTAAACCCGGGAGGGAATCTCAGCGGTGGAGGTTTCCCGGAGGAGCGAGGGGTCCCAGCCCCACACCAGGCCCCCAGCCCAGGGCTCCAGGGCCGGGAAGAGATGTCCCCACAACTCTGGGCTGTGAAACCAGCGGGGACTGTCGCGCGGACTCACTCGGACGCGCTCCCCGAGCCCAGCGCTGCTGGAAAGGAACCTGGGACACTCGGGGAGGAACTAACCTGCCTGAAATCCAGGCGAGAGGTGCTGGGGCAGCTTCCTCCCAGGCAGAAGGGCTGGCGGAGGCCCTTGCTCCTGTGGCGAGTCCTCCCCGCACAGCCGGCAGGCAGGCGCCATGTTTGAATCGCCAGCACCTGACTCACACCTTTGGCCCCGCCCCGTGATTCCCGGAGGCCCCGCCCCTCCCCACCTGCAGGCCCGTCCAGGCCATTTCCAGGGGCTTTTCTGTGCAAGTGGCCTCTGGAGCCTCATGCTTAGGACTTCCCTAAAATCTCTCAAACAAGCAGCAGCGGGCCCCATACAGCTTAATAAGTGGCCCCAGGCCTGGCACTAGCGGCAGCTGCACTGGCTCATAGCTTGGCCTCTCCTGGGCACCTCCAAGCCCAGCACAAGTAGCAGCCAACTACGGTTTGCTGTGTAGCTCATGCTGGGTGGCCCTGGGAAAGGCACTGGCAGAGGCTGACTCTGCACCTCCTGGGAGGCCCCAGAGACAGTGCACCTGGTGGTCAGACTCGACCACACTGGGTTACAACCCTACCACATCCACGAGTGACACACTCAAGGGGCGCACTCAGTGAACACCAAAGCTCCACTGAAGTAAATCCTGATCCAAAGGGGTGTCTCCAGCACAGCAGCTCTCTGGCTGTAGTTGCAGCTGGTCCTCACAGCCGACTGGCCTGGGGGTCAGTTCCTCCCAGTGACGCCAACAGCAACCAAGGCTCAACTACAACAGGACAGTGCACACAGCCCACACAGGGGAGCACCTAGAAGGCCCAGCTCAGGTGACCGGGGAGGCTGAGCCATTGGACCCTACAGGACACCCACTACACAAAGCCACTCTACAAATTCCAGGAGACATAGCAGCTCTACCTAATGCATAGAAACAAACACCTGGAAGCAGCCAAAATGTGGAGGCAAAGAAACATGTCACGAAGGAAAGAACAGAAGAAATCTCTAGAAGAGGAAATGAAATAGATCCAAGCAAGCTAACAGATACAGAGTTCAGAATTTTGTTTATAAGGATGTTTAAGCTGACTATGAGGGAAATAACTGAGAAAATCGATGGCATAATAAAGTACCATTTGAAATGAAGGCTACAGGAACTGAAATGAAGAATAATTTACAGGGAATCAGCAGTAGAGTAGATGACACTGAGAATCAAATCAGCAATTTGGAACATGAGGAAACAAAAAACACCCAACCAGAAGAGCAAAAAGAAAAAAGAATCCAGAAATATGAAGGTAGTATAAGGAGCCTCTGGGACAACTTCAAGAGGCCCAACATTCATATTATTGGGGTGCCAGAAGGGGAGAAAGAATGCAAGAACTTGAAAACCTATTTGAAAAAATGACAGAAAACTTCCCCAACCTGGGGAAAGAAATAGACTTACAAGTCCAGGAAGCACAGAGGGTCCCTAACAAGAGGAACCCAAAGAGGCCCACAGCAAGACACATCATAACTAAAATGCCAAAGGTTAAAGACAAAGAGAGAATCTTAAAAGCAGCAAGAGAAAAGCAGTTAGTTACCTTCCAGGGAGCACCCATACGACTGTCAGCTGATTTCTCAACAGAAACCTTGCAGGCCAGAAGGGAGTGGCAAGAAATATTCAAAGTAATGAAAAACATGGAACTACAACCAAGATTGCTCTACCCAGAAAAGCTATCATTTAGAATTCAAGGTCAGATACTAAGAGCTTCTCAGACAAGGAAAAGCTAAAGGAGTTCATCACCCAGACCAGCACTACAGGAAATGTTGAACAGTCTTCTTTAACAAGAAGCTAATGAACAAAAGAATCTGAGGAACTAAATAGATCCAGAGACATTGACGTATGCAAGAGATGATCATATTTCAGAGGGAAGATGGAAGGGGGTGGAGGGTGGGAACAGATTAACCAAAGAAGTTATATGCATATATGCATAACCCATGGACCCAGACAATCACGGGGTGAAGGCCGGGGGAAGGGGTGGGAGCGAGGTGGAGGGGGTCAATTGGGGGGGGGAATGGGACACCTGTAATACTTTCAACAATAAAGATAAATTAAAAAAAAAAAAAGAGGTTTGGGAGTAAAGAGAAATAGAAATTTGCCTGAGCCAAATTAATGATGTGTGTGCTGTGTAATGCATTAAGGATGCAATAAAATTGTCAGCTGAAGGGATTAAACCAGTAGAGAAGAGATGAGTGACTACGGCAGTGGGAGCAAAAAGGTAATGAGTGGTGAAATGGTCTTGCAAAAGGTAGAAGCAGGTGAAATCAATGGCCAGAGCAGAAGCATTAGCATTGGAACAAAGAAAAGACTTTTCCCTGAGATACAAGGACAGGAAGTAAAGGGGTGCATGAGAGAGAAACCGTGAGATTGAGAGAGAGGGGTTGGGGGAGTTTTTAGATGCTCCACCCCCCCCCCCCCCCCGGGGCATTGTAGAAGTGGGAGGGTTAGGGAAGGTTTTGCAGGGGAGGTGATATTTGAGCTAGGAGATGGCTTTCTTTATTGAAGTGGGAAGTGAAGCCTTTTGCTGGGAAGGAAACAGGGAACAGAAAGAGGGAAAGAGGCCCAGGAGTGGTGCAGTCTTGCAAATGCCATGGAGGTAGTGGTGGGGGATGGTGGTGAGTTTAAGAGAGCAGCAGCAGCAGGGAGGTCTTTCGGGCTGATCGGTATCAGCTGCTGAAGGGCCCACCCATCCACCCCACTGGCTTTGGCAATGGAAGCCCTATAGGAGGACTGTCTGCGGGGGCTGTCTCAGCAATGAGACAGACAGCTCTGGACACAGAGCCCAGTACTAATATAGAAAGCATTCTAGCTCTATTTATCATGAGTGCTGAAACACAGGCAGAAACTAACCATGCTACATATGACAGCTATGTAGCAACAGGGCAGAATATTTATGACACATGAATCAGCTGAGAAACCGGATACAAACTGCGTGCATGTCTTGATTGTAACTATTTGAAACGTGCACATGAAGGAACAGCTAAATAAAATATTCCAAAATGCTATCGGTGGTGGCATGATAGGTGATTTCCCTTTAATTTTTTAAATAATATGTTTTGTTTATCATTTAAACAAAGATACGGCAGTACATAGAATTGGCTCTTTCCCCACTGGCTTTGTTTTTGATTAGGTACAGTTAGAAGAGGGCATTTCAAAATAAAAAGTTGTAGTGTGGAACCAATCTGCAAAATCGTCTGCCTTCCTCTCATCTAGGGGGCAGACGTAGGGACAAGACGTCCTTGAGTTACCCCAGGGTTGGAGGCTGACCGGCAGGAGATTGGGCACCATGCTGTCGGGGAGCTCAGAGGACAGAGCCCTTGTCTCAAGAAACTTGGGAGACCAGGTTTACAATAAATGACTACAGGGAAACTCCTGCTCCGTGCTCAGGCGGGTCGTCTCAGCAATGGGTGGGGTTGGGTCCCTGAGGCAGAGAATGGGAGGAGCCACAGGTACCACACAGAGGTCAACTGTGTGCCCCTGGAGGTGGTCAGGTGGCCCCGGGCTGTGCCGCTGTTTACAGCTGTGAGCTCTGGGGCGTCTCAGGTTTCACTCTGTCGGTGAAGTGGGGCTGATACTACCTGCTCGTAAACCAGTTAGAGCCTTACAGGCAATAAAGTAGGTGCACACGGGAGGCACTCCATAAATATTTACTGCTGTGATCATTACTCATGTGATTATTGTTATTATCGATTGGGAGGGAACTGAGGCGGCCCAGGGGCATTTCCAAGCCCCCGGAGGGAGTCGGGCTGTCTGGGGATGGAGGGCAGTTCTCTGGAGCCGTAGAACAGGGCTGTGGGTTCCCCGGGCCTCCGGGAGGGAACGGGGAGATGTGCCCGGAGGAGCTCCACGCGGCTGCTTCTTTTGCTAGTGCTGGTGCCGCTTCCCCTCTCCTGGCGGGCGCACACCACTCCCGACCTTTCCCGACCTCTCCCTCTCTTCTGGTTTTCTCCTGTTTGAATCACTTAAAAAATAAGTATCCCGCCCGGCCTGGCGTGGCTCAGCGGTTGAGCATCGACCTAGGATCCAGGCGATCAGGGTTCGATTCCCGGTCAGGGCACATGCCCGGGTTGTGGGCTCGATCCCCAGCAGGGGGCGTGCAGGAGGCAGCCGATCCATGGCTCTCTCATCATTGATGTTTCTCTCTCTCTCTTACTCCCTCTCCTTTCCTCTCTCTGAAATCAGTATATTTAAAAAAACCAAAAAAAACTATCCCTCCCCCACCACCACCACCACTGTCTTTAGTAAATACTCTTAAATGATCATCACCCGTAGACAGACACGGATTTGGGACCGCAGGAATGTTCAACGAAGGCAGGCTCTTTTCAGGTAACACTAGATCTTGCAGAAGAAACCGACAGAGGTGTGAACCGTGCACAGGGCTCTTCTGGGCCACGCGGTGCACTTCCCTGGGCCCAGATGCAGGTCTCAGTGTGGGAAGCAGTCTCTGTTCTTGCTAGCATCCGCTCTTCTTGTCTTGCGTAGACTTTTAGTGAGAGTGATAAGAGGGAAAGAGTCAAAGGTGTGATAGAAAAAGGCCTCGACCAGTGGTCTGAGCAAGAGAATATATAGCAGTCTTATTACATTACTTTCTATTTATTTAATTTACTTTTTATATTTAAGTGTAGTTGGTATACAATATAAAAAGTAAATTAAGTAAATAAAAAGTAATGTAATAAGGCTACACATTGGTGTCCGGACCAGGTATGGCCGCCACTCACCTGCTGCGTTCCAATGACACATCCCATTCCATCTTGATGAGTAAGAGTGATGTACTTTCAGCTTTGTTGGAAACCCGATTTGTACATTTACAAGGCCATTATCTTCAGCAACAGACACCTTCCCGGAGCCGAGCAATTACCTGTGTCTCTGCACACATTAGCACACGCACACACCACAGCCCAGCAATTACCACCTCCGGCCCCGCACACATTAGCACACATACACGACACTGATTTGTACTTTCCTATAAAATTACTCTTTCCCTTTTTAATTAGAATGTTTTCAGAAGCCAACCCGGTCGTTAAGGCCATGTATGCTTCTATTATAAATACCAGTTGCCAGCCATTAATTATCTCCTGATGAGTTACTTTAGAAGGAGGCTTTTTAGTGCTTACTTTCAAAAAAATGGGATTTCGTTTCCTTACTTTTGATGGCCCCACTCTCACACTTAGTTAACCATTTTTGAATTCTACATACGAAGAAAAGGTTCCCTTTTCTTCTGCTTCAGAGGACTTAGATGTGATCTGCACTCAGATAATAAGATTTTATTCCATACTTTAAGGCGGAAACTTTCTATCTGTCTGAACCTTGCTGCTCAAGAATCTCTTGGCTAATCTGTGAGGGAAGACTATAAGAATGTTGGGTAGAAACAACTGAAGTCTCTGAGAACAAAGACCTTAACATTTCACAAATAGCCAGAGTTGCACAACCATTGTAGTGACGGAGGCCCTGCAACTCGTCCAATAACACTGCGGCTTGATAATTACACGGTTGTGGATTTATGCTGCTCTTGAGTTGGGGAGATGTCCTGGTGCACACAGGTCAATCCTTTTACACATCATTATATATAAAAAGTATATACTGACTTAGGAATTGAAGTGTAGTACTTCCCGGCATAAAATACTTAAAGTATTTCCTATACTAACTTACCTGCTTATCTCATGGGTAGCAGAGAGTTTTGGATTCCTAGATAAGTTTTATAGGTGCCATTTGTTACATACACACGAGAAGGGTTCATTATACAAGGGCAACCTTAAATTTTCCTCTCTGTGATATTAAATAGAAACATTCGCACTCCTAAAGGGGCAAAAATAGGTCCAGAAGCCCGAATTACAATTTCTGATGTTGCTTGTAGCCTTAATCAGAGCAGAGACACTTGTGTCTTTGCTCATTTAAAGGGTCTGACCGGTTTCTAACTCTAAGAGTAGTTCTGAGTTTGACGTTGACTCCTGCCTCCCGGAGCTTGTCCTCTGTTTGGCTGAACCTGGCGGACCTCTCGGAATGGACGCTCCCTCTGTGCTCTCTCTGAGAGGCAAAGAACCAGCTACCGTGGGGCTTACAACCACACACTGTGTGTCTACACAGTTTACAGTTCAGCCGTATAGGCCACCTCGGTTCATGCACATCTCGCAGGCCGGGGACTGAACAAAATGAAAGCGACCTTAGAACTAATCCCAGGGCTCTCTGCTTCCCCTTAGTCCTGTGCTTTATCTCTGCTGTAGTTATGTTGTTGGTATGTTGTCCCCCAGCCCCCTCGATGCTCGGCAATCTCCAGAGAACAGAGGCGCAGGCCAACACATGTCCGTATTGCCACAGAGTCGAGGATGCACTTTTTGCGGAGGGTAAACTCTTCAAAAATGCTTTTAAATCAAAGAGCGCGTGTGCTTATGTAGGCTTCGTAATTACAGTGGGTCAGCTTGTTCTGTACCAATGCGGACGTCATGAGAAGAAGATGGGCCTTTTTGCCCAGAGCTCCCTATGCTAAAAATCGTCTTGAATGTGCTTCACACTGTTGCAGAAAGAAAGAGCAGAGAGGCTGAGTCAGAAGCCAGAAGCTGGGGGTTCGGTCTCAGCTCTGTCACTAATTACTTATTTAACCTTGGGCAGACACTTCAGCTCTATCTCAGTGTCCTCATCTGTGAAATGGGGGTAATAATGACTGGCTGGGCTATTTCCCACGATTGCTTTGAGAATGGAATGAGGTACTGTATATACTTAAGAGTGTTTTTGGAAAGCCTAGAGCACTGTGCAAATGCAAGGCATTATTATGCAAAGAAACCTTCCTTTTAATTCCTGCTTCCATAAACACCTCATCACACATTCCTGGGTTCCTGGGGAATGTGATGAGATGGGTGGATTAGCTCAACCGATGCTGGATATCTACGCCGGAATCTCTCCTGCGACATCCATAGTGTTTTCCTGATTCAGCTTGGTCACACCTGCACCTCTGTTCAATTCATTATAGATACAGATGCGCCTCATTCAACACTTACTTAAACGTACATTCTTGAGCACGAATGTGCACTAACTATGGGGCAAAATAGACAAATAACACAGGGTCCCGCCCTCGAGGGGTTTAGAGACTATTGGATCTGAGAGAACACACTTGAGAACAACTAAGTGCCCAATTCTGCATTTGTTTTGGGAGGCAATTTTACAGGTGAGTTTTAATTAGTAAAGACATATGTGTACATTTTTAGCTTTGACTATAATGAAAACTTCCTTGTGTCTTTCTACGGCTAACGGCCTGTAGATTTTTTTTTTTTTTTAATCCTCAACTGAGGATATTTTTTCCATTGCTTTTCAGAGAGAGTGGAAGCAGGGGAGAGAGAGAGAAAAACATTATGTGAGAGAGACATAGTGACTTGGTTGCCTCCTGTACATGCCCTGCCGGGGATTATGCCTGCAACCGAGGTCTGTGCTCTTGGCCAGAAATGAACCTGGGACCCTTCAGTCTACGGACCAATACTCTAACCACTGAGCTAAACCGGCCTGTAGATTTTAATTTGGGCTTGGACAGAGATTTTTTTTTCTCAGATGAAAGTCTGTGCAGTCCCATTTTTCTTTGTATCAGTGAAGCTATAGAACTTTAAGGAATAGCAATAGCTATGATTCATTATAGGATCACCTGAATGTTTTCCTGCTAATTTCTTTATAAAGTAGGATTTGCTTTGACCAGGAGCACTGTTTTTGGGGGAGACCATTCCCAATCCAGTTGAGCAATTAAACTGCTGAGTACATTTGGGGCTAATCTCTCCAGGCAGCTCCTGGCATTTCATGTCCTCGGCGACTATCTGAGTTTTGAGACACCCCCCTAAGACCCCCTGGCCTCCCATCGGGATTAGGGAAATAGTGAAATGGTCACCGATACGCACACAGTGGAATCTGGGGAGAGGCCAACCACAGAAAGCATACTTCAGTGCAAGTCCACCATCCTTTTAGTCAGTCCTGCTACTCCCAGCTCTCACTACAGCAGTCAACAGTTCCAGCTACCACTGAAAGTTTCCCCCCTTCCAGCTACATTGATGTCTTATCCTTCCTGCTTATCTAATCCATCTAATCTCCTTCCCCTGTATTTCCTACGTCCATCCTGCCTCAAGATACAGGTCATTGCTAACTCCCCGATCAACCTTTCCTCTCGTATTGAAGCCACTGGTAGTCTTCGGAGCCAATGCCCATCTTTTTCTGCATCCCCACAGCCCCTGCCTAAGTTCCTATCTTCCCATTTTAGGGACCAGGTTCTGGTCTCTTTTGTTCACCTGCTTCTCTACTAGTTCCCTTGCCCGGGACAGCTTAGGTCACTGAACAGGAGAAGTCTCCTCCTTGTCTGTACTGATTAATGTTTTGGTCTTTCAGTTCTCAGTCCAGCTGCTGAGGTTGTCCGGGAAGCCTTCCCTGACTGCCCCTGGGCCGGGGGGCAGGACTCACAGTCCCTCATCTGCCACTCGCACCTCTTTCTTTACCCTTCCGCCCCTCAGCCAGGGTCTGGCCTGTGCTGAATAGTCATCCAAATGCTGGCTGACGGGTGGGATGGACTTGTTCTCATCTCAGTCTTTGCCGATTCCAGTTTCTTCCCTTGGTTTTCAGCTCCCTTTTTTTGTTTTGTTTTTACCCATCTGTATCCATAACTTCTTTCGAAACATGGCTTTAAAAGCATCTTTTTTAGTCACAGCCTCTACTTGCACTCATAACATTTACTCTTTATTCCTCTTGTCATTATGAGAATGTACGTAATAAGTTTAACATTATGACGAACCCAAAAAGCGTTATAACAGGATACCCGCTTTCCTTAAAACCTAGAGAAATTGCGTACCTACTGTCATAGTAATGTCGTCGTCAGTCTTTCCGGAACTGCTCTTTGGGGATAATTACAATTTACATTCTTCTGAATATATGTGAGTAGTGATAAATCTAATCATTGCAGGTGATTTAAAAAATTCCTATACCACTAAGAACTGCATTGAGCGAGTGAAGAGAGTGGTCACGCTGATAACTCTTTGCGTCAGCCAATAAAAAGTAATGTTATCTTTCTCTGAACATATTTGCACAAGGGAAATTCCAAAACCATTTGACTATGTTATTTTTGAAAAGAGTTTCTAGCATCCCAAGGTGACTACTTTTAATAACAGCACTTGCTTATCTATTATAAAGTGCTTATTAAAATCCGGTTGGGAATTTTACAGGCCTGCGATGATACTAACTTGTACTTGCTCTGTGTGGTTTTACATTCTAGTCCATCTCTGACGTTGACAGACACTAGGGATGAATAGGCCGTGGTCCTTGTCTGCAAGGACCTCCTAATCTAGTTGAAAAGATGGAAATACAAACAGTCCTGTGTGAAAAGTAGATACAGTGTAAGATAAAGCAGCAGCACAGTGGAGAGACTGTCTGTGAGGGGGAGGAATTTGTTACAGTGTCGGCAAAGGCTTCCCAGGACTGAAGGATGAATAGTTACAAGTTCAAGAGGAGAAGGGAAGGGGACTGTAAGAGTCCTTCCAAGTCAAGGGAACAGAAGGTACAGAGACTGAAACAAGAAGATATGTTTGGGGGCATCTCAAGTCATTCAATACTGTTATTGTGTAAAGTTCACAATGGGGCAGAGAGGACAAGAGAGGGGTTAGGGACCCAGTGAAGAAAAAGCCTTGTATTTATCATTTTTAGAAGTATGGACTTGATCCTGTAGGAGCCGGGGAAAGGCTCTGTGAATAGATTTCCCCTCCCCACAGGATCATAAACCTCCATATCCAGCTAGTCACATAGAGTTGTCCCCCTCCCAAATCTTTTTTTTTTTTTTTTCCTTTTTAAGATTGTCTCATATCCATCCCTTCCTTTTCATGAGACATCTACCTCATTAATTCAGGCCTTCATCACCCCATGCATGCCTGGACTGTTTCACAAACCCCTGACGGGCGGGCCCTTGGTGAACAAAAGTTCACTTTTTTGTTCCTGACAATTTTGCACAGTATTATCAGGGCAACCTTCCCACTGGGGATCAAACCCCACAACCTTTTTGGTGTAAGGAGGATGCTCTAACCAACTGAGGCACCCCTCCCCACTTTCAGCTGGCCATTCAAGGTCCTGCATGATCTGGTCCCAAACCCCTTTCCCTCCTTGATTCCTGTCACTGCTAATATAGCACCAGAAGTCACCTGCCGCTTCCCTGGTCCCTACACTTACTTTTACGGTGGCTCTCCCTGGGATGCTAAGCTCAGACAAACTTCTGTTGCTGTTTATTTCAGCTCTTCTCTTACACATCACAGCCCACTTGTACCCAAGCCTGGTCACATCCCCCACTCTCCTGCCCTGGAAGTAACCGATATTCTGGTTCTGTTCTTTGACTATATACTGGGCGTATGCATCCATATGTAATATATTGTACTGTTGTGAGAACTTTAAACAGATACATATGGCATACTTTATGCCTCCTTCTGCAACTAGCTTTTTCACTATCGTTTTGTTTTTAAGATGCATCCCTCCAGACATACGTGAACGCAGTCTCTCAAGTGGTGCACGGCATTGCATTTTATAAACGTACCCATTCGTTCGTCTAGGGGCGGGCGTTTGGGTTGTTTCGCGTGTGGGGCTATTGTAAACAAAGTTGCAGTGAATACCCCAAGCTGGTCTCCTTGCCCTTACCCACCTGGCTGACTTTTTAAGCTCCTGCCCTCACGCTGACTCCTCCATGAGAGCCGGCCCTGAACCCCACAACCCACAGCAGCAAAATCCCGGGTCTCAGGAGTAGCTCGTGCCTCGCGCGTCCGCGGGGCCCGTCCATTGTGCGCGCCCGCGAGGGAAGGAGGGAATGAATGAGCCGTGAATGGAGCAGCGCGGCCGGCGCGGCGCGAGGCTCTGTTCCTTTTCAATGGGCTTTGGCGCCCTGCCCCCCATTTCCTTGACAGCCCGGGTCCTCCGCCGCGCTCCCCCAGGGAGCCCGGGAGTGTGTGGGTGTGTGGATGTGGGGGCGATACCTAGCTCCCTGGGCGAGGGCTGGCTGTCCCCGCAAGTTCAAGATCGCGGCGAGCCTCGTGTCTGAAGTTCAGCGCCCGCCGTCGCCAGCGGCCGGGCCGGGCGCGGCGCAGACGCGGCGATGGCGCGGGGGCGCGCGGGTCCCCGCCGCGGGCCGGGGGCGGCCGGGGCGGCCCGAGGGCTCGTAGTAGATCCCTCCGCGCGCGGCCCGGGCCGGCGCTTCTTCCTGCGGGAAACCCCTGGGTGCCGGCGGCGGCGGCGGGGCCCGGGCCGGCGACAGGGGGCGGGGCTTGGGGTGGGAGGAGGCGGCGAGGCGGAAGGACACACGAGGCCGCTTCGCTGCACAGCCGAGAAAGTTGCAGCCAAACTTCGGGCGGCGGCCGAGGCGGCGGCCCGGGAACGGTCGACTCGGGGTTCAGGGAGTGGAGGCACTGAGCCTGAGTTTCGGGGCGCAGCGCGGGGCTGTGAGCCGCGGAAGCAGGAAGAGGGAGGAGAAAGTGGGGGCTCCTCTGTCGGGGACCCCCTCCCCATGTGGATCTGCCCCGGCGGCGGCGGCGGCGGCGGAGGAGACCGAGAAGATGCCCGCCCTGCGCCCGGCTCCGCTGTGGGTGCTGCTGGCGCTCTGGCTGTGCCGCGCGGCCCTCGCGCGTGGTGAGTATCGGGGCCATCGCGCCCTCGGGCCGGGGGTGCTGCCCCCACGCCGCGGTCTGCGGTCCGCCGTCCGCGCCCCGCCGCCCCCGCCTCGGCCGGCCACCTGGGGGGACCCTTCCGTCCCCTCTGCCCGAGAAGGCCGGGCTGGGCCGTCGGCTCGGAGCGAGGCCACTCGCTTCCCGAAAGTTTGGACATCGTGGGGGTCCCCTCCCTGGGCGCGCCCCCTCCCCCGCGCTCCCCGCCGCCCGCTCCCCTCGGCGGGTGGCCCCCCAACACGCCTCCTCGGCCGGGCAGCGAGGCTCAGAAACTCCCTTTCTGAGCACAGACTTCGGGGTGTTGGGCAGCCTTGCCCTTTTGGTTCCGCGTTTCCTGGGGTTGAAGGGGAACCGGGGGCGGGCTGCCGGTGACAAACCATCGCGGCCGCGGGCCGCCGAGAGGCTGAGCGAAGGAATCCAGGTCCTGGCCTGGAGCAGCCGGGGCAGGGCCTCCCGGCGAGTGCGCGCACCTTCCAGCCCGAGCGAGCGTGCCCGGGGCAGGCACGCAGCCGGCGGGTGGGGAGGGTCTGCGCGGGCCAGTGTCGCGCTGCGCCCCAGCCCGGACCCCGGGGCCGCGGCCCCGGCGAGTCCCGTGCGCCGCGCTGCGCCCGAGCCTCTGGAGGCTGGAGGCAGGAGCGCTGGGAAGGCTGGTGTGGCCGCTCGCTGGGCCACATGATTTTAAAAATCTCAACTGCTGTTTATTCTTTCTGAGGCGCGGAGCTCGGGCGCTGTTTCGGAGTTTGTCCAGCGCCAGGAATGTGGTGTGACGATCACCTACTCCTCCAACCTGGCAGCCGAGTTTGCAGCGCTTTTTGGCAGGTTGGGGGTGGGGCACGGGAAGGCGAGGAAAAGTGGAGACTTTGATTCAAAGTGTTTCCTTGAGAAAGCCTCTCTGCGGTTGGATGTTTGCAATAGTTTTTCTGAACAAGGTTGCACCAAGGAAAGGAAATCCAATCTTTTTTTTTTTTTTTTTTTTTTACCCATCTCACCCACAATCACAGATTCCAAATTTCTTCAGACTGTTTAGTGGGAAGAGCTTGGGCTTTTGAGCCCTGCTCTGTAATCCTGGGTTCAAATCCAGCTCTGCTGGATGAACTCAGCAATAAAATGGGAATGAAATTACCCAGCTAATAGGATTAATTAAGAGAGTGTATATTAAACCCGTGGCAGTCAGAAGGTATTCATAAAGTCCTTTCAGGGCAGGGCTGTGCTTTATTTTTTCTGAACTCTCTACTTCCAGTGGGGTGGTGGCTTGTGTATGTTTGCTGAACTGAAAGTAGCCTAATCTGAAGGAATCTTTTTCCTTGACCAAAAAAAAAAAAAAAAAAAAAACAGGTACATGAGCTATGTCTCTTTGCAAAGAAAAGGTTAAGATGATGAACTTCAGAAAAATTTGCTCTTTGCTCACTGTTAACAGGCAGTCGACAGGCCAGTCACAGATGTTTAAAGAGAGCAAGGTGATCACAGTTCTGGGTTGTTCAGCACCAACCAGATCCTTTTAGGAAAGTTCAAATTCCATACACCTCTAAAAATTTCAGAAGTGGGCGCGGCTACTGCGGGGTGATACATCGAGCCTGTTGTTTTGGGGAGCATTTAACAAAGCACAGACGGTGGCACTTTTGCCCTAACTTTTCCTTTGAGTGAGAGCTTTAGCATGAGTGTAGATTTAGAACAGAGACGACTATCAACAGGGGGCCAGTCTGAGGATTACAATCCTTGGTCTACCGTCAACTTGTTTTTGTAAATAACTTCATCTTCATGATCTATAGACTCCTCCCCTGTGAAAGAGAACTGAAGAAATCACCTACTTTAGAGAGTTGGAGGGAGTAATAAAGTGATTGCAGAGTGATTTGCAAAGCTAAGTGTTAAATGATAAGACATATCAAAAATAGAGTTATTCTGACACACAGGGCCTCTTTCATCCTAGGATCTCAGTAGGTAGAGAGATGTCCTCTTTATTTATTTTAAATCCTCACCTGAGGACATGCTGGGAGAGAGAGAGAGAAACATCGATGTGAGAGAGAGACATTGATGTGCTGCCTCACGCAGGCGCCCTGACTGGGACTCGAACCCCAGCCTTTCCGCGCACAGGACAACACTCAACCGACTGAGCCACTCGGGCCGGGCAGATGTCCGCTTTTTTACTTCTGCATTGATGACGTATTGCTATTACTAGCAAGCGTTCAGGCGGACCAGCTGAGTGTCAGTCAGTTAGCCCAGAGGACAAGACTTAGGTATTTTGATTTTTAGGCAGGTGTTCTTCAGATGCTAAACTGTAGTAGGAGAGATTTAAAAACCTGTTTCTTGGTACAAATCTTAAATCTTTTCAGAGTCTGGCAGCGACGCCTTCTTCACTTGTTTTAATCTGTTATTGTGTTTTGCCGAGGTACCGGCAAACACACCCTTCTAAACTTTTGAGTGTAACACACCCAAACCTTTGAGTGTAACACACCCACCCAAACCTTTGAGTGTAACACACCCTTCCAAACTTTTGAATGTTCCTGTATTTGGCTTGTGGCCAGTGGTTAATTTAAACATCACTGGTTTCCTAAGGCAAGGAGCCGTCAACCCATCCGTCGGGTTGTCTAAACAGCTACCCAAGACCACCTTGCTGCTGGTTTTCTTCTGCTCTGCAGTGTGAGGTGACACCCTGGTTTTGCTGCCTGCTAGATAATTTCACAGCTGCATTCATCTCTTGCTTTTAAAAAATATCACAAAGTGCAATTGTGTTTCTTTTTTCAGATGGACATGAAACTATTTCCCTTTTTCTTTCTATATTATTATTCTTTTTTGGGGGGTGGAAAAGGGGGAGGAAGGAGAGTGATTATTTCCAGCCTCTTTTTTTTTGTTTGTTTCCCAATGTTTTGATTTTTAAAACTACTCACCCCCGTCTTCTGCACCACTTTCACTCTCCCGCCCCTTCTGTAGTCTTCTCGTGGCGTGGAGGGGTAGCTTCTGGGTCGCCTGAGTTGTAGCCGCTGATTTTGGGACCTTTAGAAATGTTTAAATTCAGTGGGATATGTTTGGATGCTTCAGAGAAGCCTTGCAAGACATTTTAAAAATATCACACCCACAGAAATTTTATTTTGCCCACAAAATTTGCATCAATCTAGTTCCCAGTCTCAGATGCCATCCCTCGGCCTTTTTATCCTGCCCACTGTCACAGAACAAAGCCCCGCATCCTGGTGCCGTAGAAATCAGCTGGCGTGGTTGTTGGACTCCAGGCCCAGGGATTCCGATACACTGCGTCTGAGCATCGGTGTTGTTCAAGGTTGACAGGTGATTCTAATACAGCAGCTTGGCTGGAACCCACTGGTAGTTCATGACTCTGCCTTCGGGTCTGTGTGTCGGGTTGTTGCTAATTTTAATAATGTCGGGTTGTTGCTGATTTTAATAATTCTCGAGTGAACCTAACCTTAGCCAGCCATTCCAGTGTTTAACCCTCTGTTTGACATACAAGCGATCAAGCGTAAGGCCGCCTCTTCTTGTTGACCTGGGCACGGTGGGGCCCCCTCGTCTCTTCAGAAGGGCTTTATGAATTTGAGTGATATTATTATAAGGTCCCCACCCCTTTTTCTTCTCGGTCATCTCTTTTCCTTCAAGTTTTATTCGTTTATATCCTATTGGACCTTCTACGTATTTGCCCTTAATGGTTTTAGAGTAAAAAACTCTAAGCCATGATTTAGATGAGAATATGAGAGATTTTACATTGTACAGATAGTGTGTTTATGCTCCTCATTTCTTGATATTTCTACCTGGATGTCACAGCTTGAACCTTCCATTTCCCTGCCATCCTTTCCCAGTTCTTTCCCTCCTCGCTCCTTCCCTTTCTCAGCCGATGACTTGAAGTCAAAGGGTTTACTTCCACGTTTCCCTCCCCGTGCATGTGTTTTATACATAACCTGTACGTATCATATTTTGGGAAGATCGCCGGGCCGGGCACCAGACGACGGAATTCTGCCCCAGGTCCGGTGTTAATTCGTCTTGCAGGCTTGTGGGAGGGGGGCTGTGTCAGTCTTGCATCTGCTCAGGTACTTTGTCCATAGTCACTGAGCCAATCGCAACGTTGAGACTAGAACCCTTCTCTTCTGGCCCTCAGTCCGGTGCCTCATTTACTCTCCACACCACTTGCAGCTCTTGTACCAATGAGCTCACGTGCACAGAGCCGCTCAGGACGCCCTCCAGTGCATATTGTCAATGTGTGCTTCTTGAGGAGGAAAGCTTATCCTTTCATTTGTGTGTGTCCTAATTCTCCCACCCCTACCCTAGCACAGAGCCTTGGCCTCTGCAGGGCTGTCAATAAATGTTTGTTCAGCTGAACAACTACGTCTAGTTATTTTCTTATTTTGCACTATGATGGTACTCCAAGTTAAAAAAAAAAAAAATGTAGTATTTGCAAGAGTCATCGTGTACACGTGGGGAAAAACCAAATTTTTCCCTTCCCCAGATATTTTATTTAAACTTGCTATTTTGAATTTCTCTCTCTCTCTCTCTCTGTTTCCTTCTCTCTCTTTTTTGGATCACTTCTGCAATTCATAAAGGTCACTTTGACTTTGGAATTTAGCCTCAAAGGCACTGGCATCCACCCCCTGCCTCTCGGTTGAGTTGCTTCTACTGCTTCCTGTATTACTGTGTTTCTGGGCCAGAAATTTCTATTCTTTTGTTCAGAGTTTTTATACCTCATTGTAATTTGATCATTTTAGGGAACTATTGGAACCATATTTTTAAATTCTTAAAATTAGAATTAACTCCGTTTATGCTTAGATAATTTTTTTTCACTGCGAGTTGGATATTGCAGACTTGTAGTCGACCAAGAGTAAGTACAGTCAGTAAAGGTCATTTTTCCTCCCACCAAGAGAGGTCCCAGAAAACCACCACCACTAATGAAAAACGCTAAAGGCGAGATAATAAATAATTTTTTTTTTTTTTTTTGAGAGAGAGCCATAAAGTGTGCGAGCTCTCTCTGCCATACGGTTTGCTCCTTGAGGGCAGGGACTATGACACATGCATCCCTCTGGCCTACAAAACCCGTCTGGCATGTGCCCAGCCTGCAGACTCAGCAAGCAGCAGGTTTTGGTCACAGCACCTATGACTTCTGCTCTGCCCTTTCCACCCCTGGGATATTCTGGAGGAGAGGCCTAGGGTGAGTCAGGGGTGTGTCTTGATGATCCTTTCTCCTTTGAAGAGACAAGATCAGTGGAAAGCTGACCCCACCTACAGACTTTTATGCTATCTCTTTTTATTAATTAATGGGTAGCTGAAATTTTCCTCCTTCTTGGTCTGTGTGTTGGCAGGAACTTTAAATTTCATCTAGTCCTTCTGCCCATCCCATGCTGGAGGTGACCCTCCTACAACATCCCCGGCAAGAGGCAGCCTGCCTTCTTTCTGCTCGAACACCCCTTGTGATAGACAGACAGCTCCCTGCCTCTGGAGGCAGGTTCCTCCATCTTTTGACAGCTCTAATTCTTTTTTTTTTTTTTTTTAGTATGTTTTTATTGATTTTTTAAAGAGAAGGAGAGAGAGAAACATGGAGAGAGAAACATCCATCGGCTGCCTCCTGCATGCCCCCTACTGGGGATCCAGCCCACAGCTGGAACCGTGACCTCCTGGTTCATAGGTCAACACTCAACCACTGAACCACACCAGCCAGGCGACGGTTCTGATTCTTAAAAAAAAAAAATTTATATTCATCTGTAATCTGTCCTATACTGACTTGCCTCCATCTTCTCAGGAACCTGTCTTCTTATGACTTACGTCTTCTCAGGAATTTGCCTCATGGAATCGTGAGCCTTGTGTGGGTGACAGTATTGGAGAGGGGTGACCCTTTACTGAGCTGGCACCTACCCCTCCTTAGAAGGAGTTAAACCCAGTGAGGAGCATGGAGATGACCCCATCTGGGGTGTTCTCCTGAACATCGTCGTGACCCAGTGGGTCTGGAGTAGTGCCTGAGAATTTGCGTCTTTCAGGAAGAGCCAGGTAACTGTGATATCAGGAAGTTTTGGAATCACTGACGAGCGAATCGGAGGGAGCCCAGGGTTTTCGGTTTAGTTTTTGTCTCTCTGTCCTTTGGCAGTGCTAGAGACATGGGTTGCTTTGACTGGGCCCTGTGGTCATTTTTGCCCCCTGGAAGTTGTTGCTGCTTGCCGAACGCCGAGGTCACTAGACAGAAGGAAGCTGCCTGGGTATCTCCATAAGTTTTATCTATAAAAAAAAGAATCTGCCAACTATCCAAAGCTGTGGGTGTGCTGTGCGACTTGGATGGAAGCCTCCCCGGCCCTTCATCAGAATATTAGCTGCGATGCCGGAACACACAGGTGTCCGCGGCCGCTGGCATCCACCGAGGACGTCTGGCCTTGGCCCTTGGGATGTCTGCTCTGTTAACCCCTGGACACGTGTCAACGTCAGGGGTTTCCTTCAGACGTGTTCGTGCAGAAAGATAAAAAGTCACTCATTCAGGCAGCCCTGCTTTGGGGGCATCTGGGCTGCCGCAGCAACTGGAATAAGAAAACGGAGAATGGAGGAGGAACCCAGGGCCTCTTGAGCAGAACAGAGCAGCCTGCAAGGAGGGGCCCGGGAGTGCTCCTCAGACGGAGGCACTGACGTTGTTGTCTTTGATGGGAAGTGGCTTCGGATCTGAAGGGACACGCTCACGACCTCTGGGTGGGACCAGCTGCGGCTTGGTGGTGGTGGTAGGAGGTTTGCTGGGGATCTGTCCATTTTCTCCAACTCTGCTTGTTTGAGGGGAGTGGCGGCTGTGTGGCAGAAAATACGTGGTGGCCTTAAAAAGAAGAGGCAGGCCAAGAAAGGGGGATGTTAGGAGCAGTAGGTTGGGGACAAGCCAAGCCATTATTGTATTAACTTGTGTATGTTATATCGATACCTGTTTCCGTATAGTATTCTGGTGGGAGCCCTACCTGCTGGCTCTAAGACTGATCATCTTGGTAGCTCTCTGAACGGCGTGTTAGGGAGGACTGTGGTGTGTTTTCACCCTTAATTTGTGTGTTTCCCTTAGCATCACGTGGTAGGGAGCACAGGGTATTTTGTTCTTCCGGATGTGTGGGAATCACTGACCAAGTAGAACATTAGGCTCCCAAGGAGCTGACATCACCGTGGAGCCAAATGAGCACACAATTAGCGATGTGAAGCACAGTCATTTACTCACCTGTCTACACCCTGTAAAAGCAGGTTCCTGCAGTCAGGGTGACTGAGAGCTGTGGGGTCTGGGAGAGCAGGCTCCACGTCCACCCAGGTCCAGCGACCCCCAGCTCACCCCTGCCCGGCTTGTGTGCTGTCTTCCTTTCTCTGCTGTAATTTAGAAATATGAAAACTTGACTTGGGGAAAAGACAAAGACCCCTTTGTCTGGTGAGGGTGTAACTATAAATCTGGCACATGTCGTGGCGTCTATTATGTCTATTAGTGGGTTTGTGGCGAGAGGGAGGGCTGTGTTCTCAGCCTGAGTGCCAAGCCCAATCTAGGACATATTAAGGTGGAAGAATCTTCTCTGGAAAATCTAGTTCCCAGTGACAGCCGCTGAGGGAACTTCTCGTCACAGCCAGGCAGTGACTGAGGTGCGGCACGGACACACCCAGAGTGGCTGCCTTAGGTGGGTGGCATTGGTTAATCACACATCTCCCTCACCCTCTTGTGCTTGTCTTGGCAAAACCCTGTTCTACCTGCTCCTCAGAGTTTGGGCTTTACTAGATAGGATTGAGCAAACTCTTGGGTGGGGGTGTCATTTGACTGTCCCTCGCCACTGTTGAACTGCAGGCCGGTTGCCTTGGTCCAGCGCGGGTGCCCTTAGTCTCCCGGCCGGGCAGCGAGGGGCCTGGGTCTCTCTCCCTCCTGGACCGAAGCACCTTCCCCAGAGGCCGGCCCCGGGGCAGTTTCTGGTCTTCCACTCAGTTCCTTTTGCAGGATGTTGGCAGCTGGGCAGTGGCTCTGGTTCTTTGAACACATCAGCCAAACATCATGCCAAGACAGACTCATTGTCTCACAAAGACAGGTTGGGCCCGAGGGTGTTGCAGAACCTGTCTCCCACCCTCATGGGTATTTGTTCATATGAAGAAAGTGTGTGTGTGTGTGTGTGTGTGTGTGTGTGTGTGTGTGTGTGTCTTGCGAGGGAAGGAACACATGGTGATAATATTTTGATTGGAGTCAGAGATTGTCTCGCTAATAATACGTTGCCTTTTAACAAATCGCATCTCTTTAAAATACAGCTTTGCTTGCTGAATGCAGAGTGTGAGAAGCTGCGGTCACGGCCTGGAGTGCACGGCCCTGTTCCGAGGCAGGCGCCTTTGTAAAGGGTGGCTCATCTTTTCCCTCTTTTTCCTCTCATCCCTCTTTCGGGAGGGGATTCGGGAAGGCTTTCCGCCTCAGAGGTGAAATAGCCCATTTGAACTAGCACCTAACAGGGAGAGGTTGCCACGTGGGCGCACGTATGCTGACCCGAGACTCAAATAAGAACGCTCGACTACAGTTCGCTCGCTGTACATTCTGCTGCGTCTTTTAATATGTATAGTTAGAAAACTAGATAGTGCTAAGGTGTTAAGTTCTCAAAATGGTAGACGTGGTAAGCTGCAAAGCAACTTTTGCTGAATTCTTTGCTTTCACATGCTTTTTGTGGGCCCAGAAAGTGTTGAGACTCACTGAAGTTTTAGGGTATTTCGATTAGTGCTTTCTTTGTATTGTGTTTTTCTTTGCTGTGACTCTGCCTTGACTTGCTAGATCTTCTTTCTTTGGAAACATTAAGGACATTTACTTTATTACAATATTTAAAGTACTTTTTAATCTTCATGAGGATTATTAGAGAAAAAAACATATTCTGTGAATGGTGCAAGTCTTTGGCCTTATGTTACTATTTAAAGTAAGTAACAATATATCCTGGCTCCTGTGACACAGGCCCTCTAAGAGATTTGGGGAAAATGGTTGTAGCTACAAACAAATATTGTAACATTTGAAGGTAGGTTTACATAACAGCATCATTTCTTAAGTTTACACATAATTAAGTCATCTGTATTTTGTTGATTTTCTCTGGCACCTGTACAATATTTGCAGAGCAGCTGGTGGTGGTGCTGGTATTTTACTGTTCATATTTTGGTGTACATCTTTTGGTCTTTTTTCCTACCTTTAGTTTTAAAAAGTTGATTCATAAGATATATGCAATTTTGTTCTGCCTTTCTTCGGCAGTTGTAAATATTTTTCATAAATGGAATTTTAATACTTAAGTAATATTCTAATTAATAAGTTTACTATGTTCTGATCATTCCCCTTTGGTTTGCTTGCATATTTGGTTGGTTTCATCTTTTTCTTTTTTTTTTCCTGTATAAATGATACTGATCATTTTCATATAGAAAGAAATTTCCCTCTTTAGGAATTTTTTTTTATTATTAAGTTAGATTTCCAGAAGAGACATTAATATGTCAAAGAGAGTGATTTTTAAAAATCAGGAAACAGGATTTTAAAAAATCAGGAAAACATAAGAGAAAATTAAGACGTCCAATAATCCCACCATCTCCAACCCAAACCCACGGTAAATATGTTAATACATTTCATTGTTTTTCTGTCTATTATTGTAACTGGGATTTTAAAGTACATATAGTTATTTCCCCACATCTGTGTGTTCTTTAAGAATGTGGTTTTAAAGGCTGCGTATTGTTCTACCTTGAGAATCTACTATATTTTATTTAAATTGAAATTATTTATAGTTTTCTATTGTCATAGTTACAAATGATGCTATGATGAAACGTTTTGCATATAACCCTCTGTAGGAATATTTATTTCATTAACATAAACTCCCAGAAGTCAAATTGTTGTATCTGTCAGAGAGTATGGACCGTTCTCTGGCTTTTGACACCCGCTGCCAGGTTCCCTTCCATAGAGCCGGATCAGGTTATACCTCGCTCAGCATGTGAGCATCGCCAGCCACCGTCAGCGCTGGTGTTATTTTGAAAACGCTCTACCAATTTGGATAAGTGGTAAACGCTACTTCTGCCTGATTTGCCTCCCTGACTTCGGCGACGATGAGTGTTTTTTCACATGGCCAGTGGCCCATTTGTGTTGTCTTTTATTGACTTATTTTGGCCAATTGTTTCTTTTACCCGTCAAGGTGTTTATTTTTGGTGACTGATTTGAAAAAGCTCTTTCAATATTAAGTGTATTAGTCTTTTGTCTATCGTAAATATTGTACAACCGGTCTGGACAGGTCAATTACATAGTATAAAATTGCTTACCAGTGTGGATATAAAATTCATTTATTTTCTAGGTTAAATTTTTTTTTTTAATCTTTCGATTTCTAATGAGCTTGGTCAATTTTCTGTGTAATTTGTTAACTGGAATTTTCTGTAGCTACTTTATAATTCTAATCTGACTATATCATACATCAATAAACTGTCAGTTGTCTGTGCCCAGGAAATGCACATTTACTTTAATACTTAATAAAAGGATACTGGAGGAAAACAGTCGCTTCTGGAGCCAAAGATGTGATTTTGGGTGGGTGGAGGGTCACCTGCCTCTGCCCTGTCTTCCTCGATTTCCAAGGTTGTGGAGGTCGCATCCCCGAAAGGCAGGCCTAATGCACCACTGAGTCTGACATTTAACCTAATCCATCTTTGTAGGTACAGCGGCCTAGCCAGTCGGTGTGGTCAGACAACAGGGTGACTCAGACTCCCTCCCCCTCCCTCACCAAATTGATTAGTTGTGGGACAGAGCTGACTGAATCAACCTGTCCTTTTGGCACCCCGTGGACACCACCTGTTTTTCCCATTCCTCCCTCCAGCCTCCCACCGCCCTGGCGCAGCGCTGTGCACACAGTGGGTAGGAGATCAGTGTTGTTGCTGAAGAATGTTGCAATAAAAAGGAGTAGATTGCCTTTTTTTTTTTTTTTTTCACGTTTGTGTGTTCTTAAGACACCCCGCTGCTTTTGACATTAAGAGCTCCAGCTGAACTGCTCTGTGCAGAAGCCCTGCAGGTCTTAAGTGTTTGATTCAGAGTAATATCAGGCACTGTGAATGCTTTCTTAAGTATTATTGGAATTTACTGGGCTGGTTGTTTGCCAGCGGTTACCATATTTAGCATGAGGAGACCTGGGGAACAAGGAAATGCAGATTTCTGGACATTTTTGACCAACCAAAGAAGGAAAAAAAACCTCTCTTGAGAGATGGAGACTTTTCTTTAAAGGCTTAATGAAGCGAGTACAAGTTAGAGTGAGATTCCGGTTGGTGTCCCGTCCACAAAATTAACTTACGGGTGATGCTAAACGAGATTTGATAGGGAAGCTTTTTCCCACCCTGAAGCCTAACACTGCTTCTGGGGGGAGCTGGAGAACGCTCAGGCCTAGGCTGTGCCCGAGAGGCTTCCTCGGCGAGGGACGCCGCTGGTTACCGTCAGGTTGATGGGCATTAGGCTCCTCTCCCTCCTGAAGGCCGACTGGGTTTCTGCTTTGTCATGGTCCGAATTTATTTTGGCCCAGTCCTTTCCTACACCCTACTTTTGGAAGCACCAGCCTTCCCTCCATGGCTTGAACTTTCTCGGCCTCAGTTTTTCCGTTTTAAAGACGAAGACAGCATTTGGAGGGACCCGTCGATACCATGAACATAAAGGTAATTTTTATAAAGTAAAACGACCCCAGCGTGTTCGTAGCAGGGCAGAGTTTACAGGGCACTCGCCCGCCGGTTGCCTCTGACCCTCACAAAACGTTGGTGGGAACTGAGCCTCGGAGAGGGGTTAGTTGACTCCCATAGCGTTGTTTAGCCCTAGAGAACGAGTGGCAGAGCTGGGCCTTAAACTTGTGGTTTGACTTTTAAACCTCAGCTTGATTTTTTTGTGTGTGTGTCAGATTCTTCCTATGTGTTTGTGATTCCTCTAGGGGCTTTACGTGCATTTCCTCACCTAGGTCAACGGCTGCCCTGGAGATGGACAGCAGTTACCTATATAACAGTAGCTTCAGGTATTGGGGTGAATCTCGTGGTCAGTGAGGGATGGAGCCAGGATTCAAATCCAGGGCCTGTAGGGGCTAGCTGTTAGGAATCGTTTGCGTCTTCTGAATTCATAAGGAATGGGTGGTATTCGTTGACCAATGGACCTTGCCTTCTCTCAGTTGATTTCTGCCACCGGGACGAGCACACTGAATTTGGGTTGAGAAGAGAGGAGTTCCTGTGAAGGATGACTCTTTGGGCCACAGCCATGGGCCTTTCAGAGGGCTGCTGGCAGGAGCAGCGGCCGATGCCTGAGGGCTCTGCTTGGGGACATTCCTGTGTGTGTTTCTGGAGAGTTCTCACTGCGAGGGAGTGGTCAGCTAATGGGGAAGGAGGGCGGGGGTACTTAGAGTCCTGGTTCGAAGTGTACTAGCCCTGTGTCCTTGGGCAAGTTTCTTAAGCACCCTGTGCCTCAGTTCCATGATTTATGAAGTGGAGAGAATAGCGTGTACTTGTTAGGGCTGTTAGGAGGGTTAAATAAGTCAGTAAGCGTTAAACTCCTAGTCCAGGACTTGCACATAGCAAGGGGGCAGTGAGAAGTAGGCGGCGGTGGGGGTGGTGGTATTTTATGTCGCAGGGTGGGCGGGCTTTTTATTGCATGTAAATTGTTCACTGGTTTCTGGTGACCCTATAACTATTTAGGGGTATTGTATTTTAGTCTGTTCCCTTAATGGGGTATACTTCCAATTTAAATTTTTTTTTTTGGTCTATTATAAAAATTGCAGAGATAGGTGTTCAATTATTTCCCTATTATTGATTAACCAGACATTTGTGATTGGATCTTATGTTTAGTACAGAAACTGATTTTTTTTTTCTGAGGTATAGCTTGAGGACAATATCAGGTCCCACACTTTTGCTCCCCAGTTTCCTGTGTTATGACAGACATCATGGGCCATCCACTGTCACCATGTGGAACAGTAGCCTGAAGCCAAACTAGTTGATGTTTTAATTAGCCTTACAGCACTTACTGGGCTCTCTCTGTTTGATATTTTGAAATAATAAAAATATCCCATGGTCTGTTATTAAAAGTCCAGGGACTTCTGGAGATTTGGGGATCTCAGGCTGGGAGCCACCCGTGTAGTCCATCCTTGTTTGACTGGTGAGGAAACCAAAGCCCAAAGAAGTGAAGTCACTGGCCAGAGGGCCTAGAGCGAGGTCAAGGTTGGGGCCAGAATCCAAGCTTTTGTTTTCTAGCCCAGCGATCTTTCCTCAAATGATGTATCGATATGTCAGCCCTCTGTTTTTGGAAATCTGAAAACGGAACAGTGGAGGAGTGGGAAGGGTGGGGGAGAGGAGGAGTGTGGCCATTATCTGTGGAGCTTGTCAGCCGCGGCGGAGAGAGTATTCACCTGTGAGCCCCTCCCTGACCCGTTGGACGCCTTCGCCGTGGTTAAGACGACCCAGCAGGGCTGGTGTCATTAGTGATTCAGAATTGGATTAGCCAAAACTGGTGGAGTTACTTTCTCAGAAAAGGGTTTCATATTTTCACATTTGTTTCCTCTGACAGTTTGCTTAGTCTCAAGTTCTGGCAGCCTTGAGTAGATGGTCGTCAGGCTTTTTTGGTTTTGTTATAGGACAAAACTCCAAATTTTATTTTGCCGATTTAGTAAACTGTCTTCTTCCTACCACTCCCTCCTGCTCCCTCTATAATTATTGCTAAGACTTTGTTTTTCACTTGTGGGAGTGCTAGGAAAGGGTTTCTTTTATGGTCTGAGATATTTATAATTATGCGTAAGCACGCTGTTTACATAAAATGTGTGTGGTGATATGTTAACCCATATACCCTTCAGACACTTAAAATATTTTTCAATAATTTCAGTCTTTACAAAAAAGCAGCTGACGCCACTTCCAGTCGATGAGGAGGTGACACTAAGGATGGCAGTATTTGAGTGTAATTAATAGAGATAAATGTGGTGGTCACTTTGGAGGAGCTGGGAGTATTGGCATGAAAGCTGACCAGGCCATGCCTCCTGTCACTAGAGTGAGCGAAGCAGACCTGGGAGCTTATCAGATGGAGCAACAGCTTCCATAGGCCGAGAGCTTGTTATGTGACTGATGCCTGGGAAGAAAGTCCCTCACCCGCTCCTCTGGTCCTCACCGCAGGTGCTGCGATGCCCGTTTCCTGGGGGGCTAAGGGCGCCCCCCGCGCCCGGCCTGCCCCCTCCCCGACTGCAGGGCCCCCTCTCGCCCGCCCTCAGCAGTGCCACCGTCCGCGGCCCCGCGGGTGAAAATGCGCCTGCGGATTTACTAGTATTTTGCGTACTACACCGACTTAAGGTTTACTCTTTTTCACAGCTTTCCTCTGAAGGCACATCTGCATAATATGGAAATGATTTAAACATCAAAATTCCGTTTCGAGGAGCTGCAGTTTTTCCCCAAATCTTCCTGAAAGGGAAGGAATGGGTTTATGTTCGTCGCAATCCAGGGGAAGGTATTCCGCGTTTCCTTCCCCGTTAACATCTTGATCCTAAAAGGAATTCTTTGGTAGATTAGGAACCCTTTTTATTTTATTTTTCCTTTTAAATAAAAAGCATTTTGAAAGATTGAGAATGGCGATCCAGAGTCGTATTTGCGCCGGCTTTTCGAGTGACAGGTCGCGGTTTCCTGACTGCACGCGCGTCCTCGTACCGGTCCGAGGATGCCGGGGACCGTGTCACATGTCCGGATGCCTCCACGTGTGGACAATGGACACAGCCGGTTACTCACACTGCCCGGGACTAACCCATCTGGGCCTGGGGACCTTGGGATTAGCCGGGTGCAGCCTTTCTACACATATTATTATAGAAAAAGCGTGAGGGCAACCTTGGTTTTTCTTTTCGGGGAACCTTTCCCTTAGTATTATGTCCTTTGTTACTGAAAATTGATGGTTGTCTGTACTAATACATGAGAGAAGTATGTTTGATACCAGCAGATAATCCCTTCTGTTTTAAAATACAGTGAGACACTTGGTTCCTTGCAAACACCCTGGACTTCCTCTTTAAGGTTTAGTTGTTTTTAGCCACCAGTTGAATGCCCAGGGATACTGAGGATAATGAAAGAGACACATGACAGTGAAAGTGGATTGTTTTGTTTTGAATTCTCTCTTGGAACCGCTTTTTGATACCCTGTGTTTTGGTTTTTACTTTAGCACAGCTAGTGAGTTTTGGAACCAGCTAGACCTGGCTCTGATTCTCAGCTAAGGATATTGGGCAAGTCACTTCACTTCTCTAAGTCTCAGTTCCCTTGTTTATGTAACGATAATAATAGTAGTAGGACCTAGCTTGCAGAATTATTTGTAAATGTTGGAAAAAACATTTAATTGCATGGTTCTGAGCACAAAATAGGCGGGGCCCCCCAGAGTTTGAACTTCACTAGCCTCATGGTAATTCCCCCATTTGGAAGATGTAGGCTGGGAATACTTGTCTCGAGACCTCCTTGTTTCAGGTTTCTTTCAGTGATTCCTTTTAGGCTCTGCTCCATTGCCAAGGCAAGATTTTGGGTTGCCTAAAAAACAGAGTAAAGCATGACTGTCTAGTAATTTCAAGTTTATAGATTAACTGCCTGTGAATTAAAACACTCCTGTCTGCTGGTAGTTTGCAGCATCTTGCGTCTTTCACGTCAGATGCAACTAATTCATAGGAAAAAATTATTTAGTGTTTCAGATCAAAGCTGGAGAACTCTTTCAATAAGGAGATCTACTCGGTCGGCTTATTTGTTTCGATCTTTCACCCCTGAGTCTTCATGGAAATCAGGTTTGAAATGTTAGAAGCAGTTGGTTTTCAGCGTTGGGAAAGCTTATCTAATCAGGCATGTGAAGTGGCCTATGTCGGATTTCTGTGCCAGAGAAGGCTAGGGGCGGTGGAGGAGATTATCACTCTTGCTTGTAATTCCTGAGCATTGTTGAGACACTAGGAGAGCAGTGGGGAAGTTCGAAAAAATTTTTTGAAGTTGGTTACAGTAGCCCAACACGCATGCATCTCCCATCCGCCATTTGAGCTAGTCTTATAATATAGGTATATGTTACCTAATTTGAATCAGGTAATTAATAGTTTATCATTTGGGGGCTAGATGATAAGGATTTTTTTTTTTTTACAGAATTTAGGATTGGGAATTTTACATAAAAGAATATTTGACATTGAATTGTGCTTTCCAGTTTATAATCACTTGTCCAAACATGATTTTACTTGAGCCACCAATGAACTCTGCTAAGGAAGGAGGTTCCAGTGATATTATTTTACAGATGAGAAAAATAAGTCTCAGATAGCTTACGGGAATTCCTCTAGCTCACGCGGGACAATATGGCAGAGCCAGGATTAGAACCCAGACCCTGACTCCTAGGGCAGTAATTCTTGTGTCATTTTACTGCATTGCTTCCTCCACGATGTCCCCACATCTGAATTCTCTTCCCCGTGAGGTGAAGGGCTTCTCTACCCTTCTGTTTGATCAGCTGTGTCAGCCCTGAAGCAGAAGGTGAGGATTCTCTCCCCAGATGGGCCACTGGCTTTTCTTAACACGATTCTATGCCTGCAGGAACCAGTTGTCCTTGTTGCCTGGACAGGATGTTCCAAAATTAAAAAGCCTGGAGCCTGTGGCTAACTGAGCTTAACCCATCACGACTTCCGCAAGTTCTGCCGGTCGGTCCACAATGCCACGTTCGTGCACCTGCCCTTTACGTGCTCTCATGCCTCTTTCTTACCTTTCCTCAGCTGTTTTTAACGTCTCATGCCTTAATTCTTCCTGAGTGGCCCGAAGCAACTTTGCTGTTCCTTAAAGTTTAAGGTCCCTCAAGAGCACACAGCTCGGGCTGCTGCTCAATGTAGTTTCATTTCATAGCCCTTGGCATTCCTCTCCTGAGCATCGTAACCTTAAACTGAAGCAGCATGGGAATTGTGTATACGGACAGGCATGTCCGTATTGCACTGCCCTCTGTGTAAGTGCATTTCAGCATTTCGTCTTTCCTTGTCATCAAAATGAGGAAATAGAAAATGTTTTGTTATGGTAGCTTTACACATACACCCACAAGGAAATGCGTAGCTAGCTTCTGTGGGAACGGTAACTGATACATTTCAGGGAAGAAAAGGCATGTTGGGTAAAAGGTTAACCCTGCCAAGTGTTCATGGGGAAAGAAAACCGATCGAGCTCACACGTTGCACTTCGGTTCAGCTTGCGAAGCCTGAGGCTGCCAACTTGTGCGAGTGCATCTGTCTGTCCGTGTGTGGAAAGCAGGCCGGCCTTTCCACAGAGCGTGTCTCCCAAGTTGTGCCGCTCATTCAAGGGGCCGTCTCGGCCAGCGTTCTTCCGGGCGTGCGGTGCAGGACAGCTTATTGCAAGTTGAAGGTTGGACACCTTAATGTCAGCAGGATGCTCAGCGGCCCATGTTGACTCCTCCAGCGATCCAGCTGGCCAGGCCCCGTGGTCAGCTGAGAGCTTCTTTGAAGGCCACTTGCCATGTAGCCAGACTGCGGCCGGGCACCTCTCTCCCTCGGAAGAATGTGGCACTTGCCTATCGTGAAAGCTGGGATTCCCCATTCCCCTTCGTCCTGAGAGCTTCGATAGCAGGGTTGCTCCTGAGGCACGCAGGGCATCCAGAATGCTTATAACTTGTTCATAGACAATTACATGTGGATTCTATTTTTTTATTTATGACAGGTTGAAATTAATAGACTTGTTAGAGTCACTGCAGTAAAGGAATATTTATGGTAAAGTCTCAGATTTCAGATTTGATGATGTGAATATTTGAATTAAACAAACATTGCTGCTGTGTGTGTGTGTTGCGAGGAAGAAACTTTTTAGAACTATTTTTTAAAAAAATATTTTGTAATACTGCCTATTCTCAGTTGGCAGAAAATAACTATCCAGAATGTTGCTCAGGTCTAGTGAGAAGATTTAGGGAAGTTGTAACTAGCCTAATAACTATCCGTGGAGTGACATAGATTGACACACCCAATTACACAAGACCTGACTCTGAGAACTGTTGATGTGCAATCGTCCCATCAGCATCTGGTCGTTGTTATCAGCGAGAGTAATGGCTCCACTGTTTCTTTGGGGCCCTGTGAAAAGACAGTGTACCCCTGGTAAAGGGGAAGTCGGACTTGACAAAAACATAGCCCTTGTTTGTTCCCAAACTTCTCTTTAAATATACCCTTATGTGAAATTTTGAAGTAATTCACGTTATTTATTGTTTTTCATAAATTTTCCTCCTTAAATGCCATGTCTTTCCAGCTCAAGTTTTTGCCAACCCAAACCAGGAATGGCCAAGGTACCCTGGGTCATTTTTGTACCATATATCTTCGTCATTGGAGAGTCGTCACGTCTGTGGTTTCCTGCTGCTGTATGTGTACAAAAGAAGTCAGTATCTATTCTGGTTTATACTTAATGTTCCAAATGCTTTCAGGCCACTTCTGAGCACTGTCTAATAAAAATCATTTTGGCCACTGTGAGTGGGAGGGAAGGAATTAGTTCACAGGAATAAGTTTGCATGTGGAGAAGATAATACCTAATAGTTTGCACTGTCTAAGCACTTTCATGTGCTGTATCTCTTTTACTAGGCTGTGTATTCATTTGTGGAGACTGAGGCAGAGACCCTGTGAGACCTAATCCGAAGTCACCCTGTAGGTACCAGGGCAAGCTGGAGAACCGAGGCCAGCTTGGTGTGTAACTGGATGATTATTTTATTGGCAGAAATATGGAATCTTTCTGTTTTTAAAGGGTACCCTTTTGCCCTTGGAAGGTATGTTAGCAATTCTTTCCATAGTGGAAAGAAGACAGTTATTTTTTTCCTCCCTTTTGATAAAAATCATTGAGTTTTCTCCAAATCTTGTGTTGTTTCTAGCGAGAGCCTGATGGCACTGCAGGGCTTCTAAGGGACCCTTTGGGAAATTAAGGTTTTATAGAAATTAGCAAGCTTTTCCATGGTTTTCTGAAGGAGCAGACTCAGTCTAGTGATACAAATGTGTTCTTTCATTTATCAACACATTACAGCACATTAATTTATCAACACATTAATTTTGGAGTTTTAATATTTACCTTCTCCCTGAAGTATATATCTGTGCACAAAAGGGATGCTCAGTATTTGTCATTCATTTGGCCGGTGGGGAAATGTGTGGCGAGTATCGGTAGAGCAGTGCCATGTAACTTCAGTGCCAAGGTGGTTGTGTGCAGACTGGCTGTGACACCTAGCTCATCTTTGGAGAAGTGCTGTAGAGTTTCAGGAAGCACCCTGAGCCTGGGGCCGGAAGTCCTGGTATGGGACAGTGTGAGTCCAGGGAGCATGCTTAGCTAAAAGACCATTTAAGAAATAGATTTTGCATTTCTTTTAAGAGTCGGGCCTTGTGCTGAATGTTGGGGTGGTTGTTTCAAAGGCCTTCTTTGTCTAGTTTAGGCTCCTGTTGGTGAGCTGAGGAGAAGCAATTCTTGAGAACTTTCCTTGGAGGTTATAGCTGGCTCTAAAGAGTCTTGATTGGCTTAGATGAGTAACCAGTCCCTAGGACTCATGAACTTCCCAAGAGTCCCTTTGGCTGTACATGTAGCTCCCTGGGATTGTGTATGGTTTCAAGTCATCATGTTTTGGAATAGTGGCTTTCAAACTTGATTGTGCATCAAGTTTTGGAGGGTTTGTTAGAACACAGACTGCTGGGCCCACGCCCAGGGGTCCTGATTCTGTAGGCATGGAGGGGGACCTGGTAATTTTTATTTCTGACAAGTTCCCAGGTGATGCTGCTGCTGTTTGGGGAACTATACTTTGAGAACCATAGAGCTGGAGCAATTTCAGGTGTTTGAATTTTAGGGCAGAGGGAGCTATGCAAGTTTGGCTGGAATTTTTTTTTTCACAGCTCTCCCAGTGCACAGAGGAGAGCTTCCAGATGTATTAATTAATTCATTCAACAAATATGTGAGTCTCCACTATGTGCCAGGCACTGTTCCAGTTGTTAGGGGATACTGTGAAGAAAGCACACAAAAATCCCTTCGTTGGTAGAACTTCAGGGAGCACAGGCCAGGATTAACCTGGTATCAGTCCTGCTAGTTACTGAAGCTTGCAGATGAGCCTGTTCTTTTTCCTAGCTCCCTTCCACTTATTTTACTTTCTTTTGGAATCTTTGCATTTAGTAATAATGACACTGCTGTTATTAATCATCGCCATAACTTTTTAAAAAATATATTTTTACTGATTTTTAGAGAGAGAGATAGAATCATTGATGAGAGAGAAACGTTGACGGGCTGCCTCCTGCACGCCCCCTACTGGGCATCAAGCCTGCAACCCGGGCATGTGCCCTGACTGGGAATCGAACCAGCAACCTCTTGGTGCATGGGATGACGCTGAACCACTGAGCCACACCAGCGGGGCCATCACCATAGCTTTTGATTCCATGCTTATTCTGTTAGACATAGTGCAACCAAGCACTTGACATTCATTACCCTTTTAATTTTCCGAACCACCCTGGTGGTTTCATCTTGATCTAAAAGATGAACTTTGAAAGGGTTGGTAACTTCCCCAAGATTATGCCGCCAGGCAGTGGAGCCAGGCCTGTCTGCCTGCAAGGCCACACTCTTTATAACTACCATGCGTTTGCTAGTCCAGTGTTTTTAAGCTGCAGACTGGCGACTAGTGGGTCATGAAACCAGTTTGGTAGGTCTCAACCAGCACTTTTTTGAGGGGAAAATGTAACAGAATAGACAATATTACACAGTAAGGATAAGCATTGTTTCTTGAAATTTTTGTTTTTGCTGTGTACATATACATGTGAATATTGAGTTCTGACATAAAATACATTTCTTACAGTAGACCACAGTAAAAAATGTTTGTAAGCCACTGCTTTGTTGGCTGTGGGATCATAGGTCATCAAATCATTTTTTAAAACAGGTTAGAAAATTTAGGCCTTAGAAAAGTAAGCAATTTTTTAAGAGCACAAAAATAGTCAGTGTTGGTACAAAGAAGAGATGTCTGACTTTTAGCCCCTGGCCCACTGCTCCCTGAAATGTGTACCGTATTGCCTGGGAATCGAGTCTTATCTTTCCATGTGATGGGAAACACACCATGGAACCTTCAGAGATGTTGACAAAACCTGCAAAGGGAAGTTGAATCCCAGCCTGCTCTGGGTGGGTGAAAAGTCTGCCAAGGAGCCCCCCGAGTCTGCAGATGAAGATCCATTTCTCCTGCGAGTTCTGGTGTGCTCGGTGGGGGGACATAGCAGTACAGCGCTAGCTAATGGTGCCGGGCTGTAAGCACGTTTCATATGTTAACTCACTTAGTCAGTAAGCGTTTTGACAGGGTAGCTCTGGCCGGGAGGTGAACCGGCTGTTTTGAGTGAGCGGGGCATCCTACCATAGTTGACACTTCTCTATGCTGTGCCCACTTCCTCCTCACGTCCTGACCAAGTTCAGAGCTGCTTTCCTCATGGTCTCAGCTTCATTTTCTTGTGCCAGACATGTACCTCAATTAGGTGGGTAAATTAGGTTCCTGAACTTTTCCCCTTAAATTAGTATATTGCTGATTTGCATCGGGGCAGGGTCGTGGGTCATGAGCATGATCAGTTGATGATGTATGTTGGTCCCCCGTGCCGAGTGCTGACCCAGCACTGTACCCGAAGGAGCTCGCCAGTCTGCCCAGGAGCACTGGGGGACACTCGGAAATAACTCAACAATGCTTACAAACCCTTCCAGCAAGTGCCCTTGAGCATTATGCAAAGTCTGGAAGCTGAGGGAAGGCAGCCTGGGCCTTGTCAGGGGGCAGGCAGGGCCTGAGATTGGCAGGGAGGAGAGGCTGATAAAGAACGGCATGTAGAAGCAAGTGAGGATGGGGTGCAAACCTTACCTTCTGAACCATAAAGATTGAATGAGGAGGAGCTTGAAAGGCCTAGAGAGAAAAGTGAGTGGTCTTCAGCTAGATGTAAATGAAATAGAGACACCAGGAGCATGTACCAGGTCTACCCACTTTCTTTGCATTGGGAACCAGCAAACTTAAAAAAGAAATGTATGCCCCAAGAAAAACTTTTTTTTTTTTTTTACCATAAACTCCTCCAAGTAAGTAAATAGATACTTATAAATTATATACATGTACAACTATTAAACCACACATGCACGTTAACTCTTAGTAAAGTATAATTATACGTTTTTTAGACTGTAAATGTGTAGATGTCCTAAAAGTTTTTCTGGTCGCCCAGTGGATGATCTTGCACCCTCCCCCCCACCTCTGGGACACGCATACCTCATTTGCAGACCACTGGTCCAGAATGAACATTGAAGAGTTTAATGTCAAAGCTATTGGTTCTTCCGTTAGATCATTTTCTTACTCGCGGTATTTCTAATGTCCCTCTGCAACATAGTTTTTGAATTGAAGTTTTGAATTAAAGAGCTGTCTTCCCAGAGTGGAAGAGAGAGGGACAGAGAGGATGTGTGTGAATTAGGTTGACTCTCTCCTCCGGAAAGAATGCTGTTTTTGATCTAAGGAGAATGGACAGCTTTCCCTTTCATGGTTTCTGTTGGTGAAAAACTTTTGTTTGATGTCATTAAGCCTTCCCTCCTCACCATTATAGTGATGAACCTGCTTCCTAATCCATCTAGGGCTTGGCAAATGTTTGGTGATTTTAAAAAAAGTTCTTCCAGCCTTAACTAGGTAGCAAACTAGAAGTGACGGAGTAGAAGATTAGAGACTCTGCAATGCTGTTGAGTGGTACTGGTACCATGGGAGGGTTGTTGATTTGTTGCAGGCCTTTTGCAATACCATCCAAAGTTGAGCAAGACTTGTAATAAGAAGTAAAGAAACTAAGTAAGTTTATTCATTTCAGAGTTTGGAAGCCCAGGCTTATGGAGATTAGTTAAAACAAAGATATACTGAGTAAATGCAGTGAAAGGTTATTTTGGTAATGAGAGGAAATTCCATTTTCATTTGTGGAGAGACTCTGGAGAGCAAATTAGAGAGAGAGATAAAACTCACTTTGGCTACACAGCAGAGCCAGATCAACTCAGGGGCATATATTCTACATATGTAGGTATTTCCAAATATTTTTTTCAGTTGTGTAGATGCAAATCATTTTGATGTTAGAGCAGCTCAGTTCATTACTGTTACTGGAAAAACGAGTTAAACCAATCACATGTCCTACCGAGGGTGAGTCAACAGTGTCATTTTAGCACAAGGAGGGACAGTACATTAAGCGAGTTATTCCAAGCCCTGTGGTTTTCCTCCAGCTGAGCAAAGACAGCTGTTGTCTCACAAGTCGGGCTCAGATACAAAAAAAGAAGTTGCCCATTTCCTTTCTTTCTCAATTATAGCCATTTAGTTTTCTTTTTGCTTGAGACTTTTCAAAAATCCTTTTTCTCCTTAGATTTCTGTCATCAAATTTCCTAAATTAGAGAGCGTATTATTTATTATAGACTGATTGTAGTTTAAAACTTCCTTTTGGATTCATCTATCAGTTCATGGGCCTGGGTTGGTATATGGCAGCTATCCTTTAAAAATGTCACGAGAAAACGGAAAAGTAATCTCTCTTATGTCATCATTTTCTACAGTTCTTTCGTGGTGTGGACATGAAGTGAGGTGGTATTTTATGCAACATTATACCAAACCGTGGTGATGAGATTTATCCTTGGCTTTGGAAGCCAAGAGTCTGGTGTTCTCAGCCTTCTGGAAAAATAGTGCTGCGAGCTGTCTGAGGTTTCCTCCAGTGGGAGCCAATATTATTAAGGGTATGTGTCTGGGTCATTTATTTCTTGGTCTGGGAAGGTGAGTTTTTGTCTTTTTCCCCCTCTCGGTTGATTCCTTTAGTTGGAGAGAAACAGTCCAGATGGAGAAAACATTCTCTCTCTTATGGCATTTCTGGTTTACCACATCACTTATTACCCGCCCTCTCTGAGGAGCAGGCCGCACGCTTCCTGTTCAGTGGTTCACTTTTCACCAACTTCACTGCAGATGTGTTCTTTGAAGGATTTGTTTCTTATCAAGTAAAGTACCGATAGCTTTATCAAATGGTCGTGGGTTGCTTACTTTTAATAAGGTTACCATTCTTAAGAGTAAAATCTTGTCAAGATAAGGTGACATCATTCATATGCTCTGCTTCCATAATTCCCTTGGCCTCTGCGATGCTCTTCTGTTCGTCGGAAGAAATGGTGTCTAGTTACAATTTTACAAAGGAAGCACACTTACAATCTCACCCGTTCTCTTACCTCACAGGGTAGTTTGTTTTTGTGTTTTCCCCAAGAAATAATACTTAGCAGTAGACCGAATCCTCGAGTTGGCAAGTTTTCAAAAGTGGGGTTCTTTAGTTGTGGAGGTAGGACTGGTTCTGATGAATGGATGTCAGTCCTTATTAGGGCATGTTTGTGAAAAGTGGCCCTGAAATGCGGCGTCGGTGGCCCCTCCAGTCCTGGGAACTCAGTCTTGGGTTTGTTTTTAACAAGCATGTGGTCATTAGCTGATCTTTGGTGTAGATGTTTTTTATGTACATAGCTAGCATGTGGGTGGTTATCAACACAAGAACGTTATAGTTACAAATGTGTACTATGGAGGCCTGAGAGTTTGGGTGGGTATCAGGGTTTTCTAACTGCATCTCAACAGATGCATTGAGTGAAAGGGTGCTGGACTAGAGGGTGAAAGATTTGTGTTCTAGTCCTAGTTTAGCCGTCTTGACTTGAATGACTTTGGACAAGTCCCTTATTTCTTTGAGTTGTGGATTTCTCTTCTGTAAGATAGTGCTAATACCAATTTACATGCCCTACAGGGCTGTTGTGGGGATCAGATGAGAGTGTATGAAAATGTTTGTAAATTATGAAGGCACTTTTATTATAGCATTGTCTGTGGCCGGTTGATGTGGGTTCATCCAGCCTTCTCATGGCTGAGAAATTGAGGTTTGTGAGCTGACTTTCTGATTTGTTTGGCCAAAGTGTCACATTGGCCTTAGAATGCTTGTAGGTTTGAGTGGGGAACACAGATGGAAATCAGCTGAAAACCCCTGCCCATTGGAAGCTGGGATGTTATCCTAAATACACGTTACCAAGTCAACACCAGCTCTGTCTTTAGGTAGGGTAGGTGCTTGTCACTCTTATTTTACTGGAAGGACACTGACCAACCAACTAATTTAGGCTATGACTGTCCAGATACTGAAATTCACGTCATTAGAGGTCTTCCTTGATGGTAGGGCAGTGAGTGTGTCTTTGGAAGGATGCTGATTTGGGGTTATCTTCTGTGGAGGTGGAAGGGAAGCTCACTGCACTCAAATTTGTAAACTTGTCTTACTGAACATTCTAAAGCCAGATTACGTTGAGGGGAGGATACTTGGTTCACTTGACGTTTTTAATATAAAATGTAGAGTATTGGAGACTTTCTATGGCAACTTATATTTAGGCCTGTCGCCAAGGTGATTACAATGCCTTGGTTTCAGTATTTTCGATGAGGTAATGTGTGCTTTGGTGGGGAGGAAGAGAATGTTATTCAATCACTAGCACTGCACTAATAACCACATTCACTAAGTCTTTTGTCCCTTTGCTTGAACTGAGGGTTACTTGCTTTAATACTGGTTTTCCAAAGAACTTAATCCTGTTAATGTGATGAGGTGATGGCGAGAAGGACATTCCCACTGGGCCTGAGTGGTGTAACTGGTAAAACTCCCTTCGTAAATCCCTCTTGTTTAACATGAGTGTCACTCCCATGTCCCCAAAGTGAAATGAATTTTTATTGAGGAGAGTATTTTAAGAGTGGTAAACAAAAGAGATTAAATTATCTCCTCTGCCAGGTCATTGTGATCTTAGAAAGCTAGAATAAACGATCATTTTGCAGATTTTATTTTTGTCTTCTTCTGTGGGAAATTAAGGAGTTGTTTATGTTCTCTTGGAGGGAGATAGAAAACGACTGGCCTGCCCCTTCAACAGTCTGGCTTGGCAAACATTTTGCAAGATTTTACTATGTGCTTGGCATCACAGTCGTTTGAAGCTAGGTGGAGCAGACATTGCACAGGTGTTGCCCAGTGTCTTTTGCTGGAACTCCCTTGGGCTGCCAGGCAAGGGGAGTGGCAGTAAAGCAAATGAAATGGGTTGTGGGACAGGCATCTGCTTTTTTTTTTTTTTTTTTTTTATTCCTCTAGGAATTTATGACTTACTCATGAAAGTTGGGGAAGCACTGGGCTCCAGAAAGTCAACACCTACAGGATTTACTCTCCCAGATTTTAATTTAATATATTGGAGTTTAGGTCATTTCTTTTGCTCTTTCTGAGAACTCTAGAATGAAACTGGAACAAGAGAAGTCTTTTGGCCTCTCTAGAACCAAAAAGCACACACCACACCCACAACCTTTGTCAAAGGCAATGTGACTTTTGGGTTTGCTAAATCAGGAGTTGCTACAAATGGAGAAACCTAGATCCCTTGTGTTTGAAGACACGAACATGGAAAGTTTAATTTTAGTTTGGTCATTTATTGGTCTGCTCAGGTTTTCTGTCCTTGCTGCCTTTCTTTGTTCGTCCAACAACTGAATGAGCAAGAATGGACATGAGCATTGGCGAACCAGATCGTTGACTGTCTGTTAGCGTGCTGGGCTGTTTTTATTCAACTGGCTCTTACAACGTCACAGAAATCTAAGTAGTCTTGGAGATAAATTCTTGCTTACACTCACAGTCAACAAAGAATATGAGTAGTTGAAAAGATCATGGAATTGGAGGACTGGGGTTTTTAAGAGGAATCGATTGAGCATTGAAATTATGAGCTCTGTATCAACTGTCTTTAAGTGTGCTTTTTTTTTCTTTCTATAGACCATGGGGCCCAAGTTATGTTGGTGTGAATTGGCATTGATTTGTGTTTGAAGAAACAAAAGAAAGGGGCAATTAAGACAAAACTAAATACAAATTGAAGTTTGGGGCTATATTTCATTTTTTTCTTCTCTCAGTATTTAATAAAGATTTAATATTTTCCTGCTATCTTCTTTCCTGTTCCAAGGTTGTTGCCCCAGGCATGTTCTCTGGAAATGGGACACTATGCATTAACCATTTCCAGATTTAGATCTTTTCTTTGCAATGCTGGTTTCTATGCTTATCTGGAATATTCTGGGTCTGAGTCCAGGGTTTATAGGGCCTCTTGAGCTCTTGGGTTTACACAGTTCTCAGTGATATGTGCAGGAATTTGGAGTTGAATATTGTCCACAGGTGAAGAGGGTTAGTTTTTAGCTGGAGTTGTAGGAACCTCTGTTACCAGATAATAATATAGAAATAACTCATACGTTAGGACCTTATCTTCTGCAAACCATGACTTCAGAACCGTTAGCTCTATATGCAGTAGGACATGTAGGACTCAGATTCCTATCATCCATGAGCACAGTACCTTGATTATCGCGTTCTGTTGGCGCATTTTTGGTAACCTTCATCACTACCAACCAAGGGTTGTGGTGCTTTTTTTTGCTTGTTTTTTTTTTTTTTTTAAAAAAAAGGCTGTATGGAAGACTGCCTGTGGGGAAATTGGAGCCTGTTCTCTGGATTTCCCCCATTTGGTTTTGGGAAGTCTCTATGATTTTATATAATAACATCTAACAATCTTAGGTTTTTCCATTTTCATTTTTAACATAATTTTATAACTTTTTCTTTTGGGGGTCTACTCTAAATGAACAAACAATAGAAATTATCTGCTCCATTTAAAAAGCATTCTGAACAATTTAAGCTAAAAGAATACTTTGTTTCTTTGGGGTGGGTATCAAGATTATATATATTTATAAAATTCTTTTTCCAGCACGGGTACTTAAAAGCATATATTTAAAATTAAGGGCTTTTGAAAAGATGAAGCCGTACTTAACAAAATAGTCTTTAAAAAGCGTTGAAAAGGGAGCATGTATTGAAAGCACAGGAAGTTGGTGACAGGCAGAATTTGTTTCTGGTAAGAGAACAGATATAGGTTATAGAACAGAACAGATAATAGATATAAGATAAGACAAAGGAATAATGCATCGGATTGGCCTTTTTTTGACCACTAAGCAGTACACAAATATATATAGCCCTTTGTGTAGGAGTAATTTAACATCTAGATGTGATATAGCTTCTTCTCAACCTTTTGGACATGTAGGCCCTGTAATTATTTTGCTCCATGTCATTTTACAAAGGGTGAGAGACTTAGAGCAAAGAAACACATTGAGGTTGTTTTGAATCAGACTGGTACATGTTCTTCTATAGATGTGAATCAGTGACTGCTCATGGGGAAAGTGGTACAGTACAATGGAAACATACTGTCTTAGCTTACTAGTCACTTGGAGTTTTTAGTGCTGTGTGTTGTGCATTTAACATTTAGATGTAAATTATTTTGGCTTCCATTCAACCCATTTTAATCAATTCTTAACATAATACACATAATATACATGGCCTAACATTCATGGGGAAGGGTGGGGCAGGGTGTGTCTTCATTCATGCAAATTTTGAGGCAGGAACTTCCAAAGATGTTTTATTTTCGTGAGGATTAGAAAAGTATAGTTCCCCTCTTAAGTTTATATCCTGTTAAAGGCCAGGAAATTCGCATTTTATTTTCATTCTACTTTTCTTTTTTCTTTTTCTTTTTTAATTTAATTTCATTTTAATTTTTTTTTAAATTTTATTTTTGTTTAAAATATTACAGATTTCCCTTTTTCTCCCTCATTCTACTTTTCTACTCTTTTTTCCCCCCTATGTTTTTATTGATTTTAGAGAGAAGAAGGGAGAGGGAGAGAGAGAGAGAGAAACATCAATGATGAGAGTCATTGATCGGCTGCCTCCTGCATGCCCCTACTGGAGATGGAGCCCACAACCCGGGCATGTGCCCTGACGGGGCATCGAATCTTGACCTCCTGGATCATAGGTCGATGCTCAACCGCTGAGCCATGCCGACGGGGCACTTTTCTAATCTTATACAAAATTAAACCAGAATTAATAGGCACAGTCACAGTTGGGTATCCCTATGCTAATTAAAATTGGAGCCTAGAACACATCGAACACACGAACTGATTGTTGAGTTTGTTACTAGGTTTTCTCTTAGTTACAGAGAGTTAGTTCATTGTCTTATGAGTGTTGAGTGTACCTGCTGTGGTCCAGGCACTGGGCTAGCTAGGTCTTGGGGATACAAAGATGAGCCAATCATGGCCTTTGCCGTTAGGGAATTTGCACAGAGGTGAGTGAGAGAGATGGGCAAGCCAGCACTGATAACACATCTGCCCAGGTTGCAGTGGGAGAATGGAGGAGGACCATCTGAGTCAGACTGGAGGGTTTCTGAGGGCTTCGTAAGCAATGCAAGACTTTGTCTATGGCTTGAAATATAAGTAGGAGTTAGCCAGATGGAGAAGGAAGAGAGGGACAGGATTTTCCAGGTGGAAGAGTGTACACATGTGTAGAGGTGATCATTGACAAATTGGCCACATCTGATTTATAAGTATATGTGGATTTTTCAAATCTTGCATTTCATATGGAAGAACTAAGTCCCTTTCCATCCCCCAAAATGAAAAGTTAAAATTTAGCTCACAAATAATTTTCTGCAGTCTTTAAAACGACAGAAAAAGAAAAGAAACAGGAAAATACACAGTGCATAGTATATGTCAGTAAAGCACAGCAAATATGGATGGATTTTGTTTTCTGAACTAAATCCAATATTATAAAATAGGACAAAATTGGGATTTTCAAAATTAAAGATTGTTCTAGATTTACCAACTCAGTGGGAGAAAGACACTGGGATGAATATCTTTTTAAAACATACTTTTAAAAATTCTATTCGTGATGTCAAAAATACCCTTATCGCCCGGCCGGGTGGGGCTCAGTGGTTGAGCATAGACCTAGGATCCGGGAGATCTCTGTTCGATTCCCGGTCAGGGCGCATGCCCGGGTTGCGGGCTCCATCTCCAGTTGAGGGCGTGCAGGAGGCAGCTGATCAATGACTCACTCATCATTGATGTTTCTGTGTCTCTCTCTACCTCTTCTTTCCTCTCTCTGAATTCAATAAAGATATATTTAAAAAAAAAAAAAGGCTACTGTTCATAAGAAGAAAGTTAGTTAAAAAAAATACCCTTATGTTATTTATAACTTCACTTTTTTTGTTGGCTGTATTTTCTTAAATCAAGGCATACCTGTTTTTGAAAAGTAGTGGTAGTATTTTGCTATGAACCCTGTAGGTAAGTCTTAATAATCTCAGTAGGTCTGGTATCAGCATCTCTTCAGTAGGAAACACATTTTCTGTTAGATGATATCTGGAAAGGGCATAGAAGTTCTTGGAACATTATCAGAAAAATAAAATTGGTATCTCCCTTGTTGCATTTACTTGCCTTTTAATCAAGACCAATTTAGAGGAGGAAGACAGATGTTTCTTCGTTTTGTTTTTATTTAAATGTACCACCACTTGGGATTTGAAGCTTCTGCACTTCTTCTGTTTGTTTGGATAGTTTTTTCATGGCTTGATCCCCAAAAAAAATGGAATAAAAAATGTAGCGAAAGCTTTGTTGTGTGAAATTGCAGGGTGCCACAAGAATTATTGCAAATCCCCGATGTCTCCCTGTCTGCACTCAATTCTCTTATTTTCGGTAATAATGCAAGCAGTCATTTTAGAGAACTGTGCCTTTTTGTTCATTTTCCTGAGCCTCTCCCAGACACCATGTGCCTGCAGCAAGAGCAGCCAGCCACAGCCAAGGTCCTGGGGTGTCAGCTCAGGCTTCATCTTCCTCAAATGCGGCTGCTTGAAATTTGCATAAACGTTGAAGAGAAAATGAAAAGGGCCCTGTGTGCCTCCTCGGCCCGTGTTTTAGGAAGCTCAGCCACTCGGGGCATTACCATGTCTTTTGAGTGGGCAGTGGATCTAAGCACAGATACCACACTGCAGACAGAGGGAGCAGGGTCTGAAAAAAGTGATGCAAGACAGACAGTAGGCGCGCTGGAAGAGGCTGCAGGGCCACACGTCATGCCAGTGCAGCCCGAAGCCGGCGGAACGCACCGAAGCTGCTCGGGTGACCCCTCTTAGAGATTCCTGAAACAAGGGGAGGCTTTTAAACGGTGATGTGGACCTGGCCCGGTACTGAGAAGCCCCGGAAAACCTAGGTCAGCGCCTAGAGAACATTTTAGGGACGATTCCATCAGGTTTGGACACCTCGGGCCTGTCCCTCAGTGGGAAGATCCCTGAGGCACTGGAACTGGTTAGAATCAGTGACAGCTTAGTCCGTTGCTGCCAGTCGTGTTTACAGACAAACCTCGGCGACACTGCGGGTTTGGTCCCAGACCGCTGCAGTAAAGTGAGTTGTAATCTTTTTGCTGGTGAAGCATCTCTCTCGCCTGTATATACAATTGAGGCCAATGAACTTGAGTAAATACTAGAACCTTGACGGGGCTGAGTTACACTTAGTATGAGACATCAAGGGCTAAAGGCTCTTTCTGGAGTGGTTCTGAGGTTGATATTGAGAGGGTCTGCTGACGGAATATAATAGAAGCGGTTTTTATTTTGTTCCTGTGGGAGTCGTTGGGTGGGTCATGTTCCCTCTGGGGTCCCTGCCCCTCATTCCCTCCGTTAGATCATCTAGACCATGAGGATGAGAATTGCTTTGCTCCTGTTTGATTTCCAAGTAGTGCTTAGGTGAGGGCCATGCTCACAGTAGTTGTTCAACAAATATTAATAGAATTGTATTAAAGTTGAATGACATTTTTGCTCATATATTGTTTATTGTACCTTTAGCAAATCAATTCTTATGCCTACAGTGCTATACCTTTTTTTCTTTAAAGAGCAGTGACCTCTGTTTTTTGGGTGGTAGTATGTCTTTTATCAGCCTGCTATTGATGGCCACTGGGAAGAATTTAATCCATTTATTGATATTACATCCTGAGTTGCCTCGGCTCTTTTCTTTTTCCAGATTCCTCAGTTTGTTTAAACTGGGGTTTGTTTGCTATAACAGGTTTCCCTAAAGACAGGTTTCCGTTTATTGTGCAACCAAGAATTGAAGTACCCGCTTTGTGAGCTAGTTTTTTTTTTTCGAGCTCTTATTATGTGTCAGGCATTGTTTTATGCTCTTTATGCTATTATTCAGTTCATTCTTACCAGAGCTCTGAGAGATAGATTATTTTACAGATGAGGAAACTGAAGCTCAAAGAGGATCCAGAGATGATAGTAAATGGTGGAGCTAGAATTCGCACCCAGACCCCAATTTCAGCATCTGTGCTCTCAGCCACTAAACTACACCACCTCCCATCTACCGAAAGAAGAAATGTTTTCTATCCTCTAGGTTCTTAAACGTGGAAAGGCAGAGAGCATTGGAAGACTATATAGAATTAAATGCTGAGTTATGAGTGTTACGGGAGTATGGGTTGGCCTGTGAGGGCCAGAACTGTCAAGAGGAGGCTTTGTGAGTGAGACGGGGTGAGCTGACCGCCATCTGTGGCTTAAGATGAAAATTTGGAACAAAGTCACTCTTTGTGAGTGACAGGTTTCTCTTAGTCTATTAAAACATCAATTTAAGCATCAGTTCTCCAACTGTGGTATGATTGAGCATTTCGTTTTTACCCTACAAATATGAAGCTGCTTTCAATTTTATTGCTTAAGTTGTAGTTTTTACATTGGGAAAAAGTAAGTTGAATTTTGAAGTGAGGTCTTTCCCAGCCACTGTCATGGTTTTGAGTTATCAAAGTTTTAACTTCTCTTTGTATAGCAAATAATTACAGTATTCATTTAGGAGTAGCCCCCAGGCGAAGTCATGAGTCTCACATTTATTTTTCTTCAGTCTGTTCAGGCAATGTGTTATCATTTGGGTCATACAAGACCTCCAGTGGATTATATAGTCTTAGGGGAGCCCTTAAAGCAGACACTCATGCCTTAGCACAGTTGCTCTCCAAGTGTTCCCTGGACCGGGAGCATCAGCGTCAGTGGGGGACTCATTGGGAATGCAGATTCCCAGGCCCCCTCTAGACCCACTGAATCAGAATCTGTGGGGGTGGGGTCCAGAAAGCCTTCCAGATGATTCTGCTGCACGCTAAAGGTTGAGAACCATGGCTTAGTAAATGTTAAAGGTTCAAGGTAGCCTGACCCTACACATTAGCCAGGTGGCATTAATTATTAGCCCTGTAAGCCCACCTCCTTTTTGGTCACTGAATTCGATTGGTTCACTAAGGCTGGGCTGTAAAGTTATTTGGTAGATTGATTGCCACATGTTGACTTTGTGTTGTTTGTATTTCTCTGAACCTGTCATTGTATTGATTTGCCAGGACACTTAATAGGGACAGACTGTGATTTTTTTTTTATTTTTACACCCATGGCTGAGTCATGGGCCACTGGGTCCTTATGCCCTTCTGGATAGATTTCTCTAGGTACCAGGCATTTAGTCACATACTTTTAATGAGGGAGGTGTCACTTGCTGGATCACATGGGACCTTCAGGAGCATTTAGTTCACCTTAGATTGGTTTACAGGTAGGGAAAGGAGCCCGCAGGAGGTTGTGCTTTGCTTGTAGCAAGCAGCGCAGCGCAGCGAGTGGTGGAGGCAGGATTTCAGGTCTCCCGGCCCCTCCACTGCACCAGGATTCCTGCAGGGGCAGGACAAAGCTGCAGTTTGCTCTCTGCCTATGGGACATTTCTTTCCTACTGAGAGGTTTTCTTTTTTTTAAAGAAAAAAAGCAAATAGTAAAAAGTCAGGAAGTTCTCATTGAAACTAATAAAAGTGTCCAAAGAGAATGAGAGAGAAAAAAACCAGTTTGAGAACTTTGGTATGGAGGAAATAACCTGACATTAACTGTTTTAATTATAGTTGTTGCATTGGGCTTATCAGTGTGGGAAGAGGGAGCATTTGAGCCCTACAGGGAAGTGGGATATAGACAACAAGATGACCCTTTTCCTGAATCTGCCTGTTCGGGCTGCAGCCTGGTGACTGCTTGTGTGATCCCAACAGCGGCCATGGAGAGGGGGCTGAACTCAGTAAGAGACCTGGGGCTCAGGCCCAGCACTGCCAGCTACTGGTGTGATGTCCTGGGAGGAGGTCACTGAACCTTCTTGGCCTTCACTTTCTATTAAATGGGTATAATGCTATCCTGCCCATCCCAAGAAGGAAAATGTCAGATAGTGGGAAGCAATGGATCACTGCAGTTAAGAGCACAGACTCGTGGGCCCCACAGTTCCTAGGTTCAAGTTCTGGCTCTTTAATTCACAGATGTGATAATAGGCAGGTTACTTACCCTTTCTGTGGAATGGGCCGAGTGAAATTAACTACTTCATAGTGTTACTGGCATTGGGGTTCTTGGATTCCCCAAGATAGAAATTGAGAGGAAGTCCCGGAGAAATTTCCAGACAGATTTTATTAAGCTGATACTAAGGCACAAGGGAGTCAGCACAGAGGAAAGGAAGTCATCTGAACTGACTCGGGCTGGCTCTGCGTGGCCGCTTTTACAAGCTGGGGACAAAGTGGGCTTGCACAAAAGGTGGGCGTGTGCAAAATGGCAAGCTTTTCAACCATCCTAGGAGATGGAAGCCGTCATAATCTTCCAGCAAAAGTTCATGAACTTAGATTTTTATTTTGATTGTTTGACTAGGTTTCTTTCTGTCTTGCCTTTTCAGTTGTTGTTAGAATCATAATAAGCATTCTGGTGATGAAAACTCCAACTCTAAAAGCTAAACAATCAAGGTATTGTAATTATATAGCAAGTGAGTGACAGACTTTGGATAGCTTTCCTCCTGTTTTGGCTTAAATCAATGAAACTTTCTTCGTTTGCTGTTTATTTCCGAGTAGCCTGTTTTGGGGAGGGATTAGGGTGGCGAAGTGCCTTTTCTTTGCCTGGTAAAGGGACTGGGGTTCAAGAATTTGAGAATTACTACTTTATCGGTGTGTCCAAGTGAACTTTTTCATTTTCTTTACTTTGATCCCCTCCTCTACAGTCTTTATTCAGGGTCTGTTCTCCTTAAAGGTAGAGATTGTGTTTTATTTATTTCTCTATGTATTCCATTTCTCCTTTTTCCTCTGGATCCTAATATAATGCCTGGTACATACTAGGCTCTCAGCTACAGTTTGTTGAAGGATTATTGTTGACGTGTCTGCTTGCTTCTTCAAGTGGCCTTTTCTGAAACCTGACCTGAAAGCTTAAGTAATTAATTAATATCGTGGTGACCTGGTATCTACCCAGGTCTTTCTAAATATGCATTGACGAATCTTTACATTACTCACCTGAAGTATCCAAATCCCAAGATGCTCATGTCCTGTCGTGGGTATTACAGCTTGGGTTTCCCGAGTACCACTGGGAGACAGGGATGTAACAGCTGGGGAGGTCCAGGCACAGAGAATTAAAAGCATCATTCAAGGCCACAAAACAGTTATTGTGGGAGGAGAGACTGAGATGAGCTTCCATGCTTCTATGACCCCAGGAGCCAAAAGAAAAACAGATTAAAACTCTAAAAGGAAATCCAGATCGGGTTGGATATGGGAATGAATGTTGAGTTAGATTGGATAACATTTCTTTGATGTCTGAGGGTTATGCTTAGTGACTTATTTCTAAAGTGTGTTTGTTTTTATTTTTAGCGTTGCAGTGTCGGGATCGCCATGAGCCCTGTGTCAATGAAGGAGTATGTGTTACCTACCACAATGGCACAGGATATTGCAAGTAAGTTTTCCTCTGTGCTTCCCCTTCTTCATGTATTTTGTTGTATCTCAGTGGGACACTGGATAGGATTCAGTTCTACCATTCTCTGTTTCATGCTTCTGTGAAATGTTGCAGGCTCTCTAAGTGTCCTGATGTAGTTCTGGTGTGGATGGAAGGGTGTGGGAATCAGATAAATGGCTAATAAAAACCCCTTATTACTTTACTCTCTTCGTTTTCCTATGAAAAAGACTATTCAGGGAGTATTTTGAATGACTAAGCTAGTTCTTAATGAACGAGCCTAGCTAATATAAAGTGCATTCTCTTTTCTTTTTCGGTTACAGGCAAACCTTTGGAGTCACTCCTAAACATGTTGGCTATGACCTTATTTTTCAGTGAAACTAAACAGATAATAACGTTTTAATTCTGCCTAATATACATGATTGTTATAGCCACATGAAACTCTTTTTTGTTAGTGTAGAGAGTCTGAAAGCGACTGTGCTGGAGGAAGATGCCCACATACCTGTAGGGCTGGGGCAGGGAGCAGGGGCTGGGCGTGAATGTCTCAATGTCATTATAAGTGTTGAAAAGAGTAGGTATGAGGAACAGGACGAGGGGCCGCCGGCTGGTTCTCCAAAGTGTTTCTTTTCTTTTTTTCCAACCACTTAGTTAGCCATATTTTTTTGTTTTGTTTGAGGAAGCCTGTGAGATAATCCTATAAATAGCTTTTCTAGGTTTCCTCTGACCTTTTTTGCCCTTCTGCCTCAATTGAAAATGTTTGATGGGAACATGCATTTATTTTGTTTAAATCATGGAAAATAAGGTTTGATAATAAGAAATTTATCTTCTTTAAGACTTTTATGAGATATATCTATTTTTTGCTTTGGTGTAGGTATTTTTGCTTAACAAGCGTTTTAAGGGAGTTTATCCAACACATTTTTGTTTCTTCTCTGGATATTTAATCAACTACCATAAAGATAATAATGACATTTGTTCCCATTAAGCCCATTCTGACCAGGATCTAGGTTCTTTAATGTCATAAACAAGAATTTTTCCAAGTCCGAAAGAATTTTCTTCAGTGAAGTGAAAATATTTTAAGCTATGATGACAGTGAGGCTTTTAACAGTAGGTTGTTTGGATTGGAGTAAAGATAACTTTGGAAATGAAATTTTTTATGTAACCGCTTATGTGCTGTTTACTTAGTTTTTCCAGCTGGAAAAAAAACCCCACCTCAAAACATGTGATGCATTCTCCTCTTAAGAATGGAAACACAACTGGAGACAATAAGGGAAGGAACTTAATACCTTAGAATCGGCCACTGAAATCTTGTTTAGTTCCTTTTAGCATCTGGCGTCTTAGTTACTCGCTTTATTCTATTATTCAGCTCTCTTGTGATAGTTAACCCATTACATTATGATCATTTGTTGATATATTTGTATCTCCTACTGGGTTGTGAGGTCCTGGTCTTAGGCATCTTTGCATAGTTATAATGCCCAGCATGTAGCCAGTGCTTAGCAATGTGTTTCTTGAACCAAAAAGTGCTCAACAGATATCGTCATTTACATTTAAAAAAATCTATTTGTCTTAAATAAGGAGAAACGGGTCCTCTCCTCTAAGAATTTTATTTGCTTCCCGTAGCATCTAGGATGGTAGTGATATACAGAGAGGCAATTTAATTTACTTCCAAGCTATTTGGAGATAATTCGCGTGGGTGACTTACATAGGGAACATTTCAGGTAGGTTCTAAGAGTTGACCTACATAATTGTGGTCTGACATAGGGGGAGAGGGTTTCTAGAAGAGACCAATTTCTGAGCATTTACGAGGAAAGAACACTAAGGATCACTTTTGGGAGCAAACAGATTTGTGGGCTTCTAGTCTCCAACTCTCCAACGAAGGTGAGAGAGACAGAGTTGCCCCCAGTTTCTGGAAGAAGCACCGCTAGGGAGCAGGGAACTCACTTTGTGAATGACATAAATGGAGCTGCCTGAATTCTGTCCCTGGATACTTGTTAATTGTTGTTGGGATGGGTTGCTTATAGATGTAGTTCTGGGTGGGTCCCTCAGATGTCTTCCAGCCCTGTTGTGAGGGAAACAAGCTCCCTGAGAAAGGCAGAGTAAGAAAAAAACAATGGGCGAGGCCATCCTTTTGGGAGACCAATATGAACAACAAAACTTGGGGGAAAAAGAGTGTTTCTCTACCTCAGTAAAAGTAAATTAGCATCTTCAAGAGTGGCAGTGTCAACATAAGTGGGTGCAAGAAACATAAAGACAATATCAGGGAGGCCAAGTCAGCCATCCCTGCGATCCCATGCCAGTCTCCATAGAATGTTAAGTAAAATTTTAAGCAAAACGAACATCTACTTAACAGACCTTTCAGTGTATCTTCATCAACGTTTGTTTTTTTTCCCTGGGGAAAGAAGGTAGGTAATCCAGCTTGTTCAATAAATATTATTTTCACAAAATCGTAAATGAATATTAGAACAGTCAGAAGGTTTATAAGAATTACATCAGACATGCAAAGCATATGATTATCTTTTTTATTTATGAGATTGCTTAGTGGATTAAGGAAAAGAACCTTAAAGCCAAATTCCTTTGGGGAGGGAGTAGTAGAAATTAATGGAAAGCATTTTAAAGTAGAAGGTATCTGACTATCTCTTTAAAGAGCATAATGCTACTTACTGATTCAGCTAAAATATAATGGTTGTTTACAGAAATTATAGAAATCCTTGATAAGATCATATTGACAGATGGGGATAAGTACTTGTAGAGGTTAGTTTTGTACACAGCTCAACTGTTGTTTCTTTTCTTCTCACTGTTAGGAGCCTAAGTAGTCAATCAGCCTGTGATTATATTGGGATGCCAGACAAGGAGAGCCTGTGTAATCTTGCATAAAACTCAATTACTGCTCCTAAATAGTTGTTGTCAGATCTTAATAAAGCCCTCTCACTACAGAGAGATAAGACATTTCATTCTCTCCCTTGTCCTACTGGGAGGTGTAAATATATAATTAAGTTTGACTGTCATTAATCACTTTCAAGTTGTTCGTCTCAGACTTTCAGATATAAACCATCCCAAATCCCAATTTGATTAAAAATCACGGGCAACTCAAGTTCACGAGAATGTTGGGGGTGGGTGAGGTTATGATTCGTAAAATTCACAAAGTGTGCATTTTTTGACATGTTTATCAAAATTATTGAAGGTCGTTGTTGGCCAGTTCTTAACATCTGGTTTATCTGTGGGTGTGTTTCTATCAGCAGCTCTTTCTCTTGACTCTGGGTACAATTTTCTTTTACTTCAGAGCTATGGTAGTTTTTATTATTTACTGGACATCGTGAGTGACGCATCTTAAAGCTCAGGTCCACCAAAGAAGGCTGAGTTTTGCTCTAGCAGGAAGCTGCATTACTGGAAAATTACCTTGAGCCTATGAAAGACTTGGTTTTAGGCTTTGCCCTCGTGGGTCTGTTTTGCCCTGGGTCTGATGGTTGAAGTCTTAGTCCTGGGATATGGGCCTGACTCCCAAGGTATGACCCGTAATGGGGTTTAGTGGAAAGGTGAGGTATTTCCCAAACCCCAAGGTGTTTCCCAAGCGCCTCTAATTTGGTAGGACTTGAATTCAAACCTCCCACTCCCCAGAACCATGCTCAGCCTTTCAGCCCTCCAACCCTTGCTTTCTCTTGGGTTTATAAATATCATGTTCATGCATAGTCAGGAGTAGTTAAAAAATCAAAATTAACGCAAAACACGATAATAAAAGATATCCACATTTTAAATAAAGAAAAGATCAGTATTACTGATTTTTTTTCTTTTGCTACAAACTCCAATGTGGTTCAGTCTGCCACTGGTGAGTGGGTCGAGGCATCTGGAAGAGCGCTGGCTGGCTGGTGACATGGAGAGGACATAGGACTTTAGGTCAGACAGACTTGAGTTTGAGCCACAATTCCTGTCAGACAGACTTGAGTTTGAGCCACAATTCCTGTCAGACAGACTTGAGTTTGAGCCAATAATTCCTCTCGCCACTCAGATCTTTGACAAGTTAAAGGATATTATGCCAGCTAATATTTATCAAGCACTTGCTGTGTGCCAGGCTCTGTGCTCAGTTAAGCTCTTTACATGCATTTTAGTCCTCATGTGAAGTAGTTAGTCTTAATATCCCTGGTTTACCAAGGAGTATATGGACACTCAGAAAGGTAAAATGATTTGCCCAAGATCACATAACTCTTAAGGAGCCTGATCTCTTAGAAAATGTGCTCTATCTCCGAGTCTCAGTTTGCCTCTCAGTAAAATGGGACACAATTGCCTATTTTAAAGTGGTAGTACAGACAGTAAAGGGAATGTGGAACATCTGAAGAATATGAAAGGTGGCTTTTCAGCTAAGGGATATGATTAAAACTCTACTTTATATAGTACCTGATTTTAAAATAGAGACGGTAGCATTGATAGGCCCAGGCAGCCCCGAGAACACTGGGGTATCGAGCCTGCTTGTAGCTACGTGAGTACGCGCCCCAGGCCCGGCTAATGCTGCATTTCTGAGAAGCGGCCTTTGACTTGAAATCTCAGTGAACTTACCGCAGATGAAATGTAAGAAGAGGACAGTGAAGGTGGGAATAGAGGATTTTGTCGATTAAAAACTTCCCCTTTCTTTTTCTTAATGAAAGAAGAGCAAGTTCAGACAGATTGCGTGCAGCTGTGAAACTGAGACCAGGTCAGATTCAGCGACCTCTGATAAACGTCGCTGCCAGAACCAAGTCGCAAGTTGTTGAACACGGCGCCTCAGGTTTGCGTCGCCTTGCAGGTGTATGGATGTGTGTCCCGGGAGGCCTGCCTTGTTGAGGACGTGGGGTCTGGACCTCTAACAGAACCAGGCCCCCGCGGTTCTTCTCATGGAAACGCCTTCAGCACTTACGTTAAGTGTCCCTTGGGAACTTCTCATGAAGGAAGTCTTGGTTACCAGCTTCTTAGCGATGCATAACAACCGAATTCCTGCCCTCTTTTAACCAATCTTTATTCTTTACGTTGGAGTCTTTATAAACTTCAGTGTTAGGTGGTAAGTAGGAGAGGGGAGGTTCTTAGGCTCGGCCTGTCTCCTTTTGCCTGTCTTGGGTAACTGCCAGTAAGTTAAAGCAACTAATTTTGGCCTGCAGACCTGGCATGAATAGATGTGAGCTTAGCTGGACTTCTTTCAGCACAGTCCCCAGGTTGACCATAATCCTGTGTAAAGTTTCTTTCTTACTGTCCCACAGTGGCATGTCAGCCCCATTAATTTCATGTGGGAATTCTTCTGCCTTTTTCCTTGTGACTAAGCAGGATGAGAAATATTTCTCTTTCAGGATCTGGATTAGCTTAATTAAATTCTTCATTTTAAATTTTGGCTCCCCGTCTTTCATCAAGGCCAGCAAGGTTGACTGCGAAGGGGCGGGGGACATCAGAATGTGATAAAAATGTGATTATCTAGACATTTCCAAGTACTGTCGTCTTTGTTAAGCTCCCATAAGGGTGTGGGTGTCACCGAGGTTTCCAGGTTCCTCGGAACCTGGTAGCTGGGAATGAACTTTAGTGCCCCCTTCACCCCCAGCGTGTGAGCGCGTGCACGTGTGTGTGCTGTGAGCGTTTTGTTTCCATATTTGTCTTAGTTATGTTTTACTTTACGTCTTAATTTAAGGTACGCTGCAGTTTCTCTGGGGCTTCCCAACGTTCTCTGCGTTTAGGCGTTGTCCGTAATCTTCATTAGCACTTTGTTCTCTGTGTCCAAAAATGTATTATTGACTCCTATACCGATGCGTTCAGCCTTTCCTTTTTATTGCAGTTATATTCTGTTTAAAATGTTCCTCTCCTAAACAGTGTCCTACTTGGATCTTTATGAAAAGACCTTTATAAGAGAAAAGTAAAAGCAAAGACTAATAAGGGAAGTATTTGAGTGACAGGTGGTATTACTCAGTGAACACATCCAACTGGAATATTATATCCAATTTTTCTTCTTCACATAACTATGAGCAGAAGGTAGATGTTAATGAGAAAATAGCCTGGGTAGGACTCAGGTAGAACAGCAGCACTTAGGGTACTGAATCTCTGTAGACTCAGGCCACTTTCCTGCAGTTATTATATCTATAAACTTGTACCCTGAACACTGAAAGCCAGGTAGACTCTGAAGGATCCTCATTGTCTGTCTTAGTCAGCTCTGGCTGCTATAACAGACTATGATAAACTGGGTGGCTTAGAAACAGACATTTATATCTCCCAGTTCTGGAGGCTGGGAAGTCCAAGATCAAGGTGCTCACTGACTTGGTTCTCTGCGAGGACCTTCGCCCTGGTTTGCAGATGTCTCCCACCTTCTCACTGTACCCTTACGTGCTCACGTGGTGGGGAGAGGAAGCTCCCGTCCCTTCGTCTCCTTATAAGGGCACTGATCCCTCAGTGAGCACCCCACCCTCATGATTTCATCTACCTAAAGGCTCCATCTCCAAATCCTATCACATTGGGGGTTAGGATTCAGCATGTGAATTGGGGGAGAGGGGTACACGCCAACATTCAATCGATGGCTCTTCAAAGAAAAGTTTGATTTTCACCACACTGGTATTTATGGAGCCAGCCGCTGTGACTGAGCACTGTGGTGGGTGTTGTGAAGAGACAAGAGGCCTGAGCTGTCTGGCTTCCTTGTCACAAGTATACACGTACCTTGGCAGTGTCTGGTGGCAAAGGCTGTGTTTCTCTGGCATATGACATGGTGGCAGCCCTCTGACATCGTGCCCTCTTGTTGGAGAGATGAGGCATGCATGTGTGTATAAAATAAAATCACCTGTAATCGCCCAACGTAGCACGCAGATGTTAAGAGCTACGGCGATGCAGACAAGGGAGCAACTGTGGGACAGAAGACTAAAATCAGAGGCGTTTTAGTGGGTCACTTAGTTATAAATCTGAAAATACTGCCGATGCTTTAGGAGGTAGAGGGCAAGAATGAGGGAAGTGGCAGGGCTGTCGCTTCCTGGAATCATCATTACCAGTATCTACATCACTTTTTTCTTAATGACATCGTTTTAAAACTTTTCTACATCTTGGTTGGTCTCTCTGTCTATACTTCAGTTTGTGCGAGGTTTACTAAACCGGTAGGTGGGTTAATCTGGTTTCAGAGCGACAGACAAGTGATTTTAAAAATCATTCCTTTAGCACATGTTGGTTGGCATGCTTGAAGGTAGAATGTCTAGGGTGAGGGGTGAGGGGAAGACCTGGGAGCAGGAGGAGAGGGCAGCTCGGGCAGTCACCTCCTCCCTGGCCCCCGACCCCAGACCTTTTTAGACGTGACCGCTGATTCCTGTGCTGCCTCCAGAGCAGCCAGATAAGGTTGTGGGCACCGTTTACAATCAGAACTCAAGCATCTTGAGGCCAGAGGAAGGATGGGCTGGGGTAGGAGTTATGGAAGAGCAGAAACACTAAGAACAGCATCAGTTTTCATACGCAGCATAGTGCGTTGTCTTAACTGAGAATTCAGGTGTCCCACCTTAAAACTCTTCTGTCCAGCATATCACTGCCTGGTCCAGTTCAGTTCAGGGTTCCAGGGAGAGTAAGCATCTGTGAGCCAAATCTTTGGTTACCCCAAATTAGCTCATGTCTTTTACTGCTTGTTTCCTCTGATTATACAGCACATATCCAACCCCTCAATTATCCAGAATAAACCAGAGCTGCCTGTTCTGTGCGGAAAACATTTGATAGTGATCATGATTCTCTTGCCTAGACCACGGTGGAGCCTTAGCCATTTAATCACCTGTCCCTTTAAGATTTTGAAATGCTGGTTCTTGTTGGGTAAGCCTGACACATCTCCCTGGGGAATTATTTTACTGGGCATCTGGCCCCTTCTGAAACCTCGGTCATCCTGAACAGTGCCCCAGGGACCTCTCTGACTTCAATTTTTTCTGCTTTAGTCCTGTTTGTATATCATGATTGTGGTGTCCCACTCTCTCTCACATTGTTAAAATATAGAGCCTTGGATTTCTGGGTCACTCTTGAAAAACGGACAGACTTGATTACTAATGAGAAGTTGACTCATTTCCTTCCAGGCAAAGGGTGACACTGACTGTCGGAGTTCATTAGTCTCCGCAGGAGCCAGCTCTAATTACGGGACATCACCCACTCTTTCCTAAATTTCAAGCATCATGAGCTGGGGAAGCAAGATAGGTATTTATGTGTTGAGAGGATACGTAGAGATGATACCTGGAAAAAGGTCCTCCATGAACTTACTTAAGTGCTCCATGCCCTGTGAGTTTAAATTCTGTGCATCTCCTCCGAGACCATTGTTTTTACAGTCATTTCTAGCCTGTGTGATTTATCAGCAGCTCAGGTTCCATAAAGAGCCTGCAGTGTCTGCCACTGTTCTTTGTTGACGAAAACAGGCCCTCACGCGGGCCAGTGGTTTGGGGAAGATGCTGAGACTGTTCTTTCCCTTCTAGGTTCAGGATTCCTTTTATCATCTGTATCTTGTTTAAATATATTTTTCTTCCTCCTTTGCTTCCATATGCTTCCCGCGAGCTGCGTTGAGCTGTGTGAGCACTTGCAGGGATCGTAGGTAGGCGGTGCGAAGGATATAAAAGAAGAGACACAAAGGGCACTCCTGGCCCCAGGGAGCCCTCACTTAGAGGGGGCCGATGGCCAAGGCGTGTACAGCCACTGACCCCGAGCGTTAGCGTCGGCCAGCATCGTTGCATCCTTGGGCAGTATTGCCGAGGGAACTCGAAAGCCGAAATTGTAGAGTCATCATACTTAGGACGATGAAGGGACTTTGGGGGGCACCTTCTCTACTCATCTGGTTTTATAGGTGAGGAGCCCAAGTGACTTACCTTGTGTTATATAACTGATTAGAATGTAGACTGGGGCTAAAAGTTGTTTGTCCAACCTCACTAGGCAATCGAAAGGTTCAGTACTATTTCTTTTCATTCTTTTGTTGTTGTTGTTGTTGATAATACTCTCCCAAGGATATTTTTCCCATTGATTCTTAGAGAAAGTGGAAGGGAGGGGGGAGAGAAGAGGGAGAGAGAGAGAAACATTGATGTGAGAGAGACACATCAATTGGTTGCCTCCTGCATGCACCCCGACCAGGGCCAGGGATCCAACCTGCAACCCAGGTACGTGCCCTTGACCAGAATCGAACCTGGGACCTTCTGGTGCATGGGCTGACGCTCTGACCACTGAGCCACGCCAGCCAGGCTCTTTTTGTTCTTGATACCAGCCCTCAAGGCACTGATGTGGGTGAATGTTCTATTTATATATGTGAATGGGGAGGGAGAAAGAGAGAGAATTAAAAAATAAAAACTTAGGGCTTTTCTGAGTCAGTTTTTCTGAAAGACCAATAATTTTAACTCTACTTACACATTTTTAATTTTTAACATTCCGTGAAACAAAACAATGGACATTTAAGTTTCTTATAAAGGAGGGCTGGCCTACATGAATATCCAAGGGGCCATGGGACACACCTGCATGGAATCGTACAATATTAGAGCTCAAGGGAAAATTGGAGATTATTTGCCCTAGCATCTTGTTTTAATACATAAAGAGGTTGAGGCTCAGAGAGGAAATGGGGCTCGTTCAAGGTTAACATCTGGTAGCAGAGCCAGGGGCTGGTCTGGAGGACAGGTTTGTTGGGAAACACTCTATCAGAAAATTCTGGGAGCCTGTTAAGGTCTTGGGTGAGAGATTTTTGTAAAAAAAATACTAGTTACATTTTTATTCATACATATATATACACACACACACATATATATACACATATATACCTATATATACATATATATGTATGTATACACACACACACACACATACATATATATATATATCCCAAAGTGTCCTAAATACATCTCACCTACCACTATATATGTTTTTTGTTTGTTTTTCAGAGCAGAATGGGTACAGGAAAATGAGGCCCTGTCAGGTGAGGCTTTGCCCTGACTCAGTGTAGTCAATGAAGTGCCTCCCCAGAGTTAATGTGAAAACATAGGTTGTGATTTATACTGTGGTTTCTACTACAATACAGGTTTTTGTTAGATTTGGGAGATTTTATTTGGAGCTTCAGCTTGGTTGCTGAGTACGGGTCCAGCCTGGGCCATTTCAGGTGTCGCAGTGTCTTGGTGCTTGTTACCTCCATCTTTCTGGTTTTGGGATAAATGTACTGTATTCTCAGGGTGCGTGTATCTTCACTGTAAGTAAACCTGAGTGTATTCTTTCAGGATGCTTGTTGGATACTCAGTTTCTCTGGTTTGGAAAGGCACAGATCATGATAATATCTAAGGTTTTTGTTTTTTTTTAACCTCTTGGGCTTTATCATTTAAGAGAAGTGCAGTGGTTTTTGTCCTGAAGTAAACACTGTTATTCTTTTCCTGAATGCCCACTGTTCTTATCTGTGGGTCTAATTAAGGCCATTTAAATGGGATTTTGTCGTGTTTCATGGCATTCTGAAATAATAATTCTAATTATTTGTCGAACAGTTTTGCATGCCTGCACGTGAGATTACTTTGAGAATGATTTATTCAGCATCTACAAAGAAATATTTTTTGCCCTCTTAAAGTCTGAAGAAAAGCGGATTTTCCTCCGGCTTTCTTTTACATTCGATTTGGTTTGATATGATTTGGGTACAGTTATTTTGAACCTGGAATCTTTTCGGATCAAACCGTCAGCTTTTGGAACTGTTTTGCTTTCAGACAATTTTTGGAGCTCAGAACTTTGAGGGCAGTCGCCCACTCGCACTGGAGAACAGAGGGCAGGCACCACGCTCGCTTTTCTTGAAGTCATGTTTGATCTTCACTGCTCAGGCTCTGAAGGATCTAGCAGCTCATGCTTCTGAGGCCGCAGGATGTTCTGTCACTCAGGGCTCCTGGCTCCTGGCGGTGCCGTGTTTTATCAAGGATTAATAGAAGATTAATAAAAGTACAAGAGAAAATGAAGACTCTGTGTGTGAGTGTGTGTGCTGGTTGACTTCATATTTTTGGGGGAAATGCGGTTTAAAAAAATCTACTCCATGTGCTGTTGGCTGGCCCACTTTGAATGATTTAGGGATGAGTGAGGGTTAGGAAGTCCTCTTCAGATCAGGAATATTAATTAGTTTTGATAGTCTTTGGGTAAGTATCTCAACCTAGTGGTTCCCAAACTTTGAGTGTAAAGGGTCTTTTTTAAGGTGTCAAGAGCCCACGGACTCTTGTGTTCTCCTTTCGGCTTCTGTTCAGAGTACCAGCACTGAGTAGCTGACTGCCTTCCGGGGCCAGTTCCTGCGTGGCCCCGGCGCGTGGTGAACAAACAGCTCTTCATCCGTTGGGGAGGACACGTATTCATAATGAAATGTAGTAAGAGATACGCGCTGTTAGGGTTGTGGAAATAGACAGGGGCCACCGAGGGCAGAGGGGCTTAGCTATGAGCAGAGCGTGGGGGAACAGCACGCACAGAGGCCTGGAGGCGAGACGCCAGGTGCTGTAGCAGGTCCTGGGAGCAGAAAGGAGTTGGGCCTGGCGAGAGAGTGATGCAGAGAGGGGGCCGTGAGAGGAAGCCGTTCCTCAGCCTCCTGTTTGGATAGAATGCATGATTTCAAAATCTACCAAGAAGTCAGTAACCATTTTCTGTATAATACCTTTATCTTTTAATAATCATAAGAGCATCTAAAATCCACTGAAGTAGGGACGGGGCATTATTTAGTAGTCCAGGGAGTGCTTCATAAGCATTTGCAGGCTCCTTGCTGGAACTGTCCAGTGTGTAGCTTGGGTTCGAACAACTGGCTTCACTCATTCATTTTTGCCCGTTACTGTGAAGGGTGCTTTTCGTAAACCCGTCTGTTTAGAGTACGTTTGCCATGTTTTAATCACAAGTAGACGTCTTCTCGGGGTTCAGAGCAGTGAAACGTGGTAAGGTACCAATTGCGTGCTGGCAGACAGGGGAGAGACCATCCCCCGTTCTAGCAGCGACGCGAGCCTTCCAGCGCCGTGTGCGTGCCCTTGCCCAGCCTCCGCAGTGATGACTGAAGAGCCTGGGCGCCCCGCTCAGCGTTTGAGTTTTGATAAATGAGCCCAGACTGTAACCTGGAAGATAAGGGCCCTCGCGCGTTCCTGGGTAAATAAAGCGCGGTTCCCGCTGCAGTGGGTGCTGACTGCGGTCTCCCAAGAAGACGAGCGATGCTGTGAGCTACCGGCCTCGCCCGGGGCTGGGTTTGTTAAAATCAGGGTGCGTTTACTGCTTTATTCAGATGGGGGTGCTGAACACACGAACACCAGGCGAGGCGGTGTTTCAGATCATTCCCAGCCTCCCAGTTCCCCGTGAAATCCTTTTCCTGTGGGAAACTTTTAATTTGGAAGCATTCAGCCTAATGTGGGAACCCAGATTAACATTTTCTGAAATACCTCCACAAGAAAAGCAGAAATGTTCTGCTCCGGAAGCCGGATTTACATAGTAGAAAAATGGGCTGTCCTGCAGGATTGGGTAGTTTTTGTTTATTAGTTGTGGTAAAAAGTGTTTGTGTGTGTATGTGTATGTGTGAGTGTGAGAGAGAGAGAGAGAGAGAGAGAGAGGGAAGGAGGGAGGGAGGGAGGGGGAGAGAGAATTGATTGTATATTTGTCTTTGTTTCCATTACATCCAACCAGCGAAGCCCTGGAAAGGGCGTTTTACCGCAGCCCAGCCCAGCACGGGTCCTGGCTCTGTGCATGAACACTGTTTTAGTTTTTTGTTTTTCCTCCTTGCTGAGTACACTGTAGTGTTTGGGGGGGGGGGAAGGAGAAGTGAGCATAGCAGAGCTCCTTCCCTTTTCTCCCTCCTTCCCGGGAAGGGAACTACAAGTCCTCTGCACAGGCTTCTTTCCTTTTTTTGTGTCTGTAATTAGCATAACCCAGTTAGTTACCTTTACACAGAGTTAGGGAGTGAACAGGTTGACAGTGTGAGATGTCACGCTCGCTGGAGGTACTGGGAGGAGGGGGACCACGAGGTTAGACTAACGGGCCAGGCCTTCTGAAGGCCAGCCGAAGAGTTTAGGCTTGAGGCTGTGGGCTCCAAGGCATCTAGAAGTTTGTAGCCAGAGCCTTGGGAATTACATGTTAAATGGGAACTTTCACTGGTTACAGTTAGCCTTGGCTGTTAGCAATTATTTTTATCTGCTTTGACGGGGGGAGGGGGGGCAGGGATGGGGGCAGGAAACTAAGCTGGCATTATGGCCACAGAAAAGAACCGGCCGATTTGGGGCCCTTTCAAACGGCAGACCTTTGTTACTGACCAATGCTTAATTTGGTTTCTGGGGTTTGTTATTCCCCCCCCCCCCCCTTACCTCATTTACCTTAACAACAGCTCCCCCCTCTAGAGCGCGGCGAGGGCAGGCTGCCACTGCGGATTGGGGGGCCAAGAGGCCCAGAGCTAGAGGAAAGTGGGTTGAAAGCAGAGTTCTGTTTAAAGAATTTTCTGCTGGAAACTAGCCCAGAGGGAGTAAAGAGGAGCTTTAATGAGGAGCAGCTGCAGGGCCGACACAACCCACATGAGACATTTTTTTCCCCTCCGTTCCACATTCTGTATAGTGTTTTTTTAAAAAAAAATCATGATTTTGAAATAGCTGTTTTGTAAAGCCCGCCTCTCTTTTTCTTCCCCTTGTGTGCGGTAGGGTTTTGCTTTGTTGTTTTATTTTTTTTAATGACCAAATCCTCGCTAAAAAAAAAAAAAAGAGAGAGAAGCTAAAGGCAAAGCTACAGCAAAGCCCTGGGTGCAGCCCGGGCTCACCCCGCTGAAGCAGAACGTTCGGTGGAGAAAACAAGAACAGAGAACACTGGCTTTTATTTGGAAAAGGGGCTTGTTTCCTGCTCGGGCTCCGGTCATCTTGGAGCTGACACGCTGCCGCGGTGTTTTCAGCTTTTCTCCAGACGGGCGGCTGTGCGCTCAGGAGACTTAAAAGAACACACTTTCCTGTCCTGAATGACCGGGGAGACCGATCCCGAGCCACGGCCATTGCCAGATAGAGGGGACTTGCTGCTCAGACCCCAGGGGCGTTGAAATCTGTAAAGTGGCTACATGCAAACGAATCCAGGCTGCCGGCGACATGTGAGAGCCGGGTCTGGTTCTCATCTGTCTTCCCGAGGGGGGCTGCGTGGGCATCCTTTCCACCGGGAAGTTCGCTGGTTCCATTAGGAGGAGCCCCTTGTTTCTGTCTTTCTCTCCCTCGCCTCATTCCCCACGTGTTGGAACAGCAACAGTGAAAGAGGGGACCTCTTCATGTCAGAAATGGCAGACTGTTTCAAAAAGGCATAGATATGTGTGTATTTATATATACATGCATATGTTTGTATATGTCTATGTGTGTGTGTACACACTCTTACCTGGTAAGTATTCAGATCAGTTTGGGGGATTATTTTACAGGGAAAAGCCCCCCTCGCCCCCAGCTCTCCAGGTATTCACAGCCTGCTCCGTCAACTGTACTCTTCCAGAGTTCCCGAACTAGAGAAGGGAAAGAATGAGAGGAAGTCACCGAGGGAACCACTAAAATAAACGAGCAATTCCCTCCAGGAGGGAGGCCTTCAAATTGTTTTGGGAACAAAAGGCAGCTGTTAAGATTTTTTTTCCGGTTATATTTTAGAATATATTTTACATAGACCTTTATTCAAGATGTAGGCCGTTTTCGAAAAAATGTTTACTGGGGTAACTTAGTAGAATGATAGATTTGTGAGGGAACGTGGACAGTTAGCCATGTCTCCAGCCTCGAACCAAACTCAGCTTGAGCCATCTCAAGAAGAGAGCTATTTAAGCTCTTGTTTTCGGGCCGAATCTTAATTCCCACTGAGATTAACAGGGTATGTGGTGTATGGTTGAGCAGGGATTTGCGGAGTTGAAAGATCTCTTGCCTTAGGAAACACGGGCCCTTTATTTCTAGCCGTCTCACCCGTTTCTCTCCGTTCTTCCCGTGTCCGTAATTCTGCTGAGCCTCCTGGGGACTGAGGGATAATCTTCTACCTCAGGATGATTCTTAGGGTTGATTTGGCCTGTGTTCTACCAGGCAGAGCACTGTGTGGGGGTGGGAGGGGATTTCTTAGCAGACTTGGATTGAGAGACTGACTTGATCCATCAGCTGAAATTTAACCTGCTTTGGAATCAGCTGCCTAATGGTACATAGGTGCTCATGGTATATAAAGCGTACTCACCGGGGTCTCAAGACATGCCCTTCCTCTCCCCCCTGCGCCCCACACACAAAATCAAATGGGAGCTTGACAGAGGCACAGGAAAGACAGTGGCTTAAATGAAGGAGAACCGCGCTGATGGAAATACTGTGGTTCATAGCAGGCCCTGCCCCTGCTGTTGGAGGGACCAGAGCTGGGTCAGGATGGTTTGGAAGAGGCCGACTGGAGGGCATAGGCTTTGAGCAGGTCTTTGAAGCACAGAAAGAAGAAAGGAACATACATTAGACATAGCAGAAGGGAAAACATGATGCTTCTCACTGGGAAGTAGAAAGAGACAAGCAAGGAGTAGATGGAAAAGAAAGGAAAAATAACCTGTGGAACTAGTTATAGAAGTTCGGCCGTGCAGGAAGAATTTGGAAAGGGCAATGGGGCCCAGTGGAAAATGTAGGTTAAAAGAGATGTACATGTTTTAAGGTCAAGAAAGAGGCTGATGTCTAGGCCTTTAGGACATCTTAAATAAGAAGTTAAATCTTTATTATTATACCAACAATAGGTCTAGTTTCACACAAAAGTAAGATGTGGTTCTGTACGTGGAATTTAGGAGAGTAAGCCGATAGGGGCAGGTGTTTTTGGTGGCGTTTCTTTTGCAGGTTTTCATTTATTTTGTTGCCAATTACAGATTACTTTCAATATTATTTTGTATTGGTTTCAGGTGTACAGCTTAGCGGTTAGACAGTCATATACTTTACTTAGTGTTCCCCTCAGTAATCGAATGGCGCCTTAGTCAGCGCAACATTATTGCCTGTACTCCCTGTGCTGAACTTCCCACGTCCGTGACTGTTTTGTACCTGGCAGTTTGCGCTCCTAATCCCTTCACTTCTTTTTCCCTTTAACAGTTCATGTGACACTGGTTTGGTGGTAATGAACTCCTGTGGCTTTTTCTTGTCTGCCCCTCCTGCCAGTCTTGATGTGGCTTCTTCTTTAAATCCCTAGTCGGAGGGCTTCCATTCCGCTAGATTTCGGGTGGTTCTGGATGATGGTGGTTCTGTAGTTTAGTTGTAATTTTGATGTGGTTGTGGGAGGACGTGAGTATCACGCTTAACTACGCCACCACCTTGACCGGAAGTCCAGTATTTTATGTATTTTAAACAGGAGAAGATAAGAGGGTCACGTCGTGCGTTATGTGAATGTCTTCATGGTGTCGGACGCCTTCATCAAAATGAGAACGTTAATGAAATTAAACAGACAAGTGTCAACAACGCTGCATAAAAAGGTGCTGTTGCATCATAGCAGCCTGTATGTCTATGAAAAAAAAAATCCCAGGTTGTCTTTTGCCTTAAATCTGAGTCATGCTGACTGGCCATGGCAGACCATGCTGGGTCACCCACTTAGTATTCTGTCCCCAGCCTAGACTCACAAGGACGTGGGGATATGTGGTTAAGTTCTCTAAATACTTCTCCTAAGGCAAGGCAGTTTTACAGTTGTACTTTCAGGCCTCTCAGCCTAGTGTTTTCTTGGCTGGAATGCGTTATCTTCTTAGTTTTTGGACTTACAAGAAGTAAAGTCTTTTCATGGACTACTCTCTTTTCCACACAGATGTCCAGAGGGCTTCTTGGGAGAATATTGTCAAGATCGAGACCCCTGTGGGAAGAACCGCTGCCAGAATGGTGGGACGTGTGTGGCCCAGGCCATGCTGGGGAAAGCCACGTGCCAGTGTGCCCCGGGCTTCGCGGGCGAGGACTGCCAGCACTCAACCACTCACCCCTGCTATGCATCTCTCTCTTGTCTGAATGGAGGCACCTGCCACGTGCTCAGCCAGAGTGACTACGAGTGCGCCTGCCAAGTTGGTTTTACAGGTATCAGACGGGACTCGGGCAAATGCTTTTCTCTTCTCAGTGTGCGTCTTTATTTAGTATCTTTTAGATCTTGACATCTGGCTCTTACGGGTCCCCCAACTTGGTACATACTTAACATTATGGTAAGGAACCGGAATGTTCCAGACGACTATTTTTAGCTTCCTTTTTGAGAGTTTTAAGAGAGGAGAAAAAAGAATGAAAAAGAGTCAGATACTTAGACGCATTTGATTGCTGAAAGTATACATCCCAGGACTGGGGACCAGAATCACGGCGCTGTCGCCCGAAGAAAAGCTGGTTGTGCTGTTAATTACTCGCTTCTTGAAAGCTCCTCTCCCTAGACATTCAGGGCGTTGGCGCCTCTGGCTTTCTGAACGCTGGTTGTTCCTTTTGCTTCTGCATTGCCTTGTCCACATCGGTGGCATGTTTGGGTTCTTGGAACTCTGCTTGGAGGCCTCTTTTAAGCCGTATTGCCGCCCTCCCCCCCGGGGAATCGCACTCTCTCTGATTGCTTTATCTGTCTTGGTCTTTGTCTTCATCGGTTGCTGAGGACGCTGGTAGTCATCTTTATGGCTCCACCCTGACCCTGACATTCAGACTCATATTTCTAATTACGCAGTGCACATTGTCCTTGGAAATTCAACAGGTACCTCAGACTCAACATGTTGACCTAAATCACGGTTCCCTCCAAGCGCTTCGAACCAGAAACGCCCTCGCCCTCACCCCCTTGGACTCAGTCTCCCAGTCCACCCTCTGAGTTACCTCTCACCTGTCTACTCCTCTCCATTTGCTCTCCTGCCCTGCAGTCGAAGCCCCTGCCCTCTCACCTGGACGCCCGCAGTCATTTCCTAACCGGTCTCCTCGCCTTTGCCCGTCGTGTGCACCTGTCCCATTGCCGCGCCTTTCATTATAAATGCAGATCCTCTCATAAACTCACCTGCTTACGATGCCTTGTGACTTCCCATCACCCACAGGGCCAGGCGCAAACTCCCTCAAATGGTTTCTATGGCCCGTCCTAGCCTAGACCTCGCTTCTTTCCATAGCCTGGCCGCCCCGCAAGCTTCCGGCTTTAGTCACACGTTCATCCTCATCATTTCCTGACAATGTCATATGTCCTGTCGCGTCCATGCTTTGCTGGGAATGTGCTTTTCCGTAATTGGGGATTGCCCAATGCTATTTAAAACTCTGTCTCACTGGCCCTTTCATGACTCCATTAGGCAGTCAGTCTTTATGCTCTGTTATTTTGTGTGTCACAATTTATTGCAATTAATTCCTTACATGTCTCTCATCTGACTAGATTATGGGTTCTTCCAAGGTAGACCTGAGCTTTATTCAAAATGAACCGTGTTTATTAAGTTAGACGAGAAAAAGGAACCATTTTGTCGCTCACGACACCAGTGACTCTGTAAATCTAATGAGCAAAAAAAGAAAAACATACTCAGAAAACTAGACTGGATCAGTCAGTTTGGAATCCTGGCTCTATTGATTTTCCATTAAAGGGCATTGGTAGGGGCAAGTAATAGTTAGGGTGATCCATTATCTCCGTCATGACTGTAATAGCATCGATGCTGTGAGTCACTGAAGAGATTTGGAGGTTAAGAGAATACAGTCAAACCCTAGTTCTCAAGTGTCTCCCATCTGGAACCCTTCCGTTCTTGACCAAGTTGTTCAGGGGGAAAAAAGTCTTGGTTGTTGAACAAAACTTTAGTTCTACACCTGACAACCCTTTCCTGCTGATTCATCAGCATGACAAAAAGTGTCTCTGGGGCCACAAACAAAGAGAGAATGCCAGTGAGTTTACCTGCTAAACCTCCCATTGTTAACATCTCAGGAAATTGTGCTGTGAATATTTTTGTGGGTTTTTTGTTTTGTTTTTTGTTTTGTTTTTTTTGCTTCTGTTGCTGGTGAAATGGATGATTAGCACAATTTTGAAACATAAAGAGGCCCTCAAGAGTGCTAATGTTGCTAAGGGCGGGAAAGAAACAATGATCACAGGCAATTGAAGAGGTAGAAAAACTGTTGCTGATTTGGATAAATGAAACGCAGTTAGGGAGCAGCAGCCTTCCGAAGGCCCAGACATGAAAAAGCCAAGATGCCACATGCTGACCTCCTGAAAGACACCCCTGGAATGAGTGCTCAGAGGGATTCGTTTAAGACTAGTAGGGCGTAGTTTGATAGATTTAAGAAAATAAGTGTTTGTTTATAGATTAACCAGCACAGTAGACATGTACTGTATATAAGAAAAGTTAAAATGTAATCATTTGGGGGTCTGGAACGGATTAATTCAGTTATTTCTAATGGGAAAAAATGATTCCGCTTTCAAACAGAGGCAGGAAGTTAATGCCCCTACTACGTGACATGTCTGGGAAGCCAAGTTCAGGGACCTTCTATTGCAGTTACAGGCAAACACTCTGATACACGTGGTTGCTGGAAGAACCATTTTAATCTCCTCTCCACCGTAGGTAGGTACCTCTCGGTGGAATGAAGAAAAATAGGGAGAGAAATAGCAGTTTTTTTCATTTTCTCTCTGCCTAGTGCCCTGAGATACATGTTTTGCGCCCACGTTTTTATTGCCCCTTTCCCCTTTGATTGACATTCCGGGGTGGGCAGAGAGTACTTTTGTGTGCTCACGTGTCACCTCGCAAAGGAAAGCTGTCCTGAGTCTCACGTGCTTCCCCAGGGGGTCAAAGACTTGTGTGTTCACTTTGACAACCACTGGGAGTCACGGACTCAGGGTGTTCTCACAGCTTGTGTGTGTGTGTGTTTAAAAAGCTTAAGCTAATTGCAACAAAAAGCCACATGAATCCCACATTTATTAGTAGCATGGGAGTGTTTTTCCCTCTCTGTCTGCTTTGCTCCCTTGGCCTCCTGCCTCAGGACCCAGCATGTTGGAGCCTTGCTGCTTCCTTCCGGTACCTTCCTACCTGAGAGTCCACCAGACTTACCTTTCTAGGCTTTTAAAAAGTCTCATGACAGTTTCTGGTTTTGTCTAGTTTTTATATACAAGGACTCAGAGATTCTTCCTCCCCTTCAAACACATCAAGCAGCATTTCTAGCCAAGCCACGTTTCCCAGAAAATGTGCGCATGTGTGTTGTGTTTACAGGAAAAAGAAATCGTGTTGACCTGTTTATATCCTTCATGAGGTCTGTTTAGTAACTATGTATTGTGGAAAAGATGAATACATTTTGTTCATTCAGAGAGCTGAGGGATTCTCCGTGCAGTGACCCCCGATGTCACCCACTGGGGGGGTGGTGAGGATGGGGCCCACTCCCATTTCCAAGAGCAGGACTGAGCTCCGTGACCCTTCTTCCAGGTAAGACGTGCCAGTGGACTGACGCCTGCCTGTCTCAGCCCTGTGCAAACGGAAGCACCTGCACCACCGTGGCCAACCAGTTCTCCTGCAAGTGCCCGGCAGGCTTCACTGGGCAGAAATGTGAGACCGATATCAACGAATGTGACATTCCAGGGCAGTGCCAGCATGGTGGCACCTGCCTCAACCTACCCGGTTCCTATCAGTGCCAGTGCCCCCAGGGCTTCACAGGCCAGCACTGTGAAAGCGCCTACGTGCCCTGCGCCCCCTCGCCCTGCGTCAATGGAGGCACCTGCCGGCAGACCAGCGACTTCACTTTTGAGTGCAACTGCCTTCCAGGTAAGGAGCCCCCCCCATCTCTCACCTGGGATTGGGAGACGGGCCTCCTGCACCCAAGGAAGGTGGCGGGTGTGGCTGGGTGGCTCCCGTAGGAAGCGTCCTTCCCAGCAGGGAAAAGGGGAAGTGAAAATTGTGTGCGAGGTGGGTTTCTGGTGAGGGAGGAGTTTTATGGGCCCAGTGTGGTGTATAAACTGAGCAGGGGGTAATTTAACATGTCAGGGTTTATGATGATGAGTGGCTAGGAAGTTGTTTGTTGTCCTTTTTGGAGAAACAGTAAGAAATTAGAGAAACAGCTGTGGGAAAGGGACAGGCAAGCCTGTGGGATGGAAAGGCACGCCATGAGAAGACCTTGAAAAATAGGTGTGATTAATGAAGTGCTTTAAACCGAATTAGCAGTAACAGGCGATCAAGTTTCCTATTTGCTTTTTACCTCTAACACAATATTTTCCTACCTACTTAAATGGACCCAACCTACGCTTTTGTGATTTTTCTCTGGGCTTCTGGCCCTCAGAACCCTCCCCAGGTACCCTCTCTGACTTGGGGGTAACCCTGCCCTGATCGAAGCTAGAGAATCTTGGAACTGGGATGGGGGGACCTCTGTTAGTCAGTGAACACTGTGTGAGGAGCCCGGGTAGATTATATGCGACACAGCCATACGTCACCTCAAGATGGAAACACTAAGAGGAGCATCGCGTGGGAGCGTGGGGCCCGGCGCGGCGCAGGGGCGGAGAAAGGCGCGGGCGCGGCCAAGTCACTCAACTCCTTGTAAAAACGATGAGAGGGCTGAGAACGGAGAATTTTGATTGGGAACAGAACACGAGCAGCTGGAGCAGATGAATTACTAAGCAACAAAGATTCTGTTTTTATACAAATATCCTCAGTACAAAAACAAGAGGAGGAAAACCGTAGGGCGACTGATGTGTAAAGTGAGCAGAATTGCCTCGGAAAGAAGTTGCGCTCCCTGCTCGTTCCGAAGGCGGATCTCAGATTCTGGTGCCAACGGCGTGGGTCACGTAGGGTGGGAGTGTGTGTTTTATTTTGGGGGGCACTGAAGGCCCCGTATGTTGGTCCCAGGATAAAAGCAAATGCTAATTTACTCGTTTCATTCAGTAAAAATGTGTTCACTGCCAGCTCGGTTCTTGGCACTGTGCTGCGTGCTTGGGCTACGGCGACGCAAGACACTGCAACGTGATAGAAAACCTTATACTATTAACTGGAAGCCACAGAGGAAGCTGTTACTATCTTGCTTTCAGTTTCTCTTTCAACGAGGAAGAGATAATGCTGTCATTTTAGACACTAAATAAACTTTCACTGACATCATGTTACTACCCTCTGCATTATCTTGTATAAAGAATAATTAAGAGATATTTTTCTTCAGTCCTGTTTTTATTTTAAGGGTTAAGGAAGGACATAGAAATGTAAACAATTTAATTTTACAAATATTTCCAATAGTCTAATTCCTCCTAGTCTCCTAAGTGGCCGGTAACTGAGGGTGGTGTGATTTCTTGCGGAAGGCTGAGTGTGTTTTTCAGCTTCGGGAGAGTAACTTTTAATAGTTGCCTAGAACAAGGGGCTCATTTGGCAGCAAAATCCTGACGGGAAGTTTGAGAAGTCAATAAAGGAAGTTTTTAGCTAGGAGTGATTACTCACTCCCAGCGTCTCCGCATTGTTATCCGTTAGCCACGATGAGAACCGTAGGGAATTCTGAGAGTGTGTCCAGGAAAGGATCTGTCAAACCAGAATAGCATCTCCTCCTTGAGAAAGGAAATAACCAGGGATTCCACGGCGGAGAGGCTGCCAGCGCCGGAGCGCCGAGGGCTTGGCGCTCTTACGCTCTGCTTGTAGTTTAAAGCAAGACATTTATTGACTCACTGATGAAGTGTGAGAGTGTGTGTGTGTGGGGTGTGTGTGTGTGTGCGCTGGGGATGCGGGGGGTGGGGGAGATTTGGCAAAGAGAAAACTAATATTTATTTAATGCCTTTTATGAGTCAGGCACTGTGCCAGGTTCCTCTGCATCCATTAGCTCATTGACACAAAACCTTGGGGACAGGTATTCTTTTTTTTCCAGTTTTCCCAGGTGAAGTAACGGCAGGTTTGGAGATGTCAGTGACTTACCCGAAGTTGCCCGGCTGTCACGTGGTCAGGCTGAGTCCCGAAACCCAGGCAGGGTCTTTCCAAAGCCTGTGTTTTGCATCTTGATGCATCGCCCTGCACTGCTTGTCACCCGAAGGTGCTTAGAATATGTATGAAACTTCTGTTAAATGCTTTGAGGCGTTCAAGTTAAAAAGGAAAGTAGGTTCATGTTATAAGAAAAAAGAGATACTCCTAGTTATGATTGACTAGTATTTGTTACATATCAGCCGGTGTAGGACATCTTGCAGACACTTAAAGATGGGTAGGTAGACGAGCTCTTGCTGGCACCCATGATCTGTTAAACAGATGACTTCAGCCTGGACAGTGTATAGAAGGAAGTTAAAAAAGAATGGAAAACAATAGATGATGCAGTAACGAATGCTGTGAATAAATAGGTATTTACACCATTTGTAAAATTTTTATGTTCATTGCCCTTAAGTCCCAGATGGCGTTTGGAAAATATCAACTTTATTTCCACATAGGAATTACTGCCTGGAAGATGATTTGTCCTTTAGAAAGTTTTTTTATTTTTATAAATGCAATACCATTCTCCTTGCCCTTCCCTCCCTCCCTTGCCCTCCACGCTATTCTGAATGACTGAAATGTTACTTAAAATAATCATCACTATCTCAATGTAAATAACACTTATTTGAAGAGAATCAATATTTCACTTCTAAAAATGGGGAAACCAAGCCAGCAGGAGGCAGAGTCGCTTGGGAAGGGATCCTGTGGCTCCCGGGCGGCTGCTTCCCGCCACATCTCAGGCCTTTGCCCTTCCAGCAGAAGCCGCCCCCCCACCCCTCACCCTGCTTCAAACTGTCACCATCCCCCCCAGCCCCCCGTAATTACTGGCCCTTGTCAACTTTTTCTGTAACCCGTATCTCCTTACTATATAATTTGCGGTATATAATTTACTTCATGTGTCTATTGTTTATTGTCTGTCTTTTCCCCTCTCCAGCGTGAAAGCCGGGATCTTTGTTTTTGTTAGTGATGTGTCCCAAACAGCTAACAGCGGTGCCAGGTACTTAACAGATGCAGATATTGGTTGACCCACTGAGTTCAGTAGAGTGTCACCGTTCTGGGCGTGTCACTTTGCTCTTCTCGACTTTTTCCTGGTATCTTGCACCTCAGGCCCCGGTGGGCCCCTCCCTTTGTTCCCATGTCCTCTAACTGGTGAAGGAGCATGTTAGAGGGCTTTTCACTCCAAAAGTCAGTGAGCCCCACATACGTTAGTGATTACATTGGAATGGCTTAATTACAGTTCTCTTCCTGCAAAGGCACTATTGTTTCAGTGAGTCCATCTTAGTTTTATTGTAAGACTCCTGGGAGGGGATTAAAACTGCAAAAATGACTCATCTTGTGTGACAAAGAAAGATGGATTTCTCCATAGAGGGAAGGAAACAGAATATATTTGGGGGGAAACTAATAGACGTAAACCAAGGAATCGCATCTCTTCTCCTCCTTGGATCAGCCACTGTCCGTAGTCCAGGTCTGCGTGAGCTGCCCTCAAGCAAAGCGCTCGGCAGATGCCCTGCGGCGGGACTCTCAGCAGAATAATTTTAACGTAAGGGCAAAGTAGAAAAGAAATTATTGAATCGTTGGGATTCAGTTTTGGGATTCGGGCCAACGAGCTGGGGACAGAATGAGTTAGGCTGGTTTTGCATTTGTGGACACTTTAAAAAGAAAACGGTGGGCCGCCGGAACCTGCTCCTGTGCCTCGCGAGCTCGCCGTTGTAGCGAAAGCCCTCCGCGTACTCTCTCCCTTTTTCTTCCTCTCCCACAGCTTTTCATCCCTCTGCGATTTTTTTTTAAAACTTCATACAAAGCTGCCTGACCTGTCCTCTGCAGATGGCGAGCATTGGTCCTTTGTAAACCACCCCTGTACTTCACGGGGCGATTACGGGACGTGTCCCCGTAGCATTGGCATAAAGCTGGAGCGCGTTCCGAGGCTTAAGAACGGCTGGAGCTGTGCCTGCTTCCTCCCTCACCGGCTGCGCCGTCCTCTCGGCACGGTGGCCGCCGTGTCCTGGCAGGTTTCTGTGGGGCAGATGCAGAGATCTGCCCATTCCCCTTTCCGGGTGCGTCGCGCTAGCTCCTTCGACGTGGGCCCAAGGCCAGTTTTGCTCCATATTCTTGAGGTGTGTCCTGTTCTCCCGGGCTCCGTAGTTTTGCGCACGCTGTCTCCTCAGCTTTCCATCCCCCGCACCTTTTTAGACAGAGCTCATTCTTTACAGGGCGTCAAAGGCGCCTATTTCCCCGAAATGCCTCATATGTCCCCTGCCTCCTCGGGCACTGGAGACCCTCTGGGGTCTTGGGCAACCTCTGGCAGATTATTCATTTTATCTTTCCCAGCAGACACTCCGTGTTTCCCCCCCAGTACCACCAGCTTAGTGCCTGGCACAAAATTGAGACTCAATGAATATTTGACGTGTGAATGAGTTGAATGAGGTCCAGAAGAAAAATCCCTATATTATATCATTTTTTTTTAATGTACTGAATTTCTTTCTTTTGGATCCCTTATTCATTGCCGTGACTCCTTTGGTGATAAAGTTAGAAAGGAAAGTGGGGGACATTAAGGAGACCCCAAGGGAGGCGCAGCCTGGGCGGGTGGTGTAGCCAGGGGGTACTCGGGCCAGTCATGGGGGTCCGGGAGCTCACCCGGGCTCGTTCAGAAGGTGGGAAACATGTGCCAAGAAATGCAGTTGGACCCAGATGGCACCAGGTGCTTCTTTCCCGGGGGTGGGAGGAGAGAGAGCCTTGAAGACTTGTACCTTTTTGCCTTTGTCCCCCGATTCCAGGCATCCCTGGCTTCTTCCTCTCCCTTCCTGAGACCGGGCTGTGCCATCTCACTTTCCCTTTTCGGTCTCTCTTCTGTGCCTCTGCCCCTCGCCTTTCCCCCCTCACACCTCCCGGGCTCTGAAAACGCAAAGACAGGGACGCTCCCCGGAGAGATGCTGTTCTCCGAGTGGGATGACAAGTTCAGGAGACCCTTTCTGCTCCCCACCCTCACTGTCGTTATCCATCAGCCACACGGCCCACAGTTTTATAACAGCGCGGCTGAAAACGTTCCTTCTAAGTTTAATTTCTCTCCTCGTGGCCTTTTAAGGACGTGAATTGGCTTTCAGCAGTAGATTCCTTTCAGTACGGTCATGGGAGCCTCCGTGTGAGCCTGCTGCACCCGTCCCACACACAGGTCTGAGACTCGTCTGCTTCCCTTTCCCCCAAAACCTTAAAAATGTATTTTTAAGAAGCGATTGCACCGCCGCTTTTTCGCAGAAGCCTGACCCACCGCCCTCGCGCAGACTTCCTTGCAAGAATGCGCCAGCTATTTCCAAAAGGAGTTCGGTATCTCTGTTTTTAAAGCATAAATCCTGCCTTAACTTTGGAGAACTGACTTGGCTTCAGTTTTTCTCAGACATGGGAACTTTTGACCTAAGGTCGGTTTTTCAGATTATTGACAGAGAACTCTGAGGTCCCAGAGAGCGTTCCGGCTGGAACTGGGTGAAGTCCCTAGGTCACCCAGACTCCTGCCTACTAGTCAGGTAAGCTTAGGTCGTGCTCCCCAGCCGCCTCATCTGTAATGTGGAAGGATTAGGGTAGACAGTTCCTGAGGGATGTGTTGATCCCGTTGATGAATAGTATTAGCTAATATATGAAGAGCCCTTAAACTATGCATCAGGTACTGTTTTAAGTGCTTTCCCCTCCATATGGGAACTTTACTGAGATGTAATTTGTGTACTGTGTAATTTGCTTTTTTAAAGTGTAAAATTCAGTGGTATTTGGTACATTCACAAATATGTGTAACCGTCAACACAGTCAATTTTAGAACATTTTATCACTCCAGAAGAAACCTTATACCCATTAATAGTCACTTCTCATCCCCCCAACTCCCTTCTAGCACTAGGCAGCTACTAATCTAATTTCTGTCTCTATAGATTTGCCTGGTTATGGACATTTCATATAAATAGAAACACATAATATGTGGTCATTTGTGTGATACGCTTCTTTCACTTAATGTTTTCAAAGTTCACCCATGTAGTTGGAGGTAGCAGTAACTCCATTCCTTTTCATGGCTGAATAATATTCCATTGTATGGATTTACCACGTTTTATTTATTCACTCCTCAGTTAATTGACATTCGGACTGCTTCTAGTTTTTTGGCTATTATGAATAACGCTGCTATGAACATTCTTACACAAGTTTTTGTGTGGACATACGTTTTCACTTCTGTTGGATATATACTTAGGAGAAGAATTACTAGGTGATATGGTAACTATTTGACCTTTTCAAGAACTGCCAGACTGTATTCTAAAGGGGCTGCACTATTTTACGTTTTAACCAACAGTGTATGAGGTTTCCCAGTTTCTCCACATCCTTGCCAACACTTATTATCTGTCTTTTTTTTTTATTATCGCCATCCTAGTAGGTGTGAAGTAATATCACACTGTGGCTTTGATTTGCATTTTCCTAATGGCTGATGATGTCGAGCATCTTTCATGTGCTTATCTGCCATTCGTATATCATTGGAGAAATGTCTGTTCAGATCCTTTACCCACTTGTAACCGGGTTGTCTTTTTATTATTATAACACTTATTTATTTATTTATTTATTTATTTATTTATTTATTTATTTATTTATAGTATTTTTATTATTGTTTTAAGAGCTCTTTCTACATCCTAGATAGAAATCTCTTATCAGATACACGATTTGCAAATATTTTTCCCCATTCTGTGGGCTGCCTATTCACATTTTTTTTTTTAATATATCTTTATTGATTTCAGAGAGAGGAAAGGAGAGGGAGAGAGAGACATACAGAAACATCAATGATGAGAGAGTCACTGGGGATCAAGCCCGCAGCCCGGGCATGTGCCCCGACTGGGAATCGAACCTCGATCTCCTGGATCCTAGGTTGATGCTCAACCGCCGAGCCACGCCCGGCCGGGCCCTGTTCACATTCTTGATGGTGTCCTTTGAAGCCCAAATGTTTTTAATTTTGATGAAGTCCAAACGATCTATTTTTCCTTTTGCTTGTGCTTTTGGTCATATTTAAGAAAGTTTTGCCTAGTCCAAGTCTCAGAGACTTACTCCCGAGTTTTCTTCTAAGAGGTCTGTAATTTTGACTCTTACATCCGGAGTTAATTTTTGCGCGTGGTGCAAGGAAAGGGTCCACCTTTATCTTGCATGTCGATATTTAATTTCCCCAGTACCGTTTATTGAATTAAGTGTGTGTTTTAAAATATCTAGCTCATTTATAATCTGTACAGCAATCCTTTTCGGTCGGTCCTGTTAACTCCCCCAGAGAGGAAAGGTTTGAGCAGCTTGTTCACCCAGGTTCTTCACGGCCAGGGTGAGGTGCAGTACCTGGGTGACGCTGGCAGTTTGGCCTCAGAGGCCACGCTTTAACCACGAGTTAACTCTTTCCCCTCTCTCCTTCTTACCTACCTACCTACTGGCATGGAAGAACTGCCTCAAAAAAACAACCAGTCGGTCATACAAGGAAAACATCTTATTTCTCATATGTTGTGGTTATGCCGAAATGCTTCTGCTTTCTTAATTTGTCTGTGGTCGGTGAATTCAGCTAGCTGTAGCATTGGCTCGAATAAGTTCAGGGCCACAGTTTCCAGTCCTCATGGCTTGGTTGCCAGGGCTTCATCATCTCCCCGACACCCTAGTCAATACCATTTAGTCTCAGTCATCAGAGAATCAGAGTAGGGGGAGGGTGACCATCACCAGTTCTAGAACATAACCAGACCAATCAGACCGCACAAGTTCTCGCAGTGGTAGGCCAGGAGCCCTGTTTCCCTCCCACACTCTAAAGCTGAATGTTTAACTTCTCGAAAGAGCACTGGACTAGGAACTCAGGCCTCAGTTCTTGCTCAGAGACTGCTGCTTGGTGCATCTGTGGATCTGCCCTCACTTTATCATAAACGTTGTCTGACTCAGCCCATCTGTAAGACTTTCATAGACTTCAACAGACACATGAGCTATGATATGATAAGTTTTTATAAATCTGAGTCTACAGAAATTTTGATAGTCTTTCTCAAACTTACTTAGTGATTCATCTGCTTGAATGGCCTGAGTACCAAACACAGAGAGGACCAGAATTCTCTTCAGCCCGGCTTTCACTTACCCCCATCTCCTATGAAGTGATTTCCTTTGGCCTCTGGGAAATTACTTCGGCTACTTGATTTGTACACATTTGCGCGACTCCCGCTACATTCAGAGAAACGAGCCGTGTTCCAGCTTAACAGAGCAGAGGTAGACGACCACAGTAGCTCGTGGTAAGATGTGGTAAGGTGTGACTGATGTCTTTCCCAGCCACCAGGCTGCAAATGCCCCGAAAGCAGGGACCCTGTCTCTTGCATTCACTGTTATATCCCCAGTGCCTAGTATAAGACTCAGTAAGTGTTCTGAGTGTGAGGGAGGAACCTTAGGGATGTTTTGAAGAGGCCCAGTACAAAGTCATACTGTGTTTCAAATCGGGCAATGCTCAGTGAACATTCTCTCGTTTTAAAGCTGGTTGTCTTCTATTTTAATAGCTAAGGAATTTGGTAGCAAGGAGACAGGAGGAAAAGCCAGATACATAAATTACTGTAGTTAGTTAGGGTGAAGTGTGATGTGCTAGTTTCATTTTTCATAAAAGGAGAAAATCAAGAGGAAGGAAGCAGTGCTATAAATGTACAGGAGGGTGGAGAACCTGAAGTGTTGGGAAGTTTAGTTAGTAATAATGCTACCCCATTTTCAGAGAGCTTTTTATATTTATAGTGCATTTGACTTATAATGTGGCACTTAGAGCAACCTAGAAGGGCGGGCCAGGCAGATGGAGGCAGCCTCGTTTACAGACGAGAGAGCTGATTCAGAGTCAGGCATTTACCAAGTGTTAAGTAGCTTATAGGTAGTGAGGTTGAAATTTGACTTTTATTTTCAGACTTTAAGTTCAATATTTTCCTTATGCCTTTTACTCCTGTCTAGTTTTCCCAAACAACCATCCCAAGGAAAAAAGAAAGGAATTTAAATCTAATTAGATAATCTTTTATCTGTTCTTCTCATTAATCTAGCATGGAGCTGGGGTAAATCGAATACTCCCTTTTTTAAGAACCAGTAAATCGCTGTCCCAAGTAGAGATTTATCTTCACTGGGCTTTTATTTCATGAAACACTTTGAAACACTTATGAGGTAACTGTGAAAGCATGCCATTGGCACAGTGAGTCACTTTAACTGTCTAGCTATGCTGGAGGCAAGAGAAGGCAGAGGACTGGGGGATTTTTTTAATGTAGTGAGCCCTGGGCTGAGCAGCTGCAGGCCGCCCGGCTGGAATGATGAAGCCGGTCTGTTCCGATGACCATGCCCTGCGCGATAAGAGGAGATCACTTCTGCACAGATGTCATCGTTTCCTCTTGCTCTTCTCTCACCAGGTTTTGAAGGTAGCACCTGTGAGCGGAATATTGACGACTGCCCTAACCACAGGTGTCAGAATGGAGGGGTTTGTGTGGACGGCGTCAACACCTACAATTGCCGCTGCCCCCCTCAGTGGACAGGTAGGTACAGCGCCCCGAATCGCATTGTCACCGGGCGCAGGCTGTTCCTGAAATAGGCCTCGTCCAGAGGGGTCTGTGCTAGGTCACTGTGCTAACCGTCTGCGTCCTCCTGGGGTCACTTCAAGAAATGTGTTCACAGGGATTTATTGGGCCGTTGCTCTGACTCAGCCCCGTGCTAGGTGCTGGGGCAGATGTGAGAGAGGAGCATTACTGACAGGCTCGGAGGCTCCCTGGGAAATGCAGCCCATTGCCTGGCACAGAGTAGGTGCGTAATAAATATTTGAGAGGAAGAGAGCACGCTTAAGCGCGAAGATATAAATGTTCTCAGCGCACACGCACACACTCTAGCTGTGTGAGGTAATGGATGTGTTCACTAATCTGTTCGTGGTAATTATTTGCAATATATATGTGTATCGGCTAATCACACTGGGTACCTTAAACTTACACAGCGCTACATGTCAGTCATATCTCAGTGAAGCTGGAAAAAAGAAACTACAGCTTGTCACGTTTTGGTGTAGTATCAAAGAATATTCATAATGATATGAAAAGGCTATCAGGATATTCCTCTCCAGCTTAAAACAAAGTACAAGGAAGTAACAGACCTCAGGAGTTCAGAGCTTGTGTGCTCACAGACAGAACTCTCTGGTGGTGTTGTGTCCTATAACTATGCAAAGGGCCGGCGGGTGCTCGATACGCCTCTATGACACCCACCTGCGTTCCTAGTTTGTCCTTTCTGGTATCCTTTTTGTACATAGGATAAAAATAGATTTATTTTTTTTTTTGCCTCTTATATTAGAAGAGTAGTATGGCTTAATTTTACAGCGTCGTGGAGGTTTCCGATACTGTCCTAGGCAGGTTTTCCACTTCTGCTTGAAAGTGAAGTGATTTTTTGCAGACATTTGGATCCCGTTTCTGTTTATTTATCTAACTGAAAGTGGAGACGATTAAGTGATTAAGAACTGAGCCTTTTCGGGGGGGATAAATTGATTGATTTAACGTGGAAACCCAAGAATAAGTTAAGGTATAAAGGAAGAAGCTACAGTACCCGTGAGGGATGGTGCCCACCAAGGCAGCCGTGATGTTGGATTGCCGCCGACACTACCCGGTAGGTAGTGCTACGGGCAGCTAATTATTTAGAGTACTTTTTAGAGCTGTAGGCTGTGAATTAAAAATGTTAAAAGGGTTTAAAACTTCAGTAACACGATTTCCTGGAAAGGCACACATTTCTGCTTTTAATCCCCAAACTGTCCTTATTTAAAACTTTCCCACTGGGCTTCCTAGAATTGGATTTCCCCTAGAATTTCTTCTCGGCGTCCTGATCTTAGGCCTTCCCTCCCAACCCTCTGCTCTTTCTGTCTTGTTCTCTCTTTAGCTTTTGTCATTTCTCCGGTAGTTTTTTCAAAGACCTTTCCCGCCCGCCCCCCCCCCCCCAACTTAAAAATTACCATGAAGCTAATTACAGGACAATAACTGGAAAGACCTGGATTTGTCTCTCCTCGCCTCTCTCAGTGGTATTGGGTGGGCTGAGATACTCGTGAGGAACTTGGCCTCATCTCCACCTGCCCCTTGCCCTATGGCAGAGGCTCTGTGTGCTTCTAAGGCTTCCGATGCCGGTCAAGATGGACCGATATTGTGATTTTGTTGTAGGTGTTTTCATTGATACCACACTCCGTTTCCTGGTTTAATATTAATGAGGGAGACCCAATCTTAGGGGGAGCTTTCCCAGGGAAATGACAGTTTACCAACGTGTCTTACCCCAGGACGTTTAATAAATATCTCTTTCCTGTGAAGGCCCTTGTAAGATGTTTCTCTCTCCACGTGCTCTTGTATTTCTGTAGGAGGGGTGGCAGAAATGATGGGTAAGTTCAGCGTGGCCGTATTTATTTATTTTCTATCCGCTGTCATTTAAAGTGGCCCTCAGCCTTTGGCTTCTCACCACAGTTTTCCTTCCTCTGTTTCGCTCCTCCCAGTTCTTTGCTTTCCAGTGACAACCTTGTGTGTTGCTGTTCTCATCACCGACAGGATCAAGTCCAAGGTTCTTCCACTTCATGTGAATGGAGTCCTTCCTGGCCTCAGCCCCGTCTGCTTCTCCAAGCTTTTTGTGCATGCAGCACTACTTCATATTTCAGCAGTGAGAACGGTTTCCAGTTCTGTGTCTACCACACCCTGTGTCTCTATTTATGCCGTTCCTTTTCTCTAGTTTTCCCTTCTCCACTCCTCTCCCTGTCGTCCTCACCGTTTTTTACCTGCCTGGCTCAGAGGAAGTGGTTGCCTCCTTCAGGAAGCCTTCCGTGATCTCTTTCACTTCTCTCCGGGCTGAACTAAGTGTTCTCCTCTGGGCTTCTTCACGGTCCCATACCGTCCTGTGATAACCTCCCCATGTCAGCATTTGCATTATTATGTGCTTGAGGTGTGGGAAGCACCGAGTTATGGTGGTAGAATTATTCTATAGATGACACCAGTTACTAGAGCTCTTTTCAGACCTTTGTTCTCAGTAGCAGGTAGCTGACCTGTTTACCATCTGGCCCAACGCAGAACCTTGTTACCTGACGTGGCTGTCTAGGTTAGCATTAGTTCGTGCCTTCAAAAACTAGCCCCCTTCTAGACAAGCTATAAGGCCCAGGCAGAAGAAACAAATGGAATTGGGGTTAGACAAATGATTTGCTTTTTTACTGGCATCTTGTTATAGAGATAGGTCCCTTTACAAAACGCAAGTACACCCGAGGATTCGACGAAGCCCGAGCACACGTGTTTTTACTGTTACTCTATTTGGCCCCAAGCCATCAGCCATCTTACGAGAGAAGATCTGCCCTGGCAGATAGCCACTTAAGAAAACAAAAGTCATGAAAGGCCCCCAAATTAACTAAGGCATTGCAGATTAATGTTTTGTCTACGTGGATTGCTATTTGAATTTTCTCTTTAAAGGTTCATTTCCTTCAGCATTAAAGTCGCCTCTAAACTCCACTCACAAATTCCTCTCTGGCAGCCTTTGGCTTTGGGTTCAGTCCTAGGGCAGACGTGATTTATTTTCCTGTGCTTGTTATTAACCCAGAAATGTAATTTCAGCTTGGGCTTGGAACGGTGCTCGGGGACACTAAGCAGAAGTGTACAGTGGAAGTTAGGTGGCCGTGAGTCAAGTAAAACCGGCCGCATTTTTCTCTCAGCTCTCCTCTCTAACACGACAAGCCTGAAATGTGGGCTAAGACTCCCTTGGCTGCCGCTTGCTCCAATTTCAGGAAAATTTTTTGGCATGAATCAGCTCGGAACATACCGCCAGAGGAGCTGCGTGAGCCCCTTACGGCAGGAAGTGGCGTCTTTGCACACTGGCATTTGGATTTCGAACCGAACGTTCCCACTCCAGGCTGGCCTCTGGTTGGCTTCCCTCACAACCACTTTTCTGCTCTTCTTGGTTGCGAGTGGGAGCTATTTAATTATATCTGGGACTGTGGAAGTTCCCTTTCGCGTCCTGGATGGGGACTGGGAAAACACATCTCCCATTTCAGCTTCTCTGCTGGCAACTCGCTTGCGAGGTCTTGATAATAAGCCTGTTTGGGGGAATTCTGCTTCTGCACCCCAATTTCAATTGGCTATCAGTTGGGAAGACTGCCAGGGTGCTAACCCCCGAGCTGACTCGTGGTTGTATTGGTGGCAACAGGGGTGAGTGGCTAGTATACCCCCCCCCCCACACACACACACACACTAAATGCAAGAGGTGGGACTGATGGATCTTTTCTGCCCTTGTCCATGACTCAGTGTCTGGCTCTGGCTACATTCCAGGCAAGATCCAGTTTCACTTCCAGGCTTTTAAAGCCCCCCCAGAATGGTTGTAAGGTAGCTTCATTAACAGAGACTTACTGAGTAGTTGTTGTATTCGGATGCCATAAGAGACGTGAAGACGTAGACCGATCTCTGTCTTTAAAGGAAGATCAAACTGACTAGAAAGAAAGAAGTTACATGACCCCGGTAGGAGGTAGAAAGTATGAGTAGACGCGAGTTTGAAAGGGACGGATGGGAATTGGGGACCCTCCAAGTACTCCATTGGGTGAGGGGGAAGCTGAGAAGGGTTAACGTCTGCTTTGAATCTGAGTGATGGGAGACTGTGGGGACTGTCAGAGAAATGGGCTAGAGATGATGGTGAGGTTGAGGTGAGGTTTCCAAGTGAGAAACATTCAGCAGTAAGACCCAGGAGGTCAGAACAGAAGCAGGGACCCAGATTCTGAGTCTTGATTTGGGTTGCCTTGGGCACGTGTCAAGCCCGTAAGGGAAAGTGCATGGCGTGAGAGGAACAGAGCTTCAGGACCTGAGCTGTGAGAGAAATGTCTACACTAAAGGACACGGGCGAGGAAAGGGATCCGGAGAAGGAAGGTGAGCAGAGGGCATGTGTGGGAGTGTGGAAGAAGGCCCCCATTATGGCGTCGCCGAGTCGGGTGCATTTTAAGACTGTGCCCTTGACTCACCTCTGCACGCCTCTGTCGTGGCACCCGTGGTGGTTCTCTGCTCTCCCCGGTTCATGCACTTGCTTTGCCTCGTGGACTCTCAGCCTCCGGAGGCCTGGGAGCTGGTCTTACTGACGGCAACATCCCCGGGTCCAGTTTCAACACATGATGGCTGTTGAACGAACGACAACCGGGAGACTCAAATAAGAATGATCATTGCACAGAGTTCATCAGAATTTTTGAAGTCATTGGAAACCTTCGAAAATGTAGTTTCAATGTGAAGGAGAGAAAGAGACCAGATTGTGAGGAGTTAAAAAGAAAAGTGGGTGTTGAGGCCGGAGGAAGGGGAGGAGTGGGCAGAGTCACGTACTCAGTGTTTCGTACACCTGGAAAGGGGAGAGGGCGACACAGGGCCGGGGCTACGGGAACAGAAACTTCGTTCATGTGACCGACCAGAGAACCTTGGCTAGACTAAGGGTTGAGACAGCTGGAAGGAGGTTGGCTAGTGAACTGGGTCCTTTAGGAGGGGCTCACTCTGACGGGGTGTAGTGAGGGATAAATTAGGTGAAATGGTCGTTGGGCATGGGCAAGGAGAGAGATGGGACGCTACAGGCAGAGAGTGTACCACGTCGGAGGTCTTGGAAGTGGAACGATGAATGTCATATAATGAGACCCAGAATGTGAGTATGTTTGTGCTGTGGAGTAGACGTGGAGGTCTGTTGAGCTGAGAAAATGAACTCTTGGCTCAGATGACGTTATTGGTCCCCAACCCAGATATTGATTTCATGGGAGATGGGAGAGGAAAGAGTGGAAAGAACATGAACCATGTGCTTAAGACATTTAAGGAGGTGGAAATGGTCCATGAGGACAATAGGTAGGCGTGAGGTGATTTTAAATTATAGTATTTAGCATTCTGCTTACTTTTAAAGGTATGCATGTTTAGAAAAATTTGGATTTGAGTCCATTTCTCTATTTTTTTAGTGTCAAAACGAAGCTGTATGCTAATTGCCTTTTCTGTAAGATGAAGAAAATTGTCTCTTCACTCTTCAGGTTTTGTTTATGTGATCCGGCATTTTAAAATTCATATTATAGTATTATTAGTATTGAATTTTAAAATCTTATACATATATTTTTAAAATTATTCTTGATATTTATACTGTTTTATAATCCACTTTATAATGTTTTAGACTTAGTTCTATGTGTAATTTGCTTTGTGTTAACTACCAGTACATTCATATCATAACCTTTTCATTCCTAGAGTTATTTATTTTTATTTTATTTTTTTCAGTTAAATGAGTACATCTTTATTTTTCCCCCCAGAAAAGTTAAATGTTGGCATATCTTCAGAGTTCTTGGATTTTTGGAAAATACCTTTTGGTTTAGTTGCCTTCACATACAAATGGCATCTTGCCTAGATGTTGAATTCTTGGGTCACACATTAATCTTATCAAGTTTCTAGACGTCCCTTTACTTCTTCTCATGAGTATTATAGGGAAGTGAGTATTATAGTGTCAGACAAGCCAAGGGCTCTCCGTCTCTCCTCTCTCTCAAATCAAATCTGTAACCTATCTTGGTTATAGGCATTTTTGAGCCCTTTGGAGAAGCAGACTCGTGTATTCTCACCTCGGAAAGTACCGTCTTTTTCATTTGTTCTGCGTTTTCAGGACACCTGTTACCTTTACATCAGATCTTCATTCTTCCACGGTCGAAATCTCCTCTGTCACTATTTTGATTGGCTGTGTTTCCCTTTGCATTTCATGAGAATTTCTTAAGCTTTTCCTTCATAACACTGATTTATTTTTCTTCAATATTAGTTCTGTCCTTTTTAGCTTCCAATTCTGATTTTTACTTTAACTGCATTTTATTTTATATTATTATAATATTTACTCATTGTATCTAGGTCCTCTCTGTTTCTGCAGTTCGTTTTTCCTCCCAGGGAAGGGAGCCCAGCAGCGCCATGGAGAGGGAAGGAGCCAGAGCGTGGGCCTCCTAGCAGGGGGACTGAGGCCTGGCACCGTTTTCTTCTGCGCCAGGGCTCAGCTTTCGGAACGTCCGGCGTTGGCACAGCATCCATCGCTCGCCATACACAGTCTGAGCCTGGGTGCTCTTTGGTGCTGCTGCATCCAGAATTTGCCCCAGATGCACCAGACTTTCTTGTTGCTGTAGAGACCACGGGAGCCCGGGAACTCCCAGAGTTTTAAATTGCTTTTGACTGGAAGGGTGAGATGGAATTCAGTCCATTCTCCCCACAGCAGTGGCGTGGGCTTTTTGAGCACAAATGGGTCCTGTGGTTTCTTGGCTCAGAGCACTTTGGCGGGTCCTGCTTGTCTCTGGATGGAGTCCCAAGGCTCTGCGTAGAACTCCCTCTGCAGCCCTGTCTCCCCGATGCACGCCTTGTAATTGAACCACACTGATTTTTTTTCCATTGCCTCAAATGAGCCACGTTCTCTCTTCTGTTCAAACCTATGCACATACACTTCCTTAAGCCCGAAATACTCTCCACTCCATCACGCTCTCACACACATACACACTCTTACACCACCTGGTTAACATATGAAGTCTCTCCCCATCCCCTTGCTTCAGTAACTTAAAGTTTATTCGGCTGTAATGCAGCTTATTCTGACTTTAAGGTAGCATTAGATGGCATACTTCTGAGTCTGCTCCCAAGATACTCTGGTGTACTTATCTCTGATTTAAGATTTGTGCAATCTCTGGCTCTAGGAAGTCATCTGGGTTTGGATTACATAGCAGTAAACAAACGGATAAAAGAACTTTAGAAATAGTTAAAGCAGGAGACACCATGACCTTAGAGTATGGAGCCAAATACTGCCATTACTGTTAATGTTTGGATGATAAATTCTTGTTGTTAATGCAAACTTAGGTGATTTGAAGGGGCAGTCTATAGGAAAGTGAATTGTCAAAAAAGTAAATAAATACCCTGCCTTGATACGAGATGCCATTAGGTCCCATAATTATAGCTTCCCAGTGAAACATATTATCCTCAACTGGACCTGGAGAATGTAACCCTGTTCTGCCTTCCTGCTCTGTGCTCCCAAGGCTGCATGTACCTTCTGGAGCTGTTACCGCCCTCTTTATAATTGTTTGATTGTAAAACCTGCATTTGTCTATAAGTTGTGCTGGGTGGAAGCCACAACTGTTTTATTCACTACTGTTTATAATCCCAGTGTGTATAGGTCAGGCTTGGCACGTAGTATATACATACTTGTTGAATAAGTGAATGAATGAATGAATGAATGAATGAATGAATTGGGGTACTGCATTTTCCATTTGTTTCTGCCCCACCCTCACCTCTCCAAATTTAGGGCTGTCATTGGGGATTTACTGATGAAGTAAATAGTTACCACCCATTTCTTCTAGAAGGAACAGTCTAGTAAGGAACACAGTCTAGTAAGGAGCACAGACATAAATTAGATAATTATTTCCAAATTTTGAACTGTAATAAATGCGTTCAGGAAAAGGAAGAGAGCATACTAAGAGGCAGAAGTAACTGAGCTTGGGGTAGGCGTGTGCCTTTGAGAAGGTGGCATGTCAGATGTGGACAGCAAGTCAGAATTAGTTAGAGAAAGGTGAGGATAAGAGTTTCAGGCACAGGGAACAGCATGTGCAAAGACCTTGAGGGAGGAAAGGCTGTGATAATTTTGAGAAGTGGGGAAAAAAAGAAAAAGCCAGAATGGTAGAGCTAGTGGTGTCTGAAAAGGAGAGACTGGAGAGGTAGGCAGAAAACCTGGATAGGATTTAGAGCCTTATCCTAAGTATAATGGAAGTCATCAAAGGGTTTAACAGGCAAATGGCACAGTCCACTGTACATGTTGATATCATTCTGGTGACTCTAGAAAAATGTGTAGATCAGGGTGCAGGGAAAGCAGGCTTATGAGGAGTCCAGAAAAAGGTGACGTCGTCTAGGAATAGAGGCAATGTTCATGGTCACTGAGATTCTTGAATTTACCCGTACATGTATCCCTCACCCTACGCTATCCCTTTAGCACTGCATACCCCAGGCCTCGCAGACGCATTTGTGCTTGTGTATTTGTGCACAGACATTCTCTCATTAGGCACACCCTGTGGGCTCTAATATTTATACAGAATGCTCCGACCAGCCTCAGTCCCCAGCAGGCAGCAGGGTGGCCAACCTTGTCCTCTGGTCCTTCACTCCAGCAGCGGAATGGAAAGTCCGTGTTTAGAGGAGCAGGTTTGGTAGGACAGGGGTTCTCAGAACACTGTGCTATGAAATGGAAAGCTGAAATTCTAGCCCTCAGGAGCTTGGGTGACTGCCGGTTGGGAGGGCATATTGGAGACTGGATTCTCTTGATTTAACCACAGAAGAGGAGGTAGCAGGGTCAGGGCAAGGGCCAGCCAAGCTCTTTTTTTCTGTGTGCTCTGTGGTGATTGCCGTTGCAATGAGAGCTGACCCTTAGCATGGCCATTGATGTGATAAAAGTTTTTCCCACACACTTCACAGTTGAGAGATGACTAGGAAGGGAGAGGGCTTCTTCCCAAAGGGCTGAGGCTCAGTGATCATTTCTTTTCTTTTTCCCCCCTCCTCCTCTTACTTCTCAGTCACTCGTGACTCCACGTCAGATTGATGGTTTGTTTGTGGTATCCTGAGAGAGCCACAGCGGGCTGTTTGCATCCCGGCATATTGCCGCTCACCATGGTGCCTGTTTCGTGGTCTGCAGCCCACTGGGCTAGAACCTGATGCTGATGAGGCCCAGGTCATGGTTTCCATCTCAGCACAGTCCTCTTGGGTTCCTTGTTATATTTACGGCCACAGTGGTACCCATAACGTACTCTGATTTTCAGGCAATAGGCTGGGGGCAATAAGAGAAGATTGGCATGAAGATGACCCTCCTCCTGTAAAACCAGTACAGCAGACTTGCTTTTCTAATGGTGAATTAATAGCGTCATCATCCTGAGTAGCACTGCTGAGGCCTTTTGCTCTTCCCTGTGTTTTTCGGTCCTGCCTTGTCCCTCAACAGTCTGCTCAGAGCCCCCTTCCCCATGTTGCAGATCAGCTTGATCTGCCATCAGCACTTAACCATTTCCATTTTTAATTTTATCTATTTCTAATTCTCCTTCCAACTAGCTGTACAAACGTGGACGCGTCACTGTCCCTCTCTGGTCCTAGTTTCCTCATCTAAAAATGAGCACATCAGATTAGGTCTAAGGTCTGTTTCACCACCGATACCAAGTGTCTGGTACAGCGAGTGACATGTAAAGTGAGGTGAGTGGCAGACACGGTCCCTGCCCTCATGGATGTGAATTGGGAGATCTGCCTAAGTCACAGGAGAGGTCAGAGGGTGAGAAGTGACTAGCCATCTACATAAGATGGGGAAGAATAGTTGAGGTGGAGAGAACAGGATATGCAGAGGCTCTGAGGTAGGAAAGAAGTTAATGTTTAAGGAACTGACAGTAAGCCATCATGGCTGGAGTAAATTGTGTTCAGGTAAAGTATGTACTTGAGATATATTTATGAGGCAAAACCATCAGCCAGAAAATTATCAGTAGCTACCGAAGGCTGTAAGCATTTAAGGGGTCAGCAAAGGATTGGGTAGTGTGACATCTCATGCCAAGTTAGCCCAGACTCCTGGTGGCAACAGAGAAGGTACTTTCTAAAAACAGGTGGTTTCTTTTTCTTTTACACACAGAAAGTGGGAAGGGCCTCGGTCCCAGCGTTAATGGCCGTAGCCTGCGATATCTGGCAGGTGAAATTACCAAGAGGGGGTCATTGATGCCCTCAGAACCTTGCCCACCTGAGCTTCAGACAGCCTATTTTGGAGCTCACCAGCAAAGTGTGTGTGTTGAGACAGATGCCGATGCGTGCTGAGACTTGTCTGGACTGAAGATTTAGTAGCGTGGTCAGGCACGGAGACGACACAGCTCTCCCTTTTCACCAGAGGCTTTTATGTGTTAGGTAGCTCATAACTTCATGCTCCCTCCTTCTCTCCCTGTTAACAAGAAGCCGTTGGCTTTTAGCGCCTCCTATATTCTACCGGCAGACTAATCTTCAAAGGCAATTTTGGTCCTGTCTTTCCCCCACCCATGAACCTACGATAACTCCCTTTGCTGGTTGCATCAAATTCAGAATTCATAGTCGAATTCAAAGCTTCAAACGAGCTCCAGACTTCCTCCTTGTATTATTTTACTTTTATTTTTAGTCCTACCTGAGGATATGCCCATTGATTTAAGAGGGAGAGGGAGGGAGAGAGCGAGAACATCCATTGGTTGCCTTCTGCATGTGTCCTAACCCGGGCTGAACCCAGCACCTTTCAGTATACGAGACAATGCTCCTATCAACTGAGCCACCCTGGCCAGGACCAACCTTTCTTCTTTTAAACCCCAGCCAAAGAATATACTTTAGTTGTTTTGATATCTTCAAGACCTGACCTTACCACCCTCAGTGAGCACCTCCCTCCAGCCCAGGGTGTCGTGGGAAAAGCTGAGTGACCTAAATGCACCCAACCCCTCCAGATGATCACCAAGGAGTTTTCCTACGTCAATATGTAGTGACCTGCCTGTGTTCATTTCTAACGAACTCTTTAACTGTCTCATGCATCTATGCCCTCTCGGTGTGCTTTAGGACCTAGGATCAGGGACCTAGTCTGTAGATCTTGTTGATCAAATCCAGGGCCGGATACTTAACTGCTGCTGTAGAAAGCAGTAGATTTAGAGTCAGATTGATCTGGCTTTGAATGGCAGTGCTCTCACTTACTGGTTTATGACCATGGGAAGGTTATCTTACCTTTCTGAGCCATATTTGTTATTTTTAGGCTTCGGCATTGGTTTCCTCCTAGGCCGAGAGGGTAGTGACACGAAGGAAGCACAGTGTCTTAGTAGATTTCCCATTAGGAATTTTTGAACAAGCAACCTAGGGGCCCCCGGGTTACTATTTTCTACCTTCTGAATTTAAAAACTAGTTGATAGAATTGGAATTAGGAGGAGGAAAAAAATTCTGGCAGAAGTGAGCTTGGGAAGGAATGTTCTGGAGAAATGTGCCCGAAACCTAGAGAAAAACAATCCATTCTGCAGAAAATTCTTATAAGCCCGCGCACTCTTGGCTCCAGATTTGACTTTTCTGGTGAACAATATCTGACAGATGTACAGTCCTAAGATGTTCAGTGATGGTATTTAACCTTCAAAGTAAATCTCAAGACCTGACCTGACCTCATTAAAAAAATAATGAGCTATATACCCAGAAGTACATTTGGTTTTTGGATGGCAGTTTGCACTCCTAAGTTTCTCCGGTAATTGGATTGTGTGGGTCGTGACTAATCCTCACCGTCTTCCTCCTCTCCACTTCCCCAAGCCCCTGTGTGCCAGGGAAGCTGAGCCACGCAGAGTTGGTCTCCATAAGCTGAGATGCACATCTCAAGTCTTTGTTAGGCATTTTAGTGTCAGGTAGCTCTAGTTCAAGTCCCAGTTCTCCTTGGGTGCAGGAAACTGCTCACTAGGCCAGTTATTTTACCTCTCTGAACCTGATTCCTCAGCTAGAAATGACGGAATTTTTGTTGCGGCTCAAACACAATGCCTGCTTCCTAGTAGGCAGGCAGTGACTTTTGGTTTCCTTTCCCAAGAGTGCCACACTGGCATTCTGAGCACTGTTTATTTACCTAGTCTGTCTCATCACAATATTTAGTGTCTGGGTATTATAATGCATAAGGAATATGTGAGATATTTTTAAACACAGTGTCTTATACTCAGAATTATCACAGAGCCAGTCAAAAAGAGAAAAACAACATCCACATTGCTCACATTCAGCAAGTCATTTGATTTGAGGGCGGCTTAGATATTTAAGTTAGCGTAAGTGTAAGTGACAAGATTCTCAGTAACTTCCAGGTTGCAGCAACTCTTCACCTACTTCTCGGTCATGTTTTTATTTCTAAGTCCCGCCTGTATCCTAATTACACACCTGTCTGTATCTGAGGTAGCATGTCTGTCAGTGCAACAAGGGAGCAAAGCTTCTGTAACAAATGACATCATCTGCCCTGGGGGAAGTCATTGCCAATGCACGCAACTCAGGCACAAATGCAACTCACACGACTCATGCGCACACTCACACACTCACACACTCACTCTGTATTCGTTAGTACTGTGGGTTGCAGCGGACAGATCCTATTCTGAAATTAGGGAAACCATTGCAAGGGACATCTCCCAGAATAGCTATGCCCCTGAAAGGGTTGGAGCAGTTGGGCTTCAGGAACAACTAGAACCATGAACTTGATTCCTTTATCTCTGGTGGACTTCTCATTGTCTTCGTTGACTGGCCGCTTCATCCCTTTATTCTGCGTGGCAAAAGGTCCGTAGTCCAAAAGTTTGGAAAGAGACACAGTGATATGTAACTTGTATCAGATACTCATCCTGCACCAGTCAGTTATGCCCAGGAGGGCATGGTCATGTAAAGACACAGTGGCTCCTTCGAGAATTATATAGATGAAGTGGGACAAGGAGAGGAGCACAGAAGGGGGGTGCGGAGCACAGAGTTCCCGAGGTGCTCACACACCCATCCCGCCACCCCAGGCGGTGGGGTCTTAGCTGGGAATACAAAAAATTACTCCCGAACTGAGAGGCTGGTTGCAGCCAAGTAATGGGAGACAGATGTGCAATTAAATAACTGGAATAGAGTGGTGTTGGTTTTGTAATAACGGGTGTAACAGTGAGGGTGAAGAGTGGTGTAAGAATGGAAGTAGAGCATGGGTGGTCAGTTAGGTTCGATGGGACACGCCAGCTTCTGCTCGCAGTGAAGCCTGCACATTGCAGGCTTCTTGGAAACACTTGAGCCAGTTGAATTACTGTCAGGTACCCTGGGGACTAGGGATAGCCTTGGCATTTTCTGAGTAGAAGCGTCATGTGCTTTTTTATTCAGAGGCCTCTTCATCAGAATACCTTTCTGAATTATTCATTGAGTTCTTTTACAGAGCAAGAATTAGGGACAGCTTCAGATTTTTTAGTTTCAGCCACTTGTTTGTTGCGTTGTGTTTTAGAGAATTCAAATGGCCTGAACATTCGTTCCCTTTGATAGCTCTTGAAACTGGTATTAAAAGACCTCCAATAAGACCAATTCATCAACTTGTTCTGCACTTCAGCTGGCCTGGCACTGCTTGCTAATCACAAATTCCTTGCATGCATGTTGAAGACATACTCTTACTCCGTGTCATGGGTCCCGAGAGCCTTTGCCGTGGTCTCCCCTCCATTGCTCTTGTAGTGACCTGCAATCAATGGCCTCGTGTTTATCATCCCCAGTTTGCCCTTTTTCAGGCAGAGCATACTGGTCCCTTTTCCATCTTCTGTTGTATTGGGTCACCTTTCTGTGTCTTAGCCCACAAATCTACGTCCTTGAAGCGTGGGTGCCTCAGGCTGAGCACAGGGTGCTTCAGTGTCATCATCTTGGCTCTGGTTTTCTGGCCATATTTTACCGAGGCTTTTATCATCCTTGATCTTTGCTCTCTACCTTTGCTTACCCTCAGCTTCATCTTCGAAAATTAAGCTTCTTATTTTGAGATAATTGCAATTTCACATGTAGCGGAAGTATTAATACCCTTCACCAAGTCTCCCTCGGTGGTGACATATCCCACAATACTGCTGTGCAGTGTCATAAACAGGTTATCAACACTGATGGTCAAGATACAGAGGGACTGCCGAAATATTTTGACTTTCACGTTCCATCCCTCTCATTTTCCTTACTCGCCTCTTGCTTTTCTCCCCTCGCTCTATATAGTCATTGTCCCAGGGATTTAACTGAATCAAGAATCCTAAAAGACTTACCTTCTCTTTGACAGGTTGGCTAAATTCTCATGTTGTGAGGGTCCCTGGAGATAGCAACTCCCTTTTTTATTTTCTTTAAATCACTTGCCTAGAATAAATATCATTTGGATGGCTTAAGGTGGCCTTAAAATTCATGGGGGAACCTGATCTGCTGTGAACTCCGCTTGCCTTAATTTCAGGCAAGTCACATTCGGGTGAAGAATGTGTGGGGGCTGCTATGCTACTACTCCTTTGAGACCTAAGAGCCCTGATCAAAGGCACTTTCCCCCCAAAGGACAGTTCTGCACGGAGGATGTAGACGAGTGCCTGCTGCAGCCCAATGCCTGTCAGAATGGAGGCACCTGCACCAACCGCAACGGGGGCTACGGCTGCGTGTGTGTCAATGGCTGGAGCGGAGACGACTGCAGCGAGAACATCGACGACTGCGCCTTCGCCTCCTGCACACCGGGCTCCACCTGCATTGACCGGGTGGCTTCCTTCTCCTGCATGTGCCCAGAAGGAAAGACAGGTGAGGCTGGCGGAAGGGCAGAGCTGGGCACTAGGGAAGGGACCCCTGGGCATCCAGGGTTTCTGCCTCCTTTCATTCCGGCAGCTGTGTCCTTGTAATTACCACCGGTAGGCACATATCACTCAAGGTTGTTCTGGAAACGTAATCGCTAGCCAGGGTGCTAGGAAGTTAGTCTTTTCCCTCATCACTTCTGGCTGTCATCTCAAGTCTATGTACCACAGTTTTTCATCCTAAAAAACGAGTTAGTTGCTATTGCCTTGGGAGCATCTATGGACCTCCTTAAGATCTTAGGCTGAAAAGCACCTCAGAAATTAAGACAAAATTACTATTAAATGGATGTAAGCACTTCATATTAAGAAGTCACCCATTTACTCAGAAGGAGTAGGCAGGACGGAAGCATTTAAGTGCATTCCTGCTCTTAATGTCATAGAAATACTCCTCTAAGGGTGGATTTTTACTGACTTCAGAGTTAACATTGCTCTAGCCCCTCAGCGTAACAGCTTCTGGTTCTAGGCATAGAGAGCAATGAAGAGAAGAGTGTCGTGGAAGCAGGTAGCTTAGCTGAGAGAGCTTTGTGCCCAGCCACTCTGAAATGTTCTCATATCTATGCCTTTGCAAGGGCCCCACCTCCAGCTTTGTGGAAGACGCCTTAGCTACCTGTTCTTAACCTAATTGCAGAGTGGAAAATCCAGTTCCCATGTGAACTATGCAGAACATGGGGCCTGCTAATATCTTCAGAGTCCTGAGGGCACTCAAGCCAGGAATGTCGACACTATTAAAAGACTGCCCAAGCATAGGCTGATGATGTTCAGCTGGGGTTTTTTTTTTCTTCTGGGGCTAGTGAAATGCCGGTGCCGCCATGATCACCAGGTAGCATGATTTTGGGAAAGTAGGTTGCCAAATAAAATACAGGATGCATGCAGTATCCTGGACATAGAAGAAAATCATTTGTTTACCTGAAATCACTGTTGAACTGGGCACCCTCTAATTTTGCTTGCTCAGTCTGGCAGCACGGTAGGAAGGTTATCACCATTGTCCTGTCTCTGTCATCTAACCATCTCATCTATGGCCTGTAGGAAACTCTGTCCTTGAGGAGGGGCCTAGCCCAGGGTTAGGCTGAGGACACCAGGGTTGTCTGCACAAGCTCCTTACTTTGCAGCATGTTCCTGAGAAGGGGTCAGCCAAGGGGAAAGTGGCCTCAGTCTCCGTAGTGGATTTTGATGAGCCAATTTAAGGTTTTCCCTCCTCCGTGAAAGAGACAACTCTTCTCCAGTGGAGACATTTTCTCTTTGTTCTTGTGACAGGTCTCTTGTGTCATCTGGATGATGCATGCATCAGCAATCCGTGCCACAAGGGGGCGCTGTGTGACACCAACCCCCTGAATGGGCAGTATATTTGCACCTGCCCACAAGGCTACAAAGGGGCCGACTGCACAGAAGACGTGGATGAGTGCACCATGGGTGAGTTCACAGCTTTCCTCTCCTCGTGTGTCTGCCGAGCTCAGCGCATTTAAGCTGAAGCACATTTTACTCTAGGAGCATGTTTTCCCCAACCTCAGATCTCCTGTTACATGCCCACTGTTTACAACTGTCCTTTCAGCGAATCGTATATTCTATTCTGAGAACAGAAACATATGGGCGGTCTGTACTCATTCTTAATGTAAAGCCCAACCCTAGAGACAGTTTGGACAAAAGAGCAGCAGAGACGCATGAGTTGAGATTGCCCTAATTAATTTGTTCACAAGAAGATAGGAAATGGAGAAGCAGGCCATGAAGTGCCTGGCCCTAATGATTGTAACAATGAGACCCACATCTGTAGCCCACACTTAGGAAACTCTGCCGTGCTCTGATCCTGGTCGTTGGCTTTGTCTCTTTCAGCCAATAGCAATCCCTGCGAGCATGCAGGAAAATGTGTGAACACGGACGGTGCCTTCCACTGTGAGTGTCTGAAGGGCTATGCAGGGCCTCGCTGCGAGATGGACATCAACGAGTGCCACTCGGACCCCTGCCAGAACGACGCCACCTGTCTGGATAAGATTGGAGGGTTCACTTGTCTGTGCATGCCAGGTACTTGGGCCCATGCGAGTGTGGGGTCTAGACAGGAGAAACTAAACTGTGCCTCTCTTAGGGGGAGCACTCAGGACAGCGTGGCCATACCATGAGCCCTGTCAGCATCTCCTTCCCAGTAATGACAGGGCTCCCAGCCAAGGGACCCTTGAGGAGTGAGGCTGTCCTAGTGTCTTAGGGCTGGGAGGACCCAGTTAAACAAGCCCAAAACTCAGATACGTGTAACGGAAGATTTCAGAAGGGAATGTTTTTATGCAAGTATTCTTGAATAAAATATTTACCATAAGAATCTTTTAAATAGCAAGCTTTCCTGATTCCCTTACGTATTGCAAATACCATGCCACTCCATTTATAGAATTAATTTTACCCATTGTTATGTTGGGACCTGCCATTTCTCCCTGGTTGATGACACATGATTAATTAGTTGTGTGCTGGAGCTCTTCTGCAGACACTGTTTCTTGGATGGTCAGAGAGCACAGCTGAGTGCAGTGCACAGTGAAGGCTGACAGTGCCTGGGGGCCTCACTAAGGATGCCAGTCACTGTAGCCCAGGGAGGCCTCCTGACCTTGACTTGCACCCTGAGAACAGCAGCATCTCTGACTTAGCTGGTCTTTGGGAACAAGCAGTGGGGATCCCCCAGTGGGGGTCCTGAGAGCAAAGCCCAGACTGGTCAGAGAATGTAGCCTAGTTTCTGTTGGCCTCTAGGTGTTACCAGTGTCTTTGGAGGTAACTTCTTCCCCTGTTCACAGTGACATGGACGTCCCAGAGGATTCCCTGTGGGATCTAACTGTCACCATCGTGGCATAGTCCCCTGTCCTCTACAGAAATGTCCCTGCTCATAGAGCATGTCGTCATCTTCGCAAGTTTGTGCTTCCTTGGCTAGAATATACCTTTCTCTCTTTCTAAGCCGCTTGTGTGGTTTGTTTTGTTCAGGTTTCAAAGGTGTGCATTGTGAGCTGGAGATAAACGAATGTCAGAGCAACCCTTGTGTGAACAATGGGCAGTGTGTGGACAAAGTCAACCGCTTCCAGTGCGTGTGTCAGCCTGGTGAGTGCCCACCGCCTGCCCCTGTCGTCTTTGAAAGCACGAAGCTGACTGACCCCAGGGAGGAGGGGAGAGGCGGGGGGAACGTGTGTGGGCTGTGCATGAGGAAGTCATCCGAGGGAGCATTCAGCAGAGGAGAGGGTGTACAGACACGGGGCGTTTGCTGCAGCTAGTGTGCCTTTCCAGCCCTCTGCTGCCGGAAGTCCAAGTCTGTTCTGAAAGGCCCGTGACCTCTGTGTCTGTGCGTATATTTCAGAAAGTGCGTATCTCACAGAGGCTTTAGTTTCAGGCTCTTCAGGACTGTGTTCTCCCCCACCACGGGTCACAGTTCTCCCCCCCGTGGGTGAGATTATTATTTTTAGACATTTCACCTCCGAGTCTAGAAACAGACAACACAAATCAGTTTTTCCAAAGAATGCTCCGCCTCCTCTTTTGCTCCCCAAAGCTATTGTTGAAGACGTGCCAAAAGTTCTGCCAGACGCTGGAGCGTCTTCCGTTGTTTTCAGAGAGAGGGTCCCAGTTCCTCTGACGCTACACTCACTTGTTGGAGCGCTTCCCCCGTAACCATTCCGTCCGTTTTAACTGGAAGTGAAATGTGTGTGGGGAAGAAACAGAGGTAGACACACACACAGGTGCCTCTGGTGCCCTGAGCGTCACCCAGTTATCCCATTTTCCTGCTTGGGGGGAGAATTTTACTTTTGCTGACCCTTTGGTATAAACCCTGCCAGTAACAACCCAACGCTTCTCAGGCATCAGTCTGCTGGTGAAGGAGCACATAGGATAATCTTGTGCCTGTGTCACCCCTGTGCCCTTTCAAGGTTTCACTGGGCCGGTTTGCCAGATTGACATTGATGACTGTTCCAGTACTCCCTGTCTGAATGGGGCCAAGTGTATCGATCACCCGAATGGCTACGAATGCCAGTGCGCCACAGGTAAGATTTTTCTCATTTTTTGCTCCCCCGGTAGGTCCACCTGAGCAAGCAGGAGCCTGTCCCCTTCCAGATGCCCTCCCAGGCCAGCCTCTGAAAGGGGCTGTTCTGTGTTTAGGGAGATCTTCCAGAATATTTTTTGCTGCTCTGTTTCCTTCCACAACACCTGCCTCTTTCTCCACCACAGTGGTGGCCTGGCCTGGACATTTCCATTTGGTGTCCATGTCCTTTTGGGACAGATTTTGGCAGCAGTGAGTTTCCAGCTGGCTTGACCAACTCCTTTGGGAAAGGGAAGAATTCCCGTTGAAAGTGATTTTTCACTGGGGCTTCTCAGCAGGAGGCTTGTTGCTGTGTTTCTGGAGCATGTGATTGTACAAAGGCCCAGAAATCTAAGGACTATTGTGTGCAAACGCAGAGGCTTCCTGCATACAGGACAGTCCCACCATGGGAGTCAGGTGTCCCTCAGAACAGGCGAGAGAGAGTCCGCTTTCCTGCATTCTGCTACCAGAGTGAAAAGGACTCTGTTTATAAATGTTCTGCATTTCTGACCTGTGGCCATGTTTCCCGTTTGGGAGTGAGCCGAGCCAGCCAAACATCCCCTACTACACATTTGCCTCTGCCCGGACCAGTACTGTAGAAATGGACGAGACATGATTAGAAAAGGTGATTTCCCAAATTTTTTTTATCCCACTGCCCGAGAGTGAATGAAGTGAGGAGTATAATTCAAGACCTATTTCTTTATTTTAGAAAATGGGTTCTTAAACAATTTAAAACACTATGTGCATTTTTTTCTGATCACAGAAAAGCAAACTATGCCATGAAAATAAAGAATATTTCCGTAGCACCGGAACATGACCACTTCGGGGCCTCCTTAGATGAGGCCCTGTCCAAGGAACCACTTCATTCCCTTCTCTCCGCACCAGCTGCTGTCTCTGGTGGGAGAAGTTCCAGGTTCTGTCCTCGGGGGCCAGGTTACGCTCATGGGGAGTAACCTTCACGGGAGAGAGGTGAAAAGGGAGGAGAGCCTACATGGAGCCTCCTAGGAGAGATTTAATGTCGCATGACGGGGTTTTTATTTTTCCCATCTATTTAGCTTTAACTTGTTCATTTATTTTACTCAACAAGTATTTACTGAAAACTTACTATATATGCACAGTACTCTGGGAGCAGTTGAGAGGAATAAAGGAAAGTTATCTGTTCTCTGAATATAGTACCTATGTATTAGGTTTGGGGGGGAAAGGAATTTAGAGGTGAACATATACAGGAGAAATAATGAGAGCTATTAGCCACCGAAGCCCAGTACGGAGTGAAGATGCAATTGGAGCATCTCTACCATGACACCATCGATCGCTTGGGAAAAAGGTATTTGAATTCTACGAGTTTGGCTTGAAGAACTTTATTTTAAGCACAGCTCTCTAGCCCGCCTTCTAAGTCAGTCAGGGCCAATAGTTTCAAGTGCTGGTTCCTGCAGGATGTGTCGAGGCCTGGGAGGAGTCGGGCAAGGGGATGTGGCCACGTGCACGTTCAGGTGGGAAGGATCTGCCTTGGGTTTTAAGCCTCCTTGGTCAAATTCCTTCCAAGGGTTCACTGGCGTGTTGTGTGAAGAGAACATCGACAACTGTGACCCGGATCCCTGCCACCACGGCCAGTGCCAGGACGGGATCGACTCCTACACCTGCATCTGCAACCCGGGCTACATGGGCGCCATCTGCAGCGACCAGATCGACGAGTGTTACAGCAGCCCTTGCCTGAACGAGGGCCGCTGCATCGACCTGGTGAACGGCTACCAGTGCAACTGCCAGCCGGGCACGTCGGGTAAGCCCGCTCCCGCTCTTGCTCCGTTTCCTTTGGGGTTTCCACTGCTTCTCAAAAACAGTCTACACAGATGTCTCAGACTTTCTTGGCACGTCCTTAGACACCTAAAACGCAGTCCTTTTTTCTGAGAAGCACAGCAAAAGCCACAGCCAGAAACATCTCAGAGGGAGATGGCTCTAGCCAGGGAAGAAATTAGAGACAATAGGTTTACAAAGCTGGTGATTTTATGTATGTGTTTTCCCTAAAAGGAGGCATACCACTTCAAAAAAACTGAAATAATTATTTAAAGTTGAAAACCTTCTTGCTTTCGTGGCTGGATTTTATTGTCTTATTTTTTTCTATAACCTCCGCCACAGGCTAATAAAGTTGTCCCATCTCCCTTCAACCCCACACCCGGTCCCTTTAGTTCACCCCCCCCCCCCATAGTTTCCAATAGTTTCCTCTCTATTTCAGAGCCGAGTGTCTAGTGTGACGCTTTTCTTCTGCCACTTGTCTCTGGTGGGCTTTGGGCACTGGTGGGGATTGTGAGGGGGAGGAGCGACTGCAGCACCCCGATCATTGGGAATTAGAATGCGGGGCCACCATTCCGCGTCCCGAGCTCGCTGCCGTTTCCTGCCTCGGGTTGAATGACTGTTGGCTGTGAGGACGTGCTGCTCCTTGCTGGGGAAACGCTGAATTATTTTCTCGGGCAGCAGCATTTCACAGGTTTCAGTGGATTCTGTTTCACTTATTCGAGGAATAATTATGGTCACAACTGTGGTTAATGGACAGAGAAGTACTATGTCTCAGATCAAAGGAAAATGTATTAGTGGAAGATTAACTAGTGTGTGCCTTTGTTAGAGGGGAACCTGCCAGTACAACGGAGTGATTTATTGAGAACTCACTGTGGATTTAAGGAAAACGGCCTAGGTAGGGGGCAAAGGTGGGGGAGGTGGTGAGCTGCCCTCGCTTTATTTTGTTATTTCCAAACGCATTCCTTCAAACTTGTCAAGGGCCCTGGGCTTCATCCAGGACCTCGCACATGCCAAGTTTGAAAACAAAGTCCTTTTTCAGTTGCTCAAGCATATGAAAAACATCCCATGCCTTCACAGTTGAAAATGCCTCCCCCTCCCCACGTTTAGATAACTCACCAACAGGGCTGAATAGATCTTTGTGAGACCTTCCAAAAGCAATTTGCTTCCGGGCTGGTCCCCAGACATGAGAAATTGCAGTACAGAGAGAAATTTGAGAGATTTACAAGCCATTGAATGGATGCCTTTAGAATGGCGGGCTGTTTTAGGCCTTGCTACCGTTCCCATTATAACAAGTGCACTGGAAACCTGGGTGGGTGGGGGGTTAGCAAGCACTTTGTTTTCTCTGCGATTATATCACTGTGGCAGGATGTATCAGGTGTGTTCCCTGGGGAGGACAGCGAAGGCAAGGTGTGAGTAGCTGTCACCGAGAAAGGCAAGAAGTGGGTATGCAGGCAGCATAGAGAAGGAAGGTCAGAACCTCTCAGAAAACCGCCAGATTCATTCCTGTGGCCGTCAGGAGCATTAAAGCAGAGACACCCAGGCAACTTAAAGAAATGTTGTAATGCATGGAGGAAGGCTGGGCACGTAGGGCCCTGGATTCAGTTAATCGTTATGAATAAACTCTCGAGTTCTGGAGTGAGAACCCACCACCCATTCATAATATGGCCCTAGGTTGGTAGGTTGGGGTTTGGATGGGCATGTAGACAGAAGGGATACTTTGCAATTTTCTGGTTATAACTGCGGTTTCTCACTCACTGGGCACTGAAAGTGGGGTGCACTACCCAGAATCACTTCTTTCACCTGCTCTCTTATGATGGGACACTGTTTTAAGTAAGTTATTTTTGGTTTGAAGTCACAGGATCCAATTTGACTAGCTTAAAGAACTATTAGCAAGCAAGCAAACAACAAAACAAGCAGAATTTAGTGAAAGCACAAAAAAGCACCTTATGGATTTCAGGTGAGTTTGGAACAATAAGGCTTTGCAGAGATTAGCAGGAAGCAGGGCCATTTGCAGACCACGGGCCACACAGTTCATATTCCCACATGCCAATGAGAGAGTCGCATTGGCCCAGCTCGGGCTGGGTGTCTCTTCCTGCTCAAGTAAAACGTGGTCTTGGGGGCAGAGCCACACTGGACCACCTGGCTTTCTGGGGCCTGCTTGGTCAAGTGGGGGTAGGTGGGGGCTGTCAGCCAAGGGCTGGACACCTCTTAAAGGGATCCACTTGTGTACAGGGAATGTGGGAACCCTTGCCTCCTTTGTGGGTAGAGAGAGGGGCAATATGGCTCATCCCTCATAGAATGACCCGTGTGGTGTGGTGCAGAGTGTCCAGTCTGGAGAGCCGGGTTCACGCCCCATTGTGGTTCTGTGATTGTACACGTCATGAGGAAATGGGTGTAGCACAGCTTGATTTGGTGGTTGAGTTAGAAGATTAAAGTTATGTAATGTGGGAGGCGGAGTACTTTACACATAATTATGGCTCGGGACCCCTCTCGCTGCAGCAGGAGCTTTTCTCTCTCCTCTCCTTCAATGAATTTTTGCTTTCCCTTAAAAAAAAAAAAAAAGGTTCAATATATTTTTGATGTAACTATTGTTACTATTAATACAAAGTGAATCAAAATTATGGCATTTTGTCATGGATGTTTCATTTGTTAGTTTATAATCCTTATTATTAAGACTTTATTTTTTAGACTTTTTAAACTACCAAGCTATTCCTCTATGATATCCAAAAAGCATCTCTAAATCCAGGTTAAATAAATCATGAAATATCATGCATCTTTTTACCAAATAATGCTAATAATAATGATTGGTATATCTCTACTGTTTAGTTAGGCATATCTTTAGTTAAACTTTTCTTAGCTTAGCCAAACTCTGCAGTTTGTTCTGGGAATAGAGCAGGAGGAAGGCAACGTACTCTAGGAGGAAGTTACCAGACTCTAAAATTTCTGCTGAGCTGTAGCCCAGAATAGTGACTGTCAGTTTAGAGCTTATGGTGGTGGATACACGTTCCAAAATTCTAATTTTCACGTGAAAGCTTAAGTTTTACCTTTGGAGCACAATATTATCAGTTGTGTGTGTGTGTGTGTGTTTTCTTTTGAAATGACATGTTTACCTTTTTCACTTAATGTAAACTAAATAGTTAGGTCTGAATAGCCCTGGTTTGTCTGTCAGTTTTTCTTTCCATGAAAATGGGATTCCATGAAAAAAGCAACTGTTTCCGTTCAGAACTAAAACAGTCACACGCCTGCTTTTCCTGGAGACACCTCTGTACTTTGGCCACAGAGCTGCTTCGTGTGTATTTCCCATTTCATCACGCAGAACAGTAGACGTATATACACTCAAGGGTCAAGATGTAATAAAATGACAAAGTTAATAATTTTGACTTCACCAGAGTCGTTCTTAAGTGAGCCCATCTCTTTCCTTGGTTTTCACTGTGAGTGCGTGGAGGTGACGAACACAGTGCCCACGACTGGTGCAGTGCCACTGCTCTGATTCCCACTGAGGTGCCAGCAGTCCTGCCGCCATGAGTGCAAATGCCAACGCGGTGAAAAGGGCACATAGTGGCTCAGCACGATGAGGAAGATGGACTTGCCCTCACGATCCCTCCGACAGGGTCTGGGGGCTGCGCTCTGAGAACTGCTGCTTTCCCCGGGGCTGGCTGGGCGCTCTAGCTTTCTTAGCACTCAGCGTCGCAAGCGGACACCCTTGCATTTCGGCGGTAATGTTGCATGGCTCCTCTTTCTTGTATCCTGCAGGTGTTAATTGTGAAATCAATTTTGATGACTGTGCAAGTAACCCGTGTGTCCACGGAGTCTGTATGGATGGAGTTAACCGCTACAGCTGTGTCTGCTCCCCAGGGTTCACAGGTAATGCCGTTTGTCGTGGGAGGTCCCACTTACAGCCCCGTTACTTGGTAAAAGGGCATCTAAAGGAACACGACTTAAAAAATGTTTCCTGTTTCTTTGTCTCTGGGAAGGTTAGGCATTTGTTTCTGTGCTTCTGCGGCCCGGTTTTCTACTTACAGGCCTTCCCTAAACTGTAACATGAAACTTCTCATTAGTTAGGGGCTTTAGACCATGTGTTTATAGCAACCTGAACAGAGCTTGTAGTTAGACCCTGAATTTGTCACTCACTGTGCTCGAGTTCCGTTGCTTGCAAAGCCACCTTTATTTTTCTACACTTAGTGGCCAATGCCCCCTGTAATGGCATAGCCAACGTAAAATTCTGTGAGAACACTAAATGCTTTCTTCTGTATTTCTCCTTCTGGGAGCGGGCTGGATGAAGCCGGAGCCAACCTCGTTTGGTCCGCACAGTTGAGATATTTTTCCTCCCCAAGAGGAACAAAGTAAATGCCTAAAATAAAGTTGGCCAGAATCCTTCCTAAATTATAAGCAGCCAGAGCATTGCACGTCTCTTCTCTCTTTTGTTAATCAGATTACCTTTCTCTTTGACTCTCCCGATCAGAAAGTGCTAGAGGCTACTGAGGAAACCGGAGGCCCCTTACACGCCCGAGGGCAGGCACTCTGCCTCTCCTAGTCTCTCTAGACTGCTGTACACATATGCCAGCAGGCCCTAGCATATGATGTGACCGTTTAATAAATACCATGTGGTCGTTTGCAACCAATGTGAGAAACTTCCCTCAGAGCTTTTTACTAGGATGTCAAAAGGCATTCGGAGCCAAGTCAATATCTGCCTCCCACTTGCCAGGAACTTGCATTCCCCTGCGTTTCACAGTCGTTTTCTCCTGCTGTGTGTGTGATCGTGGATGCTGGAGAAGAATGTTGGTGGCCTGCACGGGTCACTGTCGTCCCTGTTCAATGGGAGATCCCTCAGAAGACAGGGATAATGGAAGCTGTCATATTCAGTGCCCAGCACTGCTGGTGGTGGCCAGATGTACTTCTGTGTCCTGAAACTTGTTAATCTTTGACAGCCCAACAGAATACACAAAACTCCCTGCTAGATAGGATATTGGTGCATTTTTGTTAAATGAGTAATAAAAAGAGAATAGTTACCATTTGTTAAAAACTTATTGTGAGCCAGGCGTTAAATTAAGTGCCTGATCTCATTTAACTGTCACTGCTGTGATCATTCCCACAGTATTGATGGGAGACCCGAGCTTAGAGAGGTTGAGTAACATTACCAGTGCTCTGCTCGAGGATTCCACCCCAGGGCTCCTACTCGAGAGCCCATGCTCATCCCACCTCCCCGGACAGCCTGAGTGGTATATAAGCCTTAGACTAGATTTCTTCTTTCTCTTTTTCTTTTTTGGGAAATGTCCATGAACCATAGCCTCTCTCTTTTTAGCATTTGGCAAACCAGGAAGGTCAAGGAGGGAGCACATACGCTAAAAATATTCTAAAATAAACTTAAGGTGTAGTATGAGACTACATAAGCAAGAAATGGAATGTTTTGATTCCTGGGTGGTACCCTGTTCTTGGAACTGTTTTCTAGTCTGTTTCGGGGTGTTTTTTTGTGGGGGAGGGTTTTAAGTCAGCTGCTGAAAATATCAGTCAACTGTGGTATATACTTAGAGCTGTGAATGTGAGGTGCTTTAGTCTTTCCTTTGTTTTATTTTAATGCTACTTTTTAAACAGATTTAAGGGAGTTTTAAAATTAAATTTATTGGAGTGATGTTGGTTAATAAATATATATAGGTTTCAAAGCCAACTCCCAAGAGTTTAAAAGCAAATGAAGAAAACTTGGGAGGAGGTGTACATTCTATAATACATCACCTGTGTGTTTACCACCCGAAGTCGTATCTCCTTCTGTCGTCATATATCTCCCCCCCTTTTCCTCCCCCCCGTGCCTTCTTCCCTCTGGTAACCACCATACTATTGTCTGTGTCTATGAGTTTTTGTTTTTCTTGTTTATTTGTTGCTTTCAGTTTTATATCCCACATATGAGTGAAATCATAAGGTCCTTGACTTTTCCCATCTGACTTGTTTCGCTTAACGTGATCTTCTCAAGACCCATCCATGTTGCTGCATATGGCAGCATCTCATCTTTCCATGGCCGAGTCGTATTGCGTCGCGTGTATGTGCAACATCTTTATCCCGTCCTCTGTCGCAGGACACTGTGGTGGTTTCTATGTCTTGGCCACCGTGAGTATGCTGCAGTGAACATGGGATACAATATCTTTACAAATAAATGTTTTCAAAATATTCAGGTAGATACCCAGTAGAGGGGTTGCTGGGTCATATGGCAACTCTATTCTTAATTTTTTAAAAAATTATTTTTTTTTAATTTATCCATACCGTTTTCCGTAGTGGCTGTACCAGTTTACGTTCCCACCAGCAGTAGACGGTTCCCTTTTCTCCACAACCTCTCCAGCACCTGCCGTTCATTACTTGTCTTGTTGGTAATAGCCATTCTGACAGGTGTGCAGTGTCAGCTCCCGCAGTGGACTGCACAAGGGCGCACCTCACTCTCTCGGCTGAAGATGGCTTGAAAATTGATTCTGGAAAGAGTTTAAAAGCAAATGAAGAAAACTTGGAAGGAGTGGCTTCTGAGAAGATGCTTCCAAAAAAGAACAGAGAATGAAGGCTTTTTCCACAGTCTCCACCACATGGCAGGCTGAGGATAGCTCATGTCTTGGTGCCATTGGCCAACATCTAAAAAAACCAGAGGCTGAGGCCGAGGAAGTCGTATTTTAAAATAAGTTATTAATAAAACACTTAAGAGGAAAGCAGCAACCACTACCAGATTATGGGCCTTTAACCGCAAGAACCGCCAATCGAGGTTTAGAGAGCAATGGAGGGTGAAAAAAATGCTAATACCCATACTTTAAAAGGGTGTGTATCTGTTTCATTTGGAATTTCCTGTCCTAAATGCAGGGATACTCTTTCTTGAAAAAAAAATGCATGGGCTGCTCTTTTTTTCTGAGGCAGAATATCAGAAACTGTGTGAAATTTGCCAGTTTACAACTTGTTGCCACTCATTTACAGAATGGTGGGTTATTTTAAAGTTTTATATCATTTTGAAATATAATTCAAAATGTAACAAAGCAAAACTCACATAACTGGCAAACCCAATTCAGCTTAAAACAATAACTGTTAAGGTTACAGCAGACAGCTCTCCAAAGCGCAGTCTTGGGTATGTCCTAGAGGATGACCGTACTTCAGTGTCAAATATTCTGAGCATTTACATTATTATATCATGATAAGCTGATAATTGTCTGCATCAGAGTTTCTCAAAATGTAGTATTTGAACCAGCCACGTAATTTAAACTGTGGTTTGCAGAACCATCCCCGTCACGGTCCATGGGGATGGGGGCCTAAGAATCTCCTTTAAAAAAGTACTTTCGGCAACTCTTCTTGCACATTTTAGTCTGTGAACCACTGTTCTTGATGAAAAGACCCTAAACTGTTTTCTCAGTTATCAAAGGACCATAAAACTGTATTTAGAATATTCTTCCCCAGGCAGATAATGGATTAATACGGCTCGACAAGTGAAAGCCAAGTGGCTTGTCTTTTAACGAAACTCACCGTTCAGTTACCGTTTCATTCACTGAGCGTCCCAGCTGCCTGGGGTTTACCGTGTGTGGATGTGCACGGGGTTGACCAACTGGAAAAAGGAATTTTCGGTAAAGCAGCCGGGAGCCGCGATAAGATAAGCGTCCAAGTGCTCCGGTGACTTTGATGGTCTCTTTCCAAATCCCTGTGGAGTCTCCCCTTTTCTAAGATGGAGTGAAGGAGAAATACCCGTCAGAGCACTTCGCCACCGTCCCAGCGTTCTGTCAACTTCACATCGGAAGACGGTGGCGCTGGCTTCTCCCTTGGTGGCGCTCAGGGCTTTGGGGCGTCTCATTCCTTAAATAAGTGCGGCTGGGCGCCCGTGCAGACGGCGGTGTCCGCACAGCATATCCCGGTCCTGTGCCTGTCCCCCCAACAGCCTGGCTCTGACAGAACCGTCCCCCTCCTCTACAGGGCCCCGGTGCAACGTTGACATTGACGAGTGTGCCTCCAACCCCTGCCGCAAGGGCGCCACGTGCGTCAACGACGTGAACGGCTTCCGCTGCCTGTGCCCCGAGGGGCCCCACCACCCCAGCTGCTTCTCGCGGGTGAACGAGTGTCTGAGCAGCCCCTGCGTGCACGGGAACTGCACCGGCGGCCTGGGCGGGTGAGTAGCCGCCCGCGCCCTCTCACTGCCCCGCGCCCGGCCCGCGGCGTCTAAGTCCTGGCCTCACGTACCTGCCCGCGTCGGTCGGGCACGGGAGCTGAGACTTGGCCGAAGAGTTGGGTTAGCCTGTCGCTGTCTTGCCCGCCTCCCGGGACTGAGCAGATGGGGGAGGAGGAGGGCCTCCCCGCGTGGGGGGGCCGCGCGGGGTCGCCCAGGGCTGGTTTTGCCCTCGGCAGCCCTGTGCTTACTGCGAGGCGCAGCTCCGGGGGATGCTCTCTGAACCTTGCCCACTTAAAGTGCAGCCCTGTCCCGGTGCGCGACCAGCGTGCGCCTCTGCCGCAGAGCCCGTCTCAGCTGCCTTTAGACGTGGCCCTGGTCAAATGGCCGCAGTCGGCAAGGCCCGCAGAGTTATGCGATGTGCTGGTAGGTGAGTTTCTAGAACCACAGAGTGTGGCGTTAGGCCCCATGGTTGGGGCCGTCCTGCACCCCCGCTGCGCCTGCCGGAGGACAGGGCTCCGGGCACTGCCGTCGCCATACAGCGGGTGGGAGAATGAAGAGCGTGTTTCGAGAGCCGTGGAGGGCGCGAGAGTGTTAATACACATACGTTAAAGGGGTGTGTCTGTTTCCTCTTGGAATTTCCTGTTCCGAATGCAAATGGGGAATCAAGCCATTTCCAAGATGAATTTCCTCAGTTTTCCTGCTTCAGGGTAGGGCAGGCTTCAGCGCATCCCAGCCCACCCACAGTTTTCCTAAGAATCTCCAGACAAGCAGGCCTCCACCTGCTGGTACAGCACTAAGTGCTCGTGATGTTCAAGTTGTGAGCAATGCCCACATACTCAGATACCCTCCTTTTCCTCCTGTTTCTGCTCGGCACCCCCAGGTGCTTTCTGAGGCGGGGTTCTGGTCAGAACAAAGCATACCTCAGAACTCAGACGTTCCAGGAGGTCTTCAGAGTGGCTTAGGGTCTCTGACACTCATCTACTTTCTGGGTGTCTGTTTTGCCTTAGAAACAAATGACCCTAAGTTTGCTTTACGTTAGTTGTATATATAAGAAAGAAAGAAAAAAATTACAGGTTTACCCATGTTAATGTGTCTTTCATGTTTGTACCAACCATGCTCTTTACATATGAAAGCTCAGTATAATTAATTAATTTCTCTAGCATCTTTGCGAACCAGGGAAGCACCAGGAAGGAAGGTCATTTTACTCTACGTGGGTCCACAAGATCCACACCGTGTTCGTGGTGATCCACGTACAGGTCCCTAGAAGTGTAGAAATGAGACTAGGTTCCCTTCATCCCCTCTTTCTCTCTCATTTCTTCACCGAGTCCTGTATTCAACTCCGACTCAACTGTACCTTCACCACCACCACCACCCCCCATAGTAAAGAACTCTGTCTTCTTTCAGGTACAAGTGCCTCTGTGATGCAGGCTGGGTTGGCGTCAACTGTGAAGTGGACAGAAACGAATGCCTTTCCAATCCATGCCAGAATGGAGGGACTTGTGACAACCTGGTGAATGGATACCGGTGTACTTGCAAGAAGGGCTTTAAAGGTGAAGGCAAAAGTGCATATTTCCATCTCCCCTCTCCGCCCTTTCGCTGCTGCAAAGTGCTTGGCTCACTTCTTTCTTTCCATTTTTTTCTGTTCATTCATACAGCAAATGTACTTTGAGAGCCTAATATTTATAAGGCACTTGGGAAATAAAAACATAAATAGATATAGATTCTACTTTCAGCCTAGCAGAGAGGTGAGCGGTTGAAAGAGTGCTATTGCAGGCGAGCAGCTAGGACTGCACTGACTCAGCTTTGGACAGGTGTTGTCATTGTAAGATTCTCGGTGCAGGTTTGATTCTGTGGTCGTTCCAAAGAGATATTGGTGGTAGAATGAAAACTTCTTGCTGTAATTTCAACAGCAGTAATAGCAGCAGATTCTCTCACACGGGGAGATACTACTCTTAGTTCCCTACGACCTTCTCGAAAAATACATAATATAGGGGCTGTTGTGTAAAGCTATTTTTTGAGTTGTCACTGCTGTATTTCTGCCGTCAGTTTTCTCTTGGAAACTCATGAGAGAGAAGCCCGTGGGTCAGTCATTGACATTTGAGCTGCTGTGTTCACTTAGTCATCGAAATCCCCACTCAGAAGTGGCTCCCGGCTACTTCGAGTCATCAGTATGTTTCAGAGTCCCTTTACTCGGTTAACTGAAAGTTTTCTGAAACCGTATTTTAGTCATTAACTTACTGGTATATTACATTACACTTGCTAAGAAACATAGATTTAAGAGCACTTCTAAAAAAATAAAAAGTAAAAGCGCTTATGTGTCTTTATCGCATTGAGACTTGCTGATCAACGAACAAAATCGAAACGTAGAGCCCGTAGCTGCGTGACTGTCAAATAGCCAGCCCTCTGCATGCCCGGGCCATCTTTTTTCTTTTTTACACCACTCTAGCTCCTCTATTCGAAGGCTCCGTGCCAGGGATTATTGGAGATGCAAAGGTGTGTAACAGTTGGGGACTGTCCTGTCCCCATGAATGCCTCTTTGCTTTTCTCTTTTTCATAGCTGGAGTAGATTTCAGGTCTTGATCAGGGGAAGGCAGCTTTGTGGCCACGGGAGGTACAACCACACCGATGGTGGGGCCTGTGCCTATGAGACGGGGCGGGACTCGGAGGCTCTGATTCACGTATTCAGGGACGGACCCCCCTCAATAGCACACCCCCTTTCTAAGCCCTGACCAGATACTTTGTACACAAAGAGCTTATATTTACTTACAGCAGCAGATTTTTGCCCTTCACGGATTTCTTGGTTCATTATTGAGAAATTGTGCTGTATTTGGGGGTGCGTTGGACTCGGGATGTTAGAACATACTGTTCCTCCATTCATCTTTTTAGCTAATTAAGCACTGTTTTTAACCAGCTTACTGTATGTCAGGATCTTGTCCCTGGAATGAATGAACAGGCGTTCCAGTGGCCTGAGGAAATGAATGCAGTTTCTGAGGTGTTTTATGTTAGCCCTGAGGATCGCTTAGTAATTCAGATAATTGGGAAGCTAACGAAGTTTCACTGTTTTTGCTGTTTCCCCTTTCCTGTCTACAGGCTATAACTGTCAGGTGAATATCAACGAGTGTGCCTCGAATCCGTGCCTGAACCAGGGGACCTGCTTTGATGACATAAGTGGCTACACTTGCCGCTGTGTGCTGCCGTATACCGGTGAGCCCCGCAGGTGCCGGGACGGAGGGGGTGCGCGGTCTCGCCTCGTCACTCCAAACCTCTGAGCCTCAGAGACGGGGTCCGTGGGGGCGATGCTGCTGCTCCGGTCGCCTGTCCTGCCCTCACTGGCTGGAGCTGGAGCTCTGAGAAAGCACTGTGACCTCCCTGGATGCATGTGCTGGGAAGCCTCATGTCCCTTCCTTGCTCTTTCGGGTTTGAAGTTTTTGTTCATTGTGTATGGTTGGGACTGATGCCCAGCTGATGGTTTAGTCCATCGTTGTGAGCGGACCCAGCGTCTCCATGGCCGAGGCTCTTAGTGTTAGTTTCAACAGCAAGGCTACCGCTTACTGCTAATTTACTACGTGCCAGACACTTTGCATACTTTGGAGTATTTACCCTCGTGGTCACAATAATTCTACAGAGAGATGTTCCTGTCACCATTTTATACGTGAAGGAGCTGAGGCAAAGAGAGGTTACTTGCAGAAGGTCACGGAGATCGGCGGTAGATCTGGGACTTGCCCCCCGGTCTCTGGCCCCAGAGCTTGTCCTCTTACCTGCCATTCTCCCCTCACACTCAGCACGGCTGCATCTCACTGAGAGGCCTTGCCCCTGGATGGCCACCACCACAGAAGACACGGGTGTGACTGCACTTTGTACCAGGTGGTCTTGGTTTCAGGTGGTGTTTCAGGAGTGTGCTTGGACATTTCCGCTTTGTGTCCTCCCGCCTCGTCACTGCCACCTGTAATCGGTTGTATTTGTGTGGCCAGTTTTCTCCTTGTCATCCCATTTTCTCTGTGTCCGGGAAACAAAGCAAACATGAGCGATGGCTGTGCATGGCTCCCCAGTGCGGCATGCAGCAGGAGCTGGGCGGGAGCCTCACGCGCTTGGAGTCCTGGGCTGTGGGCAGTAGCTGTGACTAGTGACTGAGCCGTGTAGAGAGGCGGGTGGCCTCGAGCATGACTGTGACCTGGAAGACTTGATGCCTTGCCCCAGACCTCTTCCCTCTGCCCCACGTTAGAAGAAATGTTCATGTAGGGAAACGGCATTTAGCCAGCCTGGTGGGTAAAATCAGAGTTATCGCAGATCCGTAGCTATCCCCAGACAAGGCAGCCTGCACCATGTCGTTTCACAGCGACAGCGCTGGCCGCACTTGACGGTAGTGAGATCTTCTCAGTTGCAACCATAGACTGAGAATTGAGGGCTGCAGGGAGATGTAAGCAGACGTTGCTCTGTGAAACCACATCATAGACTTGCCTGAGTGTGGATTATGTGTACAGTTCATCTTGAAATTATTTATTCTGTCTCCTTGCTGTTCATATACTATAAGAATATTTGAGTATATGATGGCTGTTGGATTAGGATACCAATGAAAGAATTTCCTATGTGAGAACTTTGAAAAATTACATTAGGCTGAAAGCCTGTGCAGGTAAAATTTCAATGCTGAGTGTAGCTAAGGCTTCTGCATGGCATTGAGTTTGGCCAGCATGAAGGCTGCCAAGCAACATTGCTTCCCCTCGTGAGCCACGATTCCGACCAGACACACTAAAAACTGGTTGGAGATATTGGTGAAAATTTGTGGTAATTATTTTTCTTTCTGAATACAAAATTGTAGGATAAAATTTTAAATCAAGTCAGTTGTAACTTGACTTTAAAAACAACCTCATGTTCCTTTTAATAAGAGCATCCCATTATTTTTATTAATTTAATTTTTTTGCTGGAAGCTTTGATTCAGCATACTAAGGCAGAAAATACTGGTGGGCAAATACTGATATTATGCTGTTGCTGTCAGTGTTAGGAGGCATGTTGCTAGGTAATCAGAATTACTTCACTGTTTTCCCATCTCTGGCGGTCTTCTGGTCAACCTCATTGCCTTCTGGAATGGGCCAGCAGAGGCTCCGAGGACTAGGAGGCCGTGCTCTTGCTTCCTACCTGCTCATGTGCATGGGGTCAAGTGTGGCTGAGCCTCCAAGTAGCTGAATCCTAGCTGTGGAGATGCAGAAACTGTCACTCCTGGTTGGTGCAGGTGTCCACATGCATGTTACCACTCGTGAGGATAGCATGACAGTGACAGCTGCTTGCCAGTTGTCGAGTGCCCACTCTGTGTGATATGCTCTGTACTAATAAGGACTTTGTGAGCATTTCTTCACTGAATCCTCAGAAGCCTCTGTGAGATTCATCCTAATTTCCATTGTACTTAGGGGAAGGCTCAGAGAAGATACACAACTTGCCTGAGGCCAGGCAGTTAGTGATCAAGACGGAGCCAAGACTCAAAGGACCATGAGTCTCTCAGATTCCAAAGCTCTAAACCACTACTGTAGATGTGCATTTGGAGAGCATCCTTTGGTATAGAATTTGGGGAAATTTCAGTGTCCCTGGCTAGTTCTCTGTCATGAACTCTGTCGTTTGTTTTGCAGGCAAGAACTGTCAGACTGTACTGGCTCCCTGTTCCCCAAACCCTTGTGAGAACGCTGCTGTTTGCAAAGAGGCACCCAATTTCGAGAGTTACACCTGCCTGTGTGCTCCTGGCTGGCAAGGTAACAACATGGGAGAGGAGAAACCGTAGGTGTTTTGAAAAGTGGGCAGGTCATCAGAATAAATGGAAGGCCCTGGTCTTTGTCGCAAACACAGGCCTTGTACAGGAGCTACTAATGGGAATGACTTAGAAAACCTTTCCACTTTGGATTTTTGTGGCATCCTCTAGTGACTGGAAGATTCTAGCCTGAGTCTGAAACCATGATGCCCTACAGGGAATTATAGCACCTGGGCAGTGACTTGCCAGGGGCACAGGAGCCTTAAGGGGCTTCCCAAAGCAGAATACTAACCAGAGGAGCCCCATCCACCCCAGCTGAAGCTCAGGCCCCGCATAAGTCTCTGTGGGGGTCAGCTTCCGTGGACTGAACCATTCGTTGCCCCTGTGTTTCTAGGTCAGCGATGTACAGTTGACATTGACGAGTGTGTCTCCAAGCCCTGCATGAACCATGGTCTCTGCCACAACACCCAGGGCAGCTACATGTGCGAGTGCCCTCCAGGCTTCAGTGGTATGGACTGCGAGGAGGACATTGATGACTGCCTGGCCAGTGAGTATGCCAGCCGGCTCCTCAGCCCCGGGAGGGAGCACAGGAGCGCAGTGGAGGCAACTGCCTCTCAGTGCCGAGACTGGCCACCCCACCAGTTTATCATGTATCTTTAATATCAATATTTAAAAATCTTCTTTTTGAAGATAGTAGCTTTAGGACTTAAGGCAATGGAATCTCTTTTAAGCATTCCCTTAGTGGTTTACATCAACAAAGTGGGGACAGTGCTATGATAGCTCCTTTTTTTTTTTAAAAAAAAAAAGCAGATCTGTGGAGGTATAATTAACATGTAATACACTGCCAACATTTTAAATGACATATGGCAACCCAAACTGCCACTCAAGTTAATGAACATATCCATTCTCCCAAAAGAATTCTCATCTCTTATAATTTAACCCATCTTTCCATTTCCCTGTTCTAGGCAATCAGGGATCTGCCTCTGTCATTATGGACTTGTTTGCATTTTTTACAGTTTTATAGAAATGGAATCATATAATACATACTCTTTTTTGGAGGAGAGGGAGTGTGGCTTCTCTCCTTCAGCATAGTATCTGAGACTCATCCATGTTGTGTGTATTAGTAGTTCATTCTGTTTTGTTCCCTTATGTGGATATACTTCAACTCACTAGTAGGACATTTGGCTTTTTTATAGTTTGGGGGTATTGCTAGGATTTTTTACAGAGATAATCATGTTATCTCTGAATAAATACAACCACTATACCTTTTATTTTTTGGAAATCTGTATGCATTTGATTTACTTTTCTTGCATTATTGCAATTTAGTATGTCCTAGGTACAATTGATGGAGAAATTTAAGGGAGTGGGATCAAACTGTTTGGATTCCTTTCCCACATTAATAAGTATATCAGTCAAATTTTTCAGTATTTAAAACTTTTTCCTGTTTGAAGTAGGACTGGTAATGTTTACAGTTAGTTTAAAATAATTCAGTCAATTATGGTGGGTCTCCTAAAAGATGCTATGGAAACTATAGTAACTGCTGTAAGAAGGGATAATAGGATTTTTACAATTGCTCTAATAGAGATCACAGGTGAGCCTGGTGTTTGCTTTTTTTTATATTTTTGACCTGTCTTTGCAATTATATTTTAAGGTCCTTAAGAGTAGGGGCTACACTTATTTCTCTTGTTCTGATTTGAGTGACATCTAAATTGCAGAGGACAGTACCATGATGGCAGTTCAGAGTGTGTTGATTAACTGGTATGAGTGTAAAGTGCTCTAAGATTGAGCTATGTGATATTTAAAATAAAATAACAAACCACACATCTTTGTTTCCTAATTCTACCTAAATCTAAAAAATAAAAATAAAAATAGGAAGGATGAATGGCAGGGAAGGGAGGGGAAAAGAAAGGAAAGAAAGATCGGTCAGCACAGGGGGCTGATTAATATATATTAACATACACACACGTGTGTGTGTGTATCCTGATCTGTCCCACCCACTCCACGGCCACATACAGCTTTTGAAAATCTTTATTGACATTTCTGAGATTGTGTGTGTTGGGGGCACATATTTGATTTGTCAATGTGTCGGATGCCAAGTTTTATGACTATTAATTTTGCAAAACTGTTAGTGGTGTGTGTAAAGTCCAATCCAGTGATCACACCAGGATAAGACTCTCAGGCAGGCGTTACTGCGTTCACTTTCGTAAACAGAGGAGTCGGGGCAAAGAGATAAGAAGTGCAAGTAGAGATAGGTCAGTCAGGATGTTAAGCTCTCAGCGTGACGCGGTCCAGGCCGCTCTCCTCCTGAGCCTCAGGTTAGTTGCTGCTGCCGCTCAGAGCTCTCACGTTCGTCTGTAATGGCTTAGATCCCTGCCAGAACGGAGGCTCCTGCGTGGATGGCGTGAATACTTTCTCCTGCCTGTGCCTTCCGGGCTTCACCGGCGATAAGTGTCAGATGGACATGAATGAGTGTCTGAGCGAGCCCTGTAAGAATGGAGGGACCTGCTCCGACTACGTCAACAGCTACACCTGCAAGTGCCCGGCGGGATTTGAAGGCGTCCACTGCGAGAACAACATCGACGAGTGCACCGAGAGGTGAGCAGCCTGGGAAAGAGGGAGCACCGGGGCGGGGGACGGCATCCACGGGGGTCCCGTCCACAGTCACCCCTGTTGCCCAGTCCCGATTCCTTGTAGGTGTGTAGTTAGCAGGTCAGAGGTCAGTGGTTGACCAGCTTAGTGGGATGGATCATCGGTTATTTCTTGCTTAGGGAACCAAAAGAGCTATAATTCTGAACAAAAGACAAATTCTCCTCTTTGTCTTTTGTTCCTATTAGCTGATAATTTAAAAATTCCTATTTCTCTGCAGATTTGTCATCGCTGTTTAAATAATTTCTGGGAGGTCTGTTTTTTTTATTATTATTATTATTATCAGCAAACTTGTTGTCTTTCTCTTTCATAAAGAAATCTAGAGTCAAGAGCTCTCTATTTAGCACTCTTATAAATTAAACCGACTTAGGAATAAACTGAAATATGATACAGAAGGACTGGGTAAAATTTGGGAATGTTCACTTCTCCGGGAATCTCTCATAAACTCGGCCTTTTAAATACTTTTCTAAGCTTCTTGGTTGTGGACAGGAAGCTGGGACTCAAGGCTGATTGGCGAGCAGTCTAGTTTGGAAAAAGGTAAAATTTCCTGGATGTAGGAGTTTGGGATGCTCAGGAGTATTAGCCTCTGTAACATCTTAGGTTCTGGGAACCTTGCTTTTTAAACAGCAGGCCAGAGGCCCAGATTACCTAGCTGATGGTGCTCTCCCTGTTTGCTCCTTAGCTCCTGTTTCAACGGCGGCACGTGCGTCGATGGGACTAACTCCTTCTCTTGCTTGTGTCCTGTGGGCTTCACTGGCCCGTTCTGCCTCCATGAGATCAACGAATGTAACTCTCACCCGTGCCTGAATGAAGGAACATGTGTTGACGGCCTGGGTACCTACCGCTGCACCTGCCCCTTGGGCTACACTGGGAAAAACTGTCAGGTAATTCAATGCCAACCCACTCAGTCAGCTTCCTCAGAGCAGCAAGGTATATACCTGTTTCTTTTCTGGCATAATAAGCCCCTCCTAAAAGAGAAAATTCAAGGTCTCAGGGATATCTCTGAGACAAATCAAGTTGACTTCTTAATAGCTAGTAACTTTTCAATAGCTAGTGAATTCCAAAATAGTGACATTGGCAAGGTTATACGGATTAACCAGCATAAGATTATTATTAACAGACTGAGAACTACAGAAAAATACAGGTAGGAAATAAGCACATAGATATTATTTACATTGGAAATACAAAACGGGGAAAAACAATAAAAAATTAATTTCTAAAGGTCAGATATAATATCTAAGGGGATAATAAATATCATGTCTTACAATGTTGTAACATCCTCAAACCAAGCTATTCGCATATCTTTTAAATTCAAGTACATAAGTATACATTTTTGTGGACTCTTAGGATGGAAGGCCTCCTCAGAACCAACCAGTCTAGCCTTTCCTTTCATGGAAGGAGAAACCAAGTCCCCGAGGGAAAAACGAACTCTTCTAAGGTTCCATACCAAACACACTGTTTAATTTTATGCTGTTTTACCTCCTAAAACAATGGTAAACTGATAGAATTATAGAGCTCCAAAGAATTTAGGGTTAAATGGCCAATTTTCCCCAGCCTTGCAGGTGCACTTCAGTAAGGCCGTGTCTATACTGGACATGCGGGCATCACCACCTCTGCATATTAAACAGGAGGATGTTCTTCCTTGGGTTTCTGCTCATTCTGGCGGTGTGAGACTATAAATGCTGGTGGGCACTCTGCCCTTCCCCCCCCCCCGGCCCCTTTCTGCACAGTCTGTGCAGTGAATTTGCCTTCCTGTCCCTGAGGCCATGCCCACGTGGGAACTCTGGGGAAAGGCACAAGGCCGCTTGCACTCTGCCTCGTGTTTTCCATAAGCCTGATTTTCTCCTCCAAGCTGTTTGACAGTTTTTCGGTTTGTTGACAGGCTTTAAGTGCTTTTACTCGTGTTCACCACCGACAGACTTGCTCAAGACCCACGTGGGTTTCTCACGCAGGATTGGCAAAGGGAGTTACTTACCTCTCTGGCAGCTTTGATTTGCCTTCTAGGCCCTCAGGGTGGCCAAATATCTAGACATAATCATGACATAGGGAATAACTTAACCTATTGGGCTTCCTCGAGTTCTTTAATTTCTGTGGTAGGAACTTTTTAACTAGCAGAGCTAAGAGGAATTGGACTCTATTAAGATGATTAGGTTACTAGGGAACACTGGATCTAGTTTAATGCTTGGGTGACGGCTTTTAAAAAAAAAATTAATTAATGTGCTTTTCTTTGAGTTCTTAAAATGCCATGTGACCTGTTTTCTTTGTTTCTGGGTGCGGACGTTGATGTGTGTGCCTCTGTTTCAGACCCTGGTCAACCTCTGCAGTCGGTCTCCTTGTAAAAACAAAGGCACCTGCGTTCAGGAAAAAGCCGAGTCCTGGTGCCTGTGTCCGTCTGGGTGGGCAGGTGCCTACTGTGACGTGCCCAATGTGTCCTGTGAGGTGGCAGCCACCCGAAGAGGTAAGCTCTGCCCCCTCAGGATGGGGAGAGGGATGGGTTAAAAATGTGAAGGGGATTAAGAGACACAAACTTCCAGTTCTAAAACAAATAAGTCGTGGGGATTTGATGTACAGCATAGGGAATATAGTCAATAATATAATAATTTTGTGTGGTGACAGATGGTTACTATATTTATCAGAGTGACCATTTCATAAGAGATATGTGTTGAATTATGAATTTATACACCTAAAACTAATATAATTTTGTATGTCAACTATACTTTAATAAAAATAACTGTATTCTAAAGGAAACAAAGGCATATTGCACTTGCAGGGCTTTATTTTCAATACATATCTGGTATCGAGGGTCCTAGGTTAGTTGAGAATAAAATTTGTCGTGTCAACTGGCTTGATTAGTCTGCCCATTGATTGGTCTGAACCTGACACGTCCTGTGTCTTCTGTGATGTCTCTCCCTCCACTGGGTGTCCCAGGGTTGCCCGTTGACCGCCTGTGCCAGCACTCGGGCGTCTGCATCAACGCTGGCAACTCACATCACTGCCAGTGCCCCCTGGGCTACACCGGGAGCTACTGCGAGGAGCAGCTCGACGAGTGCTCGTCCAACCCCTGCCAGCACGGGGCCACCTGCAGTGACTTCATCGGTGGATACAGGTGTGAGGTGAGTAAGACAGGCAGGCACTATCAGGGACCTCCCAGAAGGTGGTGCAACAGTTGTCATCAACACTAGCTTATTGAATTTAGCTGCTGATTACACTGCTTACTCATTACTGTTTCTTTAAGTCCCCTGTGCAATTAGTTAGCATATCTCTAGAAAGAGATTTTCAGAGAAGTCTGAACCATCTGGCTTCCACGGGGTTGCCCCTGCTCATCTTAACTTTTAGGGCCAGGATTCACTACCAGGGTGCATTTCAGTCTCACCCAGAGACTCCGGCCTGGCGGCTGAGCGACATCACCAAACACACAAGCCCCTCTCAGTTCCCGCTTCCCTGGACACCGCCGCCCTCCTCTCCTTACCCTCTTTCCCCACATCGACACCTGCCACAGCATTGCCCAAATAAAGCCACCTCATGGTCAGTATCTTTTTCCTTGATCAGCCCCGAAATCCCTCGAACCCCAAGATCTACCACAGCTCGCTAGCCTATTCCCCTCCCCTCCCCTCACCCTGTCTCCACCAGTTTCTCGCACATGCATGTAGTTTCCTGAGCCTGGAGGTGCATAAATGCAGCATCTTTACCACCATCCACACAGACTGCTGAGTCGTAGCATCTTCATCACATACAAAGGGATCCGTATTTTAAAGATGGGACACCCTGCACACGGGGACAGGAGTTCTGCACAGGGGCCCTATCTGAATATCCCTCAATATTCAGTCCTTGCTGTCCCATTAAAGTGGCCTGGCGATGTCAGTGCTGGTGAGCTCTAGTGAGCCCCACACAGGATGATTATTGAGAGTGTGGTGACGCCAGAGAAAACATACATGTAGGAGCCGGGTGGAAGTGGGGGCAGAGGGTCACAGTCACGTTCCGGATGTCATTGACTCTCTTGGTCTGTTTCCAACGATGGTCCAATATTTCCTGTCCTTCTGTTTGCTCCTGGCAGTGTGTCCCAGGATACCAGGGTGTCAACTGCGAGTACGAAGTGGATGAGTGCCAGAACCAGCCGTGCCAGAACGGAGGCACCTGCATTGACCTGGTGAACCACTTCAAGTGCTCCTGCCCACCGGGCACCCGGGGTATGGAACCAGCCCTACCCGTTCTCTGCCCAGGGTGTTCTCTAAGTTATAAATCCAGTTTTAGTGTTGGGGGTGTTTTGTTTTTTAATCAAACATTTAGTTCCGAATTCTGATAATTCAGTCATTTCACTCTCTCATCTCTTGCCTGGCTCTGAAGTTCTGACTCATGTCCTTAGTGACATCTGGGTCTTGCTGACATTTTATATTCTGTGAAACACAGAATGTGGAAATCATGTAATATTGCAACAAAATTAGCCTGGTGCGCAAGATTTCTTGGAGCTTTAAGGGAAAACAACCAGCGGCCTCTTGAATAAATAATTCACATTCACCAGCTTATGTATTTTTTAAAACTTGCCAAGTCTTGCCCCCTCTAAGGTGGGGAAATGAATGGATGAAAACATTGGTCTGTTTTCAGAAGCCCAGGGAGGAGCCTGATGGCCTAAGTATTGCAGTAAGGCCTACTGAGACCAACCCTAGACTGGAAGGGTGGAGCCATCTTTCTCCTGTGGCCCCAGCCTCCTGGAAGGAGCTTAGAGTATTGTCTGTTAGAAGAGATGTAGTTATAATGGTATCTGCTCTGAGCAGCCTGGGGGGGGGAGGGGGGAATGTAAGAGACCGTCCACATTGGTTGGACGTTCATCCTCAGTGTCAAAAAGAATGCCAGGGAAGTTTATATACAGTGTTAGACCTTTGTGTCAGTGATTCTGGATAATTTGCCTTCCTTGAGTTCAGGGTTTAGCTAAACATAAATAGAAGAGTACCCCACTAGTAGGCTAGTTATTGAGCAATGAGGCTAAAGAGGAATAGAAAACAAAGGAGAGACAAGCCTTTAAACATTTAGAGATCTGTCCTGTGAAATGGAGAGTTGCTCTCTGCACTGGAAATCAATAGTTGAGACAGAAGTAGAGGTCAGCTTTGTTTGTTCCTTTGAATAAGTGTACTGTTTAGGACTAGCTAGGATTCTGGTGGTTAGCAAATTGGTCCTCAAATCTCAGTAGCTTAACACAGCAATGTGGTTTTTTGGGGTTTTTTCTTTTTCTTTTTGGTCATGCAAACTTGGTGTGTTGGGCTGCCTCTCTCTCTTTCTCTCTCTTTTTTTCTACCAGAACTTTATTTTTTTTAATTTATCTTTATTGTTGAAAGTATTACAGATGTCCCCATTCCCTCCCTTCCACCCTCCCCCAGGCCTTCACCACACTATTGTCTTTATCCATGGGTTATGCATATATGTATATAACTTCTCTATGTATTTTAGATGTGTGGTTTGAAATACTTGGCTTTCAAGGCCTCCACAGTAGGGGCAGAGAGACAGGCTTGCAGGGTTATATAGCAGCTTTCAGTAGTACCTCAGTCTGGAAGTGACACCCATCACTGTTGCTCATAGTATATTGGCCAGAATTAGTAAAATGATCTCAGCCTGACTGCAAGAGAGACTGGGAAATGTGGGCAAGCACATGGATATCCACCGAACACTAAGCTCTATGCTGTATTTATACCATGAACTTTTATTAATTAGAGACAGTTTTAGGATAGACCATTTCTTAAGGCAACACAATTTCTCTCTTCTAAGCACTTGTTAAGGATGACTTAAACAGTAGATTTGCTTTTATTTTTGACAGTCTTTCTTTAGGAATTTTGAGTTTTTCATCCCACTGCTTTTTTTTGCTTTTTTTAAAAATCTTTATTGATTTCAGAGAGAGGAAGGGAGAGGGGGAGAGAGAGAGATAGAAACATCAACGATGAGAGAGTCATTGATTGGCTGCCTCCTGCACACCCCCCATTGGGGATCAAGCCCACAACCTAGGCATGTGCCCCGACCAGGAATCGAACCAATGACCTCTTGGTTCATGGGTTAACACTCAACCACTGAGCCACACCGACCAGGCTTGAATTTTTTATTTATTTATTTATTTACTTAATTGGAGATGTTTCCATATCAAAATATAGAACTTCCTTAATTGTTTTTATCCTGCAGAATTCCCTTTTATGGGCACGCCACATTTTATGCAACTATTGCCCTAGTGATAGAAGTTTGGGCTGGCTGACATGTGTATAAGTGTATTTGTAAAATAAATTTTCGGAAATGGGATTGCTGGGTTAGAGGACATATGCATTTGTAATTTGGGTTGATGTTGCTGAATTACAGTGTATGAGCATACTGCTTCCCAGTGTGGATGAGTGTATTCTCATTTAAGAGTCATTTGGGGGGGGGGGGGAGCCATTTGATTTCCTTTTTCTATGGTTTCTCCATTCATATCTGTATTCTTTTTTCCCATTTCATTGTTGATCTTAATACTTTACAGAGGTTAGCCGCCTATGATACAAATGTAAATATATTTCCCAGATACGGTTTTTTGTCTGGGGTTTTTTTTTTTTTTTTTTTATGCAGAGCTTTTTATTGTAATCAGGTTGAAGTTATCAGTCTTTTCTATGGCTTCTGGATTTCGAATCCTAGACAGCAACACCTTCCACACCCTAATATCCTAAAGGAACTCTCCCATATTTTCTTCAAGTACTAGAATACCGGATCACTTTTTCCCCACGACTGCTGATTTTTCCAACATGATTTACTGAACATTTGATCTTTATATAGTGATTAGAGATGGCACCTTTATCAAATGCTAAATTTCCCTATATATTTGGGAGTTTTTCCAGAATTTCCTTTTTTTATTCTTTTGTTCAATTACTTTATCAATATTACCCTAGAGGTTTTAATGATTATGATCTCCTTTTTCCAGGGTTTTCTAGGCTATGGTTATAGTTTATTTTTCCATATAACTTTAGAATCAGATTGTCTATTAAAAAATCCCTGGGGACTATGTCATTGAGTGAAGAAGGCATGTGAAGCCCTAAGCATATTTTTCCTTTGCTGTGACTGGTCCCAGGAGGATGGTGGCTGCCGTAGATCAAGAGTGTACTTTGCCCTGTCTGACCTTCAAAGTCCCACCTCAGGTCGAGGACAGGAGTGGGATGAATTTTGGAAGTGCCGGCAAGGGTGGCTCTCTCCCCCTGCTGGGAAGCAATGTCCCAGACCAGTCCTGACTCTCGCGCTCTTTCCTCCAGGCCTGCTCTGTGAAGAGAACATTGACGACTGTGCCAGGGGACCCCACTGCCTCAATGGTGGTCAGTGTGTGGATAAGATCGGGGGCTACAGCTGTCGCTGCCTGCCGGGCTTTGCGGGAGAGCGGTGCGAGGGGGACATCAACGAGTGCCTGTCCAGCCCCTGCAGCCCGGAGGGCAGCCTGGACTGCATACAGCTCACCAACGACTACCAGTGCGTGTGCCGCAGCGCCTTCACCGGTGAGCGCTCGCGGCTTCCCGGGGGAGGCTGGGCCCGTGTCTCCCCTCCGGGGCCCAAGGAAGCTTCTCACACGGGAAAACTAGTCCTGCTTCATTCAGGGCCCAGTTTTTCCCTAGGTCTGTGCCCTGTAGATGTTATAATCAATCACTACCTTTTATTTTTCCCCAGACACGTTTTCTCTCTTGCTATACGTTGATTTTATATATATGTACGTATGTATATGTATACATATGCTATATATACATATACACATACAGTGTATGTACAGTTATGTAGCAGAAATATAAAATAATGGAATGGTGGGAGAAGTTGAGCAAAGTAACATTTTTTAGTTGTGGTGAAATACACAGAGCAGAGTTTACCATCTTAGCCATTTGTAAGTGTAGAGTTCAGTGATATAAGCGCATTCTCACTGCTGCGCTGCCATCACCAACATCCATCCACAGAACCCTTGTCCTCTGAGCAAAGTAACGTTTTGTTTTCAGGAACCTCACATCCAATCTGGTTCCATCACCCCGCCTTCATTCGGCGTGTAATGACCCGAGTTACTAAGTAGTCACCGCCCCTGGGACCTTCTTTTCACCTCTGGGACCCGGAGATGCTTGGGATCTTCCAGGATCCTTAGGGGGATAGGTCCAAATTGGGGTGTGTCAAGCTTTTTTTCCCCCCCAGCAGAGGACATCAAGATGACCACATCCTGCCTCAGGACAGGGGCCCTGTCCCAGGCACTTACTGGTTTCTTCTGGAACAGGGCACTTTGATGACTTTGGGGACTGAAATTGCTGTTCATTCTAACCGTGGCAGTACCCTCAGATACTCAGTTTAGAGCTTCGTTCTGCGCTTCTGGGGTGTTTCAAAACTTACACCTACTGCAGTGGGAAAATGAACTCCGGGAAAGTTAGGCTGTATTTTAGAGCAGCGCCAGTCAGGTTACAGAAAGGCTAAAAAGTGATTGAAAAGAGATGTTGTGGATGAAAATTCTCTGTAAATTTCAAGTCACCGTTTGTATGTGTTGGCCTGGGTTAGCCCCTCCTGTGAAGTAGATGATGTTAACCAAGTGCAGTGAACAGTTTTGCTAAATGTGTCTTCTGACATTTGAGAGCTAAATGCCTTCATAAAAAAAGCGTTGTCCTTTTTTGAGGTTTTTTGGTGATGGTTTCAGTTTTTCATACCCAACCTGCTTTGTGAGTCGCTTGGGAATGTATGCCACGTGTGCTTGTAGTGTAGACAGGACAGGCGAGGAGGCTGGCCTGAGCCAGGGGTGGGTTAGGCACTGTGAGATCCCGTGTTCCTTCACATGCCCTTGACCTGAGCTCGCGTACCTCTCACCCCTGCCCCCCGACCCTACGGCACCCGCCCCCTCCCCGTGTCCTGCTCGGTGACTTCCACTTTTTAAAGCTCCTTTTCACTTTCTGCCTCAAGGTCGTCACTGTGAAACTTTCGTCGATGTGTGTCCCCAGATGCCTTGCTTAAATGGAGGGACTTGTGCTGTGGCCAGCAACATGCCGGATGGCTTCATTTGTCGTTGTCCCCCGGTAAGTGCCGTGTGTCATCACACAGCCTGACAGAGCTGAGCTTAAGCTGGTTTTCCCGAGCTGCGTGGGGAGCCCTCTTGGTGGGGAGGTGTCTTCATTTTAGCTGCCTCAGAAGGAAATGCTCGGGTTTTCCACTTAGAGCTGTTAGATACTGAAACAGTGAGCTCCCTGATCTGCCATCATCTAGCTTCAGAAGCACCCAGGGGAAAACCACAGAAAGTGGCAACCTGTTCCCTGCAAAAGGACTGCTGTCCTGGCCTCCAGGCCCTGCACTGGAGGGTCGTCTTGCAGCCCAGATTGGGGCAGAGTTGGTTGGAAATGCTCTTTGCTTACATTCCTTAGCAGGGCTGTTAGTGAACAAGCTGCTGCTTAAACTAAACTTTAGCCATTTGCTATGCAGACTCTTTCCCCTCTGCCAGAGGCTGAAACATCCCTAAAACAGAGATCACTGTGTGGGGGGAGACCCCGAAAGGAAACCTGCGCAATAAGCTTGGCCTGGGCTACGCAGGAAGTAGGGGAATGAACTAATGTGGGAAAGCGTTTACTTAGACCTCCTGATGGGACTCCCGGCCCTCCCATAAAGCTGTTATATAAGTGATGGGATGATAATTAGGAAGGTGCCTGTGGATGCAGTGTCACCTGCATCTTATCCCACCATGACCTGTGGACTTAATTTGGAAGTGATCTCTTAAATTGGCAGAGTCCACATCACCCCGTGGAACCTTTAGCCCTAGGACCTGTAGGTTGACTTGAAGAGGTCCCTTCTTGGAGCTTGGTCCAGGAGGCTGCATGGAGGGATCTTAGCCAAGTGTCTCGTCTTCACCTCTCTAGAGCTGTGGCAGAGGGGACTGGGAGGGAAAACAGGGCACGCCCTCAAGAATCAGTCCACCAGCCTCATTTGTTCACTGACTTCCACAGGGCTTCTCTGGGGCGAGATGCCAGAGCAGCTGCGGACAAGTGAAATGTAGGCGAGGGGAGCAGTGTGTCCACACGGCCTCGGGACCCCGCTGCTTCTGCCCCAACCCCCAGAACTGCGAATTGGGCTGTGCCAGCAGCCCCTGCCAGCACGGGGGAAGCTGCTTCCCGCAGCGCCAGCCCCCGTATTACTCCTGCCAGTGCTTGCCGCCGTTCTGGGGCAGCCACTGCGAACTCCACGTAGCCCCCACCAGCACCCCTCCTGCCACCTGTCACAGCCAGTACTGTGCCGACAAAGCTCGGGATGGCATCTGCGATGAGGCCTGCAACAGCCACGCCTGCCAGTGGGACGGGGGTGACTGTTCCCTCACCATGGAGAACCCCTGGGCCAACTGTTCCTCCCCACTTCCCTGCTGGGATTACATCAACAACCAGTGCGACGAGCTGTGCAACACGGCCGAGTGCCTGTTCGACAACTTCGAGTGCCAGGGGAACAGCAAGACGTGCAAGTAAGGGTCCCGGGTCCCTCGGAGCTGAGGGAGACTGTCACTAACACACCTCGGCTTCTCGCTCCTGCTGCTAACCACTCAGCGCTTCAGCCCAGCTGCCTCTGCTTTCAGACTGGTGCCGAGGCCCCTGCTTCCTGGCGTCAGCCTTGTCTGTCCCACCGCAGGCTGCCCTGTGCTCTCCCTGCTGACAGAGGCGCGGGGATGCTCGGGGCACAGCCACCCTCTCTCTGCCTATTTTTGTCTTCTCACCTGCTGCTCTCGTGACCTCCTGGGGAAATAACTTTTGGAAGTGGTGTTGCCCAGTCTCAGGCAGCCTCTCACATAACCTGCCTGCAGGATGGATGGAAAGGTCTGTACCTCTGTCTGCTCACCCCATTCCTTTCCCCGCGACTGGGTTTCCCAGCTAGATTTCTCAGGAAGCACGAGCGAGGTTAGGCCGCTTGACCCCCCTGGTCCTGACTTTGCAGTTAGAGGGTGCTCTCTGCTTTACACAGTGACTTTCAGCCGTCTCATTTAATTTGGCCCCAGTGAGTTCTCAGCAACCTTGTGAGGCATAGGTGTTAGGGTCTCTCACAGGCGAGGGAACTGAGACCCAGGAGGTTGAATTTCTTGCCGAAGCAGGTACGGTGCTTCCTGACTCCGCGTGTCTTCACTGAGCTAAGGTGGCAGGTCGTACCAAATGGCGTAACTACCACCGGGCAGGATTTGGGGAGGGGCGTGCAGATGCTTTTGCTTCCTAAAGCCCATGGTTACCTCACCAGGAGCAGTGTATACAAAAACAGAGGAAGCATGAGCCAGGTTGATTTCCATTTCAGGTGTGCAGCTCCATTTATGCATCTGACTTAAAACGATGACAAGCTGCCAGGGGGCCCACAGCCCATATGGCGTAGTAAGTGCTGTGCTGTCTCTCATTCAGGGAGCACCCGCTGGTGCTGTGTGGCTTAGACTCTGTATCCGCTAAGATGGCAGGGGTAGGAAATTCAGGGAAGGCTTCATGGGGCATCTGGGGCTTGATCTGGGCCACAGAAGTCGGGTAGGAAAAATCTCCGGTGGTTCCCAGTGGAAAACCAAATAGAGCTCCTGTCTCGCCTGAGCCCTGTTCCTTGTTTTGCCACCCCCACCCCCCGCCAGGTATGACAAGTACTGCGCAGACCACTTCAGAGACGACCACTGTGACCAGGGCTGCAACAGCGAGGAGTGCGGCTGGGACGGGCTGGACTGTGCTGCCGACCAGCCAGAGAACCTGGCGGAGGGCACCCTGGTGATTGTGGTGCTGATGCCCCCTGAACAGCTGCTTCAGGACGCACGCAGCTTCCTGCGGGCGCTGGGCACCCTGCTGCACACCAACCTGCGCATCAAGCGGGACTCTCAGGGGGCCCTCATGGTCTACCCCTACTACGGCGAGAAGTCAGCTGCCATGCGGAAGCAGAGGATGGCACGCAGGTCCCTTCCTGACGATCAAGAGCAGGAGGTGGCTGGGTAGGTGTTTGGTGTCTGAGCTTCTTAAAGCTGAATTTTATAGAGCCGAGCACTGCTGTACACAGACGTGGTAACTAAGTCTGTAAAAATGGGAAGTTCAGACAGAGCAGCCCACCGGGTAAAACAAACACATGGTCCCAGTGTTTACGTTTAAGGGTAAAGTTGCCTTGATCTTGGGAACCTGAAAGGTGGGCTGGAGCCAGCGGGAGGCAGGGTGTCAGGAAGCTGCCTCAGATACTAGGATTAAACCTTTTGCCGGGTCGCCTCAAACCCCTTCGGCAGGACCTCTCTTTCGTATTAGTTGTTGGCTCCTTAGCTGTGTGCTGCCTCAGTCAGGAAGCTTGGTCTTCACCAAGCCAGGGAAGGTGAGACGCTCCCTAGGTAAGGCTTAGTGTATAGGATCTGAAGGAAACGTATTTGAATCTCTGAGAGCTTCCTGGAGGAGGCATCATCACAGGGGCAGAGGCTGGCACTGCAGGTGTCAATTAGGGCTCGTGCGACCCTCTCGGACCCCTCACTCCCCTCTCTCCTCTTTCCCTCGGCACCCCCGCAGCTCTAAGGCCTTTCTGGAAATTGACAACCGCCAGTGTGTTCAAGACTCAGACCAGTGCTTCAAGAACACGGACGCAGCCGCGGCTCTCCTGGCTTCTCACGCCATCCAGGGCACCCTGTCCTACCCCCTGGTCTCTGTCGTCAGTGAGTAGCTCTGCTGATGGGGGGAAGGTGTGGGGGAGGCATCCCCTGGGGCAAAGAGGAAAGGGCACCTTTCAGCCTGCAGCTCCGGCCTCAGCTGTGAGCTCAGCAGCCCCCTCAGTGAATGTAAAGCTGGTATTGAGAGGTGGGTGTTTCCTTGGTGCACCTCCAGGTGAGTCCCTGATTCCCAAGCCCACCCAGCTTCTCTATCTGCTGGCCATCGCCGTTGTCATCATCCTGCTCCTGCTGCTGCTGGTGGTCATCATGGCGAAACGAAAGCGCAAGCACGGCTCCCTCTGGCTGCCCGAAGGTTTCACGCTGCGCCGGGACTCCAGCAACCACAAGCGCCGCGAGCCGGTGGGGCAGGATGCCGTGGGGCTGAAGTAAGCCGGCTGCCAGCGAGCCCCTCGCAGTGGCGACGGGCAGGGCTAAATCAGAAAGCAGGGCTTGTTCAGTCGTGACTTTTAGGTGTGAGCTCTGGCCACGCCACATTACCACACCTGCCCCTCATTCCGAGCTCCTCCTGAGTAACTGAGGTCGCAGCCGGAGCCTGGGTGCTCCTGTTCTATGCGTTATTACCCCGTGGGTGCTCGGCCTCTGTGTCGAGGCACGCTTTCGTTGTAAGCTCCTGATCAGTGGGAAGGGAAAGGATGTTTACTACGGTAACGGGATTTAAAATGCCGCCCATCCTTTGTGGGCCAAAGCCCCTTAAAGTCCCGGTCTAGCAGTGAGAGTGCATCATGGTGGGAAAAGCATGGAAATCCTTCGTGTTAGTTGATGATACACCTCTACTCTCGTTTTCCCCCTCCTACTCCTGGCACATCAGGAACCTCTCAATGCAAGTCTCAGAGGCTAACCTGATAGGTTCTGGAACAAGTGAACACTGGGTCGATGATGAGGGGCCCCAGCCCAAGAAAGCCAAGGTAAGCTGGCCACCATCAGCCACTCTCCCGTCACATCTCAGCCTCTGTCCTTGGTAGCTGGAGCGTCCCCAATGGGAGTGATCATCTTTATATGTTGCCCAGGCGGCAGCTATCCCAGGCTATCAGGGAAGGCGGCGATCTCTAGGCCATCAATGGCCTTACCTTACCTATGTATGTTTTCAATAAGAACCCTAAAAATAATAAAACAAGCAGTGCTTCCTTCCTGAAGGACCATAGATGGTAGTCGAGAAAGGACTGGGGCATGGAAACAGCCATTTCCAGCACGGCTCCATCTCTCCCCTGTTCTTTCGGGCTTTTCCCCTTCTGGAAGGGGAGGTGGGATTAAACAGTGAAGAGAGCCAGTGACCATCAACTTCAGAGGCTCCTCATCTCGGGCCCAGGAAATGAACACCACTTAGGAGTAAGAGGTAGATTGGGCTGAGGCTGGGGTGAAATAGGAGGCCGGCCGTCAGTAGCTCCATGTGGCTGGGACATGTGCATGTCCCGTGGGTGTGATAAATCAGCACACCCACTACTAGTAGGGATATTAATAATTCTTTTCTCTGTGAGCTGTTGTGAGGATTAAATGTGTCAGGTGCCTTGCCTATTCTCTGTCACATACTAGATATTCAGTAAAGGGTAGCTGCTTTTAAAATTACAGTAACAGTTATTCCTCAACAAATATTTCCTGGAGCTTGCTCTGTGCCGGGCACTGTGTTCATACGGGAAGCAGCCTTGAAAAAAGGCTCATTGCCTTTTCTCGGGAACCTTAGTCTAGTGGCAGAGACTGCAGTGGAGGCCCCAGCGCCAGTGAGCACCTAGCATGTGATCAGCTAAGGAGAGGTGAGCAGAGTCCTCTCCAGGACCAACAAGAGGAATTAAAGTCCAGAGTCATTTGAAGGAGGGGAGGCAGGAGTTAATCAGAGGACTGGAAGAGACCCTGGCAGGCAGAGGGAACATGAGCAAACGCCCAGAAGCAAGAAAACGGCACTTTGGGGACCTATAAATAGCATGTCAGATAGGTAAGATAGGTCACATATTAAGGCTAAAGCCTGGAGTTTGGGCTGTCTGTGGAGGTAGGGAGAGTTGTACAGGTGACACAGGACAGGTGAGCAGGGGCCACATCATGAGGGCCGTGGGAGGCTGATGTGGGTGCAGATCTGAGGGTTAGAGTCAGGGTTGGGAGAAAGCTGGGCAGGAGGCTCTGGGCCAGCTTTGGGGCCACAGCTCCTGGTGGTCAGCCAGGTTCACATCGAGAGTGGTCGTCCCCTTTCAGGGCGAAGATGAAGCTTTACTCTCAGAAGAAGACGACCCCATCGACCGACGCCCATGGACACAGCAGCACCTCGAAGCCGCGGACATCCGAAGGACACCCTCACTGGCTCTCACGCCCCCGCAGGCCGAGCAGGAGGTGGATGTGCTGGACGTGAACGTCCGGGGCCCAGGTCGGCACCCTAGCCTCCCCCTTTCCCGAGCCCATGCCTGCCTTGGCTTCTGTGTTGTCATTCCCTAGTTTGTCCTCCTTGGTGACGTGCCCCCTGCCAATTTCACAGACTCCGAATCAGCTTGAGGGAACAGATGCTTAAGGAGTACAGGCCTGCAGACGTTATGAGCACACATGAGAAGCGGGGGGGTGGTTCACATCGATTCGCATACAGTGTGCTTGCGAGCAAATGGGCCGATTATATGGGTTAGGTCTTAGAACGACAGAAAAATCATATCCCAAAGCAGAGGGATAGGGAATTAGTTTAGCTGATACCTTAGTGACTATAGTTCTATTAATAGTGAATATTTTATATTTTTAACCTAGCACTTAGAGACTTGAACAGAAAGGTTGCTTAACTTGGAGAAGAGCCCCCTTCTTGCTGTCCGTTGCTCTTTACAGGAGGGACAGTCCCAGAGGACAAGCAGGTGGCCAGTTACCGCAGGAAGCACAGGGTTGTTTCCCAAACTATTCCGACAGCAGGGTGAATCGAACCTCAATGTCTTTCTCCTCCTGAGCGCTCTGGGGTTTTCCTCTCCTGTAGATGGGTGCACCCCGCTGATGCTGGCTTCCCTCCGGGGAGGCAGCTCAGACATGAGTGACGAAGATGAAGATGCAGAGGACTCGTCTGCCAACATCATCACAGACTTGGTGTACCAGGGGGCCAGCCTCCAGGCCCAGACAGACCGCACCGGGGAGATGGCCCTGCACCTCGCAGCGCGCTACTCACGGGCGGACGCTGCCAAGCGCCTCCTGGACGCGGGCGCAGACGCCAATGCCCAGGACAACATGGGCCGCTGCCCTCTCCACGCCGCCGTGGCAGCTGACGCCCAAGGCGTTTTCCAGGTGAAGAGCAGGATCTGTAATGTCTTACCTTTGTTAAGGCACTTAACCTCCCATGACGTTCACTAAATAATTCTTTCAGAGAATAAAGCAGATGCCAGAGTCATGCTTGCAGAATGGGAAAGCAGAAAAAGGGAGGCAGGAAAATTGACCTAATTATCTACAGCCAGATAGTGATGGGGCCAAAAGCAGATAGCATCAGTCCTCTGATTGTTAAATCACCGTGGTTTTCTGAGGCGCCAAATGCCTCCCAAATGAGTAGATCAGATGGGAGTGGTACCTGTGATAAGCCTTTGATAGTGTCGGCTCCTGCCTGTAGGTTTAATTGACCATAGGGGCTTCCATGTGCTCCTTGGTGGTTTTCTTGATGTGAGTTCACAGTGTGCTTCCCGGTGCCTTGTATTGTATTCTCATGGGGAATTGGAAGTATTCTGTCCACCGCAGTTGGGGTGGTATTTTCCCACATACCTCTTCTTTCCTGGGAAAGTAGAAGGACTTCACTTTACATGGTCCCATTGTCTCTTGAGCACACGTTTGCTCATGGACTCATTCATTCATTCAGCAAACATCTGTTGATTGGCCATGGTAGAAACTGGGCACAAAAATAACAAGGCACTCCTTGACCTCAGCTTACAGGAACTTACCGCATGGCCTCAGCTATGGTGCTCTCGTTTCCTCCTCTCAGCTTCGTTATGTTCTTTATCCAGGTGACTCTCTTTTCTGTCTTCTAGATTCTAATCCGCAACCGAGTGACTGATCTAGATGCCAGGATGAATGATGGTACCACACCCCTGATCCTGGCTGCTCGCCTGGCTGTGGAGGGGATGGTGGCAGAGCTGATCAACTGCCAAGCAGACGTGAATGCGGTAGATGACCATGGTAGGCGAGGCTGGCGTTGGGATTCTTACCTGGGAGGCATCTCTAAGGAGGAGAGTGTTATATGATCCTTAAAGATCTATCTCAGACCCAAATCCACTGACCATTCAGTCAGTCTTTCTTTTAACATATTGAGCTCAGAGGACTGAGCCATTGGAGGTGCATAGGTGAAGATGGGAAGGGGTTGTTAGTGAAGGTTTAGGGCTTCAAAGCAGGTCTATGAAAGGTTTTCTGATAAGTTCCTTAGCATGTTACTCTTGACATGCGAACTATGAGAGCTGAATTCACTGGGGATGGGGGACTCTATATCCTAAATACACATTCTGGCATGTGATACAGAAATAGGTCACTGTTTTCAGTGTGTGACAGGGTAGATTCTGCCACATGGAGGACGGGGCACCATAGACAAATGATCCCCATACCTGGAGGTCTTCTGAAGGCCAAGCAGCCTGTCCTGCAGTATTTCCAGAACAGGGAAAGAAGATAATACTTAGATTTTTTTCTCACGGGCCCCCACAGAGAACTGACTCCCTGCTGCTCTCCAGAAAGTTCCGAGTTTCCTTACACGTGCCACGGTGCTTCCTCACTAGGAACCGGACGTGTTCCTGTACCCTGTCCGCTCATCCGTATGTCTCTCCCTGCAGGAAAATCTGCCCTTCACTGGGCAGCTGCTGTCAACAATGTGGAGGCGACACTTTTGCTGTTGAAGAACGGAGCCAACCGAGACATGCAGGACAACAAGGTACAGTCTGGGCCCCGAGCTGGAGGCAGCCAGCAGTGCCCAGGATGTAAGGCACCCCTTTTTCCCCCACAGTTCCTCCTGTGATGAGTATAGACAGAGACAGAAGCAGGTAGGGAAGGGACTGGGCCCAGAGAGCTTGAGGAAGGGCATTGGGCTCGTCCGGGAAGGGTCGGGGTTGGGCCCTCTGCCCGCTCAGCACTCGGGCCGGTCCAGGCTGGTCTGTACAAACTTGGGCACAGCCTTCTCTGCGTGTCTCTTCGCTGACATCCCCCTTTCTGCTGTTCTGTGTGCTGCTCGAGCTCACTTCCATTTCTCCCATTTGCTTTCCTGCTGCCTTTTTCCCCTGTCCTTGGACACCAGGTGTTTTCCAGTTCGCTTTTCCTCCTCTGAGTTTATGTTACGCTTCCCCTCTCTGGCTCACCTTCTCTCGTCCCCTGTTGTAGTTCTTTTTGTGCATGTTCTCTCTCTGCTTTCTTCTACTTTCTCTTATTTTTCCCAGCTCTGTACATGCTTTAGGTTCTTCCCCTGCTACCTTTCTTATTGCTGACTTTCTCCTATTTTGATGAGCTCAGGGCTCCTTTAAGCAAGTCTTTGGCTCCATGTCATGCTTGAGGTCACCCATTCCCACCTACAAAGACACTGCCCTTGACAGGCAAAATGGGTCCTTGGGTTGGGGTGAAATAACCTCACTCTTACGTCTAAAGCATAGACATCCGTTCAGCACATAGCTAGAGATACAGTTTATCCGTGGTGTTAAAATTTCACGTGGGGAGACAGTTTGGAAAAAATGTCTAGGGGGGCCAGTAATGAGCAGATCGAGGAACGCTGCTCTATTCTCGAGGGTTATTAAAATGTGCTCTTCGTGGGCCTTTTCTGTAGGAAGAGACGCCTCTGTTTCTTGCTGCCCGGGAGGGGAGCTATGAAGCAGCCAAGATCCTGTTAGACCATTTTGCCAACCGGGACATCACAGACCACATGGACCGCCTGCCCCGGGACGTGGCCCGGGAGCGCATGCACCATGACATCGTGCGCCTGCTGGACGAGTACAATGTGACCCCCAGCCCCCCGGGCGCCGTGCTCACGTCTGCCCTCTCCCCCGTCATCTGCGGGCCCAACAGGTCTTTCCTCAGCCTCAAACACACCCCCATGGGCAAGAAGCCCAGGCGGCCCCATAGCAAGAGCACCATGCCCACCAGCCTCCCTAACCTTGCCAAGGAGGCCAAGGAGGCCAAGGGGGGTAGGAGGAAGAAGTCACTGAGTGACAAGGGCCAGCTGTCTGAGAGCTCAGTGACTCTGTCCCCCGTCGACTCCCTGGAGTCTCCTCACACGTATGTGTCCGATACCACGTCCTCCCCAATGATCACATCCCCTGGCCTCTTACAGGCCTCCCCCAACCCCATGCTGGCCGCGGCCGCGCCCCCCGCCCCGGTGCACGCGCAGCATGCACTGTCTTTCTCTAACCTGCATGAGGTGCAGCCTCTGGCTCACGGAGCCAGCACTGTGCTTCCCTCGGTGAGCCAGCTGCTGTCCCACCACCACATGGTCCCCCCGGGCAGCGGCGGGGCGGGAAGCCTGGGTAGGCTGCATCCAGTCACTGTCCCCGCAGACTGGATGAACCGCATGGAGATGAATGAGAGCCAGTACAATGAGATGTTTGGTATGGTACTGGCACCCGCTGAGGGCACCCCTCCTGGCATAGCTCCTCAGAGCAGGCCGCCGGAAGGGAAGCATATGACCGCCCCCCGGGAGCCCTTGCCCCCCATTGTGACTTTCCAGCTAATCCCCAAAGGTGGCATTGCCCAACCAGCCGGGGCATCCCAGCCTCAGTCCAACTGCCCTCCCCCTGTGGCAGGCCCCCTGCCTTCCATGTACCAGATTCCAGAGATGGCTCGTTTGCCCAGTATGGCTTTCCCCACTGCCATGATGCCCCAGCAGGATGGGCAGGTGGCTCAGACCATCCTCCCTACCTATCACCCCTTCCCAGCCTCTGTGGGCAAGTACCCCACACCCCCGTCCCAGCACAGCTATGCTTCCTCGAATGCTGCCGAGCGAACGCCCAGCCACAGTGGCCACCTGCAGGGCGAGCATCCCTACCTGACACCGTCCCCGGAGTCTCCTGACCAGTGGTCGAGTTCGTCACCCCACTCTGCTTCTGACTGGTCAGATGTGACCACCAGCCCCACTCCCGGGGGTGCTGGAGGAGGTCAGCGGGGACCTGGGACACACATGACCGAGCCGTCACGCAGCAACATGCAGGTTTACGCGTGAAAGAGTCTGCCTCCGGTGTCGGGACAGAACTGCCTATTGTAAATGCTGCTGAGGACAAATGAAGGTCATCCGGGAGAGAAATGAAGAAGTCTCTGGAACCAGCTTCTGGAGGCAGAAGAGAGGAGATGCTCTTAGCTTTTCAGATAATGCAGTGGAAGCAGTTCCATCAGCTTCAGCGAGTGTTTGCAGGGCTCTGGGCGGGTGACGAGCCTCCTTCCGGTCTCTCGCCCATCAAGCCACCTTTGTGGACATGCAAGATAAATACAAGACTTGGAACCATGTTTACTCTTTCATTTGGAGAATAGGACGGATGCCTGATGTAGCTCAGACATTCTTGCAGCTCGGACTGCATTTTGCATCCTGGAGGCTCCTGCCAGATCCATGAGAAGATGCTACAGTAGAGACCTACCTGGGAACTGTGCCCTGGAATTCTAGCCGAACTGACCTGTCTCGTCTTCTCAGCTTTGGAAATCCTTTGGACCTCATTTGGTGCTTTGGGTTTTGCACCTGTCTGGCTGTAGCCCCACCAGCAAGGCACAGGGCCCGTCCTTTGTGCCTTTGCTCTTTCCTGCTCCAAAACGTGACTCCGCCTCCTTTCCCCTCCCGCCTTCCAGCACCCCTGGGATTCTCACAGGGCTTCCTTTGGTTATGGTTCTCAGCATAAACCTTTCTGTGTTTCTTTAGAAAGTGGACATGCCGCATTCTCCTACGTAATAGCATTCCTAGAAGAAGAGCAAAACATTTTTCTTTAAACCCAATTTGGGGAGAGGAGAGCCCTTCAAGAGGCTGCACCGAGTCTCGGGCCTGCGTGCGGGGCTTTGTGTGAACCTCACAGGAACAAAGATGAGAATCCGTTTTCCATTTGTGGGCCTGGGCAGTGTGAAGTTTTATCCTTGGCAGTGTGGGTACTGTGACCCCCTTTAAAAAAAAACACACAAAGATTTGGAATGTTGGAATGACCAGGAGATTAACTAACTGATGCAAGAAGAGTCCCCGTTGGCCGGTCCCTCCCCTTCCTGCCAAGCAGCGACTCCCAGGTCTCAGAGCCCCCGGGTGCGGCCCTCACCCAGCCTGTGAAGCTGGTCTGTGTGTTGAGCCTTCCTCCCGTCAGTCCTCACAGAAGACAAAGTCTCCTGTGACTTTCCCTCACTCCTAGAATGGAACTGTCCCCTGGCTCGAGGGAGCCCGTGAGGGTCGGCTTCCCTTCGTCACGCTCCCAGTCTCCGCTTCCCCACCCTGTTCCTGGCCGCAGGCCTGTCGCCAGTCTTCCCCCCACACGGCGTGGGCTGGGTTACTGGTGCCCCCAGTAGGTTCTCACCGAACACAAGGATTTTCAAGTGCAGGAAATGGAACGCTGGCCTTGTTTTCTAGGGTTGAAGCCAGTCCTGTAAGAGGGCTGGAAAGGGAGGAACTGTGAGGCGGCCTTTGCTGCTTTTTGCTACCATTTCCCTTCCTTTGAAAGCAGTCGTGACATCTCCCTTTGGGTAACTAACAAGACACTTAACCAGGGATGCTTTTCCTTGCTAGGGTCACCGTCTAGATGATAATGGGCAGTTACAGACCCACTGGCCTTGCCGCCCTCCTGTTCAGTGTGGAATTGCATCTCACCTAAGTCTGCTCTTTGTACTTTTGGTCTTGGCAACTTCCATGACCCTCTGTCAAGGGCAGAAGTGTTCTAGGTAACACTAGAAACAGGAAGACAATCGCTTGTTTCCCCTTTCTCCCTGAGTCAGCAAATAGTTCGTCCTGTGGCCACTGTCGCATCTGCCTGGTGCTATGAGGCGACACCTGGAAGATCAGTTCTCCTGGAGCAGTTGGTAGATACTAATAGCTGAAGTGCCTTCTGCGCTGTGGTTTGAGTAATAGTCTTCATTCCTGCCTTGGCTGACAGTGTTCCTCAGTGCTCCCCACAGGCCGCATCTGTCTGTGCCCTGTACAGAGAAGCCCCATGTGTCCGTTAATGTGACAGTCTACAAATGACATGCTTCAGTCCTGCCCAAGTCCATGAGCCAACAAAGATAATTCATTCTGCTCTAATACATGCAGGTGGTTTGTTCATTCTGTATGTTTTCTCTCGCGGCAACTCCAGCAGCCCCTTTCGCAGTGTGTAACGCCTTATCATTCCCAATGCCGCCTCTGTCCTTGGACCCATCTGGTAACTCACAGATGGGAGAACCCTTCTGACTGAGTCACTGTGGACCCCACCACGCCCGCCCTGCTCTGCCATCCTGTGCCAGCCCCTCTTATCGAAAGGATCAGCTCTGACCCAGCAGCTTGACTATTTCATCACCTCCCCGCTCTCCACGCACTGTGTAGGCCCCACCCGCTGTTTCTCCTTGGAATCCTTTGGGTTTCGGGGAGGGACTGTGAAAGCTGCCGTCACAGACAACAGGCCTCAGCGATACGGAGGAAGATACTGCCATTCAAGACCTTGTCAGGCCCTTAGATTTTAAAGACCCTTGAGTTGTACCAAATCTAATACCAGAGAAGGTAAGGTGGAGGCTCACTTTCTCATTTGGTTCTGAATGGCAGACGAACTTTTAAGGGGACACAGCTTTTATGCCATGTATGGGTCAGCCCCCCACTTTTGGTTTATTTTTATAAATTCTTCCATCATCCTCTGGGGATAGATTTTTTTATGTATTTGTTTATTTCTTCTGTTTTGTGTTAAGCATCCTTTTCTGACTTAAACGATGGTGAGGGAGGTAGAGGTTTGAGGGCAAGAGAGGCTGGGAGTTGAAAGATTTTAATGTAAGCCATCCGCTGTGATGCTCGAGTTCCTTATGTCACCTTACGATTAAATGTGCTAGTTCGTCCTGGTACAGAGAAGAACCAAAGGTGGAATGTGTTGTCGGCAGGTGGTTTGGGGACTTGGCCTCATCCATACATTGAACGCATGATGGCCTTTTGATAAGACGCGTCCTGTGCCCCGAGGTTCCCACCCCAACTCTCTGGTACCCCAGCCCCTTCCTTGTGTACATTTCTCTTAAGAGTGATATTATATCTGTTTGTATGAGAAGAACAATAACCAATAAAATGACTGCATATTCCTAACTATATATAGTAAGGAAAATGCACACTTTGTTTTTACTTTTCAAAGTTTCATTCTAAAAGTAGTTAAGATGAAATTTATACGAAAGCATTTTTATCACAAAATAAAAGCAGTTACATGTCCAGCTCGGTGGCGTGGCAGCCTTCATTTTCCATCCCCGCGTCCCCAGTCCCGCGGCGATCACCTCGTGCCGTTCCCCCGAGAGAAATCCTCTCCTCTCCATCCCCAGCCCCGCAGGGCCCGGCGCTGGGCTGCTGCTTTTCTTTCTCCAGGCAGATCCTAAATAAATGCTTTTGGTGAAGAAGCTACTAGAAGTCAAATAGGAAGCATCGCAAGACTGAGTCGCTTTTCTTTCTGTGCACTGGCTGGCAGCAGAGACAGCTGCTCGGGACAGAGCGCCCTCCGGTGGAAGTGGAGGGAGTCTGCTCAAGGCAGGACAGAATCCGGCTGTAGGGAGTTAGCTGATGGTGCTGGTACCCAGACTGTTAGTTTGCAATATTATTATTAAAATTTTGTAAAGAGCTTAATATATACAATTGTAAAATAGTATTTTGCATATAAATATGCTACCAAGTTCATCCATTCACTTGTAGAGCCAATTGAGTGAACGCTTGCACACAGATACTTGACATTGGTGATACCTATGGCATTAGCAGTCTTCTATCAACTTCAGCACTGAGTTTATTTCTGTGATATATGTGCCGAAATTTCTGAATCACACACACCTAATTCTAAAGGGTAGCAGTATTTTCTGTATTTTTTTTTTATAAATGACTGACTTGAAATCGTAGGATATATTCAATATGAGCCTAAACTCCTAGCCCTTGATGATGCGGGAGAATCCAGGACTCTCCCAGCCGTGAAATGCAAGGAAGGAGAGCAGGCTGGAGGCTCACGGCTGTCATGTCACACAGCTGGAACGATAGATTCGGATACCAGGCCGGATACCAGGCCGCGATCCCACCGGGGCAGGGATTGGTGTGTCCCTCCATTGTGCAGCTAACAAGCCTCACAGCCCAAGGCCAGGGCATTGAGTTCCTCTTTCAGAACGTGATGAATACTGTGCTGGACGCCTCACAGATGCGATGGGCAACGGGGGAACTGCGAGCCTGTTGCTGGCTCTGCCTCTGTAAGTACTGAACTCCCCATAGACACCCCTGCAGGCCAGCTGTGTGGGTGGTCTGGTCACTCACCTCACCTGGAGGACACTATATTTTTAAAATTTTAATAAATATGTCTTTGTTGATTTCAGAGAGAGGAAGGGAGAGAGAGAGAAACATCAATGATGAGACAGTCATTAATCGGCTGCCTCCTGCATGCTTCCCACTGGGGATCGAGCCCGAAACCCGGGCACGTGCTCTGACCAGAATTGAACCTCGATCTCCTGGATCCTAGGTTGGTGCTCAACTGCTGAGCCATGCTGGTTGGGCTATAGGACAGTATTTTTAAAAATAAAATAGGGATCAAGTGCTTGCAAAAGCCATGAAGAGAGAGAGAGGGTGTGTGTGTGTGTGTGATAGAGAGAGGGTATTCCACTTTTCCTTCTTTTGACTTAGAGCTTAGCAAGGCACATTTAAAACATTTGCACCAGTCAAGTCCCGACTGAGAAGTGGGCAAACTCAAATGAGGGTAACACAAGAAGGGCCTGTTTACAACAGGACTGATTAGGAAGTGTGCGTCTGAGGTGCAGGGGAACCTTCACGGGCGGTGCCGAAAGTCCTGGCTAGTGGCAGCAGAGCTAGGACCACTCAGGTCCAAGGGGATGAAGGTTGGGAACCTGGAAGGAGAGGGTTCTGAAGAGCAGGGTTCCTCAGGAAGAGCTGTGACTTCTGTTGGGGACACAATGAGCCGGAGGCCCCTCACAACGAAGAAGCCAGGGAATAGATACCCTGCTCTCATTCCCCACCTCGCCTCCACCCCGAACTTCCTATTTGCCGAATCCAGGAGGAAGACTGAAAACACAGGAGCCTGTCGGATTTTATGAGTTGATACAGTCAGCTTCCTGGGGGGGAGCGCTTGATGGAGAGAGGAAGCGAGTGGATCTGACGGTGCAGATATATTACCTGGAACATCCTCCCTCCAACTGTAACGTTTCTAAGAAGCTTCTACTGACAGCCTGCCTTTGATGTATCACGGTGGGGAACGGAAAGTAAAAGGAATGGCGTTTCAATAATCCGGATTTGACTTCCTTTCCTGATCTCCTTACTGGCGTGTCTCTTCCCTCCTCGGCTTTGAGCACCCAGACTGGCGGCAGTGGAAAGCAGAGGCTGGGTAACTCGTGGTGTGGTGCCTTCACTCAACGGGATGCTACACAGAGCTGAGTGGAAAGAGCAACAACGTGAAGAATTGTCATTGACGGAACATTGAGTAAAGGGAGCCCGACACAGAGGAATACACTCCGTACGATTCCATGATCTAAGTTTGGTTTTGTTTTTATAAACACTGTACATTTACACTACACCACATTTATTTTTTTTAAAAAAATAAGATTAGCCTTGAGCTATGACATCACGATGGCTGTGACGTCACTAAACAGTAGTAGTCTTATGAGACCACTGTGTTATATGGTGCCCATCATTGACTGAAATGTCATTATGTGGAGAATGACTTTAGACTTAAAAAACTTCAAGAGAAACTATAAACTATTAAAACCTGTTGCCATGAAAAGAGAACAAGATAAACTTAAAAAAAAAAAAACCAACACAGAATCTTTCCCATTAGTGATTAGTTGAATCAAACCAAATGGTGAAGGAAATCATATGCATTCTGGGTCTGGGGTACAGAAGTCTTCTATCCATGTCAGTTGAGAAAAAGTGGGTGCTGAGGGAATATGTACCTGGGTGTGCAGCACCGCAGGCAGACGAGAGGTGGAGCCCAGGACGGTGATTTACACCACCGGGGGGCTGCAGTATTTCACGAAGACACTAGAGAGCGCAGCGGAGTAGAAACTGGCAAATCTCTTCAAATAAGTCCTACATACAAGCCCAGAAAGGAAGGACACATGCACATTTTACACACACACACACACACACACACACACACACACACACACACAGAAAATACTTAGATGTGTGGACAAAGTCCACTCTTGACGAAACCAGGCAGTAGTCTGGGAGGGTTGGCTTATTCTTTAGAAGTCAAAATCTCAAACACTACAACAAAGACAAAAAAGCCAATCAGACAAACCCCTTCCTTTTCCCCCTCCACCCAGCCCCCGCCCCACCCCAGGTCTTCTTAATCAAATGGTCAAAAGTCACGAATACAGAATGTTAATATCTGTGAGAGACAAGTGACTGTTGCATATTCTGCATTCCCTCCAACAGTGCACAAGAGTTCCCTTTTCTCCACGTCTTCGCCATCACTTGTTATTTGTTGATTCTTGGTAATTGCCATTCTGACAGGGTGAGGTGATATCTCCTAGTGGGTTTAATTTTCATTTCTCTGATGATTAGTGACGTTGAGCATCTTTTCATATGTCTATTGGCCATCTGCTTGTTCTCTTTGGAGAACTGTCTATTCAGGTCTTCTGCCCATTTTTAAATTGGACTGTTTGGGTTTTTTGGTGTTGAGTTCTATAAGTTCTTTATAAACTTTGGATATTAACCCCCTATCAGATGTATCGTTGATGAATATCTTCCCTCATTCAGCAGGTTGTGTTTTTCTTGTGATTATGGTTTCCTTTGCTGTGCAAAAAGTTTTTAGTTTGATGTAGTCCCATTTATTTATTTTCTTTTGTTTCCCGTGCCCCGAAAAGACAGTAAAGAAAAATATTGTAAGAGAAACGTCAGAGATTTTACTGCCTATGTTTTCTTCTAGGAGTTTTATGGTTTCAGGACTTACATTTAAGTCTTTAATACAGTTTGAGGTTATTTTTGTATATAAGAAGGTGGGGTGGGGGTGGGGGTGTAGCATCTCTACACGGATATTTTCAGGCTCCTGCCCTTTGCTGCAGCCGAGCCCAATGGGAAACTGGGAGCGATGCGGGGGCCATGTGGGCAGAGAGGCCTGGGAAACACCCGATTCCAGCCGATGGAGAACATCAGAGGCGCCCCAGGGCGCACAGAGCAGCCTCGGGGCACGGGGCACAGGCCGCCTCAACAAGGCCTCTGTCCTTCCTACTTCTCTGCTCCTTCCCCCGCGCTGCTCTGTGACTCTCACCGCCCCTCGAGCCCGCAGCCCCTCTTTTCCTTCTACTCGCGCGCACCCGCCTCGCTCCCCCCGCGTGCGCCCAACGGCACCGCCCAGGAACCGACCGGGCGGCCTTGGGCGGGACCTGCGCCCCGGCCGGGCTGGCGCTGCGCTCCGCACCCGCTCGCTGGGCCCCGCACTTTGCGCGCCTCTGGTGGCCGTGCCCGGAAGTGCAGGGGCCGCCTCCCTGCGTCTCAGCGGTGCCATGAGGTCAGCCAGGGCCTCCCCAGGCCCTTGGCTCCCGGCGCTGGTCCTCGCCTTGCTCCTGGTTGACTCCCTCGGCGAGGATTTAAATTTTCACCCGAACTGGGGCTTTGACTCGTATGAAATCACCATCCCCAAGAAGCTGAGCTTCCCGAACAGGGAGCGGCATATGAGCAGCCGCATGTCCTACCTCCTGCAGGTAAATGGCAAGAAGCATGTCCTCCACCTGCGGCCCAAGAGGCTTCTCCTGGCCCGACATCTGCAGGTTTTCACCTACACAAAAGAGGGGAAACTCCTGGAAGATTACCCTTACATACCCAGGGACTGCAACTATGTGGGCTTCGTTGAAGGAGCTAAGGATTCTGAGGCTACTTTCAGCACCTGCACGGGGAGTCTCCGAGGAGTACTGAAAATTGATGACAAATATTACCAAGTCGAGCCCCTCAAGGCCTCTTCCAGTTTTGAACACGCCGTCTATCTCCTGAAGAACCCGGGGGAGTTTCAGAACCAGATCTGTGGCATATCTGATGACCAAAGAGCAAAGCAGATGCCCCAGCATGTGAACATGGGTAGGTCTGCTGGCTTAAATGGACCCTCTGTGCACCAAAAGTATTTTGAATTAGGCCTACTCTTTGATCATGAGAGATATTTATTTTCAAATTCCAATGTTACCGACGTGACAAACGATGCCATCCTTCTGACTTCGATTATGGACACTTACTTTCAGGAACTCCATATGAGAATACTAATGACTGCACTTGAAATATGGACAGATGCAAACAAAATAGATACTGAATTTCCAACATTACAGAAAACTTTAGGCCAATTTTTGATATACCAAAGAAATATACTAAGTAATCAGCTTAAAGTAGATTGGGTACAACTATACATTAAAAAACATTATATTGATGCTGTTGCCTGGTCCTGGGGTAAAGTGTGTACTGAGAGGTATGCTGGATCTGTAAGTGTTTTTCCCGATATAGGCATCCTTGGACCTGCCACTTGGGGTGCTCATAATCTGGGCCATAGCGTGGGGATGATCCATGATACAAAATACTGCAGATGTCGCGGGAGGCGTAGTTGCATCATGGGCACTGGACGAAACGGGTTTAGTAATTGTAGTGTTATCCAATTTTTTAACCATGTGCAGAGAGAAGCAAACTGTCTAAATAATATCCCAGGAAAAGATTTTGTGATTAAGAGATGTGGAAACAAAATTGTGGAAGACAGTGAACAGTGTGACTGTGGTTCCTTAGAGGACTGTGAAACAGACCCGTGTTGTGAAGCAGGCTGCAAACTCAGACTTGGCGCCAACTGTAGCACTGGACTTTGCTGTCACGACTGTCACTTTCGCCCATCCGGGTACGTGTGTCGGAAGGAAGAAAATGAATGCGACCTTGCAGAGTACTGCAACGGGGTGTCAAATTTCTGCCCAAATGACACGTATAAGCAGAATGGAACCCCGTGCAAGTACGAGGCCCGTTGTTTCATGAAGGGGTGTCGGTCCGCATTTATGCAGTGCCAGAACATTTTTGGACCTGATGCCCAGGAGGCTCCCCATCAGTGCTATGAAGCAGTTAATGTAATAGGTGATCAATATGGGAACTGTGGGATCATAGGAGCTGGTAACTATAAACAGTGCTCCAGGAAAAATGCATTATGTGGCAGGGTCCAGTGTATAAATGTCAGAACCCTCCCCGATATGCCAGATCATACGAGTGTCATTTCTACTCACCTGCACGATGAAAATCTGATGTGCTGGGGCACAGGCTATCGTCTGTCCATGATACCCATGGGGCTTCCTGACTTGGGTGTGATAAATGATGGTACCTCCTGTGGCAAAGGCAGGGTATGTTTGAACAGAATTTGCATAAATAGTTCAGCCCTGAACTTTGACTGTTTGTCTGAGAAGTGCAACCACAGGGGCTTTTGCAACAATAACAAAAACTGCCACTGCATGTATGGCTGGGCGCCCCCGCTCTGCGAAGAGGAAGGGTATGGGGGGAGCATCGACAGCGGGCCGCCGGGGCCCATGAAGGACGAGGTGCCCGCCTCAGTTCAGATTGTGTTCCTCATGTTAACACGACTCACGTTATTAGCCATCACGGTGATTGTCGTGTTTTTCAGGCAACTCATAGGAAATTACTTAAAACCCACAGCGAAAGAAACACCACCAGCTGACACTGAAGGTGTTAAACCCAAGGCAAAAAATCTTTAAAAAAAGCAAAAAGGAAATCCATAGTCACTCGGCAACACGGGGCCATCCATCGACAAGCGTATCGTTTATCCAAATGGCTCTTCATTCTTCTCCAAACGCTTTTTTACTTATTTTTCCTTCGGCAAATAAATGATATTCTTGTGTGGGGAACAAACCAGTGCATTTGGCTTTCTGGTTTTCACGTGCCCCTTAGTTTGTGATCCAGGTGGGCATGTCCCGAGAGGAATGCCCTCGCTAAGGCTCTGGATGTTGTGAGTTTCACAGAATTACAGCGGTTTTCAGAATAGAGTCCTGTCTCCAGAATCCCAGCACACAAAGAGGTTATTTGCCTTTCCCTCTGCCTCCTCCAGCGTGACCGTGCTCAGTTACTTGTGGAGGAAAACACAAAGAATGCCAGCCTAAGGGAAGGAGCGGGCGAGTAGAACAGATGCCCGGGGGAAACACAGACCGTGTGATCCCGGAGCCACTGGCTGCATCACCCACGAGTGGTTTCCCCAGCCAAGGCCCTGGAGGCCCAGCCACGCTTTGTTTCAGCAAGACCCTTCTTTAGCCTTTCAGGGAACCCCCCTGGGCTTGGGCTTGAGCTCGCTGGAGTGGTTTTCCTTCTTCATAAGCAGGTTGCACTGTAACAATCGCCAAGGAACTGCGAGCACAGAGCGGGGCTCAGCCCCGCTCCGGTTCCATTCTCTCCCCCGTGCACGAGGAGGCGGCACCGGTGACTTCCATGTTCCCCTCTGGCTTTGACGGTCTGTAACTCTGGCTCCTTTCCAACTGCTTTGCTTTGGGAAGCGCACAGCCGAAAGGAGCCAGTTGGCCACCGTCTGTCTGCGGCGCCCAGGCATTCCCGGGCCGTTTCAGATAAGGGGCGCTCAGCGCGGAACCGGCTCCGTGGCCATCTGTGCCGCGGCCCAGTGTTTGCCCGTTTGATGTGTACGTAGAGGGAGGAGACCGATACAGAGCTTGCATGTTACAAGTTGTGTCATCTTTAAAAGACGACAAACGCAAGACTTTGCAATAAAACCATAAGATTTATTATTTTTAAGGCTGCTCCCTGTGGAGGATGCCCATAAAGTTCTTATCTAAAAGAATGTTTAGGAAATTGTTGAACCAAGACATCGTCATCGAAGAGATATAAAGAGGGCTTCTCAGCTAAGCATATGGGCTGTATTAGAAAAATAAACAATGAAAAAAAACCATCTTTGCTCTGGTAAAACGAGTGGCTTCTTCCAAAAACCTCATGTGTTTCACTCCACTCTTTGACCTATAGGCTCAAACTTGATGTCCCCTGTTTGCCTCTTGGCATTAACCCTGCATTCCTCTCTTTTAAATCTTATCAAAGACCCAAGTTTCTAGATATATATATATAGATAGATAGATAGATAGATAGATAGATAGATAGATATTTTTTAACCTTCCTTATCTTCAAGGGTTACCAAGAAGGCACAAAAAAATATATTTCCCTGTCCCCTAAGCACAGGTGTGATGACTCACCATGAGATACCTACAGTTAACCTACTTTCTAAAGCCCAGGGGATGATGGTGACGGGGGTGTTCCCAGATCCCATATTCATGCCCCTGAGGTGATCGGCCATGTCTCTGGTTAGAAAAATGCACACCTGTAGGCGGGAAACCCCTTCAGATGCAGCAAAAGGCTTTTACCCCCTCTTACATAGTTAGTGGGAATGAAAAATGGTTTAACCAAGTTTGGGGGAAAGTTTGGCAGGTTCTTACAAAACTAAACAACTACCTAGTCACCTATTCTATTACTCAGTAATTCCTAGGTATTTATCCAAGAGAAATTAAAGCATGTCCACAAAATGATTTATACGAGAATGTTCATAGCTCTGTTATTATAGCAAAAATTGAAAACATCCAGGTATCTACCAATAGGATGGATCGAGTGTGATACATTCATTCCCTGGGATACTAAAAGAGAGCAATAAAGAAATAAATTGTGGATACACAGAACGGTGTAGATGAATCTCAAGAACATTTTACTCCGTGAAAGGAGTCGTGCACAAGAGTATGTACTCTTTAATTCCAGGGGTAGAAGTCCTGGGATTTAAATTAATGTAAATTGATGGAGAAAATCAGAACAGCCCTTGACTATGGCTGGGGTAGGAGATGATTGGGAAGGGGCACGAGGAACTTTGTAGGGTGACGGGAGTGTTCTGTATCCCCACAGGGGTTTGGTTTACATGTTACATGCGCTTGTTGAAACCGCAGATGTATGCTAGAGACGTGTGCGTTGCGTTGTATGTAAATGTTACCTCAAAATAAAAAAACTGCAAGTAAATATTCAGCGTTAGTGAACGATATGTACTATGAAGTATTTAGAGGGAAGTGGACTGATGTCTCCAATCTACGTTGAAATGCATTAAAAAACCACCACCCCAAACTGGATTACAGGCAATTGGGAGATAGGAAATGTGTGAGTCTGTGATACGGCAAGAGTAGAAGTCAATGATAGACTCTAAGCGGTGGGTACACAGAACTATCCCACCTTTGCAATGTCTTTCAACTTTGTTTTACGTCTGAGAATGTGTGTGATGATGAAGTACTTCAGGTCTTTGAAGATCCCCTGGGGGGAAGCCGCCTTCTCCATCCCGTCAGCGACACTGAGGTTGTTCATTAGGACGCCACTATCTCCCCCAGAATGTAATTTAAAAGTGTCCATTTTATCAAAACTCTGATATTTCTTGTATTTCGTGCAATGTAAATGAAACCTAATAGAGTAATTATCATAAAGATATTTTTAATGCAAAACAAGAAAAATTAAGGAATTCGGCAACAAGGGGAATTACGTTTTCACCCGATAATTTAGCAGGTGTGATATGGTATCCCCTCCCCCCTGCCCCAGACGGGAAACAAGTGGATAGCAGTACAGTGGAAATAAAGCAATTTAAAGAGTAAGGGAAGGAAGGGAGGGAGGGAGGGAGGGAGCCAGTCACGTATAGACTTTTCAATGGACATCTCTGTGGCCTGACTTCCGTCGCACCCCTTGAAGGAATCGGTTGGCACTTTCTCACTGCAGGGCCCTCCGCACAGTAGATAACAGATTGTCCAGGAACCGGGGAGACGGGGAGACCGCACCATGCCACCTGCCCCCTGCATCGGGGTGAGTGAGTGGGAATAAACCCTACTGTCCAAGAGAGGAGTTTCCACGGCTGTAAAAGTTAATGAACATCCTCAGTGACTCATTTCCTCCCTCCTGCTGATAGGATTTGTTCCACTATCAGGGGATGTTACAGGGCTCCTGATCAATCCTTTTGTCAAATATGAAAGTACGAAGTCCAAGACTGTAACAATGTGCACCCTAGGGGGGTGAGGAGGAATTCTTCCATGGCTTTTTGTTTGTTTTTTAACAATGAGTAGCTTATGCTGTTTTCTTAGGATGTGGAATTTTTTAAAATGTTAAGGCCCACTGTTTCATTATTACAGTCACTTTAGATTTCTCCCAGCTCCCTCTACCAGACTTCACTTCCCACATTCTCCTAAAGCACCTTTCCCTCGTCTTTCTCACACTGACCGTTCCCTTAGGTGCCAGCCAGCCCCCGGCCCCTGCCAATTGAACGGTATTGAAATGTTTCGATACCGAAAAATAACTGATCCTTTAGAAAAGCTTCCAACAGGCACCGACAGTACAGTAGGAACTGTCCATTTGTTACAAGGACCGAGGGACTCGCTGTCACACCAAAGCCGGGGATGATTCTCCCTGACCTCCAGTGAAGAAGCTGGCGAGCAGCCAGGATTTGACTCAAGACGGAGTTCACTGGCCATGGGAAGGCGAAGGCACAGGGACACGGTCATCCCAGCTTCGAGCAGGAAAACCGGAGTCAGAAAGCACCCTGCAGACGCCACAGAGACTTCTTAGTGACGCGTGACCTAGGCATCAGCTTGGCGATCTAATTTAATTTAACGGGAATTTAAGTTCTACACCCCAGCCCCCACCCAGACTCCCCACAGTTCCTTCGAGCTCTCAGGACTCACTTCTCCAAAGTTTCCCTCTGTCTCTAAGCTTCCTCACAAATCGGAACCAATTCTCTTTTGTTTCATGTTTACCTGTTGCTACAAAAACACCTGCTCCCTTCTTCTGGGTCTGTGCTGTCCAACCTGGTAGCCACTAGCCTCGGGTAGTGCCATCAGGCCGGCCCAGGGCAGGAACCGCAGAACAGAGACCCGGCCCGCGCTGCTCGAAGAACCAGCGCTCCGCAGGCCGGGCGTCAGCAGCCCAGAGCCCTGCCCTGTCGGGGGGCTCCCTACCTCTCTCTTCCCCTCATCCAGGCTTCAGTAAACCTCTTTTGAATCTGTTTGGCCCGCTCTCTTGATTTCTACCCTGAAAGGGGGCAAGAACCCCTCCATCGATGAGCTGAGGAGTTGTGCAACATGGAAGGTTTTTATAGGAAACTGGACAGGACAAGAAGGTTATTAGCCAAAGGACAGAAAGGATTGTTTCAGGTAAGGTGACCTGTCTTTGGAGGGAGGGACTGTCAGGGGTCTTCTCAGGCACATTACCGAGTTCATCAGGAAATCCCAGCTTCAAACTCCACCCCTGAGAGGAGCAGAAACGGCCAACTAAGTCTTGGGTTGCTGACCTGGGGACAAGTAGCTCCACCTGGGGCCGTGGGTCTTTTTTCTTTTAACAAGAGCTCCCTGAGTATTTGTGGAACTATCTCAAGGGGTCATATTTTATTTTCCACCAGAAAATTCACTCTGTTGGCAGCATTTTTAACCACCTTCCTCTTTTCAGAAACGTATCACCCACCTGGAGAGACATATCACTGTAAGTGTTTGCACGTGGAGCAGTCTTTTCACGTGGCCAAGTAGAATTGCCACGTGGAGGAAGGTAAGATGCTTCACGTGGGCTTAGGGCATAAATTTTGCCACAAGAGGACGTAAAACACTTCTCTCTCAGAAAGAGGTGACTGTCTTCTCAAAAAATAAAAATAATTAAGTGAAGCTTTTTTTCTGTTGCGGGGGGGAAGATATGCGTGCGCTTGCTTGTCCTGCAGAAGGAGGCACCTAAGAAGACAAAGGAACGGGCCTGGAGGCACCTGCTTCCTTAGGATTCTGGTCCACTTGGCATTGAAACCTCCTGAGCCTCAGGCTGTAGAGATGAGGAAGGCGTGGTGCCAGGCTGAAGGAGCTTGGAGACTGAAAGGTCTCTTAAAGTCTTATGGGCATCTACTTCTCTTATCTGATCTCCTTCTCTGACCTCTCTGATCCCAAGACGTGAAATCTTTATACAGCGGCATGGAGACAGCAGAGGGAGGGCTAGGGAACAGGGAGATTTACCTGAACACATATTTTGTCGAAACTCTCCTCTCTCACGCTTGGACCAGTGCCTTTGAACTGACGAGCCTGGGACTTAATACCGTTGCTCTCTGCTGTGCGGGGAAGCGATGGCGATGCCCTTTCAGCTGCCCAAAGGGGGAGGGTAGTGTGAAAAATAAAACTCGCCTGGTAATATCACACACATACGGTTAGTTAGGAAACCAGGGCTGCAGAGAGGTTCGGGAACATGCCCGGCGTTACACAGTGAGTGGGGAACAGAATTAGGACCCGGACCAAGACCCACGGGAAGCCAACCCTTGTGACAGTTCTCCAGAGCATCACTGGAATGGCAGAGGTCCTGTATAATGTCCTTTGTAAACCATGGGAGCCTTACTTTCTTCTGTCCTTCCGTGAGTGTGTACCCAGGCTGGAAACCCCAATGACAAAGGCTGAGTAGCAGCAGAAGGAGAGCACTGTGCCGGGGGCAAGGAAACCCTGCTTCTGAAACCAGCGTCACTGCCAACTGGCTGTGCATCGAACGGTCACGGTGCGTCTCTGGGCCTCAAGTTCCTCATCAGCAGAGCAAGTGGGACTTGATCACCAGCAAAGTTCTAGTCTGTTGAGGTTCTAGTCTAGTAGTTGAGGGTTTTTTTGTTAGAGAGAGAGAGAATTTTGTCAGTTTGTTGCTCCATTTATTTATGCCTCATTGGCTGCTTCTTGTATGTGCCCTGACCGGAGATGGAACCTGCCACCTTGGTGTATCGGGACGACGCTGTAACCAACTGCGCCAGGCCTCTAGTTGAAGCCTGAATAATCTCCGGCACCTACGACATAGTTAATCCTTCGCTATCTACACTGGAGAAGGGAACCTTGTTACCCTTTCCAAACAGGCTATTTTTTAATCAGGCTGTGGTTCCGCAGAGGGAGCTAGACTCGGGGTGAGAAAGCCTGGGCCGCCCCCGGCTCTGCCGCCCGGCAGCCCTGTGAAGGTGGCCAGGCCTCCTGGCTCCCCACGTCGGGTTTCTTGGGTGCGAATGGGGGGTGCGCGTCCTACGTTGCTCCCAGGGGTTCTGTGAAGATCTCATTTGATGACTGAGGTGAAAACACTTCATTGTAAAACACTGCTTGTCACGTAAGCTATTTAGGCTCGATTGCCCTGGGTCAGGACAGGGTTCAGTGTCTGGTCCCGGGGCTCGAGGAGGGGGAGCTCAGTGAGATCCTGGAGGAGCCAGGTGCCTGCTGAGAGGGGCCGGTTGGCGCTTTAGAGAGAAAGCCTGTAGGTCCTCAAGCTCAACGCGGGGACATAACCCCTGTCCTGTCCCCGGGGCAAATCCTTTCCGCAAGGGTACAAATATCATGAGTCCCCAGAGTTGAAGTGGGGCCTCTTTATAGAAAGGAAGGAGAAATACAGCCAAGGGGGGAAAAGAGAGAGCAAAGAAAACCTGAGCGAGCGGAGAGGAAGAGGCAGCTGTCGCTGAGGACGGGGTCTCGCCGGTTGTGACAACCTGGCCTGAAGGGAAGAGCCTGTGTGCAAACGGGGAGCGGCCCCCTCCTGCCGCTGGGCCCGCAGCTGGGCCCGCAGCTCCCACCCGCCGTCAAGCCACCTCTCACACAGCTCCCAGGACGAGATAAGACTTTTATGGGCTGATTATCACTTGCAAACATTGTTATTGCTCTATGATTACAACAGAGGCCACATAAGTCCTGAGGGAAGAAGATATAAGAACCCCCGGAGCTGCCTGGGGTCTCTCTGGAGGCTGACGAAGGCGGGTCCTCAGAGCCTTGAACGGCGACCAGGTAACAACCCCCCTGCTCTCCGCCAGCTCCCCAGGGGCAGCCCGGTGGTGCCAGGCGTGCCGGGCGCGCTTCTCGTCTCCGTGTCGATTGATGCGAATGACTTTCTTTTCTTTCTTCGCTGATTAGAAAGAGCACTGGCCTTGGCGTCAGTGCTGGGGCTAAATCCTGGCTCTGCAACCTGGCAGCTGGGAAGCTTTAGGAAAGTTCATTTTTTTTTCACCCAAGGATATGTTTATTGATTTTTAGAGAGAGAGGAAGAGAGAGAAACAGCGATTGGTTGCCTCCTGTACTCGACCCCCGACCAGGGATCGAACCCGAAACCCTTTGGCGTACGGGACGATGCTTGAACCCACTGAGCCACCCGGCCAGGACGGGAGAGTCAACCCTAACGACTGCCAGCGTCTTCACGTGTAAAGGAAGCAAGTGGCACCTGCAGGGCAGCCTCGTTGTTGGGGTGAAATTAGATAGATGAGCCGTGAATACTCATGAGTGGGGTTCGCTAACATTCACTTATAGGTTCTTCGGAAAGATGCTGCGCCTCCCTCCCCAGCCCCAGATCGTGGGCTTGGCAGAGGCCTTCTTACTATTTGTGTTTCAGGGGTGCTTCGGGGCGCTGAGAATTCCTCCATCGCTGTGGGAGGAAGCTTGTCAGAGGAGTGCAGGGCGAATGCAATGATTTTTAAAAGGGGGGGGGGGGCGGTCCTCACAGCCCCATATTCTTCATCCTTCTGTTTCCTCTTGCTTAACACTGTGTCCAAGTGTCCATATGGTGCTCATCTTTAGATTTTCCAGGAAAGTTTCCGTTTCAAATGTTACAGCCATCATTCCCCCTAAGCAATCTATTCTGTGAGAGTTAGAACATGTGCCCTGATTTTTTTTTTTTTTTTATCATAACACATGCGTAAATGAGAAGTCAACGGATTGCCCATCTTAATAATTATTTGGGGGGAAATCTTGGACCCAATCTCATGCTTACGCTAAAATAAATGCCAGATGGATGAAAACAGAGGCGAATATGGGTGGGCGTGTGGATGGTGATGGCCAGTTTTTCTAATATGAATTCTAAAAGTTAGAGAAGATGGTTATGACAGTTTTTGAAATTGTCAGTATGGCAAACAATATATAAACAAAATACAAACCGGGAGGTAATCTTAGTAATATAAAAAAAAAAAACAACAACAATAACTGTTCAAAGAAAGGCTTTGCAAATTCCTGAGAAAAAAGATAAACGGTCAAACAGGAAAGTGTGCCAAGCTGTAAACCAAAAATTTACAAAAGAACCTTTAAAAAGCTAACGATTATATAAAGAGATGTTCGGCTTCTTCAGTTTGTTGTTGTTATCTTCACCTGCAGGTATTTTCCCCAGTGATTTTTAGAGAGTGGAGGGAGGGAGGGGGAGAGAGAAGCACTGATTGTTGCCTCCCGCTGAAGTCAGAAAATCTGGTTGTAGCTGGGTGACTATGAGCGAATGACTTCAGACCCGTCAACCTCAGGTTTTCTCATCTGTAAAATGTGGGCATTAGACCATATATTCACTTTTAAAGCTTAACAGCAAACAGTTCACTGCTGGGACCAACTTGATTGGGTTGGCTTGGCTACAGAGAGCCCACCGCTGCCACATGGGTGAGAAATCTTGCCTGTGACTCCCCGTGGTGTCCTCCTGAGAACAGCAGGGGCAGGCTCTCCACAATATACCAAATGCCTCCACTGGGGCTTTTAAACCATTCAGCCCAGTATACTTAGGCCCCTGGCACTGGTCCAGAGACCTTGCAGGTGAAAACAACACCTCATAAAGTGAATTTTCCTAATCTGCTGAACATTTAATTGAAGATTTCCTTTATTGTATAATCTTGGTTTAGCCAGAAAAATATTTTTTTCTCCATATGTGATTTGGCATCTAAATTCCTGGGTCCTGCCCAGTCTGGCGTGGCTCAGCGGTTGAGCATTGACCTATGATCTGTAAGATCGCGGTTCGATTCCTGGTCAGGGCACATGCCTGGGTTGTGGGCTCGATCCCCGGTGGGGGACCTGCAGGAGGCAGCTGATCAATGATTCTCTCTCATCATTGATGTTTCTATCTCTCTCTCCCTCTCCCTTCCTCTCTCTGAAATCAAGAAAAGATATATTTTAAAAATGTATAAAATAAAATAAAAAATAAATAAATTCCTGGGTCCGTCTCACCAGTGCAAATGTGTTTGGATTGCAGATCTAGGTGAACCCAGGAGCTTCAAGGCAACAGTGACAAGGGCCCTGAGATCCTTTCAGTAAAGGTTTCCAAAGCCTGTCCGTCTGTCCCCCAGGGAAGAGGAAGATGGCTTTCAAAAGCGTGTGGCTGCTCCTGCTGGTCGCCAGCACCGAAGTCCTGGGCGGTAAGTATCAGCCACTCAGCTGGAACTGAGCCCACAGCCGCTTCCCCTGGCCTTTTCTAACCAGCTAACCAGGTAGTTCCAGTTGCTCTGGTTCTGGCTTCCCTAAGGCAGCTTGAAGTCTGCCCAAGTTCTACCCTGGGACGCGAGAAACAAGCCCCTCCCCCACTGCGGGATTTCTCCCAACCCCTCTGGTTTCTCTCCTGGAGAAGGTAAAGCCAGAACACTCACCCCCGGCCCATCCATTACTTTTCCACAGATCTTCCTCCCAGCTGTGCACAGGCTTTCTGCTATTACTGTCTTGGGGGACCCTGTCACGACACATCCTAGGTATTCTTGGCATTATGGCTTATGGAAAAAGTCTGATCTTGCACTGACGGGGAGCATGGGGAACGAGAAGCGAATTTTCTCTCAACAAGACTTGATGGTCAAGATCATTACCCTGTTGCCTCAGCAGGGATTTCTCTGTCCTGGCTCTCGGCTGCCCTTCCCCTGAAACAATTCACTCAGCGACTAGGGAGACAAAAAGCATCACGATCTGCGGACAACAAAAGGCTCCATCCAGGGACTATTTTCAAAAATATTGCACCAGCTATAATGATAATGTGATTATTTTAATAGCCGCAGTCGGTTAAGCAGCTACTGTTTATTGAGCAATTACTACGTACCAGCTCTATGCTGATCACTGTCCATGCATTAGCCCATTTAACCCTCCCAACAGTCCGATGAGAAAGGTACATATTATCAGTCCACTGTGCAAGCAAGAAAATTAAAGCTAAAAGAGGTTACAGAATGTTCCCGAGGCCACATCTAGAAGCGAAGGCATAAACAGACTGTTGCAGTCCGGGCCATGTGCCAGCAGCTAAAGGCTTTGCCACACACATGGTGACAGGGAGCTCTAGCACCACGAGAGGAGGGGTCAGGTTTCCAGGGCTGCTGGAGGAACTCTAGCCCTTTCCCAGGTCCCACCTCACCTCCATCTAAGGGACCTCAACAGGCCACTTAACCTCTTTTTTTTTTTTTTTTTTAAGAGATTGATTTCAGAGAGAGGAAGGGAGAGGGAGAGATAGAAACATCAATGATGAGAGAATCATCGATCGACTGCCTCCTGCACACCCCCTACTGGGGATAAAGCCCAAAATCCAGGCATGTGCCCTGACCGGGAATTGAACCGTGAGCTCCTGGCTCATGGATCAATGCTCAACCACTGAGCCACACCGGCTGGGCAGCCACATCACCTCTTTGAGAAGTTGTTCTTATCTGTGCAATGGGACATCTATCTCTCAGGAAGGTTCTGGTAGTTAAACAAGGCAATCTGAATGGCCCAGTGACGTGGCCCATTCACCAGTCGCCCAGCAAGGAGAGCGTGGCCTCTCTGGATCACGCCTCCCTGGCACCTAGGCCCTGACTCTCCTTCCCTTTCAACCTTGCTTACCTGGCGGATACCCTGCGCTTCAGACAAACACGTACTTGCCCTTTCCGTGCCCATCTTGCCCACTCCTTTTTCTATTTCCCTGCTCACCCACCCCCTTTGCCTAATGTGTCCCCTCCCCTGGCTACTGACCCACAGCCTACCTACTCTCAATTTTCAGCCAAGTTGCCATTTAACCTGTCCTGTATCTTCCTGGACAAAAAAAAAACTCCATTCCCTCTTTGTGATGCCTGAAATTATAGCTGTTTGATCTCGGTACCAATGTGGGGGTTCTGCCTGGTGCTGAGTGTGTCTAGCCAATCATGCATTCAGTGACGGGAAATAACCACAGGATGTCCCCACTGTGAGACGGGCCTGAGCCAATACTCCATTGACCACCTGACTCCAGAAGCCCCTCCCCTGACTGGTGGAGTGACATTTTGCTTCTCCTGGAATTAGTGTCGGTTCAGAGCCAGCGTCCAGTAATCCGCGAAGGATCTGATTATTTCATTTTCCCCAGCACAGCTTCCCTGGTCAGGGGGCACAGCTCCCCTTGGGGAGGGCTGGGAGAAGGGCCCGCCGCCTAAAGAACTGAGAGCATAAGAGGGTCCTTCCTCAGGGCCCCAGGTCTGTAAACGGGACCACGTGTGGAAATGGACGGCTTTTGCAGTCAGAGCTCGTCATTGCCTTTTGTCTGTGTGCAGACATCATCCTGAGGCCCAGCTGTGCTACCGGATGGTTTTACCACAAGTCCAATTGCTACGGCTACTTCCGAAAGCTGAGGAACTGGTCAGATGCTGAGGTAAGAAGCGCGGGCCCCGCTTGGACGGGCTTCTCTAAAGCCAGGGCCCACCCTGGGCTCCGGGCCTCTTTTGACTTAGAATCAAGGGCCAGCCCTTGCTTTGCATCCTGAGGAGTCACCTGGCTGGTTAAAGGGAGGGAAGAGGGTTGTGTGTCCAACTCATTCCATTTTTCGAGCATTGATGGAGCACGTGCTCTCTGCCCAGACCCTAGATGGGCTGCAAGGGCATAAGAATGAAGAAGGGACAGCCCCTGCCCTCCGGGAGTTCACTGTCAGGAGAAAGGCAGAAACCCCTGAGCCAGAGGAAGACCAGGAGCTGAGAAATCACGGGAACAGTGATTGAACTGCAGCAGATTTACGAGACAGGGAGCCGGCGTGGGCAGCCTGCGCTCAGGCCTCAGGGCCCTGCCGAAAGGGCGGCAGAGGGCTGCAGAGTGGTGTCTGCCGGGCCCAACATGCACATCAGTTGTGTTTCGCCGCAGCTTTGCCTAAGAGACACCCAAAGAGCCAGTGAAACTGAGTTACCTCAGAGGAGCGTGGGGCTGCTGCCTCTCTGGACTGAGGTTGTTTAATTGAAGTGACTGTGAGGGACCCTCATGCGGGGATATGGGGGGATCTGGGCCCAGATGGGCAACTGAGCAATGACGGAGCACCTACCGTGACATAGCTACCAAGGATCCAAGTCTACTCTGGCCTTAAAAAGTGCCAAATTAATGTGAGATAATGAAACTAAGCCTCGGAGAGGTGAGGTGACTTATCCAGGTCACGTACACTAATGAGAGGCGAGACCAGGACCCCAGGCACTTCCATGGACCCTAAAGCTCGTGCCCCTGCCTGGAGCTGCTTTGTCCTCTGAGACCTGACAGTGTGTTCTGCCCTTGGGTGACTGGAAAGACAGGAAGTCTTCTGTGGGGATTAGATGACAACTTCTGGAGGAGGTGGGGCTATGCAAGTCCCTGCTGCCTGGAGCACTAGGGCCTGAGGTGAGGGTTATGCTTTTAGGCCTCAAGGCATCATTATCTTGACTTCTCCTTGCCCACAGCTCGAGTGTCAGTCCTTTGGAGCCCACCTGGCGTCTATTCAGAATTTAAAGGAAGCTAAGGCCATCTCAGAGTACATAAGTGGCTATCAGAAAAACCTGCCCGTGTGGATCGGCCTCCATGACCCACAGAAGGTAAACTCAGACGTGGCCCACAAATGCCCCCCTGGGGAAGCCAGGGAGACAGCCCCTCCCTGGGAACCGGCTGCCAGGCCCCTGACAGAGGGCACACAGAGAGGATCTTGCTCAGTCACACACCTCCAACTGAGAGGGCCCAGGCCTCAAGGTCAGGGTCCAGTTCTAATTAAAATCCTCCCAAACCTTAGGACACAAAATTACCAGCTTTTATTTATTTATTTATTTTTTATTTTTAGAGAGAGAGAAGGGAGAGAGAAATATCAATGTGAGAGCAAAACATTGATCAGCTGCCTCCTATATGCCCCCTATTGGGAATCCAGCCTGCAACCTGGGCATGTGCCCTGACTGGGAATTGAACCTGCAACCTTTCGGTGCACAGGATGACGCCCAACCATCTGAGCCACACCGGCCAGGGCCCAGACTGCTTCTTGATAAAACTTTACCATAGATGTCACAAATATTTTTTAAAATTAATTTTCCATTTTTATGTATTCACACTGCTATCAACCAGAGCTCTCTCATTCCGAGATAAATATTTAAAGCTATTTCCACTAGAGAGTTTTTGTAACTTAATTTTTTACATTGATGACTGAGGAAAGTAAGTGGCCAACAAACATTCTGAAAAGTGTGTGGTGTCTCTGGTTATCAAGAAATGCAAATTAAAGTGACATGACTTATGATGTCAAACTTTTGCCTTGTCATAATCAATAATATTTTTAAGGATAGGAACAAATCGCCCAGTAGATGGCGATGTAAATTCCTCCGAGTGAATTGTCTTGGGCAGCAGTTTGGCAATGCATCTCAACACCCTCAAGACATGCATGCCCTCTGACCACTAGTCCTATTTCTGGGATTCTAGTCCAAGAAAATTAAGTACAGAAACAGCTTGATGAGCCAAGTTGTTCATAGCAGTATTATTTGTAATCATTGTAAATTGAAAACAGTATAAACATCAATCCTTAGGGGAATCATTCAGGTAAATTATGCTACATCCTTACTGTTAAAAAATGCTTCGGAAGCAAGATACCAAGTTGGGTATGTATTTTAAAGATCACCATGGTTTTTAGTATTTAAAAATACTGTGATGGATAAAAATGTTTACGGTAGAAGTAAATACCCTAAGAGATCAGTAGTGTTTATGGAGTGACTTTCAATTTGTTCTCCTTCACACATTCCTGTGCTTTCCCAATTTTTACAATAAAAACTGAGTTTTAAAGGGGCCGAGGGGAGAGCCTGGGCTGTGAGGGAGTGAGCGCTGACCCCGGGCTGTGAGAGGTTGGGGGGCTGACGCCTGCGTGTCCTGTCTCCTGTCATTTCCAGAGGCAGCAGTGGCAGTGGATCGACGGGACCTTGTATTTATTCAAAACCTGGGCTAGCAAGTCCAGGTCCATGGCTGCAAACAAGCACTGCGCGGAGATGAACGCCAACAGCGGTGAGTTCCGAGCATCGCCTCCCCCCTCCCCTTGACCTGCTCTGAGCAGGAAGGGACTTGCTCCTCCCTCGTTTCACACCTGTCTTGTTCTCCAGGACAGTGGCCTTGTCACAAACACTGTGTCCCAACCTTCAGTCATTTGCAACCATTTTACAACCTGCCATATCAATGTACCAGCTGTTCGGTTATTAACATTTTCTTTACACCCACTCCCTTTTTCCTTAAATATGGGTGTTGTGTGTTTTTTAAGTCCTATTTTATGCCACGAGGGAGGAATATGTCACATTTGGGGAACCCCAGATTCCCTCCTCTTTGGGGGACCTCGGTCTTTTCTCTTACGGCCTTCACTGATTAGATGATCACCCACATTGTGACAGGCTATCTGCTTTATTCCAAGTCTACTGATTTAAATGCTAATCACATTTTTAAAAAATACCTTCACGGCAACATCTAGGCTGGTACTTGACCATGGGCACCACGTGCTAGCCAAGTCAACACATAAAATTCACCTTCACGGTACCTTTCCAAGCAGAACACCCAGAAAGCGTTGCTGAGCTCAGCATAGAACCCGATGCATTTCCATGTCTGTTCGTTTTCTTGCAGATTTTTTGACCTGGGACAGCAAGGAGTGCCACAAGGTCCAACACTTCCTGTGCAAGTACCGGCCGTAGAGCAAGAACCGAGGTCGCTGCGGGCCCTCGCGCGGGGCCCCCCCTCTTCTTTCTCTGCCCCGCTGGCCGCCCCTGATCTTTGTCTCAGAAAGTAAACGAGTAACCGAGGCTGCTGGGGTTCTTATTGCACTGATTTTATTAGGCTAGAGGCAGAGGCTCCTGGCGCTAAATGTTCACCCCCAGTCGCTGTCCATCACACTCTCCACCTCCACTTGTCTCGGGCAGACTAGGGGTGCACATCCCCCCGATGAGAGAGTTGGGTGTTTGGCCATCAGGGATACAGGTTTGACGGCGGGAGGAAGAACCCCGGTATGAGCCCCCAGCCCCCTCCGCTTGGGCATCCCGCACGCCCCTCCTCGGCCACCCGCCTCTTTTTCCTTTGGCCATGGGAACGTCAGCCAGGAGAGTCCCTACTGGGCTGATGTGGACCCTAAATTCCAGGGCCACCTCTTAACAGAGAGTTGCACGCATCGAAGGCTGTTCTGGTCCAGTTCAGTTGTGCTGGAAGAGAAAAGGTGAAATGAGACTCAGAAAACACCCCGAGTGTTTCTTCAGCTCCTTCCTTAGTCTCTGCCTCTCATCTCCTTAGAACAGCTCCTCCCCGGGGCAGCCCTCGTTTGAGTGGAGAGATGGAGGTGATCTGCCTGCGTGGCCTCTGAGCAGGGCTGAGTGGTGGGTACTTCACTGTGCAGGCTGCAGCCTCTGAGGGGAGATGACAGTCACAGCAGGTGCGGTGGAGCTGAGCCGGGCCTTGGGTGACTGTCTCTTCCCTGCCACTGGCAACCCACGTGGCCTTGCTCGAGTCTCTCTGCCTGTGAGCTCCAAGATCCTTTATTGGAGGTGGTTGCTCCAATACCCGAGGAGGTAATTTAGCCTCATGAAGATTCATGACTCCTTGGGTCAGGGATCTACTTGGCAACGTAAGAAGAAATAATACGAACTTGATGGTTACGGAAGTGTGGCTTTGGTGGGATTGCGTTTGCATTTCTCAGAGGGACACACCGTCGGACAGGAGAGGGTGCGTGGCTGGACCGCGCGTGGACGGCCACTGGCTTCGCCCACGTCGCACCGCCAACCAGTAAACAAAGTCTTATGCCGGGACCTGAGGACGTTCCGATCACCGTAGCGAGTGCTGGCTGAGAGAAGGGTACACACAGCGAAGAGGGGACACGAAACAGAGCCCTGGCCCTGCCCCGCCCCTCTCCTTTCCTGGCCTCTTCCTTCCTCCCATCACACCCTTGTCACTCTTCAGTTGTCAAAGAGGAAAACAGCAGAAGTAATGTATTTCTCCGCACCCAGCATTAAAGAGCTAGTCAGCCCAAAGGCAGATCTCTTCTTGGAGTCCAGACAAGACGGCAGGCAGGTGGGAAGGGGTCATTCTCGCAAAGTGTCTTGATACTTTAGCAAAAGCCACCACAGGTCCTAAGAGGGTTCTGGGTGATTCACTGTTGGGGAAACACACAAAAGTGTCAGATTCCAGGGCAGAGGTGGTAGGTAAATGGGGAACACTAGGCTGATATGAACCAAAACAAACAAACACTTTGTTGGATTAGTGCCAGATTCTTGGCATTACCTGTTAAAATGAAGAAGAAAAAAGGAAATTTAGATGACAATATCCCCAAAATGTAGAAATTTTATTTTTTCTGACTATAGCATACATGAGAGAGAAAAGACACCTTGGCCCACTTAATTCATTTATAATCTCCAAAGGAAAAAACATGTCATTATAGCAAAGAAGTAGAGGTGAACAAAATAAAAATACAGTAAGTAACAATACAGAGACACCAACACAAAACAAGGAACTTACTCAACATAGTAAAAGGCATTTTTGAAAAACCTACAGGTAGCATCATACTCAAGGGTGAAAAACTGAACACTTTCTCCCCAAATCAGATACCAGACAACATGCCTGCTTTCACTTCTGCTGTTCAACATTATACTGGAAGTTCTAGCTGGAGCAATTAGACAAGAAAAGAAATAAAACTGCATCCAAATTGCAAAGGAAGAAGTAAAACTCTACTTAAAAATGACATGATCCTGTATATAGAATATACCAAATGAGAAAGCTTGTAGAGCTAATAAATGAATTTGGAAAAGTCTCAGGGTACAAGATCAATATGCAAAAATCAGTTGTATTTCTATGCACCAGTAATGAACATTTCACAGAGGAAATTAAGATATCAATACCTTTTATAATAACATTTAATAAAAGAATAGAATACTTTGGAATAAATATAGCTAAAGAAGAGAAAGATGTGTACATGAAAAACTACAAAACATAGCTGGAAATGAAAGGAGACCTAAATAAATGGAAAGTCAGTCTGTGTTCGCGGATAGGGCAATTTAATATTGTTAAGGTATCAATACTACCCAAAGTGATCTACAGATTCAACACCATCACTATCAAAATTCCAGTCTTTTTTTGAGAAATACTAAAGATGATTCTTGAATTCATATGTAATTGCAAGCCAAAATAATCTTGAAAAATAAGAACAAAGTTGGAGGATTCACACTCTCCAATTTTAAAACTTACTACAAAGCTCCAGTAATCAAAACAGTGTGTTACTGCCCAGCCAATGTGGCTTAGAGGTCATGGTTCAATTCCTGGTCAGGGCACATGCCCAGGTTGCTAGCAGGCTCCATCCCCGGGGGGCGGGGGGGTGCAGGAGGCTGCAGATCAGTGACTCCCATCATTGATGTTTCCATCACTCTCTCCCTCTCCCTTTCTCTCTCTGAAATCAATAAAAAACATTTTAAAAAACAAAACAACAACAAAAGCAGTGTGGTACTGGCTTACAAAGGGACTGCCATACAAACTAATGGAATAGAATTGGGAGTCCAGAAATAAATCCATACACCTATGGACAACTGGTTTTTGAAAGAGAATCAGATCATTCAATAAAGAAAAGATCTATTCAACTGATAGTGCTGGAAAAGTGGATTTCCACGTGGTAAAGAATAAAATTGGACCCCTACCTCACACCATATACAAAAACCAACTAAAAATGTGTCAGTGACCTAAATACAAGTGCTAAACCATAAAATTCTTAGAGGGAAACATGGGGTAAATCTTCATAACTTTGGGTTTGCCAATGGATTCTTAGATATGACATCAAAAGCATAAGCAACAAAAGAAAAAATAATTAATTGGACTTCATCAAAATTAAGAACATTTGTTCATGGGCAATTGTAAAAGCTAGTATTGTAACAAGGGTTTGTAACTCCACTTTTTGTTTTCTACATGACTTAATAGACTAATACATTTTAAAAAGCTGTTAGTCTAAAAGCTGGTAATTTTATAACAATGGTTTGTAAATCCAGTTTGTTCTCTACATAATTTAAGAAATTAGTGCATTAAAAAAAAGTTTACATTTAATTTTAGGACATCAACTGGAAGGGGTGGGAATGAAGCTGTTAAAAGAGCAGAATTTGTGTATATTATTGAGGTTAAGATGATATAAATACAATTAGGGTATTAGGATGTCAGATGTAATCCCCATGGTAATCACAAAGAAATAGCTAAAGAATATACACAAAAACAGTACAATATTATTGTTTTCAAATCTCAGTAATGTGCAGAATTTTTAATAGGGAAAAATCTTGTGAATCCCCAGTGTATAAGAAAATTATCTTCTTACATTAAATATATACACATTAAAATAGGTATAGATCCTTTATGCTGGTAGCCCTGATAAAACCAAGAAAAAATGACATTAAATAGAAATAAAACTATCTAGTAAACTTTAAGTTCACACTAATTTGCCTTAACAGAATTCATTGGTTTGCTGCAACTAAGCTAAGCTAACAAAAGAAGCCTGGTATGTTTTGCCACAGTGCAGGTTCTTTGGGAGTTCAACGGTTACTCTGTGGCTCAAATATCACTTTGCTTTTCTCCATCGCAACTACAATGCCTTCATTCTTTGAGGGCCTGGCAGCCACACTTGGCCTCAACCCAATACTGTGTGACGTAGGAAATCAGCCTGTGTCCTCTCCCACTGGTTCATAGTTAAAGTGGCCCAACTTGGTGCCAATGAATGCATCCTATGTGCAAATGCAGCATAGAAATCTCAAGACGTCACTCAGAAAGTCATCAAGCATACAAAGGAAATTCTCTTTCACCTCACATCCCCAGCAAAATGAAAATACACTTTTAGAGGTGTGGGGTTTTTTTCAGAGAACCAGACAACTCCCTGAATTATTTCTACATAGCACTAAAGGTACACAGCTCTAGTCTGAGAGACACCTGTTAGTGTTTAGGTTCCTAAAGGCAAGTGTTTATATGTCAGAAGACAAGGACAATCCTGAATTCTGTTGTCAAAGACGCTTGAGTGCTAATTCCAGGTGTGTCGATGAATAGCTGTGTGACTTTGAATAGCTCTCGACCTCTCTGCGACGCACATGAAGGTGTTAACCATGGCTGTGACGGCATCTGGGCATGCTTTCTGTTTGCTTATTTGCATTTTTCTGAAACGAGTTTTGTCTTCCTAGTAAGAAGAGAACAGTCAAGGAAACAGCCTTTGTGGGGGGAAATGTACGTTTATTGCCCAGATGTTTTTACTAAGAATTCCGGATATTTAAGAATAATTTTCAGGCACCAGCATTTTAACGGGAGTGTAAGTCCAAAGTCCTTGGCACCATTGCCCAAGCAAAGCATTTCATTGTTCTGATTCTGTTTGCTCTGTAGGATTATTACCTGACTTTTCCTCTAGTTCCCCCGCCCCATAACTAAACACAGCTTTCAAAAAAGTTTCCCAGTGGGTGCAAGAGGAAATCTATTCTGCCTCTGATTGGAGCTAAAAGCCCGATGATCGCATTCACCAGGCTTAGAACACCTGCAGGGATGGCGACGGTGCTTTGATGCCCTAGATCCTGAAGCCAGCGGAGTCGCGGGCTGCCAAGTTCCTTCCTTACAGCCAAATGGCTCTTTTTCTCTCACGAAAGGCTGACAGCATTCACACGCAGACCCTGCCTGGATTTCCCAAGGTCCCGTAGTGTGCACAAACGAGAGGCACGGGCTCTGGTCGAGGAAATGGGCCGTGGGCAGTGAGAGGGAGCTTCTGGACTTTCTGCAGGCCGGGTCCCCTTCAGCCCGTGGAGACGGGTTCACCTTCTCCTCCCCTCCCCAAGACACAAAGGTAAAAATGACAGCGTTCAATTATCCAACACTTACTGTGTTCAAGGTACTGTGTTCAGAGCCTTACACGCATTACCCGCCTTCACCATCCCCATACTCCAATGACACAGGAACTACTATTTTCCCCACTAATAAGCGAAGAAACTGATTCTAAGGAATTCTAAGTGATTAGTTGAGTTCACCCAGGTAGGATACAGCTGACGCCAAAGTCTGTGTTAATACCACTGCACTGTCAGTCATGTAGCTATGGATATAAAATCTGTGTTTCTATCATTTATTCTTCCACGCCAGCTCCCTCCCTCACCCCACCTTGACAACCATTCCTATTTGTAGCTGTTTTTGTAAAATATGTATTTTGCTCTGTGAGTATTTAGTTTAAACTTACGTAAAAGTTACTCTGCCTTAGTTCAGCAATGTTGCCACGTGTGTGCACTTGAACTCTGAGCCTGACCATCTCGTAGGCCTGCGTGTTGTACCTCCAACCACATTTTACAAATTTCTCTCCAATGATAGACTCCCAAAATACCTTCGGCTCCCCGTGTTAGTTTAGTTTTACATTTCTTCACAAAATACATATCTAGTAGATGATCTATCCTCCCCCAATTAACTGGTGACACAATATGTATCATGAAAATGCCCATGTGGGCATGAGTCTGCTGCTGAGTACTCTATTTTACCCCAGTGGCCTATTCTTGCACCAAAAAAACCCCACCATTTTTATTACTGGAATTGGTATACCTGAAAGAAGTGTCCTTCACTGTTCTTGTTTTTCAAGTTTAACTTAGACATTTCTGAAACTTAAAAAAAAAATCGATATTTCAGAAAAATAATAACCAAGTTCCTAAAAAAATCCAACTGGCATTTTTATTGGGTTTCAATGAATTTGTGGATGGATTTTGGAAGAATAACTATCTTTCTAATGTAAATTGTGCCACCCAAGGGCCATAGAATATTTCTCTATTTTTTCAAATCATCTTCCATGTTGTTGATTCAAGTTGTAAAAGTCTTTCCATAGAGGTATTACATAATCTTGGTTAAATTAATTTCTAGACATAATAGAGGTTTTGTTGCTATTGTTAATTGCATTTACTAGTTCTGAGTTGGTTAATGCTAATGTAGAGAAATCCTATGGGCTTTTTTTTGTTTGTTAATCCTCACTTGAGGATATTTTTTCCATTGGTTCTTAGAGAGTGTGGAAGGGAGGAGGAGAGAGGAGAGAGAGAGAAAGAGGGAGAGAGAGAGACAGAGAGAGAGGGAGAGGGAGAGGGAGAGAGAGAGAGAAACCTATGTGAGAGAGACACATCCATTGGTTGCCGATGAGGGCTGATTTTTTTTTAAATTGATGTCTCTGACAACTATTGAATCCTTTCTTTAATTCAAATATTTGATTAACTTTAGTTGAGATTTCTAGAAAACTAAATACATCATCTGCAAATAATAATAATTTTATATCTTCTCTTCAATCCTCTCAACTATTATTTCTTTCTCTTTTTTAAAGCATTAGCCAGAATCTCGAGTACAGCGTGATAAATGATAGTGGTCATCCTTGTCTTGTTTCTGATATTAAATGAATGATTCTCCCTTAAGTACATGTAGGTTTTTTTAGTTTTAAAAAATTTTAAGCAAGTTTTAAAAGTTCTCTCCTACACCTACTTTGCTGACTTTTCAACAAAGATAGAAGGTGAATCTTGTCAGATTTTTTTTCCTACGTAAAGACCTTTCTTTTGTCTTTAGCTGAAGATGTAACCAGGGGTAGAACCTGCAAACCAGTCGGTGGTCATGTAAGAAGCAACCAACAGACGCATATCTCTCACGTCGATGTTTCTCTCTCTCCTCCTTTCCAGTCTCTCTAAAAGTCAATGGAAAAAAATATCCTTGGGTGAGTATTAACAAAAAATAAATGCTATGCAAATATTAAGTATGCCAACTATCTATCAACAAAATTCTGAGACCTCAGGAAAAGCACAGGAGATCACTTATGTAAATTGGTCACTTTGTGGCATATTATTTGTTATCGACATAAAATGACTATAAGCGCCTAATTTTCCCCCAACTCTTTAAATGTCTGTGAAGGCAAAAGCTGACCATAAATACCAGAGAAGGGATGACAGGTGGTGCCAGGGTTGCTCATTGAGAATCTCACTGGCTTTGCTCCCTGGGTGGTATGAACACAAGACCACGCCTGCAGCGGGAACCCCAAAACAGTGACTCACCCAGTGTTTTTCTTCCGAGCACTTCATCAGAGCCTTACCCTTTGCCCTACTTTTCCCCGGGACCTCTCACCTGATTAGATAAAAATCTATCCCATCGCCTGTAAGCCTCAGCCCTTCTCCCTCTTAAAGCTGCAGATCTGAACGTCGCCCCAGGCGATCACAAAGGCGGGACCTGCCAAGTAAGAGGTTTCTGTTACCCATTAACAGGGCCCCCAGCAGCGGGCGCTTCCCCCCTCCCGAGCGGGCCCGCAGGTGGAAGCAGTGGAAGGGCCTTAGCTACGCAGACGGGCCCCGCAGCCAGGCCCGCTGAGGGCCGCTGAGCTGCGTGGTTGCAAACGAAAGCGAACCCGTCAGTGCAGGGCTGTTTCTCTTCAGCCATGTTTAGCTGCTCAGATACAGGCAGAGTGTAGACCAAGAAGGGCCTGGCCGGTGTGGCTCAGTGGTTAGAGTGTAGGACCAGGGATTGAAGGGTTTCGGGTTCGATTCCTGGTCAAGGGCACACACCTAGATTGCAGGTTCAATCCCTGGCCCCAGTCGGGGCAAGTGCAGTAGGCAACCAATTGATGTTTCTCACATTGACGAGTCTCTCCCTTTCCCTTCCTTTCTCGCTAAAATCTATAAAAACAAATCCCCAGGTAAGGATTAAAAAAAAAAATCTAGCAGGTTCCATACCGTTTCTGATACCAGCCCTTTGCCCGTGTGCCAATACCCACTCCCAATGACTTCAAGGGCTACTATTAAAAGATTCACTCCTTTTGGTTTTGGGAAAAAAAAAATTTTATTATGCATAATACATTAAAATAATAACAGCTAACCCCACAGAGAGCACTCTGGACCACCAAGCAAAAATAACTCGGATGAGAAGCCAGGGTCCGAGACAGGCCAGGCGGAGCTACCTTAGGACACGTTCCCGGGGCCAGCGTAGCCCCTGAGGGGGCTGGGCACCCCTCAGGCTGCCACGGGGCCGAGCAGGGAGGAATCAGAGCTGCTCACTCCTGCGCACACCCGGGCGCAGGGCGGCTGCGTACATGTTGGAGAGATGTTTTCCTTGGACTTGCCCGTGTTCTGAGACCTTTGGCCCAGTTTAGGAAGCCAACGGAGCCTCGATAAGCAGGGGCGTGACCTCCGGGGGCAGGAGTCTTGGGGCTCTATAAAGCCTGGCAGGGTACAGCCGGGCACATCTCCCAACGACTGTCTGCAAACTGCTGGCTTTCTGCTCGCACCCCTGAAAATGCAGAGGCTGTTGACTCCAGCGAAGAGGTTCTTGCAGCTGCAGAGAATGATGCAGGAAGCTCCTGCCCTGCCTGCGCACCTCCTCCCTGCGGCCCAGCACAGGTGAGTCCCCTTGTTCCCAGGGGCTGTCCAGGTCACCCTTACAGAGGTGTCCTAGAACCAGTAGGAGATGGGCAGCAGGCCGGCCACAGGGAAAAGCTCACTAGAACCCAAGTCAGAGGTGGGCAAGGCTTGTGCCCAGCCTTAGATAAGCAAGGTAACCTCTCGGGGTCTGAGTTACCTCATCTCTGAACAGACAGCCCCTTCCAGCTCCAGAGCTCCGGGATCTCAAACGTCTGACACCAGCTATTTATAAATGGGGACACCTTTCATCCACCCCCACCCCCAGCTGCATGAAGCAGCGGAAATACCAGTCCCAGGGTCCAAGCATCCTCTCCACCACCGCCCCACCTTTGCCCACAGCCTCTGCCAAGGCCTTCAGGATTCTGTGCCAACAGCAGCGTTAGCAAAACCAGCAGCCTCAAGTCACTGCAGCAAGATTCCAAAAGGACTGAGGAGAGCAGGTGTCTTTCTCTGCCCTCTGATTTCATGACAGGGTAAAATGAGATGTAAAGATGTGTGTGAGTGCGCGCGCGAGTGTGTGCAATCTGCTTGTGCACAGAAGCTCCTCCGCTCTCCTTTTCTGGGGAAACACTTCCTCAGTCCGGCCCGAGTGCTTGCAGTCTCCGGGAGTGGATGGTAACTCAGCCACAGCCAGTCCCCCAGCCCCCCAGCCCCCCTAGGCCATCCCCTGCGCTCTAGCACCAGCTCTTTCTCTCCCGCCGCTTCTACACTGCATTCCACAAACGCTGAGAAAGACCTTGATCTAGTGTCTTCCCTCGCTGGGGACCCAGGGAACCTGGGAGTACGGATGTGTGGGGCAGGTGACACTCTCTAGCCTTATTTTCCCTCGGACTCTCGGCCATTGTCCACCCCCTCCACCACCCCCATGTACAGGTCAAATGTCCTGGTTCAGAATTTCACCTGTTTGGGTATTTGCGAGGAAGGGATTGACGTGGGTTTGCTCATTTCAGTAATCAACACTTGGCCGCCCACCAAGAAACAAGCCTGAGTCCCCTCCTACCCGCCCCTCCTCCTGACGTTCTTGGTTCAAGACCTTGGCATCATTGCCCACATTTCCCTCATTGGCGTATTCACAGCTAATCCCATTTTCCGGGGCCTGAACAAGTATTAAGAAGCTTCTCTATGGCTCTCTTTTCCTCTGTTTGTCTGCCCCCTCTAATTCAACATGCATCAGCTCCAAAGCCAACCTAAGAGCCTCTCGCATCTCGGCACGTGCTTCGCTGCCTTTAACATGAAGGAAGGCCTGTGCCCCCACCTCGTGGTCCCACCTGCTTTGCTCACGTGCCGTCTGCCTCCCCCCTTCACTCTCCACCCCAGAGCTGCCTCTCCAAGCCCCATCCAGTGCTTCAGCAGCAGAAGCCCCACTCATCGGTGAAGATCGATCTCAAGTGTAGCCCTTTCCTGAAGCCCCTCCTGAGCCCCCCACCCACAGGGAGCCCACTTCCTTTGAACCCCTGTGGGATTTGTCCATGTCCCTCTCATGGCCTCTATCCAGGTCTGACTCCTGGTTGGATTATGTGTGTAAGTGCTTATCTCCCTCCTCCCTCCCTCTGTGCGGGAGATCCACAAGGACCATGACCTCCTCTTTGCTTTGCTTTGCCCACTCCCCTCACCCCGCAGCACCCCCCCCACCCCCCCGCACAGTGCCTGGCATCCAGCAGCTAATTTTGAAACAAAAGGGAAGGAGATGACATGAAATAAAGACATAAAAGCTTGTTGCATGTTCTTGAACCAAGTGACGCCAGATCAAAACCAGTTTTAAAGTAAAATAAGGCCCAGCTGGGCGTGGCTCAGTGGTTGAGCATCGACCTAGGATCCAGGTGATCGGGGTTCGATTCCCGGTCAGGGCACATGCCCGGGTTGCGGGCTCAATCGATGACTCTCTCATCATTGATGTTTCTATCTCTCTCTCTCCCTCTCCTTTCCTCTCTCTGAAATCAATAAAGATATAGTTAAAAAATAAATAAATAATTTTTAAAAAAAATAAATAAAGTAAAATAAGACAGTTATTCCACAGAGAAAATATAAGACGTGAAGGATACTCTCATTTGTTTGTTTGTTTGTTTGTGGGGTTTTTTGTTTTGTTTTCGTTAATCCTTCCCTGAGGATATATTTCCCTTTGATTTTTAGAGAGTGTAAGGGAGGGAGGGAGAGAGAGAGAGAAACACTGATATGAGAGAGACACATCCATTGGTCGCCTCTCACATGCTCCCTCACCAGGGCCTGGGATGGAACCCACAGCCAGGTACGTGCCCTTGACAGGGAATCGAACCTGAGACCCTTCAGTTTGTGGGCAGATGCTCTAACCACTGAGCACGCCAGCCAGGCTGTGAAGGACACTCTTAACTCCAGTGGCCTGCTATTTCTGGAAACCTCTATATGTTAACTTTTCTTCAAGGCTCTGAAATCCCTGTCCAGAAATAGCCCCAGACAGTTAGAAAAGTCACCAGGTTGCCCTTCAGCCTTAGATTTCCAACTGGGAGGAGAGGGAGGGAGGGAGCTCAGAGAAGGCAGAGTGAGAGTTGAGGGGAGAGCCAGCAGAGCAGAGGACCAAGTGCTGGCTAACCATTAGCTCCCAGGCAGGGCAGCTCCTCTGCAAATATTTGAGAGTACAAACTCCAGTTATTGGGGCGGGGGGGGGGGGCATGCTCTTGTCAGATATGGGTGAACGTATATCTCTCTGCCCCACTGTCTCGTGATCATAGGACCCACTCTGCTTTGTCCTTTGAAGTAACCCTCCTGATGGAGATGTGGGGTTACCAGAAGCCCAGAATCCTTGGGATGATTGACACACACACTCAATCAAGAGCTACAGTTCCTGGGGCACAGAACTAAACGTATGTCTGTGGAGCCACCCTGTCCGTCTTCCATGGTCAGAAAGTCTGTAAGCAGATACAAGTCAAAAGGAACTTGGTGGCACTCATGAGTGTAACACACACTGGACAGTGAGAGGACAGGAGATTTCTAACACAGGACTAACTGTGTAGTTGCTCTGAGCTCCTCACTCCACCAGTGTGGTCCTTGATTTCACCCTCTGTAAAATGAAGGGTATTTCATTATGGTTTCTAAGGTTTTAATTCTAGTTTCCAACTTAGTAAATAATTAGGGAGGGACTAACCATTAGCTCTGTCATATGTCACGTGGGAGCAGGTGGGAGGTGGGCTTGGTGAGCTCTGTACTTGTGGATGGAAGGAAAGACTCCAGATTTTCAGCAGGGCCCTTAGGAGTCGGGGCTGAAGACAGGTGGGTGGGTCCAGGAAAGAAACAGACTGTCTCTTTCTTCTCCTACTGCCCTTTTCCTTATTTTCTTTCTGCTGCCACTTAGACTTGCTCTCATGCCTTCTGTATTCTCACAGCCTTTGCTCATTCCACTGTGTATTTAGCTGCAGAAACATCTGCCTCTCCCATTAGACTGTGCCCTCTTGGTGGGCACAAAGCATGTCTTGTTCACTACTGTGCATCTGGAGCCTGGCACTGTGTTGAGTGTGCTCAATAAAAACTGGGAGGCCCAGTCAGGAAAAGCAGAGAGGATGACATCAAGCAGAAAACTTCCTTAAAAGTAGAAAGACAGCAGGTATGTTCTTGTGTAGAAAAAAAATAAAGAAAAAAATATAAAGGGGAATAATGAGAGGACACGTTAAAAATGAATGAATTTTTTAAAACTATGCCCTGTGGGCTTTCTAACACATGTAGCAGTAAACTATATGACAATAATAGCTCAAAGGGATGCAGAGGACAAGTGAAATTAAAGTAAGGTTTTGCACTGCTTGGAAAGTAGTAGAAATGTTAAGTTATATTATAAGCCATTTATGTATATTGTAATCACTAAGATCATGACTGAAAGAAAAAGAGGAGATAACCTGGAATAATAAACACCTGCTTAATCCAAAAAAAAAAAAAACCAAACCAAAACAACAACAAAAAACAACCAGGACAAAAGAAATAAAGAATAGATGAGGCAAATAAAAACAAATAGTGACATGGTAGACTTAATTCCAACTATATCAGTAATTACAATAAATATAACTGGATTAATTACTCCCGTAAAAGCATCAGTATTGTAGGACTTGCTAAAAAATTTTAAAGACCCAACTATATGCTGTTTAGAATAGATGCATGTGAAATATAAAGACCCTAAGAGGTTAAAAGTATAAAAGGACAGAAAAATAAATACCAGGCAAACAGTAATAAAACAACTAAGGCAGCTTCATTAACATCAGGAAAAGACACTATGACAATAATATCACACACATAAAGAGGGCATTTAAATAAGGAATAAAGGAGTCAGTTCAAGAGAAATATGTAACAATCCTAAATTTGTGTTCTTCTGATAACATAGCTTCAAAATATATTTTTAAAATGAATGAAATGATGGCTGTATTATTCTTTGAGGAAACTGGCTAGAGACCATTAGTGAGATTTTTTTTTTATTGTTATTTCCACTGTAGGTTTTCTACCATCCCTGCTGTCCCCTTGGCCAAAACGGATACTTGGCCAAAGGATGTGGGTATCCTTGCCATGGAGGTATATTTCCCAGCCCAATATGTGGACCAAACAGACCTGGAGAAGTATAATAATGTGGAAGCAGGGAAGTACACGGTGGGCTTGGGCCAAACCCGTATGGGCTTCTGCTCAGTCAAGGAGGACATCAACTCCCTGTGCCTGACGGTGGTGCAGCAGCTGATGGAGCGCACGAAGATCCCATGGGACTCTGTGGGCCGGCTAGAAGTTGGCACTGAGACCATCATTGACAAGTCCAAGGCTGTCAAAACAGTGCTCATGGAGCTCTTCCAGGATTCGGGCAACACTGACATTGAGGGCATAGATACCACCAATGCCTGCTATGGTGGCACTGCCTCCCTCTTTAATGCTGCCAACTGGATGGAGTCCAGCTACTGGGATGGTATGTGCTGCCAGAGGTCTTGTGTAAGAAAGGGCTGGGGTTGGAGACAGAATGTTCAGTTTTGCTTCCCCAGGTGGTTTCATCCAGGCAGGGAGGGACAAGTTATTCACACAGCTACTGCTATCATCCAACCACCACCATGATAATAACTGCTTAGACTTGCATAGCTTTGTACAGTTAATTAGGTAGCGTGTTCATATAATCTTTCATGTATCCTTACCACATCCTAGGAAGTGGGTATTATCCTGATTTATAGGTGAGAAAATGGAAGGTCTGATATCTTACCTATCATGTGTGGCACAGACAATACACTGAACCAAATCCAGTATGTTTCCCATTTCACTGTACTTGTTTCTCTAAAGCTTCTCCTAAGTGCCTGAGAGCAAGAGACTGGTGATATTGAAAGATCTAAAAAAGTTAGGTGTTAAGGGAAAGACACCGTGGTAAAAATAGGCCCAAAGAATCACTAGATATACTGTTACACAAGTATTTCCAGTCTTTCTCCCTTGCCTTGTTCCTAGAAATTATATTTGCATATTAACATTACCCTGTATCTTCCTTATGTCTTCCCTCAATTGCAAGAAAGAATCCCTCTTGTGATAGCATGAAAAGGCCCAAGGGAAACAGCGCAAGTTGAGAGTTAGGAACGTAGTTCTATCCGTAAATGTCAACAAACCCATTAACCTCTTTGAGCCTCAGCGTTCTTATTTGCCTGCCTGCTTTTGAAGAAGACACCCATGGAGGTGTGGTCAGTCAAGGCACTCAGTGTTTACTAAGTTGGAAACTAGAATTAAAACCTTAGAAACCATAATGAACATTTTGTCGAACTTACCGTTTGTTTTTAATGCTTCTAAATACATAGACATAGATGATGATATAGATATAGACAGATATAGATATAGATAGATGTAGATATAGATATAGACAAAGATATAGACATATATAGATACATAGATGGTAGGTAGGTAGATAGATGATAAATACATAGACTAGATAGATTGATTGATTGATTGACTGACTGATTGATTGATTGATTTGGGGGGAAATACTTTTTTGTTGGGATTGAGTTGGAGTTGTTATAATTTTTAAGTGAAGGCTCTTGGGTTTTGATGAATTCGGGTTGGAATCCTGACTGAGTCCTTATTACTCCATCTATTCGCTCTGTGGCTCTGGACAGTGACTTAAGGCCTCAATTTCTTCATCTATAAAAAGGGGATAACTGTATGTGACATACAGGCTTATCATGAGGATTAAATTATATACAAATATGGTTCCCAAAACAGCACTGGAATAACCCCTAGGGACTTCCTTACAGGTTAGATAGAATACTAAAATTACTACCATCTCTCCTAGAAGCTCAAGTTTGGTGGGGTTTTTTATTGGGAGAGGGGAAGGATCAGTACTATCAGATGCAAGTGGAACAAACAATAGTCAAGACAACAATTATTTATTAATAGTCTGGCTATTACAGAGGTAGGAACTATGATTCATCTACATTAATGTGGTTACTCAATATAAACCCTTTTCACAATAAAAATACTATCAGGTCGTTCCAAGCACATGGTTTAGGATCCAGTCAGAACTGGGTTTGAAGAGCAAATTCCACATTCACTAGGTGTGAGACCTTAACAGGTGACTTAATCTCTCTGGGAGGCAGGTCTTCCTCTGTCAGTGTACATGCTCTCTGCCTCATGGAATGGTTTTCAGGGTTGTTTGAGAATAACTAGTGTCTAGCTAGTTTTTCAAATGTTCATTTCCCTCCCCATCCCTTGGCTTTCTATGGAAAGAAATTTCAGCCACAGAGTGCTAACAGTGACGGGTACCAACTTAAATTACCTCCCAAAGTCCCATTAATAAAATTGTTCATTGAATTCAGAAACAGAATTCTGAATTAATGAGCATTTTACAGTCAGAGTACTGGGGCACTGAATTTTGGCTTTGCATTTCAAATGTGTCATGATAAGTTTCATAGAACATAAGCTCCACGGCATGGGGATTTTTAGTTTTGTTTGCCAGTCTATCTCCAATACCTAAAATTGTGCCTGGCACACAGGAGGCACTCAGACTACTTGAGACTTGCCTCTCCTTACAGGTCGCTATGCATTGGTGGTCTGTGGAGACATCGCAGTGTACCCCAGTGGCAATGCTCGGCCGACAGGAGGCGCCGGAGCAGTGGCAATGCTGGTTGGGCCCGAGTCCCCCCTGGTCCTTGAGAGAGGTTTGTAGTAACCTGCGGATGCTTGGTACCAAGAGATTGTGCGTGGGGTGGCCAACTGGGTAGCTCCTGATCCCAAACTGGCATACCCACTACGCAGGGCTGAAGGATGGATTTGAGGGCATCACTTCCTTTCTAAAGGCGGGCCTGGGGAGCAGAGGGCAGGGAGAAAGGGAAGAGAGAGGGATCAGGGGGGTTTCCTCTCCTGCACCGTCACACGTTGGGATAATGACGTGTGGAATAAATGGTGTTTTGGGGAGCCAAACTGGCAATTGAAGATGAAAGATGATAATTGGGTATGAAATCAAAGCCTTTCCTTTGAGATTTTTGCCATCTATTCCAGATTTTGTTAAGCCCGTATAGGTGTGGGAAGGGAAATATAAATCCCATTTCTGTAACAGCAACAATTTATTCCACTGCCTTTGAACGCATGAGGGATGTTGAATGGGCTCAAGCTTGGCCTGAGACTGTAATATTGTCCCATCCTCTCTGCTTGATGAGGGCTGCACTGTGCAGTCCCTGGATCCCAATGTGTGCCTTGCCAGGGCTCCGGGGAACCCACATGGAGAACGCATATGATTTCTACAAACCAGACGGGGCTTCGGAATACCCAGTCGTGGACGGGAAGCTCTCCATTCAGTGCTACATACGGGCCTTGGACCAATGTTACAAAGTTTACCGTCAAAAAATTCAGAACCAGTGGAAACAAGGTATGGGGCTCGGAGGGCAGAAAGCGGGGGCTCTACGTACACGGGGCCACGAGTTTGTCCTAAAAGCTTAAGATGAGGTCTCCTCTCTCCTCTGTAAATGACCTCAAGAGAATCGTTTCATGTCCGCTTCTTACCCCCTTCCCTGGGTCTATGCTCAAGTCCACGTGGAAGTCATTCAAAATCAAGCATGAAATCGCCTCTGACTTGAGCTAAATAAAGTAAACACTCTAGGTCCAAGCCACCAGCATGAAAGCAGCGGGTATTGGCCATCTGGGGAGGTACTGTAGTGAGTCAGAATAACCATATCCTGCTGGGCCTCTGATTTGTTTCCGCTGAAGTCAGGGGCGATTTGACTCCTGGTTTGTAGTTTGCCACCTTTTAAAGTCTGGTTGATGTTGAAAAAATCTCACCTGTATTTTCAGCATACCTTTATCAGTGATTTTTCTCTGGATGGTAGTGTTATAACTTGATTTTATTTTCACCTTCAGTTTCTAAATTTTCTTCTAAAAAATATATGTACTGCTTTCATAATCAGAAAAGAAACAAATTTTATTTTAAAAATTTGCCCTGGCCGATGTGGCTCAGTCGGTTGGGTGTCATCCTGTGCACCAAGAGGTCTCTGGTTCTATTTCCCGTTCAGGCTCATGCCTGGGTTGTGGGCTAGATGCCCAGTAGGGGGTGTGCAGGAGGCAGCCACGGGATGTTTCTCTCTTCCTCTCCCTCTCGCTCTAAAATCAATAAAAAAATATTTTTAAAAAATCAAGAGAAACCTACTTTTTCAAAATACAAAGGGTTCTTACCTGCCTAGCCATGCTCAGATGGGCACCTGCAAAAGACAGGTTCAATGTGGGCAAAGGCAGGTGCTGAGGCATCAGAGCATGGATGCTGGAGGGGTGGCACAAGGAGCCACTGCTTGCCCCTTTCCACCGCAGAGGGGAGAGGCCAGCTGCCCCAGCCGCTCCCCATGGGCCAGGAGCCAACCTGGACCTCCCTGCCTCTGCCCACCCACAGCCAAACTGCTGTTGGCTAATCGCTGCCGCCTCTTCCAAATTCCTACGGCATCCGGATTTTACTCCATATTGTCCTACGGAATTTGAATGATGCTGCTTGGGAGAAGCACTAACCTGTCACCTCCCCTCCTGGGGGCAGAGGGTGCACTGCCCTTCTCTTCAAAGTGAGAGAAACAGCCTGAAGTGTAGAGTCAGGGACGCCGGAACCTGAATCCAAAGCCAGGCACTTTCAAGCTGTGACCTTGGGCACGTAACTCAGCTTCGTGCTTTGCACACACGGTCTCCTCCTCTGGACAAAAGAGAAAATGATGGAACACGAGGTTGATTGGGAGGAATTAGCTTCCACAGAGGTTGGCAATAGTAGATCGGAGGAGCCTATTTGTTCCTTCCCCTCCTTTCTTTGTAATGGGCGCTTAGTGAAATGCTCGCAAGGTGAGTGAGCAACCTTAGGAGTGCTTGGGGAGGGGGGCCGGCGGGCTCAGCGCAGTCAGGTTCTGGGGCGCAGTCTCAACTGGTCCGTGGGTCGCGCCACCTCCTTGTTTTCACCCCTTCTCCAGCTGGCATCGACCGGGCTTTCACTCTCGACGATTTGCAGTTCATGATCTTCCACACGCCCTTCTGCAAGCTGGTCCAGAGGTCCCTGGCTCGCCTGATGTACAATGACTTCCTGTCCGCCAGCAGCGACACTCGGGCCAGCGTCTACAAGGAGCTGGAGGCCTTCAGGTGGGTCCTTTTGCGGGGGGCCTAGAGGCTCCGAGGCGTGTGGAAGGAGGGGGTTCCTCAAGCCTCGGGCCTGGGCCGCCAGCTACTCCTGTGGGGGGAAGGACAGTCCTCCAGAAGCGACACCGAGTCTTAGCTGGGTTATTGGGTTCCTGTCCACATAGGGTCCTCCACCTTTCACCTCAGGGAGCGCAGGGATGAGCCAGGACCTCTGCATCAAGTGACTAGGAGAAGCTTCAGAGAAAAGGGGGCAAGAGGGGACGGCTACATCATTTGGCCGATAAACATCCGATGGTGTCAGGCACCATAAAACTCGAGGGTCACAGACACAAGTGGGACTCGTTGGTCTCTGCCTAGCGGCCCTCACAGTCTATACGGACAGAAACACCTAGAAGCAAATAATCTCAGAACAGGACAGCAGCTCGGCGAGTGTGTGGTCTCACTCTCACTCGCCATGGACTCCATTAATGTCTTGCTTGTTGCCTCAGTTTCCCCATATAATAAAAAGTCTTCCCCCCAGAGGCGTCCCTTTCCCCAGCCGCCCCCCTCCCGTCCCCAGCCTCTCACCGGCCTGTTCCTCTGGCTGCCTCACAGAGGGCTGAAGCTGGAGGACACCTACGTCAACAAAGACCTGGACAAAGCTCTGCTAAAGGCCTCTCTGGACATGTTCAACAAGAAAACCAAGGCCTCCCTTTACCTCTCCACGCACAACGGGAACACGTACACCTCGTCCCTGTATGGGTGCCTGGCCTCTCTTCTGTCCCAGTGAGTACTCCGTCTGGTCCCACCTCCTGCCCCCACCCACGGTCTGAGGGGTCAGCCAAGTTCGGGTCTTCTTCTGATTCAGAATTATTTTTAAGAAGGAAGGCAGGGAGGGAGGGAGGGAGGTGAAAGAAGCTTGTTTTAAAGGGATGTACAGAAGGGTTACTATCAGCATTAAACAGTCATCTCCAAAGTGAAGTTCATGCATTTGTCGGGGGATGTGCGAGATCTACTCAATGCAGCAAGAAAATAGAGGAACTTTTATGTATATTTCTATCTCATCCATTTAAAACCTCTATACTTAGTAAAGCATAGTGGTTATGAGAGTCTAGTTTTAGAGCCCACAACCTAGCTTCAATCTCTTTACCACTATGTGCCTCCCTTTTCCCATCTGAAAATATGTGCAACAATATGTACCTGCTTGAGTTTTGATGAGTGTTAATGTCTAAAGCAATTAGAACTGTAACGCTCTGCAGGGGCTCAAATGTTAATTGTTATTTCTATTGACATTCTATTTTGTGGGGTTTAGAAAGAAATACTTGTACTATAGCACATGCATATAATCTAGGAGATACATATATATATGTATCTAATGAAATTATTACTAATGAGGGGGACAGAGCATTACCAGTCAACATGAGAGCTTGCAGGTAAATCCAATGGTCTGACCTTCACTCAGAGACGCCTTCGGAGCTCTCTGAACTCACCTTGTCCTCAGGGGTGGGGAGAAGCTCCTTTTATGCCCCGAAATTCTGTTATGCTCACTGTGCCTTCTGCATCTTGGATTTTAGCTGCTCCCTTCTTGGCATGTTTTTCTCCTTCTGGGGCTATCCCCAGGGTCCAAAAGTCTCTCTTTGTGTGAGTGCTGGGAACCCACTTAGAGTCGCAAGAGGTGAACTACTTTGGGTTGACAGGTTGGTTGTTTGTTAGAAGCACAGAATACAATGCTGGTGTGTTTTCTAGGTTTTGATTTCTTTCCCTGCAGGCACTCTGCCCAGGAGCTGGCAGGCTCCAGGATCGGTGCCTTCTCCTATGGCTCTGGCTTGGCGGCCAGTTTGTTTTCATTCCGCGTGTCCCAGGATGCGTCTCCAGGTGAGTCCCGTCTCCCTATCAGGCACCTCTGGTAAGATTCATCCGGTGAAAGGAATGACTTTCCGCCTCACCACCGCCGAGGCTCCCACCTTGACAGAATAATGTGATTAAGAACAAATCCCCAGAGGGATTTCAACACTGGAGAAAGTTTGTCTAATTTATATATTTGAAACTCTCCCCTGGGACAAACGTGGATGTGGGGAAGCCGGTCAAGCTGTTCCAGCAAATAGTCCAGGGGAGAGTAATGACGGTGTGGAGGCAGCTCGTTAAAGAGAAGCTGGTGGGTTTGAGGTGTCCAGGAAATGTTGATTGTTTTATGACAAATGCAGTAAAAGTCACCCATCTGGCACCGCGTGAGCTGTACCTTGACTAGATGAGTGCGTCTGCCCCTGTGTTGCTAGCATCGCGTTGGCTGGCCCTGATCCCTTCTTGGCATTCTAAACCACAAGCAGCACTTTCCCCCAAGCTTCGAGCTCCCACAAAACCTGGCTCTCGACTGGGCTGGTGATCGGCGGCAGTGACCGTGACGATGAGGCAGGTTTATCTGTCTTGCCTCTGCTTCCCAGGCTCCCCCCTGGAAAAGCTGGTGTCCAGCATGTCAGACCTGCCCAAACGCCTGGAGTCCCGGAAGCGCATGTCTCCTGAGGAGTTCACAGAAATAATGGACCAACGAGAACATTTTTTCCACAAGGGTAAGGAAAAGGCAGGAAGAGAGAAGGAGAAGGCGATTTTCTCGGGCTCTGTGGCAGTGGCTGCAAGCCAGGGGTTCGTCAGAAGTCGAGGGGAGAGTGGGCCAAGGTGACGGTGTCTCTAAGATATGCTAGGGAGAAGATCTGTTAGGGGCCAAGGGGCAAGAACTGGGTGGGGAAGCAAAAGACAGCGTTAGCCGTGGCTGGTGTGGCTTAGTTGGTTGAGTGTCATCCCGTGCACCGAGAGGTTGTGGGTTCGATTCCTGGTCAGGGCACATGCAAGGGTTTCAGACTCGATCCCCAGTAGGGGCCGTGCAGGAGGCAGGCAATGGATGTTTTTCTCTCTCCCTCTCCCTCCCTCTCTCTCTAAAAAATCAATAAAAACATATATATATTTTAAAGACAGAGTTGGGAAGAGGTAGCAGGCAGCATGTGGCTCCTCAGTACAGATTGTAGCTAACCAGCCAAAGCAGGGTACTAGACAGTGTAGCTCCATGGAGGCCAGATGTGCGATCTTTGGAAAAACCATCTGTCTAGCTCAGACTTTGGAGCTAGACTGCCAAACCTCAACTGACTTATGACACTCACTAGCCCTTTATCTTTGGGAAAATTATTGAACTTTTCCCAGTGGTCTCATTTCTAAAATCATACCAATTTTGCAGGATTGCCAAACAAATTAAATAAATGAATGTGTTCAAATGAGTTCTGAACAAACTTAACTATCTCCACCCAACTGCCCTTTCTCTCCCAAACACAAAAACGAAATATGGCCCCAAAAAGCAACAGAAGAAAAGTAAACCAAAGCTAAAGGTATAACTGGGGAGACCAAATGGTGATTTTCAAACCACGGTAACTGTATTTTCTCAAGCAAACCTTGAGACACATGGTTTGCACTGTGGTCTGAAAGGGGGACAGAACCTATGGAATTGGGAATGTTCCGGAAAACCTAGATGTAGCAGTCATCGATCTTATCTGGAACAGGGAACACGGTAGAGCAAAGAAGAAAAACAATGAAAATAAAACTAGGACCTCTGAGATGAACATTCACGGGCAAAACGCTGAAATACTACAATAAGTCAGAGCCAGAGAACTTAGGACACAGAAGGAAGCGTCTATTGGGCAACAGGGAGCTCTCGGTACGCCTCAAGCTCAGTACCATTGATAAAGGGACATGAAGATTCCAGTGGAGGAGAAAGGGCACGTTTACTGCAGGAAAATGTCATACTCCTATGATAAAATTTCTAATAGCCGAGCCTTATGGACTGGAGCCTTATGGACTAGAACCTTATGGGCTAGATCCTTAGGGGCTAGATCCTTGGGGACTAGATCTGCTCTGGTCCTTCTACTGGCCCAGTGCTCCTTTGGGTGTAGAGGTGGCCCCTCAGCCCCTTGCAGCACAGCCAGGAGAGGGTCCCCATGAAGCTATAGGTGTCCCAATTACTAGTTTCTTTTCCCCAACCGCCTATAGCTTTTTGAGTATTGCCTCTTCTGCTCATTCCACAGTGAATTTCTCACCCCCTGCTGACACAACCAGCCTTTTCCCAGGCACCTGGTACCTGGAGAGAGTGGATGAGCTACATCGCCGAAAGTATGCCCGGTGTCCAGTCTGAAGGGGGTGAGTGAAATTTTGCAGGGTTGGTGGCAAAGGTTTTCCTCCGGGGTACAGATGCAGGTTTGGAGACCCCTGTGCACAGCCCCGCCCCGGGCAAGAAGCAGGTACAGGGGGTGGAGGTGTCCAGGACGAGACTCACTATTCAATGTCCATTTTCTGCTTCTTTAAATTCGACAGCTCCATGGAGCGGTTCCTGGGAAAAGTACGCTAGCAGAGCTTTTGCCCACAAGTCGTGTAAAACAAACTACAACCCATCCTTAGCTGGTAAATAGATCAGATTGGACACACTCGCCCCATAAGCCGTGGCCCTGTAGGATGACAGCCACCTCAGTGGGTCCTTCATGCCTTCCCCTGCTGCAGTCACCATCAAGGGCTGCGGGCTGTGGGCCAGGGGCCCTCTTTTAAAAAAAGAGACTGAGAGAAGGCCTAGCCTCAGCCTCCAGCAATGTGGCAGATCTGCTGTCTCCAGATCCAGATACTTGTCTATCACTCATTATAGCTTTGTTTTTATTATTATTATTATTAAACTTCTGTGCCATTATATCTTCATTCTTTCTTCAGGTTTTCTGTGAATTTCTCAATGTTATACCAGGTACCAAGCTAATACAACACTATTGAAAAAGAGAAGTAGGTGGGGGAGGGGGGAAAGGGTCCATTGTATGGTGCTGGATATAACTAGACCTTGGGGAGTGATGACTTTGTGGTGTATACAGGTGTAAAATTCTAATGCTGTACAACTGGAATTTATATAACAAAATAATAAAAGGAAAAGGCAAGAGAGGCAGCCAGGCCCCAATTGTGCACAGAAACAAAAATCACAAGCAAGAAAATAAAATACTCAAGAAAAGGAGGAAAGGATTCTTCTATATCCCAGAAACCAGAACATGAAAAATGCCCCAGCTGCCCAGTGCCTCCAGGATCCTGCTGTGAGAGCCCCACTCCCCGACCTGCCCTGGCACCTACCCCCAGTGACACAGTTGCTGAGGGCTCACCTCACAATCTACCTCTTCCCCCTCTCCCCTTCCATTATTTTCTCTGAGAGGTACAGGAGAAATATGCAACAGTGTGGGCCCCCAGCTTCCTTCCCTGATCTAAAAGACACCCCACTGAGGAGCCAGCAGACGGGCCAGAGAGGACTGGGACTTAGAGAGCCTGTAGATCAAAGCTGCCTGGTCTTTACCAGTGTTATCTGAACAAATAAACACAGGGGTCAATAGGTAACGTTTTTGGCTCCTCCAGCCAAAAAAACACTTTTGATAACTAGCGGGCTGTTTTTCCATTAGAGGGTTGTTTGTCCCCCTCGGGTTAGGGCACTGCTTTTTCCAGGATCCTCTTATAAAATAGCTGTGGTTCAGGGAGGTGGGGACTGAGCTGGGGAGGGGACTTGGAGGGAGGACACTGAGTTGTTGCCCTTCATTTCCTTTAGGAAGTTTCCTCAGCCACCCCGATGAGAAAGGGCACTTTGGAGGGGAGCAGAGCTGGCTGGGATAAAGGGGCACCAGACACATGGGACTGTGATGCTGGGCCTGACCAGTCTGGTCTTCAGCCACTGCTGTTCATGTCCCAATAGGCACCAGAAAATCTGGACTCTATTACACCAGCTGGGGCTGCCCCTTAGCCCTCGGCAAGCTAAGTTTGGGGGCCCTCAGTCTGGTTGGCATCCCTGGCAGGACAGTATGTGCCTTTCCTGAGATCTCCCAAGTAGCATCTGTAGTCATGGGAGAAAAGCCCACGTTCACCTGAGATCAGACTCCGGGACTTGCCTTATGTTCATACAATTCGCTGGGGGCTCTTGATGCGAGAACTGCATCGGCCTCGGCCACCAGGACCTCCCACAGCACCCGATGACGGGCCAGCCCTGCGTCCACGCAGCAGCCACTCGGCAAAGCCCAGGGATGATGCTAAAATTTAATAATGAAGCCCTGGCCGGTTCTGCTCAGTGGTTAGAGCATCGGCCCCTGGACTGAAGGGTCCCAGGTCGATCCCAGCCAAGGGCACCTACCTCGGCTGCAGGCTCAGTCCCGAGCCAATGGCATACCCACACCCAGGCATGCAGTGTGCCCATCCAGATCCTACAGCCAAAGCCAACCCCATGGCTGCCTGCCGACGCCCTCTGGTGGCTCTTGTGGGTAATGACAACACAGGGAGACGGGGGGTGGGCTCTTTATTAGGTGGTGACTGTTGTGCTATAGGGGTCAGACCACAGAAGCAGTGTCAGCCCCAAGAATGTGATCTCTCAGTGTGGATCACAAGGCCCCCGAGGCTGGGCCCGGTGAGCCCCGAGGTTAGAAGTGAAACTGGAAGGCCTCCGTCACATGCTGCTTCCAGGCATCCAGGCTGGGCAGCGGCAAGGAGATGCCCATGACGTGCCAGGTCTCCCCATCCGACACCACTGAGGTCTGGTAGGACAGCAGCTGCACGCCTGCCTCTGCCAGGAGCCCTGGGAAGAAGAAACCCTTGGTTGGCACAGGGCATGGGAAAGAAGTGAGAGGCTGGGAGTCTAAGACAGCTGTGATCAAAACTCCCTGAGGCCCAGGCGCCAGCCGACTGGGGCAGGTCAGGATGCCCGTGGTGCCGGAGGGGATGCCCGACAGGCTTGGCTGTGGTCAGGAGACCAGCGCTCTGTGGCTCTGAGCTCCTGGGATTTGTCTCCACAGGAAGGTCTACACTGTGCTTTACATGGTGAGCAGCCCAGTTAATAGTGGCTCTGCGGTCCAACCCTTGCCACACTGCCCTGTGACCTCAAATAGTGGCTCTGCGGTCCAACCCTTGCCACACTGCCCTGTGACCTTCCTCTGAGCTCTGTATCTACTTCTCCATGTTCTGGAAACTGGAACCACAGACCCTCTGTCAGCTGCAGATCCAGAGGTGCCCTGAGGCTGGAAAGGAGCTGAAGGAGGCAAAGGTCTACAGAACCCAATCCCAGGACAGGACAGCCCCTTCCCCAACCAACCACCAGCAAGCCCACAGGCCCCTCCTCACCAATCATGGTAGGCAGCATTGCAGGGTTGGAGGGCTGAGCCCGGAACAGGAGCAGGGGCAGACCCCTGCGGAGAGGCACTTCTGGTCTGAAGACAGCTCCGTTGAGTGCCTGCAGCACAGGTGTGGTGCCCTGGACCAAGCCCACAGCCTGGTAGGGGGCACCTGCCAGGGCCACGGTCAGGAGGCCTTCCCCGCATCCTTGCTCTCCTGGCCCAGCAGAGTTATGAGAGATGGTTACCTGCAGACAGAAAGCAGGGGGCACAATTAGGCCTCCTGGCTGCATCGCGCCCACCCTCTCCCTCAACCCCCTGGCTGATCTGTAGGGCTTCAGCAGGGCCAACCAGGCCAGCAATTCAGGGCCAGGGGAATGGGCCAGTGGGCTAAGCCTTGAGCCTCTGAACAGCAGCTTCCTAAGGAAAGATGTGCCAGGTACTGGTAACGGCTTGGAGGGGAGGGGTGGGAGGCAGGGTTAGGACCTTGGTTAGCAGGTCTGCCTGGAGGCTGAATGAGCCTGAACCCTCCTGCTCGCTGCTTCCTGCACAGAACCAGTGGCCAGACTCAGATGTGGGGGTGCAGAGCAGGGAGGAGGGGGGTCATGGGAGTCCTACTTCCCATTGCTTCTGCCAGCTCCCACTGGCTGAGAAACACAGACTTTGATCTACAAAGGGAACCAGAGGGAAAGGTGCCAAAGAAAAGCCATGAGGACAGCAGAGGCTCAAGGGTGTGTTGCTGGCTCCCAAGGAGTCTGCAAGCTAAGCAAGAAGCTGGGTTCTGCAGTGGACCGAGCCCTGGATGGAGTCAGAGGCCCAGCAGCCTGGCTCCTCAGTCTTCTCAGCTGTGAAATGGGGGGTGTCAGAGCACGTGTACACAGCACTTTCAGGCATAGCAGCGCTCGGAGGCAGGAGGAAGCCCCACTTTGCAGATGAATACGTACCTCTCGGGTACCTCACAGGTAGACAGTGTCAATGGCAGGACTGCACCCAGGGCCCCACCCACTGAGCAGGGCTGCAAGCGTGCTTTGAAAACATGTTTGGGGGGAGGGAAGGGCAGAGCTGGCAGGATGGGGAGGGAGGGCAGGTGGGCACTCACATTGAGGCCAGCCTCCTTCACCAGCAGCTTGGCGTTCACCAAGTTCACATCGACGTGATTGGAAGCGTCCTTTAGGAGGCCAACAATGACCGCAGGGCTTAGGCAGTTCCCAGCATTCTTTAGGGACATACCTGGGGACCGAAAAGAAGCCACCATGAGGTCACTGTTTACTGAGAAACACAGGAGGGGCAGGAGACCCCACTTTGGGGTCACGGGCTCATCGCTGCACTGGGGGCCCCGATTCCAGCCTGCCTGGGCAGTCCTACTTCCCCTGGGGAACGGAGACAGAGTGGGTGAGTGGACCTGCCCCAGGGGCTGGCCCAGACTGGTCCTGAGGTCAGGACCCCGATGACACACTCAAACAGTTTCAGAAACTCCTGTCCAAAACTCAGCCCAAACCCAGCGCCCCCACATACCTGCCATGGCCTGGCCACCCTGGCCTGCTTATCATACTCAGACCTTGCCCAGGACAGGCAATGCTCAGGGTCTACCCACCCCACCCCCAATCTCTTCCCAAGAGAGTAAATGCCTAGCAGTCAATGGGGAGGACAATCCCGTGCAAGGTTTAGGGGACGGGAGCCCTCCCTGGTCTCCGGCACATCTGCAGAGGGCTGGACCTACGGCAACCGTGGCCAGAGTCTGCTCAGCCACCGAGGGGCAGAGAGAAGGTGCTGTACTGTTCCCAGCCACAACTGAGCAAATGCCCCCAAGGCGATCAGCTTGTCCCAGGGTCCATTTCAGCCTGTCACAGAACACAGAATGTCCCCACCACCTCATGTGGCACCCCCACCCTCACTCTCACGTCACACATGAAAAACCCACAGCTCAGAGACAGGAATGTCACACAATAGGTAAGTGACAGAATCACATGTCCTGTCACCTAACCCGGGACTCTGTCCAACAATCCTATTGCCTTTCACGAGAAACTCCATCTCTTGTGGAGGTTTCTCTTGCACCCCAAACATGTCTATCTTTAAAATACTGCACAAACATGATTTGTGAAAATTAAGTATATTTCCCAATGACTTTTTGCCCCTCCTCTTCTGTCCCCACTCAGTAGCAAGTGAGCCATACTCAGAACGTGGGACGTAGAGTCCCCAGACCAGAGTCACCTCTGAGTCCCTCACTGTCTGACCTGCAGCAGACACACCTGGTGGGGTGCGTAGTCCACAACCCTCTCCCCTTCCCTTTGCAGTGTTCCCAGCTCACCCTGCGTTACCACCTGGATGGTCCCTTTGGGGGACCCGGCCCAGGCTCGCATCAGTGTCCCCAGAGCTTCTGCCAGACCGATCCAGGGTTTGGTGTGCGGAGAGAAAGCACTGGTAAGGGCCTGGGCATTTACCTGCAGAGAAAGGAGTGGGGCTGAGGTTAGGAAGAGGTGGGACAGGGCACGCCTGTTCAAACAAGGTCTTGCTGCTGAGACTTAGCTCCCCACGGAGAGCAGAAGGCATGGGCCACCCTGGCTTTCGGGGCCTGGGGTTTGACAACTTCCATTAGGCACCAAAACAAGATCACCGCTCGTTCCTATAGCTGAGAGCTGTAGAGCAGGAAGGGCACAGAAGGCTAAGACCACAGCGAATTGCCAGAAGGGGGAGGCACCTCCCCTTCCCTGAACTGGGCCAGTCCCACCCCCTCCACAGGAGACCTGTTTCTCTGGTGCATGGACAGAGAACAACTGGGGAGTCACAGATCACTTGGACACAGAGTGGAAGCTCTCTGGATGGCATTCCTAATATGCTTTCTCCCCTTTACTTAGTATCGTGATTTAAAAAAGAAGTGTTTACATTGTCATTGAACACTTTGACCAAATAACACACTTTATATAAAGCAGGGTGGATTCATATACTTTTATCCTATCACTCTTCAAACAGTGAGCCTTGTGGAGCCCACCACAGGCTCGTGCGCAGGTGAAGGAGGCGGGAGCCACACATCCTTCTAAAGCTCTAAGTCTGGGGTCTGGCCACTTGACGCCCCCACTAGGGTTTTGATAACAAAGCCAGCTTAATGTGAACCTAAATTTCTGTTCCATCCTGTGGTCCGAGAGGCTCTGGGTCCGAGTTAAGCACTGGCCACTTCTGCGAGGCAACTTGTAAAAAGAGCCAGCTATAAAGGATTTAATTAAAAACCCGGGCTTGACAGAAATCCAACAGGCTGCTGCAGGAGGTAAGGGACGGAAAGCATGGAGGCTTCTATTCCTGTTTATAAGATGTAACTGGCCGGGCACTGGAAAGGCGGCGGGTGAACCCCAGCGCAGGGTCCTAAGATGGACACGATGCAAAGGGGCACTCAAGCCCCCGAGGTGAGAGCACCCTGGCCCTCAGGGGCTCTGCCCACAAGCATTCCTGGCCCCCCCAGTCTACCCTCCCCAGCCATGCTCCCCCATTCGCAGGCATGTGGAGTACCAAGGAACCTCTTCCCAGACGCCGGGCCTGGGAAGAACTGCAATCTCCGCGCGAGGCTCCACCGTCTCAGGGCGGAGCTGGGCTCCCCGATGCCAGGCCCCGGCTATCAGGGCAGGGGACCGCCAGCTCCGGCCACCCTGCCCACAGGCTGACTCACGTGGGATCCTTCTATCTTCAGCTCCCAGAGCTGAGTCTGGTTGCCACACTCGGCTCGTCCCTGCTGTCACCATTCCCATCACCAAGACTCCCGCTCCTCCCTCTGACCTCTGGACCACCCCCCCACACCGAGATACTTACGACCCCAGCTAATGCTCTCCCCTTCACCATGTCCACGAACTGGACGGCGATCTCCTCCCCGCAGCGGCTCTGGGCCTCCCTGGTGCTGGCGCCCAGGTGGGGGCAGCTGATGACGTTCTCGTGGTCCACCAAGGCTCGGTCCTGCGGGGGCTCCTGCCCAGAAAGGGACAGTGCTGCTTGGCCGCCATGCACCACCCCAGGGCAGGAGGGAAGTTGGAGGGGAGGAAGGCCCGGAGGGACGTCGCCTTCCATTTGTATTTTGTCAGGGTTGTCCCTGGGCTCAATGACCAGCTTCCTCACGGGTGTCCCACCACAGCACAGTGGTGGACAGAGCTGTGGACCACCTTCGAACGTCCCTCTGGGTAGATCTCCATCTCTCTGAGCCTCAGTTTCCCTCTCTTAAAAATCGGGTAGTCCTACCTACCTCACAGCATCACCATGGATTACACGCCATAAAGCAAGAAGTTCCCCAGCAGGGGTAACTACTGTTGTTCCTGGTTTTCCCCCTGAAAGCCTCCCCCATCCTTACAGCACTTACTGCTGCTTTTTGCAGACCTTCTTCCCGGGACAGGCAGCCCCCCCAGGTCCCTCCACGCCTTCTGCTCGCTGCCCTCGGAACGTGACTCAGGCCTCTTCACTTCTGGGCATTCTCCCCAGGGCTCTGCTGGCGCCCACATCTACTCCGTGAGTGCCAGGCCCTGGCAGTAAGTGCTCTGAGGAGGCTGAGGGGGGAGGGGAAGGCTCTGTGCTGGGGGGATGGCAACCGAGGGGAGGGGCAGGCACACCCACATCAGGGCCCTTACGACCTAGTTGAGAAAGGTTACCAGAAACACAAACCAAATGCACTGTGCCCCCTGGGCAGGGGATGGACAGCGAGTGCTAGGGGCTCAGAGGGCGCCAGGGACTCGCCAAGGCCACAGAGCTCATACATATCCAGCACCCGCCCACTGCCCCGTCCAAAGTCCACGCCCTTTCCCCTGGACCTCTGCCGTTAAGAGGCGGTGGGATTCAAGTGGAGATCGCTGGTCTGGTGTGAGGGCAGGGTGGGTGGGGGTAGTGGAGGAGACCAAGGGAGAGTAGCCCAGTGCATTGGGGGGGGGGGGGTGGATGCCTAACCACTGTCCTGGGGCTTCCTTTCCTCCCGGGAGAGAAGGGAAAGGAAAGCCAGTGGACACAATGGGTGGACTTGGCGTGGGATTCGTGTCATCAGACCCGTATCAATGCACGAAACCCTGTCTCCCTGCCCCAATCCTCGGCTTCAGAATGATTTGCTGCCGTCTTCTCTGAGGTTATCAACACAGCAGCCCTAGAGGAGCACAGGCCAGGACCTGGGTCCGATTTAAACTCAAGTTTTGCAGAAGCCAGTGTGGCTGCCTCCTACACTCTGCAAGGCCTCCTCAAACCACGCAGGTGTTACTTTTGACATACATTGGACCATTTCTCCCATTTATCATGGGCCTAGAGACGTGACCCAAAGGCCTCCTGCACCACCCCGAGCCCTGCCCCTTCCCCCTAACCCCCGCCCCCACCGCCCACTGCGGGCACTTACCTCCGTGAACACGTCCAGCGCAGCCCCCGCGCAGTGGCCCGACTGCAGCGCCCGGAGCAGGGCACCTTCGTCCACAATCCCTCCACGGGCACAGTTCACCACGCGCACCCCCTTTTTGCACTGGGCAAAGGTGCTGTCGTTCAGCAGGCCTGGAGGGGAGGGAAGGGCTTCTTGTAGGGATGGTGCCAGGAGCCCAGGGACTTGGCTCCAGCTCCCGATGGCCCCTTCCCCACCCAGCTCTTCCCTACAGGCTTCCTCCCTTCTCCTTCCTTAAGGAAAAGGGGCTCTGGCTTCACCCCTCCCTTCTCAGATGCGCTGGGCCACACCCAGCTTAGAAACATCCTGGAAGTCCCTGAGATATTATTGCTTCCAGTGGGGCGGGAACCAGAAAGGCCTGCAGTGGCCCCAGTAAGTATCCAGCTCACCCCGACACCCCAGAATTCCCTTCTGGCTCACCCCTCCCGTCTGATTAAGGGCATTTCACAAAGCGTCCCCATGCTGATGCTGGCAGACCTGGGGGACCCTCCCCAGAGCTGTCCCCCAACCCCCCCCACACACAGTGTCTGTGGAAGCTCCAGACTGGGGGCCTACCCTTTTCTGGTCTGTGTCTTCTGTGGCCAAATCACAAGGTAGGGACACACCTACCTGTCGTGGAGGGCAGGAGAGGGGTGTGCACAGTGATGAAATCACAGAGGGGCCAGATCTCCTCCAGGGGCAGCTGCTGAACACCGAAGGAGGCCGAGACCTCTGGCGAAATGATGGGGTCATACCCTACAGTCTGGTCATAAGTGACAGAGAGGGAGTATCATTATTAATTATTAGTATTTGTATTATTAACAATGGCAACCATTGAGCACGTACCATATACTAAATACTGTGCTAAGCCTGTTGCAGACACCAGAGTACTTCTTGAGACAATACAATGGGGCTGGCACTATTCTTTCTACTTTAAAGCTGGAGGCAGTGGGGTTTACACACTAGGCAGGCGCAGGGCCAGAGTTGAAAGGGAGGTGTGTCTGCCTGCACGCTCTTAACCGTTAATGCAGGAGCAGCTCCTGTGTGGCCACGGTGGAGCTTGGAAACCCTTAGAAAGCAGGGAGCCCACATAAGAGAAGACGGTGACGTGGGGGATCAGTGTGGGATACAATCAGGAAAGGGAAGAGAGAGGCTGGGGGCCGCCTGAGGACCCACAGGGCCAGAAAACAGGCAGGAGCACTGGCTACTTGAACAGAGTGTGGCAGAAGGGAGGGAGGGGCAGTGCTGGTGCAGAGCAGGGTAGACCAGGACTCGTCATCCGGGAAAGGGGTGAAGGACATGTGCTGACACCAATGGGGAGGGGATGGTCCTTTCTCCCGAAGTTAGTTTTAGGCTTAAGATGCATCTAGTCTTGGAAGGCATACTGTGGCGACTAATCACAGTGAAGGACAGATGCTTTCAACAAGGTAGTGCTGATGGGGGTGGGGAGCAAGGACATCAGAGGAGGAAAGTGAGACAGGAAAGTGAGACATCAAGGTGCCATGGGTGGGCGCGGGCCCAGAAAGAACCTTAGTCTGGGGAGGAGATGGGTCTCCAAAGCAGAAGGGCCTCCCTGAGGATGCTGAGGAGGAAGGAAGACTGACTCCTGGGAGATGGGGGCAGCCAGGAAACTTCACTAATCTCATGGAATTGGCCAAAGGTCATCACATATTAGTGATGGGACTGAGACACACCAGTAAGCTAGGACAGTGGAATAGGGAAACAGACAGATAGCTGAACAAACCGGCTGAGCGGCTTACAGCCAGACAGAGAAGGTCACCTCCCTAGAGATAACATCTAGGCTTCAGTTGCATTTCAGCTCCAGGCCCAGAAAAGCAGCAAAACCAGGTGGGTGACTTCAGGACCAGCTGCAGTGACTAACAACCCCCTGCCCTGGTGCTGGCCAATCAGTAGAGACCTGGAAAACCAATGAATATTCTGCTGAAACCTTCCTGGAGACCTCTCCTAAGAATCCCGCCAGCAAGGGGGAGATAAAAAGACCCAGCGTGTGCTCCCCGTCCCAAGAGATGTGATTTCTGGATCCCACTTTTCATCGCCCTGTGGAAGAAGGAAAGTCATGTGGGACCGACCTCGGCCACCGGTAGAGGTTTTGGGGAAGAAGGCTGCCTCCCCGGCCCTGTAGGATCACCAGCTGGTGACCGCCACAGGCCCACATGGCCCTAGTCTCAGAGAGAACCTTCTTGTTGGGGAGGGCAGAGGATCCTGCCTTGCTCTCACAAGTCTCCTTTGTCTCGCAGGCCAAGGCTGCTGGAACAATGGCCCCTTCATCTCTAATCCAGATGTACTTGCTCATGGGGAGTGGGGAGAGGCCGGGACATGGACAGAGTTCACAAAGCCAAGTCTGAAGGAATGGGTTCACACAACTCTAGGGACCCTGGGCTCACAGAAGCCAAGAAAGGGGGGTAGCTGCCTAGAGGAAGCTGAGCCTGGCCAGGTGCCCATGCCCAAGGTACCTGGGGCTACAGGGAAGTGGACAAGACAGGAGAAGATAACCCCAAGCTTTCTTTAACAGAGACAGTATCTCACTCATCTGCAGGGGAAGAATTTGAAAGAAAACCCGTTCTTGTTTTCACTGGAGACACCCAGGGCAGACAGGAGCTGAGCTCAGCTAAGAACTGGGCTCCTCACACCAGGAGACCATGTTGGAGATGGGGGAGGTCAAAAGGGTGACATCGGTCCCAAGTACCAATGCCTCAGTAGGGTCCTGATGTTTCCTGGAAAGGGTCAGATGTCCAAATGCGCAAAAGTTGGGGGAATTTCGGGTACACACCATGTGAAGACTAGTCTTAGAGAGGAGCCTTGGGGAGATGCCTTAAGGAACTCCCCGCCTCAATCTTAGCCTCAAGAAAGACTTCTGAGATAGAGACAACAAAGGAACCTGGCTTTTGACGCTCCTCAGCTGTGGATGGAGGAGATCAAGGCCCCTTCCAGTGACAGAGGCTCCAATGAAGGAGCCTGACAGCTACGCCCACTCTTTACTCTGTAGCCAAATTTTTTGGCTTAGCTTTGGAACTCTCCCCTCCCACAAAGGAATTTTAAACAGAAGCCCAGTGTAAAACCAGATAAAGTCAAAGCTGCAGAGATAAGGGCCAAAGCCCCGCCTGACCACCTTTCTAGGACCTGAGGCTCTGGGAAGACTTTGAAAATCACAGCTCTGGGGCAGCAGGAATTCCAACTACCAGATTGAGATAAGAAAGCTTTTGTCATAGAAAGAACTCTGGGCAGAGACTATTTATCAAGGGTCAGGAACAAAGGAAGACACTGGTGGCACACGGCAAAGAGCACAGATTAGAAGTCATCTCTCTGCCTGGAGACCAGATTCATCTGGACCCACAATGGGTTAGGGCCAGGACTCAGTCAAAGCGAGAAGCTGAACTTGTAAAGGGAGGCCACCTGAGTCACTCCAGAGCGGCTAGGTAGCTCTTGAGGGGCTGAGGTCGGGGAGACAATCCAAGGCATGTCTCAGAAGCAAGAAAGCCCAGAGCAAGCCTCCAGAGACATCTCGACAGAACCCCCAAAGGGAAGCACCCGCACCTCAGCGCCATGCTGGGAATAAAACATGTGGGCGTAAATGCAGGCTGTGCCCAGGGACATAGGTTAACACCGATGAGTAGGTTCTATACATCTTTTTGAAGCAAACACGTGTCTGAGGGGTACCTGTCACTTCCACTGCCCCACTCAAGGTCCTACATCCCCCTGGGCCTCCCAGAAGCAGTTTCTGCAGGAGTTGAGTGCCTGCTTGTGGCCAGACGGACAGACAAGCTTCCTGATTACATCAATTATTCAGGAAACGAGTGAGGCAAGGCTTTTTGTCTGGGTTAAGTCACTGCAAAAGCCTCAAGTCCTGAGTTGGAAGAATCCAACGTGCTATGGCACCATGGACCGGGAGTGGAAGTAACGGAAGGAACATTGGGCTTGGATCCTGTTCCAGTTACTGTATCATCAATGAAACAAACACTCACCTATGTGGCAATATGTGCTGGGTTTACCTAACCCCTGACCCCTGCTTTTAGATGACCAGAATTCCCTGTGAGCTAAACCTTTACCTTGATCCCTCATAAGAGGCAAGAGGAGAAAGTGCTCTTTGTGGCTGAAGGCACCTGGCCTCCCCTGCACAGGACGTGGGGTTAGTTTGTGTTCATGATCAATGGATCCTGCTGGGCCACACTCCCCACTCTTGGAGATCTAGCAAAATGTACTTGCCCTTCCCAGTGCTAAGGCTCAGGAGAGACGTCTGAATGACTCAAACATGGTGGGGGCTGGAGGCAGGAGGCAGAGGCAGATGCTCAACGTGGTATAATGGGATCTTCTCTACAATCCATTTGCTATGAGCCCTTAGCAAAAATTTACAAGCTCAGGAGGTCAATATAAAACCAAGGGTTCATCTAAAGGGTCCCTCTAATTCTATGAAGGTCGGGGGGACAGGCAGAAAGGGAGTGAGCAAGGGAGAAATGGAAAATTCTGTAACAGTGCTGTGTATATTTTTCTAGACAGGAAATGATCTGATTTTCAAAGCTATTTTCCTTTGTTTAGCTAAAGCCTCCCTGGCTGCAATTTGAACCCACCATCCCCTCACAGCCACCATAAACAGGGAGACATCCACCAGCCCTCCCCAGAGCCTGTCACTCTGGTCTATCTGGGCACCTCTGCAGTCCCCTCTCTTGTCTAAGTGGCCTCCCCCTATGCAACATCCCCGGGGGTGGCACTGCTATTGATAACAACCCTCCCTCAACTGGAAGCCTCCCAGAACAGCATAAGGCAGGGCTCTAGGGGCAGACAAGGGCCAGGAATCATTTTTGAGAAACGTGTGGGGTCTTCCAGCCACCATGAGCTCTACGATCCTGTGAGAATACAGACAAGTACCTTTCAATCTCTCCTGAACCGTGGAGGGGAGCTAGAATATGGGTGGACAGCTGCTCTGTTGTAAGGCTATAGATTTGCTCCTGTTTTCTGAATTATCATAGATGACAGACACAGCAAACAAGGAGGCCCTCACAGCAGGATACAAGGCTCCTCTCTGCTCTGCGGGGACTCAGGGCTATTACACACCCGAGAGCTGAAGGACCTCCACCGAGCATTCCCAGATTCTGAATTCAAGTGTTCACAGCAGCAGGAAATGCTCCCTCTCCCCGGCTTTACCGCCTATTTAAGTCAGGGGCTCTAAAAGGGGATGGGAGGGGGGGCAGACCCTCCTAGGACAAAGCCTTCAGCTTCTCTCAAACAAAGCTGCCTCTTCCAAACATCCTATAGGAAAGCCTGCCGACCCCTTACCTTCATCCCAAAGGACTGCATCCGGATGGCCACCTCTCTCCCGATTCTGCCCAGGCCAAGAATTCCCAGGGTCTTTCCATTCAACTCGGTTCCCATGAACTACAACCAAACAGGCAAAGAAGCCAAAGTCAGCACCAGGAGTGACGGTCAGGCACTGGGCCAGGTGCAGGGAGGCAGGGCCAGCTGCTCACCTTCTTCCGATCCCATCTGCCGTCCTTCATCGAAGCCGTCGCCTGGGGAATCTGCCTGCAAGGACAGACAAGGGTTCAGCCAGCCCACGCAGACCCCCGCCAGCCCAAGGAGACGTGACACGACGGCCGCACAGCCACCACCTCTGGGGGTCATGAACCAAGCTCCGCTGGGGTCTGGGGGCTCAGGTTCAGAAACACAGAGAAGGGTGGAGGTTGTGCAGCAGAGGGAACCCTTGGTGAGGCTTGACTTGGAATCTGTCTCCAGCTAGGAGTCTGGGAAGAGATTCTGATCCCACGTCAGCCACCGGGGTATCAGAGAGGCTCTAGGCACATAAAATGCAACAGTCAATCCTCCCGGGTTTGCAGGAATAAGAAAAGTGGTGTTGAGGGTCCCCGATGGCATCAAGAGCGCCAGGAATTCAAGGATTTGCATTTTCTTATTTATTCCATCCAGGGCCACAACCTGCAACATCTACTATTGTATCAGGGGACAACTGATTACCGTTCCTGGGGAGTTTCTTAAGGCCCAACCGAGGCAGGCTTGATTTGAGTGTGTGGCTACCACAGTCCACACACTCGTAACTTCTCCACCTCCTGTCCCACCATGCGTGCAGGCAGGCACATGCTCGAGCACACACACACACGCCACACCCCACAGTCTCTCTCCTATTGGTTAACATGAAAGTCGCCTCCCCACTTGTTTTCTGGAGACAAAGGAAGTAAGGGCAAAGTCAGAGGTCCCAGGGTAAGATAAGTCCCCTGGGACAAGGTCATGCAGGCTTCTTGGGAAGCAAAAAATGTAAGAGACAAGAAACAATGTTTAGAAAGTTTAAGGAGTATCTTCTCTACTTCAGACATTCCTACAGGCAATGTTCAGACACCCATTAGCTCCTTCAGTGCTCCCAACTGCAGGCTGAGGGGCACCGGGGGTTAAACGCCTCACCCAGCACCACCCACCTGGAAGCAGCAGAACTGATTCGGAGCCAAGGCCCCCATCAGGGAGCCTCCTGTACTGAAATGCAGGCTTTCCTGCCGGCCATGAAATTCAGTGGGGTGGGTGAGGGTGTGCAGAGAGAGGTTCCAAAATATTGTTCTGTGTTTCTGCTTCACTGACTTATTAAAAAAAAAGAAAATGCTTTCATGTCTACACAGTATCAGGATGTCCGCCTGCGGGTAAGGCTGTCCTCTTCTGATGGGAGCTCCGTGGACTCCTGGTAAACTCAGCCAAGCTTAAGGAACGAGCTCCGGGGGGGAAGCTCCATCTCCCCGCCCTGCCCTCCTGCCCCATTTCAGGAGAGTAGTAAGGGAAGGTGCTTTGCCTTGAGGAAGCGCTACCTTCTCAGAGAGCCAGCCTGACAAATGCCTCGGCTAGTGAGACGGCACCCCCAAACCCCCAACGCCCCACCCCCCTCCTTCACCTGATACCTGCCCACCTGACCCAGTGGTGCTGAGAGGTACATACAGGTGGCCGCACAGGGCCCAAGAAATCTCCAGACCCTCCCTCCGGCTGCTGTACCCAGCTGGTCAGAGAGCCTCCCCGGGTCAGGCCCTCCCCAGGCCATCCTGGGGATCAGGATGTGGGCGAGGGGCCTCGAGAGCGGCCCGACTTACAAGCGGAGAAGGTAAAGCAGGCAGAAGGGGGCAACGTGCATTTGTTGCATTCTACTCTCTCCTCTCTCCCCGTGGCTCTGTCCTCCTGCACCCGAGGAACTCCCACCATCTGTCCAAAGCCCCGCTGTGAGGCCCATTCAGGGCCTCCGCACCCACAGGGCCCAGTGCTCTCCACTTGCCGTCCACAGCGCCCATTCCTGCCTAGCCAGGGAAGCAGTCTGATTAAACATACAAGCTAGGAGAGACAGTAATTCCTTTTTAATGGGTACTTATTTCTTAGTTTCGATGCATCTTTGATGAGTGAGGTTGTGGATGAGGGATGGGACCGGGGAGCTTCCTTTAAATCATTCCACTATACTGACGCTTTTAAATAAAGCTGGTCCTGGAATAGGGGGAAGATTATTCCTCGCTCCCAAGCCTCTTCCCACCTCCAAAAAAAAAAAAAAAAATAGAAAGAGAACTAGATAGAAAGCTGCACAAAGAACCCTCCTTCGCTCAAAACACAAAAAACAAGAAAGGATCAGTGGTTTAAGTAGCACAGTGACAGCAGGGCCCAAGGCCTCCACACTCACCCAGGAAAAACACACACAGCCCACATGGTCTGGAGACCCAGCCAGCCAACTCAGGGACCCCTTCTGGGCTGGGTTCCAGCTGCTGTGGAAGTTTTGCCTGTTCCTCTCTCTCCAACCTCCTCTCCTCTTCGCTGGCCAGTGAGTATCAGTGAAGACCTCAGATCTCAGGCAGAAATCTCGGGGAAGAGTTAGGACAAAGCTGAGCCCCTCCAGGCCCTCGCCAGCAGGAGGAAGAACAGGTCCTGAGAGAGGTAAAGAGTAATCTCTCGGCCCCAAATTTCAGGCCTGAGTAGAGAAGGAAGGAGACCTGAGTGCTGGTTTAAAGATCCAGGATCTCAGTGATGCAGTTTCCAGAGATCCTGCTGATCCCCCACTGTGGACCCAATACCAGGGAGATGAAGAGGACAGTGACTGAGAGATCAAGGAAAAAGAAAAGGGATCCAAGGTCCTAGCAGCTCTACAGAGATGCCTCCTGTCCTGTCCCTGGCTCCATGCCCTTCCCCGACCACAGAAGGGCTGGAACTGTCTGTTCAACAATCATTTAAAGACTCACGCATATCATGTGTCATATCCTCTGGTTCCTAGGCCATCCCCTCTACTCAGGAGGCCCCCACTCCCAGAGTCCCGGCTAAAAACAAGAGATTTGACCATTTGGATGGCCTTGTGTTACGAGCCCACTGGTAGGCACAGGGATCTCAGGACAGCTTTTTATTCTATTCTGTTCCAACAAAGACCTGTGAGGACAGTGACAGAGAGGTAAGCCCTGTCACGGGGACCAAGGGAATCAGTGCGGGACAGAGCTCAGAGGAGGAATCCAGAGACAGCTTCTTGGATGAATGAAGAACAAAAAGAGTTTTCTAGACGAAGCTGATGGAAAGGGTGCTCCAGGCAGCAGAAAGAGCATCTGCAAGGCCCAGAGGGTAGAAGTCAGTGTGTGAAAACCGACTGCCGACCGCCAGGAGGGGCACAAAGGATGGATGCGGAGAGTGGAAAGTGAGGGCAAAATGAAAGATCCCACGCAATTTCTTTCTCCACGACCCTGCTCCTAGGTAACGAGCAGTACCCTGGTCACCGCCCCTCCCCACTGGCGGCACTGGGAACCCGACCTGGAGGCTCCAGAGTCAGTGTTCAGCCGAGGACTGATGGACTTGAAGGTTCTCAGCAGGCTGCACGTCGCCAAACTGAGGTGTTCCTAAGTTTCTGCAGGTCACTTTGCCTAGGGAATCACACTCATTGACATACCAGAGGGACTGGGTCTGCTAAGAAGTCGGTGACTTACCTGGCCAGACACATGATCATCCCACAGGTGAGCTCGGCAGCACTGAGACTGTTCCCATTGGGGGTGCTAAAGAGCAAAGGAAAGAGGGGACATTAGTGGGCACAGGCCCGGTACTCTCACTCCTGTCCCAACAGAAAGCCTTGAGGACACGCTGTGCTGTCTCTCCTGCTCCATGAGCTTAGGGGCTCTCAACACAAATCCCACACCACCGTCCCTGATTTCTCTGATGTGCTCCTGCCCACATCCCAGGGCTGGAAGGAAACACTGGTTTTATGTTCTTATGCTGAGGGACCTCCAGTAGAGAACACACCTGGCCTCTACCCAAACTCACTTCTTCCGAGGCAGAGAAGTGTCTCCCTCCATTGGGAGAGATGCGTGTGGCTCAGCCCTTCTCTGTCTCCTCTCATTTCTGAATCTACCTGCCTGCAGGAAGCACAAATGTCCCTAGGCTCCATGCCACCAATCTGTGCCTGTGATGGGTGATACATCTATCAGTTGCGGAAGTCAGCCCGTTGCCCACTAACCTTCACCAAGGTGCCCACCCTGACTTATTTGTAGCAAAGCGAACATCTCTCCACCCGTGTGGCTTCTCCTATCCCTCAACAAGTTCTGAGCTGAGAAAGCTTCCTCACACCTTCACGCTCACAGCAATGCTGAATTCGCCCATTTTACAGAAAGGAGAAGAGAGATAGCGATCCATGAAACTGTCCCTCTCAAAGGCTTGTGTGTTTGTTTTTGAAAGAATTATTAACACACATGTTCACCCTCCTTCTTCCCCTAACTGGGTCTTTTCATCTCTGGAAATGAAGGTTACAAGGAGAAAAAAAGGTCGAGAGATTCTATATTTTTAAAAAGGTCAAGATAAAAGGATTCTCAGCTATCTTGGCAGCTGCTCTTGGTTAGGGGACATCCTATACCTACAGCAGAAAAAACGGTGTCTACAAAAACAGCTCCAGTGGGGACCCTTTTCCTATTGGCCCTGGAGTGTGAAAAGAGAAACTGGGGTCCTGGCCACAGGGTGCAGGGAAGTGGGGAAGACAAAGAAGGTAGAGTTACTCTATTTGCAAAGGTTGTGCATTTACGGAGAGATAAGAGCAGGGCTAACAATACCTGGCTCCAGACAGAACAATGGAGGGGGAGGGTCATGGCTGGAGCAGAAGACAGATAAGTTCACTAACTTTCTTCTGACTCCCAGACCAGGCTGCAGACCTGCAAAATATCTGTGGGGTGGGTTTGTGAAGCACTGAGTTTACAAAGAGCCTCAATGTCAAACCCTCGGGCACCACTAAGCTGTGAGCACTGACTACCAAATGGACCAGGCCTACACCAGGCCTCCTCCTGGAAGCCCTCTAACTCCGACCCAGCTTTCTCTAAAGTAAATTGTTTTCCTGCCTCTTCGAGGTCCATCTCCACACCCACCCCTGGCGTCTGCGACTCACTTCATGACCAGGATGCCCTTCCTTGTTGCGGCCTCCAGATCCACGTTGTCCACGCCCGTGCCAGCCCTGCCCACTACCTGGAGCTTTTCTGCTGCATTGATGACATCAGCCGTCACCTTGGTGGCCGAGCGGACGATAAGGCCTTCACAGTCCTGAGGCAGAAGACAAAACATGTGGGTCCACAGTTGGTCTGGCTGTCTTTGGATCTACTCAAGACAAAGGAGGCAGTGGCATCTGTGCACAGTTTACACAGAGAAGCTCCACCAGTCAGGTCTGGGTTCAAATCTAAGATCCATCCCCTGTGAACTATGAATCTGAGCTTCAGCCTCCTCAACTATGTGAGAGGAGGCAATGAGATAGGACAGGTACAGCTCCTGCATGGTAGGTGGCCCAGCGCAAGGGACATCGCTGGCTCCACTGACCCTGAGAGGTAGGATCGAATTCTACCTTGGAAGCCACCATACTGGCACATGGAAGGCACTCCATAAATGTTGGTTGGCTGAATGAATAAATGAAGTAAAAAAAAGACGAAACTGTTGAAAGCCTCTTTATCACAGTCAAGAGAAGGGATTTCTGATGCTGGATTTTCAATCATGTGACCTGTTCAAATATTTGGGGATGATGGGGGTGGGAAGAATGGTGAGAGTAGGTTTCCATGGGCCTCTAATCACTGGATTGAAACTGATGGGGGAAGGATGATCTATGCAATAAATGGCATTAGGAAAATGTAAGGAAAAAAATACTTAATTTCTATCTTGCTACAGATTTTTAAAATCCAGATTATAAATTAAAGAATTTTTAAAATACAAACATTAGAAGAAAATGTAAGGAGATATTTTTATGATCTCAGGATGGGAAAGTTTCACAAGCAAGGCACAAGTTCCAGAAACCATAGGTGAAAATAAAAACAAATTTGATTACATCTGAAATTTAAACTTCTGTGAGGAATAGATTCCACAAACAGAGTTAAAGGCAAGTAAGCAACAGGCTCGACAGAAGACAAACTCCTAGCAACATATATAACAGAACAAAGATTCATCACCAAAAATGCTCAAGACTTCCTGCAAATCAATTCTTTAAATGATAAAAAACCTAGTTTAAAAAAAAGATATAATAGGTAGGCAATCAATGAAAAACCAACAAAGTAGTAGCCAGTAATTTATAAAAACTCTTAAACACTATATATCAAAGAAATACGAATTTTAAAATGTGGTATTTTCGTAGTTACAAAATAGTCACGGAGTTGTCAAGTACAGAACAGAAAATATACAGGGTGGGATAAAAGTAGGTTTACAGTTGAGTACAAGAAACAGTTTATTCTTGTAATATTATTTATTAATTCTTATATCATTTTCCATACAAACAGTAGACCTACTTTTGCCCCACCCTGTAGTCTATAATATTGTAATAACTATGCATGGTGCTGGGTGGATACTAGAATTACCGGGGGAATCGCTTTGTACATTATATAAATGTTTAACTGCTATGCTGTACACCTGAAACTAATATAAAATAATACTGAATGTCAACTGTAATTGAAAAAAAATAAGGAAGCTAACAATAATAGTTTAATATACCCTTCTTAGTTTACCTGGTGTTCAAATAAAAAGATTACCACGTTTGACTTTTTCTCATGAACCAGTGATACATACATAATTTTAAAATTACTTTCAGCTTACTAAAATTAAAATGTCCTTTGCTAGACATCTCTGAATAGATTTTTAAAAATCAAATCAGGGAACTTCCTAATTTGCCATGGGACTACAGTAAAACAAATTTTTGTATTAGGTTCAGAAGACCAAAACACAATGTTTTAAAAATAAAATGTGGTATTTTCTGGTATCATATTGGCAAAAAGGAAAGTTTTTAGTACTCAGTGTTCGTGAAAGCATAGAAAAATAGGAGAGTAAATTGCAGAACCTTTTTGGAGGGCAGTTTCGCAGTGTGGGAGCACATTGTTCAGGTGTATTCCTTTACCACCAATGGCACGGTAGGCAGTTGGCAGCACACTGAGGACATAAAACCTCCTGTCAGGTGGTCGGTCAGCCCAGGACCAAAGGTCAAAATTCAACTCACAAGAAGGGGGCAGGGACCACACGGAGTCAAAATTCTATCACCCTGCCTCTCCTATCAAGTTCTGGGCCCCATTTCAGGCCCAGTCCTGCTCCCTGCACTCTACTCAATCACCCCCTTGGGTTGCAAGGGCCTGGCCTCCTTGAAGGTTCTCTCCAAAGCTGCCACCACCCTCCCCAAACCTTGGGCATCTTCTTCCCACAGAACAGAATAGACTGGCTGTGGGGGAGGAAGCAGGCTCTCCAGCTGTCCACCCAAGGCCCTGAGGACAGGCTTGGAAACAGCACTTTGAAGTTTTTCTTTAACCAGCCCAGCCTCTCTCTATGGAAGGATGGTCCTTAGGGATGCTTCCCCTGCAGCCTCTCCCTATCTTTCCCTCAAGGGTGATGTCCCTCAAACCAGCTTTCTTTGAAACCAGGACGCCTAAAGAGTTGGGATGTACATTCAGAGCTTGCCTGGACCAAGAGGACAATCTTCCCTTGGAGACTCCCATTCAGCAGACCCTGGTCCCACCCCACATGGCCGGAGTTCACTAGTTTCCAAGGCCTCTTACACCCCCTACAACCCCAGCTTCATTAAATTGAATCCTCAGCTGATTCAATCAGCACATATTTAATAAGACGATGTGCCAACCTATCCCCCTATTTCCCACTGATCCCTCAAAATACCAGGTGCTCCTAGGCACCATCCCCTTCTCAGGCCACAAGCCATTCCTCCAAGATTTGGCTCCATGCTGCCCATTCCTCTCCTCTCCTCTCCTCACACAGCAAACTACACAGCCTTTTGCAAACGCAATTCATCCTGATGCTGTGACTCTAACTTTTTTCTCCAGCATCTCCCAGGTCCTCTTTGGCACTCCCAGGGTGGGAATGAGCCTCTCTCACCACTGTCAAGGCTCTCTGAGTTTCTATCCCGTATCAGGGTTCTGCGTGCCAGCTGGAACAGGCATTCCCTCCTCCCTGTCCCCACCAGCTGCCTCAGAGCTGGGAAACAGCAGGCCACTGTTCTGCTGGATTTATGGCTGTTTCCAACAAATGCTAAACTCAGCAGTGAAAATCCATTCACGTTGCTCAAGTTCACACATGCTTCCTTTCCCAAGGAGGCCAGGCTTGGCCTTGGGGGCGATTCAATCATTGCTCATGCCTCTGACTTAAATCACAGAGGAATCAAAGGAACGTTCCAGGTCATGCGCCCCGGTTATAGAGGGTGCAGGTAGGCACTGTTGTGCACAATAGGCATAATCCTGATTAAGTAGGGGATTGTTTAACTTTTGCAAACGAAATCCTAGTGTACAGGCCAGAAGTCCCTATTTTGAATGAGACTTTCAAAAGACTCTTGCATGGAAATTTATTCCCTTCTTTATCTTTCTTAAAGTTCTGAGATAAAGGTGTAAATGCATTACTGGCATGTGGTCTAATGGATTCTGACCAGAACTGCTATTTAATCAGATAGAAGAAAATATGCGAATGCATCACATATAGTAAGGGTATTATTTCATGAAACTTAACTGTGTGTATACATGTATATGTGTATAGTGAGTTGTCACGTAAAATGAATTTCTGATTGTGGGTCATGGTCAAAGTTTAAAAGCCACTGATCCCTGGTAAGATTTAAATGTTTCTGCATATTAGATTTAAGAAGTGGCACCTGCTGAGAGAGGAGGGATTACACAGTCCAAGTCTCGTGAATTCCAAACAAGACGCTTTACTATTTCAAGCCAGTGTTTCCTAAATGTTTTTGACTAAGACCCACAGTTAAGAAACACATGATTAAGTTGTGGTTTTAAACTTACATACCCCACAACTACACACGTAACTGAAACAAATTTCATGACTTAGTATTAGCCTTACTATCCGCACTGCTCTCTGATGGTTATTTTGGTGTGTTTTTTTAAATGCTAATCATGACCCATTAAACCAACTTCATTACCCAGTAATGGACTAGCTGTGACTTGCTTAAAGTCTGAAAAGGACCGTTCTGGGGGAGTAAGAGAGAGCGAACTGTGCCTGCCCAGAATACGAAGGAGTGGGGACCGAGGCGGGGCTTGGTTCCAAAACGTGTTGGAACTTCCTTCAATATTATAAAGATGTAAACCGGGGAGGGCAGGGACACCAACCCAGATGCCTCTCCAGGCAGAATAAAAGATTACAGAGTGGAGAGAAGGACCCTCCCGTCAGCTGCCAAGGAGACTAACCAGCACTCCGAACTGAATGCTTTGCACAAGCAGATAGGAAGGCTGGGCGCTCCCAAACAGCCCAAGGGTGCCTGGCTGCCTAGCCAAGAAACACCCCTCCTGTCCAGCCAGTTCCCAGCGCCTTGGAAACGGCCTCCAGATTTCAGCTCCCCACTCCCAGCTCCCACCTGGCTGACTTCCCAACTTCTCGGAACCCTCCCCTACAGGGGAGGCCTCCCATTCTTCCCAACGCCACCCTCACCCCTCCCTGCCCCCGCTGGGGGAGTATAGAATCGCTAATTTCCATGAGAAAAGCTACAAAGCCCCAAGAAAAGGCCACTCTGCCCATTCTAGTGATCTGGTGGAGGCGAGGGTCAGGAGCTGGGCTAGAGGCCGCTCAATTGCCTTCTGGCCACTGCCCAGAGCCAAGGTCATTGATTCCATCCATACAAAAGAGGAGGTGGGGAGTGTGAGGCGCCTGCCTCTCACACCTCGACCCACCCTGCTCCCAGGATTAGGTCCTGAGCCCTTGCCCCCCACGGGGTCCAGGCCCATCCCCCCTTCTCTCCACTTCTGCAGCGGCGGAGCTGGCAGGGGCTGGGCTGCCAATGCCAGGTGGTCTCATTTACCAACTCATCTGGTCAATCGATCGCCGTTTGGCCTGGTTCCCTAACTAGCCAGCAAGCTTCCAGAAGGCAGGGTCCGGTCTGAAACTTCTCAGCGCGGGTACAGCACTGGGGGGAGGGGAAGGGAGGGGGAAGGGGGGCGGGGGCGGGGGGCGGGGGAGGGTCAGTGGAGAAACGGCAGCAGATGCGACCGCAGAGAAGCGAGCGCGGGCAGCTGTGCGGGCCACGCGGCTGCGGCACCGCGACAGCAGCCGCCGCCTCTACGGTAAGATTTAGGGACTCGGGGAGGAGCGAGGGATGGAGGGGGCGGGTCGGCGCGGAGGCCGGTCGGGGTGGGCAGGCAGCAACGGCGCGGGGGGGGTAGGGCGGCGGGCTGCTGGGTGCAGTAAAGAAGCGCTGGAGCTGGAGTGCAGAGTTCACAGAATAAATGACATTCCCTGGACGAGGCCCCCAAACCTCACAGGCCCCCCTTACAGCCAAGGTAGATTAAGGCTTGAAGAAGCCTGTGAGATGGAGTCCCGAGAAAGGTTTGCTAAGGAACAGCAATGCCCTGGAGGCGCCTGGGACCGATTCGAGTCCAGCCTGGTCCTTCCTGACCGGCGATGAGGCCAAGGTGAGGCCATCCGCCCGGGCCACGTGCGGAGACTGAGCCCGGACCCCGGCGGCGGCCGCCGCATGGGCCGCCCAGCAACCTCGTGCGCCCCCCGCCCGCCCCCGCTTCCTCCGAGCTCCCAGGAAGCCGAGGGGCGGTGAAAACTCTCAGCAGTCTTGCGTCAGACAGGCAAGTACGTTTGCTGCCTCGCCTGCAGCTTCTCCAGCTGCCACGGGCCCGGCTGGGGCGCGGCGAGCGCCCCCCGAGGAAGGCGGGGCTCGGCCGGGTGAGCCAGGGCTTAGCCGGGGGAGGGTCTCGGGGAAGCCGCTCCGGCCGCCTCGCCCGGTGCCCGCGCGCAGCCCGGCTGCCTGGGCCGGGGCGAGCCAAGGCGCCGGGGAGCCTGCCCGGCGCCCCGCGAGCGGGGGCAGGCCAACGTGGTAGACGCAGCTGCAAACTGAACGGAAAGTTTACACCCTGAAGCGCGCCGCCGTTGGTTCCTCCCCCATCCCCAACCTCTAAATCTGGAGGCCCCGGGACCTACAGATACCCGGCCGGGGGTGGGGGGTGGGGGGTGGGGGTGGGGCGCGCTGGCCCCGGCGCAGCCAGCCTGTTTCCGCGGAGGATGCCACGGAGCGCTAGTCTTTCCCCCGCTCGCATTACCTGCAGCTCGGCTATCAGCTCCTCTTTGCTCAGGTTCGGCTTCTCCACCACCTGCAGCCCTCCATCTTGCAGGATCTTCCTGCAGCAAGGGTCCAGGCTGTCGCTGATGAGCACTTTCTGGAGACTTGCGAAGGCCATTGCTGGGGCGGGCCTCGGAACCGACCGCTGTCCCTGGGCAGAAACACCTCCGAGCCGAGGAGCGGGCGCTCGGGGGGCGGCCGTGCGTAACTGGGCAGGCTCCGCGAGCTCCCGCTCCCCTTTTATCTCCCCGCTCGGGCTGCTCGCGGCCCCTGTGATTGGGCAGAAAGGCCCCAACTCTCGGCGACTCCGCCTCCTCCTCGAGGCTCCGAGCCTCTGCTCCCCTCCCATCTTGCTGTTCTCGGGCTTGAATTTCTCAATCTCAGCCAAAACCCTCCCCTGCACCTGGTGAGCTTATAGAAGGACGATTTGCGCTGACTAGCGCGTTATTTATACCTGAAATAAACTGAGAAAGGTTCGTTCTCGCCGTGAGAGCAGGGCTCGTTTCATCATCGCTTCTTTCCTCCCAAGGATTCATTCAGGGACTCCTGAACAGCATTTATGGAACACACACCTACTGTGTGCCAGGCACTGTGCTGGATGCTAAACGGGGCTCAAACATCAAAAAGGCATAGCCCCTGCCCTCTGGTGGCCTCGCACCTGAGGGCACTGAAGACACAGACACCGAAAGTTATATAAGCAAAAGCAAGAGCAGACTTTCTGAGAACTCACAAAGCTGTGGTTAATTCCAAATGAACGATACGATGAGAACCCTGCGTTTAGAAACCAGCAAGGGACCGGGTGCATTTAGACAGAACATTTGTTCAGGTTCAGCATCTTCCTCTCCCTCCACTTTCTCTCTGATAATAAAAATGAAAAGGGAAATGATATGTCAGTCTATACAATCAATATGCTGACCCACCAGGCACTTCCCAGCTCTTAACTTTCTGTTAAAACCCTACAACAAGCGTGCTCTCCCAGACCCCACTTTATAGAAATATTGGAAAATTCCACCTTGGATTATTTCTCTTTTTAATTATTTATTTATTTATTTAAATATATCTTTATTGGTTTCAGAGAGAGGAAGGGAGAGGGAGAGAGAGAGTTGAAACATCAATGATGAGAGAGTTGTCATTGATTGGCTGGGAGCCCGCAACCGGGCTTGTGCCCTGACCGGGAATCGAACCACGATCTCCTGGATCCTAGGTCGATGCTCAACAGCTGAGCCACGCCCGGCAGGGCAATAATTTATTTTTAATTATAATCGACATACAGGATTACATCAGTTTCAGGTGTACAACAGCGATTCAACACTTATATACCTTGCAAAGTGATCACCACGTAAGTCTAGTCACCACCTGTCAGCACAATTATGATGTTTTGACTCTATTTCCTATGCTGTACAGTATTTCCCCATAACTTATTTTATAATTGGAAGTTTGCACTTCTTAATCGCCTTTCCCTTTTCTACCCTTCCCCTCTGGGGACCATCAGTTTGTTCAGTTTGGGATTATTTAAGGCCACCTAGGGTGAGAAGCAGCATGAAGGGTGCTCATAGATGGCTGGCCCAGTGAACCATTGTGGGCCATTGTTCTGCGCCATTCAAAAGACTCCAGGGCTAGATTCGTATCCTCTAGAACTATGCAATATCAATACTATAAAGGAATAGAAATTTGGGACCCACAGTTCCTAGGCACGGGTCAAATTGTAGACCAAATGCTCCCAACGGTAAAGATGATTTGTCTATCCTGCACTTGCTTGGGTGGTGATTTCTTGTTCCCACATCCCAGCACTCATCAGTATTTCACTTCTCTTCCTCTCAGGAGGTATAACCTTACCCCTTGACCCTAAACCAAACTGTTAACAGGGAGACGAAGAGGCCTCCATTCTTGTCTTCTTGAGGGAAAGATTTTAATCAAGAGACAAAGTGTAGAAAAGAAAGCAAGAATTTATTGACCGCAGCAAAAATATCCTTGGGACAGTGAAACCAGGAAGGTGCACAGAAGAAGCAACAGGAGAGCCTAGGCTGGGCTGCTCTGGCTCACGGGGAAGTCAGAGAGAAGAGGGCCTTGGAGACAGGTTCGGGGCGTAAGCCTGGGGCGAGCTGCCGCTGCCCATTGCTCCCCTGGTTGCAAGTCTCCTGGGGTCCCCTTGGAGGGAAGAAGGGGAAGGAGATGGTGCTGGCGTGCTCCCCTGGGGGTGGGGGAGCAAGTTGGGACCTTCATTTTCAAGGATTTTAAAGTCTGAGGGCTTAAGGGAGGTCTCAGAGGCAGATCAATAGAATATCCATCAGCTTTAGGCTGATGTACCAAAATGAGATTTGTTCTTAATTTGTCTGTCCTTGGGTGTGGTTCGCAAATGGCACTAATTGGATTTCTGTTATCTGTCTCCAGGAATAGGGTGACGAAGTGCCTCCTGGGGTTGGAGAGTAAAAGTGCAAACCATTTACTCTTAAGTGTCCTTAGTTTAGGGAAGAGAGGAATGCTGTTTAACGATCTGTCTCAGTTTCCCTATTCCGCTTGTCCTGAAATTTCCTAGCTTTTACTTTGCTATAACAAAACTTCTTGGATACTGTCCAAAGTCACATCCCAGAGGCCCTTCTACACCTGTCACCTGAGCATTATTTTATTTATTTATTATTTATGCCCCATGTACTTTCAAAAGAGATCCAAGCCACACAGTGAAAGATACTTCTAAACCCATTAAGAAAGTAGTTAGCAGATAAGAGTCCATTTCCAAGTGGAAAGGAGGGTGTGTGATAATTTTTACCATCAATAAGTCAGAAGTGTTCTTAAATTTCTATAATATATCATCAAGTTATCTCACAGTGCCTGGTATAATATATATGGGATCCTCTCGTGTCCTGTGCCCCCCACCTCCATTAAGATCAGAGATACAGCCTCTAATAGTGCCCAGCACAGTGCTCTCCACATTGTGGAGGTTCAGAAGAGATTTCATTCAAACATCAATTTATTGAGCATATACTATGTGCCGGATACAGTGGCTTAATGCCAGGGATGTGGTGATGCATGAGACACACCCACCCCTCTCCTTAGAGAGAAAGAAAAACACCATTTAAAGTATAGCATTAGAACTATAAATAGGGAAGTGATGAAGTGCTTTGGGAGGGAGAAGAGAACCCTCCACCCCCTCCCCCGCACAGCTACGGGGCACCGGGAAGGTTTCTGGCAGGCTTGCCTTTGAGCTGACACTTTGGTTCTCCTTGAAGACAACTGCACGGAAAGGCTGAAGGATATGGAGATAAGTAAAACGTAATCTGCCTTCAAACTGCTCTTCCAATTGCCTGACCTTGAGAGCTGAAGAAGTAGCCAAGTAGAGAAAATAATGACATTTACAAAGGCCTAGAGATGTGAAGAATTGCAAGATCGATGCCAGGGGAGCAGATGAGACTGCTGAGGAGCCAGGGGCTGCTCACGAAGGGTCTGGCTCTGAGAAGGAGTTTAAGCTGGACTCTAAAGGTAGTACAGCCTGGCTGGCGTGGCTCAGTGGTTGAGCATTGACCTGTGATCCAGGAGGTCACGGTTCGATTCCTGGTCAGGGCACATGCCCAGGCTGTGGGCTCGATCCCCTTTGGGGGGGGGGGCTGCAAGGAGCAGCCGATCAATGGCAAGTATTACCGTAAGTTTTTAAATGATCACTTTATATTAACACATCAAAAAAGCTCATTTCACGGTGCTCCTTTTATCGTCACTGTGATAAAAATGACCATGAATACCACTGATAATGATGATAATGATTGGTAGAGCTGGGTCTCTTGTTTGGCACCTGAAGCAATTCAGTAAGGCACACTCTGAACTTGACAAAGCAACTCTCTGACTGTGCAACTAATAAAAAATCAATGAATAATGGATGAAGTTAACCACCTGAGAGTAACCCATCCTGAGAGAAGGTAAATGCCTGACCAAGGAGTTGTGGGACCCGCCAGGTCAAATTAAGGGAAGCAGAATACTGTTTCATCCAAATACACTGAATGTTAAAAAAGAAAAAAACCTCAATATAATCAATTGAATTCTCCTTTTTCTGTAGGAAGAATATATTAATAGAAAGGCTGGGCTGCATCTGGAAGATGCCCCAAGGCGAGTCTTGGCTTTTACCCAGCACTATTCCAGCGGAAAAAGAGGAAGACAATGCATGTGACGGACAGGAGGACTGTGGTCATTAGCAAGATGTGCTTTGATATGGAACAGGGACAATTCATCAGATTTTAACATGTCTGTATAAAAACATCCCTTCTTTACCATTCTTCTGAGTAACTATTTTATTTTCCAGATACTCTGAAGCCAGGTAGGGGCTGCCGGGTGGATCTGTTCTCTGCAGATCTTATCATCTTTAAGTCCTATGGCACAGGAGAAACAAGCAGGTGTGAAAAGGCTGATTTTTGAAGGGCCCCTGTCAACAGGGACGTGCTGTGAAGCGACAGGAGGTGAAGGAACTATTGTGACAGTGACCAGACAGGCAACCCCCCCTGCTCATGAACACAGGCGCCTTCAGTTTGTATTCTGGTCTGGTGGTAGACTCTGAAACTCTGAGCAACACTAGGGACTCTGATAAAATTGCAGTAGAGAATGGAGTGATGCTCTTCGAGAATGGACGAAGGTCCACGAGCCAGGAATACAGGGCCCTCTAGAGTCCGGAAAAGGCAAGAAAACAGATTCTCCCCCAGACCCTCCAGCAGGCCACCCCGACCCGACGGCCCAGTGAAACCGATTTCAGGTTTCCGACCTCCAGAATTCAAAGAGAATAAATGTGCTTTGTGTTTTAAGCTGCCATATTGAGATACGTTGTTATGGCAGCAACAGAAAACTATCGTACTTGAAAACCATGCAAAATGAAAACGAAATTTCATCCAGGACACAGAGACGAAGCAGCAGTGACACAGAAAATTTTAGAAGGCAGGAAGGGTAGGAGGAACACGAATGGACCCACTCCCCACCTTGCCTCTAATTAACCAGGGAGTTTACATGAAAACAAACCAACCAACCCTGGGTAGTCCTGGTTAAAACACAAAATTTAACCGAGTTATTTGCAGATCCAATGGGCTCTATTAGGTGATTCATGAATAGGACAGCATCCCGTTTAGCCATGAAGGACGCTCGGAGAAGTCCAAAAGGAAGGCGTTTACAGGAGAAGGGTGGAGCAAGGGAGCTAATAACAGGAGAAAAGGAAGGGTTATTTTTAGACCAAACCTCTTTCTGGGGAAGAGACTGGAAAGGTTTTGATCATGCAGATAGCCTCTTCTGTACCCGGGATGGAGAGGGCCCCTGGGCCTTATTATCTCACCCGTGCTCGACCAGAAAATTTCACACTGGGTGATTAAGATTTTGGTTCTGGAAGACATTAAAATAGCAATTAGGTCAGGTATTAAATCGAGGCCTGGTCTCATGGGCTTTATAGCACGTGACTGACTCCCTTTTGAGCCTCTGGTTTTCTCTCTAACGTCCCTGCCACCCAGGTACGAACCCACCCAGGACCCTTCAAGTGCGTGGGCCGGTGCTCTAACCACTGGGCCACGCCGGCCAGGGCAGAACCCTTTCTTGACTTTCTTTTTTTTTTTAAATTTCTTTCTTCCTTTCCCTCAGTCTCCTCTTTTTCTCTGGCAGTCCCTACTCCACTTACGCGGTGCTCAGTCTTTTCCAAACTTAAGACCTAGACACAAAGTGAGACCTAAACCCCTCTGCTTTGTGTTACACACTTGATGCAGCAGACACTTCACTCTTACACGTCCGGGGCCTCTACCACGAACAGGGGATACAAACAAGAATCGGACGTGGTTCTTGACCTTGAGAACCGCCATCAACTGGCATTAAATACAATTCAAATAAATCATGTGGATTTGGCAAATCCAAGGGGATTGTATTGTGTGAGACGATGTTTAATTTCATCACCTTGTGAATTTTACCGGACAGTTGTTTCTCCCTGTCCAAGTACTGACTCTTCTTCATTCTTTTTTTTAAAAAAATACGTTTTTATTGATTTCAGAGAGACGGAAAGAGAGAGAGAGAGAAACATCAATGATGAGAGTCATTGATCGGCTGTCTCTTGCACCCCCCACTACTGGGAATTGAGCCCACAACCCAGGAATATGTCCTGACCGGGAATTGAACTGTGACCTCCTGGTTCATAGGTCGATGCTCAACCACTGAGCCACGCCAACTGTGCTGTACAGCTTTCCTGAGTGATGAGATCTCAAGATTGTTTACAGGCGATGCTAGTCTGTGTTTTTGCTGTGCTATTGGGGATCAGGACACTGAGCTAATTACCCTGGAAATAATTGGCGAGTATTTTGGCAGTGTGTGTGTGTGAATTTGAGATCACCTTTAATTTTGAGAAGGCTGATTTTATTCCAGATGAGTTTCTTTTGGGAGGGGAAGTTCAGGAAACATCCAAGAAAAACGTCCTTAAAGCAACTGAGCAGGTCGATCCGCTGCAGGAGCCACGTCATGAATATTTTAATGTCGCTGTGTACTAAATGACTCCTCGACGAGTGTGCAGACTCTCACAGAGGAAAGGGAGCTGATAGACTTATGAAAGAAAATACCCTATGTATGTTTTAGTGATATTTCATCTTAAACACATCCATGTCATTTGCGATTAATATTATAAGAGGAAAACCTAGCAATTGTTACACTGTTTACCAAAGGAAATATAGCTGAAAAGCTGGGCCTAAAGAAGCAGTGGCATGATATATAGTATGGTCTGGTCTTCAAATGTTGAAAGGAAAACTATATTTAGTGTGACTACATTATAGTCTCTATGAGCTAATGTGTTTTAATATATCACATAAAAGTGTATATGTAAATACAAGAAAGTGAAATCTGTACTGTTACATCATTTAGAATAAAACATTCACAGTTTTTAAGACATTTGTAATGCCACATTCATTGAATCACATTTATGCTATGTAATGACATCAAACAATCCTTTTAAGAACTATCAGAAGGTTACATCAGAAAATCTCATCTGCAATATCTATTTAATAGTAAGTAACCCTTTCAAATTATCAATACTGAGTTTATATAGTTAAATTCGAAAATCCAGTATAAATACTTATATTTTACTGGTTATAGCTTTATCATAGTCTTCATTTAAAATACTTAATGATTTGTTAACTATGGTTTTATATTTCTGAATATTCAAAACTTTAATACTGATCATTTTGTATACTTTTAATAAAACATGCAACATAGTTTTTTATAAAAGTACCAAATAATTCACTGTTTATACCTAGAGAGTTTAAAGCCCTAGTTGAGTGAGTAATCTATCATTAAACAATACATTCAAAAGAAGCTTAAACTTTTACCACTGAAGGAAGACCATGAAAATGGGTATCAGGCAGCATGCAGATCAGTTTTATTTTTAATCCTTACCTAAGGATATATTTTTTTCCCCATTGCTTTTCAGAGAGAGTGGAAGGGAGAGAGAGAAACTTCGATGTGAGAGAGACACATCAATCGGTTGCCTCCTTCACGTGACCCAACCAGGGCCAGGTATCGAGCCTGCAACTGAGGTACGTGCCCTTGGCCAGAATCGAACCTGGGACCCTTCAGTCCGAGGGCTGACACTCTAATCACAGATCCAGACTCACCAGGGCCAGTTCTTACCATTCTTACCATGGCACCTGGATGGGCTATCAAATGAGAAGTTTAGCATTATACATTGGAAGCATTGGGAAACATTGGTCTCTCATTTCCATTTTCCCCTCCATCCCTCCACCCGTCCTGCAATATGTCATTTATCCGGTTTTGATGCTGCATAAATATGCATTGCCTCGTGTTTGTTTGCTCTGGATGCTGTGTGCTCAGCTGTAACAAGATGTTGAGTCTTTTGTTGTCTGTATACAGATGCTTGCTTTAAATGAGTAGATTCTGAAATAGCTTTCCTTGCATGTCTAAAATAAAAATATTGCTTGTAAAAAACAAAAGCAAATAATTATATATACATGTATATATGAACATATTTTTATTATAACAAATAATTACATATATGTACATACAAAATTATATATGTATATAAAATTGTGTGTATATATGTGTGTGTGTATATATATATATCTGTATATGTATCAGGGTTTATATCCAACCCTGTTCTTTTTAAAGACCAACTGGCAAAGTGATTCAAAACTTTAGCATGGTTGGTGCTTGACTGACATTAGTTTAATTAGTTTGCTAGTATCATAGGCTTCTTAGTAAATGAAAAGAAAAAGTTTACAAAAGACCTTACCCTGGGGAAAGGAAACAGAGGCTTGATCAGTGCACAAAACATAACATGTGGCAGAGATCTGTAGCAGAAAGAAGCCCAAGAGACAGCTGTATTTGGGTGCGGTGGGATTGGGGGAGCTGGATGGAGCCTGCTCTGGAAGGTATTTTACCTAAAGAGAAACACCTTGGTCTTTTCCCTGAAAAGGAACTGACTGTCCTGAAACTTCAAAGAAAGCGCACTCTTGATTCTCTGGTTCACAGGATTATCATTGGGCTCATTTAAAAACTAGCCATGCAAGATGTGGGCAGAGGTCAGAAGAGAGGAAAGAAGCTTAGAGATCCTGTAACTGACGGGTCACTAACTCTTGGCCACAAACCCATGTGGGTTTTTTTGCCCATTGAGTATTTCAGAAGCAACCTGAGCCAATATTGGAAAATTCACATGATAATCAAGATTTCCATTTCTTTTGAGAAGTCTGAAGACAACGCAACACTGGTCTCAAGTACCCACTGGGCCACTGGTTGGCAGCTGTCCCCATTAGAAGAGGGAGTTTTTGCTATTCCCCGGGGGCCCACTCTGGAGGCCAGGAGTTGTGTTATTGGAGAACTGAGAAGAACAGAACTGAAATGACAGGGATGAGTTAAATTACATATTCGAGGTTCTCATTACAGGAGAGGCCTGCGTCCACTCTGTCAGTCGTTGCCTAAGCTCCAGGAGAGTCCTGCGGGCTTCCTGTGTCCTGCCCAGGAGCCTGTTTGGAATCTCAGAAGCTCTTCGGCCTGGATTCGGTTTTGTTCCGGGACACCTTACTCCTGGTTTTCAACTCCTCCCAACACCAGTTCAGATGACTCCAGTATCCACTCCCAGTTTATAATGGATCCGTATTTACTCTTTCGACTATTTCTGGTTGCCTGTAATCTGTCAATTGCACAAGGTGCCAAGAAACAGAAGACAAGACACAGCCCTGCTCCGGAGAGGAACTTAAAATGTAGACAGGGGCTAATGTGACTATAACGTTTGTGGGGAAGATGTGAGAGCAATCTTGTAAATAAAAATCTGTCCACCAGTCCACCAGATGGCACTCAAGAGATTCCAATGTAACAAAACAATTACAGAAAGAAGAAAAAGAGAAAATTTAGCCCCTGGAAGAACAAATAGCACTATGACTTCTATTTCACATGTACTTTTATGTTCCATCAAGCTTCTGTTACATCCCCCAATCCCAGGACTGGGTGTGATGTTTGAACAGGAAAACCCATTCCCACACCATCCAGCCAATACTAACCTGCGGGCAGAGCACTTCCCAGTGAGACTGGGAAAGGCGTGACCTCGGGTGAGGTGTGCTCTGTCTTCCTTTTGGGTGGAGGCTGGTTCCTACCTGGGTTCCACACCTAGCTCAGGATCCGTGTTTCCCCTCTCATAGCTGCTCTGATCTTGCCTTCTCTCCGTTTGCTCATCTGCTGCGTAATTTGATTAAATATGTTGATTTTTTTTTTTTAATGTCCCATCTCTTCCCACTGTTTACAGCTTTTCGAAACATTTTTTCCTGATTATAATAAGCTCATTAAAAGACACGCAAACAGAAATGAATGACTTAGGAAATGTGTAATTTCTCCATAATTCAACTCTTGGGGATGCTGTTAAGAGTTTGGCATCTATTCACCTAGAACAGGGTCTCTTAACCTCCACCCTATGGGGGTATTTTGGACCAGAAAATTCTTGGAGGACTGCCCTGGGCATCACCGGGTGTTTGGCAGCATCCCTGGCATTTAACCGTCAGATGCCAGTACTAAGCACCCCTCCCCCCATCACCACCCCGCTGTGACAACCACAGCTATATCCCAGATATTGCCAACCGGCTCCGCACTGTGCATGCTTTCCTGCAACTTGCTTCTTTGTCTCTTTTTATCTTAATAACACACGTTGGTCATCTTTCCATTTCAAAACATCCAACTCCAGTACGGTCTTCACTGTTTCACGACTTCTTTAGCTTGTCATCTTCCATTGATGATCATTTGGATCGTTTTAAAATTTTCTCACTAGTATTAAATGTAGCTGGGTGAAAAAAAAAAATTGTATTGAAAACCCAAACTGTCTGTAGTCATTTCTGCCTTTTGCGGGGAGAGGAAAGGCATATTTCATATCAAAGGGGAAACAAACATCTATACGGCTTCCCTTTTAGTTATAAAGCCTGGTGAGCAAAAGAGGAAGGAAGAGTCTGAAATGGGAAAGCCTCTAACCCCAGTTTCGGTGTGGCCTGAGCTCGAGGCCAAATTCATGGTCCTTTTGAGGAGGCTAGCCTATTATTGAAGCTTTAGATATGCAAAGAGAGGCTCTGGACTGGAACCACGTGGCAAGCGAATTTGCTCTGCATGACAAAGGCGGGCTTTCTCCCTCACCCCAACCAGCAAACCCTGGAAAGGCGGAGCTGAGAGGATGCGAGGTTAAGTCCTGGGTCAAGTGAAAATCAGGGCAGGAGCCGAAGGAGAAATGTGGCCAGTGAGAAATTATTCGTGGGAGGACTTTTTTGTATGAGAATGTCAAATGTGATTTTTTTTTTTTTTTTTGGTTAATCCTTACTCCAGGATATTTCTTCCATTGATTTCTTTAGAGAGAGTGGAGGAAGGGAGGGAGAGAGGATGGAAAGAGAAACATTGACGTGAGAGAGACACATGTGCGGGCTGCCTCCTGAGTGTGCCCCAACGGGGGCTCAAACCCACAACCCAGCTATGTGCCCTTGATCGGGAATCGAACCCAAGACCTTTCGGTTCACAGGCCGATGCTCTAATCACTGAGCCACACCAGCCAGGGCTCGAATATGAATTTTTTTAAATCGAGGAATAATTCACATAATATTTATTATATTAGTTTCAGGGGTACAACATAGTGATCCAATATTCGCATCCATTGCAAAACAATCGCCATGGGAAGTCCAGTTAACATACACAGTTACAAGTCTTTCCTCTCACAGTATTTTCGAGATCTATTCTCTTAGCTACTTTCAAATGTGCAATACAGTATTATTAACTGTAGTCACGATGCTAACCTTATATCTCCCTGACTTATTAATCTTGTAACTGGACAGCTCTGCATTTTGACTCCCTTCGCCCACCTCGCCCACCCCACCCAGCTTACACTCTCCCCAGCAGGGCACGAGGGCTTCCTTCCCTCCAGGTCCTCGCCGAGGCGGCTTGTCTTTTTGATCACGGCCTTTCTGACCGGAGGTGATATGCCCCTGTGGTTTTGACTTGCATTTCCCTGCTGATTAGCGGTGTCGAGCATCTTTTCATGTGCCCGTCGGCCAGCTGAACGTCTTCTTTGGAAAGCTGTCTGTTCAGATCTTCTGCCCACTTTTAAGTTGCATTGTTTGGGTTTTGGCTATTGAGTTGTACAAGCTTTTAATATGAATTTTTGCATGACTCCATTTGTGTGGCTATAAAAATCCCATTTAAAAAAAAAATCTCAAACCTGTAAATGCTGTTACACATTCAGATGCCTTGGGAGGTGTTTTGTGGTTTTGCTCTGTCTTGTTTTGTTTTCAAAAGATGGAAAATCAAGGAAGGGGACTGAGTGCCCCGAGTAGGTTGGTTGATGCCAGTGGGGTTAAGGATTCAGCCAGAGCCCTGGCCGGTGTAGCTCAGTTGGTTGGGCAGCATCCCGTGTATCAGTTCGATTCCCAGTCAGGGCCCAGGCCCAGGTTTTGGGCTCCGACCCTGGAAGGGGGCATGTTCTGCTCTCACACTGATGTTTCTCTCTTTCCCTCTCTCTTCCTGTCTCTAAAAAATTAGTCAAAATATATTTTTTAAAGGATTCAGACAGAGCCAGAACTCTGAGCAAGATACAAGTAAACTATGAGAAAATAAAAACACCACAAGTCTCAGAATCCATGGGGAAGGCAACAAACATCCTGTAGGGTTAGGATTCTCAAGCCAACTTCATTTAAATCTCAAGGCACCGAGTGACTGCTGCCTTGACTCACACAACCAGGGCGGCAATGACCCCCTTACACACACGCCTTTAAGTTTCTGCATCATTTATTTGTTTATTCCATAAACATTTATTGAATTCCCACCTTTCTCTGGATGCAGCAATAAGCAAGACAGTCAGTGACCTTAGATCCCAAAGGATGCAGCTCGCATCCTTTTAGTTACATTGCTGGGTCAAAGGCCATGATAATTTCAAAATTCTGAAAGATGTTTCACAATGTTCTTTCCCATCCGGAAATCAAACTTTCTTCCAGACTTTGTGTCTATTTGCTAATGGTTTCATGAGTTTTTCCATCAAAACGGTATATTGTTGCATCATGTGAATCTCTAAGTTAAATACTCAGAAACCTAAGCATATACGTTCTTTTTTACAGGCAAAAGGAAAGAAACCATTATTTGTACAGTTGATCCTGGAAAATATATGGAGTTTGTATGATGCTGTCTTTTAAATGCCGTCTTTTAAAGGTTAATTTTCCCTTAAAATATCCAGCTAGTTTTTATGAGCCACAATTTATTCAGTAGCTCCATCTTCCAACATTGATTTGTGATGCTTCCCTCCTGCTATTTTAACTTCTGTGACAGAATCTGTTTCTGCGTGTTTCCTTCTGTTTCATTGATTTGCTTATCTCTTTTTATGCCAGAACCACAATTACTTTTTATTATTATAACTTTATAAATAATTTAATATCTGACGAGGCAAGTACTCTCTCTTTACTCCCTGTTTTAAACATTCTTATGATTCTTAGCTATTTATTCTTCCAGTTCAACCTAAGAATACTTTCACAAATTTCCATTAAGATTATGTTAACACTATCATCCTATTTGGGAAATTTGAAATCCATACAATGTAGTCAATCTTCCCATTTTGGTATCTCTCCCTCTCTAGATGTGGGAAGGGTTTGAGATTTTTTACCTGACTTGCAAATCAACAAGCGAACCTCTGACAGTTTTATGGATGTTGGGAGAACACAAGAGATTCCAGGGTCAGAGACAAAGGCCTTCATTTCACACAGCATTAGCAACAGAGCCTCAGCATTTGTATCCGTTCCTCTAGGACCCAGGTTGATGGAAGAACAACTGCCTGGAGTATGGTCAGCTGTCATGCCAGAGGAGAAAAGAAAACTGTGGAGTGTCTCGTGGTGCCAATTAAATGCACTGGCCACAAACTCATATCTGCTTATAATTCCTTGTCCAGAGCTAGTTACATGGCCTTTACAAAGGGCCATGAAACACAATCTCCCACGTGCCTGGAAGACAGAAGACTGGAAATACTTGTCCAGCAGCATTAATGGCTAGCCCACTGAGTATTCCAGAATGTCTTCACAACTCCAGTTTCTTCTGGACACTAGGCCCAGACAACACCTCTAGGTGGCCTCTGTTTGCCCCCTCTCCTGCCCACTGCTGCCAGAACTCTGACCAGCAATGCAGCGTAATCAGGAGAGGATGTCAAGAACTGCCACAGGAACAGAGGCTGGTTAGAGCTAATTTATCCCTTTACCCCTAACCCCATGGAAGAACTGATCAGCTGCTCCTCGGTGCCCCACTGTCTGCCATACACACCTGGATTGAGGCGTCTGTAATGCTTTCCTGTGTGTATTTGTTCACATGCCTGTGTTTTCCTTAACAATCTAATGACCGCAAACATGTTTGTATACTCCATACCTGGCATAGCACCTGGAGCTAAGTAGAAGCTCGATAAACATTAGTGGAAGGGAAGCATTAAATCTACGACTGCAGTATTAATTTCCCTTGCCTTTCCTAAGACGGTGCAGTGATTAGCAGCAGCGTGAGACGTGGAGTCAGACCTGGGTTTGAAACCTGACTCTGTTACTTACTGGCTGTGTGGCCTTGGGGAAGTTACTGAGCCACTCTGAGCTTCGGTGTCCTCACATTCACGATAGAGAAAGTAGCAATGCCTAATTGGGTTGCCAGTGAGGAGATGCATTTAAAGCTCTTAGCACAGTCTCTGGCATCTAGGAAGTGCTTAATAGTTACTGGCCATTATTTTTTTTTCAAAACTATGTCCCTCCGTGGGCATCAAATCTAAGCATTTAAGACTGACTGGATCCTGCCCACCTACTGTGATGCATTCAAACGACACTATGAAGTGGCCCACTGCCATCTGAGGGGTTACCAAGAAAGTCAATGATGAAGACCCTGCCCATAGCAATTATATTTTAATAGAGATATAGGAAGCAGAAAAACGTACTTCATTTCTTCCCCTTCTCTCCAAACAGCATTCACAGCAGACACTCGGTTCTGAAACGGAGACAGAGTTGAGAAACAGTCATGTGTCTGGTCTGCTAGACACATGGTCAGAGTCCATAGAGTAGATAACTTCTTCCCTAAGAATAGGATCCTCTACCTGCCAGCTCACTAGACAGCCAGTGAATTTCACATGGAGAATCCTGCTCCTCTGTTTTGCTCAACTGTTACCCCCACCCCCTCCAAGTTAGCCCTGCCCCCCTATTCCTGGCTTCCTACAGCTCTCAGCTGTTCATCGGTGGAAGACACACTTGAATTTTCAGATTTAGAAACTGACTCTAGGATGAGGAATTGGGGTTGATGTAAGCAGCATAAAGATAGAGAAGCTACTGCTTTGAACCACGGGCATTTAATCCAGCCTGCTCTATACTCAGTCAGCCCATTTTTCAGTACCGTCCTTGGAAACACCTGGTATTTTCTGTTGACCATGAGGTTTTAGCCCTGGCTTCTGGTTAAAACGGCATTCTTTTTTTCTTTTTTTTGGTGTAAGGAGTGACACTCCAACCAATTGAACCACCAGCCCAGGGCTGATCAGCAATTTTAAAAAATTGATTTGAGAGAGAGAGAAAGGGAGACAGAAAGAGAGAGAAACATCCAAGCATGAGAGAAACATCGATTGGCCACCACCCCTACTAGGAATCTAACTCGAAACCCAGGTATGGGCCCCGACTGGGAATCCAACCCAAAACCTTCTGCTGAATGGGGTGACGCTCCAAAGGCGACTTTTTTTTTCTTTAATTGATTTGAGAGAGAGAGAGAAAGGGTGACAGAAAGAGAAACATCGATTGGCCGCCTCCCACAAGAGCCCCGACTGAGGATCTAACCACACCCCGGGAATGTGCCCTGATGGGGAACCGACACCCAAGGTATGCGCCCTTGATCGCGAATCAAGCCTGCGACCTTCGGGCTGCGGGCTGACCCTCTAACCACTGAGTCAAACTGGCTAGAGCCCGAGGCGTGTTTTCACATTTCTGCCCAAGCACACTTCCTTCTCGAGTGGGAACAGAGCCAAGCTACGTTTCATCACTTGTGTTGCGGGAGTGTTGGTAGAAACCTGAGTGAAACAGCATGGAATCTCTGAGGAATTCCTGGGATGCCTTAGCCCCTCTATGGGTTGAAGGCCCTCCCCCCCCAGCTGTCCCTGCCCTTCTGACTTTGACTTTGGAACCACACTCAGGTCACTGAAACTCTAAAACTCGGTTTCCTCATCTGCATGGGGATATTAATACCTACAGAGTTTACGTCATAGGGCCGCCTGAAGCTCAAATGAGATAGATAACTAATGTGAAAACATTTTTGTAAATTGGGCAACATTGGCCATACGTAGGCTGGAGAGGAAGGGAATGTTAGACTAGTAAAGAAGTAACCCAGAGAGAATCCCGACTTACAGCACCGCTTGACTTCCTGTCAAACCCTTCTCTTGAACCCACAGTTAAGAATATATGAGGGAGCAGGGTGTTTACTAGAGAGAGCAATTGTCATGAATGTGTAGGTCAAGTTTCCGACACCACACTACATCGAGATGTACGAATTTGGGTAAATCATTTAACCACTTTAGTTTCTCGGCCTGTAAAATGAGATGAATACTTTTACACATTCTGTAAGTTTCTCGAAAATTAACAAAGGGAAACCTCATTAAAATGGAGTTAGGAGGCCACAAGGGGGAGCTCCCACACAGTACCTCTGGGTGTCACTACAGGAAGAATTGTCAGTTACAGACCCCACCAGAAGAAAGGTCAACAGGAACCATCACTTACAGTCCTCAACAGGAAAAGATGTACATTACATCTCAATGTAGTCCGAAGACCAGTTTTCTCACCCACATGCCTTTGCTGTCACTCTGGAAAGGGCAGAGAATTTCATTTTTCCCACCTGGCATGGCTCAACACATCTGACTCTTGGCCATTTGGGTTTGTCGGCTGGAGGCAGAAAGAATATCTTTGAGCCAGGCTGTCATTTCCCTCCCTCTTCTTCCACGCAGGCCCGTTTCAACATCAGCAGGACTCTTTCTTGAGAACATTTATAGGTACCACACGTAGCCCAGACCCTCCTAAAATCCTGACATTCGTCAGTCAAGATTTCTAAAACGACACCCTTGAAATGCTAGGGTCTGAGACTCCTTTCTACTCTCACCCTTCCTTAAATTAGGAGCCGCACAGCTAAGGATCTGCACTGCAACACCCCACGCCCGGCTGCACAGAACTCTGGGAAGCAAGAGATAGAGAACCCAGAATAGCTGAAGCCCAAAGGGAATGTTTTGGCTCATGTAACGAGAAGTCTGAGGGTGTTTGGCTTTGGGCAAGATCAAACAGTATCATAGGATTGGCCTGCGTATGAATGTTCTCTTTCTCTCTCCCCCCACCCTCTCTTTCTTTCCCCCCCTCAGTCCCTCTCTCTCTCTCACCCCCCCCCCCCGCACAGTTTTTCTCAGCTCTGCTTCCTCTAGTAGCTTCTCCCTTGTGCAGCAATGGAGTAGCTTCATTGGCAGGTGTTGACCATGTACCCACCACTAAACTGGAGGTAGAGACAGGCTCAGCCCCTCTCTAAGCCGCAAAGACTAAGGGCAGGAAGGGGGTAGTTTCCTCAAAGGTATTGTTACCAAAAAAGGGGGAGATGGGTGCTTGCTAGGGTAAGAAAAACAATGGATGTCCACCTTATAGCTGCAAGTTTAAACAATGCAGGCAAATGTAGCCAGGTCAATTTCCCCCTTTTTGTCCCCCCCCCCAACATTTTACATAGTTTTACACTCATTTTTAGTAAAACAAATTTTACAATAGAATAGTTTTTTAATGCAAATGTGAGGAAATAGATTAGAAAAAAAAAGAAATAAAAGCATAATTATAAGGGGTTATTCTTCCAAATATTAAAATTATCATGCTATCACAGTTGAAGCAATACTCCATGAAATAGAGGAATATTCATGGAACATATTTTTAAATCCTGGTGTATATCTCAGTGTACATAAAATTGAATGAATCATTTTTTCAACTATCAATTCCCCTTTTGAAAAGTGAGGATGAGAGTAATTATTTTACTTCAAAGTGAAGGAAAGAAAGACCAGGGTAATATATTTGCTTGATTAAAAAATAATAATACTCAAATTCACAGGCTTAAAAGTTTAGACTTTTCCGAAGTTGCTGTGTGCCTTTGGAACCTGCTGGGAAAGGCTCCTCCTCTCACAGGCCTTTCTATTACTTTCCCCTGAAGCCATGAAGGGCCCGGGAGAGTCTGTGACCGGGGAGGGTGCATGACCGGGACGAAAGGAATGTCATTTCTGCCTGGTCTCAGACTATCTCAGCTGGCAATGTGCAGTTTGGTCATCTCAATCTCCACAGTGCTCTGTAGCCGGAATTAGTTAATTCAGCAAGTATTTGTTGAATGCCTAATCTCTTATCCTTTCTCTCTCCTCTGTCTTCACCCTCTGCCTCTCTCCTGGACCTTTTCCATCAGCGTTTAAACATCCCCAGGGAGCGCTCATCTTAAAAACCAAACAAATAAGAACCACACAGAAAACTCTCCTCAGAGCTCCCTTCCTTCCTTCCTTCCTTCCTCCTTCCTTCCTTCCTTCCTTCCTTCCTTCCTTCCTTCCTTCCTTCCTTCCTTCCTTCCTTCCTTCCTCCCTCCCTCCCTCCCTCCCTCCCTCCCTCCCTCCTTCCTTCCTTCCTTCCTTCCTTCCTTCCTCCCACCATCGCTTCACAACCAAATGTCACACTAAGTCCCCTATACGAGATCTGAATGTTCTCACCTCCTGGTACCACCTCTGGCCACTCCTGCTGTCACTGGAACGAGAGGGTCTATGGAAAGAGCATCACTTTCTGGGAACACAAACCTCTGCTTGTGGCCTGGTTGCAGCATTTACATACCGCGGAGTAATTGTCTGTGTGACGTCAAGTGGAGCGTGAGCTTCCTGAGGGTGAGACTTGCCCGAAGTTACTCAGTGAAACCTTACCGTTGAGTGTTGTCATATGTCTACCCCAGGCGTGGGGACTAGCATGGAGTAGTGGGAAATACACCGTTGTCGAAGCAGCTAGTTGACCTGGATTGGCAACAAAAGGGAAGGGCCAGGTTGGTATGGGATGGAGAGGACCAGTGAAACTCTCGGTTAGAAAAAGAGAGGGTGCTGTATTAGAAGCAAGGCAGAAAATCGCTCCAGTGAGGGCGCAGTAGACAGTGTTAAATGCTACAGGCAAGTGTGTCATGTTTTCAAATTGAACACCGGAAGAGGTGGCTGGATTGGTCAACGACGATTATCAATTATTCAGCCTCCGTTTTTTGAGGGGTGGAGGGCAGTTTTGCTAGAACGTTGCCAGGCTGCAAACCATTAAGGATGGTAGTTTGCAGGGAAAATGCAAGGATCACAGCACAGTTAATCCACATGGACAGTCAACAGAGGGAACTCCGGGGAGGGAGGTGCTCACATCTACATGTTTCTCATCGATTCTGCACCTTAAACGAACCCAGCCTGTCTTCTCCCTGTGGTTAAGGATCTCCTGAGAAAGGGTCCTGGCCGATGCTCTAACCACTGAGTGAAACCGGCTAGGGCCATTTTTCTTAAATGTAAACTAAACCCCTCACTCCAATGTTCTAACTCATGTGCACTTGAAGTGGGAGAGACCCAGTGGCCGTGACTGGTAATTCTGACCTATCTTTTGGGACACATTTTGGAGCATCCTTGAACCTCCCTCCCTAGCTCCTCGTGAGAGATCGCAGCTTTTAGCTATTTAGTCTCCGTTTGGCCCTTCATGATTTTCCCGCGAGGAGCCTGCCTGTGTGGTGCGGGAATTAGGAATTTGGCGAGGATGCCATGGACTCCTGGCAGGCTGGCAGTGGGGTTGCTCTCCCCCGGCCCAGGTCTGCCTCCCCTAACCCCAGCCCTCCTCCCCTTGCGCTGGCCCAGACAGTGGCCATCACCCCAGCTTTGGAGGGACACAGGAAACCGAACCCCCAAGGTGAGCGAGGAAAAGGTAAGCAGAAAGTCCAGTAAGTTCCCAATTCAGCAGCACACGTGGTTTTTCTGCTTGTTTGCTTTGCTTGTTTTTCTTACGTGTTGTTGTTAATTCCTGTCATTTATTTCCAATCTTTGAAATTTAATCACTTTTCTTGAAAAGACGCCTGGGACGAGGCCAGCATCGGCTGGAGGAGGAATGTCACCGGGTCAAGGGTGTGGAAACAACCGGCCCTTATGATTTTAAGGACGCAGAGCCAAGATCTTCAGGAACCTGCGTTCCTGGTGAGCGCTCAAGCCCTTTCATCCGCTCCAGGCGGGGTCCTGGCGGGATGGGAACAGAGAGAATCTGTTTTTTAAAAAAATCCAAGTCAACCCAAAGCGAACCCACCCCAAACTTCCTCCTTTCTGAAGAAGAGGCCTTTCCAGGCAGGGTCCCCTCCTGAGGCGACGGCCGCCTGCGCCGGGAGCGCGCGGACCCGGGCCGGGGGCGCGTCCCCAGGAGGCGCGGGGCTGGGCGCACGGTGCGCCCCGCGCCGCCCCTTCCCCGGAGCGCGTAGGGATGCGCGGAGCATCCTTCCTCCAGCGTCGGGGTCCCCGTCCGGCCGGCGCCGCGCCGGTGGCAGGAAGTCCCCGGGAACTACAAATCGGGGCATGCTGGGAACAGTCCCCTGCTCCTCCCAGGAAATGTCCTTTGTCCAGCCCCGCAGGAAGCCCCAGTGAGGAGTCAGCGGGCAGCCCGCCAGCCAGCCAGGGTGCCCGGAGCCCGCGGCCGCCCAGCTGCCGCCGCCGCAGCACAAGGGCAGCGGCGCCGCGGCGGGGGCTCGGGCCGGGCGCTCGGACCCTCGCCCTGGCCGCGCGGCCGCCGCGCAGGTAGGAGCGCGCCCGCGGCTGGGCTGCCCGCCGGGAGACGGGGCTCATCCCGGCGCGGGCGGCCGCTGCGCGGTGGGTGTGCGCCCCGAGTGGGCGGCGGGCCGGCCGCGCGAAGTTGCGCCTGGGAGACCCGAGCGCTGTCCGCCCCCCGGGGCGCAGGGGGTGCTGCGGCGGCGCCCACGCCCCCGGCCGAGCTCCCGCGGGGTCGGTGGCGAGGGGCGGGGAGGGGGCAGCGCTGCGAGACGGAGTCGGACCGTCCCGCCGACCACCGAAGGGGGCATCCGAGACCCTCGGAACGACGGAGCCCGGGGAGGAGCCCGCGCGGCGCGGAGGAGACCAAGGGCTTTGTGTGCAGCTGCCGGCCGGCCCGACCGCGCGCCCCAGCCTCGTCCGTCCGCGCCCCCGGCCCCACTCGGGGCTGAAGGGGTGGGGCCGGGGGCCCCGAGGAGGGGCAGCGCGTCACCTTGGGTCCTTATGAAGCGTGTGCTCCCTTTCCCTCCGCTCCATCCGGCCGGCTCAGGTCAGCGCCTTGGGCTGCGCTCAGACCGGCCACACGGCACCTAAGGCTGGGTGGGTGGGGAGAGGGGCGCCCCTGGAGGGGTGGCCCTCGGGCTCTGGGAGTCTTCCCAGCCTGCCGGCGGGTGGGGGCGAAGCTGACGCCTTCACCCGGGGGGATGCCGAAGCTCAGCCCCGAGCGCGGGGCGCGGGGCGCGGGGCGAAGCGCGTGCGGGGAGGAGAGGGCGGTGGGGCCGAGCGGGGAGCAGCGGCCACGCGGGCCGGAGCGGTCCTTGGGGCCGGCGGACACTGCGGCAGGCTTCGGGCTTCGGGCTTCGGGACCGCGCTGCCGCGCCCCTGGGACTGGCCAGGACCCCCCCCCCCCCCCCCCCGCCACGCGGTGTTGAGTCACCCACCCCTTGCCCCAGGAGCGCCAGGCTGGGCTCGAGTTGGTGAAGCAGCCTTGCCCTATCAGTGGGCCCCTTTGCCCTTCACCTGTAGGGCGACACGAACGCGGTGCATCCCCTACGGCGGCGTCCGGTGGGACGGGCGTGGTCCAGGCGGGTGGAGACGGGCTAGTAAGTCAGCAGTGCTGGGGAGCTGGGGTGGGGGAGCCGGCAGCTGTGAGGCGCCCAGGTCCTGCTGGAGCTCCGCTCGCTCGCCTCGGGGGCCTCCGTGTGTCGCCCCCCCCCCCCCCGTGTTTCTCACTGCTGCACCCAGGTGTTGACCTCAGCCCCTTAACCAGCCAGCGTAGGGCGTTGTTTCGTGTGGAATACAATGTAAGAGCCCCATGGACCTTTAACAATGCCACTGCGGGGGGGGCCCAGCGGCACCCAAGGCTCAGGGTCAGGGTGCTAGGCATAGAGCCCTGCACCCGCTCGAGTGGCTTGTAGGGGCACCAAACATTTTTCATGAGCTCCTCCAGGAGAGACGAAGCGTCTGAAGTGAGGTAAGAGTGGAGTGGGGGAAACAGTGAGGGCCTAAGGGTCGGGATTGTGAAATAAAGAGGAAAAGCTCTGAATTCAGGATTGATTTCTGGTTGGAACATAGTGGCTTTCTCCTCTGTCTCTGTCTCTGTCTCTGTCTCTGTGTGTGTGTGTTTGTTGGGGGAAATCTGATGCCAAAAGTTCAGTTGGGATCCAAAGAGAAGATGGCACCTGCGTGCACCACGAGCCGAAGTGGGAAGCTGTTTTACCCTTTACTGTACAGAAAGGCACACAGGTGGCCTTTAAAAATGACTTGAGATAAGGTGGTGAATGGAAGCAAATCAGAAAAACCAGCCGATGCAGCTGAAGCGGAGCAGGGAGGTGACCTCACCCAAGGCTGTGTGACTCAGGCTGATGGCCTTGTTTCACATTTCTCCCCTCCTCCCCCAGAGCTCTTTGGGTTTCCTCAGAATCTACATGTTTGCCTAATGACTAGTGTCCAGTTAAGGGAAGGGGAAAGGGTAAACGCTGGTTAACGATGATACATTAAGGCAAGAAAGATATTGCCTGCTAATGTAGGGTGGGGGGGAAAAGGCTGTGGTGTCCTTAAGAGATCTGGAGCCTGAACCCAAGTTAATGCCATTTTCTTTGTAGCTAAGATCCTAAGCACCCCCTCCCCAACAGGATTCTTGGTACATGTATCGTTAAATGTACTCAACAGAGGTAACTGCTGCGTTTGGCATTCACAACTCTTCACAATTCAGTGCCCACCTTCTGCTATCCTTCATTGGCCCCTGCCCACCCCATATTACCTGCCCATCCCTGCAGCAGACGGCTCCCCATTCCCAGGTGAGACAGACATTCTTCTACCTGTGTGTCTCCATCAGGCTGAACTCCATGCTTGTTGGGCATCCCTGCACTGTCCCTGATTACTGTCTCCAAATCCTAGCCCAGAGGATGCTGGCAGAGCGCCCTTGTAGAAGCCTTCCCAGGCCCCCTGGTCAGAATCACTCTCATCCTCATGGTACTAGTATCCTCCAGATGACACACACCTTTGTGTTACCTTGTCATAGCTGGATGTTTACCTTTCTCCCCTTCAAACTGTTACCCTTTGAGATCAGTGACTTCCTCTACCCCACACTTTATACCTAGCAGGTGCCAAAGGATTTTTACTTGGAAAATGTGGGTAAATGAAGGAATGAGTGAAAAAATTGAAAGAATGCATATATCTTAAGTGATCTCTTTTCTGTAAAGTCTTTCTTGCAGACCTGTGAGGATTCATGGCAATTGTGTATCTAAAGCATCCAGTACATGAGAGACTGGAGCTTTTCCTTTTGCTTCTGGGTGAAGAGACCCTAAAAGGATCTGTCAAGGTGTCTGGTACAAAGACATCCATTGAAAGTTTCTTGAATAGGTTCTTGGCCAGCTTAAACTCTCAAACTCTAGAGGCAGGGTATAGAATGGATTAATCCCAAGTGGATAATCAATGACCTTTGTCATGCTCTTGGACCGAGAGGACACCTCTCAGTTGTGAAGGTGCCATGCGCTTTCTACAAAGGCCATCCTGCTCTTTGGAACTGAGCTACTGGCATCCACCAAGTCGCTTTGATTTTTATGGCCCAAGCAATCAACCAGGATTAAAGTGTAGCCTATAAAAATGCAAGACAGATCAGACTCTAAACTTTCCTCAAAGGCACGGCAGTTTTGTAGTCCCTCACTTATCTCTAACTGGACAATTTTTTATGTGATGACAACAGCTACTGTTTATTGAGCATCTATATGTCAACTATTAGGCAATTTGCATGCATTGCCTCAGTATGGTGATTTACGTATTATCTCCATTCTAAAAATGAGGAAACTGGGACTCAGAGAGAAGCTAAGAAACTTGCTTGGATTCCCGGATTCTGAACTGAAGATAGAGTGCAATTTAGGACTGTTGACTCCCACGGCTGTTCAGAATGGGTGTAGCTGTGCTTTCCTTGGGAGAAAGCCATCAGCTCTCTTGCCCTTCTCCCAAGGTCCTCCACTTTCCAGGTTTCCTACCAGGAACACTGTTGGGCTTCTGAGTTCATCCTACTGGATCTCATCCTGAGAGGCACTGGTTTTTCATAAATTATTTTTTTATGCCCTTAAACTCCAATGACCACCAGTTGGGAACATAAGGTTCAGAATCCCTAATAAAACCTTTGGGCACAGAACTGTTTGCCTGGAATTCTTTTTCCTGTTCTCCCAGACTATCTGAATTCTTTCTGTTCCTCCCTCCAGACCAAGCCTCAGCCCTTCTAGGTCGCCTTTCTTGACGCTCCATGCCACACTCGGCCTCTCCCCTCATTTTCTGCATCATCTGACATACCTGGAGCTGAATGTCTTCTTAATGAAAATACACTTGACTAAGCCCCCACGCGGAATATCTGCATATCCCCTGCACATGGCAGGAACTCTATGTCCAGGACACAACTCGACATATGGTGGGGTTTCAGGAACTGTGAGCTGACAATGAGTTGGCAATAACTACATGCAGAAATACAGGCGCGAAACATTATGTGCACATTGACGGCTTGTAGGGGAGGGATCAGAGGGGTCATTTTCTTGGTTAATTTTCGTCTTTCCCCCAGGGCTGCCAAAAGAAGTGAGCACCAACAGGAACTGTGCCTGAGCAGATCTGTGTATTGCTGAGTTTCACCAGCTTGACTCCCATCGGCACTAAGCGATTACCGTGTTTTATTGATGTTGGGGAGCAGGGGTGGGTCCATTGCTTCAGTCTCTTCCCCTTTGCTGTCACGCCCACCTTCTACTATATCTTCTAGAAAGGGCTTCTTTGTTTCACATCTGAGAAATTCAGAAGGGGTCCCCTGCTCCTGCAGATGGGGGGGGGGGGAAGGAAAGAAAAAAGAGAGGCTGGATTGAGGAAGGAAGAGAATTCATTCTGGTTTTCCTAACCTCTGAGAGTAGCATGATTTGCCTGGGCCATGGAGTTGGGGTTCAACGCATCATATCTTCATGGGGTTGGTGGAAAGATCTCTCCTCTTTGGGAACAAAGGCTTTTTTACTCACCACGAGATTGAACCTACCTCCTGCTGCTCCACATCCTCACCAGCATTTGGTGTTGTCAGTGTTTGGAATTTTTCCCATTTTAATAAGTCTGTACTATCTCATTATTGGTTTAATTTGCAGCCCCCTAATGATATATGATGCTGAGCATCTTCTCATGGGCTTATTTGCCATCTACATATCTTTGGGGAGTCGTCTGTTTCACTCTTTCGCCCATTTAAAAATTAGGCTTATATTCTTACAGTTCAGTTTTAAGAGTTCTTTGTGTACTTTGGATGGCAGTCCTTTATCAGTTAGGTCTTTTGCAAATATTTTTTCCCAGTCTGTGGCTTGTCTTCTTATTGTCTTGATATATTTTTATATACAGGGTGTCCCCAAAAATATATACTCACTTTGAATAATTGTTCATTCAAATGGGTTAAATCTGAAAAGAGAAACATCAGTTGAGCTATCAGTTTTAAAGCGTGTATACATTTTGGGGGGGACACCCTGAATATGAACTTTTCCTATATTTTTCTTTGGGAGGTAGTGTACATGTGCCAGATTTTTTTAATGTTAAACCAGTTTACCCCAAAAATGAGAAACCAAAGTGTGACATAAACTTGAAGAAATGCTCCCCAACCTTTTATTTTTTATTTTCTTAGAAGGTAAATGGCAATTGAATTTAACCAGATTGTGACCACAGCCCGAGCTCGCTTGGGTGCAGTTGCTATAGAGACGGCTTCTGTTTCCCCACTCACTACCAGGTGCTCTTGTGTGTATCGATACAATCGGTAGTTTGGGGAATATTTTGGCCACCTACTTCCGATGTAGATGTACCCTTTGTACAGATGTCTTTAAGAGCCTGTGTTTGTCTCATAGCTTAATTCTGGACTCTTAGGAAAAGGGATTTCTAGGCTGATGATTGCATCAGGTGAGAAGAGAAATGAGGAAATGCCTGCATTTCTTGTCATAGTAAGAAAAACCAAACAAACCCCCGAACCCTTGACAACCGAGACTAAACTTCAGTCTGAATAGACACGTTTACTGTGCAATATAAATTTCTCTTATTTTTAACTGTGCTCCCTGTTGTACCTCTCTCTTCCCTGGGCTCCCCAAGCTACCACTTATTTAGTCCCATTACTGTGTAGAGGTTGAGTGTTGGTCTTTTTCATTCCTTACTTAATTTCTGTTCGTTCTGGTCCTGTCTTTCCTCCAGGGGTAGAGAGAAGCAGTTGCCCTGGTCGGACTGGGAGGGTCTAGTAGCATCTCCCACCGTGAACACAAGCACAGCTCTGTGCACCTGTGCTTTGCACAGCTGACCTGAGTCTTCAAGCTTGGAGTGGAGGGGGCATTCGCACAGGACTCTTTGATGCAAACAAGGGCTGTTTGCATCAAATGCCCCTTGGCTGACATTTGGCCCAGGGACACAGGATTCCTTTTCGAGAAGGTTCTGTCTAACTTTTGAAGCTAATCACCACTTTCTATCATGCCTGTCTGTTTAGCAGCATAATTAAGCATGCCTGGCTCCTGGTGCTGACAGGTTATTGGATCTAGCTAAGAGAGCTAGGCTGTTTCCATGGCTCTGCCTTACCTGATGTGATCTTGGCCAGATCACTAGGTTTCCTGGTCTGGTTCTTCCTTTTGAGACTGAGGGAGAGAAATAATTGCACCTAATTTTATCCATTTCAAGAAGTATTTGAGGGCTTATTATGTGGAGGAGCCACCAAAGTGAAGAAAACAGTATGTTCCCAGAGAGAGCTTACATTTTGGAGGTGTTGGGGAGGCAAAAAGCAAACAGTAAGATGCAGATTCTTATAACCATGGTTATATTTTAAAAACTAATATTAGGCAGAATAAGATAGGGACAAGTACCTGAAAGTTGTACAGAGTCACATCATAATAATTCTTCCTGAACACTCAACAATAATCTTATTGCCCAGTGGTTAGAGCATTTCCCTGCACAACTCAGTGTCTCCAGTTCGATTCCCCGTCCAGGGCACGTTGCAGGTCCGACCCCTGCCCAGATTGGGGCGCATGTGGGAGGCAAGCAGTCGATGTCCCTCACATTGATATTTTTCTCTCTCTCTACCCTCCTCCCCCTTCCACTCTCTAAAAATCAATGGAAAAATATCCTCAGGGTTAACAACAACAAAAAACATGCTGCAGAAGAAAGGGTCTTCACTTTTAAGGAGAGTTTCATAGTTTGATTGAAAAAAAGTCCTGAAAGATTCTTTTAAATTGGTATAAGCAGAACTAATTCTTCAGGCCGATGTTTCATAGGCTTTCTTCCCCTCTCTGTTTCTCTGTCTCTCCCTCTTGCTCTTTTATGATGGCTTTTCTTTCAAATGCTGCACCAAGGACTTGGAATTATTAAATACTTACCATAACACTCCATTAAGTCCATGCCAACTCAAATGACTTTTTTTTTCTAGCCAACAAAATGTCTGTTTTCTTTAAGGCAAACAGATATATATTCCCAAACCTGTTAGATCAGAGACTGTTTCAGAGGATCACAGGATGTTGAACTTGAAGAACATTTTCTACAGGAAAAAATAAGTAAAAATTACAATAAAAAAATTAGCAGGAGTCTGGGAGAGAACAAGAAAAATCAGCAACACCAACAAAAAGTGAAATTCTCTTGTCTGTGGGTACAGTCTCTTCGGCAAAAAAAATTTTTTTAAAGAATTTTAGGTGTTTTTTAAAAAAAAAATTATGTCTTTATTGATTTCAGAGAGAGGAAGGGAGAGGGAGAGAGAGAAACATCAATGATGACAATCATTGATCGGCTGCCTCCTGCATGCCCCCCGGGGATGGAGCCCACAACCCGGGCCTGTGCCCTGACGGGGAATCAAACCGTGACCTCCTGGGTCCTAGGTCCATGCTCAACTGCTGAGCCATGCCGTTCGGGCTCTTAAGAAAAATTTAGCTTGTGATTGGCCTGCCACCTGGCCCATTTTTGGACCACCTTCCACACAGAGAATGCACAGAGGTTAAGGCAGGAGTGAAAAGATGCGGTGGGAAAGGGGGCGAACCCGAGGGCCTGTTTGTCATAATGGGCCAGGTTGGAGGAGCTCGCACCTCCTTACTGCCATTGAAGTGTGGGCCGGGCTCCTTATATTGCAGTTTTGTGTCACTCCCAGAATCCCTTTCTTCACCTGGGTCTTTCTGTGTTATGTGCAGGCAGGATGACTTTGCGAACATTTTGAGGATTTGTTGGGAATGAGTTGGTGACTTTAGCCAGATTTTTATTTTTCTTTCTTTGACAAGGGAGGGATTAACTAACAGAGTGTTTTATGTCCTGGGTAGGTTAGGGTTTGATTAATGTGCTTTGACTCCCTGCCCAAGTAAGCAGCTGATGGGAACTGTAAACCCAGGGTCAAACTTGTATAAATTAGCTACATCCTTGAGAGGCAGTGTGTCAGAGGCCCGAAGAGCAACTTAACTCCCTCTTAGTGCATCTGCCACATAACACAAGCGATTAGGAAACACAAAGAGGTGAACTAATGATGCCGGGAGGGCCCGGCCCCATGTGAATGTTTTAGCCAAGCACAGTAGGCTCTGTTGGGTTGAGAAAGGGGATTGGGACAAAAGTTGAGATAGTAATTTAGGCTCATGTCTGCCCTTAACCTGGCTGCGTCTCTGTTGCCTGACTCATCTTTAAATCAGGCTGCTAGCCAAGATCAGCAAACTGGATCAGGCAGGTTGCATTTGCGAGGTCCCCCATCCTCCTCCATCCCCCCCTGTTTGAAATGTACTGATATTTTTGTGCTTCTCCCTGATTTGGGATTTACGGTCAGTATCTCACTTCTCCACCAGCCCCCCAAAAGATTCATGGCATATAATGGTGAAATTGCTCTTACCCCTGACCCCCAACACCACTCTGGGTGATTTCTGCAATGCTGTGATTGGGCATGTATCATGAGCCCTCTGTGGTACTGGTTTATAACAGGGTTTTTGTCTTGTTTTTGTGCCGTGAATCCTTTCAAAGGCCAAGGGAAAGCCATGGGCCTTCTCATCAGGAATAAGTTTCCACAGACACATTCACATAAGGTTTCAGGGAGTTTGTGGACTCTGAGGGCTCGTAGGCGAAGAACCCATGCCTAAGGAAAACACCACTGTTCTATTTATAAGCTGGTGTAGACTGCTGCTCTCTCCAGGAAATGCTAGGGACTGGGGGTAAAAGGGACTCAAGGAACTCAACCAGCCTGAGCCTGACTTGGGAATTTTGGTGTAGGAGCCGTCGAGGAGCCCTGGATGCTACAACCTCCTTTCTATTAATCATCACCAGAGGATACTTTTCCCATTGATTCTGAGAGAGAAAGGGAGGGGAAGAAAGGGAGAGAAACATGGATGTGAAGGAGACACACCACTGGTTGCTTCCCGCACGTGTCCTGACCCGGGCTGGGGATCTAACCTGCAACCCAGGTACGTGCCCTTGACTGGGAATTGAACCCAGGCCCCTTTGTTGCACCGGCCGATGCTCTAACCACTGAGTCACACGGGCCAGGGCTACAACCTCCTTGAGACAGATGTGTCCCTTCCTTCCTGGATGGAAGCTGGGCCCTGTGACTGGTTCTGTGCATCATAGACTTAGCGCACACCCTTGGCTAAGGCGGAAAGTATCTTCGAGCTCTTGGTTTCCAGCACGAAGTGGGAGTATGATATCCTCAAGCTGATCTCTGTAATGTGGTGTGAGTCCATCTGGATGGCATCCTCGGAGCTCCTCTGAGAAGGACACTGGCTAAATTTAAAAGTTCTCCGTTTGGGCTAGTGAAGTAACTGTTCCTGCCAGGGTTCATCTCCTAGAGATCACATGTTCATAAATCATTAGTATATTACCTTCCTTTTCAGTGACACACACCCTGGCGTTTTTCATCCCCTTAGGCTTAGAAGATCATTCTGGGGATGACCAGTTAGCAGTGTGCTTCATCCGTTGGACACTCACATCCTTTTGTCAGTTTGACTTTCCTGGGGATAAAGCATCCCTCTCCCAGAGCTGTCAGGACCAGGTCTATTTCTCCTTGGTCTTTTTTTAAAAATATGTTTTTATTGATTTCAGAGAGAAGAAGGGAGAGAGAAAAAGAGGGATAGAAACATCGATGAGAGAGAAACATTGATCGGCTGCCTCCTGCATGACTGCCCACTGGGGGTCGAGCCCGACACCCAAGCATGTGCCCTGACTGGGAACTGAACCGGCAACCTCCTGACCAACTGAGCCACACCAGCCAGGCCCCCCTTGGTCTTGAGTGTAGAGTTGCTGAACTAAGGGTGGAAATAAACAATAAGCACTGGCTTTGGCAGCATCCTTCTTTGAGTTCTTTGGAAATATAAAAGGAGATGAAAGCGGAAATAGGATTCTGATTCTATTTTGGATAGAACAGCTATTCCTCCATCTCATAAATATAAGTTAAAAACACACACACAAAAAAACCCTCAAAAACATCAAACTTAAGTTTCTTTAGTCCCTTTACCCTACTGCCTCTCTCCCAATTCCCATGGGCTCTAGATTCAGTATCAAGCATTATAATTACTTTTGATTTGGCATAATTAGTAAAAGCAGGCTGATCCTTTTGTGGAAGTCCCTGACATTTTATTATGGTTTGCTCAGAACTTCAATGACTATAATCAACCTTAAATTTCAGAAAAAAATTATGTTTTCATTAAAGTTTTGTGTTAAGTTTTCTAACAAATATAAAAGTAGACAGCGTCTTGTACTAAAACCTCATATGCCACCACCCTGTTTGTTTCATCTGCTTCCCTGCCCATTCCCCTTTGCCCTGGAATTCTAGACATCATTTCAAATGAAGCAAATTACGGAAATCCCGTCTCATCTGCAAAATCTCATTATGTATCTCGTAAAGATATAAGAGCTCTCTGTAAACTTAACTCCCATACCAACACCTTAAAAAAAAGGAATGATTCCTTAATATCAAATATTAGTATTCACAATTCCCCAGTCACCTTATAATTTATTTTTGCAGTTCATTTGAACCGAGATTCAAATAGGTTCTATACCCTGAGGTTAGATGATACATCTCAAGTTTTTTGACTTAATGGGTTTTCCTCCTTTGTATTTTTTTCTTGCCATTTTTTGTCACTGTCGTTGAAGAAACCGGATCATGTGTCTTTCATAGTTTCCTGTGATCTGGGTTTTGCTGATAATGTTATTTTTAAGGAAATAAGAGTAGCCTAAGTATTTTTTGTAAAGGCTTTTCAGTGTCTGTCAATGTTTCACTTTATGCTGAAAGCAATCTAGCTAGTGGAGTTTAAATTTTAATCAGGCAGGAAAGTTGAAGTGTCAGGCGAGGTCTCTACATTTATTGCTGCTTTCTCTTTGTTGGAAGACGCCTTGGCAGGTTGTACGCAGAGGTGTCACCTACCCGCTGCTGCAATGGACTGGGCAGGAACACACAGTTATTTGGGGCAGAGAAGGAAGAGTGCTTTTTCCTGTTGAATCTGCAGTGGGAAACTGGGCCGACTGAATGTGTGCCTCAAACCCCTTGGTCCCAACACTCCTCTGTCCCTATTTGCAGTGATGAACAATCCCTTGAGGACTGTTCATTCCACTGGAAATATGGTCAGAGAATCATCTGGGTTGGAAGAGACTTCCTGAGGTCACCTGGCCCCATCTGGTAACCTTAACGGGATTCCAGCATCAACTCTCCCAGAACGAAGCTGCTTGTTAACAACCCCCGTGTCCCACATGCACACCCTGTGCATTCTAAGCCTGTTTTCTCTTTCATCCTTCAGTGAAATAGATTATTAAATTGCATTCCTTTCTGCTGTGGAGGTGCGTGCCTGTGTCTGTGTAGATCTTTAATTAAGATGAATGTTGATTTTTTCCTGCTTGCCCTCTACAGACACCTCATTCAACAATCTGATAAAGGCTTTTATGAAAAATAAGATGTTTTATGAGTACCTTTGGACCTATGATGGGATTATCACAGACTATCATTTAGCGGCAGTGTGTGTGGTGGTAAATTTTATGCATTAATTTGGCTGGGACAGTAGCTACACAGATATTTGATCAAACATTATTCTGTGTGCTTCTGTGGCAGAGTTTTTAGATAAGATTAATATTCAAATTGATGGACTTCGAGTAAAGCAAGTTGCCCTCCATAATTGTGAGTGGGCCTTGCCCAATCAATTGAAGGCCTGACTGGAACGAAAAGACTGGTTCCCTTGAGCAAGAAGGAATTCCCCACAGATCTTTAGGCTGAAACTGTAGCATCAGCTCTGAGTCTCCAGTCTGCTGGGCCACCCCGCAGGTTTTGTACTTGCCGGTGTCCGTAATCACAGGAGCCAGTTTCTTAAAATAACTTTCTATATACGAATCCAGTTGGTTCTGTTTCTCTGTAGAACCCTGAACAAATAGTGCAAAAAAACCCCAAACGAGTATATGCCCTGGATTTATCTGGCTGTTTTTGAAGTGGTGTTTTATATTAAAGAAATTGAAAGATCATTAGAGAAGCCATCAGAAAAATGAGATTTTAGTCATAACTCTTCTAGCAAACTACCTTTCAGTCTCTGACCTGGTCCCTTTCTCTCTGAGCCTGAGTTTCCTGTCTGTAGAAGGAGTTTGAGATAAGGGACACCCAAGTCTATGAGTCCATGAAACACAAACGTTGACCATTTGAACCTGCTGAGGGGGTATCTAAAGATACTTCTGCCCAGGTGCTGGGTAAGGAAAGAAGCTGAGGGTGTATACAGGTAGTGGTGGTGCTGTGATGCCATGAGGTGGGTGGGATCATGAACAGAAGGAGTCTCTGTGCATCAGGTAGAACCTTCTAATGAGTTAAGTGTAAAATAGGGACGAGTTAACGGCTGCGTGAAAACCTTTAGCTTTGTGCCTTCTCACCTCGGCAGGTGGTCTCACTTTCATGGTTCTTAGAGTCTGTCTCTGTATTGTGATATTTCTTACTTTGTACAAGAGGTGTGGGGTGGTGGTGAAGGCCGGGTAGCTGTGACGAGCTGAGGCCCTCTGGCCAAATAGAGGGGGCCTCAGCCCAACCAACTGACAGGAAATGCCTGATCCCAAGGACGCTGCTATTCTTGACCATGGAGATTGGAAGGCATCTCAGACTAGCTCTGGCCATGGGAGTGGAAGTTGATTTCTCAGTTGCCTTGGCTTTGAGCCTTTCTCCTGTTTCAACTTGGGCTTCCCTCTCCGTGTAGAAGAGCAGTGACCTCGAAGAAGAAACCACATTATTTTAGCTCCTCCTGTATGGAGAGTGGTGAATACTTAGCTGCAGTAATCTTTCAGATTTCTCGGTCAGGAATTAATGTCAGCTCACGCAGCTGTCTCCCACTTGAGAGGCTGGCATTTCGGGTTGGAGAGTCTGGGTGTGGGACTGGGGAAGTCAGCTGCCCCCTCGGGTGCGAACACCTTCTCGTTGCTCTTGGAGGCATCCCCCACAAATAGGTGAGGTTGATCTCTTTGCCCCTAGGGTTCTTTCTGACCAGAGTGAGGAGGCAGGACCCTTATGGCCATATCCCCTGAGAGGCTAGTTGACTGTTTACCCATTTGGTGCTGAAGACTGACAAATGATTAACCCCCTGGAATCCCTGGTTAGCCCCCGGTTATGGTCATGAGTTTAGCCTTTGGAACTGCAGACTGAAATTGTTTTCCAGCCTCCTACCCAGTGGGGCGGCCCGGCCTGGCCTCTGCTGTAGGACCCTCCCTTGGGAGAGCATGGCGCGCAGGGGCCGTGGGAAGTGAGCAGGGCGGCCTTGGCCTGCGGCTGGGAGGCGGGGAGGTAAGGCAGGGACCAGCAAGAAGACAGGGGGACAGGAAGGGAGCTGCAGCCCGAGGAGGCGGAGAGGGAGCCTCTCTTGGCCAGCCGCCTGATAGCTTCCTTCCCTTGACATGACAGCCCCACCGCAGGCCTGGCTCCAGGCCACCTGGCAATGGCCTTGGCACATGACTCCCCGGAACCAGAACCGCAGGTGGGGAGTGGGCAGGTGGGGAGGTGGGGAGGGGGTGGGAGAGGTCTTGGCTCAGGCTGCTGGCTCCCTCCATTCTCTGTCCTTCAGGGAGTGGCTGCTAGGTGGGTCATTCCTGTCCTTGGTCTTGTGACATGCCTTCGCTTGCTGCCTCTTACGTTCCTAGGAGCCAGCAGAATAGGAAATGCGATGGCATGGAGCCCAGAAATGCTGGTTTGAGTCCTGACTCTACCTGGGAGCCAGAGCTCAACTTGCTGAGCCTCACTTTTCTTCGCGTGTGAAACAGGGTGGGTGACCCTCACGGAATTAATGGAGGTAAATGAGAGGGACCCACTCAGGTGCTGTGTCAGCTGCCTCGGATGTTTGAGTGGGTGACCGGCTCACAGCGGAGCCCCCAGCACGTCACTCCTCATAGCCACCCCAGTGGAAGGTGGCATGAGTGTGGGGTCCTGTGCCGCCCAGAAAGCCAGCCAGTTTTAGGAAGGTGGGGGAGGGGTGTGGGCTTATCTGCCCCCACCCCTTCGCAGGAAATGAAATTGAATCCATGAAGTGATGGGGGTAACCTCAGTGGGGGCCATTGGGAAAGTGTGCCAATAAGCTGAGGTTCAATTCCAGTTCCGGCTCTGCTGCTGGCTTCCCTTCCGCTCCCCCCTCTCATTCCCCCATCCCTCCCCCCTTCCTTCTTTCCATCATCTTATCACAGTTACTTCCACTCTGTAGCATTATCTTCAAACTGATCTGATTACAGTCTTTCAAATGAGGCTGAGCTTGTCTAGAAGGCACTTGAGTATTTTCCTAGTCGCTTTACAGGGTCATGAACATTACTTTTTTTTGAGTTGGGGGAGAGGGTATGCGGTGGGAGGAAGGGACATGAAAATATTGCAAGTTCTAAAAACTAGGATTTGAGCAGTCTTGGCGAAGTTGGCTGATCCTACCCTGAACTGATCCGCATCCAAGATCATGTGGTGGTGGTGGTGCTGGTGGTGGGTGTTTGGGGAGCTCACGGCTCGCTGTGCCAGTTGAGTAAGCAAGCTGCCACTGAAAATGTCTAATGAAACTCACAGTGCTGCCTCCTGGATTAACTGACCATGTCGTATGACCAACTATAAGAGGACTCCGGTACATTCAAACCCAACCTCCTTATTGAACAGAAGCCCAGAGGGGGCAAATACTCAAAGCCACACAGCACGGTGGCTGTGCTGGCCAAAAAACCAGGGCTCGTCCCTTGCTGCTAATTCAGGGATTACAGCTGGATGCAGAATCAATCTTGTCTGCCCATTTGTTTTTCCCCGTACACTTCTATCCCTCCTTACTGGAGCGGGAAGAGCTCCCTTACAGGTGGTGTAAGTCAGGGTTTGTTGAACCGTCCATCTCATTCAGCTGTGGACTTACACTTTCCGTATGCAGGATGGGTCATCAGCGTCTCCAAACCATATGGAACTGAGCTTTTTTCCCTTCGCCCCAGTTCCCCAAGAAGCTAGTCCCTCCCTGGCTCCTGGCTCCACAAGGTGGGCAACGCATTAATACAGCCTTTAGCAGCCAGGCCAGAGGCAGCTCTGCTTGTACTGGCCAAAGGTGAATATAGCCTTGACCTTCAATTTAGGAGGGGTGCGTGTGTGTATGTGTGTAATTTATAAAATCAAGTTGGCTTACGTTTCTTAACTACCAATTATTGTGTCTCTACCATGTGCCAACTGCTTTTGCAACAATCTTACATGGTAGGTGGCAGATACCTGTTTTTATGGATGCAGAATCTGAGGCCCAGCAAGGCTAAGTAACTTGCACAAGGTCAAGTAGCTGACAGAGCACAGGACTTGAACCTAGGACAGTCTAGCCACAAAGCTGTCACAGTGCCCTGCCACCCACTCCTTATCCATCCCTGGCCTTGCTTGAGAAAACATGCTGCTAGTTTTTATTTTGAGAATGAATGGGGAAGGGAGTTGGAACAAAGTGTGCTTAGCTATCTGCTGACTGACACAGTGTCTAGATAACGTTTCTGAAAACTGTCTTCTAAACCGGGGTAACCGTAACTCGTCCTTGGCTTCCTTTTTGTTGCTTCTAGAACAGTCATAGGTTTTCCTTTAATGTGTTTTGTCAGGTTGAAAACAAAGCTGGCATTTTCGCTGATAAAAATAAATCTTTAGTGTAGAGTATACAGGTGTTCACAGAAAGGAAAAGTCCCGAACAACACACCAGCTTTTGGGTAAGAATGTGGCTGCTGGAGCTGGACCGCGGGGGTCTGAATCCCTGCTCTGCCACTTCTGTGCCTATTTCCTCATCTCTGAAATACCCTGTTTCTTTGGGGTGTCGTTAAGATTGAATTATACAAAGCTCCCAGAGGTGACCAGGCGATGTTTAACATTTTAACAATCTTCTGGTTTCCCTCTCTGAACCTGTGTGTACACGTGTAAATACATATGCTAGTGTGCATACCCTAATAAACACGGTGAGACTATTTTTAAACCAGCCGGTTCTCATCTAATAACATGTCGTGACTGCCTTTCCTTACCTCTAAGTAGCCTTTCTGCTATTTGATAATTGCCCGGAACCAATGATGTAATGGCGTGAATGCGACTAACTGAGTCTGCGCATTTCCAGTCTTGCACTAATACCGCATTTTAAAATAAATTTGAGTAGATGTTGTAAATGAATGGCGTTTCTCTGGTGACAGGAGCGTCCCCCTCTCTTCAGAGCCTTCCCTGGGGTGAGGCCGTGGACGCGCCCCCTCTGGGAGCCCAGACTCTCCTTGGTTCTGAGTGTGGCAGCACTGTGAACTTGAAGATGCCAGCCCGGAGGGCGGGATCCCAACTCTTCCTTTCCCCCACTTCCCCTTTACATTTAGAAAAACTCTGTTTCTTTATTTAGTATCTCTGGTATGAATTCTCTCTTGGTTCCCAGGAAATCATAAATCAGAAAGTCCTCTTGGTTCAGCCCTGGCTGGGTGGCGCAGTTGGCTGGAGTGTCGTCCCATACACCGAAAGGCTGTGGGTTCGATTCCCGGTCAGGGCACATACCTAGGTTTTGGGTTCAATCCCGGTTGGGGCGTTTACAGGAGGCAACCGACCGATGTTTCCCTCTCACGTCGATGTTTCTCTCCCTCTCCCCCCCTCCCTCTCTCTCTCAAATCAATAAAAAACAACAACACATATCCTTGGGTGAAGATTAAATAAAAAAGAAAAGAAAGTCCTCTTGCTTTGCTTTTGCTGTACCTGAGGTACTTTCTAAGAAGGTGCTCTGTCCTCAAAAAGGCTTAGAGGGGAAACCTTAGGCTTCCCTGTTCCCAAGGTGGACCCCAAACTCCACCTTGCAGGATGGACAGCTGCAGTCACTCTGTGCCATTTCGGATGTGTGAGTTCTGGTGACATGCTCGTTTGATTCCTTTACAGACGTAAAATTCTTCTTGCTGGTCTCAGATCGGCAGGAACCATTGATTAGTTCCCCCTAAAATCCTCCCCCACCCCACCCTTCCGCTGCTTTTAGCCACCAGCGAGCCAGTAGGTCTTAAAACATGCTTGAAAGCCCCGCTTTTCCCTCTGCACCCCTCACCTTCTGGGTGTGTTCTATATGCACACTCGAGGGATGTACTTGTGCATTGCTCCAGGAGGCGAGAGAGTGATGGGTAGAAGTGGTTCAGGATTAATAGTCCTTTGTGGGACAGACCTCTTAAAAGGTTTATGACTTGAATGGGATTTTCTACAGCCTAATCCTGAGGGTTTGAAACCTGGCATTTTAAACAGGATGCATTCTAAAGGAACTCGGCTGCATTCCAGGACACTGCTGACTGACTAATCACGGGCACTGCCATTCTCCTCTGATGTTTCAGGGAAGGGCTCGATTTTTCACTCTGATCTAAGCAGTAGAGCATCTCTGAGAAAAAGGTATAATATGCTCTCTAGGGTGATATCAACCAAAATTATGCTGGGGCCAGCGTGCCTTTGAGGTATGCTGGAATGGCATCAGGACTTAAAAAGAGAAATAATGTGTGTATTGCACATTAAAAAGAGAAATCACATTTATTCCACATTTGTAAAACTCAGAGCATCAGTTCCCCTCTACAGTATTTTCCAAAGTGCTTTGTAATGTTTCCTTCTGACACCTTGCTGGTGAGACAGGCTAAGGGGCATTGATGAAGACATTGGGACAATGAGAGGTTAATTGACTTCCCTTGGGCCCTAGAGTGAGGCCGGCCCTGCCAGGATGGCTCCTGCTTTCCACTTTGAGTCTCAGCAGATCCAGGGCTGCCTCGGGGAAGCCCTCAGTGGAGGCAGGAAAAGCTCCCAGCCAAGGAAGGGGCATCTCGCTTAGCCATGTTCTTGCAAATTCTGTTCGGGGGCTGCCAAGGCAGAGAGAATTGGACATTTTTAAAGTCTTAGTCCAAGATGCTTGACCTATAAACTGCCTCGCTGCCATGAGCTGAGCTGTAGGAGTGATGGATGGCAGAAGTAAATTATTTTTGGCTCCATGGCTCAGTCTTGGCATGGGCCCCTTCAAATTTGAAATGCAAACCTGACGTCTATGAAAGGTTTAGGAATCTGAGGTCATTTTCTCCCTGCAGTTCCCATGTTGCCTGTTCTGTAGAGGGGTTACTGGTTACGCCAGGGGCATGCTCTGTTCAGGGCTCCCTATAATTAAAGTACACATATAATAAGGCAAACTGTGTCATAAGGCTGTAGGGATGGCTTCTAATATGGAGGGTCCCTGCATCTCTTCCACCCACTCCCAACAGACCTGTGAAAGCCTGATCCTCACCACAAAGCCAGGTTGGTGCTGCTGCTGGTGACATGGTCTTAGACCAGAAGTTAGTGTCATTCTTGCGTCTCAAATGTACTTTTCCTCTGGCTCCTTAGAGGCCCACCCATCATTAGCTGAAAATCCTCACAAGATTGCTGTGGGCTTGAGGAGGGCAAGTGCCCCCCCCCAACTTTATTGAGATGTAATTGATAAATACGAATTGTATATATTTAGACGAGGGCAAGCTTTACTAAGAGTAAGAAATGCATGGAACTTGGAGACAGTGAAATGGATTCGAACCCCTCTTTACTGCTTACATGTTAGCCTTAGGCTAGCAGGTCTTCCTTTTGAGCACCATTTTCTCAGCTGTAAAATGGGAATGCCACTGTTACCCCATGGTTAACGCCACAAAGCCCTGTTAATAAAATCACCCACTTCACAGAAGGAAACAGATCAAACTGTGGTCCAGCCTATGGCCTCAGGATGAGTTGCCACCATTCCTCTGGCACCCAGACCAGCCGCCTTTGCGCTCGGATCTGTTTGCCTTAAAATGTGAGGTGGAGCAGAGATTTGCCATCTGAGGCTTGTTACTCTGTACTTTTCGTGGGACTGTGCCACTGGAATTCAAAGGCAGGCAAGGTGAGGGAATGAGGCCAGACTGACGTGACCTTTATCTGTGTTTTGTCTGGAGCAGGGATTCCTGGTCACCTTCCCTCGTCCTGTTCCTCCTGGATGGAACAAGACAAGCACGGTGTGTGTGAAGCCCCGGACTCGGAAGACACAGGCATGGGCTCCGATTTTGAGAACTCAGAGGACAGGGAAGAGAACCCAGAAGAGAGAGAAATGGGCTCTAATGCACAGGATGCAGACAAGACAGCAGGCTGCCCGGAGCAGGACGCGGGCTCCAGCCCGCAGGAGGACGCTCCACGAGGGGACTCGGAGGAGCGGGAACCCGTGTCTGACATCTGCGCAGGTGAGATGCGGGACTTTCCATGAAAGCTGCCCCGCTCGCGTTTATTTCTAGTTCCTCCTGAGTCATAACCGGGGGCAGCAGTCCTGTGAGGGGGCTCTCCAAAGAGACCATTAAGCCCAGCTTGCACCATTTTAAGCCCGGGGAACATCCCTTTCTTCAGCCCAGTGCGAGGTGGGCTGTGCTGATAGATGGGTGAAGAGGGTAGTCACTGGCACAGCGCTTTACAGTTTGGAGAATACTACTGCAGATCAACTTGGAACAAGACAAGAGGGGACACAGGTAGTATTAGAACCTAGCTCACCTGGTTGTTGGCAGAGATAAATGAGCTGCCACATACAAAGGCCCACTGAGCGCAGCGGGAGCAGTCTTCAGATGTTTACAGCTGCTGTCATTTATCTGTTTGCAGATAACTGAACTCAGTGGTAAGTGATGTAACCCGCGTTCCTGTGGCTAATTCTCAGAGTGCCAAGGCCTCTGCCCAATCCCTTGCTGTTCCTGACCTGGAAACCGCATTCAGTTCTGTGTTCGGGAATTCCTTACTCTTCCTGCTCTGTGCATGCCTCGGGGACAGAAACGAGCCGAAGCCCCTGTGGCCAGGACGGCGAGATTACATTCTTCCCCCTGTAGCTCATCCCGGGTCCCAGCAGTGCACACAAGCACGTGCTCTTCTTTTGTTGTTGTTAATCCTCAGGATATTTTTTCCGTTGATTTCTTTAGAGAGAGTGGAAGGAAGGGGTGGGAGCGTGGCGGGGGTGGGGGGAGAGAAACATCAATGTGAGAGAGAGACATCAATTGGTTGCATCCCGCACTGGCCGACTGGGGCTGGGGATCAAGCCTGCAACTGAGGTAGGTGCCCTTGACCAGAATCAAACCCGAGACCCTTCAGTCCGCAGGTGACCCTCTAACCACTGAGCCAAACTGGCAGCGAGGGCAAGCACATGCTCTTTAATATCCAGTGACTTTCTGGAGAGCCCTCTGCTTGGGCATAAGCAACCAGAGACAGACAAGTGTGTGTGCTGGACCAGCCTCTAAGCTGGGCTCAGCAGCTCTAGGCCCAGAGCTCTCCCCCCCATCTTCCTCACCCCTTCCATAGCAAAGCCCTTAATTTCGGGTGTGCTCGGTGTATTGTTCCACCTTCATCTGTACCAGAATGACTAATCACACTTTAAAAGTCAGTCCAGGGCCTGCTTAGGCCCAGTGGCCTTTTCTTGTGGTTGGCTGGAGTGGTCTTATCTTTTGAGGTCAGGGCCTTGAAAGGCCTGGGTCGCTCTTAGGGTGAGTAAGTTTCTTCTGAGATTCAAGGGAGCCCCTCCTGGCCCAGACTTGACCGCTCAAGCAGACTGTCAGGCCTTGGGAGGGAGCCTGGGGACAGTGGGTGGGCCTGGCGGGCCCAGAGCCGGCTGCCTGGAGCTGGTGAGCCAAGGGGGCCGCGGGTGAGCGCCCCCGGGTTCCGGAGCATCCTCTCCCGCAGGCCTTCCTCCCGAGGCCGCACAGGTGGAACCTCGCTCGGGGGGGGGGTCTTAGGAGAGTGAGTTGGGGGGTTACTCCGCGGCCCACACTCTTCTTGGTGCCTGGCTTCCTCCGGGCTTACTTTCTGGGCTCCAGGTACAGTCGCCGCTCTGTCGCCTTTTCTGTTGCAGAGGGGCTGCTGAGTGAGCAGGACGACGACCAGGCTGGCGCGTTCCCGGGACTGCCCGAGTCCGACGGCGTTTCCCGGAGCCCCCGGGGCGAGGACGGGGAGGAGGAGAGCGCGGGCGAGGCCCCGCCGGAGGGGGAGGAGGGGCCGCCGCCCGCGCCCGCGCTTCCCTGGAGGCGTCACCTCTCCCTGGGGAGTCGGCCCCGGGGCGCGCAGCCGGCCCCCCGCCGCTTCCGCCGGCTGCACCACCCCGTGGCCGTGGACCTCGGGGAGCTGGACAGCCTGATGGCCAGCATCATGGACGCGCCCACCATCTGCCCGGACTGCGGGGAGAGCTTCAGCCCGGGCGCCGCCTTCCTGCAGCACCAGCGCATCCACCGCCTGGCGCCCTTCGGCCTGGCCGGGGAGCGCGGCGCGGCGGCGGGGGGCTTCGGGGCGGGGCCTGCCCTGGCCCGGCCCCCGCGCGAGAAGCCGTTCCGCTGCGGGGAGTGCGGCAAGGGCTTCAGCCGCAACACCTACCTGACCAACCACCTGCGCCTGCACACGGGCGAGCGGCCCAACCTGTGCGCGGACTGCGGCAAGAGCTTCAGCTGGCGCGCGGACCTGCTCAAGCACCGGCGGCTGCACACGGGCGAGAAGCCCTACCCGTGCCCCGAGTGCGGCGAGGCCTTCAGCCTCAGCTCGCACCTGCTGAGCCACCGGCGCGCGCACGCGGCGGCGGGCGGCGCGGGCGCGGCGGCGCTGCGGCCCTTCGCGTGCGGGGAGTGCGGCAAGGGCTTCGTGCGCCGCTCGCACCTGGCCAACCACCAGCGCATCCACACGGGCGAGAAGCCGCACGGCTGCGGCGAGTGCGGCAAGCGCTTCAGCTGGCGCTCGGACCTGGTGAAGCACCAGCGCGTGCACACGGGCGAGAAGCCCTACATGTGCTCCGAGTGCGGCGAGACCTTCAGCGTCAGCTCGCACCTCTTCACGCACAAGCGCACGCACTCGGGCGAGCGGCCCTACGTGTGCCGCGAGTGCGGCAAGGGCTTCGGCCGCAACTCGCACCTGGTCAACCACCTGCGCGTGCACACGGGCGAGAAGCCCTTCCGCTGCGGCCAGTGCGAGAAGCGCTTCAGCGACTTCTCCACGCTCACGCAGCACCAGCGCACGCACACGGGCGAGAAGCCCTACACGTGCATCGAGTGCGGCAAGAGCTTCATCCAGAGCTCCCACCTGATCCGCCACCGCCGCATCCACACCGGCAACAAGCCGCACAAGTGCGCGGGCTGCGGCAAGGGCTTCCGCTACAAGACGCACCTGGCGCAGCACCAGAAGCTGCACCTGTGCTAGGGCGGCGCGCCCCGGGACGAGGCGGGGAGGACTGGGGGCAGCCTGAGAGTGGCGGGGGCCCTTTTGGTGCGAGGGGGTCCTTCAGGGCAGGGTCGAGTAAGAGGGGTTCCTTTGGGTGCCCTGTTTCGCCCGCCGCCTCGCCGACGCGGAGAGGAGCTGGAGCGTGCGGACTTCCCCAGACACACTCTAGGAGCTGAACGGCACTTTGGGGGCCTTGAGAAGATGGAGTTGGGGGTGGGAGGGAACAGGACGGCGGGACTAGAGTAGGCTGGGCTGTGAGAGCCTGTGGGAATGAGGGAGAGGGCGTGGCTGGAGTGGGGGGGACGGGGTAAAAGAAAATGCGGGTGTGAATAATTCGCTCCTGGTCCCACCAGGTGTTAAGCCACCCTTTGCCCTGCCCCCCCCCCATCAGCTAGAGTCCCACGAAAAGCAGAGGCACCTTGCCAGCCCTGTAGGAGAGGGGACTTTGTATGCTCTTCCTTTCTGAGCCACGGTTAGCTGCTATTTTGAGGCATCCAGGGGACACTGGGCAGAAAAGCCACACACCCTCATTTCAAAGGTGAAACTCTTAGAAATCCATTCATAAGTGGTTTTCATTTCTAGGAAATCCTGGTCCCCCCCCCCCCCCCCCCGGTTCTTTGCTGCTTCCTTTGAAACGTTTTTTGGCTTCACGCTGGGTCCAGGGCGTCTGTGTGGGTGAGCGGGCCCTGGCCCCCAGTGTCAGGTGTGTGCCTGGCTCCGTGTTTCCTTCAGGTCTCACTTGCCATCTTTACGTGCAGGGAAGTGGAACAATCCCGGCTGTGTGTGACTTTCCCTTTCCCAGGTCAGCTGGCTGCTTATTTCAAGTGAACCTCAGACCATCCTCGACAGTTGCCCCAGTGACGTGCTCCGAAGCTCAACCAGCTCAAGAGCTTTGCTGGCCTTATGTGAGAAACACAGGACAGCAGAAGTTCAGGTGTTGGGTGGCAAGGCTCCTTGGTCTCCTTTGCCTGTGCACCTGTGTACCCCTCCCCCTCCGTGGTGCTGGGGGAGATCCTGGAGCCCCCACCTCCACCCTTATTGATCTGGGCCCTGGTCTGAGTAGAAACTCTTTTTTTTCTCCTACCTAGGGAGGCACAGTAGAAAGCTCCAGGCTTTATACAAGGAGGACACAAGCAGGGAGAGGCCTAAATGCAAAATTGCCAAATAGCACAAGCAATGAATGTTTTCTGGTGGTTCTATAAATGCCAAACTAGCACTTTTATATTTGCAAAGTGCTTTATGCTTTTTAATGATCGTTAGTTGTTTCTCACATCTTTGTGAGGTAGATCAGTATTGCGGCCCTTGTCTTAGGGGAGGCCCGGGGACGGGCTGTTTTGCAGGGGCTGACAGTGTGGGTAGGCGTGGTCTGACCTTTTGTGCTCTCCAGCTCAGCTGCTAGGAGGACTTCCCTGTTGTGATTTATATAATGAAACAAGGACACTGAAAATGCGTATGCTTGATGGAAGATCAAGGCTAGTCTAGCAGGGCCAAAGACGTCCTCGGCGACAAAGCTGGTCTTTGTCAGATAAGTAGGGTGTCCTGGGTATGTTACACTTCTAGTAGGGGCTGTAGTTAGATGACTCTTGTCTAGATTTCAGTTACCTGGGCTGAAAGTCCCTCCCCTAGGTTAGCCTTTAGAGGTTAGAGTTGTGGGGAGCAGCCCCGTTTTCTTCACTAGTGATTGTTACCCCGTATTTTTCATGGGAGCATCTTCCCAAACTGTTGGATACACACGAAGGGGGGAGGAGGGAATCAACTACGAGGTTGTTTTTACAATTTTTAGCATATTTTCCGGGGATGCCAGTAATTTATTACTCGATCAGTTGTATTCTAGCAAAGAACCTCTCTGGGGACTGTAGAGAAGCATGTTTTTGTCTTTATAAAAACACTGTTTAAAAAAATTCTGAGACTTCAGGGCTTTGTATAATGCTTGTTGATCTTGCCCTTAATCAGGTTATTGTTATTCACAAATGCAAATAGATTTTGAAAATACAGGTAGTTTTGGAAGACACTAAAAGGTTTTTTTTCTTTTCTTTTTTTTTTTTTTAGTTGAGAGTAATATGAGCAAAGCAAGTGTCTGTTATTTATTCTGAATTTTATAGTCTGGATACGAAGTTGCCCGAAAATAATACGGCCCATTTGTAGGTGATCTTGTTCCTTTGGGTTGTGTTTTTTTTTTTTCCATGCACACCTGCCTCTTCCAGCTGTTTTAAGTTCTCTCAGGTCTGTGCCTATGAAATCTCATGGAACTTCTGATTCTTCGTGGGTTGACTGTCCACTTTATGGGTTATTTGGCCTTTTGCTATCATGGTTATACTATCGCACAGTCTCATCTGCATCAAAGACATTACATGTTAGCAGCTTTTGAGAAAGGGTTTGATGGGGAGAGGAGATTGAAGTTAATGTAAAATAATTTAGAGGCACTGGAAGTCTTTGGCTTTCACAGACCTCTTTTGTTCTTTCTGTTACCGTGGATAAGAGAGGCAGCTACTGCTTCGGTATCCCCTCCGTGAGCAAACCCCTTTGCGGAAGGAAACAGACCAGCCATCAACACCCACTCTCTCGGTGCGTCGAAAATGTGATTCCATTTTTTCTTACAATTCTTCAGGGAACATATCTGCGTTAAGTGAGGTTCAGTGCATTCAGGGGGTGGTTTCCTTGCATTTAGTTTTAGAATAATAGTATTTCTCAAGCAAACCTTGTTAACTGTGGTTCACCCTTACAAATGTTAATCTGAAGACTCCTTCCACCAGCTCATTAACGAAGGTGGAGGCAAGTGTATCATTTGTTTCCTGGGAGTTTGGTCAAGTGCAGGCTGCCCTTTCCTGAGCAAAACCTGGAGCAGATTAAATAAGTTAAACGGCTTGCTTAAATCTTGAGCCCCGCGTTGGAAGGAGATGACAAGTGAACCCCTTGAGCCATGTCGTCTCTTCAAGATCAAGAGGCTGTTACATATGTGAAAAAGTGCAAATTAAGAACCTGTGTTCATAGACAATCTGAACTGAATTGTGTTTCTGAAGTTTGTGCACACTTTCCTCCACTGTAATGTTATTTTACAGCTGTTTGTTAAAATGGTGAATAATTTAATGACCCTACAAGTAACTAGTTGTGTGTGTGTGTGTGTGCACGTGCGCTTGTGTATGTGAGAATTGCATTATTTGCAGGTTGTTTTATTTAATAATGGTTCCCTGGACAGTGTGCTCTGGTGTTTAAGCAACCGGTATGGACTCTGTGTCATTAAATCCATGTCAGTCCTTTATCATGTCATTCTTTGCTGTTTGTGACTCATTAAATGTCAGTTCACTTTACGGAAGCTGTGTTCACCAATGCAAATAGATTTTCAAAATATAGATAGAACAGGGGTCAGCCAGCCACCAAATCCATCCTGCCTCTTTTTGTAAGTAAAATTGTATTGGAATACAGTCAGACCCATACAGCCTTGCTTGCATAGTGCCTGTGGCTGCTTTTGGACAACAATGGCAAGGTTGAGTAGTTGGGACAGAGGCTCCATGGCCCACAATCCTAAGATATTTACTATCTGGTTCTTTACAGAAAAAATTTGCCCACTCCCACATTAAAATGTTCAGGTGGATCCTCTCGGCCCGGGACTGGCTAATGTCTAAATAGTCTTCCTGTTTTAACCAATATCTCAGTGCAGCACTCCTGCACTGATGTGGCTCTGAGATGCTGGGAATGTTTTAATGTTATACCATCAGTATCGATTTCCCAAGATCTGTGTCTCATTCCTTGTGAGAACCAATCTGTGGGAAATTTTGGCTGTGGGCAGGGGAAGGTAGTTACGGAGAAAGGAAGGCAGTCTTAGGTCTCGTCTCATCTCTAATCTATTTTTAAAAAATGTATTCCTGAATCACATAACAAAGTATTTTCTTTCGCCCCAGTTCTCAGAAATGTAACTTAATGGCTACTGATAACACTGAATGCAACTTATCAGCAATACTGGCCTTTTGCTGGAAATAATTTTTTAGCTGGTCTCTGCCCAACCTTGTAGAAACAATGAGACAGCAGTGTGTAAGGAAGGGATTCACAGGAAAAAGAAAAGAGGAAGCGTGAAAAACACCCTATTTTCTTTAATGACTACAACTACCTTCTTGTGTGAATATCCACAAGCCCTTTCCCTGCCGAGCAGGGCCAGCAAATGCTGGGCCCTGGCCCTGCAAGGCCAGCAAATGCTGGGTCCTGGCCCTGCAAGGTGGCTCATTAACTGTGATCACAGCCTTCCTTCCCAAGCCTGACTCTTCCAGCTTCAAGAACCACCGGTTTAGCTTCTGGCCCCTGGGAAAACTGCAGGTGTCTCCTGAGAAGATGATATGAAACCGGGTATTTGAAGTACTTGCTCAGTGCCCTGTGGGGACAGCAGTGCACCTGGTCTGGGCCACCCCTGAAGGGATGCTCAGCCTGCGTGCTGTGAGAGCAAGCCTCTGTCCACATTCCAGGTCAAGAAGCTGTATCTAGCCAACTTGGAATTCTTGGGGCTTGATTAGTTTAATACAGAGGTTTTCTTAACCTTAATTGAACAGTGGAATTACCCGGAGACCTTTAAAGACAAATAAAAACAAACTGTCTAGAGATGGATTAATTGGTCTGGGGTGAAGTCCAATTACTGTAATTTTTATAAATGCTTCCCAAGCAATCTTAACTGGCAGCAGGATTGAGGAGTCTGCAGGACCAGTTAGGTTCCTCCTTTCACCTCAGGGATTGCGGTGAGTAAAACTCATAAGCCTCAGATCCTCTCCTCTGATAAGGGCGTTGTCAGAGGCTTCGCTGCCTGATCTACTCTCTCTAGGTAGGCCTGCCTCCCACACCCGCCTTCCCCAAATAGTTGAAGACAATAAGTTGGGACAGGGGACAATACCTGTCTTTCATGTTCTTCAGATAAGGCCAGATGGCCACTGCAGGCTGCCGCTGGCCCTCCTTGGTCCCTGCCAATCATAGACTGCCATCTTCCCCTTCTTTATTTTATTTTTTATTATGTGCAGTATTGGTTTCGGGTGTAGAGCTTAGTGGTTAGACAATCATATAATGGACCTATTGTTCCCCTCAGTATTTCCAGCACCCCAACTGGCACCACACGTAGCTATCCCAGTTTTATTGACTAGATTTCCTGTGCCTTACTTAACTTCCCCGTGACTATTTTCTAACTACCAATTTGTGCTTCTCAGCCCCTTCCCCTCTTTCACCCAGTGCCCCGACACCCCTCCCCTCTGGCAACCACTGGTCGCATCTCTGCGTCTAGGTTTGCCACTCCCATGGGATGTCGGAGGCGGGAGGGAACTGATACCTGGTGGGGTCCTCTTTGGCCCCTGGCCTTGACCCTCTACAACTAGAGGGGTGTTATTGCCCTTCCTAGATGAGGGGCAGGTGCCAAGAGTGCTGGGGAGGGTTAGGAAACCACATTCTCAGCTCTGGCTTCACATCAACAAACCAATGCTCAAGGTGGGGGGGGGAGGGTTAGCCAACAAGGCTAGCTGCACAAGCGTGGAGGTGCCAGAGGATACGCAACTGAGTACCACTGGGGACAGAACCTAGAAACGAGGCACACCCTTCATCCTGCAGGTAAGGAAACGGATCTGGGTAAGTAAAGGGCTTTGCCTAACTTTGAGGGCAAAATGGAAAGAGATGGCGTGTTCACCCCCTTCAGGCGGGACCCGCGTTCCACAAGCTGAGGTTGGAGGGTTGGAAACTGTGGGCTCCATGGAAGGCTCGGGCAGCTGGAGAGCTAGTTAAGCCTGCCCTCTGCCCTCTTGCCAAATGTTCTCTCTTATTGCCCTTCTCCCCTCTTTCCCCCCTTTAACAAATATGTGGGTAGGGCGGCCTCCTGGCGCAGTGCCTTGGCCTCTAGGAGGCTGTGGCGCCCCCGCCCCTTTCTTAGCCCTGAGCTCTCAAGCCCAGCGCAGGTGGGTGCGGAGCCCGCTTTATCTCAGTCGATGCTCGTCCTTGGACGGCCTTCACTCCACTCCCTGAAATCCTGTTTTTTCTGGCCCAGAGTCCCCCTCTTTAGGAATGCTGTCTTCCTTCTTTCCTCCGTGCCACGTGTGGACCGAGTGTTCACTCTGAGCCAGATGGGGATCCAGCTGTGCACAGGTGGTCAGTGCAGGGTCCCCGCGGTGCCCTCCCAGGGTCCACAGTCTAGTCCGGAAGACAGGTTAATAAGCAGCCACCCTGGACTGTGACAGGTGTCTAGTGGGGGGCGGGGGGGGCACGTCACCCTTCCCTGGAAAACTGGAGACTTCCTGCAAGCAGGGAGACGGAGGGTGCCAAGGGAGCGGAGTCTGTTGCAGGCGGGAGTGGCCATGCTGGGCGCTTGGTGACTATTCCACCGAAAATTGAAGTGATAACAGGAAGTTCATCATCCCTTTGAGCCCCATTTCTCATTTCTGAATAATAGTGTGTCTTATTAAATTTGTATTTAAGTATATATTAAACAATTAAAGATGGACATTTTATATGGCACAACCCACTACTGATCTTCTGAGAATCAAGAACCACCAAAATATCAGAATGGAAAACAACTGGGAATTTCACACTTGGAATGTAGTACAATATTACCGGGATTTATTTTTATTCCTTTATTTATCAATACTATGTCTGTTTCATAAGCCTAGGAACCGAGCGAACATCAACGCATAACTTTAATTAGCACGCAGGTGCACGAGCCCGCACGCGGGAAACACGGGGAGTCTGGAGGAAAACAGGCCTACTAAGTGCCGCCATGAAAAGTACAGCAGCAAAAAGTATAAATCTTACGGGTAAAGAAGGAGGTGACCCACAAATGCACAGCCTGCGCGAAAAGACAAAAGAGAGCAAGCTGACAGGAGCCACGCCGATGAGGAAGAGTTTGAACTCAGAAAGGGACTGTCCCTTGTACCAGGCAAGACGAGAGAGGGAGCTGAACTTAATAAGAGGGAGCGAGAATGGGGCGAGGGGGGTGTCAAATGGTATTAAATGGTAAAAATGCTCTTTAATAGAATACAGGTAAAAAACATGATTTAAGTGAAATACTGTTAAAATTTATGCCATCCTTCCACTTGCTGGAAGGTGAGAGATCGGGCCTGACCACACTTGGGCAGCGTTGGTCTGACCCCTATTGGACAGACAGGCAAATGGACCTGCTTCGAAGGCACAGGACAGTTCTCAAGCCCTTGTACACAACTTATTTAAAAGTACTTCTTAATGTAAAAACACTTCTGTAAAAGTTAAAAAAAAAAAAAGCATAGAGCCTGACCGATGCTTTCTCAGTAATACAGTCGTACGCACACGGCGAGAGACCCAAGTTTGTTAGCATCAATTTTAATGAAATGCTATCGCAGGGCCTGGAGTAGTTCATCATAAACGCAAATCAGTCTCGCATAATCTGGCATATGTGTGTTTTTATTTTAATAAAGAAACATTGAAGACAATACATCTTAATGAGAATTAAGCCCAGAAGAACTTGTACTAATTCAGCCAAAGAAAAGCGTCGGAAGGAGATGATTTACAAATAAAAATCAACGTCCTTTGGCTCTTTAAAGATCAGTTATTAAAATTAAACCTATTCTTTGTGCATGAAAGATTTTCACATTTGTATGTTTTACTGTGCACATTCACTTTATTTCACTCAGTAATTAGGGTTATACAGAGTACTTCAAATTTTATTTGATAGATTTTGTTTCAAGGATTTACGATAAAAGGGGCATGTGCCTTCTAATGCTCAGTAGCTGCCTGTGTCCTGAAAGTCTTTTTGCCTCGCTTAGTAATATATTAAAATACAGGCCGCCTGATCCAAAGCCAGGCATAGTATACTGGAATCGGTAACCTAAGAGAATATCATCAACACGCGAAAAGCAGTATCGGTAATGGACTGTAAAAAAAACCAAAAAACCCGCGAAGGACTTAATTTGGTCTAGCTGTGCTTGAGGAGGGAGGTTGTGGTGTCCAGGCCCAGGTGCCCAGGGGGCTGCGGGGGTGGCGGTGGCGGTGGCGGTGGCGGTGGGGGTGGGGGCCCGAGTCGGGGCCGGCGAGGGGCCTGCGGGCTGGCCCGCGGGCGGCTGTGCGGGGAACCTCCGCGGCGCTCGGCCCGCCGTGTCCAGCAGCGCAGCCGGCGCGGGCGCAGGGCGGCTGCGGGGCGCGGGGCGCGGGGCGCGGGGCGCGGGGCGCGGGGCGCGGGGCGCGGGGCGCGGGGCGTTCGGGGCCGCTCCCGCTCGCCGAGGCCGCGGGCGGGCAGGGCCGCGCGCGCGGGTGCGGGGAGGGGGCCCGGCTCCAGCGCTGCGGTGCTGCGGGGGATGCGGGACACCCTGCGGGGCTCCGCGAGGGGCCCTCGGCGGCTGCTCTGCGGGCGGGCGGCCCGAGCCGCGTCCCCACCGGCCCGTGACGACCGGCTGGCTGTTCCCCTCGTGGCCTCGGGACCGAGGCTGGGGGCAGTCGGAGTCGGCGGGGCGCGGGACCGCGGCGGTGGAGCTGCAGCCCCAGGGGGCGCCCTGGAGCCGAGCGGAACCGTGGGGCGGGGCTGCGGGGCTGCGGGGCTGCGGGGCTGCGGGGCTGCGGGGCTGCGGGGCTGCGGGGCTGCGGGGCTGCGGGGCTGCGGGGCTGCGGGGCTGGGCAGGGGGGCTGCGGGGGTGGCGCGGGTGCTGTCTCGCCCGCTTTGAGTGTGTGCCCTGGGTTGGTTTATTTTATTTATTTTTAACATGCCCCCTTTTTATGGTTTTTATCTTTGCCACTGAACCTTAAGTCTACTAAGTATCCCCTTCCCTTTCTTGTAAAGATTGTGAAAGTCCGTCTCTTCCGAATGAATGAAGTGAAAGTATGATTCTGCGTCCCTGTCCGTTCCTTTCCCAGTCAGGGCACATGCCCAGTTCCGGGCACCATGCAGGGCGCGGTCAATAAAGCCATGAAGGAATGCGTTTCCTTCCCCATAGATGTACATGGGAGATGGTGATACCTGGAAATAGAGGCCAAAGGAGGAAGGTATGTATTCACATAAACCACAACTTCCTTCAGATTAGGCATTAAAACATTTATTATTCTTTTCACTGAGCTGGGTGAAGGAATAGGAATTTTAAAAAGAGTTTGCAGTTAGCAAAGGGAATGGAGTTAATAGGCAAAGGCCTACATTAAAAGAGGCCCGAATAGCTCAGAATCAGCAACTGAGACTTTGGGACCAGCAGCTGCAGCAGATCTGGAGGCCGGGTAGGACCTGGCTGGGCCAGTGACTAGTGGCTGGGGGAAGACAGTAAGATTGCTATCTTGTAACAGGGACGCAGCAGGACCTGGGCCGTGTTGCTCCCTGTATGAAACCAGAAGGCGAGAGCTTGTCAGCCATCCTCTAGCAATACCCACGTCCGCTTCAGTGAGTCTCTCTTTTCAGGGCTTTCTTGTGCTGCTCCACCAGGGAGCCAACCCACTCCGTGGTGTTCTGCTTGGCCTTCTCCCAGCTGAAGAGAGGCTCATAGCCCAGCTCTTGCTGAGCTTTCTTATAGGAGAAAGTGTACACACTATTTAGCAGTGTCACTGCGTGGCGGTCGAAGGGGGGTTGATACCTGTAGACGGGACTGAGCAGGAAGCTCACCATTTCCAGCAGGAAGCCAAGCCAGTACTTCAGGGATACAGGCAGGCTCATTCCGGAGTCAAGGGAGAAGCCCCATTCTTTGCTCAAAGTGTAGTTGAGCTCGTCGTAACTTTGGTGAGGTGTGTCATCTGAGATGTAGTAGAACTGTCCTTGGATGTTGGGGGCTTTCTCAGGGTCCCGCAGGGCCCTCAGGGCCAGGATGTGGGCCCAGGCCGCGTTGCCAACATAGACTGGGTTGACAATGGAGAACTTGCTGTTCCGTGGCAGGATGCCATTGTTTCTCAGGGCGTGGTCAATAAAGCCATGAAGGAATGGGTTTCCTTCCCCATAGATGTACGTGGGCCTTAAGGCGCAAGTGTACAAGGTGCCACCATTTTTAAGGGCCCACCCATTCGCTGCCAGCACGGCCTTCTCGGCAAGCTTTTTGCTCCGTGGGTACACAGCCGACCACGAGGTCTCGAGATGCTTCTCTTCGCAGGCATTCTGGATGGTCTCCCTGTAGGAGTTGGGTGCAGCCACCTCTATGGTGCTGGTGTAAATGAAGATGGGCACACTGGCCTGGGCACAGGCCTCCAGCAGGATTTGGGTACCTGCCCGCAGGGAGCATGCTGTCAGTGTCAGGAAAGAACCCAAAGGACCCATGTCCACAGACCATGTCCACCTCCCGCCCCCAAGGGAAGGGGTTATTGATCAGAGTGAATTTATCCATGTCTCTGGCTGAGAGCTAACCATGCTAATGCCACAGAAAAATGCAAAAATAAAAAGAGACTGATGTTGAGTTCTGGAGAGCAAAAATGTCTAGGCTTTTGGATTTCATGGGCCTGTGTGTGTACTTCTAATTCTAGAAAAGGGCATGGGGCTGCCCCTTTATATTTTCCTGACTATGGACATTAAAAAATGATCGTTTTCCCATCCCTCCCACTTCATTAATGACAGGCATTAAATAAAAGAAATTAGGAGGCCATACTCAGAATATGGGCAGTCCTAGTCCTTTGGCAAAAGAGGACACTTGAAGGAGTCTCATCTCAAACACACACACACACAATTTTTTATAGGTAATACACACTCCTAAATATATACTGACTTGTTCGTATTGCTCTCGTTTTTAAGGACTAATAAAAACATAATCATAAGGACCTTTCTTTGAGTCACAGCAAATTAGTGGGTCCTGGGAGAAGCTGGAGATCCAGGTTCTGCTCCCAACTCCCGATTGTGTGTTCCCTACAGAGGTCATTCCTAATTCTGCCTGTGACTATGTTTACCCATGTATGAAAAGTGGGGGTGATAAGCCCTCCCCCTGCTAAGCATTGCTGAATTCTGCACTGGTCTTGCACGTTGAGCTCGGTGGAGACTCGGGAAGAGTGTGTGCCCTCTGGCGGTAATACCTATAATGGGAGCATCTGGTAGAATCCCTTTAGCTGGGTAGAACCTTAGCTCGTGAAGTAAAAGGCATCATTTTTATTTTTTGCATTTTTTTTGGTTAATTCTCACTCGATTTTTCCATTGATTTTTAGAGAGAGTGGAAGGGAGGGAAGGAGGTGGAGAGAGAGAGAAGTGAGAGAGAAAGACACATCAATTGGTTGCCTCCTGCATGCACACCAACCAGGGCGAGGGATCAAACCTGCAACCCAGGTACCTGCCCTTGACCAGGAATCGAACCCACGACCCTTCAGTGCATGGGCCGACACTCTAACCACTGAGAAACACTGGCCAGGGCTTAATTTTTGCATTTAAAAAATCCCTTTTAAGGTCATTGTGAAATTTGATTTTGGGGAGGGACAGCCTCAATTAAAAGAAAAATTAAATCTAGAGGCAGAGAATATTTGGAGCTAATTTACCTTCATAGGGGGACATGACAATTGTCATGAAGTGTATCTAAACCTGGGAGTGATATTGGTTTTAGTCACCTGATGCCTCTTAACACTTCTCAGGGATTTCAAGTCTCCTGTTTCTGGGAGCTGTGAAGAGTAGGAATTGTGAGCAAGGGCTGAACACTAGATACTGGTTACTCTTAGCAAGCTCCTTGCAGTGTGGGGTGGTTAGGGATGCGGCTAATTAGAAACTCAAAGGGGTCTTTTTTGAGATTGTGCTGGTTTTGACTGGAGACCCAAAGCAATAAATTGCTTTAGAAAAGGAGTCTCTGAGTAGACTAACTTTAGAGTGCAGGGCATGGAAGACAAATGGGCTAGGGAGATGGGGTGCTGTGGTCCTAGAGAGGCTGGCCTCCAGGGACCAGACAGATGATATAACATGGCAAGCTAACAAGGGATTTAAGCCAAACCCTTGAGCCAGTGCATCTAGATTTTAAGTGGATTGGAAAGCCACAATTCTGAAAGAGCCACCAAGCCTTTAAGGTTGGAGGGTCTAAGGTGTATTTTAACACCTGGTTAGAAATATCGTCTTTAAGAATAGACCTGATGATGAAGAGATGGTGTTATCGACAATGGGATACCATTATTGTTAGAAAATATTGTAAGAAGTCAAGTGGTAGATAATTCTATAGCACCAGACCACTGTGCTCCGGCTTTGTTCTGCGCAGAAAGCCCTGCCCGAAGGAAACCGGCCCAGAGCTGTGGCCCATCGCTTGGAGCTGACTTGGGGCCACCTCACCTCAGAGCTGTTAGTTTTTGGCCTTCCTGTGTGACCAGCACCATAGAGCCACACAGAAGGGCTGAAGTGACGAGTGAGGAGGCTTGTGTAAGGCCTGGTTCCCGCCCAGGGGAGGTGGCTGGGTATCAAGAGTTGGAGGCTGGGGTTTAGTTCACCCCTGATTGGAGCAGCACTAGCAAGAGCTTCTGTGGCCTCTGGAGCCACACAGTTATGGATTTAAATTCTAGCCCCCCTCTCTGACCCGTGGGGCCTTGAAAGCTACTTAGCCTTTCCCAGCCCTAGTTTTCTCATCTAAAGACCCGTGACTCTCCGTGGGCAGCGCTGAGCAAAAGCACAGAGCTCATCAGGTGGTGAGCGACCGGGCTTCTCCTCCCGCCCTGTCCTCTTGTCCCAGCCTCACCTCTCACCCCACTCCGTCTCCTCCCCAGGATATTGTACCTTTCAGGTTGACATTCATGATGGTCTCAGGCGGGAGCACATTGAAGACGTCAATGACGGCGGCGGTGTGAATGACAGTCGAAGTGCCCTGGCAAGCTCTCTTCATGAATTGTTCGTCCAGAATATCTCCTTCCAGCAGGGTCAGCTTGATCTTGCTCTGGAGCTCTGTGGGAACACAGGCAGGTCCCTGGAAGGCTTTCTGGACCTGGGAGTTTGCTGATAACGGTGGCGTTTTACCCATGTCTTCAAGGACAGGCAGACTGGGGGGAGGGTGGGAAGGGAGGCACATTCCATGGAAGGACAAGTAAACCAAGTCACAGAAGTCAGCACGTGCAGCGCGTATTGGAAATAGCAAACGTCTGCTTCTACTGATCTCATCCCTGCGAAGAGCTTGAGCTGTGAGAGGTCAGGCGTGCCTGGAACACCATATTGTTAAAGGGACTCGTGGGAAGTTCAGACGATTCATTAAGGAGAGTGGGGTGATGGTGGAGAGCGGACCTAAGAGGTCAGAAGTCGGATTTCATTCCGTAGGGCCTGAGGAGTCACGTATGGATTTGGAATAAGTGGAGAAACGTGAACAGAGTTGTGGTGTGGGAAGCTCAGCCTGGCCACAGTGGATTGGTGTGGAGGGTTTGAGAGAAAGCAAAGCGGTTGAGAGATCAATCCTGACATCGGCACCAGAGTTTAGATGAAGAAGACGGGAACCAGGGTCCCAGCGGCTGCACTGCAGCAGAGAAGGGGAGAGATGCACACGGCTACGCGCCCTTGACCGGCGATCACACTCACGACCCTTGGGTGTGCAGGCAGAAGCTCTGCCCCTGAGCTGCACCAGCCAGGGCGAGATGGGTATGCCGATACCCACTTCACAGGGCGGAAACGGGCTCAGAGAGTAAAGGGGCAGGTCTGAGTCACACTTGGAGTGACGACTCCGCCTTCCAGGGGCAGTTGTCACTGCCTTCTGGCCTTGCTTACCTTCCCTTGCCACCCAAGCTCAGGACTGGCACATTCCTGGAGCTGACTGAGAAGCCTATTGAGCTGAAGTTGGCAGTGGGGGCCAGGGAACAGTAAGAGAGAAATTCAGGGGGAAAAAGTTAGGGCTGGGGAATCTCCTTCCTAGGTTACAACTGGGAACAACTATCTACTCTACTGAAGTGTCTGCCAAGTTTCCTGTGCCCCCAAGAAGACCCCAGAGTTGGGGAAAGGTAGGGCAGAAGCTGCTAGAAGTCAACTTGAGAATTAAATTTTCTCTGCTATGTCCCCACCTCTGCCCTCTCTGCTCCGTTCCTCTGCCTCTCTTTTACAGCATGTAGACACCCAGTCTGCAGAGGCTGGCAAGGGGGAGAGGGGACACACAGGGGACACTCACTTTGTCAAGAGTCAGCCCTAGGGCCACTAATGGGGTCCCTGTAAAAAGGCCCTAGTCTGAGGGCTGGTATTCATTACCCAGACGGCTTCCCGCAAAGCTTTGTCTTGTGGACCTTGATTTCTTCATTGTCCAAATGGGGCGACCCCTCCCCTTTCCTACTTTCCTCACAGGAATATTTTGAGGATCTAGGGAGTGAAACAGGTTGGAAAATACACACTAAGTCCAGCTCTTGCATTTGCACCAGGGGTAACGAGCTGGGGAAAAGCAGTGAGCTGCTCGAGCAAAGCCTGCAGTCCCCACCTTTGCGGAGAGGAACAGAGATAAAGAGATGCGCGGGAGTCCACAGGGGTGTGTCCACACTCTTGCCACCTCGCGATGTGCCCTTGGCACCCTCTCCGCTCCCCACCCCCATTGTTTTTGTTTTTGTTGTTGTTAATCCTCCCCCGAGGATATTTTTTCCATTGCATCTGCAGTGGAGAGTGGAAGGGACAGAGAGAGAGAGAGAGAGAGGGAGGGAGGCAGCCATTGGTTGCCTCCCGCAAGATCGAGCCTGCAACCGAGGTACATGCCCTGGGCCAGAATCAAACCCCAAACCCTTCAGTCTGCGGGCCGATGCTCTAACCACTGAGCCAAACCAGCCAGGGCCACCCCCCCACTCTTACTGGGATTCCCTCTGTCATTCTCACTCTCTCTGTTCTCTCTCACTCTAATTCTCTCCCTCCCTCTATGTCTGTCTCTGAGACACACACACACACATGCACACACACACTCGGCTTTACCTTCACTTCTGTTTATTTCGCTGTCACTGGAGATGCTATGTGAAGCCACAGAAAGACCAGGGCTCTCGAGAGGGGCTGGTGCGGTCTCGAGGTTAATGGCTCTTGCCTGCCCTTTGTTGATGTTTCACAGTAATTGCCAAGTCAAACATTTCAGAACATTGAAGAGTTGTTAACAAGGGAGAGAACCAGGGTGTGATTTTGTAGATGCAAAGAAAAGAGGCCCAGAGGCGGGAGTGGCTGGCAGACAGCCACCTCTCTGGTTCTGGTCAGGGACAGAGTTCCATCTCCGGACACCCAGCCCAGTATCTTTTCTACGACACCACCTGCGACCGCCTTTCTGATGTCTTTGGACATGGGATTAGCCTTGGTTGGCTACCATGTTCCTTATGTATAAGAACCCCCTCCCGACCCACCCCGGCGCAGGGTTGAAGATAGAGCCACACACCCACGACGCGAGTTCACTTACTAGAAAACTCCTCCCGCAATTCGGGTCTGAAGACTTTGTCCAGCACCCGGATCTCCTGCAGCTCGGTCTCCTCCACCAACAAGCGGACGATCCTCTGCCCCAGGAAGCCTCCAGCACCTGTCACAAGGCAGCTCCACCCGGCCATGGCCACACCTGGGAACCAAGATGCTCTCTCGGGAAACCAGACGGCAGGGTGGAGGGTCACCCTGAAGAGGGCCCAGAACAGAGCCCAGGTGGGTACAGGCTCACACAGATCATTCTGCTCCCTCCACTCCATGTTTGCAAAAATCTCCCATCCCCACGCCCCTCTGTGCCCAGGAGTAGTTGAGAGAAAAAAATAAAAATAAAAAAATCTCTAACCTGCGAGATTGCTAAAAGCCAGAAGAGCGAGCCTGGGTTCCGGTGCCCCTATCACCCGAAGGCAGGACTGGAGCGCTCTGCGCGGTCCCCTCTGGCCCCGTCTCTTTATCTTGGACTCCCTGCTACGTATTCACCGCTCGCTCCTGTCCCGGGATCCCTCCTCCCACTCGCGGGGAGCTGCAGCTTGCATCTATCTCTCTTTCCGCCAAAGCTCTGGAGAGAGGCAGCTTCAAGGCCGCAGCAGATCGAGGCCCCTGGGTCCACCACAGCAGGACCCTGGGCAGGTGGCTCCGGCTGTTTGGGATCCACAATCTGTGAATTTAATCTAGACCAGCCGACGGCTCCCAGCACAATGGGAATTCCTGCCCCGTGATGCAGATACACCCGCGGAGGGGTGGGGCCCGCTTTAGTCCACTGTCTCCTCTCTGAGTGGTCTGAAAGGTTGCCCTCTTGCAAAGTTGAGAAACTGGCAATGGTGGCAGCTCCAGTCACTCAGTAATTACTGCGCTGTAGCAGCTTGTTCTCAGAAGCTGTCATTACTTGTTAAAGGCCCTTGGTCTGGCCGAGACATGTGGAGCCATCTGAGGCCACCGCGGAGCCATCTGAGGCCACCAAGGAGCCTCGCACACCTTTACCTGCTCAAGTGTGCTGTTTGTGAACTGTACATGCCCCCCAAGCCCCCCATGCCCCGGGTACTCATTCCCCCAGCTGTTGGGAGCATTGGAGGCTGGTAGACATTGAGCTGCTGTCTTTCTGGGAATTATCTGCAGCCAACGAGCAAATATTACAAGAGTTCAGGGTCTCTGAGTAGAACCAATAAAAGTTTACTCTATGACAAAATCAATGAACAAATAAAATTAAAACGGACTGGTAGATACAGAGATCAGACTGATGGTTGCCAGAGAAGAGAGGGGCTGCGGGCTGGGTGAAAAAGGTGAAGGGACTAAGAAGTACAAATTGGTTGTTACAGGTTAGTCACGGGGATGTGAAGTACAGCAGAGGGAATATAGGCAATAATATTGTAATAATTATGTATGGTGCCAGGTGGGTACTGGAAATATGTGGGACCACTTTGTAAAGTATATGATTGTCTAACCACCATGCTGTCCACCTGAAACTAACACCAAATAATACTAAATGTAAACTGTAATTGAAAAATAAAATAAAAAAAACTAAACTCTATAGAAAGTGAGAAATAAAATAAAAGGCAAAGCAAACAGGGGCCACAATATCACTTTTAAAATTTTTATTGCAAACAGCTTTACTGAGACATAGTTTGCATGCCCATTTTTTAAATGGGTGATTTATTGTCTTACTGTTGAAGTGTAGGAGTACTTTACATTCTCAATACAAGTTCTTTAATAGATACATAATTTGAAAATATTTTTTCCCGGTCTCGGCTTATCTTTTTATTTTCTTAATAACGTCTTTAGAAGCATACATATTTTAAATTCTGATAAAGTTCCATTTTTCAGTTTTTTTTCTTTAACCACTCGTATTTTTGTCTAACTCAAGGTTGTGAGGATGTTCACCTATGTTGTTTGCTAAGAGGTGTGTAGTTTTAGCCCTTACGTTTAGGTCTATGATCCATTTTGTGGGAAATTTTGTACGTGGTGTGAGCTAATGGTCTAAGTTCGTATGGTCAATTGATTTTGACAGATGTGTCAAGTAAATCCAATGGGAGAAGAGGCTTGTCTTTTAAACAAATGGTGCCGGACATCTGGATTGTCTCCATGCTCAGGGAAGGTCAGGCCATGGCATGGAGGGTGGGGCCCGTCTGAGCCACCACCAGTTGACATCAGAGTTTGGGAAGAATTCCTCAGTATGACACAGCATGGGTTACACAATGTGAGGTGTTAGGAAAATGCAAAGGCTGAGGAGCAGAAGGCACAGTTTCCTCTCCTTCCGTCCTACACTGATGCACGAGTGGCCAGGCAAGGCTGGGCCCACCATGCAGGTGTGCGTTCCAGTGTGGGGACGTGCCTCTGCTTTTGCATCATGTGGTAGGTAGTTAGGCAGGAGCCGAGCAAGAACGATGACCCCACAGAAGGTCACCAGGGTGCAGAGCTCTGGGTGCCTAGCAAAGGACAATTGTTGGGTGGGACCTAGCCTCCAGGGTGACCTTTCTTCCCCTAGCATAGCCCTGGTCAGGTGGTTTGGATTCCTCCCTAGAGATAACATCTACGCCTCGGTTGTATTTCAGCTTCAGCCCCAGAAAAGCAGCAAAACCTGACAAGTAACCTCAGGCCCAGCTGCAGCCGATAATGACCCCCTGCCCTGGCGCTGACCAATCAATCCCTAGAGACCTAGGCCCTGAAAGGACACACCTGGAAAGCTGCTGAATATTCTACTGAGATCTTCCCCTGGGACTGCCCCTAAAATATCCACCCTTAAAATGCTTAGGACCAAAGACCCAGCACACTTTCCCTCCTGGGAGCACGCTCATGCTTTTTCCCTTCCCTCTCCCCATCCTCCCAGGCAAGTAACCATTACCTTCCTCACTCCCAAGCTCCAAGGGCCCTTCCTTTGCCTCTATAACTTGTTTCCTCAGCCCATTTCTTCTAGGAATTATTTCTTCTACCTCTGTGATTTTATTTATTTATTTTTATTTTTTTCAAATATATCTTTGTTGATTTCAGAGATGAAGGGAGAGGGAGAGAGAGAGAGAAACATCAATGATAAGAGAGTCATGGATTGGCTGCCTCCTGCACACCCCTGGCTGGGGATTGAGCCTACAACCCGGGCATGTGCCCTGACGGGGAATTGAACAGCAATCACCTGGATCCTAGGTCGATGCTCAATTGCTGAGCCACGCTGGGCCGGGCTGTGATTTTCTAAATAAACTTTCTCTTATAGTTTGAGTCTTGGCTCTGAATTCTTTTCTAGCCAGAACTCAAGTATGGAGGTTGCTGAACCCAGGTCCGGTCTGACCCCACTGGTCTAACACTTGGTGCGGCTCCCACGGCCTACAACACATCCATAGAGAAGATCATATATGGGGTCACCCCGTCCTCACAGCGGTCCAGCAGAGCAACCATGCCATCTAGATTCATGTTTCCACCAAGAGAGAGCTGGTAGTGTTTGAAATGATCAAGGATGTGCTTGATTTGTTCTGCAGCCCCGGTCATGAGAGGCTTCACTCATTCTGGTCTCTGTTCTTCCAGTTTCCCTTTGATTGATTTCATGGAATGTCGATGTACTTCTTGTAGGCTTCTTTTGTGAAGCTGGTTTTCTGGAAAGGATGGTTCCTGACAGTATCACACCAGCGATGTTCGTGCTTTTGGTTCCTTCGCCCTCGGGCCTTCAGCGGAGGCATTTCCACCATCTTCCCCTACGGACCATCTTCCTTTCCATCTCCAGGTATAGTTCATCTGTGTCTCCAGAATCTTGTCGATATCGGGGAACATCCCATCATCTTATCAAATATATATTTTGTAATTACATTCTTCCAGTGTGTGACTTCTTTCTCATTCTCCTGACACTGTCTTTCTCAGAGCAGAAGTTTTTAATTTTAATAAAGTCCACCGTATTATTTCTTTCATGGATGGTGCCTTTGGTGATGTATCTTAAAATCATTGCCGTACCCAAGCTCACCAAGATTTTTCTCCTAGGTTATGCTCTAAGAGCTTTTTCAGTTTTGCATTTTACATTTAGGTCTATGATCCACTTTGAGTTCGTTTTTTTGTGAAGATGTAAGGTAGTGTCTAGATGCTTTTTTACTTTTTGCATGTGGATGTCTATTTGTTGAAAAGACTGTCTTTTTTTCCATTGTATTGCCTTTGCCTCTTTGTCAAAGACCAGTTGACTATACATGGGTCTATATCTAGGTTCTCTGTTCTGTTCCATGGACCTGTTTATCTGTCCTTTCACCAGTACCCCACTGTCTTGATTAGTGTTGCTTTACAGTAAGTCTCGAAGTTGGGTAGTGTCATTGCTGTGCCTGTTCTCCTTCAATATCTTGGCTATTCTGAGTCTTGCACCTCTCCACATAAACGTCAGAATCAGTTTGTCAGTATCCACAGAATAGCTTGCTGGGATTTTGATTGGGATGCATTGAATCTATAGATCACGCTGCGAAGAACTGACATCCTGACATAGTACATCTTCCTATCCATGATCATGGAATATCTCTCCACTTGCTTAGCTCCTCTTTGATTTCTTTAATCAGAGTTTTTCTCACATAGGTCTTGTATACATTTTGTTAGGTTTATGCCTAAGTATTTCCTCTTCTTGGGTGATAGGGTAATTGGTATTGTGTTTGTAAATCCAAATTTCACTTGTTGATTACTGGTGTATTGGAAAGCAATGGACTTCTGTACGTTAACCTTGTACCTGGCAGTTTATAGTTCTTAATCACCTTCACCTTTTTTTGTTAGAGAAGGTAGATAGAAAGATATGAGCTGGGAGAGGCTGGGAGAGGCAGCTGGGGCTCGGAGGAAGTAAATGTGCGACAGGCTGGGCCACGTGGAGCCTGCAGCAATTCATCAGTTACAGCTCAGCTTCCCTACCTTGGTGTAGCTTTCATGGAGGTTCTCGTTCACAGGTTTCTGCTCAGATAAGTTGTGATTCTCTGAACCTGCCTGTCTCTCTAATTGGGGGGGCAGTGATTTGCCCTGTGACCTCACTTTTCTGCAGGATTGAGAGAAGTTAATTTTTCAGTCTGTTCAGCTTGTTGTTAGGTTGGAGTGGAGACCTCTAAGCTCCTCACATCCTGGATTGGGAAACAGAAGTCCCTCGTGTCATTTAATTTTCACGATGACAGTCCAAAGAGATTGGTATTGTTGTTTAATGGAGGAAGACAAAGATGTCTTTAGTCTTGCCAAACATCTCGAGGACAGTGACGCCAGAGTCTGAGTCCTGGCAGCCTGACCCTGGAGTGACTTCAAAGCTGATGCTCATTATCGGAAAAAAATGCTTATCTCTCAGATACCCGGCATTCTGTTCCATCTTTGAAAACTTTCCAGTGGAGATTTCTTCACCTTTTTACCATGAATTCTAATGTAGGACCTTTTCAGGGGCCAAGAAGTCCCTTCTGAGAACAGCCTTTGGCATGATCTTTATATCTTTGCTCATATTCCTTGGAATCTTGGATCTAGCCAAAGATAGGCTTTAACAGGTGAGACACAGGATTTGCTTCTACTTAAAAACACATACCTCTCTGGTTGTTGTATAGAGAACAGCCTGTAACAAGGAGCAAGAGAGAACGTGGGGAAAACAGTTTGAGGTTGCCTATTTAGGACATTGATTTCCATCTCTAGCTTTCTTGCTGTCTTCAAGTGTGAGATCTTACTTAGCTGGGTGCCCTGCTCTAGAAGTCTGTTTTAGCTCACTACTGGTCTGGGAGTTTTTTACTCTGCTAGGGCCTTCACTCATTTTTCCATCTCTCTTTTCATCCATTTATCTTCTGTCTGTCCATCCACCCACTCATTTACCCATCCACCCACCAATCTTCCCATCCATCTATCCATCGAGCCAGCCAGCCAGCCATCATCCACCCACCCATCCACCCACCCATCCATCCATCCATCCATCCATCCATCCATCCATCCATCCATCCCGCAAATAATGTACAATCTATTTGTGGAGTGAGACAGGCAAATAAATAAATATAACACATTGTAATAAGGGTTGTAATAGTGGAATACGCACAGTTCAGTTGGAAGCACCTAGCAAGTAGCCCGGGTAAGAACAGGTAACCTTTGAATGAGGTCTTCAAACATGAATAGGAATTTATCTAGCAGCAATAATATAAGCTACTCTTTCTTAAACTTCTCCAGGGTGCTAAACATTATGCTCTGAAGTTTACATACATCATCTCATTTAATCTTTCTCCCAACCGAGGGAGTTTGGTGATATAATCCCTATCTGATAGACAAAGACAAGAAAACAGAGATATTGCAAAACTTTCCCAAGTCCCCCAGCTGGTCTGTAGCTGTCCTGTCAACCCCTAATCCCTTGTCTGTGTGGCTCCAAAGCCTATGCTTTAAACTGTCTTATTTCCCTATCATCTACAGACAGGAGTATGATTTTTTTGTTGGGGGTATTTGGCACGGATAGCTCTTCGGTCCGGAATGCAGATGTCCACAGATGTTTCACAGAGATGTAGGGGGTACGGAAACATTTCACCTGCTAAGTGTTGAGATCATCAAGTGCCCTTTTCTCTCCGAGGGGCATTTCAGGTGGGGAGCAGCATGTGAGGAGCAGCGGGCAGGGGGGCCCGGCACACTGGAGGAGCATGAGGGTGGGGGCCCGATGCGCGGGGGTGAAGCCGTGGGGCTGCTGGAAGGGAAGGGCCTGGGCAGGAGGGCGTCACACACGCTCTGACTGTCTTCCTCTGCGGGCCACCTCGGCAGTCCCATCGCCAGCCCTTTCTTTACAGCCTGGAGAACCGGATCAGGTCCTGGTTGATCTCAGCAACGGACCGGCAGCCTAGAAGCACAATGCACTTGAAAAGCTCCTTTCTCCGAAGCCCCAGAAACCCACCCCATCCTGGGGGTGGATGGGCCGATGGGAACGAGCCCCGGCTTGACGCTGGTGCTCACCCTGAGGAAATATTATGTATCCAGACTGAATAATGTCATTCTGATTGCACTGGGGATTATTTCATCAATTATTTGTGCTTGGGACCTTTTTTTTTAAACTTTTTTAAAAAATTGATTTCAGAGAGATAGAAACATCAATGATGAGAGAGTCATTGATTGGCTGCCTCCTGCACGCCCCCTACTGGGGATCGAGCCCACTACCTGGGTATGTGCCCTGACCAGGAGTCAACCTGTGACCTCCTGGATCACAGGTCACCGCTCAACCGCTGAGCCACGCCGGCCGGGCGCTTGGGCCCTCTTTCGACAGCCGTGTCAAAATGGCATGGTAAAAAATGTAAAACAACATTTTGACATTTTAAAAGCAATTCATGTGTGCAGTAGATACCCTTGACCTTTATCTGGGTCCTGATAAGGCTGGCTCAGGGACGCAGGCCATATCTTCCAAGGAAGAAGTGACTCAGAGACAGCGTAGGAGATGGGGAATTTTACACAGCAACTGTCCTCTAAGGAGAAGCTCTGAAAAATGAACCCCTCTCCTGTAGGAAAGGGTCTTCATTAAAGTGCAGACTTAGGATGGTAGCTGAGATTAGGCACAGGGACTGAAGAGAGTAACTTCAGACAAGTGAAAAGAGGAGGGAGAGAGGAGCCGCATGACCCACGGGCTGGAGAACTGTGGGCTGAAGGAAGCAGCGAGACCCCCCTGGTGTTGAGAAGGCTGCTAGAATTTAATAACAGGATGTGTAATGTTTCCCTGGAAGTTCTTTCCACATCTCTGATGTATGCACCGTCACCTCCCAAAACATAACTTCAGCAAAATGCATTACTTGCAAAACTGTAACTCAAAAGAGGGTATTTTCCTAAGAATGGAGATAGAGGAAAGAGTTGAGTTTCATGCCTGGGATGATTGCAATGGACGGAAACAGCCGGCAGAAAGAACCCGTAAACTGAACTGATCCAGCAGAAGCAGGGGTTCGGAGCCACGGCACTCTCCCCAGAACTGGCAATGACCTTGGGAGCCTTGGGTTTCCACGGGGCAGAGAACAGAAGGACTTCAAAGCAGACAGACTTACTCAAGGAGCACAGAGATGTCAAAATAAAATCTCTGGCTATGTATTGTAGGGAAAATAATATTTAAACTGTGGACCAAAAAAAGGGGACAGGGTTTATGGAAAGTAACCTCACAGGGTGATCTGATTATAACTTCCCAACTGGGCAGATGTGGTGGGTAATCATACCCCAGCCATATAACCTTTTTAGTAAAAGGTTGACCTTTGCCTGAAGCAAGCCCTGCCCATTGTTTCTGTGCATCTAGGTTAATGCACCTTTGAGATGCCTCAACGCCTCTTTTCAGAAGCCAGCACCCTCCAGAGAGCAGGTAGTGTTATTAACTGTCCTGTAATCCATTCCCTGCCTTGCTTTCTCCCACCTTGAGGCATTGAAAGGACGCACCTCGTAATAGTCCCTTCTTAAGTCCCAATGTGGAAAAGCAGCTGCCCAACTGTCCTTTCTTGGACACACTTATCTCTGTTGAAAATTAAACTCTCTTGTGTCCAGGAGTACTCTCTGTTTGGCTCAAATTAATTTTTATAAAAAATTCTCTACAGCTTTGGATGTTCTTACGTCAACAAGGGATGGATGAAACCTTAGTGGGTTCTGTCCAGCCTTGTGTTGATACGATTTATACGTGGTCATTTTTGTTTTTCAAGACAAATCATCATTTTTAACCTTTTGATAAATATGAAGATTTCAGAAATTTGTCTCACAGTTGGAAAAACAATACTTTTAAACTTCCTTTGTTTTCAGCAATAGTATTCACAGAATTCTCCTCCCAGGGCTGTGATGTCACAGGGACGTAAGGGGGAAATACTACACATTTCCAGGGAAATTAGGAGTCAGAGGTCATACTGACTGTCACCTCCTGGGCGCTGACTCTGTGTCAGGTGTCACCGTGTGCTGTGCAGGGAAGGGCCAGGGAGTGACACAATCTCTGGGGCTTCACATCATGATTCTGTACTTTGCTGAGTTCCACCCAAAGCCCAGGCCTCCAACCTGAGATCCCCTCTCTCCAGAGATGAATTGGGGGGTTCTCTCTGGGGCAGCATCTCTTAAACAGAGGGATGGCCAGGGGTGCCCTTTCGGCTGGGTTTTCTGTTCTTCCTCCCTGAATCCTCTCCCCGACCCTCGTTTCATTGTGATGACTACTTTTTCTATACATTTAAAACAAGACATTCTTGTCGTGGGACAATTAGAAGAGAGTGGCGTACAGAAAGTCAGGCAGAAAAATGCTCGCAATCCTGTTCTTTCTTTCTCTTTTCCTGCCCTTTAAAAAAGGGTGTTCCACTCCGCCTCAGACCTAGAGTTTCTGGCCTCCGTTTACACTCAGTGGTAACTTAACTTCCAGGGGGGAAATGAAGCTTTGTGATTGTGAATTTCCCAATCGGGTCATTGTTAAAAGAAGCTCAGACATCATTGTCCAAGAACAGGGGAAACTATTTGGGGAGCAGGACAAGTTATCTCAACCTCCTGGGTCCACAGATGCCCACAGGTCTTCCCATCCCTCTCCCCATTGCCCCCCAACATGCTCCCTGTTCACATTTGTGCCCTCCCTTCCCTCATGGGAGAAGCTGGTGACACTGGCTCATTTAGAATTGATTCACTTAGAATTAGAACAATACAAACTAGAAACCCCAAACTAAATGCCCTTGAGAGGAAAGTTTCCATCATTAGCTGAGAACCACTGTTCTGCGGGATCACTGGCATTCCAGACTTTGCTAAAAACTTAGAAGTTTGTATGAGCCCCACTTCACAATAATTTCATTTCTGACTGAAATCCATGTAACTCTGAGACTCACGTCTGTCTGGCTGTCTGGCATCTGGGACGATGCTTCTCCCCCTTCTCTTCTCCTGACTGTCTCTCTCTCCCCAGTCCCTCCCTGCTTCCTCTTTGACATGATTTTCCGACTAGTCACAGCCCATGAATATTGCTTGGCTCAGCCTGGCCGGTGTGGCTCAGCGGTTGAGCATTGACCCATGAACCAGGAGGCCACGGTTCTGATTCCCGCTCAGGGCACATGCCCGGGTTGTGGGCTCGATCCCCCGTCGAGGGCGTGCAGGAGGCAGCGGATTGATGTTTCTCTCATAGATGTTTCTCTCTCTCCCTCCCTCTCCCTTTCTCTCTCCAAAATCAATAAAAACATTAGAAAACCAACAACAAGGACACTCAGAACCACATCCAGCGAGCATGATCTGAACAGTCTGGAGTCTCCTGGAGCCTCTTTCCCATACTGTGAAATCACATTTGCTTCTGTGCATCTTAATCATGGGACGGTGGTGCCCCCAATCTGGGCGAGGACCGGGAGTCCTGGAATTTGTCTTACAGAAGTAAGTCACAGATGCATTGCTTAAAACAGTAGAAGCTGAGAGGCGATCGAGATGTTCAATAGTAGGAGGTTTGTTATAGAAACTGTCCTTTCACGATTAAGATGTATCAAAGACGAATCTTTGTCTGGGACACTTCTGCCCTGCCGACTCTTCTGTCACCCCTGGGCTGGGAGAGGTGGCTAGAAGGAGGGGCCACCACTCCTGTTCTTCAGCCTCCCGCTCTCAGGTCCAAATCAGGATAAAACCGGACACACTCACCCGTGAGGGCCATGGAGGTGTGGAGCTCATCTTTCAAAATGTTCAAGACTTCCCCGACGCCATGCTCACCCTGGGGGGGGGGGGGGACAGGCATGAAGGAACATTGCGACCGTGAGCCGAGTATAAATTTTAGGTGTGCTCAGCGACGTGGTGAGGAGCACAAAGGTATCTGGGAAACAAAGAAACACCAAGAGCAAAGAAGGGGGGAGCTCTTGCAAATCTGCAACACGCCAGAGGGAGCATGGAGATGAGGGCCAGTGTGTCCGTCCTTCAGGAATCTGTGGCACCTCGAAAAACGGTTACGCCTGGGGGCTAAACCACAGAAAAGCATGGGAAGGAATGAGAAACGCGGTACCTCCCGGCTGCTTTTCACTCTGGTCTCACCTTGCAGGCGAGACCCCACAGGATTGGCCTCCCCAGGAAGACGCACTTTGCCCCAAGGGCCAGAGCCTTCAGCACGTCATTGCCCGACCGGACCCCACCGTCCAGGTACACTTCCAGCTTCCCCTTCACAGCAGCCACCACTTCGGGCAAGGCATCGATCTGAAAGGAGAGCGGAGCGAGCGGCCTGAGGGTTTCTGGTTTGACTCCCAGGGTGTCATGGGACAGCTGTGCCCCTTGACCTGGGCCAGGGCTGGGAAGTCTGAGCTGGTAGCTTTTGTACAGGGTGACCCCCAAAATGTATACACATTTTAACAGCTGATAGCTCAACTGATGTTTCTTTCTTTTCAGATTTAACCCATTGGAATTAATAATGTATACTAAGTGTGTATACATTTTGGGGGACACCCTGTATTTCCTGCAAGTTGTGTTACAGAAGTAATTGGGAATGTGCTCAAGTTTTAAGGGTGGCCACTGAGGCATTATTTAAAATAGCAGAAACTGAGAAGCAACCCAGATGTTCAGTGATAGGAGGCTTGTTGTACAAGTTTTCCTTTCATGGTTAGGAAGTAAAAATGGCCAGTTATAAAAGTAGTTACAGGAATGTAGAGTACAGCATGGGGAATATAGTCAATAATATTGTAATAACTATGTTTGGTGTCAGGTGGGTACTAAATTTTTCAGGCAGTCACTCCGTAGGGTACATAAATGTCTTATCACTATGCTGTACACCTGAAATAATATAATATTGTACCACCTAAAGGTTCTTTCCCTCTCTCCTCTTCATTTTCTTTCCCCGAGCTCCATCTCTAACGGACATAAATTCACATTACGGGGAAAATTACAGGGTGTCATACACTTTTAGCAAAAGGATTCATAGGACATTTTTAAGTTGTATTGTGAAAGACGGCTGTTTGTCAGCTGAAGTGATACCCTGTTCCTTCTGGGTTGTGTCATCTGAGAAAATACGAGGTTACAATCCGTGCGGAGAGGCGACCTTGCAACGGAACGCGTTCTTCCTCGAGGAGGCAGGAGGCCCCAGGGCTTGTGAAACGTCTCTAGTATCAAACGCGCCGTATTACGTCCTAACTGTGTGACCTTCAGCTGGAGAAGTTACTTAACATCTGCTAGCGCCAGCATCCCCGTCTGTACCTGTAACGCGGGGCTGACAGGGCCCGTCTGGCGGGACTGCTGTGAGATTTAGAGACGATGTGGGTGAAGCGTGTGAAAATAGCCTGGTGCGCACGAGGCTATCATTAACACTGCAAAGCCCTTAAAACTGACACTCACACACCAACAAATATGGTAAGAGAGGGCGCAGTGTGCGCCAAACTGCACTGAGGACCTTGCCCTAGACCCCCCCCCCCGCTGGCGAAACCCCCCCCCCCCCCCCCCCCGAGGTCTGCGTACAGAAGCAGGGACGTCATCCAACTGCCTCCCGCCGTGGTTGGAGACCATGATGCCCTGGACCTTGTGCTTCACAGCTAACTCCGCGTCCTCCTTGGTCAAGATCCCTTTAAGAATGATGGGCAGCCGCGTTACGCCCCGAAGCCAGGAGAGGTCTTCCCAGCAGAAGGATGAGTCGATGGGCGACATCTGCAGATAGGGCGTCGCGTTTCTCTGGGGGGGAACCAAAGGCAGCCTTAGTCTTGAGCTCCTTCCAGGCGGCCTGACCCATCCCGAAGAAGAGGCACGCCTGGAGAGCCACTGGATGGCAAGCGAAAGGAAGCATTGATGAGTTTGGAAAGAGCAGCTACGAAAACCAACCCCACTTCTGGCTCCTTTTCTTTACGAAAATAATTTTATTCTTCCGTCGCTTGTTCGTTAACCATTCACCGCTCCCCTGTTCCATCCTTATGCCAAGATCTGGGGACACAAACACGGCTAAGACACAGTCCTTATGTTAAAAGGACTCAGAGTTTAGTGAGATGGATAAGCAAAAGCATTTATAGGCCAATGTAATGTGCTCCAGTTGAGACATACACAGGATAGTAACAACGAAGCAATACTTCAATAATCCTAAGTCAGATATTATGCAATATTGACCCTTGGCTGACCATGGGCACCAAGTATCCATAAATTCCTGGAATCTGACATAAGGATTCCTGAAAACCTCAAGGCCCAGTTGTGTATGACTTACTGAGTAGAACTGTCAGCTGGATATCACAGCTGCCCACTGACTGAAAAGTCTGGTGTCACTATCTCTACTGCAGCCAGGGAACTGCAAGTTTACCACGACTTTCTCTCTGGGGCACTCCACCCATCTGACTGTAGGATTTCAATGGGCAAAGTGCCCTTTGCCATCACCTAGTTCAGAGATTCCAAACAAATACGTGGTTGCACCCCGGTGGTCCCTGGATGAGGTCCAGGTGTGCGGAGAGATTGACCCCTCATTTCTCAGGGCAGCAGGGTGGGGCCTGGGCTGGTCACCTTGACTGTGAGCATCCCTGTCAGGGGGTCAGTTTAGCTAAGCGTGCCGTCCAAGATGATTGTAGAAAATGTTGGAAGAACTCGTTTATTGTACTCTCTCATCCATGCAAAATCCTTTCTATAGCTTTCTCAGCACTGAGCCCTGGCCAGAACACTTCTGGTGACAGATGGGACAGCTCCAGGAGTGGGAACATTTTGACTGGAAGCTCTGGGAAGCAGGAGCCAGGTCTGACTGTGAACGGCTGCATCGTCAGTGCCTGGCACAGGGGGGGCGCTCAGTGAATTCTTGTGGGAAGAAAGAAGGGAGGAACCAAGGAAGGGCATTTGCTTCTATAATGGCTGCCCACTGGACCTCGTGTCTCTCCTACCTCCTTAGGTGACCGAAGATCCTTCAGCAGTAAGTTCGTCTTCAGGTTCAGTTGGTTTCGGATGTCATGTCGCCTGTTGCCGAGTTTGGGTACATCCACGGTGATTACCAGAGCCCTGAAACCCAAGGCTTCTACCCTCTGGACCAGCTGTTTGTTTAGCTCCCGATCTGGTTGCACATAGAGTTGGAACCACCGGAAGCCTCTGGGGGCAGCGGCGACGATGTCTTCAAGGGTACAGCTCGCATACGTGCTGGTGACGTAGCAGACGCCGGCCGCTTGGGCAGCTGCAGAGCAAAGGACACAGATGAGGACGGAGAAGCCCTGGGAGTCTGCGCTGCCCTGGCCAGCTTGACCTGGGAGTGAAGATAAGGCTCGACTTGCTTCTGCCTCCCTGGGGGGCAGGGATCGATCGGACTGGGAGGCCTGAAGCCGCCTGGGTCCCCCGTGTGGCCCATCTCCTAAACCCTCTGCTCCATATGGAAGTACTTCCAGCCAGAAAGGCCATGTAGGGCCCCAGCCTGTGTTGGGCACATTGCAGCTTTCAGACAGGAAAAGGGGCTTCTCCTGAACTTGTTCCTGAAGCAAAAGGGAATTCGAGGGACAAAGGATGAGGCAATGCAATTCCCGTGGAGAAGGCCGAGGTCTGTGGTGGAAAAAGCACGATGTCAGAGCTTAGAAGAATGTTGTTTCTGCCCCTTCTTGGCTGTGTGATCTTGAATCTCGCTTTCCTTATCGTAAAGTGGGGAAAATACCTCTTACCGGGTTGTTGGGAGATTAACTAAGATACTAGATATGGAGCATTTTTTAAATTACAAAGTGATACGCTGTACAAATGCCAGTGACAGTGACGTTGATGATGACGGTGGTGGCAGTGGTGTTGACATTGCCGCTGCATTGGATATTTCTCCTTTCCTACTCTATGCATTGTCAGTGGGATTCTCCAACAGGTTAATATCACTACCATCCTACAGCCCGTGGGCAGAGGATTTGGCCTAATCAAACATTAATATTTTTAATTCCCAACATCAACAGGAGATGCCCCGTTCTCTAGCTCTACATCCAAATCAACACAACACACTCAACCACTGAGATTTAGCAAAGTGGCCACATTCATAAAGGGTGTTCACATTTCGACCTTGCCAGGCTTGGTTTCTAAACCAAACGATGTCACTTTCAGCTCTAGGATCCCTGGATTCATCGCTTTCTTCCTATAGCCTGAAGTCAAAGAAGAAGACCCCCAAGGAAACTTGCTGAAAACAGACTAAGCCTAGAGGGAAGCTTCCAAAGGAGCCGCAAGACTATCTGTAACCCTGCTGTGCCCCTTCCCTTTCCTTCCCCTTATTATTTTTGGTGGGGTGAGGGTGGGGGTACAGAAAGAGGGCGTCTAGGAAGGGGGCATAACCCAGTAAGAAACCATCAAATAAGATGATAAAGTCAATCGAGCAAAAGCGAGTTGGAACATTTGGACACAACACCTGCCAGGGCCTTGTGTTAGGACCTAATGTCCTGACGCTCTTCTCATCCTAAACTCACTCACCACTCAGCCCCGTGAGGGGTCAGAGAGAGTCCCACCCCCAGGACCACGTGGAGCATCCTTGCCCCCCAGACAGTGGGAGTCAGCGGGGCCAGCGCCCCCTTCTGGGAGATGGCTTGGAGGGATTTTGCACCCTCCTGTTTATCAGCAGCCTCTCTACCCTCCTATCCACTCTTTATTGTGGAAAACAGGTATTTTTCTCAGTCTTAGGGAAGTGTTAGGTGAACAAGCGTGAAGCAGTCCTTTTCCCACCCTCCTCGATTCCAACCATTTGCCTTCCCTAAGCCTCTCCAGGGAACCCTGGAGCTGCCGCCCCGCTGGAAGGATGCCTCCTGCGCACAGCAGGGCCCCGGGAGGGAGCCCGCGGGGGCTGCTCCCACCTCTGGCTGTGCTCATCTCCCCGTCAGGCCAGGCGAGGCAGTGGAAGCCTGTCGGTGAGATGCAAACGGGGGCACTGATCTCCTCCCCTTGGATGGTGGTTCGGGTGTCCACCTGCGACACATCTCTCAGGTACCGGGGCCGGAGGCGGATTCTGCGCTGGACAACAAAGAGATTTCCAATCGGTGGCGTTACTCTCCAGCACCCAGGGGAGGTGCTGCCTGCCGCCGGGGCCTCCAGGTTCCTGGTGGAGGTGGAGACCAGACTAGGTCCCCAGAGACCTCTGGCGAGGGTCCCTTGGCTGGCAGCTAAACAGGCAGCATAGGCCGCTGGAGGCCCCTCTCCTCCAGGAAGCCTCTCCCAACCCCATTCCACACGCACCCGCCTTCTGTGCCCTCCCACCGCCCACGTGGTCCCCACCGGCCCCAGCCTCGCTCCCTCGGAGGTCTGCGTCTCTGAGCTGGGCTGCCCTGACCAGACTCTCAGTGTTGGGACGCTCCCGCCAATTTATCAGAACAAGGACCAGAAGGGAAGGAGTGCGATGCAGAGTCCCGGCTCTTCCCTATGGGGCTAGATCAATTCTCTGAAGGAGGGGACAAGGCCCAGGGGCTGAGCATGACGGTCCTTTCGCTAGAGGCTGATTCATTTGAAGATCTGACTTAAATAAGGCTTTAGGAGAAGGTAAGGACATTTACCAATGACAAATGTATAAAACATTTTAAACCCAATAGACAGTTTGCCTGAGGGTCCAAAATTGCTTGTCTTTCACAAAATATTATTGTTCTTGTGCACAAATTTAGAGAGATTTTTCTGGAAATACTGACTGTGCAAACTTGGTCAGATAGGCTCAGGTCCTTCATGCCTGAAATGCAGGAACAACCCAAATTTCTTAAGAGTCTTGTGAAGACAGAATAAAATAAAGCAATTAAAGTGCTGAGTACAGAGCTAAACAATTACAAAAACACAGAACAAAGTGTTTGCCTGTATCCCGACCTCTCTGTGACAGAGGTCAGCAGACTTTCTGTAAGAGGCCTGATCGTCAACATTTCTAGGCTCCATGAACTGTATAGTTTTTGTCACAATGACTCAGCTCTGCTGCTGTAACGTAAAAGCACCATAGGTAACAGGTAAATGACTGCGCACAGCTGTGTTCTAATAAAACTTTGCCTACAGACACCGAAATTTAAATGTCATGTAATATTTGCGTGTCACAAATTATTTTTCTTCTTTTGATTCTTTCCAATAATTCTATGAGGAAATAAACCATCCTTGGCTTGTTCACCATCCAAAATATGGCGGTGGGTCTGACTTGGCCTGTGGGCTGCTGTTTGCTGATTTATGCTCAGCCCCCTGCTGCTCTGGTCCAACCTTCTGCCTTGAATCAACCTTCCTACGTCACCAAGACTCCTTGGGTCTCCATGTCCCCTCCCACCCCGAGTCCCCTCCTTTCATACATTCTCTCCTCTAAGCCAGGCTTCTCCTCCCTGCCCAGGGGGACTGGCAACCTTTGGACCCCTGTCCTGTTTTCTCAGGTGACGAAGTTGCTGAAATGCAGAGGGAGGGGGACTTATTTGTGCTAGATCTGCAGAGGCACTAAGATAAATTCTCTCTCCAGCCATCCTCTCCCCAGCCACCTGTGCCCCCAACCCCAAAACACCCAAACCCAAAAGGACAACACAAAAGCCATTGTTATGTCCGAGGCCTCTGTGTTGTTTGTGGGCAGAAACCAGGCCTGCTCCCCTCCAAGGAGCTCTGAGCCAGCGCCCCTGAGTTGAACCACAGAAAGGATACAGAAGACCAGACTTTTTAAACGCCGCGACGTTGTCCTCCAGGGTGAAGCCTTCCCCAGCTCCACCTTCGATATAATCCCAAGTGGACTTGGACAGACGCTCCCGCGCATGGGCCTCAAAGTCTGCCAGACACACCATGGACATTTCTGGACCTTCAGAGGGAAAACCAAAAGCAGACCACCAAGCCCAGTAAGAATATTTCAGAGGGAGAGGAGATGGTGGAGGGAGCTACAGCTCGAAGCTGTTTGGATTCATCAACCTCATGTTCTTTTTTATTTTTTGTTAGTTTGTTTATTTATTTATTTAAGTCCTCACCTGAGGATTTTAAAAAGCTGAACTTTTTTTTTTTTAATTTTTAAAAATTCCTTGGCTGGGTTGCTCATCTTGAGACCAAGAAGACAACATATCGCCTCCGTGTGTTCCCATCCCCACTCTGAACCTGCAGACCTGGAGCCTGGTACTTCTGGAAGTGGAAGGAGGGCAGGGTTTGGGGTGACTCCCTCCCGGAGGAGGGGCGAGAGCAGTGGGACAGAGGCGCAGAGATGCTGAGGCTCGGGTGGCAGTGAGTCACAGCGTCTAGAGCTCCTGCACCAGAGGGTTCCACCAGGAAGGGTGATAAACCTGTAGGTCAGAGCTCTGAGCATCTTCCAGCCGTTGGCAGTGGCATTAAAATGAGCCAAAGGCTGTGCGTAGAAACCGAACGACTGACATCATTGAGGGAGGGGGGTGAGCCCCAGGAACTAGGGCTCCAAACTCAAATGGGGCAGCCCCTGCAATGGACGAGGGGGCCATGGAGGCCAGATGAAATGTGGGGTGCTGGGAGTCTTGGTGGGGGTAGGGATAGGGCAGACCTGGCCTGAGGGCATCCGGGGGGGGGGGTGTCACAATCTAGTCAAGTCAAAGAGAGAAGTAGCCCCAGACACCTACCTACGCAGGGCGCTAAGCAGAAAGATGGTACGTGGCAGACAGAAACCAGAGCCCTGGGATACGCGGTGGGCCCCGGATGCAGGCGACAGGGAGGAACAGGGAGCACAGCCACAGAGCTTTCTGCGTGGGTGGCCAGGGAGCTGTTGAGGCGCTGAGCTGAGTTTGACAAAGTTCAACAACCATGTCTAATTTATCTCCTTCCCGCCCAACCAAACCCTTCAGGGCTCGGTAAGTTGAGTCGGATGAATTCATCACTGAGTTCACCCAACTGCACTGCGACTGCTTATTTCCAACTCTGTGCGCAAAAAGAGCTAACGCAGCAGCCTGAGGGCGCTGCCCGGGGAAAGGCCTGCTTGCAAGGCCGGACCGGGGCTGGGGGCTGGGAACGTGGATCTCGGGAGGGTTCCTACGGTTCCCTGATGAGACCGGCTTGCTGTGTCTCGGCGGTCTGTGCAAACATATGCTTTATGCCGAGCAGCTGCTTCCCCTCGCAGAGGCTGGCATTTTGATACCTGCTAGACAGAGAGTGTCTATAGGACCAGCCCCAGCACCAAAAACACCTTGGCACCGAGTCTCTAAAATGAACTTCCCTGGCAGCCAACGATTCACAGGTGTCGCCACCACTCTCTGCTGCAGGAATCAAGCGCATCCGAGTAACTCCACTGGGAGGGCCCTGGTGGGGCTCACACCGAGCTCCCTGCAGTCCGCCCCAGGGGCCTCTTCTCTGCTGGTTTTGCGGTGCCTCCTTCACTGTAGTGAATCACAGACTCCACTACCTGCCGTCTTCTTAGTGAATCGCTGAACCTGGGACCCCCAACACACTCTCTCCGCAGGTGTTAGGATGGTATGCGACGCCGAGTGGCTGTCTAGCAACGTTCATTGCTTGAGTTTAACGTGCGCCTGTCTGTCATCTCTCTGCCTTGTAGGAGAATTCTCTACCCCATTTCAACTGTGGGTGAAAGAAGGGTTCTGTGGAAAGTAACTTCACGGGTGATCTGATGATAAATTCCTGACTGGGCAGGTCATGGTGGGTAGTCACACCCCAGGCTTATCTTTGCCTTAAGCCAGCCCTGCCCATTGTTTCTGTACATCTGGATCAATGCACCATTGAAATGTCCCTTTTTAACACCCCCCCCCCCCCCCCCCGTTTTTAAGGCACGAACCACCCTTTCAGATCATATCTTCTAAGAGGTAACCACCCCCAAGAGAGCAAATAAGCTTAACTATCCTGTTATCCAATCCCCGCCTTGTTTTCTCCCACCTCCGTGTGATCTTCCCTGCCTTCCCTCCTTAATTTCAAATGCATAAAAGAAACTGCACAACTGTTATTTTCTGGAGCACTTGAAACCTTGCTCCCTGGCATATGTGGTCAGTTTGGCTCAGATAAACTCTTATAAAAATTTTCTGCAGGTCTGGGCATTTCTCAGCTCCCAAAATCTCAACAAATCCCTGCATTACACATGCACAGAAGTGCTCTTCTGCAGATTTCTAGCATAGAAACTCAACGACGCTGTGTCTAATCCAAGGAAAAAATGGCTCAGCCTCACTCAGCATTACTCTCCTGGAATCATGTGAATTATATCATCTGAACCCTGCTTGGAAATGAATGACCCAGCCTCTTTATATATGTGCACCGAACACCATTCATCACACATCTACCTACTAGTTGCTTTTCTACCTACTATTTCCTTTCGAGCCACTTCCCTATGAAGTAGACAGAAAGTATTAGTCTCTATTTTTTTTTTTGCATTTGAAGAAGACGAGGCAGTAAATGATTACAGAGGAAGGCCCAGAATCGTGTCTTCCGTGGCCTTTAAAGACAGACGTTCTCTAGTTGCAATTTCACGGTGCGCAGCCAAACAGTCGGTCCACATAAAGGACTTGTTATATCGCATTTAAGAGAATTTCCTAGGGTGAGAATATAGTTATGATGCATTTTTTTTTCTGTTCAAGGCTCGTGTGGAGCTTAGTCTAGTACTGAGCCCGTTGTTTTCATTAGAGGTCCACTGTAAGGCTGGTAGTTGGAGACACTGTCAACCTTGCTGTTCAAAGTGTTCCCTAAGGTTGGGAGGGAGCCTTAGCCCGATATTTTTTATGCATTCCAGTTTGACCCATACGAGACCTCCAGGCAGCAGATACTAAAGGGAGGACCAGGTTACCTAGAGGTTGGCTTGTATTCCCATTTTATTTGATCCGGGCTCGTTTCTCCTGTACCCCTCCTGCCCTAGAGGAGGGGACAGGAGAGCAGAGAGCAAAAGTCTCTTTCGCTCTGAGAACTTGCGCTCGCTTCAGCTCGATCAGTCTCGTTTGGCTTTTTGCCTCGCGGTGAACAGCGATGACGTACGACTAGCACGCTGGTGACAGGGAAGCTGACATCTGGGAGCAAGGACATTCAGCGGTATCCGGTGCTCGCAATCGGAGGTTCAGATCGTTTTCCTGACGGAGGAGAGAGGCAAGGACGCGGGCCGGGGCTGGGAGGAATGTCAAGGCAGGCCTTGCTTTCACAATATTGCCATTTAATCTAACGCAGTTAGAGAACAAGATATTTTCCTTGGAAGGTTTCAGGGACTCGTAGGGCTTGTCTGACTCATGTTGGTGTCATTTTAGGAATTCAGGGTATTTTCAGTCACCTGGGACTCCAACCATTATTTTAAGAGCATTCTTTCTATGGGAAAATGTGTGCTGAGTTCTAAACACAGGACTTCCGAGGGGAGTTTTGGGAGCAGTGACGGTGTGAATTGTGTGCTTTCTAGGGGGTGCGGGGGCCGTGCAGGGCATGCTGGGAGACGGGGGCCTGAATGCTCACAGGGTGTTTTGAAAGGTTGGGGATTTTCTTATTCTGCTGAGCAGTGGAATAATTTGATTACACAGAGAGCCCTGGAGACAGCAGGATGGCTCCTTAATAATAATGACAATGAAATGGCAACCATGGATCGAGTGCTTATGTGAGTTGTTTGATGTGCACTCATGTTTCAACCCTTATGATAACCCCCCAAACACAAATCTTATGCTCCAGACGAGAAACCTGCAGGTCAGAGGCGTTAAAGGACTTCGCCCACCTTCACACATTGAGCAACGTGTGAAGCCTGGCTCTTAAGCATCATGGAAAGAAGCAAACATGTGCAGCCAAGTGTGGCCTGTAGAGAGAGCCGGCATTTAAAAGGGGCAGCTTCGCCCCGTTCCCTCCACAAAACCATGACTCAATGAGAAAGCGTAGAGGTTTCATTGTTCAGCTGGTCATAAACAACGACCCATTTAAATCAGATGACGGGGCCCTGTTCCATGGCCTTCCATTTGATGATCATAATAACCCGGTGAGATAAAGGGCAATCAGAGAGTAGGTGTACCCGAGACCCATTTTATAGAGGAAATGAATTAAAGCCCGGAGAATCCAAGTGAATAATCTAAACTCACGCGATGAGAATGGCAAAGCCTGACCAGGAAGCCTCCTGACTTGTTTTGGGTGTATTTGAGCCAGTGTGGAGAATTAGTGGTACCTTAGGAGACGTTTAGGTCTCTGTTCTACGGGGTTGGAAGAGCTGCGTCAAGTGAGCTTGGTCAATTCCCACAAAATCGAGGCCATTGGGAAAGGTGTCCTGTGTGGGGGTCGCTGTCCCAGCCTCTTTGTTTGCTCAGAAGGGATGGAGGGCGCCAATCAGATGTTAGAAACAACACATGTTCAGAACAAACTGGACTCCGTTCTTTCACCGCTGACTTTGGGTCTCTAACGATGGCAGTCGTGGGTAGCAGGAGAGATGAGAAAGGGCAGAGCGGGTGGGGTGGAGAAAGGCAGCAGGGGAATGGAGCTCTGTCTGTCTTTCCCCTTTGTCCTGACACTTCCGACTGTGGCAATTACTCCAGATTGTACTTCTGAGTCCGTAAGGCAGAGCAGCTGAAAGAGTCCATGGAGTCACGAGGACAGGCTCTTCCAAACTTTGGGACTTGGCAGACATGGGCTCAGACCACAGCTCTGCTACCTGCTCACCATGGTTCCATGAACAAGTGACGTGTGAAAGAAGAATATTAACACCTGTCCCACAGGACCCTCGTGAGGATTAACCTACAGCCTATAGAGGGTTCCTAGGAAAGTGCCTCGGACAGAGTGGATCATCAATAAATGGCAGATCCATTGCATTTTTCCTCTTGCGTCTTTGACACATGCATTTTCATCTGAGGCCCTGGAGGTTGAAAGTTGCTTCCAGTGATTTGAATGATTCTTGGATAGTTTAGCTTTAACCCTGTGTCAGATTTCCTCAGTTTACCCAACAAGGTTTACTGAGCACACACAGTCACCAGGAAGGCAGAGGCATTTGCAGCCTATCATGTGCTTCCTGACATTTCCCAGCCGCTTCAAGATAAGCAGATTATATGATTAGTTCTGCTAACGAGCTAGGAGTGGACGTGACTTGTGTTAATTCTGGGCCAAGAATTTGGAGCTGATATGTGACCCTCACTCTTTCTTTTCTCCTGCGGCAGCAATCGGGAGGCCTTGTCCTCTAGGAGGCATAGCTATAGATAAAGGCAGCGTGGGGCCGAGTCACCATTTGGAAAGGAGTAGCCTGGAGATCAGCTGATTTTGTATGAGCGAGAAATAAAGATTTGTGTGTTAACCCACTAGGATGTCAGGGTTTAGTCTTTACTACAGTATAGCCAAGCCTACCCTGTCTAATATATCTAGGCATTGGACGTATGCCAATGAAAATCCTCTACAAGTTCGGCCATGCTTCTGTCCACAACACCAACACCACCCTGCCTGACTTGTCCACTGTTCTTGGGTAGTTCTCCAGAGCTTGGCCTGAAACGCTCTACATTGGAGGGAGCTGGTACCTAGTTCCAAAGGATCTTATTTCTCAAAGAGAAAGAGGGAGGGGAAGAGAGAGAGAGAGAGAGAGGGGGGTCGACTTGTTTCACTTATTTATGCATTCACTGGTTGATTCTTGTATGTGCTGGGGATTGAACCCTCAACCTTGGCATATCGGATGATACTCTGACCAACTGAGCTATACCCGGCCAGGCCTCTCTGCCTTTTAGAAGCAGCAGCCATGTCACTGTTTTCTTTTGTCTGTGGCCAGGAAGCCGTGGTCAAGGTATAAAGTACATCCCCGAAGGCAGGGATGTATTTCCAGATTTTCCAGAACCTTTCAAGGGAGCAGGTTTTGACCTATGTTCCCCCCTAAGGGTCAGCATGCTGCCCGGCGGTTCTAGGACTCGACTTTACTAAACGTGGCCTCTTTACGGACGCTCTAAACGGAGCGTCTTGACAGTGAAGCTTCCTTCCTTGGTCCCCTCCCCGTCCTGTCAACATGCCCCCTTTTGCCACCTTGCGAATTTCCAGTTAGCAGCCGCCATGCCTCACGCCGTCTCTGGCCTCTGTTCTCGCCCCACCTGCCACCTCCTTCCCCAGTGCTAAGCCCACAGAAGACACCCAACCACAAACCTTCTTTAGTGTCCCCCAGGACTCACGAAAGTGGTGTCCCCCGAAGCCTGGCTCCCGGCTGGATGTGGCAAGAAACGGTAGGTCGCTACACACAGCCCCAAGGGTCAAGGCTAAACGTTAATCTTTTTACGGGAACATTGTTCAGCTTTGACGTAAATGAGCAACTAGGCCAGGGCAAGGTTAATTTGGAAGTAAACTTGCCTGTGCTTTGCGAAGTTAGCTCAAATTGAACTGAAGTTCGTTATAAAATGAAACTTTAAAATAAAAGAGTTGCTTGTTTCCAAACCTGTATCTTCCTAGTTCCTCCAAGAGGGTCAGAGGGAGAAAGTGGTGATTTCAGGTGGAGAGTTAAATTGTCTGGGGAGGTGGGGGGGACGCGGGAAGGGCAGCCACCTCCTGGGAGCCGGCGGGCCGAGGGCAGAGGGGACCCAGCCAGCACGGTCTGCGCAGGGCCGGGCTGTGTAGGGCCCTGCTGGGCTGACAGATTAATATGGGAGGCAGAAAGAACTGCTCAGATTTTTTTTTTTTTAATATTTAAATTATTTTTCTATCACTTCAGGTGCTATAAAACAAAGGCCCCGCTGAGGACGCTCGAGGGGATGTGCAGCCAAGGACCACTGGACACCTTGCAGGGAGTGCGTCACAGATGGCTAGGGTCTCCGCTGAAAAATTTTAAAAAATACATTTTTAAATCTATGTTGTATTTATTTTTCAGTTACAGTTGACATACGTATGTTTCAGGCATGCAACAGAGTGAATCAGCGATTCGATACCACTGAATAGGACTGTCTTTCCTCCCACTGCACGTTCTTGCCTCCTTTGTCGCAGATCAATCGACCACACAGGCCGGGTTGTTTCTGGGCTCTGTTCTGTCCTGTTGATCTGTGTGTCTGCGTTTAGGCCAGGGCCCTGCTGTTCTGATTACTGTCACCTTGTCGCATACTTTGCTTTCAGGTAACATGATACCTGCAACTTTGCTCTTCTTTCTTGAGAGTGCTTCAGATATCCAGGGTCTTTTGGAACGACTAATATTTTCAAGTGGAGAAAGGACTCGGTGTGTTAATGTAGGCAGAAGACAGGGAAAAGCAAACACGAGACTGCATGGGGAAAAAATTCCCCAACAATGACCCTGTGGGGTTCCCTAAAGGTCACGAGTTAATGCCTAGCGTGTCCAGCTCCTTCCCAGCTCTGCCACACCTCTTTAGTGTTGCAACAACAACTAGCATTTGTTAAATGCTGACCATGCGCCCGGCGCATTGCATGAATGATTTCGCTTGATCCTCACAACACCCCTGCGGGTAGATATTACTTTGCCCAGTTTTCAGAAGAGAAAATGAAGTTAATGAACTTGCAGGAGCCTTTTGTCAGTCATGAGCAGAGCTGGGATTAGAACCTCGCCTGTAGCCACCATTCCCTGGCATGTGGAGATTGCAGGCTGCTTCCAGGACAGGATATGCTTGTGTTTTAGAATCTGTCCTCGGAGGAGAAATTAGCTCCTTTCCTGCTAATTTGTTACACCTTCCCTTCTCAAAGCTCATCCCGTCTTTGCTCGGAGGGTAGCTGCTTCCTGCTGTTTTGCCACTAGAGGACAGTGTTACCCCAGACATGCTTTCCAACCGGCCACGCTGGGATCTGGAAATCCCTTTCCCACAGCCATTCCCACCCCTCCACAGTCAGCCTCTGGGGCCTGCTCTCACGTCGCCTGGCTGTTTGCTGTGCCCTGATCCACAGCCACTGTCCAAACCTGGACCCCATCCCTCCCTTCCAGGAGACGTTGCAGTGTGGCGTGAAGAACACAGACACAGGGACATCAACGCCCGAGCTCGAACCTGCAGCCACTTACTAACTCCCACATGCTCTCATTTCTCTGTGCCTCAGTTTTCTAGTAACATCTTCTGTACGTTAATGAGAAGTGAGTGAGTTAATACTTATAAGGTGCTGGTGGTAGAACCAAGGAGGTTCTCGTATTAGATTCTCAAATTTGGACTAATTCCCATCCTGGGGACCTTTTGAGTCGGATCCCTGCACTGAGCTAAGGAGCAGCCTGTCTTCAAGGCGACACCCTTTGACGTCGGCCTCCACTGCTTTAGCCTAGGCGAGTGAATCGCAGTGGGACATCACGGGCCAAGGCAGATGGGGCCTTGTGGCATCAGAATGGATTCCTGATGGGCCTGGCCTTGGAGAGGATCCTGGGCTCCACGGGGCAGCCCCAGCAGGCTTGGTGGGTGTTGCAAGATGAGGTCGTAAAGAGACGCTGGTCTTATTCAGGTGGCCACGGGGCGCCTGCTGAGCAATGCGCCTGCTTAGTTTGGGTGGAGAGAAATGACGGGTCATTCGGAACAGTCACGGCCCAGCTTCTTAGAGAGCAAACGTGGTTCCACGGGCAGAGATGAGTGCCCCCATCCTGCAGTGCTGGCTGACACGCTAGACCCTCCTGGTCGCTGCTGTGCCACCGGGTCATCCGTCCTGGTCGAGCTAAGTCCTGAAGTCTGACAAGCTTTGGACTTTGAGATGTGTGCTCAAGCCTAGCAGGTTAAAAGCCTACCTGACCCTTTGGAGCAGGTTAATATTAACTGTGGGTTGTTGAAACTGGAAGCCAAACCAGTGCTGGATGGGGCTGAGCCGAGCCAAGCCAAGAAGGGGCGGTTTGTATCTTTCTGCAGCGACCTGGCTCCTCACAGGCCAGGAGCCCGCAGCGGGGGCCGAGCCATGGGTGTGGGCAGCAGTCGCAGGGAGGGATGTGGAGACGCCCAAAGAAGATTTCCTTGGTTTTCCTTCCAGTCAATGTCCTCCCCCAAGCTGTGCTCACCGTTCTGATTCTGTCACCGTAGATTCGTGCTGCCTGTTCTAGAACTTTACGTTATAGCTTCTTTCACTCAACAAAATGCCTCTGAGATCCATCTATATTGTTGCTTGTTTGAGTGCCTTACATTTTTTTTATTGCCCAGTGTTGCTCTGTTGTATTAATATAACATTTGTTTATCTGCTCCCCTGTTGGTGGGCAGCAGGCTTGTTTCCAGTTTGGGGGGCGATTCTGAATAGAGCTGCTGGGAACATTCTTCTACAATTCTTTCTGGGAACATGCTTTCATTCCCCTTGGTAGGTGCCCAGGAGTAAAAGAGCTGAGTAACAGAGTCTGTTTTTTATTTCTTTTCATCACCATTTATTCCCCCCCGCCCCGATACCCTCTCCCACCTCCCCCATCCCCCTTCCCCCCACAATCACCACACTGTGGTGCGTGCCCATGACAGAGTCAGCGTGTTTTTAACTTTGAGAGAAAAAGTTCTCCAAAGTGCTTGTCCCATTTTATTTATTTATTTATTCACTTTGATTTAAAAAAAAATTTAAATTGATTTTTAGAGAGAAAGGAACAGGAATGGAGAGACAGAGATAGAGACAGAGAGAGAGAGAAGGGAAGGGGGGAGATCAATGTGCTGTTCCACTTTCTTATGCATCATTGGTTGAGTCTTGCTTATGCCCTGACCGGGGTTCGAACCCGCAGTCTTGGCGTTATCAGGAGGATGCTCTAACCAACCGAGCTACCCGGCCAGGGTGTGGCTGTACCACTTTAAGTTCCCACCCCCCGAGTCTGAAAGTTTTAGTTATTTCACTTGACTTACGTTTCATTCTCTGAGCTTGGAGTCATTATTTAGAGCAGTTCGAAGAACCACAATATTGATTCCTACAGATTTCTGAGGGTTCTGTCCCCAAGAGATGCTTCCCACTTGAATACCCTCGACAGGAAAAGTATTTTCCACTCATCGGCACCTTAGGAAGATGCCGGAGGGGCGATGAGTGGGGAGGAAGGCACAGGTCCACCCACCGCGCAGGACCAAACCCAACAAGCGACTGGATCACCGGTGTTCACGCCAGATCGCGCTCACATCCAAGAGTGGCTTTGCAACAAGTCGCTCTCCCAGCCCTGAGTAATCAGAGAATTTATTTGCAGTCTGTTAGCTAATTGTTCCCACACTGAGCGCAGATCTTAACTAAATTCCCTAAGTGACATTTGAATTTCTGGTCTCTGTTATGAAACAGTTGATGAATTGCCGGGCTCACCTCCTGCCCTGGAAGAGTTTAATTTCATTGGCTTAAGGTTGCAGCTGATTTCTGAGATCCCTAAAACAAGGTATAAAGGAGCTATCTCAAGATATGATGTAAATTCTGTAGAAGACGCGGACTTTGTGGGCAAGAGAACAACACTGCACGCCAGCTGCACAGAATTTAGCAAAATCACATCACCTCTCTTGGCTCCAGGTCACTCGAAGCCAAAGCGGGAACGATCGTTCCTACCCGCCTACCGGCCAGAGTGGGTGTGATTCGGATGCGATACAGCTGCACTGGCCTCCGGCTTGCCACATCCTACCAAGAGCTTGGCCGTGTTACTCATTTATTCCAAATCTGAGTTTTCAGCCCTGTAAAGTGAGGATAACAGATGAGCACCTTACAAGGCAATTCTAAGAGTTAGGAAATACATGCAAGAGTGGATGCTCAGCCAATAGGGCCTCAGTACCAAGCAGCCTACTTGTTCGAATGACTCAAGTGTACGTACCATTGGCCAGATGGCAGTTTTCTCTGCAAATGGCATAAACACTTTGTTGACAGCCAACCTCTGCTGAATTAGGTGCCGTGTCCTGCTCATTGATAAAGCACACACGGTGACGGTCACAGTACCTGGACTGTGGTTTGTAACCCAAATTTCAGCCTCCCAGGTGTCCCTGGCCCTCCAGTCATATTAATATTGAATATATCTTCAATATTAAGTAGCAAGTAAACTGGCTCTAGCCCCCAGGTCAGGAACCGTGGGAAATCCCTGCCCGCATCTCCACGCCTCCGTGGGCGCTCGGAGGGCCTGCATTTCCTTTAGACGCTTCCTGCGTTCCTGCTTCCGCTGGAGTCTGGATCTCCACTGTCTTGCCTCCTGTAGCTGTCTTCCTTTGCTCACCCTTCATTGACAGAAACACAGGACACGGCCCCTTCTCTCATGGATCAGGGTTATCTCCTTTCATCCCCTATCACATCCAAACAATCAGGTGTTTCTGTTATTTTTTTATCTGAACACAAGGTTTCCTTCTGGCGGCCACCTGTATTTCTGCTCTTTTATTTTCCTGCCCTTCGTGTATAGGGCGGCTTCTGATATCCGTATTCTCTTCAATTTACACTTAATTATCTTATGTAGGTGCAAGCTGTGGCCCAATTACGTGCTCTAGCGTGTCCGTGAGTGAGTATATACATATTAAAGCACATTAAAAAAAATCATATGCTACTATGTTCTCACCTTTACATTACAGCTAGGACGTTATGTTGATTTTTATGCTAATGGGCATAGGTAGGTTTATCATCTATGAGTTTTATTTCAGGTGGGTAAAGGGGGCACATAGTATAAATATTATAAAAAGAGGGCATTGGGTCTGATGGTATTGAGAACCAGTGTTGTGGGTGCGGTGAAGGTGAATCGGAGCCATATCTTTCCACTCCTACGGCTTCTGTTTTTGCTGCAACCACCCTGGTTAGAGCACGGGGTGTCGAATGCGAATGCGAACCCTGCACCGAGTTCTGGTTGGGACCCTCCCTTTGCACGAGGCAGGCATTTGCACGCCAGCCGCTTCCCTGTCTGTCCACTAGATGGCGGCAGCAGCCCAGGAGACTGGAGGGCTCGGCTGGGCCTCTCTCTGGAATTTTCCAAAAGCAGCACCAGGAAAAGTTGCTCCAGCTCCCAGCACCCAGCAGTCCTTCTGGAGTTCGAGGGCCGCCGACTGCATCCTGATCGCTTGGCTCCCTACCTGTCTGGTTCCAGAATAGCAGCAGGGTCAAGTTTAGGCGCACAGCAGCGTATCCTGTGAGATCCAGAGCGTCACCACGGATGGGATCCCAGCTCCCGTGCTGAGGGCCTCTGACCCACCCACTCACCCGCCCACGCACAGACTACATCTGCTGGAGACGGACCATAAATATCCACCTTTCATTAAACATGTCATCACTGCCTTCACTCAGAGTCTCAGGAGCACCTGCACAACAGCCAGGGCCTGGGGCTTGGCGACGGGGAACAGTGAACCTATGATTCCTTCTAACTCCTGGAAAACAGGTCTCTCCATTCTGGCCCTGCCCAGCGCCCAGCATAAGGCTCTGTCTGTGCTCAGACCCGTCTTGGTCTTGGCTTTTGCTGAACAGAACTAGAGAATGAGCAGTCTCTAGAAGTTTCCCAGGGTCTGGTGACAGCAGGGAGAGCCGCAGAAAGACAGCAGCAAATCACCTGGAGGAGTGCCCGCCATCCCACGGAACGCAGTGACGGTCCTGTGGAATACAGGAGCCACTAGCCACATGTGGCTACTGAGCACTCAAAAGGCAGCCAGTGCACCTGAAGAACTGAACTTTAAACCTTATTTGATATTAATTAATTAAAATTCACATGTAAGTAGCCAGATGTGACGAGTGACTACTGTATTGAACAGGTAGCTATAGAGTATGAGACAAAGGGGCTCATCAAAGCCCTCGAAGATGTCCATCCCCGAGCTAGACGTGTATGTGTTTATGTGCATGTATTCTATGTAATACATGTGTAACTCACGTATATGGTAATATGTGTGATTTTCATGTAATTTAAATACATGCAAATAAGCTACAGAATCTCAGAGAGGTAGTTGATGTGGCCGTGGAACTCACCAGTCCCATAGGTGGACAATGCGGGGAGCAGAATTTCCCATAAGAGAATACAATAAGCCAACTGATTGGGGCCAAGGGTTTCCTAGGACACGGGTTAAAAGAAGTTTCTTTCTCACCCAAAAGGCAGAAGTCAAGATATAAATGCCAGAGTTGGAAGAAAAGGAGGGGGGGCAAAGGAAGACATTTGAGGTTATCAAGGTCCTTCCTCTTGATGAGGACCACAGATTTCAGAGTGCGGGGCGGGGGGCGAGCACGCAGCAAAAGGCGTTCGCTCTCTGCCATGTAGCCATGTGTTCATGCCAGCGCGACACCGGAGGAAAGAGCCCCGCCGTTTCAAATGCTGGCGCTGGCAGAGAACCGAGACTCACAAGCGGCAACATGCAGGGCAGAGCCTGGGCTCTAGCGCCGGCGAGCCGCGCTTGCCTTCTGCCTCCCCTCTTCCCGCCTGGACCGACTGTCGGATTACCGAGCCCCTCCGTGCTGCGGAACGCTTTAGTAACAGCAGGCACCTTGATGGGTTGTAAAGATTAAATAAATGAAAAAATGTGGGTACGAGAATATGAGTGGTCAGTACGGAGTTGGAGAGCAATGAACGTTAGCTGTTGTTCTAGAAAACTGAGAGCCTACAGGCCCGAGGGAGGCAGCAATTCTACCATCAACACGAGCAGATAAGTGAGAATTTAACCTTAGAAACACTGCAAGTCTTCCTTAGCGTTGTTTACAAAGATTTTCCCGAAAGGGATGTCTATAATCACCATTTCTACTTCCTCCTGTACTTCCCAGGCTTTTCCTTCCGCTTGGCTGCTCGCCCTAACCATGCTGCGGTGCAGAGCTGGAGCAGTGGTCTGGGGTTGTGTTGATGTGACAGCCACGGAGACCCCGGACAGTGAGATCGGCATCACGGGGGGCTGTTTAATCTCCCCTCCTCATCTCTTTCTGCGTCTGCTTTTCTTGTTGCTCATCGATGCTGCTCTGTCCTGTGTGTATATATATATACACCCCTTATAGATGCCCCGGGAGCTCACCTCGGAATCCCCGCGGCACTCACACCACTGCCCGGAGCAGAGGCGCGTCTGCCGAATAAACCCAGAGAACTTTTCTTTAAGGATCCACTGTGGCCTCTGGAAGCCAGCCCGCAAGGTTCACTCTGGTGGAAATGGCAAAAGGCGCTCAGCTAACGTGACTGAAGCACATCCATGTTCTTTCGAGAAGGCAGAAAGGCGAAGAGCGAAGGAGATGGAGAAGGCAGACATCTGGCTTTTCTTCCTGACTCTCTCTGGTTCCACATTCTAGAAAATACCCCTCTGCACCCCAGCCCACCCCCAGTTCCCTGCCTTTATTTTTGTTTATCATCAAAAATGAGACTGAGCAGTTGAAGATGGGTCAGGACCTCACATACCAAGTAACTAGGGAATCAGAACTAGAATGCTTGGTATTCTGGTGGGGGGGTGAGCGGAGAGGCCGGGAGATGCCGCGCTTACCTTTTTTAGTTTTTCTTAATTACGAAAACCACAGTTGGATAAAAAACCCTTGCTTTCGTCTTCTTCCCAGTGGAGATTTATGATTATCCTCGTGGTTGCTTGCTGCAGCTCTGCGGAGAGAAAAATTAGTTTTATAAACTGATGCAGTGTCCACAACACCGTATGAAAACGAACGCGTGGACCACCGGTGGCGCAGGGCCAGGCCGCAGCGCGGAGCCCTGAGGAGCGAACGGAACCGCATGATAGGTTCTCCGGAGAGCGGGCCCGAAGGAACCGACCGTCTCCCCGGAACATGCCAGAAGGAGAAGGCAGGCCTTAATTAACGAAGCCCGAGGCTGATTTTTCTTGCTGCCTTTTTCTCCGAGAGACAAAAAATAATAAGAAATGAATGAAGCTGAAAGCAAATGAGAACCATATTGGGAAAGTAAAGCACAGTCAAACTCATGGCCGAGCCGGTTGCAAAGAGCTAAAGTTCTTTAATCATCTCACTGGAGATGCAGCCAAAAAAATGCAATTTGAAACACACTCACATGCGCACACACACGCACACACACACACACACACATTTCCACACCATACCCTCCTCCTTTTTCCATGTAGATGAATCAAGATGGTGGAGACAGGATATGATGAGAACCATTCGTGCCCTCCACCTACTTTATAACGGGCTTTGGCAATCGGTAATCTTGGCTGCCATGGTTTGGGGGATCCATCTTTCAATTCTTATTCTTTAAACGTTCACTGTACATTTTGCACTGGCCACAAGGCGCCGATAAGCAGCTGGAACAGGTAATACGTTGGCGGTCCGCTAAGGTGGCAACCTATTTAACAAACAGGGTCTTCTTCTAATAGATGGTTTTTCTAGAAAGAAGATGAACCAGTTTTGGCCTGAAGGAACATTACTACGTCTGAAGGTGGGGATACGATGGGAAATGACAACTTGATTAGCATTAAGATCGACGATTATGAGCTAACGAATTGATGAAAGGCAGAGAGGTCTTCCTTGCGCTGGGGTTAGCCAGGCCGACTTAATCCGGAGGCCGACAGGTGGCGGTGTGATTTCAGAGCGGCTCAGTACCCGCTCCACCTCGCTCCACGTCACAGTATCTAAGAGTTGAAGGCTTTAAAAATTACTATTACGTTTGTGAAGATAGAGACAGAAGACATGTTGATCTGGCTTTACGGAAGTGGGCTGGGTGAGTTATGAGCTTTTAATTAAGCCTAACTTAGGTTGATATTAAATAAATCTGGTGTGTTGCAGGCACATTTCTACCCAGCTCATGATGTTTCCATTTGTTAAAAGGAGCTCACTTGGTGCAACTCCTGGCCTCTTCTGGAGGTTTCCTTTTTGGGGTCCAGGGTTGGCAGATCTGCTTGGCTAACAGCCAGCCACACCCTCCAACCTGGCCTCTCTTAGAAACAAAGCATATTTTTGTCTCCAGTTGCCAGTCCTTTTTTTTTTTTTTTTTTTTGTCAATTTGTACAGAACATGGGCAGGAAAGAGGGGTTATACCTATTGGGCTCCCTCAGATACCCCAACATGGTTTAAGTGTCTAATTCTGGCTCTGTCTTTCCTTGGGTGTTTGAAGTTGGGGAGATACATAACCTTTTATTGCTTCAGTTTCCTCAAATGTAAAACTAGTTCATAAAATCATTACCCTATAATTATATGTTTCACTCCAAGACTTACTTATTTTATTTTTTATTTTTCTATCACCATTTACCCCCCCTTTACCCTTTTCTACCTTCCCCGAAACCACACTGTTGTGGGCATCTATGAGGGTTTTTTTTGCTTAATCCCTTCATCTTTTTCACCCAACCCCCCAACTCCCCTCCCCTCTGACAGCTGTCAGTCTGTTCTCTGTATCTCTGAGTCTGTTTCTGTTCTGTTTATTAGTTTATTTTGTTCGTTAGATTCCACATATGAGTGAGATCATACGGTACTTGTCTTTCTCTGACTGGCTTATTTCACTTAGCATAATACTCTCCAGGCTCATCCATGCTGTTGCAAAAGGTAAGATTTCCTTCTTTTTTACAGCTGCGTAGTACTCCATTGTGTAAATGTCCCACAGCTTTTTTATCCACTCATCCACTGAGGGGCACTTGGGCTGCTTCCAAATATTGGCTATTGTAAATAATGCTGCAATGAACATAGGGGTGCACATAGTCTTTCTAATTAGTGTTTTGGGTTTCCTTGAATGTATACCTGGATGTGGAATCGCTGGGTCACAAGGCTGTTCCATTTTTAATTTTTGAGGTAACTCCACACTGCTTTCCACAGTGGCTGCACCAGTCTGCATTCCCACCAGCAGTGCACAGGGCTTCCCTTGCTCCACATTTATAGTTACAAATCTTGAGGAAAGGGTCATGATTCCTATTGGAAAATGGTCAGTGTTGTGGCTCAGAGGGATTAGAATTATCATTCTCTTTTCCTCCCCTTTTGTAAAGTCAGTGTTGGAATAATCCTTTCTCTCCCACTTCCAACCATTCAGTATATGATGAAGATCTAACCCCTGAGGCTTCATTCAATGATTTTCTGTTTCCTGCCCCCTGTTCAGATGAAGAAGCCTTTCTTCCTACAAGTCCACGAGCAATCTGGAAACCAGTGGTGCCGGCCGGCCATGTGTTTAGGGGAGAGCAGAGATTTAAGAGCACAGGCTACTCTTCTGCCTTCACTGCCCAGCCTTCCCCCAGTGCCTGGGGTCTCCCAGCACACCCCTCCCATGTGCCCACCCTGTCCAATGTCTGGAGTCACATAGGTCAAAGAGCAAACATTTTTAGTGAGCACAGATAAAACAGCACATCTCTCAGACCTTCTAAGGGGCCTGTATCTTGAATGTTTAATATTCCTGCTGGCTTAAGGAAAAGACCCCTCTGTTGCCCACCTGAGGTCTGGTTCTTTATGGGCACTTGTAAAGAAGTGGTGGGGAAAAAATTGAATGGTTTGTGAATATCAGTTCGCCGTCACTACCTGTGCTCCTGGTTGGTGTCTGTTCCAGTGAAGAGCAGGCCATCCAGTAATCCTGGAGAGGAGGAGCTGTTTGTTCTAAGAAGGCATCTGTGGATTAAGAAGAGGGGCACTGGCCTTGACATGAGATGACCTGGGGGGAGTCCAGACACTGCCTCTTCGTGGCTAGGTGATCTCGAGCACTTAATCCCTTTGAGCCACGGTCTTCTCATTTCAAATTTGGAACAGGGATCATAATAATACCTTTCTCTGAAAGTTGCTATAAAAATTGTCAGGTATTTTTCTGAAAGTGGTTTAGTGTCTATAAAGCCTATTAAAATCTCAACTATAGTCCTACCAAATCCTCTACCCAACTAAATTATCTTCCTATTGAAGGTCATGCACATAAGGTGAGAAGAGTCCCAGACACCAATAAGGTAACTCAAGCGATTACAGATGCGGAATGAAAGCTGGTAACGAGGGCAGCGTGCGTAGGTAATTTACCAGGACAGCAGTCTGTGAATGTCTGATGTTTAAAGCTACATCAGTAACAACAGCAGACCCGTCGAGAAACTTAGCTGTAATCTGATATTTGACAAAATAACTTCATATACCTGAAATTCATACGTTGAACACTCTAACCCTCAATGTGATGGTATTTGGAGATGGGGTCTTTGGGAGGTAATAGGCCTAGGTGAGGTAACGAGGGTGGGAATTAGTGCCCTTATAAGAAGAGACATCAGAATGCGTTCGGTCCCTCTCTCCTGGCCATGCGAGGACACACTGAGAGGACAGCCATCTGCAATCTAGGAAGAGAGGCCTCACCAGAAACTGACCATACTGGTTCCTCGACCTTGGATTCCAGACTCCAGACTGTGAGAAAATAAATTTCTGTTGTTTAAGCCACCCAGTCTGTGGTATTTTGTTATAGCTGAGCTGACTATACCCTTATAACCGCTCTACTTCTCCATCACTGGTTCCTTCAGATCTGCCCGAAGCAAATTCTGTTTACAGAGCTTTCTGTCTCCTACATTGGAAATGCAAGCAAACACTTATCTACATCTGTAAACATTTTAATTCCACCCGCCATGAGCTAAAACCCATCAAATACTTACCACACCTTTGTACTCTTTCAAATCCACCTTCAATCAGCACAGCTGTTTCTAGAAAGAATGTGGACGAGCTTCTGCCAGTTTTCAAATATGCATGTGGTAAAGAGGTATTTTTCTCCTGTTTTTGTGAGAAACCCAACCAGTTCCTCTCTCGTCATCTCTAGTAAATCATCAGTCCTTTGAAAACAGCAGCGCTGTAATTCTTGGTTTTGAAGTGTATGCAAGTGCTATGCTGGATCAGGCCTAGCTGGGCTTTCACTCTGGTGGTTCAGTTGTCATTCCAGCACTTAGTTGCTGCGTGACTTGAGTTTTTACATAAACTCACCCACTTTTCTCGTCCACAAAGCAGGGAATAGTCCTACCACACAGGGTCATTGTATTAAAGAGAGTGTGGAAAAATGTTTAGCACATTGCTTGATTCCCAGTACACCCACATATGGAAGGGATCATGAATTCACCCCAAAGAAATGGAACCCTAGAGGGGTTAAATGTCTAGACCTCAGACGGAGCTGTCGGTGAGGGGGAGCTGGGCTCTCCCAGGCATGGAGGCTCAGAGCCTGTGCAGACACAGGCCTGGGCAGGGTGGGAACGCAGCTGCTCCCTGGGGAGCTCAGGGAGCTCAGGGACGCTCAAGGGCTAGTGCACCTTGAGTCAGGGAGATAAACAAGAGCTGGGCTTGAGATCTTGAACCAGCTCTTATAAAAGGTCGCTCGAGTTGCAGAGAGAAGCACCCTTATATCGGGACTGTGCATTCCACAACTTGGTGTCCCTCTCCTGTCCCATACATGTCCAGGGCCCAGTACTGGGCACCCAGATAAGTGGCTCAGAACTGGGGCATGGTCATGTAGAAGGGAAATGAAGACACAGGTTCCTGGGAGTGTGTGTGTGTGTGTGCATGTGTGTGTGTGTGTGTGTGTGTGTGCATTCGTGTGCCACCAGGGCTGTGAGTCCAAACCCAAGGCCTGGAGAACAAAAAGCAGGGGAAACCGTGGCACAAACACCAACCGAGTCCTAGGGAGGAGAAGCAGCCTGAAACGAGGAGGGGAGGGGGCAGCTCAGGAATGAGCATAGCAGGGCCCTGGCAGCAGCCGAGGCAGCAGGACAGCCCCAGGCTTCCCGAAAGGTCAGCTGGAGCAGGGGCCTCGCATATTCAGGCTGGTTCATTCACAGGTCGGGGGGTGGAATTTCATTTCTGTAATACTAACACTTATCTAGCATTTGCTGAATGTGCGGGGTATGACTATAAGCATTTTTATAGATTTTAACTCAATATTCACAACAATCCTCCGAGGTATGTTCTGATTATTAGTCCCACTTTATAGATGAGATCCATGAGGCCCCAAGGAGGTTTGTAACTTGCCTAATGGTTGGGATGCTGGGGGAGGTTACCTGAATAGACAGTCTCACTCGGGGTCCTGCCCCTTTAACTACTCAGCTGCAGTGCACTTGGCCTAGGGCTCCTACGGCAGGCTCCTGGAGCAGGCACGACTCTGCACATGCCACTGTCCTCTGTGACCAGCTTCCACCACTCAGCTTCACGACACCCCAGGGTACGTGGGGCCTGGTGTTTCTGTTTTCTAACAGGGAAGGGAAATACAGATGCAGAGCAATCGGGGTCTCATTTGACATCACTAAGCTCAGCGTGGCAGAGCTGTGGTGAGAAAGCAAGTCTGAGGGCCTCTGTCATGCAGCTCAGGTCTCCGCAGTGCAGCCACCAGCACCAGAGATGCCCACCTAGGACACTTCTCAGCCCCACCTCAGCAGGCCGCTTTGTCCAAAGGTGGCAATCGTTGCCACACTTGGTCATCCATTGAGAAACACCTGCTAGGAATGAGGGACCTCAGAACAAACAGCCAGAAATGGAAGAAACTTTAAAGAACATCTCATCCACCCCTTCCTTTTACAAATGCAGAAACGGACGCAGGTTGCTCAAGGCCCCAGACTACTTGGTGGCCACAGGGTAAGCGGAGCCCAGGTCTCCCGACAAGGCATCTCTTGTACTTTTGCTGCTCTGCCGTCCTGTGCTGGGCAGTGGCCACACACCATGCCAAGGGTCTCTCCTTACTGCCTGCAGAGCCCTTCTGGCTGTAAGGAGACCCTGCAGGTCTGGGTGCAACCCTCTCGCTGCACCCTTGTGGCCTTCAGTTCATGAAGGAGAACCCGCCACATGGGGTCAGGGACCCAGCCTTAGTGATTCCCCCCCAGGCCTGTGTATAAAAATGATCCTCCGTAAGCCATCCATCCTGACTATCCCCCTCCCACTCCTCGCCCAAAACTTAATTAATCATGTTTGCATCTGGATCCAGACAAGACAATAGCAGGGATGTGTTTTTGGTTAGGAACTGAAGCTGCATTCGCAAAGGAATGTTGATTAGTTAGTGGTCGGTATCATTTTTCATGCCTTTTTAAGTTACAAAAAATTTTAATATCAAAGCATTTCTCCCTGCACCGCACAGATCTATTTCTCATAAGTGCATTCTGCTGGCATAATTTTCTTTTCCTTCCTGCGGGCTCTGTTTATGAGATGATCCATCAGGTTGTCTCAGAGCCTCCATCCAGCCCTCCAGCAACCGGAGGCGTTCCAGGTGAGCCGTGAGCTACAGCCCACAGCCTCTCCCCATGTGGAGGGAGAAAGGCAGGCTTAGGTCAGGGCTGATCAGGGAGACAACAGTCATCATCCCACTGCAGGGACAGCAGGCTCTCCCTGGAGCGTGTCCTGGGCCAGGTCGAGCCCTCATCATAAATGCTGCTGCTCTAATAAAAGGATGAACCCTTAAAGGGAAGAAATGTTCTGATCCTACTCTAGACCTATAGATCTTTTTAAAAAAAATATGTTTTTATTGATTTTTTTAGAGAAAGAGGGAAAGGGAGGGAAACATCGATAAGCTGCCTCCTGCATGCCCCCTACTGGGGATTGAGCCCACAACCTGGGCATGTGCCTTGACCGAGAATCGAACCAGTGACCTCCTGGTGCACAGGTTGATGCTCAACCAACTGAGCCACACCGGCCAGGGCTAGACCTATAGGTCTCGAGGCCAATTTGAACACCTCAATTTAGTCTTCGGTTCTGCAGAAGGAAAATATCTTCAATCTGGGGAAGTCTCTTGCTGCAGGAAGCACGTCTTAATGTGTACAACATGCCCTGTACGCAGAACTTGTCAAGCTGCAGATGACAAGTCAGGGCAGTAAGTAATGTTGGAAATATGTGGCAGGGCGGGAAATCTGTCTGCCTCACCAGCCCTCAAGCTAGACTTCCTTCTCGGACAAAGGTGACGGAGGAGTCAGGGGAGACAGCGGGGTGCCTCTTCCTGTGGTCCAGTGGCTTTTTCTGCTCAGCTCCAAACTTGGCTTAGGCACTGAGAGTACAGTTGCGACAGGACTGACCATTGCTGGCAACAAGAACAAGATGCTCTAAGATGCTGCATCCACCGATGAGCATCCATCTCAGAAACTGTCGGCATCATAGGGTCACTGGTCCCCCAAACACCACTGGCCCCAGGGGATGGGAGAGGGCTGGTTACAGGAAAGGATCACTATGGGGAAGTCGGGGAATTCAGTAGGTGTTGGGGCACATTGGTACCCAAAGCACTTTGTCTTTGCTATCTGAATTCATCAGATAGATGCCCAGACAATTGCTTTAACTACTGTCTTTGGCCAAGAAGGTTGATTGTGGGTTAGAATGTTGAAGCATGTAACTGACGTAGAGACCCAGAGTACTCTGGGACAACTAAACAGTAAACTCACATTCCTAGAAATCAACCAATTAATTAAATCATTATTGATTTGGAAAATAAAGTGCCAATTGTGTGCCGGGCATTGTGCTAGAGGCAGGCTCATTGGTCCTATCTACCCCCAGGCCTTATAATGGGGGGTTGGCCTGACTTGGTCTCATTCTTTATTCTACCCCCAGGCCCCTTTCTAAGACATGACCTTGGGGTTGGATGGTGACTAGGGTGGATTTTTAGCTGTAGCTAGACTCAGCTCTAAGAAAAAAAATTACTGTCCATTTTCATGCTCAGAGGCACAGATGCAGGGGTCTGCAAACTGTAGCCCGTGTGCCCAGTCTAGCCTGTTGCCTATTTTGGTAAACAGTTTTATTGGAACAAAGCCACACTCATTCATTATAGTTTGTCTATGGCTGCTTTTACACTAGGCCGCCGGAGGCAATCCGGCTCTTTACAGAGAAAGTGTGCCTGGTATGAAAGATTTTGCTTTTCCCATGTGGAAAATCAATGGTCGAGGAGGACGTCAAATTGGATATTGTGACAATCTGAAAGCATCCTTGGGGAGGAAATGAAGCTTTATGTAAATATTCAGGTTTATTATCATCTGGGTAAAAACTCAGGTATTTTTGTGGGATTTTCTAGACTTTTGGCAGGTGGACAGGTAAAGAATGAAGCCTGGAGGTGTCAGTTTCTTGCACAGGGTACCTCACCCTCAGTCTGGCTCACCTAGGTCACTGGAAAGTTCCCATCTTAAAGATTCTACTTTCAACCTTGTTTTTGTGGGGGCAAGTTCAGGGCCTTGGAAAGTCAGGCTCACAACGAGGCGCTGGGACCCTGCTCATAAATGGGCTTGTGGAAACTCTCCCAGGCTGCCCTCCCAGATGCCCATGTCCTCAAATCACAGGTGAAGACATTCCCTGTCTTCCCCGGACCCCGGGTCTTCCTTCCATTCTTGGTGGAATACTGAATGAGAAATTCAGGGTGTGTTGGCACCTTCTCCTGGGTCACTGTCTTCTTGGACTGTACACACCAATGTCCAGGATGGGTGAGCTGGGAGGTCTCTGTGTTTAGGACTCATGGAAGTCAAAGAAGAGGCACCATTTAAATCTTCTGGAAAAGTTTCTGAAATGGCACTGCAGGGGAGTAAAGGCACATGGACAATGGCCCCAGCTCCTGTTCAGCTCAGCTCAGCACAACAGGCTTTCCTCACGGCCTGTTTGCTGACAAGCTGTGTGCAGGGTGGGGTACTGGGGGTCTCAGAGGAACAAGGCTTGGGCCTTGCTTTGGAGGCTCTCAGTGGGGCCATTAGCCTGGCCCTGCCGGCTGAGGGCAGATTCAGCGATGAGGCCTGTGGCAGGAGGACCCAGGGTGACACCAGGGCTCTGTGGGGAACCTGGGGAAAAGTCCTACTGTTGGCAAGGCCTACCTGTTGTCCAACTGTCCCTTACTCACTCTGAAAGCCCCCTCCAGCTCAAAGGTTTGGAATGATCTCTTCTGCCTCAATCTTGTAAAATGGTACCGTAGCTGGAAACACAAAGGGGTGAGCCTAGAATGTCCAGATTATTGCTCAGCAGGAATTACATTTCCCTGACAAAAGCCCAGAGAGAGAAGCAATCCTGCCCCCATTTTACAAAAGGGGACAGTAACTCAGAAAGAGGAATTGATGAGCCCAAATCAGAGATTAAAAATGAAGGAATAGGGAGCCCCATGGCCCTGGACCCCAGGGGTCCGCAACGAGCTCCAAGGGAGGCCTGGTAGGGGAAAGCAGAACACGGAGGAGCAGCTTAAGGAAGGGCTGGGTCTCCCTATGGTTGTGCAGGTGGACCCTGTACAAAGACCCCAGCAGAGGGAACAGTGGGGCCTGAAATTCAGCCTGCGTTTTGATTCCTAAGCCACCTACGTGCCCCAGCAAGGTTCTGGGTCTTCTGGAACAGGCCCCCTTTTCCTGATATGCACCAGAGGGGCATCAGGGGCTGATGCTGGCCCTGCTTGTGGGTGGATATTTAGTGAGGTCAGGTGTGGGGCAGGACAGCAAGTCCCCGAACCTGGGTGATATAGGCAGACCTGTGGTCTCGCCTTGTGAGTGCCTGCTTTGTATTATAGCTTTTTTTTTTTTTTTATAAATATATCTTTATTGATTTCAGGGAGAGGGAGAGAGACAGAAACATCAATGATGAGAGTCATTGATTGGCTGCCTCCTGCTCGCGCCCAACTGGGGATTGAGCCCTCAACCCGGGCATGTGCCCTGACAGGGAACTGAACCACGATCTCCTGGATCCTAGGTCGATGCTCAACCACTGAGCCACACTGGCCGGGCTGTATTATAGCTTTTATTGTCATGGCCTGACCTGTATCAGCCACTCCTTTCTTCACTGGACACCCGTATGAAGTCATTTAGTGGAATGTCTACCCACATGTAACATGCTTTCCCAAGACCAAAGCAAGAGATGAAAAAACAAGAAGATGGGTGACAAGGGTGAAGTACCTTGCTAGTGCAGGCATTTAAAAAATAGTTGCAAACAAAATTTAGAGTTATTTCCAAACATCGTGGCAGAATGGAATTCCAGGAAAGGATAACCCACAGACATTCCCTGAGTACTGTGGGCTCGTGTTATGGCCTGGAATTCATCAACGTCCTAAAACCTTTGCCACCAACGTGGAGTCCAAAGGCAGCTTAATCTCTTATTTTTCAGGGCACTCCCCATGTGGCCTGCAAACAGGAAATCCAGTGTCCTACTCTCTTGCCCCCATCCGAACTCCGGATCATCTGAGAAAGCTGAGGATTTGCAGTTTAAAGAGTTAAAACCGGGAGCCCGACTGCTTGGCTACGGCTGTTTACCTTACTGTCCTGGATGGTGCTTTTGAAAGTGGGTCCTGCCCAGCTTAGAAGCTAACTTGGGTTAGGCTGGTGGGACGTCCTGGGTGATGCTGCCCCATGTGCCTGTCCTGGCTGCAGAGGTTTGGGGTTCACATTCTGGTGCTCAGACATCTTACTCCCAAAGGCAACAACCGCTGTGCCAAGCAGGTGGCAGGCAGAAGCTTCCAGCATCCACCACACCTGCTGCGTCAGCAGCAGGCCTCTCTGCCATTGCTGTGGCTATTGTATTAAGATGGGGTCATCAGCCAGGCTTTCTGTTTCCTTAATTTTATTTCTTTGTCCTAATTGTCCCTGGGCCTTGGTTGGGAGCACCCAGCCCACCCTCTTGGGTTGTTTTGTTTTCACAACTTGGGAAGCAGGAGTCGGCAGCCTCAGCATTCTCTCCCCTGGAAGGTTCCTGGGCTCCTTGGACACACTGACACAGCTCCTCTTCAGGAACTGGCTTCGTGTGCCAGAGGGTTTAAGGACTTGCAACCTCGCCTGGTAAAGGAGGTTCTCTTGTCTCCCAAGGTCAGAACACAGCCCGCCTCCACGTTTACACAACCAAGAAAAACCTTCAGTTTACATTTCCCCTCCCCCCACCAGAAACATCTAAATCCTTAGATGACCTGGGGTCTCTATTCCCACACATCAGAGAAGGTAAATTTTCTCCCTCCAGAGAAGCCCTGTTACTGTGGCAGCCTGGGCGCCTGGGCACCGCCCGTCCTGCCCCTTTTCTAGCGCTTCCCAGCAATGTCATCCTTCAGAGCTGGGTTGGAACTTTGCTTCCTAAATAGGTCACTGTCCCACCAAATCCAGCGTGTGTTGCTATCATTCCCAGTTTACAAATGCGGGAGCTCCCCAGGGGAGCTCAGGGACTCGCGTGAAGCGCCCCGTCTCCCAGGACAGGCCCGGAATCCCGCGCGCGCTGCTCCAGCCCCGCGCCCCGAGCCCAGCCCCGCGCCGGCCCCAGGCCCAGACGTGATCGTGAGAGGCGCCAGGCTGCTGTAGGGACCAGGTCCCCTCGCCGCCGGCCCGCACCCCAGCATCCCGCTGCGGGACAGTGCGGAGGGGGGCGGGTCGTGACCTGCGGGCTGGCGGCCGGGGACCCCCTCCCCGGCGCGGGCCGCCAGCCGCGGGAGAGAAGGCGCTGGCCGGAGCCCAGAGAGGATCCCCCGCAAGAAATATATCGCGTGCTGACACTTTTATGACCCGGGCCCGCTTACAAAACACAGGCCGGCGCGCAGCCGCGCTCCCCCGGCCCAGCTTGAGCTCACATGCGCGCCCCGCGGCTGCCACTTGGAGTCAGGGAGGCCCATATATTTCCCTCCGCGGGTCGGCCTAGTGGTTCCCGGCAGGTGCGGAAAGCCAATAAATCACCAGCGGAGTCTCAGCGTATCTATCAGTCAGGAGGCTTGTCATCTTCCCGCCTTGATCCACATGAAAGCCGCCGGCGGCGCGGGGCGGGGCGGGGCGGCGCGGCGCGGGCGGGGCGCGGGCGCGGGTCTGGGCGCGCGGCCACCTGGCGGGAGCGCGAGCGGGCGGGGGCGCGGGCGCCGTTCGCGGCTCCGAGGGGCGCGCAGACCTGCGCCCCCTGCCTCCCGCCCGCGCTCCCCGTCGCTGTGAAGTCCCGCGGCCCCCGGCTGGGGAGGGCGCAAGGCCTCCAGCCCCGGGGCTTTAGGACTCACAGCCCGTCCCCGCTGCGGCTACTGGGGGCAAAGCAAGCGCGACCCACGGAGGTGGGCGCTCGGCCGCGGCGCCCGGCCGCCCGGCCCGGGGAGGCGGGCAGACAACACGCTGCCCCGGGGGTGGGGACTTGGGCGCCTGTCAGGGTAAGTCCCTTCCCCTGGCTCAGCTTCTTCGGGAATCGGAAGGACCCCGATTCAAACCCCGTTTCCATCTCTTGGGCTTTAGTGCATTTACCGATCCTCGCGTGTAAATGCGCACACAAGCCCCTTGCGCACAGATGCGGCCCATGCAAATGGCTTAGCACGGGACGCTAGGCAGTAAAATCATGAAGAGCTCATGGTTGCATTTTTATTATTTTCCTCATCTGTAAAATGTTGGTTTTGGACTAGATGCCTTTTAAGGCCACTGCTAGCTGTAAGCTGTGCACCCGAGTCGATGGTGCAGCTCAAGCAATGGGTCCTGCACAGCTGGCCACTCCCACCCAGCCAGGTGGCCGCTCAGGCACCTGGGACCCGAATTTCTCACGCTGGCCCTGACCAGGAGGATCCCAGGGCCGCAGGTGCGCGAAGTCGAGTGCCCCTGCTGAGTGCCTTCCTTCAGAGGCCCTGGGAGGGCTCCTACCTCCTATCACACCTGGGGGAGGGGCACCACCGAGTACTGGGTGGGACACCCTAGGCCTCTACTGAGAACCTGAGACTTCCAGGGTCATAGGAGCTTCTCTGGATCCCACTAGCACCCTTTTCACCCCGACGGCCAGGCCACCCTGTTCAGGCACCACACTAACCATGTGGAAGAGTGGAAGCAGGAAGTCCCCTTAATGGGCTCTGCTTCCCTTTTTAATATTGCACTCAACAGTTTTTGATCACCTGCTATGTGAAAGCCATCAAGAGCCTGTCATACAACCTTTCTGACAACTCTAAGCAGAACCCATCATATTCCAGCGACACCACTCTCCCCCCCTCCCCCCCAGCCTTCAAGCCCCTCAGTGGCAGCCAGAGAGGGGCAGGGTTCCTCTGTAGGAGACAAGGGAGGAGACCCCAGAACACAGAAATCTTTGTCCTAGGGACATTCTCAGTCTAGCTGAGAATAATAGAAAACACAACAGGCAGCTCAGGCGGGAGTCTCAAACCAGCATCCTCTGGAGGTCATACGGGACCTCTTCCTCTCCTGCCAGGCCACCTTCACTCACCTAACCCCCTCCAGGTCCTCCCTCCCACATTCTCTCAGACCATCACTTCCCTCCATCTCCGATTTCGGTCCATTTTCTTAACAATTTTATCTGAGGGGCTGCAGCAACCTCCTAACTTGGCTTCCTGTTTCCATTCCATACTGAAACCAGGGTGTCCACTATCCATACTGAAACCAGGGTGATCCTGCTTTCTTTTGAAATAACAGGTTTCCTCGTGATTACAATAGTAATCCACGTTGATTGTAGAAATATTAGAAAATTCCACAGGAATAAAGAAAAAAATTCCAATATTCCCCGGTTATTTCTCCACTCAAAGTTTGTGCCAGGTTCTCATTTTCTACATATTAAGATCCAGACTCCAAGACTGAGTAGTCAAGACCCCTGTGAACTGGCTCCACCTGCCTCTCCTGCATCTGCCTGAAACAATAGAGCTCAAACCTCAAATCCCAGCTACGCAGCAGTCTTCCAGTTCCCGACATAATGAACCATGTGGCTTCTTCTACTACATATTAGCAAACTCCTATTTGTACTTCAGAACCCAGTTTCAATGTTACTGGACATTAGCTTCCCAAGGCTGACTTAGAAATAATCTCCTTAGTGCTCCTAGAGTCATCTATGCTTCCACAGTTCTTGTAAATACCTTTCTTGTGGATCTTTAAAAAGCAGTGTGTTGAAATGATTTATTTACACACATATCATCCCATCAAAACTGTGAGGTCCTTACAAGTAAAGACCGTGTATTTCTGAAACCTAGTAAATGCCCAACACAATTAGGAGCTCAATAAAATGTGTTGATCGTTAAATTAATTAATGGAGCCCTTTCCTTTCCCACATGCTTCATGCATTACACTGATGGCCTCATACAAATTGTTCTACCAATTAAATGCTTATGTAAATGCTGTTATTACTTAACACTTGCCAATCCAAACAGATTATAAATATTTGCAATCTGCCACAGTGGCTATTTTAGCCCTAGGCATAAATATTTGTTGAATGACTGAATGATCTTCCCACAGACCTAGCAGAGGATGCAGCTCACAGCAAGTGGTTAAAGGTCCCAGTGAGGGATTCAGAGGTCTGGGCTCCAGTCTCCGCTTTTCCGAGCTATGCAAGTTACCATGGCTCACTGGGTCTTAGTGTCGTTGCTCATAAAATGTGGGGGTGGGTCCAAGTGATCTTGTCCTCTATGTCTTCAAAGGGCAATAAACTCATAAGTCGTCTTCCCAGCTGTGGTTTGAGCATGCCGGTGATGATGCCTAGCATTCATTAACTAAGTGCCGAAAAAGAATGCTCTCATTTCGTTCCCTCAAAACCCTATTGAATGACTATGATTGGCCCTGTTTTAAAAGTGATGTGATTAAAGGACATAGAAATTAAATGCCTTTCTCAAGATGAATCAGTAAGGGACAGAGCTGGGTGTGAACTCAGTAGATCTGATTCCAATCCTGGGATCTTGAGCAGATTATCTCTAAAGCCCCATCTCACCCCAATGTTCCCCAGGTCTCTAAACTCATGAATACAGAAGCATAGGCCGCCAGCCTGCATGACTCTGCGGCAGGCACCTAGGGTATCTCAGTCCTGCACTGCTGCTGGAGGGTTTCAGAGGGTACATACTTAGAGCGGGAGGGGCTTGGACCTGGGAGACACAAAACTTGAAAAGGAGCCCCAGTTCCATGGTGTGCTAGTGTGGGAACCTGGGCCCCCAAGCTCAACGAGACTCAGTGTTCTCCTCTCGAAAATGGTAACACTCCTAATCCTGCCATCTCCTCCTAGCCCACGGCACTGCTCTGAGGATCAAAAGAACACGAGTATGTGAGAGGGCTTTGTAAATTTAAAGTGCCGTACAAATATGAGTTATTATCATTTCCAGCTGGGGTTGTCTGGGACTACTTCAATGAGGGCATTATAAATGATTGATAAGACTTTATGTGGTATTTGTGCTTTCAGGGGGAACAAGTCTTAAGTCAAATGACTGGCTCTCTGGTTGGAATGCTGGCTGCAGCATCCTAGACAGAGGGATTTGGGCAACTGAATGGGGGTTGGGCCCAAATCCAAAATACCAGTCAGCTTAACTTCGAATCCAGGGTTAGGAGTTTCTATTAAATATTGATTATGATTTAGTTATTCATTGAACAAGTCAAAGAAAGTCAGTACTAATGTTAGCAAATTTTTATTTGAATGCTTACCTTGTATCAGGCATTGAACAAGTAGTTTGCATGTACATAAATGTAATCCTTATAACCACCTGATAACAGGATTATCTTTATGGGGATTCTGACTATCCCCATTTCCCAAATGAGAAAAATAAGCTGAGAAGTTCAGAAGCTTTTCTAGGGTCACACAGCTAACAAGTAGTGGAGTTTGGATTTGAACTGAGTCATTCTGATCCCAGAACCAGGAGGAACAAAGAAGATGTAAGAGGAGGGAGGGAAAAGAAAAGACCTAATGTGGGTGGAGCTACAAGTAATTAGGTAGCATTACAGTGCAAAGGCTGAGAGGGAGAGGTAAGATCGGAAGCTAGAGGTACAAGGAGGGTCTCGGTCATGTGTGCCCAAGAGCCTCTGTGACAAACAGAGGACTTAGGCTTTATTTTGTCGGTGACAGAGAGCCATAATGGCTTAAAGCAGAATTAGATTTATAATTTAGATATTCACTCTGACCCGAGTGGTGAGGGTGAACTTGATGGGTATAGGGCAGGGAAGGTGATAGGAAGAATGGTCACTACTCCAAATAAGAGATTATGAGCACTAGAATTAGGGGAGTCATAAGAGAGCTGATGAACAGACTGAAGAGGTAGGTAGGAGGTATTTTTAAGAAGGAGTTAGCGATTGGACTGAGGGGGAGTGAGCAGCACTGGGTGGTGTCTCAGTTGACACCGACATTTCTTGATTCAATGACTGGAGAGACTGGGGTGCTGCTAATAAAGGATTGGGACAGGAGCAATTCTGAGAAGTGGAGTTGTCCAGCAGCAGATTGGGGGGGAAATGCAAAACTCTGGGGAGCAGCCAGGGCTACAAATAGTGATTTGATTTGCTGAAAAAATAATTTATTAACTACTATATGTCGACATTAGGCTTCATGCTGGGCTTGGAAGTCAGGACAGGATAGGTTATGTTGCAGTAACAAACAATCCCTAAATCTTAGTGGCTTAAGACAAAAACAAAGTGTATTTCTCACTCATACTACATGCCACATATGTTTTATTCAGGGGCTCTGTTCCACATCATCGTTTAGGGAAAGGGCTGTGTTCCCGAGGCCATAGCCCCTAGAACCTATTCTAAAAGGAATGGAGGCAGTTCAGTTAGGGAGTCTATCTTGATCTCATTCCATTATTTAAAACGCTGAATAAATTTTCAATTGATGACTCTCTAGTTGGGTAAGAAAAGACCTGTGAAAGTACAGACTGTGATCACCGAAATGGCTCTCACGCTGTGTAAACTGTCAAACAAAAAGAGATATTTACTTATCCATTAATATCCTCGGGCAGAGGCCATATCAGAACTCGAGACGTTTATCCAACATGCAGGTGTTGCTAACTGATAAGACCTGAGGATTGAACTGGGAGCCCACATTTGTGGTTTCCTATTGCCCCGGGAGAAAGGGGTGTCATTAGTTCCTTTTTTGTTCTTTCACTGGAGAAAACTGACCTAAAAGTGAACAGTTGATGATATTTTGACCAGACAGCTGTTGAGCACTTGGCACTTCTGGGCAAGAGGAACATGGAAGAGACATTTGCTGAGTACCTGCTACATGCCGGGCAATTCCCAGACATCATTTCCCTTCATCTTTAAAACCACTTAGTAAAAGGGATCTTTTATCCTTGCTTTATAGAGGTGGCAAAATGGAATAGAAGCTCCCAGTTTGCAGGCTCCGGGGGCCCCATCCCCTTTGCTATCGGCTAAACCCACTCTGAACGCGGGCCCCCATTTCTGCTTCTCACGGTTGCTGTGCGTGTCTCAGTCCCATCAATCCCCAGCGGCGAGGAGGCAGATGAAAGGTGTCAGGGACCTGCAGATTACCGCGAGGCCTTCAGAGGGACTGGCCCCCAGCTTTGAGCCACATGCACCGAAGGGGCTGTTTCCATCTGCCGACCTGTCAGGCTGCCCCTCTCTTGGGCTTCTTTCCTCCCTCCTTGGAGTTTCTTCAATAAAACATTTCACTCCCTTGAAAAGCATCTCCCCTGAGTGGCACGGGGAGGGCCCAATCTGGTTCCATTTAGCTCTCTGGGGATGAGGGGGAGGCATCCTCCCCTCCACATAACTTTCCCAGCAAGTGGTATCTGTCTCCTCTCCCTCAAAAACTATGAAAAAAATAAATCTCGCTTAGCTTAGTCTCCCAACTCGCAGATCTCCTGAACCCCACTCCCCGCAGCCCGGCTTCACCCTGTCTCCTGGATCCTTAGGCTCCTGACTCCCAGGAAGACTGAAGGGCGAGGCTGCGTGTGGAGCCACCTTCTGGCCATGCCTGGAGCTGCACCTTTCTTAGCAGCTGTTTCAGGGAGGAGAGAGGCTCTGTTTTGTCTCTCCAGCTGGCCCCTGTCACCTCCTTACAGGACTTCTGGAAAAAGCAGCCATCAGCCCCCCTCCAAGGCTCCGGACTAATTAGCGCATTGGCAGTTTTTAAACCCACCCCCGCCCTAGTAATTCTAACGTGCAATCAGACTGAGAAAGCTGTAAATTCAGACCAGCCCTTCAACTCCCACTGGTTTTTAGACCCGAATAGTGGGATTTGAGGAACTTTCCCTCCTAAAGCATCTAGACCTGGAGAAACACATTTCTAAATTTAAAGTTTCAGACATGTGCAAACTCGGGGGGAGGGGTGGATATTTGATTGAGAGAAGTCAACCTCCCTAGTACCCCTCATGTTACTCTGCCTGCTTAGGCAGCTATTTAACATCTCCAAACCTCAGTTTTCACATCTGTGAAATGGGGACAACGAGCACACCTATCACGTAAGATTATTATGAGGAATAAATGAAATAATCCAGGCCCTCACACATAGCTGGAATTATATTAAAGACAACTATTGTATTACTGCTACATTTGTTGTCACTATAGTTCTTTATGTCACTCTTTGGATCAGCCATGGGACAGCTGGTGCACTCTTATCCTGACTCCAAGCTTGAGGCCTCCTTCTCTGTGAGCTGTAGGAAATATGGACTTGGTGCCTGAGACCCCACTAACAAACAAACAAAATCCCCATAAACCATCGCTTACCAGGTCCTGCCAATTCTCATTCTCTCTCTCTCCTTTTAAAAAATCCTCACCAGAAGATATGCTTTCATTGATTTGAGAGAGAGAGAGAGGAGGGAGAGAGAGAGAGAAACATCAATCGGCATGCGCCCCAACCAGGGATCAAACCTGTAACCTGGGTATGGGCCCTGGCCAGGTATCAAACCCACCACCCTTCGGTGTGCAGGATGACTCTCCAACCCACTGGGCCACAGCAGCCAGAGCTGTTCTTCTCATTCTTAAATCCGTCTTATGCGCATCCCCTCTGCTGCTACCCCCATTCAGACTCTCACATCTGGACTATTTTAACAGTCTCTTACTTGTCTCTATCTCTAATTCTGACTTCTCCAATCTCATGCACCATGTTACCACCAGGGAGACACAAATATAATTATGCTCAAAACTCTCCAGTGGGTTTCTATCATCCATCAGGTTGAACTGGGCTTACAGTAGACACTTGCAGGCAACACAAACTCATGGCATGGGCTGTTGGGAAAACAACATACACTCAGCTGTTTGCACTGTGACCTGTCTAGGGATGCTGCTTTTTAAACTGTGTAAACCAAACAAAACTCCTCTTACCCATGAAGCCCTCAGGTCTGAATCACCCCTGATCTACTATATCAACTCTAATTTCTTTCGTCTGTACCGCAAGGCCTGTCCTGATGTGGATCTTGTTACCTATCTAACCTGGTCCCAGCTTCTCTCTCCTTGAACTTTGCACCTGAGTAATCCTGAATTACTTACAGTCCCCTGAATAGGTCACGTGCTCTTATACCTTGTGTTTTTGCTCACGCTGTGCCCTCTGCATAGCACACTCTTTTACTTCGTGATACTCTGGCCAAATCTAGTTTACATTTGATAACAGTTCAAAGGCTAGCTATATATAGGTCCCCTAGATTAACATTGTAACATTGTTCTTCCTCTCCTACTCATAATCTGCTAATCAATTGTGACCAAAGTGCACTGAAAGTATTTATTTGCCAGTCTATTTTCTCCATTAGTCTCATAACTCCTTAAAGTCAGGGGTTGTCTTTTCATTTTAGTATTTCCAGCTCTTAGCATGGTGCCTGGCCTACAGTCTATTGACTGCCCAGGTGGAGAAATGGCCTTCGCTAACATTTCCAGTGCTTCCTAAATTCCAGGCACTGACTTAAGCATTTTGCATACATTATTTGTTTTAATCCCTATATTGATTGCACCAAAAATGAGAGGAAAGTCTTGGATGGGTCCATGTGTAGCATGCATAGGCTGTTCCTAGGTGCTCCATGCTCAGCTGAAAGTGATTAATGATGTCTGCAAGAGTAGGGTTGGGACCTCTGAGATGCTCCAGGGTGACCCAGAATTACCTCTATCCTACTATTGAAATTATTTTTCTAATTCCCTAATAAGTCTGAGAAGTTCTCAAGGACAAGTCTGTCTCAGAATTCTCAGCACCTGATATCATGCCTGGCACACAGTGGGGCCTGTGTAAATGTTAGGTAAATGAATGAATGCAAGTTCTCGTGGATCTTTTGCTACATGAGTCTGGGAAGCTCTGAAATCCTAGTTACAGGTCTCTGGCAGGCTCAGTGGTTTCTCTCACTTTCCCCCCCAGAAATGTGCGGGGTATCTTGGATACATAGGTTATATGTTGTTAACAACAACCATATGCTGTATTGGCAATGAAGGGAAAAAGAGAAAGAAAGATGGAATAGAGAAAAATAATATAAAACATGGAAAATAAAGTAATAAATAGAGGAATAAAGAAATTTCAAAACATTTGCAGCGATTACTACGGCTTTGAGCACAAATCTTCAACAAATTTCCTTTTCCTCTTTAAAAAATATTCCTGCAATTAAACTACATGGCCACCAGATGTCAGTAAAGTAATAACATGTGCCATCAAGGTTTTCCAAGGCCTGGAGTTGCACACTGCGTACAGCTTTAAGCTCAGTCTCCTTCAGAGATTTATGGTTATTTTACACTGATAGAAAACAAACTATCAAGACAGGTAACATTAGGGAAACAAAGCATAAAAACTTTTCAAGGAAAATATAAAAGTATCACGTTTCTTCAAATATCTAAATTGTATCATGGCTAAAATTCCTATCCCAAATTTCAACTTTATAGCTCTTTCAATAATTTCTGTCTAAGGTTGAATAGAGATACTGAGTAGTTCATGCACCTATTCAAACCCTTATCAATTCCTGTCTTCCCCCTTTCACCCCTGCCCTCCCGACCCCACCCCCACCGTAGCCTCTGTCATGCTCACCTTTTCAGGTAAGAGTTGAGAAGAGTTGACTTTGCAACCCCACTCGTCCCTGAGCTTTCGAATCCTCCCTCTTCTCCTTCATCCCTGCTTTCAAACAAGCCAATTCTTTCCTTTTTCTTTTTGATTTGTCTATTATAGCTGACAGTCAATATTATTTTATATTAGTTTCACGTGTACAGCATAGTAGTTAGACAGTTATATACCATGCAAAGCGACCCCCTCCCCATAAGTCTAGTACTCACCTGGCATCACATATAGTTATTGCAGTATTATTGACTGTCTTCCCTATGCTGTATTTTACATCCCCATGACTGTTTTGTAACCACCAAATTTATACTTCTTAATGCCTCCACCTTCACAGACTCATGGAGACAGAGAAGGAACTGATGGTTGCCAGATGGGAGGGGGGCTGGGAGGCTGAGTGGAAGAGGTAAAGGGATTAAGAAGCCATTTCTTTTCTAAGCACATCTCTTTCTTTTCATACTTTGCCAAATACAGCCAACTGAAACGAGCGTACGCTACACTATTCTGTTTCCCAACCTAGTCTCATAGGTCCATAAATGCCTCCAAAAGGCTGAAGGGGACAGTTTTACCAAATGCTTTCCCATTAAATAACATGGATTGTCCACTTTCCAGCCTCCAATATCAGCTTTGTCACCACCTACCCCCAGGCCTATAACCCAATGTCACATATTTTGGGGGTCACACTGGGGTGGGGTTTTTTTGGTTGTTGTTACAATAGCACCCTTCTTCCACTTCCAATATCTGTATCAGTCAGAATAGGCCAGGCTATGCTTTGATAAACAGCAACCCTAGAATTTTAGTGGTTCCATACAACAAAGGCCTATTGGTTATTCATGCTGTATGTTCAGTACAGATCAGCAGGGACGCTCTGCTTATTGCAATTCCACGGGGACCCGGTCTGACTGGGTCTCCATCACCATGCTTCCAACACAGAAGGGTCTCGCGTTGGCAATGAAACACTCCAGCCTAGAAGCAACACTCCCCACACGATTCACAACACCCCCCACAGCTCACTGGACGGAACTAGGCATATGGCCAAACTACATAGAAAGAGTTATATTAATCTGTTCCGTGGTTTTTATTTCCTTACCTCCATGTACACAAAGCAGGACACAGGTGGTGACGTCTGCACGCTCCATGGCTCCTCTGCGCACTTCCGTTCATTGGCCTGTGAAAAAAGCAAGGCGATATGATCCCGTTAGAGAGGTTCCCGCTGACCTTGGGGAGGGGAAGAGGCAGGCTGGAAATGGGTCCCAAGGACGGAGGTGAGGCAGCCGGCTAGGTCCAGGTGAGAGATGCTAAAGGGCGTGACCTGATGGATTTGAAGATTATGAAGAACAGTCAAGATCAAGACATTAATAGAACAGGAAAAGCTCCCACTCATAGAACAAGTGCAACTGTGGGTTGACGGTGAAGATTCTATTTTTCAGAAATGGTACAGATGTCACACTCAAGCTAAAACTGAAACACCAACCCAGAAACAAGCAGCCTGAGACACCTCTAAGACCAAACAGTGAGTGTTTCTGGACATGAAGGAGAACAGCCAACAGCTAAATTCTTTTGTCAACTGCTCCTCCTCTGAGCTTTGCCGACTGAGTTCTCATTCAAACAGTAGCTTGTCAGTAATATTGTGACAACTTTGAACGGTGGCAGATGATTCCTAGACTTGGTGTGGCGAGCACATCATAAGGTTTATAAATGTCAAATCACGGTATTGTACACCTGAAGGTAATATGTTTATTGAATACTATACTTCGATAAAATAAAAAAAATTAAAAAGCAGTAGCTTGTAACCTCAGATTTCTACAACTTGCAGCTACTCATGGCTGTGAAGTTGACCCTAACTCTACAGAAACAGATGCAAGGACATATTTTTCTATCTCTCTGTCCTTACACTGTGGTTCTTTCATTTTCCTCTCAAGGTCTCCTTTTGACGAAAACTCTGTGTGTTGGGGAAGGAGGCCATTTCTGTTTTGCTACCCAAATTCCTCCTCGGTCAAGTTCCTTAGTTTCCTTTGGAAGGGTTATTGCCACAGAACCTTCCGACATCATTATTAGGCTTGGTTTTGGTTAATGTCTGTTAATGATCTGGAGAGAGGTGATAACTGCATATTAATGAGATTCACAAAGGAGCCAAATTGAAAGCTGTTGCAGACTCCAGTGGTGACAGCAATAAACTTGAACTCTGCAGAGGGCTAACAGTCGGGGACAATGCAGTGCGGCGAAACCAGCACATGATGCTGGCACTTAGCAGTTTAGACATTGTATTTTTTTAAAAAAGGAAAGAAGCCATGTAGAAAGCAGAAGTCAACCAAAGAGTCTTAAAGATAAAATGGGGAAAAAAACCCCAAAGATGCTGAGGTTGCAAAAACTAGTCACTGAGAGAGGATGCTGTCGTCCCATTGACCTCCGCTTTACATGCCTCCCCCTCAACAACGCTCACACGATCCAGGTCTAGCAAGATGGTGTCTCCTAGAGCACAGCTTTTGGTTTTGGTGTAGATACGTAACTTGACTTTGTCTAATGAGACTCATTTCTGGGATTTTTTTAATTTTTATTTTACTGGAAATAGTGTGAAAATAAGAAGCTTTCTTTCTACGAGGACTGCAAGTTATACAGCTGCAAGTTATACAGGTAATTTAAGCCTGGAGCTGTCAAGAGAACAGAGAAGCCCTGGCTGTGATTGAAACCACACAGACAAAAGCTGAGCTGCCAGTGGGGGGAGAGAGAGAGGGAGGGAGGGAGGGAGGGAGGGGGAATGAGCGTTGGCTCACAGGAGGGTGGGGGCTGGCAAGTAGGAAATTTATAGGGCAGGCTAGCAACTCGGGCAGGAGCTAATGTTGCAGTCTCGAGGCAGAATTTCTTCTCCAGAAAAACCTCAGGTTTTGCTTTCCGGGCCTTTCAAATGATTGGAGGAGACCTCCCCACATTATTGAGGGTAATTTCCTTTGATTATAGATGCTAACCACATCTACAAAATACCTTCACACAAAAACTCTCCAGAATACTGCACAGCAACACCTAGACTGCGGTTCGGTTATATAACTGGGCACTGCGGCCTAGCCAAATTGGCACATGAAACTAACGATTAAGGAGTCAAGACAGTGTGGTATTGGCATGAAGACAAACAAAAGGATTGATGGAATAGAAGAGTCTGGAAATAGAAGTACACACATATGGATAACTGATTTCAACAAAGATGTAATGGCAGACAGTGGTGAAAAATGATCTTTTATACAGTAGACCAATTGGATATCCATGTGCAAAAAATGAACTTTGATTCATATCTCTCGCCATATAAAAAATTAAATCAAAATGGATCACAGACCTCAATGTAAATCCTAAAATGATACAATTTCTAGAAGAAATGTTAGGAGAAAACCTTGTTAACATGGGTTAGGTAAAGATTTCTTAGCTACAATACCAAAAGAACAAATTAATAAATTGGACTTTACTAAAAATTTTTTTTAAACACTGTTAAGAGAGTGAAAAGATAAACCACAGACTGTATTTGCAAAGCATGTATCTGATCAATGAATTGTGTCCAGTCTTTAGAAAGAACTCTCAAAACTCAACATTAAAAAATATACAAGACGATTAAAAAATGGCAAATAAGCATGTGAAAAGACACTCAGCACTGGTAGTCATTAAGGACATGCAAATTAGAACTACAGTGATTAAGGACATGCAAATTAGAACTACAACGAGATTTGACTACACCCCTATCTGATTGGCTGAAATAAAAAGACAGATCACACCTGGTGATGGGCAAGGATGGGAAGGGGGAACTGGTGGATGTAATGTGGGCCAAGCTCTTTGAAAAAAAAATTGGGGGAGTTTTATAAAATGTTAAACATGCACCTAGTGTATGATGCCAACATTCCACTCCTACGTATTGACCCAGGAGAAATGCAGACATTTGTCTATAAAAAGAGTTGTACGTGGATGCTCATAGGAGCTTTACTTGTAACAGCCCCAAACTAAAAACAACCCAAATATTCATCAGCAGGTGAATGGATACACAAACTCTGGTATATCCATAGAATGGAATACTATTCAGCAAAAAAAGAAATGAATTATTGATATATGAGAGAAGATGAACGAATATTACGCTGACTGAAAGAAGCCAATGCATACTGTATGATTCCATTTATATAAAAGTCTGAAGCATGCAAACTAATATATTGTGACAGAAAGCAGATCCGTGTTTGCCTGGGGATGGTAGGAGGAGTGAGAAGGAGGGGTTACAAAGAAGCTCACGGAAACTTTCGGAGGGGGGGTGATGAATATGTTCATTATCTTAATTACAGCGTTGATTTTGTGGGTATACGCACATGTCAAAACTTATCAAGCTGCACACTTTAAATCTGTGCAGTTCTATGTCAATTATACCTCAATAAAGATGTTAAATAAAAGTCACTGTAGGCGAATGACAGAGGATTTCAAACCAAGTAACTAAAGAACCCCAGGAGCTAAAGTCGCATATTTTTCAGCTTACAAATTCTTAAGTGGAGTTTGGAATCTCAAGTTCTAACTATGCCACTTTTAACTTCTCTGAGTCCCATATTTATCATTTGTAAAATGGGAGTAATGTATTTTTTTTACTCTGCTACCTACCTCAAGGGGGTTATTGTGAGGACCAACGGCAATAATCCATGTGAAAGTGCTCTGCAAACTACTTAAATGTCAGCTATGGGTGTAGCTGTGGCATGCCATCTGTGTATTATTCTTGCCCAATAGATACGCTTCATGCCAGCTCAACCCTTAATAGCCCGAATATAAAGGATAATTAATTGTACAAGTTGCTCAAATAGCAGTGAAACCCGGTATTCAAGGCATGACATAGCCTAAATACATAACAGATTTTGGAATAAATCACTTTCAGCCCAAACTAGAATGGGGGAAACAGACAGATGCCTTCACACATATGCCAAGCAAGTCAGACCCACGCAAACAGGATGGAGTTCAGGGCAAGGCAAAACAGCCAGTATGAAGGCTTTCTGTGTTTCCTGCCAGAGGCTGTTACAGGGAGCAGTGACCCCATAACATGGCTGGCCCCGGTGCTGAGAGGCTCTCTGCATTTAGAGCCAAACTTACTTGGAAATTAACTGTTTTATTATTGGCCTCTCACATTTGCCAAGGAGACTAATGGGGCCACAAATCACACTCATTTACCTCAAGTTAAAAATGACAAAAATAGAAATAAGTAAATATGCTCAGTGTCACCCTCCTGCTGTTCTCCCCGTGAGCATTGTTAATTACCTGATCTTAAATCACTGCTGGCACTTTCCTCATGATTTGGATTCATTTGAAATTATTGGAATTCCCCCCACCCCCATCCTCTCCACGGACCTTGGATATGTAGGACCCACTGTTTGAGGCTGGCTTTCCACTCTGACCTACTTAGGGGGAACCCTTTGGGGTGGGGCTACTTCTGGACAGGGCTGCATAGGACACCACACAACAGCAGGGTTAGCATTCCCTGGTTGAGCTGTGCCTGAAAGAAGCATCTGGGAAACAAAGCGGGGAGTCTGAGACATGACTCAGATGGGAGGAAGGACAGGATGGCGGAAGTATGTGTGTGTGTGTGTGTAGAGGGGACAAGAGCAGAATCAAAGAAAAAGTGGGAAGAAGTCAGAGAACAATGTGGCCTCAAAAGCTGGATGGCCAGTAATAAGTCAAGGAACAGACATAAGAAATGTCTGACCAACTAATGTCTCTGAGGAGGCCAGGCCCTTTTCTGTGAGATTCCATGCACTTCACTGGTTTCCTAAGAGACTGGGTGGGTGCACTGGTCACCAGGGACTCCAGAGGCTTGTCTGGCTGGGGTTCCCCTCATCCAGCTTTTATGTAACAGTGGGGAATTGTAACAGTGGGGAATTATAACCTACCCCACCATTCTTTTGACATTGTTTCTGTAAATGCTGACTCTGACCAATATGTAGCTTGTAGATAAACAGTATGTTTGTATAAGAATCCTAGGAACTAACTTCAGGAGATACAGACACCGACCTTTAATCATCCCAATTCCAGGAGATTTGCTGACCTTCAACCGTAGAACCAGGATGACACACACCAGACCATTGCTTGACCAGTTGGGAGATCCTTATCAGAATGGACTGTGCTGGCCTGCACGTAGAGAACTTTTCAACTCCTTCCCCTTGATTTCTTTGTTCTGCTTTCCCTCTCCATTCTTATAAAAACCTCTGCCTGCACTGAGGTGAAGAGATGGGCTTTGGACAAGAGTCCCTCATCTTCTCAGGTCACCAGCACTTGAATAAACCTTTCCTTTCTCGCCAGCACCTGTCTCACAAGTTCGGCTTTTGTGGTGGCAGGCAGCTGAACCTTGGTTTTGGTTACACTTAGACTGAGAGGAGTGGGCAGGCAGCTTGTGGAAATTCATAGGTATCTTCACAAGCTCTACGTAGAGACAACATTGCAGCAATTACTGTGTCTGGAAGAAGTATAGCTTGGCCCAAAGGATCTCTTTTGGGGTTGGGAAATACGTCTCTGTCTCCCAATATATCAGTCTTGGCTCAACCAAGAAATACTGAGAGTTTGAGGTACTTGAGCATTGCCCTAGGCAGATTGTGCTCTCAGGTAGTCCTAAAGCCCAGTAAAGGGGGTCCTGGTAGAACTTGTCATTTCCACAAGGAGAGTGCTGCTTTCAGGGATGCTGGAAAGACCCACTGCAAAACAAAACAAAATTCCTCTGTCGATGCTGCAGTTTATCACAAAAGATTTACTTACTAGTGTTGAGTTTGCATCTTTCTGAAATCTTCTGGGATATTGTTAAGAGGAATGAGCCACCAAGTCTCTGGCCCCCGATTTTACATTCACCATGGTTAGAGGGGTTGACCATAAGTCTGAATCACCAGAGCCCTGTGTCCTGCAGAAGAGGGAACTCCCAATGGGGACAAAGGACATAAAAAATGGAGGGGACATGGAAGTAGGCCAGAAAGGGTCAAAGTAGGCCACTCATGTCACCTTTTTACTCAGTGTCAGGAATCCAGTGTCTGCCTTCACTGATTGGAAGTTACTGTTGGGTGGTAAATGTGGTATCATTAAACTTCAGATAAAGATGCATGGAGAAGAAGGATACCCATAGCCAGATGGGAGCCCCATTTTGTGATCACTGTGGAAGGGACAGATTCCAGGCTTTGGCAATGAGTGCTTCCCTGGCTAAGGCACCACTCACAGGGCTCCAAAAGAGCGAGCCCAAGCTCAGCCAAGCCAGGCGCATCTCTACTGCCAACAAACACCATTCCCCATGTTTCCATGGCGCCTTGAGCAAAGCCAGCCTGTCCGTGCTGGGTGCTGGTTCTGCCAAATGTCTGGTAGGGGACTGGCTAGGAAGCCCAGCCCTGAAAGGACTGTAATTTGAAATAAAAAGCATGGAACCCTGCCAGATCCTGGAGATTCCTTCTTGTCCCATGCTGTGAGAAGGCTTTCTTGTGAGCCAAAGCTGTTCCTGCAAGCTCCATGCTAAATGAGTGAAAGTGTGCTTCTCTGACTGGGGGCACATATTCCCATGGGGGCATGGGACAGATGGCAAATTGGGACAGGGGGCTACAGGAAAATTATCTGCATCCTCTTATAGGGGCAATTTTCCTCAATGGGAAATAGTTGAAAACCTTTTTCTGTGTGTGGAATATAATCAAAATTATACATGAAATTTGAAGCAGTCATTCCAAGCTTTCTTCCTGGGAGTTTGGGAGGTGGTATCTCCTAGACTCTCAGGAGTCACCTCTCACAGAAGGATGGCTTAATCCTCAAGCCCACCATGGTTTTGAGGCACTTCTCAGACATCCTATGGGTTCATACTAGCCGTTTCTGAATTGTTGATCAGTCTATCCCAACATTCTCTAAGGTTTTGCATTCCAGTAACATGAAGACAGCCACCTCCATCCAAAGGTACCTTTGGTCAATTATCAGCCATATGTACTTCAGTGTGGACAGCATCCAGAGACTCCTCCAGCAAAGGCAAGACTTGGTGAAAGGGAGAAAGGAACACTCCCTAAGTGGCTCAGCATCAGAAAAGCTGGTGGAGTTAGAACAAATTTCCTAAATTTCACGACTTCGATGAAGACTAGTCTTAGAGTCACATGATGCAATAGCTCTGTCTGCATACACTCAGCCCAATATTTGCCCACAGCCTCCCCTAGAGATGTGCCCTGGTAGGGTTTGAGCCTCACTTCATTACAACTGTATTTTGACGAGTCGCATGAGCTAGCAAGAGGGGTTCTTATATAGTAGAGTGACCACCAACATTGTCACCCAACATTTCCGTCTGCTCAGGGACAGATCCAGATTTTGTGTAGCATGAAGTGTATACAATTTTGGAGGGGGTTCCTAATGAAGAAAAATATGCAAAAAATAGTTGACCTTTACAAATTTACAAAAACATATGAAGAACAGATTGTTAGGCTCTCCCAAGGACGGGAACCGTTCTGTACAACTGAGGGACTGGAGCTTAAACCTCGTTGGCTGTATGGTAATCTGCCCCTGCTCCTATGCTTGAATGTATACTTGCTGGGGGGAGGGGCGGTGCAGGGATTGCCAGTGATATATTATTTTCTCTCCCAGATGTAACAATCTGTATTATTCCAAGCTGCATCTCATTTTATAGCTTCCTGCCCGAATTTTCCAGTCTCTTTGGGTTCGTATCTATTTCTTCTTCCTGGCTGGGCTTTCGAACAGCTCCTTGGGAGATATTCAGGGGCATTCAAACAATGGGCTTGGCCCGGGAAGCAAGGAATTTCCTGAAAGACAGCAGGCGTCTCTGGTGGGTTGTTGGGATAGACTGATCAACAATTTTTAACACTGGAGATGGAGTTGTACCAGTCCATGCCAAGAGCCTTTTAGAGGCAGCTCATATGGAAACCATCAGTCCCCGTCCCACCCATCAGCTAGCTTGAAGGCAGCCAAGCCTGGGGACCAGAGCTGCCATGGCAAAGAACAAAAGTACCATGTGCCCCAAACAAGCCAGGAATGCAATGGGAGCTTCACCCCCACACACACATTCTCTATTCTCCCATCGAGTCACCAAAAAAAAATGGGTATGATAAAAATTGGCTGTATTTGTTAGTACTCACACAGGTTATACTAACATCAAGGTGAAACTTGTCACAAACCAGTTTACGTCGCTTTCAGCCTTACTATACTTCAAAGGCCTCCCATTGCATTTATAATAATTTCCAAATTCTAAGTACTACTGGCTCCTCTCATCCTACTCTTTCTCACTTGCCAAGATCAGACTGCACTAAAATTATGCTTCTTCGATGTGCTCTGTGCTCTTTCTTTCTTGGCTTCACACACGCCTTTACCTCTGTCACTCACATCAGCTTTTCAATTAGTTAACTCTTACTCATCCTAAGTTCTCAACCTGGGGACACACTCTGTACTCCACACACTCATCACATTGTACATTTATCTCCTGTTTCATGCCTAAACTAGAAGCTCTGTGTTTCAATGACCTACTCCAATGCAACAAACCATCCCAAACTTGGTGGCCTAAAACAAGATATTGACTCTCACGATTCTGCAGGACGACTGCCCTCAGCTGGGTGATTCTCCTGCTCTGAAAGGTGTTGACTGTCATTTCAGTCATGTGGGGCTGGACTGGGTTGCCGTGTCTAAGACAGATAACCATAGAGCTCTAGGTGGGTCAGGCTCTCAGCTGGAAGTGCAACTGGGGGTTGCCTGGAGTGCCTCCATATGGCCTCTCCACGTGACTTGGGCTTCTCACAGCAGAGTTGCTGGAACTAAGAGGAAGAAAGTAGAAACGGCAAGTCTTCTTAGAATCTAAGCTCAGAAGCCCCAGGACTTGGTCACTTGGTCAAAGCAGTCACGAATCCAAGGGGAGGAGAAATACACACGTATCAGCAAAGGAGTGGTAGGCACACAGAGGAAGGGAAAACAGTGGTGGCAGCCATCTGACAGCAGTGACTACTCTGTCTTGCTCCCCAGCACCTGGCCCAGGGCCTAACCACCAAGGCTTGGTGCTCTGTCCATTCGGTCAACGCCTCTCTCTAATTGTGTGCTAATGCCTAGGTTTGGTCTTTGTGTTTGATGTATGCCCTACTCTCCAGGTCACGTGGGTTGAGTTTTCCTCTTTATGGTCTGCCAAAAGTAAAAGTAACAACCTCAATGGCCTATGACTTAAATTAAGAGATTCATGACTCATAACCAAAATAGGACTTGATGCCACAGGAACACTCTATGCATTAGCTGAGGGTAAGCCGATTCTTAGGGCCTCCAGGAACAGCTCCCTCTCCACTGCCTCCTCATTTCTGTTTCTGTAACTAGCACTGACCATCAGAGTAGGGCAAAGAATGAGGATCGGAGATTGAGGTTCTGCAGTCAGGTGACATGCACCTGGAACCTGGCCACTCCAGATCTCTTTGGGCCAACTTCATGGTTTCTACAGAACTTGGTGTGATCAGAAATGTTTCCTGGCCACTCTCTCATTGGTTAGCAGGACATGGGATGCCATTGCTCCTCCAATCACCAGGAAGGAAGGAAGGAGTGCGGAAGCCAATTGCCGCTGGAACTACAGGCAGCACATTAAGTATGGGGTTGGCTGCCACCATCACAGTCCTAGTTGGTGCCACAGGCTGGCTGAGGAGGGACAGGGAATTGAGGGCAGTTACATCATCCTAGGAACAGAGTGTCTGGGGGAACAAGACTTCTCTCTTCCTCGTATCTTCTGTTGCAACCAACTCAGGCTCACACTTTCCAGGCTCTCCCTCACCCAACCTCGAGATACAGAAATGAGGTGATCAGAGGTTTCAATTCACGACACCCTCCTCAGGTCCCAGCAGACTATAAGATTTCAGGTTCAAAGTTCCTTCCTTCCTCCCACATTGTGAAGATGTTAATTACCCCTCTGGCTTCTTGTTTTTGATGTTGAAGTCTGATATCAGTTAGATGCCTGTTCTTTTGTAGTCAGTCTTCCTTTCTCCCTAGAAGCTGTTACTGATGCTCTTAATTTTCATTATAATGTGTTTTGGGGAGAATTTTCTTTTCTGATCAATCCTGTTCAGTATTGAAGGCTGAGAATCAGGTTGTTCCCCAATCTATGAGGCCCACTAACTAGCACAGAGGGCAGATGGCCACGAACCCCCTGTGTATTCAAAACTGCATATATTAAACTTTTCAGAATGTATGGGTGTGGTAAACATTGTAAACAGGCTTTGCGGACTACTATAGGTAGTAGGTAAACATTTGTGAGTGAGCAAGTGAGTGAATGAGTGCGTAGCGCATTGCCTAGCACATAGTAAATTCAAGGAAGCTATTATTATTAACAGAAGTGCCATGTGAGACAAGAAAGACGCAGAAGACTTGATCCCTGCCTTGAGGAGCTCTTAGTCTAGTACTTATCACATCAAAACGTATGTTTGAAATACAGGAGAATCATAGAAGAGAGAGCTACTAACTCTCAGAGAGGCCTTCGCAGAGGAAAAAGGAGCTGCGTTTTAAGGGTAAGATAGGGCAGGAAAACAGGACAGGATGGGACAGCAAGGAAGTAGGGGAAAGGCATTCTAGCCCAAGAGAAAAGCTTAGGCCAAAGCCCAAACGGGGTGGGCCATCATCAATTCATTGTGGCTTCAGTGGGGACAAGAGGGAGGAAGAGATGATCTCGACTTAATCCCCACACAGTGGTTTTGGTTCACTCGACCCCCCACGGTGCCCTGAGTAGGTTTTACAGGTGAGGGGACTGGGCTGAGAATGGTTAAGGGGCTCGTCAAAGTCACCTGGATGGGAGCGCAGAGCCAGGTGATGAGCCCAGGCTGTCTGTCCCCAAGTCACATCTTCAGACATCAGAGAGCATCAGGTACAAGGACGCGGTAAATTCCCCACCTTTGGTTTTGCCCTTCGCCTCTATCTCCGAAGGAATGGCAGGGAGGGAACACCATCAAGGAAAGGGCTCCGGGGCAAGGACAATGCAGGGCCTCTACCTTGCTCCCCACAAACGGGAGCCAGGCTGCCCAGCCCTGGACTCACAGACAACCAAGGGGGGCCTTGGGAGCAGGGCCGCGAGTCCCACTCCCGCTCAGGGCCAGAGGAAGACTTAGAAGCCCTAAGCCCCGAAAAGAGGATGGTTCTCTTCTTAAGTATGGAAAGTGAAAAGAATTAGGAAAGCATAAAGTAATTATAAGGAAATCCAACAGCATTCTCCCTCCTTTTTTCCCTTCCGAAGGACAACTCTCATTTTATAAAACCATCCTAAGAAAGTATTTGGGGGGTCTGAGTGCTGTTAAGAGCTAATTCCCCATTTGGCAGATGAGTTCAGTCACGGGGTGGGCGTGAGGATGGGGTGGAGGTAGGGAGGAAGGGGGGTTGGGGATGATAAATCCGGGGATTTTCAGAGCCCTGGATCTGGCCTGGGAAGTGAGCAGGCCTGACTCATGGAAGTCTCGGTTTTTCCATGAGAAGCACTTTCCCGGGGCAAATTCTGAATGCAGCCTGAAATCAAGACTGTTAAGAAGCACGTTCCTTTGGGGCATAAGTGCCATGTGTGCAGCTTAAACCATTTGTCTTATAAGCGAGAGAAAATTGGTGGTTAGATATTTTCTCTGGAGAGAGGCTAACTGGAGTTTGTCCTGTGGTTCTTCAATACCACTAGCAAATCTAGGGCCATTGCCCAGAGCTCCCCTAACTTGGCCAAAGGGAAACCCAGGGCTTGCAATCAGCTGAGGTTGCTGTGGGCGATGCTTCCAAGAAAGAGAGGGCGCTCTCAGCTCGAAATGACGTGTTTCATGCCAAACCTCCCCCTTTTCATACCTGCTCAAAGCTCCAAAATTTGGCATGAGGAAGGCGTATGAACTCGAAATGCAGAATCAGGGCTGTTTGGGCAGAAAAGCAAGCTTGAAGAGAGGCCTCATAATGCAGAGCGGTATAGAGCAGGAGAGAGCAAATTTACACTCCAATTCCTTTACCTGTGAAATTTCCTAATGGGTCTGAAGGGAGCTGGCGATGGCCGCGATGTCCAGCGAGGAGAACCTGGTCAGCGCAGGTTAAAGCAGTGTGGGCGACCTGACCTCTAGGAAGCTTAATATCAGGTCTAATGAAATGCAACAGGCCTGACATCAGAGCCTGTCTCTGACCACACATCAAAGGGAAGGAAGTGGATGCTTTGATCCTCTGTCATTGCTTTCTACAGAAAGCTTTCAGAAAAGGAGGTGGGAGTGGGGGGGCAAGGACCTGAGGTTTTCTTTCTGGTGTTAATGCTCTCCCAGTTATGGAAAAGGGGCAGGCGGGACAGGCGCGGTGTAGGGAGTTTGGAAGTCAGGCTTTGAGTGATTTTCTGAGTGTGACTTCCATAGACAGAGGTCCCAATCTGTCTTCCCCAAATCCCTCCCCTGCCTGTACTGTGATTCCTGAATTCTAATCTTAGAGTTTCATTTATTTAGCTGGACTCTTGACTCTTATTAGAATATAAACCTCTCCTGGGAAAGGCAGTAACCTAAGCCATATTTTCCTACCCCAAAGTGCCACTTTTGGAATGTATTTCAGATTTTGTCACTATACTGGTTAAAACTATTTTGGCTCCTGGTGACCAGAAGGTGAAGTCTGAATGCCTTATTGTGGGGTACACGTTCCCTGCATGACCTGGCCCCTGTCTAGCCTCTGTGGTCTGTGTGTCTGTCCCACCTTGCCAGACACATTAATCTCCAAGCAGTCCCAAATTGCCTTGTGGCTTTTCACCCACATCTGTGAGTCCCCGCTGCCTTGGGACATGACCTTCTTTGGGAGAGAGCTCCAGCCCAAGGCCAAGGATGAGAGTCATGCTCACTTGCTATCCTGAAAATCACACTCACCTGACAAAGCATAGGCCATGAACTTAATCATACAGATGAATGAATAAAAGCGGTTACATCATTGTGAATCTGCTTTCTTTCTGTTCTGCGGGGTTTTCAATGAAGGGGGCAGTGTGAGGGCAGAGAAGCGAGGGACTAGGACCTCCCCAGGAGGACAGGGCACCTGGAGGAGGCAAGTTGGTCATCTCTCTGTTCGTCCCACTGCCTGGTGTTGGCCCGGCTCAGGGTTGTGCCGACTATGGCGTGGCAGTGAGTGGCAGCAATCGAGAGCTGAGGCTCTGACATTCTGAAGACACAGAAACAGGCCCGGCGCCCACTGTTGGGGTTGGAGGGGAGAAAGGGGCCGCAGGAGCAGAGAGGTGGCAGGGCTCAGGAGGCAGAGCAAAGCTAGGGGACCCCGGCTGCAGCAGCGGAGTGAGCATAGGGCGTGGAGGGTGGAGGGCACGGGAAGGAGGGAGTGGGAGGTGGCTGCCCCACTCGTGTAGGTCAAAGGCAGAGACACAGTCATCCGCGCATCCAAGCAAGTTTCCCCTCAATAAGGAAAGAGGCTAAATGAAATGTGAGTTAGTAATTTGCTAAAATCCCCATGAAACCCGAGGAGGTGTGAGGTTGAATTCTGGTGGGAGGTTGTGGGTGGCGGAGGACCAGGCCCGAGACAGGGAGGGTGGCAGAGAGAGCAGTGTCCCAGTGGCCCAGCTGTGCCCTGGCCTCCCTGGGGGGTTTCGTGGATCCACTGAAAGACGCTGGAAACTACCCCCGGTGTTTGTGAGGGAGAATGCTGGAGGCCAAGGACCCGGCTGGACTTGGGACATCTGCCGCTGGCGGAGATGAGCACGGTGGCTGGACAGGAGGGGAAAACTGCGACTAGGGACCTGGGAGTGGGGTGGGGTTTCCTCCACTTCTCTCCTGTAGCAAGTGTCGTGCTCACCACTCTTCTCACCCTGGGGGCGCCTGTGTTCCCTCCCCACAAACTTCGAGTGCAGCCACCAAGTGAGACAGTTGGGCAGGGAGGTGGCTCTGTGTAGCCGGCAGACAGCAAGCTCTTCGTGATCAGGCGAACTTGGCTTTGCTTCTTTGATCTGCCTTGTGACTGTTTATCTAGGGTCAAAATCCCTCGCTGTGTTGCATTGGCCAGTCACTAGAAAGGGGATTCTGTTATAATGGAAAGATTATAGCCTGTTTCAGGGACCAAGCGAGAAGGAAGAGGTTTGGGTTTGGAAAATTGAAGATGCTCACGAAACATTGAGACTCTTTTCAAAGACTTGAAGGACTATCGTGAATATAATTTGGTGCACCCCCTGCGACATTAGAGACCAGAATCAGAAACAAAAAGTGGAAGCTGTAGGGGAGCAAATTTTGGCTCAATTTACAAAGGACGAATTTTATGATAAATCTATGCGGCAGAAAGGAAACGGGCTACTTAGCTCGAGTGTTCTTGAGCTCCCTCTCGCTTAGTGCACAGACCAAGGTTAGAAGGCCGCTTTGAGGTGGTTGGATTTGACGACCTCTAAGGTTGCTACATCCTCACACGTTCTCCCAGTGAAGTAACGTTCCTATTTAAAGCAGCATCTGAATGGAACCTCTAAGACTCTATAGATGGTCATGGAGACCAATCAGTAGCTTAAATCCTTAAGCCTTTACTTAAAAATTTCTCAAAGGGCTTAGGTGGGATGGAGAAGCGATCTCTCAATTCAAGTGATCTCTGTGGGCAGAGACCGATAGAGACACATCATACCCTACTGTGTCGTTCCTTTTTTTCTTTTTATCCTCATGAGGAACTCAGATGTCATGCAATGTGTGCACAGGCTTCTAGAGACCTCAGCACTCTTCCTTCTGCTGAGATCTTGGCTCCACCTAGTGGTGTGACTTGATGTTTTGCACACAATGGGTGCAGGGTTGGGGCTAGAGTGAGTGGCTGCAGGGGAGGCGCCTGTCATTTGTTCTAGGTTTCCAAGCTCCTTGACTTGACACCTTTCTCCAGTCTTGCCCCGTCGACTGGGAACTAGCTGACTTGAGTTGGCGATGGTACCATTTCACTTTGTACCTTTAGGAGGTCTGGCCTCGTGGTGCCTATACTAACTCACATATTATTAACAAAGAAGGGGCTTAATGGCTTCTCAAACTGTACATTAAGGAGCCCAAGGGGTCCCAAAGAGGCATTTTGGGAGTCACTACAGGGAGTAAAGTAAGACAGGCTGAGCTGACAGGGACTCACCTCCCCCTACCCACCGTCTTATCCCCACTTTTCTATAAACTCTTTAACACGATGTCCCTAATATGTTTTCTTTTTTACAGATTTTGTGTAAAGTTACAAAAGAAAAGTTTATGTTGCTAAAAATAATATGACTCTAATATCTTCCATTTCCCCTCAGTTTAAAGTAAAACAAGACCAATAATTTATTGACTTGTCCAAGTTTGCAAAGCTGGCTCTGTTAGAACCACAGTTCACACCTATGAGCACACTGGGGCCCTGTCAGGAGTGAGGTCTCCATCCATGGGCACGTAGTGGTTAGGCTAGAGTTTCCAGCCTCATTCCTTTACATGTGGAGAAATGTGATTGCAGTGATCCCAGATATCATATTGTATATTGTTGTCTCACTCTTATAAAGGAGTTTGTTTTATAAACAGGGCAGCAACTGAATCCTGGAGAAAGCAAGTGATTTGTTAAAAATACATGATCTGTCCATCAGTCACCAACAAAAAGAAACACCAACCCCCCTCTTCCCCTCCATGCTCAGTTTAGGGCTCTGTGATTAAGACACTATTATTCCTGGAACGAACGAATGAATGAATGAATGAATGAATAGTGAACACTTGAAGAGAAGTAAACAGTTGGCCATTGTCTGATCGGCGTTACAGCAAATGCTCAAAGACGAAAGTCTTTTTGGAATTCTGATTCAAATGAAATGAAAGCACAGACAGCTATTAATCCAACTGTCTTAATTAAGTAATTATGCTATTTATTGGGCTGCTTGTCTTTCTACTAGAACGTAAGTGCCCTGAAGGCAGGGGTTATGTCTGTCTTGTTTATCACTGCACATCAACATCTAGCTCATTGCTGGGCACAAGGCACACACTCAATAAATAATTGTTATATGAATAAAATATATTTCTCTATCAGCAGCCTTGAACCTAGTACCTAATTATGTCAGTTAATTATTTATAATCAACATCACCCTCAGCAGCCAGCTAGACCAAATACAGCCTAGGCTTCAAAGGCTTCGAGATGAACTTTTGAGGGCAATGATGGCAATAACGACAAGGACAGTAACTTCCACACAGACGGTTTTTTCTGCTCCTACAAAACACAGGAAACTAAAATTGTATTAGTGTAAGGAATTCAGGCAAGTTTGAGGCAGGTGTATCTAATATGCTGGGTGGGCTTTTGCTTCTCAACAATAGAGGGCGTTATTGTTTGTGTCAGAACAGGACCGTGTGAGATACAATAGAGGCCAGGAAAAGGAAGCGGGCGTTCTAGGCCTACTCTACGATGGCTTCATTGATCGATGACTGCTAACTCCAGTAATGGAAGGTTTTTCTATTTAATAATAAACTGTTAACAATTCTCTTTGGGTTTTGGGTCCTGTTACCCTGGAGGCTCCTAGTCTAAGTACATTTAGGCAAATGTAACCCAGATTTCTGGAACTAGTGTCCAAATCTGCAGCTCGCTTGTCATTAGTCACAGAAAAACAGGTCTGTAGAGGGTGATAACAGTTATTAAAATGAGTAATGTGGCGTAAATGTGCATTTGATTCACTCATTTACAGAAAATTAATAGTGAATTAGTAACTGAAAAAAGGTATGGAGCACAAAGTTCCTGCCTAGTGAGTGATAACTCTCTGGTTACATAAGGAATAAGCAGATTTCTTGGTTCTCTGGGGGGACTGGGATCACACAGTTTAAGAAGGCCACAGAGAAACATCTTCTAGCAATCAACACAATTCCTTAAAAGGAGATACTGTCCTTTCTGCGCCATGATCACATGAGGTTAGGAATTAGGTACACCTCAGAAAACCATTTCTACTAGGATTTGCGGAAGGATTTTAGACAAGTAGATTCTCAAGTCCAGTATCTTCCACTACTAGATAAATGCAGCCCCCAAGTTATCTATAAAAACTTAATACAACTTTAATTATATACATTACATACAGGTCAAATACTGCTGGGTTGTGGTTCAGCTTCATCTTCCATGTAGATCTAGCCTACTTCACAATTTAAGCTCTTGATTAAAAAGTTGTTACGTGATTTTAACATATGTTTTTGTTAGAGTTATGATGTCTTGACCACTGTGTTCACCTGGATTTTTATTTGGCCTGGTGGTTGAATACCACTGAAACCACAGTAAACCTGTACTGATGAGCTGGGGCGGTGCCCTATTTCAAATACCAGGGCAAAAACTGGATGGTCTCTTTAAGGGTTGATGCCTTTCAAATTAGTTACAAGAGAGAGAGAAAAAGAGGGAAGGATGGAGGGTGGGAGGGGTGGGGGAGGGAGGGAGAGAGAGAGAGCGGAAGAGAGAAAGAGGCCCTCTAATGCTCAGGTCAATTCTTAAGTGATGTCTTTCAGAGTAACGTATGTGCCAATTTTGACTTAGCATCTCATCTCAGGCACTCTCTTGTGGATACTACGGACTCTGGAGCTACTTAAACCCTATCTTATTCTGCAGTACACACAGAGGAAATGCCATACGTGGCTGGGAAATATCTAACCGCCCAGGTGCTCCTACAGCTGGTCATTCTACCCGATTCTTCTTTGAAAACCAGCAGACAGACCAGCCCAGTTGCTCACATTGTATCTGGCCCTTCTGACCACAGGCTCCCAGGGTGCAGGCCTCTACTGGATATGGATGGCAGGCTTGAGCAGCTTTACTCAGGGTCAGGACTGAACTGTCCTCCCCAAAGAGTGCTGAATGCTGGTGCTTTGGGCTAGGCAAGGGCTCTGCTTCTACACTGGTGCTGGAAAGCCTTGTTTTATACTATGCTCTGTAGAGATATGCAGCTTTATGGAAAGGCGAGAAAGAAAAAGAGAGTCATAATGGTTAAGTAAAAAAATGAGAAAGAGAAGGGGGCAGGGAGAGAGAGACAAAAAAATCAGAGTGAGAGATTGGGGAGAGTAAAGGGTCATATTTATCCAAGAGATTCTGCTGTGTAAATCCTAATATAGCCTAGCAACTTGAAGGTCTCACTATATAATCAGGTCTCTATTGGTTCTAAGGTCACAGGACTAACTAGCAGTGAAATATTCAGCTTTCTTTAATAATATCATCATTCATAGTAGCCAAATCTCAATGTCCTTATCTGTGAAATAGGAATGATACTCTCCTCCTTGCTGGGCTGTTAGATGGATTAAACTGTATAATGTATGTGGATTGTGAAGTACTCTATATGTACCCCACAAGTATTATGTGATCTAAAACATGTGTTCAAAAATATTCTGTTTTTGTGAAGAACTAGATTATGATGGCAAAGAAGTTTACACTTAAATGTTAACTTCAGTAGATTGAAAGTGGCTAGCTGTACATAGTACTGGAAGGTCTTCTGGTGACAAATCTTGGAGCAATAGAAACAAGCTCTGTGATCAATTAGCAATGTCTGTAATGGGCATGGGAAGGGTGAGCAACAACAATATTTCCTGTAGATGACAAAATGTCTAATGTGAAAATTCAAACCCCTTTGGACCTGAAAATTTCATTTTATAGTGAATAGTCTATAATATTGTGATATATATGTATATATTCAGAATTATTTTTTCAACAGGTCCCAAATCTTAAAGATGATGACTATTGCAGATAATTTTTCTAACAGGCTCCTAGAATGAGTATTTCTGTGTGAACTGTATGTAAGTTGCTAATTCCTTCCCTTCAGCACTGTTTTTCTGATGCTACCCATCATGATTTGATCATAGTTCAAGCATATATTTGATGAGTTTATCTCAATGTTAAAATAATTCAAGTACAAGCCAATGTTTATGAAATAAAATGTGTTAAGCATAGATTTACTTTCTTTGCCATGTTTTTACTCCTATGAAATACTCCTGATCAGCTACCTTACCCTCCCTGCCTTCACAATTTCTCTGCCTCTTGGGAGCAAGGGCCTATGAGCAAAGAAAGGTCCCTGAGATTGTTCCAGTCAGAATGGCAAATGGTGGTTACACCAGAAAGGCTTTCTGGAAAGAGAATTCCAAGCACTGAACACAGACAGCCCACAATTATCGAGACTTTTGAGAATCTTCCTCCCATGACCACCAGGAGTATCCATTACCACAGAGCGGGCTGAAGCTCACGACTTTCCATACGGACTGACCTCCCATCACACAGCAACAAAGCCATTAAGCAACTATTAGAAATTAGTCCAGTCACTGGCAGACTCAAATAATAATTGGAGTCCAGAGGATAGGCCCTGTAATGCAAATAGTGTGGTTAAAAACAAATGAGCAGTATGCCAAAATCCTAAGCAAGGTATAGAGCCATAAACTCTGAGAAGCTCACCCTTAGAACTTGCTTCACCAAAACCGTATTTTTTAACCTCTTGACTTCTCTACCTGTCATGCAGATCTTATTTCCTGCTTCCATATTTCCCACCCTCTGAGCTCATGAAGGGGCATGTCTCATGACCTGTGAATCACACTTAACACTGGCACAATCCATAGATCTTTCAAGAAACAGTTGCTGAATGAGAAAGCAGATCATTAACATCTGCCAAGAAAAATGCATGAGCACCTAGGTACCGTGCAAATCTTGGGACAGAACAATGCACAAGACTTCTGAGATCCCTGCCCTCAGTGAGCACACAGTCCAATGGGGAAGGAAGCCCAAAAACTCAGCAGGCAATTGCTGAAACATGGTGTGGACTTTGGTGTGTTGAAATGACTGGAAAAGAAGAAAAGTCATGTAGAAAGCCCTGCCAAGTCCCTTAGGATTCAACTTTAAATTTCCCTTCTGTTTAGAGCAAGAATGGCAAATTCAGATGTTTGCAGGAGCCAGGTGGGCAACGTTAACAAGACAAGAGAGAATAGTTGGGACAGTAGTGATCTGGAGAGTCCACCCTACCTCGGGGGGTTCAGGAGCCACTCAGCTCCAGCCAGTTGTAGTCACGCAGGCCTGAATGCTGGCCCAGTGTTGCCATATCTAATTTTTCCCAAGAAGTGAGCAATTTGGATTTTTACGTGAAATCTCCTGATTTTTAAATTGGTTGACAACTAATTTTCTATTTTGATGGCTCAGATCTGGCCTGAGAGCTACCAGTTTGCCTCCTCGGCCTCTAGGCTTCCACGGAAGGAGTGCCTCTTAGAGGGAGCCGGTGCACTGGGCCTCCCCTGGTTGAACCCAGGGCCCCGGCTACCATCTGCCCACCTCTCAGCCCCTCTCCCCTCTCCATCTCCTCTGCATACCCTATTCCAGCAAGTGTCAAGGGTTCTTAATCAAAGCTGGTTAGGGAAGATTTGACACCTCCAGCTCGTGGGAAAATGGGTTAACCCTTGAGAAAAGTCAGAGGTGCCTGGGAGGTGCAGATGTGAGTGGGTGGAGGAGACCCAGTGGGGAACCCTCTTGAGTTTTGCATGATGGGCACCGCTCTCCTTTAAAAAGCATTAACCAGGGTCAGATTAACAAGTCAACGCTGAAACTGTATCCAAACAAGACTCCCTAATTGTGGGGAGAGAGCGGGGCAGGGGCCAGAGGAAAGAGTCCAGAGGACAAGCCCGACTCCAAAGCCTTCCCCCTCCGCCCGCTGGCAGGCTTGGGGCATATTTGATAAGGTGAAGGGAAATTGCAAAATTAGAACTGGCAACTTCTACCGAGAGGCCCAGCGCAAGGCCGCGGGCCCGAGGCGGGCTGGGAGCGTTGAGGAATTGTGGGGGAAAGGGGATTTGGCAGCCTGACTTCCTGTGGCTGTATCCGAGGCTAATTAGTTTGCAGTGTTGTGTGTGTGCCTGAATGGAAATGATCCCAGCACCGAGAGGCACGGGGGCGCGGAAATCAAAACCACATGCCCCAGGAAAGAAAGGGGAAGGGACGGGTGGGGGGAGGGCGAGGGGAGACCTGTCCTTTCGGCTACGTTTTCTGTTTTTTGGTTTTTTTTTGCAGGAGAGGGCTCTCATCATTGTTTCATGACCAGTAAATCACCACCACAGCCCTGTCTGTCACATCTCCCATCTGCGGCAGGACTCATTAAACATCAAAAGACGGCCCATCAGTTCTGCTTAGTTAGAAGTCTGACTTACTAGAGGTCTAACCGGGGAGGAGTTTGCATGTTTTTAATAATAGCTTAAGGAACTTCTTAACACCCCATAAATTACTTAATGCAACAAACTCTTCCTGTAGCCCAGCCGGCATCTGAACGTTGCTGAACCGAGCCAGACCTACCCCATGGCAATGGCTTTCGACGGCCACATTCCGGGCGGCGGGCTGCTCATTCATAACCCGGAGCCCGGTATCACAAAACGGGTGACCCGGCTGGGTGCGTGCCCCCTGAAAGGCGCAGCTCGGAGTCCCTCTGTCTCAGGGTCTCTGACTCACTGTCTACAAAGGTAAGCGGGCTGCGGAGTCCCGTTGCCGGGCGCCTCGTCCCAACAGGAAATGGTTGAGTTGAGAGATGGATTAATAACTAGGAGCAATAAAATCAGAACTCTGTCCCAACCTGGAGGGTACACACTCGACAGATAGTTAAATCAATAAATATTTATTGAGTGACTACTCCGGGTTAGAGCTGAGACAGACAAAAATAAATTCAGACACTTTGACTCCCCTAAAAGAGTCCGCAGTGTTACAGACACGCATAACCGTCCTGAGGCTTAAAACACACACGCACACGTGGGGGATGAGATCTCCTCCACAGGCACCTTTCAGAAGTTCCTTGGGTGTCGGGTGTGTTCTGTCATCACTGTTTGTTGCCACCTAACCTCTCACATGTCCAGCCCCGTGAGGGACGCAGCCTGAGTAAAGCCACAGCATCTGCTCAAGAGAAACTTCAAAGAGGTATAAATATGAGCATCGTGTCTTCTCTGAGAAAGCGCGGGATCAGGAACTCAGCCCGTGCACCCCGACTCCGATTTATTTTCTCCCCACTTGACAAGGACACTGAAATTTCTAAGCATGTATCTAAGCATATTCCCTCTAAAGAACAGTCCATCTGGCTACTATTGAGACAAAAATCAATAGGGGAGAATATGGTGCTGTTGATTTGTTGTTTGTGGCATGCTTGCATTGTGTCAGGAACTGAGCCGCACCGGTAAAGGTTATGAGAACACAGGGCTTCACCTCAGAGGACTCCCCAGCTGCCTGTTGAGAGACAGAGCCATCCGCAGAGAGAGGAAAGACCAGAATATGGAAAGGATGCAGGAGTAGGTGCTCAACTCAGGCATGAAGGTCAGTGGGACAGGTTCTCTTAGCAAAGATGGTAAGTGAGCTGGATCTTCAAGAACCAGAAGCTGGGGCCTAAGCTGGGTCTTCAACAACCCACTGGCTAGAAGTCGGGAATGGGAACATTCTAGCACCACCGTGTGGTTGTTTGCAATTTTCTGTCTCCCAAAATCTCAGATGATTTCATTGTCATTGTTTTTGCCAGACAATTAATGAGCAATTACTATGTGCAGAAAACTGCCATAGATTCAAAGAGGATCTCTATCCTTAAGTGATACACTTTAGGAGTTATTAATGGATGGATGGATGGACTGATAGATGATAGATAGATGATAGATAGATAGATAGATAGATAGATAGATAGATAGATAGATAGATAGATAGATGATAGATAGATGATAGACAGATAGAGACAGATGATGTCAATACCTGTTTGTACTTTACTTCCTGTGGCAGAACCAGTTTTAAGGGGCTTCATGTGGTGCCTCATTTTACCCTCACTTTCTTGAGAAGGAGGTAGGAAGGACATTGCTCAGTCCATTTTGCAAATAAGGAGACTCACATGCTAATGAACAGTGCAGAGGACCAGTACACAACATTGACCACTTGGAGGAAGAGGGGAAGGGAGGGCAGATGTGGGAAAAAAGATGGATGGAGAAACAGGCCAGGAGAGTGATGTTTCCAAGGGGAGCAGATGAACTGGCAGGGCCAAGATGGGGAGAGGAAGCCGTTGTCTGAGCATCTGGACCATGTGCGGCCGTCAGTCTTGGAGCAAACTCTCACGTCTGGCACAGGCAGTGCCTCCATGAGGGCTGGAGGCTTGGGTGAGGAGCCAGGGACACACCATTAACAGCCACCTTGAGAGACATAGAGGTGAAAACACTGTAAAACAGCAACGATCTGTGAGAGTCTGCCCCAGGCTTGTCCTTTACAATGTGTCTGACCATGTCAGCACTGGCTCTGGGTGGGGTCAGCATGGGCTAGGTGCCAGGACCATCCTTTCTTTCTATCTATCCCTAGATGCTGTGTCTCATAAGGTTTGTCTAGACCCTGCTTAAGTGCTGCCTCCTCCAGCAAGCCTTCCTTGATTTCACAAGCCAGGTTAGAGGCCCATCTGAGCTACCATTGCACAGTCACCAACGGGGTACTGAAGCTCTTAGCATCTCTAACTCTCCCACTAGAATGATGATGAGCACCATGCTCTTACAGTCCTAGTACCTTCTTCAGTAACTAAGACATAGGAGGTACTTGAAGTTCGTTGACCAGCTAAATAAGTGAATGAGCACCTAAGAAGAATATCACCAGATCCTCCAGATAATGACATCTGTGCCTTCTACATAAAAGCATCTAGTTCCTGGAGTCTACAGGATACCTTCTTTTTTCTTTTCTTGTTTTTAAATCTAAAAGCTCTTCAGAAACAGATTAGGTTGCAAAACACTATTTGTAACGGTCTTTTTGATGTGTGAACTTGGCCAGGCCTCAGTACCCAGTTATTCCAGACCCAGTTATTCCAGCACTAATCTAGGTGCTGCTGTGAAGGTATTTCGTAAATGTAATTAAAATACATAATTGGTGGACTTTAAATAATGGAGATCATTTTAGATCACCTGGGTTGGCCTGATTCAGTCCGTTGAAAGGCCTTAAAAGCAGAGCTGAGGCTTCTCTGGGGGTCGCAGCTTCAGCCTGGCAGCCTGCCCCTCCTGACAGCCGGCCCTGTGGATTTTGGACTCGCCGAGCCAGCGCCCACAATCACATAAGCCAGTTCCTTGCAATAAATCTCTTAATACATATGTCCCACTTGTTATGCTTCTCCGATTGAATCCTGACTGATACACTATAAATTCAGGGTGTCTGAAGGGCCTGAGCTCACAGTTGCCCCATGCATTTTCATGAGAAGACGCCAGACTCTCCCAGCTTTAATCATTCTGGCTGATACAAGAATGTATCTGCATTCCCCTGTTCCTTCTTCTGATACAATCTACCGAGTGTCTTTTCCCAACACAGGCCTGTTTGATCTATGTTAAATCCATTGATCTCGCCCAGCTCCTCAATCATTTCTGCAGGTGTGATGAGGAATAGAAATCCATAGGAGTTAATGTTGGAGCAGGCTGGGCTGCCTCGCCACCTGGAAGTCGTAGAGATCTGAACTGGCTGTAACATTGTAGAACCGTCCATGGCTTACTCCAGAAGTTTAAGTAGCGGAACTTTTACCGTGTTTAGTTCTGAGTTCTAGAAAAGCACCCCCAGCCTTCTCCAGAATTACAAACAGCCTAATGGACGCTGGTCTGAGCTGGCTGGATGATAACGGGAGCCAAGATGAAACATTAATTCTCTAGCTGCGCACCTGTGAAGTTTTCCATTTCATCTGTCTCTGCATCTTGCGCTTATTATTGTCAACTGAGGAGGCATAACAGCGTTCTCAGGCCTTATGATTCACTCTGCCTTTAGGATTGATTCTACTATCTAAAAATTAATTCCACATGTGTGTTCAGCCTTCCATTTATTTTCTCACCACCTTCTATTTTTAAAAATTATCTCTATTTTCATTTTGTCATGCTTATGTTCCCTTTGTCAGAAGTGCTCACTGCTTTTGCACTCTGTGGAGTCAAAAATGTTTTTTAAAACATCTCAAAATGATGTACAAATGTGGCAAAAAGACCAAGTATTGAAGAATAAATGGTGGGGGTGGGGGTAGGGGTGGGCGTGGAGGGGGGTATGCAGGGGATAAATGGTGGTGGATGCAGGCTTGACTTGGGGTGTGAACACACAATACAGTGTACAGATGATTGTTGTAGAATTGTGCACCTGAGACCTGTATAATTTTGTTAACCAGTGTCACACCATTTTTAAATGTCATTCCATTTAAAAAATAAAAATAAAGAATAAATAGTTGGCAGAAACCTAAATGGCAGGACACTGGCCAGTAGCGCCACCTGCTGGTCATGAGTAGAGCTGGATTCTTGGCAGCTTTGCTCTTACCAGGAAGCATTATTCCTGTTACAGCTCCTAGGAGGGGGAACTTCAGTCACAATATAACATACCCTAGAAGCACCTTGTCTCGGTGAGTGTTAAAGCAGACTACCTTCGGTAAGGGCAACTTGAGTCACCAAGTGATGAGAGCTGGGCCTTTGGGAGACCACGTAAGGAAGATCTACATGGGCCTCTCACTGCCCCCACACCGGTGTCTGCCCTGTGTAAGTGTGGTTTAAGGGCAAGTCAGAGATCAGGGCAGCTGGGTTTCCCCCTCTTCCTCTCTATCCTTTTTGGGACACCCCCTTCATTTTCTACTTGTTGTTGCCCCAAATTCTGGTTCTTCTGGCCAGTAAGACTGTGGGTTTTATGTTGGAGTTTTAGCCACTCTGCCTGGTACAGACCAGAGCCTACCTCGGTCTTAAAACTATAAAATCTGGAAACTCAACAGTGCTATTCCCTTGCTCCATGCATCGACTCTCTCCAGTATCTGTCTGCTTTTTGTTGCTTTCCGGTATCTTGAGATAATGTTTTTAAAACCAAATTTTTGTCCAGTGAGTGTGCACGTGTAGAGTGTGCATGAGTGCGTGTGCTAAGGAATCCTCAGATTCTGCTGAAGGTAGGACCATTACATAGTACTAAGGCCCCCAGTTAGTAAGTCTGTTCCCTATGAAGTGTTATCCTTTCCTAAGGACCAAGACTGAGAGAAGTCTTCTCTCGATTCTATAAATCAGAAAGAAATCATCCCAACATTGTAGGTCTTGCAGCATTTTCTCAAGTCATTTTAAAAGTGGCAAGAAATGATTTAGGAACATCCCTTCCTAACATGAAAGGGGAAAGAGTTTGAGCTCTCACTTTACTGCACTCTGTATATCAGGCTTTCATAAGATACAGGCAGGAAAAGCTCCAGTGAAATGGAAATTTATTTCAGAGAAAGGCCCTGGGTCCTGACTCCTTTCCTGTCCTTCTCTGAGCTAAGCTGGGAAACCTGAAAGGATACCCGAAGCTCCCTTTGTCCACTTTTCCTTAAGCCCAGAGCAAATGCTACATGATCAGTGACTTGCTTTTTTCCTGCATGTCCACCTGGTTTCTTTACCTTCCAGGCCACCAAAAAGTCCCAGAACCTTCCTCAGGGGTACTTCTAAATATCTCTTAAATAAGAGGAGAACGTAGTGAGGGGCAAGTAGGTAAAACTCTTTCCCTAGAGCAGGGCATCACTCTACCTCTGTAATAACTGTCTATGCTCCTTCCTTCATAAATATATAAGATGCTTATTCACGCACCAGACATCCTAACAAGCAAAGGAGGGTCAACCATAACCAAGACAAAGTCCTTGCCCCCAGCTGCCTTTCGTTTAGCCATGTAAACAAAAAGTACAGCAGCATGCTATGTGTTATGTTGGAGGGATGGACAGTGTTGGGAGTCACGAAGGAAAAAGTAGTCAGTTCTATGGGGAGAGGGATTCTTGAGTGAGTGTCAACAAGGTGCACAGAGATGCGCTTGGAGAACTGGCTGGTCAGGTCTAGAGATCACAACCCTGAACTCACCTGGTATTTCTAGGAAAACTGCAGGAAGTTGGCGTCATTGGGCATGGGGTGTGAGGTGTGAGAGAGGAGGATGGGAGGTAGGAGAGAGACCTAACATGGAGGAATTTGTTGCACGATTAGAGAGTTTGGACTTCACCTTGTAGAGTGCGCTAAGCCACTGAAGTGTCTTAATCATGAGGATAGCAGGTTCCCATATGTGTTTGGGAAAATCCGTGTGTTCATTCCTGCATGTTCTTGATGCCTGTCAGGGTCCCTCCCCTAGGAGTTGGTCTGATGGGGGTAAGAAGTGGGGTCAACAGAGAAGAAACATGGTCTTCAGTACCATCTGGTCTAAAGTTGGACTACAGTCATCTATTGTGTGCTACACTGAGCCTCTTTTCATGGCAGCTACGGTCTGGGGACCAGACCTGCTCGGACATGGTTTGGGTGAAACACTGGTTGTCTTTTCCAAAGATGATTTCAATTTCAAGAAGGAAGTCACAGCATCAGAGTTCCAAGTGAAGGGGTGTTATAGGCCACCAGGCTGTGCAAAAATCAATGCTGCAAAACAACCATAATTAAGTCTATGTGAGTGCATAACTGGGAAGGGATCGGAGGGCATAGGTTGCTGGGAATGAAATCGGGAGGTGCTAGCAAATACTTTTGCTGTTTGGAAATCAGAAAGAAAAGAATGAAGATGAATTTAATTTTCTTTCTGAAAGCAGGACTCACAGTCTCAGGGAAGTTCTTTGGAGCTCTGAAATGAACAAAATAATGGAAAGTAGGGAACCGAGTGTAATGGCCCAGGAGGAATGTGTCTCTCCACGAGCCCTGCTTTTCTTCCCAGAATCCGAAGGTGCCCAGCCAGTGTTGGGACTGCTGCTAAAAAATGAACTTGGGAAAGAGCCAGGCAGTAGGTTCAAACTGAAGCTTATTCTCAAACTGAAGCCCGTGGCTCACTGAACCCTGGGCCAGTCTTAACTGCCATCAGGACATGACATTTGCAGTGTGGCAGTGGCCGCCTAAGACTTTTGACCTAAACTATCACATGGTAGTTCATTAAAACCAAGAGTCACTTCACTGGGTCTTTTTGGAAGCAACCCCATCTGTTCTACACTCTGGGGAGGTTCCCTAAAGGAATGACAGCATGTGGTGCGCTGGGAAGCATGGGACTTAGAACACCTGGGTTCGAGTGCCAGCTCTACCACTTACTCCCTTGAAGTTAAACCTGTTTCTTCAAGTATAAAGTGGAAATCATGTCACTTATCATAAAAGTAAGGATTCTTTATTAGGAGCTATTCAGATGTTAATTAATAATAATATTGACCAGTGAGAGTGCATGGTATCTAGAACTAAACTGCTGAGTGAAGTTGCCACATTTCAAAGTGTGGCCATTTGAAACATGGCTAGTCTGAATTGAGATGTGCTGCTAGAATTAGCACCAAAAAAGAATGGAAAACATCTTGTTAATAATTTTACATAAATCACAATAAATTTTAATTTTATTATTATAAAAAGTATATTTATAATTAATTTGTAATTAATATTTCTATTATATTTATAATAAACTTATAGTAAAATTATAAAACTTTAGATATATAGGATTACTAAAATGTAATAGTATTAAAATTAACTCCTTGTTTCTTTTTACTTATTTTATGAAGCTGCTAGAAAATATAAAAGTATCGTATGGCTTGCATTTGGGCTTGTATTATATTTCTAATAGACAGTACTGGTCTCGGGTATTTCCCACTCATGAAACAAGTGATGAAGAATGTGACATCTTTCAAAGTCAGGATATATGTGACAAACGTATTTATCTCATTAGTTCACTCATTTTTAAAATTCATTTCACTGACATACTTTGAGCATCTATCTACTCTGTGCTGAGGGCTGGGTACAGCATCACCCAGGAGCCCACCATGAATGAGAATGGGAGAGTCTCTACCCAGCCCACGGCATTCCATGGTCATCAAGAATAGGTTGAGTTCTGAGTCAGTATCACCACGCTAGGGGTCCCCAAATGAGTCTTCAAGGTAAGGAAACAACACGATGCTAGGAAATTGGGCTGTTTTGAATGTTGGTCTTGCTGCAGCCAGGCAGCCTTTGAGTGTTTTGATGTTGCATAGGGACCTGAATGAAGGATGGGCTTTCAGGGTGCTCTGTTAGCTGAGTCTATAAGAATGCAGAGCTTAGGAGTCCAAGGTCATAGGTTTGTTCCCTGTGCGGGTCACTTCGCTTTGCTCTGATCCATGCCTCAGCCTTGCCCCGCAGACTCCAGCCAGCTGCCTTGTCAGTATCTTTGATTCACGTGGGGGTCAGGGTGAGAGCATGTGAAGGGAGCAGGGCAAATCTCTCACCACCGTGAGAGCAACAATTGAAAACATTCTCGACCAACAGTGAGGAAGGACTCTTGGAAGGTGAGCCCCTGTAACTTAGTGTATCACCCGGTACCGTGGACCCAGCTGATACCATCTTTTCCTTGCACATCTCTGAAGTCACTGACCAGGATACAGCTTGTGGGACAAGGCTCCCGGACACCATAGCTCCTGGACAGAGCAGAACACATGCTGCATTCACTGGGAATTCAGACTTTTTCTAAAGACAATGTTGCCGACAAACTCTTGGGGCCTCCCCATCTGACCGACAGAGGTTGTTTAGACTTGGAAATATGGACACCTATCTCTTGGGTGACCTGTCCGTTGGTAATATTTACATCCACATGCACATAGAAAGGTGGTATGTTTTAATTCCAGGCTGAGATTCAGCCCTGTGCACCTCACTGAAGCATTGCTGACAGAAAGCCTGGTCTGCAATCTCCAGCTACACAAATAAATACTGGAGCAGGGTCTAACAGGAAGACCCTCACTACCCAATTTTTTCCAGATGGCAGTGATGGATGACTGTATGTTTATGTTTACTTGGTTTCCCAGGTGACTGGTGTCCTGGTTTCCACTGGTCATGGCTTGATGAGCTTTTCTTCGAAGATGTGGGCCACCTACCCCAACAGCCCAGCTCTTGGCCCACAGGTCTACACCACACTCAACATTGTCAAGAGGTCATTGTGTTTCTTGGATGACTAGTTAACTCTTTCCTCACCACAGCTTCCCTGAGCCTCTCCTTGTAAATTTCCAGAACTAGCACAAGAGTGATAGCAGAGTAATGGCCCCTCAATGATATCCATCCACATCCTAATCCTCAGAACCTGTGATTATGTTCTGTTTCATGGGAAAAGAGAATTAAGTTTCCAGATGGAATTAAGATTGCTAATCACTTGACCTTAAAATGGGGAGACTGTCCTGGACTATGTAGGCGAGCCCAATATAATCAGAAGTGTCCATAAAAGTGGCAGGGAGAGGCAGAAGAGAAGATCAGAGAGATGCGATGTAAGAAGGACTTGACCTGTCATTGCTGGAGGAAGGGACCACCATCCCAAGTGGTGGCTTCTAGAAGCTGGAAAAGGCAAGGAAGGAATTCACCCCTAAAGTCTCCAGAAGGGAACTCAGCCCTGGGACAACTTGATCTTAGGCCCATGAGATTCTTGTTGAACTTCTAACCTACAGAACTGTAAGATAATACATTTGTTTTGTTTTAGGCCACTGAGTTTATGACAATTTGTTACAGCAGCAATAATAGAAAACGAATACAGAGCTAGATAGGGTGAACACTGGCTTGGTCTCCAAACTCTGCTTGATATAAGAAGTACTCCTTTCCTAAGCACAGTGTAACCTAACAGAATACATTCTTTCCCAGGGCTACTGAAGGTTGGTGTCCATCCCTTCCCAGGATGATGGAAACCTTACCACCAAGCTCTTTTGATTCCATGTGAGCAAAGAGAAAGTGGATGGGCTTTGAGATCCAGCAGACCTTGGTTTGGATCCTGGCCTTTATACCCTTGTGGGGTTGCTGTAAGAGTAAAAAATATAAGGTGTGTAGAGTACCTACCTCAGGGCCTGGGGGCAAAGTGGAAATTCAATAAATCCTGTCCTCTTCTACCCTCTCTAATTATTCTCAGATCGCTCCTATTCTCTCTAATCCTGTGGTCTTGCACTGAGTTTAGTTTCTTAATATCTCTTGCCAGGACTGTTTCATCAGCTCCTAAAGGGTCAGTTGCAGACTTCTCCTCGATAGCCTCTAGGATTCTTTCTTAAGACACGATTCTCTGTTCTGTTCCATTGATCTATACGCCTGTTCTTGTGCCAGTACCAAGCTGCTTTTATTACAATGGCTTTGTAGCATAGTTTGATATCTGGTATTGTGATCCCTCCAACTTTGCTCTTCTTTCTCAAGATTGCTGAGGTTATTTGGAGTCTTTTTTGGTTCCATATAAATTTTTGCAATATTTGTTCTAGATCTGTGAAATATGTCATTGGTATTTTAATAGGAATTGCGTTGAATGAAACAGAACAGAGAGCCCAGAAATCAACCAACCCATACCTTTATGGTCAATTAATATTTGACAAAGGAGGCAAGAGCATACAATGGAGTAAAAACAGTCTCTTCAATAAAAGGTGTGGGGAAAATTGGACAGATACATGCAAAAAAAAAGAAACTAGACCAACTTAGACCAACTTACACCATATAGAAGAATAAATTCAATATGGATAAAAGACTTAAATGTTTATTTGTGCTCTCTCTCTTTTTAATTTGGAAAAATTCTTTCACGTAAGAAAATCAACCCTTTATCTGCCATGTTTGTTTTGAATATTTTTACCAATATGTTGTCTTTGGACTTTGGCTATGATTTTTTTTTTTCTTCATATAAATTTTTTAAAGTTCTCAAATGTAGTATACTAGTTTCCTTTACGGATTCTGGGTGCACTGTGTGTTGAATGTCTATTTTCTTGGCAGGAAATGCAGACCTGGGATTTAAAGGAGAAAATCACCCTTCATACTAAAAGGGTTGTTTTAAGAGTCATGGAGATGTGAAAATGTATAAGGAATTTTATTACAAAATGCTCCTGTTCTGGGTCCGAAGGAGATCCTGTCTCAACTGCTAAAGGCTGGCAGGGGGAAGAGGGCCAGACAGTCTTAATTGAGAATTTCTAACTTAATTGAGGTTGGGTTTCCATTCCAGCCTTGGGAGAAGCTGTATCTCTCTGACCATCTGCCTTGTCAATGCACAGGTCTCACACAGCCCTTTCTGAGAAGTCTGAGAAGAATGGTCCCTAACCATGTGGAGCCACAGTTCTGATTCACACTCTATTGTTTAAAAGAAAGTAAGTTCACTCCTGGATTCTACCCATATGTTCTTTCTGTATCATGAAATAAAAAATAAAGATCGGCATTTGGAGAGGTCAGTATTCAGGCAAGCTAAGGAGAGGTTGGCTCAAGCTGGTGGCCTTCCATCTCCCTCCATAAAGTCATAACTTACAAAACATACACCACCTTAGGCAGGTTGCTCCCAAAGTGTTGGGGCTGTTAGAAACAGCACTGTGACTCTGGCATAACCATTCCTGCTGACTTCTCAGTCATCTCATTAGGAACAACATGCGAAGTTAAGGACACCTTCCCAGATAGCAAGTGTCCCAGGTGACTCATGTGTAGTTACAGTGGGTTATAGTAAGTGATTGTATCTTGTAGTTACCATGTTGGTAGTTAGTTTGGGCCCATGCTGGCCTCTTTCCTGGCCATGTCATTGCTGAGATAGGACGACAGAGTTACAAGTAGGAGGGAGAGGATTAGGTGCTGGAAGCTAGTATGAAGAAAATACCCAATTGACGTTTGGCCAGAATTGGACAGTAAGTCACCACAAGAGAAGATACAAGATTGGAGCAGAGGCAGAGGCAGAATCTGTGGTCAAGTTTAAGGTCAAAGCCACGAAGAGTTAATACAGAAGCAAAGATCAGAAGTCAAGATGTAAGGACAATCATTCCAGTTAAATTCTCATGGACAGAAGGACAGCTTCTCTTAGAAGCCCCAATGCCTTGCCCCACGGGCACAACTCTTAATTTTGAAGGCAGGATTGCAAACTTCAGTTTCAGGAATAGAACAACAGCTAGCAGTACTGAGGCAGGAGCAGCAACTATGCTGACACTGACTGGTTCCCCCACCAGAGCACAAGTCCCGGAGGACAGGTGTGGCCCTGAAATGTCAGTGCCCAGGTGCGTGGGAATTTAATCCTCACAAAGTTTCTACTGGGTATGTAGGGACAGAATTTATATCTGAGGGACTCGGAATAACTGATGACTTTCTTAGGTTCACATGGTTGGTAAAGGAAAGAACTAGGACTTGAATACAAGTCTCCTAAGTTCACACCCCATGTTCCAGCCCCCATTTTCTAGAACAGAGAGCCACCACAGAGCAGTGTCTTTGATCAACACCTTTCTACCCTTTTGGAACGTTTCTGCTCAAGAAACTTATGTTTGTTGGTTGGATGGATTGGAGTTGCTGTAATTTGTGACTTAGGAGTATCAATTTTGCTCATGAAAATCTTTTTTTGCAATTTGAATATTCTGGTACGTGGCCCAAGGTGACCCAGGGCAACATCCCCAGGAGAAGATAACTGACAGGGTTCCAGAAGACCTCCTGGTGACCTTATCTAGTAAGTGATAGCGCTGGAATCGGAACCAGACTCATCTGACGCCAAAGCTGAAGGCTTTTTACATTTACTCTGTGCACCTCCTCGCACAGAGCAAGATGCTCAGGGCAGAAGATCAATGCGTTCTTTCGTTACAGGCAAATTACATGGAAGCCAAGTTCTCAGAAGGTTGCATGCTGGGTGTGGAAGCAGACAGAACCAGGAGAGTTTAGGGTCTTAAGAAGCTAATTTCAGCTCAAGTCGCTGAAGGTGAGCTTACCCACTCAAACATTAACTCAAAAAAGCTTAACACAGACCAGCAAGGCCGGGCAGGAAATTGAACTCACAACCTTTCGGAGCACAGACGATGCTCCAACTAACAGCCACAACAACCAGGGCTGTGAAGGGCATATTTTACCAGACACGGGCTTGAATTCTATCCACCAAAACCTATCATCTCGGGCCAGTTCATTAACTCTCTGAGCTCAGTTTCCCCAACTAAAAATGGAGAATAACTATGCCTATGCCCTGAGGGTGTCTGGGCAGGTACTAAGTGAGATATCGAGTGATAATGCCACACCACACAGCAACGCTTCAATAAATGGTGACTGCCAATGTCTTCTTTAACCCAACCGCCTGTTTAGAGGGCAATCAGTGACAGTGACATAAAGATGCATACTGCTCTGAAGGAGACTGCAGCCACCCCCGAAACACAGGGACCAGGCGAAGGCTGTTTATAGGAGACGGCTGAGTGACCAGCACGCACTATCGTTTCAGAAATCGAGAGGCCTGTGACGAAGGCGCACTGCACTCACTCCTCCATTGTCACCTGCTCCCCACGGGGAGGAGCAGAGCTGGGACCCCGGGAGCCCCGGCTCCACACCTTCCGCCCGGCCTTCCAGCTGCAGGCGGAGGCATCACAGCCCGGCCAGGGATGGCGGATACGATGATCTCCCAGCCCTTTGAAACTTCGGCCAGGAATATCTGCTGCCACTATCACATGCGATTAGGACACCAACATCCTCCTGCAGAAGACAAAGCCAGGCTCCCCCTGCCCCTGCCCCTGCCCCTGCCCCTGCCCCTGCCCCTGCCCCTGCCCCTGCCCCTGCCCCTGCCGGCGAGCAGGAAGCGGGGAGAGGGCCTGGCGCCCCTCTCCTCTGGTCTGATTTCACACGCTGGTTTTCCAGCATTAATAAATTGGTTACATTTGCCCTGCATTTGGCAGGCGAGGTTTCTAATAACACTCTGATCCCTTCGGAGGACATGAGTCACTGGCATGCGGGGCTCTGGTTACCTCCCCCCGCTCTGTGCCGCTCAAGGCCCCACACATTAGCAGGGGTCAGGCGCTCGCCGGGACCGGGGCAGAGCCTAGGACAAGGGCCATGGCTTGGAGGCACTGTCACAGAGCTCAAAGGTTTCCCCTCAGAGGGAGAACAGATAACGCTGGGCCCGGGCGATGTGCAGCTTTCTGCAGCTGTCAATCCTACCTGGTTTGCATATAGATTGAGAAAATGTGTGAGATTTTACCACAAGAATCAGTCCAGAGAATTCCAGGGGGGGCCGGGGGGGGGGGGAGATGGGTGGGAGAGAAACAAATGTGTGAGGCAGATGTCTGCGAGTTGAGTTCCCTGCCGCCCCACACGGCTTCCTTTGTGGGGCCGGGAGCTCCGGGGACCCGCAGCCTGACTGAGGACAGTGGATACTGATCTGGGTTTCTTGGGGCAGCTTTTCTCCTTGCCATGGACTTAGGTGTCCCAAAGCTCCAGAGGCAAGGGGAGGTCCTGGGGCTGAGGCGCGGCTCCGAGCCAGGGCCAGCCACCCCTCCAGCCTTCGAGGGTCAGGGAGAGGGGGAAAGGAATCGGCTAAGGAGCCCGGGCAGGGCCTGGGATGGTCAGAGGAGAGGACAATGAAATGGAAAAGAGAACTGAGGAGAGACAGAGGAAAGAAAGGCAATCGAGCCCAACAGGCATTGTAGGCCAGCCTCCACTTGTGAGAGACGAGCGTTCTTACATGACAAGGACACGTAGAATCTAGCTCCTGCCCTCCAGGAGCTTACAGAGTGGTTCAAAAAACCAGCCGCAGGACCGAATCCTGGAGCAGATGTGTAATTATGACCGAGTGTAATTCAGGCACCAGTGCCACAGGGCAGGGTGAGGGGGCAGAGCGTATGGTGGATACGATGATCCGCAGGGAGGTTTTGCACAGGAGGTGGGTCTTGAGAGTCTTCTAGAAGAGGGGGTAGGGCTGGGCAGAGGTGTGGGGAGGGCGCTCCTGAATAAAAGTGATACGGAGAGCAGAGGGGGAAGAGAGGAGCAGGGAATGAGTGATGGAGACAAATGAGGAGGAAAGGAAAGGGAAGGGAGGCCCCGGCAGCCACTCACAGTTGCCTTGGTCACCGCACAAGCCGCAGGCTACCTTGGACCTTCTCACCCAAAGGGATTACAACTGGAAGCTCCCTGTAGGATCCGGTAAACCTAGGCCAACAGCCAAGTGGGCATGCCAGCGCCAGGCCCAGAGGGAAGGAAGGACAGTGGCTTGTGCACACTGAGGAAAAGCAGGACAAGCTCCAATTCTCCTGGGGGTGTCAGGCCGGCCTCATGCTGTGGTTCGCCACTCAGGACGCCTGGAGCCACTGACGCATCTCAGGAGTCTCACCTGGTAGATTCCCAAGTGCCCACCCTCTCTCTGCCATGTCCTTCTCTCTGTGGCTCTCGGGATTCCCAGGAAGGAAGGACTTTTTATTTTTTGTTTTCCCCAACTTTTTATTTGGAAAAAAATTTTTAAATCTTCATAAAGCTTGAAAGAATGCCATACTGAACACAAGGCACACTTGAATAGTTTCAGCAGTTATTGACATGTGATCCCACATACAGTGATGTGCTGATAAACCGGGCATCTTGGGGAGAGGAGTAGCCCTCGTCCGCAGTCTTTGCCAATTTCTGTGGTGTAAAAACTCGCACCATGGCTGATTTCAAGCTATTGAAATTAAACCAGTAGTTTAACAAATGGCTTGTGAAATTCCTGAATACTGATCTGCTCTCAGGAGCTGGTAAGAGCCAGTCCCAGTACACCATATTCTTCCTGAACTATTTTCAATAACTTGCAGATACCATGGCACTAAACCAAATAACTTCAACATGGGTCTCCTAAGAATAAAGACATTCTCAAACATAATCACATTATTATCACACTTAAGAAAATATTAGCAACACATTTCATAATTATTGTCCAATATACATTTCCCACTAAAAATGTCCCAATTGTTCCCCAAATGTCACTTAAAACATTTTTTTTTTTATTGTCTTCATTGGAAGACTCCAATGAAGTTTGCATATCGCATATGGTGTTTTCTTCAATTTCTTCTAACCCAGAATGGCCCCCTGACTTCTCTTTTAGTCATAGTTTTTTTTTGTTTGTTTTGTTTTAGGAAATCTACTTTTACAAAGAATCCAGGCCAATTGTCTGTAGAATAAACAACATTCTGGATTTATATGGTTGTTTCTCATGGTTAAATTCAAGTTAAGTATTTTTTGGCAAGAATAATCTAAAGGTGTACCTCATATCAGGTGGGCCTCACATCAAAAGGCTTAAATAATGTTGGATTGTTCCACTATTGGTCTTGTGAACATTTAGTTAAAGCAGTGATCACCAAATCTCTCCATTTAAAAAAAAATGTACCTTTCCCCTTTGTAATTAATAAATAATTTGTGAGGAGATGTACTGATGCTACGTGAAAGTCTTGTCACTCAGAAACCTTTTGCTTGGTGCTCAGCATCTGTTGATGATCCTTGTCTTAATCAACTGTTACATTAGGGGCTGAAATGTAGTGATTTTCTAATTCTAACTCTCCTTCTACATTTATTAGATGCAAATCTTTTCTTTAAAAGTCTCTTTTTTGAGCATAATTACGAACTCATGGATTTTTTTTTCAAAAAAGCTTCAGTGAATTATAATCCATTACTGTCATTTTCTTTTTGATGTTCAAATTATCCCAAACTTGGCCAGTGGGAACCCCTTCAAGCAGGATACTGTGTCTTTTGGACATGACCTCATTAATCTTTAAGTATTTCCTTTCTCTCTGGCACACCAAGATTCCCCAGGCTCACTTGCACTGGCCCTGCACCAGAGCCAGAGCAGTCATTTCTTCAAAGAGCCCTGATTTCTTTAGTCAGAAATGATATTTAGAAATCAAGATCTGGGTCCTAGGTGTGCTCATTGCTGCAGTGATGTTATTGGTCTTAGGTCTTTTCAGTTGACATGGTCAGAGGGAAATTTACAAGTAAAATATGATATAAAGTATGTGTGTTATGTGTGTACGTGTGTGTAGTAATTCATTAACCCCTATATCCCACAATGTTATCTTATTTGGAGATAGAGTCTTTTCAGAGGTAATCAAGGAAACATGAAATCATTAAGGTGGACTCTAATCCAATATGACTGGTGTCCTTATAAAAAGGGGAAATTTGGACATAGAGGCACATACAGAGGGAAGATGATATAAAAACATAGACAGAAGATGGTCATCTATTGGCCAAGGAAAGAAACTTGGAACAAAGTCATAGGTACTAATGATCTTTCCATGCTAATACTTTTTAACCAATGCATAGTATTTCACAGGATAAATTAGTATAATCTACTTAGCAATTTCCCTATTGAATACATAGATTGTCTTTAATTTTACAACATTACAAAGAAGGTAGTAATGTATAGCACTGTACAATTACCCTTGTACCTTTGCTCCCACAAATGTACTTCCTTAACAAACAAGAAAACCAACCAAACAAAACCTCACAGACACAGATAACAGCATGGTGGTTACCAGAGGCAAGAGGGGTGGGAGGTGGTAAAGGGTGAAGGGGACCAAATATATGTGATGGAAAACATTTGACTTTGGGTGGTGGGCACACAAGGCAATATACAGATGCTGTATCATAGAACTGTACACCGATATAATTTTATTAACCAATGTCACCCCAATAAATATATTTTAACAAAAGAGTATTTCTGTCGTCATGGCCCTCGAATCTAGTGGGCCTCAGAATGACCTGGAAGTCTTGTTAAAACACAGGTTCCTGGATGGTTTCTGATTTAGCAGGTCAGGAGTGGGGCCTGAGGATTTGCATTTTTAACAAGTTCTCAGGTGATGCTGATGCTGTTGATCTAGGTAGAACAAACTTTGAGAACCATCTTTCTATATGATGGATTCCTAAAAACAGAACGTTGGGTAAAAGTCTAGGCAAATTTTTCACTCTGATGAATCCTGCACACTGTCTTGCACAAAGATGGTATCTGCTTACGTCCCCACCTACAGTGCGCGAGCGGAAACTTTCCCTCGACCTTGCCCACACTGGCTGTTCTAACTCCTGTGCTTTTTTTTGCCAGTCGAATGGTAAAAAAATGGAATCTCATTATTCTATTTTTTTACTATCCTAAGTGTCTTCTAATTCTATTTTTACATTAACGTCTACTTTTAAAAAATCTTATTACAAGAACTAATATTTACTGCAAAAAAAAATTAAAGCACTCTAGATAAGCAAAAAGAAGACAGAGTGACCCACAGTTCCACCACACATAGATCACCACATGAACATTTGGTGTATTTTGTAAACTTTTCTCTTTTTTCCCTTTAATAACATACTGTGAACATTTTTTTCCATATCATGTCACTCATTAACTGTTCTTTTCCAACATTAGCTTCAATGGCTGCATTGTATCAATGGAATGTTTCTGAATGAGAATTGACATTTACAAAATGTTTGGGGAAGACTGATCTAGCAGCAGGATTTAGAATGGGGAAAGCCTGGAGGCAAGGAGAAGTTAGGAGACTACTGAAGTAACACAGGAGAGCGGTGACAAAGGGATTAGATGACAAGGAGTGAATGCAGGAAACACTGGGAGGAAGACTCAACAATCTTGCTGCAATCCGTGATGCAGGGTGAGAAGCGATTCAAAGCTAAATCCAGTGGGAGTGCCCTGGGTTTCAGGATCATAAACGTGGGAGATGCCTAGGAAGAGACAGATTATCTTTCTTATCTTTGATCCATTAATTTATCTTGGTGTAAAGGTTTAGGGATGGATGTTAACTTTCTAGAGGAAGAGCTTCATTTAGGAGAGCAGCAGACTTTAAATCTCAGAGACGAGGCTTGGTGCCCATTTCAATGTAGGGATTAATTATTGAGAGACTCTGTGGTGAGGCAGAAAGACCACATGCCTGAGTATTAAATAGACAGCATTGGGCATCACTGCTTTGCCACTTACTGTGAACTTCAGCAAGTCTCTTAACCTCCTTGACCCTTTGGTCCATAAAATGAGAGTGATAATATATACTTCATAGAATTAAATGAGTATGTCATGATATACATAACATGCTGGTCCATAGTCAGCAGGTATTTAAGGAGTGGTGGTTTCTTTGACCATTGTGAGAATAGCAATGTAGAGTAACACCACGCCTATAAATCATCCCACAATGTGGCCCCTCCCTAGAGAAGCACTCACGGCCAACCTAGGCATGTCTGCTCGGCAATGAAGTAAAACTCATCAATGAAAAGTCAATTTCTTAAACAGTCCCTTTTGTGAGCTGCTGTCTGCACAGAGGTTTATCTCCTGAGCAGAAGCTCCAGGACCTGCTGTGAGGTGGCTGGAGAGCTCCCATGTATGCTGGGTGCCTCCAGAGGTTGCCCGGGTAAGCTGCAGAGAGGTACACAGCAGACGCAATGAGGGTCCTAAATCAATACTGACAGACTTGGTTCTTACTCTCCTTCTTTCCTGCCCCTTCCACAATATTTATAGTCTCAGAATACAGACACTGATTATAATAAGTCTGCAGGCAAGTCAGTCTCTCTCAGTTGTAGTCCTTCTTTCCTTAGAATGGAGATTACTTCCTAGGGTAAGTCTGAGGGGCCAATGGGGTACTGCCTTTGAAAGTGCCTCCCAGGATATCCAAGAGGAGAGGATACCTACTGTTGAGCTTCTTTTGGGAACCTCTCTCTAAGGCCACCTCTTTAGAGGCCAGCAGGAAGTAAACCATGCCAGACGATGGAGTTGTTTCAGCTGCCTGGAAACCATCTAGTGTATGATTAACAGAGACAGCAAAATAGCCATCACTCCTGCCCCCCAACTTTCCACAACCAACAGCTCTCTGACACAGCAAGCAACACAAAATACCCATCCTCCTAACTTAGCTTTTGTCCCTTGAGGCTGGAGGAAGAGAAAACTTAGACCCAATCATCAACACCCCATTTGCCTTAGATGACACGAAGTTCATTTCTGCGTGACAGTCAACAGTACTTCTCCAGAGAACATGGTGGGACCTGTCGGTCTACCAGACAAAGTGGGCCAACATTTATTTGCTTGGTGTCTGGTCCCATAGGGCAAGCCCCGTTACATGCCCTTGTTTAAGCCCATGAGATGGGTGTTACCCTCATTTATCAGATGAGGAAAGAAAGACTCAGAAAGATTAAGGTGATGCACAGCACAAGAAGCAGTAGCTACTCCCCCCCCTTTCCCACCTTTCTTTTAATTTAGTTTCCCAACATATGTTCCTATTATCTTGGCTGCTTTACAGACCAACAAACCTCCAGCCCATGCAAAAGAAGAGGCAGTACGTGGACCGTATTTCCATTTTCGGATCAGTCTGCTCGGTTTCCTTGGCTCCTAGACAAGTTAAATTCAGTGACAGTAGTATTCAATAAATTCTATTGTCAATCTGCTGCGTACTGTCAAGCCCACGTGGATGAGACGGTAAACAGTAAAGGTGGAGAATTATATATTTTTAAGTTAAAGCCCGACTTGTTTACCCATCTGTTGAAAACAAATTTTCATACAGTGTGAACCAGTTCCGGATTTTTTTTAAACAAGCCTATTACGCTTTCAAAGTGAAATGAGTGGAAATGTGCTGTTTCCTGCTGCCCGTCTCCCGCTCCTTCCCTCTCACCCCGCGTGTGTGTCACGGTTCCTTCCTCCCAGAGATGCTCACAGCTGTTTCCCTTCCCCTCCCGAGCTCTCTGGGGCAGCCTTCATTCTTCCTCCTCGGCATGCCTCGAGCCCCATGGAAACTCCCCCGCAGTATGATTGCTTCCACACTTTTATATGCTTTAAAGAATACCAGCTGAGAACTGCTTATTGATCCCGAGTGGGGAATCCTCCCTTACAAAGCAATTTGCAGTGGATGGAGGAATGTGGAGGCACCCTTCTCTACTTCCTGCTCCCCACCTCCATGCCCACCCACATGTTGACACCCTCCAAACCAGGCCCACCCTCCCTAGTGCCTCCTTTTCTAAGTATTTCTGATGAAGCTGACTTTTCTGTTTCTTAGACACTGATCACTTGAAACACTTGATCACTCTAGATTTAATTCGATCTCTATCAAGTTTAGAGATTTTATTTTGAAACCCAAATAGGGAAAAGAGTCAGTTGCTCCCCAGGTGCTCAAAGTCCCAAGAGACATGGATTCCACCTGTTCATCAAAGGCTCATACGCCCTTCTACCCATCAAGCCCCAGAAAAACAGTGGCTGGGCTAGAATGTCGACATCCGCAGGCAGAACAATGGGTGTTGCGGATCATGCTATTCTTGGTTGTCAGTGCTCTGCACTGAGTGATGGAATGAAGAAATGAGAGTGTAATTTTGGAATGCCTACCTTGCTCCAGGTGCTATGCTAATCAAATATAGGATTTTACTAATCATATCCACAACCTCTCTACAAGATCCAACCCCACATGCCTAAAAAATGAAGACTTTCTAAGGACCTCTTTCCTATTATCACTAGTCTACCAATGAAAAAACTGAGCTCAGAGAGTTTAAATGGTTTGCCTAAGATCACACAGCAAATAAGTGGCAATGGCATAAGCAACCCAGCCCTCTTTCTCCAAGTTCAATGCACTTCCCATTTCTTCACAGCTGGCAAGTGTTCCATATACTCAAAATTCATAATGGAAATGAAGTCAGTGTGTTGGAGAATGGTACTGTGATGTGTGTCGTTTTATTAGTACGTGTCAACATTCCAAATGATGATGCCCCTTTCCTGCCTAGGACTGACTAAGAAAGCTGCCGCCTGGGTTGCAGCCACAATATCTGAACCCTCTGGACTCCTTTAAGCCTGGGCAACTGAGTCAGAGAGAACACAGCACACTTTCCTAATAATAGGCCTTGCCTTTCACAAAAAGAGAACTTTTATTAAGCAATAAAACTAAAGATGTATTTACATTAGCATAGGTTTACATTTAAAAAGCTAATAAATAAAATTTAGAGCAAGAGGTTTTTTTTAAATAGTTAAAAATTGAGATGAGTTAACATCTTCAAATGAAGCCTTTCCCTCGTTTCTATGTGCTGCTTTGAAAAGGAATGATTATCTGTTCTTTTCAGTACTAGGTCATAAAGCACTCCTCTCCAGGGCACTGAGAGTCTGCTGTAGGATTTTCCTCGAAGAAAATATGTAATCTGCCTGTTTCTTTGTTTTACTAACCTAGATTTAATGACCACACCTGAACACTCAATGAAATCATTTGGTTTCCTCAACTTTGCCCTTGTGTGGACCTGAGGCCTCAGAAGTGGTTTGAGATCTTTCTAAATCTCCAGTAGGTCTTCTGGACTGGATAAAGTGAGAGACGGAAAATTAAAACATCCCCTTTTCTTTTCTACCTCTCCCTACTGTCTTCCCTCTGCTGGAGAGCACCTCACCAGGGCCCCATGAACACTCTGCGCCTCTCCGATTGCTGTCACTCTCATTCTTTCTCTGCCAGTTGTCTCTTATTTGTCCTTGGGTCCTTTATGCCTTTCCCTGTGACCATGAACCTCATTTATCATTCGTTTCTCTGAATCCCTATGGAGCTAGCCATCTGGCTTACATGGGTCCTTGCAATTTCCTGTATGTTAATCTTATTTCTCAGAGAGCAATGAACTCTGCAAAAGCAGGCCAGACACCTGGCACACCAGGTTAGACTGTGCTCTGAACTCCTGCCGCCCACTACATACGAAGGGGCACAATTTTACCCTGACATTTCTCTGTCTTTTCAGGAAAAATTTTCAGTGCGTGTGACGGGTTGCGAGAATCTAGTCATATATTACAAAAGACCTTAAAAAAATGTAGACTAACATATGCAGAATAACAGAAACCAGACGTTTATTTTAAATAATTTTTCCTGGGTGCTAATTTTTTATATTTTTAAAAATTGACTTGAGAGAGAGAGGGAAAGAGAGAGAGAGAGAGACATCAATTGGTCGTTCCACTTATTTATGCATCACTGGTTGCTTCTTGTATGTGCCCTGACCAGGGGTCGAACCTGCAACCTTGGCATGTTGAGAAGACGCTTTTACCAACTGAGCTACCTGGCCAGGGCCTACGTGCTAATTGTAAACCCTCCTCTGTTTTCATAGGAGGTGCTTCTCCTTTGACATACAGGGTGGGGCAAAAGCAGGTCTACAGTTGTGAGTACGTGAAACACAGCCTAGTCTTGTGTTAATATTGATTAATTGTTATATTACTTTCCATAGGAACAACTGTCAAGCTACTTTTGCCCCAGCCTGCACGTCTTGTAAAGGACCAGCTCTTCCTTCCCAGGTACCTGCGGGGTGCAGCCCCATCCGGTTTGCAGCTAGTCTGACAAAGTCGAGCGGTTTCCCAGGGTCGCAGACCCTTCCTTGCCCCCGCCTTCATTCCCTGTCGCATACTGCCCTCGTGGGCAGGGCTGGCACGCGGCCCTGAGCCCCAGCCCACTGAGCCAGCAGCCCGAGTGTCCGCTCCCGCCCTTGGCAGGGGAGCAGGGCACTGCCAGCCAAAGGCCTCCACTTTCGGTGCTCTCAGGAGACAAGCTCAAGTTTGTTGACCGTTAAGGCTGAGATCAGGCTTAACCCTCGGCGGGAAAGGCTTATAGTGGAATCGTAACCCAAAGCCAGAGACGCGTGCCAGGGCTAACTATATGTCACCGTCCTCTGCTGATTGCTGCCGTATTGATTCATTATGTTGGACCTTCTTGGATGGCAATGGCTTCAATCAAGTCCAAATTCACTGGCCCCCTCGAGCCTAGACATTGGTCATCTTTCTAGAAAAGAGCTTCCCGCGTCAGAGCTCATTCCAGCTTCCCACCCTTTGGCCTCCAGCCCCTGTAACAGGATCCCTGCCCAGCCTAGTGCCATTTCCTCTGAGACTGGACTTTCTAGAGTGTTCCTTCATGGGAACCAGAGTTCGAAAATAAATCTGAGGATGAAAGACCAGCGCCAGTCCTTGCTGTGTCACCTAGAGGCTCCCTCCCGCCTTAACACAACGCCAAGTTTCGAGTCCTTTAACTAAGGTCCGGGAGCTGCCACTGGCTCATCAAGACAGGGTGACCTGGTACCACTCTCCCGCCCTCATTCCCCTAACGCTGTCATTTCCAACTAAGAGGGTTTTTATTCGGTGGGCCTGTTTGCCAAAACCTATATACATCAGAATGTGCACTTTGCAAGACTTAGGTTTGATTAATCTTAAAAAATTGAGAAGCTGCATGAGTGGGGTTTGAGATTAAGTGTGCAAAGATGTTAGGATCAGCCTCCCCACCAGCCTTCAGGCTGAGATGGATGAGGAACGATACCAGGTTTGAGCTGCCCGTAATTGAAAAAGTGTGTGCCCGAAATATCATATTTATCCCGCATTTCTCCAACAGTCATAACTCTAAGGCCTTTCATTAGAACCCCGATAAAGTGAATGTCTTCAACTCTGAGGGTCCCAGATCCCCTGGGCGTTCATGATACTTAGAGATCAGGGTTAAGAATGATGCTGAGAAGAAAAGATATTGGGGAGGAAGGGGAGGGTGAATTCCCTAAGGGCAAATGGGTCTTAGGTTTCCCTGAGAAAGCAGCACAAAACCGGAGGAGAGTAGCATTTGTTGAGCAAGTGACCACGAGGTGTGTCAGTGTAAACCCCTGGAATCCCATCTGCTAAGCCAGGGAGGCTGTGCCCTGAAGCAGCCACACGGTCCTCCCACAAGGCATCCAGGGCGCAGAGCTGCCAGGTGCCCAGCTATGGGGTCGCCATTCACATTCTGTGCTACGTAAATGAATGTGGCTCCTGAAGTTGTGCAACGTGGTGGCTGTGAGCAATGGAAGCCTCAGGAAAGACGAAAATGTGGGCCCCAGGGGAAAGACCTCAGGTCTTCTGGCCCTTTCTCAGCCCCGAAACTGTGCCAGTGGCACTTTCATACAAAGCTGAGGCCTGGCACTCATGTGAGCATTCAGCAGACATGGAGCATGTGTCCTGTGCATTTGTGTGTGTGATACTGTGAGGAATGCAGACATGTCTGAGAAACATCTATGGATCTGAAGAAGCCTGTGGGGATGGGCTGCAATCTCATGCCCGGCCATGGTTTTAATGTGCCAACACCTGATCTGCTACTCGCTCCCTGACCACCAGCCACATTCTTGTCCATTTCACCCACCCCAATTTCCTTAAGGCCACTTGTTTTAAATGACATGATGCAGACCCCAAAATATAAACAACTGTAGATCAGACAGTTGGACTTCAAGTCTCCCCAGAAAATTCACTTTGCTCTCCGCTCCCTTTGGAATACTTAGATGTTGACATTGAAAAGTTCTACTAGTGTTTCGTGTGAGTGTGTAAGCATTCACACCATTCACACCCATCACCCACACACAAATGATCCACAGAGGACAATTCAGTTAAGCACAGGCCCTGGGCTATAAAACAAACTTTCATTGTGAATCATAAATAAAACTTAAATATTAAAAAAGCTGGCAAGGAGCTTAGCATGAGATTTTATTTTTACTGCAGGCCTGTGAACAAGGGTCAGGCATTGTAACTAAACGGTGCTGTGTTAGAAAAGGAAAGGGGGCCGATTCTCCTTGCCCACTTTGTGAAGGTTTCATCCGAGGCTGAAAGAAACTACTCATTAGCACAGCAGTTTTACCCCAGCTGGGCCTGGTTGGAGTTGGCAACACAAAGAACTAAGGGGCAAATTCACAGACACGTGACCTGGTGTGTGGCTCGAGGGAGGGCAGTTCAGAGGTATCAGCACAATGACACCGCCTGGGGACTGTGCAGAGGCAACACCCCAGGCTGCACCAAGGTCCTGAGTGAAGAGGTATGGGGTGATTTTTAAAAAAAATCCTCACCTGAAAATATGTTTTTATTGATTTTAGAGAGAGAGGAAGGGAAAGAAACATTGATTGGTTGCCTCCAGTACTCACCTCAACTGGGGATCAAACCCACAACCAAGGGATCCAACCCGTCAACCTGACGGAGAATCGAACCCCAAACCCTTTGGTGCCCGGAACAGTGCTCCAACTAAAGGAGCCACGGGCCAGGGCTCTGGGGTTGATTTTGACAGAGGTGGTCAAGGGACCGTTAGGAGAAACTCACATGCTCAGTGAAAACTGCTAATCGATTGTGCATCTATGTGAAGGGCACACAGGGGTTTATTAGGCTATTCTTGCAAATTATTCAGAGGTTTACATTTGTATAAAATACAAAGTTAAGTAAAACAAAACAAAGAACCCATCCTCTCACTGTATGCCTAATTCTCTCAAAAACACAAGCAAACAGGACAAAGGGAGGGGCGTGGACTCCTGCAGCCCTCACTTCTTGGCTCAGGCTGGGCCTATGTGTGCCTTGAAATTCTTCGACACTTGTTGAAAAGCCACATAGGGGATGCTTAGTCAGAAGTCTGGCCACTTCGGATCAGACCAGATGACAGACTGACAGCACATACTAAGGGGTCCTTTTGTCCTGGACCCTGTGGAGGACAGAAGAGGGGCCCTGCCAGACCCACAGGTGTGGATGCTTCTCCCCCACGGGGTGAGGAGCCGCAGTCAGAAATTCTTCTCGGAGGAGCTGAGCACCCAACATGTGCGACTGATTAGAGCTAATATCTCATTTCTAATTCCATTGATTCCTTGGAAAGAGCAAGTCCCAGAGACCACGGCTATTCTTAGCAATTTCAGCTCCTCCCCCGCCGAGCTCGGGCCTCTGGGCGGGGGGGGGGGAAGGTGGCCAGCGGGGCCGCCCGTCAGAGGCTGGCAGCGAGGACTGGCCGCGGGGCACGGTGTCCGAAGCACAGGCCCGCGGTCAGCGCAACGCAAACCCACGCGTGGGTCTCGCCCGCCTCACGTCTTCTTACTTCCAAGCCACGGCTGTGGCAGAGCCACCATTAGTAATGAGAAGGCCCCCCTCTGGGCCCAGGAACCCTCCGACTTCCAGGCTGCGACCCTCCTCCTTAGCTCTTCATCATCCTGTGGTTTGCTAGGAAAGCGGCTCCATGGCCTTTCTTTCTGTTACCGCAGGAAATAAAGAGCGAGCCTGGGTCTCATCCATCCAAATAAACGATTTCGGTCCTCAGAGGGGATTTTTCAAAGCAGACGTAGCAATGTCCCAGGAGGCCACCGAACAGAACCTTGGGGGGGACTCGCTCGGTCAGCCCGTGGGCCATGTGGGCCCCACAGGATACCTGGATGCCGCGCTGGCTTCCTGGGCTGGCCTCAGCGAGTGTTTAAGCTGAGCTGAATTAATCACACGGGGCTCCCTCAGCCCTCTCCAGGTGTGCCCTGCCCTTGTCCGCGACAGGCCCTGCGGAGTCACAGACCGCGCCTCAAACCCAGAACGAATGACCTGATGCCTCGTTCCAGCACTGCCACCAACTAGCTGTGTGACCCCAGGCAGGTCTACTGACTTCTCTGAGTCTCATTTTCTGCATTAGTGAAAACAAGAGCCTTGATCCGGAATTGCTCAATGTTTTCTATGCTCTAAAGAGGTGCAAATAAAGATCTGAGCCAGTCAGTGCTGGTTTTCCCTTAGGCAAACATTTCCGCCAACTTGCCAAAGGCTGCCATGTATTTCTGCATTCTAGTCCCGATTCTTCTGGCTTTGCAAACACTCCAAGTTGAGTGCAACGCTGTGGTTCACATTTATACAGCAACAATCAGAGCCCCAAAAGCCAGGGCTGGGGATAAAATGATGATAAATGGAAACTAGCTTTATCATCCAAAAATACCCCCTCAAACTCTGAGGAAATATTGATAATAACTTTCCATCTGCTGCATAAATCAGAACAAGACTGGAGAGCCTACCCAACATTGTGTGAGCATGGAGGACAGCCAGTAAAGTACTAGAGTTTCATGAAAACTGATCTCGGGGGAACTGACATAAATAAAATATGTCAACGTTTTAACAGGAAAACGAAAATAAAAGAAATAGCAGAAGTATTTTCTGTTTATTGCCATCCTCATTGTAAAGAACTTTTTCGGGAAGTGCACAGGTCTAGGAATTAAGACGCCTGACGTCTATTCTAGTCTCTACCACTGATTCCCACAAAGCTTAGTGAAATGATGTCACCTCTCTATACAGGGTACCTCGCTTGGTGACTGTGAGGCAAAATAAAATATTAAATAAGACATTTACAAATTTTGTGTGTGTCTGTGTGAGGGGGAAGTGCCTAAAATTAAGATGTTATGTGAATAAATTGTATGGTTGATTACAAATAATAGTGGGATACCTTTTCCAAATACTTCAGCAAAAAGCTGTGACAGGCAGCAGCTGCTTTAGGGCACCCCCTGCAGGTTGGTCCAGCTGTTGGCACCAGGCTAGAGCCCAAGATTTCTAGTCCTGTGAGACCTGAGGGGATCTGAGCTCAGCTGGGCTAAGCAGTGAGACTCAGCGGGGATGAGTAAGGGGTGGGGAGGAGGGAGTTGAGTGAGAAAGCTCAGTTTAGTCTTTACTGCCAAGATTCCTACAATGCTGTTATTAAGACCCGGTGTCCCCTCCCCACCGACAAGCCCCTGATCTGTTGGACAGAGCCCAGATTTTAGAAAGTGAAGCCATTAGTTCTCTTGGCCTCTTGCTCTCTTCAATCTAAATACTCTGGGGGAGGACTCAGGTTCTTCCCAAAGTCATCTCAAAGTGTGGGGTGGCCCTGGGTGACTGATGGTCCATTGTCATTCAGGATTGTTATTCAGGTTAGGGGACCTCCACCAGTTTGAAAAACTGTTGGCTTCTATATAGATTCTTGGTGCCTCCAGTGAATATCTACTATGTTCCCCACCCCCAAACAATGTAATAAATGTAGTCTACGGTCTAAATGACTAATCAACCATATAAATGGACCAAAATATCTTCTGGGGTTAAAGTAAGAACAGCTGTAATCATTGTAGTACATAGTTGGAAACTCAAACTGGGTTAAGTCCAATAATTTATAGGTATCTTTGCATGTTTATATAAAAGTGGTCAAATGCCAGGATTGCTAGCGTGTACCATATGAAAAAGAAAAATCATTCTTTTGGGGGAGGGCGCTTTCTTAGATATTCTATCTGGGAAAGAATTTAAAAATAAACGGCGTAGAAAGTAGGGCACACGATCTGAGCTACATACAATAATCTTTGGGAGTTCAACACCACAAGAAATTCTCCTTTATAAAGTTGTGTGTTCCGAATGTTTCACAGTCTTTATCCGTCTTCCCCAGGCCCTGCGCTGCTGCTCCTGGGACGTCCGGGGCTGCTGCAGAGACATGCTACCATCGCTCTCAGGCTCCTGGGGTGACGTGGGTGCAAGTGGGCATGTCAGAGATGGTGTCTGACCATCTTTCCAATATTGATGCAGGGGAAAGGGGCCCCCGAAGAGAAAGAGGAGGGGATTCAGTTATCGCTCGGCTTCTCAGCCATGATATAGTCGATTTCCACAGAGTTTAGGGGGTCGAGAAGAAAGCTGGGGTACTGGGACAAAATAGTATTTCAAAAAAAATCATAGAATTTTAGTAGTCGAGGGGAACTGAAGGATCATTCTATTTTACAGATGAAGAATTCTTTCCCAAAGAGGTAAAGTGGCTGGTTTACAATGCGTTAGTGTCAGAGCTGTGACTTCCACATGAAAATACGTATGAAGAGGAAGGACAATCGGAAGAGGCAAAGAAGGGAAGTTATTGGTTTCAGAGAGAGAGACAGAGAGAGATGGAGAGAGACAGAGAGACAGAGACAGAGAGAGACAGACAGAGGAAGAATATAGAAAAACGAGACGAGAAAAAGAAGAGGCAGTCTTATAAGAGGGCGGAAGACAAAGTGGCCGTTGCACCATTATGAGGAAAACAGCCTGGTGTATATGTAACAATATTCCATGATTTCCCTCTCTTTATTTGCTCTGTATAATGAACCAATGCTCCAATTTACCCAACGGGACATCTTGGAAGAATCCAGATTTCTGGGCAAGCTGGAGTGTTGGAAAGCCTGCCACCAGCTTCAAGAAATAGATCCTAGTTTGGAAAATCAGTGCTTGGAAGAGACCCGAGGAATCCTTTTTTCACTTTGTGTTTCTTGTGGTGCCCCCCCCCCCCCCCCCCGCCACACCTAACCCACTCCAGGGAGAGGAAACCCCAGCGGTCCAGTTCACGGAAGGAGCTGGCCGCCGTGAAGCATCTGGCCTGGTGCCCTCGTGTTGCCACAGCTCATAGCTCATCTTTCTCTACGCCCTGGGCAGCTGATCTGAATATAGAGTTTACATGAACTTCAAAGGAAGCTGGCAGGATGGAGCTGGGGCCTCGCTGCTTTAATCAAGATGGATTCAAAACCTTTGCTTATCAAGTAGAAAACTAAAACCAGCGACGGAGAACTAATCGACACTGACTAAAAAGGAAATGGCAATCGAAAGGTGCAGGGAGCTCGATAAGATTCTATTTAAAGTGGTAATACTGTCCTAGCAGCTGATGATGGATTAAGTTTACTTCTTGCCTCCATAAATAATATTAGCACATGGAGTAAGCCTCCTAGAAGGTATCAGATGAGAAGTTCAGGAAACTGTGCAAAAGCTCACAAACATTGTTTCCACATGCATGTCACGGTAATGATATTCCTCCCTCCGAGAGCCTGGGGCTGCCTGGTCAAGCTCCTTTAGCAAACTGGGGGAGCTCGGCCACTGCCACGCCCCGTGACGCTACACCCCAACGGGACACCACTCAGCACTCCACCTGCCCCTCCTCTTCTTGGGCCCTGCTTCATGTGGGGACCATCCACAGGAAATGCGTCAAATGCTGACTTGAGTTCTGAGTTACTTTCTCCCAAGTTGGTCCCCTTGCAGGGAAACACTGAGCCTGGCACACAGTAGGTGCTCAAAGATGCTTGTTGAATAAATGAGAGAAAACAAACTAATGTATTGTTCCTGTAACCCGGTGCCCAGCACTGTGCTAAGCACAGAGATAATATCTGAGCCTCGTTCACAGCATAGATTGCCCTGGGGACACGATGGGGTCCCCACGGCTCAAGACTGGGAGACGGGAGGTCAGCTCTGAGCAGATGTGAGGCTCGTCTGCCTGCTGGGCTCCTCCCTGGGTTCCCATTTTGCTGGCCTAACCTGTCCCCTGGCTCGAGCTTCCAGTTCCCTGCCCTCGATCCCCTTCTCCTAGAATGTGTGACATCTCCTGTAGGGATGCCAGCATATTACACGGTTAGTTGTTTATTTAACCACTTAGAAAGTCAACGCTAAAAAAACAAATTTGTATCTTTAGAAGATGCTGGGGAACCAACTTTTTTTTTTTTTTTTTAAATAGCTTTTATGCTGCCTTTCCTAAGCAAACTGTACCACTGAAAAAACCCCAAAACTATTATGGGTACTAAATTAGAATGTTTCAACAAATTCACGAAGAAAGAAAAATAGGATTGGAATATCAGTATAATCCTAGTGAACTTCGAAAGAGTACTGAACATCAATAACTACTAATATCACAACAAAGAGAGACATTGAGACTAGCACGCCTCCTGAGGTAAAAACGCTTCGCTCATGAGGTTGTCATGCCAAAAAGACCAACCCCCCTGAATTGGGATCAGTGGAAACATAGAGACTAGAGGAACAGACTAAACTTTGCTCTGGGGAAGCAACCAGCAAAATCCAGACTGCAGGAAACTACAGGTAAGCGATCCCACATCTTCAATACATAAATTGTAAGAAAAACAAGGAGATAGAGCGGAAACGATGCTGTGGATCAAACAATGCTTAAGAGATCTTTTTTAAAAACCCAGGCAAAACTAAACTAGTGCTCAGGGATGCACACTCAGGTGGTAAGGCTGGAAAGGAAAGGGGGAAGTGGTTGCAATGAAAGTTAAGATCGTGGTTAGTTACTCTGGCTGGGAGAGAGGGGTGGTGGCTGGGAAGGGGCATGCTGGGGCTTCCAGGGTGATTGGAAGAAGTCTCTTCTCATGGGTGGTGTTCACAAGAGAGCTGGCCTTAAACAAGTATTTTAACATGCACATTTGCTTTTTATGGCTCTCTGCTACTTACATTTCAACAATAAAAAGTTATAACTATAAAAGAGTTTCTAAAGTAAAAATTAAATTAATTAAATAAGAACAGCTATGATGGGAAAGAAAACCCAAGAAACGGAGAGGAAAACAGTAAGAACAAGAGAGGAAAAGTTCCCATTTATGACCACAAAGTACTTTTACAGCGAAAGCAGAGCCCATCTCTTTACCACAAGGATGATCCTTGGTGTCACCGAGGGGCTCCCCTCTTTAAAATGCACAATTAATTTGGCCACCTGTGACTCTGGCAATGGGATTAAGGTGGAGATGAAAGAGTTAAAAGAGAAGAGATGGGGACAGAGACTGGCTAGGGGACAGTACGTGTGTGTTGGGGGGAACATCTTGAGACCACCGATCGGTAGAGGCCTGGGTGGCAGCATGGAAAGGACCGGGCACATTGTCTGCACTGACCCCCATCAGGGAGACACCGGCATCCCCAGGAGCAGCTGGAGAAGTCAGGACCCGTGCGGGGAGATGTCAGCCGTGTCACAACCTTGGGAGCAGAAGTGTGAGGCCTCTGTGTGTGCCTGTCCACATGTCTGTCAGTATAACATTTTGGGTCAATAAATATTCACCAGGATGCACCATTTCAGCTGACCTACGCCATCCCCTCTGCTGGAGGGGAAAATAAACAGGGCCTGTGGGTGCAGAGGGCTTCTGCCCCCTTCAGAGCTGCCATTGTGCTCTGTGTGGGAGCCAGGAGCTCAGATACGTTTCTGCCTCCTTGAGCCCCTTGGAACGTGTGCGTCTATTATCTGGCAAGGACCCAACTCCTTCCCTGTGTGTTAAACGGTAATATAGTGCCATCAACGTGCCAACCGCGAGAGACTGTCGTTCAAGGGGAGGTCAGTTCATCAATGAGCAACTCTCTCTGTAACCTGCCAATGGGAGGGTTCCCCCAGCACAGGTTCTTTCTTCCTCTGCGCCCCTGACATTTATTTCCTTACATCTGTTTCGGTTTTTCCCTTCATTGCTCTCTCATTGCTACTGTCTATGTGTCTCTGTCTACCCCTAGACTGGGAGCCATTTATTGAGCAACTCCTGTGTGCAAAGCATTATGCTAGATGAAGGGGTAAACAGAACAGTGCCTACCTCCTAGAGCTAAGGGACAGGTTTTAAATGAACATACAAGTAAATGCACAACTGCACATTTTGGGAGTGCTAAGAAAGAAAAGAAAAAGGTAAGAGGAGCGATTACCGAGGGAGGTCTGTTTGATATTGCCACACCAGGGAAGGCTTCAGTGAGGAAGAATCAGGAAGGACTGGCCAGGAAAGAGTGTGTTGCTGGGCAGAGAGTGTGTCCAGAGCACGGGGGTGAGAGGGACATTGGTACAAGGCAGGGACGGAAAGGTAGGCAGAGCCATAGTATGAAGGCCTGGTAGGCCTTGATACGGATCCTAGATTTTTCACCTAGGTGCAACAGGGAGAATGTGTTTAGAAAGGGGTAGGCCCACAGGGGACTATTTCAGTGATGACAGAGGGGTGGGTGAGAGCGGAGAAGGCGGTGATTAAGAAAGGCAGCGGATCTGAGGTGTATCTGGAAGGCAGATTTGGTAGGAATCTTGGGTGGAACAGGGTTCATTCCACAACTTCTGGAAAGAACACCCAGATAGACAAAGGTACATTTACTAGCATAATGCAATATCCAAACAATACAAGGTTAGCTCATGTATATGCACGAATGCCAAGTCATGACAGAGCTCACTGGCAGACCTAATCCAGGAGTGTGATACTAGCAGTTAACAGGTATTAGGTATTAATATTTATTTATACAGGCCAAACTAGTGTTTGCATTGACTCACTACTAACTTAATATTTGCACATAACTCAGTTACTTACATTAACTCATTTATCTCTACAACCACCAAATAAGTACAATTATTATCCATTATTATTTATTTATTATGCATCATTATACACTTGACTGATGGGTAAATTGTGGTTCAGAAGAATGAACTACTTTATCTGTGTCTTTTCAACTGTATATACTTGAAACAGCAATTCTCTTTCTTTAAATTCGTCATAAGTAGTTACTCTAAGGATATATTTGGCTATATGAATGTTCACCATAACTCTCTGGGTAAGAGTAAAACTTTGGAAACTACCCATAAATAGGTGATAAATAAAAATATGGATATATGTATATATATTGCATATTCATACAACAGAACAATATGCAGCCATTAAAAATAATGAAGTTTAAAGAACTTATATGCATAACCCATGGACACAGACAATAGTGTGGAGAAGGCCTGGGGGTGTGTGTGGAAGCAGGGTGGAGGGGATCAATGGGGGAAAAAAGGGGACATCTGTAATACTTTCAACAATAAAGATATATTTAAAAAAATGAAGTTTATAAATATTTATTAGCATGAAAAGATACCCACAATATATTGTTTAAAATTTTTAGTTAGGTAAAAAAATCATATATAATTATATGTGTATATAAATTTGTTTGTGTGTATACATATATGTACATATATGTACATTACATACATATAGTTATAACTCTATTAGATGAATATGAACCGAAATGGTAAGAGTAGGTACCTGCTGGTAGGATTATTGAATGATATTTATTTCTTCCCTATAATTTTTCTATACTTCATGAACTTTTTATACTAAGAATTACATATATGTCAAAAATTTAGAAAAAAAGAAAGCACATCTGGATAGATATTTGGGCAATTTACACTTTTAACTTCATCTGCCTTATTTTTCTTTGAATAGTAAAAGAATGTTAAAAGGTAGTAATCACCATTCATACAGTGCTGGGGTCTTATTGGGGGTGTTGATTTTCACTGAGTAGAGTAGTTTGAGGCTGCTCAATACCTTCTCAACATCTTTTCTGAGTTTTGGAGAGTTTCCCACATTGTAACCCCCAAGACAGGGCCAGAAATCACTGTCCCAGGCTCCCTTGTTGCTGATATCAGACATGTGAACTAGGAGTTGCCAATCAGATACACCTATGTGAGCCCTCAGCTTGGAAGCTAATGCTACAAGGAGGTAGATATGAATGGCATCCATCCCAGCCGAACAGGACCGCAGGGGTTCAACGGCTCAACTCCTGGCATCCAGGACCAAGCATTATAATGCAAGCTACAGTGTCTCTCCAAGAAGCAGGGCTGTTGCCAAGTGTTGGCAGCGATGGTGTTTTCACTGGAGCAAATGCCACAGTCTCGCTTGGTGTTGTTTCTGGCCTCATCGTCTCTAAGTCTGGTTCCCTTGCCCTACAGAGAATTCTGAGTTGCTTAATATTTTTAACAAATTATTTTTTTCTGCCTCAACTAACCAGAGTGGATTCCATTATTTGCAACAAAGCACTGTGCCTAATAGTATTACCTTTATCCCCATTTTACAGATGAAGAAATTGAATTTTCTAAAAATGGAGAATGTTTCCCAAGATTACACGGCTAGTAAATAGTGAGAGGCAAGACACAAGTCCAAGACTTCTTTTTTTTCTTCTTTTTAATATATCTTTACTGATTTCTGAGAGAGGAAGGGAGAGGGAGAGAGAGAGAGAGAAATATCAATGGTGAGAGAGAGTCATTGATCGGCTGCCTCCTGCACGCCCTCTGCTGGCGATCGATCCCGCAACCCGGGCATGTGCCCTGATGGGATCTGAACCTCAATCTCCTGGATCCTAGGTCGATGCTCAATCACTGAGCCATGCCCGGCCGGGCAAGTCCAAGACTTTTGAATCAACTTCTAGGCTCTTTAGGAATCTAAAATTAAGATATTCTAATATTCACCATGAAGAAAGCTCATAGTAAAAAGAAAGTTACCATTTAATGAATGATTACTATGTGCCAAAACTGCACATAAGCTGTGAGACGAATCCTAGAGGTCATGGAGGCACTCTGAAGAGAACAGGACTGGGGACATGATGGAATTTGGCCACTGTCACTAAGGGAAGCAATGGCTATGTGAGAGAGAAACCCAGCTTGGTTGATGCCCATTTCCTTTACATCAGGGGAGGGTGAAGCCCTTTCTTAACCCACATAGAAATGCTTATATCACACAAGTCTGATGTCTAAATGAAAGTCTTGTTTAAATGTAAGAAAAAAGAAATATTAAATGTACGAGGAATAACCACATTTAAAATATTGCCAACCAGTTATGTGGACACCCTGGACCACACCACCATCACCCCCTTGGGAAGTGTAACTGAGAAGCCTAAAACAGTTTTTGAGAGAAACTTCACGAAAGCACTGCCTGGGGAACTGAGATCACATTTCCACCTGGCTCTGAAATACAGAATTTAATCGACCAGGTTTGATGCGAGAAAATTGTCCTTTCTGCAGAAATTGGGAAAATTGTTAGATCCCTTGTTAAGTTGTAAAAAAATGTAGAGTTGAGTGTCTAAATATTTGTAAAGCAAAATACTTAAAATAGACATTACAATCTGCACACACATAGATAGTAATTTTTGTTTCAATAAGATCCAAGATTTGTTTTACCCTAAGGGCCATTTCTGTTGACTCTGGGGGGAAAAATCTTGTGTCATACAAGGAAAACTGAACCTTTAAATTTCTGATTCATTTCCCTTTAAATCATCCAAATATTGCTTTTTATGGGCTATGTAATAGCCAAACAGTCTCTAAGGGGGTATTAAAGTATTTCAAGCCTTGCTTCCCTTAAAATAAAATAAAATAAAATAAATGTTTAAAAGAAGGAAGTAGGCTCCAAGTGAATCCGCTTGGTCTACAAAACTTCTCATCAGTCCAAGATCTAAACTGTCGAAGTGGGCTCTGGATTTTCTAAATTTTCCTTTTCTTGTTAAGACTTGACCCTGCGTGGAGACTGCTTTGAGTGCTGAAACTTATTTTTCTATCAGAAGAAGAACAAACTTTGTCCCTGTAACAAGAGCACCCTGTTTTTCTCCGTCAGAAATTACCTTGAGATGTTTCAGGGTGAAGGGATTATACCAATCAATGGAAACCATATGCTTGTTTACACCGAATCCAAGGGCCAGGCATCGGGAAGCTAGACTTAACTAAGAGAGTCCACTTTCTCAGAACCACTGAGTGTCTCAAGTAGTGGAGTGTGCAGTTCACTAAGGGTCAAATTAAGAGGGTCACACGTTAATACAATGTAGGCTCCTTCCCTTCTTTATCACTATTTTGGAGATGAATGCTTCTGAATAGTTGAAAGAAATCAGGTCATTTTTGCCTTAAACTCTCCTTTATCTCACTGTCCCATGAGCCTACTTAGATAAATAACTTGGCTGATTTGGAATGAAGGTTTAAGAAGTCTAAGATTAAATCAGCCTTTTCTCAAGCAACAGTTTAGGACACTAGGCCAGTTATTATGAAGAAGAAATCCACCATTTCCAGACAACTGGAGAACTGGCCATTTGAATTTTTGGCTAGGTAAGACTACTTTGAATCTGAATATAGTGTCTTAAAGCAGAAGTCAGAGGAGGCCATTCAGAAATTAACTAATTCATTCCACTAGTATTTATTCATTGCCAACTATGGACAGGCAATATGTGTGGCACCGATGATAAGACAGTGAACTAGAGAGATGAGCATTTCCAAAGAAATTGGGTTACTAGAGATCTCTTTGGGAAGGTCATGATTTGCTAGTAACAAATACTGATTCTGGAACTCTAGTGGCATGTTTTATATTTTCAGTGAAAGGAAATGTGGGAGTACGAATACTGATTGATGACTCTTCATTGAATTTCATAGACAGGACTCACCCGTGAAGCTGACTGATTTAATCATAAGCCCCAGACTACTTAGCTCTAATAAATAAATGATAGGAGTGGATAGTTCTTACAGAAACATGTGATCTTCAATAGTATTTAATCAGTCTTTGGAACCAGTGTCCAAAATTTTAATTTACACTTTAAATTTTTGATAAAATTTAGATTAACTGTTTTAGTCTTAATTCTTCAGATAAAGAACTTGTCTTCACATAATAATAATGAAGATAATAGGTATCTCATATCGAGTGCTTGAGTTTTAGCTGAGAGCTAAAAATGTATTGTGCTCTTCTTATGTTCCTGTGCTCTGTATGTGTCATCTCATCTACTCTCCACTGCAACCCTTCACTGTAAGACTATAACTGTTTTTCAAATGACCTTCACAGAGATTAGGTAAATTGTAAATGCAATGAATATCTAATGACTCTTGGCTAGCATTTGAATGCTGATCTTTTTTATTCCAAACACTAAATGTTTCCTGCTATACCACATAGTTTCCCCTGAAGAACCCAAGGTGTGTCAGGCTAAAGGGATTAGATTATCAAAATATCAGGTTCACTGAACTCCTGCCATGTGCCCAGCACAATGGTAAATACCGCAGAAAAGGCAAACGTGGAATGACACAGTTGAGTGTTAAAGGGGTGCTTAGGGAACACGATGATAACCCTCCAGGCCTAAGGTGCGATAATTCAAGCCAACTGGGAAGACAGTGATCACACGTCAAACAGCTAGAGAACGTGCCAAACACCATGCAATTCAGATCGAAGCCATGCGATATAGAAGCAATAGATTCTGCTTCCCTCTTTTTTGCACTTTTAGCTTTTATATTCGTGAGATTTGTACCTGTGACTGGTTTCCACATGTGGCTTGGCCATAAACTAGGTACAGCCATCATTTCCATCCCACTTCCAGGCACAGTTTGTTTTCATAACACAAGACTAGGCCTTAGCTATTTCCACTCTCAGGATTAGGCCCAGTAGTGTCTAAGAGAGCAGTGGGGTGGGAGTGGGTGGAAATAATGAAGACCTTCCCTGGATTATGGGCTAGAACAATGGTTCTTAGTCAGAGACAACCACACAGTCCCCCCAGGAGAGCTGAGGAATGCTGCCAAACATTCTATAATGCACAGGACAACACCTCCCTCCCTGCCCACCCCCGAAAACAAAGCCTATTTGGCTCAAAACACCAATCATGCAGGGTTGAGAAACCCTGGCCTAGAATAACCTTTAAGAGAGACTCAGAGAGAACAGAAGAAAATTTGGGAATGTGCCTGGTGATTACAAATTAATCAGCAGAAAGCAAAAGCACACACACATACACGGTTGGAAGAGATGATGTAAGATTGCAATTTATAATAGCAACCAAAAAGAAATAAAATTACCAAGAAATTGGCACAATTCACAAGAGTAAAACTTCAACATGCTACTGAGAAACACACAGAGACACATAGAGACAAATGGAAAAGCATATCATGCTGTTGGGGGTGGGGGTGGGGAGCAAGCAATATCATAAAGATCCTACTTTCCCAAAATTAATCTATAAATTTAACATGCCCCTGATTTTTTAAAATTCCAAAATGATATTTTTCGAACCAGACAACCTGATTCTAAAATTCATATTTTTTAAAAAAGGAAAAATTCTGAAAAAGAAGAGTAATGAAGGTGAACTATTTCTATTAGATAATAAAACAATTTCTGAAGCTACAGATGATTAAAATAATGTGATATTGGCATGACAGATAAATGGAACAAACCAAGAATCCAAAAAAGAGGCACAAATGCAATGGGAATTTAATATACTATAAAAGTAACACTTCAACTCTATAGATAAAAGATTATTCAATAACTCACATTGGGACAACTGGGCAGCCATCTGGAAAAACATAAAGCTTGACGTACCTGTCAGTTATATGAGTACTGGAAGAAACCATGGGAATTTTAAGAAACAATCTCAAAGTGGGGGAAAAACTTGTTGAAGTATTTCAGAAAACCAAAACTCAGGAATCACGACATAAAAAGCGAATATATTCATCTATGTAAATAGAAAAGAATGAAAAACAGGAAACGTATATTTGCAACTTATGTCACCAGGAGCTGATCTCCCTAATATATAAAGAGCCCCACTAAATCAATGGGAAACCAGCAACTAATACAAATGTAAAGAAAGGAATGGACTGTCCACTGAAAAGGGAATTCAAATGGCTCTTAAATTCGTGAAAAGAAAACCAACCTCACTCCTGATAAGAGAAATACACAGAAATGAGTTACTTTTGCCCTACCAGATTGTCAGAGTTTTGGAAGTTTTGTATGTGTGCGGGTGTGGGGAAACAGGCATTTAAGACACTGGTGGCAGGTGCATAAGGTGACAAGTCAGACTTGAACTAGACACCCTGTTGCACATGCCTTTTGACCCAGGAATTGCATCCTCTATACCATGCGCAAAACATGCAAGTTACTCAGCGAGATGGTGTCAGGAATAAAGAAATTTGGTAAGGCCCCTAAATATTTGTCGCTAGTGACTACAGGGAATCAGAAAGAATGTAAATGTTCACCAATTCTGGACTACAGAATCACAGCACATTTACGGTACACATACTGTGGAGCCATCAAAGGACTAACGGAGCTATTTACGTGTGACTGTGGACTGACCAACCCTCAAACCTCCCAGACATAGAGCTAAGAGAAAAAGCAAAGAGGAGAGCAAATGAGTATAGTGTATCGCTGTTAGGAAAAAGGAGGTGAGGAGAGATGCCTGCACACACAGATGCAAGTGCATATTTGACTGTTTAAGCATAAAGTGTCTCTGGGGAGGAGCACCCCCTAGAAGCGTGCTACTTGGATCGCGTCTTCAGAGCTGGGTGGCTGGTGTCAGGAATAGGAGCAATGCGTTCTGTTCGTGGTATAAAACTTTTGTACTTTTTGGATACTGAACCAAATGCCACTATCATCTTTACCAACCACTAATCAATCAACAAGAACATTTAAAAACAGACCCCGGCCCAAGTGCCCATCAGTAGGTGAGTGGGTAAAAAAGCTATGGGACATTCACACCGTGGAATACTACGCAGCTGTAAAGAAGAAGGACCTCATACCCTTTGGGACAGTATGGATGGACCTGGAGAATATTATACTAAGTGAAATAAGCCAGGCAGCGAAAGACAAACATCCCATGATCTCGTTTATACGTGGAATCTAAAGAACTTAATAAACTGATGAACAGAACAGATTCAATGACACGGAAGCATGGATCAGACTGACGAATGTCAGAGGGACGGAGGGGGATGGGTGGGTGGAGGGGGAGAGAGTAACCAAAGAATTCATACACATAGATGCACAACCCAAGGACACGGACAATGGTGTAGAGAGGGACTGGGGAGGGGGGTAGGAAGGGGTGAAATGGGTGATTGGGGAGAAAAAGGGACATCTGTAATATTTTAAACAAAAATAAACACACACACACACAAATAAAATTAAATTAAAATTAAATAAAAATAAAAACAAATCCCAGCACAGTCATATGGCCTCCAGCTCTGGCCAGGCAAGTTTCTTGCCATTTTCCTACCTCTCCTGCCTTTCATAGGCCGTCACTGCAGAGGAAAACTGGGAACACAGAGTTTAAAAGCGTGGGGTTATCTTTCCTCCACACCATCCAAGCAAGGCTAGAGCTCTGCATGGGTTCCCAACAGCCTGCTTTTCAATCCACGGGGGTGGAGAACTTCGCTTATTTTTAAATTGGGTGGAATTCAGAAAAGAACTGCCAAAATGATTAAATAGGCTGGAGAGACTGGTTCATAAAGAAATGAAAAGACCTAAATGTGTGTAATTTGGCTAAGTGACAGCAGGGCCAGGCCGTGGTCAGCACCTACAAGTACTCAACAAGTTCAAACACCCAGACAGGAGAGGAACAGTCGAGGATGGAAACAGGGACGAGATGAAAATATGAAAAGAGAGAGAAAGCGTCTCGGTCTTTCTGTCTGTCTGTATTTCTAGAGCAGCCTTGCCAGGAAAGCGATGGATGTCTTGTTCCTTGGATCACATCCTAGAAAACCTTTACCTCTGCAGAGCTATGAGCTCCGCAGCCGGGGGTGAGATGTCACTGCCGAGGCCTTTTCGTCTCTATTAGGCTCCCTCTTCCCACTGCCCGTCTCCTTGAATTGGTGCTCTCCTGGACCCAAGTGGCCCCTCTGCTTGCTTCCCCCCCTCCCCATGCTTACCCAGCGAGGGTCAGGCAGCCCTGGGGAGGTGCTGTCTGTGCAGAGTATATTCATCATCATTCATATTTCAAAACCTTATTACTGAAATCCCAGCAGGAAAAAAATCAACTTTGTTACTACTAATTCAAGCCTTAATCTTCTAGCTTTGTTCTGAAACTATGGGACTTGGGGCACGGGAGGTGAGCAGAGAATATAATTACTGCAAGACAACAGAGCTGCCGTCAGTGGGGAGCTCTGAGTAGACAGCACATAGCAGCAGGAGGAGATGCGATTCATTAAAGAGAAATAGCTGGGCTGTGGGTCAGGCTGCTCCGGAGAGACGTGAGTAATCCCCTTAAGACAGTCTGCTCCAGCACTGCGAGAAGTGTGGCCCTTCACAGAGAAGGGGTTTGCTGCTGAATTAAAAAGCTGCAAGTGACCTTCCAAGGTCATCTAGTTCATCCCCTTCGGGCAGAAACCCTTGGAGCCCACAGTGATTGGCTGACGCGGCAGCCCGAGAGAGCACTCGCATTCCAGAATCGCTCCGACATTAGGAACTTCAGGCCAAGAAATTCTTCCTGGGTTGAAATATAATGTCTCATGCTATGGCTAATTTGCCTATGTATTTGTTTACTGTTTTCTCCTCTTGAGAGACAAATAAGCTGGTCAAGTAAGCCTAAGGAGCCCACTGAATGCGACCTGCCCAGGGGTGGTGGATTCAGATCTAGAGAACGCGTTCTGTACCCATTCTTTCTCCCAGGGCTAAGGGACGGCACATGCTTTTCTTGGCAGGCAGAGGACACTGGCGGGAGGCAGCTGGTCTACCTGTTTGCAGATAACTCAAATTCTTTATGGCTCAGAGTACAACACACCCGGGAATCATTTCTGGTGCCAACCAAAAAAAGGTACAAAAAAAAGGAAGGAGGGCAGCAATTGAAAAGTCTATAAAAACACTAAGCTACGTGGGTCTGCGCCTGGTGCTCGAGTGGGAGCGTGAGCAGGGGGTCTCTTTTTCACCCAGGTAATGACTGTAGGAGCCCCATAAGGAGATGGTTAAATCAAACACCGAGATGACTGCTCTTAAGAGGGGGAAAATATGTCAATCACACTTTGCCTTTGACACAAGGAAATTCCTTGAAACTGAGAATGGAGAGTGGAAGGGAGGAGAACGTCTCCTGATGTGGGTGGCCAGGAAACCAGGGGCCAGAAAAGCATGAGAGGAGAGAGGGAGAAAGAGACAGAGAGGGAAAAAAACACAAGATTGAATTCTAATCAAAATGCTATGAGGCGTTCACACCAGGCCTTGAGAGAATATTAACAAGGTTACCCAAGGGGGGGCCTTTAGCCCCAGGAATTATTAGTGAATATGGAATTATATTTGCGCAAACATTACCAGATGCAAGGAGCTAAATGTCCTGCAGATGTGGAAGGAGACAGCGTATGCTCCAAATAGGCGGCAGCTTTATTTGTCTTACCCTTCTGACGAGCGCCGGGCAGCACGCTTCTGAGGGGTTACGCTCTGGAATGACCACCGCAGCACTTGGCCCCCGTTTCAAACACAACTGCTGCCTGACCAGCCTCTGAAGCCTCTCAGCCCAGAGCAGGGCAGAGTGGCCCCCAGGCGGCTTTGACAAACTTACCAGCTCACCGCCAACACCTCCCAGGACCATGGTGCTCCAAGAGGGATTTTCTGAAAGAAGAGAGAGTTCAGAGTCAGGTAGATCACAACAACTTAAAAAAATAAAAATATAGGAGTTTTGAACTCAAATGTAACCAGCTGATGTTGGGGGAAGAAGACATTAAAATACAAGAGAAACAGAAAGTTTCCTTCTGATGTGCCACCATCAGATCCTCAAGATTCGATTTAATTTAGATTCACCGCGGCTGACGGAGACCTGTAACACCTCTGTGGTTAGAAAGCCACTGCCTTCAGGGCCTCTCCTGAATTTGTAGCCATAAATCCCCACTGCCATCTCGCTCGCTTCCAGCAACACCAGCCAGCAGGGGGACAGAGTTGCTCAGTGCGTTGATATGACACAGAGGCCTCCGATATTGTATAAGCTTCAGACCCATTATAACCCAAATTTGCCTCTGGTGTAAGCAATGTTCACTTTATTTTACTCACCAGCTTATAAGGTTAGCCTCGTTCACACCATTTTTTCCCCTTGAAAACATTTTGTTTTTTAATCATGTTTAATTTTTTCAATTACAGTTGATATAAAATATTATCTTAGTTTCAGGTGTACACCCCAGTGATCAGACATTATGTAACTTAGTGATTATCCCGACAAATCTTGTACCCATCTAACACCAAACATAGTTAGAATATTCTTGACTATGTTCCTTATGCTGTACTTCACACACCATGACTGTTTTGCAACAACTAATTTGTACTTCTTAATCCCTTCGCCTTTTTCACCCATCCTACAGCCCTCCTCCCAGCTGGCAACAGTCAAAATGTTCTCTGTATCTATGATTCTGTTTCTGTTCTGCTTGTTTGTATATTTTGTTTTTTAAAATTCAATTGCTGATAGGTCATTCCATTTTTAAAAGGAGGAATCGGAGACTTTAATCGCATAGCTTCTAAGTGGATTTGAATCCAAGGTCTGTCTTATGCCAAAGGAAGTCAATTAGCTCTCGCCCTACCTGTCATTTCCCAACCCCACCAGAGGGCACGCTGATCCCCGAAGTGATCTTCTCGTGCTTTATCTAGTTTGCTTTAATGGCTTCCACTGACACCCTTCCCCCTACCACTCTAGCCCATCTGCCCTTTGAACTGCCTCATTGTTAAAAGATCTGAAAGATCTCACTGTCAGAAAACTTCTTCATTTCCTCTCCATTACTCTGAAATGTGCCCTTGTGGACCCCTCAGTCAGTTCCTTCTTCTCGTGATACCTGACAATTTTCTTTGTGTGGTGTTTACACTGCATAGGAACAGGAAAGATATTTCAAAGCATCTGGGCTGAAGAACATACCATCTTTGAAATGGTTTTTTTTTAATTGAAATTCAAAGCACACCCTCTCCAGGAAGCCCACCAGATTAATTCCAGGCAGCAAAATCCCCATGCCACCCCTTGAAGTCCCTTTATAACTTGCCATTGGCTATTCACAACCACATCGGATGTGTTCGTTTATATTCTCTTTCTTATTAGAAAGATCAAGATTAGCGATGCCTAACAATCTTTACTACGTAAACTTAAATGCATATTTGGATTCCAGAATTTTTGTGGGAACTCAGGAAAATTTTCCGACTATAGAATATAAGGAAGTGAAGGCTGTTTTTTCTTCACTGCACCTCAGCATCAATCATGTTGCTTTCAAAATGAAAAATATGCAAGTCCATTTTGTGTAAAAACAAAAAACCTCACTTCTGGGGTTGAACAAAAAGCTCATCAAACGCCTGGCCTGGCTCTCCCAGGCTCTAATGTGCGGCTTTAGCTCTCTCAGTGTGTAACAGTGGCAGACAAAAATGCTTCAGTTTCTCTCTCTGTAAAATAAGAATTGTGCTATTTCTTTCCCATTCACTTCAGAGAAGTCTCGTGGGGAACAAGAGAGTTAGATGATTAATGGCTGAAAGTTCCTGGACAAACACAAAATGCTTAATAAAAATAATCCCTCATGACCACGGTGATAGGCACCAATGACCTGATGCAAAACCTTGACTGAGGTGGAAGGCACTTCAGATACACTTCGGGCCCTGCCCATGAATCCAGGCTCCTTTCCCCTGGTGAGGACAATCTGGCCTCCTGTTCCCCGACTCCCTCCACTGACAGGCTCCTGTTCACAACCCCACCCTCCCCCAGGCTCAAACCCAAGCACCAAGTAACATGAAATGCGGCCTCCTGGTTGCGGAGGAGCAGCATGCGGGAAACTGTGAAGTGCCCCCTTGTGAGGTCACTGTAAGTTTATCCCTTCTCTTTCAGGGCACACGCCTGCTCAGCCCCTACCACAACAGTATTAAGGAAACTATCTGAGATCCAAACTCAGTTCTTCATCTAGTTTAGGTCCCTCCTAAGAGAAGCCCTCGCATAGCTCTGGAAAGGGTCTCCAGGTAAAATACAGGGTGTCCCCTCAAAAACGTATACACACTTTGAATAATTATTCATTCCAACGGGTTAAATCTGAAAAGAAAGAAACATCAATTGAGCTATCAGCTGTTAAAGTGTGTATACATTTTTGGGGGGACACCCTGTACGTCTCCTGTCAAGACTGAAAAAAATGGGGTGTGCTTAAAAAGTATATACATCTCTCTTGGTAGAAACTGCAAAGGCTATTTAAAAGGCAACAAGGGATTCTGGTATATTTTCATTATTTACTGAACATAATATATTCCTGGTCTTCAGACATAAGACAGCCACGTGAAGTCACCCTGGACGCAATCTGATCTGTGAGTAAACTCGGAAAACTCAAGATGCGTACTCACCTGACCTGCTCTGCCGCATGTTAGGCTGTCTTGTCCTAAATGACTTTCTTAAGAGCATGAAAGAAAACCAAGGAGCTCCTGTCAGAGGAAAGAACCACCGAGCTTCGTTACGGTTCATGGGACAGAGGGCGAAACAGCATGAGGAGCTGGGGCTTTGGAATCAGACAGACCTGGGTCTGGAATCTTAATAGGACCAGTTACTAGTCTTGAGCAAGCTTTTTGACTTCCCTGAACCCATTTCCCTGTCTATAAAGATGGACCTAAAAATATGTATACATGTGTGTATATATATATATGTATCACAGTAAAGAGTGAATTAGATATTGTATAAAGTGCTTGGCAGAGTGCCTAACTTACAATAGACAATCAATACATAATAGCTAGTAAGAATCATAATAATGAAAGTAACAATATATTCCTGAATTGTCAACAAATCTATTCAAATCAACAAAAGTTTTTGAGGATCTATGGGAATTACAGGAAAGGAAAATACAATGACTTGCACAAAATAAAAACTACCCTGAAAGATCAGACCATATAGTTTCATTTTTCAAAATGTTCGTAAAATTATCTCTGTGTATTCTTTGCTTTTGCTTAAAGTGTATGCCAACCACAGCATAGGTTCTTAAGTTGGACAGGTTGTAACGCTATACCACAATATAATCATTCCTCAGAAACACTGCATACCATAAAATTTCATGTTAAAATAAGAGGGAAATGGATAAAAACATATTCAACTTTGTAACCAGAGCACTAACAAAAACAGTAATTATTGCGTGGGACATAACTTGAACAGCCCAGGAAAGCAGATCCGCGAGAGGTTGCCTCAGGGGTAATTTTAGAATGCATAAAAAAATAGTGAGGAACTTCTGCTTCTGGCCAAGACGGAGTAGCAAGGACTAGATTTACCTTGTTGTGTAAAATAACTTAAAAAAAAAAGAAGAAAGAAAAAAGCCTGGACAAATATATGAAACAACATCTCTCAAGATATTGGAAATAAACAGTGAAGGTCATTGATTTCTGAGCTATAAAAAGCAAATGAGGTGAGCCCTAGGATTGCCTAGCTTACTGAAGAGAGATTCCAGGTTGTCACACAGAGAGAAGTACTTGGGTAGAACCCAGTGGTCTCCTTGAGTTGAGGAGATCGAATTTGAGGTACAGGTGCCCAGAGTTCTCAGGGCAGAGAACTACAGAGGAGAGAGCTGCACAGAGAGAACAGAGATGTATCGATGGTCCCCTTTGTGGTTTCTGCTGGTATCTGATCAAGAACGTGACTGAAGAAACTACCTGAGACTAAGGGATGACCCTCCTTACAGGATAGGAGCAGAATACTAGAAGAAACATAGAACAAATTAAATAAAGTCATGGAAGATATTTCTAACTGACCTTTTACAAATAAAAACTAAAATACCTGAAATGAAAAGCTACACTGAATGGGATTAACAGCAGATTAGACATCACAGAAAGAAAGATAAGTGAACTTGGAGACATAGCAATAGAAAATATCCAAAATTAAGCATGGAGATTTAAAAAGAGAACCAGAAAAAAATAATAGAGCATCACTGAACCATGGCACAACTTCAAGCAGTCCTATGGTTGAAATTGGAGTCATTAAGGAAAAAAAGGAGGGGGGCGTGGGCATATAAAATATTTGAAAACGAATGTCCAAAACATTTTAAAATTTGATGAAAACGATAAACCCAAAGACCCATGACAATGAATGGACTTCAAGCACAAGAAACATGAAGAAAATTACACCAATGAACGTCATAATCAAAATGCATAAAACTAGTGATAAAGGAAAAATCTTAACAGAAGCCTAAGAAAAACACCACTTTACATACAGAGAAACAGCAGTAAGGATGACAAAGATTCCTTGTCAGGCACTATGCAAGAGGGAAGACAGCATAGAGCATCTTTAAAGTACTCAAAGAAAAACACTGTCTAACTAGAATTCTGTAGTCCACAAAAATATCTTTCAAAATTAAAGTGAAATACTTTTTCAGGCATAGTAAGAGACAAAAAAGAAAGACTAAAAGATAATCTATCTTGATCATCTCAATAGACAGAGGAAAAAACAGTAGGCAAAATCCAATATCCACTTGTGATTTTAGAAATTTTTCCACAAACTCAGAATAGAAAAAAACTTTCTCAATCTGATAAATATCATCTAAAAAACCCCCTACACCCTGGCCAGTTTTGTTCAGTGGTTAGAGCACCAGCCTGCAGACTGAAGGGTCCTGGGTTTGATTCTAGTCGAGGGTACGTACCTCGGTTGCAGGCTCCATCCCTGGCCCAGGTCAGGGCTCATGCAGGAGGCAACCAATCAATGTGTCTCTCTCACAAAGATGTTTCTCTCTCTCTCTCTTTCCCTTCCACACTCTCTGAAAAGCTAATGGAAAAAATATCCTCAGGTGAGGATTAAAAAACAGAGAGAGAAACAAGATGGCGGCGCAGGTAACAGCTGTACCCGCCGCCTCCTGCAATCACATCAAAATTACAACTAAACTACAGAACCACCATCACTCAGAACCTCCTGAGATCTGGCTGCACAGAAGCCCCACAACCAGGGAGCTGAAGAAGCACTGAGACCGGGAGGAGGGGCGGAGACGCGGGCGGATCGGGGCTGGATCGTGGAGATGCCGCAGCGGGCCCACACCTGGTGCCGCGGGGTAAACCCGGGAGGGAATCTCGGGGTGGAGGTTTCCTGGAAGAAAGAACAGAAGAAACCTCTAGAAGAGGAACTAAATGAAATAGATCCAAGCAAGCTAACAGATACAGAGTTCAGAATTTTGTTTATAAGGATGTTTAAGAAGACTGTTAGGGAAATAACTGAGAAAATCGATAGCCTAATAAAGTACCAATTTAAAATGAAGGCTACACGAACTGAAATGAAGAATAATTTACAGGGAATCAACAGTAGAGTAGAGGACACTGAGAATCAAATCAGCAATTTGGAACATGAGGAAACAAAAAACACCCAACCAGAAGAGCAAAAAGAAAACAGAATCCAGAAATATGAAGATAGTATAAGGAGCCTCTGGCACAACTTCAAGAGGCCCAACATTCGTATTATTGGGGTACCAGAAGGGGAAGAAAGAGACCAAGAAATTGAAAACCTATTTGAAAAAATAATTACAGAAAACTTCCCCTACCTGGGGAAAGAAACAGACTTACAAGTCCAGGAAGCACAGAGGGTCCCAAACAAGAGGAACCCAAAGAGACAGCACGACACATCATAATTAAAATGCCAAAGGTTAAAGACAAAGAATCTTAAAAGCAGCAAGAGAAAAGCAATTAGTTACCTACAAGGGAGCACCCATACGACTGTCAGATGATTTCTCAACAGAAACCTGGCAGACCAGAAGGGAGTGGCAAGAAATATTCAAAGTGATGAAAAACATGGAACTGCAACCAAGATAGCTCTACCCAGCAAAGCTATCATTTAGAATTGAAGGTCAGATAAAGAGCTTCACAGATAAGAAAAAGCTAAAGGAGTTCATCACCACCAGACCAGCAATACAGGAAAAGTTGAAGGGTCTTCTTTAAGAAGAAGCTAATGAACAAAAGAATCTGGCGAACTAAATAGATCCAGGGACATTGACGCATGCAACAGACGGTCATATCTCAGGAAAGAGGGAGAGTGGGAAGAGATTAACCAAAGAAGTTATATGCATATATGCATAACCCATGGACACTCAATAACAAGGTGAAGGCCTGGGGAGGGGGTGGGAGCAAAGTGGAAGGGGTCAATTGGGAGGGAAAAATGGGACACCTGTAATACTCTCAACAATAAAGGTAAATTTAAAAAAATAATAATAAAAAAAATAAAATAAACAAAACAAAAACAAACAAAAAACACATTAATAAAAACTTACGGCTAATATCATACTTAGTTGTGAAAGACTAAATGTTTTTCCTCTAACATCAGGAATAAGTCTTCTATTCACCATTATAGTGAAGGTTCTAGCCAATACAGTAGGCAAGCAAAATAAATAAATGGCATCCAACTGGGAAGAAGGAAGTAAAACTGTCTTTCACCACAGACGACATGATAACCTATGTAGAAAATCGTGGGGAAGCAAAAAAAGTTGTCAGAACTAATTAGTGAGTTCACCAAAGTTGCAGGATACAAGATGAATATACAAAAACCAATTGTATTTCTATATACAAGCAACAATTAGAAATTTAAAAATACCATTCACAATAGAATTTAAAAATATGAAATAGTTGGGGATAAACCTGAAAAAAAGATGATTAATATCTGTATATTTGCAAACTACAAAATGTTGCTAAGAGAAATTTTGAAAGGCCTAAAATATGGAGTGATACGTTGCATTTATGGATCAGAAGATTCAATATTGTCAAGATGTCAGTTCTTTCCAAGTTGACCTGTAAATTCAATGCTTTCCGAATCAAAATATCCACAGGCATTTTTTTTGTAGAAACTGACAAGCTGATTTGAAAATTTATATGAAAATGCCAAGGCCCTAGAATATTTAAAACTCTTTGAAAAGGCAGAACAAAGTTAGAGAACTTACACTATCTAACTTCAAGACATACTATAAAGCTATAGTAATCAAGACAATGTGTATTGGTGTCAAAGAAGATAAATAGATCTATGGAACAGAACAGAGAGGCCAGAAATGGACTCACCCACATATGATCAACTGATTTTTTACAAAGGTACAAAGGCAATTAAGCAGAGAAAAAAGATAGTCTTTCAATAAACGGTGCTGACACAATTTTATATTCATATGCAACAAAGGGAATTTCAATCTATAACTTACACCATATACAAAAAATTAGCTCAATATGGATTATACATCCATACAGTTCAACAATGATGATCTTTTTTTTTTTTTAGTCTTCATTTTTTTATTGAGATATAATTGACATAATATCAGTTTCAGGTGTACAATGTGATGATTCAATATATGTATATATTGTGAAATGATCCCCACAATAACTCTAGTTAACATCCATAATTGATTATCTGAATCAATCATTGCGTGGGTGGTTGCAAAATGGCCAATTTGTAATTTTATCATCCCTTCTACGTATAGTAGCTGGCATTCTTCTATAAAGAAGTGCTTTCCTCCCTTCCCCTGCCTTGCTTTCTTGTAGTATCACTAGGACACATGAGTTTTAAAAAATTCAATGTGTTATATATTATAATAATACATATTATGTAACATATTACTAATGTGTTGTATGCTATTCTTTGGATGCTCAAATTGTTTCAAGTGTGGCCCTGGAGGCCCTTGCAAGGTTGCTCCTGTGTCCTTTAGCATTTCTTTTGTAGCCTTTGAGCCCTCCCTTGGTTTCTGGCACTAGATGTTCTGGGGTCATCTTGTATTTTCCCTGCTCCAAACATAGAATTGGCTGAGAAGTCTCGTTTTTAGTGACGAGTGGTATTTAGAAACCAAGACCTAATTTCCAGATGTGCTCAGCTGCTGGCACAGGGTTCATAATGGTACCCTCCAATCTCAGGGTTCTTATTCCCGTTTCCCCATTCCATATTTATACCTTTTTTCTTAAACAGGGAGAACCCAAGTTCTCAACTATCTCAACATATTTTTTTTTTTCTCTATCCTGCAATACAATAAAATAAACTCAGTACTCCAATACCAATCCTAACGACAAACCTACTAATTTCCAGATTTTGTTACAGAGCTTTTGAGCCTTAGACTAGATCCCATTTAGATTATTGTGTTAAAAAGTTACCTAAATTCATTTTACCTGTGTGGTTATGTTGTAGATTTAATAAATGGCTAAGTATATTTTTTTATTATATTTAATTTTGCTTCTTTCAGTCTTTTTACTTAAATTTATTTTGAATTTATAAAACACTTCTATAATTTAAAAATTCAAGCTGTTTGAGAAGATATATAAGGGATATCACATTTCAATCCCTATCTTATCTAGCTCATTACCTACTCCTACCCCACCTCAAGTACCATTGTCATATTTTATTTATCCTTATTTCTGCAAAAATAAGCAAATACATGCACATATTTTTACTCTCCTAACACAAAATGTAACATACTATATATACTCTGCTACACCTTGCTTTTTGGTTCACTTAAGAATATATCCTAGAAATAACTTCATGTCAGGTCACAGAGGTCACCCTCATCATTTTTTATGGCTGCATCATACTTCATTGTATGGATGTACCATAGTTCACCAATCTCCTAATGAAGGAAACTAGATTGTTTCCATTTATTTGCTATCATCAATATAGGGTGTCCCAAAAAAATGTATACACACTTTAACAGCTGATAGCTCAATTTTGAAAATAAAATGTATTTTAATAAACACTGCCTTTATAATTATTCAAAGTGTGTGCATACATTTTTTGGGGACACCCTATATATAATCTCAAAAATTAGTCATTCCACTTTTTAAAATTCCCCCCACAGATATTAAGATTTATTTTCTTATATGCACAAATATATATTTGTATATTCAATTTTATACAAATTGAATTTTATACAAAGCTTCAAGTGTTCACTGAAGCTTTGCTTGCAAAAGTAATGATCTACAAACAATCCAAATGTTGACCAAAAAGAGATTGTATAAACAAATAATGATACTCTCGTTCAACAAAATACTATGAAACTTATAATTTTCTTCTAAATGGAGGTATTGACGTTTACAGATGTGTAAAGATGCTTAAGACGGTAAGAGAAAATACGGACTTGTAGAGCTTCCAGGGAAAGAAAGCATGCGGGTGTTGTGACATCTTTGTGATATGCACAGGATACTTCTGGAAGGATGTGCAGTGGCTAACAGTGATTCTTCGGCAGCGGGATTCTGGAGTTGGGGTAGGATATTGGAGAACTTTCACTTCTTGTTTTGTTTTGTTTTATAGTTTGACTTTTTTATTTTACCATGCACATGTATTCTTTTTAGAATGGAAAACAAAAAGTATTTTAAATAAGCAATTTCCACGTTCTCAGACATGCCCCCCCCTCCAGTTCCCTGTTAAGCCGATCATGATGTCTTCATTCCCCACTGTGCCCTGAGAGTTTCCTTTCTTCTACATCTCTCCATTCCAGTAGCCATTCACACAACAGGAGAAACATGGTTGAGCTGTCTAAGTTACAGCAGGGCTGGAAGGGACGAGATGAGCAAGCCGCGCTTTGTCTTGCACAATTCTTTGTTGTGCTATAACACATCTGAACTCCAGGCAACAAACCGAGATACACTTATGCAGAAAGGACAAGAGCAGGTTTGAAGCGGGGAGCCTGGGGTGGAGATGTGCCCAACATCTGCCTCCCTGACCCTCACTCGAACATTACTAACTGTTCTGTTTGTTTACTTTCTCAACCCTGGAGACCAGAACATAGTTTTCTTATACCAAAATTACAGTTGTGAGATGTGGATGCTTATTCAATTTGTTATCAGGGAAGATTTGACCAGTATTTACCAGGGGGAGATTAAGAATTCCTAGAACTTGTAATAATAGGGAAAATAGTAAATAATATCATGATAACTATGCAGGGTGCCTGGTGGGTACTTTATACAATACATGATTGTCTAACCACTATGCTGTACACCTGACACTAATACCAAATTATACTGAAAGTAAAGTGTAATTGAAAAATAAAAATTAAAAACACAAAGAATAAAAATAAATAAAACCAAAAAAAAAAGAATTACTAGAACTTACTAGACTAAGGCTTTATGAAATAATATCTGACCACCTTGGACCTATAAAATATTTTACATCTACACAGAGAGAGAAGTACTGGCTAACCCTCAGAGCTGGCCACGGTGAAAGCCAAGCAGCACTGGGCTGCAGGACCAGCAGCATGTTCCTCTGAGAACTCACAGTGCATCTCAGAGCTGCAGCATCCGACGGCTGCCCATGACATTCCACAGTACTAACACCTTCTCAAAGCACTGGATGGCATACTTAAATTAAAATAAAATGAATATTTCATTTCATTTTTAGAATATATAGAAATATTTTGCAATCCCTCTGGAGAAGTGCAGGCTGCTTGGACTGTTGCAAAGCCGGGGCCAGCAATCCCCGCCAGAGAAGACAACTGGCGTCAACTGCTTCTGAGACGTCAGGAATGGTATGAAATGGCACCGGGTGTGTCACTGTCACTTGTGTGATTTGAATTTTAAAAATTAATCAAGAGTTGACCTCCCTAGCTAGGTACCTGAACAGTGTTATTGTTCAAAGACTTCTTGAAATCCAGCATCGCTGATTAAGTGAAGGCAAAGCCTGAGTACTTCCCTGGTCATCCCTGACCGACTCCAGCGATGGACAACCATCTGCCTGAGCCCAGAACAATTCAGTGCCCAGTGCAATGAGTGGTCACCCTCCCACCATTCCTGCATCTCGTCCAAACACTGATGTCTGCCTCGGTCTGCAAGTGACCGAGGGAACGGTCAGTTTCTGCTGTAGTTGTGGGAAACCCTAAACTAACATCTGCAACCCGCTTCAGAGTTTTCAAAGCATTTCCCCCTCATACATCCTGTGCTCCCTCTGATACACGACCGCAAGTTAGAGGGCAATTAAAATACACTGTGTGTTATGTACTCAATCTGCACTCACCCCTCACCCCCAAGCCTGTTAAATAAAGCTGAGATGTCATTGGTAAATGCTTATTAGAGAATTGTGGGAACATTTTTATGTTTTCTTAGAAACAATCCATTAAAACTGAAAACCATTTTCCAGCCTTCCAAGAGGACAGTGCGACTTCAGATGTTTCAAAACGTGCCCAAACTAGTACCTACATTGCTTTATACTATTCAGTTCAATGAAGCAGTGATTTATCGAGCAGTTCTCATGGGCGGGGCATGTCTCATACACCCTCAAGCGAGACTGGTTTGCTGTTCTAGAAGGATCTTAGGAGATTGGATGGGGGTGAGGGGCCCTATGACATATGGGAGCACAGGGTGCCGATGGAGCAACAGAGGGGAGCTAACCCCATCTTGGGAGAAGAACGTGTCCCCTGTGGCCATCACATCCTCCCAGTTGTTAAGGAGGAACATGCTGTTTGGATTACAGAGAGTGGTGTGAAAGCATCCTGTTTGAGGAAAGCAAATGAGAACATGCATATTTCCCCTTGGCTTTGCCCTTGTTCGTCATATTTTCTTCCAAGTCCCTCCCTTATCTCATCATGGGCCCTGACTCCTCATGAGCTGCACAGGATGCTGGCTCTAAATAGATTCCTGGGAAAGGGCCCGAAAATGCCTGTGTCATGCCAGGGCGTGGGAGGCAGTGAGTGAAGAGACCAGGCGGGCCACCAGGGTGAAGGAAAAGGCACCCATAAAACAGCCCGCTCTGCTGAGCCAAACGGCAGAGGCCAGGGATGGGCAAACCCAAAGGGCCCAGACCCCGATAACCATCAGACCACTGAACTGAGATGTCACTTTTGGGTTTCTCTACTTGCCACCCTCTCCACCCCAAGGCTGCTCTCTAGGCCTCCACTGAAACCCTGCTGCCCTCCCTGGTGACACTTGCCTTAGACGACAATTTCTGTTCACTTGTCACCCCTATTAAGCTGTGTGTATAGTTCAAGAATTTTCTCTCTCTCCGGTGTCTACCACAGTGCTTGACTCAGAGTATCCCTCAGAAAATATTTGTTTCTATTTTTTTAATTAAAAAAAAAACCTGGAAATTCTCAAATTAAAGTAAAACACACACAGTTAATTCCACTGCTTTTTTAAAAAGTATAGAAACGTGCAAACGTTTCCCTTCCATAACCTTCCTTTTTCTTTTGCTAAAATACATATTGATACATATAGTAAATGTTGGTTGAATGAATTAATAAATGAGTGAATCAATAAATCTAAAGAGTTGAAGTGACTGAGGGAAAAAATGCCAGAAGCCAACAATCAAAAGGATCATCTCCCATCTCAAGATGCTTAACTTCATCACATCTGCAAACTCCCTTTGCCATGTTTCTGGGCATTAGGATGCAGACATCTCAGGAGCCCGCTATTCTGTCTACCACAGAGCCAGGGGCACAGAGACAGAGGATCTAAGCACTTAATAGTCAGACACAAGTCATTGTTTTCATGGTGCTTACATTCTGCAGGAGAAAAAAATTAATTAAGTAAAATATGTTAGATGGTGCTAAGGGTTGAGTGGTGAGGAGACCAATGTGTCCAGAGCAGAATAAGGTCAGGGGAAGGCGGTGGGGAAAGAGGTCAGAGAGGGAGGCTGGGATGACGAATGCGGGCATTTGGGCCTTGTAGCTTTGGGGAAGGGCTCAGGTTTCTTCCCCAATGGCGTGGAAAGCCAGAGGAGTGACTATGATTTGACATGCATTTTAATGAGTTTCTCTGGCTGCGGATTGAGAGATTAGACTGAAGGGGTCGAGGCTGGAAGCAGGGAGGTGTGTTAACACCCTGCTCTCTTCCCCTTCGCCTTCCTGCACACCTTCAGCTGCAGGTCCACACCTCCTTCATGCAGTTATCCCTCCGGTGGGCACCCTGCTCCTCTTTCCAGCTCAAAATTCCAGTCGTTCAAATAGGAAGTAGAGGAGCCAGGACTGCCCCTAACGTGTGACTTGAAGGAAATGAAAGGTCTTCTTGATACAGAGATGTTTTCCCTGAAATTATTTGCTAATTGCAGCCTCCCCCATTAAATTGTGATCTCAAAGAGCACGGAGATCTCATTCAGCTTCATGTACTTAGCACCCAGCATGGTGTCTGGCACAGGATGCTCAGTCTTTGCTAGATGAGTAGATAACAGATGCCAAGCCCTCAAGAGTCTGTGTTTCTATGTTATTAGCAGCACGTCTCCCTCCTCCCCTCCACCCCACCCCACCCTACCCCATCGCCTCTTGATGTTAAATGTCAGACAAATGGAAAGGTCTAAGAATCTGAGAGCTGAGTGTTCTAGGAAATGAAACTTTCCTTTTCAACAACACATTGTGGCACCAAGACTGGAGTGGGGTCTTCCTAACAGTCACCATCACAGCCAGACAGCCTCTTCTTTTCCTTCCCTCCCTGATCCCTAAGCAGTTCTAGGATAAGAGAGATAAAATAGGTCCTAAAGGGATGTTATTGAGAAGAAACCACAGTCCTATTTCTTGTGCACTCCTGTGCCCTATAGGATCTTGCTCTTGCTGGGGGTCTTGTTCTTACTGAGGTGCTAACTAGCAGTGACATTATAATTGATCAGTGTCGCCAGGGCTGCTATGGGAGCTATGCCTGTCAACCCGGACAGAGGCCCGGCGACAATACCAGGTTATGCAAGACAGTCTCTGAGTCTTCCACAAATTCACAATGTCATAAATAAAGAATCGCCGAGGTCCCAGCTGGGACCATCTGTCAAAATGGGAGGATACTCCACCTATTGTAGGTGTTACTTCCAAAGTACTGGAAGATCCTCGGGTTAAAAATGTGACACTTGCATGAGCATAAGCTTACAGAGGTAAGGGCTGGAACCTTGAGAATCAGGTGGTTGAACCACTCCCATTTTTTTAGATAAAAATCAGGCTGAGAGATTAAAAACTTCCCAGTGTCCCTCTGCTAGTTGTGGAAGAGTCGGGACTGGGAATAAAGTCCGGTGTTCTTTTCAGTAACCTGCTGCCTCCTGGATCACAGTCTCTTCTGTCTTGCCTCCCACTGTCTCAACCCTCCTAACGGAAGTTGATCCTCTTAGATGCAAAACTGATATGGACAGATCTTTATTTTTTATTTTTAAATCCTCACCTGAGGATAATGTTTTTATTGATTTTTAGATAGAGGAAGGATGAGAGAGAGAAACATTGATGAAAGAAACATTAATCAGCTGCCTCCCACACACGCCCCAACCGGGGATTGAACCCGAAACCTAGATATGTGCCCTGACCGGGCATAGAACCTGCAACCCTCTGGTGCACGGGACAATGCTCCAACCAACTGAGCCGCCCTGCCAGGGCTGGACAAATCCTTACAAAGAGATGCTGGTAAACAGAAAACTTGATGATAAATAGGGAGATGACGCAAGAGAAAGGGCTGAATCCAGAAATAAATCATATCTTCACATAGTGTTTACAGAAATTGTTTTGAATAATTTCCATAGAAATTATTTTACCCACCACAGGAATGCTGCTCCCTCCCACAGGGATTTGACCAAACAGAAAAGAGAAGCAGAATGAAGGAAAAGCAGTAATTTAGATTTATATATGAAACATTAGTTGGAACCTAAGTAATAACCCTCGACTAATCAGAATATTTTATGCATTCTGCTTTTTAGTGGAAAGAGCAAACCACAAGAAAGCAAGCATATATCAGAGATTTTAAAAATGTTTCCAGGGCTTATTTTAGGCTTTAAAAAATTTTCCCCAATTCCCTGCACTATCTTTAAAATATCTCACCCCGCACACCTCCCTCTTTTCCCCTCACATGTGTTCATCTGTTCATTTAATCAACCCGCCAATATTTATCGAGCTTTCCCCTGATGTCAAGTACCGTTAGGTCTGAGATGAAAATGTGGTCTTGCCTTGAAGATTAATACCTGGTGAGAAAGTTCTACTAAGAATATTTAATTTTTATCATTTTTCACAGTTATATTTCTGGTTCTGTAAAGTAGTTCTGTACTAAATATTTCCATCTGGCCTTCCAGAGCCACTGTCTATTACTTTTGCATTGTGTTTTGTGCTTCAGGGGGATGGGGTGGGAGTAGGACTGACCTTTATGGTTCAGATAAACATGTTCCTTTGCCCTGAAGGTTCAGTGAATGGAGAAACCAAAAGATCAGAAGATCAGAGGGTGGGAGGCGAGAGAAAGAAGCAGGGCTATTGCCTCCCTCCCCCAACCCCATTCTTCACACCTGAGAATTTGTGGGGGACAGTGGCTACATTCCTTTCCTAAAGCGCACAGAACCTATTGGATAACCCTCTCCTGGAATTCTCTTGGATTGGCAGCTGTCATACAAATCATGGTGACTGCCAATTACACAATCAGGAGTATATGTCTGAGAAACAGCAGCAAGCAATGCAGTTGGAACTAAGGCACTGCTACCTAAAGTAGCCAGAGAGGGTGAGCACGGATCAAGATACTCTTCCTGCTTACCCATTGAAGGGATCCGTGGAAAGCCCCTTCGTGGCCGAGGCTGGGTGAGAAAAGTTTCCTATTCTCTGTCCCTCATAAACCTAACCCTGCCGTCACAGGATGACACGGAGGAGCGACGTGACTTGGCCGAGGGTAACTGCGTGGAGCAGTCTTGAGAAACTTTGGAGGCCCATTCTCAATATTTGCATCTCAGTATCTGTCTGCCATGACAAAACCGAAGCTCTTACCTTGGGCGCATCGTGAGAAGGCACGGTTCTTTGGAACAGGCAATAACGCCGGGGACGATAGAAAGCGGTACGAGAAGAGGAAGACCACGTACAAGGTGGGCTGACTCCACAAAAGAAGCCATCGGCAGGAGGGTGCCGAGCTGGGCCAGGCTGACGAGGACAGGACACTGTGGGCACCACTCATCCACAGGGGCCCCAGGCGTCGGAGCTGACTCCCCTGCAGGTCACCCCCCCCCCCCCCCCCCCCCGCCGGGCACGAGGGGTCAGGAGACAGGCTCTGACACCTGGGCCCTGACTGTAGTATCTGTCTTCGTCTCTCTACATGAATCTAATTTGGAACCGAACAGAAACTAGTTCCTAGAACAAGAGCTGCAATGTATGACATCTAGCCCTCTTATTTTTCACTCATTTCACAGAAACGGGGGAAAAGTAATGAAGGCTAACTGGTTCGCTGAGATCAGTACTGGGTCTAGCACAGCAACTTTCAACCTTTTCCGTTCATGGCACACATAAACTAATTACTAAAACTCTGCAGCACACCAAAAAATATATTTTTTGCCAATTTGACAAAAAAAAAGGTATAATTTTGATTCATTCACAATGGATGGCTACTGTTGTCTTTTTTTAATTTTTTATTTGACAATCTAAAGAAATAGTCAGGTATTGCACATGCTTTAAAAATCCTTGTGGTACACCAGTGTGCCTCTTGCAACATACTGGTTGAAAATCACTGGCCTAGCAAACAAATTTTCTCTGAGTTCATGCTCATTTCTACTTATTAAAGACAAAAAGAAAAGAAAAACATAGCTGATGACAACTGTCAGTGGGTTTAGTACAAGGAAATTTAACTGGTGAGACGTGATTTGACTGAGACAGTGAGGTTAACACCTCCCTGTTTTTAGAGAGATCATCATGTCTGTCTTCTGTTTTTTTTAGAAAGATCAGGATCTAAGCAGTAGGTCATGGCTAGGATCCTAGCATTACACCAGGCAGACGGGGTGTGGGAAGGGACCTAATGTAGCTTCATTACACAAAGGAGAAAAGAGCCTGTCTAAAAGACACTCCAGGAAGCTTTTTGGACACCTTGCTGTTTCTTTTTGTAAAACATAAACTCAGAAGTGGGAAGCCTGTCCATCCCAGTTGTGAAGTAGCTGGAACAGAGGCTGGTGATTTAAATGTAGAGTGAGTGTAAAGATAACAAATAGGTCTTGTCTTTAGGGTCACATCACCTGGAAAACCAATGGCATGCAGAGATAGCAAAGTAAAATGCTTTCTGAACTTTAACTTGCTAATTACTAAGGTCCATTTCCTCCATAAAAAATATGTCCTAAGACTGAAATAGTCTCTTACATTTCTCCAAAATTATTGTCTCCATTCTAGACCCACACTTAAGGGAGCAATTCTCTGTCACTGGTGAAGACCTGTTACGCTGAAATGGCAGTCTGACAAAGATAATCGAGAGAAAACATTAGCTGTGAGCAGGAATTCCAGGACCTGCAACATCCCATACGATCCATCCCCCTCGTGGTTCTGTACCCTACGAACTCTAGAAGTAACGGAGTCAGTTCTCTGAAGATCAACACAGGCAAATTATTTGCCCAGGTCTGCTCTGACTCTCCCCACCCACCCACCTTCTCCCAAACCCAGTCAAAATGTCATCGTTGCAGAGCAGGAGAGTCCCGAAGGTTAGACACGAAATCTGGAAAAAGCTATGGCCTTGGCCCGTAACTTTAAGGAAAGGGTATTCTGAGAAAATTCCTAGTTTGCTATCCACACCACCAAGTCTCTCCCTTAATTTTGCTACCTGACATCTTCCAGGAAAAAAAGTGATAGTACTGTAACGCCTCCCTTAAAACCCCAAGTAGCTTTCCCAAGACCAAATAAGCCTCCTATGACCATCCTCACACAAAGAGGAGGCTATTATTTTCATTTCCTCAACACCAACCAGGGAAACAGCATCTTTCAGTGTTGCAGGGTGGAGAGATGTGAGCATCAACCCTTTAAAAGTTAGCCATTTGGTTGCTCTGCTGACGAAGAGTGACACAGGATGTGCGTGCAGGTGATGCCTTTCTCTTGGACCAGCCCTAGCGTAGCTACTTCAGCTTTACAGAGCTGCCACTGAAAGCAGGGAGCTGGTCTGGAAATTACAGTTCTTCCTAGTCCTGCTCTTATTCCTGATGTGATTTTTGTCAAGGTACTTGATATCTCTGGACCAGTTTTATCAGCTATGAAATGAGGGGTAGAATTGGAATTAAGACAGATGTAAAAAAGAACAATCTCCAAATCATGCTCATGGCTTCCACATGGTTTAATGACTCTTGGAAGCCATCTCACTCACGGGCAGACTCTGCCTCACTTTCAGTCCTTATAATGAATCAAGCATAAGATAGCACATGGCCAGGGAATGACAGCTGTACCCAGAATTATGAAAAGAAGGGTTTGCTTTCATTGTGGAATTTATTCCGCTCTTTTAAAAACATATTCAATATAAATTAAAGGTCAGAGGTGAACGGACTGTGCTCTAAGTAAGTTTTGAACACAGATGCCATCTAGTCCTTGCATTCTGCAAAATTCTTCTTTAACTGAATAAATGTGTAGGGTTATTCTCCATTACCTTGATCAGCATCTAATACCAACCTGACACTTAGAATTAAATTAGAGAAACAAAATTGGATACTTTGAGACTTGAGGCTGGTTATACTATTGGAGCTAAGAGTGGATTTAAACTCTTTCCTTATCCCATTTAAATCTAACTAGATATAAACTCCCCATTACTGAGGAATAGAGGTGTGTCTGCAGAGGTGGAGGTTCCCCTTGATGTTCTTGGACAAGGAAACCTAATCCTTTCTTCTGACACACATGGTTGCAATAGAAAGCGTTCCCCAACTGCCAGTCTGGTTTTAATCTATTGTTTCAAGCAAGACAGGATTTGCAGGGAATGTGCAGAAAAGAGCAAAATTACCAGGACTTACTATAAAATAAAAGTGTTGATGAGAAATCAAATTTTAAACAAGTGTTCAAAATTGTAAGCATGAACACATTATGTAGCCAAACAGTACATAAGTGGATGGCTATAAGTTTTTAATTGTAAAGTCTGCTTTCAATACAACATTTGTATCTCATTTGACTAAAATTCTTTGGCTTACCAAATGATAGCAATGGTAAAATATTGCAATAAATACAGTGGTGCTTCATTTTAACAACACTCTTGGACAATGAAATATTCCATAAGTGAACTTCCCGTGTGACCATACTAACTCTGCATTATACAAACTTTAGAAATGTGAATCATTCACTATGGAAAAAGTTCAAAAGTGTATTATCAACCTCTGAAAATTGTGTACTTTGTCAAAATAAAAGTTAGATTTAAAAGGTATGCCTACTCTATGTAAGGCACTATACTACATGCTTGGGGAAATGTAAGAAATAAAAATATGGTCCTTGTCCAAGGGGCAAGCTTGCTGGCTGAGTGACACTCTAGAGTCATCAGGTCACCACTGTGGTGGGAAACACAATTTATTACTTCTGAGTTTGAAAATAATTGACTTTAAAAATACAGATATTGAAATGATTACACTTGTGTTCTGATTATTTCTTCAATGGGAGTATGTCTCCCACGAAAATATTGTCAGTCACGTGAGTCTTAGCAGATAAAAGACTAAAAGTACTGCTTGAGGAAATAAAGTAGACAGGCTCTTTGACAGCTATCCGCTGTAACCCTCATCTTACTTTTAGGCTTTATTTTACAATCCAGATGGCGTAGGATGTCATAAATCTAATCTTACTAATTCCTAAGGTCATTGAATCTAATTAATAACATCTGTAAAAAAAAAATACTCTATTTTAATGCTTTGCTGTGTATATGAGTACAAAACATTTAGGCATTTTATAAAACTGTTATTTACAAGGGATACTGTATATTGTTATAAAAAAGATCAATTGTCACTTCCACTGGCAAAACCTCTTTCCTGGGTTTCAGGTTTACTACATGTTGGGTTTTTTTTAAAGTATCTTTTGGTTACTCTTTTGAATTTCCATCATCCAACCATCGCCTTTTACTCCACAAACGCTACCTGGCAGTCTCCGAGCCTTCCTTGGTCTCAGTTACCCTCCGTCTCCCAGTGCAGACCTCTCCTGAGATCCAGACCTGCCTATCTAACGGGTGTCGCATTTGGGAGTACTACAGACACCTGGAATTTGACAGAGACAAAACCAAACTGACCAGTTTTGTTGAAGAATGAGACTCGATTTCCTCAGATGCCTTTTTTTGGGGGGGAGGGGGGGCGTCATCCCTACAATTCCCTCCCTGCTTAGATTACACCAATTACGCTTGAACTTCACCAGTACTTTGTACCACTCCTATGAGGTTTTAATGCCTGGTTTTAATTTATAAACTCTGATTTAAACCTGTGAAGATTCCAGTTCCTTTAAAACTATGGGGCATCCTTATTCCACTTATCTCCTACTCCTCCCTATGGAAATGTGGTACTTTTCAGTATTTGTTCAATGGATAAACACAACACCACATCGAGGAATTCTGACTAAATCCCTTCGTTGCATTTTTACTGGTATCTATTTATCTTCATGTCTGGGAGCTTTTTTGGGTGCATTCGCTGAAGCAGGAGCACTGTGTTAACTCTTGTTATAATTTAACTCAAAACAGAAAGGTTCTCCTATCGGGTGTCGCCTTCCTCTGAAGGTCGTGCCTGGACGGGCAGAAGTACAGCCCTAGCCACCCTCCTCCCCCACCCTGGGATGTGCTTCTGCCACAGCTAAGACGCTGCACCATTTACCTGTCCACCCCCCCAGCGGGCCGTACACTCCTTGAAGGAAAGACCCGAGTCTCCTGCACCTTCCGAGCCCAGGGTCCGCAGATGGCATGGCCTGAGGCCATACGGGTCTCAGGGGCGCACTTACTGTCTCTAATAGGACTGCGAAGGCCCCATTCCTACAGAAACGTCTTTAAAGCTGCCTCCGGACGGCTAGGATGCGAAAAGCAACCTTCTGGATTCTCTTCCGGCCTAAAACCCAGCTACTACTACCCGCGAAGGAGCCTGTGGGGAGGCACTGAAGCGAAGCGCCACCCCAACCCTGCCCCACCTGCTCGGCAATGGCCGGACTCGCCCAGCCCCGGGCACAGCGGCCGGCGCGCAGGCGCAGCAAGCAAAAGCGCAGCGAATCGGGCCCTGGCTCTCCGAGCCGACGTCACTCAAGACAAGAAGGCTCCGCCCTCCTCAAGATGGCGCTGCACTCAATGCGGAAGACGCGTGGGTGCTGGGGCTTCATCCGGGCACTTCACAAAGGACCCGAAGCGGCTCCCGCTCCCCAGGTAACCCAAGCTGGCCCTTCTGCCGCTGCTTTTCTTTCCCATCCCGCTAGTTCCTTCTCGTCTCTCCTCCCTCCCTCCACTCGCTTCTCTCTTCCCGTTTCCTCTTAAGAGCACCCGCTCCTCTCGCTTCTCAAGTCGACTCGCCTAAGACTGCCCTTCCACCTGGAGCGCGATGACGTTGCAAGCCTGCGTGATGACGCACGCGCCCCGCAGTGGGAGGAGCGCACCGCAGCCTGCCCCCTGGCACGGCCCGCCCTCTCTGGGTCCCATTGCGATCTGATCCCCGCCCTTTCCCTGACCGCGAGCGCGCGGGCCTGCGGAGAAATGAGAGACGACGTCTCGTTCGGAATTGGGAGGTTTAAATTGGCGCCGCCGCTCTCTTCCTCCCTGAGCAAGTGTCAGTGCATTGTCCAGTGTGGTTCCTCCTCTCTGCCCCGGAGTAGCCCTGCCCAGGTGCGTCGCTGCCCTGCGCCTGGCGGCTCTGCTGTGACCAGTCATTGCTCTGTGGCGCGAGGGCATGACGAGGCCTTCAGCCTGTCCGTCAGTATTTGGAATTTCGCCCTCATGGCAAAAGCAAAAGAAAATGTGTGTGAGTGTGTGTGTGAGTGTGTGTTTCATTCATTCCGACACTCGCTGAACGTCTTCACACTCGCTAAACGCCTTCCGCGTCTAATCTCGGCGTAGGCACGTGCCCGACGTGTCTTGGGAGCGCTCTTACGGGAAGCAGGAAGGAAGCTCGGAGTCTGACTGTTGGGTGACTGCCTGGCGTCCGTGCACGTTCCTGCGGTGTTGCGTGCGTGTGAGGATTTTGCATGGTAAGCAGTGTGTCGGAAAGAGCGCTAGGCTGGAAGTTCGGGGAGCAGAGGTCGCGGGGTTTGTCAGCGGGCCGCTAGCTGTGTCAGGTGACAGCCCCTCTGTCCCCTCAGCGCGGACGGAGGAAGGGCTGGACACACTCGTGTTCTCTCAAGCGCTGGAAGGCCTCTGGCGTCGTGATGATGAAGCCAGAGTACAGCAGTGAAATTAATTATGGAAACCAAGATTTTTCTCATCTCCCCATAAATCTCTTCACTTTCTGTACTTAAGTTTTCTTCATTGATATGAGCCTAAGAAGATTCTTATAAGAATGAAGAATGTTAAACCGGAAAGCTCTTCATCAACAGAACAGCTACGTAAATGTTCTTTTAAATTTCAGGCAGCAATGTGAGGGAAGAATTGGTTCAAAATTAGATAAATCCAATCAAATACTCCCCTCTTTGAAACTCAAGGGCCTGATTCTGCAGGACAAGAAGTGGTCGGTTACTGTGTTTATAATAGTAGCATGTTAAAGCTACCCTATCAAAGTCACCCAGCCTTAGACCCCAGCTTCCTCTCATTCCAAACAAGAGCTAAGGATGTCATGAGAAACAGAGAATCAGATAGAAAATAAAAAGAAACTAGAGCCCCTTAATGATTGCCCAGGGAGGTTAAGGGGACCAAGTCATTATAAATGCTAAAGAAAAAGTTTCTTAAACATCTACTATTGTTTCGGTGGCGTTTACCAATACAATTATCTTAATCAACTGTTAATCTAGATTGTTTCAAGATGTAGCACTTCCAGAACAGATTAGTGTTTCCAAACCTTTGATTTACCTTTGATTAGAATAAGAATTAAATGTGAGAGTATCGTTTTAAAGTATAAATCTACATATGATTTTCAAGTCATTAAAAATGATGGCTTGAAGGACCCAGACAGTCTTTTGAAAGACCAACTGAAAAAGATACAAAGTTGCATTAATAGTATAGCTACAGTTTTATGTTTGTAAATAATTGTTTGTAAATAAATGTTTATATAAATATAGGCACAGAAAAAAATAGAAGGAAACAACCATTCTTTTTTCATTTGCTAGGTTTTCCTGAATAGCTGGGTTAAAAGTGATTTAAGCTTTCTTTAAGCGTTCCATATTTTTCACATGTTCTAAATCGAAGCTATATCACGTTTAGACCCAGAATACAATTTTAAAGCGTAAATCTCCATATAAGTGCATAGTCATTAATATCATCTGTGATATTTTCGGTCTCAGAGAGAGACTTGTCCCACAGTGCTGTTATTAAAATGGCCTTAGAGAGGGACTACTAAAAATTTATGGCCACTTTTCCTGTGTGTATCTTCTTTTCCCCTTGAAAAGCTTCCTTTGAAGTCAAAGAGATTTTGTGAACAGATGCAGAAATATGTGAAGGAAGAATTGGATTCTTAAACCAGATGCATTAGACATTTTTATGATATCTCATAACCTTTGTAGAAAACAAAAATTATTTTGCAAGAGACTAGTATAATAGAAAGAAATGTATATTTATCATACGGATGATTCCATCTAAAACTAAGAAATAGCCAAGTTGCTCGTTACTAGTTTTGGCTGCCCAGTTACTTTCTGAGGTGAGGAGCAAAAGTGGAGGAGCCATAGCTCCTTTGTTGGAAACTGTGATTGCGAGAGCATTGTGATTCCTAGGTTCTTTTAATGTTTTCTTAACAAAAGCAAAATCTTAGGTAATAAACTTGGCATTGGGGACCTTTAATTATCTCAGAGGCAGGCTTTTTCCCCTCAAGGCTACATGTAGACTCAAGTTTAAAATAAAAAATTGGGGGAAAACAGAAATAACAGCGTATCAAGCAATAGTCATTTTGAGATGCCTACGATTTATATGAAAGCGGTTTATTTTGCCAGGTGTTGCCTGACAGAAAACTGTTGAAGTCTGACAAGATGGGAGCAGTCCCAGAGTCTGAATGAAGGTCTGACATGTTAGGTTTAAATACTGATGGCATTAGGTAAATAAAAGCCTGTCATCATGAGTCAAACGCAAACTCCATACTTTTTAAAAAACTAACTTAGGATTTTATTGTGCAAAGACTGAAATATTGATGTTTAGTAGAGTTTTGCGAGAATACTTATAATTATTCAGTTGAAATAGAATGGCCCCATTTTATCGCACTTGAACAACACACTTCATTATTAACTATCCCAACCTGGGTTTGGCCAATATTAATATACTCTTCCTACTGTCGATGGCCTCTAAGTATAGCCATTAGATGAAGGAATTATGCCTGCAAGAAAACAGGCAATGTATTACATTTTTGATCTTGTATTTATTTCTTACAACAAGGCTTTTTTAAAAATTGCTCTTTAAAATGTTTTTATTTTAAAATAATTTTAGATTTACAAAGTTGCAAAATTTGTGCAGAGTATTCCTGTTTCCTCTCCACCAAGGTTCCTATTACATAATCACAATCCAGTGGTCAAAGCTAAGAAATTAACTTGGTACAGTACTAGTTACTGGCCTATTTCAAATTTCACCAGGTTTTCCATTAGCCTCTTCCTGGTCCAAGATCAAATCCATGATCCCATACTCCGTTTAGTTGTCATGTCTCCTTCAATCTATGGCGCTTTTGTAGTCTTTCTCGACCTTGGCACTTTTCAAGAAAATTGGTCAATTATTTTGTAGAATGTCTCCCAATTTGGGTTTGTCTGATGTTTTCTCATGATTAGACTGGGTTATGGATTTTGACAAGAATACCACAAAGCCAGAAGACATATTGTTCATAACAAGGTTTTAAGGCAGATATTAGCACCTTCTTTTAAATCATGAGGAAATAGACTTTAGTTAAGTAACTTGCCTAATGTAACAAAGCTAATTAATTAGGGATTTAGGGTGGTAAAATTTACCACTGGGGTTTCATTCCATATTTTGCAATTAGTATTTATCATTGTAGGTCTGTGATCTAATGAAATTAAAATGGGGTAGTGTTTCCAGTGTCGCCTTAGCTCTTCTCTGCCGTATATTGTCCATCCAACATGCAACATGAGCTGATCAGCGTGGAGAGCTGTCAGGAGCTGCTGTAGCCATCTGGGAGTTTTGCTAGATGATAACTGTGCCAGTTTAATCAGTCTCATCTCTTTGTGCTTTTCATCAATGTTAAATAAAGATGTTATATGAATCTACTCTAAAGCTCCTTTTAAGCTCAGTCTAGAAATCCATTTGTTTAAAATGCTCTATAGGTTGGTTTTCCTTGTGAACTGACTTAGCTTATTAGAAATAATATTTCAATTTAAAAAAAATGTATTTGAATTAATGAAAACTTTTGGTACCTGCTGGAAATATCGAGGAGGAAGAGTAGATAAATGCTGAGGATTTGTGCCAGCAACTCTTATGGCAACTACAGCCAGAAAATGCAGAAGAAATTGACGCCACTGACCCCAGATCCTTTCTCAGCATATCTGTTGCATGACTGCTGGTTACAGAAGAGCTGTCTATAGGGGCTTGCACAATTGCATATTTTTACATGTATTTAAGATACACACACACCCCCCATCCCTATGTTTTTCAGAAGAGGAATGAACATTTAGCTTTGTGCCACAGCCTGGTACTATGTGCTAAATAAACTTTATATTATTTACTTCTCCCAATAATCCTGTACATATTATTGTACCCATTTTATAAAAAAGGAAACTAAGGTGCTAAGAGATGAGGTCACTTTCTCAAGTCACATGGCCGTGCCAGGATTCAAACTCAGCCTTGCTTCTGCTTTTCCCACCTGCCCAGTAGTCTTCTGTTATGTTGACCTCTCCACCCCACCCCCCTCCCACCACACGCAACTGGGGGCCTCTGAGATGGTGCCACACATCTCGGATTTTTTATGATGCAGTTTGAAAACAACTTCAGCTTCTTTAAACATCCAAGTGAGTTTGTTGGCTCAGGACCATGTATGATGGATGGATTTGTTTTAAGGAGCTGCCCTGTAAGTGAGTAGTTTGGGAGTATTTACTTTGATATATAGGTATTTTATCAGTGAAATACAACATATATTCTGTTTATCTAAAGCTACACAAGTACTTCAGATAATAGCAGTCAATTTTCCCTCCTTCCTTCCTTCTCTGCAAACACAGCTTGCTTCTGCGTCATGCTTTGTGCTCAGAGATGACTTTATGGATTCATTTAGTCACTATCACGGCTAACCTGGCCTCCGACCGCCTCGTAAGGAACACTTACTCCAGGTATGCTCTTGATTCCATCCTGCCGCCACCACTCAGGGCTCAGAAATTTCTCTTCTAGAGACTGCAACATGAGGCCTGAGGCTTCTTCCTGAATTTCCCCAGGAAAAATGTACTCGTTTTGGGTGGAAGCTGCTCTGCCAGTGTGAGACACTAGATGCAGAGGGATAATTTATAGGCACGGGGATGATCCATTGGTTCCAGCTTGACTTAATTTAACTCTGCTCAGGCATTTGCAGTTTGCTCTATATATCATTTCTGAGCAATACTCTATCTTTTATTCCCAGTTGGAGGCTTAACACTTTTTCTTAACTTCCCTGAGTACTGAGTGAACCAAGGTCATATCTAGGTCTTCTCACTGCCCCTTCATCTGAATTCTATTGGTCCTCTGGTCATTTGTCAAAATTCAGCTAGAGCTCTCTTTTTCTTGGTGCACAGTCTTCCTTGCATGTGTCGAACCTACTCTGGCTGGCTAAGGGTCCGCCTTTTTGATCGCCCTTCCTCTCCTAGAAGCAGAGTCAAGCCACCCCGATTTCTAATACTTGGAGGTTCTCACAACTTCCACGTCACCACCCATTGCCCTCTAGGCCAGGACACTAAACAGTGTGCAGGGATGTCAGTCTCTCCTTTCCATTCCTGTTCTATGTTCTGGCTGGGACTCCTTACAGTGCCAGGCAACTCCGCATGGGTAGAGCCCTGAATGAATGACCTTGGTGAATGAATGATGTTTTTTATTCCAGGTTTTAGGGATGATAGTTGCAGATTTTTCATGAAGGTATTTGAAAGTATAAAATAAAAGAACAAATCTGGGCTTGTACAACATTTTCAGGTGGAATCTATTATTTTCGCTAATAATAATAATGCCCTATTCTAATATAGCACTTTGTAGTTTTCAAAATGCTTCATGTTTGCTCATTAATCTTCATTACAACATACAAATTTTCACTATTTAGTCATCTAAAATTTTTACTCACTGATTATATTTTCATTGTCTTCCTATTTTTTAACCAGTTTTGTGAAGATGGTGAATCTAAATAAGTAAATATCAGTATTCAAGTTTTAGCTCAGTGGATAGTATTTTCTTATTTGTACTAAAATTAGTTAAATGTGTGATTCATTTGGGGGCCCTGTTGCAGTTATTACTCAACTGGGTGATGTGGGAGGTGACGCCAGCACACATCTATTGGGTGCTCACCATGGACCAAGCATGGTTCCAAGCACTTGACATACATTAGCTCATTTAATCTTTATCACCCAATGAGATAGGAGCTAATATTAGACCTATTTTATAGGTGAGGATACTGAGAGGTTAAATAACTCACCCAGGGTCTTATAGCTAGCAAGTGTTAGCTATAAGACATAAACCCAGGAAGCCTGATTCCAAACTCTACACTAACTGCAATAAATAATACAATGACATTAAATTCTGAAACAAATGATCTGTGATAATATGCTGATAACTGCTTTGCACCTTTTAAATCTGTCCCATGAAAGCCACTGGTGTATCTCGCCACGGTGACACACGGAGTGGAAATTATAAATCATCCTTTGTTGTTGCTGTTCCTACGGTCTTGTTTGGCTCAATGAATTATGAGAAAGGAGCAAAGCTGTCTTGTAAATTTATCTCCATGTCTCTATTTGGCTACTGCCACTAGGATTACCCTGTGTAAAATAAGGGCTTTTAACACATGAGTCCCAAGGTGCATGTAGGAAGTTCTGTTTATACACATTCTATAGCTAAAAGGTCAACCTGTGCACAGCCCTGCAGGCGAAGGGGAGGTGGTGAGTGTTGAAGCTGATGGATGACCAGGGGACCACTATCTAGGGTCTAATTGGGATTTATGGCTAGAGTACTTCCTTCAAAAGTAGCAGAGGTGCAAAGCAGGAAGATGGGAGAGACTAAAGTAATTAGTGGTGTGGGCCATTTCAGCAAGGGATAAGTAAGAATTTTATTCTAAAGGATCGTCCTTCCAAAGAGTTCTTAAAGGGGTCTATAATTCACCAATTAAATTAAAGTGAATTACTACCAAATAGTACATTAATTAGGATGCTGTTGAGGCTTTAAAAGTAGCAACATTGAACAGTTTGTTTTATATACTAAACAAAGGGCTCCTCACGAACTATTCCTTATCTTCCCACAAACAGAGACTTTGCACAGGCCCTGCTACTTTATATTCATCCAGCCCTGCACTTTACTCCCTCGGTTACTTTAGGCCCCTTTTGGAAAGCAGGGGAATGCAATGGTGAAGGGAAATGGAGCTGTTGACTCAAATCCCTGAGCTGGATTCCTGGCCTCCCGTGGGGAGAATGGTCTAAGCAGCCAGTTCATAAATTTGCTGGAAGAGGGGAGATCTCTTGGGCTGGGGGTAAGTGTGCAGGATAAAGGTGGAGTCCCAGGGGAGATATCAAGAGCCAGACTATGTGGAGCCCTTGCCAGTTCTTGGGAGAGAGCCAGGTTGGCCATGTATGGATACTAGTTGCCTGGCCATCCTGGTTGTGAAGGAAAATCCTTCTCTGCAGGCAACTCTGGCTTCTCTGATGGCTGGCACCTCTCCAGCCACCCCCATGCCACCAAACTGTGAAACCCAGTAACCTAGAGAGGCAAGTATCTGGAGGAAAATGGTCACACGAACATTATCCTTGTCATTTACAGCTGACTTCCCATTTACAGTGGTACAAAGCAGAAGGCGTGTGAAATGGGGATCAGTTGGGCCTGGCTCCTCCGAGTACTAGCTGCGTGTTGCAGGCAAGTTATTTGACCTCACCAGACCTCAGTTTTCTGCCCTGAAGGTATTGATAATAACACATTGTAGGAATTTTATATGGATTCGAGACCCTGACTTACATATAAAGTCCCTTGGTGAGTGCATAGCACCTACTGGGTTGTCCATGCCTGATGATGATTATTTCTTTAATTATATATAATTCTACTCAACAACCTTTCTCTCCTCCACCCTTATCGATTTTGATAATCCTTTGATGCCCCCATCGCTACGTTTTCCTGCCCCTCCCCCCCAAAATCAGTCTGACCAGATTAATCTCCCAAAGCAGAGCTCTGATTATGTTGTTCCCTTACTCTCAGAAACATTTGGGGGCTTCTCAAAGTTTAGACTCCTTATAGCCCCACATTCAAGACCTTTCACCATCCAGGTCCAAAACACTTTCTAGGCCATTGCTGTCTTACATGGATCCTTTGCCCTAGAGTTCTTAGAATTGCCAAGTCTGCTCAGAGGTGTTCCCTTTTACTTCTTTGTTAAAACCACTGTGTCTTCTTGGAAAGGCCTTTCTTCCCATCCTTGCTGGTATTCCACCATTGTTTAAAAACAAGACAAAAAACACTCGTGTAGGTTCCAGAAAACTTTGTTCTGAAGCTGGAAATGATTGCTCCCATTTTGAAATTTTATAGGACTTTGTACTTTTCTTATAGAAATGAACACATCCTTCCTTATATTCTGTCTCTGTTTATAGGCATTTACTTAGGACAGATAGAGAACATGCTCTTTTTAAATTTAGACCTTTGTGAACACTCTAGCAGGAAACAGTTTATGATAAATACCTTGTTCTGCAGATGCAGCCTTGGGGCTGCCATTCAGCAGGCCAGCCTCACCTGGAGTATGTACCTGGCCCCCTCTGTAGCAGAGGGTGGGCAGGAGGGATTCTTTCTGTTGCATCTTAGCTGTGATAACCATGTGAGAAAATGAGGTTTTAATTAAATCTTTGGTATATTAATTCCTGTATCAGCAAGAGCTCGGCAAGTATTTATTGAGTTAATGAATTCAGTGAAAAATAAAACCAATGAGATAAGAGAAAGTACATACCATTGGCATTTAGCATATTGTTGAATTTAAACCATACATTTTGTGTATATTTTAGAGTATGTAATTGTGGAAGATGCTCAGTGTTTGCTGGAGTTAGCAAGTGATCTCGTTATTGCCCTAAATGTCCGATGATTGGGAGATAATATAATTTTATTTTAATGATTTTCCAAGTAGGCTGTGAATTTCCAACTTGTTGCTCTAAATGACTTTTTTTGCTACTCTAGCCCCAGTTTTATTTTTCACAGGTGACGCTAACTATACTGGAGTTTTCTACATCTGTATATTATACTAAAGCTTGTTACCTCTATGTATAGAAAAGTACAGGATTAAGGATTAAGATGAGAAGATATTTTGAGGATAGTTTTGTCTCAAGAGACTGGTTCAATAAATGTGCCCTATTATCTATACAACAACTTACGTTGTAGTTTTGCTATTATAATCAAGAATATGCTTTCTTCAACTCATGAAGGAAATAAATTTGCTCATTGTATCAACTTTGCCATTTTTCTTAATTGTTTATCCTGGGTCCCTTTAAGGCAACCTGCCAAACCATGCCTAGCACCTTTGCTTTATAGATCTTGGTATGTTCTTTGTAGATAGAGAAAAAGCCCTAAGTCTCACTGCACTGATACACTATGGAGACAATAAGGCCATTTGTAAGCAACCTAATTCTGTTGCATTTTTCTTTGCACCATGATAAGAGTGGAGTAGTGTGACTTAAGCAGAATTTATATCTACATTACAAAGAACTTACATTTTCTTCTTTTTAAAGTAGTTGGTAAGGAAATTTTAGTAGTTGGTAAGGGAAGTTTTTTGTTATACTTGTTTACCAGTTTCTCATTTACATGTTTAACGAAACCTGAAACCAACCAAGCATAATCCTAGAACTGTCACAGAATGTCATCTCTGTTAGAAGAGGTTTGATTATAGCATCTTCCTGATAAGTCTGTGACTACAGCAGCCAGACATCTTGTTCCTTCAAGAACCAATTGTACTTATAAATCTTTTCAATGTCTTGGAAATTCCAGCGTTTCAGCATCCACATGACATTTCCCACATTGTTTTTCACATTCTAAAATGGACCTGAAATTTTTCAGCAGACCATGTGTCCTTCATTTTTATTGGGAATATATTAACATATATATGACTCAAATAGACACAGCTTGTCCTCTCATCTTATTTTTCTGTCTAAGAGCAGACTTTTTGGTCAGGCTTCCATGACACCTGTCTTCTTGAAAGTCAAATGCCCACCTTTAGACTAACCATGTGGAGAAAGGGTCATCCAGCTTCCATGTGGACCACGTGTGAAAGGGGATGGGGAAAGAGAGGAATGTCTCTTCAAAAAGGAGTAACAAAGCCATGACCACTGACGGGATTACTGTCAGCTGAATAACACTTAAATTTTTGTTTTTAATACGGAAAGCTCATCAAGAAAAGCATGTAAAGTGGGAAAAATATATATTTGTTAAATCAGGGGTTTTTAACCCACTGTAGGCTCAAACTTGGAGAAAGACCAGAGTTGAAGAATCCAAAAAAGAGAGAGAGGTGGGAGAAGACTCGTTAAAGTGTGGATCTAATTGTTCCAGGGGGTAGAGAATTTCAAAGAAAAGAAATGAAGAGCAGATAGTGGTATAGTATGATAAAGACTAAAATTTATCCATTGGTGTTTGCAGTATCATTAGCAACAACAGGAGGTTCATTACAGTGAGAGGAGAGGAGAGGAAGTGAGGATTATCCTTTCTAGAAGCCTGAATGAGGAGTGTCCAGGAGGGTGAAGAGAGCTATGAAGAACGGCCTGACCGAGGCAGCTCTGGGGGAGGAAGGTGGAAGTGAGGAAGCCAATTGTATAGAACTTTAGAAACAACTGTAAAGATTTTATCTTTTACTTGGATTGAGTTGAAAAGCCACTGGAAGGCTTTGTTTGGAAGAATGACATGATGTGTTGTAGGTTTTAAAGCCTCACTCTGACTGTTATGTAAAAAAATAGAATAGAGTAGGAAAGATAGAGGCAAGAAGACCAGTTAGGAGGCTAGTACAAGGTTCGAGCAAAAGATGATGATGACTTGGACTAGGATGGGTGGTGAAGATGGCTTCATGAGAAGAGGTCAGATTCTGCATATTTATTTTTTAAAGGATGTAGAACCAACATGATTTTTTCCCATTGATTAGATGTAGGATGAAAGAAAGGAAGGAGTTAAGAATGGTTCCCAGGTTTTTGTCCAGAGCAACAGAAAGAATTAATTTGACACTTAATGAGATGGTCAAGAGTGAAAAGGGAATAAATCAGACTTTGGGGGAGGGGGAGTGAGGAGTTGAGTTTTAGACACGTGGAGTTTAGATGCCTCATGAACATCTACATGGAAGTGTCAGGTAGGCAGTTAGATCTATGAGTCCAGGCTCAAGAGAGAGGTCTCCATAGAGATACAAATTTGTGAGTTCTCGGTATAGACTGTGCCTAGAGCTAGGAGATTGGATGTGATCATCTAGGCAGTATTTTTAGAAAGAGAAGAGAAGAGGTCCAAGCACGAGTCTGTGAGCATTCCAACATGAAGAGACTGGGATGGCGAGAAGAACCATTTAAGATAGTAGTAGCCAGAGAGATGGAGGAAAAGGCAGGACAAGGCAACACCCTGTGAGGAAGGTGTTTCTTAGATGAATTCACATGTACCTGTGCACATACACGGACACACACATGCGCGCACAGACACATACACACCACATGTCCTAATGAAGATAGAATGATCAAGACTTTGACACATTGATTGTCATAGTCTCTGTTTGCAGGCAAATTTATTGGGAAGCCAAATTATTAAATAAGGTAACTTGATAGGTGTGGAATGAGAGCAAGGGCCGTTCATTGGGTCACCTCATTGGTTAGTGTAATCAAGTTATGATCACCCAAAGCTCCATCTCCATTATAGGACCCACTCCTTGGGCAACATTTCGCTGCCTCCTGTCACTATTTCCCCGTGGTCAGCTCTTTAAACACATGGCCAAGATTTTTCCAACAGAGCTCCTTTTTTTCCCCTAAGCTGCCACCCATCCAGGGGGCATATTTTTTCCTTAGATATGTTAATGTCCCTCATCTTGTTTCTATTAAGTCTTATCCTAAGAGTTCTTATACTTTTTTTTTGGGGGGGGGAGTCACTATTTCCTTTGATTAAAATGTGGACCTTCTACCTAGAAAAATATGCACATAAACTCTCAAAACTTCGTGTGCAATTTCATCAACCCAGGTTAAGAACTCCTCCTTTGAATCGCTCATCTCTGTTTTGCTGACTCACAGAAGTCAAACTTTTTCCCTTCTTTCCAGTACTGAGCCCTCCTCCTCCCTGCTGCCCCCTCTACCATTTACTCACTCCACAGCCTGTCTTAGGATCTGCACCACAGGACTTCCATGTGAAATTGTTTTATAATGAGGTATTTCTGGTACTACAATAAGCCTGGAGAGTGAAGGAGACCTTCCTGCCTTATTCCTTCCTGCACAAATAAATAGCTTCATAGTGAAGTCCTATGCTTATTGTATGCTCACCAATAAGCTTATACAATATATATATTGTATGCTTTTACAATAACACAAATGTGTAAGGCTCATGCTAGCCACTTCTGAAATTCAGCTTTTAGTGGGGGTGTGAGAATCTTACTATAAGATGCTGCTGCTAAAACACTTAGGAATGTGTGTGTGTGTGTATGTGTGTGTTATTAGTATTAAAGTTTTGGAGGAAATAGAGGAAGATTTGAAAATATTTGCCTGGGAGGGGGGCGGGGGATGCTGTCCAGAATATTAAGAACAACACTCATCTGAACTTCACAGAAAATATCCCGAGAACCTTTTGTTCCCTCCTTAATTTAAAATGCATTAAAAAAATGTAAAACTGTAAAAAAAAGAAAAAGTGTCATGAGAGTGTCAGTGATTAGAACTGATCAGATATTTGGCTGTCCTTTTCAACCAGAAGATGGATTTGAACCAGATTACCACATCCTTGGTTTAGTTTTGAAGAGAGAGGGGGGTGGGGAGGAGCCAATTATTTGTCTCTTTGTTCAAAGGCCTTTTTTGTATTGTCGATCCCTGAAAAGCGGTAGAGAAGCCGGCCTTTCCCATCCATTAAGGTCAGCCCCGAAACTGTTGATCTCTTCCATTTGCCATCTGGATACAGTAGAGAAAAAGCGATTCTGCATTGGGTTGCTGGACACCATCCAGAAAATAATATGTCAGGGGCATCAAAGGCTTGAGGCACTTGGTCCAGTCTGTCTAATGATCACAGGCAGGGTCTGCTCTCCAGTTTTGCAGTATATATGTATATATATCCCAGTAAAATAGATCACAAGGATTACTGCCAACTTGTCAAAGCTAGGATTCTTCCATCACAGACTTCAAAAAAGGACCAGGTTTTAATTGGGAGAGGCTTGCTTTCCAAGACGGAGGACGCTCCATCCCATTCCAGTCTACCCCCTAATTTCCTATGGAGAGCACTTAATGTAAGGAGGATTTTAATTCCTAGATGGTTTCACCCAACACCCAAATGCCAAATTGAAAGTCTCCTTAAAATTGACCTCATTTAAAGTTGTACTCTCGTCCTCTGTATAAGTGGGCCCGGTATCTGGCCAGCTACGGACCAGGCTGGCAGCTTTCCAGGAATCTGACAACCACATCTTAGTATTCACACCAACTGGAGCCAATTGTGGCTGGATTTTTTCCCCTCTTTTTCTTTTGGTATTTTAAAATGTGGGTAGGAAGCAAAGGCAAGCCATGGCATGTCGTTGGGCCTCCTCTGGGATCGGGGAGGAGCCTTGCATAATAAGACCTGTAATACCAGGGAGCATATGGCTGTGTTTTGAGGTAGCTGGAGGCCATCTAACTCTAAGCTCTGATAAAGCAGGCTTTGGCCGGGGGTGTTTGCAGGGTGTACTTAGGGATGAATTTATAGCTTCTGCAGTACAGAAAATCGCAGGACCATTGCCGTTTGGTCTCTTGCACAGAGATGGGATGGCAGGAAGAGTTGCTAAACCCTAAACTTGAACATTACTTTTCCTTGTGGACAGGAATGGGCCCCAAACTGTACCCTAAATACTAGGGAAACTCCCAAACCTCTCCTACTGACCTAGGAAGCTGGAAGAGCCCCTGCTGGGGTCTGGCCAGCTCACTAAAGGGAGCATTGTGGCCAGTTGCACTCTGGTTTTGTATTTTTTCCGTTTACCCAGTAGAGCCAAAGTTGCCTCTTAACTCTGCTCCAAACTAGTGCTGTCCACGCTCCCATCTCGTCATTAGAGACTCTACTCTCCAAATCTCCCTGTTGTTCTCTCTTCAGATAGCTTGGTATTTGGAAAAACGAGTAGCTCTCCTAGAGTAAGAAAACAAACAAAACCTCCTCCAAACATAAATCCAGCAAAGCAGTGTTGATGCTTCTTAGCAGGCCCTCATTTTGCTCAACATCTTTCCGTTACAACCATGAGGTGCCTCAGGAACTGAACTCTTTGTTTAGGTCAGTTTAGCCTGTGGTGAAATGGGTTTCTTTTTATGTCGTTCACTTCAAGCCACAGGACCTAGAGAGGACGTTAAGTGAGGACTTACTGTATATATAGCTTTTTTTTTTTTTTTTAAGATTTTTAAAAATTGAGTTTTAGAGAGAGAGGAAGGGAGGAGGAAAGAAACATTTGGCGTGAGAGCTGGATGAAAGGGTGGGTCGCCTTGTAGCTCTGGAATTTGGCCCGAGTTTAGAAAAGCCATATTTAGGTCCCGTAATTTGCAAGACAGCGGCCCCCAAGAACCTGGACCTTGCTGCTTCTGCCTCCTCACCTGAATGTTCCAGTAACATTGAGAAAGTTCAGGTCTTTCTGTTTTAAAGGGAATGACTAGCATGGTGTGTGAGAGAGGCTTGGGAACGTGTGCGAGGAATCCTGTATCAGATGTGAAAGCTGAACATCAAAACTCCAGATTGAGTAGCATGTGCCTTTAGTTCAGTAAAAGACTTTGAAGAGAAGGCAGTACAGGGACAGACATGCTTGAAACACAAAGGGAAAGGACTTATTTTCCTATGAGAATGAAAAGGAAACTGGTGATGAAACTCTCATTCATTTGATAATTATGTATGGAGCACCCGTGGTCTGCAGAGGACGTTTCCTGAAGATGAGGCTAGTAAAATGTGACTGTTCACTGGGAAAATCTATTTATTATCTTTCACAAAACATAGCAGGGTCTTGTTTTGATTTTAAATCAGTGAGCTAATATCCCAAATTGATTACTTCCTGACAAAGGGAAATTAAAATGATTCTGACACTAAAACATACGTTTCTCCTCAACGTGCTGGTTAATGTTAGGAGTCTGCTGTTTCTTCCTTAGACCCGGGACACCAGTAGGACCAAAGCCCTTTTCTCCTCGCCGCCTTTGGTTTTTAGGAACCGTCACAGTGGAAGCCTCGGCCCCTTGAACCATAGCAGCAGCAGTAAGTGAAGGAGGAACTAGATTTCAAAATATTTTGCTTTAGAAGGTCATTTGTCCTGTTGAAGTCATCACCCGACATCTGATGTTGATTGTAAGATTCTTAATTTACCCTTCTTAAAAATTCAGATGAAAAAAAGTTAACATTTCCGCTAGGTTTTCCCATAAATCCCATTTCTTAACTCAGTTCAGAGCATCCTGGTCCTGCAGCGCTCTGCTGTGTGTCTGCCCCTGCTGGATCAGGGGTGTGCCTGGGGCCCAGCAGGGTGCACGCTTGTCCTCTAGAAAAGAGGAAATGACACCGAATTGTAGATTAGACACACTGTCCCCGAGGGCAGAGCTGAATTGATACTATGAGCTCCCAGTATACTTGTGAATGCCTCTTTAACAGCATATTGTTCAAATAAAATGTCAGGAAATCAACACATAAAATAAAATGTCAGAAAATCTGAACCTTAAGGTAAGATTGCTTGCATTCTGCAGAGAGTTGAGCAACTTTTTAAGGGGTTCGTAAAAATAGTTTTGTTCAGGACATTTTATTCCAAGAGTATTTTATTATAGGTTCAACTAAAGTCACATACATTGGGGAAAATGTTCTGAGAGTTGTAGATGTTGATGACTGAAAAATGGCCAGCGTTTGCACAGGTGACCTGGGAAGGGATCATTTGAAAATGCCCTACTAGTCTTGGTAAATGTCCTCCCTGATTTTCCTCTCCCCTGGGGCTACTGAGGGCCAAGGAACTTAAGGCCAGGTTTCCAGCTCCCGAATTCTCTAAGACACCTATAGTTAGTATTCATTTCTACCTCGTTTGTGTATGGATAGTGCTTCACCCTGGTGCTATTAGGAATAAAAACATGGTTCTTTCTTACCCGTGAGGATTTCACTGACTGCTGAGGGTAGTAGTCTTGTAGGGGAAGTAAATTCCAGAACAACCATGTGCCATAAGGAGGGAACAAAGCACTGTAGGTCTTGTAGGAGGAAGTAACTCCCCTCGCCTTGGGAAGGTGGAGAAGACCTCACAGATGTGGTAACTTCTGAACTGGGTCTTAAGAGATCATTGAAATTTGTCAAGTGAAAAAAGGCAACTAGGCAGAGAGAACTGAGTGTACAAAGGGTTGGAGCTGAGAAAGAGTATGGCTCCTTCAGGGACCTGAGAGAGGTGTACAATTAATTTGTGGAGTGGTGGAAGAAAAAGACTGGAAAGGTAGACTTGGTCCTTATTAACTCAGCAGTGGTGCAGAGGGGAGGAAGCAGAAGAAAAGGTAAAATTGTCAGGAACATGAGAGAACTTGTAAAATACTGTGTTTGTTACATAAATCATCTGAAAGGGCATCGGGCTATTTTTTTCTGCAACAGTGATTTAAAAAAATTCTCATCAAAAATTCTAGATTCTCAAGCTTACTCTTGTGGTTTTAGTTGGCTATGATATTGGCTCTAGTGCTAGGATGATTAACGAAAAATGGCATGTTATAAAGTGTTAAATGTAAAACATTTCCCCCAAATTCCTCATAGGACTTCTCACTTCCTTCATTAAAGGTCATTTGTGGAGATACTTGACCCTACCATGTCTAAGTAATCTGTATATATGTGAAGTTAGATTATGAAGGATTTTATACACTAATTGAGGGATTTGGACTTGACCCTATAAGAAAGGAAAAACCAGTGAAGATTCATTTTTTTAAAAAGAAAGTTTAGGTGGTGGTTTTGTATGGCAGATACAAAAGTCAGATAGAAGTCACTGAAACAATACAAAAATTCTGATTGGGTTTAGACTACATTGATGGAGATGGAATAGTGAAATTGTATTGGATAACATCCCTGGGGATTTAGCAATTGATTAGATGATGCTAATAAAAATAGCTAATATTTTTTCCAGCTTTACTGAGATATAATTGACATATAGCATTGTGTAAGTTTAAGGTGTACAGCGTGATGATTTGACACATGCATAGTTACCACAGTAAGGTTAGTTAACACATAATTATAATTTTTGTGTGTGCCGTGAGAACATTTAAGATCAATCATAACTAGTATTTATTGAGCACTTTCTGTGTGCTAGGCACTTTTTTTGTACTAATTTATTTAATTCTTACAAGATTCTTATGAAGTAGTACTATTAAAATTTTGATTTCAGATGAAAATGCTTGGCAGAGATCGCATATCTAGTAATTGGAGGAGCCAGAATTTTCACCCACAGACTCTGGCGAGGGAAAGGAAGGAATTAGAAATGACCCACGATTAGGACACTGAGTCGTTGGTTGTGTCATTAGCCAGCATTGAAAATACAGAGCAGCAGGTTTGGGGGGAGCTGACTGGCAGATTGTGAATCAGTAGATTTAGTTTTGAAGCTTTGATATAGTATTTGTTAAGTTTGAAGAGCTGCTGGTGGGACATCCAAATGGGTATGTCCAATAGATACTTGATAGTAAGTACTAGAAATAATATTTGGTGTTAAACTTCATTTTTTCTCAAAGAAAAAATATTGTTTTAATGTATACATTAATGCAGTTACAGGAAAACATGAAAAATTGGTGATACTATCTCCCAGCTCAAAACAGCAAGAGTGCTTTTAACAGGGGCAAATGTTTACGAAAGTGTATTCTCAGGTCCTCTTTACATTAAGTTGGGTATGTAAATAACTATCTTACCTGGAACTTTGTGACATTTTCCAGCCAGGCAGATAGAGGAGAGGAATTAATTCATTACGATTTGTGCCCACCCGATCATAAGTGAATTTACTTCATTACAAGCTCCCCTCCCACCCTCACCCTTTGCTCCACGAATTCCTGCAAATATACCCCTGCCTTGCTCGAACCACGGGGCACTCCAGTTCAAACCCGCTGTTTATGGGAACTGCTTTTGTGGAAATCATTAAAGAAAGAAAGGCCTGTGAATTCTCTGGCTGAGGCACTGCCTGTTTTCTGTGTCATTTCAGTCTCATTAATCAGCGCTGCAGCCAGGTAGACACTGCGCTGTGTGTTTCACTGTCCCCAGCGCAGCAGCACCGCGTCTCTGCCCTCAGGCCGACGCACTGGGGAAAGGGAGAGGGAAACCATCAATCTTCCCGGCTGCACATGTCAGCAGTGATTCCTTCTCCCTTCCGTTGGCTGTCTCTCTCACCACCTGTGTTTGGAATTAGCACGGAAGCTGCTGCCCAGATGGATCAGAACCACTGTCCTTGTCACCTGCCCTGGTCGGACCACCACTTCTAAATGAAAACAAGGCCCACACAGGCCAATTGTTTTTGCTGTGAGTGGTACAAGGGAGAGAACCAGCCATCCCCTTAGAAGTTCATTATAATGTAAAATTAAAGCAGATTTTTAAGGCATACCTTCCGGAAGGTAGCATCATTTATTGGATCAGAGTGGTAAAAGCAAATAATTTCTTGAATGCTTTGCTTATATTCTCCTAGTCTCCCTCTGCAGTATAGACTGGGCTAATATGAGACCCACCTACAGCTGCTTGAGTGTTAAATTCAGACTCTCTGATAGGGATCAGAGGGAGTTAGAGAGTTTGCCAGGCAGGGAAGTGGGCATAAAAGAACATTTTTTGCAGAGATAAGTTTGTTTTCTATCCATTACAATTCTTATGTCAAAACCTTCTTAGGAGGATTTTTTTCTTGGTGAAGTTCGGGCTACATAAGCTCCCTGAATCCCTGAGCCATAAAGACTGTGGAACTGGACATTGCCACGTAGGTCTACCTGACCATGGAAGGCGGTATGCTTACCTGTCACAGGTGCCTTTGCTCACCAACATAGAGGTTATAAGCACATCTTCATAATCTCATGGCTGCTGCAGGTGATATCAGAACTGCCTGAAGCCAAACAGGCCTCGGACCATGTGTTAATAAATAACTGTCCCAGGAATTGCCTTGAAATGTAAATTATAAGCAAGTGAACTTACTTTTCACATTTTTGCAGTCTTTTTATTTCATTTGTGTGTGTTTCCTAGCAGATTGGCAGCTTTGGAGAATAGTAGTGTAGTAGTTGGCTTAGAACAGTGGTTTTTCCATCTTGGCTGCACATTAGAATCACCTGGGGAGCTTTTAAAAATCCCGATGCTCACGCCAGATCCCAGACTGATGAAATCAGAATCTGTACGGATGGGGCCCAGGCATCGGCATTTTTTAAAGCTCCCAGCTGATCACTGTGCAGCCAAGATTGAGAACTCTTGGCTTAGAAGATGTCTTCCCTTTTTCATTTATAGTGTTTTCATCTGGACCTCATTTGACGTAGTCGAAGTGAACTTGAAGAATAGATATTGGTGCCCCCAGATCCCTCTCTAACGGGGGATCATGCATCAGAGTGACCCGAGGGCTTGTTAAAGCACAGGATGCCTCACTCTTCCCCTTTCTTCTTCTGGATTCAGCTCACCCTTAGAATGTCTGAGTCAGTAGATCTGGCTGAGGGTCCAGGATTTGCATTTCTAACGAGTCCCCTGTTCTGGTGACGTTGCTGGTATGGGTGCCTGCCCTCCACCTTCCTTCTGCTCTTCCACAGCGGCCAGTTCAGCTGCCTCCGGGCCCATCCTCACAGTATCAGTGTTAGGAACGCTCATGGGTGCTTGAGGAAGCTTTGGCATATTTTAGTGATCATACAATCTAATTTTTGAAGTCTATTCCATATGCAAATGCCACCTTGTTCTCACACCAGATTGCCCCCCTTAAGCCCTTTCTCTTCACAATCAGAGCTACCCCTGGGTGGGTCTCTGGTGTCCCAAATCGAACTTGGAGTTCACTTCCCACAGCAACAGTTTTATGAATGGCGTATAGGCGCAGCTGAAATGGGATATGAAAACCATTCTTCAGGAATGCTCTGGGCTCCACAAGGCTTCCATGGGCTGCCTTCCAGGAGCTTAACCACCATTTAAAAAATCGAGTCTGTGAGTTTCAGAAAACCAATTTTCAAATCAGCCTTTAGAACATAGCTTGTTTAAGAACTGCCTATAACTGGAACATTTGGTCCATTTTGTTTACAGTTATTTAGCCCTTTACATTTGGAGCCAAAGTAGGGGGAAAAGATTTGTCATTCATTCCGCTAACATTTATTAGGTGCTCACAATGTACCTGGCACTGCTGTGTACTGGGGATGTAAAGATGAAAGAGGCAGCCCTGCCCTAGAGGAGCTCGGGTTCTAGGTGGGAAAATATTTACTAAGCAAATAAGAAAATATTTACCAGGTTACCAATGTGATATGTGCAATAATGAAGAGCTGGTGAAGGAGGAGCTTGTTCTGCTTGGGGAGAGAGAGAGGGAGGGAAGAAGGGAGAAAGGGAGAGAGGGAGAGAGAGAAGGAGGGGGATCCCTGGAAAAGGGAGAAAGGGAGGGAGGGATCCCTGGGAGAGGGAGAGACAGGGAAGGAGGGAGGGAAGAAGAGAGAGAGGGAGGGAGGTCCGGTTTCTGGTCCCAGCTGTACCACCAGCTATGTGCCCTTGGCCTTTTGTTTAACACCTCTGTGGCACACTTTCCCCTTCTGAGAAGTGTGTGCGTGGAGGGGAGGTGTTGTGGGGAGTGAGGGTTCCTCAAGGCCAGGCCAAGCCAACCTTGAAGCCAGGAAACTCTAAACTGGATGCAGCCCAGTCTGAAGGAAAGAGACAGAACTAGGTGGGAGCTCAGATCCAGACCTGACCCATCTGCCTGCGTCTTGCGCAGGTTATTCGCTGCATCTTTCCTGGAACGTGAGGCCAGTCATTCCTAGTTCCATCGAATGAGATGAGGTCCAAGCAAGTGCCAGGGAAGGTTTCTGATAGGGAACGTTTCCCACAAGAGGGAAGAGACATTCGGGAAGGCATCCCATCCCCTGACGGAAGGGTAGCACAGGGCACACGGGAAAAAGATGCACAGCTCTTAATATATGAAATGGCTCAAATAAGTCTCTAGAAAACTTTTATAAATCAAGTTAATTCCTTTTCAACTCTTCCACTGGCCCAACAATATGTACTAAGTGCTTATCATGTATGCCCTTAAGAAAATCACAGCCTTTTTAAAAAAAATTACTACCCTCCCTTTTTAAAAAATAATGTCTCCTTCCATTTTGTTGGCCTACGTATTGTTTCTTGTTTGGGGACCATATAAAACCCTCCTTCTCTTATACTGAATTAATAGTTACTATATTGATTCCCAGATCTGAGCATCTGGTTTCATTTCTAAGCAGAAATAAACCCATTTTTCTCGGTGCTGAGTCAGCACTTTCTCTCCAGACCTCAGCTCCTGTATTTTCTGGAAGAAAGAGCTAATGCTGAGCCCGGGCCAAAGAAAGCTTCAAAGACGCAGCACCTGGATCCTCCCGCTGCCTGGCTGAAGTGCTGTTTTTCTATGCTGGTCTCCTCTGTTTCATATATTTATCCCTCCTTTACCCTCTTCCACCTCCCCTTACCCCCCTTTCCCTCTGGTAATTGTCACACTGTTGTCTGTCTATGACAAAAGTGGTTTTATAATTTAAAATATATATATATATTTATACATAATTTAAAATTATAATTAAAAACTCCTTTTGAAGAAATAAAAAGCCAAGTATGATTTATCAAAAGTAAAAGGTAACAAAAGCATGAAAAACTTAAGTAACTTTATCAAGAGGTAATGTTAGAAATACAGTGTAGGTTTCTAAATTTCTAGCCCAAGATCCTACGCGCTTAATTATATTAATTATATAATTACACTTAACATATACACTTAATTATATAATACTGCTGATACTATATCAGCAGTTATTTTTAAAGAAAACTAATTTAGTAAATAACAGCCTTTACCCCTAATCTATGGCCTTCGTTGCCTTTACTTCAAAATGAATGAAATCACATGAAATACCCTTGCGGTCCCTTCAGTCTCCAGTGAAATTTGATTCTATGTCTGAAGTCTTTCTCACTGACCCCCAGATCCACAGTCATCTTTTCCTCCTAGGAACTCCCCCCTGTACCCCACTAGTATCTTTCCAAACTGATCAAGGCCACGCGGCCACATTGTACTGTTTCTTCTCTTTTCATAAACATATCCTCTGTCTCCAATTAGATTGCATTCTCTGGGGGATGCAGACCTTTTCTTATGTGTCTTGGTATTCGTAAGTTTTTGAGTGCCAAAACCCCCCGAGTTTTAAATATCATCTCCTGTCCCTACCAGCACCCAGCGCCGTGCTTTGCGCGGAATAAGCACTGAGCAGCTGCGGGAGGCGGGTGACTGTCAGGTTGCGGTTGGAATAAACAGGCCTAGCCTGGGCGCTGTGGCAACACGGACACGGGCTCATGGATTCTGCTCAGGAGCAAATGTGTTTGTTTCCCCCTCTTCCAGAAAGATGCCCTGCGACGGGTCTTCTCCGGCATCCAGCCCACGGGGACCCCCCACCTCGGCAACTACCTGGGCGCCATTGAGAGCTGGGTGGGCCTGCAGAAGGAGCCGGGGCCCGTGCTCTACAGCATCGCCGACCTGCACTCCATCACCGTCCCCCAGGACCCCGCCGCGCTGCGACAGAGCATCTTGGACATGACCGCTGCTCTCCTTGCCTGCGGCATAAACCCGGAGAAGAGCATCCTTTTCCAGCAGTCTCAGGTCAGCTTCTCCCATGAAAACCGAGAAAACTTTCATTTTCACATTGTTTGAGGCAAATTTGGAATGGGGTACCTGGCTCCAGTTTTTAAAAAATTGTTCAAGGGCAATTTCATCAAAGGTGATCGTTTCATTTTAATGTTTTCCTTGCGTTCATATCATTAAGTATCATTATAATGCAGTCGAGCTTTTCAGCTTTCCCCCCACTATACATAGTAGGTCTCTTCAGTACCCCCGACGTTGGAATTGTTTTCCATATTGGGTTGCATTCAAACTGATGGCTTCATACTGTTGCCTGATTTCCTGGGGATCAAGGATAGAATCCAGCTAACAGCAGTTTTGCGTAACTCCGATGTTGCTTTATTGGGTATTGCATTTGGAAGGCCTATTGGGTAAGTCCCATTGTTCATTCGTTGTATAATAGCTTTTGAAAAGATTTGAGAGAACTAGCTGGGAAGCTGGAAGGCAGTGTCCAGTGACTTGAGTCCCATCCAAGAAAGGCTTCAGAACTAAGCCAAAATATTTGACTCTGACTCATGTTTTCACTATGGATGAATCAGTTTACCCTTGGACAGGCAGATAGCTGGGCTGGAGACAGGGTCCTTAAGAGGCTCCCCAGCAAAAAAGATGAAAATGTAAATCAGATCATGCCGTCATTACATATCTGCTTTAACCTTGTGACAAAACCCCAGCCAAGGAATGGTATGTTACGCATGTTAACATGTATACACATGTGGCCTGTGTTATACGTGTGTATATCTCCTTCCTTGATCATAAACCTCTGACAATTATTGTTTTTATGTATGCTTTATCACCCACAGGACTTAGAATATTCTTCACAAAATAAACGTGGTTATCAAGTTAAACTTGTTGCCAGCTTGGAGATAATTTGATAAAAGAATTGAATCTAAGTATAAAAATGACCATAAAGGCAATTTACTTCAATTTCCTTCCTTACAGTTGGTCAGGAAGCCTCACCACACACTTGACTTTCCAAATTCAATCTTGGACAGATCTAACTGTTATAAAGTACTTGCTTATATTGAGCCAACCTGCCTCTCTATAATTCCCATCCACTGACTTAACTTCTGCTCTGAAAAATACAAACTAAATCAACTCTGTCTTCCACATGACTGCTCTTCAGATACTTGGAGACATTTATTTTGCACCATCCTTACCGTATGCGCCCTTAGCCCACATATTTTACTTTCTTCAAACGAGTTGTCCCCAGATCTCTCCTCCTCTTGGTTGGCCTACCTCGAAGAACTCTCTCCTTCTCTCTGAAAGCAGGGTGCCTCTCCTATTTCATGAGACAATGTTTATTCAAACTGTTCGCATCCATCTCCGACATTATAAGGCTGGTCATCATTAGAACCACTTTTTGAGTCATATAATGCATTTTCCAAAGCACATCAACTTCAGCCCATTCGAGCCATTTTGATACCAGCACTCTTTTGCTTCTTATATGATACTACTGTATTCCCAGGACCTATTTCCATACTTCTTGTAGATGAAAATGTCTCATCTCCACAAAGCAACCACTGGCCAGATTGCTTTTTAAGTGACCTTTAAAATGAAAGGCTTATTTACAACCACATCCAGTATTGCACATTGAGCTCATACCCCCAGGAATGATGACCATAATACATTTTCTCCTCTGTTAAGGATTTTTGGTGGCGACCTCCATAAGTATCTAATATTTGCAATAATTGAGGTATTTTCTTCCACGCAGTACTTTGTTGTTCAAAATAGCAATTGAGAGTCTCCCCAATATGGAGACTTTGAAAGAATTCCCTTGTAAATGAGGGACAATAAAATTCACCTCTTTGATTTTTTTATGGTACCTAATGAGTTCATTGGTTCCCAAAGTGGCTGTGGGTCTGGGCCAAAGAGTGGAGGTCACCAGTGTTGCCTGTTCCCTCAGGGGCCTGCGTGCAACCCTAAACCATCTCACAGTTCCACTCCTCCCGTCCCTGCCTTCAGTCCCTCGGGAGAATCTTGATCATTTGCCATTAAAATTTGAGGGAAATACTCATCAGCCCACATTCCACAATTTATCCCACGGAGACAGTGTGAGAGACTTCCTCAGGTGTCTTTCTGACCTCAAGACATGCTCGGTATGGGCCATTCACTTATTTAACTGGGGTGACCAGCCTTATCACAACTCAGTGGACGGACTGGATATTTTATCAGGTTTTCATTCCTTGTTAAAATAGTTAATAAAGAAAATTGTAAATATATATAGAAGAGTAAGGAGAATGGTATACTGTGTTCCCATCACTTACTAACGTTTTGCGAAGTATTTAAAAACAGATACCACGCCTCATGGCATTTCATTCCCTAAGTCGTTCAGTGTGCCTCTCTGTAAACTGAGGAAGTTTCTCACATAACCACGATACTGCCATCACGCCCAACTAATAATTAGCAACTATTTTCATCAACCTGTGGAGTCTCCAGTAGATGGAGATTGAAAAGAAATTCTCATAGCATTTTTAGATCTAGAAACAAAGGTTAAAAGTCATGTTTATTAGACAGCTAACCTTTTTAAATGTGTAAGATTATGAAGCCTTCTCGTGTATATGACCTCTCTTTTAAATCCTCAAAATAGCCTATAAATCAGGTATTACTGTTCTTTCCCAGGTGAGTAAATTAAAGCATGAAAAGATTAAATAAATTAGAAAATACACTTAAATCCGTCTCTGAGAGGTTCCTGGTACTTTTAGTAAAATGCTTAACAAACTCATCTTCTTAATTAGCTCCCTGAGGTCATCCAGCTTGTAGGTGGCAAATCCAGGACTATTTTTTCTTCCTAAGGGAGCACTTCTGGAAGGTCCACTCACGGGAGAGAACCTTGTCATGCCCCCACCATGCCTTTGCCTCGGGAGCTGATGGCAGTTCCTTTGTTGGGAATTTTGTAGTGCATTTAATTGATCATTAAATATGTCACGGAGAAAATAGGAATTTAGAAAACAATTGTACTTGAAGTGTTGGGAGCCACTGCCAGTTAAAACTAGTTATACCTGCATTCCCCCCCCACACACATAATTATTTACAAGTAAAATTAAGAATATTTGAAATCGTAAATGAGAGCAGAATCTCTGTTTTATATAATGCCCTCTTTTCCTGACCATCCATTGTGTTAAGCAAAGCACTCCCAGCTAAACATAAAGGCTGGTTCCCCAGGTGCTACTGTTGTACTTCAGAGTAAGTTCTAGTAACATCTGAAGCAGGGAAAGAATTTAGCTATGTTTTAATGCTGATTTTTACCAATAATTTCATCTCCAATCCTTTGCATTCCTTCTCAGCAGTCCGACTGGAACAATTTAGGCTTATTGAAGATTTTTCTCACTATTTTCCTTTTCTTTCTCTCCCACTGGCCTCTAGTCATGGTGCTTCCCCTAAAATATGTTTGCCATATGTGGGGAATTGTACAGAGCCTCTGCTCTGAAAGGTGTGTGTGTGTGTGTAAGAGAGAGAGAGAGAGAGAGAGAGAGAGAGAGAGAGAGAGAGAGGCTGTCTGTGTTTGTGTTTGGCAGAGGTTTTCATCCCAATGCCAAAGTCAATGGTCTTTTATTTCTAGCAGGCTCTAGTGCAGATCAGATCTGAGTCCCACAGCTGTCTCTGAGGTGTGTATCTCCACCTCTTTAGTTGTTACTCTCCTTGCGATGAATCACCCTGCAGATGGAAGATAAAAGCTGGAGTCTGTAGCTTTGGCATGCCTTTCTGCCAAGGCTAGGAGCAAAGGACAGTCGCGACCATCAGACGTCACGTTACAGAGGGTCCAAGCAGTCCAGGGAAGAGTCAAGGGAGGAGAGTGGAATCTGCAGCTTTGGAATGTGGCCTCATTCCCTAATTAGAGTCATATTTTGTTTCCCAGGAAATGAAAATCAATAATAATAAAGGAAAGGGAGCTATGGGGGAATCAGTTTCTGAATGAAGGCCCGCCGAACTGACAACGTGAATCTTAGCTCACTGAATGCAAACAGAATTATACCTGACCCATTTTCCTTGTCTTAGATGTGTAACACCGTGGCTTCAACTTGGACCAAGAATCTCCTGTATTTTTGCTGATCCTAGTAATATTGGAAGCATATTTCAGTACAAATTTACGTTTGTTGACCTCTCAAAGTTGTTAGACTACCAACAACAGGTGCACATTCAACTCATAATAGAAAGGAAGCAAACAAAGATCTGATAGATGGATGGACATGTTCATTCCCTGTAAGAACAGGGATCAGCAAACTTTTTCGGTAAAGGCATAGCTAATAAGTATTTTGTGTCCGCAGGGCACAGGCGGTCTCTGTCACCTCTGCCGTCACCACCCCTCCCCCCCTCCCTCCTGCTCCTCTTTCACCTTATCTTCTCTCTCTTTTTTTCCAAAATTTTACTACCCCTAAAATATGTAAAAACCACTTAGCCCACATTTGGCCTGTGAGCAGTATGTGTATGAGGATTCTGTGTCATCTGTGGCTATGGGACTGAGAGTGCATCCTGTGGGAGGAACATCTATTCCTACCTTCCGTTGGGCTTGTCCTTGTGACTTGCTTTAGTCAGTGGAAAGTGAGTGGCTGTGATGTACACTGCCTGTGATATACACTGGCCGTGATATACACCGGTCCTGATGTACACCGGCCCTGATGTACACTGGCCATGATGTACACTGGCCGTGATGTACACTGGCTGTGATGTATACTGGCTGTGACGCACACTTGCCATGATGTTCATGCACACCGGCTGTGATATACGCCGGCTATGATGTACACTGGCTATGATGCCCAAGCAGGATCTTTAATAGCTGTTCCATGTTTGTTCTAGCTCTGTTGCTCTTTTTCCTTCTAACTTGAGAACAGCATGATCCAGATGGGGGTACTCCTTCAGTTTGGGTCCTGGAATGAGAAGGTGTAGAAAGCAGAGTTATAGCCAGCCTATAACTACCAGTATGTAATGTGAATGAGAAAGAAACCATTGGGGTAAGCCACTTATATTTGGGCCTTTTTGTTACCCAGCATAGTCTAGAGAAAGCTGACTAATATAATGCTATAGATAAAAAACTACATGTGCACACACATATACACAATAAGCAATAGAATTTAAATGGAGGTGACTTTTAAGTCAGGAGCAGATTGATAGAAGTTATTTATTCAGCTTTAGAAGTATAGGACTAAGAAAAAGTATAGAAAAATCCAAATGTGTAGAGAGGGATGTTCATTGGTCAACAAAAATACTGATGGCAGGCAGGCCAGTTGAAGGGAGTGAATGAGAGTTTATCATCAATAACAGAGCTCTTTTAATTAAAATCAGATCCCCAAGCAAAGTTCCTGTTAAGGGGATTTGTCATGGGCATGATAAGAGTCTAATAAAAATAACTCAGCATGAAATTGCTAGTTTCCAAGAGGAAATGGTAATTGGGAATTTGTGAGTCTGAACAGTTTTCCAGGTGTCCCAACCAAAACTTACAAGACCTGTTTCCTGGGAAGATAACATTTATGGGAAGTAGTAAAATACTAAGGGACACTGAGGGTATCTTAGACATTCGATCCAGTATTAACTGAACCAGTTAATTGTGTAAATGGGTTTGATTGATACCTAGCAGCTATATCTTTTGGAATCATGCTATTCTGTATTCTTGTTGTTAATTGAATATTTTGGAAAAAAATTGTAAAATACATAAAATAGTATAACAAACACTCATGTCCCCAACACCAAGGATGAATATTGTTAACATTTTGTTATATTTGCTTGACTTCCTTATATTAAAAAATAATTATAAAGTTGAGAGCCTCTTTAATTGTTTTCCTTGCCTACTCCCTTTGCCCCTCTCCTTGGATTCCTTTTTCTCTATCCCCAGGCAACCAAAATCTTGGATCTGATAGTGTGTCAATCGAGCCAATTTTTCATACCTGTTTTTGTGTATAATTCAATGAACAATATATATTTATTTGTATGGGTTTTTTTTTATTTTATTATAGTACCTTTTTGGAATTTTCTTTTTTCACACAGCAGTGTTTTTGTGATCTTATGTTTATACATATAAATCTAGCTCATTTCCTCTATTTGTTGTATAATATGCCATTATATAAATATGCTATATGTTATTTAGACATTCCCCTATTAATAAACCTTTAATTTCACTCATGCATTTATTTAACAAATATTTATTGAGCACTTCCTGTGTCCTGGGTGCTAGGTGGTCATGGTATGTCAGTGAAGAAAACAGACAAAAATCCTTGCTGCCATGATACTGACTCTGTTGAGGTAACACAAAATATTACTTATTAATATTACAGTTTTTTATTAATAACTATAATAAATGAGCCAAACATAAAGTATATTAGAAGGTGATAGGTTATACAGAAAAAAGATATTAAGGGGCATGGGGAGTGGCACTGAGGAAAACAGATTGCTATTTTAAAGAGTTTGGTCTGGGTGAGACCCCTTGATAATATTTGAGCAAAGATTTAAGGTAAGGGAGTTAGCCAGGTGAATATCTGGGGGAAGAGAATTCCTATCAGACTGAAGAGCCAGAACAAAGCCCCCGAGGTGGGGGTGTGCCTGGGTTGCTCAGGGAACCCAAGAAGGCCAGCATGGCTGGGTCAGAGGGAGAGGAGGGAGATTCGAATCACAGATACACTAGGGTTCACTGGGAGATCATAGGCCGTTGTAAGGACTTTGGCTTCTACTCTGAGGAAGTCAGAAGTGTGGGATTTTGAGCAGAGAAGTGACATGACCTATGTTTTAAAGGGGTCACTTTGGCTGCTCTGGTAAGAATAGATGGTTCAGGAGCTAGGGTGGAAGCAGAGAGACCAGTTAGGAAGTTATAGGAACCCAGGTGAGACTTGCTGCTGCCTTAGACTGGAGGGGTAGCAGCAGAAGTGGTGAAAAGTGGTAAGATTCTGACAGTATTTTGAAGGTGAAAGCAACAAGATTGGCAGGTGGGTTAGATACTGAGATTTGGGTGTTTCTGTTAAATAGATACTCTTCAGACTATTGCCGCCTTGGGTTAATTCCCAGAGTTTAGAAAAAGTTGACTGACCATTTTTGCTAGTGTTCTCATTGCTTTTGTGAAGGAGCAGATTTTCAGGGGTTACTTGGCTATTCCAGAAGTCCCACCACCTTGTTTTAAAACACCAGAAAGTTTTTCATTTTATTTTATTCAAGGCCCAATGTTGTTGGATTTACTAGCCTCTTACCTATTGTCACAAACTGAACACACCCATGTAACTCACACCTAGAATGCTCTTCCTGCCCCTTTCTAGGCGCTAACTGTCCCTCTCCCAAGATAACGTATTATTTAAATTTACATCATTTGAATTCTTTAGTAGATACTCTATGGCATGTGGCGTCTTTCACTCAGCATCGTGTTTTTGAGATTGACTTGTGTTGTTGAATGCAATTGTTCATCCATTCTCATTGCTATAATATTCCATTGTGTGACTATATCACGATTTATCCTTTCTACAGAGGTAGACATTTGGATTGCTTACAGTTTGGGGCTGTTACATTTTATTCTTGCACATATATTTTTGAGAACATTCCTGTTAGATATATAACTAGAAATGGACTACCTTGCTCATATGTTATTTAAATGTCAAGTGTTAGTGGATATAGTTTTTAAGCTGACATACTACCAGTTTATGTCCCACAGCAGTGTTTAAGAGTTGTATTTATTTAATATCCTTGCCATACTTGGTATCATTCAGCTTTTTCACTTTAATCATTCTGATAGGTGTGTAGTGGTATCCCAGTGATACTACTTTAATTTAGGCAGAACACTTTAGTCTATCTTGAATACCAGTGTTTCCCCAAGAGTGTATTGTACATATGATTGCCCCCTCTAGTTCACAAAAACATCCACGAAACATCAAGCCTTATCCAACTATTCCAGATCCTCGTTCTCTCCTATCAAACCCAGCCATTCCGCTGAGTGTGTCTTATCCCATTTGTTTCTAATCACCCTGTCTTCCAGTTTCAGAGATAATAGAGCCCGTTAGATGTGAAGTCCTCTAACTTGCTGCTCTCCGTTTCTATCCCACAAGATATAACCTCACCTATATGTATTTCCCCTCCTGTCTCAATGGAGGATGTTTTGTAAAGTAGGTCTATCCCACCTTAAAAAGCGAAACCAAATTCCCTTCTCTAACCCCTGCTAGGTATTACCATCTCTATGCTTCCTTAAAAAAAATGTCTCAGCCCTGGCCAGTGTGCACCGAGAGGTCCCCGGTTTGATTCCCAATCAGGGCACATGCGCAGGTTTCAGGCTCGATCCCCAGTAGGGGGTGTGCAGGAGGCAGCCAATCCATGTTTCTCTCTCATTGATGTTTCTCTGTCTCTCCCTCTCCCTTCCTCTCTTTTAAAATCAATAAAAACATAAAAAAAGAAATGTCATAGACATGCGGTAAAATTGCATAGAACTAAATATCCCATACAATGAGTGCATGTAAAACTGGTGAAATCTAAATAGGGTAGATGGGCCAGGCCAGGCGTGGCTCAGCTGTTGAGCGTCGACCTAGGATCCAGGTGATCGGGGTTCGATTCCGGTCAGGGCACATGCCCGGTTGCGGGCTTGATCAATGACTCATCATTGATGTTTCTATCACTCTCTCTCCCTCTCCTTTCCTCTCTCTGAAATCAATAAAGATCTATTAAAAAAAAAAAATAGGGTAGATGGGTTGTTGTCAAGTTCATTTTCCTGGTTGTGATACTGTACTATAGATATGCAAAATGTTGCCATTGGGGAAACTGGGCGAAGGGCATACTGGGTCTCTCTGTATTATTTCTTACAACTATATGTGAATCATCTCAAAATAAAAAGTTAAAACAAAAGTCTTCCTAAAAATTATTCAGAATAATAACTACCATTTTATAAATGACAAAACTGAGGCACAGAGAGGTTAAGTCACTTATAGGAGGTCACCCTATTAATAAGTGGCAGAACTCGCATTAGGATCCAGGCCTTCTCACTCCAAAAAGAGAGAACTCTTAACCACTCTACCATACTTCTTGTACACCCGTCTCCATATCCTGCCTCCTACTTACACTTCATCTCACCTCTCTGTACTTCGGCTTTCATCACTCCCCTGGAAACTGCTTTTGCCTGGATTACCAAGTCTGTTGCTAAATCTAATGGATTCTTTTTGGTCCTAACCATTCTTTCTGCAGCCTTTGAAACTGTTCATGCATTCAACAAGTATTTATTGAGCATCTACAACGTGTCGGACTCTTGTTTTACAGCAGCAAACAAGACAGGCAGAACTTCGTGAATGACAAATGCATGTGTCTGTGCTGTTACAATTAGGGGGTCAAAAATCTTCAGTCACTACAACCTGTTTGTGGATGGCCACCTATTGTCCCATGCTTTTGTTTTTCTGTGGCCAAAACATCATTTGAGTTTCACAACGTAACTCAAAACATACTATATTTAAATACCATTTTCACTTTTCTCTGGATAGAAATCAACCTTTCCAAGCAATTATCTTGAATATGAGTAAATTAAAAGAACCAAATCCTGAAGCGCACTAACTTTCTTATATAATTAATAATAATAAATTGTGAAAATTGTCTTTGACTTTCTACATACTTTTTTCTAAGAATACTTTGGATTACTTTTATGCCTCCATATTTGGAAACACCAGGAAGATCTCTGCAGAATATTAAAGTCTCATTCCATATGTCCAAATAAAAAGCTACTCCAAGGAAAATACTTGACTTCATGGAGACCTGATGCTAGCCTTCTGCATATCGCCAAAGCCGAGCACGTGAGCCAGAACTGAAGGAAAGGAGTCTTCTTGTCTCTTTCTACATGCCCGTTGTTATTTCCTGTGTTGTCATTTCTTTCCCCAATTCAGTAAAGAAGAAACAAAACATCCTCTCCTGCTTCTGCATGCCAAAACCCAGCTCGTTTTATTAGTTCTAATGGGAATGTGTTTTGCTTGATGATTAGGAGCAACCAGAACCCTCTTGCTTCCATCCAGCGTCCCTGTTTTTGTCTGATGGCTGTTTGTTTACAGCAGCAGTTAGCAATTTGCATGGACACTGCCGTCAAAGTCCCAGCCCTCAGCGAAGCCCAAATGGCTCTTGGAAGAAAGATGACAGATTCAGCCCAGCAGCCTGCAAAACTTGAAAAGCGATTCCTTGTCAAACACGTGAAAAACAACTCTTCCCTCTCCATGACTTGAGGGAAAAAATGAGAAACTAGCCTACGCCAGATGGCGATTCCCTGCTAGTAAAATAGGCCTGGGCTGATTCAGCCCCATTCCTTCATGTTCCTTTTGCAAAACCCACAAAGAACACATTTGGGGCCACTTTTCAGAGTTGGCAGCAGTCTCTGCTTTTGAAGGGAATCATATGGACACAAGTAAAGCCACAATGGATGAAGGGCTCGGAATCCCCAGGGTCCAGAAACAAGATGCATGGGCCTTAAATTCCAGGTCATCAGTTAGAGCCTGGCCGGGGCCCAAGAATCATCCCAATTGTAACCAGGTTTGGTTGCTTGATTGAATTTGGTTGAAACAAAAACAAATTGGGAAAAGGTTCTATTTTCTTGTTGACTAGACTTTTTTTTTTTTTAACCCTCACCCGAGGACACCCTTTTAGTAATTTTAGAGAGCGGGGAAGGGAAGGAGAGAGAGAAAATAAAAATACTGGTGTGAGAAACATCGGTCGGTCGGTTGCCTCCCGTAGGCACCCCGACCGGGTACTGTACCTGCAGCCTGGGTGTGTGCCCGGACTGGGAATCAAACCGCAGACTTCGGGTGCCCGGGACGACGTTCCAACCAGCTGAGCTGTCTGCCTGGCCTGGGCTACACCTTTTCTTTTAGAAGAAGAAAAAAAAAACCAGACAAAAGAGGAAGAAGAGGAACAGAAAGAACTAAAAACTATAAAAACACCCTTTGGGATGATAAAGTGATTCCTAAATTTCAAATTATTCTAGGTGTAAAGGATCGATCTTTACGTGCAGTGCCTTTCTCTACCATTTATTTACACGTCAGGTATCACGGCGGCTCTTGTGTGTTTAGAAGTCGTTTCGACAGGATTTGAACCCATGTGTGTATGTGTTTCTTAACAACCTTGGCTTTTTAAAGACCGAATGGATGTCTCAGGACTTGGTGAAGTCCTTCCCCTGGAGATTGTGAAACACCTCATCAGCCGCTTGCTAGGGATGCTAAAGAGGGTTTAAACACTAGACTAGCAATCTCAGTGGTTAGTTTTGAAGGTTTCTTCTTCGCCTAAAATTCTGTGCATTATGGATCAGTCCCCTTCACCTGTCCTCTTTTAAAATTACCTTGATTTGGGGTATTTTCAGCCATTTAAGGTCATACCTGTTGTCTGTTTTGTCGAGCCTGTAAGAAAACATTGACCACCTTTGTTAATGTTCTTTTTATCTCTTCAGGTGGCTGAACACACACAATTAAGTTGGATCCTCACCTGCATGGTCAGACTGCCCCGATTACAACATTTACACCAGTGGAAGGTAAATGCCAGGAATCTGATTAAAAACAGATTACAGCTATTTTTCCCCTCTCTGTTTCTTTCTTTCTTTTTTTAAAAAAATATATTTCTGTTGATTTCAGAGAGAGGAAGGGAGAGGGAGAGAGAGAGATAGAAACATCAATGATGAGAGAGTCATTGATCCACTGCCTCCTGCACGCCCCACACTGGGGATCGAGCCCGCAACCCGGGCATGTGCTCTGACCAGGAATCGAACCGTGACCTCCTGGTTCATAGGTAAATACTCAACCACTGAGCCACACTGGCCAGGCCCCTCTCTGTTTATTTCTGGGGTAGTTTCTGGGAATCCCAAGTTTACAGCCTTCCTGGTCTGCTACTCACTAGTGACTAGAAGAGCTATCTTTAAACCCTCTGCCTCAGGGTAGTAAATGGGAATTAAAAGGGTTCTCTAAGAGTCCTTCCAACTTAAAAACTGGATAAAAATGTCCAACTTATTTGATTTGATCTGTGTATGGTTGAATCAGAATGACCTCTGGATAGACTTGGTAATGACCTTGAAGCCACCACATTATACTTAACAATCACAATTTCTGGATCATTGGACTCACATCCCACCGGCACTGGAATTGACTGACAGTGAGGCGAGAATGTTTTCATTGTGTGGGGAAGAGACGGCATATTTTATTTAACATTTAAACAAGTCGAGTCCAGGCAACAGTTCAAACCCACAGAAAAATTAAGGCTGCACTTTTTCTTAGAAGTTCAACTAGGAAAGATAAATTGGATAATTCATAGTACTTTACTTCCACTTATTTTTGCAATTGGATAACCCAAGGGTGGGTAGCCCTTGACTGTGTCAAGGCTGATTCCAGTTTCGAGCTGCTTTCCAGCACGCTGGTTCAGAAGCCTGGGCTGGTTCAGAAGCCTGGGCTGGTTCAGAAGCCTCTGCTGGTTCAGAAGCCTCTGCGTCCGCTGCAGAGATGAGCAGACAGAGCTTTAAAGGGACAGCGCTTAAGAGGCATTGATGGTGCTGCGGAATCATTATCTGACAAGAATTACGAACAAAATTTTGTTATGCTCTCTACCATGTTTTGGTTTTAGGCAAGACTTTTCCCAGTTTATCATAGTACTCTAGTGCTCAATGGAATACTGAAATCCTCTTCAAAAGAACTGAATGTTAATTTCATGGGAAATGTTCCTACTTTAAGATAGAGTCTAAGGGCCTCCTGATAACACGTCACTCGTGAAGGCCGTGATGATATTCCCACGAGCCCATAACTTCTTATTTGTGGGAAAACATGGATTTCAAGTGCCAGCCTTAACCTAGAGCATGTCACTGCTTTCCATGGTCATCTCTTCATTAACAAATGCTCGTGATGCTCCTGCAAGTCTGTCATGCTAGGTGTGAGAGGTACAGCAGATGGACGCGGCCCCTCTCATGAGGCTCATAGTTTGTTCAAGAAAAGGCAATTAAACAAGTAATCAGGCCCCGGCCTGTGTGGCTCAGTTGGTTGGGCATCGTCCTGTGCACCGAAAGGTTGTCCGTTCGATTCCCGGTCAGGACACATGCCCAGGCTTCAGGCTCGATCCCCAGTTGGGGGCGTTAGGAGGCAGCTGATTCATGTTTCACTCTCACATCGATGTTTCTCTCTCTCCCTCTCCCTTCCTCTCTCTCTAAAAAAATAAATTTAAAACACACACACAAAACTACAAGTAATCAGAAAGTATAAAAGAGAAAGAGGGAGGGTTCTGGGATCTATGAACACTTCGCTTGGCTTTGAATGGCACAGCGAGGGGCGGGACAGTGGGGTAGAAAGGTGGGCTGAGGGCTGCTGAGGTCAGGGCTATTTGGAGGATTAATGAGATAACACAGATGTAAGGCATCTGGGGTTGATAATAGGCACTCAATAAATATTAGTGCTCTCCACATCTTTCCCTTTTCTTTGTAATTTCAAGATTCACTATTCTAATATAAAAAGACTATAAATCTAATGCAGTGACAACTTTTAAACATTGAGCTCTTTTCCAATTTGCTCATTTCCAAATTAAACCTTCATTATCTTTACCTGGTGCTCATTGTGAACTGGCCTTTATCACGGACACTGTAAGAAAGAGCTGTAGTGTGTTCAAACTTTCAAATTTCCTTTGAATGGCCTATAGCATTAGTTGCTGTAAGCCAGAAACTCTTGGAAGTAACTGAATTATGAGAGAGAAGCTTTTGCCTTTCAGACCCGACTCAAGGAGTGTGTCTGCATGTTGGTGGGAAAGGCCCAAGTTGTGAGCTTTGTTGAGCTTGGTCCTTGGGATCACGCAAGTCCATACATTCAGTTGTTTAATTCATTCAGAAATAACAGGACCTCTGAGAAGTGATTCCTATTAACTAAACAAAGGAGATTTATCTACACACCAAAATACCTATTTCTCATTTTACGTGCAATGAGGCGCCTAGGCCTTGGAAGCAATTACCAGTGAACTGCACACAGCACTTCCTGCTACTAATAGTAAGTAGCTCCATTCAGAGAACCAAATTCCCCGCAGGTGCTGCTGAACCACAGCAGGGAGCTGGTCTCACCAGGGCTCACATTCAGTGGGCACACACTACCAGTTACTAAATATTTCTGCTGTCACCTCTGGTGTTTCTACCAGCTTCCCCATTGAGGAAGTATTCTGGTCTATACAACCTGTCCTGTTCATTGGAATCTCTTTACTCTCATTTAGTGCCTAAAAGATCAACACAGGTAATTAGGATGGGTAGTTAAAATTTCCCTTCATTTTATTTTTTTAAATGCCATGATTTTCTTTCTTGTTGTTTTCTTAAATGTGATTTTAAGAGAACATTCCAGTTTTGTCAACAGCACAGTATGAGACTTTTTGGGAGGTTTCCCCAGATAAACAGTAGGCGTTTGATGTCAACTCGTGTTAATTTATAGACGTTTAATTTCATGACATTTTCTGACCTTACCTGTGAAATGGGGAATTATCTGATTTGGAACCTTGAAAACTCTTATGCGCTTACTTTAGTAAAATGGATGGGAAACAGTGGCAGAGATGGAATGGACTCGCCTCATTCTTGCCTGAGCTGGAACATGAAGACAAGCTGGCCTGAAGGTGGCTCGAGTTGCTGAAAGGAACTGAGATGTAATGTTATTGCAGGGGGCTTCAGATTACCCTTTGCTTGCCTTAAAGATTTTTAATTTAGCAGTATAATTAGGTTCATGTAGGATTTCTTTTCCTCCTCTCTTTTAACAACCCCCCCCCTTTGCAGGCAAAGACTGCCGACCAGAAGCACGGCGGAACCGTGGGGCTCCTCACATACCCAGTGCTCCAGGCGGCTGACGTTCTGCTGTACAAGTAAGGAGTGGAGTCCACTCGGGTCTTATACATACTCAAGCTGACAGGAATAGATCTGCTTCACAGGGAAAGGGGACATAGAAAGGATCAGACATGTGAATCGGTTTGCATCTGTTCCCCAGTAACAGATACTAAATTATGGATCTATTTTTATCAACTGCCCAAAATACAATTGGCAGAATGATGAAATACTGCAGTTTCTCTCATCTACAAAGTGAGTTAATGGGACATAGCTCAGGGGGTTATTAAACAAATTTTGTATGAGTTGAAATCACCTAGTGTACAGCCAATGCAAACATTTTAAGCGTACAAGAGCAGCATTTGAAAAGGCTGAAATTGGCAAAAATAGTTCCTTAAGATCCCCAAATCTCTATATATTTTTATATCTAAATATCTAAATATTTTATATAAACATTTATATATATTCTAAATATGCCATATTATATTTCTATGTGTAAATATATAAATATTTTTATATAAATATATAAATATTTTATATATATTCTAAATAGATATCATATATTACATATTTCTGTTATATATTATTTTATATGTTTACATATCAAATATATAATATATAATTTCTATATATAAATATAGAAATATTTTTCATGTGTTCTAAATATGTAAATATATTTCCTATACTCTGCCTTTTGCCAAGCCATGCCTCGAGTTGTGAGTGTCCTCTTTTCTTACACAAAACAATAATTATTTCAGATGAGGCAAGTGAACACTAAGAGCTTTCTGGCAGCTTCCTGTCTGTCTCACTCTGCCCAGTATTGGCAGGTTCTCACACCACTGGTTAATGCTTCCAAGGAAAAGTATTCTTTCCCTCCTCAGTTATCCCAGCCCACTCCCAGGAGCACAAAGATTCCCATGCTGTAAACAGACCTTTAACTCTTACTGATCGGTTTGCTGGTTAGAATATGTACTAAGAATGGTATACGGTTCCTCACTTTCTCCTGTTTTCTGAAAGCAGAATTATGGTGGCAGATTCTTCTTTATTCCCATCAGGATTCTGATATTTTACATACATGAAAGTATTTTTCTATAAAACTGGGTACTTATATATATTCAAGATGCCTGTCTCCTCCCTTAGCCTAGGGAACTACCTACCTGTAATACCCTAACTAGATCATAGACATGGAGCAGACGCTTACATGCTCCTTTTCTTAAGAGAAACATTTCCCTCCTGTCTGGTCTCAGGCTGGACCTCCTGCTGCCGGCTGCACATGCTCGGCTCATAGACTGATCCTTTGGGCTCTTTTTTCCTGCCATCTTCCGACAGACTGCTCCCGGGGGAGCCGTTGCCACACTGCACATACCCCACACTTCCTGGGCATGTGTGTCGTGTGCACCACTACAAAGCGTGCAGACAAGTACAATAAAATCAGCTGTGGTTCACGACAGCATTTATCCTGCTAACACACATTTCTTGGCTGTTTACTGTGCTTCCCCTAAGTTTAGAAATTCCTAATTTGCTTAATAATGGGTAGCAGAGGCAGGACTCAAACCCAGGTCTGAGTTTTAGCCTGTACCATTGCTTTCTCTTAACAGAGCTCAAGCACTTGGGGTATTTTTGGTTTGATTTTGTTTAGTTTTGGTTCAGAAGTTGCTGGATTTTGCAAAAGGCCATAACCTGAGTGTATGTGAATGTCTACATTATACATGTAGATAGATTAAAAAAACAAAGGTAGGTAGGTAGATGGATAGATAAATAGAAAAAAAACCATTTACATTGTCTCCTACCAGCAAATCTATACGTGGCCTCTTCTTCCAGTGTTCACCCAGGGCAAGTATAGAGTTACGGTTTGCTTTTGTCAAAATCAGCATTCAGATGAGTGGCGCGTGGTCAGGGAAGGGAATGGAAGAGGAGCCTTTCAGGTAGATGGATGACAGACTGATGTGATTGTGTGGCATGCTTGGTAAGGAAGCCAGAAATGGAGAGCTCAGACCATGTGAAGTGGAGAGTATAAGAAAATAGCAGATATTTGAAGAGAGACAGAATACTCAAAAAATAGCAAGCATTCATCATTTTTATTTTGCATCTGCATTATTTTTCTAAGTATCTGATTTCAAATAGCTGGCTATATATTAAGTGAATCTTTCACTTTCTCTCTCTATACACACATGCACACACACACAGACACACACACAGTTTTTATTAATAGACGACACTTATTTAGCACCTGTAATGCCACAAACCCAAAAAAGGTACTATGCATGGACTGAGGTTAATCACTTTCTCTTTCTCAAGAACTCGAACAGGGAAACAGGGGAAAAGGGTAAGAAGATAGTGAAAGCAAAAGCTGAGGTGAGGGGCCAGTGAGGAAACAGAGGCCTCCAGAAACTGAGTAAGCAGAGCCCAAAACAGAGAGGGCAGGGAGTAAGATGTCTGGTCGGAAACGTCCTGCTTGGTAATTCCAGAGAAGAGCTGAGTCACCGTAACTGGGGATCAGGCTACTGCCATTGAGGACAATTGAGATAATCAGTTCCTCCAACTGCTTTGGAGACATCCAGTTCTTGAATTACATCCTTTGTCCGGGAGGCCAGCCTGTCCCAAGTCTTTTTGAGATCCTGGAAGCTGCTGGCCAAATCTCATTTCAGCAGCCTGCTCATGTCCACATACCCACAACTGCCGAAGCAATACTTCCTTCTCTTTCTCTTTCCCCTTCCAGCCGTCAAGCAGGTGCCACCACTGAGCCAGAGCCTCCTGGAAGGAGCTCTGAGAAATGGAGCTTTCAGGCTGCTAGCCCCTGAAAATCAAGAAATAGGAGAGAAGGGAGAAAAGGGCCCTGAGATGTCAACAGACAACCCAGGACCCTCTCCTAAAAGCAATGGGAGGCTATTTGTGCATTTTAAGGACAGAATGAAATAATTGGATGTATACTTTAAAAAGAGAACTGATTAAAATGCAGAGAATAAATTGGGCGACAAAAGCAGCTGGGGTGGTCTATGAAGAGGCTCCTTTACTAGTCTGTTTGGATCATGATGGTGACAGTGAAGATGAAGAGAGTAGATAAACTTATGAGATGTTAGGGGGTAAAATGGATATGACCTCATAACAGATTGGATGTGTATGAGGAGGTGTCAGGGATGACCCCAGGTTTCTGACTGTGCTCCTGGATTGGTGTCGTTGCCATTCACTGAGGCAGGGATACTGCAGGGGGCCTAGCCAGAGGAAGTGACAGCTTCATCCTGGGCTCTCTCTCCTCCTTGGAGCCTCAACTCCCTAGATGATAAAACCTGGTCTATCTGCCGGTACTCGGCACCAGACCTTGCACATTGTAGGTCTTCAACAGGAATTGCTACATTAGAGAGTCATCACAGCATATCTAAGAAGCAACCAGGGATGATGACTTAGTCTTTTACGAAAGAAAAAACAGCATCGAACTCCTGTCCCAGCTGGGCTGGTTAAAGGCAATGGCACGGAAAACTCACAAACAGCCAAAGAAGTAGGGGGAAAAACCCCCACCCCAAGAGACCAAGTCTCTGCGAGCAGATATATGTAGGCAACGATTATTCATCTGGACACTAATTCTGCCAAAGGGTTGGGGTGGATCCTGCATAAACGTAAATGCCGCGAGGAACTCAGCAAAAGAAAAATGGTTTAGTCACCAGAGAAGATCAGACGCATAATTATGTGACAGAAGTTATAACAATCAAAATTATGAAAGGCTTTTGTTTTATGTTGTGTCTAAGAACGCACACTCGGGGTGAGCAAAAAAAAAAAGATTGCGGAGAAAAAGAGAAGACATTAATATGGATATCGTTATGGAGGGTATAAATTTTAAAAGAGCAGCACTAAATTATTTGAAGTGAAAAGAAGCCTATGAGGAGAGAAGCTGCAAATGTGAAGAGACTAAGCCCCATAAGCGAGCAGAATCAAAGACAGGCTGAATTAATGTAAAGTGTAAACTCAGCGGATGAGAAGTGGGGCCAAGATAAATTATAGGAGGTGAAAGGAGCAGCAGGAGCAGGGGGAGGAAAGACTAGAAACAAACAAACTAAAATCAGATGAAGAAAGAAGGCAAGTGGAGCAATAGGGCCAGGTGAAAAAAATTAAAATTTTTTAAATCTTTTTTTTTTTTTTTTAAAGCAAAAACCTCACCGAATGGTAAGAAAAGAGGCGAGGGTCCGACATGAGGCAAAGACGCACGCAGAGTGATTATGAAAACGAAATGTGTTTTCTGTTTAGTTTGGTTGCTTTGTAAATCTGGAACCATTTTGACATGTGGAAATATTCATTTTGATGTGCTTAAAGTGTATTGATTATGGTAATTGTTTTTTCTGTGTTAGTTGCAGTCCATTGTGATTTCCTACGGGCTACCGTAATTGCTTTTTAACCTGCCCTGTTGGCTAATTTGGTTTGGGAGCGTCAAGGTGACCCCCGCAGGTCACCTCGCCGTGATTAGGAGACAGGAGCAGCGAAGTCCGGGGACCGGAGGGAAATGCACACGGGGGCGCGTGCACCTCGGGGAGGGGCGTGGGCAGGGTGACGGGCACCGAATCGTCAAAAGGAGCATTTTCATTTTCCCACTCGTCGGGCCAGTGACTTTCTGCTCCAGGCTGTGTGGAAACGAGCAGCGGCCAAAGGCCTGACCGTCATTCTGGAGTTTCCTAAAGTCACCCGCCGGCCTTCGCGGCGGAGAAACTGCTTCCCGCCCCGTCGCCACGGTCTCCGCGTCTCGCCTTGCCCATTCATGGTTCTCTCCCTGTCTTCCCGAAATTAAAGGAATTCTCGGCTTCGGAATGACCTAACCAGACCCGTGGGCTCTCAGTTTCCAGCATGTTCTGCACCCACACGCATCAGGGAGGCTGCCCAGGCCTGTGCCCGTCTCTGCGGTTCTTCGTCGACGTTTACATTTGTGGCAAGAGTCAGCCACGGAAAAGGAGAATGATCGTGGCTTGAAAAAGTCACAGTGCGCCTCACACCAAGGTCTCTAATGGTATCGAAATTCCTTTCACCATTTTTACTTCATCATGTCAGATGTTAATGAATATATGTTATATCAATAGCTAGTGTTTACTGAGCTCTTGCCATCGGGCACTATGCTCGGTTATCCCATTTAACCCTTGAAACAGCTATATGAGGTAGGACCTTTATGATCTCCATTTTACAGAGGAAACAGAGGCTTAAAAAAGGTAAGAAAGTTGGCTGTGACGCGCCCAGTAGCTGGTGGAGCTGTGATTTAAATTCAGAAAGTCTGACTCCGAGGTCATGCTTTCATCTTCTATACTGATCATGAACTGGCTTTCTTATAAATTTTATTTGTAGTGACTTCGTATAAATTACAGTGGCTTCCACTCTACGAGGTGCTGGAAATACATTGAGAGAAGCAAGACAGACAAGCTCTCAACAAGCTTATTTTATAGCTTATTTCAGAAAGCTTATTTTTTTTTTTAGGGTCCAGTAGTGGGAGAGTCAAGCCTCTCACAGGTTGATTTCAATGTTCTAATACAGTTAAAACATTCTTTCTGTATTAAATAGGAAAAATTAAAAATCACTGCTCCTTATGTCTGTTTTTATTACCATATTGGTGCATTCCCTTCAAATCAGTTTCTTAAGCTAACAGTTCTTGTTTGCATTCTGTGTGCCAGGCACTAGACTGCGAGCTTTGCACGCATTATTTTACTCCTCAAAGGACCCCTTGTGTGGGAACTATTACTAGTCAGTTTTAAAAATGAAAAAAAACAGGCCGAAGGAGGTTAAATAAGTTGCCCAGGAACACCCGGCTGGAGAGCAGGAGTCTGACCGCAGAGCTGCCTGACACCAGCGCCCCCACTCCAACTACTGTGGCTCCTCCTTTCTGTGAAGACGTGTTATGTGTATTTTCCAAGAAAACTGGCATCCTGGCTTTTTTGTCTTAGATTTTTCCACATCATTTAAATGTTTTCTGTTGTTGTTGTTTTTTAGGATTCTTTATTTTCTGTCTTTTGCTACAGAGATCGTGTTTGCTTTGCTTTTATCTACTCCAGCGATTCGGAAGGTGTACCTTCTGTTTCCCGTTCTACTAGTGATCATCTTTGAACTAAACAAAGTCCACCCAAATGAGAGCACACAGACGATTTATTCAGACAGAGCTGGCCCAGCAAGGGAGCCAGCCACCATCGCTGTGTTTCTCAGAGGCTCGAAGCAGAAGTGGGCATCTTACGGGATTTGTCTGGGGAGCATTTTGACTTTCTGTGGTTGGTCCTGAGTTGGACAAAGTGAGTACAAAGAATTGGGACGTTGGCGGTCATTGTCAAAGTCTCGACCATTCTGGGCCAGTGGCTGCAGAGGTTGTGATTTGGCCTCCTGGTCTGGTGGCTCTGAAGGTTTTGGGGCATAGGTTCATTGGTCATTTATTGTCTGGCCATTGTCCATTTGTATATCAGTTTCTCTCTTTTCAGAAATTGTTTTTTTGAGTCTTTTTTCATCTTTCCAAGTACAAAATGACATCATGTGGTCAGATGGGTTGTTAATCACACTTTGAGATCCTCTGTCTATACTCACGCTTCCTTTTGATTTTGTTAACTATCTTGGGATTTTCAACAAAGATTGTTATGAGTTTGAGAGTGAGTGTGGGATATTTAATGCCAGTATCTAGTAGGAAGGCAGAGATGCAGCCCTCAGCCTTCAGAGAGCTAGCGAGCTAGCAACAGAGCCCTAGAAATCAGAAGAGAAGGGACATGCAGATCCTCCCATGAAAGTTGATGTGCTCTCCCATGATGAGAGAAAACTAGAGGGTCAGGACTGTTTTTAGAAATGTCAAGATTTAGGGGACAAGAGAAAAATAAGCCAACTCATTGACCTGTGCTGATTGTATTTTATTTTTACTCTCCTGTGAAAATTTACATATAGATAAATATTCCATTGGTCTTGTTTATCCACTTTGCTAAGTATGCTTGATGACCTGGGCTTTTCCCCCTTGACACACTGTCCCTATTTCTGGCCAAGATGGAGAGAAGTTGGAATCAGAGTCGGGTAACGATTGAACCTCTAGTTCTTTAGGGAGTGTGTCCTGAGCACGTTTCTGAAGTACAATACGTATACACCATTTGAGAATTCTATTCTCTACGTAGCCGCCGTTATTTGAAAGCTGGCCAAGTTTCAGGCACTGTGCTAAGCACTTTACATGCTATGTCTCATTTAATCTCCACACCAATAGTGTGGGGTAACTGTTATTACTCCAACTTATAGTAAGAAAGTTGCCTGTGATACAAATTCTATGATTTAACCAAAGTTACATAAGACAAGAGTGGCAGGGTCAGGATTTGGTGCTAGCCTGACCGCCAAGCCTGTTATCTTGAGTGAGTGCTCTATTGCATCTCACACATGCACACACACACACACACACATGCTCACACACACTCACACACAGGCATACACCCCCCCACGCCCCCCCCCCCACACACACACACAGCGTGAGTATATGAGGAACTACATGAAAATACAGTTAATGTTCAGGGATTTTTAAAAAAATAAATAAAATGGATTTTATTTGACTTTCATGCAAAAGAAATGTCAGAGTTGCTTTGAAACCTACCGCTTATTCTAATACTCATATATACAACAACAGGGACTGGAAAGTAATTTGCAAAAATAAAAACGATTATAATTATGAGGGATATTTCAAAATTTCTCAAAATGTTCTCAAGTATTTTACTGTCTTAAAGTAGCTGGTCTTTATGCTGGTCAAAACTACCTTTCACTCTCTCATGCTCTAGACAACTACGGTAAATGGACCGGTAGCCTATGGACAGTGATTCGCAAGGAAAACCAAAGACCTCTGCCAGTTTTTCAAGAATCATTCATTAACCCTGGGCTAGGAGGCTCTCCTCCCGATAACAAAGCACCATAGGTTTCTAGCAGTTTTCCTTTGCTGTGGCTGTTTTGAAAGCTGTTATCTTTCCTCTCACAATTTACAATTATTTAAATATTCAGGTTCACTTTAAGGGGAATATTAAACTTCCTTGATCAAGAAATTACAGCTCTTTATTAACTGTGCTACCAAATGTAAACCCCCCCCAGCCAAAATTAAAGACTTAAAGTCACCCATCTCCTTCCCCAGCAATACTTCGGTATAAAGTTTTCCCCTCAGGACTTCTCTATAATGGTTAATTCTTCCCGTTTGCCATAACTCGCCATCATTCAACGCTGCAAACTATATACAGGATTAAAAGAATTATAAATACAGTTCCTATATTCTGATCATTTTTATTTCACATCTCCATTTTTTAATAAAATATTACAGATACAATTCAGGTCTCCTTTGTTCCTTTCCTCAGGCCCATCCTTTCCCCTCCCTTTCTGGAGGCAGCTACGATCATGAATTTGTGGGGGAGCTTCCAATATGTTTTTAAACTTACATACGTGTTGGTAAGCGATATATAGAATTTTCATATGTGCTTTAAGATTTACAGAAATGTCAGTGCACTCTGCGTCTCCTGCAACTTTCTTTGTCCATCCGACGTTGTTTTTGGGATCCATCTGCAGTGTGCTGATGGATTTTGCGCATGTATTTCAAGTTCCCTGCAGCGTATTAATTGTCCCGTGATTGCTGCAATGTACTTGGAAACAAAAGAGCGTGTATTTCACAAAGATCTTGAGTTCCGCCCTGTGCGGCAGGGAGGAAACCTCGCCCGCGCTGTGTGCCATGGCCATCGGAGGAGGGCAGAGTGTCTCTCAAGGGTGAGCGCAAACTCCGAAGGGAAAGGCGCCTGGCCAAGGCTGGGTGTGCGGGGACCGGGTGGTTTCAAGCCCAGCCACGCCTCGGGCCCGCGCCGTTCAGACCCCGCTCCCGCTCCGGCCAGGCCCGGCCCGGTGGGGTCCCTGCCGCACTGTGCCGTGGGAGGGGGAGAGCTGCAGGAGCCAGCTTCTCTTTGGCACTTGCCTGGCACACAGACAGAGGCGCGGGTCCCAGCATCCCCTCTGCGGCTGGTGAACGTTGGTTGAGCACCAGCAGGGAGACAGGCCCAGGAAAGGCAGCTGCTCGCGGTGCCTTCTCCGGATAAGCAGGAGCCTCGCGAGCTCCTCTGTCTGTCTTTTATTAAAGGTCCACGCACGTTCCCGTCGGAGTGGATCAAGTCCAGCACATGGAGCTGGTTCAGGATCTGGCGCGTGGGTTTAACAAGAAGTATGGGGAGTTCTTCCCGGTGCCCAAGTCCATTCTAAGTAAGTAACCAACACGTGATTGATACATCGGGGCCTTTTTTTTTTTTTTTATCCTTGGTATTTAAAACAAGCTTTTTTTATTTTTCAGTTACAATTGACATACAATATTACATGAGTTCCAGGCGTACAGCACAGTGATTAGACATTCATATAACTTACATAGTGGTCACCTGGTAAATCTAGCTATCAGGGCGTGTTTCGAAGAGAGGACTGGATAATGGACTGAAGCTTGGAACTTTCTTGGAATTGCACCCGGCTTCCTCCTGGACGGGCTTCAGGATTTATAGCTAGAATCCCCATCTTTCTCTGTCATGTAAGACTAGCAGACCCCATTGGATAACTGAATAAAATAACCAAAAAAGCTTGAGAAGTATGGGAGAGACTAAAAACTAAAAATGATCATTTTCATGTATAAAGTATTATGTAAGTTATCAAGTTATATATGTACATCTCATTTGGTAGGACAGGTAGCTTTCCCTATTTTATGGATGAAAAAACTAAGGCGTGCCAGGACTAACTTTGTGTTCAAGTCCTGTACCTAGTTAGTGGTGAAGCTGGGCCCTACACTGAGTTCTCCTGGTTCCAAAACCAGTTTACCGTGTCTTCCCTATCCACAACAAAACAAAAGTCATGAGTTGAGAACTGCTGGATCATAATCTGGATGAAACAAGAGGGCCTTGATGATCTTCACACTCTGCCTTCTTAAAGACACAACCGAGGCAGAATGTCCAGTCCACCTACTGAGACAGAGACCAGTCGCAGCTCGCCCGGCTCTGCTAGTCTGGAATCTTCTTCCGGAAAGGAGCTGTAAATCTCTATCAACACGTTTGTAGTTGTGTAGACTTGTGGCAGGGGCAGGAATCACCGAACCTAAGCTCTGTCCATCTTTATTAAGCTGACAGCATTTTAAAGGAGTGTAATGTGCCCAGTATCAAGTTAGAAACCTAAGGTGGGTATAATTTCCTAAGTTATTCCAGCAGTTCCCACAGATAAATTCAGGGCACCCCATGCACCCAAATCAACCTTCTTTTAGCAATAAGTACCATTTTAATGTTTTGGCCTATTGTTATTGTACCGATTTCAACTTTATATGCTTCTGTAATAGCCATAAAACAGGCACTTATTACTAACACGGGTTTATGAAGCTCAGCTTAACATCTTGATTCTATCAGAGTAATAAACAAGCTTCTCGTGTGTGTGTGTGTGTGTTCGTATATAGTTATATAATCATGGGTAAAGAATTGGAAGGGTTGACACAGATTGTTAATGTTGGTTTGGGGACAGGAAAGGCAGTGTTTGTGGGTAGGGGTGATTCGCTAGCAGGGAAGCACAGAGAGGAAGAGAGAAGGGGAGGGAAGAAATAGACAATGCTTTTTTTAAAGGTGTGCACAGCAAGTCAGTGTGATTGATACAATTTTATTTGTATAAGATTATACATTTTTATGTGGACATGTGCATTCGAAATGCATAAAAGTGGGATCAACAAAATGTTAACAGTGTCATTACACATTTCAGATGATGTTTACTTTCAGGCCCGTATGAATTGCTTGAGTTTTGCACAGTGAGAATTTAATATTTATATAATCAGATAAAAAGAATGAAGTCGTTTGGTATTCTTGGCTTCTTTAAAGATCCAGAGACTGCCATTCCTGGTAATTTTTTTTTATGCTGTCATTGATTTTGTTGTGTTGTGTTGTGTTGGTGTTTTTGCCTAAGCTTCGATGAAGAAGGTAAAATCCCTCCGTGATCCTTCTGCCAAAATGTCGAAATCAGACCCGGACAGACTGGCCACGGTGAGAATAACAGACAGCCCCGAGGAGATCGTGCTGAAGTTCCGCAAGGCGGTGACGGACTTCACCTCGGAGGTCACCTTGGACCCGGCCCGCCCGGGCGTCTCCAACCTGGTTGCCATTCACGCCGCGGTGACCGGGCTCCCGGCCGAGGAGCTGGTCCGCCGCAGCGCAGGGGTGGACACCGCTCGCTACAAGCTGCTGGTGGCAGATGCTGTGATAGAGAAATTTGCTCCAATCAAGAGTGAAATTGAAAAACTGAAGACGGACAAGGGCCACTTAGAGAAGGTTTTACAAGCCGGGTCAGCAAAAGCCAAGGAATTAGCGTATCCCGTGTGCCAGGAGGTGAAGAAGCTGGTGGGGTTCCTGTAGGGAGCTTCAACTAGTCACAAAACGGCCTTTTCTGTTCTGCGGTCTGTGCGCCCCGATAAAAAAAGGCAGCTTTCCACACAAGCCAAAAATTGCAGTTTGGGGACATTTCATTTGGTGTACCCGATATTGGCTTCAATTGATGAATAATGCTTTGTGGCTTTCAGATAGAGCAGTTTCTAAATCCCATCAGCAAAAGGCTGTGGCCAGGAAACCAGAACAAAAAACAGAGAAGGCATAGCTTTCTGAATCCTCAATTTAAAAAAAAAAAATTGTTTTTATTGGTTTTAGAGAGAGAGGAAGGGAGAGGGAGAGAGAGAAACATCGATTGGCTGCCTCCTGCACACCCCCTACCGGGGATGGAGCCTGCAACCCGGGCATTTGCCCTGACCCAGAATCCAGCCGGAGAGCTTTTGGTGCACTGAGCAGTGCTCAATCCCCTGAGCCACACCAGCCCGTCTGAATCCTCAATTTTTGAGGCACATTACTTGACCTGAATTTATCTACACAGGTGTGACTGAGGTGAGAGGTAATTTGGCAAAAGGGGGTATCCTTTGTGTCTCTCTCAAGCACGTACTATCACAGGTGGTCACTTTATCTATCTGAACCCTTTTACAGTAATATGTAGAGATCTTAGACTTATAACCCTTGGGATGCCATTTGGACCAACTTGTGTTCAGATCTCATAAAAATAAGTTGATTATTATAGTTCATTTGTCACTGAGGTGGTGCTTGCTTAGATGTATTTAAACTGCTTAACTTGTTTCCCAAGAGATTATACTGATTGTTCCAGCACATTTATATATATATATATATATATATATATAATTTAGAAATGCAGGATATAATCTTATGAAAAAGCTGTACTGTTTCAACTTGATTTATTGTACAAGAGCCCAGTCCCTAGATAATGTTTCTAGTAAGTACTTCCTTTTATCTACCTCTCAGTTTAATCTCACCAACCCCCTGTGAAATATATTTGACGCTGAGGAAGGGAGGTTCGGAGAGTACAGTTAGCTTGGACAGTATCAGGAAGTGAGAGGCAAATAAATCCAAGGTCAAAACCTTTACTGCTTACATGAGCCTCCAACCACGCTTCTGTTGAAGGTGGGTCCTGGAAGTGTAAGATCTGAACTACTGAGACTGTTTCTATCAGCTACTCAACCAATAGCTGCCAGCTTTAAATCTGGTTTCTGCCAGCCTTGGTCACATTCGCTCCTCAGAGCCCCCGAGGCAAGTCCCAAGTTCTGTCTCCTGAACTTACTGCAGAGGTACTTTAAAGTGTATCCTGCCAGACTGCACAGCAGTGAGGCCTGAACATCGTGTGGAAGCTGCACATCTCGCCTCTACCTCGTCTCTCTAAGTAATAACAAGTCACTCCGAAACCTAGCTTCCCCGTACTTCTGTTTCCCACACCTGAAAATGGAAATGGATCTGTTAGCAAGATTGATTTTGTAACAGAAATTGCTTCTAATTTTTTGCCAAGAGTATAATGATTGTCATTTATACACAAGAGACTAGTATGTTGGGCAAAGAATTTTTACTCATGTGTCTTAAGAGAAGGCAATAGAGTGGTCCTTGTATTAACAGATACAAATCCACAAAACACTGCATCCCAGAATCCAAATTAAAAGATCCTTTTTGGGGTCTTTTCTTGGAATGGGGTATCAATAGTCCCAGAGCAAGCCTCTTTGGGCATATTTCTTCCAAGTCTTTTTTTTTTTTCCCTTTCAAAAAAACTATTATGAATACTGGAAAATGACAAAATTAAAGATGGCTCTATCAAACTAATGAACTGTTTGTCCGTCTGTGTGCTTCTTTACCCCCTTGCAACACCTTTTGTCCACAGAACTACAGGCAGCACGGAAAGACTCTCGGGAAAAACTAGACTTGTGATAACTTCCGAGGAGCAAAACCCTGCACAGGTGAGGTCGGGCTTGTGAGCATCCCGCTGTCGTTACTCTTGGAAAGCTACCTGAGGGCTCGAGTCCAAAATCGGCCTGTAAGGCCTGAGACGGGCCCAGTGATCTCAGGAAGCTGATAAGAGAGCCAGGGCTGTGACCTAGGTCTGTTTTCACCTCCCTTTCACTCAGCATTTACTCGCCTCGCCTTGGCACTGACTTTGTATGAAGCACTATCTATCTTGGGGTCTGTTGGTTATGGCACCTTGGCTACTAGCTCATCTAATGTACTAATCCTAACCGTCTTTGTCTAATGTCTTCCCTCCCGTGGGGTCGGTGCATTCAGTCCAGCGTCTTGAGAGAGCCAGCCATGTGGTGAGCCAGTGCTTCTCCACCGGTGGCCCCCTCACCTGGGAACTCAGTAGATACGCAAATCCACGGACTCACCCCAGATTTACCGAAGGGGAACTTCTGGGGTTGGGGCTCAGCAACCCATTAGCCCTTCAGCTAATTCAGATGCAAACTAGTGTTTGAGAACCACTGTGCTGGGGGTAAAAAGGGAGTGAAACCGAGCTTCTGTCAAGGAGTTTACAGTAAAAAGGAGATGGAAACGTATAATCAGCCATAAAAACATAATTATTGTCTTGACTTTCTATTGCCTGTCTGTTCCCCCCTCCTTTTTTTAAAAGATCAGATTCACTCAATGTAGCTTAGATTGTTTTTGTTTATATATGTGATGATTATTTATAGACAGTCTAGAACTTTAGGTCATTTGGGCCTATGAAAATCCTAAAAGGAGAAGTGTCTGAAGTTATATTTGTAAATAGAGCAAATAGAGATTTGACCATCAATACGAGAATTAACGAGGATCTCCTGAAGCCAAGAGAGACGAGTAAGAGGAGGGAGTTATTTTACACAGTGGGTAGTAAAATTATAGTACTTATTACCCTATAAAGGGTTATATGACCTAGAAATAAAAACAGTTGAGCATGGATTAAATTTATGAGTGAGAAAGTCACAAAATTGCATTGAGCACAAGTTAGGAATGCTCAAATTATTCCCCAAAGTGTCAGATGTTGATATCATAGAAACTGCCACCTTTGCTGTCACCACCCCCATCCTCGTAATCTTCCGCGTTCAGAACTCCAGGCTAGACCAGAGAAGACCAGCAGGGAGCCGGTGGTGGCTGGAAAGGGGCCTGCCTGAGAATAAGGACTGTTGTACTTACTGTGTTTTGTAAAAGCCTGTACACACTTCAGATTTAATGGGCAGTAAAGGTAGAGAATATAAGGGAGGCAATGGATTCAATTCTTTAAAGAATTTGCTGTGATTTCTGATTAAAGCCAGTATGCCATTAGTCTTATTAACAAGAGACAACCCAGATCATTGAAATATTCCAAAACCTAACTAAAATATAATTATTACTATACACAGTGAACTGATCTTATATCTTCATATAATATCATATATAAAAGCATAGGAGCTTAAACACTTCGGGTGGTGCTAACATATCAGAGCCTTAGCGCTCCCCAGACTGGCCCGACTTGAGAGTTTGAAACTCTGGGCTTTGTGCTAGTGCAGAGGTAGAGCTCCCGTGGCCCGCCTTCCCCAAAGCTACGTGAGTCTCGAGAAGGGGGGTGGTCTCCCTGCCCGCTGAGCAGCGCAAGTCATTCTGCATGCCTGCCGTTTGCTGCTAGAAATGATTTCATCTCTGGCTTCTATGTTTTTTAAACCTTGCAATATCTTTAAACTGCCTTCCAGTTTGGTAAAATACAACCTCTTTATTTCCTCCTGTCCCTCTTTTATCCCTTTAAGGAGGCTTCATCCATCTTCTACCCCAAAATACTGTCAGTCAGGATTTCTATTCCAAATAATGTGGAGTCAAAAGCATTCAACAGTCTGGAGGCAAGTGAGCTTTTTATTGCGTTTTTATTGAGAGTAAATTGAACTGTGCGGGCAGGCTAGAGAGGGGCTCCTCTGTGAGGCCCAGCTGCCCCACCGCTGCACCCCAGCAAGGACTCGTGTTACAAGAATTACATCACTTGGATCTGCTTATATTGGCTGACCAGGCCCGCAGACCCCTGGGTGCTGCCGGGCAGGTTAACTCCTTCCTGATCCTCCTGCACCTTCCACAAGAGAGCTTATGTGGCCCCCAACAGTCCTGTCCTTCATAGCTTTCTAATCTCTTCCTAATTTAACATATCAAGTGTTTGGTAAACTCTGACCATATTTCATCTTCACAAACCTGTGTAAAGCCTAAGAATTTGTTACCCCCATTTTACAGATAAGTTTTCCCTGAGTACTTTGGCGCCGGCTAATCTGTTTATAGCACTTGAAGTTTGCACCATAGGTGTACTTGTTTGTAAGTGACTTTGAGAGCATACTGTTGCCAAAAGACTGGGGATTTTATTATGGTTTTTGTTTTGTAGATTCCTCATAGTTCTGGAGCACAAGACTAGGCACAGAGTAGATGCTAAATAAATGCCTATTGATTGAAAACCACCCTTAGAAGAGAAAGAGGTTAGGGACTGCAAATTCATGTGGCTTCACGAGACAGATAATTTGTAATTTAATTGAATAACAAATATGTGTTCAGTGCTTGCTATGTGCTGGGTGCTGCTCTAGACACTGGGGATACAGAAGTGAACAAAATAGACAAACATCCCTGCCCTCTTAGAATTCACGTTGTAGTGGAGACAGACAATTAAAGCAACAAGGGAAGTAAATGGGTTGGTCACCAGGTGATGGACGCTGTGTAGAAATACAAAGAACATGGGGGCGGAGTGTGTTAGGGAGTGAATTGTGCTTCCGCCCCAAAATTCATATGTTGAAGCCCCAACCCCCAGTATCTGAGATAGAGGGCATTTAAAGAGGTCATTAAAATGAAGCTAATCCAATCTGACTGGCCCCTTTACAAGAAGAGATTAGAGCACACAGAGGGACACCAGGAGTGCACCTCCTTCTAGTAAAGAGCTTGTGAGGACCCGATGAGAAGGCGGGCGTCTGCAAGCCAAAGAGAGAGGCCTCAGAAGAAAGCAAACCCACCAAGGCCTTGATCTCAGACCTCCATCTTCCACACCGTGAGAAAATAAATTTCTGTTGTTCAACAGAAGGTCTCTGTTGCTTCAGTTTTCTTGGTGAAATAAGATTCAATGTCCTCGGCAGATAATTAGGATGAGGGAAGATGTGTTGGAGGTCTGAGGAGAGAGGAGGAGGTGTGAAATAGTCATCTGGGGAGAAGAAAGGGAAGGACCAGGGACTTGGATTAGAACAGCCAGGCAGCAGTTAAGGGCCCCCTTGAGGCTAGAAAACATGAACTTACGAGAGCAGTGGACCAGTTGATTGTTTTGCTCCAGCCACTTTCCACTGTGTGGGTGCAGGCAGAGCGTAAGCAAAGTTGCTTAGCCTAGAGCTGGGTTTTGCTAAGTGATTGGAACAAAAGGGCAAAGGGGCAAAGGAACTAAGTGCGTCTAACAATGAGCAGCCGCCTCCTCCCTACTGGGCAAGGGGGCAGAGGATGTGAGGGGTGCGGAGGCAGGGAAACGATGGTAAAATCGATTGATTGAAAGCCCCAGGGGTGGCAAAGAAATGAGGGAGTGAGACGATGAAGAAATGTTGGTCTGAGCTTGCGTTCAAGATACGGGCATGCAGCTCTCGGTGTTGACAAAGTTGGAGGCATGGCCTGAGGAATGGTTGTTGAAATAGGTGGAACATATGACCTCTGGAGGGGAGAAGGTCACAAAGAGGGGGGTGTTGTAAAGGTCATTTACTTCGATGTGCAACCACAAAGACTATGCCCAGAGTAGCCCCGGAGATAGAGTGAGCATTCAGAAACCTGTGATTGTCATTGGACTGTTATTTCTTAACCCATAGATTCTCTGTCATAATTTTTTTTAAATATGTTTTTATTATTGATTTTAGAGAGAGAGAGGAAAGGAGAGAGGGAGAGGGAGAGAAACATAGATGTGAGAGGGTAACATCTGATTGGCTGCCTCCTGCACACCCCATACGGGGGACTGAGCCCACAACCTGGGCATGTGCCCCGACCAGAATCAAACCAGCAGCCTGTCCGTGCATGGGATGACGCCCAACCAAGCCACACCGGGCAGGGCACTCCATCATCATTTAAGCCATCAGCAAACTTGTGTAAGTCCACTTGTTTGTTACGATTCCTAGCCTAAAGCATTTGTTTTTGCTGTTTTGTTTAGAGGGTTTGGGAAGGCGAGGGGCCTGACAGCTACTGTAGCCCACTTCCTCTGAGGCTTCTTAAGAACTTCCAGTAGCGATGCTGTCCTGAAAAAGGTTGTCCTCTCAAATAAGGGACCAGAATCCCTGGGACGCCCAGGTAGGTGCGCCTCCTCAAGGAGCCTGCTCTGATTTCCTGCTGCTGCTCTGTTCAGAGGTCCGTAGTTGGGACGGCTGCTTTGGTTACCACTTTGCTTGCTATGTGTTCTGTCACGGGGATACCACGGCAGTGACACACCTTCTCTAGGCAAAGGTGAGGCTCTGCACCTGACAGGCCTCACTTAGAATTAGGTCTTTAGCACCGGCAGCTGGTTTCCCTGTTAGCGGCCACGGAGGGAAGGAGTATTGGAGTAAGTGATGATGCGGTCTTTTATGTGGCTGGTAAACTATCCCTGAAGTCATTTCCAAAAGCGGCATTCCAAAAATGTTTTCAGCAACCATTTGAGTGAGATACAGAACCCCAGGGTAACTTCTTTGAAGGACAACTCAATTCGAATAAATTCTGGTATTTAAAAATATATGTCAGCCCCTTTACTTTCTCATCAGCTTTCAATCCTTGAATCCTTTAAAAAAATTTTTTTTAACTGATCAAAGGAAAGAGCCCTGCCTTAGTGACAGTTGCTATTCACCGTCATGAGATAACAAACAGGCTGTGTGGCTGGGGTAGAAAATACTTCTTTTTGGGGGGATTTAGGATCAAACCCAAGATTGCTGGCCTTCTAAATTTAGCCAACATTCAATTCAGATCTTTGAGGCTTTTGTACCTACTAAAGCAGGAACATAATGAGGAATCAAAGGGTGAACTATTCATTGTCGGGAAGCCCGCGTTTTAAACGTTTTCTCAACTGTGCTTTACATCTGAGTAATGAGACGGCTCAAGAAAGCAGAGAGTCCATTTGGAGAGCCGCTAGGAAATGAGGAACAACTTGATCTTGAGGGCCTATCTTTGCCTTAGGGAAATGTGAAACAAAAAATACAGAAAGAGGTAGAAAACAGAAAGCTCCTTGAAAGTGGGTTTTATGTCTTTTTTATGACATAGTCTAACACAGGCACCTAAACCTACGCGATGCCTTGGCTTCTATGGGAAAAATCCAATTAGCGTATCTTTTTCCAAAAAACGTAATCTCCTATGAGGAGATTAAGGGTAGCTCTTTCCCAGTTTCCTTTGGCCAAATAGTAACCTTTACTTAGAGGAAAGGCTGTCATGGATGTGCTTGAAATAGGCCAAACAGCTACATCCGAGTGGGCGCAGCTTCTGTAACGATTTCATTGGTATCCGCACAAACCCACTGAGCTAACTAGTCATCATCGCTCACAGCCGAGCAGCTAGAAAAAGCTATGGGTGGGGGAGTGGGTGGGGGCTACCACGGAAGCCGCCCTCAGCTGAACGCACCCCGTCTCCCTGCTTTCCTAGCCTTACGTGGGAAGGCAGAGGAGGCAAGGATGTTGGTTCTGGAATTGAGGCAGGAGGAGGTGGGACCCCAGTGAAGGGGGAAGCTGAACCGAAATTTCCCTGCTCACGGACCACCCCTGCCCCTCTACTGGGAGACCTGCCCAAAGGGGGGCCTGCACATTAAATTTTTTTTCCCATTTTCCACGTCGAGTCTCTGCCTTCACCAAAGTCTAAGATGGTGCATCCGTGTACCCAGCAACATACAAGACCTTGTGTATCACAAAAGTATTAACGAGTCTGTGATCTCAGTGTTTTACTGTTCAGTCTGGGAGGGAAAACTTAAACCCATTTAAGCATGGTCAGTCCCTCACAATCTAGCAAAAATAGTCTTGCTTTGTGGGACACGGGCACTCAAGAAATGGATCGTGGAGGGTTTTTTAACTAAACGGAGCTGAATATCCCATCTCACGTGTACTCCTTTGCTTTATATTTCTCAAACCACTTGTCCATTCACTCTACAAATATTTATCAAGTGCTGCGTGTTATGAGCAAGGCACTATATTGGTAAATATAACATATCAAAGATACCAATTCTGATCAATAAAACCCTGTGGCGGGGGGAGGTTCATTGTGAAGCACTCTAAACAAGTGATTTATTACAATTTGGTTACTATCTTCCTTTCCCCCTCCCGATGTGCCTTCTCCATCCTAGTATAAAGCCCTGGAAGTATTTGGGTGGAGCGCGGTGGGAAAGTAAGTCTGTGGTGTCAGAGACATGAAATGGGCGCTCTCTTCGGCCCCTGGAAACATGAGGGCTCCGCTCGTCGGGGTTCCTGTTCTCTAGGAAGCCCTCAGCTGGTCTCTAGCAGCAAGGATGACATAAGGGAAAATTACATTCTGATGCAGAATTCAGCTCCTTCATCTCCCTCCTGTCTCTACAGCATGGAGCTAGGGGCCCACAGAGGATCTAATATCAAAAGGAAGAGGGTAATACCACTACATGAAGAAAAAAAAATAATTACCAAATTTCCTGAATAGTAAACAGCTTGAAAAAAAAAGAAAAAAAAGAAGCTGAGCCCTTTGATAGCTTGGCCCCTGGTCTGCCCGTGAATGCCTCGAGGATTATATCATCAGACTGACTCCAGCCGCCGCGCTATTGTTTCAGAGGCGGGGGCAGGGAAGAGGGGGGCTGGGGGGCAGGGGAGGGGAAGAGGGGATGGGTGGGAGCGGGCCCGCACCTCGGGGAGCCCAGAGCTTGATTTTGAAAGGGCAGTTATCAAATGTCAATGGTAGTGAGGCTAGAAAGACAAATTGAACAATTTCTCAGCGTCTGCGGGAAGGAGGTTTCTCGGGGCCATTACTCTTTTTTTTTTTTGAGAGATTAATGTAAACGTTTGGATTCAATAACTTCTACCCCAGATGACATTGGCTCAACAGGGAGAGAAAGCGCCTGGACGGTGCCCACACGTGCTGTTGCCGAAAACCATCGCCTGGGGGCAGCCTTGTGACTGTTAAGTGTCCCAAGCCTCATTCCAGCACCGATTTCACCACTTTTTTTTTTTCTTTCTTTTTTTTTCCTGGAAGTGCTCAGTTTCTTTATCCGAGGTTGAGGTGTGAGGAAAAAAGGGCAAAGGGGGCAGGCGGCTCAGGACCCGAGCCTGACACCCCGCAGTCCGCGGGGCAGCGTTACCACGACTGCGCGCGGGAGCCCCGACGAGTCGCTAAAACCCTTCGGGTCTTTGAGATGCAGAGTCGCGGACGCGGGGAGGCGGGGGGGGGGCGGGGGGGGGCGTCGGGTCCCGGGACCCTGTGGCCCTCAGCGCGGAGGGCGAGCGCGCGAGTCCGGGGTTCTCCGCATTCCCGGCACCCCCCGAGCCCCCACCCGGGCCCCGCGCACACACGCCCCCGCCTCCCTGCTCCCCGGCGCGGTGCCAGCCCACGGGCTCCGAGACGCCCCGCTTCCGCCCACCACCGCGCGTGGACGTGTCAGCAGAGGGGAGAGGCGGGCTCCGGCTCCCAGGCCTGCCCCTCAGGGCGCCGCGGCCACGGGAGCTCTGGGTTCACAGGCGCGCTCCTTGGCTCGCTCCGGGGCCGCGGGCGGCGAGAGGGGGTCCGGGCTCACCGGCTGCACCCTTCGCAGCCAGGCCCCGCGACTGGCCGTACCTTCGTGCGCTTTTCCACTGACGGGGTAACGGCTTAGCATCAGGAACCCCTAAGACCCGCGTGTGCTCTCGGATGCGGTCCGTGAAATGGAAGGTTTCCGCGGCCTCCCCGGCCCGTGGGCGGAAGCCTTCGCTCAGTCTGGCGGGGTTTGTCTTTCGTGTGCAATGCGTCCCTCCGTGTGCATGTGCCCCTTCGTGTGCACGCGTCCCTCCGTGTGCATGTGCCCCTTCGTGTGCACGCGTCCCTCCGTGTGCATGTGCCCCTTCGTGTGCACGCGTCCCTCCGTGTGCATGTGCCCCTTCGTGTGCACGCGTCCCTTAGTGTGCATGTGCCCCTTCGTGTGCATGTGCCCCTTCGTGTGCAATGCGTCCCTCCGTGTGCATGTGCCCCTTCGTGTGCAATGTGTCCCTTCTTGTGCACGGGTCCTTCGTGTGCACGTGTCCTTCGTGTGCATGCGTCCCTTCGTGTGCATGCGTCCCTCCGTGTGCGCGTGTGCCGGGCAGCTCGAGAACAGGCTGAGCGCGCGCCGCCGGCCGTGCGAGCTGGGAGAGTGTAAAGCAAACCCCAAGCACCAAGCCCGCCTATAACAAAGCCGGGCCCTCGCTCCACATGCAGCAGCGGGGATTCTCTCTGGCTCTGGGAGGGATGACTTCCCCTAGGCTTTACCTCCTACCCGCCCCCCCCCCCCAGGCCCGCCAGGCCACCAAGGGGGCACCCTCACAAGTCAGGGGGATGCTGTTTCCCGAGGAGAGGCGTGTGTCAGGAGGGAAACTGGGAGCAAATGGGCTCTTGGAGGGATTGGCCTTGGCCTTCGCCAAGAGCCGCTCGGGAGGCCTCTTCGGACCCAGGACCCCACGCCCGGACGCACGGTGCGAACTGTCCTGTTGGAGCGCCGGGGCCGCCCGCAGTCTCCACGGGATTCTTCGTGCGGGCCCATTTCTCAGGAAGTTGTGTCCTGCGGGGCAGGCCCTTGTTGGAAAAGAGTGAGAGACCGTCGCTTTTTAAAATCTGGGAGGGAAAACTGAATCTCAAAACAGCATTATTTTCTTTAGAGTGGATGGGTGCCTCAGCCCTTCTTCAACTCGGAGCCCCTAGAAATAAAGGCGAGGGCGCCTTTTGGCCCCCTCGCGGGCTGCCCTACACGCTCTTGCGGCCCGCTCACGTGGGGGCTCGCGGGGGCCTGGGAGTGGACCCTGCTCGAGAACCTCGCGAGGGGCCACAGGGCGCCGGGAGCCCCACGTCGAAGCCTCTGCGGTGTCCGCGAGCGTGTGAATTCGTGGGAAGCGTCTAGTCCGAAGCCCGCGGGACCGAGAGGCGCATTTGGACGCAGAGCTGGCTTCCTACGGGCCCTGGCCCAGAGCTCAGGCCCGAGGCCCTTTTTTAACCGCCCCCCACCCTCCCTGCAGCCCCCCGAGCTCCACGCGGCGGCTTCCCGCCTGGGACAAAGGCAGGCGCGGCAGCCTGGTCTGCGTCTGAACAGCGCGGACACGCCGGAGTCGCGCGTGGAGTTGCTGCGCTTCGCTGGTTGGGGACCGAGCCTAACGAAGAAGCCACCGCTCGGCTCCCTGACGGGGGAAAGCGGGAGTGCGACGGGCGCGCCGGGCACCGCCCGTTTCCTGCGTCAGCGCGGCGGGCGGCTGGGCCCCTTCCCCTCCCGGCCCGGGCGCGGGTGGGCGGCTGGCCCGCGGGCAGCCGCGGGGCCTCTCCCGCCCGCTCGCACCCCTGCGGGCCCCGCTGCTGCACCCGGGCCGGCGAGCGAGGCTGGGGGGTGCCGCCTGGCCGGGTCGCTGCGCGGCCCCACGCTGCAGGGCTGGGAGCGCGTCCCACCTGAACAGGTGCAGGGGAAACGGTCGGACGCGTTCCAGTCCGAGGCTACATCCCCAGGGTCCAGAAGGAAAAATCAGACCGACGTTCGGAAAAGGAAAAGCCGTTTGCTTCCCTTGTTCAAGGTGAAAGTGAAAATGTTTTCAGCTCCCCAGAGCTGGATAATTTCCTCCGTGTCCGCTCCACTAGACACGGCTGAGGCGAAGGGGGCTTAGGGAGGTCGTGAGCAGTCCCCACCGGCTCCGAATCCGCGGAGAGGCTCCGGCTCCGGCCTCCGGCCGGGCGAGCGGACCGCCTTGCCGTCGGCGGGGCGCGCGGAGCGCAGCCGCATCTGGCCGCGTCCGGGTGGCGCTCAACTGCCCCAGCCGCCCGCAGCTTTTCCACCGCAGCTTTTCTCTCTTTGGGGTCATTTTACCTTTCTCTCCGCCGCTTTGTCGCACCCTCCCCCGATGAGACCCCCCCAAAAGGCACGAATCCCTATATTGCTACCTCTCTGCATGGCCTGGACCTTAGAATTCAAAGTCGTTGCCCAGGAACATTCCTGTACATGCAAACGCCTACACCAAGGCTGCCGAGCCTCCAGGGGGTCTCAGAGGGTCTGAGTATTGATAGCAGGGGGTGTAGATCTGATGCTAACCGACGATGCCATGACGACGCGGGCCGCTGGAAGATACGCTCCAGGCTAGTGTCTGCTGGGCTGGTTATGCACTGATAAAGCAGTTAAGTTGGTCAGGAAACATGAAAATGACTTAAAACACTGAGTGATATTTTGAACCCTACCCATAGAGTTTCTAAATATACACTCTTCCTGTGTTTTTGTTTTTGTTTTTGCAGGTATACTTACACTGTGTAAATGAATTTGCATAGTAATGTGTGTTATTTGTGTGCGTGTGTGTCTGTGTGAGCATGCTATTGAAGTGTGCACCTATGGAAGTTGCCCTCAATCAGTTTCTCTTCTCTGGCATAGGCATTGAAAAGAAATCCTTTGGTTGCAGGGTTTTGTGACTCCCCAAGCTCCTTAGAACGCTCCTGGAAGGGGACTGGGCTTTAGGGATGGAAGTATTATTTTAAAAGGATTTCTCATACTCTGCTCCTCAGCATTTCCCTTCAGGGAGTGGGACCCCAGGTTTGAGATCACGGCTGCCCCTCCCCCACTTCCACATCTGCAGGGCAGGGGGAAAAGTGTGAACTCCTAGGGCACCTGCAGTCTCCTTACCACCTCTGGCAAAGACCCAAAGTGTGTTTGTATCCCGAAGTCTAAGCCCCATCACTCTGATTGCTCTGAGCAGAAAGTCCCACAAACCTGCCGTGAAGCTAAATCAGAGTTTGCTGGGTGAATTTGTACTCAGACACACACGTGTTCTGTTTTCTTGTTTTTTACAAAGGAGAGCTTAGTAAAATGCCCTGAATGTGGTGGACATCCAAGGATTACTTGTTGCAAGAATGAATAAACTCGTGTGTATATTTATTCTGGCCAAGGCAAGTTTTTTTTTTTTTCTCTCACTAAATAAACTGGTACATGCATATGTAGCATCTATGTGGCAAAAAATTGTGTGCCCAGAATATAGGGGACTTTTTTAGCATCTGTCTCCTTTTGCCTTCCAGTTCTCCCAAGCAGCCTCCTCCCCCATGTCCCTGCCTGAGGCGCAGGTCTCTGCAACTGGCTGGGAAAGGTATCCAACCCCTACCAAAGCCTGTCAGCCAGCCAGTAAAAGCAAAGGCATTACTTTGGTCACGTCCTCACTTCCCTCCCAGTTCACACTCATGTTTCTGTAAAGGTTCTTGGGCCGACTTCACCCTGCACACCCCACATCCCTTTATATGCTCTCTAGGTGGTATACTGCTTGGGTTTCACAGGCCTGCAAACAGGCAGGTCGCCCCTGTTAACCAACCCGGGCTGAGTCAGCGTTTTCACAGAGTGACCACAGTTCTCAGGAAAGCTTGGGGGCCTCACTTTTGGAGGGGACTGCCAGTTCCAGGACGGATAGAAGCCACGGTTCCCAATCTGGCTGAGACTACTCTCCCAGCTCTAGTTTTGTTTTACAAAAACGTATTTAATCACAATAGTGTGTGACTTCAGAAAGGACAAACCTGGTGTCTCCAAGAAGAGAGTCCAGTGCCAGGATCTTGGGGCTCTGTGGGTCTCACTCTTGCCATCCAGTGGCCCCCAAGTCTTCATCCCTTTGAGGGACTTGGCCGATTCTCTTGTGTCACAGCCAGCCTGCTGCCACCTAGAGGATGCTGATCCCCTGCTCCTCCGGCCTCCCCAGGCCCTTTCTGAGGGACAGCAAGAAGGCTGGAAGGAGCTGACAACCTGTCGCTGCAGGGCAGGAAACCAACTAATTTCTGCCCCCTCTGAACAGAAGTCTGCCCCCAGCAAGAAAGACCCAGGAAAACAAGAACAAAGACTCCCCCCTTCTCGCTTTCCCTCTGCCCCCCCCTTCACCTCCCATCTCTCCCCTCACACTCCCCCTAGCCTTTGGGTGTCTGCAGGTCGGGGAAGAGAGGCATCTCTACAGCCTCTGCCCCCAGGGCAGCTGTTCGCATCATCAGGAAGGAGGGACATGGGCAGGAAAAGTACTTTAAAAGCTCCACTAAAGCCAAAGCTGCCAAAGAAACTTTGGGGCAACCTGGGAAGTTTCAGACCCCAACCCCCAGGCCCCCCAACCCTGGAAGGGACAGTATCTTCTTTTTAAATGAGGTGAATTGTGATCAGGACTCAGAGTCGGGTGCGAGGGAAACAAACTCGCTTCAGGGGTGGAGAGGAGTATAACTTGTTTCTAACCTGGGCAGCTAATGTCAAACCAGTTTTCTCTGGGGCAGCTCCTGGGAAGTGGGTTCCAGGAACAGGCCTGATCCAGAGCACAGTTCTCCCAGTGAGGCCTTGAGTTTGGGGTAGGGCACCCCAGGATCCTCCATTTTCTCACCTGGCTGCCCCACCTACATCAGAGGCTAAGGCCCAGAGGGGCTTCGTGATTTGCTAGTGCTTTACAGTTTATAAAGAACGATAGTGGTGACAACCCAAAGGCCCGTGTAGCCCGGGGACCTCCACAGCATGCCGACTGACGCCTTCTTCAAGTTCTCCAGGGACTGCTTTCTGAGTCGCCTTAAAAAAACCGAAACCAAACCTTAACTCAAGAGTGTTGAATCAGCTGCTCACCCCACCTAACCCGCCCCGGTGTGATCTACAGCCACGATCGCTAACGGTCACCTAGGGACAAATTAAGGAATTGAAAATGCTGAGCTTGAGAAGCCGAATTCCTCACACTATCTGGGGTCGTTAATCACCCAGCAGAAACCAGTCCGGCAAGAAGGAAAAGGGGCTAGAGGGACAGAGAGCCTGCGGGTCTGTGCGCGGGTGTTCGGGGGGCTCGGGTGGCGGGATCCAAATGTAGGTGCTCACGGGAGTTGAATGTGCTCCGAGGGGGCGCCACAGTTGACGGGTCTCAGGAACATAAAGCTCTTAGAGGCTGCCCCACACGCCCACACGCGGCTGTTTTCCCAGAGAAGGCCGCCGGGTATTTACCCAGTGTGGTGAGAAGAAGAGAAGATTGGCAATTAGAGAGTCCCCCGGCCTCCGGAGAGCCCACTTCCGAGGGCAGGGTGGGATGCAGGGCCGTGCACCCGCGGGAAGGCGCGCGCCGGGCCAAGTGGGGCGCGCGGGATGTGCAGAGCGAGGGAAGCAAGAATCTGGGGGTGCGGGAGTGTAACTTCTGTGCAGAAAAGGAGGGGGAAGCGTCGCCACCCACCACCCTGCAGGGTGGGAATCGCGACAAATATTACGAAGCCTGGCGCTTGGGGCGGGTAGTTTGGCACCTGGGCTTCCTAGGAACTCACGCTCTCCCAGGAGCCCGCGGCTGCCTGCCTCCGGCCCTTTGCCCGCCCCAGAGGCCAGGCCGGAGCGCCCTCCCCCCCAGGGCCTGGACCCCAGGGCTCCGCGCGCAGAGCGCAGTTGCGGGAAGCACCCGCGCGCTGCGCTCCGACTTCCCCGAGGCGCCCCGGCCCCGCGGGGCTTCCGGTCACACTTCCCAGCCAGCGGGCGCTGGGTACCGGGCTCCTCCAGTGCCCGCCCGGCCCGCTCTGCGCCCCTAGTCCCCCGGTTACCCGCTCTTCCGCGTAGCCCCATAGTTATAGGGACGGTTTGTTTAGTGAAGCTCCTCAAACAATGGAAAGTTCCGAGGTTTCCTGGACGTTGTGTTGGGGAGGCGGGGCCGGGACCCGCTGACGGCGGCTTCCCCAACCCTGTTCCCCCCCCTTCTCTGCCCCCTCAGCCGCCGGGCAGCGGAAAGAGGCGGCCAGCCTTCTCCTGCCCTTCGGCCGGACGACGCACGGCTGCGGCGCCCGCCACCTCTGCACCTGCCTGGCTGAGGTGAGATGCCCGGCGCGCGCCGCCCGAGCGCTGCGCGCAGCTCCAGCTGCCGGGGCCGTGACCCCGAGTGGCGGGCGGGAGAAGGGAGTGCGAGGAGGGTGGAACCACCCCCAAGGGAATGGGAAGAACTCAGATTTTTTAGGTGACCTGGGTAAAGGGTCCTAACTTTGTCGCTCAGGAACCCAGGACCAGTCGACGAAGTTTTAGGGACCTTGGTTTTCTTATCTAGATATGAGAATCGTCACAGCCTGTTGCCTGGCTCAGGGGGATGACAGTTCTCTTCTGGGAGATACGGTCCCGCGGGCGGCTGGGGAGACGCGGAATCCCAGGCAGGAAAGAGCAGGCGCGCTCTCGGCAGCGTTAACCCATCCTGTTCAGGCAGGAAAATCTGAAATTAAAACCATCAGCCACGGCCACGCAGGGACAACTCAGATCAAGTGCAATCGAGGTGACTTTGACTGCGCACTTGGTCTTTCCAGGAAAGGAAAGACCGCCACGGTCTGGGACAAGCCCAGTCTTCTGGCTTGACCCCCCCCTCCTCCTGGCCCGC